>NC_058102.1:20012500-30012500 GCF_020171115.1 Neogale vison | reverse complement strand
CTGTTATGACTTAGTTGATTCTCTGAACGGACAGGGCATGCACACCTACAGCGTGTAGAGCTTGTGATGAAGGGAGACATTGGAGAAGATGATGACCAGGAAAGACTCAGTTAGATGAAACGATATGGTTTGGAACAGAAGATATCCTCCCTCTGCCCTTCCCCTCCTGCCTACTCTCCTCACACTCTTTGATGGTCATGCCAGAGTTCACTTGAGCTCAACTTGTGCACGAGATGGCCTCCTTATCTGTTTTATTACCCAGATGTCATTCTGCCATTTGGTGTTTGTTAAATACAGCATCTTGTTATTACAGAGGACACTTTCCAGAGACCAAGTATGACAGCAAGAATCAGTTCAAGTCTCACATTCATCAGTGTTTGGGAAAGAACATAGCCTTCTTCACTGTTTAATTCCTATCTATTCCTTGGTGTAAGTAAATGCTCTCTGACTTCTTTAAGATGTTTCTAACTTACTTAGAAGTACAATTGAATTGTTATATTTTTCTTACAGCATATTAAAGATAACATAATTCCATGTTGGCTTTCTATTTTGAGCTGTTCCCCTTCAACTCTTCTCCTCATTGTCCATTCTATAAGGTTTGTGTCACATTGGTCAAAATGTAACTTTTAACTAAAATGACATTATTCTCATCAGGTAAAATTCTGTTAAAAGTGAAAAATTTGGATCAATACAAATGACTAATAATAGGTAAGTGGTCAAATTCAGAGTAATTGTGCATGTATCTTGTGGATAACAGGCAGCCATTAAAAACCATGATTTCAGAAAAATTTTTTTTAATTAATTTATTTATTTTAGAGAGAAAGAGGGATGAGGGACAGAGGGAGAAGAGAGAGAGAAGAGGGATGAGGGACAGAAGGAGAAGAGAAAGAGAATCCCAAGCAGACCCCATGCTGAGTGCAGAGCCTGATGCAGGGCTTAGTCCCACGACCCGTGATGCCATAACCTGAACTGAAATTGGGTCGGATGCTCCACCGACTAAGCTACCCAAACACTCCTCAGAAAATGTTTAATAGCACGGAAAAGGCTTATTACATAACCTAAGAGAACAGAGCAAGATGCAAAGCCATATAGATAGTATAGCTCAAGATAAGTAAAAATATAGATTATATATGAAGAAAAACATTGGACGGAAAACCTAAATGTTAACAGAGTTTATATCTGGTATGAGTTTATGGCTGGTTTTATGCATTTTTCTTTTGGTATTATTATGCTTCCCAGATTTTCTTTTTTTACTTGTGTATTATATCATAATCCAAAATTAACATTATAACATTTTTGCTTCATCAGACCTTACTTACAATATCTTTTCAAGTTACATGTCCTGGTTCCACAGAAACTTCCTCTCTTTTAAATTTATCCCTCTTTGTATCTTTTAAATAGCTAAGTATTTATATGTATATCTGAACAGCTCTTGGTAGTAATACATTTAATGCTACTTCCTTGTTGCTTGTGTGTACGGCTTCACGCCTTTGTAGCAAACAGTATGTGGAGCTGCTGGGTATAATATCATAGGAAACCTGCCCTTGCTGTGTTTTTGTTTTTGTTTTTATTTTTTAATCTGAGAAGCAGAATTGTCAAAAAGGTGCAGGCTTTACCGTGAGCTAGGAGTCAGAGGTCAAAGTAAAATGCAAAATGGAAAGTAAAGGCATGGTTATGGAGTGCTCTCTGCTAGGCAGTTCCACATGTTAGCCCAGTTTCCTCTTCCCGACCCACTACAGAGGTAGACATCCGTTCTTTCTCTGAAATGGAGGCTCACTGAGGGCACGGGACCTACCACATGCCGTGTAGCCACTCACCGCTGTCCTGCCCGTGCCTGTCATCTCAACCTGACTCTTCCACTTTACTTGGTCATAAACAAACCTATCTGGCCATGTGTGTTCACTTAGCAACCACACAGCTGAAAATGCAAGTCTGGGAATGCATGACAGACAAGTGTGTGGATGCAGATTAAAAACAAAAATGTTTGTCATTTCATATCACAGCAACTTATGTCATGCATGTTGTATGTAAGTTCATTGTCAGAGAACAAATGTTCTCCTTTTTAACTCCCCACAGTTACTAGAGCACAGTGCCCTCCCTCTAGAGTCTCAGCAGGCGCTCCCACCCAGCCATGAGATCTTAGTACCATATACTGCCCACAGCCCACCGCTAGCTTGGATCCACAGATGGTAGGGTTTTTCCATAGTTGGATAATAGCTAAGAGACAACAAGGATTTCCAGACAATCAAAACACATAGTGTGGGAACCTAGCTACGATCTCATGGGCCCCTTCATAAAATGATGAGAATTAAAAATGGCTTATTTTTTAGTTAAGTTTTAGACGAGAATGGTGGAAGAACATGTGTTATTAATGCTACTCATAAAACGACTTCCTGGTAGAACAGTGTTTTAAGTTAGTGAGATGTTCGGTGGTGTTAAAATGTAGTAATAGCCAGTGGGGCCTGGGTGGCTCAGTTGTTAAGCATCTGCCTTCAGCTTCGGTCATGATCCTAGGGTCCTGGGATCAAGCCCCACCTGGGGCTCCCTGGTTGCTGGGAAGCCTGCCTCTCCCTCTCAAACTCCCCCTGCTTATATTCCCTCTCTAGCTCTGTTTATGTGCATGTCAAATAAATAAATAAAATCTTTAAAAAAAAGTAGTAATAGCCACAGAATTCTCAATATAATGCTGAAATGGGACTACTTTGGTAAGGTCAGTAAGGACAGTGGTAGCAATTAAGTCATCAGTGAACACCTGTACATGTTAGTTCTTCGATTCCACATATATTGCAGAATCAGAATAGTTGATGAGATCACCAGAAAGTGGTAACAGTAGAAATGCCACCAACAAAAACGAAGCTCCTTGGCTTTGTCTTCACACATTTTAACTGTCTCATTTAGCAAAAGTTCACATGTAGCCTATAATTAATTGGTTGATTAGTTAACTGAATATCTCATCATGTCCCAGGTCTCCCACCTGGTAAAACACAAAACGTAAAGATAAAAAAGAGACACTTCCTGGCATCAAGGACATTACAACCTACTATGCCATTTGTATACCAAGAGGGACACAAAGCAGAGTTAATGAAGATGGGGAAGGAGCAAGGGCAATGTGCTCCGCGTGTCGGATGAGTCAGCCTGAAGGCTGCATGGGGTTCTCATCAAGTCAGCCAGAGGCAGCAAACCCTGCTGGCCAGATGCTGGCAAAGGTGATTTTCCTAAGAGTACAATGAAGGATGTGCAATGTTTATAAAGCCATGAGCCATGAATGTCAGGGCACCATCGTGTGCAAAGTAGATCAGCTACCAATAGCACAAAATGAATCTCTGTACATGTTACTTGTATCTCTCAAAAACTGGGAAGGGTACACAGAGCTCTTGGAAAATTTCCTCAAAATTCCCCTCTTCTTTTTGACGTAAGCTGCCTTCACGCCCCATAGCTACGCTCACTCTTAGCTTCTTTTCGGAACCACTTCCTCTCCCCTAGTTTGGGCTGTCCGCATCTCGTCTGCCCACCCTCCCTCTCCTGCTCTCTATCAGAGTCCTTCCTACTACCTCCAAGGCAATGTTCTCTCCGTCCATTCTTTCATGGTTCTCCATCACTAATGGCCCAAAGCATTATTTTCTTTGACATTTCTCTTCTTCTCTTCTCACAACATAGAGGGAGGGAAGAAGGAATCTTCTTCAGTGGGATGGAAGGACTTAAAGGAGTAGTTTCTGAACCTTTATGGAGGTACAAAATCGCTCTTAAAACCTACTGAATCTGACATCCTGCATATGATTGCTTTAATCGCTTACGTACTCAACTTGGGGTTCTGGTGTCTCTACACCTCATATGTCCCATTGCAGGACGTTAAGCACTGCTGTGATTCACTCAGGGAACAGCCTTCCACTGTAGAAATGTAGGTCAGGATCATACATATTTAGGATGTCATTCATACAGAAGACAAGAATTCCTATTTAAATTTCCTCTTTCCTTATTCCATTCTAGTATCTTCCAATATTGTAGATCTTGGTCCTTTGACTTTTCTTGTTCTTGTACAGGAAAAAATTGGATTCTTTTCCAATAATATTCATGGACATGCATACAGATGGTAACAGCCAAAATATATTGTTTTCCAGAAGTGATCCAATAAGTAGAGAGCTGCAATTATTGGCATGTATGTTATAGGAATGACTTTGATGACGTATTCATGGTATAGGGAGAGAGAGAAGTTTTTTTTTTTTTAAGATTTTATTTATTTATTTGACAGACAGAGATTACAAGTAGGCAGAGAGGCAGTCAGAGAGAGAGGAGGAAGCAGGCTCCCTGCTGAGCAGAGAGCCTGATGCGGGGCTCCATCCCAGGGTTCTGAGATCATGACCTGAGATGAAGGCAGAGGCTTTAACCCACTGAGCCACCCAGGCGCCCCTAGAGAAAAAATTTTGAATAGCCATGGGGCTCTGCTACCGTGCTGGTTGAGTGATTACATACACACACACACACACCTGTTTTAATAATGACACGGAGTGTAGAAAATGAACTGCACAACTATTATAAGAGCTCATCTAAGTTCTTTCCCACTAAATTTCTCTTCAAACCAGAAATGCTAAGAGGCCGAAACCAGTGCATGTGAGTTTTCTCAGCTCTTCGTTTCCTCTCACTCTTGTTGCAAATCCTAATGAACTGACGGCTTGCACAAAACCCAGCACCCAGAAGTCACTCAACTTTCTACTGAATGAAAATGAACCCCCGAAATCTGAGCCCAGAAGGATAAAGGTAGGAAGGAGCTGAGTGCATCCTGTTCATTTATATACTGTTCCCTGCATAATCACAGAGTAGCTGAAGATGATTCATCTGAAAGACCTATTTAAGGAAGGAAGTGAAAGTCAGAGGCTAAAAAATGACCCATAATCAGGTGCTGACAGTTGTGTGTTGAAAGGTTCTATGTAAAGCCAAACTTTCCGACCACAAAAAGGGACCTGTTTTGTTCAACATTTTGGAGTGAAGAAATTAAGGGGAAAGCTGAGCTAAGATGAAAGGTCTAGAAATAGTTTTAACTTTCATGCTTGACACAGAGAAATAAAAGAAATCTACTGAGTAGATTAAGTAAATCAATGTCCAATCATGCGTTTAATTTGAATTCCCACGAAAATTTGTAGAATTTGTAAGAAGACTCCAGAGTTTATTTTTGATACAAGGTAGGCCACCTCGTATGCCAAAAATTGAAAAGCCCCATGAAATCACGGACGGATGACTTGATGATTTAGGAGCAGAAGGTTCAGATGGTCTGTTATTGATATCCCCTGTTGCTTCCTTATCAGCTAATAAATGCATTTGTTCACTCATTCATTTATTCTTTTTTTTTTTTTTTTTTAATTCATCCTACAGTTAGTACTTCCTTCATGCTGGGCCTTATGCTAGGGTTTAGGGACAAAAAAAAAATGCATTGTCCTCTGTTAAGGAACGTACAGTCTGGTTTGTAAGACAAGAAAAGAGACTCTAACTGTATAGTGTTCTAAGTGCTGTGACAAAAATAAGCCCAGAAGGCTAATTCAGACTGGGGGATCGAAGAAGGCTTCCAGAAAGCATGAACACGTGAACTGAGCTTTGAATAAGAATGGGTTTAACCAGATGAAGCAGAGGCACTAGAGCATGGTTGCTAAATGTGTAGATCCTACAGTCAGGCTGTCTGGGCTCAGGTCTTGATTTTTGCCAGAAACTGTGCATGACTCTGGGCAAATGTCCCTCACTTTTTTCCATGAGTGGGGATTATAACAGTACCCACCACTTACCCATCCCAGGGTCGTAAATAATGAATAAGTGAGTTGTTATTTCCAAAGAGCTCAGAAGAGCGCCTTTTTCCCTTAAGGGTTAAGGGAGAAAAGCATGTGGTGAAGACAGGCTTAGGGAGATGAGTCACCCAGGTCACCGGGATGGCTGGTGCAGTGGTGGGAAAGGGCAGGCACGCTGCATTTAGGAAAAAGTTAAGACTAAGGTTTGGGGGCCATCACAGGGGAGGACTGAAAGATAAGGGTGAAGAAATAGGAAGGCTCTGTTAAAGAATGTGAATCTTATCCTATACACCATGGAGAACTATGGAAATGTTTTAAGCAAAGACATGTTAAGATTAAGTTCGTATTTTAAATTCCCAGGTCACTCTGGGAATGCTGTGGTGAGGGGATTGTAGAGTGTAGTTTGTAGACTGCAGTTCTGCAGTCGGGAAGGCAAATTAGGACAGGTTTCCCCCCAATTTTCCAATAACAAGAATTGTCTAGACTGCTTTTTTTTTTAAAAAAATTTTTTTTTTAAGATTTTATTCATTTATTTGACAGACAGAGATCACAAGTAGGCAGAGAGGCAGGCAGAGAGAGAGAGGAGGAAGCAGGCTTCCTGCTGAGCAGAGAGCCCGATGCGGGACTCGATCCCAGGACCCCGAGATCATGACCTGAGCCGAAGGCAGCGGCTTAACCCACTGAGCCACCCAGGTGCCCCTGGACTGCTTTTTAAACATACAGATTCTCAGGCTCCTTCCTGAGAGATTCTGACTTGGAAGATTTGGGGCAGGCCAGGTAAAACGTACTTCCTGTCCTCAGGGAGATTTTGCAAACACTGAATTAGGTGGTGGTAGGAGTCTAGGTGAGGACTAATGAGGTCCTAAATAAATGTACCATAAACAATCTGTTTGGAGATAAGGGGGGCAGATTTCAAAAGGAAGAAACAACAGGACTTGGTGACAAACAGGACGACAACTCAGATTTCTGGCTTGGGTGATTGGGCTGATTGTGGAAGAATCTGGAAGAAAAGTAATAGGTCCGGGCAGTGAGGTTAGTAAGATCAGATTGGGATAGGTAGAGTTTGGAGTGCCAGTGGGAAGAAGTTCTGGTAGAACTTCCAAATACATGCCTGTCTGGGGAAGAGATCTGGACAAAACTGGAAGTCATCAGGATAGACACAGTAACATAGTAACTGTAGCTCGGCAAACTGCAATAATTAATTGGTGGGTAGAGGAACACAATCCCATTTTATTTGCTTATTTATTTATGCATTTAATCATTCACTCAGAAAACCAATTTTAAAATGTATGTCTTAAGCCAGGAATTATGTTAAACACTTATTACATAAAGGAACCTGTGAAGAAATAGCTAAGAGGGATATCAGGAAAAGAGTAGTGTCATCAAAGCCAGTGGAAGAGATTCTGTCAAATGATACCAAGATGCCAAGTGAGATGGTTAGTGAAATGGGTTCCCTCGATTTAGCAAAAAACAAGAAGGTCATTGGTAACTTGGGAGAGACCAGATGCTGCTGAGTGATGGGTAAGGGCATTGAATTTGAAATATGGCTTGCGGTATGAATGGGTAGTGAGGAAGTAGAGGTAATGAAGGAAGAAGAGACATACATGTGGTAGACTACAGAAAGGGTTAAGAAATCTTCCCACACCTGTATGCACGACTCTTTGCATAGTTACTCCCATCAAGAAGTGGAGTGAATTTCTTCACCCTTTAATCTGGGCTCGGTCATGTGACTTGCTATGATCATTGGGATATTAGCAAATGTGATGCAAACAGAATCTTGAAAAGCCCTCGCTTATTGGGGCTTGCCTTTCTTGCTGCTCTGGGGAACCCCATGACTGCCACCAAACGAATATAAACCTGGACAAATTTGCTGGAGACCTGGGACCACTCATCTGTGTCACCCTACTGGTAGCCAGCTTCCATTGATAGCAAAGTGCAACCACCAGACATGGAGTGAGACGTTGAATCAGCCCCTAGTCAATTCCCCTGAATCACCCATTCACAGAAAAATGACTCTCGTTTTAAGCCATTCAAGTTTCGGGCAGTTTGTTTCTTACACAGCAAAAACTGACTGATAGAATGGATATTGTTTGAGTGTCAAAGATTTCAAGTATCTAAGTTATCCTGGGATTTGTACTTGTCTCTTAGCTGGATTGGAGATCAGAAGAGCTGTGTTTTTTCTTGCTAACACATTGTTTCGGGCAGAAACACTACGAGTACCATTTAGGAGTGGAATGGCTAGGTCATAGGGTAGTATGATTCATGCCACAACACAGATGAATTTTAAAATAACTATGCTGAATGAAAGAAGCCAACCCCCTCTGACCCCTCCCCTACCAAATACTTACTGGGTTATTTCATTTATATAAAATTATAGAAAATGTATCTGTAATGACAGAAAGCAGTTCATTGGTTGCCTGGGGATGAGAAGAAGGAGGCAGGGGTGGATTACAAAGGGGCACGGGGAAACTTTGAGGCATAATGGATGTATTCATCATCTTGATGGTGGTGATGGATTTATGGGTATATACTATATACATATGTCAAAACTCATAAAATTGAACATTTTAAAGATGTGCAGTTTAATGTACATCAATTTTACCTTGATAATGCTGTTAAAGAGAAAAAAGAAGAACAAATAAAGTCTTCCAATCGTGGTTCCTATTCATAAGCGTGGCAGCAGAATAATGTGCTGCAAAGACACTCATGCCTTTATCTCCGGACCTGGAGATATAAATATGTAGAGCTCTGTAGGAATGTGAATATTTCACCTTAATAGGGCAAAGGAAGTTGGCAGATCTTGAGTTCAGGAGATTATCTTGTCCTAATCTACTCACATGAGTCTTTTTTTTTTTTTTTTAAGATTTTATTTATTTATTTAACAGAGAGAGAGAGAGAGAGAGAACACAAGCAGGGGGAATAGGAGTGGGAGAAGCAGGCTCCCTGCTAAGCTGGGAGCCGGATGCTGGACTCAATCCCAGGACCCAGGACCCATGATTCCCTGGGATCTTGACCTGAGCTGAAGGCAGATGCCTATTGACTGAGCCACCCACACACCCTATTCTCACAGGTCCTTAAAAAGGAAAATATTTTCCCACTTGGGTCAGAGAGATGAAACAGCAGGGAGAAATTTGAAGGATTCAACTGCCATCGCTGGCTCTGAAGACAGAGGAGGGGGCCATGAGACAAGGAATGTGGTAGCTTCTAGAAGCTGGGAATGGACCTCCATTACAGGAGCTAGAAGACAAGGGCTTCAGTCTTACTACCATAGAGACCTAAATGCTTCAATAACCCAAATGAGCAAAGAATGACTTCTCCCTTAGAATATCTGGAAAGAATGAAGACTGCAGACAGCTTGCTTTCTTCCTCTGGTGAGAACCATAGCAGACTGCTGACCTACTCAATTAAAAGGTGCTTAATTGGTGTCGTTTTAGGTGGCTAAGTCTTCTGTATTACAGCAGTAATAGAAAGAGAAGGTTTTCATGGACAGAAAACTGAACTTACTGGCTATGGTAGCTCTCTGAACGGCCAGTGTTTCCCAGCCATAAATCAGAACTAATCATGTGCTGACTGTGTTTTGCCTCCACTTGCCACTTTCTCCCGTCTTACAAACTTTAGGCTTCCTCATCTTTCAAACTGCTGTTCTCACCATTTGGCCACAGGCTGGCTGTGGGAGTCTAACTCTCCTGGTCCCCTAGTCTGAGCACACACGAGGAGACATTTTCCTTCGACTGTACAATTAGCCCCTCATCGAACACTAGTTCCGTCAAACACACCTTTACAAATTAAGGTGTTTTTTTTTCTTGTATACAGAACTTGAAAGCCCACGAACTCTCAGGGGAAATGCTGTATACTTTCCCAGATACCTTACATCTCTTCGGGATCTAAAACTTGAAAACAGACTGCCTTAGTTTAATAGTGGCTCTACCTTACACCTCAAGAGATGTCTGGCCCTCGGTGTTTCAGTTTTCTCATCTGTACAACGGAGACAAAGAGCCGTACACTGAAAGTAAGGATTAAATGAGTCTATGAAAAACGGTTTTAACAATGCCCGGTACATAAAAGTCCTCCGTGAGTGTTGGCAGGTTAACTGTGATTGTTATGATGACGTCTTCGCTGTCAGAGGAAAATTTCTATCTCAGTAGTGGATTCACATGTCCTAACTTTGTATGTCCTAGCGCAAGAGACCTTAGATTGCCTTTTTCCTACACCTGTCCTGCTAAGAAGATGTGGGTCCCTTCCTCTGGTTTTCTTGCCCTAGAAGTTCCTGTTTCTTCTGAGGCCAAAGCAGGAATAAAAAAAAAATCACACAGTGATGTTTGCTGAACACATCAGGATTCAGTGCAGTGACTTCTTTTTTCCCCAATTAGGAGGGTACCGTTGCCAGGGGAGGGAGTGCCCTTTTTCACTTTTCCCATCTTTCCAGCTTTTCCCAAATGGCCAGATCTCCACACTGAGTCTCTCCTTCTCAGCAAATGATTATGAGCTGAAAGATTCCTCAAGTTCTGTTGTCTCTGAAAACAAAACAGGGACATTCCGGACCAAATTTAAACAGAACCCTTTACAGTTTAATCATGGATCAGCTTTTCTGCGTGGCATTTATTTGAGGAAAGGCCCTCTGGAGACGAGGGACTTGATTTTAGAAAATCAAGTCACACAGATTTAAATGACGATCTGGTTTGGGAGAAGAAAAAAAAAATCCACTATGTGAAAGAAGAGTTATTTTTAATGAACTTATTTTCATGGCTCTGAGTGCACCGAGGCGAAAACATATGGATGGGATTGCTAATTTAATATCATGTTTGCTTCGGGCTCTAGATGTAATATTCTAGACTGGGCGTCCAAGTCTTTGGTCTCCAGTTTTGAATGGAATACTGACATGTGAAATAGTCAACTGAAAATAAAGTAGCAGAGTTAATGAAAGCAGTTTTCTTCACTGTGGTTACAAGATGGCAGGGGCTTCCCTATCTGCACACTGTACATCGAAGTGGAAGCGGATATGCCAGAGCTCAGAGCTCTGTGTGGGCAGGCTTCACAGTGGGGATTTCAATTTGAAAATTGTATTAGTTGCCATAGTAATTGTCACCATCCCATGGTTTGTGTGGTCTTTGTGATACTGAGCACCTATTAGAAGCACCCAGCAAGCAATAGTGTTTTACTTTTTCCCTTGTGCATTCTCAAACAGAAAAACAATGTTTTCAAATTTTAAGTTGAATTCAAAGCAAAAAAAAAAAAAAAAAGAATCCCTTGCCTAACTTTATTTAAAGCATGTTCATTTCCTAATTATGTTTTTAATCAGATTTTTCTTCAGCAGAGAAATCATCAGGAAGTGATTTTTTTTTTTTTTTTCCAAAACAAGGAATCCCAGAAACCAAGGTTACTAAGCTTCATGAAAAGAACAGGAAACTCTCCTCTTCTTATGAATGTGTTGTGTCAGCAGGATGCTGCTTGAGTGCAGATTGAAATTAAAACTGAACCGGAAGTGGCTGTGTATGTTACCACTCCCTTTGCAAATGGTGCTCCCCATGGCCACGGGTTACCTTGTCCCTGGATACTATTCTCAAGGCTGGGTTTTGCTGTTGGTCCATCTGATGGGTCATGTGATGGAGAGGTGAAATGAAGTCCCCCAAGATAAGCATTGTGTTTATTCCTCTTTATAACTCCTGTAATTTTGGGGTGCCTGGGTGGCTCAGTTGGTTGGGTGTCTGCCTTTGGCTCGGGTCATGATCCCAGGGTCCCACGTCATGTTGGGCTCCCCACTCAGTGGGGAGCCTGCTTCTCTCTCTGCCCCTCCCTCCTTCTCTGCTCTCTCTTTCAAATAAATAAAACCTTAAAAAAACCCCAAAACTCCTTAATTTCTGTTTTTACATGTTGATTTTTTTTTGGCAGATAGATATACACAATTGCTATATCTTTATAGGGAATTGCACACTTCGGCATTATTAGATTCTCTTCTCTGTCTTATGTAGCTATTTGTTCTGATTTCCATTAGTTTGATATAAAGAGGATGACTTCTGCTTTATATTATCTGTTTTGGTTTGGTAGATCTTTGACCACTCTTTTATTTGAACTCTTTATCTTTGATTTTTTTTCCCTTGTATTTGGTGTGAAGTAGGTTCTATTTTGTGATTCAGTTTGTAAAAGTTCTCCTTTAAGTAGATGAGTCAAGACAAGTTACACTTATTGATAGGCAAAAATGCGTGGTCTTAATTTTGTTATTCTGTTATATCACGTTTCTCTTTAACAACTTTTATTATTTTTTTTTGAGAGAGTGCGTATGTGTGGAAGGGAGGGGCAGAGAGAGAAAGAGAGGGGGAGAGGAAGAGAGAGAATCTTAAGCAGGCTCCACACTCAGCAAGGAGGTCTACGTGGGGCTCCATCACAGGACCCCGAGATCACGATCTGAGCTGAAATCAAGAGTCAGACACTTAACCGACCATGCCACCCAGGTGCCCCTCTCTTCATAACTTTCTTTAAAAAGGCCTGTTACCACATGACCTGTTTGCTTTGTCCACTTATTGTTTTCAGTGGGAAGTCTGGCTGGGATTTAGGGAGGTTTACATTTTTTTATTTCAATATTTTCATAATTATATCTTTATATAATACCATTAAGTCCTAATCTTTAAAAATTTATTAAACAAAATTTATTAGTTTCCCTTTATGAACAATGATAAAGGTAACTTGTTTACTATTCTACTTCTTCGCCCTCTCTTTCCCTCCCCAACTTTATTCAATGACCTTTCCTAATGTTCTCTTTTGTAGAGTTATATATGCTTCTAAGTCCATTTTAAATTATAGTGCTTGACTCTTGGCTGTTAAAGATGGGAGATTTACTATTCCACTCACATTCTTTCTCTTTTATCTCCCATTTAAAAAAAAAAAGTTGAGTTCTCTTTTTTTATCATCAGGCAGTGTACAATTTACATTACGTTTCTTTGCCATAAACTGCAATTTGTATAATTGTTCTAATTGTACAGTTAAATATATTCAAGGGTCATTAACAGTCTTTTTTTTCTATAGTTTCCCCCATTATATCTTGATGAATTGAAATTTTTTCTCTGGTAGTTTCCCTATGAAGTGTACCTAAGAACAATATTCCATGAATTCTTGTATATTTAAAATGTCTGAAATTTTTATTCTTTAGGGGCACGTTGGCTGAATATAGAATTGTTGATATACCCTTTCTTTGTGGAGTATTTTGCAGGCATTGCTTTACTGTTCCTGGTATTTATAACTGCTGTGAAGATTTCCGAAGCCAACACAATTTCCTTCCTTTGTAAGTAATTTGATAGTTTTGCCTGGCTGTCCATTTCTTTCTGTATTTGGAGTATTTCATAATTATGCTAACAACATAAGACTAATCATTAACTATGGTGAATTAATTTTTTTCTGTCATGGCATAGTGTGCCCTTGAAACACAGAGACTCAGATCTATATTTAAAGAACATTTTCTGAGTTTAGGAGGGTACGTATTGCATGGAGCACTGGGTGTTATATGTTATATGCAAATAATGAATCATAGAACACTACATCGAAAACTAATGATGCATTGTATGGTGACTAACAAAACATAATAAAATAAAATAAAGTACTTTTTTTAAAAAAGATTTTATTTATTTATTTGCTAGAGATCACAAGTAGGCAGAGAGGCAGGCAGAGAGAGAGGAGGAAGCAGGTTCCCTGCTGAGCAGAGAGCCTGACGTGGGGCTCGATCCCAGGACCCTGAGACCATGACCTGAGCTGAAGGCAGGGGCTTCAACCCACTGAGCCACCCAAGTGCCCCAAGTTAAGTACTTTTAATTGAAAAAAAATTGAGAAAATGTTCCTAAATTGTAACTTTATATTTTTGTTTTGTTAAATTTTTTTCTTGTTCTTTTTGGGAACTCGCTCTATGCACATGTTGTGTCTCCTTTGTCAGTCTTCCATTTCTCCTGTTTTCTCACTACTACTTTGTTAATCCTTTATTTTCATTTGTTTTGTTTGCTTTCTTATCTTTATACCTTTTACTGTATTTTTGCTATCCTTCCAATTTTATATTGATTTCTAATATGATTTGTAAGGTCTACTTCCGTCCCAACTGGAGCAGCCTGAGTGAGGACGGTGGGGAGGGGCACCAGGCGGCACCAGGGAACAGAGTGGCAGAAGATGAGTTGAAGGAGTCAGGCAGGGCATGGTTAGATCACGCTTTGGGCTATCGGCAAGGAGTTTGGATTTTATTCCAAGTGTTACAGGAAATAACTGGGAGAGAAAATGTGGTAAAGAGGGAAAGTATCTCTGAAGAGGGGTGTTTGAGCAGAAACCTGGTAGGCCTACAGGAACCACGATAGAAAAGCCAAGGTAAGAAGAGTCCTAGGCAGAATGAACAATAAGCATGAAGGTTTAAGAACAGAAAGAGATTGATATGTGAGGAAAGGAAAGGAAGTCTGGATGGGTGGAACACAGACAAGAGAGAAAGTGATAGAAGACAAGACTGGAAACCCAGTATGGACTGTAGAAACACAGTGGAACTGGAGAGACCAGATGTGAGGTTATTACATTTAGGGGATCGTGGCTTAGATTAGAGAGTGGCAGTAGATCTGGACAGAAGTGAACCGATCTGAGATATATTATGGAGGTTAAATTAACAGTACTTGCTAATAGCTTTGATAAGGAGAGAGAATAAAGGTCTCAAAGATAATTCTTAGTGTAGATATGTAAGGACACCTGAAGATGAACTTATTATAGGAATTGAATCAAAAGAATTTTCAGCCTTAAAAAAAATTCAGCCTTAAACATTTGAATTAATAGGTGGGAATGAAGATGGAGTAAGGTAGAGTTATCGAAGGAAAAAATTTTTATGAATTAACTGTGACAGACATTCACATATGGGATCTCCTTTATTGTACATAATAGTCATTCCTTCATTCAACAAATACTGGCATGCTATACAAAATCTTAGGTACTGAAGATATAGCAACTGATGGGAAAAACACAAAAACCTCAGATTCTTTACTCCCCTGACATTTACAAACTGGTGGAGACTTCGATTCTCTATTACATGTATTATGTAGGAATTATTTGTCCTCAGTTTTCAGACGAGGACCCAAGGCTTAGAATGAATAAATGTTTCGTCCAATGTCATATGAACGGATGGGGTCTAGATTTGACAGTAATCTTTATGATTCTAATGTCCATTCCTAATGACATCCTTACACATCATTAAACTGATGCAATTCCTTTATTTTAAACCGAAAATGCAGTATCTGGGTAGGGATATAAATTGATATGAATAATCTAAGAAATTGAAGACTTTTTTCTGTTAGAGGGTTTTTGAGTTTTTTTTTTTTCTTCATTCATTCCTATTTGATTTAAATTGAATATTTAAATTTGGCATTTGCAATTTACAGGATGCTGATAACAACGTTCTCAATTAGGACGGAAGAAGTGTGTCTAACACTCCTGAAAACACATCTCCCAACCCCCAAAGTGCCCGAGTTTATGTGAAACAGAGAGATTTTCTTCACTGTCAGGTTTCCTGCCTCTCACTTCACTCCCACAGCTGTGTGTTTGAATATTCAGAAGCAAGGTTGGAGGTAGGAGTCAATTATTTTGGGCAGGTTACTGTATCCGAGCTGTTGGCTCTGTGGTAGAGGCAAAACACAGTGTAAGTAAAATCAGAGGTTTCTGAAATGTTTGAGTTACTATGCTGAAACTTCCAATATAAATTACATTTCTAATGAATTATCTTGAATTAAAATTTAATGGCCCCTAAATTGTATATAAAACACCAGCATAAAAGCAGGCTCTGTGCAGATAAACATCATTAGTGTGTAAGTAGGGAAAGTTCTTCAGCTTCTATTTCCCTCCGGGTCTTCTAACCACTCCGTGGGTCCTTTTCTGCCTAATGGGAACGCCAGTGCGCTTTCCTTTCTGACTTCCCCAGCAAACCTCCTGCGTTAATCACTGGGTTTTGACTTCCCACTCCCCGAAAAAAACCCAGAGTCCTCGTTCCTTACTGACGTGCCACTTTACCTGCCTACTGCACATGCCTGTTCTGGCAGCTCCTCGTGATCCTTCAACTCACAGGAAATCCTGAGAGGAATGGAAAGGACAGGCCCACCCCCACAGCAGAGCGCGCTCCCAGCTGAGTCACAGCAGTGGGATGAACACTGACATGTATATTGACAGGCCCGTTTCGTACTCAAGTGCTCCCGCAAATAGGCACATGGCTGCTTGGAAGCCTGGCACTCCCCCACACTGGGAGGCATTTTGCCTCCTCAACTGTTCTCCTAGTTGGGAGTGGAAGCCTCCCTTTATCCAGCCAACCTTTCTGGATAAAGGCGGAGGAGAGACGAGAGGGCTGAAAGAAAACGCTGAGACCTCCCTGGACCACCTGGATGCCGAGGAAACTCCTGCGAGAACCTGGCTTTGGGGTCTGCTCACTGCTACGGTCCACAATGGCCCAAACGGCCACACCCTGAGTGGCCGGGTCCCAGAGCAGCTGTTTGGACGGCTTGTGTGGTCGTACCACCCCTCACTAAGAGACGGCCTGCCAAACCCTGGGAAACTTGGAGTTGAGGTCAATTTAATGCTTTCCCATTAGGTCCTGGAAAGAAAGAAGGTGTAGAGTGACTGTTTTTGCCAGATGGCTTTTTTGACCAATTGCTTTCCATAAAGGTTTTTTTTTTTTTTTTTTTGGTACTAAATCTCAGTTTCATCTATAAAACAAAGCGCGATATAGAGAATCATAAAAGAAAACTCTCAATTCAAGAGAGTCTACAAATCACATTGTTTACTTAACCAATGTCATTAATATCACTCGACTTTCATATCTACTTTATATAGAATGCTTTGAAATAGCCAGGGACCTGTTTTCAAGTTGGAAATGGATAATTAGAGGGTTAGGGCTTTGGGCGTAGTCTTTTGGTATCAGAGAGGACTCTGTTTAACGTCTGCTCTGCCTCTCACCCTGGGATCGTGGGCAAGTTGCTGGATTTCCCTCAGCCTCAGTTTCCTCATCTGGAGAATGGAGATAATTATGATACGTCACCTGTCACATTATGCCGAGAGGACTAACTGTGATCGTGCAAATAAAACACGTAGCACAGTGCCAGGCCCACAAAAGGCTATAAATGAATGTCAGAGAATGTCAGTGAGGCTGACAGGACCCCCTGGGATGGGTGTCAGTTGGATTTGTGTCAACTTGACTGGCCTAAGGAATACCCCAAGGCTAGTAAAACATTTCTGGGCGTGTCTGTGAGGTTGTTTCCAGAAGACTGAGTAAAGAAGAACTGCCCTCCCAGCGTGAATGGTCATCACCCAGTCGAACAGAACACAGCAGTGGAGGAAGAGAGAATTTGCTCTCTGCTTGAGCTGGGACGTCCGTTTTCTCCTGTCCTCAGATATCTGAGCTTCTGGTTCTCGGGCCTTTGGACTCAGACCAAATTGCACAGTAGACTTTCCTGGTTCTCTAGCTTGCAGATGGCAGATTGTGGGATTTCTCAGCCTCATATATATATAAACACACATATTTATATATATGTATATGTATATATATATATAAAATATGAATTGGCTCACATGATTTTGGAGGCTGAGAAGTCCCAAGATATCTGTATCTGTATCTATCTATATCTATTCATTTTCAGCTATATATATGGATGTAGATATCTCCTATTGGTTCCGTTTCTCTGGAGAATCCTAATACACCACCAACTTGTTGGATTTTCACCCTCTTGTGTAGACTGGTAACCACCGAAAGTGCACATACTATTTAATGGTCAGGATTATGAAATTCTGATTAGATAAACTTTAAAAAGAAAAAAAAAACCTAGATCAATGAGTAGGTAATCTCCTTCACACGTGCATTTATAATGCATCAAACGGATTTTAGCAAGAGTTCAATTGGTGTTTAAAGTATTCATTAGTGAAAGATTCAAAGGTATGAAAGTTATTTCTCGTTACGGCCCACTTAAATTCAACAAACCAGGGGTGTGTGTTTGTGTGTGTGTGTGTGTGTGTGTGTTTTGCTCTAGTCATATTGTGAATTTTTTTCTTGCAGCTCCTTTGCACTAATGACTTGAAGAGACAAGCTGCACATAAGTGTGTGGTTGGCAGCCATGAGTAGAATAGGGTAGGGGTGTCACATGATTATAGTTCTTAGGTTGATTAGGGTGATTTTAATGTCAAAACAAGGAGTGCCTTCTCACTGTTGCCATAATGAACACTGTGGGAATTCAAGAAGAAGTTATGGAATAATTATTCACTAGACTTTTTATTCAAGTATAATTAACATACAGTGTTATATTAGTTTCAGATGTATAATATAAGGATTCAACAATTCTATACATGTCTCAGTGCTCATCAAGATAACTGTATTCTTAATCCCCTTTATCTATTTTCTCTATCCCCCTATCCATCCCCCCTCTGGTATCCACCAGTCTGTTTTCTATATTTAAGAATTTCTTTTTTGTTTGTTTATTCATTTGTTTGTTTTTAAGTAGATTGTACCCCAACCCCAATATGGGGCTTGAACTCACGACTCCAAGATCAACAGTTGCATATCTTACTGACTGAGCCAGTCAGGCACCCCAATTTTTTGGTCTCTTTTTATTCTTTGTTCATTTGTTTTGTTTCTTAAATTTCACATGTGAGTGAAATCATAGTATTTGTCTTTCTGGAATACTTATTTCACTTAGCATTATACCCTCTAGGTTCATCCATGTTGTTGCAAATGGCAAGATTTCATTCTTTTTTATGACTGAGTAATATTCCATAGTATATACATCTTCTTTATCCACTCATCTATGGATGGGCACGTGGGTTGCTCCCATATTTTGGCTATTGTAAATAAAGCTTCAATACACACAGGGGTGCATATATCTTTTTGAGTTAGTGTTTTCATTTTCTTTGGGTAAACACCCACAAATGAAATTGCTGGATCATATGGTAATATAATAATAAATAATTTTTATATTGATTTGGGGTACTATTATCCAGTGCTTAAAAACTTAAGGCAATGGTAATTTATCGCATCTTATGATATTAAAGTGACTGCTTACTAAACTTTTTACTAGAAAAAATTCTCTTAGGTGCCTTCTTTTTTTTTTTTTTTTGTCCTTCTGTGGATAACTTTACATTTTTGAATCCTTCTCAAACATTCAGAATTAGAAACTCATCCAGAAAGCTTGAAACTTGCATCTGAAAAGTAGCTTCTTTGGAAAAGGAATGAAATCAAAGTTATCCAGCAGTAACCTTGGTACCACAATGTGCAAGAGCTGATAAAATTCTCTTTCCTTTGGCTGAAATTCATCTCTTACTAGTTGAACAACACCAGATAGGTATCTTTTCTCTCTAAGAAAACCTATCTCTATTCTTAGTACTTTACTGGTATAAATCCATTCTGATTTTGGTATATCGCCAACCAGTTTGACACATGCACAAGACTCAGTGAAAATACTCCAAGAACACTGGGAGATGTTGAAATTCCTTAACATCCACCCGTGGGTGTTTCAGAATATCTCCCAAACTTTGACTACTCCAGTGTCACTGACCACATCAGGAATTAATCATCTGCCACTTTTCATGTTATCACTTACAAACTGACATTTAATGAGAATATATTCGTGAAAAATTTTGCCACATTTTTCTCTAATAAGTAAAAAGAAAAAAATCTTTTCAATTAAATGGATACTTGAAGATGGGAACTACCAACCCACAGACCCACAGACCCACAGACCTAGTGCTTCATCTCTGTCACTGTTTCTCAGAGGCAAAACAAAACAAAACAAAACAAACAAACAAACTTGTCACGGTGTTTGTTGAGGGGAAGGTACCTATGACACTGTCTACCCACAATTACTAGTGAGAGTTTCCAGGTTTGAGAAACACTCCTATCATGCGCTGGGCCAAAGTGCCTTTCAAAAGGGGTGAGGGGGATATTCACATTTATGAATGGATAGGATATTCTATTCTGCAGACCCCCAACAACAACAACAACAAAAAACAACTTATAGTTTACTACGACTCATTCCACTTTATAGTTAGGCATGTTTACATGCCTATCCTTTCCGTTGGAAGGGAGTTCAAAATTCAAGAAAGTAGAACATGCTCTCATTTGTTTCTTCAACCCATATATGGTTCAGCATTGTATCTGGAGCCTTAATGGGGCTCAGTAAGGGTTTGTTGACTGTGTAGGGTTGATGGGGCACTACCATTCCTTTGCTCTTTGTCTTGGGCGTGGTGGAAGTTAGACATTCTTTTCAGAGTCTCTATATAAAAACCACTACAACATACATAACTTTCCATCTCTCTTGCAACTATGCTGTAGGGACTTACTTTCAAGCTGACATGTGTGCTGGGGGTTCCGGATCATCAGATCAAATGCATTCCTTCGACTCTGCCATATTTCAGTAGAGTCAACCCCAAGATTCAGGACAAGAAATGAAACCTATGGCTTGTGTAAGATGCACTGGTAAAGCACACTTCAGAAGCATATGGCAAAAGAAGGGAAAATTAGCTTTGCCAAGGATTGGTGGATGAAGTCATTGAGGGTGGGAAACCAGTTAGAGAAGCACAGAAACAGTAAAATCTTAAAACTGAGAGATGTAAGGACAGAAAGACATTCAAATACACACACACACACACACACACACACACACAGTATTCTCGTTCCAGGGCTTAATCTGTGAGCATATTCTTGGACATGGCCTCCTCATGTTCTTTTCTCCCTCAGCCTTTAAAAAAGAGATCTCTCATTTGTAGCTTCTTTGCAGGAATATTTTAAAAGTTATTTATTAAAAAAAAAAAAAACCCTGCCAAACACTATATTTAAGCTGCTCAGAGTTAATAATCATGCCTTCCACATATAAAGTGCCTACTTATACTTGCTGTGTCATTGGTAAGAGAAAACATTTAGATACAGTCTGTCCACTCAGATGCCAGATTAGTAGCCAGGGTCTGCCAGATAAACCACTTTTTTGTTCTTTTAAGATTATACCCCAGCACCCCCACCCCTCCTATTTCCTCCTTTTTTTCTTAAAAATTCTTTGTGAAGGAAGTGAAGGTGGGAGAAGGTCAGGTCAAAAGACAAAAAGGTTTCTTTTATGACACAGGTTTACAAGTAATACATCTTTCAACAAAGCTGTTTATTTAAGAATAAAACGGTCCCTGAGCATCCATAAAATGTGAATCTTGAGTCAAAGAATCAACGCGGACATGTGGCTGCTCTGGCTAGTAGAATCATCCGTGGAATGGAAAGAGAAATCCTATTGTTTGGAAAAAGGTCTTTAAAGTGATTTTAAAGATTTATTACTAAATACTTATTCCTAGGAAGAAAATGCTAGATTCATTTTAGATATTTCCCTTTGATCAATTTTCTAATTGACTAAATTTTGTTATGTTTAACACAAATATTTCCTTGAAATACAAAGAAAGGGACATGTGACTATATACACAAAAAGCAGTAAGTTCTATAATGTAAACAATAGTGAAAATATTACCACATATTAGTTTTTCCTAGACTTTTACCAAATAAGCTTCGTAACTTAACGGCATTAAGACTACAATTCTTTTCACGTAAATGATTCACACTCCACCACTAATTTTAAGTGATCCTTCTATCACTATCAAACACATGATGAAGCAAGTCAAATGATTGGGGAAGGGGAGAAGCAAGTTGTCAGTGGTGTGAAGTCGTAACTGGAATGCAGTGATCCATAATTAGTAACTGATTACAGTTTTCTTTAATGGATGGGGAAAAGTTAAATTAGGGATTTAACCATTATCAGCAGACACAGCGAACACTTCCTATGAATTCTAAAAGTAATTACTAATATCAGAATGTGTTCCTGGGAGTTAATCCATTTTCGACTTAATTCTGACTTGCTACATCAACAACTTTATTACGGATCAGTTAAATTCACGTTCATCCTGGCAGTGAGATGCTGAAATGTTCTAAAACACTCACATATTTACGTACTCTCTCTCTCTCTCACATACACACACCCCTTAAAAATCATAGGTTCAAATATTTACTAATTGAGCAACCTTCAAGTAGGGTCCAGAATCTCTTATACTCAAAAATACTGCATTATCCTCAGATTGCATAATCCTCAGTATTAAAGCAAGAACACAGTTCTTATAATCCAGAAAAACTTTACAAACCAAGGAATTTAAATAAAAAATTCCAGATAGCCCTCAGTCAATCATAAATACACAAAGGTAACAGGACTACCACTCAATCTACTGGTTTAGTTATAGAAGAGGATACAAAGGGAAGGAGTAGCAGTGTGAAAAGCTACCATGTCTGGGTGTTTACTATAAGCACACATACCCTGAATGTGCTTACTCCCTGTATACACGTGATCTAATTTTCACAATATGCCTGTGAAGTTGGAATTACAAATCCCATTCTAGGAGTCATGAGGTCCAAGAAAGAGCAGAGCTGAATTTGAACTGAGTTCCATTTTGCTTTAAGCCTCTGCGCTGTGGTTTCAGAACTGAGGCTCTGAAACAGCAGAGGCAGTCATGCCCTATTTACTGGGAGACTGGTGTCCTAGCCAAGTTTGTTATAGAGTGCATTTTTCTGAAGGAAACTCTTAACTTTGCCAATGATTTATATTCTACACTTTGAGACTGTTTACCAGTATATAAGTTTTATGAGGGCTGGGACCATGTCTGTGTTTTTTTTTTTTTTTTTTTTTAATCACAGGCATAGTACCTAGCAGATAGGAGGTATTTAGTAACTATTTGTTAAATGAATTAACTGTGGGGAAAAAAAATTTCCTTGCAGATATAATAAAAGCAGAGTTGAGAATCCAGAAAATAATTTAGTGTACCTTTTAGGTTCAAGAAAAAGTATTTAATGCAATAAATAATGCTCAAATATGGTTATACAAAATATTAGTAAAATCCTTTGCTATATGTTAAGCAATAAAGTATTCCTGATAACCAAATGTATGGTACATCAAGGACCTGGATATCATAATGTCTGCTTTATGAATTTCTCCCATTATAAAGTAGTTATGTCTTAGAAATTGAGTAATTTCAGTAAGTTTTCATCAGTTTCAATCTATTGAACATGTGTTAAGTTCAAATTCAGAAGGAATTTCTTTACTCTTTGCTATGGCTTGTTGAATTTTTCTACTATGGTAATATTTTATAACCTCCTTTAATCTCACTAGGTAATCAGTGAGTCTCACTTGGAATTCTATCTCTTTTTATGTTGTGTCACCTTCATTTTTCTGTAAGGATCTTAAATTCAGGGATACTGTTCATCATGGTATCCTTAGGGTTTAGTATGGATCTGGTCAATTATAGAGATTCAAGAAATTTATATGGAAAGACAACAAGGGAGTGAGAGATGTAGAGGGAAGAAGGAGGAAAAGTTGGGGGGAAGGATGGAAGGAGAGAAAGAGAAGGCAAGAGAGAGAAGAAGGAAAGTAAATAGTAAATTAGTTCTTGAATTAGGAGAAATAAAGTCAAGGATCAACAATGCTGAATACTTGCTTAGAAACAGAGATCTACTGTAACATCTACCAAGATGTTTACATGTTAAATAACTACAGAGCACAAAGCTAGTCCATTGATAATTGCTACTTTTGGCTAAGACTTGTATCCTTGCTGATACTTCACATAGGATTTTTGAGCCTAAGGAAGTGTTTGACATTTCACTACAACCCATAAATTGCCAGATTAGCCGAATTATTCACACAGTTGATGGTAGAAGAATACATTCATTAATCCGTAGTGATATCCTCCAGATTTCCCAAGCTCTAGGGGAGATAGTACATTTTTTCACCAGTTCTACTTATACCAATTTGGACTCATTATCATAGATTCATACTGTATGCAATTTAGTAATATTTTGTTCATGTGCATGTTAAGTAGTAATAGCTTTCCAAACCTGAACTTTTGTGTTTCTTGATTGCTGATACTACCAAATTTAAGTTTTTGTTTTTTTTTTTTCCTTAAGATGGAATAAGAGCAGAACACAAGGTCTATGACAATCAGTTCTAGTGCTTCCCACTAGTTAGAGAATACTTCTACTCCTCAAAGTCAATCAGGGAGCAAACATTTATTGAACAACCAAATGATGAAATATACAAGGCTCTTAAGTAAGAATATTCTTCAGAACTATAGCGTTCCAGCCAAACAGGCATTTTTTTTTTAATGTTATTCAGAAATGGAGGCTTCTGATGTCTTTCAGAATTGCTGATTTAAATACTTAACACTAATTCACCTTTTATCTTAAGATAAAATAAACTGAATGGCAAATACCAAAGAGCTCTTTGCAGGTATAGATTATGCAAATGTCTGGTATTCTTATTCTCACTCTCAGGGTGAAAACAAATCAAGAAGTTATTGAAGACTACCTAGCTCAGTTGGTTAAGTGACTGCCTTTGGCTCGGGTGATGATCCTGGATTCCAGGGACGGAGGCCCACATCCAGCTCCCTGCTCGTCAGGGGGTCTGCTTCTCCCTCTGACCTCTCTCCTCTCATGGTCTCTCTCTCTCTATCTCAAATAAATAAATAAAATCTTTAAAAAAAATAAAGGTACTGTGTAAATTTTACATCATTTGTTTGTTCAAGATTCTTTTATTGAGTACCTGTTACGTTAAATGAAGATGTAGAACAGGGACATTGGAGATTTCCTAAAAGTGTCTGGTGTCCCATGAGCCTGATCCTGTGTTTGAACAATGCTGTCCAAAGCATGTTATGGATTTTCCAAATAGAGTGGAAAACCACTCATCTCCCTTTCTTTCTACATCTGGTTGACTAGTTGAGCCTGTTATTGATTGATTACCAGTACAAGAGGCTTTAAACATTATCTTTCCTGAATCTTTAATCCATTCCAATCAGGAGCCATCTGGTATTCCTAAACTGATCATAGAATATGATGTGTTGAGAAAAGTATGGCTTTTTAAAATCAAATGAGTTGCAGTTTAAATTCCAGCTCTTTCACCAATTAATCTCTTGGTAAAATTACATAATTCTCTTAAGCCTCAGTTTTCTCATCTGTAAAATAGATCCCTTTTTTCTCTCACAGGGTTGACTAGAGGATTACAGTGAAATAAGACATATAAAATACATAGTCTGATTCCTGCCATACATTAGTAACTCAGCAAATGGCTTTATCTTCCTGGTTCCCTACTAAATGAGGGTGGGGGAGGCAGAAGCAAAACAAAACCCAGAAGGAGTGAGAAACAGGGACATAAATTATTGGAAACTACTAAATTCCTTGCTCTGACTTTTGTGTTCACTGCACCCAGTGACTGTGTAATTTAAAACGGTTATTTCCCTGCAGCATTATTTACAACAGCCAAATCATAGCAGCCCAAGTGTCCATGGATAAATGCATGGGTAAAGACGATGTGGTCTATATACTCAATGGAATGTTAGTCAGTCCTAAAGATTGAAATCTTCCCATTTGCAAAAACATGGATGGATCTAGAGGGTATAATGCTAAGTAAAACGAGTGAGTCCAAGAATGACAGATACCATATGATTTCACTCATATGTGCAATTTAAGAAATAAAGCTAATGAACAAAGCAAAAAAAAAAAAAAAAAAAAAAAAAAGGGAGAGACAAACCAAGAAACAGACTCTTAAATCACAGAGAACAAAGTGATGGTTACCAGAGGAGAGGTAGGTGGGGGGGGGGTGTATGAAATAGGTGTTGGGGATGAAGGAGGGCACTTGCTGTGAGGAGCACTGGGCATTGTGTGAAAGTGTTGAATCGCTGTACTGTACACGTGAAACAAAGATAACACTGTATGTTAACATACGGGAATGTATATACTGGAATTAAAATTTAAAAAATAAAAAAATGAAAAAATGAAGAAAAAGGTAAAGCAGTGAGGTTGATTATTAAAAGCCCTTGGAAATGGGCCTCTATCTCCTATTCTGATCTATGATGGGCCTCAGCCTGAGATTTTCATTCAGCAGATTGTAATGGAAGCCTAGAAATCCATGTTTTCATAGTAGTCTATATTTTGATGTCAAGCAAGGCTGGTAACTGCTGAACTAAGGTGATGTCGAAGGCCATGATGACGAGAAGGGGCTGTCCAACTCCCAGAGAGCTCATGCTTTTGGAATAAACCCTCAGGACTCAGTGAAACAGAAGCATATGTGATTTTTGTTATTGTGATAATTAACTTTATGTGTCAACTTGGCTGGGACACAGATGTGCCCAGATATTTGGTTAAACATTATTCTACATATGTCTCTGAGGGTGTTTCTGGATGAGATTAACATTTGAATCAGTGGATGAACAGAGCGGATTGTCCTTCCGAACGTGGGTGGGCATCCTCCAATCCTTGGGAGGCCTGAAGAGAAGAAAAGCAGTGTAAGGGAGAATTTGCCTCCTCTGTTTCCAAGTGAGATGATGGTCTTCCGCACTCAGGCTGGAACTTATTCCAGTGGCTCTCCTGAGTCTCAAGCTTTTGGACTTGAATGGTCGTAGAAAAGATGGCCATTACTTGGCAGAATTTAAGAGGGCTGAGACCCATCTCAGAAGCTGAAGTTTGTCAGTCCAGGCTTGGGAAATCTGATGGAAGTCTGGAAGATGAGTTTTCTTGCTACCTTCAAAGAAGAAGTTTAAAATAGCCTGCATATCTTCCTCTCACAGGTGGTGGAGATTCTGTAGAGAGGGATAAAGTCAGGAAAACCCACTGATTTCAGAGTGGTGGAGGAAGGATTAGCAGGTTACAGTGAGCTCCTTGTAATTTGCCATTTAAAGAGATGATGGAGGTCTCCACTGTTCCTATCTCAGAGCTATAGAGAAAGGAGGGTAGGGCATAGAGAAGACCCCGCCTTTGTCGGCCTCCCCACTTAGACTTGCTCATCTATTAGAGGTTACTTCGCTTGATGAATTCCTTTTCCGTGAGTCTCTGGAGTACTGCTGGGGTCGTTTCTGACAACTCTCTTCCCTCCATGCCTTAGAAGACCAACACAACCCAAACTGTGCTCAGTGAAATAGATGTTTGTAGGTGTTGCATAAAAGGAGACTCTACCATCAACCAAGTTTGGGACACAGTGGGTTAACAAAGAGACACAAGTTTCTTTCCAGCAGGTTTTCTCAGATCTTTTAACAAGTTGGTGCACATTGTGAATCTGCAAGAGACAAATAAAATTTGAAGCATTTCCCCCAAACCCTTGACCATGGTGGCTTATTAGCGAGGATTCCCTTGGTCATAGGTGACGGAAATTGAGCTCCAACAGGCATAAGCCACAAAAAGAGTTTACTGGCTTGCAGAATCATAAAGCCCAGGCATGGCTGACTCTGGAGGCCTCAGATGATGTCACAGGTTTCTGTCTCTTTCCATCTCTTGCCTCAACCTTCCTCTGGGTTGGCCGTGATCTCATGAAGTCTTTCTCTACGGGGTGGTCCTTGGCAGCTCCAGGCTATATTATACTTACGGTTACAAATTCCATTTGCAGAAATCTCCACTACAGAAGGGAACTTATTTTAAGTGAATTGTTTTTGAACTTAGAATTATTTAAATTGTAAGAAATTAAGTTATAATAATGAGATATAAAATGTAATTTCTGAAGACTTTGGTTTTATATAAAAACAAAGTTTTTATTTTTGTTTTTATACAGAAGTCTTCTCGATGACAGCCTATGGTATTGGTGCATGCTGGTTTAAGACACCATGAAACCAACCCAATGGAAGCTACCCTTCAGAACTATTAATGTACTTGAGAACTTGATTTGCTTTCCAATTTCCTAACATTTTCCTGTTTCAGATTAATGATTTATAATCTACACAATGTTTTCTTATTGCCTCAAGAGTCATTAGGGGCCACTTTGAGTTAAGGAAATAGGTTATTAACACATTAAGGTAAACACACAATTTATAAAATACATAGCATAGTATTTAAAATGGAATCTTAAAATATATCTTCAGCCCTTACTCTTTAATCTCTGACCATGAACCTATTTTAGTGGAACTCTTAGAAAATTACAGAAGATAGATCCACTTAAAAACTTTTATTAGTTGTCAACTTTATTGTAAAGTTATGACTAGACTCCAGACATATTTGACTGTGACTCCCAGGATTCTCCATTAGTGTCCCAAATTGGTTTTAAATCATCAACATCAGATCATGATGCTGGCAGGAATTGCTGTAGAGTCCATGTGAAAGAAGCTTCTCTTTAATCGTTCAACTGGTAATCATTTTCATTTTGAAATGGATAATGGTAATGAGTTTATTTTTACAGATGGCATATTTTGGGGGATTTTGATTTTTCTAACCTAAGGAAATTATTTTAGCAAGTTAGAAATTGAATTCCTTGGAGATGCTCATTTCTCTTCCCATATATTTCCTGTGTCCTTCTGACAAGCTAGGAAGAGAACTATGATGAAAACAGAATCATTTGGAATTTTTATAACTGGATTCGTAACCACTTTGTTGATCCTTTCTATTATGTTACTTCCTATTCACCAATGATAATATCTTGAAAGATTTCAAGATTCTTCAAATCTGAATAATTAAAAGAGATCATACTATGCCTAACAGTAAAATAACTGAATATTATTTGTTTTATTGTTTGAAAACTACTTATCCATATAAAATACATGTGTGCACCTTCTTTCAATTGTTGGATGTGAGAGATCACTCTGCAAGATAATAAAGTTTCTAACAGAATTCTTTGTCCCAATCTCTTGAATAAAATGCTTAAATATCATGATCGTTTTAGGTAACAGCTAACATTCATTGATAAGTGCTCTGTACAGATGATCACACTTAAATCTCACAATGACTTTAGAAAAAAGGTAGCATTTTTTTACCCTCTATTTTACAGAGTTGGACACTGAGGCACAGGGAAGTTAAGTTTAAAAATGGCAGAATAGGCTGGGCAGTCTGAGAACAGAACCAGGCATAATGACCACGCTTAGTCTAACGATGGATTGTTTTACCTGGGCACAGATTACTTGAAAACATTACTTAAGGTACAACCACAATGGGAACCTTTGGATTTATCTTAAGTGTAGAAGAGCCTTACTTTAAGGGTGCTGGCACACATAGGTACGTGTACACACACACACACACACACACACACTCCGCAACTGCCTGACGGCTCAGCACTTTTTGGTTATTGCCCCGCTTTTGTTTTCCTGACTTGAGTTAAAAAGACTTTAACAAAGCTCCCATAAATAAGAGACCAAGTAAATAAAAATCTCATATTTGTAGTGTTACACTAATAAGCTTAATAACAATAATCCGCAAACATCTGCAATCATAAAATAAAAACTTCATTACCATTTCAATGCAGTCACTGCAAATCCTCAGGTTAGCCAGTACACCAGCTGCGTCCTGGGGCTTCACAACACAAACAGCAATTCATTCCAAATTACCACTCTCTGTTAGTGACTCTTGCTCTCTGGCTCCCGTCCCAAACACTCCTGCTGTTCAGGTCTATTGTTTCCCCTCACTAGAAGCCTTTTATTTCCTGGGAAAGCTTGAAGGATGGTCTCCATGAAAAACTAGGCTAATCTTCTAACTTCTGATCTTCTACTCTCTGTCCTCCACTATTCTGGGCATACGCAGCCTTCCTTTCTCTCGTCCCAGTGACACTGAATACACAAACTAGGAGTATAGAATACTTTACCCAAAGGGTGAAACTGAAGGGGTTAACAAAGCTTCTGCTATTTTATGACCTTGTAAAATGAGCTAGTTCGAGATGCCGATAATGAGCGTCAGTCTCTCTACAGGAGCTGTGGAGCTGAGAAAACTCCCTCTCCCTAATTCCTGCCATGGGCCTCTAAGTCATCAAATTCCATATAAAATTACAGAGGACCTCCCTCTGAGACTTTATGGCCTCAGAACAGCAGGTGAAAAACCGGATTGGTGGAAAATGGACAGTCTCTGAGTCACATGTAACACATATCCCAGCTTATAGAAATTTTCTACTACTTAAGAGATCATACTTAACAGGCAGTTTATTTTTATGCTGCAAAATACTTATCTATTCCCTTTCATCTGGAGCTTAAACTTTTTGCAATTCTGAATACAACTGAAGAGAAGGAATGAGAGGATATTTGATCTTAGCCCTACTGATCTGAGCTGTACTGACATATAAGATTTCAGGAAAACAATGTCTTTTGGATTAAGTTTTCCAGGGCACAAACATAACGAAGAAATTGGTTTCTTCTAGGATATGGAAATTCAAGCCCATTCACTGTCAAAGTAGGGGTCATTTAAATATTTCCTTTACCTATAATTTCTAATCAGATGCTAGAAAACATTGGGAGAAATGTACTTCTTTTAAAAAAATTATCTGCTGTTTTGTTGTCATAACCCAGTACCTTGTCAGATGACCTCACATTGTTTTCCTAGGGATCCGGGGATCTGTTTTTAAAGATCCTTTAAATCTTCACCTGGGAGCCTTTTACTGAGCAAGTGGATAGCCTCCTAAAGCCACAAGCTGGCATCAGAGACCATCTTCCCCTTGGAATGTGACACCTGACTGAAAATGAGGTTAGCTTTAATCGCAGGCACCACAGATATCTTCATTCTTGGATGATGTGCCTATTTTGATTCCATCAAAAAAAGAGGACAGCTCTGGTTGCTAACACAGCGTATGACTCTGCTGAGAGGAAACGTGGCAGCCGTTCCTAACACCACACATCCTTCCCCAAGCAGCCTGTCACACAGACCAAACACTGTTTTTACGTGGCATATTTATAAAGGTAGAACGTGAGAGGGTAGAAGAATCTGTCTTTAGGGTTCCACTGTCCATTATGGAGATAGCTACTGGGGAAACTTGTCAATAAACATGGTCGTGGGCTCATTTTCATAGATCAGCTATTTCTCAGATAGACCCCATCTCAAGGTCCACTTTCGAATCTTGACAAGAAATGTGCCACAAAGACATTTAGGCCTTGCATTACAAGGAATGGAAATGGGACATCCTGGAAAGCTGATTCCTTTTAAACACAAAAGCTAAGGGTGAGCTTATCTATTACTTATTGCTTCTTTGTAATGTTGTCCTTGGCAGCTAGCAAAAGGTGCTTGATGTATTTTTTTTTTTTTTAAGATAGAAAAATAAAGTGACATCTGTTTATGGAGTTCACCATCAGAGCCACACATTGTGGGTTGTTTTGACAATTGGTTTCTAATAATAGATTTAGGATAAATGTAGGCATTCCTTGGCATGGTTAACTGCCTACAAAATCAACTCCTTGCACCCGAATGGCTATTTTTAGAAGACCCCAATGAGTTGTGGTCATTTTGGGGACATTTACGTGGCTCCTAGTAATTCATAAATGATGGATTACTGTGATGAGTGTAAACTCTTAAACAAGATTCAACTTAAAGACTTTTTTTTTTCTGAAAGTGCTATCCTGAGCCTTGTTTCAGCATACCAAAATACCGTATTAAAACAAGGAATTGCAAATTGACTCACACAGATGGTTTGTATAGAGTGAGTTCAAAATGCACCATTCTTAAAAGAGATGAGGAAAGGAATGCCAGCAGTCAGGTGGCTGTCATGTTATCAGTGTCAGCATATGATAGGAGAGGTAAGATTCTGGGAGGCAAGAGACCTTGGAACAGGGATTCAGGCACAATATTTGATGATTGCAACTTGTTACAGGCATTACATTCAATACCTTCCATAGAGATAGGATAGAAAGAGTGGGCAATTAGATAACTTTTTCTGGGATAATTAGAATACCAAATTAAAAGTTTACAGCTTCTTAAAGGAGACAGAATACTCAATTCAACTCTTCAACAGGAGGTTCTATCTATCTAATCAATCTTTCTACATACTCATCTGATCTATCTGTTTATTTAGGAAATATCTGTGTACTTGATATACATTAAATATCTCCATGTGCGTCGCAAATGTCTAGGGATAGCACATAATAAGCCAATCAAATAAAGTCTATAATCATTAGAAATCATTAATAATCATTAGAAATATACACTTCCATTCAGAATAGTGGATACTGTTAAACATAAAAGTAATTAGCCAACAGAATCTTTTTGGAGAAAATCTTAGTTTAAATATGCAAATAATTGCAAGCTGGTACAGCCACTCTGAAAAACAGTACGGAGGTTCCTCAAAAAGTTGAAAATAGAGCTACCCGGGGCACCTGGGTGGCTCAGTGGGTTAAGCCACTGCCTTCGGCTCAGGTCATGATCTCAGGGTCCTGGGATCAAGTCCCGCATCAGGCTCTCTGCTCAGCAGGGAGTCTGCTTCCCTCTCTCTCTCTGCCTGCTTCTCCATCTACTTGTGATTTCTCTCTGTCAAATAAATAAATAATAAAATCTTAAAAAAAAAAAAAGAAAAAAGAAAATAGAGCTACCCTACAACCCAGCAATTGCACTACTGGGTATTTACCCCAAAGATACAAATGTAGTGACCTGAAGGGGCACGTGCACCAGAATATTTAGAGCAGCAATGTCCACAATTGCCAAACTATGGAAAGAGCTTAGATGTCCATCAACCAATGAATAGATAAAGAATATATGGTACATATATACACAATGGAATACTACACAGCCATCAAAAAACCTGAAATCTTGCCAATTGCAACTACCTGGATGGAACTAGAACATATTATGCTAAGCAAAATAAGTCAATCAGAGAAAGAAAATTATCATATGATCTCACTGATATGAGGAATTTGAGAAACAAGACAGAGGATCATAGGGAAGAGAGGGAAAAATGAAAGAAGATGAAACCAGAGAGGGAGACAAACCATAAGAGACTTTTAATCAGGAAACAAAATGAGGGTTGCTGGAGGGGAGGGTGGTAGAAGGGATGGGGTAGCTGGGTGATGGACATTGGGGAGGGTATGTCCTTTGGTGAGAAAAAAAAAAGAGTAGATTTGATGGGTTATAGAATGAGGTATCTAACTTTATTAGATTTTGTCAAATTGTTCTTTAAAAGTGGTTGTATCAATTTATATGCAATGACAATGACAAAGTTTCCAAGAAAAAAAAAAAGCAAATAATGTTGATGCTTTATACAAGATAGATTAGATTAATATTTCTTGTTTTTGTGGCACCCTCTAACATAGAGTCTTTATATACTTTGATACTTGCTTTGTCTTACTCTTCCCTCTTCACATGCTACCTTGACTTAAATCTTTGTTTTTGGTGATGAAGACCCTCTGAACACTTTTCTTTCTGTCTTCTTGATCAGTAGCGTTCTGTAGAGTGATCTCATTTTTTAAAGGCCAACTAAGTTGCCCTATTACTAAAATGCTTTTTGATTTCTAGAGATGATTATTCCAACTTGAAAATCTTTCTTAACTTCTTAGAAACACAAGTGTAGACTACATTAACCATAACTGTATGAAGGAAAATGTGCAGATATTAAACTTCTGCTAAAGATAATTTGGAGTTGGGGGGGGGTAAAAGCAGAAGTGGAAATGGGGGTCAGAGGAAGGGGATAATTAAAACTACCGTGATTAAATTCAGCATATTGAAATCTTTCAATGAAATGAGAATGATCATTCATGCCCTGAGGGAAAATTGCCTTTCCCTTCTGGATGGAATTCCTATTTTTGAGAACTGCAAATTTGCTAAAGTAGTAGATTCGTCCAAAATTAGCTTGTAAAGTGCTTGCAATAAGCAACATCTCCAAATCATGGTCAAATGGCATTTTGTACAGATATTCCATAACAAAATATCTTAACGTAGGTTAAAGTACAATTATGAAAGTGCATTCTATTTCTTTAGGGTTTTATTACCGTGTTTTACAAATTTAATACCATATACTGAGCTGATAGGAGCCAAAGAATAAGACATTTCTATGTTTGGCAAGGATATCCAGCTTCCATACTTCAGAACCAAGGGAGGCTGTCCTCAAAAATGCGTGAGGTTTTTCACCAAATGAAACATTGCTAATGCCATGGCTGGTCATCTGCCTCCAAATTTAACAAATTTAGCAAGTCAAATGAGAACTATTTATTAAGCGCCTATAGCATGCAAAACCCTGTATGGTAAGGATTAAGTAACACAATATTGACTTAACAAAAAAAAGGAAAAAAAAAATCCTAGTACAGTAGGTGATACAAACAAGAGTTTGGCAACAATCAGTTTCTTTTCTGACTTTTAATGTGGGGTGGGAGTGGGAAGGAGCAGAGGTTGGGATAAAGAAAATAGGAAAAATTACACAGTATTCAAGGAAAGGCCATGTGGTTTGAAGTGTTCTCAGTGTCCAGGGTAGGGTGGCGCTGACTGGTCCTTTCTCTTTCAGATCCACTGGTGACTCAATGTCCAGGTTTACAACATGGCCACACTGGTGTGGAGAAAGCAAAGCTTGACTTCTCTCATGGGAACCGAATCCACAATCTCATTCTTTCTAGTTTTACATTCTAAGAGAGCTATAGAACAATACAAATGAGTGGTGATTTTAGGAACCACCCTTAGATGTAACACTTTGACAGACAAATCACTATAGTTCTCTCCTACCTATCAATTATAACTGAGTAGCCCACTACACTTTGATCCGGCAGAATGCTGGAAAGTTATTTGGATTGTTTTTCCACTTATATAGTTCAAGGTAAATCCCAACAGGGTTATAAACCATAGGAATTTTCAAGCCTACATAGCCCCTGATCTTTTCAACAGCCCCAAGGGGCCCTAGGACCCCTTGAAGTTAGACTCCAAGTAATGTGAGAAATTCTCACTCTGTTCTGAAGAAGATCTAAAAGCAGTAAATCAGCTTCTCTGGACCCTGTTGGGATTGAGTCCACCAAGGAAGTTTCCTTATCAACAGCAGTGGGATTGATTACTGGCCCAATAATAAAACCTTTTTTCCCCCCCATAGACATGAAGGATTTGGAGTGTGGTGGATGAGTCTTTTCCCCTTCCCCTTGATCTGAGCTGATTCTGATGTGTTTTGGCAATTAAAATGTGGTATAAGTAATGCTGTGTACTGATACCTTTTGGGATCCTGTGAGAAGCCCAAGCAGCATGGAAAGGCTGTGGAGAAGAATCCAGGGGCTCCAGTCAACAGCCCTGGCTGAGTTTCCAGCAACATGCAAGTGAGCCGTCTTGAATTCTAGGCCAATCTGGCCTCCGGAGGAACACAGCCCCAGCAGACAGCGTACAGAGTAAAAGAACTGCTAAGCTGAGCCCTGTTAACTGACAGTATCTTTAGGATAAAATGATGATTGTGGTCATTCTAAACCACTAAGTTTTAGGGTGATTTGTTATATACCAAAACCCATACAGACATTAATACTTTCTCCAAGCTTGCTTTCAACCCAATGACACTTACTTGGAATAAGATGTCTAACTGGGGATGGCATAATGTATACATAGAGAAGTTGAATCCGTATGTTGCATACCTGAAACTAATGCAAGACTGAGTCAACTATAGTCATGTTAAAAAAAAAATTTTTTTTTTTTAAATCTAGCTGGGGTAATATCTGGTTTTGAAATTTTTTTTCTAAAATGTAATTGTTTTGAGTGGATAAAAATCAAAGTTGAGGCTATGGTGCAAAACCACTAAGTCACAGGAAAAGGGGGTGAAGCCAAATGTTGTGGGGACAATGACTGGTGTCGGGAGAAGGTTTCTGGGTCGGGGAAGGCTGCGTCAGTATCATCTGGTCAGTGTCACATGCCAGTGCCCACCAGGAGAAGCTCCTGGACTTCAACATTCTGCCTAGATTTTCAGAACTGCATGATTAAATCTTTATTCTTTTATTATTTTCATATTGAATTAGAAGTTCTTTTACATAAATATAATTTTCTTCAGCATCTGTTGATTTTTTTGGACCATGAAATTTAGCAGGAAATTAAAAGCATGAAGGCTTGCATGGCATAATGCTGAGCTCTGCAAGTTTGAAATAAAACTTTATCTAATTCTGTCCCCCAAATCTGCTTTTTAGAAGCACAAGTCCTGACAAGCTCACATTACTCACATTCACATTTGTGACTGCCACCTCACTCTCCTCCTGAGATGATTCTGTTGCTCACCAGTTTGATGGGCCAGTAGAACATGCATTTGCCAATAGCCTGGGTCAGGTGCCAGCTGCTTTGGGGCTCCTTTGATTGCCATGTCCCTTCTGGAGAGAACAAGTTGCCAAGGAAGTAACAGGAGTAAAAAATGAGTCAAGGTCAGGAGACAATAGCCGTGGCATCAGCCCTTGTGGAAATTAGCAGAGTTCACCGTAGGATGAAGGCATTAGGTACAATGCCAAGCATCTGGTCAGAACCATTCCGGCTAGCGTTGAATTTGAGGGCCATCAGTTCTCTATTTATCCAGTTAGATTCTGAGAGAAGGAACTGGCTTTCTTCTAGAAAGTGGGTGGGATTATTTTTGTGCCTGCTTAGAAGTAAAAGGCCAGATCTTTGGTGCAGGGCACGGAGCCAAATGTAGTGGTGCTAAAGTACTAGGTGACTGCAGGAGGGTAATAAAGGGAAGTATGACAGGTCAAGTTCCACAGGTCAAGCCTGTGGAAGCACGCAGAGGGCAAGGATGTAACCAATCATGAAGGGATGGCAACAGAGAGCTCCAGTTTGGGAAGCAGAGCTTAGAAAGATTCCTGGATACAAACTGCTACAAATGATGGGAGATTTTAAAATGCTATCAGCGGGCAAACATGCCTGAAAGGAGGGAACGATAATAAGCACAAGAAGGATTCTGAATTAAAAATCAAGAGGTCTGCAATGTAGACCTTGTTTAGAAGCTAACTAGTTGAATGACCTTTAGTAAGTCATTTCATACCAAGAAATAAATGCCAGGATTGGTACAATCAAGTGGTTGTATTGTGCCTACAACTGATTGTCCATTACTACTAGAGTATGTGCCGTTTTCCACAAGGATGATCTTCTGAGAAGACTAGACTCTAGATTTGGCATTCAAAGTTTGAACCAAGTCCCCACCTTTGTTGTCACTGGAATTTTCCTATATCTAAGATCACATTTAGCTGTGACTCTATAGGCTTCTTTTATTTCAATCTTGAACTTACACGAGTTCAAGTTTATTTTCACAGCTGGGTTGCCTGTCAACCTTCAGTCTATAAGAAACTATTGGAAAGCAGCTATCTGTAGCTATTGACATTGAAAATGGGGGAGCAATTCTTGTTTTCACTCTGGATTGGATTACTAGATGTGGGGAACCAAAATGGGGGGGGCTGCTGTGAGTGTGGGCCACAGGTGGGGGGGGTCACCAAGACCAGAGATCCAGAGTATGTGGACCTCAACGCTGTCTCCTGACACTCAGAATAAAGGGACTTGCTAGAGGGCAAAGAACTGTTTATTTTTTGCTACAGAGCATGCATGTCTGCAGAACAGAGACCCTGATATGTCAGAGTTATTTACTAGCTCCCCCCAACAGACAGGGAACACAGAGGGCAACTGTTTTACACAGACGAGGAAATATATGGTCCTGCATAAGTCATCACATAAGTCTTGACAATTACTTGTCCTCTGAGAGGCCATAAGTATTTTGCTTTTCCCTCTCAAATACAGCCCAGAGTGCTCTGGGATGCATATCCTCAGGAAATAGTAGAGTCCCACTTTCCTCTTCTCATCCATGGAGAGGAAAGAAAAATAGGCTCTGGACACAGTTTAAGCTTTGCTTTTATAGTTAACAAATATGCCACCAGTCTTATCCATATTACTTCTGGCCGAATTACTAAGAATCATCCTAATCATCACCACCATGTTTGTAACTCCAATTAAAGGTACCTACCTCACACCAGGCACTGTGCCAAATACCAACATACTGTCACTGACCAAATGCTCCCAAGAATGCTGGGAGGTTGTTATCACAGCCCCTGTCTCATATACGGGGATTGTTTAGGCCAGTAGGTCAATGCAAAAATATTTAACAACCAGTCCTGTAAGGTGACAGATCTGAAGCTGTGCACAGACATCCCAGCATTAACAGGCTAAAAATTAGCTCTCATCTTTCCCCTACTCTTTCCCTGGGTGGGATCAATTCTTTCTTCAAGTCTTAGTTTAAATATCACTTGTTCCAAGAGGAGTCTAACCCCTAAGGACCTGGGCTAGTGCTCTCTCTGTGAAAGCCTCATAACACTGTCCTTCTGAGTAAAGTTTGTCACACCTCCAATAGCTCCCTTCCCGTCTTATCCTCTCCAGATCATTGCTCTAACCGAGGTCCCCATCCCACCTCTCCTTGTAAGAGAGATGAATTAAGGTTTCCTTGTGTGTGCCTGTGTGTGGGGTTATCAGTCATCATCAAGATTAAATTTTGTATTTTCAATATAATTATAATCTAGAGAAATATATATATATACTTTAATACTTTAAATATATATACATATACATATATACACACACATATATAAACATATATATAAGCATATACACACACACACACTTTAATATATATAAACAAAGATTTATAAGCACTCCTATAGAGAACACATGTGGGAAATCCCACATTTTGTTATGGAACTGGAACATGCGTGAGTCACTGCTGGCTTCTACAAAACATCTTTCAGGATACTCAACCAGCGATGCTAATTTGAATTGCACTGGTGTTGGGAGTTTTGCCTGCATTTATTTTATAACTCTGATATGTTTTTGTAACTACATGAGCTACATGTGTAAATGTATTCATATCTAGTTTATGTGTTTTCCTGAAATGTCATAATATAATTAATATAAGTCAATGCTAGGGGTCTGGGAGAATCTGGTTTTTGCCCATAAAAAGGAGGCCTTTATGTTCCCTAAGTCTGAGAAACACTGGAGAAGACAGTCATTTCCATAAGGGCAGGACTGGTTTCTTGTGTTCATAGCTGTGTGTCTGCATGTGGTAATTGGCCCACTGGCCAGCATGTAGTATGTTCTCAGAAATTATTTGGTAATACATGGGAGGCAAAATCTTTCATCTTATTGATGGACTCTTGCTTTTCCTAATCTGTTCTCCTGTGTGAGTTCCATGCTCTGGGCTTCATGGTGAAAGCCCATTGGCTTCCCTGAATCTTCTCTTCCTAACTTGATGCTACCCCCTTTGTTTCCTGTGTTCCTGCAGCACCCCTGGTAATCCCCACATGGCTGTCAGTCTTTCTGGGCCAGTCCTACAGAAGCCCTAACAACAACAACAACAACTAGACATGTTGCTTTCTAAAATGAGTCATTTCCAGTCTACTTTTCACACTAAACAATTTTAGAGCACTTTGCAATATGATCCAACTTTCCAAAAATTTTCAGAAATTTTTCAGGAGCACGACTTGGCTGAAAATACTTAGAATATTGTATCTGATGAAAACAGAATGTAGTAACACAGGAATTTTCTTTGATACCAAGTCATTTAAACTCCAAAGCAACAGGTAAAACAAAATAAACTTAATGTCTCTTATTTAATTTCTTAAAGTTTGTTTGTTTGTTTATTTTTAGCAATCTCTACACCCAATGTGGGGCTCAAAATCACAACTCCAAGATCAAGAGTTGCATGCATGGTCTCCCCACTGAGACAGACAGGTGCTCTAGGATTCATTCTCTTAAATGTGTGAATACTGAGATACAGCTCAAAAATATTTTACCAGGAAGCAAATGTTACAGGAAGCATAATAAAAAATGCTTTTAAAGTTTTTTCCTCTACTGAATTGCTAAAATAATTTGCATTGAAATAATCAGATATCTGATGTTTCTATAGAAATAAAAAAATGTAGAGGCAAATCAGCAGACTTGGGTTAAATATGGGTATGCCATTTATTTCTAGGCACTTAATTTCATTGACAGTCTTATTTAATTCTCATAGACTTTTGTGAGATAATGTATATGAGGAAAGGCTTTGTTTGTTTTTACTAGAAAAAACTATATTTACTATACACGATTTTAAAACAGATGAAGTCACTTGATTAGCTAACTGGTAATCAGACCTGCTACTGATTGGCTCCTTGAAAAGGAAGCATTTGTATTAATTTCTTACCACTTTCAAGTGGATTTAATAAATTCTATGCAGACTGAATAACCGTCACAGCACTGGCCAGAAAATGAAGTATGTTATGGTACCCGATTCACTGGGCTTTATCAGTTGGAGTATTGCATATGCTACTGTGTACCTAGTTGGCAACCATTAAAATTGTTTAGAGATTAACATTTATTGTATGACATCTAGAGTATGAAAGATACTAAAAATACAGATTAAAGAACCAGTGGGGGGCACCTGGGTGGCTCAGTAGGTTAAGCATCTGCCTCTGGCTCAGGTCATGATCCCAGGGCCCTGGGATCCAGCCCCGAGTTGGGCTCCCTGCTCAGCAAGGAATCTGCTTAAGCCTCTGCGCCTACCCTCACTCATGCTAGCTCTCTATCAAATAACTAAATAAAATCTTAAAAAAAACCCCAAACTTTTAAATACCAGTGAAATAATGCCACAGGAGATAATATCACATAGAGAGAATTATTTTTTTTTTGAAAACGTTACTTCTTGATCTCTATGAATTAGCTTTGTGACAGATGGGAGATAATATGGGTCACCGGGTGGTAGGAGGCTGCCATTATAACAAACACCTTTTCTGGGGTGTTATCCTCCCCCCTTCTCTTCATAGTAGCAGATAAATCAGTTCAAAGGAAATACTTTAAAAAAGAAAAAAATAAAGAAAAGGAATTCAGGAACAATGGAATTCATCATTGTATTTTTATGTGGTTCTTCTTGTACAACCTAAATCACAGCTGTGGCAGGTAGGGTGAGACCAGTTGGGTCTTCTAGATAAGGGAGGGTCAAAAGAATTGGGTTCTAGATCATTCTGCCATTTACTACCAGAGATCATAGGCAATCCCTTTATTTTTCTATAACTCAGTGTTCTTAACTGTGCTTTGATGGTTCACTGAGCAATGCATGTGAACTTTTCAGAGCAATATAAAAATCCATCAAAACTAAAGAATTTTACTGAAGCAGGATTCCCTAGAATGCATCCTCTGCTGGTAATGTGTATGATGATTATCAAAGAGAAAATAGGATTGAGCATTTCTCAAAAACTTATTTGCCCTGAGAACATTTTTCATCTATTAAAGGTCCGTATAATTATGTTCAACTGAGACTACACTACCAAAAAGCCTTGAGAAAGCAGGGTAAGGCTTGTTGGGACCCTTTCCAGATCTCCCAAGGCAAAATGCCTAGTGCAGATGTTAGAGTGGGCAATTCCCATTGCTTCATTTCTCATATGTGCCCCAATCATGAACACCTGCTCCGAGATGAGGACTTGGTCAGAAATTTGTGTAAGGAAGAATGATCAATAGAGCTTGTTAGAAACTCAGATGTGGGGCGCCTGGGTGGCTCAGTGGGTTAGGCCGCTGCCTTCGGCTCAGGTCATGATCTCTGGGTCCTGGGATCGAGTCCCGCATCAGGCTCTCTGCTCTGCGGGGAGCCTGCTTCCTCCTCTCTCTCTCTGCCTGCCTCTCTGCCTACTTGTGATCTCTCTCTGTCAAATAAATAAATAAAATCTTAAAAAAAAAAAAGTAATTGGACAGGTTTAAACAATTAAAAAAAAAAAGAAACTCAGATGGGCAGGTTCTGTCCTCAAAAACTAATAAAGGGGGCCCAGGAATCTGCATTTCTATAGAGCACCTCAGGTGATTCTGATGCTGGCCCACTGTGGACCAGATATTGAGAAACATGGCTCCATAGTTCTCATCTGTGGCCACCTGGAGATTCATCCCGGGAGCTCCTACAATTTACTGACACTCAGGCATTGCCCACGGAGATTCTGATGTGAAGAGTCCAGTGGAAGGCCTGCGTACCACCAGGTGAATGCGTTGCTTAGTCAGGGATGAGAACTGCTGACCCAAGGATCCCAAATCTGCAGGGTTTTATGGAGGATGGGCATGGTTTCTTAAACTGCAGATTGATAGGTCAGGCTCTTAGAAGGCATGGGTTGAAGTACAGGAACTCATGTTTTCAACAAGCCAGTGAGCTGATTCTCATCATTAGGTAAGTTCTGGATCAAGTGTGTTAGATATCACAGAGGAGTTTATCAGATGGTTCACTATCATAGTGACTATGGCAGAACACATGTCCTCAGGTAGGGAAACCGAGGTTAAGGAAGAAAAGATAAGAAAAGCAAGAAAGGGGTCCCTGGGTGGCTCAGTGGGTTAAAGCCTCTGCCTTCCTCTCGGGTCATGATCCCAGAGTCCTGGGATCGAGCCCCGCATTGGGCTCTCTGCTCAGCAGGGAGCCTGCTTCCCCCCCTTCTCTCTCTGCCTGCCTCTCTACCTACTTGTGATCTCTGTCAAATAAATAAATAAAAATCTTAAAAAAAGAAAAGAAAAGAAAGCAAAACCAGAGCACTGACAGGGAAGGCAAGCTAGTGAGCTTGCTTCCTTAAAAGGAAGACAAAACAAAGATCGAGAGAAAGTCTTTCTATTTGGACTTTCTTTGCACAGCTGTGGGGTCCCAATAATCCTAATGGGAAGGGTTCTGAATTCTGCTAATCTTGAATTTATGATATAATCAGGTTAGAAAAGTATATAGTTATGCTTTTAGAATTTTGAAAAAAATTTACAATGAAGACATATAAAAAATATTGAAGTGGTGTGTGTAGGTTTTTGTTTTTTATTTTTCTTGAGATCATAGTTTTCTTCAGGTTTTAAATGGTTAACATTTATGGATGTGATTTTACTGTGGAACTCTGTCTCTACTACTTTTCAAGGGAGGGAGAATTAAAACATATTTGTGTGTTGTGCACATCTCATTGATTCTTTACCCATTTGCCATGTTTACTAGAGTTTTAGAAACTTATGATTTTTTATTATTTATTTATTTATTTATTTTTAAATTAATTTTTTTATAAACACATAATGTATTTTTATCCCCAGGGGTACAGGTCTGTGAATCGCCAGGTTTACACATTTCACAGCAACTTTTGATTTTTTAAATGCATGTTATTATAAATTAGGTCCAGTAATCAGAAGGCAATGGGCCTCTGTGTGTGTAGTTTCAAAACCCTATGAAAATGTCCATAGACATTCTCCATCTTAGTACATTTAAAGTCAAATATATAATTTTCAGAAACATTTAACAAGATTGATGTTATACACATTTGTCTAAGGATACCTTGGGTGCTAAGCCCCCTCAGGGGAATTAATACAGTTATATTTAATCTGATACCAGACAGTTCATAATGAATTCTTTTTGCCAAGTAACAAAATGGGTGAAAACGTATGAAATAGTTAAATCAGTGATCTAGTTGTAAAGATGTTTCAAGTGTTCCTTTTAGCTTTGAATGACTCCATTGATTTGGCCATTTAAATCAACTGTAAGAGAACACCTCCAATTTAAGCCGTCCTTGCTTGGCTTCTCCTCCACCCTAACCACCCCCCAGGCTGGGCAACCCTCCACCCTTCCCTTTTCCCTCACCTTCCTGTGGCTCCTAGATTTATTCTCTGATCAGCTAGTGGCTGGAAATGATAAACAGTGGCGGCCAGCAAAATGCCATGCAAATTCTATCAGGAATGCGCCTAATAAACAGAGCTGATGGTTAAGTAAACATGGGACGTTTTAATAAATGCTACTTGTTTAATGGCAAATATTTACTGAGAATCCAGGGAGAAGGGGCCACAGAATTGAACGTTTTCAGCAGTAGAGGGATTCAACCACAGAATTGTCCTTGTTGCTGACCATGCTTTAGTCTTTGAAACTTAGACATATGCTTCCCCTTGGCCATGGCCACTCTTCTTGGCCATGGCCACTCTCTTGTCCTCATCCTTGCCCCGCTCCTAATTCTGCCAGCTCCTCTCCCCCAGAGAAAGAGTGTTATTCAATTCCTCCAAAGGGTTTGGATCAAAATGAGTAAATCTGGGACTCCCTGAAGTCACAGGCTCATTAGGAAGGGACCATCTCCCAGATGGCCTCTGCAGGAGCCCACAGTGCTGTTTTCGTAAGTTATTTAGACCTAGTTCTATTTATATCAGGTATGTGGCCTGTGTAGTGTTTGGAAAATATTAGTGGAACCTGCCAGGCCCACCATTATTAGAAATGTAAAGGACTGGAAACATTAAGCTCTTTTCTTTTCTTTCCTTTTCATTTCTTTTTTCTTTTCTTTTTATTTTTCTTTTATTTTCTTTTCCTTTTCTTTCTTTTCTCTCTTTCTTTCTTTCAACTGTTTTTTGGTTCCTAAGGAATCCCCATGTGAATATTTTCCAACTTTGGGGTGGAGAAAAAGGAAAAATACAGAAAAAAAATTTTCCTGCCATATTTTTACCCACTCTTTGGGGCACTAATCACAAGGTGCATCATGTCACCATAACACTCCCCCAAAATTTCCAGGGTAAACACCCTTAGTGTGGGTGTATTTTAATGTTTAAGGACAGCAATGTTAGCTTAGGTTTGTGGTCTCTAGGCAAAAAGCAGTTTTTAGAAAAGACCAGATTCAGCTTTTACTGGTTGATGGGAAATATGCTTAGAGATTCTGTTACTTCTGACAAAATAGCTGGCTACAGCTGTAGACTAATTTATATGGATATGACAAGTCCATTGGAGAAACTGCCAAGTGTAATAGGTGGAGATTTGTTGAAAAATAAGGCCGCGAGACATTGTTGGAAACATTCTCTGTTCCTCTGTTCACTGGTGACTTATTCAAGTCACTTTTTAGAGGACACATGAGTTTTCTCTCATGTTACTGATCTTCCATTGCTATTGGTGAATATTAGATATGGCCCACAAATTCCTTCCAGGACTTTTATTCTAGGTTCTAATTTTTCTGTGTTATTCCTGTGCTACCTAAATTATTTAAAGGCATGACACCTCAAGACCAGAGAGTCTTAGGCATTCTCTACTTCAACATCTGCACTTTACAGAAGAGAGAAACCAGCCTAGGTCCAGGGATGTTCAGTGATTTGGTCACTGTCACGCAGTTTGTTTGTGGAAGGGTCAGAACCTGACTCCCTGAAATGGAGCTCCGTCTCACATATCAAAGCCCTCTCCACCCTGAGACATTGCCACAGTCCAGTCTTCCCTCCCCAGCATGTTGTTCACCCGCTGGTTTTCCCCTACCAGAGAGGGGACACCAGAGAGGAGGGAGAAAGATAAGGAACAAGGTGGATTGCTGTAACAAGGGCTTACCTTTCCTGATCAGCCATAAAGGAAAAAAAAGCAAAAAAATAAAACAAAACAAAAACCCCCCAAAACAAACAACAACAACAACAACAACAACAACAACAAGGGCTTTGTTCAGCAGGAGTTATTTATGGAACATTGGAGGCTTTGCCAGTTTGAAGGGGAATTGCGTCCCCCTCCTCCCTTTCCCCCCTCCCCATATTCTAAAAATGGATTCTCTGTGCTTAATATATTAATTCATATGGCTCCACTGTGGGTATGGAGGTGACAGGAAGGTGGGAAACGCAGGCCACTGGAGCAATGATATAAGAGAAATTGAGGTCACACACTTGGGGTACATATCTGTCACCAGGGAATTTCTACAAGAATGCAAGATCCTTGAAAGTAGAGGCTTTGTTTTCTGCTAGATTCCCTGGACTTAGAACACTGCCCTGAGACGTCATGGATGTTAATAAATATTTGTTGAGTGAATGAACGAGAGAAATGGTCAGGTCTAATGATACTCATACATACATACCCAAACAAACCAAAACACACCCAGAACATACCCCCCGGCCCCAACCATGCTACTTCTCTCTCAGTTACTCAGATAATAATACAAGAAGATGACAGTGATGATTACCAGCATGCATTCTTTGATCAGTGAGATGTTGTCAGTTCCTCTGCAGTCATGCTTCTCTGCTTACATTTTAATTAAAACATTATAATTCCTCCACAGTGAAGCTCTAGCGACAGCTGAGGAGGCCCTACCTTTCATCAGGACGTTCTTACATTTTACCCTCTACTGCTCAAACCACCGAGGCACTGATTTTCTCCCTTTGGGTTAATTGTTCCATTGCTTTGATAGGAGGTTTATTTTCACTTCTGTGTCCAACGGAAAAACAGAGAAGTGACTTGATTTCCATTTCGGTTTTAATTAAGAAACTAGCTAATACTTTGAAAGGTATGCTGTGAGTATGAAGGGCTGACAGCTCATGGAACAATGTCAAAAGTCGCTGCCAGAAAACATGTCTGCATCAGCTGACATTTAAGAAAGTACTGGTAAAATAAGAAAGAATTTTTTTTCTTTACTTTTGTTACTATCAGATCAGCATTTGGGATAATAATTGTGCAAATTTAGAGCAACAGGAAGACATTTTTCTACTGTGAATCAGAAACAATTTTAAACCTACAAGGACATAGACATGATAGAAATTGTCAGAAGCCAGGAAAGGAAATAAAGACATTTGATTAATGAGCAAATGAACCCAATGACAGGGTACAGTCCTGGGGTGAGCTGACTAGCTTAGCTGACTTTCACAGTATCACCTCTACTTGTATTTTTCACCAGACTTCTTGGAAAGGTAATGTTGGCACCCGAAAGTATGTATTAGTACAAATCTATTTCCGTTAGCAGAGGATTTGAAAAAGCCATTGGAAGTACCCTTTTGCAAGGTACTTTTGGTGCCAAGGCCCACGGCAACGTGTTTTTAGATGCATAAGCAGTTAGGAGGCCTTTTCTAGATCAGTAGATATAGAAATAGGTGAACCAAATATGTAATTTAAAATTTTCCAACAGCCACATTAAAACAGGAAAAATAAATAGGTGAAATGATTTGTTTAATCCATGATGTCCAAAAGATTATCACTTCAATATATTCTCAGTAGAAAAATGATTAATGAGATATTTTGTGTTCTTTTTTCATACTAAGTCTTTGAAATTTGCGGTGAATTTTACATATACAGTGCCTCTCATTTGGGACTAGCCACATTTCAGGGGCTCCGCAACACTGTGCTGAGTGGCTACCATATTGGATAGTATGATACTAGACAATCAAGGTTTAGTCAGCTGATGTAAAATATATAGTCCTTTGACATTTTTTAAAAAGATTTTTTAAATCTTTAAATAAATAAAATTTTTAAATAAAAAATTTTTCTGACAGAGATCACAAGTAGGCAGAGAGGCAGGCAGAGAGAGAGAGGGGGAAGCAGGCTCCCCTCCAAGCAGAGAGCCCAATGCGGGGCTCGATCCCAAGACTCTGAGATTATGACCCGAGCTGAAGGCAGAGGCTTTAACCCACTGAGCCACCCAGGTGCCCCTCCTTTGACAGTTTTATGGAGTTATCTCTGTTATTCCACTTGAATTGCACAGCAACTCTAGGAGTGATATTTTCAGTGAGGGAGCCAGGTTTGGAGAGAGTAAGTGAATTACCCAAAGTTTTGTGGAAACGTTTTCCTTCTGTCATATTGCCTTCCAGTTACCAAACTCCAAGAGAACTGCCACATCGCCTTAAGGTCTCTGGCATGTGAGAGGCCCTAGAGGATGAGTGACATCGGTATTGCCGACAGGTAAAGATCACTTTAAGATCTGGTTAGTTGTTGGAAACTGTAACAAAGGGCAGGTATAATGGTCAATAATTCATGACAACAAACAGTTTCAGGAAAGATGGAAAGTGTGCTCTGTAAGAGGAGAAAATAATCTGCAAACACTCGGACAAAGAAATAGCAAAGAACATAACTTTACTTCTTCATAAAACATGTTGGCCACACAATGACAGACACTGTGTTGGATACACAATTTATTCAGTGCTTACTGATGCTGATCAGTAAGTAGATACTTGTACACAAAATTCAGTAAATCTCATCACAAAGAACTAGATTCAGTAAAATTCAGTAAATTCCATCACAATGAACTAGACTGTGTGGGGTCACAGAGGACAAAGTCTCTTGGCTCAGAAAAGGGAGAAGATACTTGAATAGACTCTTAAGGCAGATAACAACTTACTAAGCAGACAAGGTGGAAGAGGGTTGTTTCAGGCAGAGAAAACAGCAAGTCATAATGTGGCTAACAATGACTTAGTGCTCACATGTCCCAGGCACTGTTCTAAACTCTTTACAAATCTAATCTAATTTCATTCTTTTTTTTTTTTTAAATTTTATTTACTTATTTGACAGAGATCACAAGCAGGAGAGATGCAGGCAGAGAGAGAGAGGAGGAAGCAGGCTCCCTGCTGAGCAGAGAGCCCAATGTGGGGCTCGATCCCAGGACCCTGGGACCCTGACATGAGCCGAAAGCAGAGGCTTTAACCCATTGAGCCACCCAGGCGCCCCTCTAATTTCATTCTTAAAGCAACCCTATTAAACATGTAATTCTAGTGTAAGAGTAAGCTAGTGGATGATTCTGAATGTGCCCTTCTGTCCATATTGGAGAAGGATCAGTCTGGTTACTGTGTAGAGACTAGATGGAAAGTGGAAAAGGATGAAAACAAAGAGGCCCGTCAGTGTGCACTTTCAATAGTATATGCAACAGGGGATGAGATTGGGGTGGGGAGCTTCCAGAAGAATGTTTAAGTTTGCTTTTTTAAAGAGCAGCAGAGTTCTACTGCATTAGCTTAATGTAAAAGGGAAGGAAAAGTGTCGGATAAAATTCAATGTTGGCTGACCAAGCCATGTTAATACATTAGGGGAAGAATCACTTAAACTCTTCTTCCAAGATTTGTAGCTATCATCTATTTCCTAGGAAAGAATTCAAAAGAGAATACACTGCTCTTTGATGTTTCCTAAAGCCCATACAAGGAAAAGAATTTAAAAGAAAATAAAACCCCAAACACTTATATTGTATTTTAAATGGCCACAATAAATCTGCTACACAGCTAAGGCATGTAGTTCAGGCTGCCGAAGCATTACGTCTCTTTCCAGTCACTTATTAGCCCAGAGCAATTTTATTTCTAGCACCATCATTGCACTGAGGCAGCTTCTGCAAAGAGCTGTATCCATTTGGATGTTTCATGTTGAAAGTATCAGGAGATCTGCTTTAAATAGGCTCATAACATTTAGGAAAAGGATTGACCCAGTGCCCTGCCAATGTGACCAATGACCTGGCTTCTTTATTTTTTTTTTTAATTTTTTTTTAGTTTTTAAGATTTTATTCATGAGCCACCCAGGCACCCCTGACCTGGCTTCTTTTTGGTTGTCTTCAAATGGCCACCAGCAGCTCCTGAGGTCATTTGTTTTCTTTTTCCTATCCCAAGTCTCCGTGTCTCAGACCATCTTTATGTGCCCTTCCCTAAGGCAGGAAGACGCTGTCCTTGGGAACCAAGGGCTGGGGTCAATTCCACATAATTCATATGGCTACAGATGGGGAAAGCAGCAGACTGGTTTCTCAGAGGAAATTTGGAATTCTCATCCCAGAAGGGAGAAGAATAAACATTGGACAGTACACAGCGAGTGTCCATTTAATTCAAATGACGTCTTCTGATCATCATCTAACCTTGTCTCTGTACATTATGTGACCTTAGTTCATAATTTGAAAGACCTCCCTTGATAAAATTACACTCCTTGTGCCCATTCCTTGCTAGTTCTATGACTATTCTATTTATTCTTCTTTGAAAGACTATCTCCTTTCCTCTACCTCTTAAATGTTAGTAGCCCCCCAGGCTCTGTTCTTAGTCTTGTTCTTTATAAAAAATTTTTTTATTAATTATTTTTATTAACATATAATGTAATGTTTGCGCCAAAGGTACAGGTTTGTGAATTGTCAGGCTTACACACTTCACAGCACTAAGCATAACTCTTCCTACCCTGTCCTTGAGTCAGTAGATTCAAGCCCAGACTCAACTATCACTGGTATAGAGAGTCTTGACTTAGGTTCTGCAAATTCATCAACAACTCAAGTAAGGCTTTAGGAAATTAATGAGCTGCCCCCAAATTGTATCTACATATTACATGTATATGTATGCAGGAAAAAGTTGATAGCTTTCATTAGTTTTTTCAAAATCCTTCATGACAAAAAGTTTGAAAACCACTTTTACTTTTGCCATTATCACCCCAAAGTCCTATCTCCCTTCAGATCTCTTTCCACAGCCTTAACTCCCAAACTCTGCCTTCCCTACTCTGTCTCCTTCCTGATGTTCCTGCAGACATTTCAGTTCAGATCAGATCAACATGCATTTTAAATTTTGGGCTAGGTTACTCAGGGTTAAGAAATGATACCTGACTCCAGTGGTCTTCAGTTTAGTGAATCATATCAATTCACTTTAAATTCAACGTTTACTTTCCTAAACCTCTTTACTTGTATTCAGTATTTTATTTAAGGACCGCAACTGACCTTTCTGCCCAAGGTAGAAACCCAGGAGCCATCTTAGCACCTAGATTCTACAGGTGGCAGTAAGCGATCAATCTCTCTGAATTATTCTGTAGACTGAATATTTTAATTTTATGATAAAAGTAATTTTATATTTGAAAAAACCCTAATTTTTTAATTTTTAAAATTCATTTGACAGAGAGAGAGAGAGAGAGAGCGAGTTCATAAGCAGGAGGAGCAACAGAGGGAGAGGGAAAATCATGCTCCCCACTGAGCAGGGAGCCCGATGTGGGGCTCAATCCCAGGACCCTGAGATCATGACCCAAACAGAAGGCAGATGCTCTACTGACTGAACCACCCAGATACCCCAGCAAAACCCTTATTTTTTATAATACAAACTACATAATAAAAGTTTGACAAAATATTTCCTTGTTAGTAGGGATAAACTGAAGAAAAGTGTATTTTAAGCATGCTGTGGTAAGACATATTCCACTTAGAAGGGTACACATTAATTGTGTTGGAGGGGCAATGTAAGGTTTTCACATTTATTAAAAAGAGACCATGGATTTAAAAATGGAGAAACACTCTCCTACCCCCTAAAGACCGAATATAATCTGCCATAAAACTCATCCTTCCCACCTTCCAGATCTTTCTCACATTCATTTTTCTCCCTTCCATTTCCACTGCTGCTGGTTGAGTCCTGGGTCCCTCTGCAGCATCACATCCCTGGTCTATTGTACTATTTGCAAACTTCCCCTTATCCTCTTTTGGCATCCAATCTCACTCTTTCCCTCTCTCTCTCCACACTACACAAAAAAACCCAGAAAGATCATTTTTAACCAGAAATATATATATATATATATATATATATATATATTTAATGCTAGTCATTCCAGCAAAATATCATTTAGTGGTTTCCCATCTTCTACAGGAAAATATTCACCTTGTCTAGCACATTGGATTGCTTTCTAAGCCTTTGATAATCTGGCCTCTTCTTAGTCTTCCATCTTCATCTTCTCTCCTTTCTCCTTTCCCTTTTAATGTATATTTCTGAACTTCTGAGATGCTCTCTTCAGAGGCAGTTGTCACCTCCAAAACTTAACTCGAACATCTTGTCCTCTACCCAGGATAGCCTTTCCTACTTTTTCGTATTATCACAATGAGAAAGTAAACACTTCACAATATAGCCCTTGCCCGTGGTGATCTAGCAGCAATACACTCATCTCTATAGAAAATATTATTATCAATTTTCTTATTCCAAGAGTTCTTTCCTGGACACTCATCTTCTAATTATATGGATGCATCATTATGGTTTCTGATTTGCATAACGAGCACAGGACAAGGTGGGTTTTTTTTTTCCTCCCATTATTTAGAAAGAAATTTCTGCATCCAGAAATGTAAAACAGTACTACAGAACATTATTTAACGGATATCAGACTTTTTCTTCTCATTAATCTCAACTCTGAAAGATTTACTGAAGTCTTATATTCCTTGATCTGACACTTAAGAGTTAGGAACAGCCACAAAGACTACATACAGCTGGGGAATAAGATGTAGACGAAAAGAACCATTGACTCACAATGGCAATAGAAAACCATCAGGGTTGAATTCAATTTGGATTCAGGTTCAAAGCACTAAGTAAAACGGAAGGTAGAGGCTGTAAATAGTTTTTAGTGCCCCTGGAACTCAACTTTTTCCCTTGGAGCAGCAACAGAGGAATCACATTGCCAAAGATTAGGTAATTTGTTAACCACTCTCTCCTTCACAAACCACTAAAATTTCTGCTGCTTTATTCAGAGAGGTCATACCTCTAGCGGTTAAGGGTACATCCTTGGAGCCACATTTCCAGGTCTGGAACCCTGTATCTGGACCTTGCTGTGAGATCTCAGGCAGAGATACTCTTTGTACCTCTTTGTACCTCACTGTACTCACCTCTAAGTCGAGGTCATGGCACCTGTCTCGGAGGGTGCTAAGAAGTGTTTATAAACAAGGTGTGTAGAGTCCTCTCACACAAGTGCTCTACATGTTTAGCTATTATTATTTTCTGAGGAGATTCATGCCTTTTTAGGGGGCCTTGTTGATTATATTAATTTCCCCAGTGCTGTGAGGAGACTAATAAGAGTAAATCCTTATGAAGACTTCCCATGTGCCAGGAGCCGTTCTAAGCACTCACACATATACCCCCAGCTTATACACACACAGAGGCTCAGCAAACTTGCACAAGGAGACACAACCTCAAACCTGAGTGCTCTTCACTGCAGTGAGGGGAATGCAGGAGGGGCAGTTTAAAATAAGAAGTACCAGGACACCTGGGTGGCTCAGTGGTTTAAGCCTCTGCCTTCAGCTCAGGTCATGGTCTCAGGGTCCTGGGATCGATCCCTGCATCAGGCTCTCTGCTCAGTGGGGAGCCTGCTTCCGCCTCTCTCTCTGCCTGCCTCTCTACCTACTTATGACCTCTCTCTCTCTCTCCCTCTGTGTCAAATAAATAAATAATCTTAAAAAAAAAAAAAAGAAGTACCGCTGTCCCTTGAACAACATGGGTTTGAACCACTCAGGTCCATTTATATACAGCTTATTTTTTCAATAAATACAGTTCAGTCCTGTAAATGTATGTTCTCTTCCTGATTTTCTTAATGTTTTTTTCTCTAGCTTACTTTATTGTAAGAATACAGTATGTAATACCTATAACGTAAGGAATATGTGTTAATAATACAATTATTGGTAAGGCTTCTGGTTAACAGTAGGCTGTTAGCAGTTAAATTTGGGGGGGGAGTCAAAAGTTATATGTGCATTTTTGACTATGTGAAGGGTCAGAACACCTAACCCCTGTGTTGCTCAAGGGTCAATTGTAATAAAATTTTGAACTGGTCTTACTCTACTTGTTATGTCTGCTTCTTCCTTTTTTTTTTTTTTTTAAGATTTTATTTATTTATTTGACAGAGAGAGAGATCACCAGTAGGCAGAGAGGCAGGCGGAGAGAGAGAGGAGGAAGCAGGCTCCCTGCTGAGCAGAGAGCCCAACTCAGGGCTCGATCCCAGGACCCTGAGACCATGACCTGAGCCAAAGGCAGAGGCTTAAACCACTGAGCCACCCAGGTGCCCCTGCTTCTTCCTTTTAGTCACAGTTCTGGGTAGCTAGATTTGAGCTGGATAAGATATCCTAGCCATGGACATAGATTAGGAATGCTGTCAAGCAGCGTGCAGCTGAGAGTAGAGGTAATTGGTAGACCAGCATGCACCCCTACCCCCAATGGTAAATACAAGAACCAAAACCAGGCAGTCAGTTCAGTTGTCTCATTGGTTTGAAGGAATAAGGGGGCTAAGGAAGAGGCAGGTTTCTACAGGGCATAGTAGTAGAGATGGGCAGAGGAGACTGGAGAAAGGCCGGGCCAGTAGAAGGCAGTACCATTATTTATTAAGCGCTGGCACTGGCAGTGAGCAGAGAGAAACTCAGGAGGAACGTAGATTTGGCATGAAAAATTTTTCCCAAGTCTGTGCAAACCAAAATGGAGCCATATAACTGTCTTATATTTTTGAGTCATAGTACTGCATCAGAGCTAACCCAAAAAATCACTGTTTCCTAATATCCACAGAGACCAATGGCAGGGGATAAAAAAGACACATGCACAAAGATTCTCACTGTAGCATGATTCAGCAAGATAGTGAAGAATTGGAAATCGCCTCAGTGTTCAACAATAGTGGAAATGAAAAGTAAAATAAGAAAGTACTACCTGATTTAATATTATGCAGCCATAAAACTAATAATTATAAAGACTGTGGAATAAATGTGTTGAGCACACTTAATCTTTTAGGTGGAAGAGGTATAGTATAAAATTGTATCTCTATTATGGCTCTAACTATGTAAAATTATGTAGGTAGACAGGAATTGGGAGGGGAACACAAAAATATGTAAAGTGTGAACTTGGTTGAGGTTGTGAGAGGTTGCTTTTTATTAGTGTAATTTTAGGCAGGGGCTAGGTGGAATTCCAAGGAGAATGTAGACCAAGTGTAGATGCACAAGGGTGAAAGAGAAAATGGCATATAGGGGCACCTGGGTGGCTCAGTGGTTTAAGCCTCTGCCTTCAGCTCGGGTCATGATCTCAGGGTTCTGGGATCGAGCCCCGCATCGGGCTCTCTGCTCCATGGGGCGCCTGCTTCCCCCTCTCTCTCCGCCTGCCTCTCTGACTACTTGTGATCTCTGTCTATCAAATAAATAAATAAAAATCTTAAAAAAAAAAAGAAAAAGAAAATGGCATATAGAATAATAAAAGCTTAATACGTCCCAAAGTGAACTCTTGTTTTCTCCAGATCCTTCCCTCTTGCCAGGGAAAGACACTATCAGTCATCTAGTCACCTAAGGTACAAACCTGGGAATCATTCTAGATGTGATCATGGAACTTCCACATCCAATCCTATACCTAATGGTGATTTCAACTCTATAACTGCCTGGAAGCCTGTCCTTCTGTGTCCATCTTCACTGCTACTGTCTTTGCTTAGGTCCATACCAACTCTTGTTGAGTTACTCTTTTTTCCCCCGCACTTCCCGAATCTTACTTAGGCTCCCCAGTGGTACCAAGACCAGGCTTTCCAAAGAGAAATCAGATGTTACTTCTCAAAGCCCTCAGTGACTCCCCTGGGCCAGGCAGAAAAATGAACAATTCTTTGCATGGTTGAAAGCCTCATCTGATGGGACTCTACCTTCCCTCTGCAGGTATTAAGTCTACAACAAGCCATGATGATGAGTCATGCTGCAGGGATTGCCCTTACTGCTTGTTCTGCCTGGAATGTAGTCCCCATCTTCTGATGTATCTTTTTTTACCCCCATACTTGATGAATAGTCTGCCTAGCTGTAGGATTCCAAATCGGACATGTTTTCCCATCCATACTTTGAAGGCATTGCTCCAAAGTATTCTCCCTTTTAGAGATACAGCTGAGAAGCTTGATGCATTTCGATTTCTGATTCTTTGTATATAATTAGATTTTTCCTCAACCCCCTTTCTCTTTCTCCCTCTTTTTATCTCTCCCTCAGCTTTTAAGGTCGTTATCCTTGGTGATCCAAAATACCACAGTAACATATCCTGGCATAAAAACAGACACATAGACCAGTGGAACAGAGTAGAGAGCCCTGATATGGACCCTCAACTCTATGGTCAATTAATCTTCGACAAAACAGGAAAAAATATACAGTGGAAAAAAGACAGTCTCTTCAATAAATGGTGCTGGGAAAACTGGACAGCTATATGTAGAAGAATGAAACTCGACCATTCTCTTACACCGTACACAAAGATCAACTCAAAATGGATAAAAGACCTCAACGTGAGACAGGAATCTATCAGAATCTTAGAGGAGAACATAGGCAGTAATCTCTTTGATATCAGCCACAGCAACTTCTTTCAAGATACGTCTCCAAAGGCAAAGGAAACAAAAGCGAAAATAGACTTCTGGGACTTCATCAAAATCAAAAGCTTCTGGCATGGGTCTTCTTTCATTTATTTTGCTGGAGATATAGTGGGTTCTTCAATTAAGAAACTCATTTTCTTGGGGCACCTGGGTGGCTCAGTGGGTTAAACCCTTTGCCTTCGGCTCGGGTCATGATTCCAGGGTTCTGGGATCGAGCCCTGCATTGGGCTCTCTGCTCAGCCCTCTCTCTGCCTGCCTCCTCTGCCTACTTGTGATCTCTGTCTGTCGAATAAATAAATAAAATCTTTAAAAAAAAAAAAACTCATTTTCTTTAGATGTAAGGAATTTTCTTCTATGATTTCTTTCATAATTTCTTCCCTTCCATTTTTCCTAGTCATGCTTTCTTTTTTTTTTTTTAAAGATTTTATTTATTTATCAGAGAGAGAGAGGGGGAGAGAGCAAGCACAAGCAGACAGAATGGCAGGCAGAGGCAGAGGGAGAAGCAGGCTCCCTGCTGAGCAAGGAGCCCGCAGGGAGCCCGATGTGGGACTCGATCCCAGGACGCTGGGATCATGACCTGAGCCAAAGGCAGCTGCTTAACCAACTGAGCCACCCAGGCGTCCCTAGTCATGCTTTCTTGAACTCCTACTGTTTTGACTGTTCAGACCTCCTGAATTGCTACCCTAATCTTTGTTGGAATTTTCCCATTTCCCTGTTCTTAATATTTATTTTCTAGATTGCCCTATTTCCTTGTTCTTTTGGTATTATTTTCTAGATTTTCTCTATGTACCTTCTAAACATCTATTAATTTTTAAATATTTAAAATACATGTATTTTTAATTTCCAAGAGCTGTTTATAATTCTTTTAATGTTCCATTGAAAAAATCCATTTGTTCCTAAGTTATGGATGGAATATTTCTGAAAACATTAAGGACAGTTTTGTTTCTGTTTATTTTAGTTTTACCTCATGTTCCCTACATTATCTATGTTTCCTTCAAATATATTTTTTTTCCTGTCTGCTTCAGTTTCTCTGTTCCAATGTGGAGGTTTTCCATGAATATCTGTTGTGTCTTGAATGTAAATTCCTATCTTAGAATGAAACACTATAAAAAGTTGATTGAAGATTCTGTGATTGTGTGATTGTGGGTGTGTATTTGGGGGATTGTGTTTGTTGAATAAAGGGCATCTCTGTAGGGTGACTGGATCTGCCTGGTATCAGTGTCCTGGAGTCTTTTTTTCCCTTGGGCTAGTTATTTTTCCGAGAGAGGAATACTCCATTTTTATATTCTGAAGATAAAAGGAAATATTCTGGTGGTAAAATTCTGGCTGCCAGCAAAGTGGGGATGATCAAGGGAAGGGAACTAGGGAATATCACCATACCCAATGTGGAATTCCCCTGAGATCTCCCGTTTTTCAGAACAATGCCACATCTTTACCCTCAGCTCAGTGATTCCCAAGTGGTAACTGACACTTCTTTTCCTGAGTTTCTCTGGAGTTTGGCCTCTTCATTCTTGTTATCTTCCATTTGCATTTCTATTTACACTTTCCTTTGGTCTGCAAAGTCAGCTACCTCTTCATTTTCCAAAATTTGCTGATAAACCTTATCAAGTATTGTCCCCATTCCTTTTTTCCTTATCTGTGTGAGTTTTTTGTTCGTTTGTTTTTGTTTTTTTTACTTAAAAATTTCCTTCACTGTCATTCAAGATGGGTTTGGGTGGGCATGGTAATAAATATGTCTACTCAATTTAAGATGCTCCACCAGCTCTTTTTTGACCTCTGTTGTAGGCCATGGTCAAATCAAGTCTGATGTAGTTAGGAGGTATGTAATTGTGATCCAGAAGAAATTTCTTGTATGGTAAATGGATGAACTCATGGGTGATGACAGAGTCCCTTCTGCAGCCAGAAAGTCTGAACATCTGAGAACCTAGGGTTCTGGCTCCCCTGACCCTGCAGTTTCTTTTCACCAAGCACAGGGAATTTTAGGGGAACTTTTTTTTTTTTTTTTTTTTAAAGATTTATTTATTTATTTACTTGACAGAGAGAGATCACAAGTAGGCAGAGAGGCAGGCAGAGAGAGAGGAAGGGAAGCAGGCTCCCTGCTGAGCAGAGAGCCCAATGTGGGACTCGATCCCAGGACCCTGAGATCATGACCTGAGCCGAAGGCAGCGGCTTAACACACTGAGCCACCCAGGTGCTTTTTAAGGAACAAGCCATGCACTGGAAGCAGCCTCCACTCATTTGCACCCTTGATTTTGTGCATTGTCCTGCTAATTTAGGGAAAGCAGCCTTAAACTGAGGCTCCAATATCCTTCAGCTCTTTGGCTCCAACCTTAATTTAACCACTCATCCCTAGGAAAAAGTATTGACTGTGATCATCTTTTGTTCCTTTTATGCTTTGGCTTGTCCTGTTCCAAAACTTCTAATATTTATTAGATTTATTTTCATGTCCTTTCCAAGTGACATCTTTGGCACATAATAGATGCTCAATATTTATTTATTAAATGAATGAATACAGAGATCAGTGAAATGTCAGGGGAAATATGCAAAATCTCAGTTGTTCTGGTCATCTTCATTGACTTACAGAAATATCAATATTCTTATTGATTCTTACTAGGAAAGTGAGTAATCCTCAAAGATTAAATAGCCTCCTTTGATTCCTTCTCACATTAAGAATTAAAATCTTTATTTCTTTCCTTTTTTTTTTGGCAACATATTGTTTCTATATCTGTTTTAAAATTTATTTTTTTCTGCTTGATTTTACAGTTGGCTATCCATCTGTTTTTATAAGATTAGAAGCTACTTAAGGGCAGAGGCTATGCCAATTGTCTCTGCCTCTCCCTAGTGCAAAGCACAATGAATAGACATAAAAAGCTCCATCCACATTTGCAGAATTAGGTTGAATTATCCTGAATTTGTCACATATGCAAAAGTAGAATATTTATTGATGGTAGTGTGAGGCTATCAGTGAGTAAGGGAAGAGAATTGCAAAGATTTCTTGTTTCTCTGAATCACTTTACTACTAGAAACTGATCAACTGAAGTTTTAATTTATTGCGTAGACTCTGATACTATACTCCACTCCATTCCTTACCTTTTTTCCCCACAAAGAGTCTTTTCAATGACCTTGAATTATAAAAGTCTGGCACATAAGTCCGTAATATATCAATATATTCAGTAAAATAATTAGTAAGTGGTCTTCACCGAAGCAGCCAACAATCACCGAAGCAGCCAACAATATGAATAATATTATGATTATTATTCTGATACATAATCTCATATCTACACAGAATTGATTTTCTATTCATTTTAGAATAATATCAGGGAAAATCTAATTTTTCTTCCCAGTCCTTCTTAAAAGGAGGGAACGAATTGTGTAAAGCTCTTGGTGTTGATTTCTTGAAGACGGTAAGTGTCAAGGAGAATGTAGTGACTTTAGAGTGAAGTGACTGATCACCTGCAATGATCCCTCCATAAGTAGAAAAACCCAGCTAAACGGATGGCATGATTCCACTCTCAAACATAGTGTAGCCCACTCAAGGCAGCATAAACACACTCTACGGCTTGGGCACCTGTTTCTGAAACAATGTTATTAAGTTCCTTGAAATATTTAGAAAATATATTTATATATTTGTTTTAATCACTGTAATCATAACAGGGATGTGTGTCAGTGCTTAAAATGATACAAATGTCACCTGTATGATACAAGTCATTGAGCAGTGAAAATGGTTTCCCAACTGCAAATAGCCAAGGTAACAAATATATTTCATGTTGAAAATCTGTGTCACTTCAATACCAAGGAACAATGTAATGGTGACAGTAAAAAATAAATAAACAAACAAACAAATAAATAAATAATAAATGAAATAAAAAATAAACTTTAAATATGGGGTTTAAGGTTTAATTGGATTTCTGAAAAGTTAATAGCACAATCTTTAAAGTGCCAAAAGGAAAAATATATATATATATATATATGTATATGTACATAATATGAATTCTGGATGAAGATATGAGATGTTCTGAAAAAATAGGAAATAGGAACAAATATTAGTAATTTGAAGATGATTCATAAATTGAGCACTTAAAGACTTCTGGAAGTTGTAGCGGCTAGAGATTTAGGACTGTTCAGATCAAGACTCTGCAGGGAAGTGAGTAAGCCCCTGTGCTAGAAGTAGATCAAGTAAGAACACCAGGTTGCCATAGTCTCAAGGCCATGAACATCATTCAGGTGCTACACTTAGCATGTATGCTCCCATCTGAGAAACTTCCTTCTTTCTTAAGGTAGTTGTCTCCTGAACTTAACCATGGCTTGTTAATTGGTGCACAACTCCTGATTCCTCAGCTAGCTTCTTATATTTGCTCATCTAAGTTGTGTATTCAACTCCAGCTTGGTCACGTGACACAAATCATGATTGCTCACTTCACATGGTGTGTTTATCCTGTATTGTATTTTAAGCTCATGAAATTTTTAGGGACTCAAGAGGACAGGTCTAATTCCTCTCCTGGGTGGTTCAAAGACTGGAGAATTTTTTATTTTGTCTTTAAGGATAAGGGGTTTATTTGAATAAGTATGGAATAAGAACAGAATTATAATATCCAGGGGAAATTTAGTCAAATAAAATACAATTTTTAAAAAAAATTATTTTAGTTCTCAATTATTTAGAATGAAAAATGCTTTTTGGGGAGGCTGGGTGGCTCAGTCAGTTAAGCATCTGCCTTCAGCTCAGGTCATGATCTCAAGGTCCTGGGATCAAGTCCTATATTGTGCTCCCTGCTTAGCAGAGAACTGGTTTCTCCCTCTCCTGGCCTCCCCACCCCCGCCAAATAATTAAATAATATCTTAAAAAAATACTTTTGATTTCTTCTAGGACTCTGATTCTTAAGCTGTGAAAATTGATGGAAAATAAGGTTGTTTGATAACTCTCAATTTCCTAACAGTGAAAATCAACAAAATACTCTGTCTTCATCTTCACTGACATTTCCGAGGATTGGCCTTGTATCTTGCTGTTAGTGATACTTCTCTTTCTTAATATCTCTCTCTCTCTCTCTCTCTCTCGCCCCTGTCTCTTTCAGGATCCCACTGTTCCTCAGATATGGTCATTACCTTTCATCCCATTCTCTGTTCTTTCTCTTTCTACTCCTTTAGCTTCCACCATCATGTCACCAATGATGGCTCAAGTTTATATTTCTAAACCTTTTAAAAATTCCAGGCATGTATTTCCATTGCCTGCTGGAACATATCCTTATGTTTATATCCACCTGTATTTAGAATTCAGTATTTCCTTAAAAATTCAATGCTGTCTCACTTAAATAGTTCCTATCTTTCCCAGTGATCTTTGACCATGTTCTCTCCTTCAGCCCTTTGATCTAAGTGGTTGCTGCTTGGCACTACACTTAGCTTACTTAGCACAACCACTAAAAACCAATGTTAATTTCTTAAGGAATCTCCACACTGTTTTCCAAAGTGGCTGCACCAACTTGCATTCCCACTAACAGTGGGAATTCTCCACATCCTCTCCAACACTTGTTGTTTACTGTCTTGTTGATTTTGGCCATTCTAACTGGTGTAAGGTGGAATCTCAATGTGGTTTTGATCTGAATCTCCCTGATGGCTAATGATGATGAACATTTTTTCATGTGTCTGTTAGTCATTAGTAGTTCTTCTTTGGAGAAGACTCTGTTCATGAATACCCAACTTTGTGTCAACATGGACGGGACTGGAAGAGATTTTGCTGAGTAAAATAAGTCAAGCAGAGAGAGTCAATTATCATACGGTTTCACTTACTTGTGGAGCCTAAGGAATAACATGGATGACATTGGGAAATGGAGAGGAGAAGTGAGTTGGGGGAAATCGGAGGGGGAGACAAACCATGAGAGACTGCGGACTCTGAGAAACAAACTGAGGGTTTTGGAGGGGAGAGGAGTGGGGAGGTTGGGTGAGTCTGCTGGTGGGTATTAAGGAGGGCTTAATGGAGCACTGGGTGTGGTACATAAACAATGAATTTTGGAACCCTGAAAAAAAATTAAATTAAAAAAAAAAGACAATTGAACTGCTATAATAAAAAAATGTGTACCTTGAAAAAAAAAGCTAATGTTAATTTTAATCTCCATAGTCACTCCTGTATGTCTTCTAATTTTTTAAATCACCGTCCTCACTTACTATTTGGTTACCAGTAGTACAGTTCATATAGAAAAGACAGGATAAATGCTTTTTTCTTTACCATTATTTATCACCTTTATTGCCTTTACTTGGATTATTCTGGCAGAATTCTAACTGACCTTCCTGCTATCATTCTTTTGCCCATTTAATTTATACTATATATAGCTATTAAATTACTCTTTTTTTAAAAAGATTTAATTTTTAAGTAATCTCTATACCCAGTGTGGGGCTCAAACTCACAACCCTGAGATCAAGAGCCTCAAACCCCACCAACTGAGTCAGCCAGGTGCCCTGATACATTTTTAAGGGATAGGTCTAATTCTACTATTCAGTGATATCCAAAGCAGTCAAGGCATTCCTTATATCCGAATGTGATTTGACTTTTCATTTGAATTTCTAAAGTACTTTTTTAAATATTCTTTTTAAAAAAATTTTTTTTGTTAACATATAATGTACCAAAGTACTTTTAAGTTACATTTCTATAGGCAATTAAAATTTTTTTGGTGCAATGTTTTTTGATATAGAGGATCAGAAGTAGGATGGGTGGGCCATATCTTAGGATTAGAGTCGTACTTCTAGTGCCTGTAGATTATAAAACCAGTTAATTCCCCTTCTGGAATTAAATCTTAAGAAAGCTTATTTCTCCCTGGGCATACTATGGATATCATTTATACTTGATAAGAAAGCAAATTTTTTTAACAACTGTATATGTAATATTTTATTATTTAATATGAGGCTAGAGAAGTGTGTTCAATTATTTTTATAATGTATATTTAAACATTTCATAACAAGCCATGCTTCTATGAGCTTTAATTCTGATTTTTATCATTTATTAATTTTTTTTGAGTATAGTTGACACTGCAATTTGTTAATTAATGAATGGACTCAAGCATTTTAACCGTCTAAGTAATACATTTTTATTCAGATGGAGTTACTTTCCTAAATTACTTGTACTTGCAACAAAAACAACAGTAATAGATGATTCAATTAAACAAAAGACATCATTGAGTTTTTGGTAAAAAAATGTTTTGCTAATCATTTTCTTTTCCTTATAGAAATAATGCTTATTGTAAAAATCTAATAATACAGAAGTGTGGATGGAAAGTAAAATGCTAGTCTCCTTTCTCCAATCTCTGAGTTCATAATAGGATTTATACCCTTTAATGTTTCTTTTTTCTGTGCACATACAACATTTGAAATAAATGAATAAATATATTATTTCCCTTAGAAAACTAGGGACATCCTGATAAAGATGCTGTCTGCTCCACCCAGACCCTCTGAAGCTTGCTTACCAGTTCTGGGCCCATGGTAGTCTCTCTACTGCTGGAGGCTGCCCTTGGACTACCAGGCAGCACTGCTGCACACAGAGGGCTAGAAGGGCTTGGGAGCTGATGACCCACAAGAGCAGGCTACAGGCAGTGACCGAGTGGTAAATGAGTAATTCACCTCCAGAACTCCTTCTAGGATCAGGCTGAGTCTGAGACTTTGCCTATAACCCTTCCCTATTTGACTGTGCCTTCTGGGTCTGCTCGTCCTATTTCCTATCAGTTTCTGTTGAACTCCTTCCTTAATATGTCACATGCATATAAATCCACGTCTCAGGGACTACTGCTGGGAACCCAGCCAAGGACAATCAGATATATCAAGCCAACCGTTCTCTGGTTAGTTGGGAGTATGAAGCACGATTCTTGCAGTACTCTCCCCTGAACACTCTCCTAAATATCTTCATGTACTTTATATAATCACTTTCCAATGTGCGAAAAATGTTAGTGACTTATCACCACTTTCTCTGGTTTTTAGAAAGGCAGTGATAAAATTGTAATGTCCATTAGCATTCTCTCTCAAACAAGAACTAAATATCTAGCCAGGAATAGAGGAAAAGAAAACAAAAAGCTGAACAAGACCGACATAATGGGGGAGAATTTGTGACTTTCTCAATGTGATTCTCTAATCAAATAACCTCAGACTTTCTGTAGCATCAGTGGAATTTCATTATAAGGAATAAAGTTAGAGAATTCTCAAGGCCCTTAACATTTAAGAGAGAGATTTTAAATCATTATAATTAAGACAACGTCAAACATAATGTATAGGCTTCCAATTATTTTGTGCCCTGACTTTTACTAAAGAAACAAGTAAACAAACAAATCCATTACTTGTTATTAAGGTTCTTCAATTGCTTATAATTCAGGGGGAGGTAAGCTTATAAAATAAGCTAAATAAATAACAGGATATTCTATAATTAGACTCACATGGTCCCTGTTGCAGACATTTAAAGAAGCATGGAACTATTCTGTATAGAAGTTATCAGGAAAAGTTTCTCTGCATGTTGACATTGGAATTGGGTCTAGAAAGTTGTAGTATCTAAGGGGCACGTGGGTGGCTCAGTCAGTTAAGTGTCTGACTCTTGATTTCAACTCAGGTCTTGATCTCAGGGTGGTGAGTTTAAGCCCCGTGTTGGAAAGCCGTAACACCTAGATGATGGAAGGTCAAGCATTCCAAGTAGAAGTTCCTGGATAAATGCTAAGACTAGGCTAAGGATACTTGGTGTGCTTTGTGGAGAGAAGGAAGCATTAAGACAAACTGTGATGAAAGCAAAAGACATGGATTCAGGAATCATGTTCTACTAGGGTTTTATATGATTGGATAGGCAGGGCAAGGTCAAATAATGGAAAATCTTGAATGTTAGGCTAAAGAGTTTGGACTTGATAAGAAAGGCCACGATAAAAGAGTATAGACTTTTAAAGCAGTAAATAACATGATATTAGAGGTTTTAACTTAGTTTTCTGGTATTAGAGAGATTATTATAGAGTTTAGTGTATTAGAGTTTATTGCTGAAAATTTGATGGAAATTGCAACTCTGTATGAAGATAAAGGCCTAGATGTGAAGGAATGACAAGGCAGAGATTAATACTAAAGAACATAAAAAAGGGGGGAAAAAAAAGCGCCAGACCTTGGTAATTGATTACTACTGCTGGAGTGGAGAATAGACTACTAGATGAATCGAGGGTTGAAATTATTGAATCACTTGGAAAACACAGGAGGGAATGAAGGAGCACATAAAGAAGGCTTATTCAGGTGGAGATTGTGCCTTCATCTGATTTTGAAACACTTGGAATTAAAGCACATGTTCTGGTGGAATTGACCTGTTGGCATCCTATTTCCCAAAAATAAATATGGAACTAAAGCTTGACTAAAAAATTAGTGTTGGAGGTACAAAATTTGTGCTGATTAAGGTAGATACACAAATTTAAGCATTGGATACAAGTGGATACATTCCTAAGAATGGAAATATAGAGAGAAAACAGCTAAAGATGGGAAATTGAGCCCTAGTGGCCGCCCACTTGAATTATGCTTAGAAATGTCATTACATTTGAATGGTAACTGGAGGTTACATGCTAATTTACCAAAAGACAGAGCCTGTTTTGTTAGCTTAACACAACAAGAAGCCAGGAAATGTAACCTCCTTCTCCGGGATGGTCTCATTTTTCTTTGGTTCTTTAGAATTCCCTCATTCTCCTTTGGGGAATGTGGAATAGGAAAGGCAGTGGCAAGGGTAGGGGGGTCTGCATTTCTCCCTTCTCCCCCACTTCCTCACCATACTCTTGTTTTCTACACACACACACACACACACACACACACACACACACACAGATCTAGAATGAATTCTCCTTTTATTCATATGTGAAGACCTCAGTTCCTTTATACGGGGGTGGTAGATGACTTCAGTTGGACAATTCACTATCTTCTGTTTTTTGCTTTTTATTTTTCTCATGTGATGATGGAAGATAGCACCTCTGCTTCTGCTTCATAGGAATCTACAGAGGACTAATGAGAAAAACCCAGGAGGGCCCAGGGGATGAATATCTATGGAAATTTCACAGTATACTCAGGCAGCTTATTGTCTTTAGTTCCAGTAAAAACAGTCTACTGGGGATAAGTTCAAAGGCCACGGAATCTGGTGTTAATACAATGTGACTCTGGATTTTGCAAAGGAATATGTTTTTGAAAGCTCTATAACTCAGATGTCTTATGCATACAGTGATGGTAGTAATAAAGCTAAAAATTATGAATCATAACTCTATGTGTTAGAAATTATGTGTTAGAAATTTGTCACCTTGATGATACAATTGTTCCCATGCCAGTCGCCTAAATTTTAATTAGAACATGACGTTTTAAATTGTACCGAGGCAATAGTTTGATAAGAAAATACAGATAAAAACTATCTCTATTTCATGCTTTCTTAGTTACAATCACTGTGTCATTGGCTTTCTTTTCATTCCAAACCAGATTGATTTTCAAGAGGAAAATTTCCCAGGTAGCTCTTGGACCCAAAGAGAAACTGGCAAGTGATGACTTCTGTTGTGATTTCAGCACAATCCCCTGAGAAAGGTTTTACCATATGGGAGAATACAGTGACCCACAAGGAAATTTCAAAAAAAATTAGATCACTCCATAACTACTCTGTTATATCAGAGTAGTTAGACCACTCTGATATAACAAAGCCTTTTCAATCCTGTAATCAGTGGCCATTTAAAAAGAACAAGTGCACAATTTGGATGGCCACTCAAGGACTAAAATACCAACGAGGTGATTTTAGATCTGTAATATCTCCCCATAAATTATATAATAATAACTTTTAAAAAATCTGATGCAGAATATATATATATATATATTTTACTTCTCTGGGACAAGAACATAGTGAATCAAGAATTATGGTTATTGATAAGGTACAGAAAAGCTTAGCATTTAGAGTAACATCTATGTTTTGGCCCTTTCATTCAAATATCCTCTACTGACAAAGACATTTTTAGTAATGAAGGAGGCTCTAGAGGGAAGTAGAAAGATCCTGAGCTTACAAATTAGTTCTGGATTAAAATTCTCACTTGGGCACTTTCTGGTTTCTTGACCTTGAATAAAATATTTAATATGCTTTTCATTTTTTTTTTTAATTTCTTCATCTATAAAATGAGGAATAATAATGACTAGTTAACAGGGTTTGTGCAGACTAACTAAATGTGCTCAGCACAGATTATATGCCTGGTAAAAAGGGAGAACCCTTTCTTAGAGATGTGAGAGTTCGTATAACATTACTCTTTGATTTCGTCTCTTGATGACTTCCCATTCTAGAACTTTAGCTAGTGAAATGATCTAAGGATAAAAGAGCTAAAATATCAATGTTTATTTAGTTTGAAGAGCTGTAAGATTTTTGGTGAGTTGATCTTTAAAAAAGAAAAATGGAAAAATATGAATTGATAAAAAGTCTCACCGTATTTAGTTTTCAAGCTGGGTTTGGAGTTACCTGAGTTAGAGGAAACATTCAATATTCAGGATTTTTCCACTACTCAGAAACAACACTCAAGACTTTAATGCAATTTTTTCTAGTTGTATGAGTACACAGACATATGCAAAAGTAACTATTGAAGCTATTTGCCAAATATGTAATTTTAACCCTTCTTCCCATGCTTAATATTTTACATTAAACATATTCTCATAGTACTTAATGTTCTTTGGAAACAAATAATTTTAATGGCTATATGTCCACAATATGAATAGACCATAATTTTTGCAATTGCCTTATTTTTTTTTAAGGATTTATTTATTTGAGAGATAGAATGAGCAGAGAGGAGGGGCAGAAGGAGAGGGAGAAGCAGACTGATTCCCTGCTGAGCAGAGAGCCTAACAATGGATGACGTGGGGCTCCATCCCAAGACCCTGAGATCTTGACCTGAGCCAAAGGTTGGTGCTTAACCAACTGAGTCACCCAGGTGACTCTGCCTTCTTATTTTTTAAAAATATTTATATATATTTTATATATATATATATAAAGTGAGAGAGGGAACAAAAGCAGGGGGAAAGGGAGAAGCAGGCTTTCTGTTGAACAGGGAGCCCAATGTGGGGCTCCATCCTAGAACCCTGGGATCATGCCCTGAGCCAAAGGCAGATGCTTAACGACTGAGCCACCCAGGCGCCCAGCGTTCTTATTTTTTAATGTGTAGATTGTTTTTAACTTATTGCTCTTAAAATCATTCTATAATAAGCATTTTAGAAATAAATTATTTGAACATCTCAGCATTTCTCCTTAGCAATTTTTCCTAGGTAGAATTATAAAATAGTCTGAATTTTTAAAAGTTCTTGCTATATATTACAAACTGTTTTTCAGAAAAATTTTAAAAATCAACACCAGAACTGTATGAGTGTCCATTTTTCACAATATTATACTTTAATAGATAATTAATGATAATTTAAAAGACAATTTAATGATAGTCAAAATAAATCTTCATTAATTGAAATCCTTGTGGCTTTAACTTGTTCTTTAAATATTTATGAAGTTGAATGCTTTACATAGGTTTTTTGAGCCGAGAATATTTCTTGGAGTGTAACCTGTCTCATTTTCTTTTCCCAACTTTTTTTCTGAGAATATAACTGCTTTTCCTTATTGATTTGTAATTGCTTTCTCTGTGTTAATTACATTGGCTTTTAATGTCACATTGTTTGCAAATATTTTCTGGTTTGGTAGATTTTTTTTTTAAATCTATTTGTGATGATGATATGGTTTTTAATGGTGTTAGTAAAGGTAGTTTCCATAGTATAAATGAAGACTTATCCATGGTAAAAAGAAGTAGAAAATCCAGATGGTAAAGATATTTGATACATTTTAAGTATGTATTTGTGTCATGCACAAGCCTCACAGAGCTAGTAGTCTTCATGGATTGTTTTACCTTCTCCATTTGTCTGGTGAGGAGATTCAGGTGAAACAAGGGCATTATCTTTTTGCATTGTGTTAAGCATTATTTTGTGTTTCACTTTCCAAAGAAAGAGAAAGAGACATCAAATCCTTCCTCTGATACAAATCTTAAAGAAAATCCTGATTCTTGGGTCCCTCACAGGCCTATTGAGTCAGAATCTCTGGGGCTAGAGCTGAAATCTGCATTTTATCACGTTCCACTGCTGATTTTTAAGCATTCTAAACGTTTAGAACTACTGGTGCTGGGGAGTTCAGATGATCAGTAGTGAATTTTATCTCTCACTAATAGCTTCTTCAATTTTCTTCCCCTTCAGGTACTCAATTTGCATTATATTAGATTGTCCTCTTTATATGTTGGTTTACAAAAGTTTTTAACAGTGTGCCAGGAATCTGAAGCTAGAATTAAACTCATTCAAAGCAGGAGATGTAACACTTAAAAAAAAAAAAATCTCCTTAGACCACTTTGCATAATGCTGAAAAAATTACTGACGCATAGGGATTTCAAAGTGCCAAGGAAATTGAGACATCCTAATATTTTAATATAAGCTTATTCTCTATATGAGGAAATGGAGGTAGAGAGTTTTAAATGTCTTTCAAAGTTTTTCAGGTGTCGCTGTTTTTGATTTACTGTTTCTTGAGCTTCTGAATATTTATCTTTCTAATATTAGTCCAATGACATTTGCAAAATATTTTTATATGACTTTTTAGAAGTGTCCCCTTTGTAACAAAAATATGAGGTAATAAATTAAAATTTTTATTCTATTTATTTAAGCAAGAATTTATTGAGAACAGTACCTAATCACAGAAAATTTAAAATATATATATATTTTGCTTTTGTCTGCAGTGTGACCAGCTCCATTCTTGAAACCATGGATCTATTGCTGTGGAAAGGAATGCAGCCCTTGTCCCTGAAGGATGTGCACTTAATTTTTGGCATTGTTTTTATATTATTTCATGTAATTTTATTTTCTTTAATCATATGTAACATAATTATATCTCTGAAGCATTTGCATTTCTCTTGTCTGCTTTAATAACACTATTACTCATTTATCTTTGTATATAATTTTATGTTCTTTTCAAAGCACTTTTATATACATGGTCTTTGGGGAGCTTTAACAACTTAGTGTAACATCAGTAGGTAATTGTTACTGACTATATGCTACATGCCTGACTCCAAATTTCCCATGGATTCCATCATTGGATTGTGCCAATAATGCTGTGAAGTACACTGCACTATGTCCCAATTATCAGGCATTAAAAACAGAGGAGAACGAATTTAAGTAATTTATGGGACAGAACTGGATTTTAGAAGCTAGTCAGTCTGACTCATAAGCCCACAGTCTTAAGCATTAAACTCAGGCTTCCCCAGAGCACAGGTAATCATAAAATAATTGGGCAGATAAGGAGATTCTTTGCAAACAACTTACATTGTTCAGATAGAACAAGGTATATCCTGGAACTCACTCACAGTGCTCAGTAGGATGCTTTCTGTGAGTGACTAGAAGCCCTGGATGGTGGCCAAACAGTGACTGGGAGCTCCTTGGAAATCTCCAAAACCAGGAAATACTATTTTCATTCAGTTACCTTTCTTTTTTTACCTGTAAGTACCAAATACCATAGCTACTAAGTATATAAAGCAAAAACTATAAAGCAAAGAAGTGGGAGATTTCAATATGCATATTCAAAATTAGATTAAGGAGGGAAAACACAAGTAATGACATAGAAGAAGTGAATAATACAATTGGTAATATCTATTAGCAGCCCAATATGGGATTTTTCATTCTTCAAATAGATCATATAATTTTTAAAAATGTCCCTGGAATATTTACAAAAACTGATCATGTGTCTAGTCAAAAAGAAACTTTAAAAACAGAAGTAGAGATTTTATAATCTATGTTCTCGATAACTATACAATGAAACTGGACATTAAGAAACATTCCTCTCTAATTCTTGGCTCAAGGAAAAAAAATAAAAACAGAAATTGCAAACTACCTCCAAGGCTGCAAAAATGAGAACACATAAACTACAAATTTATGGAACATAGCAGAAGTTATATTCATAGATGAAATTCATAACTGTAAGTGGTATCTTTATTAAAGGATGGCTAAAAATGAACGTACCTTGTACTCATCTTAAGAAATTAAAATATCCACAAAATCAACCAGAATATATTAATAAATATAACATCTAAAATTTACGAAATAGAAAAGAAACCAAAAAAGCTAGAAAGTTTAAATAAACCTGGAACCTGGTTATTGAAAAGATTAATAAAATAGTTAAATTTCTCATAAGCCTGATTAAAGAAAAAAAGAATGAGAAAAACATACAGAATTAGAAAGGAGAAATGAGTCATAATACAGATGTGGAAAAGATGAAAAAATCCAAGAAAAATCTTCATGAAACTTTATGGTAATATATTTGGTAATTCAGGGGAAACTGGTGTTAAAATAAATGTAAGTCACTGCAATTGATCAAAAAAGAGGACTATTCAAGTATACTAAATGCTATAGAAAATACTGGAACGGTGAGTAAAAACACTAAAGAAGTTAATAGGGCTAGATGGCGTTGTGGCTGAGTTTCATCAAATCCCTAGAAATCATGCATTCAAGTATTTAAACTATTCCAGATCACAGGAAAAGGTGTAGATTTCCTCCACATTTCATAAAACCAGCATTATCTTAACACTTACAAAACACAGTGCAGATAAAACACAGCAGTCCCACCTCTTATGGATATAGCACTAAGAAATTTCAAGTTAAAATATAATCAAATGGAGCCCAGTACTGTATCAAAACATACACACCATAATGCACTAAGTAGAATTAATTCCAGGAAGGCAAGAATGGTTCGAAATCAGGAAAACTATCGGTACAATTTTGTATGTTGAAGGAGAAAATTCACGTGATTTTACTAGAGAAAGCAAGATGAAGTCACTGGAGCGCCATAATCAGGAAAGCAGCCAAGGTCATTGCGGCTAAGACCAGATACCACCAAAACCAGCACAGAGTGGTAGTGCTGAGGACTGATCATCAGTAAGGCCACGTCAGCCTGGAAGAGCCAGGAGCTAATAATCACTTGAATCTGAAGAGGCCAGCAAAGGCTCAAGACTGATTAAATTCCTTTAGTAAGGGGGGGCCTCTGCAGATGTCAGAGCCTCCAGACGCTGACTCTTCCACGTCGAAAGGCAACACCCACTAAAGTTTCTGCCTGCTTCATCTCTGAACTACTAGAGACCCCTCCACTGCTTCGTAGTGAGTGGCAAGTATTGGGAGCTGACCTGGACCAATTGGAACCAGATGGAATCCTCATTTCAATCACACAAGCATGGACTAACCTTGCTTTAACCTTGGTTTGTTAACTTCTTACCTCTTGCTGTATATTGTTTGCCGTGTGACTTGTTTCATGTGCTAGGTATGAAACCAAGTTAAATGCATACTGAAATGTCATTGACTTTGGAATCCTGAATCTGCTTTGTGCCTATGTTAATCTTGTTTTATGACTGAATAAAGCTGAATGAAACTGAATAAAGCTGTGCAGAGACACAACTCGTGTATGTGCCTTTATCCTATACTCAAAACACTTAACAATAAGATGAAATTCTTAGAAGGTATTTGTTTTTGTTTTTGTTTTTAAAATATTGTATTTATTTATTTGACAGACACAGATCACAAGTAGGCAGAGAGGCAGGCAGAGAGGCAGGGGGAAGCAGGCTCCCTGCTGAGCAGAAAGTCTGCTGCAGGGCTCCATCCCAGGACCCTGGGATCATGACCTGAGCCAAAGGCAGAGGCCTAACCCACTGAGCCACCCAGGTGCCCCGGAAGGTATTTATTAATATTTATCTGACATTTCCAATAAAAAGTCCATGTAAAATAGGAAAAGAAATTACTTATGATGAAGACCATAAAAAACTAACAGCAAGAAATGAAAATCGTTTATGCTAACCATTCCATAACATAAAAACACAATATTTAAACCAAACATTTAAGAAAATGAAATAACTTGTATACATTTAGAAATAAAGAGACAAAATTGTTTTCTTGGAGATATGATTATGTAAATAGAAAACCTTAAAAAATCCAGTAATATGAAACAGAAGAAAAAACTGGAAAGTTGATTGGTATATTTTATCTATTTATTTATGGTATATCATAATTAAAAGGACCTAAGATGCCATAGATTTTAAGATATCCCATTAAAAATGTAATTATAATTAAAATGTCATTATTATAGGATATATTCCACTTTTAAAGATGTTAAAATATGTATTCCAGAATTGATGAAATAAGATAGGTAGGAAAAAAGCAATAGTTCTTCTGGGTACCAACAATAGTCTGAAAATCAGAAAACCTGCACTATAGTGGCAAAAAACCATGTAATGCTTAAGAAAAAATTCATCAAGAAAGATAAGGACTTTACATGATTAAAAACCCTCATAATTTCTTTTTTAATATTATTTTTTAAAGATTTTATTTATTTATTTGACAGAGACACAGTGAGAGAGGGAACACAACCAGGGCGAGTAAGAGAGGGAGAACCAGGCTTCCTGTGGAGCAGGGAACCCGATTCGGGGCTCTATCCCCGGATCCTGGGATCATGATCTGAGCCAAAGGCAGTCACTTAACCAACTGAGCCACCCAGGCATCCCAAAACTTGTAAATTCTTACATAAAGATGTAATACTCTCTGAACAAATGGATCAATATGCCATATTTTTAGATGAGAAGAGTTAAAACGGCAAAAGTATCCATGCTCTCAGAATTAATACAAAATTCAGTACAATGCCAGTTAAAAACCAGACGGTACTTTGAGGGGAGGATTTGACAAGATGATTTAAAAATTCATATTGAAGAATATTTAGAATAGTCAAAAAATTAAGAAAACAAGATGGTGATGTAGGATTAAGCATAATAGACAATAAAATTTCTATAAATCTACCTCAATTCTAAATGGAGGGAGACTAGCATGGGATCTGATGAACTGATTGGGAACAGAAAAAAAGAACACTGTATTTTAATTCAGTGGGAAAAGGATAGTTCGGCTCATTAATGGTGCTGTCAAAACTGGCTCTGCCCCCCAAGAAGAAAGTAAGAGAAAGTCCTCATCTTGCACTATATAAATTCCAGAAAGACTGAATCACCAACTAGTAAATCACACAACAGGAAAATGTCGGAGGTAATATGTAAAGATCAATAGTGGAAAAAATATAGACAAACACAAGTGACAGCTAAAGTGCCATTACCTGTGACATAAAAGGAGAGTTTGCACATTGATAACCATAAGGCAAACACATCAAAGGAAAAATGGACAAAGGATTCATAATTCATAGAGGAACAAGTCCGGATGGACAGTAAACAAAATGATACTCAGCTTCTGTGTGCGTCAGAGAAATACAAGTTAAAATGAAAATGAAATAACTCAATTGACACATCAGTGTACAAAAATTTAAAGGAGGATTATACCTACTATAGGTTGGAATTTGGGGAAAAGGACAATCTCATGCATGGTTGGTGGGGTACTTTTTGGGGACGTAATCAGGCAATATTTTTGAAAATAAAAAGTGTACATACTGTTTGACTTAGCAGCTCCATTCCAGTGAGTCTGTGGCATAGAAATAGATGTGTTAGTCCATGGGAGTGTCTAACACAGCTCTGTCTGAAGAGGCATGATGCTAGAAAACAAAGTGAGTAATCATTAGTAGAAGAATGAGTGAATTAAACGGCGGTCTGTTAAAAACATGGAGGGTTTCCTGGGTGGCTGTGTTGGTTAAGCATCTGACTCTTGATTTTGGCTCAGGTCATGATCTCCGTGCTTAGTGCGGTGTCTGCTGGGAATTCTCTCTCCTTTCCCTCTGCCCCTGCTCTCACACATGCTTTCTCGGTCTCTGTCTCTCTGTCTCTTTCTTAAATAAATAAAATCTTTTTAAAAATTTTATTTATTTATTATTATTTATTTTCTTTCTTTCTTTTTCTTTCTTTCGTTCTTTATTTTACATAGAGAGAGACAGTGGGAGAGGGAACACAAGCAGGGGGAGTGGGAGAGGGGGGACCACTGAGTGGGGAGCCTGATGCAGGGCTCCATCCCAGGACCCTGGGATAATGACCTGAGCTGAGGGCAGACACTTAACGACTGAGCCACCCAAATAAATAAAATCTTAAAAAAATCAAAACATGGAATATTACAAATCTGCTAAAAGAGTTCGACCTATAATAACCTACTTTGAAAGGATATTTTTCAATGTTACATGAGAAAAGCAAGATGTAATTCTTGCATATAATATGATACCATTTTGATAAAACAATGATTCCCCTCATACGTATGTAAAGGGTATGAGCATAGGCTCTCTGCTCTTCCCGGTTCGACAGATAGCCGCATCTTCAGGTGCAGTGCCAGCCTCATGCCCGAGACATGATGGTGAAGGTCGGAGTGAACGGATTTGGCCATATTGGATGCCTGGTCACCAGGGCTGCTTTTAACTCTGGTAAAGTGGATATTGTCGCCATCAATGACCTTTTCATTGATCTTAACTACATGATCTACATGTTCCAGTATGCTTCTACCCACGGTAAATTCCACTGCACAGTCAAGGCTGAGAACGGGAAGCTTGTCATCAATGGGAAGTCCATCTCCATCTTCCAGGAGTGAGATCCCGCCAACATCAAATGGGGTGATGCTGGTGCTGAGTATGTTGTGGAGTCCACTGGGGTCTTCACCACCATGGAGAAGGCTGGGGCTCACTTGAAGGGCGGGGCCAAGAGGGTCATCATCTCTGCTCCTTCTGCTGATGCCCCCATGTTTGTGATGGGTGTGAACCATGAGAAGTATGACAACTCCCTCAAGATTGTCAGCAATGCCTCCTGTACCACCAACTGCTTGGCTCCTCTGGCCAAGGTCATCCATGACAACTTAGGCATTGTGGAGGGACTCATGACCACCGTCCATGCCATCACTGCCACCCAGAAGACTATGGACGGCCCCTCTGGGAAGCTGTGGCGTGATGGCCGAGGGGCTGCCCAGAACATCATCCCTGCTTCCACTGGTGTGGCCAAGGCTATAGGCAAGTTCATCCCTGAGCTGAATGGGAAGTTCACTGGTAGGGCCTTCGGTGTCCCCACCCCCAATGTGTCTGTTGTGGATCTGACCTGCTGCCTGGAGAAAGCTGCCAAATATGATGACATCAAGAAGGTGGTGAAGCAGGCATCAGAGGGCCCCCTTAAGGGCATCCTGGGGTACACTGAGGACCAGGTTGTCTCCTGCGACTTCAACAGTGACACCCACTCCTCTACCTTCGATGCTGGGGCTGGCACTGCTCTCAATGACCACTTTGTCAAGCTCATTTCCTGGTATGACAATGAATTTGGCTACAGTAACCGGGTGGTGGACCTTATGGTCCACATGGCCTCCAAGGAATAAGAACCCCCTGAACCACCAGCCCCAGCCAAAGCAAGAGGAAGAAAGAAGCCCTCAGCTGCTGGGGAATCTCTGCCCCAACTTATCCACTAAAACACTGAGAATCTCCCAACCCCCACTATTTCCATCCCAGACCCTCTGAAGAAGGGGAGGGGCTTGGGGAGCCCTACCTTGTCATGTACCATCAATAAAGTATACTGTACCCAGCCAAAAAAAAAAAGAAAAAAGGTATGAGCATAGAAAAAGATAAAAGTAGATGCTTGACATTTGTTATCTAGCTGGGAGGTGAAGAGAGGGAGAAGGAAAGGGGGAGTGGAAAGAAGGATAAGGAAAGGAAAAGATACAATATACAAAGAATGAACTTTGAGCAAGAACGTGAGAAAAAAAACAAACTCGAACAGCAAATAACTCTAGGAGTTCAGAATTAAATGTCCTGATAGAAGACGGCATCATTATCCTCACACAAAGAGGGTTGGAATTGCCTGAAAGAGAGAGCACACAGAATTTAGACAACTACCAAAACCTTTATTTAGTGATGCTAGTTAAGAGTTAAATCTAATCTCCTTGGGCAGATGGAATTAGAGACCGATTTCAGAACCCACAATTCTGATCATTACTTAGAGCGATAGATTTGCAAATAAATGTTTTGGAGGTTTCAGAGATTTCCTTTTAAAATGTGATGATCTATTGTTTACCTATAAACCCAATGCCTGCCTTCCTTCGGTGAAAGTAAATACTTGACAGAACTCTTTTCTCCCACCACTTTAATATTTAGATTATGAGCATATCTTATTTTATTTTGTTAATTTCGTGGTGCTCTCCAGGCATGAGGGTGAATATAATTTGTTACTGTTTTTCACTAGGTGACAGGCACATAGTAGGAACTCAATAAGTAATTTGTTGAAGAGGACTGAATTCCACTTCGAGTGCTTTCCAGCTGAGACAAATTATTAATGAGTAATAAACAAGTATTCCTAATCTCAGTGTACCCAACATTCCCTCCTTCTTCTTCCTGATATAGGCAATAGATTTTTTAATCGCCAAAAGATCTGCAAAATTTAGGACGTCAGTCACAATGAATAATAACAATGTCACCTTCACTCAAGTGTGTGTTTGGCCAGGAACAGGTGATTAAACCTATCATGGTATTACCTTGCTGCCTGGAGGTGCTCACCACATTCTCCCGGTTTCTAAGGCAACTGATTAAGGAATTTAAGAACTGAGGCCTCATTTAGGCTGATGCCCCTAGAAAGGTAGAATTTCTTTTCCAGGAGGCTGTACTGGGAGACAAGGCTTATTTGTTTTAATGTTTTTCATTTCTCTAAATTTCACAACACGAGGTGCTCAGATACCTTTTGGTAGAGCCTACTGGAAAATGTTACCAATATAAACACGGAGAGCTCAGTGTTTTGCCAACCCCAAAAGAACACTTGGTGGGATTGCTGGTAAATAGGAGGCAACTCAAAGAAGACTCTGTTTTCCTTCTAGCCTTGCTTTTTATTTACTGCTCTGCAGCACGAGCCGTGGATGGTGCTATTGATGACGCTGGGCCAACAACTCAGTGAACGACCCTCCCTTACAAGACCGTAGCATTGGATGGGTCCAACACAGACAGGCTTTTCATGCAGTTAAGCTGTTTGTCCTTGACACTCACAGTGATAAACTGCCACCGAGATAAATTCAGTGGTTCTCTGCAACGAGCGCTTTTGGGTTACAAAATGGCCTCCAGGGAGAGGCAGGGCTTGCTTCCAATGGGAGGGTAAGAGGAATTTTTTTTTTTTTTTTTTTTTTTTTTTCCTTTTCAATCGGGAGGCAGCGACTAGTCTAAGATCCAAACAGCACATTGTTTACATACTTCTCTAGTCCTCCCGGCCTTGGCCATAGCCTGTTTTCTCGGGTGGGTTAATTACCCATATCTCTGAAATACCGTGATTCTTTTCATTAAGTCACTGAAGTATGACACGAACATTTCATGACCACATATGAGTTACTACCTTTTCTCCTGCATAAGAAATATGAAGTCTTAGCTGTCAGATGTGAGAGAGAATGCCCGTCGTTCTCTGATACAAAAATAATGCTGCTCACATTTCCATACATTTTTTGGGGGAAAGTTATCATGCCTCTAGGTCTTCAGATGACTTCAAAATTGCAACAAATTCGTGTATCTTATGGAAGGATGCTAACATGCAAAGGATCACACTAGAATGTAAACTCTCAGAGCTTACCTCTTTGGATAACCATTATATCCCTAAGGGCCTTTTACAGTACCTGACATATGGAAGGCTCCTGCTGAATGAATGAATGAATGAATGAACGAACAGAAGTGTATTGCTTTGGGGAATGGGGTATGGTGAGGTTAACTTGGTATGGCAATTGGGAGTGTTGGGGAATTGGAACTAGCCTCACCCACCAAAGCAGAAATTGGAGGGACAAATCCAGCTGAACGCTCTGGGGGGAATTCCATTTCAGAACCACGAATGAACTATTTAGTTGTGTGGATTGATAAGAGAAGTAGTAATGATTAGCTACTATGTACTTTACATACATTATGATTAATCCTTACAAAATCTTACATAGTGAATGGTGTTATCTCCATTTTAGAACCTAAAAAACGAAGCTCTGGAGGTTTAATGACTTTTCCAATATTCTATTAATTAGGACGTGGCAGAGTTGAGATTCAAAATCCTGGCTGCTTTCGAAGTTCGCACTCTTTCCCTAAGTTTATGTGAATAACAGGCACCAGATGTGGGCAGGTATTTACTATGAAGAGGCAGGAGAACCCAATGATCAGGCAACCCCCCAGAATATGCATGTCAGAGGACACAGATTTCAGGCAGTCTGACCATCCTGTAAGACCAGGGGAATCTTTCAAGCAGGTAGCTGGGACTCTGGTAGCTGAGAATTCTGGTCAGCAGGCTGGAGGATCTGGTAAGAGGAAGGTAGGGCTCTAGTCTCAGAGGAATTGGGTTACCCCACAGGCCACAAAGATAGTGACTCAAGCACAGGGATACTGGTATATGGTGTAATCTGTGGTAAAAAAAAAAAAAAAAAAAGAAAAGAAAAAAATTACCACAAATTTAGCAGCTTGCAACAACATTCACTCATTAGCTCCCAGTCCTGTTGGTCAGAAGTCCAGGTGGGCTCCACTGCGATCTCTGCTGAGGATCCCACAAGACCTAAATGAAGGGATTGATGAGGCTGGGCTCTTCTTTGGAGGCTCTGGGGAAGAAGCTGCTTCCAGGCCCATTCAGGTTGTTGGCAGGCTTCTGTTCCTTGTGGTTGGAGGGCTGAGGGCTGGTTTCCTTGTTGGCTGTTGTCTGGGCACCACTTATAGCTCTTTGGGACTCCTCTCAGGTCCTGGCCTGTGTCCCCTCCGCTTAGGAATGCACAATTTCTCTTGCATCAAATCCCTCCCATCCTTGAATCTCGCTGGCTGCTTCTTCTGGTACCAGCTGGATAAAACTCTTCACTTTGAGAGGGCTCATGTGATTAGAATAGGACCTTTCGGACAGCTCCCTCTCTCAAGACAGCTGATTAGTAAACTTAATTGCAATAAAGTCCCCTTTTCTGGGTAAAGTAACACAATCATGGTGGTGACATCCTATCATATCACAGTCCTGGGGGACAAAGAAGGAAATGGTAGAATTCAGTCTGGCACACAAGGGGACCAGTGGGATTAGAAGGAAGGCAAGAGGGGGGATGCTGAGATCCAGTATGCCAACCTCTTTAAATTTCTCCTGCTTCGGGTCAATTAGATCAAACTGTGGAGGTAGGATGGCTGTGGTCAAAGCATCAGGCTTGACCTATTAGAAAGCCTCTTTCAACAGGCTCATTGTCAAGGAGGCTCACGGGAGTGAGGAGAAAGGCCCCAGCGCTTACACAGGGGGCGCTCATTCGATTGACATCTTTTAGGAACCCTACAAGAGGCGTGTGACTACTTTTTGACATTGAGAATTTTGCTGGTGGAAGGGAGGTGTATGATAGTGATGAGGGAGTCTGTGTCATCTCTGATTTTCTCTGAAACCTGTGCCTCTTCATGGGGAAAAAAAATGCTTTTGCCCAAAGGCCTGTTCATCTGTTCCCAGTTGTCATTTTGGTGTTAAGAAATAGGCAGGGAACTCTTGCCTGCAGAGTGACTTTGTAACAGCCCTCACCTAACAATCGGCTCCACGACGAGACATTCTGACACTGGGGAGTGATAATTTATGAGGTCTTGCTATTTTTATTTCTTTATGCAGCAGAAAAGAAAACTCCATTTTTTTTTTTTTTTAAGAATAAATTCTCTCCATTTAGGCAGAGAACTTTGCCAAAGGCAACAACTAAAAATAAAATCGTTTCATGACTGTATTCCTGGGCTTCCTCACTTAATCAGAAGATTCTATAGGGACAGTGAACTAGACCACAAGCTTAGAATATTTTAGAATCATTAAATTCCCCAGCTACTTCAGAAATGGCATTGTATTGAATGCCTACCTCACCTGTTTGTGATATATGACTTACAAAGCAGTTTGGATGAGACAATTTAATATTTTTTGACAGTATTAAATGTCAGCATCAACCACTGTGTAGAATTTCAGATTTCCTTTTGCCCACCTTCAAACTGTGCTTTTTTGGTTGTCTTTAGAGAAGAGTTAAGTTCTGCATTTTCACTCATCATCAAATGGAATAGATTTGGCTAGTCGGTTCCTCAGAATAATTGCTAGACTCTTTAAACAAGCAGCCGTCCTCAATTAACCTGTGGGGGATGTCAGACGAAAAGCCTGGTTCTCAGGGCAGACAGCAAGCTAATGGGGATATTTCTTCACATACTCCATTTGCATATCTCACAGTGAGAACATACATTCCTTTTTTCTTGGCCCTGTTATTTAATTTCCACCCATGGACTAATGGGAATAATAAAACTTTTTATTTTGCAAAACTATGTTGATAAAGAACCAGCAGCCATACCTAGGTTGGGGTAAGGCTTCTGGCTTACAAACATGCTATTTTAATATTTTTGTCTTCACAACACTTCTGCAAGGCAGTATCTCAGAAAGGTGTCCTGGCATCAGTTCCTCTGTGAGGCCCTGGTTTCCCAAGCAAATGCCACTTTGTCACGAACTTCTCATCACCAAACTGTCCCACACAATATGTGAGGCTTCTAGGCCTTACATACAAGCTAACTGAGGAGGCTTGGGTGTGAATTCAGCCCCTGGCTGACACCAAATTTGAAATGAATGGATGTTACAGCTTTTAAATCCGTGTTTGGTTGGTTTTGCTTTCAGTAGGTTGGAGAGTTACTCTTGCCCTGCCAGCCCATCCTTCAGAATGCCTGGCCACCCTCATCGTGATGCCACTCCAGGTGTTAGGACTCCAATCAGGGAAGGGTCGGTGGATGTTTCTCTGGGCATCAGAAGGACGTCCCCGGGGCTGTACCACTGCTACTGTTCCTGCCAAGCCTTATGGGTGAAGGTCCTCATCTTCTGAGAGGACAGGAAGAGACTTGGTTTTGTGGAGGATCTAGAGGTCTTCACTCACGGTGTGCATTACCTAGGGTGGCTGTCACCAAGTGCCACAGACGGGGAGGCTCAGAACAACAGTTACGTACTGTCTCACGTTATGGAGGCCAGAAGTCTTCAGCAGCGCCATGCTGTCTTGCAAGGAAGTCTGGGTAGAGTCTGTTCCTTGCAGCGCAGCCGCTGGACCCAGCCCAGGTGGTGGCCATCAAACTTCCCAAGTTTGTAGCGGCGGCATGCCGGTCTGCTTCTGTCAGTGTGTGGTGGTCTGTCTGTACGTGACAGGCTCCTCTCTGTGCTAGTGCGTGTCCAGAGTTCTCTCTTCTTATGAGGACCTCCATCTTAGAGGACTTTGGCTCATTCTACTGACCTCAACTTGATTAAATCAGTGACCCGGTTTCCAAATTAGGTCACATTCCCAGGTACCAGGAGTTAGGACTTCAACGTATCTTTTTGGGGGACACAATTCAACCCAATTCAGTCATGACACTCACACTTCTCCCATTTTGGTGTACAATGAACTGAACCAGGGATGGCAAGAAAATGTACCACAAATCTTCTCTTTGAATAGAGGTCTTCCATTTTCTTTTCCATAGCATCTCTGAAAGGTAGGCGCAGGACACATTTGCCTGTTCTTTTTTTTAAATATTTTCTATGAACCAGTGTTTCTATGGTAAAGACTTACTATGAAGAGAAAGAACTTTCAACTTTTGGAATAAGAAAAATACTCCTTAGGGGATTCATGTGAGTGTTCCCATTTTATAGATGAGAAAGTTGAGGTGTAGACCACTTTAACACTTACGTTTCGGGCATGGTGTTTCTATGCTTATGTAAGGAGCGAGCTGGTAAGTCTTGTGACTTCCCCAAGCACATATACCCTGGAAAGAGAGGAATGCAGGTCTTCGGTCTTCTTATCTGATGGTTTCAGCCTGTACATTGTTACTTCTGACTGTGTAATAGGAATATATTTATGAGGCTATAAATTCTGTCATACCCTCTCCTCTGAATTTTATTCTCCAATTTGCACAATAGATCTTTCTTTCTGAAAAGCACTATTTTGTGGAAAATATGTTTTCCACATTATTTCGATATATTTCCACATCATTATTTGACATTTGTCATTATTTGTCATCTTTTATCTTCAGAGTCACTAGGGGCTGGACAGAGCAGATTTCCAGGTCTTACCCACTGGGAAATCAAATCTAGGTGTGTGCTGTGGGGCTTCAGTCTCTAATTTTTAGAAAGCTTCTCAGGTGTTTTTGGTGGCAGCAGGATTTAGGAACTACTGGATCACTTAGTTGCCTGTAATGTATCTTCCAGAGCTAAGAATTTATTGTATCTTGTTTTAGGATCCTGCCTTTGTTCCCTGGCTAAGGTATACAGTGTTCTGATTTCCACTGACAACTGGGAACATGGGAAATATGAGGAGCTCCCTTCTGGTTCCATAGCTGTGTGAAAATTCTGGTTCAAGCACATATAGGCACCATCTTAACATAGAACCTTCAACAACTTCTCCTCCAAATTTTACAACTTTCTTCTTCTTCTTTTTTTAAAAAAATGACTTTAGTTTTGAATTTTCCTAGGTCTCATGTTGTTTTACATCCTGTAAGTATCAATACTCACAAGCACACAACAGGTCTCCAGTCCTCACTGAGATTTTCTTTTTCTTTCTTTAAAATATTTTTATTTATACATTTGACAGAGAGAGAGATCACAACTAGGCAGAGAGAGAGGAGGAAGCAGGCTCCCTGCTGAGCAGAGAGTCTGATGTGGGGCTCGATCCCAGGAATCTGGGATCATGGCCTGAGCTGAAGGCAGAGGCTTAACCCACTGAGCAACCCAGGCGCCCCCCTCACTGAGATTTTCTGAAGGAGCCAGAGGCTTTCCCTCCCAGAGATGAACTATGATAGCTTTCTCACTAAGAACCAGAATTCAGACACATTATCACCAGTGCAGGGAAAGCAGTTTTTACAAAGCTCTTTTGAAGTGTTTAACCAAGATGGCTTTTTCCCTCTTCATAGAGGCTCTCTATTTGGACATTTCAGTTGAACAGAATGACATTTTAAGGCATATTTATTGTAATCAGATACATTTGGGTATTTGGATGTTTCCAGGCATAGTACCTACCCATTGCCTTGCTTATAGAAAGTACTTCAGAAATAATTAGGAATATAAGCCCTAGGACCTACCCAGTTCATTGACAGAAATCCAACTTGTTTCTCATCAGCTCAATTCCTTGAAAGTCAAAGACAGGACTTTGGTTTATTGGCCATCAGCACTTTCTCAAATATTATCTTGGGTCAGAGAGTTTAATGACGAGATCGTTATGGGTATTTAAAATGCCTTCTATTGATAAGCCTCTCTGAATCTACCACACCTTGCCCTGACCTCTGCTATACTCTATCTTAAGGGTGGGGAACAGTAGGTTATGATTAATGGTGATACTCAGTCCACAGTGTATTAATCAAGGGTGCGTTCATAAGTCCTGATTAAGTATCCATTCTTTTCTCAGCCCTGGTCCTAGGCAGGGTGATAGATAAAGGAATAAAAGAATTAGACCCTTTCTTGATAGAATTTATAATCTAGCCACATATCTTTATAACTAAGGGGTTTTTTAATTCTATGCTTTTTCTTCCTCCCTTCCTGTTTACTTTGTTACTCCCATGTTCCTCTTACTAGTTTCCCTTCCCTGTCACCCATGATTCATCACTTTAGCCTTGCCCAACAGTGTGACTGGTTTTTACAGAGCTAAAAGACAGTGTGCAGGAGTAGAGAGGTTTTGTAGATGAAGCGGACTAAATGCAAATCCCATTTCTGGCATTTCTTGAATCTACGACCTTGGGGAAAATAGGTGAAACTCTGTAAGTCTAGTTTCCTCTTCCTTAACACTTGAGATAATTCCCACTTGACATGTTTAAATACAAGGATTAGAACTAATTTACACAATGTCTATAAAGTGTTCTGTGCATGGTAGATGTTTAATAGTGAATGCTGACTAGAGGTGTAACTACTGTGAACATTAAACGTCAAGAAGAGAAGCAACTAGTAGAAAATGGCTCAAATGGCAGGAAATACCTTCGAAATGTCATTAGGTCAACAGAATATTTGTGTTTGGACATACATTTAGGTTGCTCCTGTCCATACCATTTTTTATTTATTTGTTTATTAACTAATACTATGATGTAGAGTTGTGGCTGCCTCTACCTCCCATTCCTTGTACGAAAAGGAAAGATTAAAGGAATACCAGGAAACTACTTGGAGAAAATACCGTGAGAAGCATTTATGATAAGTTCTCTTAGGATGCTGCCCCTGTCCCCTGGCTGAGGTATAGAGCACACCTTAGTCTAGGCGGATTCAGGGGTCGGCATATGTAATAAATTCCAAGGAGATTCTGGTAAGAGGAGATGAATCAGATCTAGGAACACACATTTAGAAAATAGCCATAAGAAGGTGAAACTTTAAATTATAAGAGAGAATGGAAAACATGGAAAAGAGACCAAGGAAAGCTGACAGCAGAACTTGTATTGCTCTGTTTTACTTAAAAGGGGAAGTGGGAGGAGGGATAAGAAATAAAGGCCATATAAGGCACTGGGAATTACCAAGTGCCATGAACATAAGATGCGGCATTATTGTTAAGACAGGAGAAGGACACTAGAAATATTGCACTACAGAAGGATTATTTAAAAAAAAATTCTGCTGTTTTTGTTTCTGATGACAAAAATGTTACAGAAAAGTACAACAAAGAAAACAAAAGTCCTTTGCAGTCCCACCTCCAGTGATAGCCACAGTTCTTTAGTCAGTATCCTTTCTGTCTTTTGGCAAACACTTAAAACCTCTGATGGGAACAGTAACCATTTATTGAGGTTAATATTAGTTTCAGACTGAAATGATACTTTACAAATAGAAGTTCAGAATGGCTTGATTGTTTTTGAATATTACATGCAGTGAGAGGACTTTGGAAGCTATCAGGGTATAGCTATAGCTCTTTTGAAAAGTTCTAGTGGAAACTATAGAGGATGGGTTGGCAAACTAGGGCCATTGGGCTAAATCCAGCCCACTGCTTATTTTGTAAGTAAAGTTGTATTGGAATACGTAGCCGCACCCATTTGTTTATGTATGGTCTATGGCTGCTTTCCTGTTACAACTGCAGATCTGAGTATTTGTGACAGAGGCTATCTGGACCCTAAAGCCTAAAATATTCACGATACAGCCTTTACATAAGAGGTTTGTTACTGCCTGGTATAGAACAGTACTTACTAAATGATGTTCCAAGGGACATTGGTTTCCCATGAAATGTTAATAATCATTATTGAAAAGGGGCTCTGTATTCAAGTACGTTTGGAAAATGCTTGATTCAATAAAATTAACCAAATTTCTTGATAGTTGGACATCTGATAACATTTAATATGAACAGTGATAATCAACAAGAGCAGAATGTTTTATAGACGTTGTCTATGTCTATAGACATAGAACCTTCTTTTTTTCCTGTTAACATCTTATTAGCCTCATATAGTTTGGAAAATCTTAAATTTGTCTGCCTAGGAGGCTTTTTGCCAAGATCATAAAACAGCATAAATTTGAGGTCAGTGGGTTTAATTCTAAAATGTCTTTATGGAAGACCTACTTGGTTCCAGAGGTAAGAAAACCACCCTCTACTGGTCAGTCACCTGAGCTATCTTTGGGGATAAAGCAAAATTTTAGCTGAAGCAAAATGCCCAGGAGTGCTCCACAGAAGTGGAAGTAAGAGGAGATATAAGACTCTGAGGTCGTATGGGGTAAATGAAGCTCTGCAAACTGCAAAGACAGAATACCTTCTCTGTCAGACCATAACTCTCTTGAGGATGAGACTGTATGCGTCTTTTTTACCTTGTATCTTCCTCTGCCAAAGCACAGAGAGTCTCTTCTGCATTGCATTGTTTCAATAATGTCTACGGACTGGATGAATGGTGATTAATTTCAGGGGTGTCAAATACTTCTTTAAGGGATTAAAGGAACAGCTTCACTAAAGACATTTAGCATTCTTCCAAAGCTAACCACATTAATACAAATTACTAAGCCAAGTATCACCATGTGATGAAAGGAACTCCTGAAGTTAAACTGTCTTGCCACTAAATAGCAGTGTAGCTAGTCATTTCATAACTTGGACCCTCAATTTCTAAATTAGTGAGAAAAAGTATTTATTAAATGAAGAGGTTCTATCCATAGTTCTAATCAGAAGCCAGTGCAAATAGCTAAATTTTCATAGTAGTTAGGTTATGGAATACCTAACAGGCTTCAGAAACAGTCCCAGTGGTAAGCTCCCCCGTGCATTTAAAAATTAAACTTTCAAAAATGTTAATCACGGAGGATACGGTTGCAGACTACCTAATAATGCTTTCAAAGGACAGTGGATGTACCCTTTCTAAGAGCAAAACAAATCAGCAAGTTCTTAAAATTCAATAAAAATCCTAATAAGTCACCTAACTCAATTACCTTCCAACATAGGCCTCTCCTTGGAGAATGTTCTTACCTGTTTTTTGTCAAATCCTACTTGAAAACCATAATACCCTGACCGCACGGTTTTGCTTTCACCAGAAATTCCGTCTAATCCAATGTACAATTAGTAGAAAAGAGGTGGTGCAGCTAATACATCACACGGCCAGCAACGCCCACACAGACTGGACGAGTGGAAAGATTTAAAAAACAACTTCCCAGATATGCAGACTGCTATTCTTTCCTAGCAAACCAGAGATGAGAGGCACTATTTTATCTGGTGCTTGCTACCAACTGAGAAAAACGCAAACCAGAAACAACCATGTCCCCGGGAAGAAGGGAAGTTGGGCCAGTCACCTCTAAATCACAGAAACTTCTCAGCAGTTCCAGAAGGGCACTGAAGAGAGGCACCTGGAGACCTGACCCTCACTGAGGCCCCGTGTATCTTCCCAGCACTGGGCTATAAGGAATCTGGCTCAGCGCCCCTCCCCTCCAACGCCCCTCACCCCCAACCCCGCTGCATCGCTGACCTGCACCAGAAGTGTAGCTGCGCTGGGCCGAGGTCCCCTGTTCACACTGGCCCGGCATTTCTGAATACGAGTTGGGGCAGGCACGGCAGCGAAGGGTGTGAACCGCGCATGCGTGTGGTGCTGATTCTTTTTGACATCTAGGCTCCCCGCATTGGTCTGCAGGTCTGGGCCACAGGCTGGAACTTTTAGGCGATACCGCAGGCTGCCAGCATTCATCCTGCTCCGGAACAGAGCTGCTAATTCCCTGAATCCAAATCTTATGCCATCTCAGACCGCTGTTCTGCACCTCACCAGGGCTATAAGGGATGGGAGACATCTGGGAATTACATTTGCCAGACAAACCCCAGTCCAATAAGGTCAGCAGGACCATATTGGGTATGACGGTAAAAGAAAACAAACCAAAAGGAAAAAAAAAAAGGAAGAACAAAGAAATGTTTATCATTTTCTCATGAACTAATACAGAACTCAGGAAAAGGCCAGGCAGCACACTTCTGAAATATAGAAATGGATAAATGTGCTATAACTTTTATCTCAAGAGTAGGCAGAAGAACTACAAATAACAGAGATTTGTTTAGCTTCTTTACAAAAGTAGTGAAAACTCTTCTTAGGAGAAGAGAAGAGCTATGTGGGCTTGCAAAGGCCTTTCCCAATATCCTCATTCTCCCCTCTGCCATTTGCTGTTCATCCTGGATAAAGAAAGAAGGCAGACTTCTCAGTAGGAATTGAATATGGCTATTTATCACCCAATGTCATTTCATAGAGGGATCCTCTCTTTAGGCTGGAGATCGTGTATTTCAGATATTTCAAGGAAAATATGGAGTTTATCTACACCATACCACTGTTTGGCATGCGTTTTAGGTCTGGTTTAGGAAAAAGGATTCATTTACCTCAGAAGGTTTCTAAGCACCTAAGGCATGTTTGGGTGCTAACAAGCCTTGGGCAGGGAAGGTTTGGAAAGGGGGCAGCATTTTCCAGAGGTCTAAGATTTTTTAAGAGGGAATTTTTCATACATATGATTCTAAACTGCATATTCTTGAATAGGCTTGCTGTGTCAGCTATCACTGGGTTGATTGACTTAGTCTGTTTCACGAAGGTTCAAGGTGATTTTGTTTGGAAAGCCTTAAGGACAGCTTTCACAAAATGCATTCTTGATGTCTAAGACAATGCTGAGTGAGAGCTGCTGTCCTAAATGGATCCTTGACCCTGTAATCACGATTATCTGCATTTTTTTTTCCTCTTCAGGCAATAACTTGTATTTTGTCATGGAAAAAATGAGACCAATTAGAATGTTTTCTAGATTAGATACCAGGTGTCAGAATACAGAAGAGGTCTGTTCTGGCAGACTATTTTTCTAATACAAAGTGCAGTACAAAGTTTCTGGTTTATAATCCCTGCCTTCCCAGGTGTCAGTTTGCTATCCTTGAAAACTCCCATCCTTGGAACCTGAGCACTGTGTCAATACAGCCATGGCATGTGGAAAAAGCTCCATTTCAAAGGTCAGTCTGTAATGACCTTTGAAAGAACCAACTTCTAGGAAGGTATGAAGTCCTCTTAGGGCCATGTTGGAATGGTTCTTAACCTGATCTTCTGAAGGGAAACTTTGATTTACTTCTGTTTCTTCTCCTGATTTGGTTAACCAGGAGCTTAGGGGTCCTGGCCTCAAATACAAACTCAGCCTGAATTGGTTCTGGAGGCTCCAGAGTACAGTCTAGGTTTAAGGGATGGAGCTGGTCGGTGGAGTATCTGGAAGAGGTGTCACAGGTGGTGTTTTTACTCTGTGACCCAGTTCTGATGATCTGGTGCATTTTCAGAAGAATTTTGAACATGGGGTTAATCATAGAGATTTTAATTCTTTGGACACCAGAAGCAATAAAACATTTTAGAAGCCAATGAAAATATCCAAGATCTGAAAAAAAAAATTATAGACTATAAAATAAGAGAGAAACCTCAAAATGAAAGAATTTCAAAAGAAGATGATAATTTTTTTTTCCGTTTGAAGAAAAATGTTATACATTTAGGATGAGATGTAGACTCACATTAATGCTTGATAGAATGTGTAATGTGATGTTCAGAGTAAGAGGGTCTATGGTCTACGAAGCTCTTACCATGGTCCTGAGCCCAGGGAACATCAATGGCAAGCACTGGAATCCTCTTGGATTTCAATAAACAACCCCCTCCCCCGCTTTTTTAAAAAAGTTGATCATTTCTGGTTTTGCTCCCTAGCAGGTGATGCTAGTAATATTGGATAAAGATGTAAAAGTGCAATTTCATGTGACAGCAGCTTCATAATGTCTTGAAATTCCCACCATTGTTAGGCTGGGTGACAATTCCAGCTAAACCTGCCTCTTTTAGCAAGAGGATTGGCCTGTGTGACTTCAGAGAGGAATTTTGGCAAGACAAAAGTGCTGATTCTAATCCTGGTAGCAATCTCTGGGTTTTCAACAACTCTTTGTGTGGGTTTTCCCTTTCCCCCCTTTAAAACTTGCAATTAACCCTGGGTAAGGAGTCTTCTTATTGAAATTTCTTGAGGGACCCATAATTTAAATGTACATGGGAAACGACAGAGACAGAAACTAGGAGTTTTGCCAGGCACCTGGGAACAGCTCTGTATTATCACAGAATCTTCAAGTTGGAAGGGACTTTAGAACCTTCCAACTCAGCCCCCTCACTCTACAGATGAAGGAAGGAAGGCCCAGATGAGAAATGACTTACTCAAGGTCTTAGCGGTGATTTGTGGTGGAGACGGGGTTAATGAGCTGGCTCCTACCCCTTCTCTGACTCCATTATGACTGAGAGTAGAAGGGAAAAGTAAAGTCCACTTTGGTGTAGAAATGCTTTCTACTAAGATTAGAGGAGAATGAATCATTGGGTTTTTTTTTTTTTTTTTTAAACAGTGATTCAGAGCAAACTACACAGACTATGCAAGATGCAGGAAACAATAGAATTCTTGGGCTGACGGTTTGTATCCTAGCTGTTTACCAAGTGTGTATAGGCATGGAGACTTCAGGTTTTGTCTGTTTAATAATTGTACTTGATCTTAGGATGTCCCTGACCATACTCTGCTAGGTTGTATGACTTATGGTTGGTAAAGTCTCCATTTATTACTGTGAGTGGAATTCTCTTGTGTATAGAAGAGAGCTGGTAAATATTTTGCTAGAGGGAATCTCCATGGTGAATATACTCCTGTCATTTATACTCACTGCTAATAAGAATAATGATACCTGATGATATAAGGCCATTCTAGAAATGCAAAGCATTTTGTAGTATGAAATACTATTGACAGATGAAAGAAGAAATGTATAACAAAAATGTGGTATATATATCTTGGAATTATACATAAATATATATGTATATGTTTATATACTGGAATATTACTGAGTCATAAAAAAGAAGGGCATTTTGCCATTTGCAAGAACATGACTGAATTTAGAGGACACTATGTTAAGTGAAATAAGTCAGACTTAGACAAATATGCTGTGATTCCATTTTGTTGTTAGCACACTGTGAAGGTGAGTTGTGTCTTTCCACAGTGTCAGCTTTATTCAATCATAGAGCAAGATTAACATAATTATGGAGCAGGTTCAGGATTCCAAACTCAGTGACCTTTCACTACATGTTTAACTTGGCTTCTTATGCATCACACAAGGAAAAGTATAATAAAAAGTCACACAACAAACAAGATTCAACAAGGGATAGGAAGTTCAGGAACCAAGCTCAAGGTCAGTCTATGAGTGCACAGTTGACATGAGCTCTCAGTCCAGTCCAGGACATGTTGTGGCATGCGCTCCTTTTATGTTCAAGCCGTGGAGAATCTCTGTTCTGCTCAGAGGTCAATGGGCAGAGCCTTCCGTGGCAGTGGCAGCTGCCTTTTTGATGTGGTTTGACATGAAATGATCAGTGTCTAGATGCTGACAGTTTGCTGCAGAAATCCTTCCATTTTCAAGGGATTTAATCAGTCTTAGGCCTTTGAAGACCTCCCCTGCTTCTGCCAGTTATCAGTTCTGGGTTATTGTCAACCTGTGCTGGTTTGGGGAATATCTGGTCTTAGCTGTGATGTCCTTGGCTGCTTTTGTCACTACTTAATATGAGTGACTCCATCTTGCTCTCTCTGCTCTCTCCACATTTATAGGTGGTATATGTTGAAACTATTTTTGAACTTACTGTAATAGCAAAGAAAATGGTGGTTACCAAGGGATAAACATGAGGAAAAAAGAAAGAAAAAGAAAGAAAGAAAGAAGTTTCCAGAAGCTGGAGAAAGGTAGGTCATGGTGAGTTATTATTTAGTGGATACTGAGTTTCAGTTTTGTAAGATGGGGAGAGTTCTGGAGACTGAGGTAGACATAGTTGCACAACAATGTGAATGTCCATGATGCCACTGAGCTGCACAATTAAAATGACAGTAAGTTTTATGTTGTGTGTATTTTAACACAATAAAGAAATATAATCATACAGGTTTCCCATAAGTAATGTTAATTTTTTGTTTCAATGTTCCGTAGCAAAGCCCAAGAGTGGGTAAACCCTTAAAATTTTTCTCCTGAGGACAAAATATGGAGTTAACTTTAATTTTAGGAACTTCAGGGAAGGGTTTAAATATGTGCTTTTCAGCTCACCTCTCTTGAGGCCATTTCACCATGTGGCAAACCTGTAATCTAGTGCTTTATCAGCGTTTTGTTCCAGTGGTTCTGAGCTTTCCCATTTAGTGTTAAATTGATTTGGATGCTGAACTTCTGCTGGTTTCCTAAAGCATATCTTGCATTTCAGGGATGAAAAGCCCAGAAATTCTCTGTAGGGACATCCTTTTGCTTTCCAACCCCACCTGCTGCTTAGGTAAGGAAAATATAATTCAACAGAGGGAGATGTTACTCAGGGCTTACATTCTGCTTCTCAGAGATGTTGTTTCCAAGATATCTGGAGAATGCCTTCAAATGCTTGAGCAAAGCTTAGGGAGATGGATTTCATGAGGCAGAGTGTTTTCTTAAAAAAGCTTTGTAACAAACCCAAATTATCTTTTGCAGACTGGAAGATAACAGTTTAACCAAGATAAAAAGCTATAAATGGTTATTTATCTATAATGGTTATTACTTTTGCACCAGGACATGATTTTTCCACTAAGCCCAAACCTGTTCCAGAGGACTTTCTGATTTCTTTCCATTGAATCAAAGTGCAGGGCTATTTTTGCCAATGCCATAGTGCTTCCTTTTCAACAAACAACAGAGCAAAAGCCCCTGTTTTTCGTGCTCTTGTCCCTGTGTAACTCTGCTTTTATGGCACAACGGATGTCACCATTGTCTTCTTTGTGTTTCTATTTTTTAAATTTTTATTGTTTTTTAAGAGGGGGAGGGGCAGAAGGAAGAGAGGAGAGAGATCTCAATCAGGTTCCATGGCCCGTGTGGAGCCCAACTCAGGGCTTGATCTCACAACCCTAAGATCATGACCTGAGCCAAGATCAAGAGTTGGACACTTAACCAACTGAGCCACTGAGGTGCTCCTTCTTTGTGTTTTTAAGTTACTTCTTCTAAGATGCTGGAAATGATCTAAATCTTAAATTGCTTCATATACTCAACTGAAATAATAAAATCACTGTGTTTTTTGTTCTTAAAGGATACAGGGTCTTTGTATAAAAGCACCTCTATCTTCTTCTTTGAACTTTAATTTCCTCTTTCAAAAAATGGGAATAACAGTAATATTATCTCAAAGGTCATGGGAAAGAATATATGTTTGACAAAGTATATGTCAATTTCCCAACTCTACAAATGAATGAAACAATTTGCTCAACTGAAATCCATGTTGGCTTAAGCTCAGCCCACAATTGTATATTTATGAATAACTTTTTTTTTCTTTCTATGGATACAGTTTGAAAGTCTCATGGATACAGATGTTTAATATCTTTCTCCCTCTCTATGCCCATTATTGAGTGAGCCTATGGTTTTAGTCTTTTTCTATATGTCATTTACAATTATCACCATTAAACACACTTTTATAATTCCTCTTCACTCCCCATGCAATTGGAACTAAAGCTAAAAATTCTGTGAAGTTCATGAAGCAATAAAAGAAAGTTACTCCTTGGGCGCCTGGGTGGCTCAGTGGGTTACGCTGCTGCCTTCGGCTCAGGTCATGATCTCAGGGTCCTGGGATCAAGCCCTGCATCGGGCTCTCTGCTCAGCAAGGAGCCTGCTTCCCTTCCTCTCTCTCTGCCTGCCTCTCTGCTTACTTGTGATCTCTCTCTGTCAAATAAATACATAAAATCTTAAAAAAAAAAAAAAGAAAGAAAGTTATTCCTCAAATAAAATAAAGAGGTAAAATCAAGAGACTTGCTTGTTTAATCTGTTATAGCCATGCAAATAGAGATAAAAATGGTTTGACAGAACACCTATATTGAAGCAATAAAACCATTAAGTTGCCATTTGTACCCCAGATTAGACCCCACCTAGAAGTAATGTGGAATTAAGTGAATCAAATTTACCTGTTGACTCACAATCTGCAAGAGTTTTTCAGTCTTTCCTTTCCTGTAGTTTGCTGATTTCCCTAGAACACTAACTACCCTTCAGAGCAAGCAGGCTTCTTTGGTAACCAGTCAACTAAATGGACCCCGTTGCCAGGAAAGGTACATGAAACAAAACCAAAACAAGGCAGACAGGAAGACAGGGGCTTCCCCAGTGGTTGAACTGAGAGATGTCAGGGGAAACATAAAAACACAATTATGAAGTGGCTCAGTGCAATGTTTTAAAATTGATAGTGGCAATGATAATAGTAAAGTATATATTAATATGTGGTTAAAAACTCCATCACTTATTCCTCTTTTAGTATTTTGTTTTTGATTACATACACACAGGTTTTTAAGACACTGTTCAATGACTAACATCCATTAAGAACCAACTATTTCCAGGAATTTCACATTTAATTTTTTTTTAATTTTATTTATTTCTTTGAGAGAGACAGATCGCAAGTAGGCAGAGAGGCAGGCAGAGAGAGGAGGAAGCAGGCTCCCTGCTGAGCAGAGAGCCCGATGCGGGACTCAATCCCAGGACCCTGAGATCATGACCTGAGCCGAAGGTAGAGGCTTTAACCCACTGAGCCACCCAGGCGCCCCACATTTAATTTTTTAAAATTCTTACAACCACCTTTAAGGTAAATATTGTTTTGTTGGTTTTACAGAGTCTTCCGGACTCCATTTAATCATCAGCTATCCCTGATGACTCTCTTTCCACTTAGGTTTCTCAAACATACGATGCAATAAAATCTCCTTCTATATCTTAATACATTTGTAATTATGCAATTAATTATCATAATACTTAAAGTTTAAAGTTCACATTCCCCACTGGTTTGTAGAGTGGGAAGACCGTTCCTATTCACTGGCCTATCCCTAGAGCATAGCATGATAGCTGGTGCATACTGAATGCTCACTGGGCACCTGTGGAATGACTCACATGAAAAGATCAAGGCTCAGGGAAATGGCTCAACTGCACAGAGCTACTAACAGCCACAGCCAGGGCCTTTCCACTAAACACTTTGCCTGGGATGTTCTTTTTGCCCTAAAAACGTTAAGTACATAGACGACTGGGTATTAACCACTTACAGTAATCTAAAAGGGAGGAATAATATCCTTCCCCTATTTTAAAGATACAAACAAAAGTTCAGTATCTTGCCTAAAGTCACACATGTTCTTTAATAATAAATAGGTTGATGATGAAAATAATAGTAGTAGTAGTAATAGTAGTAGTAGCAATGACTTACACAAACATGGCAGGACTGAGCTCCTAACTTTCAGTTGCATTCCCATTAGACAAAAACTCCTCTGAAAAGAAGGGCCATCTGTACCCCAATGTTTATAGCAGCAATGGCCACAGTCGCCAAACTATGGAAAGAACCAAGATGCCCTTCAATGGATGAATGGATAAGGAAGATGTGGTCCATATACACTATGGAGTATTATGCCTCCATCAGAAAGGATGAATACCCAACTTTTGTAGCAACATGGACGGGACTGGAAGAGATTATGCTGAGTGAAATAAGTCAAGCAGAGAGAGTCAATTATCATATGGTTTCACTTATTTGTGGAGCATAACAAATAGCATGGAGGACAAGGGGTGTTAGAGAGGAGTAGGGAATTTGGGTAAATTGGAAGGGGCGGTGAACCATGAGAGACTATGGACTCTGAAAAACAATCTGAGGGGTTTGAAGTGGCGGGGGGGTGGGAGGTTGGGGTACCAGGTGGTGGGTATTATAGAGGGCACGGCTTGCATGGAGCACTGGGTGTGGTGAAAAAATAATGAATAATGTTTTTCTGAAAATAAATAAATTGAAAAAAACAAAAAAAACAAAAAAACTCCTCCAAACTTTTCCTTAGTGTATTTGGCTAATTAGAAAACAAACAAACAAACAAACAAACAAATAAAAAAAGATTTTCTAGTCAACTTCTATCATAATGGTTTGTATGTTTGTTAGTCTTTGTTGGTTTTACTTGACAACAAGCATTTTGAGGGCAGTGATTTTATTGTCTTCCCTCTGTATTCCTGGTACTTATTTAGCAGCAACTCAAAAAAACCAAACCAAACCAAACAAAAACTTGTTGAATAAATGTATTCAGTTGCTAACACCCTATGACCATAAGTACTAGCTAGTTTCTTCCTCTTCTATCTATCTCTGTCAGGATAGTCCAAGTTATGGGGTAGTAACAACCTCAAAATTTCAGGTTCTTTCCTATTCAGGATGTCGGAAAAAGCTTTGCCTATCACTGTCACACAGGGACTAAAGCTGAAAGTGACTCCACCATCTTATGACACTGCCATCTAATCCCCAAGCCACAGAGTACAGCATAGAAGGAGACGGGAAAGACCTGAGGGGTCAAGCACAAGACATGGAATGCCTGATCCAGACGCAATTCACTTTCCTTTGTCCAGAGCTGTCATGTGGGCACACCTAACTTCAAGGGGGTATGGAAATGTCTGACCAACAAGAGAGGAAGATAGGATGTTGGTAACATCAATAACTCCTACCACAGAACCATAATTTATGACCTCAGGCTTTGGGAAAGAGGAGACAAGATGGCAGACAAGAGGTCAAAAGAAAGAAAAGAGAATGTCCAGATCTGCCCCATCTCAGCTGAGAGAAAAATCTCAGCTGTAAGGTTGTTCTGACAGGGTTAGCTTCTAAGGTAGAATTAAGCCCTCAAAGAAACCAGTCTTAACTTCTCAGTGCTTCTCTATTGCTCCTCCACTTGTCTTGTTAGGAAAGTTGATTGTTCTTATACCATTGTGAATCACGTTTCCTTGGGAAAGATAATCACTAAGAGTTCCTGGATCATCTCTCATGCACAAGGTGTAGAAGAAGAAAGATTCCTGCTTTCAACTTGAGGTATGACAAAGAGAATAAAAGGAACTAAGGTGTCTCTGACACTGGAATACATTATTATTCTCCTCCTCATATTTCTATGTCACCACTAAAGTCTCTTACAATTTCCCTCCTTGCTGGGTAAACACCATGAAGGAAAGAATTACAGGCATCTTACTTATGGTTATAGCCCAGAGTCTACAAGCAGAAGGCACAGAGTTGGTGTTTAATAAATATTTGTTTATTGATGGCTTGAAAGGACAACTTTGGGGTAAAAGTAATTATGAGCCTCAACATTTGCAACTAAATGTTCATACCCTAAGGTGGGCCTTTTGGAGAATTACAGAAATACTGAAGTTGCCATTCATTTGATTAGGTATGTCGTAGGCAAGTAGGGAAGTTGTTTTTAATCTTTGGGTTAATCCTTGGCAAGATATGCTCAGTCATTTTCTTTCCAGTTGGTGGTTTAGTATCCCAGCAGTATAGCTTATGGCTGGTAGTCAATTAGTTGTGAATTTATTTTTAATCTTTAGCAAATGTCCCTTGTGAACAAGCACAGGATGCATCATAATTACCATCAACTACTATCTCTTCAACTCCCCTGTGTGCCTGGCAAAGTACTCTGCAAAACAGAGACAAAATGTAGATCTAGTGCAAAGAAGCTGACAGACAAATAAAGATCATTACATTCTTGGTGTATTTAAAAATAATTAGATTGTGCTGATGACTGATTTTCTTAGCTTCTGATAAAATGCTTCATGGAGGGCTAGAATTTTAAAGAAGACAATGAAAGAAAGAGAAACAATGATAGACAAATGCCAAAAGGGTCCTTTGATAACTGTACATGTTTAATAATTGGTAAATAATATACTTAGGTGGTGATGATAATTTGTTAAAGAGAAGATAAGGGGGACATTTTTGGTAGCATATTAGTACTTCTGTCATTTAACTGTGCAATTGCTTTAAAATAGACCTCAAAAGATATTTGAAAGCTAATGTAAAAATTTTGAGATTCTTTGATTCATTAAGATATGAAGAAAAGGAATAGTTCATTTGTTTGTTATACACGGAAACCATTTCCTCATTCCTCGATTAGGAACAAACATCCGTTGGATTCTGAAAAATCTCTCTGAAAGTATACCTCACCATAATTAAAAAACAGCATTTTTGTGATTTGACTTTATCTGTGAAGAGACAATTTGAATTTTTAATGAAATTTGTGTCCTTGAGAACAAATGGATAACTTTAATTTTTGAATAGAGGATTATTTTTAATCCTTCAGGGCACCTGTTTGGATATTTTGTATGTAGATATCAACTAATTTACTGGTTGATGAGTATGATAAACTAGGTTTATATCATACTAGGTTTATCGATAATATGTCATCTATTATGACATCATATTCACCTTCACAGTCCAAAGGATATTTCTTAGGCAAAAACATCTGGGAAACATTAATTAGTGTAAAAAAAAAAAAAAAAGCAAGTATCTTAAACAAAAGTAGCACCTCACTAATAATGGTGTAGACCATCATCATTCCTTTCCCTTTTCGTACCACTGTGAAGGTGCTGAATGCATGAGAAATACCTATTCTTTCTTTTTCTGTCCCAGAAAAAGAACAGAACTGAACCTAACTGTATGTATCATATGAAGGACAGGCAATCCTGAGGTTGGATCCATGGACAATTTGAAACTGCAAAAAAGCCACCAAGGTGAGAAGGGACAGAGTTACCAAGTTTAATAGCCCTAGGAGAAGAGAAAGATGAACAAACTGTTTTTTTCACTCTCAAAACGTAATAAAGAAATATTTAGACTCACTGGAATCTAGCATTTCCATATCTTTTTAAATAGGAGACTCTGAGGTGCACTCTTTTATGTGCAGCTGTGAGATGTGATACAGAACACGATGTTCTGTTATTTCAGAAATATGACTAAAGAGAGAAAAAAAAAGATATGTTTAAAAGAAAACAAAGAACACAGCCCAAAGCCATACAAAGGCAAATAAATGTGTGTGAACGTGAGCATATTTCAACTTTTTCCTTATTGGCTGAGAGTCCGCGCTCTGCTAGAGTGGGGGCAGTGCCCTTACTCTTGTATGTGACTGTGATGTCACCTTTCCCAGTCTGTAAAGGCAGGATCTTTCCACCAGCTTCTTTTTTTCCTCCCCCTTTGGAGACTATGTAACACTCAGAAGCCGGAGGCTGGGGAATCAGAAAGACTAAGAGTTCCGGAATCCATCAGGCTTAGATTGGACTCCTAACTCCATACCATTTCCTCACCATGTGACCTTGAGTCAGTCCCTTGAGCTCCAATTTCCTTGTATATCAAATGGGAATAATATCTTTCTTGCAGGAATTTTATGAGGATTAAATGAGACAATTTATGAATTATTTCCAGTAAAATGACTTGATATCATATCTTGGCACCATGTAATCAGTGTGAGTTGTATTTGCTCATTGATTCATTCATTTACTAATTCATGTGACAAATACGAATTGAGCCCCTGCTATGTGCTAGGTGCCAAGTCTACAAAGGTATGTTAGATAGACCTAGTTCCTGCCCACACTGAGGTACAGAATTATGGAAGTAAATGACAAACAGGTTAATAGTAATCACAAGACAGTGAGATGTACTAGGTTCTAAGTAACTTGTAAGCTGTATGGTACTGGAGCTTGAGAACAATTTACTTTTATATTTACTTTGGGAAGATTAAAGGTAATACTTATGATTCTATTCTTATTTATTTATAGTCCATTTTATGTTTTTTTTCCTCCTCAAAGGAAGTGGAAGTGGAAATACTATGTAAGAATATGTATCCCCCAGAATACCGTATGCTGACCTATCATATAACTGGTGCTAAGCAAAAAGTAATTATGATGATGAAGAGAAAGAAAGAAAGAAAGAGGCCTTGAACCAATGCTTCTAACAATGAAACCCTGGCAGTGTTTTATTGGGACTGTGTGTTATAAAAGTCAATTATAGGACATTTCAAATGTTCTGTGTTCTTCTGATCTGTAAACTCTAATTACAGAAAACAAGCTTTTATGCTTCCTCAAAAGTATCATTGTTTCATTATAAATGAAACTTTGGAAATAGAACCAATATTAAGAAAATGTACTGTTCTCATATAAATACTTTATAAAGATGAACACATGTGTTTTGGGACATTAGGAAAGGACTTCTGGGCTCTCAGCATACTTGTCTGATAGGGGCAGGCTGGGTGACATTGCTAGACTTCCTGCCTGTGGCTCTAGCTTGGGCCATTTTGTGCATGATTGACCTCACAGTTCATAGTAAACTGGCAGCAGAGACACTATAAGGCTTATATGTAAGGCACATCTGGCCTGGCATGAACACCACCCACTGCCCTTAAGTTCCCTTTATTCATACGGTATGGAAAACATGCTGAAGCCAGCTCCATTACTGAAGGAGCCCTCTACGGTCATGAAAAGCTAAATTGCTAGAATTTTCTCAAGAAAATTTAAGGTCATGGAAGCTCCAGGCTAAAGGAGGCAGAAGCATAATCCACAACCTCTAAGAAGATACAAGTAGGAAGGACCCACTATGTAAATTCTTGAGTTCTTTACTCAATTGTCTTTCCATTACCATATTGTTCCCAACAAGATGAGATGGGTTCCTTTGGCACAGATAATAGTGTATACAATAATTTTTCTGCAATTCACAGAGAATTACTATAAAAACATTCTTTTCTATTGCTCTTTCTTTTGTGGACTGATAATATCTCACCATTTGGCAGAGATCACTGCAAATATCTGTGTTTTTAGGAAGAGTGGGTAATGTTTTAGATATAATTTTATGCTAGGTCATATTTTTAGGCTTTTTCTACCGCTAAGACACGAGAAGGTGAGAAATGTGCCTAGGTTATATACGTGTGTGTGTGCTGTCATTTAAAAGAACTTTTTATTGTGAAAAATTTCAAACTTCTATAAAAGTTGAGAGAATTGTATAATAAACTTCCAGGTACCAATCATCTAGAGTCAATAATTAACTATTCATGATCAATACATTTTTATCTATACTCCTATTTCCCCATTCCATATTATTTTGAAACTAGTCCTGAACATCATGAGATTTCATTAATAAATATTAAGCATGTATTTCTAAAAGATAAGGAATCTCTTTATTTGTTTTTATTATAACTATAATACCATTGCTAAAGAATTAGCAGTAATTCTTTAATATCATAAAATATCCATATCCAATAAGTATTCAAATTTCCATAGTCTTATCTGTCATAATTTTTTGACTGTTCATTTTTTTCTTTAAATCAGGATACAAGTCAGCTCTACACAATGTAATTGGTTGATATGTCTTTCCATTTTTTTTTTTTCATTCTGGTTTATTTGTAGCAGAAATGTGGCTTTTTGTCCTGTAAGTTTTCTCACACTCTGGGTTGTGCTGTTTGCATCCCATAAGTGTCAACTAATGGGTTTCCCCATATTTTGTAGTTTTGTAAGTTGGTAATTGCATATACAGGCTTGATTCAATTCAGGGTAGATCTTACTTTTTCACAGGACTACGTCATGAGCAATGTTGTGTTTTTTCATCAGGAGGCACTAAGTCTTTAGTTGACTCTTTTTGTGATGTCAGGAGCCACTGATGCTCAATTAGCGAACTGTTAATTCATTATAACTTGCAAAATTGTGTTATTCTAATATTATGATTTCTTCCTCATGTATTCACTGAAGTAGTTTCATAAAGCAAAACTTCTTTGTATTTACCGTACTGATAGTTAAGTTCACAAAGGAGAAGTTTAAATTTTTGCCTTACTTTACCAATGGTGACCAAGTTAAAATTTTTTTATTAGAATTATTAAATCTTCATGGATTTAAGAGATGTTTTATATATATATATATATATATATATATATATATATATGAATACTATGCAGCCATCAAAACCCTCAAAATCTTGACATTTGCAATGATGTGGATGGAACTAGAGGGTATTATGCTAAGTGAAATAAGTCAATCAGAGAAAATCAGTTATCATATGATCTCTCTGATAGGAGGAATTTGAGAGGCAGGGCGGGGGAGGTGGTTATGAGGATAGGGAGGGAAAAAAATGAAACAAGATGGGACTAGGAAGGGAGACAAACCATAAGAGACTCTTAATCTCAGGAAACAAACAGAGGGTTGCTGGGAGGTTGGGGGGAGGGATAGGATGATTAGGTTTTGGACCATGGGGAGGGTATGTGCTATGGTGAGTGCCGTGAATTGTGTAAGACTGATGCTTCACAGACCTGTATCCCGAAGCAAATAATACATTATATGTTAATAAAAAAAAATCTTGACATGAGCTAAAATGGAAGCACAACATATAAAATTTATGGGATACAGCAAATGCATATCTTAGAGGGAGGTTTGTAGCATTAACCTCCACATTAAGAAAGGAAAAAGATTATAAATAAATTACCCAATTTTACACCTCATGGAATTCTCAGAAGGAGGACAAACTAAGTCCAAAGTTAATAGAAGAAAAGAAATAACAAAGATCAGAGTGGAAAGAAATGAAATGGAAATTCAAAAGACAATGGAAAAACCAATGAAACTAAGAGCTGTTTTTTTAAAAAGATAAACAAAATCAATAAACCTTTAGCTAGATTTACCAAGAAAAAAAAAGAGAGAATATTCAAATAATGAAATTATAAATGAAAGAGGAGACATTACACCTGATAGTACATGAACACAAAGGATCATATGATACTACTATGAGGAATTATATGTCAACAAATTGGACAACCTAGAGGAAATGGGTATATTCTTGGAAATATACAACCTACCAAGACTGAATCATGAAGAAATAGAAAAATCTGAACAGACCAATCATTAGTAAGGGAATCAAATCAGTAAGCAAAAACCTCTCAACAAAAAAAGTCCAGGGCCAGATAGCTTACTGATGAATTCTACCAAACATTTAAAAAATTAATTCCAATCCTTTTCAAATTCTTCCCAACCCCCCCAAAAAACAAACAAACAAACAAACAACAACAACAACAAAAACAAACCAGAAGAGAAGGGAACCCTTCTCTTTTGAATTCATTTTATAAGGCTAGCATTACTCTGATATCAAAGCCAGAAAAAGGACACTACAAAAAAGAAAATTATAGGTCAACATTCCTGATGAACATAAATGCAAAAATCCTCAAGCAAACATTAGCAAATAAAATTCAACAGTTTATTAAAAGGATCATCCACCACAATCAAGTGGGATTTATTCCAGGGATGCAAGGACGATTCAACATCTGCAAATCAATGAATATAATATACCATATTAAAAAAATGAAGGATAAAAATCATACAATCTCAATAAATGCAAATTTTTTTTGAGAAAATTCAACATATTTTATTACAAGAACACTCTTCAAACTGTGTATAGAAGGAATGCACTTTAACATAAAAAGGTCATACATGACAAACCCACAGCTAACATCATCCTCTAAGATCAGTGATAAGACAAAAATGGTCGTTCATCACTTTTATTCAACATAATAATGGAAGTCCTAGTCAGAGCAATTTGGCAAGAAAAGGCAATAAAAACAGGTAAATCAGAAAAGAAGAAATAAAGTTGTCTCTATTTGCAGATGACATGATATTACATATAGAAAGCCTCAAAGATCCCACCAAAAACTATTAAAACTAAACCAATTGAGGAAATTTGCAGGATCCAAAACCAATATAGAAAAATCAGTTGCCTTTCTATATATTAACCCTGAATATCAGAAAGAGAAATTAAAGGGAAAAAAATTCTATTTGCAGTGGCATCAAAAAGAATGAAATATTTATTAATAAATTTATCCAAGGAGGTGAAAGATCTGTACATTGAAAACTATAAGACACTGATGAAAGAAATTGAGAGACAAACTAATGGATATTCTGTGTTTGTGCTTTAAAAGAATTAATGTTAAAATGTACATACTACCCAAAATAATCTATAGAGTCAATGCAATCCCAATAAAAATTCCAATGGTGTTTTCCACAAAAATAGAAAAAACAATCCTAAAATTTGTATGGAACCACAAAAGACCCCAAAGAACCAAAGCAATCTTGAAAAAGAAAAAAGCTAGAGGAATCACATTTCCTGATTTTAAACTATGTCACAAAATTGTATTACTATATTATGAAAAAATTGTATTACTATATTATAAAGCTGTAGTAATCAGAACAGTATTGGCATAAAAACAGTCATAAAAATCAGTGGAATAGAACAGAAATAAACATGTAACATATGATTAACTAATTTTTGACAAAGGGGCCAAGAGTATACAATGGGGAATCAATCATATGCAAAAGAATAAAACTCAACCCCAATCTTAACACCATACATAAAATTAACTCAAAATGAATTAAAGACAAATATAAGACCTGAAGCCATAAGACCTCTACATGAAAATATAGGAGATAAGCTTCTGACATTGGTCTTGGAAATGATTGTTTTGGATTTGACACCAAAACAAAAGGCAACAAAGCAAAAAAGAACAAATAAGACTACATGAAACTAAAAAACACCTGTACAGCAGAGAAAATCAATAAAATGAAAAGGCAATCTATGGAATGAGAGAAATTATTTGCAAACCTCATTTCTAGTAAGGGGTTAATATCCAACATATTCAAGAAACTCAGATAATGCAATGGAAAAAATTTTAAATGGGCAAAAGACCTGAATAGACATTTTTCAAAACAAAAAACAAACAAACCAAAAAACTCCCCCCCCCAAACCCCAAATGGCCAGCAGGTCAGTAAGAAGGTGCTTAACATCACTAATAATAAGGGAAATGCAAATAAAAACCATACTAAGATATTACTTCACACCTGTTAGGATGGTTAATATAGAACAGAGATAATGAATGCTGGTCAGGATGTGGAACATAAGGAATGCATGTACACTTTTAATGGGAATGTAATCTGGTACAGCCACTATTGGAAATAGGAGGCAGGTTCCTCAATAAATTAAAAATATACTATCATACAATCTAGCAATCGGATTTTTGGGTATATCCAAAGGAAATGAAACTATTATCTCAAAGAGATATCTGTACTCCCATGTTTTCTGGCAGCATTGTTTACAATAGCCAAATTATGGAAACGACCATTGACTGATGAACAGAGAGAGAAAATGTGATATATATTCTCTCTTACAAGCTTTCATTGTGTGTGTGTCTCTGTGTGTGTATATAATGGAATATTATTCAGCCTTAAAAAAAATCCTGCCATTTGGGACACCATGGATAAACCTGGAGGACATTATGTTATTATGCCAAAGCTGCCTTAATATATACCTGCACTGTTTGTAGGACACAAATGCCAGACCCTAAGACCTTCAAGCAGCACTTTGAAAGCAAGCATCCTAAGATTCCACTTCCTCCAGAATTGGCTGATGTTCAGGCATAAAGTTGTTTACAGGTGAATTCATGACACCTTTGAGTCTTCTACTGTCTCAGACCTTAGGTAACAAACCTGCAGCTGCTTTTCTAACAAACTGTTGATCAGCAAAAATAAAGGGGCTACAGAAACACTCATTTTTATGCTGTTCCCTTTTGGGCTTCATGCAAAGACAATTCTGTGTAAATGTACAGTTGACTCTGATTTGGAAATCTGAAAATCAGTCCATCCTTGTTATAAAATTTTTTTTTACAATTGTAATTATATTGATGTTCATATTGTGTAAAATAACTCATTTAATAAAGTAGTACTTTGATTTTAAACAAAATCAAAAGAAACAACCATTCTGCACAATACAGTGCTGTATAATATCATTTATATGTATAATCGCAAAAACTAAAAAAAAAAGTTGAATTTATAGAAACAGAGAGTAGGAAAGTGGTTGTCAACGGCTGGGCAGTGATAGAAATAGATTGGTAAAAGTGTATAAACTTTCAGTTGTAAGTTAACTTGAGGTCTGAGGATCTAATGCATAAGGTCTAACATGGTAACTATAGTTGTTAACATTATCTTGTATAATTGAAAGTTACTAAGAGAAAAGAAATTCAGTGTTCTACCCCTCTCCTAAAAAAGGAAAATATGTGAGGTGATCGATGTGTTAATCAAACCTTCACGATGGGGGCACCTGAGTGGCTCAGTGGGTTAAAGCCTCTGCCTTCAGCTCAGGTCATGATCCCAGGATCCTGGGATCGAGTCCCGCATCGGGCTCTCTGCTCAGCAGGGAGCCTGCTTCCCTCTCTCTCTCTGCCTGCCTCTCTGCCTACTTGTGATCTCTGTCTGTCAAATAAATAAATAAAATATTAAAAAAAAAAAAAAACTTCACGATGTATACGTATGAAACCATTTTAAAAACCTTAACAGTTATATGTATTAATTATAGCCTAATAAAGCTGGGGGAAAAAAAAAACCCATTCATTTCCTCCCCTTCATTGTCTGTTGGATCCCCACTATAAGATATATTCATATCAGCTAGTGTTCTGCATCTTTCCATAGCATTTGATTGGATTCAATGTCTTTAGCTACCAATTATTAATGAGATGGTCAGCAAGCTTATTCTACTTGTCATACGGTCTCCTCATTTTTATTCTACTTTTCATACAGTCTCTTCATTTTCCTCCCATATTTGACAGTTGTACTGGATTTATATTATCAGAGCATGTATCATGTACCATGTATCAAGTGCATACGATATTTTCTCTCTTACAGCCTTCATTTTAACATATCACTATAAATATATAAGGTGGTTTATCCTCTTTTGCTTGGATTTTAGTTTTCAGGGGATGACTTATCACTTAGTTTTTCTGTAGGTGCTTTAGTATCATTTTATTGTTATATTTATTATTTAAGGGAGATTTTGGAGAATTAAAAAACTATGCCTCTAGTTTTTCATCTCAGAATTCTCAATGTCACTTGGGTATTAAGAAGGTTTCCCCTGTTTTACCTGTGCTCTATTATTTTCAGTGCAGGCCTCAGTGCAGGATGAGTTGTTTTGTAGGAATTCATATATGACATTACATCAGAAATGAGCATTTTGGAAGACATAACAATGTTACAATGTGCTTTAAGCATTTATTCCTAAATAAAGTATTATTCCTGTGTTGTTTCCAATCTGCCCTTCCCAAAGAAGATAAATTCTTAGGGTATGTAAGCATTAAATATGTAATTAGATAAAAGAAGAAAGAGGAGGAAAAGGAGGAGGAAAGGCGATATTATACCAATAACCTGTGTTTTACTGATGACTTTAAACTTTGTTCAGATAAATTTATCAGTTCTTAGAAGAGTAATAAAACAGTGGATTTAGGATCATTAGTACTTATAAGGAGATTTCTTCCTTTAGGCAAATCCCTTATTTTAGAAGAAAAGTAAAACGTTAACTCTTAGGAATCATTTTGCAATAACTCAGAGTGCAGTAAAATTTTACAGGAGTTGGTCCAAGTCCAGTGACTTTCTGGTGTGTGAAAAGTTCAGCGAAAATTGAGTAAATGGCTCATGTAATGGGAAGTTTAAGTAATAAGAAGGGAGAAATGGAGAGATGAAGATATTCTCCCACCATGGACATAGTACAGGTCTTGGTGATTGTTGCCTTAGACTGTAGTGTCAGGCTCATTACAGACACCAGCAGAATATCATAATTATAAGGAGGCAATTTTGGTATAAAAAATAAAAAATCCACAATGGTAGGGCCTTGGTGCTTGAAAAGAGCTTAGGAGATATTAGGATACATACTGTAATTTAATTTTTCTCATGTTAGCTCTCTTGGGGGTGTAGAAAGAAAACCCCAAGTAGTGTAATGTGAACTACCCTTGTTAGGTTCTCACCAGACAGCGAAGAGCTAGGCCTGCCACGTACATGTGTCTTATTTAGTCTTCCCACTTACGAGATACCAGCGTGAGGAAAGTGATGCATAAAGAAGTTAGGTAACTTATTCATGGCTCCGGAGCTAGTAAATTGTGGAAACTGGGCTTGAACTCAGACCAGTCTGGTTCTTGACCTGTGCCTTTAGCCACTGTGAATATATTCAGAAAACCATATGGTTTGCAGTGGGAGGTAAAGCTTTTAGAGGGCTTCTATTCCCATTCAAGCCAAGTTCCACTTTAGGTAGCCGGGCAGTGCATACACAATGCAGAAAATATAGTTCTTCCCTGAGGCTAGAACAGTCCCTCAGGGGTTGATACTCAGCAGAGAATCAACTCTATTGCTCAGATGGCTCAGATCAGCAAGCTCTTCTAAGTGCCATACAATATAGCAGGCTTCAGGGACATAAAAAATGAACGAGACAAAGTTTCACCTCGAGAACTCAGTGGAGAAGCAGGTTCCATCAACAGATGTCTATAAAACAAAGCAGAAGCTCCACTCCAGAGAATTGCCAAGGAAGTCTTCAAGCTGAGTCTGAGGAAGGTGCGTCGGGGATGATGAGTGGTGGGAGGTCTTTAAGTGTAACCCAATCCTCTTGGTTTGCCCAAGCCTTTCCCTCTTTTAGTCCTGAAAGTCCCACATTAAGGGAAATGTCTCAGTCCTGGGCAACCTGTAATGGCTAGTCACATAGCCATTTGGAACATTCAGGTTTGGAACATTCAGGATTTCCCATTAGGGACCTATTGAAACCTTAGTTAATCCCACCAGGAAAATCAACATTTACGATCATCACCCTAAAAATGATGGCTTAATTTCCTGTGGGCAAGATTATATATAGTTCAGTGAGCTTGATTTGCTGCCTTATTCAAATTGTAAGTTCAGTGAGTCCATTTGCTTTCTTATCTGGTAGGAACCTATGCGGTCATCCAGACTTTAACAAAGCCCAAGAGGCAGAGGCAATGTCATGTGGGCCCAATCAAGGTACCTGGTACACACAGACTATTTTCCAAGAGGGCAGATTATTTAATGAATAAGGAACTGGGTTAGAGAGGCTCTGAGTTCAAAAGTCACCTGGCAGGGTTTCAGCAAAACATCACCACTATAATAGTCTGGGGTGAGCAATCACGAACGACATAGCAAGGTCACCAAGTTTAATGTACCCATTTACAGCTCATAGTGCATAGGGCTTGTCATATGCTTCACCAAGGGCACTCTTTTGTTGTTTTGAACTTAATGGTGTTATTTTACTGTTTTATGACAAGGCTCGACAAGCCTATCACCACAGTAAAGATGTCTAGAAATTTGAAGAATTGCCTTTTAAGGTATTCTATCCCATGATGAAAATTTCATTTTTTTCTCCCTTTCTCTTTCTTCTCTCCCTTGAAAGTCCTTCTCATTCCTTATTTTCCTCTTTCCCCTTCTCTTTTCCTTTTCTCCCATCTTATTTTCTACCCCTCTATCTTCTTCTCTCCTTTGCCTTCCTTTTTCTCCTTTCTCCATTTTTCCTCTCCTCTTTTTTATTTTTTCTCCTGCCTCTTGAACAGAAGGGGATTTTGATTCTCTTCAGATGCAGGATTTTTTCACTCTCATGGGCTTCTTATCAAAGACTTAACTTGAAAAATGAACTGCTGAGAACATAACTAGGGTTTTGTTTTTATTGATGTAGCAAGAAGTCTTCCTGAGTATCTGGCAGCATGGGAAGTCAATGAAAAGGGAGTTCTTGGCCAGGAAGGAATGGCAGATATGCCTCCTTGCTTTTCTAAGGAATGTATGGGTCTGGTTTTCTAGTGCCTGGGTGTATCCTGGACGACCTTTAAGTTATAATGTTGGGGAAAATAAATAACAGGAAGAGAAAATAAATAACAGGGGAGGAAGACGGCTTCTGGGCAGAAAAAAGAAAGAAAGAGCCAGATGCTGAGGGAAAATGAAAGTGGGATTTTGTTTGTTTGTTTGTTTTGAGGGTGGGAGAGTTGGGGAGAGAAAGGACTACAAATGAGCAAATATCAGGAACTGGGAAAATTCTTACACTTGAGACCCATCCCTAAGCTAATTCTGAAATTGACAGTGGTTCTAGAAGTATTAGGGTCACTGACCCAGGAATAGGAGTGCATTGTGGATCCTATCATGAATGTCCTAAAGCAATCAGATTTAAAACAAAACAAAACAAAACATCCAGTACCTTATCTTGAAGAACTACTAGAGGTTCTGGTTGCCCCAACATTATAGCAGACAGCTTGGCTGACCTGTTTCTAGAAGCTCCCTATACCCAAAGGGTTATAGAAGGTGCTTGTTTACTGTAAACTGGGACACAAAAGAAGCACTAACATGTATCTTGAGAGAGTCATGGAGGAAGGGGCATGGCTACCACTGCTATAGATGTGAATCTCACAAGAATGAGACAGATGAGCCTTTACATAGATTGTCTATGTGAGTAGTATATGAGAGACTGGAACCTAGCCATGGAAAGAAGGAGTTGAAATTTCAGCTCTCTAGTCTTCCAAAAGCCACTTACTTGGTCTGTAAAGTTGATGATCTCAACTGTTTTTCATGTGTGGCATGATCTCTTTGAGTCTCTTAGAGTAATCCTTTCACTCTATTATTTAGGAGGTTGGTGTATTTCTAGGAAGGAGAAAGAGTCTTTAAAACAAAAAGTATGTTGAATTTTAATCTATTTGATTTTTCAGACAAATCTCATTTAAATCTCTCACCTCATACATGGCTCTGATCAACTCTTGAGATCTGAACTGGTTGAGTTGAGATGATTGTGTCCCACAGACAATGTGTGAAGCTTGGGGGAGAAAGTCTGAGCAAGAACTTTCCTCTAGTCACCATGTCATGTGAGCCATGATACTTGGTTACATTTACACTCTGGTTAACCTTGCAAAAAATACACTGCCTAACCTGTTTAACCAGGCAGGCCTCCAGGAAGTGACTTTCTTCTTCTTCATCGTCTTTTTTTTTTCCCCCCCTTTAAACCATAGATTATTGACTGAGTTTTAAAAGAAGAGAATCAGTTCCTTGCCAAGGGACTTTATGACTATGTTAGTAGCCAATAAACCAAGTAACTATGAAAAAGAGTTATTCTTCTACACTTCTACTAAAAGAGCAATGGAACGTCCAGTCAACATACCGTTACTCTTTTATACTCAGTTTTAACTCTAGCCAACAATGAAATATTTTCTCCTCTGCCATAGGAACATTGTTACATTTTATTTTATTTCTCTGTAGGATACCTGAGAAAAGGCCACCTCAACCCAGAGGACATTTAAAATAAGCACTTTGAATAAGTAGAGCATCTTTTAAGGTTATATATCTCACCTTTTAGAAAATAGTTAGGCACAAAATGTTAGATGTCTTTAACATTGAAGTGTTGGTCTAGGAATGAAGAAAATCATAGATAAAAGAGAAACAGCTCCCCCCTCCCCCGATAAAGTCTACTAGAGACAAAAAACTCAGTTTGTGATGTGCTAGTTAGACCTCAGTTCTGTGTTTTGGTTTATTAGAAATATGAAAATAGTGATGATTAGATAAGATATATTAGAATTAGGAATAATGGAAGCATATTGACTATAATGTAAGCCTTAAATATAAATGAGCAAAGAATGCTTACTTTTCTGAGCTACAATAAAAGGCATCCTGGGCAAAGAAGATATTTTTAAAAAAGCATGATACTGATTTCTTTCAACTAATCTCTGTAATGTCTTTTTGAGTATTGTGTACAAATTCCCTTAATTTGTAAGTTTCAAGTATGAAACTAGAAACAAATGTCATCTCACTTATGGGAGAAGAAATGAATAAAACATTGGAATGCCTCTCTTTTTTCTCACCCATTAAGACACTTTCTTCCTGAGAACATGTAATACTCAACTTCAAAAGAGACACATACCAAATCAGGGCTTGGGTCTGAGATCCTATGGAAATAGTATTGTAACATAAATTTTCATTGCTATTCTGAATCCAATTATTCAATAATTCAAATAGTTATTAAAATTCTTCCTTTAGGTAGGGGCACCTGGGTGGCTCAGTGGGTTAAGCCTCTGCCTTAGGCTCAGGTCATGGTCTCAGGGTCCTGGGATTGAGCCCTGCATCGGGATCTCTGCTCTAGCGGGGAGTCTGCTTCCCTCTCTCTCTCTCTCTGCCTGCCTCTCTGCCTACTTATGACCTTCCTTTCTGTCAAATAAATAAATAAAATCTTTAAAAAAATTCTTCTTTTAGGTAGTCTATTCAGAAACAAAACAAATTAAAAATATAAGTGTGCTGTTAAAAAAAACTTCAAAAATATTGAATATTCATTCATTTAAAAAGACCTAACAGCATTTTTTGCTTACAATTCGTTGACATTTTGTGTATCAAATGTTATAGAAAGAGCAAAGGTTATACTAAGGAAGGTTAAATAATGATTAAAAATTTAGAAATGTTTTCTTAAAGGGTCTGATTAAAATTAATTTTTAAGAGATAAAAATTCTAAAAACATAGGAAAGAGGAGGTAAATCACAGTGTTTGAGATTTTTATCCTTTCTTCCTTGTTTTTCAGCACTGGACAGCACAATGACCCTAACCTCATGTGGGGAAACAGAATACAATTCTTTTCACCTGTTGGAAACTTTTGAAAATGTGTTGAGTGATGTCAGTTCTATTTATGCAGATATGCCGACGATGGAAATTAAGCTAATTCTGTGGCATCTCACCATGTTGCAAAACGTATCAAAATATTTTGTAAAATGCTTAAAGGGAGTTTATGATGGGGGTAAAAGTCTTTATGGTGGCAATACAGAGATAAACAGAAGTAATTTGGAAGATGCACGTCAAACCAGGTACCATAACAACAACAAAGCTGTGGTTTTGTGACTTACTGAAGTTCATTATACTTTACACTCCTTGAGGAAAATGAAAATTCTGTAATGGCTTTGGATGAAGGGGGCAGGGCATTTAAATGGAGAAAGATGGAATGGCTTAGGTCTTCTTTCTCCCTCTCTCCCTGCCATTTCCTACTTCCCACCCTTCCTCCTTTCTCCCTACCTTCTTTCCTTTATTTATTTTTCAACAGGTATTTACCAAGTGTCTTCAACACGTTATGCATCCTGTTAGGTCTGCTGGGGAGGAAGACGGCTTCTGGGCAGGATGTGTGCAAAGGTAGAGAGGAGAACTGGAAAAGTAGACTGGGCTTATGCTGCCCAGGACACTGAGGGTCACATTAAATGATAATAGTAGCCACTATTCATTTAGAAAAGCATAGCTCTTCTAAATATTTTGCATATTTTCACTTAATTCTTTCAACCACCTTTTATTCCATCCATTTTATAGGTGAAGAAACTGAGCCACCAGAGAGCTGAAATAAGTCGCCTGTGGTCACACAGAGGTACATGGCAGAGCTAGAATTTGTTTTTTAGGCAGTCGACTTTTACCATGTGTGTTTTTGTTGTTGTTGTTGTTGTTGTTTTTAAGATTTTATTTATTTATTTGATAGAGAGAGATCACAAGTAGACAGAGAGGTAGGCAGAGAGAGAGAGAGAGGGAAGCAGGCTCCCTGCCGACCAGAGAGCCCGATATGGGACTCAATCCCAGGACCCTGAGATCATGATCTGAGCCGAAGGCAGTGGCTTAACCCACTGAGCCACCCAGGTGCCCCCTACCATGTGTGCTTTTAAGCATGATGCTACACTTTGAATTGATTTCCCTTTTTTTTTTTTTTTTTTGGCAGGCAAACAGGACCCATTTTGCTTCCTTATTATGTTATGTTTATTACCTAGATTAGCTCATTCAACACTTCACAAAATACCCCTGCAGGATATAGCCTATATCACTTCTGTGAGGTATAAGGCTGTGCCTGGGGTAAGGTGATATCTTCTGACACGTATGGGTAGACTTTCTTAGCCTGATACTGCCTCTGTGAGGACGTTCAATTCTATGATTCCTGAGTCTGCACATCGGAGAGGAGGGACCTGGCCTTGAGCAGCAAAGCCTCTCTGAGCTGGTCTGATGGTTACAGTGGCAGAAAATGTTCCTTCCCTCTAAGGAAGAAGAAAGCTTATCACTGCCTCTGGTCTGGAATCCTCTTCTGAAACCCATAGCTCTGTGTTCCTTCTGTAGCAGTAGCAGCCTGTCTAGATTCCTACAGAATGAATCTCAGGGCTAAGTCTAGCTGCCTCTTTCACAATCGCGACGTGAGAAAGCTGAGATGCCTCCCTGTCCTGCTACACTAGCCTGGGTCAAGGCTAGAACATAAATAGCAGAAAATGGAATGAGTAAGTGATAACACCCAGCTGGAAACCTGAAACCTGGCCCGCTTTGATCTTGTTATTAGTAAAGGTTCTTTTTCAGAAACAGAAGGATTGTTCCAGAGGAGCAGTGAGAACTGATAATCGATAACAATGAAGCAGTCATAAGGAGAATGAAAGTTAAAAAATAAACTCTAGGTTATTTATATGAGGATTTCATGGGGCCACAACCTATATTTAATAGCAATGATTTTCCAAAGGCACTTAGTAGAAAAGAGGAACTAGGGAGATATTTGAGCTCCTTCTTATTCTACCTCCTCAACCCTGTAACCTTGGAACCTCAGTCATGGAACATACACCTCCAGTTGGGTGGCTCAAACTGACCTTGATGGGTCACACCTCTTCTTCTGCCAATGAACAACTGCATACTCATACACCTAGCAAAATGCCATGCTTGTTCTATTTCATTCCTAGAGGAATCATGGGTGTGAATGTGTGTGTGTGTGGGGGGGTGGGTGGGGTGTGTATGCACACATGGGTGCTTTATTGGTGGTGGTTAGGTTGGGGTTTGGGTAGGGGAAAGGCTAGTTATCCACATCAGGGGTAAACTTTCATTTCTTCATTCTTTTTAATTTAATTTCTCCAAGGGTACAGTCTTCCTTCTTACTAGTGGTGTTCCTAAGAAATAAGGAGATCAGTTAATCACATTTTAAACATTTTTCAAATATAATATTGGAGAAGGATGAGAAAGAGAGCAAAATTCCCTCACTAAACAAAAAAAACGCTCTTTTTAAAACGTTTTTGAAAAAGCAATTCCAGTGAACAAGCTATCACAGCTGGGTGGGACATTGGGATATTTACTTTTAAAATGAAGATTACTGATCCAGACACTTGAAATAACTAATAAGAGGTCACTCTGGAGCCAAAATGATGTTGGGCACTCAAAGTAGATTTTATTTTTTAAGATTTTATTTATTTATTCATGAGAGACAGAGAGAGAGAGAGAGAAGCAAGCTCCCTGTGGAGGAGGGAGCCCAATGCAGGACTCAGTCCTAGGACCCTGGGGTCATGACCTGAGCGGAAGGCAGATGCTTAACTGACTGAGCCACCCAGATGCCCTCAAAGTAGATTTTAATTTAAAAAAGAAAAAGCAAAAACTCCACATACTCTGAAAATGTATTTTATTGGAAGGAGAAACACTGAACAAATTAATCAAGTGAGGGTTGCCTGGGTGGCTCAGATGGTTAAGCGTCTGCCTTAAGCTCCATCATGATCTCAGGGTTCTGGGATCAAGCCTCGCATTGGGCTCTGTGCTCAGTGGGGAGCCTCCTTCTCCCTCTCCCTCTGCCTCCTTCTCTCTTTGTGAGATAAATAAATAAAATTTTTTTATTAAACAGAGTAGTCTCTCCTGGGCTTCTATGTATGCTAAAGATTCACCATCACTTTCTCTTCCTTTCTTTCCTGACTTAATTATATAGTGTAGTACATGGATATTGTCTTTGATATTCCAATTTTCCACCCTCTCCCATTATGCAGCATTAGTGCCATTAAAATTCAGCTCCAAGGTGGACCCTGATTATTTTTCTCTCCATGCAAGCATGGAATCCCACTCCCTCTGCTAATGAATGCTTTAAGGACCCAGAGCTAAGCCTGGGTTTAGTGACTTCGTGACTTTCCTGACTAGTGATTTCGTGACTTTCCTCTGGAGCCAGTTATTGGTTCAGTGTTGAACTTGTGAGTTCCTTTGAACTGTCAGATTAAGGAAGGACTTTTGTCCCATTACTAATCCTTTATTTTCCTCTTCATGTGAAAAAAGAGAGCATGTAGCCTTGTTTATCATTGGCAATTATCTTGCCATCAGGAGAAGAAAAGAATCTAGGTCTTTGATGACATGATAGCTTGTTTGATTAACTTACTGTAATGTCTGCTCTTTACTGGACATCCATTTACCCAAGCTAGTGAGTTAGTACAAATCTTTCTTCCTGGTGATGAACACAGTTGATCTAAAGAGAAATTTAAAATTTGTGTAACATTTACAAATGTTTGCAAAAAACAAACAAATGAAAAATTTTTTTTTCCAGTGACACCGGATGCTTTTAATTTTCTCTAAGAGAAAATGTCTATTTTAATTTAAAATGTAAATCTTTGCATATGTAGGATTTTCCTCTCTGCAGCAGAGGGTGGGCAGAAGACCTAGGATATCTTTGTGTTCCTAGCACCTAATATGAAAACTGAATAAATGTATGGTACCATCTAATGGTATGTCTACCTGTATTATCTCAGCAGTTTATAGTCATGAAAACTACTTTTTGGAATTATGATATCCAATTGCTTGATTTTGAGTACATGGAACTCTCTGTGAGCTCACATCTTAGTGGAGGAGATAGATATAAAAACTATTTATGATATAAAGTAATAGACATAGAAATAAAATGCTTCCAGGACCTGGAAGTAGAAGTACCTGCCTCTGACTATAATGTGGTCTTATCAAGGAAATATGTCCAGAAAACTATATTCATAAGAGTTGTGTAATAGTTTGCCTGGCAGGCATGAAAACTGGGTGGTAAAGAGAAGGCATTCTAGGAAAAAGGAATAAGTATGTGCAACAGCACAGTTATGTGGACAGTAAATCCTGGCATCTTCAAGGAAATTTAAGTAATAGAACATTTCTAAAGAGGAGAAGAAAGGAACTCGTATTTGTTAAGCAACCAAGTTGTGTTAGAAGCTGAGCAAGGTTAACATATATGGTCTAACTTGATTCTCACAACAAATATTTCATAGGTTAGGAACAAGAGGCTCATATAGGCTGGGTGAGTTTGGCTGTTTTTACAGAACCAGGAAACAATAGAGCTAGGATTTAAATCTGGGTTAGTCTGGGGCTAATATTCAGGCGTTTCTCATGAGAATGTGATGTCTATCTGAATCTTAGGGTACATGGAGGCCACAGTGGGGAGATAAGCTTTCAAATTTTGGGAATGCCAGGGGTACCTGGCTGGCTCAGCGAGTGGAGCATATGACTCTTTTGTAGGTTTGAGCCTGATGTTAGGTGTAGAGATTGCTTAAAAATAAGAATCTTTAAAAAAAAGTACAAATTTAGGGAATGACATATATGAGGAGACTTACACAGTATGGTTGTATTTCATAGGCAGGTGGAAGAACAAGGCTGAGATGAACCACCTGGTGGTTAAAAATTTGTCAGTTACCACCCCACTGGTTATATTCATCACATACGCATAGTCAAAATCACTCAGAGATAACTTTAGGGTGTGAAGGAAGAAGGCCAAACAGAGTTTTGAGGAATGCCATTATCTAAGGAGTATTTATGGACAATGTGTCAGAAAAGGCAAATAAAAAGGAGTGCCCCCACGTTAGGAAGAAAACCAGGAAAGGGTGGTAAGATAGAAGCCAACAGATCTCTGAGTTTCAACCTAGAGGTGGTAGTTAAGAGCACAGAATATTTCAGAGAAAGTAATGGTCAATTAAGCTTCCATAATGTTGGTTCCCCCATCCCTATTCCTGCTAATCTAGGAAGTGAAGGGTAGGTGTAATTAAGAGGCAACTTCTCACTCACATTCACAAAACACTCTCACAAGTGCAGACACCCAACGGGAATAAGACATTTTAGGAGACACTGATGTTTGGAATCCTACTTCAATCTCAAAGTTGGAGAAAGAACCCAGAAGTCACCTATTCTCAGGACGCTTAGGTGGCTCAGTCGAGGATCCTGGGATTGAGACCCGAGTCGGGCTCCCTGATCAGCGGGGAGCCTGCTTCTCCCTCTACCTCTGCTCCCCTGCTCCTGCACTCTCTATCTCAAATAAAATCTTTTAAAAAAGTAACCTATTCTCTATCTTATGTAATGGATAAATGAGTTGCACCCTTATTTATTATTTTTTTTAAAGATTTTATTTATTTATTTGTCAGAGAGAATGAGCACAGGCAGACAGAGAGGCAGGCAGAGGCAGAGGGAGAAGCAGGCTCCCTGCTGAGCAGGGACCCTGATGTGGGACTCCATCCCAGGATGCTGGGATCATGACCCGAGCCGAAGGCAGCTGCTTAACCAACTGAGCCACCCAGGCGTGCTGAGTTGCACCCTTAAACTGACACTTGCCCATCTGAGTATACAGGAGGCTTATTCCTGAGATCACTGAGGTTAAAGGCCTATACAACACCTGCATTTTCTCATATATGATGATCATTTCTTCTCCAAAATGTATCAGTAAAAACAACAGTGATTCACGTATTTGTATCACCTGTATGATATCTTACAGGTTTCAAAGCACCTTCATACATATTTATGATTTGATTATCTCTGCAAACCCAAGAATTAGGTAGAGAAATTAAGTGTTCCACTTTGTAGATGAGCAAAGAGTGGCATAGTGAGGTTAATGTAAATTAACCCGAGGTTCCTTAGAAATAGATTAATGAGGCCCGAAGAAAACAATCAGCTCTAATTCCTGGTCTTCTCCTAGTCACAGTACCATTAGTGGATGATTATATCTTGTCTTCACTCTTCTCATGTAAAGCTTGTTTCTTCAACTCTGCAATAATCCCCACAGAGTACATTCCAGATTTACATTTTTTCTGGCTGAATCTTATACGAGCCGTGGGTCTTCCCATGTCAGTTACCTCGCATTTGGATCATATTCCCAGACACGCAGTGAAGATTAAGAAACAAGAGTTGCTTATTTAAATTGAATGAGCTTCCTTTTTATAGCTGGATAAAATGGTGACATGGTTCTATTTTCATAGCATTTAGATGAGAGATTAAAGAGTCATCCGAGTAATTTCACCACTATAGAAAGTTGGTCTGGATATTTCGGGCCTGTTGAGTAAGTTTTTTTTTTGTTTTTGTTTCCGTGCTTGAATTCTCCATAGTTCTTGTCCTAGTCAATTGGCGAGAAAGCTGCTGAGCGTACCCTTCGCTCTGTGGAGAGAAGGTGCTGCAAAACATGGACATCTCATATTCTACAAAGCAAACAACTTGTAGAGAAAAAAAAAAAAATCATACCCAAAGATAGACATGACTTTTTATTTTTCCGACTACTTTTTCTTCTATAATCTAAGAGCAGTGCTGGAGTTAGATTTTAAGTCTTGACATTTAGAAGCCTGGAGAGATACAGAATTCATAACTTAGAAGAGTTCAAGGATATAGCTTCTATGGACAGGAGGCTCTAATGAACCTATCTCAGTGGATGGACTTGGGGTTTATAAGTTGTTTCTGATGGTTTTCACTGTGGGTGTTCTGCTCCTGCCTTGTATGTATTTTCTTTTCTCTTTAGAGGTACTTCTCAAAGGAAAAAGGAATGAATATATCTATGAGCAGTTGGAGATGGATCCATCTTTTTTTTTTTTTAAAGGAGATGTAGCTTTTTTTTTTTTTAAGATTTTATTTATTTATTTGACGAACAGAGATCACAAGTAGGCAGAGAGGCAGGCAGAGAGAGGAGGAAGCAGGCTCTCTGCTGAGCAGAGAGCCCGATGTGGGGCTCGATCCCAGGAGCCTGAGATCATGACCTGAGCCAAAGGCAGAGGTTTTAACCCACTGAGCCACCCAGTCGCCCCGGATCCATCTTACACAGAAAGAGATTCGCTCTCTCTCCCAAGGTCATGCTATCATGGTCTTACTCACCTATCCACCTGGTCCATCATACACACACACACACACACACACACACACACACACACACACACACACTTGAGAAAGAGAGAGACAGAGACAGAGAGATTGAATACGATTACTATGTATACCATGAATATAAGAGAAGAACTACTTAGGCCTCTTCTAATTCTCATTGCCTTTATCTTGCCCTTTATGGACGAGGGTGATGAAAGTCACAGCCTTTAGATAGGAACAAAATACTTTCCTCCATTCAGTTTTATCTCAGATTAACTCATTGTCCTTTCCTTGACTTCCTTCTTCTCTTCTCTTATAAACTCAGCACCAACAAATGTGATTGGCTTCCTACTGCATTCAAGTTAATCTTTTTTAACTTGCCTACCCACAACTTGGTTTTGCTGAGTAGTTAATCTGGATGAGGAAATAACTACACGGTCACTTGGCAAGACATGAGATTTTCCGATCTTTTTGAAAACTAATGAAAAGGCAATTATTGCCTCACACTGTTCTGAGTATTCCACAAAGAACTGATCTTTACTTCCTGAACAGAATCATCGGTTTCGGACTTTTATACTCTGCCACTCCCTGACTTCTTGGCCTGATGTTATCTAACACTGAGACAAACGTATCTTTGGGTCTTGGGAAGTGGCTACATTTCTCCATTGAAAACAGCCATTGTACAAGCAGAGAATATTCGTTGTGTATTTATATGTATCAGAAAAAGCAGGATATAGAGATAGATGAGACAACCCTGCTTTTTTCAAAGAGCTCCCTGCCTAGTAGATGAGACTACCATGTTACAAAACAAATTTGGTAATTTCAGTTTGTGATGCTTTAAAATTCAAAGAAGCTCATGGTAAGTATAAAGATAGAGGAGAAGAGTCTAAAACTAGCTTTGGTGGTGGTGGATATGGAAGACATTCTAGAAGAACTGAGCTGAGTTAGGTTTTGGAAGATGAGTAGGGCTTGTCAGATAAATAATAGGGAAGGACAGAGAAGGAAAGGAGATTTGTAATAATGGCAAAGGTCAGTTCATTATGGGTCTTTGGGGAACATGACAGATTTATAGTTAGAAACATCATTTCAACTCTACCTAGATGATGGATTTGTGTGTAAGTGCTGGGAACAACTGGGTATCTATTTCAACTAAGAGATAAATTCGGCCTAGCTGCGGTTTGTTTTTATAAAGTTTTATTGGAACAGCTGCATCTGTCTGTTTGTATATTGTCTATGGTTTTCATACTACCTAGGCAGAGCTGAGTAGAGGCAATACAGACTATATGACCCACAAAGCCAGAAAAATCTACTATCTAGACATTCAGAGTTAAAGTTGTCAATTTAAGTAGTGAAAGAGTTAAGGTAACAGAAGATGATCGCTTGACCTAACGCTGCGGTGGTGGGAATGAAGAGGTGTGGGTGAGGTAAGAGCAGCAGGAACTAAGGATAGGATTTGGGGTGACTGGGATGGAGGGAAGGGCAGAGATGTCAGTGAAAGAGGAGTCTGTGAAGATTCCTACTTTCTGGATCTCCATTTAGCACAGTTTTAGCATCCTGTATTGCATAGAGATACAAAAGAAGCTTCATCCCCAAGGAACTTCATAGGAAGTAGAAGAGACATGTATATGTATATAAATGTATCTGTATATTTTATATTAATGTATATTTGTATATGTATATTACAGTCTGTACAAGATTGAATGTAATGACATCTTGGCATTTCAAGGGAGAGGGGATGATGTTTAGAGGAACATTTAGTGGAAGTTTAAATGAATAGTAATAGTTTTGAAACACAGAGAGTGATTAGACACGAGGATGGATAGGATGAAGGGTTTTCTGGAGAAAGGCGATGCAGGAGTACAGATAAGGGACCTTGACAGGGGAAAAGACAGGAATGCCAAGTTCAGGGGCTCAGACTTTATTGTATAGGCAATGAAAATCTGAGCATTGTAAGCAGGAGAATGATAATACCAGAGCTGTACTTTGATTACTCTGGCAATGAGACTGGAATCATCGAAGAGGGAAGAGACCAGGAAAGAAAAGGAAACTAACCTTTGTATTTAAAGCTTAGCTTTGCTGATCCTCTCCATAAATATTTGTCCTTTCTTTTATGCTCTTATCATACCCTAGGACTCCTTGAGTCTAAGCACTTTTTTAAAAAAAGATTTATTTATTTATTATATAGAGAAAGTGAGCATAAGTAGGGTTGGTGGGGGATGGGAGAGAGAAAGAGAGAGAGAGAGAGAGAGAGAGAGAAGGAGAGAAGCAGACTCCCTGCTCGGTATGGAGCCTGGAGCCCAATGTGGGGCTTGATTTGATGACCCTGAGATTATGACCTGAGTCGAAATCAAGGGTCAGAAGCTCAACCAACTGAGCCATCTGGGTGTCCCTAAGTACTTATTATTTACTATGCTGTAATTATTTTCATGTCTACAGAGCATGAGATGCTAGAGATTGAGACATTCTTAGAGAAAGTAGGGGCACTGGTTAAGGCCTGTCTGGGTTTGACTTTTATTTGACCTTACTCTCTCCACACCTTGTATCTTCATCTGGACATAATAATTGTCACTACTTGTCTAATCAATGATGATCAGAACTATTTGTTGTAATTATTAAATGAGTTAACGTGTAAAAAGCATTTAGAACAGTGGCTGACTAGTAGTAAAGATGAATACATGTTCCTGATATTATTCCTAGTGCCTCACCCAGTGTTCAGAAACGCAGCTGGATTTTGTTGAATGTATGATTTAAGTGCTTTCAATGACAGTTTGGGCTGGTTAGTTTGAACTATCCTCACCACACCCTTGTGAGGAAGATATTATTTCTAATTTTCGGGAAGATGAAAGAGCTCTGGTGGTAAATGACAAGGTCAGGGTGCAGTAGAGACTTACCAAGCCCTATAACAGGGATCTAGTAGGAGATGGAGAATCTAAAGCAATGAGAGTACTAGACCGCCTCAGCCCTGGAGAAGAGGTGACAGGGGCCGCATCAAAGCCATAGGTGAAGGTCTCAACTGCTTTCCTGATACAATGCAGGGGAGATACTACAGCCAGTGAGCGTTAAAGGGAAAGGGAGGGAAGCAAAAGTGTTAGCTGAGCAGGAGGTACAGAGGCTGGAAAAGGGCATCAAAGAGCACTCCAAGTTCTTGTGCTGAGGTAGCTGGAGAGATGATGTTGTGGTTTGTAGAAACAGAAATGTGCAGATTTGTTTGGTGGGATATGGTTTTGAGGGTTAGTGTTAGATATAAAGAGTCTGATGCTCCCAAAATATTGAGCCATGAGTTGAAAATGTGGCCCTGAAGCTTGTATGAGTGGTGGGATGGGAGAGAAACTAGGAAGTCATGAGCATGACATTTCTGAACAGAGCATGGGGTCAATCAGTGCCAAACGCTGCTTTTGGACTCAGCCTGGGACTGGCCAGCCAGGACCTCACAGCCATCCCCAATACATGTTCATAAGCTGATTTGTGACACTGATCGTTCTCACTGGCCAGTAAAGATAGGGTAAGTGACCAGTGTTCAAAGAAACCTGTCTCAGGATCTTCCTGCATGAATGAAAAGCCATAGCTGGAGATAGGTAAATCTCTTTAACCAGGGAAAGAGGAGCTAGGAGGAACAAACATGGACCTTAAAATGTCAGCTTCTCTTCAGTTTTTGGTTCTGGCCAGAGACCAGCCTTTCCTGCCTTCACCAGGCACAGAGCTTCAGAAACGAATTGAATCTGAGAAAAACTACCCCCCACCCCTCAAGAGAGTTTGATCCAAGTGAACTTATTTGGTCAGAGAGGGTCATAAACACATCATAAAATCTGACCTTTCCAAGAGGGGATTATCTATAAATAACTGTGGTTATCCCCTGGGGTGCCAGGCATAAGCCCGGTAGAGGGGCAGAGAGGGAGAGCTGTTTCCTCAGCATCCCGGGCATCAGTCTGAGAGGTGAAGGCATAAGGGCTTTACAGAGGCTCACGAATAAGCCCCCGCACTCACAGACCCATTGCCCTCTGGCAGGACCATTGCCGCTCTAAAGGGGCTCCCTCTGCTTTGCTGAGCAATGGAATGTGGCTACCAGGAAAAGAATATTAAGATTTCTGTTGCTAAATATTTCAATGGTGAAGCTCCTCTTAAAATATTAATTGTGGCAACGTTGGAGACACATAAAAGAACTGACAATCATGCTTGTTCAGACCACAGAAGGTTTAATTTCAAATTGTGGTTTTGAATTGCTTTTTTTCCCTTCTGTCTGTAAGCAATGGATTCATCAAAATCCTTTCTTCTGAATAAAAGAAGAGCCCCAAATGGGGCCCATTCAGTGTCATTAATGTGGCATAGGTGATACGAGAGGGGTCTAGATTATTTATGATGAGCCCATTTGTGAGCCAAATGAATTTCAGCAAGGCCTTCTAGCTGATAGTGAGGGTATAAAAGATACAGAGGGGGGACAATGGAAACCCATTTGGAGTGGCTGCTAACAGATCCACTCCCTTAGATTTCCAAGATAAGAAAGACTCTACCCTGATTGGTGAGAGGTGGCATGCAGTGGTCATTCAGTCACTTATAACAAGGAGAACTTCTCTTATTTGCCAGACCCAGGTGGTTCATTTTCTCTTTGTAATTTCTGTCTAGTGATCCTAGAATCATGTCAAGAGCTAGAATCCTGAGATCTTGTGGCTAGGAGGCTTGGAAACCTAATGGTGTGAGCTAGATTATAATGATCATTTCTTTGAGAGTAGGAACCACGTCTCATCTCATATATATTTTAAAAGCTCCCACAGTCATAAGGCTGGAAAAGAGTTGGTGCCTATCAAGACACAAAGAATGTGATGACTGCTCTATACCACATTCATTCTCTACAGAGGGGCTATCACGCTCAATGGTGCGAACATATCTTCAGCATTACTGTCTAAGCTCTCCAAGGCTCAAATGAATGGGACAAATCATTTATTTTATGGGGGTGGGGGAAACAATTAGGAAAAAGGGGTCTAGAAAGCCTCTATGGGGGAAAGGAGGTTTTCATTATTATTAACAAAAAAAAACCAAAAACTGAGAAACACAGGTTGGCTGTAGAGAAATGGGTCCTGTGTTTTGGAGCCAGAAGGACCTTTTTGGAGTCTCTACCCACTAAATACTAGTGTAGCTCATATCCCTAAGCTTCAGGTGTCCTCATCTTTGAGATGGTGATCAGGTTATGGTAAGAAAAACAGCTTTGTTCATTTACTATCTTATACCCTCCACCTAATACAATGTCTAGTACAAAGGAGGCTCTTCAAAATTTGTGAAGGAATATACATATACAGAAATAAGTGATTCTCCCTCAAAAGCTTGCTTGATGGTTAATTGCAGTGATGACCGCAAAGCTCCTAACTTAGTACTTGGGATATTTTAGGTGCCCAGTAACTGACACTCGTCTTCCTGTGCCCCCTCCTCCCTTACTGCCTTGCACACACAGATTTCACAGATGAGGACATGAGACCCAGATAGGGGCAAATAACTTTCCTAATGTCATAGAACAAGTCTATATATCATGCTGAGAATTGAAGCTGGTTTTCTCAGGTCTAACTGAGCCTCACTGAATTAATTATTATTAACAATTATTTCCCTAGAATACCTAAAGAGTTCTCTATATTCTTGGAAAGAAAGTTCTTGCATCACTGAAATAGAATCAAGGCCTATCTAAAGTGATTTCAGTTGAGTCCCATCTGGATGCGCTGAGCACACGTTCACGTGCCTGGAGCAAGAGTACATGTGTTCTGCCCTGCCGATAAGGAGGCCTTGAAAGGGCTTTTGGGAAGCACGCTGAAGGGCAAACTGACACATGGTACTCTCTGCAGTTTAACATGCAGACAATTCAGATGGGAGGGCTGGTGGGCACAGCATGCTGGTTTGGAAAAGCCAGACACTCAGATGGCAAGGTGTTATACCTTACGTATAGTAGATCCTCAGAAATGCAGGTTGAATAAATGAATGCATTTTAGAGCTAAATGGAAAAAAGGCAGGTCTTTTACTGATCACCTTTTATGTTCTAGGCTCTGTGTGGTGCGCGTTACAGGTCTTATTTCATTTAACCGTGACAGTTGACTCAAGTAATTTGCCCAGTGTCAAAAAATTATTAAGTGGCTGAGACTGCAGTCAACCAAGGTTATTTCTGACTCCAAAGACTATGCTTATTAAGGAAAAAAACATCTTTCAGCAGCCATGAGAATGTACCTCAAAGAGGTCCCATTGTAGGGTACATCACTGACCAAAAAGCTCAGCAGCACTGGCTGAAGACTCAGCAGTCACCTTTTGTACTCTGACAACTGTCCCAACTTTCACACACACAGGCCACACCCCCCTGGTTGCTCCCAGCCAGCAACGGAGGGTGGCGGGGATAATAACATTTAGTTTCAGTACAAAAATGCTTTAGATTGCATGGCAAACTCGCGTGTTTCCACCTGACCTTCCAACAGGCCCATCTCCCTAAGCTCACACATGCATCATGATCGGATGGCTCTTCCTACTTCCTCCCACTCTGTCCTAGTTTTTATCTCATAGGAATTTCCCCTAATAAAATGCTTGCTTATTTAATCCATTCTTGGTGATTAGAGGACCCAAGTAACACAATTCTAAATGCCTTTTCCATTCCAAGCTATCAAGATTCCCAAATTAAGTTAGTTTTCATGAAACATTTTCCCCCAAGCACTCCTCATATTAGAAGAGAATACACACGTGTCACATCCCTGGTGGTCTGGTGCCTGCCACAAGGATGCAATTTATTGGAAACTCATGCCCTCATGCCCTAATTACTTGTCCAATGTCTGTCTTCACTATAAGAAGCTCTGTGAAATAAGGGTCTGTGGCCATCTTTCCATTGGTATATGCCCATTGCCTAGAATAGTGGTTGGCACATAGTAGGTGCTCAATAAATAAAGGCCAGATCAACGGGAAAAAATCCTAACAATTATTTTTTCATTTAATTATGTAGCCATACTTGATTTTTTTTAAAAGGAGAATCCTCTTATCCTCAACAAACTGAGATTTAAATGCCATCATAAATGCAATGTTTAACTTTGCTCTTTAGCACGTTTGGAATCATCTGGAAATTTGGACAGGAAGGACTGTGTCCAATCTTTGACATCATTGGGGATTTTCTCCTGCTTGTCTCTGAATCATGGAGGATAGAGCTTTCAGTCTGTTTTTTCTCTTCTGAAGATGGAGTTTTATTCTTATTAAGTTGTGGAGAAATGCCTTTTTGTGATACAAATGAATCATGCTGATCAACAGTGTTTAATTACCCTCCTTCCCCAACGCAGACACTAACACATAGAGATGCTCAAAAATTTCTTCTCCACTTAACTGAGGTGAGCTCTGTTGTGACAACTCTATCCTTACAGTTTCGGCTAAAATCCTCCAAGACATACTTGACTCTCTGGCTCTCATAACCCTCGCCAAATCTATTAATAACCCCCATTGGTTCTCCCTTCAAAACATAATCCCCAAATGGATCAATTCTCAATACCTTCACTGCTGCCTTCCTAGCCCGCATTACAGCAGTAGCTTCCTGATGGGTCTCCCTACTGCCACTCTTTACAGACTGACCCTTTACAGACTGTGGTCAGTACTTTTGGAGTGGAAGGCAGATAGTATCACTCTGCTCCAATCCTCCACTGGCTTCCTAAAGAATTCAGAATAAAAGCCTGCATTCTTAGCATAACCTCTAAGGGGCTGCTCAATTCTCGGATCTCACTTCCCTGGGCTCCAGCCACACTTGCTTCATTGCTGTTTCTCAAAAATGGGAGCCACATCCAGCCTCTGGGATTTTGAACACTCTGTTCTCTTTGCTTGAAATGCTCTTTCCCTAGATACCTGCATGGCTTGTTCCCTTACTTCCTCTAGGCTTCTGTTCTGATGTCATTATCTCAGAGAAGGCTCCCTTGATCCCCTACTTAAAATTGCAAACTCTCCCACTCTTGATTCTCTCCTTTTCTTTTTTTATTCATAAGCATAAATCCTATGGTTACCCAAAAAACATATTTTACCTATTTAAATTTTCAAAAAATTTTAAAAATTTTATTTATTTATTTATTGAGAGAGAGAAAGACAGAGAGTGCAGCAGAGGGAGGGACAGAGGGAGAGAGAGGAAGAATCTTTAAGCAGACTCTCCTCTGAGCATAGAGCCAGAAGGGGAGGATGGGGGAGTAGGAGGATAAGTCAGTGGGGGGATGGGTGGGGGGAGGGGTCCTCTATCTCACCACCCTGAGATCATGACCTCAGCCAAAACCAAGAGTCAGTTGCTTAATGGACTGAGTCACACGGGCACCCCTAGTTTGTTTTGTTTTAAATTACTCTCTTCTCACTATAATAAAAACCTCATGAGAGTGGGAATTTTTATTTGATCACTGATGTATCCCCAGTGACTAGAACAGCTCTCCCTTGCAGTAGGCACTCAGTAAATATTTGCTGAATGAAAGAATGAATACTCTGACTCCGCACTCCTTCCAGTTTTACCTTGAATATGAAACTGTCACCGGCTCTTGCTTCTCAGCAAGCATAACTAATCACTTGTCCCTTCCTTTTAAATGGAGCACTTTGGATACACATATTTTATAGTATTGATTTATCCTATAAATTTCCATGGCACTTCTTCTTCCTAAACTATGAGCAGACTATGAGGAAAGGGATTATAATTTATTAATGTCTGTGCCCTTAGCATCTAGGACAACACTTGGTACATAACAGCCATTGAATAATTTACTTGTTGGTTAAAAAAAATTAGTGAATGAGTGGTCCAAGAGAAACACTACCATCAAACATGTTTGCTACTTTAGAGTGGCAGCTGGTACATGATTATCATCAATGTTAGTGACAATGTCAATGGTGATACCAGAATTACTCTGGAAACTGGAATAGGACATCTGTAAAATATCTTTGAAAGTAACTGTGATTGGATTTTAGAGTCCTGGCCTCCATCTCATTTGGGCATAAAATTAGAGGGCTGAACATTGGGCTTTGGTACTCTGCCTAAGGCAGTTTCTCAGTAACTTGGCGGGCATGTCCTGTGAGACAAAACTGGGATCCTTGATAAAATTGTTAAGATAAGTCAGTCATTAGGTTGGTCAAACATAAAGGCATTAACCATATTCCTAATGTTACCTAGATCTGACAAGGAAGACAACTGGAGTAGGATTCGATTATTCTAGCAAGATTGTTCCTTTTTTTTTTTTTTTAAATTATTTTATGTCTACAGAGAAGCATCCTTCTAAAGACCCAAAGCTTTGGAAAACTATTTTTGGTATTTTTCTATTTATAAAACAAATCCATAGGCCTAGAAAACATATGCAGTGACATATATATTTTATGGGTGTTAAAAGTTGCTATTGCATAATAAAGGCCAGGGAGATGCAGCGTTGACTGTTAGGGTAGTACTGAGAACCTCAGAAGATGTGGCAGAGTTGTGACTGTCTGTGTGGCAAAGGAAATGTCACATGTCTGTCTGCCAAAGGTTGGCAGAAGGTTGGTACAGTATTCCAGCACAAATGGGCTCTTTCTGAGAAAATAAGAAGTACCATTTTGATTTTTGCCTTTCAGCAAAAGCACATATTTATTTGGTTTTTGCAGCCCTAGTAGTTGCTACGTTTCCCCCAAGAGAAACCAAAATCTTTTCCTTTATAAAAGACAATGCCCAAGACGGGGTGAAGACACACCACAAACCAATCAGGAAAGGAATTCTGAATTTTAAGGGTGCCCCACTTGACCCTCTTCTCTTTATTAAAAAATAAGCTTCTGTTGAGCCTAGAACGTGAACATGTGCCACCTCACTGAGGTCTGTAATGAAGTGGATACTCTGTGATCTGAAAATAACACCCCACGTCATGAAAGCAAAGGATACTTTGTCAAGGGGACAGCTATGAATTTAAGAAAACTCTCTGCAGAGATCAGCGGAGGAATTACACCTGTGTTCGTAATAGCACTGTTTGTGAAATAGCACTGTTTGTGAAATAGCACTGTTTGTGAAAACCATATAGACATCTTTGCTTTCCATATTAGAAAAAAAAAAAAAAAAAGCAAAAGAGCTGAAGCAATATAGCAACAATAAAAAATGCTGCCCCAGATGGCGTGTCCATCCATGTGGATAAGTGTTACTGAGAAGGCTGGAGCTTGCCCCGAGCTCTGCATCCTCCCTGCTGGGGGGCCCAGCCCTCCAGTGACCCTCTGCTGTCTCTGGTCGTATCTCCTGCGTGGGAGGCTGCCTGTTCACCTTGCCGTCTGCAGGCTTCATTTGCTCCGAAGACGCTGTGCCTCTCCTGCTCGCTGCAAACCAGGTTGGACGGCCCGGCTGTTGCTTCTCAGCGGTTACCCTGCTCTACCTCTCGGGAGCCACCCACCCTGTCGCCTTTGTTACTCGGCCCCTTCTGTTGGCCATTTGGCCACCCTTTGACACCTGGCTCAAATTAGTTCCCTGATTAATGAGAAGTATGACGTGGAGGGATGCTAATGAAGTGGCTCAGCAAGTTGCATGCGGATTTTGCACGCGGTTCTGGAACCACAGTTGCAAGCTGCAGAGCAAGTTGGCTTCTCCAGAGACATTAAAAAAAAAAAAAAGGGAGAGAGCGAGAAAGGGAGATTCTTTGAAGGCTTCTTGTCTGAGCTCTCAGCCTTCCTACCCCTTTTCTCTTCCCACCATTCTTATCTTCTTGCTCACTATTGCTGATCTTGCTAAAAACTGAGTCAAAAGAACACAATCCTCTGCAAAAAGCAAGCAAACAAGACAAAAACTAGCCATTGTTTATTGTGCACTGCCAAACCCTCTGAGCCTGGCATTCAAGGCTCTGTACTAATACGACTTCTGCGAGTAGCTCCAGTCACTTTTTAATCTCCGTGTCAAAAAAATGATGACAGTAACGACAGTACTAATGTGTGGTTTTATTAGGCCTTATTAATGATAAAGAGCATTCACGCTGACAGTCATACCGAGCTCATTATTCCCATCCCTCACACGAGGAGCGAGCTTTCAGATGTGCTCACACACGTTTGCAAACCTTGAGCAGGCCTCAGAGCGCTCCGCGTGAACATTCTGGAATTCTGGAGAGCACTGTTTTGACATTCCCTTGTAGCATTTAAGGATGTGGACTAGTAACCCAGAGACCTGCAACTTATTACAGCAGACCAAGTTCCTCTATTCTTTCCCCCTCTTGCTAAGTAAACTGAATACCCCAACTGAAAACTTGGGCTTGTCTCACTCCCTCGGCGATGCAAGCCGACTCTAGGTGATCCCTAAGCTTTCCTTCATTTAAACATTTTTCAGAAGAGCCTGTCTACTGCATCTTGAGGTCCCTGGGGGCTGTGGCACGGTTCTTATGATTTGGCATTTGAAGCCGAAAGTAATTGTTTCAAAATAATGCCAACCAGGAGGTGCTATTATTATTTTATCATTATTTTGCTGGAGCGATGGTGGGAAAGGAAGTGCTTTGAACTTGGACACAGAGGTCGTTGTTTCCTTTTCTGGGGAAGAAAGCAAGCCATGGTGCTATTCTGGAATCCCTAGTACAATGCGTAGCACATCATAAGCACTCGGTAATTACGTGCAGGACGCTGAAACAGACAGAAGCACGGATACATTTTCTCTGTGTATTCAGTGGTGATAAGCAGTTATCACTGCTGTCTGGAAAACCGTTATCATCTTTGGTTAATCATCCGAACAACAATGCTCTCAGATTCAGAGGTTTCACACTTCCTGGACTCAGACCAAGGTGTACGTTTGGGCACTTCCACCTTGCCAGTTCCTCTGACCTGCTCCGTGCCACACGGGAAGAACAGAATGAATTACCTGGGGAACAGCTGCAGTGCTACCTCCATGACTTCAGAATTTCTAAGCCAATCGTGGGGCAAACGGAAGCATTTTACTAGCAATAGAGAGGGACTACTTCCATTTAACATCCTCTACCTGGCAGGATCCAGTTGGCTAGGAATGATAATCCCTGACAGTAATACTGAAGCCTAGAGAGGTTGGGTAAATTGTTCAAGTTTCTAGAACAAGTAAGTGGCAGAACTAGGATTCTCACTGGCTCTGGCTGACAACGTTGCCTGGAAGTTCCCTAATGTGTCCCTCCCTTTTGTAGTGTGGGTTCAGAGATGTGGAGATGTGTTGAGTGTCAAGTTCTAAATACACTAGATCTCTTTCAGTCTCTCAATAGCTCCTAAAGGTTAGTGTTACTATTCCCATTAGTGGATAAATAAACCAAGGCTGGAAAATTGTGAGCAAATCCCAACTTTCTCCTCATGTTTTACTTGGTGATAGCTACAGCTGTAGCTTCTTTCAGCCATGGTGTACTGCTGTTTTTCTAACTTGGTTCGTGGACCTACATATGGATCTCTTCAGTTCTTTGAGCCCAGGGTGGATAAAAGAGTTTATGAAATAGGAGGAACTAGGAAGCTGGAAGTTGACGGGACCTCTTCTAAAGTATTACTTGGGGGCTCAAAACTTGAGGGTATGTTACTGAATGACAATCAAGTAGTCCTTTATTTTTTGCTTATTTATTTTTAAAATGTCTTAGGTCTTCTGTATTAGAAAGAGATTGAATGAGATGATATACACATGCTTCACTGGAAATAGATTTCCAGAATCTAAGTTTGAGTACAGAACTGAGCTGGTGCCTGAAAGATCGTTTTCCATAGAAAGGACTCTACCCTGCTTGAATCAGTACTTGAAAAATGGGACTTTTTCATCTAAGAGGTTGGTTGTATCATTGTTGTCCAGCTGTTTACAGCCGTTTTCCCCCAGTAGACGCTTCACCCTGAGTCACTAAGTTAATGGCTTGGCTGTTACTTTGTTGATTCATCATTGAAATTGCTCCTCCGAGTACCAACTATATAAAAAGGTGGTTGGCTCATATGCTGTTGTATAGCGGTAATAATCACAGATAAGACAGCTCTTTTAGAAAACAAGGTCGATGGTAAAATAATAATGCTTATCCCACCGTAGTACATACCATGATGGAGTCTCATAGATCGTGCGGCATAAACTATTCAAATACGATTTAGCCTTTGTAAACAGAAAATGTGTTAGTGGAAATCCTGAGCTATTATTTGGGATGTTGGATTTTGCTTTATGGCATCTCATGGTCCTTATGCTTTGCATGAATTAAGAGGTTAGGGCTTTAGTTTGGGGTTTAAAAAGCAGATCATGCATTTTCTCTTTGCAGTGACATTGGATTACAGACTGACCTCTGAATGTGCCTGAATAAAAGCAACTCAGAATGTGGGAGGATGGCTGGATTATGATAAAGCTTTCAGGATAACTCCAAGCACCTCTACAACAGCCAAAGGATTTTCAGGACCATAGGGACACAAACTAACCAGCTCTAATTCTTTTCTCTTTGGCTTATAGCCTCTGAAGAAGCTTAATAATTAAAGTGGCCTACCATCAGAGAGTTTTTAAGAACTTCCATGTAACTGCTTTTTTTTTTTTCTTAAAACCCCATCCAAATACCTAACCAATCCCAGAGAGAAAAAGGACGATGATCTAAAATGATTTTAAGACTGAAGCGTATATAATAATATTCTAGACTGCTTATTTGGAATGCAGAAATTGGACTACAGGACTATAGAAGGATCCATTAGCTTGTACTTGCTGGTCAAGATTGTGGCACACCCATCCCTTCAGGGAAAGAGACTCACCCATTTAAAGCCACCCACAAATACTTCTCTCGGTTTACACGGGACTTTTGCCTACATTTACATGCTTTTCTCTTACAGACCACACAGCATGTCCTGTGGGTCAGGAGAAACACGGAGAATGCAGCACACTCGATTCCTACTGGAATGTGTGTCTTCTGTCCAGTTTTCCCTCAGTTACCAAAGTCAGGCAATTTCAATTTGTCAGATGTAGTAGAAAAACCTTGCCTGAGAAGACAAGCCAGGTTTGTTAAAACCACTTCCAAAAATACCTATAAATCAGGTGGCATATGAACATACAGTAATTGCTTTAAAATACATTTGCCAAATGGATTTATTATTATTGTCATATTGTGGTGGAGAGGGATATAATAGTCGAACTTAGCCCAGTTCTATTCAACAGGAGACCCTTTTAACCAACTCTTCTTATTTGGATTCCATGTGTAAGTGTGCTAAGTAGCCTTCGAAAATCGCCCCTAATTACCCCCAAGGGCTTGCAAATCCCCTCCTCTTGAGTATGAGCTGGGCTTAATGGCTGGCTTCTAACAAGTAGAACAGTACAAAAGTGATGGGAGATCACCTCTATGATTAGGCTAAAAAGGACTGTGACTTTTTTCTAGCTGGCACTCTCTGGCTGTCCTACTCATTCTGAGAAAGCCAGCTGCCATGTTGTGAGCTGCCCCATGGAGAAGTCCATGTGGCAAGGAGGTTAGGATGGGCAGCCTCTGGCCAACAGCCAATGAGTTGTTGAGACCCTTTGTCAAACAACCTGAAAGGGGCTGAATCTTGCCAATAACCACTGAGTGAGCTTGGAAATGGATTCTGCCCCATTTGAACCTTGAGATGACTGCAGCTCTGACTGATACTTTGACGGCTGCCTTGTGAAAGACCTTGAGCCAGAAGATTTAGTCAAGCCAAATCCATATCTGAAACTCACAGAAACTGACTGATCATAAGTGTGTGTCGCTTTATGCTGCTAAGTTTTGGGGATATTTGGTATATAGCAACAAATTACTAATATACCAAGCAAAGAACTAATCATTCACCTGTCTCCTCCTTTCTTCTCTCTCTGCCATCTCTCCTTTTTCAGATGTTGGTTCATCATCTTCTATATGCCAGACACTATTGTGAATGCAGGGGCTCACACACTTGTTAGAAAGATAGACACTGAAAAAATGATCTAAAGAGTGACCTGACAATAAAAGTAGAGTATTATGGAAACATGACAGGGGGCCTTGAATTATTCTGGGAGGTGCTGGTCATCAGGGGAAGCCTTCTCAGGCCATCAAGTATGAATGGGATGATTTTAATTTGATTTCCCATAGGAGAGAATTCTCTTCCTAGAAGGCATTCAACTATCCAGACATGCCTATATTTCTATAATGTGATAATATGGCACTTGAGAAGAGAAAAAATATATATATATGTCAAATACATGAGCCATTTGCTGATGCTCAAAAGCTTTTCTTTCTTAAGTAAGTAATTCGTGTTTGCATGCTTTTTGACCTATTTCTGAACTTATTGCTGTGTGCTGAGTCCCTGCATTGTCCCTGCCACCTCTAGAGGCTCTGTCTCTGAATTTCAGCAGAAAATTTTTATAATTATTTGTTAAATTACAGATGGCTAGGAATTTGAGAGTTTTGCAAAAGGAAACAGAATTGTTGATCATTTCTGTAATTTTTTGGTGGGGGGGAGGTAAAAAGAAACTCCAAAAGTTTAACTAATAGTGATTGTAAAGTTCACTTCTATCAAAACACACAGCTGAGTTATATGAGGATGGTAGCTTGTGTGTATTTATTTTCATAGCACCAAATTCAATATGCAATATCCTTATTGGCTTTCCCAACTGTCCTAGAGTTCCAGGCCTGGGAGATTCACAAAAACATCAGTGTGAAAAGACACCAAGATATAACTTCAGCTTGATATTCCTAAGAATAATTATGATAAGGGGGCTTAGAGCCATAGTAATGGATGATGTGTCCAATGCTAAACAGTGAGAAGTGACACATGACACTGATAAAGGCAATAAAAATGAAAAAGATGAGAGTTTATTCAACTGGGGAAACAAAGGACTTTTTTTCAATAAGGAAAAAGAAAGTAGTTGGTAATATAGAAATTATTGCTGAGGACAAAGCTGTGAAATTTTAGAGTTGGATACAATAAAAACAAGCTACAGTGCTCTCTCAAAGGAGATTTAGGAGGTGAGTATTGGGTAGACATTATGACTGGTTCTTTTAAGTCATCTCTTTTAAGAAGGGGGGGGAGGGGGATGAGGAGGAGGAGGAGGAGAAGAAAAACCAACCCAACAATGTAGGACCTATAATTCCAGATTAGGATGGTCTCCTTGGCAGAACTGTATGCAAAGCTAATGTTTCTAAGAGTAGGAGAAGAGGGATGGAGAGAAGGGGGTAGAAAACAAAAATCAAGAAAGCTATATATGTCAACACAGGCAGCTTCTCTCCTGACTTCTGCCGAGGAGCTGTAAGATCTCTACTGAATGCTGGCAAGCTATTGTTCATGGAGGGGACTGAAATATGAATATAATTCGCCTATAGCTACATGAGGAAAATAAAAGCAAAATAGTGTTTTTAGGATACAGAAAATTCTAAAGTTCCTTAATAATCTTCTTGGTATAGTTCATTTTATTTGCTTTTGGAACCCAGGGAAGAATAAGCAAAAGTTTTCAATTGTAGGAGAATTTAGTAGATGAAGAACATGTATAGTGAGATCCCATAATGCACCATGGTGACATGGTTACTATTTAATTGCGGTCAAGGTGATAGATGTATTTGTTGGGAATCTGTGGTTGCAAATAACAGAGGATATGACTCAATGGCTAAGGTAACAAAGATTTATTGGCTCATGGGACTGTAAAGGCAAAAATACTGAATAGGTGAGGCTAGAAACAGCAGCTTAACTCTAGCTGGCTTCTCAACTCTAGCTGGCTTCTCTTTTGGGGGCCATGCATATCCTTGTTCACATTTTTCAAGAAAGTTATGCAAACAGAAGATTAAGGGATTTTCTTTTTTATAGGATTGCATCCAATATCTCCTTACATGTTATTGGTCTGCACTGGGCAAGAGTCCCATGTCTAACTCAATCAGTATGGACATGGGAATAGGGTCTCTTAATTGGCTGAGGCCATTCAAAGCCTATCTCTGAAGCCAAGGAGGGATCTTATTCTTGATCACACTCATGATACTGTTATCAAAAGCCAGCAAAATCTTCTGTCATAGGCAATGAGCTCTTTCACATTGGGATGGGAAGGTGCCTGTAATCCCCTCAGCTTCTTATATTAGATGCAAGTAGAATGAAAGGTATGACCTTTTACTATAGGCTAATAAAATGGTTCTTTCTCCTATTGAAAAGCTAACATGTTTAGTGTGTAAAGGTGGGGAGGCAGTCTGGGGCCATTGGACTGGTACTTATTTAGGGAGGCTCCAGTTCCTAAACAAGTACAACCACAAATCTGACCTATGACTTGAGATTTTAAACTCTTCTAGACCTCTGATGTCAGGTAGCTTCTGACTTTAATAATTTCCCTTTCTCTAAGATCGGTGGGAGTATACAGCATAGGTAAGGTTTCTCTGTTACATGCCTCTGAATATGTAGGAACTTAAAACTTTATGCCATTTTTTTTTTTGGAGCTATGAATAACCCAATGGCTGGTAAAAGCCATAGGCTATTATTTCTTCCATGAATGATTGAGACAGGGCCATAATTAATCAACAGTCATATAAATGCTGGAGACTGGTAAAGTGGTTTAAATAGAAGGGAAGAAATCCTCCACACCAACCCACAGGTGACCTTCAACAAAGAAAATGGGTTTTATGCCATAAATAAACATAGTAAGTATAATGAACAGGAAGTGGCTCATTGTTAAAAAAAAAAAAAGATCATCTGATTATCTCTTGCTGATTATATAAATGCCAGAGAACAATTTTAAATATTCTAAAGATAACTAGAATAATTCACAAATGCCTTTATGCAGAGTAGCAAAGGAGCAGTGTGTGCATTAGAAAGCATACTGACCTTGCCAAAAGACCTTTATAAGTTAACTTAGGAGAAAGAGCACAGATTCTTTTATACCATCCTGCCATCAACCAACTCTTTAAGCAACAGTTGTTAGTTAATTCTTGATTTTGGAACAAAAATGCGAAGAATCCTTTCATTGGAGACAAAATTAAAATAGAAACATCACAACAGTATGATAACCACTCTTAGGTCCTTCACCATGAGTTCAGACTGGAGTTAGATACTCTGAGATCAGATCCTCATTCTAAGACTGAAGATCTTGTGCCTTTGGCAAGTCACTGAATGCCCCTAAGCCTTGGTTTACACATCTATAAAATGAGAATAACAGTATCCACCTAATAGACTTGTTGTGGGAATTAAATGAGGAAGTGTTAAGGAACCCTGAGTATGATGCCTGGCATATAGTAAATGGTTATAACATGTCGTCTCTAAAAGGGAGTATTTTTCTCTAGTTTCTAAGAAATTGCACAAAATGTCAAACCTCAGGGATCAATGGTATAGGTTAATCAGTTGTTTCTCATGACTCTCCGTCACTTGCTCAGTTAACAGAAATACATACCATCACAGGACTATTTGACCTGGTTTTGTTCCTATGATTCCTCACCGTCCAGCACAGAACTGTAGGCGTGTAATGAATATTCATTAGTACTATAGTCTGGGTAATTGGCTTGCTGTATAGTGGGGATGATGATGTCCCTGGTCCCACCCTGGCTGAGGGGAAGAATGTGTTGCTTTCATTTGTACATCTTCTTTTTCACTACCCAGAGCTTTGACCTGGCCTGCATGTTTCCCTCAGTCTTCTCCAGTGGATCGACCCGTCCATCTACCTCCCTGTTCATTAACAAACTCTCTTCTTGTCTTCAACATAATGTTTCAAACATGGTCTTAGCATAACTGGGAGCAAGACTCCTTCGACCATTGCTGGAAAATAGTTTTATGACTACAGGGAAGAGTTCCTGATTTTTCATTTCTTTCTCACCTTTCAAACCAGAGATCTTTACTTGTAGGTGATGAGTTTTTATAATTGTATTCTTTTTTTCTAGTTTCTGCAGTGAAGGAAAAAAGCTGACATCTCTGAGTACCAAAAGTGAGGCATCATTGTGCTAGGTGCTTTTATATAAATTACACAATATAGTACTGCTAATAACCTAAGGGATGCAGCAAGTATTAATATTTTCATTTTTTAATCCAGGAAAATGTAGCTCAGAGAACCTAAATAAATTGTGCAAGGTCACAAGCTAGCAAGAGCCCAAACTGGGATTCCAACAGAGTTCTACAAGGTCTTAAAGTTGTGCTATTTCGAACCTGATTCCCTGCCTCCTCTATATTCTATGCTTTTGATTATTTTCATCTCATACTCTAGTCATCTTACAGCGCAGGTCAAATGCTGCACATTCTTTTATGCTGATGTTTCTGACTTTGTTAAAAATGTTTCTCTTTTTTGAGAGCAGAGGTTCAACCAGTATTCTAGAAGTAAAATGAATCTTAACAATCCTTAGGGAAAAACCGCAGCTGGGTGGAAGAGCATAGAATTCGGAATCAGACAGACATGATTATCAGCTGTGCCTTCCTGGGAAACACAATCATCTTTCTAAGTAAGTTTCTTCATTTGTAAAATGGTAATTTTGATACCTGATCCAGACCAGTTTTGGGGATGAAATGAGGTAATGCCTGTAGAGCACTCAGCAGCAGACTTCAAACAGCATGCCCCCTTCAAGACCTATGCTTCCAATCTGAGTGGCACTTGGCTAGGTTGAGGCATTCTCCAAATGCCCACGAAGCTCATCTGTCAACTCCAAGAAATAAGGACATAGGTGTGGTACAGGGTAAAGAGAGGAGAATTTCTGAAGAGGAAGGTTTGATGCCTCCATTTTTTGGTAGCTTCTGCACTGCAGATGCCTTAAAAAATTTGAACTTTGTGGTTGCAAAGCTCAAAGAGTTAATATGAAGTGAAAACAAATGTGTCTAACATTCTAGCAACCTATGATGCCAACTGGTTTTATCTAGTTGTAAGTTTTCTTCATCTGTCCATTTACTGAATATGAGCCATGAACTAGCTTATCTACTTTAATAACGTTTTGTATGTTTGACCTTTAAAATCACTAATCCCAGGAAAGAAATTTCTTTTCTCTTCCATAATAAATAGCAAAATGCTTCTATATTTCCAATTAAGAACACTCAGAACTGTTTTGAACAAAGATAAATAAAACAACCTTCTTTTCTTTATTTAGCATTTGTCTATAGCAAGAGAAGAGAGAAAAAGAGAACACGCACATTTCTTGTTTTGTTTTTTTAACAGTCTGTCCATTTGTTATATGAATTTCTTTTTCCCAGCCACGAAGTTGGAGGCAGAGTGAGAGTTAAGACAAATGAAAAACAAGTTTTCACCACAAAGATGAATATACTTTCTCCTATTTGTCTAACTCTGGGAAAAGAGAAATCTCTTAGCAGGTGATACTCATATACCCAGTACATGCAGTCCAGGCTTTAAGAAGGAACATGAATTTCCCACACAAATGAACCAGATTCCCTAGAATGTACCACCCTCTCAGCCACAAATCCTGGCTTTGAAAACTCCTACTCAGTCTTCAAAACACAGCTGAAATGTCACCTCCATTTTTGGTTCTTTCCTGGACCAGGCCACAGATCAACTTCAAGGAGGATAGTTGCTTGGTGGGTTCCCACCCTCCATAGCACTGTGATTGAGTGTGCCTCAAATAGGGCTCCTGTCACACCCCCTGCCCAGCGCTTCTTACAGGAGTGCTCCTCTCATGGGATGGTGAACTCTTCAGAAGCAGGCATTCTTTTTAGGACTCTGTTCCCAGTCAATAACAATCCAAGGACAATTGTTTAATACATTCCATGGAATAGATAATTGGAATATTCACTTATTTTGTTATCTACTGTTTTAGCTTTTTATGCTTTTAGTTATTGGTTTGTTTTTTTTTTTTTTTTTTTTCAATTATTTGCCCAAGGCACTGCTATTTTAGCAGGGCTTGGTGGGGCAGCTCTGTCTGCTTCAGGTGATTTGGCTAAGATGGCTCTGCTAGGCCTGGAAGATCCCAGGTGGCCTCAAATGGAAGAGAAGACAAGGGTGAGGTCTGGGGTGGTCCTCTTTCTCTTGAATTCTCTGAAACCTCTTTCCTTTGGCCATTATTTCTAGTGGGCTCATTGACTTCTTATATGGCGGCTCTGGATTCAAGAATGTGAAAGTGGAGGTTGCCAGGCTTCTTAAGGCCAGAACTCTCACTTTTATTCCCATTTTAGTGTTTAGACAAGTCACAAGTCCAGCCCAGATTCAAGGGGAGGGGGGAAATCATTTGATTTCATTTTTTAAATTCTTGGTGGCCATCTTTGCAGACAATTCATCACATTCTATGTTTGCCACCTCAGGTCTCAGAGCTCTGCTGAGTAGAACCTACTACTCCTTTGTCCCAAAATGATTTCCCTGTTCCATACCAAGTACTTGAGGAAGTTTTTAGAAATACTATTTTGCATTAGCTCTGTGTGTGTGTGCATGTATGGCAGAGAGAGAGAGAGATGAGGGAGAGAAAAAGAGAGAAACAGAGAAAGACACACACACAGAGATAGAGAGACAGAGAGATATTGTGGTTATTTGATTTTTCTCTGAAAATCTATGATAAGATTTCCAGGTTAAGCTTGTTCTGAAAGAGGAAATAACATGTATATTCTCGGGGTTTTGAAGAGTAGTCAAAGTGTAAGAAGTCATATGAAATAAAGCATCCTTTATTGGGCTCCAAAGAGAAGGTTCTCCTTAAGAGAAGACAAAGAGGAGCATCTATAATACTAATTGTGGGTATGGTATTATATGCACTCGTATTTCATCTTTGCCTTATATATAACTATCTTTTTTTCTCCTGGGAGTAGTTATGACACCCTTTTCTTTATAAAGAAAATCTGTTTTGTGACTTCTTTTTAAACAAAATAAAAGCTACCTTAAATTAAAAGGAAAGATAACAGCAAATAATTGCACAATTACTCAAGTGCTTACTTAAAGCTATTTGTTCTTCAAAGTCTTTTAAAAAGTGATTTCTTTAAAAGTAGAGGAAGCTCCAGGCTGCATAGAGTATTGGAGCTGAGAGAGAGGAGGCCCTTATCATCATCTTGCCCAACACCTTCATTCTGTAGATGAGATTTGTCTGTGGAAGTTACATATTGCCATATATGAAAAGTCAAGAAAAACTATAACTTAGAGAAATGTGTTAAGATGAAAAGTCACAGAAATTCATCTTAGAAATGTTATTTAACTTCATATATTACCAGTACTCTGGAGAAAAGTGGGAAGAGATATATATGAAGGCAATTAAAAAACCCATAATTAAATAAATACCTTCAGCAAGGCAGCCTTCAGATTCTGGTCCCTGTTACCCCTGAATAATAGTTAAATGAGGATTCATTAATTTAAGTACAGATTGTAATTTGAAAATGTTTACGATTTGTAAAAGCTACTCCATGTTTAACACTGAGAATGCCGTGTATTGACATCAGACTGTTCCCATATATGGATGTGTAATCAGCCAGTCAGTAGCTTCATATGGAACTTACTTGTTCTGTCATTCATTTCATCAATAAATGCTTATCAAACTTCACTGATGACAACATTCTAGTCACTGGGGATAGAGCAGTGAACAAAACAGACAATCTGCTTACAATGAGTTTATATTGTATATATAAATATATATGTACAATATGTATATTGTATGTATGTATAAATATATATATTTGTATGTAGATTTATATATATAATGGGAGACTTACTATTTTCTTATATTGAAAAGAAGCCTGAATGAATGCTGCATAGTCCAATAACTTTGAAATCTCTGATTATAGGTTCTGTTGAATGGGAAAATGCCTCTTAACCACTCAGACTGTTAACCACTTGGAGGAATACTGTTTAAGGTATTCCTCCTCAAACTGTAACACTTCCCATTTACTGGCACTTTTTTTCCCCAACATACCAATAATTCAAGCATTTTGATGGACTACTTGTAAATATTTTATTATCATTGATATTTATCATTATTCCGGCAACATTAGTCCTAATATTAGAATGATCAAAAGAACTGTAGTGTAATACCACAAAGAAATTGCAACTCCATGGTGGGCATCCCCACCCCGTTCTAATAGATGAGTTCATCCTTTAGGATCCCCTTAGTTTTTACTTATACTTTTAGCACAATGTTCATTACATCCATTTTTGTCTGTATACCTGTACCCATCATTAAACAATGGTCTCCTTGAAAGTAGAACTATGCCCTGTTCATTCCTTTGTATCTAGAGCACCAATCTAATGCATTCAGCAGATGTTTATGCAATTAATTTCTTATTTAAGGTTTGATTCTATCAAGGATCATTGGACCTTGCAAAAGCCTTTTAAAGCAGGTAGTGTAGGTGTTAACTGCATTTTATAGACAAAAATCTGAAGTCACGGGGTTTATTTATAATATGCTCAAAGCCACAGTGCCTGTGAAGATTAGAAAAAGAATTTACATTTTACGATCCCAAGTTCAACGCTCATTCTCTGAAACTACATTATCTCACTAATACAGCTATGTATTTCGTTATGAGGGCTGGGTCATTACAACTCCTCATACTCCTGTTTGTCTTTGCTTACATCTCTTCTACTTGCTTATTAGCCTTGACTGGACCCCTCAGCATTTACCCTGATTCAGTAGCCATAGGGGAAGGCAGGCCAGGACAAATACATTGTTCTGTTCTTCTCTAAAAGAAGAGTGTAGCTTTTCAATGGCTTGCATACTTTGATAAGGTTTAAATAGTAGAGCTACCTAAAGAGCTCCAGGGCTAAGAGTGTCTCTTCTAGTTTGAGCTTGATGGTATTTTTCATCATGTAAAGACTGAGAAGTTTTGAATGAGAGGATCACACATTTAGAAGATCACAAGACTGACAACATGGAGGAAGAGAAGTGTAATTATGGGGAGATTAATTAAAGGACAGTTATAAGACAGTAATAATACACACATAGTGGCAGGCTAGACTGACTGAATTAAAACGTGCATGGGAAAAGGTAATGGAGAAGGAAAGAGATTAAGAAACAGTGCAGAGTGGGATAAAGAGATCTCACTTTTCATGGACTAAGACCAAAGTATGGTCCATAGACCATTGGAGGTTCTGGTTATTGAATCACAGTGGTATCCAAACATCTGACTTACTGATTCAGAAACTCTTGGAGTGGGGCCTGAGCATCTGTACCATAATAGTGTCTTCAGGTGATTCTTATACACACTAAAGTGTGAGAACTCATAGACAGAAGCAGTGTTTTTCAAAATGTTATGACATGTAAGACACATGGGGATGTCGTGAATACACAGATTCCGATTCTTAATCCTCAGTGAGATCTGAGGATGTATTTAACAACCTCCCAGTTGATGTCAATTCCCACGTGCGTGATGTCCATGCACCACACCTCAAGTAGCAGGTCACTAGACATTGGGGCAGCTGCCGTGATGTTTGTGCCATGGAAGGTAAAAAGGAGAAAGTAGATTTTGAGAAGCTTCACTGATTGACAACAGAATTCTCCTTCAGCAGCTCATCAGGAAAATTTGCTAAAGATTTCAAATTACTTCTCAGTGTTTTTGTGGGAGGGGTTCTCATTTGGACTGGCCAAGAGGAAACTTAACTCTGCAATTTCAGTTGTAAAATTCTGAGTGGGAGACCGAGGGACTCCATGTATTTTTGATGGAAGCTTCCTACCCTGCCTTTTCTAACTTCAAATAGTTTGGGGAAAAAAAAAATGTAAGTGGATTCTTTGTGTAGTACATCATCTGGACTAGTTTCTTAATGCTCATCTGTTTTATTCCTGCCAATTAAGAGCAACAGCTGTCTTGCAGGGATGGTGGTCGTTAGGAAGTGATACAGCTGGGGGATTTAGATGAGATAACAGTTGTACAGCCAAGATAAGGCATCACTGGAATGCAAAATGCCACAAGCTTGATTTATAGCACATATCCAAGGGGGAAAAACTTAAAACCAAAATCAACTAAAATAACAGCTCACCCAACAGGGAAAACAAAACAAAATATCAACCCAGTGATGTTTAGCCTCAAAGTTAAGTTTTCTCAGACTATTTTAAAAACAAAATTTGGATGAAAAATTGACCTAGAGTGATTCCAATTACCTCAGTTGTCTACAGTGCCCAGAGTATGAATTTATGTCTAAGATTTAAACATTCATGCAAACTATGTCCTCTTGTTGCTCAATACAATTTGATATTTCCAAATTTGTAGGCCTTATTGTGTGACAAAGAGGGTGAACTTGCTGCACACAAAAACAACAGTCAGTGACTAATATTTGGAAAGCGGTATTATTATAGTAAAAATATCACTTAACCAATGCAGTACCTCAGTAACCCAATGGATTCTACATAAATAGCTATTTTCTTCATCTTTAACATGAGAATAGAACCACCATTATACTTACATATTTCAAAAGGAAAGTAACAGTTATAACACAATTAATCATTACAGTTAAATTCTGCTATCTAGTGTTCCTGATATACATCCAAGATTTTTCAGATTTCCATGTGTTTTTAAATGCTCCTCCTCTTGGAATATATCCTTTTTTCCACCATTTTTTCATATATATATTCATATATATATGAATATTCATTTTCATATATACATATATACATACACACATATATACACATTCATATATATATTCATAAATATCTTTTTTCATCATTCATCATTTTACCTTTTATACATTTTATTTTATTTTTAAGATTTTATTTATTTATTTAACAGAGATCACAAGTAGGCAGAGAGGCAGGCAGAGAGAGAGAGAGAGAAGGAAGCAGGCTCTCTGCTGAGCAGAGACGCTGATGCGGGTCTTGATCCCAGGACCCTGGGATCATGACCTGAGACGAAGGCAGAGGTTTTAATCCACTGAACCACCCAGCCACCCCTCATCATTCAATATCTGAATCCTACTCCTCTTTCATAAACCATATTATATACAAATTCTCCATGAAGTCTTTTAAGATCCTCTCAAATGAAAATTAACATATTCCTACATTGAACTCCCATCACAGTTTAGCTGTTCATGTCTTATGCCACCTGTATCTTTCTCCTTGTATTTACAGGTACTTAAGCACATGCTTTATCTTCTTTAATCCATAAGACCTTTGAAGTCAAGAACCATGTTTGACTCATATTGGGACCTATTTAGTTGATTAAGTATTGAGTAAGAAAGAAAAAAAATGTTGGTTCAACAAGCTCCCTTTAAATTCTGGGAGTGGAGTATACTTATTAATTTCATTTTGATCAAAGAAAAGGGACTCCATTTCAAGAGAGATGCACTAGAGAGGGGGCAGAGGATGGGAAATCTTGCCTGGTCAGGAAACTCAAGTAAATTTTCATAGACAATGAATGGCTATTGTTATAACCTCATCATATACTTGGGCTGAACGCTAAGCTTATCACTTCAGAATTGCTTATATTTCTCAAGGGAAAGATTTCAAAAAAAAATATGGGTTTTATATATGGGGGCACAGTATTTATATTGTCACTCTCTGTGTCAGTACATAATACCTATACTCCCAGTGTCTAATTTTGCCAGGTTTGTTTGTGATTTGGCTGAATCTGAAATATAGTACAGCTCCTTAGGAGAAATGGAAGTCATCTAGCTAGAACTGATTTGTTGCCATTCAGCAAATTGGACAAAGGAATAGTAATTATATAATACACAATATACAATACGCTAAGGGATATAAAGAGTTAGTATGTGATTTCAAAGACAAAAAAAGAGTACTTTTGGCTGTGATGATTAAACCAATTAATTAGATTATATTTCAGTACAGTGTCTATATTTCAAGTCCCATATATTAATCAATATAGTCACACAAATAAGTGTAAAATCACTTCTATAATAATAGTTATTGAGATAATCATTGCATAGTGTTGACATATTACCTAGGACCTACTAAGCAAATGATTAATAAATATCAGCTATTCGAATGATTTTTTTTAAAAGATTTATTTGAGAGAGATAGTGAATGATAGAGAGAGAGAGAGTAGAAGCAGGGGGACGGATAGAAGAAGAGGGAGAAGCAGACTCTCCACTGAGCAGTGAGCTGATATGTGGCTTTATTCCAGGGCTCTGGGATTATGACCTGAGCCGAAGGCAATGGCTTAACCATCTGAGCCACCCAGGCGCCTCTAATGATTAGTTTTTAATATAAAAGAGATGTTGCTGTAAAAGGTGTTTAAGCAAGGAAATGGAAAGTGATCGCAGAATGTTTTCTGATGTTTAATTTAGGATTACTTTGTCAGAGAACCTGGAGCAGGAAGTGACTAGAACTGGGGGATCTGTCCCCTCTCAAATCCATATTATGTATGTCATACATTAGGACATCTGCAGTGACAAGATAGAGGTAGAAACATATGTCAGAAATGCATGGAATTCACCTAGAATAACTAACTTGAAAGAGAGCAAGTAGATGCAGAGAGTTGGAGCACAGGTGACCAAGACAGTGGGGGTGATACTGAAAGCCCTTGGGGGACACAGCATTGGAAGCAGGTTCATGAGGGACAGAATGAGTTACATTTGAACTAACGATGTTCAGATGTTGGGATTCCTAGGTGGAGGCTTTTGGAGAGTGGATAGGACTGGAGATTTATATTTGGCAGTCACTAGAGTTATAGCTAAAACTGCTGGGATATATGAAATTACCTTTGAAGGACCATAGAGGAAGGCACAAAGAAAATTTAAGAGTCCCCTAATTTGGGGCTGGGAAGAAAAATGATCTGAGAAAGAGAAGGGAGGCCAGAAAGGCAGAAGAAACTTGAATGTTCAGGATTAATGCAGCCATGGAGGACCGGGATTCTAGATCACAGCAGCTTCAAATTCCTGGGGAAGTTTGAAGCGAATGGCACTTGAGGAAGGCTGATTAAATTGGCTACAGGAGATCACTGATGACCATTACAACAAGGATCATTTAGAAAAGTTGCATGCAGAGGGCCAGGTTTTTATTTTATTTTATTCTTTTAAGAGTTTATTTATGTATTTGCTGATTTATTTACTAACTTATTTACTTATTTATCTGTCAGAGAGCGAGCATGAGAGCGAGTGCACAAGCAGGGGTGGGGGAAGCAGAAGGCATAGGGAGAAGCAGGCTCCCTGCTGAGCAAAGAGCCCCATCCCCATGGGGGGACTCAACCCCAGAACCTTGCGATCATGACCTAGGCCGAAGCCAGATGCTTAACCAACTGAGCCACCGAGGTGTCCTGGTGGGTGGCCAGATTATATAGTTCCACTCACGAACTAATGGCAGCGAACGTGGACTACTCTGATGAGAAACTGGTTGGTAAAGTTAAAGAGTATATTAATTAAATTATTTAAGCTAAGGGTCAGCGCAAGTGAAGAAAGTTTTCTTGGAATGTAGGAGACCCAAGGTAAGACCTACATTTGAAGCATGCAGGTGTTTTGCATGCTCTAGTCTACTGTTTGGCTAGATTAAATAATCTGAAGTGATGAGTTGATAAGATAAAACTGGAGCAAATGCATTCCAATCTGCACTGAACCTGGTACTATTCTGATTTGTTGTAGAAAAATGATGTAATTCCATTTTTAAGTTACTAAAACTGGCTGTGGATGGGCGGATGAGACCTCCGGAGGTGGTCCATTCTACCTGCTGGAGATGGTACACCTTGGCTAGACAAATAACACTTACGGCGGTCTCCTGGTAGTGGTAGTGAACAGGATAATAATGAATTTTAATGTTACATTGACATGCTGGAGTGCCAGTCTGATCATACTCTTGTGAATGGTCCTACAGCTATGTGTATTTGAAACTTTGATTTAATGACATGGGAATTACTGACTCCCATTTCTGGTTGGAGCTGGAAGCAATATTCTCCAAGGCTGGTAGAGTATATATTATATATGAGTGAATGTCTATGTATCTATATACCTATCTAAGTCTATGTATCTATGTATCTATCTATGCATTTTATCTATCTACACAGATATATAATAACTATTAGTTATTGAATGTTACGAGATTGAAGGTATGATAAAAGATGAATTAGAAGTACCATCTATAATCTATAATCATCTATAATCAATATATATATATAGATTATATATACAAGATAAAGAATATTATCCCATTTTTATAAATGAAAAAAACTGCAACTTTAGAAGTGAAGTGCATTGTCCAAGGTCACACAGTTAGCGGGAAATTGTAACTGGGATACAAACCTAGCACTGCCTTTCATACTTTTTCTCCCTTTTGGATATATAAACAGGGGACACACACAGGGATGAAGTATATTTTATAAGGGATAGGAGGAAACTATTATTGGAAATTGTGTCCTGAATTGCATTGAATTCATGGAGCGACCTAGTTTTTCTTCATCTCTTATGGAACTTCTTGTTGCGAAAGCAGGGGTTGGAACCTTGTTTTTGGAAGCCAAGGCGAGAGATTTGCTCAGCATCATCAAGGCTACTTAGCCATGAGTAGGTAAGCCATGGCTGAGCTAGGACAGCAACAAGATCTCCTGTGTCCAAATCTTCAGTCTACTATCCCAGGCCTAGCTCAACATGTCTGAGAAAAGGTGAATTTATGGATTTCTTAGTGATTTGCTTTCATCATTTAAAGGCTTCTTAGCAGGGCCCCTGGGTGGCTCAGTGGGTTAAAGTCTCTGCCTTCAGCTCAGGTCATTGTCCCAGGGTCCTGGGATCGAGCCCCACATCGAGCTCTCTGCTCCATCGGGAGCCTGCTTCCTCCTCTCTCTCTCTGCCTGCCTCTCTGCCTACTTGTGATCTCTGTCAAATAAATAAATAAAATCTTAAAAAAAAAAAATAAAGGCTTCTTAGCATTTTGGGCAGACTCTCCTTGGAAACCTCCAGTGTCTTGAACTCATGTGGATTTTGTTATGCTAAAAAGTTTTCTCAGTAGGGTTCTCCCTATTATGTTTTGACTGGTATTTCATTTTTCTTTTACAAACTGAACGATAGAAGGCTCCAAGGTGTGTGGTGTAAAAGTAATTGCTAAAATAAAGAATGATGGCGTGTCAAAGCGATTTATATTGGCAATTTAATTGGAAATACTGCCATTAGCATAAAGCATTCCACTTGATATGGGTTTTATGTTCCTGTTAAATAAGAGGGAGTTAACCTCTGCACATTATTATCAGCATATACAAATGATGATCAATACTGCAATTTTTTTGAAGTGATATTTTATTAAAGTAGCACCAACGTGATGATCCTTCAGGTAGCGCATATTTATCTAGAATAAAGTCCAAAAGCTTCTTAAAGGAGTTTGGCTTCTTCCAAAAACTGGCATTGGTCTGCACTTATATAAGGCACTATTGCTCCTTTCATTGTGGCTAAACTTTCGAAATAGACGCTGCAGAGATAAAACACCACCTGGGATATTTTACCCTTAAAGCAGGACAGTAATTGTAACAGGCCTGGTGCTTTTGTGGGTTTATTTTAAACATTCCTAAAAAAAGTCGGGTTTGTAATTTTCCTTCAGATTACAAGCTGACATTTTGGAAAAAAAAAAAAAAAGTAGCAGGGAATGCAGTACTTCTGCGTGGTGGCAGCTGATAATTACCATAGTGTGAGTGGGGCTAGATATAACCCAGGCATTTTAAGAAACATAGCTGATTACAGTGCTTTAAGAGTAACTCAATTCGGGAATTTTGCTTTGTTAGGCAAATTGAACTGTCTTGCTTCACCCATCTCATCTCACTTCCTATTTTTGCTTTTCAACTAAGAGCCACCTTTCTGTCTTAAATTGCAGGGTTGTCCCTAGGAAGAGTTATGTACAAAACTGAAAAATGAAATGTAGAAATCTTCTAAAGAGGACAGTATGAAACTGATTCTCACCATGTGCAATGCCTCTGGAAAGGTCTACTCTGCAATAACATTTTGCATTATTTAAAATGTTTATACTCTTTTTTTTTTTTCCCAGAGAAAGTAAGAAATTGTTTTGTGGCTAAGGTCAAAATTAGAAAATGTCATACTGGCCGGGCTTGGATATGTGCACACTCAGGGAAGTAGGAGAAGAAATGAGAGAAGGAAGGCTCCCCATAAAAGGAAAATGGGAAGACTTCAAACATGTATTTTCAACTACAACATACACAATTTACTTTTTAAATTAATTGTATAGTTGAGTTGCCCAGTTCTGATTGCTGGCATCAAAATAAATGTTTCTACGGAGTGTGTATGTGTGTGTGTGTGTGTGTGTGTGTGTGTGTAAAAGAGAGAGAAAGTGACACACAAAGAGACTAGTACATACATGACATGACCAGGATATTTCTGAGCACCTGTGGTTTCAAAGTCAGTTGAAGATCCAAATTGACAAAAATGTAGGTTGTAGTAACTGCTGTTGCAATGAAGGATTATTATTCAAAAGCCACTTTTTTTTATAATACATAACAGTTATAATTTGTTCCAAGTAAATACCACTTCTAAGAGTTTAGTCTAAGAAATGCCCAAACCTCTATGAAAATGGCTGAATATACAGCCATGGCAGTTCGGGATGGATACAGGTTATTTGGAGTCAAAAGCCCTTTTAAAGTAAGATATTACATAATTATAATTGTAAATTTAGAGCAATAACTCTAGAAAGAGCTTTGAGGGGGTGCTGAAGTTGAATGTCATTAGTTTTGTGGTCAGTCCATTTCTATTCAGGAAAGGATCTAGTTTATACAAGACTGAGGTAGAAGCAACCACATTTGATGATCTATTATTCTTTCAGAGATCACTATGGTACTTAAAGTAAAGCTACCTTTGTCTTTATTGGTTACTTTCTTTCAATTCCAATCTTTCATCCCACTATGTCTGCCTTCATTAATTCCTACCATCTCACTTACTGAAGTGATACAATACAACCCTGCTTTGTATCGCTATCACTACTTCTTCAAGCCTACATCTCCAGTGTATACTGTATATGGTCCTATAGTAACACAGCATTATGTGTTATGAGCTGAATTGCACTGCCCCATAATTCAAATGTTGAAGCCCTAACCCCCCATACTTGACTGTATTTGGATATAGAGGGCCTTTAAAGGGGGTGATTAAGTTGAAATGAAGCAATTTGGGTGGGCCCTACTCTATTTTGACTGGTGAACTTGTAAGAAGAAGAAATTTGAACGCATTAAAGAAACATCAAGGATGCACATGTACAGAGGGATGACCACATGAAGAGCCAGCAGCAATATGGGGTCCATCTGTAAGCACAACAGAGAAGCCCAGAGGAGACCAGCTCTGCTGATCTTGGACTTCCAGCCTTCCAGAGCTGTGGGAAAATAAATCTCTGTTATCTAAGCTACCGTGTCTGTGGTATTTTGCTCTGGTAGCCCTAACAGACTGTCAGCTGAAATTTATCAAATAAACTGTCACTAAGCAATACTGTCCTCACCTCAGTGTGCTTGATTACTTAGGAGGAGCTAACTGTCTATACGCACATCAAATATACTGGTTGAGTGAAATAACAAGTGCTTGTATGCACACATGTGTGTAATTAGTGTAGATTTCAACAGGGATCAATGGTGGAAAAAAACCTTTCATCCTTACTTTCTACCCTAGGCAATGTCAAATTAAAGAAAAGATTGTAGTGATGACATAAAATCCAGGTTTACAGATGATCAAATATATACATTCATTAAGTCCTAATGAGGTAGAATTTAAAGAAAGAAAAGATGAGCAAAGTTCCCTAAATGTATCAGAACACTAAAAGCATGATGGACATTTCTTTCTTGATAGAAGGGGTGTCTGCAAGGTACAAAGCACATTTCTTTACATGGAATACATGCATTGTACAGTGGGATGGATATTTGCCACAAGCCTTATAGGTTGCTTTCTAAATTTATAAAATTTCAAGTGTAAGAATGAACATGGTCAGTTCTTGAAAGAAATATCAGGAAAACTGGCTCATACAATCCACATTTCATGGAACAAAGGACTAATCTGTGTCAGAAAGCTAATTTATTACTTTGCAATCAGTTATAAATTACTATCCTTGTGAGCATGACAGTTCAGGAGAACTAATTATGTCTATGTGGATTCTTGATGAAAGTATATGAAGAGCAAATAGAAATTTTTTTTTAAGATTTTATTTATTTATTTATTAGGGAGAGAGAGAGAGAGAGAGCGCGCACATATGTGAGTAAGGGAAGAGGTGTAGGGGGGAAAGAGATAGAGAGAATCACAAGCAGACTCTGTGTTGAATGTGGAGCCCAACGTAGGGCTCGATCCCAGAATCCTGAGATCCTAAGATATGACCTGAGCTGAAACCAAGAGCTGATGCTCAACTGCCTGAGCCACCCAGGTGCCCCAGGTAAAGGAGAGCTTCATCTAGATTTAAGAGCCTTCTAATGAATTGTTTTTCTATTTTCTGTAGATAATTTCATTTGGATTTAGAAGACTATTCATTCATCTATTGTACTATTCACTTATTTGATAAATAGTATTTATTGAGCCTCTATAAAGGGCCCAGAATTGTGCTAGGCATTAGGAATTGCATTAGGAATGCAATGGTGAACAAGGCCAAAATTAACTCTGTCTGAGTGGAACTTATATTTTAATTGTCATGGCTTAGCTAGTAAATTATACCTACTTGTCCTCTTGAGTAACATTTCTCTTTAGTTCAGAAGTACTAATCTTTACCATCAGTAGTGCTTATTTCCATAAATGTCTATCAAATTATTGCATACATCTAATAAACCTCTTTGTGAAAAAGTGGTTCAAGTTTTCCATAAAAGATTAAGGCATTCCAAATTCAAGGATCCTATGACTCACACTCTAAAACCCTAAGCATCATAGCACAACTCAAAGTGACAGAAAAATGAATCTGAAAAATATCTCCAAGTAAACATTTATTTCATAATTGGTCAAAATGTAATTAAGTTTTGAGATCTATATATTCCCCCCCTATGCTGGAAGGAGTCTCCTTGGCTAATTCTCTAAAAACAGAAGGAAAAAAATCCAATTTCTAGGGGTTTCTTGAATCAATATTTGATTTTATGTTTCTCTTTCTATTGACACCAAATCAAATGAAATTTTGACTTCCCTGATTCTATACATATACATTAAACACACCAGTGCCTCTTCTCATGACATCCTTGCCTACCCTGAGATTTACTAAGATTAAATTGTCTGACCTTGATGAGTCATGGTCATAGTTCTTGATGTTCACACATGCATGAAATCATTTTCTGGTTTACGGTGTTAGAAAAAAAGAAAAGAAAACATCTAATTTCAAGGCACTTTCTATTTTCTGGGTTGATTCCCCAGATTTTTATTCAAGGAGTGAGTCTGTAAGAGAATTGCTTGAGGTGGAAATGTATGAAGGCAAAGATCTACAGAAGCAGCCCTTTATCTAACCATATCACTTCTCAGAAGCCATGACCCTGGAGAATTGGATAAAGCGGATGAGGGGCACAAGAGCCTGAAGGATACAAAAACTAGACATCTGAGATTTTCTTGTTTCAAGGAGATACCTAACCTACTTTAAAAATATTCCTTTAAAGGGGAGTTTAAAGGAAGTTCCTTCCTATTATGAGGTCAATGACTCCCTAGTTAGATCTTCCCTTTGTCGTTTCGGGTGACTTTAAATGGGATATTGCAATATTATCTGCGAAGAGAAGCCTTTTCTTTTGGCTTGCAGATAAACTAGATATTTCAAGAAGAGCAATTCGCTGCTTGCAGACACTGTGTACTTATAATTTCTTATTAGAGGCTGAACCAACATTTAAAAATGCTACTACAATGCACGTAAATACTATTGACAAAGCTTTTATGGCTATTAATGCCACTGTAAAAATATGCCTGCATTTTAAGAACTCTATAGGCTTTGTACATCTGCATAGCTCTTGAGTTCCCTGCTTTGTGGGGGGAAAACTGATGCGGAATATGAGATCATTTACCAACCTTTTAACCTGATTTAAATTTGTGAGAAGTCTGATTAGAAAGTACTTTTCCTTAATGTAGTTCTGATATACTCAGTTTTCTTTTTTATTTAAGATTTTATTTACTTATTTGACAGATACCACAAGTAGGCAGAGAGGGAGGCAGAGAGAGAGAGGGGGAAGCAGCCTCCCTGCTGAGCAGAGAGCCCGACATGGGGCTCCATCCCAGGACCCTGGGATCATGACCCGAGCCGAAGGCAGAGTCCTTAACCCACTGAGCCACCCAGGCACCTCTATACTCAGTTTTCTTATCCTCATAAATTTATTAGACACATAATTGTCCTTATAAACATATTTCAAAAAATAATCATTGTTTAATCTTATATATTTGGTGCATTGTATCTTTATTTACTTAGAGGGATAAACATTTTATTTTGGTCTCAGATCTTTTCCTGGTGGTTAAGCGAAGACTGAAGATACACACAAATAGAATTATGTCAGATTTTTGGTCTTTTGATTTTTAAAGTTTTGTAAAATTATGTATTATTTTATTTCTCTTCCAGCACAACTCAGTACCTCCTCAAAAGTGATTTCACTGTATTCTTCTCTAAGGATTCTTAGTGGTTTCATCAGTTTCATATGGTTCCATACACCTTTGCTGAAAGAGATCGACTCAAAAAAAAAACAGTCTTTGGCTCACCAACATTTACTGAATTAATTTAATGAGGTGTAGAAGAATGAGTTCCCACTCAGGTATGGTTTTTTGTGCTGGGACTTACTGAGGGACAGAAATTCATTCAACACTTGGTCACACTTAATCTCAACCTAAATCTCCCTCTTGAGAGTGGGGAAGGGAGCAGGACTATTCGGTATTAATATACCTCTATTGCCTAACTTTCTAAGCAAAATTCAAGATGCTATTTATGAGAGCATTTGAATACTGTACTTAAGATGATTATTTCCCTCTGTTTATGAATTCTGCACTATTTCTAGACTCTAGAATATATCAATTAAAAAAATCAAAGCAAAGATCATTTTCTTGGAGCTTATGTTCTAGGGAAGAAGTAGGAGAGCTTGAAAATTCAATAGATGTAAGAAAAAATTAAATAATGCAGTATGCTATCATATATCCTATGTATTATAATATGTAATAAATACAATGGGGAAAAAGAAAAAAAGGTTGAAGGGGGCTAAGGGGATTAGGATATTGGGGGAGGTAGTTTGTAATTTTAAATAGGCTTTGCAAGTGGGTTGCCTAGAGAAGGTGACATTTTAGCTTAAAGTAAGTGAAGGAATGAGTTGTATCAATATTTAGAGAAAAAGTGTTCCAAGCAGAGGAAACAGAAACCACAATAACACAAAAGTTGTACAGTGTCCTTAAGATGTATCAAAGGGGCTAGGGTGATTATAACAGAAGGAACAAAGAAGCAGCAAGTGGCAGGCGACATAGGGCATGAGCATTTTTCGTTTGCTTCTCTGAATCCATTCCATTCTCTTTCCACCCTGTTTGGTGCCTTGGAGGGCCAACATGTGTGGCCTATATCAACAAGTTCTTCTGCCCACCAGCTACCAAAGGGGTTTAGCCAATGTGAGTTAGAGACAGGGAATCTGAGGGCTGGGAAATAGTAAGTCCAGGAAATTTGTCATCTGGCTTTCTCCCAGCTGGGTTGCTGTTGGTTGACTTTACCTTTTTATCAAAGGCCAAAGCTCCTGTCAGGCAGTTTTCTCCATGAAGATACTCTCCTGGACTCATGGCTCAGGTAATTGTTTTCTCTTCTTGCTCCAGTAGGACTAGGAATGGTAATAGCTCCCCACTGTTGCTAGCCTCAGGGTAGTGAACCACCTATAACTGACTTTTTTTTTTTTTTTACCCTCACCCTCATCTTTGTAAATCCTCCCTTTATTGAGCTCCTCACAATCACCAGTTTAATTTTACTATCTATCTTCCTTCCAGGCTCTTGACTAATAAAAATGTGGTAGATCATGATAAGGATATTGGTATTTATCCTGAGAGGTGTGGACAGATACAGAAGAGTGACTTTTATTTTCAAAAGAATCAGTCTGTCTTGTTGAAAATTGTCTGTAAGAGGGCAAAGCTGAAGCAAGTAGAAAAGTTACCAGGTTACTGCTGTAATCCAGATGAGACACATCTCATTTGCATCCAGCTATACAGGCCAATTATTCTCAGTCAATACCCAGTCAATCACAAATGCATCTTTAAAAAAAAAAAAAGATTTTATTTATTTGAGAGAGAGAGAGAGAAAGAGAGAGAGAGTATAGGTGAGGTGGGGAGAACCAGAGGGAGAGGGAGAAGCAGGCTCCTCACTGAGCAGGGAGCCCAATGTAGGGCTCCATCCCAGGACCTGGAGATCATGACCTGAGCCAAAGGCAGATGCTTAACCAACTGAGCCACCCAGGGGCCCCTTGAATGCATTTTACAAGCCCTGCTACAAAACCATAAACTTTTACCATGGTCTAACATCCTAGATGGTTTGTAAGAAACAATTTCTCCATAGCAGTTCTGGTTCTATTGAAGCAAAATCCTATGTATTACTAGTAGAATAATTAGTGATTATAAGTAGAATTTTAAAAATTGAATCAAGTACCCGTAACTTATTAAATGTCATTCCATTTTTCTTCATAGGCCATCTGCTCTCTGCTTTAAGAATAAAAAATATTTTAAAACACATTTTTATTGTTCTTTTAAAAAATTTTATTTTATTATCATAAGAACACTTCATATGAGATCTATCTCTTTAACAAATTTTTAAGTGTAAAATACTTAAAGTGTAAGTGTAAAATACTTACTACTGAATATTGTTACAACGTTGCACAGAAGTCTCTAGAGTTTACTCATCTTGCTCAACAGAAACGTTATGTCCATTGATTAGTAACTCCCCATTTCTCCTCCTCCCAACCCCTGCCAATCATCATTCAACTCTGATTTTATAAATTTGACTAATTTAGATAACTCATGTAAAGTAGGATCACATAGTATTTGTCTTCCCGTGACTGGCTTACTTGACTTACTATAATGTTCTCAAGTTTTATCCATGTTGCTGAGTATTACAGAATTTTCTTTTTCTTCTTTTTTATAATAGTATTCTATTATATCTATATACCACATTTTCTTAATCAGTCAATGAATACTTTGAGTTTATTGTTTCCACATATTGGCTATTGTGAATACTGTTGCAATGAACATGGGAGTATTGATTCATTTTTCCAACAATATTTTTGAACACCTACTATATTTTGTTCTAGTCAAATGTTTCAAAGTTAAGGAAGATGGGATGGCAGTGAGGTTGGGCAAATATTAGTTGAATGCAAACTGACAAGAGCTGTAATGGAAAGACACATGAATGCTGAGAGCCTGTAGCAAGGAGAGCTGCCCTAGCATGGGGCGGGGGGTTCCATGGAAGACTTCTCTTGGAAAGTAATATTTGATTTTTATAATAAATAGAACTATGTTCTACCTGTAGTAGTGATAAACACTTTCACCAAGAATAGGAGTCCCCCCCATACTTGATAAAACCAGAATTCTTTTAGTAATCTTCCACTTGGTTTATTTGAACACACATGAGGCTCCTTTCTAGTTTGGTCAAAGCAATTGAGGTAAAATATAATCTACTTGCCCATGGTTGTGTTGTGGCCATGAGGTTAGACTTCTGTTAGGGCTCCTTTTATAGATTCTGTGTGTAATTAGTTATGTACATGACCTATTTCCCCCAAGTAAATTGTGCTGAGTTCTGAGAGAAGAGAACCGAATTTCCACATATTGCATACAAACTCTGTGCCAGGCACCCTTCCAAGAATTTGAGCACATTCACTCTTCTCTTTCCTCAGAGCCCACATCTGATCTAGTCTGTCAGCACTACTATGAAAAATATACCCCCAGTCTAACAACCACTGCTTTTTCTGCTTTGGTTTAACCCACCACCATCTCAAATTTAGGCTTGTGTAATAGTCTTCTAATTGGTCTTCCTGTTTCTACTCATGTGTTTCCATAATCAGCTCTCCACACAGTGGTCAGACTGAGGTTAAACAGTTCATCAGAGCATGTCACCTCATTATTCAATGTTCCCCAGTGGTTTCCCTTTGCCTTGCCAAGCAAATGGGAATCCTGTACATTGATGGATCTACCTTTTGACTTTCCACCCATCTCCTATTGCTCTCAGTCTCTTTCATCACGATCCGGTCTACTGAAATCCTTGGTACTCCAAGTATGCTATGACCTTGGAGCCTTGCCACTTGCCATTGCTTCTACTTTAGCCATACATACCCTTTACACAGGTGATCATATGACTAATTTCTTCTCCTTATTCAGGTTTCTTCTCTAGTTCTCAGAGACGCTTTGCTGATCAGCTGATTCAAAAGGACAAATTATCCCCTCAGTTCCTCACTCTTGCTCAACTTGATTTTTCTTCATAGTCTTTACCACTTTCAATGTAATGTGTGTTTATCTGCATATTTTCCAGGATATAAGCTCCAGGAGGACAGAGACATTTCCTTTTTTTGAAAATCACTCCATATTCTCAGAACCTGGAACATAAGCATATTCTTCAAATGTTTCCAGAAACACTGACTGATCTCATCCAAAACTCTTTGCCTATCATGACTGTCAAAAGCAAGTGCCAGAAGTTCAGAACCATTCCCTCATACTATTTGCATCCCTTTCAGTGCTTTAAACATAGTAGACATGTAGCAAATATTTCTTGAATAATAAATGGATATGATCATGAACATTAGCTCTGTAAACTGCTGCGGAGAGGCAATATAATTTTATAAGTAAATGCATGGTCTTGTGGTTAGACTGGACTGTTTGAATTTTATGTCTGCCACTTGCTTTGTCAGACTGGGCAAATCACTTAACCTCTCTGATCTGAGTTTCCTGATCTGAAAAATTAGGTTCGTTACAGGACTAGCCCCAGGGAGGGTTGCTAGGAGGGTTAAATAGATGAAGAATGTATGCAGCACTGAGTCAGCATGTGTTATCAATAAAATAATCCTTTAGCTTTTGTTAAATAACCTCTTTTGTCCTTTGGGGTTTCCTGTGGCAGAGCAGGTCAGTGTTTCCTGTTTGTCTGGTCCCCTACTGGCTTTAAACCTTTAAAGGACAAGGACTCAATTTTATTAATCTTTAAATTTCCAGAACCAATACATTGAAGGTACTTGATGAGTCTGTTTTGAATTGAACAGGACTGAATTAGAGGTGACAACTCTTATTCTGGAAGAAGGGCACTGTGATATTGATTGGTGTCAATATCAGTGAGTCCTTTTTAAGTATTGATAAGGCACAGGCACCTACCTACAGGCATGTTTGTGAAGTTATTAGCAAAATCCTGTAAATGGCAGGGGGTGGGTGGGGGGGCTTCCTTCATTGTTGTGGTGGTGGTGATATGGAAGAGTAAATGAGGAGAGGCGTGTCTGCTGGAGGAGAAGGTCCATCGGTGCAGACCTTATTCCCTTCCCCTGCCATTACTGGCTTTTGCCAAAGCTGGACTCCAAAGGCTCTGGTTGGATCCCTTACCAGTTGTTAGGTACAGCCAGTTGTGTCAGCTGAAGCAGTGGAAATTTCTATTCAACTTATAAATAGTTGAAGAGCCTGTCTTGGTGATATGTGAAATGCACAAATATTCCATTTTCTCCTGGGAGGGTGGATTGGGAATCAGTGTATGATCCTGTCACGTCAGCTGTGTCAAAGCTGTTGTTCATGAGGACACACAGCTATAAGATATTCATGGGAACATAACAAAGACTTAGCCTTAGCAAATAATGAGCATTCTTCTCCCGAAGCTGGCTCTCCAGCTAGAAGCTGAGGCACGTGGGGTCGCCCTGTCAGAAGTAGGAATGAACCTCACATTCTTTAGGATTGTGTACTTTGCAAATACAAATTTGCACTGAGCAATTCAAGGAAGCTCCAGGAACTTTATTTTCTCCCTGGGGACATGGTGGAAGGGTGGGGGAGGGTAGTGGCGGTGGTGGTGCTTCTTTTTTTCTTTCCTACGGGAAGCAGAGAAGATACTTTCAGTGGTTATCATGTTTCTATCCCAGTTGACTATCAGGTGTTTTTGTGTGTTTGGTGTATGTTTTCTTAATATCATTTCCCCATATATTCAGGTCTTTATTCTCTGCTGCCTATAACTGAAAGATCCAAGAGAAGAGAAATTTCTCAGAGTGATATTTCATTCTTTCATGTATGATATTATTATTATATATATATAATATTATTTTATATATTATATATTATTATATATTACATATATTATTATTATTTAAGGAAGATATAATTTCACAGAATGAATTAAAGTTTGTAGAAAGGAGTTCTTCTTTTTGGTCTTTGAGTTGGAGGAGCTTGGAAATCTTTATAGTGGAGAGTGGAAAAAAGTATTGGTTTTGGATTCAGATACAAGTTCAAACTCTAGGTCTTCTCTGAGACCAGAGGCAGGTTACCTGACTTCTCTGAGCTCTGATGGAGGAAATTAAGCCTTAGAAAGTTCTTACTAAATGACAAAGTATGGCCAAAGCACTGAATACTCATCCTTTGTACATTACGTGTTCGACAAATGTTAATTCTTTTTCTCCTCCAGCTTTCCTCAGAAACAATACTCTCCTCTTTATTATTTACTTATTTGAATTTTTTGTTTTGTTTTCTAATTACCCTTCTGGTTATACTTACTACTCTGAGACTAAATTTAAACTCTTTAGCATAGCCCTTCTTATGTCTTTTGTGCTCTGCTATCCCCCTCACGTACTGGCCACAGTTACCCTTTTTTTACCTATCCTTTCCATGACACCTAGCCAACTCCTTCCTCAGCATGTACTTTGCTGTAACTAGTCATGTGCCTTTTCTGAGCACCACGTTTGACTTCTGTGCTCCAGGGGCACTTGTTACCACCTCTTGTATAGCTCTTACTATGTTGTACTTGATTTTTCTCTATCTTCAACTAGACTATAAGCTTCAGGTACCCACCATAGTGATTAGCAAATGGTGAGTGATTAATGAATGTGTTGAATGAACAGATAAATGAAAGACTAACTATCTTGGAAGGTAGTTAAAAATGAAGACTTTTTGTCAGTACCTAAGGTATGTCTGGGCCAAACATCAAAGCTGTATTTCTTTTTTTGGTGCAGAAATTTGATAACTTATGGGTAATTCTGTTATTGTGGGTAAAAATACAGACTCTCGACCTTGATTGCACAGGTTCAAATCCTGACTCTGCCATTGATTGCTGAGTGATCTTACATTACTCAATCTCTCTGTGGCCCAGTTTCCTCACTTGTAAAGTGAAGATAATAATAATTCATATTTCAGGGATTGCAATGAAAATTAAATAAATTTTTACATGTAATAAGCTTATCACGCCTATAGGAGCTTATATCAGCACATGGCATATTGTAAATACTAAAAATTAAGAAAATTTTAAAAAGCATTCTTACAATTAAGTGCAAAGGATCAGATGTAAATTTTGAATAGGGCAGGGTGCTCACAAACAAGAGGCATTATAAGATTGAAAGCATCTTATTACCCTTCAAAATCTGACAAACCTGAAGAATTAACATCTCTATAAAAAGTAATATCACTGCAACTGCTCCTTCTCCCCCTCCTCTGTAGAGTGGGTGAGTTTAGTGACAGACTGTTTTGGAAGCAGCTAGAAATATCAGTTTAAGAAATGCTTGGCAACCACTTTAGAATGATTATCTGACTTTGGGAGAAAGGGAGAATACTGAGGTATTCCTCTTACCCAAATTTAGAAATGTCAAGAAGGCATAATGAATCATCTCTTAGAGGCTTTAAAAACATTTTTCCCATACTAAGTGTCGCTTATCGCTTTCCATTGCTGGCGATTCTGAACCTCAGGATAACCCAGCAAACCCTGAAGAAGCTACCCAGCTTTGTGAATGATGGGATGTCCTTCAGGTCTAGCTCCTTTACCGTACCTGCCCGGACATTGTCCTCAGCTTCCCAGCTTCTCTTCTACTCTGTGCATGGTCCAAGTCAACAAAGGTAACGCTATTCCTTCTATCAGCCATGAGCTCAGACACAGGCCAATGCAATACAAGGAAAGGGATTTTGGAGAAGGAACTCAGTCTTTCTCTCCCACTGGATGTGAACAGAGAAGCATGTTGCTCTGATTGCTGCTGCAGCCATTTCCCAGCAAGGCCACCAGCCTTAGGTTGGACCAGTGCTGCGACTGGCAGCTTGGAGAGGTGGGAGGAAGTGCATCCCTGACTACAGGGTCAGCCACTACAGTCTGCCAGAACTCGGTAATTCCTCTTCTGCATGACACTTAACTTCCTTACTGTTAAGCTAGTTTAATTTGGGTATCTGTTATTTGCAGCCAAAAAAATATTCTAACCAAACACTTCATCCCTTCTGCCTTGTAAGGCAGTTATTTATGTCCATGTGGGTGTCCCTGTTGGATTGCCCATAACCTGAGAGCTGCCATGTGCCATCCTTTTTTTATTTCTTCCAAAACATTTGACATAGTTTCTTACAAATAATCACAACTTCACTACTTGCTGATTTATAACAATGTTGACAGCAATATACCCTGATAGGCTCCAGCCCCATTTAATGGCAATGAAGCCCCTATTAAAGCAGTTTGCTTTCTGATCAGTAATCATAAAAGCCAATGCGTGGCAGAAGTAAACAAAAGCCTGGTCTTTCTGTATCTTTTTCAGGTGGCCCATGCAATAGTTGGATATAAAAAAATCTTATTACAAACTAAACCACTAACTTATGTTTTCATAACATGCAACCATGTACACTCCCCCTAGCTTCCCTTCTATCAGGACTAATTTCAGGCAGTCTGTTTATTGAGTGGAGATGAATTTTATTGGTGACAAATGCACTCCTGCATTAACAAATTAAGTGCGCTCTGAAAGGAGGAAAAACAAACTCAGAGAAAATTGGGTTGTCTGTTCTTGAAGTCTAAAAAAGGACTTCTTTCCTCAGGGGACATCCAGTATTTTCATAATCACATGGAAAGGAAAACATGTGCCTCTTGGGTATCACATTAAAATAAATTAATTTTGCTGTCTTATTCCTAATGGCTAGTGGCAAATGGGGGGTGTTTATTTCTAGACTTCTCTTGTTCACAAAACCAGGTTTTTCTATGACCTCCATCTCACTAAAGATGAATAGCTGTGCCAACTTCTAGGAGATGAGGGATGCGGTGTCTGTTTCTCTGTTTATGGCTTGTTATTAATAGGTGAGTGGACGTGAGGAATAATGGGATCCTAGAGCCTCAAGATTCTGACTTCGTGTCACTAGAGCATCATCTTCTGCTTTCTGCTCCGTTGTTCTTGGGATATAAAATGTCTTCTGTTCCTTAGAAATATCCTGCCTTATGATCAGACTGATGACAGCTCCTCTATTTAGCCTAACTTGTGAAGAGTTTTCATCCCTCCTTCCTCCTAACGTATACTAACATTAAACATAGGCTTTTCTTGATCTGTTCTTCCCCGAGCAGCCTCTACCTTCATACCCATTCTCCTGAAATAGCAGAAGTGTCCTTCGGTCACGTGCATTTCTTTGGCATTCTCCAGATCCAGTGAGGAGAAGCACCAATCCATCACAGACAGAGGTGACTACATACAGGAGCTTCCAGTAAGTTGATACACCCATTATATTTTTACTGTGGGACATTATGATCTTAAATACTTGACTTTCACTGATGCTCAAGTATTGGAGAGTTACAAACGACCCCTCTAATGGACATAGGAGTCATTGAGAGAATCTGAAAAATAGCAGTGTTTCCTGGAATTTCCCCAGCATAAAATCTTGTTTTATAGAGAAATGATGTAGTCATTGATGGGAACCTAGTATTTCCTATTCTTATTTCCTAGAAATAAGCTTTTATAAATAAATACTTGCCATGTGATCGTGAGTAGGTCTGCACAAATCTGGGAATATCTTGAGGGCTCATACATGTGACTGTTACTTTTGTGCTCTCTTTGATTTTTTTTTTTTTTCAAACGTTCTTAGTAGGGATGGCATTTGGCTTAGAATCAATACTATCCAAAGCTGTTTTACACACAGCTGTATGCTCACTCACTCAGGGTAAATAATTCTTTCTAATAGGTTGATTAGAGAATACAGTTTTTTTTTTTCTTATATACTTATTTGCATTGGACTTTTTTGAAGGTGTAGCTCTTAATCTCAAGGTAGAACTAAGCCTGAGAAAAATGAGAATAATAACTCTCACAGGAGAGACTGGGAACAAAATACTAAACTGAAGTTCCTTTTGGAAATGAATCTCCCTAATATCTGGTCAGTTAGAGACTGGATGATCTGCAGATTGTTTGTATTAAACACATATTAGATTTATTTTCTTGTATATAATTAGGAATAATCATCACTGCCAGAATCTAGAACAACACATCAACGATAAGTAGAGGTAATAGCAGCTGCATGTAAGACAAGGCGTACGAATACCTGCAGCCTGTGATTCCATCCCCCTCCTACCCCTTGTACTTGTGTCATGATGCATCTTCGGTAGCACAGCCCTTAGGTAGTCATTAAAATTCTACTAGGATTTAATGCAAATGCAGACATATCTCAGGGGGCATGGCTTGTCCATATTGAAAAAGGCTAATCATTTAGAATATGTTTTTACCGAAACAAGATTTCTTTTCAGAAAGCTTGAATTATACATCCAGCTTTATATTTTTATGCATTTAACAGATATCCAAACTGTGCTGAATACAGTGCCCATCCCTTTGGAGTATACACAAATGAGCGAGGCTCCGCCTTCCTTTGAGACTGTCAATCTCCCCGAGGGGTGAAAACAAGGAAGAACAGGTGAAGCGAGAAGAAATGATGTCATACTCATCGACTGTTTCCTAAATCGTATAGTCTGGAGGGCAACACTGTCACAGGAGTTTATGAGAGATCAGGGGAGACATGGAGAGGATATACGTTCAAGCTGGATTTTGATGGCTAAGAAGATTTGTATAGGCATAGAAAGGTGTCAGAGATAATTCCCATGATTCACAGGTTTCCTGACTTAGAATTAATTAGATTTTCTTTCCATTATCTGAGATATATTACATTCTTTCATTTAACCTGCATTATCTAAAATATAAGTAATTGCATTTAGCTTGAGAGAGAGATTCAAAAGAAACAACAGGCAAGCTCCCCTATCTGATCAGACTGAGCAGCAGAACATACATCCATCAAGATACTAGGTAACAAATAGAAAGAAAAGGTCTTTGGTTTTATCTCTATTTTAATTTCATGGGCATGAGGACCATATGGCTCTGAACTTTCTAACCTTTTTTCTATTCACAATTGAAAACATTCTACATAATAGGCCAAATAAGTTTTGGGCAATCCAAAGACTTTTACAGTGCTCAATTTGGGGCAATGTTTTCATTTGACCTGTTGAAAATGAAACTTTATAAAGCCATAGATTGACGCACTTACAATATTCTGTAGATTATGTTTTAATTCATATAAAGACAGAGATTTTTGTAAGAATCTGTGGTCCTTTTATTTTTGATACTAAACATTACTTTGTTGTGTTGGCTGATTATCTATTTCTATCTGCAAAACACAAATTGAGCATTCTAAGTCAATGACTTTATAGAGTTATTTATGCAAAACATCTTAATCCAGTCTTGCCTACCATTATAGCTAAAGGCTAGGTTTAATTTTAGTGGCTTAAAATGCTTTATGACTGATCTGTGCTGACTTGTATAAGGATAATAAATTCCCTGAAGAGGTGTTGAGATCAGGAAATAGTAACCCTGATTTTATCTTTGAGCTATTTGTGGTCTTTGAGGCCCTTTTTTGGGCTGTTCTTTCGTGAGAAAAATTGTCTCCAAGGTCCCTGCTCATCCAGATATCACAGAGTAGGGAGGCCTGTGAAAGGTAGACCCCAGGATTCAGGGTGCAGAGAATTGTTTGTGTGAAAGCAGCAGATACAGGCACATGCTCTTTTCTTACCTGGTGGGGCTATAATAAAGACATTCTTGTGATTCTGCAAGAGTACAATCAGAGAGAAATACTCAGAACTTTCACTCTTGGAGAGCCCCATCACAGGATCATCTCTGTTCATTGGCACAAGTATTTTCATGCTTCCCTTGATTTCGTAACCACAGCTTATGTCATCCAGATGTATCATAGAATCAAATTACAAATACAGTTTTTATTTTAGGCTCCAGTGTAATCACATCACTGAGACCTACTGGGGTAGCTTGATATTACTGCTCACTCATAAATAGTCCTACAGAAAATTACACAATATTGAACCGATTAATTAAATTGTTATTGATTCAAGACAACAAATAACATAATACTTACTGCCAAGATATATCAAGTATTATGAGCAACACTCAGGTCATAAAAGAAAATCCTAACCTTACTAGTAAAATCTAGTGAGAGGTATTAGGACAAGACTTACCAAACACTAATCAAAAGAGGGGAGCTATGTGCTTTCAAGTTTCGATAAGGTCCAGGAAGAAGGTAGAACTATAGAAGAGATATATAGAAAAAAATATAGGAAAAATAGAGAGGAGTGTGTGTGTGTGTGTCTGTGTGTGTTTATATGTATGTGTGTGTGCGTATGAGAGAGAGAAAGAGAGAGAGGGATGGCTTCTGAGTCAGAAACATCAGAAAAGGCTTCACAAATGAGGCAGAACCAGAAATGGAACAGAAAGCAAATGGTATCTTCTGATTTTGCAACTGGTTTTTGATTTTCTTTTCTTTCTTTCTGTTCTTATTTTTTTGTTTGTAAATCTTAATTTCTGAGAATGGTTTTGTTAAAAAAATTCCAGAGGCCTATAAATGAATGATTGTGCTATGGATTAATAGCATCCAATATTTTGCAGATCACTAAGTATAAAAATGTGATCCAGAACTTAACTCTGTGATGCAGAACTGAATATTCAGCTGACACTGACAGCACTGTAAGAGAGAGAGGAAGGGACTGTATCACCTGTTTGGCTTATTATTATAATTACAATTTATTACATCGGTTATTGTTATTGAATCTTTTCATGATGGAATTGTGCTGCTGTTCATACCTCCCCTAGAAGAACAGCATGACAGGTCCTGAAAAGGTCCTAGAAATCATCTTCTATGCCCCTTTCCCTTAAACTGTAGATGTCTAAACTATAGCTAAGCCCAGAGAGAGGCAAAGTTTCATCTTTGGTAGCCAAAGATGAGATGTTAACTCAGTTTGGTAGAGCTCAGTTTCCTAGAATTAGGAAACTGTTAACTGAGATGTTAACTCAGTTTGGTAGAGCTCAGTTTCCTAGAATTCATTCTACCATGCATAAAATAAGACACCTCCTTTACATGGTTAACTTAATTGGGTGTGTCTCAATTCTGCAAATGTATAGTTTCTGTAGTAGCTGTAGTAATTTAATAACTTTCTATTTTGACTTATTTTGTTCTTCATAAAATCACTAGGAACATTTCTGAAACAATGGTGTCAGTGGCATTGGCATTTCCTTTCTGTTAGTGGGTTTAAATATACATGAAAATAGTTTTGCATAATGCAGTTAAGATTAAATACATTCTGAAAAGTTCTAGAAAATCCCAGTATAGATGTAAAAGGTTATGCTTTAATTTCTAAGAAGTCTTTCTATTTGGAGACACTCACAGAGCTTACTAGTACTTTCTCTGGTTATTCAGGTATAATATTAACTACAATGATATAAGTTAAATAGAATAAATTATAGAAGTAATCTCATTTTATAAATTTACTACTAATTTTAAGGCAATTCTCATTTAGTGTTTTACCTACCTATGAGGCCACATGTAAATAAAGCTTGCCTCATATCGCACTTTGACTCATATTATCTGTCAATAAGTTCACTTGAACCCTGAAACTGTTGGAAAAAAATAATTGTAGATAGCATTCTAGGTTAAGGAGTTCTGAGGCTGTTTTATGACATACTGCATCAATAGAAAAAATGAAAAGGAGAAGGTCACTTTCTTGTAAAAAAAAAAAAAGTAATGCCTTCTTTTATAAGCACTTTTTTTTTATTGAGGTTATCGTAACTTCATTAAAAACCTCACGGGTAGTATTGCAGGGCACCGGGTTCAGCAAGGAAAGGCACTGGGGTAATGTCTGTGCCTTGTGGAGACAGACACGCTGACGGGAGGTAAATCTACCCTTTGACTCAATAATCAAAGTCTCAGTATTTGTCACGGGGATGTAATCTGATTGAGAAAACGTATGTGGATGCAGAGGGATTTGCTATGTCCTCATTATAGCCATGTATAATTAGAAAAAAAATTTCGTATCCAGTAATTTTGGCATTAGTTGAGTAACTTCTTATATACCCCCCTGGGCCACAAAAGATAACAGCGCTAAGACGCTCAGAGTGCCTTTAGGATTTTTTTCTCAGACATTGCTATTGTAACATTTCAACAAGAAATGGGACAAAATGTAACAATAATAAGGTAATCTTTAAAATACACGTGGTACGTGTTTTGAACAGAATGATTAGTTTTGATGTCACATGACCTCACCAAATGCATCAGCTACTTTGACTTTGAAATCAAAATGAACAAATAAATGTATTGCTTGGATTTTAAAACTAAACAAAATGAAGAAACTTAAGCACTGTCTTTTCAAGGAAATGGCCAAATGGTACCAGTAAAATAATGGTATTATATAAAGTTGTGAACTGTATGATAAGCCAAGATTAAAGCATTTACATAATGTTGTAAAATTAGTGTCTTTAAAACACTGATGTTTCTTTCAATTCCAGTAATTTCTAATTATATGCTAAGGCCTCCCACCCATTCAAACTGGCATTTGCTGCTTCAGAAGGAAGACAGACACAACTACTAGGACAAAGTTGTCCTCACTTGGCTCCAAATTTCATCTTTTTTTTTTTTTTTTGGAAGTCCACAGCAGACAAAATCCTTTAAAAGCCCCAATACTGTCAGAAGCCACCTGGCAGAAAAAAAGTTGTTGCTGAAATTCAAAAATTTTGCTAAATCAAAAATTTTGCTTTTGGTTAAACCAAGAACAAACAAAGCCTAGCAAACGGAGGTGCTGAACTTATACCCTGCACCACACTATGGAGGAATTGTGATCCCTTGGGGGCAGCTTTCCTTCCTACAGGGCATTTGAGAACCTCTGAACCCTGTGAGGCTTAATTAAGGGGGCAGATTAAGGAGGATTTTCAAGGGAGAGCATGAGTATGGATGCTGGAGATGATTATGCTCCTCGGTCTCTTCAATCAAAGATGTGGATCCAGGGCACCTGGGTGGCTCAGTGGGTTAAGCCGCTGCCTTCAGCTCAGGTCATGATCTCAGGGTCATGGGATCGAGTCCTGCATCAGGCTCTCTGCTCAGCAGGGAGCCTGCTTCCTCCTCTCTCTCTCTCTCCCTGCCTCTCTGCCTACTTGTGATCTCTCTCTGTCAAATAAATAAATAAAATCTTAAAAAAAAATTATAAAAAAATAAAATAAAAAAAAAAAAGATGTGGATCCAATGTGCTCATAGTTCTGAAAGGAGGATGAGCTGGGGTCCTGCTTCCTGTCTGGGCTTCCAGAAGGAGTTATCTCTCGGGTTCTACATCTGGGTAGGCCTGCCAGAGTAGATGGAGATGGTGATGTGACACTTGGAACATGGAAGGTCTGCATTCCCCCTTCACTGCCTGGCCCTTAGTTCCCCTCCTTTGATGCATCTAGATCCGAAACGTTGTGCCTGAGAAATATGCTACGTGGTTGAAAACTGCCAGTCTTCCGCCAGGGATCACGAGGGTGCTGAGAGGGAGGCCCCATGGTAGAGAGTCAGGTGAGAAAGGCTCAGAGAATGAGCAACCGGAACAAGGGCTGAGCCCACAGCATGAGAGCAAAGCTCCCTGAGCAGAGCTGGACCGTGTCTGACCTGGAGAATGGGTGTCGGGGAACACTGATTCTGGATGCAGCGGGAAGAGGCTAACTCAGACCTGAGACAGGAAGATGAGGCACATGGCCTAGAACAGACGAGGCCTCTCAGACCAGAAGCCTCTGCCCTCTAACCAGGATGCTGTGTAAGTTCTGAAAACCTACATCTCTCCTAAGAGGAAGGAGAGGAATTGCAGATGTGGTAGGGAGCGGGGAGGTAGGGGGCAAACTGCTAAGAGCCTGAGTTTGAAAACAAAAGAGTCTCTTATCCCGCCTTCAGCAGAAATGGAGGCTTAAGGCCTAGGTTACTTTCCCCCCCACCCCTTACTTTACAACTTTATTTATTTTTTTAAAATTTATTTTCAGCGTAACAGTATTCATTGTTTTTGCACCACACCAGTGCTCCAAGCAATCCGTGCCCTCCCCAATACCCACCACTTGGTTCCCCCAACCTCCCACCCCCTGCCCCTTCAAAACCCTCAGATTGTTTTTCAGAGTCCATAGTCTCTCATGGTTCACCTCCCCTTCCAATTTCCCTCAACTCCCTTCTCCTCTCCATCTCCCCTTGTCCTCCATGTTATTTGTTATGCTCCACAAATAAGTGAAACCATATAACTGACTCTCTCTGCTTCACTTATTTCACTCAACATAATCTCCTCCAGTCCCATCCATGTTGCTACAAAAGGTGGGTATTCATCCTTTCTGAGGGAGGCAGAATACTCCATAGTGTATATGGACCACATCTTCCTTATTCATTCGTCTGTTGAAGGGCATCTTGGTTCTTCCCACAGTTTGGCGACCGTGGCCATTGCTACTATAAACGTTGGGGTACAGATAAGGCCTGGTTACTTTTAACAATAAGAAATAAAGAAGTTTCTATTTTTGCACACCTGTGTTTTTGTGTCTCAAGAAAGAGACACCTGCTAAACTTTTGTGTGCATGGCACAGGCGTACATGCAGGCGTGTGAGTGCACACATATAAACTTCAAAGAGAATGAGATGTTGGTTTTTTTTGTTGTTTGTTTGTTTTTTTGTTTTGTTTTGTTTTTTGTTTTTTTTTTTTAGCGATTTTCTGGCCTCAGAAACACACTGAGGTCTAAATTACAGTGGGTCAAGGCTGGACAGACGGACCATAGAGATGCGGAGGGAGCAGGTGCCGAGACTATGAAAGAGATCTATCCTTGGCAGGATAGATAAGACACAGCCAGTAATCTCAGATTCAGTTTTCACCCAGACAAGGTTGTAGCTTTGGAAACTGGGGAATAGTAGCAATTTGTCTAATATGAGGTAAATCAGGGTTAGTCTGGTGGGTGGGAGAAGAAACCAATTTGTTTTGATCCTTAAGTCCAGTATCTAAGAATTCAGGAGAGACCAAAAAAACAAAAACAAAAACAAAAACAAAAAAACTACAAACCATGGTGTTTGAGGTAGTCTGCCTCTGGGTTATTTTTACTCGGTTTCCTACAAAAGTCAGGGACACAAGTGGCTGCCCTGTGCATTCGGAGGGGACTGTTACAGCTGGTTAAGAGTAAAAGAAACCAAGGGCTGCCTGGATGGCAGCTAAGCATCCGCCTGCCGCTCGCTTGGGTCATGATCTCAGGGTCCTAGCATCCTGCCTCGCATCTGGCTCTTTGCTCAGCGGAGAGTCTGCTTCTCCCTCTCCCTCTGCCTGTTTGTTTTGTGCTCTCTCTCAGAAAACCAAATAAAATCTAAAAAAAAAAGTAAAAGAAACCTTGTTACAAGTGTGCAGCAGAGTGTCGCAGAAAAGTGGACAATGGAGTTTAATGGATCTGGATTTAAATCCTGGGACTTTTGTTTACTTGGTGTGATTGGGGCAAGCCAATTTCTTCATCTGCAGCACGGGGGCAATTACACTTGTGCTGCCAGATTTCCCTAAGCGTCAGGGCCACGGACGGAAAGCAGGTGACTCCTCCTGAGCCTCTCTGCTAGGTGCTCGGTAAGTGGCCTGGAACACCAGAAAGAGAGATATTCTTTGTGGGGGATTGCTTTTCTATCACCTCTCTTTTTGTTTTCTGTGTCTTCACCCATTATAAAGCCTTTTGTAACTGCTGTAATGAACTACTGCAAATGTAAGGCTGACTTTAAAAATCAGATTTATTCTCTCATGGTTCTGGAGGCTAGAAGTCTGAAATCGAGCTGGTGGCTATTTCTAGAAGCTCTCGTGGGTGAATCTACTCCTAACTTCTTATAGTTTTTGCTGGCTGTTGGCATTCCTTGGCTTGTGGTTACATCTCTTCTTCTTCACACCACCTTCTCCTGTGTATGTGAGCCTAATCGCCCTTTATTTCTCGTCTAAATGCACCTGTGATTGCATTTAGAACTAACTCAGACAGTCCAGGATAAACTCCTCCTCTTGGGATCCTTAATCATATGCATCACTACAGAAGGTAAAAGTCACAGTTTCTGAGGATTAGGGCGTGAATATATATGGGGGGGGGTGCTATTTTTTCTGCCCACCACAACCTAAATCTCCTGCAATGTTGCAACTCTAATGCCTCCTGTAATTGGAGGGGACTGTAATTGGAGCCCTCGTGAATGGGCTTAGTGTTCTCATAAAAGAGGCTCTGCGGAGATCACTTCACCCCCTTCCTCCAGGTGCAGATAGGACGAGAAGTCTGAGAGCTGGAAGCGGGCCCTCCACGCGACCCTGCTGCACCCTGATCTCAGACTTCCAGCCTGTGAGAAACTGTGAGAAAGAAATTTCTGTTTGTTTCAGTCACGCAGTCTCTGGTATTTTGTTACAGCAGCCTGAACGGACTAAGACATCTTGTCAGAAATTTTTATTAAAACTAAAGCTGAACAAAGCAAGATTTCAGAAACACATTAGACTTTGCCTTAAAGTGGGCTGAGGAGAGAATATGTGTGGGAGCGGGGGACCTAGTTGTCAAAATTAAGGAGAAGACAAACCCAAAGATGAGCACTTGAAATAAAACAGGTGGGAAACGGAAAAGGAGATTTGGAAGAGAGATATCTTTTAAAAATGCAGTATCACTTACTCTCCCAGATATTCTGACACATTTAGCTCTAAAGTGAATCCCTAGAAATCAAATCCTATTTTGCTACTGATTTCTACTATATAACTGAAAGTACGAGTCTGCAGAAAAATCTTCTCTGTCATCTGAACTGAAACTTTTTTTTCCAAGAGACTTGCAGCCATGCCCATTCTCCTAGCATTGTATCTGTTTAGATACTGAGAGTATAAATGTTGCTTTCTCTACCCCTCTAAAATTATTCTGAACTGTGGGAGTGCCTTGCTGACTGGAGAATCACTAAATTGTATATTGGCAGCTTCTCTGATGATCCTCTACAAATAATATTTGAATATGACCTTTAGACTTAAGTGACATATGTAACATATTTCTAGCTATTTATTATTCTGTTTTTAAAGAGTATAGATGCATATAAAACATCTATTTATATTAAAATATAAAAACAATTCTATATTTAAAGCTCATTTAAAGTGAAGGAGTTATATGCAATTAGCAAAATCATGCTTTAATTTTTTTTGTTGTTATTGTCAGATTTTTGCCTGCAAAGAAACCGTCTTACACTTACTCTTAAATTAGAGATTTACTTCTCTCTGGTCCTGATATCCACAATAGTTGTGCTTTTCCAGAGTGCTTTCTTCTGTTTTGTTTTAATCTCAGTGACACTGTGGATTGTATAAATGACCAGATTTCTGTTTTTATGTTGATGCTAAGGGAATTCTGACATATATTTTTGCAATTCTGCAATTTTTCTTTTGCTGCCTTTTATGTATGCTACTCTCATTTTGTCTTCTGTGTAAGTCTGTCGGGAGTTGAATTATGTCCCTGCCACCCCCCCATACCTTGAAATGTTGAAATCCTAACCCCTGATATCTGTGAATGCGACCTTACTTGGAAATAGGTCTTCGTCAGAAAGAAATGATGAGCATAACTTTGGAAACTGGAAGAAAGGCAATCTCTGTCAAGAAGTAGTAGAAACATGGCTAAGTTGTGTTTTGCTGTTGAGTGGAAACCAAAATTTATCAATGTTCAACCTGGATGTTTAGCAGAGGAGACTTCCAAACAAAGGTAGAAGGTATGGCCTGGTTTCTCTTCACTGCCTACAGTGGAATTCAGAAAGAGATAAACTGAGGAAGAAGCTGTTAAGACAAAAAGAAACCAGAACTTGATGATTGCAAACATTTGAAGCTCAGCCAGATCGTGCGTTCTGGAAGCAGAACGAAGGTTTGCTGGACAAAACTTCCCTGAAGGGATCAGGTGTGTAACTCATGGATACAATTAATCATTTCAGCAGAAGGCAGAAATAGAGATGGTGTTGTCCAGGAAAACATCTATGGGAAGCCCTCATGTCTACTATTGAAGATCCCCATGATATCCATGAAGACTGACAAGATTTTTGAGAATTTTATACCAGCTGAAAAACCGCCAGCTGAGGCTGAAAGGAACAAAGACAAAACAAAGTGAAGGAAGAATGACTGAAGGCAGAATCATTGATGCGGAGGCCATGGAGAGCAGGACAGTCACCGTGGAGATACCAAAGGACAGAACACTGAGCCACAGAGGATCATTCCCAGGCCTTGGAAACCTAGTAGGATTTGCCTTCCCATGTTGCAAACTTATTTTAGACCAGAAATCCCTGTATTCCTTCTATCTTCCTTTCAGAATGAGAATGCCTAATCCTGGACCTGTCCCATCATTGTATTTTGGAAGCAGATAACTTGTTTTCTAGTTTCATGGTCTGTGGACAGAGAATAGAAGATACTTAGAGTCTCATCCATATTTAGATGATTATTCAGATGAAGAGATGGGAAACTTTTTTTGAATTGGTGGCATTTCAGTGAGAATTTTGGATTTAGAGTTAATGTGAGAATGGCCTAAGCCTGTTTGGGACGTTGAGATGAGTTGAATGTATTTTGAAAATGGGCGAGACATGAATTGGGGGAGGGAGCAGAGGCAGAATGTAGTATATTGAATAGAGGCCTTCAAAAATTCATGCCTACTTGCAAACTGTGATCTTATTTGAAAAGAAGGTCTTTGCACATGTAATCAAGTTAAAGATAAATTCATACTGGGTAAAGGTGGGACCTAAATCCAATGTGACTGTTGTTCTTATAAGAAGAGGAAAGGACAGAGAGACACAGAGACAGAGAGAGGGAAGATCACCCTGTGGAGATGGAGGCAGAGATTGTTCAGTTGTATCTACAAGCGAAGGAATGCCTAAGATCGCAGTCAACCACCAGAAGGTAAGAACAGTCAAGAAAGCATTATTTCCAGAACCTTCAAAGGGATCATGACTTTAACATATTTTGGCTTTGAACTTCCAGCTTCTGTATCTGTGAGACAATCAATTTTTTTCAAGCTACCTAGTTTGTGGTATGTTGTCACTGCGGCCCTAGAACATTCCTACAGCATCCATGTCTTTGAGTGTGTGCATTTGTGTACTTGTGCATTTTATGGATGGATTTACATCTGAGAGATGTTTTCACTTACTTCAAATTTTTGCAATCTAACTTAATTTTTTAACTGAAATTATTAAATAAATAAATAAATAGATAAATAAATATTCTTCTCCTGTACTACTCAGATTTTATCTCTGGTTTTTTTCAAGGTAGTTATTGAGATATATCCTCTTTGGATAAAAATGTGATGAGTTATATTGGTGTTAGGACAATGACCCAGCAGAGATCATAACCTGACTTTATGCGTTGTCCTGACTTTGCCAACAACAACCTTGATAGCACTTTTCAGGAAGTTGCTTCAGAATTCGAAACAAGGCTCAATGTGATAAGGGAGCAAGTGACTTCCGGGCTTGACAGACCAGAGATTCCCTCTGTGTGGGCGTTTCATTAAGTTGAAGTGCATCTGGGGTTTGCTAAGAGATGGGTCAGGCCAAAACACATTCAGGTTTGTCCCTCTATGGCGTCTGTCCTATTTCACATGGTCACAGAAAGCCTTTGGGTGAGACAGCAAGCAGATGCACTGGAGACATTTCCTAAGACAGAAACAGATGAGTGACAAAGGCATTTTTCCCTCCTCATTTCCATTTTATGCATTTCAGGGTTTGGCAGGGGTGAGCTCTGCTTTCATGTAGATGATAATGCAATGCTGCAAAGGAATCGAATCAAGTAAGAGCCTCTCTGAGCTATAGACTGCTTCCTGTTTTTTGTTTTTTTTTTTTTAATTTTTTTTTTTATTCTTGAAAACAGACAACAGTGAATCTTAAAAGCAGGGAGGCAGCTTTTAAGTCTGCTATCGTTACTTAGATCAATTTGGAACCAAGTCCCACCTCCCATCTCTTGTAATTTTGATGTACATTCTCTATTGGCCACCGGCCAGAGCAGAATTCAGGAAATGATAAATATCCATTTATTCCCAGACACAGCAGTTAGTGCCGAAATGGGTGTCAGCATTTACAGCCATTTAACTTATTGCATTTTTTGTGTTTATTAATATTAGCCTGGGTTAATGTTGGTGTCATCTGCACTAGATATGGTTAACTTTTGCAGACCTTAGGAACAGGATTGTTCTTAGTGACTTTCTGGCCCAGTGGTCCACAGTCACTATCTTCAACCTTCAGCAACGAATTATTATTATTTTTAAGATTTCTATTTATTTGAGAGAGAGAGAGAGAGAGCAAGGTACACATTCACTGTGTACCTTCAGCAACGAATTCTTATTTTTTAGATTTTTGTTCATTTAATTGAGAGAGTGAGAGAGAGAGAAGGGGGAGGAGCTGAGTGAGAGGGACAAGCAGATTCCCCACTGAGCACAGAGCCTGCCATGGGGCTCAATTCCAAGACCCTGAGATCATGGCCTAAACTGAAATCAAAAGTCAGACCCTTAACTGATTGAGCCACCCAGGTCCCCCTTCAAACTTCAGCAATGGATTATAATATGATCAGCCAAATTAGGTTGAACTAATTTGGTTTCACACCAACTGGCCATGACCAGCTATCACAGAGCTGAGAAACTTTTCATGGCCTGGAATGACAAATATCAGAGAAATCCAGCAGATCTTAAGGAAAATATCTTTAGAAGAGGAGAACAGCTTGTTTATTCTAATGCTCAAGGAGAGAAGTGTCTCCAATTTTTTTTTTTTTAAGATTTTATTTATTGATTTGACAGACACAGATCACAAGTAGGCAGAAAGAGAGGGAGAAGCAGCCTGTCTGCCGAGCAGAGAGCGTGATGCGGGGCTCGATCCCAGGACCCTGGGATCATGACCTGAGCCGAAGGCAGAGGCTTTAACCCACTGAGCCACCCAGGCGCCCCAAAAGTGTCTCCAGTTTTTAAAATTCTGAGTGTATCGGGGTGCATGGGTGGCTCAGTTGGTTGAGAATCCTACTCTTGATTTTCGTGTAGGTCATCGAGCCCTGCTTTGGGGTCCACACTGGTCATGGAGCTTGCTTAAGATTCTCTCTCTCCCTCTTCTTCTGCACCAATGCCCCACCCTTAAAAAAAAAGATAAGTGTCTCTTGGCAAATAGGTCATTCAGGAAACACAACGATGTTTCTTCTCATTGGACAACTGGGCGGATCATCAAGCTGAAGTTAGTGGAAGAAATACAAATCAGGGTTCTCAATTTCTTTCTATGTTTTCATGCATTCGATACTCTGAATTGACCTCAACCAGGTATCACATAACTGGGAAACACCTTACATTCTCGTATTTGACGAGCATTACAAGCTTCTGAAGCAATGAACTGGCACAAACTCTACAAGCCTTGGCAAAAGCACGGCCAGGCTTGCTATGGTGTCCCACACAGACAGCACCTGCCCCTGAAATCAGGCCCATCACTCTTCAAAAGACAGCCCCTCCCCGACAAATATGTCCTTTTATTTGTTAATTTTTAAATTAAAGATTGACTAAAGAAAAAAGAAAGCATAATTCCTTTGGTTTGGACACACATACAGCTATGCAATTAACTTCAAATTACAAAGGTAAAAAGCACACTGACTAAATTACCATTTAATGGTTTGTAATAAAGAAAGATGTTTGCTAGCTTTCAAAACTGAACCCAGAAAAGGGTATGCAAGGTATGTGAGCAAGACATGAAAGCAGAGTGATATTATACTGGATTAAGTAAGACAAAGCCCTTGAAAAATTAGAGAGGTGATTCCAAGCAAAGTATAAATATACAATTTATACATTAAAGTTAGTCTCTGTACCTGGAAACGTAAACATCTTTAATCTAGCAAATTTATGTTTACTAAAAAGAAGATTTGATCCTGTTTCTCCACCATATTTTTCTTCCTTTTGAAAATTATAGATTGTTTGTTTATTCTTTCATGTACTTTAAGCTCAGTGACATCATTAACAAGAAGAGGGGGTTTTCATCTAAACTGGAAGAATAAAAGGGATCAAGCCTGGGGCAGTAATGATGGAAACAGAGTATAAGGAGACACTACATGGTCATATCATTGTGAATTGCAAATTACATTTTTCCCTTTTATACAGATATTTATTATTTTATTTCCACATAGCATCAGATGTTTGCTAAGGTACAATGTAGTCCTAAAAGTAATTCAGTATATTGATTCTATGGCATGCTTGATGTCATCAGGTATTTGATAATAAGCATGGTACCCAGAAGCAGAAACAACTCGTAAAACATTGCAAGCTTTTAAGATAGAACATTTCAGACAAATAAATGCAGCAGCTTTAGAGTCAGACAACTTGAATTTGAAACATGCTGCTATTCAACAGCTGTGATCTGGGGCATTTACTTAACCATACAAACTTTCAGTTTCCTCATCTGTAAAATTAGGATAATAATAAACCTAACACATGAAACTGTTGTGAAAACTAAATGGGGTAATGCATGTAAAGCCTCAAACAATACCAAGCACATTATAATGGCTCAATAAATGTTAGCTAGAATTAGTGGTGTTGTGCCTGCTGAAACACTAATTTTCAAATGAGCCATATAGCACTTGAACATCGTTTGGGAACTGAGCCATGATGCAGATGAAATCACCAAGGATTTGTTTTTGTTATTTGCATGAAAAGGGAAAATGCCAGCTAACATTATTCCATCCATCACGTGAGCTAGATTATTTCTGTATTGGCCCTTGGCACACTTGATGCCTCCTTGGCTGTATCCTGTATTGCAGGGACTGGAAGTCTGAGAGCTTTACATTCCCTGTCTCCTTTGTTAGCGGGGTTCTGAATCTGTATTAAGTTCTATCAATGAAATACATATGTATAATATTTGAAAGGCAGAAGAGAGGCAGAAATAGTGGTGTGTTGACCTGGCTGTTGACAGGCTCAAAGAAGCATCTTGTCCTAGCTCTGCATTCAGTGGCTTTAAATCAGTGGAAGTGGGAGTATTTATTCCACAAAGCTGACAAATCCTACAAATCAGCACTGTACTTCTGCCCAGTGCTGGGATATTTCTAGCACACCACTGGGTAGAAACTATATTATTAATTTACTAGGTATTGGCAGGCAGATAACTGGGCATTAGCAGAAGTGAGGTTTTGCAGTAATCGCTGGGTATTCCTCTGCTTATCATCCCCTGTGTCAGTGTGGCAGACATCTGTGAGCACTGGGGGCAATTAGGTTGAATTCCTGACTAGGGTTATAGTTTCAATTTTCCGATTGTCTGAATCCAGTGGAAAACCTGTTGCTGTGTTAGCCTCCTCGGGCCTTGGTCCTTCCAATAGTTTTATAAGCACCACATTTTCTTTGTTAAATTACTTCTTGCCTAAAATAGCTAGAATACTTTGTTTTCCCAATGAAACTCTGATAATACATTATGACTTAAATGTGTGAATGTCAGTATGATTATCTTGGCAAAACTCATGCCAACTTGAAAAATTAATAAAGGTTTTGAAAAATCAGTGATAACAAACGTGGTATCTCTGTGGATGCCATCGCTGAATTTATCTGAATGTGAAGATAGACTCAATGGAAGACTTGAAGACTTTGGCACTTACAGGTTTTAGAACATTTAAAATCAAAAGGACAGAAAAACCGCATAGCACCTTGAGTGAGGGAACTTTCTTTTTGTTCTTGTGCAGAGTCAGTAGCCTGTTGTCTTTGAATAAACCGAGCTCTTTCTAATAGAACCAAACCTATATATCAGCAACCAAATTAACATATTAAGAGACTATTTAGTGAAAATCTTCTATGTTGAGTTTTGTGGTAGTCATCTAGTGGAATATAAAGATAAAAAGATATAATTCTTGCCCCTAAAAATATTATAAAAGAAATACTCAAGTACAATTCAAGCTATAAAGTTACAAATTTCTTTTTTTTTTAAGGTTTTATTTATTTATTTGACACAGAGATAGAGAGTACAAGTAGGCAGAGATGCAGGCAGAGGGAGAGGGAGAAGCAGACTCTCCGCCGAGCAAGGAGCTGGATATGGGGCTCATCCCAGGACCCTGGGATCATGACCTGAGCTGAAGGCAGACACTTTTCTGACTGAGCCACCTAGGCACCCCAAAAGTTGCAATAATGCTTCCTGGTGAGTAACTTAGTATTCTTTATTTAGTTTAGTTTATTTAGTTTTCGGGCTGAAACGTGAATCAATTTTAAAGGACTAAGTGGAAATGAGCACTTAAGTTGTTTGATGGGATGATAATGTGGTAGAGAAGCTGGATAAAAATGAGGAGGACAGAGAATATTAATTCTGCCATTACTTCTTAGCATATACTATGTGCCAAGATGACCCTGAAGTGATGGTCAATGTGAATAAAACCCTGCCCTCATGGAGTCGAGAGTCCAGTGGATAAGACTGACAAGTGTAGTGGGTTGAATAGAACCCAAAATTCATGTCCTCAGGAATGTCAGAAAGCAAACTTATTTGGAAATAGTGACTTTGTAGATAAAATTAGTTAAGGATTTTGAGATGAAATCATCTGGATTTAGGGTGTCTTTATAAGAAGAGGAGAAGACAGAGAGACACAGAAAAGAAGTCCATGTGATGGCCAACACAGAGATTGGAAGCCATGGAAACCCAGGAACCATCAGAAGCTGAAGGAAGCAAAGAGGGGTTCTCTCTCATACATTTTAGAGGTGGCGAGACCCTCATAAAACCTTGATTTTGGTCTGTTGGCCTCCAGAACTGTAAATAAATTTCTGTTCTTTTATTTTTTTAATTTTTTTTTTTTTTTTTTTTTTTTTACAACAGCCCTAGGAAAATAATACCATGAAGTAAATAAATAGGTAGAATGCTGTATGGTGAGTGCTACTGTAGAAGATTAAGTAGCTCTGTAAGAGTAGATAGGGAAGCTGCTATCAGCTCAGCAGATTGAGCACTGGACTAACCATAACTGGTGCTTTACTAGGTGGGGTACTATGAAAGGAACAGTAAACGGTCAAGAGAATTGAGAATGTTGGCATGAGAGTGAGCACAGTAAAAGACAGTGATGGGTAAATGGAGAAGTGTGTGTGTGTGTGTGTGTGTGTGTGTGTGTGTGTGTGGCGGGGGGGAGAATGTTCAGAATCTTGGGGTTCTATTTTGGGTCTACCATTAGCCAGTTGGGTCATGTTGGTGATACCTCTTAAACCCTGTGGACTTTTAGCTTTCCTTTTCTCTAAAGTGAAGAATTGAACCACATGACCAATCTCTAAGGTTATTCCAGTCTGAAAATTGTGTGAGTGAGTCTATGACTCCTACAGGAAGCAGTGAAGGCAAGATAGAAGGGAGTGGAAGGGTCGTCGTAAGCTGTAGAAATTCTCAAAGATTTCAGACTCTCAAATGAATGCATAAAACAAAATACATTGCTGAGTTTCAGCAAAAACTCTATTTTAATCAGAATTCTACTTGAACATAAAGAAACCTTGGCAAGTCTGATTACTCCCTTTAGTAAGATAATTGGTATGTTCAGGAATCCACAATGAGATTTATGAGGACTGGGATACGGCATGTCCGTGAAGGAGGAGGGGTATCAACTAGAGGATGAAGTCGAAACCTGGAATCCCTCCCCAACTCAGCTATATACCCACACGAGAAATGACACAACCTTACTTTATAAGTAGATAGTGAATAATTTGGTAGAACACTAGTAACCTCATGTTGTCTATGCAATTTATAGCTTATTTTTTTCAACAGCTCATATCCTAATTTAAACTGATTAAAATGAGTGAAAAGTCCTTTGGGATTAAAAGCTGAAGGCTTTTAAAAACTAATTTTGGAGACGCAGACTGCTTTTCTGTGACTGCCACTTACCATTATAAAACAAAGTGAATTCTTACAGAGTAAAGTCCAAGGTTATAAGGAATTTCCTATCTTCTTTTGTATGGTTTTGTTGTGAATGGCAATAACAGTTTGAAGACTCTGAACACAGTCCCTCCTCAGTTGGGATCTTTAGCACAAATGGCCCCATTTCAAGACTGATACACATGTCAATGGGTCTGGTGGTACATTTTAGGACATTTTGGGATGAAACATCCTCCTATGTAACAGAATGCAACTGACATGACCTCAATATGTTATGACTCACTCTAGGAAGAGTTTATAAGGAAATAAAATGGAAAAGAAAAAAATTTCAAGTGTGAAGTTAAAGATTTTTGTGTGAAAGACAGATGATAGCATTATTAATAGTGAAGGGTAAAAGCTGAAACATTTGAATGTTCAGCTAAACATCTCTAAATTTCTCATTTCAGAGTGGATAGAAATAACCACTCTTGAGGTATTTCCATAAACTCAGTTTCAACTCCAGCCAGGAATCAGGAGAAAAAAAAGTCCCTTCTCAAGCAGTTTATAAACTAAAAATAAAGATGACAAAAAGTCAGATTCAGATTAAATTGGAAAAGCTGGTGGTTTGGAACAGTAGTTTTATCTCCCCAAGACAGAAATATATAGGCTACAGTAAGAGAACCGTAAGTATTTACTGACATATACAGAGAAAAATAACTAGTGCCCAGCCTTATTCAATACTCATTAACACATGATCAATTAAATTTTGGCAAACAACACTGATTATTAATGAGTCCAAAACAGTCACATTTTCTGATCACTGAGAGCTAGAATCTAAAGGAAATAATGTGTACCACTTGTTATACAATCTCTGTTGGAAACATTCCAGGGCTTTGGTGAGCTAAGACAGAAAAATATAGCTCCAGTTCTGCTGAGTTGTTCCCAAGGACTATAATTATATTTTATAGTATTTAGCTCAACCAAATAATTTTTCATTTTAAGTATAATGTAGCAACAATAGCTTGGGACCTTTGAATTTTGCCCCAAATATTACTGTTTTGTCACATATGTCCTAAAGCCCCACCTGTACTACAAGAGAACCCCAATAATATGCTTTTCCTGTAATGTAACTCTACGAAGGGGTTGTCTTGGTAAAAGTTCAACCTTAGAAGTTATATTTTTTGTCTTTACTAAGGCAGGCAACCTTTTAGACTAGAAAGAACATTGAGTCTTTAGGATATCTGGCTTCCAGTTTTGGCTTCGTCTAACTGCTGTGCAGCCTTGGAGAACTCATAAAACTTCTCTGGGCCTCATTGGCTTCTATGTCATATGAAGGATGGATTTAGACTCCAATGCTAATTTTTATGATTCCATGAACACACAGGCAATTTACAAATGTGGATTATACCTATCAACCTATACTGTAGTTTTTTGTTAAACGGATCTATGAGAAGTTGTAGAAGTCAGAACTACTAGTTTCTGCTTTTGATTTGATTTGATTGTTCTTAAAAAGTTATCTCTGACAGAGTTTGGGGTGACTCATTTTAGGGAAGGGTAGAGAGAGCAAATAAAGAGAAAATAAACTAATTTCAAATGGATAAATGGAGGAATGAAAGAGTCATTAAAAACGAAATTCAGGGGCACCTGGATGGCTCAGTGGGTTAAGCCTCTGCCTTCAGCTCAAGTCATGATCTCAGGGTCCTGGGATTGAGTCCCACATCAGGCTCTCCCCTGTCTGCCTCTCTGCCTACTTGTGATCTCTTTCTCTATTGAATAAATAAATAAAATCTTAAAAAAAAATTAAAACAAAATTCAGACTTGGAGAAAAGCACTTGTGTGATCTAGATAATCTATGAGCTATTACAAAAGAATTATAAAAGAAGGAAAGATGTAGGGCTTACAAATTTGGTGAAAGAAGTAAGAAAATTGAATATATCATCTAGAAAGTTACTTTTTACTTTGGGATATATGTATGCATGAATATATACTTATGTGTGTATATATGCATACATATATATATAAACACACATAATACGTGTGCATATACATAAACATATAAATTAATTTATTTAATGTGTACACATACTGTGACCATGGGAAAATGAGAAGGATTCAAAGACTCCTTTGTATGCTCTCACCTAAAGCTGAATTACCCATGGTAGAAGATAAGTGGCTTCTTCAATCTAATCTACAGATGTCATCAGAGATAGAGCATCGGGTTGGGTGCTAAGATATAATCATGCTAATTACACTCATTTGCTTTCCACTGTCATAGACTTATTGAGAAGGTATGCCATCATCATGAAGAGGACCAAGTCTTATTGGGAGGGGAATCTCAGTGATTCAGATGAGTATGGCCTATCCAGAAGAGAACTGTGAGTTGGAGATCCTTAGGTTAGTGTTAAGAAGAGCTTGTGATGTACTATTTGTTCTGGAGCAGAAGAGGAGGGCTATCAGACTAGGTAATCACTGGATCTGATGACTGCTAGCTACAGAAGCAGCAATGTGATGAATGCCTTAAACATGTAGAATACATCCAGTAAACTATAAAATATAGCTGTATTTAAGCTCCACGATAGCAGGACTAAACTTGAGATGGATAAGTGATTCTGGAAGAATGGTGATTCCACATGGTAATACGGTGGGCCAGGGCTGATGCGGTTGACTGGCAACCAGGTTAAAATGGACTCAAAACCATGAATAACTCTGACCAGCCTGATTTTAGGTAAGGACCCGGGATTTCCAGACAGCAGTACTTCATATTGTCCAGATGAGAACTACAACTTCTAGTAGGCATTTTGCTGATAGTGTTTGCAACCGGTGAACATGCCATAGAAACATTTCATTCATTCATCCATTCATTCATTCTCATTCATTCATTTACTTATTCACGAACTTATTTAACTTTGCATCAGACATGATACTAAGGTACTTCATGGTCTGAAAATGTGGTTCCTATGCTTTAAGAGCTTAAAAATTAACAACATTACATGTATTTTAAATACATATAATACATTTAATGTAGTAACATGACACATGTAATACTGTATACTCTGTAGATGGATATGAATTGCATGTATATATTATGTATACATACACACACATACACAAAGAGTCATGATGCCAAGAGCCAAGATGGAGAATGGATGAAAAGTCAAATCAAAAAAGAGACAACTCAAGGAACTCAACTGTTCATGCAGGATAAAATGTAGGTAAGACACAATAGCTTATTTAATCTCTACTAGTAGTCTTGCATGTGGAAAACAGACCAAAAACAAACAAACAAGAAATTCTATGTTGTTCCTGAGGGTCAGGTAATGACCAGTGGACAAATTTTAGTACAAAATTTGCATTATATATGTCTTATGCAAGCATTTAAAAACAAATGTTTTAAATATATGTTTATAAAAAATAAAAAATTTAAAAACAAATGTTTTGAACTGTTTTGAATTGTCTTGTACTGCAGTGTATTTCTCATTATTGGTTGTTTAAGCTGAGGCTGGATGACTTTCGTCATGGTTGTTAACACAGAGGATCCATTAGTCATTTTGTTCTAGGTCAAATTGCTGAAGACCAATTTGTTTTAAGCCAGTTTGCCAACTGACCTATCCACCAAATGGCCATTTTGCTGAAAACCAATTCACCCAACACCAGTTTGCCACATCTATCTGTTTCCTTTAACAATTTCGTTTTAGTGATGAGATTTCATTTTGTCATCATAACAGAGCACTTTAAGGAATATTTCATTCATCACTGTCCTCGTTCTTTAGGTCCAAGAGAGGAGAAACTGAAGAGTAGAGAGAGGATGAATTCTTGAATATATTCTTAAATATAATTCTAAATATAATGAATTATTACAATTATAATCTTTTTTAAAAATACTATTATCCTCCATTCTCTTCTGCCTCTTTTCCTGTCTCTTCTTCTTAGACTTCAGCGGCAGCATCTGGGCACAAGGTGGAAACCAATAGAGGATGTTCTAGGCTTTGATTTTAACACCCCTCTTTTCCTTCCACTTTAGAACTAATTGAGAGCTAGATGAAGGTGGAATATCTCAAGTGGAGATCAAAATATTCTTAGTAAGCTATGTTGGAGGATCTGACCCAAATCTGGACAAATGGACCCAACCTGCAGGCACAGGTCTTCCCACCAGAAACAAGATTTCAAAGCACTATTCCCAGATCCACAAAATTATCACTTGCCAATCCCCAGCCTCTAGAGCACTGTCATAGGCAAAAGCATAATCCTGGAACCCAGAGCCCAGCAAATTCAGTGGTACCTGAGAGAAAGGGCATACACAGAAAAAGATGTTTTGGTTTATCCTCATAGAATACCACCAGTTTTAGGCCAGTGATTTGGAGCTCAAAATTCATCATTTTAAACTCTTAGAGAAATCTCCCATTAAGTTAAGTGGTTAATTCTGACTTTATATGTAATCTTATAATGGCTGCCTATTTCACTCAAGTTAAAAACCAAAGTCCTCATAAAGGCCTACTGAGATTTCTTGTGATAACACATCTCTGATCTTATCTCCTCCATCTTCCCCCCTTCCTGGGAAACTCTGCTCCAGCTACACCAGCTTTCTCCCTGCCCTCAAATATACTCTACCCTCATCTATCTGAAGGTCTTTACCTGGAAGACAATTAGAGCACCCTCTGTTAGTCAGAGTATCCAATATTAGGATATTTGCATTAGACATATACAATGCCAATTTTGTACTAAAATTTGTCCACTGGTCATTACCTGACCCTCAGGAACAACATAGAATTTTTTTTGTTTGTTTGTTTTTGGTCTGTTTCCCATATGCAAGACTACTAGTAGAGATTAAATAAGCTATTGTGTCTTACCTACATTTTATCCTGCAAGAACAGTTGAGTTCCTTGAGTTGTCTCTTTTTTGATTTGACTTTTCATCCCTTCTCCATCTTGGCAGCTCTGCCAACATCCTTCTTTAGGAACATCATACAGAATAGAACATAATCCTGATCTGAGCACTGCTAAGAACACGGTCATGTCCTTTATTCTGAAACTTATTGTCCCTGTTACTTTGAACAGGCAAAGTTTTTGAGATAATCAAAATGCAAGTTTTTGTTTTGTTTTGTTTTGCTTTTTTGCTTTTTCTATCTTCTGATGTCCCTTTAAAATATTTTGATAGTGGAAGTTCTTCTCTCCCCTTGGAATAAAAGAAATCTTGTCAGGTTTCTGAGTTTTCTATCCATTCTAAGGTAATATTGTGGTATCTGTCCAGTGTAATTCAACAAATACCATCTTAATTTGACAATTAAAATAGCAACCTTTAGGCTGGTCCAAAAAAGACTTCCTTCTCTGAGCTAGGGCTTGACTGTAGTCAAGTGGCCTGCCTTCTGGAAAGTGGCTGTCTCAGCTCACCTCCTCCATCAACCCACTAGCTGCTCTTTCTAATGCCTTCAGGGTCTATTGATGGTGGGCGGTAGGGTGGGGGTAGATAAAGAAGTAAGAGGATACGGTATTACTCACTTGATGTTTACTCCTATTACACGCTGTAAGTTTATTCTTATAAAAAATACTCCTAGCTGGATGCTGGAAGATGGTGAGGCTTTATTTTTCTCTCTTGGGCACTTCTGCAGATTCTTAAGAGGTTTCCCTGCTGGCCCATCAGAATACTCATAATTCAAGTGATGCAACATTTTTTTTTTTTTTTTTTTCCCTCCAGCTGCTGCTTCTGATCCCAACCTCAGGCTCTGGTTTTCCCATGGCTAATTCCACACAGACCTTTGTTTGAGGTCTCTTATTCTCTGAGTGAAGTCCTCTTGGGAAAATTCCCATTTAAAATGGCCACAAGGGCTTTCCAGAAAACATATACTTAATCTTTACCTTGGTGAAACTCAAGAAGTTCAAACAAATTCCAGTGCAGTGGCCTCTCTCTCCTGACTCTGCTCTCAGACTTCTCCCCTGTAGCTTCCTAGGCTCTTATGGCACCAGCGCAGCATGCTTCCCAACACCCAGCTCTCCGGCAGCTCCTACGGGAGCCCTGGTCTCTATGCCTTAGGCCATACCTGCTGCTGTGAGATTGGGAGTGGAGATCCAAAGTGCCAAAGCTGTTCTCCACAAAAGATCTCTTCACAAATCTACTCTTACTATTCCTGTACCCTTTTATCTCTTTCTTATGGACTTTAGAGCCTTTGAATCAAGGCTAGGTCATTACGTTAGAAACTTCCGCTCATTGGTCTAACAGCTCACTCTGGAATCCAACATTGTACATATGGGGTTACCTCTGCCAAACTTCTATCTGTGCTTCTTTTAAATGCAGCCTAAGATCAAATTAAATTTTGTAGCATTTTTATGACTCTCTATCCTTCCTTGACCAAATTGCCCTACTTTTTAGTCTTGTAATTAGGGTGTTCAGAAAAAATGATAAGGTATTAGAAATAATAATAATACAGCTTAAGCATCTGTTATATATTTATTAACTACATTTAGAAATCTCTTTTGAAGGGCTTGAGGGCTCACATATCGTATACAATCTCAAAAATCACGGCTTTTTTGTACAGCTTGCCAGCTGGAGGAGGTAGAAAGAAAAGGAGGAGAAGGAGTTGGAGGCAAGAAAAGGAATGGCTGCCGCAGCCTGTGCACCAAGAGAATAAACAAGCCAGGAAAGCATCCACTCCAACACTGAGACACAATTTCAAGGGTTATGTTTACTTCCCTGGGACACCATTTGTTTTCCAAATAAGGTCTGAGCATGGTAAAGAACAGAGCGGCACAAGTTTTCCAGAAACTCATTCAAATGGAAAATAGATTCTTGGATTTAATCCAGTGCAAATTATCTTTCTAATCAGATGAAGGTATACTTCCATGTCCATATATAATACAAAAATCTTGAACTGAATTAAAACTCATACCCAGAAGAGAACAAATCCCCAGGAGCCATTTTCCACCAACCTGTTTTTATCTCCTGGAATTTATTCTCCTTTACCAAGAGATTCCTGTGAAAGTATGACTCAGTTCCTCCAGCAGCTCTTGACAAGTAACTCTGAGACAAACTTCAAAACTGATCCTACACATTTTAAGAATGCTTATTCACACAGCATTTTCTGACACACTTTTTGGTGTTCTGGAAAGCCAACTGCTTCTTCATTCCATCCCCCACTCTTCAAATCCTTGTCCTTTATTTTTAGCCCCTTATTATAAAAGCAATGCACGTTCATTAAAAAATAAAATATAGACAAGAGAAATCACATAAAGTACACTCGTGATTCAGCCAGAGATATTCCCTATGAATGCTTTTCAGAATATTTTTCTAATATCCTTTTTAGAGGCATATGTTATTAATCTATACATAAGAACCACATTTTAAATGCTATTATAACCAACTATATTAAACCAATCCAACAGTTCTTGACCACTTGGACTGTGGCATATTTCCTTACCATTAATATGGAAGAGAAGGAATAATTAGTTTTAGATGAGTTACATATAAATAGCAAATATATATGGAGGAACTTTGAATACTGATCTTGAACAAATTTTCATTTTCACCAGATTACTGTGTTCTCTCCCATGCCTCTAACTCTTTTCCTAAGTTCAGTTTGGTTTGTATCTTTCTACACTTATGCTCATTCTTACACACACATGCACACAAATTTTTTTTCCTAAGCAAAAAAATACACACACATGTAACACCTTGGTGACTTGCGTTTTCCAGTTAACAGTATCTCTTGAACATTATTTCACATCAATAAAGGTAGACCTAATTAATTTTCTGAATAGTGAATTATAAGCTTTGATTTTATCCTTACAAATGATGAAGAACTTAATATTTTACTAAGTTAGTACACCAGATGGACAAACAGATTCTTTGGTTGCTTATGGTAAGTAGTCTCTTAAAAATAACAATTTTACTTGAGACATCGCAGAATCACTCACTGTGGCTGACAATTATTCAAAGGCAAGCTGCACAACATCATCTTACATACCAATCTTACAAGTCAAATACCGAAGTAAAAGTGACAAGTACTTTTATAAATTATTTTCTCTGTAAGCTAACTTTTAGAAAGCATATTAATAAAAAATTGCATATATCCTTTTTGGAATAAGGCAAAGAATAAAATTAAATTCATTATAGTTTTTAAGGAACTCTAAACCCAAAACTTTTTAGTATGGATCATGTGAATGTGTGTGTATGTGTGTGCATGTGTGTGTGTGTGTGTGATTTGTGAATTCTTTGGGAAAAAAAACAAAAATCAGTGTAGTAATCTACCATTGTTTTTATAAATTGAAAAGAAAAAGCAAAGGAAACAGTGTAGACTTTATTTCCTGAGGCTTCATCCAAAACAGCCAGATAATAAAACTCCTATAGTCTAACTACTCAAACAAGATGGCAGAAGGTCTTATTACTTAGCAAGTGGCATAGAAAACAAAACACCAAAAAGATTTTGGGCAACATGTTTCTTTGCTTGTTTGTTTTTTGTTTTTGTAGTCACAACCGACAATTTGCCTAAATAAATGGTTCTTGTTCTGGGGTGATCTTGCTTTTCACAAAACATTTGATGGTGTCTGGAGACATCTAAATCTACCCTAAGCAGTATTATTTCCCTATTTTATAGATTAGGAAAACTGAGACTTAATGAAACTAAGTAATTTGCTAAGATTACATAGTCATAACAGCCATACCAGGTAGTGTAGTATGGATATGCTTGTGTATACATGTACTTCTTACAGTGGAAATACAAAGGAACATTTTTTTAAAGTAAATTTTTAAATAAATCAGGAAAAAGGAATAGAATGTGCTATAATTGGAAAGTAAACTTTTATTCTCAAAGTTTATTGAGAATAAAAAATCATTGTGATTTTTTTTTTTAAAGATTTTATTTATTTATTTGAGAGAGAGAGACAGTGAGAGAGAGCATGAGTGAGGAGAAGGTCAGAGGGAGAAGCAGACTCCCCATGGAGCTGGGAGCCCGATGTGGGATTCGATCCTGGTACTCCGGGATCATGACCTGAGCCGAAGGCAGTTGTCCAACCAACTGAGCCACCCAGGCATCCCAAATCATTGTGATTTTTACGATGCTATTTTATGCTAAAAATGGTTATGATTGGGGTTGCTCAGTCAGATTAGCATCTGCCTTTCGCCCGGGTCGTGATCTCAGATCAAGCCCACATCAGGCTCCCTGCTCAGCAGGTAGTCTGCTTCTCTCTCTCTCTCTACCCCTCCACCCCACTTGTGTTCCGTCTCTTTTCTTCTCCCAAATCTAAATAAAATCTTTAAAATAATGACTATGATTTGATAATTGAGGACATTATGCTAAGTGAAATAATCCAGTCATAGAAAAGCAAATACTTCATGAATCCACTTACGTGTGGTATCTAAAAGAGTCAAATTCATATACTCAAAGAGAGGAAAGATGGTTGCCAGTGGCTGGAGAAAGGACGATACGGGGAATTATTAATCAGTTGGCATAAAGTTCCAGTTAAATAAGACGAATAAGTTCTGGAAATCTGCTGTACAGCAACACTATATTGTGTACTTAAATTTTGTTAAGAGTGCAGATCTCACAGTAAGTGTTCTTACCACAAAAATAACCAAATCAAAAAACACTGTAATACATCCATACATAAAACTAAACAAACAAACAAACAAAAACCTATTGATACATGCAATGACATGGATAAATCACAAATGTATTCTCCTAACTGAAAGAAGCCAGATCAAAAGGTTATAGACAGGGGCGCCTGAGTGACTCAGTGGGTTAAGGCCTCTGCTTTCAGCTCAGGTCACGATCTCAGGGTCCTGGGATCGAGCCCCGCATCGGGCTCTCTGCTCAGCAGGGAGCCTGTTTCCCTTCCTCTCTCTCTCTCTGCCTACTTGTAATCTCTGTCTGTCAAATGAATAAATAAAATATTTTAAAAGAAGGTTATAGACAAAGTGACTCAATTTATATGACATCATGGAAAAAGCAAAGCTACACAAATGGAGGAATAGATCAGTGGTTGCTAGGAGCTCAGGGTCTGTAGTGGGGGCAGGGCATATAGGGAGTACAGATACGTTTGGTTGCAGCAGTGTTATACAGGGGGAATCAACGAAGGGTGCTACGGTGAACAGGGGGATTAACGAAACAAAACTGAAGACAGGGGTCACTGGTTTAACTTTGGCATCACATTCCTTTTCTCATGCTTTCATAAATTATTCTTAAATAAAATATACTCAAGTTAATAGTTCTATATCTGCTGAAGGAAAAAAAAAACTATATGGACATCATGCAATCTTATATACCCTTCCATGAAAAAGACTTGTAATGCAGACATGTTATAAAAGGTCCTAGGAGTCATTGCTTCATGACTAAATTTCATCTGTGGTGATTTGATATGTCTCTACTTAACAGATTTACCCACTTCTTTTGGGATATATAGGATGATTTCCTCCTTTTATGATTGCTAAAATTGAAAGTTAACAATCTCAACGTTTTGCTGATAAAACAAAAAGAAATATATTAGATTCATCAGAATAAGATTGTAATAATAAAAATACTGTATTTTATTTGTATATATAGTAATAAGAATACCATTTTTTAAAATTTGCAGACAGTGCATTTCCAGGTATCTATTTTGAATCTGGTAGGCATTTGTTCTCTGTGCCTAATGATACTGAGTTACCTGGGTTGCCTCTAGACAAGGGGTTAACAACTGGCCTTCACATGTTGGAGAAAATGTGGAGTTTTTTTCCTCATATACTAGTGACCACAGTGTAAAAACCTTACATGCCTTGTTTTATAGTTCCCATTGTTCTCAGTCAAAATGTCCTTCAATTTTCAGAGTTGAGTTCATCTGAACATGGAATATAGTAACTACACTTTCTAATAAGAAAGTTAGGCCATGAAAGGGAAAAGGCACAACTGGCTAGTCTTTTGGCATTATAATAAAGTGAAAAAAATCTGGGATTGACTATTGCTGGTGTTGGCAGAAGCAGATAAGAAACATGTCAAAGAGGCAAATGTTTTTGTAAAACTATACTAAATAAAATGTTTTTCTTGATGTAGTTTTTGTGACTCACTTCACCAAGTCATCTTTCAAATAAGGTCACTTCCTCTTTATTTCCCTGATTATTTATTTATTTATGGAGTATTGGTATAGGAGATTTGGGGGAAATCTTCCCACAAAGTCCTGAACTCTGCAGATGTCTTATTAAATAGTCATTTTAATTTCTTGTGGGGAGAGAAAATATTAAAATTAAAACTGTTTCTAAAACAAGGTAAGCCAGGGAACTCAGGGTGGCTCAGTCAGTTAAGAAGCTGCCTTTGGCTCAGGTCATGACCCCAGGGTTCTGGGATGGAATCCCACATTGGGCTTCTTGATCAGCAGGAGTCTGCTTCTCCCTCTCCCTCTCCCTGCTGCTCCTGCTGCTTGTACTCTCTCTCTCTCTCTCTCTCTCTGACAAATCCTATCTTTCTATAGGATTTTTGCACAACCACACTGAGGGAGAGAATTTTTTTTTTTTAACAATTTTGTTTGCTCTCTGTATCCCTCTGTTTCATCTAGTCTTAGAGATCTGTGTCACTGTTAAAGGATTTTCCTGAAACTTTCTCCTCTGTGAGGTCTAGTGGATTAAGCTTTGTGGATCTATCACAAATAAACTAAAACATCTGTCCCCTTAGCTTTGGTAGAGGCTAAAAGAAAAGAAGGCAACAGGACATACTCCTTCTGACTGTTGTAGTGATACCTCAGAATTCCTATAGGTTGCTGTGGCCCTCAGAATAATGGCCTCATGGGTGTCTATGTTCTAATCCCTGGAAACTGTGACTATGTTATTCAGCAAAATGATTTTGCAGATGTAATGAAGTTAAAGAACTTGAAATGGGGAAATTACTCTGGACTATTCTGGTGAGCCCAGTAAAATCAAATGGTCCCTGGAAGGGGAAAAGGAATCCAAGAGAGTGAGAGAAGATGTGAGAGTGAAAGCAGACGAAGGTCAGAGAGATTTGTTTGTCTGAAGGGGGCCACAAGATAAGGGATGTGGATGTCTCTAGAAGCTGGAAAAGGCAAGGAAACAGATTCTCCTCTAGAGCCTCCAAAAGGAATGCAGCCCTCCTGACACTTTGATTTTAGCTCAATGAGACCCATTTTGGACTTCTGACCTTCAGAATGATAAGAAAATAAATGTATGTGGTTTTAAAGCACCAAGTTTGTGTTAACTTGTTATAGCAGCAATGGAGCACTAATACAGATGCAGATCCTCTCTTGTTCATCTGCTACAAAGAGTAAGAAACACTGGCTTGGGACTTGGGATTTTTGGAACACTTAAAATTCTCCAGTTTCAGACTCAAGTCTCAAAACAGTGTGGATAATATTAAGTATGTTTGGCCATTTCATTAATATGAAAATAACATGTGTGTGTAAGCATTTAATGGATTTCTGTTTCTTTCATCCTCTAATTTTCATTTATTTGCCTTAGAAGAGTCAAAGTTCCTACTGGCTAGAGAGGGAAGGCTCTTTTAATGTTGGGCAGACAAGTACCCAACTATCCTTAATAACAGAAGCACAATAGCCCCCTTTGATCACCATGCACTCCAATTGTTCGGAAACCCCAGAGGCTAATCAAAGCAAAGAAGGAGAGGCAGTCAGTTGGTCTTTTAGGGAGGCTTAGTTCCCTCCTGCTTTTACTGCTGTCTGCCACATGGTGTCCTGCCGAAGACATGTCTGCTCCCATGAACTGATGTTCCCTTCATTTGGTTATGCCTTTGCTGGCACATGTCCCCACACAGGTCAAATTGGCAGGCTGCACTTGGTGGCCAGGGTGGTTGCACATATATTTCATTAATTATTCTTTAAACACACTCCCCAGTAAACTACTACCCAAGGGACTTCCAGTCTCATCTACACCTGGTGCCACAGCTAGCTCTTCCCCACAAATATCCTATGTGCTGAACTTAAAGCAATAAATGGTTTTCTTCTGTCCTCCTGATGAATACTCCTTAGGGCATCACCTTAGTCTTCACTTGTAAATTTCCCTAAATTTAAATCTTGGAACATGCAGGCCAGGATCTGAGTTTCTTGAGAACCATGGACTTCAGGTGTTAACAGAACCATTTCCTTTCATGGGGATTGTTTAATGGGTATCACTGGGGAACTATTAGGGCAGTTAGGCATTGGCTGCCCACTCTACCTACATTTACTATGGAGACCACTCAAGTTTCTTTTCAAGGGCAAGACGATGTCTTCCACAGTGCTTCTCACTACCTTTATGTGAGGGAATTATCTCCTAAAATGTTTAATCACTGCTGTCCATGGCACGGCATTCAATTTCTGCCTTAAGAGGAACCTCTCATACTGACATTGTGTTGAATTCTGACTCAGAGCAACTTCTCTCCATTAATTCCTATCTTGCCATTCAGAAGCTCTCCGGAGGACTATATGGTGAATTCTCCTCACACGCCCACAGTGTAAGTCTTCTCTCAGCAAATGTGCTGGTCACCTTCCTCTAATCCATTCTAGGACAGGATTAGGTTCTTCATTATCACAGTCAGTATCCTCAGGGTAGTGTCAGTGTGTTAATTTAGGGCTAAAAATGATAATTTCCTTTCTACTTCTGAACTCATACTGCTGTTAATGCAGCCCAGGGGTGAGTTCATTTTCTTAGCAGCAACTTCTCACTGTTAATCCCTTGAAATCAGAGTCAAGTAAAATTCTTAAATTTGTGTTGTTGTGTAGCCTGTGTCTGAGAACTCTCCATGATATTTTCTTATTATTTCCTGCTCAGATGCCAATTCTTTTGCTAACATATTACATTTGTTTCTGAGTTGTTTTCATATTTGATTGTACTGCTGTCTCTATTGTCATTCAAATTTTTGAAAGGTGAAGAGGCCCAGGTGCTTCAGGCCTCTCCTCAGTTTGCTGTCCCTTTGTTTCAATTAGCATTTATTGTGTAACAATACACAGAGATACCCATTATTGACAGAGAAGAGAGTCAGAAAATTCTAGCTTCAAATTCACGATTTGTGGGGCGCCTGGGTGGCTCAGTGGGTTAGGCCGCTGCCTTTGGCTCGGGTCATGATCTCAGGGTCCTGGGAGCGAGTCCCGCATTGGGCTCTCTGCTCAGCAGGGAGCCGGCTTCCTCCTCTCTCTCTCTGCCTGCCTCTCTGCCTACTTGCGATCTCTCTCTGTCAAATAAATAAACAAATTCATGATTTGTGACCTTGGACAAACTGCCTCACTCCAGGTTTCTGTGTAGCATGGGGATGTTTACTGCCCACGTTAGATTTTTGTTCTGGTGTGTGTACAGGTGGATATATATGTGTGTATGTGGATATGCATGTGTATATGTCTTATATGAATAAAATGTGCTTGGTGTGTATAGGTGTATATGTGTGTACATAGTATGTATATATGTGACATGTTTAGGTGTATATGTGCATGTGTGTATGCCTTGTGTATTATGTGTAGAGGTGTATATATGTGCATAGTGTTTATAGAATTGCATGTGTATATATGTGTGCACACATTTGTGTGTATGTTTGTGTGTTTGTGCATACTGTGCATATGTGTATACATGTATGTGTGGTGTGCAGTACATGAACACATATATACAAATATATGTATATATTTTGAGACACAGTAGATTACCAATGAACTGTGGATATTATTATAATTAACAGAGCAAACCAGTTATGACTCCAACCATCACTCATAATACTCTACTGTGTCAGGGTAGTGCTTCACATAGTACTTGGCATAATGCATATTCCCCTGGATCTCTCTGGTAAATGTAGTTCAAAAAGGAAATGACATAATCCCGGCCTGAACTGAATTTCATGAACCTATGCTGGTTCCTAATGATTACCTCTTAGCTTCCTAAGTATTTACCCACCTTTTATACTTTAACATTTTGTTAGGGATCCATCTAATCTCTCTGGCATATAGTTTAAAGAATTTAACTTCTTTCACCTTTTTGAAAATGGAAACATTTATTTGCCCTTTTCCCACCTGCCAGCAAGACTTCTGTTCCCATAATTCTTCAAAGATGACTATTTACAGTTCATTGATGTCATCTGAGCCTTCTTTTGGTTTTATGGAATGGAACCAAAATCCTTTGAAAGGTGCATTTTTTTTAGCCTCCTTATCTAGCTTGGACTTTAATTTTCTCCTCCCAATATTTGCTTTCTCTCTTCTAATCTGACAATTAAACTTCTCAGCTAATGTATTACTCAGGACTCCTCTGATTACAAATACAAGAAATTCAATTTAAATTCTCTTAGGAGAGAAAGGAATTCCTTGGCTCTCAGAGCCAGGGGATTTAGGGGGAAAGCTTGTTTCAACCCTGGGTGGATTCAGCGGTTCAGAGGATGTCATCAGGGGCTGATGGTATCTTGCAATACCTGGGTTCTGATTCCTTTTGTGGATGAACTTTTCACATGGTAGAGAAGAGAACTACAGAGTTTGATTTAAATCCCAAAGGAAGAGAAATGCTTGCTTTCTCAGTATTCATGTACCAAGTCTCACAAGGAACACCTGACTGGCCCTGTTTGGTCCCATATCCATAGTTATGGCCAGGGCAGAGCGGGCACTGTGGCCACCAGGCCCATGACGACCTCATAAGATGAGGAAGGACTGCAGGGCAGACAAAGAAACAGACCTGCCGGGGCACCTGGGTGGCTCAGTGGGTTAAAGCCTCTGCCTTCGGCTCAGGTCATGATCCCAGGGTCCTGGGATCGAGCCCCACATCAGACTCTCTGTTCCACAGGAAACCTGCTTCCTCCTCTCTCTCTCTCTCTGCCTGCCTCTCTGCCTACTTGTGATCTCTGTCTGTCAAATAAATAAATAAAAATCTTAAAAAAAAAAAAGAGAGAGAGAGAAAGAAACAGACCTGCCACAACAGAGAGAGAACCTGAGAAGCCTTGCTTTCTGCCTCTTTTCTAAAGACTTCTTAGTATTGTCCCCAAATCTTTCTGTTGCTCCCTGAATAGCTTTAGAAAACCTATTTTCACTTTGGTTGGCAGTCTTCACAAGTTTTACTTTATTCCCTTGGTATTAGCTTTCACTTGTTGATGGTTACGTATTGGCCCTGCCATTCTTTATAAATGACACCTTTAAAATATCTCCTTGTTTTACTGAGAGCTGGTTGAGCTGCCAGAATGCTTTCCTTAGCTGCCTCTCCATCACCTTCATGATTAGTCTCTCAGACCTGGGTGTTCAAAAGCCTAATGTCCTCCTTTGTTTCCCCAGACTCGAAACATAAGATCATGCCTGACTTCTCTCTGAACCTCTGGAAATCTGTCTTCTTTTAGTTTAGGTCATATATCTAGATTTGCTCGGGATTCAGAGCATGGCTATCACAAACTCTAAGATAATATACTGGCTCTCCACTCCTCTTCAAGGATTCTATCATTTCCACTCTGCCAATCAGTACTTTCCTTGCTTGTCAGAATTAGGTCCTAAGGAGTGAGTCCCTTCATGGCATTTTCTGCCTTCTAAAAGATGAGGTTGTCAGTAGATGTATCCAATGCTTTACTTTTGCTGACTGACTTCCTGGAGATGTCTAGATAAGCACCATCCTTCATCACCTCTGCATCTTGCCTTTGTCTCTTTGCCAGATTTGTGATCAATGTCAGGATGTGCCTGTCCATTCTTCTCTTTTCTCTGGAATGGCTGTTTTATCAGACTTAATCTCCACCCTCCCCCACTTCAGCAGTAAGATCATTTGGATGCTCTTTCATCTCTACCCACGTGCTCTTTATCATTCTGTCCCCCTTGATTTGGGGTTTTTGCATTCTTGACACAGAATGTTGCCCCCTTTGCACAATGTGGTGCATTCCATAAGGGTTGCCACTTAGGAATCTTATTCTGCCAAGATGCAATAATGTCTAAGAGGGGTGTTGGTTTTCTTGCATGAACATCAAATTATATGTTTTATATATTGTTATTCAAGCAACTAGGAACCTAAGTGCTATGTTCTACTGTCTCCTGATTATTTTCTCCCGTGAATTACTAGGTATGTTCAGCACTGATCTCATACTTAAAGTTTTATCTGAGTGTTCGCCTTTGGTTTTTTCTTGCATTTTTTTTCCAATTTAAAATCCTCTAGAACAGACTGACAAACACCCCAGTGAACACCCTCTTCTCTTTAGAAAAACTGATCAAATTTTATTACAACAAATTCAAAGGAATGATTTTCATTTTTTTTCCCCCTTGATCTTTTGGGATTGTGAACTATCAAATGACAAGTGGGCCTTGTCTGGACTGGATTTGCAGAATTCCCTCTTTTGTAATGACTCTTGTAGCGGAGATCTATAGCATGTTTGGGATGTAGCAGTGTTTGGTTTGATTCACTGCACCACAACACACTCAAAGCTATCCACATCTATAGAACATGTTCCATGCGGAGATTTTAAGGACTCTTCTATCCCTAAGGGCTAAAGCAGGATAACTGGAGAAGTGAAAACTGGCTCATCAGTAGTAAGGGAAGATCTTTTTTGAAGTATGGCCAGTATCTGCTAGATTTGAAGGCTCACAGACAGAAAAGGTGCAGAAACCCAGGACGGAGGGCCTCCATCTCTGCTGCCTTCTGCCTCTTTCTCTGTTTTTGTTATTGCCTCTGCTCTGTCTCCACCTTTATCCCAGTCTCAGACATTTCCCTTCTTCTTACCCTATCTCTGCCCATTCTTTGGAATCTTGGCCCTGCCTTAGTTTATGCCTGCATTTAGCCCTGCCTCAGCCTCTTTTCTTATCTCAACATCTGCTCTCTTTTTGGGGCCAGATTTCCTGGAGATATTGGCCTTCTGAATTTGGTGTGAGTTTCGGAGCAGCATGCCTGGGGATGTCAGTGTTCAGTGTGTATCTTTTTCCTTTGCACTTCCTGTGGTAAAGATGGAGAAAAAGAATAACTGGCACCAAACATGCAGAAAATAATTAAGGGGACTCAGGCTTCTTTAGTTGAATGCATCCTCTCAAGTGCAGATCAAATTCATCTCAAGGGTCTCAGAGGCCAGAGGTAAAACACCATGGCAGAAAAATGGGATTTGCAGTGAGTAGAACTCAACCCATGACTTGGCCAAACTGCCCATAACTTGGGTGAGTCACTCACCATCTTTGAGCTTTTTTGCTCAAAGAAGCTTTTGCTTCCTTCCTTCTCTGTAAGACAAGGATGACAGTGGTTACTGTGCTATGTTGGCGGGTGGGGGGGCTTTTGGGAGAAGCTATTAAAACAAGGGGCATAAAATTAGAATTATGCAGAGGGCAAAGTCAAACTATGGGTTATCCTGAATTGATCTGAGATGTCTGGATCCTGACACATGTCTTGGTCAGTTGGGCTGCTATAACAAAAATACCACAGACCAGGTGGATTAAAAAACAAAGAGTTATTTCTCACAGTTCTGGAGGCCAAGAAGTCCAAGATCAATGTGCCAGCTGATTCACCAGTATCTGGTGAGGGCTCTTTTCCTGATCAATCATCAAAGGATCAGGCTATAGTTCATACATAAATATTAGATGCTAACTATGTGCAGGGCTTTGGAAAAATGTATCTTTTCTGCCATAAAGTTATTTCTTGGTATTTTAACACTATAAATGGCAGAATATTTATGGAAATCATTAAGCAGGATAATTGCTAATACGTAATTTTTACTATACTATGACATCATTATAATAACATTTACATATTTTAATACTTCTTGAAGAATGAAATTAAAAATACTTTTAAGTAAAAACACTCTCCCTAAAGAATATATAAATGGTAGTATAATAACCAAGGTTTAGAAAAAAAATAAAAGAAAATGCCATTTGATATGTTTTATTATCAACTAGAGAGCCCAAAATAAAACATACGTAATGGAATTTCATTGTATGGCAGTGGAATTTCCCCCAGAGTTTATTAAAGGCTTTAACATAATTTGAACTCCTTAGTGAAGTCAACAGGCCTATCCAAGGGCTTAGTCAGCATTTTAAGTAAATATGCTAATTTCTAAGCTCAACAAAGAAAAATGTTGCTTTCAGTGCATTTCTAATTTAAAACCATCCTTTTACTCTATTGTTTATAAACTATTCAATGGAACCTAAGTGAATATTTTGATTGGTTACATTTAAATTTGTGTTTCCTCAACAATCTGAGAACATTTTACTTGTTGACTGATAACAGCGAAGAGATTAAATTAGTGGTCCATGAATTAATAAAAGATGTATTAGATTTTGATACAAAGCTTAGTGTAACTCATAACAGTGTTCATCTTGCATTTGCATTGTGTTTTACATTTTTAGAAGGATAAACCATGTATTCCCTGGTTGTTTTAAAAAAAAAAATGTTAGTCATATCTGTGCATGCAAATGAGAGCAAAGAATGAGAAAATCCATAAAATCCATTTTCATACTTCCCCTACATTTACCCTCTCTTTTTAAAAACCGTGCAGGAATAACACAAGAGCGTATAATCTTACCACTCAAAGTGGGAGCCTGGGACCAGCAAAGTTGCAACCCGTAGCTGCTTATTAGAATGCAGGACTCAGGCCCCACCCTAAGCCTGCTGAATCAGATTCCAAATTTTAACAAGATCGCCAGGTCATCTGTGTGCATATTAAAGTTAGAGAAGCATTATTCTAGAATTCTTCTGTCTCTAGCAAATTAAAACTAAAATTCCATTTTTTCTTAAATTATCCAAATGATTGCTTTCTCCTTTAGTTATATGAACAGGTATGCATATAAAGAATTATGAGGCATTAAACTCAATACAGAAATGTGAGTTATTGAATTTAATTTCTGTTTGGAAATTGGTAATTAAAGCATAAAATTAGGAATTTTCTTTTTAATAAAAATATTCAGGTTTTCTGCTTACAAAACACAATTAATAAGCTTCAACCTAATTTTTGTATATCTTTCACTTTTCCCATCAGAGTTGGTTTTTTAGAACATTAAATGGAGAACTCAGGAAGCAAGCAGAGAAAAAAATTCCCATCAAATAACATTATTTGACCACTGCTTATATTAAACCATCACCTTATGAACTGTTTTCTCATTTCTTTGCATTAGTGAAATTTTGAAACAATGCTTTCCCCCACTAACTTGCAGCAGGTAGGATAAGAGGATTTGCAATCCTGCTCGGTTTATGATTCTCATATTATTGACTTTGCAGAGGGATGAAATAAGGCCTCAATGCAGTGGATGTTAAGGTTAAAGCCCCTCTTATGTCATTTAGAGATTGTTTTTTAGATTAAGGCTCATTTGACCTTGAGCTGCAGTGGTTGCTTTATTATCTGATCATGGTGCCTCCAATAAGAAGGTGTCCAGGGCTTTCAGCACATTACCTGCCTATGTCATTCTAAAGCTTCTTGCTTCAGAAGATCTCTCTGCAGGGTTAGAGAAAGGTAAAGAGCTTAAATAAGCAAGCTATATTTATCAGCAATAAACAGCAGTCCCTGGAAATGTTCTACTCAGCAAATTAATCTATAAAGTGATGGCTCTAACTATATGAGAAGAGAAATGGTTGATAGTTTAAATAAAGTATTTATTAGTATTATCATGAGCAGGCAGTACACTATTGCTGATAAAAATAGAGAATTCTATTAGGTCTCTTTACAGTCTATACAAATATGTCAGAAATGATGATATATCTATACTACAACAATTTAACCAGACTAAAAGTTCCCAGGGTATATTCTGAAGTAGGAAAATCACAGAAAAGAGGGAACATCTAAAGCAGCTTAAACAAGATTGTATAGATGAACTTATAAAATATTTGAGACTAAAATAAGAAAAGTTTGGTACGATGGAAGGTATTTTTTTCAGGTGGTTCAAGCTGAGATGATCTTACTCAAAACACTGCAACTATGCAATCAATGAGGGAGACCAAAGTTGGTGGTAGCCTGTGATAAGGAGGCCTTAGGCAGTAAAATGGAATTGGATTTGGAGAATCAAGATTTCTTCCAGCCGCAGCTACAGTAATAGGTAGGACAACATTTGGATTACATATTCACAGTTAACCTTAAAATTATAGTTGCTAAGTAGCATAACTTTTACTTTTTCTGTGGGAATCCTATCCATACCCCATTGCCACCCTGTTACATAACATAATGTCATTAGGGGTCATTATTACATAGTCTTTAATGAGGATGAATTTTTAGGACTATTTTACAAAATGATGACTATGACGTGACCTCAGATAGGGGAATATTTATAACAGACCTGTTACTGAGTTCTGTGACGACCTTCAATAAAGCAGTACCAGAGCTTTGGTTGTGCCTCTTAAGATATGTTCACAGATCACAGATTCTCTTTCTCGCTCTCTCTCTCAAATACAATTCAAAAATGCTTGCAGCTCTGGCAAAAAGACACAAGGCAAATGTAGATCAAAGAATCATCTAGGTATTGTATTTTCTTAGCCTCTGATATGAAATGGGGTATCACAAAAGAGCACTTGGCTGTCTTACAGAAATTGAAAAATATTTTATATGTTTTTTGATCACATTCAAAGACAATATATTTAGATATTTTCCATATCACCAAAGGACTTCTGTCTTAACAACAGTGTATGATAATGGGCTTAGACAACAGGATTCAAATTATTATAATAAGGTTATACCGACTTCATCTGGGCTATAAAAGTAAAGACATAAAAATAGATTGGTCTTAATATATGACTCACCCTCAGGAGGCCAGGTGCTTTTACAAATAGCAGTAATGGATCTGCCTGGATCCATTTCTACTCTCTTGCCTAGCAGCAGTCCTTGGTGGTGTGTTCGTGTTCACCGGGAATTTATGACAGGTGCATTATGAACAGTATTTGGGGAGGCAAGGAGTTGTTACAAGACCTATTTTTATAGGTATGGAATGAGAAACTTTTTTTTTTTTAAATTTCACTTATTTATTTGAGAGAGAAAGAGCTAGCACAGTGGAGAGATTGGAAAGGGAGAGGGAGAAGCAGACTCCTCACTGAGTGGGGAGCCCAACATGGGCCTTGATCCCAAGACTCCGAAATCCTGACCAGAGCCAAAGTCAGACACTCAACTGACTGAGGCATCTAGGCGCCCCGAGGAGAATCTTAAATGCAGATGTTGTTTTTACTAAAATACAGAGACTGTGAGTGAACAATATTATAAGTGTGTAAAGTAATATATAGTTGCTATTGTGGAACCTTGGAAAATAAATAAACGGCTTATCCAATAACCATATATTATTGGTTGCAAAATATTAGATAAGTCTAACAACTAGCCCAGGTGATGTATGAGTTTGCCGTGAAAGCAGTAACAAAGAAGTCTTCCACAAACATTGGTGAGAAGGGGAATCATAGTTCTAAAAGTTCCAAGTGTTAAGTAGGAAAAAAAAAAAAAGATGAAATGAAGGGGATAAGACATACATGACAATGGAAAGAATCTAAATTAAAGTTGATATTTGCCTACCTTAAAACTAGGTTGATTTATTACCCAGGTGCCATTTGATTTACAAAGCGAAAGTACCCTAGTCATTCATTCACAGTCAATGGGTAAAGAAGAGATGAGACAGAGCTATTCTTTGTCTTTCAGACTCTGGTGAGCGTGGAAATTGGGACAGTTTATTCAGAGTTAGTTTTAGTTGGGCATCATTTTTGCTCTATTAGAACTCTGGGTAGGAAAAGAATTTTATACAAATGTGACACAAGATTGTTTCTGCTCTGAAAGTCTAACTGGGAACTAAGAGCATGTATACATGTTCTATCTACAGAACAACTACAAGCCAGTGCAAACAGGTACAACTGGAATTATATTAGGTTAGGCCCTTAAGAACTGAACTTCTGATAAGACCACCACTGATATTTGAAATGGCATCTGTGGCCAGGACGGCTTGCTGGTCTTCAAAAAGATTGGCGTTTCCCTTCTTTAATTTGGAACTGTTGGTAGGCTGTGCCTGTCCAGTTGGGAATTACACCTAGAGGAGACTTGTGTCCAGTACTTGTTAATGGAATATGAGCAGAAGTGAGGTCTTTCTTTTCTTCACCGCATTTTTCACCATCAATGGACTGGAAGTAAAAGATTTTCAGGCCTCAAAAGATGCTGTAGCCAGGAGATGGTAGGAGCCTCAGGTCCTCACTCACTGTCTAGAAGGACACCCCTCTAATACTGGCAGTAACTATTCATGAATGAAGAAATGATTTCTATGTTGTTAAGCCACAGACATTTTCTAGGTTGTTTGCTGGAGCAGCTGCCATATCAATAGAGTGTGCCTACAGTCAGTTATTTTTCAACACAAAATCAAATAATCAGGAAGAAACCATGGGGTTATGTGGGTTATGTGGGTTATGGGGTTATGTGATCAATTTTTGGGGGGGATTTTTAGTTGAGCAAAATGGCATGATGTATGCCACAGCGAGCCACTTTAGTCTCTGAAAAGTCCACCCTACTATTTCTATAACATTCTTTTCTCTAACAGCCTTGTTAGTTTACATTTTTCTCACCAAACCTAATCTTTATCCTTAACAACTTATATGGATTTCCAAGCCTCTGCTATAGACTGGTGGGGCTGGCTTCTTGGCTAATTTGATCAGTTCCTCATCTTCAAGTTTTGAGTAAAGTCACAAACTGAAGTACTTGCTCCTCCTTAAGCCCAGGCTTATTACACATACTCAAAATCGAGTATCCTCAATAGAAATTATGCCAATAAGCTCCTACTGAATTCCTCTATTCGTCTTACAGTTTCCACACTTTTTTTTTTTTGCCCTCTTCTCCACTTTCCCCACTTTTTGCTACTTTCATCCATTTTCCCCTCTTACATCACAAAGGATTGCTTCCTATTTAGTTTCATTGTTAAACAGCTATCACTTATACTTCACTTTCTCTGGGGGGTGTGGGGTGGGGTGGAGTGTGGGGGTGTGGGGGTGTGGGGTGGTGGTAGTTATCTTGGTTATGATTTTCCACATGTGAAAAATCTTTAAGTCTCACCTGTGGTAATATTTAGAATGTCTGAAATGTTTTGATGCCTCATCAGGTTGAACTTTCCCTCCTCTTTTTTAAATTGCAAAGTATACAGGTTAACTGTGTGGTAAAAGGTACCTGTGGAATAGGTTAAGGACAACATGATAATGGATTTAACAAGATCTGAACAGTGTTTTCTAAAGCGTTTTCATTTATTTTTTATTTTATTTTATTTTATTTTTGAGAGAGAGAGTGTTGTGTGCATACGCACGCATGTGTAGGTGCAGGAGGAGCAGAGGGAGAGGGAGAAATCTTGAGCGGGCTCCACACGCAGAGCCCAATACTGGGCTTGATCTCAAGACCCTGAGATCAGGACTTGAGCTGAAATCAAGAGTCAGACGCTTAAAGGACTGAGTCGCTAGGCACTTTTAAAGTCCTAAAGTGGTTTTGAAGTCCTTAGTGAGAAAAACTGAAAAAAATAGAAATACCATTCTTTTTTTTTCCCCCAATTTATTTATTTTCAGAAAAACAGTATTCATTATTTTTTCACCACACCCAGTGCTCCAGGCAAGCCGTGCCCTCTGTAATACCATTCTTGACCACTTAGTGAGCAGGAGCCCCTCTGCAATGTAAATTAATCCTTTCAAATTTAAAGATTTGTTTATCTAATAATCTTTTCTTAGGATTAACATCTTAAAATTTCTAGGGCGCCTAGGTGGCTTGTCTGTTAAGCATCTGTTTTCAGCTCTGGTCATGATCCCAGGGTCCTGGGATCAAGCCCTGCACTGGGCTCCCCGCTCAGTGAGGAGCCTGCTTCTCCCTCTCCCTTTGCCCCTCCCCCCAGCTCATGTTCTTTCTCTCTCTCTCAAATAGATAAATAAAATCTTTAAAAAAACTGTTAATAAAATCTTTCTGGTTATAATGGATGCTCATGTAAAAACGCGGGAGGGTGAAAGCCTAAAAAGGATAACAAAGGAAATACAAAAATTATATATAAGGCCCAATAAATCAGAGATATTTACATTTTGGTGAACCTTTTTCTCCAGATACGTGTTTACTGTTCCATTTTGTTTTACTTCTGTTTATTTTAAACTTCTAATAATAATGTACACAGTAACACTGTTAAAACACAAATAATAAGAAAGTACTTGAAATAAAATAAGGATGTCTCCTTTTACTTCACCCAACTCTCTTATGCTGTCCTGGGTAAACACCCACAATTTCAAGTGCAACTGACCAGACCAGTACTTTTGCATTTGGCATATTTGTCTATGGATACACTTTCAAATATAATATGTACAATATTTTAACATATGGATATATGTCTGCATTGTATTTTTTTATACTTAACGCATTGAGAGGTTTCCTACGTAATGAAAAACAATGCTCTTCATATAGTTATTTCATAATTCATTAAGTCATGACATCTTGGTAGCATAATTTATTTAATTGTTTTAAAGGTATAATTAACAATGCAATGGAGATCTTGTACATATGTCTTTTCATATTTGATTATCTCTCTGAAACAGATTAATAAAGTAGACATATCTAAAGATACAAACTCTTTCATGACTCATGATATAAATATTAGTTTCCCTCTATTTTAATAAACGTATCCCACCAATGCATATATGTCCTGATCTTATAAGTGTAGAAGTTGGAACAAAGAAGGAAATTCCTGATTTATCCTTCATTCTGAGAGTCCGTCTACTGGAAAGCAACATGAATCAGAAATGTAAGAGAACAGTGGTTCCCTAACTGATCATTGCAGTCTCTTGGGGAATCATTAAAAATATGCTTGGCTTCCATCCACCAAATATTTTGGTTTAAGGTGCAACCTGGCCACTGGGATTTTTTACATTTTTATTATTATTTTCTTAACCCTGGGGCTTGAACTCACGACCTTGAGATCCAGACCTGAACTGAGATCAAGAGCTGGATGCTTAACCAACTGAATCCCCAGGCACCTCTGGGCATTGGGATTTTTTTTTTTTTTTTTAAAGATTTTATTTATTTACTTGACAGAGAGAAATCACAAGTAGATGGAGAGGCAGGCAGAGAGAGGGAGGGAAGCAGGCTCCCTGCTGAGCAGAGAGCCCGATGTGGGACTCGATCCCAGGACCCTGAGATCATGACCTGAGCGGAAGGCAGCGGCTTAACCCACTGAGCCACCCAGGCGCCCGGGCATTGGGATTTTTAAAAGCTCTCTAGGTGATTCTAATGTGCAGTAGTTTAAGAACCATTGTCATGGAGCATTTAGCCACTGGAAAATACCCAGATATATGAAATGAACAGGTCAAACGAGGGTCAGTGGGAAGATTTCTGTGCTTGCTATTCAGAAGGAAGATTACCTCCTCTGATATCGAAAACATTGCTGATAGTATTGAATACTCTTAGTCACTTTGACTTTCAAATAAAATAAATCCAACTAGAAAAATGGGATCAACCTAACCTAATACCGTAATATTCTCAAGCATTAGGTTTGTAAAATCATCTTTCCCCAGTGACTCCTGGAGTGTTTAGAACAAAGCTTTCCCCTTTTTGCAAATTGATTTTTGTCTTGGCTGCAATGTTTGCTTGTTTAAGCATTAATGACTTGATTTGGAAAGAAATAGCTTCCTGTATGGCCTGGATTAAGAAGAGCCATCTTTACTTCTGCTAGAAATTGTGTACAAATGCTAGCATGTAAACAGTGCATCCTGTGACATTTTTTTACAGTCAAACAAGTAAGGTGACACACATGGCTTAAGGGCTAACAGAAACATGAGAGCTGTAATGCAGAGTTATAGTCGGAAGTGCTAAATTTCCCCTGGGACTGCGAGGAAAGCTTCCTGTTCTTTGTAGATTGGCCTATTATTGGAATACATTTGCCCACAGTTAATCCTCCAAGTAATTAAATGGAAGGAAGTGATTAAATCACCAAGAAAAAAGTGACTGATGCATCTGAGGGATTCAGGCATAGTGAGATTTTCATTATTGTAAGTTAGGGATACACATCAGTGAAGGAGGCATCTTTCAGTTAACCTAGGCTTTTGAATATTTGTGTGTGTGGGGGGGTGTGTGTAAGCAAACTGCGTTGAAATGGGAAATAAATCTCTAATTTGACAAAGAGCAGGAATTTTTAAAGTCACAGTCTTTTGTAGAATTATCATGGACATAGTACTCCAGTTTAGTAAAACAGGATTATATTATTATCTCCCCCATTTCTACAAACCACCACCAAAAAATGTTTAATTGATCTGAGCTGAGACTGGAACTCAGAGATCCTAAAACTTCTTTAAAAAATGTTAGTTTTATGCTACTTCCATTTTTAGTGGGCTCAGGACACTTTGTTGTTAATCTTATTATTTTCTTTCTCTGCATACTTAGGCAAGTCACTTGACCTTTCTGAATTGCAGTAAAATAAAGGAAATGCACTATAAGGTCTTTAGGTTCCTTCTGGTTCTAACAAGCTACAGATCTAAGAAAAATATACAAAAACAGAATCAGAAAGCATATATGATATGCTTAAATTTCGAGATACCATCAAAATAAATACTAGTGGGAAATAAAAGATGCATAATGGAATATTTTATGTACATATCTGTAAACCTTATAAAATAAGATTATATGTTCTTCTAGAACTTTGACTTATGAGCAGGAATCAAAGTAGTATGAATTAGAATCTTGTGAAGATATCTGTTTTCCCATGCTTCTCTGCATTTTTCAATGATTTCATGCATTGAAAATGCATTACATTTTCAGGGTTTAATGCATTTAAATGAGGTAGTTCTAAACAGCAACCAAAGATTGTCCTTTTAAAGTAATGGTCCGTATTTATAAATAACTTTAAGACAGATGCACAAAATTAGCTAATGAGTCTTGTCTTGGTAGCAAGAAGAAAATAAAGTGCCTGCTCTTCAGAGATAGAGTGCATTAGCTCTTTTAGGCCATCTGTGTATTGTTAGCAACTTCTCTCCTTTAATGCTCTGAAAAATTAGAATGGTATTCCCAGTGTAAAATGATCTGATAGTCCCATGGGTGGCCCGGTCATTCTCGGTGAGGTAAATATCAGGGTAGATTGTTGCATATTTGATTTGGCCAAATGATCGGTGAGATGTGGGTGGATGGAATTATTTAATTGACTGATAATACTGTTAGCTTTGTATGCATGTATTTAATTTTAATAATTTTTTTTAGTTTTCCTTTTTTTTAAAGTTATGCTCAGTTAGCCAATATATAGTACATCATTAGTTTTAGATGTTGTATCCAACGATTCCTAAATATTAACTGAGCTCCCATTATGTTCCATATTACATACCAGGGACACAAAGATCTGTGACCTTAAATCTTCATTCTCAGTGACTAATGGTCAAGAGGCAGACTGGGGGACAAAAGAAATATATAAACTATAACTACTAACACAATGTTATATTCTCTTAGGATCAAAAATAAATTATTCTCAGTGAAGCCTGGGTGGCTCAGTTGGTTAAGCATCTTCCTTTAGCTCAGGTCATAATCCCAGTGTCCTGGGATCATGTTCCATGTAGGGCTCTAGTCCCATGTAGGGCTTCTTGCTCAGCAGGGAGCCTCCTTCTCCTTCTGCCTGCCCCTCTCCCTACTAGTGAGCGTGCGCATGCTCTCTCTCTCTCTAAAAAATGAATAAATAAAAATATTTAAAAAATATATTGCTTTGGGGCAATAGAGGAAGAAGAAACTAATTTAAAAAAAAATTAGGGTACCTGGGTGGCTCAGTCCATTGAGCGACTGCCTTTGGCTCAGGTAATGATCTCAGGGTCCTGGGACTGAGTCCCATATCAGGCTCCCTGCTCAGTGGGGAGTCGGCTTCTCCCTTTCTCTTTGTGCATTCTCTGTCTCTCAAATAAATAAATAAAATCTTAAAAAAATAAAAATAATAAATTAAAAAAACCTTTATTTTCTCTTTTTAATAGAAACTCATTTTGACTGAAGTTATTGGATTGGATAAAGTTGTGGACAATTTCACAGAAAATATACTTAAAATATACTTAAGAACATGAAGATATATCAGGAGTTTTAATCATCATTCATGAGCAAAGGCAAAGGCATGAGGTAAAAATACACAGCATGTAAGGGAAATGGTGAGCAGTCCAAAGTTCTGGACCATAGAAAGAACTGATGAATGTGTTGAATAATGGAGTAGATTGAGATAGGAAAGCATGTTGGAGCCAGACTTTGAAGGATCTTGACTTTATTGCTAGAAGAAGTTCTTGAAAAGTGTCAGAGAGGAGTGTGCATGGGCTACTATTAGCTCCCCTAAGTATTACACAAAGGAGATGAGATAAGGCAAGAATTGGCTGATTTTCAAGCAGAGATGGAAGGAAATAGAGAAAACCAGAGGGACTCCCTCAGGCAGCTGTAATAAGCTGGTGGGTTGGCTGGTGGTTGCTTCAGCTGTGAAGGCTGAGTTGACTAGATATCTCAATCCTGGTCTTTCATGCTCAAGAAGACTACTAGATCAGGGCTTTTCAGAGCATGGTGGTCTCAGGGTTCCAAGAGGGTGAGAGGAAGTGACAGGGATTCTTGACACCTCGTTTGAAAGTAGTGCCACATTGTTTCTGCTGCAGTCTATTGGCCAAAGGAAATCAGATAGCAAATCAGACCAGATACAGCAGAAAAGAAATAGACACCGCCTTTCTGCTGAGAGGAGCTTCAAAGAATTTGTGATTATTTTTAAACTTCTACAAACTCCCAAAAAAGTGCCTGGAATATAGTAAGTGCTCAATAAATAGCTATTGAATGTGCACATGAATGGAGAGAAAGTTGTTTGAAGTTCTGAAGAAAAAGGATAAAATATTGGCACAGCTGTGATTGAGAGTGGGGAAGGGAACCAATCATGGGTAAGTAAAAGAATTGCTGAGCAGCACTGACAGTCCAGCTGAGCCTGAAAATTATAAATTTGTTTTAGAGCCAATTTTCTCCAACTGCATTCAGTAGCTTGGGAGCAAGCCCATAGAAACAGATGGTTGGGTTGATCCAGGTTAGGGATTGGCACTCTGCAAACCAGCAGTAGTGAGATCAAGGCTGCCCAACTTGGTTCTGTGCCTCCACAGCTCTCTGCTCACTCAGGAGCTGGTCACTAGCAATCCATAGAATTCTTTGCACCCTAAATCTCCTCACTTACTTGGTCCATTATCTGACGGCCAACCCTCCACAATGGATTCCAAAGTAATTCAACTGAAGCTATGACTTATGGGATTCAGGCCCAGAGTAGAGCACAGATACACACATATACACCCACCCACCCACACACACACCCAAAATGAAGAATTCCATTTATTTCCTTGGAAGGTCTAAATGGGAACCAATTTTGAATTCTTTTTTTTTTTTTTCTTTCCTTGGCAATTCTCATATACTTCTGGAGTCTCATATTTCTAACTTCCTCCTCTCCCTACCTCTGTCAGACCAGCCCTGAGGGGGAGCTGTCCTGTTCATACTCACATTACTTTCCTCCAGCTCTTGATGGAGTTGATGAATTCCTTTTTTTGTCTTGGCTGACTAGGCCTTCCCTTTCACTGCACACACAAGTTCAGAAACAGATCTGGCAGAGTCAGATTTGTTTCTAAAGGCAGAGATGAGGGTAAGAAGAGGGAATATGAGGGGAAGTTGAGCAGCTAACCACTGGCACCTAAGAATGCTGAAAACTATAACAACTTCCATATTAATATCTTTTCTAGGTTTTTACCTGCCACACTTATCTTACCTTACTTCATTATACTTGGTATTTTGGACCCATTCTTACTTCCCTGCTCTTCCTTGTTCAAAACGAGTCACCAATTTCCCTTTAATTAATGGCTCATAGTCCGTATTTCTTTTGCCCAGGGCTCCTAGCCCGAGACAAACCCCTGCTTCCACCCATCCTCCCCAATTCCTTTTTTTTTTTTTTTTTAAGATTTTATTTATTTATTTGACAGACAGAGATCACAAGTAGGCAGAGAGGCAGGCAGAGAGAGAGAGAGAGAGAGAGGAGGAAGCAGGCTCCCTGCTGAGCAGAGAGCCCGATGCTGGGCTTCATCCCAGGACCCTGGGATCATGACCTGAGCGGAAGGCAGAGGCTTTAACCCACTGAGCCACCCAGGCGCCCCCATCCTCCCCAATTCCTAATCAGCAGCCCCATAGAGGGAAAACAAGTAAATGGAGAGTCAAGAGTCTGGTACCTTGGATACAAAACACTGAATCAGAGGAAGTTAGGGAATTAGAGGCTTAATTGATTTCTCAGTGTGGTAACAGAGTTGACTAAGACAATGGTTGGAGACTACAGCAAGAGGAAAAACTGTAAATCATGTTCCAGTACCCTCAAAAAATGCAGACAGGTATGCTGGATATTAGTAGATGGCGGGTGGCATAGATAAAAGAACAATCTCAGTAGATGGAGGGTTTCAAGAAAGTAATAAAGGTGACAGGACAAGGCATGGTGACAGCTAAGAGAAAGGAGAATGTGCATTTAACTTCCTGGACATGAGATGCCAAGTGGATATATGGGAGAAGCACCCCTCCCCCCATGGAAGGATCAGAGGGAAGTGATAGAAGATATAAAAACGCTAAGTTGAAGGCAAGCCAATATTTCGAACAAAAGACTTGCCCCTTAATTTTTAAGTTGCTATGACTCATAGCCCATTGTAGCACTCATCAGCCATTGTGTTATCTCTGAGGAGAGTCCTGGAAATCTTGGAGCTGGTACTTCTAGTCTGTAGATACGGGGATAACAGTAGGTGGGTATATTATGTTCAGTTCTAAGAAGTTACCATGTCAGGCATTTTGTGACTCCACGTGGAATCCGGCAGTATATTATCCCTTAATGCATTCTTTTATCAAAGAATTATTGACCAGGAACAGAACTGGATGCTGGGAAATAAAATGGGATCCCTGCCATTAAGCAATCTGTGGATCTCATTACGGTAAAAGGCAAACAGGTAATTAAAAATAGGCTGTAAGTCACATGACACAGGTAGTGTAGGGTACTATGGGAACACAGAGGAGGGGTGTCTAACCAGAGCTGGGAGAATGAGATGGGGTCAGAGGACTGCAAAGGAAGGAGGCATTCAGGTTTAAAGGGTGTGTGTGTAACGGGAGGATGGAGGTCAAGGACAAGAGGGAACACATTGGTCAAATTAACTGTATTTCAACTCTACTTCATCCTGAGTAGTCATAGCCTAAATATTTGAATCAAGCCTAACTGAATCTTCAGTTGACAAGATTTTCCGTTCTTGACTTTTTTAAGGGAAGTGGAGTCAAGCCCAAGCTCACATTTTGGCAACTAATGCTGTGTAAACTGCACCGCTCCCTGAGCTGACCCTCTCCAAAGCCAGGGACACTTGTGCTAAGGAGCTGATTTGATCACAGTGCAGCTTGAAGGAAACCAGTATTAACATACCTCTCTTTGGGCAGGCAGAAATAGCTTTTCCATTTTTTTTTTTTTAATTTGAAAGGATCTTGTGTCTTAAATTTCAGGACTAGCCAGATTGAGAATTGCCTTATTAATGTGTGAATTATTAAAAAGTCTGACAAACACAAACACAGAAACACCTCTCTATGTTAGTACTAACCACACACAGACAGCAAATAATAGCAGCATTGTTTAGTAACCATTTTGGGGCAAAATGCAGAGCACCAGGGGAAGCTTGGCTGGTTAGGATGCTCTGGTCAATCTGGATTGCTTAGAAGGTAATTTATGTGACTTCCACACGTATTACTGAAACTGAAAGACTGTTCTCCTATTTAAACTTCCAGAATGCATTGTGCTTCTTGCAGTGGGCGCTGTGCTTGTGTTAGGTTATTTATGGCTCCGGAAAATAGAGAACAGGAGATAGCAAACCTTTTATCTGATGTTCACTATAATTTGGACAATTGCACAGTAGTTTCAGTTCTTGGTCTATACCAGTTGATGGGACACTAGAGTTGAATTTGTGACATCACAACTACCTGAAAAGAATGGAAGAGGGAAAATGGGTAAGAATTTGATAAGAGAGCTTTTCAGTTGTTAGGATTTTCCTATTTAAAGATAAAGATATAACATTCAACTTTATAAAGAAAGCATTTTATCTTCCACAGGCTTGGTTAGGTGGGGAGGAGAGAATTCTAGTTGAAACTGACAGTCAGAGAGGCAAAGAATTTTAATGAAAAGACTAGGTACTTTAATCTTAGCAGATATGAGTCGAGACAGTTCTGCCCCTAGAAACTGTTGCAGTAATCATTTCCTCTGGGACTTAAAAAAAAATAACTATTGACATTAGTTGCTCTTTGAGTATCTACAAGAGTGCCAGCTTCGAATAGCTTTCATATAGCAAGAAAGAAGTTGTAATATAACTTTCAGGTTTCACTAAAATCTATAGTAATTATTCAATCAGCCAATCAATTTTTATTGAGTACCTACTGTGTGCTTTCTTATTAAGAGAAGAGGATAGTGCTATGAATAAGAAGAATAAAGTATTTATTCTCATGGAAATCTGAGTTCAGCAGAAAGAGGAGAGCACCCCAATAATGAATTAATTATGATCATGAAAATGTATCATAAAGGAAAAGTACTGAGAGGTAGGGGAATGTGCAATAGGATAAAGAAAGAGTAGGGGGAGTGGGAAGGGTGTAAAAAGTTAAAGCACCCAAGTAAAGATGTTTGCACATGTAAAGGGCATGGGGTAAGAAAGTATTCAGCTCTTCAAAAGATTGAATGAAGGCTTGCCTGGTTGGAAAAAGGAAAACATGGAGAAAAGTGGCATAAGGCAAGTTTGGAGAGATAGGGAGGGAGGTGCTAAATTGTGCTAGGCATTATGGACTTGACAGAAAGGGAAGGGGAGTCTTTGAAAGGCTTTAAGTAGGGGAGCAATGCAATAAATACAGTATAATGGAATTTTAATAAAGCACACTATTGTTGATTATGGAAGTAATTTTCTTTCAGTTTTTTTCCCTACTGAAAACATACTTTTCCAATTTTTATTCTAATTTGTTTTGCAGATAGTAAAAAAGATAATTTATATGTAATTGAAAGATTACATTCTTCTTAGCTAGAAGTCCCTGTGATGGCTATGAATTTATAAATAGCAAATCTTCTGCTGGATTTGGTTATCTGTCAAGTTGGGATTTAGAAGTGGCAGATCCCTTATCAGTGACCAAATACCAAATACCAGAAATAGAACCAAAACAATTTTTAATTAAAAAAACGGTATGTAGCTGTGATGAAACTGGGGTGAATATCAAAACATGTCTGCAAATGCCTACAAACCCCCCCAAAATATGCATCACAGATTTTTCAGTTCTAAAGCTGGAAAATTTCCAAAGGTTGATGGTGCTACATGAACACCTTATTCAGTTCAATACAGATGAGGACTCGATGCCATTGGTAGAGAGGTCCCCCAAAAGGGGCTTCCTATTCAATTATACACTAGCAGCCCAAGTCTAATATATATAATATATCTTCCTATTCAATTATGCACTAGCAGCCCAATCTAATATATCTAAAAGTTTCTCTGAGATTTTTTGTCCCAGCTGTAATAACCCCAAACTCCAGATTTTCTAGGACAGTTTTTAACAAAATGATCTTCTGCGTGCTAGATGTACAGATGCCTTTTAGAAAACCATATCATTCTTGTTTTAATTTCCTCTCTTCTTTTTCTACCTCATCCTGAACCCCTGAACTCAAGTCCCTATAACCCCAATTCACAAATAAAGTGTCTAATACAATTTGTGTCTGTTTTTTCCCACCGTCTTTGAAAATGACTCCTGTCTTCAGTCATTTAGTCCTTCTAAGTTTGGCTATAAAAGTTCATGAATGGCTAAGACTGTGTTTAAGGGATCATAAATATCAAAAAGATGAAGACCAGCTCATAGGTGGATAGCATTTCATATATGGTTTTCTTATTACTCCTAGCTAAATGTCAATCATGCCACGAACCCCAATTTGGGATTGTAGAAGAAGGGGGAAAAGCTATTAGTTTATGATTCATTTTGAGATGATCCAGGGAAGAAATGTGATTCGTGAAGAGCAACGGGCTGGCCAATTCCTAAAGCACTAAAAATAAGGAAATGATGATGATAGTAATCAAATAGGTACCATTTTAAGAAAACCTCTTTTGTACCACACCTGTGTTCAGTGCTTTACAGACATCCTCATTTGATGTCTCATTTGATCTTCCCAACAACAGTGTAAGGCTGAGTTAGTATTTATTCTTACACTGGAGATGAAGAAACTGAGGCTTAGAGCCTCAGTTGTTGGTTAAAACAACTTTTCTAAAGTGATTCCTTTGTAAGTGAAGAATCAGAATTCCATGCCTGCCTAGCCTGACTCCACAGTCTATACTGTGAACGACTACTTACCAAGAGGATTAACAGGTGAGTTGATCTATGGCCAAGAAATGTCCCTGGAGGTTGCGTGAGTGTCTGTACTCCCATTCTACCTCACCCTATTGCATCATTCTCTGTCCTCTGTCTCTGAAGCTGAGCTTTCTATAGTTTGAAAAAACACAGTGGTTTACAACAGTTTCCTTGGGAGGGCCTGCGGCTTTAGAGCTATAGTGAACAGAGTATACAAATAAAATATGGAACGTCCTACTGAGACCCAAGTCCAAGCAATGCTGCTGCAGAGATTCAACAAAGGAGAGTTAGTTCTGGCTTTGGCAAGAAATGGCACGGACATGTAGGGAAGCAGTCTGTCAACTAAGCTCTTGGGTGGACACAGACGGGGAAGCTCTGTGCCAGCACCCATCTCTCTCCAAGTCAGCCATCAGTCATCTCTTCGGTAGCGTATAAGGAAAGGATCTGCGTGCATCAGAGGTCATTGCCAGGAAACAGTACTGTATTCAATGAACAACAAATGTCTTAAGTGTTATTTCTATAAGGAACAGGAACTTTATATAGTTTTGGTGTCAAGATTTATTGTTGAATAAACCGATGTCTGTGAAGTGCCTCTCGGTGCTTGAACAAGTCAGGATCTCTACAATCAAGTGTTCCTCCTCCCACCAAACAACAATGGTAAAAGGTGATTTCTGAAGACCAAAAGCTTATTATTTCAAATGAAGACTACACCTGTGAATGCAGGCAGAATATGAGATAGCCAAAATACTAGTTCCTTTCCCTTCTCAATAGCTCAGGAAGCTCGTAAGCAGTGATTCCGGCTTTGGGGAGAACTTCTGGCTGACCTTTTTGTTTAGTTGGCTTCCACCCTTCCCCCTACTACCAGAAAATTTAAACATAACAACCTGCTTTCGCCTGAGTGACCCCGGTAACAACCTACTTTAGCTTGAACTGCTTAGATATTTCAGCTAAAAATGGCTTATTTCCATGAGTCACCTGGATAATTGCTTTACTCTGCTGGCCCACTTAGCGGGGTGGGCCAGCAGGTGTTAAGTGCAGGTGTCAGTGAGGACCTCATTGTTTTCAACTCTACAGAGAACACTGTGCAGTTCTTTACTGCCTGGAGAAGTACATCCTAGATTCACTTTCAGCCCTTGAAACTCCTTCTTTTAGATGGATCGTCTGTGTCATATGACAAAAAAGCCCGCTTCTATCTTTGTAGAACTGTGTGTGTGTGTGTAGCTCTGTGGATTTGAAGAAGCAATAAATCAGCAAGTACTTGTTAAATATTTCCTGGCCCAGCATTGTGGAAGATACAAAGGGAGAAAAAGACAGGATTTCTTCCTCAAGATGTGGCTGCTTAGAAAGACTGGTGTATATGAACCATTAGAGAGTGCTTCACACATCTACTGTGACCTGTTGGAAGTGTAATCAGAGCTAGAAAAGGACAAATTGGAGTTGGAGAAAGAGAGAGTGATTGGATAAATCCTTGGAGGGCTTCGTTTTGATTCCTGGAGGTATAGCTAGATTTTTTTTCTTTTTTCTTTTGCAAATGTGTTATATTGTTTACTTTTACAAAATGCAGCCTCTTACCCCAGGATGGTACCATTGAAGAGAGTGGTTGATCTTATTTGAGGGTAACTCAGAGTTCATGGTTCTACAAAGGAAAGGCAGCAAACAGCTTTGGCTATAAAAATACTTGAGGTATTTAGAAAAAAAATCCACTATACACTTTATTTTTATGACTGAGTTTTTTAGATGCTTTTAAAAACATAATAAGTAGAAACATACACAGGAAAAAAAAATAACAACTCCGCTTCATGGAGAATGGTCAATGTTGAAAAATTAACTCCTATATGATTTTTCTTGTAAATTCATTTATATATAAAAAAGATACTGAGTGCCCTAGCTTCAATTTTAAATTCCAATTGTTACAATTTGTTGTCATGAAATAACAAGGCAAAACAAAGGGAAAGGAAGTATTTTCTGTTTTTTAATTCTCTCCCCCACCCCAGGATTTAAAAATTCAGTGGTGGGAAAAAGTTGGTTGTTTCTTTCTTTCTTTCCTTATTTCTTTCTTTTAAATAGAGATTTGAACTTTGATGTAAGAGTCTGTTATTTTGATGCTTACACAGTTTAAATACTCTGGCATAGAACTTTCAGGCTTGAGATAAATGTCATGAACATGATTTTGAAGGTCAGGCTGGTGAACCACCAAAAATGTCTGACAGCTCCAAACGGGAATATTTACATCTGGCTCATGGCATCGTGCTCTCTGCTGTGATGAAGTCAGGTTGAATAAGTGGAACAGTGGGAACTGAACCTCGACAGAACTTGGCACTTGACCCCAGAGGCCTTTATGCCTCTTTTTATCCTCTATCCCCTCCTGCCTCCCACCATGGGGGAAGAACAACCATAAAAATCTACTGGCTTTCTGTAGAAACACTTGGCCTGGTTTCCCTGTAATACCTGTTTATACATGAATCAGCCCAAAATTAACTTTGGGGACAGCAGGATATTTCTGACCTTGCGCATTCAAGTATGAAATGCACTAGAATATATGATGAACCAGACTTCTTGGTAAATGGGTTATTCTGTTTAGTTGGATTTTTGGTTATTTAAGAGTGAGTTCTATGAGTATATTTTATTTTAATCTTTGTTACTGAATACCCATTCTGAAATGTATTAGTCAGCTTTCTTGTCATTGGAGGTATGGTTACTGAACCTTCTTGAAAGTTTTCATCTTACAATGTCCTTGGATCATCATTCCAAACCTCAGTAATCTAAAAATACTAGCATAAATGCAGAAGGAGAATAGAACTAGTAGTTGAAGGGTAGGATTGAGGCAAATTGGATGATATGACTTGGGCAAGGTACAGTTTAGTTTTAGTTAACTGGGATTATATTTCAGGGTAATTTTCTGATAACTGGTCACAAAGCATTCAATAATGTACCCTGTTATCATTTAAGCTAGATTTTAATAGAAAACCCTAAAGAATTAGTTTTGCATGAGATCACCTCTTTAAATAAAGTAGAATAAATTCTCTTCTGCTCCTAAAGTCATTTTGATAAAAGGACAACATGTGCACACTAGGTGAAAAGAGTCTAGAAAATGATTACGAAATCATCTTAGTGTTGTATCTGGGGCATATACAGTACAGCAATTTCCTAAAAGTAGAAATGCCACCATTTTTTAAAGCCACATTTTGTTGGGTGAAGGCAGAAAAGATTAAGGAATCTGCAGTCTGAGTTACCCTCTTGTCATTAACCTTTGGTTTGTAGGTTGAAAGCAGCATTAAAATAAACAAAGCGGCTGAACTGTGCTCTCTTAGCAGACAGAAATGGGAAGTTTGAGGGAAAAGCAAAAGAGATGCAGGGCACTCTTAAGAGATTACTTGTAAATCCAGATATATGTCAGAGTATTAGAATAATTAAACTTAGTGAATTAGGGAGAGAAAAAAGGAAAGTTCTGTCTGTATTTCTTGAAGCATGGCATATAACTCTATATGGTATTTGAAATGCCATTCAGCAAGGAACCTAGAGGTGTCTACCATGAATGAACATTGACAAGGAATGTAATTTTTTCTTTAAATTGAAATACCAATCTGAGTCCCGTGGAACACAACCATTCCTTTGGTCTGTTAGTTGTAGGAAACAGCCCTATCTCCTCTGAACCGCATGCTTTCTTTAAGAACACTGAAACACATTTGAAGCTACTAAGATTTAGGGCATTCTTTACCTAAATCAAGTGCAGATTGGCAATATGGAGTTCATACAGAGATAAAAAAACTAGAAGGATAAAGAGAAATAGCATGTCAGAGGGGTCAGAGCACTGATGTTAGAAACAGACAGACCTGAAATTAAAAATCAGGTTTGCTATTCTCTCCCTGTGTGACCTTGGGCCCATTATATAGTTTTAGTGAATTACAGTTTTCTTCCCACACAAAATGGGGTTAATGGAAGTTGTTGTAATGACTAAATTATGTCTATATCATTATCTGTGTATTTGCCGCTCTATATATTTTAAAATAACTCGTACAGTAGAAATGCCCAGTATTTCTCTTATTTTTATATGTGTTCTTCTTAAATTGAGGTATAATTGATGAATAAAATTGCAAGATATTTAGGGCACCTGGGTAGCTCAGTTAGTTAAGCGACTGCCTTTGGCTCCGGTCATGATCCCAGAGTCCCAGGATCGAGTCCCGCATCCGGCTCCTGGCTCCATGGTGGGGGGTCTGCTTCTCCCTCTGACCTTCTCCCTCTCATGCTCTCTCACTCTCTCTCTCAAATGGATAAATAAAATCTTTTTTAAAAGTTGCAAGATATTTCAAGTATTCAATGTGACAATTTGATATACATATGCATTGTGGAAAGATTCCCCCCCCACTGAGCTTCTTAACACATCCATCCTTTTATATAATTAATTAATTAATTAATTAATTAATTACTTTTTGGTGAAAACATTTAAGTTCCATTGTTTTAGTAAATACTAGTTATACAGTACAGTGTAGAGGCACCACCATGTTATACATTAGATCCTTAGACCTTACTCATCTTAAAACTGAAAATTTGTGCCCTTTTACAACTTCTCCCCATTTCTCCCACCTTCAGCCCCTGATGACCATTACTCTACTCTGTTTCTATGAGACTGAGTTTTGTTTGTTTGTTTGTTTGTTTTAGGTTTCTACATATACATGATAGCATGCAGTATTTGCCTTTCTGTCTGGCTTATATCACTTAGCTAATGCCCTCCAGACTCATCCATGTTGTTGCAAATCGTAGGATTCCCTTCTGTTCTTCTTTTTGAGATAATGATTTTGTTTCTTCTGGATTATTTATCTTAATTTTAAGATTATAGATGATAATTCTTTTATACAGATGGGAGAACCAAGTTCACAGAAGACTATGTGATCTGGCAAAAGTATATTGATAAATTGCAACATTCATTCACTCAGTTACTGACTAGCCCATCAGTCCATGAATACAGTACATGCCTGCTGAGATTGCTACAGCTTCAAGGATAGATAAAAGCCAGATTTAATCACACCTTCTCACTCTCAGTCTAATGCTTCTTTTACTGCATTCTCATAATAAAAATGTTCTAAAGGTGGGGGGGGAGGAAAAGAAACTTAGAATTTTTAAAAGAATTTAACTAGGAATAAAAGGTGAAAATTTTTCTTTTAGAAAAACATATTCTGATAAGCAAGGAGCCAATCAGGGGAACAGCTACTGGCTGAGAAAGTTTAATGTGGATAAAAAGCTCTGAAGGTATAAGACATAAAGTTAAAAAAAAAAAAAGTGAATATAAAAATAGCAAGCAGGTTATAGTCACAAAGGTTTAGGAAGATTAAACCTTGCATATATGGTAGTCCAGGAAAGATGCTACAATTTGTGTTCAGGTCATGAATACTGATTGAATTTGCCCACATACATGGCGTTCCATGGGTGGTGTTGGTGGGGGTGGTAGGGGCTAGGGACACAACAGTAATAAGAAGTGTAGAAGGAGTAGCAGGAGCAGAGCAGAGACAGATTGTGACTTGGAGGAGTTTATCTAGTTGGGATAATAAAACATTTGCAAAAGTAAATGGAGAACATTTCCAAACCGCTGGTTAAGTACAGACTGAGAAAGCATTAGATGTAAAGGAGGTTGATAATCTGAAAGGCAGTAAGCATTAACTCTCACCAGTCCATCTGTCCATTTTGTGCTAGGAAAGTCACCGAGCCTTCTGGACTTCAATCGACTCATTTATAAATGGGCGAGAGGTGGCCATGTTTTATCATTTATATGGCTTGAGAAACATCTTTCAAGATACTACTTTGAAGTTCTACCATTACCACCTGTCTATTTTCTTCCCTCCACCTTCAGTTCCCAACAGAGAGGGACACACACACACACACACACACACAAACACACACAAACACACCCCACATTCGAATATTATGTGATAATGGAAATGAACAACCTTATGAACCAATAGGTGAGTTACAACAACTTTTACATTGAATCCCACTGGGAATTACAGATTCCTCGATTTCCCTTTGATTCTCTGTTTTTCCACCACACACAGAATAAGCTAAGATCTCCTGGTGAGGATTTGCAAATATCTAGCAACACAGGATGGAAGGAACACTGAAAAAGAATTTTATAATATTAGTTTCGTTAAAGAGCTCAGTTGGTTAGTGGTAATGATGAGACTGAACTCTTGCAGATAAGATATAGCCCTCCGAGCCATATTTATCCATTCTTTTAAACATTCAACAAACATAGATTGGCATACCCAAATCCCATTTTGCATTATATGGTGATGGTTAGGATTAGCATAAGACTTGTGGAGAGAAGTCTGCCGCAGTGAGTGGAGATGCGAATTGCTCAGAACAATTTCCTTTTGAGATTGCCAGTTCTACTTTGAGACTAGACTTATTAACACAAACATCCAAGCTGTACCTTAGAAGCCCCTTGAGGTTTACGTGTCTGCAGCTATTCATTAGTTACTTAGTCATGAACTGTAACATGTCAGGCGTATAGAAGAAATGGAGGTGCATTCCTATTTACAAAGCAAACTCTCTGTTTAATTCAAAGGTAGGAGAACATTTCCTTTAAAATGGTCAAAGGAACAGATGGGTTATCGATGTTAAAAACTAATTTGTGTGTGTGTGTGTGTGAGTGTGCATGTGTGTCTAATTAGTTTTCCCATCATTTCTTATCTTTTTTTCTGAGAAACCCTCTCTAACCCCTACTCCATTATCTACACAACACTGTCCCGGAAATAGAAAAACAGACAGACCCACAAGCCCTGACCATTTTTTCACCCCTCTCAAAACCTGATCATTCTCTTGCCTGAATTAAGTAACCATTTATGTTAGATGTTTTATTATCTAGCTCTATAACCTGGGAATATCTTTCAACTTCTTTTTCTCTTGGCGTTTTTGTTTGTTGACAGAAGATTATATGACATGTAAGCACATCCACACTTTCTGCCTGTGTAAAATGATGAATTTTAAATTCATTAAACTCATCTTAATGCACCAAAAATAATGTGGGAATGAGAGTACATCATTGACGTACTGTGTCCAATATAATATGCCCCTTGGCCTGTCATCATTGTAGCTGATGGGTAACGAGCAGATATTCAAGTTCTTTTACACATTCCTTTGGTCTTCAAGCCTGGCTATCTAGAATTGTGGTCAGCATGGACTGCCTTAATTGCAGACTGTCTTAAATTTAGAGAATCTGACTGAGTCACACTGTGGGTAGTGGAGTGAGGATTGTTCTTCCAATCATTTTAACCTGAGTTAGGATGTCTAAGCATTATCAATAAAATTGTCATAGAACAACAACAAAAAACCCTGCATCTTCTAACAATACTGTAGTGGGTGATGATGATTTTGAAACTTGTCCAAAGTCATACAGCTGATAAGTCTAAGACCCAGCACTGGTCCCTAGGCCTCTGATGTTGACACTTTCTGAAGTCCTCTATGACCTCATCACAGAAGTCATTACTCTTCTCTGTGTTTAAAAAAGTACATAATTTTTACTGCTTGCACAACAGTTATGACATTACACTAATTTTTGCATGAGGATGCCTGGTACACGGTACTCACTCAAAAAATAGTTTGTCAATTGAATATCTGAATGCCTATATATGTGTCTGCCTATCCTAACGGGCTGTGAGCTCCTTAAAGAACGCACTGGATCTTACATATTATTATTTCTAGGTCTTCAACAAGTGCCAGCTATCTGGATGGTCCTCAACTAATATTTGTTGCATTGATCTACATTCTTAGCAAATGAGTTCTGACTTGTTTGGTTCTCATTGCCCCTTATTACAATCTTCCTTTTATCTCAAGGTCCACTCCGGTTTTCCCTTCTTCTTCCACAACTCCTTTCTTTATCTTCCTTTGCTTTTTTCCTACCATTCCATTTTAATGATATATATAAATATTTTAATATATATATATTTATATTTATATGTATGTATATCCCCCCCCCCATAGCTCATCTGTTTGCTTGTTATCCTGAGAGGCTGGTGAAATGCCCATAGACAAATCTCACTGTAGCAAGTTATGAAGTCACTATGAAGTGAGGTAAGGCAAGTTTTATGCCAGACTCACCCATTTTGTGAATGTATAGTGTTGTTTAGTAGGAGGCAAGGGGCATCACGTTACAACCTCTGGCTGAAATGAGGAAGATAATCGTTGACTCCTTAAACCCTTCAATATTTAATTCCTGGCTGGGAAGGCAACATTCACAGGAAACCTGCAAAACACCAGATGCTGTTTATTAGTGATTCAACATTAATGCCCATGAGTAAGGTACAAGCATTCCAAAGTCCAGGTGGCCTTCAGACCCATTTTGTATCAAGGGGCCCCATGGACAGTTGTGGCTGTTTTTTACCTAGTGAGATTGTACCTGATTTTGCCTAAAAGCCCAATTATTGTTTTGTTGGGACTAAAGGAGCCCGAATTTGTTAATGAACAGTTCTGCCCATTATTATGCAACTGAATATAGTGCTATGGCATGGCTCTCAAACTTGAAGTGAATCTAGAAAATTGCATAAGGCCTAAGCTTCTCTTGGCTTGTGTGGTTTCTTCTTCAGTGCTTAAAACCAGAATTGGTATTTTTCATTTCTCTCTCCCCTGGGCTCAGTCAGTTCCCCTGAACACATTAATTTATTGGTTTTCAAATTGTAAATACACATGGATTTTTGCCTCCCTTATCTTCAGCTTATCTGCTCTCTTTTCTTATTATCTTCTTTGGACTGCTCCATCGAATACGAAAAATGTTCATCTTAGCAGACCCTTTCTTATTAATAGGTCCCAGCTTCTATTTCTCTCTCCTTAAATACTGAAATTCATTTCATAACTGCATCAATTTAGCAGCTCTGTGACACTCTATGTTAGATGGATCTTCTTGAAAGAAAAAAGCATATAGGCTACATACTAATTCTAAAAATAACGAGCACTATAATTTTACATAATTTTTACTGCAATGGCTTCTGTATTATCTAAGATCACTAACTGCAATTGACTTTCAGTTCTTCCTGTCTTCTTTAATTCATCACATGAGATAGTGCTGGAGTGATTAACTCATTCACTTTCTGGATTCCAACAGTGAATTTGTTATAATATTGGAAGATTTTGGATTTTGATGGTTCATATATTTATCAAGAATCTAACAATTGACAAGATGAGGTCTATGGCCTAACGACCTAGTTAGGCCATAAATTCTCTTACCTATTTTCAAATCTTTTAGAAGCATTCATCTTAATAGAAATTTTTTTGTAGAACTGAAAAATGTTTGACTTGGAAGTGGCCTCAGAAATAACCTAGTCTTAGTTCTTGGCTTTACTGATAAGTGCCTGAGTGGAAGAATTAAAAAAAAAATATGTATATATGTGTATATATATATATATATATATATATATATGTGTGTGTGTGTGTGTGTGTATGTGTTTGTATATATATAAGTATAAGTATATATATATAATATATATATGTTTTAAAGTCATCTCATAGCTTAGTAGCAGAACCACAGTGAGTCTCAATTCTGGATATACATTAAAGTCATAAAGAAAGCTGAAAAAAGCTCACGTTTGAGCCCTATCTCAGAGAATTAACTTAATTAATTAATTAATTCTTTCATTCATTCATTTTAGTGTGAGAAAGAGCATGCACATGAGCAGTGGGGGGGAAGAGGCAGAGGGAGTGAGAGAGAAGCTCAGTCTCATGACCCTGAGATCATGACCTGAGCTGATCTCAAGAGATGGGCTCTTAACTGACTGAGACACCCATGTGCCCTTACCTTGGAGAATTTGATTTAATTGGCCTGGACACTGAGATTTAAAAAAAAAAAAAAAAAAAATCTTTGTACATAATCTAATTCTAATGGGCAATAGTGTAACTTGTTCAGAGCTCAGGATTGGAAGTCAGGAAAAGCTAACTTACTTATCATATGTAAGTCTCCTTTTAGTTATCTTGAAGATGGAATAATATGATATCTACCATACAGCTTTATACTACTAGTTGAATGATATAATGAACCCAGAAGGCTAATCAAAGGGGCTGGCACATTGGAAGTACTATAATTTATAGTTATGATGCCCAGTGCTCAGCTCACCTGACTCCTAGCCTAGTGAGTTGTGTTACTTCCACAATTCTTTCTGGTCCTTTCCTTTCTGACCTGATGGTCATTTGCTTCCTTCCTTCCATTCCTTGGCTTCATTTCTGATGCTTTTAGAGCTGTGGGGCCAAAAATGTGACTGGATTTTCCATTTATGCACAGGGCAAGCCCAATTTAGTTTTCTTAAGATTCTGGTCAGAATCTTGTGCTCAGAGGCAACTTCTCTAGCTTCCAACACCCTGAAACACGTTTGCATGTGTATGCGTAACTAATTTCCTCTCTTGTGGTAATATGTTAGAAGTCCTCTTGCATTTCCCTCAGCTCACATTCTTGGACTAGAGTAGGTGCTTATGCTGCATGTTCTTGTCACTCTGGAATACCCTCTATTACCGTCCTTAATCTTGTTGCTGAGTTGATTATCTGTCCTTTTCACAATAGTGTATATTCTCCCAGGACAGGGCCAATGTCGATTCTGCTCACCATTGGAGTCTTTTCTTTTCGTTTCTTTTCTTTCTTTCTTTTTTTTAAAGAATCATTTATTTATTTGAGGGAGAAAGAGAGGGGAGAGGGTGGGGGAGAGAGAGAGGGAGCAAGAGAGAATCCCAAGTAGACTCCCTGTTGAATGTGAAGCCTGATGCAGGACTTGATTCTATGACCCCAAGATCATGACCTGAGACAAAACCAAGAGTTGGATGTTCAACCAACTGAGCTACCTACGTGTCCCTCACCACTAGATTCTGGAGGATTAATACAGTGCCTATCACATTCGAAACATACTAAATATTTGAAAAATGTGTAACAAAGTAAAATGCTAAGAATTGTGCTTGCTTGCTTTTTTTTTTTTTTTTTTGTAGCAATCTTAACTGGAAAAAAATAAAAAATGAGTGGAAGATCTTGCTGGTTGCCTTTGGGCCCACATGTGAAGGAGTCCCCATTGCTGTGAACATGGTTGATTAATATTCTCCACAGATCCTAGGTAACTTGTGCACAGGAGACATACAGAGTAACACAGACCACACTTTTGTTTTTACTATTACAAAACAGCTAGCTCTAGTCCTTGTTTTTAAGGTGTGTCCAGTCTTTAACTTTCTCTGTGCATTTTTTTTAAAAGATTTTATTTATTTATTTGACAGACAGAGATCACAAGTAGGCAGAGAGGCAGGCAGAGAGAGAGAAGGGGAAGCAGGCTCCCTGCTGAGCAGAGAGCCCGATGCAGGGCTCAATCCCAGGACCCTAGGATCATGACCTGAACCGAAGGCAGTGGCTTTAACCCAGATGCGTGAGCAAGGCCGGTGCCCCCTGCAGCCCCAGTGTGGCCACTGATGACACGGCCCTCGGGGACTCCCGTAGTTGTCACCCATGTACGCAGCTCATGTGATCCTTGCGGTAAAAGGTCTGAGACAGTGAAGGTCTGCAAAACTTGGTGCCTCTCTCTGTGCATTTTTAAAAGAATCTCTACCTGAAGCAACAGGTAGAAAGTAATGCTATGCTGAAGGTAATATCTATCACTCTTTGCCCTATCGCTAGAGAGACCTTGATTAGTTAGAGTTGTTATTCTTAACTTACTAAAGCAAATGAAGTCTAAATGCTGGGGAGTTAAGTCATATAACTTTTAAAAGGCTTTAGAAATTAATCTTTTGTTTCTGGAGAAAGAGACACATTTGCCATTTACCAATATCAAGTTCTAATGCTTACCTGGCAAATGAATAGATGACATTTTGTTTTACTTTATTAAAACTTTGAGAAGTAAATTGCAATTTGATGAATTTTAAAATAAAATAGGCCCCAGAGAAAAACTGCAAAGGGATAAAAATATTTCGATTAATGACAAGGGAAATGATTACAGTAATAGTCCCACTGGGGTTAAAAGAAAAGTTGTTCTATATTAATAAGATATTGTTATATTAGAATGTTTTGGAGCACTGAGCTGTTCGTGGCATAGTCTTATTAAGGTGGAGCTGGAAATCTCTGTGTATTTACCTTTTTAGTTTGCAAAAACAAATATATTCTTTAGACTACTACTGGTGAACTAAAAATAAACTATTTTCTAACGCTTGCTGGCTAATGAATTTACTTTTGCCCTAGTGAAGAACTGGAGGGAAGCATGTACTTAATTTTGTCTGCAAAACCTTTTTCCTATGAAAATATTCATAGAACAGAAGCTAGAGGACAGCTGGAGATTTGAGTTCTCTTCTTACTCTGCCAGGATTTCATTAGGTTTAGACTTAACTTTCATTTCCCTTGACTGCTTTTAAGATGTATATAATTACTTTGAAGATATTTAATGAAAATAAAGCTTTTTAAGGGATGTATTTAAAAGTAGAAGACCACGGTATTCAACTTCATGAACCCAGGAGCATTTGATGGTATGCATTAGTTGGGACAAGCTAGGTTACACCGCAGTAACAAACAACCCTCAAATATCCCTCACTTAAAGGTTATTGCGATCCACTGAGAGTTCACCGTGGCCACGGCTCCCACATTGTTGTCCTTTCTTAGTGATTCAGCCTCTCCTCTGGAACACTGCCATTTGCTGTGGGAGCAGCAAAAGGGCATGTGTTTATGTACACAATGTCTCTTAAGGCTTCTGTTTGGAAACGACATTCATCACATCTACTCACTGGCCAAAGAAAGTCACATAGCCATCCTTGAGTTCACCAGGATGAGGCAGTGCTCTCCTGATAGTAACTGATGGAAGTGTGGAAATGAACATTTGTGAATAGCCCTGAGACCTCAGTTACGCACAAGAGTGTCATACACTACTGGTTGCAAATCCAGTACCATAAATAATTATTAAAATATATTTATTAGCCTTTCCTCTGTGCTAGCAAGAAGGCCTGAATTTATAAAAGTGTATATAATGCTTGCCTATTCAACCAGCAGGTGGCACCTTGCCAGATGTGTGATTACCCCCATCTATGGGGCAATCATAGAAGTGTGAACAGAGTAGGGCTATCAACCAGAAAACCTGGGCAAGATGAGCCAGCAGAACTGGTGGATGGTGTCATGGTGTCTTAAACCAGCCTTAGCAATGAGGCAGAGATGACAGAAAAGACAAATTTCAATTGGTAGAAGAGAATAGGCCATTTCATAAAGATTCAAATTGGATGCAATTTCTAATTGTGAAAATCCACAAAAACTCTGACAGTCAGGAAAATTCAGGTTTATTGAAATATGTGCGAGATTGGAGTTTACTATTTGTCTTAAAAGTAGACATTTCCCCTCCTCATTCATCCTTCCCCATGCCACTGTACATTGTGTCCGCTTCTCCAACAGCATGCAACCAGTAATCCTGCCTCTATTTTTAGGGTTTTAAATCCTGGCTTCAAAGGTACTCAGGCAGTAGACTGAAGCCTGTGGGGGTGTGGAGGATTAGCCTTAGGCAGCTGTATGACAGAGCCGTCTATTCACTCCAGATAAGAGTGAAGGAGGTTGAGATGTAAAATTCATTTCACATACGTTTCTTCTCTAGATCCCACCCCCCCTCCTTGAATATAAAGGGGAGGAAATTCCCTCCTCCACATCCCCACCCACAACCCTGCATTCTACCAGTCCCTTTGATTTCTGCCCTTGGGAAGTAGAGAGAGCTACTACTGCATACTGTGATCCCTAAGTGAGGCTGAATTTTGTTCACCCGCAGGGATCCCAGAGCTGGGACCTTGCTCACGCTGTACTGTAACCCAGCCGCACCCAGGGATGCATCGCTCTACAGCACGGCATCCACACCTAGTAGGCGGGAGAACGACTTCCGCATCCTTTAAAACCTTGGGAAACGTCTTCAGCGGCTCGGCACACCACAGCAGAATGACTCAGATGAGACACTTCCACTCTCTCAGCAGTTTTCAGACGCCTCACTGTAGTTCTCTGGCTTTCTCCTCTTGGTGTCAAAATGCAAGGCACGGCTTTGATTGCAAGGTGGGCCCTATCTTGGGTACAGGATTTGCTGTATATCTGATCTGAATTTACACCAATCTTCTAGCAGGATTTCTTCTCTTCCTAAGCACTGATTTGGTAAGGAGGACAAGTGGGCTTAATTATGTCCTATCTATGGGGACTCTTGAGTTTTATACCTATATTGAGTCATATTGAATCATTCTGTACTTAATTTCTTGAAAGGAGCAAATTAACCAGTATATTAACCTTTTTTGACACTAAAACTTCATCAGGGGAATAGAACAGAACCCATTTATGTGGCCTCAGGTAGTGACGGCAGAAAGATAAATTCATTAGTAAACAGAGAGTCTAAAATGGAGATAATCATGAACACAAGTGGCCAACTGTTCAATATGGGTAACTTGGCTTATTTATAAGAAATCTTAAAAGAAATTTTAAGCTTAAATGCCCTAAACCCCTACATACTCAATTATCTCACTTTTCACAGTGTTACAAATATGTTTAGTTATCTCTGTCTCTTACTAGATTATAAGCTCAGGAGGGTATACATTTTATTAGTATTTTTATCCTAATTATTATCACTGTGTTATCCTTAATAGACATTTGATGAGGGAATACTCCTAAAAAATACTTTTCTGGAGCAAGATACACAGTCTTTGGTCTTGGGAGTTTCTGGCTTATATCCCTGACAATTCATCAGGAATTCTCTTCCATCAGTTAGATTACCCAAGTTTACACAACAAGATCATTAATTTCCATTTCCATATATATATATCCCCTTATATGTGTGTGTGTATATATATATTTCAGAAGAAAATCTTGGTCTACATTAAAGATAAAATCTGAGATTAAAAAATATGATCATGGGGCTCCTGGGTGGCTCAGTGGGTCAGGCCATGATCCCGGGGTCCTGGGATCCAGCCCTGCATCGGGCTCTCTACTACATGGAGAACCTGCTTCCTCCTTTTTCTCTCTGCCTACTTGTGATCTCTGTCTGTCAAATAAATAAATAAAATCTTTAAAAAAGAATATGATCATAATACAAGCCTATACAAAATTTCAGTATTATTAGAAATATTTCTTATACTCCAGCAAATGGTCTTTTATTTGAAATGAGGGTGACATATGACAGCTAACATGTATGGACTATTTCCTATTAGTCAGGCACTATTCCAGATTTAGCCTATTTAATCCTCAAAACATTTCCATTATGTATATGGAATTATGTATACATTGTAATATCCTTACTTTACCAATGAGGAACCAGAAGTAAGAAATGGTTGGTTAATTTGACCATGGTTCCACAGCTGGTGACTGGCAGGTCAGGAAAAATCTCATAGTGTGAATGTTGATATATATATATATTTTTTTTTTTTTTTAAAGATTTTATTTATTTATTTGACAGAGAGAAATCACAAGTAGATGGAGAGGCAGGCAGAGAGAGAGAGAGAGAGAGGGAAGCAGGCTCCCTGCTGAGCAGAGAGCCCGATGCGGGACTCGATCCCAGAACCCTGAGATCATGACCTGAGCCGAAGACAGCGGCTTAACCCACTGAGCCACCCAGGCGCCCTAAATGTTGATATATTAACAGTGTAACTGCCTCCTCATTATTACGTTATACTAGAACAATCAAAGAAACCTAGGCAAATCTTTGATTCTCATTAAATATTGGTCAACTTTGATCTCCTTTATTAGCATTTGAATTTTGATTTTTGAGGGTTGGGATACTGAAATATGAGGTTTGGTCCTAAGACAAGAACATAGATGAAAACACACGTTACCTTTTCAAATTTCTGAAGCAAAGCTCTTTGTGATGGGTGGCATTGGGTAGGTTTTTGTGGATATAGAGGTCTTTGAACATCATTTCACTGTGAATACGTCAATGTGGCAAGGAAAAGCCCTGATGTATAAACAGGAATGTTGGAAACTGATAATCCACAGTTCAAAACAACCACTTGGTTTTTATGTTGACTTAACTAGAAGCTCCAGTACAAGGTTTCCCAGGTTTTTGAGCATGGGACTTTTTTTTCCCCCACGATCAAAATATTTTAGGATACATACGGTAATAACTGAGTTTTAAATTATCTATAGATTTAAAAATACAGAATCACATTATTTCTGTAATTTCTAAGAAAAGTTAACTAATGGAGATCAAAATGAGTTTGATGAAAAATGATTTTTGTTTTTTGAGCCCCGGAGAGAAAATCTGAAGAACTGGGGTGTTGTGGTCAGGATAAGGTGATATCAACGCAGGGGCAGGCTCCGCTGCTTCCAATTTTCATAGTGGCTCATGAAGAATATGGTTGAGGTGCAGAAAATCACTGGAAAAGAGCAGAGTTGGTTTTGTAGCGCCTGGAGCTTACACCCCTAGGGGAAGATCCTCTTTAAAAAAGAATACAAATAACAAATAAAAATGACAAAGTAGCTCTCAGGGCCTTGGACAGGGCATATGCAAATAAAGGGGGGACCCTGAAGTTTCAACCTTATTAGTTTCAAGGTAAATTCAATCCTGGAGATTAAGAGCTTGGAAATGAGTCACCACTGAGGGTGCCAAGGTTTCAGTCATTATGCCATCCTTGAAGCAGAAAGGCAGCCTGGGCACCATGTGCCAAAGCTTTCAGTGACTTGGTGGGGGGGCGGTGAATGAGAGTTCTCTACATAGAAAGATCATGGAAGAGCAAGAGGACAGTAATAGGGAATGTCTGTTGTGTGCTCAGTATGTGACAGACACTATTCTAAGCACTTAATTTATTTAGTCTTTGTAAGAGACAAGAAGAAGATACTTTTTTATTTTACAGATCAGAAACAACTATAGGGAGGAGACTTAGTAATTGACTTGTCCATGACTACACAGCTAGGAAGAGGCTGAGTAGGTCTTTGAACCCAAGACTTCTTGGGGCCCGAGTCTGCATCTTTAACAACTGTCTATACCAACCACACCATAAACTGAGTGGACAAGCTTTGAAGAAAAAATACTGACCATGAAGGTAAGGCACTAAACTTCTGTAGTTTGCAGTGGGGAGCAAAAGGAAAATTACCTTAAAATATCTTGGAGTGAAAGAAGGAACAATCTCCTTAGTTCATTCTCTGGGTTTCACAACACCTCACAGCATAGATTGATCTGTTTTGGGATTGCTGACCAAAAAAAAAAAAAAAAAAAAAAAAAAAATTATTTGGTTTTAATTTGTCTTGGTTTAGTGAGGAAAAAGCTGGAGAGACACCTTGGATATCCTCAAATGAGTTAATAATTTTTGAGGCACTAGAAGATCTTCCCATTTTCCTGAGACAGAAGTATAGGGAGATACAGAATTTCCCTGGGATGTAAATATTGTGCCTACAACTAGAAAGACAGGCAGGTAGGTCTATTGTTGGGAATGTAAATAATGATATTTTGACTTCTACATTTTGAGGGAATCTTGAGATAGGGAGATTATCCTGCATCATCTATGTTGGCCATAAATACTACCACATGTATTCTTCTAAGAGGTAAGCAGACAGAGATTTTTTTTCTCTCCCTCTCTCTCATACACACACACACACACACACACACACACACACACACACACAGAAGGGGAGCAGGTGATGTGATTATAGGAGCAGATGTTGGATCTGCTGCCAGAAGTGAAAGTGTGGGCAGCCACCAGCTGGAATAAGCAAGGAATGGATTCTTCCTTAGAACTATGGAGGGAGCTTGGTTTTAGATTTCTGGCCTCCAGAACTGAGAGAAGAAGGTTCAGTTGTTTTAAGCCACCACATTTATAGTAATTTGTTACAGAAGCCACAGGAAATAAAATATAGCATGTCTATCAGAGGGGCAGCCTTGGGAGAGAGAGGAGTCATTTTCCTAGGGCATCTCTGGAGGTCTCTTTAGGGTTCTGGGTCTGTAGGGGCTTGTCGTATCTGTCAGGGTAATAGGATTATCTGCCTGTAGCCTCATCTATCCATTGTATAGAGCTCCTTCTTCTAGCTGAACTGTGTGGCAAAGAAAGGTGGACAGAAGTAAATCAATCAGACCCCCTGCTCTGACTACTTGAATATGGAAACCGGACCACCCCATCTCAACTCTAATTGTACGATCTTGGGAATATTACCTAATCTTTCTATGCTTCCTCAGACCAGTCTGGCTTCAGAGTCTGTATTCTTTCCTGTTATATTATGCTAGTTCTCCAGTGAGCTTTCTGCCAATATGACAGGTGAAAGCTTAGGTTGGTTAATTAGGAACTAAAGATACATGGCTTATTTGCACTCCAAGTTTATGGAGACATCCATAAGTGTCCCATTTGTAATTCTAATTTTGACTTAAGTGGCAAAAACAATTCCTTCAAAAAGATTATTTATGTGTGGGGGGTTGAATGACATTATGAATTTTTTTGCTTGGTTCTCTGCCCTGCTTTTCATTTTTCATTAAAAATGAATTTTCAGAGATACTCTGCTTTCCTTCTTCAATTTCTCTGTAGGTCACTCAAAGAAGTGTGTTGAAAAAGCTCCCTTCCCTAGCAATTAACATCAATTTTGACTCAAAATAGTACTTTAATCCGAGACTGAGGCATTGGGATTAAGTTTTAACTTGCCCTACCTGCCACTCAATTGAATACTTTTCCTGAAGGTCACTTAGCCTTCTTTAATTATTTCTGTTTCAATTAGTGTTACAGAATAGAAATTTACTGATCTGTCTGGTGGGCATTTTAGTTTATGTAAATTGAGATTTGGGAATTCATTTGGATGAAATAAGATGCTGGCTAAAACTCAAGGCAAACATTTTGCTGATGCTCAAACCTTAGGACCAAAAAAAGTTTACACTCCTTGGTTTCCCTAGGGAGTGGGGACTGAGAAAACCACAGAAAATAGCTATTCTTGGAAACCCTGCTGCCAGGCAAATGCCACAGGGCCAGGGCTCAGAGAAGCTTGCTTCTCCTCCCATAGCCAAAGGGTGAGCTAGCTCTGACTGGAACTGCTTGGTCAGGTTTTAGAATCCTTGGGACTGATTGAGAGGACAAGGAGGAGGAAGCCAGGGAAAAACGAAGATGACTGGAATGGCTCTTGGAATTCAGTCCCAGAACAGCTGCCCAGTTTAGGTCTCTCTCAAATACTGTTGACTTCCTGGAAGCCCGCTCTGCGTTTGATGTTTGGGTACTCTTCTTGTGTACCTTTTTCTACCAGGAAATATGTAGACCACTTGAAGAGAATTAGATCTGTCCTAGAGTTTCTACTCGAGATGGACTCTGGTGGTTTGGGACTAAAAATAATTTTTAACTCAGTTTATTTAGGATCTGGGAGAGAAAATGGAGTGTTATATTTACCTGATAATACTGAAAATATTAAAGAAGTACAGTATAATTCTCAATAAGTACCATGTCATCTTTCCTCAGAGTCCAGGGTGACTTGGTGGCCACTTTTATTGCCTTTGTCCTATCTCAGATTGATGTTACAGAGCAGGTTTATGTTCTAATTAGGACAAACTGCAGTTGCCTACGATGCTATATTTGCTATTCAATGAGTCAACTAAAAGCCCCATGTTCTTAAATGGCATGAATAACGGGGGTCAAGGTAAAAATCATGATCGTAGAATGTGCTGTTTCTGAACACCTAGAGGGAGACAAAAAGATCAAGTATCTAAGTTCAAGGTTCCTTTGGAGTGGAACTTCTGTAGGGCAGCAGATTGCTTGAGCATTGATATTGATTTTCCCAGGGAGAGGAGTAAATTGCAGACAGTGGACTGTCTACTATTGAAACATTCCTCCAACATATCAGGTGTCGCCTTTAGTTCCTAATGCATAGCAAATACACACACACACACACACACACACACACACACAGCAAATACACATTATCCTTAGCCATTTCTCTTTGAATTAGCATGTCTCAACTCCAGTATCTGATGTTTTAGGAACGTTTCAATGATGTCCTTCCTTGGTATATATTTAAAGTTTTCCTTTAATGTCCTTTACTGGTTTAGAGCTTCCTTTGATTCCTTTTCAAAATGGACATATTTTACAAAGGCTTTTGCGTGGAGCTGCAGTGGATGGGAAAATGCTGAAGTGTTGTTAGCTACTAAATGAGGAACTGGACTGAGGAGGCTGCACATGAGGAAGGGAGATCACTGAGGGAGCTACCCAGTGAGCCAGGGAAGGTAGGAGAATAGGGGATAGGGGATCAAGAACAGGTCTGGAGGAAAAGGAAAGACAAAAATCTGAGTGGAACCTTATAAGAAAAGGAGCCACATTCATGTACCTCAAAGTCAGTAACCCAAGTGGGAAGACCAGACATAGTTGAATGGATTTATTTTAAATAGTAAGACATAATTAAATAGTAATGGTAGAATGGATAAGGGTAGGAAAATGAACGGGATCATATGTTAAATGTATCAGTATGCTGCAAGGGGACATTTTAAAATATTTGATACTTGAGCTTTATAGGATGTTACACTAGAAGCCTGTGGTATTGTAACCAATTAGTTAAACAGAAAAACAATCATAAGTGAATAATGATTGCTGTTGACAAGTTTCTTTTTGAATTACAGATACTATGATCACTTTTATGAAATGAAAGAAGGCATCTGTGCTAACTGTCTAGAGGCTTAGAATGTCATGTTTGATGGTAAATCTTAAAAGAAAAAAAAAAAAAAACAGCCATCACTAGCTACTTGCTCTATTCTAAGAAATTCCTGAAAAATCAGATGGCACAAATTGCTCAGAAGAGGTGAAAGAGTTTTTCATAATCCAAACAGGAGGAGGAAAGGAGGAAAGGGAAATGTGTGAGTAACTACTGAATAAAGATCATTGAAAAAGGAGGCTGTCCTTAAGGGGGAAGGGCAGTTGGTTGAGAACTTTTTTATAGGAAAATTTTTAAGTGGTTGCCAATAGCTAACCTTCAGGATGTGAAATGTTTTGTGGGAACTCTATTCTGGCTGGCAGGCAGGGTTAGGGGGAATATTGCTCTCAGATTAATCTCAGATGGATGGGTTCATCCATCCCCACTGACCTGAAGTCCTTCATTGCTCTAGGCCAGGGAAGAGTGATTTAGGGTTCCTGAATCTCCATAATCCCTAAAACTGGGTCCTGATGGTTGAAGAGAGAGAGAGAGACATGCAGGAATTCTAGTATCTTTAAGTCTGCTAGCTTAAACAAAGGGAGATGTACATAAAGAGGAGCATAACAAGAGGAGTTGAAGATTGGAAGGACACACCCAGAGCACGGAATACATTTGACCCTTTTGCTGCCCATTCCCCATGGCTGTCATTTTAATCACTACTTGACTAAATGGTAGAAAGCAATTACAGTAAGTACTCAATTTAATCACTTTGCATTCATACACAGACCCAAAGGGCTTCACTTACATATTTCATCACATAAAGTGTCTACAATTCTCTGCCTTGCTGAAATAGACATTTCCCGCAAGGCTTTGTGGATGATTTTCTGACTTAAACTCATTACTGGTTAAACTCATTGTTTCAGATTGCTGCTGTTTGCTTTAAAAGAAAGGGCAAGACTAGCTCAGGTTTTGCATACTATAGGAAGTTTGCTTGATCCATTTGGAAAATCAAGGCTGCGTCTTTATGGGGCTAGAAGTTAAGGGGAAATCACTGCCTCCAACTCCCACGCTTGGTGATCTCAGTCCAGTGAAGAAAACCAAAGGTTAGTTGATTTTTTTTTTTTTAGGTTAGTTGATTATTAAAAACAAAATGCTTAATCCAGGCTTCTATTGCCCTGGTGTTCAGTGGCTTCATTTTGTGACTGCTTCAGATTGCTCCCTTCCCCCATCCCACATCAAGCTGATTTGCAAATTTACACAATTGGCCTGAAAGAGAGAATAACTGATGACTCAGTATAAACCCATCACCACTCCTGGAAAATATGATTCATAAACTCATTCCTTATTCAAATTTAGTTGCATTTTATAGGCAGGAGATCAGCATACCATCTGAGAAAGACCCATGCCACATTTTGTTTAAAAATCTGTTTCATAGCCACACTTCAGTAGATCAGTCTACAGTTCTTCCCCCTTCATATGACTCCTTTGCTTCCGCTTTATAGGGAATCAGAATGAATTATTCACAGATACCTGTGGGCATTAAGAAGTAATGGCCTAATTCTTGAATAAAACCAGTGCTACCTATTTAGTCATATCTGCGGGAAGAGCATATGCTTATTCCTTTCCCAGAAACACTTTTAACCTTCTCTCCTCCCCATTATTTCAGTCCAGTATTTTCATTCCTGGGTTTCAACTGAGATATGACTTGCTCTGGAAAGATTTCCTTCTCTCCTTCCCATACCCTACTACTGAATCAATCGATCCTATTTCGTTCTATAAAATTCTGTGCCCTTCCTCCCCAATTACATTTACCATACTACACTGTAATCACCTGATTACTTATCTGAATCTATAATTATAAATAATGAGGGCACAGTTCTTATTTAATCTTCATCCCCCAACCAAATGCTTAAAAATAATAGGTGGTCCAAGGAAATCTTGAACAAACAATAAACATCACCGAGAAATCAGTATATGCCAGATGTTGCTCTAAATGTTTTACATATACTAGCTCATTTAAGTGTTACAATAACTCCATGAGTTATATATCATTAATATTCCTACTTTGCAAATGGGGAAAACTTAGGTACAGTGAGGTTTCATAATATATCCAAAGTCTCCTAGATAGTAAATGGTAGAACAGGGTCGGGTCCGGAAAGAAGTATAGGGTAGGCAAAAAGTAGCAGAAGTCACTACATATTCAGTGGAACACAGTATGGATTATTCAAATTATCTACTAATATTTGGAGATTTTGAAAGGCACGTTGGTATGAAAAGCTCATTAATAAATTCTGTTTCAGGGTGCCTAGGTGGCTCAGTGGATTAAGCCTCTGCCTTTGATTCAGGTCATGATCTCAGGGTCCTTGGATCGAGTCCCGCATCGGGCTCTCTGCTAAGTGGAGAGCCTGCATCTTCCTCTCTCTCTGCCTGTGTCTCTGCCTACTTGTGATTTCTCTCTCTGTGTGTCAAATAAATAAAAATTTTTTTTTTTTTTTAATTTTAAATAAATAAATAAATAAATAAATAAATTCTGTTTCACCAACTGGATGTTTAGACTGGTATTTGGAATTTTATGTATTATCATATGTATATAAAAAGTCCTTCAAATTTATTTTTTTCATGCAGGAAAAGCAGATAAAACAAACCATTTCCTCTCTAGTTCAAGCTCAAAATCAGCAGTTATAAACCCTTAAGTGTTAAGTTTTGTTATTTTTGAGACTGATGTGACATGTCCTAGATTTCAGAAGTAGATGCGGCAAAAGACTGAGTGAATTTTTGAATAAAAAACCATTTATAGGACCTAAACATTAAGAGAGAGGAGGAGGGGCACAGCCATCTGATTAGAATCAGATCTGGATTACTGCCACCTAGTGATCTGAGACAACCATCTGCCCCCACATACTCCCAGAAACATACTCATCAGAATAAATGTTTGCTGTGACTTCCCCCCCAACCCCCAAATACCCTAGTGACAAAGTGTTCCTGCAACATTTTAAGGCCACCCACCCATGATTAAACAATATAATAATAAAAAGGAAAATGGCTATGTGGGATTGGGGAAGAGAGGAGGGGAAAACAATAGAGGAAGCATCAATATAAGGCAGATAATCTAGAACACTCACACAAATGAGATGGAGAAAAGTAACAGCAAGATCAAAAGCAGTGGTAATTGCAAATGATTGGTAATAAGAGAAAATGGAAAAAAAATTGATACAAAGATAAGCAGCATGAAAAAAGAAATTTTTTAAAAGCAAGAAATAGAAGACAATAAAACTTTGAACTATATGAGAAACTGTGAAATCACCAAACATAAAAGCACAGAGGAAAAACACTAAAGAGATGAGGCAAGAATGGCAGATGAAAAAAAGTGAATGGACTAAGAGATTAGTCTTGGAGTAGAAGGTTTAAGGCTTTTTTTTTTTTTTTTAAATAATATATCAGAGTGTCACATCATTTTCTTTTGGATAATCAAGGGAGTATAAGGTTGCAATTTTTTTCTATTAAATGCAGTTGGGGCTATCCAGTATATTTAATGTGCAACTCATTTCTATTTTTTTCCTTCTGTAAAATCCAATGGTCTTCTTTGATATTTTATTCTTGCTTCATTGAAATAATTTTAACGATCTTTACTCCCTTGAGATGTTTCTGAACTTGCACCTGGAATTATGTGGATGTAGGGTGTCCCATACTGAACAATTATTTAGGGAATTTTATTTTTGTAGCATTGATTGTAACCATATTGAGAAGCCACACCTTAAGGATGTGTATTTAGGTGATTGTTGATATTCAAATAACCTCATAATTCAAACTGGGGTTTTCAAGGTATAAAACAATAACAAAAGCAATAGTAACAATAATAATACCTAACATGTGTCTCACTTGATGTTTTAAAAAACACTTTAACATATATTATCTTATTTTATTCCATAAGCAATGGTGGTTGGTAACATCGGTCCATCTGACAGATGTCAACTTTGAGCTCTGAAATATATAAGAACTCTCCCAAAGTACTCAGTTAGTGAGTGCCTTGTCATCTCACTCTAACTCTTGCAACAAATATCTTTTTATCAGTAATCTTCCTATTTTCTTTGAGAGGAGAAAGAGCTACTTTTTTGTTGTTTTTCCAAAGTCTAATAATGGAATGGTTAAGAGTTTGAAAAAGGTGTTGACAAACTTGGAAGGAGTTGTCACTACCTCCCCTTTGATGGGAATTCCTATGTAGAAGGACTGCATCCTTCTCTCGAGTGACCTCAAATATGTTACAATTTTCTAGGCAGGTTGTGAAGGAATTTTTTGAAAAGTCCTTACCTTACAGGCTTTCCAACTACTTCTATGGCTTCTTATTCCATTTCCAGATTCTGTTGTGCATTGCCATGCTGAGAATATTACTTCCTTTGGTGACATCTATGAATACACCTGTAGATCAAAAACAATGAGGACTCCAATCCTTTTGAATGTCTTATCTGTACTAAGTACTATAAAGAACCCTATGTGCCCTATAGGGTTCTTTATAGTACCTCATAAGCAGACGCACTTGCTTTCAAGAACCTTTCCATTTAGAAATAATGGAGAGTATTGAAATTGTGACTAGAATAGGGTAACTGGGTGATGGGGATTAAGGAGGGCACAGGATATGATGAGTACAAGGTGTTATACACAACTGATGAATCCTGGAACATTACATCAAAAACTAATGATCTACCATATGTTGGCTAACTTAACTTGAATAAAAAAAGAAATTGTGATTAGAAAGACATCCATTTGGGTGCCTGGGTGGATCAGGGCATTGAGCCTCTGCCTTCGGCTCGGGTCATGGTCTCAGGATCCTGGGATCCAGCCCCGCATCGGGCTCTCTGCTCATTGGGGAGCCTGCTTCCCCCTCTCTCTCTTACTGCCTCTCTGCCTACTTGTGATGTCTCTCTGTCAAATAAATAAATAAAATCTTAAAAAAAGAGACACCCATTCATTTATCTATTCAATAAATAACTATGTAGTGTCAACTATGTATCAAGTCCAATGTCCAGGCACAAGGATACAAGGCAGACACCACCCTGTTCTCATGGGGTTTATAGGGTAGGGAAGTATGATAGGAATATTACTTTTGCTCCTATACTAGGGCAGCTATCCATAACTGCCTATCAATAATCCCAACTATTTCTCAGACTTAACTTTTTTCTATTTAAGATAAAAGTGGTCTTATAGCAGCCTCTTTGGTCTATAGCTCCGCAACTTCTACCTATGAAATCTAGGACATTTACTTCTGGTTTTCAAAAAGGAGTATATAGCATCGCTTCTAACAACTTGTTTTCAACCTGAACAGAAAAAAAAAAAAAAATGACCTAGTTCGTCAGATCTACCTAAAATGGAAAGGAACAGTGATGTAAATTGGTAGGCAAATGTCTAGCTAGTTCAACTTGATTTTCACGGATTCAGTGGCTTTTAGATCTGCAAGATTTAGTCCAGTGTTCAAACTTCGTAGACCAGAAAACTGCTGTGTAGACGGAAGATAAGGGGAGAGGCTTGGAGATAAATTCAGAAAACTTCTTAGCAATCCAGGCAAGAGCATTTGTGACTCACCTTGTTGTCAGCTGAGAAATCTGAGAGAGGAGAAGGTTGAAATGAGAGATTATGGAGGTAAAATTTGCAGTAATTAGAACTGATTTTGAGAAACAAAATAGAGAACATGAGACTACTCTGAGATTTTTGATCCTGGGGCCATTATCAGAAATATGGACCATGGAATGAGTAATGTTTTGAGAAGAATTTATAGGTGAGTGGAAACTACATTGCTGTGGGACTCAACAACTTAATATAAATAAGTCAGCAAGATGTTCTGGCTGAATCTAAGCAAGGGTTGTGAGGCCAGGGACGCTACTCTCTGCCTCCTTGAGGTCCATAAGCATGGGTCAATAAGCATATGGGCTTTTGAAGGAGACAAATGGAGGACATGATGGAATTTCCTCTTCAGTCTTACCACTGGGACTGAATTTATTATTGACAGAGAGAGGGCAATCCAAGCCAATAAATAAAGAGACACAAAAAGAGGACACATGAAAAGAAGAAAAAAACCTTCATTACATCTGAAATACCAACTCAGCCCATGTGTGACCCTGGAGACTCTCAGGAGTATGGGTGCATAGAGGAGCTCTCTTGGGAGCTGGAGATCTTTCATTCATGGATGGGGACAGAAACTAGAAAATGTAAATTATTATTATTATTAATGTAATTTTTTTCTGACAATAAGTAGATGAGCCTTGGGAAATCTGGGCTATAAATAACAAGAGCCTCTGAGATTTAAACTATTAAATCTACACATGAGGTATCAGACTAGAAATATAAACAATGAATTCCCTGTCCAATCGGACTGAGGTTTAACTTGACACATTTAAAGACATATGTTAATTAAAAGAGAAATTGATCATCCATGGAAGCCCAAAATGGAGGGTACCAGTAATTTCCAGTTATTGAGTGCTTGCTAAATGTGAGGGATTTTGTTAAATATTTTATATAAAATTATCTTATTTGTCCTTAAAACAGTCCCCAAAGGTAGATAATATTCTTTTTTATTTTTCGTACGAGGAAACAGAAGAGAGAGAAGAAAAGAAACTTACTCAAGTTTACTCAGAACTAAAATCCAAACCTAATCTATTACTGTTAAGGATTGTTCAAGAAGGAGGAAGGGTAAGTCAACATATTTCAAATTGGCTTCCGGGGCGCCTGGGTGGCTCAGTTGTTGAGCATCTGCCTTCAGCTCAGGTCGTGATCCCAAGGTCCTGGGATCGAGCCCCACATCGGGCTCTCCGCTGGGCGGGAAGCCTGCTTCTCCCTCTCCCTCTCCCACTCCCCCTACTTGTGTTCCCTCTCTTGCTGTGTGTCTCTCTCTGTCAAATAAATAAATAAAATCTTAAAAAACAAATTGGCTTCCATCATGGCTCATGATGGAAGTAGTCAGAGTAGATAAGATGACCAATTCCTAATGTTTCCAAGCTCAAACATTCAATCAAAGAACTGTGAAAAAAAAAAAAGAAAAAAATACATGCATTCCTAACTGTAAGATAATTATATTCTAGGCAGAAGTAAAATATATGCATGCACACTTATGTTAAATACAGGGCAGTAACACAAGAGTTAAATGAGTGTTACAGATTATAAGCATTATAAGATGTAAAGGCATTAAGGTATTAAGGTATTAAGGAGGTCAGGTTTGATTTAGGCTAGGGAGGACAACTTGGCATCCATAATGGAAAGTGCAGCTAACTCGAGGTCAGCTTTTCCAAAGACCAGGTATGTGATCACAAGCAGTCATTTTGTATTTCCACCTCCACTGCAGCTTCCTCTGCTATAAAATGAGGACTTTGTACTGGATTCATTAATTCATTCAGAACATCCACTTTAGGTGCCCACTATAATACACAGAACTAGGAATATCAAATAAATAAGATCCAGTTTTCGTTCTCAAGCAATTTACTGCCTAGGAGGGGAGATCTAAGTGCAAATAAATAACATTCTTCTAAAATGATAATCACTATGTTGTGGTTATGAACAAAGCATGAGAGACACCTAACTGCCCACGGGTAAGGGAACAGTCCACTTGAGACCATATTTGGATAAATGTTGAACTGTGTTGCTGGGTGAATCAGGTAATGATAGAAACTTCGACACTGGAAAGAATTGTGTAGATCTTTGCTAATGTCTCTTGCAGCATTAATATTTCATATGTCTTTGCTTCTGCCTTGTTTGGAGGAGGAGGAAGGGAGTGAACAAATGTAGAGTAGGAGTATGTGTATGAATTAATGAAGAGAAGAGAGGAGGAAGTAAATGCCTGGGCTTCTTCGAACCCCTAATATGTGTTCAATGTGAATGCTGTGAAGGAGAACACAAAAGAAAGTAGATAATTAAAACCTTTGCCACCTCTATATTTCAATTACACACAATGTCTTAAAGAAACTGCAGATATGGTATAATGGGATTTGTGCCCCTTGTCAACAATGAGTACTCCCATCTAGAGGCAGTGGGTATTATGCTTAAGAACCGGAGCTTTGGGGTGCCTGGGTAGCGGCTCAGTTGTTAAGCATCTGCCCTCAGCTCAGGTCACAATCCCAGGGTCCTGGGATCGAGCCCCACATCAGACTCCCTACTCACTGGGAAGTCTGCTTGTCCTCCTTCTCCCTCTCTCTGCCTGCCACTCCCCATGCTTCTGTGCTTTCTATCTCTTTCAAATAAATAAAAAAATAAAATCTTAAAAAAAAAAAAAAAAAAAAGAACCAGAGCTTTGAGGGGTCCTTGCGTGGCTCAGTTGATTAGCTTTGGGCTCTTGATCTCATCTCAGGTCGTGATCTCAGGGTCATGGGATTGAGCCCTACCTTGAGCCTCATGTTGGGCTCCAAGCTCAGCAGGGAGTCTGCTGAAGATACTTTCTCTCCTTCTTCCTCTCCCTCCACCCCTCCCTCGCTTGCACTTTCCTCTCTCGCACACACTCTCTCTCTCTCACTCCCTCTCAAATAAATACATAAACAATTTTTTTTTTTTTTAAGATTTTAGTTATTTATTTGAGAGGGAGCAAGAGAAAGCATAAGCAGGGCAGAGTGAGTGGAAGAAGTCGATTTTCCACTGAGCAGGGAACCCAGTGTGGAGTTCAATTCCAGGACTCTGGGATCATGACCTGAGCCAAAAGCAGGCACTTAATGAGCTGAGCCACCTAGGCACCCTGGTAAACAAAACCTAAAACAAAACAAAACAAAACAAAAAAAACAAGCAAACCTCTTTTGGGCCTTAGTCTTCTCATCTATAAAATGGGAATAATAACACTAGCTACTTCATGTTGTGAGAATTAAATGGGTTAAATATATAAAGGGCTTAAAGCCAGCCTGATGCACAAAAGCATCCAAGTATTAGCTGTCATTACCTCTTATTCTGTAGAGCACCTACCGTGAAGGATGAGGTGAGTCACTGGTGATATGTTTCCGCTGTGAGTAACCTCAGGATGCTTCTTTATCTATCCTTCAATAGGGATGGCTTAGAATCCATTTATTTCTTCATGATACAAAGTCTGTTAAATTAGGCCCTATTCTAGGCACTGTGGATCATATGATAGGAAAAATAAGACTACACGTCCACTATCACCAAACCAAGGCAGTTGTATTTTATCAAATGAATGCTTAAGAGTTCAGAGGAGGCAGATGTTACTTCTGCCCGAGACCTCCAGAGAACCCTTCCTGGGTGGCACTGAAAGTGTATAATGATAGACATCACTTCAAGGCTCTCACTCAGGATTCTCCTTTCTGGTTTGAGCACTCCCTTTGCATTCACAAGCCTTCCTCCCCCGACCCCCCCCCCCCAACCCCCAAGTACATTTAGAGCAAAGCCTGAGCCAGCTGACCCAGGATGCTGGAGGAGAGTCAAGGCTGGGAAAGTATCATGGACTGTGTTAGCAATCAACAGAAAAGATATTTTTAAACAAAAGAAGTTTTCCCAGCTTCCAAGAAAAGAAACAAAAGGCTTTTCTAAAATGAATCCTGGTAGAAACTGTTCTTCTTGTTCCGCGACTTTTATGTCACATGGACAAGCCAGCACTTAGAAACGGTTATTTTCCTGTCGACATCACCGCATGGGTACTTCTCCTTAGAATGACATAAAAGCCTTAGTGCTCAATCCCATGCACTGCTCACCCTCCAATGGCAGGGACTTTCAGAAACAATGAAGATATCTCCACTCGCTCTCGCTCTCTCTTGATTATACTGCAGGCACAACCTGTGTGGGGAAACAATCTCCTGGATCATACTGAAGGTTCGCACAGATGGAACATTAGTGGGAGGAGCTGCCAGCAACTTCCCTGCCAACTTGTTAGTGCTGGAGACATTATCCTCTTGTTTTGCCAGTTTAATAGAGGATCAGTCGTAAAGATTCTCTGTAGGCTCAGCAACATAATTATTATCTATGGTCTCTGCATTAACTGTGAGAAAACATCATGGTCTGAATCTGCCTAATTTCAAATGCCAAGCTGTGCCCACATTCAGCCCACAATCGAACCTGAAAACTCACTATATCCTTAGCATTGTTACTGCTATCATGGCGGGTGTGAAGTCTATGTTTGGCCAAGCCATGATGTTTAACCATTGCTGTGCTGCTTCCGTATACCTCCTCTGTTCCCCAGACCCTTTCCAACACCAGCCCCCTTATAATTCAGAATTAGTGAAAAGGTAAAAATCTGTGTCACATTTAGTTCTGGTACTCAGTCCAGAAGTGCCAAGCCCCTGAAAATTTGGAAAACAAACTTCTTAACAGATGGGCTACATAAAGTTTACAACATGTGCAGTGTGGGAGGTAGTATGGCTCTGGGCGAGAAACAGAAGACTGAAAATTTAGGAGCTCAGAGTTTTTGAATTTGCTCTTGTTTTTTTGCCTGTAGGCATATCACATAAGCTCACAGCCTTGATTTGTCTCACATGACCTGTTATCTTAACCTTATAAGCAAGTAATAAGAAATCAGGCAAAGTTTTTCCTAATATGACACAGATCAAAATGCTTATTGCTACTACTAGGATTATGAGCAGTTGGTATCATGTTGTTACTAATATGTGGCTGCAGGATCTAGAAAAATCCACAATGTAATTTTAGAAGGAAAAGATTTCTTTCTTTGAGGGCAGGTATATAATTGGTAAGCAATCATTACCATGGGAAAGGATGTTGCCAGCGTTGGACAAATCATGACAAATGATTGGATCGTGACTTCTACTAATATCTTCTTCTTCTTCTTCTTTTTTAAGTAGGTTCCATGCCCATATTGGGGCTTAAACTCATGACCCTGAGTTCAAGAGTCACAGGCTCTATTGACTTAGCCAGCCAGGTACCTCTGAAGTGATTTCTAAAGCTGAGTCTGCACTGCTCCTTTTATGTGGCCTCTGGAAACTGAAGAGATCTTAGAAAATGTTTAGAACCAAATTATTATGATAGGAATTTACCAACTGACTACTAACAAAGTTTCTCAAACATGGATGACCATTAGTTTTATTCAGGGGCCTGCTGATTGGGAATTTCTGGAAGCAGAGCAAAGAAATCAGTATTTGGAAAAAGTTTATTAAATGATTCCAATGACCAGTCATGCTTGAGATCAGTCACCATTCATGAAAATATATGAATCATTAACAGAGTTTTTGACTTAATCGAGGTTGACTGAAATTCCGAAGCCAGCAGGAAATACAGGAGTTGTCACTTAAGAGGATGGAGGACTGGCTTAGGAGAAGATGGGAGAAACATGAATATCAAGAAGAGGAATCCATGGGTCAGCCTACTGAGAAGTAGAAAGGAAGTTGCAGAATCATTGTCCTGACCTCAAAGGAAGAATGTGAAATTCAGCAGTGTGAGGAGAGAAAGATCTCTTTACAGATTCTCAAAGTACATGCCACCTCTACGTAGAACTTATATTCTGCTTCTATATTTGCAGTCTCCCCTTTCTAATCCATCTTCCAGCATGAATTTAGAATGTTCTCTCAAGAATACAGATTTGAACCATGATACTACCACCTTTAAAGCACTTCAGTGGCACCCATTTCTCTCAGGATCGAAGATCAAGCCTTGTCCTTCATAAGCAGAATTTGGTATACTTCTGTAACCAAACTTTGCTCCTTTTTCTTATTGCTGACCACCTTGCGGGCATACTGAGTTTTTGTCACTCTTAGGACCCACCAAATTCCTTCCCACCTGGGGGTCTTCACACACATTGACCTTTTTAAATGGCAACATTTAAAACTATTTTCCTCCATATCCTCCCTCCCCCTACCATTCACCTGGCAGATTTCTGGCCACCTACACTACACGTGAGAGTCCACTTATTCAAGGAGGGCTCCTCTGACCACCCACTCTAAATTAGGTCCCCTCACTATATGACATGAGACCCTATATTTTCTTGATAGCATTACCATAATCTAGAACTTAATGTTTACTTGCTTGACTATTTAAATTCTACAATGGAACGAGAGCTTTATCATGACAGTCTGTTTTGTTCATTACTATGTATATTGTGTCTATCACAGTGCTTAGAATGTAGTATGTTCTCAAAAAATAATTGTTGACGTAATGAATGAGTGCATCATAGATGTTCAGAGACCAGAGAAAATTAAGACAAAGAAGGATGATTTTCCTTATTAAGGCCTTTAGTGTACCATGTATACTGCCACACAACTATCTAGTGGTATTGTTCTAAGCAGTGTGGGAGACCCAGAGATGAATCATGTAGCTGGAAAAGACATATGTAAGCAAAGATACATAATAATTGGCAGAGTGAAGTGAGTTGTTTGACAGAGGCACAACATCCAGGAGGAATAACTGATTTTGTTTTAGAAATCCAGGCAAGATTGGCCAACGAAGGAACCTCTAAACTGGGCCTGAAAACTATACAGGATTTCTAGGAGTAGAATGTAGTGAACATTGAGGTTTCTGACCTCTGTTATATTTCCTTTCTATTCTGTTAGGTGAGAGGCTTATTAGGGAAAAACAAAACAAAATAAAAGTTGTTAGCCCACCAACCATAGCTGATTGGATTTGAATTGATACACTGACCTAAGAAAGTCAGTCAAACTTAGACTGACTCTAAGATAGTCAGTCAAATCTCTTCCTGAGATTTATAGTTGGGACCAAACTTCCTGGTGGCTAGTGGCAGATGCTAGACCTATTACACTAAAGTTTAAGATGACTGTACTATTTTCCTGTATTCACAGAGAGACAAGGAAGGCTGGTCTAGGTGTAAAGAGAAGAGGGAAGAATATGTAAGAGGTAAGATTGAAAGAAAAAGAAACGAAGAGAAGAGAAGAGACTGACTGCTGTGGTTCTCTGTGATTTTCCAGATTCCATTTCTATTGGCCGGTGAGTCCCTACTTTATCTCCTTTAATAAGCTAGAGTTAATGTGTTTCTATTATTCCAACTATAGAGAGCTTGAATGAAGACAGATGAAAAAGTGAGGAAGGAAATTACAAACAGAGGAAAAACTGATGATCTTCATGTTTTCCTATTTCACCGATCCCATTTTTGAATACCAGGAAGATGAATAAGTTATTGACAAAAATCTGGTGACTTAAATAGCAATTATGGAAAGATAAAAATTTAAATGCAAAATAACATGTGACTTACATTTCCTAGTAGAAATCAGTATGAAAAGGTGAAGAAAGCACTGGAATTGAGGTCATACATGCCAAGTGGGTTGCAGTCTTTGCTTTGCTATTGACTGGTTATATAATGCTCATAAGTTACTTGATGTCTCTAGGCCTCAGCTGATAAAAGACAAATGTATGTGATGACTATGGGCCCATCTAATTTGAAAGACATAACAGGCAGCAACCAAAAGCGTTTTCACTCTCTGGCAATTTCTAGTTTCTCTACTTTCTTTTGTACTCTGAAACTGAGTGCTTGCCCTGATTTCAGGTCTTGTTAGGGGCTGAGACACCAACATGCATAATGCATGGCTGCTTTCCTAGAAGATATCGCAGGAAGAAATAAATGGCGTAAGAGAGGCGTAACGATGAATTACTATACAAAAAGAGATTTTTATAATGATATGGACAACATTCCAAAGAATTGTTTTATTCTGCTTGGGCTCAGGATGTGTGGTGTGAAAGGCTTTAGAGAGGAGGCAACTATTTGAACTAGACCATAAGAGAGGGGCATTCCACACTGAGAAAAAGATGTGGGCATGTGCCATTTATTAAGTCACACCCCCTGGATCTAAACTCACCCTTCATTGCCTGCTCACCCTTCATTGTCTACACCAATAGAGACAGTCTCTTTTGTAATTTTTCTTTGCCATCTAGAGGGATGTTAAGCTTTGTCATTTGTGGGTGCTGGAGAGAAACTGCAAGAGGAGAGCATTTTGCTTCCTAGTTCCAGGGTGTTTTCTGAATAAGTACAATCAACTTTCCCAGCTTTTGGATCCTGCAGTGCACGGCAGCCAGCAACACCCAGAAGCCAGCAACACTCAGTGGCCAGTGGCTGCCCCCAGGAACCTTAGATCATTGCAGAGCAAAGTGCCTCTGATGAGACATCTCCCCATGAATAACTTTCCTAGTAAGTTCCAGAGAGTGAATTTTCAACAATTCCAACTGGCATTGTTCCAGTGTAGTGCTATGGTGTCTTCTCTGCCATCCGTGAGCCATGGCTGTGTCCTCCCTAATGAGGTCTGGATCTCAGCCTCAAGGGGAGGTGGACCTCACTTGTATGCTCTATCTCAGCCCTGGAGAGGATGACTGCTCTTTATGTTGCTATTCCTAAATTCATTTGAATTCACTTCACTACTTTCTAGCTAATCCTTCATCATTCTAATCTCCTGTTGTCATTAGCAATTCTTCATGTTAAACTTTTAAACTCCCTGTTCAAATTTCTCTTTCTTCATGGGACCCTTCCTGATGCAAGGCAAAAACAGAGAGGCTTCAGAACATGCAGCATATTCAGGGAAGAACGAAGAGAGGAGTCCTAGTGAAGTGCAGCTAGTGGATAGAAGAGCAGGAGGTTACTGGCCTGGTAGCCTGGGGCTAGACGATGAAGAGGTATGAATGCCATAGTATGAATATCAAGCTGGGTGGACAAAATGGTGTGGTCCACTTGGTCCTGGGTGTATTCTGATCTGTTTGTTAGCTTCCGCACAGCAAAGAAAATAGTCAACAAAACTAAAAGGCAACCTGCAGAATGGGAGAAGATACTTGAAAATGGCATATCAATAAAGGGTTAGTATCCAAGATCTATAAAAAACTTAACAAACTCAACACCCAAACAACAAATAATCCTATCAAGAAATGGGCAGAAGACATGAATAGACATTTCTGCAAAGAGGACATACAAAAGGCCAACAGACACATGAAACACACTTGGCATCAGCGAAATACAAATCAAAAGCACAGTGAGATACCACCTCATACAGGTCAGAATGGCTGAAATTAACAGCATGAAAAACAACAGGTGTTGGTGAGGATGTGGTGAAGGGGGAACCCTTTTACACTTTTGGTGGGAATCCAAACTGGTATAGCCACTGGAAAACAGTATGGAGGTTCCTCAAGAAGTTAAAATAGAGCTACCCTATCAGCAATTGCACTACTAGGTATTTAGTAGATACAATGATACAATTGTAGTGATCCAAAGGGGCACCTGCATCCCAATGTTTATAGCAGCAATGTACCCAACAGTCAAACTATGGAAAGAGCTGAGCTATCCATCGGCAGACGAATGGATAAAGAAGATGTGGTATATAAGTACAATGGGATAATACTCAGCCATCAGAAAGGATGAACACTTAGCATTTACATCGACGTGGTTGAAAGTGGAAGGATTTTTGTTGAGTGAAATAAGTCAGTCAGAGAAAAGACAATTATCATATGGTTTCACTCATATGTGGAATATAAGAAACAACACAGAGGATCATAGGAGAAGGGGGGGAAACGGAATGGGAAGAAATCAGAGAGAGACAAAGTACGAGAGACTTAACTATAGAAACAAACTGAAGGTTGCTGGAGGGGATAGGGTAATTGGGTGATGGGCATCAAGGAGGGTACGTGATATGATGGGCACTGGGTATTATATGCAACTGAGGAATTATTGAGAACTACATCTGAAGCTAATGATGTACTATATGTTGGCTAATTGAACTTAAATTTAAAAAAAGAAATAAAACAAAAGAGTATCAAGATGGGAGTGACACATTTGCTTCTGTGTTTTAGATGAAGTAAGTGTGGAGGATGATTTATAGAGAGCAGAATCTGGTGGCAAGGTGATCCTTCTTTTTGCAGTGAAGGTATTATTACAATCCATGAAACATAAGAAGGGACTGAATGAAAGCCCTGACAGTGTCAGGAAGAGAGAGAGGGGGAAGAACCCAAAGAATACAGAATTGACAAAACTTGATGACCACTTTGATGGGGAGATGTAGAATACTTCCTAGAATTGAGATTTCCCATTTGGGATGACTAAAGGGATGGTGATTCTGTAACTGAGACAGTAAGTTACTAGGACCAACAGGTTTGGGGGAGCAGGAAAGAAATATTTTTCTGTTTGTTTGGTTTATACTGATATTAAAGAGATTATTATATTTGAGACTAGGGGGAAAAAAAAACACTTATTACTCCAGCTGCTTCAAAGATACAACTGGTTCTGTGATCAGCTGAGTAGTTATTGACCCAGTTTCTAAAGGTTTAAAAGACTGAAGTGAGGTTTCTCCCCCTGAAGTAAGTCTGTTCCTTGAACTTATTTTCCCCATGAATTTGCTGCTTTGGATTGCTCCGTAGGGTTTTGGAATTTCTTCTTGAAACATCTTACAGATGATAAACCCCTAAAATATAGAAGGCAGTAAGCACTTTTATATGTTAATAGTGCAGAATAAACAGGAGAGTGCCAACAAATAAAGGGTCCGCACTAATACCCCTTCTCAGCTAAATATGCAGGCTTTGGATCTTGTCTCACATCACTTACAATAAGCAGTTCTCTGGGGTGTATTCATTCAGCTAGCTGTCTGCCTTTCCAGAAGGCTGTGTTCATTCCCTGAGTACCTTGGTAATGACCGGATAAACCACGGTAGCCTTTAGGGGATAGAAGATCTGGAGGAGAGTGCTCAGCGAGAACAGTGGGTGTGCACAGGCTGCTGCAGATGACGCTGGGATGCTGCACTCGCAGGGCTGACAAATCCACTTGTGCCACCCAGGGGTGGGGAGGGGTGCTGGATGCATCCAGTTCCCTGGTTCCTGCAGGTGGGCAGCTGACAGGCAAGCAAAGAAGCCTTGAGAAACTGGCTTAGGGTATGAGCATCAGGCAATTATGGAACTGCAAGCCAGCAGCTGCCTCTGGAACATACCAATGTAGGGTGTGTGGAGCTTCCTTAGAATGCCATTTTCTGTGATGCATCAGGAATGTATAAGCACGTGGCTTCTGGTACATTAATATGATTTCACTTCAGAAAAGTAACTGTAGTAAGTTGTACGAGAATGGCTTAACATTCTTGTATTTAGCTGCTTAATTACTTAGCTCTTAATTCTTATAAAAAGCATATAGGTGCATGTACACAGACACACACAAACTTGGGGGAAAAACACAAAGTTTAAAGTGGTAATTATTAAAGACAGGAAAAGATTCACCCTCCTGTAATGAGGTGAACATGATCCTAATGTGTGTTATCTTTTCTCTGCAAAATAGAATGAAAACAAGTGATTTATAATGTGCTTGAGTTCACTGTTTATTAAGATGGGAGTGGTGTGTTACCAATCTGATTACTTTTTTTGCTTTAGTATTGTCTGTGCAATCAGCTCTGCTTCTGTGTGTGTGTATGTGTGTGTATAGGCACGACTAAAAGTGGGGCGCAATAAACTTTTCTGGTAGCCAGAGCAAAACCTTTTAAGACTATTTTTTTTTTAAAAGACTGCATAAGGTGGTTTGAAGTAAGCTGTGCTTTTGCCATCCCTCTTCCCTGAGACTTCAATTGCTGAAGGCCCCACCTAGAATTCCAATGAAAGGAATTTGAGGAAGAATTCAGTGTAGGCCCATCTCACGTAGGTTGTCAGTTCACAGAGAGCTACTCCCTTGTTTTATTTTGACAGTTGTGATTTCTTGCTCTATCATGATACCATGCCATTTTTGTTATTTCTTCAAACACTTACTTTAGAGGACCTATTTAGATGTTGAGTGGAGGGTCCCTGGCATCTTTGGCCCCATCCCCATATACCTCAGTTTTTTGGGGGGTAACACCCTCATTCTCAATCTGAATAGCTTCTGTGGAATAGGAAACCTAGACACAACCCACTCAATCCCCTTGGAAATCCAAAGGCCAAGATTTTTCTCGAATTCCCTGATAACACCAAATGATTAAACCCTGCCAGACTCGGAGCTTGCTTCTAGGACTGTGAATGAATGTAGAGCAAGGAACACAGGGGCCAGAAACGTATGTAACATACTCTCATCTCTGTGGTGATGTATAGGGCAGACTATTCTTGCCATGTGACGTTTTATGTTTTTCTGTTACTTGTCTCCCAGAGCTGCCTGGGTCCACTCATTCCCAAGTCTGATCTTCTGAGAACTGTCCCAAATTTATATAGTCCAAAGCAACATGTGTACTAGTTATCTATTGTTGCATAACTAGTTACTCTAAAACTCAGTAGCTTAGAATAGCAATCCTCTATGATCTCCATATCTATGGGTCCGGAATCAGAGCAAGCGTATTTGTTTCCTAGGACTGCTGTAATAAAATACCTCAAGCTGGTGGCTTACAACAACAGAAATGTATTCTCTCATAGTTCTGGAAGATAGACATCCAAGATCATGGTGTTGGCAGGACCATGCTTCATTTAAAACCTAAAGAGAAAGGGCGCCTGGCTGGCTCAGTTGGTTAAGCTTCCAACTCTTGGTTTTGGCTCAGGTCATGATCTCATGGGTCCTGGGATCAAGTCCCACGTGGGGCTCCGTACTCAGCTTGAAAATTCTCTCGCTCCCTCTTCCTCTGCCCCTCCCCCCTCCACGCTTACTCTATCTCCTTCTCTCTCTCAAATAAATAAATCTTAAAAACAAAAAAAATCTAAAGAGGACTCTTTTTTTGCCTTTTTCCTGGCTTCTGGTTGTTGCTGGCAATTTCTGGGGTTCCTTGGCTTCCAGGGGCATCTCTCCTTGTCTCTGCCTTAGACCTCACATGTCATTCTTTCTGTGTCATTCTGTCTTTACAGAGCATCTTTTCATAATGATACCAGCCCTATTGGATGAGGGGCCCGCCTTCAATTGGATTTCATCTTAACTGGTTATATCTGCAATGATCCTATTTCCAAATAAGGTCACCTTCTGAGACATTGGGGGTTAGGATTTAATTTTTTTTTTTTTTTAAGATTTTATCCATTTATTTGACAGACAGAGATTACAAGTAGGCAGAGAGGCCGTCAGAGAGAGGAGGAAGCAAGCTCCCGGCCAAGCAGACAGCCCAATGCGGGGCCCGATCCCAGGACCCCGGGGATCATGACCCGAGCTGAAGGCAGAGGCTTTAACCCACTGAGCCACCCAGGCGCCCCTGGGATTTAAATTTTTTGCAGGGAACTCAATTCAACCCACAAGAGCAAGCGGTAAGAAAATGAGAGCACCTAAGACAGAAGCCACAGTCTTTGGGTAACTTGGTCTCATGACTGAAATCCTATCACCTCAGCTGCATTCTATATATTAAATGCAGGTCATTGAATTCAGCCCCCACTCAGGGAACAGGATTACAGGGACATGGATACCAGGAGCTGAAGATCACTCGAGGCCATCTCAGAGCCTGACTACATGGTTTTGGTTTTGTTTTCAACTTCTATAAAAATGGTATTTTATTGTATACATCTTTTGAGACTTGAGATTTTTATTCAGTCAATATATTATTTCTAAGATTCATCTATGTTTTATGTGTACTTATAATTAACTGGTTATAAGCAAATTGTGTTTATTGTTATTGATTATAAATAAACTGTCCACCTACTACTGATGGACATTTAGATTGTTTCCAATATTCTGAAAATCTTTGTTCTTAACAACATTCTTAACATTAGCATAATTATTTATTACTTTTACCCCACTACATATAAAATTCTATCAAAACTAGTAAAAGTTAATATTTCTTTATAGGTCTACTTGTCCATGGAGCTGATTCTCTCATGGACCTGCAGTCAGAAACTGCATTCCCAAGACATGTAAAATAATTCTCTCTGTGTGGCTATGACATCAACGTAATAGATGGCTAAGTTCATTTATTTCCATTTGTCTTCAGTTTTCAGGATTTGCTTTTTTCTTTATCATTTATATTATTTTTGGAAGACCTCAACATTTCTACAATTCCAAAGTTGAATTACACACAGTAAGGTATAGTAAGAGAAGTCTTCCTTCTATTCTGATCACTCGCCTTTACCCTCCCCTGCCCTTACAGGTAACCATTTTAGTTTGGGTTTCACTGGTTGGAAAACCCTTTGCAAAGTTTTCTCACACATTCTGTTGTCCATGTTTTTATTCAGTGGTATCTTCTGATAAACTTTTGATAAGGTTTCCAATTATACTGATATCAGATTTATCAATCTTATCATTTATGGTTATTACCTCTTTTGTTCTGTGTAAGAAACGTTTGTCTGCTCCAAAGCAGTGCAGATATTAGACCCATAGATGAATGAAACCAAGAGGCTTCACTACCAGTTACTTGAGTTAAAGGAACTTTAAAGAATATAAATTCAGAGAGAAGGAAAGTAGTGCTCAGAATGATGGCCAGAAATGCAAGAATAAATAATAGCAAATAAAATGGCCAATAGATATGTAACGTTAACAAACATTGCTATATAAAACATGAATAATTTCTAGTTTGTAGGGTAAAAATGAAAACTAAAATAATGAAAAGAATATTATGTGAACATACAGGGAGTTGATCAGCTTTATACTATCCTAAGATCTTTATATTGTGGTATAGGGACTAAAACACTAACTTTTGACTTTGTTGAATTTAATATTAAAAAAGGCTGAAAAATAAAATGTAAATTTCAACAATTTTTTGAAGTTCTAAAATAAAAAAAGTATGTACTCTAACAACAGTGGAAGATTTGAAAATCAAGCAGTACACTTTTAAATAACCCACTGGGCAAAGAAAAAAATCACACTGAAATATTTTGAGCTGAATAAAATAAAAATATGACATTAGGACATGCAGAGGAAAACTGATAGACCAAAATAAATTAAGCCTCCATCTCAAGGAGTCAGGAAAAGAACAGAAAAACAACTGCCCTCCTCACAAAAATTAAAACTAAAGACCAGACTAACAACAACAAACCCCCCCCAAAAAAACAGAAGACAGAAAATAATGAAGATAAAAGTATAAATTGATGAAATAAAAACAAGTGTATGTTAGAGTACAAAAAACTATTTGGTTCTTTGAGAAGATTAATAATCTTTTTAGTACATCTAATAATACATAAAATGATCATTTTAATACATCTATTGTTTTGTTTAGGCATAACTATTTGTTTTAGTGGTTGCTCTAAGGGTTGTAACATATAAAGTTTTTACAATCTACTTAGAGTTAGTAATTGTAATGCTTTGGGAAGAAATGTAGAAAATAGCCATCTTTTTAAAAGATTTTTAATTTATTTTTGTTTGAGAGAGACAGACAGCAAGTGAGCAAGCACAAGCAGGGGGTGGGGCAGAGAAAGAGGGAGAAACAGACTCCCTGCGGAGCAGGGATTCCAGACAAGGTAGGCTCAATCCCAGGATGCTGGGATTATGACCTAAACTGAAGGCAGATGCTTAACCAACTGAGCCACCCATGCACCCTCAAAATTTGTAGTTTTAAGGGACCATTTTCTCCTACCCTTGTTTATGTTATAGTTGTCCTACATGCATTATTTAATACACAAAATAATTTTTATAATTACACTTTAAATAGCTCCATGTATGTTAAAGAAGTTAAAAGAAAAATATTCTTTTCTATTTTGCAGACATTTAGCACTTCCAATGTTCTTCATTCCTTTCTGATGTTCCAAATGTCCATCATTTTCTTTCAAGTATGGAATTTTGAACATTATAGCACAACTTTGCTGGTCACTGTCATTCTATGTGTGTGTGTGTATTGAGTGTGTGTGCTTACTTTCATATGAAAATATCTTTGTTTAACCATTATTCTTAAAGAATATTATCACTTAATAAAGAATTTTGGATTGTTATTATTTTCCCATTTGTCCCATATTTATTTCACTTTCTTCTGGCTTCCATAGGTTTTTATTAAGAAGTCAGGAAGTATTCAAATAGTTGTTTCTCTGCATCTAGAGTGTTATTTTTCTCTGGTGACTTTCAAGACATTCTCCTTGCCTTTAGTTTTCAGCAGGTTGATAATCTTATGCTGGAGCATAGTTTTCTTTGTATTTTTCCCTGATTGTGATTTGTTGAATTTCTTAATCTGTAAATCTGTTTCTCCTGCACTTTGGAAAAATTTTAGTTGTTCTTCAATATTTGTTCTGTCATATTCTTTTTCTTCTGTGACTCCAATTACACATGTATTAGATCATCAGTTAATACCTCACAATCACTGAAGTTCTCTAATTTTCTTTTTTTAAATGTTTCTCTTTGTGCTCTTTGGGTTGAACATTTTCTATTAACATATCTTCATATTCACTAACTCTTTCTTCTGTCATCCTCACTCTGTTACTAATTCAATCCAATTAATATTTTATTTCAGATATTGTTTTTCAAGTTCTACAGTTACCACTTTTAATATATATTTTTTCTTTTTCTCTGCATAGATTGCTTCATTACAAGCATATTTTATTTACTTCATTGAACATAGTGATAAGGTTGTTTGATACCTTGCTTGATAATTCCAAAATGTGGACCATCTCAGGATTACCTTTCTTTTTGAGAATGTATTATACTTCCCTACATAATCCAATGTCAAATAATTTTAGATTATGCATAGACATTATGACTTTTATGGGGACTTTGGATTGTGTTATATATTCTTCCACATAACATTGAGGTTTTTGTCTTAGTGGGCAATTAACTTGCTAGGTCCCAAACTACAAACTTTATTTTGTAGATAAAAATTCAAATATCAGTTCATTAAAAACAAAACTTTAGTTAGATTGTTTTCAATCTGTCTTGTGCATGCATAGTTCATTGGGTAGTCAGGTAACTGGGTAAATTTATAAACAGAATTTGAAACCACCTCCTTAGAGCTCTCCTTTCTGGGATTTCCTCCTCGATTTCTTTTTGCCCCATACTCTATCCTCTGAACCTTTGGGCCAGAAAGACTGCAAGGTTTTCCAACAGTATTTCAATGCTAAATAACATTAAAAGAGGCAACTTACTTTTTGTGATCCATTCTTCCAAATTTCAATTTCCCTCGAGAGTCTGTCTGTTTTGTACCCCTCTATAGTGCTTCTAGGTCATATTTTAAAAACAATTTTGTCTAGGACTTGAAGGGTCCTAGGGTCCCTTTAATAGGGTCAAGTAATATAGAAACTTATTCAACCATCTCAGGATATCACTGCATGTATTCTTCAACTGAGATACTGAGCAAAACTTTTGACAATATTCTGACACCAGATTATACAATTTAATAGAAGATTGCTAGTCTTATGAACTAAGAAGGTCGACAATAATTGGATCATCCACTGGTCTTTTCTTTTTCTTTTTCTTTTTTTTTAAGTTTAGGATTTGTTATTTTGTACTTTTCCCTCTTTTCTACAACCCTGGGCAAGAGGAAGGCTGTTACCAACCACCTTTTGAGTTTTCCATATCCTGGAGATGGGAACCAAGACAATTTAATATGTGTTTGAAAATGGAGTGAAAAATATTATGATCAAGGTCCTAAAGGAATGCAGTATGTGAAATTAAATAAAATAAATTTATGCCGACAAGGTACTTAATTTTTCTCTTACCGATTCCAACTATATTCTGGACTTTTGTGTTATATCAGATAAAAGAACCCAGGATAAATAGAGAATATTTAAGTTAACTAAGTTTGGCTTTATTGACAAGTATGTTTTTTTCTCTAAGTTCTATGTTTACTTTCTTTCCCAGAGAGAAGCTTCTTCAATTATAAAAGCCTACCTCCTGAACCTACCTAACTGTATTAACCTAGTAGTTTTACTGTTAGAAGGAAAGACAAAAGAAATTAAAAAAAAAAAGAAAGCTAGAAATATTTGCTACAAACTCTCCTTACTCTGTTCTTATTGAAATGTATTCTTGAATAAATTTTATTCAAAATCTAAGATGATAAGAGTTTACTGAGCTTTGTAGTGGCACATAATAAAAAAACAAATGAAACCCCCAAATCCTTTACTACTAGCAGCACTGTTGTCAAAACTGTTCTACAATAACAGCAAGTTTTTAGGGGAAAATGTATTCCCAGCAGTGGGCTAGTATTTTCCACAGGAAACAGTGGTTCAGGACTCATACTAATTTTGTCCATGGGAATTTAAAACAAGACACATTTTCGTGGTTTAGGTTACACATAGTCATTTTGGGAGCCAAAAACACTACTTTAATATACCCCAAAGAACTGTGATTTGAAAGTATCTTTTTTCTCAGGGCAGATACAGTTGTGAAAAGAGTATTGCTTTTTTTAAAGAAGTGAAAATTCTAACTAAAATGAACATGAACACACCAAGTTCCTTTAGAACTGTTCTAAAGGGAAATACTCTATTCTAATTAATCTTTCATATAAATTATTTTACTGCTACTTTTTAGTGAAGCTGAGTATTTATGTAACTTTGGAATAATAAATACCTATGATAAATGAGAGCTGTTATACATTATTTTCTTAAGAAGCTGAATGTCTTTGAACAGTACAGTTAAAAAAAATGTAGGTTTCTAAAACAATTCCAAGCTTTTATGTTTTTGGAATCCTGTCCATAATTTTCTTGACAGTTATAATAAAAATATCATTAATATTTCAGCTTAATGATACAGTGCTCTGGAACAGAATTACAATAGAACAAAATTCCATCTGAAGAGCTGTACTGTACCCCATAATCATGCTAAATGAATTCATTATGATTAGTTTTATGAGCTTCAGACATGAAATTAGAGTTTGGGTCATGTTAGAAAAAGAAAGCATTTTTTTTTTTCTTTTAAAATATTATTTATTCATTTCTGCTATTGTTACCACTTCTAGGTTCACTTCAGAAAATTCTGAATTGTTATTATAGCGATGGTGTGAACATGATTTCTAGTTTCTTCTCAGGGAAGGTATTAGAATAAGGAGATTTCAGAATTAATTTCATAAGTGGTTTGTAATTAATCTGGTAAGTAATTTATAAATAATCTTGTAAATAAGTAATGTCTCAGAATCTCTGTCACTTGCTATTCCAATGAAACTACAAAATTCAGATGGTCTTACCTCAATACTATTTCCCACAGTATGTTTCATTTCTCTTAATCCCTTCTATTGTAGTGCATATCAGGAAAGTCAGAATAAAAGGATCTATTTCATGGAGACGTCAAGAGACAATTAGCAGGTCTGGAACTTTTTGTATGCACCCAAGACAATGATCCAGCTCAGGGGAGACCAACAACTACGACCCAGTCCATTCCCTACTCAGCAGACAGAAAATTTTCTAGATAATTACACAAGTTGAGGAGAAGGTAAGATGGTGTTGGTTGAGGCAGCAGAAGTAATAGAAATAATAGATAAAGAAATCAAAATAAGCTGGTTGACAACATCATGATAAAATCCTGCCACGTATTGGGGCACCTGGGTGGCTCAGTGGGTTAAAGCCTCTGCCTTCAGCTCAGGTCATGATCCCAGGGTCCTGGGATCGAGCCCCACATCAGGCTCTCTGCTTGGTGGGGAGCCTGCTCCCCCCACCCCGCCTGCCTCTCTGCCTACTTGTGATCTCTCTCTCTGTCGAATAAATAAATTAAAAAAAAAAATCCTGCCACGTACTTACCTCTGACACTTGTCAAATATTCAAAGCCACCTGCTGGCTCTGGTAGAAGTGAGTATGCATGTATGTGTTTGATGTTTTGAATCACTTTATGCTATATTGGGTTTTTATCCCATCAGGCCTAATTTATTTACAGAGGGTCTAAAATATATCAAAAGCTTCCACAACCTCTACACTGACTTTAAAAACATTAACCATGTGCCTACCATTGCAAGGCATAGTGTGAGGAGTAAGGAGACAAACACATATTTATATTTGGGTACTTAAATGATGGGTACTATTCCAAGTAGGAATTCCTAAAGATACCTTCCTATGAGGTAGTGTGATAATTAGCATCCCTCCTTCATGGATGAGAAAACCAAGTCACAGCATACCTGACCTGGCATTAAGAAACTGCTTAGGTATAGCCCACATTCATGTACTATGTACTATGTACTATGTACTATGCTTAGGTATAGCCCACAGGTAGATGTACTCAACCACTACTTAGACTGCAGCCTAATTCGAGGATAAGATTCAATCACCGCTGTAAAGAATTCCACATCTGAACCAAGTGGGAAACATGCTTTGCTACGTGATGTGAGCCATGAATACTATTTGTCTCTGGACTAGAACTTCTGCCTGTGTAATCCCACAGAACCGGCGCTGCATTCACCTGTCTGTACTCCCCCACTGCACTGGCTGCTCCTTGAGGGCAGGGGTTATATATGGTGCACTATTGTGCCTCTCGTGCCTGCAAAAGGAATAAATATTCCAATACTTATCTGGAGTTAGAGACCTGGTATCTAATCACTTTTCCTAGTTGAATAGGCATGCTACAGAATTTCTTGTTTTTCCTTATCTCTCTAAAATGAGGTAATGCAAATCTCATTGGTTTGTAGTGAACAGTAAACAAGGTATATAAAATGCTTGTTACATATACAATGTTCAATAAAAAAGCAAAAAGCCCCAGCTGTTGGCTGCCTCATGAGGATAAATTTATTCAACAAATACTTATTTACTGATTAATACTATATAATACCTATTTTTTTGTGTTGCCTGGAGAGGTGTAAGTGTGGGTATAATGACATTTTCTTTCTCTCTTCTTTGTGTCTCCCCCAGAGGTTGGGGTGGTATTCAAACAATCATTGAATTATTTTAAATTCAAAACCATAACTTTGGTGACCTTTTTACACATAGGAAGAGGAAATGATCTGGGCATACTCATTGTGCATTGCAGAGACATTATAAAAGCATAGGAAAAACCAGGATGCTCTGCCCTTTCAACCACTTTTTCTTCGTTCCCTTACAATATATAGCCTTTTCTCTGTTTTATTTTTATTTTTTATTTTTTCCCCCACACTGCTCTCCCAGTTTTAGGAGGACCTGGGCCTGGGCAGAGCTATGTGTCCTTGCTTCACCACAGGTGTTTGCCTTCTCAATCGCGCACAGGTTCATAGGAGACCACAGTCCTAAAAATAATAGCTACTATTTATTAGATTATAATGGTAGGTCCTATGCTAAGCAATTTTAAATGAAGTTTCTCATTTAATATTTACCATATTTATTAGTTCCTAGTCTTATTTTTGTTTTAAAGATGAAGGAAACTAGTTTGCATAGCTTATTCAAGGTCAAAATGCTGCTAAGTGGTGGAGCTTCTACTTTTCCTAAGCCTGCCATACGCACCATTTTCATTACTGCTGAATGTGAGGGCATTATCTTCTATCAGTGTTTAGATGATGGAAAATGGGTCAATTGAGAAGATGCATTTTGAAGACAGAGAAAGGAAGCATAATGAAACCTTTATAAAGCATTCAAGATTTGCTTCTGCTCACACAAATCAATATACAAAAGGAAGAATCAGAAACTTCAGGAATAAATAATTAACTAAAAATGATTTTAAGTGTTCTTTCAACTCCAAAAGAAGCTTCTCCTTTGAACTCCAAATGAAGCCATTCCTAATATTTATAGATAACCTGACCTTAAATAACCTCATGAATGTGCTCAGGAAAAAAAGAAGATCTTTACATACCTTTACATAAGGGAGTTGAATTTAATTAAAAAATAATGAAGGAAACTTGAAAAGTTATGACAAGGAGCATAATTTCTGGAATAAGGCAATGTACATTTTGATAAATATATCCTATTCTGTTGCTTATTTTTCAATAATTTTAAATTTTAAAACAGGTGTAGATTTACAGAATTATTGCAAAGCTAATACAGAGTTCCTATAAAATCTGTGTCTAGTTCTATTAATATTTTATATGAGTGTAATACATATACTCTCACTAATGAACCAATATTGGTAATTATTCACATTTCCTCAGTTTTTTCCTAATGCCATTTTTCTGTTCCAGAATCCTATCCACGATACCACATTACATTTAGTTGTCATGACTCCTTAGGATCCTCTTGATTGTGAGCAGTTTCTAAGATTTTCCTTGTTTTTAATGATCTAGATGACTTTGAAGAGCAGTGGTCAGGTATTTTGTAAAATGTTCTTCAACTGGAATTTTTCTGATTTTTTTCTTACATTTAATTGGAGATATCATTTTAAAAGTATGTCAACATAAACTAGTCAGCAGGAGTAAGGTCTATGGCATCTAAAAGTCATAAACTGTCTAGGAAATGGAATGACTTTTTGGTTAAAGGATAAGGGATTTAACCTTCTTTAGAACCTTATTCTTCAAAGCTATCAGGTTAATGTAATGGATTGAGAAAAATGGCTGTTTAAAATGCTGGCACTCACAGGTAGGTCATGGGGAGAGAGGGAATGTAGGCATGCTCATAGGTATATAGGGCTGTTTAAGGAGACTGACCTGGGGCTGAGCAGTACAAAGTAACTAGAGAACCCAGACAGTGAATAAACACTTGCTGTCAGGAATAGCACTGTGATTTCATAGTGGTTTTTTAATCAGGGCTTCCAATGAAATGGCGATATTTATCTGCAGAATCTAGGCCCCTGAGAGGGAGGTCAGGCACCAGAATTTTTCCTTGCTATCTGGAGTTTGCAACAAGACTTCTATCCTGGTAGAAGAAGCAAATGTAACTGGGAAATCAAGACAGAGATCTTATCATAGGGTCTATACAAACATGGAAGGGATTAGGAATGGATGTGAAAGTCCAGAGGCACAATGGTGCAAAGCATGTCTTAGAAGAGCCCGACTCTCAGTTTAAGGGCAGCTGGGTACATGACACACTCCACCTACCTGTAATATCCTGCCAGGCCAAGTCGGCATTAATTGGTTACCTGGGTGGAAGAGACCTGCCCATTTATGGTGTTGGGTACCTTCAGATGTTCTGGACAAGGGATGACAACATCTGATTTATAAGGAGTTACCTGTAGGATGGCTCTGGGGACTTAAAATGATCTACCCTTTGCTTGTATAGTCTCATTTTCTGTCCCTTTCTAAAAGTAGATTTGATTTGGTGAATGAGAAACTTTTACTTTCCTTTTAAATATCAGTGGGCCTCCATTGGTTGTATTCCAGGCTCCTTGTAGAGAACTGGGGAAGTTTTAGATGGATACTAATGAATTTCTCAGCGTGTCCACTTGTCACTCACCAAATTGCACTCAGTAATTTAGCCATTGCTTAGGACTTGTGCACCCTTTTATTCCCCATTCTTTTTCTCAGCTTTCTGCCTTCGCACATTGCATTTCTGCCACCTTCTACGTACAGACTCCTTTCTGTTCTTCCTAATTACACTGATGTTCCTATTTCTAATTTTTCTCTATTCAGTCTATTTCCTCACAGCACGCAATACAATCTTTTGAAAAATAGATATCATATCATGGCACCTTGTTTAAACTCACCAACTTCCCACTACACTTAGAATAAAATCAAAGCTTTTACCATGACCATCAGGGTCCTCTATTATCCCTGAGCTCCCATTCCTCCCAGCTAGTCTCCAACCCCAACTGCCTGCACCCAGGCTCCAGCCATACCTGCCTCCCGTCAGAATCTGGAGCACACCAGGACTCTTCTGGCTTTAAGTCCTTTTGTACTTCCCTCAGCCTGGAACATTCTTCTCCCTATCTTTTTAGCCTGAGTCTGTTCATGTTATTCACATGTTAGGCAAAAGTCACATACTCAGAGAGCCCTTCCTTTGGCTACTCTCTGTAATGTTCCTTGCTTCTTCTTATATTTTCTTCATGGCCCCCATCACTCTCTTGAATGGCTGTACATTATAGAGCTTAACCATAGAGCTTGCCTGAAATTCTACTCTAGCTCACACCCTTGTCAGCTGGGCTGGGTGATCTCCAGGGAGCCACTAACTTTGCTGTGCCTAATTTAATTCTCTGTTGTGGTTGTAAAGATGAGATTTCTTAATTCATGTAAAGGGTCTGTAGCCAACAAAGCATCAAGCTGTCAAGAGTTGAGCTGAAGAGAGCTCAGTTGCCAGGTGTTTGTGTGGTTGGCTAATATAGCCAAAATGAAAGTAACAATCAAAACTGTGACACTATAAGAAAGAGACTAAAAATGGCAGTTTCCTTTTGTTCCATTTTCTCTCAAGAAACTAAAAATGGCAGTGCCTCTTTGTTTTCTCACACAGAACAGTGTCAGATGGAGAAGAAGTACCAGAACAGAGGGAGGGGCAGAAGACGGTCATCTCACCGAGGAGGGAGCAGGGAAAGAGGGAAGGGAAGTACTGAAGATGGAGTCAGTGAAGAAAAGTGTCTTCAAGGCCCCTGAATAAGGTGATCTCAGTAGAGACACCTTAAAGAGTTGGCTGTAAGTACCTCAATAAGCAGTCCATGGAATGGAGGCTCCCTGGAGATGGAATGCAGATATACACAGAGCCTGAATCCTTGACTACAGCTCCATTTAGAGACTGCAAGGCAGTATCTCTGTACCAAGTCTGGTGTCCAGAGGGCAGCTTACCCCCATGGAGCCTGCTGGGTAACTGTCTGCGGTTAGGCCTGAAAGATCACACATAGGATTTTGGCCTGGAGCTGGACTTCTCAGCCATGGAGATATCAGTTCTCCTTATTCTAAGTTTTACTGTTTCTTGATTATCTCAAACCACCACTCTTAATTCTTTGAAAGCTGAAACTATGTCTGTAAGATGCATCCCTTTACCCTAGGGTCTAATGCTAGCTAGTATCTAATGCGGGTGCCCCTAGAGCTCAATAACTATTGAAAACATGGATATACTTATGTACATTCATAAGAAATACTTACTTCTTTAATGTAAGAAGTATCAATAAAAGTAAAATATACAAGAATTGAAAAGTAAAGTCAATTCCATTTCCCAATAGCTAAAATATACAGTAAAATACCTAGTTATTGTGATAGGGTGGTTAAGTACTGAGTATTAAATAATTTTAATACAATAGGTTAGACTGAAGATTTGAATATATACAATGAGAATTACTGTCAAAAATAACTTGTTGGGGTGCCTGGGTGGCTCAGTGGGTTAAAGCCTCTGCCTTTGGCTCAGGTCATGATCCCAGGGTCTCCTGGGATCAAGCCCCACATCGGGCTCTCTGCTCGGCAGGGAGCCTGCTTCCTCCTCTCTCTGCCTACTTGTGATCTCTGTCTGTCAAATAAATAAATAAAAGCTTAAAAAAAAAAAAAAGAAACCCCATTACCCTGTGTGGTTTAGAGCACAAGGTATACTTTTTTTTAGCTTTCTTGAAAACTTTCTTAGAGCTAAATTTACTTCTTTTAGCTTTCTTAGTAGATAGAAGAAACTGATTTTAATTTTTGGCAACAAGATTTACTGATGATGATTTTGAAAGGAATTTAGAAGGAACTTTTGCAGGAGATAGAGGAGGTGATTTTGATGCTGATTGAAGAGCTGTGTATTCTGTTGGGCAGGAAATGCTGAATTTTACTTCTTGATATATAGCATTGGTCATATGCTGTATTTCTATTAAAGTTCTATGAAACTGAACTTCTTTCTTTTTACTTTGTAAAATAGGAATATTTTAATGCTAATTTCTATAAATTCACCTTTTCTATATTTTCTCCATTATAACCCTTCCATTTTGGGACCACATCTGATTGTCCTTCACTGTGAGAACTCATGTTTTAGCTATTATTTTTAATGCCGTATATCCAACATTTTGTATATATATATACATATACATATATATGCATGTGTGTGTGTATATGTGTGTGTGTGTGTTTGTGTGTGTGTGTGTATGGTGGATGGGTTGAAGGAGAGAGAGAGAATCTTAAGCAGGCTCCATGCTCAGTGCAGAGCCTGATGTGGGGCTCAGTCTCACAACCATAAGGTTATGATCTGAGCTGAAATCAAGAGTCAGACACTTAACTGACTGAGCCACTCAGATGCCCCTTAATATACATTTTTAATTTGTTACTTTCTTTTATGTTAGTATAGAGTGAACTAATATAATATGGCACAATGAGTATCTGATTAATGCTAAAGTTTAGTGATCTTGACCATTTGTTCAATACTTTTCAATTATATTATCACTAATATTAGTACTTTTACTTTCCCACTATAAATGTAAAAATAAGAAAACTTCAAATAACTATTTTAAATGCATGGTACTGATAGAGCTGGTGGAATTTTTTTTTTTTTAAATATTTTCTTTATTTATTTGACAGAGATCACAAGTAGTCAGAGAGGCAGGCAGAGAGAGAGAGGAGGAGGCAGGCTCCCTGCGGACCAGAGAACCCGATGTGGGGCTTGATCCCAGGACCCTGGGATCATGACCTTAGCCGAAGGCAGAGGCTTTAACCGCTGAGCCACCCAGGCGCCCCGAGCTGGTGGAATTTACATATACTCCCAACCCCCCTCCCCACCACAAACACAATTTTTATGAATGGGAAACTTTCCTTTGAGACCACATGGTATCATGAGGTTAAATTTATTGCAATTTTTATGACATTTTATTAAAACTATTTATTTTCCTGATTAGCTTTATCCTTAAAGTTGTAGTATCCCTAAATTATCTTAGTTTTCTCTGAGCACTGAGATGCTTAGTTTGTCTGTGCTTCCTCACTAAATACCAATGACTGGAAATGCAATTCTTAAATAAATGCTTGTTTACAGTAATATATGTGATAGTCTTCATCATTTATAAGATACCTCATGTATGACAGGCATTGTGTTGGATAAATACACATTTTATGTGTGCATATATATACACATATTTTTTTTTCATGTATTTTATAGATAAGTTCTAATCAACCCTCACAAAATCCCAGTGTTGGTGTTACATGCTTCAAATAAGAAAAAATTCAAAGCTCTTTCCCCTTTGACATGCTGCTCAATGAAAGGCAACGCGAATGAATGGTATAGAACATGTTTGGCCCCTCCCAGATTTTATGTCCTAGCTCTCAACCTTTCTTTTCTTACTTGGATTTTAAGACATGTTTTTATAATGAAATCCATACTTTCTGCATTTAGTATAGAATTTATGGCTTTTTACCCAAAGCTGGTTATATTTTTCTAGGTACTTGAAGCTCTTACTGCATTTCACGGGTTAACTCTTGAATTTGATTTGGAATACACACACACACACACGTATATGTATACATATACATGTACACATACAAACATGTGTACGCATATACCTATACAAACATACATATACCTATGTATACACATATATATTCTCTGTATATATACACTCATATATTCCATGTAAATGGGATTACACATGTATAGAATATATATGTGTATATATGATCATGTTTATACATACTATTTTTTTGGTATATAGTAGATAAATCAGCAGTCTACATTCTCCATTTAATAATAGAATTGTTCAAGTCGTAGCAGACACATCGTGACCCAGCTACAGATATTTCCTAGTCTGCTTTGCAACTAGGTGAGACTTGTGACAGCATTTAGTATGTGTGTATGTAAGTGATGCCTACAACTCCTAGTGAATCTGCTTAAAGGAGATGAGGCTTTTCTCCTGGACCTTTTTTTCTCCCTTCCCATAGGGTAGAATGGAAACGTGGAGTGGTTGGTTTCTACTTTGCAAGCAAAGACAATGTCCATGATGATGGTGGAGCCACAATATAGAGGGGCTGAGTCCCTGCATAACGTTGTGGAACTCAGCTACTTGGACAGCTCTGCACATCTCTGGACTACCATGTGAATGAGAATATCTGTCATATTCAAACCACTGTGTGTTTGAGTATCTTATGTTCTAGAAATTTAACATATAGTAACTATATAATGCATATATGTCAATATATATTTATAACATATATATAACAGAATTAATAGATATAATATACAATATAACACATGTATAATCCTCAATCATAAAATAAGAGTTTTATTTACTGGCTAGCTGGAGGAATGGAATGCATTTCTAATTTACCTTTTCCTTCAGAAACAAAAAGTTGTATTATTCTTGCTAAAGAAGAGATAAATATCTGGTTTGACTTATATCTGCAGTACAGAGTCCAAGACCTTCTATTTTAATCTGTAGGCATTTTTCTCAGCTCCTGTACAATATTTGCTTTAATAGAGTTCAACTCTTTTCTACCAAGACAGAATTTCTAAGTTTGGCTTTACTATTCATGACGTGAGCAATACTGTAATATGGATATCTACTTCATTGCAAAGGGAAAATTTTCATAGAAATTTGGTGTAATAACTGAGGGTAGGAGAATAAATTTTAATCTAAGAGGTAAATGAAGATTTGGTAATTATATTCTACCATGAACCTTGCTTCTTTCCATGTATCTCTTTTCTTTCCCCCCAAGTTACCTCTTTATAATTCATGTTTGCAGATTGCAATGCATTAGAATTACAGAAAAAGTACAGAAAATTACAAAGTCTATACTAGACGCACCAGAGGTCATAAACTCATTTTAGTTCTAAATAATTAAAAGATCACAAAAGTATTGACTAATTGGCATTTATTTTAGAATCATCTAATCAAAATGATTTTGATTACAGGAAATATGTGATAAATAATATAATTTAAATGTCCATCACCAGCTGCAAAACATTTTTGAGCTCTTGAAGAATACTTGCTATTTTTCTAGAAATTTTCTCAAATATTTTTAATTCTGCATATTTTCCATTACTTAAAACCCTAGAAATGGCTACATTATATCTAAAAAAAAAAAAAGAAAAAAAAGAAAAGAATTCTGATCACATTTTTCATAGTTATAGACTTGTGAAAAATGTGAGTTTTTATCTTTTTAAGTATACTGTACACAAATATATGCTGTGCAGAAAATTATGTCATATTTTTCTAGCTTTTAAGTTATTTTGAACTAAATTGAAATGTCTTCCACTATAAGAAATAAAAAATTGATTTCATGAGATTCCAAATGACCTGGTTTTGTATTCTCACTAGAAAAATCTAGAAGCAATAAATTGAAGATGTTAGCAATCGACTAACTGAAAATTATAGTATTGGTTACTTTAGTATAAATACTAAGAAATAGAAAGGTGAGCTTACTGACATTTCTGTTTTCATTTATTTATTTTAATCATAGTTTGTAATCACTGAGGCAAAAGAGCCAAACTTTCTTGAAATATAGTCTATGATAAATGAAATGTAACTATATATTGTGACTTGTGTGGGTGGGCATGTGGGTCTATAGAGAACAAAGTCAAGGATTCATATTTATTGTTCACTTACTGTGTTCTAGTCATTTGTTTTCTCATTCTTCATTCTATATTTTTGTTGAGAGACCGAAGGAGTAGAGGTTTCAAAACGAATTAGCATCTTAAAATTTTGTGTATCTGTATTGTATTAAAAGTTAATATAAGCATATTCTATAATATATACATATCTATCTTAGAGTCAAACATATTACACTTATGATCACAAAGCCATTATTTGCTGTATTTCAGCTGTCCCAGGTTACTGAGTAAAGAACTGATGTTAACTTACAATGCAGATGATGTACTGGCAGTAATTGAAGGCCAAATCACTTCACAGACAACTGTATAGATGAGTTAACTTCAGTTCGGAAAACTGTACAACTGGATCTTCATATATAAAGCAGTTTGGGGATGGTTCTCACAAAAGAATAAAATAAATGCATACTTAATATATAATATCAAGTCAGTAGTGCTTGATATGAAGAAAAAATATAGCAGCATAAAGCAAAAAATAATTATATTTTATTACTTTTACATAGGACAGAGTTTTCTTTGAGAAGTGGTATTTGTACAGAGCCCAGTGAGTTATAAGAATATCTGGGAAAGAAATTTCCCAAGCAAAGGGAGCAGCAAATGTGCAGGGCCTGAGGTGGGGGCATGCTTAGAAGGGTCAAGATAAAACAAAAGAGAAAGGTAGATGTAGGGCAGCAGAGTAAGCAAGGGCAAGGTAGAAGATGGTAAAGAAGTAGTGCATCTGTGCCAGCTATCAGTCCTAGAGGCAGGCTGGCGCTAAAATCCAACTCACATGCCACTAACTGTGCAATGTTTATTAACCAGGCCATGTTTTTTGGAGAGGGGCTAAGTCAGCCTGGAGAAAAGCACAACCTTTTGGGTGCCTGGGTGGCTCAGTGGGTTGAGTATCTGCCTTTAACTCAGGTCTTGATGCTGGGGTTCTGGAATCAAGTCCCACTCGGGCTCCCTGCTCAGTGGGAAGCCTGCTTCTCCCTCTCTCACCAATCCCCACTCATGTTCTCTCTCTCTCTCTCTCTCTCTCTCTTTTAAAAGATTTTATTCATTTATTTGGCAGACAGAGAGGCAGGCAGAGAGAGGAAGGGAAGCAGGTTTCCTGCCGAGCAGAGAGATAGATGATGTGGAGTTCAATCCCAGGACCCTGGGATCATGACCTGAGCCTAAGGCAGAGGCTTTAACCCACTGAGCCACCCATGCACCCCTCATGTTCTCTCTCTTTATCTCTCTCTCAAATAAATAAATAAAAACCTTAAAAAAAAAAGAAACTTTTTCCCCCTCAATTAAAGTTTAGTTGACATACACTGTTATATTAGTTTCAGGGGTATGATATACACCTGATTCGACATGATTCTACACATTACATGTGTATGTATTTGACAGTTCTACACATTACACATTGCTTGCTGCAGTAGTCTAGGAACAGTCTGCCACATAAAATATTATTACAATATTATTGACTATATTCCCTACACTATACTTTTCATCCCTGTGACATAATTTATTTTATAACTGGAACACTGTACCTCTTATTCCCCTTCACTGGTGTTCCTAGGTGGCTTAGTGGTTCAGCTTCTGCCTTTGGCTCAGGTCATGACCCCAGGATCCTGGGATCAAGCCCCACGTCTAGCTCCCTGCTCAGCAGGAGTCTGTTTCTCCCTCTCCCTCTGATCCTCTGCTCATGCTCTCTCTCTAAAATAAATAAATAAAATCCTTTAAAAAAATCCCCTTCACCTATTTCACGTTACCCCCCCAACTCTTCTGGCAACCACCAGTTTGTTCTCTGTATTTATGAATGTATTTGTTTTTGTTTGTTTATTTGTTTTGCTTTGTAAAGATTCCACATATAAGTGAAATCATCTGGCATCTGTCTTTGTTTGCCTTATTTCACTTAGCATAATAACCTCTAAATTCATCCATGAAATTTTCCTTTGCATGGAGGTATTTTCTGCTCCTGGGGCTGCCCAGTGGAGGAATCTTTTTCTAATTGGTCTGCCTAGAGGATACTTCTTTTAAATTACAGAAAAGTGCCATGTAGCCTTAAAGAAACATGGAAATGGCAGAATTTGTGCATGTTTATTTTAGAATTCAATGCAGCGAGAAAAGTATGCAAAGTAAGTGGTGAGAACCAGACAAAACTAGAATGAGATGCTGGCTTGGTCTTCCACAAGCTGGAATTATGCTGGGCAAGTGAATCCATCTCTCTCTGGCAGTGTTTTCTTACCTAGACAATGGAGACAGAGGCTTCATGGGAGTGAAACTTACAAAGTGCTTCACCCAGTGCTTTGCCCATGGCAAGACCTTAATGAGTGTGAGCTATCTTTGTTATAATCATCAAGATGTTAAATTTGGTCCTGCGGAAATACAAAGACTGAAACAGACCAAAATAATAATGATGAGATTAGGTGGACAATTTTTAACAAATATTTTTTGAGAGGCTTCTCAGGAGTGGGCTTTGTTTTAGGTTCTACGGATATGACAATAAGCTAACGATGAAAAATTCCCACTTTCTCGGACCCTTCATTTTAGAGTGAAGAGAAAGACAAATGAATAAACAAACCTATGCTGTGGGGTTGGTTAGTGAAGACCCCTGTGAAGAAAAATAAAGCCGGTGAAGCAATAAAGACTGATGGTGGGCACAGTCATGGGGCTGAGGGAACTGTTTTATCTAGGATTATCAAACAAGCACTATGCTTACAAGCGACATGTATGTGGAGTGCTGAATTGGGAGTTCCAGGCATTTTAACAGCAAATGCAAAAGCCCTGAGGTGTATTCCTAAAGAGAAGGGATGCCACTGTGCCTGGGCTTAATGCCTGTTGCAAAGGGAAGCAAGTTGATGGGGGTAGTCTGATCAGAGATGCAGTACGATGATTTTTAATTTCTTAATTTCTAACAATCTCCTAGAACTCTAGGATGTTAATCATATTATTGATTAGTCTGTTGCTGATTTCATTGTTGACTTTGCTTCCAACAGTTTTCTTCCTAATAGGTTTTCTAATGGTGGGTTTTAACCTCTACCACTTGACCCTGGCAGGGCAGAGTAAATAATTACAACTCACATTGCTACCTTATAAAATCATCTCTTCAATTTAGAAGAGAACTAAGTGGATATAAATTTTAGTTTCTATTTGCATGTGTCCAAAAAGTTCCTAAGAACAGGAATTCATTAAGATCCAGGTAAATGTGACACCATCAAGATATGCACATTTTAAAATTTAATTCCTAGAATTATAAGTAAGCTCTGCAAAGCTTTTTCTTACTTTTGTGCTTTTATTACAGGTTATTTAAGCATATAATTAAAAAATTGAACAAGTAGAAATGTTAAAAGCTGGTACTCTTCCCTAGATATAATACCAGATCTCTCAATTTCTTTCTCATATCTCCTCTGTCTGCTTTGATTGTTTTCTAGAAGTCTATTAACCTCTGTAAATTACAATTTGTCTGTACTTCAAAAAACTATTGCCTTAAACTGTTACATAAAATAACAAAAATTAAAGGCAATTTGTCATCCTCTAAAAAAGTGTGTGCCATTACATTCTAATGAATTTGGGAACGAATGTCTCTTTCTGTTTCTAGTGACTTTTAATCTTTGTCACAACTTTTTATACTCCCCTTCAGTTTTGTACAGATCATTCGTAGGATGCCAGTCTCATTGGAGGGTTTCACACAGAAACATCAAATAACACATTATCCATCTATCCTGAAGTTGTGTGGGAAAGCACACCAAATTATTTCCACTTTTTATATGATAATTGGGGTTACTTTAAATCAGTACAGAAACAGGAAAATAGTTAAAATAACCCATCTGGATCTCGATTATGTTTGTAGAACAGTCATTCCCCCAATCATCTTGGTTCTTAATCTAGCTCTCTGGATGTTGCTTTGACATTGTGGAGAATGCTCCTTTTACACCCAGCCCATGCACATCCTGATATCCTGTCTGGCATCACCTCTCCAACCTGATCAATAATGCTGATGCTTCCTGGGGTACCATTGGGGAGTCAATAAACTCTTGTCTCTCAAGCCTACCCTACTCTCCTGCTGGGGTCAGGACACTACAAGCCACATTTATTTGCCCTTTCACCAGGGGATCCACAATAGGTTTTGTCAGTAGAGGGTACTTGGGGAGGTTGGAAGGCTGGAGGTAGGCTGGTTGGAAGCCTCTTTCTTTCTGATTCCTCTGCCTACTTGCTTCCTGTTTTGTTGGGCTTCTCAGGGTTTCCCAGCAATCTACCTTCCTCACTTAGCATGGTGGTTCCTTCAAATAGTAGCATTTGCAATTATTCTAACACTTTCAGTGTGGTAGGCAGAATTTTAAGTTGGCCCTTAAATTACCAGCCCTTAAAGTATGCACATTTTCTCCCAGTTACTCAAGCAAATAATAATCTAGGTGCTGCTGTGAAGGGCTTTTACAAATGTATTTAAGATCCCTAATCAGTTGCTCTTGAGATGAGATAGGGAAATTATTCTTGGTGGCCCAGGCTTAATCTGGGAAGCCTCTGAAAAAGAAGGATGTGGTCTTTCCTGGACAAGAGAGATTAGAAACTAGGAAAGATTCAATGCAACAATGATTCTTTATTATGGTTTTGAAGACGAAAGGGGCCATATGGCAAAGAATAAAGGCAGTCTATTGGAGCTAAGAATGGCTTCTAAGTGACAGGACAGCCAGCAAGGGGACAGGGACCAGTCTCAGAGTGCAAGAAACTGAATTCCAGGAGCTCCTGGGTGGCTCAGTGGGTTGAAGCTTCTGCCTTCGGCTCAGGTCATGATCCTGGGGTCCTGGGATTGAGCCCTGCATCGGGCTCTCTGCTCAGCAGGGAGCCTGCTTCCTCCTCCTCTCTCTCTGCCTGCTTCTCTGCCTACTTGTAATCTCTGTCCGTCAAATAAAATCTTAAAAACAAAAAAACAAAACAAAACTGAATTCCACCAGCAACAAATGAGCTTGAAGGAACTTCAGATAGGACAGCAGTTCTGGTCAACATCTCATTTGCAGCTTTCCAAGCAGATACTTTTGACCTAAAGAAATGTAGTTAATAAATAGGTGCTGATTTAAGCTGCTGAATTTGTTACAGTAATAGAAACTAACACAATAAGCCTGCATATGCCTGTTTGGGAGTCTAACATCAACTGGAACACTCTTTTACTTCAAGATACCAGCAGTAACCAAAGAATGTCCCCTTGTGCAGGAAAAGGTAACTTTGTTCTTCAGGCCTGTGGCAGGACCCCTCACCAATGATGACCTTATCCTTCAACTCATTCTATTATTTTCCTGAAGGATAGCACAAGTTTGTAACTGAGCAGATTTATCCATCTGTTTCCCCTGTAGAATTCTGCAAATCTGATACCCTTTCTACATTTCATCTCATTTCTGTTTCCTTCATTCCAAGCTGAAATTGTTCGGGTGATGAGGTTGGTATTCTCAAAATCCTGTCACTCTCCCATGTGTAGCAGGGACTCCACACATTTAGATCTTTCCTAGATAACCCATCTCTATTCCTGGCTTCTGTTCAGTTGGTTGGTTGGATGCATGAGTCACATACCTAAATTCTCAAGCAGAAGTATGTCCACCCTCACCCTTGGTCCTATCTCTGAGCATATGTTAGCATCTTTTGCAATCTGGACAGGATGAGATTCTTCCAAATCTAGTGCTGGATCCATTTTGCTTAGCAGTTCTTTCCTCAGTTTATCTTTCTTAATTTGCACTGTACTGTTAAGTAGCGAGGAAGAATCAGTCTGTCTTCAACACTTTGTTGGACATTTACGCAGCTAAATACCTAAGTTCCTTGCTTATCAGTTCTCCTTTTCACACAACAAAGGAACATAATTCAGCTGTATTTTTGCCACCTTGTAAACAAGAATCACCTTTCCTCCATTTTCTAACATCATGTTCCCCTTTTCCTTCTGAGATCTCACCAGGAACAACTTTGATTGTTCCTATTTCTAGCAACATTATGTTCATGACTACATATGTTTTCTTTCAACATGATAAAAGTTTTATATGCTCCCTACTTCTTTCTGATTTTTCAACAGAATCACCTTTAACATACATATTTCCACCAACTTCCTCTTCAAAGCAGTATTGGCTTTTAAAATCCTATACCTCAAAATTCTTCCAGACTTTATCCATTACCATATTCCAAAGCCACTTCCACATTCTTAGGTATTTGGCACAGTAGCACCCCACTTCTTGTTGCCAAAATCTATATTAGTTTCTTGAGGTTGTTGAAAACAATTACCACAAACTGGGTGGTTTAAAACAACAGAAATTGACTCTCCCATAGTTCTGGAGGCCAGGAGTCTGAAACCAACGTGTTGACAGGGCTATACTCCCTCCAAAGGCTCTAGAGCAGAATTCTCCCTCATCTCTTCCAACTCCTGGTGGTTCCTGCCATTCTTTGGATTGTGGCAGTGAAACTCTAATCTCTGCCTCTGTCTTCCCATGGTCTTCTTCCCTTTGTCTCTATGTCTTCTCCTCTGTTAGAATGACACCAGTCCTTGAACTTAGGACCTATCTTCATCCCAATATGATACTATCTTGGGAGCCTCAACTTAGTAACATCTGCAAAGACCCTATTTCCAAATAATGTCACATTCATAAGTACTAAGCATTAGGACTTAGACATAACACTTTAGGGAGTATTATTTAACCTGCCAAAGATACCTCCCTTCCCACTCCCCAACAAAAACCCAATAAGCAGTAACCCAAAAACCCCATGGCTGGGGTGAGTATCTCCAGTTGTCAACACTTCACAGATGTTTTTAATGTTGTCACATATTGCTTGGAGAATTGAGAGCATCTGTCTGACTCCACTCAGAGGGGACATCTGGAAACATGCCCAGTTTCTTGGGGACTTCTCCCTTTGCTTATTTTGATTTGTATCATTTTGCTCTAATAAATCATAACCCTGCATATAACAGCTTTACTGAGCTGTGAGTCCTTCCAGTAAATCGAGGGTGAGGGTAGTCTTGGGGACACTCAACATACTCTTCCTCAGATGTCCGAGAAGCAGTTCTTCAGGACCCCTTCTCGAAGTTTCTAAGTTTTAATAACAATAATAACTATTTCTCCTGTTCTCCAGCCCTAGGGCTAGTAGCTGTTTGTACATGTTGCTACCATCATACTACCATTACCATTTCGACATTTTTATTTCTTCAATACTAATTTAAAAATCTTTATATTAACCTCTCTCTGTTAAACAAACAAACAAACAAACAAATAACTGGTGTGGTTTCTGTCTCCTGAGCAGTCCCCAATAGGCATATATTTTTATTTTCATCTCATTCTGTCTGCTTTCCCTTGGACAATGTCACTCTGTGCGGTGTGGACACTCTGTTGGTCTCTCTGTGAACATTCAACTACACTGAGCATTTCCCGTTGTTTTTTTTTTTTTTTTTTTTAAAGATTATTTATTTATTTATTTGACAGAGATCACAAGTAGGCAGAGAGGCAGGCAGAGAGAGAGAGAGAGGAAAGCAGGCTCTCCGCTCAGCAGAGAGCCCGATGCGGGACTCGATCCCAGGACCCTTGGATCATGCATGACCTGAGCCGAAGGCAGTGGCTTAACACACTGAGCCACCCAGGCGCCCCTCCAGTTGTTTTTTCCCATGAGAACCTGCATTCACTTGATCCTCTCAATTGCATATCAAATGGCTTCTCCCTCATTCTCCTCTCTCCACTGTCTCTAATTAGTTTTTCCATTATTTGACTTCCTAGTTTCTCTTTTGTGCGTATTATTTTCTCATTCCCTGTGTCATGAAAGACAGTTCAGTGTGAAAAGAATAAGAGTTGAAATGAGGCAGACCTGGGTTGTAATCCTGGATTTCTCATTTTACAGCAAAATGAGATCATAAATCTACCCTCACAGTTACTGGGAGGACTAAAAAGTGAATGTGTACGAAGTACCTAAGTGATTGGTCTCTATCACATAGCAGATACTCAAGCAGTTCCATTCTTCCCTCCCTTGCCACTTGTCTTAGTCTTCTCAGGCTGCTATAACAAGTGCCATTGACTGGGTGGCTTAAACAACAGAAATTTATCTCACAGTTCTGGAGGCTGGCAAGTCCAAGATTGAGATCCTGGCTGATTTACTTCCTGGTGAGAGAATTCCTTCCAGCTTGCAAACAGTTATTTTCTTGCTATAGCCTCACACAGATGAGAGAACATTTCTCTCATGTCTGTTCTTAAAAGGACATTAATTCTATTAATGAAGACTCTGTCCTCACAACTCAATTCCCTTGTAACAACTTCACCTCCAAATATCATCACATTAGGCATTAGGGATCCCAACATATGACTTTTGGGGGGACGCAAACATTTAGTCCATAGCACAACTGCTATCTTTTACCTAGATTATCACTATTCTTCCTAGCCACCCTCATTTTTCTCCTCTTGATTATCCAGACTACCTTCAAATACACTTTTCCAAGAGACCATTCTAGTACGTAATTCTTTGGCTTAAAGTCCTTCAGTTGCTTCCTGTAGCCTGCAGAATAAGATCCAAACATACTTGCATGACAGTCAGGGTTTTCTTGACCTGCACCCACACCTACTGAGCTTAACAATCTCTTATGCTCCTCCACGTACTCCATCTACGGTTGTAGCTCAATTTCACTGATGCTGTTTGCTCTGCTCACAACTGCTCTCCTTATGCTGCCTGTTCCAGCTACCTCCCACCCCCAACTCCTACCCCTTGCTTAGAAAATCCCACCTATCATTTAAGACTCTGCTCAAGCTGTTTTTGACAATGGGATTTTGGGTGGTTTTGGTCTCTGAATCCAAACACCCACTCTTCCACCTCCTTGAAGTTCCCTATTAGAAAGTGAGGGAACAAGGAATTATAGGCAAATTAGGAAAGATGATTATTGTGATTGCTAGGAAAGTACCCTCTATTTTCCTGTTGTCCATCAACTCTGGTGAGCTGTGATACAGCACATGATTCAGGTCTGGAGTAAAAGGGGCTTCCCAACCCATTTCTGGAATCTAGAATATCTGAAGCATCAGAGTAGCTGTTTGGATGAGAGTGGCTACGTCTCCATGCTTACCTCATAGGAGCAGGAAATGGAAGAATAGGCTATGAGCACGTGGCCTTATGCCTTTTACAGCTCTAGAACTGCCCCACTAGAAAGAAGGTTCCAGTGAATATTCTGGTATTTGACTAAGAAAGTTAATAGTCCTTTCTTACAAAGTTGACAAAACGTGGCTAAAAATGGACAGAAGTTTGGGTATAAAATTCTCTCCTCCTTATGGGCAGAGGAGAAAATATGAAGGGCCCCATATCCCCCTTCCACAGAAATAGTGAATTATTACATTTTCGGAAAAGAAAAATTTAGTTCCCTAGTACCTCAAAGGTAGCTTTCTCCAATGTCCATACTTGTCCCTACTCGTCCTAGCTCTGATCTTGTACCTGTCTGCTCTTAACTGTTTGTAGTTTTATCTCCCTATGAGATCAAGAGCTCATCATGCATGTGTGTGTGTGTAAGGATGAATGGTTTTCCATTTTTCTTTTTATAATTCTAATTCTATTGAAGTAAGTGCTCAAGGAATATTTGTTGAATAAATAAATTGATTGTGAAGCTTCAGGCAGGACCTTCTGAAATTACTCTCTCCTTTGTGTGTGTTCCTTTCTCCTTGGCAAGAGTAAAACAAACATTAAGACCTACCACTGCCAGCTCATTTAGAGGCTGAGTTTAAATGTTTCACATCTTCTTATTATATGTGTTACAGACCTCAGACTGATCACTCTGAAATTACCTGAAAAACAGGCTATACTTAATCCAACTACCAAGAAGAAGGCCTAATATTTTGGGAGGTAGATAATTCATATTCCATATTCTAGGTGTTGGGCATAGCTTATTACAGTTAGGCTTTTTTTTTTTTTTTTAAGTTTAAAGGAGCAAGGTTTCTGCATTTAGCGGCCTTTCTTTCATATTTTAAAAGGAGAACTCAGCAATCTGGAGAGAGGTGTATTTTATCAAAACTACTAAGTCTGGAAAGATGTTGCCACTTCTTTTGTAAGAATTATAGTTGAAGGGTTGGAAAATTATGGCTGAAGGGACTTACTACAATTTGAGGCAGTCTACTTTTCTGTACTGAGGGATATAGCAAAGTTGATTGATTTCTCTAGGTGGACAAGTATTCAATCTTTCAAGGCAACCATCCCTAAGGAGAAGCAGGACTCAACAGGAAGCCTTGTAGCTGAGGAAATATTTATATACAGCTGGGGAGAGTGAACAGCAATTTAAATGAGAGTCAGTCTGAATGACTAAGCATACATTTGGGAAGATATCTGAGAGGTGGGATGGAGTGTGATGTGGGCAGTTTTGTTTGGAAAAGGGAAAGCTTCCTGAGCTCTATGTCAAGGAGGTACTCAATTGACGGATTCTATAGTAAGGCCTTACTGCTTATGCCTGTTTGTTATAAATATCCCTCTTTTCCATTCTCCACTTATTTAAATCCTGATAATTTCCTAAGTCCTACTCTAATTACCTCTACCTCCCTGAAATTTGTTTCTCATCTATCTAGCTGATAATTCTCATTGTCCTTATAGTATGTTGTCCTAAATGACTCATGCCATTTTTTGTGCATTCTGGTTACACAAGTTCATGTCTCTCTCTGAGATACAAGCCCAACCATAACAATGGGGTGGGGTCATTTAGTAGAAAACTTCTGTTCTTTGTCCCTGCATTCAGGATTTGTCTTCTGTTAATGACCTCTACTGTCTTTTCTGAATGTCTTCTCAAATTCTTTGTGGATGAAGCTGGAGAGTAGGTGGGAAGAGTAAAATAGTTGATCTTCCAAATGACCTTATAATAATTATAAAAACAATAATTAAAAATAGCAAACACTGTTAAAAACAGGTTGTGCCAGGCCCTGTTTTAAGTGCTTTGTTTCTTACTTATACAAGTCCTGTGACTTAAGGACAGTTATCTTATTTTATACACAAGAAAACTGAAGTATGGAGAGTTGAGTAACTCCCACGTCACACAGCTAGACAATGGCTTACCCAATATTTATATCTAGATAATTTAACTTCAAACAATATTCCCTTAATTTTTTTTTAAAGATTTTTATTTATTTGACAGACAGAGGTCACAAGTAGGAGGAGAGGCAGGCAGAGAGAGAGGGAGGCAGGTTCCTTGCTGAGCAGAGAGCCTGATGCGATGCGGAGCTTGATCATGGGACCCTGAGATCATGACCTGAACTGAAGGTAGAGGCTTACCCCACTGAGCCACCCAGGCGCCCCTACTGTACATTAGCTTTATATTGTTGCTATAATAAATTACCACAAACTTCATAGCTTAAAAAAAAAAATCACAAATTAGGAGCACCTGGGTGACAAAGTCTGTTAAGCATCTAACTTCTGATTTTGGCTCAGGTCATGATCTTAGGGTCAAGATCAAGCCCCATTGTGGGGCTCTATGCTAGGTGTGGAAGCTGCTTAAGATTCTCTCTCTCTCTCTGCCTTTTCTTTGTCCCCCCATCCCCATTCATGCAATCTTTCTCTAAAAAATAAAATAAAATAAAAAATAAAAAAAATTCACAAATTTATTATCTTACAACTTGGAGGTCAGAAGTCCAGAATGGGTTTCATTGTGCTAAAATCAAGGTGTTAGCAGGTGTTTTTAAAAAAATTTCTGTATTATAAAATTTAAATACTGCAAGTATCTATTAAGTAGAAAGTGAAAAGCTGGGGTAATCAGCAGGAACGTGTTTTTCTCTGGAGTCGGTAGGAGACTGCTGTTGTAACCTGGGCTCAAAACCCTCTTCCTCACAACCTGCCAATGGCATTACTTTTCTCAGAATGCTATCTCTGTGATTCTGACTCACTTGCTTCCCTCCTCTCTAGTTAGTGACTTTTGCAATTACATTGGGCCCACTCAGGTAGTCCAGGATAGATTTTGAGGTCACAATTTACCATGTAACCTAACATATTCACAAGTTCCTGGGATTGGGACATAGATATTTTCAGTGAAATCAGGGCTTGGAAGGCTGAACTTCATGGAAATCAAACACATGCTTAATATTTAAACTAACAAGTTCAAGAAAGACAGAACAGAAACCAACATCTTCAGTGAACTGCTATGCATATGTACCATTTTATTTCATGTTATATTTGTTTATAATACTTAGCCAGTAAAGGGGTAAGGGAAATATTACTTTGTCTGAAGGTCATAGGAAAATTGCATCATTCTGTTGTAAAGTTATATGCATTCATGCATCCAAAGTAAGATATTCACAACATTATATGAATCATTTAGGTCCCAAAATAGAATTCTGACTTCACTATTCACAATTGTGGGAAGAAGTTATTGTTTTAAATTACAGTGAATTTATTTCCATTGTTCATGTGAGTACCAGATAAACACTGATTTTACTTCGTGTTTTAAATAGTTCTGCTGTCTTTCCGGTTAGACTATATGATCCTTACGCATCTAAGAATGCCACTTCTTTGTATTGCCTGACAGAGTTCTATGCTTGCAGAAAGTACATGATGACTATTTATTGAATGTGAATTGCTGTCAGATTTCCAGGATCCCTCCTGAATCTCCATCTTCTGGTTTTGCCCTTGAAGAACCTAAAATGCCAGGATCCAACTTTCCTGAAGGGAAGGGCAGAAGAAAGGTGTTTTGATGAGGAGCAGTCTGGCAAATGAAACATCTCCAGGCATGGGCCTTCTGAAGATATACACCAGTATGCTAGAGATAAATGTCTACTATGGCCAAACATAGAAGGGCCAGAGGCAGATAATAAGAGGCTACAGAGCATCACCAGTGAATAAAGATTCAAGTAAGTAGTTGATCCAGAAATTAAACTTAAGGTTGATTCTTATCAAATACATGAAATGTATGCAATTATTGGATCTGCGGTGCTCACTACTCTATATACAGGCCACCTTTAAAGATCCAGGGCCGTGGTTGACAGGGGACAACTATGAGATAATGGATACTATTAGAAATTAAAACTTGAAGGTAGAACAAATAAGACTCTAGCTGGATGGCCGGAGAATATGGTTGCCGAGTTTTTGTACTATTCTCAATTGCGATAGCCAGGGCAAACAGATCTGAACTCATACTGTTATTCATTTTCTCTCTCCAAAAATATTTAACCATCTGCCCAAATTCCTTTCTCTCTTCTCTCCAGGACAGCATCACTTATTCCTATGAAATACTAAAAATTTTATCTCCTATTAACTTTAGTGTGGTAGTTTTGTTTGCGTCCCATATATATTTCGATATATCTGAAGATTTTCACTTCTAACTTACATCATAGGTCCTCCAGACAGGCACTAACCGCCCCCCCCTTTATTTCTTTGATTTGGGCTTATTACCTACTGAACTCTCGGGACTCAGTAGGTAATAAGAGCAAGCCCACTGAGTCCTACAAGGTGAGAATATGGCCTTTGAACAAGAAATTTCTGTCACTTTTTCTAATCAGGTAGTTTTATAACACTTGATACATTGTGTCCTACTAGACATATTTCTATTTGGTTTAGGATATGCAGAATGGGGAAGGAATAAAAACAGTATCAAGATTTATGGTTTACCTTCTTAGGAGCTATGGTCCTTTTTATACTCAGTCAAGATGTGATGGAGGTACTGTCTAGAACTTCCCCTCGATGAGAAAAACAAACAATGGGCCTCTGCAATTGGCAATTTTGAAAAAGTAAAGTTTAACAATGACTGATATGATTCACAACTTCTAGGTGTGCAAGTGTTTGTTGTTTCTGAGCAATTTCTTTTCTCCTTGGCCATATGGCTGTCCTGTAAAGCTATTTAACTGCTTCCTAAGCAGCTGGTGTGTAAGTACATGAATAAATTTTTCATCAGTGAAAAGTGAATGTGAGTGATGTATGCAAATTCTACTTCATTCCTTAGAAAAATTACTGATCTTGGACCCTCTCTCCTTCTCTCTTTGCACTAGACAGACAAGACTGGATTCATATTAATCTTCATGGTAGAAAGGACCATGAATAGGGCAACCCTGCAGGCCACTTCATGAAAATACAAATACTCCTGCACCAGCCTGGTCCCCAAATTACTTTATGGAACAGAGTCTGCCAACCCCCTTGAACTGTCACAACACAGAGAAATAAGTATCTATGTATTTAAACTCCTACTGTATTCTGAGAAGTTGTTGTTGCAGCAGCTTAGATTTTATTCTAACAACACATATAATGAAAATTCAATGGGAACACTTTTTCTAAGTACAAAGATCTTCACTTCACTTCAATTAGAAATCTTGAAAGAAATGGAAATGAACTGAAGTTTTAAGATGCCAAACACCGAGGATGAGAACCAGAAGAATCTGACCTCATTCCGGAATGTCTAAGCCCAGAGCATCTAGAAATGTCAAGAGGAGCTATAAGAAGTGTCTACAATAAAACTCAACATGTGTTTTGTGAAAATAGAAGAATGGCAAATTAAGTTGGATTCTCTTTTATGAGCTCGAGTTTTCATTTCAGAGAAGGATGGGACAGACGTCTTTAGAATTGAGTCTTTATAGAAGATCCCTGCAGACAAAGGAAAGAGACTAAATCCATATGTATTTTTGAAATGTGTTTTTGCCTAAGCTATACAACTGCAGTCCAGAGGACCTAATATTTGCTACATGTCATTGTTTATGAGGATGAGGTTTATTGCAGGGTGTGGATTTCTGAAAATAATTCTAAAAAATACATACAGTCCTTGTTTCTTGGGCTCTCATTTCCCATGTAATTGCAACATTTTGAACTTTCAAAATGTTCAAAATCAACTGGATCTAAGAAATCTTAAGAGGAGAAAAACCAATATGACTTTAAATAAATTCAGTTGATTTTGCTTTGTGATATTGTTTGCCATTTGTGTTTAGCTTTTCCTGACTAGATCTATTACATAATATGGTATTGTACATGGAGGTCAGGTATAAAGTATCACATTCTAAATATTTCTAAGAGTGCAGTCTCCTCCTCCCATGAGAAAGAATGATCTAAACATCAAATTTCCCATAAGCCATTAGCCAAGCATAACAGGTAAATGATTTGAAATATCTCATGATTTAAATATTAATACAGACATCTTTGGGGAGAATTCATTTGTTAGAATGGTCTACACAAAAGCATCAAGGGAAAGACTTTCACGTATAGACCTGCTTCCTGCAATAAGTTCTTAATAGAGTTTATTATGCAATTGCATGTTCAAATTGACAGCCTCACTGTATTTTTTAAGATGTAGACATTTCTATGTGTAGGTGCTATAAAGTATTCTAGGAGCTACTTTGCTAAAAATAAGCCATCTATGTCAATAATGAGTGCTCACTGTATAACCTAATATCATTTACACCTACAAAGGTTCAAGAAGGTAACTTTAGGTGACATCAAAAATCCTTTTATATAATTGAATGACATGTCTTCTAAAATATTATTTATTAAGCTAGCTTGGTTCTTCTTAATGAGCTGCTGCCCTCCAAATCACAGATTCTTTACATAATAGGCACAATAGTAGGATGCAGAAGTGAGACTAGGTAGAATAATGGGATTTGATAATAATTGTATATCCCTCAAGCCACATGTTGTCTCTAAGACTAATTCTGGCCAGGGGTTATCTACCTGTAATGTTTTGGCATTTGTGCATTAACTTTGGAACCCAATGCCTCTTCTAATCCCCATTATCCCTGACCACATGCAAATGACCTTTCTATGGCACTTCCTGCCAACCTTATGAGCCAATGATTAAATTAGCCATAGTTCTCCCAGTCTTGTTAGATTCCTACCTCCCCTCAGTGGATTTTGGTCTTGGGCCATGGAGTTCATCTGGCAAAACCAAATGCAGATCATGCTAGGCAATCTAACTCCCAGTCATTCTGGAAGTACAGATAGCCCAAGAAAAAAGTGAACTTGCAAGATGATGTTAGCAGGGTTGTATCTCAGGTCTGAGAGCCAGAGCCAGGGAACCCACATATCCTCTGGCCTTTTAAAGGTGCTTTTAAACACGATTTCACTCATATGTAGAATATAAGAAAAGCAAACAAACAAACAAAAAAAACCCAGATGAATGTAGGGGGAGGGGAGAAAGAGAGGGAGGCAAACATAAGAGACTCTTAACTATAGAGAAGAAACTGAAGGTTGCTGGATGGAAGGTGGTGAGGGATGGGCAATGAGGAGGGCACTTGTGATGAGCAATGGATGTTGTGTGTGAGTGATGAATCACTAAATTCTACTCCTGAAATCAATATTACACTATATGCCAACTAAGTAGAATTTAAATAAAAACTTGAAAAAAATAAATATGCTGGTTAAAAAACAAAGAACAGGGGCGCCTGGGTGGCTCAGTGGGTTAAGCCACTGCCTTCGGCTCAGGTCATGATCCCAGGGTCCTGGGATCGAGTCCAGCATCGGGCTCTCTGCTCAGCAGGGAGCCTGCTTCCTCCTCTCTCTCTCTGCCTGCCTCTGCCTACTTGTGATCTCTCTCTGTCAAATAAATAAATACATTCTTAAAAAAAAAAAGAAATTAGATCTTAAAAAAAAAAAAAAAGAACAACAAAAACAGACATAGGGATTAATTTTGCATGAAGATATGAGGTATCTCCTTCTTTTCGCCTTCTTGTCTGTGCATCCTTGCTGCTCTATAGAGGTCAAAATGAGGCCAATCATGCCTTTACCATCTATTATGATATTGGATGATCATTAACCAGAGTTACAAAGGAAGTAAAAATGTTCATGGATTTATCAAACAGTTTTATGAAGATGGTGGTATGGCTTAGACCTCCTGCAGGGGTTCAAGTTTATGAGATGGCCGACTTGAGAGGGGTATGGTCTAGTCATGAACTGAGGATCTGCTTCATCTCTGCTGACATAAGGAGCCCACTCAGATCAAATTCCAAATCATTCCCTCATTAATTGTGATCCCTTAGAGACTTATACAGGACAACTGTATGAATTGAATACAGCAAATGTGCTAGAAAAATGCAGAGCTGAAAATACGAGGCATCTTCTTCATTTTTGCTTGTCTTTGTGAATTCTTGTTGCTCTAGCGATGGCAAATGAAATCAATCATTTCAATCAATCAATCAAACAATATGCTATAAGAAATCTTCCCAGTCTCAACTCTCCTAGCCACTTTGACTTCTCTACAGGGCTGGATGGGAAGCAACCACACAGCCTAAGGAATATTCTCTTCCCTAACAGGGAAGCACAGTTCAAATGATTTGGGGCCACATGTTTTTCTAAGGTAGGTCCATGGCTTAAAGCTGTGCACCATTTCAGGCACAGAATAGCTTGGTCAGTATCACGATCAGCTGGGTTTCCAGCCCTAGTGCCAGTTAACTCTTCCCTTGACTTCACAAAGTGGGACTAATGACAATATTGATGTTGATTGTAAGAATAAGAGCTATTATATATTGAACATTGTTGTAGCTCAAATAAATTAACTTCTCTCCTTTGTAGAGAAGGAAAAAGAACCTTAGAGACATTATGTAAGTTGCCTGTTATCATAGAATTAACTAGGTGGTAGAGTTACCGAGTTCTTCCTCTTGATTTTTTCTCACTTCAATTGTGATCTCATGTCAACCTCAGGGGATTCTCTTTTTACCCCACAGGGGTCTTTATTTTTATGTTATTTTCTTAGGGATGCCATAAATGGGGTAGCTTAACAACAAATGATTCTTTCATAATTCTGGAGGCTAGAAGTGTGTAATCAAAGTGTCAGCAAAGGTTGGTTCCTTTTTGGAGACTCTCAGGGACAGTCTGTTTCACACCTTTTTCTCTTGCTTCTCCTGGTGTTTGCTGGCAATCCTTGGTGTCCCTCAACTTACAGCTGCATCACTGCAATTTTTGCCTCTTTTTTCCCCTGTGGTTTTCTCCCTGTGCCTTCATGTGGATTTTTTTCTAAGTGGCTAGTGAGTCACTGCATTTAAGGCTCATCTTAATCTAGTATGACCTCATCTTAATTCAATTACTACAAAGATCCTATTTTCAAGTTAGGTCACATTCACAGGGACTGCAGATTAGGACTTTAATATATCTTTTAGGGGGACACAATTCATCCAACACTTTTATTTCCTGTTGCTCTTTAAATTGCTCACTAGTAATTTCTCTAGAAACTCAACTGTAGGGAAAGAGTGTCTTTTCTAGGCAACCTCTGGTATCAGCCTGCTAACATGAAGCTCCCTTAAAACAAGCATATGCATAGGGGCTTGGCTTCTCTCTTAAAATGAACAGGAAAGCAAAACACAAATCAATATCTCAAAGAATTATCCTACCACTCCTATGGGATTGTATCTTGACTGATTGCTTTGTACCACCTCTACTGCCGCTCACAGAAGAGGTGCCTCCCTCTCAAGTCATACAACATAGACAACATAACAGCTCATGCCAGATGTTTCTTTTGGTTATTGATAGAACCAAATTATTTATGAGCATGAATATGTGCTATGCAAACTCCCCATCTCCATATCTGCTCACGCGTGATGAAGGGCAGATGAGAATTGTGTGGAATCAGGTGTCCTAATGAGTTTAGAGCAGAGAGGGCTATCAGTGACAAGGTTAGAAGGAGCAATTCAGAGAAAGAAAATAAAAATGTTAAGATTATCAGCAAATAACAAAACAAAACAAAACAGAAGTGGAGAAATGTCACTTCTAATTGCCACCCGTGCAATAAAACATGGTCACTGATTAGGGAATCCAAGCAAGCAGTCTCTTTTGGGTCCAGATGGTGAGAGTTAAGGCTATTATGTGTATTGAAACACCATCTGTATTTTTGAGAACACTGACACCATATTCCAATATCCAAGGGAAACCTGTGTGGATTTCTGTTTGTTCTAATTGCAGCAGTAAGTACCTGTAACATAGTCACTGCCTCTCCATCTGCACCACATTCCGGATGCCTGCCATGCACCATTTGACAATCTGCAGCCCTATGCTCTTCCTGTGACCCCATCTTTCCCACTGCATCATTTAGTTCAAATATGTTCAGCCACAGAGGCTTTCCAAATCATTCACTTAGTGACCAAGGGCAGTTACCTACCACCCACGAGGGAGTGAGTCATCGTATCATAAAGGCTGTGGAAAAAAATGAGACACTTGTCAACAGATTCCGTGTGTTGTAGAAAATGAGTTCAAATGTAGGACACCACACAGATTTAGTGGTACATAATAGATGAGTAAATTTTTGACAAGAAATGTCAGGCATCTTTACAATCTTAAACAATAAGGAAATGGAAAGTTAAATGTTGTCAAACAGCAACTATGGGATCACCATCTAATAAACTAGACGCTTTCCTCTGCCAGTATTATTTCCAGAAAAATAAGGAAGGGACAAGGCTCTTGAGTCATTAGGGCATATTCTGGGTTTGTCCTAATACCTAGTTTTTGTATATACATGTGGTATAGACATAATGAGTCTGTAAGGATAAAACAGAGGTAAATATAAGGTATCTCTGCTGTCAAAATGTTTTTTCTTTTAAAAGGAGTTCCTATGTGTTCATTAACTTTATTAATATATTGTACGATGTAATACAACAATACTACCATTTTAAACTTGTTTTTGACAGTAATGCCATTTAAATGTCTATATGCTCGAAACTCTTTACATATATAATTTCTGATCCAGCCAAATCATTTGACTATTTGTTAGATGTGACAATCAAGGCCCAGAGACTTAGTAATTTCAGTCTATAACCACGTCTGCCAGACACTGGAGGCCCTCTCCTTTACAATGCGGAACTTCTTCTCACAGAAGTGTTTTAAACTCTGACGAATTTGGTATATTTTGAACTTCTATTTTGTTCCTTTTAATACTACTTTGTGAATTATAATGCAGTTACTGTATTAGATAGGCTTTACTGCCATAATGCTCTCTGTGCATGTCTGTGGGTCAGCTAAAGTTTGGTTGGTCTTGGCAGAGCTTAATTTAGTGTAGCTGGGTTCACCTGCAGATCAGGTTAGGGTATATTCCATACATCCTATCATAGGACAAGCAACTACTCAGAACCTCATCTTCTCATTGCAATGGCAGGAGCACAAGAATGCAGCCAAATTATATAATAATCTTTAAATAAGTTTCTGCCACAGTTGCTATTATTTCATTGGCAAAAGCAAGTCACATGGCCAAGCTGAAGAGCAATAGAGAGGGAAATACATTCTGCCTAGTAGAGATAATTAAGTCTAACTTAAATAGGGCATGGATGTGTATTTCTATAATAAGCAGACAGAGAGAGAGAAATGGAGCCAATAATCCAATCTACCATCAACATTTCTCAATTATCCATAAAATGTTGTAGGTTTTCCAAGTATGTTTGGTAGAAACTACGGAAAAATATATATTTACATGGATTTTCATCTTAGCTCCAGAACCAGACAAGTTTTGCTTTTGTCAATTTTATATATTAACCTTCTATGTAAATTTACTTTGAATAAAGGGTAAATATAATAATGCTTAGAAATCACTGGCTTAGGTGATTACAGCTAATAAAAAAATTATACATATACTTTGGGAGGGTCTATTTTAGAATTAATTTACCATCTTCTTTTGCTTTAAGTGGATGAGATTAACTGGTGCTCCATAAAGAGAGGCAATATGGCAGAACTGTTGGAAATCTGGTTTTGGTACTGTCTAGCTATGCGGACTTGAGCAAGTTACTTAATTTTTTTCTATATGTCTCCTTCCTCCCTTTTTTCCTAACCATAAAATAGGGATAATAAAAATACCTAAATCACAAGATCATTGTGAATAAAATGAGAATGAAGACATATAAAATAATTAGAACAATGTCCGGTATATAGGAAAAAACTAGTGATGCTGATGCGTGATCTACCATTTGGTAGAATGGCAGGAAAAAGCAGATCTGACCTTGCTGTTGGAAGCAGGTACAAGTGACAGCTTAATTATCATCAAATTCTATCCCCTTAAAAATATTTACATACATTTTGAAAGCTACTAAATAGAAAGCATAACATATAAATAAAAGTTAGAGTAGAAAATATTAAAATGCACACTTATTGTTCACCACTGAACCTAAAATTTGAATGTTACGGATACCTTTGCATAAACCTGTATGCTCCTCCCTGTCTTATTTCCCTGCTTTACACAAACCTCCCAACTATCATTTCTATGTAATATAGCACAGATGTTAAGAATTCACACTCTGAGCCAGACCAATTGCATTGGGCAAGTTACTTAATCCCTGTCTGCCTCAGTTACTAAATTGTTATTTTAGGGATAGCCATAATGTCTACCTCATATAAGAGTTATATTAGTTGGGGCACCTGGGTGGCTCAGTGGGTTAATCCTCTGCCTTCAGCTCAAGTCATGATCTCAGAGTCCTGGGATTGATCCCTACATCAGGCTCTCTGCTCAGTGGGAGTCTGTTTCCCCCTCTCTCTCTCTTCCTGCCTCTCTGCCTACTTGTGATCTCTCACCCTGTCAAATAAATAAATAAAATCTTTAAAAAAAAGAATTATATTAGTTAATACGTTGTAGCACACAGAAGAGGCCTTGCAAATGATAAGCACTGTGTCGGTCTTAATTGCTAATCATTGTCATTATTGTTAGTCACATATACACATAGCAATTACTAACTAATATTGTTTGTCTTGGATTGGTTTTGAGCTTTACAAAATGGAATCATGATGTCTCTGTCCTCTTTGGTGGCTGACTTTTTAACTAACCCTTATATTTCTAAGTGTCATCTATATGCTGTAACATAATTTTTCATTGAGCAAAATATGCTATTATATATTCATTTTCTTATTGGATATTGGTGTTCTTTCACATTTACGTATGTTTTTTCTATTATTAATAATACCATTATGACCATTCTTGTACTCTTGGTGTACTCTTGTACTTTATTGGTGTACTCATTGAAGAACTGCCCAAATAGATGCCTTAAAGAAAATGGCCAGTCTGTGGGGACTTTCCAATGTTCAACTCTTCAAGATAGGACCAAATTGCTTCCAATGTGCTTATATCGATTTATAATTCAACCAGCTGATCCTTAGCCTTGAAAGACTTCTGAATTTGTGATCAAATTAGTTGGTATAAATACATAATTCAATGTGATCTTAATTTGAATTTCCATAATCATAAGACTGAATATAATTTTAAATGTGTATTACTCTTCATGCTTCCTCTTTCATGATATGCCTATTCTTTTTTTATTTGCCATTTTCCCCTGGGTTATTTATTTTTTTTCTTACTCTGAGTTGTAGGTGTTATTTATTCTTTGGATATTATTTTATTATTGGTTGTATGTGTTATAAATTCTATCTATAATGTTGGATTGACTTTCACTTTCTTCATGGTGTCTTTTTATAAATAGAATTTTTTAAATTTAGCAGTTTAATTTATCGATCTTATATCTTATTTTAGTATTTTAAATCATCCCTTAACCCTAATTCAAAAATTGTTATCATATAATTTCTACCAAAATTTTAAAGTTCTGCCTCTTATATTTAAGGATATCATCGTCTAGCACATATTTGAGTGTAGGGTAACAATCCAACTTAATAATATCCATATGGATAAATATAACACTTATTAAATTGTCCCTTCTTTTCCTCATAGGCTATTTCTATCATACCTTGAGTTTGCATTATTTTTTTTTAAAGATTTTATTTATTTGAGCTGGGGGGAGGAGCAGAGGGAGAGGGACATGGACTCCATGCTGAGCTTGGAGCCCAACGTGAGGCTCAATCTCAGGTCCCTGAGATCATGACACTTAACTGACTGAGTCACCAAGTGCCCCTGACTTTGCATTATATGTGTTGCTTTATATGGGGGCTCTCCCTCTCTCTCTCATTTTATTCTCCACCCCCCAAAGATTTATTTATTTTAGAAAGAAAGAGAGAACCGACACAAGTGTGGGGAAGGGCAGAGGGAAAAGGAAAGGGAGAGAATCTTCAAGCAGACTCCCCACTGAGTGCAGAGCCTGACACAGGGGCTCAATCCCAAGACACTGGGATCATGACTTGAGCTGAAATCATGAGTCTGGCACTTAACCAAGTGAGACACCCAGGTGCCCCTGTCTTGTTTTATTATTGTTCCACAGGTCATCTTATCTATTCCTGCACTACTACCACACTGTCTTAATTACAATAGCATTATAATGAGATTCGATATCTGGTACAGCTTTATTCTTGAGCTTGAGTAATGTCTTGGCTACTCACAGGCCTTTGATCTTCCAAATAAATTTTAAAATCAGCTTGGTATTCTGAGAATTAAGTACAATGGATCTAGGTGTGAATTTCTTTTTATGTATCTATTTGGGATTAATTTTGTCTCCTGCATTTGTAGATTTTTTTCCCCCATTAGTTCTGAAAAAAATCACATCCATTATTTCTTCAATTACAGCTCATCCTTCATCTGTCTATCTTCTCTTCCTGGGACTCTGGCTAAGTATCTCATTCTGTTTTCTCCATCTTTCAAGCCACTCTTTCATATTTTTTACCTTTTTTCCCCCCTGCATGCAGGGGTCTGTGCATCTTCTTTCTATTTATCTTCCAATTTTATTGTCTTCAGAAATACTTGAACTTGTATTCAAGTTACAAAAATCTTTTTGTAACTACAAAAATCTTTTTATTTTATCTTTTTGAAACTACAAAAATCTTTTTGTAACTATAAAAATCTTTTTATTTTGAAACATTTATTCAATTATTTTTAAAACACGGTTTGTTATTTTACAGTATGTCATTTTTTTATAGTATGCCATTTTGTTTGTCTTTAAAATAAATCTCCTTTTTCATTTTTGCAATATTTAATTCTTAGTTTAGAAGCCATTTCTGATCATTGAAATATCTAAATGCTGTGGAATAACTGCCCTTTGTTATTATTTTATGTCTTTGTGTGTTTCTTTGCACTTTTAAAAATAAACCAAAATTTTACTGATTTTTTTTTATGTAGAGGTCTAGAAACCTAAGTTGAGAATGCTGTATATATCATCCAGAGTTAATTTTGAAATATACATTGGTACAAGCACTTTGGAAACAACTTGATACTCTTTATGTAGTTAAACAGCTGAAAGACTTCCTTCCTTCCTTGATTCTTTGTGAAGATCCACATGATATTATGGACAGAGGGTAATCCATTTATGCCCCTTTGAGATGTTGCCTGAATGAAGAAATCTCAATTTCCACCATCTTCCTCTCCATTGCCCTTAGAATCCTGATCATTATCAGTTTTAGGATGAATAGTCCTTAAGATGGCCACCATGTACATGGTCCTGTATGATTCTCTCTCTTTCAGTGTGGACAGGGCCTATATATTGGTTCTAACCAAAAGAATATGACAAAAGTGATTGGATGCTATTTCTGTCATTATGTTACATTGTATAAGACTCAATCACCCTAGCTGACTTGATTTAAAATCTTGCCCTTCTTGTTGTCTTTGAAGGAGGGAGCTATGTTGAGTCTTAAAATTGCAAGGAAATACATTTTACAACAAGGTTAATGGACTTGAAAACCAACTTTCTCCAGCTGAGCTTCTAGATGAGAACCTGGACCTTGCTGATAGATTGACTACAGTCTTTCAGAGGACCCAGCTAAACTAAGACTACTGACCCACAGAAACTGTATGTTGCTTTGAGTCACTAAGTTTGTGATACTTTGTTATGCAGTACAGAAAAGAAACAGTCTGATAGTACATTTTCCTTCAGAGAAAGACAGGCCTTTGATGCCTTATTTTGACTGTTTGTTGCTCTTGTTTCAGCTGCCAATTTTAGTTCTCTCAAAAGAGGGGTTAGTAGCATTTAAAATGGAGAATTTGAGAGTGTTCTTTTATTTACAGTATACCCCAAAGTGCATTAAAGTTTTTGTTTCAACAAGGACCTAGTTGTCTAGTAGAAGGAGTGTCTTTTGTTTAGTCCACCTTAATCACATACAATGGTTAATTTCTATGTATTAGAAATTACGCTGATTCATGTAAGTTGTCTCCAGTTAGTCACAAAAATAGGCCTCATTAACATTACTCATGATATCACTATGAAGAGAATTATTAAGATATTATTCATAGTTGCATATGTTTTACAAGTCAAATAGTATGCAAAGATATAGTGACAAATAGTATGGCTCTCTGTCACTCCTCCTTGTTTTCTACATTCCACACTACAAAGGAAAACTCCTTAATTCTTTTTACCAGTTATATTTGATATTTAATAATTTTTAAAAATATTTTTAAAAGATTTTATTTATTTGTTTGACAGAGAGATAGAGAGAGAGCACAAGTAGGCAGACCAGCAGGCAGAGGCAGAAGTAGAAGCAGGCTCTCCGCTGAGCAGGGAGCCTGACATGGGGCTCAATCCCAGGACCCTGGGATCATGACCTGAGCTGAAGGCAGAAGCTTGACTGACTGAGCCATCCAGCCACCCCAATAATACATGTTTATTGCCTTTAAAAATTTTACACATTATATTCTGACTTCCTTTGATGAAGAAGGTTGTTTTCTCTTAATACCAGGAACAAAGCAAAGACGCTCCTTCTTACCACTTCTATTCAGCATTATACTGGGATGCAGTAACACAAGGAAATTAAAACTATACAGATTGGGAGGGCAGAAATAAAACTGCATTTGTTTGATGATCATGTGAGTATATATGCAGAAAATCCCAGATTTGACCCAAAAAAAAAAATCCCTGAAACTATTAAGATATTATAGTAAGGGGTGCCTGGGTGGCTCAGTGGGTTAAAGCCTCTGCCTTCGGCTCAGGTCATGATCCCAGGGTCCTGGGATCGAGCCCCACATCAGGCTCTCTGCTCAGCAGGGAGCCTGCTTCCTCCTCTCTCTCTGCCTCTCTCTCTGCCTGTCTCTCTGCCTCCTTGTGATCTCTGTCAAATAAATAAATAAAATCTTTAAAAAAAATAAAAGATATTATAGTAAGACTGTAGGATATGAGGCTAATATTTCCTATATGAGGAAAACTAAAAAACTATGATAAAAAAGATCGAAGAAGATCAAAATACATGGAGAGATATTCCATGTTCCTGGATAAGATGACTCAATATTTTGAGATGTCATTCTCAACTTGATCTATACATTCAGTGCAATCCCAATCAAAGTAATAGCATGTTATTTTGAGCATATCAACAAACTGATTATAACATTCATATGAAAAGGCATAAGACCCAGGATAATCCATACAATACCAAAAAAATCAAAATTGGAGGTATGACACCATCAAATTTGAAGACTTACTATAAAGCTATAGTAATCAAGATGGCATTGTATTGGAGAAGAGATGGACAAGTGTATCAACAGAAAAGAATAGAGAATAGAGAGCCTAGAAATAGACTCACACAAATAGAGTCAATTGATCTTTGAGATGGAAACAAAGGCAATTCAATGACGAAAAGATATCTTTTCAGCAAATGGTGCTAGAAATACCAGATATCCACATTAAAAAAATTCTAGACATAGACTTCACATCTTTTCCCCAAATTAAATCAAAATAGATCATAGACCTAAACAGAAAACACAAACTATAAAACACTGGAATATAACAGAAGAAAACCTAGGTGACCTTGGGTTTTTAGATACAATACCATAAAGCATATTTCATGAGAGAAAAATGGGTAGGTTGGACTTTATTAAAATTAAAAATTTGTGCCCATAAAAGACACTGTTAAGGAAATTAAGATCTAAGCAATAGGCTGAGAGAAAATATTTGTAAAACACATATCTGATAAAGGACTTGCATGTAAAATGCACAAAGAACTGATAAAACTCAACAGTAAGGAAACAATTCAACTTAAGAATTGGGAGAAGAGGGGTTTCTGGGTGGCTCAGTGGGTTAAAGCCTCTGCCTTCAGGTCAGGTCATGATCTCAGGGTCCTGGGATCAAGTCCTGCATCAGACTCTCTGCTCAGCAGGGAGTCTACTTCCCTTCCTCTCTCTCTCTCTGCCCCTCTGTAAAAAAAAAAAAAAAAAAAAAGAATTGGGAGAAGATCTGAAGAGCCACCTCACCAACAAAGATACACAGATAGCAACAAAGCATATGACAAGATTCTCAACATCAAATATCATCAGGGAGTTGAAAATTAAAATAGCAATTAGGTATGACTACTCAATCCAATTATTATGACTATAAAATCCAAATTATGGCAACAGCAAATGCTGTAAGGATACAGGGTAAGGATACAGGAGGTCTCATTCATTGTTGGTGAAAATTTAAACAGTCCAGCCACTTTGGAAGACAGTTTTGCAGTTTCTTCAAAGCTGAAAGTAATCTTACCATAGAATACAGCAATATTTCTCCTAGATACTTATCCAAATGAGTGAAAAGCTTACATCCACATAAGAATCTGCACATAAATTGTTTATAACAGCTTTGTTCATACTTACCCAAACCTGGGAGCAACCAAGATGTCATTCAATAGGTAAGTAGAGGAACCAACTATGGTACATGTATACAATGAAATATTCTTTAGCAATCAAAAGAAATAGGCTCTTAACCCCTGAAAATGCTCAGAGGAACTTCAAATGCATACTGCTAGAAGACAAAAATAAGACAAAAATATAGAAATATAGAAAATATTTTATATATATAATATATATTTCATATAAATAGAAATATATAAAAAATATAGAAAAAAGAAAAAAACAAAAATATAGAAATGGCATAAAGAGAAGCAGTTGCCAGAAGTTTGGAGACTGGAAAGATCGGTAAGGAAAATGCAGGGGAACTGCAGGGCAGGGAAACTAATCTGTATGATGTTGTAATGGTAGATAAAGGGCATGATCTATTTTTGCTTCTTCCTTCACCTAGAGAGCTGTACAACATGCAATATAAACCTTAATCTAACATGTATACTTTAGTTAACAGTGATAAATCAATACTGGTCCATTAATTATAACAAAGGTACTATACTAAAGTAAGCTATGGACAACAGTGGAGACTGTATGTGAGTGGGAGGGGTCACTTGAGAATTCTTACTGTAAGTTTCATTTTTCTGTAAATATAAAACTTCTAAAAAATAAAGTCTATTACTTAAAAAAACTAACACATTATATTCTGACTCACTACTAGGAATGAGGTTGTTTTCGTTTTCTAACACCACCTTTCCTCTTTTCTTCATGTATTTCTTCTTAATTTTTGTTGAATTGCTGCTCAATGTAGAGATGATTATAATGATGTAAATATCGTTAACGACTGAGCCATGCAGGATAGTATGATTACACTTTGTTTCCTGTGTATCTATTCATTTTTTTCCCCCGTAGTTTTAATTGCTCTCTGACAAGAAATGAAAAACACCTCTTATTGTAATCAATCACCTCAGTTAGTTTCTCAGTTCACATTTTTCTTGAATCCAAACTTCTTAGAGCCCTCTGTCCTTTTGTTCCTATCTGGATTTCTTCCTTTTTAGGATTTTGTTTAGTTGTTTTTTTCCTTAAACTTCTCTTTACTATCCACAGAGTACTCTTACCTCACTCAGAGGAGTGGGCCTTTGGGCCCACTATCTTCTGAATCCCAAATTTTTCTCTTTGTGGGTTTGTATTGGGTCAACTTAGACAAACTGGAATTGCATTTCCCAGAATGCCCCTCCTGATAATAGTTCCAGCTTAATGCCCCTACCAATCATTTTGATCAAGTTTTGGAAGAAGGAAGCAAAGCAGGAGCCCTTTCCTTACTTTTGGAAGGTTGATCTAAGACACCAGTTGTCCTGAGTTAAAGAAGGTTTAATATCCAGTTGTCCCCTAAAGTGCACCTGGGTGGTTCAGTCAGTTAAGTGTCTGCCTTTGGCTCAGATCATGATCCCAGGGTTCTGGGGGTCTTGGGACTGAGCCCCCAGGTTGGGCTCCCTACTCAATGGAGAGTCTGCTTCTTCCTCTGCACCCCCCCACCCCTGCCTGTCCCCTGCTCCTGTGTATGCTCTCTCTCAAATAATTAATTAAAATTTTTTTTAAGAAAGAAGATTTTTTGAACTATTGGGACTTCATCAAGATCAAAAGCTTTTGCACAGCAAAGGAAACAGTCAACAAAACCAAAAGACAACTGACAGAATGGAAGAAGATATTTGCAAATGACATATCAGATAAAGGGCTAGTATCCAAAATCTATGAAGAACTTATCAAACTCAACACCCAAAGAACAATGAATCCAATCAAGAAATGGGCAGAGGACATGAACAGACATTTCTGCAAAGAAGACATCCAGATGGCCAACAGACACATTAAAAAGTGCTCCAAATCACTTGGCATCAGGGAAATACAAATCAAAACCATAATGAGATACCACCTTACGCCAGTCAGAATGGCTAAAATTATCAAATCAGGAAAAGACAGATGCTGGTGAGGATGTGGAGAAAGGGGAACTCTCCTACACTGTGGGTGGGAATGCAAGCTGGTGCAGCCACTCTGGAAAGCAGTATGGAGGTTCCTCAAAAAGTTGAAAATAGAGCTACCCTATGACCCAGCAATCGCACTACTGGGTATTTACCCTAAAGATACAAATGCAGTGATCTGAAGGGGCATGTGCTCCTGAATATTTACAGCAGCCATGTCACAATAGCCAAACTATGAAAAGAATCTAACTATGAACCCAAACTATGAAAAGAACCTATCAACAGATGAATGGATAAAGAATACGTGGTGTGTATATATGTGTGTGTGTGTGTGTGTGTGTGTGTGTGTGTGTATACACACATTGGAATGCTATGCAGCCATCAAAAGAAATGAAATCTTGCCATTTGCAATGACATGGATGGAACTAGAGGGTATTAGGCTGAGCAAAGTAAGTCAATCAGAGAAAGACAATTATCATATGATCTCCCTGATATGAGGAAGTTGAAAGGCAAAGTGGGGGGTTCGGGGGGTAGGGAAGGAAAAAATGAAACAAGATGGGATCTGGAGGGAGACAAACCATAAGAGACTCTTAATCTCACAAAACAAACAGGGTTGCTGGGGGAGGGGTGTAGGGAGAGGGTGGTGGGGTTATGGACATTGGGGAAGGTGTGTGCTATGATGAGTGCTGTGAAGTGTATAAACCTGGTGATTCACAGACCTGTACCCCTGGGGCTAATAATACATTATATGTTAATAAGAAATAAAAAAATTTTTAAAAAGGAAAATTTTTACCGTTTCCATTTATTTTTAGCACTTTTCAGAGCTTCAGAGCTACCTTATGCCATTGATTTGTTTTTTAGCCTCTCTGTGGTTTTGTGGCACAAATCAACTTTCTTCTCAGCGGTGTCTTCTATTTGAGTTTCATGAAGGCACAGCGTTGGCTGTTTTTATTCCCTGCTCTATTGCTTCTCTCTAGAACAGGGCCTGGCACACAGTAGGTGCTCAGTACATACTTGGTAAATGATAAATGCAAGTATTTAGTTGCAGCTGTTGTCATTCTGCTGAGTCAGTTCCAAGTCTCCTCTCTTACATTTTTTTTTTTTAAAGATTTATTTGTTTATTTAACAGACAGAAATCACAAGGAGGCAGAGAGGCAGGCAGAGAGAGAGGAGGAAGCAGGCTCCCTGATGAGCAGAGAGACCGATGTGGGGCTCGATCCCAGGACCCTGAGATCATGACCTGAGCCGAAGGCAGCGGCTTAACCCACTGAACCACCCAGGCGCCCCATCCTCTCTTACATTTTTATTATCATCTTTCTTTTGCTATTTTCTCCTTTCCCATTCTTTCTTTCTTTTTAAAAAAGATTTTATTTATTTATTTGACAGAGAGAGAGAGAGTGAGCGCACAAGCAGGGAATCAGCAGAGGGAGAGGGAAAGCAGGCTTCCTGAGAAGTAGGAAGCCCGATGCGGCACTTGATCCTAGGACCCTGGGATCATGACCTGAGCCAAAGGAAGACGCTTAACTGACTAAGCCACCCAGGCATCCCTCCCATTCTTTCTGATTATATGGGCAGTATTCCATCTTTTAAAAATCTTTTATCTATATTTACTTATACTCTTACATTTGTGGAGTTTTAGGACAGAGTAGAATCAATGTGTGTCATTTTACTAGGCTTACCTAAATCTCTAGCATTATTTTTCAACTATTCTAACATTTTTTAAAAATGTTTTTGATTTTTTTGAATTCTCCCAGTAAAATTGTGAGGCCTAGAGATGGGAACACTTGAGTTTCGTTTTGGGAATCTTGTGGCTCTGCCTTCTACTCTCACCCATTATGTTATGACGCTTAAAAATATTTTTTAAATTCAATAGCAGTTTTTCCCTTTACAATTTTTCCATGAGGTAAGTTCACTAGACTTCAGGAACTCTGGGGCTTTCTCTTTTCCCTGAACTTTAAATAAATTATGACACATTTGTTTTACAGCAGAATTAGGTGCCAGGAAAGATAAGAAAATCTATCTTCCATTTCTCGGATAAAGGCTGATCATCTGAGCAGTATTTATGTAATGACTCCCTCGTTATTGATTAAGGGTCTAGAAAGTCTGGGGGATTTTGCATTTTGAGAATTTGGGAGTAATTTATGACAAACAGTAATAGGAAGAAAGTTATACTGCATGTTTGTTGCTAAATGCAGCTGTCAAACTCAGGGGCCAAGAAGTATAAATGTGAAGAATTTTATAACACCTAGTGTTTCTGGAAGTAAAATAACGCACTTACACAGTGTTGTGTAGCTTAATGGTCCTTTGGCTTATTTTCTCTTGACTCCTTACTGAAGGGTAAATTCTGTTATAAATTATATATGTGAAAATTATAAAATGTTATATATTCAAGACTACGTTCTATATATGTTATTTGCAGTGAAAATAGATGCCTTTCATCTTCTCAGGTTCATTTTTCAGTTTGTTAAGCATTTCACCAGTGCTATAAGGCTGCTACCCACCTGTCAAAAATATAGTTTTATAAATTGACATCTTTGGATGAGCTCCCTCTGATGATAGAGGATTGCCAAGTTTCTAGCATCGCCTCCCTCCTCCACAAACAGTAATGGCATTATTGTTCCAAGGAGAGATTAAAATGGTATTATTGCAGTTTGAAATCTAAGTATTCTGTTGAATTCAGTAGCATGTTAAGAAGTAACCTGATATGGTAGAAGGCACCTTCCTGCAGAGGCCCAGGCAGGGATGAAAATAAAAACACTTACTAGTTAGATGGCACAAATCATACAATCAGAAAGGAAATAGCTAAAATGCTGATGCCCCACTGCTGCACCAGCTATTACCTGTTCCTAGCAGGCAAGAAAGCCTACTGGGTCCTAACAGAAGGGCCAAGGGCATAGAGGGGACTCAGGACAGCAGCTATTTCCCAACCAGTACAGAAAATTACGATATTTTAACAACTAGTATTGATATATTGGTGTCTTGTCTGCATATCAGCCCAAGTCATACTGATTGGAATTTCACTCATAGCCCGTTTCTTTTAGTGTGATCCCGGGACAGTTCCTTAACCTCTCTGGGCTTAGTTTCTTCATCTGTTCTAACAGGCTACATTGAAAGAGCTGTAGCTCCCCTGTGTCGTTTTGCAACTCCTATCCAGATTTTCTAGGTGTGTGTTGGATGGACAGACTCTCTAAACCTCTGTGTTCCGGGAAGGAAGATAAACTATGGAACTGGACTAGTAAGGGAATTGCAACTCTGCCCTGGGCTGGATACTGCTTGTGAAATAAAGAAGCCACTTCTACAGGCATCAGCTCTAGAGCCCAAGAGCCATTCCTGAACTCAGGGAGTCTCCTCTGCCAAATCTGGTAGGCACTGGAAATGTTACTAGGGTATGCTACTTCTGCTTTGAGCTGCATGTGAAAAATGGATGCCTTACCTTTCCTCCCAAATAACCCAGTTCTGAATTCAGTTCAAATCTTGTACCAGTACATCTGAATCTAAGAAGCTAAATCCCACTTGGAGTGCTGGCTACAAAGGAATGAGTAAATTTGTTAGCTTTCTAGTTTCTGCAGTACAAGAAGACAACTGAAAGGCATAAGTGAGTTTTGAAAAATCCAGTCCATGGTGCCTGTCATACAAACTTAGGTCTTTGGGGCCCCAGAGGCAAAGCTCATATCTAATATATCATCTTAAATGCCACTCACTTCTCCCTTAACGACCCTATGATGGCTTGTAAGGTATTTGAATTCAAATTTGCAAAATAATGTTGGCCAGAGTTTTCAAACACTTGCAAAACACGACTACATTGTTTATGCTGACAATTTACTGATTATGAATTACTATGACAGATGGAAAATATGAAAAGCAAAGGACTAAAAGAAAAGTTGCTCCAAACACACAAGCTAGAATTTATACCTAGGTTTTCAAAGCCAGATGATTTATTGTTCGGACTATTCCCTTTTAAAATACCTAAATTTATTTTACCAAAACTCAATTTCTCTATCATTTTAATAATGGGGTGATGTAGTATTTACTTTGGTTAGTTAGTAGACTTGCTTGCAAGTAATTCTGTCTGTGATACATTTGAAATAACTTCATGGGTTACGTATCCTTGTAAAGACAATGAGCTTTATGGACAGGCTTAAATGAATATGAATTTTTTTATACATATTAACCATGGAACTCACCTCCCTATGTATGAAAGGGTAAAACTACGTTCCAGAAAGAAACTCAAATCACTTTTTTATGCATTTACTCAGGATTATATTGACTATGCTAAAATTGAAACTCTTATTATATATATAAATTGCCAAGATTTCCTATTAAGTGAATTTCATTCTTTATTGACATAATATAAGCTATAATCAATGGAAGCCATATGTCAGCTGAACAGTGGGTCTTGGCAATATTCACAGCAGTTACTAATGTATTCAATTTACAGAATTGGGTTAAATTTCTGATATAAAACTGTCATTTCTTATTTTAAACATATGTACTATCTAATAATCTTACTGCTTTTAAAGTAGAGCATCAGAAAATCAGGTTGGTTAGGAAAGGCTACAGAAAAGAGAGCTAGAAAATATGATCTGTTATCTAGAAATATTATTACTAAGAATCAAAAAGTGATTTGGGGTCATTTGTAGATAGTTATAGCCTGGAATTGCTGATATGCTTTCAAAGGAAGTAGGACTGAACTAGAAAATTTCTTGAGAATTATAAGAGGAATGTTAAGTCTTCACATTTTTCAAGTCCAGGATATCCCTTGAGGTAACAGTGGGTCTCACAGGGGTTATGGAGGTGGAGTGGGAGTTTGGGATTCAAAGAAGAGTTGTGAGTAATCTGGGTAAGTTTTTATAAAATGTGTGCATGTGTGCAAAATTAATAACAACAAAATTATTAGGAAAAAAGGAAAAATAATTCTTATTTTATAATAAAATAATTTGTCCTTTCTCCTTTGCCTATCTCTCTTAGTGTTATATGTTATTTTTTTCCTGTAATTCCTGCCAAAACACAGGTGATTTAAAACAACTGCACTATTGCTCCACTTTCTCATTTTTTTACAACTGGCCCAACATACTTCATTTTCAGAGACTTTAAGCAAATGGCTTTATTTGCAAGAGTGAGGTAAATTATAAACCAATTTGCAAGTTATATATAATTTAAGAAATCATGTAAGAAATATGAAAAGGATGGATAGACATGACATTATGGAAATGAAGAGAAAATAATTGTCCTTTTAGATCTGCCTATCACTAGAGGAATTTGAATCATGAAGTTGAGAGCTTAAATAGGAGGTTAGCTTAGGTCTCCGTGAATTAAGTCCCTGTGTGTGCTGCTAGGCTATAAATTAATGGAATAAACCCAGAAATGAAATGATAGTTGATTCCCAGGCAATTAGAACAAAAAGGAAAAGCTTATCTTAGACAAATTGAAAAGCTTTCTTTCCTTGTCAACAACATTCTCAGCAAAACCCTTTTTTTTTTTTTTTTTTTTTTAATTCGAGTGGGCTGATAGTGGTAACAATGGAAGGCATTTTCTTCAGTAAACCTGATTGGCTGTTAGTTTATTTTTATACCTTTGTCTTCCTGTTTTGATGTTCATGAAAACCCAGTTTTTCCCAGATTGTTGATAATCGTTATGCGTTTGTACATGCCGTGTTCTCACACTGCTCTTTCGTGAGGAATATATGTGCAGTCTTATCCTGATTTCCATCAAAATGTCAAATTCCTTCAGGAAACTTGCAACAGAGTTTTTATCAAGACTCAGAACAGTAAAGAGAAATTTTTTTTTAAGAGTATGACTTAAAAGCTAAGATCACAGGAAAGCAGATTAGCAAAGTATTGCCATGCTTTGTAAGAAGTTGAAAAGGGCTTCAAGGAAAAATCGTGATGTAAATAATCATTTTTTTTAAACCCCTCCTTGAGCCAGGCCCATTTGAACCACTGACCCCAGCACATACATTGTCAAACTTTGTGTTTTCTGCACAATGTTAGTTTTCCTGTTTGTATGAAATGCACAGAAAAACCCAACTACTAACTACTAACTATGATTGCTTTGAACCTAATTGATAAAAGAATTGATATGATTGCTGAATCCTGTACTCATTTTTTATGTAGATAACAGACCAAACTAGAAAGGCATGGAGTATGGCTGATGAGAGCCTGAGCTAAGGGTCAGAATGTTTATATTGTTCCATGTACTCATATTACAAAGCAGTAAATTTTAGAACTTTAGGACTTTAGGACTCCTGGGAATAATGAGACATAAGTGGAAATCCAATCATGTTTTCTGAGTCTCAAAATTTTTTCCCTTAAAATAGAGGGTTTTGAATTGCAAAAAGCAAGTGACTTTCAATGCGTGGCTAGCTTTTCACATGATACTTCTAACATTCACTTTGATTTGTATTGCTTTTTTTTTTTCTATTTCTTTACATAACCAAGAGCCTATAAAAAGCCCCTGAGTTTGCTATGTTTGTGCAGTTGGGTCAAAGGCATTGCAATTGCATGCAGGAGAAATAGCAGTAGGAAAGAATTAAGTCAAAACATATCACTAGGAGAAATAAGGCATATTTCTAATCATATTTCAGCTAAGGTATTTGAAGACTTGAGCTACACAGATGAGCCAATTTTCATCTTGGTCTGTCTTATAAGGAAAGTCTAAATCTTCACCATCACCTCATTCCTGGATCTGATTTTATACCCCACTTCCAACACTTTCTAAATATAATTCAAACCACAGAACAGGATATATATGTGTGGGGATAACTATATAAATATAAATATGTATTTTTATGTATTGTATATAAATTTTTTGAAGTCACATACTGCTGGATACTCTCCAAAAAAACGGAAAATTAAACTATTTGATGAATCATTGTTTTCACATATAAGATTCTTCTATAAGAAGAGATATATTAAGCAAAATTTCCAAAGTGAAGAACACCTAACTCTGTATCTTTATATATTTCAAGGTTATGAGTTAAAGCCAACATTGAATCTTATTTCCTAATTAAATTATCTCTTCATAACTCAAAAATGAACATTTTAGAAACCAATCTTTGGATCATTCTTTTCTTTGTAGAACAAAACCTATGAGACAGTGCTGTATGAGGGAATCTACTAATGCTTAATATGTGAGTCTTGTGTTAAATGGGTTGACTCTTCAAATTATATTATTTGTGGTTGCAGTATCAGTCTGGTCTCTCTAAAAAGTCAATTATTTGCCTGTGTTGCCTCAACTGAGTCAAATATGACAATGTGGTGATATGATGGTGGGGTTCACAGTACTGAGACAGAATAGTGAGGACCCAGAACCAGCCACGAGGCTGGGGGCAGAGAGGCCCACCTACAGTAAAAAATGGTATTTTATGGATTTAAATGTTTTGATAGGAAAAATATCTGAAACTATAGAAAGAGTATATGTAGAGTGTGAGAGCAGGAGAAACTAGAACTCCCATATGTCTGAGGAGAAGCTGATTAGCAATTGTAAGTCTACTTCTACCTCCTAGAAGAACGGGGTACCAGGCAGATGACTCAGAGACTGATGCATCAGGAGAAAGGCAGGGTTAGGGTTAACTCATGAACCATGAGGCAGAGAATGTGATCTTTTTCTTCCCTAAAGATTTTATTTATTTATTTGACACAGAGAGAGAGATCACAAGTAGGCAGAGAAGCAGGCAGAGAGAGAGGAGGAAGCAGGCTCCCCGCCTGAGAAAAGAGCCCAATGTGGGGTTTGAGCCCAGGACCCAGAGATCATGACCTGAGCTGAAGGCAGAGGCTTAACCCACTGAGTCACCCAGGAGCCCCAGAGAATGTGATCTTGCGGGGATGCCTGGGCAGTTCAGTCAGTTAAGCATCTGCCTTCAGCTTGAGTCATGATCCCAGGATCCTGGGATCAAGTCCTGAATCAGGCTCCCTGATTAACGGGGAGCCCATTTCTCCCTCTGCCTGCCGCTCCCTCTGTTCCCTCTCATTCTCTCTCTCTCTCAAATAAAAAAAAAAATATTTAAAAGAAAAAAAAAAGAATGTGACTTTGGGAAGAATGTGGAAATCCCCTAATATAATTGGAACCCAGAATTAAGGATGAGACCAAATTAGCTGGAGCCAACAACCTGCTGTTAGTTGCTTATGCAGAGAACCGTTATTTGAGTCCTCCTGCCTTGCACTGCCTTTGATAGAAACTAATGTAGGTCTGAACCTAAAATAAGAATGGCAAAGTTCTAGCTGAGGAGAAAGAAGAAAATCAGAGGATGGGAATTAGTATGACCCAACAATACAAAGGTATGCTAGCACATACACATTTAACTTACAGAAATAAGTTGCTTTGCTTGTCTAAAAAATTGCTTATAGGAAATTTTTTTCATTTTTGTTTGTTTGTTCGTTTTCATTGACCCAGTGAAAATAAGGTTGCAAAAGAGAGATACAGGGCTACTGGAGGCCTTTTCAAAAAACAGTTCTGACTATACGTAATTTTTGCTTCACATGCTCTTCTCGAACATAAATTCCATGTGCTCTGTGACTTCATTCTAGTCTACTAGTAGACTAAAAGAACAGCCAGGAAAAGTTTCTTTGGTTTCTGGGGGATGCTGCTTCAGGAAAACTAGAGAAACAAAGAACTCTTAGTAGATGTTCTTGGAACCAAGAAGTAACTATTTGTCTTTTCAGCACATACTTATTGAAGCCCAAATATGTGCCACGGGCACTGGGAACACAAAGAAAAGTGACGTAAGCTGCCTGTCTTGAGAAAAGAGTGGTGGGATGAAAAGCTGTGTAACTAGATAATTGCAACACAAAACCATAAAGGCTGCAATAGAGGCATTAACAATATACAGAGGGAGTTAGTTATAGTAGGTAATGGCTTTTTCTGTCTGTGGTCCAGAAGGCAGGCTACTCATGCTTTGAGTTCATTGAAATAAGGAACAGACAAGCATCCTTGACAATAAAAGCACCTTGTATATATGCAGAGCAAATTAGAGTTTTCAAGGCATTTTCAGTCTACCGCTTCATGTGCTACAGAGTCCAATAAGGCAGGTATAGTCCCTATTTTGCAGATGAGTAAACTATCCCTGAGCAGAGAACTGCCTTACCCAAGCCACCCACGGAGGTAAATGGGTGGGCCTGGTACACTGAATATGACTGCCTTCATAATCAAATTAATTAAGTTTAAGACAGCCTCTAAATAATTTAGCAAAGTAGCATCAAAAGACAGACTCTCCTTTTGACCAGCTTTTAGATAGGCTGCTCTGAATGCCTCTGAATCCCACCCTTTGACCGCCCCCCCACAAACCTCCGACTGTCAATAATTTAGCAAAGCAGCTAAATAGAGAAAGACTCTCTTTTTTGACCAAACTTTAGATAGGCCCCTCTGAATCCTCTTTTTGGCTAAGCCTTGTCCAGAATAGCAAAATACCTGCTTAAATCAGGTTACTGAGAATCCCTCTACCCTTGATATCTGATCAAATTCCTTATCCCTTACCTTTGATATCTGATAATCCCGGCTTCCCTTCAGTAAGAATTCTGTTAAGGCAGGTTAGTTAGCAAGACTCCCCCTGCCCTTGATTTCTCTTAGTAATTTTCCATACACTAACCCCTTCATTCTGCTTGTTGGCTATAAATCCCCAGCTGTCTTTGCTATATTTGGATTTAAGCCTGATTTCTCTCCTCTGTTGCAATAATTTTCTAGTTCTTAACAATTACGCTTAGTGAAATTTTCATGAGATGTTAAACAGCTAACCATCACCTTAAGTTACCTTTCTTACCATATTCTACAATAGAGAGAAAATAGTTGACTTTTAGTAAACCTAGATAGAATAAAAAATATTATAATTAATGCTGATAACTCTGAAGACATGCCTGTTTTAATTAAACCAAAAAACTTCAACTAATTTTCATTTAATGAAGATTACTTACTCGGATTGCATGAACTTGAGATGCATTTGGATTAATTTTCTATATTTTCAGAGTATACTTGGTTTGTGAAAACACTTGTTTGTCTTTAAGCCAATTAAATAGTGCTCTTTATAAATAAATTTTGGCAATGCCATTCAGACGCAGAAAAAAAATCACACATTTATAATATACATGCATAGACATACATACACATACAGAAGCCAAGAAAGATATCGTTCCTGTATTAAAATTTTACCGTCTTACTAATATTTGTGGAAGAGATGTTTAACATTTTTCAGAGGCCTAGTTTTCAAAATAGCCTTTCTTTCCCCCCCCTTTTCTGATAAGATTACCTTAATTTCTGGAGAAGACCAGTTACATCTGAAAAGGCACAGAGAAAGAACGTAAGCTCCAACAAGAAGGACAGTTGTTGGCTAAGTCCTGATATTTTACAATACCTGCAAGCCTCCTGAGATGAACAGGGGAGATTTCGGGATTAGTAAAAAAGATAGGTGGTTTTGAATTGTTTCTAGAGCCACATTTCTGTTCTTGTAAAAACTAGATTTGTAAGACAAGTACCATTGTTTTTAATTCCTCAAAGAATTGGGTTGCAACCTGAATAATACTAAGACGTTGCCCCACCCGCCCAAACCATTAACCTCAATTTGCCTGTTTAATGTATCATGGAGATCTTCAATAAAATGACAATACAACGATTCCTATGTTCTAGATTTAGAAGAGTGTATTTTTGGAATGTCTTTGTAAATCCTTCCACAAAGCCTTCAAAAGCTTTTTCTCCCTTCTAGGTACATAGTTCTATTTTAGTTTTGGGAGGAAGGCCTAAAAACAAGTTCCTATCAGGCTATAAATACCAGTTTCCAATGTGGCCAATTTCTGACCATAGAGTTATTTACAAAAAAACCTTTTTTTAATTATCAGGGAAATGCAAATTAAAACCATAATAAGATATCACTGTACACCTGTTAGAGTGGCTATTATCAAACATAAGAGAAATAGCAAGTGTTCGTGAGTATGGGAACAAAAAGGAATCCTTGTGCACTATTGGTAGGTATGTAAAGCGGAAAACAGTATGAGGGGTCCTCAAAAAATTAAATATATGATCCAGCAATTCCATTTCTGGGTATCTATCTGAAGAAAATAGAAACACTAGATCAGAAAGATATCTGTAATCCCCTGTTCATTCCGGCATTATTTGTAATAGCCAAGACATGGAAAAAACCTGTGACCGCTAATGGATAAATGGATAAAGATGATGTGATGTGGGGGGTGTGTGTAAGAGTGTAATGGAATATTACTCAGCCATAAAAAATAATGAAATCTTGCCATATGGGACAGAAGGGATAAATTTTTAGGGTATTATGTGAAGTGAAGTAAGACGGAGAAAGACAAATACCAGATGATTTCACTAATATGTGGAATCTAAGAAAAAAAGCTCACAGATACAGAGAACATACACTGGTGGTTGCCAGAAGCATGGATTGGGGGAATGGGTGAAATGGGTGAAGGGGGTCAAAAAGTATAAATTTCCAGTTACAAAATAAGTCTGGTGTATGTAATGTTCAGCAAGGTGACTACAGTTACTAATACTATATTTCATAAAAGTTCTCATCACAAGAAGAAAAACTGTAACTAGGTATGGAGATAGATGCTATCCAGATTTACTGTGTTGATATTTCCCAATGTTAAACAAATACCGAATCAGCACGGTGAGCACCTGAAGATAGTGTAATGTTATGGCAATTATATGTCAATTAAAAAAAAAATGTCAGAACTGATAGCTCTCCATCATCAAGTGCTTACCATGGAAGAGTTTTTTGCATTTAAACCTCACAAAAATCACATAAGGCTGAGATTATTCCCTATTTTTCAGGTGATAAAACTGGTTCTCAAAGAGTAACTTGCTCACACTCACTTAGCTGGAAATTGAATCCCCTGACTTATCCCAAAGTTTATGATCTTTCCTATACTAACGGAAAAGTGGGATTTAGTCCTTTGTAAAGTCAGATATATAGGATGATAAATGACTGTAGGCTTTAACTGATATAGATATTAGAACTGGGGGTGGGTGGGAGCGGTCTGAAATCGGGTATTGAGAATACTGATGAATTTTTGCTTCTATCTTAGCTCTGACCAGCACCTCCCTTGCCTCACCATGGGAATAAACCTAAAGACAATGACTTGGACATTGGCCTGTCTCTCCAACTACCCACCAAGGATGGGTCACACAAGCTATATTGATTTGCCTATATTAAGGAATCAAAGTAAATTGATCAATATGTTTTCTCTAAAAAAAAATTCTTTGGGGGGCGCCTGGATGGCTCAGTGGGTTAAGCCTCTGCCTTAGGCTCAGGTCATGATCTCAGGGTCCTGGGATGGAGCCCCACATCCGGCTCTCTGCTCAGCAGTGAGCGCTTCCCCCTCTCTCTGCCTGCCTCTCTGCCTGCTTGTGATCTCTCTCTCTCTCTCTGTCAAATAAATAAATAAAATCTTTAAAAAAAAATTCTTTGGAATATCTTGTTGGGATTTAGCAGAAACAAACATTAAATAGGCCTGACTGTATTCAACAACCCTACAGAGGGAAGAGGCATTTCTAAAGAAGGTGCAAGGGACGCTGCTCTCCAAAGACCCAGAGCCACTTCCAACGATAATGCGAAGAAGGAAAGATTTAGAGTATTCCCCCGAGAGCGGCTACAATCATTAAGACCCTGGCTGCAAATGGAGTGTAATCCGAATTTCCCTCCCACGGTATTTTGGGGTCCCTAATGTGACGCTTGAGCTGCGGGCACACACATGAACCTGGAGGTCCCAGTAGGGCAGAAAACCAAAAGTTCTCAGGACACAAAATGAGACAACAAGAAGGCAATAGCTGTCCTTGGGAGAGAAGAAGGATCAACAACTAATGGGTACCGGAAAGTACTGTCAGTCTAAAAGGAAGGGGCGACAGGACTCTTGACCTTCCTCTCTGGACCAGTTCCCAGAGAAAGAGACCTGTGAGAGCTGACTTGGATCACAATTCTTACCTTGTGCTGGCGTCCGCTGTTTCCCAGGATTCCGTGGGGTCTGGAGCGAGTCTCGTGTTCCAGGGGGTCTTATCCTGGTCACCAGAAACTGTAGAGGAGGGAAAATAATTTTCCCTCAACCCTTTATAGTGAGTACTTGGCCGAGATCCCTTTCTCGCTAGGGCACCTCGTAAATGGTTAGGTTTATCTGGGTTAAAAGTTCTCCACTGTGGCCACTGTAATTCAAGATTATTTTTGGTAACGTTAACCTGCTTGTTCAGCCTTTAAATACAATTTTATTCACCTAAGGCCTCACACCGGGCCCAGCCCAGCTTAAGTCGGACAGGGTCTGACCCGGAGCTGCTCTGGTTTCTAAGGAGGACCCAGTCGGACCCTGGAACTGGTCCGGTTTCCATATCGGACCCATTCCGGCCCTGGACCGAGTCCGGTTTCCAAGCAGATGCAGTCCGACTCCGCCAGCTTCCGCACCCCGTCCCGAGAAGGAAATGCTCGGAAGAGTCTGGAAGCTCCTCGTGCAAAAGCTGTGGAGATCCGAGAGGGACTTCCGCTCGGCGTGGCGTCCTGAGGCGGCGGGAAAGCAGTGGACTACGGGGACTCGGCAGGTACGACGTTTGCTTCCTCCCGCGCGCGCGTCCCCGGGCGTCTGGGGTCCGTCTTCTTACACCAGTAGCGCTGAAAGATAAACTGAGGCCGGTGGAAAATGTCGCAGAGTCAGGGGTGCTTGGGCGGCACAGTCGGTTAAGCTCAGACTCTTGGTTTCAGTTTAGATGGTGATCTGGGGGTCATGGGGTTGAGCCCCGTGGCTTCAGCTCACTGTGGAGTCCGAGGAAGATGCTCGCGCTCTCTCTCTCTCTCTCTCTGCCCTTCCCCTGCTCTCTCTCGTTCTCTAAAAATAAATAAATCTTCACAATAGATTTCTTATTTAAAATAAAAAAAAAATACTAAGCGTTTGAGTAAAAATCGATTCGAATCGGCAGCATCCAGTCTAGCAGATAGAAGGGAGTTCTGAAGGGTCGTAAATATGATTTTTAGAGGCAGAAGGAAGCAGGAATCAGAACAAATCAACTGGGCCAAAATTTCGAGTTGGTTATTGCAGATTTACTTCCTTCAGGGAATGTGTGGGGTTTAGGGGGCAGATTGCATCACTGGTGTTGATTACGTGATCCCTGATTAGTTTAAGGTTCCGTTTCTGGGAGAACAGAAACTAAAATTAAGTCTTGGTTTTGTGACGTGCGGCTTAGCACTGGGCCTCTCTTATGTTTAACGGTATCTGAAATTGAAATTCTGCTGAGACTAGGATAATAGAGCGAGAGTAAATATTTTCCTGCCATGAAAACATATTAATTGGTTTTAAGCTTCTTGAAAGTAAAAATGTCTTCTTTTTAAACTGTATACCCACTAAATATGGTACATTTATATGTTTAATAAATATTTAGCAAACCCATGTGTCTGTATTTGACAGATACATTAATTTATATTTGTCTTATTACCAACAATTTTCTTTTCATGAACAGTACATGTCTTGAACAGATACTCTTAATTAATGATTTGATATTGATTTTAGTAAATCCCTAATTATAGTCTTAAAATTATTCGAGACCAATCCATATGGTTCATTTTGTCACACAAATGAAAGGCGACATCCACCACCTGGAGGGAATGGCCAGACAATAAAAGAGTAAATGGCTAATCCCATTCAGTCTGCCCTTAGGTGTTTCAAACCTGGACAGGAGCATCACATAGGACCTTGGATGGAATAAAAACACTTTTACCTCTGCAGCTTTTTTCCAAGATGTGGTTATTTACTGATGGTAAGCATGTAAGACCTGAGTTCAATTCAAAAATTGAAAAGAAAAAACAATTCACAATTTCCAAAGCAACAACTCTTTAATCTTCTATGTGCATAATAATAGCTGAAAAGGTTTATTTATTTCTCTCTCTGGCTTTAGACCTGTTTTAATAAATGTGGGGAACTACATGAAAAATTGTAGATCTAATGCCTGCCCTGGAGAAGCTTGTAATCTGAAAGTAGAGAGTTAACAAAAATGAAAGATACATAGAGGCAAAACCAGTTTATACTTTATTATTTTTAGAGGCTGCAGGGAGAGCAGAAATTTTCATTATATCTTGCAGTCATAACTTTTGGGAAAAAAAAAAGTTAAATGCTTTTTATATGTTGCCTGCTTGGTAAGTTCTATGATATGAGCAGTAAAGAATGTATTTATGAAGTGAATCACAAAGAACTAACAAGTTTAGAGTAGATTTTTGGTTGAGATTTCCAAAAGGAAAAGAAAAGAGACAGACACAAACATTACATTGGTGTATTTTTGAGAACCAGGAAATGTACAAGTATTGTTCCCTTGGCAACCTTTGTGTAGCATGGACAGCAGTTTCTCCTGTTTTTATATTGCAATCAAGAACTGGATTGTTTTGTTAATGTGATTATTTTGCATTTCTTCTCTTTTTTTTCCCTTTCCCTTGTGCTTATTTTACATCAAGATCTAAAATATGGTTGTTGTTCTTAATTTGTCAGAAGTGCAAATTCTTGAAAGCAAAGTAAGAACTGAAGCAAAATGTAAAGGAAGTTATAAATATTTAAATTCTAGAAAGTGAAATGTGTGTTTGCAAAATCAAATTTTCAGAGGGAGCCCAAAGAGGAATTTCTGAATAATAACAAGAACATTATCCAAATCCTATTATCTAAAAAGGTAGTTAAAATTATAGGCAGCCTAACTATTGGTACATAAACTAAACTGCAAGGAAGCAGAGTCCTGTCTGGTTATAAGATTAAAAAATGCAGTCACTGTGCTTTTGTTGTCAGTAATATCACACGATTAGTCTAATCGGTGTTTCTTCCAATGGACTAAAAGTGAAAGTTTACCCACTAAACTCTTCTTGGCTTTTCTTGCCTCCCCTTGAACTTTTACCTGGGTTCTGGTTATGGCCTTTCTAGTACCTTTGGATCCCATGATTCTTTAATGTCCCGTAATTCATAGTTTAGTTAAGCCTTACCACTTTTGTTTTGTTTTGCTTTGCTTTGTTTTCTTTTAACAAAGATCTTGTTCTGCTAAGCACTGCTGGAGAAATTCAGGTGAGCTTGCCAATTGAGTTCTGTGCAATTAGGCCCTCCATGCTGTTACGCTACCCTTTATTCACCATTAACTAACTTCCTAAAGCATTTGCTTCAGTAGTTATTCTAATCAGTTTTCAGTTTCCTTTTTTTTTTTTCCAATTTATTTATTTTCAGAAAAACATTATTCATTATTTTTTCACCACACCCAGTGCTCCATGCAAGCCGTGCCCTCTATAATACCCACCACCTGGTACCCCAACCTCCCACCCCCCGGCCACTTCAAACCCCTCAGATTGTTTTTCAGAGTCCATAGTATCTCATGGTTCACCTCCCCTTCTAATTTACCCAAATTCCCTACTCAGTTTCCTCTAGCCTGTAACCACACTATTGTCTTCTTCAGTCCAAGTGAAGACTTTTCTTTTCACTTGGTTGATAAGACAGACCTTAAGGAGTTACTTTCCAATCCCATCCTCCTTATCTATAAATTCTCTGTGAGCTTTTAGCAGATGGTTCCAGCACGGGGCAGGGGGCGGGGGTAGTGAGCATACTCTAAGTAGGTTGGATAATTCTAGGAGGAGGGTTAATAAGAGATTCTTTACAAATGTGGGGGCTGTGTAGTTCCTTAGGGCTAGCAACTTTTAGGCCCAGAGGGACAAACAGATAGAGCAGTTACTGAGTTTTAAAAAGAGGGAATCCTATAGATTTGGCCACCATAAGTAGAGCAGTGACCTTAACTCGAGGGGTACAGCCAGCTCAACGTGACTCTTGAGAGGGCCAGAACCTGACTTCTCTCTCCTCCCTTCCTCTGTTCTTTTGCCTATTCCTTCTATTGTCTGCTAATGACATCCATGGATCAGCTTGTCAGCACAGACAGCAGGATGGAATTTGGAGGGACAAATGGAAATTATCTAGCAGAGATCTCAACAAATGTTTTTGCTGTGTCTATTATACATTAAAAAATCATTTTAGATTTTATACAAGGTAAAGAATTGGTCCTGCCCAAAACTTTTACAGAAGCTGAGAGCCTAGAAGTTAAGATGTATATACCTTTCAGTATATAAGCCATGGGTATAAGGCATGTAAACAAACGTGTAAAAGTAAAATTCAAGACAAAGGTTAAGTGTTATGCAGTAGCTACATATAAAATGCTGTGGCAGTTGAGGTAGATGAGAAATTCCTGTTAAATAGGAAAAACAGCAATATTTTCATGTGAGTGAGACCTATAAATGTGAGGAGAATTTACATGTATGGAGATAGAGATATCAAGGAAGGCATATGGGTTAAAGCAGTGATATATGAAAACATGAATATAGAATATATAATAGGTAAGAAAGTTGTGATGTTGGGCAGGCTGCAGAGGCAGTTTTGTGTATGGTTAAACACTCATGTGAATGAATGCTATCTTTCTTGTGCTTGCTGTATGACACTATCACACTAAGGAGTTAACATTCGTTATACTTTCTGTGCAAGAGGTGCATGAAACAGATGCTATTACCCCCATTTTCTAGGAGAGGAAACTGACTTATAGGGCAAAGTTGAATAATTTCACCAAAGTCACATGGACAAAAAAATGGCTATTTGTGAAGATTCATTGACAGAACAACATGTGTTTAAGGCAAACCCAGCAGCTGACACATAGCAGATGTACAGTATATACTAGTGAGCATTTGCCACATGAACCGTCTTGACTTTGACAGGAAGTCGAAAGAGAGCAGTGCAAGAAGGGGATATTGGGATATTAATTGGGATAGTGATGGCAGAAATAGATAAAACTGGGTGGGTTTGGGAAATACTGCCATCAGATTCATATAACATGCAACTGGGAAGAAGGTGGGGAATTAGAAAACAAGAGTGGGAGATAAGAAACTTCCTTAATAAACTGTTTTTTGCTTCCTTCTCTTCACTTTCTCTAAAGGCACCTTCCTGATCTCTCTAGTCATTCACATGGGGCCTTTCCTCTTAGTTTTTCTTGTTCCCACCTGGTAAAAAAGATAATTACAAACTTTTTATTTTTAATTAATTAACTGACATCTTTTAGAGTCTCAATTCAAATTCTCATTATTAGAATTTACTGAGAATACTGTTATAATCTCCTAAGTGCTTTCTTTACCTCCTATTTCTCTTCTGAAAATGTATCAACTCAATTTTATTCAGATTTTGAAAACATAATCCTTTTCTTTTCCCACTGAAAAGTTTCAATGGCTCTTAGTTAGCTGAAGAATAGGTCAATAACATACAAAATGAAGTATCATGCTACAATTGAAAAAAAAAAAAAAAAGATGAAATAGAGGGTGCCTGCGTGGCCCAGTCAAGTACCTGACCCTTGGTTTCAGAGCATCTTGATGGATGCTCAGTCAGGTATCCGACTCTTGGTTTCAGCTCAGGTCATGATCTCAGAGTCGTGAAATGAAGCTCGGTGTCCGGATCCATGCTGAGCATGGAACCTGCTTAAGATTGTCTCTCCTCTCTCTCCCTCTTCCTCTGCCCCTCTTTTCTCTCTCTCTCTCCCCCTTTCAAAACAAACAAACAAACAAACAAAAACAAAAACAAAAAAAGAAAGAAAAAGAAAGATGAGATAGATCTCTGTAAAAGATGTCTATAAAAAAACAGAATTGTAAAATTATATGTGTAATGGCAACCTGTTTTTACATTGAAATAATTTATAGTGCTTATTCTGTATCCTTGTGTGTATTTATGTATAAAAGTTGGAAGATTAAATATGACTTACTGCTTCTTTCAAGTGGTATTGGGGAAGAGGTTTTTACTTTATGTACTTTTTGGGTTTTAAAAAGTCTTTTACAACAAACTTTATATTATTTCTGTAATTAAAGTTTAGCGGAGAAAGACAACTATCATATGATCTCTCTGATATGAGGAAGTGGTGATGCAACATGGGGGCTTAAGTGGGTAGGAGAAGAATTCATGAAACAAGGTGGGATAGGGAGGGAGACAAACCATAAGTGACTCTTAATCTCACGAAACAAACTGTGGGTTGCTGGGGGGAGGGGGGTTGGGAGAAGGGGGGTAGGGTTATGGACATTGGGGAGGGTATGTGCTTTTGGGTAAATTGGAAGGGGAGGTGAACCATGAGAGACTATGGACTCTGAAAAACAATCTGAGGGGTTTGAAGTGGCGGGGGAGTGGGAGGTTGGGGTACCAGGTGGTGGGTATTATAGAGGGCACAGCTTGCATGGAGCACTGGGTGTGGTGAAAAAATAATGAATAATGTTTTTCTGAAAATAAATAAATTGGAACAAAAAATAAATAAATAAATAAATAAGATTTATAAATAAATAACTAAATAAAAAATAAAGTTTAAAAGGTGTATGAAACACAAACCCTTCAGTTTGGAATTTAAAGCCCTTCACATTCTGAGCCTGACTTATTTTAACTATCCATCCTAACCTCTCCCTGTGCCTCAGATGTCTTATTCCTTAATTAGCAAATATGTGGACTGTGGGCTGCCATTCCAACCTTCTTCACTCATAGCAATTTTGGCTAATTGCTTGTGGCAGTTTTTCCTATTGAGCCTGGATATAGTTATATAATCTCTTTTAACTTCAGACATGTACTACAAATTGGTTATAGGAAATGGACATTTTTCTAACTCAGACATATAATCTGATCAAATTGAATTCTTCAGTCTTTCTGGACCACATTTTGTTCTTTTTTAACTCAAGGCCTTTGCTACTGTGATGTCTTCTAAGGGGTAGACATTACTCCCTGTCTCTGTTGGACTTGACACTGAAGTCTGCTCTCTTAGGAGGCCTTTCTGTTTTCCACGTTGGACCTACGGTCTTCTTAACTTCTTTGTAGACTTTTTTTTGATAATTTTATTAGTACATTCACATTTTTCCTTTATTATAGACCTTATGGTATAAATTTCAAGAATTAATCATACTTGTTATTCATTTTTTATACATTGATTACAGTGAGTGATGAGTCAACAGTTGTTGAACTAAATATATTTGACTTTGGTGTAGAAATGCTGAGAAAAAGGTTAATATCTAGATTTTTTTTTTTTTTTTAAGATTTAACTTATTTATTTGACAGAGATCACAAGTAGGCAGAGAGGCAGGCAGAGAATGAGGGAGGAGGAAGCAGGCTCCCTGCTGAGCAGAGAGCCCAATGCGGGGCTCCATCCCAGGGCCCTGGGATCATGTCCCGAGCTGAAGGCAGAGGCTTTAACCCACTGAGCCACCCAGACACCCCTAATATATAGATCCTTAAATCAAACATGCTTGTCCTCAATATTTAAAACAAAACTTATGTAACCTACGTTGATAATCAATATCTAGATATATCAAATCACTGCTATGTTGAGCTCTTCCATATTTCTTTCTGGAGAAGTGGGAAACTAAAGATTCTTTAGAAATTTGCTTTTATACTTCCCATGGTTATCTTTTGCTGAAGAAAGGACACATTTATTATCAAAAAGAGCCATGGATTTTAGCAAATTTATAGCCTTTTAAGAAATATCACAGATCCAAAAAAGAAAGAAAGAAAAACAAATCACAGCTCCATACAAACTCCTTAACACAGAAGGAACTGACATGATCTAGGGAAAAGATGAAGAGGAATATGTTTTTATTTCTGAAAATTCACATAGGATTGTAAGTAATTACATTTTGGAGACACTGAGATAGTGAATGTGTGAATACTATAAATCAAGGATTATATGCAAATTATGTGCATTAAAATAATATGGACAAAATTTTTTTTTTAAGATTTTATTTATTTATTTGACAACAGAGATCACAAGTAGGCAGAGAGGCAGGCAGAGGGAGAGGAGGAAGCAGGCTCCCTGCGGAGCAAAGAGCCCGATGTTGATGTGGGGCTTGATCCCAGGACGCTGGGATCATGACCTGAGCCCAAGGCGGAGGCTTTAAACCAGTGAGCCACTCAGGCACCCTGGACAAAAATGTTTGTGAAGAATTTCAGTCTCACATGTTGCTTTCTCTGGAGAGCATTTTCCAGTTTCCTTTGGACAAAACTGTTCCTGGGTATGCTTGTGGTACTTTGTTTAGTCGTGTATATAGAAATTATTGTCCTGTTCTTTACAATTTTGGTTATTTTCTATGGAGGAAAAAACAAACGAAGGGTTTTGGAGGGTAGAGGGGTTGGGGGTTGGGAGGGCCTGGTGGTAGGTATTAAGGAGAGCACATATTGCATGGAGCACTGGGTGTGGTGCATAAGCAGTGAATCTCGGAACACTGAAAAAATAAAATTAAATTTAAAAAAATTAAAAATTATGGGGCACCTGGGTGGCTCAGTGGGTTTAAAGCCTCTGCCTTTGGCTCAGGTCATGATCCCAGGGTCCTGGGATAGAGCCCAGCATCGAGCTCTCTGCTCAGCAGGGAGCCTGCTTCCTCCTCTCTCTCTCTGCCTGCCTCTCTGCCCACTTGTGATCTCTGTCTGTCAAATAAATAAATAGAATCTTTAAAAAAAATTAAAATTAAAGAAATAATGAATAAGAAAAAAACGAACATATCAACCACTAGAATGTACTTGTTTTATTGGGTAAACTCTAAAGGTGTTTTTCAACACAGATTTTTTAATTTTATAACACATATGCAAAACGGTGTGCAATTGGAGATGGAAAGAATTTGTGTCCTTTGTTGTAACCAGTCACTCCTGAAGATAAATTTTTAATATTGTATGTTTTGTATAAATAGAATAATACCGAATAATTCTATGTGACTTGCTTTTTCTACTAATATTCATATTGTTTCATATATTTTTAATTAATTCATTTTACTGTCATTGTCATTTTTAATGCCTTCATCCAAGTTGTCTTTTTAAAAACTTTATTTATATTATAGTTTAATGAACCAGAATTTATAGTTTATCACTCATTTTTTGAGGCATACCTTTTTTTTTGGTATGTTATTAAAGATATCTTTCCATTCCTTGATGTCAGTATGATATTCATCTACTTACCTCCTAAAATATTATATTTTTGCATTTCACAATGAAATCTTTATTCACTAGGAGTTGATTTTTTTTAAAGGTTTTTATTTGTTTATTTGTCAGACGTAGAGAGAGCATAAGCAGGGGGAGCAGCAGGCAGAGCAGGCAGAGGGAGAAGCAGACTCCCCACTGAGTAAGGAGCCTGATATGGGATTCCATCCTAGCACCCTGGGATCATGACCTGAGCCAAAGGCAGATGGTTAACCGACTGAGTCACCCACGTGTCCCCAGGAGTTGATTTTTGAAGATCATGTGATAGTACCACTTTCCTACCAGATATATTTGTATTTTCCATCATTCCTCAGTGATCTTCATAGTATTGAGTCCTTAACTCATAAGTATGACTTATTTCAATATTTACTTAGGTAATTTCATATTTCCAACAAAATTTTATATATTTTCCTTATAAAAATTTTTATACATTCCTAGGTACTTTCTTTGTTGTGCTATTGAAAATATCTTTTTACCCTTTGATAAATATTTGTTGATGGTGTATAAAATTGCATTTAATTTCTATATCTAGAATATTTGCTGAGCTCTCCATTCTTATCATTTAACTGTACATTCATCTTTTATATAGAGAATACCAACTTTGAATAGTAATAGCTTTGTTTCCTTATTTCTAATTATTTCACATTTAATTTACTTTTGATGCCTTATTGTGCTGATTAGGACTTCTAGTACAACACACAGATCAATGGAACAGAATGGAGAACCTGGAAATAGACCCTCAACTCGTCAGTCAACTAATCGTCAACAAAGTAGGAAAGAATATCCAATGGAAAAAAGACACCATCAACAAATGGTGTCAGAAAAATTGGACAGCCACATGTAGAAGAATGAAACTGGACCATTTTCTTATACGATACACAAAGATAAACTCAAAGTGAACGAAAGACCTCAATGTGAGACAGGAATCCATCAAAATCCTAGAGGAGAACATAGGCAGCAACCTCTGTGACCTTGGCCACAGCAGCTTCTTGCTAGACACATCTCCAAAGGCAAGGGAAACAAAGGGAAAAATGAACAATTGGGACTTCATCAAGATGAAAAGCTTCTGCAGAGCAAAGGAAACAGTCAACAAAACTAAAAAGGCAACTGAAAGAATAGGAGAAGATATTTCAAAATGACATATCATATAAAGGGCTAGTATCAAAGGTCTATAAAGAACTCATTAAACTCAACACCCAAAAAACAAATAATCCCATAAAGAAATGGGCAAAAGACACAAATAGACATTTCTCCAAAGAGGGCATACAAATGGCCAATAGATACATGAAAAAGTACTCCACATCACTTGGAGTCAGGGAAATACAAATCAAAACCACAATGAAATGCCATCTCACACCAGTCAGAAAAGCTAAAATTAACAAGTCAGTCTAATGGCTAAAATTAACAACAAATGTTTCTGAGAATGTGGAGAAAGAGGAACCCTCTTACAGTTTTTGGGAATGCAAGTTGGGGCAGCCACTCTGGAAAACAGTCTGGAGGTTCTTCAAGAAGTTAGAAATAGAGCTACCCTATGTCCCATCAGTTATACTACTAGGTATTTACCCCAAAGATACAAATGTAATCCAAAGGGGTACCTGCACCCCAGTGTTTATAGCAGCAGTGTTCATAATAGCCAAACCTTGGAAGAGCCAAGATGTCCATTGACAGATGAATAGGTAAAGATGTGATATAAATATATACAATGGAATATTACTCAGCATACACACAGACACACACACACACAGACACACACAGTGGAATATTACTCATCCATCAGAAAGGATGAAATCTTACCATTTACATCAACATGGATGGAACTGGAAGGTATTATGCTGAGTGAAATAACTCGATCAGAGAAAGACAATTATATGGTTTCACTCACATGAGGAGTATAAGAAACAGCCCAGAGAATCCTAGGAGAAGGAAAGGAAAACAGAATGGGAAGAATCAGAGAGAGATACAACCACGAGAGACTCTTAACTATGGAAAAGAAACTAAGGGTTGCTGGAGGGGAGGTGGGTGGGGAGATTGGTGATTGGGTGATGGGCATTAAGGAGGACACGTGATGTGGGGTACCTGGCTGGCTCATTTGGTTAAGTGTCTGCCTTCAGCTCAGGTCATGATCCCAGGGTTGTGGGGTCAAGCCTGCATTTGACTCCCTGCCCAGTGGGGAGCCTGCTTGTCCCTCCCACTTTGCCCCTCCCCACCCCCACCTTGTGCTTTCTCTGTGTGTGTGTGTCTCTCTCAACGAAATAAATAAAATCTTTTAAAAAAAGGAGACACCTGATGTGATGAACACCAGTTGTTGTACATATGATGTACATAACTGATGTACTGATGAACTCTGCCTCTGAAACTAACGATGTACTATATGTTGATTAGTTCAATTTAAATTTTAAAAAAGGGACTTATAGTAGAATATCAATAGAAGTGACAATGGGGAGCAATTTTTTTTGAAATATAGAAATGCATTCAACTGTTGTCGTTTTCAAGGATGGGTCAAGGAGTGTGATTAATCAGGTTAAACAATTTCTGTTTCTATTTCTAATTTTCTACTCTTTTATCTCAACTATGAAGGGATGTTGAATTTTATCTATCAAGATCCTATATTTTTTAATCTTTAAATTATTGTGGCGAATTAACTAATTTATTTTCTAATATTAAAGTTTTTGCATTTCTAGGCTAAATCAAATGTAGTTCTTCTGTATTAGTTTTTATATACATTACTGGATTTAATTCTGTTACATTTAGGACTTTTGAATCTATGTTCCTGAGATTGTCTTATAATTTATTTTTAAATAATATTGTCATATTTTATTTTTCTAGCTTCATATATTGAGTTGAAGTTTATTTCTTTTCTCTCTCATTTCTTAGAAATTTTGGTTTGTGAGAATGTGGAGAAAGAGGAACCCTCTTACACTGTTGTTGGGAATGCAAGTTGGGGCAGCCACTCTGGAAAACAATATGGAGGTTCCTCAAGAAGTTAGAAATAGAGCTACCCTATGTCCCATCAATTATACTACTAGGTATTTACCCCAAAGATACAAATATAATGATCTTAAAGAAGCTGCCATAAACAAGTACATACTTATTTTTTTTTAATTTTGGTAAAGATTTATTTAATGGATAGAAGAAACCACATTTTCAGGATTTTTTTCTTAATTTAGTTCTAGTGTGTGATATTTTCCTCAGAAATTGCCTATTGCATATAATTTTTTCAAATACTACTCCTTTTTTCATATTATTTATTTGAGCCTTTTTTTCATTTTTTCTTGATTAGTCTCACTAGAGTATTGTTAATTTTATTAGCCTTAATTTTTGGCATTCTTGCTCCTATTTTATTTTTGTTTTTTGTTTCACTATTCAATATTTCACTATATTCACTATATTTTCATTATATTCACTGTATATATTACTTATTTCCTTCAGATCTTTTTGGATTTATTTTATTTTTCTATTACTTCTGAAATTAGAAGCTTAGCTAGTTTTGATTTTTTTCTTCTCTACTAATATTGTCATTTTGAAGCTGTATAATTTCCTTTAAGAACTGCTTTAACTATAGGCTATGATTTTGATATGTATTTTTTCATGATCATTTAATTCTATGTATTTTCTAATTTTCACTGAGTTCTTTCACTGACCTATGAGTTATGTAGAAGTTCCTTAATTTCCAAACACATGGGATTTTTCTAATCAGCTTTTGAACATTGATTTCTAACTTAATTGCATTGCAGACAGAGGAAATTTTTTTTTTAATTTCCATCTTTTGACATTTACTAAGATAAGTTTTATGGGCCAGTATGTAGATAATATTTAGAACTATTCCGAGTTTGCAGGAAAATATTGTATATTCTACAGTTGTTTGCAGTTATGTTTTTATAATAGCAGATGGTTTTTATGCCATTATATATTTTATATTCTTTTTTATTGTTATTGTTAGGTCTGTCTATTACTTAGGGAGGTATACTGAAGTCTCTGACCATGATGGTAAACTTGACCATTTCTCTTTGTAGCTCTGTCAAAATGTATATATAGCTACATTGCCAAGAAGATACAAGTTTATTGCTTATAGCTTCTGGTAAAAATCTTTTATCATCTGTCACTAGAAAATATGCTGTGTAAGAGTAGGGCTCATTTTTTTTCTCTTTTATTTACTTACATGTCCTATTGTGTCTGAATTATGCCACTGGTGCTATCATATAGTGCATCATTCAGAAATGGACAAACTGATACACTGATAAAATCTGTTGAAAGCACAATTGAAGGATTAGCTCAGTAAAAAGTACCTAGTGAAGATGGGATGTCATGCTGCCAGGTACATGCAGCACACAGTGCAGACAATAAACACAATGCTGTGTTCCTAGCATATGCTGCATGGATTTGGGAAACAAGGGGTGGAATTCAGAATGCCCTCCTGTACCATCAGTCCCAGGGCTCCAATTCAGAGAACTTGTATTTTTCACCCCACAAATCTGGACTTTGCATGTTTGAAAAAGTATTGGTTCCCAAAGCAAGATGGTTTCCTCCTGCCTATGCACCTTGAACATCTTGGTTAGGTAAATCTGAAGATAAAAAGGAAGGGGAGACAACCCATGAGAGATGGTGGACTCTGAGAAACAAACTCAGAGTTTTGGAGGGGAGGTGGGTGGGGAGTGGTGGTGGTGGGTATGGCATATATTGCATGGAACACTGGGTGTGGTACATAAACAGTGATTTTTGGAACACTGAAAAAAAATAAAGTTAAAAAGAAAAAGGAATAACATTCTGGTGGGCGAGTCTGATCTTCATAACTAGGAGATAGAGGCTGCTGCTACACTGTTTGGACAGGGGAGATATAGGTAGCAATCAGGTCACCTAGAGTGCATTTCTTGGTGTTTTCTTGCCCAATTTTTATGGTAAATTGTTGTGGCAGTAGCCATAATCTGAGAAGGGTATGATGACCAGGGGCTTAGCCTCCTTAGAGATCAGCAGAATTGCTAGCTCAAATAGAATCTCAGATGGATGGATAGCAGGGAAAATAAGTACCAGCTGCAAGGAGAAGGACTTTTCTAAGTTTCCCCTGTGAAGCGGTCCACCAGAATCTTCTAGGAGCTGTTCCCAGAAATTAAACAGAAGAGTGGATCTGAGCAGTCCACAAACTAAACTATAGAGGACATTATGCTATGCCACCCAACTTCCTCTTTCAGGATCAAAAGATCTATTTCCTCTCTTGCTGAGAGTGTTACTGGCCAACAGTCTTCATTTCAGCAGTTTCTTGACTGAAGAGAGCCATCTTTCTCAACATCATGCTCCCTTGCTCAGGTCTGTGATGTGCATCCACTGAGACTGCCTGCATCAATAAATGATTGATGACCCTTATCCCCAGCTTCAGAACTCCCTGGGGGGGGTAATTGATTGTGACTGGATCACAGCCCAGTTTCTTCTTTGCTCAATTTTGCCTCTTCCCTCTCCCCACAGATTTTAACCCCCAGACAACTCCTTTATGAACTACCACGTGGTAATGTCCATTTTGGAGTCAGCTTCCTAGGGATATTGACCTGGAGCATTATTTTTCATTATTTGTAGGTGTCACAGGACACACCTATAAAGGCCTTTTGGAATTAGAGAGTCCAGTGTTTAACATTTCAATTTCTCTAGTGGTTACATCTTTTAATAGAGGTTTAAAATTATAACCAAGTTTTATAAGTCAAAGTCTTATACATTTTTCGTGTGTTAAAATCTTAAAATCTGTAGATTGATTTTTAGTGCAACCTTTTATTATCATAATATAAGATATAGTAGCAGATTATTCCTTGTAGACAAGAAGTCTAAAGTCAATTTTGCATCTTGCAACATGTTATAGTTTGTTTAGTTGTAATCATGGTTGATAATTTTGAGTTTCCTACGTAGGTAGTAAGTGTAATATTTGCCAATAATAACAGTTTAATCTCCTTTTTTCCTTCCTGATCACTCCTACTTTATCTCATGTTATAGCACTGACTAAGACCTCATTGCTATTTTGAACAATAGTAGTGTTACGGTCCTTTCTCCATACTAAAAGGAATGCTTTTTAATACTTGTTTACCAGTAGTAATAATAATAATAATAATATTAATATATTAATAATAATAATAATTATTATGGGTGGCTGAATGCTTACAGAATACCACCTTTAGCAAGGTAGGCAAATTTCCTTCTATTCCTCTTATAAGAGTTTTCTTTTTTATTATAAATAGATATTAATTTAATTTTTTGTGTACATTAAAGTAATTGTGTGATTTTTCTTACATAGTTTATTACAATAGTAATTTTAAGTTCTTTTATCCCTAGGATAAGAAATATTTGATCATGATGTATTTTTTAAAAGCATATTGTTGGGTTCAGTTTAGTTTTTTGCATTTCTGTTATGAATTAAATGAGCCTATAATTTTCCTTTTTTTTATTGCTGTCCTTTTTCTGGTATCAATGATTATTGGACTTATAAAGTTAATCAGTTAATTTTCATTCTTTTTATTTGCTGGAAGAAACATGTTTCAGACAGAGATAATCTCTTTAAGGTTTGTAATAATGGTTTCATAAAAATATCTATGATGGGGCACCTGGGTGGCTTAGTGGGTTAAGGCCTCTGTCTTCGTCTCAGGTCATGATCTCAGGGTCCTGGGATCGAGTCCTGCATCAGGCTCCCTGCTGCATCAGGCTCCTTGCTCAGCAGGGAGCCTGCTTCCCCCTCTCTTTCTCTGCCTGCCTCTCTATCTACGTGTGATCTCTCTGTCAATAAATAAATAAATAATCTTAAAAAAATATCTGTGATAGTTTTTTTGAAGAGACAGTATTGATTACCAGTTTAATTTTTAATGGTTATTGATGTATTTGAGCTTTCTATTTTGTCTTGTACATATTTGGCATTTTGTGATTTTTCTTTCCATTACTCATTCTAACTGTAGTTGTTTGTGATGTGATGTTATTTTATTATTATAAATATATTTGTTAATTAAAAATTCTGATTTTTAGGCACAAATTTACTTTTTAAAGAAATTAACTTCCCATGTTTTATCAGTTATATGAATATTTACAAAGCATTAGATTTTAGATTTAAAATCTTTTCTATTGTTCTTTTATTCTGTTTCATTATTTTTTGCTTTTTATTTTCTTAGACATTCAGTTTTGTTTTTCTTTCTTTCTTTCTTTCTTTCTTTTTTTTTAAGATTTTATTTATTCATGGGGCACCTGGGTGGCTCAGTGGGTTAAAGCCTCTGCCTTCGGCTCAGATCATGATCTCAGGGTCCTGGGATTCAGCCCTGTGTTGGGCTCTCTGCTCAGCAGGGACCCTGCCTCCCCCCCACCTCTCTACCTGCCTCTCTGCCTACTTGTGATCCCTGACTGTCAAACATATAAATAAAATCTTAAAAAAAAAAAAAAAAAAAAGGACACAGCAAGAGAGGGAACACAAGCAAGGGGAGTGGGAGAGGGAGAAGCAGACTTCCCATGAGCAGGGGGTCCGATGGGGGGCTCGATCCCAGGACCCTGGGATCAAGACCTGAGCTGAAGGCAGCTGCTTAACCAACTGAACCACCCAGGGACTCCACAGTTTTGTTTTTCATAGTCTCATCTTTATAATCTTTTTCTGAAGAACTGAATAATTCTTGATTACTTTCTATGCATAAAATATGTGTTTAAGTAAAAAATCTGTGTTTAGAATCTTGAGACCGTGCCCTGGTATCAATGTTGATGCTATTTTTTTACTGTTGTAATGGGATGTGATTTATCAATGAATGTGTCTCTTTTAGGGAAAATGAACTAATCTTGCTATTTGGAAACCAACTAATAGTTGACTGGTTCTCATCAGTCTGATCCCATTGTCCATCCCATATCAATCACTGACTATTGATTAAGTGAGAAGACTGTTTAGAGGAGTCAATCACCAGTATGTGCTATGTATTTTCCTATCAGTCTTTAAGTTGAGTAAATAAACTTTGTTAAATAGGCTCTATTGACTGCATGCATATTTCTCGTTTACCCAGCTAGTGAAAAACCACATTAAATGAGCAAATCAGCATGCAATGTTATATATTAAGACCAACAAGTACAGGCATATAGCTTTACATAAATTTGATCTCTTCTAGCAGAGTTTCATTATTTCTGTACTCTGATATCTGAGTTGAAGATCCTGCTATCTTTTGTTGGCTTTGCTTACTTGTAAAGGAATTGTTAATGTATAGTATGTCTCTGTAGCATGATGCCAGGGATAAATAGTCACATATTCTTTATCAGCATGTCTGCATAAATACCTTTTGACTTCCAAATAAGATTCTGAGACCAGACAGATTACTTCTTAGAACACTGAGAAGGCTGAATATGTTTGGAGTATTAAGTCCAGTATTGATGAATGGTAGTTGTTTAGAGAATTAATAATAGGAATATGATTATGGGCATGGTTAATAGCTAGGATCAGAACATTAGTCTTTTATTTAGAATACATGAGCTTATTTACATTTGAAAAAAGCATAGAGATTTGGATTCTATATTTCTACTTACGGTATTCTTTTTTTTTTTTTTTAAGATTTAATTTACTTGAGAGAGAGACAGAGAAAGAGAGAGTACAAGCAAGGGGAGGGGCAGAGGGCAAGGGACAAGCAGATTCCCTGCTGAGTGAGGAGCCAGGCATGGGACTCAATCCCAGGACTCTGAGATCATGACCTGAGCTAAAGTCAGTTGCTTAACTGACTGAACCACACAAGTGCCCCATGGCATTCCTTCAGTTAACATCATATTTTTTAATAACTTCATTTAATAAAATTCTATTTAACCTTAATGGGTAGGAGTTTTACCTAGTACTCATTTTTATTATGTATGCAAAAAATTGTCCTTTTAATTGAGAAACAGAAATATACTAGGTAAAATTAAGTTTTGCTGTGAGTGGGTGAAAATTCAAAATAATCATGTGTGAACATGCCAAAAATTTATTTGTCTATCATATACAAGTCTGGATACTTGGCTAAGAATTAATATAGAGACTCTACAATCAAGGACCCTGGCTGCTTCTGTCTATTTTTGCTCTTCTGCCTATTTTTGCTCCGCTGTCCTCAACATGAGTTTCCATCTCACATAATTGTCTGGTCTAGTTTCATTCATAACATCCTAATTACAGCAAGTATGAAAGAGAAAGGAAAGAAAAAGGAGAAGCTTATATCCTTCAAGGATACTTTGCAGAAGCTACACACCTCTCTTCCCCTTACCTTGCCCAGGCAAAAATGTACTTATCTGTCATCCTGGCACAAAGGAAGATTAGTCTTTATTCTAAATGTCTTCAGCTAGAGATGTGGAGAGGAGGATACACACTGGGGACAAATAGCCTTCTTTGACACAATAAATACCCTTCCAAGGCCATATGTATGCATTAGTTTTCTATTGCTCCTATAACAAATTACCATAAAATTTGTGGGCTCAAAACAACACAAATTTATTATCGTACAGTTCTGAAGGCCAGCAGTCCAAAATGGGTTACATGAGGCTGAAATCAAGGTGTTAGTGGGGCCAGGTTCCCTCCAGAGGCTTTAAATAAGAGTCTATTTATTTGCTCACAGTACCCTTCCAGGAAACAATCACATCATCCTGAACTCGGCATCTGTCATCACATGGCTTCCTTTCTGGCTCTGACTCTACTGCCTCCCTTGCCCACAAAGATATAATCCATGATAATCTCCCCATTTCAAGAGTCTTAATTTTAATCACATCTGTAAAATCCATTTTGCTATTTATTTATTTTTATTTACTTATTATTATTTTTTAAAAAGATTTTATTTATTTATTTGACAGACAGAGATCACAAGTAGGCAGACAGGCAGGCAGAGAGAGAGGAGGAAGCAGGGTTCCTGCTGAGCAGAGAGCCTGATGTGGGTCTAGATCCCAGGACCCTGAGACCATGACCTGAGCTGAAGGCAGAGGCTTTAACCCACTGAGCCACCCAGGTGCCCCCCTTTTGCTATTTAAAGTAACAACATATTCACAAGTTCTAGGACTTAGGACATGAGCATCTTTGGGGGTCATTATTCAGCCTACTGTGATACAAAAATCTAGAAAAAAATAAAGTATTTTATAATTTACTTAATGTTTTCAGTTACATTTTCACATTTCATTTTAAAAAATGAAAGGGCAGGGCAGGGCAAACTTGTGACCCCCATTTAAGAATTACTTTGAGTGGCACCTGGGTGGCTCAGTGGGTTTAAAGCCTCTGCTTTCAGCTCAGGTCATGGTCCCAGGGTCCTGGGATGGAGCCCCGCATCGGTCTCTCTGCTCAGCAGGGAGTCTGCTTCCTTCTCTCTCTGCCTGCCTCTCTGCCTACTTGTGATCTCTGTCTGTCAAATAAATAAATAAAATCTTAAAAAAAAAAAAAAGAATCACTTTGAGGTTCATTGAGGTTAAATGAGTTTCTCAAAGTTACATTGTTATTGGTGAAGTTATACTGTGGTTTAGATCTTGTTGTCTAAATGCCATCTCAATCTTAAGATCTTTTTTCCTTTGAGTCGGAAATCATCTTTCCTAAGTTTCTGCATAGCACTTCAGTTAAAATTTTCTAGAGGCAGAATTGCCTCCTGCTTTGGGTTCTTGGAGATATCTTATTATTTCTTTAGTGGGCTTGAATAAAGGAGCCATATTTTATGATCTTTGCCCTCCCCTCATCAAACTGTATGATGGACAGTTTTATGTTTCAGCTTGGCTAGGCTACCGCCCACAGTTTCTGGTCAAACACTAATCTATATAATTCTGTGGAAATGTTTTGTAGATGTGATTAAAGTCCATAATCAGTTGAGTTGAGGTAAGAAAGGAAGAGCATCCTAAATAATGTGAGTGGTCCTGATTTAACGCATTGACAGGCCTTAACAGCCTCAGTGAAGAACTGAGGCTGCCCCAAAGAAATTGTGCTTGTGGATGTCAGCTTTACCACTTGCTGAGGGGGCCATCCTGTTCTTCAGATTTCAGACTTGGTTTGCAGGCCTACACAATCACATAAGTCATTTCCTTGCAATAAATCTCTTAATATATGTTGGCCACTGGAACTGTTTCTCCAGTTTGAATCATGCTGGATACATATAGGTAACCTGCATATTCTGTTTCCTCAGTTAATGTTTTTGTTGTTCCAAAGTAAATATGAGGATTTGGGTGTTATTTGGTACTACATATTAAAGTTTCAGTGAACAAACCTCAGTAACTCTGAATAACTTTATAACAACTTACCACTCCAAAAAGATTAGACTTTTGGACATGGTCTTAAAGGCCTTAAATGTATTTCTTTCATCAAAAGCTATATGAGGATTGTATTTGTTTTGAATATGACTCAGTGTTTTATCTTTGAGGATAACAACTTTACTTTCTAGGTTAGTGCCAACATTCCAGGAGTTGCTATAATGGTTGCAGTGTGTGAGTTCTCATCTACCCATTTCACAAATAGATGTTTATTACCTATATTCTAAAACTGTGAAACCACAATAGTGAACAGACAGACACTGATTCCAACCCCCTACCCCCATGCTTGTAGCAGTGTGGATATAGAAATAAACAGGCAGGTGTTTTCCTAATTATTTTAAGAGTAATCAGAGAGAGCCAAGATGTCATGATGAGTATAGCATTCTCCTGAATCCATAGCTGAACACTCAAAGGGCCTTTTTTTCTTTCTTTCTTTCTTTTTCTTTTTTTTTCTCTTTTTCTTCTGTTTTAGTCTTCTTTCCTGATAGGAGAGAGATAGAAGCTGATAAGAAAAGACACTTTCCTTTTTTCCGCTTGGAAAGAAGTGTTATGTTTCTTCCATAAGAGAGAGTCAAAAGAAGATGGAAGATCTCTGCACACTAGACCAGGAAATCCTTGGGGTACCAGGCTTCTCTAACAGTAGTAGGGCATTCCTCCTGTCCCCATATTGCTGAAATGCAGTAGGCACCGAATATACCACAAGTCTAAATGTACTACAGTGCTCATAAATCTTGGTAAGAATGTGGCCTTCAGGGCTCAGGTCTTAAGTTTTCTTTTTGCCTTGGTATTGAGGACAAAAGAAAGATTTTTGAATCAGGGTCTTCTACCCCTAAGAAGATGTTCTCTTAATTCTGTACTTGTAAGATTCCTGATGGCTCCCAATAGCTATTGCCTTGCCTCTGTCTTCTATATCTGATTATTCTTCCACTTATTTCTGTGTTCATATGTTCTTACTCACAGTTCTATTTATTTTTTTACAAAAGTAGAACAACATCCTCTGAATGGTTCTACCCCTTTAATAATTTATCTCACATCCTACTTTATTTGTATTAGGCTTGTGGTCTTTTAATGAGTTAAAAATTTATGATTACTCTAAGAGATAAAACATGCTTGGAGAAATCAGCTTTTTACAATCAAATGACCCTGGACCAAAGTAGGTGCTCTCCTAGGAAAAGTTGGATGCTATTTTAAAAAGGTTTCTATATGAGATTTTCAAATAGATTTTTTTTTGCCATCATTTTTCTTTAATTTTTACTGAATGACTCAGAATTAGACTATTTTCAACATACATAATTACCATGTTATCTGTGGCAATTTGCAGTAAAAATCAGCAAAAATGTTCTTGCTCCCAAAATGGGAACTTTGAGTGGCTTTTCATACTGTGTGCCTTACAAAGAAAGTTCTCCTAAATTTTTTCCTATATGCCTTGAAATTTTCATTTAAGACTCTTCAGGGTCATGGGACTCAACATTTCCATTATGGATCCTCAAAGGCAGCTCAATGTCTTTCTTTGCTCCTGGTATAGGAAGTGGACAGTTTGACAGATAGTGACCAAGACTATGAACCATTGACTGACTTATTAATCCATTACATGGAAAAATAAGAGTTGGGACTAGCTTCATCCTTGCAGCAGACATGTATGAGTTATTGCTTTATATTTTAGGAAGGTTAAAGCAGAGGAATCTAAATGCCCCTTTGGTTAAGTTAATAACCCAGCAGGTCTGGTGAGGTATCTGGTTTAGGTAGCAAGGAAGATCTTAGAAAAGCCAAGCTGTCTCGTTGACTAAATTCTTCTTTTCTTTTGAGTAAAAGCAAGATGTTAAGATGAAGACATTATGACCTTAATTCAAATATTAAATTTTAACCCTTTTTTCCAAGAAATATTCTTGCCTCTCCTGATAGGAATTTCAGTTTACCTTTCTGGATATCTACAGAGAAATCTTCACAAAGGACTGTACTATTATTGATTACTAACTAGTAATGATTTAGAAACAGCTTCTGTCAAATTCACAGGACTCGGGATAACAGGCTCAGAGAGAAAAGCAGTGTTAAAAGATCAGTCTAAAAATGGCTACCATTTCCATGTACAGGCTAAGGCTAGACTTTATCCATTTAGGAATTTGCAGCCTGCAAGGAAGATTTCTAATAAGAAAATGCAGGTAAACCATGAAAAGTGTACTAAATGTTATAACTTTTAAGTAACTCTTTTAAAATTATAAAATCATTCCATAATTTATGATGCCTTTCTCACATCCCAAAAATAACCACTGCTACAGTTACTTGTCTATCTTTTTATAATTTTTTATGCACACATAAGGGTAATGTTTATCTTTTCCTTAAAGATATTATAATATATGTAGTATTCCATAAGTAACACTTTTCAGACTTTTTGGTTAGTAATATATGTTGAACATGTTATTTAAATATATACAAATTTACCACTTTCTCCTTAAAGCTGGAGTTGTACTCCATTGTCCCTCATTAGCAAATGATCATGTTAACAATAGTATTAGCAATCATTTAAATTTGTACAGTTTTTACGAGAGATTTAGTGTGGGTTTGAGAAGGAAGAAAAATACTGAGAATAAAGAAACCTAAGAGAGCTTTCAGTAAAAACTAAAAGATTTATTTTATACTTGGAGGGCAGGTTGCTTCTAAAATGGAAATTTAAAGGAATCCTTAATAAGGAGACATAAAGACATAATGGATCTTGAGAATTGGGTAAGATATTGTCATAAAGAAATGAGAATATCTTTCTAGCCTTTAGTAAAAATATAGGGGTAAATAATGAAGGGCAAATTTAATGTAACAGTGTGATAAAGTGTGGCAATGGAGGATAATTAGTGAGCAAAATTTGAAAAGATAATGTTAGAAATTAGATTAATAGACAATAAGATTAGAAATTTAGGCTGGGTTCAGATTGTGCAAGATTTTTTTTTTTAAAGATTTTATTTATTTATTTGACAGAGAGAAATCACAAGTAGACGGAGAGGCAGGCAGAGAGAGAGAGAGGGAAGCAGGCTCCCTGCTGAGCAGAGAGCCCGATGCGGGACTCGATCCCAGGACCCTGAGATCATGACCTGAGCCGAAGGCAGCGGCTTAACCACTGAGCCACCCAGGCACCCAGATTGTGCAAGATTTTGATGTTGGGTTGAAGAGTTTGAAATTTACACAAAGATGGTTTTCAATGGGGGATGACTTGTCTCCCCAGAACATATTTTGTAATATATAAAAACATTTTACTTTGTAACTTATGGGTGGATGCTGCTGGTACCTGGTGGGTGGAAGCCAGGGTTGCTGCCAAACATCCTACTAGACAGAGGTTAGTCCCAAACATCCTACTAGACAGAGGTTAGTCCCCCCGCCTCTCGCAGTACTTATTGGGCCTTCAAATGTTAGTCAAGGTTGAGCAACTCCAATGAGACTCTAACCTGTTACATTTTGTACCTCATTAGGAAACAAAAATATATTCACTATACAACTATATATACATATATGTATGCATGTTTAACCATTTATCACTACATAGAGATATTTTAAATATTTTAAGTAACTTTATGTATTATTTAGTTTTATTTACTTGTCACATATGACCTGTTTTTTTCCTCTCCTTAAAATATTATGAACATTTTATCACATCATTATATATTAACTATTACTTTGTGTAAGAACAACATGAATGAATTTTCTTCATTGCTTATAAAATCTTGGTTTAACTCTGTGACACAGCAACCCAGAAATCTTGTTCTCTGTTAAATTTGATTTTATTTGATTTTAACCACAACTAAAGCTAAAAATAACACCTCACAAAATAGTGTAGGTATGAATGGGAAAAAGTACCATTTTCTTGACTTATTAAATCATATTTGTTTTTAAATCCTATCCATCAATTTCGTAGAGACCTTTGTTGAATTAAGTAGTAAATTTCCATCTTTTTAAGTACTAATAATCTATTCTCAGTCTATCGAAGTTTATGTTGTATTCTCATTCTGTTAACAAGTAGTAGTTTTGAGTCTAATAAATTTTTGAATTTGGGAAATCTTTTAATACATTATAATATCCTTTTTCTACTTTTAAGAGTTTGTAAATCAAGTTTTTTTTTTTTTTCAGCAACAAAATCACATGGGGAAGATGTATTTCCAAATATCCATTTTCTAAATGTCTTCTACGTAGCATGAGTTCTTTTGAACAGCAGTTATTTTCTCACTCATTATTAATTCATAATATTTACCTTGGGGGGATAAATTAAGTATTTATTCTTTCAATATCTGCTGGGCAATATATTTCTGAAAACCGCTCATCATTACAGAAAGGAATAGTACAGTTGGAAACTACTAGTCTTTATGAAAGAAAACTGTATATATATTCTTAAAATTTTGTGCCTTTTTTATATTTTATATTATTTTGTTTTGATGTGAGGACGGACAGAGGGGGAGAGAATCTCAAGCAGACTCTACACTAAGCATGGAGCCTGACATGGAGTTCCATCTCTAGATTCTGAGATCATGACCTAAGCTGAAATCAAGAGTCAGAAATTGAACTGACTCAGATGCCCAGGTACCTCATACCTCTTTTAAATGCTCTGCCATGAAATAGCCAACAAACCTTTGTATTGTACATATAATTTGCTCAGACCCTTTTATGTCTTTACAAATTATTTTAAAGATTCTTGTTGGTCATTGGAAAAAAAATGACTATTTGGTATAAAAACTCATGTACTTTGCCATGTGCTCAAGTAAATGAAGGTGAGAGGTTGTCTCTAACACATGGTCTCTCAGGATGGTACTGGGATTTTATGAATAATAGGATTTAATATAAGTAATATTTATTATTTATAAATGCTTTTAGATGAACAGATATCATCGTAGTTTCTTTTTGACCGCCAGTGAATTGTCCTGTGCCGCCTTCTTTTAGAGATACTACCAATGAAAGACTGAAAGCCACCTACGTTTTTTGAGTTGGGGAGTGGTATGATTAGTCTAATGCTTTAGGGAGTTAAGGATGGGGCAGTATGGTAGTGAACATGTATTTATGAAGGCCTCTTTGGGATGGATTTTAGAGAAGACCAAGTAAGGAAGGGAAGTGGTTAGGAGACTTAAAAGGGTAGCATAATCTAGAAAGATTAAGAAATAATCTTTCTTAAGATTAAGATTCATCTTAATTAAGGGTTATAATTTGATAAGAATTATGGAAATTGAATCAACAGTTACATGACAATAGGAGTAAAATGAGTGGGAAGAACTAGTAAGAAAAAGACAGCCAGAAAAAGAGAGACAAACATTTTGTAAGAAAATAATGCCGTCAGTGGAAAGAGAAAATGTAAGAATAGAACTAGGGTTTTGCTATATTTGGGGAAGAAAGAGATGGTGACTGTTAATTTTTAATTTTTGACAGTTTTTTTTTCTTTTTTTTTGTTTGTTTTTAACAGAGAGGGGCAGACAGAGAGAGAGACTCTTAAGCAGGTTCCACACTCAATGCATCACCTAATATGGGACTCAGTCTCACAATTCTGAGATCATGACCTGAGCTGAAATCATGAGTCAGGCAGGCATCCCAATTTTTGACAGTTTTTATCAGTAGTCGTCATCATTCTTAGAACAACAAAAAACCTTTCATTTTAATTTGGATTTCATATTGGTGTTGTTGCAGTATTCTTTGCTTATTTAAATAAGCAGTGCAGAAACTGAATACTTAATAATACATTGTAGTTGCACATTAATCATTTTTGTGCAATATTATAGATGATGATATCAATTAATTTTGTAGGGAAGTTGCAGAAGTGTTTCAAAGGAAAAGAACAATTATTTTGTCCCCAAAATAATACTGATGTCTTACATTTGTATCTTTCTTTATAATCAAAAGGATAATAAATACTAACTCTAATTTCTACAGTCATCATTATATCTGTTAGTAGATGATAGGCTTTGCAAACCTATCCCACACAAAGAGAATGCATATTAACATTCCTTCAAAGCTCTACTTCAATGATATTTTTAAGAAATTACTATCCCTGAGATCTCCCTCACCTCAAATCATGTTGTAATACAGTTTTAAAAAAATACTGCTTTGACACACTTTGAGATCATGGCTTGAAGTTAGTTTCCCTTCTTGAGCAGCTGATTTAAATCCATATCCCAACCACTTCCTTTATTGTATTGGGCTCTTATACTCTGAGCCACGAAACACCCACCCTAATTGTCCCAGGACCAGGTACCAGGCAATCGAGGACAACACCAATGTCCCAGAGCTCTCTGAAGTTATTCAGATTTGCCAATCCTAAACTGGCTCCCAGCTGCATCTCTCTTTCCTTCCCTCCCACCTTCTGCCTTATGACTAACCCAGGCTCTTCCCTTGAGTGGTCCTATGTGGAGTGCTATGTTCTCCACAGGGAACTGTGAGTATTAAAAAACTGTAAAACTCCTTTCTGTTCTCTTTCTGGATCTGTATCTGGCCTCACCCTACCTCACCCAAGGTTTTATGGTTAAAATACAGGCCTAGTCTGCTTTAGGTAGATCACACCTTATGACACTTCTGCCAAAGCACTTGTCACACTGGCTTGTGACCATCTGTTCAGTTGTTGTCTTCTGTTTCACTAGCCAATGAGTGCCAGAAACAGAGCTATCTTTTATCTCTCTAACTCCTATTTCCAGCACTGTTTCTGATATATAGTAAGTGCTCAGTAAAAGTAACAGGAATCTTTGAAATGCATTGATGTGGTGAATAGACAATGCTTTCAGTGTAAAGTAGTAGCAGAAAGCCATGCTCTGGTCCTTATGCTATAAGTAATTCCCCTACTGAAGAAATTGAGCATTTTTTTAGACCAAAACCATAAGAAATATCAACATATTATTTACTTTTTAAGTAGGTAATGGGACACCCACTTGAAAACTATAGTGTTATGCTACCTTCCACATTAGAGTGAAGATTGGGTTGCAAGTGTGACATTTATAAAATGAAGCCAATTATCTAGTCATTCTCTTTCATAGAGTGGCTAGCATAAACAGTATAGAGCTCTGACTGGATCCCCTTTCAGTGGTAAGGCATTCATTGTCTCAGCAATCTGGAATGGTGGATACCGAAAGCTTATGCTTAAGACCCTTTCTGGGAACTTCTATGAACTGAAGGAACTGCCTCACAAAAGGTGGTAGCCACACTCATTAGACATCTGCATCCAATTACCATTAAGTGTGGAAATAGGAGAGGTGACTACAGACTCAGCTCCCTTGTCTTCTTAGGAAACATCTCTTGGTCATCCTTCTCCAGGGCTCTCAGGGAGATTGGCCAGGGTCTTTGTGGCAAGTATGTGGCACATCAACTTCTCCTTCTGCTTAATCCTGCACACTGTACTGTCTCGCAAGTGTTGTTCCTGAGGCCTGGGTGGTGCATTCCCACGTGCACATGGCTATATTGGTCTCAGCATCAGTCTCCCAGGGAAGCCATGTTAAGTCATCACTTAGAAAATAAAGTAATAAAGAATTAATTTGAAATATGAAATAAAAATGTGAAAACTGATTGACCCAATGTATGACTTCACAGTTCTGTGCAAGACTTGATTTTATACCCTGTATTAATAAAAACTAAACATTCTCAGGCAGTATAGAGTTGTTTTACTCCCCTTTCCCACATTTCCCCAATTCTCTTGGTATTTTAGAAGAAGTTATTTAGAGTAATGATTAATACCAGCTCAAAAGAAAAACTGTTATTCTAGTTACTCTTCACAGTGAAATAGAATTTTAAAAAGCTTCCAAACCAGAAACATTATTTAATTTATATGAGATATTAAAAAAAGCAATTGTTAATGTACTTGGCCCATTTTATACAAACAGATATCCCATTATGTTTATAAAGAGTTTGGAATCTAAGCACCTGAGGAAAAAAAAAAAATCCCAGAAATATTTTTAGCTCTCAACAAGAGCTACATATTACTATGTAGTTATTTTAATAGTATTATCTAATGCTCTCCCAGTTTCCCTGTGTCTATTTTAATCATCCTTAACCGTATATCATTTCCTATGGCAAATCACATATGCTTATGGATTCTTTCTCCTCTGTGCCAATTCAGCTCCTCCTTACTTCTAAGACTTACAGAGTTAGTGTGGTTAGCTGTAACAAACTGCCCCTGCAAAAAAACTCACAACAACCTCTGAGGATCAGAGAGATTTTATTCTCATGTATCTCTATTCTTATTTGATGACTACAGGATTTTTGAGGAATGATCAAGAAAAGAGGTGGTGAGAGAGGGATGAAATCCTTGTTTTTTTCCCCAGTAGATAGCTAATTTGAGGAAGACCACTTTAGAATATGGGAGGTAAACTTAGCAGGTGGAAAGGAAAAAAGAAAAATAAAATGACATCAGTCTATTTTGAGAACTTAAGTAGCTCAAAATCATTATTTTTTGCCAAACATGTTTTGCTTTACTTTATGTTAGTTTCATTTTTTTACAAGGCTTTCAAGCAGCTAAGCTAGTGTTTTACCACTGGCAGAGAACAGACTAGTGAGGGTTGTTAGTCACCCTGGTTTGAGGTTGGATCTCCTTATTTGATTAGAAGAAAATTAATAAAAAATAAATAGACAAAAGAACTCCCAGTTGAAACCATGTAGAGATTCAAGAGCTGTCACTCACCTGGCTGAAATGCATTGCAGGTCATTTTATTTCTGCTTTCTATCTCAACGGTGCTTTAGGGCTTACAAAATAGGTGACATTTTGAACTGGCTGATTTTAAACCTAGAAAAAGGAGCCAGACTTCTGAGTTTTAACCCAAAGGCAGACAAACTGTTAACCATATAATCAAAGTAGTTGTCGGTCATTCTTGAAATCCCTGCATCCTTGTGATGGGGACGTGTCTCTCTAATAATGTCATCTATTATTTTGTGAAGCCTGGCTTGGGATCAGTGGTACATATGCATGAATTCATTCCTTGGTTCTGCTTCAGCCAATGTTATTCTAGTGAGAATTTCAGTATAGTCATAGAGCATAGTGGTTAAGATTTTTGGCTCCAGAATTGGGTCTGGGTTTAAATTCCAACTCTGTCACTGCTTCCTCAGGCAAGGGTGTTAATTTGTCTAAACTTGAGTTTCCTCCTTTCCCAAATGGGAGTAATTCCATTTCCCTTATAGTGCTGTTGTGAGGAATGCATAGGGGTCCATATAACACATTTGGTTCAGTGTCTGGCTTAGGGTTCTCAACCTGCTTTGAACCCAGCCAAGAAAGAGAGAAGGGTATTATTTAGCAGTAGACCCAGCAACCTCACATTTGATGTCTTGGCTGAGAAAATCAAGTAAATAAAAAAGGAATAAAGATAGAGGTCAAAATAGCATCTGTGTTATAGAGGCCAGGCTGGAAGGCGTATGTGAAAGACAAATGAACTTCTAAGCAAACTCAGGAATGAGGCAGATTTCCCCATCCAGCCTCAGGCAGCCCCCACGGCAGTCCCATGCTCTCTGCACAGTCATGCGCTCTCTGCCTGCAGCTCAGGCCCCAGAGAAAGAATGTGGAACTGGGTATGTTCATACTCTCCAATTCATGGTCTCAAAAGTGATTCCCCCTTCCCAGGAATAGAGTAAGAAAGAGACACACAGACAGAGACACAGAGTCACATTCACAGGAAGGAAACATCAGAAAGAGCACTGTGGAATAAGTGCTCGGTAAATAGCTTTATCATTATGAACTGACAAGAATGCATTTTCTTTACTTGGCTCTAAATAGGAAATATGGGAATTATTTGATCTCCCATTTTGTTTTTCTAATGTAAATATAATGATTTTTAAATAAAATTCAAAACTAAATGTTAAAAAAATATAGATAGAAAAAAAAATGAAGAAAATTAACCTGTAGGAAATATATCTACTCCAACATGCCCAAAATACATGTAATACAGGATTTAGAAGTCTTTACAATGTTAAGGGCTAGAATAATAAATTATAGACATATGAAGAAGGGGTAAGTGCAGTTAAAAGTACTTATTTTTAAACTACAGTGAAATATCTAGACAGAAATTACAATCTGATCTGAAATACCATTCTTGATATATAGTAGTTTCATTTGTAATATGTAGATTTCATTCATAAATATGATACTGCTTGATGTTGTGAATATCTCTATTTACTTCCTAACATACAGCCTAGAAGATGAATTACATGTTTATTAGTTTGTGACATTCTTGTATATTACCTTCTCACTACTCTCTGCTTCCTATATATCATGTTAATACTTCTATTTCTTACTGTCTCTACCTATGGGTAAGGAACATATGATCATGGGAATGGTATTCTAAAGTATTTCAGATTTTTGTTTTTATAACAGAGTAGTAGTTTCTAAGAGCCAAGAACATATGTGAAGCAGAAAAAATTTATCAAATGTCAGCTGATGAATAGGGATTGATGTTCTTAAACTAAAGGTTATTAAAATTTAACTCATTACAAACTCATAGGATTCAAGAAGGAGCATATATAGAATATATGTAACACTTATTTGGAAATTATAAGCAATTACGATTTATTATTTCACCAGTCTTATAAATATTGATGAACGATGTGACACTATATCCTATTAATTTGTATATATGAGTATGTCCATTTGGGGGGGCCATCTGAAGAACAAGGGGCTCTATCTTTTGCTCTGCATTCCCGTGCCTTTCATGGTGCCTGCCACATGACAATTTCCCAAATGTCTGTTGAATGAATATTTGCTGAACATACTAGGCATTGGTTAAATTAAATAACCTCAACTTGAGAACATCATTGTAAGCAGGAAGGCTTTTTCTTATTTGCTAATGGCTATTGATTCATTAGATGTTATTCTTATAGCATGTATGTTTAAAGACATGTCCTTCAAGAAATCTTCCTTTGAACAAGAATTTTTATACCTACCAGAGTCCTTTGCTTATGACACATGAGGTTTGATACCTTAGAAAAGCACATTCATATTTTTTTCATCAATTTTCAAGATAGCCCTCTGGCTTTCACTCAAATTCAGATAATTTGGAGGAGGAAAGATCTGAAAAACCTGTCAAACATAATTATAGAGTGCAGCAGTCCTCCCAGTAATGGGATTGCTTCAGTGGTTATTTTTGAAACATGCCTGTACTCATATACAGAGCTTGAGTTCTTCAAGTACTTCAAGATATTTGCTTTTTATGAACATGGGTGAAAATTTTCCACTTATGTTTTATATTAGATGAGCACAAAGTTACTGACTGAAAGCCAGAACAATGTGAGATTCTAATTATGATCCAAAGACACTCCACATGCATTTAAATGAATGCTGTAACCCTTTCTCCATTGCTTACTGCAATTGTTTTCCCATGTTCCTCCTGAAAAAAATACTGCTATCACAGAGAGCTATGTTTGGCCAATTCCTTTGTAAAATGAGAGAAAGATGCAGTTGCAAATCATGATTATTTCATGATGTACTCACTAATGTTTTAGTGTCATATCATGATGAATTCATTGTGTTATGTCATTATTTCCAGCTCCAACTTAAATTCCAAGACATACCATAGCATTAATGACTTTTGCAATAACAGCATGTGCAAAATAGTCCTTATTGAAGGAGGCTACATATTCACAGCATAGTTCTACACTTCTTCCTATCTAAAATTTCTGATTTTCCCCTTTTCCCTCCTTTGTTTTTACATTGTGTTTGCACAAGCTACAGTCCTAAGCTTCAAAGACAGCTTGCCTCCTGATAGGATCACACCTGATTCATTTAAGGGAGAGACCTGTTGATGCTATTTTTAAATACCTTTAAGACCCTCAGGATAGAGTTCATTATTATATTTTCCAATCATGAAAGTTATTTCACAATGACAATATTATCTCAGATGCCTTTCTTTTCACTTCCATGTGGCCTAGAAAATTTGGTGCCATACTACACTTCCTGGCTTTTACGAAGGTACACTGCTATTAAAATGCTGCCCCCCCCCTTTTTTTTCTATGTGGAGCTTACAGATTTTTAAGTTTTAAAAAGTTTCATTTGTACAAATCGCGTAGTATTGTTCAGAAGAATTAGGAAGCAGTGTTACAACACTTCAGAAACAAATGAAGGGGTGTACTCTACCTCATTTTATATTTAATACTGTGATTGAGTTACTATGTATATAAAGAAAATGAAAAACAATTGGAGCATTCTAATACCAACAGTTGCAAGGAAGTTTGGGTGATTTGCCTCAAAAATGAGCTAATGGTTTGTGTGAGTGGTAGGCTGTTACTTGGAGAATTGTATGTTTGAAGGGCAGTGAAGTACCTCCCGATGAGATTTAAACCTGCAGTATATTCTCACAATGTTTCTCACATTACTCAGCTCCTGAGATTAAGGCAATGATGACGACTTCTGATAAAACATACATGAATCAGGGAAGGGATACGATCAAGCAATTATGAGTCATTAATATCACTTTCTTTTATTTATTTATCAGATTAGCTAGTCAGGCTGCAGAGAAAGAGCAAAGCAAATAGTGTTCCTTGAGGAGGAAAGGAATTCACAGCACAGCTGAATAGTCAGTTCTTAAGCTCTTTTCATTGTGACATACTTGATGGATAATGTCCAAAAGCAAAGTGCTGTTGTGTATCCACAACCACAGTTGTGTGCATTTCCCTCCGTATTAGCAGCGATTCCATCCCTCCCTCAGAAAGGTGGCAGAATGTGGTGGTTCTGATCTAGGCTTTGGAATTAGATGGCAGAGTAATTGCACCTTCCTCATGTATTTATCGAGAGCATTAAATGAGTTAATCTCTGTAACACACATAGCACAATTCAGTAAGCCCTCAACCAATACTTGCTATTATTATTATCACCATCATATTCCATGGATAGATGCAAATTGGAATGTAGGTCAGAGAGATTAATATGATGTTCATGCAATATCAGTATAATACAGTGTCAGCTGTAAAATGCAATTGCTTTATAAGTAGTAAATGTGGTGCCAGAATTCAGCAGAAGTAAAGTCTAGTGTAAAATCACTTTCAATGCCCTAAGCATCACTGGGTTTTGTTTTGGAATTTCTGAATGAATATTTTTCACTCCTAGAATTCTCTTCCTTTTTAAATTTTGCTTGGTGTTTAAATTTTGGTGTTGGGTATAGTATGTTCATACTCATAACATGAAGTCTCTTGAAGAAAAGATAAAGCAAATGTAATCTCATTCCCCTTCCTGCCCTCCCCTGACAATTCTGTCTCTCCAGTTCAGGTGCAAAGTTGGCACAGGGTTTGAGGAAATAGCTGATATTCCCCCAACTTTGATGAAGTCCCTGCATGAAAGAGTGATGAGACCTTTAGCCTATAGTTCTGCTAGTCCCTCAACCTTTACATCCACAAACATTCACTCCAAAATTTTCCAAAATAATAACAACATTCAAAAAAAGGAAGACTGTTCAAACACTGAATTATCTGTGAGACTCAGCCAAGTTACACCAGCTGCACTGGCTTGGTTCCTACATCTGGGCTCCAAGGCGGGTAACAACAAAAAAAAATCTCCATGAACAGTATTTTAAGAATTTTGGCAACATACAGGACAGGGGAATTAAAAGGGATTCTTTGCTGAAAACAGAATTGGTGGAAAACAATTCTGTACGCTCACCATAGTTCATCATGCAACCTAATAGCCAGCCGTTAAGATACAAACAAATGTGCCCGGAGCTCTGTCCAAAGCTACCACGTCCCTCTGGTAAAAGCCAGCGGGCTCAGCAGCTGAATCCTGGGAATGAGGAACAGTAGTGGGCTTAATAACAATACAAAGCATAAAATGGATTCTCCATTTTACTATTCTTTAACCAAAGAGGTAACATTTTCCAATAGCTAGTATGCTGTAGGATATATATACACCTTCAGAGCAACTTGAATTTCTATTATCTCTGAGTTTCTTGTCCTTTCTTTTAAATCATTAGGTATGGCTGATTAGTTTCTTTCCTTGGTTCTCTAAAGAACTTTATTTCTTCTTATATTGCTACATTCATTTTGCAAAAAAAGGCAAAGGAGGAACAGTTTAACAGAGCTGTACTCTATTGTATATAAAGAAGACTCTGTCTTTGGAAGTAGACCTAGAGTTATAAGACTCAAAATTAATGGTAGATTTAAATATTGAAGAGAAGGAGATTTGCAAAACAGTATGTGGAAGGCTTCGATAGGGTGGCCTAATTTTCTAAATTAGAAAGGACAGATAAGCAGTATTATTCCTAAGTAATTATTACTTAATTCCATTTTAATATGGTGCTGTATCACTCTGTTTTAAGAACAAATTCAGCAGAACTTGACTTTGCCATCAGGAAGATTATAATTTAAAAAGATCAAATAACAGAAAATTGACAAAACAGAATGCTACATGAAGGCATTGCTTAGTGTATTTAAAGCATTTAGAAAGTATGGGACAAAAAAATTTAAGTGTGAAGGTGCATGTCATCTGAGGAGATGATTGTTTGAATCCCATGTGGATGGAAAGGCTTACGAAAGAATGTGAGGAAGGAGAGGTCTTTTTGGCTCAGAAGAACACATGGGATAAATGGCTTATAAAAAGCAGGTAGATTACTTTATCTTCTTTACAGTAGATAAAAGTGCTGGAGCATTATCTAGTATGAACATGGCAACCTTTAGATTAAAATGTGATAGTTTGTGGATGGGGTGACTTCAATGAAGCCTTTGTCTCGTTAGCCCAATGGCACAATGAAGAGGGAAAGAAAAGCTCAGAAGTAGATTTTTAAAAGGTGTTTTGTAAAGGTTACACAATGAGGTTATGCAACTGCGGCAAAACAAGAAATCATAAATCTGGAATCCAGTCTTGGTTCCAGGTGACATAGCTTAAGAGAAACTTTATTATGATAATGATGAAGATGCTCAAATGTTGACATTTCCCCCACTGACTGTTGCCCAGATTTAAGGGGAATGAGAAGCAGTAAGCCCACAGCTCTGGGGCCTAGCATTTTGCATACTATATGAAGGCTGCTTAAACTTGACTTTATAGCATACCACCAGGAGGAGAGAGGGGGGCATGAGAAAATGCACTTCTATACCGTCCTTTTCCTGGATTGACAAATACCTTTTGTGTTACTTGTTTGCTATCACTATAGTAACATGAGATCAAAGAACTATTCTTCTAGTTGGAGATGCATGAACAGCATCTCAGACCAGAGGAGCCTTTAATGCTATTTATTGGCACAAATAACACCTCAGACTGAAGAAATATTTTTTCTTTCCTTCCTTCTTCCCTTCCCTTCCCTTTTCTATTCATTCATTCATTCATTCACTCATGCCAGTTCTGAAACCTGGAAATGGCCTTTGAGGTTTGGTTTATCTCAAAATATTATTGTGTCTTCTGGTCCAATTAGGAATTTGTTTTCTCAATCTAAAGTAATTGGGGTCGTTCAAGCAGCAATTCTAAACACCTCTTCCATGAACATTTTTAGGCCAATCAGAAAGAATCTTTTGCTGTTTTGCTCTTTGAACCCATTTCTTTCCTGGCAGAAGAAATGCACTGTGGTCTGTTTCACTTTTCATTGCCATGAGGCAAAGCAGCCTAATCTTAATGGCATTAAACAAGAATTATTACTGTCAAGGCTCAGCTGGTGGATCTCCCTCAGAGTTTCCCGTGCAGATGGTATCTGGGGTTAGACTCATTTTGAGGGCATCCTCTCTTGAATGTCCAGCACTTGGGCTGAGTGAGTTGGAGTTACTTGGGCATCTTTCTCTTTCGGTGCTCTCCATGAAGTCTCTCCATCCTCACAGTTGTAGGATAGTCATGGCGAGACAGTGCTCCATAGTGTGAGTCCCAAAAGAGAGAGATCCAGACACCAACTCTATTATCTTCCATCATGACCTTATCTTGGAAGTCAAGCAGTAACACTTCCTCAGTAATGTATTTGTTAGAAGCAAATAAATAAGGTGAACCCATATTCAAAGGGAAGAGAATTAGACTCCATCTTTTGAGAGGAGTGTCAGAGGATTTGTTACCATTTGTTAAAACCTCAACAGTTTCCATTAGTCTGTGCACCTGCCTGTTCTTCATGGAGACACTAAATCTTTCTCTAGTTCACAATTAACAACCACACTATTTCTTCATGTCCCATTACAAAAATTTTATTAAGCATCTAACTGCAAATGTAAATGTTTTGGAATGTGTAAGACATAGTTCAAAGAGAAATGCATAGGTGCTATTTCTGCTATTTAGAGTTTCACCATCTGTGGCAGACAACACAGAATAAAGCACTGGTCAAAGCCAATAGTCAACATTTAACAAGTATTTACTGAGGAGCTGTTATATGTCAGACACTCTTCTCAGCATAAGGAATACAGAGACGAACAAAACACATTCATCATTCTGTGCACCTGTAATCTAATCTGTATGATGACTATAATGAAGCATTTAAATTAAAAGGTGTGCACCATTTTACTGAAAATGCTTTCTTCAGGCCCCCTAGCAATTTCCATTCTGCTAAATCAAGTAGAACCCAATGGTCCCTCTTATTAGTCCACTTTACACAGTTGGACACAGTTAACCTTCTTGATATACTTTGTTCCACTGATTTCTGAGCCACTACTTTCTTGATTATCTTCTTATTTCATGACCTCTTTCTTATTGGCCTTTGCTGCCTCCTTTTTCCTCTGACTGTGGAATGTCCCAGGGCTCAGTTCTGGATCCTCATCTCTTCCCTCTCTACATTGTCTACTTGCCACCCTGTGGCCTTTAACGTTCTCTACAGGCATACGACTCCCACATTAATTTTTCTAACCCTAACTGTTCTGTTAGCCCCTTAGTCATCTCTCTGACTGCCCACTCAACAAACATTACAGGACAAGTTTAGCAGGTCCAAAACAAAACTTTTGATTTCCAAACCCATTCTTTTCTGTCATTCTTCACTTGATTTAATGAGACCCTCATCTAACCCTCATGCAAAATGCCTAGAAGTTATCCTTAATGACTGTCTTTTTCCTTAGTCACCTTATAAAATCTGTTATCAGGTCCTGCTAGCTCTCTAGTCAAAATATATATGATAAGGGCACTATTTCTATAGCTACAAGCATCGTGTACTTACTGTGTGCAGCAACTAGAACATAGCAGTTGCTCAATAAGACTGATTGAAAAATTAATATAAGCGTGAAGTATAAGAGTAACTTTAGTAACTTCCACATTTGGACACAGTATTACGGAAAAGGGAAGGCTACAGGATAAAAATTCCAAGTAAAGCAGGGTTATAGAAGACATCTAGTCTCCTTTTGTCAATACCTAAGACCTTGTGAGGAATATTGGCATGGATACTCATTTAAATCCCAAAAGGAATCTCTCAGTACAAACCCTTAATCAAGAATAGTAGACATTCTTCTATGAAACAGCTCATTTCAAAAAGTTATAAGAAAAGCAGGAAAGTTGATGTTAAGAAGTTAACATTGTTTTTTCCTCCTTTGACAAATTTAAAATGACTTTAAGATTTAAACTCCTCTTTTGTCTGACAAATTCAAAATGACTTGAAGATTTAAACTCTTGAGCCATCCTTCCTCATTGTGAATTTCATTTCTGTTAAAAGTTATTTTCCTTCTTTCTTGGGTATTTTGGAGGAACGTTATTTTTCCTCTCACTTGCCAGGGAAAAGGCATTTTTTTTTTCAAAAAGTAAATATGGTTTTTAGCTTTAAAATATCTTTTTAGAAAATTTTCCTGGAAGCTTAGTATACTGATACTAAAACCAAATATCTTTATGAGTCTTGTCACTTTCACAGGAAATAATAAAACTCCCCCATTTCTTAGAAGCATATGACTTCGTGTCCAATATCCAGTATTTTATTTTGAAGGAAATCATGTATCCAGGTTATTTTTATTTCCTATGTAGTGCTACAGTTTTCAAGCTGTGCTGGTAAGAACTTTCTCTCTTTTTTACTTCTTTTTTTTTTAAATTTTTTTTATGTTTTTGTTATGAGACATTTTGGTATACTTCTATTTGCTTTGTTTACCTGGTTGGAGCTTTCAAGAGCACTTTATAAACATGTATTAAAATTAGTTAGAGCAAGATTTCACTTAGAAGGGTTCTCTTAATTTGCCTCCCCCAAGTGACCTACTTAAATTGCTTAAAAACAAAAACAAAAACAAAAACAAAAAAGAAAGAAAAAGTTCTGGGCATGCCTGGCAACTATCTGATTGGAAATACTTCTTTGGGAGTGCCTGTTGGGAAGATTAGTCCTAGGGCAAGTTGCTCAACCTTTCCTGTACCTAATAGCTCCTTTACTTCTTAACCTGAAAAATCTAAATTAAAGAGGGTGAAGAGAGGTGAAGTGAGGTGGGTTAGAGACGACAGAAAGAAACAGGGCATCTGTAAAGCCTCATAGAAAATACACCATTTTATCTGTATTTCCTCTTTCATAGATGGCATAACAAAAGTCATAATAGCACCAGCAACAATAAGTAACATTTGAGTGTTTCTTATCTGCCAGCCACTGAAAAAACACTCTGTGAAGTAGTTACTACTCTATACACATTCTGCAACTAAAGAATCTGAGCTTCAGATTAGGGATATAATTTTTTTAAAATATTTTATTTATTTATTTGACAGAGAAAGATCACAAGTAGGCAGAGAGGCAGGCAGAGAGAGAGAGAGGGAAGCAGGCTCCCCGCCAAGCGGAGAGCCCGATGCGGGACTCGATCCCAGGACCCTGAGATCATGACCTGAGCCGAAGGCAGTGGCTTAACCCACTGAGCCACCCAGGTGCCCCAGGGATATAATTTAATTAAAGGAAACCAACTATTAGGCAGTGCAACTGGAGTTGTAACTCTAGTCTGTTTGACTCCCAACCCCACGGATGCAAATAGAGCCCCCTTCCTTCCTCCCTTTCTTCCCCTCCTCATTGCCCTTTCTCTTGGCTCCAGTGCCAACACCCAACCCCCAGTGGCTTTTCTTTCAGATGTCTGTAGGGGCATAGGGCAGAGTAATTTTGCTATCTAATGGGCTTAGGTAAGCCATCTAAATACAGAATGTGCTAAGGACAGGCCTGGCTACCCAATTATAGTCTCCTTTTAGCTTTGGCTAGAGAGAAATCCCCAGAGCGAGTGTTAAACTTGGTCACCCACGCTACTTCCTTTCTTGGCTAGGAGTCAGACAGAGTGAATTCTGGATCCGGTATAAAGTCGTATTCAGGAAATAATAACTGACACAACCCAAGCACTCAGTGTCTCAGCTTTGAAACTGAGTTCATGATCATTGCCCAATTATTTTGGCTTTGATAGGGTGTAGGCTTGGCTTCAAAATAAACATACCACTTTTTTTTTTTTTTTTTGCTATATTGGTAATTTATGGCATGCTGCCTTTTAAAAATTACAATAACAACTTATAAATTAGAAGCTTTTATTTGGAAATACTTTCCAAATTAACCCTCTCCCTGAGATATGTAATGAATTTGCAATAAAAAAAATCAGTTATGAAATAGTGTCTCTGCCATCAGCCATATCTACATGATAATTCTTTTAAAGAGTGGTATTCTCTTCTGAAAAACATAAAAATAGTTCATTTGGAAAAAAAAATGTTTCAAATAACTGTACTTATTTCCCCCAGTCTAGTTTGTTATCACTTGGCATTTTATTAAGAGATATAAAGTAAATTTCTTGAAAAAGGAAATTTTGATTCTTGATGCTTCTTAAACTAAGTACAATACTTAGTGATATACTGAGTTGTTGCAAAAATAAAGATGGCACAATGTGGATATGTTTAATTTGAAAAGCAACAGATAAAGACAAAACAACAAATTTTAAAGACTTAATGCCCAAGTTATTTTTTTTTTAAGATTTTATTTGTTTATTTGACAGAGAGAGACACAGTGAGAGAGGGAATACAAGCAGGGGGAGCAGGGGAGGGAGAAGCAGGCTTTCTGCTGAGCAGGGATCCCAATGCAGAGATCCATCCCAGAATCCCAGGATCATGACCTGAGCCGAAGACAGACACTTAATGACTGAGTCACCCAGGCACCCCAATGCCCAAGTTATTTGAAAACAAAATATCTTGAGAAATACATCATTCTTTAAAAACAAAAAATTATTTGAGAGAGAGAGAGAGAGCAGGCACAGGGAGAGGGGCAAAAGGAGAGGGAAAGAGAGTCCCAAGCAGACTCTGTGCTGAGAGGGAGCCCGATGTGGGCCTGGTGTCACAACACCAAGATCATGACCTGAGCTGAAGCCAAGAGTTGGAGACTTAACTGACTGCACCACCCAGGTGCCGCGAGAACTATGTCATCTTACTATAGTTTACATATTAAGTGTAAACACTATCAGATGTCTCTGTATACATAATTATGCCTTGAAGGATAGGAGGAAATAATATCTATCACTAGTTCTACTCTTCCGTGAAACTTCAATGAAATAAATATTGTTTATTCAGTGGTCTCAGTGATCTCTCTTATTTCTAAAATCGTAATTCCCCTGATTCTTTACATGCCTCATTCCTTCTTCATTCCCTAACTGCTAAAAATAAATCAAATCTCTGTTATTACTTTAACTTTGTAATGATCTTACATTTTGCAATTATATAATTTTGCAGTTTAATTTTCTTAATAGTGATCTTTTGCACTGTGAGCTCCATGTGGTCAGTCATCATGTGCATTTTACTTCTCTAGCCACATCTCCAAGGACAGTGTTGACATAGTTGGTGCTCAGTGAACACTTGTCGGATAAATTAATCAGTGAAAGAAATAATGTAATTATGATCTGTATATTTTTCAATTTTTCTTCTAGACAGTGAATACAGTATATTTTAAAAATTAATTCAACAAATATTTAGTGACTACCTACTATATTTCATAGTGTTTAGGTACTGGATAAAGCAATGAATAAAATCATATGTAGCTCCTATCCTCCTGGAGCTCATAGGCTTGGGAGTGTGTGGAGACACAGATATTAAAGGAATCTATAAGTACATACATATAGACAGTGACTGAAGCTAAAAAGAAAAAGTATAAGGCATTATGTTAGAGAATAGTGGGGTCTCCTTTAGATTGGAGAGTCAAGGTACCTTTTCTTTGGCACATTTCATATAAGTTATTTTTATATTTTTATGCATAATTTATATCTGGCTTATCTAGTATCTATGTACATAAGAGATTACATTGTATGCTTTCTTTGCCCTTTCCAGAGCTCTAAATTCAATGTTGACTATATGGTGATCACTCATTATATCTTTAGTAACTGTTTGGCAATGCATTCTGTTTAAATTCTTTGAAACTTAAGGCATAAATAAGAGGCTAGAGAAGTTTCTACTCATAGACTTCGGTAATAACCAAATTTGGTGAATAATGCAATTCACACACCAAAATAAAAGAAATCCAATTCACAAAATGTCATTGTAAAACTGGACCCTTTGGAACCTAAGGATAGCTCCACTGGATTTATTTCAAGTCAGCACATTATAGACTGTCTAAATAAAATGCGTTATTTCCTGTTATTGATGTGTATGAGCTATTAAAAGCACTAACTTTTCCTTTACATTAATGTAAATTGGTTCTTGGAAGTAGAATTTTTTAAAGAGTTTTTTTTTTTGTTTTGGGTTTTTTTTTTTTTTTTTTTTTTTTTTTTTTTAAGAGAACCGTATTTCAAGGCAGGATTGGTGTAAAGAATTGAAACATTTATTCTATTTTCTTTCCTTCTGTCCTCTGTCATGGGTCCAGCTGAGATTCACTACTAAACCAATACTAGCCCAGACCAATGGTAGACTGAGAGAAATTAAACAGACTGATAAGAAGAGGTGACTGGATGCTGAGAGATTATGGGTAGGGAGTTCAGGGACAAGTTTTCTTGATTAGAGATTGAATTAAAGTTTTTTTCTGCCCCTCTCTTGGGGGGAACACACACAAAGATATACATATATCCACATGTGTATATGTGTATTTCACCACCTCTTCAAGTCATATCCTAGATTCAGGTGCTATGAAGCAAGTATCTTTTAAGTAAGTAGCAGATGTAAAATATAACTACTTGCCCTTTATAGTTTGACTGCCTGGAAGTCAAGAAAATTGCATCTCAAATCAGCATCATTAGCTGATCAACAAAGACTGAAGTCCGCGTAGATTTTGCACATTTTTCTTGAAATTAAACGTATTAGATATTTTTCCCTTTAGAAGGTTTTGGTTGGATAACAATTGTGGTATTCTTGCATATAAATATAATAATGTAAGGTCTACAAAATCCTGTATTCATTGTTAACATATAATTTGTTATTAATGTATTATCTATTAACTGTACTTTCTCCATTAGAAGGATTAGAGTGAAACTATTTCTCTGCGTAGTTTGAATGATTTAAGATGGAAGAAAATTTCCATCCTTAAGGTTGGGAATAGATGTCAACAATTCCAGATAGACTTCCAAACTCAGATGACCTAGTTAATTTTATTTCAGGGCAATGAACAGATGGTGAGTGTTCTCTGTCTATCTGGCATTAACGTACACTCTGTCACCATCAGACTTAACGGTGGCAGATGGCAGTTGTATTAGCAAACATTCAGTTCTCTCCCCTTGATTCTTCCCCTAGGACTGAGGAAGGCCCAGCCATGGCTCACATCTGAGTCACACTGTGGCCACCTCTCCAGTAAGGCCTGAGCAGAGAATGTCAAACCACTGGAAGCCCTCAGTAATGCGGGCTTTCTGGTTCACTCATGGCAACAGGCACAGCTGGGGCCTCTTCAAAGGCTTATGGTAGGTATTATGGTCTCAGTGTTAAATCCTGCTGGGGTTCAGTGCCACTCCAGGGCAGGTTGAGTGTTTCTGTGGGATGAATGGGTTTTTCTGAGCCTCTTGTGGAAAAATGCCTGGATATATATAAATAATGGGCTCTGGTGAACTCCTCTGGATACAAAAGTAATCAGCCATATTTAGCAACATGAGTCAGTTAACTCCCTTAGCTGATCAGTGGAGCAACAAGGTGTCACTATGAAAGAGAAACTTTTTTTTTTTTTAAGTAAAATCTTCTTTTTTCCAAATCCAGATGGGACTATGTTACAGATGCACTTATGTATTTGGATTTATACAAAGGAGTCAGTGATTAATTACTGCACATTTAAGATAAAACTAGTGCTTAGTTTATGAATTAACTGTCTCTAAAGTCATCATACCAGAGTTAGTTGAGATTGTAAAGAAATAATAGCCTAAGAAATAATAGGAAGTTTCAGAGAATCTGAAAGATAACCTTTGCTTTCTAGAATTTATAGGACCAAAGAAATAATGCAAAGAAAAGAATATGGTTCAGTGATTTATTAAATCATTTGTTTCTGTTTTATGGGCACATATTTTTCAACATATAAGATGTTAAATACTTAAGTTTTTTAAACATTCTCTTTCAATTAAAAGAATATATTTTTAAAGTTTTAGGTACACATCAAAATTAAGAGGAAAATACAGAAATTTGCCTTGTAACCCCTGCTCCCTTGCATGCATAGCTTCCCCCACTGTGAACATTCTTCAGCAGGAATTGAGCACATCATAATCACCCAAAGTTCATAGTTTACGTAGGGTTCACTCTCAGTGATGTATATTCTATGGGTTTGGACAAATGAATGATGACATATATCCATCATTATAGTATCACACAGAATATTGTCCATTGCCCTAAAAATTCTCTGTGTTCTGCTTATTCACCCCTCCCTCACTCCTAACCTCTGTCAACCATTGACCTTTTTATGGTCTCCATAGTTTTGCCTTTTCTAGAATGTCATGTAGTGGGAATAATACAGTATGTAGCCTTTTCAAATTGGCCTCCTTCACCCTTTTAATTTTGGTAACTTATTCCCAATCTGACTATAGATGTGCAAAGTCCAATCAAGAAAAATGTAACTGATAATTTAAATTGCACATATTTTATAATGCAAATTTGCTATCATCAGGGTTATAAAACATGCCAGAAAAGATATTTTATAATTTATCTCTAAGTTAGGAATTGGTGATACCAAGCATTATTGATGGTTTATTATTTATTGCTATATGAGATATGTATTAGAGACAAAATTGTCTTTGATATTTATGGTGATTATTCACGAATTGCTATAAAATGTTTAATAATAAACCCCACATCACTGAAGAGTGATACACAACTACTTTAGCAATACAAATAGTGGTCTCATTGGTTATACTGCTCAGGGTACATTATAGTCTGCATATTAGCTTTCAGGAACTAATAAATAATTGCCCTAAGTGTCTTGGCAACATACCAAAATAATTCACTATCTCTGAGCTAAAGTAATTGGGGTACATTGGATATATACTTTAGGGGAGATATTCTAAGATGTTGGCTCATAAATATATTAATTAGGGCATAATACATTGAAAGGAATGATAAAATAGAGTCATCTAATCTGATGAATGAATTCTTTATTTCCAGTGATTTAAAAATACCTTTTTAAATTTGACTAGGACACAAGTAATTCTCCCCAGGTTGCTTTTTACATATATTTGACTTGATATTGACCTAGAATATTCTGTTAAGCAGGATTTTTATATGGGATATCTGAAAAACATGAATTTAGAGGAAAATGCAGCTTTGATGATTTCTTAAATATAAATCAGAATGAGCTGCAGTTCCAGTGATTTCTGAATAAGACTATAAATGTGTATTCTGAAAGCTTTAGAACCATAAGTTCTTGTTTTGCTTTATTTTTTTCTGAATTATTCATACAATTGACTCAGTACTCTGCTTTGATTTGCTATAGATCTAATTTTATTTATGTTAATCTCACAAGAATGGTGTCAAATGTATTTTTTTTGTTAGCTTTGGACGTGCTTTTGGAATTTATAAATACTTAGATGTGTAGAATCATTGACTTTTAGAGAGGTATAGACTCTGAATTCATTCTAATGTGGTAAATCTCAGAGAGTTTGGGACTTAAACAAGGTCACAAAGGTAAAATGGGACTGTCACTAGAACCTACATCTTTAATAGTCAATGAATAAAGCTGTTCTTAGTGTTGGTACAACTAAACATGAAGATGAGTGTTCATAGAATTCCTCTGAATAAAAACTGACAGGTAGAGGCTCAGACTTAGTTATCTACCTCAAGTTGCTGCCTATGCATTTACAAAATTTACAAAATTTACAAAATTTTTAATTTACAAAATTTACAAATTTTTTCTGTAGCATCAATAAAATACTATGGCAAGGAACTTCTGCCATCAGCGTCTTGCAGTTTTTCCTGTTATCAGGAAACTCTAAAACAGATATTGTTACTTTAAGCCACTATTTGTTCTTATATCATATATAAGATACATATCATTAAGTAGTTCCTTTAGGCTATGAGAGAAGAAGATCCTGGAAAGCATCTTAGAGGTGAAGAAAACTAGGCAGGAGACCTAACTCAAAAGACTGGCTATTGAAGGACAAACTTCACAAACTTTGTAGCTTACCCCAGCTTCTAGCTCAGCAGGTAAGTAGATGAGTAAAATAAATTTTCTAAAGAAGTACTTAACATTCCTGGTACTCTGCTAAGTGCTTTTTGTTACATTATTTCATTTGATTCTTGTAATAATACCCTGAATTAGGGACCGTTATCATACCCATGTTATCAATAACAGAGATTTAGAGAATCTAAGAATTTTTCCTAAGATCATGTGTTTGATTTACAAAGCTAAGATTTCAATCCAAGTCCATCTGAAGCCACAGGTTTTTCTCTTAGCCATAGCCCTACAGTGGTTATATTTTACAGGCAAGGGGAACAGAATGTAGGAAAGTCATACCATGTAAGGATCTGGTGAGTTCAAAAGGTGAAAATATTTGGGGTATAGGTATGGAACTGGCTGTGAAGCAGTGATTCTTAAATATTCAGGAATTTTGAAAGCTGATTGTTAAATTGTTGATAGGATAAGATCAACTACTGTGGAAGTATTTACACAGAGGTAGGCAAATAATACAAATCAGGGCTTTATTTCCACAGAATTGTTTTTTCTAGCACAACGATAGTTCCTAGAATTTTGGTCAGATTACAGGATGTATGAAGGTAGAAATATACCTTAAGGTCAGTTTATAAAGAGCCCTGGTAAATGTAAACATCACCATGGTTTTTGAAACGCGCATCGAATTATGTGCCCCTCTCAGGCTCTGACACTCCACTGGCTCCCAGCTGTCATGAAATGGAAACTCTGTACCCTGGAGTGTGGCTTGTGCTTTGTCTTCAGTCTCCCTCTCCAGTTCTCCCTACTCTCCTTTTCACTCTCCATCAAGCTACCATCTCACTAGTCAACTCATTTGGGATTTTTAATAAACAAGCTCTTTCCAAGTTTAGTCCTTCACATGAGTTGCTCCCTTTGCCTACTTCTCTAGTTTTAGATCTCAGCTTAAATATCACTTCCAGAAAGTCTCTTCTTGACTTCCAAATCTAAAGTCGCTGCCTAATGCCTCTGTCACATCAGCCCATTTTAACACTCTGCTTAGTACTTAATGGTGTGGCGCAGGGGTTAAATGCCTTGCTTCTGAAGTCAGACTGCTGGAGCTCATTATTACTTCTCCACTTACTAGCTGTGGGACTTTATACAAGTTGCTTATTTCCATGACTCAATTTCCTATTTGAAAAATGGGATGCAATTATTTCCTTTTCATGGGGTTTCTATGGGAATTCATGTGTGTAAAGGAATACAAACCACATGAGAAAAAGAACAGTGACTGTTCCATGATAGCATTAAAAATATTTTCGATAGTATCACTGAGAACTGCATTACTAATGTGTTATCCAATTTTCTCAACTAGGATATAAGTTCATTGTGAACATGTATCTCATTTGTTTGGTTTGCTTTTAATTATTCCCATCACTGATCCCTGGAACAAGGACCTTGCCCATGGTAGGCAGTGGGGCAGGGAGAGGGTCTATGGGGATGTGATTCAGGCTGTGTTGTTTGTTTGTCTCCTTGGCTTCTCTCAGAATTCTAGGTCCTTCCAATATCTCTGAACCCAGAACAGTAAAAACAGTGAAGATGTGTGAAACAGTCTGTGCGGAGGTAAAATGAAAGTGAGAGAATCTACCCTGTCTTCCAAGGAACACAATTTATCTCCAGCCCATGGTGGCTATTTGGGAATACTGACCCAGTGCTGTTAGATCTCTTAGAAATGTGGACTTTTTTTTTTTTTTTTCGGTGTGAAATCTCCCAAGCTTTAAATATTTACTTCAAAATTTTACAGATGACTTATGGCTGAGCAAATCATATCTGTAGGCTAGACTTGGCCAGGGCCACCTGTTTACTACCTATTGAAATTGATGTCTTGGTTTCCACTGTAAGAAAAGTGTCCTTGTCCTCTTCCCACTATCTGACACCTTGCTCACAAAGTACTTGATGACAAACTCTGCAGTTGCATTTCCCTGACTCTCTCTACTCTGTTGGTATCCTCCACTCACTAAGACACATCCTTCCTCAAATGGTACCTTTTGCTCTGGATTCTGTTCCTTGGCTTTAACAGATTATTAACTGGAGAGTTATGTGACTCACACCAAAGTAAGCATGGTATGCCATGGGGGTGAGTATGAAGAAGGTGAGCAGTCTGAGTCTTTTGTTTAGAGATTTATTATGGAAAAAAGATGTCACCTGAGGAAAGAGACTATCATTTCTCATTTCTCTTCTCCCTCCTTTTTAATTCTTTCTGTTCAATGGTGACATTAGTCGGATCAATATCTTAAGCCCTTAAAGGTTTTAATCTGAATGACTTTTATAAAGTTACGGTAATAGCAATGCCTTTGCGATCTACCTTGTTTTCTTCTTTTTTAATTAACATATAATGTATTATTTGTTTCAGGAGTACAGATCTGTGATTCATCTATCTTATATAATACCCAGTAGTCATTGCAACACATTCCCTCCCCAGTGTCCATCACCAAGATACCCTATCCCTCCATCCCCCTACCCTCCAGCAACCCTCAGTTTGTTTCCTATGATTAAAAGTCTCTTATGGTTTGTCTCCCTCTCTGGTTTCATCTTGTTTCACTTTTCCTTCCCTTCCCCTATGATCCTCTGCCTTGTTTCTTAAATTCCACACTTCAGTGAGATCATAAAATTGTCTTCTCTGATTGACTTAGTTTGCTTAGCATAGTACCCTCTAGTTCCATCCATGTTATTGTAAATAGCAATACTTCATTTTTGTTGGCTGCATTATATTCCTGTGTGTGTGTGTGTGTGTATACATACATACACACCACATCTTCTTTATCCATTCATCTGTTGATAGACATCTGGATTCTTTCCATAGTTTGACTGTTGTAGACATTGCTGCTGTAAATATTGAGGAGTTGTTACCTCCTCGGATCACTACATTTGTATCTTTGGGGTAAATACCCAACTGTGCAACTGCTGGGTCATGGAGTAGCTCTATTTTCAACTTTTTGAGGAACCTCCATTGTCCAGAGTAGCTGCACTAGCTTGCAGTCCCACTACCGGTGTAGGAGGGTTCCCTTTTCTCCGCTTCCTCGCTCCCATTTGGTGGGAAGGGAATAATAATAATGTCTTCAACATTTTTTGATTGTATGCTCCCCTATCTATAAAAATAAATAAATAAATAAATAAATAAATAAATAAATAAATGTTTGTCAGCTGCCCTCCTCCATCTATATGTTGAAGTACTAACCCCTAAATTGATGGTATTAGAAGGCGGGGCCTCTGGGAGGTGATTAGGTCATTAGGGCAGAGCCCGAATGAATGGGATTAGTGCTTTGTAAAAGAAGCCAAAGAAGGGTACCTTGCTTCTTTTACCATGTAAGGATACAACAAAAAGATGGCCATCTAAGATGTTTAGGAGACATTGAAGGCTGGCTTTACAAGCTAGCCCTTACTAGAAATCAGAGCCTTGATCTTGGATTTTCCAGCTCCAGCACTGTGAGAAATAAATGCTTATTGATAATAAGCCATCCAGTTTACTGTATTTTGTTATAGCATCCTGAGCAGACATATATCTCCTGAATGTATATTTGTTCAATATTTTATATGCAATCTAGTATTCAAGTGTATTTACATTTTAAAATGCACATAAAATATCAATTTATAATTAATGAGATAAAAATTATGAGGTAAATCCCATCTCTTTATACTCCACAGGGCATTAACAAGTATACTTTTTTTTTTTTTTTTTAAGATCTAGCATGGGGAGGAGCAGAGCGAGAGGGAGAGAGACTCTCAAACAGATTCTGTGCTGAGTATGGAGCATGACCAGGGCTCAACTTCAGGACCCTGAGATCATGACCTGAGCGAAAATCATATGAGTTGGGCCTTGACAGTTAACTGAATTTGCCACCCAGGCACTCGACCAAGTATACAACGGGTGGATTCACCTGTAGTCTAAAGATACATCAGCCTCTAAAAGTGATGCTTTACCAAACTGGGGAATGAGTGGCTATCCTGATCTATCCTTTTTGTCAATTTTGTGTTGGAATGCTGTCCAGGATGGAAGTGCCCTGGTATGGACACGGCTTGGAGCTTCCATCCTTTAGCACAGCTGCTGGGAATCTCAGCAGACTCTTTGGGTTATAGGGCTGGTTGTTGAGCCTTTGTCTCAAAAACCAGGAGCTTATGTCTCTCTTCACTTTGAATTTCTTTTTTTTTTTTTTAAAGATTATTTATTTATTTATTTGAGAGAGAGAGAGAGTGAGAGAGAGCATGAGTGAGGAGAAGGTCAGAGAGCGAAGCAGACTCCCCATGGAGCTGGGAGCCTGATGTGGGACTCGATCCCGGGACTCCAAGATCACGCCCTGAGCCGAAGGCAGTCGTCCAACCAACTGAGCCACCCAGGCGTCCCTTCACTTTGAATTTCTTTCTTCATTTTATTAGGGTTGTATGGATCACCCAAAAACAAAATAAAATGATGGGAGCTATACAGAAGTCTCAGTTGGGACTGAAAATATACACATCAATCCTAAAACACAAAATCTACGGGCACCAGGTAAACGTGGGCTCACTGCACCATTTAATTACAATACTTCTCCCATTTCTACCACCCTCTCTGGGAAGAAGGGTGTTTAATTAATTTTTCTCAGCACTATCAGTGTTTGTCATAGTCTCTGGATTATTGAGTTTATAATCTCTGACCTAAACCATGATGCCAGGAATGAAGTCAGAGGCTACAGTGTCTGAGGCCTCATCTTCCTCCCTCCAAGCTCAAGGACAGATTTATTTTAACAGCTGTTTACTACCTGATCTGAATTACGGGACTTCTGGAAAGGTCAAGGAGAAAGCTAAACAGAACAGCTGTTCCTATCATAGGACCTTATTTCTAGGAAGCTGGAAAAACAAAACATTCTATTGTAGAATATCTCAACAGTCATTTTAAGCATGATTTCACTGTGATTGTAAATGAAATTATCTTCCTTCTTAAAATTCCTTTTTCTGGGAATACAGCTGATAGAGTGAAGCCATTGTATCTTGCAAAATACTCTTTTAAACACTGGCAAAAAGCTAACCTGATTTTTTGAATTTATCAACATCATTTTTTTCCTACTGTCTGTTTCAGTGTTAATCATTGAATATTTTATTTGTTTTATGCTTTTTGATTGAAAAACAATGATCAAAAATCATGAGTGGACTCCTGCCTTGTCATTCAAAATGCTGTCCACATTTCTTTATCCTTAGCTCTTTTCAAAGTAAATTTCATTAACTGAAATCATCCTCTTTCTAAAATAGGAAGGCATCCTGACTTGGACAAAGCTAAACTATGCATTCCTCTTACTGAACTGTCAAACCTAATCCTTAATGTCCCTGCTGTTATAGTTTTAATTCCTCACCAACAACTGTGCATGAATGTGCTGTGAGAAGAGACAGCTGGTTGGAGTGTCTCATTTTGACAAATATTATCAATGGTTCAGTGTCAGCCTGGGGAGACACAACAAATGGCATTCCATAGAGGCTACTTTGTGGGCCTGTTAACATTTTAATCAGTGGCTTGGATACTGGAATAAAAATATGCTTAGAATGTCTGTGATGGACACTAATGTTCATGATGGGAATAGACCAAGTTCCTAAACTGCTCTCTACCTTATAATCTTGTGATAGCTTGGAGAAGCTCTGGGTGATTTTATATGTAAAGAAATGGAAATCCCAACAGTACCAACCTTTGTCACCTACATTGAATAATTTTTTTTAAGGCAGGCCAGGTTCTCCTATTAGTTTCTAGCTACATCCTAGACTGATCCCTTCATCTTCTCTTTGCTTCCATGGGACTGAAGCATCTGATTGTTTATTCTCATTCCTGGTTGCTGTTGCTTGTGACTCAGCCTGGACCCTCACAGCTGTTCTTTCTGATACACTGGGAATGTTAAGGCTTTAACTGCGAACATACAAAGAAATAGAAGGGATTTTTAAAATTCCAAATAATTGGGATTATCAAAAGCTAGAAAAGCTCTTAAAAGTAATACCAATTGGGGTGTCTGGGTGGTTCAGTGGGTTAAAGCCTCTACTTTCGGCTCAGGTCATGATCCCAGGGTCCTGGGATCACGCCCCACTTCGGGCTCTCTGTTCTGCGGAGAGCCTGCTTCCTCCTCGCTCTCCCTGCCCTCCTCTCTTGCCTACTTGTGATCTCTGTCTGTCAAATAAATAAATAAAATCTTAAAAAAAAAAAAAGTAATAACGATCATAGCTTTGCTGGTCTACATTAAAATGCAAATGAAGCTAGGTCAAAGAGTGCCTTTCCTTAGTCATTCACTCTGTCTGAATCTAGAGTCTAGACCAAGCCCTGAATCCAAGTTCAGCAGATTCCCATTGGCCCAGTGGGATTGCTAATTCTTTTCAGATTGGGCTTCTGAGTCTTCTGTGTTTATTTTCTCTTTTTCTCTGGCTCTCAAGCCTGTTACCCTTTCATCACAATTATTCTTGGTTTGTTCTCCTTGTCCTTTTTCTTTCTAGCAAGTTGAAAGAGAAGGACCATTAAGGACCCCTTCTCTAAACTTTAAGAAGTCTCTACTGACCTAAAAATTACCCTTTTTGCTCTTTGGAGTTCCTGCATTCTCTATCAGTAATTATTTGAAATCAATTTACTAGGAATCATTGAGGCTCATTCTTTCAGCTCTGAACATGTGAGTAGGCTTCATTCTCTACTGAGACCCCATTAGTTTGCTCCATCCAGAGGTTAGCCAGAGGTTAGCCTCTGTATGTTATCTCTGGTCTCACTAGTTTCCAGAAGACATAATCCCATCCTACCTTGTTGTTTTTTTTTTTTTTAATCCTACCTTTGATAAACTCAATTACTTTTTTTTTTCTTTTTGTATCTGAGGGAAACATCATTGTGCAGTAGCTGTACATTTATGGATTACTTGAAACACCCTAATTTCAAATTACTGTTAAGATCCTTTGGTTGTTTCTTCTTGATTATGTATATGCCCCTCATTTTGTGTTCTATATGGTTGTTTTTTTTTTTTTTTTCTTCTTCTTGTGTCCTCTTTTCTCCAGAAGGTGGTTTTCCAGGGTCTTATGATTATTTTAAAAAATATTATACATGGTAACCATTACTAGTATTCACAAATACCCAATTCTCCTTCCCATTATACTCTCCAAGCTTCTTTAGTTAGGTGAGAGCAGTAGACTAGCTCTGGCCAACGAAATGTATGTGGATGTGATGTGTGAGACAATGAAAAACCTCTAAATTTCTCTAATCTGTTTTGTCCCCTATGATGATGACCAGCTATACCCTGGGCAAATGACTCTGTCAGCCTCTCCTTACGATTATAAGGAACAGAACTGCTGTTTTGTTGACTCTCATTGGGCATGTAGTGTGGGGAAGAAATAAACTTGTTATGTTAGAAACTGATATTTCAGGGCTAATTTGTTACTGGGGTATAGCCTATTCTGATTAATACATTATGTTATGAGCAGGGTCTAGCAATAACAAGCATTACCCCTTCTGGCAGAAGAGGCTCAAGATTCCCTAGAATGTAACTGATGATAAATCCATTTTGATGTTCATAAACTGTGGAAGGAATGATTTATTTTTAAATAAGGAATGATTTTTTTTAAAGATAAGACAACACTTTGATTTTTTTAAACATGGACAAATTCAGAGACGATTTTAGCATCTAGAGGTGCAGATTTTTTTTTTTTGTCTGAAAATTATATTTCTTTTCAGAGTACAGTTTTCTGTAAAACTGTTTTTTAATTCCTACATTGTATTTCTAAAACTTTCATATCGAAGGAGGCCATCAGATATTTAGAGCTGTAAGAACAGGTCAGCTTCATGATTCCCACCCCACTCATGGGATCAACTGTGGCCCAGTACAAAGAATTCTAGTGCCATGGATTCCATTATGTCCAGAATCTGTCTTGTGTTTTGCTTTCCAAACCTGCCTTGACCGCCTTACTTGTTCATTCCTGAGGCTTTTCTTGATGTCTTGTCTCTGGACTTCACCCTTCAGTTAGACCTAATTTTTTGAAGTTACTTGTTTCCCACACTCTCAGCTGGGACCCAGCATCAGTCCCGCTTTGTTCTTTAGCTAAAAGCTTATTTCCCCTCCCCCATTCTCACACTCACTCTCAACTCCTGGAACTGCTAAGCCCAGGCTCCCCACATTCCCAGGAAAAGAAGTCAGCAATAGGAGGTCAGAGAAAAAAGTCTGAAGCTCATGCAGGTAGCGATAGAAATTATTTTTATAGTAATTTTAAGAAACCAGTCTCATTTGCATCAAACTTTTCCACAATCTTAATTATTTCTGGACTCACTGGTTGTAGTTTACTTCTTAAAGGCACTGTAATCCATCATTGTGCACATGTATTGATATTCTGATGGTGAGATAGAAAAGAGGGAAGGATCAGGCTGCAAAGTGCTTTATAAAGAAGGACAGTTTCCTTATTTTCCAGATGGGTCAGGGAGGCATAGCTGGAAAGAGAATGTGGATTTTTATCCAAATCCTGTGCTTTCACTTGTCTTGGCAGCTGCATTCTGAATAGTGTAAGTCATTAAGAGGACGCAGCACTCTGGGCTGAGGTTCTGTGCAAGGTAGCACTGCAATATAGCGCTGTGAACATCTTAGACACACCTTATGCATTGTCTAGTTTACATAAACTGCTACATAATTCCTACACACAGACCGGGACACTTTATATAAAATGTAGTTCAACATTTCTTACATATCCATCTTAATCGTATAATTTTGCTGAACTGAATGCTCTTATTTTCAGAGCTTACATGATTATGGCTGCCAATATTATCATAAGAACAAAAAAATTGATCAAAGTAATTTCCCTGAACATGTAATGACTTATTCTATTTTCTTTCCTGTCCCAAGTATTCCGCAAGTATTGAAAAAAAAAATCAAGAATTACTATTTTATTATTCACTTATTATTATTAATTACAAGTTACTGATCCTTTACATGTTCTCTTTCTCTGGTCATATACAGTCAGTGATAACTTCTAGCAAAGGCTGCTGATGATTTAAAAAATGTTCACGTTTCATAGCTTAATTCATGTTTCATTAACATTAAAGCATTTCCTGAAATAGGGAATAATTATGCAAAGTGCAGTAGATTTAATGTGATCCAGGATCCAAGACATCCTGTTCTTGCTACAGTTGGGAAGACTGTTAAATTGGAAAGGGGAAGTCTTCTCTTGATAGTCGTCTAGCCTCTGCCTGCTTCTTCTTATCTTTTCCAGCTTCTTCATTTTGTTTTCCTTGGTGCTCCTAAGTTGACATTAATCTATTGACTCAGGAAAGATATTGTTATCTCCTTGGTATTTATTTGAAACCTTAATGTATCGCAAATCTTCATTTCAACATAGAATGTTAAGTTGGGGCTCCAGTATCTATGAAATTTTTTGGTATGCAAACCACAAACGTTAAGCATTAAAACTCAATCTTGAAAGGAAGGGAAAAATTTAAAACCATGTTTTAATAATAATGTCAATAACTTAGCTATTTTCATGTATTCTCTCTTTTATTTACAAAGTATGATTATATGTATTTCTCTTTTTGTTACCCAGCTTTTTCTTTTATAATGTTTGGAATACTGGAGAAACGAAAGATGTTAAAAAAGCAAGAAGCTGGGGTAGCCTGGGTGGCTCAGGGGGTTAAGCCTCTGCCTTCAACTCAAGTCATGGTCTCAGGGTCCTGGGATCTAGGCCTGCATCAGGCTCTCTGCTCAGCTTCCCCCTCTCTCTCAGCCTGCCTCTCTCCCTGCTTATAATCTCTCTGTCAAATAAAAAAGATCTTAAAAAAAAAAAAAAAAGGCAAGAAGCTGTATTTGTGTCCTTATAGCTATTGGCATATTCCAGTATCAATGAGATGGTAGAGTTTTAGGAACTATTCTGAGCAATTTTACCCACTTAGGGCATCTAATACTGACTACCCAAAAAAAAAAAAAAAAAAAAATCAGTAAAGTCCATGCTGTTTACTTTTCTTCCTACAAAACTAAGAGTTTTTTGTTTTGTTTTTTCTTTTCTACTCAAGACATACAAGATTTAATTAAGAATGACATCTTACACTATGAGACAAGCTGTATGTAATTTCTTAAATAATTCATATGTCCAGCAGCTAAAATAAAAAGGCAAATGTAAACTGTGAGGGCAAGAAGCACATGCCTCTGTTCATTTTGGACCTTCAACATCCAGTCTATTTTTTGGAACATGGTAAACAGGAAGTAGATATTTGTAAATTTGAAAATAAATTGGTAATACATTATCAATATATGAGATGGTTCTGGTTTAATTACCAATTCCTCCTCACTGCATCTCTTTGTTGAGAATGGTTCTGGAATCATTAAAGGAATAAGGGTGCTGTTCACCTTAGGGTCAGCCTCTCTTCTGTGGTGCTGGTTCTGCATTATCATACTGGTTTTTTATTTATTCTCCACTCATCTATTTTTGCTTTCATTTCTAGTCCCTGTCACAGTATGAGTCAGGCCACATCTTCTCTCCTTCTCTTTTCTTTTCTCCTTTCTTTTCTCTTCTCTTTTATTCTCTTCTCCTTTCTTTTTCTTTTCTTTTCTTTTCTTTCTTTCTTTCTTTCTTTCTTTCTTTCGGAACACTTCACAAATCTGCATGTCATCCTTGCCCAGGGACCTTGCTAACTTCTCTGTAACATTCCAATTTTAGTATATGTGCTGTCAAGCAAGCACAGACTGTTTCTTTCTAGACGGGGTGTTTTCATGTATTACTCCTGCTCTCCTAATTGGGAACTAGAGCTTTCATTTGTATGTTGCAATAGCTCAGGCTCTGGTCCTATGATTTTTCTTCATCCATCATCTTCTCTTTATTCTTTCTCCTCTCTTTCCATTGGCTCTCTTCCCACCAGCATATATTTGATATTTAAACATACTTAAGATGCATCCATTTTAAGAACAACTAAGTAAAAATAAAGTATCTTGACATTTATGCCTTTTAGGTAAGATTTCTTCCTCCTTTTCTTGGCCAGGTCATTTGAAATACCAGTCTACCTGGAATATTTCTCTTTCCTTTGCTCCTGCTCTTTTCAACACAAGGTAATATCTCTTCTGCCTATCACACCTCACAAAAAGTATCCTTCATAAGGCCTTAATTCTCGGGATGATCTCCTGTGATAAGGAAAGAAAATGCTGTGACTTTTAATTACATTTTAATTAATATTCATGTCCTCATTGACACTGGAACCTCACTTGGTCACATGTTAAGTCAAATGATGGCTTCTGAGGGAAGAGTCAGAGCCACACTGTGGAGATGTTTCTATGTAACTGCTATGTGTTGTAGTTTTCAATTACAGTAATGACACTTTTAATCCTTGTATAAGCTCTTAACCTGGCATATTAGGAGTTAAAAACAGTAACAGTCTAATAGGCCACTATAAAAAATATGTTAAAAGTTAAAATCATCAGTATCTATTTAAAATATATATTTACTGGGCACCTGGGTGGCTCAGTTGGTTAAGTGTTTGCCTTTGGCTTAGGTTATGATCCCAGAGTCCAGGGATCAAGCCCCGCATCAGGCTTCCTGCTCAGGGGGTTCTCGTTCTCCCTCTCCTTCAGCCCCCCACCGCTCCTTCTCTCTCTCTCTCTTGCTTACTCTTTCTCAAATAAATAGGTAAAATCCTTATTTAATAAAATCTATACTTACAACAGCTACCATAAAGATGAAGTTTATCCTACATGCCTTGAAATAATTGTTAATATTAGCAAAATATTAATAATAGCTATTAATATCAGCAGGGCCTTCAAAACACATTAACTCATTCACACTTTTTTCTATTTTTTGTATTATGTAATACACACAATCCATTGGAACAATAGAATGTGCATATAATCTATAAATAAGTGATTATATGTACATGGTTGGTTTGTGTTCAAATTGTGTTCCCTTATGGAATATGCAGTAAAAAAACAGATCACTGTATTATATTGCTTTACCTATTTATGGTAGATGGCTCTCCTGTAGTTGAAGTATTTCCTCATAAATTAATTTTGGGTAATGAAACAATCTGTATGTTTCATTGGGTAATTACAATATGCATAAGCATACTAAATGTCCTGAAATGCCCTTCAGTAAGTATAATTTTCATTTTACTGTGTTTACAAAGCATCTCCCAAACTTACTTGTTCAGAGACAGTTCTTTTGTTTTGGTGGCACCACTCTTAAAATGCTTTGGATTAGGGTTTCACAGATTGAGAAATATTGATTGCTGATTTAAAAAAATATCTATGATGCATTTTTCACTGAGAAAAGAAGATTCCAAGCCAATATGAATTGTATGATTTGGTTTAACATTATATGGACATATAAAGATCTTAGTTGACATATATACTAAGATGCAAGAAGTACTAGATAATGAATTTATTAATGATTCTTTGTTTTTCCATTTGATCAGCATAGCAATGCTTCGATTCTGTCTCTTTCACTGTCTGTGTGCCTGTGGTAAAATTATTTAAAATCTTTGTGTTCTAATTTCAATCATAAAATATGTTTTAAGTCTTTTACTTGGAATAAGCTGTACTGTCTGTTCTAATATTATTTATATTCAGCAGGTACTTAATGTGTGAGACAAGCACAATGAAAGTGACTTGTTTATATGATTTAAAACATTTTTTTAAAAAACCTTCAAAATTCAGATATATTAAAATTGAAATAAAACTTACTATGTCAGGTGCCTGGTTGGCTCAGTGTGTTAAAGCCTCTGCCTTTGGCTCAGGTCATGATCACAGGGTCCTGGAATCAAGCCCCGCATCGGGTTCTCTACTCGACGGGCAGCCTGCTTCCTTCTCTCTCTGCTTGCCTCTCTGCCTATTTGTGATCTCTGTCTGTCAAATAAATAAATAAAATCTTTTAAACAAAAACAAAAACAAAACAAAACTTACTACATCATTCAGACCCATGATCCCTTCAGCATAGCAAGGTTTCTGACCTGGGACCACAATGGGACAAGCAACAATGTCAAAGTGCTTATCATGATCCTTGCTGTTGATGTTAAAGTCCAAGAATGTGACCTGAATATTTTCCCTTAATAATCCTTTACTCATAAATGTAATCTTCTTTTTTCTCTGATTTTTTTTTGTATATTGCCTTAGTGTGGCAAACCTTATTTGAAGCTGTTCATATTTTTACTTTTTACTACTTCTTAGGAGGTTACAAATTCTCTGAATTCCTTACATGATAAATTAGATATTAATTATTTGTATTTATTTTAACTATGTCTATAGGAGTGTTGCAACAATGACTCTGTCTTTGGCCCTCCATCTTGTTCTTCCCTCTGGTACCCAGGAACGCCAGTTTAGATAACTGCCTTCTGACCTTACCATCATGCCCCTCACTCCAGTCCCATGGGGATTAAGGTCTGGTTGGGGACACAGAATATGGGACAGAGAATAGCAGCCAACAATAGCTGCATAATGCCCTGGGTTGTCCCTCCATCTGCCTACCTGCCCAATTGCTCCTGCCATTAAGTTTTCCTGAGTAAGACTATGTAAATGATGTGGAGTGGCTTACTTTGTTTTTTGGTATTAAAGTGCCCTTCTCAGTCTGGAGGATACATTACTGACCCTCCAACTCTTTCTAACAATGTCTTACTCAAGCTTTGTGCTTTGAGCACCCAATAGGACAGGTGATCATGTATTTTGTTGCCATATTTATAAAGTGACACATTGGTTGAAGGGCTTTAGAGCATACTATGTGTATAATCCAAGAATGAATCAATCTCAGAAGAATCTTTTTGGAGTAACTATGAATCAGATTTGTTTAAGATTTGCTTCTGGAGTATTCTGTGCTCTAAAGTACCTGAAAGACTACTTTGCCTTCTGAGCCTTTATACTGTAGAACAGTGCCTAATAACATGAAGAAAAATGAGAATAAAAACCGCAGTGCAGCCTTTAACTTGCTTTATGTATTGCTTTAACTTTCTTTCTATATTGCTAAACATATGCTGTTATTATCATGAACACTAAATTCCATATCTCTTTCCCTTACAGTTAAAAAATAGTCATTCTTAATTTGGAAACATATTTTCTAGTCTGGTTTCTTGTTCTGAAGGTGACAGCATTAAAAGGAGTGGACTCTTCAAAAGCACTCATCTTTGGTTTATACTTTAAATCACAGTTTTTCAACCCTGCTATTATTGATACTTGGAGCTGCATAATTCTCAGTGGGGAGCATTGTTCCATGCATTTTTGAAAATTCAGCAGCATCCCTGGCCTCTACCCACTCAATGCCAGTAGCAAGCCCTCTTTGCCACCAACTGTGACAACAAAAAATGTCTCCAGTTATAAAAAATCATCTCCAGTTGAGAAGCACTGCTTTAAATATCGACATTATTTCTTTCTTTTGTACATTTGGGATAAAACAGATTGAACATTTGATGTCTAGTGGGGGGGGGTCTCTGAAAGAAACACATGTTTTCCCCTCTGAGTTGTTTTAGAAAAGACTTTTAATAATTTTCATTTAATGTGTAAATCTAATCCTAGAGGCCAGAGAAAAGGGCCTAGGTATAGATATAGGAGTTATTTATTCAAGGCTTCATACCAGATATGAATATATCATAAAATGCATTTCTTTTAATGTCTTCCTTATTTGTGTAATGATTGGCCCCAGTCATTCCCAAATGAAGATATTATCATTTGGACTTGATCATGTTGTGTCTGGGACCAAGTGTTTTTCTGAACTGTTAGTATGCATACTACTTGTCCATAGTTTATAGATGTTTTATTCAGTTTGTTCTTCCAGAAGAAAACTAAACTCAACACCCAAAAAACAAATAATCAAGTCAAGAAATGGGTAGAAGACATGAACAGACACTTCTCTAAAGAAGACATATAAATGGCTAACAGACACATGAAGAAAGTTCGACATCGTTAGCCATCAGGGAAATTCAAACCACATTGAGATACCACCTTATACCAGTTAGAATGGTCAAAATTAACAAGACAAGAAACAATAAATGTTGGGGAGGCTGTGGAGAAACAGGAACCCCCCTTTGCTATTGGTGGGAATGCAAGTTGGTGCAGCCACTTTGGAAAACAGTGTGGAGTTTCCTCAAAAAGTTAAAAATAGAGCTACCCTATGACCCAGCAATTGCACCACTGGGTATTTACCCCAAAGATACAGATGTAGTGAAAAGAAGGGTCCTATGTACCTCAGTGTTCATAGCAGCAATGTCAACAATAGCCGAATTGTGGAAGGAACTGAGATGCCCTTCACTGGAAGAATGGATAAAGAAGATGTGGTCCATATGGACAATGGAATATTACTCAGCCACCAGAAAGGATGAATACCCAATATTTGCAGCAGCATGGATGGAACTGGAGGAGATTATGCTAAGTGAAATAAGTCAAACAGGGAAAGAAAATTATCATATGGTTTCACTTATTCATGGAATATAAGGAATATCATGGAGGACATTAGGAGAAGGAAGAGGAAAATGAAGGGGGAGAAATCAAAGGGGAGATGAACCATGAGAGACTGTGGACTCCAGGAATCAAACGGAGGGTTTTGGCAGGGCACGGGGGAGATGGGTGAACCTGATGATGGGTATTAAGGAGGGCATGTATTGCATGGAGCACTGGGTATTATATGCAAACAATGAATCATGGAACACTATATCAAAAACTTATGTACTCTATGGTGACTAATATAACATAATAAAAAATCATGATAAAAATCATAATAAAGGAAAGAAAACTACCATAGACTGGGTGGCTTAAACAACAGAAATTTATTTTTCACAGTTCTGAAGGCTGGGAATTCAAGATCAAGATGTAGGCAGGTTCCGTTTCTGGTGAGAGCTCCTTACTGGTTATGTCCTCACATGGCAGAGAAGTGGAAAGTGGAGAGGGGGAGAGAGAACATACAAGCAAACTCCTGTTCCTTCTTTTTCTTCCTATAAGGGAACAAATCCTATCATGAAGACTCCACCCTCATGGCCTAATTGCCTCCTAAAGACCCCATCTCTGTATGCCACCTGTTGGGGATTAGTGTTTTAACATATGGATTTTAGAGGGATACAGACATTCAGTCCATAGCAATGGGAGAATTTCATTATATGAAAAGGTGAAAGACTGATACTTTCTTCTGAATCCTTATAAAAAACAAGAAAGAGGGGTGCCTGAATGGCTCAGTGGGTTAAAGCCTCTGCCTTCAGCTCAGGTCATGATCCCAGAGTCCTGGGATCGAAACTTGCATCGGGTTGTCTGCTCAGTATAGAGGCTGCTTCCTCCTCTTTCTGCTTGCTTGTGATCTTTGTCAAATAAATAAATAAAATCTTAAAAAAAAACAAGAAAGAAAAGTTAAAATATTAAGAGAATAAAACTAAAGTATAACTGAAAATATAAATATATGAAACGAGATAATTAGGTTTCACTATAGTCTCTTCACTTTACCTTGAAAGGATTACAGTATAAAACTGAACATTTATCCTTCTTAGAAAGATTTAAAAACTTAAAATTGTTTTAAACATCACCCTTACCAGGACAGCAAAGGACTTCAATTGTAGTTTTCTACCACAGGAAAATCATTTCAATTACATAGATCAGCAATATATAAGAGAGGAATTTGAAATAGAAAAGTGGCATCAGACCTTGAGATAAATGGCTTTAATCTCATAAATGATTTTTAAAGAAATAACCCCCATATGTAAATTCAAAAACAGGGTGAATACATGTCAATTCAGTTTCTTTAAAAATCTCAAAGAAGATAAGCCTGATCAATCTTTTTTTTTTTTAAAGATTTATTTATTTATTTGACAGAGAGAGATCGCAAGTAGGAAGAGAGATAGGAAGAGAGGCAGGAAGAGAAGGAGGGGGGAGCAGGCTCCCCGCTGAGCAGAGAGCCCGACACGGGGCTAGATCCCAGGGGGCTCGATCTCAGGACCCTGGGATCATGTCCTGAGCCGAAGGCAGAGGGCTAACCCACTGAGCCATCCAGGCGGCCCCAAGCCTGATCAATCTTGTTTGTTTCTCCTAGACAGGGTTTTTCAATATTGACCCTATTGACTAGATAAATCTTTGTTGTGGGAGCTGTCCTGTGCAATGCGGGATGTTTAGCAGCATCTCTAGCCTCTACCCACCACCCAGTAGCAATGCTTGCACAGTTGTGACAATCTGAACTACTTCTAAACGCTGCCAAATATCCCCTGGAGAGATAAATCTCCCCAGCTGAGAACTATCCTATAGAAGAATAAAGCAAGACTATACCTGTGAATCCTCATAAAAAGAAGGAAAAGAGAAAGGAAAGAATGAAAGAAGAAAGAAAGAAAGAAAGACCAACAATCTTTTGAGCCTCTTGGTGCTTTACTTGACACCTTTTACTATTACAGAGAAACACACTTGGAGATAATAGGGATTTAAAACAGCAGCAGACAAAAGTACATCATTTCAGTGTAATTGAGGAGAAACTAAACCCTTGCAATGGTCTCAGTAGGACAGATAACAGTTGAAAAGTGAATCTTTAGCAACTTATGTGCTTTTGAATGAATGGGAAAAAGCACTCTTATCATTGTGACTGCTACTTATATGACTTCTGCACAGTTGGAGGGTCTATTTTAGGCAACTATAAATATGATTTAAATGCAAACTCTATTATGAGCCAAATGTATTCACTAAGGTTTGGACCAATCCATTTCTATTTGATGCTCTAAAAGGAATAGCTAGGACACATACTAAAATAACCCCATCACTCCAGTACAATAGATACTAAATGAGTCAACCTGTTCCCTTTGTTGTTTAACTATAGCAATTCCAAATAAAGTTGTAGCTTGTATATGCTGCTGTTTGCTAGTTCCACCGTTTCATCTTTTTCTGAGTTACTGTGATGTCAAACCTCCCACTCAGACCCCTGTGAATATCTACAGATACCATTATTTTATCTCAGCTAAAGCAACATCAGGTCAGTGGCTCCAAGATAAAAGGCAGGAACAAAGGAAGTACAACTGACAACAAGACTGTGGGGGTCTCTGTTAACAATGGATGTTCTAGAGGTGGCAGTCACTAAAGGCCCAAGCTCCTGGCTCTTCTAGAATGGAGACAGGGCTAACCTCAATAGAACAGAACCTCTGTGTCTGATTCCAAGGAACCCAAATAGGAAAACTGATGCCAAATCTCTTGTTTTGTTTCTGAGTGGTCTTTTCCCTACATTCAAGCATTCCAGCCAATGAAATTTTTATCTAGTTAAAAATATCTGTTTGGTCATTGTGAAGTCAAGAGAATACTTTTTCCTTTAAAAGCGTGGAATTTTCCCAGAACACTTCTTCTGACTCAGATAGTTACAATAAAGAAGTTATTTGCTAGATCCTTCCAGATGTTAAAGGCTGACCAGTTACCTGGGCCGGAGTTGACTCTCTCAAAGGGAGACAGCATTTTCAGTCTGACCGATAGACGAAAGGCTGACCTGCCGGAAGCAAGAGTCTTTCACCAGGACCACAGCTCTTTGTGCATTTTGTTGCCTGTGCTGTGCACCGCAAATTACAGTTTATAGTTTCAGGGCACTGTTTGGAAACTGTTACAATATATAATCTTGTTTAATTGATTTTTGTGAGCACAGATACTGTTAATCAATACACTGTAAGTAATACATATTTATGGCATGGTTTGTTTTGTTCCAGTGCACACTGTCATTCTTCGGCCCATGTGGAAGAAAGCACTATGACTGCAAGCTAAAAATGTACCATGTCATTAAAGCAGGCAGAATCAAAAGCATTGATCTGTGTGCCCGGGGACAGAAAGGAAAGAGGGCAAGTTGAGCATAAACCAGGAAGTGGTCTTAAATAAAATATAAGAACCAACTAAAAAGCCGGTAACAATCTACTTGTAAAATTGTTGGGACTAGTAAAAGTTCTGCAAATGACCATTCATATACAAATATACAACAAATTAATATAGTTCCTTTATACTAGTACAAATTCATTATAAAATGAATGACAGATAATGTCTTATAATTATTATCTTAAAAAGAAGCATGTGCGACCTGTATGTGAAAACCAAACCAAACCAAACAACCAACAAAAACTCAGGTATATGCAAAATAAAATACATTACTGTAGAGATATGCCACACTCTGGATGAGGAAAAGCAATTAATGCACATATTTAATGCAATCCCAGTTAAAATATCAGTGACATTTTCTTTTTAAATCTTGACAAGGTGATTTCAAAATTCATCATAATAAAAAGTGGAAAAGAGCTAAGAATAATGATAAAGAACAATGTTGAACAAGATTAGCTCTCCCAGATACTAAAACATACTCTGAAACTATAATTATTAAATCAGTAGAGAAAATGTGCACAATTAGTCTAGCTAAAAATAAATTCTCTTATATAATTTAATATATAATAAACTGGAAACATTAATCAGTGAGACAAGGATGAATTATTCAGTAGAAGGAGATGGCATAATTTGTTAGGATTTTGGAAAAATGTTAGATCTTATCAAAACAACAAAACTGTAGATTATTTTAAGTTTTAATGTAAAAATTCAGACTAGAGAGACAGAAGAAATTGCCTTGGCAAGAGATATGTAAAGCATCTGTTAAAATGGATGTTTACAAATAGTTTTAATAAAATGGAAAATGATTTTTATAACATGAAAAAACAGGGTCAAATTTTACATATAAAATAAAACTTTGGTTTTGTTTAGTTAGCACAACATGCAGAAACAAATTGAAACATTTATTTTTCTATAACTGATATCATGTTCCTGGCACTCCATTATGGCAAAAAATTACAACCTTGCCAATTAAACATAATTCAGTTTCTTAGGGCTTAAAAGTTTAAAGGCTTCTTTATGTCATTTTAGAGCCTTCAGTCCTGATCAGGCCTTTCTCATTTCCTTTAGAAATCAGGCTCTCTTGCCCTGGTTCTTCCTCAGTAGTGCTTGGGTATAGAGGAAGGCTTAAATATGCTCTGGTCTCAGAGAGAAGGAATTTGATCCACCTGCTATCTGTATTTCTCTGCTGGTCTCAGCTGCAGGTGGGTAGATTTCTCTTAATCCAGTGGCCTGCATTGGTTATATGTTTATTTTTATAACCTCTGAGAATTTAGAACGTGTTATAATGGCAGATATTCCAGAATTCTGACTTGCTGTAGTCTCTGATCTCAAGGTCATCACACTATGAGACTTCTTTTTCCCAAGTCCAGGCGTCTGGTACACCACTGTCTCTGCTCTTATGTACTGGACTTCTGGAAACTTCTGGCATTCCATCTTGTTCCACTAATTATAGAGAACTAGAAATCCTATCGTAGACCCACATGCTGTATGTTCTTAGCCATTTTTAATTTGCTGTTGGAGTTTCTCCTCATTGCTATAATACTAGTTAATCATGGGGCTCTACAAGAAGCTTGCAATTTTTGTGAGATAGACCTTGCATGTTCCTATGCAAGGAAAACTTACATAGACATAAACATCTGTCTTGATGTTTCTATCACCTATTGCAACTTTCCTCCGTATTTTGATCACAAGGCAGAGCACCTGGATTCTCACAACCTATAATCCTGCCATTCCCTCTCTCTCTCACTTCTTTCTATGTAAAGCTACTATACGTACCTTATATTATGCCATGAATTTTATACTTCATGAACTATAGTGAAAAGGAAAAACTGCAGTCAGAGCCACAAATTTTGTTTGGCATATCTTAAAGAAGATTTTTATTATTTATTAGTTTATTTTCCTTTATAAGAGAGCATAAATATGGAGTCTTTTATCTCACAAGACCTTTATGAAAGCCAAATTTGAGACACGAACCTGAGCAGTTAATTTTTTTAATATTCTAGGTAACATTTTCTCTCCCTCCCTGAAGTGATAAATACCATTAGTTCAATGTATAGAGAGAATCAGAAAAGTAAAATTAAGATAAAGAGTGAAAGTACGGGCGCCTGGGTGGCTCAGTGGGTTAAGCCGCTGCCTTCGGCTCAGGTCATGATCTCAGGGTCCTGGGATCGAGTCCCGCATCGGGCTCTCTGCTCAGCAGGGAGCCTGCTTCCCTCTCTCTCTCTCTCTGCCTGCCTCTCCATCTACTTGTGATTTCTCTCTGTCAAATAAATAAATAAAATCTTTAAAAAAAAAAAAGAGGGAAAGTACATTGCTAATGGTTTCAAAATTTTATCCCCAATGCATTGTGTATAAAATTGAATAGAAAACTTGTGATTTTAAAATACTGGAGTAGGCAGCTCTACCTCTTTCTCTTCTTGGGGATTACCCTAAACAATAAAAAGAAAGAAAAACAAAAAAGGCAGTCTCCATCTTTGATAAAATTAGAAAGCATATTAACACAAAGCACTCTATGAGAGGATGAATTTCCAAATACCACAAATGTTAATCAGAGGTGCAGACTTCAGGGCAGGCTGGAAGAGCACTGTAGAGCAAAGTAGAAGAGACCTCCAAGAGAAAAAAACCATCTAATCCTTATTTTTTTTAACAATGGGAATAAGGTGTGTATAGTTAGGAACCTCCCCTCTACTTAGTTGGGGTTCAAGAAGAAGAGCTGCCCAGTGCAGATGTACAAGACATGACTATGTTCAGGAAGTAAATGGAGGCTGTGCAACAGACGTGAGTAGTGCTTACTTTTAGCCAAGAAGAAACCAAGTCCCTCGCCCACGTAAGCTTTTTGCGATGAGGGACTTCACATGAACCAGGAAAAGTTCCTCCTTGTCTGGAACATGACTCAACTTTTCTCTGACTCTTCACTGAAAGCTGAATAATAATTAAAGAAATAAGTTCTATGCAACAATATTATAAAAAGGATAAAATTAAGAGAAAACCCTTTATTGGAGAAGAATCATCAGAAAAAGTCATATTTAACAGATAAAATTGGTCACCAGAAGTATCACCATGAAGTCTAGTAAGTTAATGAATTAATATATCCTTATTAACAAAACCTCAAAGCAAAAAATAAGATCCCAGAGAAAAAAATCTGATAAAATAAGAGGAGATGAAATTGGAGTATGTCAAAAGGGAGGAGAAAAATAAGCCACTGAAGAAATGAAGTCCACATTGGTAATATGGAGCATAGGATTGAGAAAAGGAAAAAAAAAAAAAAAGCAAAGATAATTGACTTTCGCCTTGAGCACACAGCAAACTAGATACCGTTCAAAGCTCTTTACCTGCTACTTACTTTGATGGCAAATAAACTTTAAAAAATATAGTTCTACCACATTTTGAGTTCTGTGTTAATTAGAACCTATAGGAAACATATTGAAACAGAATTAAGGGTGAAATGATTCCCTGGAAGTGAAATGATTCCCTTCTATGAAAGATAAAAACAAGAAGGGTGAAAAATGGGTTAAATGTCTTTAGATCTGATGCTTTGAGAAGAGAGTGGGGAGGACGTAAAAGAGTCAGGAAGAGCCTCAGACCATGACACAGAGGAGTAAGTCTCAGCCAAACCAGTGGGGACTTCGGAACAAACAGAGGAGTCCTGCTTGAGGAATCCTGTATTGGGCAGAAGTGATTAAACCTAGTATCCCTTCTGTGCTCAGTCTTGGATAAGAATGGCTTGGGAAAATCATAGCCTCAACTTGAAAGCTGAGGCCAATCCTGAATGCATTGAGGCTGATACTATTCTCCTAACTGCATTCCTTATAGCAGAATAGTAAATTCTTTTTTTTGTTGTTGTTGGGGGGAGATTTGACAGGTGCAACTAGACAGCTGCTGTAGTCCACCTCTTCAGTCATATTAATACACTTCTTCATACAAATTTTTGGAAGGAGATCTCATCAAGGTTCTGGTGGGACTCTCTTATGGGGGGAAATGTAGAAAAGAGAGGTTAGTGAAATGAACTAACACTATTCTAGATTCCTTTTGTCCTCAGCTAACACCTCTGCCACTCTTGGTGGCTTACCTAGTGGTAAGGTGGCCTACCTGCTTTTCCAAGTCTGAGTTCCTGGTAACTACATTGTTCTTAGGTGGGATTGCTGCATTTGTGCAGTCACAAGTGAGCAAGGGAGTACCAAAAAACGTCCAAGTTGATCACTTGAGTCCACATATGTGTTTCCAAACCCTGTCTTGTCCTTCCGATTAGGGTCAATTACCACTGTATATATGGTGACTCCTCTTCTCACCTGCCAGTTTCTGTACAAAAGGACTCCTAAGTGCAGGTGGACAGCCATAACTAGTAGTTCCAATGGGATCTTTTTTTTTTCTCCTGGAGAGGTCACCCCCCCCCCCTTTAGAATCAGGACCTTGAATCCTGCAGGGGCAGTACGTGCAAAATCTTATGGTATGCCATTGAGAATGATGGTGAGTGGCATCATATTTTTTTCCAGTTTTTGGTACCTAGCTGATATATACTTTCTATCAGAGCAATAGCATCACATAGAGTTCTCTGATTCAGAGATGCACACTGCATGTATGCACACTGTATGCACACTGCATGCTGGGAGGTAGTTTCCCATCCTTGCAGAGTATTGCCCCTTCAGGTACACCATCTTAGGTGTAGCCCCAGCAGTCTGTTCTAATACTTTTAGCAGGATGGCAGCTTCCAGATAGGAGGGGGTGACATGCAGACAGTGTATCCCGTTGTCATGGTCTCCTTTATCGCCTTTGCTGTCACGTGGGCCCCATATTCACATCACATTCCACTTCTGTGGGAACAGGAACTCTATAAGCCCCAAAGATAGTGCTGGCTGAGGTTCTGTGGGCAAGAAAGGCAAACACATACTCAGAATAAGTCACTGGTCCTTCCAAGATACAGGGTCCAGTATAATTAATTTTCTACCAAATGATCCCCTGGAGAAATAATACCTTATCAGGGCCTCAGCATTGGTCTTTGTTGTTGAAAAGTCAGACATTCAAAGGCAGCCATTACTATTTGGCCTTAGTAAGTATGAGTATATGTTGTTGTTCTCATGCACAACCTCCATCACTGCACTGTTGCCTATTGTGTCAGATGTGGAGAGGTCAGTGACAAAGACTGTAATGTCGTCTTAACAAGTTATTTTGTCTGATTTCTGATAAATGTTAATTGTGCCTCTTCTCATATGTTAATCCATCATCCAGATACTATCTCCTAGAGGTACTTGCATTCAATTATCTATTCTTTTTTCTTACAGGATCCTGACAAGTCTGTTAGGTCATTAGTCATTTCATATTGTTCTTGAATCTATATATATTTCCATCCCAGAGCCCTTCTCTTCATATACAAAGAGGATGACTTGGTGTTCCAATGTACAGCTCTGTCTGCTAAGAAGATATTATTTTGCCACTACTTTTTGAGGCCACCAATGGATTTCAACCACATACTGAGCCTACCTATTCTTTTCTTTCAGAGTCATAGCTCCCTACCATCATAGATGGAACCTAAGGGAGTGGTGCTAGGACAACTGTGACAGGTCATATGGGGGCTTGGGTTATCTGTTATGGAAGATGCTCATGCATCCTGGTATTGCTCATGTTTTATCCTAATTGTACTATTTATACCTTATAAAGGTTGCTGCTTGGCTTTCTGAACTTAATGGCTTGGTAGTTTGAACAGAAACAGGCTCATGATGACACTTCCAGATGCATGGTCACTGAGAATCCTATAGTCAAGGGTTTTTCTCCACCAGGGCCCAGTAGCTTACTAACAGCTGTTTTAAGAAGGTGTATTAATTCTCTGCTGCACATAGAATGGCCTTGCTTTACAACTTCAGGGTCTGCATAATGATTTTCCCACTGTGGCTTGGGATAAACTCTGCATTGCATCCTTTTCCACCACTGACAACTTTAACACTGTAGGGTCTTCTGGATGTCGTGGCCCAGCATGTAATTGATTGTGTCATATCCTGGACCTGCTACAGAGCCCTTTTGTACTCAAGATCCACTCAAAATCAATAGTCTCTCATGTCACCCATCTTATGAGCTGGAGGAGCAGTCTGAGATGTGTAATATATCTTCTTCAGAACGTAAAAAGACTTATCAAGCATCAGACTTGCTTCTTTTCAGATTTTAAGATTTTATTTTATTTATTTGAGAGAGAGAGACAGTGAGAGAGAGAATGAGCGAGGAGAAGGTCAGAGAGCGAAGCAGACTCCCCATGGAGCTGGGAGCCTGATGTGGGACTCGATCCCGGGACTCCAGGATCACGCCCTGAGCCGGAGGCAGTCGTTTAACCAACTGCGCCACCCAGGCATCCCGACTTGCTTCTTTTCAATATAAGATGCAAGATGCAGCAATTTATCTTTTATTCAAGAGGAGTTGTCCTGACACACATCTGACCTCTATACCTCTAAATGCTTTGCTGAAATCATAGGCTTCTCTGCATCTCTATAGAAATTTATCTTTCATTATCTGGAGAGCATGTGTCTTTCCAAATTCTCTGCATGCTAGCCACCAATTAGTGATGCTGCCCAATAAATACAATGTTATTTCTATAATGGAAAAATGTGAAATTCTGTGGGATGTCCAAATATCTATGAACTATGTCATAACAAAGACCAGGAGAATTAACATATCCCTGGAGCAAAATTATGAATGGTTATTGTTGTCCATTACATTTTAATGCAATCTGTTTATGATATTCTTTTTAAATTGAGATAGAGTAGAATAGAGTTACCATTGATTTAATGGCCATATATCATATATATGTGTTTGCTAGGGCTGCTATAACAAATAACGATGGACTGGGTGAGTTAGGGAACAGAAATTTTTTTCACAGTTCTTGAGGCTGGAAGTCCAAGATCAATGTGACAAGTTTAGTTTCTTTCTTTTTTTTTTTTTTTTAAAGATTTTATTTATTTATTTGACACAGAGAGATCACAAGCAGGCAGAGAGGCAGGCAGAGAGAGAGAGGAGGAAGCAGGCTCCCCGCTGAGCAGAGAGCCCGATGCGGGACTCGATCCCAGGACCCTGAGATCATGACCTGAGCCGAAGGCAGCGGCTTAACCCACTGAGCCACCCAGGCGCCCACAAGTTTAGTTTCTTTTGAGGCCTCTCTCCTTGGTATGCAGATGGCTACATCTTGCTGTGTCCTCATATGGTCTTTTCTCTATGAATGCACATGTCTCTGCATGTCCTAATCTCCTAATCTCCTCTTCTTTTAAGGACATTCATCATTTGGATTAGAGCCACTCTTATGATCGCATTTAACTTAATTACCTCTTTAAAGACCCTATCTCCAAATATCGTCTCATAGGCTCTGGAGGTTGGGGCTTTAGCATATGAATTTATAGGGACACCTTTTAGGCCATAAGACCATGTATCTGAAGTCATATTATTCTGTTATAATAAAAATTCCATGCTTCATATGGTATGATTAGGGTTACTACTGATCAAGTTCAGCTTGCTGTACTGTCATTCTCCAGGGTCCCTCTAGTTTCTGTAAGGGGTATACCTTTTGAGGTGTGGTAATTTTTAATTCCCTATTAATTCATTGGCCAGGATAAGGATGCAGTTTTAGAGGCTTCAGTTTGGCTCCTCTCCCTGTTAGATTTTATCCTACCAGTGTGTGTTAAATCCAGTATAGGGGTTAACTCAATCCACTGTGCATTAAATCCACAGTTAATGTTAAATCTTGAGTTAAATGTTAACTCAACATCCAAATATATTGATCACAATATTACATTAAGGGATAGCAGAAGTGAACAATGGTATGTCAGCAGACCCAACAGACTCAGTGTAAGTCAGATTTTGACCAGGACTCCATTTACTACTGCCCCTCACATACCTCTGTGCTAACAATGGAGCCCTACAATGCTTCCAGTCTCCAGATATCAGGGTCAACTCCAACCACAGAATTAATAGTCTTTGAACAGTTTGAGAATTCCCTTTTTCCCACTGTATAACATCCAAATAAATAGATTGACTAAGATGTCTCCAAATTGATGAAGATTTAAATAACATAATGTATCCAAAGCCATGCATGTAAAAGAAATGCATATGTAGATACATTAAGGTGAAACTACAGAACATCAAAAATAGAGAAAATATTTTAATAACGACTAAAGAGAAAAAGACAAGATTATCTATAAATGAACAAAAATCAGTATGAAAACAAACTGCTCAACAGGAACAATGGAATGTGGTGGATTCAAAGCCCTGCAGTAAAATAACTTGTCAACCTAATTTTTGTATCTAACTGGATTCTTTTGAGCATGGGGGTGAAATGTATTAGATTAATAAATGGAGAAAAATTGCCATGAACAGACCTTCAATAAAAGAGGTATTGAAGTGGTATTTCAAAAAAAGAAAGTGACCCAAAAAATAAAAAGAGATCAGAAAGAAATAATTAAGCAAAGAAATTAGTAAAGATGTGAGTAAACCTAAGTGAAAATGGATAATCTTAGGTAAAATGAATCATGTCTAATATGTAAGCTAAAAATAAGCAAGATAAAGCTAAAACATTAGATAACATAAAAGTTAGGGATGTGATACTAATTTAAACAGAATCCATTTAGGTTGTATATAAAGTTTGTATCTTTCTCAGTCTCTTCCAGGTTATAAGAACAAAAGATTTTTAAACATGGACTTAAATAATGTCGTAGTATGATTTAATAATTTAATTTTTTGTATTGTTCAGAGAATGCATTTTCATTTTAAACATACAGAGAACATAAAAATATTATTGTATTCTTAGCCAGAACCACATTTCCCATTGTATCTCCATATCATAAATAATAGAAGAAACAATTTCACCAATTAATATCAAATTAATAGTTAAATTTTTAACATGAAATTTTCTCTGAGTAACTATTGGGGTAAAAGTGAAAAACGAGGACACAGGAAAGTACAAATTAAGTAAAATCATCACACTCATAGATGTTTTTCCTACCTTTTTGTGCTCTTCGTGGGATAATTTTGATATAATCATTAAAAAAAATCATTACTAAGATGTTATAATTGACATTCTGTAAAATTCACCTACTTAACTTACAATGTAGTTACTTCCAGTATATATTTACAGAGTTCTGCAACCACTACTGCAATTTAAGTTTAGAAGATTTCCATCACCCCATAAAGAATATCCTTTACAATCTTTCTCCAGGCCCTCCCATTCCCAAGCCCTAGACAACTATTAATCAGGTTCCTTTTTTCTCTCTATAGATTAATTTTTTGGACATTTCAGCCCATAAGTGAAACCATATCATATGTAGTACAAATGTCTATCCAACACTTTGCCTACTTTAAAATTGAGTTATTTTTGTTGTTGATTTCTAAACATTCTTTATATTCTGAGCACAGTCTCTGTCAAAAACTTACAAATATTTTTACTATTCTACCATTTTTTGATAATGTTTTATGAAATTAAAAAGTTTTTTGTTTTAATTTTGATGGAGTCCAATTAGGCTTTTTTTTTTTTTTCTTTTATAGCTTTTGCTTTGGGTGTCATTAAATGAACCATTGCATAATCCAAGTTATGAAGATTTATTCCTGTGTTTCTAAGAATTTTAGTTTTAGCCTTCCATTTCAGTCTGTGATCAAATTTGAGTTAATTTTTGAGTATAGCAAAATGTAGAGATCCAATTTTACTGTTTTACATATGGGTGTCCAGTTGTCCCTGAACTATTTGATGAAAAGCTCTTCTTTTCCCCATTGAATTGTCCTGACGCCCTTTTAAAATATCATTAGACCATAAATGTATGAGTTTAGTTCTGAATCTTAATCCTATTATGTTGAACAATCTGTCTGCTCTTATACCACTACCACACTTGCTTGATTAATGTAGCTTTAAAGTAAGTTTTGAAATTCAGAAACGTGGTTCCTCCAACTTTGATCTTCCTTTCCAACATTATTTTTATATTTATGGTTATTATGTCTTCTTGGATAACAGCTCTTTTGCTGTTATAGAATACTTCTTCTTTTGGCTTAAAGTGGATTTTATATTATTTATTATATTATTTATCTTTTTTGGTTTTCTTGTTTCTTATTTTTTTATTTTTTAAAATTTAAATTCAGTTAATTGACATATAGTGTATTATTAATTTTAGAGGTAGAGTTCAGTGATTCATCAGTCTTATATAATACAGTGCTCATTATATCACGTGCCCTGCTTAATGTCCGTCACCCAGTTACTGCATCCCCCACTACCTGCCCTCCAGGAACTCTCCATTTGTTTCCTGTGATTAAAAGTCTCTTATGGTTTATCTCCCTTTCTGATTTCATTTTGTTTTCTTTTTCTCTCCCTTCCCTTTTGATCCTCTGTTTTGTTTCTTAAATTCCACATATGAGTGAGATCATAAATTGTCTTTCTCTGATTGACTTATTTTGCTTAGCATAATACCCTCTACTTTCATCCACATCATTGCAGGTGGTAAGATTTCATATATTTGATGGCTGAGTAGTATTCCATTGCATATATATACCACATCTTTTCCACTCATCTATTGATGGACATCTGGGCTCTTTCCATAGTTTGGCTGTTGTAAACATTGCTGCTATGAATATTGGGGTGCATATGACCCTTCAGATCACTATATTTGTATCTTTGGGGTGTATACCTAGTGGTGCAGTTACTGAGTCATGAGGTAGCTCTATTTTCAACTTTTTGAGGAACCAAAAAACCATACTGTTTTCCAGAGTGACTGCACCAGCTTGCATTCCCATCAACAGTGTAAGAGGGTGTCCTTTTCTCCACATCCTCATCAACATCTGTCATTTCTTTACTCATTAATGTTAGCCATTCTGACTAGTGTGAGGTCATATCTCATTGGCATACCTGATGCCAAGTGATGTGGAGCACTTTTTCATGTGTCTGTTGGCCATTTTTATGTCTTCTTTGGAGAAATGTCTATTTATGTCTTCTGCCCATTTCTTGACTGGATTATTTGTTCTTTGGATATTGAGTTTGATTAAGTTCTTCAAAGTCTGATATGTCATTTTCAAATATCTTCTTCCATTTTGTTGGTTGTCTTTTGGCTTTGTTGACTGTTTCCTTTGCTATGCAGAAGCCTTTTTTTGTTGATGAAGTCCCCATAAGTTCATTTTTGCCTTTGTTCCCTTGCCTTTGGGGAGATGTGTCTAGCAAGCAGTTGCTGTGGCTGGGGTTGAAGAGGTTGCTGCCTGTGTTCTTCTTCAGGATTTTGATGGATTCCTGTCTCACATTTAGGTCTTTCATCCATTTTGAGTCTTTTTTATGTATGGTGTAAAGAAATGGTCCAGTTTCATTCTTCTGCACATGACTGTCCAGTTTTCCTAATACCACTTATTGAAGAGACTGTCTTTATTTCCATTGGATATTCTTTCCTGATTTGTCAAAGATTAGTTAAGAGTTCAGAGTCCATATCTGGGTTCTCTCTTCTGTTCCATTGATCTATGTGTCTGTTTTTGTGCCAGTACCATACTATCTTGATGATCACAACTTTGTAACACAGCTTGAAGTCCAGATTTGTGATGCCACCAGCTTTGGTTTTCTTTTTCAACATTTCTTTGGCTACTTGGGGTCTTTTCTAGTTCCATACAAATTTTAGGATGATTTGTTTCAGCTCTGTGAAAAAAGTAGATGGTATTTTGATAGGGATTGCACTGAATGTATAGATTACTCTAGGTAACATAGGCAATTTAACAATATTTGTTCTTCCAATCCAAGAGCATAGAACATCTTTTCAATTCTTTTGTCTTCCTCAATTTCTTTCATGAGTGTTCTACAGTTTTCTGAGTATAGATCCTTTGCCTCCTTGGTTAGGTTTAGTCCTAGGTATCTTATGGGTTTTGGTGCAACTTTAAATGGTATAGATTCCTTAATTTCTCTTTCTTCTGTCTTATTTTTAGTGACTAGAAATGCAACTGATTTCTGTGCATTAGTTTTATATCCTACCACACTGCTGAATTCCTGTGTGAGTTCTAACAATTTTGGGGTGGAGTCTTTTGGGTTTTCCACATAGATTGTCATGTTATCTGCAAAGAGTTAGAGTTTCACTTCTTTTTTGCTGATCCAGATGCCTTTTATTTCTTTTTGATGTCTGATGGCTGAGTCTAGGACTTCTAGTACTATGCTGAATAACAGTGGTGATAGTGACATCCTTGCTGTGTTCCTGACCTTAGGGGAAAAGCTCTCAGTTTTTCTCCACTGAGAATTATATTTGCTGTGGGCTCTTATGGTATTGAAGTGTGTTCCCTCTATCCCTACACTGAAGACTTTTAATCAAGAAAGGATGCTGTTGGGGCACCTGGGTGACTCAGTCGTTAAGTGTCTGCTTTTGGGTTTGGTCATGACCCCAAGATCCTGGATTGAGTCCCACATCAAGCACCCTGCTCAGGAAGAAGCCTGCCTCTCCTTCTCTCTCCCACTCGCTCTGCTTGTGTTCCCTCTCTCACTGTTTCTGTCTCTTTGTCAATTAAATAAATAAAATCTTAAAAAAAAAAAAAAAGAAAGGATGCTCTACTTTGTCAAATGCATTTTCTGCATCTATCGAGAGGATCATATGGTTTTTGTCCTTTCTTTTATTTATGTTTTGTATCACACCGATTGATTTGCAGATATTGAACCACACTTGCAGCCCAGGAATAAATTACACTTGGTCATGATGAATGATCCTTTTAATGTACTGTTGGATCCTATTGGCTAGTATCTTGGTGAGAATTTTTGCATCCATGTTCATCAGGGATATTGTCTGTAATTCCCTTTTAGGTGGGGTCTTTGTTTGGATTTGGGATCAGGGTAATGCTGTCATCATAGAAAGAGTTTTGAAATTTTCCTTACATTTTTATTTTTTTAAATAGCTTCAGAAGAATGGTTGTTAATTCTTCTTTAAATGTTTGGTAGAAGCCCCTTGGGAAGCCATCTGACCCTGGACTCATTTGTTGGGAGATTTGTGGTTACCTTGTTGGCTATAGGTATTTTCAGGTTTTCTACTTCTTCTATTACAGTTTTGGTAGTCTGTAGCCCTCTAGGAATGCATCCATTTCTTCCAGATTGTCTAATTTGTTGGCATATAGTTGCTATATGTTCTTATAATTGTTTGTATTTTTTTGGTGTTGGTTGTGATCTCTCCTCTTTCCTTTATGATTTTATTAATTTGGGTTCTTTCTCTTTTCTCTTTGGTAAGTCTGGCCAAGGGTGTATTGATCTTATTAATCCTTTGAAAGAATCTAGTTTGATCATTTGAAAGCTTCTAGTTTCATTGATCTGTTCTACTGTTCTTTTGGTTTCTATCTCATTGACTTCTGCTCTGATCTTTCTTAATTTCCTTCTCATGCTGGGTTTAGGCTTTATTTGCTTTAATCTCCAGCTCCTTTAGGAGTCAGGTTGTGTAATTGAGATCTTTCTTGTTTCTTGAGAAAGGCTTATATTGCTATATGTTTCCCTCTTAGGACTGCCTTTGCTGCATCCCAAAGTTTTGAACAATTGTGTTTTCATTTTCACTTGTTTCCATGAATTTTTAAAATTCTTTTTAAATTTCCTGTTTGACCCATTCATTCTTTAGTAAGATGCTCTGTAACCTCCATGTATTTTGAGTTCTTTCCAAATTTCCTTCTGTGATTGAGTTCCAATTTCAAAGCACTGTGGTCTGGAAAATATGCAGGGAATGATCTCAGTCTTTTGGTACTGGGTCAGGACCTGATTTGTGACCAGAATGTAATCTGTTCTGGAGAATTTTCCATATGCACTCTAGAAGAATGTGTATTCTGTTGCTTTAGGGTGGAATGCTCTGAATATATCTGTGAAGTCCATCTAGTCCAGAGTGTCATTCAAAGCCATGTTTCCTTGTTGATCTTCTGCTTAGATGATCTGTCCATTACAGTGAGTAGGGTGTTAAAACCCCCTACTATTATTATATTATTATCACTGTGTTTCTTTAACTTTGTTATTAACTGGTTTATATAATTGTTTGTTCCCATGTTAAGGCATATAGATTTTCTTGTTGGATAGATCCTTCAGTTATGATACAGTGTCCTTCATCATCTCTTACTACAGTCTTTGGTTTAAAATCTAATTTTTCTGATGTGAGGGTTGCTACCCCAGCTTTCTTTTGATGTCCATTAGCATGACAAATGGTTTTCCACCCTCTCACTTTCAATCTAGAGGTGTTTGGGTCTAATATGAGTCTTTTACAGACAGCATATTAATAGGTCTTGTTGTTTTTTTGTTTGTTAGGTTTTTTATTTTTTGCTTGTTTGTTTGTCTTTTCCCCCAATCTAATACCCTGTGTCTTTGACTGGGGATTTTAGTCCATTTACATTCAGAGTAACCATTGAACGATATGAATTTAGTGCCATTGTATTACCTGTGAATTCACTGTTTCTGTAAATTGTCTCTGTACCTTTCTGGTATATGTTACTTTTGGGCTCTCTCTTCAATTCAAGGATCTCCTTTAATATTTCTGCAGGGTTGGTTTAGTGTTCCCAGATTCTTTTAGTTTCTGTTCGTCCTGGAAGCTTTTTATTTCTCCTCCTATTTTGAATGACAGCCTTGCTAGATGAAGTATTCTTGCCTGCATATTTTTCTCACTCAGCACCTTGAATATATCATGCCAGTCTTTTCTGGCCTGCCAGGTCTTTGTGGATAGGTCTGCTGCCTGTCTAATGTTTCTACCTTTGTATGTTACAAACCTCCTGTCCTGAGCTGCTTTCAGGATTTTCTCTTTGTCTCTGAGATTTACAAGCTTCTCTATTATAAGTTTAGGTGTTGACCTATTTTTATTGATTTTGAGGGGGATTCTCTGTACCTCCTGGACTTGAATGCCTGTTTTCTTCCCCATATTAGGGAAATCTCAGCTATAATTTGCTCCAGTATACTTTCTGCCCCTATCTCTCTTTCCTCTTCTCCTGGAGTCCCAGTTATTCCAATATGGTTTTGTTTATCATGTCACTTATCTCTCAAATTCTCCCTTCATGATCCAGTGTTGTTTATCTCTTTTTCTCATCCTCTTTTTTCCTCTATCATTTTGTTTCTTATGTCACTAATTCTGCTTCATTTATCCTAGTCATTAGAGCCTTCTTTTTTTATTGCATCTCATTCATAGCTTTTTATTTTATTAATAGCTTTTTATTTTGACTTGATTATAGCTCTTTTATTTATCCAGAAAGGGATTCTCTAGTACCTTCTATGCTTTTTTCAAGCCCAGGTAGTATCTGTATAATCATTATTCTGATCTCTAGTTCTGACATCTTATTTATAACCATACTGATTACATCCCTGACAATCAGTACTGCCACTTGTTCTCTTTTTCGAGGGTAAGTTTTTCTGTCTTGTCATTCTTGCAGAAAGTGGTTGCTTTTCTATTTGTAGAATTTCAGCAATTCTTTTCTTAGCGCTCCTGTTCAGTTTGCAGGTGTTCTCAATTATTTGATAGCTGTCTAGCTGAATGCCTGGGACCAGACAAAACTAAGGCCTCCTACTTTTCTGCCATCTCGGATTCCTCTCCCTATAGTACTTCTTTTTATCCTTGGACATTTTTCTGTCCTGATATTAGCTTTATGAAATTAATATAACTATTCAGCTTTCTTTTGATCAAAGTTAGCACTCTTATATTCATTATTTTTTTCTTTGCTTTTCCTTCCCTCCCCATTCCCTTTTCTTTCTTTTCAGATTTTAATTAAGCATTTTATATGACAAGGTTTTATCTCCTCTCGTATTGCATTATGCTTCTTTTAAAATATTTAATGGTTTCCCAAGAGTTTGTAATATACATTTACAAATAGTATTAACTTCAAATAATACTACACTGTTTCACATTTAATGCAAATATCTTATAATAGTGTATTACCAGATCTTTCCTGCCATCATGTATGACATGGTGGTCATTCATTTTATTTATCTATGTTATTAATCACCCCATCCCTGGTTACTATTTTTACTTTGAACAGTTATATTTTGCACTAGTTAAGAATAAACAATAAATGCTTGATTATTTAGACATTGTTTCCTTTAGTTCTTTGAACATAGTTACAGTTGTTAGTGAAGTCTTTGTTTAACCTACTAGTTGTGTCCCTCAAAGACAGTTTTATTATAAGCTTGTTCTTTGAACTGTATATGGCTTGCACTTTCTCTGTCTTTATTTTGTAATTTTTGTTACAAAGTGGACATTTTATTTTTATTTTTTTTTAAAGATTTTTATTTATTTGACAGAGAGAGCACAAGCAGGAAGAGTGAAAGGGGAAAAGGGGAAGCCGACTCCTCACTGAGCAAGGAACCCAAGGTGTAGGGTTCAATCCCAGGACCCTGAGATCATGACCTGAACTGAAGGCAGCTGCTTTAGCCAATTGAGCCACCCAGGTCCCCCCAAAGTGGACATTTTATTTTATTTTATTTTTTTATTTTTTAAAATTTTTTATTTTTTTTTCAAAGTGGACATTTTATATAACATACTGTAGTAACACTGGTTATTGGTCCCACTGGGACTAATGTTATGTTGTTTTTGCTTTGTCATTTATTAGCTCCTGTCACATATTAGCTCCTGTCTTCCTTGGCTTTCCTTTTGGTCATGGAACCTTTATCCTATAGGTGAGCTAGGGTAGGTATGGAGTTATGGTCAGGGCCCCCATTTTCCTGCACTTTTTTTTTTTTTTTTTTTTTTTTTGTCTGAAGTAGAGCTTCTTTTATAATAAGTAGGGTCTGGGTGGGTGTGGAAACAGAGTTTTAGTTTTCTTAGCTGTTCCCACATCAAATAGAGTTTTGGAGTTAGGAGGCCTGAGAAATACCAGTGAAGCTATGGCCTCAGACTTAGAAGTGGAGGGAGAGGGAAGACCCTGGACTTCTTAGTTCCATGTGCTAAGAGTAAAGTTTCCATAATCTGAGCTGGTATAGATTATGGAGAAAGGGAGGAAGTAATGGCTTAAATGTCATAGAGTCTCACTGTTCTTACCAAGATTTAATATATTTCCTTGAGTGGTATTTCTCTACTTTTTGTGTGCTAATAGGACAATATCCAGAGACTACCTTTTCATGGTTTTTTAAAAATATTCTCTCCAGTTAAATAGTTGTTTTATAGGGCAGAGGATCTGTCAAGCTCCCCACTCTATTACAAATTTGGATGTTTTCTAACTATTTCTTTTCCAGGTTACTAATCTGTTTTGTTTTATTTAGTTTGATATTAATCCTGTGTATTTATTTCATAATTTCAGTTATTATAATTTCTATTTCTAGAAGGATTCTCCCCAGAAGAACTTTCTGGGCTGAAGAAAATACTCTATAGATTGTACTGTTTATTGCGATAACCTTCTACTGTATGTGACTACTGAGCTCTTAAAATATGTAGTGTAACAAAGGAATTGACTTTTCTTTTCTTTCTTTCTTTCTTTTTTGTCTTAGAAAGGAATGGACTTCTAAATTTTATTAAAAAAATCTTTTTTTTTTTTGGTCTTAGAAAGGAATGGACTTTAAATTTTATTTAACTTCAATTTAAGTTTAAATGGCCACAATTGGCTGCAGTTAATGTATTACACAGCAGAGTTCTAGAATTGACCTTATTTTTTAAAAAATGGATTCCAGTTCTCTGCTGAAATTCTTAATCTACTTCTCTATTTTATTGAATACGTTACAGTAATTTTATTTTGTTTCTGTAAGATTTTATTTATTTAGAGAGAGAGCATGTGGGGTAGGGGAGTGAGAAGAGGGGGCAGAGGGAGAAGGCAAGAGAATTTCAAGCAGACACTCCACCAAGCACAGAGCCCTGTGTAAGGGCTCAATCTCATGATCCCAACAAGGACCTGAGCTGAAATCAAGAGTTGTATGCTCAACCGACTGAGCCACCGAGGAGCCCCTATTATAGTAATTTTGAAAATTATCTAAATTATCTGTTGGTCTCTTTCTTTTCCTATGGTTTTCTTTATTTCTTATATAGATGTCCTCTTTTTTATCATGATGGGTAACTTTTTATTAGACTTATTAAATTAGAATTGTGAATATAAAATTGTAGAAGATCTAGATGATATTATCCTCTTCTAACAATACTGGCTATTTCATTTGGGAGACAGATTTCTTCATTTAGTACAAAGACATTGGTTTTATTATTGGCTATATCATTTGCTAACTTGGTGGCCTCAAGCTTATCATGCAGCAACTCTGAACCTCAGTTTCTCATGCGCAAATAGCCCTAAATTCAACTTTCTTAAAGCAAAGTTGTAGATGTAAATAATCACTTTCTGAAAATTTTGTGAAGTCTACAAGGTAATATGAAGATGAAATTCCTATTAATAATTCATTTATTCTGCATATAGTCAGCAATATTTTTATAGGTTCTTGAAAATAGAAACAGGATTTTGTTAGGTAGAAATTGTTCTTGCTGTTACAAACAAGTTACTGTGTGTTGACACTGTTTTTGAGTAGTCCATGATAGAGAAAGGCAGTGAATAGCAATGAATGGTTACAAAATCAGCTATTAATTAATGGCCTTATAATTGCAAAGTGGGAACAAATTTAAAACTCCTTTGAGTTTGTACTCTCTCATGCGATTTCTTAATAATAGGAAAGAATCTGAATGTTTCCAGAATCGTAGGCCAAGTCAAGTTTTCTGATACAACTGAAATTTCAAGTTATCATGAGAAATTTTGGTAGAACCAATCGCACCATTTTTGTTTATTTTCAGAAAGTTAAAGTGAGATTCTTTTTCAGTGGGTATCCGCATTTCCTTACTCCAAGCATTCCAGTGTAGCACAAAAGAAGGATTTTCTTATCTTGCATTTTATTAAGAAAGAAAAACAAATCCCTTGTACTTAAAGCATCTTCTTCCTGTAAACACAATAATTAGCTTCCTATAATGCCAAATAATTTCTAAATATCTGGATAAGATTAAGAAATTTGTTTTGCCAAACTTATGAGTTATTCTTCCCTTTTATTTCATTTTCTACACTTAAACGAAGAATTTCTTATTACCCACTCAAAAACTTTTGCATTTCTGCCCTAAATTCCAGTAATCCTTGGAATGCTTTGACACCATGTAGGATCTGAATAGATCAGTCTTACCTATGGTATATAAAAGTTTTTACTGTAGAATGATTTTTATTTTTAAAAACATTTTTTTTTCAAAATCAAGTACCTATCATGTTTTTTTTCAACTTGATTCTGACAAATAACTGATACTGACCATCCATCCATTGTTCTTCGAAAGAATAGTGATTCACTATTAGACAGACTGCCAAGTTAAAAACATTTAAAAAATCTGTTTAAAGGCTCATTTCCTTTCCTATCTTCTCTACAATGTGTTTAACGTACTTGATTTGGTAATAACACCCAGTAGTCAGGGAAGACAGAAACAGCTACCTTGATTACTCCCTTGGCATGCTTATGCATGAATGGAGACTTGATGCATGAACAAAAACACTTCAAGGTCACACTCTTGATCTCCCTCCAGTTTTTTTCCCCCCTCTTAAAATTAAACTATGATGCTTCCTCTCTTAACAAAAAAGCAATTGAGATATCAAAACATGATGTTTTCACAAAGCTTAACCCAAACAGCTATGTATAGATAAAGTTCTGCAGCGGGGCAGTGGTTCTAACATTGGATAAATATACCAACTATCTCAGGCAGCTTCTCTCTTAACAGCTGTTTAATTACTTCTCTTCATTAATTGCCGCTTCAGAAAAACCAAAGAAAACATGCACACACAAAACCCTAAAGCCAGCAACCTATTTATTACGGCATGCCTTTGTGTTACTACTTTTCATCATGACACCTATCAGAGAAATATATAAAACAAATGCTTGGACATTACAAATATCCTAGGAATAAATTTGAGTTAATATACACTCTCTAACTATAGTTACTGCAACTGGAAAGACTCATTTCTCTCAGCTATTATTTCTAATGCTGCTAAAGAGATGCATTTGGGGAAACATTTATCAGAAGCACTAAATCAGCATTACAGATATATGCCAAGGGACCAGATGAAGCTATAATTGCAACCAATTTGTTTTTCAGATGAGGTTTTTGTTTTTGTTTTTTCAGAATTGATGGATAGCCATATTTTAAAGATAATATGTTATCTGTCATGGATTAACTCATGAGAGTGATACAAATATACTCTAAAGCAGGAAGACATGTTGGTGAGAACAGGTGTATATAAATATATATAGGAAAAAATGAAATAATCAAAAGGTCTAGTTCATGCTTGAGACTTACATAATAGCCCTTCAAAGTGGCATACTGGTACAGGTGCTAGGCTCATACTCAGGAGGCCTGGATAATGAGGATGTGTCTTAAACCAGGACCTCTTAACCTCGTATGATTGACATTTGGGGATGGGTAATTCTTTGTGTGAAGGGCTGTTCTCTGTATTCTAGGATGTTTAGCATAGCATATAGAACAGCATAGTGTATAGAATAGCACCGGCTTCTACCCACTAGATGCCAGTAGCAGCCACCCTGAATTGTGACCATCAAAAATATTTTCAGACAGCCAGATAATCTCTGAGAGAAAATTGCCAGTTGGTAAGAACCATGGGAGTTAAAGAAGGCAAGGGGATAAAAACTCTTTGGTCCATTTGACATTATATGATAATATCCCATCTCGGAAAATTGTGGATTTTTGTAAGCCACCCATCTATTTCCTGATGACTCCTTTATCTATAGAAATACCCCAAGCCTCAAATCTCTAAATTAATGCTCTCTTGACTTACAGGAAGTCCAAGTTTTTATTTCCTTTTTGCAGACTTCCTGAGTAATTTCTTGGAGGGCTGAAATTTCTAAGAGTGCTTAGATAGGCAGAATTCTGACAGACATAAGTCTCCTTGTGGTTCCAGCATCTTTCTGTTCCAGTGTCCATTCTCCCTGACCTTTGTTGCTTAGGGGTTGTTGCTCATGTGATTGCTAGTGTTGCCAGAAATATTCTCAGTTTTCAATATTTTCTTCCTCTGGCCATAAATAAAACAAAACAAGAAAAAGTTTTATTTTCTTTATATGACTAGTCTTTTCAAATATTTTTTCATAGCAGGGAGGTTGGGTCCCTGGTAGATTCTTTATTCTACGTCCTTCACTTTCTTAGAGTTAATAGGCCTCCAAGGGGCAATGTTAAGGAGATAGCGAATCCTAGTCTCATACTCTCCCTGGAAACATTGCTCTTTGCAACACAGGTCCTACTGCTCTCTTGTATACTCTATCAGACTTACTTTTACTTGACTATTGCCCCGTAGAGTCCTATGTTCCACACAAAGCAAGATCTATTATGGGAAATTGATTTCTGTGCCCTAGAACATTCCAAGCAGTTAAGATGTGGACTGATCAACTTATGAATGGTTAGAAGATGGCTCTGCTCAGGAGCAGAGAAGGAGGCTCCATAGGTTAATGAGGTTTAGTTTCCAATTCCATCTAATAGAATTTTATATCTGATATAGCTTCAAATATTCTGTTGTGTATTTTTATTTTATAGCTGGTAACTATTATTTTTTCAATAGTTTTGATGCAAATTATAGATATGGCTATTATCCCCTAATTAATCTATGAGTTTTATAATAAAATTGGTTTTTAGCTTGACATATTTCTAAATTTATCTAATAAAATATTTGGGTGAAATGTTGAAAAATGTAGACAGTTGTGTAATAGTGTAATATTAACTAAAATTCATGTTTGTCAAAACTGTGCCCTTATTTTGTTTTTGTTTTTGTTTTTTAATTTATTATCAGAAAAACATTATTCATTATTTTTTTTTCACCACACCCAGTGCTCCATGCAAGCCGTGCCCTCTATAATACCCACCACCTGGTACCCCAACCTCCCACCCCCCCGCCACTTCAAACCCCTCAGATTGTTTTTCAGAGTCCATAGTCTCTCATGATTCACCTGCCCTTCCAATTTACCCAAATTCCCTTCTCCTCTCTAACGCCCCTTATATTTTGAATGGTTTCATAGTAACTGAGATATTGTGCAAATGGTGGACACAATTCTGATATGCTTGTGGTTCAGTTAGCACAGGATGGAGAAAAGTGAGGACTGCCTTATTAAATAAGAATAATGATGGAGTACTTGTCTGGCACATATTCAGCATGTGGTAAGGCATTTGAAATGAAGTACATTAGTCCTACATAAGAATGAAGTTCTGATACAGAGGAAAAATTATAGAGAGGCATCTCAGTAAAAATTTATGTTTAGTGTATTAAACACAGATTTTTATTATTGGACTTGGATTATACATTTTGTCATCATTAATTCCACAGAAAACCTTCTTTTATCTTAACCATTTAATCAATTAATACATTTATTGATGCATTATATAATAGATACCTATGACAATGCTCAAGCCAAGAATGAGAACAGTAGAACAGTACAATACCTTACCATAGGTACTGTTTGAACTTGTCTTTTCACTTAACATTATATTATTATTATTACCATATTGTTAATAATGTATGTAGCTATAGATCATTTACTTTTCCTATTATATAATTTTTTCTTTGTGAAAAAGAGCAGTTTATTTGCTCATTCTCTAGTTGATGAACATGATTGCTATCGTTTATTTTTCTTACTGTTAAGAACACAGGAAGCTGTGAATTCTCCTACACACTCATCCAGGTTGCACATATGTAACATAATAGTTTATTGTAAAGCTGAGGTTCTTTAATTGTTTATGGTTGGTTTCTGTATGCATTATGACTTAAGGATTTGATTTTATTCTTTTTTTTTTTAAAGATTATTTATTTATTTATTTATTTGACAGAGAGAGATCACAAGTAGGCAGAGAGACAGGCAGAGAGAGAGAGAGGAGGAAGCAGGCTCCCTGCTGAGCAGAGAGCCCGATGCGGGACTCGATCCCAGGACCCTGAGATCATGACCTGATCCGAAGGCAGCGGCTTAACCCACTGAGCCACCCAGGCGCCCTGATTTTATTCTTTTATTCCATTTGGAACTAATACACACTTCTGCAACTCCTATGGAAAACAGAATGGAGCTTCCTCAAAAAGTTGAGGGTAGAACTACCATATGATCTCCAGTGCCATTTCTGGGAATATATCCAAAGGCAATGAAAACAAGATCTCAAAGAGATACCTGTACATCTATGTTCTTTACAGCATTATTCACAATGGCCAGCATATGGAAATAACTTAAGTGTTCATCTCTCTCTCTCTCTTTCTACACACACACACACACACACACACACACACACAGACATGTGTGTGTATTCATCATATACATAGGAATATTATTCAGCTGTAGAAAAGAAGAAATTCTTAATATTTGTACTGACATGGATGTACTTTAAGGGCATTTTACTAAGTGAAATAAGCCTGACAGGACAGATACTCCGTGGTATCATTTACATACAGAATCTTAAAACAACAACAACAACAACAATGAACAACATAAAGGTCAAACTCATAGTAACAGAGTAGAAAAATGGTTTTCAGGGGAGTGAGGGAAATAGAGTTTGATAAGAGGTTATTAACTTTCAGCTATAAGATGAATAATTAGATGAGAATCTAATGTAAAAGATGGTGACTATAACTGATAACACTGTATTGTGTAATTGAAATTTGCTAAGAGAATAGAAATGAAATGTTCTCACCCCTCCCCCCAAAAAGATGTAAAATTATGGATGTGTAAACTAAATGGGAGGAATCCTTTCACAATATATACATACAAAAATAAGATCACGCATGTGCAGTTTAAATATCTCACAAGTTTATATGTTAATTATACCTTAATAAAACTGAAAAAGTGCATATAATAGAAAAAACCTTATTTGTTATACTTAAAAGATACAAGAGAACAACTAAGAAGTAAGATTCTAAAACATCAATAAAGCTATCTTTGGGTAACTTCCCCTCAAATTTCACTTTCTGCAATGAGAATGTAGAAAAATAAATATTGCATACTATTTAAAATGACAATGAGAGAGGATAATGGAAAAATGATCTACGTGAACTTTACTGCTTCCCTTTTGCTCCTACTCCTACTCCACCTGCTTCTCTTGAACTTAGGATCTATTAAGGCTAACATCTAGCCAAAGGCAGGTGAACTCCTTCCTGGCTGGTAGCTTTCTGATCTAGCATCTTCCCCAGTAGATAACTGGTATAGCGCTCTCCCCTAAGCCAATAGAAGAGCTCAGATAGCAGTGTCTACAGAGCCAGCACACTATTGAGATTCATGGACCCTTGGGAGCAAATTCTACATTGGTCTTACATGTCAAAGCCTTCTGTCCTTGATCTTCAAGATATTAACTTAGGAGTTGATGAGCAGGTAAGCTGAGGTCTTCCTGCTCCTGAGTCTAAGTTAATATGAAGAGGCTAGAAGCAGGGAAGTCTCCTGGTATGTGTGTAGAAAATAGCAGCTTGACTTCTACAACATTGCTTGACCATGCATGCAGGGAACAGTTACTCTGACATCAGTGTGCCCACTTAGAGTTCACCAGAACTCACACTTGAACCCTAGCATGTCGAAGAAAAATCACAAATTCTCCACTTCTCTGGGTGGTAAATTTTGAGGGGTGAGCTTTCCCTAGGTGTTGTAATTTAACATTTTGAGGGGCTATGTAGGTAAACCTTGTTAATTCAGAGGTGAAGGTTAGCAAGCTCCTACCTTGGACTTAGACTTACCCTGTGTTAAAACTGACATTTTCATCTCCATATATTTGGCTCCTGGTTAAAACTCCCAACTCGTTCTCATTGGAAAGAGAAGGAAGAGGAAGGGAGTATTACTTATAAATCCTAACAATGGCTCTCTTAATAGTTTCATAAAATTAGAAATACATTTCTAAATAAAATTAAAAAATAAATGCTAGTTAAGAAACACTCCCAGGGGTGCCTGGGTGGCTCAGCGGGTTAAGCCTCTGCCTTCAGCTCAGGTCATGATCTCAGGGTCCTGAGATTGAGCCCCGCATTGGGCTCTCTGCTTGGCGAGGAGCCTGTTTCCCCCCTCTCTCTCACCTGCCTCTTTGCCTACTTGTGATCTCTGTCAAATAAATAGATAAAATCTTTTTAAAAAAAAAAAGAAAAGAAAAAAAAAGAAAGAAACACACTCCTGGGGTGCTTGGGTGACTCAGTCCGTTAAGCGTCTGCCTTCAGCTCAGGTCATGATCCCACGGTCTTGGTATCAAGACCCACATCAGGCTCCCTGCTCAGCACGAGGCCTGCTTCTCCCTCTCCCAACCTCCTGCTTGTGTCCCCTCTCTTGCTGTGTCTCTCTCCGTCAAATAAATAAAATCTTAAAAAAAAAAAAAAGAAAGAAAGAAACCAAAAGAAACACACTCCCAGATAACCCTTAGATCAAAGGAAAATTGCAAACTCCCTATAAGAAACAGTACTTAAGCCCATGAGAAATAGTGAAAGCAATACTCAGAAACATATATGGCCTTAATTATTAGAGAAGAAAAATGTAACAAAATAACTCAGTAATCACCCAAAGAATTCAGAAGATAAACAAAATACCTAGGAGGAAACCAGTATGTGGGTGTGGCCATCTTTTGTTTTTCTGTTTCCTTACCTTTCCTGTGAAATCCCTTTATATCATGTCCTCTTCCTCTATTCACTAAGCTGCTTTAAAATCTACTCTGTGGGGACGCCTGGGTGGCGCAGTTGGTTGGACGACTGCCTTCGGCTCAGGGCGTGATGCTGGAGTCCCGGGATCGAGTCCCACATCAGGCTCCAAGCTCCACGGGGAGTCTGCTTCGCTCTCTGACCTTCTCCTCGCTCATACTCTCTCTCACTGTCTCTCTCAAATAAATAAATAAAATCTTTAAAAAAAATCTACTCTGTGATTGGAGTATAGGGTAGGAATAGAACTAAGGGGCAAGACAAGTTGTATGATTTTATCTTGTGTTGGCTTGTGTGTCTTTGTTCAAAGAGTGGCTTTTTCTCTTGAGGGGCACTCTGTAGGTTTTCTTGATCTGTAACTGGGAATATTCCATCTTGGGCAGTCAAGGTGACACCAATTCACATTATGGCTCCTCATGGCCATTTTCTCAGTTCAAGTCCCTTGACTCCTCCTTTTAAAATACTTCAAATTTGTGTTTCTGACCAGAGACCCCATTCATTCCATTCATTTAGCTTCCAGGAAATAAATAAATATAGATATATATATATATATCTATATTTATATATATATAGATATAGATATATCTATATATATCTATATATAGATATATATAGATATATCTATATATATCTATATATAGATATATATAGATATATCTATATCTATATATATATACCTCCATGTCCTGTCAGATTCCTGAAGGGCAGCAGTTCTCATTGTTATTGTCTCTTTGCTCTGCCAATAGGGGCAAGTTTCTCTGCTTCAGAGTTTTTATGTGTGAGCCATATCCTAACTCCTGTATTCCCAGATTTCAGCAGATATATATGTCTGGCTCCCTATACCATCATGATAGCTTCCTCATTTGGTCTTAAGCAAAGGGAAAACACTTGTTTCCTTCCAATGGAACACTTGTAATACCCATCATTATTGTCTCTTTAAATTTTTACTACATTCTTAGCCTTCTTATAGATAGTGGATGCTGATGATGGATTAATGTTTATTGAACCAGTTTTTGATACCTCCGTTTTAAGTCCTACACAAGAAAACTGCCACTTTGATTTAGAATGTGAGGGTAGCACCTACTGTTCTTAGAGCTGCAGCCTCGGCCAAAACTGTAAGCAGGAAGAGTCCCATGTGAACAGTATGCAAGGAATTGGAGTAGATTATTTTCAGAAGAACATATTGAAAATTTCAACGAAGTATGAAAAGATGTTCAAACCCATGAGTAATATAATGGTGGTGTTATATTATACTATTCATACTTTTAAAATTTAACAGGTGTGATTAACACTTAAAAGGATATCCTCATGTCTTGCTGATGGAATTGTGAATTCTGTATCTCTTCTGAAAAGCAATCTGAAAGTTCTATTAAAAATGTTTTAAAAACTTATATCCCTATTGACCCAGCAGTTCTACTTTGGCTTTATATCTTTTTGTCCTATAAAAACGAAACTGGGGCGCCTGGGTGGCTCAGTGGGTTAAGCCGCTGCCTTCGGCTCAGGTCATGATCTCAGGGTCCTGGGATCGAGTCCCGCGTCGGGCTCTCTGCTCAGCAGGGAGCCTGCTTCCTCCTCTCTCTCTCTGCCTGACTCTCTGCCTGCTTGTGGTCTCTCTGTGTCAAATAAATAAATGAAATCTTTAAAAAAAAAAAAACGAAACTGCTGATGTGTATATACATTATCATGATAAATGATATGATACAAATTGATGATATATATACCATCAAGGATGTGTATTCCAGCATTGTTCAGGATGGCAAGGATATAAAATAACAATAATTAATAAATAAAAAATTAACTAGCAATAATGGAAAGGCCCTTAATAGAAGAATGAATGGTTGAATATATTTAAAGTGCATTGTATACCTGAAACTAATAGAACACTGTATGTTATACTGGAATTTAAAAAATTAAAAGAATTCACAATAAATAAACAAAATACTTTTCAACCCTTAAGAATAGTAAATTAAAACTATACTAATTCCAGGGAGCCTGGCTGGTTCACTCAGTAGCATGTGCGACTTTTGATCTCAGGGTTGTGAATTTGAGCCCCACGTTGGGTATAGAGATAACTTAATGAAATCTTGAAAAATATATATATACTAATTCCCTTGTTGGTATTCACCATGGGTAATTATTTAGCAAGAAAAAGCAAGATCCAGAAAAATGTACATAATATGATCACAGTTTTTTGAAAAAAAAATGTGTACCTTTATTTTTATTTATTTCATTTTATTTTACTTTTTTAGAGGTGGGGGAGGGGCAGAGGGAGAGAGAGAATCCCAAGCGGGCTCCATGCTCAGCACTGAGTCCGATGTGGGGCTTGATCCCATAACCCTGAGATCATGACCTGAGCCAAAATCAAGAGTCAGACACTCAAACAACTGAGTGACCTAGGTGCCCCAAAATTTGTACCTTTAAATGTACTTTGCATTTATGTGTGTGTATAGGAAGTACATTATTATGAGAGCATGGAAATAAATATAAAGAATATATGGGTTACTTGGGGTTGTTGAGGAGGGGGATGGCATTAATAGATCAAGGGGATAGAAAGTTGGAGGAGGCAAATGAGAGAGAAATACACGTATCTGAATCACATTTATGAATGTATATAAATTTTATGTGTATACAATAAATTAAGGCAATAAAAGAAAAATAATAGCACAGATCTTTGAATTTCAATAGGAAAACAGACAACTGAAATCCTAGGAGGAAGTTGAGAGAAAACTTGTCAGCTCATATTCTCATGCAGAAATTGAACTTCCATCATTCTTGTCATTGGAAAAGAATTAATAATATAATAAACTGAGTTCAAGCACAGTCAATATGAAATTTAATCACTAGGCATAATTGAAGATACAAAAATCAAGTCATGAAACACATATACTGTTAACTTCAATTTTGAATCTTTCTAAGGCTCAAAGCTTTCCAAAATAAATTACCTGTAGCAGAGGATTTGTTTGTTCACAACTATGAAGCCAAAACTAAAAAACAAGTAACAAACAAAAAACCCACTTGAATTAATCAATTCTTGAAGCCTTAGTGTTTTCTTTCTCATGGCATCAGCTTTTTGATAACAACATTGCTGGTGATTAGTTGATTTCTGAATCCTGACCACCCAAACTCAAGGGACATAAAAAACAAACAGGATATTCTTATTTCTATAGACAGAAAGTCTTGCTCTAAATAAGTGGTTCTCAAAGTGTGGTCCAGGTACCCTTGGTAATCCACAAGTGTGTATTTAAAGAAGCACACAAGGTGTGCCTTTAATAATACTACTGAGTCATCATTTGTCCTTTCATCTTCATTTTCTTATAAGAATTTCACTAAGTTTTCCAGAGGGTACAGGATATTTGATATCACAATAAATGAAATTCAGAAGCAAATACTGTAATTTAACTGTCTTCTTTTCTTTTTTTTTTTTTTTAAAGATTATTTATTTATTTATTTGACAGAGAGAGTGATCACAAGTAGGCAGAGAGGCAGGCAGAGAGAGAGAGGAAGGGAAGCAGGCCCCCTGCTGAGCAGAGAGCCCAATGTGGAACTCGATCCCAGGACCCCGAGATCGCGACCTGAGCCGAAGGCAGTGGCTCAACCCACTGAGACACCCAGGCATATAGTTTCTTTTCCTTAAGATCATTTATGCTAACTTGTAATGGGTTTACAATGGGTTTAGTATTACATGTAATAATTATTAATAATTTTAGCATTAATATTAGTGTGATAAATAACTGTCCTTAGATAAATAACATAAACTCAAACACTTTGGGATCCCAATATTTTTTGAGTGTAGAAAGGACCCTGAAACAAAATGGTAGAAAAGTACTACTCAGAAGCCGGAGTGTTAAGATTTCCCCTTTTGCACAAGACTGTCACCATTTTGGAGGGAATGTTTTATGAATGGAAAAAGTGGGAATGCAAAGTATAGTTAGATTTATATGCCATTCACATAATATAAAAGCAGTAAAAAATAGTCAACTTCATTCATAAAAAAAAAAAAGACATCAAAATAAGACAGCAATGCAATAGACTGCCATTTTTTTTTTCAACTATAAGATTGGCACTCTTATACACTATTTTTGGAAATGTAAAGTAGTCTAACTTTTTTTTTTAATTACTGGATTATATGGTAATTCCATTTTTTTAAAGATTTTATTTATTTATTTGACAGAGAGAGATCACAAGTAGGCAGAGAGGCAGGCAGAGAGAGAGAGAGGAGGAAGCAGGCTCCCTGCTGAGCAGAGAGCCCGATGCGGGACTCGATCCCAGGATCCTGAGATCATGACCTGAGCCAAAGGCAGTGGCTTAACCCACTGAGCCACCCAGGTGCCCCTAAAGTAGTCTAACTTTTGGGGAAGAATGCCTACCAAAATACAATAGTTTTTGTACTTTAACTGATCTATGCTCCTTTTCTTTATGCCACCTATAAATGTGTTAATGTTTTTTGTTTCTTTTTTTTAATTCAAGTGTAATTAACATACAGTGTTATATTAGTTTCAGATATATAATAATATGATTCAGAAATTCTATACAGTTATCAGTACTCATAAAGATAATTGCACACTTTTTAAAAAAAAATTAAAGGTTTTGTTTTATTTTTAAATTTTTAAAATTTTTTATTGTGTTAGTCACCATACAGTACATCATTAGTTTTTGATGTAGTGTTCCAAGATTCATTGTTAATATATAACACTTATGCTGCATACAATATGTGCCCTCCTTAATACCCATCACCGGGCCAACCTATCCCCCCACCCACCTCCCCTCTAAAATCCTCTATTTGTTTCTCAGAGTCCAGAGTCTTATGGTTCATCTCCTCCACCGATTTTCCCCCCTTCATTTTTCCCTTCCTTCTCCTAATGTCCTCCATGCTATTTCTTATGTTCCACAAGGAAGTGAAACCGTATGATAATTGACTTCCTCTGCTTGACTTATTTCACTCAGCATAATCTCCAGTCCTGTCCATGTTGATGCAAAAGTTGGGTATTCATCATTTCTGATGGTTGAATAATATTCCATTGTATATATGGACCACATCTTCTTTATCCATTCATCTGTTGAAGGGCATCTTGGCTCTTTCCACAGTTAGGCTATTATGGACATTGCTGCTATGAACATTAGGGTGCATATGACCCTTCTTTTCACTACATCTGTATCTTTGGGGTAAATATCCAGTTAGTGCAGTTGCTGGGTGATAGGGTAGCTCTAGTTTTAACTTTTTGAGGAACCTCCACACTGTTTTTCAAAATGGCTGCCCCAACTTGCATTCCCACCAATAGCATAAGAGGGTTCCCCTTTCTCCATAGCCTCTCCAGCATCTGTTGTTTCTTACCTTGTTAATTTTTACTATTCCAACTGGTGTAAGGTGGTATCTCAATGTAGTTTAATCTCCTTTATGTCACCCATTTTCCCCACCCATCTCCCCTCTGGCAACCAAAAAACCAGAATCTTAAATATAGACAACAAACTGGTATATTTGTTAATATTGACTCAAATTTGTAATAATTGTCACAACCATATTCAGTGAAGCACTGTTTGTAAACTACTCCCCACAAAAATGGAAAAATGGAAGTGTTCATAAATAGAAGAACTGTATAATAAGTTATGGAATATGCATTGAAATACTGTGAAGACAATTGGTTATATATTGTAGAATCCAGTATACAACTATTATGATTATTGTATTTCAGATATTTAAGTAAGTTCTAGAACAGTATGAGTAGTACCTACTACATATGTTTTTAGAGAATAAGTATAGGACATCTGGGTGACTTAGTCAGCTAAGCATCTGCCTTTGGTTCAGGTCATGATCCTAGGGTCCTGGGATCAAATCACCGCATTGGTCTCCTTGCTCAGCAGGGAGCCTGCTTCTCCCTCTGCCTGCAGCTCCCCCTGCTTGTGTGCTCTCTCACTCTCACTGACAAATAAATAAGTAAAATCTTTTAAAAAAAGAATAAGTATATGTACAGATTTTAGTATGTGAATAATGTATGTGCAGGGAGTATGAAGGTAATACTGGCATATATGTGTTTGTGTAACTATATTCAAGAAAGATACTCAATAATTATTAATGATATCTAGTAGTGATAAAGATCGGATCATAGGGGCTTTTCAGTTTTTTAGTTCCTGTTTATCTTTTTTGAATTTTTAAAACTCAAAACCATGCATTTAAAAATTTTTTTAAAAATCTGTATTTCTTAAAAAATATTAATTTAGTGATTATTTTCTTTTAGAAGTTTGTCTTCAGATAGACTCAATTATACTGGACATAAAGAGCTTCTTGAAAGGGCATGAAAGGCAACACAGGTGAGTTTTTCCTATGATAAAATTAAATTCCAACCACTAGGCATTTTTAAGCATGTGCTGAATTCACAGCCAGTACTGTATGCAGAGACTTGAAAATGACCTAATATGGATTCTGTCGATCTGTCAATTTGCCAGTATGAACTCAGGTATTCTTTTTTTTTTCAAATGAGAGAGAGAGAGCATGAGAAAGTAGAAGTCAGAGGGAGAAGCAGACTCCCTGCTGAGCACTCCCTCTAGGTGGGACTTGATACTGGGATTCCAGGATCATGACCTGAGCCAAAGGCAGTTGCTTAACCAACTGAGCCACCTGGGTGACCCCATGAACTCAGGTATTCTTAATCTAGGTCTGCAGCAAGAACAGGATAAGGTTGAAGAAATCGGGATTCACAGGAGCTTGAAAAATTAGGTGGAAGAAAAGCCCTAGCAAAAACTTTCCCTGAAGGAGTTAATTAATATTTCATGGTTCTGACAGGATGTATGCTGTGGGACAGAAGTGACAAGCAGGAGTGGGAAATGAAGAAGACAGGAAAAGATGCAGCAACTTCATATCAGTGACAATAACCACATTTTCTCTGTCTAGAAACTATGGCTTAATGTGTATTGAGAGCTCACCCGAGGCTATGACCAAAAAATTAATAGATATTATAAAATGGCAGTATAATATGATCTAATATTATAGCTGTGAAGCATATTATATGATATTATGTATATTACTATTGTACAATATCATATATCATTATATCATCTTCAGCATAGAGTGTTACCAAGAGACAAATGTAAATCGATAGTATCAGATTATTACAGTTTTCAATCCACACATGCTGTTATTACCTCTACATAACCTTTTCAGGGAAATGTAACTCCTTTTGAGAAAAAGAAAGGAACTGAAAGGTGGAGACTTTTTCAAGGTCTCATAGCTAAGAAATGGTAGAACCATGTCCCGGGTTTCAAAGTTCTCTAAAAATTTTACTACATATTTTATTTTTAGATACCATATCCTTTTACAGCTTGTACAGAACAGAAACAGATCCCCTGTTTTATCCACTGAACATGCACAACAGCTTCAAATTCCATAGTTAACATCCAGTCACATTTTAATATTGTTTATTTATGGTCTTATTTGTTAGGAGCTCTTGGCCATCACCAACAAATATTTACTGAGCACCTGCTGGGTCCAGGGCACGGTGTTACAAACCATGGATATAAATTGAGATGGGAAATAGTCTATGCTTTAAAGAGGCTAACAATTGATTCATGAGACAGGAAACCTATATAAAATAATTATGGTATCATATGGCATACTAAGACAAGTGCTTAATAAAACACAGTCAGAAAATGATGAAGTTGAAAGAAATGTAACTTTTATCAACCTTTGTGGTCTTACACAACTTGCTTATTGTTTTCCTAGCTTCAGTTTTCTTATCCATAAAATGGGTTTGTTGTGAGAATTTAATCAGAAGGTACATATAAATCAATAAATGCCTGACATATAGAGAACATTAATATTTCTTCCTTTCCTTCTCTGTTTCTTTGCCTTTTTTCCTGAAATCTCAGACTAAATAATATGAAAGGTCTCAGCCCTTAAGGAAAGTACAGAGAAGTAGAAACTCATGGGGAAGAAGTTTGTGACATGGGAAAGGTAAGAAGTGAATATATTTTTAATATCAAATTTATAATATAGTTAACATTTAAGAGAATGACCCTATTTATATAAAATTCTATGAACATATTCCATATTAGAGTTTATGCATATTATGTGGGTCTTGAGAATGTTTAAAAAGTAGCATCTCTCTTCTCTACCTTCTTTTATTCTGGCTCTGAACAAAGTGAGAAATTGGAAAACAAAATGAAACAAAACTCAGCGGGACAGATGATGGCCATTAGGATTGCTATTGTTACTGAGAAAGACTGAGTTGAAAAAACTTAGTTCAGTGTAATAGCCCAATGGGCTTGCTCCCTAACCTCTCCTAGAATACACTTACCTCACTTCCTCATGGTTGTGCTGCACAGGGCAGAGCAGCCCCCACTGCAAGGGCAGCACCTCTAGCACTGAGCTTATGTTCTAGCTGAAAAAAAGCAAGAGCCAAGTTTTGTGTTGGTTGGGAAATGCAGAGAGGTGAAGAGGGGCAAGGGCTGGGATAGGCTTACCTTAATCAGTCTTCTTCCAGACTTACCAATTATCTAACTACCTCTACCTCAATGAGTGGGATTGCAAGGGGAGTGAAGGGACAGCAAGAAGACAGTAAGATTTTAGGATATTCTTCTCAACAAACCTCAGGGTGGGGCAGGAAGTAGGTACATTCCACATGTCCTGGAATATCTACCCACGAATACACTCTGGAGACTGCAAGAGGTAAAACCAAGAATCTGTGTGGGAACAACCAGCTAATCTTTTCTGCCAAGGAGCTGATGATCTAGGATGATGCAAGAAAAATCATATAAGCCTTAAAGTGAGAATGTTAGGTATTAGGTAGTAACTCTCATAAATATAATTTTTCATTTTTAAACTGTACCAGCCTGTTGGATAGCTTAATAGCCATGGATTTTTGGGTGTTTCTTGGGTGTGGGGGGAGGGCAGATGTGGTAAAAAAAAAATTAAAGCACAATATTTAGACTAGAGTTCAGCTCAGAATTATTGGAAACTTTTTAGTATCGCTGTTTTTGAAGTCTTAAAAATTAATGTATGACATACAGAAAAGTGCATGAACATAAATATTCAGCTCAATAAATTTCCATGAGGAAAACAACCTTCTAATTCTCACCAGAGTCAAGAAAGAATATATGTGGAGGCCTTTCCTGTCCCCACCCATGCCCCAGATACTCCTACCCTGACTTCTAGCTGAATTTTTTTTTTCGATACTGTATTTGTCATAGTTGTTCCTACTATTTCTTAATTTTCATGCTGGATAGTATTCACTGGATGGATATGCCACAGTTATATAATTTTATTCATAGTTGATGTACTTTGGGGAAAGTTCCAAATTGGAGTTATTATAGATAGTTCTGCACGTTCTTGTGCGCATCTGGTTATAGGTGTGTGTACTTGATTTTGTAGATTTCAAATGAGTCATGATAGTGGTTGTGCAAAGTTATTTCACGTGCTCAGCACATTTTGTATTACATCTTTTAATTTAATCATTCTATTGTATGTGTAATGGTATTGTAGTATTTAATTGTGGGGTTAATTTACATTGTTCTAGTGACTAAAACAATTGAGCACATTTTCGAAAGTTTATTCTCCATTAGGTGTCATCTTTTCTACGTTGATGGTTGAGCTCCCTTGTCCATCTCACCCACCTCCAGCTGTGTGCACTTTCTACTTGATTATACAAAGAACATGCAAAGACTGGGTATAAGCCCTCTCTCAGTCATATTTCTTCTTTTACTCTGATACTTACTTTCTTTCATTCTAATTGCAGCTTTAATAAATTCCTTCATTTTAATATAGTTTATTTTCCTTTATTACTAATGAATCTTTATGGTTAATGATTTTTATACCATGCTTAAGAAATATTTCACTATAAATCTGCACTGCACTAGGAATTCGTTTTTGTGTATGATAAAAAAAAATGTAGGGCTTTTTTTCTTGTGGATTCAATTGATCCAACACCATTTATTATAAAGGTAGTTTTTTTCCCAAGAGAAATGAAAACTTATGTTCATTCAAAACCATGCATGTGAATGTTTATATGAGCTTTATCTATAATCTCCCCAAACTGGAAACAACCCAATTGTCTTTCAAGAGATAATAAAAAAGACTATGGCACATACCTGCAATATAAAACTACTCATCAATAAAGGTAATGAATTATTGATAAATGCAGCAACACTGGATTAATCTCAAATCCATTTTGCTAAAAGAAAGCCAAACACAAAAGGCAACATTACTGTATGGTTCTATTTATATGATATTCTGGCATATTATCAGTTGCATTATAAAGGAAAAACTATAGGAATAAAAATGTGTTGGTGTTTACCAGGGGTACCAGGTGGTTACCAGGGTGCCATACAAAAATTAGTTTGCATTGGTGTATGGTGCTGTGCCCCAGATAGAGAGCACATGGTGTGGAAGCCAAAGACTGGAAGCAGGAGTGGCTTCACTTATTTTCACTCACAATGACTCAGAGAACTTGGTTGTTTCATTTACATAAAGTCTAGTCTCTGCAGAGATAAAATGTTCTGTTTCCTAAAGGGAACATATCCAACCAGTGGACACATTAATGGTACTATTTAACTATAAAGCTGCCTAAAATCCTTTTATATACAGGGCTCAGCAAGCAGCTTGGCCTGGGTAATCAATCTGATCATCAAGAGGAGGTAGGACCCTATTACTCAATGGGAAGAGGAATTTGGATCTGGAATTCACTTGAGCATCTCTTGATATTTCCTTGCTCAACTGTGCTGGTAAATATACAAGTACAACCCTCCTGGTCTGAGAAAGGCCATGGTGATCAAGAGTCCCTACACATAAGGATAAGGATCTAGGCCAGATCACCTGATAAACCACTAAGACCAGAATTTGAAGGTTAAAGGAACACAGAATGGATGGGAAAATAAGGATAGGTAGATTATCAGCTGTAGCCTAAAAACCAGCTGCAGTGGCCAGAACTAAATTTGGTCCGTGTAGACTTCTCCCTCTTAAATATCTTCCAGAAAAGGAGATTCACTGGCATCCGGAGTAGCTTCTCTCTGAGTGTATATGAAATAAGAGATCATAGGGATGCAAGGAGTGACCTTTGATGAGCACAGACATGGCCCAGCCAGATCCTGCTAACTGTAAGACTTTTGTCAGCAAATGGACTTCAGATTGGAACCTTGTAAGCTATAGGGATCCATTTTTCCCAAGATCAAGATCAAGGTGGTCTACATCCAATAATTGATCCAGACGAAGAGTAGAAAGTCCTAGTCCTTTTAGCAAAAAATGGGGCAACTGTCTTGGGCCACTTAAGCTTTAGAGCTCTCCATGAGCTGGTACTACTGGCAGCCTTACTTAATCTGCTTCTTTCCCTTTTCTTCCATGGTTCTTGGTCTCAAGGCTACTTCTAATAAACTTCCTGCATGCTACACACTGTCTCTAAGAATCTGCTGCCTGTAAACCCCAATCTACAACACATGGCAACTACCTCAAAGCCTCTACAAAACTCTTGAGCATCTGTTATGCACTAGAAAGCAAATCTTTTTTCAGCCCAACCCCATCATCCTGTAAAGTTCACTCTATTCCCAGGATGTCATCCTGAGACCCTCAGAAGAAGATGGGAGCTATTGGTTATACTTTGTATGGACCCTCTGTAAGGTCCTGTATTCTTCTCTAAAGTGTGATGTGAAATCATATAGTGAGTTTTTATTCATAAAATGCCTAAATTATTATAATGGAGATTGTCTTCTCTAAGACTTCCCCTATGAAGAAATCTATGTATGCCATTAGTAAGTTACCTATCACCTTTTTCTTACTGCAAATAAGTCAGGTGCTTTATAGGTTTCTGAAACCTTGCTTACATCTCAGGAAAAATAACTTTTAGTGGCTTTGAAACTGATTCTAAAAAGTTCAAATTATGTGAATTTATTCCTTTTATGTTTTATGTCCAGGCTGGAATTGGCTAGTTCTTCATAATAGAGGTAATATAAACATCTCTTTTCAAAATGGTGGTATTTATTGTCTCTTCTCATCTCAGGTTGCCTGATATTGTGGTTTAGGAGGAGTTTTGCTGTATTCCATTCCTATCTTATTCAACTTATCACTGAATTTATTGGGACTATTTCCAGATTTATTCATACTTCATCTTTTTATTTTTTTTTTAAATTAGACGCATGCAGAGCTCAAGTTTGATTTTTACATTAGCAGGAATATAGCTTAGTATGTTAATAGTCTGTAATCCTTGAAGAGAAATGAGTAATACAAAACAAGTTTAAAAAGCATTTTACACTGATTAAAATGGCTAACATGGGCAGGGGGAAGCCCTGACAATACCAAATTCTGGTAAGAATGTGGAGCAATGGAAACTCATTCATTGCTGGTGGGGATGCAAAATGGTACAGCCACTTTGAAGAACAGTTTGTGTTCCTTACATAGTTAAAGTCATCTTATCATATGGTCTAGGAGTCACATTCCTAGGTATTTACCCAAATAAACTGAAAATTTAGTTACACCCAACAGTTTATACACAAATGTTGATAGCAGCTTTATTCATAATTGTACCACATTAGAAACAACCAAGTTGTCCTTCAAAAGGTGAACGGATAAACAAACTATGGTACATCTACATAAGAAGTTTTATTCAGTGATAAAAAGAAATACTCTGTTATGCCACAAAAAGATATGTAGGAACCTTGAATGCATTTTGCTTAGTGAAAGAAACCAGTCTGGAAAGGCTACATACTGTACAAGTCTAAGTCTAAAAATTTATAAATTCAATTTAGTTCTTTTACATTCAGTTTCTACTTCAATTTTTGGTAAGATATCCTTGATTTGATTGGAAAATGTTATAGATCTGATGTAGGGACAAGAAGAGTTTTAACTTACAGGAATTGCTATGGGTGGCAGGGAAAGAAAAGGGACTATTGGTTAAGTGGAATATAAAGACAGAAGTTCTAAGATAGGCATGGCAAATGGAGCAGGAAGCATCAGCCAAGCCAACATTGAGAAGAAGTCAGTGTGAAACTGGCAATATTATAATTATTTAAAATAGAAGTGTTGGATTTGAGAAATACACAACATTCCTCTATCAAGACAAGGAGATATCTTTTAATCGAGTCAGGGGGCTAAGGATATATGTATAAATATACATAAGAAAATCCTCAGTTGTAGACTAATTAATGGCAATTTTGTGGCTTCAGTTTTTAAGAAAAGGATGGGTTTGCTCTAGAGAATTGTATCATGGAGAGAGGTGAATAGAGAGAAAGGGGCTTTGTATCCTAAAGCACTGCTTGCCTAATTTTTTTTTTCTTTTCCCAAACCATACTCCAACTTCAGAGAAAAGTAAATACACATCCATGGAGCTTGAGGACAGAAATCAAGAAGCTATCAATGTGAGAAAAATATTTGAACTCTGCTCTTTCATTTTAATAATTTATTTGATTTTTTCAGTCTATAATATATTTCTCATTGTCTTAGTGTAAGAAAACTGTGCCACAGTGGCCAGTACTGAGTAAAATAGACACTCTGGAAGGATGTGTCCAGTTTGCCCTGCAGTTTCATACACTCTTTTAGACCATGGCTCTAGGCTATGAACACCACAATTTGAGAATAATTTGCCTAAAATCCCTGAGTTGCACTATACTTCAGAATCTCTGTGAGGTGAAGGAGACATGTGGTTCCAGTGCTTATTAGCTCTTGAATCTTCCACAATAACACTACTTCTCATCTGTAAAGTGCTAAAACCTACAGATTCTTTTGCAAGGCTATAAGGCCAGGCCTAAGTCACTTTAACTCTGTGGGGAAGCTGAATTTGAGAGTTATAAAATCCTAGCTTCCTCATTTTAAAATTAAGACTCTTTTGACTCTTACTAGTTCATGGAGATCCAATTTTAAAGTTATTTTCTATGGATGAGTCAAAGTGACATTTTCTAGTAGAAAAAAACTTTAGAAAACTAGTATTAAGATTTGAGTTTTATTCCTAGGTCTATCATTTAATAACTATACAACCTTGGACCAATAACAATGTTTCTGAGAGCCAGTTTTTCATCTGCAAAAGTCAGAGCTATCTCCTGCCTTATTCACTCACAGGGAACTTGGGAAGGTGAAATGAAGTAATGGGTAAAGAAGTGCTTTTCTAAAACTCATTCCACCATACAACATTGCCCTAAATCCCCTTGTTTCTAGAGTTTTATTATTTTTAAAGGCAATTTTGTAAAATTGCTTTTTGGAGTCCTCATATTCATAAATTGCCTTATGACTGGTTAGATACCAGAGGCCTCTCTCTCCTTAGGAAAAGAATTCTGATTGCTTACTATTTCCTCCTTTTTTCTTGTTTTCATAGTTTGTGCTTTGCAGCAATGCTGCTGGCCAAGAAGATAAGATATAGGACCAACTCTTCATTTTCCAAATGTTGCAGAAATGGTAACATATAATAAGCAGTAAGGCAGAGAGTCTAAAATCACGTTATGTTTGGCTTTAAAACTTCATTCATACTTGAATGTGAATGAAGATATCACTTCTCTACTGGGAATTCTCTAAAACAATAAAGAAAAATCATAATGAACTTGTTATCCACATTCCTATTGCTATATTTCTTAGTTTTCCTCTGTCCCTTGTATTGAAACAGTAAATGATTTCTGTCATCTATTTGACTGATACAAATAATTTCACTATGATAGAGTTGTCTTCTTTAGCTTTTTGGGTTTTTTACTCCTAACACAGAGGTAATAACTATTTTTAATGTTGTCTGTTGAATTGATTGTTTTATTAAAATAAATATTCTATTACACTGAACAAGTTATGTAAGTAGCAGTATAAGTAACTAATAAATATTTGAAAGCAAGATCTATGGATAATTCATGATTTTTGAGTAATCCATAATCTATTCACACACAATAAAAACTATTTTTTTTCCCAATTTATTTATTTTCAGAAAAACATTATTCATTATTTTTTCACCACACCCAGTGCTCCATGCAAGCCGTGCCCTCTATAATACCCACCACCTGGTACCCCGACCTCCCACCCCCCGCCACTTCAAACCCCTCAGATTGTTTTTCAGAGTCCATAGTCTCTCATGGTTCATTTTTTATTAACTGATCTTAATAAGATCAGTTATATATTAAAAAACAGAGGTTATACAGAAATCCTTTAAGAATTAGAAGTTAGAGTTTTCATTAACTTTCATCTTTATGTATAATGAGGTAATCTTTTTATTTAAAAACATAGTCATGCCACTACTACTCACTACTGTTACTACTAAGTAATAAGGAAAGGTTATATAATGCATCTGTATGGGAACTTTTTTTTTAAATAAGATCTATTCATTCGTTTTAGAGAGAGTGTGTGTGAGTGGGGGGAGGGGCAGAGGGAGAGAAATACTTAAGCAGACTCCTTGTGTAGCATGGAGCCTGATGTGGGCCTCAGTCCCATGACCCATGAGATCATGAACTGAGCCAAAACCAAGAGTAGAAAACCCAACTGATTGAGCCACACAGGTGACCCAGAATCTGCTTTTAATCTTTTATTACAAAGCAGAATTTCATGTAATGGGCATTAATTTTCAGTGGAAAACATATTTCATAACTTTCCATATGAAAATTTTTAATTACTGGTGTGTTAGGAAGAAATATTTGTTTATTTGGCTTGCCTATAAGATGATTCTTTCCTAAATTTCTATTCTACTCTGATATCAAAATATATTATACTAAAGGTTCTTAAAGGGTCAGCTCTGATGTAAGAATTAGTGCCAGTTCTATATCAATTTTGTAAGTTAATTTTTGAGTATTAGGATTATATTCTGCAATTTCTAATACTTTGTGCTATTTTTTTCTGAAAGGCCTTCCTGTGAAACCCAAAGATTAAAACCTTACTTGATATATAGTACTCTTTCAACATCCCTTTTCATCAGAACTGGGCTTTCCAAACCAAGATGAGAAGACGGTTGATACTGAATCCCTTTTTCCTGAGTATAATTCACACAACTGTAACCTCACTGTATTAGTTATCAGTTGGCTTTGTAACAAAATACCAGTCAAAATGATACTCTTTTCCTTGAGTACTTAACAACTTAATGCAAAAAAACATGGCTTGTCTCATGTAAGTCAGGAAATTGGGAGCAGCTTAGATGAATGGTTCTGATTTAGGATCTGTGGTAGGTAGAATTCTAAGATGGCCCTCATGATTCCTGCACCCTTATATTCATACCTGTATACAATCCCTTTTGAATCTACAGAATGTGGCAAAAATGAAGGGAATTTGAAGATATAATTAAAGTTTCTAATTTGTTGACTTTAAATTCCTCAGGTGGAGATTATCCTAGATGGGCATAACTATTTAGGTGAACCAAAAGAGGATCCAGAGATCAGAGAGGCTTTTTTTTCTGGACTTGAAGGAGAAAGTCACTAAGAATTCTATAGATGCAAAGAAATTAATTCTGCCAACCAGTATCTTGGGAGAGTATCCTGAGCTCTAGAAAGAAATCCAGTTTAGCTTAATTCATTTGGGGAAACCCTTAGCAGAAGACCCTCCTAAGCTGTGCCTGGGCTTGGATGCATGGCTTGGATCTAGCTGGGCTGCATCCACAGAAACTGAGATAAGGAATACATTGTTTTAAGTCACTTAAGTGTGTCAAATTTGGTACATAGCAAGAGGAAACTGATAGAGGCTTTTAGTTGAAGTTATAAGAAAACATCAGCTGGGGATGAAGAGATCTGAAGTCTTGACTGGGATTGATGGAGTCGCTTTCAAAGTGGCCCATTGGCATGGCTGGTGGCAGAAGGCCTCAGAGACCTCTGCCAGATCAACCTCTCCACTGGGCTGCTTGAGTATCCTTAGGACCTTTAGGACCTGAGAGCTCACTTCCACCTTCCCAGAACTCATCTGCTATCACTGGTTTCTTTGAGAATGGGTAAACAGAGAGAGGCAAAGAGAGAGGCAGAGAGAGAGAGACAGCAACAGAGACAGATAAGCAGACGTAGAGACAGAGACAAAGAAACATGGAGAGATAGGCACACACAGACAGAGATAAAGACAGAGAGAGACGGGGAGACAGAGATTGAATATACACAAGATAGAAGCTGAAATCTTTTTATAACCTGATCTTGGAAGTGATCCCCTTCCTTTGCAGTTCTTTTTGCTGGAAGTGAATAACCAAACTTATCCCACACTAAAAATGGGGGAACTAAGCTCCAATTCTCAAAACAAGGAGTATTAAAGAATTTTTTGACATATCTTTAAAAGCCATCAAACTCATATTTAGCTTTTTGGCTCCTTGGGTTTATATTGGTGTTATATGCCATTGTATATGCAGTATATTGGTTATACCACCATTTTAGCAGTATATTTTGATTTCTAAAATTAGTAAGGTTGAGGTCCAGCAAAAAAAAAAATTCATAATTCAGAGACTTTGTTCCCTATTCATTTTAAAGTTATGGTTTCTGCATATTCATATGACATGGCAACTTTTTTCTTTCTTCCTTGTATTTTCTTTAGATTAACTTGGCCCAAGTAGGTTATCATAAAGTGATGTTCCTATTTCAAGTGACTCACTTGACAGAGAAGTCAGTTTCACCTTCCAGTGAGATTGTGGATTGATCAGGGCTTCAAGGGGTAGATAGAGTTAGGAATCAGAGTTATTTCATAATTTTTCTAGAGGTAGGAATCAAAATCTTATATTTAAAAAAAGCTGTGTGATACATAAATTAGTGACTAAACTTTACTATGTCTGTCAGTTTTCACAGAGGGGAATCTATACACATTAAAATATATTATAAAAATATTTATTGGGTAAAAATAAAGCATAGTACCCAAATGAAGAATTTGCTAGTTTATTTTTCTAAACCATGTTTTCATATTACTATATTTTCTGACCCTCAGAGTTCAAGGAATGTGATATTACAAAAAAAAAAAAATAAAAAAGACTTTTTTTTTTTCCATCAGTGAAGAACTTTATCTCTGGAATATAAAACAATCTCATTTCAATGCTGAATGTTGGAATTTGGGAATGCCTATTCATCTTCGAATACTAGTTTGTTTTCCTTATATGCATTCAGAAAATAATTTAGTACTTAATATTTAATAAGTCCCTACTCTAGGTAAGGCCGTGTAAAAGGTACTGGTGATAATTATATGATATACATAGTTACTTCCTTCAAGAACAACTTGATCTACTTAGGTGAAAACCGGGGAAAGGTTGGTGCAAGGAATTAGCACATAACATGAGTCTCAGAAGCAGAGAAAATATAAGTAAATCAATGCTGGAAGAGCATTTGGGCAGAAAGAAAACAATGCACAAGTTGAGGAGGAAGAAGAAAGGAAGAAATTCAGAAATTGTCAGGGCATAAGGACGTGTGACTGAAGAGCCAGTTAAATATTAGCTCAGAGTAAGTTCTCCAGATATCACAAAAAAAGCATTTTTTCTTTTGTTTTGATAATGCTTATTTTGAAAGTCAAAGAAATAGCATTCATGTCCTCACTTTTCAATAGAGCCTGGGTTACTGTGCTATTTTATGAGGAAGGGCTAGTTCACAGCCTGATAAGATATTAATAGAGAACCAAATAAAATAGAAACTACTGACTGCGTACCAAATTGAATAAGAGTTGTTGATATTCAGTTTAGATAAACATCTTCACTATGCTGTAAACATCTTTCTTGGATAGCCTAATACACTTTCTACTGTTAAGCTCAGATGCTTGCTTGATGGTCACACTTGTCTGTCATTTCTCTGAACTACTTGTATTTTATTCATTTACTCACTCACCAGTTACTTAGCTAGTGTTTATGAAATGCTGGGTTCTGTTCTTTGCTCTGTAGATATAGCAGTGACTAAAACAAAGCTCTTCACCTGATGATGCTTAAAATCTATCTCTATCTGGAGATAAGAGACAAAAACAAATAAATATATCATACACATTTATATGCATATACACACTTTTTCCAAGGAATAATTTAAGCATTTAAAAGGAGGGGATAGAATGGTTGATTAAGTCAGATATTATTTTCTTTTTTTTTTTAAGATATTATTTTATATACAGGTGTCAAAGAAGTCCTCATTATGAAGGTGGCATTTGGTCAGAATCCTGAGTTAAGAAATCAAAGTAGAAAGAAAAGCAAGTTCAAAACCTCTGATGTAAGAAGATACTTGGCCTAGTAGAGAAATAACAAGCTGGTGGGACTGGAGTGAAGTAAGTCTCAGCCAAGAGTAATAGAAAAAGAAGTCAGGGAGGTCATGCCTGGGTGGCTCAGTCAGTTAACGAGTCTAGCTCTTGGTTTCAGCTCACCCCATGATCTCAGGGGTCATGACCTCAGGGTCGTGAGATTGAGCCCCGCATTCAGCGCAGAGTGTGCGTGAGAGTCTCTCCCTCTTCTTCTGCCCTTTCCCTGCTCGCACCCTCTCAAAATAAATAAATACATAATTTTTTTTAAAGGAATAGAAAAGGACAGAAAAGAAAAGAAGAAAGAAGAAAGTTAGGGAGGTAATGATGGCCAGATATCCAAGGGCCTTGTTTGTAGGACACTGCAATGAATTGGGTATTTACTTTGAGAGAGAGGGAAACCCACTAAAGAGTTTTGAGCAGAGGAGTGGCATAATACCTCATTTTAAAAGAATCACCTACATATTCTGTCTGCTTTGTTGAGACTAAGACACAAAGGACAAAGCTAGAAGTCTAATTAAGAAGCCGGCACTTGGTTATGCTTAGCTTGGCTTACAGTGGTAGACGTGGATGTTAGGGTCAGTTGGATTCTGGGAATATTGTAATGGTAGAAGGGGGGAAGTTCAGGCTGGAAATACAGATTTGGGAGTTGCCACTGTATAGATGGTATTTTATGGCACAAATATGCAATATGACACCTAGGGAATAAATGTGGGTAGCAAAAAAAGAGGTCTAGGACTGGATTATTTTTGGCCTTCACCATAATCAATGCTTTTAGGAATATCTAAAGGAAAGTTTTCTTTCTTTTTGAACTTTAGAGCACCTGGAGTACCAGTAGGCAGAAGTAATAATGATGTTTTAATGAGTATCGTTAAATCAGGAAACTTTAGTGGTCTTCAACCTTTTCAACTTCTTGAAAGATAATGTGCTAGATGGTTTGCTATTTTTTTTCCAATTTATTTATTTTCAGAAAAACATTATTCATTATTTTTTCACCACACCCAGTGCTCCATGCAAGCCGTGCCCTCTATAATACCCACCACCTGGTACCCCAACCTCCCACCCCCCCCTCCACTTCAAACCCCTCAGAATGTTTTTCAGAGTCCATAGTCTCTCATGGTTCACCTCCCCTTCCAATTTACCCAAATTCCCTTCTCCTCTCTAACGCCCCAACGATGGTTTGCTATTTAGCATCATACCACACCCTCACAGAACTGCATTACTCAGAATCACCTTCCCTGAATAAAGAGTCTACCAGTTAGAAGCACTCAGTTGAGGCAGAAGGGAAGGAAAAGCAATGATTCTGGAAGCATTAGGTTAAACTCCTAGGGGAACAATTGACTTAATTAAGGTTTGCAGCACTTTCAGGGGGGCTTCTCGAATCACTGCTATAGTGCAGTAGGCACTGATCAAGTTGTTTTTTAATTTCCATTCCATATATTATAAATTTGCTATAAGGTTAGTTGAACTGGTAAAAGTCTCTAAAACTAGTTCATAATATGATATAGTACTTTTCATAAGCAAAAAATCACTCAAACTTGGCTATCAAACTAGGCTATCAAAACACAAGTTGTGTATTTTTATCATAGTCATGAGAGGAAAAGAGCTGGAAATAAATACAGCAAATTTAAAATTTTTTGTGTGTCTATGTAATTTTTGAATTTATTTTTATGCTGGAAAAACTAGTATATTTTGTTTTAAATAAATTTTATTTTAAAATAAATATTTATAAGAAAAATATCCAAGATATCATTTTGAAAACCTATTTTTACTAGATAAAATAACTTTTAAGAAACATACATGCAAATAAAAATAGGTATGTTTAAGGCAGATGAGGGTATTTTTATTTCTACTCTATGCTATTTAGAATGCCTTTTAAAATCTATAATTTACATCATCAATTTGTATTCTCTTCTTGAAGAAAGAATCTACTAAGGAAAGTTTACATCCCTCTTGAACCTCACTTATGAACAATGAGCAAAATCTGAAAAGTGAGATTTTGCCAAAAGATGAAATGATTGCGATAAAGACAAAGTAAGGTCAGGATGAAATCTAAAGTATGGTTCTCCCACCTCACCCACTTATCTCATCAATGTACCAAATTCTTAGAAGCAGTGAGTACTGAAGGAGGCCTGGCTGTCCCACTACGGCAGAGAATTATGCTGTTTCTATTAGCATTCATCACACCTACTCTAAATTGAGATTCCTTTGAGATCTTTACTGAAAGAAATGGACTTTTTTTTTTTTTAAGATTTTATTTATTTGTCAGAGAGAGAGAGGGAGAGAGAGCGAGCACAGGCAGACAGAATGGCAGACAGAGACAGAGGGAGAAGCAGGCTCCCTGCCGAGCAAGGAGCCTGATGTGGGACTTGATCCCAGGACGCTGGGATCATGACCCGAGCCGAAGGCAGCTGCTTAACCAAGTGAGCCACCCAGGCGTCCCAAGAAATGGACTTTTAAGGCCTCTTTTGACATATTAGTTTATAAAGTGGTGAAATGTAAGCCTCTGTTATTCATCTCCCTTTTAAAAGTAAACCAAGGGGGTAGACATAAAATCTGCTCTTGAAGCTACATTCTGAACATCATCTAGATCTCATCCCTAAATATAGCCTTCCTCAGGAAAGGAGCTCAACCACTCTCTCAAACACTCCTTGGATATTTGCACGTAGTATTTCAGGCTAATTTAGGAAGAGCAGGTAGTTGTTTCCATCACTACCATGAAACATTTTTTATCAGCCCCTCAATTAGAACACTGAATGGTAGTGTGGGAGTCTGAGAGACTTAGGATTAAAAGCAAGCCTCCCAGTCACCATAGGAATACTGTGATCAGTGTGGTATCTAAATCTCAGTTCCTTCATTTATAAAATGGTGTTGAAATACTTCTTTACAGAGTTGTTGAGATGATTAGAAATCATACATACAAAGAAAGCCACAGTGTCTAGGACATTTATGTGCTTGGTGAATCACTGGTGTTTTTCTTCTAGTTATTATTTTAATAGTTTATAGGAGGCAGATGCAATGCTCAGTGATGAAATTGCCTTCTGAGAAAGGTGGCTTGTTAACTAATTCATTTGGAATTGTCAAAAGACTGTGGACCCCAGGAAACAAACTGAGGGTTTCAGAAGGGAGAGGGGTTGGGGGGGGGGTGTGACAGGGTGATGGGTATTAAGGAAGGCACATGTTGTGATGAGCACTGGGTGTTATACTTAACTATTGTATCATTGAACACTACATCAAAAACTAATGATGTACTATACAGTGGCTAACTGAATGTGATAAAAAAATAATTAATAAACATCTAACATTACCAAGTGAAAAAAAAAAGAGGAGATTAAGCAAGTCAAATAGGTTGGGTAAAGATACAATGATTACCAAATTCTCACTATAAAACTACTTATTGGTGTGGTAGTACGAAGAGTTTCTAATCTAGAAACAAAAGCGGTGGGAGTGTGACAATAAAATATGTAAAGTTATCCCTTCTTTGTGGGCCACAATTAGAATACCATCCCAGACTTCTCTTGACTACATCCTTTGTACTCAACTGCCTATTGAGTATCTTCATTTGAATGTGGTATACATTCCTCAAACTCAACAAACTGGAGTAATGCTCTACCCTTAAATATTTTCTTCTCCTGCATTCTCTATCTTGTTTTATGACAGTTCCTACTCAGTAATTCAGATGAAAAGTAAGGAAGTCATTTATCTTCATTCTTACCCCTCTTTTACCCCATCAGCCATTACATCCAGAGACAATTACCTTCTAAATATTTATTAAGTCTACCTACTTCTTTCTGATTCTTCTAATACTACTGAATTTAACTCACCAACATCTTTTACCTGAACTACAACAATAATATCTTAATAGTTCTGCTTTCTCTCATCTTACTCCAAAATATTTTTTTAAAAATATTTCATTTATAGTGTTTTTCTCTTATTTCCAAATCCATTTGATTATGTGCCTCTCCCATTTCCAAGTCTTCCATGGTTTCTAACACTTCTGTGATAAAATCTAAAATTTCAGAACAGCCTTAAAAGGACCTGCCTATTAAGCCTACTTTTCCACTGTAATTGTGAACCTGTTCTCCCACCTTTATTAAACTCAGAAGCTTTAAGATACTATTTCTTATGCCTGAATCTTCACTCCTTTCAGTTGTCCTGCTAATTCACACTTATCTTTCAGAGGTCAGCACAACTGTTACATTCTCACTGTTAAAGCAATTAAACAAGGAGGCCATTAGACTAAGGTGGCACTAATGGCTTGACACCTAAGTAAGCAGACCAAAACCTAAGCCAAAGTAAATTCCTTCAAATGCTTCAAGGTTAAGAAATCTAAACCAATTACAAATGGCAAAATAAGTTTTCCCAAATAAATCAGCCTTCTAAGCGGTAACCAATCAAATGATGTCCTTGCTTTGTTTCTACATCTTCTCTATAAAAACCTTTTCCCTAGTTCCTATTGGCAGAGTATTTCTAACCACTTTCAGTTTGGTACTGCCCAGTTGGAATGCATGTTTGCTCAAATAAGCTTTTGAAAAATTTTAATGTGCATCAGTTTACTTTTTAATGTCTCCAAAGCCTTCTCTGATCCTGCAGGCAGGAATAGACTCCCCTGTAATATGCTGTCATAATTACATATTACTTTTGTGGCATTTATCACAATAACAATAATTCTTCCCTTAATTATTTATTTGCAGTAGCCATCCAGTTAGACTATAGGCTTCTTGGTAGCAGTCAAATTTTTAGTCCTTGGTCTCTGGATGATGCGTTATCTGTTGTTGATAAACTTAAATAATACTTGACAAATGCGTAAATACAAAGCATGAAAGGTGCAGGATAGAACTTAGTTTTGCATCCCAGGACACAGTTAAGTCTAAGGAATAATTCTACCCCTGCAGGTAAGCCCTTAAATATTATTTTGGCAAGCTTATTTAACACTGAGGATTTCTTTTCTTATACTTCTTATTGAATATGGAATCTGAAGAAATTACATTACTTTATAGCTGAGACGTTGGTCTTGTCACTGGGTGTCAAATTAAGGACAAGGTTTAGCTGCATGTAACAAATAATTTTAGGAACTGTGGTTTAAGCAACACAGCTATTGTGTTATTCCCTCAAAGGAAGAAATTCAGATTTAGGCAGCCTGATGTCTTCAGGATGTCAGGGTTGATTTTTTTTTTTTTTTTTTTTTGGCTTCTCTCTGCTCAAGATAGCTACTGGAGCTCTGGCCTATACATCGGCAGGGAGGAAGGGAGAAAATGTGCCAAGAGCAAAGTGGATACATGTGGTATTTACAGTGCTTTTCTAGAAATTCCTCCCAATAAATTCACTTACACATTTTTGTCCATAAATATCATTACATGACTACCTATGTCAGCACAGGAATCTGAGAAGTGCTTTATAGGTGGAAACTTTGCTGAAAACCAACAAAATCAGTATTCTGTTAAATACGAAGAAAAGTCTAGTTACTTGAGATGTTACTGGCAGATTCTGTCTAACTTGAAAACACAAAGTTTGAGTTCATCAGAAATCAGAGGATAAAAATATAGACTTTTCAAGGTGTTTATTAACATTAGTGAAGATTAAGTATATTAAAAACGCATTATTGAGCTCTCTGTAAATGATGGGTACAAAATAACAGCCTCAATATCCAAATTCTGTGAAATATAAGGTAATGTCAGCTAACAGATGTTTATAGGTTTGTTTAAAACTCAAATCCACTGGCATGTGTTATCCAAATTGAAATAATCTTCACTATCAAAATGGAACCTAATATTTAACTAGATATTGTCTTGATTTTTGTGTTCTGTGTAGAGACAGGTATGTTTCTAGTACAACTTAAGTTGGAGGTTGGTTGCTGGAAAATTAATGACCTCAGACTTCTGAAATTCTGAGGGAATTATGTGAAATCATAGAGATAGGAATTCATTTGATTTAAATTTGATTATGTAATTATATCTAATTAGTGCATGCTAATTACCATCTATCTCAAATTCTCTGGGGCACAGTAGAAGAAGAGACTCTTCCTTGCCCTTAAAGAACTAAAAATCTTTCTACAAGTAGAGTCAACTAGAAAATAACAGTTTCTTATGAATCTTTTGTATGGGGAGGTGTGTGTGCCTATGCAGTATATTCTGTGGCAGTCCCAAGACAGGGTAGGCTTCTGTCTTTGAACAATGAAAATCCATAAATCTCATCAGAGAAGAAAGGTAAGATTTTATATTTTCTCTCTTCTTTGTTTATTGCAAAACTTTGTAAATCTTGGAATCCTCACTTTCTGGCTTGAAAACCCCATGAAGCAGAGAAATCAGTTACTACTTGTTCTTGGATCTTCAAGGTGAAATATGCCCTTAATCTGTGTTTACAGACTTTTTAATTAAAATGCTCCATGACTTTAATCTTATGCCAAAGTTTTGTGGAGATTTATTTTTCTCATAAAATTTGGATTATTTTTCTGTCAGTCAAATAGTATAGTATGTTTTTATTCAGTAGTTTGCCTCATTATATCTCACTTCTCTAGCTTTATCCCACTTTTCACATTTATCTTTCTCCCTTATCCTTCTTTTCTAAGTTACTGGAGGATAATGATTTTGATATTTCTGATAGGAAGTGATAAAATTATTATTATGGATTTTTTTTACTAATGAACATCTCACAAGTTAAATAAAAATGTCCATAGAATTATTAACTTCATTATATTCTTGATAGTTTTTTTAGGAGATAAAAAGTAGAATGCTAAGAAATTTTAGATGATTACCAAGGGCAGATTTATCATTTTTGACTGTCTCCCTCTTCCATGGTATAATTCCACTAAAATGTCTGAATGTGCCTTTTAATTTAAAGCAAGTGTTCAGCCCTTTGATTCACAAGTTTGCACTCAACTAAAGAACATCTCAGGGTGTTCTCTGTGCGCTGGTTATAATGGCTTAATGGAGATACACATCGCTTAGCAGAAGTCAAAGCTTCTGAGGAAGAGAAGTAGAAAGGACTACTTTGCTAAACACAGATACAATACTGACACCAACAACTAAAAACACAATACAGTATCAGTACTGGAAATACTATTTAGAATTGGAAGTACAGTCCCCATTCCATACACTGTGCCTTAACTACTCAGTAATGGCCCTAATAGTGTGTATGAATGTTCTCTGCTATACCTGGCAAAGTCTCCATCCTTGAGGTGTTGCTATTCTATAGGTGAATAGAGGCTTAGGGCTATGTTGGAAAAATTGGAGCATTGGTATTAAAGAAAGAGATGTAGCTGAGTCAAAAGAAAAGAGCAATTTAAAACAAGCAAAGAAGCAAAGAAACTACAAAAAAAACACACAATGATTTTGGGATAGGATGGGATTTTGAAATATGGAAAATGAAGACTGAATTAGATCACTGTGTCATAACAAGCTTAACATGGACTTGTTTGGGATGGGGTTAAATCTGTGTATTTTTGTGTATTGGAGAGAAAATAGAAGTTCTCTTGCTCCCTTAAATCTTTTAATTTAAGCTGAATTAGTGAAGTAATAATAGGTTACCATATATTCTTTCAATCAGAAGCATCCCGTGACAGTGGGTAAAAGGTTAATTGGTAGGGCACCTGGGTAGCTCAGTGGGTTAAGCCTCTGCCTTCAATTCAGGTCATGATCTCAGGGTCCTGGGATTGGGTCCCACATCGGGCTCTCTGCTCAGGGGGAGCCTGCTTCCCCCCCCCCCGCCCCCTGCCTGCCTCTCTGCCTACTTGTGATCTCTCTGTGTCAAATAAATAAATAAAATATTTTTTTTTAAAAAAAGGTTAATTGGTAGATAGGCATTCAACATTAAAATTAAACACACACACGGGGCGTCTGGGTGGCTCAGTTGGTTAAGCAGCTGCCTTTGGCTCAGGTCATGATCCCAGAATCCTGGGATCGAGTCCCACATGGGGCTTCCTACTCCTTGGGAAGCCAGCTTCTCCCTCTGCCTGCTGCTCCTGCTTGTACTCTTACTCTCTGTGTCAAATAAATAAAATCTTTAAACACACACACACACACACACACACACCACACACATAACACACACATGCATATTTAACAATTCACAAATGCCTGAGCGTTTTTTTGTGGCACTAAAGTTTATGAGTGCTGAGGTGGGGGAAAACAAAACCAACCAAAACAAAAAAACAAGGTTCTCATCCTCATGGAGTTTATGTCAGAGAACATGAACAGGAAGACAGTAATACAAATAACTCTTTCATTGCATTCATAAGAGGTGCCATGTAGGAAAAACACAGAGGACTTTTAGTTTCAAAACACTTCTGAAACTAAAAAGTGAGGAACTTAATTTAGTCAGCAATGGAAGGAGCAGATTTAAATCTATAGAAACATATTTTCCTTATGATCTAGAGTGTTTGGGTGCAGTGGAAGGAGTGAGTAAATGGGTGGGGAAGGAGGGAGCAGCAGTCTGGTGCCCAGAGCCAAAGGAGGAAACAACTTTGTTCACAATAGACATCCTTAGCAAAGCTAAAGTATAGTGACATCAGCGTCTACATATTTTCCATGATTTCTAAAAATATGATCAACTCATTAATAGAGAAACACTACAACATACACATTTAAAAAAAATTAGTGGGTGATTTGTGCTCTGGCCATGGGATTGGGTTAGGGCTATTACATTTAGATGCAGGTTTCTCTTATTTCCTGTGCCTCATACTGTTGAGAAAATACTATCCAAAAGAAAGGCCACATATTCTGTCTCTATCCCAACCATTTATTTCCTGCCCTGCTTTATCATTGTTATTAATCAAAATGTTTGCAACTGTGAACTGTCCTAGTTTTTATTTTTAGGTTTTTGTTTTTGCTAAGTCCACATATAAAGAAAACATACAATTATTTTTGATGATCATCACCCCCTTCCATTACAGCAATAATTTCCTAAAATGATGGTGTTATTGATTGCCCAGCTATAATCTGTATACCAGAAATGCTTAATACTATCTTGTCATTCATAGTCTATTTAATGGTAAACAGGGGATTTATAGTCTGTCAAATTTAATGACCAGAAGAACCAATAAAATATGATAGGGAAGACTTCCCATTCTTTAGGAATGGAATAGTTTCATCAGCACAAATGATAGCCTGTCAAAAAATCCCTATGGTGGTGAAAAAGAAGAAAAATACAGTCATATATTTCTGCTCAAGAAAGAAAATGTTCGTGATGTCCATCCACATGCAAAATAGAATGCTATGAATTAGGAAATCATTATTCCGAAGTCCCTTGTTTTCTGGGTTAGGATTCCTCAAAACTGAATTTTCATTATTCTGATTGGGGTTAGAAATCTATATAACCAATCTATGTAACGAAATCAATATAACCAACCAGGCTAGTCTAAAATCACTCCATTGATGGATCTATCACTTCTTTCCCAGACTTTGAATCCCACAAATGCAGTCTCTGTGATTGCAGGACAGATGGTGCTGAGGGATACAGGAGATGGCAATGAAGTGGAATTCTTCTTCCAGTTGGTATTGTTGCCCTTCCTTAGACAGTCCCCCCCTCCACACACATATTGATACTGACACCACAACCCCAGCAGCAGTCCTAAACCCATATCTTGGGCTTAGATCATTGATTACCCTGGTAGTCGTTCTCAAAGTGTTCATGAGAATTATTTGGAGTAACTGGAAAATTTCTTCCCTCTAGAAATTGTGATTCTGTGGTCATAGTTGTACCTAGTTGCTGATATTCTTTACTTCTTCTTCTTCTTCTTTTTTTTTTTTTTCCTAGTGACTACTGGTGAATCTGATGCAGATGGCCAACACCATGCTTTATGGTACTCTGCATACAGTCTGAAGTTAAACACTAGGTAGTCATTGTGCTGCTTGGTTTCACACTCTGATTCTGCCACACATGAGCTTGGAGGTGATCCTGGCCTATCATATAAGGTCATTGTGAAGATAAAATAGAAAATCTTACAAAGATTTCAAGACCATCTGGCATTTAAGATACTCCATGTGTTTGCTAGTATTGTTTTGCCGATTTTGTTGTTGCAGCTTCAATTAGTAACCACATCTTCAAATTAGCTTAATAATTACAGGAGACTATATTGTAAAAAATCAGTGCATTTTATCAATGGTGCATGACTGCACAACATTATAGTACAGTCATGCACCATTGATAAAATAGCAAAATCAAGAGCTGGAAAATCTACCAAAGTGGTCTCTGTCTTAATCGTTCATGGACACCAGAGCTTCTCAACCTTATTTCTCTCCATATACCTCTCTTTGTTGATTATCTTTATTTCTTCCAAGGCATGGTAAATTAGCCAGGACATACTTCCTGGGTTTACGTTAATTCCCCTACCTGTAAGAAACCAAACAAGCCCTACTTAGTCCCTTTTTCCTATTCCTAGAAGATTCTAATTGATTCTTTTTAGGCCTGTTTATTACCATTGGTTCAGTTGGCTATGAAGTGGTATACAGACTCTGGAATGAAAACAGCTTCTAGTATCTAACTGCATGTATGGAGGCAGTTCTAAAATAGGGAAAGCTGTGAGCTGGGCAAGTACCTTTAAAAGTATCTGCCACAAAGGTTCCCAATATTACCACAGTTAGGAATAATTCAAGATTTCTGTAAAATACACTGTGAGTTCTCTTCATTTATTGATTTTTAAAAAAATTTTCAGCATAACAGTATTCATTATTTTTTTACCACACCCAGTGCTCCATGCAATCCGTGCCCTCTATAATACCCACTACCTGGTACCCCAACCTCCCACCCCCTCCTCCGTCACTTCAAATTTCTGGGATACAGCCCAATTATTATTTGGATGTTGCTAGATTTCTGAAAGTTAATATTGAATGGTTTATCACTGGATGAAATCTAAGGCATCAGTCCTAGGGAAAATTGTGAAGGGAACACATTTAACAGTAATGGTCTTCCCTTTATGAAGATTTCTGTGCCTATTTTTTTTTTCCTGATGAGTCATATTCTTGTTTGTCTCTTTTAAAGAAAAGGGGTAACACTTGGCTTGTATTTTAGTGTGTTACCTTCAGTGATATTTATATTTAAAAGTATCACAGGTTAGGAGTACAAACTTTAACAAAAAGAAATGAGTCAACAATAATGGCAAATTCAGGCAACTGTGGGAAAGATATTTTGAGTACTGAGCCTTTTTGGCACCCCACAAATGATGCTGAGGAGATAAACTACTGAGTACTATGTTTCTGGTTAGCTCTGCCTATTAGTGGAATTCAGTTTATTTACGTGTGCAGACTGTTTGTTGTTGAACCCAGTCACTGAGTCATAGCAATGACTGAAAGTTACATCCTTAGTATAGCATGGATCTTTACCATATACCTGACCTGCATCTGAACTTCAAATTTGGCGTGAAGCCAGGCTGTGATGGTCACAGGACAAAGCCCATCATCTCTGGTGTGACTGACCTTTCACGGTTTCCTCTGGAGCAGCAATTCTCCGGAAATGAATGGACCAGACAACTCAATATTTTATTTATTCCTACAACTTAGGCATCTAATTGTTTTATACACATTTTCATATTTTAAACATCTTGTGTGATGTTCCTCTAGATAAACACTTAAAAATAAAATATATATTGGCATAAAAAAAGCTATTGGTTTTGTTTTACTTTCACTCATTACCACTATGACTCAGGGTATAGCTACTCATTTGAACCATACAGAATTGCTGATATATGGTCATTTTGATCTCCAAAAATGGCTATTTCATATGCTTCAATCTAAGTACTTGTAATACCTATTCTGGAAATAAAGTCTATCAGCAAGGTATTCATATTAAATTAGGGGGAAAAAAGATATAACATTAAGCTTATAATGTAAAACCAAAAATGTCTTTTAAATTATGATTATGAATAGAAAAATTATCAGAAGGAAGTATGAAAATTGATCACTGGATGCCTTTGGGTGGTAATTAAGACCATGGGATATTTTATTTTATTTACTATTATATCATACATACATATTACATTATGTAATAACTTACTATTTTTGTGGTTATTGAAATAGCACAGGTTGTTTTTGGAAATCTTGGAAAATAAGAAAAATGATAAAGAAGGAGACTACTATGCAGAGATTTTTGTGATGACTTTTTACCTTGTCCATTCTTATTGTTAAAAAGAGCATTGTTGATACATTTTTACTTACATCTTTTTTCTTACTGATAAAGATGAACATTTTTAGATGTGTTTATTGATTATTTGTTTTAATGAATCCTTTTCTGTATTATTCCTGGAGGCCTGGGTCCGTTGCTCCTTCCAAGAATAACCTGAGTGTTAGAAAACAGGGAGGACCTTTGATTTGCTGTTGGTTCTAATTTAGCTACAGTGATACTATCACTATCAAAACTAAGAATTTTGCAGAAAGATACAGAAGTAGGCACTCTGTACTTTTAACAATAGGGCAAATGAAACAAGACAGCTAACCAAGAGGGAAATATCAAGCACAGAAATGCAAGAAAGTGCTGGAAGTATTTGAAGATGTTAGTTGTAGTGTTAAAGATCATAACCATGATCAGAAGACAGAAATTTAGAAAACAGGAATATAGTAAGTTGTACACATATTTTATAAATCTATTACCCTGCTATGGCTCAAACTGGTCTGACTTTCCATGGAATTCACAGAACTTCAGGGGTGGGGAGTGGAGGACCACGGGCTATTTTTTTCTTTATATTTTTTATTTTCTTCTCCAAATCATCCCTGATCTCCAACAGGTGACAGTGATCTTGAAAATCAAATGAAATTTAGGTTTGCACTTACTTCCAACCCATTAAGAATCATTGCTATGTGAATAAACGTGAAGATATCAGAGTACTTGGCAAAACATACTTCTTTTTTATGTACAGATTTTTTTAAATTTAATTTTTTTTCAGTGTTCCAAGATTCATTGTTTATGCACGACACCCAGTGCTCTATGCAATACATGGTTCATCACCCCCTTTAATTTCCCTCAATTCACTTTTCCTTTCCTTCTCCTATTTTCCTCCATGTTATTCCTTATGCTCCACAAGGAAGTGAAACCATATGATTATTGACTTTCTCTGCTTGACTTATTTCACTCAGCATAATTTCCGCCAGTCCCATTCATGTTGATACAAAAGTTGGGTATTCATCCTTTCTGACGGAGGCATAATATTCCATTGTATATATGGACCATATCTTCTTTATCCATTTGTCTTTTGAAGGGCATCTTGCCTCTGCACAGCAAAGGAAACAGTCAACAAAACAAAGAAGCAACCCACGAAATAGAAGGTATTTCCAAATGACACTACAGACAAAGAGCTGGTATCCAGGATCTATAAAGAACTCCTCAAACTCAACACTCAAAAAAACTTATCACATCAAAAAATGGGCAGAAGACATGAAGAGACACTTGTTCAATGAAGGCATACAAATAGCTAGCAGACATGTGAAAAAATGTTCACTATCATTAGCCATCAGGGAGATTCAAATCAAAACCACATTGAGATACCATCCTACACCAGTTAGAATGGCCAAAATTAATAAGACAGGAGACAAGTGTTGGAGATGATGTTGAGAAAGGGGAACCCTCTTACACTGTTGGTGGGAATGCAAGTTGTTGCAGCCACTTTGGGAAACAGTATGGAGATTTCTTAAGAAATTAAAAAGAGAGCTACCCTCTTACCCTGCAATTGCATTATTAGGTATTTACCCCAGAGATACAGATGTAGTGAAAAGAAGGGCCATATGTACCCCAATGTTCATAGCAGCAATGGCCACAATCGCCAAACTGTGGAAAGAGCCAAGCTGCCCGTCAGCAAAACATACTTCTAAAATAAATCTCATAAATGAGCAAATTCTGTAAAATAGTTTTGACCTTGAATTTTTAGTTATGTAATTTTGATGACATTGGTCTGTTATTTTATGGTCGAAAAACTTACCATACTAGAGAGGAGAGCCTCCACAGAACCCAGATTTGTATTAAAACAATTGCTTTTCATTAACTGAAACCTTGTCTTTACTCTATCTTCCCAATTCCTCCATGTTTATAATAAATGTCAAATTTTCCAAGTTAAGAATACATATAATTTGAGACTATATTATAAATGGGAAAAAAGGTTGAATTTCTTTAATGTCATGGTTTGAATCAAATTTGGTTTCCAAATGTGGAATTTAATTAAGTCACCCTTTAATTACTTTAAGAAACTTCTTAATGAAAAGTTTACAGCTATTCATAGTCTGCAGATTGCAACCATCTTCTAGAAAATGTACTCTTTCCTCCCTTCCACTCTCCTTCCCTCCTGATTTTTTTTTCCTTCCACATGAAAGAAAGGGACAATTCACCAAAACAGTTCATTTTATTCCACAGGAGCAATGGACTTCATTTGTAGTAGACACTGCTAGTAAATAAAGATAATTTAAATGTCATCATTTTATTGATTTTCTCACTCTCTAATTAGGAGGACAATTGATCTTTAATCTTTTTTGTGAACCACGTTTCAGTGAAATCAATTTTGGTTTACATAAGATATTCAGCTCAGAAAGTCTGTTGAATAAAGAGAAGCTTAGGGAAAACTGTCACCAGGCATCTACTGCTAAAGCATGCAAGTCAGAAATTTATTTTTCTTTACTGTTCCTTTACAGAAGGCCAGCTAGTACATGTAGGAGGGCCACAAAACAAAAATCATTAGTTTTTCTGAGCTATTGTTCTATGATCTGGTATGTGTTTTATTTGTTTCGTTTGTCGAAGGAATTTTTTAATCTTTGAACGTTTAAATCAGGATACTCAGGTAAAAGCAATGTCAGGTTCAGGTTAGCAAGGTGAAGGAGGTGAGACATACACAATAGGTTAATGAAATAGCCAGACACAGAAGGCTTTTAAAGAAAAAAAGGTTGCATTATTACTACTATACCGAGAGAGAGTGACAGCTTTATATTATCCTCGAATAGAAGGGATTATTAAGATATAGTAAGGTGATTACCTTTGGAGAGTAAACATTAAGTCCTTTTGATAAGTTTGTTTATATACTAAAACTTTGTTTTCTGAATGAAGAGAGACTATTGCTAGTTTAAGCTGATAGTATAACTCGTAAAATACAATCATTCTTTATCAATAGCAGGATTTTTTTTAGGTAATTAGTTCTAAATACATACTTTAAAGAAAAGACATTTAAAATAGCTTTTAGGGACGCCTGGGTGGCGCAGTTGGTTAAACGACTGCCTCCGGCTCAGGGCGTGATCCTGGAGTCCCGGGATCGAGTCCCACATCAGGCTCCCAGCTCCATGGGGAGTCTGCTTCTCCCTCTGACCTTCTCCTCGCTCATGCTCTCTCTCACTGTCTCTCTCTCTCAAATAAATAAAATAAAATCTTAAAAAAAAATAGCTTTTATTAGCTCTTAGTTTCTTTTTGAAGCTACCAATTGAACCATGATTTATTATATGATCTTATATAATTTATCCATATGGTTATGGCTCTGGGAATTAATTCATATGTCAGTATCTCAATCTATTTTTCACTGTCCTCATAAGGAGCTTTGGTAAGACATTTTTTTTCTTAATCATCTCCACCTGTATTAGTTCTTTATGGCTTCTGTATCAGAATACCAGAGACTGGGTGGTTTATAAACAACAGAGATTTATGTCTTGCAATTTTGGAGGCTGAAAATTCCAAGGTCAAAGCACCACATATTTGGTGTCTGGTGAAGGTCCACTTCCTGTTTCATAGATAGCTGTAATCTCACATTGTAGAAGGGTGAGTGGGGTCTCTAGGTCTCAAAAGCACTAATCCCATTCACGAGGACTCTACCCTAATGACCTAATTACCTCCCAGAGGACCCACCTTTGAATATCATTCCAAATAGGGATTGGGCATTTCAACACATGAACTTTGGGAGGACATAAACATTCAGTCTTTAGCACCATCCAATAAAGTTAACACTAGTTGTACTTTATATCTGTTTATGTACTGTATCTATATCTGTGCTTTACAATGAAAAGACTAAGTTTTATTTTAGCCCCAAAGAACTAAGTTTTGCTTTTTTGAGGGAGATATTGCTCCCATTGAGAATGCATGATATACATATATGCTTGCTAAACTCAAAATCTCTCTGTTGTGAAATACCTTCAGTGGACTGTCAAATTCATTTGTTTTGTTTGTTTGTTTGTTTAGCTTCCTTTTAAGGGAATTTAAGGTACGCTGATACAGGAAACCAAGTACTTTGAGTAGTAAGCATAAATATAGTCTCAGTGTTGTATATCTTTCAATTTAGAAATGCAAGTGCATACTAATTTCCCAGATTCTGCATCTCTCTTCTCTTCAAAGCCAGGCATATTTAAATATGCTCCTATGTCCCTAAAACCAATCCTAGCCTCAAGCAATAGTACATAAGCAGTTTTACATCAACATCTTATGGCTCAGCATGGAATCACATGTGCTACTCTTTAACTCTGCTGCAGTGTTCCAGATTTGGCTGCTGGATCATTGCTTAGTTCCAGGTCTGTTGGGTACTGTTCTTATTATTCTATTTTTGCCTTAGTCATTTTTCTTGAGTTTAGATACTATAGTGAACACTCTCTCTTCTCTAATTATGTCCTACATTGTTCTTCCTATTGTTTTCTTCTGGTCCTTCTTTTCAACTCTGTCTGCATTGTATCACTATTGTATCACCATTGCCCCTAAGTTGGATAGCAGCCCCAGATGTCTAGCCTCACAATAATAACATGTCGGAATAAAAATTATGTTTATAATTATAGTGATGATAAGTAGTTCTTGGTGTAGGTGTTGTGTTGTGATGCCTTGAAAAAGTCAGAGGGATCTACAGATCCTAAAGGCAGAGCTAAGTAAGTCATAAAGATGCAATGAATGAATTTTTCTGTATCTACCTTAGTACCTTCTACCTAGTATTTTGGCATTTGCTGTTAAAAACGTAACAAATGGTCAGAAAAATTCCCTAAAACTGAATAGTGCTATTTCCTCAAGAGATTAACTTAATATTTGCTTAAGAAAAATTAATTGATTCAGCATAATCTCCTCCAGTCCCATCAATTTTGATACAAAAGTTGGATATTCATCCTTTCTGATGGCTGAGTAATACTCCATTGTACATATGGGCCACATCTTCTTTATCCATTCATCTGTTGAAGGACATATCAGCTCTTTCCACAGTCTGGCCATTGTGGACATTGCTGCTATGAACATTGGGGTGCATATGGCCCTTCTTTTCACTACATCTGTATAGCTGGGGGCAAATGCTCAGTAGTGCAATTGCTGGGTCATAGGGTCGCTCTTTTTTTAAATTTTTTGAGGAACCGCCTCACTGTTTTCCAAAGTAGCTGCACCAACTTGCATTCCCACCAACAGTGTAAGAGGGTTCCCCTTTCTCCACAACCTCTCCAACATTTGTTGTTTCTTGCCTTGTTAATTTTGGCCATTCTAACTGGTGTAAGGTGGTATCTCAATGTGGTTTTGATTTGAATCTCCCTGATGGCTAATGATAGTGAACATTTTTTCATTTTTTCATGTGTTTGCTAGCCATATTTATGTCTTCTTTGGAGAAGTGTCTGTTCATGTCTTACGCCCATTTTTTTACTTCATTATTTGCTTTTTGGGTGTTGAGTTTGAGGAGTTCTTTATAGATCTTGGATATCAGCCCTTTGTCATCAGTGTCACTTGTGAATATCTTCTCCCATTCCTGAGTGAAATAAGTCAAACAGAGAAAGTCAATTATCATATGGTTTCACTTACTTGTGGAACATAAGGAATAACGTGGTGGATATTAGAAGGAAGTCTGAGGGGAAGAAAAGCCATGAGAGACTCTGAGAAATATGAGTTTCATGAGTGGACTCTGAGAAACAAACCAAAGGTTTTAGAGGGAGGGGGTCAGGGGGTTGGGTGAGGCTGGTAGTGGGTATTAAGGAGGGCACATATTGCATAGAGCACTGGGTGTTATATGTACATAATGAATCTTGGAACACTACATCAGAAACTAATAATGTATTGTATGGTGACTAACAAAACACAACTAAAAAAAATAAAAGTGAATTGACTAGATCTTTTAGGTGGGGGAAACCTTACATGCCTGACAAATGAGGAAATATCTCAAAAGAATTTGAAGAAAGGCTTATGTATTTGTTTCTGTAGCATCTAGGTTGAGTTCTAAATCTCAGATAACTTTTCTAATAACCAATAGCATGGAGGACAAGGGGCGTTAGAGAGGAGTAGGGAATTTGGGTAAATTGGAAGGGGAGGTGAACCATGAGAGACTATGGACTCTGAAAAACAATCTGAGGGGTTTGAAGTGGCGGGGGGGTGGGAGGTTGGGGTACCAGGTGGTGGGTATTATAGAGGGCACAGCTTGCATGGAGCACTGGGTGTGGTGAAAAAATAATGAATACTGTTTTTTCTGAAAATAAATAAATTGGGAGAAAAAAAAAAGTGCTTGAAACTTTTATTAAATTGATGCATACTTTGAAATTGTGTCTTCTACCTTTTAAGTCAATCTTTGTTTTTCTCTTGATTTAATGGTTTAGTATAAAAATGAATGACATCATCACTAGCCATCAGGGAGATTCAAATTAAAACCCCATTGAGATATCATCTTACACCAGTTAGAATGGCCAAAATTAGCAAGACAGGAAACAACGTGTGTTGGAGAGGATGTGGAGAAAGGGGAACCCTCTTACACTGTTGGTAGGAATGCAAGTTGGTGCAGCCACTTTGAAGAACAGTGTGGAGATTAGTTAAGAAATTAAAAATAGAGCTTCCCGGGGCGCCTGGGTGGCTCAGTGGGTTAAGCCTCTGCCTTCGGCTCAGGTCATGATCTCAGGGTCCTGGGATCGAGCCCGGCATCGGGCTCTCTGCTCAGCAGGGAGACGCTTCCTCCTCTCTCTCTGCCTGCCTCTCTGCCTACTTGTGATCTTTCTCTGTCAAATAAATAAATTAAATCTTAAAAAAAAAGTAGAGCTTCCCTATGACCTTGCAATTGCACTACTAGGTATTTACCCCCAAAATACAGATGTAGTGAAAAGAAGGGCCATCTGTACCCCAATGTTTATAGCAGCAATGGCCACGGTCGCCAAACTGTGGAAAGAACCAAGATGCCCTTCAACAGACGAATGGCTAAGGAAGATGTGGTCCATATACACTATGGAGTATTATGCCTCCATCAGAAAGGATGAATACCCAACTTTTGTAGCAACATGGATGGGACTGGAAGAGATTATGCTGTGTGAAATAAGTCAAGCAGAGAGAGTCAATTATCATATGATTTCACTTATTTGTGGAGCATAACAAATAACATGGAGGACATAGGGAGATGGAGAGGAGAAGAGAGTTGAGGGAAATTGGAGGGGAGATGAACCATGAGAGACAATGGACCCTGAAAAACAACCTGAGGGTTTTGAAGGGGTGGGGGATGGGAGGTTGGGGGAGCCAGGTGGTGGGTATTATGGAGGGCACCTATTGCATGGAGCACTGGGTATGGTGCATAGATAATGAATCCTGTTACTCTGAAAAGAAATTTTTAAAAAATTCCTTAAAAAAATGAATGTAATTGGGGCACCTGGGTGGCTCAGTGAGTTAAGCTGCTGCCTTCAGCTCAGGTCATGATCTCAGGGTCCTGGGATCGAGTCCCGCATCGGGCTCTCTGCTCAGCGGGGAGCCTGCTTCCCTCTCTCTCTCTCTGCCTGCCTCTCCATCTACTTGTGATCTCTCTCTGCCAAATAAATAAATAAAATCTTTAAAAAAAAATGAATGAAATTGTGAAAAGCACTCATGAACATATAAAAAAAAATTTTTTTAAAGATCTAACAAAGTCATGTAACAAATTAAGCAACAGCTTTAAATATGGTGCTGTATTGCCTGCATTTTTGTTCATATCACTCTTTGATGTGGGTTTTAAAATTGGTGAAGGGCTTTGTCTGATATTGGAAGTGTGGTTGGGGAAATACAGGGGAGGACATTTTGTGTTGTTAAGTCAGTTAGGAAGTAAATCACTTCTCTCTTCATATGAAGCACTATCTTTTGAAATTTGTTTAGTGTTTGCTTTTTTTAGCTGCCCTGATCAAATGGACATAAACTGTTATTGGTATCTTGATTCTTCATATCTCCATGATTTAAAATATAATGCAAATGCAATTTCTGATAATTTTTTTTCTTGAATAAAATTCTCTGTGATTCTTAGAAGCACATCTGGGCATACTATGCTGGTTTTCTCTTGTCCCAGGTCCAGAACACCCTGTCCTGAAATAGTCAAAATAATGACTGTTTATGAGGTGATCTTTCTTCTAGATTAAAGTGAAATATGTGAATTCATTGTAGATGATAAGGACTTCATCTGTTATGAATATCTAATCAGTTTTTAAGGATTTATTATATTTATATTTATTTATTATATTTATATATATTTATTATATTTATATTTATTATATTTTAAGGATTTATTAATCTTTGGGGACTGTTAAAGGTTGAATATATTATAATGTAAAGGTACTATTCATGTTTATGCTATGTTCCTGCATTTAGCCTCTTCCACAGGGACTTGTTTCACCTATAAACACCTGTTTGTATTATCTTCAAAGTCTTTCAGTAGCCGTGCTGACTAATCCTATTTGTGATTTACTAAATATGATATTGTACCAGATCCAAGAGTTACTACTTTATATACTATGACCCAGTATGAATCAGAAGATCAAATTTCTTCTTGGAATTTTTTAATAAAAATATATAGAACAATGAATACTGTTACACTGAAAATAAATTTAAAATAAATAAATAAATAATTTAAAAAAATATATGGAGAAGTATCAGCTTATCAATTGAATGACTGAGGTATCAAAAAAAAATTACGAGGCTTCTGGAATAATGAACAAGTAGAAGAATGAAAGCAGGAACATAATCTTCTACATTGTCCTATCCTAGTGATGTGTAGAGAGCCTCACACATAATACATGATCAGTTAATATCTGGTGTTTAGGAAAAATCAGATATGCTAGATAAATAAGACCACGTGACCCATAGAAGATATGGGGAGACAAAATTATTCTTTTCTTGAAGCACTTTGCATAGTTTTTCAGTTTTTTGCACCTAAAAGAGACTTATGAAAATAATGCAGCTAACCAGGTCCCAATATATTAAGGAAAATTGGCCATCTCACTGCATAAAAGAATAAATCAGCAAAATAATTTTTTCAGGTAAAGAACTCCATAGCTTGTGTTAAACAGAATACACACAAAAAAAATTAAGTGTGCTTTAAGATCATTTTGAGGAATTCTCCAGAAATGAATCAGAAAGACATAAAGAGAAAAAAGGTTGAGACAGAAGTTGAAATATGGCGAATGGATGTAGAAGAGTCAGAATCTATTTAGTAGGAGCCTAAGAAGGAAAGAGAAGAAAAAAAAATCACATGTATGAAAAATCTGAATGAATGATGGAGAAGTATTTTCCGGAAGTACAGAGAGACACAAAATTTCAGATTGAAATGGGTCAAAGTAGCAGGTAGGATCAGTAAATAAATCTCAGTCCTAGATCCGTAAAGTTAAATTTAAAAATATCAATGACAAGAAAGAAAGAAAAAATTATCCAGGGATAAGAGAAGCTGTGTAGATTGCACTTTGGAACTTCTCACTTAGGGTTGGTTACAGGACTTTACTCTCAATCAAAAATGGTTAGCCACTGGGGTGTTAAGGCATCTTCAAGCTGCATATGCAGATATGCCAGTGAGTGTCTGAATACATTGCACACTTGTGATGTCAAAGAAACCTTGAGGCAGAAAGTGAGAGATACGAAGTGCAGTGGAGGTAAGCTACTGTTTAGTTTTACCTGTAAATAACTTGCTTTCACTGTAATGATTGAAGTAGGAAGTAGACTGAGAAGATGTTATGAAGGTGTACTCGAGGTAGAAGAAGAATTAATTCAGGAGAATTCAGGGTTAAGTCTCTTACTCTCTCTTCCAGTTTATCTATTGTAATTTTCTCTTGCACATCAATCACTCTAGCTATACTGACTCCTTGTTATCTCTCATATTTCCTCTTCCCTGAAATATCTGAGTGCCTCACTTCCTTGTTTTCTTCAGATTTTTGCTCAAATGTCACAGTCTTGGAAAGGCTGATCACCTTGTTAAAACAATAATATCTCCTTCCCTCAACATGCCATGACCATCTTTTCTTACTTTATTTCTCTCTATAGCAAGGATTACTCCTGACATACTATATTTCTGAATTTATTTGTCTTTTGCCTAGAACAGTGCATGTATTAGCAAATATTTGTTGAACAGTGAGTGAATACATAATAAAGTTTGTAAGACAGTGGAAGAAAATTTATTTGTATAATGGAATGTAGACAAGGATAAACAAAAATAAAAAAATGTATATAAAATAAAGGCTTGCAAAAATAAGCACTAATAGAAGGGTAACTATAATAAATGTAAATGAGTTAGGATTATTGAATAAATGAAAATGACCCATATGTTGGATTAAATATGATTAAATAAAAATAGATGGACATAGGCTGAGGAAGTGAGTACAAGTCAGATTACCCAGTAGAGCTGAAGGTCTTTGTAGCTGGTTTCCATGATGAAAGGAGGACCCAGAAATAGGCAGAGTGGATTGAAGGTTGTAAATAATCCTGAAAGGCACCCTTCAGATGCTGGGTGAAGAAGCCGAAGATAGGCCACAGCCACTCTGCTTGATCTCTCCTTATTGGTAGAAGTTCTCTTCCTATAAGAGGAAAGAGCAGTGCCTGAGACAAAATCACTTGGGTCACAAAAACTCTCCTGACTAAATCAGACAGAACTGGGGCACCTGGGTGGCTCAGTGGGTTAAGCTGCTGCCTTCGGCTCAGGTCATGATCTCAGGGTCCTGGGATCGAGTCCCGCGTCGGGCTCTCTGCTCAGCGGGGAGCCTGCTTCCCTCTCTCTCTCTCTCTGCCTGCCTCTCTGCCTACTTGTGATCTCTCTCTGTCAAATAAATAAATAAAATCTTTAAATCAGACAGAACTTGGGTCATATTCTGACTTTATCAGTTATTCTTTGATTTTTGTACCTGGTACTTCATTTCTCTAGGTATCCATGGTCTCATCTGTAAAGGGATTGGTTATGAGGATTAAACAAGATATTGGTAAAAAAAATATGATTAAGTAATATATCTTTATAAGAAATCCATTTAAAACAAAAGAACTCTCAAACATTGAACATAAATTGGTGGAAAATGAAATACTAGAAAAGTATAAGTAAGTGGAAAGCCAGTGTAACAATTTTAACATCTAGAAATTGAATTTAAGTAAAAAAATGATGATGGAAAAATTGTTACAACCATTAGGGACAGTATAAACTCCAACTATGTAAAACAATTGACAGAACTTAACTGTAATTTTTTCCTCCTATGTTATTTTATCAATGCAACCAGAGTAATGTTGAGTAATATTAATATTTATATATTTTTCTGACATTTATTGGAATGCATTAACACCTGAAAAGCATATAGATTTCATCTTGCATGTACCTGGGATCACTAGGGGAAAATAATGTAATTAGCTATATTTGATCACCTTGATTTTTTAAGGGTAAAACTATTAGGTTTGAGAAAGCTATATTAGCTTATTGAAAGAATGAATAGTTCATTTAATTAAGAAAAGTTTAATAATCTATTGAAAGAATCATATTTCTTTTACCTTCTAACTCATTAAGGTAATAATTATTCTAATATTTAAACTTTATTTTGTATTTACTGTATTTGTGCACAGTGTAATATTTTTGTAATGTGTTGATGAATTTGATGTGCTGGTATTTTAGTATCTGTATACATATGTGAGATTTGGCTCTAATCTTTTGGAGATATGTTGTGGACTGAGTATTTATGTCTGTCAAAATTCATATGTTGAGGGGTGCCTGGGTGGCTCAGTTGGTTAAGCATCTGACTCTTGCTTTCAGCTAGGGCTGTGATCTCAGGGTCATGGGATGGAGCCCCATGTCAGGCTCTGTGCTGAGCATGGTACCTATTGCAGATTCTCCCCCTCCTTCTCTTTCTGCCCCCACCCATCACCCCCTCCTCATGTGTGCCCTCTTTAAAACAAACAAACAAAAAATCACGAGTTGAAATCCAAATCCAACTGTTTGATGATATTAGGAGCTGGGGCGTTTAGGAGGTAATTAAGTAATGATGGTGGAGGCTACATGAGTGGGATTAGTGCCTTTCTTTATAAGAAGATACATGAGAGAGATTTAGCTGTCCATAGTGTGAGGATACAAAGAGAAAAGAACCAGTCAGGAAAAGTGCTCTCACCAGACAGTGGGTCTTCCTGTGACTCGATCCTGGACTTCCCAGCCTCCAAAACTCTTAAGACATAAATGTTGTTTAAGCCACCTGCTCCACGGTGGCTTTGTTATAGCAGCTTGAATTGACTAAGACAAAGGAAACAATTTTTGTCAGATTTTGAATCCATGAATATGTTAAGGTCATGGAATGAAATTGGGTAGTTTTCCATTTTTGTCAAGTTTAAGCATTGAAAAAAAAAGTCCCTAAATCACGCAGTCCCCTTGCCTTTTTTGGAAATAGTTTTAGACAGCAATCCTAATTTTATATTTGGATCAATTACTTTCCCTAGAAAATTTTCAATTTTAGTCACAGTTTAAAAATAAAAAAAAATTTATATAATATTGTCCTCAGTTTAAAATACCCCTTTATTCATACTTACGCTATTTCATAAATCTTCTAAAAAGTAAATTGACAATATTTGAGCCAGGTATTGAAAGATGAGTTGGAGCGGTGTGAGAGAAAGGTCATAATTGGAAGAAATGTAGATGTTCTATATTTGCAAAATCTCTTCTCATCAGAAACTCCAAACATTTAAAAATACTAAAAAACAAAAACAAAACAAAAACTCAAGTTGATTAAATTCTGTTTAAAAAATTAAATCTTTTGTGGGGCACTAATACGTGTTCTCCAGTAAGGATTCCTCTGGATATTTGGGAATATGTGGATTTTCATAGTACATTTTGTTTTAGGCATAATCTGGTACCTAATCAACCTGAACCCATGACTATATTTTCTTACTTGAAAATACTTACTCTTACTTGAAGAGTCTTTGTGGATGTGATTAAGTAAAGGACCTTGGGATGGAAAGATGTTCTTAGATTATCTAATAGGTATTACTTAATTACATGCGTCCTTCAGGGAGAAGAAATGTAGAAGAGTAGGTTAAGAAATGTGAAGTGAGAAGGACTTGACCCACTGTTACCAGCTTTGACGATGAAGGAAAGTGGCTGTGAGCCAAAAGAATATGGGCAGCCTCTAGAAGTTGGAAATTGCCCTTCGCTAACAGCTAGCAAGAAAGCAGGGACCTCAGTTCTACAAATGCAAGGAAATAGATTCTCTCCTAGAGCCTCCAAAAAGAAATACAGCCATACTGAAATCTTGATTTTAGCTCTGTGAGACTCATGGTTGGATTTTTGACCTACAGAATTTTTAGGTAATACATTTGTTTTGCTTTAACCCACTAGATAGTGGTAATTTGTTACAGCAGCAATAGAAAACTAGCACAGCTTTAATACTAAGAGAATCAGGATAAAAAAGTAATGATTCACTTAGAAAGCTGTGGGTTTTTTATTTTTAATAAGTAGAAGTTTTAGCACATGCATGTATGCACGTGCACACACACACACACACACACACAACTTGGTTTCTGTTTTGGCTTGTTTTATCTAAACCTGCATATAGTGCAGTGGATATTAAATGCTCATCAAAGCATAACTGAATGAAAATCTATATATGGTGCATCAAATAATATTTGGCCATCATTATTTCTTTAGAGCTGTATCTTACACTGAACAGTCAATATAAAATATTCTGTTAAATGATAACATTATATTTTAGTTATGTCAAGAAAACATTTAGAATTTATATACATTGTATGTTTTAAATTTCCTGTCTTGTCAGATTTCATAATCAATGAAATATCTTCTCCTGTTCCACAATTTGACATCTGTTCTTCTAGATTACTTATTTTTCTTAAAATTCTAATCTTTATCTTTAATCTTCAGGTGCATAAAAGATGTGCTGTATTGGGTTAGTGGTTCCAATTCTTTTTTTCAATTCCAGTTCTTTACCCATTTTTACTGGACAGCTAAGATAGATGGTGTATAGTCACACCTCAGCAGACTCTAAGCCTAGGGTGGGTGATGACTGAAGAAGACAGGTTTATTGGGGAAGGGTATGTACTGTGAGTCCAGGAGTGGCAGTCTGGACAAAGCATCTGCTGGTGTAAACTACATGCATCAGGCTTTTACAGTGTAGCAACTTAGACTAGCAACTATCCATAGCCTCTCCCTCCTTGCTTGGCCCATGTTCCAAGGAATCAATGCCTGCTATTTTCACATTCTTCATTACAATTGAGATGTTACAAGTTGGCCACTCCCATAGCCCTTGCCCTTGAATGCTGAACAACACATTCTTCTACATATTCTGCTTAATGAGAATATAGAGGAAGGACAGGATGTCTACATTCTCAAGATAGTGATTAACAGGGACATTCAGGGTATGCTTGCACAAACCAGCCTTCCATCATGTATCATACAATGGGGAGAGTTAAAAATTGAAGGTTACTAAATGGAGTCTTTGACACTATAGTTACCTGCAATAGTGAGCATGTCACACCAAATTCCTTATTTTAAAATCAGAATTTAAAAGCTTGGTTAGTGTGGTAATTGCTTTGGTACATCCTCTTACCTTCTCATTTAATAAGAAAAAAAAATTGATGCTGCTGAAATTACTATTTGGCCATTTCAATATGTAGGAGCTAGATGAAGTTAAACAGAAGTCACTGAAAAGAATTGGAGTAAGACATTGTGTTCAAGTAAAAATTATTCTCTGCCTCTTCTAATGTTCAACAAAATCCTCATTTGAAATAATTGCTCCAGCATGCTATTAAAAGTTGTGCTTCAATCAGAATTTCTGCCAAATTACTTTGGAAAAGTCCTGAACTTTGGAGAACTATTTGGTATAAGTGGGATGTATTCTAGCTAACCTGAAACAGGGTTGAGCAAGACCTCACAGTCTTTTGAATTCTCTAGTATTTTGGGACTCTGACTTCAGTTTGGTGTAGGCTTCTAAGTCAACCCAGTCTGGATTCAAGTTCATTGAGATCAGCCTGTAAGGAAGACAAGTCACATACTGGTTCTGCTATGTTAGCCATTTTATTGTTAAATTTTTTGACCACATGTGCTAATTTTTCTACAGCAGCCACAGTCTTAAAAACAAAACAAAACAAAACAGCATGAGCAACCAACCAACCAACCAACCAAAATCTCCTTCTTAGCCTATATGTCCTAATCATTTTTCTAGAGTTTAAGTGCACCTACTTTATTTGCAGATGTTAATGACATATTCCAACTTTTGTGGGGAATCAAGCTAAGAAAGGAGTATTGCTGTGGGTCAGTGCTAGTCAAGATCAAGCATACTGTGAAGCAATAGAGTTGCTTGGACTACTGTTCTTATCTCTCCTCAGAATTTGCTACTTTGGCATTATTCTGTTTTTGTATTTTTCTTTAAGAGAGAAAGAAAGAGGTACACACTCTTTTTTTCTCTATCTCTTACTCCTCTATGGTTAGGGTGTTAAGACAGCTTATTGGGTTACTTTCCTGGTCCTGGAAAGACCAAACATGTGGATCCTTTAGGTTTTAGGAAATGGTTTTTCTTTTCCTTGTTTTTTCCCTCTCCCATTGGGGTTGCCATCTTTCTGAGCTTCTCTTAACATCTATGAAGAGCCGGAGAGCCAAAATAAAGAGACTGGTTTGGGGAGAAAAAAGAATTCCCTTAGTCTAAGGTTTTAGGCAGGAGACAAAAAGTACTGTACCCACGGGTTCTTTCTGAAGCTAGGGGTTTCATATTATAATAATAAATAACATGCATCTGCTTTTGAATAGCTCCCTGCCAAACTTGAGCAGTAGAATATAGATGTAGATGTAGATGTTGTACCAGCTCAACATGACTAAGAGGGAAATAAAATGTTCATCCTAAATATTATAAACGTAACAAACACTTTGACACTTAACTAACAGCTGAGCATATAGAAGGTCAGATGTCTGGAGAAAACATACCTGTAGGTTTGTTTGTTTGTTTGTTTGTTTGTTTGTTTTTTCAATTTCAGTGGGCTTGACACTATAGAGTTTTTAAAGAAAGTCATTCATTTCTTATAGATCAATGATGTAACTATAAGGTTAATCTGTTCTATCTTAATACTCTTTTTTTCTAAAATTTTTTTCTTTCCTATTATACATGTAACAAATGGTATATATAACTCTGAATCAACTTTGGAAAAAAACTGGAAGGCTGATGACATCCCTGTTAGTTTTTACCTCCACCTAATTATCTGGTATTCTCATGACATTCTGCATGCTACAACATCTCCCAGAGAAGTTGTTACATTATGGTAACCCATGTGGAATTAAGGCTGGGTAGCATAGACATTTTTGGTGGTGGATATTCCATAAGTGAACCAAGCATGTAGCCATTTTCACCATGAATGAACATTACTCATCTTGTATATGAAAACAAATGTACTGAGTGTTGATTGAGCTCTTTATTTTGTTTAAAATAATGCAACCTTTTTACTGTGGAAATCAGCTATCTCTGATAGAAATTTACTGTTCCAGGTCAGTTCAATCTTTTTTATTTTTTTAAGTTAGAAGCTATTTTGTTCATCTTTGTGCAAATTATTTACTAAATATGTGTAATTTCTTCCAATTTCTTTTAATTTCCAATATTTAATGGTTGAATTGTTTGTATGTTTCAGGAAAAAAAGAGCTCAGAAGTAGAAAAGCAGAAGAAAATGCCAATGTAATTTTTCTGTTTACCAAAAGCAGTTTTTCTAAAATATCTTCCTCAAATATCTGACAAGTAGCACCAAAAAAATTTCCTGCTTAATTGCTTGTCAGTTTTCATGTATTTATCTTGAACATAAACTGATTTTCCTACAGAAATAATCCTGAGCTTATCAGTAACTGCTAATGGATTTTTTTTTTTTTTAATGTGGTGCGAAAGCATCTCATTCAAACTGAAGCCTTATGTTCAAAAATGTTGTATCATCATGAGACAGTCTTTGTGTGTAACCCACTGTGCTGGACAGTGCAAGTCCTCTGTGTGTGTGGTTTTCAGGAATGATAAAGGGAGGAGGGGGTGGTTTTTGCTGGAGAGGAAGAATAGGAAGAAGAAGCCTATATCAATTTGAGATTTAGAGAAAATAAGAATTTAGGCTTAATGACTAAAATCCAAGACTGGAACCTGGCAATTATGAGCTAGAAGGTATTCATGCAATTTATGAGTAACCCTATTTTTGGCTGAAACATAATTCAAAGGAATCACTCACTGCTTGAAAGAAAGCCCAGGTATATTGGCACAGTCACTAAAAAACATTTCTATAGAGCTTCCAGCAGCTCTTTATTACTGAAAGGAATATAAGTGGAAAATCACCCTCACTTGGGGCTTCAAAGATAGCCACCTACAGACATTATATTTTCTTGTGTTAAAAAGATGAAATCATAGTCCTTTTTAAATTTTTCCTATAAGATTTGTTAAAGAACAGCTTAATAACTTGTATTTTTCTTATGAATTAACTATTTCTAATGTGTGCTTAGAGTTTTCATGTAAAGATTTTTCTGAAGATCACAATAAAGCTACTCTAACTTTGCAATTCTTTAAAATTCAGGAAGAGGCTGTTTGAATTGAAACATCATGCCTTTAGTCCCTGCTAAGCATCTCTCTGACATGCAAAGTAATCAAGACATTCTGGTGAAACCAGTTCCCTCATCAGGGCTGAGCATGATTGATGGTGATGTGAGGCTGCTTTGCTCATGGAATTTCAAGGACCTATGACATGTTTGTGCCAAATGGTGTGGTCACTCTAATCTCATAAGAATCTGACTCCCAGTGCTGTGAGTGGGGCGTAAAACTGGTATTTGATAACTTTTTATTAAAGCAATAAGTGAATGAATCTATGAAAGGATGAATGAATTAATAAATATGGAAATGTTGTGGGGTCATAAATCCTTAATCCCAGTCAGGTGTCTTTAAAATATGTGGGCTCTGTCATGAAAGTTACTATTGGATAAGAAAATCCAGGGTAATTTCAGCAAATACATAGTATAAAAGCTGTCATTCCCTGAGACATGGTTAATCTGTCAGGATACTCTTTACAATCAAAGCAATTTTGGAACATTATTTCTCAATACAGTTCTCCAGGCAGCCACTACGAATCAATAAGAGTTGGCACAAGAAAGTCAAATGTTTATCTTTGAAGGTGTAAACAAATTAGTACAACCCTAACACTATTGTTAAAGAGAGAGAGAGAGAGAGACTCCTATTGTTTTATCTCTCTAGTAGTACATTTTCTACTACCCCCATTTTGTTTTATTCATTATTTACTCAGATTGTCAAAAGGTGGCTGGAAAATTCCATTAGATTTTATGTTTATGGAGAAATAATAATGTACTAGGAGATATTAGGTACTATTATCTTTGTCTTAGTGGTCTTTAACTGGGCTAATTACATAGGAATCCTTTGAGAATCTTGTTAAAATGCAGATTCAGACTCAATAGATTTGAGGAAGGAAATAAGCATCTGAATTTCTAGCAAGAGCATTATCAGATGATGCCAATTTTTTAAAAAAATATTTTATTTATTTTAGAGAGAGAGATCATGCGAGCTGTGAACAGAGCAGGGAGGAAGAGCAGAGGGAGAGTGAGAAGCAGACTCTGTGTTGAGTATGGAGCTAGATGTGGGATTCAATCTCACGACCCTGAGATCATGCCCTGAGCAGAAATTGAGAGTCAGACACTTAACTGAAGGAACCACACTGGTGCCCCAGGTGATGCCATTCTTGATGGTTGGTCCTCAGACCACTTTACTTTCAGTAGTAGGAATAAATAATTGATTTTCAACCTTGGCTATATATTGAAATAATTGGGGAGCTTTAAAAATATTGAGACCTAGGTCCTTTGGCAGAGATGCTGACTTAATGGGACTGTGGTATGGACATTTGGATATTTGTAAACTCCTCAGATAATTGTAATATGCAGCCAAAGTTGAGAATCATCACACCAAGCTATATAAGCTCTACATCTGGTACTTAATTTAGGCTAATAATAAAAATGAATTGATTTTATGGAACTCACCTCAAAACACACTTTGCCCCCTCCCAGCCTCACTCATTTTGATTTGGTCTGTAATCTCACTTTTGTCTGTAATCTCTTTTCACTTTTGTCTGTAATCTATTTCCTAATTTGCACTTATGGTCTCCCATTTGATTTGTTTTATAATGAAGCCTAGACTTGTCTCAGAATACTTTGGCTTAGCTTTCTCTTTTCCTATTAGGGTCCTTGGCTCTCTCGAATACAAATCCTTTGCTTACCTTTTGGCCTCATGTAAAATTGTAAGTACCATGGGTTTGTAGATGTAAAACTGTAAGGAGGTCAGAAAGCATTCTGAACCTTGAGAGCTTAGAGACTGCAGCTTAAAAATAAGAATTAGATGATTCTCATTTCCTAAATAATCATAAAATTATACAGCTGGAAGAAAACCTAAAGATCATCTGGCTCAGTACCCTTGTGACAGAAACATCACCTGTTGACTCCTAATGAGCAATACTCTTGTATAGTCTCGCCTTCAAAGAGGTGCAAACTTTGACTTATTTCTAATAGTAGAGATGAGAAAAGTGATGGAAAATCACTCCCATGATTACTTTTAATTATATAAGACTCCGTTTTAGTAGACTAAAGAGAGAGATTTTCCCGTTTTCCTTGAGAAGCCTCTACCCATGTTGTTTATTGAGTATGGAGAGGTCCACATGGTGTGGAACTGTGGGCAACCTCTGAACAGCCTCCAGTCAACAGCCAATATAAAGATGGGTCCCTTTGTCATTCTAGCACAAGAAAATCAATTCTACTATCAACCTGAATAAATTTGAAACCAGATTCTTCCCTAGTCAAGAACACAGTCCAGCTAACACCTTCATTGCTGTCTAGTGAGAGTCTTGTACAGAAAAGCTAACTAAACTGTGATGAGATTTTTGACCTATGAAAATTATGAGATAATAAATGTGTGTAAAATTTTGTTATACATCAATAAACTAACACAATACTAATTTTACAGATAAGGAAATAAAGATCTGGAGCTTATATGACTTATGAACACTATTCTTAAAATTAGCTGTAGAGCTGATCATAAAACTTAAGACACATAGCTTTCACTTTGAATTTCTCTCTCTCTCTCTGCCTCTTTTTCCCCCTTTTCTTTTCTGTTTATTTTTCTTTCTTTAAAAAAATTTTTTTTAGAGCAGCTTTAGGTTCACAGCAAAATTGAAGAGAAGGAACAGAGATTTCCCATATCCCCTCTTCCTCCACACATGCATAACCTCCCCCTTACAATTGATCGACCTATATTTACCCATCATAATGGCTCAAAGTCTATAGTTTATATTTCAATTTACTGTTGATGTTATACATTCTTTGGGTTTGGACTCATGCATAATGGCATTTCTCTTCTTTTTAATATAATGAATGAATAGCCAAATGTGGAAGAACAGTTACATTGATTCTAAGCAAAATACATAAGATATGGAGGAATAGGAGACCTAAAGTTCATCTGGTCCCAGGAATTCAGTTAGATAGTTATCAAGCCATTCTGAACACCTGACAAACTCAACAGGAGATTGAAGAAAAGAATGGCAGCAATTCTATGAACAGAAAAGCAACCACTTGCAGGAAGTGTATATTTTTCTGGGGTGATTCTTACCCTATTAGAATTTTGCTCTCTCATTTGTCTATTCTGCTCTGGACAAAATGACAAAATGGAAAAACTCACCTCAAAAAAAAGAGCAAGAGGCACTACTGACTGCCAGGGAGTTAATCAGTACAGACATTAGTAAGATGTCAGAACTAGAGTTAAGAATGATGATTATAAAGATAATAGCTGGGCTTGAAAAAAGCATAGAAGATACTAGAGAATCCCTTTCTGGGGAAATAAAAGAAATAAAATTGGACCAAGTAAAAACCAAAGAGGCTATTAATGAGGTTCCATTAAAAAAAAATTGGAGGCTCTAACTGTTAGGATAAATAAAGTAGAAGAGAGATAAATAAGGTCATAAATTAGTGATATAGAAGGCCAAGTGATGGAGAATACAGAAGGTGAGAAAAAGATAAACAACTACTGGATCACAAGGGGACAATTTGAGAGATAAGTGATACAAAAAGACAAAGTAAATTAGAATAATTGGGATCCCAGAAGAAGCAGGGGAGGCAGAAGGTATATTGGAGCAAATTACAGCAGAGAATTTCTCTAATTTGGGGAAAGAAACAGGCATCAAAATCCAGGAAGCACAGAGAAACCCCCTCAAAGTCAACAAAAATAAGTCAACACCCCGACATCTAATAGTAAAACTTAAAAGTCTTAGAGACAAAGAGAAAATCCTGAAAGCAATATGGAACAAGAGGTCTGTAACCTACAGTGGTAGAAACATTAGACTGGAAGCAGACCTATTCACAGAGATCTGGCAGGCCAGAAAGGACTGGCATAATATATTCAGATCACTAAATGGGAAAAATATGCAGCCAAGAATACTATATAGCTAGGCTCTCATTGTAAATAGAAGGGGAGAGAAAAAGCTTCCAGGACAAACAAAAAGAATTTGAAAACATCAAACCATCCCTAAGGGAATTTTGAAAGGGGTCTTCTAAGTGAAAAGAGAGCCTAAAAGTAACATAGATTAGAAAGGAACAGAGACAATATGCAGTAACAGTCACCTACAGGTAATACAATGGTACTAAATTCATATCCTTCAGTAGTTATCCTGAATGTAAATGGGCTAAATGCCCCAACCAAAATTTGTAACACAGGGTATTAGATTGGATACAAAATAAGACCCATCAATATGCTCTATACAAGAGACTCATTTTAGACCCAGAGTTACCTACAGATTGATGGGATGGAAAACTATTTACCATGCTAATGGACATCAGAAGAAAGCTGGGTCGGCAATCCTTTTATCAGATGAATTAGATTTTAAACCAAAGACTATAGTAAGAGATGAGGAAGGACACTATATCATTCTTAAAAGGTATATCCCACAAGAAGATCTAACAATTTTAAATATTTATGCCCCTAACATAAGTCAATTATATAAGCCAGTCAGTTATATAAGTTACATAAGCAGTCAGTTATATAAGCCAATTAATAACAAAATCAAAGAGGTGGTTCTTTGAAAGAATTAATAAGATTGACAAACCCCTGGCCAGACTTATCAAAAAGAAAAGAGAAAAGACCCAAATAAATAAAATCATGAAGGAAAGAGGAGAGATCACAACCAACACCAAAGAAATGCAAACAATTACAAGAACATATTATGAGCAACTGTATGCCAGCAAATTAAACAGTCTGGAAGAAATGGATGCATTCTTGGAGAAGTATAAACTACCAAAACTGAACCAGGAAGAAATAGAAAACCTGAAGAGACCCATAACCAGTAAGGAAATTGGAGCAGTAATAAAAAAAACCTACCAACAAACAAGAGCCTAGGGCCAAGTGTCTTCTCAGGGGAATTCTACCAAACAGTTAAAGAATTAATATCTATTCTCCTGAAACTGTTTCAAGAAATAGAAATGAAAGGAAAACTTCAAACTCATTTTATGAGGCCAGCATTACCTTGATCCCCAAACCAGGCAAAGACCCCATCAAAAAGGAGAATTACAGACCAGGATCCCTGATGAATATGGATGCAAAAATTCTCACCAAGATACTAGCCAGTAGAATCCAATGGTACATTAAAAGGATTATTCACAGCAGCCAAGTGGGATTTATTCCTGGGCTGCAAGGTTGGGTTCAATATCCACAAATCAATCAGTGTGATACAATACATTAATGAAAGAACAAGAACCATATGATACTCTCAGTAGATGCAGAAAAAGCATTTGACAAAGCACAGCATCTCTTCTTGATTAAAACTCTTCATAGTGTAGGGATAGAGGGTACATACCTCAATATCATAAAAGCCATCTATGAAAAACCCATGGTGAATATCATTCTCAATGGGGAAAAACTGAAAGCTTGTCCCCTAAGGTGAGGAACATGACAGGGATATCCACTATCACCACTGCTATTCAACATACTACTAGAAGTCCTAGCCTCAGCACTCAGACAACAAGAAGAAATAAAAGGCATCTGAATAGGCAAAGAAGAATTCAAACTCTCACTCTTTGCAGATGATATGACACTTTATGTGGAAAACCCAAAAGAACCCCCCCCCCAAAAAAAACCCTGCTAGAACTCATACAGGAATTCAGTAAAGTGTCAGGATATAAAATCAAGGAAATTAAGTAGTTGACCCCATTTATAATTGCACCCCAAACCATAAGATACCTAGGAATAAATCTAACTAAAGAGGCAAAGAATCTGTACTCAGAAAACTATAGAATACTCATGAAAGGAATTGAGGAAGACACAAAGAAATGGAAAAATGTTCCATGCTCATGGATTGAAAGAACAAATATTGTGAAAATGTCTATGCTGCCTAGAGGAATCAACAGATTTAATGCAATACTTACCAAGATACCATCAACTTTTTTCAAAGAAATGGAACAAAAAGGGCACCTGAGTGTCTCAGTGGGTTAAGCCTCTGCTTTCAGCTCAGGTCATGGTCTCAGGGTACTGGGATCAAGCCCTGCATTCAGGCTCCCTACTCAGTGGGGAGCCTGCATTCCCCCTGTTTCTGCCTGCCTCTCTGCCTACTTATGATCTCTCTCTGTGTCAAATAAGTAAAATATTAAAAAAAAAAAAAGGAACAAATAATCCTAAAATTTGTATGGTACCAGAAAAGACCACGAATAGCCAGAGGAATGTTGAAAAAGAAGACCAAAGCTGGTGGCATCACAATTCTGGACTTCAAGCTTTATTACAAAGCTGTATTCATCAAGACAGTATGGTACTGACACAAAAACAGACACATAGATCAGTGGAACAGAATAGAAAACCCAGAAATGGATCCTCAACTCTATGGTCAACTAATCATTAACAAGTCAGGAAAGACTGTCCAATGGAAAAAAAAGTCTCCTAAAGAGTGTACTCAGAGGTAAAGAAGGACACTACATCATTCTTAAAGGGTCTATCCACAAAGAAGATCTAACAATTGTAAATATTTATGCCCCCAATATGGGAGTAGCCAACTACATAACCCAACTGTTAATAAAAATAAAGAGTCTTACTAATGTATGAATACATTAATAGTAGGGGATCTTAACATGCCACTCTCAGTAATAGATCACCTAAATAGAAAATCAATAAAGAAACAAGAGCTTTGAATGACACATTGGAGCAGATGGTTCTCATAGATATATAGAGAATAGTCCACCCTAAAACAACAGAATACACTTTCTTCTTGAGCACACATGGAACTTTCTTCAGAATAAACCACATACTGGGTAACAAATCGGGGCTCTGATACCAAAAGATTGAGATTATTCCCTGCATATTCTCAGACCACAATGCTTTGAAACTGGAATTTAACCATAGGAAAAAGTTTGGAAGGAATTCAAACACTTAGAAGCTAAAGACCATCCTGCTTAAGAATGTTTGGATCAACCAGGAAGTTCTAGAACTTAAACAATTCATGGAAACCAATGAGAATGAAGACACATTGGTCCAAAATCTATGGGATATGGCAAAGGTGGTCCCAAGGGAGAAATACATAGCCATCCAAGCCTCACTCAAAAAAATTTTAAAAATCCAGAATACACCAGCTCATAAGTGTCTCTTACAGTTTGTTTCCCTCTCTCTTTTTCCTTTTTTCCCCTCTTCCATATGTTCATCTGTTCTTTTTCTTAAATTCCACATGAGTGAAATCTTACGGTATTTGTCTTTTTATGAGTGAATTATTTCACTTAGCATAACATTTTCTGGCTCCATCCATGTCTTTGTGAATGGCAAGAGGTCATTCTTTTTTATGGCTGAGTAATATTCCATAGTGTATTTATACCACATCTTTTTTATCCATTCATACATCAGTGGACACTTGGGGTCTCTCCATAGTTTGGTTATTGTTGATAAAACTCCTGTGAACATTGGAGTACATGTACCCCTTCAAATCTGCATTTTTTTATTCTTTGGGTAAATACTTAGTAGTGTAGTTGCTGGATTTTAGGGTAGTTTCATTTTTAACTTTTTGAGGAAATTCCATACTGTTTTCCAGAGTGGCTGAACCAGTTTGCATTCCCACCAACAGTGCAAGAGTGTTCCCCTTTCTCCACATCCTTGCCAATATCTGTTGTTTCATGATTTGTTAATTGTTGCCATTCTGACAGGTGTAAGGTAGTATCTCATCCTGGTTTTGACTTGTATTTACCTGATGATGAGTGATGTTGAGCATGTTTTCATTTGTCTGTTATCCATCTATATCTCTTCTTTAGAAAAGTGTCTGTTCTTGTCTTCTGCCCATTTTTTAACTGGATTATTTGTTGCTTGAGTGTTGGGCCTGGTAAGTTCTTTATAGATTTTGGATACTAACCCTTTATCAGATATGTCATTTGTAAATATCTTCTCCCATTCTGTAGACTGCCTTTTAGTTTTGTCTATTGTTTCCTTCACTGTGAGAGGCTTTTTATCTTGATGAAGTCCCATAGTTCATTTTTGCTTTTGTTTCCCTTGCTTCCAGTGATGTGTTTAGTAAAAAGTTGCTATGGCTGAGGTTAAAGCGGTTGCTGCCTGTGTTCTCTTCTAAGATTCTGATGATTTTCTGTCTCACATTTAGGTCTTTCATCCATTTTGAATTTATTTTTGTACATGGTATAAAAATGTAGTCCAGTTTCATCCTTCTGAATGTTAAGATTTGGCAAACTTTAAAATTAAAAACATTTCCATTTTTTAAGAGTAATATATATTTGCATGATTGTCAGAAAAATACCCACTAAAGGTAATTTTCACAATAATTTGAGTAAGCAAAAACATTCTTTCCCTATTTTCTTAAACTCTGATATTCAGTGCAGTTTAAGGAACAAATTCAATTCTCAGTAAGGGCCAGGTGTATTAATCATTGGAATTGCAGAACTAAATTAGGTACAAATTCCCTCAAAGAGCCCACTGTCAAGTTCATATCCTTCTGCATGCTGGCATCATGAACAGAGAGAAAAATAACAGTTATCATAGGTATTTGGTTCATATGATTGTGGCGAGTGTATGTCAATTGCCCGATTGGTGTTTAGTATAATGTTAGGTTCTCTTGAATGTAAAAGGAAACTGAAATGCATTGTCCTTGGATCTTAAGCACCTTATCATGGGCTTTGAAATAGTATAAAAAATAGAGGAATTGTAATTTTTTACCCCTGGTAAAATAATTACATTTCCTCATTCCCCCTTTAATTCTTAAGTACCATGACAAACGAGAAATGAATCATGTACAATGAAACTTAAGGAGATTATCACCCTCACATTTATGTAAGGGACAGGGTGTCATACTGGAAAAAGCACAAATTTTACTTAGATTTAGATAGATCTAAATCTGGTCATATAACTTCTACATGAATTTGGGAAAGTCATTTAACTCCTCCAAGTATTGAATGTGTGCTTTGTAGAGTTATGATAATCAAGTCAGATTTCTAGCTTGCATCTTGGCACCCATCAGATATTAAAGATAATATTTTTGGACATGAACAGAGTCTGCACATTTATTCACACTTTACTCTTTAATAATTGAAGCTTTACCAGTTACATGGTTAACCATCTAAAGACTGTATTTACAAGCAATCAGTTGTAATACTATGAATAGCTGTAGTCTGGACAATGAAATGAAATAGAAGTTACTGATGCAACTTCTACATAGTACTTAAATGGGAAGAGGACTTGCCTCCCTCCTCTTCTCTTTCTCTCTCTCTCAACAGGCCGAAATGTGAGTTTGATAATAAGCCGTATTCAATTTGAAGCAAACTAGGAGTAGCAGAGAAACAAAAATGGAACAGTGTCTGAGTTTCTGATACCTTCAATATGCTCTACAATCAGTGGACTACCTACTCAGACTGTTTTGGGGAGAAATAAATTACTCTTGGTAAGAAAAAAAGAATCAACTCTACTGTTGAGTCTCAATATAGAAGTCTAGCCTTGAATCTTTATCAGTATATCTGTCTAGCTGACTGACTAATACATCATTCCGTATATATTGCCTAAGTCCCACTTTTTTTGCAACACTTTATAAAATGATAGTACTACATTACATTCACTTTTAGTCCTCATTTATGTAATTTCAGAATCAAGTACATTTCAAGATCCTTTGTTTTTTCCTCTTAAGTATTTCTTAAATTCCCCATAAGGTTTCTCACAGTGCTAGTACATTAATCAAGCTAGCTGACATCTGTTCTGGGACTTTGTTCATCTCTCTTTATGTTTTATGGTATACCCTAAGGAACTGAAAGTCCCTTTCCTTGAACTGATTCCTAATTATTGCAATGTAAAAAGATGAGTTGGATTCCTTATTTCATATATTGTCCTTTGTCGGGGAGGGGGTGTCACATCTCCATCATTTTCTTCCCAGAGCTTACCTCAACTATTAGGGTGACTAGGTTGGGATCACTGGAGTTAAAACTACCAGTGATTTTTTTCTTCTTTTATCGTATTGATTTATTTCATAAGAATGAGTTCTATCTCTGTGACCTCATTCTATTCCTGGAAATTATATTTCTAGAGCTTCCTTATCCTCTCATCCCAGTTCACTCTGTGATTACCAACCACATTTGGTGATATATTTCAAATAATTTTCTCAAACAAACAAAAAACTAATAAATGAATTAAAAATATATCCTAAAAAATCTAAATTATATGAAAGAAGGCTAGATATCTAAACAATTGGCATAGAGGATGGGTATAGAATTTTAATGTTTATAGAGAAGCAGAATTTAGTTCCAAGAAGTCTGTATCCCCCCTTATAGAATGTAAATATCTTGTAGTTTAGGTTATTAAATCTCAATGATAATGCTATTTTTCTCTGTTTTAAACTTTAATTATTTTTTAGTTTTTTTTGTTTTAAACTTTTTAGTAGATATTTTAAAATGAGAGAAGTAGATCTGATTTTACTAATACAGGATTCTTTACCTCAAAACAAAGCATTAACTTTTAAGAAAATTTGAAAAAAAAAACTGAATGATTTCCAGTTACATATTCTATAAAATCCAGATCTTTGATTTCCTAAAAGAGAATTGGTTCGAATGTGTGCGCATACAAAATGTAAAAATTCTAATATGGAATCACTTGAGTTTTGTGAATGAAAAGTGTGATGAAAGAGAGAAGAGAGGGGTGCATATATTTAAAATAGAATTCTTTTTATTAAAATTTTCTGGAAAGCCTTTACTAAACCTCAGTTCGTTTTCTTGTTCTCAAAATACAGGAAAGCAGCTAACTGAAGGAAAACAATGTGAAACCATTTTTAGAATACAAAGGGAGTAAATAATAAAATATACACATATATGCACACATGTATGTGTGTCTTGTCTGCATACACATGCATGTACACGCACACACACATACATGCGTGGAATCAAAGGTCATTGCCAAATAGCCTTAGTTCTACTGATAGTAGCTACATTTTCCAGGCACAGCAGCTATTTGGTCAACATCAGTAAATATAGTGAAGAATTTCTTTCACAGTCTATATTCCTTACCTCTTTTCATGTAGAAAGAGGGCAAGCTTTATGGGGAAAACTAGTAATGGACTACTATATTTTGTAAGATCTCATTATGCAAATTTGAAAATAGTTTGGCTGAGAACCATCCAGTGGTTGTTTTACTTTTAAAAAAAGGCATAGTCATGAGCTATGACCTACAGATTTGGATCTCTTGAAGGTGGAAAACTTAAGAGTCACCCAAGTAGTAAGTATTTTGGCAAAGCAACCCACAACTAAAAATTCTTCAGTGAATTTTCAAGTTTATACATAACACTATTAAATGAAAAAATAGCTTTCCTGTTGACTCCAGCCACAAAGCACATATTCCTGGCCAAACATTAACAGCTAAACTGACAATGCCAAAATAAAGGGAGGAGGAAGCAGGGAGAGGAAGGAAATAATCATTTATATGAATTGGAAATACAAAATGTTCCAAGCAAAAATGAGCTACATTTTGAAAGTATTTTTTCAATGTCAAAATGTTGTCTAATGGTTCAAAAAAAAAAATAGAAAACACTTTTTACTTACAGACATAATTAGACTCAAATATTCCACCCATTAGCATTGTCTTTCCCCACAATGCTCTCTCTTTTTATTACTAATTATTCTCTACTGCTCATTTTGTCCAGATGACTACATGTATAATAACATCGGCATAAGCATGTAACGAATATAATCATTGGTTTTCCCCTAATATATTTTTATGAAGAATAAAAAGTCCTTCAGAAGCTAGGTTTCATTGATTTCATGAAATGCTGCTTTACCCACCATCCACTGTCTAGACCAGCCCTTTTGCTTCTTTGTTATAATTATATCAACATGCCTACAATGATACCATGGAATTACAGCATGGAATTATAAGATATTGTTCACTAGGTGGTTATCTTTCAGAATAAGAATAAGGTTTAACATTTGAAGAAAACAAATCATCCCATAGGAAGATCGGTAGAGTATTTCCAGGATTAACAGAAAAAATTGGAATGTGGCCAGTAGTAGTAAATGTATTTTATTGAATAAAAATTTTAAGAAAAATTGATAGTATGTTCTATGTGTCAGCTATATAGAATTATTCACATTTTCCTGAGTAAGCCATATTCTCTATGCTTTCATATATCCATTGAATGGGATCTTTTCTTTACCATAAATTATTTCTTTCCCTTTATATTTCTGAGGAACTCCTAAGAATTGTTTTTGTTAAATATTCCCTAATATGTAACAAAACGTGCTTTTCTGGTAATTTTTGTATGACTCTTTTATAGTGCTTGTTATACTGTATTCTTTTTTTTCCCCCATTTGTTTTATTAGAGTAAAAACATCTCAAGATCATATAATCTGCCTTATTTGCCTAGGATTTTGCTAGTATAGTAGTATAGTAATGATCCAAATATTAGCAAATCTTTAATGTAGTAAGAATAATTTACACAATGTTTAGAATTACAAAAAGTTACTTTTCATGTATTATCTCATTTGATCTTTTAGCAACCCAGTAAGATAGTAAGATAGTAAGATATCTGTGTTAACCAGATATGCGATGAGCTAGAACAATGTAGTAGTTAGTGCAGTTAAATAGCATAGCAATAATTCCTGAACTTGGCAACTGATCAAACTCACCAGAAAAGATTTCTTAGAAATTAAAGGCTGTGTTTTGTTTTGTTTTGCTCTTACAAAGAAAGCTCAATGGCCATTCTCAGATATGTAACTATATCCATATCCTTACATATATATCAATACCCACTTTTTTGGATATATTTAGAGTTTATACCATAGGTGGAGTGCTGCTTCCAAAGCTATGCATTTAAAATTTTGATAGATGTTGCAATTGGCTTCCAAAATTTTGAATTGATTTGCATTCACACCAAGGAAAAATGAGAGTTACTGATTCATCATGTGTTTGCCTACATAGGTAATTTCCCACTTTAATCTTGGACCATCCTGGTTGTGAAAATTGGCATCTTATGTCTGTTATACTTGAGTTTCTTTAATTATGAGTGAGGTTGAGCATCTCTTCATGTATTTTTTGGCCATTTGTGTGTATGCACATGTGTGTGCCATCTGTTCATATTCTTGATCCATTTTTTCTTTCATATTGTTAGTCTTTTCTATATTTTTTGTAACAGCTCTAGTATAGTAAGGGACTTAGTCCTTTTACATGACTTATGAATATTGCTGTTATCTTGGGAGAGTGGTTTAAACATACAGGGCATAGCACCTCCCCTTTTCCCTATAGCCTTGACCTATTGAGTATTTATAAATAAGAACTAAGAATCTAAAGTTTTGGAAAAGTTCCCCCAGATTGTTCTGTAGCCGACCTATAGATAGTGTTTGAAAACTATTGACTTACGGAGCAAGCATGAAATAGTTAATTACAAAAACTTGTGGTACTAGAGAAGCTATTTTTAATAGTAACATGCAAGGAAGAATCATGGAAACCATGACTCTACCCAACTGGGAATCTTTTTCTCAAGGGTGTTAATCTGGAAGTCATTTTTCCTGACAAAAGGATCATGGCTATAAAAACTCCTCTTGACATCATAGCATGGTAGAAATATAGAAACTTTCCAAGAAATAGAGCTATAAATCTATTTCGGGGGTATCTCAGAAAAGATATTTTGTAGAGCATTTGGAAGAAGCAAGTATTCTATGCAATGACATGGGCCAAATGGAGATGCAAAGGCTGAGAATTATTCATAAATGAAAATAAGACCTGATCAGCAATAACTAATGATAAAAGGGGCATAATTATTCTGGACGAGAGATACTGCAGAGAGCTATGCCAATTCCTTAATGATGAAGGATTGATGATCATATAGTTTTATACCTGTCATATTATAGTAGTAGTGGTAGTAGTAGTAAGTAGTGGCAGCAGCTAACATTTTAAACATTTTTCTAAATATTTTATGTGTGCTATGTGACTTAGTCCCTACAAAGTAGCCACTATCATCATTTTTTTACATAAAACAATTGAGTTTTTTTTTAATATTTTATTTATTTTTCTGACAGAGTGAGATCACAAGCAGGCAGAGAGGCAGGCGGAGAGAGCGGGGAAGCAGGCCTCCCACTGAGCAGAGAGCCTGATGCAGGGCCCAACCCCAGGATGCCAAGATCATGACCAACTGGAGCTACCTACCGGCAGAGGCCCAACCCACTGAGCCACCCAGGTACCCCTAAAACAATTGAATTTTAAAAGGGTTAAATAGGGACGCCTGGGTGGCGCAGTTGGTTGGACGACTGCCTTCGGCTCAGGGCGTGATCCTGGAGTCCCGGGATCGAGTCCCACATCGGGCTCCCAGCTCCATGGGGAGTCTGCTTCGCTCTTTGACCTTCTCCTCGCTCATGCTCTCTCTCACTGTCTCTCTCTCTCAAATAAATAAATAAAATATTAAAAAAAAAATAAAAGGGTTAAATAGTTTGACTGAGGCTGTTCAGATGGTAGGTGGTGAAGGTAGGCTTTATGGAGTACAGCTCAAGAGTCCATACTCAAACTGCCATGGTTCACTTCTTAAACTTTACAGCTCATTTTTTATTGAGTAAGGAGACTGGCTTGAAGTTAACATTCTAAAGACTGGATCTAGACTCTAGGAAATACCCTGTTTTTTTTTCCTCTTTCATATTTTCACATTAGCCCATAAACAAGAAAATTGCCATCAATCTTCCAGGCTATTGAGAAAATATAGGAAGGCAGAGTCTGTCTTTTTCTGTTTTCTTACTTGCTCCTCTCCCTAGAGGTAGTTGCTTATTCAAGTTCCTTATCTGTGTTAAAAAATTATGACTCATGTAGCATCCTTGTAAATATACATTTTTCCCCCCTCTCTCTCTCTGTACTGTTTACTCTCTCCCAGACTATTGCAGGCTTATAACTTTCCCAATCCCCATAAAATAAGGGAGAGAACTGGGCTTCAACCTACGAGACCCAAGGAGGTTTCACCTCACTCTGCTCCATGTTCTCTACCTGGGCCTAAATCTGACTTTGTAAGCTTATCCCTCTGGAACACTTCCGTGGTTTTGCAATTGGTTGGACTTGGTGGGAGATCCTATAGGAATGATTACGGCCTCCCATTATAAGATATTGTTCACTAGGTGGTTATCTTTCAGAATAAGGTTTAACATTTGAAGAACAACAAATCATCCCATAGGAAGATCGGTAGAGATCATTTGGTTGTAGTGGTACACTGTAGTGCTCAGTGGTCAGAAACTAGATTTACAGGCACCTGCTGGTTTACAGGTTTTGACTTTTGGGTTGCAAGGGTACAGTTTTTTTTTTTTTATTATTATTAAAGATTTTATTTATTTATTTGACAGAGAGAGATCACAAGTAGGCAGAGAGGCAGGCAGAGAGAGGGGAAGGGAAGCAGACTCCCTGCTGAGCAGAGATTCCAATGCAGGGTTTGATCCCATGACCCTGAGATCAAGACCTGAGCTGAAGGTAGAGGCTTAAGCCACTGAGCCACCCAGGCACCCTAGGGTACAGCTTTTAATATGACCTCAGTCAAGGTTGTGTTTAGCAAGAAAACTCATTTCAGGGTTAAGAAAGCTTTGTTGAGAACATTGAATAGAAGAGATCTGGTTTGAAGCAGAAAGATATATTTTGTCACTTTAGAAATCTTTCTGGAAGTTTTGTGTAGAATACCGGTTTCATTTCTCCAGGACTTGCTATAGCCAGCCCTGGCAATGAAAGCCAGAGACAAATAATGAGCAGACTTTGCATTGGTATCTAGTCTTCTAGGTTGCTTATCTGTTCGTCTTCTTGCAACCTGTTTGTAAGCCAAGGTGAAGATAACTATGGACTCTAAAGTTAGACTTTGGAATGACAAAAGAGCAGTGAAGTACTGTTATGCAAGCTTATAAGCATTACCTGGTGAGGAAGAGACAAGTTTTCAGGAGAAAAAAGTAGAGCAAAGGTCTCATTGGTCTCTGAAAGCATAGGCTCTTACCTGCAATGATAACTCTTGCATCCAGCAAGAAGCCTTAGGAAAATGATTACATTTCTTGAGTAAGCAAATAATATATATTGCAGTTAAGAAAATAGCTCAAAGCACATATGCTCAAAAATGTTCAAACTAGACCAAAGAAATGTGTAGGAATTAGGTGAGAATACCTACTTAGATACTGCTCAGTGCCCTTATGAGGGAAGCTCTATGGTAATAATCAATATATATGGTACTAAAAATCTAAAAATAATTTGTGATCATAATGAGGGTAGAGGTAGAAGATGCAGCAGTTATAAAATTTAAGAATTTAGCTTTTTAAAAAATGTTTTGTTACTGTGGAATGCTTGCTTTTAGATGGAGTTTAGGGTCAATTTATCTTAGAGGACTGGAAATGCAAGGCTTAAAGGTATATTTGGAAGTGATGTTTTGCATGTGTGGGGAGACAGTGATGCAAGAAAGAAGCCTCAAAAAATACTGGAGAGTGGGGGTACCACAATTACAGACACCTGGATAGTTCAAAGAGATAAGAGAGGGTCAAATGGACAGAAGCACATCTCAATACATTTCTGTACTGAATACGGGGAATAACGTCATGAAAAATTTCCAAATATAGTCACATTTCCAGATTGTAGATAACAAACCTATGGCTGAAATAAAGGTTTTCTCTTTCTTTAATGCTTTCTTTGTTCTGTCTCTACCCTGGCTTTGTCTTATATCAGAAATATGTGTCTGGATTAGCCTATATATGGATTCTGAAAAATGATTTTGTGATGGGCTAACCTGCATAGCCTAGATTGTTTATGCATTCTAAATTTTGTATGAGGCATACTGATGCTGTCATGCATCCTCTTTGCCGCTGGAATCTTCTGGAAAAGTGAGCCATATAAAAGAGCCAAGGTTTTGTTCAACATTGAAGCTCCAAAGGTTCTACTTCCCATTCCTGCGGTGGGTGTTGGGAGGGTAAAGAGACAGCCCATAGTGTAATTCTGATAAAAGGAGTTCTGATTCTATTCCAGCATCCAAAATAAAACTTTTCACTAGTAATGTGCTTTTATCTTCATTTAGTTATTTTTTGTGTATTTTTCAATAGAATGGCACTCAGGATTGGAAGGATTAGTGAGTCATTCTCAAGTAACACTTTTACTATCATTTAAAAATCAACATTAAAGAATCCATCATGAGCCCGAAGCAAAATAACATAAGTTGTATGCTTCCATTTATACAAATTGTCTAGAAAGAACACATCTATAGAGATAGAAGACAGATTAGTGGTTGTCTTGAGCTGAGGGTGAGACTGGAAATGACTGCAAATGGGCACAAGGTTTCTTTTTGGAGTCATGGAAATGTTCAAAAAGTAGACGGTGGTGGGGGTTGCACAACTCTGTAAATTCACTATGAATCATTTAACAGTAAACCTAAAATAAGTGAATTACGTAGTTTGTAAATAAAGCTGCTTTAAAAATAATAAAAATATACAAAAACCAGGACCTCATCTAGTAGTATTATAGATGAATATCTGAGCCAGGGGAATCCCGGATGAAAACTGTTGGTAAAATGCTGGTTTCTAAGATAGGCCAGAAAAACAGCATCCTTTGGCAAAGATTTTTGTTGAATGAGTGTCGTCCACATTACTCCAGCATTCATTATAAAAAAGTCCCAAACCAAGAAGTATAGAAAAAGAAAGGTTTTACCTTTCTTTTCTGTGCCACAGCAAAGGCAAAATACAGAACACTCCTGGACTATGTAAATACATCTTGATAAACAGTACCAGACTTTTTCAGTTGGATTTTATGTGTGGGGAGACAGTGATGCAAATTTTTGAGCATATGTGCTTTGACTTATTTTCTTAACTGCAATATATATTATTTGCTTACTCAAGAAATGTAATCATTTTCCTAAGGCTTCTTGCTGGATTCAAGAGTTATCATTGCAGGTAAAATTCTATAAGCCCTTCAGGAAAATCAGTCTGGACAGCACCGTGCTCCATACATCCCTGTTCATAGGCAGCATCAAACCTGTTTTTCAGTGAGGCGGTCTACATGCAAATTGGTAACTATTATCTACCCAAATTTATAGAACATTTTGATCTGGAGTTTTAAAGCACAGTTGAATAAAAAGGAAAAAAATAACTGGTGGTTTTATGAGTAGATAAAAATTTGAGTTAATGAAGTTTGCTTCTGTGCTTTGTAATGATTTTCACTTCATTGGATTAAGAGGAAGTGGGTTTTTGCCTGCATTCTACAGATGGCAAAGCAACAGTAGTATCAGTCTGTGGGGGTTAAAAACATGAGTTGGATCCTGGTTTATTAAAAGACAGCAGGTTTTATTCTTCAGTGTTATATTTAAGAATAAAACAACAACAACAAAAACCCACATGGGAACTTTGATAGTCAGATCCTTGTCACTGTGTTTAAATGCAGGTTGCATGGGTCAGATAGAAAGCCCAGAAAGGTAGTTATGCAATCAAGGGAGTTTTTTGGTTCATGCACCGTAATTGTTTCCAAGGGTAGGAATACAGTGGCAATCTGTGCCACAAGGCAGGGACATTCAGAGAACTGTTGGGCAAGGAGCTGATGGAATGAATCCTATGAAAGCTGAAAACTGTCCCTTGAACTGCAGAGCTCCCACCTGACAGAGTATAGAGCACACACTGAGCGTGGGGACAGATTTTAGAATTATATAGTCATCCAGGAATATAAAATTTGCTTCCTTTAGGAATTCATCATTAATTATTGTCACTGCTGTTGTTGTTTTTCAATGTCAAAAATGATGTTGCTGTTTTCAACTCCATAAATGAAGAGCTGTGTCCTCCCAAAATATTCTCCCAATATGTGTGTGTGTGTGTGTGTGTGTGTGCCTGTGTGCATATGTGTGTCTTATAAATGGTCTTATTTCTGCATGTTGGTTTTTAATATATACAATATAAAATTCAGTGATAGGAAAGGGTGGTTTTAAAGAAGACTCCAGATTATTTCTTTATCACTCTATCTAACATTTGAGTAATTTCAAACCTAACTTAAAAAGATGAATTTTATTTATTGTTTTTCTTATGGCATGTATAAAACATTTTGAAATCCTCTGTGAAAAAGTGTTCTCCGATTGTTGCATGTGATACAGCTATATCTGACAAGGTACATTGTATGAAGAATCCTGGCTAGAGTTTCTCTATCACCAAAATTTTCTCTTTTGGTGTTTTTAACTGCATAGGTGCCTAATCAATCACATTTCTCAAACTTACTTGATGCCTGCCACACACCTTTCAAATCATAGATGAGAATTCAGGCTTCATTCTTCAGGATTCAGGAAAAGTGCTGAGGTTCAATACTCCAAGTCTGCATTCTAAACCTACTTGTCCACTTGAATAAGTCTCCTTTTCCTGGTTATTTCATTGAGTAGTTATTTCGGTTATGTACTTGCCTTACATTTCACTTTCATGCAGTGTATTATGCATTTCCTGTGAATTTATCCTCTGTGGTTGGAGAATTCCAAGCCAATCAGATTATCTGATCAAGCTTCCAGAATTTCATCTGGGTTCAGAACTTTGAGCATTAGCTTTTTTTTTTTTAAACGGGGGAGCTGTTTGGAAAGACAATACAGCTAGAGAGCAAAACGGCAGGGAAAAATAATGAGCCTAGAAATATATCTACTGATACACTAGAAGTAATCCACTGAGACAGAACATTAACTAGGAGATCTGATCTTCCTACAGACCCTGATAAAAATAATATGGTTTATGAGGCAAAATTCCTATGAATACCACTTCATTGATATATTCCAGGCTATAATTAATGCTTCCTATAACATCTGGGAGGTACCACAAAGTGAGCAAATACAACTTTGGCAATACTTGGAAGTCCTGTTAAAATAATTAGCAAAAAAAAAAAAAAAAAAAAAGTAGCATCAGAGATCAGAGATCTTTGTCTATAGTAATGAACATACCAAATGATTATTAATGAGCAGGCCACTGAATTCATTCAGACATTGGAGAGATTACAAGAATTAAACCTCAAGATCAGAGAACAGTATGAAAATATGGCCACAGTGGGGCAGGAAGAAGGAAAGCAGCTAAGTTGTTGAATGAGATGAATCAGTTACTAAATACTTATCATCTTAGTAAAAATAGACTTGATATTTAATCCTAAAGTCTGAGACTGAATTTTAAAGTTATTACATGTTGACTGTTTCCCACTATCACCTTTACCATGCAGAAACCCACACCTGTAGCTGTAGAAACTTAATGTAAACCAGAAGCATTGGGTCATTCCTGAGTTAATCCCTATTCTCTCTTTCCTTCAGTGATGGCTTCCATGACAGTCTTACTTTGTGTCTAGTTTACCATCTGGACTTGGCTTTGCTTTCAGTTAAATTTCTTCAGGTCTAGAGCCTTGGCTTCTAGATTTGCTTTTGGACATGTTGCTAGTTTGTATCTGATGTTAATTTTGTCTGTGGGTTTTGACTAGGCGTGATGCAGTGCTATCCCTAGTCTTCTCTGATTTATAGCATGTTTAGGCAGTTCTTCCCTATATTGTCCTGCCTCTTAGGAAGTGAAATCAGTCACATATCTTAGTCTGTAGGTGAGCCTACAGAGAGACATCTAATGACCATTCCCCACCCTCAGCCCTGTCCCCACACTTGCTGTGCATGAAGAAAAGTAGGGGACCGCAGGAGTAATAATAATAACTAACGTTTACTGAGTACTGACTTTATGCCAGATATCACCTTGTTTAAGTTTCAATAATAGGAACTCTTATTAGGGTCTCCTATTCCATAGTTTTGGAATTTCGGTTCTGCCAGATCTTTGGAGATGTGCCTCTGGAATCAAAGATTTCACCGAGTATGAAATGGAATAGGGAAGAAAATCGCCTGGGAGATGGGACAGCAGTCTTAGCATGTATAGATGTCTAAACCATGCTGGGAATTTCACACACACACAAAATTGTTTCCCTATATATTTGCATTTTCAGTTCCTGATTAGCAATCTGCCTTTCATAGGATCATTCATCCTTTTTATGTGTTTGATATAAACTAATTATGAAATGTATAATCATTTATGTCACTCTCAGGAAGTTGTGAGTGGTAATAAGTAGATCCCCTTTTGTTTGCTTTAAGCATGTTTAGTATGATAAGTATTATTTTTTGAAACTGTGTAACATAGTGGATTCAGGTTATCTAAATTTGGAATCAGAAGCTGAAAAGACTGAAATTGTTTTGAAAAGAAAAGACTAGGAGGGTTGCATGCACTAGAGGACTAGAGGTAGAGGAGTTCTGGAGGGTCACTGGCTGAGAAAGTGGTTTCAAACAACTGTGTATTAGCGAAGTGTGTCGAAGTAACATGCATGCTGTATATATTTCTCATCTGTATTTTCTTTGAAATCCTGAATAAATGATAAATTGCTCACAGTTGCTTTAGTCTGAGTGGATTCTCTACAATAAATGAAAATCCCTGTTTGGTTTTTTCAAGGATCAGCATGGACTGAAAATATTTTACTAGTGGCCAACTCGAGATATGGATTTAGAGCCTCGGGAATTAGTCAGATTTCAGTAAGAGGGTAGTAGTTAATGTCAGTGATGAACTTCCTTGATGAATGGTGGTATGTAGAGGATAGAGAAGAGGAGAGGTGAAGAAAGGTCTCCGAGTAGAGACCTGCACACACTTTGCAATAAAGAGTAAAGAATTCTTTCTAATCATATATTTAAATCTACTTATTTTGGTTTCAACATGTGAGTTAAACAGTACCCAGGAGCTTTTCTTTACTCCATTTTAGCTCCACATACACCAAAAGTATTTACATAATGAACAGAAGTCATTGCCTACTGTGATATTATGATATAAAAATAAATGTGTATTTGGTCTTTGTTCCTGGAACCTAGCACAGAATTTCTAAGACCGCTGGAATCTTTGGAGTCTAAGAATATCTACTTGAATGCTAATGAGATGACTAGTGGCTGGGTCCCTAGACAGCTTCAGAATTGGGGCCGCCCAGAAAGATAAAGGCATGATAGAGGGTTGGAACTCTCGGCCCCACCCACCAACCTCTGGGGAGGGGAGAGGGATTGGAGATTGACATATTCACCAATTGCCAATGTTTTAATCTTGCCAATGATTTAATCCTGCCAATGATTTAATCCTAAATAATGAAGGCTCCATAGCAACCCTAAAAAATGGGATTTTGTGGGGCACCTGGGTGGCTCAGTGGGTTAAAGCCTCTGCCTTCAGCGCAAGTCATGATCCCAGATTCCTGGGATCGAGCCCCACATCGGGCTCTCTGCTCGTCAGGGAGTCTGCTTCCCTACCTCTCTCTGCCTGCCTTTCTGCCTACTTGTGGCCTCTGTCCGTCAAATAAATAAATAAAGTCTTTTTTTTTAAAAAAAGGGATTTTGTGAGCTTCCATGTCAGTGAATGTATTCATGTGCTGGGAAAGTGGTGTTCCCCAACTCCATGAGGACAGAAGCTCCTATACTCAGGACTGGTCCAGATCGTACCCAATGTATCTTTTCAGGTGGGTGTTAATTTATATCCTTTGTAATATCCTTTATTATAAACTGGTAAATGTCAATACATATTTTCCTGAGTTCTGTAAGGCATTATAGCAAATTATCAAAATTGAGGAGGGTTTTGTAAGGACTCCTAATTTATAGACAGTTGGTCCGAAGTACAAGTGACAACACGGAATGTGTACCAGGCTTGTAAATTGGGGGCAGTCTTCTGGGACTGAGCCCTTAACCTGTTAGGTCTGCAGTAACTCTGGGTAGTGTCATAACTGAATTATAGAATATCCAGCTGGTGTTCAGAGAGTTGGAGAATTGGTGTGGGAAAAAAGCGCACACATACGGTGATAGAAAAGCGAATACCTTAGTAAGATTTCATTTACCCTGCAATAGGCTTTCAGTGATTTCAAGTGGGTATATAAAATTCTTCCTAAATTCTCTAATAACATTCTTTTTGGTATGTTGTGGTATTCCTAGCAGTAGGTACTTGCCTTCTTGTTGTTTGGCCAGGTAAGAGAAACAATTTAGAGCAGCAATTAAGAGAGTATTAAATAATCTACTAGTTTACTATAAAAGTTCTTTTTTTTTAAGTTTAGAAGTTCTTAAATAAGAAATAATAAAGGTGTGTGTGTGTGTGAGAGAGAGAGAGAGAGACAGTATAGTGGATAAATATATAGGTATGTATTTGGAATTAAGCCTTTTAATATATAACATGCTATAATATATATGATATATATATGACTATATATAAAATCATATATAATGTAATATACTTTATGCCAAACTGTTGTTAAGTTTATGAAGTAATGCCCTCTGAGGATGTCAGACAACACAGTATAGTTTAAAAATGGATCTGTGTTCTTTCCATAGTTTGGCTATTGTGGACATTGCTGCTATAAACATTCGGGTGCACGTGCCCCTTTGGATCACTACCTTAGTATCTTTAGGGTAAATTCCCAGTAGTGCAATTGCTGGGTCATAGGGCAGTTCTATTTTCAACATTTTGAGGAACCTCCATGCTGTTTTCCAGAGTGGTTGCACCAGCTTGCATTCCCACCAACAGTGTAGGAGGGTTCCCCTTTCTCCGCATCCTCGCCAGCATCTGTCATTTCCTGACTTGTTGATTTTAGCCATTCTGACTGGTGTGAGGTGATATCTCATTGTGGTTTTGATTTGTATTTCCCTGATGCCAAGTGATATGGAGCACTTTTTCATGTGTCTGTTGGCCATCTGGATGTCTTCTTTGCAGAAACGTCTGTTCATGTCCTCTGCCCATTTCTTGATTGGATTATTTGTTCTTTGGGTGTTGAGTTTGAAAAAATAATGAATACTGTTTTTCTGAAAATAAATAAATTGGAAAAAAAAGTGGATCTGTGGAACAATGGTCCACATTTGTGATACATGGAGCTATTCTTTATACAGTTTTAATACTATTTCACAACAAAAACAGCTGTGTGTATGTGTGTGTGTGTGTGTGTGTGTGGCCTAGACAATACAAGTATGGTGGAGCCTGGTCAAGACATAGAGTTTTTAAGAATTAACAGAATAATTTGCTGGCCTCATTATACTAGAAGATTGAAGTGTAATTGTTGAAGGCAAGGTCCTAGAGGTGAACTATCTGGGTTTGAACACTGACCCTTCCATCTACTAGCCGAGTGGAGACTGGCCTTGGGAAGTTACTTGACTTGTTCTTCTTTAGTTTCTGAATAGGTAAAATGAAGATAATATTTTAATGTACCTCACAGAGTTTTCTGAGAAGCTTACATGATTCAATGTATGTAAAAGCACTTTGCATGGTACCACCATAAGTACACAGTAAATGCTATCTGCTATTATCTGTTCTCCAGGGTAGTGAGACCTGAAAGTACCCGCAATTGTTCTGAGATGCTGCTTTTAGAGACATCTCAGCTCTATATATCAAAGATTGTACTGAGCTCATTAATGAGGAAACCATTCAAGTGTAAAAACTGCTTCAACAGAAAATGAAAGACTATCACAAACAGACAATAAAGAATGCTGAAAAAATTTGCTGTTTGAAAGAAAACAGACCAGTATACTGGGGGTGTAATCAAGTACAACTTCAAAAGACAATACCTGTTGCATTTGTATGGATGATAACCATTTGCTTTACCATAAGCCCTCCATAAGCTAACTTGTATCTTCACAATGAAGAAGACATTCTATCAAAGACAGTGATAGAATGCGATAACCCCATGAGGCTTTTCTAGAAAATATCCAGTTTCCAGTGATAGGACATTGTTATGGATTGTATCATGCTCCTCCCCCACCATTCATATGTGAAATTCCTAGCCGACCCCCGGTACCTCAAAATATGACCTTATTTGGTGATAGAATATTTACATGAGTAATTAAGTGAAAATGAGGTCATTAGGGTGAGTCCTAATACAATATGACTGGTGCCCTCACAAGAAGAGGAAATTTGGGCACAAACATATACAGCGGGAAGACTTAGTGAGGACACAGGGAGAAGACAGTCACTCACAAGCCAAGGAGACAGGCCTAGAATAGATCTCTCCTCATGGCCTTCAAAAGCAACTAAACCTCCCTCTTTCAGATTTCTAGCCTCCAGAACTATGAGACATAGTCCCACATCAGGCTCCCTGCTGGGTGTAGAGCCTGCTGAAGATTCTTTCTCTTTTTACTTCTGCCCCTTCCCCACTCTCTCCCTCTAAAAAAAATAATAATAATGATCAGTCATAACAATAACATAAGGCAAAGCATGGTAGTGGCAAATGCCACTATATATATATATACAAGGGACCAATATGTTTGCATATAAAATTAGTATATTGCTGAAAGTGATCCAAAACGATTATTACAGTCTATTTCTAATTTACTTCAATAATATTTATTTATCCAATAATTGATAAGCACTGTTCTTATTTCACATATTTTATTTGATCATGTCTCCATCCCTGAGAGGTAGAAGAGTTTTATCCAGGTTTTCCAAAAGGAAGTCTGAAGCTTAGGAAAATTAAAGAGCTTTTGCTAAATAAAGAAATTTAACACATGATAAAGCCAAATTGTTAACTTTAATATGTCAACTGTAATTTTTACCACTTGGCCTTATGTTGAAATCAGCACAAGCAAGTTAGGCAACAACATTTGCTTAAATATACACAATACCTGTGCTCTTAATCTAGATTTTTACTGCATCAAATCTAGATTAGGAGCATCTGAGTATCTCACAAATTTACTGAGTCTTGGTTTTGTGCTTGGTGCTAGTCCCATTTGTGGATAAATAAAGGCTGATGGGACCTTTAAAACTGTTCTGATTTTTCATTATGTTACCTCTGAGTTTTAGATGCCATTTTGTCCTTTCTTATAAGTAAAATTTGGAGAACTTTGTTATAAATAATCCTTAAATATTAGAGTTCTGTGCATGGTGGTGTAAGCAGGTTCTCAAGCAAGTCAAGAGAGGGACCAAGTTGATATCTTACATTGATGGTTATGCTGTATACTGAAAAATATTGGGGACACTGTCAAGGAAGACAGCAACTGCAATCCAAGAAAATATTGGAATTCAGAATGGATCTGTGGGGTCTACTCCTACAGACCATCATTCGCAATACTTGAATAGGAAGTGTGGGGAGAGAACCGTTCCAAACTTGGTTATTTACAAGTTTCATTGCTATTACCACTGGTACCTCTCAAATTAGGAATTTAGCTTTGTAAACTTCTTTTGTAAATCTTAAACTTGTTCTGTGGCTTATTAGGATATTCAGGTCCTATTATATATTCTCTCATTTTCTTAATAGTATGAACTGTGTGAAGTTTATGAAGGTCTAAATCTTACCTTTTCCAGAGATTAGTCTCAAATGCTTAATTCTATTTTTTTTTTTCTGCTTTGCTTTTCTCCTAGGCCCTGTAAACTGTTCCGTTCATCCTTGCCCAGCTGCATGTGAAAGTGAATGCCAATTTTGGTTATTTGCATCGATAGGAATGCATTATATAATTTTTGAGGTCTGAGGAGAAGCCATAGGGAAATCAGAACAAGTTGAAAGTGTCAGGGCAGGTCTTTGGAGATCAGGCAGAAATGCCAAGGCCAAGTGAAATTATGGGAACAACTTGTTAAACTATGATAACAACACAAAGGAAGTGCTCTTAAGTGACCTCAAGCAAGAGCCTTAAAGGTTTTGCAAACCAGTGGAATAAAGGGCATGACACTGAGGAGGGGTCAGAACAGAACTAGATTCCTCGAATAGGGCTCATGATTCTCTGTATACAATTCTGGTGCATAAATATAGAGATAGTGTGGGGAAAACAAATTGCCTCTGTAGATGCAAAGGGCTTGAAAACTATCCAGCACAATTCAAAATTATAAGGTAGAGTAGAAAGAATAAGATTAGAGCCAAAACACTCAGATTAAAATCCCAGATCTGCCTCTTGCTAGCTGTATTCCTAAAAGCCAGATTACAACTCTGAGATACAGTTTTTGTCATTTTGATAAAATGGACATTTTATGCCAAGTAGTTTAAACAATGAGCTCATAGGTTGTTTTAAGAATAAAATGAGATAATTTAAACAAAAATATTTTAAGTATCTTGCACATTTGGTTTTTATTATTAATCAAAATAATTTGAATATATGACATCAAAGTATTTGGCAATGTACTTTTTTAGACTAAATAAATTTAGATTTGTTACTATTAATAATAAAATCATTAACTAAACCAGTACCCCTTTCCTTTTTTATTCCAAATATAAAACAAACAGAACATAAAAACAGAATGGTATGCTCCGATTCACTGAATTTTCTGGTCATGTTAGAACCGACTTCAGTCAAAAAAAATGCACATACTCATTTCTTTTTTTTAATATAGTTGACACTGTATATATAGATTCCTGCCTTGAACTGAGTTTAGTGATTGAAAATGGAACTAATATATATTGAAAGCTATGCTTGGCACTGTTCTGGCACCTTACTGTCTATATATCTAATCCTACTCTGACCTATAACATCTAACATAGTTCTCATCCTTTTATTTTCAGTGTAGATGCTGAGACTGGGAAGGGTTAAACAGCTGGCCCGGAAAGACCTAGGCCTAAGATGTGCTCTAAGTAGGATAAGAATGGGGAGGTTGAAAAAAAGCAAGATTAACAAACATTAAAGAGGGCAATACCACATTTCCAAGTACTGTATTAGTGATCTCAGTGATCTTGAAATCAAACTTTAATAACAACCAGAAATGCATAATAATAAAATTATGCAATGAATTAAGAGAAGACAGAATGTAAATGACTATATTATTGAAATAGTCAATAATTTATTATTGAATCACACATTGTTAAAGGAAAATATGACTGTATAATGCATTGTTGCTAGAAGTCAATGGAAAATTAGTTTGTCCTCTGAAGAGTAGACAATAGAAAAAACAGCAATTTCTCCCAAGTGTGTTAGTTTGAGAGAGTACTTGGACTAAGGCAATGATTCTCATGGCAGTAAGGTTGAGGCAGCAGAGGGGCATTACCATAGAAGGCATTCTTTCATATCAGAGTATCCTAAGGATATTCAATATAGGTGCCTTTTCTTTCTGATTCTCCCATCTCTCTCATCCTTTTCTTCTGCCCTTCCACTTTAGAGGCTACACTGCAAGTAATGACAAGTCTGCTACTATAGTACTGACCCACTTTGTCCAGGCAATCTGTCAGGCGCTTTCATATGATAACAAATCAATGCCTTTGAGGCCCACCCCACCCCAAACAAAGTCATTCTTATCAGGTGTGACATAGAGTACCTCAGAGAAGCCAAGGTCAAAGGCCAAACTTTTTTGGGGAGAGAGGCCAAATTCTTTATTATATACTGATCATACTGATCAAAATTCATTTTAAATATTCTGATTGCTGGTCTCTCTGTATGGAAAACTCTTCTTCTAGCTCCTCCTATGTCTGTCATACGTGCATCTGTCATGCTGTAGCTTCAACCTCAGCTCTCAGGAAGGGCATTCTTTGCCTGCCATTATATCAAGAAGATTCCTCCACCCTACCTCATGTATGTTGTCATTGTGGCACCACCAATTCATTTCCTTCATACCAATTATTTGTCTCCTTATTTATTGTCAGAATTGTGACTAAAATGTAAGCACAACAGGGGCAGAGATTTGTCTTTTGTTTTCTATCAGTCTCCTATAATTAGAACCGTATTAAAGCACCTATTAGTGCTCTGTATATTGTTATTAAAAAGGTGCTTATTATAATGTAATGAAAAGCAGAGACTTGGCACCTGGGTGGCTAGCCGTTTAAGTGTCTGTCTTCTGTTCAGGTCATGATCCTGGGGTCCTGGGATTGAGCCACAAGTCTGAGTAGGGCTCCCTGCTCAGCAGGGAGTCTGCTTCTCCTTCTCCCTCTGCCTCTCCTCATCTCTCTCTCAAATAAGTAAAATCTTTAAAGAAAAAAAGAAAAACAGAAAACCAGGAATTTCTTGAGTTTGAATCTCAGCTTCAGTGTTTCTAGCTATATGACCTATTTGAAATCTCTGTGCCTTAGTTTCTTTATCTATAAAACGGGAATAACAGTGACGACTATCTTATAAGATTTAGGTGAATTAATATATATATATATGGTATTTTTTAAAATTCCTGGTAAATAATTAGCATTTTAATGTGTGAATGAAAAAAATGGTGTTTAAAAAAATTATTTAGGGCACCTGGGTGGCTCAATGGGTTAAAGCCTCTGCCTTCGGCTCAGGTCATGATCTCAGGGTCCTGGGATTGAGCCCCACATCAGGCGCTCTGCTTAGCAGGGAGCCTGCTTCCCCACCCCCCTCTGCCTGCCTCTCTGCCTACTTGTGATCTCCATCTGTCAAATAAATAAATAAAATCTTAAAAAAATAAAAATAAAAAATTATTTATCCACACGCAAAAGAAAAAATTATACCATATTCAAAAAGTAACTCAAAATTTTTATATTTGGAATTCAAGATCTGAATGTGTGTGTGTGTGTGTGTGTGTGTGTGTGTGTACACGTCTCCCATTGGACTCATATACTCATAGTGCCCACTTGGGATACCTTGAGCATCAGCAGTAAGGATAATAACTGAAATTAATTAAATATAAATGAAATTTAAATCCATGAGTTTATATTGATACTCAAAAAATTTACAAAAAGGTAAGAAAGTATATCATTAGTCATCTTTAGAAAATGCAAATGAATCAAAGGATTATTTTGATGATTGGTGAACAAAGGAAAAGTGTTTCTGAAATTTCTCTAATCAAGTTGTCCTATAAAGTTACAGAATTGAAGGATAAAAAATGAGTTTTTGATCTAATTGTAAATATGCTTTCTAAACGTGTATCTTACAGGAACATGATTAAAAAGAAAGAAAAAACAGTAAGATACTCCCATAACCAGTATATAATAATACCTAGTGCAATAAACATTAGCTCATCTTGTCTTTTCTCTTTTTTTCTCAAATTATTGTTTTGCTATAGAACACAAGGAGTTAATTAAGATTAAATATGGCATAGGGAAAATATCCTTGAAGCAGTAGCCAAAGACTATGTGTTCTATTTTCACTCAGCTGCACGTTATATGACTTTGGTCAAGTCATTAATTCTTGAGCTTCAATGATCTGCTGATAACATAGAGATAATGATCTTTTCTTTAGTTGCCTCATCGTTTAGTTGTGAGAAATAAAATCAAATTTGTGAAAGCTCATTGCAGAACTATATAGATGGCTTTTAACTGGCAGGTCATTTTTGCCTTTTAGCATTTATTAAAGTGTTTATTTAGGGTGGACCTAAGTCTTACTGTGTCTTTGCAAGGTAGGAAAACCACAAAATGTGGCATTTAAAGCCAACCATAGGACACTAACCTGTACTTTTTAGGAAATAATCATTCAAAAGCTGCCATTGATCAATTACGTTGTGAATTTTACCAAAAGAGGTAGAACTATAATGGAAGAACATCAACTACCAATTTTAATAGACTATCATCACGGGGATACTTAAATTTAAGTAGAGTAGATCAGGACTAATTTCCACATTCTGACCGCATGAATAGAAACCTATTTTTCATTATATTTCTTAGCATTTATTTTCGATTGGTTATCTCTGCCTAATACATCATTTGCAGGTGGTAAACAACTTACAAAATAGGGTAAAAAGGAAAAGCTTGTTAAACACTATAGATGAGAACATTCCTATGGAAATGTGAAAGTTAATGAATCCTGTTTGGCAATTGCAGTGATAAAGTGAGCAAAAGCATCATGGCCCATCTGTCATCATCCATAATGACTAATACCATGTTTCAGGTACTGTATATAAAGCAATTTCCACGCAATTAGCTGTGTTCTCTTTCATTTAGTAGGTACCCTCCTGAGTTAAAGCAACTTTATTTCTAACGTTATTGTCAAAGGTCCATTAGAGTTTCTGATTAAAAAGTACCTCCAGGTTGAAACGTGGTAGTTAAGGTTTCAGCTTGAGATAATTTTCTTTCTTTGAGTCTTTTAAACCTCAGCTATATAAATTATGTGGCTTTAAAATGTTGTATGGGTTCAAACACCTTTCAGAACTCATTAATAAGTTCCAAAATGAAAATAGTTTGTTTCTTAATATACACTTAGCAAACATACTAGACAATTTTGTACAGTCTTAACTCTTTGAGCAGCAAAAGCAGGTTTTGTCCTAACATGACAAGAATACAAATCTTTACAATCTTGATTTTAAAGATAAGTAAAACTGTTAAGTTCCCTCTTTTCCCCTGAAGTACCTTTTCTTTGCCTTTCTTTTTTTTTTTTAAAGATTTTATTTATTTTATTTGACAGAGAGAGAGATCACAAGTAGGCAGAGAGGCAGGCAGAGACAGAGGGGGAAGCAGGCTCCCTGCAGAGCAGAGGACCCAATGCGGGGCTCCATCCCAGGACACTGAGATCATGACCTGAGCTGAAGGCAGCAGCTTAATCCACTGAGCCACCCAGGCGCCCCTTTCTTTGCCTTTCTAACCAATATCAGCAGCAAACCTATCCTTGGCCTTGGACCACCACCTTCCTCTCCCATCCTCTCTTTGTCTCCTCTCTCTTAGCAAGTGTTCAGGTCTTTTTTAATGAAGGTGTTTTAGGGTTTTTTTTGTTTTTGTTTTTGTTTTGTTTTGTTCCTTTCCCCTAGAAGGGGATAAACAGGTTATTAATTAAGACTCTTCTCAACCTGGACTCTTTTTAATACAAAAAGACAGCCTCACCCAAACCAATTTCCAACTCTTTGTATCATGTAAAAGGCAATTGCTTTAAAAGTTTTACATATTTGAATCATTGCATTAAGATTTTGAAGCATTATTTTTAATTTTAAGTAGAAAGTCTCTTAAGTAGTTCTTCGAGTAACCAACTGCTGCTTAACTCACAGGCAAAGTTGTATTTACCAGGGTGATACCTTCTTACAAAAGTTTTCACTTGCGTTTTCATTTACATTTTCAAAGTATCTGCTATAGGACCCCTACATTTCAACTTTGTAGGCTATCTGGTTGAAAGATTTAGAGACAAAGGTGTAAGAAATATAGGTCTAGTAGCAAACCTATATTTTAAAATATACTTTCTCTAACTATAAAAGGTCTAAATTTTTTTTATTTTGAAGTAAACCACTAAATTAATGTACATGTATTTATATTAAAAATGTAATTTTCAGTATGTTTCTAAATGATGCTACATATATTATCTCTTTTATTTAATTCACACTATCATTTACATCATTTTTATGAGCTCAGTTCAGTTTTATGTATTTTGGGGAGGACTTTGTGTATGTTATATACTTTTCTGGAGGTGTTATGATCAGTAAGATAGGAGCTCACAGTCCAGTGAGTAGACCAAAGCTTAGTGTTCTCAAACATTTCTTTAAAAAGATAGAAACCAATGTAGCTGTATATATTAAGTGACTAGGTAATAAAACAAATCAAGTTGAGAGTTGGAAATGAGTCTTTATTCTTCATGTGAAAATTTTGAAGCAATATTTATGCTTAATGAAATCATAACTTAGGATGGCTCTAACTTAGGATGACCTGATTTTGGTGTCATATTCAAGAATTTAATAGCAAGATCTACATCAAGGAGCATTTTTCCTGTGTTTCCTTATAGGAGTTCTATTGTTTCAGATCCTCATTAAGTCTTTAATTCTTCTATTATAGATTTTATTTATTTATGTATGTATTTTTGACAGAGAGAGAGCATGAAAGCAGGGGAGTGGTTCAGGGAAAGAGAGAGGGAATCTCAAGCAAACTCCATACTGAGCATGGAGCCCCATGCAGAACTGGATTCCACAACCCTGATATCATGATCTGAGCTAAAATCAAGAGTTGGATGCTTAACTGACTAAGCCACCCAGGTGTCTTTAATCTTTAATCCATTTTACTTAAGTTCATTTTTGTGAATTTTATAAAATAGGCACTAAGTTTCATTCTTTGGCATGTAGATATTTAATTTTCCCAGCGCCATTTAATGAAGAGAGTATTCTTTTTCCATTGTGTATTCTTGGTACCCTTATCAAAGATTAGTTGACCATATGGGGGTTTATTTCTGGGTTCTATATTGTATTCTCTTTATCGATATGTCTATCTCTATGCCAGAACTATACTGTTTAGATTATTACAGCATTCTAATATAGTTTAAAATCCAGAAGGAATAATGCCTTCAGCTTTGCTCTTCTTTGTCAAGATTGCTTTGGCTTTTACAAAACTTTTTATGATTCTGTGCAGGTTTTAGAAATGTTTTCTCTATTACTCTGAAAAGTGCCACTGGAATTTTTATGGAATGCTTTGAATCTGTAGGTCCACTTGAGGAATACAAACATTTTTGCAGTATTTCTATGAACATGGAATATCTTTCCATTTATTTGTCTTTAATTTATTTCTTCAATGTCTTATAGTTTTAATGTACAGAGTTTTTACCTCTGTGGTTTGATTTATTTCTAAGTATTTTATTTTTTGATGTTTTCTAAATGGGATTGTTTTCTTTCTTTTCAGATATTTAATTGTTAGTATATACAAAGACAACTGATTATTGTATATTGATTTTGTATCCTGCAGTTGTATTGAATCTTTTATCAGTTCAAACAGTATTTTGGTAGAGTCTTTAAGGTTTTCTGTATATCAGATGACATCATTAACCAACAGAGACAATTCTTGCTTTTCAATTGGGTGACTTTTTATTTCCTTTTCTTGCCTAATTGTTCTGGGTAGGACTTCCAGTACTATGTTGAGTTAAGAGTGGTGAGAATGGGCACTCTTGTCTTGTTCCTGATATTAGGAAGAACTTTTAAAGCATTCCTCATTGAGTATGATGTTGGCTGTGAGCTTGTCACTACAGCTTTTGTTATGTTGAGCTACATTTTTCCTATACTTAATGACTGAGAGTTTTTAATGATGAAAGCGTATTGTATTTTGTAAAATGCTTTTTCTGCATCTCTTGAGGTTATCCTACACTTTTAATTCTTCATTCATTTAATATGGTGCATTACTTTTATTGTTTGATATGTTGTTGATAAGTATGTTGGTAAATCCTATATGATCATGGTGTCTGATCCTTTTTATGTCAAATTCTATGCTAGTATTTTGTTGAGGATTTTGCATCTATATTTACCTGAGATAATAGCTTATAATTTTCTTTTCTTGTAGTGTTCTTATCTGGCTTTTTTAGGAGGGTAATAATGCTGACCTCATAAAATAAGTTTGGAAGTATTTCCTTCTCTTCAATTTTTTGGAAGAGTCTGGAAAGGATTGTCACCAGAACATTTTTAAATGTTTGGTAGAATTCGCCTAGGGACTCATCTGGTCTTGGGCTTTTTCATTCTTAGTTATTATTGATCTGTTCAGATTTTCTATTTATTCATGATTCACTCTTGGTGGGTTGTAGGTTTCTAGGAATTTATCCATTTCTTTTAGGTTTCTAACTTATTGTCAGGTAATTGTTGATAGTCTCTTATGATCCCTTGTATTTCTGTATATAATTTCTGTATCTTTTATTTAATATTAATTTTATTTACTTGAGCTAGAGGATTATATGTTAATCTTAATTTGTTGATCTTTTCGACTCAATTTTGTTGATCTTTCCTATTGTTTTTCTAGTCTCTATTTCATTTACTTCTGCTCTGGCCTTTGTTATTTCCTTCATCATCTTAATTTTGGGCTTAATTTGTTTTTTCTACTTTCTTGATAAGTAAAATAAGGTTCTTTTTGAGGTATTTTTTTTTCTTAATGTAGGCAGTTATCAATATAAACTTCCCTTTCAGAACTGCTTTTGCTGTATCCTATAAATTTTGGAATGTTGTGATCCTATTTCTGTTTGTCTTAATATGTTTTTTACTTCCATTTGGTTTTTATTCTTTCAGTCACTGGTTGTTCAGGAGTGTGCTTTTCAATTTCAAAGTGTTTGTGGTTTTCCACATTTTCAATTTCCCAGTTTTGGGGTTGATTACTAGATGTTTGTTAGTTTCATTTAGTCGTGTCATGTTTGCCTGACTCTTCAAGAACCATGTAGCCTTGTGTTTGTATCTGTGCATTCAAGGAAGCTGATATCTCTTTTAGTGTTTACAGACTGGTTTTAACAAGTTAATATTTCTTCTGTCAGGTCCCAGGCTGATGGTATTATTTCTAATCACAGTAGAACAGGGTTGGAGCCAGTCACATAGCTGATCCTTGGTCCACACATGGGCTCTGTGTTTGGCAGGCTTGCTACCAGGGGTTTGGATTGGTATAGATTTTGTCTGGTCTGTGGGTGGATAGGATACCTTTCAAAACCTTGGTTGGTAGGGATGACACCGGGACAATGGTATGCTTTGAGGTTTTTAGACAGTGGGCTTTTACCAGGTACATGAATCTGTGCAGCTCCTTCTGGATCTCTAGCCCAGGAGGGCTTCTGATATGTCACAGGGTAAGTCCTTGGGTGGGTGGAACTGGCCCTGACCACAGCTGAGAAGGACTAGAACAGAGTCACAATGTGGCTTCAGAAACTGAAAGTCTAAAAGTCTACCCCTTAAGCCATGGATAGATATACCCCCTTCCAGGTTCCTGAGTGGGTAGGACTGCTCCCAGGCATAGCTGGGAGGGTTGGGGTTGGCCTACTTTAGGATTCACAGGTGACTGATGTCAGTGTGCATTCTTCCTTCAGAGACACATTAGGATTTGTCTTCTTTTGGGTCCTGGAGAAGTGTGGCTGAGGGGTGGGAGCTGAGTTATAGGACTGCTTCAAGATGTGAATCAAGGATGCCCGGGTGGCTCAGTTAAGTGTCTGCCTTTGGTTCAAGTCATGATCCCAGGGTTCTGCGATTGAGTCCTGCATGAGGCTCCTTGCTCAGCGGGGAGCCCACTTCTCCCTCTGTCTGCCCCTCTTCCTGTTTATGCCTCTCTCTCTGACAAATACATAAATAAAATCTTAAAAAAAAAAAAAAAGATTGTATCATACGGAGATCTATGGGTTTGACTCCAAGGGCATGGTTGGGCTGGTCAGGCATTTCTCCCTTTACTGTCCAGGGTCATCTTCCCCTTAGCTCTTAACATTTTTCTAACCCTGAAAAAATTTGTCTGTATACTGTCATATACATTTGGATCCTCAGTGACTTTAGAAAAAAAAAGTTATGATTTATTTTATAAGCACATGGAGATCAATAGAGAGTACAGATTCTATGTTTGGTTCTACAAAGTTATTTTGAAAAAATTGGTTGAAGTCCTGACATGGTGCTTAAAATGTCAAAGAATATATATTTTCACTTTTTACAAGGATTGCCAATGCCAAGATAGAATCCAGGGGATAATATATGTCTTGAGTCTGATAGAGATTTTCTATGCCCGACATCTGAAAATAAAAACAACTTTAAATGTCACATCCTTTTCTTGATCAGTCTGAAGAAAATCAATTTCAGAAAAAGATAGCTTATAGTAGTCTGTAAAATCTTAGGAAGAACTGGCAGCTATGTCACAGTTTGTCACAAGATTCTTCAGATTGGAAAAGTGAATTCAGCATATTTCTCTGCTGAAAACTTAATCGCAAAACCTATGTGAGTCTGGTCTGAGAGAGAATGTGTACATGCCTTCTTTCAATGAGAATAGAGTGGCTTATTGTAGTATCCTTTCTGGCCACTAATAGTGAGAATATAACTAACAAAAGATTCCAAGAGATTGATGACTCCAGGAAAGTCACTAATTTACACATATTTTTGCTTCTACCACCTATTTAATAAGCAGTGACAGACTTTGGAAACGTGTAATTATTAAGATTAAAAAACATATTAAGCATGCTTGTTTGTTTTACTTATTAAAAAAGGTGTTTTACTTATCAAAACAACTAAAATAGGTACTCTCCTTAGGGATCTAGACATTAGTTTAAGACGACCAGTCAGGTAACTGCATGTCCTGATTCTCTGGCTTGGTTCAAGTTTATACCTGTAATCCTGTCATAAATATTAATAATGCCACAATTTGGATAATCAGACAAATCATGTAATTGTTATCCTTGACTCTCCTGAGCAGGGAGAGTCATGAGATAAAAATTTTACTTTATTTATTTTATTTTTTAAAAAGATTTTATTTATCCATTTGAGAGAGAGAGAGAGAACACACACACAGTCAGAGAGGAAGAGGGAGAAGAGGGAGAAGCAGACTCCCTGCTGAACTGGGACCCTGACATGGGGATGATTCCAGGACCTAGCAATCATGACCTGAGCCAAAGGCAGGTGCTTAACCATCTGAGCCACCCGGGCACCCTGAGGTATCAATTTTAAATGCAAGTCAGTAGAACACAAATAATAAAAATCCATCCTAAATTAGAATAATGGGATAAAGCATATTTAAAATGACAGCATAAATCTATTAAAAAAAAGTCTGATTAACAAAACTGATTACAACAAAATCAATATACACTCAAAAATCCAACTATCAGGACCCCTGGGGGCATGCTTCTCCCTTTCCCTCTGCCCCTTCCCCCAACCCACTTGTGCATGCTGTCTCTCTCAAATAAATAAATGAAATCTTTGAAAAATATTCATCTATTAAATTAAAGACAAAGGTACAAAGTAGACTATAATTCAAAATTATATAGTATTAAGGAGGGCACATATTGTGATAAGCACTGGGTGTTATATGAAACTAATGAATTGCTGAACACTACATCAAAAACTAATACTGTACTTATGCTGGTTAGTTGAACATAATAATAATTTTTTAAAAAAGAAGTATTCATAAATAAAATATATCCTTTGTAGCAATTTTAAAAAATAGAGTTATATGTTGCCTTACAGTTCATTTGTCCATCTTTTTTAAATCTTGCAGTTTGAGCAGTAATGTTAGATAGAATATCTAGTATCTGGACTTGGTGGATATATCATATCCAGGCTAATTCTGGGAGGATATTAAAAGTCAATCAATTGTACAAAACTTATTGAAATCAGTTTCTGTTTTATCATAGAACTTCCTCCAGGTACCTACTATCATATCAGAACCATGGAAGTTTTATGTAGGAACTTCTATAAAGAGTTCATGGGGAAATGTCATTTAATGAAAATGCACATTTTTTATCATATGCTAGACCAGTTATCCTCATCCTAGCTGCACATCTGAATCATCTGTAGAGTTAAAAAAAAATCTGGCTGCCTGAGTTTAATTCTTAGGCAACCTAACTCACCAGGTCAAACACAAGATTTTGGGTGTTTAAAGAGTTTTACAAGCAGTTCTATTAAGTGGCTTCTTTTTAGAACATTGCTCTATGGCTTTGGTTTTGACTCCTAAATTTCTGTGTGGTCTTCTGCTTTGGTGAGCAAGGCTGGACTGTTCATAGCCTTTAACTGAAGGCAGGGTTAGATGCAAACCATGTCGTCTGACGGTTCCCTTCTTCTTAAGTCTGTGCCCAAGTCTTGACCTTCAGGGTATTATGTAATACTATAACTGTAGATGAAAGATGATAACAAATAATACAAAAAGAGAAAGTTCTCTCTTTAATGAAAAAAAGGAGAGATTCAGTAACTTTCTTTCTTTCTTTTTTTTTATATATTTTTCTTTCTTAAAATACTACCATGGTCTAACTAACCTTCTTAAGGCGGAGGCTTTCATTTTTATTAACTGATAATAGCATATGAGAAAAGAGGAGGCCCAAGAGAACAGGCTTCAAAAAAGAAAAGAAAGATAAATGATCTAAGAAAAAAGCAAGAGAAGCTCCTCTTTGCCTTCAGTATAATTCTCTTTATAACATCTGTTAATTTTCCAACATCTTATATTTCAGTGCTATTTTATTAGGAGCTACATAGAAAATATTGTTACTTATAGTAAAAGCTTTCTGAGTTTAGAGTGACATTTTACTGGTCACATTTTTGAGAAGCCTATCAAATTAAATACTTAGCAGATAATATGATTCAGATAAAGAACAAAAAAAAAGAAAAAATATAATTTATTAAAATTGCAAAATAATTCACCCAAGTTTTAGTGAAACATTATAAATCCCATGACTTTAAAAATTTACTAATATAGAGGAATAGTTTCTGGCCTCTCAAAACAATCTAGAGGCTTTATATTTTCTAGTGAGATTATTTCTTTATTTGGTGGTCAGTATAAAAAGAAAATTTACAAAGTAGATGACCATTTAAAAGAAAATGTAAAACCTTTAAGTTTATTCTTTGATACTTTTGAATGCCAGAAAGAAATTCCAACACTTGCATTTAAAGAACATTGTAGCCTTTAGAAAGAATAGTTTACTATTCATAAGTGTAGAGGCAAATTTAATTCTAAGAAACAGTAGGTGTATTGAATTCTGCCAGCCAGATAGTAGAAGCATTTATAATAGTAAGAAGTCTATTGTTGGCATATTGTCAATACTAATTGACTGGGAAAAAGCAAAATATATTCAATGATATGAAAAATTTAAGAAATTGTCAAAGAACTTTCAAGAACACAGAATTAAAAAGTTTGTTTTGAATTGTATTGAAAAATTTCAATAAGTATTTTTGACACCCTGTAGGAATGTGCATTTTAGCCAATGCAAAAATACAGTGTGGATTTAAAATACTTTGGATGAAATTCTTCTAGGATTATAGATAATCTTTAAAAATGCATCATTAAATGGCAAGATGCTCAAAGCAGGCTAAAACAATAATAGATTGATTCTTGGACTTAGAATCTTTGAAATTTTTGTGCAAATGTTAACACACACACACAGGAATGTAAGGACTTCAAGCTTTATTTTTTTCCTTCAGTGATATAAGCCAAATAATTTCCTTAATGTGCTGTAGTCAATGTGTGGGTGGAAAGTTGGTTAACAGAATGTACTGTTCTAGTCTTAGCTTTATGTTTTCAATGGATTGAATGTAACACATTTCCATTAGGCTTATAAAAACTAAATTTATATTACTCAATAACATTTTTGAGGTGATAATGCTACAAAACTAAGAGAAAGAGTGAGAGAGAAAATAAAGAAGAAATTCCTTTTACTTTTATCTTGCTCTTCCTGTTACCTCTCTTTTTAAATTTAGTATTTCTTTTTACCTGATTTGGACTCCATTTTTGTATAAATATGGAACAAGGTAGTTGCATGTAGAGTAAAAAGGATTGAAGAGAAGAGAAGACATTCGGAGAAATATTAAGGCAAAATGAATCCAAAAGATTTATGGAATATGATAGAGACAAAAGCAAAAGTGTAACCTCCTGCTAAATAAACCAAATTCCCCCTAATGCCCCCTCATAAAACAAACCTTAGTTTTGAGTCTTCCCAAAGCCAACCTGAGTCAAGGACTGGAGCATGATGTCTACTGAGGAGCTGACCTCAGGAAGCACCAGTGAGGGAGTGGGGAGGATGAGAAGAAAGGGATAAAAGTCATTGAAAAGTGCAGTGATGTCAAGATGATCACTGAGAAACTATGTGGAGCACACTTTAGGATTGTCCCTTTGGAGGCTGAGGAGGGCTCGAATATTGACCCCCTCGAGTGCACCTTGCAACAAGCTCCTTTGGTGTCAGAGACATGCTACAGGTGGAAGAGCAGAGAGGCACTGAGGTGGGTTGGTTTCATCAAGTAAAAAGTTGTTTGCCATAGCTTCAGGTGAACGCAGATGCAGGCAAAGGAAGATGTAGGCAAAGGAAGATGGGATAGCATTCTCAGAACTCAAAAACTACCACACATTCGGCATAAGCATTGGGAGAAAATGACAGATTTTGTGAAGACATGTAACATCAGAGAATCTGTTGAATTCTAACTATACATAATTTAATTTGTTCTATGCTTTAAATATTTCTGGAAATAGTTGAAATGAGAAACAATGCCCATGAACAATAATCCAGAAAGCTTTTTATTTGGGTTCAGGTGTTAAATATTTAATCAGAAAAAAGTATTAAGTATCTATAACTACTATGATTTAGGCTCAGTTAATGACCCTTGGTACGAGAGAGCAAAAGACATGTAAAATGACTGTCAATAAACAACAACAGCAAATTAAGATGTCCGGAGAAAGAGCTGTAGAAGGCCTGAGGACAGAATCACGGAAACCTTCATGAAAAGTTTGGGAGGGAGAGAACTTTGTGTTTGGTTTTGAAAGATATATAGATGTTTCCTACAAAAGAACCAGAAAACAATGTTAGAAATTACTACGTAGTACATGATAAACAATGACAATTCCAGAAAGAATAATTAATTTGGAAAATATTTTTTTTTCTCTTTTCTTCATTACTAAATGAAGCCTTTTGGTTTTTTTATACAAATCCTAAAAATTTATTAAATTTATTCTTACATAAATTTTATTTATTTATTAAATTTATTAAATTTAATATTTATTAAATTTATTTAATATTAAATTTATTAATATTAAATTTATTCTTACATAATTCATATTTGGGGCCTTTAAAAATTGTGTTTTTCTGTAGTAAGTATTAGCTGGAACAAAGGATAACTAATGATTTAAAAAAACATTTATTATATGTATATACTCAGATGTTTATAATGAAGTGTTCTGTTTATTTATCAAGTGATTATCGTAGGTTTTCTAAGCATAAGGTAAGCATTGAAAGTAGTGGTTATAATGCAGTCTTTAATTTCTAATTTACTAAAAGCTTTTAAAAATCAAAATGGATGTTTAATTTTATTATTTGCTTTTCTGGAATCCTTAGAGATGAACATTTTTTTCCCTTATTTAAATTATTTAATGTCCAAAAAAGTACTAATGGATTTCCTAATGTTGAACTGTCTTTGTGTTCCTGGAAAAATCACTCATCATGCTGTATTACTTTAATATATTCTGCGATTGAGTTACTAATAATTTATTTAGAATAAATACATTTACATTTATAAGTCAATGTGTCCTATAGTTTATTCTTTTGTAAGCTATTTTAATCAGGTTTTAGTAACAAAGTCACATCAACTAAACAAACTAGGAAATTTCTACTATTTTATATTCTCTTGAAGTTTATTTAACATGATAATCTATTCTTTAGAAGTTCTAAAGAATATGCCCATCTATTTGGGCCAGTGTGTTTTGCGATATATTTTATATCGTTTCTACTATTCTATCATTTAAAAATAAAATTCTATTTTTGCCAAATAGACCTTTTTTCTTTTATTTTTCTACTAATTTTTCAAACTACAATTTATTGAGCCTGTATTATTTCCTAGGATTATTGATTTATGTACTTTACCTAGTTTTATCCTTAGACATTCATTGTGGAATAGGTATTAATATCCCTTGTTTTTCATTCATGGAAACTGCAAATTAGTAAGGTTGAATCACCAAATGTCCTAGTGTCCTAGTTCTTTATTAGACTAAACTTCTGAAAACACAATATCCTCTGCGTCTCTGTGTCCTTTGCCTCTTGCATAGTTCCAGACAGATCTCATACACCTAATACTTACTTGTAGGAATGAATACAGCCTGCTTTTAGCTAATCCAAAGGTTTTTCCGTGAGCTACCAGGTCATGAAGTATTGCTGCTTCTGTTTCTTATAATCATAATTGTATCAAAGTAAAACCAAACCAAGTTATTATGTTTGAGTTCAGAAAAGTTTAAGAGCACAAGTTTTTTATTTGTTTTGTTGGTTAACTTTACTTAAGTCTAATTTATTTATAATGTAAGGCATACATTTTTATTATAGAGCTGGATTTGTTGTGACAAATGTATAACTCCATGTAATCTCTACTGGTGTCAAGATATGCAATATTCCATCAAACAGGAAGATTACCACTGGATAGTCCTCATCCTCATCCTCATCCTCATCACTCGGCAACCACTGAACTACTTTCTGCCATTAACTATATATATATATATTATATATAAATATATATAACATATAATTATATATATAAACATGCTATATATAATAGCAGTAACTATTTCAGAATGTCACCTCAACAAAATCATACAAAAATATTTTTTTTTTGTATTCATCTTTCAATTAGGATACTGTTTATGACATCAGTCCATGTTGTCATCAGTAGTTAGTTGCTTTGTATTGATGGGTAGTATGGCCACTTTGTGAGTTAACTACAGTTTCTTTATACATTTCCTTGTTGATGGACAATTGAGTTGTTTCCAGTTTGAAGCCAATATAAATAAAATTGCTATGCACGTTGATACTCATGGGCTTTTGTGGGACTAATTTTTTATTTTTCTTGAATAAATATTAAGGAGTAGGTTTGCCTTGTTTTCTATCTTAAAGGGAATGCATTCAGTAGTTCACCATTAAGTACAATGTTAGCTTGTAGGTTTTTATTTCTAGTTTTCTGAAAGTTATTATCATGAATAGATACTGATTTTTAAAAAATTTCTCTGCATCTACTGAGATGATAAAATTACATTTATCTTCTATTTTGTTAATATAGTAGTTTATGTTGATGTTAGAATATTTGTTAAAATGTTAAGCCGACCTTGCATTCCTGGGTAAGTTCTACTGATGTATTTTCCTACTTATGTATTGCTCCCTTTTTCTCTTGTGCCTTTTCCCAGACTCCAGCTGCTTCAGCAGTACCAAATACTGGGGTATGCCTCCTCATTTCAATAGCTCCTCGTCCTTTGCTTGGTTTCTAGCTTCTCTTGCAGTCATTAGGAAATGTCTCTGTATAAAAATCCAGGGTAGTTACTAAACTAATCACCTTGAATTTCCTTTGAGGGATTCAGTGTTCTGCTGCCTGTTCCTCAATGGCCACAAAAAATTACCTCAATACTTCATACCTACTTAGAATTGTGTGTGGAAGGAAGGCTAATAGTCCATTAGTAGTTACTATCTTATGGCCAGTAATGGAGGCAGAAGCACGTATACATTTATTTTATTTGGCTTAGAGGGAATGAATCAACAGAATAAAATGCTTCATCAGCTTCAGAAATTATATCTGGGTTATATATGATTAGAGAAAAAGTACTCAGGGGAAGTTAGAAAGGGGAAGAAAAACTATAAATTTTTGTGAATTTATTATAAATTTTAGGAATACACAGGAGTAATTTATGAATTTTTATTTTATTTTACATTGCCCATATTTTATGACTTCATGTGTTATCAAAAACCTACTTCACAAAACTTGACATAAATATAAAGCCTATCCATATTTTTATATTTCAAAATGATGAAGACAGGATTTTTAGTAAGTATGTGAAAGCTCTTCTTTTTCTTATCTTGTGTTTCAGGAAACAGAGAAGTTATAATCCATGAAAAAAAAAGCATAGCCAAATGTATTCTGAATTGAGCCCTTAATGTCCACCTTAATCTTCTGAGAGATGAGGCCCTGTAATTATACTTCATCTGAAAAAAGAAAAGGTCAAAGAATTGCTTTATAATTTTTCTTTACTCATAAGCTTTCTTCTTAAAGGCAAATGTTTCTCATACATTTTTCATTTTTTTTCTTTTGAGGAGAGAATTTTTCATTTCTGAGCATATTTATTGAATTTTCATATCCAAGTATAATAGATTACTCTTATTTAAGTTGATAAAGTTAGTGTTTCTTAACTTTCTCACTTTTTGAGATACACCTTTTTCTTTCCCTTTACCTGTGACACACACACACACAATGTAAGTGTATACACCTTCATAAATACTTCATTTTCATATATTGCAGTATTTACAAATTAAATATTTATATGAAAATCATGACTTTACCCTAAAGCTCTTATAGTTAGAGATTATTTTGTGTAGCCTTTGGCTCTGTAACCACATTGATGAATGTTTTGTTGGACTTAACTTTCTGTTTACCTGGTTTATTAAAGTGGTACAATACTAGTCTTTTTTATTAAAATTTTCTTCTGGGGCGCCTGGGTGGCTCAGTGGGTTAAGCTGCTGCCTTCGGCTCAGGTCATGATCCCAGGGTCCTGGGATTGAGTCCCGCATCGCGCTCTCTGCTGAGCGGAGAGCCTGCTTTCGTCTCTCTCTCTCTGCCTGCCTCTCTGCCTTTGTGATCTCTGTCTGTCAAATAAATAAATAAATAATCTTTAAAAAAAATAAATAAATAAAAAATAAAATTTTCTTCTATTTGAATTTGTAATGTGACACATCTGTTAATTGTTAGTGTATCTCATATAGTAATGTTTTCAGGATGAATTTGTGGACTCCATTATTTATGAAGATTTACATATTTTAGATTGTATTTTTATTGCTATTCTGTATAAATTCCAACTTGGTTGGCATTAAAATTTAGTTTTTTAGACTTTCACCTTGAAAATTTCTGTTAATAGTGAAAAAAGTCTGATGCAGACTGGATTAATTGTTCCTTTATAAGTATCCAGTATTCTTATTAGCAATAATCCTTGGATTTTTTTTACCAAAGGGATAGGTGTTATGGATGAAAGTAGTATATTTTTAAGTGGTCATGACTACAATATTTCAGGATACAAAGGTGTGATAAACCACAGATTAATTTTATCAATCCAGTCTAGTGGCTTAGAGCTGATAAAACTTTCCTCTGGCTTTTATAAGATTATTATTTAATAATCTTAACTATTGGCATTGCAAATTTTCATAATTTTTCTGGGAATTCTTAGATTTTTAAGAGTACTGAAAAGACTTTGAGTCTTTTAGCCATCGGACATTTAAATTGTAACTATGACAGCTATTGTCAAACTCTTCCTTTAAACAGAAGAAGTTTCTCTGTGGCCCAAAACTTTTCAGTCACCAACTACAAAGGTTACCATTATAGTCCCAGAACTTCAGTGAGTTTTCCTATTATTTAAATTCCATATAAAGAGAATCATTAAGTATTTATTCTTTGATGTACATTTTTTGCACTCTTGTGTCCGTGAGATTCACCCTGGTCATTGTATATAGCAGTATATAAAATACATATGTTTATTTTGATGTCTAGTGCTCTGTTGGATAAATATACCACCATCTGTTTATGGATTTTCATATAGGTAGATATTTGAATTTTTTCTAGTTCAGAGAATAATTATGAATGAAAAGTCTATGAATATTATTGAAGAAGTATATAGAACAATTTTTCTTCCATTCTCTGCCTACATAGAATTGCTGTGTCATAGAGTAGACATGTGTTTACCTAAATTAAAAACTACATAATAGTTAGTCAAGTTGGATGTACTATTGTGTACATCTGTCAACAATGAATGAGGATTTTTCCCCATCCATAATAGTCTTTTTAATTAATTTTGGAAGTTCTAACAGGTGTCTGGTGGTTTTTAATGGTTTTAAATTTTATTTCCCTTATGATTGATGACATCGAGTGTCTTTTCTTATGCTTAGTTGTCATTTGTATAGCTTCTTTCAGTGAAGAATATTTGCCCATTTTAAATTTTTTTATTACTGTGTTTTGAGTTTCTTTACATAGTCTGGATAGAAGTATTTTATCAGTTATGTGATTTTTAAATATTTTATCCATTTGTATCTTTCAAAGAGAAAAATATCTTAATTTTGATGAGATCCAATTCATCAAGTTTTTCTTTTATAGATCATGCTTTTGATGTGATATGTTAGGTTTTCTTCTTATGCTATATATTTTTAGGTTTTACATTTGGTTTAATTGTCCACCTTAAGTTAATTTGCATATAGCATGCAAGATCCGGATCACAGTTCTTTTTCTTTCTTTCTTTTTTTTTTTTTTTACATATTAATATCCAATTGTCCCAATACTTTGGTAAAAAGACAATACTTCCTCTGGTAATTTTTATTTATATCCTTCTCAAAAATAAGATGACTATGTATGTATGATTTATTTCTGGACTTTTATTCTGCCTGGGAACATTTAGCTATCTCTACATGATTATGACACTGTTTTATCTACTGTCACTTTATAATAAGTCTTGAAGTCAGGTCATTTTAGCTCTTCAATTTTATTCTTCTTAAAAAGTAGTTTGGCTATCAGTTCCTCTGCATTTCCCCATGAATTTTAAAGTGAACTTGCCAGTCTCTAGGAAAACAAACAAACTTCCTCAAATTTTACTTTGGGATCTCATTAAATCTACATGTCAGTTAGCAGAGGACATCTCCCCTCTTACCAATATCTAGTCTTCCGTAGACATGGTCCATCTCTCCATTTAGAACCTCTTATTCTTCCAGCAGACTTTAATAGTATTCACTATTCAGATCTTCCAAATTTTATCTAAATTGATCCATATTTCAAATTTTAATGAATTTATTAGGATATAATGTATATACCATGTAACTCCTTCCTTAAAGTACATAGTTCCGTGGGTTGATTTTAATTGATGGTGTTCTTTAAAGCATGCAAGTTTTTGCTACTAGCAAAGTGCAATTTATCTATTTATTTTTAGTTGCTTATAATTTGGGTGCATATTGAAGAAAACATTGTCTAATCAAAAATCGTGAAGGTATATATCTATGTTTTCTTTAGGGGCTGTATGGTTTTAGCTTTGACTTATAAGGCTTTTTTGTTCTCTGGATTAATTTTTGTAATTGTGAAGTTCTGGTTGAACTTCCTTCTTTTGTGTGTGGATATCCAGTTGTTCTAACACCACTTGTTAGAAAGAACATGAATATTAAGAATAAATACTATACCTTTATGGAAAGAAATGGTCCATGTTTTCCATAGTTGTGAAAAAATCAGTGAATTCCTGCCTGAATGGGTCAGGCACTGTTAAACCCTGGAATGGACTGATAATTAAGAGAGACATGTCACTTTCCTTGTGGAACTCATGGTATAGTTCTACAAAGGAGTGCTATGTGTTATTACTGAATATTTTTTAAATATATACTGAAACTTAGAAATCAATTATGTTAACACTGCCATGTATGCATGTTTAATATTAATTTCAGGATTCTTTTATCAGTTTTTGAGATGAATAAATCTTGTAAGATCCGATAAAGTTCATGTTGCGGAACACAAAATTTAATGTTTTTATGATTATGATTCCTTTAACTTACCAAAATGTTTCATAAGAGCAAAAGAATATCCCCAAAAGCCTTGTGAGATTATTTTAGGACTGTGAAAAGCTTGTTTTTCCCCCTGGAGAAACAGGAAGTTATGTCTGCCCAAGAGTAAACAAACTCCACAAGGCAATTTAAATTTGGTCTGAAACTAAGAATCCACAAGATTTGGGTTGGTTCTAAACATAGAGAAACATTATTTCTTCCTTCCTCATTATTATCCTGACTAGCCCCCTGCTGCTACATGATTACCAACCACAATCAAATGCTTTGTTCAACCTAATTTTAAATTATTCAACTTCCAAAGGATTGTAATTTATTAAAAAAAACAAATTGTATCGTTTCCTAGTCTATATCAATGAAATGATATTAACTCAGTCACAGTTCTGTATATAAAGACTAGATGATACACAGAAGGAAAGGACTTTTTTTTTTTTTTTTTAACCTAAATGATACTCCATGTTGGAAAAAAACACCTCTCCAACTGAAAAGATGAAAAGCAATATAAGAGTAAATGGAACATGGAGAACTTGGAGAAGAGTCAGAGGCCAGCCATTAAAAAAGCATCTGTCTGGAATGGTTTAGTTATCCACATGCCGACAGAGCAGGTCTGGGCCAAAGAGTTTCATGAGGTCTTTTGCAGCTCAGATGGGCAATGATTTTCTAAATCCATGTTGGAACATGAGATTGAGTGAAACTGAAATAACCAGAATCCCATTATAATTTGATTTGGGATTGGCATTTCTCCCCATAGCAGACTCACTATGGTCATTTCTTTAACCTTGCAATAACTCAACTCTGCATTTTACATGTTTGACCTTTTGCACTCCACTACAAAATGATGGAAGGATTTGTACTATGTAGTAATATAAATACATGTGGAAACTAGAGCTTGTAGATAAACTTCCCAGAAACTGTGTTAATCTGACTCAAGGATATGAAAATGAAACATGGCTGAGTAGTAACTGCCAGACACAAACACTGAGACACAAAGGACTGGGCTCCTCATACTCTTCCCCCAACATCTCCTATCTTGGTTAGGTGAGGCTATCAACATGAGATCCCGAGTGAGAAACCTCTTCTCTGCTTCCAAACAATGACTTGATCTCCTTAAAGTTCCTCACAAGAGGGTTCTCTCTTGTTACTCTGTGACCTCTGCCCCAGTTCAATCCCTAGGCATCTTTCATCGGAGCTAGTGCTACATACTCTTCTAGGAGTTATAAAACCTTAGACACATAACAAATAATACAAGTAAGTAGTAAGTACTACTTACTTAAGTACTACTTAACTGCTACCCCAGGCCTGACACAGATAGCTTCTGTTTTGAATTGGAGATTTATCATTCCCATGAATGCTTTCATACTCTTTATATGTGTGCATGTCTGTGTGTGCCGGTGTGTGTGCTCAGATGTGTAGCACACTTATGTAGGGTTGCCATTTTACTTTCTGTATCTTACGTTTATTGCTCAACATTTCTTGGGAGTTATCCATGTTGATTTTTGAAATTTTATTTTATTTTCATAGCTGTTTGTATTAAATTGTGTGATTAAATCACAAGATATTTATCCATTCTTTTGTTGATGAGATAATTAGATTTTTTTTCTAGTTTTTCCTATAGTAAATATGTCTGCTATGGCCATTCTTTTACTTGACTTCTTGGGTAACTACATGAGTTCTTTAGTTTATGTATCTGGGGGTGGATTGTGGATAAAGGGATACCATATCTTTAGCTAATATTCTCTCAAGGGGTTGCAACTTTTTCACCTCTCCTAGCAGTCTATGAATACCTTTTGCTTTATGTCCTCTACAACATTAGGTATTCATAGACTGCTAGGAGAGGTGAAAAGTTGCAACCCCTTGAGAGAACTTGACCTGAAAGCTAGACCAAAGCAATCAGAGCTCAAAATTATCCATTTTTCCTTTGGATGCAACTGGAGAGGGTAAAACCAGACATGAAACAATGATAAACTCCAATATCCAGTCAGGAAAACTTCCATAACTCTGGATCTTCAACTGTTAAAATAATGTTTGTAAAATCATGTTTTATGCTCTAGTGCTTCAAATTATGTTGTTATGATTTTGTCATATTATGTGGTTGATTCTTCTAGCCTACAAAAGGAAAGAAATAATGATAGATTTCTTAAGGGAGAACAAATGAGTGTGTTGTTAACTATGAAAAATAATATTGGGGCTCCTGGGTGGCTCAGTGAGTTAAGCCTCTGCCTTTGGCTCAGGTCATGATCCCAGGGTCCTGGGATTGAGCCCCGCATTGGGCTCTCTGCTCAGCGGATAGCCTGCTTCCTCCTCTCTCTCTGCCTGCCTCTCTGCCTACTTGTGATCTCTGTCTGTCAAATAAATAAATAAAATCGTTTAAAAAATAATATTTAAGAGGCTCCGTAAAGAACAAAATTTATTGTGTATTTTGCATTGTATGTATATATATGCTCTTTTTAGGGATTTCTAAGCAGGTTATAAATGTAATGTAGTTTCATAGAATCAACATTGAAATAGTTCAGCTGCATATGAAATAGAGGTAAATTTTCAGCAAATTAAGATTGCACACAAAGAATGATAGTCCTATATAAATATGTAAATAGCTTATAAAAATACATTTATAGTATTGTCTATTGTTCTGTATTATTTTGTGTAGGCTTTTTATGTCAACTATAGAGCCGCATTTTTTAAAAAATTTTTTAAAGCCACAATTTTTAAATATATACATTATTTACACTTTTAGCTTCTGACTACAATGGATAATGATTGTTGAATCTTCTAATCTTGAATTGGTATATATCACCATAAATTCCCTGCATAATAATATGAAACTAACAACTATGGTAAGTGTAAAGATGTTTTTGTACTGTTAAACATAAGCATAATCTAGTGATGTGGGCCTTTGTCATCCTGTCAATGAATGTAACAACAACAGGTTTAAATTATGCAGGGAATTTATGGTGATATAATTTCTTGTTTGTAGATAGATACCAGGTCCATTATTTAGAGAGGTAAAGTGAATTCTCTTGTATAATATATTATTCAAGCATTATCAGTTACTAACATCCAGATCTTACTTAAAAGAAATATACAGTATTTGATAATATTAGCCATGAAATTCCTGATATCAAATATGGATTATCATTATCTCAAGGCAATAGATGATGAGGTATGAAGACAGTTTCTTGTGTGACAGATTGAACTGTGATATTACAAAATGCAGGCTGCCAGAGAGAAAACAGAATAATGTAAGAGATCAGTGCAGGGAACTTAGTTGATAATTAAACTGTGCATGAGGATTTGGTATACATATATGTTGTGAAGTGATTATCTTAATCAAGTTAATTAATGAATCACCTCATATCGTTATCTCTCTCCATGTCTTTCTCTCTCTCTACTCTTTCTCTCATATTGAGAATGCTCAAGATCTACTCTCAACAAATTTCAAGTATATAATGTTCTATTAGTAATTATAGGCTGCATGCTGTACGTTAGATCCTCAGAATGAATTTATCTTCTAACTGAAAGTTTATATCCTTGGCCTATATCTATTTCTCCCACTCTCCAGGTCCTGCAGCCTCTATTTCTATGAGATGAGCCTTTTTTTTTTTTTTAAAGGTTCAACTTATAAGTATACCGTATGGTATCTGTCTTTCTCTGTCTGGCATATTTCATTGAATGTAATGTCCTCTAGTTTCATACATGTTGTGGCAAATAGCAGGATTTCCTTCTGTTTTATATCTGAATAATATCCCATTATAACATTCATACATACCATATTTTCTTTGTCCATTTATTCATCAGTGGACATTTAGATTGTTTCTGACCAATGAAACAGAGGAGAGAGCCCAGAAATAAATGCACTTAATATATGGTGAACCAGCCTTTGACACAAAGGGGAAAAATAAGCACTTCAATGAACAGGGTTGGGAAAGCTGGATATCCATAATCTAAAGAATGAAACTAAAGACCCCTGTCTTACACTACTAACAAAAATTAACTCAAAATGGATTTAGAGATTTAAATGTAAGACCTGAAACTTTTAAAACTAAAGGAAAGCATAGGGAAAATGTTCTTGACATTGGTCTTTTTTTTTTTTTAAGATATTATTTATTTATTTGACAGACAGAGATCACAGGTCGCAGAGAGGCAGGCAGAGAGAGAGGAAGGGAAGCAGGATCCCTGCTGAGCAGAGAGCCCGAAGCAGGGCTTGATCCCAAGACCATGGGATCATGACCTAAGCCGAAGGCAGAGGCTTAAAGAGCCACCCAGGTACCCCTTGACATTGGTCTTTAAAATGAGTTTTTGACAATCTGAGGGGTTTGAAGTGGCGGGGGGGTGGGAGGTTGGGGTACCAGGTGGTGGGTATAATGGAGGACACAGCTTGCATGGAGCACTGGGTGTGGTGAAAAAATAATGAGTACTGTTTTTCTGAAAATAAATAAATTGGAAAAAAAATAAAGAGATAGAAAAAGAAAAAAAAATGCATTTTTGAATATGATGCCAAAAGCGTAGTTAACAAAAAGTAATATAAACAAGTGGGACTACATAGTTTCTTCACAGCAAAAGAGACCATCAACAAAATGAAAAGGCAAACTATGGGATCGGAGAAAATATTTACAAATCATTTATCAGATGAGGGGGTAACATCGAAAACATACAAGGAACAAGGACAACTCAATAGCAAAATGGCAAATAATCCAGTTAAAAAATAGAGAAACTTGGGCGCCTGGGTGGCTCAGTGGGTTAAGCCGCTGCCTTCGGCTCGGGTCATGATCTCAGGGTCCTGGGATCGAGTCCCACATCGGGCTCTCTGCTCGGCAGGGAGCCTGCTTCCTCCTCTCTCTCTCTCTGCCTGCCTCTCTGCCTACTTGAGGTCTCTCTCTGTCAAATAAATAACTAAAATCTTAAAAAAAAAAAAAATAGAGAAACTGAATAGAGGTTTTTCCAGAGAAGACATGCGGATGGCCAACAGGTACATGAAAAGTTGCTCAATGTCAGGGAAATGCAAATCAAAATGAGAGGTATCACCTCTCACCTATTAGAATGGATATTATCAAAAAGATGGGATAGCAAGTGTTGCTGATGGTGTGGAGGAGAGAGAACTGCTGTGCTTTCTAAGTGGGAATTTGTGAATGTGCAGCCATCATGGAGAAGAGAACAGAGTTCCTTAAAAAATAAAAAAAATCAAACTCATAGTAATATCTAGTTTAAGAAACCCAGTCCTTTGAAGACTTTCTTAAAAACTGGCCTAGTAATGCATAGTTTAAAGTTTCTTAGGATGGGTCCTGAGCATTATTTAGTTTAGGGACACACTTTTAAGAATGTTCTGGTATCTTGATTATTATCAGATATTTTCAGTCTGTCTCTTGGGAACACAAACTTTTTCTAGCCCTGTGAGTCCTGGAAGGATTTCAACTACTTCTTCCAGGTGAGTTTTTATTGTTTGGTTTTGTTGTTACTGTTGTTGTCATTATTGTTGTTGTTATTGTTTTCGTGGCCTTAAATATTTCCTCTCAAATGTGCACAGACGTATATACCATTAATGAATTGTTGAGATGATTCTGCCTATTTCTGTAGGTCTATCTCTGAAGCCCCCCTGTTTTAGACACGTTGACCCCTCTGAATTGTGATTTTTCTCTCAACAGCAAGCTCTGTTTGCTCTACTTCTTCTTGTCCTGCATCCTGATTATTTCATATAAGCAATAAGCTGGTGCAGTCATGTGGATCATCTTATTTGTTTCTGTTCTCTGAGGGATCACAGCCCTGAACTGTCTGTTGTCTGATATATGAAACCAGTGTTTTATAGACTTAGCCAATTTTTAAAAATGTTTAATATTTTTTTCAAAATTTTCAAAATTTTAAATCAAGGACTGTTGCTCCATCTTGGTTGGAAATGAAAATTGTCTATTTGTGATCTTTTTACTATTCCCGTTTTGGTTGAAGAATTATTTTTCTGAAACTTGACATATTAGTGAAATTCCATATGATTAATCTGAAGCCTTTGTGTTTGTCTGATTAAAGAGGAGAAACATATCTGAGGAGTAGAATTTGGAAGAATAAAATGTTAATAATTTTTTTTAAGTTTCCACATTCTTTGGTCTTTTGCTTATTTCTCACATCAATAAGAATAAACTATTTTATAGACTAAATGTTTGTGTCCCCTCCTCCACCAAATTCCTATGTTGCAGTATTAACCCCAAGTGTGGTGTTATTTGGAGATGTGGCCTCTGGAAAGTAACTTGGGTTAGATTACTAGGTCATGAGGGTGCTGCTGTCATGATGAGATGACAGTTTTTATAAGAAGAGACACTTCTCCAAAGAAGACATACAAATGGCTAACAGACATAGCAAAAAATTAGCCATCAAGGAAATTCAAATCAAAACTTCTTTCAAGATACGTCTCCAAAGGCAAAGGAAACAAAAGCGAAAATAAACTTCTGGGACTTCATCAAAATCAAAAGCTTCTGCACAGCAAAGGAAACAGTCAAAAAAACAAAGAGGCAACCCACGGAATGGGAGAAGATATTTGCAAATGACAGTACAAACAAAAGGTTGATATCCAGGATCTATAATGAACTCCTCAAACTCAACCCACACGAAACAGACAAACACATCAAAAAATGGGCAGAAGATATGAACAGACACTTCTCCAATCAAGACATACAAATGGCTATCAGACACGTGAAAAAATGCTCATCATCATTAGCCCTCAGGGAGATTCAAATTAAAACCACATTGAGATATCACCTTACACCAGTTAGAATGGCCAAAATTAACAAAACAGGAAACAACATGTGTTGGAGAGGATGTGGAGAAAGGGGAACCCTCTTACACTGTTGGTGGGAATGCAAGTTGGTGCAGCCTCTTTGGAGAACAGTGTGGAGATTCCTCAAGAAATTAAAAATAGAGCTTCCCTATGACCCTGCAATTGCACTCCTGGGTATTTACCCCAAAGATACAGATGTAGTGAAAAGAAGGGCCATCTGTACCCCAATGTTTATAGCAGCAATGGCCACGGTCGCCAAACTATGGAAAGAACCAAGATGCCCTTCAACGGATGAATGGATAAGGAAGATGTGGTCCATATACACTATGGAGTATTATGCCTCCATCAGAAAGGATGAATACCCAACTTTTGTAGCAACATGGACGGGACTGGAAGAGATTATGCTGAGTGAAATAAGTCAAGCAGAGAGAGTCAATTATCATATGGTTTCACTTATTTGTGGAGCATAACAAATAGCATGGAGGAAAAGGGGCGTTAGAGAGGAGTAGGGAGTTTGGGTAAATTGGAAGGGGAGGTGAACCATGAGAGACTATGGACTCTGAAAAACAGTCTGAGGGGTTTGAAGTGGTGGGGGGGTGGGAGGTTGGGGTACCAGGTGGTGGGTATTATAGAGGGCACGGCTTGCATGGAGCACTGGGTGTGGTGAAAAAATAATGAATACTGTTTTTCTGAAAATAAATAAATTGGAAAAAAAATAAAATAAAATAAAATGAAAACCACATTGAGATACCACCTTATACTAGTTAGAATGGCCAAAATTAACAAGGCAGAAAATAACAAATGTTGGAGAGGATCTGAAGAAAGGGGAACCCTCTTACACTGTTGATGGGAATGCAAGTTGGTACAGCCACTTGGGAAAACAGTATGGAGGTGTCTCAAAATGTTAAAAATAGAGCTACCCTATGACCCAGCAATTGCTCTACTGGGTATTTACCCCCAAAGATAAAGGTGTATTGAAAAGAAGGGGAACGTGCACCCAACATTCACAGCAGCAATGTCCACAATAGTGAAACTGTGGAAGGAGCTCGGATACCCTTCAACAGATAAATGGATAAAGAAGATGTGGATCATATATGTGATGGAATATTACTCAGCCTTCAGAGAGGATGAATACCCAACTTTTGCATTGGCTTGGATGGGACTGGAGGGGATTATGCTAAGTGAGGTAAGTCAAGCAGGGAAAGACAATTATCACATCATTTCACTCATTTGTGGAACATAAGGAATAGGATGGAGGACATTAGGGGAAGGAATGGAAAACTGAAGGGGGTGGGACATCAGAGGAGGAGATAAACCATGAGAGACATGGACTCCGGGAAACAATCTGAGAGTTCCAGAGAATAGGTATTAAGGAGGGCACATGTTGCAATGAGCATTGGGTGTTATATGCAAATAATGAATCATGGCACACTACATCAAAAACTAATGATGTATTGTTTGGTGACAAACATAACATAATAAAAAGAAAAAGAAGAGACACCAGCCACATGGCTTACTCTCCCTCTCATGTATGCACAAAGAAGAGATCATATGAACACAGTGAAATATGGTGGCCACCTATAAGTTGAGAAGAGTCCACAGAATGAAATCTATCTTGCTTGTTCCTTAATCTTGGACTTCACTCTTCAGAACTGAGAAATACATTTTTGTCGTTTAAGCCACTCTGTTAATAGTATTTTGTTAAGGTGGACCAAGCTAAGATAGCTATTAATGCCAAAATTTATAGAAAGTTTAAAATTATTTTATTTTCTATAATGGACATGTTGGAAATGAGATTATAAAATCTAAAGTACACAAATTATTCCCACTGAATGTATGTGCAAGTATGTATTTAGATGAGATGAGATGAGATGTGTGTGTGTGTGTGTATTGGGAATTCATCCTTCCTCAAGCAAGGAGAAGCTATATTCTGGTCATGTCATTTTTCAGCAAGAAATTTGATTAAGCAAGTGGGCTTTAAGAGTTTGGCTAGTTAATTGAATCCTGGCACTATCACACATCGACTACAAGATCATGTACAAGTTAACCAAAGTCTCTCATTGGTTAGATTGGAATACGAATTATAGTTTTTAATTACTTAAGATTTTTTTGAAAACTTCAGTTTAAAAAACTTGAGGTACTTATAACAGTGACACGTTTTAACTTATCAGTAATTCTAATGATTATTTCATATCACTACTAACTATGCTACTTTGGGCAAGTAAGTCATATAACCTCTCTAAATTTGTTTTATCTCCAAAATAGAGATAAAGATTCTTACTTTTAAGAACTCACAGAGAGGGGCGCCTGGATGGCTCAGTGGGTTAAAGCCTCTGCCTTCAGCTCAGGTTATGATCCCAGGGTCCTGGGTTCGAGCCCTGCACCGGGCTCTCTGCTCAGCAAGAAGCCTGCTTCCTCCTCTCTCTCTGCTGGCTTCTTTGCCTACTTGTGATCTCTGTCTGTCAAATAAATAAATAAAATCTTTTAAAAATAAAAAATTTTAAAAAAGAACTCACAGAGAGAAGAGATAATGTGTGTGAACTACTACACAAAATTTGATTCTGAGTATATGTTAATAGATACTATTTCTGTTTCTATTTTTATTTTTTTGTAGGCTCCATGCCCAGCCTGGAGCCCTACACAAGGTCTGAACTCATGACTCTGAGATCAAGACCTGAACTGAGATCAAGAGTCAGATGCTTAATGGACAGCTATCCAAGTGTCCCAATACTATTTTTATTTTTATAAAATACATATAATTAGTTCTATTTTTGGTATTTTATACTTTCAAAAATGTTCTCATTGGAAGTTCTTCAGTGTGTGTCTTTGTATGTGCATATGCATGTCTGTATGTGTGTGCATGTCTGTATAATATTTGTCTCTAGAAACATATCATTTAGGGGCACCTGGGTGGATCATTGATTAAGTTGCTGCCTTCAGCTCTGGTCATGATTCCAGGGTCCTGGGATTGAGTGCCACATTGGGCTCCCTGCTCGGCAGAGAGCCTGCTGCTCTCTCTCTCCCTCTGCATGCTGCTCTGCTTACTTGTGCTGTTTCTCTGTCAAATAAATAAATAAAATCTTAAAAAAAAGAAAAAGAAACAAACAAACAAACAAACATACATACATACCATTTCTTGTTTTCTCAGAGATGCAATTGAAAAATGAATTTTATTTCAATGATCTGGTTTTTCAGTCTGGTGAGAAAACTAATAATAAATGATAATCTTATTTAAAGATCTCAGGGGAAAGCCAGTTGGAGTTGTTCCGCAGTTTCAATCAGAAGTCTTTGTTGAACCAGTGCATGAGTCCACACTAGTCCAAAAAGTGGGAAAAAAATCACATTGAAGTTGTGTTCCTTCTAGCAGCAGAGTCATTGGGATAGAAGAGGGAAGGGGATACTTTTCAAATGGCAAGAATTCTTGTTTAAATTGAAACAAGTGGAAATATCCCCTGTATCAGTCTTAATTTATGAAGGACTGTCCTGCAAAAATGATGAACCACCATTATTTCTAATGACAGAAATCATCAAAATTTCAAGTTCAGCCAACAGGACCAAGAATAGCAACCATATATTGGTTTTCTAAATTTTAACAGTCAATTAAATTTATGGTTTGCAGCTGTTTAGAGTAGCTCTCTTAAACTAATGCAACAGTAAGTCAGAACATACAGCAGTTCTTCTAGAAGCATCATTTGTTTTACATTAACCTTTTTACTTTGAGATAATTGTAATGCAGTGGAAAGGAATAATACAGAGAAATCTCATGTAGTCCTTACCCAGCTTCCCCTAATACTGGTATCTTCGAAAACCATAGCATCAGAACCAGTATATAGACAGCAATGCATGCTCCAGAACATTTTCGTTAGTGTGAAGCTCCCCCATGTTGGTCTTTAAGAGCCACACTTCTTTCCAATGCCCACCCCTCCTTAGCCTCTGGAAACCAGTAATCCATTTCCTATTTTTATAATTTTGTCATTTCAAGAATTGTACATCAGTGGAATTATACTAAAGTATGTAACCCTTAAGGCTTTGGCATTTTTGACTCAGCATGATTCTCTGTAGGTTTGTCCAGGTTGTTGCTTGTATCAACAGTTCATTCCATTTTATTGTTGAATGGTCCTCCATGGTATGGGGGGATCATGGTTCATTTAACCATTCCCTCGTTGAAGGACATCTGGATCGTTTTCAGGTTTGAACTGTTATGAAAAAAAGTTGCTATAAACATTTGTGTATAGGTTTTTGTATGAACTTAAGTTTTTATTTCTCTGAGATAAATGCCCAGAAGTGCAATTATAGGTCATATGGCAATTGCATTTTTTTTTTTTTTTTTTTAAGAAACCAAGAAAAAGTTTTTCGTAGTGGCTATCATTTTACACTCCCACTAGCAATGAATAAATGATTCAGTCTCTCTGCCTTCTGGCCAGCATTTGGCGTTTTCACTATTTTTTGTTTTAATCATTGTGAATATTTAAGTAGTGTTTACTCATTGCATTTTTAATTTGCATTTCCTAATGACTAATGATGCTTTTCATTTACTTCTCTACCATATGAACATTTCTTATGGTAAAATATCTTTTTATGTCTTTGGTCTATTTTCCAGTTGGATTGTTTGATTTTCTTTTTACTGCTTGGTTTTTAGAGTTCTTATATATTCCAGATACCATTCCTTTGTCAGGTATGTCTTTGCACATACTTTCTCCTCCTCTGTAACTTACCTTTGCAGCCCCGTGATAGGCCCATTCTCATCAAAAGATTTAATTTTGGTGATGTCCAATTTATCAAATTTTAATTTTTATGTTTTAATGCTTTGGTGTCAAGTCTAAGAATTCTTTCACCAGATCTTGATTCCAAAAATTTTTCTCCATTTTTTTCCCCCAGGTTTTATGTTTTATAGTTTAGACTTAACATTTAAGTTTGTCATCCTTTTTGAATTTATTGATTTCTGTAGATTTTTTTAAAATTGCTGATAGATGTCTATTCTTTTGAGTACTATTTGTTGAAAAGACTATTGAACTTCCATGGTTGAATTTATTTTTTGTCTTTGTCATATGTAAGTTGGGTATATCTGGGTGGATCTATTCTGTTTCATTAATCTATGTGTCTAGCCTTTCATCAATACAAAGCAGTCTTGATTATGGAAGCTGTGTATAATAGGTCTTCAAATCAGATAGGGTAGTTCCTCCTACTTTATTTTTCTTTATCAACACTGTTTTAGTTCCTTTGGCTTTCTGTATAAGTTTTAACATAATCTTGTATATCATTTTGGAGAGAACTAATATCTTTATTATGTTGAATCTTCCAATTCTTGAACATGGTATGTCTCTGTTTGTATCTTTTTTTAAAAATTTCTTTCATGAGTATTGTATAGTTTTTCAGCATACAAATATTGTACATATTTTGTATGTTTAAAATTTTTTTAAGATTTTATTTATTTATTTGACAGAGATCACAAGTAAGTAGAGAGGTAGGCGGGGGGGTGGTGAGAAGGGGAAGCAGGCTCCCCACTGAGCAGAGAGCCCGATGTGGGACTGGATCCCAAGACCCTGGGATCATGACCTGAGCCAAAGGCAGCGGCTTAACCCACTGAGCCAGGCAGGCACCCCTATTTAATTTTTTTTTTTAAGATTTTATTTTTTATTTGACAGAGAGGGATCACAAGTAGGCAGAGAGGCAGGCAGAGAGGGGTGGGGGAAGCTGACACCCTGCTGAGCAGAGACCCAGATGCAGGGCTCAATCCGAGGACCCTGGGATCATGACCTGAGGGGAAGGCAGAGGCTTAACCCACTGAGCCACCCAGGCGCCCCTTTATTTTGTATATTTAGATGTAACTTTGTATGTGTGTATATTTGTATTTGTAATTTTAATTTAATTGCTCACATATTCATTTCTAATAATAGAAATACAATTGATTTTTTTATGTTCATCTTAAATCCTCTGACCCTGCTGAACTTATTTATTAGTTCTAGGAGTATTTTCTAGATTCCTTGTAATTTCCAATGTAGAAAACCATGGTATCTGCAAATAGACAATTTCTTTTTTTTCCTTTCCATCTGTATATGGAATAAAATTCTATCCTTTTCATATAACTAATTGTTTTGGCTTGACCTAGTGATATCATTTGTGCTCTCTTCTCCCCTCCCTCCAGCTCCGTCTGCTTTTTCTATGTCATAAGTAAGGTATGTGCCATTTCAATATATAGAGCAATAAGAAATATAGTAATTAGTTCCAAAATGCTTCTCAAGAGAGAAATTCAGATGATCTACAGGGTTTTTAAATACAAACTTGGTATTGAATAAATATGCACTTTGGAAAAAATTTACCAAGGCAATATGAGATCTGTTATAGCTATTGACAAGGAACATCAATATATAGTTCTAACAGACAATTGGGGTTAGATAGTAAAACATGTTTACATTCTCACTGGTTCTTTTCCTCTTATGAATCCTGAATCCAAACCTGGTGGCTGATAAATAGGGAGTGGAAGAAAAGAGACGTAAACTAATGACAATTGCAGAATTATTCTAGGGAAGTGACAGATTAGTAAGATTGGAGCTATACTTAAAGAACAAAAACTATGAGTGCCAAGATCATAAAATAGTTTTCATAGTAATATGTGTCCTACAAATTGCATAGCATTTCAAAAATTACAAAGTATTTTTAAAATTATTTCTCAATCATGCTTGTTAAAATTCTGTATGTCTTTAAGTTCTTTTTAAGAAGAAAGAAAGTGCTGTGAAGTGTGTAAACCTGGCGATTCACAGACCTGTACCCCTGGGGATAAAAATATATGTTTATAAAAAATAAAAAAATTTATAAAAAAAAAAAAGAAGAAGAAAGAAAGGCTCAGAGATGAGGGTGAGTTTGCCAACTTGAAACCAATAGGGAAGTGAACTTTTGATTCTAGGTCTAGAACTCATTCAGTTGGGCCATAATAGCCTCTATAGTAAAGGAAGGCTCTGGAGCTCTACAGAAACCACCAAAATAAACAAATAAAAATATAGCTTCTTGTCCTTATACCATCCAAATTCTCACATTATGCAGATGCTCAATTCTCTGTATATGTTTTATTTATTTGTTTTTGATTCCTCAGTAACTCTAATTTTAGTATAAGGATAATAGTAATGAAACACATAGTGAAGCTATGAATCATTAAATACATAATTGAAAAGTCTTATGTAAATATCACTTCTTAGGGAAATTCTTAATATTTGGAATCACTTGCTCTCATAAAGAGGTCATATAATTTTGTGTAGTATAGCTAATTCTCCACGATTTAAAGGTGCAGTTGAACAACAAAGTTTCTTTTCTTTTTAAGATTTAATTTATTTATTTTAGAGAGAGTGTGCGCACACACACAGGGGGAGGGGCAGAACGAGAGGAAGAGGGGCAAGGAGACTCCTGGCTGAGCAAAAAGCCCTTTGTGGGGCTCCATCTCATGGCCCTGAGATCATCACCCAAGCCGAGGTCAAGAGTGGGAAGCTCAACCGACTAAGCCACATAGGGGCCCAGCAAAGTTTCTATAGTTAAGTGGTTTTAAAACTTGACTGATAGATTTTTTTTTCTGAATAAACTCTAAGTGTTGCCCATTTTGCTAGTCAATTAAATTTTAAGAGAGTAAAAAAACAGTTCAGCAGACATTGAATGCTAAATTTACCATGTTTCGTGAAAGTTTTTTTTTTTTCTTCTTTCCCCATATGGTGACCAATATGTTATAAATCAAACCATATTAACGGAACACCTTCAAATGAAAAGAACAAAACTAAGTAATCTAAACTCTGATAAATTTTAAAAGAAGTTCTTTTTAAAAATGTTTTTGAATTTCAATAGGAGAAATAATAAGCTCTGATAATAATTAATTTAAAAAAAGGAACAGACAATGAATCATGGAATACTACATTAAAAACTACTGATATGGGGCGCCTGGGTGGCTCAGTGGGTTGAGCCGCTGCCTTCGGCTCAGGTCATGATCTCAGGGTCCTGGGATCGAGTCCCGCATCGGGCTCTCTGCTCAGCAGGGAGCCTGCTTCCTCCTCTCTCTCTCTGCCTGCCTCTCTGCCTACTTGTGACCTCTCTCTGTCAAATAAAAAAATAAAATCTTTTAAAAAAAAAAAAGAAGCACTTTTGAGGAATTAAAAAAAAAAAACTACTGATATACTATATAATGGTGACTAATATAAAAAATAAATAAAATTTAAAAAGGAACATTGTACTTTTTTTCTCCCAAAAATAATCTTAAATTACAATAGCAAATTAACAAAATAAAGTTTATTTTAAGATTATACTTATCTGCTTTCCTTTCTGATTTCCCATCCCAGCCATTTTTATTTCATAAATTACTTCTCAGTCAGGAGAATCAATGTAAATATCAATTTCTTTCTTATCTGTGATCAAATTATTCATTCATTAATATTTTATATAGATTCTAGTTGGATTTGATAATAAATACTTGAGAAAAATTGAAGGAAAAATATGCTCATTAATTTATAACAAAGAAATAAACCCTTAATGACAAATAAATCTGCCCTTTGAACACTTAGGCATTTTAAGGTACCCCCCATATTGAACCATTCATTTGAGAGTACAAAACAGTCTCAAAGCTAGAGAGGTGCTTTAAAAAATAACTCTTCATAATCATACTGTAGATTTTTTTAAATGGAGGTTTCAAACTCAGTTGGACTTTATTTTTTTTTTTTAAGGTTTCTATTTACTTATTTGACAGAGAGAGATCACAAGAAGGCAGAGAGGCAGGCAGAGAGAGAGGAAGGGAAGCAGGCTCCCCGCCAAGTCGAGAGCCCGATGTGGGGCTCAATCCCAGGACTTTGGGATCATGACCTGAGCCAAAGACAGAGGCTTTCACCCACTGAGCCGCCCAGGCATCACTCAGTTGGACTTTAAAGTTACTTTCTTTCATGTCCCTTTTCATTGAGAAAAAGTCAAATGTTTGTTAATTGTGGATTGGTTAAATCCATTATGGAACATCCTTATGATAGAATATCATGAAGACTTTAATAATTGGAAAGGTAGTATCTGTGCCAATGTCACTAAGGTAATAATAGCAAAACAGAATGTGCAAGATGATGTGATTTAAGTTTAAAAACATCTACCTACTTTTCAGTCAATCTACTGACCTGTTTACCTTCTACCTGTATGTAATGTGTGAAACAACAACAAAAACCTACATCCCTGAAGGAAATACACCAAGCTGTTCACAGCAGTTATTTATATAGGTGAGGGGACAGGTTGTAGGAATCTATGCAGGAAAAGAAGCTTAAAGGGACTTTTCGTTTCTACTTCATATACTTAAGGACAATTTGAATACTTTATGATTAGTAAGCACTGCTTTTATAATCAGAATTTTTTATTTTAGAAAAGAAACAGAATAGATATGTTTTTGTACCTTTGTGAGAATTAGTTTCATTTCTAGCGCCTGTAATCCTGATGTCTGAATCAACTCTGTTTTTAAATGTTTCTAACATCTGGAAACTATTGGGATGCTCTTTTTTACTGTTATAAATAATATTAAACAATATGTTATTCTGAATGCAATATGAGGTAAGTAAGAGGAATCAGAGCCACATGAATTTGATATATTTATTGCCTGTTTTCAAAGGTGTATCAGGGGAGCACTAAGACAGTGGAGATAGGGAACTCTTTGTGAAGAGGTTAAATTACTCTCAACAGAAAAGAAGCTCAAGCCTGGCTTTTTCTGATGGAATTATGGAGGAGAGATATGATTAAGTAAACATCAGGATTTACTCTCTCTTCAAAGGCAATGTGCCAGGCCTACTTAATTTAATTGGCAAGGTATCTGGCACAATGATACGTTTTCATAATTGTGTATGGGGGATCCCAATCAGTGAATTAGTTGATGCTTTTCTTTATTTAGCACTTCTGCCTCAGATAGTTACTTACAGTCCAGAAGACTTTTCTAAGCTCTGTTTTTAGAAAATTATGGGAGTTTAACATTGAAAATGATTAATGTTATTCACTTTCTTTTGTTCTAGATATGATGACAGCATTTTCACTCATCACTTCTGCAGGCTTTCTCAGAGACTATAACAGTAACAGGCCTTCTCCACCATTACCTGACCCTGCACTTCTCTGTTTGGTCAGCCCTCCAGTCTTGAATCCTTTACTCCTTTCTTCTCCTGACAATATTGACATGATCCCCCTCTGAGTTTGAGGACAACCCCCATGCTAGTCCAAAGTGTGATATAAGCAGAATTTCTCTTTAGTGCTCCATCCCCACAAAGAGCATCTTCAAAGGGTCATCTTTCCTTTCCTTCCCCGAGGCTCATTAACTGCAGAATTTTATTCCTTAATGTCATGTGTCATCCAACGGCAGAAGAAGGTCCATACCTGGCTGGCAGGTATTTTTTTTGGAATGAAGAGTGTTTTCTTTTCTTTCCTTTTTTTCCCCCTACTTTTCTTTCTTGCTTGATTACTTGCTTGTTTTCTGTAATTATTGTTTTTGTTTCATTTTTGTTGTTGTTGTTGTTGTTTTTAGCTGAACCAACATTTAAATAAGAATTCCTTGGAGTATTAAGGAAAAGACAAATAAATAATCAAATAGTGGGTCATGACCAGGCCCCAGTCTTGGTCCTGACAATTGCATTGTGCTAGTAGCACCGCCTCCCTGTACATAGTCTAGTTCAATATTGTACCCGTTAGTCCCTCTTGTCTAACATCTGTCCATTGGGCTCATTTTTGAATTTCAAATAAAGTGAAGATTATTGAAGTAGGAAACTTTATGTAATTATTGAGTTCTTAAAGTCGATCACGTAAGAGAGAAACATAAAAAGTTGTTTAAAAAAACACGTTTTTGTGTACAAAGTCAAGTTTAAAAAACCAAGGGCAAATCTTCGGGAGATCACTAGAAGCAAGCTGTCGGAGGGTTTCTTGGCTTTCAAATTCTTTGTTTATACATTCACCTATTCTCTTTACTCAACATCCCGTACTGAAAGATCCATTCCATATGTTTGAGATCTTAAATATATGCTTATATCCTCTGCCAAGTTCACAGGAATAGCTATACTTTCAAGTCATGTTGAAGACCCTCTGATCCATCTTTTTGTTTTATGTGATAAATTTATACTTTCATTTTCTTCAATTGGATTAGACAATAGTTCTCTTCGAGAAAGGCTTTGACAGATACATTTTCAATGCAAAAGTAGTAGCTTTTTATGATGTATAAGTCAGTCACTTCCTCAGGTTGAACTTCTTTACTCTTTTCTAATTGTTTTTGCCTGGAGTGTGCCAGGCAATGTCAGTGAACCTAATAACTTCTCATTTTAAGGCTGCATCTTTTATAATCTTTTAAAAGATGTTTAAATTGGTAGTTAAATTACAACCTTAAGTTAAATTACAATCTTATGTGATTCTGTAGTGCAAATAATTCAACTGAATTGATCGGTGGCACATGACCAATTGCATGTACATGCGGAGAATCACTTAGGGTATTGTCTGATACTCAGCAAACAATTCAAAACTGTAACTGTGACATGAAGCTGTCATTGAAGATTTGAGCTCATTGTAATTTAGAATTTTGTTTAATATGTCAAAGAAACTAGGAGGACCAAAATGATTTGAATTGAATTGCTTCATATAGAATAATGACAACAATAAATTCAATATGTATGAAGTTTATCTATACTGTGAAATATGTGGCTATTTATTTTGGTAGGTTCATCAAGCGTAAAATAGAGCTAGGATGAAAATAGTTTTTATTTTGACATCAATATGGTCTTCTAGAATAGGAGACCCTGTTTTTTTTTTTTTTTCTTTTCTCTTTTCTTTGTCCGCCCAGTTTCTCCCCCACCTTTTTAATTTAAATTCAATTAATTAATGTATAACGTATTATTTGTTTCAGGGGAATGGATCTGTGATTCATCAGTTTCATATAATACCCAGTGCTCGTTACAACACATACCCTCTCTAATGTACATCACCCAGTTATCCCATCCCTTCATCCCTCTTCCCTCCAGCAACTCTCAGTTTGTTTCCTATGATTAAGAGTCTCTTACAGTTTTAGGAGACCCTGTTTTATTGGAGGAACTGTGCTGATCTCTTTCTGCAGCTGATATCATGAATTGACAATGGAAGTAAACAATTCTGAAAATGAGGTTACCATACAAAGGCAGGTTATGTAGTGGTCCAGAGAACTGAATATGGAGCTGACTCCCTGATTTCAAATTCTAGCTCTATCTTATCAGCTGTGTATCTTTCAGCAGATTATTCAAATTTCCATGCCTTAGTTTCCTCATTTGTAAACTGGGGATAATAGTACAAATTCATTGAGTTGTTGGTAGTACTAAAAGAATAAAAAAGTCTCTGGATCAGAGCTTACACATAGAAAACACTATATGAATGTTAGCTACTATTATGGTTTGTCTAGCTGGTTTACTTCCTCTCACAAATGTATACATACAGTTGAAAAGTGGTATTCATCTAATCACTTTTATCTACTGTCTACTGGGTAACAAAAAACCTCGGATTCACACTTGGCACCTGCTTATTTTTCACTCACATACCCAGTAAATCACCAAGTCCAAACAACAACACTTTTTTTGATCAATGAACTCTTAAATATGTCTCCTTCTGTTTATTACCATCAAAAATCATCCCTGTCCCAGCCACTATCATATCTCACCTAGATACCTGGACTAACATGTTAACTTATCTCCCAGAATCCACAGTTTGTCATGTCATATTTATCCTCTACACTGAAGCCAGAGTTACCCTTTCAAAATGAAAACCATCTCATACCCCCAAGGCCTTTTATTTTTCCATAATGGCTTCCTATTACCCCAAGGATGAAGATCTTAATCTTTGACACTGTCTTTGAGGTCCTGCATGGCTCTACTTCAGATTCATTTCAAAACTTCTTTTTCCTGTACTCCAGACATCCCAGACTTTCAGTTCCCCAACTTACACATGTGTTTTCCTGCCCCAACCCATTCAAACATGCTGTTTCCCCTCCAGAAGAAATTTCTTCTACCTGCCATCTGTATCACCTTCATGTAGATGATCAGTTGTAGCGATACTAAGATCAACCATCCTCAATAGGTTCCCCATCCCAATTAGAGTCAGAAGTCTTTTGTTCGTTTCTCAAAGAATCTTATTTGTTTCCTTCTTAACACTTGAATTAGGCTGTAAATTGATGTTTCTTAATGCAATTATTTAATTAATACCTTGTCTCTTTAATGCAAATTCAGTGAAAATAAGGATTTTATCAATTTCCCTCACTATTTTATCTCCAGACTTTGGCACACATTGTGAACTATAGTGACAGGCTGAGTAAATACTGAACTGTAGTGTGTTGTCTTGAATGATGTATTATACCTGGGGTGAGGAGACCTCCATTCTCATTTGATATCTTCTGTTGTTTGGTGCATGATCTTTTCAGGAGACTCAACTTCTATATATTCACTTATTGTGTAACTTTGGGCAAGTTACTTGATTTTTATTGAGATCATTTTTTTCATCTTGTGCAAAAAGACTAACATTGCCTATTTTTCAGTTATCATGGATAAAAAATGAGATGATATACATGAAAGTACTATATAAAAACATTGTGGTTTTACAGAATGTAAGTTATTAACACAATTAAGGCATGGCTCTGCCCAGATTGTCCCAACCAGAGATAGTTCAATACTCATTAAAGCTTGATGACATTATTTTCCTGAAGAGTTTTTAAAAATCTTTGTAACATTTCTCTATAATAGATATTGAATGTAAGCCAGTACCTCTGGTAATTGTAACTTAGAATAATAACACTCATACTACAAAATTTGAGAGTTCAGAAGATAATATAGATTTTAAAAATAGTCAAATAGCTTTAATAATATATGTCAACTGGGTATTTTCCTTAGTGAGCAGTGCTAGAAGTAGATAGTCAATACTAAATTAGGTGAAATGGACAATATATAGCTGACATTATTTTTATAAGCCTATAAGTATGTAATTTATTATGCTCACCACATGTATATGGTTATGGTCTATCAGTAATTACCAAATGAATTCACATTTCTATTACCATTATTTTTGTTTTGAACATAATATTCTGTTTATATATCTGATGTCTAGGCTTTTGCTTATTAGGATTTTATCCTGAAGTCTAACTAATTCTGGCAACATGCTGATGTTCCAAAGGCATGTAAAGATAAGTTTTATAGAACAAAACAGCCATTAGGTAATAGGAAAATATCAATGTGAACATAATGTATTATTTTATGAATCATCAATAGATACCAATTCCTTTAATAACATTAACTACAATGTTGATTGCTCAAGATTTCTTAATGAGAAAGGGATTTGTAATTTATGTATTAAAAATTTGTAAAAATAAAATTGGTCTAAACAGATGATTTTCCTGGCATATTATCCACTTAGTGATTGCCAGATTCTGAATCATATAGATTAAAAGTCAGAACAGAAATTGGAAATCCAAGGGAAAAAAAATAAAGCTGAGTAGCATTATCTAAAAGCTGATCCTCAGATTGATTATGAAATTTACCAAGAGGGATGAAAGGAAGATTAAAGGGAACTCCAGACATTTTCCTATATCTTCAAAAATGCAAAATCTAAATTAGAGTCTCACAAATTGAGTTTATTTGGCATTTGGAAAAGCTCTCTTTCACAGAAAAAGAAAGCAGGAAAAGATCTGTTAAAAAGAAGACAAAATAAAATAGTTTCCTTTGGTTTTGCTAATTCAATGGCGCATAATTATAGAAAGTTACTTGATGAAAACACAAAACAATATTTGCAGCAAAACTAAACTCCAAATAAAAGAGCTTCAGAGAAAAGCAATCATGACTTTGATTAGATACTTGCAAAAAGAAGTTATAGCAGATCTTGGAAAATATATTTTTATGATAGAAGTACATCTTATTCTAATTTCTCTTTTCTCTGTCATGTCACATACATTCTCTACTTAATAAAGTTGTTCTTGATAATGAGAATTTGGAGGATGGTGAAAAGTATGAAGCAATTTTTATATTTGAGATTCAAAGAGATTATTTTTTCTAAGCAAATTTTAAGAAAAAATGGATGGTTCTACTTAACCCTCATTAAAATATTGGTTTAGTTGCAAAGATGGACTGTGTCTTGGTTGTGGGTAACATTAGGTTAAGTTTAAAAAGCAAAATGGTGGGTGCCTGGGTGGCTCAGTTGGTTAAGCGACTTATTTCAGCTCAGGTCATGATCCCGGAAGCCTGAGATCAAGTCCCGCATTGGGCTCCCAGCTCCATGGGGAGTCTGCTTCTCTCTCTGACCTTATCCCTTCTTATGCTCTCTCATTCTCTTTAACTCTCTCAAATAATAAAAATAAGATCTTAAAAAAAAAAAAGCAAAATGGTATGATACAGTCACTACTTATTTCCCCACACTGGTTTTATTAATTTATTTTATTGGTTATTTATATTTACTCTTAGCTTCCATGCATCTTTTCTTTAATACCAGGACTATATAGTCATAATAATCAAATTCATCTTGCACTTCAATTCTTTCATTTCACTTTGGCATCAATTTCTTCCATCACTAGGCTCTTTTCAATCCCTGTCTAAGGAAACTTAGAGCAGAATATCTGGGAAAACTTGTGAAAGTTCTTCACGCTGTAACGACATAAGACTTGTCCCAGAAGCCTTAGCGGATCACACTGAAATTCAGGAAAGTAATCCATCCAGCTCATGCCGCACCTCATGCATTTCTGGAACAGCACACAGAGAGTTTTAGATGAGGTTATTTATATCTTTGCCAATAGAAAGTTTCCATATCTGGATGCTTAATGTGGAACTGTTTCAAAACAGAAACACTGAGAACCCTCTACAATAAATATTGATTAATATACCGCTGAGACCAGTAGTATATGGACTAGTTTGAGCTGTAGAAGAATTTGGGAACAAACTGTCAATTGGAGACACACTTAAGTAAATAAGCAACTAAGACAATCTGAAATAAGACAAAAATGCTACAGTTTGTTTCTGTTTTTAAATAAGGGATATTATTAAACATTGTTTATTACAGCTTAAATAATACATTTTTTAATACAGAAGTTTATCTTTGACTTATTTTGCTATATTTTAAATCTGTAAATTGGTTTTATATAGTTTTGATTAAGATAGTAAATTATATGTGATTTATTTTGAAATGTGAGCTTCGTTTCTCACAACTCATTAAGTGTTTTGTTTTTTTTTAAGTTTATAGAGAGAGAAAGATTCTCAAACAGACTCCCCATTGAGTGTGGAGCCCAGTGTGGCTGGATCTCCACCCTGAGATCATGACCCGAGCCTGAATCAAGAGTGGGACATTCAACTGACTAAGCCACCCAGATGCCCCACAACTAATTAGTTTTTGAGTTAAAAGAATTCTGTTACTTTTAAGAGAAGCACCTTGAACCAAGAAGTCCTAATCTCTATTTGTAACCACCCTTCTGTTACTCTGAGGAAGAAGACATCTAATAAACAGATCCACAGGTTGAATTTGCCTGAACAGATCCTTTCCTATGCATATGTGTCTTCCACGTCAGGGTAAAGTGCCTGTTATGTTCTAAACAGGAAATTCAGAACAGTAGGCCCACCCAGTTTCTGAATCTTTTATTTCTCTAACTCTCTAGTAATCATTCATTCTTTCCTCTTTATCTCTGACATTTTAGTTTTCATTTATTTTTAATTCTTAATATTCAGGCTGAAGAAATGGCATTACATTCAGAGTTTTTAGAAATAATTAAATAAGTTTACTACTTCTCCTGTTAAACAATGATCATAAAAATTATACAGAATGAAAACAAAACTTTGGCAAAAGCCACTCAACTCTTGGATGACAGAAGGCAATAAACCCAAAGAATATGTATAGTTAACATGGGGACTGTATTTATTCACCAGAAACAAAGGTATGCTTAGTAGCATCACATGGTGAAGATTATGAAGTCTAAGTTTGATTGGAGACTTTTTTTAGACAAATAAGTATGCTATCTAAATAATTTTGTTTATTATATAACTATTATGAGTATTACTATTAATACTACCAATATTACTATTTCTATTACCATTCTCACTTCTACTACTGCAACTACAACCTTTATTATCACTACTATTGCCTTTAATAATCATTCCTATTACTATTGCTACTGCTACTACTACTACCCCTGCTAGTACTACTACCATAGCTGCTAATACTGATTGCTACTATTATTATTACTATTATATACTGGTTCTCAGTGAGCTCTTATTATGTACTAAGTGCATGACACTCCATTTTGTATGAAATATATTATTAGCCCTTAGGACAAACATATGATCTACTTATTTTTATTCTTGTTTTTCATGGTGAGAAAAGTAAAGGCAGAGGAACTAGCAACATATCAATTTCACAAGACAACAGGCTAGGGAGAATGAACCCAGATCAAGGTCCGCAACATTCTAGATCCTGTGTGCCTATCACTATGTCCTGATGCATCCCATGATGAGTTTCATGACCAGAAACGTTTACCCTTATCACCACCAATCAGCTTATACAGGCAAGCTTTAATATGCAAACCAGGAAATGTAATTGCTGCAAAATATATTTATTCTTTAGAAGAAAAACATTAGTTTGCATGAATATAAACTTTATTATGAATCACATTTCTTTTATTGCGGTAAAAAAAATAGAGAATATGAGATCTACCCTCCAAACAAATTTCTGAGTGTGCAGTGCAGTATTGTTAACTATAAGCAAAATGTACAGCAGATTTCTAGAACTTTTCATTTTGCATAATTGAAACTTTATTGCCTTTGAACAATAACTTCCCATTTCCCCTGCCTTCAGGCTCCAGAAATCACCATTCTGCTTTCTGCTTCCATGAGTTTGACTATTTTAATTACCTCATGTCAGTGGAAGCATGAAGCAGTACTTGTCTTTTTGAGACTGGATTATTTCACTTAGATTGATGGTCTCAAGGTTCACTCATGTTTTAGCATATGACAGGATTTCCTTCTTCTTAAAAGGCTATATCTTTTTATATCGTGTTTCTTTAGCCATTCATCTGTCAATAGATGTTTGTGTTGTTTCTACCTATTAGCTATTACAAATAATGCTACAGTGAACACGAGCATACAAATATCTCTTTGGGATATTGATTTCTATTCTTTTGTATAAATACCCAGAAATAGGATTTCTAGATCTTATAATAGCTCTCATTTTAATTTTTTTGAGGAACTTTTGTATTATTTCCAATAGTGGCTGCACTATTTAACATTCCCACCAACAGAACATAAGATTTCCAATTTTTCTATATCCTTGCCAACATTTGTTATTGTCTGGGGTTTGTTTTTGTTTTGCAGCGAACATTCTAACATGAGAGGTAATATCTTGATGCAAATTAATGTGCATTTCACTGATGGTTGTGATGTTGAACATCTTTTCATGTACCTACTGGCTATTTATATTTCTTCTTTCAAGAATCGCCTATTAAGTAATGTATAATACTATCAGAAAATATTTTAATAAATAGTACACATTCATATATGTGTACATATCATAAATACGCTATAGATATCAGTGACTTCTGCAAATTGAGTATCAAAATATTCCCTCCATCCTAACTTATTTTAAAATTTTCATTACTTTTTGTCAGGGCTTGAAAATGCTAACTAATAAGATTACTGTATATATGTGTGTGTATATATATATGTATGCGTGTGTGTGTCTGTATCTATCTATATATATATGAAGTTTAAATTTTGTACATCAGTTAGTTATTTGAGAAAGTATATAAAAACATCAAATAATCATATGAGTCCTAGATTTTTGGAAAACTTTGAGTAAGAATAAAATTATTATTTCCAAATTCACAGAATCTATATTTGGACCTTGGGGTAATATCTAATTAAACTGTTTATTTTAACAATCAATATTTATAATGATAATTTAAGGAATCCAATTTTTTAACCCAGAAATTAGTCTTTACTGTAACTACCAATTAAAAAAAAAATGGAGTGAACTTCAAGTAGAAAATCATTAATATTCTAATAGAACATATATTTATAAATATGTCTGAATAAACAAGTCAAATATACCAAATAACTGAAACAAAGCAAAGCTCTTGGTGAAACCATCAGAATTTCTGTTGGGAATGGAAAACATTTGCATCAGTTTTTTTTTTTTTTAAAGACTTTATTTATTTATTTGACAGACAGAGATCACAGGTAGGCAGGAGAGGCAGGCAGAGAAAGGAGGAAGCAGGCTCCCTGCGGAGCAGAGAGCCCGATGCAGGGCTCCGTCCCAGGACCCTGGGATCACGACCTGAGCCTAAGGCAGAGGCTTTAACCCACTGAGCCACCCAGGCACCCCTTTTTGCATCAGTTTCCATGAAAAATGTAACTAAATAAAATCTTGGTATATGTGTCAGCCCAAGTACCCTGCGATATAGAATAAAATCACAGGAAAAAAGACAGAATAGTATATAGTATATACTATATATAGTATGAAAATCCTTAGTGGTTCAAAGGCTATAAAATATCAGGTTAGAACTTCAAAACTCAGGTTGACTTAATCCAAGAAATTTCTAAATTTTTTTGGATGGTAGACAGTATATGACTTTAATACACATTTATAAATAACTCATTTATGCCTGAGATGTATCTTACTGGCACTTTTATATTCCTTCCTATCCATAACATGCCTCATTCTTCTGGGCATCTGTGGACTAGGCATATGTACAACTCAAGGAACTAATTTAACATTGTATTACTATTTTTGTGTATGTATACAGACATACTTGTTATGAGTGTATGTGCCCATGCAGACCCATACCTATGCATATTTATTCATCAAAAAACAGATCATGAAGGCAAGTGATGTTCAGTTTATCAGAGTGTGGGTTTTTGATCAAATAGACTTTAGTTTTAACTTCAGTTTTGCTCCTTACTAGCTTTGACAAGTTAATTTACCCCTCTGAGTCTTAGTTAACTTAAACATGTAATGGAATTGATAATCTTACTTTTAGACTTGTTACAGAAAGCAAATAATATAGCATTGAAAACACTGCCTTTTCTTTGCACATGGTAAGGGTCAATACTCATAATTGTAAATATGAAATGATAACACTTAAGTATTAACTAAATTAATATAATATGTTAGAAGTAAATATTTATGGTCTGAATATATATTTTACCTTTTACACTATTGAAGTGTATTGAAGAAGTAGTAAAACATATATTAAAACATTCTATTTATTTAAATTTTATTGCTTTTTATAAATTGCAAAAATAGTGCTATAATGCATGATTGGGTTGACTAAAAATACAGTGTTCAGTAAAGAAAAACTTAAATTTCTTTTCTCTAGACCCCTCAAAACTCCTGAACTAACAGTTAATTTAGGTTCCTTCTTGTTTAGGCAAATATATGTATAAACATGCACTTATTTGTTTTGTTTTGGTTTGGGTTTTTTTTGCTTCCTTTTTAAATAATAAGTGCACATTATAGATGTTACTCTCTTATTTTCTCTCCAGGTCAACGTAAGGATTTAGCTCACTCTTTTTAATTGCTACATAATATTTCATTTTGTGTTTATTTCATAATTTAGCTAACTGTATTTATAGACATTCCACTTACATATTTATCTTGAAGAAAATGGATTATATAAAGAATAATGTCAAAAGTATGTGTAAAAGTCAAATAAGCAGACATTAAGTCATAAATGTGAATTAAAGAAGTTACTGCTAATTTATTTCCTATAGACTAATAACTTAAGGATATATTAAATAAAACACCTTATACAGTTTTATGACATGAGAAAAATTACCAGATTATATATTCTAGATACTGTTACCTCCCACAGATAAAATGTCTTGAAAGAGTCTGAAGAAAATATATTATTGGCAAAAAGTTGTTGACATAGAAAAAAACTGTAATGTCCTAAATGGTATCAATAATGAGTTTGAGACAAGTTGATAAGTTGATTGGGGGGAAAAAAGTATTGATTAGACCTTCAGAGCATACGTGTGGATTTCCTATTACTAAATGCACGAGTTTGAGTTGGGGTGTCAGTAAATAAACAATCTAATTAGAAAGTGACTTTTCCTGAGGTGTCTTGTTCATTCCTCTAGTGTTAGCTTATAGTGTGCTTCAGCTGTGGTCCAATATTGCTGAAATTACTCTCTAATTTGTATACCTTTCTCAGAGAAAAAGAAGAAGGCATTTCCACATGTTTGCGGAAGTGGTGAGGAATAGAGAATTATACAACATCCCAGGCACTCTAGTCAAACAAGGCAGTTAAAAGGAACTTTGCTACCATAAATAGGAAATATTTATCTATGCGTGTGTCTGTGTGTCTGTGTGTGTGTGTATGGCAGTTTGAGGTATATTCTTTCCTTTCCTCTGCTCTCTTTATTTCTTTTTGTTCTTTTTGTTACCTTGCTTTACCCATTCTCTTCCTCTGCAACAATTTATTTTTTTTTCCTCTTTCTTAACCTGATTTTTTGCTTTGTCCTGTTTATACTTATTTCTATCCAGGAGAACTTCCACTATTTCCACCTTTGAATAGTGTCAAAAAATGGCTGACTCCAAGGGTGAGGTCAATTAAATTAGCAAGTGAATTGTCTGCTTCTAAGGGAGGATGCATTTCCCTGAAGGACCTCTAGGTGTCTGACCTGTGCACAATTTCCACATTTGTGTCACTTACACTGGGCACCAAAGCACACAATTTCAAGTGAACATTTCCCTTTTGAAAGAATATATTTTCATTCATAACACTCATCCACTGGTCAAAATTCTTTTCCTTCTGAGACAGACAACAGGCCAAAAATGTTTTGTCACGAGTCTGCCATTGCGCTTAAAATGCCATTGGATATACTGGAGGAATGCATTTCAAATCAAATCATGAGATTACTCACATAAAATAGCAGCTGGTTTTGACTTACTTCACAATACTACGTAAATAAAACAGCTCTAGCAGCTGGAAGAACAAAACAGTCTTTGATAACACTCTAATTATTTATTATGACTGCTTTGATGTAGCATTTATATGAACACAGTTGTATTTTTAAAAGCCAGAAAGAAATTAAAAGTAAACAAAAGAATTGCACTTCTGACCAACTTCTTTGCCTTGAGGTTATTATAATCGGGCAGCTGCTAGATATTTGTTCATATTCTTTCAGTTCCTTCATTCTTCCCTATCAGATGTGCACAAAATTACTAGGATGTTTAAAATAACAAGACAGAGAGAAAATGTCATTGTTTTTCTTTCAGTAGAAATAAAATCAAACAAGCAAAAACAAACTAAATGTTAAAGCGTGTCAATTATGAAATTATCCTCCTACCCTTATTGTTTACGTTGTATAAATTCATAGTGGATATTTTCACCAAGCATTATCCTTGCTGAGTGTCTTTAAGTTAAATGTTCTTTAATATTGGGACATAAGTGGGAAAATAAAATAAGATCCTAGTAATGGAAGAAATGTGCTCACCCACTTAGTTTCCTTTGGATGAAATCCTTACAAGTAAGAAGCCCTAAATATGGGAACGAATTCTCACAGTTTTTACCACTTGCATAGGGAAAATAGACATAATTGAAGAAATAATTGAAGAAGAAATGTGTGGTTACTGATGGCTTAAGATGATGTGTGTGTGCCTAACACTATTCTGTTTTATATTAGTATATATGGCTGAAGATGGAGGTTTCTCAAAGCCTAGTATTCATTCTCATTTCAACACTTGGTTGCAGGTAATTTATTAAAATGGGCTTAATAGAATGTTGGACATTTCAGAGAAATATAAAGTAACTATCCCTGGTGAAACAGGTATTTAAACAGGTATTTAAAGAGAAAGAGTATTCTTCATGTGTCTACATTAAGCAAACATCTAGACTGGAGAATGGAACTCTAAGGAGGTTAGAGCTCTAGTTATTTGTACAGGCAGACCAAAGAGAGAAACTGTGGGTCCCAAAATGGCAGTTGAGGGGAGAGTAGATTCATGGGGCAGAGTCACATGACTAGATTCTCTAATAATCAACACAGGGATAGAAGGATAAAGAGGATGGAAGAGGACAGGGTATCTGCAGAAATGAGAAGGAAAACCCAAAGTGATATCCTCACTATTCCTCAACACCCCATCCGGGCTTTTCATTCTTTTATTGCTGCTCTTTCTATCAACTTTCTTCTGCCCCTACTTTTGTCATACTTTCTCTTGTGTCTGAAATGCATGTCTTCCACTCTTGAAATGCAAAGCCTTCACTACCCTCTTGGTCCTAATGATTCCTTGTGGTTTAACAGCCATCTCTGGTCTCTACTTACTAGAAACCAGTTGTAACTCCCTTCCCTTGAGTTGTGGTCTCAAACACAGCCAAATGTCCCTAGTAGTTTGGGAGGCAAAATCATCCTGATTGAGAACCACTATTCTAATTTGCTGCCTCTGGCATTGATTTGTCATTTAATATATGCTGACTTGAACTGAATTCTGTAGATACTTATTGATTATTTCCTGAATTAGCTGCTAAGGATGCAAAAATAAATTAAAAATAAGCAAAACGTGTTTTCAGTATTGAAGTAGATTACTAAGTATCTTAGTGTGTGCATACCTTAAGCTTCTTAGAGAAAAATAAAGAAGACAACAGACATTTCCTGAACTTTCCCTGTATATCCAACTCTCTGAGTGTTTTTACATAAATTAAATCATTTAATTATTACAGTTGATGGAGTCAGATGATTAGTACCTTATATTTCCTATCCTCTATTCTTTTTTTCATCATGCAGTATTTTGTTTGTTACTTAAGGGATATTTTTTGCTTGGTTGATGGAAAAAGAAAGGAGAAAGGGTCTATACCTGGGAGTCTACTACTGTTTGACACGTGTGTGTATTTCTCTAAAAAATTTATTTTTTAACCACCTTTTCCCCTTTTCTGAAGGAATGGTAGCATTTAACAGCACCCTTATAAATGTATAGTGGCTATTTGTAAACTATTTTTAGGTTTTTGGAAAGAAAAGCACTCAAAAACACCTCATGCTTGTGTTTTGTCCAAACAGAGAAAGTTCTTCATTGGAATAAAAAAGTTCTTGCAAATTTGAGTAGTTATAATATCTTCTTCAATTGCTTTCTTCTGTCACATCAAATAAGATTTACTTCTTATTCAATTATTTGCATTTTCCAAAACAGGTATATCATAACTGAAATTAAAGCAAAGTTTGTAGATATGCGGAGAATGCAGCCGAGAGTCTAGAACTGGAAGAGATACATAGACAGAGATTAAAGTCGGAGCAAGAGGGGTGGACGGAGCTCTGACCATTGCCTGGAGACCTGATAGAGGCCAGAGCTGCGGCTGCTGCCTTGAAACCTCCTCTTATCTGCAGTACATAGAGGTCACACGGAGATATGGGAGCAGCAGCTGTGCTGGGAGAGTGGGTGGCTTATAAACGAAGTCAGCACTTTGACTTGCTGCTTTATTGGTGTTTTGAGACAGGGCAGTAGCTGCACAGTGTTTAAATGGGTCCTAATTGTAATTGCCTTGACATTTGCCTAGTAGATACCCCTTGGGATGTGGGAGGATATTTCCTCCCTAAGCAAGACTGATCATAATTTTCCTTCCAAAATGTATGGCTCATTGTGCTGATCCTACCACATGTTTTGAATTATGCTGCATCACTGTTCAGGTGAGAAGGAGCAGAATCTATCTATCACTTATGAAATGGAAGTGCCCCCACCAAAGTATGCTTATGCAAAGACTTGCTTGTGTTTCTATAAAATTATAGACATCTGGGTTCTAACCTAAATCTGCAGAATCAGAATTTCCAGGGAAGAGACTTAGAAAAACAATTATAAGCAAATAAGCAGTCTTATTTATCAGGTTTAATAGGTGATTCCTACTAGAATTAAAAAAATATATATTAGTGGAAGTAGAACTGCATAACAAATCTTAATGAATGGCTTTAGAACTTTTTCATCTCTTCTTTTACCTACTCATTACTGACCCGTAATTCAGAGGTTAGCTTTGCTATACCCCAGTGCTATAAAAAGATTACACCATTGTACCTGTTACATATAAATGCAGTCCATGCCATTAATTATTCATATCATCTCTTATACATGCATATAATATACATATTATATACTATTATAAATTAAAGGGAGAAAGGAAACAGTAGTAACTTTTAGGTTTAATGTAAAAATGTTTTGAAGAAGAAACAATTGGAGACTGATAAAGCCTTTGGGCATAGGCCTTGATATCAGGCAGGCCTGGGTTCAGATTTTGTTCTCTTTACTCATGGACTAGCTATTATTGTTATTGTTAGTATTATTTTGTCTTGGTTGAGGAGAAAATAAGCTACTTAGGTAATGATTGTTCACACTTCACAGCTAATATCCTGACAACTAGAATATCTGAATAACTTCCAACCCTGCAACCTCTTTTCGCAAATAGGGAGAGAAGGAAAGATAAAAGAGGAAAAGGAGAAAATAAAGATAAAACACCTCTTTAGGTTACTTTGACAGAAAAGAACAGAACAGAAACCATAGAAACCAACGGAAAATTTGGCACAAGGTACGATCAGGAAATTCACGGACAGCACCAATGGACAGTGGATTTATGGAGAGACACTAAACCTCATGGAAATGAGGGCAATGCAAATCGAAACAATAATGACATAGCTTTTCACATCTAGCTGACTGCCAAAAATTTGAAAAGACTTATTTCTGGTGGGTTGCTTGTTGATAGAATCATTTTGGAAAGCAATTTGGGAATATCTAATAAAGTTGAAAAAGTGCATGTCCTTCCCAGCAATTCCACTCCTTTTTATAGACCCCCACATCAGTGCTTCTCCAAGTCAAATGTGCTTCTGGATCACCTGGGTGTATTGTTCCAAAGCAGAAGTGCATCCCCTCTAAGGTCTGAAGCAGGGCCTGAGACCTGAATTTCTTTTTTTTTTTTTCCCCCAATTTATTTATTTTCAGAAAAACATTATTCATTATTTTTTCACCACACCCAGTGCTCCATGCAAGCCCTGAATTTCTAACAAGCTCGCTGTCAGCGCTGGTGCTGCTCGTGGACAAATGAGCCATAGTTAGAGGCTCTCTTGCCGGGTGCACAGTGGGAGTTGTACAAGGAAGGTTATTGCAATATTAATTATAAGTGTAAGAAATGGGAATTATACATATTTTTAATAAGGGTTTGAAAACATGTATGGGAATGCTATCCCCCAGCTTCAGACAATGGTTTTCTTTGCAGAGTGACTTAAAGGGATTAGATGAAAAGAGACATGCAGGAGGCATGTGTGTGCGCACACATGTTTGTGTGTGAGTGTGTTAAAGCTTATTCAGTGGGAAAACATGTAGCCCTTCCTAGGACACATGTTGATACATGGATCATCAAAAAATTGGATGAATATGAGAAAGTTGTAGCTCACTCCATGACACGAAGGCCAGTGTGCCTTATTCTTTGTCCCTGAGGACTTAAACATGTGTTTGAATGTCAGTATTAGGTTCTGTCATCTGAGATGTGATATAGGAGAGGGGGCTACAGAAAGCCCCATCCACATATTGGCTCCAAAATCCAGCTTTAATGTCCACTATTTGCTTGGTCTTTAGCAAACCATCTAGACTTGCAGAAGCACAGGTTTTTGGTGTTTTTTTTTTTCCATCTTTAATTTAGGAAATCACAATACCTACCATCTTAGCAACATGACAGACAATATTTGTAAAATGCCTGACACTCAGTAAACATTCAATAGAAAGGCAAAGTAACACTCTTAAGAAATAAGACAATTACAAAAGAAAAAGAAATAAGACAATTTTTAGGGGCAGAACATAATTCTAAAGTGGTGAATAAAGTGTAAGGTACAAATGCTTCTCTTGCCTACATCAGCATGGTTAGTTGGGAGAGAATAAAAACCCCAGGATGCATTGCCAAATCAAATGAACCCAAGGGTTTTGTACACATTAGATATAAAATCATGGCATTTTTTTTTAAAGGGATAAGATGACTTTCTCCCACATTTAAATAATTGTATAAAGTGGATGAATCTGTGTTAGGCAAGCGCTTGCAAGGAGCACAAATGAGAGCTGGTGGGTGTCTAAGGCATAAAGTGAGCTAATTCAGAGAAGAAGATAGCTTTTTCTTCGAATCACTATCTCTTTGGATGGAGTCTTATCCATTCCCTGTTAATATACTTAAGTGTTCACAAAGTATATTGAAGAGAGGGAAAGATGCTCATACTGGAGAGAATTATCTGCTGAATGTGTCCACTGTAAATCTATTTAAAATTCATTTCTCTGCATGGGTACAAGGTGGGGTCAAGGTGATGGAAAGTCTCTCTCCCTCTCTTTCATATCCTAACCATTAAAAACAACATCAAAACAAACACATCAACAGAACAGTCCTAGGACTGGAAGCAGAGAAATAATTTGTGAGCCCTTGAAAAAAGTTTTAGAATTTTTGTTAAATAACAAAAGTCTCCCATGAAGAAAGACTCTTTTGTTTTTCCTTTCTTCCATGCAGTCCATGCTTATGGTGAATCATCGGAACCAGATTCTGCTAATGTAATGCTACATAAAACAAAGCACATATGTGAAATCCATCCCAGCATTCTCTAGCTCATGGGGGCAATACAATACTTGGATTTATTCCCTGGTGGAGGTCCGCTCTGGAATGCATTATCCGTTCATGAGCTTCTTTGTGCTTGACTTTACTTTCAGTATCACACTTTGAGTACCCATAGGACTCTGTGCCTCAGGACACTCCATGGAACCATGTACCTTTTGGAACTTTTGCTAAGCACAGAAACCAACTGCAAAAGCTCCAAATCCTCTTCCCCTTTTGCCACATTGCTTCTACAAAATTTACATTACCAGATCAGATTCAATTAGTAAATGTAAATTTCTTTATTGAAAATGACTGTTCAGTTTCAGAATACATGTGGCTCAAAGGACAGAAGTATCAGAGTTTGAGCTAATTTGGCTTTCCTTAACTCTCCTATAAGAGATTGAAATTCATGGGAGCAGGGAGGGGATCCCATGAAATTTTCCCTTTATGTTCCCTTTATGTTAACCTGATCGCCTAGATCAGCTTGATGTGCATTCTGCAAGGATCTTCTTCTTCAAGACTTTCTCTGAAAATTCTGCCCTTCCACCACAAATATTTCACCTCATTCCCAGGGAGATGCTGTAATTTTTGCAACATCTCTGCAGCTGACAGGGCAAGTAACATCAGCACCTGATGTGAAAACATACATTACATTGAAACTCCCATTTTAGTTTTCCATTAGTGAGATCTACAGGCCAGTATCTTACCTGAACCCAAGGGTTCTTCTTCTTTAGCATGGCTAAGAGTCACACTGAGGACTTGTTATAAATACATTTTGCTAAGCTCAGTCCCAGAGTTTCTGATTCAGTAGGTCTGCATAAGATGGAAATGCTTTCATTTCTGGCTAGTTTCTGGTGCTGCTGGGACCTGGGACACACTGAGAACTGCTGATTTAATGTAAGCATAGCTACCAAGGACAGTTTCTGTATTGGTTGAGAGCTCAGACTCTGGTTTGTTTGTTTGTTTGTTTTTAAAGATTTTATTTATTTGACAGAGAAAGAGACAGCAAGAGAGGGAACACAAGCAAAAGGAGTGGGAGAGGGAGAAACAGGTTTCCCATTGAGCAGGGAGCCCAATGCAGGGCTCAATCCCAGGACCCCACGATCATGACCTGAGCCGAAGCCAGGGTTTAGGACTGAGCCACCCAGGCGCCCCGACTCTCTGGTTTAAATTCTAGAGCTCCAACTTATCAGCTATGTGATACAGGCCAAGTTACTGACCTGTGTTTCAGTTCCCTATCTCTAAAAGAAGGAAACCATAATGTCTTCTACAAAGAATTAATACAAGGATGAGGATTAAATGAGATCATAGGTGTAAAGCACTTGGAACAATGCCTGGCACAATACTGGCTCAACCAATACTGAGATATGACTCCATTTTCAAGTAGCAGGACATTTCTCCTGCCCTTTGAAATCAGCATATTACTTTTTGTGTGTGTGGATTTTCCACCTCGTCTATCGTGGGGACTTCCATCTTCATAAAACGGCAATACTGGCTTTATTTTAGAAAAATTTCAAGCTTACAGGACATAAAAACGAATATGGCAAAGACTCATAAATATAGGTACCATGCAACTTTATTGAATGTTAGCATTTGGCCACATTTATACAGAGGGGGCTGTTCTGATTTTAATGTTCATTATTATCACACATAATTCATGCCATTACTATACATGTAAATATATGTCAACATGATATATTCTTTTGCCAATTTGCACAGTTTTATATAATTGGAATTAAGCTATACACATATATCTTCAACCTTGTTACTCACAAGATTTGGTTTTTGATTATTTGTGCTATTAGAAATGGGGGCACCTCGGTGGCTCAGTGGGTTGAGCCGCTGCCTTCGGCTCAGGTCATGATCTCAGGGTTCTGGGATCGAGTCCCGCATTGGGCTCTCTGCTCAGCGGGGAGCCTGCTTCCTCCTCTCTCTCTCTCTCTGCCTGCCTCTATGCCTACTGGTGATCTCTCTCTGTCAAATAAATAAATAAAATCTTTAAAAAAAGAAAGAAAGAAAGAAAGAAATGATTCATCACATTATGTGAAAATGACACAATTCCTTTTTCTATTCCCTTTTAGTTTATGGGATTTTATTTTTCCCTTTTATTATAAAAAATTGCAAGCATTCTCTCTCTTTCTGTGTATACATACATATATACGTATGTGTATATGTATTTGAAATTTGTGTATCTAGATTTTAAGTGCTGAGTTGAAGAGCATACACATCTAATTTACTAGATTAGGGCAAATTGCTCTTCAAAGTAGTTCTTTCAATTTCTACTCATAACATCAATGTATGAGTCTCCATTGCTCACATTCTTACCAATCTTTGGTATTTTTACATTTCATTATTATTTTTACTGATCAAATTGGTGAAATTATTACCGTTATATTTAATATACCCTCTCTAGGTGTCTGGAAAGAGGATTTCAAGTTATGCAATGTATGGATTGCTCCTAGATTTAGAATCTCTATAACTACATTAATGGATAGTCTCTTTTTGAGGGTAAAGACACACATTTTGTCTAAATACACTAGATTTAAAGAATCTTTTTAGTAGCAAGGTTATAGGGAGTGAGTAGTATTTTTTCTGATTTTTGCTACCACATATGTGCACGCTCATGCTCTCTCTCTCTCTCTCTCTCTCTCTCTATATATATATATATATATATATTAGAGTTGATTCTCGCAGAATTTGCATTAAATAGAGAAGAAACAGATCCTGTTACTTATGGCTAACAAACTTCAAGTTTGAGGGACTTGACAAGAGTTACCCACTGATTAAATTGAGCTAGCTGGCCAGCTAAGAAGTTACTCATTTCTTGAGCATCAGTTGAGATAACTAAACCTGTCTTTTAGCTGGAGGCCACTGGCCCCAGATAGCCACCTGGCACAGTCCCTTGCTTCCTTTAAACCTTTGCTCATATTGATGATCTTCTCCTGACAACACTGCTTCCATGTGGATGTGTGCATGTGTTTATTGCTGACAGTGTCCTTAATGCCTTTATATAAATACCAGAATCTATGTATAATTGCAAATATCTTCAGAAAAGATGTTGTTTTTAAAATAAATATTAAGTTACTATATTCACTAGAGTGGTTTTTAATTTGAAAACCCTTCATATGTAATAATTCTATGTATAAAGAAAAAATCTCCACCCTTCTTATGTAAGTTAATCATTTATTAGAAAAAATTAGTGTTTAGTATATATTTTACTCACATGATCAAATTTTATCAATAGAAGGATCAAAGGATAGCTGTGTACACATCAACTAGAATTGTTGGTAAAATTATAAAAATCAAAAAAATAGAAAAAATAGTATAGTGATATATGGATAAACCACTAAGCTTAAACTATGTATATGTAAAAAATGGTCCTGTACAAGGACACATCTATGGAGAACTGTGGAATACTCACAAATACTAGGTGCTCAAAGAGTAGGTGGCACTTTCTGTAGTAACTTCCACGTGAGGTCTTGTGTAAATCAGTTGACTTCTACTCTATGCATGGGCAATTAACTACAGGGGAAAAGGAAACATCAGAAACAAAATTATCTTCCAAGTCACTGCAGAGTTTTATTAACAGGTGGGACTCACTTAGTAAAGCTCATTCACTGAGACTATATATAGAGATTATATGTTTGTTTGTCTCTGTGTGTGTCTGTGTGTTTTACCTCATAGGTACTAAAATATACTTTCTTTTCCTATTATAGTTCAGAATGCTTCTCTTTTGATTTAGGACTCATTAATTCTAACATAATTTTTGGTATCTTTCCCCCTGGCTGTTATTTACCATGGTGGACCTTAGGATCTGGGTTCTGTTTTCTATCCCTTGATATATTGCAATTCTTGAGTAAAAGTCCTCATGCAGTGAAGAGAAGTGGTTAAAAATGGATGATGGTTCTCTTCCTTGTCCTTGATTTGCCAATTAAAGAAAAAGACACTGTATCTTTTCTTTTGCTCCAATCCCCGATATTCTGCAGCCACTTTTCTATCACCTTAATATACTCAGGTACACCCCTGGGTCATGATAAGCTCCATTACTGCCACTTTGACACTTTTATGTGCTGCTGGAAATGTTTCTCCTTAATTTCACAGTTCAGTGCCACTCTATGGATTTGGGACTTTGAAATTTTCTCTCCAGTTTATTTTCTGAAATACTTTTTTACTTTCCATCCACAGTAACTTCATAAAATTGCCACCACCTCTAAAATCAATCTTCTTCTCTTAAACACATTTCTGACATTGTCTCAGGATGTACTTGGCTCTTAAATTCCTTTTCTTTGCTTAATAGTTTCATCCATGTTTAAGGAAGACTTTGTGGATTCCTAGGTAGTATGAGATTTTCCATCTTCACTATCTTAATTCTGGTAACAGAAGTGGCAGGTTTCCTGAAAATTGAAGAGGACCACCTATCATGAATATATACAACAAGTTCTTAGGAAAATTAATGTTTTTAAATCCTCTGCTCAAGACAGTGACCCTGAGGTAGATGCCAGGATTTCAGGTATCCTTTTCATCGCTCCAGGCTCCTCTAGATTCCTCTGTTACTCAGTTTTATGGACAAATCTCTTAACATGTGACAGTCTCATCTCAGTAATAATGATGCTCAAGTTTCTTCTTCAAGTGCCCATGTGGTATCGAGTAAATCCGTCATGTTTTTGAAGTTCATCTTAGGGGTCAATATTGTGATTCACAGTAATGTGGCAGATTCAGAAATTGAACTCACTCTTCAGCTATACAAGGGGAAAATGAGCATCCTTGTTTTTGTAATTGATCTAAGCTTTCAAGAGCCTCTATGTCTTCTTGGGAAGTAGAGGCAAGTGAAGGCAGCTTCAGTGAAGAGCAGAGGGGAGATAACATTCTAAACAAGGCAATCTGTGGCATTTCTCTTCAGTTTTAAATAGTCTCTTGAGCATGACTCATTCTCTTTTTGAGAAAACCTGTCTCTCATATCGCCTCCTCTGTTCCCTGTATTGTTCCAAGATGGTGTCTAGGTATGTAGGTTAGTTTAAAGATTTAAAAAAAAAAAAAAAAAAGCATCAGTTCTGTGGTAAGCAAAATAATGGGCCCTCCCAGAAAACCCACACCCTGATACTCAGAACCCGTGAATATATTAAGTTGCAATGTAAGGGGGGATTAAAGTTGCAGCTGGAATTATGTTCGCTAATCAAGCTGATTTTGAAATAGGGAGATTATCTGGGATTATCTGGGAGGGCCCAATGTAATCACAAGTGTCCTTATAAGTAAAAGAGAGGCAGGAGAGTCAATGTTAGAGTGATGCAGGATGAAAAAAGTTAAAGTTGGAAAGGGACCATGAGCCAAAGAATGCAGGCAGTCTCTAGAAGCTAGAATAGGGACGGAAATAGATTCTCATCTAAACTTCCAGAGTAATGTAGCCCTGCCAATACCTTGGTTTTAGCCCGGTGAGACCCACTTTAAACATCTGGTCTCCAAAACTATAGGATAATAAGCTTGTGTTGTTTAAACCATTAAATTTGTAGCCATTCATTAATAGCAACAATGGGAGAATCATACAGGGTCTATGTGGTATCTTCTTGGTCTCTGTGGCTCTTTGTGGCAAATCTAGGCTGACTAATGGCCACTAGGGTACACAACTAGTTCTGTCTGGCCTTTCTAAGCATCATGCTTGTTCTTATTATGAAAGTCTGTGGTGTCCACTGTTTGTCTCTGACACAGAGTCCCTGCATGTTTGTCTCTGTGTCCCAATCTCAAGACCTCTACTTTGTCTTACTGAATCATGACATGTTTAAGCCCCATGCAGACTGTGGAGATCAGGTTGTGATGCTTCATGCTCATCTATCTAAACAGCTCTCTTGGCTGAGGTGGGCCATCAACCCTTGGGTCTGGGCTGTGCCACTCTACATGTGGCCCACTGTTTAAAGGGGAAAATTAAGCAGATGGTCTTTGTGTTCTAGGTTTCCAGTCAATCTATCTGATATGCTAAGGGAGGTCAGGAACATAGTTTTAACTGCCTGCTTCCCAAATCACTGTCCTGTTTCTCATTCTCACAATGCTCAGAGCTAGAAGAAATGTGCTTCCTTCACCAACCTTTCTTTTTGTCATGTTCTGCATTCCTTCTGACTCTAGTTTATAGGTAGTAAAATCCACGCTGTAGTGGGCAAGCTTGAGTATTTTTATGTTAAGGCAGTTAAAATAACTTAGATTCTCTCTCAACATAGTCTGATTTTCAAAAGTATTGTTTTGATATTAGCTGAAGACATTTGACTCCAGGTCCCAAAACTAGAATTTTACTACCTCTTTCACTTTGCATATATGTTGCATAATTCTGATTCTTCAAAGAAGCAAATCTATGCTTCCAGAATATTATTGATGAGAAGGGCCAAATTCAAGAAAATTAAGAGAGAAAAGCCATTGAATATTATTCCTACCACACCAAAAAATGTTGAATTTTTTTGGTGTTGAATATGCTAATTATTAAAAAAAGATTATATAAATGTGAGAAATAATAGCGAGGTCTATTACTTAGAATGCTCACATGTACTTAAAATGTATATTGATTATTGTGCTTGTTATTAATCTTTAAATAAATTAAACCACATGCTTCAGGTTTGAATTAAGAAATTCAAGAAAGCTTATTAAAATTTGGATTCCAAATGTGCTGTTTATTATACCAAACTGAATATTCTGAGACACATTTCGTAAGGTACTTGATTAAATTGGATTTGTGGAATGGTGGAGCTAGTGCAGACCATAAGAAATAACTTAATACATCCCCTTGAATACCCAAATACCATTTACAGACCTATTTAAAATACAGCCTCGATTCTTTAGACATCACTACCATCCCCTCAATGTTAGGATTTTTCTAAGTAAATGAAAGCTTGTTTTTTTCTGTCACTTGTTTCTCTCCCATAATGTAGCTACTGGCAATTAAAGATAATTTCGTCCCTGCTTTTTCTCTCTATTGTCTTCCTCTGTAGAAGAAATTACTTTTTTTTTCCTTGGAAATTAAGAATCAAATGCATCTAATAATGCAGAAAGACTATATGACAACAATAATTGCCTCTCAACCTTAATTATATTAAATGGTCCTTTTGTCAACAGTCATTACTTAGTACCAGAAGCAAAATAAAGTAGATTATTGACAGTCTCAGAACAGTAGAGAAGTCAGGACTTCTCTATATGATCGCCATGAACGATACCACATAAACCTATGGCTTTTTAAATTAATTTCCATGTTCCTATTTTTGCTGCTTTATTTCTGTCAACCTCCAGATCTATATTTAACTTCGTATGAGATATCCCTACCCATCTTACTGCAAGTTCTGTATGTCCCAATCAACACTAATATTTTCATTCATTTTGCCTCTCGAATATTCTCCCTTTTCTGGTTTTTGATATCATAGGTAATGGTTACTATCTATCTCACTGGCCATTCAAGCAAAAACCTCGGTAATCACTGTGGCAGTATCCCACACACAAGGGAAAGCACAGCCAAGATCAGCAAAACTAACTCATGGCAGCCTGTGCTGTGGATGCAGACATGTGGGCAAAGCCGTCTGAGTTCAACCATCTCCCAGGGAGCTTGCCGAGCTAAGAGTTAAGTAAGTGCTATTGTTGGAAACCACTAAGATGTGGGTGTCTACAATGCAGCAGTAAATAACTAATACACCCATTTTGCTCTTCTCTGACACGCATTCCTCTTCCCTAAACTGGTTCCCCGTTAGGTTGTGCTGGAGAGAGAAAATCAGGTTAGAGGAGAAAAAAGTAGCCTGCTACTTCCTGCTTTGTCCCTGCTTTCTGTCGATTCCTCTCATGCTTCTTCAGCCCAGCAGGATGGGGTGTATTTGTGTTCTGTATCCAATAAGTTACAGAGTTCTCATTCAACCTGTGCTGGTTATTTGAATCTGTCCTTTTTTCCTCTATTCCTGGCCACTGCCTTATTCAAAATCTTATTTATTTTTTTCTTTCTAAGCTATTGTTAGAGACCCATCACCAACATCTCCACTTGTGGTTATTTCCATTCTGTTGAATCCTCTATAATAATCTAAGTGGTAGTGTAATGTAATGGTTAATATTTTCAAATTCTGGACTTGAATCCCAGCTTTGTTACTTGGGAGCTCTATTATTAGGAGCATTACATAACCCCTCCTACCTCAGTTTTTTAATGTGTGGAATGGGTATAACAATATTACCTACCTCATAGAATAGTCAAGCATTTTCTGAATTAGAACAGTTTCTCCCAATAGGAGACACTCAGTGAACATACTTTCATCACATCGTTGAGTGTAGGTATCTTTCTGTGGAATATGTTTTGAATAAAATGTTACCCAAAGGGTTCCGTAACCAATATGGCTGAAATGGGTTTCAACCATAAGTCTAGAAACCATTGCTAAAATACCACTTCTTGAGGAAAATTGTAGTACTGAACTATGTACTTCCAGTTGGTGCTGGGAAAGCAGTAAACTGGTTTTAAATGCTACTCCTGGAAGGAGTTCATTCTACTGGGCTGAAGAAGCATGAGGGGAATCGACAGAAAGCAGGGAGAAAGCAGGAAGTATCAGGCTTCTTTTTTCTCCTTTTACCTGATTTTCTCTCTCTAGCACAACCTAATGGGGAGCCAGTGTAGGGAAGAGGAACACGTGTCACAGAGCAGAGTACAGGATGGTCGGTTTAGAATTGAGAGACAACAGATAGATAATTTACACAGTACAAAGAATATGTCTCAAATATTCTTTTTAATCCTAAGTGTGAAATTGAGAAGATATACAAAGCATTAGTTAACCATTCTGTAAGTGCTAAAAGATAAATACTAAGACATTGACAAAGAAGTCCCAAAATGTTTTGAAAAAAAAAATTACTATGTTTTACACTTGCCCTTATGTAATGATGAACAGTGAATATATTTGGTACCAGAAATTGAATAATCCTATGAAAGCACTTAAAACCCTTTCCAGTAAAAAATCAGTCATCAGAATTTCAGAAAATTGACTATGTAGCAGAATAAGTTTTAAGAAATCAATTTTTGTGAATTGATATAGTTAGTCTTCAATAACTATTTACCATGCTCATCATTTTTATGGCAATCACTATTATTGTTAATTACAGAAGACAGTCGGGTGCACTGGATAACATGAATACATATAATGTTGACTTGGTCAGTCTTCCCTCTATTTTTCTGTATCAATATCTTCATGCTTTTGGCTCTACTAGAAGTGACTGCTTAAGTTTTTTAGTAAACAGTAATGAAAAACTCTCAGTTCATGTCACTGTTTCCCTGAAGATTTTCCTGAAACTCTTTGAGAAAGTTAATTGCTCCCTCTTCTGAATTTCCACTTTGTATATGTTTTTGTGACAGCCCTCATAGCATAGCACTAGAACTTTAGGGATGTTGTTTCTTACCTCTTTTTTAAGTTGTTGGATTTTTAAAAGCAACAATGTCTTATTTTTCTTTTTATCTCTAGGTATAAGCATCATGACTTAAGCATAGTAGAAATTAAATTTTTAAAGGCTATTTTAATCTAAGCAGTCTTCAAAAGTTTAGCAAGTGGTTGTCTTTATATAATGTGCATTATCAGTCTAAAATAAGAGTCTGCATATTGTAGCCTTCGCATGGGCCAAATCTAGCTACCTGCTGCTTTTGTAAATCAAGTTGCATTGAAACATAGCCACACTTCATTCATTTAAGCAGTGTCCATGGTGGCTTTCAAGCTAAAATGGACTAATTGAGTAGCAAAAAAGATTTTTATGGCCCTCAAAACCTAAAATATTTATTATCTTGCCTCCACAGGAAAAGTTTGCCTCCACAGACCTATGATTATAAAGGTATTATTAATACCAGGTTTTTTTCCTCCTAGAAGCCTGGAACTTGCTGGAAAATAGTAATTCTGGGAAATCAAGATCCACTTTTCAAACATTAATCAACATTTGAAGATAAATAATTCCATATCTTCATAGATCTTCTCTCCCATTAACTTAAACTACCTCCACTCATGTTTTCCTTTCCACATATCTTTCTACCCATAAAGAAGTGCTTTCATTTTTATCTTATATCCAATTAATATTTTCCAATTTTCTAGCTCATAGATTATTATTATTTAAATCAAAACTAATTTGAGCCACCTTTATCCCTCTCCTCCAGTGGGTCAGCACTCCTATAATAATCTCAGATCTCCAGGATATTTACTTACATTATTATATCCTCATCAATCAACCTCATGAATGGAGCTAGAACCCACAGGGAAGGTAGAAGTTCCCCCAGGCACTATCCGAAGCACTACTGTCTCAGAATCAGTCACCACCCTAGTATGTTACCAAAATGATGTAAGCAGCGGTTATCTAGCTAATCCAAAGTGATTCTGTACTCACTACTGTCATCTTAATTGCCATTGAATGTGAAACCAATTAAACAAACTGAGAATTAGCCCTATGTATAAGTCACACCTTGCCTCTTCCCCTTAACTATGCCCATCTCCTCATGGTGGGGACTCCTTAACTAAGCTCTATGGCCCAGCATTTTAATCTAAAACACTTAGTTGACCCCAAGTGTCTGGCCTTATATTTAAACAGTGGACAATGAAGGAAAAGAGGGCCTGTCCTCCAACTCATTATTGCCAGTAATATGCCTGGATTCACAAATCTTTGCTCTTTCCTTAGAGTCACATACTGTCTTTTCCTTCTCAGCAAACTCATGGTTCTGTAATGGCCATGTCAGTAAAGGTGTGCAGATTTATCCATGTACTTGACCACTGTTTCTCTGCTCTTATAAAATTTAGTCTTTGAGAGTCATAATTTGAGATTCTGTATTTTCTTCATTGACTTGTCTTTTGGGAGATTTTTGATTTTGTTTTCTTCCAGGTGGTCTTATTCAAGACCAATCTCAATCCATCAGAACTATTCTAGTAACCCTAACTCCGCAAAGCAAGGGATTTTTAAAATCTTTTTCGTTTATTTAAGATCCATCATCATCCCTTTTGCAGTTTTATCTTTTCGACAGCTTTTAGAGTCTTACATAATATTTGGTAAAAGGTGGAATTTCTACTGTTCAGCAAGAACACTGCTTTATGATACTCTTTCCTAGGACAGAATGCCAATTTTATGTGCTGAAAAGAACAAAGGTGATTTCTCCCCAAAGAAACTGCTCCAAATTAACTTGTTCTCTTGATCTCTCAATATAGCAGGAACTACAAATTTAAAATGCAATTCTCTGTAACAACAATCACCAAAAATATATATGCTCTGTTGTTTCAAGAGCACTGCTATATAAAGAAATTGAAGCATAATTCAGCAAAAAAAAAAAAAAAAAAGTTCCAAAGATTGAAAGAAATGTCCCTCTATATACAAATATATTTAAAATTAACTCACTGGATTTGGACAAATGTTTGGTAATTGGTTTGGATCAGCACATTTTTCTAATCCAATAATTCTATGGACTTGGCTCCTTTTAATCATCCATTCTTTGGCAATCTCTTGCAGTTTCTTTCTTTACTCCTATCTAAGGTTTGTTGAATTATTTATCCAAGTTCCACACTCAGCTTAATATTGCAAATATGTAATTCTTTTTTTTAATCTTTTTTTTTATTTTAAGAAACTACTTGAAAAGTATCTTAATTAATTTAGAATTTTAACTGCCTTCTTTTCCTCACCATTAAGTGGTTTGTTATAGGCTCAGAGAGAATTCTGTTGGAATTGGGAAAAGAAAATGCAAATGGAAGTGTACATGCTCTGTCTAGTGGATTCTGTTGGCAGAAATAGATCTGGGGAGTAAAGAGCTGTTGCTGCCTAGAAACAGATTGAAATTGCATTATAAAAAGGTCTAGATTGTATGTTTTCCAGTACATTTATTTTCCCCACATTATCTCTTATAAAATGAAGTACTTTGTATTATCCAAGGATGTCACCTTCTAAAAACCCCATGAAGAAATGCTTCGAGATGTATTAGTCTTTTCTCTAAGACCTTGAGCTTTTATTACTAGCCCAAGCCAGGCACATTAAGATTAGTTTTTCTCCATCCTTTTCATATTTTGACAATTTTCTTTCTTTCTTTTTTTTTAAGATTTTATTTACTTATTTTAGAGAGAGAGCATGAGAGGAGAGAGGTCAGCAGGAGAAGCAGACTCCCTGCTGAGCAGGAGCCTGATGTGGGACTCGATCCCGGGACTCTACAGTCATGACCTGAGTTGAAGGCGGTTGCTTAACCAACTAAGCCACCCAGGTGCCCTTGACAATTTTTTTATTTAGTCTTAAAGGCATGAGAGATAGGCCATCCACTTTTATGATGTTTGACATCATAAAATCATGACATCATGTCACACAATCTTTTTAGATTTCAGTTTCCTTTTCAATTGAGTGAAAGGATTTGGTAGCCAATGATTTTTTGTACAATTGATTCCCTAATAAAATCTGGTATACCTCTAAATTAAATGATTCTATAAGAATTAAAAGATGTTGAAACTTCTTACTTATCACTGAAGAGCCTAACAGTATATGCTAACCAAAACACATGTAGCAAAAATGACAACTCCTGAAGAGTGTAACCTTACCCTTGCTTTGGAGGAAATTTATAACAACACAGGTAAAATGCAGATAGTCACTGGGCAAGAAAGCAAATCTGAACAGATGCTGTATAAATATCATCAAGCTCCGAGGGGATAAAACAGAGAAAACCCGTGAAGCAAACAAAGCTGTATGGTCCAACACTGAAAAAAGAAAAGAAAAGGAAAAAGATAGAAACTACATAAAATTGTTGAACCATCACATAGATAGTAGAAGATAATGACAGATGTGTTGATGGAATATGAGCCTAGGGACATGGAGTAGTCAGCCAGGTCCTGGTCTAGAGTCCTTCTTTCACATAGTAGAAAGAAATGAGCTGTTTTTGAATTTTTCCCGAGTGCCGTGAATTGTGCTTGATGCTTTCATACATATCACTGCATTCAATTTTCAGACCAACTATAGAACACAGGTTGAATTTCTGTTTTATAGAAAAGAAAATCCGAGGCCCAATTAAGAATTTGAGGAACACTGGGGGACGCCTGGGTGGCTCGGTGGGTTAAGCTGCTGCCTTCGGCTCGGGTCGTGATCTCAGGGTCCTGGGATTGAGTCCCGCATTGGGCTCTCTGCTCGGCAGGGGGCCTGCTTCCCTTCCTCTCTCTGCCTACTTGTGATCTCTGTCAAATAAATAAATAAAATCTTTAAAAAAAAAAAAGAATTTGAGGAACATTGGGAAGGTCTTACTGCTAATTAAAAAAAAAATGGTTAAGAATTTGAATCCCAAGTTTGTTGGATCTCTAAACTTATTTATTTCCTACTCAATAACTTTTGTAATAATGTAGATGTTTATAACCCCAACCCCCTTCTCCCAACCCCCCTCCCCCAACAACCCTCAGTTTGTTTTGTGAGATTAAGAGTCACTTATGGTTTGTCTCCCTCTCAATCCCATCTTGTTTCATTTTTTCTTCTCCTACCCACTTAAGCCCCCATGTTGCATCACCACTTCCTCATATCAGGGAGATCATATGATAGTTGTTTTTCTCTGCTTGACTTATTTCACTAAGCATGATACGCTCTAGTTCCATCCATGTTGTCGCAAAGAGCAAGATTTCATTTCTTTTGATGGCTGCATAGTGTTCCATTGTGTATATATACCACATCTTCTTGATCCATTCATCTGTTGATGGACATCTAGGTTCTTTCCATAGTTTGGCTATTGTGGACATTGCTGCTATAAACACTCAGGTGCATGTGCCCCTTTGGATCACTACATTTGTATCTTTAGGGTAAATACCCAGTAGTGCAATTGCTGGGTCATAGGGCAGTTCTATTTTCAACATTTTGAGGAACCTCCATGCTGTTTTCCAGAGTGGTTGCACCAGCTTGCATTCCCACCAACAGTGTAGGAGGGTTCCCCTTTCTCCGCATCCTCGCCAGCATCTGTCATTTCCTGACTTGTTGATTTTAGCCATTCTGACTGGTGTGAGGTGGTATCTCATTGTGGTTTTGATTTGTATTTCCCTGATGCCGAGTGATATGGAGCACTTTTTCATGTGTCTGTTGTCCATCTAGATGTCTTCTTTGCAGAAATGTCTGTTGATGTCCTCTGCCCATTTCTTGATTGGATTATTTGTTCTTTGGGTGTTGAGTTTGCTAAGTTCTTTATAGATTTTGGACACTAGTCCTTTATCTGATATGTCGTTTGCAAATATCTTCTCCCATTCTGTCAGTTATGGACATTGGGGAGGGTTTGTGCTTTGGTGAGTGCTGTGAAGTGTGTAAACCTGGCGATTCACAGACCTGTACCCCTGGGGATAAAAATATATGTTTATAAAAAATAAAAAAAATAAATAAAAGGGGGGGAAAAAAGCAAGCTTTCCTCTGGAAAAAAAATAAATAAATAATGTACATGTTTTCTCTATATTCAGGGTAAGTTGCATTTTTCCAAATTAGCAAAGTAAAATACTCAGTTCTGAGATATACGTTGTTTTTTACATTTTAACATAAATTTTTATCTGTCTTAATGATTGCATATTATAGTTTAGGAATCTTAAATTTCTTCATGGCACATGGGACAACTTTTTTTTTTCATAGTGTTCTAAGTTTATTGAAGTATGGTAATGTTTATGTTCCTAGAATTGAGTTCAAAATAAACAGCATTTTTTTTACTGTAGGAAGTCATGAAAACTAAGGTATTTGCCTCTGTCATCATAGAAAAATAAGGAGTACAGAATCTATGTTCCTATTCTGTTGCCTGATACTTACCAGCAATGGCAATGTCCTTACATGAATGGGATGCTTGACCAAAGGAAACAAAAAGTACGATGGATCAAATTAAGTTTAGCCTTGTACTAAATTATGACCCCTCACCAAAGTGTTTTGGTTTTAGATAAGACAAAATGATTAAATTTCCCTCTGTGGGATTTGAGAATGGCCATGCTTGCTTACATTAAATGGTGAAGGGAAATACATAAAATCATATTTTTCTTCAATAAATTATACTTTCCTTTTCATGAGAAGAGTCTGCATTTAAACTTACTATAATATAGGTTATAGTTAATCCTACATGCCAACTGAATTATCTGTATTACCTAATTACCGGGTCTTCTGTGAACATTTAATAAAGATTATATTGACTCAAGGTAGAAATTTTTGAAGATTCTTTGCCTTAGGTCAGTAGGTAAATAGAAGCATACTATATATAACAGTGACCTGCACACCATTAACTTTAGAATAACGATGAAAAACAGTAAAATCAACACTGTAACATATTGAGTGCTTTTAATATGTACATGATCCTATGGTAAAATGTTGTATTTTACTAATTCCTCTCAATCCTGAACAGTCAATATCCATTTTACAAAGAGGGAACCGAAACTTAGAGAATTTAAGTATCTTGCGAAGTTCCCTCTCTCATTCCTGCATGATTTATTAGGAATCCTTGAGGAACCAGTCACTGTGATGGGCACTTCATAAGGTATACATAGCATGTGTCTGATAGCCAGGATCTAGCCAGGTCTGTTTCACAGCACTGCTATGTTTAAACTCTGAATATGGAGATGTTTATCATTTGGGAGTAATTTACTTGGTAGTAATTATAACACTAACACCAGCTTATAAAGTTTTGGCTGTAATTAAAGCAAACTATGGCCAGGATCCTAAAATACCTACCATATCGGATAGGCCCTTCATTGACATACAAGAAATACTCTAATTTAGTAATGGCTACTGTAACCCCATCATAACGACTAGCTAAGGCTTTTGGTCCAATACTTGTCTGATCATCTTTTTAGTGAATCTTCATTTTGCTTATCCCTTATGTCAGAGTTTGCTTTTGGTATTTTTTTTTACATAGGGAGGAAGCCTTGGCTTTTGTTGATGCCAAATTATGAGGCTCATACTTCCATATAGGCTGTTCTTATCTTTTTGTAACCCAGTACACTTATTGTTTAGTTTTATAGTTATTCAAGGATGATGCTGTCCTTTTAAAGAGATCAACTACATACTAGAAAGGCAGTACATAAATATTTTTGGGTCACTTTTCCAAGCCTATCAGCTGCTTCTGTGAATCTACCTGAATATGTAAAATGGGAGGTCTATTAGTTATTTCTGTGACATTAAACAACTCCCCAGTGGTAGTGGCTTGCAACAATAAGTATGGGACTGCACGTCAAAGGTAGGTCAGCAGGACCTGGCTGAACATGGTTGGGCTTTGTTTAGTTCTGGTCCACATGTCTTATAATCTGGGATCCTGACTAAAGGAATAGCCACTATATGAACATGCTGTTCTTAAGTTAGATGGTGGAAGCAAAAGAGTGACCAGCAGAAACACATTGGCTCTGAATGGTGTATGGTCACTTCCCACATGTCCAAACCCCAAAGCAATGGGGTAAAGTGATATACATCACTTACAGTGAATCAGAACAAGGTTAGAGTAGGAAGGAAAAACAATGAAGAAATAACACAATCTACCACAGGCAATTTAACTAGTAAAGACCTTTCACTAATATCTCTGTTATTGCCCAGAAACCAATATAGTATTGTGAATTCGATTTTCTCCAAAATTTTAAAATTCTCTAAACCAAGAAATCATTGTTTGTGTTTTATTTTCTATCTTAAATTTTACTTGTTTTGGAATGTGCCTATGCCCCAATAATGTAATAAATTTAGTCAAATTTACAAATTACTTGATGTCAAAAATACATCATTGAAGCATCTGAAAAGTCAGTACTATGAAACTATTTTCGTAGTCTTGAAAGACCTGAAAACTATTTTCAGGTCTTTCTTTACCCACAGATAAATAGTAATTTGAAACAAAATGTCCTTTTCCTCCCTTGTTCCCAATGAGAATGTAAATTTCCAATATTTACATAGAGACACTTGTGGAAGAACCAGTGTTTTAAATTTATAGAGATTGGAAAGCTAAAATTTTCTCTTTCCCAAGTTCCCTTATGGCAAAGTTTTGGCCAATGAAATATAAGTGACATCTGCTGGAAGGAACTTTCATGAAAGATTTTTTAAAAAAGAAAACTCAGCTAAAATAGCCTCTTTGGCCCATATCCCTGCCTATCATATGCTGCAATGCCTAGAGCTAAAAGATGAGCAAGCAGGAAAACAGAGGGGTCTTGTTCCTGATGACACTGGAAAGCCATAACACTGGTCACCCACTGCTATCTCAAGATTTTATTTGGCATGTCTCCTCCCATGCTATAGTTAGACCTGGACAGGAGCAATATCATTAGTGCTTCGACAGAATCTTGGTTTCTTCAGAAGCTCCAACCTGAGAAATCTTCCTCCTGCATCTTATGTTGCTACTTCACCTCCAAGAACCCTGTCCCACTTTTCCATCCTTCCAAGTGACTATCAAAACCTATAAGACATCCAGAGTTCCAGCTGTACAACAAAGAAATTTAGAATTGTAATAAACCCTCAATCCCCCATGACCACTGCAACAAATTTCAACCTTTGCCCTTTCCTTGGTTTGCCATGGCAAAAGAAAACATTCAGTGCTCTATTGATTAGGACTTCACTTGCTAATGTGTTATTTCCCATTCTTTCCTTTTCTGTGCAAATAGCCAGACTATAATCTATGGCTTCTTATGTTGTTTGGGGTCATATTACTATTTCTGAACAAAGAGTTGGGAATGGAAATGATGTGTATCACTTTCTGGCTTGGGTTTAAAGCATGTAATTGCTACTGTGAGACCCTTTAAGCTTTCTCTCTTCCTTCTGGCATGACAACTGGCTATATCATTTACTTGAACTCCTAAATGACTGTGATAAGCACAGCTCTCCATATCAATCTTTGATTGTCATGAAATATGAGAGGGAAATAAATCTATTTTTTTTAAGCCATTATAGTGGGGGTGGTTTGTTATGGGACCATGATGTCATCATTTGGAATGACTCAAGTCCAATCAAGGGAGCTTCAGCACAAGGGGATATCTGGCCATCAAGAAGAGTTGGAACCAAGAATTGAGTGCTGCAGTTATCAACAATAGCCAAACTATGGAGAGAGCCCAAATGTCTATCGACTGATGAATATATAAAGAAGATGTGTTGTGTTTGTATGTGTGTGTGTGTGTGTATATATATATTACTCAGCCATCAAAAAGAATTAAATCTTGCCATTTGCAATGATGTGGATGGAGCTAGACTCTATTATGCTAAGTGAAATAAGTCAATCAGAGAAAGACAAATACCATTCGATCACATTCATATGTAGAATTTAAGAAAGAAAATAGATGAACATATGGGAGAGATGGAAACAAACCATAAGAGACTTTTAATGATAGAAAAAAAACTGGGGGTTGATGGAGGAGGGTGGGTGGGAGATGGGCTAGGTGGATGATGGGTATTAAAGAGGGTACTTGTGATGAGTACTGGATGTTATATGTAAGTGATGAATCACTAAATTCTACTCCTGAAACCAACTGCCCTATATGTTAACTTAGTAAAATTTAAATTGAAACAAACAAAACAAAACAAAAAACAAAAACACCTGAGTGCTGTAGAACTCTCCCTCTTGACCATAATTTTCTTTATCTATTTAGCATTATTTCTTCTCATTGAAAACTTATGCTCTTCACATGGGGAGAAATACAACCTTTGGTCCTCTAAAAAGTCAGCTCACATTTTCAGTGAACAGGGGAATAATGACAGACACTTTATCTGGTCTCAAATTCAAAACTCTTAGGAAATGTGTCTGATTGGACCACCTTGAGTAACCTTTAAGTAACTATATTTGGGTAAATGGGGTCAAGGAAGAACATGACACAGATCTGTGTGAATGAAATAGAGGAGGAAATATTCCCAGGAAAAGAGAGGGTTGTCAGATTAGTAGCTCATAAATGTTAAAGTGTAGTATATATGTGTGTGTGTGCTTATGTGTGTGTATGTATGTATATATGTGTGTGTGTGTGTGTGTATATATTTAGTCAAATAAATCTGTTCAGCAAGAATTTATAGTATTCTTCCATTAGTCTACATAAAATTGTAAAATTCTTTAATATGGAATGAGATATATCAAATAAAAATGAGCAAAAAAAGTTAAAGATAAATGAATGGTGCTAGAGATATATATTCATAGGCAACATTAAAAATATGTATGCAATTTGTAAGATACATGAAACACATTAATTTGTTATATGGTTCTTGTTAGTATATTAACTAACATGTGCTTAACTCAGTGCTAGTTTATTATTTACTAATATATATTAGTTCAACAATTAATATATATTATTTAATAATCAATTAAATATAATTAATATATAATAATTCAAGCTCTTTGTTTGAGCTTATCACACTGCACTGTAAGTGGTTTTTCTACTTACTGTTTTCCTTGAGACTGTGTGGCTGTTACATGTAACAGTTACATGTGACAGTTAGGTCTTATTTCTTACTATATACCAATGTACAAATTAAGAATCCATGAAACAAGATGGGATAGGGAGGGAGACAAACCATAAGTGACTCTTAATCTCACGAAACAAACTGTGGGTTGCTGGGGGGAGGGGGGTTGGGAGAAGGGGGGAAGGTTATGGACATTGGGGAGGGTATGTGCTTTTGGGTAAATTGGAAGGGGAGATGAACCATGAGAGACTATGGACTCTGAAAAACAGTCTGAGGGGTTTGAAGTGGCGGGGGGGTGGGAGGTTGGGGTACCAGGTGGTGGGTATTATAGAGGGCACAGTTTGCATGGAGCACTGGGTGTGGTGAAAAAATAATGAATACTGTTTTTCTGAAAATAAATAAATTGGAAAAAAAAAAAAAAGAACCTAGAAAAAAAATCTTACTATAGGACTATCTTAATCTTTCCTTTCAATCAGGAAATATCCAGTTTCAAAGCTGAAATCATATTCATATTGCAGATTCAGTTTTTTTTTCTGAATTTAAGGACTTGAATCTTAGAAGGCTGCTCAGATTGACATTTTGTCTTTTCATGAAACAGTGCATATGAAAACATATAAAAGCCATTTTAAATGTAGACAGCATTATAGAAGCAAAATCCAGTTTTAATTAGTGTCACTAATTGAAAGCAGGAAACAGCATAGATAATCTTTAAAAATTACAATAACTTGGCTTGGGAATTCACATCAACCACACATACTGAATTTTCTAAGGCTGAGTTTGGCTGTGAATGACAGAAAAACTCAAGTAACAGTGTCTTAAGTAAAACAGAAATTATTTTCTGTCTCCCAACACCGTCTGGAGGTAGGTGGTCCAGAGACAGATGGGATGACTGTCCATGGTATCTGGAACCCAGGCCCTTTGTTAGCCTGTTATGTACAGCCTCCATTCCTAAGTTCATTTCATCTTCCATTCTTGGCCATTGCCATTGCCATTTATTTGCATTGTACCAGACAGAAAGAAAGAAAAAAAAACGGTTAAGGGTGCTTTGTCTCCTTTTAAGAGCACTGTCTTGAACTTGCACATAGAGTTTTTATTTATTTGTCATTGGCAAGCAGTTAGTGTTTTAGCCAAAACTCCCAGCAAAGGAGTGTGGGAAATGTGAAATTTGTTCCAGATGGTTATTCACCCAACTGAAAACCAAGGGCTCTGTCATATAGAATAGGGAGAGGAAAAAACATTTTGAAGCAACTAGCAGTCTCTACATAGCTCTACATAGCTAGTATATTCCCTGACCAGCTTGAGTTCTGCCTATTTCCATAATGGGCTCACATCTCATATGCCATATTTCAGCTTTACTCTGGCTTGTTCCCATAATGAATCATACCTCGTATATACCTGTGTATACAACTTGACTCCTGTGCCAGTGATATTATAACACATTCCTGCAAAGGTGGGACTGAGGGCAAATGTTCTTTCAGGATATTCTCATTTCATTAAAAACCAAGTGGGTTAGGCCACTGCCTTCGGCTCAGGTCATGATCTCGGGGTCCTGGGATCGAGTCCCGCATCGGGCTCTCCGCTCAGCGGGGAGCCTGCTTCCTTCTCTCTCTGCCTGCCTCTCTTCCTGCTTGTGATCTCTCTCTGTCAAATAAATAAATAAAATATTTAAAAAAAAAAAAAAAACCAAGTTTTACTCTACACTTAATGAACAGGGTCACTGTGGACAGTTGTGTAGGCTGTGCACACAGTCCAAAAAACAATAAGGGGCTAAAATCTCAAGGGAAGGAGTATCTTTTTGTAGTTCAAATGCTTAGAAAGTTAATCTGATTTCCATTCTTACCTCAATTCTCCACCCAAATGGAATGTCTTTTTCTAATTTGGGTAATTGGACGACATGCACTGGTTGCAACTTTAGTTAGGTGGGATTATTCATATCCATTTAGGAACCAAAATGATTTTCCCAAATATGGGTTTAAGAACATTAATTCCTTGGAAATATTGAGAGTGTAAGATGAGAAAGCATGCTTCATAGTAAAAATGTAGGTTAAGCATTATTAAGAGCTTTCTTTGCTATTAACAAGACTTTTAAGAATCTTATGTTAATCCATGCTCCAGAACCTTCAAGGAGGGTATTCTTATATAAAATAATTGACAAGACAGTCATTTCTTTGTACTGTATCTTTTAGGACACTGTAGTAAAATACCAATTTGGTGCAATGTTTCTGAAACGTGCCTGGAGAAAAAACAAGCTACCTTTCCATATCCCCAAATTTACTTAATTTGGATTCTCCAGATGAAGGTCTTGGCAACCTGTAGTTTTAACAAGCAACCAGATCACTCTTGTCATTAAGCAAATTTTGGAAATACTGATATATAGAAATATTTTTTCGTTAGTCATACACCAGAATCACCTGGGAAGCTTTTTCAAATACGTATTTACTTTGTCCCTTCCAAATTTATGAATCAGAGTGAGGTGTGCTTTCTCAACCATCCTTTCTTACACTAACTCATAGTTAAGAACCATTGTTTTAGACCTAAGTTTTTTATTCTTCATATGTCGCTACTTAGTTATACACCAAAGTATGCACACATGGATGTTTTCTTTCTTGGGATCATTCCTTTCCATTTATCAGGTTCTCCCTGGCATTAACTACTTCTTTCATGGCAAATGGGAAGAGGACTCCTAGCCATGCTTTATCTCAGGGCAGAGTTGACAGTAGTAAGAGGAAAACTTTGGCTGTGGAATATAATCTAGTCAGCAGATAAAATATTGGAGAATAATGAAAAACTGATTGGTTAAGCATGGGACATTTTTTATGGCTCATATGCTTTAAATGCATACAATTGGCATGAACAGGGTGGCCCATTTTTTAAAAAAGAGCAACTGAATTAAGTAGATTCCCTTGCGTAAAATGCTGCCTGCGTGATCTGTATTCCAGATGTTTCCATGGTAAATGTTTTCTTAATGTGAAATCCAGCCATAAAAAGCACCTGGGTAGTACACATTTCTTCCAGACACAAATCATCTTTTTTTTTTATTCCAAAGATTTATAGAAAGAAAGAACTGCATTTATCTTAAACACAAGCAAGGATGAGCCTACTTCATATTCATATAAAAATATAAAGTGACAAAAATGTTTATTTAAACATCATTCTTAATATGTAAAGAGCTCCATTCACGTCTGTAAACAACACAAGTGTATGTACTTTCTACGAGGTCTGCAGAACTGTTTGGCAAACATATTTGGAACATTTGTTTTCAGTATTAATTTTTCTGCATGGATTCTGGCTGAGAACACAGGAATAAAATATAATAAAACTCCTGAGTTTTTTGAGCCAAACAATCCGGGTTTGAGTCCTCCACCACTTATCAACTATGTAAACTTGGGCATTTTATTTAATCTGTTTTTATTATCCTTTTTTGTAAAGTATGGATTAGAATAGTACCTCAGAAGATTGTTATGAGGATTAACTGTGTTTATACACATAAACACTTAGAACTTCGGGGGTCCGTAATAAATGTTCAGCGAAGATGAGGGTCAATAAAGTAAATATCTCGATTGGAATTTTCTTCAAAACTAAATGAATGAAAACTCTTATTTTGATCTTGACATTTCACTTTGTTAGAAAAAAAAATTGGTTCACAAAGGCCTCCTTGGACAAAAGCCATAAGTAGGAAATGAAGTGATAAATCATAAACTCATGCCCACCTTAAATATAGTACTGAATTCATTAATAGAAATACTTATCAATTTATTTAATTTGTTGAAATATATCAGGGGAAAAATAGCTAGTATTTGCCATATAGTTCAATCACAAAAGATTGACAGAGAGATTGGGTGCTAGGGATGTCATTGGCCCAAGAAGTTGAGGGAAAGGCAAAGGAGAAACACATGGGGGGGACTGGAGGGTGGAGGAATAAAGAGAAAGGGGGAGGTGAGAGAAGCAAGAGAAAAGTTTGTAGAGGCATTGGCAGGGAAAAAGATATGCTACCAGTTGGGTACAACTTTGTGCCAGCTCTACACAGTGCCATGGATATTTCTCATGAAAATGTAATAAGAACTTCCCCTCAATTATCAACTAGTCATTAAGATGATATTTGCTTTTAAGAAGAAGGTACCATATTTTAAATGCTTTGCTCATTTGTGACTCCAGATGGGCAAGTCATTCTAAAAGGCATTTACATAAACATTAATGGGTGGTGAAAGCTCTGTGGATAGCTCAAATTTGGGGCTAAACTTTTTTTCCCCCCTTCAAAAACAGATGTCTTTTAGTTGTCATTGTATCAAATTAAAGGAAAGAGGCCAGAAATACATAACTACACATTAGATTTCTTCACACCTTTGCATTTTCCTCAAATAAACCTTCAGTTTCATGGCAGCTATGGATTTTTTATTGGTTTTCTTTTCAACATGAAATAGACATTCATACTTGCTCTTAAACTATTTTCTTCAAAAAAGAAACATTCTTTTTGTTCAAAGTGTAAAAGAAAGAAAATGTCATATAGAGATTTTTACAAGTGATTATTAATGCTTTGAAGTTAAAATATTCAGATCAACACTTGAAGTTTAAGTTGCAGGCAGTCTTCTAATAATTCTATGAAAGTGAGGAAGCTAATTTATATTTAATTGCTATCAAAATCAAGTTTCTTGTAAAGAATACTCATATCTTATTTTAAATATATTTTTAAATGTTTTAAATAGTAGATCTCATTATAGTATCTTGAAGAGAGCAAAATCCTAAATACAGCCCACCCAGATGCATTTACATTCACATGGCAGACGCTCTGTTTCTATAAAGATGTTTGGACATTCTGGATAGAGGCATTCCAGCAAAGTTACAATGAATTATCATATAAAATGCACTATAATTCCCATTGATGTATACTCTATGTAAAAGAAAGCTACCTCCCCATGGCAAAAAACTAGAAATAGTAAAATCTTTGAGAAGGAAGGAATTAAAATGGCAGACTTGCCCCTGTGATGCTGAAATATTTACATAGTGTAGCTGTACTTTTTACATTATATCTCAGTTGATGATTTCTCCAACTTATGTAAGTAGTAAGGATTTAAAGTCATGGGGAGATTTTCTTCACATCATTTGTGATTATAAAGAGTATTGGACATTTTGTCAATAAGTGGCTTCAATGAATATATGACATATTTCAGTGCAAAAAGTCCTCTGATAATTCATGACTATTAAAATAAATTGGCATCCTATTTTAATTTGGTCACTTTGAGACTTTGTATATTGAATTTATGTTAAATGAGTTGGAGAGACAAATTTCCTTATCCCAGACTCAGCTCTGCACAGAGTATGCTCTAAGGCTGCCTTCCTGAGCTTTCTGAGGAACTTCGTGGGAAATAACATAGAGCGTCCACCTTGGGAAACAGAAGTTAGAGTTGTGAGGTCCTTTCATGTTGCTGGTGGCAGCTACTACCTCTTCTCCTGACACACTCTGGAGCCTATCTGCATGGGTTAAAATCTTGATTTTGTTTCTTACTTAGCTATGTAACCTGGGCTCTGGGGTTCAGTTTTTTTTCATTTGTAAAGTGGGGTAATAACTGTACCTGCCTAATAAATACCAAGAAAATAAAAGAATAGAGATTCTATAAAGCTTGGAAAATAAGAAAGGCATAAATGTCAGTTAATATTATCATCATAAATACTATTAAAATAAGAACCTCGTTGAGAAGTCATGCCATATACTTACCTCCCTTCTGCTCACCCACATGGATTCATGAGGGCCCATTCCCCATCCAGTTAGCTCTTTTCCTAGGAGCCTTTTTTGATCACCGTTTTGAAATTTTATTCTACACCTCATGTATCCCAACTTCTGCCACAGCACTCACTGCTTTTTTTCTGAGTTTCTCAAGTTTGCCTATGACGTTTTCCTTGGGTCCCACTTTTAGAATATTGATACTGACCGAGGTCTCGCCTTGCCTGGATTTGCCACACCCTTGCTTAGACTAGACTCAGCTTTGCTTCATCCCAAGCACTTCATTTTTGTCCTAAAGTAATTACAGGGCAAGCTCCTTCTTTTCGGAAGTCTTCCCTTTTCTACTCAGAGCATCACACGAGGTGAGAGACAGCATGAGGCAACATATTATTTTGACCTATCTTCTTTTGTGTTGGGACAAAAACCTTATACGCCTCCTCAAATACTCTGAGAGTTTAAAATTCTCCATCTTTTTGGCATAATACTCATACTATCATCACTCTTCTCTTGGTCTGGGGTAAAAGCCCTCAATGCATAGCGCAGTTTTTTGCTTCTTAGCAACAAAGGGGCTGGACATGCAGCCCAGCTGTTTAGGAGTTGTATCTTGACAAATGCGAAGTGAAAGGTAAAAGGAAATTAAACAGATACATTTCTCTTTCTTACTGCATTTGATGGACTAGTCTGAGTGGCAGTTCTTCGGTCCAGCCCTTTTGGAGAAGAACCACATGCTGAGCAGAGATCTGCGGAGAGATCCTTTTTGTCCTTTCCGAGCTTGTCATGAAGCCGAAGCCATTGCTGGCACAATGACACTGCACTGCTTTCCATGTTCCCTTTTTCCACTTTGATTTCTTTTCTCCTTACCTTCACCTCCCTGTGCTGTATAGCGCAAACATACTGACACCAAATAAATCTTCGTCTCTGCTTTCTAAAGGAGCCGGCTAAGACTCTCTTGATGGCTTCCTAGAATACATTTTTATTTTTATTTTTTGGCAGAGAAGCTTAGCATTGAGATTTTTTTCTTCCCATTTACTCGAGTGGGTGTTTGTTGGGGATTAGGGGTAAGATGCCCAATACTCCAATTCTGTCTGAATCAACTGGCAAGAACATGGCTTTCTTCCAACTTGAACTTTTATATGTCTTTTTTCCTGTGTGATTTATTCCCATTGCCCTGTCCCTCATCATTTGAATAATGGATTCTGTTATGATGTTTTGAGATGTGATATCCCCCCTTGGGTGTAGGGAAAGAGTAAGAGCCCTTCATTGCAGAAACACAGTCCCTTCTCCAGTAGGTCCATCTCGTGTCCTCTCCACACTGAAACCAGAGTCTAACAGTTACTAGTAGTCATTCTGTAGTTCAGCTTCTAAACAATCATCTGTTGGACATTAGTTAGATCTGTGGGTTATCCATCTACTTTTTCTACCACTCTATACCTCCCTCGATAATGTACACCTCATCTTTCAGACTGGTAAAAACGAGAATTATATATATATATAAGGTTCTATAAAAATAACTGATTAATGTAGTCTGCACACCTAACCTTTTAGGCTTTCTATAGAATACTGCACACACGTAACTCATCTTTGTACAATTACCTTATTTTCCATTAAAAACAGAGACAGCATACTGGTTAAGAGCTTAATTTCTCATCTCAGATTTTGATATAAGTCTGCACTATTTTATTGGCTCTTTGTGTGATTTGGGGCAAGTATCTTAACTTCTCTAGCCTCAGATGTCATAATCTGAAAAAAAGTTATAAGAATATGTTCTTCTTCATGAAGTTGTTTACGAATTAAAGAGAAAATTTATGTCTTCTAAATGTTTATCAAGCATCTGTTATATATCTAGAATTCTTCTAGTCCTTGGGCATAAAGACACAATATCCATAAAATAATTATTTTCATTGACTGGCCCCAAGTAAACAATAAATGTTACTTATGTTATTATTAACATCATCTTTTACTATCCCAAATGACTTTTATTTCACTATACCATCTAGTTCATTGTTAGGTGCTGCCCTCTATTAATAGAGACTTTTTTTTTTCAGCAATACCAAAGTAAAACCTTGGAGAATCAGTATCTTATATCATTTTCTTTTGTTGTTCTTTGTGTTTTTCACGGTGTACATATGTATCTGATTTCCAGGTTAGAGAATTTTCTTTCATGATTTTTTTTAATTTCAAGAAATATATTAAGGCATGATTATAAGTGCTAGTCCATCTTTTTAATTAAACACATCCTTTATTGTGTGCCTATTATGTTCTGGGCACAGTTTTTTGTGTGTAGGAGGTCTCAGGGAACAAATATTAAAACAAATGACACCCCTCATAGAGGTTGCATTTTAATAGAGGGGCACAGGTAATAAAAATAAGCATAATGAATAAATGTATGTTATATGTCCAAACCTATTGACTGTACCTCCCTAGGAAAAAAATTATAAATATACCTATGTATATCTGCTATTTAAAAATTATATCCAAAAAATAATAATAAAAATAAAAAATTACATCCAAGTACCACTTTACTAAGCGATATTAAATTTTATATTAAAAAGAAAAGATAAAAGTAATTATTAGTTGAAGATCTATTTTTTTCTCTTATAATCAATGTGTTATCTTTCACACTGTCTCTGGTTTGCACATCTTGCTTTAAAGATCTTAATTTGTTAGCTAGTGAAGATAAATGAAATATTTCTTTAATGATAAAAAGAATTAGTTGACAGAAAAAAAACGACAGGCCAATTCTTAGCATGAAATACATGATATTTATGTGATTTAGGAACAATACTATCATAAACAATACCAAACAAAAGTACTGCAGAAGTTAGTGATTCTAGGTATTTTGAGTGATGGTCTGCCTGGTTCTGAAACCGATGTAATTTTTAAAAATAAACTGCTAAAATTTTACAACCCTAGTTTCACAGTTCTAAAGTTCATGTAAATAGATTCATACTCTGCATTTCATTTTGTATATTTTTGTTCCATTAATGGAAAATAAATCTGATTTTACTTTATATGAATATCTTCCCTGAGAAGTAGAGTGTGGCACAGTATTGACTGTCAGAATCAACTATGTTTAAACTACTGTGATGAGATTTTTTTGCCAATGCATTTATCACCATTTGTAGAAGTGGCAGTTTTAAATATCAAAATGCCTCTGAAGTGACATGACCATATTAATCTCAAATTTATGAGACCTGCAACAAAAATCCATGTGAATCTCAAAAGCTATTTTATCGTACACTTAACCCAATGTTTTGCACTAAATATTTGAAGAAGTAAAGAAAGGATAAGTGAAGACTGTTACTCATTCTCATAAATCACATCCAATTATCAGGGAGAATTATGTTGGTTCTATCTCAGAATTTATCCAGGATCAGATCTCTTCTCACCACCTCTGTCGACAATACATCTTGCCAAAGCTAGGAGGAAAAAAAACAAAAAACAAAAAAACAAAACCAGGGCGCCTGGGTGGCTCAGTGGGTTAAGCCGCTGCCTTCGGCTCAGGTCATGATCTCAGGGTCCTGGGATCGAGTCCCATGTCGGGCTCTCTGCTCAGCAGGGAGCCTGCTTCTCTGTCTCTCTCTGCCTCCTCTCTGTCTACTTGTGATCTTTCTGTCAAATAAATAAATAAATAAATCTTTAAAAAAAAAAAACAAAACCAGAATCTTAACTATTCTGTCTTTATCTGCTCTACCCCTAATCTCAACCGTGTCACTTTTATGATCCTTTAGAAACAAAGTGGATCAAATCATGCTTGCTCCAAATTTTCCAGTGGTTCTTTCCTGTCTGTCTTAGCACATAAGCCATATCCTGGAAGAAATGTAGAGGGTCATATATGATCTGATGATCTGGTCCACATTCCTTCTTTGTTCTCATTGCTTCCTTCCCCACCCCTTCCCCCAGTATACTCACTCAACTTCTCCCCCAGTGATCTTGCTGTTACTTGAACTTATCAAGCACAATCTTATTTCATGGTTCCCATATTTCTATATTTTGCTTGTTTGCCTTAGATATCTGTATGGCCCACTATCTCTCTTTCTTTACATCTCCACCCAGGTGCCTTCTCAACCACTTGGCTTCAAACCATCAGTCTCTAACTTCTACCCAGCTTTATTCTTGTGAGATTTATCAAGATATGACTTACTATATATATGCATGTACATTAAGTATATGTGTATAGTTATTGTCATTTATTGTTCATTTTCATTATGTTCAGTGTAATTCTCCAAGGTTTACAGCATATTCCTCTTAGACAAATATAAAACGAACACATTCCAAAAATGTTACCTTATTTTTTGTTGTTGTTGTTAAAAAGACAATCAGTATATTGTAAAAATATATTTAAGAACACTAGGGGAAACCAGGCACTTCACAAAGAAATACCAGGATAGGATTACTGGGTTATATACAGAACTGATTAATGTCTTACAGAGAAATAAAATATAACCTTTGGCATTATCTATCCCACTGGACAGAAATTATTTGATCCCTACTGGACAAAATTTACAATTAACCTCTGCTCCAACAGAGTTATAAAATAGCTTAGTTGATGGTGAGTCAAGTTCAGAACTTTACTGAAAGGACATTCAGTAATCAATTTTGCCAATTTCCAAGTTGCAAATAAATTTTTGACACATACAAGGTCAAACAATTTAATTTATTTTGCTGCTGTATTTTCAGATCAACAGTAATGAGCAGGTAGTATTCTTTGATCTTAGTTTAGGTACTCCACGAAGCAGATCTTGAGGCAAGGATTTAAATGCCTGCAGTTTGGGAAATCCAGAAAAAATAGTATAGAAATGAAGTGAGAAAGGGAACAAAGAAAGCTGAAAAAAGCATGGCATCAGGCAAGTTTTCAACCTGGAAAATGGGAACTGAGTCCCATGGTACAACATAAAAGATAGGGCAGAACATACTGAGCAATGAAGGTATTCCAACCTAACAATGAACTACATGGGTTATTTATTTACTAACTCTGTCATATGTTGGTGCAGTTCCAAGAAAGTTAACTCTGTCTAGATTTTCCTGTGTGAAGGCTGAATATGCTTCTTGGGCAAAACAAAAACAAAATTAAAACAAAAATAAAATAACAAGAAAACAAAATTAAACAAAAACAAAATCAAAACGCTTTTCCAGGGGTACCTTTTCCAGTGGGTTAAGCCACTGCCTTCGGCTCAGGTCATGATCTCAGGGTCCTGGGATCGAATCCCACATCGGGCTCTCTGCTCAGCAGGGAGCCTGCTTCCCTCTCTCTCTCTGCCTGCCTCTCTGTCTACTTGTGATCTCTCTCTGTCAAATAAATAAATAAAATCTTTAAAAAAAAATGCTTTCCAGTAAAAAAGACAGATGTTTCCAGTAAGCAGCCTTTAGAAAGTGAGTCCCAAGAAGATGAGAAGGATATTGGCATATCTGTTGTGGTGCTCCAAGAAAAAAACAAACAAACAAACAAACAAAAAACCAAAAAACTGTTAATTGAGGCACCTGGGTAACTGAATCAGTTAAGCTCGGACTCTTGGTTTCTGCGCAGGTCATTATCTCAAGGTCATGAGATCAAGCCCCACCTGGGGCTCCAGGTACAGTGTGGAATCTGCTTGAGAGTCTCTCTTTCCCTCGCTCTCTGCCCCTCCCCTGACTCGACTCCTGTGCTCTTTTTCTAAAATAAATAAATCAAATCACTTTTTAAAAAAGTGTTGATTGAATAAATAAATGAATGAAACGTTTCCAAGGATCTTGTAAGTTGCATTTTCAGTCTAATAGGCCCCTATAGAATAAAAGAGGCAAGGTAAATGCACAGGAAATTATATGAAGATCTTGGAAACTTATCAGCTTTTCTATCTAGGTGGTAAAGCAGGAAAAAAAGATAGGATTTTGTATCAGGCAGACTAGGTTTCATTATGTCATCTAGCTATATAACCTTTATCAGGTGACTTAACTTCTGTAAATTTTTATTTTCTCACCTCTAAAATTGGAATAATTGATCTCAATTCTCTAATTATGAAAGCATCACCAAAGTTCAAATATGTAATTATCCCCAGGATAGAAATACACCTAACAAAATCTTGACTCTTTAAAATGTTAACAAATCGCCTCTCGGCCTTTTGGCTAAGATCAAGTGTAAAATGTTAACAAATCTAAATAGAAAATATGACAAGCTGAATGTGTTGGTCAGTTGTAGACTTTGAACATTAATGGTATAATTGACAAGCCTGTCCTTTAGTAGGGAAGATTAACTCAAACCACATTAGATGATGAACATTTCCAAAAATCATCCAGCTTACTTCTTTGGTTTGGCAAAAGACTAAGTCATTATATTTCTGATTATAACTATCTTCCAATGCATATATGCTTCTGATGAAAAGCTGCGTCCTATCAATAAGAGTATTTTGTTCCTAGGGAAAGCTATAAGTTTCATACATTAATAATTTTAAAAACTGAAATTTTTGTTTGTTTGTTTCTGTAACTCAGTGAAACTTAGGAATATACAGTGTTGAGGATAAGAGCTGAACTTTGTTAAATGCCATCCTGCAAGGACTTTTAGGAGATCAACAACCACTTTGCCTTGTGCTTCGTTTAAAACTTCAACAATAAATAGATGCAGTGCCCAAGAAATGAGACATTCTCCCAATTTAGGAAGGAATGGATGGAGAAGATATATACAGATCCCAAGGAAAAGATGTAGGAAAAACACCCACATCATTTCACCTGATTTGAGACAATTTATACTCAGTAATCTGGACTTTTATGTTTTGGAGGGAAGCTGAAGAGGAAGGGAGAACAATCATAATCACCCAGAAGAATTTCTAGTAGCAAAGGAGGACCCCCTCAGGGTATCTTCAGAAAAGAAGAATGAGAGGAGAAGGACACCCAGAATCTTAGTTGCAGATTCTGTTCCCAGAGAAGAATGAATTGAGGTGAAGTTATTACTTAAATATAATGATGACAGGTATACATTCTCAAATATTCAAGATTTTATAACATGATAAATCCTTGAACTCTACCTGAAAAATTGAATAAACAAAAGAGAAACAAAACAACAAACTATAGACTGGCCATAGTCATAATCTAATGAACAGTCATGATCTAATGATCTAACAGTAATGATCTAATGTAACAGGGACACTGGATCCACTTGAGCAGAGTGGCAAGTGTGTATCAAAGTACAGTCAAATGTGGAAAATAAGTATGATAAATGTTGAGATTTAAAAATCATAATATAGGGGCTCAGTGGGTTAAGCCTCTGCCTTCGGCTCAGGTCATGATCTCAGGGTACTGGGATCGAGCCCCGCATGGGGGTCTCTGCTCAGGGGGACCCTGCTTCCCCCTCTGTCTCTGCCCGCCTCTCTGCCTACTTGTGATCTCTCTCTCTCGGTCAAATAAATTAATAAAATCTTTAAAAATAATAACATAAAACCAAAACTTAGCATACAGGGCTAGTGAAGGGAGGAAGGGTAAAGATAAAAATTTCTGGTAAGGTTTAGCAGGATATAGCTGTTACCCAAAGTGGAAGACTCAAGAAATACAGGGTAAGCTTGCTACTTAAAACCGTCAACCAAACATGTGGTTGAAAACTCTATTTTTCATGGGGATGATGGCCGTCATATTTTCAAAAAAAAAAAGCAAAACCAAATGTAGAAATATTTTACATGTATATACATAAAGTTTTTATACTTTTACATTTTAAATTTTATACATATAAAGTTTTAAAGGTAACTACTATAAAATGGAAAAAATAAAATGGAAAAAATCAATTGTGTAACAATTCACATTGCCATTAGAAAAAGCACACAGCTCCAGAGGTAAAGAGACTTTTGTCTGTTTGCTTAACTTTTATTCCAGCACTTAAATTAGTGCCACCCACAAATAGTACACACTTAATAAATATTTAATGAATTAATTAATAAGCAAGACAAAAAGGGTCAATTCAGTTAGCACAATATAGAAATTGAACTATTAAAGTAAGAAAATATAAAATAACATGCTAAAATTAAAGGTCAAGAAACATATTTTATAACAAGATATGGAAATGGGATAAACTTGCTTCCTAAAATTAGTCTCAGAGTGAGTCAAAAGCCAAAACCTAAGGATACTCTGTCCCATTAAGCAGGTATATAAAACAAAACAAAATAAAATGCTAAAAACATAAAAAGAAAACAAGGTAATAGCTTAAATACTGGGAGGGAGGTGAGGAAAAGAAGGAGCATTAAAGTGATTCAACATGTCATTATTGTATTTGCTGCTTTGTAACCTAAGCAACTTGGGGGATCATAGTATTATATATTTAGAAGGGAAGATGACCTACCTTGATGTTCTAGAATTATCAGCACTTAATTTTCTATCACTTTGCCAAAATTCCTTTAAGGGCTATGTTTCTATGAAAGAATAATTTCTTGTAAGGTAGGACTTTTTTTTTTTCCACAAATTCTTTTCATCTATCTCTAGCTCCATGACATAGTCTACAAATGTGAATTCTGTGGCGTCTCATTCTGTACCAAAGACAAGTGCACAATTTACACATCACTAAAGAAAGTACATCTGTTCAATAAGTAGGAGTTGAATATTAAGAGGTGAGGATTGTTCTAGGCACAGGTAGTGGTAACACAAAAGGGCATGGTCACTGAGGAACTCATAAACTGTCAGGAGAGGAGAGCTGACATGCAAATGAATCTGTCCAATGAGATAAATGTGGGGTGTTAGTGGGCATAGGGTCCAGAGCGATAAGAAGAAGGGGATCTTGTGACAGCATAGGCATGTTGGACCAAGGCTCTTCTCAGAAATTATTACTCCTGTGCTGCCAAAAACTATACAGAGAAAGAGAAACAGACTGAAACAGAAGGAGTAGGAAACAGGGAGAAGGGGAAAGGAAGAGCGAGCCTGTCTAAAGAGAAACTGGGTTATTATAAGCCAATAAGGACTTTAGTGACATCATAGGTCATAACATTTAAATTGACCAAAGCACTACTTGTTATTATTACTATTTTGCCACCAGAAAAAGAAGAACTTTAGATGAAGTATGCCATTCACTTGATAGTTTTAAAAAATTAGAAACATACATAGAAGTATTACAGAGAAGTTTTTCTATACATAGAAGTTACCCTAAAATAAAGTATCAAGACAATGAAAATCCACTCACCTAGTGTTTTCTCCCATTCTGTGTTTAGAAGCACACACACACACAGTATAGAATAAGAAAGACTCAGCACAAAACAGAGGAAAGGTCATTGGATTTGGTTGCATATTGGATGCCTTACTGAGACTAGCATTTTTTTTAAAAATTTTATTTTTTTTAAATTTCTTTTTACTGTTCTAAAATTCATTGTTTATGCACCACACACAGTGCTTCATGCAATGCGTGCCCTCCTTAACACCCCCACCCCCCTTCCCTCCAAAACCTGATTTGTTTCTCAGAGTCCACAGTCTCTCATGGTTTGTCTCCCCCTCCAATTTCCCCCCACTCGCTTCTCCTCTCCATCTCCCCATGTCCTCCGTGTTATTCCTTATGCTTCACAAGTAAGTGAAACCATGTGATAATTGACTCTCTCTGCTTGACTCATTTCACTCAGTGTAATCTCTTCCAGTCCTGTCCATGTTGATACAAAAGTTGGGTATTCATCCTTTCTGATGGAGGCTTAATACTCCATAGTATATATGGACCATATCTTCTTTATCCATTCATCCGTTGAAGGGCCTCTTGGTTCTGTCTACCATTTGGCGACTGTGGACATTGCTACATTTTTAATATTGTGCCCTATCTAAGCTGCCTTTAACTTTCTTCAACTATCATATAGCTTTTATTTGATCTTGATGCATTTTACCCCCCTATCCTGTCAGGTTTGCTCTGATAAAATGTAACTAAGAATTTCTATCTCCTCCTGTTTTTTTGTTTTTTGAGAATAGTGTTAACTCTTTAAAACAAGGCAAAACAAAACTTTATTTTAATAATTTATACTGTTCAAGATTTAGCTATTTAAAACATTGTTGAAAATTATAATACAGAGAAAATATTGAAAATTTATTTTTTAAATTGTTTTTGCTCTTATAGGTCCTTTGCTTTTCCACATGAATTTTAGAATCAGCCTTCCATGTTGTACCAAAAAACAAAAAAAACAAAAACAAACAACAAAAAAAAAACCTACTAAGACTTTTATTGGAATTGTGTTAAATCTACAGATCAACTTAGAATTGATCTATTAATAATAATATATATATATCGCCATTTATTTAGATTTTTTTAACCTTCTTTCACCAATGCTTTGTGCTTTTAAGTATAGAAGTCTTGCATGACTCTTACTGAATTCATCCTTAAATATTTAATTTATTTGGTACTATATGAATGGTATTATTTATTTAATTTCAATTTATGAATGCTCATTTATAATAAATAGAAATACAATAATTTTTATATGTTAATCATGTTACCTGCAAACTTACTGAACTCACTTATTAGTTCTAATAGCTTTTATGGATTTCATCAGATTTTATACAAAGATTATATATTACTAAGTTTTTTATATTAATCCAGTATAGTTTACATACAGTGTTACATTAGTTTCAGGTGTACAATGTAGCAATTCAACACTTTTTTCATACATTGCTCAGTGCTTCTTATGATAAATGTACTCCTAATCCTCTTCACTTACTTCATCCATCCCCCACCCACCTCCCCTCTGGTAACATCAGTTTGTTCTCTGTAGTTTCTTGGTTTGTCTTTCTCTCTCTTTTTCTTTGTTCATTTGTTTTGTTTCTTAAACTCCACATGTGAGTGAAGTCATATGGTATTTGTCTCTTTGGCTGATTTTACTCTTTTTTTTTTTTTTTAAGATTTTATTTATTTATTTGACAGACAGAGATCACAAGTAGGCAGAGAGGCAGGCAGAGAGAGAGGAGGAAACAGGCTCCCCACTGAACAGAGAGCCCCCTGTGGGGCTCGATCCCAGGACCCTGGGATCATGACCTGAGCCGAAGTCAGAGGCTTTAACCCACTGAGCCACCCAGGCACCCAGCATTTTACTCTTTAGCTGCATCCATGTTGTTGAAAATGACAAGATTTCATTCTTTTTTATGGCTGAATAATATCCCAACATATTTACAAACATACACACATATATGCACCACATCTTCTTGATTCATCTATGGATGAACACTTGGGCTGCTTCCATAGTTTGGCTATTATAAGCAATGCTGTGATAAACATAGGAGTGCATATTAGTGTTCTTGTATTCTTTGGGTAAATGCCCAGTAGTACTATTACTGAATCATAGGTAGTTCTATTTTTAATTTTTTAAGGAACCTGTGTACCACTTTCCATGGTAGCTTCACCATTTTACCTTCCCACCAATAGTGCATGAGGGTTCCTTTTTCTGCACATCCTCACCAACACTCATTGCTTCTTGTGTTTTTTTATTTTAGCCTTTCTAATAGCTGTGAGGTGATAGCTCATTATAGTTTTGATTTGTATTCCCCTGATGATGAGTGATGTTGAGCATTTTTTTCATGTGTCTGCTGGCTATCTATATATCTTCTTTGGAGAAATGTTTGTTCATGTCTTCTGCCGATTTTTAATTGGATTATTTGTTCTTGGGGGTGTTGAATAATACATACATTATTGAGTTGTATGTGAATAAAGACAGTCTTACTTCTTCCTTTTTAATGTTGATGACATTTATTTCTTTTCCTTGTTTCAATGCAAAGACTAAAATCTCCCATCCAATTTTGAATAGATGTGGTGGGATCAGATACTTTCTGATCTTATGGGGAAAGTATCCAATTTTTTACCATTATGTATCATTCTAGCTGTAGGTTATTCATAGGTGCCTGTTATCAGATTGACACTGAGACAGTTCTTTTACATTCCTACTTTGCTGAGTTTCTAAACAGAATAGATGTTGGAATTTGTTAAATGTTTTTCTGTGTCTATTCAGATGATAGTGTTTTATTTCCTTACTATTGTAACAAAATATGTTGATTCATTTTGAATGTTAAATCAATCTTGCATTTCTGGAATGAATACCAGTTGGTCATAGTATGTCAGTTGTATATACTGTTGGATTTGATTAGCAAAAGTTTTATGGGACAGCTGGGTGACTCCATCAGTTAAGTGTCTGCCTTAGGCTCAGGTCATGATCCCAGGGTCCTGGGATTAAGTTCTGCATCAGGCTCCTTGCTCAGCAGGGACCCTGCTTCTCCTTCTGCCTTCTGCCCGCCCCCCAGCCCCCGCTTGTGTTCTCTCTCTCTCTGACAAATAAATAAATAAAATCTTAAAAAAAACACAAAAAACAAAAATGAAAACAAAAAAACAACTTTGTTTAGTATTGGTTATTGGTATATTGTGTTTTTATTTTCATTCAATTCAAGATAGTTTTCAATTTTCCGTTTTTTTTTTTTTCTCCTCTGACCTGTTGGCTATATAGAATTGTTTTAGATTACAAATAATTAGGAATTTCAAAATATTTTTATTGATGTCTAATTTAATTCTGTTTTCCTTTATGATCTAGAGTTAAATTTGCCATATAAAATGCACAATGTCTGGTCAGTTTGAATTTTAAATAAACATTGAATAATTATGTAGTATATGTTTCAAGTATAACATGGAACCTAGTTATACTAAAAACATTATTTGAGGGCTGCCTGAGTGACGCAGTTCGTTAAGCATCTGACTCTTGGTTTTGGCTTCGGTCAGGATCTCGGGGTCGTGAATCTTCTTGGAACTCCCTCTCCCTCTGCCCCTTCTGCTTGTACACTCTTTCTCTCTCTCTCTCTCTCAAAATAAATAAATCTTTAAAAAATAAAAAAGTAAATAAAAACATTAATTGATAAAGCAAATGAAAAGACAGGCCACAGACTGAGAGAAAATATTTGCAAAAGACTCTTCCGATAGAGAACTGTTATCTAAAATAGATAAAAAAAATTCTCAAAACTCAATAGTAAGAAAAAAGAAAGTCATAAAATCAACAAAAAAAAGGCTGAAGACTTTAACAGACACTTTACCAAAGAAGATGTACAGATGCCAAATCAGTATATGAAAAAATATTCCACATCCTATGTCATTAGAGAAGTATAAATTAAAACAATAATGATGTACTAATACATATCCATTAGCATGTTCAAAATTCAGAACAGTTAACGACAAATGCTCATGATGATGTGGAGGCTGCAGAGACACATTCACTGTTGCTGAGAATGCAAAATGGTCCAGACACTATGAGAGACAATTTGGTGGTTTCTTATACAACTATACTTTTTTTTTTAAGTAAATTTTTAGAGTTGGGCAAGCATCATCACAATCTAATTTTCAAGAACTGTACATATTCTTATCATATAATCCAACAGTCATTCTTCTTGGTAGTTACCTGTAAGAGTTAAGAATTTATGTCTACACAACAACCTGTACAAGGATGTTTAGAGCAGCTTTACTCATCATTGCCAAACTTAGAAGCAACCAAGATTTCCTCCAGTAGGTGATAAATAAACAGTGGTGCATCCAAACAATGGAACATTATTCAAAGCTAGGAAGAAATGAAATATCAAGCCATGAAAGGACATAGAAGAACCTTCAATGCATATCGCTAAGTAAAAGAATCTAATCTGAAAAGCCTATGACTATATGATTCCAAATATGTCACATTCTAGAAAAGGCAAAACTGTGGAGATGGTAGAAAGACTGGTGGTTCTCAAGGGTTAGTGGTGAGGAAGAGATAAATACGTGGAACACAGAATTTTTAAGGCAGTGAATATATTCTGGATTGTATTATGGTAGGTACATGTCATTATACATTTGTCTAAACCCATAGAATGTAGGACACCTAGAGTGAACAGTAAGGGAAACTAGGTACTTGGGGTGATATGATGTATCCACGTGGGTTCAGGAATTGAAAAAACATACCACTCTGGTGGCAGATGTTGATCATAGAAGAGGCGGTGCATGTGTGGGTGCAGGGAACATATGGGATATCTCTGTAACTTTCTTCCAGTTTTGCTGTGAACCTAAAACTACTTGTAAAAAATAAAGTCTTTAATAAAAAACAAGTATCATTTGATGTTTATCTGAAATTCAAATATAAGTGTGTGTCCCTTTTTTGCTGTTGTTAAACTGGCAACTATCTACCTATGGTTTATCTTGGTAAACGTTCCGTATATATTTGAAAACAACAACATATTCTGTTATTGTTGAATGTAGCGTTCCCTAAAAATTTATCAAGTTAAGTTTGGGTAATAGTGTTCTTCAGTCTGCCATATCCTTGCTGATTTTCTGCCTGCTTATTCTATTAACAATTAAAAGAGGTATTGAAACTCTTATTATGTTTGTGAATTTGTATATTTCTCCTTGAAGTTATATCAGTTTTGCTTCAAGTATTTGAAGCTTGGTTATAAGTGCATAAGTCTATAAAATTGTTTATTGGTTCTTCTTGATGACTTGACCCCTTTATCAGTATGAAATGAGATTCTTTTTTCTGAGTGATATTCTTTATTCTGAAATCTACTTTGATAGTATTAATATGACTTTGCCAGTTTTCTTTTGATGAGTTTTAGCATGGCATATTTTTTCTTTATTCTTTTATCCTATTTGAATCTTCATATTTAAATTGAGTTTCCTATAGCTTATAATTGGGTTTTGTCTGTTTATCTCCAGTATGCCTATTTCTTCCTTTTAATAGGGGGTCTATTTACATTTGACATGACTATTAGTATGATGAGATACAAATCTATAACTGCGATATTTGTTTCTGTTTATTTCACCTGTTCTTCATTGTTGATTTTTTTCTAATTTTCCTACCATCGTTAGTATAGTTTATGATCCATTTTATGTGTATGGATTTATTACTTAAAACTCTTTGTTTTGTTACTATAGTGATTATTTTAATAATTTGCATCTTTAATTTATCACTGTTTACCTGCACATGAGTAAAGTAGTATACTTTTATCATTGCCCTCCCTCAGAGATTTTTACCTTTATATACAATATAAACTCTATGCAATATTGTTATTATGTTTGTTTCACTTGAACTGGAAGCCCTCTGGAGATAGTCACCATGTCTCCTGTGCTTCCTATTCAATATCCCTTGCCTAGTATACAGGTCTATATAAAATAATTACCTAATGAATGTTTTAAGCATAAAATAATAAAAAAGAATGAAAAGACAGCATTTTTAATTAGTATTGTTTTTGTATTCTTCCTCATAATACACTCTGAAGGGTTTTATGGATATATCTTTTGTAACCTATAGAATGCAGTAACAAGAACTACTTTAATATTCTTGTTTAAGTCTTTCATTTATGTCAGTTCTGGATACATTTTGATTGACTGATTTTTCTCCTCATTATGGTTTATATTTTCTTGCTTCTTTGCAAATCTGGAAAACTTTACTTTGTTTGATGCCACATGGTTTTGTCTTCCTATATAAGGGGACCTTTAAGCAGCATTAGAGTTACAAGTACCAGCCCCCTGCACAGTCAAAAACCTGTGTATAACTTTTAGCTCCTCCAAAACTTAACTACTAATACCATACTGTAGACCAAAACTCTTACCAATAATATAAATAGCCAATTAACATGTATTTTGTATATGTATGTTATATACACTATCCTTAGAATAAACGAAAGTCAAGAAAAGAAAATCATAAGAAATAGAATATACATTTATAATACTGTCTTGTAAAAAAATTAACATAAAAGTGGACCCATATAGTCCAAGCCCATGCTGTCGGCCCAAGGATCATGTATATATTATGAAGCTTTATACTGGGACACGTTTGGGTTACATGTTAACCATTTGATATTTTTTGGTGGGACCAGAACAACATTTAATCCAGTGGTATTATCTCTCATTTCTGAAGTAAAACCCTTTTAAGTATTCTAACCAATGGACATTAATTACAAAGTTTTCCCTTACAGCTTTTTGGAACATGCTTTGTTCCTTATATGAACCCAGTGTTACTGTTTCCTCTAATTCTTTTGGACGATACTTTCCTCTGCTAAGGTAGCTTCCTCAAATTCAGGCACTGGTCATTACTCTGCAGATTACTTGAGTGAACTCTCTGTTGCTCTCCAGAATCCTCTCTGTCAAGCTCTTTCTTTTCTAGCACTCTGTTCTGTGAACTCTAGCTTCTTGGGTTTCCTTGGACCCATCACTCTCTTGCTTTCAATGCAGCCACATCTGCCCAGTGAATTCCCTCTCTCTGAGCCACTGTGTGTCAACTCTCAAGCCAGGAATCTGGGGCAACTGTGGAGCTCCCTTCAATTGTCTTATCTTGTGCATGTTCTGACATAATGGTGTCATCTAATATATGTCATTCAATAATTGCTTTTTTACTAAATAATGTAACTAACAATTCTTTCCATGTTGGTATATGTGGAACTAATTCATAATTTTTTGGTGACTACATCATATCATTCATAATTTGAGTATCATATGGTTTTTTGCCATTCGTCTTTTTTTTTTTAAATATTTTATTTATTTCTTTGATAGACAGAGATCACAAGTAGGCAGAGAGGCAGGCAGAGAGGGAGGAGGAAGCAGGCTCCCTGCTGAGCAGAGAGCCCGATGCGGGGCTCGATCCCAGGACCCTGGGATCATGACCTGAGCCGAAAGCAGAGGCTTTAACCCACTGAGCCACCCAGGCGCCCCTCCATTCGTCTTTTTGATGAACATTTTTTTTCTTAATATTTTGCTGTTGTAAGCTAGGTATGATGAGTGCCCATATATATGCTTTCCTATGTAATGATGTGGGTATTTCTCTAGGACAGGTAATGAGTGTCATTCAAATTTTATAGGGTCAAATTGCTTTCTGTAGCTGTCCCAATTACACTGTTCCAACAAAATACAGAAGGTATCATTTCTTCACACCTCCATCCCCAATTAATATAATAAAGGATTATTGAAACAGTTAAAATTATGCATAAAATATCATGTTTATTTTCTCTACAATGAAACATATGTCCACCTCCTTGCCCATTTCCAATCAGGATGTTTGTCTTATTATTGTTTTCAAAAGAATAGATCCTATATAACTCTACATTTCTAAATGTGTATGTATGATAATTGTTTTATACTACAAATATTTTCATTCAGGGTTTCACTTTTTGTGTCTAATTTAAGGTTTTTCTGACTTGAACTTCATAAACATATATTAAAATATTTTCTCCCAATATGTTTTGGGTTAAGATTTATACATTTAAGTTTTGCATATACCTATTCTTGTTTTTGTGAAAGGTGTGAGCTAGGACCCTAAATTCTTCCCCCCCCAAACATATGGGCAGTCTTCCCAACAAAATCAGTTGAACAAGAGGAATTGATTGAATAAGAGGAATTGATTGAACAACAATCAATTTAAAGGATTTTAAAATGGATGTGAAATGCCCCCTTTCTTTATGCAATATCTTCATAGACACAGCCATAAGTTTGAAGGTTTTCCCTGATGTTCTCTCAGTTTATCCTAGCAGTGGCATCATTGGATAATATTGCTGCCTCCCTTTTCTTTGTGAAGAAACATGCTCAGAATTATTTGCTTAAGTTTAAACAGCCCTCCTGAAACCGAACAAGCATTCAAGTTCCCGTTTTTTAAATCCAAATCCTATGCTCTATTCCCTACTCTAAGGTCACGTCCAGTTTATTTTTCTGATTTCTTGGCTCAGTGTGATTTTTAAATAGCTTCCAGCTCTAGACAGATGGTTCTACTTTCCCCTTCTGAAAGAACCTAATCTCAGATAATGTCCGATATCAGATAACTCAGGTATTTGACATGTCAAAAACTCTACATTTCCCTTTAGATTCTACCCTGCCCAATCTTTAGGGCATGGAGATACAAACACAAATCAATATGCTCAGTTCCCAGGAGTATACATAAAAAATTAAATAATAATAACTCAGAGGGTTCTTATTTCATGTACAATGTGACTCCTTTCCTTTTCTGTAATGGTTTATAGAGCTTGAAAGATACAGCTAAAGGAAGTTGGAAGGAAGAATAAATCTGTTTAGCTACCTCCTAAGACCACAGTCCCAGAAGCTTTTTATCTTTAGTGAACGTGACCCGTGAATGATTGTGCATCACCATCAATTTTCCCCCATATGTGGCTGATGAGTATGTGAAATGGGGGTTCATTAAAAATAAAAGCAAAGCAATTAGAAGGACTGCAAAACAGAGATCAACACACATTATCAGACAGAGGAAATGGTATGCTAAAAAAAGTATTAGCTTTGCAACTAGTTTCAATCTACTGCAGGCTATGAAATGATAATCTCTGCTTATTATTTTTCTAGTAAATGTCATCTGTGTCATTTCTGTTTACAGATGAGTGAGTTTCAATCTTGAAATGCTTATTCTCTGCCTCTATTATAGGAAGAAAAAGATTTTCCTAGCTTGCCTCTGGGAAAGCAATATTGTCTGCATTTGTATTCTGAACTAGACTAAGGGAAAAAGCATTGAAACAGGGAATTACTCCATGTGTCTGACTGGATTGCAGTTTTGGGAACTGCAAAGAAGGTTTCATGCTAATAGAGAAAGAGTGAGCAAGCGAGAGAGATTATATACTCCTCTACTGTGGTAGAAAGGTAACATACAAGACATAAAATGCATGGGTGAATGGTTTTCAGCACCGCTTTGTACCTTTTGATCTCAACTGCCATCCTAATATATTGAGTAGAATGTCCAAGTTTTGGATCCAGATATGGAAAGACTTGTTATTGTGCATTTTTTGGAGCTAGGTTTTTAAAGTTCACCTATGAAATATACAGTACTATGTAGGTAAATTTGTACAGAAGGAAAATGGATCACAATTATACTATTGAAATATATTTAACTATTGCAAAGACAGTTCTCTCCTACTAAATTGGAGCATAAGACACAAGATAATGCTAGCAATCATAATAACAAGCATCTTGATATTAATAAGAAATTAGAATTGTGGCAAATAAATGAAGATACACACCTAACCTGAAGTTTTCTTAGCTTGAAAGACCCAACCTATGTCTAAAGAGTTGAAAGTTTGTCGAATCTAGACCGATTATTTGCCTACATGTCTTTTGTGGATGGACTTCGGATAATAGCATGGAGTATGCATTTGCACAAGAAAACAATTGTTTCTCTTTTCCACTAATGAATAATCCATCTCACTTTAAAATATATTTAAACTATATAAGAAAGAAAAAAATAAACTTATTTGTGGTATTAGATTTCAGAAATTAATTCTATTAATAATGTGGTAAAATTCCCTTAAGTTTATATAGTTATTATTTTGAGTTTCTTAGATAACTGTTTACAGTGATAAATCTTGTTAATTATACCTTCTTTAAAATGATATAAGTATTTGCATGTCAGTATAATGTTTTGTAAACCACAAGTATTTCTTTTGTAAAGACATAAATCATAAATATTTTAATGGAGTAGTTTCTATCTGGAGGCTCTACTATGGTTTCATCTAGTCCTTTTTTTGGAAATTGATTTCCACTATATTTGCTGCAGTTGTTTGTGGTGTACGCTATGGACTTCCTTCTGACAAAATGAAACTGAGGTCAGTTTTATAGGTCATTCCTGAGGTCTCTTCTCACACAAACTCAGGAACCTCCACTGCTGGAGTAATAGAGTGATAGGAGAGTTCATGCTTAGACCTTTCAAAATAACAACAAAAAGAGATAGCAGGGACCCTAGTGTTAAAAGCCAAACTTTTAATTTTCAGAGTCATGGTTTTTCAGAGAAGAAATAATTCAAAACAAAACAAAACAAAACAAACAAACAAAAAACAAAAACAAAAAAAAACAAAGCCCCAAACACGAACAGTAGCATGTAGTTTCCACATCATAGTATACAAGCTGCCCAGGTGTGTGTGCAAGCAGGACCCAGGGTGCATGCCACTTCATACCGAAGTTCTATGTCCCTTTCACATTAGGATTTTCACATTCTATAGGTTTTAATCCAATCTTAATTTTAGTTTTAACCTAACTTTCCCTCCAGGGAAGAGTGGGATTGGTTCGCAGGAACATTTTCCTTGGACCATTCACCGTCAGAGAAGGCTGTATCCTCCCAACAGGAACATAAACCCTTTCAAGGCATAAAGATGTGATGCAGAATTCCATTCTCATGGTAATCATCTGATACATGAAAAGTAATGTTATTGAACTGAATGACATTTTTGACATGAGAAACTTGAATAAAGGCTGTATCTATATGCACCCCAAAATTGAAGAAACAGGAATTAATTGAACAAAAAACATTCCATGGACACTTCCCCTTGAATTCCCAAGGACAAGTCCCCTTAAATTCTGTTACATTGTGAGTGCCCAACCAGAAGAAAATTATAATTGTCTGAATGGAAAACGTCTTCATTACAATGATGTAGTATAACTGTGAATTTGTTGGATTTAAAAAAAATGTATATATCCATAAAACTACTGATATGTCTAAAAGTATCTCCACTTATTTTTTTTCAAAAGAAAAATTTTATATACAATTTAGTTTCCCTTTTTTAAAACACATGAATCTGCTTAAACAATAAACAATTCTCATTTTGTGTATCTAAATATAAAAAAAATTAAGCTTTAATACTGCCATGCATTGGATAGTTGGATATGTCATATTGAAGATTGTTTTTGTTAAACTGTTTTTAACACAGTGATTACTAACTTTACATCTTTTCTATAGAAAAATGCATTTTAGTTTGAAAATAAAATAAAATTTAAAGTCCAGAAGTCTAGCATCCTGAAACATCACTTATTAATCATTATTATTGAAACTATGGAGAGAAAAACAGAGTGGCAGAACTATGTTGAAATGTACAGAAATTGGAAAATGGAGCTCCTGACTTAGAAAACCTTCTAGAGCACCAGGAATTAATACTTAGGAAAAACCTTTTGAAGTCTCTTTACTATTTCTTTGAGGATGAGCAGATTTAGCAGTGAAATGTCCCAACCTGAATATTTGTGTACTCCTTCTCCACCAAACCTGTTTCTTCTCCATGTTTACCATCACAGCTAGAGTTAGCACCTCTGCAATTTGACAGGCATTCCAGGCACTTTCCCCTCCCTTCCTTCACACAGCCAAACATCAATCTTACTACTATTCTTTTCACCAGGCATTAGATCCATCCACTCCTCCATAGCCTCCAAATCACTTCGCTTGAGCAGGCTATCTAAATTACTACAAACCTCAAGCCTCCAATATTTACTTTGTAAAATGCAATCAGAACTTTTCTCTAACATGCAATCATGATCATGTCCTCCTGCTTAAAACCATTAGGCAGGTAACAATTGCTCCGAAAATAATACTCAGACTTTATGGCATGGCTTATAGGATGAAGCTTTATCACGCTTTTTCTGCCCTGAATTCAGCCACCAACCTCCCTCCTTCGTTCACTACTGTTTGACTCAACTCTTCCACCATTTCTGAACTTCTTGCGTCTTCTAGAATTACACAAACTTTTATACTCCTGGGTATTTGCACATGCTTTTCTCTGCCAGAAAAACTCGTAGTCCTGCCATAAAAATTCTTATTTCTTATTTTTGATTACTGAATTTGTATTCATGGTTTAGACTAGTGGATTTTAAACACATTTGGAGGCATGATTCATCATATGTATATATATATATATATATATATATATATATATACATATGTGTATATATATATATATTTTTTTTCCTTTGAAGCCCTAAGCTCTCTCACACACAACACAACTGGAAAAAAAAATGTTTCATGAAAAATATACTCACACATTTTGTATGCCATGCAATCTATAGTTTATATTTTCTTCTACTCTTCTTGATTTGCTAAATTAATTTTTATAGACTCCAATTTGAAAAACATGACTTAAGATAATTTACTTTAGGAAGTCTTTCTTGATTCTTTTGAACTAACTTGATGTAATGCTCTGTGATTCTACTGGATCTTGGACTCCCATATTATAGCCCTAGACATATTTGGGGTTATGACTTGTTTAACTGTCTACCTTTGCTAAAGATGGAGCATAGGGAGGCCAGCCACAGTGCTATCCTGCTAACATCAAGCATTCTACACTGAGTACAGCACCTGCCATCTAACTGCTTAAAAAATTGAAATTGAGTTATAACAGATTGAAAAGCAAAATCTGGTCTATTTTAATTACTCATGCTTAAAAAAGTTTTTTTTTTTTTTATCCTAACTAAAACACTGAGGAGTAAGAGATTTCAAGTATGTCTTCAAAAAAGCCAAAGAGGTATAAGAAAGTTTTAATGAAAAAGTTGAAAATTGTAGTAATGAGGAAAAGAGAAATATGTCTTTTTGGCAGTCCTAGGGAGGGCTATATTTCTTCTTGTTTATACTGTTATATATCAGTTATAAACTGCAAAATGCCAGCTTGTACTGGAAGGATATCCCGAGAGCAGCATATTATCTCTAGCTATTGTTCTGATGGAATGTGTCCCAAGAGAAATAAGGCATGTACTTTAACATTTAAAACTTAAAACAATTAGTCTTTCTTTCTGTACAAACATTTCAAAAAAAGCTACATTCCCTATATATGAGTCAGAGGTGATCATAAGTTTGCTTACTTTTTACTCTGAGTGTGAGAAGAAGTGTTACTCTTTACCCAACTTCAGTCTATGTTTTGGTATGACTTGCCAAGATTTTTCATGCACATTTGTGACCTTGATTTAGTTATTTCTAACTCCTTAAATTTTTACAGTGAATTGATTAAACTTAGAAAAAAAAGTTGGGGATATCTTCAGTATGATTTTTTGGGATATCTGGTTTTTTGGTAAAAAATATGTTCTAATCATTTTCATTAGTGTAAGCACTCATTTCTGGGAAATTTAATTCATATGTTTCTACTTCACATATCATCAAAATATTGTTGCAAAAGAACTTTAAAAACAGCTGTTTCCTCTCCAAATAATGCATTCAGGCTTTGGATAACCTATTTTTTGCTTTATGTTTTTTGCCAAACACCAAGCACACGGGCAGATGAATCAGTGTACCAAATAGGATGCAGTCCTACACTCTATTTTTCTTAAGATTGCAATGCACAATATAAGTGATATTAATGAAAATCTATTTCCTCATATAAAGGAATCATTTGAGAAGGCCAAACAAATATGGAAAATTTTAAGTGAAATTCTTTAACTCTAGCTAAATAATAATTATCCCATCTACATCACTTAAGATAACCTCTGCTTCAAGAAATGAAAGCTTTACTGAAATTTGCTTAAACCGCAGGGAATATATTATCTCACATAACAAAAACCCAGAGATAAATTGGGGCATTTGATGGTGATGTACGGTATGTGATTTCTTTCTCTTAGTTCTGCTGTCTTCCTTCTTCAGACTGGGAGCAAGATAGAGACAGAAGTTTCTTCTATGATAATGCCCAGAAAAGAAGATCACTTGTTATGCATCTCTTTTAGCAGGGAGGGGAACTTGTCTAAACCCCTCTACCCCAGCAAATTTTTCCTCAAATCACATTGGTCAAAATTGGGTAGCACGTTCTTTGTAAACCAAAAGCTGTCAAGGGGAATGAGATTATGGTCTTCAGACCAATAAGACTTATACTTTGTTAAAGATGAAGGAGTCTTTCTCTAAGACTCTGGTCAGTTCATGAAGAGTAGATATCTGAACGAAACTGGAGATTTGGGGCAAGGAATATTAGGAATAAATGTTGGGTAATCAAAAACAACAAAAAAATAGATAGGATGCCAGCAGTCTTGTTTATTCCTCATATATAAATATGTTAGTCTAATGAGTATCAGTAAGGGTTCAAGTCATTAATATTCACTACAACTGTTTTTTGTAAGATGCCATAAGTTTCATTAAGTTAAAAAAATCATCTTTATCATGATGATGATGATGATTATTTTAAAGAAATTAAGGAAATTATTAGCTTCATCTGTTTTTTTTTCCTGAATCCTCTAGGCAGCTTTCTTGGGCTATGGATAATCAGTTGCAAGAGAGAAAAAAGAATAATTGGGTTAAGCTGAGAAAATAATTGGTGAAAGTACTCGAAGTCTATGTCAGAAGTTCAGATTTTATTGAAGAGCCACTATTAAGCTTGATTTGTAGTGGGTATAGAGTTGTGAAATAGGGAATTTTATTAACTAAACATCAGAATAATATGATTCTTGCCACTTTCTTCAGCAGAACAACACTTATCTTGTCTGTTCCACCCATCTGAATCTATCTTTAGGTTCAATTATTGATTTTCATCTTCTGATAAGAAAGAAGTGAGAACTTTCAGAAAATGACCTGATTCCACTTTCCCTCTCTCACTGTCTTGGATAAAAAGGAAACTGAAAGTATAAAATGAGAGGGTGGTTTTCAGGTTACTGGAATATTCTTCCTGTCCTATTAGAGTTTTTAGATATTTTAAATGTTAAAGCAATAACATGTTTCTTCAAAATAAAAGGTAAATATGAGTTTCTTCCACATCATTAATTAGTTCTTTGATGGAAACTAAAGTCCATAAAAGAGTTGGGGGGGGGCTTTTTAAAATTGGAGAAGACTGCTCATCTGTGAAATGTGGGGATTTGATTAAATAATCACAGCTCTCTTTCAGGTGTAAAATTTGATGATTCCATCTGAGTAGGCATATTTAAAAGCAAGAAAGAATATTATGCATTTTCACATCTAGCACTTTTATTCTACTGGAAAAGCTTTTCAAGTCAATTTTAAAATTTATTTTACTAAATGATTCATGTTTTACATTAAAAAAATTGATCTAGTCTAGTTGGTTTGAGTGAATTAAAGCTTCACCTAAGAAATGGGGAAAAAATAACTGCTATTTTCAAATTCATAAATTTTGTTCTGGTATCCAAAAGAACCAAGTAATAGTTATATCTGATTAATTATACTTACAATGACATATAGAAAGGTACATGTTTAGCACATGATTAATATTTATTATATTTTAAAACAAAAAAATATAAAGCATATTAAGTGAAAGTTACTATCCATATTTATAGCCTCATGGTCTTAGCATGGTTTCTTTGTGTGTGTGGGTCTGTGTATATGCAAGCACATGTTTGTGTTTTAAACAGGGCTTTTGAAAAAGTAATTATGAATTATTCAGTTTTATTTATTTATTTTGTACCTTTTCCTTTTATTTTTCACTGTTAATTAATGGTAAATTCAAGTCAAAATAACTAACATATTTTCAGGTATGCCAAAGGTAACTAAGCATAGAGAACTCTAGTCACCAAAGTTTACCAATCCAGCATTATTGTACAGCCACTGAAAGTGAACAGAAGAAATGTTTTTACCTGAGGTATTTTTTCCCCCTACTTTACCCAAGTAAACCCTTATCATCTTCAGATTTTTCATCATGAATTTGCTCCTAAAGATTTACTCTTACTGGAGTAAGCTTAGAGGAAGGTTAACTTCCTCTAAAACATATCTTACAGAATAATTTCCTCCTTCTAGCATTTACTTCTCTGCTCATATAATTATTTGAATATCTGTTTCACTCACTAACTGTAAGCTTCTGAAGACAACCACTATGTCTACTATGATTATTATTGAACACACATTACCTACTATACAGCTTAATATAAAATAAATGCCCCCCACACACACATTTGGAATGAGGGAGTAAAAAGTAAACAAAACCAGAATATTTTGTGCTGGTCTTCACAAAAACAATCTGAAGTAGTTGGTATATTCGTTACCTTGTAAAGCTATAGTAAACTATTCTCCTATTTACATTTTTAATGTTTTACTACTTTTAATGCCAAGCACAAATAAATGCTGGATGAATGTAGTATAAAATAAATCTATCAGCGTAATAGTTTATAAATAAACAAAACTAATAATATTCACTTCATCCTTCCCTTTTCACATTCCATTTTATCTCTTTCCTCACTTACCCATTGGGTTGATTTGATCTTGATTATCTCTTTAATGCATCCATCTCCTGCTTTTCCGGTTGTTCATTTCTAATCTGACTCAAAACAAGAATAAGCTATCTGATCTCTGTGTCTCATTTCTTCCTTATCCATCGATTACTTCTTAATGATGCTGAAACTACTTTCCTAACACATATATCTCTTCAGTATTTTTTCTTATTTTACCTACAATTCACCATGAAGTTCATATTTGGAATGGTTTAAAAGACAATCATAATTTAAACATCTACTGCCCTTATTTTTTCAAGTTTAATACCCTTTATTTATACCCACATGCTCTTCATCCTGCCATAACTGTTCTCCATTGCCCCTCTTTGTTCACAGTATAAATGACTTCTTATCCCTTAATGCTCTATCATATTTCCTCATGGAAGAGTATTTTTAAGGCAGCAAATGACAGGAACAATGAAGTTAAAAACCAAGTGACATGGGTTTTAATTTCAGACTCTATCTTTGTGATTGAGTCTTGGAAGATTGATTCTTCATGTAATCTGAAACCAACTTTTTTCTTATGTAAAATGGATACTTAAAAACAAAAACATAGTTACACTTTCTTTCTCTAATATGCTCCAGTGAGAAAGACTCACTCCCTTCTGTTTCTGAGGTTTTTATTCAATATATCTTTTAAGTTTTTGTTACATATGTATTTTAAAGACATTTCTTTTTCTGACTTCACTGGATACATTATGAAGAAAATTTATATCTCACACTTGTTTAACTTTTAATCACATGAGACACATACCAGATATTTAATAAATTATTGTTCAGTTACAGAATGAACATTAAATATTTGTCTAATCAAAATATCAATATATATTGATACATGATAAGAGTAGCCAAAATATTTGATTGACAAATCCTAAATTCATTTATAATTACTTTAGAATATATATTTTTATGAATTACAAATACTTTTTATGAGTTGCAAACAGTTAGGTCCATAAAATATGGCTTCCATAGTAGGTATCTGTTCTGCAAATATCAACTCTAAAGTCTTTCAAAAATTTTTGAAAAGTATATTTTTAAACTTATCCATATACTATTTTTTAAAGACACATATTGTCCTGCTAGTAATATTCTACAATACCTTTTTTGGCTTCATGAAATGATATATTGCTTGATTTTATAATTAATACAATTTAAAATAGTCTCTAACATAATACAATGTAGCTTTCAAATTACAAAAAATAGTGCCCAGAGGATTCTGTGTGCTCCAACATAAATGGAATTATAAGAGATGCAATAACTATGATTGTTCTGCAAATTAGAAAGAGCAAAAATATCACAAACTCAAGAAATGGCATTGGAAATGGTCATTTCTTTTTCCATTTAGACCTTCAGGGGACAAATTAAATGCAAGATCTAGACTAATTTTACAATGGCTACCATCTATTATTTTTATTGCCGGGGGAAAAGAAAAAAACATGATTGGATTTGGCTGAACATCTACAGCCATACTGGGTACAATAATAACAATAATAAATGTTTCTCTCTGAACTGAAGTTGTGCTAATTATTGAACAGTGCTCTAAATCACAGTATTGTCTCCTATACTGATATTTCTATACCATAAATTATTTTCTCTGACTTTTGTTAGGACATCAAGGCCAGTAAGATTTTACAGTCAATTATAACATATATTATTCTAATATATGTTATTGCCAGATTACACTGGCGAATTCCTAAACTGGCCTGCACCAGCACCTTAGGTCCTTAGTGTTGACTAGGCTTACAAATATAAGCCAAGCAGTGTACAGGGAAAAACAGGACAAAAGAAGAAACATAACATTTCTGACAAATGTCAGTTTCTGGTTTCAGTTTTTCCTCCTTCTCCTTATATATCTATCATTGGACTCTATTACCCACTCCTGTATCCTAATGAGCCCCCCCATTTTTCTTAACCTAAATCAATTTGCCTTCTGTTACTTGTAGCCAGTCCTAATATATTCTGTGTATCTGTTTTTAAAAGGATTAGAAATAATCTGTTTAAAATGTTTGAATGGTGTTTTGCACAGGTAGATATTCTTTCTTAACAATTTTAATTGTCTATATTTTAGAATGTCTATTGAGTTACTTTGAAACTATTTTCATTAAATTAAAATGAAAAACATTAAATGTAGACTAGAATTCCATCTGGGTGTCTGTTCTGAAATTGCCAGTGGTAAAACAGACTACTGGTTGCCAGAGATTCCATGATACCTCAAAATTGGCATTAAAATATTTGTAGGGAAGCATGGCAACATCTCTGGTTTTCCCCAATTACCCTTCTCTTCTTGGGTAATATGTCTTTCTCTCAGTTTTATGTTGCTGCTAAGAGACTTTGTGAGATAAGGACAATAATTGTTTTATTTTGTATGTTTCCCTTTGCAGTGTATGAAATTGAAAACGAAACCTTAGGATCTCAGAGTTTCAGCAATAAGACAGGGATGGTACTTGAGTGTGGTGACTCTCCAAGAGGTGCTTCACAACTCTTGAAACGTAAAGAATTATAGGTCCCCAAAGAGTCTATACAATAGCAAGTAAGCATACAATGTATTACAGGTAGACAACCAAAAATTGTTAAAATATTGACTTAGTTAAGTATTTTTTAGGCATCTACTATATAGCCCGCATTCTCTTAGAAAATTCAGTTTTAAATATGAATATCAAGGGCATTGAAGGACCTCATGATCTAATGGGAAAGCAGATCATAAAGTTGACTAGAAATGCAATGCAATAATTCTATAAGAGTTCTAGACAATAGGTAGTGAGAATACGTATAAAAAGGAATCAATTCTGGCAGTAAACAATAAGTTGATTTTTAAATGTAAGAATAAAACTTTCCTTACTTACTACTCCTTAATTTATGCTTAGAGTCTCCCTCTAGAATTCCTGTTTGTTGGAATACAGTGATACTTTCTGTATTGGACAGATGCCTATATATAGATAAATACCAAAAGTATAAGCTAAGAGTCTTGAAAGTTGTCATGAAGAGACATAATTGGATTTGAGTGTACAGGAGTTACTATTTTTAATATAAATATCTTGTAAAACGTTTTAACTCTTTAAACTATATGCATAAATAACTTTGATAAAAATACAAATAAATTTTTTTTAATAGGAGAGAGAGCCAGAGAATGAGAATTGAGGAGAATTGAGAATTGAGAAGTAGCAAATCAGAAGAGGTAACAAGTAGTAAACAAAAGAAGTAAACACCATTATTGGTTAACTTCAAAATGTTGAAAATATTGACTTCCCATAGGGAATTATTTTTTATTAGTTATTTATTTATTTTTTATTTATAAAAGAAAGGTAATCTCAGAAAGCTATAGGACTCAGGTTGGATTTGCTCATGGCACTACATTTCTACAACCAAAATACATTAAGATTTTAATGGATATAAGTCATAAGTCATCTGAGGTTGCGATTATTTTTAAAAATTGAAGCCATTTGTTAAAAATTGAAAGTCTGATTGTACTTTTCATTACTCATTTTTTTTTAATTAAAACCAAGATATCTAGAAGCCAGAAAGAAACTGTATGGTAAATAAAACACAAATTGAAGTAAAGCAATTATACTAATTCAACCAGGTTCTGTGACTCTTTTTTTCTTAAGTGCATTTTATCCCATTTAAAACCATAAGGAAAATTATTTTTGACACTTGTGTCTATTCAGTGAACCTAATTTATCAAGCTATGCAAGATTCTTCTATAGGAAAAAATGTACAAAGAATTATAAATTAATTCTGCCCAAGAAATAAATGCAAAATACCAAATTAATTAAATAGTTTGTGGCCAAAAATTAATGCAACATGAAAAATATTTATGTGGCACATTTGGATAAAATAATTTTGTTAAGATCAACATATTGTCTCTTGAAAATAATTTAGCTCACCATCAAAGTTGATATTTTTGTTGTTTTTGTATAAATAATACATCTAGTTTATACTCATGCATTAATTTTCTTTTCATATCCTGACACATAAAACATAAAACATACTGGAAAATCTAATAATCTGTTTTCTAATAACATGGATTGATTAGAGGTAAAATGTCTATTAAAATGAGCAAAATAGCTTTACTTTTTTGGTGGTTTTAGGATCTTCCTTACATCTGTTTTTTGGGCTTGTTTTGTTTGTTTTTTACGAATCATTGCTTATTTCCTGTTTACATATATCATGGATAATTCACATGTACTTTAAGAATTAAGAAGTTATTTTTATACGATTCATGGATAATTATTTTTTTAAAATTACTATAAAGACAATTTGTCTAATAAAAGAATGTTAATTAAAAGGTGAAGCAATCTTAATGTTACTCTTTTACCCCTTTGTCTTACTGGTGATAAGGACAATAAAGATTGTGTCTATAGTGGGCAAACCATAGGGTGTTCTCCATGATTTTTGAAACCTAGTACCTGCCCCTGGAGGGTTGGTGGATACTGTGATCTGCTTTTAACCAACAGCATATGCCAAGTTAATTGGATATCAATCCTATAACTACATTAAGTTATATTGCAAAGGTGAAGGGGTTTTTCAAATATAATTATGGTCTTTAACCAGATGTCTTTGAATAATCAAAGAAGTTATCCTGGGTGGGCTTTACCTAATCAGGTGAATCCTATTAAAAAGCAGGCCTAGACTTCCCTTGAAGGTAAGGATTCCGAATTGGAGAGATTTCTCTGTGGTTCTGAAGAAGTAATCCGCCAGGAATTTTACAGTCTCAGGGTAATGAGTTCTGCTCAAACCTCCAAGCCTGAAGCCTGATCCTTTCTAGTCCAGCCTACTGATATGGGCACAGAGCAGCTGACACCTTGACAGACACTGAGCAGAGGAGCCCCCTAAGCTGTGCCCAGACTTCAGGCCTAGGGACACCATAAAATAATAAAATGAGTGTTGCTTTAAGCTGCCAGGTTTTTGGTAATTTGTTACACAGCATGTAAAACTAATACAAAGTCTCTTACACAAAAACTTCTAAAAGAAACCCAGATGTCCTCACATTTCCAAAGCAACCCTCAGTTTTTAAAATGAACTATTTTAATGTTTTATCCAACCCTCACTATAATGTCAAAACAGTATATTTTTGCTGCTAGGCAACCACTTTCTTCCATAATTTCTGCTAAGAAATGTTCAATGTTTTTCAGCTCTTTCTCATTCTTTAATGCATGCTAAGGGAAAAAATACAGAGGGGAAAAGAAAGATGAAGCTATGGGCAGGACCTACCTCCATGGTTTCCATTCACCTTTTTTTCCATAGACTAGATAATTTTTTTTTTTTTTTGCTTTTTCTGTTGCTATTCACCTCATATTTGAAGCACATCCTGCATACCATTTCATTTTGATTTTTACTCTGTTTCTGTCATGTCAGTCAGACTGTAATGGAGTGTAATAAATAATATAACATTTTACTGCTTGCAGATATACATGTATTCCCATCCATCAATCAGTGCTAGGACATCCCAGGCAGGTTGGTATAGCGGTTAATCAGACTGACATGATTTTGAACATTATTATTTCTAGCCACATGACCTTGGAAAATTGTTAAGATTCTTTGAACCTCTGTTTTCCTATTTATAAAATGGGAATAAAATGTCTTTATCATGTTGGCATTTTGATTAAAATTCACAAAATATTTAACAGTACACCTGCCATATATTAAGAGCTCAATGTATAGTAACCATTTCTGAATATTGACTGTTTAATAGTCACTAAACTTGGCTCCCTCCTTCCTCCTCTTTCTGTTCTCTCAGTAAGGATGCACACTTAATTATCACAGTGATTATCATAGTAAGGATGCAAGATGAACCTCCTTGTTTCTATTATAGAAAGGCAGAAATTAAATCTAAGAAAATTAAGGGCTTTCCCAGGCTTACATAAATAGTGAAGATCACAACTAAGAAATAAACCAAAGGCCTTGAATTCCATTTTCACTCAGTTTCATTTCAACTGTCACATCTGTGTCCTTTTAACATCCTGAGGCTATACCACTGAAAAAATCTATTTCCAAAAAATATTCAGTCCTAAAAAAGTAAAAATAAAAATAAGAATGAAAGTCTATATTCTAGGAAAACTTTAAACCCCAAAGTAACTTATAGACCTAAAATAAATATATTTGGGACCATAAATATAGCCACCTATTTATTGGGTCAATTTAGAAATACAGTAAGTGAACTGAAAAGGCTAATTCAAATCATAAAGTCATCTAAAGTTTATTGGGGATTAATGTATCAGCATAGTATATATATATATATATATATACACTTGATAAATATGTGTGTGTGTATATATATATATAAACAATATTTATTACACATTTATAAATATAAATTCCTTAATAAGATAGTCCTGAAGAAAAGAAACATGAGACAAAGAACATTGGAAATTCACTGTCTTTTGGCTTTTTAAGTGTTCATTTTAATTCCATTTAGTTAACATACATTGTTATATTAGCTTTAAGCGTACAATTTGGTAATTCAAGAATTCCATACATCACCCAGTTCTCATTATGACAAGTGCACTCCTTAATCTCCATCACCTATTAATTTGTTTTTTATTCCCATCACCCCACCCACCATCCCATCAGTTTGTTCTCTATAATTAAGTCTGTTTCTTGATTTGCCTTTCTTTCTTTTTTTTCCTTTGCTGATTTGTTTCTTAAATCCCACATATAAGTGAAAGCATATGTATTTATCTTTCTCCATTGGATTGCCTTTCCTCTTATGTCAAAGACCTGTTGACTATATTTATCAGGATCTATTCCTGGGCTCTCTGTTCTATTTTATTGATCCAAGTCTATTCTTTCACCAATACCACATTGTCTTTAATACTGTAGTCAATTTTATTAATTATAGTAAAGTCATGAATGTGTGCTATAGTCACCTGACTTTCTTTATTCACCACAAATACTGAGTTGGCTATTCTGTTTTTTTTTGCCTATCCACATAAATTTTAGATTCAGTTTGTCAATATCTACAATTATTTACTGAAGTTTTATTTGAGACTGTTGGTAAAAACTGGCACCTTTACAATATTAAGTCTTCCAATTCATGACTGTAGGATTTCTGTCTACTTAGATATTTTTTTTTATTTCTTTCACCAGAATTTTATAGTTTTTAAATATATCTTGTGCATATTTTACCAAATAAGTATTTAATTTTTGGGGCACTGGTGTATAAACGGAAATGTGTCTTTAGTTTTAAATTCCATTTGTTCTTTGTTAGTATATAGGAAAGCGATTGACTCTTGAATAATAACTTTGTGTTCTGCAGCCTTCTTATAATTATTTAGTTCCAGGAGTTAGTTTGTTTTTGTCAGTTCTTTTAGATTTTCTACATAGAAGATCATATCATCTATGAACAAAGACAGTGTTCTTTCTTCCTTTCCAATATGTATACCTCATATTTCCTTTTCTTATCTTATTGCATAAGCTAGAACTTCTAGTACAATATTGAAAAACTATGACAAAAGGGGACACTCTTACATTGTTCCTGATCTTAGGAAAACTTAGAGTTTCTTACCGTTAAGTATGATGTTCGCTATAAATGTTTTGTAGATGCTCTTTATTCAGTTGAGGAAATTCCCCTCTATTCCTAGTTTGCTCAAAATTTTTATTACATATGGCTGTATTTTGTTCAATACTTTCTTTGCATCTTTTGATAAGATCATATGATTTCTTTTCTTTATTTGTTTATGTGATGGATTACATTAATTGATTTCCCAAATGTTGAACAGCTTATATATCTATGATAAATTGCATCTGGTTATGGTGTATAATTATTTTTATACATTGTTGGATTCAATTTACTAATATTTTATTAAGGATTTTTGCATCTATGTCATGAGAAATGTTGATCTGTAGTTTTCTTTTCTTGTAATGTCTTTTTCTGGTTTGGGTATTATGTTAACGTGGCTTTCATAGAGTGAGTTAGCCAGTATTTCATCTGCTTCTGTCTTCTGGAAGAAATTGCAGAGAGAGAATTGATCCACTTTTTTTCTTAAATTTTTGGTACAATTCACCAGTGAACACATACAGGCTCAGTGTTCTCTATTTTGTGTTAATTGTTGCCTAAATTTCTTTAGTAGATATAGGCCTATTTAGATTGTCTATGGCATTTTATGTGAATTTTGTGATACACATTTACAATTAACTTATATCCATTTTTAAATAACACTATACCACCTCACAGGTAGTACAAGTCACAATATCCTGGTTCCTGAAAGAGGTCTTTGTCTCTATAAATTCATTGAGAAATGTGGCCTCAGAAAATAGCCTTCAAACATTGCAAAACAGAGTATTATCTAGTGCCCAAAGGCAGTAATCTATAGTATATAATTTAGTACCAAAAGCTACAAACACAGATACTATAGAAGTTCAGAAACAAAAGAAATTATCATGAGATGAGAAATCAGGGAGAAATTTTGGAGGTTAAAAGAAGAATGAATTGGGGCACCTGGGTGGCTCAGTGGGTTAAGCCGCTGCCTTCGGCTCAGGTCATGATCTCAGGGTCCTGGGATCGAGTCCCGCATCGGGCTCTCTGCTCAGCAGGGAGCCTGCTTCCCTCTCTCTCTGCCTGCCTCTCCGTCTACTTGAGATCTCTCTCTGCCAAATAAATAAATAAAATCTTTAAAAAAAAAAAAAGAAGAATGAATTGTGTTAGCATACATAGTGATGGAAGAAAAAAAAAACACGTTTTAAGCAAAACTCCATCAATAGGAAGGAGCACAGACAAACACAGAAATAGAAATGAATGGGATATTTGTAGAAAAAAGTTATTAGACTGGAAGAGTAATTCCGAAGCTTAATTGGAGATATATTTATAGAGAAATTGAGGGAAATTTGTAGAGATCCTCAGAAGCTGGCTAAGGCTCTTGGTTTAAATTTTTTTGCAGCCAGAATCCAAGCTCAGCTCATGGGCTTACTTCCTAAAATGGTTAGTAAAGAAGAGGCAGTTTTCATTGGCATCAAATTTCCTAGTGGGATGGTCGGTGTCTGGATTGCCCCTAAAGGAAATTAGGCTTCACTGAAGACCAGGGAATGGATGGTAGACAGGTTATAATTAACAACCATCCTTTAAGTGACATTCTGCTTATATGCTTTTCAAGTGCTAGCTTTTTAAAGCTGTTATTTTCAATTGAAAAAAATGGATTAATTATTAAAAGCAAAAATCTGAACTGTTAGCCTGCAATCTGATGAAAATGCTCAAGATAATGAGGGATATTTATAATAACTCCAAATCATTGGTGATTATTAGAGTTATGACATTATTCATAATGAAAACAGTACCACAACATGACAGCTGGCCAGTTAGATGTAAGCCGCTGTAGTCAGTCTATGAAAGCCTAGGTAGTTCTTAGATCTTTCTTTAAAATACAGTCTGAGGGCACCTCCATCCTGGGATGGAGTCCTGCATCGGGCTCTCTACTCAGCACGGAGCCTGCTTCCTCCTCTCTCCCTCTGCCTGCCTGTTTGCCTACTTGAGATCTCTGTCTGTCAAATAAATAAAATCTTTAAAAAAATAAAATAAAATAAAATACAGTCTGTATTATTGTGGGAAAGTAAATGGGCCTAAACACTTCTTTTTTTCTCTTTTGATAATTTAATGTTACAATAAAAAATTAATTATTCAAATATTTAAGAAAAACTACTAGATATTGTTCAAATTAAACCTGCACAACATTCTGGGAAAGGAACAACAACAATTGAAAAAAAAAAAAAAACCAAGAACAAAACAAACAAAAAACATAAGCGGGTAATGCATGCTGCCAGAAGCTTCTTCCAAATTCTCTTTAGGAATTACCTTAGAAAGTGAAGCTTATAATTAGAAGAGGTGGGGATAAAGGGTTAGTTAAATTTTAGGTTGACAAAAAAGAAGCCAAATGTAAGATATTCCTTTATCCATTGACATACTGAAATAGTATGTTTTACTTAAGGTGTGAGTGATGTATATTATAATATGTTAGTAGTTACAATTTGATCAATGCCTTTTTGGGGGGAGGGTCATTGAGAAGATGTGACCACCAGTTGACCCACAAGCTGGACCCAAGCATTGGGAGCCTCCTCACCCACTCCCCTGTTCGTGGCAATGTTTGTTCAGTTCAGTGGGAGTTGTGTTCAAGGACGCAGCCTTGAGAGAGCAAATGTGTTATTGAGGCTATCTTTTTAAGATATGTGACTAAAATCAGGTAAGGCTTCTTTACAAACTTTAAAGATTCTAGTGGGCGGGGCAGGGGGGAGCGTGGAATTTAGTCATGTCACAGACACTGAAGAGAATTCTTGAGTATTTAGGTCCTCTTATTCCACCTGCCATTTACAAACCTGGAATGGTTTGTAAACTCTTTCTTTAGTCTCTCCTTGCCCTCCCTGTCTGGGGGCTAATTTCAGATTTCAACCAGGAAGCCCCCTAGGTTTCCAACCAATAGTTAGAAGGAGAAAATAGGGCTTTGTAACAGAAGAAGAATATAGGGCTTTTGCAACATTATTGATCACTGATTGCAGTATTTATAAGGATATTTTCTATGAAGATAAACCTATTGCTCAATCCCTTAATGGTCAAATGAGGGGTTCAGAGAGGTTCTCTGGAGTTAGATTTGTGGGCTTCAAGTCCTCTGCAATGTATTAGCTGAGAAAAGTTAGAAATGTACTTAACTACTTTGTGAAGAATGAGAAATTTCCTGATATCCAAAATTAAATTGTAAAGAGTTTTTGTTATCATTATTTTGTTTTTAATTTTTATGTATGTATGGGGGGGCAGTGTTAAATGAGATAAAACAGGTGAAATGTTAAGCACAATATCCAGCATAAAAAGTGTTAAAAGTTATACTTATTACCATTGAAATATATTTTTCAACAGTCTTTAAAATCAGTTTGACTAGTACAAGTTAGGAAAAGGTATACGGACAAATAGTCACAAGGGGCCACATATATCACAATCAAAGTAGAGGAAATGCTTGTCTGCCCAGCACCTCATCTGGCAAACCTTAGAGGCATTGCAAGTTACTTCATCGTTCCCTAGCATACCTCTTATCCAAAGATTTGCCTGTTGCTTTTCTCAGGCTGTCATTTAGATGACAAAGTGATAGATTTCAAGGAAGCAATTGTTTAAATATATATCTTTTCTAGGCATATTTGTAAGTAAATGGAGGCAAACAGGAAATTTAAATTTTGATTTACTTTATACAACTATGCTTGGAAAAGGTCATGGTCAGAGTTTTTAAATTTTCTTTAATGAAGAAAATATTTCTTTTTTTTTTTAAATTGTGTTATGTTAGTCACCAAACAGTACATTTCTTCAGAACAAATAGTAAAGAACTAGATATGAGAATTAATTCATTGTTTATCTTAATGACATGAGTAATTAATTTATTTTCTTTCACCTTTACACCATTCTTTACTAACAACTATAAGACAGAAGGTAAATATTTTTTATCATATTTGGCAAAATCGTGGCAAGGAAATAAAGTTGGGTGGTTGAATACACTGGTATAGCCTTCAAGACTATGAGTTCCCTGACTCTCTTTATGTGTAATGATAATTAAAACTCCAATGATACAGTATAAACCATCAATCCACAGTCATCACTAAAAAAAAAATCCCTAAGGCAAAAAAAAAAAAAAAAATCAAACCAGTCAGTGAATTGGAGACATTTTTAGTTTGTTATGCTACATAAGCAATAGCATGTCAAGCCACCTCATTTGCATAATTCTAGACATCTCTCTTCAGTAAATACCCTGACAAACTTAAAAAAATTAAATGTTTCATTATTTGCTATGTATGAGAGTCTGGTTTCACAAAGTAGTATAAAATCAAGACAGAGAGAAGAAATTCTCTGAATGTTGGACTTTGTAGGCCATGTCAGCACTCTTTAGTTAAATCCTTCTTTTCTTTCCCCAGAATGAATACACTGGAAGTCACAGCATCACATCTAAGGCTAAAAAAGGAAAAGTAGAATATGTTGTTTCACTTTTGCAAGTAAATAAAATATTTTATATTAATATAAACTCCTGTAACTCCATTGTTTTCTAGGCTTACTAATATTTTAGACTTCCTAACTCCTGATGTTGTGTTTTAATTGCATTCCCTTGAGCATCCAGTGTATGATGATGCAGGGTCTTCACCATGCTGGGGATAGCTCAGTGTCACCATTTCCTTCTGAGAGTTCCTCGGAGTGTTATGTCACATGTACTCGGGAGCTTCCCCATATACCATTCTCCTCTGAACTCTCCTATAAGACTACCTGCCATTACCTCTAAAACTAATGAAACTGCCTTTCCTATACACACCACTGTTGTCTACTGTGAGCACTGTGGAATCAATTGCAGCCCCCTTTAGCATTTGAAATCAAGCAAAGAAGTGGTTTACCTATCTTTTCATGGTCCAATTAACTTCAGAGTCAACATTCAAGAATACTTTTCTAAATCTTCAGGAATAATGGATAAGGGAAAAGCAGGAGAGCACTCGGGAAAATTCCCATTGCTATAGGCAGTTACACTCAAAGAATACAGGTTCATTCTCAGCATCCCCTATAGGGTAATACTTTTTTGAGTCTCTCACCTACTCTTGTGAACCAGGGACCAGCTCTTTTACCATGGAGGATGCACCAAAAATTCTTCATCTTTTGTTTCCAGATGTAAGGCCACAAGACCCAGACAGAAAAATGCAAAATAAAGCTTTTCCAGAGTATTTTTCCAGAATAAAGTCTAACAACCCTGTCCTAACTTCTAATGCAAAGTAAACAGTGTCTTGGAATATTTGACAGTATTAGACTCATTGTCATGCAAAGAAATCCCATTGCCCATGAATAAGGTGAAATTTTGTATTTCTTACATAATATAGCATCAGGAAGTAAAAGGATGTCATTAATGTGTCAATGGCCCACTAATGTGAAGCTCATTTCTGTGATTTTTTTAGTTGCTTTTCCATAGTAGCTTGATAGCTATCTCAGATACAGAAACACACCTACATTTAAAGCAGGAAGATATGGTGAATGGAAACCCTCTGTTTCTTCTATTAGAAGAGCAAACACATCTTCAGAAGACCTACCCAGCACACTTCTACTTGTGTCCTGTTGCCCCCAAATGTGCCATATGACCATCTCTAGTTGGAGAAAATGGAAAATCACAGTAAAGAGAAAAAAGTGTTGGTCATGAGTGTTGAATTAGACAATAATGTATGCAAAAAATAATAGTACATGGAGAACATCAGTAGTCTGGTGCAGTGAGATTGCACACTGCCAAACCTAGGATTCCAGTCTCATTTAGCATCTTCTGTCAAGATGAGGGGAAGACCATGCCTACCATCCTTTCTACAGTTTTTAATATTTACCTCATGATCTAAGCAACTACTTAAATAAGAACTCATGTACCTACACACAGGATTCTACACGAGTAAAAGCATAATTTTCCAAAAAATAAAATCTAAATTTACAATTTTAAGAAACACATTTTTTAAACGGGGGAACATAATCGGCAGACACATACCTCTGACTACAAAGAAAATTGTTTCTTTTATGTTGCCAAGAATGGATTAGCTCCTTAGTGCTACATTTTTACAAACACTGCCATTTCAAAAAGAATGTTTTCAGCTTTATAACTAAAAGCTACATTAAGATGATTTTAACAACATAGGAGAGCAGGCTTCTCCAGAGCTGAATTTATCTCTCTCTCTCTTTTGGCACCAAAACTTTTAATATGAGCTAGGATACCTGTTTACTATTTATTTTGTTTCTGTCTATCATGGTTTTAAAGACTGATGCTAAATTTCAGGGAGAAAACCAAGTTGTATTATGAAATAAAACTCAGATTTAGATTCCTTTTAAAGTTCAAAAAGAAGACTTAAAAAATTGAAGTCTTAGAATATACTCTTTTAATCCAATCTGCCTAAACCACTGTGGAGTACATGTTAATGTTTCCTAGGTTGAGGAAAATTTCAGAAGACTTTAAGCACACCATAAGATGTTTCCAAAGTAAGCCTAACACCAGAGACTTTGAGTAGAGTTGGTAGCTCTACCTTTGCCTGAAGATCAGATGGGAAAGAAAAGCATATGTTAGGATAAGTGCTCAGATAAAATAAACAGAAGGAGAATATAAATATGAAGGATATGGGAGGGAAAAAGTGAGAGAGGAGGAGGGGAGATGGAATTAAGGCTGGGTGGACAGCAGGAAAGCAACTGCCTTTCTTTTGGGGAAATAGGATGTACTCTTTCCAAGTATTGTACAAAGGATTAAAGACGAGAAGCCCTTCATACTCAGACATGACCAGGGTCTATAAAGACGCAAACTCCAAGGCTATGGGAAGATAGTAGTGTGTGGAGCAGTGATAAGTGATGAGAAATTGCCAAACAAAATACAAGGCTTCTGTTTAACAGCACTGTGGAATGGAACAGGAGATTTTGAGAGTAGCGTGCAGTAGCTGGGACATAAAGTCGAGCATGAGAGAAGTGACCGCGTAGGCAGCAGTATGTGTCACACCTGAGCAGGGTTTGCATAACTGATGATACAGCAAGCAGGCCATATTAAAGGGAAGAGGTTGGAATGGGTAAAGGTTAAGCTGGAATTGAACCATGATGCTGAGAAGAGCTCATTATGATGCCACTGCCTAGCAGAGTCATTATTTTACTTGTTTGTTCATCTGTATTCCAGTTAGAGGGAAACAACTGGTGTGCATCCACACAGTTGTGACTTTTATGGCAGTGCATATTTATCAGGGCTTGTTGCAATATTCATTCTGTTGTGTGGAAGATGAAAGAGGGAATGATGTTTGTAGCTTCAGTACTGGGAGATGTTTTCAAACAGCAAAAGGTACACAATGTACACTTAATCACATTGGAAAATTTGGGAGAAATGGCATTTAATAGAGAAAAGAGTGTGTAATGTTGTAGGGCTATTGCTGCTCCACTGCTGGTGGGGTAGAGAATTTGCCGAAAGCATGTGGGAAACAAGGTCATAAAGGTGTGTGACAATGAACAGAAATCAGTCGCATGATGCCAGTTGAGTAATCTGCAGTAGCAGTGGGTCTGAAGACTAAAACAATCACCATGTCAAAGATTATGGAACCCACGTCTGAATGGGTGAATACATTCGATCTTGAGCTTTGTGGTATACATTTCATTTTATTGTACATTTATTATACATTTCATTTATTTGAATGTTACTGTAATGTTATTTTTTTAACCTATAAATATAGTATTACTGGTATGGAATTCAGTGAGGATGTAAAATGACTAATTCTTCAAATATTTACATTACCTCTTTCACCATAAATAAATTATTACACATTAATAAATATTTCTGTAGATGAAAACAGAACAAAGCTAATAGAGGCAATAATCAGGCGTTTTTCAGAAGGAAGTTTTCTAGAACATTAGGGGGGAAAAAGAAAGAAAAGATTCTATGTCTGGAAACTAAAAGCCTTAACATGTTTTTTTGTTTGTTTGTTTGTTTGTTTAGGAAAAATGAATAAAAGAAGTATCATCTTGAAACATGTCTGAAAATTTTAAATTTCAAAAATTAGAAAAGAATTCTGAAAGTATCCAGGCAAAGAAAATAAATTATCCCCGAAGGAACTAAAATCAGGTTAGTAAGAGACTTCAGTAAAACAGTAAATTTCATAAGACAGAGAATTAACATCTATAGAGTTTTAAAGGGGAAAATATTGTAACCTAGTAACTCTGTAGCTATACAAATTACTTTTTCTTAAAAATTAGAAAGTTTGAATTGGGCAAATTATAGGAAAAAAGAACTGGTAGCAAATGTAGAGAATATTAAACATGAAACGATAAATTGCTAAAAGTGTGTACTACTGTGAGAAACTGCTGATGATAAAGCCAGGTGTGACCATTCATTTATTTATTCAGTGGCAATATGTCAAACACCTGCTATGAGCTGGATACTCCAAACAAAGCATTCAGTTTCATTCCTGACAGCTATTACACCAGGGGCAGGGTAAAACTGAAGCCCCAGATTCCAAATTCTAATGTCTAAAATTTATAAATTAAATTACTTTGAAAAATATACCTTCATAATAAAATTCCAAAAATATGTGGCCAATCGTTTTTACTTGACTTAAAATCAGCAATGCATAAAATATAATTGAATTTAATTATTCTTTTTAAATTTATTTTAATTCAGTTAGCTAAATATAGCACATCATTGGGTTTTGATGTGGTGTTCAGTGATTCATTAGTTGTGTATAACACTCAGTGCTCATCACATTCCATGCCATCCTTATTTATTCTTGCGTTATATTTTGATGCTGTGTGTTTGAACCAATGATGTTTGATTTATGGATACATAATTCATAGGTTATTATACATTTGTTCAATGACATTCATTTTCTTATCTCTATTATAACAAAATCAATAATTATATTCTTGCTACCAATTTCCACATAATTTGCATTCTATTCATAATAATGCCAAATTAACCTTTCTTGACTCTTCATAGTTCTTTGACAATTTTTTAATTAATTTAGAGGAACTATGGACTGTTGACATAGAGGCAACTGAATTTATGAATAAAACTCTCAAAGAAAGTCTGGACATGAACCACAAATTTTACATACTGTTTTTAAACATTGAAATGAACTTGCATAAAATAAATTATTTTGAAATATTAATTTCATTACATAAACTATTATCACTTATATACAAAATTTTTATGGCCCCATAAAACAACATCTAGATCTAAAACCCAGTTCACGTGATAGGTATTATGTTCCATGCATATTGTATCTGGAACAATATATGATCTACTTTAAGAATAATATGACTTGTTCAAATATTGCAAAAGAGTCCTCAGGTACCATGAACAACTATTGAGAGCATCACATTAATTCTTGAGTACCTCCAGGTCTGTAAATTAAAAGAGAAGGAAGAAAGAATAATCAACACTACTGTAAAATGATACTTTATTCAAAAGTATATTGCATTCATATAATCTGAGAAGTAATTTTATGAGTTAATTAATCTGATTAATTATGAGGTAGCTAATTGTTCTCTACCTTAAATTCAATTTTTTAAATTCAAATTTTTCCTGTGTTTCAAAGCAATGTCTATCACTGATAAAGGGAGCAACAAAACCCAGACATCTTTACAGCATTGGAAGACAGTTGTCTTTTTCTCAAGAACATAGGGCGAGAAGTATGAAGAAGCATTCTTTCTGGGTCTTACACTGTGTTAGTCATGATAGTGTAAATTGGGGGCTATGGATTACATAGCATTAGTATTGAATGTCAGATCCCAGGTGTTGAGATCTGTAAAGGATCTGAGATTTTGTCCTACTTATTCACTAGTAAGTTAGCCTTCCACAGTTACATGGATGCTTATGGAATCTTGAGTCAGCCACAACTTACAGCACAGCAAGCAACAAGAACTCCATATTCTCTTATCCCACAGGGATGACGAGGAATATCTCAGGTGGAAGCTGTGCACACAGTGGGATACAGCTGAAGAACCCCAAGTTTAGGAAAACCCCTTCTTATAAAGGACAAGGTGCTACCAAACCTGCAACATTTGCCCTGGAGGGAAACACTACCTTTATTACCCTGATTAAGAAACCCCCCTCTAGTAGCCCTGAACAAAATGAAATCTTATTTCACAGAGTTTATATTCCAGTGGTAGAGGCTAGTATTAAAAATGAACTATCAATCATCTATCTCTCTATATATGACTTGATATAAACTATGTAAATATATATATTATGCCTTTATATATAAAATATATATATTTATAATATCTAAATGTATAAAATAGGGTAGGGAAATAGAAGTGGGCACAGGCTGGGGGAACAGAGTGAGGGGCTATATTAGGAAGGGTGAATAGGAAAGCTTTCCCTGAGAAGGACGCCCCTGAGCAGAGACCTAAATAAATTATAGAGAGGGCTATGTAGGTAATCTGAAAGAAAAATGTTCCATAAAGAAGAAATAGTGTATATCAAGTCTGAAGTCAGGGGGTTGCATGTCGTTGCCTGAGGAATAGTAAAGGGCTCAATTTGTCCGAGATGGACGGGGAAAGAAAAAAAGAAAAAGGAAGGAAGGAAGAAAGAAAGAAGGAAGAAAGGAGGAAAGAAAGAGAAAGAAAGAAGAGAGAAAGAAAGAAAGAGGAATAGGTAGGCAATAAGAGATGGATTAAGGCAGTTTATGAAGGGTCTTACGTACCATGGAAAATTCATTTAATTTTAGTCTGAATAAGATGGGAAAACCTTGGAGAGCTTTGAGTGATGTGATCTGACTCATGGTTTTAAATGCCTACTCCCACAGCTTTGTGCAGGGGTAGGTGGTAGGAAGACAAAGGTGGAAAAAGAACAATTTAGGGAGAGTAATAGTCAAAGCCTTATGTGACAGTAGTCATGGTAAAGATTTTGGATACAATTTGAAATTAGAGCCTCCAGCATTTATTGATGGATTGAATACGGGATATGAGCAAGAGAGAGAGGGACAAAGATGAGTCCAAAGATTTTGAATGTAACAACTAGGAGAATGTTTGGAGGACTCTGTGGAGAAATTTTGAAGAAAAGAAAGTCCAAGTTCTGATTTTTGGCATGTCATGTTTGAGCTATCATTTGTTATCCAGGAAGAGACTTTGCTAAGGAGCTAGTAAACAACAAAAACTCCTACCTCTTCCAAACAGGGTAGGTCAGAATAATTATAAATTGTAATTTATAAGGCAATAATAAATTGTCTTAATAACAGAAAGTAGAAGGTACTACATGAGTAATCCCAGGTTTGAAATTTACATTCCCAGAAAATTTAAGAAATAGGCTTTTGAAATAAGTACCTACTTAGGATATACTCATTTCTTGTGTTTGTTCTGAGAGTTAGGAAATCCACAAATTGCAGATTCTTACTGTGAGTTCTAGGGAGCACCATGGAACACAAGCCACTAAGGCATGTATATAAATTCACATACATTTTTAGACCCACATGCTTGTGAAAAGTTACATGCATCAGTCAACCATGTAACATTGCTTTAAAAGGTATACTTTGGTGATTTTTTTTTTTTTTCTGTAAAGCAAACAGTGCTCTGAGAAGTGAATGATGATCATGTAATTAGTACACAAAAATGTTATACTTTACAGTTAAAGCTCAGGGATGAGTTCTCATCTGTATTAAGTGTTATATTTGCAATGCAGCAGTGTGATAATTTCTAAGATTACTTCTATGTTTTAAACAAATATAGGTATGAGGAAACAGCAGGGAACTACTCTAAGGATTTAAGCTCCTCTTCTGGCTTTGCAGAATCAAGGCTTTTTTTTTTTTTTTTTTTTTTTTTTTTTTTAATCTAAATCTTTGGAAAGGGCCAGGAAACTCATTATGGTAGGCTGCTTTTAAGTCAAATGTAATTGCAACTTAACTTTTCCTTTTTTTCTGTTAAAATTTTCTGTCTCTAAAATACCATCAGAACAGAAGTCCTTATTGATGGTGTTACCTCTCTATAGATCTAGATAGATCTAGATAGATACATACAGATATATGAAATGAAACTTATGTGAAGGAAAGGTCATATTCAAGAATTTGCCACAACGTTTGGCCTAAACATTAAGCTCTGTGTTTCAGGAGATCAGACATTAATTATCAGTGCCTCAAGAGATAAGTCAAGATGCAACCTTTATAGAATGCCAGAGTTTACCATTTGTATATTAGTCATTCTTCATCAGTGCATTTACATATAGGTGACACAACCATGATCAAGACAGGAGGTCTGCCTACTTTCAATATATCCAGTGGGGTGATAAGCAAGGAAACAGAAAAATGCAATTCACAGGGATTAAGTGCTAACTTTGTGGCAGAGTTTGGGCACTTAATTCAATTTTGTTCATCAGAAAAATTTTCCCAGAGGAATGACATCTGCACTGAGCCTTGAATGGTGTAGCAGTTAGCCTGGTAAAGAGGAGAGTGAGGTAGGTCAGACAGGCATAAAGTCATGCTTAGGAAATCCTTCCTTTGATATTATTATGACTTCCTCCTTCTGATAATTTAATTCCTCTCACATTTGTTCACCCTAATTCATTCTAGTTTCTCTCCTATCTTGTTGCCCTGTTTTATATATTTCAGAGTACTTAGTTGAAACTAAGTTCTTTATCTATAATTTATCTGCCATTTCTTCCTACTAGAATGTAAACTGTCACTGGTCTTTTTTTAAAGTTTTTGTTCTAATTCTAATGAGTTAACATAAGGTGTTATATTAATTTCAGGTGCACAATATAGTATCTTAACACGTCCATACAGTCCCCGGTGCTCATCACAACACTGCCCTTCTTAATCCCCATCACCTAGTTGATCCGTCACCCCACCAACCTCCCCTCTGGTAACCATCTGTTTGTTCCCTATGGCTAAGAGTACTTTTTGTCTTTTTTTTTTTTTAATCATCATTGTATGTGTATTGGCTAAAACAAGTCTGATGATTATTGGTTCTCCCTATTTATCAGGTGAATAAACAAATAGAGAATCAAAGGTAAAGAATAGTTTAGTTCTCTCTTGGAGAAAATCAACCAGTCATACTAGGTTATCGCAGAAGGCAGATGGACCAAGGTAGAGTCCTTCAAGTACAAATAATTAATTTTGATATGAATAATTCTTTAATCATTGAAGATACATATTTTATTTTTTTTTTAAGATTTTATTTATTTATTTGACAGACAGCGATCACAAGTAGGCAGAGAGGCAGGCAGAGAGAGAGGAGAGCCTGATGCGGGGCTTGATCCCAGAACCCTGGGATCATGACCTGAGCCAAAGGCAGAGGCTTTAACCCACTGAGCCACCCAGGCTTCCCACATGTTTTAACCCACTAAGCCACCCAGGCTTCCCACATATTTTCTTTCTTTCTTGAAGTTATATTGTTGGTTACAATGGAGCCTGAGAAGAAGAATGTGACTGGAGCAGGGACTATCAATCATAAAGGAAAACAAGAGTGAAACACATTCCACTGAAAGTGAGACCCTTAGATTAGGAAAACTAGCATGTATGTATAACATAATCAGTATGATTTACAATGTCCCATAATCAGAATTCTGTGATTTTACAACTATTCACTCCTAAGTCTATTGCTTCCTCTGTTGCATTCTTCTTTATACTGCTCAAAAATCTTTTATTTTGAAATTTTAACAGTCTAAGTCTTGCCACAAAGCCATTTCCTCTGAAACACTCTCTTTTCAGACCTCCGGAGGCAAAAGAGAACACTCCTTTTTCAGTTGTTTTATACCCAATGCAACACATAACAACATGGGTAACACCTCACCATGTTGGACACCATCTCCCAGCATTGGTCTGGAATTTTATGTTTTCATAGTTCTACCATTGCAGTTCCTTCTCAGTGTATACATAGTTGATAAACATTGACAAAATGGATTAGAAGACAGCTGCTATACATTCTCCAGAGGTTTTTTAGTTAAAGGTAAGCAGAATATGTGTCATGATTCCAATAATACGAATACCCAACAGCTCTGTAGTTTCTGTAATGTAGGGATATGAGAATCTCTACAGGGAATGTATATTTTGGTTCAAATAATGAACTGTGAAACCTGGCAGGAAAGGATCATTAAAGACTGTGTCCAATACCTTCTTTTCATAGATGTGGAAACAGGTCATAACTATATTCAATAGGCCAAGACTCCAGGGATCCTGACTTTCTGATCAGTGGTCTTCCCATTCTACTTGATCAAATTATGTATATAAATTACCACCAAGGCCAAAAAAAATTAATAATTTGACCCAGTTTAATTTTTTTTTCACATTCCAATTATGTTCTTTAACTTAAGTTGATAAAGGTCATTGTCTTTAGATGTCTTATTTAAGTTTTACAACCACAAAACTTTCATTGTCATTTTGGTACAATTATGACATACTAAATTTACTGGGAGAGTTATGACATTGGCCAATAAGCTATCTCAAAAATCCATCAAAATTTAATTTCATATTTTTAAACTATTCTACTATGCCTAATTATAAGGAGATTAAAAAACAAAAAGCACATTGCAAAGAAGCTTGAAAGATCCAAAATAACCTACTGTTAATTATGTTAAAAATACCAAACATTTGTCAGTATCTCATTAACATCTTATGGAAAGGAGAACAAGCTTTATTTGCTGTAGGATGAAAGAATTTTTAAAATTAGATATATATATATATATTTTTTTGACACCTTTAAAATAACAAATATTGGTCCTAATTAAAATCTTGCCACTATGATCTTTAAATATTACCAAGTCTTAAGTGGAGTAATGCTCTATGGTCCATGCCCTCTTCTGCTTATGCCTTAGAAAAGAATGATTTCACAATAAGGCCTTAAACTAATACAACTCAGAAACTTAACTCTGTTGGACAATCATGGTATGGGGTTAATTTCTTTAATGTCTCATTTAAAATTCTCTTTGTACTCATTCAGTTTTCTTAGATGTGTTTCAGTTCATTCAGGGATAAAACTTGTCATGCTAGAGCTAACGTATAAGAAAAAAATAAATATTTTAAGAATAATTTCTCTGTGGAAACCTTAACTAAGTATTGGTAATCAAAGCAATTGAAGAGTGAAGGGAAATAAGAAGAAAATCTGTTCTTTAGGGGCACCTGGGTGGCTCAGTGGGTTAAGCCTCCCCCTTTGGCTAAGGTCATGATCTCAGGGTCCTGGGATCAAGCTCTGCATCAGGCTCTCTACTCAGCAGGGAGCCTGCTTCCCCCACTCTCTCTGCCTGCTGCTCTGCTTACTTGTGATCTCTCTCTGTGTCAAATAAATTTTAAAAAATCTTAAAAAAAAAAAAAAAAGAAAATCTGTTCTTTCTATCTGAGAATAATAATGGCCAGCATAATTGATACTAAAAAGAGAGCATAGCCACTAAAAAGTACTTGTTTGTCTGATTGTGATCTTTTGAGATCACAATTTTCTACTCTCTTCAAATATACAGAACTTACATAGCTTTTTTTTCTCTCCCTCTTTTGAAAGAGTGACTTATGACTATCTCCTTAATTTTCAGTCATATATAAATCCTGAATTTATTTATAGTCTAAGCTATAATTGATAAAGTAGGATACAAATTCCACTATATATATATAATATATATATACATAGATGTATATATATATAAATAGCTAATTTTTCTCTAATTTATTCATTTATTCATTCATTCATTTGTTCATTCTCTACGAGTTCCACAAAGGATTTAAGATTGCTGATTTTCCTCCATTATCTTATTATGTCTACTGATATTCTGATTTCTGCAGTAGTTTTTCTTCAAACTCAAGAAAATATTTTCAAACTAAAAACAATTTTGGTGCCTAATTGTCTGACAGTTTGGTCAGCTCATATTCTTTTTTTTTTTTTTTTTCTTTTAAGATTTTATGTATCTGTTTGACAGAAAGAGAACAAGCAAGGGGAGCAGCAGGCTTCCTGCTGAGCAAGGAGCCTTATGTGGGGCTAGGTCTCAGCACCCTGGGTTCATGACCTGAGCCGAAGGCAGATGCTTAACCAACTGAGCAATCCAGGCACCTGGTCAATTCATATTCTGCTCACATATTTAGGTGAATATATAGAAAGTAAAAACCAGAATTTAATTACTATATTTTTTCTTATTGATTTACTCAATATTAAAGTTAATATAAATGTTATCCCTTTTATGTGAGCTCTTTTCTCCTCTAGAAACCCATGAGCCAAAATATGTACTGTGTTCCAAGAAAAGTTTATCAATCAAGTAGTATTACAAAATTTAAATATTATAAAATTTTTAACTTTGGGTGGTTATAATCACCCAAATCATAATCATTGTGTCTTCAAATTCTCTAGCATTCTGTAGCTATCCTTCCTTTTGTTATTTAGGTAAAATAATTTGTGAAGTCTTTTACTTAATATTGTAGTGAGTCCAACATTCTTTCCAGTATTCCCATGGATATTAGGAAGATATTTGCTCCTATATATTGCTTCTTAGTTGTTATTCAGACTGCCTTGTAACTGCGTATGTGAGTTCTTCCAGATATCTTTGGTTTTCTCTCTCTATATATATTTTTTTAAATAGTGTTATTATGATGCAATTCATATACTATACAATTCTTCCATTTCTTGGCTGTCTCTTGACAAAACACACACACATACACACACAAACATAAGAACAAGCTCCTTTTCTTCCTAAGGTGCAATTTCTTTGTGTACAATAGACAGTTACAGAAAATACTGAATAATTTAAAGTCAAATATAAGGGAAACTTTTCCTAAAGACCAGTGGGTATATCTCCTATAGAAGAATCCAGAGTATTAGGCTCCAATTTTCTAGAGTTCTGGCTTGTCGCCCTATTGAGGCACACTCCTTCAGAGTCTTAGTTCAAAGAACAACAGACAAAAACGTTGGCATTAGTGATTTTCTTTAATGTCTTCCTTCCTGTGAAATTCCAAGGCAGAGCTCAAGATCAAAGAATCCATAGAAAAGAAAGTACAAGATTTACTCTTCCTCTTATACAGTTTTGTTGTTTCACCTCCCAGTAGTACAAGTAAGGTTTAATTGTGCTGTGTTGGATGCTTGTGCCAACTATTTCAAAAGCCTTGAATAAAGCTACATTTTCTGCTTTCCATTTGGAAAACAGAATTTTGAGTTTAATGTTTGGTTACTGTTTATCAAAGTGCTCCAAAGATGCCTGCGTTAGAATTTCAGGAGAATTTTTAAGAGATTGATCCCTCTGTCCCAACACAAAATGTAAATCATCAGAACCCCTGTGGATTTTCCATTTTATACAATTGAGCTCCACAGATAATTCTCACATATAACAAATTTGGCCTAATTTATTTATTCTCATTCTTCCTAAACAATTGAAAATTTTCAATTTATGACCTTAACTTCAAATATATGGCTTTATTCACGTTCCTTTAATATCACTGGGTAGTGCTCTCATTGCTGATATTTTCTGTATATTCTTGGTTTCTGATTTTTGTCTTCAAATTATTTTTACTTTGAAAGAAAACACAGTTAAAATATGTTTTTGCCTCATTTTTAAGATGTAAAGCAAACCCATTTCTGGAATGTCACCTGATGACTATTGGACAATTTCTGTATTATTTCACCTGTAATTTAATTTTAATATTCTTTGAATCATTTTATTAATCTATAACTAATATTTATTGAATATTCCCATTATCTTTTATGTTCTTGAAGTATTTTACATGTCATTTTTTCAATAATATTTTTAGTAAAAATTTTATTTATTTATTATTGGGAGCATTTGTGTCTTGTGCTCCACTCGTATGACTTTTTCTACATAAAAAAAAAATTAGAAAAAGAAGTAATATTCTCATTCCACTTATTGAAACTTGTGATATTATATTACACAGGCAAACTACTAGCAAATGAATAGAAAATACTAAATTCATATGAACAAATTACAGATGATTAATGTATTTTACAAGAACATAGCTCGTTCTATTGTGCAAGGAGAATAATAGTGAATTTATATAAAAGAGAAAAAATTATAAAAATAGAACTTCATATTTCACTATGTGCTTTGATAGAGTGGACAGATGAATTTTAGCATAAGAAAACTACTAATCAGTCTTTTGAAATCCAGTTGCTTAAGTATTTCATTGAATTTTACCTCAGTCTCTCTCTCTCTATATATATATATGCAAAGAGATCTAGCCACTTGTCTGAATTTAAATATAACACCTACTTACAACTCAGAAAATGCATTTTTTGTATTTATGTTCTATCTCCTCAACTAAATTGTAAGCCCTTGGGTAGGAATAGAGAAGGGGCCTCAGGCTTGAATTCTGGAGTCCACCCGGCTAGATTTGATAACTTTGGTGCTATGGAACTGTGCATCCTCAGAAAAGCAACTTATCTTGCCTCTTCAGTAAAATGGGTTTAATAGTATTATTAATCTCACAGGGCTATTGTGGAATTAATTAAAAAATTCAACAAAAGGAACTCCTCCTTATTAGAGGAGTCTGACATTTCCATATATTCACCATTTAATAGGTTTAATAGGATCAAGATTACCAGTCATGACCACATTCTTTTAAAGCAAAGACAAACTCATTTGTAGTTTTGAAAGAATTCACCACAAGAAAGAAGTTATATGGGATCCACCTGGATCAAGACATCTTTGTTTTTGATGCACATTGATATTTTCAAATCTCAGAAAGAGATCTCTTATATCTTGACAGAAAGTTTCTGTGCTTTGGCAATTAGAAGTCTATACATAGAAGAAATCTTTTCAAATTTTTGCTGTTTTCAGGGGCTCTTGCTTTGGGATAATTCAAATCTCTACAGAAAGTCTGAGAATGAGCATTTCTAGAAAGTTTTTTGTCTAGCTGATTAGTTTTGCATTTTAATAATTTTCCTCTTACATGAATGAATACACACACACTCATTTTGAAATTGTCCCTCACTGATCTCTTATTATACACTCATTTCCTAAATTACTAAAGTAATAGCCAGCATTATCACAATTACATGTGTTCATGGTGCATCACATGATTACAATAATCATTTTATCATGCTTCTAAAATATTAATAACCCAATGATTGTAATCATCATTAATTACTATTAACTTCATAGGCTACCACACAATCCCAATAAGGCAACACAAAAAGAAGACAAAGAGAAGACTGCTCTGGATTCCTTTTTTTCTCCAGGTTATTTTAGTGGTTTAGAAGGAAAACATATGCAAGCTAACTGCACTGAAGCTAACTGTTCAAGTTCTCCTAGGGAGGTAGTTTTTTCATGCAACAATATGTCTATTATTAGTTCTTATACATTAGTCCTTAGTAAATAGTATTTATGCTGTCTGCATATCTTGACAATGACTTCTCCCCACATTTGCAACCACCCACTGAGACAATCATTGCCACCATTCAGACACACAACAAACTAAGGTTTTATTATTTTAATTTTCCAAACAAATTATACCATGCTAAATTACAACACATGGAAATAATTTTTAAAAGACAAAGAGAACAGCAGATTTTACCTTTTTATTAAGTGAATGATATGTAATTTCAAATAATGGCTTGTATTAAGTATTGTCCAAATGTGCAAATGTTGTGTGACTGAGTGAGTGCTTTAGCAAGCATCAAAGTTTCCTGAACCCTTTTGAAATTAAATGGAGGGAACTATATAAATTAGTCTTATTCTGGTGTTGATAGCCCCATAAATTTGGTTTTTAAGTAGTAACTGGTAATCTTAATGTGTGTATATTTTCCACTAGTGTATTCATGTTTGTCAATTTAGAATATACATATATACATACGTATATTATATATATATACATATATATATATATAATTTCAGTAAAGTCCCTAACTTCAGCTATAGGATGCATCTTTTATGTTTCCAGCTAGTGCCGCAAAATATCACAAAGACTAACAGAACGTGTCCTAAAGAATTATGTATTATTATCTGAATTGACAAAGAACAATGTTAGATTAAAAATTCAGATGTGTTCTGAAGGTTAACAGTGGGAGCGTATACTTGAATCAAAGAGCTCAAAACAGGAAATGTCCTTTAGTGAAGTTTCTGCATTTCTCCATGATTTTCAGAACAGCCACCATTTAGGGGAAGATGGCAAAGTATAGTGTACACTTTTAGTTTGGACAAATTAGGAAAATTTTGTCTAACCATTATCATTTCCAGTAACGCTAATGTTCACAGTGTTTGAAGATAGAGACAGCTTTGGAAACAAAACAGTGGGAGCTTTTTAGGATACCAGTTCAAATGCCACCCCGCTGAGTAATGATCTGGTTGTCGTTACCAAACTTATTATTTCATGTCTGCTCAGTGATGAATGTCACTTGGGATTAGTATATCCTTCAGTTCACTCCCATATGGACAAATGAATGGTGACTCAAGCAGCATCCTGTTACCAGTTTGTCCTGAGAAGCTATTGAAGACTTCAATGCTTTCTCTTCGTGTTTAATGAAAGATTGGTAGAAAGAGGGAATGGTCTGATGTTGTTTATGTTCTGTGAGAGCAATTGATTACAGATAATTTTCATGCCCCTGTAGTGTCCATTCAGTGGCTGATTTCAACAAAACTTAGAGCAGCTGGTCCCAATTCTGGCCATATATAGAACCACCTAGGGAGCTTTTAAAAATATATATTACTGGGCTTTAACCCAAAGCTACTGAATAAGAATCTCCAGGGTTTATTCCCATCAAGCTATATTTAAACATGCTCTCTAAATAATTTTATTGCAGCTGTCCATGGACTGGCCTTTGGGATCCATTTGCTGAATTTTGAAGTTAGGTTCAAATTCTAGCTCTGATGCTTTCTATATGGAAAGTCCTCATCTAGTCCAAATAATCTTGAATTTCCCACATCTATAAAATGAAGATTTTTAGTTGTTTTGAGGACTACATGAGAAACACACAGAAGCTGTCTAGCACAGTTCGTAGCACACAGTAGGCCAAAATAGATTGTGGGAGAAATGGTTATATGCTTGCCCAAATCCATTTTCATTTATTTCTGGACACACAGCCAGATTGCATTTTTCAGTACACCTTGTGCTTAGTTGAGTTCATGTGACTAAATCCAGGGCAAAGGAGTGCAGCAGAAAGAATGTGAACCACTTCTAGATTTGGACAGCAAACACCTCCACAGTCAACCTATCTAGTTGTTTCCCCTTCTGGAAGGCTAAATGAGATGACCTACAAAATGACCTTGGGATCCATATGTTGAACAGGGAAATTATACAAGATGAAACAAACCAGAGTTCCTGAATGACCACATGGAAGGCCACCCACCAATAAAAAACTTCATTGTATTAAGCATCTATCACTTGGGGTGTATCTACTATAGCAGCTAGTACCCTGTGTTTGTTGTGCAATTATTTTAATTTTCTTTTAAAAATAGTACCATTTGAAAAACATTTTTCTTCACTTATCTGTATGTTGTGGTATGCCTTATGTTCTTAACTGTGGAAAGAGTCAGGAATTTTAATGCTCATAAGAGCACTGAGCACTTTGCAGATCCCTGTGGCAACAATAAAAACCTTCTATGATACTCTGAGGGGGAGTATCTAATCCCTTAAGAAGATCACCTGCCACCAGGTGCCATGCTACATGATCGCAGTGTGATCTCTTCTTCATCTTTTAGGGACAGGAAGACAAATACGCATAGTAGACCTTAATTAGGGAATTTATTAGAATAAAGGATACTGTACTATTTCTACTGTCCTCCAACACACTACATCATCATCTACATGTTATTTATGTATGAACAACTATTTATGAAATTTCTTCCAAGATTGTAATGGTTTTACTTCCCTCTTCACTATCGCTTTTGGGGATTTTCTTTTCCTTCTCCTCCATCAATTCCTACCTTCATATCAACTCCAACATTATAACGTTATACAGGACTGGTCCAGAAGGATCTTACTTTGGAAAGAACAGGAATAATATGGGAGAGAGGGTATATGGGAGAATAAAAATAGACTTTTTTTTTTTCAAAGCTTCTCCGTCCCACCTCTAAGTTTTCAGGGTAGCATCTTCAGTTCCTCATGTTGTTTTTCTCAGTTCACTCATATTTCCCCAACATGATTCTACATCCTGCATTGTTTTCATATTCAGCTCATCTGATGCCTCAGTGCGGCAGTCTCTTTTTCTCCCTTTTTTCAGAGGTAATTAAATCTTCAATCTTTTGTATACTCTGAAACTCATTTTAGAAAATCACTATAATTTGAATTTTCCTATAGGATCTAAGTTAGAGGTCACACATATAGTTCATCTCACTTGCTAACTAGTAAATCTTTAGTGACTCCTTGGAATGCTATGTTTAGAAAGGTTTGAGATCAATGTGTCCTCTCAGCAAAAAAAGAACATCCTCATCAATTAAGGATGTCTTTCCCAGTTGTAGGAGGAAAAGCAGTGGCATTCATGCCAGTATTTGTATCCTTGTGCCCCTTTTAAAAAATAAATTAAGAGGAGGATGAGAATTATTACTACAAAAAGAAAGTTCAAATCAGCAGTTCTTTTGTGTCTTTAGGAATGGTGGAATGTTGGCATGTCCTCTCAGAGGTCAAAAAAGATCAGTCTTCAAACATACTATTGAGATCCAACTACATTAAGAACCAACAAAGTACAAGACAATATTATAAATGTGATAAAAATATTTTAAATGCTTAAATTTAACAATTAAATTACCATATTACATTCCTTTCAATGTATCCTCATGATTATATACATAAGCTTATTTGGTGATAAAAGTAGAAGGCAAATTTGAGATCTTTCTTTCATGGAATTTGGCTAAATGGTCCCTTAAATTCAACTCTGAAAATGGGCCATAAAATCTGGGTGATTTCCTGCAAAGGAATAGATAATGGGAAACACTTGTCAGAAGGAAGAGTGAAAGAGTAAAATAGGGAACATTAACCCAATGCCTAGAATGAGAGAAATGAGGTGACTGGTAAATTATTTCGAGATGGAGACACATGGTATCGAAGGTCACTGAGTCCCATAATTCCTTAGGCCTTTTCTCTTTTAGATGCCTTCCTTGATATTTTTCCTCAGGTCCTCTTCCATCAAAGAATTGACTACCCCAGCTCCCAGCTCTTGGTTACCCACTATATCCTTCACCTCAAGTGCTATCAAACAGCACCAGTATTAGATATCTTATTCCTGGCACTTGGTAGAGATAGAGGCTATGGACAGGACTTTCTATCTCATTGATGCAGTGATGTAAATATACCTAGAAACCAAAATTGTCTTTCATATGGCATTTCCTCATGTAAGCATTGATTTTCTGGCAGCACTTTTTAATTTGAACAGAGTTCTAAACCGTGTACTCATTATAGGAATTCAGTAGACTTTGCTGTGCTGAATGGATAATAATCATTGTGTATAACATGTATCTATGGGAACATATCTATCAAATTCCAAATAATTGACTTCCAAAGAACATCTGCATTGTACCAGTTTGTAATTGGTAAGCTCATTTCCCTGCTTTCTTTTTTTCAGTTATATAATGAAATTGAATGAAGCAGGTTTCAGATCCGCATCTCCCCATACACTCATTTTACTAGTTCGGGAAATAAAGAAATGAATTTAAGAATCCCAACTCACTGACTTGGTTACATGCATCCTAATAATTTCTCACATTAACGTATTCCTCTATTGACATCAAGTTGCTTAAGAGGAGACAGAGCCAAGGACTATTTCCTTATTAGATTGTGAAATCTGTAGGTTTGGCTATAGGTGAGGACCACAAATGGTGAATGTTTATATTAACTTTTCTTGTTTCTTTTTCTTAAATATATGTTTGATGAAAAGGTGACCTAAAGGAACTTTTTAAAAGACATTTTCTATGAATTGGACTAGCTAATCATGTTGTTTGACTTTATTGTGATTTTACTTGTGATTTCAGGGACTTAGAATGGAATGCTCTGTACAATATAAAAATCACTAATGTAAAGCACACTAAACAACATTATTGTCAATGAGACAATATGTGATAAGAGCATAAACATACACAGAGAAAGCGTACAGGCTGATATTAGACCATGTTTCTGGGGAGGCAAAACAATGAAATGGTTGTAGAGGTTTTGCCATTAGATATATTTAGTTATTTAAGATGAAATGCAAGTATGAAAATATATTAGTAACATATTTAAATCTTTTATATCTCTAATTTTGTCTATTAAAATATCTTAATAAGACATTTAAAATATATTTTATTACTTTTATGTTTTAAGTCTTTATTTTAATTCCAGTTAGCTAACATACAGTATTTTATTAGTTTCAGGTGTACAATATAGTTATTTAACAATTCCATACATCACCTGGTGCTCATCATGACAAGTGGATTCCTTAATCCCCACCACCGATTTCTCCCATGCCCCTGCTAACCTCCCCTCTGGTAACCATCAGTTTGTTCTCTGTGGTTAAGAATCTGTTCCTTGGTTTATCTTTCTTTCTCTCCTTTCTTCATCTTTGCCCATTTGCTTTGTTTTTCAAATTCTACATATGAGTGAAATCGTATGGTATTTATCTTTTTCTGTCTGACTTATTTCACTTAATGTTAATACTCTCTAACTGCATCCATGTCATTGCAAATGGCAAGATTTCATTTTTTTATAACTGAATAATTATATATATATATATATACACACACACACATATATATGGTATGTGTGTGTGTATATATATATATATATACACATACCAAATCTTTTTGATCCATTCATCAGTTGATGGACATTTGGGTTATTTCCATAATTTGGCTATTGTAGATAATGCTTCTATAGACATTGAGGAACATGTATCTCTTTGAATTAGTATTTTTGTATTCTTGGGGTATATACCTAGTAGTACAATAGCTAGATGAAGGGTGGCTCTATTTTTAAATTTTGAGGAAGCTGCATACTGTTTTCCAGACTGCCACCAGTTTGGATTTCTACCAATAGTACAAAAGGGTTTCTCTACATCCTCACCAGCACCTGTCATTTCTTGTGTTGTTGTTTTTAGACATTCTGATAAGTGCAAGGGGATATCTCATTGTAGTTTTGATTTGTATTTCCCTGATAATGAGTGATATTGAACATCTTTTCATGTGTCCAGTGGCCATCTGCATACCTTCTTTGAGAAAATGTCTATATATGTCTTCTGCCCATTTTTAAAAATTTTGTTTTATTAAATTTATTTATTTATTTTCAGAAAAACAGTATTCATTATTTTTTCACCACACCCAGTGCTCCATGCAATCCATGCCCTCTATAACACCCACCACCTGGTACCCCGACCTCCCACCCCCCCCCCCGCCACTTCAAACCCTTTTTAATTGGATAATTTTGGGGAGGTGTTGAGTTTTATGAGTTATATATATATATATATATATATATATATATATATAGTGTGCGTGTGTGTAGATATATGTGTGTATATATATATATATATATATATATATATAAAGGTATGTTGTTTGCAAATGTTTTCTGCCATTCCATAAGTTGCATTTTTTTTAATTTCCTTCACTGTGCAGAAGCTTTTTATATTGATGATGTCCCAATAGTTTATTTTTTTGCTTTTGTTTCCCTTGCCTCCAAAGACATATCTAGAAAGAAGTTGCTATAGCTCATGTTGAAGAGGTTACTGCCTGTGTTCTTCTCTAGGCTTTTTATGGTTTCCTGTTCCACATTTAGGTCTTTCATCCATTTTGAATTTATTTTTATTTATGGTGTAAGAAAGTGGTCAGTTTCATTCTTTTGCATGTTGCTGTCCAGTTTTCCCAACATCATTTGTTGAAGACACCATTTTCCCCCCCATTGGATATTCTTTCCTGCTTTGTCAAAGATTAACTGATTTACTGATTTAACATAGTTATGGAATATAAAATATATTTAAAAGAAGGGAATTATAGGATTGCAAAGTAAGAACAAGTTCTTTTAACTTTTTTCCCAAACTTTTAGGCAGTAACAATTATGATGTGAACTGAATCACTCAGTTATTTAATTTAGGTTTTAAAAAAATCCTACTCACTTTTTGGAGCTAATTGCAGGTTGAGTAATCTAACTTTGACACTGTCTTACTATTTTGACTTCACTTCATCTCTCTTAATAGGGTTATATTTGTTACCTAATATAAATCCATACATTTAAAATATGAATTTTAATAATAATCCTCTTAGTGTTTTTAAATTAGAAATGAATTATTTCACTGTGAGATATACATATTCGGGGTCTTCTTCATATTACATTATATCAAGTAAGGTAGCACTGAGGGTGGCGAAAGTGGATTGTCACAATTGTATCACTGCATCATTATAGAATAGCTATTATTACAGTTAGATTCCATAAGGAATTATGTTTATTTGGAAAGATAACTGGGGAATGCATGAAATGGATAGAGAAAAAGATTTTACTTTCTCTCCTTGAGAATAAACTTTAGGCAGCTTAGAAAATTCCCATAAACTAAAGTATGAAAAATACATTTAAAAATTTGTACCTGAGCTTCTCAGGATAAGAATTAAGATAGAATATAAAATTAATACAAGTGTTAGCTCTTTTATTCATTTAAATAATGATCTTTAATAGAGGGTCTCTAGCCTCCCAGTTAGCCAGAAACACTCTAGGATTTAAAAAAAAAAAAAAGTTCAAAATTAAAATGAGTCATACGCTGTCTTGAGATCTAATAAAATGGTGTTTTCTTTCTTTTTTAACTTTTGTCTAGGTGTAACAAAGAATATTCAAATCCAGATTTGGAATTTACCAATGTTCACATAATTTAAATGAAAGTCATTATCAAAATTCAGAATTCCACTGATTTACTACATTGTATAGGCAACTAATCAACATCAACACAGCTTTAGTAATTTTAATTGCATATTCAGCAGTGTAAGATAAAACAAAAAGAAAACGTGTTAGAGCAATTATCATCGTCTTCACTGTCATGACCCTTATCATAATGGCGACTAACATTTTTTTTAACTCTTCACAGATTGCAAAGTGCTTTCATCTCCAGCTCCTCTTACATCTTACAGTTGGCTGGGAGTAAGTAGAACATGTGTTATTTATTCACCCTACCGATGGGAAATCTGAAAGATACAGAAAAATTAAAAGAAATGCCACAAATACAAAGAAATTTATGTTGTTTCTATATCAGGTAGCATTTTAAAAATACGAAGAGGGGGCCCAATATGGGAGAAGAGGAAGCAGTTAGGAAGATGGGATGTGAGCTAAATAATGGGTCTATCCCTATTTTAAGATTATTCACCTCAGATTTCTAGTGTTTGATTAGAAAAAGCCCAAGTAATATTAAAATACATGGAGAAATATACATCTTTTAATTCAAAACACTTGAACTGTTACAAAGGAAAGATAATGTGATGATAAAATTCACATGTATCCATCACTAATCTTGTTTCCTCTGACCTGCATTCCCACCCATTGTAACACATACTAGATTATTGTGTAGCAAATCTAGGACATCACATCATTTCATTCATGGAAAATACAAATATACTTTATAATAGAAAACTAAGTCTATTAAAATTGAATGTGGGTCTAAATAGAAGAAATTATTCTTTGATTAAATCACTCAAAATTGGTGGGTTTTTTTTGGAGATTTATTTATTTTCAAACTCCTGCTTGAATTTGGCCTCCTTCTGCATGAATAGCCTATTCTACTTGAAACATCTTAATCTTGTAAACTTTCCCTGAGAATAATAAAATATCTAGTACATTTTTATTTATCTGACTTAGACTTGTGTCAAAACAAATATGGAAAAATATCCATTGGGTGATTGGTTGTGTGGATAAGTTACGATATTTTTGGTAGATGACCACCAAAAACAAACAATCGTCTACCTTTTTAGTTAAAAAGATTCCTGTTTAATGAGACACCCAGCTTCTAACACTGCCTGCCGCAACTAGCGTTGTGGATTTGAATAAGTCAGGGAACTTTTATGGATCCTCTGCCTTCACAAAAGAAAAAAAAAAAAAAGAACAAAGGATTTATATGCTAGATTATCTATAAAATGATAAGTACCATAGTATCCAAATAACAGTTGTGTCATTCTAGCTCTGAAGTACTTCATTTCTAACTTCCATCATACATATTCATTATTTTGAGGCTATAAGTCCTTATTCAAAAGTGCTTCTTACCTCATTTAAACAAGCTCTAGTCCCCATAGAAAGTAGACCTGCCAAGTTTAGAAAAAGAGCAATGATCAGAAAATCAGCATCAATTATAGTGGCAAATCAGTCTTCAAGGAGAGAATCTGTTGAATATCAAAAGAAAAATAATATCTATCAGGTCTATGGAATTCCATGATTTGAGCTCTCTTAAAATGTTGGGTAGAAATCGACCCTTATGAATATGTTTGGCACCTGTCAGTTTGAGCAGTTTATTATACGTAAGAGATGAATCACTAAACTCTACTACTGGAAACAGTTTTGCACTATAGGTTAACTAACTAGAATTTAAATAAAAAATTGAAAAAGAAAAAAATACTCTTTTGTAATAATTCATTGTCAACATCTGTGCCATTTTACTCAAATCAAGCTATAAATTTTTGAGGCTGATAAATTTTTTAGTAGACATTTTCCAGTTATTCTCTCTGCTGAAATCCAGTGTGAAATATAAATGTTAAAAATATGGAGAGATTGCTTTTTAGAATTATTGTTTAGAGATTGTTTTTAGAATTTTTTTTTAAGAATTTGTTCAGTGGTGTAACACAGAGAAGGAGAAGCAACCTGCCGCCTGAAAGTTATTTTTAGGAAAGAGGCTCACTGAGACTGTTATATTAGCATCTTTGATAATGAAAGTGGTAAAGCTTCTTGAAGTTCTTTGAGCATACATTTATCAAGACTTTATTTATTCAGCACATAATAAAACATGAAAAGAAATCCAAAAATACTTCCAGTGGTCTAAATAACATTAGCTTTCATTCACATTAGTTACCTTACCTAGTAATCAGTTACCTCCCCAAAATCATTATGCGTCGACATATTGTCCTGTTTAACTTCGAGTACTCACACCAAACTTCATTTCCCAAGAGTTGAGGGTAGATGATTTAAAGATGAGTGAAGCCAAATGCCTGAAAATACTATGCACCTAGAAATATAAATTCCAGGGAGGAAATGTTTCCCCTTAGGAACAAAAAAACAGAGATACATACCTGTACTTGAATATAGGCACGCGCGTGCAGACACACACATACACACACACACGCACACACACATTCTTAACCATGACACAAGGAGATGGTTTTTTGCCTATAAGGAGAGAATAAAGATATACTTCGTAAAAATATTCTCAGTCTCTGAATTTACCTTGTTTCTGCCATGCAGACATGACACAAGTTGCTAAAAAGAATGAATAGGAGATTTGGGGATAAACTGCTAAAATAGTTATTGTGGGTAAATAGAAGTTTTTGAGCAATTTTAATGTTATTTAAATTATAGAACTATAAGTTACAGTCTTAACACTTTAGCATTCAAGATGGAATCTCAGTTCTCTTGAAGTTCTGTAGTAGAAATCTTAAGAGACCTAAAGTGTCCTAAATTTGGAGGTAAAGATTTGAAGAAAGACTTTTTTAAAGAAGATTTTATTTATTTATTTGAGAGACAGAGAGAGAGAGAGCACTCTGCAAGAGGGGGAAGGAGCAGAGGGAAAGGGACAAACAGACTCTATGCTGAGTGCAAATTCCAAAGTGGGGCCCAATCCCAGGACCCTGAGATCATGACCTGAGCCGAAATCAAAAGTCAGAAGTGCAACCCATTAAGCTACCCAGGTGCCCCAAGAAAAAGACTTTTGCATTAGATATATGTTTTATCAGTCAGCTGTCTTGATGATTGCATTTTTGGTATGCTATTAGACAATTTATAAAGTTATTTTAGCTTTATGTGTAGAAAATTACTCTATCCAAAATATAGCTTTAGACTGAAATATCCCACATATAGTGAGGGAATATTTTAAGAAAATTATGAAACCATCTTGGGAAATAGTGATGTGGGTTTATATTTAAGAGATAATTTTAAAAATCTTTTATGCCTCTTATTTCCCCTTCAATTGTTTAAGGTTAGATTGTAATTTTATAATTCAAGTTTGAAACTTCTCCATGGATTTTACCCAAATTTTACCCAAATTCAGGTAATTAGAATGAGTACTACAAGAATCCTTAGTCATTTTGTCAGTGGAATACCTTGAGGGAAACACCACAAAGCCTTTTGAAAATGGGATGATAGGTTGCAACAATCAAATGAAATATTTCATGATATACATGGAAATGCTAAAAGTTTTATTTTGTGAGAATAGTGGGAGAATTAGTTAGATGGCAGAGTTGAAATATCCTGTTCAGAAGCTAGAGTCACACTCTTGCCTAGAAGTCTGCTCTGCATTCTAATGATATATCTTTATTAAAAATATATTGTGTGCAGAACTTTCTATGAAAAAAAATCTATGACATACTTGCTGCCATCACAACAATGCATATGTGGTGACTGTATGAATAAGGACTAAATGACAGAGCTAAAATCTGCTCGACTCTTCTGTGTCTATCAAACACCTAGAAATGAAGGAGTATGTCACGTTCTGCTGTGGTGGTTTTGTTGTCAGCTAATGGCAGATTGTTGTGAGTAAATAAATTAATGCCACATCTTGGTGGCAGCATTTCTCCCTCTTGGGGTTTATAAGACCATGTGTCTATCCAGCTTTTCTTCAAGCTTAATCCTATTTTCCCCATTCTCCCTCTACCTACACTGTTTTCTTACCTCTGAAACATGGTTAAAATGAACAGGAATAGCCAGCTTCCATCAAATAACCAAAAGCAAATAAGTAGTCTGAAGGAAGTATATTCTGGGTAAATCAACCTCGCTCTTTTGGAATTGATTACCTTCATAAATCATTCATTCTGGGAGAGCTAATCAGTATTACTCACAATACAAGTAATGACTTGCTTTGTTTATTTCACTGAGTCCTTGAATTAATTCAGTTTTCTGGCCCGGGAAATGGCTAAGGTGATCATGGACTGATGGACAGACAAATGCATAGTGAGTATTCAGGAAAATGTTTGCTTAAGGAAGACCACATGTATAGTTTCCCAAAAAAAGTAAGTTACTGGGCACCTGGGTGGCTCAGTTGAGAATCCAATTCTTTTTTTTTTTTTTTAAAGAATTTATTTATTTATTTGACAGAGAGAAATCACAAGTAGGCAGAGAGGCAGGCAGAGAGGAGAGAAGCAGGCTCCCCACTGAGCAGAGGGCCCGATGTGGGGCTCAATCCCAGGGCCCTGAGATCATGACCTGAGCTGAAGGCAGAGGCTTTAACCCACTGAGCCACCCAGGCGACCCAAGAATCCAATTCTTGATTGGGCTCAAGCCATGATCTCAGGGTTTTGAGATTGAGCCCCACATCAGGCTCCATGTTGGGTATGGAGCCTATTTAAGATTTTCTCTCCCTCTCTCTCTCTATTTCTCTCTCTCTCTTCCCTTCCATCCCTCCCTCCCTAAAGGGGGAAAAAAAAAGTAAGTTAAAATAATGAATTAAAGAAAAAAAACAACCTAAATTACAGCCACATTATGAAACAATCAGGAGAATATAAGGGAGGTATAAATCCTTTGTGAGATCGCTTCTCCTTTCTTATCAGTGACACAGGCAATTAATTAATCCTATCTGTTTCTGGTGTGTGCATGGACACCCAGAAGGAGATAATGTCTCAATGAAAGAGAACTTCAGCTCTCCCGATTTTGACCACAGTCTGTACTCCCTAATTGATTAAGTTCTTCCTCCCAAACCCCACCTGGCTGTACCCAAGACAATGATTTACCTGAATTTTACTGCCCAGTTGCAATTCCCCCTGACTTTTGTTTCACATTTTCTCCATACAAACCTAGTATTTTCTGTACTTTGAAGACAGTCCGAGACAGTAGTCTGCTGTCTTTCTGGTATTGGCCTCACCAAAATAAATTCCTTTCTTATTTCACTACCACTTATCCCTGACTTTGGAATTTGTCAGTGGTGAGTTGGTCAAACCTGGTCTGTTTGGTACACCTGGAACTCAGGAGGTCTTGGGCCCTGCACCCTAGTTACGCCACTCTTACTATCTGTCTAAGCACTAAGACACCTTTCTCAGAAAAGAGAAATTAAAAGCTGACATAATAAAACTACAAAGGCTAAATGTCATTAAGATATTGTGATTTATAAGAAATATATGTGGTCATTTAGATGAACAAAATATATCTCTTATATATATATATATTTGGTCTTCACCACAGTTCCTGGCTCACAGCTCCCAAAACCCTCAGGATAGCCTATGTGTTCAAAGTGATCAAAGTGTCTTTTGCTATGTTAACGAGGTGTCTTTTGGAAAGGAGGGAGGTTAGGGTCTGGTAGCTAGGAGGACTAACCACATGATTAGAAGTCTGGAACTTTAGAGTCTCACCAACTGTCTCCTGAGAGAGTAGAGTTTTATCAATTGGCAATGCCCAGGGATTTAACCAATCATGACTATGCAATTAAGCCCTTGTAAAAATCCATGAGGACCAATATCAGAGGGCTTCTGGGTTGGTAAACACATGGAGGTGCTGGGAGAGTGGCACACCTGGAGAGGTCATGGAAATTTTGTACATTCTTCCCATGTCCTGCTCTGTGCATCTCTTCCATCTGACTGGGTATTCCTGAGCCATATCCTTTTATAATAAAACGGTGATCTAGTAAGTTAAATGTTTCTGAGTTCTGTGAACTGCTCTAGCAAATTAATAAAACCTGACAAAGGTGTCATGGGAACCTTTGATTTAGAGCCACTTGGTCAGAAGTACAGCAACCTGAACTTGAGATTGGAATTTAGAGCAGGGTAAAGACAACGTGTAGTCTTGTAGGACTGAACCCTTAATTTGTGGTATCATGCTTTCACCAAGTAAATAGTGTCAGAATTGAGTTGAATTGCAGGATACCCAGCTTGTATCCAAGAATTCCTTGTCAGTGTGGGGAAGGTTCCACACATATATATTGGAATTGGGTTCAAGAGCCCCGTTTAATCATGCTAGATCAGTGGTTTTCATCTAGCCTCTATAGTTTCAAAATGTGGAATGCATACTGCTAGTTGTATCTGAAATTATTTGAGTTGTAATAAAAGACATGGAATTAAATAACATTGACTCACATGATGAGGAGTATTCAATTTTCTACTCTCTTAATCCTTCTGTTGACTTCATAAATAGTCCTTGTATGTATGTATGTATGTATTTAATTTGGAATATGCAGTTAATACCTCTTTAGTATTTGCTAACCACCCTTTATGATGAGAACAGAGCTCAGGTCAGAATCTTCATCAGGCAACAGTATCCAGTTTGAATTTAATACTTTTAAAAATTTTTAGCTATAGTTTTCCATTTATAATAATTATTTTAAAAATCTTCAAAATAAAGTTGAATGCAGAGAAGTTGGATTAAAAAGTCAATACCAAATTGACTCTTCCTTCCAAAATGCTGACTTTTAAGGATATGAAATACGAAATATGAGTAGTATCCTGACTTTGCTAGAGTTACTTTTAAAAGTTATAATTTAATAAGAAAGATGAAAAAGAAACTATATTAGCAAATACTAATTATTTCATTGCTAGAAATCTGGCATGTTATTTTTTAGGGCTAGAAATTAGTATTTATTTTTAAAGAATAGTTGTTGTTAAGAACCTCAAGATGGGTAACTTGCATATTCAAGGTCCTAACCTTGTATCTCTCTGATACTAAATATTTAAAAGTCATCCTCACATACTTTCATTTCTCTGCAGCACTTCTCAGTCTATCAACTAACTGAATTATCTATAAGTGGATCTGAGAAAGTTGGGACTCCTGAAGATCAGGAATAATCCCATCCATTTGGTCAGTCATTTTTTTTTCCAATTTATTTATTTTCAGAAAAACAGTATTCATTATTTTTTCACCACACCCAGTGCTCCATGCAAGCTGTGCCCTCTATAATACCCACCACCTGGTACCCCAACCTCTGGAAAACAGCATGGAGGTTCCTCAAAATGTTGAAAATAGAACTGCCCTATGACCCAGCAATTGCACTACTGGGAATTTACCCTAAAGATACAAACGTAGTGATCCAAAGGGGCACGTGCACCCGAATGTTTATAGCAGCAATGTCCACAATAGCCAAACTATGGAAAGAACCTAGATGTCCATCAACAGATGAATGGATCAAGTAATTTTTTTTTCTATTGGTTCAAATTTATGAATCCTACTTTGTTCCAGTTTTATTGTTTTAAAATTAAAACACAAAGAAACATGCGATATGTGATCTCACGAAACTAGTAGCTGTAAAACAAACTACATTTGACTTACAATTTTTGTTTTTCATATTTTGTATTTTGTTTGTCAAGGAAAGCAGAGTATTAAAAATTTTTTGTGGGAGTGCCAGGGTGGCTCAATCAGTTAAGTGTCTGACTCTTGGTTCATCTCAGGTCATTGTCTCAGGGTCCTGAGATTGAGCCCCACATCGGCCTCCACACTCAGTGAGGAGTCTGCTTGTCCCTCTTCCACTGCTACTTCCCCTGCTCTCTCTCTTTCTCTCTCTCATAAATAAATAATATCTTTAAAATAAAATAAAGTTCTCATGTGAAGGACATGCCACATCTAAATCCATAAATCTGCCATTCTCTATTTGTTATACCTGGTCTTCTGCTAGTTGTATCCCCCACCAGGTGTTGAACACCAAGGTGTTGAACTGATTGATGTTCCCAAGTTTAGAATAAAGTGGAACATCTTTATTTTTGAGCTCTTTAATTAAATAAATTGAATAAACTGATCTGCAAAGAGCACTGAGAACTATGAGAACACATGCACAAAAGCATATGACCCATCTTGGAGTAAATAAAGACAGATAAATTTGAAAAAACAAAGAACTGTTATCCCAGTGTAAAAGAGAATTTTTAAAAACGTTCCCTAGGCAAAGGGAAGAACATCTAAAAAGATATAGCAAGTAGAGGCAGGCAGGTCATGTGTTGTAGCTGAGAACATAGTAAAGCTTTGCAATGGAGGCAAAAGAGGAGGAGATGTCTGAAGGAGAGAGTCTGAAGGCAGATTGAGAAAGGCCTTTTATACTGCAAGAAGTTTGAGGTTCATCTTAAAGATAGAGTATTAGTACTAATGGTAACTCATATTTTCCAGGTAACAGCTAGCTTGAAGATAAAGATTTGATGACCACAGTGTCTTCTCTTCTGGGCCCAGTCCTTTTGGTTTGCAGGACCAAATTCCACTAGTCCTTTACTTACTTGGGTCCTAAGTTAATTTCATGCTCCTCCTGGGCATCTTCTCTCTGAGGCTGCTTTCTCTGGTGTACTTAAAGTGATTTATCTTTAAGGTGGCATCAATCCCAAGGGAGGAGAGTCACTCCAAATGACTGAATCACATACTTTGGCCTCTAAGCCTCTCCTTCACACCAGAGCACTTGGAGGCACATTGAAAAGTGCATTAATTAAAGTTCATGGGGCACCTGGGTGGCTCAGTCATTCGTTAAGCATCTGCCTTGGGCCCTGGTCATGGTTCCACGGTCCTGAGATCAAGCCCCACATATGTCTCCCTGCTTGTTGGGAAACCTGCTTCTCCCTCTCCCACTCCCCTGCTTGTGTTCCTGATCTCACTACCCCTCCTGTCAAATAAATAAATAAAATCTTTAAAAAAAAATTTTTTTTAAGTTCATGGCGACAGTGATTCCCACTTATCATCTCTTCTTTCCCTTCCTCTGTTTTTCTTTCTTATTTTCTTTTTCTACCTACTATTCATGAAGAGCTTGGAGGACTTTTTTTTTTTCTTTCTACTTTTATAATCAGCTAAGTGCTCTTCGAAGGTACAGCATTTCAGAAATTGAATTTAGGGGGAAAAAGGCATGCTGTCAAAACCAAAAAAGATAATATGCTCCATTATAAAATGAAACATTCAGAGTACCATTTATATATTTAAATTATTCATTACAGTGACAGAAAATTAAGATGATTATTTTCTTCCTGTGGTATATGTCATAGTTCTCAAAACAGGTGGAAAATAGGATAGTCAGTCCTTTCCATGTCAGGTTTGAATTGTTTCTTCTGTCAAGAGTTTAGTGAAATTTGATTGGCAATTGTGCTAAGTTGAAGTACTTTCCATAGAAGATTAAATAAGAATTTGGAAAACCATTACTTATGAATGCTGGTCATGACTCCAGAGAGTCTTTAAGAAACTAAAACAAGATATGGATGCACTTTTTTTGTCATTTTACGGAATTTTATTTGTGTTAATTTAATGTTGATTTCCATTCCCCTCCTTGAAGTCTGTCATCAGTTCCTCATAAACTTCAAGATAAACATAACTCTGACCAAGGCATGTAAAGTCATAATGACTCACCTATTTATTGGTTTATTCATCATTTAGTAAGTGTTTATTGAGCATCTATTACATGTCATGTTTTTTTTTACGAATTGCATTACCCATTTGGTTTGTGCTTAGCTTTTACGCTTTTCTTCTACCATGTTCCCAGTCATGCTCTTCATGACAGCCAACCTGATCTACTTGCCATCCTCAGAACATGCTCAGGTTAATCATACCTTCAAATCTTCCCTCTCCTGTTTCTGTGCTAAGAGTAGCTTTTACCTCTCATTTGTCTAACTTAATGGTTCCAAGAAAGTAGCTGATTTTTAAAATAACCTGGGAAGTTTCAAAAATACATATTCCAGGTACCCAACCTCAAGAATTTAGATTCAGTAAATCCCTAGTGATATCTTTAAATCTTGTATTTGTAAGTGAGTCACAAGAAATAGAGATAATCACGGTGATTTTGAAATACTTGACCAATTATTGTCACTTTACTCTTTAAGGCTCAACTTAGGTACCATCTGCCATTAGCATTAGTTGACCCCATAATTTTACATAAGTGGTCCTATTATGTCTTCAGTAACAGCACTTGCGCTACACAAACTGTACTCAAAGTACTCATATTTTAGTTTTTTTTTTTTTCTTCCAGACAAAAAGTTGCTAGTGAGCAAGTTGTGTATCTTCTTCACTCTACCCTGAGTGATGAGTATGGTGTCAGACATGCAGAAGCCCAGATCAGTGATGAATGAGTTTAAATCAATATTCTTTGTTTACACTGGAATATGTTGAAAATAGTGAAGACTTTTCAGTCTACACAAATATTGCCGACAAGGCATAGTAGTATAATACCTCTCAAGATGTAAAATTAAGAACAAGTCAATTCATCATTTATTGTTATTATATCATAAATATACTTTTATGAGGATGATTGGATTACAGAGAAGAAATTTATATCATACCTTTGTTATTTAATTTCCAGATGAATCTTAATATTTTAAAGACTTTATCTTTCACTCCAAACTACGAATATTTTTTTCTCAAAGTGTGATCTATAGGACATCTACTTAAAATTACTTAAGGCCGATATTAAAATTCAAGTCACAGCCTAAGAAACTAATGTAACATATATGACTAAAAATGAAATGGTAAGCAAACTATAAAAAGAATTATAAATCAATAAGAAAAAGGCAAACAACCCAAGACTGATGGTTATAAGGGAAATTCCCATTAAAAACCATGAGACATTAGTTCACACATTTAAATTGAAAAAATCAACACATCCAGCAATTTCAAGTGTTGGGAGATGATGTGGACCTCCTGGAACAGCTGTATACTTTGGGTGGGTAAGAATGTAATGTGTCACAATCATTGAGAGAAGAATTTGACAATATCTAGGATACTTGAATATGTTCCCATCCCACAACTCAGCATTTGCACTCTTTGACAAAAGTTTGCAAATGTAAGCAAGGAGATATAAACAAAGTATTTATAACAGGGTTTATGATAATGGTGCATTTTGAAATACTGTCAATACCGAAATGGATAACCCATTGAAATATATACGCAAGATGGGACTATTTAATTAAAAACTGTTACACAATTAACTAATGTCATCAATGTCAATGTGTATAACTTCAGAAGCATAATATTGAATACACAAAGCCAAGTTGCAAAAAAAACCCACAAAAAACAAAAAACCCTTAACTCTAAGACAGAATATATAAAAATGATGACTCTATGCAGTAGAGACATGAGACTACTTTCTAACACTGCATATGATGGAATGTTAAACTGATTTTAATTCTCTCTATGTATATTCAGTTCCATATATATACATCAACTAATTCTGATGACACCTCCAAGTAATCCATCCTGTGTTTCCACAGCACCAAAGGAAGCTGTTTTATGAAGAATCTGTGTTTTTTGTTCTCCCCCAGTTTTATTATGAAAAATGGGATTTTCCATGCCAGGAAAGTTTTATGACAGTTTCCATCCTTGGAACACCTAAGTTGTTCAAGAAAATTAAAACCAAAATACTGAGTCAAGTCATTCACAGAAAAAATTAAGAAAAATATAACTTATAGGACTAGATGTTTTCTATTTCTTCAGTTTACTATTTATTTTTATTTCTGTAAAAGCTAGAGCTAAAATTTGCTATTACTCTTTCTCTTTAGTATTTGTGTTTTTAAATTAGTATCAGTGAGAATACAATGTTTCCAGACATCTTTGTGACTTTATTAATCTGTGCTCCAGTAAATAAGGCCACTAATTCTTTATAGCAACTAGCATGAAAAGATAAAGTTTAATTCTTCAATCCTTGAACCTTGGCTGGCTTTGTGACATCTTTAAACAATAAAATGTACTGGAAATTCTGTTGGGTGAATTCAGAAGCTATGGCCTCAAGAGGCTTTCCAGTATTTGCTTTCAAATTGCTACTCCAAGATCCTTATATAAGAAAGTTGGTCTGTCCCACTGAAAGGTAAGAGACAACTTGGAGAACTATGTTGTCACAAAAGGGATATAGCACCACTTTCAAATAGGTGAGTTAGGTCATATGGTACCTTATGGCTAAGGGTAGCAAATATACCACCCTCAAACATGCCACTTTGGCATTTAGGCCATTTTGAACTATGGGCACTTGAAAAACAGGGAGAGGGTTTCTATGAACACCCCTTATTTGCCCTAAAACAGATCCTCCAAAAGATCAATGGTCATAAATTCCCTCTCTGAGAGTTTTACTAACTGGGAAAGATGGTCTCTTATTATAACAAAAAAGACCTAAGTGTACACCACACCCAGACAAACTGTCACAAACTATCATATTTCTCATCTGTTCTTTTAAAGGCCCATTCATAGTCATTTACTCTCCCCTAAGAGGTCTATATCTCTTTTCCCCCTAAGTCTGAATGCTAAGACACTTCTTTGAATGACTCATTTTTCCCTGTTATCTCCCATGTATAGATGAAGCAGCACACATGTTAACAAAATTCTGTTTATTTTTCCTTGATAATCTTGTTAATCTTTTTTATTATTAGGTCCTCAGCAAGAACTCAGAGGGGTAAAAGAAAAATTATTTTCTTTTCCAAATAGCCAGTTTGTCCTCCAGAAGCCATTGAAGGTTGCCAAGTAAAATAGCAGGGGAATCACCTGCCAACCTACAAGATGAGGAGAAATGATAAATATTTGTGGTTTAAACCATTGAGTTGTGGTATGATTTGTTTTGTACCAATAGTTAACAAGTACAGAAACCAGTACCTAAAAGTTGGGAGCTACTATAACATAACCTTAAAATAACTGTGCCTTAAACCTGGCTAGCAGGTACAACTTGGAAAAGCTGTGAGAAATCTATAAGCAAAGACAGGCAAAATGGCAAAGGGACTGTTGGAGGTTAGAGAAAGGGCAATCAATGTGACCTAGCAATGAAACAATTAACACAAATATTGAAAGTGGAAAATATACCTGACAAACAGGAATGGATTAGGTATATTCATAGGCAGAATATTGAGAATGCAGATTGATTTCATTTAGCTGAGACTAATATGGTATTGGAAGAAAAGATGAACTAAAGAAGGAAATGATTTGCAATTAGAATTTAGAAAAATGTAGAAAGTCCAGAGTGTGTTGTGTTACAAGCATCATTCTGCCTAGCAGTAACAAGTCTTCAACTTCAAATGAGCCCAAGGGGCAAAGATCTAATCAAGGCAATATAATTTTTGTTAAGTCCTCTGAGAGATTTAAATCGGTGCCTCATTTTCTGTCTCTGTTTGCCAGAAGGGTCTCTAAGAATCTTGAGGGCATCGTCCCTGCCTAGCGTCATATGCTTGAACATGGGCTAACCTTGTGACTTACTTTGATCAAGAGAAAATGAGTCCACTTCAAGTGGCGGGGGGGTGGGAGGTTGGGGTACCAGGTGGTGGGTATTATAAAGGGCACAGCTTGCATGGAGCACTGGGTGTGGTGAAAAAATAATGAATGCTGTTTTTCTGAAAATAAATAAATTGGGAAAAAAAAAGAAATCAATGTAATTAAAACCAGGAATTTTTTTTTAAATCAATAAAAAAAAATGCAAAAAAAAAAAAAAAGAGAGAAAATGAGTCCTAAGCCTTGGCCTTGAGAGTGTTTCTGTGCCCACTTTGAGCTGCCATGAGAGTACCATTTCAGAAACTAGTCAAGAATACTATAGGAAGTCTACATGCAGAAGAACTAAGATACCTCAACAAAAAGTTGTTCTGAATGCCTGAAAAATAAGGCCTTCTTGCATATTCCAGTCCCAGCTAAACCTCCATCTGAAGAAAGTGCCATAATGGGTCTAGGCAAAATATCAGAAGAACCACCAGACCAATTATAGATTACTGAAAAATAATGGAATGCTTTTTTTTTTTTGTATGCATCTGAGGGTTAGAGGGGTTTGTTAGGCAGTAATAATTAACATGAAAAACAGTTTCCGTAGTAGAGTCGAACATATCTCCAAAATCAAGATCTTAATGCCAAATTATACTTAAGTGACTAAAAAGATAAAGTATATTTATAAATGTACGACTAATAAAAATCAGCTTTTTGAAAATAAGGTTAATATCATTTGTTTACTTTATTGAACATTCAGATTGATCTGACCTCCTTAAGATTTAAATAACTGTGAAGGACAGAAAAAGTCTCAAACTTCTACTAGATTTTTCTGCTACCTCTTTGTATTTCTTGCTATTATTTTCCATATAGTTGATGATTACTTTTTAAGGGAATAATGGTTCTTTGCCGCACTCTTATAATCCTTGTTGTACATTCATAATGATAAAGTAAACTTGTCTGATTTAATGCCTTCGGCTTTGACTTTGATTGCATACCTGCTAGTAAGGCAAAGAAATCACACCTTAACCAAATTACACTTGAAACTTCCCTAAGTTGGTCATACATCCCATATACATAATTTTATTTTGTACATAAAATAAGCACAGTAATTCTTATGCAGTTTGATAAATACTAGTCTGAGAAAGGAACAAACTGTTTATCTCTGCAGATGTTCAAGTAGTTAAACCATTCTGAATTTAGAACAACCCTTAAATTGCAAAGGAGTATAAGGATGGATAGAGAACTTCAAAATGTTTCTGTCCACCTGCAAGATTAATTCTATGCTTTAGTGTTAATCCTTTATAATTTTTTTAAATCAGTGATTTTTGTAGTGCAAGAATGGAGTACATATTATGAGAAAGTAGCTTTTAAATACATCTCCTGAGTTAAATGCTCTAATGATAAAACTATTGAATTGTGACTCCCTACTTTCTTGTGTTAGCTCTTCCCTATTGTGTTTTTGTCCAACTTTTTAAGAGAGCTTTATTAATTTTTGCCTAAAAAACTATACATATTTAAGGCTGAAATTTTGACACATTTTGATATATGTATACACTTATAAAGGATCACCACTATCAAAATAATTTAAATATCACCCCAAAGAGTTTCCCTGTGATCCCTTGTAATTACTCCATCACACCTGTCACCCTCCCTCCCAGCCCTGGCATTAACCGGCAACCACTGATCTGCTTTCTGCCAGTTTAGATTAGTTTCCATTTTCTAGAGTTTTGTATAAATAAACCACTACAGTACATAATTTTGTCTGGCATTTTTCATTCAACGTGGTCATGTAAATGATTGTTCTTTCATATTTTCACCAGTTTCACTGAGAAGTAGGTCCATGGAGCCCCTCACATTGTCAACCAGTTGAACTTCTTCCTCTATTTTTTAAAGCATGGTTTCCTTTATTATTTTTTTAACATATTTATAATAGTTGCTTTGAAGATGTTGTCTGCTTAAGTAGACACCTAGCCCTCTCACACACTGTTTCTATTTGCTTTTTTTTTTTTTTTCCCCTTGGTATGGATCACGCTTTTCTGTTTCTTCGCATGTCTGACTATTTTATTGAAAACTGGCCATTTAGATAATATATGGTAGTAACTGGGTGCTATCAACCCTGTTCAGGACTTTCTTGCTACGGTTTGTTTGTTTATTTGGTTAGTAATTTGGATAAACTATTTTTGGGAAGTCTGTTTTCCTGCAACATGAAACCTCTGATGTCACCCATCAGAGGGTGCAGGGCTTGGCCTTGTCATCCAGGAATGACAGATTTTCAGCAGAGCTTTCTTTGACTCTTCTGTTCTTCCTGTCTGCCTCCTTTGGTATATTACACCCAGCTGTTAGGCTCCACTTATTGCTGGCTGATTGCTCTATTGTTCTTTGCAGTGCCCTGGGATATAAATTGCTCCATAGTCTGATCCAATTCACATGTCCCTTTGCAAAGGTAGGGGTGGTAATTTCTGAAGCCAGTCTTTGAGGTTTGTTCTGAAACTAGCAGGGATATTTTTAGCTGTTTCTTCCCCTGGTTCCTTCTGATAAACTAACTGGCCTGTATTTTACCTTGTTGCTCTTTTAGACCTACCAGCCTCTGAATTTCTTGCCCTCCAAACTCCCATTGATTTTGAATGCCTTTTTAGGCTTTAAATTTCCCACACTCTACTCCCACTAGAGTTTGTTCACCTGAGGAGTGTTTTGAAGCTCTCTCGCCTGCCTCTCTCCATGGGCAAAATTTCAGCCATTTCCAAAGGTATGGGAGAGAGGACTGTGGGCCACTTGTCTTGAAGTGACTGCTTTGCTTTATGAACAAAGTGCTGGCTGAGGAGGGTAACCTCTGATTTTCTTGGCTGACCAGCTAGAAACCTCTGTGCCATGAATAAGGTGAGGCAAAGACTGTATTTGTTAATATAAGCCTTGCCTAAGTAAAGCCTCCATCCACTGAGTGAAAGCTCAATGGAGGAAGGGAATTCTCTACCTCTTGACTGGATTTCTTTGGAATTTAGCGTCTGTAAGACAAAACTTGGGAGGATGAGGAATGCTTTCAGTCTTCTCTTCCTGGGAAGATACTAGAGTATATTATATAGATCTGAGGCAAGATAAAGCTCCATTTTCTTGGCCACACCTGACCAGAGTCCAGCTTCTGTCATGTTGAGGGAAAGAAGGAGCAGGCTAGGGGTTGTCATAGGCACTCTGTTCTTATTGGCATTTAGTAGATTTTATTAAATAAATATTTCTTCACTTGTTGTATATCTTTAAGACAGTTTCCAGTAACTTTGAAGGACTGGGTTTTGTTATTTGGTTTTATTTTTATTTTTAAAATATATATATATATATATATATATATATATCCCCCCACACACAGTATAATTAACACACAATGTTATATTAGATTCAGGTACATAATATAGTGATTCAACAACTCCATAGATTACTCAGTGCTCCTCATAACCATACTCTTAATCCCCTTCACCTATTTCACCCATCCCCCACCCACCTCTTCCTTGGTTTCTTATACCATACACAAAAATAGACTCATAATGAATTAAAGACCTAAACATGAGATCTGAAACCATGAAAACCCCAGAAGAGTGGCAGTAATTTCTCTGATATTGGCCATAGCAACCTTTTTCTAAATATGTCTTTTTGGAAAAATATTTGCTGTTATGGTTATTTCACTGAAGAGCAGGTCCAAGGAGCTCCTTACATTGTCATTCTGGAAGCCCTGTTTCCAGTTTTTTACTCCAACGTGTAAAGCTGAAAACTACTAAGAATATTATTGTAAAAGTCATTTGTGTGGGCATATGCTTCCCCATACCCCCACTTGGATAAATAACTAAGGGTGGAATGGCTAGATGTGTTTAACTTTATTTATTTATTTATATATTTATTTATTTTTATTTATTTTAACGTTTATATATTTGAGGGGGGAGGGGCAGGTGGAGAGAATCTTCAAGAAGATTCCTTGCTAAGCACAGAGCTTGATGCAGGACTTAATCTTACCAAGCATGAGATTGGGACTTGAGCTGAAACTGAGTCAGTGGCTTAACTGACTGAGCCACCCAGGTGCCTGAGGTGTGTGTTTAACTTTCTAAGAAAGTGTCAAACCCGTTTTCCAAGATGTTTGCAACATTTTATATTCTCATCAAAGGATATAAGTGTTCAAGCTACTGCACAGTATCTCCCATACTTGATATGGTAAGTCATTTTAATTTTAGACCTTCTAATAGATTTGCAGTGGTATTTCATTGCAACTTTAATTTGAATTTCCCTAATGACTACAGATATTGAACATTTTTTTCATGTATTTAATACTTATCATCTTTACATTTTTGGCAAAGTGTCTCTCCAAAACTTTTGTCTATTTTTGTAATTTGGTGTTTGTCTTCTTAGAAATTTTTAGAGTTCAGGTTGTGCTTTTTGTTCTTGTGTATTTTCCTGTTAGATTGCTTTTCAGTATGAATTCTTGCAAATTGCATATACTTCAAAATTTTATTTCATTTTAATTTAAAGATTGTTTTTTTAAAGATTTTATTTATTTATTTATTGATTTATTTATTTATTTATTTGACAAGAGAGAGATCACAAGTAGACAGAGAGGCAGGCAGAGAGAGAGAGAGGGAAGCAGGCTCCCTGCTGAGCAGAAAGCCCCATATGGGACTCGATCCCAGGACCCTGAGATCATGACTTGAGCCAAAGGCAGCAGCTTAACCCACTGAGCCACCCAAGTGCCCCTAAAAACTTTGTTTTTTAATTGCTGAGTTAGCAATTTACTAACAAGGAAAATAATACATGAAAGTTTATGGGAAATCCAGGTGTATATGTTTGTAGAAAATTACATGTGATGAAAAGTAAATTTTCCCTGTCCTTCCTAACCCTCTGCATTCTCAGACATTCTTGTAAGACAGCAATCATTTTATTTCCTAGTTTATTTATTCTGAGAAGGGCCTCCAATACTCGCAGATGATAGATTTAGATGTTGCTTTATTTTTATTGAGTTGTCTTTCCTTTATGATCTTATCTATTCACTTTCTGCCATGCTAGTTGAGAATTTAGCTAACTTATGTAAAACATTTACAAATATTGAAAATAAATACCTTTCAATTGACATAAAGTTATAATGTAAGATACTTAACTCCTATTTCTCAATTTCTCAGATTTTTATGATATTTATTTACTTAATGGAAGAGTTTTCCATTTCTACACTTCTGTCAATTTTACCTTAAAATTGTGTTAATATTGATAACACATTTAACTTCTGCCAAAATAGACAGATGGATCCTCCTTTCCTGTAGTCCATCAACTTCTCAAAATAATGTACCTTCTAGTTTGCATCAACTACAAATGATGACTTTCCTGTACAGTTATTTATAGTAGGTTTAGATATTTCTTTTTAATTAATTAATTATTATTATTATGTTTAATCAACTAGCATATAGTACATCATTAATTTTTGATGTAGTGTGCAATGATTCATTAGTTGCGCATAATACCCAATGCTCATCACCACATGTGCCCTCCTTAATGCCTATCACCTGGCTACCCCATTCCCCCAACCCTTCCCTTCTGTAATCCTGTTTGGTTCCTAGAGTCCAAAGTTTCTCATGGTTTGTCTCCCTCTCTGATTTCTTCCCATTCGGTTTTCCCTCCCTTCCCCTGCGGTCCTCAGCACTATTCCTTATGTTCTGTATCTCAGTGAAATCATATAATTGTCTTTCTCTGCTAAATTCACTTAGCATAATCCCCTCCAGTTCCATCCATATTGATGTAAATGGTGGGTGTTCATCCTTTTGATGGCTGAGTAATATTCCATTGTGTGTATGTATGTGTGTGTGTATAGAAGATGTCATATATATATGTGTGTGTGTGTGTATGTATAGATATATGTATATATGTGTATATATAGATATATGTATATGTGTATATGTGTATATAGATGATATACATATATCTATTTATATATACATACATCTTCTTTAGAAGAAGACCTTTTCTTTATTCATTCATCTGCTGAAGCTCATCTCGGCTCCTTCCATAGTTTGGGTATTGTGGACATTGCTACTATGAACATTGTGGTGCATGTACCCATTCTTTTCACTACATCTGTATCTTTGGGGTAAATATCTAGTAGTACAATTGCTGGCTTGTAGGGTAGCTCTATTTTTAACATCTTAAGAAAGCTCCATACTGTTTTTTCTAGAGTGGCCGTACCAGCTTGCATTCCCACCAACAGTGTAAGAGGGTTCGCCTTTCTCCACATCTTTCTCTTGTCTTGCTAATTTTTGCCATTCTAACTGGTGAAGGGTGGTATCTTATTGTGGTTTTGATTTGTATTTCCCTGATGGCTAGTAATGTGGAACATTTTTCATGTGTCTGTTTGCCGTTTGTATGTCTTCTTTGGAGAAGTGTCTGTTCGTGTCTCCTGCCCATTTTTTGACATGATTGTCTATTTTTGGGGTGTTGAGTTTGAGAAATTCTTTATAGATGTTGAATACAAGTTCTTTATCTGAAATGTCATTTGCAAGTATCTTCTCCCATTCCGTGGGTTGCCTTTTAGTTTTGTTGACTGTTTCCTTTGCAGTGCAAAAGCTTTTTATTTTGATGAAATCCCAAAAATTCATTTTTACTTTTGTTTCCCTTGTCTTTGGAGTTGTGTCTTGAGAGGTCACTGTGGCCAATGTCAATGAGGTTACTGCCTATGTTCTCCTCTAGGATTTTGATGGATTCCTGTCTCACATTTAGATCTTTCATCCATTTTGGTTTATCTTTGTATATTATCTAAGAGAATATTCCAATTTCATTCTTCTGCATGTGGCTGTCCAGTTTTCCCAGAGCCATTTATTGAAGAGATTGTCTTTTTTTTTCATTAGATATTCTTTCCTGATTTGTTGAAAATTAGTTGACCATAGAACCCTTTCTCTTTGTTCTTCGTCTTCAATCATCAGCATTTTGTATATTTTTAGTTGATTGGAAATCATGGCATTATGATGGCCACTTCATATATACATTGTTCTTGAAAGAACCACATGAATCTTATATAATAATTATATCAAATTCTATTTCCTCAGATCTTTTCCACATAATACAACTTACCCTAAATGAATATTTTTAGGAGTTTCCCAAAATTCATTATCCTCCACAATGGAAAATATTATCTAAATTATATCAAAAGGCCAGGACACTTAGATGACTCAGGCTGAAGCCACAATTTTTTGATAATATTCGACACCATTGGCTCTCTATTCTGTCTCTGAAGTTTATAATCAAATTAAAAATGGAGAAAGACATTGTTTGGGAAAATGCTTTGTCTCTTACTGAAGAATTTTTGTCGTATATGTGCCAATTCCCAGTCTCATCAGAAGGAAATTGGCCATATAAGATTCCATTAGGGAGATTCAAAATTTTTTAAACATTGTCTTTGGAATTAGGACTGGGAACCCTTTCTCATTCTTCAGTTTATGGACCCAGACAACCTGACACATTAAAAAGTTATTCTGAAATTGTTTCTTTTTCCTGTGTTTATTAGGCAGCCATCCATTGGCTCACTTCAGAGGTCATCCTGAATAAATCTTTGCACAGCAACAAGAAAGGAAATGAAGTATAGATATGACATTTCTTTTTGTAACTTGACATCACAAAAAATATATATTCCTCCAAACATGTGTTAAAAAATATCAATAATAGAAAATTCAGTAAATGGAATTATAGATTATTGAGTCTTACTTTTTCTTCTAGAGCATGTGTACAAAAATGAAGCTTATAAGACAGCACCCAAACTTACTTCAAACTTACTTTTTCTTTTTTTCTTTCTTTCTTTCTTTCTTTTTCTTTTCTTTTTTTTTTTTTTTTTTTGGTTTCTTTTACTTTTAAAAACAAGTATTGGCTTAGATATTTGGCTTACTCTCAAATATGTCCCTCTTAAAATATGACTCTATAACATTACTTCATTTTCTTTGGTGGAGAAAATGTTGTTTTACTGGAGAAGATGATTTGATTCTTATGATTGCTGGAAAATAAATTTGAATTATATTTGAAGATACTTTGGACTATTTCAAAAATATTTTAACATCATTCTAAGCTTATTTAAATGGTTATAGTGATTTACAGAATAAACATCCACTCAACTATGTTTTAAGAACATTATTTATCCATTCTCGCAAACACTGTACATCAAAATTTCCTATGCACTCATGAATTTACCACAGTCTTGGTGGTAACACACAAAACATTGCTGTTGCCAAGATTTGGATTAATGACTATGTTTACCTTCACAGTAATGGAAAATATTAAACAATGCAAAATTTTAAGCTTGGAGGTCTGACTAATGCTACAGAATGAGTTGAAATTTGCTTAACTCAAGCAATGTGTCTGAAAAGGATGAATAGCAACTGAGTCTTGTTCTTTGTTAGTCAGTGTCAGTAAACATATTTTACAACAGTGTGATTATTTTTATCTTTCTCTGTGTACATTAATTCTGTATTCTTTTTGGGCATACAATGAAAAATAAAATATTTCTTTAGATATTATTTGAGCATGTTTGAAGATATGTTGAGTTCTCAGTAATATGAGCAGTGTGGAGAAAGGGAGAGAATGTTGAGTTGTGCAGTATCTAAAAAGAAAATATGCCCTACTATCGTTAGCTTTCCTAAGGGTAGGCTGTTATGATAGTGAGCAGTGTCCAAAGGGATGAAAGTTAAGACCTGGTCTAAGCAGGTTTTGGTACATAAAAAATTATTTATCAGCCGTATTAGTTGGTTTTCTAATATTTAAAAGTCAGTGGTGGTTTTTTAAGAAGAACACCACTGGTTAATGGGAAATAGGATTGGATAATGTGAAATAGGACTCAGTTGCTGCCAGTGACAGTTTTTTTCTGATTAGGGAATTTTAAGACAGAGTTCTATTGCTAGCATATCATTAAGAATGAGGTTAAAAAAATGAAGAAAAAAAATAGTCACACAGATGTGTCTACTCTGTTGGTGATGGAAGGAAGGAGAGGGAAGAAGAGAGAGAGGATAGGGGGTTAAGTGGGAAATTCCATAAGTAACTAAACTTACCCAAGATATTGGTTTCATTGACAAAAGACTAATTCTAGACCATATACTCTGGTAGAACAGAAGCTACTAATTTCCTTTTTTCCTGCTCAGAACTGACCCAAGAACTAAAAAAGACTAATCAAGTTAGGGCTGCCTTGAACAATTCCAACTCATGATGTACCCAGGAAGTCAAGGGGAGAAAAATCAGTATGAATATCCCATTTACTCTTGTGCTATCTCATTAGGGGCAGAGATATGGTGAGTTACATTTTATAATACAGATATAATATATTTAATAAACAATGTGTATGTAGGTTTGGTATGATTTAATGAATTGTGAGAGAATTCTCTAAAGTTTGCATATAAATCATTTTTTATAAAATGATTCTGTAGGGAAGAATACTTTGCTATAAATTATTAGTGTTTTTGTTTGTTTGTTTTTTGTTTAGTATCTCTCAGGACTTTCTGTATGTGTGCATGCTCACTGCCATTGCTAAGCATAATCTTATAAAAGCCTTCCTTTTTCAGCATGGTATACTTACCACCAAGAACGAATTCAGAGAAGGACCTCAAGAACGAAATGTTGAATCAATAATATCCATTACATGCTCAGAGTGACTTAGAGTAATGGGATTTCTTGGCATTGGTCAAATGAAAGAGTCCATGTTAAAATTTATGGTTATACAACTCCTTTGGCTATGTATAGGTGTCTACCTCTACTTGCCTCCATGATTTTAGTACAGTACTTACTATAAAGTATTTCTTAAGGCTTTAGAATTTGTATTTTGCTCTCAAATTCCTTCTCTCACTCATTTATATGCTCTAAGACCCAAATAAATTCAAAACACAGTGTATTTGGGCACAAAATGATTTTCTCATTTCCATATTCATTATTCTTATTCACAAATAGACAAGTAGATAGAAATTACCAGCTTCTCACATTGGAGATATATTATTTTCTTCATCTCAAAAAATGGAGTAGTCATTAGTCTTATAATAAATATGCCTTGTGCTGGGAAAAGGTCTAAGTTCTGGGAACTCCAGGAATAATTAAGACCCAGTTTCTTCACTCAAGGAACTTGCAGTCCAACAGGCAAGACAGAATTTTAAAGAGCAAAAAGTAATATAGTCAGATAAAAACCAGACTAGAGGGTATAAAAAAGTGTTCAGAAAGAACAGATTAATTCTCTCACCTAATGTGTGACATGTCTCCTACCCCTTCCATAAATTTACATTTTGTGACTTGGTCATTTGTGATCAAACACTCTATTAGTAACAATGAAATACAGAAGAAAAAAATGTGTTTATTGTGCAAACAATACTTGTTTGATTTGCTTTAGCAAGTTCTAGATAAGTTATAATATATATTTAAACAAGCAGTTAACTCTTCACTTTCCTTATTTCTTTAAGAAATCACTTAAAGATGATCATCAGGCCTGAAGTGGGAGATGATAATCCATATGATGCTGAACTCCTATATAATTACTGAACAATATGTATGAAGCCATTGGACATGACAAGTATTGAAATTCTCAGAACAACGTCTATACTAAACATGTACTACATGCTTTGTTAAGAGAAACACTAATTACCTATTATTCTGGCTTTGGTAGAGTTTTATTCTGCTACCTGGGTGTTAAAATATTGACAAAACACTCTGGGTCTTGCCTGTACCCCTTACCTGTCCATACCACAGAAAGATCAGTAACTTATATAGTTGGTGGAATTCATAAAAGGAGAGTTAAGTATGCATTACTCATGGCTTTCAGTCTCATTCTCTTTCATTCTCTGAGCCCATCTCTCTTTTTTTTTTTTTACATAAACTTTATTTTATTTTTTTAAGTGTTCCAAGATTCATTGTTTATACATCATTCTCTGAAACCATCTCTTGAACTAGTGTCTGTTAAGGAGCTTAATACCTATTTCCATCTTCCATGCAAGAAGCAACAGAGCAAGATCTAATTGTATAAAGCTTAGTTGTATGATTTCTTTGCCTGACACAAAATTTGTGGGATATGTTATAGGAGAACAAATTTGGCCTTAGGTTCAATCTGTGGTTTCATACCCCAGTCCAGCTTTGCGAATTATCTCTGTATTACTCCTGTATCTATTATAATTGATTCTGAATTCAGGAGAGAGTAAGTTATGATTTTTCATTGAAACACCAACACACTTCTATGTGAAAACAAACATGTTGAGTACTAGAGTGGATACAGAGGTCAAATATTGGCCTTCTCTAAGAATTTATGAGCTATATAGGAATCGGTTTATTGGCTATTATCCAAACAATTGCAATAGTAGGCCAAAAGTTTCAAAGAGCTTAGATTACATTTGTGACAGAGACTTTAAGTTGCCTACTTCAATTCCCAATGCCCCTTTATATAACACTGACTGTGAAGAATGAAGCTTACATTTCCCATCATCCATTCAGCTACATGGTATCACTTGCTTGAATACATGCTTATCAATGAGTTGGAAGTCAAAGTTGAAAACGTTCAGTTATTCTTTTTTTTTTTTCTTTTTTTAAAGAGCACTAGAATATGACTTTGTCTTCTTTTCTCCATCTTGCTTCTTAGGATGCATCTTCTTTGAGTCTAATTTTGTCAATGGGAACATGGGTGACTTCCTAGTTTTAATGAAACATGAAACTGGAAACAGCCTGGGTCTCCCATGACCGAAAGTCACCATTCCCACCCTAAAGACTGTCTAAATCTGGACTTTTTTATGAGAAAATGTAACCCTCTATCTTCATAAAATACCATTTCCATGATTACTATTATGCACAACCAAACTGACCTTTAGATAATCAGTTATGAAGTAAAGGGGAGACCCTTTGAGGTTCATGACATATAAGATAAGTTTGGATGATGAATAGGAATTATATATGATGCTGCTTGGTGGGAGTGGAGAGTTCCAGATTAGGGGGACAGCATATGCCAAAGATGCTGCTCAGAAATTAAAAAAAAAAAAAATCCTGTGTCTTTCTGGAAGTAGAGAGTATGTGAAAGGGACCAAAGTCTGGAGGCCTTGAGACTACACCAAAACAATAAGTAATTAAGTAAACAGAAACTGTGACACATTTTTGGACAAGAAGAGACCTGATTATTCTGTATTTTAAGAAGATAAAAATGGAGGCAATGAACAGATAGATGGGACAGCGAGACTCAGCAGAAGTGTGATGAATTAGTTAGGGGTGATTGCACAGCTCTGCAAGTCCGCTAATTTGTGCATGTGAACAAAGGGAATTTGATGTGTGAATTAAATACTGATAAAGCTGTTATTTAAAACAAAACTGTTGTGGGATGATAGAACATGCAACAGGCAAGGACTTTAACCCAGGAACTAGGGGTGATAATAGACAGACAATAATCTCCAACATTATGAAATGTCTTGAAAGGGCTGTCTGTCTAATGCTTCTAGTCCTCATATTCTCCTACTCTTTAACTCCAGTTTTGTCCCAGCATGCCCCTACAACTCCTCTTATTTAAGTTACCATTGATGAAAACTTACTACTCACTGGTCTCTTTTCTGTTGCAAATACAGAGCTTTCTGTAGCATTTGACATTGCCAAACACCTAACACTACCTGAAACACCTTCAGTAGCCCGGAAGATAATCTTGGGGTTGTTACTTTTGCAGCCATTCTATATTGGTTAGGATTCTCCAGAAAAACAGAACCAATATGTGTATGTGTGTACAGAGAAAGAGAGAGTTCTGTGGGGGCTACCAAGTGCAGAATTTGCCGGGCAAGCTGGCAGCTAGAGAGCCAAGAGTTGATGTCGCAGCTTGAGTCTGAAGGCAGGCTGGAGTCAGAATTTCCTCTCCCTCAGGAAACCTCAATCTGTTTTCTATTATAACCTTCAGCTGATTGGATAAGGCCCATCCATACCCTGGCGGACAATCTGCTTTGCCCAAACTCTACTGATTTAAATGTTAATCTTGTTTGTTTGTTTGTTTTTTAAGGATTTTATTTATTTATTTGACAGACAGAGATCACAAGAAGACAGAGAGGCAGGCAGAGAGAGAGGAGGAAGCAGGCTCCCTGCTGAGCAGAGAGCCTGATGCAGGGCTCAATCCCAGGATCCTGGGATCATGACCTGAGCCGAAGGCAGAGGCTTTAACCCACTGAGCCACCCAGGCACCCCAATGTTAATCTTGTTTTAAAAAAAAAAATCTTCAGAGAGATATCTAGATTGGTCTTGAGCAAATATCTGGACACTGTAGCCTAGCCAAGTTGTCACATAAAATTAACCATCACAGACTCCTTTAATAAATATGCTTTAGCCCACTCATAAAGGTTAAGTCATCCCTAGTTTTTATTCCTTGGTTCTTTTTGTTACTTAAATAATATTTACCTTTTATTCAGAAACCACTTGTATATTTATGTTTTATTCAGCAAACACTTATATATTTTCATATCTGCTATATAAAAATTGATTTCTTTGTTATCTGCATTGAAGGGAGAAATGAAGTTAAGATGTCAACAACAGTGTTATAGAAAGGTGAGGAAGTTCAAGAACAAAATCATAGAAGATAGCCAAATTTGGAGGAGTATAAAAATAGTCATAACAAAAAATAAGGAAACAATAAAGGCTGATGGGTCAGGTGGAAAGACTAATAAACCAGCCAACTGTCATGTCACGGGGAGAGTCTCAATAATAACAAATAAATCAGGAACCTCAGAGAAGATGAAAATTGAGGAAAGGTAATTAGCTTTGGTAACTAGAAGATAATATAGGATCTTATTTGAAGGTAGCATGGGTTCACTGAACTAGATGTATTAAGAAAATGGCTTCAAAATTAAAAAATAGAAAACTGCAAACACAGCCGCAAGGGGGGAAAGCCACTTCAAGTGATAATGCTTTGAGAATATACAACTCATTAACCCATCCTGCTCACGAGCTATAAGAACTTGAGTAAACTAATGAACCACTTTTTGAAGTTTCTTCATTAGTAAAATAGGTTATATATATAAATGTATGTAATTTATATTATATATATATTTATTACATGTACATTTAATTTATACAACCTAATTTTATATGTATATAAAATACATAAAGTATATAAACATATATAAATATAGATTATAATTTATATACATGTTATTTATAATTATATATACATATATATTATATATCACAGAGAGTTGTATATATATGTACATATATATGAATTGTAGTAAGTATTTAATAAAGCAAGGTCACTTAATTGCTTCACATATAATAAAGACTCACTAAGTGTCTAGGACACAGAGTGAAGGCCAAATCTATTGTCCGTTTGGGATGATCAAATGTCCTATGCAGCCACATTCTCCCCAGAAATGCAAGTGAACTTTCTTCTACAGTGCCCCTAATCCTCTGTCATTAAAGCTAAAAACTAAGCAATTGTTTTCCTCATCATAGAGACTATGTCAAGTTAAAAAAAAAATGTGTGTATAGTATGGAATGAAGGAAGATCTCTCATCCAGGAACTGTGCCTGTCTGCATCTTCTATGTACCATCCTAGGGTGGTTTACATTTCTTTCTTAGATCAGGACTCGATGACATATAGTAAGGACCTATTCATTGGCCATTCCACCGCAGAATTTCCAGATCTGAAAGTTATTGAGATTTCAGGTTGGATGATTCTTTCTTGGGGGATGAGAGCTGTACTGTTCACTATAGAAGCATTAATAGCATCTTGCTTCTACCAATGAGGTGTAAGTAGTGACCCCCTTTAAGGTAACAACCTAGTATGTCTCCAGATGTTGCGAGATGTCTCCAAGAGTAGGTATAAAATCTCACCCCTCCCTCAGTTCAGAATCATTGCTCTGCTATCCCTCAAATGCAACTATTTTTCATGTGGCCTAATTTCATCAATGCTTGTTTATATGTATGTTGTGAGTAGAAATGTCAGATGTTTGCTCACACTGGAGTTTGTGTCTATGATGATTTTGCCTTCAGTTAATTCAAAATATTGCTGTATCTTTTTCATTAACTGGTCTGGCCAATTACTGAGTTTATTAGTCCATAGCTAGTGATGAGAATCATGGGGCCATATTTACTTTAATAAAACATTTTATTAGAAGAACAAATTAAGATTTTGGATTGTGTGAATAATCTCTCGTGTCTTAATTACTAACACTCAGTAAATAAGCCTTGAGTAGGATTCCCAGAACCATTTATAATAATATCTAATAGTAGTTGCCAGAATTACAGAAAACACTCCAGGGAACCTATGACAGGATCAACTATATTCTGTTGATGGTAAATATCATACTTTAATATTTCTGTCATAGAAAGACCAAAGGTGTTGTACGTTCTCTGAGAAGTGGCAGAGGAAGCCGAACAGGTGCATAAAAACTCCTCCTCAGTGCCTCTGCTAGATTAAGCCCTTGACCAAGCACATCAGTTTCCTTACACCTTCCCAAAACACTTCAGAGAATTTGATAAAATTTGTAAAATTTTTGTTTTTATAAGATTTTTAACAAAATAATTCAAAAGAATCCCAACCCCCTATTTCTTTTCTTTCTTTCTTTTTTTTTTTTTTTTTTTTTTTTTTTTTTTTTTTTTTTGGCTGAACTGAATTTTTTATTTTACTTAATTTTGGTCCTTTTTTTGGTACTTTATTTTGTTAAATTTCTTTTCAGTGTAACAGAATTCATTATTTATGCACCACATACAGTGCTCCATGCAGTACGTGCCCTCCATAATACTCACCACCAGGCTCACCCAAACCCCCTCCCCCTGCCCTTCAAAACCTTCAGATTGTTTTTCAGAGTCCATAGTCTCTCATGGTTCATCTCCTCCTCCAATTTCCCTCAACTCCCTTTCCTCTCCATCTCCCCATGTCCTCCGTGTTATTTCTTATGCTCCGCAAATAAGTGAAACCATATGATAATTGACTCTCTGCTTGACTTATTTCATGCAGCATAATCTCTTCTAGTCCCATCCATGTTGATACAAAAGTTGGGTATTCATCCTTTCTGATGGCAGCATAATACTCCATAGTGTATATGGACCACATCTTCCTTATCCATTTATCTGTTGAACGGCATCTTGGTTCTTTCCTCAGTTTGGCGACGGTGGCCATTGCTGCTATGAACATTGGGGTACAGATGGCCCTTCTTTTCACTACATCTGTATATTTGTGGGTAAATACCCAGTAGTGCAATTGCAGGGTCATAGGGAAGCTCTATGTTTAATTTCTTAAGGAATCTCCACACTGTTCTCTAAATTGGCTGCACCAACTTGCATTCCCACCAGCAGTATAAGAGGGTTCCCCTTTCTCCACATCCTCTCCAACACGCATTGTTTCCTGTCTTGCTGATTTTGGCCATTCTAACTGGTGTAAGGTAGTATCTTGATGAGCCAACCCCCTATTTTTTAAGTGTCTTCTCTTAGGAGCCTTGAATTTTAAAGTCCAGATTTTTCCAGGGATTGGATATTAATTCTTTCAGAATAACTTTAAATCCATCAAAAAGAAAATTATTTTTAAAAAATCAATATATCTTCTTTAACCCTATTGTTTAATGTAAATTGAAAACCTGCCTTTTGCTGAAATGAGAGCAGGATTACTCTTTTTTATTTCTTTTTTAAAAAAAATTATTTATTTATTTGAGAGAGCATGAATGGGGGTGGGTGCAAAGGGATAGAGAGAGAAGCAGGCTGCATGTTGAGCAGGAGGCCTGATGGAATCATGACCTGAGCCAAAGGCAGACGCTTAACTCACTTAGCCACCCAGGGGCCCCTACTCTTTGTTCTTTAATACAGTAGGCAGGCAGTCTTGCCCCTACCCTGGTTAAAACCCCCCTCTGACAATTCTCCTTCAAAACAAAACCCATCTGCTTTTGGTGGGGCTCATGATGCTCTACCTTCTGCCACATTCTCATTCTTATTTCTCTTCCTCACCACATGCCCTTTGTACTCTAGGCTCAAGCCACCTCCTCTCTGTGGTTTTCTGAACCTAAGGAGCACCTCCTCCTTCAGGGCTCTTTATTTTCTGTTCTTCTCTTCAGGGAACTAACTCTTGATATAGATTTATGACTGGACTCAAGTGTAGTTACTCTGGGGGTGCTCAGGTGGCTCAGTCGTTAAGGGTCTGCCTTCAGCTCAGGTCATGATCCCAGAGTCCTGGGATTGAGCCCTGCCATCAGGTTCCCTGCTCAGTGGGGAGCTGGCTTCTCCCTCTGCCAACTGCTCCCCCTGCTTGTGTTCCCTTTCTGGCTGTCTCTCTCTGTCAAATAAATAAAATCTTAAAAAAGAAAATGAAGTATAGGTTACTCTGAAAAGTCCTCTCAGTTCAGTTAAATTCTGGATCTAGTGTGCTCCCACAAGAGAACAGCCCTGAGGCTATGTCTAGCAGTCTCCCGCTACAAAGAGCATCCTTGACCAAGAAGCCAGCTGCTGTGCTCTGAAATCCGTGGCTGCATGCCAAGGCGACAACCCCCATAGGTCATGTCTAGTCCATGTCTGAGTGTGGTGAGACTCAGGCAGACCCATCCACATTGCACTCTTCAGATTCTTGCTTGCTTCAGTGAGTCCCCTGATTTTCTGGACCTTCTCAGATGACACAGCAGTCCTGGAAACCACCCACTCTTCACTCTGTCTTTCCACTCAGGGAAAGACTTGCATCATGACTGACTGCTTCTCAAACTTCTCTACTTCCTCCCTCTATTCTTTCACAGGCATTTCCCCTAAGAAAATCTACACCCTGGATCCTGTTTTCACATCTGCTTCTTGGAGGACCCAGAATACACCCTGTGTGTATCTCCAACTAGGCACACCCTAGGCTGTAGTGTACTTGCACATCTGGGAGTTGGTCTTCTACACAAGAATATCATCTTTTTGTCACTGGGGATTGGGCCCTTTTCTCTATCCTCAGTGGCAATATTTGGTAAGGATTCAATATGTGTTTGTCAAATGAAAGACTGAATCACTCACTTTACTGAGCTTTCAATCCTACAGACAAATATGACTAAATCCATTTAAAAATTTGAGTTACTGTAAGGCATTCTGGTTGCTATAGGATACAGAATGCCATTAAGATAGTTCCCCATTTCTCAGCCTATAATTTTAGAGCTGGAGAGAGAAAATTATAAATACATTATGCTTATATATAAAGACACTTGTTGTGTGTGTGTGTGTGTGTGTGTGTGTGTGAGAGAGAGAGAGAGAGAGAGAGAGAGACCAAGACAAAGAAAGAAAGGGAGGGAGGGAGGGAGGGAAGGAAGGAAGGAAAGAAAGGAGAAAGGAGGGAGGGAGGAAGAGAGATAGAAAGAAATGGTGCTCTAAGAGATTCAGAGAAAAGTTAATTTATTATAGGCTGGGAAAATGGTATAGGTTTCATCAGCCATAGTATTTCACTTGATAGTGTACAGATTGCTTAGAGAAACAAAAGAATATACAATAGGCAAGGAGAAGGACAATAATAAAATCCTGATGAGAGTGTTTATGGAGTCTTTGGGCATAAGCAAAGTGTTAATAAACATTCTTGATATAGGGTGATAAGACTGGATAATGTTAAATGTCAAACTTAGGAGTTGTTTTATAAGAATTTTCTCTTCATTTTCTGTACACTAGCTACCCATACTGGCCTTCTTGCTCTTCCAGGGACATTAGCCATGTTTCTGCTTCAGGGCCTTTTCACTTGCTTATCCTTCAGTATTGTTAATTTTCTCTTTTTTGCCATTTTTTTAAGTGTTTATTTAAATTTCAGTTAGTTAACAAACAACATACTATTAGTTCCAAGTGTACAATACAGCGATTCAACACTTCCACACAATACCTAGAGCTCATCACAACAAGTGCCCTCCTTCATCCCCATCACCTCTTCACCCATCCTTCCACCCACCTCTGCTTTGGCAACCATCAGTTTGTTCTCTATAGTCAATAGTCTATTTCTTGGTCTGTCTCCCTCTCTCTTTTTTTCCCTTTGCTTATTTATTTTGTTTCTTAAATTCCATATATAAGTGAAATCATATGGTATTTGTCTCTCTCTAACTTATTTCACTTAGCATAATACTCTTTAGCACCATCCATATTGTTGCAAATAGCAAGATTTTATTCTTTTTTGGGGCTGAGTAATATTTTATTGTGTGTGGAGTTATATAGATAGATATAGATAAAATATATAGATCTAGATCTATATGGATCTATATATCTGGATATAGCTATATCTGGAAATATCTAGATCTCTCTTGAGATATATATTCCAGATATAGCTATATCCAGATATATAGCTGTATCTGGATATAAAGATTGATAGAGATCTAGACATATCTAGATAGAGATCTAGATATAGCTATATCTGGATATATAGATCAATAGAGATCTACATATATCTCCCACATCATTTTTATCCATTCATCAGTTGATGAACACTTGGACTGCTTCCATAATTTGGCTATTGTAGATAATGCTACTATAAACATTAGGGTACACGTGTCCCTTTGAATTAGTATTTTTGTATTCTTTGGGTAGTAGTAGTGTGATTGCTGGATTTATCCAGAGAATACAAAAATACTAATCTTTTTTTTTCTGTCTTTTACTCAGGTATCACTTTTTCAGTGTCTCCTTCTTTGGTCATTCTATCTAAGGGTTCAAACCCTTTCCAACATTTCTCTCATGCTCTCCTTGGCCCATAACTAACATTCTATATGTTGAACTTTTTAATAGGGTTTGTTTTTCACTTTTCCATTAGCATGTAGCTCAATAAAAACACAATTTTGTCTCTTTTGTTCACTATCATATTTTGACTGTCTAGATTAATAGCTAGTACATACTAGGCATTTAGGAGATATTTTCTGAACAATTAAAAATTAAGGAATCACTAAAAATTCTTAATTTAGGATGGGAATATTATGTACAATATTGTGAAGCAGTGTCTGGAAAAAACAACTGCCATGTAGCTAAATTTTGCAGAGCAAGTCACTTCAGAGTGGAAGTAATGATGGGTGTCAAGCAAAAATGTAGGCAATCATTGCAAGCTGACAAGGGCCAACCTATAATAATGGCTATGTTTATAAAAGCAGTGATTCTCAAAATCTGACTCTTGAACAAACATCATCATCTGGTAATTTGCTGGAAAAGAAAATCCTCCATCTCTACTTCAGGCCCATTGAATCAGATACTGAGGTAAGGGTCTGGCAACCAGTATCTTGACAAGCTTCTCCAGGGATTCTGTGGACACAATAGTTTGAGAACTACTGATAAAAAAGAAAGGCTTAATCTAGCTGGGTAAATATAGGAGGTAGATGAAATGAAAGGTATTATTGAAGATTATTTAAGATCTGGGGAGTCTTGATACAAGGCTTTATCTAGGGACTAAAGATTGGTAGGTCCATGCAAAAGAATAAGGAAATCCAGAAAAGTAACTTGAAGGCAAAAATAGATAATACTTTAAAATCATATTCTCACCAGCCCATCCATTTACACACGTACATGCATTTATTAGTTAAAAAATCTTTAGGATTGTGCAACCTCTTCCCAATTAAATTCATTGTGTCTGATCTGTTTGTTGAAAACCAAGGTGACCAATGATGTAGATCAGAGTACATGGATGCTTCAAGGACTTCCTGTCATCAATTTCTCAAAAATGTAGTGATGCTTAAAAATGTCTGTAGACTATTAATAGCCTTTGTCACAGCTCCATGAACTTCATAAAACATTTGGTTATCTTAGATCTAAATTTTTAAAACTTTGGAGCTCAAAAAGACAGCCATGAAGACTATCTAAACTAAGATATCTAGAATCCTATCTAAGTGGTAATATTTCTATGACAACATTTTACTGAGAAGCAGAAAACTAAAATATATTCTTAACAAATATTTAAAGAAAAAAAGGATACAAGTAGAAAAACTGGTTGAGTTTTCCAGTATGGACTGAAACAAAAGGAAGAAAGCAATATGAATCTCACTGATGCTTTTTTCCAAGTTTTAAATGTTGTCAAAAATTTTCTAAAAATTAACGGAATTCTATAGGTTTAAGATTGTTTGGCATTACCTATGGGAAAATCAGACACACACACACACACACACACACACACACACACGACTTTCTGTAATCTATGAGTTTAATTGTTATTCCCTCTGATTCTTCTGAATGTTAATCAATACTTCAAACCTCAAACCTCAGTCAAACCTTGTCTTCTTATCTTGACTCACCATTTCTATAGATGTACATAATAACAGTTATTTTAGGGAACATTTTTTTCTAAATGCTCATGCTGCTAAATTACTGTGGAAATAATTTATTTCAAAGAGTAGTTGCACTCAGAAAAGGCAGAGTGCTCAGCTGGCACTTATTCAAAAACCTACGGTAGTAACTGTTTCCCTTAGGTCCCATTGTAATCTCAGGCTCCTCACATCTTTTAATGGATACTGGAAGTAAAATAAGTATAGGTTTATTTGATGCATGCCTTCTTAGAGTTTTCAAATGAAAAGAACAAAAAGCATCCTGATTTTCATTTCTTCATCAACTATTTTTTAAAAATGCAGAGAATGAAATGGTTGAACATGACTTTTATTGCAAAACCGAGCCATTATTGTTTTTGGAATATTAGCTTTCCTTTCTCATAGCAGGTTTTCACACTGAATTAAAAAGGAGCACTTTGATTCAATTTTATTGATTTATTTAACATGTGATTTTGTAGTCCCAGAAAATTGCAGTCTTCTATTCTGATTCTCCCAATCTTATTTTTTTAAAGGATCAAGTATTCTGAGAAGAATGTTTTACTTCACATGTCTAACTCAGCCTTCTCCAAGAAAACTATAGTCATTTTCCCTTTTTCAGTGCTCAAGAACCAAGCACAGAAACATATTCTATCAATTTTCAGTTGTAATATAGAAGATTATGGGAAAAATCATATCATCATACCTTTGCCCAGATGTATGGACAATCTGCTAAGAGCAGGTCACCCCATCGAAGGACAATTTGCATTCATTCTAGTTTTTTATATCATTTCGAATCCCAGGCAAAGGCTTTAATTACATCTGTATTGTTTCAGTAACTAGAAAGGAGATTTGAGAAGAGAACAGACTAAGTGGTTCTTCTTAGAGATCTCATCAGCCTGGTTGCTAAGAGACAATCAGTTTTGTCTTCAGGTGCCCAGTGAAGTGAAGTCTCAGCCACTTAAAATCTTTACAATTACTATTAGCAACTTAAAACAGAAACATAATTCTGACACATGAATGAAAATTTTCCTAATGTTTCAAATAGTTCAAGACATAACAATAAATTTGCCATTGTTGGACATGAATAATCACAATATTTTTTTTTTAATTTTGCCTGATGACTCCTCCCCTATCTATTAGGTCATAATCCCTAACCTTCCCTAAGTGCTTCTTTTTTGCCAGAGAATGTGCTTAGGACTTAATATAGAAAATATTACTTGATATACAAAATTACCTAGTACTATTATGACTACTATTTCATAGATTAATTTTTGTTTAAAATCACACAGCTGTGGCTCAGTGGGTTAAGCCGCTGCCTTCGGCTCAGGTCATGATCTCGGGGTCCTGGGATCGAGTCCCGCATCGGGCTCTCTGCTCTGCGGGGAGCCTGCTTCCTCCTCTCTCTCTCTGCCTGCCTCTCTGCCTACTTGTGATCCGTCTCTCTGTCAAATAAATAAATAAAATCTTAAAAAAAAAAAAAATCACACAGCTATTACATAGAGAAGCCTTGATTCAAATGGCAGTAGTCTATTTCCAGAAATCAAACTCTTTAATTACTTCACTGTATTCATCAGTCTTATGAAGTTATACAAAATTTTATAGAAACTGTTTTTGAGAGAGGTAAAGTGATGTAATTCTTTTTAAATAAAAATTCTTGGGGCACCTGGGTGGCTTAGTGGGTTAAAGCCTTTGCCTTTGGCTGAGGTCATGATCCCAGCGTCCTGGGATCAAGCCCCACATTAGACTATCTGCTTAGCAAGGAGCCTGCTTCCCCCAATCTCTCTGCCTGCCTCTCTGCCACTGTGATCTCTGTCTGTCAAATAAATAAATAAAATATTTAATAAAAAAATTCTTAGAAAATTATTAGAGCTGCTGAACAGTAGAGATTTAACCTTTGTATAATGCATCTTACATAATATTAATTTTACATGATACAAACACAACAGTAACAAATTACTGTAAAGAATTAAAAACAGGGGCACCTAGGTGGCTCAGTGGATTAAGCCGCTGCCTTCGGCTCAGGTCATGATCTCGGGGTCCTCGGATCGAGTCCCGCATCAGGCTCTCTGCTCAGCAGGGAGCCTGCTTCCTCCTCTCTCTCTCTGCCTGCCTCTCTGCCTACTTGTGATCTCTCTCTGTCAAATAAATAAATAAAATCTTAAAAAAAAAAGAATTAAAAACATTATTTATAATGAAAAAGGCTTCTTTTAGTATGCTTCCTGCACAACTCTGCATTTCACTCACGGTGAACACATTTAGGGTGAACACTTTTTCTTTTAAGGTTAGCAGGGATATAGAAAAACCTAGGGATTTAGGGAATGTACCCACACTTGATTGTATTAGCCTGATTCTTCCCTGGGTTTATTGTGTGGTATATCTTGCAGTATACACTCTGTACAATGGCACACCATCAAGTGCTCTTGACTACAGCGATAGGGTCGCTGCTAAACTGGATGTCACTAGATGTTAAGTTAGAAACTAGGTTACACAAACACAGGCATATTCTTAACAGATTTATGTTTCTAGAAGTCTGTAGTTACCCTAAGCCATCAAAACATTATCATGTGCCATTTTTCACTTGCTGGTGAGGCATTGCATTAAGCAATTATCCTGACCATACTGATGTCATAAATTACAAGATCTGATAATATATTCTCCTATTTTGTAACTTGACATTTCCTATCTACAATAATAAGGGATAAAAGTCACGAGAGGAAGAATTGCCAGAGACCTTTCCAGCTTAAATAGTATGTCTTTGAATCAAATAGACCAAAATTAATAGAAATACACGAACAGAACAGAAAAATAGTAATGCTGGGGGATAGTCCACCATACAAATAGGCAAAAGATAATGATATGAACAAATCTTTTTGCAAATTTTAATTCAGAAAAATCCTAATATTCTGTGGCTCTCAAGAGGAGATGTAATAGTTGAGCTGATCCAAACATCTTATCCCCTAAGAAGATTACATATTATAAAATACTTACTTGGCATTCTGGTTACACACTTCAGTTTTAAGGACTGTAAATCAACGTCCCCAACTCACATGTACCATGGAAAGTAGTTAAACACCTTTTATGAATCTGCCTAGGGGAGTGCAAGGAGCCAAGTTGCATGTCCCATCATTATGCTATCATGTGACTGGACAGTTGCTCCCACTGGCCCCTCACCTTCTCTAGAGAGTTATTAATTCAAAGCTTCTAGGAGTTATACAAAAGGAGTTATACAAAAGACCTAAGCCAATAGAGGTTTTCAGAAATTTTTTACCTACATTTCTTTCTTTACCATAATTGATCCAACCAGTCCCCTGACCGATAGGCTTTGCTTTGTTTTCAGGTTTTAGTATCTCTAAATAATGCTTTACAGATAACATTGAACACACTTTGTTTTGCATTTTTCTAAGATATCTTTAGCATGACACACCTTCAAATTTTTGGAATTTGATGAGTTTTATTAGAAATTGAGAATACATTTCAAAGGTAATGAAGATAGCTTGTTTTTGTCTGTTTATTAATTTTCTCTTGGGACACCTGGGTGGCTCCGTGGGTTAAGCGGCTACCTTTGGCTCAGGTCATGATCCAGGGTCCTGGGATCCAGTCCAATATCAGGCTCCCTACTCAGCAGAAAGCCTGCTTGTCCCTCTGCCTGCTCTGCCTGTCGCTCTCTCTGCTTGTGCTCTCTCTCTCTCTCTGACAAATAAAAAAACTTGGAAAAAATATAAAAATAAAAAGTTTCTCTTAAGTTATACTACTTTTTCCTTTATGACTCCTTTTTGGTTGTCGACTGGATAAAAAGGAATTAAATTCAAATATATAAATAGATGATTAATTATTGCCTGCGGAAAGCAAAAATAACAATATGAACTAATTGTCACCTGTGGCAGAAATAGGTCAGTACTTATAAAAATCCATTTCTTCTCATAAGACATAAAATTAAACCACCTTTCCCAGCCTCCCTTGCAGATAGTAGAGACCTTTCTCCTGAGCAATAGTTACTGGGATGAGTGGAAGTGTCATGTGCGATTTCCAGGCCTGATCCATAAAATTCTTTCAAGTGTGACCACTGTGTTTATTCTCCACGTCAGTGATTTTCAAAGTGGGGTTCCCAGATGAGCAGAAGCATCACAAAGGATATTGTTAAAAATACAAATCCTTGGTCCTCACCCCACTCTGTTGAGTTGGAAATTCTTCAGTGTGGACTGAATAATCTTTGTTTTAACATAACTCTGGGTGATTCTGACAAAAGATTTGAGGATCTTGGTTCTATTCATTGGCTGATTGCAGAGGATTCTGGGGCCTTAAATGAGGTTAGAGCCATAATGCGGAAGATAACTTGGATCCCTTGTTGCCATGTAGAAAACCATGTTCTAATCAGGAACACCTTTATTTGTCTTTAACCTCAACAGGAGGGGATCTATTACAACAGACATTTGTAGCAAGAGGAATATATTAGTGACTAAGTGTCCTCTGGTGGGCAGAGATAATCTGTTAGTATCTGTCAACAGTATTGTTGACATTCTTGACATCACGGTATAGTTACAGATGGGAATGGCTGAACAGCCATCTCCTGGTGTATAAAGAAGAAATAAAGAGGATAAGTCTCTGCAGATTAGTTTACATAAGAGACTTAACAACACAGGATTCTAATGACTCTAGCTATTTCTTTGTTTGATAATTTTTTGTTTTTAAGTAGTTACTGTGTAAATGGGAAGTTGCTCTTAGCTACTACACATCTGTTAATCCAGGTAGATGTTGTAATGCTCCTGTGATCACTAGACGGAGGTGCTGATGTTAGCTTTCCACAGGATTTTGAGTAGCAGGCTGTTGTCATTTTTAACATTGGTATTACAAGCATGATAAAAACAAAAATATTAATAAAAAATGAAGAAGCAGTAAACTGGGGAACAATTCAACTCTGTTCTTTATCTTTTGCTAAAGTAGTCTTTGGATCAAAACTCAGGTATATTTCTCTGGTTATAAGGACCAGTACAGTATATGTTATGAAAAATACTATGTAAATGCCATCAAAGCATGTACAAGGGAAGTTATCAAGCGTTGTTGAGTGCATGCAAATTTTTAAATTCCCTCTTGGATATTGTTAGTTATTTTTATTTGATTATCTCAAAAAATACTCTAACAGGTCTGTTTTCTTTTTTTTATAAAAGTCTTTCGTATGTCATTGAGTCAGAAAGTTCTATACAGGATTGATTATCCTGAATAATAAGTACTGAATTCAAATTATATTCAAGTATATATATTTGAATTATATTCAAATTATATTAAATTTATAATCAAATTATATTATATTTATATAATATAATTTATTTATATTATATATTATGTATATAAAATAAAATATGTATTTATATATAATATAATTGATTTGATATATTATATCAAATCAATTATATTCAAATATATATATTCAAAATATATTTCAAATTATATTATATTAGTAATACCCTCCTTCTGGGATTTTTGGTAGAATACGTCATTCATATGGTTAATGGCCATGTCACATAACCTGGTGGATTTATTCTCGTTTTGTATGCTGATGTACTAATCATTTTTAATTGGTGACTCAGGAATATACTGTCTTATTAACTGCTAAGTGTAGTGAGACATAGTACCTTCACTTAAAAATAATTATCGTTAATCTCTTTATTCAATGCTAAAGGGGAAAGGCCATTGCCATAGAGTGAAGAACATTTAAAATAAAAATGAACAACTGAACTATGTTGAACAAAGAACTGTTGAATGTTCATTGTAAGGTGTATTGTCTGGCTTGATTGCCAGGAAACAGTTCTTGAGAAGTAGTAAATTACAATTAGCTTGTTAATCCAAGAAGCTCTAATATGCTCTGCTATGATTTATATAATTACACTAATTAAAGCCACATTTACGTAGAACTAATGGCACTAAATGCCCAATATAATTATTTTAAAAAATCTCCTGAAACACCTCTATCCCACAGAGTTGAGGACAAATATTTTAAAATAATGGAATTTGAACCTTTTAATTGTTTTTGATAATTGTGAAAGACAAAATTAGAACAAGACTGTTAAGAGAAGGAGGGCGCCTGGGTGGCTCAGTGGGTTAAGCTGCTGCCTTCGGCTCAGGTCATGATCTCAGGGTCCTGGGATGGAGGCCCGCATTGGGCTCTCTGCTCAGCAGGGAGCCTGCTTCCTCCTCTCTCTGCCTGCCTCTCTCCCTGCTTGTGATCTCGCTCTGTCAAATAAATAAAATAAAATCTTAAAAAAAAAAAAAGAGAGAGAGAAGGAATGCTAAAGAACTTTATTCTGAACATCACCTGCTTTGAAATACAAGGAGAAAAAAATCTGTGTATTTTTATAAGGCCAGCTTGCGAAAATGATACTCAAGGGAAGTGTTTGCAAACAAATTCTAAACGACTTTTCTCAGACATCTCTAAGTAAAGTGAACAAAGTGGTCTTCTTGGAGTAGAATGAGATAAAATCCCAGTAGGAAGACCTTTCTACTTTTTTTTTTTAAGATTTTATTTATTTTAGAGAGAGAGAGAGAAAAAACAAGTGAACAGTTTGAGCAGCTGTGGGGGAGAGGCAGAAGAGAAGCAAACTCCCCACTGAGCATGGAGCCAGACGTGGGGCTCTGAGGATCTCCAGGCTCACACCCATCCACCTTGAGATTGCCGCTGGAGTGGAAATCAAGAGTCTGATGTTCAATTGACTAAGCCACCCAGGGGCTCCAGACCTTGCTACTTTTAATGTTTACTGTTAGTTAGTGTATGTTTTAAATTTTATTCATAACATTAAATTTGGAAACAAGTGTCTTTTTTCAAAGAGACATTCTTTCTTTATACTCAATGCACACTAGATGCCTTGTGCCTTTTTAAAAATATCATCAAATATTTACGTATTTCACTAATGAAAAACCAAAACTCTTTCAGTGTCTTCACACCTAAAGAGCTTGCTTTCTTTCCTATGTTATGATCCTGTATTTGGATCAAGTCTCCAGTGCTCTGTAAATCTGGATGGAAATAATAATGCATAAAACTCAACTCTTGAAGGCATATTGCAAGATGATTGTCTCTAATGACATATTGAATCAAAAAACACAAGACAACTGACAACTCATCACTTTAACTCTTTTTGCTAAATGTATTTCATGGAGACATGTTAGAGTTATCCATGAAACAAAATTAAAAGTTGATTTAATTTGAGACAGAAGGCTAGTGTTCTCTGTTCTTATTAGTAGGATTTAAAACAGTATGTGTTACACCAAAATGGAAAAATTGCTAATTGAAATGAATTTAATGGAAACCAGTGAAGGAAGTAAGCAACAGAAAGCAAACCTCTGCCCCAGACAAACCCTAAAACTATATGGAAGAAAAGCCTTAAGAGTAATTAAATAAAAGGAAAACAAAGAGCTCATTAGTAGTCAATAATTTTGGAAAGATTTCTTCTTATTTGTAGATTATTGAGAACTTCCTCCCACTTATGTCATGAATTTTAATTGTCTACATCTTTGCATTATAATAGTGCTGGCCCAAGTAGTTTTTCAGTCTTATAGTTTTATTAGTATTATTGTTATTAAACAATCCCTTACATTTCTATAGCATGTTATGTGTCCTTTCATGTGTTTACTGCATTCAGTCACTACTCAGTCAAGATAATTAAGAAAACGAATGACATTCATTAGAAATAGTCTTCATGATTACTCTTAAATTCATAATTCTTCCCTACACTGAGACCCTACCTACAACGGATTTCAAATGATAGATGTGACTAAGAACTCATACTTAGCTTCTTATTCTAATCTTACATTTTTGATATAATATCTCCATGTATATGTTGCCAAGAAATAAATGATTCCATGAGATAATGGAAAGAGCTCTGACCTAAAAGGTAGGATACCAGGTCCTTTCCAGGTCTGTTTTTACCTAACTTATGACCTTAAAAAAACTCATTCAATTTATCTGATAATTTTTGTATATAATGCTGCTCACTTACTTGATACACGAGTTATGTTATTCCTGAGATTCCTTTAATTTTGAAAATCTGTGACTCAAAAACTACTCGTGGCTCCTTCATATAAATCTGTTACTTTATCTAGGGGAGCTATTAAGCTACCGGTGAGAACATAATTTAAAAACAAATCTGAAATTGTGAATAAGACCTGATCTATATAGAAATTACCTTACAAAAGTAAGACCTTGACAGCACTTGAGTTGAATATAACCTATAATTATATTTTGCTTGGCTTGCAGAGGTTATAAAATAATTTTAATTAATTGCCAACATTTCAAAGCTTAGAGATTTAACATTAAAAATATTTAGATTTAAGATTTTCCATGAAAATTCAGGAGATCTAATAACTATCTGCTAAAGCCCATTAATGATTTCACTTTGAGAAAAGGAATATGTAACTCAGTTTGCCATAGTTCCCACCATGCCATGTTGTTACCACTGCAATCCCTTAATTTATGTTACCTGTCCGCCTCTTACTGGAAGTAGATTCGCAAACCAAATATCTTGTGTAGAAAATAAGGTCTCCTTAAATCAGATGCAGCAGTTTTCTTACAGATATTTTCAAGAATGAACAAAGAAGATATTGGCCATCTGCCATACTTATCACTGCCTACATAAGGGCATGGTGACTTTAAGGAACAATTGTTGCAAGGTACATTATACAATATAAAAATAAAATGCTTTTGTTCGGTGTATAATAACCACTGGGTAAGTATCCTTCAAAATATATAAATTCTAAGTGAACATTTTAAAGACTTAGCTGGTAAAAGAAATATGAAAACTTAATAACTTTGTGCTTAACAAATAGATCTTTTGTGCTTCTTTCTTAAAATAAATTCTGTTTTATAATTAACAAAGAGGATTTGGCACAACTGGGTAGCTCAACTGTGGCTAAACTAATAATGCAAACTTTCTTGCACTAAATTTGTAGCACCTTTAAAAAGACCTTAAAAACAGTATTAAAAGAATTAAGACATTACAGTCATTAATTCACCTACATATTGATTCTTATTTCACTTATTTTACAAATAGCTACATGTGCAAATCCTACAAGTGAGGCACCTGGGTAGAGATGCAAGTATATATATATTTTTATTACTCCCCAGATTCAGAGGTTTCTGAGAACATTTGAGGGAAAAAGTTGAAATTGAATATATTAAGCTTTAATATGTAAAATAATGTTTAGATGAGCCAATGCCTAGAGTGAATGTACAGAAACCTCTATTTTATTTTATTTTTTACAAACACCAAAATAAAATTACAAATGTGTATATTAAATAAATGCATCATTTCCCTCTCGAATTACTATAACTAGATACTGTGCCATTATTTTCACTTGTTATGTCTTCATTAGAAAATTTCCAAATATCTCTTCCCTAGTTTTTATTAAAGCAATAGCAAGCACATCATTTATACATTTAACAGTATACATTGTTTTTGTGTTTGATTCCTTATCATATGCTATTTTGCCTTTCAGTTGTTAATAGTCCTGGACTCTGAATCAAGCTTGAATTACTCTGGGTGAATGGCCTTAGGGTATAGGACGACTGGAGTAAGCAATCCACTGCTCCTGCTAAGCCGGAAAGATTTTAGATCTCCGTGTAAAAATTGCATCAAGGCACAAGCAGTCAACTTCTTTCTACATTTCTCATCAACCTTTCTCCCTGACAGACATGAATAGAACATCATCAGGTGGCCGAGTGGGCAGAGGAAGCATGTTGGGCCCATGAATAGAGCATCATTGAAACATCAGTTCTTTCTCCTGTCTTCCATAAATTTCCCCAAGGTTTCACTGAAAAAATTGCCACTGCTATAGCATGGCTCATCTTCCAGGTTTATCCTTAGTCCCAGCCCCTTCACTTTGTACATAGTTTCCAAAAAATACACAATACTGAACTCAATTTCTTGTGGTTACCAAAAGATTATACATCAGTGAATTCACAAATCCCAGAATTATGGATGAGATAATCACTACCAAAGATGGACTCACCTTATAAGGTAAAGTACCCATTTGAAAGACCTTTACACTTAGAAAGCAGAATTATGTGATCCAAAGGATAGACTTATTACAACAATAAAATACTTCGTAAGTAAAAAGAAATGACAGATTCGTGTGTCTTTTGCCATGTTCGTGTCACCACTCTTAACTGGTTTCTAGAAATTTAGCTATTTCTATGTGTACATAAGTATAAAATTGACTCTCATATATTGAATTTGTGTCCTTTGACCTTGCTATGTTTACTTAGTAGTTTGTAATTGACACACAGTTAATGGCATATATTAAATTGTATGATTTGAAAAGTTTTGACATCTGTGTACACCAGTGATACCATTATCACAATAAAAAAGAACAACATATCCATCATACGCAGAAGTTCCCTGAGACTTCTTGTAACCTGTTCTTTCTACCCTCTCCAGATTCCTCCCTCTTCTCTAGACAATAACCTGCATTTTCTAATATTTTATATAAATTCATACCATAAATACTACTTCATGTGTGGCTTCATTCACCTAACATAAGGTTTTTGATACTTATCATTGTTTTAACATGTCTTGAGAGTTCAGCTATTTTATTCCTAATTCATATTCCCATTGTAGGAATATAACACAAATTGTTTACCCATTCAACTCTTGGTAGATATTTGTTCTTTTCCAGTTTTGCCTAGTATAAATAAAGTCACTATAAATATTCACATATAAATCCTTGAATGGACATATGCTTTTATTTCTCTTGTTTAAATACCAATATTTCAAATGTTTGGGTCATAAGTAAGTGCATATTTCACTTTTTAATAAAAAGTCAGACTATTTTCCAAAGGGGCTATGCAATTTCACACTCTCATTTATAATGTAAGAGAGTTCTATCTGTTCTTTATCTTTGCCAATACTTAATGTAAGCTTTAATTTTAACTATTCCAATAGACATACAGAGTTGTCTCATTGTGGTTCTTATTTGAATTTTCACAATGAATAATTATGTTGAACATAATTTCATGTGTTCACTATCTTCTTCTCTGGTGAAGTGTTTGTCCAAAGCTTTATGCCTATTTTTTAGTGGGTTGCTTTCTTATTATTGAGTTTTTAAAGGTATTTGGATGTTCTTATCATATACATATTTTGGAATTTATCTTGGGTTTATCTTTTAATCTTAACAACATCCTTCAAAGAATGAAGCTTCTTAATATTGATTCAATGAAACTGGAATTAGCTTAATAATAAAACAAGACAATGAAATCATTAAAAAAGAAATTTGTGATCTCTAATGATCGCAGATGCAAAAACCCCCAGCAAAAGTATTAGCAAATAGAATTCAGCATTACATAAAAAAGAAAATATACCATAGCTAAAATAAGTTTATATAAGAAACAGAAAGTTTGGGGTGCCTGGGTGGCTCAGTGGGTTAAAGCCTCTGCCTTCATCTCAGGTCATGATCCCAGGGTCCTGGGATAGAGCCCCACATCGGGCTTTCTGCTCAGCAGGGAGCCTGTTTCCGCCTCTCTCTCTGGCCTGCCTCTCTGACTACTTATGATCTCTCTCTGTCAAATAAATAAATAAAATCTTAAAAAAAAAAAAAGGAAAGAAAAAAGAAACAGAAAGTTTACCAGGTTGAATAACATGTCTCAAAATTCCTGTCCACATGGAACTTTATTGAGAAATAGGGTCTTTGCAGATGTAATTAATTAAATTCAGATAAGGTGAAACTGGATTAGGATGGGTCTTAAATCCAATGACTGATATCCTTATAAGAAGGCCAGGCAAAGATGCCAACACACACAGAGGGAAGAGGCACATGTGGAGACAGAGGCAGAAACTGGAGTGATGAAACTTGATATAAGCCAAAGAATACCAGGAATTGCTCGATAGTCATAATTAAGACAGGAAAAGGCAGTCAAGGCCTTCACAGGGAGACCACCTCTGACACTTTAGTTTTGGACTTGCACCGTGCAAGAATTTCTGTGGTATTAAGCAACTCCATTTGTGATTTGTTAGAGCAGCCCAAGGAAACTATTGTTCAACATCTGAAAATTAAAATTAGTGTAATTCACCATATTAACAGCTAAATAATAAAAACTTCATAATCATCCCAATGTAGGTAGAGAAAAAAAATTGACAGATTTGTGATTAAGAACCCTCAGCAAACTAGGAAAAGAAGGGCAGTTTCCTAGCCTAATAAGGAAATCTTTAAAAAACTGTAGGTAACATTTTTATAGTGAGAGATGGAATGCTTTTTGTCTCCCATTCCCACCCCTGAGGATCATGAAGAAGACAAGAATGCCCCCTCTCACCATTCTTTATTCAATATCACACTGGAAGTTCTAGCCATTTCAATATGGCCAAAAAAACAGAGGAAGGAAGGAAGGCAGGAAGGAAGAAATGAAAGGGAAGGAGAGATGGAGGAAGGAAGGATGGAAGGAAGGAAGACAGAAAGAGAAAGAGAGAAAACAAAGGGAAAAAAAGACTTACAGATTACACATTAAGAAATAAAACTATCCCAAAAAATCTGGGAAAAACAAAAATAAAAACAAACAAACAAATAAACACCCTCAAGCTTCCCAGAACTAACAAGTAAATGCATTAAGGTTATAGAATACAATTTCAAGGTATAAAAGGCAATTCTATTTCCATATACCTACCTATCTGTATTTCTATAAGCCAGTGGAGAGCAATGGCACAAGTATGACAAAATGCATGTTACCCCATAACTTGTTTTTACTTAAGAACGTCATGTATAGAGAAGGTGTTTGACAAAAAACAGCATCCTTTCTTGATTAAAACCCTCAAAAAGTAATGACAAATGGAATACAACTCTACATCATGAAGGTTATAAATGAAAGAGCTACAGCTAATATTATTCCCAATGGGGAAAACCTGAGAGCCTTTCCCCTGTGGTCAGGAGGAAGATAAGGATGTCCACTCTCACCTTTACTATAGTAATGAAGTCTTAGCCTAGGCAATCAGACAACAAAACTGAATAAAAGGCATCCAAATTGGCAAGGAAGAATTCAAATTTTCACCAACTGCAGATGATATGATACTCTATGTAGAAAACTCACAGTACTGCACCAAGAAATTGCTGCAACTCATACAAGAATTCAGCAAAGTTGTAGGATATAAAATCAATGCCTGTTGCATTTCAATACAATTTTAATACATTTCAGTACAAATCAAGGAATTGACCCCATTTACAACTGCACTAAAAACAATAAGATACCTAGGAATAAACCTAAACAAAGAGGTAAAAGATCTGTACACTGAAGACTACAGAACACTTATGAGTGGTGCCTGAATAGCTCAGTCAGTTGAATGACTGCCTTTGGCTCAGGTCGTGATCCCAGAGTCCCAGAATTGAGTTCAGCATTAACTCCTGCATCTGGCTCCCAGCTCAGCAGGAAGTCTGCTTCTGACTCTGACCCTCTTCCCTCTCAATGTGCTCTCTCTTTCTCTCAAACTAGTAAATAAAATCTAAAAACAAAACAAAACAAACAAACAAAAAAATACTTATGAAAGAAACTGAAGAGGACACAAAGAAATGGAAACATTTCATGCTCATGGATTGAAAGAACAAGAATACTACCCAAAGCAACCTACACATTTAATGCAATCCTTATCAAAATACCACCACCATTTTTCACAAAGCTAGAACAAAATAATCCTAAAATTTGTGTAGAACCACAAAAAGCTCCAAATAGCCAAAGCAATTCTAAAAAAGAAAAAAAAAAACTGGAGGCATCACAATTTTGGATTTTAAGATATATTACTAAACTGTAGTCATCAAGATAGTATGGTACTGGCACAAGAGCAGACACACGGAACAATGGAACAGAATAGAGAACCCAGGAATGGACCCACAACTGTATGGTCAACTAATCTTCAACAAATCAGGAAAGAATATTAAATGGAAAACAGTCTCTTCAACAAATGGTGTTGGGAAAACTGGACAGCAAATGCGGAAGAATGAATCTAGACCACTTTCTTACGCCACACACAAAATATATTCAAAACGGATGAAAGGCCTGAATGTGAGATAGGAAACCATCAAAATCCAAGAGATGAACCCAGGCAGAAAGCTCATTGACTGCAGCTGTATCAACTTCTTACTAGATGCATTGCCAGAGGCAAGGAAACAAAAGCAAAAATGAACTATTGGGATTTCATCAAGATGAAGTGCAGTTCTTCCTGCACAGTGAAGGAAAGAAACACTGTACAAAACTAAAAGGCAGCTTATAGAATGGAAGAAGATATTTGCAAACAACAAACCTGATAAAGAGTAAGTATCCAAAATTTTATGAAGAACTTATCCATGGGATAAGAAATAATCCAGTTAAGAAATGGACAGAAGACATGAGCAGACGCTTTTCCAAAGAAGACCTACAGATGGCTGACAGACACATGAAAAGATGTTTAACATCACTCGGCATCAGGGAAATACCCGCCAAAACCATGGTGAGATACCATCTCACACCTGTCAGAATTGTGTTAAAATTAACACAAGAAGCAACAGGGATTGGCAAGGATATGGAGAAAAGGGAACACTCTTGCCCTGTTGGTGGGAACGCAACTGGTGTGTCAGTCTGAAGAATATGAAGGTTCCTCCAAAAGTTAAAAATAGAACTACCCTAGGATCTAGCAATTGCACTACGAGGTATTTACCCAAAGGTTACAAAAATGTAAAATCAAAGAGGTTCATGCACCCTGATGTTTATAGCAGCATTATCAACACAATAGTAGCCAAACTATGGAGAGAGCCCCAATGTCCACTGACTGATGACTGGGAAAAAATAAGATGTGACATAGATAGATCTAGATATTACTCAGCCATCAAAAAAAAAAAAAAAAAGAAATCTTGTCATTTTCAACAATGTGGAACTAGAGCATATTATTTTTAGTGAAATCAGTCAGAGAAAGACTTATATGCCATAAAGATTATATGCCATATAATCTCACTCATAAGTGGAATTTAAGAAAGAAAACAGATTTAAAAAAAAGAAAACAGATGAACAAAAGGAGTGAAGGAAACAAACCATGAAACTCTTAATAATAGAGAACAAAATGAGGTGTGATGGAGGAAAGTGGGAGGGGGATGGGCTAGATCGGTGATGGTTGTTAAAGAGGGCACTTGGGATGAGCCCTGGGTGTTGTATGTAAGTGACCAATCACTGAAGTCTACTCCAGAAACCAATATTGCACTGTATGTTAACTAATTAAATTTAATTTTAAAAAAGACCTTCATGCATAAAATGTTGTGGAGACTAATATAATGAATACCCATATAACCCTTCAACTCAGCTTAAGATACAGTATTTTACAGATTCAGCTGAATCTCATGGTATATTTCTCCCAAATCCTATTTGATCCTTTCTCAGAGTTTATCACTATTTTAGACTTAGAATTTCCATTCCCACACATTTAAAAAAATAATTGCACATATAAATGTTTAGCCACAAATAACAAATTTTATTGTTTTACCTGTTATAAAAATTCATATAAATAACTTAGCGAATTTATTCTTCTGCAAATAGTTTTTTTTTTTTTTACTCTGTATTATATTATCAGTTTTAACTGATACACAGGTAGTTTTTGTTTAGTTGTATAAGTATCCTCCTAGTTATATATATATATATATTTCATGGTATAAGTATACTCCAAATTATACATCTATTCTGTAAGTGAACTTTAAATTTGTTCCCAATTTTGACTACTGGAAACAGTGCTACAATGGACAGTCTTTTACATTTCTAATTGTGTGCATGGATAAGAGTTTCTCTACAATATTCATTCTCGGGGTGTGGGCCTTAGACCAGCAGCATCAGTATCCCTTGAGAACTTTTCAGAAATGAAAATTCTTTGGGCCCACCCCAGCCCTACTGAATTAGAAACTCTGGTGGTAGGGACAGCAATCTGTGTTTTAACATGATCTCCAGTTGATTTTGATGCAAGCTAAATTTGCTGACTCCTACTTGAGAGACTATATCTAGGTGTGAAATTGCTACATCAAAGCATATGCACATACTCATCAAATATATGTTATACAGTTTTCAACTTACTGGTACTACATTTGGTCTGTATCATCTCCAACATATTAAAAAATTCATATTAAAAATCTAATGGTGACATGGCATTTCTTTTCATTTATATTGCTCTATTATAAGTAAAATAGAACATTTTCATACATATGTTTGTAATGTATATATTTAGCATGTTAGTTTATTGATGTTTTTCTTATGCAAATTATTCATTCTTATTACTTGCCACATGTTTTTAAAACTGGGGTGGTTGTCCTTTTCTGATTGATTTATGAGGTTTCTTATATAATTCGGATACTAATATATATTCAGTTATCTGTGTTACATATATCTTTTCTTAGTGTCTTGTCCTTTCTTTTTGTTAATGGCATATTTTGCTATTAAATTGAGTTTCTCTCTCTATCTTACACATTTTCTTCTAAGCCCAAACACGTAGATTTAATGCACTTTCTGGGTATAGCAATGTAAATTTACTGAATCATTCTCTTATTGATATCAATATTCCAGTTGGAACCAAATGGCATATTCAAGCTGAAGATAATTTAATTAAGTGACTATTTAAAAAGCAGTTGGGAAAAACGATAACAACAAACAACAACAAAGGGCTGGTAATACCAGGGAACTATTAACACTTACAAAAAAACAAAAAACAAAAACAGCAACCACCACCAAACCCAAAACCTGAATGGACAAGAGAAGAGAGTAGATACTAGAATTCAGAATGCACCTCCAGAAGATTAATTCCTGACAGGAGTTGTGGCCTCTGGTCAAGGGACTTAACAAATCCATGGAAACCTAGCAGAGAATGAGGCTGGGGAATAAAACCCCAGACTTAAACCCCTCTCTTCCTTCTCCTCACTATCTAAATCTGAGTGGAAGTGTCTGTCAGAATGTAAGAAATCCCTGATGGAATTCTCACAGATCATCCTCCCTGGTCATCAAACCAGTAAGAAGAATGGAGAATGGCACTGATTTTCAAAAAGCAGATCAGCCATCCAGTCTTTGAATCTTATTCTTCATTATATAAACAATATTGCAGTAAGCATTCTTGTTCATGTATACAATGTATTGATACTGTTTTATTGCATCACTGATCACCAGATTTGGAATTGTGGAGTCAAATTATATTCTTTCTGTTTTAAAAGAGATTAAAAAGTATCTTCCTCCAAATGTAGAAATTCATGTTGCCATAAACATGTTATGAGGATATTCTAATTCTTTGTGATATTTTCAATTTTGACAACCTGAATAAAAAGTTATAGACATCTCATTTTTAACATTTTAAGGAGGACGCATGATGCAGTGAGTGCTGGGTATTACATAAGACTGATGCATCACTGATGTCTACCTCTGAAACCAATAATATATTGCATGTTAATTCATTGAATTGAAATGAAAAAAAAAAGAATAATTTGGATGATGTTGACCATAGTTTATTAGTTATTCACATTTCATCTTCCATATTCACGTTTTCTTCTGTAAAAATTCTGTCTTATTTTTATTTTTAAATTCGATTTTTTCTTATAATTATGCAGATGTGTAGGTAGGTATATCAGCATACCTTGGTTGCCTTAAGAGTTGCACATGTTATCTTCTAGTTAATTGCTTTGCTGCTTTACTTCTGATGATAAATTAAAGGGGAATATTGAAAAAGGATATCTTGTGTAATGTTCTGGGGGATTTGGTTATCAATTGGATTCTAGTTACAGGTATCTTTACCTGTTTAGCACAGCTCTAGCCTACATTATTGGATATAATAAAATTTTCATGTCAGTGAATGGCACTGATTCATACTCCATTGGTGTGGCAGTCTTATTCCTAGAAATATAATGTTGGACTTCTCTTGAAATAAATAATTGAAGTGAAAAAGAAATTCACAGGAATTTTCATATACGTCAAGAGGAATGCATTATTAGTATATCATTTTTTCCTTCTGAGAGCATGCATGCCAGAGTAGTTTGTTCTATACACCTGAGTCAAATTTTCCTTTCAAAATGTAATTAACAATCAACAGCTTAATGTGGGAGTATGAAGAAATTTTGTATTATTGTAGTATACAAATGTGGTTCCATTATCTCACCTGTAATGTTCATTGGTATCAACAGGAGCTATTAGTTTATTGATGTGAGAAAAGAGACTTAAATATCTTTACTTGTTATATTTTCCAGATCTTGGTGATGCTGTTAATGTACTGAATATACTAATCCTTTCCCTCTCCAAAGAATTGAGTTACTTTATAGCAATGTATAACAATAAGGTTAATGTAAAAATACATTGTACTTAAAAAAAAAAGCACAGGTATAAATTTAACTTATTACCCAGCAATTGCATTACTGGGTATTTACCCCAAAGATACAGATGTAGTGAAAAAAAGGGGCTAATGCACCCCAGTGTTCATAGCAGCAATGTCCACAATAGCCAAACTGTGGAAGGAGCTGAGATATCCTTCAAGAGATGAATTGATAATAGAGATGTGGTTCATATATACAATGGAATATTATTCAGCCATTAGAAAGGATGAGTGCCTACCATTTACATTGACATGGTTGGAACTAGAGGGGATTATGCTAAGTTAAATAAGTCAAACAGAGGAATACAATTATCATATGGCTTTACTCATATGTGGAATATAAAGAATAGTACAGAGGACAATAGGGGAAGGGAGGGAAAACTGAAGGAGAAGAAATCAGAGAGGGAGATGAACCATGAGAAACTCTTGACTCTGGGAAACAAACTGAGGGCTATGGAAAGCTAGGTGGGTGGGGGAATGGTGTAACTGGGTGATGGGCACAAAGGATGGGCACAAAGTGATGTGATGAGCACTGTTTGTTACACACAACTAATGAACCATTGAACATTACATCAAAAACTAATGATGTACCATATGTTAGCTAATTGAATTTAAATTAAAAAAATTTAAAAATCACAGGTTATAAATAAATGTGAACACAATTTTTCAAAATCAACACACTTGCTGAGACTAAACTGTATGTTTGCTTTTGAGATTCTTGATAACCAGGGTAAACCAGAAAATACAGTGGATGGAAGGCACTTAGCATATACTCTGGGAAGACAAGGATTTTCCTGTGAGATAATTCTCAATAAGTTTGAGACTAATGTATTCTAGTCAGATTGAACATTTAGTGCTGCCCATAAAACTATTTCCATCATTATTTGATGCCTCACCTCAATAAAAATGTGAAATTATTTAAACATTCCAAAGGCCATGTTCTATTTATCTAAGGAGTATTTGTTAGGATGTCCTTGGTCAAAGGCCACCTTTATTTACCTAAGGAGTATTTGTTAGGATGTCCTTGTTTTTTTTCTGACATCCTATGAAACTATATCAGTTATATTAGGAAGGAGACAGGATTAGGTAATGTTGGACATACATTAAGCCTATGCTTATACAGTCCTTCAAAAAGTGGAAATAGAATGCAGTACTAAACAATAATGATTTAATGCTATGAGTAAAATTTCAAATAGAATATATTTGTTTTAATGAAAATATACAGCAGTATTATGCTCTTTATTTGGGGCATTTTTCACCTTTTTAAATAATTTCAATGCTTACATTTATATTTGGAAATGTTAATTGATATTTGTTCACAGACAACCCAATAAGCAGACAGGAAAGCACACACACAAAAATTACAGAATGAATGTAATGTTGAGTTAAATTATATGGCGGGAGGTAAGATGAAAATAAAAAAGGCAAACACATATGGATGATGTGGGAAGATTAAACATTAGTCAGTAAAGGTGTTTATAAGCCAAAAGCAGAACAAAAACAGAGTATCTGTATATAGTAGCAGCCTATTCACACTGTACTGTTAGGTAGTATTGTCATTGATCATTATTTTCATAATGCCCCTTAAAATAAGTGTAGCAAAGAAAGAGAAGAATAGTAAAGAGTAATGTTGGACATCTTTGCTACTATGTCAAACACTTTTCTTGGTGATTTACATGTAATGGTCATATTTACTCTTCAAGCATTTTTGTAAACTGGGTGTGGTTATCATCAAATTTTATACATGAAGAAGTCGAGGCACAGAGAGATTGAACCACCTGCTCAAGATCACACAGATAATATGTGGTAGAGTATGAATTTGAACTAGGAATATCTGACTCCAACTCTGAACAGTTATTCACAGTGCTGCACGGGTTCCTAAAGCCACCCTTCTTAGCCAGACATTATGTTTCACATTCCTATCATATACTTTTATTTAATGCTCACAATGCTACTAATTGCACATTGCTATCATTATTTTATAGATGACAAAATTGAATATGGGCCCTCTTTTTCATGTTAGATAGCAAGCTAGATAGGCTACAAATCCTGTGTTCTCACAGAATAACCATGAGAGATACATCCATCATTCTGTGCCCACATGGAAATTAGAAAAGTATAAATGAGGGGCACCTGGGGGGCTCAGTGGGTTAAAGCCTCTGCCTTCGGCTCAGGTCATGATCTCAGGGTTCTGGGATCGAGCCCCACATAGGGCTCTCTGCTCGGCAGGGAGCCTGCTTCTTCCATTCTCTCTCTGTCTGCCTCTCTGCCTACTTGTGATCTCTGTCTGTCAAATAAATAAATAAAATCTTTAAAAACAAAAAAGAAAGAAAAGTATAAATGAAACATTTATAATAGGACTCCACCTACTATTTCTTTTTTTTTTTAAAGATTTTATTTATTTATTTGACAGAGAGAGATCACAAGTAGGCAGAGAGGCAGGCAGAGAGAGAGGAGGAAGTAGGCTCCCTGCAGAGCAGAGAGCCCGATGCGGGACCCGATCCCAGGGCCCTGAGATCATGACCTGAGCCGAAGGCAGCGGCTTAACCCACTGAGCCACCCAGGCGCCCCACCACCTACTATTTCTAATTTGCCTAAAAACGAAACAGAGAAATAATCAGTTGAAGCAAAACAGGTTCTTCTTCCTTTGAGCTCTCATAGCAATTCTGTACATATTGCAAATGTAACACTTAAGCTGAATGGTGTAAGTGTCTGAAACTTGGCGTCAGTATCATTAAACTGAATGAGTATAGTATCTGTATAAGGTGGTGCAGATAACCATACTTTTTCCAGCTGTGAATTCCAGAATATCATTAAATGCCTGGTAGATGTAAGGTACTTCGTAGTAGCCTTGGTTATATAATTGGCTCATAACTTAATGAATCATGACCCTTGGGACCAATACAGCTTTGAGAAACAAAATTAGAGGAAGAAACTGACATTTTTCATGATGTCTCCTTTGGGCATATAATGTTTTTATGTCATATTATCAAAAGCTAGGAATAGATAAGCTAATGAGACACCTAATTCGGGTTTTAGCGATTGCAAGGTGTTCCAGTTAGGTGGAGGGACAACCTGGGTATATCTTAGGTTATAGAAATCATAGCAAGGGCTGTCTTGCCTCATTGTGAATGGTCTCTAAAGGAGGGAAAGTGGGTAGAAAGAAAATATGCAAATTTCATGATAAAAAAATAAAAGAAACAGTCTGTTAACTAGAGGAAAGAGGCATTTGGGAGAAAAAAGTCCAAGTGAATGAATACCAGAGCATATATTGTTGTATAATATAAATACTCTGTGAAATGGATTTGACATTCCCTCATTCACAGATGTGAGAGGAAAATTAGATAAAAGTTATGGCTGATATGGCTCACCATATAATGTGAAGTGATGTTTATTTTATTTCATTCATTCATTCATCTAGCAAACATTTAACTGAAGGACTGCTTCGTCCCAGACATCACTCAGAATACTGGGTATATAACAGTGGATGAAGTAGCAAAAATAAAATAAATATTAAAAATATATAAATAAACAAATATAAATATAAATAATATAAATTATGAAGAGACCTAGACACAGAGAAACTGAACCACCTACTCAAGATCACACAGATATTTAAATAAATATAAATATATATGAAGAATATTATATGAGTATATATAAATTAGCCATCAATCAATCAATCTCAGGACTTAATTCTAATGGTGAGAAATGTATAATACAACCATGTATAAGTAAAATATCTGTACATTAAATCATGAGAGTTGATATGGAGAGAAATAAAGCAGAAGGGTATAGGGAGTGTTGGAGGGAAAAAATGATTCTAATATGCATAGGAGGTTTGGAGCAAAAAGGCTTGTGAGTAAATTCGAACCAAAAAGAGAAAGATAGCTGTACAAATATCTGGGGACACCTATCAGGTGTAAAGATTAGCAAATGTGAAAGTCCTGGAACAGAAATATGGTATCATTGAGGACAAGAAAGGAGACTGGAATGACCAAGCTGGAATGAAGTAGGGTAAGATATGTGGGAGATGAACCCATCATGAAAATAAAAGCCAAATCTGGTGAGGGTCTGGGGGAAAAAGGGGGTAAGGAGCAGGCCTGTAATCCTTAGAAGGGAGCACACCTGAGGGAAAGAAAAAAGATGAGCCAATCACGTATGATTGTCAACATACCCATAACAAGCTTTCTGCAAACAAACAATCGGCATTTGCTAGCCAGAGAATACTTGTTTCTGGAGTGCTGTCAGCTGGATACACCTGATCTATCTGGGACTGCACGTGATAAACTTAGAATTGATGGGTTCATAGGACCTCATTCTAAGAAAAATGTCACAAACCTGAGAATAAAGTAGAGATATTTTCACTAACCAAACAGAAACCTTTGAGTAAGTAGTAATAAGGTGCATATATTAGTTGGAGATTTCATATGTTACTCTGCACCAGAGCAAATCCTGATGCAGGGAGAGAGGATATGGAGAGTTGTGTCTTAGACCTCTCCCCACTTTGCCAATATTCTTTCCCTGCTTCTGAATTTGTTCCTCTATGATGTATTCTCCCATCTAAATTCAAGTCATATGATGTTACCCTGTTTTTTAAAACTTTCTGATGACCACATTTCATTTGAGAAAGAGCCAAAATCCTTACAGTAGCTCGCCAGGAGGCCCTTAGATAATACAAAGGATCAGATTGTTCAGTCACCTCATGGGGATCAGAGGTCTGTCTCAATATCAACCTTTACTGATAAATCAAAAATAAAAGTAATCATAAGGCCCAGGCAAAATAAAACAAAGTACGTTTGCATGAGAGTAATCTCTTCAGACAGTCCCCTACCAGTGAAGCGAGCTATCAACATCATCATGTAAAATGACAAATTTACTGATCTGAAACACCTATAGTTGAATTATTTTACTAACTCAGGTCTTCTTCAAGTAAATGAGTAATGAGATGATATAGTTTTAGATTTATTAATCACCTTCACAAGGTTAAAGACAATATCTCAAAGAAAAATTTTAACTCCCACTCTTAAAACCAATAGGAAATCAGGTATCTTCTAATCTTGCTCCAGAAGAGCCTAGAAGAGTTAGAAGTGCCAGTTAGAAGTACTAACTGCCTCTGTTCAAAGTACGTAACTGCCTCTTTCCTTTCTTTAATTTTCTTGTAATATCATTAGTGCTTAAGGAAAAGAGAATAAGCAAATTTGGAGCAAAAGCAGGGGGTGTTCATATATTATGTTTATTAATTGTTGTTTTCAATTGTGAAGAAAATCCCAAAAACATAATGGAAGGAAACAAATTCTGGCGAACCCGCAAGCCATTCGTCAGTAGTTCCAAATTACTTCTAATACATGGGAAAATGTAATCATCTAGCATTTAAAAAATACTTTCCATGTAAGTAGTATTTGAAGTCTATCCTTTGGTCATCACAAAAGCTCTCCAGAATTGATAAAACCGTTAATAATATTGTAATTTCAAAGATGGAAAAGAAAATGAAGCTCCGAGTGTTTAGGTGACTTGCTTCAGATCACAGAGCACTGCAGCTCCTGTAATATCTATGTGTCTAATGTTCTTTGCACTTAAATCATCTTTTTGTGGCATGTTAAATTTAGAAGGACTAATGCTATGAATTCACTTGAGAAGGGAAAAATAATTCCAAAACAATTCAAAATTAGTCCCCGTACTTTGAATAATGTGTTAAGATTATCAGTCATTTTTCCATTGGGCGAAGACTACTGTTTTTGGAAAATGTGTAACTTTCAAATTCGAACATAGCCTCTGAATATTTGATCTTGTAAGAATTTATTCAATATGAACTCATTTTGATAAGATTTCAAATGTGTAAAATAGTAACAATTAGTGGAAGTAGTATTTTCTTTATTAATACTATAAGCAATGCGTTTTATCAAGTGATTTTATTTGTAGGCATAATGGTTTTGCTAAAAAATGACTATTCGATCGCCTTTCTCAGCTATTCTCACAAAACCAAAATGAATTCAAAATAAAAACTAAAGAAATGAATGCAAAGTAAAGATTTGGTAACCCTTAAGAATATGCAGAAATGTTTCCTTGTTGCTTCTTTGCTTAGAAAACCCAAAAAGCAAATAGAAGAGCACTTTTTATTCTGTGATTTATATCTCTGTTGCAATGTATCAGGACTTTAACTATTAATTGAACTTTCTCTTCCTGAGCTATAGAATACTAGGCCAAAAAGCAGTCTTTGCTAATCGTACTGTGTAATAAAGTGTTACTTTTGAATGTAATAACGCACATTTTGCTTTTTTGTTATTTCTCCAATTTTTCTGTAGCATTTCTAAACAAGTAAGAAAGGATATCACAAGAGCTATTGTATGCAAAAATGAGATGTATGTTCTGCATATTCTCGCTACGAATAATGGAAAAGTTTATGTTTTTCTTTCGTTTCATTTTTGTTTTGAGGAAATAAACAGAAGCTTTCTTTACCTGTGAGGTCTAGAACTAAAACAGAGACTAAACCAGAGAAATCTCTATCTTTTCTGAATATAAGGGTATTCACCCACTTAATGTAATCAGTGAGTCACTTATTTTTTAATTCAATTTTTCAATTAAGAGTTACTGGTTGCCTACAATGTACTAAGCAGTCTACAAAGTTCTAGAAATATAACTATGATATCTATATATCTAGAAATGTAATGAATATATCTAGAAATATAACGAATGAACTATAGTCACAGTTCTCAGGGGACTAAATTTTTTGTGGGTGGCAGATAAGGGACACTAATTCTCCTGTGTAGAGTGCTATGTCAGAGGCATGTTTGGTTTGAAAAGAGAGTGACAAGAAGAAGCTTCCAACTTAACTGGAGTGTTTAAGGAAAAGTCTCTCAGAAGTAGTGGTGTTTGACATTTCCATAATGGTATTGATTTTGTCATCAATACCACATGTGGCTTATGTCATAGGAAATGTTCATTTCATAAAATTCTCCCATGAAAAAAGAGGTGATACCCTTTGATTTCCACTTCAGGTGGATTTTTTTTTTTTTTTCTTGTCTTATGCTCTTGCTTTAGGATGCTAAGTGAGTAGAATCACTGATGGAATGAACTCCTGTCTACCTGTGTTCCCAGATGGGCTTCATCTGGGAAGTCCAGATGAAGTCGGGTGAAGGGCCCCATGTAACTAGACAGTTAATGTTATTTTATTTTTATTTTAAAGATTTTCTTTACTTTTTGACAGAGAGGTAAAGAGAGAGCACAAGCAGGGGAGCAGGAGAGAGATAAGCAGGGAGCCTAATGTGGGACTCAATCCCAGGACCCTGGAATCAGGACCTGAACCAAAGGCAGACACTTAACTGACTGAGCCACCTAGGTGACCCATCATTTTTTAATTATATGGTAAATATGTTTATATTCATGGTCAATAGAAAAGGTAGCTCAACAATGACAGTGTTCATAAAATATCACTGCGATATTTTAAAGCCCAAAATCACTGCAAAAGAATTGGCTTCAGAAACTGAAATCTAATACTTGAATTACCCATGATAATGAAAACTTGCAACTTCACAGCAATCATTATCCTTGGCCTCAAAATTTTTTGATAAAAATAAATATCCTCTATTACCATGCATAGATATTTTTATTTGTCCTTGGTTTTAATGTTTCAGTGCTCTCAGTGATCATCTAATATATTTCCTACCGCCTTGTTCAATATGCTTGCTCATCTCTTCTAGAGAAGGTAGAGGAAGTAGAGTATGAACCGTCCCATCTTTCAGCCATCCACACATATAGACATTAATGCGGGAGCGCTCACTTCTTTTCCTCTAGTTTCTGATGATGTTCTTCTCATGCTCTATTCTAGTGCTTTCCACCACCAATTTGGATTTTGGTGCCACTCGTACCCTGAGACGTCACTATCTCACTTTTCTCTTCTACTTGTGTAATCTTCAAGCTCTCTCTGTTTCTCTTCTGACTTTTTTGTTTAGTATGTAAACATGTTTGTATCTTTTCCTTCTTAACAAAAATCAACAATAAAAATCACTCAACCCTAACTACATAGCTCTGGCTACAATCCAGTGTCTTCCACTGCCTTCCATCAAAGCCTGTCTACCTTGGCAGTCTCTCCCCACTTCTGGTCATGCTTGACTCTCACCACAAGATGGCTAATGCCCCTGTTGACTGCCATATTGCCAAACACAATGTTATAAAAATGAAACATTCTCTTGTACTTGACATTTTTGATCATTCTCTGCATTAGATGTATTTTCTTCCCTCAGAACTTCACTTGTTTCTAAGACAGCTTCACCTTAGCCATGAGCCTCCTGTGGTAGCCTCTCACCTCCTCCCTAACACTTTAGGCCCACACATGTCATCTGAGCTACAAGAGTTATCGAACTGAAATAAGAATCTTATCATAGCACTCCTTTGATTAAATCAGTTGGAGACTTTCCATCATCTCAAAAGTAAATTTTTACCACCTTAAAAGGGTAAGTCACATCCCTCCTGATTTTAACCTGACTCTCTCTCCAGCTTCAGTTCCTTGTTTTCTTATGGTTGTGACTCCTAACTTTTGGTGGTCCCAGAATTTCTTTCTTTATTTACTATTTTCTTTAGTCAACCATTCTCCTGAATGACATTATCTACTTAGGGTTTCACCTTCTTGGTAATCACTTCATAAGTACCTCAAATTCATCCTGTCAAAACTGAAATGGTACATTCCCATTGAAACATGTTCATTCTGGTTCATTTTTTTCACTTTTTAAGGCAAGTCATTGTTATAACAAACAAAGGCCTGAGTAGATACAATAAAGTGCAACATGGGTCAGTAGTGAGGGTTTTTTTTCCTAGAGTCACTTAGGGATACAGACTCCTTCTGTCAAGTGTTATGCCCTCCCCTGGGCTCTTGGAGTACTCCTTAGAACTCCAGGCAACCAAAGGAGTGAGAGGAATAACTGCAAGATTGCAGAGATTTTTATGACCCAAAACCAGAGATAACAAATAATAATTCTAACTATATTCCACTGGTCAGTGTGAAGTCATAAGGCCTCCTTAACTGCAACGAGGACGGAAAATGTAGTCTATCCACAAGCCTGGGGGGGAAAAAAGCAATAGGATATGCTGAGCACACAGCATTATTTCTGCATGCCAAATTGTTTCTTCCTCCTTTATTTCCTAAGTAAATTTCAAATCTGTTACCTCCTCTATTTTCAGCTCAACTAAATCCATTCTAATGGGTTAGGTCTCATCATCACTCAAGAGAATCAATACAATAACCTCCAAACTGACTCTGGTTTAACCCCACCTATCTATCATCGACACAGCTTCAGGCATAATCAAAGTGAAATGAAAATTTTACCTATAAAACTCCCCTGATTAAATCTTTTCAGTGACTTCCTATCATGTACAAGGTAGAAATAGAAACATCAGAAATGGAAAAATAATCCTCCTGACTTGACATCTGCCTGTTTCACCAGTCTCAATTCTGGATAAACATTTTCACTTTGTGCTGTTTTTCATTTCTGCCACCCCAAATATACTCCATTCAGTGGTTGCTAATCGGGAACACCTTTCATTTCCCTACTCCACAACCTCTCAGAATGAATGAGCTGCCTCTCAGCAAAATGTCCATAATCTCTGGTACCTTCGTTAACTGGTGACTTACGTCGTTGTGCACAACAATCTGTGCAACTGTCTAAATAATTCACTGAATGATGAGATCCTTGAAAACGGGCTGCACCTTATTCACTTCCAATCCCAGTTCTCACAGATTCTTGGTACCTAGCAATCATCTATTAATATGTGTCAAATGAGTAAACTGTTTCTAATCAAAGACATGCCTTTAAACTCCTTCCTTTACCTGTTTCTCCTGTACCCTATTTATGTCTTGCCATTCACTTCCATGACCTTTTCCTAGTCTATCAGCTGGAGTTAAGGTTTGGATAGACAGATAACAAGATGATAATCATTGCTCTATTAAATTGTCCCCTTCTGAACCCTGCCCATGTCTTTGAATACCCTGGAACCACAGGAGCTTTGTATGACACTCCAGGCACTATGTTATAAGCCCAGAGAAGCCAATCTAAGTTTTTTGGAATTAGTCTCTTAAATCCAGTCAGTTTCTCATAGTCCATAACTGTTTTGTACAATAGATTCCTGCTTGTAACCTCAGCTACAACTCTGCTCATTCAAGTAACTAATAATGTCTCACAGCCAGGTTGTTTCATATTCTAACAATAGACACTTGAAAGTTGTACACTTCTACCACAGAGTGGGCTTGAGTGTAACCATGATAATAGTAAAAAACAATACGAAGAAACTCAATTGGAACAGCAGAAGAATGTAGGCGGCAATCTAAATGGAATTTCCTGTTTTTCTCTGAATTCTAAAATCACTGGTGCCAATTGTGAACTGTATTTTAAAAAGAAGCCCAACATTGAGTGGAAAGTACACTCAGTCTTCCTGCATGAAGTTTTGGTCCCACTTTAAAATAGTAGAGCCAAGGCCGCTTCTTCCAATATATTGATTGATAGCTTTCAAATGATGATTTGGGACCAAGTACATTAGTTCTACTTGTGCCTCACAAAGAGCACATCAATTTTCATTAATTAGTGCCATCGAATTAAGTTAAATTATGGGGAAAATGAGACATAAATGCACAACTTAAAATGTCTGGATGTTCAAATAAGTATTGTTTAAAGATTAAGTATCCAGAATTTTTGAATTTATATCAGAATATAACTTGATATCTTTTCCATGTGTAAAGGGAGAATAAAAAGTATTAAGATATCTGAATTTAAGGATATTTGGGGAAACTATTATTTATTTTGTGGTTTGCTTTAAGAAGACATTCATACAGTTTATTTGAGGGTTTTCTTTTCTAATATCCGTAAAACCCCAGGGATGCCGATGTGGCTCAGGTGGCTGAGCATCCCACTCTTAGTTTCTGGATGGTGAGATCAAGCCCCACATTGGCTCTATGCATGGTGTGGAGCCTGCTTGAAATTCTCTCTTTTCCTCTGCCCCTCTCCTTGCTTGCATACACTTCTCTCTTTCTCTCAAATAAATAAATAAATCTTTTATAAAATCCACAAAATTTTATATATGTGTGTGTATACACACACACACACACACACACACATATATGTATTCACACACATACACATATACATGACTGCACATATGTCTTTGGAGACTTGAAAAATGTATTTATTTAATCCTATTTAATTACTTAAGAATAAATATAATATAAAGATTATACTACTCTTTTTCAGATAATGAATTTAATAATTCAATATTGGGGGGGGCACCTGGGTGGCTCAGTTGGTTAAGCATCTGACTCTTGATTTCAGCTCAGATCATGATCTCAAGGACATGGGATCAAGCCCCTCATTGTGAATCTGTGCTTTCCTGGGAATTTGCTTGAGGTTTTCTCTCTTCCTCTGCCCACACCTCCCCCCAACCAACTTCTCTCTTTCTCTATCACTAAAAATAAATAAATATTTTAAAAAAGTAATTTGATATTTGGTCAAATGTAATAAATAACTCTACACTTTGACAGTGTTTGTTTCAACTTAAAAAGAAACAGTCTATTTCTCAGGCAATGCATTATACTTTGATTCTAAGGTTGGCAATTCATCTTCTGTCAATTGTTTTATAAATACTAGTTTTTTGGGGATTTAGAAATAGATCACTTAAAACTAAAATAAACCAAGAAGCATTAATTCTGTCCTGTACTTTATAGTAAAGATACATAATCATTCTTGAGTTGGCTCAGAAAAATAAAATATAAGAGAAAGCATACTGTTTGTTTCTACAGTAGAAGAACTTATTAATGATTACTCTGCATGTTAGGAAATGATTTTACTATATCTGTGTTCTTAAATCTAAAATTATCTTGAGTTCAGAGAATGTCCCATCATTGTTTATTTCTGTATCCTCTAAGCACACACATACAACAAATTATTGATATTTGCTCAGAACTCAGAAAACATATACTCATGCAAATTATAAATTGTTCCAGATTGCCCAACACAAGAACATTTTACTCACGTGATAAATACACTAAAATTAGTGGAGGACCATAGAGCCTCTTTGAGCTCTGAGAATTCTTGGGAAGCAGTGGGAGGTTGGAATGAGTGCTGAACCTCCAGACATTTTATCCTGAAGATGAGGATGGAGAGGGGATAGGGAGACCTGAGAATGTCCAGTTCTTCCGTAACCAGGAAAAAGAATATTTTTTTTAAAGGGAGTATCGAGAATGGTGAGTATTATTATTATTTTCACAAGCATTAAATGCTTATCTACAAAGAAGACATTATATTCTCTGTCAAGAGCTTCCCAGAAGTCCCAGCTGAGGCTGAACTGATATTTCTGTCCCCTGTATTTCTGTGACAATATTTGATGAACATGCTCTGTTGGAGCACTTACCACAAAATTCCATGAAATCTCTTTGTCTTCATATATTCTGGGATCTTTAAGAGCAGGGAGCGTACCTTTTGCACTCTTATATGCCCCCCAGTAGTGGCATCACCACTGTTTTAGCATGTAACACCATGACAGGTATGAATGTATGTGACAAAATTCAAGAACATTAAATGTATGTCAGGCTGGGTGGCTTAATCGTGGACTGTGGGCCATGGGGAGCCAAAAAAACCCGTGTCACAAATTGAAATTCCTAGTGGATTCCTAAGAAAGTGACAACATATAACAGGAAGAAAAGGAAAAAAAAATTCTAGTATTAAAAATAAGCTATAAGATAAGCTATAAGGTTGATTAAAAAAAAAAACCAATCAATAGTTGGTCATAGTGTCAGGGAGACAAGAGAGAACAATATGTACTGTGGGAAATGCATTCTCTGGCTCAGATCTCTGCTTCTCTTTCAATCTAGTGTGACAACAAGGAAATCTGGTTGTGTATTTTAAGATGCTACTAATTTCTAAGAAAAGAGAGAAATCAGATATTTACATGACATATCACAGTTTTAACATGTTGGCTTTAAATATATATATGAACCAAACATAACACATTTGGAGTTTGAAACAGAGTTTCCATCAGAATTTTACTGTCCTCTGAATGCTCTTTGCAAGACTGACAGAAATGAGACAGTACTTTCGGAAGTCTTCATTTCAGACCAGGCTGTTTAAATATTCCATACTGATGCACAAACCTATTCAACTCCAATTCCCCAGGTGCTGTGTCTGAGGCATAATGACAGTGGCTTCCATGTAATAACTTTATAAACTTCTACTGCGTTTCCTGTATTAGACTCTCCTGGGTGAGCATTTCTGTGGTACAGCCAAGTCAGCTCAAATATCAGGATCTCTACAATTCAAACATTATTGGTTTTCTCCCCTTTACTTTTATCACTGCTATTGAGTTACTGTTTCTTACTACATTTCCCACAATTCTTCACTATGTTCATTTCACCCAGCCAGCTCCTTTTTTTTCACCCTCCCTAGAATCTGACAGGCCACAGAAATATCTGATTTCAAAGAGATGCTCGCATTCTATACTGATCCCATCTGGGAGTGTAAATGCCCAATGTCACGCTGCCGAGTGGAGAAAGGTAAGAAAAATCGTTACTGGTCTTTGTATTCCTCTAATCTTTTAAAATCCTTTGAAGAAACAGAAATGTTTTATTTTTCAACCACTGTCTTAGTTACTTTTTTTTTGTTCCATCTGTGCAAATTAAAATGTAATAACATTTTTGAATGATAGAACTGGTATGTGTACTCAAAATGTGACACCAATAAGATTGCAAGGAATCCTGAAGGAAGTCTTCAATAAGCCTGACAATGACTCTGACTCCAACAGCATTGATATGAATATAAATCTTGCAGAAATAAATGAACTACTAAGAAAAAAATGCTATCCTGCTAGATTGATATGTCAGTATAGCAATGCAAAGACAAATAGATTCATTTAAATTAGGCTAGAGGTTTGATTATTTTTTTTCACAAGTATCAGAAAACATGTATTAAGTTCCTACTCTCAAATAATTTCATGGTATGATTGTTTTTCACATTTTGCAAATAAGGAATCGACATTTAAGATAAGAAAAAAATTCAAAGAAAATTTGAATTGGCTAAAGCAGACATTAGTTACTCTGGTAGCAATTTTTTTTTTTTTAACTAAAAGTGAGTGTAATCAGACAATCTAATTTTCCAACTAGTGTAGATTATGGTTCTGTATTAAATATATGCATTTTGAGATTGCTTGATTGTTTACTGCTTGGGATTGATATAAAACTGGTATACTAAAATATGCCATGTATGTGGTTAACCCACTTGCAAATCATTAAACCATCATTTAGTAATTAGCAGTGTTCTTATAAAAAGAATGAGATACATGCATCATTTATTTTCAATACAGCTTTGCATAATTAGAGTAATATGCAATTTGATCTATTAAACTACTAATTAAATAGAAAATATTTAATATGTACCAGAGAGTTGTGCTCTGAAATTGCACAATTCTCCATTGTGTGGTTGTTTCCTTCCTTGACCCTTCCTCCAAAGCATTGGGGGAGGAAACCATAAAATACTTTTAGGGAAAAAGGGAGTATTAAGATACAATGAGAACTATAAAGAAGTCCTGAGTTGGTCAATCGTGTTACACATCTCCAGTCAAGTAGAAAAATCTAATTTGTGTTCTACCTCCTTCCCAAGCCCCTTCATTGTGCCTTTGAATATGGTGTAATGAATAAGAAGGCCCCAAACAGTAAGAAAAGGAAAAGGGGAGCAATTGAAGTGTCCAGATTATTGAAAAACTAGAAATTTTTTTCACTTTTATTGAGAAATAATTGACATATATCACATCACTTGTGAGCTTAAAGCATACATCATCATGCTTTGATTTACATGTATTATGACATGGTTACCACAATAAGTTCAGCCTACATACATTTTCTCATTTCAATACAATAAAAAGAAAAGAAACAAGTAAATAATAAAGGGAAAAAATGATCTCCTGGTGATGAAAACTCTTAGGATCTAAACTCTTAACAACTTTCCTATCATGTAGCAGTGTTAACTGTAGTCATCATGTTGAACCTCACATCCATAATACTTTTATATAAGGTATTTCTAAAAAAACAAAAAAAGGTATTTTTTCAATCTTTAATTAGGGAGTCTATCTTTATGACGATGCCTATCCCTGGTAAGAGGTGGAAGTCATATATTCTTATTATTCTTTTCTAATTTAGCTTTAATGTGCTATCAGATGAAATCTTATCACTTTGTTCAGAATGTATCACTTTATTATACTCAAAAATCTAGCACTGTCTACAGTATCAAATCCAGCCTCATACATTACTCAAATCCTTATTAATGCTCTTACTAATTTTAAATGCTCTTACTAATTTTAAAATAATCATAATGAGGATGAAAACAATAAAAGCTAAAATTTTGCTAGATATTCTGCTAAATGAGTTACATTACCTCATTTAATTGTTTGAAGTAAAGAAAGGGGGAGGGGTTGGAAACTGCAGGGTGCCCTGAATGGCTCAGTTGGTTAGGCTTCCAACTCTTGATTTCAGCTCATGTCATGATCTCAGGCTTGTGAGGTGGAGCCCCAGGTTCAAGTGGAGCTCACTTAAGATTCTCTCTCTCCCTTCCTTCTATCCCTCCCCACAGTTACATGTGTTTGCCCTCCCTCTCTCTCAAATAAATAAATAAATGAATAAAATCTTTTTTATAGAAAAGGTAAAGAATTTTTTTAAAAATTGTGGAACAGATTGTGAGAGGCAACCTAACTTAGCTTGAGTCTTGCTTTTTCATTGCAAAGCTGAGCCAAATCCAAGGTTATGTGATTCACAAACAGTGTTGTTAACCATCTACTGTATGCTACAAACCTCAGAGTATCCCAACACTCCTTAAACTTCTTCTGAACTTTCTCTAAATGAATCAAACCAGACTCTTCCAGGTACTTAGTACTGACATATTCTTTTCTCAGTGCCTTAGTTCATGTTGTTTCCTCTTTTAAAGTATCACATTGTCACTTAGCTAAATATTCTTTCTCTTTCGAGGCGTTGAGTCACATGCCTTCTCCTCCACAGCTATTCTACCCCAAATGCATACCTCAGATCTAAATCCATTCCTACTCCCATAGTGCCTACTGTAGAGATACAAAGTTGATTATCTCTTAATAAATGTATTTCCTGAAAGCATTAATAGTAAAGACATAAATAATCCGTTATAAAGCAAAGAATGTTGTCATGCACATTTGATTCCTTGTTACAAAAGATAGGTTTGCTGCCAGACATATTTCCTGTGCCAGATTTTCCATCATCAACAAAATTTACAAAAAGATTTTCATTCACTTTCTGACTATTCTTGGCCTGTGTCCAATTTTTTTTTCCCTTAGGAGTTTCCAAATTTAGTTTTAACTTCAAGTAGTGCTGCTGAAAACAGCAGTATAGAGACAGAGCAGGGATTTTCCTTGAAGAGAAATCCATTTTAATTGGGATCCATTTTAATTGGGAGGTAAAAGAGGGAAGTGTGTTGAAGTTGCACCTGTTATGTTACCAGAAATGGCAGACTCCATTTCTCTTCTGGCTTTTTCTTCCTAGTAATCCTGTCCCCTTTATCACCAGACTCAGGTGCATTAACACTTCTGGGGCAAGTCCTGGCATGGCCATGATAATAAAAGAAGGCTCTTCTTGAGAAGATGGTGGATTCACTAAAGCTTTAGTCAAGTTTATTGCATGTTATTCTGACACCTTAAGCAAAATCTTATCCTTGTGGTGCCTGAACTCCTTTTTGTCTCTCTGTTGTGTTATTGGCAGGATAAGAATGATTGCCAAATTTTCAGGTTAATGAGGGTGTTGCTCTGGACCTTACGCTGGCATGACTTGGTAGTACTGTTGCTGTTCCTTTATGCTATGCAAAATAGTAATCATTTCAAGGATGTCAATTTAGAGTCATAGCTTAATTGTATTTACAGAAGAGGCAGCATGACTGATTGAATGGACTCTGAAGCCAGGCTACTTAGGGTCAAGTCCCAGCTTTGATACTTACATGCTGTGTAACCTTGGACAACTCATTTGACTTCTTAATACTCACTTTTTCCCAACTGTAACAGAGGAATTATGAAAGGTCCTAGCTCATGTTTGTGAGGCTTAAAATGAGTTAATATTTGTTAAGCATGTAAAGCAATGATAACACTCAGGAGTATTAGCTGTTGGGGCACCTGGGTGGCTCAATTGGTTAAGTGTCTGCCTTCCACTTGGGTTATGATCCAAGGGCCCTGGGATTGAGCCCCCATTGGGCTCCTTGCTTAGTGGGTAGGTTGCTTCTCTTACTGTGCGCATTGTCTCATCTTTTGCACTCTATGTCAAATAAATAAATATTTTTTTTAAAAAAGTACTAAGCTATTATAATTTAATCTTTGTTGAGTAAGTGAATAAATAAAAAGTAACAATTTTATTGTGTATTACAATTTTTTTCTTTTTATTTTTACTTCTTTCCTTCCTTCTCAAGACCCAAACCCTTTGAGAGCAGAGAGTAGGTATTACTTGTCTTTGTGGATCTGCAGCACTTGCCAGGAAGATGGCACATTGTATGTGTCAATGACTGCTGAGTGGATGAGAGCTGTGGTAAATAGAGAGAGGGGTAAAGTGAAGTAGAGTTTCAGGGTGTAATAGTCTAAGATGTTTAGGAGTATGGAGACTATTAAATTGGTAGACTTCTCTCCATCAGTGTTGAAGTCACACCTAAAGTGATGGAAGGCATTAAAGTGGAGAGAGGCATTATTGAGACAGGTGTCACAGGTCTCAGAAGAGAAAAAAATTATGAACCAAAAACATAAGAAGGCATTGACATGGAGATGATATTTGACTGTGGGCACAAACCACATATGAAGAATTTTCCATGAAGAGGAGGTTATATTGTGAGGTAGCACTTGGGGAAAGAGAAAAGCCAATGCTACTTACAGTACATGATGTATGGAGTAACCATTATGTTGACTGCCTTATCTTTTCTTAAACATCCTAAAGTAATTTTTTAAATGGAGTTCTTGATTTCTTTCATTTCCTCCTACTACATGCATATATATTAATAACAACTATGTTAAGGACTGAATTATGTCCCCTAAAAATTTGTATGTTGAAGTCCTAACCCCCAGTACTTCAAAATGTAATTACATTTGGAGATATGGTCTTTAAAGAGATAATTAAAATCATCATTAGGGTGGGTCCTGGTCCCATATGACTGATGTTTTTATAAGAAAAGAAGAAACTTGGTCACAGACAGGTACAGTTGGAAACTGAAGACACAGGGAGATGACCATCTATGTGCCAAGGAGAGAAGCCTCAGAAGAAACAAACTTTGCTAACACCTTGGTCCCAGACCACCAACCTCCAGAACTGTGAGACATACATTTCTTTTGTTTAAGCCACTCAGTCTGTGATACTTTGTCATGGCAGCCCTAGCAAACTGATACAAACAGCAAAAACAATATATTCTTCCTCTAGTCATTTAGGTAAGTGGTACCATCATCCTTATAGCTGTTGAAGTCAATAACCAAGGACTCATTTTTTTTTTTTAATTTTCCTTTTTCTCTTGCTGTCTATACCTACATGTAATCCATCAGTGATTTTTTTTTTTAAAGATTTTATTTATTTATTTGAGAGAGAGAGACAGTGAGAGAGAGCATGAGCGAGGAGAAGGTCAGAGAGCGAAGCAGACTCCCCATGGAGCTGGGAGCCCGATGTGGGACTCGATCCCGGGACTCCAGGATCACGCCCTGAGCCGAAGGCAGTCGTCCAACCAACTGCGCCACCCAGGTGTCCCCATCAGTGATTTTTTTTTTACATCTACTTTAAAATATGTCACAATTCAATGAAGTAAACTCTACACCCTCTTGTAAGCCACCTTTACCTCTCTTTGTCTACCTGTTCAACCAATTTCATATCATCCTACTTTGAAACTTTGCTACATTCACACTGATTTATTATTTTGCTTCTTCATATATTCTAGGTTCATTCTCAATCTTGGAAGTTTTGCTTTCTCACCGATTATTTCTTCTGCTTATAATTATCTGTGCCTTCCTCCCCCCAGATCACTATAACATTGACCCCTCTGGTCATTGAGGTCTCAGTTAAATGTCTTCCTAATGAAAGCTTTAATAACCTCTCAGACTAAATGCCCTGACATATAACCTTATTTTATTTTCAGATATGTATTATTATCTGGTATTTGCCTATTTACTACTGGGTTGATAAAGAATGTTGATTGGCATTTATTGCCATGCTAGAGTTGGCAACTTGTTTGCAGTTGAAAATAGGAGATATCAAATATTCCTGTGTATTTTTCCCTTGGTAAAGGACTATAACTATAAAGAAATCTACAACTAGAGGCAGCAAATTCTCTTCAAGGTTTATTCAGAGGAAACAAAACTGGCTCTATCCTCAGTACCATAACACATAATCATCCCATAAAGAACCTATACAGATGATTGGGGAACAGAGAAAGAGGGTGCTCATATTGATCCCTCCCCCAACCCAAGTATGATAAAGAGTTGAAATGGGGGGTGTCTGCAAGAAAGAAGCATCAATATTCCATTCCCCATTGTATATCTACTCAGGCTGTTATGTCAGTGGGCCTACCTAAGGATGACAAAGACTTCACAAGAGGAAAAAAGAGACAGAATTGGGCCCATCTGCAATCCTACTGATAGCTGAGGCAGGTATGTGGATGTTTCCCATGAGTGGGCACCCCATAAGTTTGGTGGACTTTTGCTGTTTTTCAAGACAGCAGCCAGGAGAGGCCATGAGGTGTACCACTGGCACTGTGAGCTGAGGCAACGAAAGAAGTAGCATTAGAATTATCTCCCACGTTTCAGGGTATGATGGTCAAAGACCTCAGAAGATTGTGTGAAAATCTCATACCAGGGCCTTATATGAGAGGCAGAATTTGGATGGTTGCCATATAGAAGGTACCAGCCACAACATAGCATTTGCAAAGAAAGTGACAATAAACAAACACAAGTTGCAAAAAGAGACAGTTGTCTCTTTACCTTTCACTCCTTGATGCTCCTAACAATTGCCTACAGATAGAAGATTTGGGATTCCTTAATATAGTAACTACATCTTGTTCCTATGATAGGTATGCTCCATGCTCCTCTATAACCACAACACCTAAAAGAGTGTCTGCACATGATAGAGTGTATACAGATGGCTAGCTGAGTTTGCATTTGGTTGGCAGTTGAGTAAAAATAAAACGGAAAGAATGGGGAGAAGGTGGTTTTGATGTCCTAGGCATAATCAATTTGAAACCCAAACATTTAGGTGATAATATGATTCATCTATGCCATGATCAGCACATCATTGAAAAGTCCTAAAAGATGTTTGCTGAGAAATTCTCCTGGGAGCCTCAAGAGTTCTAAACATAAATACTTAGACAATTGACTGCCACCAAGGATGCTTCCCTCTGATGGAATCCATAGTAGCCTCCGCTGACTTGGAGGCCGTAGGCTTCAATGCTGAAACTAGGTTGTGGTGGGGCCCAAATAAGTCTGGAAGACAGCTCTGCTCAGGTGGTTAGAGGCAGAGTTTTGTCATACCAAGGATCTCCCTCCATAGAATGGTTGGCAGTGGAATATTTTGAAGAACAACCAATTAAGGTGCTGTATAAAACATAAATCTCAAAAGACACGCAGGGTATTAAAATGCATATGTTATAAATTTGGTTCCTCCTTTACCTTCCCGACTGCCCTTGAGCTTTCAGTTGAACTGATTTCTCCTGGTGGAAATGTGAAGGAAAAGGAAATAAAGGCAGGTGGATGAGAGAGTGAGAGACACTGATGGTCACGTCAGGGGAGTGTGGCATCAGAAGAACCCTCATGTGCCCTAATAAGAGCCAGTTCAGCTGTAGTGTAGAACTACCCCATGGCAAGTTGCTAGTTATCAGTAGGAAGACCAACAACCAACAGAGGACTGCACCAAAGACCAGTTAAGCAAAGAGGAGCTGCCTCTCCCTTCCCCTTTCCCAATACCAATTTTTCTCAAAACTTACTCTAACTAGTAAAGACAAAGAGGAAAAGATGATAGAGGATGCACCTGTGAACACAGTTGATATTTTTACTCAGCCTCTGCCTTCAGCTCAGGTCATGATCTCAGGGTCCTGGGATCAAGCCCCACATCTGGGTCTCTGCTCAGCAGGGAGCCTGCTTCCCCCTCTCTCTCTCTGCCTACTTGTGATCTCTCCCTCTGTGTCAAATAAGTAAATAAAATATTTAAAAAAAAAAAAAGAGGAGATTGGTCACGAAAATGTCTAGCATCCCTTCCAAGTATGAGCATCTATGACAACTTGAGGCTGGGAATCAGCCCAGACTATTATTAACCAAAGAAAAGAGCTCACTGACCATTTGGCAGTTCTTTAGTCCTCTGTGATATTTCTCGAAAGGCCATTGCATTTCAGACTGAAATGTAAAAATGTTACAAGATAAAGCAAGACCTAAAACTAAAAGGAGTATTTAAATGTTTCTCCCATATAGGACAATACATTAAAGAAAAAGTGATAACTAAAGCAAAATTCTATGAGGTCAAGGACTGAATCTGTCTTATTTGTTGTTCTATTGTCAGTGCCTGACACAATGATCGAATAACTATTGGTCGAATGAATGAATGAATGAAAATAATTTGTGACAATGGAAAAAATCTTAAAAAAAAAAATAAACCACTACTAGCTCTCTTTGATACCATGTCTTCTCCATCCGCAAAGGCACAGTACAACATAGACATGAGGTGGGACAAATGAATCAAGGCAATCCCTGCTTCAGAATCTAGGCAGGTTTTGTGCCCCAAAAGTGATTGCTGCATTACTACATTGAATATCTGGTCATGGAGTATGGATGTTTATCCCGGTGCTGACTATTAGGTTTCTGCATGAGCAAAAGCTTATCCGCCTTTGCTGTCTATAGCCTTAATGCCTTATTTCATAGCCCGAGTCTTCTCTCTCCCCACTCTTAGGAGTGTCACTCAGATTTAGGTTTCCGACTTGGTCACTGTTTTACATTTTGATTTTTGTAAGTTGCCAGCTTCTACCATGTTCTAGTTGTAGTTGAGGATCCAAATTGCTTTTTATGAACCCTGTAATATCTAGAAGCCCTTCATTGAAATCCCAATTTAAGCAAAACCCTGTTATCCATAGTCATCATTCTCCTCCATCTAATATTTATCTTACTTCACTACAATTCTGAATATTGTACCCCTGGCTCTTCCATCCATGGCTCTTTTTGGAACTCCTTCCTATACAGCCTTTAACTGCTTTGCTCCTTAAATGGAATCTCCACTTATGGAGTGGCATGATGTGAAAGCCAGCCTGAAACTTCCTTAGCCTGATATAAATAAATCATCACAATTGCCAAGTTGCCAAGATGTCTTGAGGTAGAACAATAAGCACTGGTTTTAGCTATGAAAGCAATTAGCAATGCTTCCTATTTTAGGATCAATGAGAATATGACCTGACAAGTATAATAATTATTTAAACCCTAAATTTTAAAATTATCAACCAGTGAGAAAAATGTTGTTAGAATTTCCAATTTTATCACAAAGAAGTTTTGCATCATACTATTTTTGAAGTCTATGTGGAAAGGAAAGTAAAATTTACCCATGATCATGTTTTTTAAAATGATGAAAAAAAGAACTAAAAGTCTCTCCTTTCACTTTTTCCAATCTATTGCCTGGAGAGAATAATTATTATTCATCGAACACCTACCATGTGCCAGGAACTGTTGTAGACACCCAGAATCCATAAGAGAAAAGCAACAAATCTATCTTCCTTCATGAAGCTTACATTTTGACTGGAAAGCATACATAAAAAATTAAGTGGAAAAAAATACAATGATACATGGAAAGGAGAAAACTGACTAATATGGGGATAGGAAGTGTTGGAGGAGTCCTACAGAAATTTTTAGTTGGATGGCTGCAAAAACTTTACAGAGGAATTGGTAAGTCAAACCATGCAGACCTCTGAAAAAGAACATTCCAGGCAGAAGGAATAAGAGCAAAGGCTCTGAATTGAGAGTATGACTAGAAGGTTTCAAGACAGAAGATTCCTGTGAATGAAATAGAAGGAAAGATAAAAAGGAAATGATGTTATTACCAGGTGGTATGGGGAAGGGACAAGGATGTATGTCTTAGTAAGTACTTTGATTTTTGCTCTGAGGCAGATGAAAAAAATACTGGAGTTTTTTATTTGTTTGTTTGTTTGTTTGTTTTGGTAAAGACTGAAACAATCTCAGTCTGGCTTTAAAGGGTCATGCTGGCTGTGTTGAAAACAGATTGAAGGGGTAAAGCAGGACTCAGGAAGACAATAAAGACTTGCCATAACTCAGAAATAGGTTTGTGCTAGCGTAATCCTAGAAATCCTAAGACAGTAGTCCCTTCCCCCTGTATCTATGGAGGGAGGTGTTCCAAGACCCTCAAGGATGCCTGAAACCCCAGACAGTACTGAATCCTATATATACTGTTTTCCTCCTATTATACACAAAACAGCTATGATGAAGTTTAATCTCTAAATTGGGCACAGTAGAAGATGAACAACAATAACTGGTAATGAAATAAGATAATTAACAATAATATAGTATGATAAAAATTTTATGAATGTGGTCTTTCTCTCTCTCTCTCTGAGAATCTTACTGCACTGTACTCAGCCTTCTTGGGATGATGTAAGATGATAAAATGCCTCCATGATGAGATGAAGTGGGGTAAATGATGCAGGCACTGTGACATAGCTTTAGGCCACTCTTGACCTTCTGATGATTCATCAGGAGGACCATCTGCTTCCAAACTATGATTGACTGCTGGTCAGGGAAACTGTGGGAGAGGGAAATCACAGAAAATGCAAGGGACTACTGTGATTGGATTTTCAGTATGATTTGAAGGTAATGTCAGCAGGATTTGATGATGGTTTAGATGTGGGGTATGGAACAAAGACTAGATTAAAAAATGCCTCCGAATTGTTAACCTTAAGGAAGAGGAAAGACAAAGTTGTCATAAAGTGAGATGGGGGATTGTAGGAACAAGTTTGGGATGATGTAAGAACAAGAAGTCCAATTGTAGACATGTCAACTTAGAGATTATTATATGTCATTTAAGTGGAGATGTAGGTAAGCAGTTGGATATGAATTTGGAGTCAGGAAAGAGATCCAGAATACAGATACAAGTCTAAGGGTCATCAGCATATAGGTATCTTTAAGGACAAAGAATGGATGAAATCACCAAGGAAGTTATTGTAGATGAAATGAGGATAGATTTAAGAAAGAATCTTTGGCTGAACTTGAAGATTAGAGGACTGGAAGGAGTAGAGAAAGAAGCAAACAAAAACAAAAATGAGGAACCAGGTAAGAGGAAAACTAGGTGAATATGTTGGCTTTTAAGATAAGGGTAAAAGTGATTCATGGAATTTTTCCTGTGTTATATGGATCATAAATGCATAATCAAATGTCTTTGTATACAAATGAATGCATATGTTTGCTTGTTTATGTGGGGAGCAGTTTTTATTTTATAAAATGGGATCATGCTATACCTAGTCATCTAAAATAAATTTTTCACAGATTTTTTAAAATTAATTTTAAAAAATTAATTCATCATGAAAGAAATTTTTGTATCATCTTCACTCTTAAGAGTAAAGATTTTTTATTTTCAAGTGTTTGGTTGTCCAGGATTATTAAAGCAAAGTATTATTATAAGCTTAATAAAACACAATACAGTGAAAATATTGGCTATAATTATTAAACACTTGTTCTTTTCTATTTACTTAACAAAAATCCTCTTTGTAAATAGAAAAAAAAAAGAAAAATAAAAAACAAAGTAAGGAATAAGGGAATAGGAAACAAACAAAAATATCAATTTTACTATTGCTTTTAATACATTTCAATGCATGTTGATTTTCTTTTATTAGAGTGAGCAAGTATAGAGCAGAAATTTTTATGAAAAAAAATTATGAAACAAAGGACAATTTCTTCTCATTCTTACCAGAGATAAATTGCTTTTTTTTTTTTTCTCTAAGATTCTAACATCTATTGTTTTCACAGAGACAAACTGTATGGCAAATCACCTATGTGAGAACTCCATGATTTTCATTAGGTGAAAGAGATGAAAAAAATAGATTAACAGTAATTCAATATGTTACTATTCCCACATTTAAGACAGAAAAAATATGGTCCATTTTTTCACTGAATCTGGAAAACTGTGAATGAGTTGAATGCATCCTTTTAGGTTATAGAGAGAGCTCTCTTAAAGGTTCTTCTTAGTTTCCCTTAGGTTTCCCCCAAAAGATGTCACTGTTTTTTTTAAAAGATTTTATTTATTTATTTGACAGAGATCATAAATAGGCAGAGAGGCAGGCAGAGAGAGGGAGAAGCAGAGAGCCCGATGTGGGGCTCGACGTGGGGCTTGATCCCAGGACCTTGGGATCATGACCTGAGCCGAAGGCAGAGGCTTTAACCCACTGAGCCACCCAGGCGCCCCAAGATGTCACGTTTTAAACGGTGAATTGGGTATGTCACAAGACATTTCATCTAAATAAAATAAAATAAAAATGAAAATCAAATACATGATTATTAAACATTAACTACACACAAGAAACCATGGTAGGTCATTTGTAGTTTTTATTATATTTAAGATCATTCACTGGTGTCATAATAGAGTGTATGGAAATATTTCTTTAGAAGTAATTTTTTCAAATTGAATAACAGAAATCATGGTGCATATATTAAGGACTTTATTAATCAGAAGTAAGTACACTGCCAAGCACACTTTTTCAACCAATAGTTCTTATGATCCAAGGGCTAAACAAATTAGACATGACATTTGAAATTTTCTAAGTATGACAACAATGTCCGAGCTGCCTGTATGGGAAACTGTCACTGAATAAAAAAATAACAGAGGTGGGCAGAGTTAAGTCTTTTTTTTCTTCCTCCACTGCCTATTAAATGCTACTCTCCTTCTTCTTCATTTATACTTTTTAACTTTTCAAAAGTCAGCCAAATTCAAGTAGATTCCATATGCAAAAGTGCTTGCTGAACAGACTTGTAGTAAACAAGTAAGAAAGGATTGCATGTCTGGAAAGATTGCTAAACCGGTATTCTAAACCGAGCACGTCATCTCAGCTCTGCGGCTGACTGTTTAATCTTGTCTTTTATGTCTTTATGCCCTCTGTTCTCACTGTTGAGTGACCAACCTTCAGCCTTGTCTCTGCTGTTGTTCATGTTTCCTTTCTATAGATGCCAATCTTTTCCATATCTTGCCAAGAACATGCACCTGATGTTCTAAACCGATGTTCTGAATGTCCTATTTCTTTCAGAAAATAATTTTCAAACTTCAGTTCTTACTCTCATTTGTCATGATAGTTCTTGCCTTTTCCAAGACCTCATTTCATTTCACTTGTTTACTTTGTCTGTTGACAATTCAGCTACCCTTGAATGAATCTGAGCCTAGAATTTGGTGGAATGGAGATTTTCTTTTCTCCCTTCCTCCCTTCTTCTCTTTCTTAAAAAGCAATATTGAAATACAGTTAGTATACAATGTCTTATTTAGTTTCAGGTATACAACATATTGACTGGACAATTCTATTCAGTAGTCACCACAATACATAGAGTTACCATCTATCACCATACAACATTATTACAATATTATACACTATATGCCCTGTGCTACACTTCTCATCTACACAACTTACTTATTACGTAACTAGAAGTTTGTACCTTGTGCTATCCTTTATCTATTTCACCCACCTTCCCACCTGCCTCCCCTCTGGCAACCACCAGTTTGTTCTTCATATTTAAGAGTCTGTTTTTATTTTTCCTTTTTTTTTTCTTCAGTTTCCACATATGAGTGAAATCATACGATATTTTTCTTTCTCTCCCTGATTTATTTCACTTAGTATAATACCCTCTAGGCCTATCCATGTTGTCACAAATAAGATCTTATTCTTTTTATAGATGAATAATATTCCGTTATGCATATTATAATATGCATATCTTATTTATCCATCCATCTATCAATCTTCAGTTGTTTCCATTTCTTGGCTATTATAAATAAGGCTTCAATAAACGTAGAGGTGCATCTATCTTTTTGGATTCGTGTTTTCATTTTCAGTACCCAGTAGTAGAAATTACTGGATCGTATGGTATTTTTATTTTTAATTTTTTGAGAAAACTTGATCGATCTGAGACTCACATCCCCTTCACTGTGTATTAGTTTTGCTCTAGGTTATTATACATGTCCCTACTCAGATCTAGACCAAGAAGCCAGGTTGATGCACAAGAATCCTAATTCATTTTGTTGTATCCAATAGTGATTTATTGAAGTGGGGCTGCTGAATGGAGGTTCAGTATCATGCAGGTTCTCTGACCTGGGAAACTCGGTGTCCTTTACAATAGAATTGTTTTGTGATAGTCCCAGCCTCTCAATAACCAGTTTTGTGGCTGGACTGGCTTTTGTGTTTCTTATGACGGTTGCAAGATGCCCTTAACAGTTACTGCCAGAAACTTTAAAAGAGACATGGTTTATTACTTACAAGTCCTGGAGATTACACAGCACACCTGGGGCCACATACTGAGGTCTCAAATAGAGACCAGTGCATAAGTCTGTGGTTTTGCTTTTACTGGTGTCAAGGGTGGGGGCCTAGGGTTTTGCAGGATCAATCTTTATTGGTAAATTTTAAACATAAGAGGGAATTTAAAGCACAGAAGAGGGAGAAAAAAAAAAAAAAAAAGGAAAGGAAAGGCCAAGTGGTCAGTTATCAAAATCAACCAAGATCTCTAAAACAAAGGGGCCTGGGAGGCAAGTGCTGGTGGTCCTTTTTCGATGTAGTTGTGTGACTGGCAATGCCTTTATTAAAGTGATGCCTCAGCAATAAAGCTTAAGCCAGGCACTTAGATTACAAAAAAGAAAAACCAACTTACAAGGCTTACACTACAAGAATAAAGATAGGAAACACTCTACCCCAAAGCACAGCTCCTTCTTCTTTCTTTCTTTTTTTTTTCTTTAATTTAATTTTATTTCTTCAGTGTTCCAAGATTCATTGTTTAGGCACCACACCCAGTGCTCCATGCAATATGTGCTCTCCTTAATACCCACCACTCGGCTCACCCAACCCCACCCACCTCCCCTCCAAAACCCTCAGTTTGTTTCTCAGGGTCCAGTCTCCCACGTTTCATCTCCCCTCCGATTTCCCTCAGTTCACTTTTCCTTTCCTTCTCCTTATGTCCTCCATGTTATTCCTTATGCTCCACAAGTAAGTGAAACCATATGATATTTGACTCTCTCTGCTTGATTTATTTCACTTGGCGTAATCTCCAGTCCCATCCATGTTGATGCAAAAGTTGGGTATTCATCCTTTCTGATGGAGGCATAATATTCCATTGTATATATGGACCACATCTTCTTTATCCATCCGTCTATTGAAGGGCATCTTGGAAAGCACATAGCACTTCTGGTGCTCTGCCTATCTTTCCTAACAATAAAGTTTTTTTTCTTCAGCAATTTAGCATCACACACTACAATGTGTTTCTACATATCATATCCCACTTCCTGCCACATCACCTACTGGGTGTTGTATCATTGAAGGAAAGGGGGCAGAAAAAAGCTAATGGGAGTGGAGAAGAGGGACAAAGCCTGTCTCCAAAAATAATCCCTGAGCATTTTGGAATATGAGTGACAATTTTGTATGTTATGGAGTTAGAGAGGAGGACAAAAAGATAGTGCTGAAGTTAGGATGCTTTCCATTTTATTTCCATCTTTCCTTCTTCTTTCTTTCTTTCTTTCTTTCTTTCTTTCTTTCTTGGGCGGTAAGGAGAAAGATGGTTCCCTGCACTGTTCTAATTCAGAGGATGGAAGCATGGTGAGTATTCTGAGGTTGAGTATTTCAACCCATGACCATGGACAATGCATTAAGTAGGAATGGACCTCTCAACTTTACCAAATAGTTTTTGCTTACATTCAGCTTACTCTGTTATCTTCTGGTTTTGGCATGTTGGTCTTTTTGCATGTGTTCATAGATACTTACTGTGAAGTTGAGAGAAGTCCCATCATGCACTACAGAATGTCTACATGTGAACTAAAGGGTTTTGAAGCTCATCTGAAATCAAAGCAGCTATTCCAGATTGCTGGTTATATATACCCATATTTCCTCTAAGACTTCTGTGACAGTTATTAGATTGGGCTATAAAATTTTGTGATTATATTGAAAAACACATAAAGAAGCACTTTCATGTAGAAATGCAAGGTCATAGCAATGAAGAATGCAGGGTCCCAACTTTTATATTAGTCTACTTCTGAGTTCTTAAACAAAAATATACCATTCCAGGTCTGTAAAATTTAAGGGGCAATGAGAATCAGAGAAAATCTTTATTTAAATTTGCAAGGAATGATTTCCAAATTTGCACATACATATTCACATTATTTTCTGAACCCAATTATAAATAAAGGCCTATATTTGTTATGTTTACTATAAATAAATCCATAAATACACTAGACAAATGAATAACTTTGGGCTTGAAATCAAAGATTTTCCAGCTCCATTACCAAATGCAATGTGATATTGATTATTAATTACAAAATGCCAGAACTTTAAAATCCTTTTAAAAATCAATTAGAATGATGTTTCAATGTACTATTAAAAGTCACATTTTCTTTTTGATACATTTACAAATGTGATGTCCCCTTAAAGAATTTGATAATTTTTCCATGGTATATTTGTGGCTTTTTATTGCTGATCACAATGCAACTAAGTATGTTTTCCTATTCAAACTAGTATGGAGGCTGTCAGGCTTTAGTGTGCATAATTGACCTTTGCAGCTATAAAAACATAGTAATACATATGCAATATAAAAGTACAACCTTGAAATTTTGACCTTCCATCTCCTCAGTTGAAAACAAATCATTGAGGTTATTTTGTTGATTTTAGACGTAGTAAAAGTCCTGGAGAAGTTCAGTATCTTGTCAAGTGTTATATTACTTGTATATGGAAGAACTGAAGACGCTGAATCAGCATTTCCACAGTATCACACAGTCCAGTAAGACAGAATCCACTGATACCACCCCCCAGGTTGATATAATGTGCTCAGGTCTCTACTGTTTTCTGATTTTCCTCTGGGTACTATGTCAGTTAGGACTGTTTTGAGCTCCTCTGCTTCCTGTATCTTCTAACTGTCATCCTTTGGAGCACAAAACAGTTTTCCAACTTTAACCATGCCACTTAACCATAGGCATACAGGAGGCAGGAAGAAGGGGTGCTTTCTTAGAATAAATCACCTCATGCCTGGGTGCCTGGGTGGCTCATGGGTTAAGCCTCTGCCTTCGACTCAGGTCATGATCCAGAATCCTGGGATCTAGCCCCGCCTCCTGCTCTCTGCTCAGCAGGGAACCTGCTTCCTCCTCTCTCTCTGCCTGCTTCTCTGCCTATGTGTGATCTCTGTCTGTCAAATAAATAAATAAAATCTTCAAAAAATTTTTAAAAAGAAATCACCTTATGCCTTATTAATCCAGAAATATAACATATAACCACCCTTATTTCAAAGGGGTCAGGAAATAATTTTTTTTTTAAGCAAGACATTGACATCTCAAGCAAAATTCAGTCCATTACTGAATATCCAGTATCCAGTAAATACTGAGCAATTGGAAGTATCTGTCCCATATACACTTGTGTTGCTGTTGATATGAATGGATATTTGTAGTGACTGTCAAGAGTAGCTAAATTAATAAGCTACATTATTTATGTCAGCTTCAAGTAATAAAATGGCTTTCCTAAATTTTTATTTGGCCTCTTTATAGGTCTTCTAGTACTTATGATCTTTTTTTTTTTTAATTCAAGTCTCTTATCAATAACCAATATTGTTCTCTTTTCAAATTTCACTGGTGGATAAATTATACTGTAAAATGACGGGATTTTTTCAGTCTTATAAATAAGTCATGTTCTTCTAGTTAACTGAGTGGCAGGCACATCTGAATCAACCAACTCATGCTAATGTTTATTCATTAAAATCTTATGAACATCAGGGTGAACTTTAATGATATTGTAAGCTACTAATGTATTTTTCAAATGAGGTTCTTTCCAACAAGAATATTACAACAACATTATCATGTTTCACAGCTTTTGAAAAGAACTTGTCTTTAAGTTATCCTCCTATAATGTTTTTTTTCCTCCAGTGATTGATGGAAGTTGAGTTTAAACAAAATAGTGACATGTTTTCTGGAAAGTATGTAGATCATAACAATTCTTTGTTTTTCAAAGTGTATAATTATGTCTTAATGAAAAATTTTATTGTGGAATTTGAAGTGTCTAGTGAGAATTTATGGTTGAATACATGGAAAATTGAGGTGAAATTATCCCCTAGTCAATGGTCTCTCTCTCAAAAAAAAATTTTTTTTTAAATACATTAACAAGCACAGAAAAAAAAATGGTTAACAGAGGTCTCCAAGAACAGATTTCTAGAACACTATTTGGAACCTTTTTTCATTAAGAGTTCTGTTTATTTTGTCCTTATGACATCATCAATCTTATCAACTCCCAAAAACTTAGCAGGTAGTTACTTAAGAAGGCCTAAGTAAAAATAATTACACTTGTTTCTTTTCCATAAGAAACATATTTTTTAAAAAGATTTATTTGAGAGAGAGAGTGTGCACGTATGAGGGGTGGGGTGGGGTTAGGTGGGGAAGGGGCAAACGGAAATGAGGGGTAAAGAGAAATGAGCCCAAAGCAGGGCTCAGTCTTACGATGCTGAGATCATGAACTGAGCAGAAATCAAGATTTGGACACATTACCAACTGAGCCACCTACGTGCCTCAAGAAATAGTATTTTTAAAAGATATCACTGTTCCTGGTCAAGGTCTGCTGCACAAATTATAAGACTGGTTATGAGAATCACATACATGGAGCTATAAATTATGGATCTCTACAGTGTTTTATAAGAAACTTTCTAAAATCTGGGAAACATAATCAGTATTTTTTCCAATATTTAATTTTTTCATGAAATTAATGCCCAAAATAGTATGGAGGAAGAGCTATAATTTACCAGAATAAATCTAGTGGACTGGTGCTCAAATGAACAGACCCTGAGATCCTTTAGCAATATCGCAGTGGTTGTACTAGGAAAGAAACACCTGTAGTAATTTTTACTAACACTGGCAAATTTATACTGACATTGATGGGTTGCATATGATCAGTAAAATTTTTTTAGATTTTTTTTTGAGGCTTCCAAAATTCATTGTTTATACACCACACCCAGTGTTCCATGCAATATGTGCCCTCCTTAATACTCACCACCAGGCAAAAACAATTAAGTGAAACAAATAATATATTCCATGTTAATAAAAAAGAAAAAAGTGAAAAAACTAAAATTGTATTCCTAGAATAGCACTCTTTCCTAGGATGGGTGTGTGAAATATTTAGGAACACAGGCTCAACCTATCATTTACACAGATTCAGCTCCATTTCCTTTATTTTACCATCTGTCACCTTGGTAGAGTGCACTTTGTGAAATACCAACAGGTAAAATTCACATTCTATGGAATATTTATTCTTAAGAATGCGAATGGCACTTCCAGGCATTATAAATGACTGGTACTTACCTGCTCTGTCTCAATATTCTCAATAAAATGGGTATAATCATAAAAATTACCTTGTGAGTTTGCCTTAAGGATTGAAAGAAGTAATGCATGTGAGGAGTTGATTCTAGTGCCTGGAATACGGTACGTGTTTACGTAAGAAATGCCATTAGGACTTGCTGACTCCATTAGTAAAATAAACATAGATCATCAAGTTCAATACACCTCAATTTAGGTCTGTACCATCTCCAGCCTTTTCTTCTTTATTTATTCCAAGGTTTCCCAGGAAAGACTTCTCTCTGAATTTCCCGTTGAAACTGGGCACAAACCGAGATTCAGATATCCATTAAATGTCATTTATGTGTTATTACAAACTACCCTCTATTTTATGCAACTTCCGTGTTAACTATATGGCAGCAAAAGTCCAGGTTATAGCAACATTCTTTGGTATATATGAAATATTTGGGAATAGTTAATCCCTAATCTAAATCCTTGACATGTGCAGGTGACACATACACTCACAAGCATGTGCTTGGAAGCACTTTTAGCAAAACACAAATTAAATAGACAGAAAATGTTAGTAGAGGCTTCATATGCAGTGTAAAGGGACTATGCTAGCAATACTATAATTGCACTTCACCTAAATTACATTCATTAAAGAGGTAAAGAGTTTGTCAGATAAAATTTCAGTCTATTGCTAAGATTTTGGGTAGCCTACTAATCCTGCCAAAAGTAATTCAATCTCTACTTCACAGCTATGCAACTAGTTCCTTTACACTATCCCTGATAGTCTTTGAGTGAAATGTTAGCATATCATATGAAGAGATTTGGGGAACAACATAGAAAAATCTAAAATGGGCACTTATAGTCATTAAATTTTTTATTAAATTTTGATATTACTATAGTATATATATATTATATTTCTTAATAGATCTATTAAGTAATTCCAAATCATTAAGATCTGTGTTTTCTATGTATATATATGTATATGCTGTGTGTGTATGTGTGTGTATGCATGTGTGTGTGCATATATATATATATATATATATATATGTATATATAATATATATAATGATTGTGGAAAAAAGACTTAGCTGAAAAAGTGTTTTCTTCATGTGCTTTACTGTGCTCAGAAGAATCAGGATTTTGTCTATTGTATTCACACAATTTCAGAAAAGAGAGGAATTTAGCCATTGGGATATTTGAGTATCAGTTTTTCATTGCATGCAATAATGAAGTAATACAATAAGGCAATTGTACAATGCCTTAACCCAATATAATTTTTCATTATATTATTGATATCATTTTTCCTATTCACACTCAACTATAAAAAGTTGAATTCCATTGCTCTGACAAAATATTTTCATATATTAAGTTAATTGTAACTAGTATTAATCAAGATCACATAATTTTATGATCATTTTTAATATCTTCTATAACTTCCTACAGAAAAAAGTCAGTATTTTCATCTATGTTACAGAGATCCTAGAAATATTACAAATGCATTGATGATATTAAATTCTTAAAATGTTGTTTCAAAGTAACCAAAATCACTTTAGCACACTATCTTGAAGTTGTGCATCATTACTTAGAATAGAAGGGAAATAAAGAAACTAAATCTTAAATTGGTAGTAAAAAAGTTAATGAACCTCTTTTCCTTTCTAAATTATACTGCCAGCATGAATTAAAACTAGTTTAATAGTCTGTGCAGAATATGTAGATACAAAGCCATAAAATCTATTATTGAAAATCCTATAGCTTGCTAAAATTAGTCATTGAATAAGGAAATCAGGGTTTACAAATCTGGGTGTGATCACAACAGTGAAAAAAAAAAAAAGAATATAATGCAATTGTTCTTGTGACTCCAAAATATTGAACTATGTTTGGAGAAACATTTATGTATGCTATGTAATCTGACCCATCTAAGAAATCTTACAACAATGGATATAAAAGCATATCATACTTTTCAGAACAGTTGCTGAAATATCAATAATTATTAAAAAAATTATATACTTTCTCAAACATTTTTTTAAATCAAAAACTTTTTCAATAAGTCTGAGAATATTGGGCCCAACATTTTTTTAAAGGTTTATTTATCTTACAGAGTACGATTGTGTGCATGGGGAGAGGAGCAGGGGGAAAGGGAGTCACAAGCAGGCTCCCAGTGAGTGCAGAGCCTGGGGCTCCATTCCTATGACCCATGAAATCATGACCTGAGCCAAAACCGAGTGTGTATCAAGCAACAGACTGAGCTACCCAAGTGCCCCTGGGCCCAATATTTTTTCAAAGATTCCAAAAATATAAACCATAAGTTAAATTTGTTTTTTACATAGTGCTTGCATCAATATTATAAAATATTAAAATCAACATTGAACAAATAGATTTTTACAATTAATTATTCAGTTTTCAACTGATTATTTCATTTTGAAATGACTTAGTGTTGGAAAAGCAAATAATAAATACCTAATATAGAAAATCAGAAGGAATATGTTGTACAATAAGTAACTACATATGGAATGAGAGAGATTCATTTTTTTTAAATTTGCATGAAACAGTATTTTTTTTTTGAAACAGTATTTTTTTTTAATTTAAGCATAGTGAACATACAATTCTTATTAGTTTTAGGTGAAACTATAACAATTCAAGAATTTTATTTATTTATTTATTTAAAAGGATTATTTATTTATTTATTTGACAGACACAGAATACAAGTAAGCAGAGAGGCAGGCAGAGAAAGAGGAGGAAGCAGGCTCCCAGCTGAGGAGAGAGCCCGATGTGGGGCTCAATCCCAGGATCTGGGATCATGACCTGAGCCGAAGGCAGGGGCTTTAACCCACTGAGCCACCCAGGTGCCCCCAATTCAAGAATTTTAAACTGTATTTAGTGCTCAACACAAGTGCAGTCACCATCTGTCACCAAAGTTATTACCATGTTATTGACTATATTCCCTATGCTGTACTTTTCATCTCTGAGATTTATTTTGTAACAAAAAGTTTTTAACCTCTTAATCCCCTGTATCTATTTCACTCATCTCCCTATTCACCTTCCCTCTGGCAACCACCAGTTTGTCCTCTGTATTTAACAGTCAGCTTTTTCACTTATCTCTTTTTCCTTGTGTTGTTCCTTAAATTCCACATGAGCAAAATCATGTGGTATTTGTCTTTCTGACTTATTTCCTTTAGCATAATGCCCTCTAAGTCCATCCATGTTGTCTCAAGTGGCAAGATCTCATTCTTTTTTATGGCTGAGTATATCCCATTGTGTATATATACCATATTTTCTTTATCCATTTATTGATGGTCACTTGGGTGGCTTTCATATCTTGACCATTATAAATAATGTTGCAATAAACATAGAGGTGCCTGTATCTTTTCAATTTAGCCCTCACATTTTCTTTGGGTAAATAACCAGTAGTAGAATTATTGGGTCATATGGTCATTTTACTTGTAATTTTTTTAGGAATTTCCATATTGTTTTCCACCAATTTGCATGCCATTAGCAGTGCAAGAAGGTTGCTTTTTCTCCACTACCTCGCTAACACCCATTATTTCTTGTCTTTCTAGTCTAGCCATTCTGACAGGTAGAAGGTGGTATCTCCCTGTGGTTTTGATTTGATTGGCACTTCCCCAATGATTAGTTATGTTGAGCATCTTTTCATTTGTTGACCATTTGTATATCATCTCTGGGAAGTCGTCTACTCGGGTCCTCTGCCAATTTTTAAACCAGATTATTTGGGGGTTCTTGGTGTTGAGTTGTGTGAATTATTTATATGTTTTGAATGTTAACCCCTAATTGGATATATCGTTTGCAAATATCTTCTCCCATTCAATAGGTTGAATTGTCATTTTGCTTATGGTTTCCTTTGCAGTACAAAAAGCTTTTCATTTTGGTGTAGTCGCAATGGTTTATTTTTTGCTTTTGTTTCCCTTGCCTGAGGAGACATACTTAGAAAATGTTTCTATGGCTGATATAAAAGAAATTACTGTCTATGTTTCCTTCTAGGAGAATGTATTTCCTCTAAATACAATTCTGTTCTATCAATATTGGGAGTTTGGTCCTGGGGTTAAATTAATTACTTACGTGTTATGACTCTAAGACTAGTATTTTCATCTAAAAATTATATGATTTAAAGGCAAACTGATTTAAATGAATATATATTCCTAAATACTGCTCTAAATTATTGTTTTTATTTTTTTTACTATGTAATTCAATATGTTACTGAAAACAAAGTATGAGCTACAACTGATCAAAAAGTTAATCTTTCAGGGTCAGAAATAAGACTTGATTCTTGAATGCTGAGGGATAAGGAAAGAAGAAAATAAGACATTTAGTGATTGTATATGCCTGGTTCTTTCTCAGATACTACAAAGCCCCTTTAGACTAACTGGGCACCTAAACCTAATAATATCACCACTAAAATCTTTATTAAAACTGAACGGCATTCTCTTCTTCTGAAAAATGGAATACTACCAAAGTTCAATTCTATCTGCTGTACTGAACAAAGAAACCATTTACAAGATATAATGAAGCCAGAATCTTTTTAAAAATACATGAAGGGCAAATGTGTTTTCTTTATGAGCTTCACAAATTTGATGCACGTTCTAATTTCTTTCTGTTGTAGCTTCTAGGGTTCCATTGATCTTGTGGCGTGGGAGTACTGTTAGAGTATGAATCTGTTACCAAAAGCTATATGACAACATTAATTAAGTTGTGCTTTGGGAAAATGAAAGCAAGCAAAATGCATATTTGCTTTTCTGCCAATAAATGCTTAAGTATAGCAATGTGCAGGAATTCCTAGTACATTCATCAATTTGATTTTTTTTTCTTCTTTTGTTGGGTCTTTTGTTGTTTATTTCTTCCCTTCCTTTCTTCCTTCTTTCATTTGCTTTAGTGATAGCTTCTAGGTTTGTAATACAAGGCCAGCTAACAGGCATGGATGCACTACAACCCCTTATTTATAGAAATTTAAGAAAAACACATGAAATAAAATTGAGTTTCAAGAACCACTGGAGCCCATAAACAACCTTCTTAAATAATTTGTATTTTTCATACATATGTGGGTGTTTAGTTTGTGTTTTGCTAAAAGGAGAAAAGCTGCTCTTTATAGTAAAACTCTAACTCTATGAGAAATCATCTAGAGTCACCATTTTGAAGATGATCCCTCTTTTATGATCCTCTGTCTAAATAGCTTTCTTACATTCTTACTCTTATTCCAAATAAGCTTTCACTTCATTTGCCAAGTTGCCTTTCTTCCAAGAGAACATTTTTTTTTAATGATGAAGTTCACAGGTTTGGTTTTGTTATGTCTTAACTGTATCTGTGTGAAGGGACAAAGCATAGATTTAAGCTCCTTCTTGTTGCTTACATAGTCTTCATTTACCTCTCCTGTCTTGTGTCCAGCCCTCCCCTACACTGAGACCTCTGTTTTCCTCCTGACATGCTATTTTCATTGCCACTTTCCATCCCCTGCCCCCTTGAGAATTCTTACTCATTTTTAAGGTTTAGCACATGGGTCTTCCTTTCTCAGACCCCTCAGCCTCTCTCAAGTAAACTAACTTTTTTTTTTTTTTTTTGCTATTATATTTTGTTAATGACATTGTAGTGACTGCCATATTTTATTTTTCAAATATTTATATTTAATTGGGCTTTGAAGTCCACAAGGACAGGAAATGTGTCCTGTTCCTTCATTTTCTTTAAGATATAATTGTTATGGTTGCTATTATTTTATTAAGGAATATCTGCAACAAATTATTTCTTCACATTTCCCTTCACCCCTTGCCTTGAACTTCTATCAAAGTGAATGACCGAGGTGCCTGGGTGGCTCAGTGGGTTAAAGCCTCTGCCTTCGGCTCAGGTCATGATCCCAGGGTCCTGGGATCGAGCCCCGCATTGGGCTCTCTGTTCAGCGGGGAGCCTGCTTCCTCCCCTCTCTCTCTGCCTGCTTCTGCCTACTTGTGATCTTTGTCAAATAAATAAATAAAGTCTAAAAAAAAAAAGTGAATGACAGATATGTTCTGTACCATGATTATTACAAGATATATTTATTGACTGCTACTGGGTATGAGAGCAGGCATTGTTCTTGGTGATATTCATATAGAAGTAAGTAAGACAGAACCTCCAATTTAGAGGGATGAGTCTTTTATGCTTAAGGATAAGTTGATTATTTAATATTAAAATAAATGGATTTTTCAATATCAAGTATATAAAATATTGAAATCCTGCATAACTGCCTAACTAGTGGGAATGGATTTGAAAAGGAAAAGAAATCTACATTAGTACATTTGTATCACTTAAAAGGAAAACTTTATCAAACCAAATGCATTGTCTTTTCCTTATTTAATTAATTTGCTCAAAGTAATGTCACATTTTGTTTACTTCTTATTTGGATTATTATCTTTCTAGCACCACTATCTCTTTTTACTGGTATTTCTAATTTCCTTTGCTTTTCTTCTGTTTCTCAATTGTGTATAGAGTAAGAAGTAATTATCTTCAACAAATCATTAAGTTGACCCATGGCTTAATAATATATTTGTTAAAAGGACAATATTGGGCAGATTTCTTAGACTTCAGTAATTCTATAATCCAGAGACTTTCTTTAAGTGCACTCAAGGACTTTTCAATAATTAATTGATTACTTGAATTATATTTGGCTTTGCTAAAGTATACCTTCAAATGATACCTTTTAGAAAGTGGAGACTTACTTCGTCTTTGAATTCTAAAACTGTTATTATTTTGTTCACACTTGATTGATAGTTTAGCTGGGAATGGGATTCATATTTCAAAGCAGTTTTTAGTGGAAACATTAAGAAGCATTTCTGCATTTTCTTTAAATGTTTGGGTTGTTCTGGGGCGCCTGGGTGGCTCAGTGGGTTAAAGCCTCTGCCTTTGGCTCAGGTCATGATCCCAGGGTCCTGGGATCGAGCCCCATGTCGGGCTCTCTGCTCCGCGGGGACCCTGCTTCCTCCCCTCTCTCTCTCTGCCTGCCTCTCTGCCTACTTGTGATTTCTCTCTGTCAAATAAATAAAATCTTTAAAAAAAAAATGTTTGGGTTGTTCTGGGGAGAAATCTGTTGCCCTTTTCTACCATACCTGTCTAAATTTCAACTAAATCCCCCACACACTCTTACCCTAGAAAAGAAGGGATCATGTATCTCATATATTTTTTTCTTATTGTGTCTCTAGTGGTATTTCTACTAGAACAGGTACTCAGAAAGACTGTTATTGGTAAGATGATGATGATAACATGAATGATTCTATATTCACATTTAAGAAATAAGCACAAACCTTTCCCTCACCCGCTCTTCCTTAGTTTAACATTTCATCCACTCCATGCAAAGGAAAAACCCAAGACCTCTGAGCTTCCTTTTCAGTGTCCTAGCAATGACAGCATCAAAGTATCTTGAATTATATACTGTTTTTTGCATCTCCACAGTTGCCACATCCTCCCCATTCATATATTGTAGCCCTAATCCCCAGTTTGAGGGTATTTAGAGGTGAGGACCTTTGCAATATAATTAGGTAATGAAGGTGGGGAGATCACAAATGGGATTAGTACCTTTAGAAGAAGAAACATGCATGATGTCTTTCATTGTTATGTGAAGGTAAAGCAAGAAGACATCCATCTACAATCCAGGAAGAGGACTATCACCAGAACACCATGTTGCTGGCACTCTGATCTTGGACCTCCAGCCTCCAGAACTTTCAGAAATAAATTTCTATTGTTTAAGTCACCCAGTCTATGTTATTTGTTATAGTTTTGCAAACTGATTGAGATAACAGTGATTGTCATCTCTTACCAAAGTAGACTTCTTACTTGTTCCTTCTAATATCCAACTCCAATAATCCTCAGACATCACTAGAACCTATACTTAGTCCTACTATCCTCATCTCCTCACTACCCTCGTCCATCTCCCTACCTCTACACGTGTTCATAGGTCTTATTTTGCTTATTTTCCCGAGTGACCATTGTTATCAACACCTAGTGTATATCCTCACCACTCCTCGTGCATCAAATTCTTGATTAAATCACAACCCTGGTCCAAATTCATCTACCCACCAATTTTGCTCATGCTCCCATGCAGCTGAGCATGGCTAGAGAAAACACACAACTCTAGATTGCACCACCCTCATTGTCCTTTCTTACCTTTCACAGCATTCACCAAGTTCTTTCCTGTTGGACACTTTCGTTTGTGTTGTTCCTTTGTCCTGGAGTCTCCTCCTTTCCTTTTCATATGAGTCACTGCTCCTCATTCTGTAGCTCTCAGTTCAAATATCACTTCCTACAAAGTCCCTTCCTGGGTTGTATTTTAAAGTAGAATTTATAGATGTATTTATGCTCTCTTTTATATTGATATATTTTCATTTCATTAAATCATCTAATAACATCCTGTTCTTTTATTTCACAAAAAAATAGGATTAGAAAGAACACAAATTATATTAAAATGATTTTATTATGGTATTTAAAGCAAATTTTAATGCAGTGAAGTTTGTGCTTCTTTATTGCATTTAATGAGATGATCATACTTTGTATCTATTAATTATAATTTCTCAATAGTGATGGTAATAAATGATAACTTGGGTACCCATAACAACTGTAATATAATACAAAAAGATCTGATTTATGCTGGTGAAAAGCTCTAGGTAGTAATGATACGGTTATCAGTTTATTGAAGGAAATGCTAAATATTTCACTTAGAGGTTTTATAAATAAAGATAAATATTTCTCACTTTTATTTCATAGCTCCCATTTTATACCAAAGACTCTTTAACAGTCTATGTTTCCTTAGTAAAAAAACAAAACAAAACAAAACAAAAAAAACCTAAAAAACCTGACTTTACAAATCCTCATTTTATGAATAAGAAACTCTTTTTACATCCTAAGGTTTTGTGCACTCTCATTCCAGTGCTGAAAGTCCACACACAGTCTCCAAAGTAAGCAACCCAGGATGGATCACATTGAAATACTGGAAGATAACATCATGTATAGCAATGTTTTATAAGGTCCTTGAAAATCTACAATTGCAAGTATTGCATATGGAAGTATGAACTTACTTGTACCTGACCCCTAGTACTGTTAGACTCCACTCCCCTCAATTTATTTATCTCCTTGGGCCACTGATCATTAACTGAAAAAACTTTAATATTTCTAAGATATTAAATATCTTACTTTGTTTTTTTGTTAACTCTTTTGTTATCTACCCTATTAGAGAGCATGTAGGCTTCCTAAGAACAGGGACTTTCAGTGTCTTTCATACCACTGTATTCCTTGTGGGAACAGTATTGCCTGGCCCGTAGTAGGCGCCAAATAACACTGTCGAAGGAATTAACCAAAGTTATAAAATCTATTGCATAGAAAAATCTTTATTTGTATTAAACATTTTTCTAGAATTCAAAAATAATATAAAATGGCTTAGTCGAGATTTCATAATTGCTGGCTAACAAGAAGGTAATGCAAAAATCATAAACACGAGAGCTACTAATATAAAAATATAGTACTAAAAGTCTTTTTTTAAAGATTTTATTTATTTATTTGTGAGAGGGAAAGAGAGAGAGAGAACACAAGTAGCGGGGGGGCAGGGGGTTGGAGCAGCAGGCAGAGGGAGAAGCAGGCTCCCTGCTTGAGCAAGCAGCCCTACACGAGACTTGATCCTAAGACCCTGGGATCGGGACCTGAGTCAAAGGCAGACACTCAACTGATAGAGCCACCCAGGCATCCCAGAATTATTCTTCTTAATATAAAGGATAATACATTTTCAGGGGCACCTGGGTGACTCAGTCAGTTAAATGGCAGCCTTCAGCTCAGGTCTTGATTTCAGGGCCCTCCCTGCCTTGGGCTCCCTGCTCAGTGGGGAGTCTGCTTCTCCCTTTCCCTCTTCACCTTTCCCTGCTTGTGCTCTCTCACTTGTGGGCACTCTTTCTCAAATAAATAAAATCTTTTTAAAAAAACATAAAGGATAATAAACTCAAGTCATGTTCCTATCAATTCAAATGAAAAAAAAATCCATAATTCATTGTAAGACTCAGTAAGTAAGAAAGTGTATTCATTTCATTACTTGCATTTGGAAGAGTATGTATAGAGTATTGGGCATATACTTTACTGGAAAAACAAATGTACCATTCTTTGGAGTAAGTTTGCCTGAGAAAAAAATGTACCTATTTATATACCAGCCGCTAGAATTCGCTAAAGGAATCTTCAGATCTTCATGCAGGTAGGTGGAAGACACACTTGTTTAAAATGAAAGGAGACATTAGGGAAGCAGGTAGGAGGAGGAATGAGTGAAATGATGTAGGCAGGAGCAAAAGCACAGCAGTGGGAAAGAGAGGTATTTGACCTTGATGTGGGTGGTGAGAAGGCAGCGAAAAAAGTGCTTTAGGAATAAAAATGAGAGGAGCTTGGGGGAGAAAAACAAAACCATGAAAACCGTGAGTTTTAAAAAGATCATTTACTGTAGGGCCAGGAAAGCCAAAAGCACATTGAAACAACACTGGACTGTGTTCACCGCTCACTTAGAGGTGCTGCACACCCCGTCACCTCGAAGCGGACATGAGGAATTCGCTCCATCATGTAGGACAATCCATTCACGGAGCTCTCCTGGCACGATGATGATGAGCTCTTTATGAGATGAAGGAGTACTTAAGAAAGACAAAAATCATGCTATGACAACCTCGAGTCTATTATTTCCGACTAAAGATCCATCCCTCTTGATTCCAGTGAAAACCATTAGAGTGGCTGAAAGAACAGACACTGAAATTAGATCGCCTTGGCTCCCGCTCCAGGTCTCCCATTTACCAGCTGCGCAACATGGAGCTGGTGCAAGTACCGAACTTCCCTACGTCTCAGTTTTTGCTGGGATAAAATGAGTCATTGAAAAAGCAGGGCTCAAACGAGGCCCAGCTCACACTCAACCCCATGAGTGCTGCGGATGACTATCGTTATTATTATTATTTTTTGCTGCCGCTGGTGTTGTTCTTATTATCCTGAGTCAAATCCAAATATGTTTGATTTAGTTTTGGTTTTTTGTTTGTTTGTTTTAGTTTTTTTTTTTTTTCCAGTTCTTTCTAAAAAAAAATGTTTGGAGGAACTCCATCATTTTTTGTTCCAGTATCAAGAAACTAATATTCTATCTAACACCATTTTATTTCATAACTTACATTTATATTGGTTACATAGGTCTGAATTTACTGAAATTGGTTCAGCAATATAGAGGTTGAAATTATTTTACTAAACATTTAGAAACAGAAACATAATATCACTAAGTATACAGTGATTCAGGCATATAAATTGATAGTGAAGTGATATTAAATTGGTGGAATTTCCCCTACACTTAATCAGTTACTAGTAGTTCCCTGCTAATTTCCATTTCTAACATGCCTCTTAAACACAGAAGTATCTAGAGAAAACAGACTTCCTCCTCGGGTCTTGAATTTTTTCAAGGAGTTCATATGATTTCAATTGAGTAATTTCAAATTTTGCAAAGCTAATATGTACAAAAATAGATAATGTTAAAATGTACCATCAAAACAACAGATCCCATTTCAATAAAATATCCTGCTTCTCAGATGAAAGAAAAAAAAATCTCCCAGTCATGAATTAATTCCATTCCAAGTGTTTAATATCCCATCTATATTGGTATATATTTTATGTAAGAGTAACTGCTTTTCCTGAAGATTCTCTAGAAAAGGTTTGAAACAATTTAATTTTTCTACTTAAACTATTCTTGGCATTTGCAGAAAAGGTATTGTCAATAAATTTAATGACAGCTTATTTATATGACTAATTTATTAATTTATAACTCCATTGTTTCAAAAGTACAAAGTCTATAATTAGCTAGAATCCAACATACTATAGTTTAGATTTACACTTATTATTAGATCTTTTCTGTAAGATTATAAAAAGTCATTTAAAGTTTGATTAAGAATTAATTAAAAATTGAGGGCATCCTTCAATGACCTTTCAACTATAAGGTGACTAACACTGGATGCCAAGTTTGAGCAGAAAATAAAATTAATGAATATACGATTGTAGGAAAAACAAACTCATGGTAGAAGACTATGATAAAAAGTATAAAATGCTTTCTGATCTACTCTGGGCATTAAACTGTTTTGTCATTCATTTGGGGGGGAAATTGTTTTAATAAAAGATTTAATTTGTTTAAAATAAATTTTAAAAATAAAATGAGGGTTGGAAAGTTTACATTAAGAAAATGCATAAATTACTGGAAGACATGTATAAGAATATTCATAACATTTATACAGGATAGCCCCAACTAAAAACAGTCCAAATATCCAACAAGAGTAATATAGGTAAGTGATTTATAGTGAATTTTACAGTGGGGTAATATACAGAAATGAAAATACTAAAAATTACCAATATTTAAGACAATATGAATGAATCTCATGAAAATAACATTTAATAAATCAGATGTAAAAAGCATGTGTGATTCCATTCATAGAAAGTCCAAAACCTGAACATGATAACATGCATTAAAAATATCTGTTTTCAGAAGTTGCGATATAGGTTCCCCTAAGGGTGAGAGTATAGTAGGTGAGAGGGGACCTGGGAGTGTGGGGGGTGTCCGGGATGTTGATCGTGTTCTGTGTACGATGAGTACTGCTTACACAGACATATTCACTTTGTGAAAATTCACTTAGCTGTACACTTATAATTTATGTACTTTTCTGTGTACAATTTTAAAAATGCTTGAAAATAAAAAGTGTCAGTGTAGATTTTTTTAATGCCTCCCACTATAACATCCACTAGTGTAATATGCATTAACTGCTCAAGGAAAAGCTGGAGTGTTCTGGACTTCTGAATAGACAGTCTGTTCTAGGTAGGGGAACCATACCATCTACACTATGACTAGTTGAGAGCTGAAATAAAACTGGCATCTTCAATTGACTCCTCCCTAAAAATTCCAACATTTTAATAGATGAAAATACTTCGCAGGTGCTGAACCATCTAGCAAGATCAGAGTTAAGTTCTGTGAAGTGGAAGTTCTCAATTCTTAATTGTTTTTTCTCAACTGAAGGTGCAAACATTTTAACCCATGAGTTTTCACAAGTACTGTATTTTTGACTCATTGAGTACCTTTCTTAGACAAATGTTTTTGCAAGATAATATTCATCAAATAATATCTTTGTGAATTTTTATTGGTTTGCCAGACTTAGGTGCTGTGAAATCATAAGGCTTCTTAATTTCCGTTTCTTTATAGAATGTAAATTTATCAAATTAAAAATAGGAATGCAATCAAAAGAGACTTATACAAGTGGAACTATTCTAAAGCGCAATTATGAAATTAAATCTTAAACACTGTGTAAACTCTCATCATCCAATTTGCTCAGTTCCTCCCTTGCTTTCACGGGGATAAATTTTAATGTTTTCCTGTTTTCTCATTCTATTTTAAATAAAAGTTTGATTCAATAAAAGCTTCAAAAGCCAAAGTTAATTGGGGCTCTATTTATTTAATACTTTGATGAAAGATTTCAAAGAAATTTTAAACAAAATGTAAACAAAATTTAAAGGGCTGATATACCAAAAAATTTTAAAAATATCATAGTATATGCAGTTGATTCACAAAGTAGACTTCAAAAGCTCATATATGTTTTAAAATGAAATTGATGAAAGGAATCTAAGTCAGAAAGCAAACACTGTGAAGCTGAAGTAGTCTTTTGTATTCAACATCTGCTTCATTTCAGAAAAGTTACTTTCCCTATGTCTGTATAAAAGTAGTTATGCATTTTGAAACTGCAAATTCTTTTTGGATTGATATAATAATGCAGGCAGTTTCTGCACTATTATAAATTAGGTGTTTATCATAACCAATTCCGAGAACATTTCAATTTCTTAAATTTTCCTAATTAGTGAGAACTGGTTTTTCCTCCATAAAGTGCTCTAGCAAAAATTGGATTCACACTGTCACCTCAAAAAAAATCACATTTAATTTTGAACATAATAGCATTCAAGACATCAGATATTTCACCTTTCAGCTAAGAAATTTCCTAAAACTTTTTTTAGATTACATGAATTGGATGAAACAATATCACATTTACCAGAATTAATTTTTTTGTTATTCTACTTAGAGTATCTGATAACATGTAAAATTTGTATTTAAGTGCTCTTGAAATTCTTCTTCTGTGGATGGGAACTAGTATCACAGCTATTGCTCCACATTCTTTATGTGTGCCAGAAAGCCTGGAATTAAAAAGCAAGAAATTCAGGCGCCTGGGTGGCTCAGTGGATTAAGCCGCTGCCTTCGGCTCAGGTCATGATCTCAGGGTCCTGGGATCGAGGCCCGCATGGGGCTCTCTGCTCAGCAGGAAGCCTGCTTCTCTCTCTCTCTGCCTGCCTCTTTGCCTACTTGTGATTTCTCTCTGTCAAATAAATAAATAAAATCTTTAAAAAAAAAAAAAGCAAGAAATTCGATCTAAACGCAAAAATCAAACTTTACAGAGTAAATTGTAATCATACTTAACAGGTTCTTAAAATAACTCTAAATTTTTGAAGTAGATGCCGAGACTTTGTGGCAGTTTCTGGTCTTAGTGTGCTCAAGTATATCACTGTGGCTCCCATAGTAAGTGGTAAATATCAGCAAACATCTTGTGGAAGGTACATGCTTATCATCAACTTTCCAGAGAAATTAAAATGCCGGAGGCATTTCACTGGACATTGACTTTTGTTTACTTTACATTCATTGTTGCCTTAAGAGTTTACCATAAAGTAAAGAAATGTGTTACCAAACCAAAAAAATAAATATTTGTAAATCGAGAAGACTGGAGAAAATCACTGTAGCAAAGTCATCAAGATTTTTCTCTACTATAGGGCAGGACTGCTCAACCTCTGATCCCCATATATATTTTGTCTAAAATTCAAAAGTGTACATTTCCCCATTTCGTCAGGTCCACTACTAGTGGCCAAGTCACATTAGTGTGTCTCCTAGGGTGTAACAGAGGCCACAACTAAACTGGTTGGTACAGGGCTGGGTCAATAGGACAAAGAATTCCTAATCCTACCTAGACTAAAAAGAGTTAGCTGTATCTGGCCACCTAATTCTGAGAGTACTTATCAGCTAACACCCTGAACACTGTCCTTGAAAAAGAGATGTTAGTTACCTCACTTTCCTCTATCTTAGAAAAGTTTCTTTAGTAAAGAAGTAAATAGAAGTAAATCTTTCAGATGTACACAGTTATAATAAGAACTCTGTTTTCTGTACATGTATCTCATACCACTAGATTAGAACATGACCAAAGCTGGAGGTACAACTTGTCTGCATGATACATCCCATCTTATTTCAATACAACAACTAATAGTAATATTTCCTTGAAAACTAAAAACTCTGGGACAGATGCTAAAGCACATGGGTTTCTGGGGCACTAGATGGCAAGTTAAGTTGCTTAAGCAACTTTAAAACTCTTTCAAGTTTTTATGTTGCAATTTGTGTAATCAGTTCTCAAAGAAGGAGGCTTTCCTGGTAAGAACTTTTACAGACCAAAATGTATCGCATTTGTCCCTATCAATCTCTTTTTAATCTATTATAGTAAATCATTACTTTTTCACACTTCTACTCAATATGGAAGTGAAAGAGAGGAGCCTGGGTAGCTCAGTCAGTTAAACAACTGATTCCTGGGTTCAGCTCAGGTCATAATCTTAAGATTGGGATAGAGCCCCATTTTGGGCTCTGTGTTTAGCTCAGCACTGAGTCTGCTTCAGGTTCTCTCTCCCTCCGCCTTTGCTTTTCTCCCTACTCATACTTTCTCTCTCTCTCACTCTCTAAAATAAGTGAATAATAAAATCTTTAAAAAATGTAGAAGTGAAAGAAAATAAAAGGCACTTAAAAAAGAAAAAAAAAAGAAAAAGAAAAAGCAGTCCATAAAGAAATATAAGGAGAGCAATTTTCAGGTTGACCAACAATTTTAGGTGGGTGGTGGGGTAATTGGAAGTCCAGTAAACTTACCGTCTTTTTCTTCCATTGGCTAATAGATGCCATCTTGCTTTATTTGATTAAGATTGGCAGCAAATTAGTATAACTCACTATTTGATACATAGTTCATTCTGTTGTTTTATGGGTGATAACTCAATGATTCTTTGGTCTCCATTTGGAGCTGGTAGTTTTCCTACTGACATCATACTTGGTGTCCAATTTCACAGACATATGTTATCTAGGGAAATTCTACAGTATAATACCCTGAATATATCTGTAGTACTTGTTAATGGAGGAGTCAATATAACAAACCACCTGTTGGCATCTTACTTCATCTGGATATGTGCATAGTAAGTAAAATGTAGCAGAAATCATTGTCTTCTAAGAGAATGGCTAAACCGTCAGTTATGATTTTTCTCCCCGTGACTGCAACAATCTTATTTGTAATAAATCTTTTATCCTGACACTGGTAATAAATGATTATGTTTTGGGATCTCTGGAAATCACCCCGTTAGTATTTTAAAATGTTATAAGTTTTAAAAAACATAGTCCTATATCATATTGCTCTCTGGAAAAAGAAAAAGCCTAATTCCCAAAATAGACAACACTACAAAATATAGTAAGATAATTTTCACATTTTCAGACAATCAATGCTTAATACTCTCATTTCCTCAGCCTGGATTCCTCCATATATGTTCCTTACTGAAATTTAATTTAAGCAATTAAACCAAACCATACTTTGCATCTTTCTTTAATTTTGAAACTGATTTCCATTTCATGGCTGTCATTATGACATGACCAAATTAAACTGTGAATAATTGAACATTTCTTTTTATAATATGGCAATAACATTCATTCATCCTCATATAATTGTTTGGTTTGTTCAATGCAACCTAGTTATTAAGATGGGAAAAATAATTCACTAAATTAGTTAAATTTTTTCTAGCAATCTAGGAAACTGATTAAGGCCAATAATATATTTTTTTTAATTACAAATTTAAACACCATGTGTTTTAAAGAAATTTTTAGGTAATCTTATTCTAGATCTAAATTGCTAACTGTTTCTATAGAAATTGCTGGAGGACTCATGAAGATGGAATTTACTGGGAAACTTCAGGGGAATAGATGTTCGTAAGAGCCTTGGGTCAAAGCTCTGATTATGTGATTAATTTATTGTATCACTTGAGGGGAGTCATATTAAGACCATGAGTCTCAGCCATAAAATGAGGGGTTGGCTATGCTCTCCAAGGTACATTCTAGTTTGATATTTATCAACTGAGGTGTGAAAGAGGAATTGAGGTATATCTGAATAAACTCTTAAAGCCTTCGAGTCTTTTTTTCTCCTAATATAATTCTTCATCTGGCTAATTCCTTCTCACCCTCCAGGTCGTAGCTAAAATACAATTTCTCCCCCTTTGCCTCCTCGTCCATTATTTCCAAATGACATCGGTGGGCCTCCTATATTCTCCTACAGCACCCTGTACTTAGGCCCACCAAATAAATTATAGACCACACAATTAATTGCCTATTTTCTTAAAGAGTGTCCCAAGTCTCATACACATTGTATCTCCAACATCTAGGATAATGTTCTGCATTAACACATGCACAATAAACATGTTAAATGAGTGAAATATTAAAGTCTGTATTCATAAAAGTAGTTTTTACAAGTTCTGCCTTAGAAGTACTAAATAGAGTCCAAATAAAGTGAGTAACTGCACCAAATGCAAATGAAAAATTTGAATGGTACCTTATACAGAAAAATAAAACTAGGATGAAAAAAGGGAGGAAAGGAAGACTAGGAAATATGACTACTTAATCATACTTCCCTTCAATTTTTGTTATTGTTGTTATTACTTTTATGTGAAAGATGATGAGTGACCAGAAATTTTGTTACTTTGGGCAGATTGAGTGAATGTTTTCTTAGGATATTTTGAATGAACAAAACATATTTACTATTAAAAATAACATGAGTTATTTTCACCTAGGAAATTTAAATGCATACTCTTACATATTCAGCCTGAAAAGTAAACTAAATATATTGGAAGTATGTAGCACAAAGTTACTTGATTGTTCTTGCCTTCTAAGTAATGACTAGAAGAATATATAAAGACAATAAGAAGGCAAAGTAATACTATCTGTCTTTGTAGTAAAAACAAAAATTCATATGGTATTGAATATAAGCTAATCCATAAATATATCTGGGGGAAGAAAATGTGCTATGGAAAGTAAATATGTATTTTGCTCAGTTGTATGCGTGCTCACACTGTTCTTAAAAATCTTCTTTTTTCAAAAAAGAAGATGTCATAAAAGATGACAAGACACCATAATTCTCCTTGTTCGAACTTCTCGAAGTGCATTTTTTATATATCAAAGGTCAAACTCACAGGCTTGCTCGGCACAGAAAATAAAAAGCAAGTTCTAAGAAAATAGGTTACGAATGTTAAATGCTTCAGGTCAATCAGGCATGCCCGAAAGGGATTTCCTAACAAGGTTTGGAATACAGAAACAAGGGATAGCACAAGGCAAAGTAACCTTCATCAGAAACGTTGCTGAAGGAAACTATCTTTACATCATGTAAAAACCTCACATCTAGAACTACAATACCATTCTTTTTTTTTCCCCTGAGGACAAAATACAGAAAAATGATGTTCTTTTTATTTTTTAAAATTTTAAAGATTTTATTTATGTGTTTATATATTTATTTATTTGAGAGAGAACGAGAGCGCATGCACATGTACTTCTGAGCAGAGGAAGGGGCAGATGGGAGGGAGAGGGAGAGGAGGCTGGGGACTGGCTCTGAACAGGAAACCCAACACAGGGCTTGATCTCAGGACCCTGAAATCATGACCTGAGCTGAAACCAAGGACTAGATGCCTAACTGACCAAGCCACTCAGGTGCCCTAATAATGTTCTTTAAAAAAAATTTTTTTGTTTGTTTGTTTAATTTAGTCTCTGGAGAGGGAGACAGAGAGAGCACAAACAGGGGGAGAGGCCAAGAGAGAAACAGACTCCCTGCTGAGCTGGAAGCCATAAGCAGGGCTCAATCCCAGGACCTGGAAATCATGACCTGAGCCGAAGGCAGACTCTCAATCACCATTTTTTAGAAACCAAATTTTGGTTTGCCAAAATTTGAAAAACAAACAGTGAAATCCTATAAAGTAGTTCTCGATATGGAGCTGTCCATATTATCTGAACATAGAGGAACTTGCTAAGAAGTAAATACTAGGAAATTCTGCTGTGCAACTGCACATAACAAGAACCCAAGGCAATTTATATTATTAAGCTTTCTTATAATGTAAAGATTATTATTCTAAGTGAGATATTTAGTAAAAGTCTTAATGCTGACCTAGTTTAAGCCATTTAAGACAAAGTGAATTTACTAACTAATAAACATGTATTTTCCTAATCTTTAAGAAATGTAATATGTAAAGATGAGATACTAATTTTTAACTCCTGACTACTCAGACACATCTCTGTAACACAGGTGAACATGCTGAAGTATATTTGAATTTCTACTGGAAAACAAACATAGACATTAACTACTGAGAGTAACTGCTGTCTAGCAGGAGAATGCAAATGGAAGCCAATTTTTGATTTGGAATTCCTGATTTTCACTTGGTTCATGATTTATACTCTTACAAAGAGTGTCTGCATTTACTAGCTGTGTGAGATTGAGCAAGTTATAAGATACTTTTCTCTAAATATCTATCTGACAATGAAAATAAAACAAATCAACTAATATATAGCAGAAGTCAACATTCTATTTTCTTTCTCTCTTCCCTTCCCTGTGCAAAAGCACTATGTGATTTAAGGGTCCATTAATGAAGCATTAAACCAAAGAATATTATAAATTTCAGTTTTGGAAACGACTTCAAGTTCTATGAATTCAATTCCATCCTTTCCTATATGACATAAAGCGGACCCAGGGAATTTAGGTAACTTGGCCAAAGTCATAAGTAGTACCAGCCAGAGATAAAACTTGTTCTCTAAACTTGTAGTCCAGTGGGGTTCCCAATTACACCTTCTTCAGAGGTTGTATTGCCTTTATAAAATTCCTCTATGTAGCTTCTTATTTAAGCAATGATTCTACCAAACCACACTGTCTTGGAAATGTTCAAATTTTTATGTTCTCTCCTTGGTTTACTGAGCAACCAAGTTCAGTCAAAACTATTTATGGCCATTTCTTCTTCTCTAATACAGAAATAAAAATGCTCACTATTATAAAGGTTCATAAATATTTGCATTCTGGAGCTATGCACTGCGTGCACCCACACATGGTAATGACTGACAAAAAATGAGAAAAGAATAAATGATCTTGAAGATTGAAATTACAAAATGTCAATGAACTGAAGAAGGACACATTAAGGAAATTCTTTTCGATGAGAGAGCACAAAGTAAAATATGAAATATTATGCAACCAACCTACAAACTTAAAGGAAAAAAAAACCCAAAGACATTGACAGCACACTGAGATAAGCTCTTGTTGCAGAAAATCCAGGTTTGAAATACTGCTCTAGAACTACTTATTAGAATATTGAATATTATGTAGGAGGATAGAGAAGGCAGTCTTTTTATTTTTCATCCCACTTAGAGATAAATTAAATTCTTTCCAGGCTGATTTGTAGAGCATACTAGATAAAACTTTTCCCTAAATTAAAAAAAAAAAAAAATCAGACAGTCTTTCTACAGTTTAAAACACAGAGAAAAGGTCCCATGAGGTGTCCCTGAGCACAAAACTGCCTCAGTTTTCCTTATGCAGAACTCCCCTCCTTTTTTTTTTAATATTTTATTTATTTATTTGACAGGCAGAGATTACAAGTAGGCTGAGAGGCAGGCAGAGAGAGAGAGGAGGAAGCAGGCTCCTTGCTGAGTGGAGAGCCTGATGCGGGACTCGATCCCAGGACCCTGGGATCATGACCTGAGCCGAAGGAAGAGGCTTTAACCCACTGAGCCACCCAGGGGCCCCCAGAACTCCCCTCCTTAAGCAGGACATCATTTCCTTGAAATGTCACTCTCTCCATATTTCTGTTGAGTATAAATCATGAACTAAGGGAAAATATTTAAGATATAAAAGGGATAATACAGAATCCATCATAAAAGAGAAGAATATTTGAAGAATGTCTTAGAAAACAGGATGCCTTCCATTTTTCTACACTTCTGGATTTGAAGCTGAATTCAAAATAAGTGCACTTTTTATGGTGATTAAATGCAAATTTTAATCGGCTAGCATTGGCATGATTAGAAATATGTATTCTGTTCTAGATGAAAACTCTTTGTCTTATTGAGAAGAGGGAATAAATACAATAAATCATCCTTAAAAGACAGTGAAAAATTTTAAACTTTGAGATCCAATAGTTGGAATTATAAATTGAAGCTCAGGTGGGTGGATCAGTTATATTCATTTTTCATATTACTTTGTACAAGTGTTTCCTCTCCACACATGTGGTTTTAGAAATGTCTGTTTAATCCAACATTAATGTGTTTCCACTGTAGTAAAATTCTTTTAAGAAAGTAATGATTATAAGATGACCCTCTGCTAATTGTCAGGCATGTTTTTTACATTCATCTAATTTTCATCCTCAAAGCAAGTCCTTTGAGGTTTATATCATTATTTATATTATTTATATTATGTCAAATCTTAGTGGTAAATGAATTACTTGTAGATATAACAGAGTTGGGATGACACCTAGGTCTGTAATTTTGGGTTTTTTTGTGTATGTGTTAAATTATTAAATTACATAATTTAATTCATATCACATATTAATCTAACAAATTTTCATTTAAGTATTTTAACTATTTTCAGTAGAGTTGCAAAGCAAGTTATCTAGTATTTATATATGTGTTTTCCCCCATCTTTACTGAGATATAATTGGCATAAAACCTTGTATTAGTTTGTGTTGATTTGATACATTTATGTCTTATACTATTGGTTACCATCATAGCTTTGGCTAACAGTGACATAATGTCACATAACTCCATTTCTTTTTTGAGGTGAAGACATTTAAGATCTACTCCGTTAGTGACTTTCAAGTATGTAACGTAGTTCTGTTACTTATATTCACAGTGCTGTATTACTAGATCCCCAGAACTTATCCATCCTCTCACTGGAGGTTTGTACAATTTGTTCAGTATCTCGCATTTCCCTCATCCCTCATTCCTGGTAACCGCCATTCTAGTTTCTGTTTCTGTGAGTTCAGTTTTTTTTAGATTCCACATATAAGTGAAGTCATAAGGTATTTGTCTTTTTCCTTGTTATTTCACTTAGCGTAGTGACCTCAAAGTCCATCCATCTCACCTTCCTTTTCATGTCTGAATAATGTTCTATTGTGTATGTAACAACACGCCTTTATCCATTCATTTGTTGGTGAACTGTTAGCTTGTCTCCAAATCTTGACTATAGTGAATAATGCTGCAAAGAACATGAGAATGTAGATATCTCTTCAAGATATTGTCTTTGTTTTGTTTGAATATATATCCAGAACAGCATTACTGGGTCATATGCTAGCATTGTGTTTTTGTTTCAAGTTGTTGAGGAATCTTCCTACTGTTTTCCAAAGTGGCTGCACCAGTTTACATTCCCACCAGCTGTGTACAATTGTTTCCTTTTCTCTACATCCTGGCAAACACTTATCTCTTATCTTCTTCTTTTTTTTTTTAAGATTTTATTTATTTATTTGACAGAGAGAGACCACAAGTAAGCAGAATAGCATGCAGAGAGTGAGGGGGAGACCAGGCTCCCCACCTTAGCAGAGAGCCTGACGCAGGGCTCGATCCCAAGACCCTGAGATCATGACCTGAGCAGAAGACAGAGGCTTAACCCCCTGAGCCACCCAGGCGCCCCAATCTCTTATCTTCTTGATGATAGGCATTGTCACAGGTATGAGGTGATAGTTCATCATGGTTTTGATATTCATTTCCCTGATGATTAATTATGTTGAACACTTTTTTATGTAGCTGTTGACCATTTGTGTATCTTTTGGGAAAAAATTGTTTATTTAATTCATCTGCCCATTTTTTAAAGTTAGTTAGTTAGTTAGTTTCTTTGTTTATTTAAGTAATCTCTACACCCAATGTAGTGCATGAACCCATAACCCAGAGAATAAGAGTTACATGCCCCATTGACTGAGCCAGCCAGGTGCCCCATCTGTCCATCTTTAAATTCTTTGTTATTGGGCGCCTGGGTGGCTCAGTGGGTTAGTCTCTGCCTTTGGTTCAGGTCATGATCCCAGCGTTCCGGGATCCAGCCCCGCATGGGGCTCTCTGCTCAGCAGGAATCCTGCTTCTTCCTCCCTCTCTCTCTGCCTGCCTCTCTGCCAGAGATAATAAATAAAATAAATAAATAAATAAATAAAATAAAAAATCTTTAAATTCTTTGTTATTGAACACTAGAGTTCTTTGTACATTTGGTCATTAACCCTTAACAGAACTATCGCTTGCAAATATTGCTTTCTCATATTATTGATTGTTTCCTTTGCTATGCAGAATCTTTTTAACTTGATGTAGTCCCCTTATTGCTTTTTGCTTTTGTTGCTTGTCCTTTTGTTTTCACATCCAAAAAGTTGTTGTCAAGACCAATGTCCAGGAGCTTTCTATGTTTTCTTGTAAGAGTTTTACAGTTTCAGGTCTTATGTTTAAGTCTTTAATCATTTTGAGTTAATTTTTGTGAGTGTAAAATAAGGGTCCACTTTCATTTTTCTGTATCTGCTTCCCCAGTCCTCCCAACACCATCTATCAAAGAGACTGTCTCTTTCAGTCTGCAGATTCTTGGCTCTCTTGTGAAATATCAGTTGACTATTTATATGGCGATCTCTTTCTGAGTTTTTGATTCTTTTGTTTATTTCCTTTGCCTGTTTTTATGTCAGTACCATATTGCTTTGCTTACTATATCTTTTTTTTTTTTTTAAAGATTTTATTTATTTATTTGACAGAGAGAGATCACAAGCAGGCAGAGAGGCAGGCAGAGAGAGAGAGAGAGGAGGAAGCAGGCTCCCCGCTGAGCGGAGAGCCCGACGCGGGACTCGATCCCAGGACCCTGAGATCACGACCTGAGCAGAAAGCAGCGGCTTAACCCACTGAGCCACCCAGGCGCCCCGCTTACTATATCTTTGTAGTATAGTTTGAAATGAGGAATTGCGATGCTTCCAGCTTTGTTCTTTCTCAGGATTGCTTTCCTAGCCAAGGTCTTTGTGACTCCATATGAATTTTAGAACTGTGTTTTCTATTTATGTGAAAAGTCGCCACTGGGATTTTGATAAGAATTGTATTGAATCTTTAGACGATTTTGGGTAGTTCTTTCAAACAATGTGCAAATCCTCTCTCCAATCTCTTTTTGTCTTAGTTCAGCCATTTGAAAAAATAAGGATATAAAAAAATACTTAATTTTAGAATGATTATTTATGTAAAATGCTTAGAGTAATTCTTATTATGTAGTCTACTCTTTATAAAGGTTATTTTTCTCTAATTTAGAAATATAAACAGCTTTCTCTGAGTTTGGATAAAATTTAAAATAATGCAGACTAAATAAAATTTAAAAGTAATATTTGGGGGGATGTCTGGGTGACTCAGTTGGTTAAGCATCCATCTCTTGATTTTAGCTCAGGTCTTGATCTCAGTATTGTGAGTTCGAGCCCCACATCAGGCTCTAAGCATGAGCCTGTTTAGGATTCTCTCCATCTTCCTCTGCCCCTTTCTCCCCTCTCTGTCCCTCTCTAAAATAAGTTAATTAATTAATTAATTAAAAAGTAATTTCTTTGATGACCAAACAAACTGTAAAGATCTAAGTTTACCATTCTCAATGCCTTTAAGTGATTTTCTTTTTCTTTCTTTTCTTTTTTTTTTTAAAGATTTTATTTATTTATTTGATAGAGAGAGACACAGCGAGAGAGGGAACACAAGCAGGGGAGTAGTGGAGGGAGAGAGAGAAGCAGGCTTCCTGCTGAGCAGGGAACCCAATGTGGAGCTTGATCCCAGGACCCTGGGATCCTGACCTGAGCGGAGGGCAGATACTTAACGACAGAGCCACCCAGGCGCCCCCATTTAAGTGATTTTCTAATGAAAATTACTACAATTTGGCCCAAGGCCTATGAGGCCAAATATGGATTTTATGGATCTTATCTTTCCAGAAATGAACCATTGCTTTGCTATATACCAGAACTCAGGAAATGTCTTAATATACGAAAAGTTCTATTTTTTATTGGTTATATTGTTGTGAACGGAAAAGCTTCAATAGAAATGATTAGAATGGTTGTTTTATAATAGAGTACTTTAAATATTGCAAGTGAAATAATTTACATTATTGAAAAATACAAAAGTAAAATAATCAAAACTAAAATCAAACAAAAGTTTAAAATACAGGAAAGGGAATTCTAGCAGGAAATCATGATAAAACAGTGACTTAACAGTTAATTCTGGACATTTAAATTGCAGTGACACAAGCTTCTCGCGCCAGTTAAGAGCTTTCTGCTCCAAATGTTCCAACAAGAAAATCACAAAGAGATATTTACCTTCCCAAAAGCCCCTTCATGAAGTTCCCATAAAATAAAGGAATAACCTGGGTCTCAATGCCTACACTGAGCCTTTATCAGTAACTTATAGGTAATCTAATTTCCATAAAAATTCTTGCTAGGCTTTAATTGATTTGTTAATGGCAATATAAGATACATAGTTTATACTTTAACATATTGTATTATTTTGTAAACTAGATTATATTCAGCATAGATTGTACTTTTATCCTTCTTTCTATTCTTTTCAATATGGTGAGTCAAACCCTAAAGGAAGAATTTTATGTATTAGCTATTCTCATAAAAAGGTAGACAAGATGTCTTTTTTTTTTTTTTACCTCTGAGATAACTTACAGAATTTTCTTCTATCCCCTAGAAAGAAGTTTTCTATTCCATTTCTAACTTGTGCCTGTAAATATAAAAATTGACATCTTTGACAACTCAACGGAAACATAAGTCAAAACTTTTCCTAAGAAAGTATCAATAGATAAAGAATACACTAAGATAAATAAAATTAAAAATTAAACAGTTGAAATATAAATATAGACTGTAATTTAGTTAATAGTATTGTACCAACCACCTGATTTTGATGATTGTATTATAGTCATGTAAAATGTTATCATTGAGGGAAGACAGGCAAAGGGCACATGGACCTCTGTATTATTTTTACAACTTCCAGGTAGACTTTAACATTATTTTGGAATAAAAAGGTTTTGTTTTCAACCCAAATATGGTAGAAAATTTTGATACTAGAATATTTTACTCCTAGGATCATTTAGTCCACATGTTAGGAAATGAAGTAATGAAGCAACTGTCATATTCATCATTTCCAGCACATGGCTCTCTGTTACCAATCCTCCCTGTCAATACTGTAATTAACTGTGTTGGATGTAGGAGAGAAATGACATACCTAGAAAACTTCTAGCATATTCCCTTATTTTGTTTAGCTCTCAAAAATAATCAGGTTCAGAATATCTTACTAAAATACTTTGGGTAGTGTACACAATGGTGTTTCCTTAATGAAGCTCTGAAATTCATGTTTCATTTTTCTGCCTCTGAAATAAACCTAATTACATTAAACTAGCTCCCCCAAGAAGGCATCAAAAAGATCTTTCTCATGCATCATTATTTCTAAACACTTTTATCAATGTGTATGCCAAGAACAAGGGTCATTTTATGGAACACATGAGATTATATATATATATATATAGTCATTTTATGAACTCTAAAGCAAAAAGTACCCATAAAGATGCTGTGATCATTTCTGTTTGAATCACTCTAACGAAGTCTTCAGAATGCTTCTGAATGAGATGAGATGAAAGTATATGGCCTTTTACTGAAGAGATTAGACTTTGCAGTGGGTAGAAGGAATTAGACAACTCTCAGTATGTCTGAATCTCCATTTCCTATGAAAACAGAGATAAAGAATCAGGAATTGTGAAGATTTTTTGTTACGTAATTATGTTAAATTGTCTAGGACAATTGTTAGCATATATAAGAAACTTGCATATAATGTTTCATTCCCCTCATTCCCTATAAAAGACAGAAATTAAATTATCCTTTGACAAGTGAATCCCACATTCCTTGAGAGAACGTGTCCTGTCCATTATTAAGCTCCAGGTTCTACAGTCATTTGGAGATAATGTCTTGAGTATTTTTGCATTGACTATTTAAGGACTAACAGGAGCCCTGAAGCTCTAAAGATGAAATACACAGACTATAAGTAACCCAGAAAGCATTTCCTGTTATTATAGCTACACAGTAATACATTATATTGATTTGAATTTTTATTATCCTGAATTGTTTTTAACATAACACAGCTTTCATTGTGAAACCAAACTGGACCAGACTGTCAGCATTTAGCACAGTGCCTGACACATAATACCCAGAAATGTTCGTGGGATGAATAAATGAATGAATGAAATACTTCTCTAGTGATATTTGGGAAAAGTAGTTAAGTGATTCAATGTATTTCTTTTATGCAGCTATAAGAACAAGTAAGACATAATTATTAGGGTATGTTGTACAGTTTTATAGAAAAGTTTCAGAAGAACATCACTGAACAGGCCATCATTTGAATCTAAACCACAACGGCTTAAATTTATAGTAACCTCCTTTTGTATGGTTCTAGGTGATTAATTACATACAGATCCTGATAATGGAAGTATGTGCTAACAACAACATTTAAAAGGAAACCAGTTGCTAAAAAATTATCAGTGGGGCACCTGGGTGGCTCAGTGGGTTAAGCCTCTACCTTCGGCTAGGGTCATGATCTCAGGGTCCTGGGATGGAGCCCTGCATCGGGTTCTCTGCTCAGCGAGGAGCCTGCTTCCCCCTCTCTCTCTGCCTGCCTCTCTGCCTACTTGTGATCTCTCTGTCAATAAATAAATAAAAACTTTAAAAAAATTATCAGTGAATCTTTTGTAAAGTGGTAGAATTAGAATGCCTATGTAAGAACGTGGAATTCAACACCATATGCTTGATGAAAAAATGCATTTTCTATGTGAATAAGTAATGAAATATTAAAATTCATCCATTCATTCTCAAGATCTCCAGCATCAGTCTTTCATCCCTACTTGCTCCTGGCTACTGCAGTTATTCCAATGCCTGAATCTTTAGGACCGGCCTGCCCACTGCATTCTTCAACTGCCGCTTGCTCAAGTGTCAGTCTCTCCATTATAGCCATAGCAGCTGTCCCCAGGTATATAATCACCAAGTGACATGATGTCTACAATGAGTCCTATCATGTCTTATCGCTCTATTAGCCTCAGTCACCAACAGAAACTTACACCTGTGCCCCTTTCTAGTCAATCCCAAAACTTGGTCAGCAGCATTCCCTCTGTTGCTGTAAAAAGTAAGTTAGCAGTACTTGTTAATGAACTACATGTAAATGGACTCAAAGAGTATATGTTCTCATGTCTGGTTTCTTTCCTTTTGCCAGACAAAAGAAGTTTGGAATCTATTCCTGTGTTGTATCAATAATTTATTTCTTTTATATTGAGAGGTAGTACATGTTCTGAATACACTACAATTTGTATATACATTTTCCTATTGTTAGACATTTGGATTGCTTCTAGTGTTTGGTTATTGTGAGTAAAGATACTATTAATATTCTCTAATAAGTCTTTGTCGACATATATTTTTTATTTCTCTAATAAATGCCTGTTCAAGGTGGCACATATTTAATTAATCTTTTCAATTATTTTATATAGCAGTTATTTTACATCTTCTACTAGAAATCTTTTGTCAATCTTTATATATAATTACATAAAGAGAGAACATACATAAATATATATAAATATAAATATATATATATTTTTCCCCTCCCTGTATGTAATTTGTCCCCTTATGTCTTTAATGTAATCTTTTCATAAGATGTTTTGAATTTTGGTCTAGTTCAAATTTTCTTTCTTTTTTTTTTTTTCTTTTTTTGGCTAGTGCTTTATGATTCTTTCCAAAGAATATTTGTCTACCTTAAGTTTGTGAAGTTTGTGAAAGTTTTCTCCTATGATTTCTTCTAGAATTTTTGTAGATTTAAAAGTTATGTTGAGATCTTTGAGCCATCTTCAGGTAATGGTAGTGTCTGCTATGAAGTATGAGTTTAAGTATATTTTGTTTTATCTCAAAAGACAGTTTGTGCACCATTTGTTCAAAGGATTTATTTTGTTGTTTGTTGCTTTGGTTGCAAATCAGTTGACTGTATCAGTATAAGTATCAGTATATCTTTGAACTCTCCATTCTGATCCACTTATCTATATTTCTAGATTTAGCTATTCTATTCTATTTATTTATTTATTTTAAAGATTTTATTTATTTATTTGACAGAGAGAGATCACAAGTAGGCAGAGAGGCAGGCAGAGAGAGAGAGAGAGGAGGAAGCAGGCTCCCTGCTGAGCAGAGAGCCCGATGCGGGGCTCGATCCCAGGATCCTGAGATAGTGACCCGAGCCAAAGGCAGCGGCTTAACCCACTGAGCCACCCAGGCGCCCCTAGCTATTCTATTTTAATAACCACATATTAAAGTAAGGCTTTAAATGAGGAAGTGCAATTCCTCCAAATTTGTTACCTGACATTATTGTTTTGTTTGTTGGAGATCCTTTGCATGCCCATATAAGTTTTAGGATCAGTTTGTTAATATTTACAACAAAGACAGATGAAATTTGGATTAAGGGTGCCTGGAGTTTATACATCAGTTTGAGGATAAGTGAAATTCTATTATCAATTTATCTTTGCAATATGTTACAGTGTTCAGTATAGAGGTCTTGCATTTTATCTGTTAAATTTGTTAAATTTCTCCCTGATTATCTTATTCTTGATGTTATTGCAAATAAATGTTTATATTTTAATTTTATTAACTGCTCTAACATATAGAAATATAATTAATTTCTATATATTACGTTGTATGAAATGAAATTTCTAAATTTTCTTATTAGTTCCAGTAATATTTTTTATAGATTTCCTAGGAGTTTCTTTGGAAATAATTATATTAACTATAAATAAAGACAGTTTAAATTCATTTAATTCAATCTCTACTTCAATTTGGTAATTTGTGTTTTCCTTTTTTATTTTTTTTTTTGTAGGTAAATCTGGAAAATTTTTTAACCTTTAGAGAGAACTAAGTTTTGTCTTTTAAAATTTTTGTCTACTGCTTTTCTTATTTTTTTTTTTTAAATTTCATTGCTTGCTTTTATACTATTTTTAAATAACTTTTACTCTGGGATTAATTTGTTTTTCCTTTCCTTGCTTCTTAAAAACTTAGAATTATTGCTTTAGTTATTTTTTTCTTCATATAGGGATTTAAAAGTATAAGTTTCTAAGAAATGCTTTTACTATATCCGCTAAATGTAATGTGCTATGTTTTCATCATTATTCAGTGAATATATTTTCCTACTTCTTGGTGGTTTTTTAGAATATTCATAGTTTAGTTACAAAAGTGTACTTAATTTCCAAATATTTGCATATTTTCTAGATATTTTACTGTTATTCATTACTAGTTTAATTCTAGATATTTTACTGTTATTGGTTACTAATTTAATTCTATGATAGTTTTAGTTCAGAATTTGTAATATTTGTCTTTTAACGATTTTATTATTTATTTGAGAAAGAAAGAGTATGTGTGATGTACAAACTGGGGGAGGGGCAGAAGGAGAGGAGGAGGAGGAGAGACAGAGTCCTGAGCCGACTTCTGTGCCGAGTGCAGAGCCCTACCTGGGACTGGATCTCATGACCCTGAGATCATGACATGAGCCAAAACCAAGAGCCGGTCGCTCAACCAACTGAGCCACCCAGGCACCCCAGAATTTATAAGATTTTAATCTTGAGTTAGGTTCATTTTATAGCCAAGCAGAAGTTTGCCTTGGGGAACATGCACAAAGTTTACACATTTTGTACTTGTTGCAGTCCTATTCAAATGTCAATTAGATCAAGTTGTTTGACAAAGGTGTTCAAATTTTCTTAATCCTTACTTATTTTTTTTCTTGTGGACCCTCCCTGGATTAACAGGTTCCTATATCCAAATGTCTGTTACACATGTCAGCTTTAATGTCTAAAAGGTATTTCAGACTTCACAAAGGAAAGTTTTGCCCAAATATGTCCCCCCACCAAGTCTTCACTAATTCAATAAGTTCCCCCACCATTCCTCCCTTTGTCCTTTGCTCAGGTCAAACACTAAGAATAATCTTTTATTTCTTTTTGTCTCTCTCTTTCTCTTTTTTTAAATCTTACACACCACTTTCAATCCATTAACGGATTCCATTCCATTCCATTCTACCCCAATGTCAAATGAAATCTGACATTTTATTGACATTGCTGCTGATAAATCTGCAGTCCAGTCATGGTATCTTTCACTGACTGTTCTCACTGCACTGTCCCTCTGCTCATGGCTTCACATCCCAGTTGTCAAAAAGAGCCAGGATGATCTCATTAAATCCTCCTTTGGCTTCCTATTGCAACCAGAATTACATAAACTCCGTATCATAAGCTCTACAGGCCCTACGTGAACTGGCCTCTTCATATTTCTCCAATTCATCTCAAGTTACTCTTCCCCTCCTTCATTATTCTTCAGACATGGTAGCTTCTCCCACTCCCACCAGCAAGTATTGGGGTTTGCGGATTTGGCACTTCCCATTTCTTCTATTTGGAGTAGTAGTCTTCCTCTAGATTATCTGATTACCTTTTTCTCTTTATGAAAATCTCAACACAAATACCAACTCTTCAGAGGGACCTTCCTTGACTTCTCCAATTCAAATACTACCCACCATCACTTCATCTTTTTCAGGACCCTTTTATTCCCTGAAACTACTTTATTTAGTTGTTTATATGTTCCTTATCTTCCTTATTTCTGGAAGGTAATATTATCAAGGGAGGAGATAGATACCTTCTCTCCTCTTGTGCAGTACCTGATTCATGGTATCTACCCAATAAAGACTGATTGATTAAATAACTCCATCTCTCCGAGTTGAGACTAGAGACCCAGGCATTTGATTTGATAAATATTCACAGATTTCACTAGATATGTGGCTTTCTGATAGAAAGCCATGAATGGGAAGATTCCTATAAGTCATTCCCCTTTCAAAGAACCCTCACTTTTTCAGTTTCACTTAAATCCCTTCACTATATTTTAAATCAGTTCCCCCTATCTCAAGCCAGTATATGAGGAACAGCTACCTGCTTTTGCCATTTAAAAACCATCATAAAGTTAAACCCCTTCCTTCTTTCCAAACGAAATAATTCTGCCTTAAAAAAAAAGTCCTGCCATTTTTAATACTTCATAAAGTTCTGTATGCTTACCCTTGAAGTTTTTCTGTACTTTATTTGCAGCCTTAGCTGATTGAACTTTTTGCCATAAGCAAAGGTTCTGTATCTGTGCTGTCCAATACAGCAAACCCCTAACCATATGTGTGTAACAAGAAACTTAGTGGCTGAATTTTAAAATTTTATTTAATTTTAATTAATTGAAATTTAAATATCTACATGTAGTTAGTGGTCACTGAGTTAAGACAGTTCTTTTGGAAATTGTGGAATATTCTATATTCTCTGAGGCAGAAACACATTTTACTTATTTGTTAGTGACCCTTATTAAATATGAAATAGGATATTATTTTTAAGTTTTGGGGGGAAACATGCTCCAACACATTATTTAAAGCAAATTTTGAATTTAGATTGTCTTAAACTTGACTTTAATTATAAAATTGATACTAGAACATTAATTAGGTATATAAAAATCTTTTATGGAGGAAGTTGACATTAAGAATTTTTATTTCAGACACATGAAAAAATGCTCATCATCATTAGCCCTCAGGGAGATTCAAATTAAAACCACATTGAGATATCACCTTACACCAGTTAGAATGGCCAAAATTAACAAAACAGGAAACAACATGTGTTGGAGAGGATGTGGAGAAAGGGGAACCCTCTTACACTGTTGGTGGGAATGCAAGTTGGTGCAGCCTCTTTGGAGAACAGTGTGGAGATTCCTCAAGAAATTAAAAATAGAGCTTCCCTACGACCCTGCAATTGCACTCCTGGGTATTTACCCCAAAGATACAGATGTCGTGAAAAGAAGGGCCATCTGTACCCCAATGTTTATAGCAGCAATGGCCACAGTCGCCAAACTATGGAAAGAACCAAGATGCCCTTCAACGGATGAATGGATAAGGAAGATGTGGTCCATATACACTATGGAGTATTATGCCTCCATCAGAAAGGACGAATATCCAACTTTTGTAGCAACATGGACGGGACTGGAAGAGATTATGCTGAGTGAAATAAGTCAAGCAGAGAGAGTCAATTATCATATGGTTTCACTCATTTGTGGAGCATAACCAATAGCATGGAGGACAAGGGGCGTTAGAGAGTAGTAGGGAATTTGGGTAAATTGGAAGGGGAGGTGAACCATGAGAGACTATGGACTCTGAAAAACAGTCTGAGGGGTTTGAAGTGGCGGGGGGGTGGGAGGTTGGGGTACCAGGTGGTGGGTATTATAGAGGGCACGGCTTGCATGGAGCACTGGGTGTGGTGAAAAAATAATGAATACTGTTTTTCTGAAAATAAATAAATTGGGAGAAAAAAAAAGAATTTTTATTTATGTATTTTTTATGTATTTATTTATTTTTATGTATTTATGTTATTTATTTATTTATGTATTTTATTTTATTTATGTATTTATTATTTTATTTTATTTATGTATTCATGTATATTTATGTATTATAAAAACTTCTAATATGACTCTAAATTAAGAATTTTTATTTATGGGGGTGCCTGGGTGGCTCAGAGGGCTAAGCCTCTGCGTTCAGCTCAGGTCATGGTCTCAGGGTCCTGGGATCGAGACCCGCATGGGGCTACCTGCTTAGCGGGGAACCTGCTTCCCTGTCTCTCTCTGCCTGCCTCTCTGTCTGTCTCTCTGCATACTTGTGATCTCTGTCTATCAAATAAATAAATAAAATCTTTTAAAAAAGAGAATTTTTATTTATGTATTATAAAAACTTCTATGATGTTCCTCATATATGGTGATATCTTCTTGAGGAAATGAAATATATAGAACTATTTGGTTTTCCTAAACTTTTAAAAAAGATTTTATTTACTTATTTATTTATTTGAGAGAGAGAGAGAGAGAACACAAGCGGGGAGAGGGAGCAGCAGACTCCCTGCTGAGCAGGGAGCCCTACATGGGGCTTGATCCAAGGACCCTTGGATCTTGACCTGAACCAAAGGCAGATGCTCAACTAACTGAGCCACCTAAGTTCCCTGGTTTTTTTTTAACTTTTTGAAGTAAATGCCTTTTAGGCTTGGTTTTCCTCAGACACCATTTAATGATGCTGTGTTTAAACTTCTTCACACTAATGAAACCCCTTGATGTTGTGCTTATTTTCAATTCCAAGGTTAGGGATGTCTATTAATTAGAGACAGCTGGAGACATTTAAAAGTCAACCTCACATATCTGGGTCATGATTATGTCATGATATCCAGGGTGCTTTCTGATTGAAATAACTGTTCATTAAACATATAAGCAAGATTTATGACAAATTTAGCTATCAAACACATTTTCCTATTTCAGAATTCCTATGTTATATCCTCACTTCTGATTTGGGGGTTTAAAATGAGCATTACCTTTATTTTGTGTTTTACAAATAAGAAATGTCTTGGCTTAAGAAATGAATGTATATTTGCTAGCTTATTTAATTGAGCTCGTCAAAACACTGTTTCCAGAACTCATCTATGTTGAGTAAATTGGATACGAAATATAAAACCAATGTCTTTTACACTGAAATTTTAGTACTGCTGCCAGTCACAAAGCATGCCTGTAGCTTATACATTTCTATACCACCTTTAATACCTCAGGTTTATTTAAGACAGAGATTTAAAAAAAAAAATAATAAGGTCAGTTAAAGCCTTCCAGATGTCATCTGTGTTATAGCTAACCCTAAATAGGAAGCAGAACATATGGTTCATGAAATAAAGTGAATGGTAGACCATCATATTTTTAGGACTCCTTGAATATACCATCCCCAAACCTCTTTTATTTTCCTTTCCCCTCCTTCATGGAATTAGCTATTTCTGACTTGATATGGCAGAAGTATAATCTTTAAAGAAAATTAGCAGTTAACAAGATAATGCTTCAATAGCATTGAAATATCATTTAAATTTACCACCCACACTCTAGAATGTTAATAAGCTAGGGGTAATACATTTTGCAACCATGTCTCTTTCAACCTTTCTCTGCCTCTTTCTCTGTTACACACACATTCACACATGCACAGGCACACCATAAGGATCTCGGCTTTAGCAAAAGTTGGTCTACTTGCATAGTATCTAATATGCTCTTATCTTTTGTTAGTACACACAAATTGTAATAAATTCTCAGTAAAATACATGTGCAGTGTTGTTTTTGTAGAGTTGGAGTCTACATATGTATGGGCAGGATTTCCCTCCAGTACAGAAGGTGGTGCTGCTCAAAAGCCACGAATTTCATTAGTGCTAAGACAACTGAAAACTGTGACCTTGGTGCTCATAAATGTGAGACATTTTTCATCTCCCTTCTTTAATGATGCACATGAATGTTGCTTCCTGTGTTGTAATGAATAGTAAGCACACCAACAACTAGGTTTGCCACTGTCAATGGTGAAAATAAGAGATTTACTAGAAAGTTTTCCCCATAAAAAGTTCAAATTTAATTAAATGAAATCCATTAGGGAGTGTCCCAAAGATATCACAGAAGAAAGGAACAACTAATGACATATATATACGTATATATATGTATATATATACATATATATATACACACACACACACACATATACTGGAATATATATATATTATATAAAATATATAATTTATAATATATAATTTATATATTTATATTTTATATAAAATGTATAATTTATATAAAAAATATATATTTTTAAATCTAGAAATTGAGAATTTACAAATACCAGCATCCTTTGTATGAACCAATACATGGCACGGATTAGTCTTTTTACTGCCCTGCTAATCTACACAGATACACACACATGCACACGTACTATATAAAGTCTTCAACTATAAAGTTTTTTCTTGATATAGTTCTTAGATTTTTTGACTCATAGAATTCTCATATGGATCTTCCTTTGTATACAAATCTTATGTTTTCACATCTTTCCTGAAGCTTGACCAGGAACCTCTCTCTTCAGGAACTTGAGAGAGAAGGCTTTCAAGTGTTTCACTGTATTCTGGTACACTCAACAAAGGTTTGTTGAGCTGTAATTTTTTATCTCCTAGATAAACCAAATTACTGTATTTTCCTCCAGACAACTTTAAGCTTAAAAAGTCTTAGGAGTGGGGGCACCTGGGTGGTTCAGTGGGTTAAAGCTTCTGCCTTTGGCTTGGGTCATGATCTCAGGGTCCTGGGATCGAGCCCCACATTGGTCTCTCTGCTCAGTGGGAAGCCTGCTTCCTTTTCCTCTCTCTCTGCCTGCCTCTCTGCCTGCTTGTGGTCTCTATCTGTCAAATAAATAAACAATTAAAAAAAAATAAGTCTTAGGAGCAGAAACTGAAAGATAGTTTTTCTTTATTTATTTGGCAGATTTTATTCTATAATATTTTGCTTCCATATTGTTAGTCCCAAATTTATCTTTAAATTTAAAAAATTTAGATCCCACAAAAAAATTTAGATCCCACAATAATTTACATTTTATTAAACAGAAACAGGTGTTAGATGATACCATCTTGAGAATTGAAATAATATAAGCATTAGCTAGTAAAAACAATGGAGTATTTAAATCACTCCCAAGAGATTTATCTGTTTCCTAAAATTTAGGGTGACTTTGCCTTTATTAGTCTTGCCACAGGTTTGTTGATCTTATTCATATTTTCAGTGAACCAACTTTTGGCTTTGTTGAAGCTCTTTGCTCCATTTTTTTTCTTTCTATTTCATTAAGTTCTGTCCAAAATTGTACTGTGTTATATCTTTCACTTTATGGTTGTTGTGATTTTTTTCTGACTTTTTAAGGTGAAATTTTTATCGATTAATTTTCAAATTATTTTGCCTTGTTTCCTTTTTTATCCCCCTTTTCACAATTAAAGTAAAAAATAGCAAAATCAAACAAATGCAGGAGTTCAAATATATTTGTTACATGAGTTTGGGAAGGAGAGACGATAAATATAATATAAACAAACACAACTTGTAACTGAAAACATAGACAAAAACAGTCCAATGATTAGACATAGGTGTGTGCAAATGTAGATGAATCTATACAAGCATAATAATTAGGAAAAAATAAATCACCGAAAGATGCTTCAAAGAAACAGAAAAGTACCTCAAAATTTTACTCCACAATAATAAATGCCAAAAGACAACAAATAAAACATCTTTAAGGGTTTTTGAAATCTCTTCATTCATTTTGTAATCAGAAAAAAACTATTTTAAATAGAATGTGAATACAACAAAGAATGATAACAATGAGCAGAATTAATTGTATCCATAGTAAAAGTGTAGTGACACAAAATAAACTCATCTACTAGTTTAGGCTGGCGATAAAAGGACCAAAACTATATACAATTAGTAAATATGGGAAGGAAAAAGCAAATTTGTATATTCTGAAGGAGTGTAGTATGGCATATTAGGGTTAGTGTAAATCTTAAATTATGGGTCACTTAACCCAGCCTCAACTTACCATATGGGAAATGGGACAATTATGCCAAGCCCACAGATTATGTAAAGTAATACTGTTATTTCCTTACATATTCCATTTCCTCTCCATTTGATGAGAAATGTGTGGGAGGAGGCAATGTAAACTTCCAAGCTATATTCCAATTTCAGGCATTATTCATGCTTGCTTTTTTTTTCTTTCAATTTATGTGTTTATTTTTTGTTCAATTTATTTATTTTCAGAAAAACATTATTCATTATTTTTTCACCACAGCCAGTGCTCCATGCAAGTCATGCCCTCTATAATACCCACCACCTGGTACCCCAACCTCCCACCCCCCTGCCACATGCTTGCTTTTATTGCTAAAGGTGAGCCAAGAGGATTTGACAAGTCCTTCTACCTAGAAGGGAAAGAAGAGCAAACTCAAAAATCATTGCAGCCAACTGGCTCCCCCAACCTCCCACCACCCCCTTCAAAACCCTTAGGTTGTTTTTTGTTTTTTTGTTTCTTTTTAAAGATTTTATTTATTTATGGGACAGACAGAGATCACAAGTAGGCAGAGAGACACAGGCAGAGAGAGAGGGGGAAGCAGGTTCCACACCGAGCAGAAAGCCCGCTGTAGGGCTCGATCGCAGGACCCTGGGATCACCACCTGAGGGGAAGACACAGGCTTTAACCCACTGAGCCACCCAGGGGCCCCCCTCAGGTTGTTTTTCAGAGTCCATAGTCTCTCATGGTTCATCTCCCCCTCCAATTTCCCTCAACTCCCTTCTCCTCTCCATCTCCTCATGTCCTCTGTGTTATTTGTTATGCTCTGCAAAAAGTGAAACTTTTTGATATGATATGATATCATATGATCATATCATATGATATGATATGATAATTGGCTCTCTCTGCTTGACTTATTTCACTCAGCATAATCTCTGGGTGTGGTGCAAAAACAATGAATTCTCTTACGCTGAAAAGAAATAAAAATAGATAACTAAATAAAATGTCACTAATACAAACTAATAAATAAATAAATAAATGAAAATTATTTCAAATAAGACTGCAATTAACAAGCCTATACTAAATAATTCTCCAAAGTGTTTTTCTTATTTATCTAACCACTAATAATAAATGATAATTCTTGTTTCTTATTGATCTACTTTCTATCTAAAATTTAGCTCTATTGTTGAATTGCTTTCTCTGTTAATGCAACTGACAATCATCTCATGTGTTTATTAATGTTGTTGTGTTCTGCCTTGAATTTTTGTTTACTTCCTTTGCCACTTTTTTTTCTAAGAAGCTTTGTTTATTTTTATTAATTTGTAAGATATGTGTACATATTCTGAACATAAATCTTTTGTAATAAACATTCTAAATATTTTCCCCTTTAAAAAAAAAATCATTTCAGGGTCCTAGGTCTAAGTAACTAGAATGATGGCATTGTTTTGAAGAAAGTCTGGGCTTACAATTTATTTACTTTTTGAATTTAGATCTATGTTCAAGGTATTAGTAACAAAATGTGGATATATGAAAAAGAGGCAGAATTAGAAGAGCCAAACCATTCATTATACTATGGATGGGTTAACACTGAGAGCATTTTGTGCTGGAACATTTTAGTGGAGGTAGAAATGCTGCAGTTAAGCAAGCAACTATCCATTGAAATGTGGAACTTGAAAGACAATTTGGATTTGCTCTTACACTGCCACAGAAATTTTAAAGGTCAGTGTTATTAAAGATTTAATCTGTCTCCTCACTTTTTAGGTACAAAGTTTAGGTAAAACAACAGTTTTAGAGATAAATTCAAGATGTTTAATGAATGAATGAAACAAGGGGAATAAAATATAGTTTCTTGTTAGTTTAAGTCTTAAAGTTAGATTTTCTGTTGTTGTTTGTTATGGGGAAACATGAAAAGTGAAAACAGAAAATCAGGATTTAATATTAGGCCAACTTGATCAGGCAGTTCAGTAAAATAATATCATGGAACATAAAATGGAGCCGTTGTAGAGGCTAGAGTACAACCAATGCATTGTAATAGACAAGATGAGGCAGGAGAGTTGCACATGGATGCTCAATGGAACCAGTAATAGGAGGAAAGTCAAGGAGAAAGAGAATATTAAATTAAAAAAAAAAAAAAAACAATGTTGGAACAAGGAGATCATTGGCAAACTTCAAGAGAACAAACAGAATATGAAATTTTAAAAAAGATTTAATTTTGGATCAAGAAAATCATTGGCAACCTCCGAGAGAACAATTTCAACAGAGCAGCGATGACGGAAGACAGCTGGCATGCAGTTAAGGCAGTGGGGGAGAAGAAAAGAAACAAAGGCATCAATCCTTGAAGAGACATGGATAGTTTTTCAGGTTGGTGTTCTTAGGACAGATCACAATCCCTGGCATTTAGTAGGAATACTAAAAGCATTCTGAAAGGAATTGAATGGAGTGTGAGAGTTCAAGACTCTGGTTAAAGATTAGGAATGCAGAAAAGTTATTAGGTACCAGAGTGGGTTAAGGCCACAGAAATGATAGGAGTCATTATTGACATAGACCTGGGATCTTGAGCCAGTTGTTGATAGATCAGAGTATTATTGCCCAAGGAGTCTCAAAGATTCAGGCTAACAATGAGGTGAAGACCAAAGTTTCCAACAATCATCTGAACAACAGGTGGGGGGGTTCCCTCAAAATGGTATTATGCTAGTCTTCTCCATCTAGTAAATTCTTTTTACCCTTCTTCTGCACTAAAGCCAACCCCTAGGCAGGACCAGAGAAGACTTAAGAGATAACAGAAAGGTGGTGCACTTCTTGGGAAATTGAGTTGAAAGAGAGAAAGAGAGAAGCAGAAACAAAATTTGTAGTCAGAAGACAATTTGTGCTAGGAAGGGATTTTGTAATTGGTACGATTGGTACAATTTATGATTGGTATGACTGGGGGAGAAACGGAAAGCAAATATATGATGAAGCATGAGTTCTAAAAGAGGCCTTTCTGCCTGGAGCTAAAGAGGAAAAACAAGGAGAAAGGTATAGAAGAAAAGTTGCCAGGCTGATGGAGAGGAAAAATGCTGTATTCATATCACAAAATGTCAGTCTTCTTGAAGAACAAAATTCTGGGTCATCTGATGAAAGGTCAAAAGAGAGTAATAAAATTGAAGATGTCAGAGCAGAATGGTTCCTGTGGAAGGTTCATAAAGTAAACAGCAAAAGAAAAATTATGTATTTTCCCACCATTAAAATAATGGTCTAGGAACTATTTTGTTCATCATCACATATCATGATGAGTGCACAAAGAAAGTGAGAATGAGCCAAGAATATGATAATAAAGCCCATCATATTTGGGTTAGCCATGTCAGATTAAGCATATAATAGCTGAACAACCTCCTGCCCCCATCTGACTTATTCTTAAATATCCAGTCTTTAAGGTTTTCATATTAGTGTCTATCAGGACAACCTGTTAATTAAGCTTCCTACATGTGGTTTATTTATGGGCTATAGACTTCCAAATATGAAAACATAGCTATTCTGGTAATGCTCCACAAATCAAGTTTTCAGAAAGAGTAGATTAGACTAGGAAAATAATCCCAGTCATCCATGTGACAAAACTATATTATATAGTTTTAGATCTTTATCTCAAAAAAATCTTACTCTGACAGGAGTTTCACACACAAGTTCAATATCTGTGAAGTGAGGTCCGACTTGTAATCAAAAGGACTGTATTATTTTAAAATTTGTGTCGAACTTTCAACTTGCTATTTTAGGTATTTTTTTCCCTTCACTGATGCCGAGTTTCTTCTGATAAATTATTGGTCTATTAGCTCTTGGTAACTGTTAAGCAGGAATTGACTCTATTTTGTAATTATTTCTTTAGTTTTATGTATTTATATCAATTATCAATTATCTCAATTACCAATTCTTCTAAGTATTTATATCAATTATCAATTATATCAATTATCAATAATTTAGTTTTAGGTATTTATAACTAAAGAATTGTTTGGTCTCTTTTTTTAAATTACAGGTTCAATAATATTTGTACCTCAGCGCTAGTGTGAGAGATCAATGGAACATAAAAATTCTCACTAATTCCAGACCACATGGATCTGTCTAGTAGGAGAGACAGGTATTAATAGCAAAATAATATGGCTGTATTTACATTGAGTAATTAAAGGCAAGTAAATCATAATTTTCCTCTCTGATCTAAGAAGATGATAAAGAGAATATAGAAGGGGCGCCTAGGTGGCTCAGTGGGTTAAGCCGCTGCCTTCGGCTCAGGTCATGATCTCAGGGTCTTGGGATCGAGTCCCGCATAGGGCTCTCTACTCAGCAGGGAGCCTGCTTCCCTCTCTCTCTCTCTGCCTGTCTCTCTGTGATCTCTGTCTGTCAAATAAACAAATAAAATCTTAAAAAAAAAAAAAAGAGAATATAGAAACTGTTAACTCCAATGGGTAATCATATCATAAATAGTATATATTATATACAACATCTAAAATTATATATGAATAACTATAGTATGGTTAATAATTATACATAAATGACATACAACTACATTAACTTTCTATGTATATTTATTCTATTTATAAGATAGCTAGTTGTACATATGGCTATATATATGTATTATATAAATGATAAGAGATAAAATAATATTATGTATATATAGGTATGCACATTATTTACCTAGACCTAGATAACATTAATTTAGTCTAAATGGTGAGATTTACTAGGCTCTTTAGCTTTTTTTTTTTTTTTTTAAGATTTTACTTATTTATTTGACAGACAGAGATCACAAGTAGGCAGAAAGACAGGTGGAAGCAGGTGGGGAAGCAGGCTCCCCAGTGAGCAGAGAGCCCAATGCAGGGCTCGATCCCAGGACTTGGGATCATGACCCGAGCGGAAGGAAGAGGCCCCAAACCCACTGAGCCCCAGGATCTTTAGCTTTAGCTGTATATAAATACTTCTGGTGTGAACACCCATTTCTGCCTTTTGCCCAAATTGAAACAGTGTCCAAATCTCAACAATAGTTTGACTCTTCATCAGGTTCTTCGTACCCAACATCTTGAAGCTTTATTTCTTGTTGCTTTTATTGTTATTACGCAACAAAATGCCCCCCTTGCTGTCATCGATTTCAGAACCAACTGGTTTAGCATATGTTCCCCACATACAGAAGGTGCCTTGCACATTTTCACCCACAGACACCAACACCCACATGTCACTCCTGTGCAGAGACATGTAAATAAATGTAAATGTTTGGCAGAACAGGTCCACCTGTTCCAAACCCATCTCGTATCTTTCCCCACCCCAGATTTTATTTATTTATTTGAGACAGTGAGAGAGAAAGTACGCGTTAGAGAGAGCAGGAGTGGTGGGAGGTGGGAGGGGTGGAGATGAAGAAGCAGGCTCCCCGCTAAGCAAGGAGTCCAACATGGGGCTCGAACCCAGTACCCTGGGATCATGACCAGAGCAGAAGGCAGACAGTCAACAGACCGAGCCACCCAGGAGCCCTATTCACCTTGTATCTTCAGCAACTTCTTTTATAATGTACTCTCATACTTTCCTGACTCCTCTTCTTTAATTCTTTTACAATGTTGGCACTTCAATAATACTATTTGTTTTAAATTGCTGGCTTTACTTTATCTCTCTTTGTTTCATACTCTTTTCATTTCTGAAGAATGTTCATCTTAGGAGATACTTGTTATCTTGAAGGAGTCAACTTCTCTAAATCCCAGATTCCTCAGCCAGTAAAATGCAGAGAGAGGTATCATCTCTGGAGAATCTTGTGAGAATTAAATTGAATAATATATAACACTTTGAATAATTTCAACATCATGGTTATGGTGACTATCTAGATTTAATATCAATGTGGAGCTTCCTCTGGACTTCCAAACAGTGTCTCGCCTCTCTTCACCATTCCACATAACTGCCTAAAGCAGTTAAGTCCTTTTTGTATGACCTCATTTGTCTTCTGTTCTTTACTTTTGAAATGTTTAGCTTTTTCTTTCTAAGACATTGACCTGAATAAATATTGCCACAACCAAATACCATCCTGAATCTGATTATTTTCTTCTTGGGCATAATTAGTATTTCCTTAGTTTATTGACTTAGCACCTGGACCAATTATCTTGTTTTGTTAAAGCAAGAGCTAAACAAGGCAAGAACCGGGGGTTCATTCCCTGTTTAGGCCAGTTGGGGTTGCACTGAAAACACATTTCTTTCATGGTCACAGATGTGCCCCTAATCCTGACCATCTGCTTAGCAAATGAGCAGGAGAGCCAGGGTAAGCCACACTGGACTCTGTTACACAGTCCAGTTTCAGCACTAAGAATTCTGGCTGACTAATCGCTGCGTCATCGTATTTAAGGACTGGAGCACAGCTTAGCAGATGCCTTGGGTATGATCCAGGAACAATACCAATGGAGGGGGGTGAGAAAAATAAGAGCCTTAGACAAAGTGGCAACCAACAGGGACCCTGAGTATACTGATTAAGATGTGCCTTTTATTACAAATTATTTTAAAAGACTAGACAGTTTTTATCATTAATTTTTCTTCAGTTGATCCTCTATAAGAGGTTCAAGTGAACATTTATTTGAAATTTTTATCCTCCAGCCAATTTTACATGGTTATACATCTATTACATTGTTACATATAGTCACATTGATATATATTATTGGGCAACACTTTATGTTTCAAAATGGTGTGCTCTTGGTTGCTATGTCATGATTTGTCAGATTTGGAAGATTCTCACTAAAATTTTCACTGAATTAAAAAAAATAAAAATAAAATTTTCACTGAATTAAAAAAATAAAAATAAAATTTTCACTGAATTAAAGACTTTGAACTATAGCCATGAATGGGAGATTTTGGCAAACTGTGTAAGGGATCTCCAACCTCTCATTGCCTTCTGAATTCTAATTAGGCAAGTATAAAGTGGTTCTGTGTCAGAGCAAGTAGTCCCAAAGACAAAGCTGCCCCATTAAATCAAAAGGCACAAACGTCAGCAGAACTCTGAGACACTGGGGTTTCCAATAAGAAAAAAACTCATTAAATGAATGGTGCTTTTCATGGTGTTCCATTTTTATTCCCTGTCAGAGAAAATTAAGAGAATCTATTTTTTTCAAAGGGAGAAAACAAAGGTGTTCACAGTTGAATAGCATTTATATATTTGACACTTTATCTTCTGGGGACAGTTTGATCAAGTTACTAGTTTATTATCTTTGAAGTACTAATGAGATTTTTCCTTAGGAAAGTATTCTTTGTTCTTAAGAATAAAGAAATGCTTCTTTTATCAAAGGTTTTTATTAGTAGTAGGATATATATATATATATATATATATGTATACATATATATATGTATATATGTATATATATATAGTGCATACAGCTCTTAGCACTGAACAATTAAATCAATGACCAGTGACCTTTTGGGAGTGGCATTCCAAGTCTTCGTTCACTCGAATTTCAGATTTCATTAGCCAAGGATGTACTGTAATGATTAGGAGACTTAGTTATATAAGTATCATTGTAGACAAGCAATCATGATTTTAAAAATTGTTTATGACAGTTTTTTTAAATTAAAATAGAGTAAAGATAGTCCACATGACTTCTGATTTTGCTTTTCTTTGTAAAAGTTGCAGGAGAAAAATCACCCCTTGTGGGAGTCGTTATGAGTCATATTTCTCTGTTCTGTTATTCCTGGGACAGCTGTTGGGAACAGAGGCTTTCAAGAGGGAGCATAATGTTGTGTTTGCTGGAAGCAGGGAGTGTTTTACTTTCTCTTTGCATCCCCTGTGCCTGATACATAGGAGGCATTCAGTGATGGCTGTTCAATAAATAAATCCAGTTTGGAGGTATTTTCAGGTATGGTTGTATTGAAGTACTGTTGTATTGAATTATATTTTTCTCCCATTTCACTGTGGGCTCATTATCTTTGTAATCCCAGCTCCAAGGAGATATAAGTGAGGCCACCAATCATTCTTTTATTTTATAAAACGCCCTTAATCTAACTCAATGGTGGAATACTAAAACTCATGGATATGTTCTTAATTAGAAACACAGAATAAAAAATAAATTTTAAAAACCAGAATAGTAACCTTCCAGGCACTCATCCTAAAAACAAACCATAATTCTTAAATATCTAGTATCTATGAAAATTCCAAATGTTAAAAAGTCCTCAGGGATATATATATATATATTTTTTTTTTAAATTTATTTTCCTTCTCCCTATCAAGACAAATAACTAAAGGAATTTCTTCAGTTTTGGCCCCAATATTTAGAGATTCTTAAGGGGACTATGAACTTATAGTTGTATTTTTCTGCTTGTTATCTGAATTTTTAAAATAATTTTTATATTATATTGCTTCAAAGAGAAGTTAAAAGATTCTTTTATCTTTTTATATTATATAAGCATTTTGTAACATACCTGAGATCCTATGGGCAATGAAGATGTTATAAATATGTATGTATATATGATTTATAAAATTTCCCTTTTGCTGTCTCTGTTTGTAATACCATGCTTCACATGTAAGTGTTCAATGGATGCTTTATAGTAGAACAGAATTGAGAAGCTCTATGTCTGAAAATAGAATTAAAGGGCAATTGAAGTTATGGAAATACTTACTCATAGACTACAATAACTAAATGAGGACCATAGTCCATAAACCCTTGTAGTAAAGTATGATCCAATGGTAAAAAAAGGACAGGGGAGAGTAATTTCATTAATAGGACCATCTCATTTTGAAGTGAGGTGAGGGAAATAAGTATCAAGTTAGCCAAATCTTGCTTCAGAAGTAAAGGAAAGTTGAAATTAAAAGAAAAAATTATTGTTTGGGAGTTAAAAGAAAGTACATTAATTTGTGAATTCTAGAGGAGTAAATGACTTAAGCATTGCTACATTATAAAATTCTCTAGTAAAATTTTTGACTTTGAATTCTTCCATATGCTGGGTAATGATGATGTTTTGTTTATTCATAATAGTTCAATTCTGTGTCATAAATGCTGACTGTCTCAGGCATGACTCACTAATAAAATCAAATTAGAGGAAAATAGGATTTGTAGCTTCAATGAAGCCATCTCTCAGGATCTATAGGTAGGTCAAGGAAGTTTCCAAATCAATATGATATTCCATTGTGTAACTTTTTATGTTCAATCTTCTATTATTGATGTTTTCAGAAGAAGTTATTTAAATGGTAAATATATTGCCTTGCTGTAATACATGAATCTAATATGTAAACTAGAGAAACCCTTGATTCTTTCCAGATATTCTTGGTTAAATAAATTGATATATGTGGTTATCCTGCTTAATTTAAGATTAAGGGTTTTAGGCACAAAGAAATTAGGGAAGCCTTAGTTTAATAGAATTGCAGATGAAACTATTATCTCAAAGAGATACCTGTATTCCCATGTTCATTGCAACATTATTCACAGTAGTCAAGGTATGGAAACAACCTCAGTGTCCATCAATGGATAAATGGATCAAAAATTATGATATATTATTCAATCTTGAAAAAGAAGGAAATTCTGTCATTTTGAAATTCATGGATTAACCTGGAGGGTATATTGGTTAAAAAAATAAATAAATAAACCAGGGAAAGACAGATATATGCTTGGGATCACTTATATGTGGAATCTTAAAGAAAAAAAAAGTTGAATTCATAGAAACTGAGAGTAGAAAAGTGTTTGCCAGGGGCTGAGAAGCGGGGTAAATAGATAGATGCTAGAGAAAGGTAGTTTGCAGCTTCAAGAAGTTGTCCAGGCAAAAACTGAAAATGGCCCCTATATATGAAGGGCAAGGAGAGGGCAAAGAGGCAGACCACTCCAGCTTGGTAGGTGGCAGGTTTAATGAGTAAAGGAACTCGCATACATCTGAGGCTTGTCTTCAGTGACTGCAAGACAAGTAGATAGCCACAATTGCCTGCCAGAATCTTAAAAGTCTATATAGAGGCTTTAATTGGGTTCAGTCATGTATACTGTCCAGGTTGTCTCATTAACACATGTGCTCCCTCAAGGCTACATTTTTGAAAATGGCTCCCACCATGGGAATGGTGAACAGAGTGTCCATTCCATGGGTAAGGGAGGGGGTACAGGCTTCCTGTTGCCTGGGTCTAACTCTTGAGTCAACCAGCAGTCGTTTCCTCTTGATGACCTCCTCAAAGAACAGGGTATGAACTTTGTTATAAGATGAATAGGATGATGGTCCAGTTTATAACATGGACACTAAGTTGGTAACACTATATTCTATAACTGAAATTTGCTGAGAGTAGAAATTAAATGATCACACACACACACACACACAACAAATATCTGAGCTGATAGGTGTGTTAATTCCAAAGCGGAGAATCTTTTCACAATGTATATCAAATAACCACATTGCTTACTTTAAATACATTACAATGTTTATTTGTCGCTTATACATCAGTAAAGCTAAAAAGAAAAACAGAGTCCCAGCTGAAAAGAAAAACAGAGTCCCAAGATCTATTTGAAAAACCTTACAATCATGTCACTCAGGAGCACCAACAAAGCAATTGCAAAGAGCAAATGTAAAGTTGAGGTTTTTTCAAACTTTACATGCTAATTAAGTAGTTCTTACACATTAATGTGAATTAAGAGTCTGTGTCCATGGAATTGTATTAGACAACATCACATTTTGTGAAGCATTCATTGAAAAAGTCACTGCACTAACTGAACAGCCAATTATGAAATTGAAATGATTCTTTATTTCTGAAGCCTCCTTTTACCTCATGGTCTCTTAGCAGGAACAGAATTAAAATTAGTGTGTAACATCATTTTTCCAGTGGAAGAAAATTGTTCAAAAGGTTAGAGAAGCTCGGGGGCTATTACGGCTTTGAGTTTCTCTTGGATCAGCCAAGTTTACTCTAAATTAAGTAATCACCGTCTCTGTTCCCATCTACGAACACAAGATCCTGGTCATAGAGGTCTTACAATAGTAACATTAAACATAAAACTATAATATAATTAAGTAATTATATTAAGTAAGATTTGCTTCATTTAACCCTCACGGCAATCATATGAGATTTTCACATCCATTTTGCATTTGAGGAAATGGAGGCTTAGAGAGGTTATGTGAACTGCCTGGTGATCCAGAGCTAGTACATGTCAGAGCCAGCATTTGAACCAAGTCTGTAAAACCCGAAGTCCGTGCCATTAATCTATGCTAGTAGTAGTATGCTAGTGTTTCCCCTGCTTAAATTTTGTGGATATATTCTCATGAGTCTGAGAAATCTGTATGAGTGAATATGTATGGATACCATGAATTCAACATTTTCTAATGAAAGAAGAAACAATTGGTCCATACCTAGCATTGTAGTAGAGTATATTATTTTGCCTTCACTATTTTCCTATATTTATTTATTTATTTATTTCAAGATTCTATTCATTTACCTGACAGAGATAACAAGCAGGAGAGATTCAGGCAGAGAGAGAGAAAGGAGGAAGCAGGCTCCCCGCCAAAGCAGAGAGCCCAATGCGGGACTCGATCCCAGGACCCTGGGATCATGACCTGAGCTGAAAGCAGAAGCTTTAACCCACTGAGCCACCCAGGTGCCCACAAAATATTTATTAATCGGAATATGCTGGTTGGTCTGTTAGCCACTGGAGAGAAAGGGGAAATTAAGCACATGGAAATACCTCTCTCATGGAGTGTGCCTTTTGGTGAGGGAAGACAAACACTAAATAGTAAGTAATTAAAATGCATGGAACGGAAAATGGTGGTAAGTGATGGTGGAAAAAAAAAAGAAAAAAAGAAATCAGGACCTGGGGAAGAGATGCATGGGGCTATGGGGATACAATTTACAAGAGGATGGTCAGGTGCTCGCTTTGGCAGCACATATACTAAAAAAGAGGATGGTCAGGGAAGACTCATTAAGACAATGATATTTAATCCAAGAACTGATAAGAGTAAACAAAGTAGAACTGAATGAGCCCTAAGATCATCTGGGAGAGGCAATCTAAGGTGGAGATTCAAAGCTGCTGGGCACCTGCTGTGTTCAAGGAATAGCAAGGAAATCAACGTGCTGGGGCAGAATAACCAAGGTGAAAGCAGTAGGACACACTGGGTGGGGGCCAAGAGGCGATCATAAGGATTAAATTTCATTCTGAGTGTGATAGGAGCCATTGATGGGCTCTGAGCAGAAGATTAAATTGATGTTGCATGTTTGGGAAAAAAAAAAAAAATCACTCTGGGGGCGCCTGGGTGGCTCAGTGGGTTAAAGCCTCTACCTTCAGCTCAGGTCATGATCTCAGGATCCTGGGATCAAGTCCCGCATCAGCTCTCTGCTCGGCAGGGAGCCTGCTTCCTCCTCTCTCTCTCTGCCTGCCTCTCTGCCTACTTGTGATCTCTGTCTGTCAAATAAATAAGTAAAATCTTTAAAAAAAAATCACTCTGTTTGCACTGTCAAAAATAAATAATGAAGGTCCAAGATAAGAAGCAATGAGTCAGGAGGCTATTGTAACAATCCAAGTAAGAGAAGGCTTGGGGCACACAGGATGGCATGAATATGGAAGAACAGAGGGTATATATAGGAAAGAATATAGTAAGACTGAACCATAGAGCTCTAACTATAAGAGGTCAGAACAATTAGGAGAAATCAACTAAGGAAAATGAAAAAGAGCAGCAGAAGAGGTGGGAGGAAAAACTAGAAGAATATAGTACACTGGACACCAAGTAACAAATATATCTCAGGGAAGGCAGTAATCAACTGTGAACGATGCTGCTCGTTGTTAAATATGATCAAGACTAACAGCTGACCATTGGATTAGCATTCCAGGGTGCTTAGGGACCTCACCAAGTAGTTGCAGTCTAGTAGTGGCTTCTAAGCCTGTTAGGACGACGTTTATACAGTGCAGCCTATCCATTTCTTAAATTATTTACTAAAACAAGAAAGTGATTTGTTACCTCAGAAACATTCGCATGTCTTATTTTTACTTGTCTTAAGGAAGAATTTTTATAAAGTAATAACTTCAAATTTTTTTTTCTGTTACATTTTAGGACCTGTCAAAATCGTCATTTTTAGATTTAAAGAACTATCCATTGAACAAAACAATAAAACTTTGATAACTGATATGCTCAGTTTTAACTTGGAAGCCTATTTGGCTTTATAGTTTTATTGGACCTGTAAACATAAAGAGCCTATACCTATATATTATTCCCTTTTTTGGGGGGAGATTTTTTTTCTCCCCCGCTGGGAATTGTTTTCCTTGGGAAGAGAGTGGACATTGCTCAGTAATGACAAAATGCACTCCATGCTATCTCTCCCAACAGCAGCCAATCCAGTTTGAAAGAAGTGGAAACTATTATTATTTTTTAAAGATTTTATTTATTTATTTGAAGGAGACAGAGAGAGCATGAGAAGGGGAGGGGTATGGGGCAGAGGGAGAAGCAGACTCCACCCTGAGCAGGGAGCCCGAGACGGGGCTCAATCCCAGGACCTGAGATCACGAACTGAGCCCAACGGGGGCGCTTAACCTACTGAGCCACCCAGGTCCCCCAGAGTGGAAACTATTATTGATGTCAATTGTAAAACCGCATAGGTCATTGTGAGTAATAAGTTAGTGTAAGTTTATGCCCAACACATAACAAATGTCATGTTTGCTATTATTATTCCTTGGAATTTTAGAAATAGGAGTATTTGGTGGACTGCAAAAATTATTTTACACTTGATAATTTAATAACACAATCTTAGTTCTATTTTAAACTGTTACTTTTTATTTTTATATCTTTACATATAAGCGAAGTGAAATAATTAGATCCTGGGACAGATTGTAGAGCATAACAGATCCTGAACACCCTTTCAGAGAATGATATATACGTATTCTAAGATTGAGGCTCTTGACATCTTACTTTTAGCCTTAAGTTTTGACTAGTTATATTAATTGATTTTCATGACAGCCTTAGTCCTTTTTTTTATGTTATGCCATTATATAAAAAAATCATTTTTGTGTGTCTTAATCTGAAAGAAGTTGGTATCTATTAGTAAAACATATATATAAGAGATTTATATAACATATGTATATATATACACACACACAACATATATATATAATATAAGCATATATAATGTGTATATGCACATACATGCATAATACTTATATAATATGTATATATAAAGAGACACAATACATTGTATGTGATATCATATATGATTTGGAGTGTGAATATGTTATGTTTGTATTTATTTGTAACCGATATATTTCTTTTTAAAGATTTTATTTATTTATTTATTTGAGAGAGAAACAATGAGAGAGAGCATGTAAGGGGAGAAGGTCAGAGGGAGAAGCAGACTCCCCATGGAACTGGGAGCCCGATGTGGGTGGGACTTGATCCTGGAACTCCGAGATCAGGACCTGAACCAAAGGCACCCAGAGTGCCCTGTAACCCATATTTATGTATTTATATGGAAAGTATGTAGCTTTAGTACAATATAAAATGGGATCTTATAATGTAATTCCTTTGTCCAGATAAATGATAAACTTAAAAATTATAATTTTTTAAATGAGTACATACATTTTATTTTTTTATTTTTTAAAGATTTTATTTATTTATTTATTTTGACAGAGAGAGAGAGAGAGACAGTGAGAGAGGGAATACAAGCAGGGGGAGTGGGAGAAGGAGAAGCAGGCTTCTTAATGAGCAGGGAGCCTAATGACGGGCTTGATCCCAGGACTCTGGAATCATGACCTGAGCTGAAGGCAGATGCTTAACCACTGAGCCACCCAGGTACCCCAAGGACATACATTTTTTAAAATGACCATTATTCACGATCACATTACTAGAGAGTCTATTAATGATACATGATTTTTACCACAATGATATGTTTAATTTTTGCATTGGATAAGGTGAAGTATTTTAGATTTCATAATTCTAAAGTATGTTTTCTGTCCTAAGTCTGAGTAATGACGTGGGATTCCAACTCTCCTCCCACAAAAACTAGACTTTCCTAATCCCATTTTTAAAGTCTTGTATTTGCATACTGAAGACAGTGTAGGTTGAGGTCTTTGAAACAATTTCAACTTCAATTCTCTGTCTCTACATTCTCTGGATTTCATGGAATGCTTGAGGCCAATTCTGCGTGAAAGACTCCCAACTGTTATTACTTTGTTGGAAAAAGCAAGAGGAAAAAAGAATGTCTTAAATTAATTTTTTAGGCCATACTTAGTCCAGATTTTCTTTCCTTTCATATCCTCTTCTGCTTTTTGGTATTATTGAGGTTCTTTAAACAAGGCCTTGAGCTATTCATTGCTAGTGATTCATTACCAAAAGACTTTTTGTTAAGGGATTTTATTTTGGTTCAAGGAAAAGAAAACGATGAAATGGGTAATTCTATTTTGAAATGTATCAGTGAAAAACCAACAAATTCAAGTTTTAAATATTAATAAAAGTTTAGGAGAGAAAGCAAATTTTGCATAAATAAATTTTTATTTGAAGCATTTTCAGCCTCCAAGTTTCCATGCTATTAGGTAAAAATGCATTTTATTTTCAATGTTTTCCTATTTAATTTTTGTGATGTTCCCTGTATGAATTTAGTTTCATGAAAGTGAAATGATTTTAATATCTATTTCTTCCCAATTAACTATTAATTCCAAACCCCATTTTGTGTGTGAATGTATGTATGTATATGCATTTTATATATTATATTATATATATATTATATATATATACACACATATATATAGTTCAAATATGTCCTTATTCAGCACAATTGCATATTTTTCTTTTAGATATCTCATATTAAAAGGAAGTCAGGGGAGCCTGACTCTGCCTTTAGCTCAGGTCATGATCTCAGGGTCCTGGGATAGAGCCTCACATCAGGCTCTCTGCTCAGCAAGGAGACTGCTTCCTCCTCTTTCTCTCTCTGCCTGCCTCTCTGCCTACTTGTGCTCTTTGTCAAATAAATAAATAAAAATCTTTAAAAAAAAAAAAGAAAGAAAAACAAAGTTGCACATACACTCATATTTATTACCTGTTTTACATTGCTTCATTTGTCTTGTTTTTGGAGTGGTGCTGTGGCAAAAGCAGGGGGTAGTTCTCCACTCACATGCTTTGTACATGTGAACAGCTTTATTCTTGTAAAATAGCAGAAATGTGCAGTCTGTTTCAGCCCTTCAGGCACTCATCATGCACCGATTGTTTACAAAAGTGAACTGGGTGGCAAGAATTTAAAGTGCCTTGAAACCATTAGATGATTAACTTTCCCTTGAGTTCCATGTCACCCTGAACAGGCTTTCTGAAGGACCTATTATAGTCTTCTTCCCCTGGTACTGATCAAGGAAAACAAAAATAGAAGCATCGTTGAGTACAACGTTGATTTTGAGATGAGGCATTGTTTAAAAAGAGAATGCTAGGAAACTGCTATAAAGTACAAACATTTATCTAAGCCTAATGGACAATGCCGATTGTTTTGCCTCCAAGTCCAGAACCTTTAAAAAGCCCTTTCTCAAGTGGATAAAATCTCAAGAGAATTTACTGAGATTATTTCTGTAAATGGTAAGCAAGCACATGGCTGTTCAGTAGGAAACTTACCTTCAGTAGGAAACTTACCTTTTCGTGTGAAAAATGTTGAAGGTGTCTCTTAATAATGCTTATACTGGTTTTATGAAGTCAATAAAACTGCACTTGAATAAAGGCTGATTTAATATTTTTAAAAGTAAGAGTCTATTATCAACATAAAAAATGAACAAGTCCATGTAACCGTTCAGAACTAGAAATGGGATCAACTCTCATTGGAAACAAAAATGAAAACAAAAACAAAAACATGAATACCATGTGGAGACTTATCATTTATTGCAACATTCTCTGAACATATGCTATGCTGATCACTGGATCTAAAATATGGAAAGAGAAATTTTAAGCAAAAACGGATAAAGTTAGTGCATCTTTCTCTTTGATTATAATTGAGACACTTAAATGCACAGAAAACACAGAACAAACATTTCCCTTAGTGTTAGACATGTGTTTGGACTTCGGGGACTTGAATGATACGATTTCTCTAGCAATAACATTAAATGGCATCCTTTCTCCTCATTTGTGAAATTGGTTTCCAAACAAGAGGATCAATATTTTTTTTTTTCTAAGCGGTCCATTTTTTAAAAAGTAGTACTCATATCAATACCACTTTTTTTAAAAAATTTATTTAACAGACAGAGATCACAAGTAGGCGGAGAGGCAGGCAGAGAGAGAGGGGGAAGCAGGCTCCCTGCTCAGCAGAGAGCCCAATGCAGGGCTCGATCCCAGGACTCTGGGACCATGACCTGAGCCGAAGGCAGAGGTTTAACCCACTGAGCCACCCAGGCGCCCCTCAATACCACTTTTAATATAACTTCTTCCTGGTGTTACCCTTTTGAACAAGAAACATGTCCTCAACCACTCCAATCTTGAAAAAAAATATACACAAATACACTTCGGTTGTTCAAGAAATGAGAATGTGGAGTCGTAATCGGTTTCTTAGCATAGAATAGTGAGGGTTGGTGGTTGTCAATAAGTTTTACACAAATGCTACAAATTGCTGAGGTCCCCCAAACAGGGCTTTATACAAACCCTCTATATCATTTAAATATAGAGAATTTCACATTGCAACAATAAGCTTGTTCTAAATGAAGTTCATGATCATTCTAGACATTAAACCTAATACCACTGGCTCCATCCTTAGGAAGGAGTGACAACAGATGGTCTCATATAGAATAATACTGTGATTATTCCCATTTTTGTTGAGCCCACACTTACATGGCAGCTCTAAAAATTTTTACTTTGGGATCAAGTTTCAAATTATAATAATATTTATTGATACTTGAGATATCCTGTCCTATCCCCCCGTGTCTCCCATAAAGTGAAAACAGTTCCAGTGTTTTTTGCATTTAAAATATACTTAAATACCTGTCAATTTCAGCTTAAAGTCTTGGTCTGCTCAGTTGATTAATTGCCAAATTAACAGTTTCAACAAAAACTGTTATGCCCAAGTTTTCATGTCCCAGAGACCACCAAGGAGCCAAGCACCGATGCAATCACATGAGGGTTTATTTGACAAGCTTAAGCTTGGGCCCAAGTATACCCGACACAGCGGAGTAAGGACTTGGACCCCAAGGTGACATGCTCAAGCTTGGGCCCAAGTATACCCAATGCAGCGGAGTAGAGACTTGCACCCCAAGGCTAGTTAAGGCAGGGGTTTCTATGGGTCATTACAAGAGGCTTGGGTTGGGGGGAGGAAGAGAAGTTTCAGACTTTTCTGCAGTAAGCTGATTAGCTGTTGCCGGGGTGTTGCAGGGTGGGGTACTTTCTTGGAACTAAAGCAGGGTGGGGGTCCCTGGAACTAAAATAAAGTAGGGGAAAGTTTAGCCCTTGGGCCTGAGCCGGCTGCCAAAGTTAAGATGGCTGTACTTGTGCTAATGCTAAACCCGAGGTGGGATGGCCTTAATTTTCTCAGCCTCCACAAAGCCTCTTCTTGAAAGGAGAATTTGTTCTTAAATTAACTAATTTATTAATTTATTTGCTTTAAGAGTAACAATGTGATTTTGCGGATGGATCCCATTCTATCAGGTATTGCTTACAAAGTAGCATTTTTGTTGTCTATTAGAATGACATGGAGAACGTAGAATAACTCATGAGTGAGGCAAATGTGAAATGTTACAGCCTGACTAGATGCTTCCCTTTGTCAGTTGCTGCTTCTCTTTCTCAGTTGCTTCTTTCCAACCACACCCACACTAAACACAAAACACAAGCTATGTGGATAACACCAGGAAACTGTGATAAATCTTAGCTTACGAATGCATTTTCTAATTTGACCCCTTATTTCCGGCATAGGTAGGAAACGCTGGAACCGAGATGATGAAATTCTAGAACCTAGGTGAGGTTCGGTGGACTGAGGTCCGGAGCCGATGACCAAGAAAGAATTCTTGAGACATCTTTGGTGCAAAATGGTGGTTTATTAAAGCACAGGGACAGGACCCGTGGGCAGGAAGAGCTGCTACCCCAGGTTGTGAGAGAGGGCAGAGTATGTACCTTGTGGTTGGGGGAAGGTGAGGGGAAAGGAGATTTCAACGGAACTTTCATATGCTAAAGAGGGCCTGGATACCTGAGGCCTAGAGGCCTTGCAGCTTGATCAATGTTGTCTTTTGGCCAGCCATTAACATCAAGATAGTTGGGAGATTTCTGGTGGGCTGTCACAATCCTGCTATCAAGTGTCTTTGTTAGTGAGATTTAGGTTCAGAAGAGATTTAACTTTATTTACATTTCCTTCTACCTCAGCTTCCTTCAGTTTTGTTTATGGAAGGGAGGGTGACATTAGGGTTTGAGAACTGAGTTATTTGCCTCTGGAAATTGTGCTATTGATAAGGTAACTTCTTTGTTTGTAGGTCTCTAGGACATTTGTAAACCAAGGGAGACTCCTGTCCTGCAGAATTGTGATCTCTGGGAGTTAACCATTTGCTTTTCCTTTAGGGCAGCCAGGGGTGCCTGAGGAATGTCACACACAGTACTGAGGGGAGCTGGTAGAGACGGGGTGCAAGGTGCCAGCTTTTGCTTTGTCCTCAGCCAGCCTCCTGCTCCCTCATCAGAGAGACTGGTAAGCAACCCCCGTTTTAACCAAAGCAACTCCATCTCTCTTTTACATGGGGAGACACAGTTGCTTCAAATACTTTTTTTACCTTGATGAAGGAAGGAGAGAAGGAAGGAAGAGAGGAAGGAAGGAAGGAAGAATGGAAGGAGGGAGGGAAAACGTAACTGATTCTATGGCAAGAAACAATTGCCTAGGATATGCCTTTATAAAAAATTGTTGGAAGTTGATTAGTTGGCATTCTTGGATCTAAAATCTAGCTTGTATTACTTTGTAAACCTCTGATCTTTTTGTTTGTGCAAGAGCCACATTTTTCCATGTGAAAAGAATTTTTATCTTTTTTTTTTTTAAAGATTTATTTATTTGACAGAGAGAGAGAGAGATCACAAGCAGGCAGAGAGAGAGGAGGAAGCAGGCTCCGAGACTCAGGACTCTGAGATCAAGACCTGAGCCGAAGGGCAGCATCGGCTTAACCCACTGAGCCACCCAGGCGCCCTGAAAAGAATTTTTAAAGAATCAATTACCATGAATCCTTGCATGATAAATGAAGACGTTTTGCCTAATTCCAAGGACAGTGGAAGAGTTATTGTGTACTTTAAAGTCACTCCACTACTGGTGTTAAGCTAATGTTATTTTATAAGTATGTTAATGTAATTTTCTGTTTGTAAAAGAAGTTACACAGGGTGATGGGAGGGGAGCTGAATTGGAGAAAATCTTAAAACTGAATCACCAAACAAATGATAGCAGATGAGGATACTAATATTAGATGACCTAAAGGCAAAAATATATTCTACATGCAATAACAGGAAGAGAACCTTGTTTTCTACTCACCCAATTTTTATTTTTATATCTGCTTATACTGAAATTATTTCTTTCTACACTTGAAAGAATTCCCTTACTGTCTTGACCTTTCAAAAATTCATCTTTCCAAAATCGGGAATGGGGAAGAAAGACCCTCCGGAGCACTTTCAGGTCTATTAACTTATCTAAACATTCTATTAGAAAAACCCAGATTTTTTCTTTTACAAATCAGGTTGGAGTCTTGCAGAAGTCTTTGCTACAGGCGATCTGGAAATGTAGAAGGGCATAAAGACAAAAGTCAAAATCCATGAATTCCAGCACTTGCCAATATTTTGGTTTATTCCTTTTTTTCAAGTCATTTTTCTTATGCATATGCATTGAGACACATGTAAAGGCATAAATATAATCTGATTTTTCAGCTAATCCTTAATAAAAACATGCTGAGCAGGCCTCTTAATTTGAAAATTCTTGTCAGCAATGTTACTATTTTCAGTTGTTTCTTATCTCATAAAACATTAAGCATTCATTCCCAAAGATACTTCTCAAAGCAGAAATACCTTGAGGAAGGAGAGCAACCATGATCACATATGAGTGTATTGATGCCTACATGCTAATGATTGATGAAGAAGAAAGAGAGAGCTTAAGTACAAGAGATTTGCAAAGTGACTGAAAATGGTGCTTGTTTTTATTTCCTTCAAGTTCAGTCTTACAGGGAAAATTGGCTCTGGTCCTTTCGAACCCTTGCCATTGTGATGAGGGAACAGAAGGCTGGCTGAGGACAAAGCAAAAGGCTGACACCCACCTTCCCCCACCCCCACTCCTGGGGTAGGAAATATGTGAAGTCTTTGGGAATCTCCCACTTATCTTAATGTTAATACCTTGCTACAGGGGAAAAAACTTGACAATGACAAGGCCTCAAGGCCTCGGTATCTTGTAAGTCCTCTTTAGCATATGAAAGTTTTTTTGAAGCCTCCTTTTTTCCTCACCACCCCACCCCATCTTAGGTAACCTGCTACTGTTAACAACTGGGTGTGGTGAAAAAATAATGAATAAGGTTTTTCTGAAAATAAATAAATTGAAAAAAATATATATGCAAAAAAAAAAAAAAAACAACCTCAGGGCAGCCGCTCTTTCTGCCCAGGGTCCTGTCCCCTGGCTTTAATAAACCACCGTTTTGCACCAAAGATGTCTCAAGAATTCTTTCTTGGTCATCGGCTCCAGACTCCACCGCACTGAACCTCACCTATATTCTAAAACTTCATCATTTGCTTTAATATCCCGAAGGACTTCAGCATTGAAATTGTCAGAGTGATCATCAGAATATATGACACAATTATAAAGTGTATATTATATCTTACAGAGAGTTAGGCTAGATGCTCAAATATTTAGGAGGCAGAAAGAAAGACACGGATTCAATGCTCAAGGTTACAGAGCAAAACTGAAACCTAACCAAATTTCCCAACCAAGATGTTGTTTGTTCATTTTTCACTTTTCCATATTATCTCTTTTATAGGAAGAACCAGAGTCTCACAATGGAAGACACATCTGTTTATGTGCTAAACAAATAACAGTAACTTAACATAAACTCACTTTGAAATTCACATTGTTTGAACTTAATGTATTTCATCAGAATGAAAATGTAATTTTCTAACTATATAATAAACTTTCAATATTTTAGAGTCATAGATATTTCGAGTGGTATTACATGACCATGGCAAACAACAGCAGTCCCTTATTTTTATTTAGCTTATATTACTATCACAGTTATTAACTGGTCAGACGCGTCCAAGGAAGTTTTTGTTTCCTGCGTATCAAAGCTAAAAAGAGGAATGCTTTTGTAAGACAGAACATTTCTCTCAAAATATTGCCATGCACACATGCTTTTTCTTTTTCCTTTCTCATTTGCTGGATAAATCCTATTGGACAGTTCCCGGTTCTTAGGCAAAATCAGAAATGTTTACTCCTCAAAAGGAGCAGAAAATACTGTTGGGTCCCCAGTGTTGGGTCCCCCAGTAATGGGTCCATGGTTAAAGGAGTTAGACTGATACAAAGTGAAGGTCAAGCAAAGCTTTATTTCGCGCCAAGCATCGAGAATCAAACCGACTGGCCGGGGCCACGCCTCTTACAGAGAGCGCCACCCCTCCCTGCCTCACAGACTAACTTTTATAGAGCAAAGGCCATGTGGTTGCCCTGGCCACACATAGGTGGCGAATGAGAATGTAACACACAGAGAAAGCTGCACAGTCATGCTAGGTCACATGTAAGTGACCAATTGAATTACAATTTATCCTATAGTAAACATTTGAACTAGCCTATCACCTTGGTCAGAATTGGCACACAAAAGGTGGGGCCCACACTCCTTGGTAGCTAGGGAGACCAGTATGTGAGCTCTACTGATTGGATGTCTCCACCTGACCCGAATCATCCCTGAGTTCGGGCTGTTATCTCTACCTGACCTGACCCACCCTTGTATTGGGGTTTTGTTACCTGGGACTGGTTTCCCAGACTTGTTTTTAAATAAGTTCCTCTGGTGCTCGCTTCGGCAGCACATATACTAAATAAGTTCCTCTGGGGGGGGCAGGGTCAATTTAAGTTTTACTGTATAAACAACAAAATGGTTGTTCAACCGAGGTGGGGCCGCTCCGGCTAAACAGACCCTTACAATACTATTCCAAAATATGCCTCTTTGGCATAAGGATTATTTTGAACTTGTTATTATTATTTTTTTAACACAACAGATATGGGAGAATTTCTGAAAACTTCTGAAGACAGAGAATTTACCTTTTTGTAAGAATCATTTGTGTTTCCTTCTCTGTGCCAAGAGGGAAATATAATTAAATCTCTGGAAACCTAAATGGAGAAGACTGGACTTAAATCTGCATATCAGTCACACCCTTGTTTACTGTGCTTTGCCTGAGAACTTCCCACAACTGACCCTCCCTACCCTCAGTATCTCTCTTTTGTCATTAGCTGAAGATGGCAATTGAATTATTTATTTTTCTTCAAGTTTTTATTTAAATTCCAGTTAGTGAACTTAATAATGGAATATTAGTTTCAGGTGTAGCATTTAGTAATTCAACCCTTAGGTACAATACCCATCACCTGTTTACCACATCCCCCACCCCCAACCCCCACCCACCTCCTGTGTCCGCAACCCTCAGTTTGTTCTTCATACTTAAGAGTCTGTTTCTTGGTTTGCCTCTCTTTTTTACTCCCTATGTTCATTTATTTTGTTTCTTAAATTCCACATATGAGTAAAAGCATATGGTATTTTTCTTTCTCTGACTTACTTTGCTTAACATAATATTCTCTAGCTCCATGTTGTTTGCAAACAGCAGGATTTCATTCTTTTTCATTATTGAGTACTATTCTATGTAGAAACTCCTTTTCCAGTCCTCAGTTGATGGACATTTGGGTTCTCTCCATAGTTTGGCTATTGTCGGAAATGCTGCCTATAAACATTGGGGTGCATGTATCACTTCAAACTAGTAGTTTTGTGTCCTTGGGGTAAATACCTAGTAGTGCAATTGCTGGGTTGTAGGGTAGTTTTGTTTTTAACTTTCTGAGGAACCTCCATACTGTTCAGAGTGGCTGCAACAGTTTGCATTCCCACTGACAATGTTGGAGGGTTCCCTTTTCTCCACATCCTCACCAACACCTGTTGTTTCCTATGTTGTTAAGTTTAGCCATTCTGACAGGTATGAGGTGGTATCTCATTGTAGTTTTGATTTTTATTTCCTTGATGATGAGTAATGTTGAGCATCTTTTTGTGCGTCTATTGGCCATGAAGACGGTATTTATGATGACGTTGGGCCACTTTGAGTTTTCCTTGATATCTCCCATAAATACAGGAGGTATACATGTTATTAAGCTTCTGTTTCTTTTTCTCTGTCTTTAAAGGGAATGTCATAGCCAAGGTCCTAGAAGGGTAGAGAGAAAATTATTTTTCCTCTCCTATATTCCCTACTATCCATTATTTATATGAAGTATCATTTAGAATGACTATGCCTTTCGTTCTTCCCTCCCAGATATAGCTTTCAACTGGAATTTAATTTAAACTAGAATAAGGTTACATTTTTAGTATGATGTAAAAAGACCAAATTGAAAAATTATGGTGTTTTTTTTCCCCTGATTTATACTGAAGGGGTTCAGAACAAGTTTCCCCAAAATGTGCCACTTTGGTATTTGAACTAATTTGAGCTGAAGGTAATTGAGATCCTGTGGGCTCAAGAGAAAAATTTTCTCCCTCCCTTAACTACCTAGAAGAATCTAAATTGGAGTCTTTTCCAGAATGAGAATTATTACCAGAGATAAACTTTATCTGAATGACCCATCTATAGGGCAAGGCAAACATCTAATTTCCAAACATTTACTTCTCTTCCTCTTGCCCTGTGATGTGCCTTTTTTTCCTTTGAAGCTCCAGGTACCCATTTCATTCTTTAGCTCAGAATGACACATATACCTTATTTTACCTTTCTGCCTTTGAACCTCTCATGTATGTGAGGTACCCATACACAAAACTAAATTTTTTTCCTGTTAATCTGTTTTATGTTAATTTGACTGTTAGACCAGCCAAAGAACTGAGCAAGGATGAATAAAATTTTTTCCACCCCATTAATATGATTTTCAAAGAAAATAACTGCAAATAAAATGAAACAGCCTTGGATAAAAGGAAAAAAGAAACAGAACAAAAAGAAAAAGAGAAACAGGGATGAGTATGGTGATTTGACTCTCCCTTATTTCCTGCTACCTGAGCCCATGGAGCCGTCCTATTTCATATCTTTCTGACACTTGGTTTTCCATTAGTTAGATTTTTCTATGTTACCTAGACTACCATCAGCTCTTCTAATGAATCTTTATTTTGAGCCTAAGTAACCTCTAGAGCTATTCTTCTGCTCACCATAAAGAACACTAACAGGGACAGGGATGACATCACTTTATCAATAAAATACTTCAGATAATGTATTAAACATTGCAAAACAAAAATGTTATTTTCTAAAAACTAGATTGTTAACCTTAAAAAAAAAAACTGCCAGTTATTTTGCCAGCAAAGAGTGGTTTATTCAGGAATAAAAAGAATTGCAATCTGAGACAAAGAGGCTACAGCAAAACCATAGGTAAATCTGATAAACAGAGGAGAGGCTTTTTTTTTTTTTTTTTTTAAGGAGAAAAGAGGTAAGCTGGTAAGGCTGTTGTAAACTGAAAGTCTGTTGGAATAGGGGGTTTGAAGTAGGGTGGCTTTTCATTGGTTCATCTGTTGCCCATGGAAGTCAGGGAATCCTCTCTTCCTCCAGCTGGAATAGTAGAGTGGTATACACAGGCAAGGTCAAGTCTGTACAAAGTCAAGCCCCTCTCCTCCTGTTAGGTCTGCTTCAGACTAGGAGTGGCAGGGTATCAGAGTTCTCACTGCCCAAATCTCCTGATTCCATTTTAGGAACATTTCCAGTTATTTTCAAGATATCATAGGTAAAACTTTATATTAAACCATATCCAGCACCTCAAGTATAAACTGCACTTCAACTTAAAGGAACAAATGCAATTTTCCTATGAGAAATGATGTATTCCATATACTTTATGCTACAGGCTTAATTGTAACTGACTTTTGAATTCTGAAGGGATTTAGAACAAATTTACCCAAAATGTGTCATATAAGCATGTCCACTATTTTGAGCTGAAGGTAATCAAGACCCAGAGGATTTAAGAAAAATTATACCTTTCCCTTAAACTACCCAAAATCATTTAGGTTGAGAGCCTGGCTCAGAAAGAAGGCTATTACCACAGGATAACTTTTTTATCTGAATGACCTATCTGTAAGCAGGGCAAACATCTAATTATCAAACATCTGCTCTTGTTGTCCTATGAATCACCCTCCTCCCTTTTGAAGCACCAGTCTTTATCCTATTCCTTAGCTGAAGATGGCATACAAGCCTCAATTGTCCAACTTGTCCTTGGGTCTCTTATTATAGGGCCCTTGTATAGTGACAATTAAATTGTTTTTCTCTATTTAATATGTCTTATGTTAATTTGATTTTTAGAGCAGCCAAAGAACCCAAACTGGTAAAATACTTTTTTCTTCCCCCTTCCCAATAGCTTAAAATTAGAAGACGTGTTTCTTTCCCCTCTACTATGTCTTTAAAAACAGACTAGAGTAAAGAGAACAGCATCCCTGTTAGTTCTGTCAAGATTAGAGGTTAGTGTTAACTCCACTTCTTCTTAAAACAAGACAAAAAATAATAATTTTTAAAAAAAGCTATAGAGAAAGGACATGAAGTCTTTAAGGATTTCTAGGTTGAAAAGTGGTTATAATCCTGATTCCTTCTAGCCTTTTGGCTTTGACATTATCAGAGCAGCTGAAAATATGCTTTTCATTAAGGGGACAAATTATCAATTATCAGAACTTAAACTATTAAATATTAGCAGCCTTGGCACATTTTTTAGTGATGTGAATAGTAAAAAAAATAATTAAAGTCCTATTTTAGTTTAATGCTTTCTGGCAAAATCAACACAGCATAAGTGAATTGAGACTTAGAAAAATGAAATTTGATTTTAACCTAATACTAATTGGTGAGGGGTATTTTTTTTCCACCCCTTCTTCAACTTCTGTCCCTTGTCACTGCTGAGATCCTCCTCACTTCCCACCCCCATCCCCAGTAATCACTCAGAAAAATGAGGAAACTATCTTGTAGTTCATGAAAGCATGTCTCTTCCTTGCTATCCTAGGGATTGGGGGAAAGCTATGTACAAAATCTGTAACATGAAATATGTACTTCCAAGCATAACTGATTAGAAAAAGTTTCATGCAGATTTGTGAAGTTTGGGTTCATTCATAGTCCTTTTCTCTAAAAGTGAGTGTTTCAGGGTGCCTGGGTGACTCAGTTGGTTGAGCATCCAACTCTTGATTTCAGCTCAGCTCATGATCCCTGAGTGATGAGATCAAGTCATGCATTGGGCTCCACACTCAGTTCAGAGTGCTTGAGGATTCTCTCCCTCTCCCTCTGCCCCTACCCACACTTGCATGCTCAATCTCTCTCTCTCTCCCTCCAATAAATAAATATTTTAAAAATAAATAAAAGGGTGTTTTGATACCTGCTTGCCACTTTCGGGGAAATTTATTAATAAAATATGTGGTTTTCTTTGTTTTGCTAAAATATTGAATTTTTCTCCTGTGTGTTCAGTCACTTAACAAATAAGTTTTTAGTTAATGGTGCAAATTATAATATGCCATTTAATATATCACATAGGATAATTTTATGAGCATATGAAGTTATTTAGTTCATCACTTATACTTTAAATTAATAAAAAGGACTTTATACTTCTAAGAAAAAATTTTAAATGTAATAATAAAAATAGTTCATTACTTCCAACAATATCCTTTTTTTAAACATTCCCATTGCTCCTTCATACCAGTTTTTTTTTTTTTTTAAGATTTTATTTATTTATTTGACAGAGAGAAATTACAAGTAGATGGAGAGGCAGGCAGAGAGAGAGGGAAGCAGGCTCCCTGCTGAGCAGAGAGCCCGATGCGGGACTCGATCCCAGGACCCTGAGATCATGACCTGAGCCGAAGGCAGCGGCTTACCCCACTGAGCCACCCAGGCGCCCCTTCATACCAGTTTTAAAAAGTGGTGAGATTTTATAAAGTATACGGATGTAGTTTAAAAATGCAATGGAAACTGAACTGATACTAAAATGTAGTAATTTACAAAATGTTCTCACATGCATTCTACTTTCCTCACTGCAGTATGTTAGGCACTGAATTTCCAAAGATGATTGGACCCCTTCTCTTCCTCTGAAGAAATGAAGAGTTAGTGAGAACTATAGGAGCCCTGTGATTCCAATTATCTCGGTCCATTTTGCAATGCTGTCAGCAATTCTTTTACATCACTCTACCCCTGGGATTCTCCAAGGTTCATTGCAACAGTTATGAATCTCCTCAAGCCCTTTCACTCACAGCAGATAAGGATGCCTTACATATTTCAGAGTTGGAGCCACGAAAAGGTCAGCTTCTCTCAATGCTCATGTGTGCATCAAGACTTTCTTCTCTTAACTCTAGGAGTCTCCTTTCTTTCCATACCATACCATATTTTTTATATTATTTTTGATCTCTCTTTATTTTATGGCTTTTTACCTTCCACTTATATCATCTGAACTACTGTTTTGGTTATAGCTGCTTCATTCCCAGTGTGTTATTTGAGGTTTCTCTTGACCCTCACTCAATCTCTAAGCAGGAGGGTTATTGGTGTGGGTGAGAACAAACTAGAGTCATCAGGCACACTCACTTAGACTATGGTGCTAAGTAGGATGTCTTTTTAGGAATGCAGTATTGAACAATGTGTTCCTCATGCAGTTGCTGTCTTTGGGTAGAGCTATGGGGGCATTGCCGCTTTCCTCTTCCCTGCTCTCTCTCATGCTTATCTTCCCTCCCCACTTTCTTCTCCTCCTCCCCCTTTCCCACTTCCCCTCCTTCTCTACATCTCCTTCTTCTATTGCTTCTCTTTCTTATGGAAATAGGGCTTTTCCAAGTCACCTTATTATGGTTGTTATACTTTGCTTTCAACTGCTGTGACAATATACGTCTTGTGTCTTCTCCTGATTGAAATTATATACTTGCCTTTAAAAAGCTGCTAAGTAGGACTAGGATAGGCCCCGGGGAAAGAAAATATGTATCAGATCACCTAAAATTACTCAAGAAAATACCTTTGACTCAACTCTGTTGTCCTACTCACATTTTCTATCCATAGTTAGAGCCAAATCTGAGCTAATAGGTTTGATTACAGAACCTCCATGTCTAGCCTCTGTGCTCTGCTTTATAGGTACCTGATTAAGAATGTTGGGATTTGGGTCATCATTTCTCTCTCTTTTAAATTGAGTAGTATAGTTTTTCCATTTTAAATGAAAATATATCCAGGGAATAAGATTAGGGGCAGCAAACTCATGCAGAGATCTCAAACTGGAAGAACACTTGTTCTTCCTGAGGGTAAGTACTCTATGCTTAGAGCATGTGTATATCACTGAGAAGAGATCCCCAGTGATAGTCTGATATTAACATGGATAAAACTTGTTTCTGGCACTATAGAAGGCTTGATTGACAACTCCATGTTCTAACAGGCTTTCACTAATCATAAAGAAAGCAATTTCCTCATGTAGAAAGAGAACAGTATTGGCATTTACATAAAATCATGAGCAAGAATTGATTGGGATCCAAATTCTTATGTAATAAACACATATATATTCTTTAAAAGTACTCTATGCTTAGTTAAAAAGAAATCTATAATAATAATCTAATAATACAATAAGTAAGACTCATTAAATACTTAAAATGTGCCAGCCACAACAAACCTATGAGACAGGAATAAACATTTTTTGTCACTGTATGTATAAATGAACTAAAGCACAAAGTAGTTAAGTGATATTTGAACACAAGATGCAGAACTCCAAAATCATACCTTTAACTATTATATACTGCCTTCTTCAGCAATAGAAAAAATAGATCCAGAATTCAGTCATGATGTCCTCTATTATTACCAATATACTCCCCGCCATAAAGTAAAGTCAATTCATAATTGATTAATCAATTACAGAAGTCCTTTTCACTTTACTCAAGTTCCCTCTCAAGCTATTATCTTTATATTTATGTATTATCTTTATATTTATGTATATTTCTGTACTCTTTCTCAGCATCTGTTTACTACGTAGCCAATTAAAACTTGAATTTTGCTTCAACTATAATACCAAAATATTATGTCAAGGTTACAGTGTCCTTGAGTTTTGTACTTTGGAAATCTTTTTCATTTTTTTTTTTTCATCTATTAGTATCACTGGAACATTTGGCTCTTTATCTGTACCCATCTTCCCCCTCCTCCTTCTTAAAACTTTCTTTTTATTAATTCTCTCACTACTTTCCTTTTTTTCCTGTAAGTTTCTTTCTCAGAATCCTTTGTTGGTATCTCATCTTTAGGTTAGCTCTTACTGCTGTCCTCTTATCAATTAAAATAATCTTTTTTTATTTTATTTTATTCTTTTTTAAAGATTGTCATTTATTTATTTGACAGAGAGATAGAAAGAGAGCACAAGTAGATAGAGCCACAGGCAGAGGGAGAGGGAAAAGCAGTCTTTCCACTAAGCAGGGGCCCCAATGTGGGGCTTTATCCCAGGACCCTGGGATCATGATCTGAGCTGAAGGCAGCTGGTTAACAGACTGAACCACCCTGTTACCCCTAAAATAATCTTTTAAAAATCATTCCAGGGGTGCCTGGGTGGCTCAGTGGGTTAAAGCCTCTGCCTTCGGCTCAGGTCATGATCCCAGAGTCCTGGGATCGAGCCCCGCATCGGGCTCTCTGCGAAGCAGGGAGCCTGCTTCCCTCTCTCTCGCTCTCTGCCTGCCTCTCTACCTACTTGTGATCGCTCTCTCTCTGTCAAATAAATAAATAAAATCTTAAAAAATAAATAAATAAAATCATTCCGTTTTCTTGCATGACCTGAACCAAGTTGATGGTTGCAAATACATATTTCCAGTTAGATGTTTCTCTTGGGCATCAGAATCATATTTATAACTATCATGGTGGCATCTAAACTTGAATATCCCACAAATGCCTTGAAAACGAGCACATTCAAACTACTCATTATCTTCCGCTGCCATACCCTACCTATTCCCAGGTTTGTATGGCTTTCTTAGTTAGTGGTACTGTTAACTGCATAGATTCCAAAACCAGAGTCTAACTCCTCCTCTTCATCCTTCTTTACACCAGTCTCATCACATCCTGTTTAGAAGTACTTGTGAGGACAGTATTTTCTCATAATCAGATCCCTCTTTTACACCATTTCCACCCCTCCCTCTGTGGATGATCTCACTTCAAAGTCAGCAAGTTACTTTTTAACTGTTCTGCGTTTCTCCTGTCAACTTCAGCCTCACCCCCATTTCTATCTTTTGACCTTGATGCTTCCAGAATAAGCATCCGCAAAAACTTAATTGAGCTGTCACTTTTTTTCTGCAAATGTCCTCATCGCCTGTAAGGTAAAATCTAAGATCTTTATCAAACATTAGTGCTCAGTTCACTTGGCTTGTTAAGATCTTTCAGAACTCAGAGCATTTGAGTTCAGAAATGCTAATACCTCGGAAAATAAAACTCTTACTTCCCCACTTTGGTCTAAGTTGGAAGGAGTAGACTGCAAAGCACTTCCATAGTCGACTACATTTGGATAACTTAAGGAAGTCTGTAGACTACCCCGCTACCTCTGAGGGAAGGAAAACTTCCATTTACCTGCTTCTGTGGCTGGCCTAAGAATTAAACTGGCGTAAGACAGATTGGGTGGAAAGAAAACATACACATTTTAAAATTTATTTATTTATTTACTTACTCATTCGTTCATCCAGTCATTGATTTTTATGTGTATACAAGTCTTCAGAGGGAAAATGAAACCTAAAAATCTCAAATGTTTGTGTACTTGTGTACCTTTTTACACAAGGAAGAGTAAATCATGGGAAAGTGACAAGACAAAAGGGCTTGAGTGAGGGGCAGTAAATTGTGGTTCAGTGACTAGGAAATCGATGAGGGGGTAGAATCAATGAATGATAAGTGTTATTTTCATAAGTTTGTTTGCACAGGTCCATTGGACTCCCAGTCTCTGGTGATAAGATTATTTTGCCCTTCCTGATACAGGGAGGGCACCTTTCTCATGGGAAATTTTATGTCCTACTGTTAGATTGAAAACATTAGGTAAGAGAGCCCTTCCTGCATCTGCTTTTCTCAAGCATCTTCAAAATAATCAAAATGCCAAAGAGGTATATTTTGGCATGGTCTAAATCCCTTCACTTAGATCATTCATGAAGTTTTATACTTATACTTGGTCTTTATTGTTCCACATTAATTCTCAGATTCAGTTGGGGTTTTTGTAAGCCTTTGCGATTAAGCATGAAAATCCCTGTTGATGAACCACACATACATTTATCACTGCAGTAGCCCCAGAATGCTATTTCCTATGGCTGCTAGGGTGAGGCTGGCTGTCAATCATCTACTAAAAGCGTAAAATTATGTGGTTGAATTTGTTAATCTAAACCATTCAGAGGCCTGTTATTGATGACTGTTACTGGTTTACCCAGCTTAGAGCCTTTGTAGCAATCTTGACTAAAGTACATATCCTTCATGCAAAACCTCAGTAAAAAATGGTTTCCTGGGGCACCTGGGTGGCTCAGTGGGTTAAGCTTCTGCCTTCGGCTCAGGTCATGATCTCAGGGTCCTCGGATCGAGCCCTGCATCGGGCTCTCTGCTCAGTGGGGAGCCTGCTTCCCCCCTCCCTCTGCCTGCCTCTCTGCCTACTTGTGATCACTCTCTCCCTCTCTGTCAAATAAATAAATAAAACCTTTTTTAAAAAAAAATGGTTTCCCAGATGTTCTACCCTCAGACTCTAATCTGAGTCTTAATGTCTACCTGTATTCTCTAACCAAAAATCAAACTTCTAATTGCATCTATCTACCAAAATTCACCCCTGCTTATTTTTGTTATGAAACATTTCTCTTGGGCAGAGTTATTGGACTCCTATATTTTTTCAGCATTCTGTTATTATGTCTAGTAAGGCAATTATGACTTTGTATTTTGATAAGCTGCTTATGTGTCTGTCTCCCACCCTAGATGCCCTTTGGGTACCCGAAAGATTAACTCTGTGTCCTTTACATCTCTTCATCTTCAGTGCATAGGATAATCCCTGGGACACTGGAGATACTCAGTATTTATTTAGTAGGGGAAAAGAAGAAGGACTGAATTATTGAATACATGAATGAATCAAAATGAGCTGGTATGGTATGTTTACTATTATGGCACTTTAGAGCTAAGCACTGCTGTTTATAGATGGCTTTACAGTGTTTGAAAGCTCTCTCAAAGGCACTTGCTATTCATAACCTCACCATGAGGCAGACAGAGCTGATATCATTGGTCTCATTTTAGATATGAGGGCATTGGTTTTCAGAGCTAGAGACTAACTTGAGATGATATAAAATTAGACCAGAACCCAAATCTCCTGACTTCATGAATAGCAAAACATAGAGTGACCTTATGGTTTATCTTATCTATCATTTATGGAAATTAAGATGTCTACCATGAAATAAGGTGAACTATCCATCCTTAATTCACAGTAGAGAAAGAAGACATTCAAAATAATATGAAATATATCCTTGCAGATAAGACGTAAGTTTTTTGGTTTTGGTTATTTTATTTTATTTTATTTATTTATTTGACAGACAGATTACAAATAGGCGGAGGGGCAGGCAGAGAAAGAGGGGGGAAGCAGGCTCCCCTCTGAGCAGAGAGCTCAATGTGGAGCTCCATACCAGGACCCTGGGATCATGACCTGAGCTGAAGGCAGAAGCTTAACCCACTGAGCCACCCAGGCACCCCCATTTTATACTTTTTGAATACTCTGTATACCACATACCTTCAAAAGGTCTTTTTACATTTTCATAGTTACTTCATTCTATACAATTATCTGTTCTTTTAGACTACCTTCTAAAATGGATTAGGAATGCAGTAAATCTATGGAATATAACTATTAATCGTGTTCATATCTCAGATTATATGAAGTCTTATTTTGTTGTTTCTGAGGATACTCCTTGAAGCCACACAATTAAACAATGTCCTGTTCCAGAGAAATTTTGGAAAACCTAAGCTAGGCTACATCTGTGCTAAAGTGAGCTGAGACAGCATAGAAAGCACTGTGCATACATTTCTGGATAAGAAGAGATCACAGTGGCTCTTGATTTTTTAAAAACATGTAATCTCCTAATTTTAGTAGAACCAAATTTCTTAAATAAGAAAATTGGACTAAGGGGCGCCTGGGTGGCTCAGTGGGTTAAAGCCTCTGCCTTTGGCTCAGGTCATGATCCCAGGGTCCTGGGATCGAGCCCCGCGTTGGGCTCTCTGCTCCGCGGGGAACCTGCTTTCTCCTCTCTCTCTGCCTGCCTCTCTACCTACTTGTGATTTCTCTCTGTCAAATAAATAAAATCTTTAAAAAAAAAAAAAGAAAGAAAATTGGACTAAAAGTTGCATTTCAAAGATAATGCGGAGGATTTTAAAAGCATCGGCAATGAGTATCACCCAGTCTCCCAGCAGCCTCATAGTGCAGAGGGGAGCAATAAGAAGTAAACTGTTCCACTGGAAAGGTCAGGTGCAGGTTGTAAACTAAGAACTTACTTTCTGGTATTCTACAACTTCCCACTTAATTTATTGTTTAATCTGAGGTATGTTGTACTGCTCATTCAGAGGCAATCCAACAAAGCACTATGTGCATCCTCCCAGAAATGACTAGTTTTGCTGCTTACCCAGGATGCCTGTTATCACACCTGAACAAAGGATACTTTACTATAAATAACCTATAAAAATACTTTTCCTATCTACCATTTTGAAATTTACCTGTCTCACATCTCCTTTTGAAGAACATGCTTTCTCTTGAGGCACTAATCAATGAACATATCTTGTCTGTGTCTTCAGGGCTAGCAATTCTTACCACTGGAAAGGATCAAAATAGGAAAATGACCAAAAATGAACTTTAATTCATGTTTCTGCTAGAGTCACCATTCTTATTTAAAATCAACTTCATCATTAATTATTTTTATTTCCTTATTTACAAACCAGAAGACTTTCCTGCTTAAATGGAGTTTTATGAGTATGAGTGATGCCATGCAATTGTGTAAGCATCACCCCGAAGGACATAAAGATAAGTCCTCTCTCTCTCCAAAGTTCTCTCTCTCCTTTACTGTCTGTCCGCTCTTCAGGACTTGAGCCCACAAATATGTTTTCTGCTATTAGCTTCATCTTTTCTAGTATTTCACATAATCAACCGATACATATTCTTTTGAATTTAACTTATTTTACTTATAATAATATTTTTGAGATGTGCATGATGTCAAATGTATTACCATTTCTCCTTTCTTGTTACCATTATATATACGAGCCAAAGATGGACCCTAAGTTTTTTGGACCCTAAGTTTGTTCGTTTCTTCATGGAAGCCTGAAATATATTAACTCAGTAATCTGTTGGCACCAAACTCCTATTTTTACACATCCAATTTTTTTTTCAATAATAGACAAACAGATTTTTAAGCATTTAGGATTTGCTTGCTTTACATCTCTTGAGAAATTACACCCGGTATCTGCTGGTCATTATTAAGATAGAGCCTTATGGTTATAAAATCCAGAGCTGCTATTGCCATTGAAAGGTGACTGATCACTGACTTAGAGACTCCCCACTATGGTGCTGAAACATATCCGCTAGACATGTACGTTTCCTCTCTAACCTCCCGCTATAGTCCCTTGTACTCCTGCCCTCCTGTATGGTAGCCCCTTTGCTGTAAACCTCAGAAACTGTCTCATCCTGTGAAGGACTTTCTTCTCTGGCAATCCTGTCTAAAAGCCACTCAGAAAAGCTTGCTGTGTCTTACAAGCTTGTGTGGTCATATTTCTTTCCCTTGATAAACCCCTATGTCCCTCTAACTCCTTACAATCACAAAGAAGTATTCCATAGTATAGATATCTGCATATTTTCTTTGTTTATCTGCTGAAGGACTGATTTTTTTTTTTCTCCTGTTTTGGCTATTATTCACAATCCTGCTATTAATGTTTGCATACCAGTCTTTATTTGGGCATATTTTCCCCTTCTTATTGGGAAAAGAGTGAGAGTGTGCCTAAGTCATATGGAAAGTATATGTATAACTTTAAAAGACACTATCAAATTATTTTCCTAAGTGGCTGTATGCTTAATGTTTCACCAAGCATGTAAGTTTTAAATGCTCTACATTCTCTCTAGCATGCCCTTGTTAACTGTTTTTGTTTTAACTTTAGCAATTCCTATGGGTGGGGAGGAGGATCTCATTGTGGTCTCAGTTTGCATGTCCCTGATGACCAGTGATGTTCGGTATCTTTTCATGAACATATTGGCCATCCGGGTATCTTCTTAGTAAAGTGCTTATTCAAATCATTTGACCTGTTTTAAATGAGATGTTGTTTTGTTGTATGAGGTTCTTTTAAGATGTATTCTGGATGCAAACCATCTGTCAAATATGTATTTTATTTATTTTTATATTTTTTTGTAATCACTGGCATATATTTTCACTTTCTTAACTGTATCTTCTGAAAAGTGTAAGTTTTAAGTTTTTAACTTTAATGAAGTCCATCTTATCAAATGTTTTCACTTACATTTTGTGCTTTTTAATGTCCTATGTAAGAAATTTGTGCCCTACTCAACAGCACAAATATTTTGTACCATGTTTTCTTTTAAGAATTTAATAGTTTTGGGCTTTATGATAGGTCTATGGTTTACTTCAAGTTAATTTCTACATGTGATGTTAAGTCAGGGTCTTCACTCATTTTTTATTTTTTATTTTTTTACCACACAGAAATCTAAGTGTTCTAGACTCATTTTCTGAAAAGACAATTTTTTTCATAATATATTACATTGACACATTTGTCAAAAATTAACTGACCACTTAAGTATGCTCTATCATTTGTGATTTATAAGCACATTTTCTGACTTAAATTTAACAACCCGTCTTCCACACTGCTGTCATCCTGATCCAAATAAAATACAATGTTATCATGTGAAGGGTTCAAGAACATGCCACTCCAAAATATACTACTTTGGCATGTTGATTATTTTGTGCTGCAGGTACTTGAGAAACAGCAGATGCAGGAAAGGCTTTCTGACCTCCTCCTCTCTACCTAAAAGCAGGTCATAAAATTTCCCATGAGTAAGGTGCCCTCCTTGTACCAAGAAGGAAAGAACATGTTTATCACCAGAGACGGGGAGTTGACACTGGAATGGACCTGTACAAACAAACTTATTAAAATAAACCTTATAGTTCATGGGTTGCCCTTCACCCTAATATATCTCCCAGTCACTGCCCCACAATTTACTTCCTTTATCCCAAACCCTTTAGACTTGTCACATCTCCATACTCTATCATCTGTTGTTCAAACAGATACACAACTTCGGGGGCCTAAAGGCTTCTTTGGGTCTTCATTTTCCCTTTGAAGAATCTCATGTGCAAGCAAAATTATTAAATAAAATTTGTGCGTTTTTCTCTCATCAATCTGTCTTATGCCAGTCACAGAAACTGAGAAGACAGAGGGAAGAGCTTTTTTTCATACACATAGTGTTTTATTTAGAATTCTTCGATGAGTCCCCAGTCTCCACAGAATAAACTCAAGGCACATTCACATTGTCCATAAAACCTTTCATAATTTTGGAAGATAGAAGATGTCCTATCACGTGGAGAAGTATATGACGTGCAAGAACACAAGGAGTTAAAATATATATATGGCAATTTAAGAGATCTCCAACTACCTTTGTATTGCTGTGATATAGATCATTAAGTCTGATGTATACCTAACCAATTAAGAATTTTCTCTTCTTGTAAGATTTTATTTATTTTTTTGAGAGAAAGAAAGAGAGAACACATGAAGGGGAGGGGCAGAGGGTGAGTGAGAAGCAGACTCCCTGCTGAGTGAGGAACCTGACATGGGCTCCATCCCAGGACCCTGAGATCATGACCTGAGCCAAAAGCAGACACTTAACTGATTGAGCCATCCAGACACCCCATAAATTTCTCTGTCACTTGTAATTCATCTTCTCTTTTCCCAGTGTCCTCTGTCTATTCATCCTTGTAGAGTTTTAGTGCAATGATACAGTTCAGTCCGACTCAAAATATTCTCTAACAGGCATCAACAGATTATTGGATAGTATACTGGAAACCCCAATCTCGGGCCCCACTCTGAGCCCACGGGATCAGAATCTTTGAGGGCAAGGCCAGGAATTGGTGTTTTAACAAGTCCTCCTGTTTATTCCTATGCAGGGTTATTGTTGTATAAGTCCTATCTTCTGTTCTTTAACATCTGTTCCTTAATTTCTAAGATTTCTAACTCATGGTCCATCATTTTTATATCTCTTAATATAATTAGAGCACTGATTAAGAAAATGACTATTCAGAGGATATCAGGAATTCTTACAAATAGCTACTAATGACTGTTACTTTTCAGTACTAACTTTGCTAAACTAACAGGTATAGTTTTCATCAAGTACTGGTTGCTTGATTGTTAATTTATGGGAGTTGGAAAACCATACTGTGTGAATTCTTGGGATAATATAGAAGAGAAAATGATAAGAGATGTGTTTTGAAAATGAATATCAAATTCTAAAACACCATTCTTTATTTTTAAAACTTTAACAATGGTAATATAAATTCCCGCCCCCAAAACATTAGTGTTGAGAATTAGATCAGATTAGATTTCTAATGTTAAATGAATCCTAGATGAGCTTTTCTAGATTCCAATGTATTGCTACTTTTTTTCTATTATTCTGTTGAGCTTTAGTAATTAAACTTACGTAAAGTTTGTGATCAGTTAATGTATTACATGACTTAAAGACAGAATTGTTTTAAAAATATATGCCAAGTGGGGCTTCTGGGTGGCTCAGTGGGCTAAAGCCTCTGCCTTCAGCTGAGGTCATGATCCCAGGTTCCTGGGATCAAGCTCCACGTTGGGCTCTCTGCTCAGCAGGGAGCCTGCTTCCTCCTCTCTCTCTCTCTCTCTGCCTGCCTCTCTGCCTACTTGTGATCTTTGTCTGTCAAATAAATAAATAAAATCTTAAATATATATATATATATGTACATATATATTTTTTTTTTCTTGGTATATACCAACCTCACTCCCCTCTCTGTCCCTTCACCTCATTTCACCATTTTTATTAGTTTCTCATTTGTTCTTTCAGTTTTTAAGTCAATAAAAACGAGTATGTTTATACATATCACCTTCCTATCTTTTTATATAGTGGCATAACATATACGTGGTTATGTACCCTTTTTACTATCTTTTTACAAAAATATCCTAAAAATTGTTCCCTATCTGTACTTGGAAGTTCCCTGATTGTTTTTTTAACTGTGACTTTCTCTTCAGGATAAAAGATAAAAGTTTCTTTAACCAGATCCTTATTGTTGGATATTTACATTGTTTCTAATTGGTTCTGAAGAAAGTCACACCTCCTTATAGCAACCGTATCTGTATATTAGAATACCCTATTTATTATTTAGATTACATGAGGTAGGGTTTCTGGGTTAAAGGATAAGCACATCAGTAATTTTGATAGACACTGCCAGATATTTACCTCTTTCAGAGATGCCCCATCATTTGTGTGCTGACCTCACAATTACGGTAATTTTCAGAATTTTTGAATTTTTTTCCATTGGATATGTGACAAATGATATTTTAAAATAAGTGTGTTTTTCTTAATAAAAATAAATTTTTATGTTTTTATATATTTGTCCTGTGAACTATCTGTTCATATTCTTTGCCTCATTGTCTAATAGGTTGTCTCTTTTTCCCATAGATTTCTAGAAGTTTTTAAAATTGGAACGAGACTAGTCTAGGTCTTTGACTTGAACAACTCATTAGAGAAAGTTTAGAGAAGATGAAGATTTGAGGAGGAGGGAGGTAGAAATTAAGAGTTTAATTTTTGACATGTTAAATTTGAGATATCTGTGAGATATTTAAAATAGATGTAAATTAGGCAGTTGGATGTTCCAATTTGGAACTCATGGGAGAAATGAGGGTTACTGATATAAATTTGGTTGTCATTAGCATATAGAGGTAATAGAGTTGTGGGAATGGGTGAAGTCATCCAGCAAGAAAAAGTAAAAGAGAAAGGAAAAAAGAATAGGACTTTCCCCATGACAAACATTTAAATATTTAGAGTAGCCAGAGCCAAGCTACACTGATTTCCTCAGGGACTGAATTAGCCAGACTGGGCCTGGGCCAGCTGGATCCCCTGGGCCAGTTGCCTTTGAGAAAAGGAATCACATTTGGGACTCCTCCAAAGAAAGTTAGACCAAAATGGGTTCCGATGGCCCTTTTCACAGTCTGTGCAACTGGGGAGCATGGTGAAATCATATGGAATTTGCTGATACACCATAAAGGCTGAATACAGTTAAGAAGAAGCTTGACCATCCCAATATCCATTTTGGCAGCTAGCTACAGTTTTCACATGGCCCATTTTGGGCAAGTTATCAGCAGTTACTGGAACAGTTCATTTTCCAGTGCCTAAGAAACCAGATTCTTAAACCAAACTGTGGCTACTCAGTATAGCCTACACTATATTTTTTCTCTCCTTCTCTCTCTCCCTCTTTTTAGTGTTTTCTATATCATTAAGGATCTCTAAGGCACCAATGCAAATTTAGTAATGCATATATTTTCTTGATGGATTTTGAGTATCTGATACTTGGCATCTTCAATTATACATTTTCTAGGAAAGCAGTCTTTAAACAACATACTATTCATAGTAACCAGCCCAGATCCCTCTCCCCCCGTGCTCTCCCCCCCCCCCGCAAGCTCTCTCTCTCTCTCTCCCTGACAGTTAAAAAAAAAAAAAATATATATATATATATATATATATATACACACACATATATATATATATCTTTTTATGCAGGCAAGTAAATTCTTAACCAACTGACAATATCAAAAATAATAGCTATAAACTCTGATGAGATAAGAAACATCAAAATAAAAACTTGAAGGCTCTGGAGAGTGAAAAAAGTCAGGCAAATTCTAAAGGAAATTTGACACTTGAAAGAAGGAAACACAAGAAACACAAAGTGTGAGTTTTCTCTCTGTGTATGTGTGTGTGTTTTCTAAGTTTAGCCTAAAGGTAGGAAGTCGTGCTGCCTCAGATGTGGCTAAAACTCTGATAAGTCATTTTTTCTGGCTTGAAGAAGAAAAGGATTTCAGAACAATCACATCTGTTGGAGAGTAAAGGAAAAAAAGAATCCAGAGAGGAGGTGCCCCAAATTCTTTGTATAAATTCTTTCTAACACTTGGGCTAAACCTTTAGCCACCTAAGCATGAGGCAGTTGGAAAAAAAAAAAAAAAATGTCTAGCTATGACCTGGTGAGAAGGAAGAACTGAACTGTGGCCTAAGCTGACACCCAAGAGTCAGTTTGTAGCTTAAATCAAATCAAATTAATTTCCTGCTTTAAGAAAAAAAAATTCAACAGCCTTGAAAATAATCCAACAGGATCCAGAGTCTCCACAATATAACATTTAAAATTAGTGTTCAGTGCAAAATCACTTGATATATAAGCAACCAAGAAAATGTAACCTATTCTCAAGATATAAAATAATCAATGGGGACAACTCCAAGTTGCTACAGATGTTGGAATTATCAGACAAGGATTTTAAAACATTTATTTTAACCATGCTGAACTAGATTTAAAAAATATATTCATAATGAATGAAATGACAGAAAAATCTCATCTGAAAAATAGAAAGTATAATGAAAGTATCAAATGGACATTCTAGAATGAAAAATTACAGTATCAAATCAAATTTTTAATAAAAACACATTTTGATCTGCCTCCCAGGAAATAAACTAACATGCAAATGACAACAGCCACAAAGCCAAGTAATAATCTGAAGCTATATAACTACTTCAAGATTTGAACTTCATTCTGACACCAAAGCCTTTGCTTCCAAGCATTTCAAATAATATGATTCATTTAATAGAGCAGTGCAATGGAGTTAATATTACAAATATCCAGGAAATGAACTTGTATCAAGTTAAAGATATATGCCAAAGTTTTAACAGACATTTTCTTTGTTGAAATTGAATATGGTTTTCATTTCCCTCTTTTTAGTTGTTTTTTTTTTATTTTCTTAGTTGAAAGAAACCAGAATATGTCACCCCAAAATATGCTCTCTGACATAAAAATCATTTTGAGTTAAAGACAATTCAGAAGCAGCAAATGCAGAAAAAACTCCCTCTTTCCTGCGGAAAGGCGGGGTGTACATCTTCCCAGGTCTTTCCTTTAACAGGAGACCAACTTATCATTCCCAGAGATGGCACCAGAGGAAACTGAAAACAAATCTCATTCCATTACTTCCCCCCATATATTTATGTTGCCATAGTTTGCTGTCCCTGGAAGCTCAAATTTGCTTTCTTCTGTCCTGCCAATCCTCTACAAATGTATTATTCTTTGTCGAAGATGTTATATAAACCAGAATTCTAAGCTACAATTTGAGTTACTTTTGGTTTAGGTTTCTCCCATGTGACATGCACTGGACACATTAATAAATCATTTGTTTTTCTCTTGGTAATCTGTCTTTTTGTGTAAGAGTCCCAGTTGAAAACCTCAGAGGGGGCAGAAATAGAGTTTTGCTTCCCTTACACAGTATTAAGCATGTATTTATTACACACGTAAGGATAAGTTATTTTTATTTACTTGAACTAGCTGAGAAAAGAGAATTGGAAACAGTACTTACTCTATAAATTTACTTATTTTCCAAATTAAAAATATTATAGTTTTAAAGTTGATAAATTAGATTTAAGTACTCTATTGAACTAATTTGTGTCTCATCATTGTAACTTCTGCTACTGGAATCTTTTAAAGTACTTTTTGTTAAGATAAAAGTCTCAGTATTAATTTGACTCAATAGAAGGAGCTTAGTGTTTTTATTTTTGTTTTCCATTATTGACCATGACATTTGAATCCATTTGTCATTTAAATGCAAAAAAAAAAAAATCCACACAAAATTACCTTAGTCAAAGTGCAGTTTCAATTAATTCAGCCACCTCTTGACCAAATCAACTTTTTCTACTGGTAGGTGCTATTACAGAACCATAAGCAATTTTCCACAGTAAGAAAATCATAAAGTGATTTTTTGGGGACAGGGCAAGAAGCATGCTTGGGACTCTGAGGGTGGGAAGAGCCTCTTCCAGTGATTACATAAGATGACAAGGATCAAAATGTGCTTTTCTATGCCTGGCTGCTGCTTTCTTTCTTAAAATCTAACTTTTCTAAGGCTTAGGCATCTCATTATAATGCTTATATATGGTGCTCCAATTACTTCTTTCTCTCTCTTTTTAAAAAGATTTTATTTATTTATTTGACAAACAGAGATCACAAGTAGGCAGAGAGGCAGGCAGAGAGAGAGGAAGGGAAGCAGGCTCCCTGCTGAGCAGAGAGCCCAAATGAGGGTCTTGATACAGGACTTTGGGATCATGACCTGAGCCCAAGGCAGAGGCTTTAACCCATTGAGACATCCAGGTGCCCCTTACTTCTCTTTTAATGTAACCCATTACCGGCTTCATTTACATATCTAGCCATATCCCCGTACATTATATACACCTCATCATCTTCTAGTCAAGCTTGACCTTAACATTTTCTGCATCTCATTTGACTTCCAATATGTAGCTCCTGTTACTAATTTCCTTCCACCTGTGCCATTTATTACAACATTTAAGGACATAACTACATATGAAATTTGCCTTCAATTTATAGGTTTGCCTTGTCAAATTTAAGAACAAAGAGCTTTCGTTATTTTTACCTGAGAATTTTTCTACAGTGTGAGTGAGCTATTGTCACGTGATCTTTCACTAGGAAGTATACCAGTAAGTTTAGCTGAGTCATACTCTGATGCATGTAATAAAATGTATTGATTGCCCACTTAGTAAAGTGAATAGGAAAGGTCTAGGCTGATGCTGGTCCATAAAATGATTACGATATTAAAATATGTGCCTTAATTGCAAGATGTCTTGAAAAGTGGACAACATATAAACACTTAAATGGATAATTACAGGGCAATAAAGGTAATGCACAAGGCTTTTCATGGACTATGCTACCCCGTAAACACCAGCGTATTGTGCTTATAACCCAGCTTCTCAAAATAGTACATGCATCCCTGATTTAGCTACAAAAGTAGAACACACTAGCCTGTAATTTAATTGAATGCAATATTATGAGGTTTAAATTCTTTTAAGAACTATTTCTTCATGCTCCTTTATTCCAATTATATGTCCTTAAATGTTAAAAATATATTAGTTATACCAATTGGTAGTCACTTTATTTCTCTTTAAAATTCAATTATTAACACTGTTTATAATTATTAACATTGACATTTCCTAAGGCATCCTTTGAGAGATTACAGGTGCTTCTTTCTAGAAAATCATTCATGTAACTCAGATTAGGAATAATGATTGGACTCATATATAATCTCCAGAATGGAAGTTTCATTTGAATATATTTGATTAATCTCTCATCCATCCCTGATCTGCGTACATGTCATCGCTGCTGCCCAGCTCTAGAAAATGTGTACCAGTGTGTCCTAAAAGTCAGGAGAAATACCCTCCTAAACAAGGTATCGACATGATATCAGCTGTCCCGTTTAAAAACCCCAGAGCGTTCAAGGATATTCAGTAATTCTTGGGGCTCCATGAATGTTGTCAACCCCCCTCATGCTCCATCTCCCTACCCTGAGCTCCTCAGTAACAGTAACGGAAAAGTTAGTGAAATTTCTAGGCTTTTGTCTTCTTTCAGCCTTCCATCCTCTACAACCCTGCTTACTGCTGCCTCAGTAATGGCTTTTCCCAATCCTTGGTTTTAAACCATCAAAGCAGATTTTCCCAAACAGCAGGAAAGTCTGTTTACCACAGTGTGATCCAGGTGTCCACTTCCTAAATTGCTATACTAGCTTTTGCTGGTATTTAGTTCTGGTTCAGGTAAATTATCCCTGTGGTACTAAGTACTATTGACGATCAAAACTAACTTTGAGACATCACATATTACTTTGGGTGGTCCTTTGCACACCAAATAATACATTTGCACCACTCTTAGCTTTATTCTTGATATCATACATTGTCTCAATGACAACAACACCTGTATCTGTAGGTAAAACCGACATCCTATAATGGCTTCATTTATAGGTATCAGGCTCACTTCATCCAACCTACCTTACTGCCAGGCTCTCACTCTCACCTGGGAACAGAGAAGGAAATAATTAGCGTTGAACTGTCAAAGCCAGTGGGTGGTCAGTAGGCATTTTCAACTATGTGTTGACCTCTTTCTTTGCTCAGAAACCTGAAGATCATTGTTTGAGCACATTTGGGTTTTGTTGAAGAAAAGAATATCATCCTAAAGATCCTTCTCTCTCTCACAGTTGCTCTTACATCCAGTATTTCTCGACTTCCTTCACTCTGCCTCTCTCTGCTGCTACCCTATGTAAGCACACTTCTCCCTTGATTTATAAATTTGACTTAATATACATATTACTTTCTTTATGCATCTTCTACCCCAATTTCTGCAATATTGTGGAAGTGCCTTTTTAATGTATCTCCAGATTGCCAGTAATCTTTAGAAATAGGAAAGAAGGAGGCAGTAGGCTTTCAAAGACATTTTGCCCAAGGCTAGCATAATTTAAAGTATAAGATCCTTTTTTGTTCTTTATTGTTTCTGACAAGTAAACTTTAGGAGGACAAAAACAGTTTTTAACAAGTGGGAAAACTGCTTATATAGCATTAGGGGGAAGAAAAAAATCTGCTGAAATATTTTGTTTTTTCTTCGATATGTAAAGTGTCACAGTCATTAAGCTTGATAGACTTGAGGCAAATAATATTTTTAAAGGGCACATTTTAATGCTTCCCAAACATAAACATGCATTTTTGTAAGGAGTTACTTATTTTGTAAATAAAGGGCATTCGCATGTGAGATATAGTGTCACCAAAATATTCCAGTTCATTCGTTTCTAGATAGAAATGGTTAATTTTCTAAGCTTCAATGACAAGAAGCCATTAATCCTCACCATCCAAATACATTTGCCTATGAGATGTAAGATAAAATTTCACCATCATTCTCCTGAAAGAGTGCCTGGTATCTTCAAAGCAATAGCTCAAAACTAATTAGTTTCTTTTTTGACAAGACACATATGCATTTATTTTGGGGAGAAAAAAAAACTTCAAATGAAATTTTTTTTAATGAGTTATTTAGGATTCTTCTTGTATATTCTACATCTTAGCAAATTTTGTCACATACAAAAGTTAATTTCCAGCCATAGCTATAAGCAAGGACAGTGCCCATGTCACTTTTTACTACCTTTGACATTAAAACTGCTAATGTATTCTCAGTGTGCGACCATGTATCTTTCCATGTTGTCTAAACTGAACTTCAATATTTAGTAATTAAAATCAATCATTATGAATTTAAATTTTTATGCATACCAGTGTACATAGGTTGATAATCAATGTAAAATAGTATCTGAGGTCATTTCTGAGTTCAGGAGAAGGCGCTGCTTTAAATACACTGGGTTGCTCTATGTAGGAAGCATATGAATGAGTCTGAACAGAATTACATATTTTAGTGGAATTTGGTAGGTACAGTACTGTTGCTTAAATCAGTATTAAAAAAAAAACTTGTATATTTGAAACTTATAGTAATTACTGGTGTTGGTAACACATTTGCCAAAAACAGACATCACATCTCTCTTTTAGTGCACAGGTGAACATTTAAAATGCAACATTTTTTACTGATACATCGAGTTATGATTAAACATATATTTGGACTGGAATAATTTAGCAACCCAGGTAATAGTTACATCACAGAAGTCACTGATTCATTCCTTAAGAAAACAGAATATTTGTATAATCCATATGTATGCTACAGTATATAGTGAACAGATAGCAGATACATGGATACATGGATACATGTATCTCATGGATACATGAGAGACAGAGAGGGAGAGAGTCAGAGACAGAGACAAACAGGGACAGAGAAAAGGCAAAGAGAGATTCATTCAACTGCATTAAAGTCACCGGTGTCAGGTTGGCGTGACTAGATTTCAGTTAGCTATTCTCGCTTATAGATCTTGTAAACAAACAGAAAGGTCTAAATGTTTTTAATATTATTTCAAATGAGGACATGGGAATCTGGCAAATTCGGTACATTACAGAAAGTATTATAAAACCTCACCACCTTTCTAGAATGCAATTTAAAATGGTGGAATGGAGGATGCTTGGGTGACTCAGTGGGTTAAAGCCTCTGCCTTTGGCTCAGGTCATGATCTCAGGGTCCTGGGATTGAGCTCTCTGCTCAGCGGGGAGCCTGCTTCCCCCTCTCTTTCTGCCTGCCTCTCTGCCTACTTGTGATCTCTTCCTCTGTCAAAGAAATTAATAAAATCTTTAAAAATAAATAAGTAAAATAAAATGGTGGAATTAGGATAAGGACTACAGATAGATATCCCGCCTTCATTTCTGAAAGTAGGTATGGTGGCCCTGACCCTGACTGACCAAAGCAATGGCAGAGGACAAACTGTCAAACACAGCAAAGCAAGAAGAGACTTGCGGAGTCTCACATAAGCAAAGCACACAGTCTGCTTTTCCTCCTTCTTTTAAAATATACTCAGGAATTTAAATTTTTTTAATTTAAGTTCTTCTATATATTAATTAATTATTTAATATTAATTAATTAATTAATTAACATCTAGTACTGTAGGTAAGGGTTCACAATGCACAGCTGAATAAATCCCACCCTCTACCATTCCTCCATAAAATCTAAAATGCTCTGGTGATTGTAGAGTAATCTGATTCTCTTCCTCTTGCTTCTCAATATTTAGTGTTTTTGCTAACTTATTTTGTTACTTTTTATCTTTATAATGATTTTAAATTTAAGGAAAAGTTACAAAATTAGTACAAGGATCAGATTCACCAATTATTCATGTTTTGCCCCAATCATGTCCATCTATTAAATTATCTATATTTACATCTACATATATCTATCTATACAAATATAAATATATGTATGAATATATGCACTGACCAAAAAATTATATAGAAACATTTATATTACTTGCCATACATACTCTATATATTTATGTTTCCAATTATCAATAAAATTGATAAATTTTTAACTAGACTGGAAATTAAAAATGGAAAAGACACAAACCACCAACAACTGAAATGAAAGAGGGATATCACCACCGATCTTACAGATAATAAATGAAAAACAAAAATGTGAAGAACTTAAACACATAAATACAACAACTAATATGAAATAAGGCAATTCTTTGAAAGTCTCAAGGTATGAAAATTGACCCATGAATAAAGAAATAAGCTGAATAGTTATAAAACAAATAAATTTAATTTGTGATTCAAAATCTTCTGAAAAACATCATTTGTAGCTCGATAGTTTCACTGAAAATTTCTATGAAACACATAAGAGATAATGCCAAAGCTATATAATCTCTTCCAAATAATAGAACAAGAGTGAATACAACTCATTTTACGAGGCCAGGAATATCCTGATATTAAAATTCTAGCATGAAAAGCATGAAAAAAGACAACCATAGACAAATATTCCTTGTGAACGTAGATTCAAATAATCCTCAACATACTAATATCAAATCCAGGAACCTAAAAAGAGGAATAATTCACCATAATCAAACACCATTTATCTTGGAAATTCTAGATTGGTTCAATATGTGAAAAATTATTCAATGTAATTCACCCTGTTCATAGACTAAAGGAAAAAAATATGATCTTACCAACTTATACAAGGAAGGCATTTAACAAAATTCAATATCCAGTTATAGAAACCAAAACCAAGAATTCAACACCCTAGAAATAAACCTGATGGAAGGCATCCAAATATACCATTTACAAAGACAGGGATGAAACTTGAGGGCGTTATGCCAAGTGAAATAATAAATAAATAAATAAATAAGACAAATTCTATATGATTTCAGCTATATGTAAGTGGAATCTAAAAAAGCTGAACTCATAGATGTAGGGAGTGGATGGGTGGTTGCTGGGGGCTAGGATTTAGGGGTCCTGGGGATGAGGAGATGTTGGTCAAAGGGACAAACTTCTAGTTATGGATGAATAAGTTCTGGAGATCCGATGTAGAGCCTGGTGTGATGGAACAATCATGTACCCCGATTGTGGTAGTATTTACATGAAGCTATGCATGTGTTAAAACTCATAGAATTTCATGTCAAATGCAAAAAACAAAAACAAAAACAAGTCAATTTTAATGTATGTTAATTTTGAGAATATAATCACATTTAGAAATACTGTTACATATCTTTCATGGTTATGTACTTATTCTAATTCAATAATGTTTTTTGAATAAGTGAATGATTTATTCAAAAAAATCTTTCCCCACTTTTAATTTTATTAATAAAAAAGCTTTCCCTACCTCATTTAATTTTCTAAATACCTTTAGTTAATAATATCAGTCATAATATTAGCCATCACCTTCTTAATTATAATCTCCTGTTTTCTCTTTTCATTCACAGCTATTTTGTTACAAAAATCATGCAAGCCAAGGCCAGCAAGGAGAATTATGGGATGTTATTCACAATTAGTTAGGCGACCATCTCTTTCCTTTCTGACTTTGAGGTAGATTGTCTTCTAGTGTGGAATATAGGAGTGGGGTGGGAAGCATGGGTAGAGGGGCACTGGGAGTAGTGGAGGGGGCATTGGAAATCTGGTTAAGGGGAGTGAAGTTTGGTGGAGTACGGTGTATCTGTGTGGTTTGCAGCATTTCTATCTATAGTTACATTTGCTAGCATGATTTCATAGGTCAGTCAACAGAATTGAGATGAAACTTTTCTAAATTATCAATTATAAAGAAAAATCCACTTTGACAAGACTTCCTATAGGAATAAATCTCTATAGATAATATTGTAAAAATCACTGTTATGTGAAAAAGGTGATCAAAGAGTAAACAACCAAAAGATAAAGAGACAAAAAGTATCATAGGCAATAAATTAAGCATTTTTTATAGATTTTATGATCTTTTTTTCTTTAAGATTTATAATCTATTGTAATTTCCTTCCTTCCTTATTCTAAGTAAATGTTTGTTTTCATATTTCATTTTGAATTCGTAATTTTGTATTCTTTTTCTTTCTTTTAAAAAATTTTCTTCTTTCTTTCTCTGTGTCTCTCTTTTTTCTTTCTTTTTTAGAGAGAAAGAGTGCAAATGTGGTGGGGAAGGGCAGAGGAAGAAAGAATCTCAAGCAGACTTACTGCTGGACAAGGAGCCCAATATGGGGCTCAATCTTACAACCCTGAGATCACAAGTTGAGCTGAAATTAAATCAGAGGCATAACTGATTAAGCCATCCAAGAGCCCTTTGTATTCTTGTTCTTAAAGGCCCTCAAAGTTAAATCTCAAGACCTACAAAACCTGAATTAAGCCCTTAATAGCCTGGATCTTCAAAGCCTTCACTCTCATTAGTGATAGGAGAATATGCGGTATGTAGAAATTGCCTCTTTGTTTATTTGAGTTTCTTATAGCACTGAGATGAGAAAGAAAAAAAAAGAGAGAAAGAGAGAAGGAAAAAAGGAAAGAAGGAAAGAAAGGGGGGAAAAAAAGTCCCTTGTTACTAAGTAACATTTCATTTTTTTCAAGATTTACTTATTTATTTTAGAGAGAGCACATAGGTGCGTGCCTATGCAGGTGTGGGGGGAGGGACAGGGGAGGAGAAACTTCAGGCAGAGTCCCTGCTGAGAGGGAAGTTCCACATGGGGCTCAATCTCATGACCCTTGAGATCATGACCTGAGCCAAAACCAAGAGTTGGGTGCTTAGTCGACTGAGCCACCCAGCTGGCCCACTAAGTAACATTTTAAATATTAAATAAAATAATGCATCATTAATATTAAAATAACTGAAAATAAATACACAGGCCTAATGAAGTTCATAGCACACAGTTTAGTGTTCATTGAACAGTTGTTGGATGAGGCTTAGAAAGAAAAGAACTAAAAGAAGGAAGGAAGGAAGGAAGGAAGGAAGGGAGGAGAACAGGAGGGCAGGAGACAAGAGAAGAAAAGATCAAATATGCTGAATTCAGTTAGGAAGACGTCAGGCTGAAAATACGGGAATTAACATTATGGTCGGGGTCAGATTGGAATTCAAGTTCAGTTTGAAACTGAAGCATGTCTTATTCCTGTGCTGTCCTTTACCTGCTCCTTTTATGAAACCTTTGGAGCTCATTTCTACTTTGCTATTTTCTCCCTTATTCCAGCTTTGTTTGAGTATTTCTGACCTTGGCATATGGATCCGATCCTGGTCCTGAGCTTACTGATTTATCTTAGTACTGAAAAAGCTGGGCTAATGGGACTTCTTTTACCTATAACCTGAATATTTATTAGCAGTTTTAGAACAGAAATACAAACTCTTGATATAAAAAGTTGGAAACCCAGCCCTGATATAATGTTTTAGTTAAGAAAACTAACTGTTCAGTTATATTTATTTATTTAGCTAGCTATTTTTAAATTAACTACACTGCAGATAAAGATGTTCATGAGAACAAATAGCTATGTTCTTCTTTTTTTAAAGACTTTATTCATTTATTTGACACACAGAGAGAGAGAGATCACAAGTAGGCAGAGAGGCAGGCAGAGAGGGAAGGGAAGCAGGCTCCCCACTGAGCAGAAAGCCGGATGCGGGCCTCCATCCCAGGACCTTGAAATCATGACCCAAGCCGAAGGCAGCGGCCCAAACCACTGAGCCACCCAGGTGCCCCTGTTCTTCTTTTAAGTCAAGTCCTGAGCTCTAAAATGATTGTGGAAAGTAACTGAACAGTCATTTGAAAAATATTTTAGTCAACTGAAAAATATGTCAGCTAAACTAGTAAAATGACTCAAAAGGCTGATTTGTTGAGAGAGGAAAACAAGCTTTGTTCTAGGTTATCCAGAATTTAATACTGACTATGAAATTTTACTATGCTATTATCTAATTAAATGGGGTCTCTCTCATGCACAAGATATTTCTAATTATTGAAATAAAATACATGAACCTTAACTGTATTTTTAACATAATACTTGAGAGAGTGTGAGAACAGATAACAATATATTGTAAACATGATGTAGTCCTTCATAACTTGGCAGTAATAATCCTTGGTTTTTCTTTGCTGTTGTCTGTTTTACAAAGTCAAACTTTTATGATGTTATAGAATAATAGTAACTCTGGAAATGTAGCAGTTTATATTAAAACTGTGGTATTATATACCTTTCTCTACAGATATGTAGCTCCAGAAATACAGATAGGTATTCTATTTTTTGTCTGCAGCAAGTTATGCTCAGGGACTGAGATTGACTTTGCCAATACTTTATTTAACACAGGTTGACTGTTGGAATTATAATTCATAAAAGTAATATTTCACAAGCCAATAGAATACAAGATAATGTCTCTTAATAAACCAAGAAAGATATAACATACTCCAAACCAGTGATAGATCAGTTACACTATTATTCTGGGAAAAGGGGAGATGAAAGCAATAAACTTCAAATTTAGGTGAGGTGTAACCTTCCATGAACTGGTTTGCAGAAGAGTTGGCTCAGCCAACCAAGAGCTGACACCATGAATCGGAAATGCCTGTTGCTAGAGCAGGGTGCTAATGGAACGAAGGTGCTAAAGATGGCGGGAAAGATCATCTCCTTCATGGGGCTGCTGCATGGTTTTCACTGTCCACAAAGAGTAGCCTTGCCACAGTGAGAGCTAATGTCCCAAGGTCTTCAGAGAGCTATTCAGATCAGCAAAGAGTTGCTGTGCCCAGACTGAATGCTCTTGATTAAGTCCTCACAAATTCATGGTATTTAAAGTTTAAATGTCCGTTATGTCCTAGTCACTCCTTTTTATGTTCGTGTTGATAAGCACTTTGCAGCACAATTTCAATGACATCATTCTGAGATGGTCTACAATGTAAACAAATGTACTCTTGGATCAAAACAACTTCATTTAAACCACGGACAAGTGGATTTGAAATCAAAACAAATACACAACACACTGCATCTAAATTAGTGGGTGCTCTATAGTTAGTTTCTTGTTGTTTTATTTTAATATGTGTCTTTAATAATGAATACATAAGAAGGCATGAACTGTAAACTGAAGTCAGTGAGGGCTTATTTCCACATTTGCCTTCATATACTTGTGCTCCTTTCCCAGCAGAACTATGAACTTCCTTTGAGGCAACTGAGTTCCCAAACTCCAAATATTTCTTGACCCACCCTTCACATCAAGTCATACCTTTTGTGTGATCCACTGTTTCCTAAACCTTCATACTTGCTTAGTGATAGTTAGCTGGTAAAACAAACAAACAAACAAACAAAACAAACAAACAAAAAACAAGAACGAAAAACAATGATTACCTATTTTGTCTACTTACTATTTTTTTTTTTTTATAACTGCCAGTTTAATCTTGACCAGCTAACCTGCAATTTTATCACACAAGGAACTTCTTGGATCTTGAGCTTTATCTATGAACATTTTCCCACCTTACTTTAGGATTAGTGACTTCTTGACTTCTTGTCATGTTTTGAGGACAATATCTTTATCTATGTTTTTTGATCTAACTATTGACAGTTATTTTATTACATTGAACAATCATTTCCCCCTTTCAAATGTGTTTTACATTGTACTTAAAATGGTGTCTGTGTCAACTGCTCTGAGAAACACCAATCTCATTAAGTCCCCAATGTGTAGTTTGGGGAGTAATACAGTATTGGAAGGTGAAGTGGAATCAGATGGGAAGACTTTTATTTTCTTTCTTCATTAATCAGGGTTATGAAGGTAAAAGTCATCCTTTTAAAGTTCACAGTTGGATGAATTTTGACAGTTGCCTATAACTGTTCAACCACTACCAAATCAAAATACAATCCAAGACCCTGAAAATGTCTGTGGGTTCCTGTTCTGTCATCCCCTCTTCCTGCTTCAGCTTCTGGCAATCATTCCTCTGTTTTCCAGCCCTGTAGTTTCATCATTTCTCAAATACCTTATAATGGAATCATGTTACATACAAATTTTGCGTTTGACTTCTTTTACTTAGCATAATGTTTTCAGCATTCATCCATTTTGTTGACTATTTCAGTATTCACTCCTTCTCACTGTTGAATGGCATTCCATTGTATGGATGTAATATATTTATTTAACCTTGCACCACGTAATGGAATTGGGTGTCCCTTCTTGTATGCGGCGATTAGGAAAGTGAACTTGGTGTGAACATTAGTATAACTACGTGTGTGAATGTATTTATCTTGGATAAATATCTGAATTGGGCTGCATTTTAAGTATTTTTAGACCTTCACAAGAAATTGCCAAACTGCTCCTTGGTAGTTTATATATTAATTGGCTGTATCATTTTGGCTATGTCATTCTGGATTTCCTTCAGTAATGTATGAGTATCTAGTTGCTCCACATCCTTAACAATACTTGCTATTGTCACATAGTTTGCTTGCTTGTTCACTTGTTTCAGGCTTTCTAGTGTGCATGTAAGAGCATTTATTTGTGGTTTTATCTGTTTTTATTTTACGAATGACTAGTGATACTGAGGATCTCTTCTTGCCATTTATAATCCATATACCTTCTCTCAAGAATTCCCTGTTGATATATTTCTGCCCATTTTCAGTTGTAGTTTTTGTATTCTTATGGTTAAATTTGAAAACTTCCTATATTTTCTTTTGCACAGCAAAGGAAGCAATCAACAAAGTAAAAAAGGCAGCCTCCTGAATGGTAACAGATATTTGCAAATGATATATCTGATAAAGGGTTAATATCCAAAATATATAAAGAACTCATACAACTAAACACCAAACAAAAACAAACAAATAAATAATCAATCAATCTGATTAAAAAGAGGGCAAAAGACCTAAATAGATTATTTTTCAGATGAGATCAGGAGCGTTCAGGGTAGTATGGCCGTAGATAGATTATTTTTCAAAGAAGACATACAAATGTCTAACAGACACATGAAAAGATGCTCAACATCACTAATCATCAGGAAAACGCAAATCAAAACCACACTAGTCAGAATGGCTACTATTTTTTGAAGATTTTATTTATTTATTTGATAGAGAGCACAAGCAGAGGGAGAGGAAGAAAGAGACACCCCACTGAGCAGGGAGCCCAATGTGGGACTCAATCCCAGGACCCCAGAATCATGACTTGAGCCAAAAGCAGATGCTTAACTGACTGAACCACCCAGCTGTCCCTAGAATGGCTACTATTAAAAAGACAAGGGAGTTGGGGGAAATTGGAAGGGGAGGTGAATCATGAGAGACTATGGACTCTGAAAAACAATCTGAGGGGTTTGAAGTGGTGGGGGGGTGGGAGGTTGGGGTACCAGGTGGTGGGTATTATAGAGGGCACGGATTGCATGGAGCACTGGGTGTGGTGAAAAAATAATGAATACTGTTATGCTGAAAATAAATAAATTTAATTAAAAAAATAAAAACAAACAAACAAAAATAAAATAAAATATCTGTTGGAACATGAAAAAAAAAAGACAAGAAATAACAAGTGGTAGTGAGGACTTGGAGAAAAGGTAATCCTTATGCCCTATTGGTGGGAATGTCAACTTGTGCGACCACTGTGGAAGACAATAGGAAAGCTTTCAAAAAAATTGAAAATAGAAATACCCTATGATCCAATAATTCCACTATTGGATATTTGTCCAAAGAAAATGAAAACACTAATTTGAAAAGATATACACACCCTACACTTATGGCTGCATTATTTACAATAGCCAAGCTACAGAAGCAACTCATGTGTTCATCAATAGATGAATAAATAAAGGAGATGTGGCATATTACTCAGCCATGAAAAAGAATTAAGTCTTGCCATTTGTGGCAATATGGATGGACCTAGAGGGTATCTTGCTAAATGAAATAAGAGAACGACAAATACCATACGATTTCACTTATATATGGAATCTATAAAACAAACAATAAACAAACAAAAATAAGCCATAATAAAAACCAAACAAACTCTCAAATTCAGAGAACACGTTGGTGGTTGCCAGAGGGTAGGTAGTTAGGGAGGTAGGTGAAGGTTGCATATAGGAAGTACAAATGACCAGCTATAAAACAAATTAGTTACAGAGATAAAAAGCACAGCATGGGGATATATAGATATTATAGTGCTATAATAATATTGTATGGTGACAGATGGTAATTTTACTCACTGTTGGACAATGTACACAATTGTGGAATCACTATGTTATATACCTGAAACTAATACAACATTTTATGTCAATATCTCAATAATAAAGAAAAAAAAATTAAAGTTCCTACGTTTTTCAGATCCACATTTTTTTTTTAACCATATATAGGAGACAGACTTTTTTTGCAAATATTTTCTCGTGGTCTGTAGCTTGTCTTTTTATTCTTTTACCAGTATTTTCCAAAAGCAGAAGATTGAATTTTGATGAAATCACATTTATCTATTTTTTTTCCTTATGGTTTTGCTTTTTGTGCTCTATCTAAGAAATCTTTGCCTAGCCCAAGGTCACAAATACTTTTTTTTCTTTTTTCTTCCAAAAGTTTTATAGTTTTATCTCCTAGATTTAAGCCTATGCTATATCTTGAGTTCCATTTTATGTGTTATGAAGTAAAAGTTAAGTTTTACTTATTTACATACAGATTTCCAAGAGGTTAAATTGACCATATAAATTGTGAATAACTTTCTATTATGACCATATAAATTCTGTACTCTATTTTCTGCTACATTGATCTATTCGACTATTTTTATGCCAATACCACAGTCTTGATTATTGTAGCCTTATATAAGTCCCAAAATCAGATGAATCCTCCAACTTCATTTATCTTTTTTTAAAATTGTATTAGCTGTTCTAACTCTTTTGCTTTTCATATATATATTTTTCATTAGCCTGTACAGTTCTAAAACACTTCCTAGAATTTGACTGGACTTTTGTTGGTTTTAACGGAACTCTTCAAACAACACCTCAATCCAAAGAAATGCCTTTAGTGATGAAAATTCAAGGAAATACCTAATTAAAGAACATAAGGGACAATCCAATTAGAAAAGTATGGGAAGCATGTAAGAATTATGTAGGCTTTTCATTAACTGTAACTAATAATAGAGCCAGTTTTTGTGTAAAGGTTAAGGTAGAGTACAAACCCGACTTACTTGTAATCAAAAAAGCTTTTGTTAGGAAATGCTAACTTTGAACAAGGTAGCATGGTTTATACGTTTATTCCCTCATAATTATTGAAAAGACTACCTTGTCTATTATAGAGTTACTATTATTATGTTTATATAGCCTCCAGATATCATTATATATATTGGCAAATCCCTAAAATATTTTAGAAAATGGAAGTTTTGCCAACTCTTCAAGCAAAATCTACCACTAAATAGAAATATCTTTAACATTTTGGTTAGCATAACGAGTTATTGAAACATTCTTGAATTTTTAACCTCTTTTTTTAGAAGTCATAATTCATGAAACGAAGAGGATGTACCCACAAACATGCTTTTTGCAAAAATAGCCATATATATTTTTAATAATGGGATAATTATAAAAATGGTAATGCTATTTGTTTTATATGCTTAAGAATATTTTGGGTAATTATAATTACATTGTTTCTTAGCTATATACAGTGCTAATGTCTCCAATGGGATCAACTACTCTTTTTCTGTCTTTATTCAAATGTCCAAATAATTATTCAAAGAACACCTTTTAATAATAGAATAAAATGGCAAGGTTAGACATGTCGTGTGCTAGTGACAGAGGCTATATGTGTGTATTCGAGTGTGTGTGTGATTATAACTAGCTGTATCAAGTATTAAAAATCCAAACCAGACATTTCAGAGTAATAATCCATTGTAAATTAAGTGATTATAAATTAAGTACTAGCAATTTTCACGTTCAAAGTTTTCATCCATTTGTTTATTGATGGGTAAAAAGACTCTCAATGTAAAAAGTTTTAAATTCACATACTAGTATTAGAAGTTCTTTCCCCTGAGAAAATAAATTGTGGAATAAAGCATAGAATGGTTTGACATTTGTCTATGTTCCAAACATCTCTAAATCACATTTATATTTAGATGGTCACTGAACTCTGATATAAACTGATATCCTTTTAATCAAAAATTCTATCTAATTATCTTATATGATAGTTCTTTTCTGAATGTTAATATTTGATACTGGGTTTTGATTGGTTTAAGGATATGCAGTGGTCTCATCTCAAAAACTTTGGATATCCACTTAGGATATCAAACAGATCTATACAATACCCAATATTATCTGGTTGCTTGAATGAGCATATTCTAGTCTGCTGTCTAAATGATATTTTTTTCTCTTCACCAATCAGGAATTACATTACCAATTTATCAAAGTATAATGAACTTATTTTAACATGAAAACAGCTGCTGTCTGAGGGTATTGTTGGACTTGGTAGAGTCATATTTTATTTTTTTAATATTTTTTAAAAATTTTATTTATTCATTTGAGAGACAGAGAGAGCACAAGCAAGGGAAGAGGCAGAGGGAGAGGGAGAGAAAGATTCCTCACTGAGCTGGGAGTTCCACATGGGGCTGGATCCCAGAACCTGGAGATCAGGACCTGAGCTGAAAGCAGACACTTAACCGTATGAGTCACCCAGGTGCTCCTAGAGAGAGTCACAATTTTAGAAATGCATGTTAATGGGGTGCCTGGGTGGCTCAGTTGGTTGAACAACCAATTCTTGGTTTTGGCTTGAGTCATGATCTCAGAGTTATGGAATTGAGCCCAGAGTGGGCTCCACACTCAGGGGGCAGGGTAGTCCTCTGGGGATTCTCTCTCACCCCCTGCCCTTCTCCTGGCTCATGCTCTCTCTCTCTCTCTCTTTCAAATAAAAATCTTAGGGAAAAAAAAAAACAAAAAACAAGAAATATTATATAATTAACAGGCCATGAAATATAAAACTCCCAGATCTGTTGTTCATTTTTTTAAAAGTCTAACTTTCATTTTATGATCTTTATTAAATAATGTTAAATTAATGTCACAGAACATTGATTATACCTGTGTTGACATTAGAAGTTTACAATACTCACTTTCCTGAATATGTAGACAGAGTGCACTATGGGTCATTTGAACTTATCATCTAAGAATGTCAGATGATAATGCCCTTGGGAGTTACTGAGCTGTGAAAGGTTGTCTTCGCCAACACCTAATGATTCCAAGCTGTCTCCCAGGTAGACATGATTATGATTGCTGCTTTTTTCCTCTCCCACTTCTCAGGACAATTGTACTGATGAGACTTAATTTTTTTTTTTTTTTCCATTGCTTCTAATGTTCTACCATTTGCAATTTTACTAAGGACAGGTTCACAGAAGGTAATAGAAACAAAACTTTTAGTAAACTTTACATACCGGTCAGTTTAGTTGCTAATGGCTCTAATCCTCATTCATGACATAAAATTCATGAGCTGTTTGTAACAAGAATGCTGTTTTAGATATTGAGAAAATATCTCTTACTATTGTTTCCACTTTCCATTTTACATTCATGTTCTCAGTGTTTGAAGCTGTCAGGATTCTGTCCACCAAAAAAAAAAAAAAAAAAAAAAATCACCAGTTATTTTGTCTCAACAACCTGTGCATTCGTTGAAGGTAAAACTATGGGAAACTGCATGGCATCACAGGAATTTAAATGGTTCCTCTAAAACATTTCTCCTTTATGTCAATATCCATTTTGCTTAGTGTTACAGTGTGTTGATTTTTACCAATCACAGTAGCATACAAAGTACACTTTCAAGTCAAGATTTGAAAGACTCCACAGGATCAGACATCATACAAGGTGAGTGGATAAAAAGCCCAGCGCATCACTATGAAAATAACATTCGTTTCACATTTTCTAACCCTGCAGCATTTTATAGAAAGTTAAATGATCTAAAGAAATATGCTTTCCAGGCATATAAATAACTACATAGAGAACATTAAATGTTCCAAAAAGAAGAAAAGAAGCAGAAGCAGCAAAAGCAGCAGAAGCAGTAGGAGGAGGAGGAGAAGAAGAAGGAGAAAGAGAAGGAGAAGGAGAAGAAGGAGGAGGAGGAGGGGGAGGGGGAGGGGGAGGAGAAAGGAGGAGGGGGAGGTGGAAGGAGGAGGAAGAGAGGGAGGAGGAGCAGCAGCATAAAATATTGTAATGACATTCCTTTCCTACTAAGCTATATGAGGTTTAGAGATTCATAGTTCTATCCTCAGTGTCCAGAACAGTGACTGGCACATAGTAGGTGCTTAATAAATATATTTGAAATAAATGAATGACTCAATGGATGATGGACTAATAATAAGCAATTGCATTTGCAGTAACTTTGATATAACAAATGGGCTACATCCCTTAAAAGAGCTTCCTAGTCACATGAAGATGAATCAAGGTCAACTTCTTAAATTGTCCTTTAAATATTTATAGAATCCTTCTGTTTTATTAGGCATGTTCCCCTGGGCAACTCAAGTGGCTCATTTCCCTACTCTGCTTATCTGGGAAATTGCAGCAATAGGAATACCTACCTTATTCTAAGGAAAAATTTTAATTCATGTAAAACGCCTCAAACAGTGTTTAGCTAAAATAAGTGCTTAACAAATATAAATCATCACCTATTACTTCCCTAAATATGTATGCTAAACCCATTAAACCTAAACAGTTTATGAGTGAGTTCCAAATAAGGTTCTTACGGCCACAAACATTAAAACAAAACAACACAAAACAATTTCCACTCTTTATTTGTGTTTATTTACTGGCTAAGTAATGTCATGCTTAAAATAATCATCATTGGTGAGGACTTTAAATTTAAACTGTAAGATTACAATTTGGAATGACTTTGAAAATCATCAAGATTTGCTCAAGACTAGACAATGATGATTTGCCTCATCAATAACATGCTTTTGAGCATTTGGGCACCCCATCAATGCGCACAATTTGTATCCCACACCAAAACATGTGCCCAAGGGGGAGACTGAGATAGAAATACAGTGACTTCTCTGTTCACCAAGCCGTGGGCCTTGTAGTGGCTCTCCCAGGAGGGAAGTTTATAGCTAATTCACACAATGGCACCATATTGACTAGCCACAGCCTTGTGAACTCACTCCATTTAACTGAAAAATAAAATGTTCTGCGTTATGTTATTCTTTACTTGATTCCTTTGGAATTTCAGACATTCATCCTAAATCAGAAAGTATCTGTTTCCAAAATGATTTTATAACCTGATAGAGCTCTTTAATTTTAGTAAGCATTATTTATACTTTTTTTTTTTTTTTTACTATTTATTGGGGTTTGTTTTAATTGTACCTTTGTTAAGGCTTTGTGCCATGGATTTGTCTGCAAATCAGTGTATTTATCTGCTGTTATATAAGAAATTAATAATGTAGCACCAGGTAACCAATTTGTATAATTTGTATTATAAAATTATTTTTCATGAGAAACATGACTAGCTTATTTAAAAACACCCTTTTTTCAATAAAATCACATTTATTTAATGAAAGTCAAGGTAAAAGACAAATTTATTCAATGTTCAAATTCAAAAAGGAAAATATCGAATGTACGAAGGCAAGTCTCCAGGGAGTTGATTAGAATACTAATAAAGGCTTACCAGTTAGTGAAAGAGAAGAAAAGCTGTCAAGTGATTTACTTATCTTAAAACCAGTTTACTTAAAAAGAAATAATATGGCAATTTATCAAGTGATTCATGATGTTGTGGGGATATATAATTACATTCTTTAAAAAAAAAACAAACTCTGTAACTGTAACAGAACATTCTTGTTTACCCATGCTTTATGAAATAAGGAGGGAAGTATACTCCAATACAAATTTCTCATACTTCCTTAGAACTATTTTTGCATAATGTTTTTGAAATCCCCATTTAGTGCTGATCAGATTCAGACTTAACAGTAAACTATTATCTGAGAAGAGCCATTTAGTATGGAGACACATAAGCATTCTGGAAGAACACGAGGCTGAAACATCAGTTTATTTCATTACAGCTCTTCCCACTTAATCGCCAAGTGACTTGGGAAATTTATCTCAATTAAAGTAAAAGGTTGCATTTACAAGGTGACTACCATGTTCTAGACACGGTGCTGGGTTCTTCATAAATTTTGTCTTATCACATATGGATAATTATTCTGAAATATGGATTATTATTTCCATTTTACAGACAAAGAGGCCAACACCGAAGGCTGCAGAGCTAGTAAGTGGCAGAGCCAGGAATCAGGTTTGAATCTGTTGGACTCACATCTCGTGTTCTCAACTACTAAGCCATACTGACCCTTACATGATATATTTTAAGTGCGTGTCTTTAAATAAGAACAGTTTCTACTCTCTCTACAATAAAGTTCTGTCATAGATTTTATTTTTATGAAAATATATTCTTCCTTTTCTACCCCGATGGTATCAACCTTGTCTGTGTGACTTACCTTGGTCAATGGTTTTTGAACAGATATGACAAGCCATGAATGAACAAAAGCTTTAATCTAACTGAACTAGTTGAGCTTGGCCTTCCTTTGGGTTTGCTTTCTGCCACGAGAATAGAATGTCCCAGACAGAAACTGTTCCTTTAGCTTAGATCGGGAAAAAAAAAAACAAGTCAAGTGGGGCAGACCTTCAGTCAAATCATAGACTTAGAGCAGAGCCACCGACAAACTATAGGCCTTGCACAACATGAGAAAGAAATAGAGGTTAGTTTAGGTAAACCAGTTTGATTTAAGACATTGTTGCCTAGACTAATACAGGTTGATAGATATGAAGGTCAACTTTTGTAAAGAATACATTGTTATTATTTAAGCAAATAGCTAGATTATTATTTTTTCCTTGAGGAAACATTCATCCAAACAATATAAAAGTTAGGTGCTTAATGAGTGAGGAAATACTGTCTTTTGTTAGCACAGTTGGGAAGAAATAATTTTAAGTCAATATAGTGTCAACATTTCAATATCCTCAGTATCCACAAATTCACATGTCTACAGAGAATTCCTGAAAAATTTCAAATAAGATGACTACGGCATCTGAAAACATTTATTACATCCTGCAATGAAACCGACAGAATGAAGCAATTTAAAGACATTCTTTCTCAAGTCATTACCCTCAAAATTGGTCTGGGAAGAGGTTATACTTGCCTACAAGAAGATTTGGGTACAATTATTAACTAAAGACTTAATGAATCAATCTAGTATTAGGCTGTGGACACTTTCCCCAATTTTATTAAATGCCTAGTTGTACTACAGTTTTCATCCATAAATTTTCAGTACTGTGAAGGCAATGTTTATGTGTTTTTATCTTTATATTTCCTATGTTTATCACAGAAATTGATATAGGGAAGACATTTAATAAATGGTAAAACTGGGTATTACAATCCAGAAATTCTACTTTATTAAAGGCAGTATCAAGACATTAGAGAGCATTTTCCATCTATGTTTTCATGTCTTTTGGTTGCCTAGTAGTAATCCATTCTATTTCTCTATTATTTGGGAATTTATAAAGCATTTTGTGTCTTGTCTCATCCAGGGTTTAAAAATACATAAGCCATGTTTATTTCTGATTTACATATAGGGACTGAGAGTTACTGTCCAACATCACACTTAAAATCAGGATTCATTGGGGTGCGTGGGTGGCTCAGGTCCTGGGATCGAGTCCTACATCGAGCTCTCTGCTCAGTGGGGAGCCTGCTTCCCTCTCTCTCTCTGCCTGCCTCTCTGCCTACTTGTGATCTCTGTCAAATAAATAAATAAAATCTAAAAAACAAAACAAACAAACAAAAAAAACCCAAATAAAACATTTTAAAAAAATCAGGATTCATCAACTCCTTACACCAAAGCTTATATTTTGTCTTTTCAATCTTGCAGAATATTGAAACAGAAAAATAAATCTGAAAAAGAAACAGTTTTGTCTCATGATCTTTTTCATTATCTAGCAAATTAAGAAATTTATTATTTGAGAATATACTCAAATATATCATTTACTTCTAATTTTGTATACACTGAGACATTTTTCTTTACAGATTATACTTCTAATATAAAGTAAAACTTCAGAGAGAGTATTTTCAAGGAATTCTAGAGAATCTCAAAGTAAATGCCAACGATATTTGTTTAAGCTTTACAAATGTTAGAAAATTGAAGGATAAAATAAACCTTAGGCAGAGAATAAATACACTAAAGCATTTCAAATCAGAGGATTCATCTTCAAAGGACAAAATCCTATTAACATAATCTTGTTAAAATGAAGTATCACCTAATTTTGCTTACCATGCATCCAGATTATATTTTACTCCCTGGAGCTATGCAAAATATGTCAATGTCCTAATATACTAAATAATCCAAAAACTCTTTTGAAGGTAAGTATGCCTTTTCCTAAAATTAAATTGTTGGACAGACTAAATTCTTATAAAACACTTCTTTTTGGAGAGATAATTAATTTTAAAAGAAGCACTTGTCAGTTAACAATTTTTTATTGAGGACCTCCTTCTGTTCATTACTTTATAGATAGATGAGATGCCCAGATTGGGGTAGGAAGCCTTGAGGTAGCCACCAATGATTCCTCCCTCCTGGTGTTCATGTGTCTGGATAATGCCTTTCTCTTGAATATAGGTTGAGCCTTGTGGGATTCTCCTCATAAATAGAATAGTGTGAAATCCATGGGGCCGTAGTTCTGATTAAATGACAAAGAGATCCTGGCTTCCATTTTGGGCACCATCTCTTACTTTCTCTCAGAGACCTCACTGTGGGGGAAGTCAGCTACCATGTTGTAAGCTGCCCCGTTGCAAGGCAGTTGGCAAGGAACTCATGCCTATGGTCAATCTAGGACCTGAGGTCTGCCAACAGCCTTGTGAGTAAGTTTGGATGCAAATTTCTCCCAGAACTAGCTTTGAGATGACCAATGATCACAGCCCCAGCCTGAGAGACCTTGAACCATAGGAAAACCTAAGATGAGCCAGAGGTACCCAGCAAAGGCAAACCCAGGTTTCTGACAGACTTGTACAGTGAGATAATAAATGTTTATTATTAAACCACTGAATTTTGAGGTAATTTTTTAGTCCAACAATGGAAAGATCAAACACAAGGCATGACGCATCCCCTAAGTACTAATAACAAATTAAGATTTTAATTAAACGTTACTCTGAGGTTCAAAAAACAGATCATATAAAATGGGCAGGAAGAGATAGGGCTACAGTCAAATCTTAATAACTATATTCTTTAATAGATTATATACTTGCTCCTGAAATTGGAAAACAAAACAAAACAAAACCCTTCCATGTCTTATTTTAAACTATTATCTTTTTGTATATTATTGTATTATTAATGATAATCACTTCCTATTAACCACTGGGCTATGCTGGCATACAAGTAGGATTCATGTTAAAGCTAGTTTGGAAAGGGTACCCGGGTGGCTCAGTCAGTTAAGCCTCTGCCCTTAGCTCAAGTCATAATCTCAGGGTCCTGGTATAGAGTCCCACATCGGGCTCCTTGCTCAGTGGGGAGGCTGCTTCTCCCTCTGCCTGCTGTTCTCTCTGCTTGTACTCTCAGTCCATCTCCCTCTCTCTCTCTCCCTGACAAATTAAAAACAAAACAAAACTATTTTGGAAGAACAGCACGTCTTCGGTGACTTCACAGTATCTGGCCTTGCATGGGAGATAAAATTGAGATCTATAGATTTAAGAGATTCTACTTTTTAGTAAACACCTGCTTTTATTGCTCTAGATTTATTCTTCCTTGTCATAAAATTTGAATGGAATTTTGTTGGGAAACTAGCTCTAGAAGTAAGCCCTAGTTGACCAATTAACCAATCAGTATGTCCTTTCTCCCTGGCTGTGATGATTAGTTCACCCATACTGGGACAATGTGAATCATACCCAAGATCCTCTTAATTGATGGAAAGGAGAATCAATTTCTTCTCTCTCTCTCTCTCTCTTTCTCTCTATCTCCCTAATTTCTTTGTAGAATTGCATCCAAATTCTGTAGGCTAGAGCTATCCACAGTGACCTTTTACTATATTAAGACTTAAATAATGCTAACAGGGAAGACAACAGCGATGGTAGGAAAAGGAGAGTCCCTAGTGTTTTTCCCACTTCGGGAGTCAACTCAGATCCTAGAATTCTCAACCAAGCAAGCCAGCAGATTCCCACTCTGCTTAAGCAGTGTAAGAGCTAGAAGGAAAAGAAGATGTGCCCACTAGTATCTCTGGTATCTTGAATTATGTAATAAGTAGTACATATTTTCTTTCTTCTTTATTTCTCATGCTTTCAGTTTGGGCTATAATCCTTACCAGTTGGTAACCTCTACTGCAAATCTGGCCACTCAATAAATGCTCCTTACTACCTCTCTGACTTCATGTCCTACCACTCTGACCTTCGCCGGCTCCCTTCCAGTTCTTCCTGGAACATCATATCATAGCCTTAAGGTCTTAGCACTGTATCTTCCTCTAGCCTATAATTACTCTACCGTATAGATCTGTAGGGCTCACTGTCTCATGTATTTCCGGTCTTTTCTCAAATGTCACATTTGAATGAAGCATTACTGAACCCACTCATATACACTATCACTTTCCTTGGCTTCTATTTCATTGCATATACCACTATTCAACTATATTATGTGGTCTGGATTCCTTCTCCATTTGATGTTATTATATGTCGCTCTTCTCCCACCGGAAGAAAAGCTCCACGAGAGCAGGGATTTGGAGGAGACTGGCACAGAAGCAGCCATATGTACACCATACATGGGTGTAATGGTAGAATATAAAAGAGAAGCAAGAAACATAATATACAAAGTGAGGAGAAACTCTGCAAAAGTCAGCCTAAATATCATGGAATAGATCTCAAGGCACCAGTAAAATAGGCAGAATGTAACAACAACAACAACAACACTGGTCTGTCACAAGAGCTCAGCTTTCTAGAATACCTTCCATCAGCCACCATTTTTATGGGTCTCTTCGCAAATTTATTAAATCAGAAGTAAAAATCACCAAGCCTTGTTTTCTCATAAGTCTTAGAGAACAGGATGGTCTCATTCCTTTTGGCTTGTTGTTTTTCCTTCTCTAGAAACACACATTCATATAAGCCTGAGACATTTATTTCAACCAAATTTCATTTTTTTTAAATTCTTGGATTTTTAATATCAAGGAAAAAATGTGCATTAATGCAGAGAAAAATTTTAAACAAGGTAGTATATTTAAACCTAGGAATAAGAGTCATAATTTTTGTCACAAACCCACAGGGCTTCTATTTTTTTATTTCAATTATTTTGGTAAATCAGTCTTAAAATTACATTAGCAAAAATATACAACTCACACTTCTAGTTTCTGGCTCCATATATAAGGAGCTTAGAAGTTGTCACTTCTAACAACAAGGAAAAAACTGAACAGACTGAAAAATCAACCTTCTTGGATCTATAGGAGAGGGAAGGAGGACAGAGAGCAAATGGTACAGTTACCAGATGAAGGTTTCTCCTGCTATCTGAAAGTGGAGCCTTCCTATGACCTCTGTAAGCTGAAACCATGTAAAGCGAAGAAAGCAATTACCTTTAATGTATATGGGGAACATTTTTGAGCATTCCTAGATCCAGAAAATAATCTCTCTTAGGCTGTTCTGATATCTAAGCATACATCTTGCTAATGGATGGACAAAATAAATCAAGATAATGCACAGATGCTCAGAGACAGTTTAAACTTGTGGTGGCTTGATGCCGAGATTCTGAATATGGTTCCCAGGGAAGAACCTGCCACACTCATTGCCCAGGGTTTGTGCTGCCTCTCTGTAACAGCTCACCGAAAAACAAATAGTGAATACTATTTTCATTTATCACTTTTTTAAGAAAAAATAAAAGATAATATCCTCTTCAGATTTCTTTCAGTTAGTGAAAACAAGTACTAACATAGGTCTTTCATAAAAGCCAAGGGGCATAACATAACGTCTAGAAAAACAGGGGATACCCGTATTTCTTCTCTCCACTCGGTTTTTTTTTCCCCATTTTTTTTTTTCTTTCAAAGATTGTATTTATTTATTTGACAAAGAGAGAGAGAGAATACAAGCAGGGGGAACAGCAGGCAGAGGGAAAGGGAGCAACAGACAACCTGAAGAGCAGAGAGCCCGATGTAGGTCTCGATCCCAGGCCCCTGAGATCATGACCTGAGCTGAAGGCGGAGGCTTAACGAACTGAACCACCCAGGCACCCCTTTCCCATTATCTTGATTAGTGTGGTACATTTGTTATAATTGATGAGCAAATATTGATATATTATTATTAACTAAAGTTCATAATTTATATTAGGGTTCACTCTTTGGGCAGTATATGCTAGGAGTTTTGACAAATGCATAATGATATGTATCCACAATTACAGCATCATATGGGAAATTTCCACTGCCATAAAATTCCCCTATGTTCTACCTGTAGTCTTATTTAAGAAAAAAATAACTGTATGCCCTTTTACTGATTTTCTCATGCAGTTTTAAAATATTTTTTTAAAGATGTTATTTATTTATTTGACAACCAGAGAGGGAACACAGCAGGGAGAAGCAGGCTTCCTGCCCAGCAGGGAGCCCAATGTGGGATTCGATCCCAAGACCCTGGGATCATGACCTGAGCCGAAGGCAAATGCTAAATGACAGCAACCCAGGTGTTCCTAAATATTTATTTTTACCAATGCCCTTCTCCCTGCTGCCTTTAGAAAGTCCCAGTGGCTGTGACATGCATAGAAAAGTGTATGTGTGTCAGCTGGTGGAATGGAGGGAGAGACTGTATGTTTGCTCCCTGATAACTGGACAATTAAAAAGCCAAACAACAATTAAGCAAAATTTAGTAATTGTTCATAAAGATGGTAGAAAATAGTAATTATCAATGAGAATATTATAGAGGTTAACGAAGTCAGGTAGGAACTAGGGAACTCTGGAAAATATGACACAAGTTTAACCCAGAGAATTGCATAGGAATAGAGCAGTGACTCAGATTTTTAGGTTATTTGTTTAAAACAGCAGTTCTCAACCTTTGTTTTGTGTCCAAATCACCTTGGGGTACATATTAAATTTAGATTCTGTGTCCAGTTCTCAAAGAATCTAAATATTGCTGGCATGACAGTGTCCAGATATTTGCAATTTTAAAGTTCTTTGAGTGATTCTTATTGAAGCAGTCCACAGACCAGACCAGGGAAATAACCTTGAACTGGGGCCGGGCTTGAGCTCTCAGCCAGCCCCTCACAGTTACCCTTAGTATATAAACATAATATCTGAGCTCCCTGCCCATACAGACTGGTAGTCACCACCTCATCCAGTGACCTGGCATACCCAGGTTCTGGGTAAGCGAAATCGGAATCCTTTCACTGATGCCTTCTCTAACTTCCCAGAAAGTAAACTTCCTTTTGAAGGCTGTTCCGGTATGCAGCTGCCATTTGATTCAAGAAGTTTCCATGCTTGCCTGAACTCTCTCGTGTTTTCTGTCATTTGTAAATGAGCGCCTACTCTTAAAGCTGATGACTCTGGGGATGAGTAACGGCTGACCTCCATTCTCCAGATGGAAACATCGATGGGCCCGATTCCGGTTACTTTTTCCTTTCACATCAACTCTCTCCCACCACTTTAACCTTTCTTCCATTGAGCCTCTTCTCCATCTCTTGACTCATTGCTATGATTCACCAGATTCTTTTCATCACCTTAGCAGTATTGAAAATGAACACAATAAGCGGGCCGTTACTAATGTGGAACATAGTGTCATGCCTCCAGGACTCCCCAGAAAGGCAGATTTCAGATTACCATTAACAAAATGCTTCCACACGCATTAGTCCACATGCAAGGTGGATTTTAGTGTTCTGATTTTAGAGATGAAAAAAAAATCTAGCTTAGAATTGCTGAAGAAGTCAATTCCGATATATGCAACAAATACGTAACCCAAAAAAAATGTTTCATAAGGAATCCCTGCTTTCATTACTACTCCCCTATGTTTTATTTTAATATAGAATGGCCAAGAGGTCAGTGAAACAGCAGCTCTTACTGGCTGAGTCCCAGGAATAGGAGCCATTAAGTTCCATAGCTATCCATGAACTGTTCTAGAATGCAATCCAACAAGTTTATTCTTACCACAGTCATCCAGATGAAGTCCCGTTCAAGACTTAACTAGATCTTAAACTATAATACATACAGGAATCATCTCCAATTCCCGACTCAGTCATAGCTTTATATTCCTGCTGGTCATCTCTTTGAATGCATTGGCTCACAGTAGAGAAATTTAAAATTGTCTGTTATGAATGTTGTTCCACAATGATTCACCTTTTTTTTTTCCCACCTTCTGTGAGTCATTCTTTTTGTTTTTCAAGTCAAGTTTACTGAGATGGATTTTACATACATTGAACATTTACCAAAATCACCATATTTGGTGTGCCTTCCTATTAGTTTTGGCCACTGTGTATAATCATCTAACCACCACATCAAGATGCAGAATATTTTCATCACCATCCAAAAAAAGCCCCCTCTCATGGCCCTTGATTGTCAATCCTCTGCTTCTACCACAGTCCCCTGGAAACTACTGATCTGATTTTAGCCATACATTTTACTTTCCCTAGCTGTTACATAAATAAAGAATTATACCTTTTGCATCTGATTCCTTTCACTTATCATAATGCTTCCACTCCATTTAATCATATTATGATTTCCATATCACTGGTTTCCAAGCGTCCTCATACTTAATCTATCTTATTTTCTGATGAATATCCCTGGACTGTTATTTTCCTTGGTAACTTGAAACATTTAACTTTTTTTTTTAAGGTTTTTTTTTTATTTATTTGACAGACCGAGATCACAAGTAGGCAGAGAGGCAGACAGAGAGAGAGGAGGAAACAGGCTTCCTGCTGAGCAGAGAACCCGATGTGGGGTTGGATTCCAGGACCCTGAGATCATGACCTGAGCCGAAGGCAGCGGCTTAACCCACTGAGCCACCCAGGCACCCCTGAAACATTTAACATTTTCATGAAGGTAATGAGTGGATCATCTTAGATGGAGTTTAAAAATGTGTATAGTTTGTATAAAACGTTATGCCTTTTTCTTCAAATACAGCATAAAATACAGAATAAATACAGAAAGTTGCTCAAGGTGGCTCCGTGGCTCAATGGATAGTGCATTGGACTTCTAGAGGCTGAGGACATTCAAAGAAAGTTGCTCAAATATTAGCACCGTGAGTCGATCAACCCTGAGTGTTCTTCATCACTGCATGTGCCCCTCTTTACCAGCATAGCATGGACAGGCTGTTGGGACAATCCTATTCTGACAGTGACTCATCAGTCAAGATTAATTCAACAAGGACGGTGAGATTCTGGCAACGGTTTTGCTGATGGAGAAAAGCAAGCAGGATTTGGGGACTATTTTACACATGCTGGGAAAAGGTAGCCGCACCGGAAAAGTCACTATTGTCCTGGAGTTACTCACCCACCGCTGCCCCACCGGCCATCCCGGGATCAAGTGGGAGTTTTTATTTTTAATGAATGTGAGGGTGATTCTGATCATCATCCAGGTCTGACAAACATAGACCCTCTGTCAAACTCCGTTCCTCGCTCCATCTTGCCAGTCTGGTAATATATTCACTTATTTATTTTATTTTTATTCAAAGAAAAATAAAATTATATAGACAAACATATGTTAATGCAACATTATGTGAAAACACGCTCGTAGTTCTTTGAATTCTAAATACAGACAATCCGGCATGAATATTCATGGTACAGTTAACCGGGTTGCACGTTCTTAATTGCACTGCAAATTGATGGGGATAAATGAGACAGTCTTGCATACAAATTCTTGTGACTATTTGCTCTCAACATTTTACTGCTCCTCAGTCCTATTTAACTATTTAACCTTTACATTGCCTTTTGCATATGAGTGAAAATCAGCCACAATATTGTAAACAATACTAGAAAAACAATGAATTATTCCATACCATTAGTGAGAAAGAGGAAAATAGATCACAAACTAAAATAAATGAATATCTTCTGCCCATTTTTTGATGTGATTACCTGCTTTTTGAGTGTTGAGTTTGAGGAGTTCTTTATAGATCTTAGATATCAGCCCTTTGTCTGTAGTGTCATTTGCAAATATCTTTTCCCTTTCCATGGGTTGCCTCTTTGTTTTGTTGACTGTTTCCTTTGCTGTGCAGAAGCTTTTGATCTTGATGAATCCCAAAAGCTCATTTTTGCTTTTGTTTCCTTTGCCTTTGGAGACATGTCTTGAAAGAAGTTGCTGTGGCCTATGTCAAAGAGGTTACTGCCCATGTTCTCATCAGACTCTTCTCCAAAGAAGACACACAAATGGCTAACAAGCACAGAAAAGAATGTTCATCATCATTAGCCATCAAGGAGATTCAAATCAAAGCCACATTGAGATACGACGTTATACCAGTTAGAAGGGCCAAAATTAAATAAGACAGAAACAACAAGTGTTGGAGAGGATGTGGAGAAAGGGGAACCCTCTTACATTGTTGATGGGAATGCAAGTTGGTGCAGCCACTTAGTAAAACAGAGTGGAGATTCCTTAAGAAATTAAAAATAGAGCTACTTTATGACACTGCAATTGCACTACTGCGTATCTGCCCCAAAGATACAGATGTAGTGAAAAGAAGGGCCATATATACCCCAATGTTCATGGCAGCAATGGCTACAATCACCAAACTGTGGAAAGAGTCAAGATGCTCTTCAACAGATGAATGGATAAAGAAGATATGCTCCATATATATAAAGGAATATTATGCTTCCATCAGAAAGTATGAATACCCAACTTTGGTATCAACATGGATAGGACTGGAAGAGACTATGCTGAGTGAAATAAGTCAAGCAGAGAGAATCAATTATCATATGGTTTCACTCCCTTGTGGAGGATAAGGAATAACATGGAGGACATTAGGAGAAGGAAAGGAAAAGTGAATTGGGGGAAATCAGAGGGGAAGATAAACCATGAGAGACAGTGGACTCTGAGAACAATCTGAGGGTTTTGGAGGGGAAGGGGCAGGCGGTTAGGTGAGCCTGATGGTGGGTATTATGGAGGGCACATACTGCATGGAGCACTGGGTGTGGTGCATAAACAATGAATCTTAGAGCACTGAAAATTGAAAGTTTGAAAATTGAAAAATAAATTAACAAACAAACAAACAAATAAATAAATAAATGAATATTAAAAATGCATCAGTGAACATCAATGTATCAAGGAGAAAGGGGGTCCTCTTATGACTGTGAAATGTACACAAGCAATGTTATTTTCCTGAAGCTGAAGCTAACATGACTTAATTATGATACATAATAAAGGTAAAGACCCAGGTGACCAAAGACTAACCAGATGAATATTTTCCTCTCTAACCAGACAAAAATTAATTAACTATTTAGTCTTGATCTTTCATATTTAATACCGAGGTAGTTTAAATCTAAATGTTCTTTTTATGATCTCTTTCATAATCCAAGGTCTTCACCCTTAAATTTATCTTTATGAATCAGAGAAAAAAAATCTGATTCAAAGAAATCATCATTAAAGAACCTTGAACTAATAAAGACAAAAAAATAAATAACCTTCTCTAAAATGACTTTCTTCCCATAGTTTATGATATTGCTCCTGGATTGGAAGAATAAATATTGTGAAAATGTCTATGCTACCTAAAGCAATCTACACATTTAATGCAATTCCTATCAAAGTACCATCCATCTTTTTCAAAGAAACGGAACAAATAATTTTAAAATTTATATGGAACCAGAAAAGACCTCGAATAGCCAAAGGAATATTGAAAAACAAAGCCAAAGTTGGTGGCATCACAATTCCGGACTTCAAGCTTTATTACAAAGCTGTCATCATCAAGACAGCATGGTACTGGCACAAAAACAGACACATAGACCAATGGAACAGAATAGAGAGCCCAGAAATAGACCCTCAACTCTATGGTCAACTAATCTTCGACAAAGCAGGAAAGAATGTCCAATGGAAAAAAGACAGCCTCTTCAATAAATGGTGTTGGGAAAATTGGACAGCCACGTGCAGAAAAATGAAATTGGACCATTTCCTTACACCACACACAAAAATAGATTCAAAATGGATTAAGGACCTCAATGTGAGAAAGGAATCCATCAAAATCCTAGAGGAGAACACAGGCAGCAACCTCTTCGACCTCAGCCGCAGCAACATCTTCCTAGGAACATTGCCAAAGGCAAGGGAAGCAAAGGCAAAAATGAACTTTTGGGATTTCATCAAAATCAAAAGCTTTTGCACAGCAAAGGAAACAGTTAACAAAACCAAAAGACAACTGACAGAATGGGAGAAGATATTTGCAAACGGCATATCAGATAAAGGACTAGTGTCCAAAATCTATAAAGAACTTAGCAAACTCAACACCCAAGGAACAAATAATCCAATCAAGAAATGGGCAGAGGACATGAACAGACGTTTCTGCAAAGAAGACATCCAGATGGCCAACAGACACATGAAAAAGTGCTCCATACCACTCAGCATCAGGGAAATACAAATCAAAACCACATGAGATATCACCTCACACCAGTCAGAATGGCTAAAATCAACAAGTCAGGAAATGACAGATGCTGGCGAGGATGCGGAGAAAGGGGAACCCTCCTACACTGTTGGTGGGAATGCAAGCTGGTGCAACCACTCTGGAAAACAGCATGGAGGTTCCTCAAAATGTTGAAAATAGAACTGCCCTATGACCCTGCAATTGCACTACTGGGAATTTACCCTAAAGATACAAACGTAGTGATCCAAAGGGGCACGTGCACCCGAATATTTATAGCAGCAATGTCCACAATAGCCAAACTGTGGAAAGAACCTAGATGTCCATCAACAGATGAATGGATAAAGAAGAGGTGGTATATATACACAATGGAATACTATGCAGCCATCAAAAGAAACGAAATCTTGCCATTTGCGACAACATGGATGGCACTAGAGCGTATCATGCTTAGTGAAATAAGTCAAGCGGAGAAAGACAACTATCATATGCTCTCCCTGATATGAGGAAGTGGTGATGCAACATGGGGGCTTAAGTGGGTAGGAGAAGAATCCATGAAACAAGATGGGATAGGAAAGGAGACAAACCATAAGTGACTCTTAATCTCATGAAACAAACTGTGGGTTGCTGGGGGGAGGGGGTTGGGAGAAGGGGGGTAGGGTTATGGGCATTGGGGAGGGTATGTGCTTTTGGGTAAATTGGAAGGGGAGGTGAACCATGAGAGACTATGGACTCTGAAAAACAATCTGAGGCGTTTGAAGTGGCGGCGGGGTGGGAGGTTGGGGTACCAGGTGGTGGGTATTATAGAGGGCACAGCTTGCATGGAGCACTGGGTGTGGTGAAAAAATAATGAATACTGTTTTTCTGAAAATAAATAAATTGGGAAAAAAAAAGAATATTCTAAATTATTATTATAAGCCAAATTTTCAAACTGATCACATTTCCACTTGGTATTTCATACTTATGCTTTGTGATTCTAATTGTATCTCTTTTATGCCTTTTTTCAGCCAAGTCAAGTCCTTCCTCAGCTGGAATACTATGCATCATAGCAGTGGGAAGGTAGCCCAGATTAACAAGCAACAATTTACTAAAACCAACTACGGCAAGTGTCAAATGAGCAAATCTTTTTCAATGTCTTCATGAATCATGTAATTAACACTTTCTTAGAGTAACATGAATGAAAGGTAGGTCATACAGAATTTGAAAGTCAGAACGGCATAAATTTCGATATCACAACCCACATAATTATTGAATTTCAACATACCACATTTTCCTTTCAAAACAATCACTAAGTATTTTTCTACATGGAAGTAAGGATGATTTTGAATTGAAATTCTGTAAAATAAATTAGACCTTTACATAAATTTATTGGGCTTAAGAACTTATAATAATGGCTTGACTCAAGTTTAAGACTACAACAAGAATCTATCTTTATAGCTATAAGTTTTGAACTGCTGATTTAATTAGAGGTATTTATTTGATTTTTACCAAAAAAGTAAATTTATTCTAATGTTTTTTTCTAATGTTCTAATGTTTTCAGAGCTTTGATTTTTCTAACGTTTATCAGCCTAAGGACTACTGGTATTTTCACCTAGCGAAAACACTTTGGATTTTCTATTTTTCACTATCTAAGTTAGTTTTTAAATTAAAAAATCTTAAAATGTAAATACAAAAACAACACAACAGCAACAAAGTCTTTCTCTGGGTGATATGGTTATCTAGACAAGGTTATTTAGACAACTATAGAATCTTCAGAACGGGGGTGTCTGGGTTAAGTCTCTGCTTTCGGCTCAGATCATGGCCTCAGGGTCCTGGGATCAAACCCCTACATCGGGCTCTCTGCTCAGCAGGGAATCTGCTTCCCTCTCTCTCTACCTGCCTCTCTGCCTACTTGTGGTCTCTCTCTGTCAAATAAAAAAATAAAATCTTAAAAAAAAAAAAAGAATCTTCAGGATGATGGGTGATCTCTAAAATATGTTTCCTCAGACATTTCATAATCTAGGACTGTATTCAGACCTAATTGTCCTATGTAACTTCAAGGCCATTGACATAAATTCTTTAACCATTAGAAATTTTAAAAAATGAAATCAGCTACAAAAACAAAGCAAAATCTCATTTTAAGTGCAAGAACATTTTTTTCTCCCTTTGTTAAGAATGTAGCCAGAGCCCCCAGACCTCCAGTTGAATAAATTATCGGACAAACTTCAGCAATTCTAAAGGCTAGTGTCAGTAGTGACACAGTGAATGATCTTCATCACTGGCTCTTGGATCGAAGCCTACAAGGTCATATATAAAACTTCCTTTTGAATTTCCCAACATTCTGGGACATTCTTATCTCTACCGAGTACTCCCTATCTACCCTCTTGCCTTTTCAAATTCCTCAGGTTAAGATATCATGTAGGATTTCCCTTCACTACATATTTCCCATTTCAAGCTTATTTTTTCTTCTTTCTACTTTTCTTTAAAATTGAAATGCTAGCTTTTGAAATAATTTCCTCTTTGGGGACATTACTATATCTGGCCCATGCAGTTTCGCATCACCTTCTCTCACCGATTCTAAAATTCTCTCTTTTTTTTTTTTTTTTTTTTTTGCGCCAGGAGGTGGGGGGTCATTTAGAAGTGTCTGAATTTGGGTGTCTGGGTGGCTCAAATGGTTAAACATCTGCCTTCGGCTCAGATCATGATCCCAGGGTCCTGGGAATGAGTCATACATTGGGCTTACTGCTCAGTGAGAAGCCTGTTTCTCCCTCTGCCTCTCTCTGTTTCTGTCTTTCATGAATAAATAAATAAAATCTTTAAAAAAAAAAAAAGGTGTCTGAATTTACATCTTATACTTCCTATATATAAGTGATATGGTAATGTTTTTCTTTGTCCCCCTGAATGATACTACTGTATCATTTAGAAAGTGTTTCTTTCAGTGATGTTGTATAATAAAGAAAACATAGGTTCCTGCCTCCCAAAGCATGTTTCCTTAAACACTATCTGTTGCAGCTTGTGGTGTATGAGTGAGTCCGGATGAGGCATCTGTGAATGTTCTCTTTTACGTAAATAGTTGTGTGTTTGTGTTTTAATGATAGAAAGAATAAAATATGAACTTGAAACCTATGACATGAGAGGCATTATTATTACTATAATTAAACTAAGTTTGCTTTTTTGTTTTTTTTTGGTTTTTTAAAGTCATTGCTTTAGAACAGATTGAAAGAAAAATCCAAAGTAAATAGTGCTTCAGATACTACAGGTGGGACAGGACAATCATGTGTCTCATAGGGGCAAGGGATGTGACTTATTCCTCTCTGTATCTCATGGTTTCATGATCAGGACGTATTTATTGCATTTATTTGAATACTGATTATTTTATCTAATTTCAGGTGGATTATGTGATTTAAAAATTTTATCCCAAAGGGAGAAATGTCCAATCAATGAAAATAGTTCTTTAGGATCAGATGTATTTTAAGAGAAGAACTATGATTCTAAATGATTTTTATTAGTAAATAAATTAGATTTATGACATTTAAGTGGAGGGTATTAACTGTTTCCATCACCACCAGCTTTCCCCTACATACCAGAATTCATATTATACTTCCCCCGGAGAATGCTACTCACCCATATTAAAAGAGCTGAGGATTAGACTAAAGCAGAAGTTTCTGAATTATTATGTTTCATCAGTACCTTTTGTCTATATTGTGCAGAATAGAATGTAGGCTTAATACTTGGGTTGTTAGAGTTATGGGTTTGCATTTTCCTCTTTACCACAGTTTGTCCTTCTTCACTCTGTATATAGGATTGAATGCCAAGAGGTTAAGCTCTAAGAGGATTATGTTGTGTGTTGAAATCTTTTTCCATGTCTTTGGAAACTTGGCAAGGGACTATTTATATTATATTATATTATATTATTTTATTTTATATTATTTCAAATTCTGGAAATTACTCCCTGTGCATCTGTAGGTTTTGAGAATATAAGGACTCAAATCAGAGCTGGATACCTATGAGTATAATGAAAAGTTAATGTAAAGTAGTAAAATAAGCACTCGCCTGGAAGTAAAGGTCTAATCTCATTTATACCACCAATATCTTACTCTAAGTTGTTCATCCTTGCTTTGTACCTCAGATTTTTCTTCATGGAAAAATAGGTCCTTGATCTATTTTTCTATGATTTCCAAGATGATTTCCAAGGCTCCTTCCATCTTGAAGTTTCCTTGATTCTGTCATAGTTAGCTTATTAGACTATGGATGGGATAAGGAGAGAATATAAAATAAAGGAGTTTAGGGGTCATTATCCATTAGCATGAATGTCTATGAGGAAAAACAAACAAAACAAAAAAAAACCATCATCAGCATATCCTCACAACTGCTAATTCCTTTGCAACCTTCTCCCACCTCCTTCCAAAATGATACATTTCTCTGTTATAAAGAGACCCAGATTATGAACAAAAAGAAACAGACCGATGGCCTCCATAGGTTATCTTTGAGTGACCTCAGAGGTCATACAGAATTCAACAGAATATTTACAACAAAGGGGAAGTTAACTGTTGAGAATACAGGTTGTAGGGTACATGCCTACATGCCCCTGTGTATATGAGTTTACATATTGCTGTTACAAAGGTATTACAATTTACAGAATCTGAAAAGCATATTCCTGTTAGATGAATCCCTTAAAGTAAACTTTCAGGTGAAACTCATGAACGAGTCTAGACTATAGCCAACTGCCTCCACCCCATCCCCAGTGAAAAATACAAGACAGCTGCTAAATTTAACATGCCTTTACTGGAACGCCAGTACCTCCTGCACAATAGCAGGCAACGTGCTGTCAATCCACAGGATGTACTCAGTTTCTGAATTGTTGCACAGCAGCCCTGCTGATCCTTAATCCTTGTGAATACAGCATTGACACGTGGCCAAAACCTTCAGTGAATTCATTTTTAAAAGGAAAAAAAAGCACAAGAGGAAAGGAAAAGCTCAAAGCAACATGTTAAGACACCTCCTGTGAGGCAAAAATTTTGAAATGAGGAAAAAAATGACTCAATAAATAAATTGAAAGACAGGCAGGCCCCAACATACAGATGGTCTGTGTTCTGTAAGTTCGTTTGCAGACCAGTTGTTAAGAGCACGTTTCTGCACAGAAACAATGTTTTATTTGTCAGCTGTGTTCCCTGAGTAAACCATGTAGTCCTATTGAACCAAGACTGTTCCTGATGTGTGTAATATACAAATGATATTGAATCATCGCTTATCCCAATATGTCAGCTGAAAAGGTCATCAGAAATGCATCATGCTTGCTGTCAGGATGAGGCATTTATTCCATCATTCATTAAGCAGCTAATATGCTGCAGGAGGGAATAATGTGACTCATAAGACAGGACTTAACCCTGCCTTCATGGAACTTATCAAAATCATGACTGGTATTGCTGGCATCCTACAACATGGTGAGCAGATGTTAACTGCATGGATAGCAAGTGTATCCTCCAATATACAGTGTTCACAGGTCTGACTCAGTCTTGGGATCCATTCGTATGGGTCGGGTGGATAGAATGGGAAAGGGGGGGATCAATTCTGTAAGTGACATAAAATACCAGATTCGGATATGAGCAACATGGATTTGTGGTGATCAACATGTATACAGGTTAGAGTATCATCAGTGGGGAAAATGTTTACCTCTATGGTAGCCTTCTTTCTCCAAATTATAAATATAATCTTCCAGAACTAAAGTATCAATAACTTCTCAAGACTAGAAGGGTTAAAAGACAGGTTCACCGAAACCCATTTTTGTCTGCATATCTTGGATCTTCTGAATTTGGATGAAACATAATCAACTACTAGGATAAGGCTGATTCTTTAAAATGAAACTTGCTTTCTTCACTGACTTTCTTCAGCATCTGGGTCTAGTCTCACCAGTGATCATTCAGCAGACACCACCACCAATGGAATCCATTTGCTTTTTATCAGCAGTTTTCAACATCTTACAGCAAAAAGGATTTGTTTCCAAGTCACCTGAGTTCCTGTTGACAGGCTCTGAGCCCAGTAAATACTCAAGCCATCTGTACTTCCCCTACTTTCTCTGCATATTTCCCAAGGTTTCCACCGATGACTAAGACCATTGTCATTTCCGCCTCTTAGCCGTCACCATCAAAATGACCTTGTAAAGTATTCTAGCAACTCTTCAATAACAGAAAAATATTCTGCAAATACAAAAACAATGCTCTAAGTACATATCCGCTGATGCAAAGAGCTGTTGGCTCAAATGTCTTACAGAAACGGGAATGTGGTTGCATGGAAAGTCTGGACTTCTGGTTCTTAACCTTTCAGGTGACTCGGAATAGGTCTTGGTTCCCTAGAGTCACCACTCACTCATCACGAAGGACACAGGAAGTAGGCTGCACGCTTTCTCTTTTTTTCTGGCTTGCCTTTTGTTTGTTTGCTCTCTTTGTTTGTTTTGTTTTGTTTTTATTAATTAATTAATTAATTATTTTCTTCTTTTCTGGCTTTTTGCTGGGGCCAAGAATAATCACGGAGCTTTCTTCTTACTCTGTAACCCCAGAATTGGCCATTTTTAAAAAATCCAGGGGGATTTTCTGTCAAAATAAAAGATAAATAAATGCGAGGTTAAAGGCCCCTACCTGCGCTTTTTTTTTTTTCTCATTTTTTTCTACTTAAACCATATAGAAGAAAAGATGAGGGCATATATAGGAAATAGAAATGGCACTTAGGGCTTACAAAGAGCAAATTAAAATGTGCCTTCTTTATTTCAGAAAAAATCCAGATTTGAGGAAATGATTACGCTAGAAAGACATTTGTTTTTGCTTATTTGCCATACTGTGTTCTCCATCCACAAAACAAAAGTTAATATATTGGTAATAAAAGCCAATTCATATGATACTTTAGTGCTTGAAAGTGATTTCGCACCAATTTTTATTCTTGCAGAATCCTCGAGAAGTGTTCAAGGTGGGTACAGGCAGCTTCGTTTAACAGATGAGAAACCCAGAAGCTTACTGATAGAATGAAGACCAAACCCAGGCCTCTGAACATTAAATTAGCATAACTGTTATAACCCATGCACAATTTTATGTCATTTGACAATTTTATAATTTTCCTTTGTTTACATTATAATATTGACTCCTCATTGATAGCCACTGGTTAGTAAAAATATTTCAGTTATCTTTAATGAAGATAACTCAACACTCACTTAAGTAAAGATATAGAAAGATATGAATTATGATTCATCTAAACCAACACAGAAATCCTGTAATCCAATTTTCCAGATTTTCTTGCAGCAGAAGTGGCCGTGAAATCCAGTCCTGGCTAGAGCTGAAAGGAAATTCAGGAAACAATTTTGCTGGGTTTTCTCCACATACTTTGTTAGAAATCTAGCCCTGACTTGTTTCAGCAGGAAGGAAGTAATCCAGTTGTAGTAAAGATGACATAGGTGTATTAAGAAAGAAGAGAATGAAATAGTACTTGTAGATTTGGCAACTTGCAAAGTTGGGATCTTAACAAGAGAAATGTTAGTGATGTGGTAGACCAGTAATTAGTCTTTTGAACTTTTGTCCAGGGTGTAAATTGTGGAAGTATTTTTTTTTTTTTTTGTAGAGACATTTACTGATGTCTGTCAAATATAAAATGCATATATCCTTTAGAGCCAGCAATTCTACTTCTAGGACTTTATTTTTTACAACATTAAAATCATGAAAATTGAAAATGACTTAAATTGGTTAGAAGTAGAAGTGTTTATCTCTGCTATGAAACCAGGAGGTCAAAAAAACACTAGTAGATTTAAAGGTATTGACACGGATAGTTGTCCAAAACATACTGTTAAGAAAACAAATACAAAGGAAAAGATAACAGTAGTAAAACAAGAAGTAAAATATGTGTAGTATATATATAAAGACATATTAGAAAATATATATGTATTGAAGAGAAACTGGAAGAAGGCATTAGAGGATACTTCAACACTGTATCTTTTTATACTGTCTGCATCTTTTACAATGGAAAAACAGCTATATATTATTTGTGTTATTAAAAAGGAAAGAAAACAAGATGAAATAAAGAATGAATGGTAATGGAGAAAGGTAATATAGCCTTGGCGATATTACTTCTGAAAAAATGTATCAATAGAGGTGATAAAAAATTGGCTAATAAGTGAAGGAGATAGAAGTTCAGGTTTATTATTCTTTAAGGTGAAGGCACTCAATATGTTTTTATGTGAATTGGGAATGATTTTAATATACACATTCCACATAAATATAAATACCACATTTCTTTAATTCTAAAATACAGGTTTTTATCATAGTTTGATAATTTGGATCACTATCCATTGTAAGTCCATTATATGTTCATTATAAAATGGACTAAAACATCTTATAATCCATTAATTAAAATATAAAGGATTTGCATTAACATCTATAAGTTACCTTGAGACAATTATCACCAAAATCTTCTTTAGCCTAAATTTTCCACTTGTGGTCTTTGACTCTCACTGGCAGCTTGAATCCAGACTGGTAACTTTTTTTTTTTTTTTTTTTAGATTTTATTTATTTATTTGACAGAGAGAGATCACAAGTAGGCAGAAAGGCAAGCAGAGAGAGAGAGAGAGAGGAGGAAGTAGGCTCTCTGCTGAGCAGAGATCCCGATGCGGGACTCGATCCCAGGACTCTGGGATCATGACCTGAGCCGAAGGCAGCGGCTTAACCCACTGAGCCACCCAGGCGCCCCAAACTGGTAACCTTCTTGAGGACTGCCTTGTGTTCAGTTCTTAAGTTAGTGTTTTGTTTTATTGTTTGTCTCCTTCTTGCCATTCTGTGTCAAGGTGGAGATAGGTTCATGCCATTACTGTCCTTTTCTACCTCGTGGGCTTTTTTTCTCACATGTCTATACATTCAAGATAAAGGCCTTTGATGTCTCAGTATTTAGAGGTTTTCTAATTAGATTTCCTGTCATGGGATATATATTTTTTTCTTTTAAAAAATTACACACAGGCAGTTATTTTTTAAAAAAGAAGAAAATAGCAAGTGTTGGCAAGGATATAGAGAGATTTGAATACTATATATTGGTAGATTCATAAAATGATGCAGCTAAGGTGGAAAGTGGCATGATGTTTCCTGAAAAAATTAAACATAAAATTACTATCTGGTTTAGTAATTCCACTTCTGGGTATGTTCCCAAAAGAATTGAAAGCAGAGACTTGAAAAGGTATTTGTATATCTATATTCTAGCAGAATTATTTATAGTAATCAGAGGGGGAATCAACCCAAGAATCCTTCAAAAATGAATGGATAAACAAAATGTGGTCCATACTTGCGATGAAATATTATTCAGTCTTTGAAAAGGAAGGACATTTTGACACGTTCTGCAATGTGGATGAACCTAGAAGACATTACATTAAATGGAACAAGCCAGTCACAACAGGACAAATATTGCATGATTTCACTTAAAGGACATACTTAGCTTGTCAAATCCAGAAAGACTGAAGGGAGAATGGCGGCTGCCAGGGCCAATGGGGAGGGAAGAATGTTACTATTTCAGTCTGGAAAGATGAAAGGAGTTCTAAAGATGGGAGCCAGGGGTCATTGCAAAACAGTGTGAATATACATAATGCCTCTGAATTATACGTTTCATAATGCTTAAAATGGTAAATTTTATGTTCTGTGTATTTTACCACAACTCGAGAAAAAAGGTGTACCTAAAACAATGGTGCAGACTACAATTAATGGTATTTATTTTCAATTTAATGAAAGGTTAATGATACCAGAGGGAAAAGGGAGTAAAATCTTTGAGAAACTGACAGGGGCTGGGATTCAGCTCAGAAGTGCAGAGTCCAGCCTGTGATAAAAAAAAGAATAAAGGGTCCATCATTGTCAGGACAGGTCCCGGGAACAGGTACCTCCCCAGATTCACATGAATGAAAATAGGGGAGTTTCCTTTCTGGATGGCATCTTCCTTCTAAATGAGGTTTGAAGTGAAGTGATTAGGTGAGAGAGAAGTGTGGGGAGGGAGGTGTGGGAGATGAAACAGTTATCTTGCAGAGTGGGAAGTGATCCCTGAGGACAAACAGAGTGGGCTTGTCATCAGTCTTGATTGTCCACTTGAGAAAATGAAGTGAAAGTGAAATCAGTCTGAATAGCTGTATTATTTATTCCAGCAGTGTTCACTTGTTTGGGTATAGTAAGGATACACATGGCTGGATTACTCCAATGTCAGGCTTGTGCACGTGTTGAACAATGGTGAGAGAGAGGTAGGGAAGGGAAGCAGGGATCATTTGCAAACATACACACATGCTTAGTACATACACAGATGCACATATATGCATCACTTAATTCATTAATAACTTTGGGCTACTTTATTGGTGAAATGGAATAATAATTGACCATATCTTATAAGATTGTGGTGAGTTAAATGTCAAGTATGTAAAAGTGAATAGCGTGCCTGGCCTTCAGAAAGCACTCAGTAAAATTAACTGTTACTGCCATCTTATCACCTTGGGTTGCCAGCGCTTTGCTCAATAGCGCAGAAAGCGAAGACAGGTAGGAACTGGCAAGTAGTAACAAAGTAGTGGGTCAATGGAATAAAGCTAAAATTCGAATGAATTGAGGTCCTGGCAAGAGATTGGTAGACAAAGCAATTAGGGAACCAAGTGGGTGATGTGACCCAACAGTACTTGCTTCACAGGAGCAAGGTGTTTGCAGAAGGAAGAGGTTGTTATGTTTGGAAACTGTCAGGGTGGAGCAAGGGGATGTCCACTTCCCTTACAGGTCCTTACTGTAACATGGTATGAGCAAGAAAAGAAAATCAGCCTTGATTCCATATGATTCCATATGAAGAGAAGCAGTTTCCTCAGGGGACAGCTCAGTTTCAATAAAAACACAGATGTGAAGGGAACAATCAGGAAAGAGACTAAGCATTTAAAGAAGCTCACTGATTACAGATTTCTTTAGAGTTCAAAAGGATAGAGTGGAATGGGTTTAAGAGAAGGGCTTTTCCTTGTCTTTATGAGAGACTGAGCTCGAATCTAGAGAGGTATCTTGGAGTGGGGGTAAGAGGCAAGATGCCTTGTTTAGACTACTAGAAATGGAAATGTGACAGAGGCACTTAGTTTGATTGCTAAACAGGGTTAAACACTCAGACCTGATTGAAATACTCAGGAGTCTGGGGGCTGCTCATGGGGTCAGAGTAATTATCAATTCAATCATGCACTATTTTGCACTACGTGTGTTTTAGGTATTACATTCTTTTTAATTCTGCGTGAACTTAGGTCTTATCTTCTCCTTGAAATAGATTTGTACTTCCAGAGGGGGGAAAACGCTTTTCTTTTAAGGTTATCATACTTCATGAACTAAAAATGCAGTATCTTATAAAAAGTAGATGCTCAATATGTTTTTAGAAATTTATTTTTAATTAGTTGAGCCATAGAGAAGACCACATTATAAATTTTAAAATGATACTTACTTGTGTATACACAAATAATAGTTTTAGGACAGGAGGCTAATACTCTCTGTTTTTTGTCTTCATGTGCCAATATTTATTGTTCAGGAAAAAATATGGGACAGAAGAAAATTTCTACATCAAATTAGGAGATTTTAGTTGAAATGAAATGTGAAGTACATTGAAGTATCTGCTATAGATAGTTGTCTTTCTTTTTCTTGTTTCTTTTTGATATTTTACGCAGTCCAGAGAAGTTGCAGAGTTTGAACAAAACTGAGATTACTGGTTCCTTTGAAGATTCTTTTCTTCCCCAGCAAATGGTTTCTATCAGGCTTTTAGCAACTAAGGTACTGCAAACAATTTTGTATAAATGTCTTTGCTACTAGGTTCTCCACAAATCAAACACATTCTTGGAGCTGAACAAAAATAAGAAGGAAGGACAGTATGGCAAGTTGGAAAAACCATCTGTTCAATCACAGGAATTGAACTTGATACCCAGATCAGAGTTAATTTATTTATGATAATGACTCTTCTCCTAATGTCCCAAGTGACATTTTGTCCCAGTGGTAGCCCCTGGATTATTTCTAATTCAAACCCTTTGGAACTCTATCCCCTTAATGTCTTCTATGCAAAGAAAATAAATATTCAATGAGCATAGCACAGTAAGTGGACAAAAGGAGTAAAATTCCTAATACAAATATTCCTAGAGTGATTTAATTATTTTACATCAGAGTATCCTGTTTCCTCAGACATATTATTGAATAAGATAAATATTAATAAGGAATTTTACAAACAGATTTGATCATCTTATAAACCCTATCTGGAAATCTGGTGTATCATTGACATTTGTCTTCTATTTTTCTCTTTTCTTTGATATTAAAATAGCATATATCAAGTCTTATAATTGACATTTCATTTTTCCCTTTCTTAGAAGAACCTGAATGTAATAATACCCAGCAATCATAATTGTGCTTTCACTTTTAAGAACATCCTGCTTTTGATTGCTTGTAGAAGTTTACTTAAATACTATGTATATATATATATATATATATATATATCTCCTTATCCTTAGTGAGTATGAAATATATTATTTGATGGATCATTTATGTTTCTCTTTTTAGAGTATAATAAAAAATTACTAATATCAACCACTAACCACTTTATATATACAAAAATATCTACAAATGATTGAATTACTATTTTTTAAAAAGTTATCTCAACCCAGGACTGGCAAAGTTGACATTTTAAGTAAAATCACAGTGAACTTTCACTCTACTCCTCACTTCCTAAATAGAGTAATATAAGAAGATGAACTTATAACTTCAACTCTTCCAAGTCTGTGGAATTATTACACATTGGGACTTTAAGGTTAGCAGTAAACTAAGTAGTTCATATTCTGTGCCTTATAAATAAATAACCCAACTTTTCTGCTAGAAATAATAATGAATAAATACTTCCACACATTGGTAACTTTGCTGTTTCTTCTAACCTAAAATCTATGTTAAGACCTTAGTGCCGGGGCACCTGGATGGCTCAGTGGGTTAAAGCCTCTGCCTTTGGCTCAGGTCATGATCCCAAAGTCCTGGGATCAAGCCCCACATTTGGGCTCTCTGCTCAGCAGGGAGCCTGCTTCCCTTCCTCTCTCTGTGCCTGCCTCTCTGCCGAGTTGTGATCTCTGTCTGTCAAATAAATAAATAAAATCCTTAAAAAAAAAAAAAAAAAAGGACCTTAGTGTCAAAATGGCTTTAAATCAACAGTTATCCTGTGAGTTTGATTCTGTAGTATCCTCCTGAAGTGCCATAAGCATTTGATTCTTCTCATTTTGTTTAGTGAACACTTAAATGGATTTTTAAACTACTCAATAGCTTGGAAAGAACTGACTTTCTTTATTTTCAAAAGCAAAATGCTCTTTCCTCCCTTTCACAGACATCTATACAATTAAAAAGCAAGCAAAGCCATCAAGATGAGCATTCAGAAGCAAAGGGAAAAATTATTATAAAATTGCTATTTATTAAAATAGGCAATTATGTTACAGACTGACTTTCTGAAAGGGCTGCTGACACATTTTGTGCAAGACTACAGGGGAGAGAACTTTGGGATATGGAAAAAGAAATGCTTGTTACTTTCTTTCAATAAAGCAGGTGCATGGAGACTAAGTCACTTAACCCCAGCCCTGTGAGACCTGTATTGTTCTCATTTTATAGCAGAGAAAACCATAGATAAAAGGGTGGCAATAACTTTTCCAAAGCCACACAGCTGGTGGGTAGCAGTGCTAGATCACCAGGTTAGTCTTTATGACCCCTGATGTCCTTGCTTGTCAGTAGGCTGAGTCCCTCGTTGGAATCTACCAATGGACGAACCCCGTGGAACATGGGGAGCATTGTGGTAAACAGAGAACCCAGCAAACCCAAGTGTAAAGCTTAGCCTGAGTGTTGGGTAATAAGCCTATTGATGCTTCCCTGTGTGTGTTGCAATATGTTTCTTCTTCAGGCCTGTCGACAAGAATGTTATCCTAAGTCAGCAGATCAAGTAATACACAGGACCATCAGAGTATCTGCTCCGTATCAATGTGCAAGCACCCTAGACTTTCTCTTTGACAGTATTTACTTGAAAATGACCTCTGCCAGAAACATAACAAGCCGGTTGAATGATTTAAAAAAAAAAAAAAAACACATTTAACATGGTGCTTCCGTTCATGTCAAAGAAAGTCACAGCAGTGGCCTGATCTCATACAAACACTATCTCCTCAGCGCTTTCAAGTAAAGCAAATTTCTTACTCATGTAAATTGTCCCAATTGTCTACATATTTATTTTTCCTATCAGGGCTGTAAAACGTGATCTACAATTTAAGAAAAATGAGCTAGACTCAATTCCTACCCTTCATGGAATCCAAATATGTCTTATTACATATCGTTGCATTACACAGTCGCCCGAACCTCAGGGACAGAACAACCACTATCACCATTTTAGTGTATCTTACTCTTTGGGGGCAGGAATTCCGTTAGGCCTGGCTGCATTGACCACAAGACAGTGATTGGGAAACATATCCAGTTAATGTGAGGTCTGGTCTGCAGGGTGCATGACGGTTTCACTAAAATGTTGTCACCTTGCTGGAAACAAGTAGAAACCTGGATTCAACCATGTCCTGTTTTTCCATGTAGAATCCTTCCATCTGGGCTCTCCAGTCAAAATCCTTAAGGTTAAAGGCTGCAGGAGGGAATGAAACAAGGGCCCCAGAGAGGATGCTGAAAGCCTTGCCTATCTCTTTTGCAACACTTCTCACCACTGTAATTAAAATGATTGTTGATGCATTGTTTTATGTCACTTCTGCTGCTCTATTGTAACACCCACAGCATCAGAATCTTGACTTGATTCTGCTGTTCCCTAAGTACTTGTCACAGTGTCCAGCACCAGTAATGATAAATATCGGATGAATAAATGAATGAAAGAGAATGAATTCAATATAAATGTTCTAACAATGTTAAGAAAGGTATGGCCTTAGCTATTAATTGCCTTTTGAACAGGGTCGCTTTTGCGATAATATGAAACACTCTAATATTTTTTCCATAATAAACTTATTAATCTTTATTAAGGACTAGCTGTATTCCAAGATGGCTACAAAGGTAATTTCATTTATTCCTAACAAAAGCCCCTGTAGGTAGATAGTAGTACTTTCATTTTATAAATAAAGAAATTGTAATACTCACAAAGGCTAAAGGGACTAGTTTAAAGATGGATAGACAGAGATATTCAAAATATTAGATCCTGGACTTCTACCAGGATGTGAGAGAATTAGTGTGGGGTAGAGATGGGAATTAACATTAGACAGTTCAAGTCAAGTGTAAACCCCATAGGCTTTACTTTCTATGCCCCCAACAACTCTCTGCATGGAGATCTCACTGATTTTTGAAGCTTTTTCCCTGGCTGATTGAAAATATAGTAGACTGTCTATATGGGGCACTTAGAAGAGGCTTGGCAAAATCTCAGGCATAGAAAGATGTCCATCTGTTGTATGTTCCCCAAGGCAGTTTTCAGTGGAAGACCCACATCTAGAAGGAGGACAGAAAGTGCCCAACAGCCCGTGCAACTTATTCTGGTAATGATACATCTACAGGCTTTGGCTTAGCGCCTGAGTTTGCAGGCCCAGCCACTCAGAGTACCAAGTGGTACTGATGCTACTCTGTTCCTCTCCACCTGGCCCCCTGCTCTGGCATTCTGTAACCTTGTTTCATTCACCCTTGCTTCTCACTCCAATCCCTAACTTCCTAGCCCAGCAGACCACCTTCTAGGAAGTAAGCAGTGAGGTGGTTACATTTTCCTTCCAATGGTATTGTTATGATACATAATTCATGTTCTTTCCTCAGACCATCTCTTGATTCTCAAAAGCGGGCTTTAGAAATCAAAGAGTATTGACTCTTTATTTTTTCATTCCTACTAGGATAATTCTACTTCTCTGCTAAGCAATGCAGGTATTTCTGATTGGATAAGAGAAAGGTTTTAGATAAGAAAATAAGGAGAAGAAAAGCATTACTGTTTGAAGGTTCTATCTGGTCCTATGTATACCATCTCTGACACAGTCTATTAAGTGTAGGCTCTGAATGTTATTTTGTAACCACTGACTGACATCTGCTGAGCAATATTCTGTTAAACTTCCTTAAATTGCTATATTTTAATTTAACAAAAACACACTTGTTTTACTTTTATCACAAAATACCAGGGTACTTTTTTTTTTTTTTTTTTTGGTATAAATTATCGAAGTTTGTTTGGAACTGTAGATGCTAATAAAAAGCAGTTCAGTTGCCTATCATTTAAAGGAAAATGTATCAATTTCTCTTATTCTTTTTCTTCTCTACCTTGTTCTTCTGTTTTCCTCCAGAAAAATAATGTCTAAAGACATTAAGTAGAACAGAGCATGGCTGATGTCAAAGCTAGTGATGGAAGGGGTATCCTAGGGAGAATCCCAGTGGCCTACAATGGGATATCACAGCACAAGTGACTTCAGAAGGCTTCCACTGATGAGGGTTGCTGGATGTTGAGTGTGAGAGTCTAAGTTTGGTGAGGACAGTATCCATGTGGACTGGAGCATCATGGTCTGAGTAGGAATTTGACTATGTCCTCATGGGGCTGTGTGTCAGTGCACAGTGGCAGAGCTCAAGCAGAGTTAGGAGGTCATTTGTGCAAAAGAGGAGGTGGAAGTGAAAATAGAAGTTATATGCAGCTGGATTGACTTAATTAATTAAGTAAGTAATTAAGGACAATGCTAGTTATGTTATTCACTGTTAGACTGTTAGTCTCTGTTAGAGAAGGAAATAACAAATTCAATAGAGTGAAAACTAGAACAAACCCTGCAGTTTTAGGGTAGAATTCCTTTTATATTAGTCAGCTTAGGCTTCCTTAACAAAAGTACCACTGTGGATGGCCTAAACAATAGAAATTTATTCTCACATAATTCCAGAGGCTAGAGGTTCATGATTAAGATGTAAGCAGACTTGTTTCCTTCTGAGGTCCCCTTCCTAGGCTTGCAGATGGCTGCCTTTTCTTTTCTTTTTTTTTTAAAGATTTTATTTATTTATTTGTCATAGAGAGAGAAGTGAGAGCAAGCACAGGCAAACAGAGTGGCAGGCAAAGGCAGGGGGAGAAGCAGGCTCCCTGTCAAGCAAGGAGCCCAATGTGGGACTCGATCCCAGGATGCTGGGATCATGACCTGAGCTGAAGGCAGCTGCTTAACCAACTGAGCCACCCAAGCATCCCTGATGGCTGCCTTTTCATTGTGTCTTCACATCATGGGAACCCCTAAGTTTGTGGGATATCTATGTCTTAATTTCCTCTTCTTTGAAGGACCCCAGTAAATGGAGTTAGGGCCATCCATATGACCTCATTTTACCTTAATTGCCTCTTTAAAAGCCTTATCTCTAAATATAGTCCCATTCCAAAGTACTGGGAAATAGAACTTCAACATATAAATTTGAAAAACATACACTTCAAACCATACCAGGTATCAAGTAGCAAAGTGAAGTCATGATTCTTTCTATATATGTACACATATAATCTATCCCATGATTCTTTGTATATAGTTATATATATATATAATCTTTGTATGTCCACTTAAAGGGCCTGGGATCAGTGACACTCCAGTAGCCATGAGCACATCTAGCACTTAGATCTACTAAATACCATTCTCCCCTTAAAAGAACTACCATGCTTTTGAGAAATGATTGATTTAAGATCTGGGACAGGAAAAGTACAAGACAAGTATGGAACATCTTATCATGGCAGAAACACATGAAATGCTCAAATAGTGGTGGGGACATGTAAAAATGGGGGATGGACTTACATTTCTGGTATGACAGAGTAAGATTCTACTGAATCAGTGGTCTCAAAGATTATTATAAAACTGCAGAAAAATAGCAAATAAACAAACCAACTATAACAAAAAATCAAAGGACACCTGGGTGGTTTAGTCAGTTAAATGTCTGCCTTTGGCTCAGGTCATGGTCTCAGGATTGTGGGATCTAATCCCATGTTGGGGTCTCTGTTCAGTGGATAGTCTGCTTCTCTCTCTCTCTCTCTCTCTCTCTCTCCCTGGGTGTGTGTGTTCTCTCTCACTTTTGTGCTCTCTCTCAAGTAAATAAATAAAATCTTTAAAAAATAAATAAAACAAAAAATCAATATAAAAAGTCCTGACAGAAGATTCTGGGGAGAGTCAAAACTTGGAAGAAAAGTGAATTTCTTGTTCTAGTGGCTTTTAGCTTGAGATTAGTCACTAATCTCAAGGTTCCTCAAAAAATTTGGCTTTATGAAATGAGTGCCAAACAAGGCAGCTAAAATTCCAGTCAAAACCATAGTCTCTCTGGATTGGAGGACAGAGTTTGGACAAACTGACCTGTTATAAAATAAGGGGTAAAGGGATAAGAATTGAAAATTAGATAGGTAGAAAGAGAGAGCCCAGAATTATGTACACAAACTGCAAAAACCTCTAGTTGCCTTTTAACAAATATAAGGACAAAATCCAACTTAAGATAAAAGAACTGACTAAAATTTGAGTCCCAAAATAGTTTATAGTTTGAATCATACGAAGTCAATAGCTTACTAAAACAAACAAACAAAAATAAGTACTCTTTGCAAAGATATAACAGAATCCACATATCCAGACTGCAATCTAAAAGTAGCCAACACCTGGGGTGGCTGGGTGGCACAGTTGGTTAAACACCGGCTCTTAGTTTCAGCTCAGGTGGTGATCTCAGGGTTGTGAGATGGACCTCATGTCTGGCTTCATGCTTGCTGCTCTGGTTTCCCTTCCCCTATGTTCATTTGCTTTGTTTCTTTATTTCCACATATGCATGAACTCTAGGAAACAAGTTGAAGGTTGCTGGAGGGAATGTGGGTAGGGGGAAGGCATAATTGGGTGATGGACATTAAGGAGAACACTTGATGTAATAAGCATTGAGTGTTATACGCAACTGATGAATCACTAAATTCTACCCCTGAAACTAATAATACACTATATGTAAACTAACTTGAATTTAAATACCCCCCCCCAAAAAAAGTCAGCAGAGGACCTAAGTAGATATTTTCCCAAAGACAGGCCGATGGTCCAACATTTACACAAAATGATATTCTATCTCACTCATCATCAGGGAAATGAAAATCAAAACCACAATGAGATATCACCTTATATGTGTCCGAATGGCTAAAATAAAAAAGAAAAGAATTAATTGTTGGTGAAGATGTGGAGAAAAAGGAACCCTCATGCACTGTTAACAAGAATGTAAATTGGTACACTACTGTGGAAAATAAGATGGAGGTTTCTCAAAAAAATTTTAAAAAGAGAAATTTTTCAAAGTAAACATTCTGTAACATTATATACAGAGGAACAACAATTTGAATAACTGATGATTCCTTATCAGAAATTTTAGAACTATAGAGACCAAGAATCAGCGAGACATGATTAAAGTGCTGAAGAAAAAAAAAAAAAGAAAAAAACTTGCCACCCAGAAATCTATATCCAGCAAAATATCCCTTAGAATTATATTAATATACTTGAGATATCATAATATATATGCAGGCTACATAGTTTAAATAATAGCAAATTATTTTATCACAGTTCTAGAAACTGGAAATAACATTATAGCCTTTATCATAATAGGACATAAGATCAGAAGAGACTACTATGAATTATACACTAATTAATTGGATAACTTAGAAGAAATGGAGAAATTCCAACATACAACTTATCAAGACTGAATGATGAAGAGATAGAAAAACTGAACAGATCAATAACGAGTAAGGAGAATGAATTACTAAGGAAAATTTTGCTCAAAACCAGAGCCTTGGACTGATAGTTTCACTATCCAGTGAACATTTAAATAATAGTTAATGTCAATCCTTCTCAAACTCTTTCAAAAAAATCAAGCTTTGCGCAGTGGCAGTATCGTAACCAATGAGGTTTATCCGAGGCGCGATTATTGGTAATTGAAAACTTTTCCCAAACTCTTTCAAAAAATCAAAGAAGAATGAGCACCTCCAAACTCATGTTAGCAGGTCAGAATAACCCTGATGCCAAAGCCAGATAAGGACACTATCAGTAAAGAAAATTATAAGCCAATATCCATAATAAACAAAGATGTAAACATTTTCAATAAAATACTAACAAACCAAATCAAGAGAATATTGAAAAGTTCATACCACATGATCATGTGAGATTTATCCCTGAGATTCAAGGATGATTCAACATTTTGAAATAATAAACTTGATACACCATATTAATTGAATGAAAAATCATATGATCACCTCTGTAGAAGCAGAAAATGCATTTGACAAAATTCAACATCATTTCATGATAAAAAGCTTTCAACAAATTAGTATGGAAGGAATGTACCTAAAATATTAAATACCATGTATGGGCAAATCAACAGTTAATATCATACTCAATAGTGATAATCTGAAAGGTTTTTCTGCAGATCAGGAAGGGACAAAGATGCTGCTTCTATCCATCACAGTACTGGAAGTCCTAGCCAGAGGAATTAGGCAAGAAAAACAAATAGAAGACATACAAATTGGAAAGGAAAAGAAAAATTGTTTGCCCATGACAAAAATATTAGACCTGAAACTGTAAAACTCTTAGAAGAAAATATAGGAAATAAACTTGTCGACATTGATATTGACAAAGATTTTTTTTAACATATTCAAAACCATATTGAACACCAAATGCACAGGCAATGAAGATGAAAATTTCAAGTGAGACTTTATAAAACCAAGAAGCTTCCACACAGCCAAAGAAATTAAAATCGAAAGGCAACGCATGGAGTAAGAGAAAATATTTTCAATCCATATATCTAATAATATCAAAATATGTAAGGAACTACATATTTCAATAACAGCATAAATTCATAACTACATAAATTCAATAACAGCAAAGCAAATAACCTGATTAAACAATGGGCAATTTACCGATGGCCAGCAGGTATATGAAAAGGTACTCAACCTCATTAATCTATTAGCCTATTCATTTTATGTCTATTAGAATGATTATTGGCCAAATGAAAAGATAACAAGTGTTGGTGAGGATGTGGAGAAAAGAGAATACTGTTAGAAAAAATGTAAATCAGTACAGCCACTATGGAAAACAGAATGGAGTTTCCTCAATAAACTAAAAACTGCAACAATCAACTGATCCACTAATGACACTTCTGAGTGTAGATGCAAAGGAAATGAAGTCAGTATTTCAAAAGTATCCCTACACTCCTGTGTTCATTGAAGTCTTATTCACAATAGCCAAGATGTGGGAAAGAGCAATGAATGACTAGATAAGGAAAATGCAACACTAAATGAACAAGCTAGACACAGAAAGACAGATATTACACAATATTATTTCTATGGGAAATATAAAAAGTTGTACTTCAATGAACATAGAATAAGAGTAGTTGCTAAGGGCTGTGGGGGCAGGGGAGAGATTCTGACAAAGGGCACTAACTCTGCTATAGAAGGAATAAGTTCTAAAAAATAATAAAAGAAAGTAAGTTCTAGAAAGTGAATGTAAAGCATGCTGACTATAGTTAATAATAATGTATCGTGTACTTGACATTTGAGTAGATCTTAGGTGTTCTTACCATAAAAAGATTATTAACTATGTGAAGTAATAGATATGTTAATTGCTTGGTTGTGGTAATCATTACACAAAGTATACTTTTATCAAAACACTACGCTGTACACCTTTAATGTGCACAATTTTTATTTGTGTACCATATCTCAATAAAGTTGGGAAGAAGATAATTAAACTGTAAACGCTCCCCAAATTTTCAGTTCTCAGACACAGATAACCCTTCTGGTAGACTGGGGAGCTGGGAAGGAGATTCTGATAGAATCTGTGAGTCAGCAGTGGTTTTCATAGTGACATCGCACCATCTATGCCCTCAAATCAGTCTCTACCATTCATTCCCACTCCCAACACAAAAATAGTTTTAGAGCCAAAACAAAAGCAGGATGCACAAGCTCTTTGTCTAAGGAGGACCATTTATTTTAAAACTAGCTGAAATATTTAAACTTTCATCAATGTAATTTTTTTTAAAGAATTTTGTTTATTTATTTGACAGAGAGAGACACAGTGAGAGAGGGAACACAAGCAGAGGGAGTGGGACAGGGAGAAGCAGGCTTCCCGCTGAGCAAGGAGCCCAATGTGGGGCTCTATCCAAGAACCCTGGGATCATGACCTGATACCTGATACCATGACCTGATACCGAAGGCAGATACCTAACTGACTGAGCCACCCAGGCTCCCCAGTGTAATTTTTTTATTCAAAAACTTGGCGTGGCTTATTTTTGTTAAGGGGCCACAATATACCAGGCACTGTTCTAGGTCTAAGAAATTCAACTAAAAGTGAAACTGACAGAACCTTTGCCCCATGGAGATTAGAAACTAATAAGGAGAGATAGATAAACACACAAATTAATAATAATGATAATTTTAAGAGCTTACATGTTATATATTATGAAGTGTAAATGAGATAACACCAAGTAATGTCTGATTAAAACAAAAGTCTGAAAGGGTTATGTGAGACTAGGTGACCACCGGCAGCTAACACTGCGTATAACATTTACAGTCCCAGGCCCTGCTCTCAGCGCGTTATATGTACATGTGTCCTATAATGTGACTTATGTGACGAAGCAAGTCAAGGCTGGTGTTTGGAGAAAAGGCTCCGGGTTCAGTGAGAAGCAAGGGCATGGAGCCAACGGCAGGAAGGGACTTAGTATGACTTAGGAACGGCAGGTGAGGGTGGCAGGTGGTGGATCATGCGGGAACTTGGGAGGTAGAGCGAGGAACCGGGACCGCCTTCTTAGTGCACTGGAAACGACGACAGAGTTTTAGGCAAAGGAGCGATATGATTACATTAACCTTTTTAAGAGAATCAAACTGAGCACTTGGACAAATGGAGTAAAGGGAAACGGGAGTGCAATGGGAGTGCTGAATCCGGAGGGGATTGCTTTGGTCCAGTTGACGATGGCTGCTTGGAATAGGAGGGTTGTGGTAGAATTTGGGGCTGACTATGATCCGTTCCTCCTCGGAACTGCCTTAACCTGTTGTTGATACCCAGGCTGTGTACTGTTATAATCCTGTCCTCCAGTTTTAGACTCTTTTAGCAGCAGGGACTAACGCTTACTCATCTCTATTTTTTTTTCTCCTGGTTTCTGGGCATATTCTCTATGGCAGACGGTCAACAATTACTTTATTCAATCAAAATTAACACGCTTATAATATTCTTCCAGTGAATCTGGACTTTTACATGAAAATATGCATAGTGTATTTGGATAACAAAAACTCTGAACAAACTACTTGTTATGTTTGAAGCTTTAGATTGTATAAGTTTTTTTTTTTTTTTTTTAATTTGGCTTCACTTTTCTTTCCTCTTATAATACTGCCAAGTGTGAAGTTTAAATCTACTTTTGAGTTAAACCAGTACAAATAAAGCTTTGAGCAATTTTTAAGAGGAGGAAGAATATGTTTTTTGCTGTCTCATAACTCAAAAATAACTGAGCCAATTTAATTTACTCGTTCTAAAGTGGGGGTGTTGGGGGAGGAGAGGTAGAGATAGAATGTGGAACAAATAAAAAAATAACATCTCTCATAAGACTAAGCCTGTAAAGTTTCAAATCCAAGTAAATGTCTTGCAATGTTGCAAACAAGCAAAGATGGAAGCTGAAAAGAAAACTCCTTTTATCTTTCAAGGAAACATTCTGCGGTTTGACATCAAAGGTCTTAAACCAAGATAAATCATTCGGATTTTTGAAAGGAAGAACATTTCAAGAAAACGCTGCTTGAGGAAGACTTATGAATATATCTAATACACCCTTGGTGAGAAAAGATTGTGAGAACAGATTGCGAAAAGAGAAATATGAGAACAGCAGAGGTTGAATTTAATGATCTATATTTGTCCTCCTTTTTTTCTTCTCTTCTGATGATACCTTCTCATCATATTTCCTATCCCCCTTCCAATAAACCTACCATACACGGTGGGGTGGTTTTGTCATCTGTGATAAACATCACTCCATCAGTACACATACACACACACCCAGGAAACAAATCACATGAACTTCATAATATTTAGAAACACTCAACCTTTTTCAGTTTCTGGAGAAGAAGGGAATTGATGAAAGGAGAATACAGAGGAAATACTAAGGAGATGGTAAGCGTTCTGAAGAGGGCTCTGGAGAAAACGCTCTCCATCAGGATGTGAGCAAACACTTGGCCACACTGGAGGAACAGGAAGTGCGTGCTTACTGGAGATTTGTGTGAAGGAATCAGGCCAGCAGCACACGCCCCAGAAAGGTTTATAATGCTTTGTTATCAAAGTGGTCTCTGCGTCTCCCATCAAAGTCACCTTATTGTCCTGTAGGATAACATACTGTGTCCACTTTGAGAATCAGCTCCAAATTAAGCAAATGCCTCCTTGTAAACTTAGTTACACCAGAATATGTCTCTTTCATATTCTTCAGATATTGCTTCAACTGGGGGAGATTTCTTTGTTACAGGTTTTCTTGGAACCGAGTTCCCATCCATCTGAGGCAATACCTCAGCTTTTTACATTCACTACTGAGACTCTTTGATTAATGCCAGCTTCATTCACCCAGCTAGTGGACAGACATTTTATAAATAGCTGTTGAAGGGAGTGAGTTTGTGACTTGAATTTCTTAGCTAATAACATATGCCATATATACATATGCATAGGTAGATAGATTTATACCTGTGGTGTGTGTTTATTTATTTATTCATTCATTTTCCAGGAGTTTTAGTTAATTCTTTTCCTACCATCCAACTACTGAAATTAGAATAAAATAAACTGAGAAATTTTGACAGGATATATTAATGTTTATATTTGTTATATCCAGAGTTGGACTTACACATATGCAGGATAGGGAGGTAGGGAGCTTGTTTTTTCAAATGCCTGTGTAATGCACCAAGATAGGCTATATACTGAGCCACGGAACAGTCCTCAACGAACGTGAAGAGTTGAAATCTTATCAAAGGCATCTTCCAAATACAGTGGAATCAAAGAAATTAATAACAGCAAGAAGATAGGGAAGCCTCTAAATTTTTTGAAAGTAAGCAACACGTTTCTAATTAATCCATGGATCACAAAGGAGTTCTCAATGGAGATGGAAAAACACATGAATCTCAAAATGGATTATGAACAGCGCATTTTCAGTGGGTGGAATAGTTAACCTGTAGTGTTATCTGTACCACAGAAGGCTACTAAATAATGAAAAATAGCAAGTACTATCAACTACCCAGATCTCCAGGGAAATTCCGCTGAATGGAAAAAAAAAAAAATCAATCCCAAAAGGTTACTTGCTGCAGGATTTTATTTACATACCATTTTTGACATGAGAAAATTATAGAAATGAAAAACAGTCTAGTTATTGGCAGGGATCAAGAGAGGTGCATAAGTGGGAGGAAAATGAGTGTGGATATACAAGTAACACAAGGCATCCTGACGAGAATATTCTGCATCTTTGCTGAATCTATATCCCGGTTATAAGTAGTCCCCCCTCGCCATAGGGGATGGCTGGAACCACAGGTAGGACTGAACTCTGTACGTCCTATGTTTTTTCCTAGAACTACCTACCTATGATAAAGTTTAATTTATGGGTTAGGTATAGTAAGTAAGGAACAACAAGAACTAATAATGAAATCGAAAGATAATGATGATACCCTGTAATACGAATTAGGTAAATATGCTCTTTCTTAAAACATCTTAGTGTACTGTACAAACTCTTCCTCTCGTGATGATGTGAAATGATAAAGGGCCCAGGGAACAAGATGAAGTGAGAGGTGAATGACACAGGCATTGTGACGTGGCATTAGGCTACTATGGACCTTCTAAGGCTATGTCAGAAGGAGGGCCATCCACCGCCAGACTGAGATTGCCATGGATAGCTGACACCATGGGAAGTGAAACTGTGGGCAAGGGGGGACTTCTGTATTATATTTTATAAGATACCTTTGGAGAAAACTGAGTTTAGAGTATATGAGATCTCTGTGTATTATTTCTTGCAACGAACTACATCTGAATCCACAATGATCTCAAAGTATAAAAAAGTTTAATAAAGTAACTATGATAGGTATAATTATTATTTTCATTTTTAAATTTAAGGCAATGGAGGCAGACCGAGTTTAAGTAATTTGTTCATTGTGAGAGGAGTCTTAAGTGACAGAGCTGGGATTTGAAGAACCCAGAGTTTTGAGATCAGAATTCTCACTCTTAACCCTAATGCTTCTCTGCTCTTACTTTTTCCTGGCTGCACGTGTGGCCCCCAAATATGTTGCCTGATGGCCCAAATCACATTTCACAAAATAATCTTGCAACCTTCCAAGATAACCAGCATTGAACAACACACAGCAAGCACTCTGATTTTACATAACACGTGAAAGGCCAATATTCAAACTCTCATGCATAATAATTAGGACCATAACAAATATAATGACCTACTTATATGTACAACATTCAATTCTTTTTATGTACTAAATTTAAGTGGGTATTCTAATTCAGATTGTATACAATGGCTTATGAGGGCTACTTGCTTTTTTCTCAGTGACTCAGAAAGAGCTCATAGTTTCCCAAGAACTAAAAATCAACGTGGAAGTCAACTTAGTTTGTACAGGTCCCAATTCTGCTAAAGAAACCTTCTCGATTAACAACCACCATTGTAGAAAATTTATCTTAATTTGTAGACCATTAACAGGATTGATTTTTTTTAGTTGTATTGTGGCAACAACCCTACATTAAAAATATTACGACCAACATGATAGGAGACTGTGGCCTCTCTGTGAATAAGACTTAAAGATATTGTAAATCTTATCATTTTAACCTGATACCAAATTGTCATAATTATTTGACATTATTACCTTAGCTTCTCAAGTTTTATTTACTTATTTTTTTCATTTCATTCCCATAGCCTTAAGAAGAGAGAATACACTGAACTCTACACAATGAATGATGCAACCAAGGCAGAGCGGGGGGGGGAGGGGGGGGACCTCATGTGTCCTGCTCTTCAACCAAGTCCAATAATTTTATTTGGGAGGAAGAAAGAATTCTTATACATTGCCATAAAACAGAGTAACAAAGCAATAACTGGATAGAATCTAAGTATAAAGCTGGTCCAGAAGTCACTGAATGAAGCAGATAAAAAATGAGAAGTTGCAATTAGTGAGAAACTGTGTCTTTCTGGTTTTAGAAACCAGTAGACGGCAGAGGTTAGGAACACAACAGTCTTCTGTATCATTGCTCTTGAGTTTTAATCTCAATATGATTATTTTCAGTAACTACATTATGTCATCTTATTCTGCCTTACTTTCCCAGAGAATTAAATGGAGAAAATGCTAGCAACTACATGTGGTTATGGTAAAAATGAACTAAGATACTTTACATAAAACCCCTATTGGAGTTTCTGGCTCAGTGCAAGTTCTCACACAGTAGTAGAGGCAGCGAATGTTGGAAGTCATCACTGAATAAGAAGAATTCTATTAATGGAAAACAGAAATGGCTGTCAGTAGGAAGTCTAATTGTGACAGCAGCTTTGTATTCAATCTGTCCCAACTCTAGACAAAGACATACAAACACCTCAAATTTACAGTTAAAGAATGGCCACTTTACCCTGTTTATTTTATTTTATTTTATTTTTTTCCCAATTTATTTATTTTCAGAAAAACAGTATTCATTATTTTTTCACCACACCCAGTGCTCCATGCAAGCTGTGCCCTCTATAATACCCACCACCTGGTACCCCAACCTCCCACCCCCCCCCCCCGCCACTTCAAACCCCTCAGACTGTTTTTCAGAGTCCATAGTCTCTCATGGTTCACTTTCCCCTGTTTTAGCAAGATATTAAGTGAGTAAAACATGCCTCGAGGGCTTCCAAGAGCTCCTGATACGTAGTAGCTCTTCAGTAAGTGTTAGCTCCTGTTAACATCCTATTGCTACATCGTGAAGAAAAATTGGAACATGTTTTGTGGGACCCAAGAGCACATTATACATCGTAAGTTCACTACAAATTAGCCATATTTGGGGGCTTAGGTTATAAACCGTGTGCTAAGCGTAATAAACACCTCTACACAAGTGGGCGCTCCTGAGTAAAATGTAAGGCCCTTTAAGTTTTCTTTAGTAATCAGGGTGGAGAAAGGCCGCAAGAGAGACTGGAAACAGACCTGCCGTGCCATTCTTGGGGCTGGTGCGCCAGCACGTGACGGGTAAACGGTCTGCTCTCCATCTGAGAGGGGATATTTCTAGGCGACTTGGAAATGGGCATCCTTTCAGAACACTGGGAGGACAAACAGTCTATAGCATTAGTCTCAAGTTCGCCATCATTGCAAGAAGTCTAATTAATTTTACTCAGTTAGATGCCATACCCTGGGTGGATACAGAGATTCAGAAATTAATAACATACTGTCTTCTTCCTTTAGAAGCTCATGGGATCATAGGAGAAACTAGCAGATACACGAATAACCTTCTGCAATGTGCCAATCACCCTGAAACAAGCATTAAGGGTGATAGGATCATATATAATTAATTCTTGCAGAAATCAAAGAAGAAAACTGCAAGGAAAAAATATATACAGCTGTTGATATTTCTTTACTTACTTCATTTATTCACCTTAACCATGTTCACAATTCAGGCTACTATTACTTTACTTGACCCAGGTGTGTGTTTGTTTGTTTGTTTGTTTTTTGACCCAGGTGTTTAGGTGAAAATTAAACCAAGTGGAATTTGATGCAACCCAGACAGTAATCTGGGTCTCTTATGTCAGAGTCATGTCTGACATATTAGTTATGCTCAAGAAAAAGGAATAATATTTCCCAATATTAAAATACCAAGTTTAATTGCAAAGTTTACATTAGAGAATTATTTATCATTCATCTCATCTCTACGTAGTATTATTAATAACTATTAGTCCACAAAAGCAGAAATGCCATGCTTATATTTTTCAAAGTGAGCTGTATTAGAATTAGAACAGTATAGTAATAAATGTTTGAGGACACTGCTAATCACTTTAAGCAGACATTTTGCTGGAGATCTGTTTATATTTGTCTGTATAAAGTTTAAATCATTTTCGTGCCAAGAGAACTTCACCGTATTTCAATTACAGGGATATGCCATGGAAATTACCACATCCCTTACATGGAAAAGAATGTAATGCCTTTCTCTAAGCACAGTGACATCAAGCAGGTTTTTCTAGTTTTCCTGTTCAGCTTCACACATCAAATGTCATTATAACAACTATGCTGTAAAATAATTTAAATAGCTCTATGGGAAAATTGTGGGTCTTTGGATGGAATAGTCTTCCAATGTAATCATTTTATTTCTGGTAGAAAAGATTCTAATTTAGACCTGACTCAGTGTTTGGGGGAAAAAAAAATGAACATGATGTTTTATGGAATTCCAAAACAATAAATAAAATGACAACGCAAAGAAGTCAAGACATAATTTTAAATAATAAACCCATCCTCACTATGGAAAGATGAAGATGCAAAGTAAATTCAAATGCTTGTTCACTGTTCCCCAGCTCCCCACCACATTTTCCAAATTAAGGTGAGTTCCAATGGCCCTCTAGTGGTGATGCCTTAGGGTTAGCGATTTTAACACTCCAAGGGTAAAAAAGCTATCTCCTTTCAGAACTACTGAAGTGAAACATGTTCCTGTAAATGCCAAATTCTAGGAATATATTTTTAAATCTCCGTGTGGGATGTAAGTAGAAAATTTTTCCTCAGCCAATGTGGGGTTTCTTCTTGTACCCCTCAATAAAAGATATGTCAAGTGAAGATGACAAATCGGGATACCACATGGTACATCATAATAACGCAGTACTTTTGCCACATTAAATTTTGCAAAAGGTTGCAGATGAGTCATAGTACAAAGTTCTGCAAGAGGCACCACATATCTCTTTATTGCACCTTAATTTTTTTCAGCAAGCCTCCTCTTACTGGAGCCCTGACATTTTCTTCCAAAGGACTGCCAATTGTCTTAATATTCCCACGATGTGCAGAAATGACTCTGAGGTTTCAGACTGGAAGGCAAGAGCCATCACCTCCCGCCTTGCCTTTTTCCTAGGGAAGCTTTCTGGTTTTTTTCTGGAGAGAAACGTTCCTAAAAAAAGCCCTCTCAACATTAAATGTCTTATGAAGAATACATTGTATTCCATCTGTGGGACACTATTTGATTCTTGGCCATAACCAGAAGTGGTCCTCAAGGGGAATGGTGCCACAGTGCCCTTGCCATAAGGAGCCTCTTGAAGAGCTCATTTTTTTTTTTAAGTTAATGCCCAAATGTCCCAAAATGAATCATTGGCATTTAGAAGCTTTGCCCCTATTTGTCTTAAAGGCCAAAGCAAACCAAACCAACAACTTTGCTATGGCAGAAATAATCTGTGATCTTGTAATAACCGAAAGCAGTATTTAGTCAATTCAGCTTCCAACTAGAAGATGACCCCAGAGCTCAGGAAGGAGTGTTGTCAAGGTCGGAATTTCGAAAACACGCGTCCTTCTTCACTCCACAATGCCCTGCTGCCCAAACCATAAGCAGTTCTGTGTACACTGTTGGTTCACAACATATAGATTAGTACTATTGAAAGGAATGAAGGGAGAGAGGGAGGGTAGGCGAGAGGAAGGAGTCTCTTTTTCCTGTTTGCATGAAAACATCTTTGCAGTACAATAGTCTTTAAAGAGAACAAAGAAAATACAAATCACTTTTCAGTAATTTATTTTGAGGTGCTAAGATTTTTACTTTTTTTCCTTTCCTTTTTTAAAGGAGAATATCCAGACTGACAATCAGGGTTAAAATATCATGAGATTCTAAAAGCCAAATGTAAAATCAGAGGATTCTTTTGCAACCAAAATTTCCTTATTGTGTGCACTTACAAGAGGGTTTTTTTGTTTGTTTGTCTTCTTTTTTGTTTTTATTATGTCACCATACAATACATCTTTAGTTTTTGATGTAGTGTTCCAAGATCCATTGTTTGCATATAACACCCAGTGCTCCATGCAATCCGTGCCCTCCTTGATACCCATCACCAGGCTAAACCATCCCCCAACTCCCTCACTTATAAGAGATTTGATAATTATTCTGTTTCATTATAAATTCAAAGAAGTATCATTTGATATCTGCAGATAGAGACAAATTATGTTTACTTTAAATTAATGATGACAACATCTTTTAATTTCATTTTTTAGAATTTATTTTCCACTATTTTAATACTTATTTTAATGTAAAGAGTATTGACTTTCTAATTTTTTCTTATGTAATAAGAATTCTTTTCTTTTGTAATATTTAGTGCTCTTTTAGTTGAACTATTTCTTAAAGAAATATGATCCATGCGTACATATGCAACAGATAGGTTCATAAATGTATATGTACATTTTACGCATGCAATATATTTGTGTGTATGTATACATATGCATATGCACACACACACACACACGTGAATCGAACACATCTGAGACACATGTGGTTTCTTTTCTCAGTATAAAGTTTATTTTATATTTTGGAGATGTGATGAAATTCAAAGATAGAAGACTGAAAGAAAAAATGCACTATATCCCAAAGGTAAGCCAAAGATTTTTCTTGCTATCCAATGTAATATAATTGTTCAATGAGAAATTATTGTAGAGCTTAAAAATATTTAGCAAAATCACCAATGACATGGATACAATTTGGACTACAATTAACCATTCTCATACTGATGATGCATCCAAGTGCTTTGGATAGAAGAAAACCATGCATCTTTCAGGCTGTGAAGTTTGAAGTTAGATATATGATCTAACTTGTTTGGTCCTTTGAGTTCTGAGTCTTCAGGGATGCCTCATAGTTTGATGGTCAGCCCCAGGAAAGATGAAACTGACACCCAGGCAGTTGAATCCTTTCTCTGCCATTTAGTTTTTTTGTGCCCTTAATTCAGATTCTCCAAATCTCTGGGAGTTTTCATAACTGTAAAATACTACCTAACTCCAGTGTTATTCAAAGGATAACAAAAACATGCCAAGTGTTTTTGCACAGAAGTTTTTGTTACGGTAAAAAGCTTGGTAGATGGCAATGCATTATTATTACACAAGAAGAATGAGTGTGGCAATGAGATAATTTGGTGCAAGGCTGGGAGGCAGGTGGTGAAGGGTCATAAGGCAAGAGGACAGGATGATTATTGACTGTATATTTAGGGGGATTGAATTCACCAAATATTTTCCCCACTCGCCATTTCACTTTGCATTTTTGGTCACAGCCTCAGCAATTTTTGGGTTGCTCATGATCTAAGGTTTATTCTCAAAAGACTATCTTGAAAGATACAGGTAAAGTGATTGATTGTACACTCGAAAATTACTTGCAGCCTTATGCCCTCAAACAAGAAAACTATGGAATTCAACTTGGAATGTGATGTACGTATCATTAGTAAGTTTAAGTGTGAAGTGTATATATGAGCAATGAATTATAATTACCACTTTTTAGGATGAAGGAAACTTTGGGCTTTAGGACAATATTCCCCAAATCGATACAAAAGACGAAATACTGTTATCTCCCTGTTATTGCATCCTTTTAGCAATATCACACTGCGTTTTGGTGCACAGAATCAAATCGACTTCTGAATATGTCTAAATTCCTCTCCTTCATAGATCAGAGGCACTCCAAAATGAGCACTATCAAGAGCTGATTTCATTAAACATAGGGAACCGACTAAACAGAAACTTAAAATCCTGCGACCTTGGGACGGCCCACAATTCTCCTTCCCTGGGTCTTTATTATCATGGCTGTCATCTGAAATTCAGAAATTAAGATGGAACACTCCAGTCTAAACTGAGTAATAATATATACAATTAGAATTATAAAATGATTTCCAAGATGATACTATTTTACCCTTGAAGTGTTACAGATATATTGAAGGAAAACCTTGACTTTAGAACTATTAAATTTGGGACAAAAAAAGAAATTCCATGGTATGATTCCACAGTGTAAAGGTCAAAGACAGATGAAGTAGATCCTCACAGCCCTGCTTTTCATTGAAATCATGACGCAAAGATTAACCTGACAATGATTTTCTAGAAATAAAGTTATATTCAAATACATTATCTTTAGTAATACTGTTAATTGATGGCTTACTCAAGTGTTCAGAGACTCGCTGTGTCACATGATGGAACTTTGCAAGTGACTTATTTTTAAGAGTTTAGCAAGCTTTTTTTTATTGAATTTCAGTGAAAATGTTCTTTTCTAAGCTATTTATTACCTTTTTATTTTTATTTAAAAATTTTTTAAAAGATTTTATTTATTTATTTATTTATCAGAGAAAGCACAAGCAGGGGGAGTGGCAGGCAGAAGGAGAAACAGGCTCCCCACTGAGCAGTGTGGGCCTTGATCCCAGGACCCTGGAATCATGACTTGACCCAAAAGCAGAGGCTTAACTGACTGAACCACCTAGGCATCCCTATTACCTCTTTTTTAAATCATAATTTACATCCTTCTAATCTGTTAATAAATAATGATTTTTCTTTTTGCACAGATGCCATGAAAGACTATGTCTGAACAAGACAAGCACAGACCATACCATCTATACACATAAATTTTGCTACATTTGTTTTGTTTTCTGCCCATGAGCAAACAAAAATTAGGAAGACGATAATTTATTGAAAGTTGCGCTAAAATATTTCTCCAACTTTTTATTATAATTATTTCAGTGTTTTCTTCCTCAAATGTCCCTGAATTAAAGAAAAAAAAAAAAAAGGAATCAAGGAAAGATAGTATCACGTTTTAAGGAGGGATTGAGGCAAAAAGAGAAAGGGAATAGCTCAGAAGAAACTATCAGGGAGGTAGAAGAAGACACAGATAAAATAGTACAAAAGGAGACCCACGGAAGGCACAGATACAGTAATTATTATGTGGCAGGCACTATTCTAAACATTTAATAATCACAGCAGCCTTGTGAAATAGGCACAATGGTTATCAGCGTTTTACAATCCAGAGGGACTAAGGTACAGGGAGACCCGACTATCGTGTCCCAAGTCTCACAATGAAATCAGTGGTGTAGTTGGGATTTGAGATGGAGTTTGTATATACCAACCAGACAAGGGATAAAGGGGCTTGAGAAAAGGGAGTCAATTCCTGTAGATTATATAAAAGAAAGACGCTCACTGGTTTTAGCAACAAGGAAGTCATTAATAACTTTTGTCAGAACCCTTTCAATGGGAAGATGAAGACCGAAAAGCAGGCTTTGGTGTTATCCACTGAGATCTTCCATGGCAACTTTTCTGACTTCGGATTCCCCCAGTGTTTTTATCCAGGTAGGGGGTTTCCAGAATGAGACTCTGAGACCATATTTAGCATGCAAGATATATACCAAGGGTCCATGTTTGAGGAAAAGAGAAGGAGCTCTATAGGGAGAAGAAAGGAAAGTCAAACTTCCAGGCAGACCTGAAACAGTTTTAGCCAATCCAACAGGGTGATCTGGCGGGATTACTGATCATTAAAATTGTTTTATGAGGCACCTGGGTCGCTCAGTTAGTTAAACATCTGCCTTTGGCTCAGGTCATGATCCTGGAGTCCCAGGTCTAGTCCTACATCAGGTCACCTGCTCAGCAGGGAGTCTGCCTCTCCCTCTTCCTCTGCCTCTCCTTCCACTCCTGCTTTCTCTCTCTCTTTCACTCAAATAAATAAATAAAATCTTAAAAAGAATAAATAAAGTTGCTTTGCATTCAGTTCCAGTGGCTCAGCTTTATAACCACTCTTGGCCCAGGCATCAGCTGTGGCGGCTCCAGGCTTGGCGTGACCACCGATGCGGGTGGGGTGGGAGGCTCACAAATGAAACAGAACTGGAAAGGAGCTGGCAGCTGCAAGCCTTTCGCTAACCAAGGCATCTGCAGAAGTCCTTTGAAGGGGAGTGTCCTCCCAATAAAATTCTAAGCTTCTATTTCCTTATATTCAATCTTGTATTTAGATGATGAAAAGTGGCTTTTCTCTTCTGGTACATAGACTAGGCAAATTTGCATTGTATTTTAAGTATTTTTTTTGATATATTTTTTTTAATAGATTGGTACCATCTTGAGGTCAAGGACCTCATTCTTTCATCTTGTTTTTTTTTCAAATCTAACAGAGCAATATGACTCATAATAAAATGTGTTGACAATTGAATAGGTGGGGCATTTGAGATAAGTCTTTAAGGATGACTAAGAGTTTGCCAGTCAGAACCGAGAACCAAAGGCTAAACAGCTTGTGTGCTAATTAAACTTGCAGTAATTCTGTTTTCCTTTGTGTTTTTTAAATATATAAATGAATAGTTTACATTTATCCACTGCACTGTAAAAGCTTTCTCGGTGCCCCAAGCAGAAGTCTTTCAAAAAACAATTGGGGGAATAAGTAAAAGGCACTTATTTATTTTTAGATAATTTACTTAAATGCAAATGTTTCAGTATGTAAACCATTTTCAGGGAATTTTTTTTTAAGTTTAAATTGCATTCATAAATTTTGTTAAGTTTAAATTCAACATAAGATAGGAGGAAAAAGTCAACCATTTCAAAGATGCTTTTTTAAAAAAATCAAGTCATTTTCTACTTGTATTATATGTTATTCATTCTTCTAATTTTCTGTTTTACTCTACACTACATATGGTTTCAGTTCCTCTCTTATAAATGGTTAGTAATTTATAGATTTTTATTAGAATTGAATTAAATAGTATTTAAACTACTTTAGTACCTTGGGTATAATAGATCCTGAAAGATGCCTTATTTTTCGTACCTTAATTATCTCTTTATTTAGGGAAAGGCTGCCTCTCATCTCCTTTTTTCCAGCACCTAGCACCGTGTTTGATCGAGCATATGTGCGAGATAACGGTTTTCTGAATCAACAAAAAATTAATGAAAACAAGATCAAAATCATGGTAAGAACTAGAAATCAAAGACAAAAACCAGTTCACAAGTAGAGGTAAAGCATTTAAGACTTTATTACACTGCTCTTTCTTCAAACACTAACTCACAAATGATGTTTCTCCATCATTCAAACAGATTTTCCTTTATAAATTTGGAATGATGCTTTAGGAAGGGAATTGGAGATTATCTACCTCTCCTTTTCAGGTGACAGTATCAAGGTTGCACAATGAATTTGTGGTGATCTGAGGACTGGAAAGTCACTCTCCGAGCATCTTCGGTAGACTTCCTGCATCCAAGCCTCCCACTGGATGCCTGAAACTGTGGAGAGCACCGAACCCTAGATACATTATGTTTTGTCCTAGACATGCATCCTTATGATAAAGTTTTATTTATCAACTAGGCACAGAGATTAACAATAATAATGCATAATATACAAATAATAAAATGGAACAGTTATAACAATATACTGGAATAACAGTTATATGAACTTGTGATCTCTGTCAAATAAATAAATAAAACCTTTAAAAAAATAAAAGAACACATTTGATACTTGTTGGTTCATTTAATAAAGCCAATGTTCAAAAAATTAAGCTTGGGAAGCAACTGCATAACTATCAATGCTAATGTATAAAAGGGAGCTATTGCTCTACCAAGGAACTGATACTTTAGAGGTGTAGAGAATTGTCAAAACTTTCCATTTACCAGAAGGACTGCCTACATATGTCAATTACGCTTCTCTGCCCCTTCTCTCTTTAAGATCTGCATTTGCCCACGCCCACTCTCAAGGAAATGAATAAATGGAGTTTGGACTACCAATGCCAACCTCTGCCAGAAGAAGAATAAAGAAAGCAGTTGCAGAAAATGGCAATTTGATGACGAAGGCTGCGTGAGGATTCTCTCTTCTTTATGTCACTTCTTCTCCTTTCCCTACCAATTAATTCGGAACACATCTCCTCATTCTGAATTTATCTTTCTCTTCCCTCCCTTCTCCCACTCTCACATAAGGCTCGAGAAACGATTTTTCATGTGTAGAATGAGTGACGCTTTAGAGTTTATGGTCTCATTTGATCTTCCTAAGAACCACGTGAAGTACAGAATTTAGCATCTGAATGCTGCAGAGTGAAGAAACTATGAGGTCAGAATCCAGACTTCCTGAAACAAATCTCTGTAAGATGATATATAACACCAGAAGCCAGACAACAGCAGTGTATCGTCCTTCCCTACTTGTGTCCCAACTTTCTTTCTTTTTTAAAATTTTTTGGTCCTTAAAATCGCCTTTTCATTACACTGTGGTGGTTTACATGTAAGGTAATAAATGGAACATTAAACACTCTGAAGATAAAAACTGAGACATAGAAATTATGTTCTCCATCTTGGCTAATAAAATGAACATACCTAATCTATACTATAATGTGAACAGTACTTACTAAAGGATAATTGTGAATTTCATTGTTACAAGCATTTCCAAAATTGCTAAAATTCAGAGAGAAGGAGCTTATTTTTGAAATGCTGGGCCAAGTGTTCTCTCTTGCCTCCATTTTGGTAGGTTTTCACGGGGATTCCTCCAGAACTGGTACAGGAGGATGGTGAACTCTCATCTCTTCCATATTCCTGACTTATGCTTCTCATAGTATCAGATTTTCTTTTTAAACATTCTGCAATTAGTCAAGTATAGCCAATTTACTTTTAAAGAGTATATGCCAAATATTTCCCATGACTTGTGATGTTCTCCTTATACCCGGTTCAACTGTGATCTGTGAGCAGATTAACTTTGCCCTTTCTTCTTCTTGTAAAAGCCTGCAGGTAGGTACTGATCCATTCTAATTAATATCTAATGATGATAAACTAAGGACAAAACTCCAGCTAACAGCTTCCATCTGTAGTTATGCATAAAATATCTGCTTCTGGCAAGTGACACTATATGCAAATTTTAAAATTTCAATGCTGCAGGAATTACATAATGAATTCATATACACCAGAAATAGAGATTCCCCCACTTTTCATCACCTTCCCTTTCGTTAATGCTCAGAAACCCTATAAATACAGTTAGAAATACATTTTAATCTTTATATATTTTTCTTAATAAGCTAGTCTTGAATTCACTTGTCATGGTTGCCAGTACAAAGAATACATTATAGTTTGGTCCCTACATTAAAAAAAATATGTACGGAGGGCATGTATTGCATGGAGCACTGGGTGTGGTGCATAAGCAATGGATTTTGGAACACTTAAAAAAATTAAATTAAATTAAAGAAAAAGAAGAAGTCTTAAAAGTTGTCACCACAAAAATATGTACATACATACATACATACATACATAGAAGTAATTATGTGAGGTGATGGGTGGGTTAACTAACCTTATTGTAATAATCATTTTGTAATAATACATGTATTAAGTCATCAATGTACACCTTAAACTTAAACAATGTTTTATGTCAGTTATATCTCAATAAAGCTGGGGGAAAACTGCCAAAAATAAAAAAAGTAAAATTTGCTCAATTTAGCTAGCATTAATTAAAGAAATTGACATTACTTTTGGTATCATTGTACTATTTTTAAGGTTAGTGCCCATATTTAATCATTACTATATTCCCCTAGTACCTTATATTTAGATTATACTTGTTGTCTTGAGGCCTCTGTATTTGCTGCCAGCAAAGCTGTCCATTCATATGATTCACTGTACTCAGGCTTAAAAATGGATGTAAGTAATATATTCCATGTGCCCCTATACAGATTTTTTAACTTCTGTTATTTAAGAAAGGAAATTGTCTAATACCCACTCCCACCCCTTTATCTTTCCCTCTCCTTCCCTCTTCAGGAAGTGTCTAGTTGGTTTTAAGTTGTTCCAGCTTTAGTGAATATATATTTCTGTATTGGCCTAGTGTTAGTTTTCAAGAGAGTATCATCCTTAGAGAGCGCTGTCCTTAAAAATAGTCAAATTAATGGGGCCTAGGTGGCTCCATGGGTTAAAGCCTCTGCCTTCAGCTCAGGTCATGATCTCAGGGTCCTGGGATCAGGCCCCTCCTGGTGCTCTCTGCTCAGCAGGGAGACTGCTTCCCTTCCTCTCTCTCTGCCTGCCTCTCTGCCTTCTTGTGATCTCTGTCAAATAAATAAATAAAACTTTAAAAAAATAAAAATAGTCTAATTAATAAATGAATTGATATTAAATGGACAAGTCTTAGTGGTATCCAAGGGCCCAAAATAATGTTAGCAACCTGAAGGCTCAACAATAAAACCTTTTAGAGCCAACATGTTCTTTAAGAATGTATTACTGTGCACTGTGTATCTGCCTTCAAGAAACTGGGCCTTTGTGGTTTAACAATGAAGCTCTGTTGTCTGTTAGTAAGTATGCTGTCTTACTTGACTGGGAACTGGGTAAACTCTAGAAATTAAAGAAAGAAAAGGTGGTGAAAAGTGAAGAGATCTCTCTCTCTCTCTTTTTTTTAGGCATATAAGAACACATTATATAACTTCTACAGCACTCCATTCTTTTTTAAGTCGAGTGGGAGATAGGAAGGTAAGTTTCCACTCTTTTGATAGTTTTTTTTTTCTTTTTTTAAATCATTTTGTGGAAAAGTATATGTGTTTCTCACATTTCAGTAACTCTTAAAAAGTGTACTTTAACTTGTAAACCACTCAGGTTAATTCTTCTCTCACTTGAGGGATTCAATTACAAAACATTGCCTCTAGTGAGAAAAGTAATTCTAAAGCCTATTTGCATAGGTACTGTGCTGTGTCTGTGTTAACCTTTATTTTATTCTTTTTAGATACTTGTTGAGTTTAGCTGGGTTCTCTGAATCTCCAAAGTATTAGACTAATGGCAATTTTATGATCAGTAAATGTTCTGGGAGTAGAGAATGTGAGCTTTGAGAAGCATGGGAAGGCTGGGGAGTTTATCCCTTGGGATAAGGCACATAATAAGGAATCATACTGGGCAATTTTTTAGTTTATGGGACTCTGAGAGCAACAGTTCTCACCCAGATAGATGTTTGGGAATAGCAATTCAGTGACTGTGGAGAGGGTAACTTTGGGTATGACTAATCAAGAATAAATGAATTTAGTATTATAGAAATTAAGTAAAAAGATACTGGACAAAATAATATACCAGAGAAATGGTTCAGGCAATTAGAGCTACTAACCTTCAGAAAATAGAAATCAGCCGATTGTTTTAATTCAGGTAGAAGTGTTATTTTATTGATGAACACGATTTCATGTTCAATGTCTTATTAAGCTTTGTAGCGGACGCCTTTGGAGATAGTGCCCAGTCACAGCCACCATTTCTTTACCTTGGTTCCTTCACAAGGATCAGCCTTGGCAGCCATGTTGCCCAGTGCACCCCTTTTGCTTATAGCCTCGGGGATTCAATTAGACACCACTCGATTCCTGACTGAGGATGCGCACAAGGAAAAGACTGTTGTTTTGGATGACTGAACCACTAAAGCGCAAGTACAGGAAGCATAGAATAACCACCTTTTATGCAACATATGAACAAGAGAGGCCAGAGAAAAAATAAAGAATGTCCACAAGGAAGAACAGAGATGTGAGAACAAAAATCAACATGGCATTGAAGTCCCTCATGTCAGAACTTGCCTGCTTCCTCCCTTGGGTTCCCATGGGACAGCCCTAATCTAAACCACCTCAGCCTTTTGTTCTCCTTAAACTAGTTTATGTAGGTCACGGCTAGCTAAATCCTAAGGATTGGCTCAAGTATTTCTTCTGTGAGGCAGTGAACTGCTCACTTTTATATTTCCTAATGAATTACATTTACTTCTATTAATAAGGAGAGTCTGCAGAGGTGGATAATATCACCTAATTATGTTCAAAATGAGAAATCTATTACTTGTTATTAACAAAAAGAGATGAAATGCAGAAAAAAATTATTATTGTGATTGTTGCTATGGCTATTTACCCCCTTTTATTACTGATTGGTTTCAAAGTTAAAGTTAATGTAGACTACATTTAATTTTAATGCTTAGTATTAAATATCTAAAATACAAAAAAATGCAAAATTATGATCCTTTTAAGAAGACAATTTTTAATCTTATGAAGGAAGAAGGAAGTGTATATAATTAGATTCAGAAGTTATTTATTCAATGTAGCTAAAAGCTTGATATGTACAAGAAGCATCTGAGAAAATGTTCAGAAAATGTGCGTGGGGGGGTACACATTAACAATTCTGATACTGCTACATATGTTTATTTGAGTTGAACAATTAAATAAATGGATAGTGGATAGTAGGAGCCAGGTTTCTCCCTATTGGAGTAGAAATTTACAGGTAAGCAAGGTGAAGAGACTAGAATGATTCATGTAGTGATGGAATAGAATTAAAAAGAACAGTAAGAACTCATAATTGGCTTAATAGTTTTAAATACATATGGATGCATACAAAATTATTCATAAATATGTGCATACACACAGGTTCACATAAACATATATTTTCTTGTTCTGTCAGTAGAGTGTACCTAAAAGAAGTGATGCCCCAGGGACGCCTGGGTGGCTCAGTTGGTTAAGCAGCTGCCTTCGGCTCAGGTCATGATCTCAGCGTCCTGGGATCAAGTCCCACATCGGGCTCCTTGCTCGGCAGGGAGCCTGCTTCTCCCTCTGCCTCTGCCTGCCATTCTGTCTGCCTGTGCTCGCTCTCTCTCCCTCTCTCTCTGACAAATAAATAAATAAATAAATAAATAAAGAAGTGATGCCCCAGAAGTAATGAACACACCTAGCACAGAGATCTTGGTGTCTGATGCTATTCTCCAATAAAAGGAAACATGGATCCTCAGAGAACTGGCTGCTTCTTCACCTGGGGCAAAAAAAGGTGAGCCCAGAGCTTCTCATAGTGCCAGAAAGTAAGAAAGTGCTGAAAAAGAACAAACAATAAAACCTAGATTGATGACAATATCCAAGGTCTAGAAGACAACTGAAAGAACTCCCAGGGACTACTGAGACACTTTGAACAAACATAATAGAAGAGTATTACATTATAACCCAAAGTATAAAATAAATACCCATGAATTTATACTGATATAAACAAATGACTGAATAAAGTATTAAAACAGGAGAAAACAGACAAATCTTCCATGCCTAAGAATTCCAAATAACTTATGTAGATACTCTGGCCTAATGGAGATACGTGTTTAAATTGGTGTGAGCATAGTAACTTCTTTCCAATAAGTAAAGTATGGAAAAGGGGGAAAAAGTAATTTTGTAATGAAAAAACCTGATAAAACTACCTCAGCCAGGCGATCAAGGTCAACATCAACAGTCATAAGTCATATTGACAATATGTATCCTTAATATGTGATGTAAATTGAAATCACTCTCTTTGTCATTTCCTAAACCTGTAACCTCAGTCTACTTATGAGAACAACATCAGATAAATTTCAAGTGTGCAATTGTCAGTGCACTGTATATAGCACTTTATATTGTATATAGTTTATAGTACTTTACCAGTGTTCCTCAAAATTGTAAAAGTCATTGAAAGAGAAAATCTGAGGAACATTCATAGCCAAGAAGAAGATAAGGAGATGTAACAATTATGTTTAGTGCAGGATTCTGGAACAGATAAAAGACTTGAGGGAAAAATTAAAGGTATCTAATAAAGTATGCACTTTAAAGTTAATATAATGTATCAGCATTGTTTTGTCTGTTGTAACAAACATATTATATTAATAGAAGAAGTTAACAATAGGGGGAAATATATGAGGGGTATAAAGGGATTTTTCTATATGATCTTCCCAATTTTTCTGTTAAAAAACAAGGTTGATTTTGAGGGAAAAAAAGAAAAGTAGATTATTGGGTCTGCCCAAAAAATCTTTATGAAGAGGACTGAAGTGCAGTATTGATTCTAATTCCTCTCTAATTCTAACCACATTTGGGGGGAATATTGCCCTAGTGTGTGAATTTTTTTAGGATAGAAATTGTTTTGTTCACTGTTCACTGAAATATATTTACTAACAACAGATTACTTGTCTGACCTACCCTCCATTCTAATTCTACTTTCCTGGTTGTCTTCACTTCCTGGATTTTTTAAAAGTGGGAGATCATCAGGGTCTTAACACCTTTTCTCTTTCGCTTGTGGTGGATGCTGTCACTTGCTTCCCAAATCCAGCATGATAGCACCCATTCTCCCAGCTGTGAGGGATGCATGGAGAGCCCTGATGTGTTGGAACAGACTTCATTTAATGACTGGTCAACACAGGACTATGAAGGCCTGAAACCTTCCTAACTTTTGGACAATTCTGAAATTCTGTTCTGGTTTTAACATCCGCGTGATGTGACCTGAGATCTTTTATATTTCATCATAGTCCAACTTCTCACACTGTCCATTCTGGACTCTTTTTCTTTAATACTTTTTTGATCTTAAGAGTTCTCTCTAATAAACGGCCTGTTAATTCTCACTATAGAGCCTGTTTCCTAGGAAACACAAAGTGCAACATCACTGCATACTTCCTCCAGGAGTGAGTTCATCCACATCGATGGTTTCCTTTTCCCTTTGTATTATTACCATTAATTTCTATCACTATCCCAGATCTCTTCCAAATGCCAGACTATATATCTCACAGACGTCTCACAATATTCACTTGGATGCCTCACAGTCAGCTAAAAATAAATATGCCAAAAATGGATATCACAACTTCCACTCTGAAAATTTGTCCTCCTTCAGCTCTGCTTAGTGTAGCTGGATATATTCTAAAATAATACCTATGGTCTAGATCTTAGTGTCATGTACAAGGCTGTTAATATGGTCACAACACTGAGTGGTAGAGTAGCAACCAGTAGGTCTAATGTAAGGAGTTTTCTTAAGCACTTTACACATATGACCTCATTTATTTCTCTCAACAACTCCATGAAGAAAGTTTCATTATAGTATTTTTTTTTACATTTTTTTAATGGAAAACAGCCATACAAAGAAGTTTATAAATTGTCCAAAGTCCTAATGTCAAAACGGGGATTTGTACATCAATAATAACTGTCCTAAAATCCATATGCTAATTATTTTCTTATCCTGCCTCATTGACACAAGTGTTGGTTTGAACTTTGAATATATTTGGTTGAGACTGATGGGTAAAAGGAACGCTGGTCATAAATGTTGTGATAGGTAAGAACCACAAAAGGCAGAAACGTATTATTTAACTATACTATGATTTTTATATCCTCTTGCACTTGCTGAATGGAATGTCAGCTCCTCGTGACCAGATGAGAAGATTCCCGATCCTAAGCTACAAAGTTCACCTATACAAACTTATACTATGTTCCCTTCTGCTAACAAGTTTGGATTAGTACTACCCAAATGCAAAACCTATCTACCTATGTATCATTGAGCTATATATCCTTATGTGTATACAAGAGTCAAAACCCTTATCCATCCATCCATCCATCAGAAGAGCAAGCTAGAAGCCAAAACTTGAGTGTTATCATTGAAATATCCATCTCTCATTCCTCCAATCAATTTTGAATTCAAATTATATTATAAATATATCTAAAAGTCACTCATTTCTCAGCATTCAAAGTATGAATGTTATCACTACCCGATAATTTCACTCAGGACTCCCCTCACCTCTACCCTTCATGCTAGCTCATGGATCCTGCAAAGACTGATTACTTAGTCTCCCTCTGTCTACTTTTGCCCTTCCAATCAATCTTCTTTCAGTACCGTAGAGTAGCATTTTTAAAATACAAATATGATCACATCTATTTCCTGCTTGAAACCTTTCAGTGACCAAAATGTTAAGAGAAAGACCAAAATGTATCTTGTGCCTTACAAAGATGCATATGCTGGTTCTTCTTGCCTATCTTTTCCTGGTCAGCACTGTTATTATTCCTCTGTCCAACTTCTTTCAGACAAATTAGCATGTAACATGCTCCTTCCCACCTCAGGACTATGTCCATGTGGCTTATTCTCTATGGAAACTCCCAACCCTATATAGAAGTTGACTCATATTTCAGATTTCCATTCAATCAACACTTTCTTGAGAGGACTTGTAAAATTCCCAGAAGTAGATCAGTGTTCCCTATTGTAAACTCTCATAACAGTATGCCTTCTCCTTTATAGTTAGGTTGCCCAGTGGTTGACCATTGCATTCATTTTAAATTATGGCCAACTACATACAAGAACAACTCAAGAAAACACTCTTAAATATATTTTGGACATTTTGATGTATTATATTCACAAACAACTGAATGCTTTTAAAACTTTTATGGGATTTAATGACCTCCAGTGGTTGAAACATTTTATTTCAAATACTGCATTTGGCTGGGGGCAAAGGCAAAAACTGGGCATCTCGACCAGTTTATAGAGATACCTCTGGATCAAAACTTTCTTCCCATAAAACCAGCCTTATTAAAAGTAAACCGTAAAGCATGTGAGACAAATAGTTCAGGCTTTAAAAATCTAAAGGAAAAAAAAAACAACTCATTTGTTGCCAAGATTCCATTTTTCACAGAATTGTAGGACCTTTGGTTTGTAAAGCATTTCATTTGAAATCAATAAACCCCCTCTAACCATGAGAATGGAGAGAGTGGTTGTAAAACTGAGGGAAGGAATTCAATGCATTTGGGTAAGAAAGAGTCACCTGGTCTAATATCCTAGATGAAGAGCGTGATTTAGAAGTCCCAGGATCAAAAAGTTAGTGGGACAGGAGTTAAAAAAAAAAAAAAATGGTGAGACTGGCCTTTAAAATGCTTGTGTTAGGGGGAACCTGGTTGGCTCAGTCAGTAGAGCATGTGATTCTTGGCCTCAGGGTCGTGGTTCAAACCTCACGCTGACTTAAAAATAAATTAAAAAAAAATAAAATGCTTGATTCTTGAGTCAGGACCATCATTCTAAAATTGGTTATTCCATATCTCCTGCTGTGTGACACACAAGAACCAGGTCACGATGCTCATGTATGGGAGTAGGTTATATTTAAAGTTTCAGTCAGCTCCTCTCCACCTGCCATTTTCCATGTTGCATTTGCATGGAATATCTTGAGCAAAATGTGAAGACTTTTAACTGTGATTAATGGTATTCTTCTCTACTTTCTAAATAATTTGTCCCCTTTTAAGGATAGAACATTTCTGAAGTACAGGAAAGAAAAAAAAAAATTTTTTTTTTCATTGAACACCTAGAGTATGCCAGGACAACACTATCACATTTAATCCTTGCGGTACCCCTGATAAGGGTGAAAAAATCTCCACTTCATAGGATGGGAACCAGAGAGTGCAGAAGAATCAACATCCTTTCTACAGCATAAAATTCCAAAGTGGAACCTATGTCTCTTCCTAATGCCCATTTCCCCCCCCCCATTTACTAAGTTAGTCATCTGTTGTCTTCCAGGTCTCTCTATCAAAATGTAAGCTTATTTTTCTTCATTTCACACAATACACAATCTTACTCATGCTTTGACAGCAGTGGGTCATCCACAGAGAAGACATATTCATTTTAAACAGTTCCCTATCTCTTTGTGGAGTTAAAGAATTTCATTTACCAAAGGAATTTCAGACTTCAGATGAGCTGTGGGGCAATTGGAGAGCCGTATTAGGATCAGTTGGTTGGCTTTGGAGGTAAAGCTCATTTAACCTTTTTTTAGGGTGACTGCAGCCTGAAAGGAGATTCTGCTTCCCATCAGGGCAAGCCACTCCCTCAGTGGAGAATGACCTGAGGGCAGGAGAGGCAGCCCAGCTCTCACTGCCTGTTTCAGGCCACTCCTGGCTATTGGTTAGCCAAAGGTTCTTCACTGGATTCTCCTAAAGGGCTTTTAGAGTAATGTTTCCACAGAGGCAGAACAAACAGGAATCCCTCAGAAAAAGAATAACAATTTTCAGAATTAGGGTCCAGATATCTATTTTTTTATCAAGCCCTAGTGGTCCCCCCCAAAATCACACTTTGAGAAACACTAATATAGAGATAGTCCTTTCTGACTATGCGCCTGCTAAATGTCCATCCTGCAGATTTCTTGCATCTCTACCTCTTTTTGCTAAACTTCCTTCGACTTTCCTGTCCCCTATTCTGTCAACCCAATGACATTGTTTTAGTTAGTAATGTACTATATATTATTTGTTATTTATTATTTGCTGATGGCTTTTCTTTCTATAGATTATAACTTTTTAAAAAATCTCTGATACAGCTCTTAGACAACAATGTAGTAAGTACAAGAGTAGATTTTCTTTAATAAAAGAAATATTACTCTATTGGCAAAGCATATCCAGGTACTATTAATACTAAAAGATGTTCTAAAGTTTGTATCAGCTGTCATATTAGTATGGTAAATCAATATTTTCGATCTGCAAGAAAGAGAAAGCAAGTATGTTGGTGAAGAGAACAGAAAAAAAAATTTTTTTTTGGCCAGGCTTGATGTTTATCAAGATGATGGATTGAAATGACCCAAAATGTTGACAGAATGCTTTTGCTGAGCTTTTGCTGAGATGACCAGATACCATACTCACTGGAGTCATTATAGCTGATTGAAGTTAGGCCATTTGTTTAATAAAGATGGAATAGGGAGGCAAGTTGTTATATTTGTCTTATCTTATATGGATGAGTTTTGGCAGAATGGTTGGATAAGACTTAAATTACAATTTCTCTCTTTTGTTAGCCAGGTTCCCAAATAACATCACCATATATGGCATTTTAAGGACTACCTCTGAACAAAGTTTCTCAAAGCCTTTGGCTATAAACTTTCTGAGGAACATTATCTAATCTCATTGTTTCATGAATCATAATTATAAAATGACTCTTAAATCTCTACCTCAAGTCATTCTTTTCTGGGTTATAGCCCTGAATCCCAAACACAAATTCAATATACCCCACAAAAATGTGAATCACTTCTCACCATAGTTCCCTCTCTGGGCTTAATTTTCCTTTTGAAAATGTTATGAGTATTTTCTGAGTAACCAACTCTTAAATCTGAGAGGATGCCTTACATTTTCCAATATTAACCACTCCAAACCAATTTTTCACCGAAGTCCTTAAATTTTTGCCTTAAAATATTTTTTCTAGTTTCCAGAGTCATGACCCTGGACCAAGTCTTAACTCCTTGTGAGCTTCCTTACATATATCTTCCTTTCTTACCTATTCAGCAAATACTGCACCCTGCCACCAGCTTAATCTTTCCAAATTGCAGCCCTCATCTTGTACCTCAAGTTTTCAATAGATTTCCAAAGTATATAAAATTATTAACCTTGTGTCCAGTTACTAGCCACTTCTTACTTTTCCAGCTCTATTCTAAAGCTCTCCTGTACACGCTTTTAAATTTCTATAAGTGGGTGTATTTGGCTCAATGGCAACCCCTTAAAAGATATGTCTACTTGGAATCTGTGAAAGTCACCTTATTTGGAAAAATGGTCTTTGCAGATGTGATTAAGGATCTCAGGATGAGGTCATCCTGCATTGAGTGGCCCTAAATCCAATAACAAGTGTCCCTATAAGAAAAGAGACAGGGAGAAAACATGGGAGAAAGCCTTGCAAAGATGGAGGCAGAGGTTGGAGTTATCCAAACCAGGAAACATCAGGAGCCACCAGAACCTGGAAGAAGGAAGAAAGGATTTTCCTCTAAAGCCTTTGCATGGAGTGTGACCCTACTGACACCTTGATATCAGACTTATGGCCTCAGGACTATAAAAAAGTAAGTGTCTCTCATTGTAGGTCATCCAGTTTGTCTAACGAGTCACAGCAGCCTTAGGAAACTACCACAGTAGGTCAACAGAGTCTTCCTAATGATACCTACTCTTGTGGTTTCTCTTGTTCAGGGTGCTCACCATACCTCATACCTCTCCTCCTGTTAAATGCTGGTTAACATTTTTAAGCACATACAACAAAGGGAAAATGTTCTAAGATTTTCCATATACAAAATTCTTCAAACTTTCACCAGCCCTCTAAAATAGGTATTGTTATGTCTGCAAATAAGTAGGCATATATTCCAGATGAACTGATTTGAACAGAAAAAGTCTCACTCTAGAATCCATTCTCCCAATGCTTTCAAACACATCAAGGCCAAAGCTGAAAACATACTTCTTTTGTGAATTTTTCCTGATCACCTACCTGCAAAAGATCTTTATGATTTCCTATAGTTATTTTAGTAAGTACCACTCATAAAATAAAACATAGACTGCTTTACATATACTTTATTTATTCACTCAACTCTATAATCACTCAGATTATAAAATGCCTAAAAGAAGTGACTATGTCATATAAATACATATCTCTAATTTTCTTCTACAGAGGCATTGGGTTCCTCTAGGCTCAAAATTAATGTCATTGGATGAGTACAGGTGGCAGAAGACAAATCAAATGATCATGTGTAACACAAATGGTGGAACCATTTGTCTGAGGTTGCTTTAAAAAAAAAAAAAAAAAAAAAGAGCCTGACCTTCGTATTTCTGACTCACCAATGCATTATTCTTTTACCACTGGGTCTCCTCTTACTTTATCTAACAAACTTAGCATACGGAAATATGCTTAAAACATTTTGTTTTAGTAACCTTTATTAACAATAATCTCCAAATACAAGACATATAAAATAATTAAATTTGATAAAACTGGGAAACTTTTCAAATCTTTAAAAAATAACTTAACAGGTTGGGGCCTCTGGGTGGCTCAGTGGGTTAAAGCCTCTGCCTTCGGCTCAGGTCATGATCCCAGGGTCCTGGGATCTAGCATCGCATCAGGCTTTCTGCTCAGCAGGGAGCCTGCTTCCCCTCTCTCTCTGCCTGTTTCTCTGCCTACTTGTGATCTCTCTCTGTGTGTCAAATAAATAAGTAAAATCTTTAAAAAAAATAATTTAACAGGTAAAGTGAATATTAATATAATTGGCTATTTGGCTTTATTTTCTAATGTACGTATAGAAAATAAGAAAGTCAATGCTTTGGGAAAACAAATCAGGACGCTAAATTCAGTGACTTATTTATTCTCTGCAGGTATAGAAAGAATGACTCACTTCCTTCTTCCCTTTCAAGACTCAGTCATCTTTCTTGAACAATTTGTGTGAAAACAGAATGATCTCAAGAGACATGAGAAACCCCTTCTAAGGCATTACTTCATGAACTCTAGAGAAGGGATTTCCTAACTCTGATTTTATAATCCATAAAATTTTGGAAGATGATAATTTATATGTTTCAGTTCTAAGAGTTAATTAATGTTTCATTTATGAAAAATATCTAAAATAGGTGATTCTTATTTTTTTCTTTGTAGAAATCAATATGAAGGAAGTGTTTCAATAAGTAAAAATTTTAAAACATTGATAACAAAATAGTATCAAGCATCAAACCTGAGTATGCATAAAAAACATAAAGTTAATTTCTTTCTCCAAGATTTTAGTTCCCCTTCACTGAAGAAGAAATTTTTTTTCATTGAAGTGAGGGCATAGCAAGGAAGAATGAATAGAAGACATCAAGAATATGATTAAGGTCAGAGCACAATACATGCTTGTATCAGTTAGGAATGCCTCAGCTCAAAGTAAGAGAACATGCAAATAATAATAGTTTGAATGAAGATTTATTTACACATAATATGAAATCTGGACATTGATCACTAATGGTGATTGTTCCGCAGCTCAGTAACTTCTGGAATCTTCATGATTCACTTGGCTTTTTCTCATGTGCCTCACCTCATAGATATCACTGCAACTGAGCAAAAGCCATTTGCTCAGAAAAACAAAAAGCTTCTAGGAAGTCCCATTCAGTTTTTGTTTTTGTTTTTGTTTTTTTTATATGCTATTGGCCAGAGCTGTGTCAAATGACCACCTCTGCGGAGGCCATAGAGGGTAGCAATTGGATCAACCAGACATTCAAAATAGTATCTACTACAAAACCATGGTGGAAAGTGACAGTGATAGGTTTTATGGGGGATTTTGTAATCGTAGCCTGAGGATACATTTTTCTTGAAAGATGGAGCTAAGGTTAAATATGACTGCATCCTTGCTGAAAGAATTTGAAACCAGTCGAAGCTTCCTCAGTGCAATGACACCTATAACTGTATTCTGTATCATTTACTTTTGCCATTTTGAAATCATTCTTTCTGGGGATCATCCACATGACTGAATCCTTTTCAACATTTAGGTCTGAATTCAAGTGTTACCCCCTTACAGAACTTCTCTGACCATATTAACTAAGTAACATCCTTCCCATTCATCATTTTTACATTATTTGTTTATATATTTGTTGTCTTTCTCTATGAGTGGAATAGAAGATCTGTGGGAATGTGCTTTGTCTTGTTCACAAATACACCCCCTGTACCTTAGAACATCTAGCCTATGGTTAACTATTCAGAAATGTTGATAGAAAGCCCAAATACATATATGTATATATCTCTGCATACCATCTAGGTCTATATTTAGATTTATCAGTCATCTATATTTAAGAGTTTTGCTAAAAAGTTAAAACAAGCTATAGAAGTTATATCCTACTGTAATAAACTCTCCTAAAACCAGCATACTGTACCTGATGGTAAAGCCAGTATGCCTATCCAGACAGAGTGACTTTAACATGAAGTTTTATTGGCTATTCCTGTCCCTGGAGCCTGACAACCAGAAGTGGAATATCTGAGCTTAACTTTATAGAAATAACGATTTTAAAAGTGATTATGATTTAGTTCCTTCATAATAATGCATACAAGTTCTTACAAATTTAATCATTTCATACAACTTCTTTCAAACATATATTTTTCTGTTTTCTTCTTGACAAGCTTACCAATTATAGTAATCAAAATATATTTCCCATGAATTAGTTTTTAAAAAGTTTTAATTAGAATACATATAGAAATGGCCAATATATAAAATAAACCATTTTAATGAGTGTGATTTAATTAGAGTAGCTGCCACTTAAAGATGTCTAACTTCTCTGTTCAGCTTGGTGAGAGCAAAGCACCTTGAAATAAATCTTTGGTTTTGAGAATTTCTTGAATGATTTCTCTAATTATGAGGATATAAAGCAATCAGGCAGCCATTTTTCCTGAAAAAAAAAAATAAAGGAAGTGTAATGGATACTTCATAAGGTATATATATATTCATAGAAAAATATGAAAGGGGATCCAAACACTTTGGGCCAAAATATGATTAAACTATCCTTGATGGATTGAGGTAACCCTGACCTACAGGAAATGAAGCTCAAGTGCAGATGCCCAGACTTATGAGGCAGTTTTAATCACCTAGGCCTGGATTGTCTTGGGTGGAGTGGAATAGTCCTAGAGATATATCTTGGCAGGTAGCTCTGTTGCACTCCTCACAACAGGAAATGGGAATGATAAAGGGCTCTCTGAGGCAATGATAAAGGATAATCTAGTTCTTGGCCAGATGCCTAGAGTGATGTTATTGAAACAGAGTGGGCAACAGCAGTGACCATGCTATGGTGACTCAGTGGAAGCTGAGTTGAACTTACACCAAAATGCACACTTGATGACTAATGTTACCATGGACCTGGAGTGGCCAGGACAAAATCTTTAATATGAACAGCAGTATGTCAGTCCAGAGCAAGAGCAAAAGTCAATGCATCAGCAAAGGGAGGATCTCTGGGTCATTCATCTTGCAATTTGGCTTATGTTTCCTCTAAGTAGGATTGTGATATCTGCTAGCTTCAAGATGATGTATCTGACATCTGGGGCTAATGCTGAGGTGGGATGTTAAGATAAAGTATGCAAGTCTAAACACTGGACCTGTAATTATCTCAGCAAAGTTCCCTAAATGGTATATATATAAAAAAAAATCTGACCCATACTGCATGCTATTAAAATGTTAAATGAGGGTTGCTTTAATTTTTGATGCAAATGATTTTAATTCAATCAATAAAAACAACTAGTTGATACAAAATGCCCTTTCAGCAATCACTTACTGAAAGTTCCATAGTTGAGTGACTGTGCTGGGTTCTCAGGACAAGGTGAAGAGCTGAAGAGGTGTTCTTTGTTTTACTACTGTACTCATTTTGCTCTGGGCATAAAGGTTTCTGCTATTCCTCAAATTCATGAGGGTACTTGTCTCCTAGGTAGATGGCTCACTGCTTCAACTCATTCAAGTCTTTGCTCCTGTGTCACCTTGCAAAAGAGCTGAACCTCCTCCTTGAACCACTTCTACGAACTACCCCTTTTTATTTTATTTTATTTTATTTTTTTGAACTTCCCCTTTTAAAAATTGCTCCATCACCACCACCCCCACCACCCCCATATACCCTGGTCCACCCTGCTATTGTGTTATTTTTTCCTCAAACTATGTATTCCATGATGTACTAGTTAATTAATATATTTATAGAATGTATATTCTTATCCTCACCAACAAAAATGTAGTCTCTATTAGAGCAGAGATTTTTGTATGTTTTATTTACTGATATATGGCTGACGTCTGGCCATAATGCTCAATAAAAATTGGTGAATGAATAAATGGCTTACTGAACGAATGAAGGTAAGATTGGAGAGAAAAAACTGTAGTATGAAGCTTGAATTAATGAGATCCAGGAAGAAAATAAGTAATGAGTTATAAGGTTATTGCAGTGATTGTAATGCAGCAGTGAGAGAAAGCATGAAAGGGAAGGAAACTTCCGAACTGGACTACGTAACAGGAAGTGTTAAAGCTAAGTAGAATTTTACATGTGTAGAAGCTAGGATTGGAGAAATAGTTGAGTAAAAGCAAAGATGAACAGGTAGCTGGACAGTTGGAATCTTAACGTATCTGAAGAGTCAGGTGTACGGAACCCTGTTGTAGGAAGGGCTAGAAGAGGTACATGGACCAGCCAGATTGCTCTTGGTTGTGAGGAATGAAATCATGAATGAAATAATATTCGTAAGAATAATGGCACAAGCAATTACACAGTTACACACCTCTAGAAGGGATGGATGGCTTCATTAGAGCTAAGTCAGCAGTTCACTGAGATCACTAAGGACCCAACTTCTTTTTACTTATTCACATCCTTCAGTCTTTACATAGGTTCCTTCCTTGGGCTGATTCAAAGTTAGCTGAGGCAAGTCTCAGCCTCATGTTTTCAACCACATCCAGAGGAAGAAAAGAATCTTGTCTCTTCCTATGGATCTATCATAGGAATGATGAACCTTCCTCAGAAGACACGTAATATATTTCCCCTCACGTGTCATTGACCAAATTTGAACCACTTGCTGAATAGCTTATTTCCTTATCAAATACTCAGGGAGCCCATCGAACGTTATCAACCACTGTTCTGGGTGTTTTTAAATACTATAGCATTAAACTAAATGAAGTCCTTCTCCTCACAGAGTTTATATTCCAGTTGGGGAAACCAAAAGTACACAAATTATCAAAACATATAACGTCAGATTATGGCAACTTCTATGAACAAAAACACAGTAGAGTCAGAGAGAAGGAAGAACAGGTACATTTTAAAGGAGGAATTTCAGGTTGGGTGGGCAAAGAGGGAATCTCTGAGGACACGACTTTTAGGCAGACACCTGACTGAACTGAGGGAGGGAACCATGTGAATATCTGAGGAAATCTGTTTCTGTACAGAGAGAACAACAAATCCAAAGCTCTGAGCCAGGAATGAGCTTGGCATGTTCAAGAAACTCTGTGGAAGGCAAAGTGGCTAGAACAGAGTAAGAAAAAGAGTATGTAAGGAACTGAATTAGAAAGTTAGCGAGTAAAGCAGGTCATGAAATGTCTTACAAGCTCTGGTAAGGATGCTGGGTTTTGTTCTAAGGGAGGCACAGAATGGTTTCAAAGAGAAGAGTGGTGGGATCTGATATACATTTTGAAAAAAGATCACTCTGCTTGCAGATAATCAATTATAGGGGCAAATGCAGAAGTAGAGATAAGAGGCTAGGGCAGAATTACAGATAAAAGAACTGTGGCTTAGAGAAGGAAGATAGTGGTGAAGATCAGAAGGGATTGGATTCAGAATACATTGTGAAGGCAGTGAAAGCGCTGGCCCCTGGTTAGCCCAGGGGACCATCCTTGATTGCTTAAACTGATCTGGGAGGAATGCATATTGAGGACTAGAGCACAATGCTCAGTACAGAGCATGCTGGCATCATATTACGAAGGAACTTTAGCTATGCGCATGTCAACAATGTTGGCTGAGTAGCTAGAACATATGTAACAGTTGGTTTGTCTGGGAGGTAGACACCGAGAGTTTGGGTACATGATGATTATTAGGGCATCCCATGGACTCTGTACACAGGGAAGCTAGAGCTTCAGCAGTGCCTTCCGCAGGATATTCCAGCGCTCTAAGAGGCTCACTCCTACTTTTTAACCTAAAGTATATCTCCCTGCTCTGATTTAATGATACGTGGAAACTTGTGCTAGTTACTTATCAAACAATTTACTAGCTTTTGGCTGAGGCTCTGAGGCCACCATGTGCCTAAAGATACATTATTTTTTTTAATTTAAAGTCTTGGGGAGGGGAAATTTCAGAGGGTTCTCCTTGGCCTTTCCCACTATGATAGCTCCTACTCCAAAGGCCCAGGACTTGCTGTGAGAATCATCCTAATTACCAAGTACATCTATCTCAATTACACATTCGGAGAGTGAGAAAACAACCACTTATGTGTCTATGGACTCAGTGGACCCACCGTGGTCTGGATCTTGGCCAGAACTCCATTTATGCCCTGACCATATATGCCCACACTCAACTAGGGGGACCATGATTGCCATGTTCAATAGTCCTCCAAGTGTATGTACATTGCCCTTTCCCCAGCACACAGTTTACTGAAGTAAATAGCCATATTTATTGGAGTAAATAGCCATAGTTACCTTTGAGGCCAGATGGGAAAATCTTTACTGTTTTCATTTATCAAGGTACTGCATACCTTGCAGGTGGTTCCTGGGAACCACCTCTTCTTCAATCAATAGGGTTGGTTCTGAAAATTGGTTTAGATACAGAGATTGGGCAAGTGTGAAAAATAGAATGAACCCACCAGGTTCCACTCCTGGAACTTGTGAACATGTTATAGTCAATGGAAAAGGAACATTACCAATGTAATTGAGTTATGGAGCTGGCCTTTAAAATCAAGAAGTTATCTTGGACTATCTGGGCAGTCTCAGTGTAATCACACAAGCAGAGAACATTCTCAGACAGAGTCACAGAGATGTGCATGAAGAAGGAAAGAAAGATGCAGACAAAGGGGAGTGTAAGAGATTCCAAATGGAATAAGGATTAAGTGAACTGCTCCTATCACTGTGATGCAGGACCTCACATGAAGGAGCAAGAAAGAGAATGGCCTTTAGGAGCTAAGAGTGACATCCAGCTGACATCCAGCAAACCAATGACAACCTCATTCCCATAACCATGAAGGACTGGATTTGGCCAAAAATCTGAATGAATCTGGAAACAGATTCCTCCCTGGAGCCTCTAGAAAGGGAAATCCTGTCAACCTCTTGATTTGAGTCTTTTGAGACTCTAAGCAAAAGACCTAACGGAGCTTCACTGTACCCAGAATTCAGACCTACAGAACTATGAAATAAAGAATTTGTGTTGTTTTAAACTCCTAAGTTTGCGTTAATTCTTTACATCAGCAATAAAAACACAATACAGCAAGAGGTTATTACTGCCACTGGAACAGCAACCCTTCACCTCCTGATTATGCATGAATTGAGTAGTAGTACCAGCTGTTTCTCTCTTAGGAACTCCATATTCTATCAACCTTTTCCGCAACTCTCTGTAGGTCAGGCCCTGTCTCTGACACTCTGATCTTGTCACTCATTCTAATAATTGTATCTCCTGGTGCTACCACCTGGTTTCTTTGTTTGGCGTTTTATCATTCCCATTTCTGAAAGTGAGCCTGGCTGTGTATCTGGTTTTCTTACAGTCAGGAGAGAATGACCACTAAACTTCTGTGTCATTCTGGTTCCTTTGTTACTAGATTATTGTATATGAGCATGGTAAAATGTCTATCCTCTGGGCATTGGTAATCATCTGTAGGGTCTTGAAGCTGTGCATTATATTTCCATCCTTCCATACCTGCAATTGTCCCTCAGAACAACGTACTGCTTAAAATATAACCTATGAGAAATCATACTATTTACCAAGCATGCTTAGATATAGCTTTAATAAAAACATGAACTGGCAACAGGCTTCTGGGGGAGAGGACAGTATATGTCCTTGAAGCCGAGCAGCTGGGGATACCCGGCTGGCTCAGGGCAGAACGCCGCCTACTTTATTTTTCCATTTTCTCCCCTTGCCCGGAGAGCATCAGCAGTTAGTCAGACAATCCTTTCATTGGGACTTGCTCACTATGGGTCATGTATTACGTGACCAGACATATTTTGCCTTTCTTCTTACGTATCTACAAGACTCATGGTCAATGTGTAATCTACTCCAGTTTCTCTTTTGGTTGTTGGGGCGACAATCTTTTCTACTGTCAACCCCTGCTCCCTTTCTCTTATAGCTGACTTGTTTGTGCCTCATTCTTCCTCTCCTTGTGCCTTCCTCTCCTTGTGCCCACTTCCCTGAACATTTTAAACCCTTCTTATACCATCTGCTATGGCAAGTCTAGCACTCAACTTCTCTTAGTATAACACTTTGGTCATGTGTCCAGGAGCCATCATAATAAGAAATTTGCACCATCTCTCTGGGGTTTTCTTCATAGTATAAATACAATATCTTGGGTATTGTTCCCAAATCATAAACTCTCTCTTACCAGTCTTCATCTTCTAGCTCCTGTGATCAAACAGCCCCAAAACCCACTTCCCACACATACTCTCTAGCTTCTAGGTCTTGAAGCTTCTTTAGGAAGCTTCTTTTCTTGGGCTCAAAAGGTCCCATTCTGGGCTATTCTGTTACTTAACACTAGTAACAGACTTAGTAGCTAAAGGGAAGGTGGAGATACAGCGAGAAGAAAGGGAAAATGTCTATTGTAGACGAAACTCTACATTGTCTTCAAGAAAGTGGGGAGATCTAGCTTTTGTTAGGGAGTGGTGGGTCACTTATATTGGCTCCAAGATACTAGGTGAATGTAGGGATTCAACATTTCATCAGAGCATCAAGGCAGATGTCCCTCTCCCAGTGTTATGGTACCATTATTTCCTAATAAGGGCCCTGAACTTCATGGCAGACTTGCCCAGTCTGAGAGTTGAAACTTTCTTTTAGCTCAGTTATTCTAATGATTAAGTCTCTAGTCTGGCTTTCAGTGTTCTCTGTCTTCCTTCTACAGGAAATGAGAGCTTTTATGTATGCCACCAAGATGGCCCTCTGACTTTCATATTAGCTTTCAGTTGGTGATTAATCACTCTCGGCTTGTTATCATTTTCTAGAGAGTCAATTTAACTTAGAAAGAGTCACTCAGTTTCACAGACCTTATAATTAACTGTTTTCCCCATATTTCTCAAACTATTGACAAAATGCACCAGCTAATACACTTACTCCCTTCTATACTATACTAGTATACCACTCTAATTCACACCAGTGGAAGTTTTAAAAGATGTTAGACTATCATTTTGGGCCAGAGGCTATCTGTGCCCAACAAATACCAGTGTTAGGGTGCAAAACTCCTAGGTAACTCCTGCTTCCTTGGATCACTCTTGACACCAGTTACAGGTTGAATGCCTCAGTAAGTAGAGTCTGAGATGAAAGGTTTCATGAAGATCATTAAGCAGTGCCTTGATATCAACACCTGAGAAAGGGAGGGCAAGGAAGAAGGATAAGGTTGAAAGAAAACTCAAGGAGCATTGTGCGTCCAGCAACAAGCCTAGGCAATTCTACAGGAACCTCTAAAGCCAGACTGGCCTTTCGAGTTGTCCCAAATTGAAGAAAATAGCCAGACTTCTATGTCCTTTATTAAATATTCATTGAATGAGGAACCCTGAAAGGGGCATGACTTTGGCCAAGGTGGCTTTCTGCAGCGGAGTTAATCCCTGAAAGGGCTGACAGCTAAACACTCTCTTTTCTGTCTCCAGCACAAGTTCTGCAGTGAAGCATATAATATGCTGGACACAAAGCTTTGCTGGTGACACAAAGATAAGAAATTTCAAAATTTAAAAAAAATAAATAAATTTCAAAATTTCAGTTTTGGGGAGGAAGATACACATCATTTTGCCACATGTGTATAAAGTAATAAAGAAATAAGAAATAAGTAATAAAGAAAACATAGTGTGGAGTCATCCTCAGCTAGGTATTGAGGAATGAAAAGAAATTATCCAACAAGAAAAAGAAGAATATTCCAAACAAAGGATCACCATGAAAAGCTTCTTTGTTAGGTGACCCTCTGGCAGTTTAGGTTGGGAACAGTTACGCATATTGGGCTCAGCTTCACCACTCAGTAGGTGCTGGCAGTCACCAAAGGGTTTACTTAGGTCGGTAGTCTAAGGTGGGGTTTGCATTTTTAAAAGAGTGGGTGGACACCATCTAGAGGGTAGATCAACCTAGACTGTTAAATGGCCTTGGATGTGTGTGATAGTCTTGCTTAATAATGGAAAGCCCCCACAAGTTTCTGAAAACAGAACTGACTCAATCAGCTCTGTATTTTGGTAAAAAACAACACATCACGGTGGTAAGTGGATCATGTGGCAAGAAAGTGAATGCAAAAAATCGGTTAAAGAGCTGTTAAAATAGGACAGGTAGCATTCTCTTTAGAATTATTCTTTTTAGAATAATCTGTTACTAAAGAAGGAAATCCCATACTATAGATTTGCAGATGGTCCAAAGATCATTTGCTTCTCTAAATTCAAATTAATTTATTTCAAATTACTGGTCCCTTCTCAGTTGACCCCTGACTAGAAGCTCTGCTTATCATGTAAACTATTCTGTATCTCAATATGAGCTTCCTCATTTTTTTTACCCTGGCACACTCTAGCAATTAGAGACCTATTTTTCATCTTATACCACTGATACTATAAGGCATCAAAATAAAAGGGGCCAAATACACAACATATGGCTCTATCTCAGTGTTCAACGAAAGGAATCCTAAAAGGCAGATATGATGGATACAATACAATCAGGGCCAAGAAGAATAGAATTGTGTGGTGACTTGCAATGATATTTTACTTTAAGATCTCTATTCATTGAGGAAGATTGACTTTTGTAGGCCAGTGTCCTAGGATAAAGGATATAGAGAAGTTATGACATACATCTGGGTACAGACTCTCTATGGTTTCTCCTTATTGGAGGTCAAAGTATTTTGAAGGGCACAGGGGAATGTCCAGGGGATGAATCCATCCTGAACTTTGCTAGTATATTCAAAGTTAAAAGAAGTAAGTATACAGTGTTAATCTTGAACCTTTAGGAACAAGTAAGTTAATCTCTTTTCCTCTGGAAATAAGTTAGGTGAAACAAGAGCCCAAAACACTTGGACCAGTTCAGGATAGACCTGAGAAGACAGTTAGCATGCTGATGGACTTCTCAGAGGAAGCCAGCCTTAAAGAGAAGACTGCTAGATCTTAATTATTCCAATCACTAAAAACACATTATAATTATGTGATACAATAGAAGTATAAATTGTCACTACAATGGCAGACATATTATAAAATATAAAGGCATCAGATAGACATGTTGTATACCTTACATTTGCACAACGTTTTATGCCAAATATATTTCAATTAAAACAATTTCAAAATTAGAAAGGAGAGAAAGAGAGAGAAAGACTAGTCTAGGAGCCAGAAACAAAGAGAAAAAGGAGCTAAGAGATTCCCAGTAGGGGAATCACCAGTTAAGGGGATCATCTTGGAATAAATCAACCAAATTCTCTATCTCCCTGATTATAAAAAAAAAAAAAAGTGTCTTTCAGACTTCTACAGAAAGACCATTTGGCAAACCCATCCATCATCAGAGTACTACTGTTGGAAGCAGTAAGAAAGGATACTTCAAAATTTTAGCTCTAATTATTGAGGGAAGGGCTTTGGCAGGATAAGATTGAGAAAACTATGAGGAACAAGAGGAACCTGGCATAGAATAACCCAAAAAGGATCAAATGACTATTTAAAATATATCAAAAAGATGCTGAGTCCTTAAAATCAAATTTGGTTGAGAGTACATGTCTTATTACGTAAAGATACACATCCCTGGTAAGTGGAAACCCATTGAAGCTACCATCACTTAAGTCTCCTGTTTTCTCCTCCCTCCCCAGGTTGCAACTGCTTCTCAACACCACATCAGCTGCCCCCCATCTTCCACTTCCTGGGAACGTCTGTTGGCCCATCATAGCTTCCCTAGGCCTTTTCTCTGTATCATAAATTTCACCTTAAACTCTGATGAGTAACTGGAAAACAATTCATGTATTTCTTATTCCAAATTTAAGTTTACAGAAGCAGGAATCAGACAGGCCTGGTCATCTCTTCAAGTCAGGCCACGGAGGTCACGGTTGCCTGGTCAGCCTGGAGTCAAGGGACTGTGGTCCCTGGAGTCAAGGGACCACGCCACCTGGTGCGGTGACAGAGTTTCTTTTAGAGGAGACTGTGGTCAGAGAGGGCGCTCCAGCCAAATCTAAGTAGCACCGGGTTGAAGTTTTCATATGGTGCACTCAGAATCCTTTGATAACACACCCAGGCCATCCATAGCTCCCTTTGTTCACACTGGTTGCAGGTAGGAAAGTCCACTGGCTAGATTTCAGGAACAAAGTGTTTCTTCAAATAAAATGGAAGTTTATATTGCATCTGATTCCTACTCTTGAATACTCTCTTCCTCACCTATTTTAAAACTCAAGACATCTGATTAAAGTCACCAGACAGACCCAGGACTCTCCACAGGATACCGGAACAATGGTCTTTAGGAAGACTAAGCTTTCACTGCCCTCTAGTGGAGTGGAGGAGGCAGTTTTGTTGTTAATAATAGTTGTGGTTCAAGTTTGAACAGATAAACTGGATCCACTTTATTGTCCAAAAAGAGGCAAAAGAACAGAAGAGAGATTTTGTATGAAGGGATAAAAAAAGGAGTTTGTATAAGATGCCAAAACTGTCTGGGAAGAAAGGAAGAGCCTTCAAGAAAGCCTGAATGCTGGGAGCCCCAAGCTTAGAGAACACAGATGAGTATAGCTGAGGCCCAGAAGTTTCCAAGGAATGAAGCATCGTCTGAATGACAGGAGCTGTGTGGGAGTGAAGTCCTCATGAGAAGACTGCCTACATGGTGTTCACTTGATAGGAACGCCATAAACAGCACTCACCCACTGTCAGCATTGTGAGACTTCAAAGCGCCTGCACCCAAGTGTGTGTCTGGTATACTGCCAAACCCATCCCACCTCCAAGTTTTCCCATGGGATGCTTCCTTACAGCATTCCTTCAGCTCTGCAATCATTACCTGGAAAACAATTCAGTGCTCAAAAGCTGGTTTCGTGAACAGTATATCAACAGGGGTTTCTATACCCCAAGTTCACAACTGAAAGGAACTTTGGCACATGTTTTTGAATGAGACAATAAAAACACTGTGACATCTAGATAAGACATTGGAAAATGAAGTCCTATGTTCTACTTCAAAGTTTTCTTGGAGAGACTCAGCTGAGTATTATTTGCAACCCAAATAACTGGATGTAGGTAGACCTTGTCATATAGACCTAATGTAGGTATGAGGCTGATGCTTGTTCTTTACAGCAGAAAACTATACATTGTTGAACTACTTATCTACAAATTGTCAGGCTACTAAGCTACTTACATGAGTAAGTATGGATTCACTCTAAAAAGTAGAGAGTAAATGCATAATGATGCATAACTTCAACGATTATAACAAAACTATCCCTACTTGAATCAACAAGGCTTGCAGGTCTACCATGGGGCTTTGTGGTATATTGAGTCTAAGCTGAGTACCCTGTATCAATAGAAAGGTATACACTAGTTTTTATGAGTGATGATCCAACTGGTTGATACAAAAACATGGCATCTCATATCATCTACTAGGAGATTTCCAGCCTACAAGTCAATCAAATATTTAAGAATAATACAGTAGAGACATATTGTCAGAAAACAATGAATAGCACCTTCACAGGGCATTCTTGAAAACTGCCCAGAGTAGTCACCAAAAATTTCCCTTAATAACTTATTCTGCTATCTTAGCGTTCATATTTTACATGGGCAGTGCAAGGACAAACTCTGGGAGCTCCACCCAATAAGAAATCAAACTTTGAAAAGAATACTTTTGAATTTACAGATCAGCCACTGAAGTAGACCATAGCAGTTCTCAAAGGGATAAGCACCTTATACCACAAGCAAGATGCAGGGAACATAGTACTGATATCACTGATGTCAAATCAGAGTGTCGTTGGCAAGCCAAAATATCTAAGCCAAGAAATAGATCCTCAGTTACGTTGAAGAGCTGATGATCCTTCCTGTATTTGAGAAGAGAATCGCATGGGATTGATTGTTAACTCTCTGGTGTAAATTTCTGTTTGATACTAATTAGTAAAGAATGCCATCCTTTATCACTAAGGCCAGGTAAGGAGGCCCTGCAAAAGGGAGAGAAAAAGTCTCTCTGTAGTGTTTTTTAAGGTCAATATATATGGGCATCACCTGGAGGGTCTGTTAAAAGTTACTGGGGTCCACCTCCCCAGAGTTTCTGATTCAGTTAGTTGGTCTGGGGGTCAGGCCCCAGAATTTGCATTTCTAAGTGCCCAGGTAAGGGTAATGATGCTAATCTGAGAAACCATATTTTGTAAACCACTGGCCTGGCCATCATGTTGGACTTACTGTTTTTGAAAACTTTGGAAACAAGTATGTGGAGATGACATACATCAAATTAGAAATTGGAAAGGAATGCTGATGACTGATCCTTTTGCTATCCATTTCTAATCTTACAGGAAAGAAAAGGACCTATAATGATGTTTTTCTTATGTTCTAAGTTCTTTACATAATTATCTCATTTCATAAGCACAGCATTCTTAAGCAAACAGAATTCAGTAAACTGTATAATACATAAATAATAAAATGTGTAAGACCTAAGCATCCTGTGATAAAAATCTGTCTTTTTATCATTTTCCACTCAAGGAAACATTAATCTGATGTCTAAGGAAATTGGGGAAAATATAACTCTTCACCGAGTTTTTATCCTGGAAACATCAGAAGGTGAAAAACACTTATAAGGCATACCAAAACTCTTTCCTTCCCCTCTCTCTCAGTATATTTAGAGGCATGTACAGTATACTAACCTTATTCTTTAAGGCCATGAAAGACTTGGGGCCGTAAGAACTCTTGGGGCCAGATCAAAGAGCTGTTGTCAACTGAATTAACTGAGAACTCAAGGAACCTGTTTGGGTTTCTCTTTGGCTCTCAAAATTTAGGTTTGAGGGACACTCCCCAGAAACAAACAAATAAAACAAAACAGAAACAAGAGACTGGAGTAAGGTCATTTCTCAGAGTTCTCAATTCTCATTAGCCCACTCTAGGATCTACCTTGATCTACCTTGATACCAAGACTGCTATTTTTTAAATTAATACTTATCTTGAAGTGGCATTAGTGGGACAGATCACTGCCTGGTAAAGGCTTGTCATGTGACTGAAATCTAGCCATTCATATTCACATTTTCTTGGCCACAGAGATCAAGCTAGCCTGGCTACTGGAACTTTCTATCTGGAAATAAGGGAAAGTTGGTATCTTCCCATCAGAATCATAGATGGCCATCTTGCTGAAACGAGAGAGACATCACACTCATCAAGCGAAAAAGAGACAAACAAAGCTGGGAGATTAACAGAGAAGAGGATCCTGACATGAGACAGAAGAAAGCACCCTTAGAAGAAAAAGGTGGCCCACACCGCCTGTATTTGAATTCGAAATTTCCCACACACCTCAGCAAATTTCCCACACACCTTTATTATTTGAACCCCTGTTGTCTCTAAAATAGGGATCTCCCAGAGTTATTGTGAAGACTAAATAAGTTGATATATTAAAAATATATATATATATTCATATATATAGTCATTCATATATATATATATATATAGAGAGAGAGAGAGAGAGAGAGAGAGAACACTGACCGAACACGTAGTAAGTGTTGTGTACATGTTGGATATTTTTTACTTTCTTTGATTCTCTGTTCTACCCAGTTAAGGAGTAAGTACATCAAAATACCTTATACTTGCTGCTATCATAATTGATGTGTACAGTACATGCCCACATTTCTCAAACTGAAGTTTTAGTGCAACAATTACTAGGTGTATTAAATGCCAAATACCTTAAAAAAATATAACATTGATAGAAAGGTAAGACACTATATATATTTACAGAACTATGCTCCATTTTCTTAAAAATAGTGGCTACTGATCCTATTTATTTACTCATGTATTACATATTGATGTTATGAATTAAGAAATATAAATTAATGAGATAAATATTGTTCAATCACATACTATATCCTAAACAATAATTAATTTCTCTTTTACAAAATTGGAAGTTTAACCAACTTATCTCTTATGTAGATTTTCAGTTATAAAAATTTCTAGAATTGCAAGTCTTTAAAAACATACTTTTAAAATTAAAGACCTTTAAGTTTCATTAGCCCACCTCTTTTATATTAAAGATAGAGGTTGAAATGACTTAGTATGATTTCTTCAAGTTTGTCTACAAATGACAAATACTTACTTGACCCTTACTTGACCTAAAAGTTGCCAGGAAAGAGGAAGGAGAGAGTTAAAATGGAAGCACAGTCAAGTAAACAAAGAAACAACAAACAGACTTTAATTTAATTTTTTTTTTAGAAAGGCAGAGACTAGAGGAAATTGAAGGCAGAAAGTCAGGAACCCATATGAGACTGCTAGAAACAGCACTGAAGAAAGTAGAAAGGTGTGGTTTATAATCCAGGTGGATGTTACCTTTATTTTTCTTAATAAAATCTTGTGGGTTTTACAAATAAAAGATTAGTTGACTGGTTTTTTGCAGGCTTAGTTGCTAGAGACACAGGAACATCCTATAATTTTGACTTTTTTTTTTTTTTTTGGCTATCCGTCACCTTCCATTAAGCCTCTTTAGTTATGCAGAGGGATTTTGATAGTCTAATTTAGGTGAATATCAAATATTAGAAGTCAAACACAAAGAGGAACTCACGAGTTCTCTCAGGATAAGGGCTATTCCATGAATCTAAATTGAGACCATCTTTCATCCTACATCAGTAAAATGACCATATCATAATACCATGTCTTCCTCTTGGTCACATGACCCTTAAAATACTCTATGCATGGATAACTGAAATCATAATGAGTCCACACGGGTATAAGACACAGCTCTTAAACAGAGAAAATTAAAATATTTCAGGAAATCCTCCATGAACTCTTCAAGATCAAATGCCTTGTCTGAAAAACAAACCAACCAAACCAAACAGTTTTATTTGGAAGAATTTTCTCTTGTGAATCTGAAGAACATTTTTAAAAAGATACAAATACATGTTGATGCAAAGATATGAGGGGAAAGGAATAAAAGAATCCATGCCAAAATGCTACTGACTTGATTCTCTTCACTTCTTCAATCTTATTACCATTCCTATTGGCTCCTACCACAGGATTATTTCTATCTTATTGTGGACCTAGTTCACCCTCTGTGTCCTGGGAGTGGTTTAGATCTAGACTCCTGACCTCAGAAGACATTATTTGGCATCAAGATCTTTCTAGCTTCGGAGCCCTATGTCTCGGGCTATGCTTAGTAACACATTCACTTTCTTTGGAGCTGAGTTCTGCAGCCTCATTTTTCTATTCCTAAGATTTTATTTCAGATCCCTTTTCTAAGGCTTTCAGATTCTCGCCAGGTCCCTCAAGGTGAATCCATTTGACCTTACTGAATCTCCTTCCTTGTACTGATGACCTAGAATACTTCTATTCCCTTACTCTTAGACTGGAAATTTCTCAAGCTCTTTGAGAACAGCATGGACTGCACTGGTTGTAACTTTTTTGTCCGACTCTTGCATGTGTTAGAATCTTCTGGTGTGGATTGTTTTTCAGCCCCAGCTTCCTCCGTTAGCGTCTTCCTCCGTGTTAGCGTCTCAGAGCTTAGTGTTGATTGCTTATGAAAATAGAGTCAATTATCATATGGTTTCACTTATTTGTGGAGCATAACAAATAGCATGGAAGACAAGGGGCGTTAGAGAGGAGAAGGGAATTTGGGTAAATTGGAAGGGGAGGTGAACCATGAGAGACTATGGACTCTGAAAAACAAATCTGAGGGGTTTGAAGTGGCGGGGGGTTGGGAGGTTGGGGTACCAGGTGGTGGGTATTATAGAGGGCACGGCTTGCATGGAGCACTGGGTGTGGTGAAAAAATAATGAATACTGTTTTTCTGAAAATAAATAAATTGAAAAAAAAAAAGAAAATAGACTCATCTCTATAAAATAAATCTAAATGCCAGTTATGTGGATTGAAGGAATCATGGGATTGAGGACTTCCCCGTAAACGTTCAGCAGACATAGACTAGGAAGTATGGAAAATGCACTGGGGAATTAATTATACATGAATAATCAGAACACCAGACAGTGGCAAAGGCCAGCCAAAAATGGAAAGCAAGACTCTGTAATTGTTTAGTTCCCCATGGTTCTGTATCTTTCCTAAGGATTACTCTGTGGGCTTGTTAGGGGAACTTAGGCAGTGGCTCCTAGGAAGGAATTCTGATTGGGAATTGACAAGTTTCAGGAAGATGAGGGCCTTGATTGTGTTAGTACTGAAGTAATTGAGCCAAAAGCTGAGTAAGAGAGGAAAAAGGTTACTGCTGTTGAAACCACTGTTATTATAGAATTCTAAATGCTTTAATTATATTTTTGCTTATTAGGCTGCAGAGCAGGTGAGTGGGAGTATTAAACTGAAAGTAACCTATGGAAGTAACATACGGCTGAAAAGAGAAGGTTCAGAGTTAGAGATCTCAGAGGAGATATGGAACCTTCTAATGGTTACTTCTAGCATGATGAGCCAGGAGACAATAATTCTGCATGGGGTAAGTCGTCGTAAGGAAATTGGGTTCTTGGGCAGATAAGAGTAATGCCATGAACAAGCTGAAGGAGAGACACATAAGTGAAGGGAGAGCGCCAAGAATGATTCTAAAAAAGAGTGATACAGAAAAATGAGATGGATTTTTTCTGATAAGTATATACTGTTTAACATGATACTTTAAAATGTCCTTAAAAGTAGCAGTCTGTAGTAAAGAGAGAGTTGACTGTGCCATACCTTCCAGTTTGGCATTAGGAAAAAAAATAAAGGCATGGCAGACTCAAAAGTATTTATCTTCTGCAAGACAGGTAAAGGGGATAAAGGGTTCCAAACAGTTTGAGGAGAAAGATTTATTTCCTTACTTATCAATTTATTTATTTATTTACTTACCCATCATGCACTGGGGAGAAAAGGAATAAGGTGGGGTGAGTCCATGCGGAATGGGTTCGTTAGGTGGCAAAGGTACGATTGGAGTTGCTTATCTACATAACGGAAGTGACAAAGGAATTGAGGTGGACAAACAGTATGAAACAAAAGCAACTGTTGTGATGGAGTTGACTGGAAACACTTTTCGACAGGGCAGAGGGTGGGTGGGTCTGAAGGAAAGACGAAGCAGAATTTCCATTAAGGTCAGAAGCTGTGGATTTTTCTAATGCAGAAATAATGCATCTACCAAGATTTCTTCAAGACTCGGCAATATTTTAATTACCTTGCTTTTTGGAAAGTTTATTTCCTCAAGCCATCAAATTATTTCATTTTGCCTAGTTCTGTAACAAGAACAAAACTATCTTGGAAAAATTCTTAGAAAGTACAAAATATAAAGTGTCCTCAGTTACTCAACAATTTTTAATGCATATTTGCATTATAATTTGCCGAGAGCATAAAACTCTTGCTTGGTGGAAAATCCTGGAGAGTTGTGCTGACTCTGCTATGGGATGGTAGAGGCTGGATCTCACAGAAATTTTTAAAAGGACAAAAGTAAGAGGTGCCTGGGTGGCTCAGACAGTTAAGCCTTTTGGCTCAGGTCATGATCTCAGGGTCCTAGGATAGGGAACCCATATCTGGCTCCCTGCTAAGTGGGGATCCCCTCTCCCTCTGCCCCTCCCCGACCATGTTCTCTCTCTCTCTTTCTCTCTCTTCCTCAAATAAGTAAGTAAAATCTTAAAAATAAATAAATAAAAGGATAACAGTGAAATGTAATTTTAATGGCTTGAAGCTCTCAAAGTTTCCTTGCCTGTGCTGTGTCTTCATAAGTAAACCCTTTTATCGGCTTAAAGAACTCAGTTGAAAGACAGCCAACTGGCTTTAAGATCACACCCACTGAGTAATAACTGAAAGTTCAATTTGTGCTTCTGAAAGTGCATATTGAGTCGTGCCCCAAAAGGAATCAAACTAAACGCTGTTATTATTTTTACAAATTCATATCCATGTAGTTGTCATTGAAATTCAAATATACCTTATGGACACTGTTTATCATCTGGTGGTGTATATGTAATAAGGAAGGGCTGACTGAAAGGCCATTCTTTGTCATCTTTGTCACAATAGACATATATTAAAGCAGACCCTTGTCTGCAGCAAATATTTGTTGAAGCTGCTATTCCTCATGACCTTCTTCATGTCTGCACTGATCTAGGGGGAACGAAATGCAAAAAATGCTAGTTACGATTCAGTAGATTTCATATACACTCAAGGCAGGTTTCCATTAAATTTACTTTGATATTAACAAAGATAGGGCTTCAAATTTATAAGCGTCCTCATATTTTTGCTCAAAGCAAACCAACGAACCTACCTAGAGTTAGTCCATGTTTGGTTGCTTAATTTTAAGTAATACCTTCAAAGGATCAGTCCTGGCAGGCTCCCAGGAGCACAAAGAGTTAGCTGAAATTATTAATCCAACATCACTCTGGGCTGGCTGCTGGGGCAACATGGGACTGAACATTTTCTTGGAATATTGGAAATCAGAGAAGCATCTGATCTGGAATTGTAGGCTGAAGAAAATTTTGCTAGGAGCCTTTGGGAGGCTTGTTGGCAGAAATAACAATGCCAGAAAAGTTTCATGGATCTGAACGCACAGTGCTGGGTCTGAAAAATGCCAAGAACCCCAGACTGAGCTTTGAGCCAAAGGTGGTAGGAATGAGGCTTCAGGGCGCTTTAGTGTGGGGATAAGGAAGGAGGGGCCTCTGGAGGTGTTTAAGCAGAGGAACAAAACATTATAACTAACATGGTCATGATCGCTCCAGCAGATGAAAGGAACATGAAGAAAGGCCGGAAAATTGGGGAGAATCCTAGTCTAACAATCTAGATCAGAAATAAATAATAGGCATCTGGATTTAGGCAAAGCAAGGAAAGAGACTTTGAAATCTAAGAGTCCTTTCCACAACACTGCAGACTCATTTTCTTCCTTGACTCCTTTTTTTTGGTGTGGGGAGGTATTTTTTCATAGTTTTCCCTTCCTGATTTTATTTAAATTTTTGTTTTGTTTTGTTTTAATTTATATGACAGAGAGAGAGAGAGAGCAACAGGGGAAACAGGAGGCAGAGGGAGAGGGAGAAGCAGGCTCTCTCCCTGAGCCAGGAGCCTGATGCAGGGCTCCATCCCAGGACCCTGGGTCACGAATGAGCTGAAGCAGACGCTTAACGGCTGAGCTGTCCAGGTGCCCCTCCTTCCTGATTTTTAAATAAAAGAGTTCTTCCCCTTTTTTCACCCAAAACCAAACCAACCCAAAGAATGACAGTGAGACTTCAGTTAAACAGCGTATGTAAACACATGTTTATATGCTATATATTTTTATGTATACATCTCTGTATTTATAACCTATATTTTTTATTGTTTTCCTTTTATCGTGAAAGAATTTTCACTTTATAGGATTTAGGATTTTTTTTTAAGCCGATGCCTTTCAAAATAATCCTATTGCCATTACTCTCATGACCCATACCAGTGTGTCTACTACCCCCTTGTGTATTTGCACTGAGTTATCTGTTGATCCTTTCAAACTCAACTTTATAAAATTCAATTCAGTGGGTTGCTTCTCCTGATTTCCTATGACCGTGAATGACTCATGCGTTTGGCCAGTACAACTCAGTCTGTAGGACTCCGCTTCCTATGTACGCAAGCTCTGCAAAACTTGCCATGTCGGCCCCCTTTCCACTTCTCCCGCCGCCACCTTCCCGTGGGCCTCAAAATCTCTCTCAGGAACTGCATCCAGAATCATTGAACTGTGCCTGTGTCTCCTCCAGCTCAATGCCAGAAGATAAAATTTCCTCAAGTGGAGTGCTCCTCCTATAATTCCTCGGCTCAAAACCTTCGACTGCCTTTGAGTGCAGCCTTGCTTTTCTAGTCACATTGCCTGCTTCCTACCTTCACAGAGTCTGCACTCCCAAGTCCGCTGGATGTTTCCTTCCTTGAATGCCTCTCCTGACTTTGGACATGTTCTTTCCAAGGTTACCTCAAAGCTTTTCTTAGATATTCTTTTCCCCACTACCAGGTATGCTGTCGATCACCATCAAAACTCTGTAACACTTTAATCCCTTCTCTTTATGTCTCTTCAGTACACATTTTTTAAAGATTTTCTTTATTTGTCAGGGAGAGAGAGAGCACAACCAGGGGAAGCTGCAGGCGGAGGGAGAAGCAGGCTCCCTGCTGAGCAAGGAGTAGGATGTGGGACTTGATCCCAAGACCCATGATCCTAGGATCATGACTTGAGCTGAAGGCAGGCGCTTAACCGATTGAGCCACCCAGATGTCCCTTTAATATACATTACAGCTGGGGCACCTGAGTGGCTCAGTGGGTTAAAGCCTCTGCCTTCGGCTCAGGTCATGGTGTCAGGGTCCTGGGATCAAGCCCCACATCAGGCTTTCTGCTCAGCAGGGAGCCTGCTTCCCCCCCCCACCCCCGCCTGCTTCTCTGCCTACTTGTGATGTCTGTCTGTCAAATAAATAGATAAAATCTTTAAAAAATATATAAATTACAGCTGTTTACTATATTTAATTGTTGTACTCTCAAAAATTCACTGGATTGTAAACTTCCTGTGGACAGAGGCTGTGTTGTCCATAACTAATCCTAGTACAGAGCCATGGGTGAAGAAGCTGGTGGCTAAGCATCAGATTAATTTCATTGAGTCGAACATGCCCTCAAAGCATGTACTCTTCCTAGCTTGGGGGCAGCCACTCCAGGGTGTGGTGAATGTGCAACATTTTCTCACGCTTTTGGTCATCAGCAGCACCGCCATGATGTGCGTCATCAATAAAGACTCACTGAATGTCTACCAGTGTAGTCAGTGCCCACTCTTGGAGAATTAAATGTGGTAGGCACGTGTTCACATACAGACTACCCCTTGGGCCCATTTTATTTATTTACTTCATTTTCTTTTCAAGTTGGTATTTTAATTCTAGTTAGTTAACATATACAGTAAAATTGGTTTCAGGTGTAGAGTTTAGTGATTCATCACTTACATACATACCTAGTGATCATCACAACAAATGCCCTCCTCTATACCCATCCCCCCCATCCACCTCCAGCACCCCTCAGTTTGTTTTCCATCTCTAAGAGTCTCTTATGGTTTGTTTCTACCTTTCTCTTTTCTTTTTCCTTCCAATATGTTCATCTGTTTTGTGTCTTAAATTCCATGTATGAGTGAAATCATATGGTATTTGTTTTCTTCTGATTATTTCTCTTAGCCTCATACACTTTAGCTTCATTCATGTCCTTGCCAATGGCAGGATTTCATTCTTTTTGATGGCTGAGTAATATTTCATTGTGTTACTATACCACATCTTCTTTATCCACTCATCAGTTGATGGACTTTCGGACTCTTTCCGTAGTTTGGCTACTGCTGATAAAGCTGCTGTAAATATCAGGACCATAAGAGACTCTTAATCTCAGGAACCAACTGAGGGTTGCTGAGAGTCAGTGGGGAGGGATAAGGTAGCTGGGTGATGGATGTTGGGGAGAGTATGTGCTATGGTAGTGCTGTGAATTGTGAAAGACTGATGATTCACAGACCTGTACCCCTGAAATAAATAATACATTATGTGTTAATTTTAAAAATAAATAAATAAAGAGTAAAACAAACACTTTGGGATATTTAAATAAAAGAAAAAAAATCAGGGCCCATTTTTAAACAGCAAAATCACCAAAACACAAAATACAAAAGTACATGGCACTAAGTAAGCCTCAAAAAAGATACGTGCTTAGAGCATGAGAGCCGAGATAAGAAAGCAAAGGAGTCATCTTGTTTGACCTCACCTAGGAATGCGCAGGTTGGTCGAATTAACTTTTTCACCACGCTGCACGTGTTTGTGAATATGCACAAAAGCACTTGAATATTGATTTTGGGCTTACAGGTAAGTTTTAGCATGTAGGCAAATTCATAAACATGCCCTCTGCAAATAATGAGGACCAATGTTTAGGGTGATTAACCACTAGACAGACAAAGATTGTGTAATGTTTTATTTGTTCCTTAGGTTGAACTGACGTTTATTAAATTTCTCACCATTCCTCAGCTTGTATTTTGTACTGGTGATGAGAAGCTATTTATAATCTCCACATACATTTACTATTTTAAATCTCTAAACTTTACCTTGGATGCTGGGCTCCTATCTTCTTCGTTACTTAATACCCATTTAATCATTATAGTTTCAGTCAGTGTTACTTCCACCAGGAAGCCACCGAGTGACCGCTCTCTGAATGCATGCATTTCTCCATTTCGCACCTGGAATCTTCTGTCATCTCTATACTGAGAACTTCTTAATAAGGCCCATGTTTAACCATTTTATGGCCATAACATCTATCTAGCACAATCCCTGTCACATAATAGGTGCCAAATATTGAGTTGAATTGACGTAAACAAAAAAGAGTATAGGAAGAACCAATTTTTGAAAAAAAAATGAGAATTTAACTTCAATGTGTAGAAAAAACAACTTTAAGAAACTAGGATTGCATTCAAAAGGTTAAGTGAAAGATAATAAGTGAGAAAAAAAACAAATTCAATTGCTTGAAGAAAGACTTTGTGTACTCAAGTACAGAGGGGAAAATAGCTTAAAACTCATCATATAACAACGAATTGGATGATTCAGCAGCCTAAAGCAATTATTTAAAAAGCTAACATTATGCTGGGGTATATTAATAGGAGTATGACAAGCTTATCAAGAGTAGTAATCTTTCTCCCATATTTGGCAATAATCAAGCCTTTCCTGAAGTATTTATGAGAGTTGTAGGGAAATTGGAGCTCATTCAAAGAAGATCTACAAAAATGAAAATAAGACAATTAGAAAAGATGAAAGGGACTCTGGGCCTCCAAAGAGGTCAGAGAACAGCAAGGAGGAACATGAATTAGAACTTGACACGAAGCCCAGCCCAGGATTTGGCACAGGCTCAGGGAATAATTCATAGACTAATTAAAGTACTGTATTTGAGACTCAAAAGACTGATATCTGGGGTCCTGTATTTGTGTAGTGGCCAAAACCGGATGCAATAGATTTCAATTTTGAAACAGATTAAAAGTTATTTGAAGGAGAATCTCATGGTAACAAGGGATTGAACACTTGGAACATACATGAGCGAGAGAGCTTGAAATTGTCCTTCATACATGTCTGTTAGAATCATTTAGACGACAGACGGCTAGAATCATTTGACTGGCTTAACGAAGTCCAGTCTAGAAACAGAGGCCAGACTAATTGCCCTTTTCACCACTCTAACAGAATTATAATATGTACTGGTAAATTCCATTATTTTTCTGATCGAGAAACTGTGACTACAGTTTTGTTTAATCTTTTTAACCTGTGTCCACATGACTATTTTCATATTTCTCATCTTCACTTTCACATAAATTTCCCTCGGGATGACGAAGAAAAGTGTCTTCGTTTATGTCCTTCTTTTTCTCACCTGGTGATAGATTTGACTCAAGCTGTAAAAAGAAACAACTCTTAACATAAGAAGTTGACTCCATTTCTTGTAGAAATAGTAACAGTAATCATTATTTTTAAAGCATCTATTGAGAATTCAAATGTTCCACGTACCAGGATGGGAGACTTATATACTTTCTCTCACCTAATCCTGACAAAAAAGTTTCTGAGAAAGGTACTATTATAATCTCTTTTATCGATGAGGAGCATTAATTGTTAGGTAAATAATTCTAAGTCACAGGAACTAAGAGGCTGAGTGGGGATTTCAATGCAGATCTTTCTGACTCCAGAATATAGAATACCAACTCTTAACCATTATCTTAGTTCCTTCGTTCATTCATTCATTCATTCATTCACCTATTTACTGAAATGTGTTTATTGAAGCACCGACTGTACAGTGTGATTTTTGTTGGTGTGGGTCATAGGTCGTGTTCTCAAGGAAACAAAGTCCGAGATGGAGATTTGCTTGCAGGAGGTTATTGGGGTGTGCTCTCAGGAAAACCTTCTGAAAAAAGTGAAAGCAGCAGCATGGGCAGAGAGAGAGGAAGAATGGTAAATACGCAGTTCTGCAGAAGGCCTCAGCCTGTCTCCTGAGAACTCCTGAGCTACACGTTCCTTCCTCACTGCCCCGGACCGTGGCGAGGGATCTGGTTCTTCACAAGCTCGTTCACTAGTCCCTGGGTGGAGGCTTCCCCAGGAAGGTATTTACTTTGGTGAGGCAGCTCTCCTTCATCCAAGAGTAATTACAAGAAAGGAACTCAACTTCAGGACATTGGGGGATGGGATACAACAGGGAAAACACTGAAGAGTACCTACCTGCACGGTATTTATTAGTGGAGGAATGGGAGAAGCTGTCAAAGTAGTTCCCTCCCCAACCCTTCCCCGTGGCAGATGGTGGTATGTTGCAAGGAGGGAAGCTCCAGGGTGGGGGTTGGGCATGAGGCAGCTGAGGTAACTCTTCATTAAGAAGGTGACATTTGAGCAAATGTTTGGAAAAGATGAGGAGGAGGCACAAGTGGCCAGCTTGGGATAGCGAATTTTTTGTGGGAGAGAAAAGTCCCATGTCAAAGCCCAAGAAGGAGCACTGACTGCAGTGTTGGAGGAACAGAGTGAGGTAAGGGGAAGTGCGTGGTCTGGTGTGGCTGGTTCATGGCAGGTAAGAACAGAGTAAGACATCACAGCCAAAGAAATAATGGGAGATAGGATCCCAGATAATGCATAGGGGTTTATGACTCATTAAGGACTTTAGCATTTATTCTGAATGAGTTAGGAAGTTATTTGAGGGTTCTGAACAGAGGTGTGAATGATCTGACAAATTTTAAAAGGCTCCCTCTTATGTGTTAGGAACAGATTGTAGGGAGACAAAGGCAAAAATAGAATAAGAGGGAAGCTTCTGCAGTGGTCTCGGCAAGCACAGGCAGGCGGTAGTTCATGCCAGGGTGGTAATGGGGGGTGGTGAGAAGAGGTTTCATTCTTGATACTCGTGGGAGATGGAACCAAGGCAAATTGCTCCTCAAGGCTCCATGACTTACTCTTTGGCCTTAAGCAAATTACTTAAATTCTTATATCCTTCCTATCCTGTCCTTAAAATATGGAATAACATGTCTGCTCTATGCAAGAGACTGGGACGTTTAAATGAAAAATAAATAAAAAATTAAAAAAAATATATATATATGATGTGCTTGGTCTCGTGCCTGACACAAAATGAATGACCAATAGACACTCTTCCTCCCCTCGCTTGCCTCCCACTTTTATCAATATTCTTTTACTTTCATTGCTTCATTTGGTCTCCAATTTATATACCCTAAAGGTAACAAGGCAAACATTATCAACTTTGATTGACAAATGAAGACGTCTACTGCCATTAATTTAAATGATTTATATGAAATGCACCAAAAATTCATGAAAACATCTCTGGGCTTAATTCCTATAACAGTGTACCTTCAAGCGTAGAGGAAGGCTTCTGACATGTTGGTGTCAACATTTCTTAAGACGCCTCATAAATCTCAGAAGAAGCAAAACCCACCCTACTTTTTTGGTGGATTTAAAAAGTGTGTTCTTCAACTTTTAAATTTTAAAGGTTTCTTTTAAAGAAACATATGCTATCCCAGCTGTCTTTATCTAATAAAGCAGCCACTGACAGAAGGGGAAAAAAAATGGAATATAACATTTCAGAGGTTCTTCAGATACACTGAATACTATGAATACAGTTAAATCAGGTTTACGTGCAAGTGTAGGAATTATGGGAAGGCAAAACATCGCGTGTAAATTTCAGACTTTCAAAGGCAATACTGTTTATAATATAGAGATTATTAACTATCAGAAAAATCACAGGTTATGAAACAAAGAAAAAATGAACAAAATGCTGGCTGTTTCTGCTATTCATGTATTTAAAAATCACATGTTTAATTGTAAGATATTTTTATAACATTTCATGGTAACAAGATATACAATGTTGTTTCTCTCCCTCATAATGTCTATGTGAATAATTACACAAAGAAGTCAGTACATGTCCCCCTGTGCTTTACTTTCTCATGGTTAGAAGTAGAAATATTTTAGCGGTTTATAGATACAGTTGAAGAATTCTCTTAAAAGTCACAATGGTCACAATCAGTAAAAAAAAAAAAAAAAAAATCAATACAAAGAAAAACCATGAGACTTGCTAACAACGAATGCTGTACTTTCAAGTTGAATCAATAACTTAAATAAGACTATCTTTCTTATAATTGACTGAGAAAACTGATATTTGATATGATTCCTTATATGATTTATGTTTAAAAGTCAATTTGGTTTCAGACACAGATCTTTCTAATCTCGCTTTGCTTGCAAGACAGCAACAATAACAGAGCTGTCAGGACCCAAAAGGAAGAGCAGGGGCTTCCCAAGCTGCCTTCCCCCTCCAGATGGTCTCTCCTCTTCCAGGGGAGGTTCAAATAAAAAACCTGAAAGGACAATCATGTGAGCCTCCGCTGAGACTTGCAGAGTCATCTGGGAAGCTTGTTAAATATGTGCGTTCTTTTTTTTTTTTTTTTTTTTAAAAGATTTATTTATTTATTTATTTGTCGGAGAGAGAGGGAGAGAGAGCGAGCACAAGCAGACAGAATGGCAGGCAGAGGCAGAGGGAGAAGCAGGCTCCCTGCCGAGCAAAGAGCCCGATGCGGGACTCGATCCCAGAGCTCTGGGATCATGACCTGAGCTGAAGGCAGCTGCTTAACCAACTGAGCCACCCAGGCGTCCCAAATATGTGTGTTCTTGTACCACTTGCAAAATCTCCCAAATCGGAATCTCTAGGGGGGGACCCAGAAATCTTACCCACAAATCTCAGCTCTCTGGATATTTTCACACACTAAAGTTTGGGAACTGTACATTCTAACTTCAGAAATAACACGAACACCAACGGATGGAGCCTCCCCATCCTCAGTTTCCTTCTTTGTTTTGTAAATTGGAGATAATTATATTCACCTCCTAAGATCATTGTAAAGATTCAATTAGATAAAACCCAGATGATACAAAGGAAGCTTGCAATGCTTAGTGCTATTTTTAATCGTTGCTAGTGACCCTGAGTTCCTGGTTTTCTGGGCTGATTCACTGGAAAAAAAACAAAGGATTTGAGGACATTTTTAAGAAAGCAGGTCAAGGAATAGATCATGAAATTTAGACATATTACTGATTAAAATGAAGCCAGAAAGGATTTGGCAAAGTGAAAGAAAAATGAGTGTTGGAGGGTCTGAGCGTCTCAGTGAACTGAAAGAAAAATGTATAGTGAACCTCCATGGAGAGCTAGCAGGATGGGGAGTAGAGAAGAAAGCGTGTTTTCTTTCCTCACATTCTAGAATGGAAATTGTGCGTGTGTGTATCTGGGTGTCGGTGTGTATGTATATAAAACAGTTGGAAATGTGATAACACTATGAAAAGCACATGACATCAGTTTCAAAAGTTGTGAAACGTGAAACAGGAGAGAGTTTGAGATGGGACCATTTAAAACCTTCCAGCCAAAAAATCAAAGCCTCATTTCTATTCCATCCAAAGAATCTGTTCCTCTTCCCTAAAAAGTTGTGCTTCTCTCTCTGAGAGCAAGGGGTTAGAGAACAAAATAAGAGAAGAAAGTTGCCAAAGAATGGGGAGTTAGAATTTACAATTTCATTGGTCTTACGGCTCCCGATGGTGGCAAGACCGAGATAAGACAGCAAAATCGACAAGGTACATGTGAAGGCCAGCGGCGTTGAGGCCAAGGGCCTGTGAAATGGCTATTGTGGTGTGGGTTTCCAACAGAACTAGGGGGATGGCAGGGTTTCTAGGTGAGTGGAAGACTGGGCTCTGGAGGCAATGAAGTGATCACTGAAGCTGAATCGTGCTCAGGTTCCTGGTAGACGGAGAGTAGGAGAAGGGTAGAAGGACTTTTGGTTGTGGTCATGGGAGGCACCCTACTCACGCTAGGCTAAAGAGTCAAGGTTTGTAAGTGGGCAGCACTGTAGAGCAGGAATTATGTGCCCCCCCCCGACTCTGGTCCCCAGGAACCTGAGAGAATAAGCTGTGTATGCTCAGGCAGCTTCAAGGGAAGGCAAGTGCCTTGGAGGAGCCCCAGATTCCAGAAAGATAGAAGGCTCCCTCTGCAAAAAGGTTGAGATGCTGGGAAAGCTGTTTACCTTGATGGGGCAGGCAGGCTTCCCGAATGTGGTCTCAGTGCCCTCAAACAGAGCCTTGCGCTCAGGAGAGGACTCTGCTATCAGGGCTCATACTCTGTGGACATTGCTTTGAAATTCTTACCAGTCTTTGAAATTTGCTTTCTCAACGGAAGCTGATGGGATGATGGAGAATGTGTGCAAACTTAGAACCTCAGCTCACCTACTGGTCTGCCTCCCCACTGTCTCCCTGCCTCCCTGGACAAAGCCTCAGCCACCTAACTCCCCCACCCTGCGACCCCACTGCTCAGGGATGGCTGCTGCCCCCGTTACTAGGTAAGGGGCTTGAGGATGACTAGGGTGTCTGGAATGCAAGGCCCACATTGAAAGTGATAGGGCAGGTCCTGGTCTTTTGGGAGGGTCGGTTCTGGTACCTCACCCAGGAGAGCATGATATTCAATAATTTTTTTAAAAACCACCATGACGGGTTTGAAAGGAGACCACAGAAGAAAGGAAAAAGCTTTTCCTTTTGTTTTCTCTCACAAGGGGCCCTATGTTTCTATTTTGCCCTGGACCCTACATTTTTTGTAGCTGGCCCTGACTGGAGGTTTCCAGAGCCAGCAAAGGAAGACCACAGGCGAAGGGGAATGAGGGAGGACTACAAAGAGGGGACATCAGTGGGACTCTAGGCGAGGGCAGGAAGGACGCGGAGGATGGATGGATTGACAGCAGGGGATGATGGGCTTTGCATTTGGAGCGGTGGCCAAGGAGAAGATTGTGAGAGAGATGGAAATTACCCTGTCAAAGATCCAGATGGAACGCTGACAGAAGTTCGAGTGAGTGCGCTGAACTCGAGCGCTTACCTTTATTGCTTATGGCCTCTGCTCAGGACGCCAATCAGAACGTTAGGAGGGTTTCATAAGTTGGTTCAATAAATCCTTTCCCAGCGGCTACCGACACAAACCACTTCAAATTTGAAAGAGCTCCTCTTGCTGAATACAGCAGTACACCGTGGGGGCAGGTGGAGGCCAAGGGAAAGCAGGAGGGGCAGGATTTGAGTCTCACTGCACAGAGCTGGATGTAGCCAAAACCTATTGAGCTTACAAAGGAAAAATGAAAGGTTTGGAGACCTGGCTTTTTCAGTTGCCAATTTTTACCCCGATCATAGACCCTAATTTCTTCGAGCTTTACCTGTAAAATGGGGATGGTGATCATTCTTGCTTTCAAACTCCCTGAGTTTGTTAAAAGTGTCAAAATATATTTTTAAAAAATGTGACATTCCCTTGCAAGCAGCTACATAAATATTAATTGGTACTTTAAGTCTATATTCTTTTTTTTTTTTTTAAGGTGGATTATTGTTTCCTCCAAATTACTCTGTGACAGCATTTAGGAGAGAGACACCAGAGTCCTGCTTCATTGTTGTCAGCCCCACATCTCTGGAAGGTTCAAGTCTTAGGGTGGAGCTCTGAAGATTTTAAGTACAAACAAAGCTAAAGTAAAAGGGGAGTTTCCAAACCAGTGGAAAGCAAAGTCCATAGAAACAAATGTTATGTGTGGATGAATGAAAGTCTTAGAAGATATATATTAGATTAAAAAGGTGGGAAGAAAAAGAAAAGAAAGAATTTAGGATACTTTTGAATTTAGGATATTTTTGAATTTCAGAATTTAGGATACTTTTTACTCTATACCATTTATCTACGTCAAGGAAGTCTCTTTTTCTGAATTATTGTCTCTTTTTCTTTTCCATATATTATGGAAGAGTCTGAAATGTAAGTGGGCATAGCCCCACTTACCCACTTTTCCTTATTTATCAGTGAAATAGCCACAAAAGAGCAATTGTGGGCAGTGTAGAAAAAAACCCATTAACAATCTAAAGATATCCACGAAACATCGCATTCAATAATAATGTCAGGGTTTTAGAAAAGGACTTAAAGATGGTCCAGAAATTAACACTTCGGTAAAATGTTCCAGTCACCTCTTAATAAATCAACATCTTAGCTTAATTCAAATGTTTGTGAAGCCTCTTTTCTCAAACACTTATTTAAAATTTTAAAGTAGATAATGTCCATCTCTTCAATTTTGTTAGATTTTGGAGACAGAATTTAAAATCATAATGTGTCCCAAACTGCATTTTTTTCCCCTCCTGGGAAGATTAAAATAGTGAGTAAGGTGTAAACATTGGGCACTGACACTAGCTCATCTCTCAGGTGGTGGTTCATGCATCGCTTCTTTGGAAAGATCGCCACCTACGGGAAATTATGAGTCAAAGCAACATCTGCAATGCACCACACCTAATGACATATGTAAGAGGAAAAGCATGTATTTCAGTGAATGAGGTGCGCCGCCTAGGAAACATAGATTAAGTCGTGTGCCTAGTATGTATGTTTTTGCACGATTTATTTAATTTTGTTCCTAAGTACCATTAAAACTGCATATACCTTTTATTTTATGCATTAGGGCTTGACTTAATTTTTTTTCCTCCATATCTGGAAATACTTTTAGAAAATAGAGATCCTGATATTTGACCTTTGTGGAAAATTTGTCAATTTAAAATAATCAGTCATTTCATTAGTACCCCGAAAATGTTTAAAAGCCCCACATACTAAGGAATTCTATCTCAATTAAGTCTTAGAAATTAACAAAAAACAAGGTTCCTTAAAGCCCTTTGTTTCTGAGCATTTTTGGCTAGGTTCTCAATCACAGCAAGTAGGGTAGGAGATAGTGTAGTTGGTTGATTTGGATAGAAATGGGCTAATTTTCTTTGCTTCAGTTTCTCGATGGTTTTCAATCACAGAAATTTCCAAAAGCGTATTTAACATGAAATATGATCTAAGCAGTAATCTTGCTGTGCTATGTAACAAATATGCAAACTTGAAAGAAAGCAACAGATTTTTTTTTTAAGATTTTATTTATTTATTTGACAGACAGAGATCACAAGTAGGCAGAGAGGCAGGCAGAGAGAGAGGAGTAAGCAGCCTCCCTGCTGAGCGGAGAGCCTGACACGGGGCTCGATCCAGGGGCTCGATCCCAGGCCCCCATTCCAGGCCCCTGGGATCATGACCTGAGCCGAAGGCAGAGATTTTAACCCACTGAGCCACCCAGGCGCCCCGAAAGCAACAGATCTTTAAGTTAGGTTTAAATGGATAATTTAGCAGCTATGAGAAACATACATCCTGTGTGTGTGTGTGTTTTAAAGGAAAAGCTGCCAACCTCAAAAGTTAACTCTTAAAAAAGTCCCTAAAAATGATTTTACATTAAATAATGTTCCAAAGATAACTTTTGGCTGATTGGATTCTTCCAGGTTATCAATTTTCAATGTGTCTAGACTTACGGCGTAGGTAAGAGTCTAAATAGATAAAAGACAACTCGTGGGTTATTTGAAGAAGTTTTATTGTCCTGTGTTTACCCTCATTAGATCTATTTTCATACTGTTTGGTGACTGCCTATTAACTCATCAGTCTTCTTCAAGAAATGGTAAGCTCCTTGGAGGCAGAGACTATCTTTTACCTGCAGTCATTTCTAGAGTGACATTTGTTTAGTGTCTGTTCTGATTAATTGATACCCATACTACCTACAGGTGGTTAAATATTTTGGATACAACCCTTAGCTTTACCTATAGCACTAGAGTAGTCCCTAATATTTTAGGAAGTGCACAAAACACAATGGGTGAGTGAATGAATGAATGAATGGCTTCCCCAAATGGACCTACCCTCTGTTTTAAATGTACATTAATTGAATGTATCACTCTCTCCCACATGCAAATATTCCTTGATTAAGTCAACCTACTGTAAAGGTATGATTAATATTTGTAAGGCAAAGGCAGACATAAATTATTCTTATCCTTTTTTAGATGATCACTAGCCTCTATAGCCTGCTATAACGCATTTTTTTAGGTAATCAATCAATAATGGCACACCAAAAGGAAAGTGTCATATGAAATTATAAATGTGTATATATGTATTTATATATATAAATATATATATTTGTACATGTCCATATAAATATAGTCTTCGGAGTAAGTAGCATATTTGGAATTGGAATAGAAAAAAATTCTTGGGGAGCTTGGGTGGCTCAGTCAGGTAAGCATCTAACTCTTGGTCGCAGCTCAAGGCTTGATCTCAAGAGTTATGGGTTCAAACCTCACACTGAGTTCCACGTTGGGCGTGGAGCCTACTTAAAAAAGAAAAATTCTTAGGTGCATTCATAGGAATAATAAGTTAATCTACCTGGATAAGTAAACTGTACATCTGTTCATTACCTAATGAAATTATTTAAATGACCTGACAGCCAGCATGTAAGATATGTAATATATGTTCAATTTAGTGAGTTCTGATTCTCTTCTGCTTGCAAAGTAGCTGTGTTCTAAGCTTTAGCGTCCTATAGTTTTCGTATAAAAATGGCTAAGAATAATGAACCTAAATGATGAAAATGCTGCATTCTAAAACACACTTGACCTCAAGGATTTCAGTAAAATCCTTGTGAATCTGTCTGGTGTATGTAATCTAGACCAATCAGCTTTCTCCCTCCAGCCCCCATCAGCAATGCACCACCACGTATAATCCCCCTCAAATCTTACCTCTCTTCTGCTTTCTTCTAAGTCAACAGCTTTGCTAAGCGGGACAAACTAATCCATGCTAATATATTCATTCCGTATTATTCATTGTCAACTCTCTCCTGATAAGTGCAGAATGTAAAAGTTGATTTATAAAGAAAAAAAAATTGTCTCAAACTGAAGGAGTGGTGAGGTTTAAGGAAGGGTGTTTAAGTTAGAGAAAACATAAATATGACATTGACTGATAGAAACTATTTTGGAAAAAGAATTCTGAAGCACAGTCAAATTGAAATTCCCTGTCTGTTGCCTTACTTAGGGCCTGGTCTGATGGTAATGAGTAGCAGAGGAGCTGTGACGCTTCACATAGTATTATTCCTAGCTAAGTCCTTATTTTCTGTGACGTTTCATCCACATTTCCCATTTCAATTCCCGCCTCCTCTAATTCCTGATACTCTCCTTAGGGTGAACATTTCTCAGCTTTTACACCTGGACTCTCCAATACACGCAAAGCTTTCAACTGACCTCCCGATAGTGGCTACTGCTTTTATTTTTTATACCGTATTTTATATTTCCCCCCTACCAGTGACAGCCTTCTCTTTCTTACCCCGCCAACCGCTGACAACTTTCCATTCCCACCCACTTCCATTAGTGACAGCTGATTCCTCATTTAGAGAATTAAGAATTCTGCCGTCAGAATGTGCTTTCTACTTTCACCTTAGAAGACAGGGGAAAGGGGCCAGGAAACTGCTCTAATGATGTGAATATTCCAGCACAGTTTGGCACTCTGCTGCTTGTCTCTCTTTAAAAACGTCTCATCCCATAAATAATTTATCACAGAACCTCTGGACATCAATTACGGAGACGCAGCGTTTTTTCAGGACAGGATTACAATAGTGCAGTGTGGCTGCCGGAGTTTGACTTTGGATGTTTACTCCGAGGGATGTCCTTGAATCATCGGAACGGAAATTGAAATTTCATCATACTCAACCCCCACCCCCTTCCTCATTTCATGGAGCAGAGCAGTGACACCAGAAAAACAGCGCGGGGCTTCCAACTTCAGTCGTCTGTTAGCTTTGTACCCTGGACTAGGATGGTTCCCGGCTCAGGAGCCCGTCAGCTTCAGCTTCCTGGCTGTGCTCAACTAATTGGGTCTGTGGTCCTGACACCAGACAAGGACTAGGCCCGCGCTACTTTAAACGTGGCATAGAATTAGTGTTTGTTTGTTTTATAAAGACTTTATTTATTTATTTGATAGACCGAGATCATAATTGGGCAGAGAGGCAGTAGAGAGAGGAAAGGAAGCAGGCTTCCCGCTGAGCAGCGAGCCCGATGCAGGGCTCCATCCCAGGACCCTTGGATCACGACCTGAGCGGAAGGCAGAGGCTTTAACCCACTGAGCCATCCAGGCACCCCTACTGTTTGTTTTTTTTTTTAAATATGTATTTATTTGAGAGAAACAGACCGAGGTAGCAAGGAAACATGAAGTGGGAAGAGAGGCAGAAGCAGGCTTCCTGTCAAGCAGGAAGCCTGATGTGGGGCTTGATCTCAGGACCCCAGGATCCTGACCTGAGCAGATGTATAACTGTTTTGAGCCACCCAGGCTGCCCTAAATGAAGTGTTGAAATTTCCAAACCAGGTACTTGAAACTGCAGAATTATGAGACGCTTCAAATGTAGTTGCAGGTGCACTTTAAGAGAATTGTTGCTGTGAATATTATCAAGGTGGTTCCCATTTAGGATTCTGTGGCCTGACAAGCTAGAGCCACGAGCTTCCTTGTTACATTAAAGGACTTTGTGTTCCATTCCTATAAGGATCTGTCTGTCCATAAGGACCTGCCCATAGGATGACGCGGAGTTCTGGGTACAAGAGATGATCTCCAGGCTTCCTGCTGAAAATGGTTTTATTACGCACATCATGAATAAGTCGCTATGCTTCCCTATGGAGAACTACCTAATCACCAGAGATCATTTCATAGATTTCATTTTATTTTTTTCATAGTATTAAAAACATGCCTGGAGGGCTTCCTATATGCAAGAGTGTGCACTGAAAATAGAAAATCAGTTCTTTGCCCTGGTGGGGAGGGGGATTCCCTAGGCAGAAGAGAACTATAGAAAAGCAACTGTAACTTTAAGATGGTAATAGAATTATCAATGAAGAGAGTATGAAGGAAGTAGAAAGCAGGAGTACCTGCCCTTCGTGGAGGTGCTCTGGGCATTACATAATGAATGCATTACTAAGGAAGCTGTGAATGCGGAAACGGTTTCTCAGGCTAAGGCAGAGCCAATCCTTAACACTGAGTTATGCTCCCAGTACAAGTGGTGAAGCAGCTGAAAAGAGCTGGAAATGGGACAATAATAAAAATATTAATTGTACTGTGGATGCTGGAAAAAAAGCAGGTTTGTCTCTTTCCCTAATAAGTTGTACTCTAATTATTGTCTGTGATCATTAACAAATTAAGTGATGCTCAAGTCCCAGGAGGTAACTGACTATCACAAGTCTTTCACTTATAACTAGGCCAAAATAACACTGTATGTCAGCTAATAGAACTTAAAATAAAAACTTTAAACTTCTTATACATATAAATATAAAACTAGGCCAATGGACACATACGCTTATTTTTATTTCTCGGGATTAAGGTATTAAGAATTGTTTACTTCAGCAATTTGGATTTATAATTTAAGCATAAAGATAAATTCCAGGGGCACCTGCGTGGCTCAGTTGGTTAAGCAACTGCCTTCAGCTCAGGTCATGATCCCAGGATCCTGGGATAGAGCCTTGTGTCAGGCTCCTGGCTCAGCAGGGAGCCTGCTTCCCCCTCTTCCTCTGCCTGCTACTCCACCTGCTTGTGCTCTCTCTCTGTCAAATAAATAAATAACATTTAAAAAAAAACTAACCTAAAAAAAAGAAAAAAATAAAGTTCAATTCCAAATTTGTTGTCTTTTCTGCTATTGATATTAAAATAAAAACAAATTACTATATAAAATAGTGTTATAAATGCCAAAAGGAGGGCGCCTGGGTGGCTCAGTCAGTTAAGTGTCTGCCTTCAGCTCAGGCTATGATCCCAGGGTCCTGGGATCAAGCCCCACATCGGGCTCCCTGCTCACTGGGGAGCTTGCTTCTCCCTCTCTCTCTGCCTGCCACTTGCCTACTCGTGCTCTCTCTCTCTCTCTCTGTCAAATAAATAATCTTTAAAAAAGTGTCAAAAGGAATTCAAAATAGATTGTAATAATACATTTAGATAAAATTTTTTTATCACTATCAGATAATAATCCATGGAAATCCAAGAGTCTTCTGGGTCTGTTTTCCTTCTTTTACAAATTTCAGGAGTCAAAAAGACCCATTTTACTATCATTAAACACCGAGATGCTTGGTGACATATTCAATTAAGTTATACAAATATCTTAATATGGTGCTTCGTGTCAACATCTCTTCTCTATGTATTAATATATACGTGTCCCCCCAAAATGCATCTGTAAACACAACAGAAACACCCTGATCATTAGTTCACATCTAAAAGTATTTCCCTTGCCGCTAGGTGGCGGCAACATATTAATAGTAGGAAGAACATATGTTCTGAAAGAGGGCAAAACTGAGAGTAAAGAAAAGAAAGTTTAACTTTGTTTTTGTATTTAAATATTTTTCCTGCTATATACTTTGAGGTGATGAGTTTATTGCAGAGAATAGTGTGGAATTCACCAATTTTTTAAGAAAAGAAAGCATGCTTTATTTTTATTTTTTAAAAAAGATTTATTTTTAGTTATTTTAGAGAGAAAGAGAGCACAAGCAAGGGGAGGGGCAGTGGGAGAGGGAATTTTTTTTTTTTTTAAGATTTTATTTATTTATTTGACAGACAGAGATCACAAGTAGGCAGAGAGGCAGGCAGAGAGAGAGGAGGAAGCAGGCTCCCTGCTGAGCAGAGAGCCACATGCGGGGCTCCATCCCAGGACCCTGGGATCATGACCTGAGCAGAAGGCAGCGGCTTAACCCACTGAGCCACCCAGGCACCCCGGGAGAGGGAATTTCAAGCAGACTCCCCAGGGAGAGTGGAGCCCGATGTGGGGCTTGATTTCATGACCCTGAGATCATGATCTGAGCCCAAATGAAGAGTTAGTCGCCTAAACTGCTGAGCCTAAACTGCTCACTGGGGAGCTTGCTTCTCCCTGATATATATATATTTTTATCAGGGACCCCTGATATATATATTTTTTTAATTTTAAGGAATAAATAAAAGATGAGCATTGACTTTGGAAAGTCCACGGGGGTGAGAGAATGTAGATCCACTCAGTCCTGACCTCAGCTTGCCATTTTTTATTATCTCTCAGGGAATGTTCCAATCAAAAGAAAGTTACAATAGCAAAAAAATACAATTATATTTAGCAGCATTATAATTTCATTTTTGGTAGTGTTTTTAATGGTAAGTATTATATAAAGTCTAATAGTGGTTTTGGTGAGAACTGGTAAATTAACCCCAGTAAAAAACCTTGAATTACTAAAACTAAAAGTAACATGCTAAAAAATCTAAATCTATTCATAGGAGCGAATCCCCAAATATTTCATGATAACAGAAATATCAAGCATTATAAAAAGTTCAAATGCCACAGGAAAACAACAGAAGATGCTAATATTAATAGCTAAAGACAGAACCTTGAATAATGTCGTAGCATGACGAATGATACCCAGGGATCTTACAGCCCTACAGAATTACCTACCATTCTTGTGAATATTTTCCTAACATAAAAACTTGATTGTAATTTAATTATAGGTGAGAAGCAGCACAACATCTAAAACTATAAATTATCCCAATCAGGTGTTTTGTTTCTCATCAAATATGTGTATATTGACACATATATAAAATTATTAACAGTTTCTAAGATTGTCATCCTATGACTTACATAAACTACTACGTACCACGACGAATTATAACTGAGACAGGGTATCGGTATCGGTATCTCTTCCTTAGGTAGGTACCATTATTACCAACCCTGCACTGAAGAGACTCTAATCCTTTCTCCTATCCTTCAAATTCAGGTCAAGCTTATAAAAGGAAATTTTTTCCCACACAGACCGTCTTAAATAAGACATCGGGGAGAGATGTTCCAGTAATACAATGGGCCCATAACTTTAAACTCAGAACAGAGGACTTGGGTCCTGAAACAACTACTTCTTTGAATTTCAGGTCCTTCGTCTGTTTTAGGAAAATTAAGCATTAGTTCCCAGTGTGGCTATGCTTAAATGCGATAATGCATGTTAAGAATCTTGCATATGCTTACATGGTTTTTGAAGTATTAAGATTTCTGTTCTGAATAGTTGATGTGTTCCACGCAGGTATTTAATATTTATTGGAATCTTCAGTGTCTTTAGGCTTAGCGTAAGATAGAACCTCCTTCTTTAAGCATTACATCAAAACCCATGTTGAAAAGACGCATTGGCTGTATGAAAAAGAATGAGCCTGACTTGAGTGGATAATTCTTGGGACTAGCTATTAAAGTATTAATGTCAGCCATAAGAAAGAAAGAGACATCACTGAGCTGGCATGAGGGGGCAATGATAAAGAACAGAAGTTCTAGCTGCGGAGATTTAACTGATTTTCATAGCCCCGCCCAATGGTAAGTGCAGCTCAAAGAAATGTATCTGATTAGTTATCCACGGGGGAAATGAGACAGTTAATGTGTGACTTTAGTATTTATCTTGTGAGGGTTTACATTTATAGTTGCTCCGATTACTTAACAAGTGACTTCTAGACAACCCATAATATGTCAGTGGTCTCATCTGAACCTGAACGTTTATTCTGATAACTAGTAGTATCACGGTCCTGAGTGTTTGAGTATTGACCCACGTCGTCTTCAAAATCTCATTTAATCTCATGAGGTAGATACTACAGGGGAAGAAAACAAGAAACCAGAATTTCAGGAACATGCCTAATGTCACACAAGTAAGAAATGATAGACGTTTCGGAGCCGCAGACTGTGATCTTGATCATTGGCTTCCCACAAGGGCTCTGTGATGGCACAAACCCCTCCACCGCAGAACTTCTAGGTCCCTCATGAGCATGCATAGCACTTAAAGGTCTTGCTATGGAGCAGATTTCAACTCAGTAGGTGTGGGTAGAGGCTGGTTGGTGGAGGTTAGCTCTAACAAGATCTCAGGTGATTCCAACACCCTATGGTCCGTGGACTACACTTTCAATATCCAGGCACCGGACCACTACCTCTGCACACTGCTTTAGCAGGAGCCCAGACCGAATGTCTCAGGCAAGCTGGTTCATGCTTAGTTTAGTGCTCACTAAAATATCTAGATATCTCAGTCCAACAGAATTGCCATGAGATGACGTTTCCTGAGCCTCGTTAATGAACCTGAGCTGATCTAATGTTCAGAAATTGACATGGTTTTGATTAAAAGGTGTGCTTTAGCAAATAATGATTAACAGTGATAGACAGTCTATAGTGCACTTATTTTTTACTTTTTTTTTTTAAGATTTTATTTGTCAGAGAGAGAAGGAGAGAGCACAAGTGGAGGGAGCAGCAAGCAGTAGGAGAAGTAGACTCCGCGCTGAAAAAGGAGACTGATGTGGGGCTCCATCCCAGGACGTTGGGATCATGACCTGAGCCGAAGGCAATTACTTAACCCACTGAGCTCCCAGTCCCTATACTGCACTTCTTAAATATTGGGCTATTTGGTCTTCAAGGTAGGTCTGAGTGGTAATGGAGTATGACGAGTATTTTTGAGGAAAGAGACCCAAGGCAAGTGATGACTGCCGTGAGTCGCTTTTGCAGCTATGACCACACAAAGATGCCCCAATTTTTCTCTTCTGTCAGCTGATCTTGATGTTTGGCTATGTTCCATTAACTGATTAAAAGTAAATAGATGCAAAAATAAATAAAAAGCAAATAGACACAAAATGATAGTACTGAAACAGGTAAGATGCGGCCACATCCTGATTTTGCTTTAAATACACAGATAACCAAGGCCAAAGGAGTTTGGAAGCATTAAGGGTAATTTTCTATGGTTATTACATTAATAAAAACCTATCTAATACAAACAACATATATATATATATATATATATATATATATATATATATATATATATAATTTTATTACACTGCTAAAATCAAAACTTATTTACATATTTACTCTTATTTACTCCCAGACCCTGAGTCTTATTTTCTCCCAGGTAAATTTTACTTATTTTCTCCCGGGCCCTGAGACCACATGTGAGATAGCTGTACCATTTTCTTCCCAGACTCTCCAGGTTTGGTGTGGCAGAGCAGGAAACTGGTTATTTCACCTCTTGTGTCTATTTTAATGGAACTAAATATGTGGGAATTCCTTTTTTTCATATGCAGATGTTAAAAGTTTTATGAAACTATACTCAGAATTCAGAGTTGATCTCTAAATGTCAAATGGCAAACTATCCTTAGAAGACTAATATTTTCACAGAAAAAAAAAATCCTTTTGAGTTACTGTGGAGACAATGAAGATAAATCAAGAAATGCTGTCAGTCACTAGGAAAGGAAAATTACCAAAGTCTCTATATTTAAAAACACTTGAGGATAGACAGCAAAACTTCTTATCAAGCCTAGGCTTTCCAAACATATTTGTGATTTATAATGTTATTTTTCTCCTCATTGACAAAGAATACCTCCGTTCTTGACAGAAATGGCTGCACGGCCCCTCTTTATCACACTGTGTTCACTCATCAAGCTTGAACTGACTTTAAGAATAATAGTCTTATGGGGCACCTGGGTGGCTCAGTGGGTTAAGCCTCTGCCTTCAGCTCAGGTCATGATCTCAGGGTCCTGGGATCAAGCCCTGCATCGGGCTCTCTGGGGAAAGTCTGCTTCTCCTTCTCCTCCCCATCCATGCTCTCTTTCACTATCTCTGTCTCTCTTAAATAACTAAAATCTTTTTTAAAAATTAAAAAAAATAATGAGTTTATTATTATTTATTAAGAAAAACCGTGTTTTCTTCAAGTGTACACTTACGGCTCAAACTAAAGACTGGGTTTATTCTGAGTTCATACCGATACCCCCCGAATGATCCACTTGTACTGAACGTTCTGTGCAGAGATTCTCCATGGGAATGCTCCAAGCGTGCTAAGCAACTATCCCTAGGACTCGGTCATTAGACGGTCATGGGTGGGCAGGTGTCTGAAAGTGTTACTGATGGGTGTACCGGGATGACTATCCTCCCCCCAACCCCAACATTATTTATTTCATATTGAGGGACCATCACAATATCTGGCTAATAAAACAAAGAGTTCAGACAGAATTATCAGGGACTAATCATTTTCTTTCTTCATTAAGTTTCGCCGGTGTCTTTCAGAAGACAGAGGTAGCACAGAAATGAACAGATAAGAGAGCTTTGGCCTACCTGCGTCACTTTCATCGGCTGTTCCTCCGGGACACTGGTAGTTCCCTCCTCAGTTCCTTAAAGACACCAAGCTCTTCCCAGCTCTCGGCCTTCAGATTCGTGCACGTTCCCCCTGCCCACAGTTAATATCCCCAGCTTTACTCTTGGGTTTCTTTGTGATTTATGCTTTCATAGTGATGCATTTCCTTGGCATTGCTTGCACTAATTTGTCTACCTCATTTAACGTGTCTTTTCAACTAAACTATAAGCAACGTTGAGAGTAGGAATTTTGTTTTTCCACCCCTGTATCCTTATCACAATTCACATTGCTTGGCCCCTAGTAGTGCAATAACTATTTGTTGAAGAATGGGGTTTGGGAAGTAGAAGAAATTGCTGACGCACTGCTCATGTTTATATCCTTTACAAGGGCTAGTGAAGAATGCCTTGTGCCTGTGGAGGCAATTAATGTGTTAAATTTTTTGAAGGCAGAAGTAGAATCTTTCGTAATAAACTGAGAATTGTCAGATGTGATTAGGAAGAAATTAAATCCTAAATGAAAGCCTAAATCCTTACTGAGAACACACTTACGACTTTGTGAATATTTGAATGTCTTGGATAAAGTATTTATGAGCTATGATTTGCTGGGATTTGTGGACCAGTCCCAGGAGCGGGCCTCTTGGCTCTCCCCTACATATATACACTAGAATAGTGAGAGTACTATGGAAACCTAACTGTACAGGTCACTCAAATTGCCTCTCATAGAAAGTCATGATCTTTTAGAGTATTAAAATTTGGTTATCCACTGCTTTAGTTTGGAGTGTACAGCACCATTTTAAAATTCCTACAATGTGTTAGTTGTTGCTTCTGTCCATCCTGTTGACCACGGAAGTATTGCTGAAGAGATTTCTGGTGTTTAAATAATAAGAAGTAAAAAACAGAGTACTTTAACACTTTAATTTTTATTTTTTTTAATTTTCCAAGAGCTTAAGCTTATTCCCCCCAATGCTGCAGTACCCTGGGCTATATGAGTAAAAAGCAACATCCAGGTAAGATACCAGCATATGGTCTCCACCAAATAAATACTAAAATATGGCTCAAACTATACTTAGAAGTACAGTTGGTCAAAAAAGGTAATTTCTGAGAAATCAGGTTCAAATTCTTCATCTAGGGATATTCTGGAAATATGCTATGGATGGAACTTTTTATTAAGTTATGAGAATTAAAGGCCCAGGAGGAAATGTAGTATTACTTCCTAAAAATGTCTGAATAAAAGCTATTACTTCGAATAATGTGTTCATAGATAATTGTTTAGATATTAGAAACAAGCTCACACAGGCTTGCACTTACACATCTTTGTTTTACTCTCCTTTATGAAGGAAGACAAACTGGGAAAGAAATAAGATATTCCACCCCCAAAGGCCAGTAATCCTTAAAAAAAAATCCATTGTGCAAAAACAATTTTTATGGTTCCTGTGAACTTATGACAAGGAATATATCCAGGAACAAGGCTTCGAAATCTAAGCTATGTTCCATTGTTTGCAGTTACCTTGGATTTTAACTAGATGTACAAGTTGACTTCTGACCATGGGGAATCCTCTCCATGCATGGATTTATGGATTGTTGAGGCCATGGCAGATAACCAGTTCCACAGAAGCAACTTCATGCTCTTCTGAGGAAGATCCATAGCACTGTGGAACAAGGAATATAAGTGAGCGATGCCACAAGAGACTGCAAATGGGGTTATCAAAATACAACCCGCAAAAATGAACTCTGAAGGTGGAGAATCTACAAGGAAAAATACTTAGTGGTTTCACTGTTATGTGAAGAGCACTGACATTCAGTAGCCATGGCATGTGCTTCTTAAGCATGTAAACAGCCAACCTATCTGTGGATTCCAAGCTCATTAAGTAGACAGTTGAATAAATTTGTTAAAAAAAAAAAAATCAGCATTGCCAGAATTAAAAAAAAAAAAAAAGTCTCAGGTGTCTAGAGAGGGAAAACACCAAATGAAACTATTCAAACTGCAGTAATAAAATATTTGGCCTTTAATCATGTCCAATTAAATTGCATTTGAAAGCTCCCCCTCCCCCACCCGTAGTCATAAAGAAACACACCAATTTTTCAACATTTTATAATGGCCAAAGAAGGGGTTTACATAGGTATGTTTATTAGTGGAACTCACTTTTTAATTAGTTTTTAATAGGTTGCTAATCCATTTTAGCCTTAAATCAGTTCCATCCCATTCTCAATCCCTTTCCTGAGGTCTAACAGTTAATGTCGTCTATCATGAGGAGCGCTTCCTGGGGCACTTTGGGAATCATCTGCTTGGGGCTTAAATAAGGACAGTTTATAAAGTTCTCTCTCTCTTCCTCAGCCCCCACTAGGAATGATAAAGGCATTTCTAGAGGTAAAGGATTCTCTTCCTCTCTCGGCTCCTCTTCCTCCATCCCCTCCTCTTCCTCTTCTATATCGTCCTCTTCCTCTTCCTCCTCTTCGTCCTCCTCCCCCTCCTCCGCGCAGTCAGCGTCTTCGACCTCCTCTTCATCTCTGGCCTCTGCCTCCTCCTCCTCCTCTTCGCTCTCCTCCTCCTCCTCCTCCTCCTCCTCCTCGCTCTCCTCCTCCTCCACCTCTTCGCTCTCCTCCTCCCTCCCGTCACACTCCTCGTCACACTCCTCGTCACACTCCTCCTCCTCCCTCCTCTCGTCGTCGTCGTCCTCCTCCTCCGCAGACTGTGCGGCGGGAAACCCGTGCTCCTCGTCGGGGTCGGGACTGAAGCCCAGAGAGGGATTCTGCGCAAAGGGGTACAAGGTCTCCCGCGGCTCCGTCTCTTCCTCGCCGCCGCTGGGGGGCGCGTCGTTCCCGGAGGAGCCCCCGGGGGAGGCCGCGCCGCGCGCCTGCGCCTCCTGCGCCCGCAGCGCCTCCTGCTGGCGCTCCAGCTTCTCCTGCTGCCGCATGTCCTCGTAGATCTGGTTCATGATGAACTGGGTGGTGTTGCGCGGCGCCCGCATGCCCGGGGCCCGCCACCCGTACAGGTTGACCGGCCTCAGCAGCGTGCTCAGATCCACGGGCGGGCTCCTCGGGAAGGAGCGGCGAGGGTGGCGGCGCAGGCCACGGCCCCTGCGGCCCCAGCGCTTCTTCCTGCCGGGGGGCCTCGCCCAGCCGGGGTTCCAAGGCCCGCGACAGCAGGAGCAGCAGCAGAGGCAGAGCGGGTGCACACCAAACACCCGGATCACTTGCACTTGGCCGGGAGGCTTCCAGAATCTGGCCGGAGGTGGGCGCCAGGGCTCTCCCCAGCGCCCCCAGTTGGAGTACACGGCCCAGTAGGGCCGTCGGGGTGGTTGGAACCAAGGGCCCGGACCGTGCTGTTGCTTTGGCTGTTTCCTGGGGGGCTCATACTCCGACTTGGGACCATAGCGGTGGCGCCGCTGGTTTATGGGAGCGCCTCTGCGCCTTCGGTGGCAGGTAGACCAGGTACCCAAGGGGGCGGAGGACGCCCAGCCGCCGCCCAGGTTGAGAGGGTCCTCCCTGTTGTCGAGGGTCTGGGTCATCGTCCAAGGAGCTCCCCTGGAGGGCTAAACAGAAGCGTCCTAGAAGCTGTCGTCGGTTGGCCTGATCTCGTCCGTCTGGGCAGCACCACGTCCGTCTGGGCAGCACCACGTGCCTGCTACCGGGAGGGCAACTTTCTCTCCAAGAGGACCCCCTTCTCCCTCTTCTCTGCTTGCTGGATCGCTCTTCCTTCGTAATCTCTTGTCTTTCGCACCCAAGTTGTCTCGCCCGGGTGGGTTGGGCGGGACTGGGGCTGGGTAAGGATGGTGGGGGAGGAAGGTGTTGGTGGGTGACGCACGGTGAGACCCGCTCCCGGGTCCCACACACACCCGCCTCGGCGGAGGCGCGGGCTGGGAACCGGGGAGGCAGGGGCTGCGCGTTACCTTGCTGCTCCCTCCCAACCCAGGTGCTACACCGTCGCTGTCCTGGCGGGACTGAGCCGGCGCGGGTGGCTCCGGCCTTTAAATACCGGCCGGAGGCCCCCGCGTGCCCACCGCGTCCTCGGTTGCCCAGGGCGATAGCCAATTGGGGTCGAGGTCGTTCTTGCTGTGCGAGGAGGGGGTTCCGGGTGGAACGAGGTGCCCCGTGAATGTTCGCAGGGGGCTTGTGACGCAGGTTTTGAAAGAGGGAAAGGGGACCCTAGGCTGGGGTTGTGCTTCCCAACTCAGACAACGTTTGGGGCAGTTAATTTGAAACTTTTGTACCACCCGGAGGTGCGGGGATAAAGATGGACCTTGAGCTGAACCCCTTGGAAGGGGAAAGTCTTGTATCTCGGAAAACTCATGTCTTACACCTTTGGAAGTCGAGGGGATAGAGGGAAAGTGCCTAGAATTAGAAAACGGGACCCCACTCCTTACCTTAGGGCCTGTGCACACTCTTCTGACTTCTAGGGGGTTCTAGTGCATCACACGTCAAACACGACCACCACCATTTATTGCGTGTGCTTGCAGCAAGCATCAGCTCACCACTTGTAGTCCTCACACCTGTAGGCTCTGTGTAGTGGGTATTATTACGGCGCCTCACAGATCAGGAAATTGAGAGGTTAAGTTACTCAAGCTCGTGGGCATAAGGAGCTTTGGGGCTAGTATTTAAATCTAAGCCGGGTTGGCCCCCAAACCAAAGTCTTAACCACAGGGCTGCACTCTACTGCCCATCCACCTTAAGTAGGACTCTTTCGAGGAGTACACGAAATCCTTCGGGGAAATGCTTTGCGAATTGTCATACAGCAATATGATTGTCCACTAATGAAATCAATAGTACCAGGATATATTCAGTGGGTTTACTCTTGAGAATAGAAATATGCCAGTTACGTCTTTTGGTAAGTCCCTTTGTCTACCAGACAACACATACATTGGGAGTCTTTATAACATTATGGTTGAGAATATGGGCTTTGATTTAAATTAGCACGAACCTACTCTGAGGGATACTGTAATGGTGGATATAGGTCATGGTCCTTAGGCATTCATCCATAGAACGTACAATATCAAGACTGAACCCTAATGTGAACTATAGACTTTGGGTGATGATCATGTGTCAGTGCAGGTTCCTCAGCTGAAAGGCACCTACCATTCTGAGGAGGGATGTTGGGCATGGGGGAAGCTCCGCATGACCGGGGAGAGGGAGTATATAGGAAATCTCTTTATATGGGAAAGTATATGGGAAACCTACTGCATTTTTTTTTTAAGATTTTATTTATTTGACAGAGAGAGGTCACAAGTAGGCAGAGAGGCTGGCAGAGAGAGAGGAGGAAGCAGGCTCCCTGCTGAGCAGAGAGCCCAATGCAGGACTCGATTCCAGGACCCTGAGATCATGACCTGAGCCGAAGGCAGCGGCTCAACCCACTGAGCCACCCAGGCGCCCCTGCCTACTGCATTTTTAATATGAACTTAAAACTGCTTAAAAAATGAAATCTGTTAAAGAAAATGTGCTTCAACTTCGATTCAGCAATGACGAACCTCTGTGAACCTCAGCCTCCTAACCCATATGGAGAGTAGAGTTATAATGCCTATTCCACGGAGCTACGTTAAAGGTTAAGGTACTTCCTTAACGCAGCCAATGCAAGTACCCCAGAAGCGTGCAGTCGCTGTTAGCTATCATCATTGTCATACTTAAATAGGACTTTAAAAGAAGTTGATACAGTGTATGTAAAGATAACCAACCCTGTGCATGAATGCCCAAATCGGCACCCCTGCCCTTGTGCCCTTTTCTTGTCCCATTTATTAGAAACATGAAGGACTAGCTACCATGATCAATCCTAGAGAAAACCACCCCAGAGTATATTATTTTTATTGCTTTCCTGTGGTGAGTGGAGTTATGGAAAATGGAACATTGCCCAGTGGGAATGCAAGTCCATGCAAGCCTCCCGTAAAGGATGGAGAAGTAAATGTGGGAAAGCCCCTGAAGCCTGCAAAGGTCATTTATGCCTTCCTGGTTGAAAATGGAGAACAGGGTGGGGGATCTTGGATCAGGACTCCAACCACTGCCCTGGGACCTGTAGACTCCACAGGCTTCATTCAATTTGGTTTGCTCTGTGGTTTGCTGGAGAAAGGCCTGCTTGACTTCAAGTGCAGAATGCTGACACTTCTAACCCCCAGTGTCCCTTTCTGGGTATAGAACCACACATCTGGCTATTACTCTGCCCTTACTCTGCTTCATTCAAATTGGAATGCTGATATTCCAGATTTATTTTTCTGGGGACCTATGTGGTATACGTATTGGGTTTTAATTGGGAACTTTAGAAATTGACCATGTTGCTGTAGTGGATTTCTCATCAATTTCTTCTTTGTTTAAAAGAGATTACCTCACAGAAAATAAAAGCATTGTTCCTGTACAGTTTCTTCCATGGTGACATGCATTTCATATTAATTCTTCTTATTAAAGAACGTTAGCATGGTATTGTTCTCGCTCCTTCCTTACTCTTCTTAAGAGAAACAGAAAATTATGGTTTATGATTTGTAGTTTTTTTCAGTAGACTGGCATTGTAATTCAAATTGTTCATGTACTGGCAAATCACCCAAGAAAATTACCACCAGAGCATGTTAAACGTAACTTTAAGAAATGCAATTAAGGAATTTTAAAAGACCTCTTTTAATTGGCCCATATTCCTTAAATACTACAAAATAAAGTGTTTTAATATGTAGTATTAGTTTTCTACTGCTGTGTAACAAATTCTCACAAACTTACTTAAAATAACATACATTTGTTATCTTGAATTTTCAGGTGTCGGGGGGCCCAGGAATAGCTTAGTTGGGAGCTTAGTTGGGAGCTTCGTTGGGTCCTCTGCTCAGGATCTCCCCAGACTATAGTCAAGGCACCTGGTTGGCTTGGGTTCTCATCTGGGGTGCTCTATTTGAGAAAATGTTACGGCAGAATTTATTTCCATGTGGCTGTGTAAGTGAGGGTTCTCCTCCCTTTTAGCTGTCTGTTGGCTGGAGGATGCCTTCAGGTTGGAGGCCACCCACACGTCCTGGAGGTTAACAGCCATTCCTAGAGATTATTCTCACTTCCTTGCCATGGGCTTTCTCAGTAGGGCTGCTCATTCCTTCAAGTCAGCAAAGCAGATCTCCCAGTGCTTCCTAGCACAACGAAAACACACACACACACACACACACACACATATGCATATGTATCATAGTATGAGCTTGACATTGACATTAATGACATCTGCCATCTTTGTCATATTCTGTTGGTTAGATGCAAGACCCAAGGTCTTACCAGCATTCAAGGGGAGAAGTTTACACAAAGACATGAATAGCAAGAAATGGAAGGTTCACTAGGGGATTACCTTAGAGGGTTCACCACACAGACCAAGTAAATTGAGTAAAATACATCCTTCATATCAACTAGTATGACTTTATTTGGGAGACTTGAATAGCATGCAGCATTCTGAAATTCCATTAAATGCTGTATGACAGGGTAAGTTATGCTATGCTTTATGTTATGCAGGACGTTACACTGTTACGTTGAAAACACACTGCTATCTTGGTGTTATTTTTTGTGCATTTGTGTGAATTGAAAAGGATGAATGCTAACACTTGATGGCAGTAGTAACTCATTCAAAATCCAGTCAGTGAGAGCCCTCCCACCCCCACCCCCGTATACAAAACAAACTATGAGAAGATAGATACTTCATTTTTATATTTATCACAAATGGCATATTTCAATTATTCCAGGTTGCCAATATTAACTATCCTTTATTCTGGTGAAGTGTAATTGGGTATATTTATTAGATTTTAGCATTTTTCAATTGGCTTTTGGAAAGCAAGCCTCTGCTAATTAAACTTATAAATTAAAACTTTTTAGAGAGAATTTGGATATGCCTGAGAAATTTGGTCAGATAAATAAAACTCAACAAATATTTTTTAGATCCATCTTTGTCACCTATTAAGTTCTATGGGCTATGAGAGAAAATAAATGGAACTCATTTTATACACTCTCAAAAACTTGCCTTTTGCAACCCTGAAGAGATCGAAGCAGTCATTTCAAACCAAAAAAGTTAGCGCCATCTGTTGGTCATAAAAGCTAACTACAAGGTATTAAGCCTTTCAAAAAGTGAGATGAAATTAACTCATTAACGTAGTGGACTGATATGTGCTTTTCAGAATCAGTAGTGCTATACGTGCTGATATGGAAAAATTGTCAAGAAGTATTTTTAACTGAAAGAAGCAAAATTTAGAATAGTGATTACCTCTGGTATTTAAAAATCCATGTTTACATGTTAGATGCGTACATAATGGTGATGTGTGTGTGTAGACCTGCACATGTATTTTTGTATAAAAAAGGGAAATTGTTCAGGGCACTTGCATGGCTCAGTCAGGTGAATGACAAACACTTGGATTTTTAACTCAGATCATAATCTCAGGATCATGATCTCAGGGGGCATTGAGCCCCGTGTTGAGCCCTGCTGAGCCCCATGGGTTGGGCTCCATACTCAGTACAGAGTCTGCTCCAGATTATTTCCCCTTTTTTCTCCCTTACACAGTTCTCTCCCCTTGCACTTCCCTTCAACAGAAAATTTCCCATTCCCTCTCTTTCTCTCTCTCTCAAATAAATAAATCTTAAAAAAGGGGGGGTGTTGCTCATGTACAAGTTTTTGTTTCTCATGAAAACTTTTACAAAGGCATGCAAGAAACCATCGCCTAGTTATTTCTTGGGAGTAGAACTTGAGGTTTGCAGCAGGAAAGAAAATCACCTTTCACTGTATATTCCTGTCATTTTTTGGATTTTAACCATGTCCCTGTGTTATGACCATACATTTCAGAAAGATCAACTTTCCTTAGCTTCTTCCCTAGTGTGGTGATCATATCATCATCTCTTTTCCATTTTCTAAATTTTATCTTGTTCACAGGCACAGAAATATACCAATAGGATGATTTGATTGTTATCTAGTTGTGTTAGAGTGATAAGACAAGCCTAGGGTCCTCTACAGCACCATCATCTTATGAGATATAGCAATAAACTGCCATTTAAGCAAGGGTCTAAAATGAGTTCTGAGATCTTTAAGGTGAAAAAATGATTTTTTTGAAGTTCATAATTTAATATTTTTTCAAAAACCGAAGATATGTGATATTGTCGAATATGATTATTTGCATGTTGTGATTATAATGAATATTTTCCCACAAGGCCATTGTAAATTTCAAATTATTTTATTGTCTCCTTCATTCTCATGAATAAATTTGGAAACAGAAACACACTTTAGTTAAAAAAACAAAGGAATAGAAAAGTTTAAAAAACATCTAAATCTTGGCAATGCACCTAAAGTGTTCATTTTGGTTTTTTTTCTTTATTATAAACTTAACTTGAAATTATATGGGAAATAAATCCTTAAAACTTGCAAGTTATATGGGATATACAAGAGTATCTATGAAATCAAAACTAATTTGTCATTTAGTTTTGCTCTTACTGTACATCATTTGGTTTTATTCCTGACTCACCTGGTGTTCGCTTAACATGCTAAATGTCATGATACCTTAAAACTTTCAGTCGTACGCCATGTTTTAGAACACAATTTGAAAGTATCGTGCTGAGTTTCTGTTTTTGAAGAGAGCAGTAAGAATTGTTCCGTTATAGTGAGTGTCATAATGCTAACCATGATCTGAAATTAGACAAGACTTCCAATAGGCAAACGAGGTAGGCACAGGTAGGCTTGAGGAGTTTTGCTGAGATTGATAGGGTTTCCATCCAATCGAATATCCTCCAGTGCCTTACGAATATAAGTTAAATTTTTAACATTGCAGAAGGTGTCTTCATGCATCTCCAAGATGTTGTTATTCTAAAAGAGATGGCAATAAATGATAACACAAAATATAACATATGCTTATTATTGATTAATAGCACAGTCCATTTGGCTTCACCCCATTTTAATTCTTTTGTTCCTTCTCTTATCCAAAAGTGCATGTTATGAGACCATTATGACTTGAGTACTTTCTAGGCTGTGGGGATTAAATCACTGACGATTAAATCACTTGCAATTGAGTAGTAGGAATGTTAAGATAAGGAGGTGAGAAAACAGAGGTAAAGAAAAAGCTATTTCTAAAACTGATGGGTCTTGTGAAGGAAGAATGGTAACTGTGGGAAGTTATCTTAAAGAGATGGCAGTGGAGCAGAGAATGGACTAACACACCGGCATGGAAAGAGCTAAGATAGGAGCATTGCAGGGGGAGAGAAGACCATGGTTCAATCTGAGTAATTACCTTGGAATGTTCAAGAATGGGAAGAGAGTCAACATGGCTGAAGCGGAGTGAGGAAGAAAGTGAGCAACTATCAGGAAGATAAGCAGGGCCCAGAAAGATGTATTTAAAAATACCTTTATTGTGTATATTTCACACACCATAAAATTCCTTCATTTTAAGTATACAGTTCAGTGGTTTTTAAGATAGAGAGTTGTACAACCATCATCATAATTTAATTATTTTTTAAATTTTTAATTAACATTTTAGCCATAATTTAATTTAAGAACATGTTAAACCCTCACATATTAGCAGTTATTCCCTCTTCCCATTTTCCCCTATCTTTAGCCCATGGTGACTTCAAATCTACTTTTTTTAAATGGATTTTCTTATTTTAGATATTTTCTATAAATGGACTCATAGTTCATCTTCTGTGACTGGGTCTTTTCACTTAGAACTGCATTTTCAAGGTTTATATATTTTGTATCATGTATCAGTACTTTGTATTTTATTGCCTGATAATATTCCATTGTGTGGATGTGCCACATTTTTATCCATTCATCTGTCAATAGAAATTTGGATTTTTTTCTGCTTTTGGCTTTTATGAGTAATGCTTTTATGAACATTTGCAAACAAGTTTTGTGTTGACATGTTTTCAGTTCTCCTGGGAGTTGAACTGTGGGTTTATACTAACTCTATGTTTATACTAACTCTATGTTTAACACTTCAAGGAAGTGTCAAAGTTCTCCAAAGTAGGCGCACCATTTTAGATTCTTACAACAATGTATGTGTTCCAATTTTCTCTGAATCCTAACCAACACTTGTAATCATCCGTCTTTTTTATTTTAGCTGACCAAGCAGGTGTAAGGTGGTATCTCATTGTGGTTTAGTTCATGGCTAGTGTATTTAATACAACTGACATTTGTTATCAATTTTATAACCTGCCACATTGCTGAACTCATTTATTAGTTCAAATGATTTAGTGGATTTCTTGTGACTTTCTATATAAAAAAATCTGTAGATCAATTTGGGGCCTATTTCTATCTTAATATTAAATCTTTCAAACCATTAATATGGACTATCTTTCCTTTATTTAGATCCCTTTCTCCCCAGATAAAATTATATACATTTAAGGAGTATAGAATAATGTTTTGATGTATATGTATACATTGTGAAATGATTACCACAATCAAGCTAATTAACACTTCCATCACCTCCAATGGTTTCCTTTTGCATGTGTTTCTGGTAAGAACACTTAATATCAAAATTGAAAAAAAAATTTGAAAAAAAAAAAAAAAAAGGAACGCTTAAGATCTATTCCCAACAAATTTCAAGACCACAATAGGTATTCTTAACTATAGTCACTGTGCTGTATTTCATCTCCAGAACTTATTCACCTTAAATAACTAAAACTTTATATTCTTTGACTAACGTGTTCCCATATGCCCCAGTCCCCACGTCCTGGCAACTGCCATTCTACTCTCTGCTTCTTTGAGTTTGACTTTTCTAGATTCCACATATAAGTGAGATCTTACAACACGTGTCCATCTGTGTCTGGCTTATTTCACTTAGCATAATGTTCTCACCCATCTTGTTGCAAATAGCAGAACTTCTTCTCCTTTTAAGATTGTTTTTCTTTTTTAAAGAATGAAAAATATCCCGTTGTATACATATACCACAATTTCTTTATCCAGTCACCCATTGATAGACCCATGGTTTGCTTCCATATCTTGGCAACTGTGAATAATGCTGCAGTGAACATGGGATTGCAGATGTCTCTTTGAGATACTGACATTGATAAGTGTTATTCATTTCACTTGGGTATATATTCAGAAGTGGGATGGCTGGATCATCTGGTGGTTCTGTTGAACTTTTTGAAGACCCTCCATACCATTTCCTTTAATGACTATACCCCTTACATTCCCACCAATGGTACAACCTTGTCAACCTTGTTATCTTTGGTCTTTTTGATAATAGCTATGTAGTGAGACGACATCTCATTTTGGTTTTGATTTGCATTTCCCTTATGATTAGTGACACTGAACATCTTTTCATATACTGGTTGGCTACTTCTATGCTTTCTTTTAAGAAATGTCTACGTAGGTCCTTTGCCAATATTTTAATTGATTTTTTTGTTGAGTTATTTGAGTTCTGTATGTATTTCTGCTATTAACCCCTTACCAAATGTATGGTTTGTATATCTCCCACTTATAGGTTATCTCTTCTCTCTGTTGATTGTTTCCTTTGCTGTGCAGGAAGCTTTCAACAATATTGTAGCATTCAGTCTACAAGTCTTGTACTTTTTTTGTTAAAATTATTCCTAGGTGATTTATTATTTTGTGATTAATATGAATAGAATTGTTTTCTTAATTTCATTTTCAGATTGTTCGTTTGTAGTGTATACATACACAATATTTGTTTGTTGATTTTATTACCTACGACATTGCCTAAATCATTTATTAGATTTCTTTTTTTGACTCATTGCTTGTTAGGGAAAGTGTTGTTTAATATCTTCATATTTGTGACTTTTCCAAATTTTCTTTGTGGCTAATTTCTATTTTAGTTCCATTGTAATCAGAAAAGTACTTTGCCTGATTTCAGTTCTTTTCAATTTGTTGTGGCTAGTTTTGTGGCCTAGTATATGACCTTTCCTGGGAAATGTTCACTGAACACTTGAGAACCATATATGTCTTGCTATTATTGGGTGGAATGCTCTATAGATGACTGTTAAGTTTAGTTTTTTGTGTGTGTTTTTAAGGTGTTCTTGAACTATTTCCTAGTTGATCTTACGACTGGTTGTTCTATCCATTATTGAAAGTGGAGTATTGGAAGCCCCAACTTATTGTTAAATTGTTTATCTCTCCTTTCAATTCTGATAGTTTATGCTTCACACATTTTGAGGCATATTGTTTATAATCATTAATATAATAATGTAATAATAGTTAATGAATATATAATTATACATTGTTAGGTAAATATATGTTTATAATCATTGAATCTTTCTGATGGCTTAACCGTCTTCTCATTACAAAGTGTCTATAAGGAATAAAAGGTTTTTAGTGCCTATGTGCTGTACTACTCCTTTTGAAGGACCATTAATAATAACTATGCCTTACATATAAGTCCTTATCATGTTCCCATAACTGTACCATTCACTTTGTAAACTAAAACTGTGGTACAAGGAGGCTCAGATATTTTGTCCAATCTTCGGAGAAGGATTAAAAGTAGAATTTCAGTCTAGGGAATCTGCTTTTGCCAGAGCATTCGTTCTTAATTACTGTACTGTATTTTGACAAACTTTTTGAAATGAATCACAATTGGGGATTTTTATATAAACATTAAAAATAAATATTGAAGACAACATAAGTTAAAAACAGCTAATACTGGATATTGATGAAGTGATCATGAGAAGAGAGATGTTTAAAGGTATACTTAATGCCATTTTAAGCCTCAAAATAGGGAATATGAGCTATTTACTTCTAGTTAAATGTTGTATTATATACACAAGCCCATTGTGTTTGAATACAACATCAGAGACACAGTTACTTTGTAAGGTCAATATTATCACAGACAATAGTAATAAAATTTAATTCAGAATTACAAAAATACATTGGAAACATATTTTCTTAACCCAGAGAGATGGAAGTCTGTCATCTCTCAGCAGATAGGAATGCCCTAGGATTGAGTTTAATTCAATACATGAAACTTAAAATTAAAAGCTAAAGTTGACATTTTTTTCTCTCCTGAAAGCTAGAAAATAAATTAGATTTCTCTTTCTCCCATTTTCTCTTCCACTTCCAAATCTTACACATCTCTTCAAGAAATGAAACTTTCAGTTTTGTTTGTATTTTTTTTTTCCAAAAGTAATTTTGGGTGCCAGAAAGATGCATTATGATTTGACAAAGACTGAACATCTTTAAAGACTGAAGTCATTATCAAAAAAATCAGTATAGACAGAGGCATGAATGTATAAAGACCTTGCGCTCCAATTGAGAGAGAGAGAGAGAGGAGAAAAAGAAGAAAAATAGTGACAGTGTGTCAACAGACCATTATAAAGACTTTCTGTGTCCTGACTTTTTCATCTTTACTTTTGTTTTCCATGGAGCTGTTGGGCATTCGTTACTGGTGGAAACCTACCTGGAGGTGAAGGGCCCGTAGGTTTTCTGGGAGTGGCAGAGGGATGTGGTCCAAATTGTTATCAGTGAGGTAGAGGTGATGGAGATCAGACATATCCTGTAAACATTCCAAATGTAGGGACTTAGTGGAAATTAGCAGCACCGCAGTTGTGTTTTCCATTCCCTGTTCATGCAACTATTTGTAAAATAACACACGCCTGTCATGGTCTTGTTTTGCAAAGACGAAGGAGATCAGTTCCCCAGGTGACTAGACATAAGTCAAATGAGTTTTGGAAAAATTAACTGTAAGCGAATATTTCTGGATGAAAATGTAAAGAGCTTCTCAATCTTTACAAAGAACCTTGCTTTGCCCACTCTCACTTTCTCTGTTTAAGCAAGGCAGTGTCTTCCCATGGGAGACATTCTGCAGAGGGGTTTTGAGGATCTAGGTGAGGCAGAGGAAGAATGGCCTTTGTGTTACAGGGACAGAGAAAAGAGTTTCTCTCCAACAAAGTCCTGTTCTCTCTAGTACAAGTACTAAGAAAAGGACAGCCTAGCAAGAAAAAACAAACAAACAAACAAACAAACAAAATTTAGACAATAATAGGTCTACTCTAGACAAACACCACAGAACAAACCATGACTCACCACCACCCATGCCAACAAAAGCTGAATGGGGAGACTGAACTTTGACCCTCGGCCGGCTACAGTGAGGTGTCCTAGCTCCCTTGCCAACCAGGGTTACAGGAGAGCTGGTGGAGAAACAGGACTTCGGCCCTTGCTCGGCAATAATGGGTCCACACCGCCCTCTGCACTCTCCCCGTGTCCCTTCAAACAGGATTTTAAATTTGTTTATCGGAGTTTAGAAGAGCAGCTTGAATACAGTAAGAGTGGGTAAGAGAGCTCATTGGTGAGTGTTCTCAGGCCCTGTGCTGTTATTACTCTAAGCAAGACCCTCTGGCCCCAAATGTGCTTTCTTCACTTAGAAAACAAAATTTCTAAGATTAACCAAATCCATCTTTTTTGCAAGGTCATGTAATGGACTTCTACCTCAAGGCATCACCCACACCCTGCACAGGTAGTTGTCCTTTAAGCCACACAAAATATTGGTCTTGAGTGGAGTTCTTAGAAAGTACAAATGGCCTGGCTGACCCCGTTTCCAGAGGCTCTAGAGTCCTCATGCAAGCTCGGCTCTCCGTCCCTCTGGTTCCACCAGCCTCAGAACTTAGCAAAACGCAGTATTTCCCAAAAGCTTGGTGTAGTTTATTTTAGGAGGTAAAAATCTCATCAAATTGAATCTACTTAGGGCAATAAAAATGCTAGTCATTGGATGACAAATGGGCTAGAAGGATGAGAAACTTCCATATCCAGACTTAAAACTCACTTTAAATGCTTCTTGCTTTATTCCTTTCCTTCCCAGCCTATTGCTGCTGATATCGATAAATGTCAAAGTGTTTGGCAGTTCGGGGAGCTGCCTTATTTTATTGTCACGCAGGACAAGCTCCCGGAGGCGAGGTAGCTTTCTGAATGCTTCCTCATCAATTTCAGATATTAGATTTGATGTCAAATCGATCCTTCTTAAATCATCTAGAAGGAAAAATGAAGGAGGTGGTTAAATACTCTTAAATATGTTTTGTTCACATAAAAGTACGACGACAAATTTTCCCACATGACAGCAAACAGAAATATGAAGTGAACTAGCAATAGACAACTAATGAAATAATTGTTTCTAACTACTTTATATAAAAATGTAATTGTTTCCTTTATGGAAATCTCAACCAGCAAAACAAGATTCTCAATGTTATACTTCAGAATATGCATTCCAAAAAATGGAATTTCTTAAAGTAAAATTTGTACCAGTAAATTAAAAAAAAAAACACCTAAAAAAAATGTAATTGTTTCCTCCCAATACTCTACATATTTATATACTTGTAAGAAAGCTTAATTTTAACAATGGTATTGACACATATTTATCTGGTCTTTTCCCTGAAGTCTTCATAAGCTTTGTCTAGATTTTTCTATTTAAAAGGTTTTCCTCAGTAATGACAGATTGCTATTTTTTCTCATCGTTATAGATACATTAGCATTAAAATACAAAGGCGTTCAAAAGAGATTTTCAAATGATTGAAACAGTTTATAAAGACAAGTTCCAAAATTCTTCGAAGTTCGCAACAATTATAAAGTCAGAATGTAGGCTTGTAGGCATCGATCATAAAGCAGTTGTGCCTTAATGGAAGTTATTCAAACAACCCAAATCCTAGTATTATATGACCACAACATTTTACTCAATGTCATGACATGATAATGAGATCTAGTCTATAAAATATACATATTTATGATTCTATTTCTTGAAAATTTTATTTGAAAATATATAGTTTCTTAAAGACCTTTCACTCTTCCTCATTTTTTCCCCACATAATTAAAGCAAACCTTCAAATATTTAAATAAGGAAAAGATAGTTGATTTATGAGCCATATTTTCATATTCAAGTTTCATTTTGTAGTGCAACAATTTTAGGAAAGTCTGTAAAGAAGACAAGAAGATTAGTGCTGTCGTCCATACTTAGGCTTGCAAAATCATTTTTGTTGATCTTTTTAATTCTGTTGAAGCGGGAATAGAAATAAGCAGTGTTCCTGGGCAGCGGAGGGATAGCATCAAGTTCACGGTCATCACAGTATACAGTGGTACTTATACAAGTACACAGAAGGCAGGTTGGAAAGTCTAAAAGGTAGAGGCAAATAATTACATGTAAGTAACAAAAACAGCTGCTAAGAGATAATGTGATTAGATGTTTGTTAAATAAGTTTACAGTCTCATACAGACCATCCAGGTATATTTCATATTTTCTTATATAGTTTTCTATAAATGGAGATTAAAATCAAATGTACCAATTAAAGCAGCCATAACAACTAGTACATTCTTTGTACTGTTTTAAATTTTATTTTAAATGACCCAGTGGCTATAGTGTGGTTGTGGCTTTTATACTCATTAGAAATTCTCTTTTCAAATATAAATATTAAGACTGGTTTTTGTAAAGTTAAAACATCACACGTAGTATTTTTATTAGGTCTTTGGTTCAATATTTAAACACCCCACTGAAACAATCTGCTTCGAGAAAAAGGGTAATAATCCTTTATATGAATTCACTCAATATGTAAGTATTGAATCCTTTCTAAGGAGACGCAATTCTATTTTACGACCTTCTATGAAAGATAAATGTGAATCACACAATAAAATGATAAATCTGCAAAATGTCATGAAATAATGAGCATAAAATAGGGGAATTTGACTCGGTCTGACAGTCATGGTTCTCTGAGGCGGTGATAACTGAGTTAGGATCTGCAGGAACAGCAGCTGACCATGTACTTCCCATTGGGAGTGAAGAGTGCACAGGTAGAGGAAACAGCACGGGCCAAGGCCCTTCCCTTTGGAAGGACTAAAAGATGGCCCATGCGGCTATAGCACAGAGAACATTGAAATGTATGGGACATACCATCCAGAGGCCTTATCGGCTGTTATTACAGATGTCGCATCTTATCCTAAGGATGGGCAGGGTATTTTGTGATCAGATTTGCGTATTAGGAAATCACTCGGCTTGAAGGTATGGTAGAGGACCGAGGGAGGGCCAGTGGACAGAGTGGAGATGAGTTGTTACCTGGTTCAAAGATGACGCCTGCTTGGCTGCGGTCATGATGTCATAGCGAAAAGGCAAGAGATCAAAAGACATTTGTAAGGCTGGGTTCTATCTTAGTATCTCGGTTGGTCTCTACCGCGCGCACACGCACGCACATACACTCTCCTTCACTCTCTGTTTAGCGGTCCTGCAGAGGACAGTGAGCTTCGAAGGAAGAAAGAAAAGCAATGACCAGAAGGAAAGGAAGAAAAGAGAATGGGAAGATGTATTGGAGGCCAGATGGAGAGGGAGAAGGAAAAGGGAATAGATAACCTTCTCACCGGGGACACCTGGGTGGCTCAGTTGGTTGGACGGCTGCCTTCGGCTCAGGTCATGATCCCGGAGTCCCGGGATCGAGTCCCGCATCAGGCTCCCAGCTCCACGGGGAGTCTGCTTCTCCCTCTGACCTTCTCCTCACTCATGCTCTCTCTCACTGTCTCTCTCTCAAATAAATAAATAAAATCTTAAAAAAAAAAAAACCTTCTAACGGCTGCTGAGATGTCAGGTAAGTTTAGGACTGAAAGTATCTCTTGGATTAGTCATTGGGGTGGTTATAGGCAACTTCTCTAAGAGCTGCGGAGTGAGGGGGCTGGAAGCCAGATTAACTGCCAGTTGAAGAGGGGAGTAGGGGGTGCAGAGATAGTTAGGGCAAATATAGACAATGCTGTTGAGATGTTTGTGAAGAAAGAGAGGGGGATGGTGATAGGCCTAAGGAGATATATTGGCAGTGTGTAAATTGAGTGAACAGGATCCACTTGTGGTTTGTGATCAAGAACCAGTAATGTGCTTACGAAGGTCTTTTTGCTGTCATTAAGTAGGAAAGTTAATCACAATAACAGCTTCAGGAATGAAAACTATTTTAATACTGGTAATCTGAGAAAGACAATTTAAGGGGAAGCTATAAAGTATTTAACCGATTTTTCAAATGATTATAAATTAATAGTTGCCACTTATAAAATTTTAAAAAGTAAAGCATTTGAGTCTTCTATGTATTCATGGCTTTGCTTTAGCAATAATTGCTTAGGATAATTCATACTATATAGGTATATGCTATATACATATATATGTGTATATATTCACACCAGTTATAATTTAATTCTCTTTTCTTCCACTCATAACCCACGTCTACTTTATATGGCTTCAGAATATTGTTTTTAGAAATCTATATTAATCATAAAAAATGATATTTTGATTACTAATGATTTACTATTTCGTTCCAAGCTATTTAACTTTGTTCAGTATATAAGACTTAAATTTAAGGGCACCTGGTTGGCTCAGTAGGTTAAGCATCTGCCTTTGGCTCAGGTCCTGATCTCAGGGTCCTGGGATTGAGAGCCCCACATCTGGCTCCCTGCTCAGTGAGGAATCTGCTTATCCTGCTCCCCCTACTCATGCTCTCTTGCTCTCTCTTGGTGCTCACTCTCTCTCTCAAGTGAATAAAGAAAATCTTTATTAAAAAGATTTAAATTTGGGGGCACCTGGGTGGCTCAGTGAGTTAAAGCCTCTGCCTTTGGCTCGGGTCATGATCTCAGGGTCCTGGGATCAAGCCCTGCATTGGGCTCTCTGTTCAGCAGGGAGCCTGCTTCCTCCTCTCTGCCTGCCTACCTCTCTGCCTACTTGTGATCTCGATCTGTCAAATAAATAAATAAAATCTTAAAAAAAAAGATTTAAATTTAATTTTAAAGTTAGAATTTCTGGTGATGCTTAGCCTGTGGAAATGAAAACGTTAATTAAAGTTTTAACTTCATTACTCACCCTCACTGTACTTCGGGGATAACTCCCCACCTCCCCAAAGTCATAGATGTTTTGTATAGTTTCAAAGCTGACATTCTTGAGCCATAGTTTTGACAAAAGTTTTTGAAAAGATTAGGCATTATATTTTTCTGTTGTGTTTGGCTTGGCTGAAAGACCTGAGTATATGGGTAATGATGCCAGATAGTCAACTTTTGAAGGATCTGAAATTGCTTAAAAGTAAATCATGTTCTAGATATATTTACTTTCCCTATTGGAAACTTTCTTCTGGGTACTCCTTCGATTGTGTGTGCATCTCCTGGGGTTTATTTGGAGAGTGTTCTACTCCCTAGAATAGTTACTATGTGGAAAGAATATGATGTATTCTTCAGAGATACTGGCTTAGAGTTTAGTGGTCTCTCTTCACATTTCAACACCACTATGTACCACCTCAATGATCTTCGACAACTTTTACACTATGTTAGGGTTTTAGCTTTCTATTGTAAAGTGGAAACAACAATACCTAATACGTAGTATCATTCCGACTCTTCAAAGAGTTCATATACATAAAACACTTTAGTGGTTGGCATATCCACAGCATTTTACAAAAGCCAACTTTTTACATTACTTATTGGTAAACAATTAAAGACTGGTAGATGCAGAGAGTAGATGGGGGGTTACCAGGGGCTGGTGGAGAGCGATGAGGTGTTGTTGGTCAACAGCTGTGAAGTTTCAGTTATGCAAAACGATTAGGTTCTGGAGATCTGCTGTCCAACATAATGCCTAGAGTTAACAAAACTGTATTGTACACTGAAACATCTGTTGAGAGTAGAAAAATAAACTCTTCTCTCAATAACAGAGTTAGGAGAATAACTAACATTTATTATGTTCACGATGGGTCAGGCACAAGATTCATTCATTTAATTCTTACAACAATTCCATGAAGTAAGATCTATTATTTATCATCCCATGTTTTAAGTAAGGAAACCAAGACAAAAAGTATTGCATGGCTTGATCCAGACTGCATATCCAGGAAGTCCCAAAGCTGGCATTTGAGTGACTTCCCTCTCTTGTTCTCTCAGTATGCTCTGTACAGAGTTTGTTGTATGACTTGGAACACATTATTGCTTCCACATTTGTTTGCATGTCTGTGTCCCTGTACTAGACAAAAATATCCATGATAACAGTAGTCGTTTTAAGATAAGTGTTATGTCTCCAGAACTTAGAGGTACAGAGACCCTCCAACTCTATACTCATATACTTTTGCAATGGGAATTCTACTCATTTTTCTACACCCCCTCGTTCTGCCATTCTCCATGTGGGAAAGACTTCTGGTGCGAGTCCGTCTGAATGCCCCCAAGGATGACATGGACACATTCTAACAAGAAATATAGACAGATCATAGAATTGTATTTAGCAACAGGAACTCTTCCTCATTAACTAAAAGGCTCTGGTTTAGATCACCTTCAGGCTGTACAAAATACAGTCCAGTGTTACGGAATGCTTTCCACTCGGCTTCTCCCAAGGACTGAATGAGAAGAAGCCCATGTTCCAATAAGTACACAGACAAGAATCAGAACAGGCTCGCTTGAGGGGCATCTGGGTGGCTCAGTGGGTTAAACCTTCTGCCTTCAGCCTTTAGGGTCCTGAGATCAAGCCCCACATCAGGTTTTCTCCCCAGCAAGGAGTCTGCTTCCCCCTCTTTCTCTGCCTGCCTCTCTGCCTACTTGTGATCTCTGTCTGTCAAATAAATAAATAAAATCTTAAAAAAAAAAAAAAAATCCAAAGTGTGCAATAACAGCTATGAGATCTCTTGACAAGTTCCTACCATTTTTTTGAGCTCGTTTCCTCAATAAGGAAGACCTACGACCTTTACATGGAGGTTGTAGTCAAATGAGAGAATGTGAGGCAAGCATTGTGACCCACAGATCGCCTGTGCCCAGTCAGTGTAAAATATTATTACTATTGCTGTCATCACCATCAGCCACCACCACCTTATCCCCCTAAACTGCTGTGGCCTGCTCTGTCAGACCTGAATTCTCATCTTGCTCTAACATGTAGTGGATTCTTTGTTCTAGAAATGCATTCTATCACTAACGGTTTAGAGTAATGATGCTAAATAAATAGTTTTGTCCCAAATCTTTGGTTATTTGGTAATTTCCATCATGCCAAAGCTGAATTCTTAAAATTGTTTAATATTTGAATATAAAATATATGTGTATCTCCTGCTTCAAACCCAGCCTATGGCAAAACTTTCCCTGTGGGTCATGTGGGTTGCCTGTGGCATTGGAGTTGGCAGCTTTGAGGTATGACCAAGTGGACTTAATTCAGATCACCCATGATGGACCTGACCTTCATTGGTGTGTGGGCCCAGAACCCCGGTGAATTCAGGCTCCTGTGGAGAGGAGCCATCGATCAGTCTGGGGGTGGACTCCTCTTCTTCCTCCTCTTCAGCCTCATCCGGCGGTGGGGGTGGGGTGAGGAGCTCTCTGTTCCCAGAAGGCATCACTGTGGCTGTTTCAAACTGAAAAAGAAACAGAATTTCATCAGGCAGCCTTCTTAATCACCCACACTATGGGGCACGACACAAATTTTACACATATCCATTTTTGCCGCAAGAGGTCGCTGGTGTTCTGAAATGCGACACTGCAGGGTCGTCTCGCCTGGCTGAGACATGAACCACACACATGTGGTTCTAGTTACTGTTGGTTTTAATTAATTTGGTTTTCAAATCTTAGTAATAATTTCCAATGCCCATGGTTTTTTGGTTTTAGGTTTTTGGTGGGTTTTTTTGGTCATCCTGCTCTTTCAAACGTTTTCACATGTTTATTCATTTTTTAAAAGCCTCATTTATTGTTTTCTAAATACATAGCATTGCAAGAATGCATTATTGCTGGCGAAGATTCAAATTAATCCAGAAGTGTGCAGAATAAAATCCCAAACTCCCCTTCACCCTGAAGTCCAGATTCCATTCCCTTTGAAGATAATAATCATTAAGAAATTAAGGTGTATGCTCCAGTGGTTATAATCCTTGTTTTCCTAGATTCAAATATTCTGGGCTTGTTTGTTCATCTGTTTGTTTTACAGTTTACACTTCTCCAGTTGTTTTACTGTAAAGTATCATGTCTACCAAAAGAAAAATATATATGGAGTTATGAAAACTATAGATTTGATTATGATGTGAGTAACAGGTATTACCGACAATATCTGAGTTTGTTACATTGACCTTTTCGAGAGCTTTGACAATAGAGGGAACTTACTAAAATGGAAAAAAAAAGATGCTCAAATATTTTTCTTAGATAATACTTGGTTTTCTCTTCTTGCATATTTTGGGTGATGAGTAACTGCTCTTAGCAGCACTGTTTGCATTTAGAATAACTCCTTACTCTCAAATCCTTTCCCATGCCTCAATGTCTGTTCCTCTGTATGTACAACTTTGTCACTTTAAGCAGGAAATCTGTTCAAGATAGTTGGCAACAGGCAGCGCCCACTATTGGGCACATACTTTCTTCATGGAAGCCCCAGAAATCCCAGATTCTCCTTTTTCAGCCCTGATAGGGCTGCTTGATTCTTTCCACCCTTCTTTATTTGCATGTATTAAACAAGCAAACACACACATGCACACACACACACACGCGCACACACACACAAATTACTTTCTAACTTTAATGTCAAAATGACATGCACGGTATTACTTTTATGTGTAAAATAAATACATAACTAGGGCAGATATTTTCTGAGTATTCTAGATAGATATTTTAGACAATCACAATATTTTAAAGATATGTTTATTATTTAGTATTTTTTTTCATAAATTTGAATACATTGCTTCACAAACGAAAATCATCCCTTTAAAGGAACACTAAACTATTTTGTCAGTTCACACTTTTGAATTGTGTCTCTTTCTGTGTTTCTGTAGGGTATCCCCACTTCTGCCTTTCCTACACTGTATTGAAATGACACCATCAGTTTTCTGCCTATCCAAGCCCACTAGTTGGTACACTCTAAGTTACATGTTTTATCTTTGTAACTCAAATCTGTAGCATGATAGGTGATCAACAAGTACTTCTTAAATATAATTTAAAAATTGCTTGTGCAGAATATATCTATTTCACAGAATATATACATTTCACATTTAATTTTAGAGATTTTATTGATAAGAATCACAAATGTGTTCATGTTCACTTTAAATGTACTTAAAGCATGAAATCAAACAAAAACAACTCATACTGTCTTTGGTGCATTAGGAAGCCATACACAAAGATTTTGTAAAACTTGGCCAGGAATCTCCACTTGAGAAGATTGGGCATACTTCCTTAATCAAGGAGACATACGGTTTCCATCTGCAGGATCAGAATGAAGCAGATTTAGAAGGAATAGACCTGCAGAGACCAAAAGGAGGCTCCAGGAAGAGCGGAAATTGAGACAGATGTTTCATGGAAGGGAGGGAGCCTAAAGGGAGAAACACATTCCAGACACGTTGCCTTGAATCTTTAGCTTTGCAGGAAAAATGTTTGCACATACTTTCTACAGATAATTGTTTTTCCACTCATCTGACGTGAAGCTGTAAGCTCTCACTTGTCATCCAGTATAATGAGGCAAAAACAGCTTTTGTGTCTATCGGAACCTGTTTTGTTCATGCTTCCTTGCTAATAAAATGTGAATGTTGAACAATTTTGAAGACCTAGGGAAAGGAGCGCTTTTGCAGCTCAGCAAAATCCCAGAACTATACACTCAAAATGCTGTTCCTGGGAAGCTTTTGCATTGTAGACACGTTTATTCTCACTACTGAATAGACATGGTTTAGGCTTCTGTCATTTTTTTTCTTCTTTTAACAATTTCCATACTGTGATACAAAGTTGTGAGGCAATGCATGCAGAGAAAGGAAGCCAGGGAAGCATGAGCACCTGGCTGTCCATGTGGCTGACTTTTATGCTTACGCTACCGAAACCTAAATTTGGGAATAAACACAAATGGCCAGAAAACATCCCTGCCCCTTTTCCTCAAGCTACCACAGGCAACCCTCAAATGCAAATATAATCGAGGCTCCGACATAAATATTCTTCCTTTCTGTACTTTCCTCCATTATTTTTCCTCGTTTTACTCTGAACTGTTCCCTACTAAACTGTCTTAACCTCTTAATTATATTTACCTGAATTTTACGAACACAGTAAATACAGAGGATCACTCCTGCCTACGGTCTTGGACTTAGCCATCCCTGTGCTTGCATCGTCTTCCCGATGTGGGACCAGCAGTGCACATCTCTGCGTGGACTGGTTTGTACTAAGTTGTCAATTTCTACCCCCTTTTCACTGGGCTTTAGAGCTAGAGATAGTTTATGTCATGGTGGACTGTATTTAGGCATACTTTCCATGCTTATGAAAGAGGATGTCTGTACCAGAGATGACAGTTGCTTAGCCAACTGACAGTGATCTGGGAGGAGGGAAGTTTCAGCAGATGTCAGGTTGGAGCGTAACAGTGCCAGGAAGGGTCCCCAGGGCTGCGTCGGCCTCTGCACCCACACAGCCTTGACTCCATGTAAGTAATCCAGCATCCCAACACAATCTCAGGGAAAAAGGAGTTGACATGACCCTCAGGTGTGTTAGATTAAGTCTCTGCTCCCTGGAGACGTCAGGACTCTAAGTAGAAAAATGACTCAGTTTCCTTCCTCGTAGCAGATGATGTGTTCCGAGATTTACCAGCAATATTTATATCGTTAAGAATACCGCAAAAGATTTGAGATGTTCGTTCTCTAATCATCAGAGGAGTTATCCACAGAAAAGCCTTTCTACAAAAGCCTTTCTACTCAGCACCATTTTAAGTGGTAACATTTGGTTATAAATAATTTTAATCAAATCCATTTGTCTCTTAGCAAAAAGCACATCTAAATGACCTGTAGGACTATATTGCTCCCACGGGGTCTACTTAATATGTTTGTCTTAATTTCAGAATAAAACTATGAAAAAAAAAATAGTGCATTTGGAAACAACAGTCATACTTCTTCCTGACTGCCTTCCCTTGCCAGGGAACCCTGTCAGTCCTGAGTTCTTATTGAACATGTTCCTTACCAGTTGAGGATGGTCACAAGCCATTCGCTGTGGCTAAGAATGTGTTCCGACTAATAAAACATACTGTGTGTGTTTTTTCCTAATATTTTGATACCTTTTGATCTCAGCACTTAATTGGCTGCTGAATTTCCAATGAGGAACTTTATGAAAATGTCACATATGCATGATAGAAAGAAAGTTACAAAAGAGTTCAGGATACTCAGATTTGATAACTACCTCCGTGAATGAATGCAAAGATCACTGAATGAAAGAGTGAAATTGTAAATGTTGTGAATGAAATTGTAAATGATGTAAATGGAAGGTTTGCCAGTCTTTATAATGATCTAATCAACCAGAAAGAATGTGCCAAGCATTACACTTAAATTAGGATCATTATGTTCACTTTACCTGTCAGTATTATTTTCAAACATCTATCAATACTTTTTTTTTTTTTTCTCTCTGTGTCCACCACCATAACCGTAATGTAAGTCACTATCCTGGGAATACAACAATAGTTGACTGACAGGAAGTTGTCGCCTCCTCCGCTATATATTCACTCTGTAATGAGAATAAGTTCTTAAAAAGACAAAGCTGACCATGCCAAACTCTGCTTAAAATCCTTAAATGAGGGGCACCTGGGTGGCTCAGTGGGTTAAAGCCTCTGCCTTCGGCTCAGGTCATGATCCCGGGGTCCTGGGATCAAGCCCCGAGTCGGGCTCTCTGCTCAGCATGGAGCCTGCTTCCTTTCCTCTCTCTCTGCCTGCCTCTCTGCCTACCTGTGATTTCTGTCTGTTAAAATAAATAAAATCTTAAAAAAAAATCCTTAAATGAATATTTACTCTTAATAGTCACAAGAACAGTGCCATGCAGGAGCACAGAAACATACTGGTTAAGTGGAAGGGTGCTGAGGAGGTGAGCTTGACTCTAGCTTACCTCTGAGACTTTGGGTGAGTTACTTTATCTTATGAGCCTCAGTTTTTCTATCTATAGAATTCTGGTATGCATAGTAGATAGTACAGCTGTGTTAGGATGAAAATGTTTATATAGTAAGTACCATGGAAATTTACTATTATTTGCTCTTTTTATTTTTGCTATTTTTTATTTTATGTTTGCTATGATTACTAAAATAAATTCAAAACTCTTTGACTTACAAGGTCTTGCATGGCTTGACCTGACTAGTGTCCCCTTTCCTCCATTTCATGTCAGTTTGCTCTTCTGCTGTACTGGCCATCTTTAATTTGTTATGGTCCTTGTTCTATAAGACATTTCCATGTACAAGTTGTTCTGCTTAGAATTCATCCCATACCTCTCATCTTTTTTCCCCAATCTTGTTTTACTTTTTATCAGCTTTATTGACAATACAGTAAATCCATGAAGAAAAAGAAAGTGAAACATGTATACACTGAGATCCTTGTTGACTCCTTGATATTCACTTAAGGATGAAGATATAATTGTTCCTATTAGCATATAAAAAAATAAAGCAGATTTTAGTGTAAATACTAATAGGCTTTGGGATAGAGTCATAGTGAGGTCTCCATCCCAAGAACTGAAGTGACTTTAGCTTGTTCTCGTGATATAAAACTGACCTTAAAAATGCACACACACACACCCATTCCTCCCAAGCTTTTGGGAGCAGCTTCCTGACTCTTGACTTACCTGTGATAATAGTATAGCTAAAGAAAGAAAAAAGTAAAATGAAGAGGGTGGCAGCCTAAAAAAAAAAAAAGTTCAGGAAAGAATGGTTTATTTTTATGATCAGCATTGTTTGGAGATAGAAATATGAAATTTGTTGAATATACACAAAAGTCACTAAAGAGATCATCTCTGGTATCAAAAGAAGTTTTACTGGATCTCCTCAGGGTCTAGATGAAAATAACTAGCATGGATTGACTATTCACTATGTGAGCATCTGTTATGTTCTTTCCAGTGATTCACATGTAATTATCAGAATCACTCTTTGTAGAAGGTGCAATAATTGTGCGCATTTCATAGATTTGTAAACTGAGACCAGGGATGGGAAGATCAAGTAAATTGTCAGAGGTTACATGATTTCTAAATACTAAGTCCAGGATTTGAATCTAATTAGTGCTGCCACAAGACTGTTTAGTTTACTTAATTATGATTTAACCCAGTCAAATCAATTTCTGCTGAATTATCTAGCTTCTTAGGTACTTGCACTCTGAAAAAGAGGGGTTCCAGATCATGGAAGTGAGCCTTATCATCACGGGGAAATGCCTTCACATTATAAATTCATAAATGGACTTTCTTGTACAGATTTTAAGCCTCATATAATTTTTTCTTGGCATCATTCATCAGCCTACAGTCCGAATTGATCATCACTGATTATGTTAGCCAGTCACTGATCCTGGATGCTGAAGACCATACCAAAGCCATATTGCCCTGTGGGAGCACTTGACAGTCATTCAGTCTTCCCCTGATATTGACATGTACGAAAAATATCATATAACATCAATGTAGGTGGATTATAACATTCGAGTAGCATTTATTATAATTCTCACTTTTGTTGGAAATAAATATTATGTCAGAATGAAACTTTAGTCTGGTTAAACATGATGGCTAAGACAACTCCCAAGTATTCACCACAGTTTCATTTTCCTCCTGGGCATTCAGCTCAAGTACATTTTCCACTTTCTTTGACGCTGGCTTAGGTCATGTGGTCAGTTTTAGCCAACGGAATGGGAAAGGAAGTAACACAGCACATCTGGTCCAAATAAGTGAGGAGAAAGGATACTTTCTCAGTCTGTCAACAGAAGATACCAGTGTGACCTTGAAGTCCCAAGGTGAAGATGGTGAAGTTCTAGCATGAAAGAAGTTTGAATGCCTGAATAACTACCTGGAGGACTGTAGCCTGTTGGCCTTTATTGGACAGTCATGTCAGCAAGATACGAATTTTTATTGTGTAAAGCCATGGGGATTTTGAAATTGTTTGTTACAGCTGCTAATATAACTTGCCCTCATATACATCTTTTCAATTTTTGTTTTCTTTTCCATTTCTTAGTCACACTGATGGAACAATTTTTAATACTTTAATACTAGGTTGATTTACCTGGCATGTATTATTGACACTAGAAAAAAATGCTTATTTTTTTGTCACTCTGTTCCCTGATTTCCTTTTTTTTTTACAAACAACTCTTCTTTGATCTTGCTTATTTGGTGGAGTACTTACTGAAAGAGTATAACCCCACATTTGAGTGAATTTACCATTATTTCAATTTACTTTTTTAAAAAATATTTTATTTATTTATTTGACAGAGAGAGAGGGATCACAAGTAGGCAGAGAGGCAGGCAGAGAGAGAGAGGAGGAATCAGGCTCCCCACTGAGCAGAGAGTCCCATGTGGGGCTCAATTCCAGGACCCTGAGATCATGACCTGAGACAAAGGCAGAGGCCCAACCACTGAGCCACCCAGGCACCCCCAATTTACTTATTTTTAAAGCTCAGTATTTTATTAACTAGATTAAATCAGAGTTAATAAATATGTATAAAAAGCAAATGTCAAATATCAGAATTAGTTAATGGATTTCTATTTACTTCAGAAATCATAAAATCATAATATTTGATATTGCTAGGAGGTATTTATGAAAACGTGAATTCTTTTATGTTTTTAAAAATTTATCCTAATAGATGGTGATTCATCATAAATTTATAAATCTAATTGGTAATGCTTCTTTGTATTTAATGCAATGAAATGAAATAAAGCAATAAAATGAAAAATTTTAATGCAAAAGAAAAAAGCTGATGATTTGAAGATTTCATTTAATCCTACCTTCTCTAGTCCGTGTCCCTTCTGGGACCACAGTATTTTGTTGTTCACATGTTTATTTTTCTCATTTCCCTTCCTTTTTGTCAGGAAGCGGCAATATTCCAGGTTCAGTTGCCAGGAAAAATTCTACTTCAGTCAGTTTTATCCCGGTTTATTGAGGTCTCCATTCACCATCATTTTGCTAGGCTCCAGAAACTTAATAGATTTTCAATATCTTAGTTCTCGCAAAATGTATCATCTAGTTCTAATTGAATGTCTCCAAATAATATTGGTAGAGAACTTTGGCAAAGGCTTTAGGAACCTTATCTAATAGCAAAGCCAGTTCACATTCCTTTCCCCCTTACTGCCCTTGTTCCCCAAGTAAGAATGCCAGAAAGATAATTTAGTGTAGGCTGAAATCAGTAATCTCATGAGGATAGGGGTAGGGGGAGAGTCAATCACAGTAATTGAAACAAGAAGTTGGACTGAAAACCAAGAGATTTGGAAGCTTATAACCTCTAATTTTTTTTTTTTTAATGATGGAGTAATTTGGTATTTTTTTTTTTTGTTTCAATCTTTCCTATTCCAACACAAAATAAACTGTTCCTCCTAATACATACTTTATTGGTTCATGAAGCATAACAAGCCATGTCTTTTAGTATCTAAAACTTTTATGCATAAAATTGCTATCACTCCTGGTGATGATGATGAGAAGGAGGATGTATATATTATCAGATGGTAATAACAACATTTAAAATAGGGAAACATGCATTTTTTAGAGGATGTCCCAGGGAGGACCAGCTAAAGTCAAATGCCTGTGAAAGAGATAATTAGCATGTTAATTTGTTTCTACTGTCCAATTTCAGTGGTAAAGCCCTACAAAACTTTACAAATTTAGAAACCTGACTTGATGTTTTAGGGGCAGAATTACCCCAAAACTGTACTAAACCCAAAATCTAACCTGAATCCTTCTACGGTCACCAATATTTTATCTGTAGCCTCTGTAGTCTCACTTGGGAAGCTAATTATGATCAAAAGAGTATTGATAACTGAAGACCCAGAGCAAAGGACTCAAGTAAGTCAGCTCTTTAATAGCATGAGGCAAAGGAAGAGCTGTTTCTAAAGGGATCAGAATCTTTAAATTTGTTGATGACCGTAAGTTTTTGCTATTACTAAGGCTGAATCATCTTGCCAGTAGAAGGCTGTTGAATGGTAGTTAACTGGCCTTGAAATATTTGATTTTATGATCTACTTTTTTTCTCTCAATACCAAAATGTACCAATTCCCTTCAACTTCCTTTATGTCTTTATATATGTTAGAGAGTCAATATAGTTTTAGTGGAAGGATTTTTATCTTAATTGTGCTGGATTTGATTTCATTCATATTTATGTCTTTGATTAAATCAGAGTTTTGATATTATAACTCCAGAACACACTCATAAGAAAATTTGATCCAGCCTCAATATTTTTCTTATATATTTTCTTTGTCCTTCTCATATATGTTCATGTGAGTCATAATACATATTATGTATTATGGAGTCATAATCCATATTTTCAACCATACCCTATACTTCGTTAAAACCCACATTGAATGTGAGCAGAGAGACTGGCGTGATATCACAGTGGTTATCCTTTAGCTCTCATCTAGCCGCATCTCATATTGGCTGCATTGACATCAAAAGCCAGTGATTGTACAACTTGATGCGTGACATTACCAAGCAATAACCCTTGCACTATTTCCATGCCTATGTGTGTGGACGTTAACAAACACAGGTTAAGTCTGTCTATTCCTGGCAGACTAAAGACAAGATTAACCAGAACTTGTCACTGGAAGATCCAGTGAAAGGCTTATTAAAGGAGAGTTAGGCAGGAAAATAACAGGTCAATTTCAACCTTGAGTTAGATATTATTAGTGTGATGGGAGAACATGTCCAGGATAGGATTACCCAACTCAAAACTACAAAGAATTCTAAAAGATTTTTGAACAATGTTACTTCTAGAAGATTTATAATTTACTAGCCTTTAATTTTTTTTTAAGGATTTTTTTTTAATTTCATCAGTATTTTTTTTATTTTTATTTTTTTTAAATTCTTTTTTTTTCCAATTTATTTATTTTCAGAAAAACAGTATTCATTATTTTTTCACCACACCCAGTGCTCCATGAAAGCTGTGCCCTCTATAATACCCACCACCTGGTACCCCAACCTCCCACCCCCCCGCCACTTCAAACCCCTCAGATTGTTTTTCAGAGTCCATAGTCTCTCATGGTTCATCTCCCCTTCCAATTTACCCAAAAGCACATACCCTCCCCAATGTCCATAACCCTACCCCCCTTCTCCCAACACCCCTCCCCCCAGCAACCCACAGTTTGTTTCGTGAGATTAAGAGTCACTTATGGTTTGTTTCCCTCCCTATCCCATCTTGTTTCATAGATTCTTCTCCTACCCACTTAAGCCCCCATGTTGCATCACCACTCCCTCATATCAGGGAGATCATATGATAGTTGTCTTTCTCCGCTTGACTTATTTCGCTAAGCTGTTTATTTATTTTAGAGAGGGGGGAGGGGCGGGGAGAGAGGGAGAGTGAGAATCCCAAGCAGATTTATGCCCAGTGCAGAGGTTCAATCCCAGGACTCTGAGATCATGAACTGAGCTGAAATTAAGAGTTGGATGCTTAACAGACTGAGCCACCCAGGTGTACTTAGTTTACTAATTTTTTAAAAGATTGATTTATTTATCTGAGAGAGAGTGAGTGTGAGTGGGGAAAGCCTCAAAGAGGGAAAATCTCAAGCCGACTCCTTGCTGAGCAAGGAGACAGCTCAGGCTTGATCTCATCATTGATGAGGTTGTGACTGAGCAGAAATCAGGAGTCAGCCACTTAACCAACTGAACCCCCTGATGTCCTTATTTATTTATTTTTTAAATCTATTCTTGTGTTAGATGCCACAAGACAAAATCTACAGGACTATGTTAGAAAAAAAAAGTCTACACCAGAAAGAGAAATGAGAAGGCATACATCTAGCACACAGTCTTGGGCACTAAGTATGTTGACCAAATTAAAGGCAGATTAAAATAATTCAGAAAAAAATAGCAGCTAAAAGAAGAGCTGAGGGAAGTCAAACACCTGATCTGGGCCCATCCTGAGAGATATGATCTCAATAGTTTGAGGTGTGGCCAAGGCATTAGGAATTCTAAAAACTCTAGAGATGATTCAGATATGCGGGCAAAGCTGAGAACCACCACACTAGAGAGGAAATGTACTCCCTTGAGTAGGATGTAGAAGACAGAAATGCTAATTAAGCCCTGGAACTTTGAAAGGTTAGTAAAGTCTTGATGACAATGTGGTAGGATTGTTTTATACTAAGCTCCCAGGGGCCAAAGCTTCACAAACATTCATGACAGCTTCGGTTTAAGAATCTGCTGAAGTTGATGCTCTTGCTGGGGGAAAAAATGGGGAAGAAGGGAAAGCTCCCTGGGAGGTAGATTTCTTGGATTCCAGAGCAGGAAACCAAGGAGAAGCCACTGGCATAGCTTTCAGGCTGAAGAACCCCATGAGCTGAAAATTCTTGCTTACAAGATCATCTGTCACCTCAGAGAATACACAAGGAGCATCAGGTGCCAAAAACCCAGGGTTTCCAGGAAAATAGGCCTTCAAAGGCTTTGTGTTGAGTATGCAAAAAGAGGAGGAAACTTCTGATTGACCTGGTGACCAGGCTGGCTGCCATCATATGTTTGAAAAACATTCTGAAAATAGGACTATCCCATATGCTACTCTAAGAGTCCTTATACTAGGGGGTATTTCCTAGTTCAGTGCTGCTCAAACCACTGAAGGGAACTACACGTGTATCTCAAAGAATCCACTCATGTCTTCGTAACTGAGAGAGTCCAGTCTTACCCAGGCAAGATGAAGAGAAAGCAAGAAGAATTGGGAAAAGGAGGTTTTGGACTGTCTATTCTTTGGGTTTTCAAATCAAAGTCAAGCAATTCTGATTTTGTACTATAATCTCTTTGGATTTAAACAAGTTCAGATTTTAACATGCAGGAGAGGTTAATCTGTAGGCTTTTATTTTTTCTCAAAAACCTCATAGAAGTAGGGGAATTTATGTGTTATCTTTATGTTTCTCTATGTTTTTATGTATGTATCTCTATGTTTTTATCTTTATGTTTGTGTTATCTTTATGTGGTTTTTTTTTTTGAGTATATTTACTTAGCATTTATTTTCCTTTCAGAGTCTTTCGTAAGCTCTATTATTAATGTGGCTTGATATAATTTGAGGTAGAATACAGAACTGAGGATAAAATGCCAATCTCAGGTATAGGAAGGCCTTTAAGATAAATTTATTGATGACCTCAGATCCATTTAGAGCTTCTAAGAGCAAAATCTACATTCTGTCAGAGCACGCCTAAGAGTGCTGGTTGGCATGGGGGTATGTCTCATAAAGGTGGGAGCATGACTGTCCTAAAACCGGGATGTTTTCTGTTGAAGGGAAGAGCTATATTGAACTTCATAGTTAAGCTTAACAGATTAAAAGTCGCCATCTTAGAGGGGGTTGCGTTCTCTGTTGATCCCTTTACTCACTCTTCCTAAGGAAGAAAGACTGGGATAATTGGTGGGTGGGCTTGAGTCGGTCAACCTCCTTTTTTGGGGGGGGATTTCCTGCCTGTCAAGAAATCTGATTTTATCCCTCCATGCACTAAGATTTACTGGATCAGACACTCATCTGAGAACTGTGGTTAACCTCCGTTGCCTCAGACTGATGGCATATTTACTTCTGGAATTTTATATTAGGATGCTCATAATGGCTTCATACCTAAATTGTAAATTTCAACCTAGCCTTTATCAGTAGTAAAGGAGATATTTTGAACTCTATTTGTCTGAGTCTCGTTTCTGTTACTCAACTGGGTCTGAAGTTAGGCAATGCATTAGGAGGAGTTTTTATGGGGTCCCTTGAAATCTAACACCTACTGCCCAGAAAAAAATCAGTATTATATGTATCTATATGTGTTATAAGACAAAATAATATGCATTTTTATATACATACCTGCCTCCTGGTTTCATATTATGTTCACAACTCTTGTTTTCTGTATTTGCTGCACCTTCTTTATTTATATTTTTATGCCATAATGTAAAATAATACATAATTAACAATATATAATACAGGATGTGATATTGTGGAGAACATAATACAATATACACTGTATTATAGAGTTTTAGAAATTATTTTATGAGGTGATACTGATGCGTACAGATTACATTTTATCTATATCTACATTTATATTTACTGTGTGTGTGTATATATATATATGTATATATCTATTGCTGTACACATTGTAACTTTTGTTCATGTAAGCAGCCTTAAATACTGCTGGTGTGGTAAACACACAAGTAAAGTAACACGTCTCAGATTTGCTGTCAGGGCTGAAACTGAGAACAGATTTGGAGAAATAATTTCTCAGCATATATATTTTGTGACAGAATTCATAGAAGACTTATGTCTCGCTAGATAACTACAGATCTGTATGTATGTATATGTGTGTGTGTGTATATATATGTGTGTGTGTGTGTATATATATATCTATTTTCACTTCCTCTATTGTGTTGAAGACACATATTTATAAGATGGGTAGACTGGGAGGTACTGAAGGAGAGAGAAGAGCTGGTGTGATCTACTTGGCCCAATTCTTGGCTCTCAGCAAAAGACTGGGAGGCAGATCTGAAGTGAACTCATGCCTGGTGCAGTGAGCCTTAGTTCCAGCTGAAATCCCGTCCCTTCCATGAAGGGTTCCCTGACTACTATATGGTGGATCAGTCTTTGTCAATATTGACTGAAGGAGTCATTTGATGATAGAGCTACTCACATTTATGAAACACTTACCATGACCAAGCTCTAAGGTAAGCAGTTAACAAGTGTATCTTACCTCATGCTCATAAAGTAGCGTATAAACAGGAGGCTGAAGCTCAGAAGGGTTGTATGATTTTCCAAGGCTGTACAGTTGGCGTTCAGGCCTGGGACTCACACGCAGGGAGTCTGACTCCAGAACCCAGTCACTCAAACTGCCTCTTAAGGGTGAAACAGGTGTATACATGAGAAACACCCGAAGTCGGTGGTTTCCTTCATTATGCTTTGTAGTGGGTGGTTTCATAGTTTAAATGCCCCGGCAAAGTCAGGGTGGGAAACAGGTCCTCACCAATATATTCACTTGGATTGGATGCTCACTGTGTCAGTCACTTCCTAACCAGGAACCCCACGCCTTCAGCAGATAATATTTAAATTATAGGTGTGTCTTCTTAAAAAAAAAAAAAATGGAAATCCAGAATGTTATTTGGATTTTCACTGTAACCCAGACTAAGGGGTTTGTTAAACAGAATGGAATTTTAAATTTCTCTTTTTCCAAAATTGTCCCACACAGTTGATAATAAATCTTGAAGCTATTCCTTGTCGTTACCATCATGTCAACATTTGGCTTCTGAAGGTGTTAAAAGGCTCTGGGAAATATTCAGCCTGGTTACTAAAGATATATTCTTAAGGGTTTCATAGACTGGGATGTGGATATGTTAAGTGCAATGGAATTTCGCTCTAAACATTGAGCACTAGGCTCAAATTGATTTAAGCGATCCATATAATTATCTCAAAGAATGTGACCACGAAGACTGGCAATGAAAGCTGTTTCTTATTTTCTATTTTATCTTGAAAATGGGTGAGGAAGAAATGTGTTCGGCAAAGATTGTCCAATCCCCATACTTCTCACAAAGTAGCTTTCAGTTCGGAAGGATTGTCTTACCTCTCACTCCCTTAAATACTTTGACAGCCAAGACAGATGCTTAGATACTGTGTTAATTATCATCACTTGAAAATTCTTGCATTTTTGATTCCTAACAATCAAATTACTTAATTTCAGAGGAAAGAAAGCTCAATATTGGGCACAGCTAAAAGAAGTGAATATTAAAGAGAAAGAAAATAATGAAATATTTTAATGCCAAAGTCTCTCTGGTTTGGCATTAAAACAATCTGGTTTAAATTTTACTCTGAAACTTACTAGCTGAATAACCTTGGGCAAAATTCTGATCCTTAGTTGATCTTAATAATAATAATAATAATAATAGGATAATTTATCATTTCAAGGGGAAGTTATGAGAATTAACTTATGTTTGTGTTCTCATAAATAAAGTATAATACAAATACAAACAAGTCACTGATAAAGACCACCAATGTTCTTTTGTTTCCTGATGAGCCTATATGAGTGTATATGTTTTCAGAAATTTCCAATAGTTTTAAAATAACATTCAAACAGTTTAACACTGTTTTTAAAAGAAGCATATGGTAAGTCAATCAGACAACCATATTAAAAGCTCATAGTAAAATTCTTCCCTCCCTTCCTCCAGAGTGTCTTTGGTGAAGAGGGAGAGTGAAGAGGAAGATAAGCTTTTATTTGTTGCCAAGTCCTGAAAAGAACATTTAACTCGAGTCGAGTTTAAGTTACTTCTTCCAATAAAAAGTGTTTTATATGCAAACCATAAGTTTGAAACTTTAAAATGTATAAACTGGTCAAAGCGAGACGTCACTTCAAATATAAGGATAAAAGTATCCCATGCCTTCATCACCAGAAGAAATAAATAGTAGAACTATTACTAATCTGATTACTTTTTGTTCAGAAAATACAGAGATGGTTTTTTAAATTAGCTACATGTCAGCATGACCAAAGTGCTATGACAATCTATCATACTTAGATAACCTAATTAAAAATACATCTTATATATCATTATGTACAGTGGACATTCATTCTGTAAGTGGCCCCAAATTAACTTGATTCTCCTTAAGCACTTTCTAGTATTACGGGACATCAACATTTATTCTAAAACTATTTACATGGCACCATATAAGCATGATGGAAACTGAAAAGAAACCATTGTTCAACTGTTACTGGATGAACTCCCTTCATTGAGTTTTTGTCCATTTCTACAATCTCACTAAATTTAATTTTCATTCCTTTGATGAATCTTACCTGTTCTTCATCTCTGAAAGCTATTTTTGAAGCTTAATGAATTTGTTTCAATAGAGGTTTTTCTCATAAAGATGATTTAAAACAACTTAGCTACTTGTTCTCTTAATGAAAGAGCAAAAAAAACCAATGAGCTAATTTTAAGATCAATGGAGAGTAAGATCAAGGAAACCATCTCTTATTAAAAAAACTTCCTATTGGTCAATTACTACTGATATCCATTTATTACTTGTTATTGTTATTTATTTATGAAAATATACAGCAGTTCTAAAAGCATTGTGGTAATGCTTCAATCTCTACGAGGGCATTAGGATGATTAGAAAGTAAAAGTGAAGAAAGAAAGTAATATAAAAAAAAGGAATGGTGCCTGGGTGGGTCAGTCAGGTAAGCAACCAACTCTTGGTTTCAGCTCAGGTCATGATCTCATGGGTCCTGAGATAGAAGCCTGCCTCGGGCTCCTGGCTCAGTGGGGAGTCTGCTTGAAGATTCTCTCCCTCCACCCCTTCCCCACTCATTCTTTCTCTCTCTCTCAAATAAATAAATCTTAATAAATAAATAAATAAATAAATAAAATGAGAGAAGAGTAAGGCAAAAAGTTTGCCCAGATTTCTGAGCAAAATGGCAAGCATAATTAGTTATAAGATGTAGAGCCCCCAGAATAAAAAACTTCCTCAAAATTTACAATCCACTTGGACACTGAGGCCTGAGAGAAATTTCTACTCTACATCCTCCTGAAGAGCATTGTATGCCATCATTGTAAATGCCCTTTGTACTGTCTCACATTAAACAAAATGAAGTCTCCACAGGGCTCTGTTTATATATAACATTCCTGGCGTCTATTGAAGATTAAGTGAAAGTAATTATATAAAGCTAAAGTAAGGTAGTATAAGACAGGATCAGTCTGGGGGCACCTGGGGGGCTCAGTGGGTTAAGCCTCTGTCTTCAGCTCAGGTCATGATCTCAGGGTCCTGAGTTTGAGCCCCACATCGGGCTCTCTGCTCAGCAGGGAACCTGCTTCTCTCTCTCTCCCCCACTGTCTCTCTGCCTGCTTGTGAGTTCTGTCTGTCAAATAAATAAATAAATATCTTAAAAAAAAAAAAAAAGACAGGATCGTCTGATTAGATGGAGCCAAAGAGAACTTACTGCAGGAATGGTAGTTCCTATCCTCCATGAATATTAATATAGCTACTGAGTACTTTTCTGGGCAAAAGAAACAACTCGTGGGCAGGGCCAGTGTTTATCTTAGACCTAAGAGAAATGAAAAAAACCAGTAACTGCAAGACTCTATGATGGAAATGGAAGCACCACATGCTTGCTTTAGTCAAAAACACAGTCTCAATTTAAGTCAATCAGAGAATACCAAATTTTGAACTGTGTTCAGATGAAATCTATAAGGCAAATAGTTAAACGTTTCCCTGAATTCCAAGCCACCAAATATATCCACATCTACATAGAGATTAGATAGGGTAGATAGATAGATAGCCAGCCCACAACATAGATATAACATGTTGGAGGATGCGTATCTACAGTTATTCTTTGAAATAGTTAGGCATAAGCCATTCTCTCTTACAGTAATTACATAAGGAAACTGTCTATACAGGGGACTTCCAGTTTACATTATTCACCCATAGAACAATGCTTTCTCTCTCTTTTAGCAATGTGGGAACACAAGCATTCAGTTCAACTAAAACAAATATCAGATTAAAAGGACAATTTGGAAAATGGTAGAAAACAGAGGGAGGATAATGTAGTTTTTTTATTAACCTGCTAGGAATTGTTTTTTGATATGAGAAGATAATGCAATTATATGTCATTAATAACTATAATCTTAGGCAAGTTACCTGCTCTTTATATCAATATTCTCACCTGTTCAATGAAAATAATAATAGCACTTTCAAGTTTTGTTGACAAAAATGAGATACTGCACATGATAGGCCTAAAATAGTACTCAGCATGTAATAAGTGCTCAACCAAGCATAACTAATATTCATCGGAAAGCAAAAAGTTCGTATTTTGGTCTTAAGGCTTATATCCAGTTCTTACTAATACCATTAAAGTAAAATAAAAGCTAAGTAAAAAACTGCAAAAATGTTATGTTGTACTAGCAAATGCATTCATTATCTGCTGGGTAGCATAAAGCACCATGACGGATTTGCTGGGCCTACAATCTGCTCCTAACATAGAATCCAGCCGATCCTGGGTATTCTAAATGATCAGAAATCACCTAAATCAGCAGTCTGGAGTACTGTTACTGCCTAAGGTCTTCAAAACCAGAAATTCTTCCACGATGCTTTCCTATCACCAGGGAGGATATGAATATTCTATCACCAGTAGAAATCAACAAAGCTCTGTTGAGATACTAACTCCGGGGGAGGGTGCCTGGGCTCGCTGCTAGCTAAATCACTGGATTCATAAATGCAAACCTTGCAGCAGCATAAGTCAAATTTGGTTTTCAGAAAAAAAAATTACATTATTGCATATAGTATTAGTTTTCTTTTTTCTTTTTTTTTAAGATTTTATTTATTTGACAGACAGAGATCACAAGGAGGCCGAGAGGCAGGTAGAGAGAGAGGAAGGGAATCAGGTTCCCTGCTGAGAAGAGAGCCATCAGATGCAGGGCTCCATCCCAGGACCCTGGGATCATGACCTGAGCCGAAGGCAGAGGCTTAACCCACTGAGCCACCCAGGCACCCTACTTATCTATAGTAGCATGACAAATTGTCATACATTTAGCAGCTTAAAACTAGACTCATTTTTAATTGACAGTGCCTGTGGGTCCAGGGATGGCCTGACTGAGTTCTCTGCTCAGAGTCTCACAAGGCCAAAATCAAGGTTAATGGCCAGGGCTGTGATCTCATATGGAGCTTTGAGTTCTTGGTATCTACAGTGCTGTGGTTTCCATATACTCACTGGCTATCAGCTTCTCTCAAAATTTAGAGACTTCCTGCATTCTTTGTTATGTGGACCCATCCATTTTTATTTTAATGTTTTAATTTATTTTTATTTTTATTTATTTTTTAAATTTCTTTTCAGTGTCCCAGAATTCATTGTTTATGCACCACACCCAGTGCTCCATGCAATACGTGCCCTCCATAATACCCACCACCAAGCTTACCCAACCTCCCACTCCCCTCTCTTCCAAAACCCTCAAGCCAGCAACAGATCATTTCTCTTGCCTTGAATTTCTCTCATGCTTCATAATTTGGTCCCAACCTCAAGATACTGTTTTAAAGGGAGTAGAAGTGTAGGTCAAGACAACCAAGATAATTCCCCTTTTAAAATTTCAGTTGTGCCATTTAAAATAACCTAATTATAGAAGTGATATCCCAATATATCGATGATGTTAAGAATTATAGAGGCCATGAAAAGACCAGTGGATGGGTCATTTAGGGGAGATCTTAGAATTCTACTTGCCTCATAGTCATACACACACACACACACACATACATAGAGTTTAAGGATTAATCATTCAAATTCTAGAGGGTCTACTATATTGAGTTATGATGCCAAGTCTTACAATTTGAAAGAAAGAAACTGGCATATATTTCAGAAGCAATATTCAGTTATTCTATAAATTTGCAATTTTAAAATACAAGGTTACCTTTTCTATAGATGATAAATAAATTCTAGGCTAAGATAGGCAGACCCATACTTGGTATTAAGAACAATAACTAAAGGGACGCCTGGGTGGCTCAGTTGGTTGGACGACTGCCTTCGGCTCAGGGCGTGATCCTGGAGTCCCGGGATCGAGTCCCACATCGGGCTCCCAGCTCCATGGGGAGTCTGCTTCGCTCTCTGACCTTCTCCTCGCTCATGCTCTCTCTCATTGTCTCTCTCTCTCTCAAATAAATAAATAAAATCTTTAAAAAAAAAAAAAAAAAAGAACAATAACTAAAGAACCTGATCCCACCACTCTCCATGTGCTTTGTTTACCATGAATTTTTTCATCAACTGAACCCTAGATGGTTGTGTTACCAGCATTCATACAAAGAATATCACATAGGAACAAGAGCATATAGAACAATTGGTCTTAATTTATAAAGATGAGACAAATAAGGTTATGGGGAGTTGCCAGAATCTGAACATCCAAAACTAAATTGAAGAAACTCCTATCATGAGTAAATGTATTCTAGAATCCACTCACCTGACTAGGTCTATTGGCTTTATTTCACATCTTTCTATAAAGAATTGCATATTCTTTTTTTGTAAAGCAGTTTACATGAATGATTTGTTAAGATCTGAGATGATGTTCTAAATTTTGTTCTTCATCTCTTTTTATGTATTATCTTTTGTTTGTTTCTGTATTTTTTTTTATTGTTTCATAGGCAGTGGATGAGTGGGTTGGCTGATTGACTTTTGGTACTGGATCAACTGGGTAAAGTTAAAAAATATGCATAGTTTGCTTTCACATGTATTATGTTTTCATTATAGAACAGGTATATGTATAAGTACACATGTATATCATGTGTCTATAAACTGGTTTTCTGATGATGACTCCTCACAACAGATGATTAAATCAGGGATGGCTTACCTATTTGCATCAGCAACAAGAGATTATTTAGTAGCTCTCTGGAGCCCTCAGTTGTTAAGGATGCTGAGTTTGCCTAGGCTAGTATGAAAATTAAGGATGTTTGAATGAGGTAAGGGGATACAATGCCACATATTTGGTACCTTACATAAAGGGTTGCTCTTTCAGAATAAGCAAATACCGAGGAAGGGTTATATACCAAATCATCTTTATATAGATTAAAATTTTCAGCTTAAATTTTTTGATGTCAGAAGGAACTTCAGAATCTCATGAGAATATGCAGTAAAAAGGGGTTCTGACAGCAAGGGATGGCTTTAAAGAAGTCTGCATATAAAGCTCCTCTCCTTCAAGATATTGTCTAGGGCAGCCTTGAGCTCTCCCTAGAGTCTTCTCCCCAGGCCTGCTAAAAACAGAGGATTTACTTTTGGTACTCACCAAAGCTCTTGATCCCATAAAATATCTTTTGGGAGCAAGACAAAGTAAATTTAAATTACAATATTTAGTTCAGTAGATAATGGCCCATACATATGCAGTCTTTCTTTTTTTTATTAATATTTATGGCAGATGAGTTAAACACTGAAAAAGCTTCTCCTTATACTCTCCACTGATGATTAGATTGGAGATGCAGAGACCACGTACAGCAAGACTGGTGTTAATGACCATAAACTCCACAGAAAATGCTTTTAACATAACCGAAGACATATAGCAAACTGAATCAAACAGTGAATACAGACTTGGAAAATAAAGTCAAAATTTTGAAGAAGAAAAATGGTCTTCTGATAACCTAAAACTTGACTGAAACGAGGGAAAGAGAAAGAGAAGGAGAAAGAGAAGGAGGGGGATGGGAAGTGGGGGAAGATGGAAGCCCAAAGAGAGGGGGATGGAAAGGAAAAGGGAGAAGATGTGAAAACTATTGTATTGTACAAATTTGATTCTTGAATTTCATCAGGCAATGCTCTCACAATAAACAATAATGAGAGCATTTATCTCTTAAGAAAGATATAGCTCAGTACCATTAAATACATGATTTTGTCTAAATATTTTCTTTTCCTAGTTATCAAAAGTAATTATTCTAAGAAGATTTACACTTGAGTGACTGGCCAAAATATGTTATGATCCTGTATAGGTGATGTAATTTCCCTTTTGGTTGATTTCTTCTTAATTAGTTTTTGTCAGTGTTGTACATTAATTACACTCCAACATTTCAAGGTCTGTTTGTTTTCTGATTCAGAAAAATTAGTCTGTATCCTTTAGTTATGTAAAAGTCTAACATTTAATTAGAAACATGTCATATCAGATTTATGTAAAGGGCTGTAACCTTGCCAGTGCCTACATTACTGCTGAGAGATAATCAGTCATTTCGGAAAGCACAGTCACTCTTGGAATACAGTGGTCCAAATCATTGTCCATTCTTTGCATTCTTTTAATTTTCTTCCAACTTATTCTAACCTCACATCTTTTTCCTTTGCCCCAAACTTTCCCAACTTCCTCATCATTGCATGTGTATTATTTCCACTCTTCCTTACTGACTCCTTTTTCCTTCTATTTTCTCTTGACCTAACATGATAGAAACTCTTTCATTGTCGTTGCTTTAATTTTGTGAGAAGATATAAAGGAAATGAAGTGAACTTTGAGAAAGAAAAAGTGTGTCCCCATGTTAACCTCCAGCAGACTGAACACATTTCAAAGGAAAGGTTCATATAAAATTATTAAGATAGAACATATCTACTGATACACAACCAAGAATCTCTTTGAAAGGAACGCATCTCAGTAATTCCCCATACTCATGCTTCTAGAAGTCTCAAGAATGAGAGGAATTCGTTACCTCAGCTTCACCAATAGGTATGTTTTCATAGTTGTATAAATTATCCAGGTCCTCCAAGACAGTGTCATATGTTTCTGAGTCATAGTTGATGGGTTCCAGAGTTGGAGCGGTCCCAGCAGCATCAAAGATGACAAGTCCCAGAATGAATCTTGCCAACATTTTCATTTTTCAAGCTTTCCTAATCAAAAAAGGTATAAATATTTAATTGATGATAACTTATGAATACTTATCACTAAATAGGCATGATAAATCAAAGTCAATGCCATGGGACCCAAGCCGGTATCTCTCCTGACACGGATCATTTGTAAACATAACACAGGAAATTGTATGGATTCTGAAGACTATTGATACTGATGTTCAAATTAATTACAAACCCATCCACGTTATTACAGTAGATTGTGTAATTACAGTGAAATTGAGTTTACTTCATAGAGAAACACAGAAAACGGGATGTGGAAATATTGCCATGCAGTTATTCAGAAAAGCTTCTGCATCAGAGTTTTACCTTTCACTAAGCATTAAGTTTCTTTCATCAACTCTGGGAGTAGGAAGGAGGAGGAGGAGGAGGAGAAGGAAGAGGAGGAGGACTATAACTGTTACTCCATTTTACAGAAGAGGAAACCAAAACAGGGTTGGCTAGTGACCTAACTAGGACTCGTAACTATTTTCTTGCACATTCAAGCTTATGGATTTTTCCAGACAAAAGAATGAAAGAGTTTCCCCCCCCTTTTACTTCCTTGTTGCCTCTGGGTATCATTAATATATACATACATAACTTAATATATGTACACATTAACATTTCATGCAATACTTTTCAAAAGTTATTCTTAACTAAATGGAGCAGAAAAGAAAACTATTTTTCCTTTAGTCCTTAGTGTTTTCTTTCAATTCTTAGTAGCCATCTAAGCTTTAAACTCAGAATCAATAAGAATTTATGTCTTAAAGATATCATTTGGCAAGATTTCCTTAGAGGAAGATTTCCACACACATAAGATTAAAAAGTTTCTTGTTTTGTAATTCTTTGTTAAGCATGATTCGTATTTTCCATGATCACATCCTGCTTTTGGGTAGGATTCAATCAAAATATTATTATTTTAATTATATTTATAACATGTAGGATATGTTATACATGTGTATATATATATATAATAGATGTTTAACATTTATAATTTTAATTATTTTTGTTCTGTATATACTCCTTTGAATACATTTTACTTTAGAAAAAAAACTCCTATTTAATTTTAAACATATAAGTTGGGTCTATCAAAAACGTTACTTGGTGGTCATTTATTGAGGAAGCAAAGTCTTTATAAAACTTTTTATCAAATATGTCTAATTTTAAAGGTTTTGTATTTTGGATACACTTCTTAAGTCTACTTCAAGAACAGAACCTCTGCTGTTTGTACCTATGCATACACGTAAAAGGGAATTCATGATAAATATTACTTTTAAACTTGAAAGCACTGACAGACAAACCGACCTTCAGTTACTTGAAAGAAAGTCTTTATGAAGCAGGTTTAGGCAGAGGGATATGAAATCCCTCTGAGAATGAGAAGCAGGACAAGGAGCTCCTTTTTATTCCCTCCTATGCTTTCTTCGAATCATTTTTTTTTTTTTTTTAATTCACACTGGATAAACGAAGCCTCTATTTTACCTGCCTTTGCAAGGATCTTTGCAGGATTGGGGATTTGGAACTGTTGGACGCAGTCACCAACAAAGTCCTGTTTAATCAAATGGTGTGATTTACAAATCTTTCAGGAACGATTCTTCCCTTTTCAAGTGGGAGGCATTCAGAGGGACCAGTACTAACCTTGAAAGAATATTTTCCTTCTCCATTTCTGGCCACTGTAATTGTTCAGAGAAATTAGGCACTGGCTGGTTATTTTTCTCACTTCATACTCTGTATTTGATTAGAAGTGTCTACGTTCTTCGAGTTTACTTGCATGGTGCAGAACACCTAGAGCTATCAGCAGTAAGAAAGTCTGTGCAAAGCCTGGAACTATGAAGAACACTTCTCTATGTTCAGTTTTAAAAGGATGTTTCTTCCGTCAAGTAACTATACTAGTATTTAACTTAGAGTCTTTATTGAGACTGAATTTATTGTGCATTTCACACCATGTCATGAGATCTTGCAAATTATGCTTATATAAAACCTTAAACTATAGACCTTAAAAAGACACTCCAAATGCCCAATTCCCATATGCTCATCAGTATATATTTAAACACCTGAAATCTCCCCCTTTTCTTCTTTTGCCTAATATGTCAACCAATACTGATCAATAGTGCCTGGTTATCCTGGCAAGAAACATGATCTAAGTCAGGGCACTTGCTTTAAGGAATATATTGGAAACTACTGTAATTTTATTGGCATCTCTCCTATTAAGATCAACTATTTTACTGTCAGCTATTAATTCCTGAGCTAATTCAAAATTTTGGATTTTCCAAGAATTACATAAATATTTAAGAGTAAACTTAAACCCAATCCATTGCATCAATGTTCACCATGAGATATTAAAGCAAACTGAATTATTTTTTAAAAGGTTATTATAGTAGAAAAAAAGTCTCTGACCCAAGAAGAAAGCAAGTGTAAAAACTTACCTTTGGCTCCTACTTGGTGAAATGGCACGGAGTGACTGGAGACGCAGAGCTGGTAGTATTTGCCCTTGACCAATGGTTGTGAATTCTGGTCTGTGGGAGGTGGAATTTATAACACTCAATTTTCTGTTTGGGAAAGCTAACCTTGAGAAATGCTTCTCAGTCTTTAGAAACCCCAAATTACTTTAGAGTCCCTCAAAATAATCAGTAGAATCCAAATGACATAGCATACAGAGCTCTTTAAATTATGTTAAGGGAGTTATCATTGCCAATGTGTCCCCCTAAACATTTTAAACGGAAAAAGTAGCTTTTACTATATTTCATCTCTAACAAGCTCACCAGTTAAGAAAAAGTTAATGTATACAGTAATACTATAGGTAAATATTTTAGAATTGTTCTAATAAGAAATAACTTTCCTTGCATGTCTTAAATGGCTTTCATCCCTTTTCACTAATGTTAACTGAAATTCAGTAAATGTTGCAAAAGTCTTACCTGTTTAATGTTGGGTAAGTTAAAAAAAATCCAAATTATTTTGATTGTTTGGAATGCTCTGAGCGCAATGAAACAATAAAGCCTCTGCATGCCCACTAAAAAAACATCCTGAAACAATGCATAAATATGATCTGAGCATTTTGGGAAGAAAAAAAAAAGGCTCTTTTTTTTCCTCTCTTTTATCTATCAGAGCCAAACAAATCAAATTACATAAAAACACTTTCCCCCAGCATACAAGATGTGTTGTAGGCTCCTGGTATCTGATATGGTTTGTGAAACTCAGCTTTATTACAGGTTTGGAGAGAAAATATGTTTGTATTAAACTCGTGTTCTTTGCCTCCATTCACACTGCAAAAGTTCTGGAGGAAGATGAAACTTGTGTCATGTATTCTGGCTTCTGGTGTGCTTTCCATAAACCCAGGAGTCTGGTTCTAACCTGTGCATCAGGATTTCTTTTTCCTTGACCAGAAGTGAATATCCATATTAGATTTTGAAGTGCATTAGGGCACACTGATCGAGGAGAAAGCCTGTCCTGAAGATGCTGACGCCTCCTTCTGCCTTCCCTGCCGTCCTCCCTCCCCACCCCAAACTCCTTTGCTTATGGATTCAGGGCTCCCTCAGCCCTTAGCCTCATCACCCACACCTGCTTCTGCACTTCTATGTGATCTGAGCTCGACGTGCATTGTTTTTCTTGGGACCAGTTTTATTTGTAATGGAAGTAGTGATTCTGGGGGAAGTACAGAATCTATCAAGCCCTCTCCAACAGCAGAGAAGCCATCCTGGGGGGTAGGGACGCCCTCCCTGCCTCCTTGCTGTGCCACATGATATGGACGCTACTTTCAGAAGCACTTCTGGAAAGAGGACTGAATCCGAGTTCCCACACTGGCGCTGTCACAGTAACGGCCCCCACAGTGTGTTAGAGGAGTTTATAGATGTCTCTCAACACATTCTCCATCAGACAAGTTCCCCATTCACAGATGGGCAACACAAAAACATTAAGTTATCCAGTGTCACATGTGACACAAGCAAAGAGAAAACCAAACTGGGTCAATTTCCCAGATGTTAGTGAGGTCATCTGAGGGATGCTGGTGATGGTAGAAATGCAGTGGCATCTCAGTTTTTTAGATTCTGAGGCTGTTTGCCTGTCATTAGGTGTTAGGGTCTTTTAAATGCTTTAGGATAAATAGAGATGTATAGGATATCCATGAAAATCCTAATATTTCTTCTTCTTCCTCCATGATTTAATCTAATACTCTGCACACATTGTCAGGGGACAAAGGTGGCATCTATGTAGTCCCTTCTATTCTCGAAGGCTCTGGCTGAACCTGTAAGATTCTATTTGCAGAAATAACGTTTTCACACTCTCCTTTAGTGACCTGTTGGTTTACATGACACTGTTCTTAGGCTTCAGAACATTGTCTACTAATGCAGTTGTTTCATGACAAATTTAATAACTAAATTCTTTGTCCTAATACAGAATTGAAAGCAGAAATGATCATTCCTGAGTCTTTTCTTTTTCCAAATAGATGAACCTTTCACTGTTCCTTATAAAATATGGAGAATTTTTTTTTTAAGATTTTATTTATTTATTTGTCAGAGACAGAGGGAGAGAGAGCGAGTGAGCACAGGCAGACAGAGAGACAAGGCAGAGTCAGAGGGAGAAGCAGGCTCCCTGCCGAGCAAGGAGCCCGATGTGGGACTCGATCCCAGGACCCTGGGATCATGACCCGAGCCGAAGGCAGCTGCTTAACCAACTGAGCCACCCAGGCGTCCCCCCAAAATATGGAGAATTTTTAAGTCATTTCTCTTGGTCTTATCTGGACTCTCTCCAATATTTTCAAAATCCAGGTTGAACTGTGGGAGTTCAAATTTGTAACAATCTCATGAGGCCCTAATCTCTATATAGTAGGGAGAAGGATTAATTACCGGGTCCAGCCTCTCTTATCCTTGGCAAATATCTTTTAGTTTCTTGATAATTTTCTTAATAGAGCCTGAGCTTGGTTATCCGAAACCCTCAGGGGATCAGTTGAGGGTCTAGTTGCATTATCTAGTAGTAGCTGAGGCTTTCTGGCTTTATCTCTTTAAGCCCCCAAATGGTTTGCAAATCCTTATGGCTACAATTCTTAACAAAATTAATTAAACATCATCCTGCTTGCTTAAATGGAATTAATTTTCAACAAGATGGTCTTCTCTCGGTGATGATCTTTGTTCTGTAGAGAACAGAGAGGAACCCTCTGATGATCACATACGGCAGTCCGTCCTTGTCCTCTGCCCCAAAAGGCCACATTGGTAAGAGCGACAGGAGGGTGTAGATATCCCACCCCACCAATTATAAGGAATAAAACTGTCCCCTGAAATGATTAGCTGCCTTCCTATAAAGAATCCCCATGTTGCCTTATAGACTTTGTACTCATCAGTAGGAGTCCTGGAGTTTGGGACCATAAACCCATATACACTCTCCTGCCTGTTTACCCTAATCTGATCCTATCATCCCCTCCAGAGTTTTTCAAAGTTGACTGCAATCTGCAAATTCTCCGTTGTCCTCAGTCTCTTTCTGGAAAACGTCCCTTTGCTCCTTCGATCTTAAAAGAATACGGCGGGCTCCCGACAAAGTTTTCTGCTGCTGTGGTGGGTTTGATTTTTTTTTTTTTTCCTTCTTCACTCACATAATTCAAAGACGGAGCAATTTTTCTTGTTTTACACTTTCTCTTCCAAATGATTTGTCCTCTTTACTCTTTCAAGATCTTTGCCCATTCCGAAACGCACGGCATTCGGCTGAAGCACCTGTCATGTCTCCCGGACATCAACTCTTTGATCTCCCAGCCAAACCTCTTGTTGCTAACTTGAGCTCGTGGCTCACTCATACCCTCTATTCAGACCCTGTCCTTGTTTCCAGGGAGGCCAGCCTCCGTGTACATGACCCGTCTATCGTGGTGGCTCCTTTAGCTTCACAGGTACAGTCAAGCTACCGCGTTCCTACGCAGCCACTGGCCACCATTCTCCTGCCTTCCAGCTCCATCATCACCTAATGGGGCACTATTATCATTTTCTTTTTGCCTAATGAGACCCTCTTGCCATACCCGCCACCACTTTTCCACAATTCATCACATCTCTTATTTTCACATCTCTCTTTATCTTTAGATAGGAAGCACCATTATCATATTTATACCTTTTCAAGCACTCTCTGCTTTCTTCTCTTTTTTTTCTTTCTCTTCCATTGGACTTACCTGGAAAAACCTCAACTTTAATTGACTACTACTCCCAACTTTCTTCTCTCTTGCCTTTTATTTGACCAGTCAAAATCATACACAACAATGATTGGTGTCACTTTAAATTCTTTAAACCGATCTTCAACCCTGGCCAACAGATCTACTGTTCTAACAGGTCTATTTTATAACATTTTTTTCTCCTCTCAAACCTCCCATGTTCCTTTTCTATTCACTGGAAGTCATTAAAGTGATGGTAGAAGTCATCAGAAAAATACTCTTTTAAACATTTGTCCTCCAGTTCACTGTACTTATACACATCCTCTGTGTTTTCTCCTTCTGTGACAGAGATCTGTGTTTCTCTAAATATCTCCTCCCTCCCTGTATATCCCTTTCAGTAGGTCATTTTTACATACGGACACATATCACATATGCTCTGACCAAAACTCAGCCAGGAATTCCCTCTAACACTAGTGAACTGAATGAAGGTTAAAAAAATGGCAGCTACAGAACAGAAAGGGGTGGGGGAACGAAGTAACCAAGAAATGGGTATTAAGGAGGGCACATGTTGTGATGAGCATTGGGTGTTATATGCAACTAATGAATCATTGAGTACTACATCAAAAACTGGTGATGTACTCTATGTTGGCTAACTGAACATAATAAAAAATATATAAATGCAAAAAAAAAATGGTGGCTACAGCAATGTCTTTGAGAACATGTGTTAAGTCTAAAGACATTCAGAGTCAAATTATTTTAAAACACCGCAGTCTTAAATTTTATCTGCAGACTCAAATCATTCTATATCTGAAATTATGCTTCAGTTTTATAAAATACATTTTCATCTTACCACTGTCCTATTTTTATGACCCCTTTTACAGAAAAAAAAAAAATTCTCAAACAAATGGTGTTTATTGGCTGTTTCCCCTTGCTCTGTTCTTATTCACTCTCCATTCCCCTGCAGTTTGGGCTCTATATGGGTAATTTTCTGGCTTTGTTTTAACTGCTGTCCTAGCTGCCAACTTTGGTTTTACTGTGGTTTTCCTCTCACCCCACTGGCCATACCTGGTCTCTTTCTTCATCAGCCACCTCTTTCTCTACCTGGCCTTTAGATATTGGAGAGCCTCTGGTTTTAGATCAATGATTCATCTTTTCTCAATTTATCCTTTTCCCTTGAGGGCCCTCCACTATTTTCATGCTATAATTACAACAGAACAAGAATAACGTCAATACTAACTGACATGTTCAAGGTTCATTCTGCACCTGGCATTGTTGATCATGCTCACTTGCTGAGGTCCGGGGAGGTTAAATGACTTCAACCAGTGAGAGGCGAAACCAAAATCAAAAGCTGAAGTCATCCGGCAGCCAAGTCCAAGTTCTTCACCACAACATGGAACCACCACCTTCTGCTTAAATCCTCCGGCATCCCATCCCCATCCTCACTGGTCTCTCTGAGCAGCCGATCCTTGTATGCCATTGACTACTTGACATCTGCATTTGGATCAGTCTTTGGGCCATCGTGGTGTGCCTGAGATAACGGCTCTGGACCCACCCTTGACTTCGTTCTTTTGCTCTTTGTGTTTAATTAAATGATATCATGTCCCTCTCAGTTGGCTCCCGTCCAGAGCCTTGAAGTTATTGTAGGTTTCTTCTATTTCCCTACTTTCCCCCTATCTAAGCTATCAGAAGAAGATGGTTCTACTTCCCGTGTATTTCGTTCCACCATCCTCTCTCATCTGGATGATCACAAAAGCCTGTTACCAAGTCTCCCTGCTTCCTTTTTTGTGCTTCTATCCTTCGCTCTCCAAATCCCTGTCAGAGGCCATCTAAAATATAAATATGTGAAACTTCGTGGTTTTTTTCATTGAAACATTCAGTAGCTTCCTAGTTCTCTTTGAATAAAATTAAAACTCTTATGCCATGTCCCCCAGAGCTCCCTATCAACTACAGCCTACCTGCTTCTCCAAGCTTGGGTCAAGCATCACTCCCTCTGTCACTTTCTACAGCCATATGGATGGCCTTTCTGTTCTTAAATCAGGCCTGATTATGGCTTCCTCAAAGGGTTGCACTTAATGTCACCCCTTATGTTAGAATGGCTAGATAGTTTTTTAAACTGTTCATGTTTTTGCATAAATAACACCTGAAGGAGCTTTCCTGCTTCAGCCCCTCCCCATCAGAGTGGACCACCTTCCTTTCCATCACACTCTAATGAGATGCTACAACTCTAATGTCTATGCTACAATTGTGGGGTTTTTTCATAGCACTTGCCACAACTTGTTATTATATTTTTCTGTTATATATATTATATATATATATTATATATAAAATATAGATAGATAGGTAGATAGGTAGATCTTCTCCCAGGTTAATAGATAGATAGATACATACATAGATACATCTTCCCCCGGGTTAATATAAGCACCGTGATGCATAAAATTTACCAGTCATATTCACAATGATATCCTTAGTATCTAAAATAGTCCTTGGCCCCACAATTCATGCTGAGTATTATTTGAATGAATCAATCAATTAATGATTGCCTGAATGAATCAAATGCATAGCAATTCAAAGCAACAAATAATTACTTAATAAACTACTGTGGGGGTGCCTGAGTGGCTCAGGTCATGTTAAGGGTACGTTAAGGGTCTGTTAAGGGCCTGCCTTCGGCTCAGATCATGATCCCAGGGCCCTGGTATAGAGTCCTGCATGAGGCTCCCTGCTCAGCAGGCAGTCTGCATCTCGCTCTGCCCCTAATTCCACTCATGTTTGTGCTCAATCTCTCTCTCAAATAAACAAACAAACAAACAAATAAATAAAATCTTTTAAAAAATAAACTACAATAATTTGCTTGGGCTATTCTAAAATATATAGGATTACTTGCATTTATGATAAATGGTTTTTAGCTTTCCTCTTTCTTTCTTTCTCTTTTTCTTTCTTTCTTTCTTTTCTTTTCTTCTTTTTTGAATTGCATCTTTCTGTTTGGCTAACCGTCAAGCTGTCTCTTAACACTTTCTAAGCCACTGCCCATGGGCTTCATGGAGCAAGTTTTGCATTTGCTTTCTTCTAAGACTTTCTTGTGTCACATACAAAAATATAAAGTACAGACTTTTGATGAGAATCTGAGAGTTTCCATACCAGTTAGGATTCCCTCCAAAAATAAGTATAGAAAACCCCAAATCAAACTCATTTAGGAAACATGGAATTCACTGACCCAACTATCTGAAAAGTACAAATTTCTCTCTTCTTCTATTTGTTGACATCATTCTCAAGTGGGACCAAACAAAGGCGTTGATTATGTCTGTTCCATATCTTACATCCTTCTGGGTTAAAATCCAGGGGAAAAAAGGGGAGGTCTCTGTTTTAGTAGCCTAAATTGCATGCCCAAAATTAATAATAATTATTAATTAATCACTTTTTAAAGAAGATATTATTTATGGATTTGAGAAAGAGAGAGACAGAGCAGAAGCAGAGGGAGAGACAGAGGGAGAGGGAGAAGCAGACTCCCCGCCAAGCTAGGGGCCCGATGCAGGGCTAGAGCCCAGGATCTAGAGATCATGTCCTGAGCCACAGGGAGACACCCAACCATCTGAGCCACCCAAGAGCCCCAATTAATCAATCACTTTAAAAAATGGAATTGAGAAAATTTAGTGTCTGTTCCGCTGAGTCCTCACCTCATTTGAGCCTCTGCTCAAATGTCACTTCTTCAGTCCCTGCTGGCCACTCCATGTAAAAGAGAAACAGCTTCCTTATAATCCTTCTAACTATTTGACATTCCCATAGAGAGTGTTATCTTTATTTTCTTTGCCAGAATGTGATGGTCACAACATGATATATCTGTTTTGTTTGTGACTGCATTTCTAGTCCATAAACACATAGAAAGTGGTCAATAAATATTTGTCGAATAAATTAATGAACCAACTTAGATCTCTGGCCAAATGCTTTACCCCTGAGCCTGCAGTGAACTGAGAAAGGAGTGGTTTCCTGCAGGGACTAGTGAAAGAAGAGCAAATGAATCATGAGTGGTGAAAGTCTTAGAACGTTAGTGTGGGACCTCCTGAAATCATTTTTGTATGAGATAAGGGGTTTCCCCAAATTTATTATTTTTATCTGTCTTCCCAAAGAATCAACATAAGGTATCAACAAGTTATTGACAAACAACATGTTAAAATAGTACCATTAAATCTCTGCTTCATGTATAGTTTCTGGAATACTATGTTTTCCGTATCGTTTTCATATTACTCATGCTTAATCAATAATAATTATAAAAACATTCATAGACACTGTTAATGCTTTTTAATTATAATTTGAACTGAATTATTACATTTTATTTGTCTTTTTTATGTTGCATCTTTTTTAAAAAACATCATTTTGGCATAAACTATACATTTTCATCATTATAAAAATTCAAGGACTAATTACGTTTTGAGAAAAAGGGAAAACAACTATCCAAATGCTCACCACCCAAAATGCTATTATCTCTGTGTATCTATGGATAACATTTCTTTTAGCTAATCTGTTTCCAGATTTTTTTCCCCCAAAACATTTCATATGTGCCAAATTCCCTGAGGCCTTGCATGTTTGAAAATGTCTGTGAACTTTTTATTCTGAGGACAAATTGTTTGGTAGGATATTCTTAGGTCACATTTTTCTTAAGACATTGAGACATTGCTTCATTGTCTTCTGGCTCTAAAGGTTCTAGTGGAAAAGTCTGAAGCCAGCCTAATTATTTTCCACTGTTTAGGTCATTTTCTTTTCTCCTCTGGAGGCTTATAAGATGTTTTCCTCACCTTGAGCCTCGGTAACATCACCAATTATGGCTTGGCATTTATGGTTCTGTATCAGTCTTCCAAGAGAAGAATGCGTTTTCACGAGCAGATTAGTTACTATTCTTAATTTCGGCACCAATCTCTTCTAGCCTACCCTTGCATTTTGATTTCTATTTAATTCATTGTACTCATTTTTCTAAAATAACAATTATATCATACTGAACCTCATTTTGTTTTTTTCTATCACCAGCTCTTTTCACTCTAGTCAATGCTCTTATTTTTCCCTTTCCTGTGTATGTCCTTAAACTGACCACTCTTCTATTGTTTTTAGTAAGTATTTTGAAATATGCCCAAAGGAATATTAACAAAGCCCTGTTCTTCATGGGAAGCTACTTTTCCAGAGGCCTCTCTGACCTGACAGAAGGGCAATCAGCCAACTCCAGCTCCTGCTAGCCTTTTTATCCCACATAGAGAGAGACAAAAAGCACTAAAGGCATATTTCCCAGGGATTAAGGTCTACTAAAAATCTGAGATTTAACTACAAAAATAAACACATAATGTTTACCCTCCCCAATACCTTATCAGCACATCAACAGGGCTTCAACTTAAAAACAGGTTAGAACTGAGAAAGATTCAAGAGACTGATTCTACATAAGAACGAGTTCTTAGGGAAAACCCAAGGGCTATAGAGGCTGGGGGAAACATTCAACAAGGAAACTAGAGAAAATTAGAGCTTCCAGCACCTATTGCTATGGCCAACATTGAGTACAACCCAACTCTTGACCAGATTAACAGAAAACCTCACATTACAAGCCTAAACCTCAGTGCCTATTAGCCCACACATCATGCCCAGCTTTCAATGAAAAATTACAAGGTATGCTAAAAAACAAGAAAAATATAGTCTGAAGAGACAAAGCAAGTATCAGAACATGAACCAGATATGACACAGATTTTGAAATGATTAGATGGAGAATCTAAAATAAATATAGTTAACATGTTAAGGACTCTATTGGAAAAAGCAGACAATGCGCATGGACAATGAGTAATGTAGTGTATAGAAAAGTAAAATGAGGGGTGCCTGGGTGGCTCAGTGGGTTAAAGCCTCTGCTTTCAGCTTAGGTCATGATCTCAGGGTCCTGGGATTGAGCCCCACATCGGGATCTCTGCTCAGCGGGGAGCCTGCTTCCCTTCCTCTCTCTCTACCTGCCTCTCTGCCTGCTTGTGATCTCTGTCTGTCAAATAAATAAATAAAAATCTTTAAAAAAAAAAAAAGGAAAAGGAAAATGAATGACAGCATGCTGGAAGGGATGGGAGGAAGGAGTTGGGAGCACTATGTTTATTGCATATTCATATTCATATATTTATATATTCATACTCTCCCAAAACCGGAAGCATTCAAAATATCCTTCGAAGTGAGTGGGTAAACTGTGGTACACCCATACAAGGAATATTATTCAAATATGTATTTTTTAAAAAAATGAATTATCAAGTCATAAAAAAAAAACTTGGATTAAAATTGAACATGCTAAATGAAAAAAGCCAATCTTTAAAGTTGACATATGGTATGACTCCAACCATATGACATTCTACAAAAATAGAGTAGTTTTGTAGCAAAACTTCAAAAACAGTAAAAAGATCAGTGGTGGGTCGCATGCTTAGAGGGTAAGTGCAGGGGTTAGTAGGTGAAACACAGGAGATTTTGGGGGCAGGAAAACTATTCTGTATGCTGTAATGATCGATACGTAACATTACGTATCTGTCAATTCTATAGAACTGTACAGCACCAATAGCAAACCTTACTGTCAACTATGGACTTTAGTAATAACAAATGTATAGATACTGGTTCATTAATTATAATAAAGGTCCCATAATAATGCAAGGTATTATAATAAAGGAGTACAAGGTTGATAATCTGAAAATCTCTGCTCTATCTGCTCAATTTTCTTATGAGTCTAGTCTAAAAGTATTCTTCAAAAATTCAGTCTTTAAAAAAAATGCAGCCTTTTCATTTCACATACACAAAAAAATTAATATATTAATTTGCTCACTAATTTCACTTATTTTTGGAGTACCTACTGCAGACATACCTCATAATATTGCAAGGTTGGTTTCAGACCTCTGCAATAAAGCAAGGCTAAGAAATTTGTTTCCCAGTGCATGTGAAAGTTATGTTTTCCACTATACTACAGTCTACCAAGTGTGCAATAGCATTATGTTTAAAAAACAATGGCATGCCTTAATCAAAAAAACACTTTATTACTAAAAACTGTTAGCCATTATCTGAGGTTTCAGTGACTAGTCATTGCTGATCACAGATCACCACAGCAAATACAACAAGGAAGAAGTTTGAGATATTATGAGAATTACCAAAAGTGTGATGCAGAGACAGTAAGTGAGAAAATATGTGGCTGGGAAAAAATGGTGCCAATAGAGTCATTCAGGGCAGGGTAGCCACAGACGTTTAATTTGAGGGGGGAAAAAAAAGGCAGTGAAACTCAACAAAGCAAAGGGCAATAAAATGAGGTGTGCCTGTGTATCTCAGGCACTGTACTTGGGGCATACACTTTAATGGAATTCTCCTAATGTAGTGAGAACCTAAATGAAAAATATAGCATCATACTGGATTAAGGATGGGCCATATTTTAAAATGAGGTAAATCTTAAAACTTTGACCTCAACTGCTCGTACTGCTACTACCTTTAGTTATGGATGGGTCCTTGCATCAATCTGTAGGGATAACCCACACACTATGTACATTATATTATTTATATGTGTGTGTGTGTATGCATAGAAGTATGTGTTTATATATTTTATGTATATATATATACTATATATATATATTCTATATATTTGATAAATTTTGTCTCCTTCAGCAAATATTTTCTTCTAAAGAAAAACATTTGAAATCAAAAGAGGCTTTTATCAGAGCTGAGAAGTGTAACACACAGTACATTTATGGTGTTCTTACTACAGAATATTGCCTCACTTCTAACTATGTCTACACATGGATATAGATGCCAGCAGTCTTAACATTTTGCTCCCTCATTTTCCAACTCTGATGTTTGTTGGCTCTGTTACAGTTCACATCTAGTCTTCTCTTGGCTGAGGTTACTTGATGTTGTCTAATTTGGTTAAATCACTCGTCCCCAGTTGAATAAGTTAATTCATGTGCTTGTTTACAAGAGGATGCATTTTTCATCTTGGCCTTTACAGCTGGTGTGGGTGAATTGCCTTTTTGCTCCAAACTTGATCCTCATCCCAGAACATCATCCAATTTTCACTCTTTCCATGCCTCATTCATTTGACTCTGATCTTTGCAGTTAGAGATAACATTCAATACAGCTTTTATAAATTGCTACTGTTTTTCTCTCCTCATCAGTTCCCCCAGTTATAATCACATTTTAGACTTCAGTTTTTAATATATCATTGCCAGAGCCATTAATAAAATGATAGATGATAAAAGGAAAACTATATACCTCAGAAAGAGTTAAAATGGAATTTTAATAAGTTTATAAATAATTGATGAAACTTTTTAAAAAAAAATAACTATATGGCATATTGGGTAATATGGATCCCAAACCTAAAAATTTAATTCTACTTAAACTTTATTAATACTATTTTTTAAAGTCTTTATTTTAATTCCAGGTAGTTAACATACAGTGTAATATCTGTTTCAGGAGTACAATATAGGGATTCAACACTTTATGTTGTATCAATATAGTGATACAACACCCTGTGCTCATCACAAGTCCCTCCTTAATCCCCATCACCTATTTCACCCATCCCCCACCTCTCTTCCTTCTGGTAACCATCAGTTTGTTCTCTAGAGTTAAGAACCTGTTTCTTGATTTGCCCTCTCTCATTTTTATTTTGTTTCTTAAATTCTACATAGGAGTGAGATCATATGGTATTTGTCTTTCTCTGACAGACTTTTTCACTTAGCATTATCCTCTCTAGCTCCATCCATGTCATTGAAAATGGCAAGATTTCATTCTTTTTATGGCTGAATAATATTCCATTGTCTGTGTGTGTGTGTGTGTGTATCGCATCTTCTTTATCCATTCATCAGTTGATGGACACTTGGGCTGTTTCCATAATTTGGCTATTGTAGATAATGCTGCTATAAACAGGGGGGTGCACGTATCCCTTTGAATTAGTGGTTTTGTATTTGGGGGATAAATACCCAGTAGTGAGATTGCTAGATCATAGGGTAGTTCTACTTCTAACTTTTGGAGGAACCTCCACACTGTTTTCCACAGTGACTGCACCAGTTGCTGTCCCACAAACAGCGCAACAGTTTCTTTTTCTCCACATCCTCCCAACATCAGCTGCTTCTTGTGTTGTTGATTTTAGCCATTCAACAGGTGTGATACGACATAGTAGTTTTGATTTGCATTTCCTAGTCTTTTTATTATTATTTAAAATACTAAGGAAATGCCTCAAGGTATCAGAAATGCTTCTCTTGCTGGAAAAATATAAACAACCTCTTAATGACAACAACGGAACTTTTCCATTTAAAGGGCTATAGATCCCAAAGATACAGATGTAATGAAAAGAAGGTCCTTCTGTACCCCAATGTTCATAGCAGCACTGGCCACAGTTGCCAAACTGTGGAAAGAACCAAGATGCCCTTCAACGGACAAATGGATAAGGAAGATGTGGTCCATATACACTATGGAGTATTATGACTCCATCAGAAAGGATGAATACCCAACTTTTGTAGCAACCTGGACGGGACTGGAAGAGATTATGCTGAGTGAAATAAGTCAAGCAGAGAGAGTCAATTATCATATGGTTTCGCTTATTTGTGGAGCATAAGAAATAACACGGAGGACGTGGGGAGATGGAGAGGAGAAAGGAGTTGGGGGAAATTGGAGGGGGAGATGAACCATGAGAGGCTGGCTGGACTCTGAAAAACAATCTGAGGTTTTTGGAGGGGCAGCAGGTGGGAGGTTGGGTGAGCCTTGTGGTGGGTATTATAGAGGGCATGTATTGCATCAGCACTGGCTGTGGTGCATAAACAATGAATTCTGGAACACTGAAAAGAAATTTAAAAAATAAATAAAAATTTTTTTAAAAAGGGCTATAGAATTAATCCTTCTGTTAAGGAAAGGGTCTGAATTTCTTCAAAATTATCTAAATGCATCATTTTATGTTTTGCAGGAGGCGACAAAAGAAATGCACTAAGACAAAAAAATTTTCTCATAGAACAATGATCTGTTTTACAGAAAACAAAAATCTTGCCTTGAAATTTACACAGTGAGACTGTACATAATTGCATGAAAATAAAAGTTGTACATGATAAGACATATTTTGTTTTTACTGTATGTTTTTACTGAATGATCTGTTCCCCATCCCAAGGCAAGCATGAATAAAATTAGGTTAAATGTAGCATGTGGCTTTGCAGTCTCTTAGAATTTGTTTCTTCTATTTTATTTTATTGAATACTGTCTGTATCTTTGCTTATCCTGTTCAAAGAGAAGGACAAATAAAACATGGCCAATGGGGGGGGGGATCTTCTGATAACATCATTGATAGCTACAACAAAGCAATGATCCTTTCTTATGCTTGAATTAAATAAAAAGTCATTAATGTAGCTGAAATCTGTTTTCTGTTGTGGCTTAGTGCCTTTCCAACCTCCCCTCATCCTGCCACGCTCCTTGCTCACCAAAGATTCAGCCACATTAGTCTCTCACTGCCTTTACTGTACCAAGTTCTTTCCATTTCAAGTCCTTTTCCTCTGTTGTTTCCTTTGGTCTCATATATACATTCCTCCCCCTCTCAAAACACCAGCACGAATCATCTATGTCTCAGAGAGGCCTTCTTGATTCCTCCAAATTAGAATTCTTACTATTGGCCACTCCCACCCCTCGGCCCAAGAGTTTCTTGCTTTATTTTCCCACATTTTTTCTAAGAATACTTTGTGTTTATTTGTTATCAAATTTAATTTCCACAAAGCTAAATTCCAGAAAGGCAAAAATCACGTTTTATTTTCCCATCTTTGGATGTCCACTGGGAAGCTCCATCTCTGGAACAAAGGTGGACTCCAATCAATGCATGAGTAAAGAAAATACAGTTTCAGAATTTATATTGTGTGGCCATTCAGTGTCATTGGGTCCAATTTGTCTAAAATACGTTAAGCCCAAGGAAAGCACAGGAAGAGCACGTGGATGATTGTTTCGTCATGTGACCAAAGTGTCCAATGGTGGAAGCAGTAGTTGGTACTGGTGCTTTTTCAGTATATCTGTGTCAGCTCTGAAGCGGGTACCCCCTACTGCCCACGCAGCTCACACTCTAGCTGCTCAGTGGGTAACTGCTGGTGACTTTCCCTGACTTTTCTCTTCTTCAACATTGCATAAGAACCTGTTCTTCCTTCATTCAGGAAGTCTTTATTCAGTCCTGAGATGCCAGACACTCATAGTCACAAGGGAATACACATCAATAGATAGAAGGCAGCAGAGAGAATATGACACCCATTCTTCACCCTGCTTGTGTATATCTATACACACACACACACACACACACGCAGACAAGACTGGAGGGAAATACACCCAGATATTAACAATGTTTAACTACGAGTGTTCAAATTACAGATCATGCAATATTTTCTTTCTTTTTTTTTCAGATATGCAAGATTTCTAAGTTTGTGGGGTTTTTTTTTGTTGAAGTGTAGTTAACATACAATATTATATTAGTTTCAGGTATACAAGATAGTGATTCTATAATTACATACATTACAAAGTGATTACCCTTATAAACCTAGCTACCATCTGTCACCCTATGAAGGTCAAAATTACTAACTATATTCCCTATGCTGTACATTGCATTCCTGTGAATTATTTATTTTATAATTTGAAGTTTGTACCTTTTTCCTTATTTTTAATACAACCTTCATTTTTTAGAATTATAATTTCTTAAGTTAAAAAGTGTTATCTCTCATCAACCCCCACCATCTCTGGGTAAAATATCTTCTGAATGTGCTACCTGGAAACCCCAAAGTTCTTTAAATTAGCTTTTATAATTATAATTTATTATAGTATTCTTATCAAAATTACACTAAAAATTCTAACAATTATGAATTATTTTATCAATATTATTAATTACTATATCAATAGCAAATGTGATGTTTTTTGTTAGATTTACTCTTTTGCTTGATTTACTCTGTAATTATGATTCCCAATTACTTATAAGTAATTAGCAAATTAGTAAATAGTGAATTAGTAAATAGTGAAAACACTAATAAGTGTTTTCAGATATAAGAAATAAAACTATAGCAACACGGGGTGCCTGGGTGACTCAGTTGGTTAAGCATCTGCTTTCAGCTCAAGTCGTGATGGAATGGAGCCCAAGTCTGGCTCCCTGCTCAGTGGGAGTCTGCTTCTCCATCTACCCCTACCCCTCTCCACTCCCACTTGTGCTCTCTCTCTCTCAAATAAATAAATAAAATCTTTAAAAAATATAACAACACAGTGAAATTTCAATTTCATATGAACGACATATTTTTTTAAGTATAAGTATGTCTCATGTAATATTTGGGATGCATTTATACTAAAAAATTACTCATTGTTTGCCTAAAATTTGAATTAACTGGATGTCTTATATTTTATTGTCAACACTAATTAGTTTAGAATTTGAGCAGGAAAAAAGAAGAATGATTCTCTTCACACTCCAACAAGTCCTTGCAAAGATTCCTCATAGAACCTCAGAATCTCTAGAATGGCAGGAAACTTACAGGCATGCAGGAAAATAAAATACTTGCAACACAATACTTAAATATCTTTCATGGTATATTCAGATGAGGTTTCATTGAAGGCAACCAAATCTACCTCACTCAAAAAGAATTTGGGAGCATGTGTGTGGAGTCTTGGGGCGGTGGGAATGGGCCAGGGGAGGTTTATTTATCCTTTGAAATCTAAGATGATATCCTTGAAGTTTCCTGAAATCTTAAAGGCGTGTGAGTTTCACAGCAGAGTTAAGATTTCTGAAAGTATGCATGGTTTACCATGCTCAGTGTGAGTCAGCATGTAACATAAGAAGATGTCATGTATAGGTTCTCTTCTAGCAGTCTATTTTGAGCAAATTTTTGATCAACACCTTACCTGAAGTGTTAGCTATGCACAGGATGTAAAATGGGGTGGATGTCAGTACTCTCAGTATTAGTGTTCTCCAGAGAAACAGAACCAAATATATATAGACAGATAGATAGATAGATTGATGATTGATTGATTGATTTTAAGGAATTAGCTCACGCAATTGTGGGTGCTGGTAAGTCCAAACTTCCTAGGGCCAGACATCAAGCTGAAAATGCAGGTAGTAGTTAATGTTGTAAGCTTGAGTCTGAAATGCACAAGGCAGGATGGTAAATTAAACTCATAGGAGATTTCTGTTTTACAGTCTCAAGGCTAAATTACTTCTTCCCTTGAAAAGTTTTCCCTCTAAAGAGCTCTATTCCTATATCATCAAGGGTAATCTTTTTTACTTAAAGTCAACTGATTGTCAATGTTAGTCACATCTACAAAATACCTTTACAGCAACATCTAGATTAGTGTTTGACCAAACAACTGGGTACCATAGGCTAATCAGCTTGACATATAAAATTACCTATCACACTCCTTATAAGAACTGATATATATTTAAAGGTCTCAAAACATTCCATTCCTAACATAGCAAGAAGAATCTTGGTTTTGGGTTTGGATGGCCCCTAAATTCAACATTTACTGGTTATGTACCCTTGAAAAACTCATTTAATCTTTCTTTGCCTCAGATTATTGTTCTGTAAAACAAGAAAAACAATACCATTATAGGGTTGACATAAAGATTGTATATTTAAATAATGTATTGGCTATAAAAGTATATAGAGATTATGCTGAGTGAAATAAGTCAAGCAGAGAGAGTCAATTATCATATGGTTTCACTTATTTGTGGAGCATAACAAATAGCATGGAGGACAAGGGGCGTTAGAGAGGAGTAGGGAGCTGGGGTAAATTGGAAGGGGAGGTGAATCACGAGAGACTATGGACTCTGAAAAACAATCTGAGGGGTTTGAAGTGGCAGGGGGGTGGGAGGTTGGGGTACCAGGTGGTGGGTATTATAGAGGGCATGGATTACATGGAGCACTGGGTGTGGTGAAAAAATAATGAATACTGTTTTTCTGAAAATAAATAAATTGAAAAAAGAAAAAAAGTATATAGCACAATTTCCAATGTACAGGAAGCATTCAGTAAATGGTAATTTTTGTTTACAATGATAGCTACAATAATTATTTCATAATTCACTGTGGGTTTTATTAGAATTAATGCTGCTCTCCAGATTATTTAGCTAGTTATCCAAGGAATGCTGACATTCTTCCTTGATCACAATTCCTCTTCCTCGTAGATTTCCTAAGGGAGCTCAACATACAATAAAAAATTGTACAACATACAATCAAGAAGTAAAAAAATTGAAAACTAAGTACAATTTTATTTCTAACCGGTCTTCTTCCTGATCACCTTAAGGCAGAATTCTTTGCTAAGCCTTTTAGGTAATCCCAGTCATTACCCTGAAATGTGACTGACTATTTAGATAAATAATATATTCCCCGTAGGGAAAGGAAGAAGGTGTGAAATCAAGTCTGTGAGAAGTGTCAGATGCATGTCCTGAGCAGAGGTCTGTAAGAGCAGGTCTCATCAGGAGACAGAATACGTGCCAGAAGGGAAAGCACACACAAAAAAATGAAGCACATATTCACAATCCAACTCAGCTATACCTACCTTTTTTAAACCTACCACTCCTAGAAAAAGAAACAAAACCCAATTAAGGCAAACATAACACCTGTCAGCTTTTCCCTGCATATCATTTTTATGTGGAGCTGCCTCAGGAGACCCTGTGTGTTCCCATTCTCCTGGCTGAGGGCAGTGGGTAAACAATAGCCAGACAGGGACTCATCAGGGATCTTTGGAGAGAGAAGCCATGGGAGAAAGCTTCCTGAATGGGAAGGAGATTGAAGTCATTGCAATTTGAATGATTAAGAAAAAACTCAACTGATTTTTAGTCCCAGGATGGCATGTGTGGAGGCCGAGAAAAATTAAGGCCATCCCACCTCAGGTTTAGTCTTAGCATAAGTACAGCCATCTTAGCTCCGGCAGCCATCTCAGACCCCTGTGCCCAAGGGCTGAACTTTCCCCTACTTTACTTTAGTTCTAAAGACCCCCACCCTGCTTTAGAAACAGGAAACCCCACCCTGCTGTAATAACAGGAACCCATAAATACCCCTGCCTTAACTAAGCTCGGGGTCCAAGTCCCTACTCCGCTGTGTCTGGTATACTTGGGCCCAAGCTTAAGGTTGTTAAACAAACCCTCGTGTGATTGCATTGGTGTTGGCTCCTTGGTGGTCTCTCAGCATAAAAACTTGGGTATAACAGCATGGCCTGGTAATTATTGTCTTGTTTAGATATATGAATCAATACAGGATTCTCCAAACTTCCATTATTACTGGGCCACTTTAATGAGCTTTGGCATATTCTTATAAACTCACTTAATTACTTAATATCGTTATTAAACAAATGCAACTTAATTCCTTTAAACATTTAGACTCATATTATCTCATGATTTCTGTGAAATTTGAGAATGTCACAGAAATTTCATAAAAATCATGAATTTTTTGTTGTTACCATGTGTATTACATTAAAAATAAATTTTAAAACTATGTAATCTGTATCTCATACAACCACTTGGAAGTGCATCATGCTTTCAGGAAAAATGAGGTCAAAATAGAAGTTTTAAAGATTTTTAAAATTTATTTTCATTTTTTAACTTTTTAAACTATTTATTTATTTGACAGAGAGAGAGAGCACAAGTAGGCAGAGTGGCAGGCAGAGGGAGAGGGAGAAGTAGAGTCTCCACTGAGCAGGGATCCTGACATGGGGATTGATCCCAGGATTCTGGAATCATGACCTGAGCCGAAGGCACCCACTTAACTGACTGAGCCACCCAGGCGTCCCAAGATTTTTTTTTTTTTTTAGAAAGAGGGAGAGTTTAAACAGAAAACAAATAGTAAAATGATAGACCTTTAATTATGAATATTAATAATTTCATTAAATGTTAGTAAACTAAACCAAAAAAAAAAAAAAGACAAAAGTTACCAAAATAGATACAAAAGGAAAAGAATAATATACAGTAATTATAAGTAATGGGCTACTGATAGACCCACAATGGGGATGGATTTCAAAAATGTTCTGAGTCAAAGGAGCTTTATACAAGGTTACATACTGATTCCTTTTGTATCAAGATCTAGGAGAGCAGGTGAACCTATTAAAGAAAAAATTAGAACTGTTGATATTTGCAGGAGGGGAGGTCAAGAGTTGACTTTCTGGTCTGATACCGATGTTCTATATCCTGGTAAGAATTTGATATAGCTCTCTTTGTTAAAACTCAGCAAATGTATACTAAACATTTACATATTTGATTTGTCATTTTATTTTATTTTCTTTCATTATAAGTGTACTCTTTAAATTCCATCCCATTTCTCCTATGACTCTATCTGCCCCCTCTCCCGTAACCATCAGTTTGTTCTCTATAGCTAAGAGTCTGCCTCTTGATTTGTTTCTCTCTCTCTCTTTTTATTTCCTTTGCTCATTTGTTTTGTCTCTTAAATGCCACATAGGAGCGAGATCATATGATATTTGTCTTTCTCTGACTGACTTATTTTGCCCAGCATTATACACTCTAGTTCTATCCATGTCATCGTAAATGGTAAGATTTCATTCTTTTTGTGGCTGAATGATATTCCATTATGTATATATATACACACACAATGGAATGTGTATATATATAATACATATGTGTACATATTATTCAGTAGATCTGTATGTGTGTATCTCTCTGTCTCTACATATATATATTCAGTAGATTGTCTTTTAGTTTTGTTTATTGTTTCCTTTGCTATGCAGAAACTTTATTTTGCTGTAGTCCCAATAGTTTATTTTTGCTTTTATTTCCTTTCCTCGGGAGACATCTAGAAAAATATTGCTACAGCTATGTTAGAGAGCTTCTTACCTGTGGTTTCTCTTCCTCTTTTTTAAAATTTTTATTTATTTATTGGATTGAGAGAGGGAGAAAGAGAGACAGAGGGAGAATGGACTCCCCACTAAGCAGGAAGCCTGACATGGGTCTCGATCCATGACTCTGAGATCATGACCTGAGCTGAAGGCAGATGCTTAATGGACTGAGCCACACAGGCACCCCTACCTGCACTCTCTTCAAGGATTTTTACATATATTATTGCATGTCAATTTTATATAAAAAGAAATTAACAAAACAAATACTGAACTCTAGATAATGAAGTATCTAGGAAGAAGTATAATGACAGCTACAATTTATTTTGAGAAGTGTCAAATACTAAATGGATGGTGGATGGCGAGAAGTATTTAGCTATGATAAATATTCCATAGATACTATACACAGGGCAAATACTATATACAGGGCAGGCTGAGGTGAAAAGGGAACATGCAAAGAGATATTCTCGTGTGTACTGACTGTTAGTTAGTGAGAGGCTGAGCAGAGAAGGAAGGAACTGGAGCTGGAGCCTTGTAATCCATTCTGCAGCTGGAGAATCTTAAGTGCTGTTCTGTGGGGCCGAAGGTCTTGGCTTCTGAGAACAGTGCAACTGGTCTCTTAGATTTCCTGGGACCTCCTGCATAAACAGATGCTGAACACAGACTATCTGGAATACCGAATTGCCCACCAGAGAGGAAATAGAAGAGCTGGTCCAGCAGGAAGTCCTACTGAAAATCCTGGGAGGCATCAGGTTAAGAGACTTAACTTCTGAAGACAGCATGGTGAGTCTTCCCACTGTGGAAGGTTCCAGAATCAGATACTTCAAAGTCTTGATCTCCAATTGCCTGAAGCTTGCTTTCCTTTATACATGATACCAGAATCTGTGTTGTTGTGCATGCAAATAAACATGCTGTGCATTATAAAAATCAAGAAATGATTTAAAAGAGATCAATCATTGCCAAAAGATGTAGCTCTTTAGACACTTCTGGCCTTTGCAGTGACCTGTTCTGGTGCCGTCCATATTGCAGGGGAGTCTAAAGGCTCAGATGCCACTTCAGAATTAAAAAATAAGATATTGGACATGTTGGAGAATCACCCATCATTTTATGTATTTAATCGTCATGGTCAAGTACTATTCTGGCTTTTAGTTACAACGAATACTTCAAACTCAGACTCAAGGTCCTCTAACACATCACTGAAGTTACAAAAATTAACACAACTGTGCAGTTAAGATTTTTACAAATAATAGTAGAATGGCATACAGAGATGGAATACAGGAGTTTGGGGTATAAAACATTCCCCCACTCACCATCAGTATCTACATTGATCTTTCAGTCTTAATTAAAATAAAATTTATGTCCCTTGTTTGCACACTGGTAATGAAATCAATCATTCAGTATAAATTATCTGCAAAGAGTCTTTGCTCTTTGAGAGGGTTTATTATTATTATTATTACTATTATTAAAAACAAATTCATTTCTTTAGTAAAATTCGCCATTTGGATTACATTTCTTTGAAAAAGGTTTATGGTTTTCAGTTAAGAAACCCACAAAATCAAATCATTCCAGAATTTGGCAGCTTAAAATATCAGTTATTGATGTTCCTGGATCTCCGTTTGCACGAGGAAGCTCTGTTTCAGACTCCTGTGAGTGGCAAAAGCATGGATGAGAGGGAGGGCAAAGAATTGAGGCTAATCTCAGAGTATGCGACAAACACAACTTAGCAAAGGTGCATCTTGGCTCCCTCGAACAACAGGACACAGTCTACTTTTTGTTTCTTACAGGATGTTTACAAAAATTGATGCTATGCTGACCTAGGAGGCATGATTCAACATATACCCAAGGACTAAAGTTAGTGGGATAAATCTCTGACCAAAGGAAGAAGCTACAAATTAATAACAAAACAATCACTAAAGCAATTGCACATTAAGAAATACATCTCTAAGTAATCCTACAGATCAAAAAAAGAAATCACAGTGAAAATTAGGAAATATTTTGAACTCAATGACAAGAATCCCACACATCACAACCTGTGGGATGCAACTATAGTTTGTCATAGAAGGAAATTTTTTTAGCCTAAAATGGACAATATGAAACCTGAAGGAATGATGAAATTTCAATGATTTAAATATTCATTTAAAGCATTTAGATAATAAGAAACTTAAAGGAAAGAAGGAAGAAGATAATGAAAAAGTGAATTTAACCTAATAAACTAGAAAACAAAAATAATAGAAAAGACTGAGAAAGCCAAAATTTGGTATTTGAAAAAGCTCATAAAGTTGATAAATCTGTCATGAATCTATCTAGGGGAAAAAAGGTGTAATATAAAAAATGAAAAAGAAAAAAATTACAATCCCATAGACCTTGAAAAAAACTAGATAAGGATATTTTGAGAAAACTTCTGTCAATATATTTTGTTCATATCTTTTGTCATTGGGTTGAATACTTTTCTATATATGGTTATATGTCTATAAAAATGTTTTAGGGTCAGCTGGGTGACTCAACTTTTTAAGCGACAAACTCTTGGTTTCAGCTCAGGTCATGATTTCAGAGTCCTAAGATTGAGCTCCATGTCGGGTTCTGCACTGGGCAAGGAGTCAGCTTAAGATTCTCCCTTTCTCTCTGCCCTCGCGCAGTCTCATGCATGTGTTCTCTTTCTAAAAATAAAATAAAATAGAATAAAATAAAGTAAAATATGTTTTAAAAACAATGACATAATCAGCTTAATAAAATATTAATAACCAATGTTTTCTGAATGTTGATTTTGTGCCAACAATAGTTCTAAGTGTTTGGCCTACATTATTATCTCATTCAATTCTCATGGCAACCTTACAAAGTGTACTTTTCTTATTCCTACTTTAAAAATGAAAAAAAAAAATACTCAGGGCGCCTTGGGTGGCTCAGGGGGTTAAAGCCTCTGCCTTTGGCTCAGGTCATGATCTCAGGGTCCTGGGATCTGCTCAGCAGGGATCCTGCTTCCCCCTCTCTCTCTGCTTGTCTCTGCCTGCTTGTGATCTCTGTCTGTCAAATAAATAAATAAAATCTTAAATAAAATAAAAATGAAAAAAACCTGAAACATAGAAAGTTTAAGTAGCTCACCCTAATTCACCCAGCTAAGCAGAGCTACAAACGCTCAAAGAAAAAGAATAACAAGACAACAGAGAAGCTGAGACAATTGGGCAGAGCTCAGAAAAAAATATAAAAATAAAATAAACTTAGTATCTATGTGAAGACAGTGAAAGCAACACAGAGCAGAACAAAGTAGAAACTACATAACAAGAATGGACTAATAAGAAAAATGTGAGTATTAATGTGTCAACAAAGCCACCACAGTTATTGATGCCATAAAAAGGGTTTGTGAATGAAAAATGTAGCAATGAGTTCGTATTAATTAAGGATTATCTTATACTCAATGTAAGACATTTCCTTTCCTCCAAGCTCCAGTCACAAAATGGCTGTCCACCTTGAACTTTTTGTCCATGAAAACAAGCATAAAGAGGAAGATAGAAGCAACCAAACACTGCCTATGGTGCTTAGATCAGGAAATCCGAACGCGCTCCAAATCTCCTAGTCTTTATTGTAGGCAGCTCATTAGGCAGACTTGTCAAATGGGTAAGCCACTGCTGTAAGCAAACCTGGAAAATGCATCTATGTGTGTGTGCATATGTGTGTGTGTGTGTGTGTGAGTGTGTGTGTGTGTGTGTGTGTGTGTCTAAGAAAGGGGGGCGGAGATTGCTACACCAAAGACAATTGCTGTTCTATTAACACAGAAGGAAAGGATGGATATTGGACAGGGAATGGACACTGCCATGGGGATTAAGTTAATGACTGAATTTAGTAACAAGGATGTCCCTGGTGACAATGGCAAAAACAAAATAAAACAAACCACCCCCCACCCAAAAAAAACAGTTTCAGTGACACAGGAGATCAGAAGGCAAATGTGAGTAGCTGGAGGTAAAGGACAATCAAAAAGTGGAAAAAGAGTGTGAGGTCAAACTTCATGATATTTAACTCTAAATGAAAGAGTAGCTAAGAAAAGCTGAATGCAGGGTACACTACCCAATTACATAGACATGTGATGGTTTATTTTTATTAATTTTAATTAAGTTGACAAAATTTTGAATTACAATTTATATTCCAAATTCTCAATTATGTATATTTACATACATATATTCGCAAATATGAACATGAATATAAATATGAATATATGCATTGGCATTCGTGACTCAAATATTCTCATATTGCAATGGCTTGCAAGTTCTCCTATTGCTGAACTTGTAAAATTAGAGGAAAAGCTCATAAAATGGCATGAAGTAGATCATGGTTTAGCTGAAAACCAATTTACTATAAAGGTTACATTGGAGAACTCCAAGCCCGCCATAGCCACTGGCCTACCTGTAGAGTCCAAAGACCGCGGTCTATCCTGGAATCACTTTTAATGCCTCATTTGTGGAAGCCTCGATGAGTACTTTGCAAATATTAAACCCAAGAAACCAAATGATGAATTTGGCACTACTGTTGTTGTTTTAAAAAACTCCTACTAAATACGGCAAAGTGAAAAACACCATGGCAAAAGTTTGTAGGGACAGTTTGATTCTTCCACTGCTGTTTCTCAATGGAGGTAAGGGCTGTGAGGTATTTCAAATATGTGATGTTGGCTTGGAAGTTAGGCCGAACTTTTTTTGAACTTTCTGGAAAAATTGTGTTTACACAAGTGTTTATGATAAGTAAGTAGATGAGTCCAACCATATCTCTTATTGTGAGGAATGCAGAGGAATTTTTAGTTGAGGAAAGAGAATTTCCTTTTCATTTTATTATGAAAATGTTAGAAATATTGAATACTGAATGTAGAATTTACATTTCAAAGTTAAGCCTTTTCCTAGCGTGACAGATAGAAAAGAAAGGGACATTCATTCTGTTTCGTGTTTAGTTTTTTGAATGAATAGTATATTTTATATGGTTTGGTATTCAAATCATGTATGCCTCCATTGCTTTACTGAAAGCACTAAAACACATGAAGCATAATTGTGCCCAGTTAATATCTTATTTTCTATTAAAACCAGATAATTATATTATCTGGCATTTTTCTCCTTATCAATTTTTATATACATTACTTTGAATGTTAAAATACTAAGTTATAAGGACATTCAGAATTAAAACACATACTGGGATTTAGTACAAATAGTACTATAGACATTATTCTGAATGAAATTTATTCTACCCCTTTCTATGTCCAAATGGTCATTTTGCATAAACATTACCTTTGATTTCAATAAAGATCTATAACCTCTGGGATTCTTTAATTTTATGAAATTAATAAAGGTCAATCCAGGGTTTCAAATAGTTTCGTAAGAGATAATTTTGGTTAGAATGCTCTTCTTGTCTCTTTAGCTCACCTAAATAATAAACTCAATCAAATACAGCAAATTCCAGTATCCTTACAAATATGCCAAGTTTTATAATATTTGTCATTGTAATAAGAGCAAAGGGATAGATTTGTTATACATATTAGACAGAAAATAAGAGAATAATGCTTCTTTGGTGTTTATAAAAGTAATATAGCCAACTGAGTTTCTTCATTTGAAATAATAGTTATTAAACTATTATTAAATATGGCATTTTCTATCTGCCAAACTCACAAATACCTCTCAGGGAAAACCAGTCAAAGCTTTGATTATAGGATTGTTCTGTAAACCTAATGTTGTACAGTGTGATACCACTCTGCAAGCACCTATGATTGGACTAGGACCCAAAGCTGCATCCCAGAGAACTGTATCCATGCCAGACTATGAGAGTGCCCAGAGGAAATTGCCCTGAACAGCACCACAGTTGTTGTCAGAAATCTGAAATAAGAACTATTTGGTGTCCTGGCTTTTTTTGTGTTCATGCCCGATAATTCTTCCCTATTTCTTCTAGGAGTAGAATTTCCTTACCTATTAGAAACCTATTGGGTATGTTTTGTGGGTGGTGATACAGTTTTTGTCTTCACTGCCACAGGTATGAGACAAAGATTGGTTCAGAGATGAGTACATAATATCAGTTGTGTTAATCAGAGTCAATCAGAGTACTCCTCGTGGATATTATGTTAGAGCCATTAGAATATACACTCATTTCCAACCATATTCCTAAGATGATATAATTCTAGGACTACTAGTGTCGATATGGTCTGAGACAGAGACATAGAGATGAAGAAAGACAGAAAAAGGGACATAGCAATATTATTTGAACCCCTGCATTAATCATTGCTGAATCCAATGTGAAACCTTTATTTATCAGTTCTGTATACCAATAAATTACATTTTATGTTAATGGCAATTTGCTTTGGATTGTGATTAATTGTAATTAAAAATATCTGTTAACACAGAGGAACTTTATGCATAGGCAAAGAATTCTGAAGCTTAAAAGAAACAGAGATAAGCACCATCTGTAAGTCAGAGAGAAGCAGGAGAAATCATAAGGAAATCCAAATAATGAAGGAGCAAAAGCTATGAGGAAATAGATTGGTTTGGGGAAAAGAATGAAAAGCAGATGTTTGGAAGTTTATAAAAATGCATTAAAATCTAGTTACTACCGAAGCATTTAGAGCTACTGAGAATCCAGTTCCAGCCTTTGCAATGCTGGAAACTGCTATGGGTCCCATTATTGCCCAGATGTGGTTGCATACCTGAGTGTCATACTTCCTTATGTCCACTGTATCCTCACAATAGGTACCCCATTATTTGGTGTTAACTTGAAAACATTGTTTTACTTGCATCTACAAGGCACTGATTTAAAAAATTATTTTAAGATTTTTAATGAAATAGTCACATTTTCCATATTTCTCTTTCACCATGATAGTCTGGTGACAGTTGTGGAAATACTTGAAATAGGGAAATTTCCATTTTCACCTGCAAAATTTTATTTGATGGCAACATATAAACAAAGTAAATATTTAATGTAAAAATTCTGGATCTTAGCAATTTAATTCATATCCACATTTATTTAATGTATACTCTTTAGTTCAGATGCTTTCAGATAAAAGAGAGATATCTGAGTTAAATCGATGATACCATAAGGTAATATTACATAATTTACAACTCAGAATCCAAAGTCAGGGCAGACACCAGACTCTTTGTGGTAGATGGCTCAGTAATATAGTAAAAAGTTTGGGATGTCTGCCAATAGATTTCACAAAGTGTATGAAATAAACAAGTACTTACAAAATGTAATTTATAAAAAATGAATAAAAATGAAAATGAAAATTGAATATGCTCAATATCTAATTATGTAGCCATTATTAAAACTTTCTCACAAACACTTATTCCTGTAACAGTAGAGTGGCTTACATATGACTAACTTGCATGCACATAAATATTATATATGCCCAATAAAATATTTGAAGAACTAGAAAGCAGCCAAAGTAGACAGAAATTGGGTGGAGCTGACCCACGAAGAGGGAAACTACACTAATTTTTCACATGAGGGCACTCCCAAGGTAATACACAAACTGGAATTTCACTGGTGGAGAAGAGTAAGGAGTGAGAACACATGAAGGAGGAATGACCGAGAGAAGAACCCCAAATCTTATATAAACTGCACCTAAATCCTTTTCTGATTACTGAACTGTATATGTGCAGTGGAGATTTCAGAGTTCTCCATGAAAAGCAACATGAAGAATGAGATAAATGAGAACTTTCAGCTGACGCCCACTTGAGGGAAGCCATAATTTTGAGTTTGAGTTAAGGTGATATAACTGCTTACTAGAAAAAAATCAGTAATCTTCAGAAAAAGAGAACAGAATCCAATCTCCACAATGTATCATCCACACTATCCACCATGCAATAAAAAGAAACTGGTGGAGCCATGCAATGAAATTGTGAACCACAGTCAAGAGAAAGGTGAACAACAGAAACCAACCATAAAATGCTCTGAATGTTGAAATTAGAATATAAGGATTTTAAATAAAATATATAGATATAAATATAGATATAGATATAGATATATAGATAACTTGGGGAACTTCAAGTGAAAAATCATTAGAATGAATAGACAGGGGAGCTCAGCAGAGAAATGGAAACTCCAGAAACCAGTCAGTGGAAATTCTTTAACTGAGCAAGACTATATGTGATATATATTTTTTGTTTTATTTATTTATGTGAGAGAGAGAGAAAGACAGGGAGGGACAGAAGGAGAAGGAGGAGAGAGAGAATCTCAAGCAGACTCCCTGCTGCTTGAGGAGCCCGATGTGGAACTCAAACCCAGGACTCTGAGATCATGACCTGAGCTGAAACCCAAGAGTCAGGCACTTAACTGACTGAGCCTCCCAGGTGCCCCAAGATTATATGTAATATTAAAAAAAGTTTTCGTATGTGGCAAAATAAGTGGTTATTAAACTTGAGGGTAGATAAATAGAAAACATACAATTTTAATAAAGAACAGAGAGAAAATAATTTGAAAATAAGGCAGTACATTCTCAGTGATCTGTGAGATTATATTAGGAGGTCTAAGATGCATGTAATTAGATTCCATAAAGGACATGAAAGAAAGAATGGGGAATGAAAAAATATTTGGAAGATATGTGAGTTTTCGCAGGCCACCCTAACACAATACCACAGATGGAGTGTCTTAAACAATAAAAGTTTATTTTCTTTCAGTGCTGGAGGCAAGCCTACAATCAAGGTGCCATCTGGGTTGGTTTCTTAAGGCATCTTTTCCTGGCTTGTAGATGGCTGATGTCTCTCCATGTCCCCATATGACCTCTTGCCTGTGGGCATGTGGGGAGAGAGGTTCAGGGACAGGCAGAGGGAGAGAAGGTGAAGGAAGAGAGGGAGGGAGAGATCTGGTGTCTCTTTCTCTTCTTATAAGGACTAGTCCTAGTGAGGCCCCCTCTCTTACGATCTCATTTAACTTCGATTTCCTCCCTGGGCCCTAATTCCTAATACAGTTTGCACCGGGGGTGAGAACTCCCACATACAGATTTTGCAGGGAGAGAATTCAGTGCAAAACAGAAGAATAATGACCCCAAATTTTCCAAATGTAGTAACAAATATCTGACAGGTCCAAGATTCTCAGCAAACTCCAAACAAGAAAAACATAAAGAAAAACAGCTAGTTTCATCATGAATAAACTCAAAAATCAGAAATAAAGAGAACTTCTTAAAAGTAAGCAGAGGGGAGCCTGGGTGGTAGCTGTTGATTTAGCACCTGACTCTTGGTTTGGGATCAGGTCATGATCTCAGGGTTGTGAGACTGAGCCCCATGTGGGCTGGGCACTCAACATGGAGTCTGCTTGAGAGTCTCTTTCCCTTCCTCCAGCCACTCCCCACCTCTCATAAATAGAAATAAATCGTTAAAAAATGTTAAGCAGAGAGGAATGATGCATTACCTATAGGAGAGCAACAATACAAAAAACACCTAACATCAAAAGCGAGGGAGGTCAGATGACAGTGGAGTCATATTTTTAAAGTGCTGGCAGGATGTCTACCATGAAGTTAGTATTCAGAAAAAAAATCTTCAAAAATGAAAGTTAAATGAAGACATTGCCAATATTGAAAAATAAGAGTATTTGTATCCAGCAGAACTGGATACATTTTTATGGGAACTGTAACATAGGTACATGCAATATATGAATGATATATGTTATATATCATATATACATAAAACTAATAGCACAAGGGGAAGGACAAACAGAACTCTACCCTTTGGAATAGGAATTTGGAGTTTAGATAGGCTACACTTTCTTTTCTCCATTGCTTTGAATTTATTTATGCTAAACCACCGCCTTTCTTTCTATCCTGGAAAATTTCACTCACTGTCAAGATTCAATTCACTTGGTTCTATCTGAGGCATCTCGGAAACTTGCAGGGTCAAAGAGTGTTCTGGGTTTCACTGATAGCAATTACAGCACTACTCCACATTATGGTAACTATCCTATATGATCACCCTTGTTAGATCCCTAGAGAGCAGACACTGTATTTTACTCTTGTAGCTCCTGCCAGTATATCTTCTGCTGGTAGACATTTGAATGAAGAAAAGTTAAATGAATAAAGGAATGATTGAATAAAAGATTACATTGTTGAATAAAGGGAAATTGGCAGAAGAAAAATAATTTCTAGGGAAAAAAAGTTTTGAGCATACGAAGTTTGTGGTGTTAAGGTAGCAATCAAGTGTAGATGTTACAAAAGCTATAAAATGTGGACTTGGACGATATAAGATGAAGGCAGGGTATGGAGAGACAGCTACAAATCATGGATGAAATTCTTATCTCATTGTAGAAAAATAAAACAAAATAAGGAAAATCTCCCAGGAATCTCAGGAAGTAATTTTTTGGGCACTTATCACATGACTGCTCACCTCTAGCAGTCTAAGACTTTTATTAAAAAAATATATATATAATAATAAACATAAATATAATATATATATATATATATATATATAGTATCCTGTAAAAAAAGATTTGACTATATAAACCATGGCTTATGGAAAAATGCTATAATATGTTACAGAAGGCTTATTGGCTAACCAGACTTACAGTGACTACTTATTTTCATAAGTTGACATCTTTCTGTTGAAAATGGAACCAGTTCTTTATCTTCTGTTTTTATGATTAACATCTGGCATCAATAACATGGTAGTTTAGGAAACAGTTTTAATCATGAGGCTTTTTTTTTTTTTTTGAGGATTTGGTTTGTTTGGGATTCTAAGTTTATTGCTTACATATGGTGTCATTCTCTTAAAAATTCAAAATTAAACATTGACTAATTTCTTTTCAAATCTTGAAGTAATATCCCTTGTGCTAAATGGTGGATCATGAAAATTTGTGAGAGCTATGTCCAATTGCTTTAACAGATAATTTGATTTCTCCTCTGGAAGGATTTTGTTTTAGCAATGTTCATTTATTCACTTTACAGATGGCTTTCTGACATCAGAAAGGTATTCTGTATTTTATTTAATGAAAAACAGCAAATGTGGCATTTAAAGTCTTTAGGGCCTGACAAATAAATGGGTAAAGTTACTATAAACATAATAAAAATATTATAAACATAATAAAAATGTATTTAATCAAAGATTCTTGGGACTTAGAACTGGGAAATCTGTTGGTTTCATCAATATTTCAAGCTCATCATTTCTCAAATAACAAAACTCTAAGGGCCACACCTAAAGACTTTTCCATTTTGTTATCAGCTAATGGCAAAGGCAAGTTGAGCTAAGACTCAGGTTTTTAATCAAATTGTGCATTCTTTCACCATCGGGACAAATTTGCAATTCTACACAAACGCATATTTTTAGCATGACGTTTTTCAAACTATAGGTACATCTCCACAATCATACCTGGTGCAGTCATGTCCAGTTGCCCATGTGCAGAGATGAAAAAAGGAATTGATAAGAATGAAAGTAGTAATATTAAAAACCCCAGCTTTCTTACCCCTCACTGGATAATCCCAAGAGGTCTTCTGCAAGTGTCTCAGAGTCCCCAGTGTTTGAGCACCATTTGCCCACCATGGTACTCACTCATTAACACAACCTTCATTGGCTCTCTTAACTCACTCCCCCTTCAATCTTTTCGTGGGATAACTTCCCCTCACTATGTATACTCAAATCCTTGTCTCAGAATCTGCTTTAGGAATAATGGAAATGAGGTTAACGGGAAAATAGGGGGGTATTTAACTGTTCCTGTCTCCAGAGAAAAATGAGAAATAGAAAATGGGATTTGTCAGTGGGAAAGCCAACCAGCCATTACTGCTATGATGACTATTATTACTCTCATTTAACAAATGAAAAGACTAAAGCCTGGCTATTCTGTAGTTGCCTGAACTTTTGCAACAATTCAATCATGTGATTGAAAAATGTAGTCTGTTATTTACTTGCCACCAGCTATAGGATGTGAGAGCATGTTCTCTGTGGCTGGGGTACACGGAAGGGGAAGTGGACGGAACTTCTTCGGTGTACCCCAGCCACAGAGAACATGCTCTCACATCCTATAGTTGGTGGCAAGTAAATAACAGACTGCCTAAATAACAGATTGTGGATCGGGCAGTGTCTCTTTTTCTGCATCCCAGATTGAGAAATAGCATCTTTGTGTTTTCATTTACCATCAGCTTGACTGGTCTGTTTGTGTAGTTGAGACTTAACAACATTTACTGCTCAGTATACATTGGATACTGTATATTTATAATGTTATCAATATATATTTAGCAATTTACTTTTGGGACTAAAGACAGTCATTTTGGGGTACCTGGGTGGCTCAGCCAGGTAAGCATCTGCCTCTTGATTTCAGCTCAGGTCATGATCTCAGGGTTCTGAGATCAAGCCCTGGGTCAGGTTCCACACTCACTGTTTGAGGTTCTCGCTCTCCCTCTGCCCCTCTCCCTGCTCACATGCTTTCTCCAAACAAACAAACAAATAAATAAATAAAATCTTTTTTTTTTTTTGAAGTATTTTTTAAGTGTATTTTTCTTCTTAATCTCAGCCCATAACCTCAGCGACTAGATTATCTTCTCTTACACAAAGGGATGATTGTTTACAGGCTGATCCTACTAGAACCCGAGACTTGGGCAAAATCTGTGTTTCTAGTTGCTGATTTAAAAAAAGTTCTCCTATAGGTATGTATAACAATTTGACACATTATCTTCTATTCGAATTAGACTGATTTGGTTGTTTGCTATCCCTTTTTAAAAAAATTTAGCTACTATGTTGCATTGCCTTTCACACTTTCTTAAACAAAGTGCACAGCCTGATAAACCTTGTTAAAAGAATGGTGGGCAAAGGTTAACTTTCTTAGAGAAGAGTATTAGTGATGTCTGGATCGTTGTTGCTTTACAAAGATACTGTTAGATATCACATTACCAGAAGTTAATATCACTGCCCCTTGCAAAAAATAAAAAAAAATTTAAAAAGGAAAAGGAAAAGACAAAAGAAAAAATAAAAAGGAGAAGACAAACGAAAAAACAACAGAAAAAGAGAAACCCCAAAGCAATGTTTTTTTTTTTTTTTACAAGAGTTTTATGTGCTTGGAATCATACAACTTTTGATGAATGATATTGTGTAATATGTACCATCTGGAATTAAATTACTTATCATTTGGTAAAGAAGATAAAGAACATTTAGATGTCTTTGCAATACTTTCATAGAGAAGCAATCTTTTGACTGCAAGAAAAGATACATATAAACCTTTTTTGGCCATCTTTTATTTTTCCTTATGTGCATGAAATATGAGAAATTATATGTAAAACTAGTTTTCTTGTGAACTTTTCCTTTAGGCTTGCCAATAAAGAGATGATATAATTATTTCCAGATTTGCATTGGTTTGATTCTGTTTGTGTATATGTGTGTGTGCTTGTGTATGTGAACATGCTAAATGAGCCATCATTTTGGAATATTTATTCTCATTTACCACTATGCACAATTTAAATTTAGTAGAATTACAACATACTTTTGGCATGAAATCCCTGAACTAATTATGTGGATTTAATTGCAATGTGGACTGGTATATATTTACTTCACATCTGTAAAGATCATTCAAATGGATGTCAGCTTATTTTATTTTCCTGTGAACATGCTCAAATTTGTAACTCCATTTCAGAAAGATAACTTTGAATATTAATGCATTGCCCTCAGGCTCCTTAGTCACAGCTGTTTCTTTTATAAACACAGAAGATTTGATGTGGCAATTCTCATTTTATTCTGTTGAGATAGTTCCCCAAACATTTGGAATTATTACTAAGGACCAAAAGATTCTGTCAGCTAGCTTAGAGATCGTTGGACTATCTTAGCCATTTAGAATTGTTGAGAATTTAGACTGGGCTTCATTCTTTGTAAAGTTTATTTGCTTAGATTTTGAGACTAAAGCTTTCATTTTGAACAAACGGAATGATCTGGCTTTAGACAACAATCCGCTAAATTAGTCTTATTTCTAGCTGAAATTGTGTAAGTTTATATTTAAAGCTTTATGTATTTTGTAGTGCTGATAACGAGGGTTGAATTTAGTACTGATTGGTGTGTTTTCCTTCTTCTGGGCTAACTTGCATTTAAATTGGATCAATCTTATAGCTACAGTGACTAATGCAATCAGATTTTCCTCTAAGCACTAAAAGCACTTAGCAAATATAGTTAGCTATGTACATTAGTGAATAATAATGGTTAGTTTGACAAATGTGGGAAAAACACTCACATGATCTATTAATATGTATCTTTACCTGTTACTCAGTAAAATACTTAAAATAGTTAAGAAAAAGAAACATTGCATTTTCAGATGACTACTGTTACAGACATAATTGTGCCCCCCAAATTTTATGTTGAACTCCTAATTTCTAGTACTTCAGAATGGACTATATTTGGAGGTGAAGTCTTTAAAGAGGCGAATAAGTCAAAATGAGATTTTTAGGGTAAATCCTTATCCAATCTGACTTCTAACAAGAGCAACTTTGGATGTCTGGGTGGCTTAGTCAGCTAAGCGTCTACCCTCAGCTCAGGTTACATGTCCCACATCAGGCTCCTTGCTCAGTGGAGAGCCTGCTTCTCCCTCTGCCTGCCACTCCTCCTGCCGTGCTCTCTCTCTCTCAAATAAATAAATAAAATCTTTAAAAAAAAGGTTTTAAATTAAAATTTTAAATTAAAATTAATTTAAAATATCTTTAAAAAGTTTTTAAATTTAAAAAAGTTTTTAAATTAAAATTAAATTAAAATTAAAAGGTTTAAAATTAAATTAAATTTAAATTAAATTTAAATTTAAAAAAAAATATATATATATATGTATAAGGAGGAACTTTGAACACACTGAGCAACACCAGGGTTTTGTGTGCCTAGGGAAGAACCATGTGAGGACAGAGAGAAAGCCATCTTCAAGCCAAGGAAAGAGACTTCAGGAGAAACCAAACCTACCAACACCCTCATCTTGGACATCTAGCCTCCAGAAAATAATTTTTTTTTTCTTGCCTAAGCTACCCAGGAGTGTGGTATTTTGTTATGGCAGCCCTAGCAAACAAATACACTTACCAAACATGGGAATATATAGATTTTGATATTTTAAAAAGATGCACATTTACTCCTAAGTTTGAAAAGAGTCGTAGTCAAGTATAGGTAAATTGGAAGCAAGAAGAGGAGTAGTTTCAGTATTTCACTGAATAACAAGATCTTGTGTTGAGAGGGAAGAGGCATCCTGCTATTGTGAGGCATGTGGGGAGTGAAAGTGGATTAAGAGGACGTGCAGGGGGCTCTTGGGCCCCCATCAGTGGCACATGTGAGCAAAGATGCTTATATAGACCAAGTGGAGCGATGCGATTTTACCAAAAGCATGAGCAATACTCACTTCAGGCTCTGACCTCCTAAAGTACATCTGCAGGTCAAACCGTGGTCAACCGTCATGGAGCTTTAGCTGCCCAAGTCAAGTGACCCAGGGGACAGTGCATTATTCCCTTCCCTTCCTGCTCTAGCTTCTTTCCAATACCCTACTCCAGGCATCTTTGCCATTAGTTCCCCACTTCATTTTATTATTCTTTTAATTCCAGTATAGTTAACGTACAGTGTTACATAAGTTTCCAGTGTACAATCTAGTGATTCAACAATTCTATACATTACTCAGTGCTCATCAGGGTAAATGTGCTTTTAATCCCCAGCACCTAGTTCACCCATCCCCCCACCCACCTCCCCTCTGGAACCAACAATTTATTCTCTGTAATTAAGAGCTTGCTTTTTTTTTTTTTTTTTGTCTATTTTTCTTTTTTCCCCTTAAATTCCACATATGAGTGAAATCATAAGGTCTTTGTCTTTCTTGGACTGACTTATTTGACTTAGCATTATAGTCTCTAGATCCATCTATGTTGTTGCAAACTGCAAGATTTTATTCTTTCTATGGCTGAATAATATTCCACTGTGATTTTGAGTCAGAACTCATGACTTCTTGATAGTCTTCCACAAACTTCTCCCTGTTTCTAACATTTGCCTCATTCCAGGACTAATGCTCATATTCTAAGGAGAAGATTTCAAACAGAGACATGACAGTGAATCTTTTTTTTTTTTTTTTTTTTAGTAGCAATGGGCAGAGAAGATGCTGTTTAATCATATTTTTAAATTTTTATTTAATTTTATTTTTTCAGTGTTCCAAAATTCGTTGTTTATGTACAAAACCCAGTGCTCCACGGAATCCGTGCGCTCCATAATACCCACCACCAGGCTCACCGAACTCCCCACCCCCGCCCCTCCAAAACCCTCAGCTTGTTTCTCAGAGTCCACAGTCTCTCATGGTTTGTCTCCCCTTCCAATCTCCCCCAATTCCCTTCTCCTCCCCATCTCCCATGTCCTCCGTGTTATTCCTTATGCTCCACAAGAAAGTGAAACCATATGATACTTGACTCTCTCTGCTTGACTTAATTCACTTAGCATAATCTCTTCCAGTCCTGTCCTGATGTTGATACAAAAGTTGGGTATTCATCCTTTCTGATGGAGGCATACTACTTCATTCTATATATGTGTCTAATCATATATGTCTCACATTCCTCTCAAAATCTTATCAAAATCATTATGCAGAATTTTACAAAGGACCAAATCCATTACAGCAAAGAAATTGAAGAATAGGTCAACTGCAAATAGCACATTTCAGCATCTCCAGCATCTCCTTACATGGTAGCAGAAACAAGATGAACATGTATTAACTGGTGATTCAGAAATAAAATTTATAAGTTCAATATTTGCTAAGGAATGGATACAGAAAATGAGGAGCCTGCCTCTTACTGCAACTCAGGAAAAGACAAAATGTACATGCTAATATACTCAAAACTGTCCCTTTTTTGAAGGTTTTATTTATTTATTTGAGAAAGAGAGAGTGATCAAGTGAGAGAGCGCGCGCGCACAAGCTAGGGGAGGGGCAGAAAAGCAGATGCTTCACTGAGTAGGGATTCCTGACATTGGACTCGATCCCAGGACTCTGAGATCATGACCTGAGCTGAAAGCAGACACTTAACCAACTGAGATCTACTCTAAACTGTCTTTAAAAAATTCTTTTAGAGACACTTTATAAGCATGTCCGGAAAACATAGTTATTATTTACAAAAATGTGAAACTTTGACACGAAAATAGAAGTGTATCAGACAGGAGATGTTGGTAAAGTAAGGAAAGGTTAGGATGTTAATTAATCTCATCTCACATAGAGAAAAGTTGCCATAGTCTCCTAAAGTTGTTGAAACCAGAAATAGAAATGTACATTTTTTATTCAAGCTTATTATCTAAGTTAAGAAGCTTATTACCTAAGTTAAGAAGTATAAATAAAAAGATAGCTACCAAAATATAAGAAGAAAGGAGTATGAGTTTGCTAAATGATCGTCTCTAACGGAGTTAGTGTATGTTGCTTAAAGTGACTAAATCAAGAAGAACAAAATTATGTTATTAACAATATGAAGATAACTACAAGAAAAATAAAATCAGTAAATACATAGAGTGTTGTGTCTAGGGCATTGGACTGGCATGGGAAGGGTGAGGCAGGAAATCCTTGTTTTCACTGGTCACTTTTTTTAGCTGTTAGATTTTTAGCAAACTCATATATCATTTAGATGGAAGTTAAAAATTAAACTGCAAATATTATACTGATTATGTAACACCATCTCAGGATTTATCCATTTATATCACTGAACATACATGTAAAATGTGAATGAATTACTAAGGATAGACTGTTACGTTGTAATAACAAACACCACAGATTTCACTGGCTTAATATAAAAAAAAAGATCACTTTCTCTCAATTGCTATCTCCCTATACCAGTTAGGGGAGCAGCTCTGCCCCACATTATCCCCCCAACAGTTACACAGATTGCTGACAGAGTGACAGACCCACTACCATCTGGAACCTAGAACATGTGGACTTTTTCCTCCTGACGTTAGTGGGATGGAAAAAGAAGATTGCACCTCAGCGATGAAATCCTTTGGCCTAGAAAGGATGCATGTCACTTCCTCTCATTACACAGAGGCCAGAATTGTCTCATGAATTCTCATGAGATGGGAAGGGAGATGGGAAAGGAGATGGGAAAATTTCGTCCTTCACGGTGCCCAGAAAGAGAGTAAAATGGTATTGGTGAATGCTAGACCTTTCCGTCAAAATAAAGAAATGTGCATTCAAAACCATAAGAGACTCTTAACTATAGAGAACAAACTGGGTTGATGGGGGGAGGTGGGTGGGGCATGGGTTAAATGGGTGATGGGGATGACGGAGGGTGCTTCTGTGAGGCACTGGGTGTTATATGTGATGAATCACTAAATTCTACTCCTGAAACCAATATGAATCTATATGTTAATGGACAGGAACTTAAATAAAAATTTTGGAAAAAAGAAATTTACATTCAATAATTTTTAGATAGGTTTAATATTATTACTAGCATTTTGGAACCTCTATAAGTCACTAGGATGTTATGAGTAAAAAAAGAATTAATTATCAGGTCCTTTTTCTACCTTTAGATTTTTAAAAATTTTAGTATGAAAAATTTCAAATACCTGTATACCAAGCCCTGAGACCCCCATCATTAACATCTTCCAATTCTTATTTTTTATCACATATTCCTTCCAGATAAATTACTGCCTAAATCTTCTTTAGTACATCTAAGAACCTCAAATAATAATACCAGTAATACTAATGATCATGTTTTATTTATTGAGCACCTACTATATTGTAGGCATTTTAAATACACTAATTCTTATCCTCAAAGGGCTCTCAAGAAAAGTACATGTTATTCTCTGTCTGGTATAATTTAAAGAATTGATCATCAAAGACTTGGAGTAATTTTCTCACTTTCATTTAGCAGACCTGGGATACAAATTTATATGTGTCTTGCTTTACATCCTCAACACTCTTCCTAGTCTATCTCACCATCCTTGATTTTAATACATCGGTTACTATTAAGTCATTCAAGTGACTTTCTGCCCCTCTCTTCTTAACTATATAAAGATTGGATATATGATCTAAATTTGCTAATTATCTGTAGAAAACATGTTTGCTCCATCTTTATATCCATTTCTCTGAAGGCAATCTTTCGACTTCTCAACCTGGGTGGTGTTCCCAGTCTATGGTCACACTGATCAACAGTTTTGTCTATATTCCTGCTAACCAAGAGCTTTGTTTTGTCACTTCTAATGCAAGCAGGAAGCCAGCAAATGGACTATGTGGCAGGACTCTTGCCCTGTTGGAAACAAACCCTGGCACCATAACATACGCTATGGATAGTTTTTCAGATGGGTTTTGTAAAAATCATTCCTGCTAGTCATTTGACTGTTTTGATCTTCTTCCAGGACCATTTTAACTTGTTTTCAGAAACCTTTAAGACTCAGACAATGAGTCTCTTTCTACACTTCAATTTTGTTTACTCAGCTGAATGTCACAAAGTAAGTGATATTTTTCCAAAGGTGAAACAACAGAATCATGCTTCAGGATAATAATGTTGCGATTTGGCAAATGATATGGTATATTTGCTTAATAGTTTTAAATTTTATAATATGCTTATATATTATTTTTCTTCTTTTCCCTGTGTATAAATATTCTGAGTGAGGAGTTCAGAGATCTGTCTCAGATACATAAGGAACAAAAATTTTCTACAGTTTTTGACAAATAAGATATCACTGTCTTTGTAAATCATAAATTAACTTCAACATATGCAATATTTCAGATATTGTGCAAAATATCACTCCATAGGGCACGGTAATTTTTTAAAAGATTTTATTTATTTATTGAGAGAAAGAGAGAGAAAGTGAGTGGGGGGAAGGAGCAGAGGGAGAGACAGAATATCAAGCAGACTCCATGCTAAGTGCAGAGTCCCACACGGAGCTTGATATCACGACCCTGAGATCATGACCTGAGCTAAAATCAAGAGCCGGACACTTGACCGAGCCACCCAGGCACCTCAGGGCACAATGACTTTTAAATTAGTATTTTAATAATCAATTCCTATGGGTATGTATGTATTAGTCTAGAATAATTACTAATCTTTTTTCAACTGTAATGGACTATCCCATCATGAGAGGTGGTATAACAGTGGTCAAAGCAGGAGCCCTGTCTCTGTAAGCACTTGCATCAGAGTCTTACAATGTCATAGATCCTACTCCTCTCTGACCTTGGTGACATTCACTCCTTTGTTCTGGCAATTCCTTCCCACACCAAAGTCTTCCCCTTTCTCAGCATTAGGCTACTTAAGATATTTTAAACTGTAGTCCCCCAGGCTCGGATCATTCTTTTCCTTTCAGTATATAGATATGGATATGAGCCTAGACTTCATTCCGTGGAGGCTTCAGTCTTTTTTCCTTCAGTTGATCCATCCCACCCCAGTTTCATTTGTTTTACTATCCAGCTTCTCCAGCCCCATTCCAACACTATCAACTCTGCATAACTGAGTAGCCTTCTAGGCCCCCAAAATGTAAACAAACGTGGATCAGTTTTGCCATTCATTTTTCTCAGTTTCTTTTTTGCAAAATGGAGTGGAGAGAACATGGGTAATTCTGTGTACCAGGGCCCTGCTAATAATAAAATGCCAACCTACCAGTTATTGGAGACTTCCTATATGTCAGGTGATAAGAACTGCACATCTGTTCTCTCACCCTCACAGAAAAAGGTGAAAGATAGTTGATATTTTTCCCTATTTCATAAATGAGGATTGAATCCTTAGAAATCTTCAAACATTTGCCAGAGGTCAAGGAAATGGAAAAGTAAATGCCGCAAGCTGGGTTTGAAACTTGATCTTTTCTCTCGGAAGCACAAGTTCTTAACCCCTGTACCATGTAATTATCGATATATGTGGATTCAAATGCACTATTTTATTATATACATTCCACTTGTCTTTTTTTTTTTTAATTTCTCTTCTTGCCTTCCTTTAGACGCAGTAAATACTCTTTTCCACTCTGTTTTCCCCTTGTATTAGTTTAACAGTTCTACATTCCTTACCAATATATTGTGGTTAACTTTGAAAAAATTCATTCTTCCTATATGACATATAATTCTAACTTCAACCGATAAAATTTACGCTCTTCCTGGCCAATGGAGGGTTCTTAGAACACTGAAAAGTTTAAATATCTCAATCTCTACATCCATCTCTCTCTTTATCAATACACACTTACTTTTACATTCAATCATTTTGTGGGGTGCAGGATTCATTAGATTCTTGGACACCAAGTTTATAAAAGGTACCATCTGGAAATTGCCTCCCACCACACAGTTCTGTCCAGGTTTCTTGTTTTGACTTATTTTGTTTTTAATTTTTAAAAATTTTTTTAAAAGTTTTCTTATTTTTAAAGATTTTGTTTATTTATTTGACAGAAAGAGAGTGAGAGAGCTGGAACACAAGCAGGGGGAGTGGGTGAGGGAGAAGCAGGCTTCCCGCGGAGCAGGGAGCCTGATGTGGGGCTTGATCCCAGGACCCTGGGATCGTGACCTGAGCCGAAGGCAGAGGGCAGATACTTAATGACTGAGCCACCCAGGTGCCCTGTTTTGTTTAGTTTTTTAAAAGAGAATTTAGAGAAAGCAAATAAAACACTCTTACAGGATCCTTACCACTAAGTCCATTTTTTTAAACATTATCATTTGCAAATATACTGCTCGTGGTCATTGGATACTGCCTTCTCTTTTATTTTTGCTCCTTTTTTCCTTGTTTATGAACGAAATTCATCATATTTACATGGTGAGATCATAGATAAAAATGTTTTCTTCTGTTTTGTTTCAGTTAGGGCCATAATATGAGAGATTGAACATTATGATAATTCCATAACTTCAAAATGGCTTAAGCTTATAGCCTAGGTGTTTTTGTTTTTTTTTAACTATCGGTAATAATCACAATGTATATATATCAAAAAAGAGAAAAGCTGATTATTTGTAAATTTTAAAGACTTTATAGTAACTTTGTGTCTATATTAAAAAAAAAAAAAAAAAAAAAAAAGAATTTGTGGGGCTCCTGGGTGGCTCAGTGGGTTAAAGCCTCTGCCTTTGGCTCAGGTCATGTTCCAGGATCCTGGGATTGAGGCCCACATTGGGCTTTCTGCTCAGCAGGGAGCCTGCTTCTTCCCCCCACCCGCACCCGGCCTAGTTCTCTGCCTACTTGTGATCTCTCTTTTTCTCTCTGTCAAATAAATAAATAAAATCTTCAAAAAAAAAAAAAAAAGAATTTGTGATAGAAAGCTTACTCTGTTCTTCCTAGCTTCATTGGTCAATATTTAGAATTATGCCTGCATTTTCTCAATCTGTCCTCTGCCCTTAACTCAGTCTTCCTTCATACAAATATGAATATTTAAATACAGAATTCTCCCCCAATTTTTGGAACTATTAACAAAATCTAGAAAATTTCACCCATATATTTATGTGCTTGTCCAGACCCCTTCTTTTAACATTAATCCTCATTCAATAATTTACATGACTTCTTTTGAATAAATCAAAATAATTTAAAACTAACTACATCTAAAATCAAATTCATTGTCTTCTAAGCACGCTCCTCTTAGAAAACACATTGCCATGTATCCACTTCCACAAGCAGTAAACTTACCACCTCCTTGTTCTTGTTCCATACCCAATCAACTACCAAATCCTGATAGTATTACAACTTAATTCTTTCACGCTTGGCCATGTCTTTCCATTTCTAGCAATCCCAGCAGTGCCATTATATTCTAAGCTACTTCTGTTTTCCTAATTTGTGCTGTAAGATTACAACCCTAACTGATCTATTTCCGTCTAATCTTAATTCCCTCCAGTTCTACTCACTTCACCAAGAAGCTTGCTCATCTATGTATGTATGTCTAGATCTATGTAACTATATGTTGCATACAATAATAACAGACATCTAGCACTTACCATGTATTTGGCATTCTTCAAGACACTTCACATATCCTAAATGTAATCATTTAATTCTCACTATAAGGTAGATGCTAAAATTGTCCCCATTCTAGGGGCGCCTGGGTGGCTCAGTGGGTTAAAGCCTCTGCCTTCGGCTCAGGCTCTCTGCTCCTCAGGAAGCCTGCTTCCTCCTCTTTCTCTGCCTGCATCTCTGTCTACTTGTGATCTCTGTCTGTCAAATAAATAAAATCTTAAAAAAAAAAAGTCCCTATTTTATAAATGAGAAGAGACTGAGGCACAGAGAATTTAATGATTCTGCCCAGGATCACATAGCCAGAAATGTGGGGTTTGAACTCAGTAATTTTAGCTTCAGTGTTAATGTTCTTTACCACTACACAATATTAACCCTCAATGAACGGAATCCCTTCTGATTTAAAACTCTTCAGGAACTTTTAAATTGTTCCTGGAAACTAGTGTCTAAATTCTGCCTGAACTATTCTTCCCTCCCACCAGTGATAAATACTTCTAATCCTTTATAATTTCCTTAATCATTACTTCTTTAGAGAACCTTTGTAACAAATCAGTATTAGCGCCATGTACCATCAGTTTTGTACCATGTAGCTGTCTGTTAATAGCATTTATCACAGATAATATTTTATATATTTTTGTGGTTACTCACCTAATTGGTGTCTTACCAACTATAGTATAAACTATTATACCCCAGTATGTAGTATAGTCTGGTATATATACGGTTCTCAATGTATATTTTCTGAAATAAATAAAGAAAAAAAATGCACGTAGGAAGGAAGAAGGAAGGAAAGAAGGAAGGAAGGGTAGATTAGAGGGAGGGAGGGATGGAAGGTAGGAGGGGGAAGAGAGGAAATTTTTAGAGTTGAAAAGGTCATAGAGGAACATTTTACAAATTTGCTCCAAAATCAGGAATTCCTTTTATAGCCTTTCGCTTGAACCATTATTTATTCTCTGGACAGTCCTAATGGTGGGTAACTCCATCTCAAGAAAATTGCTTTCATTGCTGGATGATTCTGAGCAATTATTAGCAAATTCTTTCTTAGCTAGTGTTAAAATATGGTTCCATATGCATTTCACCCATATGTTCTACTCTTCATTTTGGATCTACTGGAATACATTTTATCCCTTTTCCATATGGCAAACTTTCAAATATTTAAAGTTCTTATATTTATTTCAACATATTCTTGTTCCCCAGCCTGATGATATCTGATTACTTGTTTTTTATGACATAAATTTAATAATTTTCTTTGTATGCTTTGAAGTATTTAAAAAAAATTCTTTTCTTAATGTCAATTAATTTCATTTCTTACCTTTAGCCAACATTTTAAAAACTTTGTTCAAAGTATATTCATTGGTTCTTCCCTCCTAACCCCTCATAAGTTTTCATGTGAAAATAAGTAGGGAAAATGTATGTTATATTCTTTTTTTAAGAATTCACCTTATAGAATAATTTTAAGTTTCTGAGAAGTCTTGGTATAAAGTAACATGTTACATTTTCCTTAATCTGTTTTTTTCACAGACATATATGATCAATTTTCTAGGGAACTATGTCAAATATTATAGGATATTTCAGAATACTATTTGGAAAACATAAATTCACATATTAATATCTATGGAATATTTATTATTTATAGATGTGTCCTAGAAATTAGAAGTCTGAAGTAAACTATACTTTGTTACTAAATAGAATCCTAGGTTATTTCTTTCTAACTCATGAAAAATAGGAGTATTATGTTAAATGACTAGAGTATAAATTTTTCTTATGTTTATCAGAAGAGAAGGAAAAACAAAGGTAGGAGGAAATATATTTGCATGTATTCATGGTAGAAAAATGGAAATTATTGTGATTATAATACTTTTTATTAAAATATGTTATTAATAAAACTTGTAAATAATGCCCCTGAAATAAATATTTTACCACTGATTTGTTAGAAAGCATTCACTCTTTTTATTTAAAAAATCCAAAACCACTGGCAAATAGAAGAGCTGAACAATTTGCAATTCAAATGGATTTCAAAAATTAAACACTAAGATTCTGTGAGAAATGTGTTATAATAAGTGTAAAACTTAGGACTTATTTAATTGATAGAGTACACTGTACTATATTAAAAAAGCAGCTATAAAAAATAGTAGTAAACTGAACATTACTGTTTTTTCTGTTATTTGGTATTAAATGACTAAAAGTCTCCTTTCATGAAGTATTTAATATATTTCATAACCGTTCTTGAGCTAAATGTTACACTTATACTTACTAATGCTACTTAGCAATCTGAAATTAATTATGATGAAGAAATATCTCATTTTTTCTCATTTTTTCAGATCTCCTTATCTCCTGTTAGATTACTGTACTTCTACTATAATATCGGCATAAGCAATTTTGAACATATGCAAACCAATATGTATTTTATATTGCATAACAATGCAGCTGCATTGTTTGATATTAGTAAGCTGTGGAAGAGACAAAAAAGAGCTATCTTTGAGTTGATAAACTATCTGAACTCTGTGTCTGTTTTATCAATTAAAGAAAAGCCAGCTCTGCTACATATAATTGGTGAAAGCATCTTTGAATAGAAAACATAAGCTATACAAACAAAAATGGTGGCCAAGAGCAATTGGAAACGTGACTTTTGTCTTAAAGTTATGAATGGTAACCAAATTTCATTTCAGAAATATTAGCTCATTAAACAAATTTTAGATGTTGAAGATGTGTTTAAATAATGACAACCTGAAGGAGCCTGAAGCAGTTCATTAAATCCATTGGAATTGGTGGTTTGATTTCATTTCCGTCCAGACGGAGGTAGCGAAGGTGAGGTCCATAACCGAAGAAGTCTCGTTCTGCCGGCAGTATGGGAGGGCATATTACGGAGACGTTCACATCTATGGAGACAAAGATGGTGTGAAAAAATGAATTAGAAAGAAGAGTTTAGGTGTGGGAAGACCAAGAAGTCATGGAACAGTCTTGTAGAGGGCCTGGCAAACTCACCTGTGAAAGTGCCAGAGACACAAACCATTTTTGTCAAGTTGGAGGTATATGTGTCTTATAAAAGTAACCCTAAAAAATGTGCAACACATATACAGCCCTCTCACTCCATACTCAGTTATACTTTGCACAGAACATGAGAAAGGACATATTGTTAAAAGCTGTGACGGAACGGCTCCTGGGTGGTTCTATTGGGTAAGCATTTGACATCAGCTCAGGTCATGATCGCAAGGTCCTGGGATGGACCCCACATTGGGCTCCCTGCTCAGATAGGAGTGGCTTCTTCCTCTCCTGTTCCCTCTGCGCCCCCTGCCCCACTCCACCCCCATTAATGCATGCTCTGGCTCTCAAATAAATTTAAAAAATCTAAAAAAAATGAAAGCTGAGATAAAAGTAAAAGAATACATCATTTGTTTTCTAAGCTTCCAAGTGAGATAAGGCATGCTTAGACTACTATAAATGAGATGGGTAGTGGAGACAAAGGTTCATAGAAGGAATGGTTAGGTGCATGGGTAGATGGATGGATAGATGAGTGCATATGTAAGTGGAAAAATCAGTTTATTATTAAGGAAAGTGCTTAAAAATTACCTTAAAATTCAAAATTTCCAATTAGTAGTGTATGATGAGTTTTTAAAAAATACATTTAACATATGTTTACATATATAATACTTAAAGAAAAGAACCTTGATTCTTTGTATTTAAGTGTATTTAATTAGAAAGGATGTATTTGCCAAGAATTGAATTGCAAAGATCCAAGCCAGGAAATATCCCATCAGGCTTTTCAGATGATTAGGATGTGAGAAATCATGCACCTGCCTTGGATCAGAGCCCTTGGCATCAAAGACTTTACTGAAATTTAGGAGTATTCAGGAGAGAAAAACCTGCTAAAATAGCAAAATTCGGGCAAGTGTACCTAATAGCTGATTTCAACCATGAATCCATATATTATTTTTCAGTCTCATTTGAAACTATTTTGAGAAAGAGCTCCTCCCTTAGAAGATGAGACCTACCTGACTTTGGCAATGGCCTTCCTTTCAGTTCATGGGTACAGTGAGGTTGTTATGCTCTGATCTTATATCATTTTGTGAATTCAACTTGCTAAAAATAATGACTCATAATATATATCAGTTTGTGTATATAAAGTTATCTTTCACATGCATTATTACCTTATCATCACACAGCATTTATCATGCAATATGATTATTCTCTCTACCTGAGCCTTGCAAGGGGTTCAGACAGGTAAGGAAATGCACTCAAGATATTTAACAAGTGAACAGCAGAGCTGAATCCCAGCCTTGTCCTTTTCCTAATACATAGGGTCTCTTACTTCCTGGAGAGACTATGTCCCTTTAATGTGCTATCATCCTTGTTACCTTTATGCCCCAATAACCAAAGCATGTCTGCATAAATGTAATGGGAGAAGCAGGTGTTCAAATATAGTTATATTTTCATAAACTATTATATTTCTCAGAGAACATCACAAAGTAACTTATTTGAATAGATGACATTTTTTCCCAGGTTTAAAGTTCTTTAAATTGTTCAGAGGAAATGAATATTCCCATCTTTTTCATAAGAAAAGGTCACCATCCTGTAAATTCTAAGAACTCTTCGTATAAAAGGTATGTTTCTTGGAAATCACTTTATTAAAAACAAGAGTAGATTATGCAGCCAAAAGAAATAAGTACTTTAACAGTTATTATGACATAGTGTGATATACTGGTGAGCCAATAATTTTAGCCAGGGAAATTCTTATTTTACACTTATTTTCTGGGAACATAGAAATGACCGTGCCTGATATCTACATTAAGAAACAAATAAATCTCTCTTTGTTGTTGCTGTTAAAATTATTCGTACCTGGGTTGACAGAAATTTTTCTAAAATCTCATGTTCTGGAAATTGAAGTAAAACATGCTGAGATTATACTGTATTAGTAGGAAACAACACTTAAAATAAGAAGGCCTGGGGGTGCCTGGGTGGCTCAGTGGTTTAAAGCCTCTACCTTCGGCTCAGGTCATGATCCCGGGGTTCTAGGATTGAGCCCCACATTGGGCTCTCTGCTCCACAGGGAGCCTGCTTCCTCCTCTCTCTGCCTACCTCGCTGCCTACTTGTGATCTCTGTCTGTCAAATAAATAAATAAAATCTTTAAAAAAAAAAAAAAAAAAGAAGTCCTGATCTCAGGTCCTGAATTATATTTATTCTTTGTCCTTGGGCAGGTATCCTCTCTTAGTTGACCCTCCATTTCTTTCTTCAGAAACGCTTAATAACTTACCAACCAAGATTCTTGTGAGGATTAATTTGGGGTTTTCAAAGTGTTGTCCTTGGACCAGCAGCATCAGTACTTCCCAGGAACTAAATTGTTAGATCTACCGAGTCAGAAAATGTGAAGCTGGGGCTGGAAAGCTATAGTTTATAAGTCTTCCAGATAATCCTGGTACATTACTGAAGAACAGAAATATATGAGAAAATACTACAAAACTTTTAATAACCTGAGTGGAGGAAGAACAGAGTCCTACTCTTTTTTTGTGTAACTTTGTGTAACTATGTAAGTGACTGGTGTAGATGACCAACCACATGTTGAATTTTGCTGTCTCACTCTTAAAGACCCTTTTTTCTCAACTTCTAAGAGGAATCCTTGATTCAGAAACAGGGATCTATGTGGAGTCCCTTTAAAGTCATTTCCCACATCACATGTCTATGGGACTTCTGTTACCAGATAAGGAATGCACCTGTAGAAGCACGGAACTTTCATCAGAGGAAAGAAAAAAATGCATATATTTAGGTCAATATTGACTGCTGTACAATCTAGGTCAGTGAAACAGATTCGGCTCTTAACTTTTTTTTTTTTTTTTTGACCTGTTGCATCTTTTGCTCTTGACTATAGGATTAAACAATGTGTCTTATCACCATGGAAAAATAGGGCAGCAGCCTCTTTGTTAATTCCTGAATTATATGCTCAGGTATGCTGGTAAAAAAACCAAAAAAGAAAAAAAAAGAATCTTGAATAAGTGAGCAGTACCCAGTAGAAAAATAGTCTATTCTTACAAGTAAGATGTCTGGGTGATTATTTGCTTAAAGAAAGCTAATGAATAATAACCACACAGTACTACCTTCTGACAATTATCTGTGCCATTTTTCTACAAACTATCTGACTGCTTCTCACTTTAGGCATGTATTTTCTAAGGCTGTAGAGGAAAAGTCTCCTCAGATTATCTTCCTATAGGGCTTGTTCCAGGGTTGAAGATAGGTTTCAGGCTGGTTCCAGTGCCCCTGTGGTGAGACCAGGTTACTGTCCACCTCTGCAGTAGGGTCAGGTTGGTCTCAGGTGGGACTCTGAGCATCTCCAGCCTCTTCTTCCTATAACCAGGTCTTCTTGGTCTTCTATAACCAACCTCTGCCTCAAAGGCACTTTGTACTCATCCCTCTCTCCCTTATCAAAAGCTATTTTCAGGAAAGGAGCAATCATTCTACCTTGTTCATTTCTGTTAGTCCTAAGAAGTCACCAACTTCCAGGAGCACTTGTTTCCATTTCAGTTGAACAAGGTGTTGATCTACAGTGTTGGTTCCCAACGCCTTGTCCCCAGAGCAGCAGTCTCAGCACCACCTTGGAAATGAGATACTCAAGTCTCAGCCAGACTTACTCAATCAGGAACTCTGGGGTGGTGTCACCAGTCTGCACACTTGGAAGTCTGAGAAACCCTCTAATCTAGAGCAGAGACTTTAATTACGGTGGTTTCAGGCACCTATAGATTTTATGACCGAGATCCCTTTCTGATACCTCCTAAATCATGCTTCTCCTATTACTATGCATGAAGCTATTTGTGCTTGGTACATTTTCCTAAATAAATCTACCCAGTGAGGCAGAAATACTGGGAGCTCCTAGGAGTAAAAGAAGATGTACTTCGTTTCTCCAATGGATAATCGCCCTTTGTAGGTTAATAAGTCCACTTTTCAATTTATAATTTGAAGGCTTGAACTTCTTGGTTCATTAAGATTGTGTAAGAGTGAAGAGACAAAGACAAAATACTGAAAGTTGAAAAAAGAAATCTAAGGGCACATTAGCTGGGGTGGTGGTGGGGAAGCCCAACACAGTTGCTAATCTTAAAGAAAATATAGATTTAATGACCATGAGCATTTCAGCCAAAGACATACCCTGATGATTACTTACTTTTAATTTTGTTATGATCAAGATGAAGGTGCTGTAAATGAGCACTGATTCGGGGGACCTTTGTGAGTTGATTGTGAGACAGTTGAAGATCTAGAATTGAGGATACATCAAAACCGCTTGAAGGGAGCCCTGCATCTGATAATTTGTTGTGGTTTAGTCGCAGAAAGGCCACTTTAGGAATCACATTAAAGTAATTTTCCGGTATTCCTTCAATGGAATTGTTGTCCAGAAACAGCTGCATTGTATTGGCTGGTAATCTTGGTGGCATATTCCTTAGGGCATTCTTGGCCATATTTAGCTGCATTAGGTTCTTGAGACCCTTGAAGGTGTCTCTCTGAAAGGCATTGTCTAGCAGTTTATTGTGCTGCAGGTCAAGAAGAGTCAGGTTCTCTAGATTGCTGAAGGTCCCTTGAGGAATTCTGGACACCTTGTTTCTGGCCAGTTGTAGTTGTTCTAAACTTCTTGGCAATGGAGAAGGTACCTCCTCCAGCTCATTATCTTCCAGAAATAAGAAAAGCAGCTTCTTCAGCTGGCTTAAGGCTCCTTTTTCAATTCCATAGTTGGTTATTTTGTTCTTGTTTAGATTGATCCATCGCAGCTGGGTGGCATTCTCAAAAGGCTTCTCAGGAATGGTCTCTATCAAGTTGTTCTCAAGATAAAGATACCAGATCCTTGAAGGAATAGGAGGGATTTCTTTGAGACCTCGATTTTCACAGTATAAAGCGGTAGGGAAACTAGGGGGACAGAAGCATTCCCTGGGACAGTCAAAGTCATGCACCGCCCAATCCTCTTGATCACTTACGTCATAGACCTGTCTCACACTTCGAGTCCATACAGTATCTGTTATGAATAACACCCAGATGATGAAACAGATTGTGGTTGCCATTATAGTACCTGGGATAGGGGATATAAATGTTAGATGTTTGAATATCTTGACCTTCAGAAAATGAGGTGTACCAAAATAATGAGTAAACATTGTTTCTTTGGGAGAAGGTGAACACATGTCAACAACTTATATGCAGCTACCCATTAGTACACATGTATTTAGTAGGCGCTATCCACAAAGCACTTCGCAAACACTGACACTAACTTATTAACTTCTAGCTTTCTGGTTTTAACCCAGTCACAGTGAAAACTGAGAAATGAAAAGCAAATTTTAGGAGCTCTAAGTACTTTTCCATTTCAGGCTATTGAATACAAGAAAGTTAACTGAAACCCATGGTCGAATAAAAGAGTATTAAAAAAAGTGATCTTTTAATAACTCCAATTGAGAGTCTGTGTTGTTTCTGAGAAGTAAGCATATGCTTTTACTTTTACTCCTAAATGAGCAGAACATCTGGATGAGATTTCCCAGGCTCACTGGCCCTTGAACCAAAGAAACAGAGAGATCAAAGAACATTTTAGCAGTTTGTTGTGAAGGAAGGCTTTAAGATATGAAGAAAAAAGTGTGATTAATTTCTCTCTCTGTTGCTCTACTTCTCCGGCAAATTTTATATTGCAGTGTTGGGGAAGAGTTCTAATTTATATTATAAGTACAAAATCAAGTTGTTCAACCAGGGAACTTGGATTATGAACTCTATATCACAAATAAGCAAGTAATATATTCACCTATGGCATTACTATGGTTGATGAGAAACACAACAAAGCAAAGACCAGATAGACTTCCAACTTTTCAGGATGGTTGCTAACAAAGAACAGGTTAATATTATTGGTATATGACCATCTCAAGGATAGAAACCCTCCCCATTGAATACCAGAAAGGTGATAGGTACAACAAACTGCTCTCACAGAAAAATAGAACAGTAACATTCTGACCAACATACATTTAATTCAACAAAATGATAATAAAAACAGAATACATTTTACTGACTCTTCAGGAGAAAATAAAACAGGCATCATTTATGAAACGTTGATCTTTCCACTGTGCCACTAAATTGAGGGAAATGACAAGTGCGGAGCTGTTTCCGCAAGCTGTTGAATTTTTTACGATCGCAGAATTCTGCTCTGGTCATCTTCCAATAGAGACATATTAACACATTCTTTTCTTCAGAATCGGGATTTACTTTAGTTATTAAGCTGTAATCCTGCCTCTGATGAATCAGAACTTTGAATTCGTAACTTTAGGTTTTTAAAAGTGCAAAAAAAGTTTACCTTGCCTTCCAGGAATCTACCGTTGAGTCCTGTGTCTGGGTCTGAAGTTTGCTCAAACTCAGTTAAGGGGGAAAAAAATGAAATGAAACAAAAAAGCAAAACAAAACAAAACAAAACAATACAACCCTGTGACTAAAACAGTTTGTTTTTATTATATGCTATCAAGCCTCCTATGAGAAAAAAATAAAACCTACTCTGACCAGTCACAGTGAACACCTTTTGATCTATTGTTTCCACTTTGCCAGGGCTTCAGAATGCTTACCTCAGCCTTCTTGGATCTTCTTCTTCCCTTTCTATTGGTCACTGCTCATTCCCAGTAATGGATTGACCCAGGCTCCAGTGTCGTGTTTTTATGAATCCTCCCTAAAATATATGCATCAGTGGCTCCAACTTTAACCCCTCCAAGAACCACAGAGCCTCGGTACCTAGGCAGCTCAGCTCAGGAAATTCTGACTTTCAGCTCAAGAACCTATAGCCAAAAATCAGGGCGACTGTCACTGAAGTCACAGTTCCAAAGATGTTGTAATGTATTGATATCTAGACCTGTTCAGCCAGCAGGCAACGGAAGGCAGTTTTGATTTCAAGTATAACAAGAAGAGAGTTTAAAGTGTTTTCTTTTCTCTAGAAAATCTTTTTTAAAAATGGAATATGAAGAAATAAGTGCTGATGTCCTCTGTTTTGATGGAAATATTTGGTTCATTTCTCATATAAAACAGATGTTGGAATTCTATGTAGATGTATCACGTGTGAGTGAAAGATAGGAAAATGTATTTGAAAGATTTACAAATGCGATCTGAGACGCAATACCTGATGTGGGCACTAAACATGGTTTATAGATATAATTTTTTATAGATATTTTGTTTTCATAGATATAAGTTTTGTTTTATAGATATAATATAAATATGTTTTATATATATATTTTATAGATATAATTTTAGTATCTCTGTTTCCTATTGGGAGCTTTATTCCAAGTTAATTATTCAAATGAGGGTTTTTTTTTTTCATTAGAACAGATGTTTTGCATTTAATCCTTTTCAAGACATCCATTGCCCTGCTATTGGTTTTCTTTTAACACATAGAGCTAAAATAATGTTTTCTAGTTCTTATATTTGAGAAGAAGAATCGTTATGCCATTTGAGGAAAGACGCGAATAAAAATAAGTTTCAAACATTATTCTGTGGATGGATTGTAAACATTTTGTTTTTCAAAACTTGTCTTATTCTGAGGTCAGGAAATTTAATTCATGTGACTCAGTTTGCACTGCTCACATAAACATCATCAAAGAAAGAGCACAGAGAAGAGGCGAGGAGGAGAGGGCCCTGGACCCAAAAGACTTTTTCTGAACCCTCCACCTCCTGCCTTCTAACCATCAGCAGGTCAGTGAAAGCTCTGCCAGCTTGCACCATACTGGACTACCTCTCAGGGTCAGCCCTACTTTGTCCTAAATGCTTATGGAAATGCTAGCTTTTCTTTAGCATTAGCAGTATGCTCTCAATGGGGAAATTCTTTCAAGTTTAAGGGCTTTTACAGGCTAAGATCTGATTCAGACATGATCTCTTAGTAGCTTTTACAGGTACACTTATCTCACATGTGAGGAAAAAAATCAAGTATTACACGCTCTCGAAACAATATTTCTCCATTGCGGTTCTACTTTCCTCTCTCTTCCTAAACCCTCAGGCTATACACAACAGATGATCTTCAAATCTGCACAGCCTCCTCCAGCTAGTAATCTCTTCTCTTTCCTAGTTTTCTTTTTTAGCCAAATTACTTGAGTCATTTCTTGATTTGATGACACAAATGTTGCTGCATGTTCTTTGTAGGAAAATTAGAATAGCATCCTGGCTGCCTCGAGTCTTCATTTCCTGTTCACCATGGCACCCATGTCCCACCCACCAAAAGATGGCTTCTGATCCCTCTGCTTCCCTAAAATTGCTGGGACAAAAATCAGCAATGATCTTCACATTTCCTGATATATAGAAGCTTTTTAGTGTTTGGCTTACTTGACTTGTGACTTTTGACAATGTCGACCACCCCTTTTATTAAATGTTTGTTAGTTTCTGTGACATTCTTTGCTAGTTTTCTCTTCCCTTTCTTTGTGGATTTTTCCCATTTACATCCTGAAGCTCTCTATTTCATCTAACATTGTTTTATTAGTGTCTCTAGTATTTGGAGTTGTTTGAGATTCTGTCCTCTGCTCTGTGCTCTTCTTGCTCTCTACACATTTCCTATAGGATTCTGAAGTTTTAACCATTCCTTCTATGATGATGACTCCTGAGTCTTTATCTCTAACCCAGCCTCTGGAAGAAGACCTGCGTTTTCTTGTGTGTGTGTATAAATACATACCTGCTTTCTAGACCTCTCCTCTTGCATATCACAAATGCACATATCTAAAATGAAATTTGCTCTCTCCTTTTACTTCTAACTGTTCTTCTCATTTACTTCTGAGTGTGACTATCATCTTATTCAGTCTCCCAAACCAGAAATCTGGAAATCATTCTTAACTCTTCCTTCTCATTTTGCGAGCATCTGAAAACAATCACATTTTAAAGACCCTGGAAGACATGATATAAATAAGAATGACCATCGACACTGCTTTCCCAGTTTAGTATCTTTGCTTCCAGACTACGAACACAGGATGTTTTCCATTGTCAGTATAATGTCTGTCTGTCTCTATCTTGATTTTTCCTAAAGCAATCCAATGTCCCCTTTTTTGATTACTGATTCCTGGAGCATGGGACTTAAACCCTTCATTGGAATTGCATATGTGGAAGTTTGACACGTGAAATTAAGACAATGGTGAAAATGTCTGAGTCATGCTTACTGTTATAGGAATGAAGGAAAGACTTTGCTCAGCCTTATGTGATTCTGCTAAGAGGAAGAGAGGTAGCCTAAGGTGTCACGGTGTAGCCTGGCATCAGCTCTCTAATGACAGATTGATATTTTCAAAGTCCGTGGGGCTTTGGATATAGTAGGTATTTAAGAAATACCTACTGAATGAATAAATGAACAAATAAACACAAAAGGCATATGCACCACTTCGACAGACTTGAGTTTTTTGATTAGCAGAACTATGTAAACAGAAACATGGTCAAGAGGGGAGCCTGGGTGGCTCAGTTGCATAAGCATCTGCTTTCAGTTCAGCTCTCATGATCCCAGAATCCTGGGATCAAGTCCTGCATCAGGGTTCCTATTCACCAGGGAGCCTGCATTCCCCCTGCCTGCCACTCCCCCTTCTTGTGGATGCTTCCTTGCTCTCTCTCCCTCTCTCTCAAAAATAAGTAAATAAAATCTTCTTTAAAAAAGAAACATGGTGGAGAACCTTAGATATACACTAAAAAGAATAAAAAAGAATGTGAATTAGGGTTTTTCTTTTGCCACTGACTAGTTGTTTGAGCTTGCCCAACCTATTTGACCATTGTGAGCCTAAGTCTACCTCTAATGTGTCGTGGCCGGCGCGACAATTTGACCAGGAAACGTGAGGGTAAGAGGATGGTGAAAAGAAATTAAGAGACAAAGAGATGGGGGCAGGAGGGACACTGAGGAGGATATCCAACAGTGCCGATTTTATTCCACATCTTATAATCATTTATAAGTCAGATCACAATAGAAGGAGTAATGCGGGGTGCCTGGGTGGCTCAGTGGTTTAAGCCTCTGCCTTCAGCTCAGGTCATGATCTCAGGGTCCTGGGATCGAGCCCCACATCGGGCTCTCTGCTCAGCAGGGAGCCTGCTTCCCCCTCTCTCTCTGCCTGCCTCTCTGCCTACTTGTGATCTCTCTCTGTCTATCAAATAAATAAATAAAAATCTTAAAAAAAAAAAAAAAAGGAGTAATGCATCAGCATCTAGTCAGATGACCGCAAGTTCCTATAACAAGTTTACATCAACAACAAGCAAACCTCGTGATGCCAGGTAGTCTCAGCTAAAGCCATTAGCAATCAACCAGGGAGTGGGTTGTGGGAGGTACAGGACCTACAAGGACCAACTAAGAATTCATGACCCTGACCACACTGTTCCCTTCTGTAGGGAGAGTGTATGGGAAGTCATGTAGGCGAGCGTACGACACATAGCACAGACCCTTTCTCAATGTTACTCAACTTCCCTGTCCTTAACCTTGTCAAGGTGTCTGAACGTTGAAGGAGACACAAGTCAGGGCCCGGTTTGATTCTCAACTCCAACCGTGGAGTGGCCTCCAACACTAATGCACCTTATAGCACTACGAAGGGTTGTCTGAAAATCAATTAAGATAATGGAAGTGATAATGTCAGGTAAATACAGGAAAGTTTCCTAGTGAAAAAAGTTAAAGCCCAAGAAGAACTTACAAATCATCTCTCCAAACTCTTTCCTTTTACATATGAGGAAAATGAGACCCAGAAATGTCTTTCAGCCATGTGATATGGGCATCTTGGCCTAGCCTACCCTACTGGGGCTACAGTGTTGTTACTGCCATTGTTCTTTCCACCTCTTTTCTTCCTTTTAGCACTTTTCAGTGTTTCTTATTTGATTATCTTGCTTCTACCTCTTGCTTTTAAAAGGTGTGTGTTGTCAGGAGAGGGCTTAATACGTTGTCTTGAACTGAGGGATTTATCTAGTCACATTCCTGAAGACCATTGATGTTTTAAAAGAGAAGGCAATACATGAAGGCAGAAAAGATTTAAAACTCTAATAGGAGTTCAAATTTGTGAGCATATGTGTCAGAAATCTATTTCCACTATGGTTGGGCTATTGGGTGGTCCCAAAACTAGGTCTACGTACAGTTGACTAGACTTCTGCAAAAGGAAAAAATTTTCTCTGAATAGATGAGTTTTAGCCTTGTTTGACAAAACTCTGTCAAATAACTTAAAAATATAAAAGGTATCTACTGAAATACATAGCTAACACACACAAATACATCTCTAATTTAAAATTGTTTTCAAAATAATACATTTAAAATAAAGTAATGACACTTTTAAATGGTCAAAACCACCACAAAACTGGTAAGACACAATGCCCCAGTCCATCCACTCCCTAAGTGTAACCCCCACTTCCAAGAGGCCATACTTTCAAAGCTATTTTGGATTTCTTTTAATGCTAACCTTAATTTTCTTGCTTGGATTATTTTTGTTTGACTTACCAATTTTAAACAGCAATTATTAAAGATTTAGAGTATTTGCTTTGGCCCCCTCTTTACCCCACCTGTAGACCTGATTCCCTTCAATAACCTCAATGCATGCACTAACTGTGATTAAATAAATATTTTCTGCCTACGTTCTTGTGCAAATAGAAATGTTGTTTGCTGCTGAAACAGTGCAAAATTATTTTAATTCCTTCATTGTAGTGCATTTATTTGCTATAAATATAAAAAACTATATATAGTATATTCTACATACATTTACAACTATTGCACTAATATTTTCTAAAACCTCAAACAGAATTATAAAACCATTTTGAAGATTTTTTTTTCCTACACCCATTGAGTAAGGGCAACACAGTGTACCAATTAAAAGCCAGACCTGCCTGGGTTTGAATAAATTTCTGCCATTTAGGAGCTGAGACTTTGAATAGTTATTTATCTTTGCCCTATAAAATAAGGATGATGGTGATGATAATGTCTTAGTAATAATAGTGATAATACCCCTCAGAGAATTGTTGTGAAAATTACATGAGTTAATATTTTTTAAGCCCATGGAGCCTTATTAAAAATTTAATAAATAAAATCAGACATATCAGGCTCACTTCCTCCTGGGAGATACTGCCCCTGGAATTCCATACGCTCTTGCTTCAACCTAGTTTGCTCATTGTTGTAGACCAACCTGAGCAAATTTGGCAGATGATAATTTCTAGGCTTTTTCATGGCACACTTCAGCTGTGTGGTTAACAAGTCTCTGTCATCCTCCTTCCCAACCTACATGGAGGTGTTAGGTTTGATCAAAATGAGTTCAACTCACTTGTAACTTGCACAACTGGCATTTGTTGGCCACGAGCATTAACACATTTATGAAGTGAGTTTTCATTTTTATGGTTTCTTCAAAAGTTCACTAAGTTTACCTTAGGTGTGGATTAAAACCAACACTGTCTCTGTTCAGGCATGGTCTTTTAAGGTACATTTAGGAGTAATACAGCCCTTGCTCAGTAGGCCTGTGGGATTGTTGTTGTGGTCCTGGGCGTCCTTTACCTGCCTCCTGTGTTAGATCCCTTGTTATTTCCTGGATCTCCTGTTCTGTTCTTTCTTGGTTAATTCCACAGGGTTGGTGGAGAACAACAGCCTCTGATAACTTCCTGAGATACTGTGGTTTTTTGTTTTTCTTTTGTTTTTTGTGAACTCCCATGTATCAAAATGTGTTGATTCAGCCTACCCACTTAACTGGTATTTTGACTGGACAGAATTCTAATGTAAAATAACGTTCCTTCCAAATCTTGAAGATACTTTAAAAAACAATTGGCTTGTTGCTTCTAGAGTTGAAATTGGAAAAGTTGATAAATTTGTAATTTTCACTTTACAGAATGTGACCTTTTCTTGTTTTCTGAAAACTTTTGAGACTTTCCTTTCATCTTCAGTCTGAACTTCTGCAACAATATGCCTCAAAAGGATGTATTCAACCCCCAGTGGGAGCCATGGTATCCTTTCAATACAGAAGTTTATGTATGTAGAGTCCATCCATATTTTCTAATTTGGGGATAAGTCTTAGATAGTACACCTCTTCATTAAATTGTCTGATTCTCTTATCTCTTCTACTTTCTTTTCAAAAATTTTGTGAGCTTTCTGACAGATTTCCTTTTATCTAATGACCTTTAAAATTTCTACATCATGTATTATGTGTTTCCTTTTCAAACCTATCCTGTGGTTGTTCCTTTCCTAAAGCATTCTTTTGTTTTATGTAATTACTATATTCTCTCATCTCCTTCAAAATAAGATTTAAAATGATAACGTTTTTATAGAGTTGTGAATTCCTCCTGCTCCATGCAATAATTTTATTTCCTTTGATTTCTCTCTCTTTTTTTCTTTTTTTTCTCGATTTAGTTTGACCTATAGAGGTATTTCATATTGGAGACTTTCTTTTTTTTTTTAAATTTTATTTATTTTTTTAATAAATTTTTTAATTTTTTATAAATATATATTTTTATCCCCAGGGATACAGGTCTGTGAATCGCCAGGTTTACACACTTTCTTCACATGTGTGATGGTGCTTTGCTGAACTTCAGTGCTTAAGAAGAAAGCACTAGTAATCTCACTGGAAGATCTATGAGTACTGATGGCACTTGTCAGATAATGACCAGGAAGATATTTTCCCCACTGCTCCCATATATATATTTATTTCACACACACACACACACACACACACACACAATGTAAATTGAAAAAGTCAACGCTTAGTTTTCTTAGTGTCCTTTTTTATAAGTATATTTTTTATTAATACTTATAATGTGAATTGTTTCTGTTGTGAATAAATGGCAAACAACCTTCTATTCACACTTTAGCCTTTGTATCTAAAGCATCCTGAAGCTCTGTTGTCCAAAACTGATCTGAAACTAGTAGTAAATCCTGCCACTTATAAGCTGTTTATATTCAACTTTAATATTTATGACTCGCTAGGGTAGCAGTTAGTTACTCCAAGACTCTACAAGAAGACTTTCGTTACCCAATCAAAAAAAAATATATATATATAAAACTACCTCTGTCATTCTTGGATGAGCTATTACGAACTACTCAGAAGAACTCTGCTCTAGAGTCACTTTCTTCTAGCTGCTCAAGTTCTCTCCATTTCTAGCAAGTTAGCCATCTCATCATCAGCCTTTAGGTGATACTAAGGTAACAGGAGGTAAGCAGCTTGAAAGCCCATCAATTTAAAGCTCATTTCTAAAGCATTTTTAGAAAAGGTGTCTTACAAGGCAACATTTATTCAGAGTGCTAACAAAATACTACTAGACTCATAATGTCTCCAGCACTCTTGAGCAGATTTATGAACACATATGTGTATTCTTGTTCTCCTTAACTTTTCATCAAACTGCCTTCCCGGCCTGTCCTACTCAGAGCTGTATTGTTGCAGTATCCATTCTCAATTGGTTCCCATAGTTCATATAAGGTAAATTACTGTTTGATTATTTATTTGTATACTTTTTCCTGTCAGTTGGTCATCAAGAAAGTCTCTGTGAGGTCATAGGTGTGATTGAAGGGAGGGACAGCAGTGTCACAGGACTATTCCTTCTTTGGTTCTATTCCCATTTATATCACATACTTGCTGAATCAGCACCGCTGGGCAATTCAGGTTATTCTAGATGGATATATAATACTGAGTTTACAGACAGTTACTGTCACATTGTTGTTCAATCCCCCTTGGGCCTAATTTCTTAAAAGGATAACAATAAATTTATTAAATAGAGCATGCCCTTGTTTACAAAAACTAGGAGTTTAATTCTCTTACTTGGGCTTACCATACACTGCATATAGAAAACTGATCTCTCTGACGCTCTTTAAACATCATTTAACCTGAAGAGTGGCAAGTAGCAAAACCACTGTGACCTCAACTGGAGAACCTTCTCTTGACCTGGGACAAACTCACACTTTACAGCTCCTCAGCACCGGATTCATCTGCGATAATGCATGGCCTTCAAATTCAAAGAGACTCTCCATGCTCCCAGTGGCAATGGATACATGGTTCAGCAAATTGTCTTCACTTTAGAGAAATATCCCAAAACCATACCCCTAAACCCTTTAATAAGTCAGTATCTTGCAGCCCTATGGTCTTCCATTATACAATTGACCCTTGAACAATCAGGGGTTTGGGTACTGACCCACCATCTTCCTCCCCCCATCCTGTGCAGTCAAAAATCTATGTATAACTTCTGGCTCCCTGATAGCCTACCATTACTCTGGAAGCCTTAATGTAACATAAAGTTGATTAACACATATATTTTGTGTTAGATGTATTATACACCATATTCTTACAATAAAATAAGCTAAAGAAAAGAAAATGTTGGGGCGCCTGGGTGGCTGGATAGGTTAAAGCCTCTGCCTTCGGCTTGGGTCATGATCCTAGGGTCCTGGGATCGAGCCCTGCATCCGGCTCTCTGCTCAGCAGGGAGTCTGCTTCCTCCTCTCTCTCTCTCTGCCTGCCTCTCTGCCTACTTGTGATCTCTGTCTGTCAAATAAATAAATAAAATCTTTTTAAAAAAAGAAAAGAAAATGTTATTAAGAAAATCATAAGGAAGACAAAATACATTTACAGTACTGCACTGTATTGGTCAGAAAGAATCCACCCATAAGTGGACTTGTGCAGTTCAAACTCACGGCATTCAAAGGGGAGTTATATTTGTTTCCAACTGCTCTGGCATTCAAGCGTCCAACTAATGTATCTGGCTAATAAATTTACCCTTTAGATTGTATCACATGATGTTTAGTACGATGGTATTTCTGCAGACCAAAACGTGGTTCCACGCCAAGGAGTTAACACAATCCAGAAACAGTGAGGGCAAAATTATATTGCTATTCCTGTCTGGTGAAAGAAAACAGACTGCTTCTAGTGACTTTGTTTATTGAAAGAGAGGAAAATGACATTATTCGGATCAGTTGCTTCATGTAAGGTACTCAGAGCTCTAATGACTCGGACCACATACGGAATGACAGCTGCAACAGCAGTAGCCTTCTAATTAAACTTTGGAAAAATCCATTTCCATCCTCTAAAGCTATCCTTCCACCACCACCCACAAATGAGAGTCTGCCTAGAGTCATTAACTCTGTACATTTAAATCTTTGAAGGTGGCACTAATATTTCTGATTCTTTTATTGAAGTGGCATTACTATTTATTTAATATTTTTATAGTGGTAGAAAGCTCTGTAATTTCCACCTTGATCTTTCCCATCAAAAGGGTACGTTTTTCTCAGATTTCAGATCTGGCATGAGAAATCAGTCATTTTGTGAGGTCATCTTTTCCAATGGTAAGTAAAAGAATTTAGGAAATAAATACAAGAAGGTATGGGTTGAACAAAGGTAAAGTCTTTGTTTCTCATCTTACCATCCGCAAACCCTTACTCGTAGATTGCAGAAGTGTCCTGTGTCCCCAGGTACTGGTTTTGCTTCCAAACCACATTTTTTCCGCCTCAAGACACTGTTACTCTGAAAATGGCCTCTGGTTCTGTTGGGGTAAGACTAAGTGAAATAAATAAATTAGTACAGACTTGTGATATCATTACAAAGTACTTATTTAAGACAAGATATCCTCTCTTAGCTTTTGGGATCTTTAGATCCATGATTTAACTAAGGTTTAAAAATTCAGCGAAAGGCAGAAATTCTCCATCCTATGTCGTAATGGCTTATCCATGGCACTGATGAGGCCATGCTGGAGGACTTTTTATTTTACAAATCGGATAGCTCCATAGGGATCTTCACATCTCTTTCCTTCCCAGATCTTTAATTCTCAACTGGCCATTAGTAAGTGAAGTTCTTTCAGCAAGCAAAGGAACTTCAGTGGGATCGGGGATCTTAGGCATTCCTACTCATCTGGATTTTATTCCATAATCCCTATTCCACTTCTCAGGAGGCTCTTTGTTTCCACATCAATGCTCTAACTTTTTATAAAAGAGAAATATAACCGTTTTATAAAGGATGAATAGTGCATTATTTCCGATTCAGACATTATAAGTGCTTGTTTGTCTTTTTTATTTTTTTTTTCAATTTTAGCTCTCATCTTGCAATGGAAAGAAATAAGAACTTTACATTTTTAAAAATAATTTTATGAAGTTCCTGTATCTCAAGTCATAAACTTGAGCTGAGAATTTTTGGAGTTGAACTTGCCATTCTCTCTTTTCCAGGTGTTCCATGGGCTTTTAGAAGGAGCTGCTCTGCCCTTTAGTACTATTTCATGGCCTCCATATTCTCCGATAACAATAGTAATGTGGCTTTGCTCTCAGGAGATGTGTCCTTTTAGGAAACTACAGGTGATAAGTCCCATTTCTATGGGTCATTGTCTTCCAGACGCTCAGTCCTGAATAATTTCAAAGTTTCGATTGCCTATTTACCTAAGCTATGCCCATAACCAATTGTGAGCTCCCCACATTTCCCAACAACCTGATGTCAATAATGGATATCTGGTATCGATACTTTTTCTACCAGATTCCTAAGCTATAAGCACCAGATAGCAATTCTAGGTGTTGTAATAAAACAAAAAGAAAGAGGGGTGATTCTTTGGTGGTGATAAGTGGAATCATGTAAGTGAGAAGATCTGGAAGTCTGGACTTGGAATATAGGCAGAAGAGGGGCTTCTGGGTGGCTCATTCTGTTAAGGTCATGAGCTCCAGGTCCTAGGATTGAGCCCCACTTAGAGACTCACATCTGGCTCTGTGCTCAGTGGGGAGTCTGCTTCTTCCACTCCCTCTGCATGCCACCCCCCCCCCCGGTTTTTTGTCTCTCTCTCTCTCTCAAATAGGTAAATTAAAAAAAAAAAAAAATCTTCAAGGAAAAAAAAAAAAAAAAGCAGGCAGAAGATAAGGAGGTTCTCAGAAGATAGATAGAAATCTAGCCAGGAAGTCATTACCATTATGCTGACCATCATTGGAACCAAAGGATCCCATGGACAGATTTCACTGGGAGCCTTCACTTGGGTCCTTCACTGGGGCTCATTGCAGATGAACTCTAAGCTAAGAACAGGCATCTACACGGCTAAGCCTGCCACAAGTTCCACCCTGGCTTTATGAGGGTGGGAAGACAAGAGACACTTAGAGGCTACTGAACCTTACTCAGATTACAATCAAGAGCCATTTCTTACATGTAGGGAAAGAGTTTGGAGCTGAAATAGATGGAGAAGTGACTGTCTTTTACTCAGGGAGATACAGCAGCCTGAATAAAAGCATAAATAAGACTTTTTTCATCACAAGAGACTTTTCCACGATTTGTCCCTTGCTTACCTCCGGATTCCCTCTCTTGATGGGATCCCCACCCTGAATCCACAGGCCCTCTGCTCTCGTCTTACTCAGGCTTACAGTTTTCTGAATTTACTCTTATATCTTCTTTCTAAGCCTTGCTGGTGATCCTTCCTCTACCGGAAATGCTCTTACCACCCCTTTGTCAATGGAACACAGTCAAATGCAGCAGTACTTCTTCAAAAGGGTGTTCAGTACTTTGATTTTTCACCTATAGAAATAAGCATATGCACCTGTAAGAAGCTACTGTACCCAATGAATACTCAGTTCCAACTAAAACCATGTATAGTCCTTTCTACATCTGTCTTCTAATATATAAACTCTTTAACACCAGGCAAGTTTTTTTTTTTTTTTTCATTGACGAACACTGTGTTGGGACATCATAGATGCTCAAATGATGCTTATATGATGAGAAGTAGAGATTAAATTTGGTGGGGCTCTCATGGCCTTCTTAGTCAACCTCTAACTCTCTACACAATAATTTTAAGTTACCTTCCCTGTTGAATTTTAAGCATCTAACTCTTAACCCTTTTCTCCATTGTGAGAATTGGTTATGAAAAAATTTTTAATATTATTAATAATTACTATATTTATCCTTTATTCTTTTAGGAATTCAGTTCTAGTGACTAGAACTACTCTTGAATTTGGATATTCCAATTAACTATTTTCTCTCTCTCTTTTTTTTTAAGATTTTATTTACTTAGAGTGGGGTGAAGGGCAGAGGAAGAAGTAGGCTCCCAACTGGGCGGGGAGCAGGACATGGGTTTTGATCCCAGGACTCCAGGATCATGCCTTGAGCCAAAGGCAGACACTTACCTGACTGAACCACCCAGGCACCCCTAAGTAATTACTTTCTTATAGATAAGTTTTTCCTTTTTTTTTTGACAAATACTTCTACTTCTTAAAACTTTAAAAATAAAAATTACCTTTTTGCATTTCCCTTGAAATTTAAAATGTATTAGAACAAAATCACTTCAAGTAAAAATACTGCTGTAGCAATTTCCTCACTGAAGGGTAAATTGATTACTTTTTGCAAGACAGCTAAAGATGATGTGTAATTGAATGCTTACCACTGACTACACAAAGGATTTCAGTGGATGCTGAAGTACATTGGTTAGGCAGACTCCAGAGTCAGATGCCCAATGGATGTGACTTTCGGTGATTCTCCTCATCTTCTTCACTAGTAACATGGAGGCAATGATGACACTCACCCCATTGATTGTGTGGAAGACTGGGAATAATTTATATGTAAAATATTCAGAACTTAGGCAATCATCAAAGGTTAGCTTTTAACATCACTTCTATCTGAAGGAATGAGTCAGAATGCTAGAAGGAAACAGTCCAGTTGTTAGGAAAGCTGGTTCATGAAATGTCCCTGACACACATCTTAATGAAGTCAGAAAATGGGTGTTCTATTTGTTTATTTAGCCAGACTTTGAGTGTGGATGATTATGTTAATTGTTCATAATGGCCTCTTTCATATTTTATTGATATTTTGCATTTTTTCACATTCACCTTTCCTGTGTCTCTCCTCATGAACAATACCTTTAAAATAATTAACGTATACTGTTTTGTTTGTGTTTGTCCTGTAAAAAGTGTATTTTTTGTATGAATACATTTTTTATTTATATAAATGTTTTGGTTATGTATTAGTATTTCTTTTTTTAAAACCGGCAATTATTTTTATGATTCAACCTTATGATGTGTATATCTTGTCACTACTTCTAATTGAGAACCTGACTTTTTCTTTAGGAGATATTCTTTGAGAAACAACTAAAATGTTGTACAACAGTGTTCTTTTCTTTTCCTCATTGGAACAGTCATACACATTCCTGGCTAAAGATGACATCCATATTTTCCATATTCATAGTTTTGGATAAGATGCTATTTCTTTTTCTATTAAAAAGATACCAGTCCTAATTGAAGCTTAAGAAAGAAGTTACCTAAGAAACTATAAAGAAAAAAATTTTTGGTGCGGTCATAATAGCTAAAGTTGTGAAGTATTGTCACACAAACCTACTTTTCTTGTGTGTAACTTTTGAATAAAACCAAAAAAAATGTGTTTGTTATTCTATGTTTGATGCCAGTGTAATGATGGGGATTCCAGAAACAACTGTGAATTTCATTTATTGAATCTGAACAACCGCAAAGATGGTAATATAGCCAAAGTTTCTCTATGCTTTATCCACCAAATCATGGAAGCAGAAATAAAGCTATTGCATCAGGAAGGCCTCAGTCTGATGCCTATTGTTCTATAGCCAATGGGTGTAAAAAGACATTTGCTAGTAGTGTGAAGGGAAACTTATCAATTATTATTTTTTTTTTGCATAAAAGATAATCTCATCACTAATATTTGCCTTTCAGGGTCAAACAGGTTTTTACAATTTTGTATATGGCATAATTTGGTTTTTCTTCTTGAAAAAAAAAATATGAATGAAGCAGTATTTAATGTTGGATGCCACAGCACAGCTGGAGTCGAGGACCACACCAGGCCCTGACTTGTGTCTCCTTCAAAGTCCGGACACCTTGTCAAGGTTAAGGACGGGAAAGTTGAGTGCACTGAGAAAGGGTCTGTGCTATGTGTCCTGTGCTCGCCTACATGACTTCCCACACACTCTCCCTGCAGTAGGGAACAATGTGGCCAGAGTCCTGAGTTCTTAGTTAATCCTTGTTGTTCTGTACCTCCCATGATCCACTCCCTGGTTGACTGTCTTACTAATGGCTTTAGCCAAAACTACCTGGCATTACGAGGTTTGCTTGTAGTTCATGTAAACCTGTTATAGGAACTTGCGGTCATCTGACTAGGTACTGATGTAATGCTCCTCCTATTTTGGTTTGTCTTATAAATGCTTGTAAGACGTGGAATAAATTTGGCACTGTTGGACATCCTCTTCTGTGTCCCTTCTGCCCCCATCTCTTTGTCTCTTAACTTTTTTTTCATCATCCTCTTAGCCCCCACGGTTACCCTGGTCGATACGTCGCACTGGCCGCGACAATTTAAATGAACACAAGGAAAAAAAAGAAAAAGAGAAACAGATTCAGAATTTTAAAAAGAAAAGAAAAAATGTAATTTATTTGTATTTTAATTCCAATTATCTATCAACGTCAATGCTTCCGAAAGTTCAAGGAGGATAAAGATTTTGAAACAGTCATTGTCTTTGATCACTTACTTTGCTTTAATTAATATTAGAATTTGGCAAAAACTGATGCCCTTAATATAAGCTGTTATTGGGTGAAGAAAAACAATGTAAGAGAGTTGAATAAAAGTAATGTTGAGGAAAGTCTTTGATTCTGTAGCCACTGGAGCCTGTGTTTAAGCAGAGAAATGTCACAATATTTCAGTGCTAGATCAATATAAACTCAAGCTTGTAGTCATTTAGAAATAGCTATGAGTTACCCTGGTTGGTGCTCTAAAAGATACAAAGGATACCGAAGAAATCGTCTGCCATGGAGTTCATAAGAGCTTGCCCCATCTGTCAATCAATCAGTCTGCCCGACGCATTCGTTGTAATGAGCCCCTCAACATCTCAGTGCCATCCTTTGTTTTTAAGGCTATTATGAAGTAATTATATGCATAAGTGCAAAATACATACTAAGGTACTAGAGGAGCTTGGAATACATCCTCTTTGAGATGACGTTTACATGTTGTGACTGAAATGTCACATAATCAAAACTTTTCCCCAAGTCCAGTTGGAATAGCTGTGTTTTCTTATATGTGACTTTTATAATATAAAGGTCCCATGGAATGATAGCTACCACATTAGTTTAACTGCATCTATTGATTCTGAAGATTTATTTCTAGAATCCTTAACATGTCAGTGTGTGTGTGTGTGTGTGATTGCTATTACTAAAGATGGATTTACCTTGCAGAATCAGAAGGGAAAGTCCAGTATCAAATTAAAATTTTATGAAAGCTTACATTTTCCACTTTTGCCTGGGGAAACATGATCAGCGGGGCCACATGGGGTAACAGTATCCAATGCCTATATCTGAAGCCCTGTGAAATAGTCTCTGTACATTGAAATCAAGCCTACCACTTTCACAAAAGGGCTGATGGACATTAGGTTTTCAAAATATCTTTCTTTGTGTCTCCAAACTACAAAATAGTGCCTTCACATTTTGCAAAACTTGTAGCGAGCTCCAGCATTTTGTTTATAAAGGGATCTGTATCCAAAATGATGCTGCTGTTATTAAATTTACCTTTTTTATCTTTTCCGTTATAGTCAAAGTTATTCTTACATCTGCTTGGAATTCAGTTAAAGAAAATTGTTAGAGAAAAAAAAAAAATCCAAGGGGAAAACTGAGCAAGCACACACACTTCATAGAAAAAAAAAAATTCTTGTAAAGTAAAGCTATTGGAGTCTAAAGCGACTTGGCCAGGAGTACTTTCCACTAAGCATTTTTTTTCCCCCTCTCAGGTAAAGAATTGCAGATTTTATTTGAAATATTAGAAATCTAAAAAGAACTGGCCACATAATCCACTATACATTTCACAAATTTCTCCCAAGCCAAACAAATTAATTCCAAATAATATTTTCATCCAAGGGACAATAAATATTTTCACTGTTAAATTCATTTTCAACAGTTCAAAACGCTTCCAGCTCATTGGCTCCATAAATGGACAACTCACTCTCTACACTCATTTCTAGGATTTTAGCTCAAATGCATAAACTTGGTGAAAGAATATGGGAAGTTCTTGGCTTTTTCAGTTTTTTCTTTAACAGTCAACTAATTGCACCACTTTTAACCTATTCGCTCCATGAATATTAGACGAGATCGGGCGCGTTCAGGGTGGTATGGCCGTAGACCGCTCCATGAATATTAGAGAAAATGCCCCAAAGTCATTTTAAATATACACCTTCCCCTTTACTTAGTTCTTAGAAGGACAATGACCTGAATTCAGACTTCCAAAAGAATGTTTTCTGTAAATAATCCGAAAAGATAAAAAGAAGCTCATTTTAAAGTGAAAACTTCTTCAGATCCTTTCAATAGTCTTTCAGTACCCTTACCTAAGGGATTCTTAAAATTGAGAATCAACCAGGAAGCTTGTCAAAATGTCATGCTCTTGAGCCTTAACTTTGGAGATTCTGACTTGGTAGGTTTGAGACAGAGTCCAGGAATCCACACTTCAATCCTGTCTCTAGACCGATGCTCACTCAGATTGTCTAACAGCAGCACTCTGAGCAAATGTGCTCTCTCTGTTTAACTAAACTGTGATTCCTGACCTCAACCATAATCTTTTCCCTTGTGCTACCTAGGGCTTATAACAGAGGTCTTCAAAAAAAAATTTGTTTAAGCTATATTCTAATCTGTCATTAAGGAGTTACTCAAGCTTGACGTGGAGAGAACAGCATAGAATTTCAGTCTGTCCCCTCTGAAATATAGCCTTGTTGTCCTTTAAAATTTAGAACTTTCCATAGCCTATGAGAAGGGAGAAAAAAAATAGAGAAACCTTGAAATTACAGTCTGCCAATTGGCTGCTCTGCCAATGTGGGGACAGTAACGAAAAACCTGCCTCATTTTCTTTCCATTTTCACCAGCTGGAATCAATCGTTAACAATCCTTTTGAAAAGCCCCTCGGGCTGGGTGGAGTGCAATGTGGAGAAGCTCCGCTCCCAGTGTTGACAGGATTCCTATTTGTAGGTATCATTTCTGTCTCTGGGGAAACTTAGAGACGTCACCGCAAAAGACGTTCATTAGTCTTTACTGCTAATTCGTTTTGCTCGTTTGTTATCATGAGCTTATTCCCTGGGCATAGAGAAAGGAAACTCTACTCTTTTTCCAACTGGTCTAGCACAGCAGATGCTTTGGCACACTTCACAGATTTTAGCTGCAGGTGGGAAGCTACGTCGGGTCCCCCACTCCTAGCACACTTCTTGGCCAAGGCGTTATCCTTGGTCATCGTTCAAATAAATGGAGAGAGACACCTCTTCAGAAGAACTCATTTGATGTGGCTGTTGTGTAAACAAGCTTAGCACAAGCCACAGGGGGGGGTGTATGTCAGGAGGCAGTGGTGAGTGTCAAGGGGCTCAGATGAAGGAAAGAAAGAGAAAAAGGAGAAATAGAGAAGGAGAGAGGGAGGGAAGGAAGAAGTTCAGAGAAAGAAAGGGTGGTTTGATTTCATGATGGGAGGACAATAATGGATTTGCGGAAAAAGGGACATTTAAGGTCCCCCCAAAGCCTTCTGACATGAGGGTGTAAAAACGAAATGTATTGAGCAGTGAGCGTTGAGGCTGGGTCTTAAAAAGTGTGCTGTTAGAATTGCTGCTCAGGAACACCGCACCAGCTATTATAGTCAGTTAATCTGTGTTTAGCCAAGTAGAGGTTCTTTAAGGCATGAAATATGGTTTAGAAGGAGCCAGAGAACATTCCGCAAAACAGCTTGCATTGAGCACCTCAGGAGTTTGTTGTAAAAGACACAATTCCCTTTCTTCCTTAACATTTTGGAGTAGATGATGATAAAGACTCAAACTTCTTAGCTGTGGTAGGGTTTTTGGGTCTCTTTTCCCAGATGATGCTTAAAGTTTGTCCTCATCAGTTATATCACTCTTGACTTAAAATGTGCAATCTTTGCAATATGTGACAGTTAGAATGGCATCATGTTTTACCACTTAAGCAGATGATTCCATATATTTTTTATATGTTTATCAAATCTCTTTAAGTGCTATTATCTCCCTTCTGGGAAAATTCTACAAGGATGAGTTCCGTGGAGAGATGGGAAAGATCTGGGATTGAGGAAGGGGAGTGGTGTTAAGAAATCATAGATCTCAGTTCAGAAGGAGTAAACCAGTAAGAAATGCCCCTCAGATCAGAGAAAGCATGTAAGAAACTATGGGCCCCTTATAACATCTGAATATTTCTCTCACAGTTTGCCTACCTAATCACTTAAGACACTAAGTCACAAAGTTTTCTTTACTGTCTAGTCAAAAACATAAAAAGCAACCAAGGCTAATCTCTGAGAGGGAAGGCTTTTAGAAGAACATTTGAAGAATTTACATATTTCTACTCTTCAGTTATTTAGCATTCAGGAAAGGGACACATGTCCTGGTAAAACTAGCATAAATGTCTCACAGTTAACTGATCCTTTCATGATTTCTGTAATGAAGGAAAAGGCACTACAGAAGGTCTGGAAAAAAAAAGGAAAAAAAGGTTTTGTGCCATCTTTTAGAATTTGTGCACATTACACGATATGAACTTGTTTCATTTCTCTGGATGGAAATGTCAGATAATTTACTTTTATAATGTGAGAAAACTGATGGATTGCATGTGGAATAAGAAATCTGGCCTCCATCAAGTTATTTCTATTTACTGTAATTTTTGGACATCTGCTTTTTCCTCTTAGTTTTTCAATTTCCAGAACCCAAGGAGAAAGGGATCTTGAGTGATGGCCAAGAGCTCACCATGATTCTATGCTGTCTTACATTCCACTGCTCTTCTCCATCCCAAGCATCTGGAGAATAAATGCACAGAAGTCAAGGCCATACAATTTCTTTGAGACATGTTTTTCCTCCTATAACAATGCTAGTCCACATGGAAGACACTTTTTTTCCTAGATCAGAGTCAGACATCAAGGGTAAAGGCAGCCTAAGATTTCTCTAAGCCCACATCCAATTTTTTTATTATTATTATTATTCTATGTTACTAGAAAAGTGAAAATAGTGAGTCCTAAACCTGTGCTTAACAGGAAAAATTTTATCCTGTGTCATCCTACAAATCTGTCAACTGGCAAAAATGGTAGACTAACAAGTGAAAGTGGCCTTGTGGAAAAGAAAGAGACAGACAGACAGATTGAGGGAAAAAAAGAGAATGAGAGGTGAGTTTACTAGGAGATTCAAAGTCCTATGTGATGGAAACTATCCCCAACAATTCAGTTTTGTAAGTGCCTGCCCAATCAGCAAATGTTTATTGAATTACCTCTATGTGCCAGGAGCTACTCAAGGTCCTGGAGTTAGTGCGTTGGACATGGAAGACTAAAATATCTGCCTCCATAAACTTTTATTCTATGAAGGATAAAACACTTAAAGAATATAAATAAACAAAAATATATATGTTAGGTAGAGACAAATGGGGAGGGCAGTGGGAAAGGATGTGTGAAAAGGTTTCAAAAATCAGTTAAAGGTGGGATTTAGAGTCCAAGATTGTGGAAGAGTAGGAGACCTTAGTTTCATCTGGAATACAGCTTGATAGCTATCAAATCATTCTGAACACCTGTGAATTCAACTAGAGATCTAATAATAGCTGCAACCCTACAGTTAGAAAAGTGACCACTTTCTGCTAGGTAGGAAGTGCAGAGAAATGAATCTGAGGCAATATATGGGAAGATAAATGGCAGGGCAGAGGGCGGTTCTGTAAGCAGTTACTGGAAAGTGATACAGCAGTGGAGTGAGGAATCAGAACCTTTAGAAGTCTGCTCTGGTGAGGGATGTCTTCGCCTGAAATGTGCTCAGGTGGTGACGCTGTATGGAATATTAGGTAGGGCAATGTGTTTCAGGACCCTCAGGGTCATAAGAAGACTGGGAGTGCCTGAGAGTGGCAGAGCTCTAAGGCATTGGAACAGGAAAGCCTGCTGCAATCAGTGAGCCCAGGAGTGTTATATACCACGAACCAAGGCACAGTCAGTGACCACTTTCTGAGCAAGAGCCCAGAAACAACAGAACCCACAAGACCCCTCCCTCTTCTTCCCCCAGGAGAAGTGGTGCAGCTGAGCGCTGCAGGAATCTGCAGAGTTTGGAGACTTGAAATGGGGTCATGTGCCTGAGATAGAAACAGTCTGTCACAGGCTGGGTGAGCATGGAGCACAGATGGAGACCAGGGAGACAGGACTGATGGACTGCTTTTCCCTGAGGGTACACTGAGGATTGGGGCCCTGAGCTTTCAGCTCTGGGGCTGGAGATTGGGAGGTGTCATTTTCATTCTCATCCTCTAAAGTTTCATGGACAGTCCTCAGGGAACAAAAGCCACATAGAGTAATCTAGAGCTGACTATTTACCTTGCCCACCCACCCCACCCCACTGGAAGGGTGGTGCAGTTCCACCTGGGGCAAAGACACTTGAGAATTAACACAACAGGCCCCTTCCCCAGAAGATCAGCAAGAATATCCAGGCTAAGACCAAGTTTACCAGTCAATGAGAACTGCAAAACTCCAGTGCTAAGGGAAATTAACAGAATTCATGTTTTTCCCCCAAAATTCTTTACTCTTTTATTTTAATTTTTTCTCTTTCTTTTTTCAACCAATTTCTTATTTTATCAACTCTTTCTTTTCTAAGTCTTTTTAAATTTTCATCTTTATAGTTACATTCTATCCTTTCAATGTTTAATTTTATTTTTGTATATACATCTTTTTCTTTCTTTACAATTTTTGAGATGCAATCTCTTCTAACAAACTAACCAAAATACACTCAGGATATAGTGTATTGCTCCATTCTGCTCACTTATCTGTTTATAGTCCTTCTCTTTTTTTCCCCCTCTTTTTTAAAAATTTTCATTTTTATAGTTATATTCTATCCTTTCATTATATTTAATATTATTTTTTGTACACATGTAAGTTTTTCTTTCTTTACAATTTTGGAATCTAGTTTTCCAGCAAACGTGAAAATACATATCAGATCAAGTGTATTGCTCTATTCTGTTCACCTGTCTGATTATATTCTCTTTCTTTGTTTCAGTGGGTTTTTTTGTTTTGTTTTGTTTTGCAATTTCGGGTCTCTTCTGATTTGTTTAGTGTGTATTTCTCTAGGGTTGTTGTCACCATTTTAGTATTTTGTTCTCTCATTCATCTATTCTTCTCAGGACAGATTGACAAGAAGCCAAGACTGACCTTAAAAAAAGAGAACAAGAGGCATTACTGACTGCCAGGGACCTAATCATTATGAACATAAGTAAGATTTCAGAACTAGAGTTCAGAATAATGGTTATAAAGATACTAGCTGGGCTTGAAAAAAAACATGGAAGACACTAGAGAATCACTTATCGAAAAATAAGAGAACTAAAATCTAATCAGGTCAAAATAAAAAAGACTGTTAATGAGATGCAATAAGAAATGGAGGCTCTAACTGCTAGGATAAGTGAGGCAGACGAGAAAATTGGTGATATAGAAGACAAAATGAAGGAGAATAAAGAAGCTGAGACAAAGAGGGATAAACAACTACTGGATCACAAGGAGAGAATTTGAGAGATAAGTGATACCATAAAGTGAAATAATATTAGAATAATTGGAATCCCAGAAATAGAAGAGAGAGAGAGAGAAAGAGAGCAGAAGAAGGTATATTTGAGCAAATCATAGTGGAGAACTTCCCTAACCTGGAAATGGAACCAGGCATTCAAGTCTAGGGAGCACAGAGAATCTCCATCAAAATCAATAAATACAGGTCAACACCCCAGTATATAATAGTGAAACTTATAAATCTCAGAGTCAATGAGAAAATCCTGAAAGGAGTCCGAGGCAAGAGGTCAGTAACCTAAAAGGATAGAAACATTAGATTGGCCGCAGATCTATCCACAGAGACCTGGCAGGCCAGAAAGTACTGGCATGACACACTCAGGGTGCTAAATGAGAAAATTAGGCAGCCAAGAATACTTTATTCAGCTAGGATGTCATTCAAAATAGGAGAGATAAAAAGCTTCCAGGACAAACAGAAACTGAAAGAATTTGTGATCACTAAACCAGCCCTACAAGAAATTTTAAAAGAGATCCTTTAATTAAAGAGAGAGCCCAAAAAGTAACATAGACTCTAAAACAACAGAGACAATATACAGAAACACTGACTTCACAGGTAATACAATGGCACTAAGTTCATATCTTTCAATAATAATTCTGAATGTAAATTAACTAAATGCCCCAATCAAAAGACACAGAGTATTAGATTGGACAAAAAAAAGCAAGACTTACTGATATGCTATCTCTAAGAGACTCATTTTAGATCCAAAGACACCTCCAGATTGAAAGTGAGGTGATGGAACCCATTTATCATGCTAATGAATGTCAAAAGAAAACTGGTGTGGCAATCCTTATACCAAACAAATTAGATTTTAAACCAAAGACTGTAATAAGAGCTGAGGAAATACACTCTATCAAAATTAAAGGGTCTATCCAACATTTTCTAAGAATTGTAAGTGTTTATGCCCCTAAATGGGAGCAAACAATTATGTAAACCAATTAATAACAAAATTAAAGAAACACCTCAATAATAAGACAATAATAGTAGAGGACTTTAACACCCTACTTACTGCAATGGACAGATCACCTAAGCAGGAGATGAACAAGGAAACAAGGGCTTTGACTGGCACACTGAACCAAATAGACTTCACAGGTATATTCAGAGCATTCCATCCCAAAGCAACAGAATACACATTCTTCTTTAATGCACATGGAACAATCTCCAGAATAGATCACATTCTGGTCACAAATCAGGTCTCAATCAGTACCAAAAGATTGGAATCATTCCCTGCATATTTTCAGACCACAATGCTTTGAAATGGGAGCTCAATCACAAGAGGAAAGTTGGAAAGCTCTCACATACATGGAGACTAAAGAGCATCCTACTAAAGAATGAATGGATCAAACAGGAAATTTTTTAAAAATTTAAAAAAATTCATGGAAACAAATGAGAACACAATTATTCAAAATCTTTGGGATGCAGCAAAGGCAGTCCTAAGAGGGAAGTATATAGCAATACAAGTGTTTTTCAAGAAACAAGAAAGGTATCAAATCAACCTAACCTTATACCTAAAGGAGCTGGAGAAAGAAAAACAAATGAAACCTAAACCCAGCAGGAGATGAGAAATAATAAAGATCAGAGCAGAAATCAATGAAATAGAAACCAAAAGAATAGGAGAATAGATCAAGGAAACTAGGAGATGGTTCTTTGAAAGAATGAGTAAGATGGATAAACCCTGGCCAAACTTATCAAAAAGAAAAGAGAAAGGACCCAAATTGATAAAATCATGAATGAAAGAGGATAGATCACAACCAACACCAAAGAAATAAAATTCTAAGAACATATAATGAGCAACTATATGTCAATAAGTTAGGCAATCGGGAAGAAATGGATGCATTCCTAGAGATGTATAGACTACCAAAATGGAAACAAGAAGAAATAGAAAGTGCTTGTGTTTGTGTATTTTTTTTAAGTTATTTTTTATGGATACAGCTGCTGCAGCACAGTTCTGAGAATGGAAAAACTCTCCCAAAGACAAGAAAGGAAGAAGGGCCATTATCATAAGCCCGTGGATGGAATGTAATAACCTAGGTCACGGGGTGAGGTCATGCTTAGCAAATCGTGAAGGACCCCACAAATGCAAAGATGTTTGTGTTCATGGAAAGAGCCCTAGTCCTTCACTTGGCTCAGTGAAACCTTTTCTTACTAAAGACAGATTTCTCAGTGACAGGTCTATGCAGATGTGCGGGATCTCGGTTCTCTGTCTCTGGGCAAGTTTCACAAACTCCGTGACCTGTTTCCCCACGTGTTAAATGAGTGGGTGGAACTGAGAGAATATAGGGGATTCTCAGTCCAGACCTTCAGTGGTCCTGTCAGGCCAGCTTAACAGGTGAGGGGATGACAATGAACAAGTTTCTTTAGTTAGAGCATAAATATATGGTTATAGGTATCGTTCCACTTGAATTTCAGTTGAATTAATGTTCAAATAGTACCCACCGTCCGTGTCTTTACTGTGCTGACTTGTGCTCTGGGCTGAATGTCTGTGTCCCTCCCCAAAATTCCTGTGGTGAATCCTTACCCCCAGTGTGATGGAGTTAGGAGGTATGGCTTCCAGAAAGGGGTTGGGTCGTGAGGACAGAGCCTCATGACTGGAATTAGTCCCCTTATGAAAGAGACCCCAGAGAGCTCCTAGCCCTTCACCTCTCCTCACCCCTCCTACCATGTGAGGACACAGTGAGAAGTTGGCAGTCTGTGAACCAGGAAGTAGAACTTCACCAGACCCTCTGTGTGGGGGGCCTTGACCTTGGGCTTCCCAGCCCCCAGAACTATGGTAAATAAATTCTGGTTGTTTATAAAAAAAAAAAAAAAAAGAAAGAAAGAAAGAAATAGAAAACCTGAACAGACATATAACCAGGAAGGAAATTGAAGCAATAATCAAATATCTTTCGGGTGCCTGGGTGGCTCAGTGGGTTAAGCCGCTGCCTTAGGCTCAGGTCATGATCTCAGAGTCCTGGGATCAAGTCCCGCATCGGGCTCTCTGCTCAGCAGGGAGCCTGCTTCCCTCTCTCTCTCTGCCTGCCTCTCTGTCTACTTGTGATTTCTCTCTGTCAAATAAATAAATAAAATCTCTAAAAAAAAAAAAATATCTTTCAACAAACAAGAGCCCAGGGCCAGTGCCTTCCCAGGGGAATTCTACCAAGCATTTAAGAATTAATATCTGTTCTTCTGAAGCTATTTCTAAAAATCAAAATAGAAAGAAAACTTCTAAACTCTTTCTATGAGGCTTAATTACCTTGACCTAAAACCAGACAAAGACCCTACCAAAAAGGAGAATTATAGACCAATATCCCTGATGAACACGGATGCAAAAATTCTTGCCAAAATACTAGCTAATACAATCCAACAGTACATTAAAAGGATTATTTGCCATCACCAGCTGGGATTTATTCATGGGCTGCAAGTTTGGTTCAACATCTGCAAATCAATCAATGTGATACAATACATAAATAAAAAAACAAGAACCCTATGATCTTCTCAACAAATGCAGAAAAATCATGTCACAAAATACAGCATCATTTTTTATTAAAACTCTTCACAATGTAGGAATAGAGAGAACATACTGCTGTATCATAAAAGCCACCTGTGAAAAGCCCACAGCAAATATCATTCTCAATGAGGAAAAACTGAAAACTTTTCCCCTAAATTTAGGAACACAGCAAGGAAGTCCACTCTCATGATTGCTGTTCAGCATAGTACTAAAAGGCCTAGCCTCAGCCATCAGACAACAAAAAGAAATGAAAGTTATTTGAATCAGCAAAGAAGAAGTCCAACTCTCACTCTTTGCAGATGACATGATACTTTATATGAAAACCCAAAGGACTCCACCCCAAAGTTGCTAAAACTTATATAGGAAGTCAGCAAAGTGGTAGTATATATAATCAATGCACAGAAATCAGTTGCATTTTTATGCAATAACAATGAGACAGAAGAAAGAGATATTAAGGAGTCAATTCCACTTATAATTGCATGAAGAACTATAAGATACCTAGGAATAAATCTAACCAATGAGGTAAAGGTCTGTACTCTAAAAGCTACAGAACACTTATGAAAGAAATTGAGGAAGTCACAAAGAAATGATAAAATGTCCCATGCTCATGGATTGGAAGAACAAATATTGTTAAAATGTTTATGCTACCTAGCGCAACCTATACATTCAATGCAATCCCTATCAAAATATTGTCAACTTGTTCCACAGAGCTAGAACAAATAATCCCCAAATTTATATGGAACCAGAAAGACCCTGAGTAGTTAATAAAATGTTGAAAAAGAAAACCAAAGCTGGTGGCATTGCAAGTTCTATTACAAAGCTTTCATCATCAAGACAGTATGGTGCTGGCACTAAACCCAGGTATATAGACCAATGGATAGACTAGAAAGCCCAGAAAGTGGACCCTCAAATCTAGGGTCAATTAATCTTTGACAAAGTAGGAAACAGTATCCAGTGGTAAAAAGAGTCTCTGCAATAAATGATGTTGGGAAATATGACAGCCACATGCAGAAGCATGAAACTGGACCATTTCCTTACACCATACACAAAAATATACTCAAAATGGATGAAAGATTTAAATGTGAGACAGGAATCCCTCAAATCCTAGAGGATTTTGCGACCTCGGCTTCAGCAACTTCTTTGAATTTAAGAAACAAACCAGACGACCATAGGGAAAGAGAAGAAAAAATAAAACAAGATGAGATTAGAGAGGGAGACAAACCATAAGAGACTCTTAATCATAGGAAACAAACAGGGTGGCTGGAGGGAAGGTTGATGGGTGGGTGGGGTTAACTTGGTGATGGGCATTAAGGAGGGCATGTGGTTTGATGAGAACTGGGGATTATATAAAACTGATGAATCACTGATCTCTACCTCTGAAATTAATCAACCATACATTATATGTTAATTAACTGAACTTAATTTTTAAATTATATATTATAAAAATATAATTAACATATAATGTATTATCAATACATATATATGTATATATAATTATACATTATAATACATTGTATATTATACATCATAATTATACATTATAATACATTAATACTTAAAATGTCATCTGAGGAAGGTGACATTTTATAAGGCTCTGAAAAAGGCAAACCCCCTAAATCAATTTGTTGTTCTTTGAGTTACAACCAAAATAAACTCTGGCTAATTTAAATATAAAAGGAGATTCATTAGAAAGATAGCATGGTTATTTGCATAAGTAAGGAAGAGAAAACCAATAAGCAAATCTGTAACAACCAAAACCAAAACAAAGAAATATTTTAAAGCTTTAGAAGGAAACTGCTTAAGAGATACCCACAGGCTTCCCCTGCCTTCCCCCAGCCCCTATTCCCAGACCCCAGCCGTGGTCGTGGATGGACTCTGTCCTTAATTCACTGACTGGAGATGACCTCAATCATCTCTGTGTCTCTTTTGAAGGTTTCATATTCCTGGGGAAGAGAATATTACTGACTCATCTCAGATCCTAATAAAATCAGCTCTGCCTAGATGAGGCAGAGGAAGTCTAATCTGGGGGTGAGGAGGTTCTATAGGGGTAAGGTCACTGAAAATGGGTGGATGGACAAGGCCTTTGAATTAAGCAAAGAGAGGAGCCAGTTTGTATGTACAAAACATAAAACATTTTTTAAAAGTATAAGAATGGAGAAGAATTTAAGGGATTATTTTCTGCTGGGGGTGTCCCTCTGAGTGTCTCTGAGTGGTCTTCAGGTGTGATAAAACTACTAAAGATTAAGCGGGCAGTTGAAACCATTGACTGGGGAGAGGTGATGAAAGAGGCAAGAACCCAGAATGAGTCGAAGGTCAATTCTTCTTCCTTTGCAGGGTATAATATGTCTAATCATGCTCTGTGCAATTACCTGGAGTACCTGTGTCTCTGTCTTCCACTCGTCAAGGGGGCCCAGTAAGAAGAATATGGAGATAGACAATTAATCTACCTGATAATCCTAAAGTCTAGCTCTGTGACCTTGAATCAATTAAAAGGCACAGAATCAGCACCCACAAGACTGGGGACTTACATAGTCCAGTTTTCTTGATTCATATAGAGGGGTATCAAAGATCAAAGAAGTAATCACTCAGCCAGACACTGAATTGTCTGTATCCAGCTGTGTCTATAATCAGAACTCTTTACTCCCCACTGGGTGCTCTTTGTGCTCTGTGAAACTAGCTGGTTAGAAAAACCTTGCTTCATTTTCTCCTTTCCAAAAAAAAAAAAAAAATGGGCATTAATGTCTACAGAATAGTTCATAGTCTTTTTGGATAAGACAGATCTGGTTTAATTCTCAACTACAGAACTTAAAATCTGTGTGCAATTTGACTGGTTAACATAAATTTCCCGAGTTTCAAATTCCCGGTTTGTAAAATTAAAATAGGATTTACTTCATGGAATGTTTGTGATTATTAAAGGAGATAATTACATGAGAATTTTGAGTAAAACTGTTGATTTTCTAAAAAAAAATAACTTATTTGGGTTGTTTGTAAAAATCCAATTATGTATTTTATCAATATTGTTTATGTCTGTTGTCACAGCTTAGGTTATGAATGGCCGTCAGTGAGGAAAAAAAAAATGGAAAAGGAGAAGAAAAGGAGGAAAAGGTAGGGGGGCTGGTTGGGGAGGGAAGGAAACCATCACCAACCAAAGCTTATATTCCAGATGAATAATCAAACCTTCCAACTTCGTCTTCACTCTAAACTTGAGATGAAAAAAGGTATGAATGAGAGAGAATTCTTTTATCTTTTAAAAAAGATTTTATTTATTTATTTGATAGAGAGAGACACAGCGAGAGAAGGAACACAAGCAGGGGAGTGGGAGAGAAGAAACAGGCTTCCCGCCAAGCAGGGAGCCCAACGCAGGGCTCTATCCCAGGACCCTGGGATCAGCACCTGAACTGATGGCAGATGCTTAATGACTGAGCTTAATGACTGAGCCACCCTGGCAACCCAAGAATTCTTTTATCTTAAGGTAAATATTCTTATCCTCTCAGGGAGGGAGATTTTGGACTCCTGCTATTGGAATTTGCATAGCTAATGCTTCAGCTCAGCAGGTGCTGGATGGGTTTACTTGAGAAACAAAGAAAGCATTTTACTTCTACAGTAAAAGAATTATTTGGAACCTGGCATACTGCTGCCTGATAGTTCATCTCTGAAGAAAGAATTAGATACAGTTTAGAAAAAGTACAAAACTGAAAGTCTACTCTGGTACTAAGGGTAGGGAGACATCTATCATGGTTACAAATAGCACTGAAATGTGTCTCCAGTTGCCTTTTCAAGGTCTAAGTGAAATCTAAGTCTACTTGTTTCTTATGCCTGGGAAGGATAAAGAAAGCCTAGAGATAAAGGCAAACTCATAATGGTTATCCTGTTTGAAACTGAGAATATTTAAAAATATAGCTATTTCAAAAAGATAAGCTAAAATTGCTCTAGAATTACTTTCTGGCATTTGTTAGCTTACTTTTAGGTGCATTTTTTTAAAGCTATTACCTTTTTAACTTAATAACTCAAATAGTGGATTGAGACAAATAGGACACAGTAAAAAGGTTTTTTGGGGACAGAAAGTACAACCTTAGAAATAGCTGAGACAGCACTAGTAAAGGTCAGGGAAACCCCAAACTTAGCAAGAGCTGGAATGACAATGAAAATGACCATCAGCTGGCAGTTAGAAGTGGTTATCAAGATTATGATCAACCAACTTTCCTCTGAAGGCCATTTAAATCCATATCTGGAAAATAACATAAGTGGGTATATTAGCTTCTGAGAGTGTGGTGATTTATTTATTTAGCAGTTGTCCCCTGTTAAATAGATACATGTCTACTTATAAGGCATGGTCTCTTACTGAAATGATCTAAATTATGATATGTAAGGCATGACCAAAAAGTCTAGCAAATGGCATTGATTTCCTGCTCTTTTAATTAAAAAAAGAAAAAAAGCCCTGCTTAGAGCAAGTCTTGGTTCAGAATTTGAGCAACTTCTTGACATTTTCAAGGGCCAGGGCATTTGAACACCTCTTTGTACTTCCTAATAGCCATGAAGTCATCATACTTACAATTTCCATCTTAGACAAATAAAGGTCATTGTTTTCTTAAACCAATAAAAGTTTAATAATAAACCTAGAATAAAGAGGGTTGTATTCAAGACCAAAGGCCATTTAAAAAAGTAAAAAAGTGAAATGAAACATTTATCCCAGAATTTTTCTGCGAAAATGCCAAGGAATAGAAATGGGACGCCAGATGGAACTTTTTTTTTTTTTTCCCAGTGAGTTGACAAATCTAAAAAGTTACTGCAGAATCTTGGAAAGGTTAGTCCAGTTAACCAAAGAGAAGAAAAGCCATGTTCCTATCGACAAAATGCTCAGGTCCCATAGCAATGGCTCAGATTTTAAGTCCATGTATCTGTCTGGAGGAATAGAACTACTTAAAAGAAATTAACACTAGCCAAGTGTGATTAGCAGAACAGCGATCTCTCCAATCCTCCCCCTCATCCTTTCCCAGCAATATTTAAAACTGAACTGATGTGGAGTGAAAATGCACATGGCAACACCCAAAAGAGAATGGAATATCAATCTCTGAATGGAGTTATTTCAAGCCAAGGGCTCCTCTACTAGTCTCTGAAGGTCTTTCAAATGAAAGTTCTTGGGGTATTACCCAGCATAAATTCTTAAATGAGGTATTGACCTGCAAAGCAAAATAACTCACCCAGGAACTAACTCTGGAAACCTGATAGGCTCAGTCTTGCTAGAGGTTAAGAATGTAGGCTATGGACCCTATCTTTATAGAGACCTCCAAATATAGTTATTCTGAGGTATTGGAGGTTGGTACTTCAACACAGTAGTTTTTGGGAGGCATGAGTCAAGCCATAACAGGGAGTAAGAGAGGGAACAAAAGGACTAGGTTTGTTCTAGCCAGGTTAACTGAAGCTTGCCCTGGGCCTACTGGTCGAGGTGGAGATGGGGAGAAATGGACACATTTGGGGTATATTTTGGTGCCATATTCATTAGAAATTGCTGAAGAACTGGATGTGACATATGAAAGGAAAAGAAGAAGCAAGGATGCTTTCTAGATTTTTGTCTCGAGAAATCTCTGGATGCCATTTATTAGTTGTACAAATCTGGGAAAGTCACCTTGTTTTTCTGTTTCTCAGTTTCTTCCTTTGTAATTTCATGATCTATCTAAAGCATAGGGAAATTGAGAGGACAAAGTCTATTAAAGCATGTATGAAGTACTGAATTACATGCTATTAGGTATTTGTATATGCATATATACTATATATTATATAAATAGTATATTTGGTATATATTGATTTTGATTAATTTTTGAAATGAATTTTTTATAACTAATGATACCCAAGGGTATAATATCTAATCTAAGAAGTAGAACATTTCCAGTAACTTCCATCTACTATTTCCTGGTCCCTATGCTGTCCTTCTGCTGACCCCTCTCAGTATGAAAATGATTGTCCTGAATTTTATGTTGAACATATTTGGTTTTGTTTTGATAATTCATAATCATATATCATATATTTATGCATAGAAAATATATTTTTATTTTTCTTAATATTGAACTTCATAAGAAGTATATCACACTTGCATTTTCCTTCAATATTCTATTACCAAGATTCATCCATGTTACTGTGTTTAGCCATAATTCACTCATTTTTTTTTAAAAGATTTTATTTATTTATTTGAGAGAGAAGAGTGTGCAAGAGGGAGCACGAGGTGGGGGGGTAATATAGAAGGATAAGCAGGCTCCCCACTGAGAAAGCAGCCTGATGCAGGACTTTATCCCAGGACCCTGGGATCATCACCTCAGTCCAAGGCAGACACTTAACTGACCAAATCCCCCAAGAGACCCCATGATTCACTCATTTTTACTACAGTATAATATTTCGCTGGGCACTATCTTTTATTAATTTTTCTATGAATGCACATTTGAATTATTGCCAGTTTTTTTTCCTGTTTTTTAAAGGACTGTTCTGGGTATTTTATGCTCATTTTTCCTTGCCATGCCTAGCATCACAGAACATAAAGACATGGCATTGGCTCTGAGATCCTATAAATGAGTAAGTAGTACTGTCTCCTGTTTCTAACAATGTCTGTAGAATATTTTATGTTTTCTATGTAGACAATCATATGGTCTGCAAAAATTTAGTTTTTTCTTCTTTTAATTTTTAATGCATTCCATTTATCTTTCTTTTTTCTAGTGTGTTGCCAAATTCTGCCAAAAAACTATTGAATAAAAGTAGTATCTTTTCTTTATTCCTATTTTTATATTTTAAAGGAAAGCATCTTTACTTAAATTGAACACTAATTTCTAATTCAGTAATAGGATTGAAGACTATAAATTATACTTGAATTGCTAATATTACAGATTCAAATTCATTTTGATGGCATTAGTTTCACTATTATTTGTATTATATTTTAAGTCTCTATTCAGATTTCTTTTTTGATCCATAAAGAGTTTTAGAACTGTTTTCTTAATTTCCAACTATATGTGAATTACCTTTTTTTTTGGTCAACTGATAAATTTTGAGAATGGGGCCTAAATATTACCTATTCTTTGAAATTTATTGAGACAAATTTGGCTTGTGGTCAAATGTGAATTTAATTTTTACAAATGTTCTATTTGAACTTGAGAAGAATGTTAATTTTCTAATTTTTGGATATAGAATATTATATCTGCCCATTAATCAAAGTTGGACATTTTGTAGTTCTAATCTTCTGTATCTTTGCTGATTTTTTGATCTGCTTGAATATTAAAAATTAAAAGTGCCTTTAGGCTATTTTAGGTTATGCCTTTAGGTTAATGCCTTTAGGTTATTTGCAGTATCCTCCTATACTTATATTAATTTGGTATGGATATTTTGATATTATTTCACTACTTTCAGATATATTTAAAACTATTATATTTTTATCTTATACTTAACTTTAGGTTGTGACATTGTGATACTGTGAAGCTTTTCATTGCTAATGATGTATTTTATCTTTTTTAATCTTCTTATATTTTATTTTTTCCTGCCATCATGAAAAACTATATTCTTTAGTTGATCAATTTGCTGCAGTTGAGAGTACTAATATACAGACAGTGAATTCTACCATCTTACCTTTTGATTTCTGCCTGTGCAATTAAAAAAAAATGCTTTTCCTTTCTCCTTTTTCACCTTTAATTTTGACTTATTGAATCTTTAATTTTTTCCCTTAGTCAACTTTTAAAATCTTTACTGGCTTTTAATTTATACACTATATTGATTTTTCTCACTCTTAAAATTTTATCATACAGAATCACCTTATGCAAAATAAAATGAAATTATATGTTGACCCCCCCCATGATAAAAGGGCTTTAAAACATGTTCACTTATTTTTTACTTTTCCTAATTTATAAAATATATGTATATTTAATATGTATAAAGTATATGATCTCTTTTATCTTCTTAAAAATATACAAATAAGATGTAATAATTATAGTTTGATGCTTACAATGTTGTATTTGTCAAGTATTTGTCATTTACTCTAATTTTCTTCTTACTCTTTAAACAGTTCTTCTGAGATCATCTGCCTCCTTGAAGATCATTCTTTATGATTTCCCAGGTAGTAAACCGTGAAGTGTCTTTATTCTGAAATTGTTCAGAAATAATGTTTGCAAATACCCAGTTGATCCTTGAAATATGTGGGGCTTGGGATGTCAACCCTCTACAGAGAGCAAATTCCACATATAACTTTTACTCCCCCCAAATAACTACTAGCAGCTGAAGCCTTAACAATAACAGAAACAGTCAATTAAAACATATTTTGTAGTTTAAATACTGTATTCTTACAATAAAGGAAGCTAGAAAAAAGAAAATGTTATTAAGAAAACCATAAGGAAGAGAAAAATTATTTACAGTACTGTACTGTTTTATATATTAAAAAAATCTGTGCATAAGTGGACCCACATAGTTCAAACACAAATTGTTCCAGAGTCAACTGTATATTATCAATTGTTTACTCAAAGTGCTTAAAGATGTTACACCATTACCTCCTGTCTTCTGTGTGTGTGTGTGTGTGTGTGTGTGTGCGCAAATCTGCCATCATTCAAACTGATGTTGCTTTGTGAGTCATTTTTTTCTTCCTGGGTTAATGAATTCAAACTTTTTAATCAGCTCAGAAAAATTTTCAGCTATTACTTTTTTCAATATTTTCTCTCCTGCATTCTCAATTCTTTATTGGTCTTCTTTTGGTCCTACATTAAAAATACTTGTTCTAGCTTCCTTAACTCTGAATCTCATTTTTTGTTGTTGTTTTCTATCTCCGTAACTTTTTTTGTAGCCTTCTCCAAAACTTTTCCCTTACATATCTTATAGATTAGTAACTCTCTAACTGTACTTAAACAGTTCTTTATCTCTTCATTAAGTTTTTATCAAGGATATTATTTATTTCTAAAACTCCATTTTTTTATTTCAACAATTATATATTGTATTTCTAAAATTATCATCTGTTTCTATTTTTCCCAAATGTTTCCTATTTATTCATTTTTTACAACTGCAGTTTTACTTTTTTTTAAAGATTTTATTTATTTATTTATTTGACAGACAGAGATCACAAGTAGGCAGAGAGGCAGACGGGGGGTGGGGGGAAGCAGGCTCCCTGCTGAGCAGAGAGCCTGATGTGGGGCTGGACCCCAGGACCCTGGGATCATGACCTGAGCCGAAGGCAGAGGCTTTAACCCACTGAGCCTCCCAGGTGCCCCAGTTTTACTTTTTATAACCATAAAAATTGCAGCTCAAGGTATATAATTCAGTGGGGTTTTTAATTATATTTACAGAGTTGTGCACAGTCCCAATATCTAATTTTAGAATTTTTATTATGACAAAAACACATAACATTACATTTGCTATCTGGACCATTTTTAAATATACAATTCAGTATTGTTAAATATAATCACATTATTGTGCAACAGATACCTAGAATGTTTTTATCTTTACTTCTCTTCTCTGGACTTGCTAACCAGGTTTCTGTTTTCTGTTTTATATGATTTTTGACTATTTTACATATTTTTTATGAGTGGAATCATACTTCACATGTCCTTTTGTAACTGGCTTATTTCACTTAGCATAATATCCTCTAGGTTCCTCCATGTTGTGGCACGTGACAGGATTTCCTTCCTTTTTAAGACTTAAAAATATTCATTGTATGTATACATCACATTTCCTATAACCATTCATTTGTTGATGAACATTTGGGTTGCTTCCTCTTCTTTACTATTGTGAATAAAGTTGCAGTGAAAATAGGTGTACAAGTATCTCTTTAAGATCTTGCTTTGACTTCTGGATATATCCCCAGAAGTAGGATTACTAGATATATGGTAATTTTATTTTTAAATTTATGAGGAACTGCCATACTGTTTTTGATAATGGCTGCATCTTTTTACATTCCAACCAACAAACACACAGGTCCCAACTTCCCTGCATCTTTCACAACACTTATTATTTTTTGTTCTTTTGATAGTGACCATCCTGATGGAAGTGAAATGGTATCTCATATGATTTTGATTTGCATTTCCCTAATGATTAGTGATTTTGAGCATCATTTTATGTGCTTATTAGTTATTTGTATGTCTTCTTTGGAGAAGTGTTTCTTCCCTTGCCCATTTTTTAATTGGGTTATTTGAGATTTTATTGTTATTTTATTTTTATGTTATTTATTTTATTGTTCATTTCTGTTGAGTTGCAGAAGTTCTTTATATATGCTAGATGTTAACCCCATATCATATGTATGACTTGCAATTATTTTCTCCCAATCCATAGGTTGCCTTTTCACTCTTGATTGCTTCTTTTGACATGCAGACATTTTTAAGTTTGATATAGTCCCATTGGTCTATTTTTGACTTGGCATCTGCTTTTATTGTCACACTTTAGAAATCAATGATTCTTTAATTATCTGCACTGTTTAAGATACTGAATATTGAAACAAAAATATTTGTCTTCATATATTTAAAAGCAAAAACCAACCAAATAGAAATAAATTAGCAAAATCAAGAACATGGGTTTTTGGAATGCTTTAGGAGAATTTTTATGGCTTAATTCACTGCTCAACATTTTGTGTAAAGTCTTTAGAGCAATTGACGATATTGTAATTCAACCAATATTTTTTTCCATTTATATTACGAAGTACTATTAGCAAGAGCACTGATTATAGGAGAAACTTCAATAATAAAAGCAACAGTAACAAAACTCATGAGTGATCCTCATGTTTCATTTTAATAGCAATGTTCTATTAGCAGGTAGTTTTATTTTCTCAGCTTCAGTTTTATAATTATGGTAATCTGTGCTAGAGTGAAGAAAGGGTCCTTGAATACATATGGGTGAAAGTGCCATGTACATAGGAGGGGTTTTATTTTTTCAACATAAATTTATTGACATCTATATAAAAGCATTGTTCTAAGCACCCAGAATAGAGCCTGGGGAGAAGAAGGGCAAGTTATTTGCCTTTGTGGTATTTACTTCGAATTATGCAGAGATAAACACACCCACACGTATACCGTGCATAGTATAATATCAAGGTCTAATGAGTACTAAAAATATATAAATAAATAAAGCCTAGTCAAGGACAGAGAGCATCAGGGTGTCCTTTTTTCATATTAAGTGATTGGTGAAGGCCATTCTAAGTAGATGATTTTGAACAGAGATCAAAAAATAAACTGTGGCTATAGTTGGGGCACACTTGAGACAAATGCAAAAAGCCTGGACTAAGAACGGCAAGTTCAAGGAACAAGGTTACCTGTGTGGTTGGAGAGAAGTGGTTGAGTAGAATGATGAGGGAACATGACCTTGAAGGTTCTGCTATGAGCTTCAGATTTTAAGTGTGATGAGAAGATATTTCAGGTATGAAAGTTGGGGTAACCTGACATATTTTTCAAGACTCCTCCTGGCTGTTGTTTGAGAATAAACTGAGTGATTCAGCTCTTAAATACATTTTGAAATCCACTGGGTAGCTGTAGCGTTATTCAGAAAAGAGATAGCTGTGGATTGGACTAATGGGACAAACAGATTGGTGATATATTTTGAAAATGTAGCAAGATATATTTTGACAGACTAGATACGAAAAAATAGATTGATATTATTATATCCAATATCCAGGTTTTAAAGTGGAAAACACCCTGTTCAAAATAGAGTTGATAGAGAAAAGAAGATGATCCCCATGAATTAAAGTAAATGGAAATTTTTTTTTTTTAATTCAAAAACACCAAAACAGAAGCAATTGTACTGGAGCTTGCCAGAAAAGGCCTGACTCGAGAATGACCTTCATGATTTCTTTTTCCCCACCACAGACTGATCTCAGTAAGTTTGTTCAATAGCCACATCTTCAGAACTTACCATCAGGCCCTGTGTTTTGTCAGGGCTGGGAAGAGGAAATTTATAGACACACGTATAAACACATCTAAGCCCTTCTAATGTCATAGGCGCTTACTGAGTTAGACCATGTATTCTGACAGCAGAGATCTTGTCTGTCATGAGGGATACAGCAGTTAAACTAAGTCTGACCTTACATTCTGGTTTTTCTACCCTGTTAAGGAGGAATGTATTATATAGGGTTTTTTATTTTTTTTTAAGCTAAATATATAAAGAGCATTCCCTGAAGTATCTAATACATAATAAATTCAAGTAAATATTATTATTACAATTAAAGTTTTTCCCTAGAAAATCTTCCCTTATCAACTAATAAAAGAACTACCATTCCTTCTCCACCCTGTTGTCCCTTCAGGTGTTTTATTTTTCTTCATAGCACTCATCACTACATGACATCAAGTCATAGAGTACATGTTATTATATTATTGTTTGAACTCCTTGTCAATGTCAATTTTGTTAGGGGAGGAACTTGATGGTCTTATTTTATTGAATCCCTAACACCCAAGCCATTCGTGGAGTAGAGTAGAAGCTCAATAAATACTTGTTGAGTGAATTAATGTCTACAGATAGAGACAGCAGGGGAAGTTGTTATTTCTAGCTCAGAACTTTGATAAAGTATTTTTATCTGTATGATAAGGGACTTTTTAAGATAAAAGATATTAATCCTATCTGAGAAGTTTTCGAGGCATTTATGGGAAAGTAACAGAGTAGCTTAAGGTGAGTCTTGAAAGATGTGTGGGTGTTTTCAAGTGGAAGGGACATATAGAGATTCTTGGAAGAAAGGGCAGAGTTTTCCTAAACAACAGAGCAAACCAACTGTAAACTGGTAAGTATGGGGATAGTAGCAAGTGATTTCATATGGTGCATGGTGAAGTCTGGAAAGCCTGGTAGAGATAAGGTGCTAGAGATAACCAAAGACCAGATAATCCAAGAACCCTTGATATCCTGGCTGCCTTATATACTGCCCTGAGGAGCCTGGATCACATCTTGAAAATGATGGTGCATCATTAAATAGTTTTAAGCAATTTGAGCAAATCTTAAAGTCATGGCAGTGGCAATAGAAAGGGGGTGTATTTGAGACACAATCCATAAGTAAAGCAGCTAAAGCTCTTGAATATTTTTGGAACATGAAATGTATTCTCTTTTATAGAACAGCAGTTAGATTTTAAGGGGACAAGACACTCATGTTGGTAATATTCTTTGGGCCAATGAAAATGTGAAGTAAGAAGAATTACACAATAGAAGTGGAACCTCAGGGCCATCAGAGTGAGTTGAAGATGCATGGGGCCTCACTCATTTTATGTTGCCTAAATAGCTACTTTTCCCTGCATGTAGTTGTAGTTTGATTTCTCATGCTTTGTTAGGAAACAAAATCTACTGAATGCATGAGTGAATAAGCAAATATAACTAGCTACATATTTTAAAATGTATTTCTATTTGTTTCATGTATTTATGGCATGTCTTCTTTAACTTTTATAACATTGTTATTTTAGTTATGTTTATAAAGTTGTTTTAGAGTTCACTTTAAATCAAATAAGAGTCTTCTTTTACTTGTGAGTAAAATTTTAAGCAAGTATTTATGATGGTTGCAAAATCCAACCAAAGAAAAATCTAAGGCCATCATTATGATAAAATTACAACTATAGAAAAAACCGGAACCCAAAACATAAAAGATCACAAGGAAATAAATCCATAGTCCTCTGTAAAACCAACCTTTTAAACTCGCCACTATTTCTGAAAACAGTTATTACCAGTTGGAGAACTTTTAACTAGGAAATCAACATTCCTCTGGCTCATTTAATGGTCTATCATCCATCTGTATTTTTTTACTTATTAAGGCATGATAATTCCTTACAAACCTCAAAGCCTGAATACATCATCATTTTCCTTTACCATAAAGGCGTGACCTAACCCTGATCTTCACATGGAGATGTTGAGAATAAAGAGGAACTTTTCTCATGTTTCTATTTTCCTCCAAAATTAGAATCTACAGTTAGCTCTTCCCTGACACAATCTTGGGAAAAAAATCTTAGGAAAGAAAGAATCCATATTGATCATTGCTTTAATCCATTCACGTGGTTATCAAGTAAGAGACAAAATCAGAATCATTGTTTTTAACAAGACAGTTGAGAGAACTTCTTAATTGAAATTTGCCCTGTTGTTGACCATTTTCCCCAGTACCCATTTTGTTCCAATTTTAGTATATGTGCTGCCGAAGCGAGCACCCCAGTACCCATTTTGAAAATTTAATCAAAGTAAATGCCGAGCCATATCTCTTTAACAGAGTACCATCTGGAAGGAAAGGACCATAAGCAAACAAATTATCTACAAAGCAAGAAAAAAAAAAAAAGGAAAAGAAACAATCTACACAGTGGTAGAATTGTCTCATGATATCCTTATGAAGTTTGTTTTTATTCCTTGCTTACACTTGAAGTGATTCCTTGCTTACACATGCTTAAATAAATTAGAATACAGGAAAGATAATATTTATTCTCATGTATGTATATTGCTAACAACAGACTTCTTTTTATTCAGCTTCCTTAGAGAAAAAGATTCTTCTGCTCTTTAACTTTTTGAGATTTCAATGGCTTGATCCCACTTAACCATTGCTTTTAAAGATGTGTATAACTGGGCTGCCTAGGTGGCTCAGTTGGTTAAGCAACTGCCTTTGGCTCAGGTCATGATCCCAGAGTCCTAGGATTGAGTCCCACATCGGGCTCCCAGCTCTATGGGGAGTCTGCTTCTCCCTCTGACCCTCTCTCATTCTCTCTCTTACTTTCTCTTTCTATTACCAAAAAAAAAAAAAAAAAAAAAAAAAAAAAAGTGTATAACTGACCACCAGTATGAGAGTCATGTACGTTCTTCAAAAATGTGGAGGGTCCCTGAGTGGCTTAATCTGTAAAGCATCCAAGTCTTGGTTTTGGCTCTGGTCATGATCTCAGGGTTGTGAGGTCGAGCCCTGCATCAGGTTTCTGTGCTCAATGCGGAGTCTACTTGTCCCTCTCCTTCTGCTCCTCCCCTTGATTTCTCTCTCTCTCTCAAATAAATAAATCAATTATATATATATATATATATATATATATATATATATATAAAATATGGAATCCTACATTGCTTAATTTATTGGGTCTGTGTATCTAAGACATTGTGTTTGGTTAATCTGTATTTAGAAAAGCATTCCATCATGCTAATCATACACTTGAAATGTTGACAAGCTGACAAGATGACAAGCTGACAAGCTGACAGCTGACAAGATGTTTTCCCTAAGTGATATAAAGACAAAATTTGTGTAGGTCTATAAGATTATTTCTAAAAGAGAATTTATGGCACATTCTCTATTACCTACTTGAGATAGGTTTCAAAAGATTAATGGTGACTTTTTATAGATAGGGCTGGAAAAATTTATTTTTATTTCTTTTATATTATAGTTTCATTGAGAAAAAATAGATCTATGGAGGAAAAAATTGATTTAACTTAAAATCAAATTTTTTTTAAATAACCATTTTAAATGGCCAGAGAGTGCAGTCACAGCTTAAGGAACTTATCTTTAAGTAGAAAATACATAACAATCAAAAAGTATGCAGTGTACCTAATGTAATATATATCTCACACATCTGCCATTCAACTCAGTTGATGATGGTCCTTTGATGATAGGGACTATTTTACCAAAAGGTAGCTCACTAAAAATGTTCTGTTAAAATATAGGACACTTTAGAGAGACGTGACCTTTGTTTTAGACACAACTGAGGCTTTATATGCACTCCTATGGAATAAGTATGCTTTTGATAGCATAATATTTGGCTCCAGACATATGTTTTATTGTTAAGTAGATAAAAGAGAAGTTACTTTTTATAAATTGTTTGCCCTACTATTTCTCATTGTATATAAATCAGCAGAACCGACACGAATGGAAATAACGTTAAATATCCAAAGAAGTGAGATTTAAGAATTCTGATACTGTGATTTACACAAAATACATATTTGGTCACTCAGATGACCAAAATATATTCCTCATATATATTTTGTCTTTGTCCATTGTTCTTGGCTCACAACTCCTAAAATATTTGGTATGCCCTTTGATAAGAACAAAAAAGTTGTCTTTTGTATGATAATAAGGTGACTTTTGGAAAGCACTTTGGTTACTTGAGGATGGAGACTGGTTGGGAGGAGAACCAACTAAGCAGTTAGAGGGTTGGAATTTTCAGTGCCCCCTCCCACTTCCAGGGAGGGGAGAGGGGCTGGAAATTGACTTAAATTGCCAGTGGCTAATGATTTAATCAATCATGTCTGTGTAACAAAGCTTCCACAAAAACCACAAAATGATGGCGTTCAGAGAACTTCTGGATTAGTGAATTTGGGGAGAGTGGTGCACCTGAAGGGGGCATGGAAGCTCTGTGCCCTTCCCACCTATGCTGCCCAGCACACTTCTTCTTTCTGGCTGTTCCTGAATCATATCCTTGTATAATAAACTGGTGATCTAGTGAGTAAACAGCATTCCTGAGTTCTGTGAGCCTCTCTGGCAAATTAATTGTGTCCAAGGAGGGGGCTACGGGAACCTCTGGTTTATAACCAGGCAACAGCTTGGACTTTTTGTTGACCTCTGAAACACAAGGGTGCAGGGTGTCTTATAGACTGAACACTTGACCTGTGAAATCTGACACTATCTATCTAGAGATAGTGTCAGAATTGAGTTGAATTGTAGGCCACCCAGTTGGTGTCTAGAGAATTGCTTAGTGGGGGTCGGAGGGGGGGGAGAATCCCTTCCCCCAACATGAACCGAAATTGGGATCTGCACACTTTTAAGTACACATTTTAAGATGTGTTTTAAAGCTGTTTGCAAATGGATGCTATAGGCAGACAACTTATTTAGTGGGAAATTCTATTTTATGTAAGTAAAATATTGCAGGCTAAAGATATTTTAAAAATTCTAATTTACTAGGGTGACTGGGTGGCTCAGTCATTAAGTTTCTGTCTTCGGCTCAGGTCATGATCCCAGGGTCTTGGATCGAGCCCCACATTGGGCTCCCTGCTCTTCGGGAAGCCTGCTTCTCCCTCTTCCACTGCCCCTGCTTGTGTTCCCTCTCTTGCTGTGTCTCTCTCTGTCAAATAAATAAATAAAATCTTAAAAAAATAAAAAATAAAATTCTAATCTATTATTTTCTATATGAGAGATACGAACTTCATAAAAAACACAGTGATGCCATTTGCTATGTTTTATTTCGCTATGAGCTTGTTAAACATAACATGCAAATGATTAAAAAAGAACATACACGTGATTTAGAGTGAAAAATAATTCTAGAAAAGAAAAGTTTCGCTAGGTAAGTATATAAATTCTTAACGCTAAAAATATTGCTCTAAGTGTATGTGGCTTTGTGAATTTGTGAATTTTGATTTGCAAAATCATTGGTCTCAAAATTTGCCACCCATTTTTCGGCTAAACAAGTATGAACATAGAAATTTGAGATCATTTAATTCTAGACAGTGAACATCCTTACGTGTGTAGCCCATGCTTTTTGGCACATTAAGTTAAGATTTAGGAATTATAATACTCGGCTGACTTCCATTCAATGAGTAGAAGACTTTGCACATCATTTGACAGTAGAGATGTAGAAAATACTAAATTTACAAATAAAGCATTAGGTTTGTTGTCTCTGTGTGTGTCTATGTCTGTGCTTGTGATGAAATAGGCCTGCCTTTCATCTTTTGTTTAAAAAAAAAAAGTAGTAAAATGTTTACAAAACATTTCCCTCAGAATTTGGAATTCATGGAAGTAATAAACAGTGACCAAAAAAATGAATACTGTGAAAACTGACACACACAAAAAATATAACCATAAAATGTTACTCCAGGGTACACCTCAATAGAATCAGAATTAGTAGATATTAATTAACGGTGATTTCATTTGCTACACGTAGACATTCGTACATATCAGGTGGCAGACTGGTGTGGGTTAGACGGTTGCCATCCAGACGTAAATGCTTGATCTTGGAGTAAGATAATGGTCCCAGGATCTTACAGAAGCTCTTTACTTCAAACTCTGCAAATTGAAGAACAGACATGTTAATTATTTAGTACATGGACTTGCAACAATTACTTTAAAAATGCTCAAATCCATAATAATATCTATTAGGACTCCTTCCCACTTATTGGCTGTATCTCTGAATTTGGCACTGCTAAAGGAGTATTTCAAGCTACCAAATGGCACAACAATATTTAGTAAAGAATGCTTATGGGTAGATCAGGACATTCGGTGGAATTTTTTAAAGAACAGAACTTATTAAATATAAGTTCTGCATTTAGAAATGCTTGGTTTTAGAAAGACATTCAATTAACGTGTCATTTTACCTAAGCACTCTCTTGAAGTATTTCATCTAGCTCAAAGAAATCTAAGACTGCTGCTGTTGTATGAATAACCTCACTGATATAAATATCTTGGTTTTTGGCATCTTAAAATCAGAAGGGTTAACTAGATGACCTCTGAAGAATCTTCCAACGAACACACTTTTTGACAATAATTCAGAACTCCAAAGCAAAACCCAAATCATAGAATGTCCATGATTGGAGCTCATGCCCTTTTCTTCTGTGGAAAGAAAAAGCTGCCACCAATGAAAAACCAGTTTAGGTTTGAATAGAAACAAAGGCTGTTCTTAGATTGTATGCTCTATGTTTATATGTAGAAACTGTCTGTTTCTACTCAGGTCAAGTTCCAATTAATCTTATCTGGTCCCCTCTAGTGTTATTTTTCTTTCATTCTCCAATTCTCGTTAACAATGACTTCAGTGGAGCCTGACACACTGTTCTCTTTCCCTCTAAGATGTTGTCTTTAAAAACTGATCAGTTAAATTTCAGGGATCTTGTGGTGCCTATCTCTGAGAAAGCATGGCATAATTGGACAAAACGTGGTTTTAGGCCTATATTAGTCTTCTATCTCTGCCATTTATCATCGAGGTGACTTTGGAACATTTATCTGATCTTCTTATTAGATATAACGTATCTATCATACTGTGTTACATGAAGATTGAAGTAATTAAGTAATGTGAGTCACTTCACACACAGAGCAAGCACTTAATACGTGTTGAACAGCTATTGATGTCCTTTGAATTTTGCCCTCTTTTCCAAATTACATGAGGAAAATCTATGACTAGGCTAATGCTTAAGGTTGAAAGTTTAATACATGATTGGCTAAATATTTTCTAATACTACATAAATATTAAGGGGCTCTTTTTATCTTCAGAGAATGTGATGATGAGTATACATAATTTTATGTAGCAAAATAAGCTGAATTGAAAACATACAAAAACAACAAGAATATCTGAAATGTATGTATCTAAATATCAAGAATAAGGAAGGAATTAAATTGACTAACCACTCATTTTCAAATGACCATATGTGACAGGGAGTGTAGTTTCAAGCTCAGCTTGGCGTGAGTGACCATGTGTTCCATAGACCACCTTTCCTGTCTCCTATGTCACCTCTTCCATCTAGTCTTTATACGTTCAGATGTTCCTGCATCTGTCTTTCTCCCTTTTCCTGTCTCAGAGTGTGAGGTAGTCCCAATCATGTGGGACTCCATCAACCACATCTAACAGGTTTCTTCAGCCCTTCAACATCTTAAATCCCATTAGCATTTTGGGTTGTCTAAGTTATCCTTCTTCCTAACCACCACCACCAATGTTTATAATGTGGGCCATACATTGTCACATAGTGAATTTTCCACTGCAAATGGCTGTAAGTGTTCAGCTATGATAACGTTACTCCGTATTGTATGACAAACAAGCTTTCCAGACACAAGAAAGGTTATATGGCATTTCAAAGCAGGCAATCATGGTCTCCTTCTTGGGAACACCCCAACCTTAGCAGGAGTTACACAAAATTGTTGCAGAATTACAAAGTATCATATTAAAAAGTCACATTGTAATCTTTTAGATAGAATTATCAATATCCTTATCCTATATGACAAAAGAACCAAATTTCATGGTATAAAGATCATTAAGTACAATAGATTACTTTGCAGATATAATTGTTTTATGAATAAATCAATGTTTCCCACCTGAATTCTTACTCAAAAAATGTTGTTCATGAACCAGGGATTTTCTTTTCTGTCACCCTTCATTAAAGAATAAGGTGGAGAATAGTGAATTTCAGCTTCCCACCTGAATCTGTGTGGTTTAAATTTAAAAATTTCCCAGAAGACTACATAAATAGCTCAGAGTGGATCAGGTCAAACAACCAACCAGGAGATAAATAAAAAATAAACTATGACAGCAGGAGAAAGGAAGGAGAAACTGGAAAAATCAAATGAGGTGAAGTGTTGTGTATAGAAAAGGGGGAAATTTAATACCATTAAAACAAATTCCAGACCCTCATCATGTTCCTTCTTCCCTCCTTAATCTTCCTCTCCATCTTCATAAGAACACTGTAAGGATACACACTATATTACAGATGATGGAGGTGGATAATAATGGTCAGTGATAGCAGGGTAATATATCAAGTCCCAAGTAATGATATCAGAGGAGACCATGAGCATATGTGCGCTGCTCTGGAGATAATCAGGAGCGGTATTTGAAAACCTCTGCTAGTTAGCCCTCTTCTGGACTTGTTTATTCCTCCCTCAACCAGACCTTGCCAAGAAGTAAATGTAAGGCGCAAATCTAAATCATGACAGAGGCAAATAATAACAAATAAATATTCAGAGATAACACAGTAGGATTAACTAACTCAAAATATTAAATTTGAATAAATTCATGTTTAAGTCCTGTGAGCTGAATAGTTTCTTATCTGGACACTCTAAAGAAAGGCCAGACATTGGATATATAACTGAGCTAGAGGGATGTCTTGTTGGCATTTTCCTTCCTTTTTTTTTTTTTTTAAATGGAACCAGAGACACTATTTATACCACATAGCTTAGGCATTTAAAGACTTGAGGAAACATCAGTCAAGGACAGGCAGAGCTTTCTACTTACTTTCGAGTTCATTGACCTCCAGATAATAGTTTTCAAGGTTCTCATTGACAGTTGGTATATTTTTAAGCTTATTATAGGAGAGATCCAGCTCAAGCAGGGATGATACATTAAAAGAATTTCCAGGTACTCCACTATCAGCCAGTTCATTATGAGATAGACGCAGATACTGCAGTCCATTAAAACGCTTGAAATACTCATCAGGGATGTTGCTGATCTTATTGTTGTCCAAGTAGAGAGTCAGAAGAGATGCTGGGAGACCAGAAGGCAGTTTGGTCATCTGATTGTAGCTCAAGTCGAGGTACTCGAGGGACTTAAGACCTTTAAAAGCAGCCGAAACAGCATCTTCTTTCAGTTGATTGTGTTGAAGGTGGACAAAAGTCAGGTTTACCAGTCCATCGAAGGAACCAAGCTTCTGGATCTTGTTGTGTGTAAGCTGCAGGTCCACCAGAGATTTGGGAAGTGGGCCCACAGACTCTGTCAGGTTGTTGTAGTTGATATGCAGCTTCTTCAGTTGTTTCAGCTTAGAGAAAATTTTTCCTTTTATCTTGGAATTTTCTAGAAGGTTATGATCCAGAATGAGCCACTGCAGATCAGTTACGTTTTCAAAGGCCTTTTCGTCAATATGGTCGATCTGGTTATTCCTAAGGTAAAGATACTTGATTCCAGGAGGCACCATCGGCACACTTTTCAATTTCAGCTCATCACAGTACATGGCCGATGGGTAGCTTTCCGGGCAGTTACACTCTGGGGCACAGTTTGGCGAGGACAGCCCATAAATCGATACAGCAAAATCGTAATCATAGTACTGGCCCCTGGCACCAAGGATTGCCAAGAGGAGAGTAAACACACCTAGATGCATTTTTGGCAAATACTTTGAATCCTAAATAAAGTGGAAACATACTGTTATACAAGTATACTTTCAGGAAAAGGATATTGGCTTTGCAGTGTTAAATGCTTTAGCAAATATGCACTTTATTATTTTATAGTGCTTTTTTAGAGTAGCTAATGATGTCTTTTTAATTTTTATTTAAGAATCACAAGAAGGATGACCAAGTACTTCTGGTGTGTGAACCCGGTTCAGGTTAGACTGCATACCCAGGCGCCCCCTTCTGGGCAAGCCAGGACCAATTGTCCATTTAATCTCTCTAGATCATTCCTTAATTAAATGCCTTCCTGCAATAGATTTCTGGGTGGTGCCCACTGGCCACCATGTTAGTACACTGCCTCAGAACATCCTTCAAAACCAGAAAAATGAAAATGAAAAGACAATTTGAAACTGTACCCTGTACCCTGCCATTCACCATCATTAAAATGTCTCATTAAGAAGACCCTTCCTGGAAACACGGGCAATCTATGGTTTTGCCCGGAGGAAAGCTGTTCTTATGTATATGTGTGTGTGAGAGGGGATACATTCCTTTAAAAGTGTCTGGGTCTTGTTGGTTCTGAGGTGGAGGAACAGAATTCTTTTTTAAGATTTTATTTATTTATTTATTTATTTATCAGAGAGAAAGAGGGGGAGAGAGCAAGCACAGGCAGACAGAATGGCAGGCAGAGTCAGAGGGAGAGAATTCTTGAGGGGGGGAGGCAGTGTGCCTATTATTTTGACTTTTTTTTTTTTTTAACATTCCATGCTTTTAGGCACACTACACAACTGTGTTCCAAAACTAATATTTAGTATATTAGTTTTCAAAACTATTTTTTATTAATCAGGGAAATGTCACAGATTCTTTAAAAATGTTAAACCTATAAAGAGATCCAGCTGGTAGAGAAAACATATTATTTTCAAGTTTTGAATTAAAGTTTTCCTTTCTCCATAACTCACAAGTTCTCTACTTTCCTCATGCCAAAATTTAAGAAGGCATGGCTCATTTATCTGGATCTTAGTGCCCTCACAGCATGGGAAAGAGTGGGAATTGAGGAAATTCTGTATTAAACAGTGGCATTAGGAGCCATGTAGGAAAGGACAAATTAAAAATGAGCTGTAACAGTGATCTTCTCATATGAACATGGTTCTAAGGTGAGGCTCAATCAAGTGCAGTTCACTTGCTTGGGGAAGTACAGAGTTAACAATTTAGGTAAAGAAGTGGGTTTTTGTAGAGTGGAGAGTTATGGCTGGGGGTAACACCAGAAGGGAAAACATAATGGGAGGCAGGATCTACATTCCACTAGGTACCATAAAATAATATATCTTCCTGTGTGAAGTATGGTATAAGCTTTTGTAACTAGGGAGTTTGGGATAAATAGGATTTTTTCAGTATCAAAACTTGAGACATCTTTTCATTGCTCCAACTTGAAATTATAAGGCACTTTATTTTAGCAGATGAAACCTTCCAAAAAGTTGTTAGAATCACTCTGATAGCTGACATAATGTAACATGTAGCCAGATCCTTGGCAAATTATTCCCTAAGATTACGATGGCGTCATTTAATTTAGTTGACAGGACTTGGCCATGAGAACAATTACATAGTGTAAATGTAATTACAGGATTTTTTGTAAGTTATAATATGTTAATGTTGTAAAGATTTGTCTGGCTTTATTAAAAAGCTTCCACCTTATTTTAAATTGAGTATACACTAAAAATAGTCATGGTCACTATAATATGAATATTGAATAGTAATGAAAAAAATGCTTTCATACTTTTTGGCAGAGGAAAAACAAGGGCTCTAAATTCAAAGAGAGTTTGTGACCATATAATGAAACCACTATGAAGCAAAAGAGCACTTTGCTTTTTCCCAGTTTTTTCCAAATACCTGTGGCTATGGAGGAAATGCTTTTCTCAAAAAGTAAATCATCTTTCCCAGAATTTCTCTAAAACATGTTTTTTCAAGACATACATCCAAAAAACAAATCGATAAAATTAACAAAATAGAAGTAAGCAATTCATGAGTGTCTAAGTTCTTTAGCTCACATTTTATAACATGTTTATTATAAATTGTAACAAATTATAACAATGTATTTATTGAGAGACAGTTTGAATATTAATGGAAATGGTCTTTCTTTGCTCCAAAATTAGGTTCTAACAATACTAATATATATAACTAATTAGCATAAAATAGCAAACATTTTACTTGCCACACCTTTTTTTTTTACCATGTCTAGTTTAAATATTTTCTCATTCCGATTCTGAAACTTTGCATAGCTTCCTTTACCAAGCAGTGTAGCATATACTTTATAAAATTGATCTCAAATCCATAAATCATGGAAAGTACATTCAGCAAAATGTGAAAGTAAATGCTAAAAACTGTGGATCTGCTGTTGAATAGCAATTGGCAAAGTTACTCTGGAATTTTTTCTGTTCCTGTTACAATAAACACTGTCCCAAACAGTCAGCATCCCCAGTGCTATAGTTAAAACAGCACTTACCTTACTGTCTTGACACTGCTTTCCTTAATTCTTAAAGCAGATGCACCATGGACAAGAATCCACCAATATATGCTGTGAACTCTGTCAGGACGGAACTGGCTGCCAGATTCTTAGTGATACAAGAGCTGAAGGGGGAAAACCCAGCCCAGTCACGCCAGTCTCTGCATGGAGTTATGTCACTGTGGGGATCTTGTGGGGTGGCATGTGAGCATTTTGCTCTCTAACCAAGTGCAGGTGGATGTGGGGAGCAAGGACTGCCCCACTCATTCCCTATGGAATGGGAGAGAGAGTCATGCTTAACTAGCCCAAATACCTTAGCTTTTAACCAAGAATTGAGTCCTGCTGCAAATGAAGACATCTACTGTGGAAGCATTTCTCTTGCAAAGCTCTCTCCCTCTGTAGCTGTTGCAACAATTAGATGCTATTCTCTCAATCAGCTCTCAGGTTCACCTAAAGGTCTCCTAAATCATAAACAGAACAAATAATTTCAGGAAAGTGCAAATGAGTCTTCAGAGGAATTGAATCTTTTCTTGCCCATTGCTCTTGAAGTTTATATTGATTTACTCGGACCACCTTAATTTGGGGCCGGGGAGGTAACTTAACGTTAGTTCCCAAAATGTGAAAATATGCTTCATTGACACTCTGACAGAGAAGGTAAATATCAACATTTCCAGTTTATTTCTTATGTTAAGGGGATTCATTTTATGCTATTCCGATCTGGAATCAATCAGCAATGTCCTGCCTGTTTCTTATTTTGTGGATTTAATTTAGGAATTCATCCAAGACCTTACTTGGGGATGGTATTCTATAGCTTAATGCCAAAAAACATAAAAGAACATGAAAAAATTGCACACTAAAAATATCACAAGGCAGTAATCTTTTACTCTCTCATTGCATGCTAGCAATATATTTTTTTTTTCCCTTGAACTAGAAGTCATGCAAAGTTGTAATCTCCCAAGGGCCTGGTTGGATAGATCTTTCATTGTCAGTTCCTGATGGATGCTTTTTACAAATGAGCCATATACTCAGTTCTTGCCTATTTCATTTTGTGATTATATCAGCTGTGTTTATAAGTTTTATTTTTCTTCCAAGATTCTCCTTATGCTTACAGGAACTCTTTAGAGTCCAATATTTTAACATAAATTGCCACTTTGTAAGATTTTTCCCTCCTAAAATAACTTAAATATGTCACTTTTAGCTATGAGACCTGTGGAAAGTTAATATCCCTGGCCACTAATGCATTTGCCTGAAAAATTATTAGCATAATAGATGCCTTTCCTTTTGGTCATGTAACTGTTAAAAAAAAAGATAATCTTTTTGAAAGTAACTCATAGAATTGTAAAGTGATTCATAGCATCATATTTCATTACTATTATGTTAAGAAAATTATAGAAAGGACTCAGTTTTATAACAGAGAAAATGAATAAATGTAAAAGAAATCAGAAAAAAAAGACAAATAATTAAGTGTTTCATTGTAAGGAGATATTTAAACAATTCTGAGCATTAACTTAGAATGTGTCAAATTCTTATAGATTACATCTCAGATTTTGTTTGAAAAGTTCCACGTATCTATTCCTAGGACTTTTCTTCATGAAGTAATAAATGTGTTGAGTCATCTGTATTAGAGTTTAAGTACATTCAGTTATATTTACCTCATTGTGAAGTTGATACTATCAAAATATACTTTCTTTTTTATAAAACCAGTTCTGTGGGACCAATAATAGGATGTTGCGAACTTTAAACCATACTTCTTGAGTCTATTAGAAAGAAATAAAATTACTGTTTACGTGTATTTTATTTCATGCTTTATTCTCAGAATTTTCACATTTTTTTACCTTAAGTTTTGTGCTTTAAAATCCATGTAAGTATTATTACCACATTTTCAGAGGTAGAAATGGAGACTCAGAAAGCTTAAATAATTTACTAAAAGTCACCTAAAGAGTAAACAGAAGAGCAAAATCCTGAAATATTTACCTATTGAGAAGAGGGTGAGCAAGATAGAGCTAAAACAAGGTAGTTAATTAAATCAGTTTAAAATATTTTATAGGCAATACTATTATCAGTTGAGAGCTGAGATATTAACTAGGGGGTGATTTCTGAAACACCAAAACAAACAAGCAAACAAACAAACAAAAACCAAAAAACCAACTACGCCGTAGTTTCTTTCCTTGTACATCACACACTTACATGCACACACACACCCACTTACATGCACACACACACCCACATCCACACGTCAGACCTCTGGCTGAGGTACAAGCCCTCTACCCCAGCAAATGAGTCAGGTCATTTGCAGCAATAGATTTTCAAGGTTTCATCAATATCAATGTTCAAATGGTTAAGTTGCCTCCTCAGCGTGCCCACTGCATTCCCTCCGGGACCTGAGACCAGCAAGGATGATGGGGAACATTCTGACCCTTTCATCTACCTCCTTCTGAATCCAGCCCTGTATTTGTCCCAGCTCCCAGGCTCACTGCAACTTGCCTGTTTCCTCTGTCATAGCCATTCGGATGCCGGATTCTGTTTGTCCCATGCTAGCCGGCAATCTCTGAAAAGTCGGTCCAGGAGTAAGAGAGTAGTGAAGAGCTCAGACTTTGTGGAAAGATAGATACAGATTTAGAAACTTAAACAAGCTATCAGGAGTGAAAATTTATTTAAACAAATAAGTTATCTTGGTAGTTTCAGTGTCTTCATCTTTAAGACAGGTCTGATGATGTCTGTAGGAAAAGTTACGAGCATCAGACACCATTTTTCTAATGCCATTGGTGTAGGGCATAGCATAGCACAGTATGAGAAGAAATGCCCAAGCACCCCACTGGATGCCTGGAACTTCAATAGTACCAAACCCTCTATATACTGTTTTCTTATACATACGCCCTTATGGTAAGGTTTTATTTATAAATCAGGCACAGTAAGAGAGTAACAACAACAACTAATAATAAAATAGAATAATTAAAATCCTATACTCTGATGCAAGTTATGTGAATGTGGTCTCTCTCTCTCTCAAAATTCCTTCTCGTACTGTACTCACGTGCTTCTTTCTTGGGATGACATGAGATGACAAAACACCTACCTGATGAAATCAAGCCAAGAGAATCATGTGGGCAATGTAATGTAGTGTCAGGATCTTACTGACCACAGACACGGGGATGGCTACTATGTAAGTGATTGATGCATGAAATGCTTAATATGTAAACAATGAAACGTTTGAAATAGCTGTTACTAGCTATTCTTCATAGAGTCATAGAACCACAGATTTAGAACGAATCTTAAAGATCATTAAATTGATGAGTACCACAAAACAAATTTCCCAAGTTCTAAGCAGGTTGTCCCCCACCCCCGACCATGGGAATTGCTAAGACTAATGTGTTACCACCACCCCACCCAAACAAACTGTAATGTTGCTTTCCCTTTGCATTAAATGAATGTGTTCTCGGTTTCCCCGCACTCTCTCTATAGTGATATATGACTGGGCATCTACAATAAGTGAATTCCTCCAAAAGCATAGAATGTGATGAAGTATAATGACAATTCCCTGTTGGTAGAAGAGGAGATTCTATTTTTATCACTTCATGTATTGCAAATTTCATAAACTTTATTTATGAAATTTTATTCATAAAAGTAGTTTGTTTTAGCAAGTTTGGAGAATACTTATGTGGAAAAGGATGAAAATAAATATCCTAGCCCAGAAATAATCATCTTTTAATGTTTTTTTCTTAGGGTGTGAGTATTTACACACACAAACTCATAGACACTTTGGTTTTCACCAAAGTGTTACACTATTATCCTTATTACATCCCTTTCCACAAAACAGTAAGTTATAGACAACTTTCTATATCATTAAATATTATTCTCTGTCATTTACTACATGAAATTCCATCATACAGATGTACTGTAATGTAATTACTTTTTAATATTACAGTGACCTCTTGTTTTCTCTTATAATTTGCATACTATCACATTCAATGGAATTTTATCCTTCACATTGGTAATGCCTAATCTGTCTACTTTGCTTATCTCAATAGGTACATTTTAAATGAAAATTTCTTTTTTTGGTACGTGGTTTATGTTTTTAAATCAGAACAATAAATGAATGGATTTGCATTTTTTTTTCTTCTTGCATATCAATCTTAACCACCATTGTCAATTTTAGCACTTCTTATAAGCCATGGAACTATCATCGTCATCATCTTTATACTCCTATAGATGTATATTTTTAACTTCATTCTACAATTGCTTCCACTTATCTTGGCATCTTACAGAAAGATATTTTTAATTATCAATAATATGGTTTTCTTTAGCATTAATTGACTTGCATTATAAGAGAGATATACATGGGTGGTGTAACAGGCTGAAACATTTCACAGCATACCAGGACACGAGATTAAATGAGGATAATCCTTCACCCAAATGACTCTCCAATCTCACTCCCTAGAAGTGATTGTTATTTGGGCTTTGTTTATTACTTCATATAGTTCAGACATGCTCTATATACATAACAGAATTTCATTTCCCTCCCTCTCTTTCTCTCTGTCTCTCTCTCTTACCCTGAATGTCTAGCATTTTTCATCTAACATTCTTATTTTGGGGCACCTGGTTGGCTCAGTCAGTTGAGCATCTGCCTTTGGCTCAGGTCATGATCCCAGGGCCCAAGGATCAAGCCCCGCCACATGGGGTTTCCTGCATGGTGGGGAGTCTGTTTCTCCCTCTCCACCTTGCCACTCTCCCTGCTTATGCTCATGCTCTGTGTGTGTGTGTCAAATAAATAAATAAAATCTTTAAAGAAAAATAAAATAAAATACTCATTTTGTCTTATTAACTTTTTTTTATAGTTACAGAGCATGGCATCATGGGGGTGCATCAAAATTTGTTTTTGCCCAATGGTGAGTGATTCAGTGCTTTCAATATTTTTTTGTTTGTTGTTTTGATTACTCCATTGCTATGATATATAATGGCATATTTAGCAAATTTTATGCGCTAGTAAAGAAGTGAACAAAATATTTTTGCAAAACAAGACAATAAAGTATAATTAATTCTTTTTCTTGATTGTATAGACACAAGGGAAATTTGAAGGTTACAAAATAATGATTTATGGGACAATAACTAAGCTACAGCTTATTGTAATAACAGCTATAAACAAAAATAGCAGGGACATAATATTGATTTTGAGAACAAACTAATTAATTTCTGAAAATGCATTTATAGTTCAAACCTACTACCATAGAAAATTCTAGAAAATACAAAATACACAAGCAGAAAGTCTATTAGCCACCAGAATGACATCATCACATACCATGTAGCTTCTGAAAAACTCTTTCACTTCTGAGAGAAAGTGAAAAATGTAAATCTGATTTTAATATTATTATAAAAGTATTTTTTTCAAAATTTTTACATTTCGGACTCTGAAAAGTCAACACTCTGAGCATTGTTTCACTAGACCTCTTAATTGTTGGCTTGTAGTCACTTAGGTCTCTGCCTCTTCAGACAGGCTTCGAGCCACCAAAATGGAATGGAAGTTAGAACATTATAGTTTCTTGCCATTTAGCGTTTCTGGAATTATTTTAGTGTTTTTTTTTTGTTTTGTTTTTTGTTTTTTGTTTGTTTTAGCAATGTGTCTTATTACTTTGACCTTCTAGGCTGTCACTTCCATAAGAGTAAGACTTTATCTGTCCCTTAGGACACAGGTCCTCCATACATATATTTTGAATGAATGAAATATTTTTCCAGAATATTTCTTGTTGTCCTCAACCTATTTTTGGGGTATATTTTCATATATTTTTATTATATTAAAGTCAATACTATTGGATTTGAATGATATCAGCAGAGATGAAGTTGACATCTTTAGAGTATTATGTTTTGATATGGAAGGATACATGTTTAGCATTTATCTAAGTGATTTATTCTGTGTGCAAACATCTAACTTTTAACTGACGCTGTATGGTAAGTTAATTAACTTTTTTTTTTTTTTAAGATTTTATTTATTTGCCAGGAGAGAGTATACACAAGCAAGCCGAGAGGCAGGCAGAGGCAGTGAGAGAAGCAGGCTCCCTGCCGAGCAAGGAGCCCGCTGTGGAGCAAGGAGCCCGATGCGCAACTCGATCCCAGGACCCCGGGATCATGACCTGAGCCGAAGGCAGCGGCTTAACCAACTGAGCCACCCAGGCGTCCCTAATTAACTTTTGAAAACCCTATGCCATGACAGAATCATGGTAGAATATGATCCCTCTCTATTAGAAAATTTTGCATAATTTTTTAAAAAATCTTTTCTTCAAGGGCAGTTTTCTCCAGATTACCTTGTTCAGTCAGTGAAATCAAGGCTAGAAGATAAAATTTTATGTTGCGCAGTGCTGATGAGGATTTCAATTTTGTTTACAGGATAAGCAAGAAAGAATTAAACTTCCCTGTATTTTGCATAAAAGCAAGTAAATCACAAGAAATATGCCCATGACATTATATGTTTTTTTCAAATTCAATGTCCAACCCTAGAATTGTCTCTGACATGTCTTCCAAAGTTCTTATGCAAACCACTGCATGTGAAGCATGTCTGACAGATGTTATGATTTTCTGTATGTCTAGTATTATGTATATTATGATTACACATTTAATTGGATTTAAGTGGAATAAAATAGGAAGTATAAGAATAATTTCAAAAGTACATCAACATTGTATTATAACAAAAATAGAAAATGATGACATCAGGCATCATGTCCTCTTCTACCCCCAGGAAACTGTGTGCACGTATCTGTTTTTACTGGATATATTCTAGTGGTAAAGAATGTTATGTAACATATTTTCTGTGAGATCTTGGGCAATCCACTTTGCCCGTTTGTTCATCTTTAAAATGAAGATGGCCACGGTGCTTCTCTCACAAAGCTTATTCATGAGCTTAATGTATGTAATGTAAACTTTCAGAACATGTAAAACTTTCAGAACAGTTCCTCACATAGACTAAGCACTCAGTAAATGTTAGTTATTAGTACTGTTACAGGGGACTACTGTTTTCAGGATGTATGAAAACAAGGGACATGAAGATGGTGCATTGAATAAGAGCAATAAATTCCCTGAGACAGAAATCTACGCTTCTATCTCCTTTAATTGTCTGCTCTGAAACTAACTTTGTGTACATCAACTCTTTAAATCTCATTTTCCTACATTTGTAAAATAGGATTAATTACTCCATCATTAGGATATTAAGAAGATCAAAGAAGATCAAATGAGTCAATACATACAAGTGCTTAGAACATCATAAGGATGATGCAATTTATCTTCATAAACTAAAAATAGAAACTAGAATTAATATTCATAAATGCTTAGTATTTATACTAATATTTATGTTGAGCAACATGTAAAAACAAATAATAATTACAACTTCTTGTAAGTGTTACAAAATGAAAGGATAGGATGCAGCAAAAGAGAATATAGCATGGGAAGACAGAGAAAACATCCTCTTGATTAAATTATATTTAAACTGGGTAGGAAAAGGTAAAGAAGGGGAGGAAAGAGTGCTCAGCTGAGAGATTTTAGAATTTTTGAACGAGGGCTTATGGTAAAAGCCTGGTGCCTAAGTGGCATACAACTTTTGACTGGACACGTAATGATGGCCAGTTCACATACATCATCATACTTCCTACTAGGCACTGTGGATTTTCATTCAAGTCATTTGGGATGCTGGTGATGTAGCATCATAGAATAGAATCATAAGAGGAAGCAGCAAGGCCAAGTGAGACACAACAGTTTTGGTCTAGGAAAGAAGCAAAGATGGTGGCTTGAACTAGAGAGGTCATGATGGAAATGGATAGAATTTGGTACATGCAATTGCAGTACAATCAGGGGTTGAGTTAACTGCATGAAATAGTCCCTTCTAATTTTCTGTAGCTTCTGTAATTTCTAATTAATAACTTCAAAGATTATAAGCACTGAAAAAAAATCTTATGGAGCTACTTCCCAACATATGATTCAAATTAAAATCAAAACTATAAGGAAGATATAAGATAGTTTTTAAAATTCTGATTTGCCCCTTGAAGGAAAACCAAATCATTCATTCATCAGTCTACACATAAAGTTTGATTAAGACTTAGACACCATATGGCCCTAAAGACCCACGCCTACTGGGTGCTTCAAAAAGCAACAAAGTTTAGGTAGAAGAGATGCAAATAAACATGTAGTTATGTTGCCATGTGGCAATCTCACAGGAGGAAAACAAGAACTACCATTTCACAGAGCAGCAGCATCAGAACAACCTGTGATTTGTTGAAGAAGTTTATATATCACGAAGGGAAAATCAAGATGAAGCTTCATAGTGAAGAATGAATGGAGTTTCACCAACGGAAGAAAACAAGTCCAGGCATAGGGAAAGCTTTTAAAAGGTTAAAGGAAAAGAAGAAACTATACTTTTGGAAATCAACTGGCTCCCAGTGGCTGAATTCATGAATAGAATATCTGTAAATATACACAAAATAAAAAATAAATCCCTGTTTTCTTCTCACTAACTCTATGTTGATTCAGAGCATATCATCTTCCAAAGAGCTAAATTAACTGAAGGTTTAACTATGGGTAAATAACGTATAAGAAATGGTGCTGGGAAAACTGGACAGCTATATGTAGAAGAATGAAACTCGACCATTCTCTTACGCCGTACACAAAGATAAACTCAAAATGGATAAAAGACCTCAACGTGAGACAGGAATCCATCAGAATCCTACAGGAGAACATAGGCAGTAATCTCTTCGAAATCAGCCACAGCAACTTCTTTCGAGATACGTCTCCAAAGGCAAAGGAAGCAAAAGCGAAAATAAACTTTTGGGACTTCATCAAAATCAAAAGCTTCTGCACAGCAAAGGAAACAGTCAAAAAAACAAAGAGGCAACCCACGGAATGGGAGAAGATATTTGCAAATGACAGTACAGACAAAAGGTTGATATCCAGGATCTATAATGAACTCCTCAAACTCAACCCACACGAAACAGGCAAACACATCAAAAAATGGGCAGAAGATATGAACAGACACTTCTCCAATCAAGACATACAAATGGCTATCAGACACATGAAAAAATGTTCATCATCATTAGCCCTCAGGGAGATTCAAATTAAAACCACATTGAGATATCACCTTACACCAGTTAGAATGGCCAAAATTAACAAAACAGGAAACAACATGTGTTGGAGAGGATGTGGAGAAAGGGGAACCCTCTTACACTATTGGTGGGAATGCAAGTTGGTGCAGCCTCTTTGGAGAACAGTGTGGAGATTCCTCAAGAAATTAAAAATAGAGCTTCCCTATGACCCTGCAATTGCACTCCTGGGTATTTACCCCAAAGACACAGATGTCGTGAAAAGAAGGGCCATCTGTACCCCAATGTTTATAGCAGCAATGGCCACGGTCGCCAAACTATGGAAAGAACCAAGATGCCCTTCAGCAGATGAATGGATAAGGAAGATGTGGTCCATATACACTATGGAGTATTATGCCTCCATCAGAAAGGATGAATACCCAACTTTTGTAGCAACATGGACGGGACCAGAAGAGATTATGCTGAGCAAAATAAGTCAAGCAGAGAGAGTCAAGTATCATATGGTTTCACTTATTTGTGGAGCATAACCAATAGCATGGAGGACAAGGGGCGTTAGAGAGGAGAAGGGAATTCGGGTAAATTGGAAGGGGAGGTGAACCATGAGAGACTATGGACTCTGAAAAACAATCTGAGGGGTTTGAAGCGGCGGGGGGGGGGGTGGGAGGTTGGGGGTACCAGGTGGTGGGTATTATATAGGGCACGGCTTGCATGGAGCACTGGGTGTGGTGAAAAAATAATGAATACTGTTTTTCTGAAAATAAATAAATTGGAAAAAAAATAAATAAAAAAAAAAAGAGAGGATCTCAAGCATGAGTTGCTAATTGTCATCTAAAAAAAAAAAAAAATACTTTGGGCTTAACCTATTTAGAAATCCACACTTCCTAGGAGTCCAGTAGGCATATCTTCATAAAACCACTAAACTTTGAAGACTCAACTAATCCTAAAGTGTATTTTTTAGTACCAATGTCATGTGGCAGGTTTTGAAAATGGCACAAAAGTGACTCATTATAAAATAGGTTCCACAAAAAACAAACTGATTTTTAACAGCAAATGGTAGGAGTACTCATTACTTTTATTTTGAGAATCTTAGTCTTGAAATTTAATATGTACCTTTCATTACAAATATTCCTCTTCCATTACATTTGCAAGGAAATGATTGACTTGTAAGATTAAGTGGTTAATATACTTTTTGATGACACATTTTTTAGAGTTATATGGTTTCCCCTAAGCTTCAGAAGGAAATTTCAGAAAATAGATATGGGGTTTTAAAATACAAGTTGAAGTTGACTTATTCATAAACCACAACAATTTTTATAGTAATTATTTCAATATTGAAAATTCCAATGTGCTTCTAAGCTTCCCCTCGTAGTATATATATGTTTTTGGATACTCACCCAAACCTATTATATTCCATTCCATACCCAGTTTCTTCCTTTGCACAACAATGAAATTACCATGATGTCAGTAAAAGTCCTTCTAAAGTTTCCAAAAAGAAAATAGGTCAAGGTGCATTATGGTAATCTTGGCAGTGATTTGTTGGTTTAAATATTTCTCTATTTTTTTAAAGCCATGTTTTTGGCCCTTTAGTTCGTGTTGGCCCTAACTCAAATTTTTAAATAAATCAAAGATAATTAAAGTTGGTTGTTGATTGTAATCATTCAAGCAGCCTTAAAAAAATATAAATTCCTGAGAAATTTCCCTTGGAGATTCTGAATGAGTGTGTATAACTGAGAAAGCTACATTTTTTTTAACAAGCACCGAAAGTGATTTGGATAACCAAATGGAAATAAGTAAATTTTATTCTATTCTTTCTTCTGCTTTTGTTTCTCTATTTAGTAGAAGATTCTATTGCCTAAGTCTGTATTCTATTCGTTCCTCTATTTTTACTTCTCTGGATAGTAGCAGATTTCATCATCCTAGATTGGGAGGCCTTAAGCTAATATCAGACATGAAGAACCACCTACTATTAAAATTATCTTCTCCTAAGGACCTCAGATTCCAATGCCTTAATTCTTTTTTTTTTATTATTAAAGTAATCTTTATTATTACATAATATAGTTGACATACAATGTTATATTAGTTTCAGGTGTATGACATAGTAATTTGACAATTCTATACATTACTCAGTCCTCACTACAGAAAGGGTAATCATCACTGTCACCATACAAAGTTATTACAATATTATTAACTATATTCCCTATGCTGTAAGTTTCATCTCCAAAACTTATTTTATAACTGGAAGATTGTACCTCTTAATCCCCTTAATCTACTTCACCTACCTTCTACCAACCTCCCCTCTGGCAATCACCAGTTCGTTCTCTGCATTTAAGAGTCTGTGTTTTTTGTTTTTGGATTGTTCATTTGTTTGTTTTTTTAGTATTCCACATATTAAGTGAGATTAGATGATACATGTCTTTCTCTGTCTTACTTATTTTACTTGGCAAAATATCCTATAGGTACATCCGTGTTGTTGCAAATGGCAAGATCTTGTTCTTTCTTTTGGCTGGGTAATATTTCGTTGTGTATATACCACATTTTTATCCACTCACCTATTGATGAACACTTGGGTTGCCGAATGCCTGATTTCTTACGGTCTTCTGCACTTAAGCCTCCCTTTATAACTTAGGTGCCTTTTCAATTCTTATATGGAGATAATGTCTCTGCTTTTTCTTTTTCTTTTTCTTTTCTTTCTTTCTTTCTTTTTTTTTTTTAACAGAAATGTGTGTGACTCCAATGGAGAAAATTCAGGGTTAAACAGAAGAACCGCACAGGGGAAGCAGAGATGAGTTCAGCATAAGCTGCTGCCTCGTGCCTTTGTATTCCATCTACAAATAATCCAAATCGGAGGAATGAAGATATTTAAAAATTCAGGGTCTTCAGGAATATTCCTATTGGTCAGATGAGAACTCAGGTAAATATGGAAGCTACCTAGTCTCAGAGCATTGATTGATTTTATGTTTGTTGAAAATTAATGCACTTTATTTAGTTGTACAAAGTACTAATTGATGTTTTATTAGTTTCTATCTCTTTAAATGGTCTCTTCTGATTTAGATTGTCCCTTTGGCCTTCCAGAGTTTAACTTGCTCACCATTATCTTCAACAAGATGGAATCTCAGCGTGAGAAGGTTTAATACATCTCCCAGGGGTCAGGGGACTGAGGTAACAAAGGATTGGCTGCTGGGATCTGTATTATGTTTGTTTTGCTCTTCTTTGCACCTGGACGTCATGGCTCCTGAGTCTGTGGCCTTTTATGTCTGAGGTCAGTCAAGTACTCATCAATCCTCCATGATGATTCATCTCATACCGTTTCTGACTGACTTTCAGAAACTCCCTGGGGTTTGGCTAGGACTCTCAAACAAATCCCAGCTTGGATGGTTGACTCTGCAGTAACAGAACCAAAACCAGAGTGACTGGAATGTAGTGTGGGGGAGCGAGGAGGGATGTGGATGAATTCCATTAGTTTCTTATTGCTGGTATAAAAATATTGCCACAAATTTAGTGACTTAAAAAGCACCAGTTTATTATCTATCTGTTCTAGAGTTCAGAATTCCAAAAGGAGTTTCACTGGGTTAAGTCAGGGTATTAGTAGGGCTGTGTTCCTTCAGGAGTCTCTCAGGAACAATTCATTTCTGGGCCTTTTCCAGGTTCTAGAACACCCACCCTTATCTCTTAAACCCACATCTTCAAAGCCAGCAAGGTCCAGTTGGGTCTTTTTAAAATCACATCACTCTGACACTGACTCTTTTGCCTGCTTCTTTCACTCTCAGGACCCTGTGATTACATTAGGTCCATCAAGACAAGCCAGGATAATCTCCCTGTTTTAAAGTCAGCTGAGTATTGTCCTTAATTCCATCTGCTACTTTAACTCCTCATTGTCACATGAAGGAACATATTTAAAACTTCTGGGTATTAGAATGCAGGTATCTTTGAGAAGTTGTTAGTCTGCCTATAATAGTTTCCCAAACATTATGAGGAATTCTAGGTTCACTTCAATAAAATCCCCAAAGATGTTTAATTGGAAGAAACTCTGATCTTTAGATCTAGGGCATCTAAAATGTTTGATAATTTTTCCAAAAATAGATTAGAACCATTCCACATAGTATCTCCTAATTTGTACTCTAACCTTAAAGAACTAGACCTTTTTATTTTTAAGTCTTTTTTTTAATCCAGTCAGGAAGGTGAGTTGAGATGTGAGCTTTAGTAGAATAATTCAGTGGTGATGTTGCCAAACTGTGAATTTAATTTTCCTTTGGAAGCCAGGGAAAATAAAATTATATAATGAATTTATTCTGGGTCTGGTTAATGTCCTTTCTGGGAATAGACTTTGGAATAACTAAAAAGTACACTGAGAAATTTGCCTGTGGGTATGTGGGTTGTCTTCCCAGAAGTGATGCTGCACACTAGACTGGGCAACCAGAAAAGGGACGGAAGGAGGGAGTGCTTGTGAGTCTGCATTTGTTTCTGTGATCATCATGATTTTGACTCAGAGTGGAATCCCTAAATGAATCATGATCTCATTTGCCACTTTGGAGAAAAAGAAGAAGAGTATCTAAATAGAAAAACAGTTGTGCAGTCGTGCTTGATTGTGGATACCAGCCAGGGAACCCTTCCCCAGATTTCTTTTTCCCCCCAAATTACTAATACCATTTTGTCCATGAACTTTATCAGGATCCTTATTAATGCTCACATCCTTCCTCACCTCCCCTTGCTGCCTAACTTTCCAATTATATTTCTTTTTACTGTTTCTCCAATCACAAATGCTTGCCATTGTTCTATGAATTATATTGAATGCATATATTTATGCATTTAGTACATATGCTGTCCACACAGATGGAGACCAAAAAGAACAAGGAAATAAGCAAAGAATGGGGATGTACCATTACTTCTGGATTCATGACTTTTATTTGATTAACCTTTATATATGATTCTTGCTTAAATTTATTCAGGCCTATAGAATATTGTTATGGTATATGTTTGGGTGACATTTCTTAGAACAAGAAAAAAAGAGGCAAAGTAAGCATTCCTTGAACATAGTTAACATGTGGTTTAATTTGAACCCAATGTCTCCCTTCCTCAATTCCAAATATTACTATCTTCCTAAAAACATTTCAGATGTGGAAAAGAAAAAGTAACACTTTTCTTTTGAGTAGGAAATGAGTAGGAATTTAAACACTAATGAGATTCTCTTGTCCCTCCGCCCCCCCCCACCACCAATACACAAAGCGTCCTGACTGAAGTGGTGAAAGAAATCCAAGAAATCATTATATAATGAAGACTGGTCTAAACCATTAGGTCCAGTCAGGTCTCTCTACACTGAATCCCACGTCTTATTTATTTTAGGACTAAAAGTTTGTTCCTTTTAGTCCTCTTCTCCTATTTCAGCCATTTCCCCATGCCGACAATCACCAGATTGTTTTCTGTATCTGAATCTCTTCCATGTTTTCTTTGTTTTTTTCATTTGTTTTGTTTTTTAGATTCCACATATAAGTGAAATCATATGGTATTTGTCTTTCTCTGACATATTTCACTTAGCATTTGAGTTTCGTTCATGTTGTCACAATGCCTATTTTTGGAGAAATGTCTATTTAGGTCTCCTTCCCATTTTTTAACTGGATTTTTTTTAAATATTAAGTCTTAATATACCATGTTGTGTCCCCAGCAACAGTGCCCTTTTCTCCACATCCTCACCAGCAATAGCTAGTTCTTATCATTTCAACACTAGCCATTCTGACAGGTAAGAGGTGGTACCCTACTGCGGTTTTCTTTATGGTAATGATAGCCAGAAAAAAATAACACACCAGTTTACCATTCTTGGCAAATACAATGATATTCATTAATTAACATTTTAGTGATTCACAATATAGAAAGCTCTTTTGTGTGTATTTGAACTGAAATCTATCAAAACCCAGTAAAATAGAGTTTATTAAATCCATGTTAATGCTTTAAAAAAATCAGACCCCTCAGGACCAAGATGCCTACCTCCAAATTTCATGACTTCTCCCCTCTACCATCCCTAAAATAGGTAATATTGACTCTCATGTTTTCTGTATTCCTTTGGGTACAGTTCTCTCACAAACCCTCTCCACCACACCCAACTCAACTCAGTCTTTCCCACACCTGGTACCCAAGAGCCCTTGGGCCTTGCTCCCAGAAAGCCGTCTGCCAGGCCCCTGTTATTTTTTCATTCCATTAGAGCACCTACCACAAGCTGCCTTTTGTTTATCTTTCTAATTACTGTGTGTGTATGTGTGTGTGTGTATACGTGCACGTCTCTCCACAGAATGAGATCATACTTGCTTTTTATGTTGTTGTTTTTACTACAGTGTCTCCAGCCTCTATGGCAATATTCTGCTCAGTCGGCTTTCAAATAATTGTTGAGTGAATGAATACATACATGAAGATCATGGGTTAATCTATGTGTAGTAAAAATATTATAATATATATCAAAGGATTCTGAATTCTATTAGGAGTCTGTTGAATATCTTTTAAAAGTTAAACCATAATGTAGCTAGTCCTAGGATTATGTGAGGTTTACCAGATGGCTGGAAGTGAGCAGGATTTGCCTGTACTTCCAGGTGATACAGTGAAACTGGTTGTGTATGGTTCTTCTGCACTGCAGAAGTCCCTTAAAATTTCTATTTCTCTGGGGCACCTGGGTGGCTCAGTTGATTAAACAGCTGTCTTCCACTCAGGTCATGGTCCCAAGGTCCTGGAATTGAGCCCCTCCCACTCCCCCCCCCCATCGGACTCCTTGTTCAGTGGAGACCCTGCTTCTCCCTCTCCTTTTGCTGCTCCCCCTGTTTGTGCTCTTTCTCTGTTGAATAAATACATGAAGTACTAAAAACAAACAAACTTGTGCTTCAACAATTTGTATTTTAAAAATATTAATACTCTGAATCTCGCAAATTAAAAAGTCTCTTATTGTCAATTTAACATGTACTGCATGTAAATCGTAGAAAGAATAATAAGACTTGAGAACAGGGGATGTGTTAGTTCTTCCACTATTTGCCTGGGCTTTTGGGTGTGTGTGTGGGTGTGTGTGTGTGTGTGTGTGTGTGTGTGTGTGTGTGTTGCCCCAGGAGTCATTTAACTTCTTTGAGCTTTATAGTCTTTATAATCCTAACAAAGTTAGTAAAGAGTAACTAGTTAAATAACAACAACAGAGAAAGAGAAAATTAGTTATCACTTTGAACCTATGAAATGATACTAATTTTAAAAACTAATTTGTTAATTGACAAAATGTACTGAAATGTTTATAGCTATTGATCTAGTAATCCCTATATCTAGATATCAAGACATGAAGTGATTTATGATCAAGACAATGTTTTTCAACACTATATAACAATAGAAAGTTGGAAGAAATTTCAGGTTAGAGGAGTAAAAGCATGCATAAGTGACCATCTGGTAAAATCACATAATGAAATATTATGAAACATTATTGAAATATACCCAAACTATGTAAAGAAGTGAAAATATTTCTTTTTTTTTAAGATTTTTATTTATTTGACACAGAGAGAGAGATCACAAGTAGGCAGAGAGGCAGGCAGAGAAAGAAGGGTAAGCAAGCTCCCTGCTGAGCAGAGAGCCCAATGCGGGGCTCGATTCCAGGACCCTGAGATCATGACCTGAACCAAAGGCAGAGGCTTTAACCCACTGAGCCACCCAGGCGCCCCAAGAAGTGGAAATATTTCTATTTAAATAAATCAGCAAACATGCACTACAGAAGTTCATCATTTCTATTTGTAATGATGGAACGGTATGCACTTGCTTCAGCATACTAACAATAAAGCAAATGAAACTGAAATCATCAAAACAATGATCTCCTTGACCTAAGATTCCTTTTAGCTTTAGTACCACAATTTTGTACAACTTAACATTAAGATAATTGTTTCACTAATAGGCAATTTCTAATTCCTAAGGATGAGTAATTCCTAAATGTAGACACAGGATTCATTGTTTTATAGGCTCTTTTTATAACTGTAAATTTAATTCTCCATTTTATTCTTGTATTCTTTTCCCAGCAAGAAATAAAGTGGAAGTTTGCCTGTTAAATTTTTGTGTACACTTTAGATAAAACCTTGAAAACTTTCAATTTAATTTTTACATATTGACCATTATGGTAATTTTATAGAATGATCTTAAACTTTCTGATTTAAACTTGAGAAAAGGTAAAATAAAAACATAAAAAAATTCAAATGGCATATGCTAGAAATTTCATCATGTTTTCAAACAATGTGATAAATATTATGATACATTTCATCAAGCACATCTCTCCTTATTTTTATGCTTGTATTTATTTTGAAAAAAAATACCCCGGATACTCAGAAATCATAACCTCACCTCAAAAATAAAAATGTTGATTTTTGGGGTGCCTGGGTGGCTCAGTGGGTTAAACCTCTGCCTTAAGTTCAGGTCATGATCTCAGGGCCCTGGGATTGAACCCCACATCGGGCTCTCCGCTCGACAGGGAGCCTGCTTCCTCCTCTCTATCTGCCTGCCTCTCGGCCTACTTGTGATCTCTGTCTGTCAAATAAATAAACAAAACCTTTTTAAAAATGTTGATTTTAAATATATATACATTCAAAAAATAAATAAATAGATAGGTAGATAGATATATATTCTGATGACCAGAGAAGGCTTTTCAGACATTTTGCCCAATGTAAACAGGGGCAAACCTCAAATAAATTCTGATTCAGTTTGCAGAAAGGTGCATTTTAGGTGGTTGTTTTAAACTTCACTAACTAATTTTCCATTTCACCAGTAACAATACTTTACAGGTCCCGAGGACTGTCCCCAAAGCTATTTATCACATCAACATTGAAAGAATGGCAAATGTAGTACTGGTACTACAGATGTGATTTTCTTACATTTTGCTTGCTGAAAATAATGTGGTGTTTTACCACAACTGCGTTTTTCTGGGTTCAGAACCCAACCCAAAGTATTTCATTTGGTTTTCTTAATTTGGTCCAGCTGTTGAAATAAAACTGGTTTGTCTGCCTTCCTTCCTTCCTTCCTTCCTTCTGCTCTTCCTCCTCCTTCTCTTCCTTCTTTCTCTCCTTTTGTCTCTCCAAACATTCTCTGGACACTTAGACAAAATGGAAGTAAACTTGTTGAAAAGAGTGGACTTTCAGGATCAGAAATGCCTCTAGAACACACCTCTTTCATAACGCATATATCTGCGGGTATTTACAGAGTGTGCTACTATTGTGTCATCTTGAACTTATTTTTTTCTCTTCTAGTATCCAGGTTACTCCCTCAGATCCTTCTGGCAGAACCCCTCTTACAAAACATCTCTATTAAATGGACTTTCCTCCAAACACTCTAAATTAAGGAAAAGGAGATAAATAAAAACAGCTAGTTTGTTCAGTTTTGAATGGTAATTAATTTCAAAACTTCCAAGTAGTTAGTTGTGAGGTTGAGTATAGCGACTAACTAAATAGTCTCCTTTGCTCAGGCATTCATTCATTCATTTAATCATTAATTCACTCACTCTAGATAAATGGAATGCCCAGCTACATATATGGAATTATTCTGTGTTCTTGGCATATAGAAACAAACAAGACAGACAAGGTGTTTGCTCTCAAGGAGCTTATTATCTATTGGGGGAAAAAAGTAGGTAAACAAGATAATCTCAGAAAATAGTTTAAGTACTATGAAAAATAAAACAAGATGAAAGGATAAAAATGTTTTATGACAAACAAACAATTTTTATTTTATAAAACAAAAACCTTGTTTTATAAAGGGTGGTCATGGAAATGGCAGTTTAGTACAGATTAAAGTGTCTCAGACCAAGGGATGAGCAAGTATCAGTGTCTTGGGGTAGGACAAATTTGGCATGAAAGCGGTGAGAGTTCAGCAGAGGGCTGGACAGGGAATATTCACACACAGCCCTATCGATTGAGTTGTTACAGAACTGGAGTTATACAGTGGTAGAGGAGAGAAGGTGGAGAGTGGAAGCAAGAAAATCACAATATGTCACATCCCTTGTGAGACTTGATGGTGTTGAATTGGCTGGTGGCAATGGAGTTGATAAAAACAGGAAAGACTGAGGATATGCTTTTAATATAATCCTCATAGTACTTACTGATAGATTAGGAAAAAAGCTTCCTAGATTTTGGGTGAACAAGTCAATGAAGCTATAGCATATTTACATGAAACCATCTTTGTTCATTGCAATAACATGAAGTCATTGAAAACCATATTATGTTTCCTTGGATTACAAAAGGCTAAGAATAGAAATAAGGATGAACAGTGGAATTGACGAACAGGTACACTAATTATCTTTAATGAGTTGAACTCATACTCTGATTAAAATTCATTGGGTTTATTACCAGTACATTATTTGGTTATCCAAAATAGTAATTAATTAATTAATTTAAAAATAGAGCAAAAATGCTCTACTTGCATTTGCATCTATCGCTTCTTAATTCAGTTAACAAATATTTACTGATTGCTCACTGTAACTCAGGTCTTATGGAGATATGTAAAAGAGGACATAGATACAGTCATAAAACTTTCTGTCAAAATTCTGACAATTTTCTTCTGTAGTTTAGTGCTATAGAGAAATCCAAGATAGATAGTCTTTCTGTAGGTAGACTCTTATTTGTTGTGACTTGTCCTACCTTATGTTTATGTGACCAATTGATTGATTGATTGATTTTATGGCTGGTATTGTGCTCATCTCTGAAATCCAAGTACTTTGCCAAGTTTCATTATGATCGGTTTCTTTTCTATAATTTTTTTTTTCCCATGGGCTCCCCTTTAAGCTACGGATTCAAATCTTCACCTCAGAATGTTTCTCCTAGTCTGCCTTTGGTTTTTCCTTCTGTGTTTTTGGAATTAGTTTCTTTTTAAAGAAAACAGTGACCCATGGGATAATTATTTCTATCTGCTTTTATTTGCCATCATTTTAGATCATTCATCTTTTTGTTTTTTTCTTTTGCCTTCTTCCTGTTATGCTGATTTCCTTCTTCAATGTTTCTGCAACTGTTATTTTTCTCATAATTTATTTTCATTTCTTCTAACTCAGCATACCACTCAGCTCTCTATTTCCCTCTGTCTTGGTATCTCTTGTTGCAAGCCTGCTACTTTTTCAGTATTTATTTAGACTAGAAGGCAGAGATTTTAAAAAATGTCAGCTTTCTATATAAATGGTTTTCAAAGCAGTGCTTTGCTCCCCATCCCCCAACTTTCATTCTCCTTTTCTTTCTTTCTTTTTTTTTTTTTTTAATATGACAGGATCTTTTCATAAGGCTCTAACTACTTTTACAATGTTTTCTTGTCCTTGAATGATTTCTATCCAGGCTGGCATTTTGCCAATCAACAAACTTTTCAGATTCTTCTTGTTTTTTTTTTTTGTTGTTGTTGTTGGTGGTGGTGGTGGTTTCTTTTTATCATTTTCTTTTGGCTTTTAAAGAATAATCCTTTCATATATTAAGTGGGAAAAGTAAGTGGTGTGTAGCAATCTGGTCTTTTGAATCTTTTCTTGAACATGAATTTACTGACCTAAGGAGGAAATTCCTGGTTCCCTCACTTGGTCATCTTCCTTTTTAGAAACAATGAAAAGAAGAAATTTTTAAAAAATAACTTAGAAGTTAGGAGTGCACAATTTTTGTGACTCTATCAGGAAGCATAAAAACAAAATGCCTGTAGAAGATAATACAAAAGAGAATTGCCTCTCCATTTGTAAATTTACAGTGTTGGTCACCACATATTATTTTCTACCCAATTTCTTTTTTTTTTTTTTTTTTAAGATTTTATTTTATTTATTTGAGAGAGAGAGAGACAGTGAGAGAGAGAATGAGCGAGGAGAAGGTCAGAGAGCGAAGCAGACTCCCCATGGAGCTGGGAGCCTGATGTGGGACTCGATCCCGGGACTCCAGGATCACGCCCTGAGCCGAAGGCAGTCGTCCAACCAACTGCGCCACCCAGGCGTCCCTCTACCCAATTTCTACATGTAACTTCTTTGAACTTCAATCTAAAAGTAGTGCAAAAAAAAATGTAGTAATTAGGGTGTAAGTTTAGAAATTTAAAATCTTTTGCTCTCCCAGAAATTGACTCTAGATAAATAGTGCTGGTTTCCTCACTCTGGCCAACAAAGAACCTGTATTTTTGTGGTAAAATAATGACAACTTGTCACCAACAATATATAATATTTATAGTTGTTCCACATCATTGTTATGGGATGGTATTAGAAGTCTTTTTAATTTTAGTCATTGCCATAGATACATAGTATCTTGAGTTTTACTTGCTTAGTTTTCTGTTTTTAAAATAAAATTGTATATATTAAAAGTGTACATGATGATTTAATATACACATAAATAGTGTAATGATTACTATACTCAAGCGAGTTAACATATCATCTCACGTAGGTACCATTTCTTTCCTTTGTGATAATGGCACCTGAAATCTACTCTCTTCAAAAGTTTCCAGGATTCAGTACAATATTATTAACTATTGTCATCAGGTGGTTTCCATTAGTATCTTCTTGATGACTATAGGTATTGAGCTTATCATGCATTTTTTTGTTGTTATTTGTATATTTTCTCTTGTGAAGTATCTCTTTTTTTTTCAGTTCTTTAAGGTTGTTTGCTCTTAACTGCATTTCTAAAGTTTATCTCTAGCTAGCTAGCTATTATGCAAAAGCACTTTGTTAAATATATATATTGTAAACATTTTCTCTCAATCTGTAGCTTCTTTTTTCCTTAAAATGTCTTCTGAAGAGTAAATATTTTAATTTTGATGCAGTCCAATTTATCCACTTTCTCTATTATGGTTTACATTTTTTGTGTTTAAGAAATCTTTGCTTACCTCAAGTTCATAAAAAATTTCTCCTATGTTTTTTTCTAGAAACTTTATAGTGTTAGCTTTCATATACAACATATATGTATATGTTTCTTCCTTTCCCACTTGAATTGCCTTTTTACCATTGCTGAAAATCATTTGACTCTATGTGTGTGGGCTCATTTCTCAACTCTGTCTTCTGTTCAGTTGATCTTTACATTTGTCTTTTTGTCTTTTAATATCACTGTAGCTTCATGGAAAATTTCAAAAACTGAAGTCCTCAACGTTTTTTCATTGAGAAAAAAGCTTTGTGTCTATTAGGTTGTTTGCATTTCCATGTAAGCTTTAGAATCGGCTTATTGATATCTAGATAAAACCTTTTTAAAATCACAATTGAGATGGTGATGAATATATACATCAATTATTTTAATAATACTGAATCTTTCAGTGATGAACTTGTATGTATATCCATTGTATATATGTATATTCATTGTCAAGGTCTTCAATTTCTATTAGACGTACTTTCTGTTTTTTTTTATGAATATGTCCTACATGTCTCATGTTAAATGTATTCAGAAGTTTTCAAAATATATTGTCTGATTCTAAAGTAAACAGAATTTTAAAAATTTTATTACAGTTTTTTTTTTTTTTTTTTTAGTAAAAAGAAACAAACCTAATTCTTGTGCATTAGCCTTCCATCCTGTGATCTTGCTAAATTCAGTTATTAATGCTAGTAGGTAGCTTTTTATTGGTGTCTTAAAATTTTTTATGGGCACGTTCATGTTGTCTTGAAATGAAGATAGTTTTACATCTTTCTAATTGTCATGCTTTTCACTTATTTTTTTAATCTACTGCACTAACTAGGATTTTCTGTATAATGTTTCAGAAAAGTGGAAAAATTAGTCATTCTTGCTTTTTCCTGATTTTTTTGGAAAGATTTTATTTATTTGGCAGAGAGAGAGGGATCACAAGTAGGCAGAGAGACAGGCAGAGAGAGAGAGGGAAGCAGGCTCCCTGCTGAGCAGAGCGCAATATGGGGCTCGATCCCAGGATCCTGAGATCATGACCTGAGCTCAAAGCAGAGGCTTAACCCACTGAGCCACCCAGGTGCCCCAACTTCTTCCTGATCTTGGGGTGAGAGCATTCTCTTTCATTATTTACATACAGTATCTCAGTTAATTGTCTTAAGTAACTTATGTGGTAGGCACCTTTATTTTCACTCCCCATTTTAAACTTAAAGTGATAAACTGATATGTTTAAGGTCACACTGCTTATCATTACAAAAATAAAAACTATCCCAGGCAATCTGACCACAGGATTTTACTCTTTTAAGTTTATTTTCTTTTAAGTTTTTATTTAAATTCCAGTTAGTTAACATACCATGTAGTATTAATATCAGATGTACAATATAGTGATTCAATACTTCCATTTAATGCTAGGTGCTAGAAGACATGTGCTTCTTAATCCCCATCACATATTTCACCCATTTCCCCATCCCCTCCCCTTTGGTAACCATGAGTTTGTTCTCCATAGTTGAGAGTCTGGTTCTTGGTTTGCTTCCCTCTCTTTTTTCCCCTTTGTTTGTTTGTTTTGTTTCTTAAATTACACATATGAGTGAGATCATATGGTATTTGTCTTTATCTGACTGACTTACTTTGCTTGGCACAATACTCTCCAGCTCCATCCACCTCGTTGCAAATGGCAAGATGTCGTTCTTTTGCGTGGCTGAGTAATATTTCACCATAGATGCCAACTACCGCTTCTGTATCCATTCATCAGTGGGTGGACACTAGGCTGTTTGAGTCATTTGCTCTTCATTGCCTCAGAGGTGGAATCAGATCCTGAAGCAATAGCTGAGGCTTCTGCACAGGCTGCTTGTACCCGCAGCCACATCCTCCCTCAGCTCTGAGACCTGAGTCTCACCAGCCTCACAGTCCCTTGGGCAACTCCACCTCTTAATGAGAAAGCAGAGCAAAGCGACATCTTCTGAGACTTATCAGGGCACTAATTCCATTCACAAAGGCTCCGCCCTCTTGAACTCCCCTCGTGCTCATGTAAAGAAGTAGAGACAATACCGGTAAGAATAGGTAGCAGGACAAGTGACCTTTCCTTTCTTCCCCAGCTCTGTTAGCAGCTTAACTCCTTGGCCCTTAGCTCATAGATCAGGTCTGTGTTTATCTCATCCGTCTATCAAAGTCCTTTAATTTTATTTTATCTTATTTTTAAGATTTTATTTATTTACCTGAGAGAGGGAGAGAGAGCAGGAGAGGAGAGAAAGAAGCAGACTCCCTGCTGAGTAGGGAGCCTGACTTTGGAATCAATCCCAGGACCCTGAGGTCATGACCTAAGCAGAATAACAAGTGAGCCGCCCAGGTGCCCTATCAAAGGCCTTTTATATTACTTATTCCTTGTCTCTTCTTTTTTTCCCCTTGTCTCTTTTTCTTATCAGAATATAATGCAAATGAGCTGTCCATTATGAAACAATGAGATTCTTTTTTTTTTTTTTTAAAGATTTTACTTATTTATTTGACAGAGAGAAATCACAAGTAGCCGGAGAGGCAGGCCGAGAGAGAGAGAGAGAGAGAGAGAGAGAGAGAGAGAGGGAAGCAGGCTCCCTGCTGAGCAGAGAGCCCGATGCGGGACTCGATCCCAGGACCCTGAGATCATGACCTGAGCCGAAGGCAGCGGCCTAACCCTCTGAGCCACCCAGGTGCCCCTGAAACAATGAGATTCTACCAGTGAACACACTTGTCAACTAAATGCTGTCAGATCAATACAAAGTAGCATTGCTATTGTCATTACTATAGCAACAAAGGAAAGGTGATCAGTTTACTACATACACATATTTTGTGAATATCCAATTCTTATATTGCATATAAGGTGTGCATACACCTTAAATGTATGTAAGCTTATATGTCAATAACATCTGATTAAAACTAGAAAAGAAATAAAAAAACATTTTCTCCTATGAATACAAAACCCAAAAGCCAAAAGCCAAAAAACCCCCCTCTGAATTAATGTGTTATTTGCAAGAGTCAGAAAGATCCAAGGTCAAGAATTTCAAGCAAAGGAAAGACCTTTCACATTATCACCTGATTTCCAACTTTTGCCAACTACAACTTGAGGCATCCTGTCTCAGACAGTTTAAAAGTGGACACTGGTAGCTGGAGAAAATGTAGGCTTTGTAAATGTGATGGCAGCATTCAAACCTGGACTAAACCATACCAACGTGTTCATGAATCATTAGAGTTTCCTGCCCTGATATTGCCTTTTGGATAATTTCTAGCTCTATTGCCACTCATCTTATGTAAACAGATCACAACTATATCTATCAATGAGAGTTGCCAAAGCTAGGAAGAAATACCCTAGGGGGGAAAAATCCACCTATCAATCCAGATGGTATGAGAAGGATCTTAATCAAAATACAGCATCTAGAAACATCTGGTCTCATAAGGTTTGTTTATCATTGCCTAGACCTCAGTGACAGCTTTGTGATTTGTAGGTGGCCTGGTATTTCTTACAGTGTTCCAGATGTTTTTTTTTTTTTTTTAAACAATGACAGCCACAGGAAATTTGTTTAACATTATAATTTTTAATCATGAAGGGGTGCACAGTACTCTTGGCTTTCATTTCCTTTCAAAGTCTTCTCTGATATTATCTTTGTATTCATTTTTAAAGTTTATTGAAAGAATGTCTCATTTTCATATCCCACAGTTTTTTATTACTGGGAAAAAATGTGTATGTTTTTTTGTTTTTATTTTCTCCAGACAGATCATAGTTCCTGTCATATCCCAAGTCCTCAATAAATGCGTGGATTAAAGGAATAAATGAATGAATGATCATATTAATTAAAATAGTTTTTTTTCTCTTATGAGCACAATACCATTGCAAGAGGATACACCCATCCACCCTCCCCAGCACACACACATATAGTAACTGGTTTTGTGAAAAGAGGGTAAAGGTAAATTATTTCAAGAGAAATATTTTATATTTATTATAAATCAACTCCAGATCAAATGGCCATATGGATTCTTGATAAACTAGCCTTCACTATAAATGATTACAAGATTGTCTGTGCTAGTATTCTATAAAATAATCACCTCCACTGTGGCATTTACACGTTTCCGTGGTTTGCTAGTTAAATGTGTGGGTACAGTGCCTGAGGCCCGCTGAGACCATCACTAGATTCAAGAATATGCTTGCTTTATGGTACAGCACTGTTTATTCATAACTGTCAAACCACCAGCAAGTTATCAGCCTACATTTAAGACAGACACCAAGCTGCACTTTTGTTAATATGAGCTCTTGAGGGAAACAGAAACGAAACTGTTTTTATACAATTTTAAACTCATAAGAGAAAACACAGGAATCTTTTCAAAAACAATAAAATCTTTTCTCCTCAAGAGGTTTTTCTTTCTTGGTGTTGTTTAAGCAAGGTCTGTTTTGGAAAGGCTGACATGGTCCTAGCAAAGGCATCCAGAGGGAAACATATAATATGTTTATTTATCTTAGAAACCACGGGAACATTGCAAAAGGCCAGAATTGGCCCTGTGAAATGTGTTGCTCACATGTACAGTGTGATTGCTTAGTGTGGAGCAAGTCAAGTCATTTCTGCACTGATAAAGGACAATCTATGTGCTGGCATCTCCCGAATTTATGTCCATAGCCCAACCCTCTCCCCTGAGCTCCGACCTCCTAAATCCAACTTCTTAATACCTTCATGTGGGAACTGAAGAGGAATCTCAAAATGAACAGATCCAAAAACAACTTCTGATTTCCTCCCCTCCACCTCAACGTCCTCACAGTCTTCCCCATCTTAGGCAATGGTGACTTCATCGTCTCAGGGGCTCAGGCCAAAATTCTTGGAGTCACTTCTCTCTCTCCCTGTCTCCCCATTTGGTTTCTCAGCCCTCCTTATCCTCAGTATCTGTAAGATGCTTTCACAGTGGGACCTTTCTCAGGAACTTCTCCGCTACTAACCAGGTCGTACGCTGCTACCAACCAGCATCGCATCCTGCTTGGTTATTGCAAGAGTACCCTAAATATCCTCCCTGCGTCCCTCTTTGTCCCTCAATGGCTTTTGTCATCGGAGAGAACCCCTCAGAGATGCTGAATCAAGTCATCTTTCTGCTGAGAACCCTTCAATAGCTTCCTTCAATAGCTCAGAGGAATGGTGGTCTTTAAAATTGTCTAAAAGCCCTACAGGGTGTGGAATCCTGTTCCCTCTCTGTCTTTGTTTCTCCTTTCTCCATTTACTCTGTTCACATTGGACCTCCTTGTTCTTCCTAGAACCTGCCATGCATCCTTCCAATTTAAGGCTTATTTATTTATTTATTTTTGGCTTGCTTCCTTTTGTCTTTCATATCCCTGCCCACCTGTCACTTTCTCTGGATAGTGTTTCTCCGACTATCTTACAGGAATAGTGAGTCTTGCCGCAACCCCCCCATGCCTCATCTCCTGTTTCATTTGTCACACCTCGCCTCATGTGACAGCTACTGCTTGCCGTGGTGAGACAAATGTCCTGGTTCCTCCGCGGCTGCTAGGACAGCGGGGTTTTAAGAAACATGTGTTAAAGAAACAAAGTCATGTATGCCAGAAAACATAGCAGGCCTGGGCAGGATGGTTGGATTATTTTGATATTTTATGGATCCTTTAAAGTTGATTTGTGTTCCTACCCTTGTTCATGGTCACCTTGCAGTACTTAGCTCTCAGGGTCTGTAGTGAGATATACTGTCTGGGGCAAAAGTCTCTAGCTCACCGAGGGCTGACACAGTCATTGTTGTGAGTCCTAGAGGCCCGAGTTCTCCAGTTTCTTTGCCTTGAGGTACACATGGACTTGAGGACACATGGACGGTCCCCTCCTTCAAAATTATTTAAATTCATGTGGGGAGGGGGTTGCACTCCACAGTGTTTATCTGTGTATCTGTTTTTATTGAGTGTAATGTTATCTCTTTCTCGATTTTTCTCCATTTTCCACTGTTCTGCTCTGTTGTGTGAAATGGCAGTCTGTGGCAGAGCTGTAACCGGAAGTAACAGTGGCAGATGCTGTGCGGGGATAGAGAAGTGGGTCCACGAAAAAATTCTGCAGCAGCAAATGGGGGAATCATAAAATGAGCCGCAGAGTGAAGCTGAAATGACTGTAATATGGACTCAGCCACTTAACGAAAAATACCTCTGCTGCGGGAAAACAGCGTCTGATGGGCGATGGAATCTGGCCAAGAGCTGTGTGTGTTGGGACCAGTCTTCTGAAGACTTCGCTGGAATTCTGGATGAATGGGACTGGGGTGTATAAGATTTCCAGTTTACTTGAGGGATTAGACGTTTCTTTGGTTGCATGGACGATAAAGCAATGGGATCTTGCATCCCTAGCTGAGATAAAACTCCTGACGGAAGGAGTTCCTGGAATAGTATTATGGGTAAGAGGGAGGGAAAAATGAAAAGGGAGATGATGATGATTCAGTAAAATGAATGAACGAGAAGGAAAGCAGAGGCTCCCATGTACGCCTGATTTATGTGATGAGAGTGACATGGTAATTCTCATTGCCAGATCAAGGTCATTAAAGAAGAATGCATTAAAAAGAACATAAATAGTGTATTCTGGAAAACTGGGTGGCTTGAATATAGTAAGATGACTTAAAACTAGTAAGAATGCACAAAGGGTGCTTACCCAACCACGGAGGATCAGAGGCAAATTTACACTTTCCAACCTCTCACGTAATCTGTACACAATTGAACACAACTGATAACAAAAATAAGATAACAAGTAAATATTTTTATAAAGGTAAAAAGAAGGTGAGTGTTAATGGTTGAATTGCGTCCCTTCCCCCACCATATGTTCAAAGTCTAATCTCTAGTACCTGTGAATATGAGGGACCTTATTTGCAAATAGGATCTTTGGAGATCAAGTTAAGATGAGGTCATACTGAACCAGGCTGGGGACTCATCCAATATCATGGGTGTCCTTACAAGAAGAGAGGAGACACATACACATGGGAAAAGAAGTCTTTGTGGAGATGGTGGCAGAGATTTGCCTGTTACTCCCACAAACCTAGGAACATCTACCTGGACCTACTATGAAGCTAGGAGAAGCAAGGAAGGCTTTTCCCCTAGAGGCTTCGGAGGGAGCAAGGCCCTGCCAACACCTTGAATTTGAACTTCTAGACTCCAGAGTTATGAGAGGATAAATTTCTGACATTTCAAGCCACTCCATTTGAGGTCATGTGTTACAGCAGCCCTAGGAAACTAACACTGTGAGGGTTTCTCTCCCGAGCCAGCCAGTGTGGGGAGACAAGAGTCAGCCATGGTCCCCCAGGAGATGAGACAACTCTGTTATTTTGTTCCTCAAAGTACAGACCAAGAAGCAGCGTCTTCCTGGGACTTTGTTTGAAATGCATAATTTCAGACCCCGTCTTAGACCTGAGAACTAATTGCTCTTGAGATGATGGTAGTCCAAACTATGTGACCTGGCAGCCAATGTCTGTGAACCCTTTTCATGTGTTCTGGTCTAAGAGTTAACACTATATTAACCCCCTTTGTTCACACACCAACCTGTAAGGTAAGGACTAATATTATTCCCATTTCACAGGTAAGGAAATAAGCCACCGGGAGATTAAATAACATTGCTCAGTTGTGCAAATAGCAACTTTTGAAGTCAAGGAAATGAACTGTATCTATATTTCAAAGGAAACATATGTAAGAAAGAAGTCGCATTGCTACTTGAGAGAGGGATGCTGAAGGGTCAGGCCTCGTTCCCCTGTGAGTCCTGACAAAATTAGAAGCAGCTACAGGGCTGGCAAAGGTGAGGTGGAAGATCCGTTTTGCAGATCAAAATCCAAATGGTCTTCTCTGTCCCTTATCTTGACCCCCTCCCTCCCCAGGTTGTAAGTTAGGCAGCGGGCTAACTAGTGGCTTTTCTCCTACAACAGGAAGGCTACAGTATGCAGGAGGGAGGACTAAGGAAGAGAGGGTAGCATTCAAGGTCCAGCTCTGAAGAAAATATCTAGTGAAACCGTGGACCTTGAACACCAAGGGAAACTACCTTTTCACTGGAGTCATGAGAGTGGGATCCCTTGGGAAGTGTAAGAGAGAAGAAAAATAAAACCATTTCTTTCCTCCTATTGACCATTCTGGGGGATCAACATTTTGTGGGCCAGCAAGACTGTGGACAAAGGGAAAAGAGTGACTTCCTCTGATATCGTCTCTAGTCCTGTGGATATCAAAGGTAACCATAGACTGCTATGTGTTTCAGAAGAAGCAAAGAAGTTGACAAAGCCCTCTTTTTGTGTCAGCCTATCAGAGAAGATGTGCCTAGACACACTTCTGGGTCTTTGTACTTCCTACTTTCTTGCCTTTAGTCCTTTCTTCCAAATGTTCCTGTTGAACTCTTACACATTCATTAAAACCTGCCTCAAAAATTACTTCCTCAGTGAAGTCTTTCATGGTCCTCTGTGCTCATTCTGCTACCCTTGACAGAGCTGCTACCCCTCCTATGAGCCACTCGTGTAACTTGTGTATAGAAGCATACTTTGAAAATATTGTGGTCTCAGTTCTAGACCACTGCAATCAAGCCAATATCCCAAAAAAGTGAGTTAAATGAATTTTTTAGTTCCCTACTGCATATGAAAGTTATATGTACACTATACCATAGACTAGAAAGTGTTCAATAACATTGAGTCTGAAAAAATGTATGTTTTTTTAAAAAGATTTTATTTATTTATTTGACAGAGAGAAAGGGATCATAGGTAGGTAGAGAGGTAGGCAGAGAGAGAGAGAGAGGGAGGGGTAAGCAGTCTCCCTGCTGAGCAGAGAGCCCAATGAGAGGCTCAATTCCAGGACCCTGAAATCATGACCTGAGCTGAAGGCAGAGGCTTAACCCACTGAGCCACCCAGGTGTCCCCAAAATGTATGTATCTTAATTTGAAATGCTTCATTGCTTAAAAATGTTAACCATCATCTGAGCTTCCCATGAGTCATAATCACTGATAACAGATCCCCATAACAAATACAATAATAATGAAAAAAGCTTGAAATAGTACAGGAATTAACAAAATGTGACAGAAACACAAAGTAAGCAAAATGTTGTTGGAAAATGGTGGTCGATACACTGGTTCAGCGCAGCGTTGTCTCAAACCTTCCATTTTTAGAAAATACAACATCTGCAAAGTGCAAGGAGGTAAAGCACAGTAAAATGAAGCATGCCTTTAATTCTAATAATAAAATTTATCCCTCTGCATTTCCATTATTTGTAATGATTGTGTCTTTGTTAAAATATGACCACCTTAAGTCATTCTTATTATTATATATTATTATATATATTATTATTCATTCTTATATCCTTAGTTAGACACGGGCCTAGTAAATAAATTTTGTATAAATAGAAATACACTGCACACCAGGAAAATCATATTTAAACTCATTGGGAGGTGCGCCTGGGTGGCTCAGGCCATGATCTTGAGGTCCTGGGATCAAGTCCCTTGTAGGGCTCCCTGCTCAGTGGGAAGCCTGCTTCTCCCTCTCCCTCTGCCCCTCCCCCCAATTCATGCACTCGCTCTCTCTCTCTCTCTCTCTCTATCAAGTAAATAAAATCTTTTTAAAAAATTAAAACTCATTGGGAGTGTTTAGAATGCCACATCTAATACGATGTCATTAGTGACATATGGCTATTAACTTTAAATTCATTAAAATTAACTAAAATTTAGTTCTTCAGTTCCATCACATTTCTAGTACTCCTACCTGGATATATACCATATTAGACAGTGCTGATACAAGACATTTTTAAAAGTTGAACAGTGTTATAGCTTCATTTTTTTTATGGATAAATTTATTCTTTTTGAAGTGTAACAAATCACAGTGGTAGGATGACCCATTATTTTATGGCCCTACACCATATGGCAAAGATGAGAGATGCTATGGAGGTTCAATGATTCTTCACTGTTGGACAAAAATGCATTCTTTCTAAAGAGTTGCAGGCAACACATGGAAAAAAATGGAAAGTTCGCCTTTCTTATTTACAAGCTGTGTGTCCATGGGAGAGCTACTTGACTTCTCTGAAGCTTCATTTGCTCATCTGTAAAAGATTTTAAATAACCATACATAGTCCACAGGGCCATTGTAAGTATTAAGTGAGACACTGTATGTATAGTTAAGACACTGTATTGAATAAATGACAGTAATTATGTTTATGTCACCTGCATCTCAGGACAATGACTTATTACCACAATGCAGAGGAACCACTGAGAGCCATGAAGAGACTCCCTTCTCAGTTTTTCAGACTACCACCTTTGGCCTTGACATGCTTTGAGTTCTACAGTTGCATAGTTGTAAACTATGACGGAAGCAAATGCTGACCCTAACTTGATCAGCACACATCAGAGTTATAACTCTGACTCTGCATGTACCATGTCTGAATTTCATCACCTGTGAAATAGAAAAGTACATTCTCATGGGATTTTTGTGATCAGCAGATACGGACCAGGAAGAGCTTGGCACAGAAGCTTTGTATTCACTGAATAAGCTCCAGAAATAAATATCTGTTGCTGTTGTTATCTTTCTACCAGGTCTTGAGTCATATTTACAATATATCAAGTGCTAGTTTATTGAATGAAGGAATGAATGAATAAGTGAATGAATGAGATGCTGAATCAAGAAATAGCCTCTCCTGTCTATTTATTGTCCAATGCCAGCCGGTGAATAACTATCACTCATAATAACTTCATGGAAGTCCAACATGTGATTAAATAGCTCACACAAAGCCCTGTATATTTCAGGTTATAATTGTCATAAAGGAGAATATGACTTTGACTACAGGGACTCAGAGCTCTATGCTCTGATTCTCATGATTATTCAAATATTATTTTTATTTTCTGCAAAATTTGTGTAAAGTACATAGTTACCCATTAATATTGACAGTGTAAGTTTTCTGTTTACCATTTTATTTTTAACACTACCCATTTCTTTAAATAAGCAAACTCTGCTACACTCAAAACATTATAAAAATAACCCCATGTTTCCTAATGGAAAACCAGATTCAGTTAACTCTTTGACCAAGTTTCATCAAATATTGTTTTATTTGTTAACACCTCTGATCAATGCAGAAAAGCCTAAAATAATTGGGTTTCAGAAAAAGTGCCTGGGATGACATAGGATGTGGACATCATGTTTATCTGTGGCTAGTGACATTTGTTTAATCCTACAGATATAGTTATGGTGCTGGGTTTATTAGTTATTCTCCAAGTGTCCTGACCAGATCCTTTTTTCTTCCACCTCTGTCCTGCCCCAAGAAGAACCTTCCTTTCTCTAGCTTTCTTGATGGTTGTCTTCCCTTTAGGCTTCATCAGTGGGAGGGTCCGATGTAGAAGGAGAGAAGGGGACATACCTTGCTTCAGTACCCAACCTCTGGCAGATGTGGCATCCTTCTTGGAACATAGTTCTCCGGGCACAGAAATCCTCCAAGGTTGTCCTCTCACGCGGCTCCAGAAACTCAATTCTTTCCCTACCCTCACAGCCATTTGGGTGGCAATGGCGTGACAATGGCTTTCTACCATTGCTGTCTCTCGGCGCCTCGTCATCCCTTGTTTGGTGCAGTAGACTCTGCACACGCTCTAGAATAGTCCCTTCATTAACTATCTTCATTTGACTTCTCAGAGGTAAATTCTGTTTTCTGCCAGATCCTGACTTTCACAAAGATTAAAAGAGAAGGTTTGGTTGCCATGTATTTACCAGGTATTTGACTATGGGAAAGTTACTTAATTTCTCCTAACCTCAGTCTACTTTTCTACAAAATGGGAATAACAAAAGCCTTTACTCATTTACTCTATAGGGCTATGAAGTGGCTATGTAATAATTAGAGAGAATCTCATGACTTCTCCTGGAAACTTTGTGTTGATATGCTTTTGTGTTCTGAGACAGAAATAACAAGGGAGAGTCATAGTTCAACCGCAAGGAAGGGCCGCTTGAAAATGTAATGAAGGAAGGCAAAGAACTGCAGAGAAACTTGTCTGGAATTCTGATCAAACTGTACCTAAAGGCTCTTCTAATAGTAGGACTCTTTGGGTTTTCCTTTTTGGCTTAAACCAGTTTGGATTTGGGGCTGCCTGGGTGGCTCAGTCGGTTGAGAGTCTGACTCTTGATTTTCAGCTCAGATCATGATCTCAGCTCATGGGATTGAGCCCCACATCAGGCTCCATGCTCAGTGAGGAGTCTGCTTGTCCCTCTCCCTCCCTGTCTAAACCTCACCCTCCACGTGTGCATTTGTGTGTGCATGCCCTCTCTCTCAAGTAAATAAATACAATCTTCTTTAAAAAACCATCTTGGATTTGGTCATCAATATTTGCAACCATAAAACAACCAACGTTGTAGACAGAACAAACTATCCTCACATGTTTGTTGATTAGACGTTGGTAGCATCAATGTAGTTTTTAGTAAATCTCTATTTTTTGTAAATCAGCCTATTCCCCAGGCCTACTGTATGGTCTGCTTTGATAAGTCTTTATAAATCCTGAAGAAAAAAGTTCTAAATTTGAAGGTTTAACTAAGTGCAGTAAATATTTCTAATACATCTAGTAATTATAGAAATATTTGAGCAGCCTGATTATACACAAGATATTTTAAGACTGATTTAAGTATTTTAATACCTGAAAATACCAGCTTTCTAGACCAATCGGGAAAAAAAATCAGCTTTGGGCTTTATCAGCTTGGCACTGATCATAGATAATGTAAGTTATAATACATGAATGTCAAAAAACAGGAGTAAAAGAAATACCTGAGAACTTGAAGAGATGTGCTATATTTGTCTAGAACACAATGTCTGCTCTCTTCAGAAAATGGGGTTTAGGGAAGATTTACAATTACACTTTAATACAATGGTAATTTTGAATGTATTTGTAAATTTATTTTTTTCAAAATGATGACATAAGCAAAAATTTTACATAGCCTTATTGAATTTACATATTCAAATGAGGCTTTACCAATGATAACGGGCATTAACACAGAGCTAGACAGAACTTGAAGTTTGACTTTATGTCAAAGGGTCTAACACCCTATGAGCTACCGAAGATGGACACTTTTTTATTTGAATCCTTCTAAGAATTAAATACGAAAAGCTTTACTAAATTGTCGACATATATATATTTACTCCAAATTTTATGTTTAAGGGAATAAGAGTATCTGCAATAGCTCAGTTAACATCAACAGAAAGCTTCAAAAAAGAATTCTGAAAATGGCAGGCAAAATATTTTTTATTGTAGGCAATTATTTCAACTGCATATTCAGCTTTATGTATTATAAATCATGTGGGAAAAAGATCCACATTGCAGTTAAGTTTCCAGTATCTAGCTTTCTTTTTTTTTCTTTTTTGAGCAATGATATTAATGGAATTTCTGCCAGGTTATAAAAATGAGGGCTTTCTTGGGAATTATTTATAATTTCCAAGCTGGATGGCAGAACGCACATAGACACATCGGAAGGTGGATGGCTGGATCTCCCAGTACTGGACTGGGTTGCTGAAAAGGCTTACACCTGAATAAGAGGCCTTTTTGGTGTTGTATCCAGGTGGGCAGAAGTCATTAGACCCAACGGCAGAGATATTGTTGTTATGAAGGTAGACAACCTGCAAAATGAAATAATGGAGAGTGATTATTTTCCTCTAAGTAGACAGGACCATTCATGTAAATACTTTATTCTTTTCCCTTTATTCTTTATTCTTGACCTTTCCTTTCTCTTACACTCTCCACCCAACCATCAACAAATGCTGCTCGTTTAATCTTCAAAACGTACGTGTGACCCAGTCCTCTCCCCGTATTGACTCCTATAACATTGTCCAAAACTGCAATGATCTCCTCCTGGATGTTTGAAGTCATTGCTCCTGCTTCCTCTTCTGCCCTAAAAATCAATCTTCCTTCCTTAGTTCATAGAGCAATTATTTCAAAAAGTAAGCCAAGTTATATATTCTTCCCCTCAACACTCCAGTGCCTTCTTGTCTCATGCCGAATAAAGTCCAAAGTTCTCACATTGGCTCAAAAACCTAACAGGATCTGACATCCTTCTGCTCTGACCTCCTTTCCCCTTTGCTATTCAATCTAACCACTCTGCCCTATTTGTTTTTCCTCTAATAGGAAAATCACAGTCCTTCTTTTGGTTGGCACACGTTGTTTCCTCCACGTGGACTGACCTTCTCCAGGATGTCTCCGTGGCTTCCTCCCTCATGTGATTCATGTAACTTTTTCTTACCAAAGACGTCATTCCTGACTATCCTGGGCTGCACTCTTCTGCCTTAATTCACTTCTTTAACTCTTCATAGTAATTATCACTATATAGCTTATTATATATTTGTTTGTTTTGTCTGTATCCTCCTCTAGAATAAAAGCTCCATGAAGAAAGAAACTTGTTCTGTTTTATTTATGACTGTATCTTCAGTGTCTACTAGAACTGAGTAGGTGTTCAGTAATATATGTTGAATGAATACATGAGTAAATTTATGCTATTTGACAAGTTGTGTCTCCATGGAATATTGCATTTTGGGGGCAAAGATAAAGTGATGCACATTTTAACAAAATTATACAAAATGAAAAAATAATATACAGTGAAGAAAAAGTTTACAGGCAGCATTAGAGTCAAAATAATCACAAACCCTAAGAAACATTGAGTATCAGCATTTGGGATGAACAGACCTAGAAAGTTTAAATGAAAATGCACTATGTGTTACAAATTCTACCTTATGAATATAATTCTACTGTTCAGTAGGATTTTTTCCGAAATGCATTTTATGATTATGTTTAAGATAATAATAACATGTTCATAGATTTTCCTCAGGGAAATTAAATATCAGACTTATGAAAAGGACTTTAGAAATGAGTTTTTACTTCTATCATGTACATGTGAATTTTGAAGAGCAAGAAGTGACTTATACAACCAAAGCGAAAATATAGAAAGAGAAAATTTCTAAAGTACATTGTAAAACCTATGAGGTGTTCCCTCATAATAATTAACTTAAAATATTTTTGCTTCTACCAGAACACTCACTTATATGCAGTGGAAAAGGGTCTTGTTTAAGAAAGAGTTTGGAAGGAGAACAATAGATATAACATAAAAACAGAGGCAAGGGATATTAAGCCAAACAATACGTCCAAGTTTTTTTTTTAATAATTCTCAAACTGAAAATTTCTTTTCATTTGCCATTCTCTAATTACTAGAATTAGCAAGAAAGGGAAAACACATTTGGTTAAAGTTTATGACTAATACTGAAGGCGAGAGAAAAAAAATATCAAGACATAAAGCAAGTAGCAGTCTGTGTAAAAAAGAAAACTCTATTCCCAATTCATTTTATGAAGTCAGTATTTTCTAATATTAAAGCCAGACAAGGGGCGCCTGGGTGGCTCAGTGGGTTAAAGCCCCTGCCTTCGGCTCAGGTCATGATCCCAGGGTCCTGGGGTTGAGCCCCACATCGGGCTCTCTGCACACTGGGGAGCCTGCTTCCTCCTCTCTCTGCCTGACTCTCTGTCTACGTGTGATCTCTGTCAAATAAATAAACGAAATCTTTAAAAAAAAAAAAAAGAAGGGAGGTGAAATGGATGCATGGATAGACAATTAGAAAAGAAGAACCAAGAGTGACACCCTGTGTGAATCCTCATGAGATTTGCTGATATTCAACAAAAATTTCAAAATAACAATACCATGTTTTATCATTTTTTTCTCTGTGACCCACAATAAGAAACACAATACATGCATTTAGTATATATAAATATGTGCATTTAAACAAAGTCTTTATGAAATAATTACCATTACATTGATATTTTATTTTCCATTCATTCTAACCCACCTGAGCCTAGCCTATCCTATAAATGTTCTAAATTAGCTCATTAAACTTATTTTATGAACTCAGTAATACAACCAGACTAACATTTGAAAAACAGCAATTAAAAAGGTAAAACTGATTATTCTAGGATATAAAAATGAAAACAAAACAACTGCCCCCCCCGAAAATGCCCACCACCAACAAAATCCTTTTGTAAATCATGATGTATTAATCTCATTTGGAATTTTTGTCACAACTGAATAAAAAAAGAAGAGGTCAGTAACATATTGACAGAACTGACAGCAAGAAGGGATAAACCTATCTTGAACACCAACCAAAGAAGTGGAAACATTACCAAAATGGCAACTTTATAAAAATGATTTATTTATAATAGAACATCAATGTCAAGGTATAATTTTTTTTTTTTTACAAAATTTATTTATTTATTTGAGAGAGAGAGAGAATGCAAGCACAGTGGAGTGGGGCAGAGGGAGAGTGAGAGAATCTTAAGCAGACTCCACGCTGAGCACAGATCTCATGTGGGGCTTGATCTCACAATGGTGAGATCATGACCCAAGCCAAAACCAAGAGTCTAACACCCAACTGACTGTGCCACGCAGGCACTCCAACATATAATTTCTGAATCGTCATGACTGAACTAAGTACCTATGTAAATTTCTGAAAGAGACAATTTAAATATGACCTTTAAAGAAATTGAAAAATTAGATAAAACAAGCAAATATATAAAATTTATGAATAACCCCCTTATTAATTTTTTAAATAAAAAAATTGAATAACGTATTTGTTCTAGTTCCTCAAAGTAACAATGGAAGTCTTGTGCTATTATGTGTGAAAATATTGTTATTATTTAAACTAATGACATGCCATACATTTATAGATTTACAGATTAGAAAGCTCTGTTACCACAGTGGACCCCTGGATGTCTTCTTATTCTTATGAATGTACTGTAACTCAATAATCTATATAAAGTTAACTCAGTCACACTGCCAGCAAAATATTCCCTTTGATCTACGTGACATCTGTTGAAGCTAAAAGTTATAACTGCTATTTTATTCCATATCTATGGTTCACAGATTATATCATTTTTTTCAATCAGTATGTTTCTGTTACAGTGATCTATGACTTCAAACTATCTTGCCTGCTTCATTAAAAATATGATATTCTGGAAGTCAGCACTATAACTAGTTTAAGGTAACAGTCTTATTTAAATAAATAGTACTTTAGACCTATGTTTTTCAGGATGCCTTGGTGGCTCGGTGGGTTAAAGCCTCTGCCTTCAGCCCAGGTCATGATCCCAGGGTCTTGGATGGAGCCCTGCACTAGGCTCCTTGCTCAGCAGGGATCCTGCTTCTCCCTCTACCTGCTACTTCCCCTACTTGTGCTCTCTCTCTCTGACAAATAAATAATAAATAAAATCTTTTAAAAAATGAACTTGTGTTTTCCATGAAACCAGAATGAATATTTATGTGGAAACATTAAAAACAACTTCCTGCAAAAAGATTTGTAAGCAGAGCTTCCCTTCCTGCCCCCCATCATCCCAGTAGGTAGGGTTTGCCCCCTAGATACCCCTCACACTATTTAGCGGTACTGCATTACCTGGATGTACTTATGCTCCGCCAGCCCACCAGGTACTTTGATCAGCTTGTTGTTGTCCAGGTGAAGCTCCCTCAGATGAGGAGTGTTGGCTAGCGTGCCATTGTCAACGGCAGAAATGCTGTTAAAACTCAGCCCCAACCTGCGAAGGAAAGCAGAAATGAATGCGCACACTGCACACCGCTGCCCTCCTCACAGGCGCTGTGTGATTTACCCAGTCAACGGGAAAGGACATTCTTTGTTTTCAGCCTTAGTGTTCTCTTTGTCTAGAATGTTTTTTGCAACCTTCCCGAGCTCGGATAGAGCCCGTTTGTCCTCAAATTCCCAGCTTGGAGTCACTCTCTTTGAAACCCTTCTGACAGGCATCCTCTAGTAAATGTTCCTGTTGTCACCCTCTTAAAAAAAACTCAAGGGACTAATGACTTGTGTGTCACTCCTAGAGAAAAGTGACTGTTTTGTGGCATACACAGTATGAACACAGAGTTTGTTATGATCAATGAAGAGCTGTCAAATTGATTTCTCTGTATAATGAATATAATGAATTCACTTCAGAGAAAATGAAAAGGACTACTATTATCATCTTGGTCACTGTGGAAATCAAATAACTGTATATTTGTTATATAAATTTATTCATTGGAAATAAAAGGTAGAAGGATCTAATGAATCCATAAACACACCTGCCAGGAAGGTTAACAGAATTAGCATCTTGCTTTTGTTTGGGTTTTATCAATGACCACCTGTTAATATCAGAATTTGCCTGGTGCCAACATTCCTGGCTACTGGCCTTGATCTCTGACCTAAGTTGTCTCTTTCTTGGCCCCTGACATTTCTTATACAATGCCACTCAAAGTTTTGGGTTGCATTTTTTTAATTAAATGCATGAAAGGTCAAAGTTCTGCAGCTGTGAGGTATCTTCCTAGTAAATGGGATTCAAAAGGCAGAGGTCGACTCGGAGATAAGGTTAATGTATTTGGCATTCTGGGGCTGCGTGACTCTGTCAAAACCGGGGTGCTGCCAATCCAAGAAGGCAGAGAGGGGATACCAGGGATGAGACAACAAGGTAATGAAAGAGAGCCAAAATCTAGCTCCAAGAGAAAGAAGAGGAAATGGGGCGCCTGGGTAGCTCCGTGGGTTAAGCCGCTGCCTTAGGCTCACGTCATGATCTCAGGGTCCTGGGATCGAGCCCCGAATCGGGCTCTCTGCTCAGCAGGGAGACTGCTTCCCCCTCTCTCTGCCTGCCTCTCTGCCTACTTGTGATCTCTCTCTGTAAAATAAATATATAAAATCTTAAAAAAAAAAAAAATAAGAGGCAGAGTCTACTGGGATCATTCAAATGTTGTGGAATAGGCTTGGGAACTATCTGTAGGACACTTTTTGCTTGCCTTCAGCTTGTTTTGATCTTTGGGCCCTTTTGGGATTTCGATTTTGGTTTATCTGACCAACGTCTTTCAATTTAAATCATGGCTTGATATTTGAAATAATTGAGATCATAGTATATTGATTTTAGGCTATTAGTAAAATAGTTGGTTTATCTTAGTTATGGATTATTGACTTGACCTCTTAGCTGAGAACATTTTGTATTTTCCCCCAATCTCAGACATTTATCTCTAGTTTCTGGTCTTTTCTTTTCTATTACAGAAACATGTCTTCTATTCCTTGCAACACTTCAAGTCCCATTTCCAATTTGGGGCTAATTCAGTTTCAGAACATGATAATCCTAATCATTGATTCAAAGAAACTTCACTTTTCTCATGGTTTACTTAGATATTCAATCAATAAATGTTTTTGAGGACCTACTACGTTCACAGTATTATCCTAGGTTTATGAAGGTAGAGGACTCATGGCTCAAAAACCATTATTCTTTCTGTCAAAGATTAAAATCCACTTAGGGAGATGATCATAGATGTATACATGTATAACAGAAGGGAGGTGTGCCTGAAATCCATCTCATATTTTTGGAGAGAAGCGTATACTATTTTCTTTCCACTTATTTCTAATAACTAATTGGAATATTTGCCCTGCAACACTGTTTCAAGATCAGGGGTGGCTGCTTTTTCCTTCTTTTCACAGTTTTGATGCTCAACACCAAAATACCTTTCATGTTCCAACATCAGTGAAGAATAAACACGAGGATGTGATGGTTTCATAGACAGATTTTTCAAGGCTTGATTCCAAAAGGAAATTTGTTTGATAAATTTGAGTCAGAAAAGTTTGCTTGGCCACTTGAGTCAGTCTGTTCCATTTAATGAATGGAATTTTAAAAAAATCTCCATTCGGCTTTCATTAAAAAATGAATTTTTCTTCTAAAAAGGTACAGATATTATTAATGATTTGCCATATTTGGAATTAGATTATTGTTCATCTCTACTATTACTACTGCAACTACTACTGGCCATCCTAAAGATCATTCTATAAAATAGGCAATGCAACTCGTCTTCCTACCTTGTTCTGCAGCTAGAGGGACCGAATCACAAAGAAGGGTCAGTGATGCCTAATACTCTTTCAAAATATATTTGCTGTATTAGAGACTGTAATTCAAGTATCTTTAGATAAATGATTTATTTTTTTTTTCATGATTTTTATTTATTTATTTGTCAGACAGAGATTACAAGTAAGCAGAGGGGCAGGCAGAGAGGAAGGGAAGCAGACTCCCTGCTAAGCAGAGAGCCTGGTGCGGGGCTAGATCCCAGGACTCTGGGATCACCACCTGAGCCAAAGGCGGAGGCTTTAACCCACTGAGTCACCCAGGCATCCCTAGATAAATTATTTCTTATCACTGGAGATACCAGGGTAAGAAAGGACAGCTAGAGTCACAGGTACAGGCTCACCTTTAACCCTTATCATCCACTGGCTCACTGGAAATCTCCAGAAATGAGAAAAGATGTATTATACATCATCTGGTCTTAGCTAATTCTCAAGGATAAATGACATACTTTATATTTATTTATCTACCATAAAATTTTTAAGATAAAAGAGGAGTGAGTCAATTTAGCATAACACTGTGCTCCTTTGTAAGAACATTCTGTAATACCATTCAAGAGCCCAGTGCTTCTGAAGATAAAGCAAATAGTTTGCAAGCATTCCCTTTTTTTATTACTTTTTTTTTTTTTAAAGATTTTATTTATTTATTTGACAGAGAGAAATCACAAGTAGGCAGAGAGGCAGGCAGAGAGAGAGAGAGGGAAGCAGGCTCCCTGCTGAGCAGAGAGCCCGATGCGGGACTCGATCCCAGGACTCCGAGATCATGACCTGAGCCGAAGGCAGCGGCTTAACCCACTGAGCCACCCAGGCGCCCCCCCTTTTTTTATTACTTAACCAGATTGTTAATGTAGAAAGATTAAAGTTGGACTAGAAAGCAGAAAAGGAACAAATGATTATCTATCAGGGGAAAAAAAGTTAATTTTTTGTTAAAAAAAATAATTTCTTTTGTTAGACTACGCTAGATGTCCAGAGACATTTTAAACTCTTCAAAGAACAGAAGTGAGAGAATCTCATTATAATTATTCCAATACCATAGAGTGGGATGCCTAGTATGTCCATGATCTAGTAACTTTCATTTTAAGGCATTTTCAAATTCTGAACACTGTTATAATTTACTTGACCTTCCGTTTAATGCATCTAAGTTAGAACAACAACAAAAAAAAGAACATATTGAAGGAACATACTGACTTAATCAGTCACCAGGTACATAAGATATGTCTTAATCTAAAAACAATATGGTAGATAATCTTCATGGTTATGGTAAGTATGCTATTTGTTTTTTTTATTTTATTTTTTTATAAAGATTTTTATTTATTTATTTAACAGACAGAGATCACAAGTAGTAAGAGAGGCACAGAGAGGCAGGCACAGAGAGGCACAGAGAGAGAGAGAGGGAAGCAGGCTCCCCGCTGAGCAGAGAGCCCGATGTGGGGCTCAATCCAAGGACCCTGGGATCATGACCTGAGGGGAAGGCAGAGGCTTAACCCACTGAGCCACCCAGGCGCCCCTTCATTGTTTTTTAAAGAAGCAATTGGGCCTGCTGAGGTCTGAGTTTGTTAGGGCCAACAACTAAAACAGTCAGCAACCACCCATTGTGTTTCTAATTTGGAACATGCAGGCACTTACACATCTGGCCATTCTACTGATAAAAGGTCATGAAAGAATATTATTACTTAGCCAGATTATTCAGTCCTTTCAGGCTGGATGCATCAACTTTGGTGATTTTGTTGCCTTCCAGATGTAATTCAGTAAGGGAAGGAGGAAGACCTGGAATAGAGAAATACAGAATGTTAAATTACAGGATGTAGATGGACTTAACGAGCAGTAGGCCACCAATTTGCTGAAAGACACAGAGCTCCAAAGGATTTGCTTTTCATCTTTTCCATCAGTTTTGCTTTCTATCTTTTTCTCCATCTCTTTCATAATAATAGATGCTTTGGGAAGTAGGACAAGCAATTTTTACTTTTCTCATAGATTGATTTTAACAGAAACGTGGACTATCTTTATCATGTAGTAGATTTTTGTCCTAGTAACTGTTAGGATACTGTCGTAGAACTGAAGTCAAACCCTGAATCTCATTAATCTCCTCCACCTTTGTTACTAAGCTAATACTGTCACTGATAAAAGACCACAAAGGTAAAAGGAGATAAGTATTTGAACTATAACAGAGAAATTATGTGTAAGTTAAACCTATATACAAGTTTAATGAAGTATTTCAGTAATGAGTCTCATTAACAACGAAAACTTCATGGGGTGCCTGGGTGGCTCAGTGGGTTAAAGCCTCTGCCTTCAGCTCAGGTCATGATCCCAGCGTCCTGGGATCAAGCCCCACACTGGGCTCTCTGCTCAGCAGGGACCCCGCTTCCCCCTCTCTCTGCCTGTCTCTCTGCCTACTTGTGATCTCTCTCTCTCTCTCTGTCTGTCAAATAAATAAATAAATAAAATCTTAAAAAAAAAAACAAAACTAACACTTCATAAACCGCATTGGCCTTAGTCTTAATGGGCTTTTCCACATTAAAAAACAAACAAATGAAACAAAACTCGAATGCCTCTGCAACGTGGATGTGTAGAAAGAGCTAAAGCTGACTTGGACCTTTTAAATCAAGACTGTTTCTTTACACAAGAGGAATGCAGAGGCCTAGAATCAAGTGATCGGCCATATGTAGAACACCTGGGGAAATAATTTTAAATCCAAAGTATCCGTGAAACCTCTGGATAGTACTTCTCGAAAGGCTATGATTTCTAAACATTTAGTAATATTAATATAAAAGTTTAAATATTTTATTTTCATTTCCTCCTGCCATATGAGGATATATGATGCTTTTATATGGCTTTTTAAAGAGCATATTGTTCCACTTACAAGAATAGCCACAACTACAAAGAAAAGAGCAAGTCAGTTACATGTCAAACTAACATCTGCTTAGCAGAGAGTGTTGGTTATCTGTCCATAAGGAAAAAAGTTGGGAAACTGTAGGTTACGTTTGGTAAGAAAATTTTCATGGCACACCCCTGAATTCTGTCCATACCATCTCGTTCATGTAAAAGTTTAGTCCATATTTGATTTGAACTTATTGTTTGTTTCTCTACAGCATGATGTTTTGTGCGGGAAATGCTAAGCTACTCACGCAAAGTCTGTCATGTAGCACACACGGACACTGGCACTTTTTCTAGCTTAGCTCATTTAACTTTTTCAGTTTAAAAATTATTTTTTGTGAACCTCCCTGCTATAGATGAAGAAGCGGAGACTCCAAATTACAAATTTTGGAGGTTATCTAGCTGCCATGTGGGGAAGTAATATGATCCCAGATGGTCAAAGAGAGTTCAAATAGCATGCTTTTAACTGAAGGGAATGAAATGGAGACAGTGTAGGAAAAACAAGAGGGACTTAACTCCTGAAAGCCACTGGTCTGAGGCCAAGGTTAAAAGTTTCCATAGGCTTAGAGACAAATACCTCCTTCTGGGAAAATGAACAAATGAAATAATGGTCGTTAGGAGTAATGGGTGTCTGGGCAAAATTAGAAGTAACAATTTAAAGCCTGCTTGTACAAGTATTGTTATTTTCCAGGACCCCTAAAAGAATGTCAACCATGGAGAAAGACATCCTGTGATTGTCTTGTGTCCACTGAGAAGTAATGACCACAAGTTAATGACCGTGGGATTGAAGAATGCTTCTCTACTCCCTTTCCGCCCTCTGGAAAAGTGGCTTTTCTATTCTTTGCACAAGACCCCTTCCTCTTTCCAGTCGGCTCCCTTGCAGGTATGCTATCTCTAACAAACTCCACCAGCATTCTCTCTCTTGAGTCTGGTGTTCATTTTCATGGCATGGCTCAAGAACCTGGTCTTGGGGTCTAGTAGCAAAATCACAATTGAGTCATTCTTATGACTAAATACCAGGAGACCACAGTCACTCTTGGAATAAGGGATTTCAACCTCCCGAATCTCCTTAGAATAAATAAATGTGGATTTAAAAAATATTCCTATATGTAATGAATGAATGAATATATAAAACAAAGCAATAGAATACACATCTTTTCTTCCCTATCACCACGAAAAGATGTTTTTAAAAATGTACTGTCTCTAGAACAACAATCATCATCGTGTCCATAACCCTACCTACTTTCTAAGTGTCTTCCCTTCTACAGCATCAGTTTCCCAAAACTGATGAAGGGAAGTGATAGCCAGGAGAAAGTTTGACAGCAGAAGAAAACTGCAATAGGATAGAGAGAGGCAAATTTATCAAGCATACCATAATCATTTGCCACTGTAGTAATATTTAGCTAAGAACCTATACTCTGCCTCCTTTTTTTCCCCCTTTCGTTTCCCTTCCCATTTTTAAGGTAAATATATTAAGAGCTTACTTTGGGCCAGCTACTATGTTTGCACATTATGCGTCTTATTTGTGTTTATTAATCTTCACAAATATCCTAGAAGACAGGTGTCATTAACAATTCCATTTCACAGACAATAAAACTGAGGTTTGGAGATGTGCAAAAATTAGCCTGAAGTCACAGAACAACTAAGTGGCAGAATCAGACCTTCCATCCATGTGGTCTACGTGGAGAATACATAACTCTCCACTTCACTCCACTGCCATGTGTTTCCATCATTGATGGTAGATAGTGTATGGACATTAAGACTCCCAGAGGATGGTGCTATACAGGCATAAGGGTCAAGCCTAGGAAAAGCAGACTTATCTGTTTTGTTGGCATAAATATGCATAGGCGGGAGTACTTAAGTTGGCAGCAGAGTACAATGGTCATGCCCATGAACTCACGTCAGCACAGCACAGTCCTGGCTTGGCCGCCTCCTAACCCCAGGACCTTGGGCATGATATACTTCATGTCTTTAAGCTTCATTTTCCTCATTTATTAAATAGGTATGATAATATTACTATAGAGGAATGGTTTGAGATTCATAGCAAAGAATCCATAAAAAGCCTTCGGCACGATACTTGGTATTAGTAAGTGCTTAGCAAAACTTCGTTACTATAATTTTTATAGTAAGTGCTTAATACATAAAAGTAAGCTAGAGATGGTGAGAAAAGAGCACCTAGAGTAGGGAGGAGAAATAGCAAATACAGATCACTAAGTGATGAAATGTGTTCCTGAGGCATATTTTGGAGGATGCATTAAGAAGGAGAGCAAAATCAAAGACTGTGTTTAATGCAAGTTATTTGGCAGCATGAAGTAGTGGAAAAGACCCAGACTTTAAATTCCAGCTTTTCTACTCCATTTCCTACAGCTCTGTAGCTTTGGGCATTGCATATATTACATGTGTATATGTAATATATAAAAATATAATTTAAATTTTAAAATATTATTAAAGTATAAAATATATTAAAAATATAAATATATACACATCTGCACTTGAGATAATATTAATATATATAACATAAAATAAATATAGATATAGATATGTACACCTCTGCACTGGGAATTAAAAAAAAAAAAACAAAAGGATAAAACCACTTGTTATGATGCAACAAGTTGGAGGCCCAACATGAAGGTGCTTCATCAATCTCTACCTATCTATCATCTATCTATCTATCTATCTAATCTGTACCAGCAGTTACTATTATAGGCATAAAAACATCTTCTGTAGCAAAAAGACTGTGGAGAGAGCAAGGGATGGTAAGAAACCATTCTATGGAATATATCTTCTTGGAAGCTGAGTTTCTGTGGAAGTACAGTGAAGGGTAATTGTTTTCTGTGGGCAAGAACCTACATTATGTACCCAGTCCAAAAACGAGATATCTAAGCTGAGAAAGGGCCAGATGGCCAGATGGAGGGGAAAATTTGAGAATATAGAGGGGCTTTTGTGACACTAAAACCCTGGAGCAGGGAAAATGTGAGAATTAGAGGAATTGCTTTTTTTGGTGAGTTGATTTCTTTTCTGATTCACAAAGATTGGCTTCCTTGCCTCCCCCAGGGAACCCTTAGCATGAGGCCGTGTGATGACTGCTGCTGACCTGTCTGGCTTTGCTCTGGTGATAAGCTCCTTGAAGTCAGGTAATAGACCCTATTCATTGTCCTGTCTCTGGTGTTTGGTACTTTGCCTAAGCAAAATGAGTGTCAAAATAATTTTAAGAAATAATAAAAGGTAATATTAACCTACTACTTATTTGAATACCAGATATTTCTCTTAGTTATTTAATTTTAAGGCAAACTAATGCTATTACACATTCATGAATAAAGAAATTGAGGCAGGGGCACCTGAGTGGCTCAGTTGGTTAAGTGGCTGCCTTTGACTCAGGTCATGATCCCAGGGTCCTGGAATCGAGCTCTTCATAGGGCTCCCTGCTCAGTGGAGAGCCTGCTTCACCCTCTCTCTCTGCCTCCTGCTCTGCCTACTTATGCTTTCTCTCTCTGTCAAATAAATAAACAAAATATTTTTAAAAATATTTTTAAATAATTTTAAAAATATTTAAAAGTATTTTAAGTATTTTAAATATTTAAAATATTTTTAAATATTAAGAAATTGAGGCATAAGTATTGAATAAACTTGTCCAAGGCCTTAGAGCCAATTAGGGACAAACTGAACTCAACCATACAGACCAAAATCCCCACTCTACAACATACAACGGGCACTATCATACAAGAGCATGACCTCTGTGGCTGCTCTTACTCATAAGGCCTGAGATGTCCTATGATGGAAAGAAATTCACTAAAAGATTGCAGACTCAAGTAAAAATTGGCTCAAGGTACGTCATGTATCTTCTTTTTTAATGCCACTAGGCATTCTGTTTTTTAAATAATTGTACATTTGTGCTATCACAATTCTTCTCTTTTATCCCAATTATTTAATATGAAATCATTGTGTGTTAAGTTATATCTTAGAAGAGACTTAATAGGTAGAAGGGTCTAGCCATCTCTACTGTGGGCCTTGATGGCCCAGGAGTCATCTAGGCTCAAAAAAAAACAAAAAAAACAAAAAACACTTCCAAGGGTAAACAATTTACCAGCAATAACATTGGCTACTTCAGTCACCATTTAAATTTCCAAAACAATTTTTTTTTTAATGTTAAAGTTTTAAGATTTAGTTGTTCAGACTGCTTTAGAGAGTTTTCTGTCACCTTGAGGGATGGTAGTTATATTGGTGTCAGCAATGCGGATATAGGACAGCTTCTTCATTCCCTGGAAGGCTCCATTTTCAATTCCCGAGCTCTTCAGTGGGTTGGTGCCCAGTTCTACAAATGTAATAAATACAAAGCTTTAGCAGACAACATTAGGATATTGCAAATCAGAGTAGGGTCTGCTTCAATTTTTTAAGATTTTAAGAGATTTTAAGGATTTTAAGAGAAATAAGGGTTGATAACAACTTGACTGAGAAACCAAAGAGAAATTAAAGGATACACTCTTCAAAGGGATAGCAAACTGAGGCAAAATTTTCTTTTTTTAAAACAAACAACAAACACAATAAGAAAACAAAAATTTATGGAAAAAGCAATAGTGATGAAAACAATAACAAGAAGATTATTTAAAGTACATATACAGGATTGCACAGAAATCAGCAAAAGCACATGTTAATAAGTCACACTTATTATGGTGTTATTACTTTCTTGAGATGAATTAAAATATGAAATAATTTGAAATATTAGCATCTTGTAAGCCAATTATAAAATCATCATTTTTACCACACATGGAGCAAAACGTTAGAACACATTGTTTAAAGCAAGTGATTTACAGATGTTCAGAATAGAAACAATTCCCATGATGGAAAGGTATCCCCACATATCTCTAATCAATCACTACCTAATTCCATCTCGCAACTTGGGCATACAGCAGGGTGACTTTGGCCCTAGAACTTCTCCACATTCTCAGATCCTCGAGGATGAGAAACAAAAACATTGTAAGGTACGATTCCAAATCTCATTTCTGCCGATTTTGCTACTGTTACTCCTACAGGCTAAAGATATGTAAGCTCTGGCTGGTCTACCTCCTGAAGCTATAGCTTACTTGGAATCTTCTAAGGTGGACCTTCAATCCTGGCCTTAGAGTTTTAAGAATATTTGTACCTATGACGATCATCTGGTTCAGTCCATTGAACACAGCTTTCCGCACTTTAGTGATCTCATTCTCATGGGCACGCAGCTCCTGAAGAGTTTTGGGCATTTTTTCTGGCAATTCCTTCAGATGATTCTTGGATAGATAAAGTCGTTCCAATTTCAACAAAGGTGTGAATGCTCCAGGGCTGATTTTGTTAATTTTGTTGTTGACAAGAATCAACGTCTATAGATAATGAACAAAAACAACACCGTAATTTCAACTCTCTCTCTCTTTCTCTCTCTCTATATATATATAGCAAGAAATTAGAAAAAAAATCAAATATTATATATATTGCAAGAAATCAGAAAAAATTAAGCAAACGTGACTCTTTCACTTAAGAAGTATATGAGGATCTGAACATCAGGAGCATCAGGAATAAAGGTGATGAGATATAGGTTATAGGTTATAATATAGATACATAGATAGACAATTTTTAAACAGTTAATACTTCTAAAGATTGAAACTACAAGAGTAACCCGAGATACCAGAAAAGAGTCCAGTGCATCCATCCCCCAGCCTAAAATCCATCTTCATTGACTGCTGCCATGAATTCCAGTACCAAACGGTGACACCAATTTATATTACCACAGCAATGTAAAAGAGTAAAATTTTTGTGCTTTCTTGCAGCCTTATAGATTTAGATCTATTTTTTTTCAAAAAGTTTGTCAAATTAGTACACCATGTTGTACCTCATTATAATTTCTTTGCATTTCTTTGTCACTTGAAAGGTTAAATGAATTTCCTTTTGTTCTGCTACTGTTTTCTGTACTTTTTGGAAAGAAAGGATTACCTGATCACAATACTATTCATTTTAGTAAGTTTTAATATATTTTAATAGTTGGTCTACAGAAAATAAAGATGTAATTAATACGAAATGCAGAGCTTTAATATATTTTTCTTCTGCTTTTGTCCTTTTTACATATAAAGGTTTTGCTAACAAATATGCTAACGTATTTGGTAATTCTCAAATTTTTGTTTCTGCAAAATTGCTTCTCATTCATTACTGGAATATGTATAGCTATTGCTGAGCTTATTTTTAAATACCTCTTTCTCTTCCAGTGATATGTATGTCTATAGAACCATGCTTCTTATTATACTAAATCTTCTTATCAATTAATCCTAAGAAATTCAGGATCATTTGAGTATGGTCTAAGAAACCTCATTTTCAATTACAGTGGATTTATGTGCATATATGAAAAGCACAGGGACAAAAAAAGAAAACAATGAGAACTTCCAGATTCAGAAATGCAGGAATACTTTCTGAAGGTAACAGCTGGTTAGTTAACACATGTATATGCTCATGGAGTTCACATTACTTGACTAACTAAAATTCCTTCTAAGTAATAGTTTTTCAGCTAATCCTAAAAGATGATGGGTTGATTAAAACAAAACCCCAGGAAATTCCAATGAGTATTACAGAAAATTAAAAAACACATGAGAGTTAAAGTCATAGGAAATTAATATTAACCAGTAAAATGTCCAGGAAATTAGTAAAAGCAAGAGCCAGAGGAGAGGTTTAAGAGGACTCACATCATTGAAAGACACCCAAAGTGGCAGATGCTTAATCATAAAGAAAGAGGAGATCTTCTATTGCTATCTATGAAAGACAACTCTGAAAGCTAGATATCATTCAATGCATTCAACATGGTTTGAAAATCTGATTATTTTATGTTAAGTATCAAAACCTAGTATGAAGAATCACCCTGATGATCTATTATCTGCCATTTCCACTAATAAAATATCATCTTTTTTAAACTAGATAATAACTAGATGATGTCTCTACCTGTGAGCATGCCACCGTAGTGTCTGCTATTAAGTCTTGGGGGTTGTGTGACATTTGCCCCAATTATTTCTTCAGTACAGTGGGAATAATAATAGCATCTACAGGGCAAACATGATAATGTATATAAATTTATTTGCAAAGCACCTTTCAAATGGCAACATTCCTGCTCTCAAATTTTTAAAAAAAATTGTAACATAAATAAACTCTGTAAATTTTAGTCATAATGAGGTAAAATCTCAAGACCTATATGAATTAGAATTTCACATAAAACAGATCCATAGGTAAGGCAGCTCTTTCTGCCATTGGTCCTGTCCCCATGCTTTAATAAAACCACCTTAAAGAAAAATCCACAAATGAAAAAAAGTTAATTGCGTATATACAGTATTGCTTAAAGATGGTTGATATTAGTGCCAAAAAGACACAGTGATATGTATTTAAGAAAGCACCCTTACAATTATAACAGGAAATGACAAGATGTTAAGATGGGAAAACAAAAGAAAACTAATTCCATTGGCTAATGCAAAAGACCAGCTAAACCAAAGAAAGAGTCAAAGGTGAACCTCAGGTATTCTTTAGGAGATCAGCTGATGAAAAGCAGAAAGCTCTTCCTGTAAACAACCCAAGGTGACCTCCAAAAATGGTTCACTATTCACTTGGCCCAGAAAATCCTATAAGATCACACAAATCAGGATGTTCAAATCTTTGTGTCTGCTTTAAGAACACACATGAAACTGCCTAAGCCATCAAGGGCATGCATATCAAAAAAGCCACCAAGTATCTGAAGGATGTAACTTTGGGGAAGCCATGTGTGCTACCCGGTCCCTACAATGGTGGAGTTGGTAGGTAAGCCCCGGGCCAAACAGTCAGTCTGGACACAGATGGCCCAAAAAGAGTACTGAATTCTTACTGCACATGCTTAAAAATGCAGAGAGTATTGCTGAACTTAAGAATTGTAGATTCTCTGGTCATTGAGCACATCCCAGGGAACAAAGCTCCCAAGATGCAGTGTTGAATTGACAGGACTCACGGCCGATGAACCCCTCCCTGCAGGAGCTCTCCCTGCTGCACTGAGACATCCTCACTGAAAAAGCAGAAAGATCTTAAACCAGAAGAGGCAGTTGCACAGAGGAAAAAGATATCCCAGAAGATACTGAAGAAACAAAAATTTGTGGCCTGGGAGTCAATTCTGCATAAAACAAATTCAAATAAAAGTAAAAACAGAGAAGAAGAAAAGAAAAGGTAAAAGACAAGCAGAATCAGTTTATCATGACTTTGCAAAGATGGGATAGTAGTCCGAGGAGGAGAGATAAAATTGAAGCACAGCCTCAAAAACCAGGATGACCTACTTCTTTGGTAACTAAAGAAAAAGGGATCTAGCCTGGGAGGTAGGAAAGAGGGGATGAAGAAGGCGACTGGCAATGGAAATGAGTGAAAGTAGGAATAAAAGCATTTTCACCACCTTCATCCAAGAAGGAGATCAAAAGAGACAAACTTGCAGTTATAAAGTGTGTAAGGACAGGGGAGGTAAGGTACAGCATGATGACTATAGCCAACATTGTGGCATGGTATAGTTGAAGGTTGCTAAGAGAGTAAGCCCTAAAAGTTCTCCTCACAAGGAATAAAACATTTTTTTCTTTTCATATACATGAAAAGAAAAAATATAAAAAAATATGAAAAGAAAAAATGTTTCTTTTTCATATATATATGAAAAGAAAAAAATGTTTTATATGTATATATGTATGTGTGTATATTATATATATATAATATTATATATGGTGGATGTTAACTAAACTTATTATGGTGATCATTTTGCAATATATGAAGTCATTATGCTATACATCTTTAAACTTAACACACTGCTGTATGGCAATTATAGTTCAATAAAATTAGAAGAAAATAATCTTGAAACCTGACTTAATATGATGTAGTTTTCTCCAAAGTCACTTATATACAGTTTACACTGCATCAAGTATGGTTTTAAGGAATTGTATGGTTACTATCATATTTATAGGCAATTAACGGACTCAATTCACAGTGCTCCTGAGTTTCAGTCTCAACATTTGGCTCTTATTTGTGAGTGATGATGAATGTGTGTGACTTACAGTGCGTGACTAAGTAACCTTTCTGTACCCGGATGTCCTCTTCTGTATAAAAGCATTATTAAGAGTGTCCACTTCAAAAGAATGGTTGTGAAAATTAGTAAGTGAGTGTGTATAGGTATTAAGCCTAGTATATAGTAATTGCTAGACAAGTGTTTACTACTACTCAATCTTTAACAATATTTTATTTTTAGTTAAAAAAACCTCCCTGACTAGATTTTTTAAGCATGAATTCAAAGGAAATATATTAAATGTTGGCACTATAATATTTAATTTTCCACTATTTCACAGGATAACTGTGTTTCTTGATTACATACGAGTATAAAACTATTCTTGCACAGTATGTACTGCTCATCATGAGACACAGAGGCTAAAATGATAAAACTATTGAGAAGAGAGGAAGCATTCTGTCAAATCCTTTCTATTTTAATCGTTGCTGAAGTTTCACTTCTCGTCCTCCTTTTCATTCAAGTGTGGCTTTCCTGGCTGAAATTATAATGTTTATTTGCATAATAACAAGGATAGAAACTATCATGAATGAAAGAGTAAGAGAAAAAGAGCTGTTTAACATCCTCTGAAGAGTTGGAAGCTCTAATAAACTCTTTCTCTCCTCCATGTATACTTTGAAGTAGAAAGAAAGAGATTGCTAAGATGGTAGTTGCCTAAAGCATACAGAGAAAGAAACATGGAAAAGAAAGAACATATTATTACAAATGCCAGATTTAATGACAGTGTCACAGAAACAGAGATAGATCTCTTATTTAAGGCCATGCAGAGTTTAAATAAATTACTTAGATTATACTTAACAATATAGAAAGTTAGGATTAGAGTAAGAGAATTTTTCTCCCTTAAAAATTAGCTTTAGGGTAAACTTATAAAAATAAAATGAAGTTTTAAATTTTAGTTCATTGAAAATAATGTTGTTTTTTTAAATTAATCTTTTAACAGATCCGGTGATAGTTTACATAGTCGTTGACAAACCTTGTTGGTATCACCATTGTCCCACTCCCAGGGAAAGCATACCATGGAGGTGGAGAAAAGGTGGGTTGGGGCTCAGGCCTGGCATCTTAACAGTGAAGATGGATCCCACTGGTTCAAGATTTGAAATCTCTAGCTCAAGCCTTATCCTCACTTTTTCTAGCCTGTCTTTCACTCCAGCCAGCTCCTATCTGCTTATTTTCTTCTTTCCTTTCCTTTTGTAGAGAAAATTCTCTTTTCCTTCTCTTCCTTTCAAAATTCTGCTAACCCTCTAAAAAACCTTTTGTCCCATATTCTCTCATATACTGGTCACCTGATGTAGGATATGTCTGATCTGTCTGATAGCATTCACTACTTACATTACATTGGTCTCCTATGGTTGGACACTTCAATAAACTGACTATGCCATTTTATTTGCACTTTTGTTTATATTAATCGTTCCATAGAGAACCTTAAAATCGTAAGGAAAAAATCTTTACAACCTTCTAAGAATATGGTATATTTTCACCTAGTGGGTGTTTATTGCTTTTCTCACTCTAGCTGTCAGAAAGTTGGTATCTAAATCCTGTCCTGATTATATTAGTTCTATAACATAAGATGACCAGTTTATTTTACATTACATTATTTCCCTTGAATCTATATTTCTTATTCTAAAGCATACCAGCCAGATGTCTTATTTTTATATTTACATATATTGCCTATTCTTACTATATATCCCTTCAATTATTTTCTATAATGGTTACAAGAACTAAATGGATCTGAAATTAGAGTTTTCTGTTTATACTCCCAACCTTAAAAATGTATTTCTCTGCTATTCATCATAAGAACCTGTAAACTTATATCTACATAGAGGTCACTCATAACTAAACAACTCTCCATTATTTTCTGAAACTTCTAACACTATACATTGCATTTTTTTAAAAGATTTTATTTATTTGACAGAGAGAGGCACAACAAGAGAGGGAAACACAAGCAGGGGGAGTGGGAGAAGGAGAAGCAGGCTTCCCACTGAGTGGGGAGCCCGATGCGGGACTTGATCCCAGGACCCTGGGATCATGACCTGAGACGAAGGCAGAGACCTAATGACTGAACCACCCAGGTGCCCCCTATACATTGTATTTCTAATGTTGAGCAAAACTGCTTCCCTGAAATTTCCACTCAATTGTCAAGAGGACAATTCTGTCATCTTACAGTTGAAGCAAGTAATTCAATTTCTCTTTTCCAGCATGGCCCTTCAAAATTGTCACTCATGACCTCTTTCACTCAGTTTGGGCATCCATATCTCTGTCAACTCTGCCTATCAGACATGGTTTCCAAATTCTTTATCCTCATGATAACCATTCTGCGGATACTCAACAGTTAATGCCCTCCTTAAATGTCTTGCCCAGGACCAGACTTAATACTTCAAGAGTGGTCTACCAGAGTAGAATACAGAGACAGTGAGACTTGAAGTATTTATTTTGGACATTGAAGGTTGGCTTCTTTATACTAAATGTGCAATGATATTCTGAGAGGAAACTACTTTCTATTTATCCACAGGTAGAGAGCTGGACTAGAGCATACAGTTTATCAGGATTCTGATCCCCTACCTGAAAAGACAATACACTTACTCTGACAGAAGGCTGCCTTAGCAATGTTGAACCCTATTTAATGGGGTTGGTCATCCTCCATTTTCCACACACCCTCTCCCAACTATAGTTATACTCATTCTTTGTTCTTTGTGAGTTTCCTTTGTGTCCTGGGAAGATAAACTCTGGGGACTACTTCACCCAGATGATATTGACCCTGGCCCCCAGTTAGATTCACCTATAGGAGACACAGACAGGAAATGAGGAGGTAAGACTATGGCTCCCCACCTCTTTCAAGGTGGGCTTGGGTGTTTCATAACGCTTCGTTGGTTCCTATATCCCTCTGCAAATCATCCCTTCAGTAATGCCTTCTCTGTGAACACTTTAGAGAGTGCCACCAATTTTCTGCTGGAATCCTGTTTGATAGACTGGATGTGTGACATAATAGAGTAGAGGTAAGTAAAAATCACAATTAAAGCACAGATACAGATAAGAATGCAATAAGCAAAGTTCCAAATACAAAGCAAGCTATAGATATATAGATATTTGAAGATAGAATTATATTTACTAAGTAAACTACATATGGCTATCCCTTTTTCTCTTGGTGCTAATCTTTGAGCCTTTACAACATTGGCACCTCTTAGAAAACTAATGAAAGAAGACCAAAGAGATAAACTAATACTAAGTTCAGTAATCCATTTTGTATTTTGCTCCAATATTGAAATAAAATCTACCTAGGAAGATAAAGACTTTAATTCATGAAACATAAGAGAAGACCAAGATATGAAGTATTTTTGAGGATACAAATACCAAAGATATATGGGGCAAATGTAAGAAAATTGGCTGATTTTTTTAGGGGTTAATGAATATGATGCTTTGCTCCCCTCTCACGCCCTAAATAGAGGATTTAATAAATGCTTCTGTGCTTATTTATTACCATATAGTACTCCTAGCCTTGTTTTGAAGAATCCTGTGAGTCAGATCTTGTTACAACTCAAAAACAAACAAACACAGAACTCTTACATGAAGGTTCTTCAGGTTCTTGAAGTCCCCATCTTTGATTTCGGTTATTTTGTTGTTTTGCAAGTCAAGCAGCGTAGTGTCAGGGGGAAGATCTTTTGGCACTTTTTCCAGACCTTGTGTGACAGTAAAAGAAATATGCAGTCAGTAAGAGGGACATGGGACCACAGAATCACAAAGGATGTGCTCACAAAAAAATCAATGTTGCAATGAAAGTTTTACCACTACCATATTTTTCTTCTTATAGGAATTACATCGACTATAGTTTAAAAGATCTGCTTTATCCTTTCCAAAGAAGTCAAATGCTCTATATATTTTTTAAAATTATACACTGACCACATTATTTTTCCCATGTAATTACTTTGCTGTGTAAAACTAAAATTCATATTTTGTAAGAGAGTGGCTGAAAATTCTCAGGGCACATTAAGGTGTTACCCCATTGTTCTTGTTTTAGAAAATAATTCCTTGGATCAGTGTTAAGTGCACATGATTTCTAAATTTATGCTTTTCTATATAAATATACCATTTAGTAGAGAAGAGCTTTAGCCAAATCACTGACGATCCATCTGCCCTAACCTACCATTGCCACAGAGGTACATTCAAAATGCTTCTGTCTCTTCCATTGGCTTTGTTTCATATTGATGTAGGAAGTTAAGCAGAAATTTGATATTCTATTAAAATTCTATCAAAGTCATGTGATCTTTTCTGTATTTGAGATTGTACAACATACATCAGAAAAGTTTTTCCACCTCTCCGTCGTACTTGAAGCTGGAATTCTTTCATTCACTCAACAAAGCCAATAGAATACCTTCTAGACATCATCAGTTTATCAGGTTCTGAGAACGCAGCATGACCAAGACAGAAATTGCCCACATCCCTGTAGAAAATATAATTAATCTACAGTGTTCAATAAAAAGGAAAACTGTAACAGGGAATGCAATTGTTATGTTGGAAAGATGTCTTTTCCATTTTGAACCTTACAGAAGTGTGTGCTGTTCAATTATCAAGGTAGTCATTGTGCTGTCTTCAAGTCCTCCATGAAAATTACAGAAAGTGTATCTGAAATCACCTACCTTCTAAGTTCTCTGCAAATAACTTTTTTACTCACATGACTCTGTTGATAGTGGGGGGGAAAAATCTAGTATCCAATTCAGAGATCAACCGTTATTATAAATTTAAATATCAAAATGCATGTGATTCTAAACATACATAAATATATTCCAAGAACTTACTACAGAAACAGTTCACAGAGAAATGACAAGAGTGAAGTGTTTTCGGTGATAAACAGCTATCTTGTAGGAGGATTTTTAACAGCATTATGCAGTCATGATCACTGCCATTTTCAGAAATGTCAGTTTGATAATTTCATGCAATTAGGAGTGGCAGTCTTCTGCCAAATCTTTGATAATTAGTGTTCTCCAACCAAGTAAAGACACATTGCCTTTCCTGCCTGCATTTCTTTATTACTCCATGGGCTTCTTTGTCAAAGTTTTAATTTCCACTTATGCTCACTTTTATACATTATTGAACTTAAATCCCAGTGACTCTTTTAACATTTGTTCAAATCTAAAGTGCAGATAAATTCCAGTTGTGGAGGGAAAAAATGATATATCTGCTTGGCTAACAATTTTGGTTATGTTGTCCTTCTAGAATTTTAGGAATGTCTTGGGGTGAATTGTATACATTATTTTTTTGGAAAATTTAGCATAAAAAAATCTTGGGATCTTCACATTTTAATGCTTAGAAAATCATTTTAATATTAAAATCATAACCCTACTATCTTCTTTGAGTTATAAGTAAATTTATATCCATCTCAGGGATTTTACATATTCATATTTTTATAAAACTTTGTATTTATTCTGATATCAGATGCAAGAACATACTGTTACATTTAAGGTCTAGCCAGGGCATTGCACTGTCAACTAGTTTTTCCAACAACTACAGGCAGAGTAAAACAGGGACATTACCCTAGTTATGAGTTCTTAGAATGTCACAAAGGGAAGGACTATTAAGTAACAGCTAGTCTATGATTCCAAATGCTGATCAGATAGACTCTATAATGAGATTCTCATCAGTCTATATCAAAATTAGAAAAGCAAATGAGTGCAATGAAGTTAGTTTTAATATAAATTACACATATGCACATACTCACATACATGGATACACACATTTCTGAAACTAGCTTCTGCTTCTGTATTAAACATACCTTCTTAAAAATCATTATAATAAGCAGATGCCAGGTTGTTGTTATTTTGTTGAATTTGGTTTTCACCTTATAAGAAATTAACTTGTTCAACATTCAAACAATCTCACTGGTCCCGGAAATTAAAGAACTTCTAAATTAGTCCAATACTCCCTTTTATGGGTAAAGAAACAGAAATCAAATGAAATTATATGACTTTGGGGCACCTGGGTGGCTCAGTGGGTTAAATCCTCTGCCTTGGCTCAGGTCATGATCTCAGGGTCCTGGAATCGAGCCCAGCATCAGGCTCTCTGCTCAGCAGGGAGCCTGCTTCCTGCCTGCCTCCCTGCCTACTTGTGATCTCTCTCTGTCAAATAAATAAATAAAATATTAAAAACAAAAACAAAAACAAAAAAAACAAAAAACTTCTATTAAAAAAAAAAAAAAGAAATTATATGACTTCACTAAGGTGTCTCATGTTTAATCTAAACCAAGAACAAGATGGTATGAGACCTCACTCTAGAACTATGCAACATGCCATATGTGTGTTTTTTTTAAAGAAGTTGATCTGTACTGTTCCTTGAACATACTATGCTTATTCTTAACTATTCATTTTGCTTTTGTTCTTATTATTTCTGTTTCATGGAATATTCCACCCACTCATGTCCTTCAAGCTTCATTCTCACAACCCCTAAAAGTGCTCTAACAACCCCTTTACCCCTCTCCTCTAGATATTCACCCTAACCACACCAGACAATGGCGACCACACAGCCCCTGCCAAATTCCTGTTTGTATATAAGCTCATGAGGTATTGTCCTGCACTTTAGTTTTCTTTCTTTTCTGTAAGTTCCAGAAGAGCTGGGACAAATGACTATATTTTGTGAGAGTTGTGGTCTTACCGCTTCATATATAAAGGTATCTTTTTGATTGATTAGGTTTTTTTTTTAAAGACTTTATTTATTTAACAGAGAGAGAGAGAGATCACAAGTAGGCAAAGAAGCAGGCAGAGAGAGGGAGGAAGCAGGCTCCCCACTGAGCAGAGAGCCTGGTGTGGGACTCCATCCCAGGACCCTGAGATCACGACCTGAGCTGAAGGCAGAGGCTTTAACCCACTGAGCCACCCAGGCACCCCAACTGATTGATTAGTTTTAAAATTCTAGTCTGTCCTGCTGTCCCATGGTGAAAAGTTCATGGTCATGGCTTCAAGATCTTTCCTGCTATGTTTTGGTACAATCCTCTCTTCAGATTCTGCTTTCACAATAGTTCTTACTTTCCTTGGAAGTACTTGAATACAACTGGCTATAATAATAATAATTTTCCTTCTGTTTCTTGGTTGGCCAGAAATATTTTAGGAATAAATATTACCATCAAATATTTCATCTCCATTATCTGCATCTGAAAGTTTCTCTCAATGTCTTCTGTATCTTTGACATATTTGTGAGGAACTTTTGGCTACATGTGCCTGAATGATACTATCTTTCCCGTCCCACATGATAACTGATTCAATGGTACAGTTTCTCAGTATGCCATGTATTTCTCATGGGAAGAGACCAATTATAAACCTTTGGATGGAGAAACAGACCCTCATTTATGTATAAGTATTGTCAAAAACAATCAAGCAAATAATGAATATTGAATCTGGTTAAGCCTGTAGATGTAACTCCCAATTTAGAAGAAACAGTTAAAGGTACATGCTTCAGTCTGATAAAGAAATGGATTCAACTATGCTAATTTAAAAATGGACAGAATATATAAACAGATATTTCTCCAAAGAAGACATCCAGATGACCAACAGACACATGAAAAGATTCTCAAGGCGCCTGGGTGGCAGTCTTTAAGGGTCTGCCTTCAGCTCAGGTCATGATCCCAGAGTCCTGGGATCGAGTCCCACATTGGACTCCCTGCTCAGCAGGAAGTCTGCTTCTCCCTCTCCCCGTCCCCTTGCCTGTATTCCCTTTGTCACAGTGTCTCTCTCTGTCAAATAAATAAATAAAATATTAAAGGAAAGAGAAGAAAAGATTTTCAACATCACTCATCATCAGGTAAATGCAAATTAAAACCATGAGCTATCACTTTATCACCTATCAGAACGGCAAAAATCAACAACACAAGAAAAAACACAACACACACAACACACAACAACACAAGAAAAAACAGGCATTGGTGAAGATGTGGAGAAAAAGGAACCTTCTTGCCCTATTGGTGGGCATGCAAACTGGGGCAGCCAATGTGGAAGACAGTATGGACATTCCTCAAAAAATTAAAAAATAGAACTACCTTATGATCCAACAATTACACTACTGGGTATTTACCCAAAGAATACAAGAACACAAATTCAAAGGGATTTATACACCCCCATGTTTATAGCAGCATTATTTGCAATAGCCAAGATATGGAAGCAGCTCAGGTGTTCACCGATTAAGAAGATCTGATATCTATCTATATAGATAGATAAATAGATATAGATATTTTTATATCATACAGATATAGATATAATCGAATATTATTCATCCATTAAAAAGAATGAAATCTTGCCATTTGAAATGAAATGGATGGCGCTAGAGAGTGTAATGCTAAGTGAAATAAGTCAGTCAGAGAAAGACAAACACATGATTGAACTCACAGGTTGGAATTTAAGAAACAAACAAACATGTAAAGGGGAACAAAAGAAGAGAGAGACAAATAAAGACACAAACTCTTAATTACAGCAAATAAACTCATGGTTTATGAGGGAAGAGGGAAGAGGAAATGCAACAATTCAGCAGATAAACTGCAAAGAAACTATAAGTAAAGAAATACAAGTTTTCCAAATGTATAGTTTAAAAGAGACTTAAAAACTATTTAAATGATTGCAGTATGTGTACTTCATTCGGATCCTAATTCACAGGAACTGTAAAATAAACTGTTTCTAATATTTATGAGACAATTGAAAATGTGTACTCAGAATGAATATTTGATATTAAATAATTTTACATTTTAGATGGGATCTGATAGTTATGATTGTATTAATTAAGAGCTTTCATCTCTCAGAGAAACGTATGGATATATTCTTGGATAAAATGACGTGACATCTGGAATTTGCTTCTAAATAAAATGGAAGGGGGAAGGCGGGTGGAGATACATAGAAAAATACTGGCAATAGTTGTTCCATGCTGAGAGCTGGATGACGGGTGCACCAGAGTCTCTCATTTTGCAGGTTTGTTTGTTTGTTTGTTTGTTTCTTTCTTTTTTTTTTTAAGATTTCATTTATTTATTTGACAGAGAGCGCTTGAGCAGGGGGAGTGGGAGCGGGAGAAGCAGACTCCCCACCGAGCAGGGAGCCCCCCACAGGACTCCATCCAGAGATTCCAGGATCATGACCAGAGCCGAAGGCAGATGTTCAAACCACTGAGCCACCCAGGCACCCCTCGTTTTGCAGGTTTTGTATATTTTTAAATGTTTCTACAATTCTTAAATAAGATTGGTATTTGCATTTTCATCCTGGCTCCTCTTCTCGATCCTTAACATCCCCAAACAAGTTGCTTCCACTGTCTAGGCCTCCTCGGTTTTGTTGCACCTTTCACAGAATTTTCATGAGAATTCAGTAAGTTGTTCTATTGTTCTACAAAATAATCTCCTACCAGAATGCAGAGCAGGCCCTCCATTAAAGACCTGGAAGTATCATCAGTACAGAGATGAAAGGGTGCAGCTCCGATTATCTTGCTGATTATTTAGTCTGTAAATCTGTGAAAAAGTGGTTGTTTTTTTCCTGGATAACATAATTATAATGCATATTATCCCAAAAGCTGAAATCTGCTCTGCCCACAGATCACATACAGACTTTTCATTTAAAGCTCTTATTCCTGGGTTGGCTCTTCCTACTAGACCCTTTGTGGTCTTGCTGCCTCCGTCATGTTCCCACGAAGTTCAGGGTCTCTAAAGAGCTTGTCTACCAAGCTCTGCCTTTGGCTGGTCACCCCTCGTTTAGCAAGCATATATTCCCCGACAAATTGCTAAACTTCCCTAAAGCTGTTCTGGTCCATTTAACTCTAGTTTAATAGTGGCAAATGGTATGCTCTTTTGGTGACTTTGTAAACTATCAGTCTTTGTTTATGCTGGGTTTTTTTTTTTTGGTCAGCATTATCATCTTTAGAATCAGAGGGGCTTTGAGTTCAGATCAACTCAGACACTAACCAGAGATAACTAAGAACATTTACCTTAGCATTCCCTTGCCGCTATCTCTTCATGTGAAAATGCTGAGCATGAAGTAGACCAGGGTAGAAATACTAGAGCTAAAGGTGCTTTCAAGGTGATTAAAAACTTTATTCAGTTGAAAATTGTTCATTTGAACTGAAACAAGTCCTCAAAGTGTATGAAACCATTAATAACCATTAATACTCAAACTTAAGTATATTTTTACCTTTAGCTTTTAAATAAAAAAACTTAAATTCTATCTGTGTATATGATCTTATTAACTATATATGATTTTAACTAAGTCACTGTTATTGAAACTAATGAATTTTATAGTCATTCCCAAATTATATGGGAAGTAAGATAAGCATTTTAAGTGAAATATTGATTAGCCAGGTAAAATTCGCTTCAAAAAAAGATATTCTACAACAGAAAGAAACCCATCGAGATATGATTCAATGCCTTTCTTACAATCTTTAAGTACAAAGTACAAAGTTTAAGTAACTATGAAATAAAGTTGTAAATTAATGTGCATATAATTGATTTGACCTCTTAAGTAGTTTGCAACTGTTAAATAATGACCTTCACAGGGATGTGTAATATATGTGGACCTTCTATATATTATACAATTTATGCCTGTGTTTCTCATTATAAATGTATATAAATCCATTTTATATACATATGGAGATAATTGCATTTTCCAAAGATGGTATTAATTGTATCTCCCATCCTGGTCACAATATTCAATACAAACTAGTCCCAACCCCACCAAAAGATGAGGTCAAATTCTCCTCTTGTGGAATCTGGGATATAATGTCTCTATGACCTAATGGAATGGGCCAGAAGAGACACACAGCATGACTTCGGAGTCTAGGTCAGAAAAGGCTGTGCAGCTGCTACCCAGTTCTTCTGGGACACTTGCTCTGGGGGGCAGCCAGGGGCTAAGGGCTATGTAAAAAAGCCTGTGTAAGTTGAGACCACCCTGCTGCAGAGGCCACGTGAAACACTCCAGCTGACAGAACAGCTGAGCTCACAGGGAACAGCAGCACCAACTCCAGCTACAAGAGTGAGCTGTCTTGGGTGTGGAGCCTAGGAAAGACTCCCCATGGCCATGGCCCCAGCCAACACTTGACTGCGATGCCTGAGAGACCCCAAGCGAGAACAGCCTTTCTGAGATCTGCTCAAATTTCTTGTACTTAAATAATGAGCAAAATAAAACTATCTTTTTTTTAGTCGCCAAGTTTTGAGATAAAATGAATTCAGCAACTGTAACAGGAGCAGAGTGGTTTTCTAAATGTAATTATTTTTCAGTGAGTATCCTTTAATATAACTCTATATTTTCCATTTAAATGCATTATTTCCGAGACTAGTCTGAATTATTTATTTGTCCCCCCAAAATCTGTAAATGGAAATTTATCTTTTTAAAAATAGGATTATTTATTGAAGTAAATAAAATTTTACTCAAGATGTTACCAGAAAATCATTTCTGAAATAAATTCTTTGAGAATTATACTTTTTTTTTTTCAAGTTGTCCCAGTGATGAATAGCATGGTTCTGCTAGCAAATGTCAACAATCTGGTAAACATCATGTTGGACAAAGGCCAGGTTGTCCTAAGACATGATGCTTTCTTTTCCCCCCGTTCTGTGGCAGAGGTCCAAACTCCAAGATTTATTCTTGTTGGTTTCCAATAATATTTTTTATAATGCTGTCTTCAATTTAATAATTAGGACAGTGGTGATACACTTCAGTATTTGGCACGTGACATGACATGTTGGGAGCCCCGGCTCCATCAAAAACCTTTCCTCTGCTCAAGGCAGGCATGTTCCCTTATTTCCCTCTTAAAAATGGCAATTTGATTGTGGTGGTAGTTGGATCAGCTTTCAGAAATAGGAGTTTTCCCCCCTTCAATTCAGTTCTTTTTTTCAAATAAGCCCAAGGAAGGTTGAACCTTTCTGGTTCTACGTATGGTCACCCTCAAAACAAAACAAATGAATAAACAAAGAAAAGCAAAAATAATGTGTACCACAGCTCCATGACTCTTAATTCCCACTTAGCCATGTTCCCTCCTTTTCCCAGCTTGACAGAATGAGGAAGTTGTAGAACTATACACTCATCCAACACTAGATCCTGGATATGTTCACTTACTCATCAGACATTTCTTGATGTTGGACTATCCACCAAGTAGAAGGCATTTTATTAAGTAGAGGAAATACAAAAATAAGTTCTCACTATGCTTCCCTTCTGGTAGAGAAAGTAAATGTATAAATAGATAAATAAAATAGACTGAATCACGATTATATACCATATATTTGAGTAATACAGAAAAATCAAGGCAAATATCAATTACAGCGAACCCACAGACGTAGACAAGCTGCAGAGATCGCCTCAAAGCAATCTGTAAACTAAGTCAAGGGTTTATTGAATCCTGAGTGTCGTAGTGTAGTTGCTAGAGAGCTCTAGAGGGCTTTCTCCTTTTACTAAGACTGGATTGAAAACCGGATTAATTCTTCTTTATCCTTATTTTTAAGGGAATTATCTAATCTTTTTGCTACTCTTTGAAGGAGAAAACTTCAGATTAGAAGGTCTCCTGCATTTCTTTTACCCAGGGAATTGATATTCTCACAACCTGTCCCCATCCTGTCTCCTGGAGCCAGGAGGATCTTCCAGAAGAGAATGCCTCACAGCTGCAGTCTGATCAAATGCCCTGATCCCACACAGCTGCCGTTCTCTCCCTCCTGGGACTGAGAATGAAACCAGGGATATGTCAGTTCTCAGTCAGGTCAGGAAGACAGATGCTTCCTTTGGCTTTCTCTGACTCCTCTGTTCCTCCTCCCCATCTTTAATCCCTGGTGTCAGGAACGTTGGCCATCTGGGTCACATGAGAATTCTTCCTGCTGCGTCTAATGATCTGCCACGCTCCACACTACCCAATATGCATTTAGGCAACCCACTGGGCATGCTCTGCACACAGCTCCTTCCCTTGCCACGTCTTAGGCACACCCTTTTGATGCATCTGAGATTCTTAATGAGGGTCACCCTACGTCCCTGCTGCGGCAGAGCCAGATACAAACTATAAAAGCAGTTGAACTTCCGGCATTCTCTCTGCCCCTCTACAAAATAGCCCTAATTTATTCTTCTGAGTTGATTTCACAGAGGAAATCTAATAGTTCCTTTACCTCACATATAAAATTTGCTTCTGGAAAACCAGTTTCCCCAGATAAGAAATAAGCTATCGCATGTATGTCCCAAGGGGTGGCTACTGACAAAATTTTCACCAGTTGAAGCAAAATGATTAAAAAGAAGAAAACGAGCTCTATGCAGTGTAAAGGGTGGTGGGATTTTCTTTTTCTTTCTTCTTCTTCTTTTTTTTTTTTTTTTTGTTAAGGCATTTTTAAATCTAAAATATCCTTTGCCATATGAAGTACATTTTAGGAACCAGTAGTGATTTGCACTACTTTTACATGGCAAAATAAAATGTTACATCTTCCAACATCATCTCTGGAGAGCCAAATATGTGGGTTGTGAATCATTTATGATTATAAAATATACAAATGTTTCACTGTTGTCTACTTCACCTAACCCATTTTGTTCAAAGGAATGGTGTTTGGAGAAGGCTGAATTGCTTGATAATTATATAATTTTCTAATATGTGTCTATTTATAGTTGGAGGGGATGTGGTCCTATTCAGGAGAGAGGGGAGAGAAGGTGCTACTTTGTGTTCAACTCTACAGGCCATCCACTTCTCAGAGATTCTCAGTGTCAAAGAAAAATAAAAGAACATTATGAGGAATAACCTCATGTCACTAGCCAACTTTGTCTGAAATGGTAAACTCAATAGAACAGTATGGTAGACACTCTTATCAATATTTTCTATTCTTACCTAATGAAATGTTATATTCCCATTTATCCAATGAAAGTTTCAATGTAAAGCAGGACTTGAGTTCAGAGATGTTGAACTGCAAAACCCAAGTTCTTGCAACTATTAAATCATTTTAAAAGCTATTTAAATTCTTTTGAAATTCATCAAGGGTTTCCTGGGTGGCTCAGCAGGTTAAGCATCTGAGTCTTGATTTCGGTTCAGGTCACGATCTCAAGGGTCTTGAGAATGAGCTCTGCACTGGGTTCCAAGTTTCGCATAGAGTCTACTTGAGGATTCTTGCTCTCCCTCTCCCTCTGTCTTTCCCCCTACTCACCGTCTCCCTCAAATAAATCTTTAAAAATTTTTTTTTAAGATTTTATTTATTTATTTGACAGAGAGAGATCACAAGTAGGCGGAGAAGCAGGCAGAGAAAGAGAGAGAGGGAAGCAGGCTCCCCGCTGAGCAAGGATCCTGATGCAGGGCTCGATCCCAGGACCTGGAGATCGTGACCTGAGCTGAAGGCAGAGGCTTAACCCACTGAGCCATCCAGGTGCCCCTTTAAAAAAAAATTCTTTTTAAAAAGAAATTTATCAGTAACTGTTACTTTAATTTGGAAGAATAGTCAAAAAACAATGCTTCGGCTTATTTCACCTACCAGGGCTGATCTGCCTTTTAGCAACAAGATGGAAGTCAGTAAAAATAATGCTACCTGGTAACACTTGAGCCAAAGATGAATGGTGACCTAGTAACACTTGAGCCAAAGAGTACACATCTAACTAAGGGAACTGTTTTCCTTCAAAATAGTACACAAAACATCATTCACTCACAAGATCAATATTAAGACACTTCAAAAATCTTTGGCAAGAATGACTTACATTGTAGGCTTATTCTTTTAAGGTAACCCATAGATTGTTGAATTTCTTAATCTTACATTTATTTGTTTTATGATTTCTACATTTAAGAGGAAATTGCTTTATGTTTCAAGAGGATAGATTAAAAAAGAGAGAGAGCGAAGACAGGGATCTCATTTAGTTCTGGCTCAAACGGCAATCTAAATTACAACAAATTTAGCCAAACAACTTGGCCAGTATCTATGGAGTATTCATTACTTTCTTTGACAGGTGAAAATATGTTTATTTTCTCAATCCCCCATGCTAGAGAAAAATATACATAATGCTACTCTGATAAATTGGAATGAGAAGAACTAAAACAGTCCATGTATCTTCTTGAAAACCTCAAATTTTCCTATGGGTTAATTATTCAATTCCAATTACACAGTTTTTACTTCTTAGCTTTGATGTAGAACTGCTTAAAAATTTGATGTTGTTTAACTTTGCCAAAAATACTTCTTAGCAGCAAAAATAGTCAAACATTTTAGTAAGAATTGTTTGCTTTTATTAAATATTGTTTAGTTATAAGACGGCAATGGACTACTGTCTTTCAACTCTGTAGCTCCCCTCTGCTCATTAAAAGCTCTGGCAAGGATGATCCTTAATAAAACATTAGCCCTTGATAAGGTTAAGCATTCACTTTTCTCATCCCAAAGTGCATAACATTTTCTTCTTTATTAAAATAACTCAAGTTTCATGTTCAGATCACTAAATAACTAAAAACAAAAACAAAAAAAATAAACTGCATGTCTTTACGATGAATAAGATTGACTATTTCTCCTTCCTTGTTATTTTCTACATATCTTCCACCTTTTACTCCATACAGTCATCACATAGAAAATATATGTTGAGAGTCCACTGTGAGCCAGGCACCACACACAAATAATAGAATATCTAAGGTTGGCTGTGATCTTTCTTCAGATGAAGATGTCAAGGCTCCGAAGAATGCCAAGAACATAGACTGAGAAGTTTGATGGTAGTGGAGAGTGTCAATAGAGTGTTTTCTTCAAAGACAAACAGATTATTCTTCCTTTTCAAGATGTATTTTCTGTTTTAGAAATATCTGATCAAAACCTTCCATAATATATTTAAATATGAATTTAATAAAAACTACAAGTAACTTAGATGAGACTACTGCTCATGGGAACTTAGTTCCCTTCATGCGGTAGGGTTTCCCAAAAGAAATCGTTAGTATAATCTTTGCTATGTCCTTGGTATATAGGGTCAGTCAGCCTTTTCAAGGAATGCACTCTGGGCTCTTAGATAAAAGGTAACATGTAGAAAACGTCCTCATCCAAAAACAAACACATAAATGAAATAAAATAATAACAAGGACATCAAGGAAACCAAGTCATGAGACACCCAAGTCAATGAACTTGACATTTCTGGAGACTGGATTTTTCTGTTTAGTTTTGAGCAATAGGCTTGGGCTTTTTTTTTTTATGAGAGTCAACTGGAAAACTATCTCATAGGCTTTTATCAGACTCAAGTTTTATAATTTATTATATGAGTAAACTATATTTATGGAAAATAAAACCAATGAAGTGACTGGACAACTCTTTCCTCCTTAAAAATATCAGCTGGTCATTGTTAGCAATATATGTGGTGGAAATAATCATGGATCCCTTTAACCTTGTTTCCAGAGGCAAAATGAGATTTCATTGGATTCACATTTTCTTAGGAACTTGGCCATTTCAATAATTTTTTTTAAGTTTACCCCCAGTCTATCCATCATAGGGTGATTCCAATGTGCAGATATTTTCAACTGCATGATTCTCCTGCCTATACTAGAAATGCAGGTAATGTCCAGATGCTTACAACAGTTTCTGTAGAACTTGAGAGTTATCTAATCCCCCTTGTAGCAAATATACAATTCAAAAGAGAAATAATCACCACCAATATCATATCAGACTGACAAGGACCATATTTGTCTTCCTCACTCCTTCCTTGCCAGGGCCTACAAGAGATCTGACCCATTGTGGGATCTCAATATATTTGTTGAATGAATGAATGAATCTTGTGAAATTATCCTGTAGCCTTTTTAAAGCCTTTCTACACACTTTCCCCCACCCGGTGTTAAATGGCTATATAATATGTCTGCATTTAAAAAGCTGTCCTGAATGTTTGATTTTGAGTTGTTACTATCTGACATGATTTATGTTTTCCTGGGGGTCAGCATGTAGTTTATTCCAACTGTAGAGGTTAGTGGCAAATTTTCCTGTAAAATACTGCTAGAGAGACTATGTTCTGAATAGATACAGGGTTCCCAAAAGAAGTACCCTACTAAAAAAAAAAAAAAGAAGTACCCGACTACACGACTACACTATGGAGTTTCTTCTATTAGGAATTACACCATGACAGAGTCATTCTGTGAAGATTTTTGGTTCTTTTGTTTTTCCCTTATAAGAAAATGAACCAAAATGAGAGGGAGAGAGAGAGAGATGCAAATCAACTGTCATGTCAACTATATTCATTCCCTTTGGCCCATCTGCTGGGGCCTCAAACTTTCTGGAGATTTATCTTTTGAGTGTATTGCTCTTGGAATTCCCAGACCAGATTTTTCTTCAAACGTGATAAATCAAGCTGTATACTGTGTTAGGCTAAAGATAAATGTCCTGTGATTATATTGAATATTTACACCATATCTTAGTTGTAAAGATTGCTTTGAAACTTTCTAAAGAATATAAACAGTGAGATTACAAAATGCCAAAGGCAAAGGCAAAACCAAGACCCAGAGATTAGGGGAGTATTTTGGTACTTGAAAGATAATGTTTTGTTCTAAAACTTTACTTGTTTTGCTTCTGATAACTGCATACTTTACAATTTAGTAATGTTCGAACTCTGTTATCTGGGCTAAGCCAAGAGTAGAGACATCACCCAGGTTTTAACATCTAACATTTCTTGAAAGCAAATCACGGAATTAAAATAAGCCATCCCTTTGGAATCGTGGAACAGGAGACATTATTTGGCTCAAAATTTCATTTTACAGAAATGGGACCATGAAGTTCGGAAAGTTTTTTTTTTTTTTTTTTTTTTAAAGTGACTTGCAAAGGTGATGGAGTCCCAATTTGAAAAAGAAAGAAAAAGATCTAACTTCAAAGCTCCTTCTTTCTATGCTAGCCAGCTTCCTGCACTTCTCCATAGGTGGCGCTGTCTCTCACATTTGGAACTGCAGAGATGAAAAGGGAGAATGCTAACCTCTCCGGGAAGCTATTCCTGTGAGTGAAGCAAGACAGGTAGAGAGAGCCCGCACCTACTCACCCAGATCAGAACACTGGACAACTCGCAGATGACACTGACAGCGGAAGGGACACATAGGTCCCAGAGGCTCTAGGGCAGACTCCACACCGGGGCGCTCTTCTGGGCCTATTCCAGAAGCCTCATCTTCTAGCATAAAGTCAAACAAGCCTCTCTGTTGGAACGGCCCAGCCCAGGAAACTTGTGCAAGCAGGAGGAAGATGATGGTGGCCTTCATGATTTATCTCATGTATTTTCACAGGCAAGGAACCTAGGAAACAAACAAAAGGTTTAGAAGAGTCACAAAACCTGGGTACTGCGTTATCTTCTGAAACACCCCACAGTAGAGTGAGTGTCAAGTATATATATATATATATATATATATATATATATATATACTTTGTTGTGTGTGTATGTATGTATATATATATATAACAAAAACAACAACAGAAAAACCTTTCATTTCTTGTTAGGAAGCAGAACACTGAAATGTATTTGAAAGGTACGTAACAGATTAAGTACAGCTCTTTACTTAGGAAAAGAAATTTGAATGCAATTTGAATCTGCCTGCTTGAATTTGGGGTCTGGATTGAGACAGTATATTATATATTCACCTCATTTGCAAACTTGTTAGGATGATAAGCCCTATTGGAATTCTCAGGGCTCACTCAACACAAGTCAGGTCACAGTCAAATAAAATCTGGTCTATAAACATGAAAGATCTTCAATTCCTATGTCAGAAATCTCTCTGGAAACCAATCTCATCTCCCCATCCCACTGTATTTATCTTGGTCCAGAACTTTCTCATCACTCCCTAAACTATCACAAGAGCTTCCAAATGGTCTCAGCCTTGAATATTTGTTCTACTCCAGGTCTTCCTCCACTCTGCTGCTCAAGTCATGTTCTGAGAATTAGATTTCATTGCCTTCCTCTTCTACGGAAAACTCCTTGTTGACTTCTCAAGACTTGCCAATAAGGTCCACATCCCCTCTGTGGCCTGTGAGACCATTCGTAATTTGGTACCAACCAATGTTTCGAGCCCAGTTTCTCTGTATCTCCTCTTTCCTCCAGTCCCCACCTCAACCCTGCCACTCAAAGCTAAGTGCCATTTAAAATACCTACCTTGCAAGATGGCTGTAAAGACTGAAAATGACAATGGACTTCCCTTGTGGATACCCTGGCTCATCCAGGCAGGACACGGCTTCTTCCCTCTTCCGTGCCCCAAAGCACGTTGCTCTTACCTCTTTTAAAGAACTTATCACATTATACTGTAATTTGTTTTGCATGTTCGGTCTGTCCCCCCAACTAGAAGATGTACTCCTTCAGGGCGTGTCTTATTATTCTTTGTTCTGTACCCAGGCCTTGCACAACATTTTGCCCATAAATGACTCAATTGACCATCAATTTATTAACAATACAAGTTATTCCGTTTGTTCCAGGCAGCCAGTGGGTCTGATTTCTTAAAACACAAACTTATCTTTTTTTCGATATCAAGTCTATAGCCTGAGAAAGGTAACAAATGGAAAACCTTAATTTGGTGGAAGCACAATTCATTTTTTAAAATAAATCTATGGGCCAGTTTCTCAAACTGATCATTTTTTATTAAAGCAGCAAACATATATGGGAAATCCTGATTTTTATAGGACTTACATGGTATCTGGTTTTACCTAGAGGGCAGTTTTATAAACAAACATAAGTGCAGTTTTGACAAATCCATATCGTATTCATTTGATAAGCATTTACATACGTACATCTGTCTTTGAGTTGGTGCTCAGCCGGCTGAAGGGAACTACATAGATCTGAATAACAAAGAGTAGTTGATCATGTAGAGAACACGCGGTTTATTTCTTACTTTGTATGTTTTAAAACCCTATGGAAACTGTTCTGAGGATTCCCAAAACACACAGCAGATGTTACCTTTAGTTCTCCCACACCTACTTTGAAGTATACACTTGTAAGCATCATATTAAAGCTGCCCATTCATAACCAGACTTTAAAAAATGATTTTTAGTCATCAGCCAACTGTAACACATGCAACAAAACCAAAAAACAAAGACAAAAAACACACCACGTTGGATGCCCTGACCTCAATGTATCTATCTACGTAACTTCTGGAAATTCCTGGCTAGATGCACTAGAGAAGGAAAAAAAAATGTTTTTGAATTTCTTGCACTTTTGTTCTTCAGCTTATATTTATTAGTGAGATATGTGTAAGGCAGTAAATACGCAGTACAGGCATGTGGCTTCTCATTTTAAAAATACCACAAAGATTATTATTCACACTGCCCCTTTAAATTCAGTATCAGGTTTTCTCTGGGAGCATGTTCCCACTCAGTTACTGCACAGCCTTTTAACGGAGACCCTATTGTTTTGGCAGTGTTCCCTTGGACTCGATCTAAGGGAGTGGTTTCTGTCTGTTTCACATTAAAATGTAATGTTTACTGTTTACCATGGTTTGCTAGGCTTGCATACTTAATATAATTTTAGAAGGAAAATGAAGCAAAGTAATTGCAGATTTAGTAAATCGCAATGAGAATTAATGCAGATGTCGTTTTTTGATCTTTTCTCCAGAACAGAAAATGCCTGGTTGTTTCACCAACCCCAAAAAGGAAATCTTGAACGCTAGCTCAGAGGAATATTATCATTTATATGTGTTTACTCTTCTTAAAGTTGTGCAAATTATCTGCACAATATTTTTCTTGATTTGAAGCTGAACACAAGCAGGGAGTTTATGGCTTCCATTACTTATTTTATATCACTCGGATGCATGTGTGCGTGTGTGTGTGTGCGTGTGTGTGTGTGTGCATTTTAACCCTGAATGTCCTGAAGAAGAATAATACGTCCCGAAACCTTATACAGATTCCCCCAAGAGATGATTTTTTAAATTAGTGTCATCATACTTGAAGACCGAGCATCTTAAAACCATTAATGTGGACTGTTGATATTAATAATTTCTTAATCACTTCCTTCCTTCCTTAGTATATAAGAAAAATAAACAGAAAAGTGCTGATACCCTTGCAGAAACCAAGGAGATTATGAGACAATATACTGTCCAAATTTCACTGAGATTGTTTTAAGCGTTCTCAAAAAATAGGACTCCTTCCTAGATGCTAATTGCTAACTAAGTATAATGTCACTAGTCCACTAAAGCTAGTCCCTACAGTTTAGAAGTGTTTCAACAAAAATAATAATTTCTGGCTCCTTAAACTGCTTCAGCTCATTAAATTAACTATATCATTCAGTTCAGCATTTGTAGGGTATCATTTATGTCTTTGGTATGACTTTCAAAATTAAATTTAACCCTCAAGAGATAAATAAAACTATAACTACAGAGCAAAAAAAAAATTCCCCAGCACTAGGTGCATGAAAAACCTCAATAATAATGGAAATAATTTAAAAACAGACAATAAAAATGGCATTTATCTATAAGGACTGCTATAGGAAGCATTTGGTTCTTCTTCTGGTCAAAATAGCAATAGGAAAAGAAAAAGCCACAGGAATTTATGTCACTGGGACCCCACTTAGCCAGTGGTCATTGTGTTACCCTGATTGGAAATCAGCAAGAAAAATAACCTACACCCTCCTTTTCAAGTGATGTACCTTACAATAAAATTTCATTTACACTGAAAATACTGGCTGGGTTTTTTCTTTCTCTGTAAGGAATTATGTAGCTAACTCTGAGATTATCTTCAAAAAGCAGCATAAGTATTTTCAATGTTTCTTTTCACCTCTCTGGTGATCATTTCTATTCTTTTCTAGGTTGTAGAAATATACATTTATTTGACTTCTGCAGCTAAGCACCAGAGTTCACATCTCTTGAGTTTTTAAAAGTTCTGAAAATATCAAGAATTCAGGAGGGAACTAAATCCCTTAAAAAAAAACCATATATATATATATATATATATATATATATATATATATATAACAAATAGTATGCTGATCTAAAATATAAATACTTTCTAAAGAGGTAAAACATTTCATTAGTACAAATACAAAATATATCAATATAGACAGTCATGATGTTAGGTTATATATATATTTTTAATAAATATCCTTGCAAGAACAGAAAGAACTAAAACAATGCATTCAACCATTTTACCAAATATTCCACTTTTGTCTTCAAGTAATACTTGTTTAAAACACTGCATCAAGATTATCAAAAGTTTAGCATGATTTTTTTTTCTTTCTTTTCTTTCTCTCCCCAAATAATTCCTTCTGCTCTCAACTTGATCAAAGTTTTATTAGTCTGCAGCAGAGTTCAGGACAATTATTGAAAACCATACCTTTTAATCCGGGGATTTGCCACAGGAGCCCTCAAAGCTGAGATGTAATTACACTAAATATTCAGCCCAAGCAAAAGAGTTTGCAGGTGTGGAAAGGAGGAGGGGGTAGGTGCTGCTCTGTGACTGTCACTAGGTTGCAAACCTCCTGCTTCTACTCCATAGCACAGTTAAAAAATAAGGTTTCCCTCAATGAACACAATCCGGCTGACACCCACATTAGATCATATGGTAATGATATGTGTCTTGTATGGCTGCCAGAAAGTTTATCGGCCTTTTTTCTCCCCGTTTGCTTTATTCCTTTGGCATCTGCTTAAGATTCTAAACTGCTTATGTGGTATAGAGGGGCAACTTGATTTGAAATTTGTTTTATTGTGTCGATTCATTTCCTGAAAACATTCTAACTAAAGGGTTTGCTTCCCCACCCCCGTCTTACTCCACTATCCACCCTTTCTAGTCTTGTTTATAAGTAACATTTAGACTTCCGAAATGACAGTTTTTCTGGCTTTCGTGATGTGCAAATCTGGCAAATGGAACGAAATTAATCTTGTGGTTATTTTGAATGTGGTCTGCAGAAATCCATGAGTAGTTTTATATGAAAATACTCTTTCAGATTCTTACTTGCCCTGGGCTGTTTGTGCAAATTCAAGTACTCTGCCGTGGAGTTTTTCTACGTATTTCGAACGTATTTCTAAAGCGTCCTGGAAGAAAGTCACAGTTTTATACGAGAAGAATGTCACTTTTGCTGCTATTATTATTAATTATTATTATTATTTCATTACTCATAGTTTACAATCTTTCTTGTCATTTACTAACTGTTGGGTTTCTTCTTATTTTTCTAAATAAAACACATAGATACTAGGAATTGGTAACTTTTTAATTTAGCCTGCATATGAAAATTTTGATTTTCATGGACTCTGCTTTTATATAATCCAGAACCTTGAAAAGGCAACAGAGTCTATGGCTCTTTTCAAATTTCAGTAAATAGAAAAAAGAAAGTGTAAACACAAGGACTGTTATTTATTTAGCCACTGCAAAGCTTTTTTGAGTTTTTGTAATTCCCTGACGGGGTGCTGTTTAATTCTCCCCCTGTGTGTCTCTGTGTTTTGACTTGTATGCCTTGGCCCTTAGGCTGTTGTTACCAGGTGGAGACTTGAAATCGACATCTGTGAAACAGGAGAGGATAGCCCTCCCCTCCCATCATCCACCTTCCCTTTCCCTCCTCTAGCCATCCACGTACCCAATTCTACAGTGAATACTTTTGCCTTGGTGAAACTTGAAGGAATTAAATTCTTGAGTGGGTATCTGCAGGAGGGGAGGGGGTGATATTTTACGTTATTTTCCAAGACCCGCCTCCCTAATTTTGTAATGTCTTACCCCACATCTCCTCTCTTTGACATTGGAATAACCACATGCCCAGTTATTCCGATCTTTTAGAAAAAAAAAAAAAAGCCAAGTATTATTTTCCCTGGACTTCGGTGCAAAATCCATGATCCCCTTATGTGGACTTAATTATGTTTTCCTCTTGAATTCCTCTTGCATCCATTTTTTTCATATGACATGCAATCCCTTCTTCTTCATGTAATAGCTGTTGACAGACATGTGTCACCCCAAGGAAGGAAGGGCACCATTTTCATTTGTAGAGTCCCTGCACCAGCACAGTCATGGTGTATATAGTAAATTCTTAAGAAACACTTGGTGAATGACCACATAAAGACAGTCAGAACATTGGCTCTAGATCCCACCATAATTATTGTTTTGCCGAGATCCCGGTTTGCTCCTTATCAAAACCCAACCCTACCGTAGTGTATATGATGAGTAATGGCAATAATTGTCACCGAAGAGAGAGAAAGGGGTGGAGGGATAAGGGTATGAAGGAGAAAGTTGAAGAAGAAGTAGGAAAGGAAGAGGAAAAGAAGACACGGTATCTTGATATGTAGATCATCTTACTTTCATAAAGCAGAGGCATTTTGGTTGCCATTTACATCTGGGTTTTCTTCCTCTGATAGTAAGATATCACACTAAATCTCTCTGAGTCTCAGTTCCAATATCTGGATAATAGGTAAAAATTATGACCTACCTTAAAATATTGGAGAGAAGATGAAATGAAGCAGTATATGAAGCACAGAATTCAGAGCATGGCCCAATAAATTAAGCTCTCCATAAATATTAGCTTTTATTGTTTTCTGATGTATGTCATAGCAATCCTTTGAGAACAGCAAGGGAAATCATTTTTACTATTTCCATTTTACAGATGAGTAAATGCAAGTCCAATGATCTGCCCAAGTTCACAGAGCTGGTAAGAAGCACAACAGAAACTAACACCCACTCTTGCAACTATTCTAGTCTTCTGTTATTGTACTAGATTTTAAGAAAGACCAAGCTCTTAGTAAAGAAAATTAACTAGCAAAATTCTCGGATAACATGTCTTTGCAGACTAGTTTAAAAACTGTGACCAAGTTACAATTCTTTTTATATGTCACATTTGTGCAAGAACATGCATTTCCATTTTGTTCTAATTTAAGAAGTTCGCTTCCAAAATCCCAAGGGTTTTACCAACCCTCATCTTATTTAAAATCCCTTTAACCGGATGTTAAGTTGTATACATTGTCACACCCACTTTTAGGTAGAAGACACTAAGACACAACCAAGTCTTATGCAGCTAAATCACAAAGTTGCCATGTGGCTATCAACAGAACTCAGGTCTCTTGTAATTCTAGTGTGAAATGGAATACTTTTGAGGCTAGAAGCAGTGGTTGTGCAGAGGCTGCTGAAATTTATGCTGGCTTGGAATGTTTGGGGGTAGGGTTCACCCAAACATTGGCTGCCTTATAGATATTTGAAATATTCAAATTCAGAGCACATACTACATCTGCTGTTAAAACCACTTAAACTATGATTTCTACTGACAACCCACTAGTTAGCAGGGTAACTATATTCTCCATGTTGTCAAAGTTCATTTCAAGGCTAGTCACTCTTTCTCCCCAACATCAAATACAAGTGATTTAAATTGTACCTGTATATTAAAGATGTGAAGAATGCCAGAGTTTAGAAAGTTCTCCTTCAGACACCCTTTTATTTTCTAAGAGGTCTGGAAGCAAGTAATTATCTTCACAAAACTGATGTGACTGGTTTATTCTTAGACTGACTCTTCAAAGTCAGGTCAGGGACTGGAATGTGTTGTGTGGCTCTTTATTTTGCTACCCTGGACAGATTTTCTCTTTCAGCCGAGAAAGAAGGTTCAGGTGCAATTCAAGGCAGCCTTGAACACAGGGTGGCTCGAAACACAATCTGGTAGTAGAAAACTATTCCGTTAGCATCTTTCTTTCCCACAAGCCTCCTCTTCCCTGACCCATCATCTCTTTGTCCCATTTACATGGGCTTGTATAAATAACTTAACCTCTCTGCCCCTCCAGTTTTAAATCTATAAAATGTGCGTAAGCATAGAATCACGTACTTCATAGATTTGTGGAGAGGTTTCAGATAGGTGAAAACATACAGCGTTTGGAATCGTGACTGACACCTATCACGTAGCACGTGAGTGTTGCTTGTTGCTTATGTTGCTGTCACTCCTGTGGTGGTGGTGTTGCAGAACTTTGCTCCGGAACCCCAGTCTGGTGACCAGAGCGCACCCTTTCCCCAGCCCGAGATGCCAGAACTCAGCTAAGCCATGACAGAGTCAGAAAAGCAAGGACGTTGCAGTTAGGTAAGTTTGGGTTTAAACCTTCCCTTTGTACTCGTTAAATTACTCTCTGCCCTTCCTTACGCATAACATTTCACTAGGTTCCAAGTCCTGCTCCAACGCATTCATGGACTTCGAAAGGAGCCAAAGGCTCCAGGGGAAGGACCTCGACTCTGGGAATAGAGACGAGGACAGGGTAAGCTCTGAACTAAGGCAGGGCGAAGGTGCCTCTCTCTCACCACAGGGAGGTACTCGGTTCCTTCATTCTCTGCCTCTCCTCTTGAATGCTCAGGAGTATCTCTTTTATCAGTGACACTCGAGAGATTTTTATTCTTTTCCTGAGTTATCAGTTTGTGCTGGGACAACAAGGCAACGTTTATTGAATATCTAGTAGTGTGGGCAAAGAACATAACTCTCTATTAAATACAAGGAAATTTCCAGTAACTTGTCCATCAATCAGCAAATACAAACTGAGGAACCACTATGAGAGAAAACATTAATATTAGGCACAATGGAAGATATTAAAAAATAAAAAGTATGATGCGAAAGGCATGACCTTAAAGAACTCACACCAGTAAGGAGATAAGGCATAAACTATATACATATATATAGTAATAGGTTTAGTGTATGTTTATTTATTTGTATTTATGTTATATATAATATGTTATATAATACAATAATGACATATATATTATATATAATATGTTATATAACAAATATATGTGTTAGCATTTTAGAGTTTTCATCCCAGGAAATTCATAATGTTATATAACTATAATTCCTAGCCAAAGTAAAGCATGATATAATTAAAAATAATTGTCTTAGAAAGGGAGAGGAGTGATAGGGGAGAGATCATTTTACACAAGGATAGTTAGGTAAGTGTTTATGGAGAACAAGGTACAATTTGAGCTGCTGAATCCTGAGGGATAAAAAGAATGTGAAAAAAAAAGAGACAGCTTTTTAGTCTGGCAGAACAGAGCTATCAAAATCTTGGCAATGAGAGGCAAAAGACAATAAATAAGTCAATGCGGCTTAAGTGGGTGTTTTCCTTCAAAGAAGCCATGAGCCCTTTTATTACCCTTGAATATTCAACAACTGCCGTGGTACCCGACATGTTGAAGTCACACAGTAAGTGAATGTTCCCTGTCTGTAGTAATCACCAGCAGGAGATAAGGTAAGAAAGGAGGGTAGGGTTTGTGAAAAGTTTCCCATAGGGCACTCATGTGTTTTTTTCTTCACCAAATACATTTGCTGATTTACATTTGCCAACTGATGTGCCAGAAGCTGGATATTATCAAATGTATTTGAGTGAAGTAATAGCATGATAAAAGTTTTATTTTAACAAATAAAATTTAGCAACTTCAGGCAAGGTGGTGGGAATAGAATCAAGGAAACTGGTAAGGGAGGTATTGTTTTGGTGCTGATGTATTAATATCTTAGTAACGGGAAGGTGGACACGGTGAAACAGGCCCACTGCCCAGGAAGGGGATGTGATATATTAAAGACAAAGGTTTGGAGCCCCCATCCTGTGCCAGGCACTGTGGTGTTCTATAAAGGTATTATCCCAATTAAGACCCATGATAACCCTATCATTTAGGTGCTATCATAATCAATTCTCATCATCAATGCTTTTTTAAAGATTTTATTTTTAAGTGATCTCTTCACCCAGTGTGAGCCTGGAATGCACAACTGGGAGAGATTAAGAGTCACATGTTCTACCAACTGAGCCAGTCAGGCATCCCCTTGTAACCAATTTTTAAAAGCACAGAGCTGAGGCTTCCAGAAGCCATGAACTCCACTCACTGTTGCCAGCCATCCTGACCACGGGCTTTGTCCTGTGAGCAAAGGCAGGGAGAGTAAACTTCTTTGCACCCATCTTCATCTCTGGGAGAACATTCTATAAATGCAAAAGAGCATCAAACAAAAAGGATTGAGCTCACTAAAGCCCTTGATGGATGCCAAAATCCTAATACATTAACCATTTTCTGTGAAGTCAACTTTTAGGGCACTAACATGATATGAAGCCTTGATGGTGACTCTTGTGCAAGTAATGAGGGAGAAATCATACAATATGAATTATAGGATTAAAAAAAAGAAAGGATTAATGTAGAATCCTTCCCTCTGAATTCATACATGGGGAAAACTTTATGTGGAATTCAGGTTGTTCTCCCACTGAGTGATGGCAGACTTGCCATTTTACAGATGAGACCAGCTCAGGACATGTATATATTGGAAGTGAGGGGAAACTACAAAAGAGAGAGAGAAAAGCCAGACATTTCCTGGAAGACCACCTGCGGGCCCAGCTCCCGCCTGTTGACTTACTAACTGACTAGTGCTGCTGAAAGCAAGACCTGCTACCATAAACCACTGAAGTAAACTCTGTTGGCAGTGCTGTCCTTGCTTTTCAAACAAAGGAAAACATCCTATGTGAAGATGAAAGTTGAGTTCAAGCACAAAATGGGATAGAATAGAATAATGTGCAATGCCTGAATTGTAGAAAGCAAAAGAGACCCTGTCTTTGTAAAATTCCCTTAACAAAGCTCATTTCATGAGTTTTTCTAAGTGGTAGCCTCGTATAATAGTTGAGCACACAGACCCTGGGGCCAGAAGGCTCAGGTTTGACCCTTGACTCTGTGGGGTATTTCTGTGTGACCTCGGGCGTGTCCCCACGCATGATAAAATAGGATAAAAGGAGGAGGTTACAATGAGTCTGTATTTGTAAAGGGTGTAGAATAGAACCATAGAGGATAGGCTGTGTAAGTCCATGTCAAGGACTGAAAATGTCAGAATGGACTGAGGATTTTAAGAGATTGTTTTCTTCTCTGTGTTGTTTTTTTCTTCAGACTCTAGCCTGAAAGTTATGTCCTGTTTAGTTTGGAACCCTCAAATGCAGGTCATGTCTGTGCAATGTGTACTTACTGCATGGCACCTATTTGCTCTGTAAATATTCTCCCTTCAGTTTACCCTGTATCCTAAGAAAAGTGAATGCTCCTCCCCAGAATTCAGCCGTCTAGGATTTAAGTAGGCAAACAAATGAAAGGTTTTGTTCTAATGTCTGTCCTGTAAAATAATGACTTCATTTAGGAGCTTTTTCTGAGATCGTTATAGCCCCTTGAGAACTATTTGATTTGATTCAAGCTGTCCCTTTAATAGCAGTAATTCGTTCCTTGTAATTTGCCTTGTTGAGGTTAATTCTTTAATAATTCATGAGATGAATTTTTTGATGCAGACATATATTAACATGACAACAAAGTGAAACATGCTTTCCCATTTAAGTCACAAGAGAGGTTTTATATTTGGAAACAATCCCGTATTTTGAGTAAATCCTCTTCAAATACTTGAGGAAATATTACTGTTCAGAAATAATTTATGTGCCCATTTTTTATAGAAGGATGTCTAAGCATATCATTTATAAAAGCATTAAATCACCAATATGCGAGCTTACTTTATAATTATGAGTCTATGGGGATCAAGGAGAAAATTGAGGCATGATCACATTTGGTGTTTCAGGTTTAAATCTCTTTGGAGCTTTCTTCATCAAAAGGTTGGCTTCTCATGAAACATCGTCATTCCTGGGGGCCATTTTCAGGAACTTCCCTAGCATTACTCATGGTCGGAAATAATACCCAATCCAACTAGAAAGAGTATTTAAGTCTTCCCATAGACCAAGAACCCAAGAAGTGTGTGCTATCAAAGCAGCTCTTTAAGCAGATGATTTGCTAACCTTCTAAATGATAAGAACACTGTGTACCTGTCTGAGGAGGGGAAAACCACATAGTAAAAGTGGCTGAGAGATTCCAGGAAATAATTGAGATTTTTTTTTTTTTTTCTTTCATGGAGCTGCAAATCCTGATGTTTGCCAGGTGGCAATTGAAATACGGTGATACCAATGTCACATTAAGAACTATTTAATGATGCCATTGGAAAGTTGGTGGTTTCAAACTCCATGTAGTGTGTGTGTGTGTGTGTGTGTGTGTGTGTGTGTTTGTGTGTGGTAAAATTATACATAATGAAATTTTATCACTTTCTATTTTAAGTGTTCAATTTAAGAGCATTAAGTACATTTATGGATTGCCTATTGGCTCAGTTGTTAAGCATCTACCTTTGGCTCAATCATGATCCCAGGGTCCTGTGATCGAGCCCCATGTCGGGCTCTCTGCTCATAGGAAACCTGCTTCCCCGTCCCCCAGTCCCCCTGCTTCTGTTCCCTCTCTTACTGTGTCTCTGTCAAATAGATAAATAAAATCTTGGGGAAAAAAAAAAAAGTACATTTATAATCAACCATCACCATGCCCATTTCCAGAACGTTTTAATCATCCCAAACTGAAACTCTTTCCCACCAAATAATAACTCCCCATTTCTTTCTTCCCTTTGTCCTCAGTAAACCTTATTCTACATCTCCATAAATTTGCCTATTCTAGATACCTCATTTAAATAGAGTCATGTAACAAATTTCTGATTTAGAAAAAAAAACTTTTTTTTTTACTAGTTTAAAAAATGCGTATTTAAATGGGAAGATAGTGAAATAACAGAAAATTATCACTAGCAGTGAAGAAGCCAGAGCCACATTGCTTCAAGGGAAGTGTTTCTTCTTGGAGAACAACCCTAGTCTCAATCAATAAATCCTAGTCACTGGGTCCAGGAGTTTGCCATGTTTATGTCAAAGATGAAATTTAGACACCTAACATTTTAAATTCAAATCATTACCAAACAAAAACATAACAATGAAAACACACAGATTTTTTTTGGAGGAAGTAATTCACCATGAAAGCTTTAATATCCCAAATGTTTGCTTACAAACATAGCGAATGTAATCTGAAGACCAGCTAATGCATTCGGAATGATGGCACTGACTCCTTATCAGTAGGCATTTCTTTTCAGTTCTTTGCTCAGTACTGATAACCAAGCTTCAATAAGGTATCTGTGTCTTGTCACAGTAGTCCTATAAAACAAGGAACATAAGGCTATGTTTTATGATTATAAAATACAGTTAAACTAACTTGGCATGGTCAAAGATGGATCTCACTAGAAATATTTTCTACACTAACTAGCTATTTTTATGAAAGTACTAAAAACAATATTTTCCTGAAAGAACAGCATGTATGTCTGTAAAGTGCTTTTAAATTTTCTTTAAAAATAGGGAGTATGTTGAAATTAAAAGCAAGCCACTTAAATGTTTAATTCCAAACAAGAGAAATAATGTAAGCCTTGTATAGAGACTTTTAGGAAGGAAAAAATTCAGTTCTGGACAAAAGCTACCTTGGGAGAAGTGAAGTTTCTTTCTTTCATAATTTAAGAGTCATAATTCAGTTCACTGCAAACTGTATTTATGTTAAGGCATCCTGGATGTGGGTACCAGAATGAAATCTCCATCAGAGCAGGGATATGGGTCCCTTTTGTTCACTGCTCAATCTCTTATGCTTAAAACAGGCAGGGCATGTGGTAGGGCCAGGTAGTTATTGAACATTAACCCTTAGGACCTAAGGTTCCACAACTCAAGGCACACACATTCATTCTTCCATATTACCTGCCCTTACACAGCTAGAACCTGTCTTCCCCCAACAAAGTCCTCTTAGATCGACAGAGGATCAAGTCTCTGTTCCACTTAAGCTGAGTATTATTTTAGAGTGGTAATTTGGAAGATCTCAGCCCTTCTAGCTTCCCTGCCATATTACAGAGTTGAGACATCACCAAACCTGTTTGCTCTCTAAAGCCCAGCCAATGACCCCCAGGTCCCTACACATAGATTGCAGAACTGCAGCTGTCTAAACTTCCTTAATGTGCCTCTGTACTTCCATTTCCATAGCCCAAGACTTTTCCACACTGCATCTTTCCAACACCACTGTCGTTTCCCCTATAAGTCAGTGACTTTCAAAATTCAGACAGATTACCAACATCATAAATTTTTGTCATCTCTGTTTTATTCGATGATTATGTATTTTACTTATTGATTATTCATTATTTACTTAATGGTTATTGTTATTGTTCTAAATAATAATAAAATCTGCAAAAACACATCATCATATGATAAATTTTCTGTTACATGCTTAAATACATACATAATTATTCTAATAAAACTATTTATTGATGTATCATGTAAATTCACATTGCCTGTTATCAATGGCAGAGGCTTTACTTCTTGGAAAATATTTAATAATCCCTAACCCAATACTTTTAAACCAAATTCCAATATTTCGTATTTAGTTTAATGTTAGTATGATTAATCCATAAGACGTCAGACATATACATATTTGGTGACTTCCTATCTAAGGTCACTTTAGTTTGGTGGGATCAGGTCAGAAGCATATCCCTAGTCCTTTACATTTGTGAGGTCATTCAAACCTCCTTCCAAAATGTCAAGGAGACTCCCCATAACAGCAATGTAAGGGCTACACTAATCTTATTTCCTACGTCTTAAAACTACTCTAACTCGGCTGATCAGCCACTCTGCTCTTACTGGGTGAAGTTACCTAAAGGGAGTGTCTAGTCCAAGTCTCATGGGTGTTCTAATGCCCTATAAATCCCACATTAGGTCTTCCCTAACAAACGCCCTTATTGAATGCCTTATCCTATTTCCAGTCTGGCCCCTCAGGATTTTCCTTAAGGACATGGGACTCTTATGGGTGCATATTGTCAGAGAGGTCTCAGGTCGGATTCACCAGAAAGCGGATCTTGAGACAAAGCTTACTTGGAGGAGGGTGATTGTTTCTGTTCGCAGAAACAATCCTTGTAAGGGTGTGAGGAAAGCACCATGAGACAGGAGAAGCAGGGCTGTGTTGGCAGTCAAAACCACAGCCTCAGCCAGTCAAGTGGGAACTTCCAGAGCTCAGAGGACTTGATACTTAACTTGAGTTTGGCAGTTCTATACCCTCACATGAGCCAGATACAGTGTATGAGTCGCCCTTATGCAAGGTGAAGCTCCCTTCCCCAACGGGGCCATGTTGGGAACTGCCAGCTGTCAAAAATTCTGGCAGCTACAGGCATCAGTGCTGAAGAGAACTGGGCAACGGTCCACAACGGCCTCCACGAGGGCCTCCAATCCTATCATGTCGGGGAAAACCAGCCATGTTTTCATATAAATAAAGTGCACGGTATTTTCCATTATTTTAAAAAGGTCTTTGTAATTGTTTATCTCACTGAACTATGGGTTGGTTGAATGTAGGGGCCATGTCTTTTCAACTTCATCCTCCTGGACATCTGGCAGAAGGGGAATACAGTTGCTCAATAATTGCTTGTTAAATCATTGAAACTAAAACACTGGACATATGACATAAGTCCATAAACAAATTATAATGGATTGATGGTATATAAAAGTCATGAAATTGGCTAACAGACTTATACATGACTGTGTATACATTGTTGAGGGGATAGAAATGCCAGGTGGACTGTATTACAGAATTTTGTCACAGAGTGGGATGGATTGCAGTCTAGGCAAGGGGTTTTCAAACATGCTAACACTTGAGGACTGAAGAAAGAGGTGGCTGATTCTTCCTAAATCTTCTCTGCAACCAGAACAACAGTGACCTTTTCTGTTCACATGATCCCATCCCTAAGAAAAAGGTCCATAAAAATCCAATGGTTTTCATCAGTCACTTCGGAGTACATCTATGAGGAAAACACAGTATCTTGGTCTGTTCAGGCTGCTACAGGAAAATATCACAGACTGAGTGGCTCATACATAACAGACATTTGTTTCTCACAGTTCTGGAGGCTAGGGAGCCCGGGATCAAGGCATTGGCAGATCCGGTATTTGGGAAGAGCCCACTTCCTGGTTCAGAGACCATTCTTTTTGAGATTACCTCACATGGCAAAAGGTGTGAGTACCTCTTATAGGGCCTCTTATGAGAGTGTGAATCCCACTCATGAGAGCTTGACCCTCATAACCAAACCACCTCTCAGAGTCCCTACCTCTCAATACATTTATTGAGGATTAGATTTCAATATATAGATTTGGGGGGAATACAAACATTAAATTTATTACACACTGTACTCCAATTTCTTATATTTACAATTTTCTCTAAAGTAAGATAGTTAGACAAATATAAAAATTAAGTGTATTGTCATTTAAAAAATTTGGCTGTTTATAAGGTAAATTTTTTAAAATTTTGTCTAGTTTTGTAAGATGAAGTTGGTTTTAGGTCTTTCTCCTTTTGTGGTATGTGCATTTACTGCTATGAATTCCTTCTTACCACCACTTTGTATGGTATTGCACAAATTATGGTAACTTATTTTCTCATTTCCATTTACTTCAAATGAAAATTTCTCTTCTTTGACCCAAACATTTATCTTCTTTAACCCAAAAGTTATTTAAAATTATGTTGTATAAATTCAAATGTTTGGGGATTTGCCAGCTATCTGTTTGATGGATATCTTAATTCTACAGAGTCTAAGAACATACTTTGTATATTTTCTTATCTATTAAATTTATTAGGGCATATTTTATGTCCCAGAATGTAATCAATCCTGGTGAATGCTCTTTGTGAGCTTGAGAAGGATATGTCCTCTGCTGTCATTGGTTGGAGTATTCCGTAAATATCAGTTAGATCAAGTTGATTGATAGTGATATTCAGGTAAAATATATTCTAATTTTCTGCTTGATCTATTAGTTATTAAGAGGAGTGTTGAAGTCATCAACTATAGGAGTGAATTTGTTCTTATCTATCTTCCATTTTTTAAGCTTTTGCCTAATGTTTTTTGACACACTGTTGTTAAGTACATATGCATTTAAAAGAAATTAAAATTGATTCATTTATCATTAAGTAATGCTTGTTTATCCATTATAATTTTCCTTGTTCTGAAGTATGCTTTTTTGAAATTAGTACAACATCTTTAGTTTTATTTTGATTAGTGTTAGCATAATATATATTGCTCTATCTTTTTTAACCAATCTGAAATTTTATTTTTAAAGTTGATTTCTAAAGTGGGTTTTATGGGGCAATATGAAGTTGGGACTTGCTTTTTTATCTATTCTGACAGTCCCTGAATTTTAACTGGTGTTTGACCATTCACATTGAGAGCCATTCTTGATAGAGTTGGGATAATATCTTACATTTTTGCAACTTTATTCTATTTGTTGATCTTATTCATTCCTTTTTCCCCTTTTCTGCTTTGTCTGGCTTATGAGTGAGCATCTTATATGAATCCCCTTTATCTCCTGTCTTAGCATGTAAATTGGTTTTTTTAGAAATTTAATGGTTGCTTTAGATTTTTCAATATACATTTTTAACTAATCTAATAAACATTCAAAAAATACTATAATGTTTCACTTGTAATGCAGGTATTTTATAACAGAGCATTCTCCGGTCCCTCCTTCCTCTCTTTATGATATTGCTGCCATTCATTTCACTTACCCATAGGCAGCAGGCACACAGAGGACTGGTTGACTATTTTAAGTTTATATAAAGTTATCTTTTATATCAAAAAAGAGTAAGAAAAAGAAAATATTTTTATTTTATCTTTTTTTTTTTTCTCCTAACACTCTTCCTTTCTTTAGGTAGATCCAAGTTTGTGGCTTATATTACTTTCCTTCTGCTTAAAAAAAAAAAAAAATCTTTAACTTTGTTTTTTTATTGTTGTTATTGTTGTTGTTGTTTGCATATTTCTTCAGTTTTTGTTAAAGGGAGTTATTATTTCTCTTGCACTTTGAAGGATAATTTTTCTGGATATAGAATTCCTGGTTGGTATTTTTTTTTCTATCAAAACTTTAAATTCATCCTACCTTATTCTTCCTTACATGATTTCTTACAAAAAGAAGTCCACTTTATAGAATGGCCACCTTGTGCCTCTGTAAGTAGGATGCATTTGTTCCCCTCTGGATTTTTTAAGAGTTTGTGTGTGTGTGTGCGCGCGCGCACGCGTCTCTCTCTCTCTCTCTTTTTTTTTTTTTTTTTTGATGGAGAGTGGTTCTAAACATAATATGCCTAAATGCTGTGTTCTGATATTTATCCCACCTAGTGTTCTCTGAACTTCCTAGATCTGTGCTTTGGTATCTATAATAAATTTTGGAAGACTTTTAGCCATTATTACTTATTATAGTTACGTGTATGTTACATCTTTTAACATTATTCTACAGTTTGGGGATGTTCTGGGTTTTTCATTCTGTTTTGTTTTGTTTTCCATTCTCTCTTCCTCAAACTTCAGTTTGTGAAGTTTCTACTGATCTCCGAAAATTAGACCTACTGATCTATCTTCAAGCTCACTGATTCTTTCCTCAGACATATCTTGCTTACTGGTAAGCCTGTCACACACATTTTTGGTGTCTGTTATGAACTTGGTATTTCTAGCATTTCTTTTATATTCTTCCTTCTGGTTTCCATCTCTCTGCTGTGTTACCCAACCATTCTTGCATGTTGTCTCTTTCTTCCATTAGAGCTGTTAACTTATTACCAAAGATTTAAAATATCCCCTGTGATTATGCCAACATCTGTTATACCTGAGCATGATTCAAAGGCTTACTTTGTCTTTTTAGACTATTTTTCCTTGTTTTTGGAATGCGTTGTAATTTTTTGTTGAAAGCTAGGCATATTGTATCAGGTGAAGGGAGCTAAGGAATAAAAGGCCCACGGCATGAGGATTTACATTAATGTATTTAGGAATGGGACTGTATTTATACCTGCTGTGGCAAAAGTTTCAAATTCTTCTAGTGTCCTTGGTTTATCTCTCCACTTAATTTTGGATTTCCTAATTACCCTTCCTCAGACAGAGTATGTGCCATGAAGCTCTTTGTGTTATAATCTACTATTATTATAATGGAGCTTATTATGATGAAAAAGAATAGGAGAGGGAGACCAATAATCTCACAATTAAGTCTTAGTCTTTTAGTGTGCTTGTATGTCTGGGCTGTGACCTTCACCACTATCTGTCCCCTGGTATAACTTCACCCCCAAACTTCCTGTTGGTAAAACAGGAAGGTTGGAGGATCTGGAGTGGTGGGAAACCCATCTTCCCTCATCTGGGATCAGGTTCTGGTAAAGCTTTTTCCCTGGAATGGTATATTTTTATTACAGGGAACATTCTGGATATATTACTAATGATTGCTCATCTTTTCTCCATTCCAGAGCCAGGAGATCTTCCTTAGATCCTCAACTTCAGAACCTGGTGGAGTTTCTAGAGGTAAAACCCCTGAAAGTGTGACATTACCCTAAGACTGAAGACCAAGAAATTTCTCATTTTCATGGTAGTCCACATTTAGCCTTCAGTGATTGCTCAAGAGTACCATGTAAGTGTTTCTACCAGTTTATGGCTAACGTGGCTTCTGCCCCACTTAAGCAGATTCCAGCTGTGACTCTGAATTCATCTGTTTAGCTAGATTTCAGTATGGTGTTTTCTCTGAAACCTCCATTTTATTATGGGTCCAAAAGAGGTCATTGATACTCACTTTGTTCAGCTCTTTCTTTCTTTCTTTCTTTCTTTCTTTTTTAAGATTTTATTTATGTATTTGACAGAGAGAGAGGTCACAAGTAGGGAGAGCAGCAGGCTCCCTGCTGAGCAGAGAACCTGATGCAGGACTCTTTCCCAGGACTCAGGGAGCATGAGCTGAAGGCAGAGGCTTAACCCACTGAGCCACCCAGGCACCCCATGTTCAGCTTTTTCTTATTGTAATAGGAGTTACTTCCAAGTCTTTTACACCTTGTTGCTGAAACTGGAAGTGTCGTACTTCTTTTAAGTCAGTGAGATTTGTTCTTCTTTCTAGCTTCCAAAATTCTATTACCATAGTCTTGTTTTTTTCTTTTCATGATCCATTTTGATACATATTTTTAAGACTCTTTACTGACATCTTAATGGGATTTGGTGAAGAAATAGAAATTAATAAAATTGTTCTATTACCCACCACTATTTAAATTTTACCATTATATTCCCTTAGAACTCCAGGAGACATAATTTCCTCAACTAGCTCAACATCTGGATTGGTTCCTGGAATCATTTTTTTGTTGTTCATTTTTCTTTTTTATCTGCCAGGCCAAAACAGTACTTGATAAATAATAGGTACTTTTTCAAAAACATTTGCTAAATAAATGGATGGGTGAATGAATGACTGTATAAGTGAAGGGTCACCTACTTTATTAGAGTTGTAGGTATGCTAAGAAGAGGCTTCTTTTCAAGCTACATCACTAATGGCCTGGTTGGGCTCGAAGTTCTTTTGGTTTTCAGATGTCAGTCTGGAAGCCTTTTCACATATGTGGATTGTATATTTACATTGAATTACTCTGGGAGAAATGACAGAGAAGCCAATATCACCTAACATTCCAATAAAATTTTGCATGAAGCTTAACAAAATTGTTTGAAGACTGTTAAAACTGGCAGAACTCACGTATTTGCCTTGGTAAAATTTTCTTCTTTGTGGTGCCTTGAGAAAAAAAAAGAAATCTTTAATATTAAGTCCTTTCCCTTATCACAATTATATCTACATACTTTTAAAAAATGCTGTTACTTTTACAGGAAATTTTCCATATATCATCTGTTAGTGTGATCCTGGCACTTAGATACTTCTTAGTAAATAATATTTTTTAATAGGTTAAATAAATAAATGAATGGGCTTAACCCACACATTTGGTTGAGGGATGTATGTTTATTGTAAAATAAACTAACCTCTTGCTCTAGAATAAGAGTCAACAAACTTTATCTTAAAAAAAAAAAAGCACCAGGTATTAAGTATTTTTTATTTTTGGGCCATAAATCTCTGTTGTAACTATTCAGCTCTGTCATTGTAGAGGAAAAGCAGTCATAGACATTACATAAGTGAATGTGCACATGTGCCAATAAGCTTTATTTACAAAATCATTGTGGTACAGTCTTGACATTTGTTCTCTGCTCTATAATTTTCTATTCCTGTTTCTACTGAATATTCCCTATGGGGTGTTCCATATATTTATATATACACATATATATATGTATATATATATACATGGCCAGATTTTCATTTATTTTTTATTATATATCTGGCCCCCATAGGCATTAAAATCATTGCTGTCCAACAAAGCTTCTGCAATGATAGAAATGATTGATATCTATACTGTCCCAAATAGTAGCCACTAGACATAGTGGCTTTTGAGCTCTTGATATGTGGCTAAGGTGATGGTGGAATTTACTTTTTAATTATAGTTAATTTTAATTACTTGAAATAAAATTAAATAGCCACATGTCACTAGTGGCTATCTTACTGGACAATACAGAAACAAATCTTGCTACCTGAAATACAAGAGTAATGGCAGGTTCTTGTTTGGTCTCCAGTCTCATCTTTAATGTGTCCTTCCATGCCCTTCATGAGCTCCAGCCACAGTGTGAACAGCCTAGAGGGCCCCAGATGTATCACAGGGTTCATTGCTTAGGCTCTGAATTTGTGAAATTTATTTAACTTTCAATATTCATTTTAAATATAACTTTTCTTTCAAGTCGAGCTTGATCTTTGTCATTGCTCTGATTCTTAGAAGTAGTGATTTTAATTTTTGCCATTCACAACATCATGTAGTGTGGACAGACTTTTCTCAAATCAACTATAACATATGACGTGCTTGTTTCTTTACGTCTTTCTCCCTTACAACACAGTGCATTTAGTATATTTCTTGAGTATTGGGGAACCTGGGTGGCTGCGTGGGTTAAGTCTCTGCCTTTGGCTCAGGTCCACGATCTCAGAGTCCTGGGATCGAGCCCCGGTCGGGCTCTCTGTTCAGCAAGGAACCTGCTTTCCCCTCTCTCTCTCTGCCTGCCTCTTAGCCTACTTGTGATCTCTGTCTGTCAAATGAGTAAATAAAATCTTTAAAAAAAAAAAAAAATATATATATATATATATATATCTTGAGGATTAAAAATAGTGCATTATGGCATTTCTTGAGGATTAAAAGTAGTACACTACTATTTTCAGTACCCAGCACAGTGGGAACTCTGTAGATGCTTAATAAATGTTTGTTAAATGGATGAATAAACGGAGGGAAATTTGGCACTGGGATACTAATCAATTTAAAAACTGGGTAAATGATCTTATAAATACGTATTCTGAAAAAGTAATATTCTACTAAAGAAGAACCATATTTCAGTCTCTGAAAGTCTGAGAGAGACCAATATCTCTTTCATTTTATAGGCTATCATTTTTAATATTAAGGTATATAACAATGGGATTTAAAACCAGTTGTGTCTTTAAAGAAGTGTGATCTTAGTTTCATTTGCATTCCATCAATGTATCTCTGAATTTATATGTACAAGGGTATTTGTGATAGTGCTGAAGTCAAATCTGAAAAGCTGTGAATGTCAAATTTACTGCCAGCTGGTGCTACCATACACCTTTTCCCTGTGATGGGCTTTTATTTTCATATATGTGAAAACATATATAAAGATAAATATGTATGTAATATATTTGTTCTCTCATGTATACAATTCGTGTTCTGAAACTTTACAAGTTTTCAGTGAAAAAAAACTAAGAATGATAGGTTAAAATTTTTATAATGCTGTTTTGAACATAATACAGATTTTCTTAGAACTGTTAACATTTCCAAATTTCTTACCAATTGATTGCCTTTTTTCTCACTGCTTTATTTTGCAAGTAATTATTGACCAAACCTACTTGTTCCCTAAAAGAAATTCATTTCCCTATAATGTTTGTGTGGAGTATGGGGTTATGAGACCTAGAGACACATAATTTGTGTGTTTGGAGGGATGCCGTGCTGCATGTTTCCACTTGCAATTAAATTATACCCTGAAGATAACAGTAAATACTACTCAAGCATTTTTTTTAACATACAAACACAAATTTTCTTTATCTATTCTGTGGTTGAAAAAGATTAGAATTTACAAGTTACTTTTATCCTTTATAAAAAGAACTTCAGCTTGCGGATAGTATTTATTTTATGAGAATTTGTCTACGAACAAAAGAAATCACAGTAGCCATAAAACAGCTCTGCCAGACACTTAATTGTCTTTGCCGTTTTAGAAATTAATTTTTTTTCCAATTTATTTATTTTCAGAAAAACAGTATTCATTATTTTTTCACCACACCCAGTGCTCCATGCAAGCCGTGCCCTCTATAATACCTACCACTTGGTACCCCAACCTCCCACTCCCCCGCCACTTCAAATGCCTCAGATTGTTTTTCAGAGTCCATAGTCTCTCATGGTTCACCTCCCCTTCCAATTTACCCAAAAGCACATACCCTCCCCAATGTCCATAACCCTACCCCCCTTCTCCCAACCCCCCTCCCCCCAGCAACCCACAGTTTGTTTCGTGAGATTAAGAGTCACTTATGGTTTGTCTCCCTCCCTATCCCATCTTGTTTCATGGATTCTTCTCCTACCCACTTAAGCCCCCATGTTGCATCACCACTTCCGCATATCAGGGAGATCATATGACAGTTGTCTTTCTCCGCTTGACTTAGAGCGTATCATGCTTAGCGAAATAAGTCAAGCGGAGAAATTAGTTTTTAAGGCCACATTCATGCAAATAAAGCAGAATCTGTTGACAACTGTATATTCAATGTGATATGATAAATATTATGAACGAATGTAATATTATCTACCCAAATTATTTCCTCTGATCTCATATCTTTTTCCCTCCTCTCTTCTCATCACCACAAATACATGTGCATTGATTTTACATGGTTAAAAGGGGGAAGTTTCTATGTTTAAGCATTATTTCTCTAGATAAACTCTTCACCAGGAGAGGCAATTCCAAGAAGGGTATTACTACTGTAAAAACAAAACAAGGGGTACCTGGGTGGCTCAGTCATTAATGCTGCCTTTGCCTCAGGTCATGACCCCAGGGTCCTAGGATTGAGCCCTGCATGGGCTCCCCACTCAGGAGGGAGCCTGCTTCTCCCTCTCCCACTGCCCCTGCTTGTGTTCCCTCTCTCTCTCTCTCCATCAAATAAATAGATGGGATCTTGAGAAAACAAACAACAACAACAAAAACTCTGAAATATTGGCTTTTGGACTTGGGACTGGACAGTGAAAGGGAAGAAAACAAGTTTTAAAGAGACTCAAAAATGGAAAGAAAAACAGGAGATTGGCAAAGTGGCAATCCGTGTTAACCACTCATAGTAAAAATGTACTGCTATTCCTAAGAAGATAGCAAATGAACCCAATTAATTTGTGGATTTAAGCAAGATGGTTTCTAGGCAAAATGCTGAAACTTGAGCTAATTGCTTTTATTAGCATATAAGTTACTACAAGAAAGATGGTATTTTATGTTAGACTTGTGAATGAATCAAGGCTTCACTGGTTTACGGGCTTAGAAAGTAGGGGCAAGATTTTTTTTCTGAGATTTGCTTTGTAACGTCATGGTTAAGATAAGGATCATGTCACCTGTACCCCAGGGAGTAGCGTGGGATTTCACTTGTCATTAAGACCTGCAATGTGCGGGGCGCCTGAGAGGTTCAGTGGGTTAAAGCCTCTGCCTTAGGCTCAAGTCATGATCCCAGGGTCCTGGGATGGAGCTCTCTGCTCAGCAGGGAGCCTGCTTCCTCCTCTCTCTCTGCCTGCCTCTCTGCCTGCTTGTGATCTCTCTGTCAAGTAAATAAAGAAATTAAATCTTTAAAAAATAAAAGACATGCAATGTGCTTGTCCCAACACCCCAAACACCTAACTCATCGATAGAGCCTCAAACATCGTAATGTATTCAATGAGTGACGATCTTTCCAAATGATTGCTTATGATCTTTACAGTAAAATATAACAGACAAGCACATTGAACTCTATCACCATCTGTATCGAGCAGTACAGCAGCTTGATGAGGGCAGAAACTTTGTCTGGTGCATCAAAACAATGCCCTTAGGAGTCATTCAATAAATATCTGGACATTGGGTAACGGTGAAGAAAAATCCTAACTGCTAGATGGGAGAGGAAGGCCCTGGCCAGACCCTTTTTTTTGTTTGAAACGTGCTGGTCACGAATTCGAAATTCTTCGATTTCATGACAGAGACGCTCTCTGTGTGAAAGACTTTTTTCTACAAGGGTCACTACTACGCTTCTCTAAAGTCTGATGCCATTTTAGAATTCAAGACTAACTGAAACACCGTGATAGGAACATACACCCTACAATCTACCCATTTTTAATGTTTGAGCTTTCCTTTGATTACTGTTTATAATGCAATCATTTGAATACTGCAAGTGACGTACAATCTGAATCTGGAAAAAATGAGGAACAAGTTCTTCTCATGGTTTTTTGGATCATCTTGTGAAGGAAGGACTCCCCAGAGGGAAAGGATTTTTATAAATGATAAAGGGCTCCATAGGAGGGACTGACTATTTGTGTTGGTCCACAGCTCTTGTGGTAAATCAAGTTTCCTCAAGGATCCTAACACTTATCTCTAGTAATTACTATGGTGTTTTAGTGGTTTTCATTTGTATAATCACCTGAAATTAACCCATCCTTTCGATGGGTTATGGGCTGACTAGCCTATAAACTGTTCTTTGGAAAAAAACAAACAAAAAACACGAGAGCACTTTTAAGAAATCCTTTTAGAAATCAAACCACAGAGATTCGATACTGAGGGGCGAACTTTTGTACAAGGCTCCTGGGCACCTTTGGGCAGGGTGGGGACTGTGTCAGATTATCCCATGGGTGCGAGTGAGGGCTTAAATCCAGCCTTTAATCTATTATTATATTTGTCTAATTATTATTACCTATTACTATATGTGTCTATTATTATATTTTTCTAAAGGTGACCCTTCCTCTAATTCACCTGCCAAAATGAACAGTTTGATTTCCTATCAACTTGTCCTTCACAAAACCTTGTGCCAGGACTGAAAGCTATGATTTTCTAATGTCCATAAAGGCAACTATTGCCTCATCAATCAATCAATAAATAAATAAATAAATAAATAAATAAAATAAGAGGCTGGGGTTTTCAGGCATGTCTAGATAAAACTGAGGATATTACCTCATTATTAAAACAAAAGAAAATCTTATTCTGGGACAAGTAACCCTTGACATTCTTTGTTTATTTGAATTAGTTAATCTGTAAAAGCTTTTAGAATGCTGTGGGGAAGAATGATATTCTCTGATATGGGGAAGTAAAGGGTATAGAGGCTTTGTTGCCAGGAGACTCACTGATTAGCTTATGAGAAAATAAACTTAACCTATATGAACAAATTTCATTTACATAGAGGGAAATCTATAAATTGAGGATGTTAAAACATCAAATTCATGTTAAAAAGCCTAAACATACCCAGCTCTGAAGTGGGGCTTTCCTGGAGCCAGAAGAACATGTATATTCAAATTTCAGTCTTCAGAAATAACTGTGAATTTGTGAAAACAACATCTATTTATTAATACCGCCTTTATTTACACTGTATGTGTTTTTACTGGATGATTACTCAGAATTTTGCAAGCCAGGCTGTGAATGAATACATAAGAAAATATTTATCACTAATCACATGCAATCACTTCAGGGAATTTCCATTTCATAGAAGTTGTTCCAGATGTGTTTCTTAAGTTGTTTCTCCCAAAAACATTGGTAGAGGAAGAAAACTCGGGTCCTTAAGTCTCATTCCAAAACTCTATGTTTGTCTGAGAGAAGAAGTAGTGACCTAAGAGAGCAGAAGCCCTTTGAAACTCTTTCTAAATTTTAGCCTCCAGATACCAATGAGAGGCAAAGGTGGTCAGGGATGGGTAAGTGAGCAAATAAAATACGTCCTGAGGATCCAGAATTGGGGGTCAAAGCACAGACAGATGTATTCCACAGATTGGTTCTTAAGAAGCAACTAACATAACATAACTTTAAAAAAATAATAAAAATAAATTAAAAAATAAAGAAGCTGTGAAGAAATATAACGCAGATAAACTTTTTTTTTTTTTTAAGGATTTTATTTGTTTATTTGTCAGAGAGTACACGCAGGGGGAGCAACAGGCAGAGGGAGAAACAGGCTCCCCACCGAGCCCAATGCAGGACCCTGGGGCCATGACCTAGGTGGAAAGCAGCCACGTAACTGACTGAGCCACCCAGGTGTCCCTGAACTTCTTAGAATACATTGCCATAAGTTGCTCCAAAGAGACCAAGAAGTGAATAACGTTAATTACACTTTCCTCATGTCATCCCACTTGAAGCCCATGGCACTTCATGTCCCCTGGTTGGCATTGATCCCCTTCCAGGTAGAACCCAAATAACAGGTCCAATTTCTACCCAATGGAACAAACATAAGGCAGCTCCATTTCAGGAGGGTAACATGTTCTAAAGGCCATAACCAACCAAAACTATTAATAGCCATTTTTACTAGTTTCTAAAATAGAACAAGTTAGTCTTACTGTTGAATTTTTTCACCAAATGTTTTGGTTTAGGGCTAGATTAAAAGGTAGAATTACATGGACATGATACATTGTTTTGGAGTCTTTTGCTTTGGAGTCATCTGTATTTTTGTAACCCATTTTTACAGACAGAGCCACAGAATGACAGTGTGGCTTAAAACTGCCTATGAAGCACAATGTCTTCATGAAAACATGTTATAGAAATGCTCTTTCTTTGCCATTTTGTTCAGTTTCTGCGGACATGGCGCTGAGGTAAGAGGTTCACTCTTGCATACTCCTTTCACCAAAGCCTCCTCTATTGTGTTTCTCAGAGTATATTCGTGGCAAATAACCCATCTACATCAAATTATCTTTCTTGCCACTCCTGCATAATATCTGGAATCGATGCCACCTCAACTTCTGAGCCAACCCTGAGAACTCAGCCTTCAATTGAGTCATGTTCACTTTGGGAACAGGAAGACTGGGTGGCATGGGGTAGACATGCTTGTCTTTGCAATATGTATTTGTTTCATATTATTGCTGTAACAAATTGTTACAAATTGAATGGCTTGAAACAACACAGATTTATCATGTCACAGAATTGGAGGTCAGAAATCTAAGATTGTCTCATCTCTAAAATGAAGATGTCAGCAGGGCTACATTCCTTTCTGGAGACTCTAGAGAAGAATCTGTTTTCTTGCCTTTTCCAGATTCTAAAGGCTACCTGTGTGCCTTGGTTCATAGCCCTCTTCCATCCTCAAAGCCAATAATAGCTGATATACTCTTTCTCATAGTATGTCACTCTGACTCTTTTGTCTCCTTCTTCCGTATTCAAGATCATTGTGTTTATATTGGACCACCTGGATAATTCAGGATACTCTTCCTATTTTTTAAAAATTTTATTTATTTATTCAAGAGAGAGACAGAGTGAGAGAGCATGAGAGGAGAGGTCAGAGGAAGAAGCAGACTCCCCATGGAGCTGGAAGTCTGATTTGGGACTCGATCCCAGGACTCAGAGATCATGAGCTGAAGGCAGTTGCTGAACAAACTGAGCCACCCAGGTGCCCTACTCTCCCTATTTTAAGGTCAACTAATGAGCAAGCCTAATTCCATCTGCTATCTTAATTTCTCTTTGTCATGTAGTAGAACATATTCACAGGTTCCAAGCATTAGGATGTAGGCATCTTTGAGTCAGGGGGCATTTTATCTATTACAGAGGGTGACTCAGGCCTGAATCCTTACTTCTCTGACACTTGAACATGTCATAGTATTTACTGAAGACTTGGTGTCTTGAAAAGAAAAATTAGAATATCTGTGCCTTATAGTAGTGGCAACATTGTTTGTTAAAGATTATGTGTCTGGCATGGTGCTCAACTAGATGGAATTAAATTATTTGAAGTTTAAAAGCACTGGGAGGGCTTCTGTATTCATTCTATTTCCTTCCATTTTGTCCTGGAGATGTGTGTGGCAGTAATCATTGGTAATCTCAGTAGACCTCAAATTTTCCTTGACTGAGCTATCCTAACGTCTAAAATGGGGACAGAAGTGTATATAAAGAACAGAGAACTTCCCAAACCCATGTGGCCATTGACCTAAGCCACATCTTCTAGTATAGGTTTTATTGGCAATAAAGTTGACATATTTATTCTATCATTTTATATCTTATATACAAAATGAGTTTTATTTGTGACCCCCTAGAAATTCAATATCCCTTCTGTACAGAATTTCTAGATCCACTCACACCACAGGCTGGGACTCAAATATGGATCTGACACCAAAGGTCTTTTTTCTTAACTATTAATCATTTTTGCCTAGATGCTGCAATTATTTTAAGATTTAAATACTTTTACGAACCAATACCTCACACATAATAGATGTTCAATAGTTGAGAAATCTCTCTCACTGCCCAATGAATAGAAAGAGAATCAAGTAAACTAGAAATTTTAAAATATTGTATAAGGTAATTGTTACTTTAATTAGCTCTCAATGCATAGGGTAAGTGATTTTTAATTCAATGGTTGGTTTGTTCATTCATTAAACATCTTTCATTCATATGTTCAATTAGTTTTACTTCTCAGAAAAAATATAAGGTAAATGAATAAGACCAAACTTGGTTCTGTTTATGGCATAGATGTTTTTAAATGAATAATATAGAACATGGGAATCTCTCTTGTGTCCCTGTGACTCTCAGAGCTAACATTTCTTTTTTTCTTTTTCCTTTTTTATTTTTTTCCTGATGTAGAATAACACAACCAAAGAAGAAAAACTGCCTGGAACTTAAAATAAATAATACCAATTCAGCTTTGTAGCCATAAGTTTTACTTTTGTTACTCCAGCATGAATTGATCCTTCTATCTGATGGTAACATACCTAGGCATAACTTTTTTTTTAAATTTTTTATTCCTAGGCATAACTCTAACAGACAGTGTCGCATATTAGATCCCCTATAATAATAAGTAAGCAGAGCTAAGATAAAATTTTCCTTGATTAAAGAAACTTGTGGACATGACACTCTCCAGTATTAGGCTTTCCTGGAAAAGCTAATTACTAACACTTAGTAAACAACTGATAGATTTTCTCTGTTACAGCTGGTGGTGAGTTTTACAGATCAGTAGGTATTTCTCAGGACATCAAATACATGATGAGACCAACCTGCTCCTGCGGGATTAGTCTGCACAGCTATTAGTGTTTTTGAGGAAAAACAGCGACAGATGGTGTATCATTCACTTTTGCTGTTGGGCAGATTTATATAGGCATGTGCTACCGCGTACCTAATGTCAAAACCAGAATTTCCACGTGTAAAAATATACCCTGTTGGTTTAAGAAGTTTGAATACCTGCTGTATCATCTTATGCTGTTAAGTAGAATGTGGAAATTTTACCCTTTTGGAAAAATAATTTGGAAAGCACTGGCTGGATTTTTTTTCACTACAAATTTTTCTGTGCTCTTTTATGCATAGTTTTTTTGATATTTGCTCTAGGGTATGATTTGCAATATAGAATCACATAGTAATTAGGAGACTAAACTCTGGAATCAGAACATCCAAGCATGAATCATTCACCCATTTGAGATGCACGACCTTGGGGAGGTCATTCAACTTCTTTAATATTTGTCTCTAAATTATATTTGCCTTTAAATAATACATGTCAGCCTCAGATTATTTTTATGGGCTTTTGTAAGTCATTTTCACTTTTTAACACGATATTTAGCACAATATAATACTTATTTCACATTAGTTAGGGTTTGAGCAGAAACAGCACATTCAAAATATTGAATTGAAAAGGCTCCAACGAAGGGACTCTACAGAGGTGTGGTCAGGCTATAAAGAAACTAGACAGAATGGCTGATCACCCAGGAACCATCAGCAGTGACAAACAATGACCATCCCTTGAAAGAAAAGGAAAGGGACTGGTATTATCAGCTTAGGGAAATCTGTAGCCTTGAGGGGTCACTGAATAAACACCGCAAGAAAGCGGAGGAAACATGCCATGGACACAACTACAGATGGCGGAGGTGGGGAGGTGAGGACAATCTATTGTACCCCCACCATCCGCCCTGAAAATGACTCTCATTCATCAGACCCAGTAGAAGTCAGAGACTAAGGAAGCATCATGATAAAGTCCAAAGAGGTCAGTCCTCTGGGGCAAGGGTCGGGACAGAGATGGCAAATAGGGGATAACCAGCGTGGCCTGCAAGTTAACAATTTCCCCATGCATGTCCTGTATCACCTCCTGCATGAATTGTGACAGTCTGGGCCTGCTGTCTTACCCAGGATCCAGCTGTGGCGTCTGTCCACCCCCAATGCTCTCAACACCAGTTTCTCTCTTTCAGCCATGTGTCATTCTTCAAAATCAAGGGTCCTGAGGTGGCAAGTCCACAAAACTTCCCTGTACTGGAAGGCTTCTCAGCCTGCTTGGTGATAGAAAACCAATGCCGGGGTGTTTGACACGAAGACAAAAAGTAGGCCTAGTTGCCTGATTCTATTAAGTCATTTCCGGTACCAGAGCCTGAGATGAGCATCCGGACACGGCACATTCTCCTCTCTCAAAGACTCACTATTTAGTCTTTTTCTGGGTTCTCACAAAATTCCGCCTAGAAGAGGGTGACTTTATTAAATAAAAGATACTTGGCAATAGTTACTCTCTACAGCAAATTTAATTCAGGAACTCCCTTTTGGTGAGACTTTTAAATTATTTCATCCACAAAACTATGTTAGGGGAAATAAGATCCTGGCATGGGGTGTGATTAAATGGAAAACATATTTCCATAACGTCTCTTCTCTTTGCTTTTAGAAACAGTTAGATACAATGGAAAGCAGAAAATTAAGGTAAATGTCGAACTCCACTATTCATCAGCTCAGAGAGACCACGGCATCTCACTGGATTGCTTGGTTTTCATTGGTGACCTTAGGATACAAATATGTGGCTTGCTCTAGAGATGAAATCCCATGACAGATAGGAGAATCTGTAAATTAATGTAAATTATAGTTTATATGGGAAACTCTTACTCCTTTTTTTTTTTTCCTCCTTTTTTCTCGCTGTCTGTCCTTGTCTCTCTCTCCCTTTTTCTCTTTCTTTAGCAACATGAGTTCTCCTGTCTTTAAATTCAGGGAGGCCCTAGGGTTTAGGTCATGACTTGTGTATTGACTAGTTCTGAGATTCTGAAGAAGCCACATAACACTAAAGAGACAATTCACACTTTTAAAGGTGCCTTTTTGGGGCACCTGGGTGGCTCAGTGGGTTAAGCCTCTGCATTCGGCTCAGGTCATGATCTCAGGGTCTTGGGATTGAGCTTCACATCGAGCCCCACATCGGCTCTCTGCTCAGCGGGGACCTGCTTCCCCCTCTCTCTCTGCCTGCTTCTCTGCCTACCTGTGATCTCTGTCTGTCAAATAAGTAAGTAAAATCTTTAAAAAATAAATAAATAAAGGTGCCTTCTTTTAAAAGCATAGTGAATGAAGTATACTTAACTTTATCTTTCTTCAGTCCAACTTTTACTGTCAGTCACTTAACTATGATCGTACTTGCACATTAATTCTTTTTATTGAGCTCTAGTTAGCTTTATGTTCCTTGCTAACTTTGTAAAGAATAATATTGTTTCAAATAATTTGACTGATAGAGTTAATTCAGTTATGCTGTTCTGTTAGTATAACTTTAAAAAAACTGTGCAGTCTCATCATAGAAGAAGGATGATATAATATACCAGATGGAAATCCACTTACTCCTTAGGGGTCAGGAATGCAAATAAAATAGCTACGTAATAATGTGGTCCAGCTGCACTTTCGGGTTTAGCAGAGGCCTCAGTTGAGATGTGACATCTGAAAGATTTTTCACAACATATTTTTCCAGCTGAAATTTGTCATGTTCAGATACAGGACCTGCCAAATTACAAAAATCTAGACAGATGCTAGATTTAAAAACAAAAACAAAAACAAAAACAAAAAACGGTATTTATACAAGTTAGGAATTGTTCAGTAACTCCTGCTCCCCCTCCAAAATGGAATCCAACAACTCAAAGAAATATTGTTCACTGGGTCTATAAAATAAGTAGATCTACCCTGCTCTAGAATTTAGCTTCTTTTCTTTATCTGAAACATATCAAATGCTCCTGATAGGGGTATTTACATATATTACTGTGCTTGTATGTGCTTGTGATATCCATGCATGCATGTATGCATGCGTGCGTGCGTGCGTGTGTGTGTGTATTCAAAATATGGACTATTATTGGGAAAACCAAAAGCATTTAAGAAATGAAGAAATGTACCCTCACATTTTCAGCACTGTCCAAAAGACCTCATCCTTGGTGGCCTGCGTGATTGACTCCTTCACACTACTGAGTCGTTGATCTAGTAAAGAATGTTATAAACTTAGGCATGAAGTGAACTGCGTTCAAGTTCAGATTCCCCCACTTGCTCGCCCTGCAGCCCTGGAAACTTTCTGGACTTGAGGATCTCGAAAGAATAAAGACATGCTTAGACTAAAGAATCTCTACAGGCCTCTGAAATTGGAAATGTATTGGATCTTAGTTTTTTAATTTCAGAATTCAGTTTTCTGTAGCTTATGTTGCTCCCAAAATAGTTTCTAAATAAAGATATTTTTTAAAAAGTATTAGTAAATTTTACTTTTTAGGGCAGCTTCAGGTTTATAGAAATTTTGTACAGGAAGTCCAGGGGTTCCCTTCTCAGATTCCCCTATTATTAACGTCTTGCATTAGGGTGATGCATTTGTTTCAACTGCTGTGCCAGTATGGCTACCTTAGCTAACATCCATGGTTTGCACTGGGGCTCACCCTCTGTGCTGCACAGTTTTGACAAATATGTTATGCCATGCACCCACCATTACGATATCAGACAGAATCATTTCTACAGCCCTAAAAGTGCCCTGTGCTCTACCTTATAACACTATTTCCCTTCTCCTAAATCTTGAGAAACCACTGATCTTTTTCTTATCTCTGTAGTTTTGCCTTTCCTAGAATATCATATGGTTAGAATCATTGAGAGTGTAGCCTTTTCAGATTGGCTCTTTTCTCTAAGCAACATGTGTTTAAGATTCTTTTGTGCCTTTTGTGGCTTGATACCTTATTTATTTTATCATTGTATAATATTCCATTGTATAAATACACTACTGTTTGTTTATCCACTATCCTACTGAAAAACATTTGGTTGATCTCAATTTTTAGCAACTATAAATAAAGCTGCCATAAACATTCGAGGGAAGGTTTTTGTATGGACATAAAATTTTAACTCATTTGGGTAAATACCTAGGAGCTTGATTGCTGGATTGTATTGTTAAGGCTGTGTTTAGCTTTGTAAAAGACTGCCAAACTGTCTTAGAAAGTGGCTGTATTCCCATCAGTAAAGAATGAGTTTCTATAAACAAATGTTTTTATTTTAAGAAATAGAATCTAAATAAAGTCACTCAGATTAGTTCCTGAGTATGAATAGTTTAATAAATAAACACCAATTAGCTTATACTTCATATCAGAGGAATTCTTATTTATACAAGATAAAAAGTTTTTGATATATATTCAACGGTGTTGTTTTAGAGACTATCGTCGTTAAAATATATATCTAAGATATTCCATAGATGTTAAGCATTGTTTTTGCATAAAATAATTTAAGAACAATTTTTGCTGCATGGGATAATGTTTATTACATTTCGCGTATGTTTATATTACTGCAAGCTATTTATACAACTGATGAGTTCCAGAAATTTCTACAACATTTTTGAGATAGCTGTAAGTCATGTTGAAATTATGGAATCTCAGTACTTGGTCTAAACTTAATGTCAATGCTTTCTGGTGGCCAGACATAGCTTAGTGGTATCAACATACATCACATGTAGAACCCCACTGCATGTGAAATTAACTTTTCGGCTCTAAAATCTAAACTTAGAGGATGATATCCTCTTATAATACAGCCCCTGATTCCCTCTCTACTTTCCTTTATTTATACTCCTGTTCGTATCCAAGATACAAAGAATAACTTGGCCTAAGAATGTTTGCTATAGTATCCATATTCTGGAAACCAGTAGTATATAGTGAATTTAGATGTGGATCCTGGAATCAAAATACTTGGTTGTGTCTCCAGATCTGGAACCTCATTGATTGCTATTTAAAATGAGTAAGTCATTTAACTTTTATTAGCCTCAATTTCCTCATTTATATAAAAAAAAATACTTCATGGAGTTGTTATATAGGGATTAAATGAGACAATTTCTACAAATATTGTAGCAGCAGAGAGATGGCAAACAAGAAATGTTAATGAGTATTATCTTGAATGGGGCTGGGCTTATTTTGCTTTTTGGTTTTGCCATTGTTGTCATTGCTATTTTAAAAGATACTTTTTGTTCTCTGTTTCACTTATTCATAAAAGGCACTTTAGGGATCCTCTTCAAGCAATATTTCTTGGCAACCCTTCACTGTTGCCAGTAACAAGCTGAGTGTGTTCTCCTTGCTAGATGAATCCTTCTCCCCCTTTATGCTAAAGCTCACCACTCTATATAATGTTACTTTTCAGTTTCTGTCACTAACATGAAAACCTCTTGATGCTACAGACTCTGTGTTATCCCTTTGTGACTGCCAGCATGGGGCACATAGTAGTTTCATCACTAGAAATTTTTCAGCTGAAATAACAGAAACTTAACTGAAGTAACTGAATACCACAGATTAGTCCTGGCCTGAGGCGAGATTTGTCTCAATGTTCTCAATGACATCACAAAAGACTGTTCTTTCCATGCCTCCTCCTCACCCTTTTTAGTGCTGTTTCCACTTATGGCTGCTTTCTTGTGCGGTGGTTACAAGATGGCTACCAGAGCCTGCCAGTGGCTACCATGCTTCTCGTGTACTGTGAGCAGAAGGAAGAACACTGGTCTCAGGAATCTCTTGGGAGAGTAAGAAAGCTTCTTTCTCAGAAGCCCTCAAGAACATCTCCTGCCACCACATTCACCTGAACTGGGTCATATATTCATCCTTGAAGGCCAAGAGCATGGGTTTGCCTAATGGCTAAGGTCAATTGAGTCAGACTTATAACTGAATTTGTTCTTATCTTTCTTCCCTTACACAGCCTGCAACAGAGAAAGAGGAAATTAGAATGAAACTAGCATACTGCTACCAAGAAAAAGGAAGAATGAATGTACTAAATATAAGAATTATATCCTCCATTTTCAGAGGCACTAAACTGGATCTTGTGATACTACTGTATCTATGAAAAGGGGTGGTATGCCTAAGCATGATTTCCCCCCTGTTTACCTATTTGAAATGAAATTCAAATTATGTGAAGGGGAGCCAGCCTTCCATATGTAAGTTTGGAGTTGCATAGACTGTTTGAATTTTAATATGAGCTTCATGAAAGCATGATTCTGGCTTTTGCTAAATTCCCAAGTCACTGAACAGTGCCTGACACAAACAATAGAGATACCATAATTAATTAATTAATTAATTAATTTAATGAATTGATATTTCCAGTGTTTGAGGTTTACCAGTGGGAAGACCATAAATGTAGACGTTGGAGGTTAAATAAAAATCACAATATTTCTAGATTATTATCATTTCTAGATTATTAAGGTGCCCAAAAGTTCTTGGCTAGCAGCTAAATTTCCATGGCATTAGAAAAAAGGGAGCAAATGAAGACCATGTGTTTAAAAGAACTTGTTCAAATCATGTGAGCAGCTGCATCATGACATGATTGATGAAGAAATTAGAAGCAGTGAGTAAAGGACTTTAGCCTTATAAGCTAGGGGAGAGTAGGCTTAACCCATTCTGGGCTATGCTCCTTATAGAGATCTGAGTGAGATGTTAAAATCTAATTCGCAACACAGAACTTCCCTGCATAACAATTTGTAATGGCTCTTCAACTCCATTAAAAAAGCAATCAGCCAAAATTCTTTTTTTGTTAAAAGATTTTATTTATTTATTTGACATACAGATATCACAAGTAGGCAGAGGGACAGAGAGAGAGGAAGAAGCAGGCTCCCTGCCGAGTAGAGAGCCCGATGTGGGACTCAATCCCAGAACCCTGGGATCATGACCTAAGCCAAAGGCAGAGGCTTTAACCCACTGAGCCACCCAGGTGCCCCAATCAGCCCAAATTCTTAAAAAGCATTTGTGGCTTTGAGAAGCTAGTCCCCCTCCCCCACCCCAATCACCTATAAGTCCTCTGATTTATTTTGTGATAATCTCTCCCTCACTTACTCGCCTCCCACCATTGTTAAATTTTTCCGCTGTGGTTCAAATAAACCTGGTACTCTCCTGCATTAGGGCTTCTGCTCTAGTATTTCCCTTTGCCTGAAAAACTCTTCTCCTGGATTGTGCAAGGCTGTTCAGAGTTACTCGCAACTGGAACTAACACCATCATCCTATTTAACACCGTATCCCATTCCTCCATTCCACCCAGACACTAAAACCCCTTACCATGCTCTACCTTTATTATTTCCATAGCATTTATTACCTTTTCACTTGTCACCGGATATATTTTATCATTATTCATTTTTTTTTGTCAACCTCCCCATCAAAATGTAAACTCCATGAAGAGTTTGTTCACTGATTTATTCCAAGGCATAGTACCAATACATACTGACCAAATAAACAATTGAATGAGCTTAAACTGCATTAACCATTTATTCAAGTCAATAGTTCAGGCTTATCCCATATAGAAAAATAACCCAGAAGTGTTAATTAAGTGTGTGTCTGTATTTTTCAGCACACTATTATTTATCTAGGTCTCTTCTATGTTAGAAAACATTCTTGCAAAAAAAATGTATTTTGAGCCTACTTATACTCTGATTTTTTCCTGCATTTTAATGAAACCTAACTACTAAATTAAACTAAACTGTGATATAATAGCTAATTCTGGGTTTCTGAACAATTGCCCAGCATCCAAGTATGTTAAGAAGTTTTGAGATGAAACTCAAATATATGCTTCATTGTTTTATTGTTACCCATCATGGTTGAAACATTAGTTTTTCCAGCAGAGCACTATTTTGTGTGAGAATTTTATCTTTGATCACAGAATGACACATATCTTTAACTGAAGAATGGAAATTTCTAAAATATTATGATCCTACATTTAAACTTTAAAAAAATGCTAGCCAATAAATAATCTCTTTTTACAAACAATAATGCATATATGAAAAAGAGAAGTTCTCGGTACTTTTTTTTTCCCCCTGATCAAAGTCTTTCCACCTAAATGTTATTAATCAATACCTATCACCAGTAATATCGTCTTGGAAAATAGTCACCTGTTTTCATGGATAGTGACTGTCTTAGTCTGTTCAGGCTGTTAAAACAGAAATACCATAAACTGGGTGGCTTATTAACATTTATGTCTCACAGTTTTAGAGGCTGGGAAGTCCAAGAGCATGGCACCTACACATTTTGGTGTCTAGTGCAAGCTGTCTTCCTTGCTGACCTCCATCTTCTTTCTCACTGTAACCTCACATGGAGGAATGGCTGAGGGATCTCTCTGGGGCCTCTTTTATGAGAACATTCAGCCTGTTCATGAGGGCTCCACTTTCATGACCTCAACACATCCCAAAGGAACTACCTTCTACTACCATCACCTTGAGAATTAGAACTTCAACATGGATTTTCAGGCTTTGAGGGGACACTAATGTTCAGTCTATAGCAATAATTATTTGGCACTTTTATTATTAAACTGATAGAAAAATTTAATGAAGTTATTTGGCACTGTTTTGTTCTGCAGAGCTTAATTCCTTGAAGATGTTAATTTTGTTTTGTCTTGTTTTTCCTTTTTCAGAATTCTTACTTCATTTATATCTGTTTACCATATGTTGAGAAAGAATAATGGCGAAAATCTCAAACGTTGTAACTTTAAACTGCTTATATAACTTGGTTATCTATAGACTAGTCTATGTATTTCCTTCCATCAGGATCTCTGACAGCCCTCTGTGCTCCCTATGATATCCTACATCTCTCAGAAATTCCTCACCTGAATTCATCCAAACTTTATTCTTCAAAATTAGAAAATAGTCATTGTCTCATGACAGCCCTTTATTTAATTCTTACCCTTTTTAATCAACCAAAATTTTTCTTATTCCTTATATAATTTATCCATTCCTTTACTCAATCATCTCAATACTTATTTTTAGCTCCTAGAATAAACCAGGCACTGTTCTAGAGAAAAGGAACATAGTGGTGAACAATGTAGACAAATTCCTTGCTCTTAACGAAATTTGCTAGATGTGGCCTCTTTCTCCAATAAACCATGCCTCCCTATATTCCCATTCATGTGCAGCTCCTCTCCTAATCTTGCCTTTTTCTGTGACATTCTTGAACCATAGAATACAGGGAAGTCATGGTATGCAAGTGTTGGTCTAAGGATTAAAAAGGATGGGAGATTCTTCCATTGCATTCAGGGTAAAGTTAACTGCAATGTTAGCCCTGACTACCATGAATCCATCATGCTGTGAGAAAGACAACCTAGCTACATAAAGAGCCCATGTAAGTGAGACCATCTTGAAAGAGCTCAGTTGGTGTCACCCAAATGAGATGTCAAGTTGGTACCAACTTGAGCAGATTGGCTCAAATTACAGAACTGTGATCAGATGAACAAAGTAATTGATGTTTCCAGCCACTAATACTGGGATAGATTGTGATATAACCATAGATAACCAAAACACAAGATCCTGGCAGATAAAGTTGATTTGTAAAAAGTTACAACTCATCAAACATCACCACCCCCAACTGTCCTATTATATATTTATAGATTTGGAGAAGAAAATGTATGGAAGAGTAATCATATAATCAATAATAACATAATATAAAATATTAAGTTCCATCATATTATTATAATTATATGTTCATAAAATTTATAAATATATATAAATACATACACACATTTTAGTCTTTCATTTATTCAAGAATTTTTAATAATTATTGAACACTAATATTTGTAGTTTTAACTCAATATGTTTTGAGAATTTGTTACATTGTGATAAATAATTCAGAAGCTCTATTTCAGACCGTCATGATAAATCTTGTTTTTTTTTTTTTTTTTTGGTGTGTGTGTTTTTTTTATGTACACCAGCACTTTTTAGAGTTGACAACATTATAACAGTTGAACAGCTATGGTAGAATTAGTCCATTGCTAGTGCTAGTTTTCTTTTTAAGTTGGTTATAATTTTGTCTTTGTGGTGAAAGTAGATTACATCCAAGTGTCTATTTAGAAAGAGAAAGGTCATGGAAGATACAGGGTGCATTCAGCAGACTCACTGACCTAGCATATACTTTCATAGCCTTGTCTGTAAAGAAGATTGGTAAGTGAGTTAAAAGAAATTTGGTCATATACGCCTCATGTTTTAAGTGAATTATGGGAAAACTCAGAGGTTTCCCCAGGGTCGGGCTAAAACTTAGATCTAGATTTTCTGCCTTCCATTCAGTGATGTTTCTACCTTATAAACATATAATGCTCATACTAGGAGTGTTTATACTAGGCAGGTATAGATGAAACAAGATTGGCTGTGTATTGGCTGGGTCATAGGTTCATGGAGTGCATTATGCTATTTTTAAATTTTGTCTTTGAAAATTTCTATATAAAAGTTTTAAAGATAAGTAGAAAGAGCTCATTTATCTTTTAGTTTCTTATTATACCTTATAATATATTGTATATATTCTAATGTATAATTTATAATAACCAAGTATTATGTAATTTTTGAGTAAAGTAAGTAGAGACTACAAAATATTTGCCAGTTTAAAACATCCACCCATAATCATTCTAGCAAGCAGAAACTAGAATCCATTTTAGGAAAATAAGCATGCTAGAGAATCACCATTTTTCCTTTGGTAGAAAGTTCTTTGTTTTTGTTTTCATGCTGACTAGATTTCAATTATGTTGATAAAGTGTTATTTTTATGAAGTCCAAAGTGGGAGCATTTGTGATGTCATATGTACCATATTGGTTCATTTTATACTCAACCTAATAAAACATGCATCCAACAGAATTCAACTAGCTGGGGCCCTATATTACCATCTTGTCCAGTTATCTGGGCAAGAGTAGTAAGAATACAAATTGATTGAGGAGATGTAGTGATTGAAAACTAAATTCTGGGATATGTCTTGTGATTTCTACAGATTTGGTACAACCTCTTAGAAAAACCTACAAGAACCTATTGCAAGTCAAATGTTCTAAGATACATAAAGACATCTCTAAGGGAAGATTAGACTGTTAGTTACACTAACTACACTCTGTCCACAAGATTTGTTAACACATTTAAGAAAGTCTCTAGAGCAAAGATAAAAAAAAAAAAAAAGAGTCTTTCTCTGTACATTTTAACTAACTAGAAAATTTAGTAAAGAGAACTGATCATTCTCTATGAATTAGCGTTATTCAATGAGCTTCAGGATACTGTAGAATAAAATGTATGACTCAAAAATATGCCGTGCCAATAACATTCCTGAGTGTTGATAATAGTCACAGAAGTTTCCTCATTTCTTATCTGATGTCTATTGCAGAGAATAAAGGAATGGAAAAATATTGCCAGTTACTCTAAAGACAGTGGATTGCTAAACTGTCTTTTTCCCAGAATCAGGGCTATTTTTGTGATTTAAAACCCCGCAATTCATATTATTTTAATTACTCGTTTTTAAGAGCATGGTGTGTCACAAAACCTGTGGCTATAACTTGGAAGATTTATTTTTTCCAGAGTTTACAAAATGAGACAAAATATTAAAGTAAAGCCGCAGAACGTTACTGACTTGGACTTTCCAGACTTCAGAACCACAAACTGCCAGCCCTTTGTATGTCATCTGCAATGATCCAAGGTTGCTCACCCAGTACACATCCCCAAGTTCCCAGTTTGAGCAAACATAGACATTTGATGAGGAGCCAAATCCAGAACAGCATGCCTGCGCTTTTTTAACATGGAATTGTCTCTGATTAAAACTAATTTATTCAAGAACCCCAGGTCAGATAATAGTTCTTTCACTCTTTGAGCTCTACAATGTAGAGAACTATTGTATTCATCCATTCATCCATCCATCTATCCATACATACATACATTCATATGTTTGTCCATTCATTCATTTATCAAGTACTTACTGGCAGAAATCAAGGCCCCTTGTCCCCATGAGACCTATATTCTGGTGGATATGACAGACAATAAGCATGGGAACAAATAAATAGACAAGATGATTTCAGTAACATTGGATGCAAATTTAATCCCAGTTCCCGTCTTAAGAATTGTATAAAGTTGATAATGTTTCTTAAGGTTTTTGATACATTAATTTCTTTTTTTTAATTTAAAAATTTTATTTATTTGACAGAGATCACAAGTAGGCAGAGAGGCAGGCAGAGAGAGAGGGGGAAGCAAGCTCCCTGCAGAGCAGAGAGCTCCATCCCAGGACCCTGGGATCTTGACCTGAGTTGAAGGCAGAGGCTTTAACCCACTGAGCCACCCAGGTGCCCCATTGATATATTAATTTCTAAGATGTTAATGGAACAACAGTTTTCCTGGATACTCTGTGAGGATTAAATTAGATTATGCAACAAAGTGCTTAGAAAATAGTATCCGTCTCATTTGCATAGAATGTACACTAGGATGCCTGCAGTACTATTTGTAATGTGGAAAAAAATGGAAACAATCCAAATGTCCTCGGAGGGAAATGGATTGGATGAATAATATATATTATATGTATATAGTGAAATGCTGCACAGCTATTAAAAGGCACATACTATGTTTAAAAAAATAACAGACCTTAACATATAATTAGAGTAAAAAAATGGAGCAGAAAATATACGGTATGATGCTATTAACAATACAGCATTCATCAACATCCACATGTGTGCAGCAGTATTTCTAAGGAACAGAGAAAATGTGTCTCAAATTCATACTGATGAATGTTCCCTGAGGGAAGGAAAGGACAATTTAAATAGGCAATTGATAGGAGAATTCAAAGACTCATGCACCTTTATCTAGTATGTATTATTTGTTTTATTTAAAAAATTAAGCACATGATAAATTGAATTAAAAATAGTAAGAGGGAAAGTGCTAGGGGAGATAATATCTATTGTATAGATTATTGAGATACTATATGAAAAAATGGTCATTTGAAAAACAAGTTCTTCGTATATTTGTGGCCAACCTTTTATAGGGCAGTTATTTTGACAGTTCATTTTCCCTCCCTTAGCAAGGTTCTGTGGAACCAATGTGCTATTGGTCTTTGGGTAGCTTCTGTGTTTGAGGTAAAACATACTCACTTAGGGTAATCAAGAAGACTTTTTCTCTCTCTCCCTCTCTCCTTCTCCTCTTCCTCCTCCTCCTCCTCTTTCTTTTTCTTCTTCTTTTTTTACTTACTACTTCATGTTTTGTTTATACACTATTTTCAGCCAGGGACTTCATCACATCTGGGACTCAGCACAAGCCTCCTGATTGCTTTCTTGAGCTGAAATAAAAAAGTCAGGGTGTTCTAGCACACTGTCACAGAATAGTTGACACATCATTTCTTCCTGCCCTCCATATTACAAAGACTTGATTGACTTTTATAGCTTCCAAGTGGCCATTCTTTGTGGGCTTTTAATATTACGAAATATACACATTTGTCTAATGCTGCCAGGCTAAATTCTTTCCGGCACTGAGCACTTAAATCCATGCACATAGTCACTAAATGAGGTTGTTAAGTTTCCATTTTCCATCTCACATGAAGAGCTACTCAAGCAGATGTGGACTGAGATGGTTGTCCCCCAAACCAAAGTTATTTGGCAAAGACGCGTCTTTCCTTACACAAGCTGGGGAAAGGGTTTTGGTGGCTAACATCTTCATTCACTGTACTTACTGCTTGAAAACCAGAACATGCTTAAAATAGGAGTAGCTGCCATGGTAGCTGTATAAAAGCTTAATGGGATGAAAAAAGCATTGTTAGTTTTATTGCAATAGCTTTTCCTGGATGGGTTCTTATCAGGAAGCAATGGAACCTATTTTTCTATTTTCTTTGGAGACACATTCCTTGTGAGATTTTTGGTGTGTCTCAGAAGACTTCGGGACAAATAAGAATATACCTAGAGTACACTCATTTAATGAAATCAAACTGTAAGAATGCAAACGAGAGGGGTGAAAGCCCCTAATCTTCTTTGTTATCTTCCACCACCCAGATGTTGACTTCACACCTCTGACTCTGTGCAATTCTTTACCAAAGACTAAGGGTCATGTTTAAAAGTATTGGGTTGATTTGCTTGCATGGTTTTTCACCTCTGCCTCACCAAGTCATTCTGTCCATGCCACAACCAAGTTCTTAAGCTTAGGACAATGTTGACAAACCTGGTAGAGACTTCCAGGATGCCAGCAATATGTTAGCCATGGAAACAGGTGAATTCGTTATTAGAAAACATGCAGGACTCTCTCAACTCCTAGAACTTGATCACAAAATCATTTTATTGAATGCTAATTCATATCTACCTGACTCCATATTTGGTAACTGGTAATGTGGCTTCTCTGATCAGACCAAACACTTTGCCTGCTCTTCCTTTTAATTTTCTTGATACTTCTTATCTTTGGGTTATTAACCTCATGGAATTCCCTCATCATATTTTTTCAGTAATTCTGATTGGAGAGAATATTCCAAACTCACTTCCTCATAGGAAATGTCCCTAATTTTTTCTCACTTCTCTCATCAGTTCTATATTTTACACTTCCTTATGTATATTTTACACTTAATATGTACAGGTTTCACTCTAGCATCTGATATTTTTTTCATCTTACCTTTAATACTTGCTCTGTAGAATAAAGAAAGCATTTTTTATTTCACCTGAAACCTTCACCATCACCATAACCATCACCATCAACCTGATACCAATGCCTTGTCTTTTTCTTCTGTATCTTGCCTTTCAAATCTCAATTAAACACTGAAAATGTGGGGGAAAGTAAAAGGAGGGGAGAAAATATTGGTTATGATCATCAAGGACTAATCAAGGAAATAAGATATAATATTTATTTTTAAATAATGAAAAAAATTAAATAATTTCTAACAAAGAGAGAAGATATACACAATGTTGCCAAGAAAATCCCCTCAAAAATAAATTTTTGAAGGACTAAGGGTAAGGAGAAATTACTTCTAGATGGAGATGAAGGCAAATTATATGAAGAAAGTACAATTTGACAAAAATAAATTTTAATTTATTCATTTAATATATTCACCAAGCACTGTGTTAAACACTGGGCTGAATAGAATTTTAGTAGGTGAAGAGAAAGGGATGAAAAGTCTGTGAGCAGATGAGTAGTTATAAGAATGCTTGAATAATTGTAATGGAGTCAATCTAGTGTTCATTTATCCATCAATATATTCAACAAATAGTTGTACTATTTTTATGTATTTGGTATTGTGTTCAGTTCTGGAAATTCAGGAGTGACAGAGCAATACCAACATTTTTCAAGAATTCAAAACACAGTAAGACAAAGAGTTAGGAGTCCAGGATACAAAAAGTTAGCTTCAAATGAGGCTAAAACATAATGGAGGGTACCGCACACATCAGAATAAGTAAGGGAGTCAATAAAAACTTGCTGAGTAAATGACTCAATAATTCTTTCCTGGTTTCTTGTCTAAGAGGAGAAAAGCATGAAACTTTTGCTAAAGATTGCACTTTTGTGTCTTGGTCCAAATTCCATTGGGGAGGAACAGTAATACAGGAGGCAGGAAAGGCTCTGGGCCACACCACATGGGCCTCTGCTGTCTGCAGATCTGTGTCCATCTGGTCAAAGGGGAAATTGGTTGGCCTGAGGCAAATATAAATGGGCCAGAGGACCATTTAGTCAGAGTTAAGTAACAAGTCTCTTTTGGGAAATCTACCCGTTATTTTAACTAAAAAGTAAAGTTCTGTATTCAATGGCTCATAGCTTCATAGCAGCAAGTTCTGTTCAACATTCCAGAAAGTTCTGCATTACTTTTCCACTACCTCAATTATTGAAAATATTCAGAGGTAACAGAGAGTTGGGAAGTCTGCCTTCTGACAGTCCCTCTTCCTATGACTTGCTCTGAAAACACTGGCATCTTAAACTCAGTGGGGCTCCCTTCTTCATTTGAAAATTTATCTCATGTCCCGTTTAGTTTTAGTTTTGTTTTTTTTTAACAAACCTTTTGCAATAAGTTCATAACTATTTCATTTGAGAAACTTGTAATCCCGAATGCTTTTTACATCTATTTGGAATTATTATTATTTTATCACCCAATTTAATCAGTCTTTTTATTATTAGACTCCTAACATGTGATGTTGATTGTCTTCCCATTGTTTCTTTTGCTTTGTTTTGTTATTTAATAGTGACTGCCCTTCACCATTGACAAACTCTTCTAATATCTGTTGATACCCTTTGTTTTAGAACTCAAATAATTCCTTTTTTTGTCCTTTAAATCTTAGTGAAATGTTATCTTATTTAGTAGGGGGTCCTTAATTTTGTATGAACATACAGAACTACCTATCAAAACATCCCATCCCAGTTCATTCAGCTAGAATAGTTAGCCAGCTACACTAAACATTTTATACAATTAATCATATAATCCAAGCTTCATGCATACACACACACGCACACACACACACACACACACACCCCTGACATATTAGCACTCATTGGTCTTGCTTACTTGTTTCAATATTAAGTGTCTGAGGCTAGAGATCACACCCAATCTAACTCTATTAAAATAACGAAGCACTAATCTAGATCCACATTTCTTGTAGGTGTGAATTAAATACGAAGCAATGATAATGCCATACCTTGTTACAAGACTCGTGTCCCATTATCAGAGTTAGAACTAGTTAAGGTTTTGTCAAATTTCTTGTCGAAACATGAATAGATGAGATTACTTTTTAGATGGAAAATATATGCCCTAAAAAATAAATATAAATATACAAAAAAATCATTCTCACACAACTTACAGCATTTTTTAATAAGAATACTGTAACTTTAAGAGAATATTTGAAGAAAACACAATGAATGAGATTTAAAAACATAAAATTTAGCATTTAAAAACAAATAGCACTAGAGGTATATAAAGTTTCAATTCTATCTGAAGAAACACCATTTTATTTCGCTCTTGTACTGGTCAAAGAGGTGTTTAGGGCTGACAGATATGTATCTTCAGCATAGGGAATATTGAAATTTTGTGTCAAAAAATAGACATTTTCACTAGCAATGGGTCAGTGGAACACTTGACATGTTAGCAAGTATCCCCAACCAGAGATTTAATCTTTTTTTTTTTTTTTTTTTGGTCTCTTTTTGTCTTTTGGAATATGAGGCTGTCATTGGCTCTGGGATAAGCATACATTATTGGGGTTTAGTTTATCCAAAACCACATATGGTAAACTATGCTAAGTAGAGGTTTAAACTTGAAAATGATGTCAAAATGCTACTTTGGCTGTAGACTTGTGGGAGAAAACAAAAGAATTTGCCTCTCCACTGCCAATGTCTTCCACATCAAAAAGATTGGGTCAGAGATGTCACTGGTATGTTTCCTTTTTTATGTTGCACCTCAGAAACCCTTTCTCTACCCATTTCTCCCTTCCTCTCCCCCATGCTTAAGAAGAGTCAAAAGGCTCCAACCATTCAGCCATTTTAGACTGAGTCGCTGCAGGGTTTTAGTTTTGGTTTTGGTTTTGTTTCTTTCTTTTCTTTTTTTTTTTTTTGGAAGGTCAAGGGAGAGGTATGGTTTCTGGAAAAACTCTCTGCTTAGGTCCGACTTGGTAATGAGGATCATGGTGGAGTCATGGTTTAACTGCTGACATAGCAACGTATATTTTGTTTGTGTTCTGTAGTCTCTTCATTTAAAGAAGGAGGCAGACTCTCAATGCTCCTTTACCCTAGAAGAGTCTGGCTAGTGTATTCTGCCTCAAATTGTTTTTTCTTTATTTTTTAGAAAATTTAAGCTACTTAAAAATAAGACTGTGAAAAGAGGTTGAAAGAAAAGAGGGAGACAATTTTGCCTCATTCCAAAATATAGGTTTTAACTCTATTACTAATTATAAATTTAGCAGTTAGTTGAATTCTCCCCGGGTAGCCTAACATACCATCTCATTTTCCGGTCTTGACATAACTGTGTAAAATAGTCTATAACCAATGAATGCATATTTTTAAATTAGAAATTACATGTATCGACATAGTATATATACATACATATGTAAATATGTATATACACACACACACTTTAAATCATAGCGGTAATACCATTTTCTGTATATTGAAAATCTTTAAGAATGCCTAGTATAATGGAGTAACAACCTAGGTACAGTGTGAAATTCATTGATCACATTTTCCCATAAATACTCAGCTTCAAAATATCTGGGAAATCCAGATCTGCTATGAATGAATGAGAGAATGAATACATATATACATGCATACAAAAGTTGGGCAATTTTAAAATGTCTCAAAATCTTCCAGCTTATTTTTTTTATGGATTGCCTGGTTTTCACATAATTTCATATTATAGTAAGGTGGAGATGTTTGAAATTACCACAATTTACTTCAGGACAAATTAGATATTGCTTATGACCAAGGAAAAAGAAATATTTTAAAATCTAAATCTATCTATCTATCTATCTATCTATCTATACTTTTTGGACACCATTTCCCTTGAAGGAAAAGAAACCATGTCAATTTCCATTTGAATAAAAGATCTTCTAGCCTGTCATTTCCAGACATTACTTTTTCTAACATCAGAGTCTGTAGTTGAGTAGATGAAAATGTATCAGCAGTTGGGAGTTTGAAGAAATCTAAAATTTTAGAGTCTCTTGTTAGCTTAGGCAAAGAGCTAGGCAAAATACTTTCCACTTTGGCAAAAACAATGGGAAAAAGCATTAGTCTCTCCAGGATGATTTTTGGTACTTCCTACTCTAGGGAAGTTTAGAAACACAAAATGAGATCAGAATTTTTCACTAATTTCTGGCTCTTCTGTTTCTTCACATTCTGGCAATAAAATGTGGAAAACATATTTGTTCAAGGGCAACATGAACTTTTTCTGAACCTCTCAAGACAGCCACTCTTAGTCATAGAAAAACAGAACTTTTTGGTCCTTCCTTAACTTCAGTTATTGAAGCAATGAATGGATGGTGCAGTGGCTTCTCCCATTTTCCATCCAGTGGGGATTCATTTTCCTTTCTTTACAGATCACATTATAAGTAATATTAGGCCACGTTCTGGATTTATAGAATGCTTGACTGAAGACATGAAATCAGTTTTGTTGCCAGCGTGAAATGGCCAGTATTACTAAGGAAAAAAAAAAAAAAAGTCCCTTTTCTCCTCCCAAGCTACTTAAGCCAAAAGTATGTTTGAAATAGAATGATGATTGAGTAGGGTGAATTCTCTTTTAAAAGGTCAAAGTCTATTATCATGCTTAACTTTATTATCCTCCAGAGTTATTTGGTTATTTGAGAATAGTCATGTGAAGAGTTAGTTTAGAGATTGTTTATTTATTTTATGAATGGAAAAAAAACATAAATGAAGACAAGGGGCAATATTTGAACAAATGTTATATTATGTTTGCTAGAATTCCTAGAGTTTTTCAAATATTAAATGCTTCTTCTAAGGCAATTATTCTAAAGACTAACTTGATTAATAAAAAGAGGAATCTACAATTTCTGATTAAAAAGGATTTTGCATACATATAAACAAATAGAAGGGTCTCTTTAGGAAAAGGGACACATGCTGATGAGAAGGAGTGAAGAGCAAAGGAAGAGGAATTACCCTCCCAACCATCTGTCCCCAAACCTTCTGTTTTATTGCTTGAAGGAGTGTTGAGCAGCTTTTAGGAATTATACCTTACTGTATCGCTGCTCAACTGAGAATATTATTACAGGTTACAAAAGACAGCCTCACATATAAGAACTTTTATTTCCGGGGCCCCTCTTCGCTCAGTTAGTTAAGCATCTGCCTTCAGTTCAGGTCATGATTTCCATGTCCTGGGATCCAGTTCTGGGTTGAGCTCCCTGCTCTGTGGGGAGTCTGCTTCTCCCTTTCTTTCTACGTTTCTCCCAGCCCCTTCTTATGCTTGTCTCTCTCTCAAATAAATAAAATATTAAAAAAACAGAACCCTTGTTTCCTTCCAACTTAATTCTTTTATAGAAACCTTCAGTTATTTTGCTTTAAGAAAACAAGTGACTGATAGCACTACTGCATTTATTTATTTGAATATTTTTCAGCAATACCCTCTCGAGATTTATATTTTTCTTCCATTTTTTGAAACGTGAATTTAGGGCTCAACATCATAGAACACCAAGGTGAGCGACATGGTTTGGGCACACATTGATGTTGATCACACTCTCTACCTACTGAAAAGAATATGCATTGCTGGCATTTCCATCGTGTGGTGGCCTCGGAAGCATCAGGTTCCCACTCCAGTTTCCTTATGTACTTTCCAGGGCTTCAAAGTACCAAGAACAATTGCCTTTGAAATTCTTTGAAAAGCTGTTGAGGTTGTTTTCCAATCTTCAGGAAATCTCTAAGTTAATCTGTTCTTCACACAGGTGCACACAACCTGAATTACAATCCATCAGAGAAAATTCCTCCACTTCCTGGAATAGAACATCATAAGGTGGAAATTTTCTGTCTGCAGATTCATACAACGTGGACATCCAAGTGCGGGAGCCAGTAAACACTTCCTGTAAAAATGTTGTAAGTTTTGGCAGGAGGAGTCAAGATGGCGGAGAAGTAGCAGGCTGAGGCTACATCAGGTAGCAGGAGATCAGCTAGATAGTTTATCTAAACATTGCAAACACCTACAAATCCAACAGGAGATTGAAGAGAAGAACAGCAATTCTAGAAACAGAAATCAACCACTTTCTGAAAGGCAGGACTGGCAGAAAATGAATCCAAAGCGAAGGGAAGATAGACCACGGGGGGAGAGGCTGGCTCCTGGCAAGTGGCAGAGCAGTGGAGCACTAAATCAGGACTTTTAAAAGTCTGTTCTGCTGAGGGACATTACTCCAGAGGCTAAACTGGGGTGAAGACCACATGGGGTCAGCGTGGCCCCAGGTCCCGCAGGGTCACAGAAGGATCGGGGGTGTCTGAGTGTCACAGAGCTTGCAGGTATTAGAACAGGGAAGCCAGCTACAAGACAGAGCCGAGGAGTGAGCTCTCAGATCGGGGTTACCTTGAACTAGTCACAAGCGGGGTGAGCTCAGAGTGCGGCCAGAGGCCAGGGAGACGGGAGTGATTGGGCGCTATTCTCTGAGGGCACACTGAGGAGTGGGGCCCCGAGCTCTTGGCTCCTCTGGGCCAGTGCCTGGGAGGCCACCATTTTCATTTCCGTCCTCTGGAACTCTACGGAAAGCATTCAGAAAACAAAGGCTCCCGAAAGCGAACCCAAGTGGATTACTCTGCCTGGCCCCTGGTAAAGGCGATGCAATTCCACTGGGGCAAAGACACTTGAGAATCACTACAACAGGCCCCAAGTAATCCAGCCAGGACCAAGTTCACCTACCAAGGAATGCAGGTTCAATACCAAAGAGAGCAGCGGAATTCCAGAGGAGGAGAAAGCAAAGCACAGAACTCATGGCTTTCTCCCATGATTCTTCAGTCTTGCAGTTAATTTAATTTTTTTTTCAATTTTTTTTCTTCTGCTAAATTTTTTTAACTTCTACCCTTTTCTTTTTTAACATTTTTAACTAGTTTATCTAATATATATATTTTTTCTCTTCTGTATTTTTTCTTTATTTGTTTTCTTTGTTCAATTGTTTCTTTTTTTTTTTTCTGAACCTCTTTTTATCCCCTTTCCCAACCCCCCCAAGATTTGGGGTATCTTCTGATTTGGCTAAAGTGTATTTTCCTGGGGTCTTTGCCACCCTTTTAGTATTTTACTTGCTCCTTCATATACTCTTTTCTGGACAAAATGACAATGCAGAAAGATTCACCACAAAAAAAAGAACAATAGGCAGTACCAAAGGCTAGGGACCTAATCAATACAGACATTGGTAATATGTCAGCTATAGGGTTCAGAATGACGATCCCCAAGGTTCTAGCCAGGCTAGAAAAAGGCATGGGAGATATTAGAGAAACCTTCTCGGGAGATATAAAAGCCCTCTCTGGAGAAATAAAAGAACTAAAATCTAACCAAGTTGAAATTTTAAAAAAAGCTATTAATGAGGTGCAATAAAAAATGGAGGCTCTCACTGCTAGGATAAATGAGGCAGAAGAAAGAACTAGTGATACAGAAGACCAAATGACAGAGAATAAAGAAGTTGAGCAAAAGAGGAACAAACAGCTACTGGACCACGAGGGGAGAATTCAAGAGATAAGTGACACCGTAAGATGACACAACATTAGAATAATTGGGATTCCAGAAGACGAAGAAAGAGAGAGGGGAGCAGAAGGTATATTGGAGAGAATTATTGGAGAGAATTTCCCTAATATGGCAAAGGGAACAAGCATCAAAATCCAGGAGGTGCAGAGAACCCCCCTCATAATCAACATGAATAGGTCCACACCCCGTCACCTAATAGTAAAATTTACAAGTCTTAGTGAAAAAGAGAAAATTCTGAAAGCAGCCCGGGAAAAGAAGTCTGTAATATACAATGGTAAAAATATTAGATTGGCAGCAGACTTATCCACAGAGACCTGGCAGGCCAGAAAGAGCTGGCATGATATTTTCAGAGCACTAAATGAGAAAAACATGCAGCCAAGAATACTATATCCAGCTAGGCTATCATTGAAAATAGAAGGATAGATTAAAAGCTTCCAGGACAAACAAAAACTGAATTTGCAAACACCAAACCAGCTCTACAGAAAATATTGAAAGGGGTCCTCTAAGCAAAGAGAAAGCCTAGAAGTAGTAGATCAGTAAGGAACAGAGACAATATACAGTAACAGTCACCTTACAGGCAATCAATGGCACTAAATTCATATCTCTCAGTAGTTACCCTGAATGTTAATGAGCTAAATGCCCCAATTAAAAGACATAGGGTATCAGAATGGATAAAAAAACAAAACCCATCTATATGTTGCCTATAAGAAACTCATTTTAGACCCAAAGACACCTCCATATTTAAAGTTAGGGGGTGGAAAATAATTTACCATGCTAATGGACATCAGAAGAAAGCAGGAGTGGCAATCCTTATATCAGATCAATTAGATTTTAAGCCAAAGACTATAATAAGAGATGAGGAAGGACACTATATCATACTTAAAGGGTCTGTCCAACAAGATCTAACAATTTTAAATATCTATGCCCCTAACGTGGGAGCAGCCAACTATATAAACCAATTAATAACAAAGTCAAAGAAACACATCCACAATAATACAATAATAGTAGAGGACTTTAACACTCCCCTCACGTAAATGGACAGATCATCCAAGCAAAAGATCAACAAGGAAATAAAGGCCTTAAATGACACACTGGACCAGATGGACATCACAGATATATTCAGAGCATTTCATCCCAAAGCAACAGAATACACATTCTTCTCTAGTGCACATGGAACATTCTCCAGAATAGATCACAACCTGGGTCCTAAATTAGGTGTCAACCAGTATCAAAAGATTGGGATCATTCTCTGCATATTTTCAGACCACAATGCTCTGAATCTAGAACTCAATCACAAGAGGAAATTTGGAAAGAACCCAAATACATGGAGACTAAACAGCATCCTTTTAAAGAATGAATGGGTCAACCAGGAAATTAAAGAATTGAAAAAATTCATGGAAAAAAATGATAATGAAAACATAACGGTTCAAAATCTGTGGGACACAACAAGGGCAGTCCTGAGAGGAAAATATATAGCAGTACAAGCCTTTCTCAAGAAACAAGAAAGGTCTCAAGTACACAACCTAACCCTACACCTAAAGGAGCTGGAGAAAGAACAAGAAAGAAACCCTAAACCCAGCAGGAGAAGATAAATCATAAAGATCAGAGCAGAAATCAATGAAATAGAAACCAAAAATACAATAGAACAAATCAACGAAACTAGGAGCTGGTTCTTTGAAAGAATGAATAAGATTGATAAACACCTGGCCAGACTTATCAAAAAGAAAAGAGAAAGGACCCAAATAAATAAAATCATGAATGAAAGAGGAGAGATCACAACTAACACCAAAGAAATACATACCATTATAAGAACATACTATGAGCAACTCTCTGCCAACAAATTTCACAATCTGGAAGAAATGGATACATTCCTAGAGACATATAAACTACCACAACTGAACCAGGAAGAAATAGAAAGCCTGAACAGGCCCGTAACTAGTAAGGAGATTGAAACAGTCATCAAAAATCTCCAAACAAGCTCATATGATCTCCCTGATATGAGGAAGTGGTGATGCAACATGGGGGCTTAAGTGGGTAGGAGAAGAATCCATAAAACAAGATGGGATAGGGAGGGAGACAAACCATAAGTGACTCTTAATCTCACGAAACAAACTGTGGGTTGCCGGGGGCCGGGGGGTTGGGAGAAGGGGGGTAGGGTTATGGACATTGGGGAGGGTATGTGCTTTTGGGTAAACTGGAAGGGGAGGTGAACCATGAGAGACTATGGACTCTGAAGAACAATATGAGGGTTTGAAGTAGCGGGGGGGTGGGAGGTTGGGGTACCAGGTGGTGGGTATTATAGAGGGCACGGCTTGCATGGAGCACTGGGTGTGGTGAAAAAATAATGAATAATGTTTTTCTGAAAATAAATAAATTGGAAAAAAAATGGAAAAAAAAAAAATCTCCAAACAAGCAAAAGCCCAGGGCCAGACGGCTTCCCAGGGGAATTCTACCAAACATTTGAAGAAGAACTAATTTTTATTCTCCTGAAACCGTTCCAAAAAGTAGAAATGGAAGGAAAACTTCCAAACTCATTTTATGAGGCCAGCATCACCTTGATCCCAAAACCAGACAAGGATCCCATCAAAAAAGAGAACTACAGACCAATATCCTTGATGAACACAGATGCGAAAATTCTCACCAAAATATTAGCCAATAGGATTCAACAGTACATTAAAAGGATTATTCACCACAACCAAGTGGGATTTATTCCAGGGCTGCAAGGTTGGTTCAACATCCGCAAATCAATCAATGTGATACAACACATTAATAAAAGAAAGAACAGGAACCATATGATACTCTCAATATATGCTTAAAAAGCATTTGACAAAGTACAGCATCCCTTCCTGATCAAAACTCTTCAAAGTGTAGGGATAGAGGGCACATACCTCAATATTATCAAAGCCATCTATGAAAAACCCACCACAAATATCATTTTCAATGGAGAAAAACTGAAAGCTTTTCCGCTAAGGTCAGGAACACAGCAGGGATGTCCATTATCACCACTGCTATTCAACATAGTACTAGAAGTCCCAGCCTCAGCAATCAGACAATAAAAGGAAATTAAAGGCATCCAAATTGGCAAAGAAGAAGTCAAACTATCACTCTTCGCAGATGATATGATACTATATGTGGAAACCCCAAAAGACTACACTCCAAAACTGCTAGAACTTGTACAGGAATTCAGTAAAGTGTCAGGATATAAAATTAATGCACAGAAATCAGTTGCATTTCTCTACACCAACAACGAGACAGAAGAAAGAGAAATTAAGGAGCCAATCCCATTTACAATTACACCCAAAACTATAAGATACCTAGGGATAAACCTAACCAAAGAGGCTAAGAATCTATACTCAGAAAACTATAAAGTACTCATGAAAGAAATTGAGGAAGACACAAAGAAATGGAAAAATGTTCCACACTCCTGGATTGGAAGAACAAATATTGTGAAAATGTCTATGCTACCTAAAGCAATCTACACATTTATGCAATTCCTATCAAAATACCATCCTTTTTTTTTTTCAAAGAAATGGAACAAATAATCCTAAAATTTATATAGAACCAAAAAGACCTCGAATAGCCAAAGGTATATTGTAAAAGGAAGCCAAAGTTGGTGGCGTCACAATTCCGGACTTCAAGCTCTTTTACAAAGCTGTCATCATCAGGACAGCATGGTACTGGCACAAAAACAGACACAAAGATCAATGGAACAGAATGGAGAGCCCAGAAATAGACCCTCAACTCTATGGCCAACTAATCTTCGACAAAGCAGGAAAGAATGTCCAATGGAAAAAAGATAGCCTCTTCAATAAATGGTGTTGGTAAAATTGGTCACATGCAGAAAAATGAAATTGGACCATTTCCTTATACCACACACAAAAATAGACTCATAATGGATGAAGGACCTCAATGTGAGAAAGGACCCCATCAAAATCCTTGAGGAGAACACAGGCAGCAACCTCTTCAACCTCAGCTGCAGTAACATCTTCCTAGCAACATCACCAAAGGCAAGGGAAGCAAGGGCAAAAATGAACTATTGGGATTCCATCAAGATCAAAAGCTTTTGCACAGCAAAGGAAATAGTGAACAAAACCAAAAGACAACTAACAGAATGGAAGAAGATATTTGCAAATGACATATCAGATAAAGGGCTAGTGTCCAAAATCTATAAAGAACTTAGCAAACTCAACACCCAAAGAACAAATTATCCAATCAAGAAATGGCAGAAGACATGAACAGACATTTCTGCAAAGAAGACATCCAGATGGCCAACAGACACATGAAAAAGTGCTCCACATCACTCAGCATTGGGGAAATACAAATCAAAACCACAATGAGATACCACCTCACACCAGTCAGAATGGCTAAAATTAACAAGTCAGGAAATGACAGATGCTGGCGAGGATGCAGAGAAGAGGGAACCCTCCTACACTGTTGGTGGGAATGCAAACTGGTGCAACCGCTCTGTAAAACAGCATGGAGGTTCCTCAAAATGTTGAAAATAGAACTACCCTATGACCCAGCAATTGCACTACTGGGTATTTACCCTAAAGATACAAATGTGGTGATCCAAAGGGGCACGTGCACCCAAATGTTTATAGCAGCAATGTCCACAATAGCCAAACTATGGAAAGAACCTAGATGTCCATCAACAGATGAATGGATAAAGAAGACGTGGTATATATACACAATGGAATACTATGCAGCCATCAAAAGAAATGAAATCTTGCCATTTGCAACAACGTGGATGGAACTAGAGGGTATCATGCTTAGCGAAATAAGTCAATCGGAGAAAGACAACTATCATATGATCTCCCTGATATGAGGAAGTGGAGATGCAACATGGGGGGGTTAAATGGGTAGGAGAAGAATAAATGAAACAAGATGGGATTGGGAGGGAGACAAACCATAAGTGACTCTTAATCTCACAAAACAAACTGAGGGTTGCTGGGGGGAGGCGGGTTGGGAGAGGGGAGTGGGGTTATAGATATTCGGGAGGGTATGTGCTATGGTGAGTGCTGTGAAGTGTGTAAACCTGGCAATTCACACACCTGTACCCCTGGGGATAAAAATACATTATATGTTTATTTAAAAAATAAATAAATTTTTAAAAAATGTTGTAAGTTTTGTGGTTCTTACAGTGTCTGTTTCAACTGGCCAACAACAGCTTGAACCTCATACAATTTTTCCATGCCATGAACTACAGACTTTGGGGGATTCTAAAGTCTTTAAATGGTTAAATAGGGGTACCTGGGTGGCTCAGTGGGTTAAATCTTCTTCCTTCATCTCAGGTCACAATCCCAGGGTCCTGGGATCAAGCCTCACATCGGGATCTCTGCTCAGCAGGGAGCCTGCCTCCCTCTTTCTCTTTCTCTCTGCCTGCCTCTCTGCCTACTTGTGATCTCTGTCAAATAAACAAATAAAATCTTTTAAAAAATGGTTAACTATATAAAAACCGTTCTTACCTCCTGGACCATACAGAAACAGGCTGAGCCTGGATTTGTCCTTGAGTTTGCTGACATAGTTAGAAACCGTAAAGTTGAAATTAGCCATTCTTGACCAGAACTCAAATTCTGCTGTTTCTTGGGCAACCTTACACAACATAGAGACCCCTCAGTGTCTTTTTTTTTTGTAGGCACAACAATGTATATTTAATAATGTAAGAATTACATAAACTTGAACTCTTACTGCGTACTCATTTAAGTAGCTTCTTTTGGGGCTATAGCGTTTTCAGGCAGAGAAGGGAACCTCTGTAATCTTGCTTCATCTTCTGTATAAACCAACAATAGCCAACTACTACTTTTGGTGAATATGTTTTTGCAAAACTTGAAGCCTCTGGATCATTCCCTCTCTTCCCTCAAATGATGCTGACTCCTCCAGTTTTAACTTAGAGATTTTTTTTTTCTTCCAACTCTTTAATCATGCTCTGAAATTCTTTTAAACTTTCTCAATGGTTTCATAATCCTCTGAAATTGTGATGCCAAGAGTGGACTGAATTTTATGACCAAGTGTGCAGCCATAATCTTTGCAAAACCACACGAAGCATTCCCAGAATTGCTGCTTGGTATTTTCTGAAAATATAAGTATCAGAGCTAATGCTTTTTCTTTCAAAAAGAGTAGGTGTCTTAACAGACTGTTAAACATTCACTTTGCTCTTTATATTGTAGTCATATTTGCTGTTTTTCTTGAATTCAAAGTCCTATTGATGTTTTAAAGGATATCTTATTTGATTTAATAGTTTCAACTCATTTTCTCAGCAGTGCTCTTTTAAGAATTGCCTTTTTTGCTTTTATTTTCTCTTTGTTTTTTAAAAACAGATATATTTATAAATCACCACTGCCAGGACACTGCTGGGTGTACTTCCATAGCAATACCTACCTTTCCCTATCCTTCCCCATTCGTAATACCTGACAACCACTAATCTACTCTCTGTCTATATCCTTTTTTAAAAAGACTTTATCTATTTATTTATTTAAAAGAGACAGAGAGAGAGTGAGGGGGAGGACAGAGGAGGAGGGAGAGGGTCAAGTTGACTGTGTGCTGAGTGGGGTGCTAGCCCATCCCAGGGCTCCCAATCACATGACCCTGAAATCATGACCTGAGCCCAAATCGAGTGAGACTCTTAACTGATTGAGCCACCCAGGTGCCCCAGCTGATTTATATTTTTGACAGCTCAATAGAGGTGTAGAAATAGAATTATACAATATACAGCTTTTTGGCATTGACTGTTTTCACTGAGCATAATTCCTTAAAGATTTATCTAAGTTATGTGTATTAGTAGTATAGCTTGCTCCTTCTTGACTGAGTAGTGTTCTATGGTATAGATGTACCATTGCCTATCCACTCATTGGTTAAAGAACATCTGAATTGTTTCCAGTTTAGGACTATTATGAATAAAGCTATTGCAAACATTCATACACACACACACACACACACACACACACACACCACACACACAGATATATTATCTGGAAAATAGTTTAGCTGTTTCTTATAAAACTAAACAGGCAGTTACTTTATGATCCAGCAATTGAATTCTTTAGTATATCTTCTAGAGAAATGAGAAGGAATGTTCACATGCACACACACACACACACACACACACACACCACACACACAGATAATATATAATATATATTATATATAATATATAATATATTATATATATTATATATATATATTATTATATATAATATATAATATACTAAAGAATTCAATTGCTGGATCATAAAGTAACTGCCTGTTTAGTTTTATAAGAAACAGCTAAACTATTTTCCAGATAATATATCTGTGTGTGTGGTGTGTGTGTGTGTGTGTGTGTGTGTGTGTGCATGTGAACATTCCTTCTCATTTCTCTAGAAGATATACTAAAGAATTCAATTGCTGGATCATAAAGTAACTGCCTGTTTAGTTTTATAAGAAACAGCTAAACTATTTTCCAGAGTAATTGTACCATTTCACATTTTCACAAAGAGTGTATGAGTGACCCACTTTCTTCCCATCCTCACTAGCATTTGGTTCTGTTATTATTTTTAAATTTTAGCCATTCTGGTAGCTGTTTAGTGATATATCATTATAGTTTTAATTTGAAATTTTTAATAGCTAATGATGTTGAATATCTTTTCATATGTTTATATGTTATCTGTATATCCTCATCACTAAAATTCCTATTTACACATTTTGCCCACTTTCTTTTCTGAAGTTGAATTTTGGAGGGCATCTGGGTGTCTCGGTGGGTTGGGCCTCTGTCTTCAGCTCAGGTCATGATCTCAGGGTCTTGGGATCGAGCCCCACATTGGGCTCTCTCTCTCTCGGTGGGGAGCCTGCTTCCCCCTCTCTTTCCGCTTGCCTCTCTGCCTGCTTATAATCTCTCCGTCCATCAAATAAATAAATAAATGATCTTTAAAAAAAAAAGAATAATGAAGTTGAGTTTTGGAAACTCATTTTAAGTTGTAGGTACTAGACCTTTTTCAGATACATGGCTTGCAAATAAATGTTTTCTCCAAGTTTGCAGACTATGTTTTCATCATTTAAACAGGGTCTCTCACCGGGCAAAAGTTTATAATTTGATGAAGTCCAAGTTATCAAAATTTGATGTTTTACATTTAAGGCCTGCGATCCATTCAGAGTTCATTTTTTATATGATGATGTGTGAGGCTTAGGTCAAGTTATTTTATGCCATAAATATAATATAGTTGCTCCAGTACCATTTATCAAAGAAGCAATCTTTTTTCCATTGAGTTACTTTTAAAACTTTGTAAAAACCAGTTGGCCGTATCTGTGTGAGTCTATTTCTGAATTTTCCCTACATTTCCATTTATCTGCATTTGTAATTTGTATCTCTGTAGCTACCCCCCCCCCTTTTTTTTTTGGTTTACTATAGCTAAATAGTGAGCCTTAAGTAGAGTAATTCTTTCTATTGTATTAATTGTCAAGATTATTTTAGTTATTTTGGAGTCTGTGTGTTTTTATATAAATTTTAAAATAAGCTTGACCAAAAACCTTGCTGGGAATTGCACTAAATGTGTAGATGGATTTTTTTTTTTAAGATTTTATTTATTCGTTTGACAGAGATCACAAGTAGGCAGAGAGGCAGGCAGAGAGAGGAGGAAGCAGGCTCCCTGCTGAGCAGAGAGCCGGATGCAGGACTCGATCCCAGGATCCTGAGATCTTGACCTGAGCCGAAGACAGAGGCTTTAACCCACTGAGCCACCCAGGCGCTCCAATGCATAGATGGATTTGAAGATGAATGAAATTTTCAGTCTTTCAGTCCACGAACATGGTGTATTTCTCTGTTCATTCTGTGTGTGGGGGGGGGGGTTCCTGAATTCCTCAGCTATAATTGTGAATTTGTCATTGTTTGAAGATTGTTCGATATTACTTTAATCAATTCATAATTCTTAGACCACTTGATGGACTATGATTTCTTCAAGCTATAATTGACACAAAACAAGGTGAAAGTATAAAGTGTAAAATGTATTGTTTGATGCATTTATACAATATCACACTTTTTAACATTTTTTATTATGTTCACTTAGTCAATCATCAGTTAACCAACACCTTCATCACATCACATAATTATCATTTCATTTTGTGGCAAGAACATTTAAGATCTGGTCTCTTGGCAACTTTGAATTATATACTATAGTATCCTTGACTGTAATGACTACACTGCACATTGGATCTCCAGAAGAACGTGATCTGGAAAGTCCTTCCTTCCCTATTACAAACATTTTCCTCAGAGAGTGGAGTGACAAAGTAACAGGAATTTGATCTATTTGATGGGAGATAAAAACTAGTTTTATCTAGACAAAACACACAAATGTGGAGTTGGAAAAAGTAGCAAATTTCCAAAGGGGGCAAAATACTTAGCAGTCTCCAAGAGTTCAAGTGGATGCGATGGAATTAAGTTCTATGCGGTTCCTGTCCCCTAATACACACATAGTATGTGAAGACTGCACCACATTCATTCCATGACAGACAACATTGACTTGACTTCCTGAGCTGGTAAATACTGACTAGTAGTAGTCACCATAGGCCATAGATGGAAGGAATTGTTAACAAAACTAAATAAAACCCAGTTTATCTAACATTTACACTCTGTTTAATAGACTCACTGGCCATACATATAAATAAATCTACCTTTACGATCTCATAACAGAGACTTTTGTTAAATTTAAAATAAGAAGTCTCTTTTCTTAGCCTGGCCCTTTGTATTCCACAGCCACCAAAGACCTATAACTAAGGGCGAACCTAGGACCGTTCTTTCTGGTAGTGTTACTACTTAATGAATCACAGCTGATTTTCTTGGCTAAATAGTCTCAGAAGAAAGTTTTACAATGTGTCCAGGGTTCAATAATTGCTGAATCAGTACATCTTTATATAATAGGAAAACTCTGCAGTAAGCATGTCGAACAAGGTTTTAATTAAAAGCAGTTCTACAGCTGGCTGCAGACTCTGCCCCACTCTGTTTTTACAAAATTTTCCAAAATATTTTATAGTAATCTCTATCTCCAATTATTATAAAGGCAGTTGCATTCTTCTGACTGATAGGGGTAAGAATCATTTTCAACACATATAATTAATAGGGTAACAAATTTACTTATATGTTGTAGTCAGCCAACAATGGGTGTGTGTGGAATCAAAAGCCCACCCCTATCTCCCTAGTGTATGACCTCAACTTTGGACAAGATAATAGAAATGGCTTATGTAAGAGATTAGTTCCTGATGTTTATGCACTTAAATTCCACAGAATGTGCTGTTTGTTCAAAAACAGAAATGAGCCTGCTCTTGTAGTCAATGCCTTCTTTACACGTACACATGGGTCATGTTTTTAAAATACGTCCTCAAGTATAAACTCTCTTAGCAGCTTCCAATGTCCACCTCTCTGTTGTCTTCTGACATTTTCTTTCTTTTCCTCCCTCACTCCTATTTATGGCGGGTGGCAATCTGACGTTATAAAGAAAAGGCTAATCAAAAAAGCCTGCAGCCTTTTCAATTTTCAAAAGGAGAGCACTACGTTTGAGGTTTTATAAGCCATGCTAAATGTCTTCAGTTCTCTGGTGACTTTGATAAATTACTTTGAAGGAGTTTTGTTATAAAGAAACAAATCCCCAGGATATATAATTCTCTCATTGCCTCATCTTATTTCTCACACGATTGCCCTGGGACTCTTTGGGAACATCTGGGAGAGCTCTGATTACAAAATCCAAACTGTTTTGAGCACAGAGCAGTTTGGAATTCTGGTTTCCTTTCATGTTGAATCTTGTTGGGTTCTCATCCCTTCTTCACTCCTTTCAGATCGATGCCATGTTCCAAGATCCCTTTTAAACAGGCTAAGTAAACCTGAGTTCCATGGAGTGAAGTTTTCTCATCACTTAAGGGAAATCTGATATAACAGTTTTCATTACATCTCAGTTGATATCATATAGGGTGAGGCAATTTAATAGAGAGATGAGGGATATGCTACAGGGATTTGAGTTGCGGAGCCAATTCCTTAATTTCAGTGTTGAAGCTGCAAGTATAACCCCTGTAGGAACTCATTCACACACTTATTAGGACCTTGTACTCAAAATGTCAACTTGGATTCACTGACGTTCAAGACTGCATTATGCTCTATTCCCGTGTGTGTCTCCAGTGCCTAGTGCACAGACTGGCGTATAACACTCAATCACTGCTTCTTGAAATGAATTTATAGACAATTGATAGATAAATAGGTAAGTTGATTGATTAATTGGTAAACAATTTTGTTTTAGACTGTGCATCCCCTTCTCATTTTTAAGATAGTAGGTGTCTTTTTTTTAGTGGTGATGATGGCACGCTTCCGTGAATGTACTAAAAAAAAAAAAACACTGAATTTTGTACCTTAAAGTGGTGAAATTTGATGGTATGTGAATTATATCTCAAAAATAATGTTTCAAAATGATCTTTATTTTTGTAAATATGATCTTTATTTTTTTAAATAAAGCTTGAGGTAGATGTTTGGTTTCTGGTAAACAAAAGCCTCCTTTCTGATACTTGGTAGGGCTGCCCTATCCTGCTTTCTATTTTAGTTCACTGACAGGAAGGCAGTTTGGTAGTGGTGAGGAGGCCTGGCTGGTGAGGCACTGGCCACTGGGACCAAGGATGGTCTGGAGAGCTGTGTAAAAGACCAGAAGTGCCCCCCACCAATTCTGAGAAGGACAAAATCCCAGGCCCTTGAAAAAATGTCCTTGGTCTTGCTGCCTCAGGACTCCTCCTCCTAAGGCTTTGAAGAAGCAGAGACTGCAGAGTGATCCTATCAGATTGGTTCACAAACTGCCATCTCCCCTCTGTCGTTCACTGGCCAGCCTGTATTGTCAGTTGTCCACACAGTACAAGCGATGACTTCCCTAGGTTAGTAAAATTTAAAGAACCAAGAGCTAACTAGACAGGTATAATTTTAGAGAATCTGTTTTTGTCTGCTATATGGGATATAAGGTAAAATGACAAGTTGTTGGCATAAGATGGTACAGCCTTCTATGGAATCATAGCTATGGCTTATTTAGCTTTGCCATATGTGCCTAGGACTGTATAACCATTATTTAATGATCTCAAAACAAACTATGAGTTAAGGCATTATTATTCCATCATGTAAGAAAGGAATTTTAGAGGTGCCTGGATGGCTCAGTGGGTTAAAGCCTCTGTCTTCGGGGCAGGTCATGATCCCAGGGTCCTGGGATCAACCCCTACATCAGGCTCTCTGCTCAGCAGGGAGCCTGCTTTCCCCCACCCCCTTGCCTGCCTCTCTGCCTACTTGTGATTTCTCTCTTTCTGTGTCAAATAAATAAATAAAATCTTTTTTTTTTAAAAAAGGAATTTTAAAAATGGGAAATTTAGATAACTTTTCCAAAACTCCATGGCTGAGATTTGAACTCAGATACTGACTCCAAAACCTGGATTCTTAGTCATTATTGTTGGAACTATCACTGAACTGAGAGATAAAATTTTATACCAAGCTCTGATACTAGTTCTATGTCACCTTGGGCAAATGACTTAAAATTCTTTGACATCTTTCCCATTTTGAAAATAAAAAGGGAGAACCAGTTAACAGATAAAGTCATTTTCAGTTTTAAATGTCTTGGTTGAGTAATCATAGATAGCTTTAGTTAATTTAAGTCACTGCTGTTTCTTTTCTACCAGATACATAGTCATGATGAAGGCAAAGAAACCTCAGCCGTACATGAGCACTCTTACCCAAGAATATATAGGAAATAGGTGACTTATGAATTAAGTCACTTTTGACTATATAGGAAATACAAGAATATAAAAAAGATTTAAGGCAGGAAGGGACCTAAGAATGCACCCAATTAAAGGCCCTGATTTTATAAGTAAGGAAAGTTTTGGCCTAAAGAATTTATGACTTGCCCAAGTTACATAATTATTTTATTGTCGGAGATTGGACTACGTCCAAAATTTTAGTGTATTTTTCTTTCTACTACAGTGTGATGTTGATTCCTTTCATGAAGAACTTAAGATTCAGAAGAAAGACTAGAAGCATAAAGAGTGGTACACATAATCACGAAAAAAACCCTGAGAAATCTGTCCAAAACAAATCATGTATGTGTGCATTCACTCCAAAAACATTCATTGACAACCTCTGTCTTGGGACTGCTTACATAAGGCATGGTTCCTGACAACAAAGAGCTTCTTGTTTAGTGAAGGAAGCAGATAAGTAAATAGGCTGTCACAAAAAAATCATAATAAATCCTATGATGAAAGGAAACACAAGATACTCCAAGATGGAACATCTTATCCAGATTGGGTAGGTTTAAACACTGATCTCCAATTTTGTTTTTCTCATTTAACTTCTAAAAAGACATATATAGATTTAAACCATAGTTTCTTGTTATTTTAAGTGATATCTAAAATTTTTCATTAGCAATGTATATGGTTCCAAAAAACTTTAACTCCTAATGTATTATAAATATCGATTTAAAAAAAAAATAAAATTATGTCTCATTTAAATATATTTGATAAAATTTAAATTGCAAAGCAGTATGTCACCCGCTATCATTCACTCAAGTATCTATGAGCAGCAAGCTCTTCTTCAGTGGGCAGAAACTTTTCATCCTTCCTTTTTAATCCTTGAACTCATATGCATACTTTAGTTCTTCTATTGGAGTTTTTCAAAGGTACTAGACTAACACATGAAAATATTTTCTTGATTATTTAATGTCAATTCCACAACAAAATATTTACATAGATTATGTGAATCTGAAGTATAATTATAGTGCATAATTTTATATTTAACACATAATTTGTTATAGATTTGTATTACAATTAAATTTAGTTAGATAAAATGATTTATGCTAATAACACAAATGAATTATATAAACTTAATTTATATATTTTTTTAAATTTCCTGCATTTTATGGCTCCAACTGCTAAAATATTTTGTCTAGAGTTATCATTGTAGTGCTTATTACTACTAACTAATAAAACAACAAACATATATGACTAATTTTATGACATGGATAAGAACTATTTTCAATTTTTTAATGTATTTGCCCATTAATATTAATTATTGCTTGAATAAAGAGCTTACAACATTAATTTTTTTCCTTTTTTTAAAAAAATCTTTTTAATAAAGTCTAACACCTAAAATGCAATTTACATAAATATACACGTGGGAATGGAAGAAATTTTTTAGGGCAAAAGTACCAATTTAAAATTTTTTTTCATTTATATGCCAAAAATTACATAATAGCCTACCATCAAATATGTTTAGTAAACCAAAAGCTCAAGTAGGCATTTCTTCAATTTTGCTGAAAGCAAAGAACTGAAAACTGACATTAAATTGATTTGTTATCAAGAGTTATTCACTTTCTTAATTTCTGAAAGGTATTGCCATAAAGCTTAATTAAATCTGGTCAAATCATTTTAATTTTGCTTGTTACCCTTTCATTTAGAGGCATACTTATGAAGCCAAAATTAGGCAAAACTGGGGATAAAACTTCATAAAATTGGGAATTTTACATTGTAGTATTTTTTCCTTCTGTAATTTTAATGTTGATTGGGTGAAAATATCTTAAAAAGATACGAGAAGTGTACAGGAAAACAAATCCTTCATAATTATATTAGTAATTTCTCTTTATAGTTAACAATGATTGTAATTATGTCTTTGAAATAACTTATGTGCTTTATATCAACAGAAGGAGGAGGAACTTAATTTTTTTTTAATTTTTTATTTATTTGACAGACAGAGATCACAAGTAGATGGAGAGGCAGGCAGAGAAAGAGAGGGAAGCAGGATCCCCGCTGAGGAGAGAGCCCGATGAGGGACTCGATCCCAGGACCCTGGGATCATGACCTGAGCCAAGACAGGCACTTAACCAACTGAGCCACCCAGGCACCCTGGAACTTAGTTTTAATTAGATGAAATCAATTCTTGAGGCACAGGACATATTTATACATGGATAACCTTTCATCCTAATCCTCTATGTGGATATTAACATCAGGGGAAAAAAAAGAGAGAGAGAGATTGGGCCCCAAGTAATTGTGTAGCTTGCAAAAGGTGTATTAATAATCATTTCAACTGTATTATTAATTATTGACTTATATTTGTAGAGCACGCAATGTTCTACAAATAATTAGTAGGAATGAATAATGAGCACATGTATATAAGAGTGCAAGGAATTTGCAAGGAAATATGCCTATATTTGAAATTTGCAAGGAAATATGCCTATATTTGAAAAATGGATACTCTTAAGTGTACTTTAAAAGAAGTCACCAGGGGCACCTGGGTGACTCAGTTGGTTGAGCATCTGCCTTTGGCTCAGGTCATATCAAGGTCCTGGAATCCAGCCCCAGGTCAGTCAGGCTCCCTGCATAGCAGGGAGCCTGCTTCTCCCTCTCCCTCTGCCTGCTGTTCCCCTGTTTGTGCTCTCTCTCTCTCTGTCAAATAAATAAATAAAATCTTTTGAAAAAATAAAGAAAAATAAAGCACCAAACTTTTTCTTCAAGGGATCATACCATTTCGCATTCCCAGTAAAGATGCAAGAGAACGCCAAGAGAATTACAAATCTTTGCCAGCACTTGTTATCATTAGCTTTAAATCACTAGCTTAAAAAGAGAGGGAGGGGATTTTATTTATTTATTTGAGACAGAGAGCAGGATAGAGAGCATGAGATGGGGGAGGGGCAGAGGAAGAGTGAAAAGCAGACTCTCCTCTGTGAGCAAGGAGGCCAACAGGTAAGACTGAGCCGCACAGGAGACCCTATCACTAGTTTTCTAAATTAGCTACTCCAATAGGTATGCAGTGTTTTATATCACTGTGTTTTAATTTACAGTTCCCTAATAACTTATGATGTGGAGGCTACTTTCATGGTTTATTTACCATTCATATGTCTCACTTGGTTAAAGATCTGTTCAATTCTTTTCCTTAAAAAAAAAAAATCAGGTTGTTTGTCTTGAGTTCTAAGAGTTCTTCATATATTTTGGACAGAAGTTTGTTTTTGTTTTTGTTTTAATCAGAAGTATGTCTTGCCAACATTTTCTCCCAGTTAGTGGTATGTCTTCATTTTCTTAAGAATATCTTTTGAAGAGTAAAAGATTTTTAATTTTTAAGAAGTCAAATTTTTCAATTTTTTAGTAGTTTTCTCCTGGATCTTCAGCCAAGAGTTACAAGAATACCTGCCCTAGCATGGCTTGTGCTTAAATGTTTATAGCATTTTATTCATAATAGCCCCAAGTTGGAAACAACCTAGATGCCTATCAACTAGTAAATAGATAAACAAAAAATTTTATAGCCATATAATGGAATACTACCTAGCAATAAAAATAATGAACTACTGATACCCATAATAACATCAATGAATCTCAAATGAAAATGCCCAACAGAAAAGGCTATATGTTATATGCTTTCATTTATATTCAATCTTACAAAAGATAAAAATATTCAGCAGAAAGCAGATCACAGTTCCTAAAGGCTGGAGAGAGGGGAAAGGGCTTTTTATGCCTAATAAGCAAGGGCTCAGGTGGAACAGGGGACTTTGGCTCAGAATGAGGGTGGACCATGATCACTTAAGCATATGTTGTGTGGACTATGAGAACAAGGGCACCTGACAGCTAAGCCATTATAAAATCCAACTGAAAGGGGGAAAAAATGCCATAACTAACACCAAGAGAGTAACAATGAAGTAACAACATATGGTTGTTACTTATGGAAACATATGGGAAGTAACTGGTTATCTCCTTTTTTTAATAGAGGGGAATCCCTAATGATAAATTCAGAATAACAAGCTGAAATTCATGATCTCAAAGCACAATGAGTGTAAAGGAAAGAAAAAAAAATACATACCAATCACACTTTTTTAGGTATCGGGATTCACTCTTTAACGTTGCATCAGAAATATACTCTGACTATTCCAGCATTATACTGAGTTGGAATAATCAGTAACTTGAAAAGAGACATTAATTTCCAAAGCCAGGTCTAAAATATTTTTATTCATAACTCAAAATAGTTAGGAATTATATTCATGTCTTCTGGCTCCTGACATTCATTTAAAGAGGTTACCTCAAAAGATGAAAGAAATTTAGTTAACACTGAGTTTAGGGATCTAAATACATTATTTTAAGAGGTTGAAGATTTTTAAGTTCAGAGGCAGTTGTTAGTGGACATATTCTTCAAGTTCATGCTTCGGCCAAAACGACATGAAGGGTTTTGTTTGAGGGGAAATTAAAAGAGGATTTTGCTCAAGAATTTAATTTCCTAAATATGACTTTTTTTTTTCTTTTATTCCCCCCACAGCAGGTCAGCACAAAATTTCAGAATTAGATTCATCTGGCATTTTTCTACAGAAAGACTTGAAACTAAAGGTTTTGTTGTGTAGCTGAACATGTATTTGTTTACTGGTCTTTAAATTCATGCCTATGGGATGGTACCTTGATATGTTCTCCAGTATTTTCAGCAAGATTAAGAAGTCAGGGGATAACACAAGTTGGAATCAGTACCTCTAATGTTTCTTTAATTAATGGATTATTTTCAACTCCACTGAAAAATCAGAAAACTTGGTACAATTTCCACTTGCTCTAAGGTTAGACTGACATTAGTCATCCCTTCCAAGGCTCTATCAAGTCATCTGTTTTCACATGGTGGATGTAGCATGTGATTGTAGTCCTGCCATGTGCATCCTATGGTCCCTCTCTCGTGTACTTTGCTGTGACGTGGGACCCTTGGCCAAATGGCATTCTGTGTGAAACCCCCTGTTTGGAGATCTTGCATTATATGAGCCCCTGAATAGTCAGAGTTGCAATATATATATATATATATATATATATATATATATATATATATATATATTTTTTTTTTTTTTTTCTTATGAAAACAAACACTAGCCCTTCTAGAATGAAGGGGGTAGGTGACTTGCCACGAATGCCCAGTTAGTCTTCTTAAGCAATAGTGCCATACCAAGATCTCAGTATTGGTCTCTGTGAGTGGCAGTTTGGACATTCTGAATTGTCTGGAATCTTAGTAAATGGGAGCCTATGGTGCCAATGGCTATGTCCATCTCTGCCACCATGGTTTCCCTATTCCTGTGCCCACTGTGTCAGTTCTGGGATGACTAACCCCAAAGATTAGCTGAAGCATTTTGTCTACTTCGTTATGCAGTAGACGCCGCTCCATCCCCAACACAGAGTGGATGTTTTTTGGTGGATGTTAATATGCAATAGTGAAAATTTTCACACTTCATGCCCATTTCCTTGTGCTCATTCACATGCTTCTACTGCAAACATCCTTGTTTCTGATTCTCTAGTCCTTCCCCCTATATGGTCACAATGCATCCCTTGTCCATTTTTGGTTCGTACCTTCATATTATGCTGATCTTTCCATAAACCAAACTTAAGCTTTTTTTCCTCCTCTTTTATCTGGATGGACAAGACGCTTTTATGGCCACAGGTGATAGGTCACTGGAGCAATGCTGGTGGGTGCTTTGGGGATCTGGGCTGAGATCAGTTCCATTTTCTTCTTAAGATGGACTGTCCTGGGCTCTTCTGATATTATGGATGGCAGGTCTAACGAAATTCAGCTTATACTAAGCAGTTTCAGAGATATGGCTACTAGTAAATTGTTCTTCCTTCCAGGGCCCTGTTAACTGACCAGGAGCTGTTTCTCAAAAGAAGTAAAAGTGCCCTCTGCTGATGCCATGGCCACGGGCCAGAATCACTGGAGCTTGAGTCATATTCTTTCTCCAGGGCTTGTCATAACACCACACTGCTTCTCTTTTAACCATTTACTCTTCAGACACACCTGGGCTGGATCACGTGGTCCAAGAGGCAGGGCTGTTTGTACCGTAGCCTAAATTTTCTACAGATCCGTTGATTGCTTCGGGCTTTACTCAGAGCCGGCACCTTTTTGTGTCACTTGGTATATTAGCCAGAGAAGTAGACCTAGATGTAAAATCTGGTGTGTTAAAACCCAGAAGCCCCTCTAAGCTCTGTGCATCCTTCTCGGTAGTAGGGATTAAAGTGCAGAAATTTATCTTTTACTTTGTAGGTGTCCTATCCGCACACCCCTCACCATAGGTCCCTATAAATTGTACTGAATTGTCACGTTATCATCCTTGAATCTTCATAAATTTTTCCTCACTTTCTCTGGAGTGCACGTATCTTTACCTAAGCTTCAGAATCTTCACAAACTATTGCTCGTTCTAACTGGACCACAAAACATCATCAATATAATGGACCAATGTAATATTCTGTAGAATATTTCTCTCACATGGTTTGTATCTCTTTGGGCTCCATTCTGACAGAGGCTGTGACAGAGTAACATATTTCCAGACCAAAACTGTACATGAACATTGTCATTCATCTCAATGAAAGTGCACGATCTCTGTGGGTCTTTTCTAAAGATTTATTTATTTATTCCTTTTTTAATTTTAGTTTTATTTATTTCTTTTTTAAATTTTTTAAGATTTTATTTGAATATAATAAATAAATAAATAAATTTTTTTGAAGATTTATTTATTTATTTGAGAGAGAGAGAGTGAGAGAGAGCGAGAGAGCATGAGGAGGGGGAGGAGAGGGAGAAGTAAGCTCTCTGTTGAGCAGGGAGTCCAATGGGGACTCAGTCTCAGGACTCCCGGATCAAGACCTGAGACAAAGGCAGATGTGTAACCAAATGAGCCACCCAGATGCCCCCCCTTTTTTTTTAGAAAAAGAGAATGAGAGAGACTGTACACGCATGTGGGAGGGAGAGAGAATCTTAAGAAGACTGTTCCCTGGGGCTCCTGGGTGGCTCAGTGGGTTAAGCCTCTGCCTTCGGCTCAGGTCATGATCTCAAGGTCCTGGGATCGAGCCCCGCATCAGGCTCTCTGCTCAGCAGGGAGCTTGCTTTCCCCTCTCTCTGCCTGCCTCTCTGCCTACATGTGATCTCTCTCTCTTTCTCTGTGTCAAATAAATAAATAAAATCTTAAAAAAAAAAAAAATGAAGAAGACTGTTCCCTGAGTGCAGACCCTGATTTGGGGCTCAACCTCAGGACCCTGAGATCACGACCTGAGCTGAAAATAGGAATCTGGGCTTAACTGACTGTGCACCCAAGTGCCCCATACAATCTCTGTGGTTCATTATTCACTGGATAGAAAAGAAGCATTTGTCAAATAAATGGCTACATACCACGTCGCTGAGACTTTATCAGCTGGCAATTGAAAGGATACCAAGTCCAGCAGAGCAGTTTTGATGAGGGTAACTGCTGTGTTTGAGTAGACTATGGTCTGTCTGAGATCTGTACAATTTGCACAGGAATCAAGAGTAACATATTAAATGAATACATGATAAGAATCATCACCAGTGCATTTTTTAGATCTTCGTGGATGGTATAATCTTCTTCTCATCTTACCCTGAGATTTAGTACATTTTTTTTTAGAGGTTTTATTTATTTATTTGACAGACAGAGATCACAAGTGGGCAGAGAGGCAGGCAGAGAAAGATGGGGAAACAGGCTCCCCGCTCAGCAGAGAGCCCAATGTGGGGCTTGATCCCAGGACCCTGAGATCATGACCTGAGCCGAAGACAGAGGGTCAACCCACTGAGCCACCCAGGGGACCCCTAGTACTTTTTTAAATTTAATATCTTGATGTGAAGTGGAAAGAGGTTGGGGAGGTGTCATTGATCTTCACATGGCTTTCCTTGCTGTCATTGCTCTCATTTCACAGATCTGGGACCTAACTCAAAGTTACCCCAGTTGCCAAGTATGATAATCCCAACTATACATTCAGTAATAGCCAGGCATTTCATAGACTATTAGGTATTGGGTATGAATAGATATGATACCTGGAAACCCAAAACATCATTGTGACACACCCACCAGAGGGGTGATGTACTAGGGCCAGATAATAAATGATAGGGTCCTGATAAAATCTAGTTTTCAGTAGGACCATTGAAGAAAAAAGCTTCTTTAATGTTAGTTGGAGGTCGAACTCCATCTCTGTGGGAAGATGAGGAAAGAAAACAAAAGAATTTTCTATCCTGGCAAAGCCGGTGCTTACACTTTGTACCCTTGGAAAGATACTTGTGTTTCATAAACATTCATTGTTTTCAGTCCTAGGGATACAGGAAAGAATGTGATATCTCCTTTCTCATGCTATTTAGATTTATAAAGGAAGACCAAAAAATGTGGTAATTAATTGTAATTATTTCTATGTAACTCTACCCATAATATACCATGAGTTACATGCTTTGCGTAATACAGTGATGATTGTATGCAACTACATTGGTCACATGCCCACAAAAGAGCACCTGCATGTGTTGTTCTTCTCTGTTCTTGTCTTCTTTTCTCTTCTCTCTGTTCTGTTCTTCTCTTACTTCTCTGCTGCATTGTTCTCTGGAGATAGAGGGAGGAACCTAGAGTGGTAAGTATTTATTGACTCCTTAACATCCATTCCATCCTATCCCATCTGACTTTGTAAGATCCATTAGAATAAGGTGGAATTAACTTCATCCTCAGATCCAAGTGGAACCTAACTAAAATAAACCAATTCTTGTATTCTTATCTCTTCACCTTAGTGAGACTTGGTGATAACACAGGTCTAAGCCAAATAGGCTAGAGCTGTTTCAAGATCCAAGTGATCCATTTGGACTGGTCCAATCAGATTGGAGTATAGGATTGTTTTGACTGTTTGGGAAAGGTCTTTCTCTAGGTGGTATGTTATTCAGAGATGAGGGTCGGAACTTCTGTATGCCATTTTTCTACCATGAAGGAAGCCAGCCTAAAAACTTACTCTCAGATAGTTATGTGTCTACTTCTTTCAAGTCTTTGTTTTAAACCAGTAAAAATCCCCCATGGCTGGTAGACATGGAAAAAGAAGTAGAAGTGTAGGCTGGACTACAACATAAGGCCTTAAACAGTATTTCAGAATTTCAAATAAAAGAAAAAAGGAGGCAACTATTTGATCAATGTAGGCACAAAAAATGCAGATACAATAGGAGAAAAAGAAAATGTCACATGAACAAAATGTTGTTGAAAACTGACCTCTGAGCTTTAGAGCCAAAATAAAACTCTGAGACAGAGTTTGGGATAAAGAGGAAGAAACGCTTTATTGCTTTGCCATGCCAAGGAGGCTGCAGCAGGCTGTGGCCTTCAAAATATGGAAGGTTTTCTGGAGAAAGGGGCTGGGGGATTTTATAGGGAACTAGAGAATCTAGCCAGGTTCTACAGGAATTGTGTATGTGCTGCCAGGCTCCTTAGTCATTTTCAGGGTGGCACCAAGTTGCTGAAATGGAAGACAAAGAAGGGAAGAGGGGAAGATTGCAGAAGAGAGGAAAAGGTTATCTTAAAATCAAGCTTTGCTGAAGCACCAGCACAGCCATTTTGATTTTTGTTCAGCTTTGTGCTTTTAAGTGGTTTTGAAGCAGGAATTATACAACTGTCATCTGGCTGTTCTCAAGCCTGAATGTTCCCCTTCTGCCCCTCTTGGGGCCTTGGTAATTCAATTGTCAGCTGCAAGTAGGAATTTTGAAGAGGGAAAATGGGGAATTCTAAGAATTGGGGACAGTGTGGAAAAGAGAGGAGGAAAAAGAAGAAAGAATAAAAGTAAGAAAGAAAATGATACACAAAAGATTACTGAGTCATTTAATTATATTTCTGTCATACACAGAGATGGAAAATGACATAAATAAAGATAGAAAAATTCATAATGAATATGGAAAGAACATGTACTCTATTCCTCTTTGATAAACTTCCTTTCATATCCCTCTATTAAGTATTCCAAATCTGTGCCACTTCCCACAAAGTCCCATCCAATCCATGAGTGGCCCACTCTAAACAGATCATTTCTCCTACTACAGAAAGTGATGTCATCAGGATCAAATGACTCAGCATTCTACCATTCTAATTCTAATAGTTCCTCCATCCACAGATGGTTTTTTTCCTTCTCTCAAGTCTCCAGAGGTGGTTTCCCACATCTTTTTGGAGACAAAAGCTTCCACCTGTATGTACTCTTCATCTCTTCCCTGGACCTGGTTTATCTGTTTCCCCTTCAAGCTTTTATTTTCTACAGACTCCTTCCTTTTAGCTTAGACATGTGCTTGATCTCTCTGTCATCGAGAAACTTCTCCAATCTACTGAATTGCTGTCTGGCTAGCTTTTTTGGGGGGAAAAAAATCTACACTCACTGCTTCCAGTCATGCAATGTTACTGAAGCAGCACTGGCAGGTAATAAATGATCTGACTCCCAAATCCAAAAGACGGGTCCTCACGATGAAATTCCATTTTGTAATCAACCCTTCTCTGTAGAAGGGTTTCCCTGGTTTCCCCTGGTTTCCCTTGGTTTCCCTGACATTTTCTCTTGGTTATCCTTCTACATGTCTCTCACTGGCCGGAATTTTTCCACTTGCTATTTAAACTTCTACATTTCTGACTTCAGGTCTCTCAGTCTGTATCCCTCCCTAGGAATCCTGAAGTCCCCAAACCTACATGCTGATACCTTTGTATCTCTACTTGAGACTTTTCTGCAAGTACCTGACCCATCGAACTATTGCCTACTAGATGCATGCACTAAAATATCTCACCGGAAGTTGTTTTCTCTACTCAACGCTGAGCTTGTCTCTTATTTCCTGTCTCCTTGAGGGGAACACGTTCTCCCAAGTAAGAACTGTGGGAACCCAGTCAACGTCCATCGGTCATTACCTTCTTTCAATGAGTCATGAAAGTTTTCTCATCCCTTGCATCTACCGCCGCGATAGCTTTGGGTCCAACTGTTCTTACTTCCGGTTTCACCCTCCCCCATCTCTTCCTCCACATGCTGCCAAGAGGGATATCTCTAATAAAAGTGAAATATAAGTCTGATCATGTCATTGTCTTGTTCAGAATTCTCTAACAACATCCCATCACCTGCAGGATTAAAGCTAAGTTGTTGCTCAACATCTTTGGCAGACGTACAAGAACCTGCATGCTTTGGTGCTTATGTACTTGTCCAGCCACATCTTGCTTATTAAGCAAACTGCTTAAAATTCTCCAAACACTTAATGCTGCTTTAAGGTCTTGAATTTTTGTGCATGCTCTTCCCTCTGACTAAACTGACCTTTTCTTTATCTTTTCAACTTTAGAAAAGTCCTATGTCTTCCAAACCCTGAGAAACACCACCCACTCAAAAAAAAGTGATCCCTATTCCCTGATAGAATCCATCCCGGATCCCCACTGTATTGCCATTGTATCCTAAATCTACTTCTATCCTTGCACTTCTCGCCTAATAATGCAATTTTGTTCACCATATTTCTCCCTCGTTATCCTATCACCTCACTAAAGGTAGGGATTTTGTCTTATTTTGGTTTTTATTCCCTGCACTTAGAACAGTCTGACTCATAATTTATCACAACAAATGTTTCCAATAAATTAAATTCCAATGCATGAAAGATTTTTATGGCCCACAGAATATTTTATACAAACATTCAAAGGCACTTTTATGTGTAAGTTTCAGGTGGTGAGGAAATGTGGATTTATTTTGGATGCTGTTCTACTACAGAATTATTAGGACTTTTTCCACGTAGTAGATTAAGAATAAAGGCCTCGTTCCTCTTTCTTCATTTTTCAGTAGGAGATGAAGCCACAGCTGGGTCCTTGCAAAAAGATACCAAGGTATATGAGTGGTTTCAGGAAAATTAACAGATAGATTAAGAGTGTTAGCTAGAGAATAAGGAAAGTCTATTATTAGGGCAAGGTGATGCATAAGGCATAGACACCAAGTGTCATTTTAATCAACTGACAGTGAACAATTTTGATGAAAACAGGGATTAACCAAAGATATTCTACAGATGCAGATAAAGAAGCATACCTAACACAAGGCAAGCATGAGGCACTGTTATTTTATACAACAAAAATATCAGATTTGGGAGTGAATTCCAACTGAAACTTGGTAGACTTTTGATAGCACTGAAAATCACCAAATAACATACATACAGGCAAATGGGAATTAAGAACTTTCTCTTAGAGCTGAAACAGTGAGAATTTGGATATTTAAATTAATGTAAATTGTGAAATATGGAATTAAAAATGACACCTATAATAACATTCGTGTTCTACACCCAACCTCTTCCTATTTTAGGTCATTTTCTTACCTGATGAATGTTGGTGAGGGTGGAGGATCCCCCCTGCCCACCAACCATAAAACCAAAAACTTATTTTCCCAGATGCAACCTCACCAGTTTTTAACTCTTTGACTCAAAGGCATTTAATGCAGAGAAGCAGGACTGATGGGAAATACATTTTGGCAAGAACAGGACAGCAACTTAAGCTGGATCGAGTTCCAGAAAAGGCAATTCTGTCAGCCTATGCAAGTTCTCGCACTCATGGTTTCCGTGGTACGACAGCTGTGCTTGTACTAGTTAGTGGTTGCATGGGGGTATTTATGGGGCTAATTCCCTGATATCACTTTAGAGATTATTCTTGATGATGCAGTCTCTAAACACAAGACATTTATCTCTAAATATTCTTTAATAAATTCCTTTTCTACTTAAATTATCCCAAGTTGATTTAGGATGTCTAAAATTTAACATCTTTCTAACAAATCCAAAAGTGTATTCTTCTCTTGAGCATGTACTGCATGCATGGAGCTATATTATGTGCTAGGATAAAAGGCTGAGGGTAGAAGTGAATAACAAAATGTAAGACCCAGGCTTGCTCTCAGGGGCAAGCAGCCTCAAAGAACCATAAACTGAGATCGGACGATAGAAGCACTAAGTTGAAGTACAGCTTGTAAGCTGTGCCATTCAAACGTAATAGTCATTTCTGATGATGGAAACACGGGGGATTTCATAAAAGAGATATATATGTAATTAATTCTGGAAGAATGAGTAGGATTTATGACAGGGCCATGGCTGGAGTGAAGGAAATGGGTATTGCTATTGAGGGATGGGAGGTTGAAGGGATGATAACATCAAAAGCAGACAAGAAAAGATAGACAATGTAAAATGTCTAAATGTTGGCTACTGTCTCGACCACAATCAAGTACTGAGGAACATGGTCCACTTTAAAGAAGATGGTCTGATAATTTTTAGAAACAGGAGAGTTCCCAGACACACACATCAGAGGGCCCAAGCTTCTCTCACAGGTTGAGTTCCAAGGGCCATATTCCAAGGCCTATCGAGGTACAAATAGTTCCATAGACTCTCAGCCTTATAGATTCAAGTTCTTTGGGCAGTAGCTGATGTGCTCTAAGCCCACCTTAGCCTGGTTCTTGTCTCCTATTGTCCAGAGTTACACAAATCATGGGTCAAATGATGACTTTCAACTTTTTTTAAGAGTGAAACATATTTTTTCAAAATAAATAATATTCAGAAGTCCAACATTTCAAACAGATAAAGAGGATTCTCTCTGGCCAATGGAGACATGGAAGATCTCACAGCCTTTTTCTCTGGGCTCCCTATTCACCAGGTCATACCCTTTGACACTTTACCTTGAAACTTCTAAGAATGTAAAGAATTAAGATTTCTAATCCACCGTGTTATACAAAAGTACAATTCCATAGCAAGAACGAGAAATCCCTAAGGAGGAATGATGATGAGGGAATCACACTAATATATGTTTGATTTTTAAATGGGCTATATCAAAACCTCTTGGACTCTCCTAATCTATATTGTGATTTAAAGGGGGAAAGGATGAAAAAATAAGCTACACATATAAAGATATTATAGGGATTCATTAAAATTAAGAAGGGAAGAAGGAAAATATATGTTATAATTTGGGCAATAAAGACTTTTTAGATATAAAATAAAAATGACAATTGTATTGAAGTAAGGACTGCTCTGAAGGTAAAGGTAAAAAAATATTATGTTACTTAGTTTATTATTATAGATCAAGGTGCAACTGGGGAAAGTTTGTCGTCACTGGTTATAGAAATATGAGCATAGACAAACATATGTGTCTATTGCTTTTTTAATAAAATAATCTGTGGTAAGTATAACTGAAGTTATATCCTTTAGTGCTAACAACGTGATAATATAATAAACAAATCTTTGATTTTTGGGGAGTGAGGTGTTCAAGACACTATGAAGATTACACTGAGCTATATCAATGTCAAGATTCCAGTACCAGACCACCCAAGAGCTAATTGGACTCAGAAAAGGGTGTGTTCTGTTTGGATGATGTGTGTGTGTTTTCTGGAAGAAAAAAGCTTCCAGAATGCGGTATACTAATCTATACATACATGCCCTGAAGCATGTAGTGAGTTCAAGCATGTTTATTCAGTCATCTATGCCAAACCAGGCAAGGCAAGATGTTTCTCAATCTCCTTTAAAGCAACAAATCAAAGTGTTTTCTTGGAAAGGATACTTTGAAGGGTGGTAATCTAGGGTCCTAGACTGCCACCCAGTAACTACAAAAACCTAGCTAGGTATCAACCTATGTTTTTTTGTTTTTGTTTTTGTTTTTGTTTTTTCCCCTTTGCATTATCTCTTAGTTGTGTTTCTCTTCAATTCTGGAAGGAGACTAAAATATAAGAGTAAAAAAGAAAATGTACCTGGCTGTCATCAGTTGTAGATAGGAACAGAAGAAATTTGTTTCTCATGATATAAAGAGACTATCCCCTAAAAAAAATTGGTATGCCTATGTGTATATTTACATAAAGCTCTCACGATATTGTCAAACAATATTTTAGGTACAGTCAAGGTTCCTACCTTCTAGGAGGGTTAATAGAGAGGAAAAGGAGACCACCTTAGTCTATAATGATTGGCATAGAGGAAAGAAATTGGGTGATAGGGTAGTAACTAGGAGCAAGTTTTCCTTCCTTGTGTTTTCATGTAATTAACTCATTTCATCTTCACTTTAAGGAGGGTTAGCAGGGAAAGCCTTTGTTTTTTAAGATTTTTTGTTTTTTCATTTCAGAGAGAGAGCAGGAGTATGAGCAAGGGTCAGAGGGAGAAGGAAAGTGAGAAGCAGACTCCCTGCTGAGCAGGGAGCCCAGTTCAGGGCTGACTCCATCCCAGGACCCCAAGATCCATGTCCTGAGCCAAACGCCAACACTTAACCAACTAAGCCATGCAGACATCCCTAGGCAAGGCCTTTCTAAAGAGGGGCTATGAGATCACAGTGCTGACTAAAGTTAAGTTACTTGTCCTGTGGAAGTTCTAAGGAAAGAATCCTTCAGGCAGATGATCAGCTCTGAGCTCGGAAGCATTTTGGTATGATTGGGAGAGGGGCACCACGGAATGCACTGAGGAAGGTAGATAATGACATCAGAAGGTAGGAGCTGGGCAGCAGTCAGACCAGTTAGACCACCAAAGAGGCTGGGCTCAATTCCAAGATACTCAAGGGTTTTAGTAGGGAAGATGACTTAGTCTTGTTGGCTTTGTAAAACAAACAAACAAACAAACAAAAAACAAAACAACAACAACAACAACAAAAAACCCCCTTGTGCTTGCTATGTGGAGAATGGCACATGCTAGCAGGACTGATGGGAGCTGAGGGATGAACTGGAGGCTGCTTTGTAGGCCCACTGGGAGGGGATGGTGGCTTACAGTGGGAATGACAGTCGACAATGAGAAGAAAACATATTCCAAAAAGGCTGTGGGAGTGAGATTGATGGACTTTCTGCCATTTTATATGTGACAAATGGGATGGGGGTTCACAAGAAGTTGGAAAAAGCTCTAGAATGACCTCAACATTGGTTTAAACAACACTGTCTATTTGCCTTCCATTTACTGATATGGGGAAAGATAGGAGGAGAAACAGTTTTATGGAAGAAAATCAAGAGTTCTCTGTTAAACCTGAGATGTTTCTGGAACATCTAATTCAAGAGGCCAAGTGTAGAGACAGATAAATGAGCAGGCCCCCCTCATATACTTATGCAGCTAATATTTTATGCGAAGGCACTCAGTAGTATCTCTCCGGGGGTGGCACTTCTGAAAAACTCTACACAAAGAGTTAAGATAATGGTGGATGCAACCCTGCTGTGATTTGGGTCCAGATTCCAAGCATCAATACCCAAAGTACCTTCCAAATCTAAACCACATTTAGAGTATCCCTAGCATAAGCTCATTTTCTTCCCTTTAAGCATTCTCATCTCTAATATACAGTATATTTCCATTATTTCCAGTTGGGCATATTTTATTGCTTACCCTTCACCTCAGGTGGCCTGCCTGCTGTTATTTTCAAAAAGATGAATCCTGGGGGTTATATTGCATAAGACTGTTCTTTATTTGACCTGAAACATTCCTTCACTCCTAAAAGACAGACAGGATGTGGCCTAATAGGAAAGGGTTCATGAAGCTCCAGCCCTACTACAGCTGGTGTCCATTCTCTGCCTGTGGCTGCCAACAAGCCTGGGAGAAGGCTGCTCTCCTCGGCATGTCAGACGCTACAGCTGGGAAGGTGTAGTTCTCTGGGAATAGCCTCTAATCGGGCCCCAAAGTGGGTGGCATGTTTATCTTTCCCCTTGAAAAACAAAAGGTCGACTAAGAACACATGTTTCTATGACAACGATAAATTCAGTGGAGACGCTAAATCCCAGCAAATGTTGGGGGAAGGTGGGTGGTGGCGGGAAGAGGGAGAGATAAGGTGGCCCATTTGGAGAAGGTAGGTCTTGGTAGAACACTGACTTTCTTTTCATCTCAGCTTAGTCTCCATCTGAATTTAAAAAGGATTAAAGGCTTTGGTGACAAAAATGTGGGAAAAGATGAATAATGCCCCAAAGAATATAACCTTTACACCACTTAAGAAGGAGGTATACAAAACAAACAGGTGATCTTTTGTCAGTAAATGGTGCTATTGATTTTCAAAATAGGTATTTTAATTGGTAGTATTAGAAATAACTTAATCTACCCTGCCTTCTACACTTAATTGAAAAGCCACATTTATAAATATGTTATTTAAAAAATTATTTTGGCATTTATATTTTCAGTGGTCCGACCTAATTTATCCAGCTATGATTTTGCTAATTTTCAAGCACATGGGTACCGATAGATGAAACGTCGAAATATATCATCAACATTCCATTCTAAGATGGGAGGAGGAGGGAAACAAAAATAGTAAGAATCAAGTAAAAAGGAAAACCAAGTGGAAGGAAAATCCCACTCAGAACTCTTAATATCTAAAAGGAACAGAGAGAGTGAAAAGGATCACGTAGAAGAATAATACCATCAGGACAGCATTTTGTGTCATTTCTTTCAATGTATAAAAACGGAAGAAGAAACACTTCACAAAGTATTACAAAATTTTCTCTAAATAGCTCAGAAATAGCCAAAAAAAAGATACAAAATAGAACTTATTTTTATTTTTAAAATCACAAATCTAATGCGCCCTTGGTGTGAATTCTTCAAAAACTTCACAAGAATGTGGGTCAACCGTGGGATTCTCTTCACCGCCATCTCCTATCTCCACTGTAGAGTGAGTCTCTGGTAAAAGTTTGTTGCATAATTTTCCAGAGTTCTTCTGATTGCTCTTTAAGGAGACTTGGAGAGGAGGCAGCATGAGGTAGTGGAAAAGCACCAAGATGGAATGGTTACTTCCCAAAGTCTGCCACTCTGTGGCTTTTGGAGAATCGATTTATGTCCTTGGCACTCTGGTTCCTGATGTGTAAAATGAAGTAGTACCGGGAGAGGTAGGCTGAGGTTTACCACCAGCACAGGCTGCTGAAAATCCGTAGGATATTTTTGGCCATTGCGTTTGTCATAATAACTAGGAGAGCTACCTGATATTTGCATCCGTGAGAACAAGGATGCTTAGCATTTCGAAAGCACAACAAAGAATTTTCCCAATCTAAATCCCAATCTATCCCAGGAAAAACAGGAGCATTACTGAGGTCTCATCTGATAGACAAGTCCTGGCGTAGAACCCTTACTGGTGATGTCTCCCAACAACCACCATTTGTTGGCTTAAAAAGGGAATTTTTCAGAAACAAAATTTTTCTCAGAAAATAAATTTTTTTTCTCAGAAACAAATTTTTTTTATATCACATGTTTTGTTTACATTAAGATGGTTTTCTTTGTGTTCTAACTCAATAGAAAAGGTGGTTTTTAAGTCTAGAAATAGTCTATTATTTTGGTGATCTCTCAGTTTACATTTTGCTTTTAAGTTTTTAAGAAGGTCTGCTAGGAAACCAGTTGTTTTGGTTATTCTTTTCCTTTCTTTCTTTCTTTTTTATTTTTGCTATTATGTGCATCTCATTAGTTGTTCATTTGTATAGAAGTTTGCCTCTTTTATCATACATGCAAATCCCAAAGACTACAATACCTATAAACGTCTACCCCAGCCTGAAAGCCTCAAAGAGGATGCGTGATTTATAAATGAGTGTTTAGAATTCAACTATTTTGGAAATTGCTCCACGGGCCCCACAGGGACCCCGTAGTCAAACCTTTCTCCTATTAATTTTATCTTAAGAAGCTAACCTAATAACAATAATGACAGTAATCAGGAGGTATAGAACACAATTTTACATCTGTATAAAGTAAGCAGAAACTTATAGCTTATTTCTTCCAATGTTTTCACAAAAATCACCTTATGGGATACAACTAATATGGCCAGTGGGGTAGGCCAAGTACTATTATTTCCATTTTGTAATTAAGGAAGGAAAGGAACACAGCAGAGTTAACTTGATATCCAAAGCATCTTCTTAAAACAAACTAATTTTCTCCAAGGGTTTAAAAAACACCATTATGAACTTTTATGGTTTTTTTCTTTCTTTTGCAAATGCACTTAATCTGGCAAGGTTCTTTAACACAGCAATAAATAGCATTTGTTATCTTTGAGGGAAAGCCAGTTGGTCTCCTTCCTAGTCCTGAAGTAAACAGAAGGCTGCCTGCTTGCCTTGAGTCTGCTTTTGCTAATTAGAGAATTTGTGGTCTGTTTCACTTTAAGAACCTTCTGGAAAATAGTAGCTCCCTCTTCCCCTCAAGTTTCTATGCAGTTCTGTTAGAAGCTTCTCCTTGAGTATTCTCCTGTCTTCCATGGGGATGACAGTGAGAAGCCCAGGTAATACAGGGAGCAGGAACAAAGAATTAATCCATATTTGAAATGAGAACCATGAAGGGTTTACATTTCTATTCTAATTTAAACTAAAACAAAGATCCAGCAAAATCCTTTGACTTTAGAGGCTTCGTGTAAATACATCTTCCTTGTTTTTCAGTTGAAAATCTTGAAGATCAAGAAAAAAAAAAAGCCCCTTTTCTCACCTACTGCCACTCAGCCCCCACTACGATTTGTTTGGCCAAGAGTAAGATTTTAAAGCTTGAGCTTCCACAGCCCAATTTCCTCTCCACTTTAGCTAAAGAATATTGGGTCTTGCCGAGAGACTTCAGGCCATCTTTATGTAAATCAAGTTTGCAGCAGTTAAGGGGGTAGGATAAAGGCAATGAAGGGAAAATAAAAGACTACTATAACCTAAAGCCAAGGTAGAATTCTGGGTAGTTCATAAAGAAGAAACATTTGGGAAAGCTACTTCTTTGTGGGAGATACTTTCAAATAAGAGATAGGACACGTACTAGAAGTTTTCCCAAGTGTTAAGAATATATTCTCCATCTTCTCCTCTTTGGTAATTTCAAGACAGTCCTCAGAAAAAATGCCACATGCTTTTAACTACTTGGTTGACAGGCTGTTTGTGTGACAGCAATGTTGGCGCTGGATGGCAAGGAAACTAGGGTGTTTTTTTTTAGTGCATTACACTTAAAGGTTAAAATTTCCTTTGTGGACGACTCATCAGTATGTTCATCATACATTCAAAATTGTGAACTGCCTACTCCCCAGAGCTGAATGCTTTTCACATGACTACTATCAAGCAACAGAAAGCAGGAAAGGAAATGACAGGGAGGTACAAATGCTAATGGGAAACATGTCTATACTCTTTTCTGTTTCTCTTTACTTAACTCTCCTTGAATACTTTTCATGTCATTTTCTTTACATGTTTTCTTTTCTTTTTGCCCTCTGAGGCTTTCATGGTACTGGTACTCAAATATCGAAAAATGTAAAATCTGGAAAACAAGGACTCTTCATGTTCCTCAAATTGATTCAGTATTTGAATATTCACCGTGTTTCCAGAATATGTAGGATATAAAGATGAACATGAAGCATTCTCTGCCTTTAATAAGATGGTATTAAACAAAAGCACTGGCATACATCATATAAAGATAAGATAAAGGCACGTGCCTCCTCCATACACACACTAATCTAATGCTGGACAGAGACGAGAACTAAAACACAGGCACTCCTAAAATCACCTTGTTACCACCCTTTATTATTCACTGAGTCCTGGAAGAGTTTGGGAAAATAAGACATCTGTCCATTTCCTGCTTACCCTATGACTTTATTAAAGAGCCATCCTTAGATAATAAGGACTTCTCTAAAATATAAATTATTTCTTCTCTCCAAAGTCACATATGCTGACCAGAAGTCTCTACTATCCCAGGAATGATGTGGTTTTCAAGGGACCACCATTTCTCCCAAGAAAACTTCCTGGAACTTGGGAAAATTGGGTAAAAAACTTTTTGAAGTCCTCTTATTATCATTTCTTGTCCTGTTCAAGGGGTTGTTTTTCATCCACATTTTTTACATCTTTCCCTTCAGGCAGTCTGATAAATTGTGGCTTTTATGCCTACCCATGGCCCCTCTTCTGAAGAATGAAATTAAACTCAAAAGGAAATTCACAATAATGATTTCTGTAATGGGAACAAAGCCAGGGCTCTGCAATATTTTATATTCAAGAATAGTTATAAAAACTTGGCATCGTTTGTGCCCCTACCTCTAAATTCATGAGCAAGTATGATAAACGATTAGTGTGTTTGGTTTTAAAAATAAAACCTTGGAGGCTAAACCACAAAACATCCTTTTAGAATTTGACAAATCCTTGGGTATTCTGTCACATTGGCTGTCGGGCATCAAAAAAATCCATCCCTTCCCCACCACACACACACACTTAACTTCAACCCTCTGCCTTCAGTTTGTTACTAAGTTGAATTTTTGTCTCACCCTTGAGGTCGCTGGTTACTTGGCAGCCCTCTCTAGTGGGGACTGTTTCTTTTCCCACATCCCTCACAACCCCAGACTGGCTCTTTCCTCCAACCAGATTTCTCCCAATCTCTCCAACTAGGTGTCCTCTCTGCTCTTTCAGAAGCTGCTTGGTCCAGGTGACTCTCCCTCCCTCTTTCTTTTTTCTTTTTTTTAAAAATTTCTTTATTTATCTGACAGATGGAGATCACAAGCAGGCAGAGAGGCAGGCAGAGAGGCAGGCAGAGAGAAAGGGGGGAGGGAAGCAGGTTCCCCGCTGAGCAGAGAGCTCAATGCGGGGGCTCGATCCCAGGACTCTGGGACCATGACCTGAGCTGAAGGCAGAGGCTTTAACCCACTGAGCCACCTAGGTGCTCCTCCCTCCCTCTTCCCATGAAAATATCCTTCTTTGAATGTTGTGTTATTAGAACACACCATTTTTTTGTAGTTGTTGTCTACATCATCTACCAAGCCCTGGGTCATTCCACTTATTTCTTAAAGAGTTTCCTATCCCAGTCATTTTCCCCAGCATTGCTTGAGTGATCACTCATAAGGATTTCAGTAGCCACATAAACAACCCTTCCAATGTTTTGGCTTCTCTGTTCCCTGTTCTCTTCCATTGACTTTGTCCTTTATTCTATCTCTGTCAACTATTTTCATGGTCATTCTTTAGAGTTTATCATACTAATAAATGTCACTCTATCTTAATTTCAATTAGGCCACTTGTACCTCCACTTCCTTAATATCCCATCTTTAGCAATCCTACAGTTATCGGTCCTATGAATGTTGCACTGCTCCTGCTGTGTCCAAACTTCCCTCCTCATTGAGTTTAGATTCCATTGTCTACATTATAATCATCATTTGGCACATCTTTTTAATTCCTTTGCCATCTCTCCCTTCATATCACCTGGCTGCCAATACTTATAATGCTGCTTAAATATGTTTTTCCACCTGGATCTATATGACTAAATATGCTCAGGAAAATAAAAAAACTTCCATTGTCACTAACTTTAATGAATACAGATCATGTCATTCTTCTTGCAAAACCCACAAATCACATACAATTTCATTAGTGTAAATGCTAGTCACCAGCCCTACAAAAATCTGGCTCCCTCTCTCACCACATCTCCTAGAGTGCTGAACCTGCTCTGGCAACACTAACTTCCTCACCATTCAACAAACACATTAGGCACAACCTCATCTCTGGGTCTTTACGCTTGTTCTTGTCTGCTTTTGGAAATTCTCTTCCTCCAGAAATCTCATGGTAATGTTTTCACCGCCTTCAGGTCTTGTCCACCTTATCAGAAGCTGCCCTCACGTTCTTTCTCAGACAACTCTCCCCTGCTGCGCTCACTTCCTGCCCCTTCCCCAGTCTGACTTGTTTCTTTTCTTTTCACACCACTCAAAACTCTGACATATTATATAATTTGTATATTTTATTAATAATTTTATTAATTTTTCCACCCCTATTAGACTGGACTTGCAGAAAGGCAGAGATGTTTGTCTGCTTCATTCACAGTGTCCTCAGACACTGAGATATACAGCATATGTATTATATGTAATAAACATGCCCCATGGTAGACATGCTATACATATATGATAAACACATTATTGATTTTCTCTCCTTTGAATAGTAAAGTATATTATGTATTTATGATCAAATCAATTCAGTATTTTGAAACCGATCTAAAGTTATGATAATTGTAGAAGTAATCCCAACTTGGACTTGTGATACCTATCTAAGGTATTGTTTACTCAGCTTTAATTGGGTATGTCTTTGTCCTTCATGTAAATATTGATCCCATATTGTAAGTGAAGTGCTACTCTAATGGTGTCAGATATATAGGACAAAGACTTTAGCATTTTTTGCTGATTTATCCTGTTTATAAAAAATAAAATTCTATTAATTTTGTGGTTGTTTCTTTCAGGGCTTTGCCCTCTTAAAGAAAATAAAATTGATTGTTTCAGAAGAAAACCAAGCACATACCTATATCTTCACTAAGTATATCTCTGTCGAAGTCAATAAAACAGGATTTTGCTTTGCAGCCTTCTCAAGTAAAGAAAAGCATAAGTTTTGGGATGAAGATACTCACTCTATAATCAAGCCATCACTCTATATGTAACTTACTTCCTCCTGCATCTGCGTGATCTCAAAGGAACACACCAGGGTCCTTATTTGAGTACCAGGACATATGCATCACTATGGTCTTGCTGATCATTGCAAACTCTCAACAAACAATAAATCCCTGATGTTATAACTGTTAATTACCATTAAACAAATGAGTACTTTAACATTAAATTTCAATTCAACCAAGCAGAAATGTTCCTTGTACACTCTTAATAAGGAGTTGGATATGGCTTAAAACTAGTAGGAATTTGGTTAATGTACTATATTTTATCATTTTTTTGTCCCACAGTTGCTACTAAATTGTAACTGTAAAATAACAGAACAACAAATTCATATTGAATAATATTAATATAATATAATACAATAATGTGAATATAAATGAATAAATTCATATTCAAAGACATAATTTTTTCATCTCTTGGAATATTATATAAAAACAAAAATAATCACCACAATAATCATAGTATTCATTTTTTAAAAAAGTATTTTTTACTCTCTGAGAAAGAGAGATAAAGAGAGCATGAGTGGGGAGAGAAGGAGAGGGAGTGGGAGAAAAATCCTCAGTCAGACTCCCAGCTGAGCACGGAGTCCAAAGTAGGGCTCAGTCAAGGACCGTGATATTGTGACCAGAGCAGAAATCAACAGTCAGACCCTTAATGGACTGAGACATCCACGTGCCCCAATATTATTCACTATTGAAAGAACTGACACTGGATACCAAGAGCAGTGTTAGGTTTTTTTGTTGTTATTTAGTTTTGTTTTTTAATTGCTACAATGATAATCTCACTGGAATATTATAAGGAATGACTTTCAGAAGGAAACAAGATCTAAGCTGAGACATATGATTTAGTAGAAAATGGTTTAAAAAAAAGAAAAGTAATTTGGACTTTGGATAGGGAGGAATGACCCCAGCAAAAGGAATAGCAATTCAAAGCCCTAGTGGTCAGAGAAAATACAGCAAATAATGCAGATTGTTTCATATGAAACTAATGCACATAGTTTCTAGGTGCACAATGTGTTGGAGTGAATATGGACAAATGGACAGAAGAGAGTGTTAAGCTTAGTCAACAGGTAAATCATTAAGGCATGTGTAAGGCATACCTATGTTAAAGACTAAATTTTAACTGGGAAAAAAAGAAAGTTAATTATTTACTGATTGTTTTTACTTATTTTTTTTTTATCACTGTTTATTCCTCTTCTCTGGTTTTTCCCTCTTTTTTTTCCCCTCACATCTGTTTCTCCCTTATATTTCATGTAAACACAAGAAATGTCATTGATTCATTCAATAAATCTTTGTTGAACACGGCTACATATAAGATAACTCTGCTAGCCCCTGAGAATGGTTACTCAGCAAGACAGACCTGATTCCAACCCTGATGAAACATGAAGCCTAGTGTACAAGCTTCACATGTTCAGGAAACTAAAATAAATAGAGTGTTACTTAAACTTCAACGTAGGGAAATGTCCTTAGATGAGGTCAGAGAAGAAAGCAGCAACACATCACCGAGGGTATTTTAAATTAGATAAGAAATTTTGGCTTTTATGCTAAGAGCAATAGGAAACCATCAAATAGTTTAAGCATGGAGATGATATGATTTGGGTTTATAAAAGATCACGCTGGCTTTGTGTGAAAAATCAGTTAATAAAGGGAGGAATAGCTAAGGAGACATTGGTAAGTATCTACTGCTACTTACATTCCCTGCAAAAAAGATGCCATCTCAGAACAAGAAGGTGCTGGTGATAGAAGAGGACAGTGTTATACATGGTGGCAGAAGTGGATTAGAAAAGAAAATGGAAACAAGATATGTTACTTGAAAGACGTCTAAAAGGTAAACTCATCAGAAATTGTGGTTTGCCCATTAAAAAAAAAAATTAAATAGATAAGCACTTCCTCCTTCAGTTTCTGAAGAGTAGTTGGCGTATTTATATATTTAATATCATCTCCTTTTGTTTATCTTCTTCAGTGTGGTTTCCATTCCTCTACGCCATTGAAGTGGTTTTGATACAGATTCAAATAACCTCAATAACAAACTATTGGACATTCTCCAATCTGGTCTCCTCAATCATCATTAGGTTGCTTCTTTCCAGAGCTTTCTATTTTGTTGACTTTCATGACCGCAGAATCTCCTTTCACCTTGGTGGCCCCCTTTTCCCTCTTTTGCTAGTTTGGTTCACAGTTTTCTGTCTGGTCTTGAAATGGTGAAGCCAGTCACGGTTCAGTTTGAAGCCATCTTTTACTCTTACTCTATAGACTGTCCCTGTGCTATTTTACCCAAATCCATGCCTCTTAAAATTACACCTCCATTCCCTACATTTTTCTTAAAAGATTTTATTTATTCCTTTGACAGAGAGAGAGTGAAAGAGGGAACACAAGCGGTGGGAGTGGAGAGGGAAAAACAGGCACCGGTTGAGCAGGGAGCCCAATTAGGGGCTTTATCCCAGGACCCGGGGATCACGACTTTAGCTAAAGGCAGATGCTTAATGACTGAGTCACCCAGGCACCTCCATTCCCTATATTTTTTTTTCTGAAATCCAGACTCAGATGTCACTGCATAATTAGATTTCCATTTAATTCTTCACTGACACCTAAACTCAACATGCACATTCACAAAGAATAGAGAAGACTGAGGTTGAAGGCTAGATGGATACGTGTAATTGAGTGTAGCAGTGGATAAAAGAGGAAGTCTTCAGAAATGAAGTCAAGAAATTGGGAAGCCTGGGCATTGGATACATTTTCCATGAGAATACTGAAGCTACATGGTAAAATCCTCAACAAAATGCTAACAAACCAAATTCAATAGCATATTTAAATATTTTTTATTTATTTATTTGACAGAGAGAGATCACAAATAGGCAGGAGGCAGGCAGAGAGAGAGAGGAGGAAGCAGGCTCCCTGCTGAGCAGGGAGCCCGATGCGGGACTCGATCCCAGGACCCTGAGATCATGACCTGAGCCGAAGGCAGCGGCTCAACCCACTGAGCCACCCAGGTGCCCTCATTAGCATATTTAAAGGATTACACACTGTAACCAAGTGGGATTTATTCCTAAAATGTAAGAATGGTTTGACACGTAAAAATTGATCAATATAATACATCAACAGAATAAAGAAGGAAAAGAAAAAACATGATCATCACATTTGATGCAGAAAAAGCATTGGATTTCTTCACTTCTATCCAACATAGTACTGGATGTCCTAAGCAGAGAAATTAGGCAAGAAAAAGAAACAGAAGATATCCAAATTGGAAAGGAAGAAGTAAAGTTATTTCTGTTTATAAATAGATGACAAGTATTATATGTAAGAAACCCTAAAGTCTACAGGCATATACACACAACAAACAAAAACCTTTTTGTTATGGACATTGGGGAGGGTATGTGCTATGGTGAGTGCTGTGAAATGTGTAAACCTGGTGATTCACAGACCTGTACCCCTGGGGATAAAAATACATTATATGTTTATTTAAAAAACTAAAAAATTTAAAAAAAACATTTTTAGTTAAGAAAAAAAATTTAGAAGGTAGCAGGGTACAAACTCAATACACACAAAAACAACTGTATTTCTACACAATAAAAATGAATAATCTGAAAAGGAAATAAAGAAAATAATTCCATTTATGATAGTATAAAAACTAGAAATTAATCAAGGAGGTGAAAGACTTAGATATAATGAACACAAGAAGTATTACTGAAATAAAGACACAAATAAATGGAAAGATAGCTCATGTTCATAAATTTGAAGATTCAAATTGTTAAGATGTCAATACTTACCAAAATAATCTCCATGTTCAATGTAATCTCAATAAAAATTCCAATGACCTTTATTTTTTTGGCAGATTGAGAAAAATTCATATAAAACTTAAATAAAATCTAAAGGAACCCAAAAAAATCAAAAAATCTTGAAAAAAATCACACATTTAGAAGATTCATACTTTTGGATTTCAAAACCTATTACAAAGATACAGTAATTAAAATGACATGGTTCTGGTATAAAGACAGACATTAAAACCAATGGAATAGAATAGAGTGCCCGGAAATAAACCCTTGTCTACAAGAGTCCAAGATTATTCAGTGGGGAGAGTGCTGTCTTTTCAAAAACCAGTGCTGGGAAAACTGGATAGCCACATGCAAAAGAATGAAGCTGGACCATTACCTCATACCATATGTAAAAATTAACTTGCCATGGATCAAATGTAAGAACCCAAACAACAAAACTCTTAGAAGACAATATAAGGCAAAAGCTTCATGACACTGGATTTAGCTTTTTTTTTTTTAATAGGACACCAAAGGTAAGGCAATAAAAGCAAAAATAGACAAGTTAAACTTCAGAAAATTTACAAACTTTTGCACATCAAAGAATGCTACCAACAGAGTAAAAAGACAACATACGAAATGGGAGAAAATATTTTCAAATTATATATCTGATAAGAGTTTAGTACTTAGAATATAGGAAGAATTTACAAACTCCTAAAACTAGGGAAAAAAAAAAACACCTTATTCAAAAATGGGCAAAAGACTTGCATAGTCATTTCTTCAAAGAACGTACATGAATGGCCAATAAGCACATAAAAAATGCTCAATAACTAATTATTAGATAAATGCAAATCAAAATCACAGTAACTATATATGTAATAATCTTAAACTAAAAGCAATCTTTATGCTTTGAATAGAGAAATAGAACAGTGAAAACAGAGTAACCAGATATTTATAACATGAATCTGAAATACATAATTTTGCCCCTAAAACAGGCATAAAAGAATAGACATCAAATTGTCCCTTTTGTGCATTGTTTGATTTTAAAAAAAGTAAAACATGTAAAAAGCATAACTATATACTGTTCAAAGTTAAGAAAGAGGTAGCAATGTGGAGGTGGCATGGCAGGGCACATTTTGGGTGCGTGTGACATTTGCTGATCTGAAAGTGATCACTTAGATGTGTGCTTGGGGTTAATTCATTGAAGCGTGCATTTATATTTTCTTGCAATTTTTTGGGATACACTCTACTTCTTAATTAAAAAGAAAACATCCTAATTGTCATAAAACTACAAATACCTAGAAACAAAATTAGTAACATAGGTAATTGTCTATATGAAATCTATAAAATAAAACCCGAATAAATAGGGAGGTGATATAAGTTCTAAAATTTAAAAAAAAGCATCCTATAAATTGATGAAAAATAACCAAAAAGGCAAGAGTCAATAACAAGTGGCAAAAGATATGGACAGGCAACTTGTAGGAGTGCAATGCTAATGTTGAAAGAATGTGAAAGGTGTCAACTACATTTCAAAGGAAAACACAAGAAAATGCAAGTTAAAACCACAATAACATTTTTGCAAATTTTTTAAACAATACCCATGATATAAAGTTCTAATGGGGGAAAAATAGAAACCTTGCCACAGTTCTAGTGGGGGACAGAGTATGTTAACTGAATTTTTCTTGAAAATAGTCTGGTAGTATCTATTATAATCAAAACATCATAAGCCCTTTGTTGGCTCTATCAAATGATAGTGCCATACATAAAACTATAGGTACAATATTTTTGTTTGTTACAATGACAACATCGTGAACAATTTGAATACCCATCAATGATGGAATAACTCTGTTTGTTACATCTAGGGCTGCCCATAATTTATTGCAAAATAAAAAAGAAAGCTGAAGAGAAATATGTTTTTTTTCTAGGTTCTGTAAAAACACTGTCACAAAAACCCATTTACCTGTATAATGGCTTGTAAAAAACATTTTTAATCTATTACTCTCAGAAGAATGGGAGTGGCCAAGGCTAAGGGTCAGCTGAAGAAATTTTTAACTTGTTTTTTTTCCTCTTTTATTGTTTCAGTTGTTACAATGAACACTTTATACACACACACACACACACACACACACACAATTTTTAACTTAAGGGTATTTATAACGAAGAAAGTTTCCTTCTCAGATCAAATATATGACACTTTTCTTTCTTTTTCATAAAACCTCATACTTGAAGCTTCACTCCTTTCGAGCTCCAGTGCCAGTTGTTTCTTGTCCACTTTCATTAACTTCCCTTGAAACTGGTCTAGCTATGCCAGCTTTCCTTTTATTAAGAAGGTTATTTACATGCTACAAGTATTTACAACGTGTTAAGATGGCTCTGCGGCCAAGTTTAAAAGGGGATTCTGGTAAATCCCTTCCGCTTACAATGCTTTTATCTATTACTACTCTGCCATTCATTGCTCTCCTTCTGTTTATTTAAAGATTTCATCTAAGTTCTTTATGCTTTGCCAGGACCCAAAGGCACACTTTTCTCTTGATGCATTCCAGTTTCCATAGTACTATTCGCTGGCTTGATTCTCTAAGAGAAGATCCATTTATTGAATCACAAGGACTCTAGATTTAACCCAAGATAAATGTTGAGGTCCTGGAAAGCATTAGATGCTCTGTGAAAAAGTGGCTCAACCTTGAAGTTAAAAGGAGCCTGTTTTGAAGTTCCAAATGCACATTCCTCCTCAGTGTACTCTATCACCATAAGATTTTTGTACCCTGAGCTCACCTTGACAACCCAAATCTTCTTACTGGGTCAGTTTCTTTCCTCTGGGAATTCATGGAGAACACAGACTCTAAGATCCCTCATTGTTCTCACTCCTAAAGCATTATTCTTATTTCAAATTCCAGGCTTTCAAAGTCACAATGGCCGAAATGTCCTAATGGCCAAGCACAAACTCTTCTTATGGCTCTCCAGATGCTACAGAGATGGCTTAAGCTAGAAATTTGCCTTATACCACTCCCTCCTCAACAGTGTTGAAGAGTCCTGTCCGTGACCCTGCTCTCCTTCCTGATGACCACTAGCTTACTTTGGCTTTTTTCATGTTTCTTCTGATGATTATAAGCCTTCCCTTTGAACTTTGTACCTCTGGTCTTCCTCAATTTCCAACACACTTCTGCAAAAATTATTTTTTGAAAAACAAAACCCCAAGCTTTTCAATTTCCTCCAAAAAGAGCTTTGATGTTTCCCAATACCTATGAGGAAAGGATTGATGATCTTAACATGTTAAATGTGTCTCCCAAATAATTTCAGCCTATCTTTCTGACCTTGACACCAATATTCTACCAGCATTGCCCACCACCAAGGATGACAGGCTCTGCCATACCCTCTTACATTTGGATACACCATTTTCTTTGTAAGAAGGCCTTTCTGACCTGGTTTTGTGTGGTGGATTCCAACTTATCCTTTTAGATCCTGCTCAAGGGGCACAAGGTCTGAAGCCTTCCTAACTCCTTTAGGCAGATAGCTGTTCTTCATTTCTTTCTCCATTTTATTGTCTGAAATTCTATTGTGGCATGTATCAGATTATATTTTAACCATCTGACTACATACTTGAACCTTCTTTAAATCATGGGTTCTTCCAGGCCAGTGATAACAAGTTTAAACTCAAAAGTTGGATTCAGTTTCTGACATGGGAAGGAGTCCAGTGTACTTATTTGAGGACTTTAGGAATTGCAGAATTCTTTCACAGTAATCAGGAGTCTCAATATTCCATAAAGACTCTCATTAAAACTTGACTAAGTAAGATCAGGAAATGAATCAGAGAGATGCCTCTGTTATTTTATTCGAAGAACATCGTCCCATAAACCTATTAAGATTCAGTGGAAAGTGACATGCATTTCCCTCATTTCAATTGTGGACTAAATAATATTACCAAACATCCTACTCTTAAAAACTGAAAATTTGGTCTCCAGACTGCAAAAATGTCTCAAACCTTTAACTCCTTTCACTACAACTAAATCAAGGTTGAATTTTGTTTTTCACTCAAATAGTTGATTTTACTCCAGGAGTTCTTAGAGAAACCTCTTATGTCAGTGAATTTGTGTTCAGAATGCAAATTCTGCTGTTCAATTTGTGATATTTTTTTCCTACACTGTAACTATGATTTGTTTTTTATCATTACGGTATATAGCCTGCTGAGGAAAACAAAACAAAACAAAAACTAAAACAAAACCTTTTATAGGTACTATGGTAGAATATATGTATATATGAAAAGAAAGAAAGATTTGAACATCACCTCATACATGTACATTTCACATAAGGAATCTGACACTTAGAAACCCCAAGTCATTTATTAGCATCACTCTCCCACTTATCCAAGTTCACAAAATAAGTGGCAGATAAACAAAATTCAAACTCAGTCCTTTATAAGCTCCCAAATTTTATATTCATTCTGCATGTTGCCTCTCTGATTTGGATTTCATCCATAACATTCATTTCCATATTGTTGGGGTGCCTGGGTGGCTCATTAATTTACATCTGACTTCAGCTCAGGTGCTCAGGTCATGATCTCAGGGTTCTCGGATCAAGCCCCATGTTGGGCTCCTTGTTCAGCAGGGAGTCTGCTCCTTTCTCTCCCTCTCTACCTGTCCCTCCCTCTGTGTGTGCACTCTCTCTCTTTCAAATAAATAAATAAAAATCTTTTTAAAAATTTTATTTCCACATTGTAAGTCATATTGTGTCAATAATTAAGGTTTTAAGTGCAATAGAGAAATGAAAATGTTATAATAAGATATTTTAACTGAATTTTAAATTATGTCTCAGTAGCATAGTTTGACTTCAACTATAATATTCATCTTCTAATTATATGCCAAAACTACTAGCTAATTGATTTACTTTATATTGGGCTATATTGTAAAATATATTTAATTATTTAAGGACTAATTGTTAAGACTCTCAAATTAGACTATCATTCCACTTTCACAATGAAAATAAGTGGTTCTCGATTTTTTGTGAACATTAAACAAGGTTTTAATGTCCCTCAGAGTGTTTCTATTTCTTCCCCCAAACCATGCCCCTCCAAAATCAATACCGGAGATATTTACGTGGATGAAGAGGATAACATTTGCATTGATATAAAGAGAAAACAGAACATGATAATGGGTGGGTTGAGAGGAAGAGTGGTAATATAAATGGATCAGGGGACAGTAAAGGTATAAAGAGGATGGCATGTACCACTGAACAGTTGTAGTAACATTTTCCAAAAGATATGTAAGTGTAATATATTTTGTGACATTTCATCACCAACCTCTGTGCATTTCTAAAGACATACTGAACACTTTTTTGCATATAATTTCAAGCTTCAATTTCTGTTGATTATTCTCTCCTGAGATATACTAGATAGAATGTTATAAATATATTTCCAAATATGTCTCTAACTGTAATTTGGAACTTAAGTGTCTTAATTTTTAAATACACACACACACACACACACACACACACATTTAAATACATATATACATATTAAATATGTGTGTGTATATATATGTATATATATACACACATATATATCTTTAGAGAAATGAAACAAAATAACATGTACATGTTTTCAATCTACTTGTGATTAGCTAGGTAGTCCTAAGAATATCAGGTAATTTCTTTTTCCAATTATCTATTAGTAAAGTGAGAAATAAAATAATTGTCTTACCTTGACCATAGGCATGGAAATTTATCTGTGTGACCATGATGCATGCTGGAAAGGAGACTGGTGAATTTAAATAAGGAAAAAGAGCATGGTAACTTCAATAGCTATTTGTGAATTCCAAGAGAAGCTAGGATGCTTTAAAGCAATATTATTGGGATCAAATCACAAAATACTTGAGTTCATTCAAGTGATTCTCATGTACCCTCAAGTTTATGAATATTATAGCACACCATGCTTCTTATACTTTACTGTGATACATATTACCTAGAAATTTGTTAAAATTCAGATTATAATTCAGAAAGTCTGCAGTTAGGTTTGAGCATTTACATTTCTAACCAGCTTTCAGGTTATAGCACTGGTCAAGGTACCACACTTTGAGTAGCAGAAGGCTATTGGTTTTCACAGTGATCAGAGAGATCATAAAGAGAAGTAGCACTGTGTTAGATAGTTGAGTCATTCTAACATTCTTGACAGTACAACAAGATGATAATTTGTAATTTGGATAAGGGATATGAATCTGGGGTAGTAATATGAGAGAGTAGCTCCCCTCAAAGGGTAAAAGGTGTCCAAAAACAGATTGGAAAAAATTTCAGGTAATCTGTGTTGAGAAAAATCTTGAGTATATAGACTACAGAGGCAACTGGTGAAAGAAAGAAACAAAGAAACAAAGAATGAATGAGCTGGGCAAAGACTGTAGAACACCAAATGTGTGTGCAGAAGAACAAATTTGAGCAAACTTCTCAGTAATAAATCAACATGAATGGAGACAAACAGAGCTGGTTCACCTTCAGTGACCGAGAATGAAATGCGAACTTAAAAAACTTTGAGTGTTAACATCTGCACAATGTAGGGATGACCCAAAAGCCATTAAGAGAAAGGGACACAGGATGAAGAAGCTTTTGAAGAGAAAAGGAAAATTAAGATGTTTTTCAGGTGGTGGCAAAACAACAAGGCGAAGGAAAGTCTTTATGGATGTCATAGGTCATCTCTTCAGGGAATGTAACCATTGCTGAGGATCACGGACAGAAGAAGGAAGGCCATCTGAATCCACTGGGAAGGGAAAGGAAATGGGAGAAGTTATCTAGAGAAGTAATTAGGGAGGGGGCTATAGAAAATGAGATGACTCCTGCTGGGTTTTGAACTGCAGTAACCACAAAATTCAATGCAAGAGCTGAGAAAAAATAGATCTTGAAACCAAGGAGAAATGTAGAAAAAGAAATGGCCCAAGGGAAACAAAAATCACATTCACAGGGTGCCTTTTACAAATTAAAATCACAAGGTTTATTATTTTTATGACTCACTATTAAAAAGGAAAAAGATGACATCAGTTCAAATTTTAACAAATTCTAACCATGTTAGAGACTAATGGAAAGGGATTGCATCACAAGGAGATAAATTAGTTTTAAAAGTTGGAAAGAGCAAAAGAAGTACAAAAACATGGTAAAATAAAGTGGCAGGGCAAAGAGTAATGAGCAAAGACCAAATGGTTGGAAAGCATGATACAGACAACACAGCAAATGAAAAGAGTCTGCAACGGTAGAACCAAGAACTCCACTCATGTGGAGGAAGCTGGGGAGATTCCACTCCTTTCTGGCACAGACACACTGGAGCATATTTGACCCTTGGCCTGGTGAACAGCAACAGGCCTTCCTCTCTCTTTTAGTTCTTCTCCCATCCTCTCACTTTTACTCACTAATATCAATATATTGTCCCACTTTCTTTTGAAAGATGCTTGAGACTTTCAGAAAATACAGAGCTGGACAGCTGAAGGTGGAAAAACAGAATTTTTTTCTTTTTCTTTCAGGAACTATTGCAATAGCAGAGGAGAGCTCAGTATAGAACTGGGCTCAATTCTAAGTGCAGCAAGAGCAGTGGGGACAAGTCAACATGTAGTTGACTTGTCAACATCGGGCCAACATGTAGATCAGGAGGATTGGAGAATGAAAAATTACTAAGACAAGACATCAAGGGTAGGGGGGATTCTTGCTGAAGGCAGGCCATGATAATCAGCTATCACCTCAGGGATGGAAGGGGATGAGGAATGTGATTAGATATTAAGAGTGATCAGATCCCAGGGTTTGGACTCTAACTAAAAGGACCTAGCAGAATTCTTGCTAAAACTGCCCAAGGACAAGGCCAAAGATGAGGCCTAGTTGAGAAAGGGACTTACAGGAGCCCAACTAAAGTTTAGTCAGGGAAAGAGTCTTTGTCAGTCAGAGGATCAACTTTCCTCATCAAAATAGAAACACTTTCAGGGTGCCTAGGTGGCTCAGTTGGTTAAGTGCCTGTCTTGGCTCAGGTCATGACCTCAGGGTCCTAGGATGGAGCCCCTTGTCAGGTTCCCTGCTCAGATGAGAAAAAACAGAAATACTCTGCCTTGAGTCTGCTGTCCTTCTCAGTGTTGGGCCTCACTTTTTCCCTAAGACTGTGTTCCTTTTTCTCTTTTCTTTTCTTTTTCTTAATCACTGCCCACAATATGCTAAGGCTTTTCCCTTTTCCTTTCAGGTCCTGGTAGATGACAGTTTGAGCATCTGATAAATGAATTTGAGTTATGAAAGTCATGCTTAATAGTAGTTTCCATCTCATCCCTTACATATACATTGGCAAGACTTTAGTAATGTTTACACAGGAATTACAGGGACAAAAAGGAGATAACTTCATTTTGAGGGTCTTTTCAGCTGCATATACTCCCAGGAAAGAAGATCAATCCTATGTGATAGGCAGCACTATAATTTTTAAACATTTACTTGGTCTCGGTCCATATCTAATTGTGCCATTACTCAACATTCGCAAATCTGTATCAGAGTTAATCAGAGGAAGGAGAGGAAATTGTCCAAAAGTAAATAACCACATAAATCATTACTGATTGTGATGTATCTTATTAAAAAATTTTTGAGAAGTGCAGAAAAGTAGGGCAGAGGAAAATGGCTGTCATGTTAAGGACAAAGGGAAAAAATGATCAAGCATTGGATATAATTTTAAAAAATAATAATTTTAGCAGAATACACACACTGAAATAGCTGGTGTCTTTCATAATAGTCATCAGAGGAGGTATCATACTATGATGTTTCTATTGCTCAAGACATTTTTGAAACACTTCCTGGGAATTTTCATCAGGATCACTTCATAAACCATATAAGAAAGTCATTCCCATAAAATTATAGTCATTGCCTGCATATTTGCACATTTCCACCATAGCATCTGGATCTTTATTTTTTAAAACAAACAGATAAAATTACTTATAATTGAAAAGTGTACCTGAGTGAGTGTAGATGAAGCAATCAACCTGGCATGTTGAAAGTAAACTTAAGTGAGATTGAACATGGTTTTCAATTTGAATTGTTTTAAGCAACAAGTTTCCTGACTTCTTACTGGTAGTAATTTCTTTTGGCAATAGTTTTACAAGAAAGAAAATAAAGCTCGATTCATGATTTATTTGGAATAAACAGGATCAGATATTCCCTTTGTGATTTCTTTGGGCATAAAAAGGAAATAGTTCTACCAAACATTAATTTGGAACAACATATTAATACATTCACCATTGTCAAAGCAGTCAGCTGTGTAGTAAACTAAATCTCTGGCAATTTCAGAGTCATTATTCAACATGGAAATTATAATGCATTTCTTTCTCACCATGAACAAGATGGGATCCCTATAGAGGCATATCACTCAGATGTCTGGTTTAGCAAAATCTGTGTATTATGTCGTATATTGATCATTGTGCTGAGTATTAACACAGATCTTTGTGTTCTTTCCTCCCAGTGTGAATCAAAAGCACTTGATGGGAAATTATTTTTTATAAGGGGAGTATTGAGCATAACCACATGTGTAGATGATTCAATTTCTTTGGTATGGATTTTTTAAATTATAAATTCCCTGACTGATTAGAAAGTATGCATAACAACATTGAATTAAGAAGATGCCATTAAAAAGTATGTTTCTTTAACAAATTCCTTTTAAACATTGATACAAAATATCTTTTTTCCCCTTCATTTTACACTTAAAGAGCTCTTTGGTAACTGTTTGGGGACAAACCAAGGAGAAATAGTCACTGAGTTTTGAACAAAACTGCTGTCTTTGACACAGAGTAATGACGACACAGAGTGTTGTCTACAACATCTACAGACACAGAGTTTATGACAACATCCAGTCCTGACCAAGACGTTTATATTCCTTGAAAAAGAAAACAAAATGGGCTTGTGTATAACTTACAACTTATAAGAAAACGAATATATCATCTTTTCAAGGAGGTCAAGTAGCTAATAGGATCCATTCATTCAACAGAGACCAGCTTAAGAAAGTTTTCGATGCTATTCAGGAAGAAGCCGGATCGCACTGGCAACCAATAAAGGGTTTTAAGCAATGAAGTGGCATGACATGTCTAAAATCCTCAGTTTGGCCACTGTGAGTAGATGACCTTGAAGGAGAGCAAGATCAGTTAGGAAACAATCACAATGGCTGGGACAAACGATGATGGGGTGAGCAGGGAGAGACTTGGATCTCTGCACATGGAGCTCGTGGAAAGTATTGATAATTAGATATCAGAGGAAGGAAATCATCAATATTCTGGGATAATTCCCCATTGTTTAACTTGACTAACTGGAGTATATAATGTTGCTGATTCAGGAAATGGTGAAGACAATGAGAGAAGCGGTTTGAAGAAATGAATCAAGCATTCTCTGTTGACTGTATTACGTTTGTGATGCTTACTGGACGCCCAAAGGGAAATCACCAGGAGGCGGTTGAAAAGATATGTATGATGTGAGGAGAGGAGACAAATAATAAATGAAAACATCGAAGTCATCTCCATATCATGGGCATTTTAAAGCTACTTAATTAGATGAGTTCAACCTGGAAGAATAAAAGCAGGAAGGAAACTCGAAATGTTCATTCATGTAAAGGTTGAGTAGACAGGAAAGAGCAAGCAGAGGCAAAGGAGAGAACAGTTAGAAAAGAGGAGGAAAACCAGAGGAGCCTGTGGTGTCCTGGAAACTTAGAAAAGAAAGTCTTTCTCAAACAGACCATTTGACAGTGGCAGAAACAGTTGAAAGGGCAGCTATGGGAGAGCACGCATGAAAGCATCTAGTGCACTTCCTGGAACTCAGCAGGTACTCAATAAATGCCATTTCCTTTCCTTTCCTCATTCTAGTCTTAGAGGTGCTAGTGTTTAGTGATGAAGAATAAAGGCTTACGAGCCAATCTGCCTCAGTCCAAATTCTTCCTTGGCCGCTCCATAGCTATATAACCTTATTTGGGTCATTTCACCTTTCAGTGGTTTGATTCCTGTATTTTAAAATGGGGGCCATAACAGTGTCTACTTCTTGGGGAGGCACACTGCAATTAGTCAGTTAGTTAGTTAGTTACTACTAACTTTTCTATTTAATTTCTTCCATGTGGTATATTTTTAAAAATTACCCACATTGTGCTTATATCTGCTTTTAAGGACTACTGATTGGGACTACTTCGGGCACATGCACAAGGAAATAAACAAGGGACAGTGGGACAGCTGAAGACTAGCAACAGTGGAAAGCTGTTTCCACCCAGAAGACCAAAGGGACAAGAGGATGAAATGGTGTTATCAGCATGCATTGAGGATTAGAATTGCACGAGAGTGGTTTCCTGGTGGGAAAGAAAAATATGCTTATTACCAGCAACTGGTGCTGATAAAGGGAGGGAGGGGGAAGTACATCAGTTACTCTCCTTTTACCTTGATTTCTCAGTCTACTGGGACCTCTGGCTGATTCTAAGCACAAGCCAGCGGGCAACAGAGCCAGTGAGGCGGTTTTCAAAAATTAGCCTTCTAAGACCCAGATGGGGTAGAGAAGAGTGGAACATAGACTAAGCGAACAAAGAAAGAACAACCAAGTATGCTTTGCTATTCTCTAGTGTTATGTTCCTAACCAAGTCCCAGTAAACGATACCCAGATAAGGGTGATTCCGCCCCATTTCAATACCTCCTGCCATGCCGGTGGCCAGTCCATAACCAATACCCTCAGCTTCTAAATTTCCTTTCATGACATCCAGGTTTTCACAACTATTAAACAATATGGAATCTCCTTAGTACTTTGCTTCCTTCTCTCTCTCTCTCTCTCTCTCTGTATGTATATATATATATATATATATATATATATACACACACATATGTATAGATCAGTTAAAAGAGTGTTTGTAATTTATATTGTATATTATATATTGTAGATTATAAAATAAAAAGCTTATTCCAAACTTTTCTGGAAAATAGGCCAAAATTTTTGTCTATTTCCAAGATTTGGATAGAATTCCTTGATTTGACTACATCCCACAAGAATGCCTTCATTCCTGTTTTTTACTGGAAACTTCTAAACTGTTGACACCACAGATTAAAAAAAAAAAAAAAAAACAGATGGGCAAGTCTCTATGACCTCATTTTATGTTAAGGATACAAATATTCATCCAGATAAAAAACAATGTCTCTATTTTTTTAATGTCTGTAAATAAAACAACTTGCAAAAGTCATTTTATCCATTCATCCATTGCTTGCTTATTGACATTAAGTAGATCTATGGTTATGGTGGGAAATTCTTCAATCATCAGTCATTCTCAGTAATCGAGGGGATTTTTTTCAATAAAAACAAAAGCAAATTTTTATAAAAAGGCTCAGAGTTCAAAATGCCTAAAAATGTGAGATTAGAGATACTTGTCATAATCATGACAAGATGAATGAAAATCCTTTTCAGTGGAAATAACATCTCTTTCTTTTTTTATAAAGAATTCTTTTCTTTAATTTTACAGCAAAAAAGAAAAGAAAGAAAGAAAGAAGGAAAGAGAGAGAGAGAGAAAGAAAAGTAAAGTATTTGGCATAGAGTAGTACTGAACTTCAGCCAGAGGAGAGTTTGAACAGAAGTTCATCCCTCCTTTAATCTAGGCAAGTTCAAGCTACAGCAAAATTATAGTTTTTAGTATCCCTTGAATTTCCAGTGGGTTCTGTGAGAAGGAACTTCAGAAGACAGTGACTCTGCACTCTTCAATTCAAGACAAGACAGCATAAAACTCTTTACTAGTTAAATAATATCAGAAAAGTAGTTTGCTATTTTTCAGTATCATATTTGTGATTATCAGACCTTAACCTGAGATGCAAAAATCCACCATCTTCCCAGTTAAAGTCTTTTCATAAAATAATGGAAGCCATTTACTTACATAGAATGAGCTAGCAAATACTATTTTGTCATTTCCAAATGAGTTAATATAGCTCTTCATATGACTAGTAGTATCACAAAATGGATGGTAATTATAAATTGCATTTTGGCAAACACAGAATAAGAAAGAAGCAAAGGTCTTTCATGGCAAATCAGTCAGTAGTTATCACCTACCAACTGAGTACAAAGTTATATGGTCAAAATAATAAAAGCAAATAATGTTAGTTACTCCTTTTCTCCATTTATCAGTTTTTGTTGTTGTTGCTCAAGAGTCATTTATCCAAAGTAATTTTTGTGTGATGTAATGTTATTAAATTTATATGTTGAGGAGAAGTAGTACGGTCTGGTTAGTGCTTTGCTCATGGCAAAGACATGTAATAAATAGGTTATGTACTTCACGATCTGTCATTTTCTCTAAGGCGAGTAGAGCCATACTAGCGGCGCTATGACAATGACCAACGTGTGCTGTCGGTATTTGCAGAACGTGAGCCCAAGCAACAGCCAGGCTTCATGGAGTACCTGAGACATGAGCTGATTTCCCAGTGAGACTGAGTCAGCCAATATATAGACCTCATGAGTAACTTTTATTTGAAAGAAAGGTCTAGAAAGTGATGGTCTATTTTGGTTTCTCAAGTACTTTTCAAGTAATACCTTTGATTTAGAATTTGTCTGTTGTATACAAAATGTCCTTGCAGTAGTAAGTGCCATGTATCTCAATGTGATCAAAATACATACTCTGCCGGAAAACAAAAAACAAAAAACAAGTCATCTAGTTAAAACATGCTGTGGCTATGAGACAGAGCTGTGTGTACTGCAGCAATGGCCAGGAGAAAGTCCGCTCTGAGCTCCTTCACTCGATGGAGAGATTTCCAAGCTGCAGAACAAATACAAATGAATGATTCCAGCTGAAATCAGTACAAATGTCATTCTAAATAGGCAGCCAATTTCCAAGTGTTGATTATTCAAGAATATTGTGGATTTTTCTAATGCAACAAAATACTAACTGGGATACATTTTAATAACACAAATCTACTCTTTAGCTGAACATACTTGGATTTTTTTTTCTTATTTTTATAGCAAGTATTAGGATTTATTTACTCTGCAAAATACCCAGCTCTAGTCTCACAAGCAGAGAGTCGTAAAAATTCTCAAGAAAATGACAAATTTTATCTTTGGCCCAAATTTTTTTCAAATTACTTTCACTAGTGATAACACATTCTAGAAAAGAATATTTTGAGTTATTCTCTGACACACAGCTCTTAGGGAATAAAATTACTAGGTCCTATGTTATTCTTATTAGATTCTTTTAAAAGAAAAGTGACTGAGGGAAACAGAATGCCACCAATATTTTTATTTCTTTTTATTATAAATACAATTCTTTTTATTGTCCAGAATTGTAGTCATTTGCCCAAATCCAAGTAGGTAAGGAGTGTTCTGCTGTGAAAAAGTTAATTTCATCACACTGGACAGTATATGTGATTCAATGTGTGAATGTACTTTTGTTATGCAAGAAGAGTACATTTCAAACATATGAATGGAATTTTTGATGATGAGAATCTTTGAACTCTATGATACTAGAGGAAAACCTTGGAGGCGAGGAACAAATTACTTGTAGATAAGAAAGGGAAAATTCTTTGAATTGACGGATTGGATGGAAAAGGTGTGAGGCGCTAAAAAGTGGAAAAGTCACCCTAGAGAGAATGTCTGCTAGTTTGTTTTATTTGTTTGTTTTGGCAGGAGGGTATAACAAAGTGAAAAAGAGGATAGCATCAGGACAGTGCTCTATGAAATATTAGGAACAAGTTTCAGTCAATTAAATCCTGTGTGGCAAATTTGATGGGTAGGATAAAAAAACAGGACAGCATTATTGGAAGTTTCCATTGATGAAGAGAAGGACAATCTCCAGCAATGTTCACTTTATAAATAAATGCAGTGTCATCCTACTATAATACAGTTTGTGATAAAAAAAAATAAATAATTGCAAGTGACACAGGATACCTGAGACCTCATGAAAACATGAAAATTAACACTTGGCTGATAATGTATGTGTGGGGGAAAAGGTCTCTATCCTACCAACCGTCATACTAAGTAGCAGGTGGTATGGGTGAAGCCATTCTAAAGAATAAGGTACAGAGACAGTAACGGGCCCAGTTAAAGCCACTTGACGGATGGGATGGTGGTGTCAAATTTCCATGCAAGGGCGGCTCCAAGAGAAAATCTATATAAGACCTAGAGTTCAAATAACATCTGGATTTAGGTGTGCCTGAATGAGTCACACTGTTAGACCAGTCATGGGAAGTACTGAAACTGACAAGTGGCTTGCTACTGATGTTCTCCTGACTGCCTGCAAACGATGTGATTTTATTCATCTGCCAACTGATAAAAATTATATCTATCCTTTTGTTTTATATGAGCAGCGTTGGTTTCATTTACACTTGAAATGTTTAACCCCTGAGAGTTCCAGGTACTGACAGAACACCAAGCACTGATCAATTCAACATGAGGATCTTTTTTACAAGCACTTCGCTATGAGCTTTGAAGAAAAACCCATGCAAATATAATTTTGTCTTTGTTCAAAAAAATTCAGAAGGTTGGGCTTTAAAAAAAAAGAAAAAAAGAATGTCAATATATGCAAAACATGACTTATTTGATGATTCATTGGCAGATATTAAAAGAAATTAGAAGTTGGCATAAACCAGTACTCTGGGTCATTAATGGATTAGGAAAAAAGACACTGGACCTGATATAAAAACACATGGATTCTAGACTGAGAGTAGGTTTTTTGGTTTTTTGTTTGTTTGGTTGTTTTTTTTGTTTGTTTGTTTTTTTACCATCTGTATTATTTTGGGGCAAGTCACCAAATGCCTCAGAATAAACTTCTACCTATTAATCTACACAGTTATGCTAAGAATTCTTGTTTTTCCTCATTCAAATGGCCTGAGATGTTCAGAGCCCTTGACTGGGCTCTGAACCCAGGTTTTCCTCCCAACCCATTCATCGTCACTGAGCATCCAATGTTTCCTTTTTAGTCATGCAACATTTAGTCGTGCAACATTTGTGTCATGCTAAGCATTTACTGGACATTGCGAAATGGAAACGAATGACGCACACAAGAAGGAATAAATAAGATACCCACAAGATTTATTAAACAATCCAAAAAAAAAAAAAAAGAGGAATATTTGAGAAGGCATAAGTAGGAAGAGAAAGGGGGCAGGAGAGGACATAAAAAGATATAAAGCGGCGAGTTTTCCATAGCCGGCTACAGAGTTGCTTAGGAACCCACATAGACTACGAAACAATGGACAAATACTACACCCTGGATTAGCCCATCACAGTATGTATCTGACTTTGTGTTGTCCTCTGTTCATACTCTCCACTGTCAGTGATCCAGAATAGTGCTGCCTAAGAGAACTTTCAGCAGGGATGGAGAGTTCTACGTGTGTCCTTTCCCATATAGGCAACCCCTAGTCACGGGTAGCTGCTGAGTACTTGGAATGGGGCTAGTGTAACCGAGGAACTAAATTTTTATTTTAATTTAATTTTAACTCAAAATGCAATTACATAGTCCCATGCGGCTGATGGCTACTGTATGGGACAGCGCGGATCTGTGACTTACAAGGTTAACGAGCGACTGGCCATATTCCTGTGTGGAGCAGAGGAAAGCTTCCAAGACAGCATTGTGGCTCAAAATAATACGTGTCTGGCAAAATGAACCATTGTTATAGGGACTTCAGTTTTCAAAACCACCCGAGATTTTGTTTCTACAACCCGTGACTGACTTAATACATCTCTTCAACAGATCATTGCCTTTTGTCACCAGAAGTGGAAACAGAATTGAGTTTGCTCCATGGAACACACTCCTGTAGGTTTCTGGGACTCAGTTTTCTCATCTGTAAAATGAAGTGTTGAACTTCATCAGATCACGTTTAAAATTCTTTTCAGCTACGGGGATTGGGAGCAAGCCTACACGAACCACCGGGAAGAGCTTGCATGTTTGACTTTAAGTCTCATCTGTGAATTCCAGTCTCATCATCAGAATCTCTCCAGCATGTTTCCCCTTTCCCTTTGTGCCTCTCACTCTTCTTGTCTGTCCACAGTTCAAAAGATTTCTCCTGTCCAAATGATTTATCCTTCTTGATTTATGCTGTCAGGTCTGTTTTAGATAGAGTCCAGACACACTCATGCGTTGCTTACACATTCTAACCAAGAGAGACAACTTCAAATGGATCAAAGTTATCTAAAAGAAAGAATGAGAACTTTAGTCAAAGATCAGAAGGAAAAAATAAGATGATAAAATAAACTTGGGATAAAGAATTCTAAGGTTTAAACCAAACCAAGGCAGGAAGCATGTTTCTCTTTCACAAAATCAGACTAATTCTTCTGGGAAGGGTTCTTTGAGCAGCAAGGAGTTGCAGTTGCAGACATGCAGATCTTTGACGTGGCCACTTGGAGCTTGTCAAAGAGAAACAATCTGAAAATTCACTCTGGTCCCTCTGGCTCCCCTGGTTCGCTACACCCTGAGAAAGAAAAAGATTACACAAGCGCCACCTTTTGGACAAAATGGCAATAGCAACAAAGAGGTCAGCTATTAAAGAGTATTAATTCTAGCTCATTCTTAAAGGGAATAATGAAGAGGTAAATCATTTTAATCTTACCATAATGCTTGGAAGTTATATTCTACATAGGTCTAGAAATCTTCCCGCTTTAAAAATATAAGTAAAGACTGAATTAAAACCTGAATTTGTTGTTTGTCATTTTTAAATGGTGTATTTAAATAAAGTAAGTATATGTGACTTTGTTTTAAAATAATATGAAATAATCACAAAAAATAAAATGCTATCCAAAATATGGATGTCATGGTTTTCTTTTAGCCTGATCATGCATGTAGATCTACTGGGAATGTTAATTATTTGCTCTCAGTTACTCTGCCCTAGAGAAAGAAGATAATCCTTAACTTTAAGTAGTATCCCCCCCGCCTTTTTTTTTTTTTTTTCCAGTATTAAGAATGGAAAACTGGAGAGGCAAATACCTTTATTTTGTTATAGACGGAAATTCTTTCTTGTTTTTATCTAAAACCTGGGGGTTGGGGGGATGGCCCCAGGAATCTGCTAAGTTTCTCAGACTTGTAGAGTCAAAGGCTTTAGAGGTACAACAAAACATGGTAGAGAATAATATAATTATCATTTAACATGTGCTAATACCCTTTGCATGTCCCAGACATCATGGGCATGCCCTCCACTGTCATACTGACCTCTGAGCAAAAGATGCTGCAAGTGAACAGTAGCCAAGGCTGACCTTTAAAAGGCTTCAGGGATGGAGGTAGAAGGATGATGGAATTTATCAGAAGCCACATGGAGATACCCACAAATCTGACTTAAAAATAGTTCTCACTGGCCTGACCCATTGAAGTCATAAGTATAAAATAACCCTCTTTATTTAATGACTCATTCTCTCTCTAAAGAACATTTCAAACATAATCCATTAAAGAGGCATGAAGGCAACTCCAATAAATGGCTGATTGCTTCCATGGGTCCCTGAATTCATTCTCTCCAATTTATTTTGTTTGCACAATCATATACACATTCAAGAACTACAATTTTTTTAATGTTTCCCTTAAGTTGCATCCCAATTCAGATTCTGCCTTTTTCCCTAAATGAAGTGTCATAAAGGCTGCTGTGATTTTTAAGTATGAAATGAAAGCTGCCTTTGCTAATAACAGCCATGATATTCTGAAGAACCTTCTTCAGTGATCATAGATGATACACTATCCTGACTCTTTGTATATTGCCCCCTTCCCCACCCCACCCCGTAAATTTTAACAAAATTATTTGCCCTCATATTAAATATGTGAGAGGCAGATCGCTGAAGCAGCATTTTGTGTCTTACACCCTGCCAACATGGGGATGTTAAAATTACTCAGCACGCCCAGCTGTGGTTCTCACTTGGCTCTCCCTTTCCCCAAACCTCAAAATAGCTTATAATGCCACGTACCATATGTGGAGTAATAATTAGGCTTACCAGGGTGCTTTCTGTTGGACAATCTCTTTGGCATAGATGAAGCCATAAAATCCAGCTTTTTACACAAAGTCATCCAATTTTTTTGCAAATGCTTTAAAGATCATAACGTAATATCGCTCGACAACTTGGCATGCTCAGAGCTGACTAATGGGCACTTTTGAGTCTAGAGTTTAATGCATTTTTTTTCTTTTGGGATATATGCCAGAATTTGGGAATCAAATCAATAGCACACATCCACAGTCCTTGAACCCTGAAAACAAAGTGAGGGCATATACTTTTAAAATATCACTCAGAACTGATTTTGCAAAAATAATTTGGAACTTCAAATGAAAAGTAAATGCAAAGATCTTCCAAAGAAGTTTAACATTTTGAATGAGCTTTTGGGAGCCAGAGACAGTATAATATTATTTTCCTAATTAGAATTCCTATATCCGGTCTGTCCTAATGGATGCATAAACCTCTTTAATTTGGCCACACACAGTCTGTTTGGGATTGCCCTCTTGCATTTAATTTGCACCCCAAACAATCACAAACCAGAAACATATGTCGTAAATCATGTGTCTTCAGATTCTGCCACGTTGTTGGTATAAAACAGAGATATTATCAGAAATGACTGTGAAAAATAAAATATTTAAATATTTATAGAGTAAGATCAGGATGGCTTAAACTTGGTTTTAGAGGTCAACTAAAGGGGATGGGCTCAGAAGTCGCCCTTTAGACACACACAACACAACAGCGCATATTTGTGTATAAAAACAAGTCTAAAACAGGCTCCTTTCAGAACTGTGAAACTGATAAAGGGAGAAAAAAATTAGAAAAAGCTACTTGTGATTATTTGATAAATTTATTTTCTCTAAACTATAGCATCCACCAAACCCTTATTTCTTCTGGTATGTGTTTCACTTTGGTATTTTTTTTTTAAAGGTTTTATTTATTTATTTGAGTGAGAGAAAGAGAGCGAAAGAGCAGAATGGGCGGGGAGGGGCAGAGGAGAAGGAGAAGCAGACTCTTCACTGAGCAGGGAGCAGGACACAGGGCTCAATCCCAGGACCCTGAGATCATGACCTGAGCCTAAGGCAGAGGCTTAACCCACTGATCCACCAAGGTGCCCCTCTTCTGATATGCGTTTATTAAAATTCATAAAGGACATAGGGGAGAGAGAGAAAAAAAAAAACAGAAGCATAAATTTCACATTGCACCTATATATCCAAAAGGTTCCCAGTAGTTTTGCAGCTTACACACTAGTCTATTTTGTAGTTACCCTTACATACTTTAGCCTACATGTGTTTCAGCATGGGAGTAAGCAAGTATACAAACATCCTGTTTAAAGTTTTTTTTGAAATTCCTTTTTCTGTTTTCAAAATATAAAAAGTATTAGATACATGTATATACACATACATACATATGTATTAGATGCATGTACATACACATAGTACTTTGTGTGTGTGTAATTTGGGATCCTCCTATTTTACATTGTGTGTGACAAGGGTGGGATTTAGACACAGCGTGGTGCCATTACCAGGAAATGTACAGTGTTTTTTGACCCCATTAGAAAATATTACAAAATTAATGCAAATAATTAAAAGGCATTTATATTCTCAACAGGGAAACTATTAAAACACAGAAAAGTCGTTTGTCTACTTACACTTCCGCAAAGTACAAAAAAAATAATATTTTGTTACTTAAAATGATACAGTAGGAGATCATGGATATTAAATCAGAGTGTAGGCTCTGAACCTTATTTCCACCATCTTGTAATATCTAAGATCTTACGATCCTGAGAAGTCATGAAACTCCCAAAGCCCTAGTTTTCTAGAGAAAAATGGGATTCCATGGGTTAGGGTGAGGATTTAGTGTGGTTGCAAAGACATATCTTTCAGATTCCTTGTAATTTCCTGTGCTATTTCCACAGGGGACACTTGGTAAATATTTATTTTGCTTACTTGAAAGTCTAAGAAATTTTCACTGAAACCACCCTATTGCACAAGGTGAATGGGCACTAAGTGAATGAGTTACCTAATGTTGAAATGGAAATGAAGAAATGCCCTTTAGAATGACTTTCTTGTTTTTTTGTAAACAAGCTCCTTCTGAAGTTCTGCAAAAAGGCCCTTCCTCCAGAAGGCCCACTCAGCACAATTAACCACCATTACCCCAGGATGCATTTAATCAGTTTAAAATCCTCAAAAGAACAAATCACTTCTAAATTTGGCCCAACCATATTTTATGATAGCAGCACATGGGTCATAAGCCTTGCCTTGCCTTTCATTCATTCATTCATTCGTTTGTTCACTCATTCATCCACTCATCCATTCATTTATTTGTCATTTAGTCAGTCATTTATTCAACAGAGGGTCACTAAGATTTGAGTGTCTATGCGTGTTGGATTTCTCTGGAAAAATGGGAGAAGAGCAGAAGATCCAAGTGTGTATAATTGTCCTACTGAGTATCTCAGAATCTTGAGCAGTTTTCTCTGCTCCCTTCACACCCTTGCATTTGACCTGAGCAATCAGAGATGAAGAGGATGGCCCCCTCCATAGCTATTGGGTGTTTCACTGTCCATGAAGGGCTAAGAGCTCTTTTCAGCTTGACCCATGAGGCCATGACTCTCAACTCAGAAGGGCTCCGAAACATGTCCAGGTTGTTAAGTGAAATTGGCCTGGATGTTTATGCCTCAGAAGCAGCTTTACTCTGAAGACATTGTATCTAATCTTGCATTTGTAATTTTCAAATTTTATTCCATAAAGAGGGCTCCAAATATTTAAGAGTTTCAGGCCACACCAACCTGGTTTGTTTCTCCTATACCTGTACTGCCTCTTTTTATTTTGTTTTGCTGCATTATATGATGAAGTTACTGCTTTTAGCAATCGTTTTTAAAATATCCAAACCAGTGGTTCACAACAATACCATGCATGATAGTTATATAGAAAAATTTTTACAATGTGATTCCCAAGTTCCTACCTACAGAACTTCTGCTTCAGTAGGGTTTGCAATCTTAAGAATATGCATATACACATACATAGTGTATAATATATAACGCATTTATAGATCATGTGTGTGATATATATGAATATATAATACATGAATATATGTGATCTTATATACATCATATATACATAATATGTATTATATATGATAAATAGGTGTGTATGCATTTGATATTTGTATATATGTATATATTAGAAATTGCTAGCTTTCTATTTGGAAATGATGACAATTGCAAGGGATGAAGGAGGGGTAAAAAGCTCAGTTTGGCTAAGAGCTGTTTTTCCAAGTAGCCTCTGAGTGGAGGTATTTGATAAATGGTATTTATACATTTGGAGGTATTGACTGCACTCAAATCAGCCCTGCCATAGACACAGCTAATCATTCACAACTGCTTGGCAATGACCTTGCCACTACAATCCAGCTCCAGATTCACAGTGCCTACAGTAAAAATGATGAAGTCATATACATTGGCCCTAAAGCAAACTGTAAAGGGTCTCCACATCTCCACTTTGTAGACTCTGATATACAGCACTTTTAGTCCTTTTGCTAACTTGCCTTATTTCTCCATCTCCTGCATCAATTTTCACCTCTGTTCCTTCCACAGAACCCCTAGTTCCCTACCAGCTACCTGGTTCTACGTCATTCCCCCAGTTTCCAGCCACCTAGCTTTCCACTTCTCCAGTCCACCTGCCATAAAGTAGACACTGCCAACAGTAATGGAAACCTTTAGAGATACCCTCTACTGTCTATTATTGTCTATGGTCAGTCAGATTTATAAGAGTTACCTTTACATCCTGTAACCTGTGACCTCAAAGAGACTGGCTCAAATAATACACCATGGCCTAGAGAACTACAACATTCAAATAGTATTTCACTAATAAGGACAATGGCTTTCAAAAGAGTACAATACTCTCCTTTTTTCTGTCCCATCCCACTGTTCAACCAAATCCAGGCACGGATCAAAGATTCTGGAAAATATCATCCCCTATAAGTTTGAACCAATTGAGAACTGAAATGTAGCCAAGACTCAAAATAAATATTCAGAGATCTTGAATATCGTGGAATAGGAATATAGACTGATGAGTAATAATAGAGTATATTAAAGGGTTAATCAAAAGAGTTTAAAGATAATCAACACTTAACAAGGAATTAATTAAAGGATTGAAAATAAGTCAATTTTCCCACCCATTCTTTTAATAAATAATAAAGATTTCTTTAGTCTTTACCATATAATACTACCATTTTTATACTACAAATTAGACTATATTTGATAAAATACTTAATCCCTAATACTAAATCATATTTATTACTGAAAATACATATTAAAACCATTTAAATAATTCTGTGGTGTACTAAACTGGTTAAATTATTTAAATGATATGCATTTTGCATATATATGCATTTTGCATATATACAATCATCTTCTTTCTTCTAAAAAGATTTATATACACAAAATATTTTTCAAATGATATAAGACCTCGTCATGTGTAAATAATATAATATATATAATATAATATTATATTATAATAAAATATATAAAATATAATAAGACCTCGTCATTTTATAAAATAAATCTTAACAAGATGATATGAATGGTTCTAAAACCAAAATATATGTTATATATTACTTTCAACAACACAGCAATAGTTACAAATACTTAAACTTGATAGAATGACCCACCACTACCACCTGCTGTTTGAAACAGAAAATTCAATTGAGTTCAATTTACAGGACTGGAAACTCAAAGCTTGGTCTAGTAACAAATTATCATGGGGATAAAGTACCATCATTATCATTATCTCTCAGATTTTAAGGTTTTTGAATAATGTATTTTTTGAGCATGTGTGCAGATTTTTAGAATATACCGGTATTACAAATAAGGAAAGAGACGAATTGAACAAAATAAGGAGAGCTAAGTCAGATAAATACTTTGAATTTGAGCTCTCTGTTGTACTCTAAAGATAAGGAGAATTTGGATTTTTCTGCCAAGAAATCACATAAGCTTTTTTCTTACTGATTCCATAGACTATACATGTTTATTGTTCTGTATATTTATTACTGGTAACAGGTACATTGTCAATGTAATGCAGAGGGAAAACAAGACTTTTTCTTTTTCTTTTTCATTTTTTTAAGAATTTGTTCATTTACTTACTTATTTATTCAAAAGAGAGAAAGAGAGAGAGAGAATGACTGGGGGAAGGTCAAAGGGAGAGGGAGAAGCAGGATCCCCACTGAGCAGGGAGCCCTCTTGACTTGGTGTTCAATCCCAGAACTCGGGTATCATGATCTAAGCCGAAGGCAGCCACTTAACCAACTGTGCCACCAAGAGGGCTCAACTAATTTTTTCTTAAGACAAACTTGGATTTGAAATCTAGCCTTTCTACTTGTTAGCTTTGAGCTCAGTCCATTTATGCAGCCTCCCTAAACTCCCTGCTGCAGATTTTTAAATATTGGGATATCAACACAGACCTAGGGCTTTACAAAACTTTGAAATAGTAAAATGTGAAGCACTAGAGACATATGTTAGGCACTAAATAAATGGCATCTCTGATTATATTATTTTATCCATAATTGATGTGTATAAGAAAAATTTTAAAACCTAGATTTCTATACTTTCAAATGGAAGTTTATTAGCACTTCTGTTTCTGCCATGTGTTGCTATGTGCTTAGGTTAAATTGACTTAATGGACTTCCTTTGTCATCTTTTGAGTTCCCTATATACCTTTGGTTACAGAGTAGAACAGTATCACTAAAATCCCAAATTTGGGAAGTTCAGATCAGCCCAGACCATGGACAAATGTGAGGGTTCTCATAAAAACAAAGGAAGTTTTGTCTTTCAAATAAACATAAAGTGTAGAACTTGAGTCAGACAGTCAACCTGACAGAAACATGAAATTTACTATAAACAAGCATCATGATTTCAGCCTACGATCCAGTTGGAGATTATCTTTTGACAAGGAGACTGTGAGAGGAGTACAGGCAGGCCAAACACACGTTCGTGAATATATCTGGATTCATCTGATGATACAATATCACCTTGGATAGCACGAATCTCTCCCTCATGGACAAGCTTCCAACAGATTTTAAAGAGTAGACTTTTATCCTGTTTTCTGCTGTAATCCCATAGAAAGTAGCAATTTCTTTAGATGTCATTATTATCTCTAAAAAAGTAACATTTTGAGTGTGGCCATCATTATGAGTGTTCTGTACAAATTCAATTAGATGAGAAGAATGAAATAGGTCTGTATCATGGAGATCTTTGGTACTACATAAAATTATGTAATGCATGGATGAAAAAATAAATATAGACACGGATGGGTGGATAGATACATGGATAGACAAGTGAAGAGGCTTCAGAAAAGAAGTTTACCAAGGGAAAAATAAGGAAGGTTGCTCCTTCCAGTAGAATTCCAACTAATAAAGGTAAAAGGAATGATAGAAATAGGAAATCACTATTTGGAAATCACCCTAAGTAATAACAGTATCAGGTAAGAATTATCAATGGATTTGTGGGTGAAAGTATAGTGAAAAGCAGGATGATTAAATTATCTCAAAGCAGTTTGCAACACAATATTTGTTAATTACAAAGGGAAAATGGTAAGTTTATGTTGGAGAGAATTGGCAGATAACATCTTTACCAAGTGGACACATATGAATCACCCTTCCATTAATATAGCACATGAGGACACACGGAGAACTACACACTACTCCTATGGAATTCTTGCTCAAAGTGCATAACTTGAATCTAATAATAAGGGAACATCAGACAAACCCAAACTGAGAAACATTTTTACAAGGTAACTGGCCTATATTCTTTTTTTTTTTTTTAAGATTTTATTTATTTGACAGAGAGAGACAGAGCACAGGCAAAGGGAGCTGCAGAGAGAGGGACAACTAGACTCCCCACTGAGCAGGGAGCCCAATGTGGAGCTCAATTCCAGGACCCTGTGATCATGACCTGAGCTGAAGGCAGACACTTAACCAACTGAGCCACCCAGACACCACACTGACTTTTATGCTTTTTAAAAAAATGTTTTATTTATTTATTTGACAGAGATCACAAATAGGCAGAGAGGCAGGCAGAGAGAGAGAGAGAGAGAGGACAAATCAGGCTCCCTGCAGAGCAAAGAGCCCGATGTGGGCTTGATCCCAGGACCCTGAGATCATGACCTGAGCCGAAGGCAGAGACTTAACCCACTGAGCCACCCAGGCGCCCCTGACTTGTATTCTTAAGAAAAAAAAAAAAAAATCTAAATCATTAAAAGACAAAAACTGAGGATCTGTTTCAGATTAAAGCAAGATAAGAGACATAACAACTGTATGAAACATATGATCCTGGATTACATAAGAACATTACTGGCACAAATCGCTGACTTTGAATATATGGCTTCTGGATTAGATACAGTTACTATTAATGTTAGTTTCTTTTATTCATTGTAATGTGGCTAAGTAACAGAAGATGTATACTAATGTATTTAGATGTAAGGGGTATTATGTCTGCAAATTATTCTCAAATATTTTAGAAAAAAGAATATATAAGTATATTTATATTTATATCCATAGTCATACCCATGGAGAAAGGGGGGAAAAGAAGGAGAGAGAGACAGAGTGGTTAAACAAAGATGTGTTAAAAATTGGGGAAGCTGGGTTAAGATCTATCAGAATTCTTTGGACTAATTTTGCAAATTTTAGACGTCTGAAATTATTTCAAAATTAAAAATGGTGAAAGAAAGATAAGGACGACAGAAGAAAAGGAGGAGGCATGGGAGGAGGAGGAGAAGGAGATGAGGGGATGAGAAGGGTTGACCCTCTTAGACGGTCTTACAGCAAAATCTTCTCATTTTCAAGTATTCTATAACCACAGTAATAGAAGTATCAGTTTATTGAATGAGGATAATTTGGATGGGAAAGAGGAATAAAGAACCCGGAGATGGAGTCTGGGATAAACTGCACATCTAACAGAAAGCATTTCCTGCACTATAAGCTTTATGAGGGGAAGAAAACGGTAGGATTTTGCTCACTATTGTTCATCCAGTTCTGATGCAATGCCCAGCACCCAAGATGTGCTCAATAAATGTATGTTAAAGGAATAATGTACAATTTCTACAATTCCTGATTTGTCCAACTTGTATTCTCCTCTTTTGCAATTATCCTCACATCTTCCTAAATTCTGGTTCACTAAAGATCCCATAAGTATATAATTATTCAACCTGAGCAACCTTTGCAAGAAAGGAAAACTAAATTACGCGAGACCAAGAAAGATGAAATCTGACATGACTCAGTAATGAAACATGGGCACCTCTTTGCTGGCTGTGCTCAGAGGAAGTTTTGTGGTTAACACATTCTTTTCCCCCTGGTGAACAACTGTTAACTTCCTTGAACATTAATTTAATATCAATAGCCTTAAACAGCTGTGGAAGAGTTGTGGTTAAAACCAAGAAGGCTGGTGGAGTGTGGTGCTCCAGTTCAAACCAAAATCCAAGGTCTCAGCAACTCTAATTTTTTGGAATGTGAGTGGTGAAATTTGAAATTATGACCATAACTGGAAGTGCCAGAGAATGCTAGAGAAGTTGTAATTACATGGGACACGTAAGCACGCCTGAGGAACAAGATGTGGCAAGAAGTGTCTTCAATCTGCCTCACACACTGAATCTCCCTTCTTGGTGACATCCACATTTTCCTTTATATTAGATGGTAACTTAGTGGGCCAAGTCTGAGCATACCTTGGAGACTTCACCCTAAGATACGTCCATCAATAAGAGTTTTCAGGATGACTTCAAAGGAATATCACATTTCCATACTCTACCCATAGATGAGAAATGCAATGGAGAGTCCTTCCGCCAAAGCCAACCAACTCACACACCCAGTGACACCTCTGCAGTGACCTGGAGCACAAGACTAAGGAATAGGGATGACGGTTGTGGTGGAGTTTGATGTTTTGAAGTTTTATTTTATTTAATAGAATTACTGAGACACAACTGACATAAAATAATGGCACATATTTATTGGGTAGAATTTGGTGTTTTAACGTTTATACACACCATGTTTTAATATATAGACATCCATGACACCATCACCACAATGGAGAGAGTGAACAAACCTATCACCTCCAAATATTTCCTCCTGCCCCTTTGTAGCCCCTCTCTCTTGCCCCTCTTCATCTTCCTTCCATATAAGGCAACGACTTACCTGCTTTCTAGCACTACATACTCATTTTCATTTCAAAAGATAGAACCATATTGTGTCCTATTTTATATAAGCCATAGTTTAATTTAGCATAGTTATTCTGCTGACATTTACACCCTCTGTGTTGTAGTATAAATTCCTTTTCACTCTAGACTGGTACTCTATTTTATAATACGCAGCAGTTGATTTATCCATTTGTATGCCAATAAACATTTGGATTGTTTATAGCTATTAAAAATAGGGCTGATATTAACATTCATGTAAAAGTTGTTCTGAAGACTTAAGCTTTCATTTCTCTTAAGTAAGTAGAAGAGCTGAGTTTATGTTTAAGTACTTAAGAAACTGCCAAATTATTTTCCAAAGTGGTTGTATCATCTTGCATTCCTAACAGGAGTGAATGAAAGTTCTAAATTCCCAAGAACTTTGCCAACACTTAGTAGGTTTGTTGTTGTAGGTCTGTTGTTTTTTGATTTTGTCCTGTTTTTTTTTTTTTTTTTTTTTTTTGGCCATTCGAATAGGGATATATTGTTAGCTCATTGTGGTATCTCATTAGTGTTTATTTCTAAAATAACTAGTGATAGTGAACATTTTTTAACATGTTTTTACGCCATCAGTATATGTTGTAGTGATTTATTCAAATATTTTCCCCATTTTTCACTGCATTGTTTTTCTTTACTAATGTTTTTAGCGTTCTTTACAGTAGTCTCCCCCTTATCCACAGGGAATCTGTTCCAAAAACTCTGTGGATGACTGAAACTGTGGATACTATTGAACCCTACATATACTGTGCTTTTTCCTATACAGAAGTATCTATGATAAATTTACAAATTAGACACAGAAAGAGATTAACAACAATAGCCACTAATACAATAGGACAATTTTAGCAATATGCTTTCATAAAAGTTATGTGAATGTGGTCTCTTTCTGCTCTCAAAATCTCTTATTGTACTGTACTCACGCTTTCTGTGAGGATGGGAGAGGATAAAACACCGAGGTGAGGAGATGAAGTGAGGGGAATGATGTAGGCACAGTGACTTGGGGTTAGGCTATTACTGACCTTCTGACAATAGGTCAGAAGAGAGATCATCACTTTCTGGATCACAGTTGATCATGGTTAACGGAAACTGTAGAAAGTAAAACTGTGGATAAGGGAGGACTGCTGTATATATTCTGAATATGTATCCTTTATCATGTATCTTGAAGAGTACATATCATATGCATATATATGCCTTGTAAATATTCTCTCCCTGACTGTGACTTGCCTTTTCATTCCCTCAACAACATCTTATGAAGAGTAATTTTTTTTAATTTTTATTTTTTTTAAAGACTTGATTTATTTATTTGACAGACAGAGATCACAAATAGGCAGAGAGGCAGGCAGAGAGAGAGGAGGAAGCAGGCTCTCTGCTGAGCAGAGATCCCAATGAGGGGCTTGATCCCAGGACTCTGAGATCATGACCCGAGCCAAAGGCAGAGGCTTTAACTCACTGAGCCACCCAGGTGCCCCAAGAATAACTTTTTTTTAAAAGATTCATTTATTTACTTGAGAGGAGAGAAAGAGAACAGGAAGAAGTGCAGAGGGTGAGGGAGAGACAGACTCTCAAGCAGACTCCCCAGTGAGCACAGAACCCCACATGGGGCTCAATCTCACAACCCTGAGCCGAAATCAAGAGTCCAGACCTTTAGCTGACTCAGCCACCCAGACTCCCTGACAAGTAGATGTTTTTGATTTTACTGAAAGTCAATTGATCCATCTGTTCTTTTGTGGACAATGTTTCTCTTTTTTTTAATTTTTTGTGTTGTTATGGCATTGGGGTAAGTATGAATTAAGAGGGCTTATTGAAAGGTGCTGAAAAGTGCATCTAAAATTTTATGAAAACTTTCTACCACAAGTTGTACTTTAGAACCTAAACACCTTCTGTTGATGTGAATACACAGCAGGAGGTCAATAAAGCTTCTAGGACTGACACCTTAGATTCCTCACTATTGGTCTTCATTACTCTATGTGGCTGAATCCAGGGAAGCCATTAGCTATGGAGGAGTTCCCTGTCAATGGCAACTTCTCTTACAACCGAACTTGTCAGGAAGATCAGAATACCAGTTCAAGGTTAGTCTGTCAAAACCTGCATCAGACAGAAGGGACCTTGGGTAGCATAGTGCTTTGAGTTGCCTACTGGACAGGAAACAGATTAGGCCCCTAAACAACAATATGTTCTGAAATGAAATGGAAATTGTAAAAGCATATCAAGACACATCAGAATCACCTAGTGAAATGCACTATTGAAATGGAAAAGTTCATCAGAATTCTCTAAATCAGTAATCTTTTGGATTACACAGTAAGAATGAACTCTACAATTAGCGGTAAGCTATTGTCTTTTCAAGACAAAGAAATCTTCAAAAAAATGCATGGGGACTTTTTAAAGCCTGGCTCAAATATCCTTCAAAACCATCTTATTCTATTTGTTCTAATGATATACTTAGCAGGTATCATAATACCATCTGAAATGCACTTAATTCACTGGATGATTGATATAAGAGTTTAAATTATTTGTCCAGTGAGCAGGTGTAAATTGAGCCCCAGTAGAGTTCCAGGAACGATTGTAGGCATTGAAGATACAGCAGAGAACAAAACATATATTAAGTGGTGATCAATGCTAGGAAGAAAAATTAAGCAAGGAAGGAAATCAGAGGTTGATATGGATGTGCTATTTAAGTAAGAGGATAGAAAATTTATCTTTAATAACATTTGAACAGATATCTAAAGAAAATGATGAAGTGAGCCATTTTTTTTTTTAAAGATTTTACTTATTTATTTGACAGAGAGACAGGCAGAGAGAGAGGAGGAAGCAGGCTCCCTGCTGAGCAGAGAGCCCTATGCAGGGCTGGATACCAGGACTCTGGGATAGTGACCTGAACTGAAGGCAGAGGCTTTAACCCACTGAGCCACCCAGGTGCCCCGTGAGCCATGTTTTTTTTAAAGATTTTATTTATGTATTTGAGAGAGACAGAGAGAGCCAGTGGAGTGGGGGAAGGGGCAGAGGCAGACGGAGAAGCAGATTCCCTGCTGAGCAGGGAGCCCCATGTGGGGCTCAGATCCTAGGACCCTGGGATCCTGACCTGAGCTGAAAGCAGAGGCTAAACCAGCTGAGACACCTGAGCGCCCCCAAGAGCCATGTTATTATCTGGGGAAAGAAAGTCCAGGTACAGAGAACAGCACATGCCTAAAATCCAAAGCAGTGGCACGTTTGGGCATGTTCAAGAAACCGTAATAAGCTAGAGGGGAGCATGCAAAGAATTAGACTAACTCAACGGAGATCTCTTGTCCTCCTACCTTCTATCAAATGTACCTCACTTCTTCTTAAATTCAATAACCTCTTTGCAACACAAATTCTTTTTAAAATTCTGATTTTTTTTCAAGTACCTGTCCTCAGTGACTTTTCACATATACTTTGTGGATTTCAACATGTCTCTAATCTTTGGGCAATCACAGGTACAGGTCTGAGCTGTTCAGAATCAATCCACAAAATTTCAAGGGGGCTTATATTTCAATTTCTCATCATCCACTCAAAAATATAAGAAGGCTGAAAGAAAAGACCTGAATCTGAACACAAGAAAGATAGATAAAGGCTGTATGTTTGTAAAGTATTCCTGGGAGTCAGTTTAGAATCCTTAACAATGCTTGTCATTATAAGAACAACCTGAAATATAAAACTTGTATATAATCATTTCTGTTAATTTACTGTAACACCTAAGTGGTAAAAAAAAAAAAGAAAAAAAAAAAAAAAAAGAAAGAAAACGTTGTCGGGAATTTCTGCCTTATAAAGTTGTCCTCTGAAATACGCTTTTAGCTTTTTTCTATTTACAAGAGTTCTTGCAATCTTTTGTTTCTGGTGTTTTTCAGTGAAAAGAGGAAACAAAACATGTAAATTATTTATATTAGCCAAACAAGGGAGACGTTTGTTTATGCAAAGCCATCTCCATCCACAAAGGTAATGCAACAGTTTATAAACACTGTTTTGGTAATACTAGGTTTTTTCCAAAGTGCTGAACTAAATTTCCTTTGCTCTGTCTTTGTGACACATCAAATAGTTTACTAATTATGTGTGGACCTTAACCGAAGGCAATTGTACGCCTCCAGTTGTAAAAGCATGCTTGCAGTTTAATTAAGACCAATTCCATAATTAGTTGCTGGACCATTCATATTTTTTGCGACAAGGTATGTGATACTTCTTCCTCCCTGGTCATGAGTTTAAGGAGAAGAGGAGAAGATAAAAAACAGGTTAGGTGCAGCAAGGCAAATCTCCAGTCAGAGATAAAGTAAACAAAATAAAGGAGTGGATAGGATTCATTACATGGCAGCTAGGTTTCCTTTATGAAGAACACCTTGTTCAAAGGAGCCTTCCATTTAAGACCCTTGTAATAACAAATGGCTGATTCAGAGTCCCTTTTGGTGGCAAATTCATAAAAACATGAGGGATTCTTGACCCAGCGAGTAAAGGAGTTATATCTTCTCTAGAAATGGATGAATTCTCTACACAACCTTTATAAATTTACTGTATGAACATTATTTAGACACAGTGCATATGGGGAGGTAAATAGTGCACACAAAATCTTAGGAGACCCCAGTCTACTGTTTTATAAAACCTTCATAGAATATATATAGAACGGAATGGTTCTAAATACTCACATTAGTGATAGCGCAAATACGTGGTCTTCATGTCACCTTGACATTTACCATCCTACACTGGAAAAAGTGAACGTTCACATTAGTTTCACTTTCAAGTTATAGTTCGGGATACTCAGTCATGCGGCTTAAGGTACAAAATTTAAAAAAAATAAAGATATTTTGATGATCTTTAAATAAATATAATTCAGTTAGAATTCAGCTTTCTGAAGATAAGAAAGAAATCATATCTAGAATTATGTTGTCTTCTCACCCACCAAGTTGCAAGGATATATATTACTTTATGAAAAATGGTTATTTTGGAGTCTGCATGCCCAAGCATTTTCTCTGCTTTTTTATTACAGAAAATTCAAGGCCTTCGGGGGAATTCATGGATCAAGAAAAATAATACATTCTTTCCATATTATAGAATATTTCTATCACTAAATATAACTCAATGCCAATTTCTGCAGTATCCATCTGTATTACAAAAAGCCCAATAAATACAGGAGTTGGAAACATTTGTAGATTCTTGAAAGATTTTCTGATGTTTAGTTGGCAAAAGTCACAAAATGTTGAATTTTCCTCAAAAATACTGATATTCCACAGAATTAGAGTGAACTTTAACTGTGCCTTCTGAGGATGACTATAAACAGACAATATTTTCCTTCTTTAAAAATCTTCCTTCTGTTTTAACAGTGACTTAAACAGAGTATTTATGTTGCCTATCTAATTTTATCATAGCATTGAGGGATACAACATTGTAGCAAGTTTTCTATTATGCTTTTGTTGTTGAGATGGTTGTTTTCTCTTGTCTACAGTTTCTACAGTTGTTTTTTTGTTTTGTTTTGTTTTAAGTAGGCTTCACACTCAGTGCAGAGCCCAAAGCGGGGCTTGAAATTATGACCCTGAGAGCAAGACCTGAAATGAAATCAAGAGTTGGTGCTTAACCAACTGAGCTACCCAGACACATTTTTTTCTCCTTATTGCTCCATTAGGTTTATATTAAAAATATATGTCCCTTCTCTTTTTCATCTGTGTGGTTATTTCTCTGTGTGTGTACGTTTGGGGGTGGGGTTATCCCATTTCTGGGCATTTCTCAAAAGTGCACCAACGTCCCATGCCTTATTAGGTTCTTACCAATATTCAGATTGTCACATCACTGAGTTATAGACAGTCTTGAGGGCTAAATTGTGTTCAAAGCCTCAGCCATGCTTTGCTATTAACTGATAAACATGTTTTTTAAAAAACCTTCAATTCAGTAATAAATCACTGAATCATCAATGGCCTAGAAGACTTTGGGGAAGAGGAATAATCCTAGAAGTAAGTCATGATGGATCCTAGTGGGTTTTTGGAGGGCTGTATGCCCTTCCCCTCTTCCCACGTCCCATGGAATCCTGAAAGAACATTATGCATTTCCCAGAAGTGGAAACATCACCCATGAGGTATAAATTGCAAGATCCCCCTGGTAAACAGTGTAACGATTCTGCCTTGCAGGGTTCCACAAAAGAATTTGAGAGTGCACTGAAGGGGCTTCTCTTTTGTACTTCCTTAGAGAACATACACACATTTACACACACACATTTTTCAGGCATAGGAAATATTTGCTTTCTATAAAGGAAGTGCTTGCAGCTATAAATCATGCTCAGTGCTAACAAAAGACCAGCAAAGTAACCAGTACAAAAATGTGAAACAGAAATGTTAAAAAAAAGTCACTCTGAAAATGTTTCATTATTATGAATATATTCCTAGTGACTCAGTTAAAAAAAAAAAAAAGATATGTATCTAAGAAAGATCTAATATAAACTAAAAAATCTAACATAAATTGAAACTCCTAGATATAAAACTATTTAAAAATTAGAGAAAAAGCATACTTCACCTTCTAATCAATGGCAAATGGTGAATATATCTGAGATATACTTTATAAGAAATAAATATCAGTTGAAATTTTTTTTTTTTGAAAAATGATGTCTGGAAAATATGGCATATGAAATACTTTACCTTCCTTCTTGATTCTGCGGGGTTTGGATCATAGTTTGTGGAGAACAGAAGTTGGCTGGGTAAGGAGCAGCTGAGATCACCGGCAACCCTTAGGTGCACTAAATTACTTAGATTAGAATTATTCCCCATATCCCTATTTCTGAAATAGTCAATTTTTCAGATTGGAGCAAATGGAAGATGCAAATTTCTTGATAAGCTACTATAAGCATTTCATATAAAGTGTACACACCAGCCTCTAAACTAGGATTCACCATTTTCTTTTCTAAGAGTAAGGAGACAATGACTTAGAGAGATTAAATCATTCGTCCAAACTCTCCCAGCAAGCAAGTGATGGGGCCACAGTCGATTCATCCTCAAGTCTATGTGATTCTTTTTTTTTTTTTTTAAAGATTTTATTTATTTATTTGACAGAGAGAAATCACAAGTAGACGGAGAGGCAGGCAGAGAGAGAGAGAGAGGGAAGCAGGCTCCCTGCTGAGCAGAGAGCCCGATGCGGGACTCGATCCCAGGACCCTGAGATCATGACCTGAGCCGAAGGCAGCGGCTTAACCCACTGAGCCACCCAGGCGCCCCAAGTCTATGTGATTCTGAAGTTGGCAATCTTTCTCTTAAATCCTACTGTTTTGCATTTCATGAAGACTGATATATTCAACACCATGGAAGAGTCATCTCAAAGATCAGATGCCTATGAGATGGGAAAGGTTAATGACATTCCAAGGGGAGGGAGGGAAGGGAAGGTAGGTTCCTACAAGGTGCACTGTGAACAGTGAGCATTTACATGATCTCTGAAACACCTGTGATGGACTCAGTTCAGGGCAGAGTAAGAAACTGGGGTAAGGACAGTCTGTTCAGATCAGTGTATGACTGAAGAGTTAGAGACATTTAAGGGAAATAAATGAATGAATGAATAAATGAATGAGAACTCTACTATAACCTGCTTGATGCCTGAGTCAGACCTGGGTTTGTGTCTATTTGTCTGTCATGTGTCCTGTTTACTGGGCAGTTGCCAGCATGCCTTGTCTTCCCCATTGATCATACTCAGTAGCCTCTGCAACCTCTCGAAGGCTGAAGTCAAAGCCTGAAGCTTCTTTTTCTTTGAAGACCTTGGGGACACAGCGGTCAGTAAAGCTGGCTAGCTGATAAAATTTGAGAAGGCCCCAAAGCACAAAAGGAAATAGTTTGTGAACGCAGGCATTGATGGCACAGCAAGAATTCTCCCATTTATGGAAATAAGGTTGCCCAGTGAGTAACCAGTGCTTACCAGTACTAAAACCTCCTCTTCTCCTTCCCTCCATGAGAAAGTAGATAAAGGGCAGGAATCCTATGGTTCTAAGGTGTTCTGTTCCAGTACATTCCCTACCCTAGGAGGGCTGCTGAATCTGGTCTTGTGAGACAGGGTAACTTTCTATGAGGGAAAGTAGAGGGACCCTGGATCTGACCCACTTGTTAGTATCCTTGACCCTGCACGTATCCTATGTGATTTTTTGTTTTGTTTTATTTTGGTCTACTAGTAACCCAAATCTATTCCAAGGTATCATTCTCTCCAGGACTCCAATTCAAACTAGCTTTCATGGTCTAGCTTAGTTCAGGTGAGATACGAATTATTGATATTCATTGTAAAGCACTTTATAACTATCAAGGTTCTATCCCATATCTAATTTTATTTTTCATAGTACTCTCCTTGAGAAATAAGATATTATTTCCCAGTTTTCAAGATGGCAACTGAGGGCCAAAGTTGCCATATCTCCTTTCACAACATATCACTAATACATTTGGGGCTAGACCTATGTCTCACGACTACTAGACTGTCTCAGGCCCAATATTTTATAAACGACCTAATGAGAATATTGCAGAGATCTTTTTTTTTTTTCAAATGGTAATTTCCCCAGTATTGGGAGCTTTGGAATTCCCATTATGTGTCAGCACATTTCAAAACAAATAGAAATGAGGATAAGATCTGACTGGTAGAAAAAAAAAAAAATCATAGAAACTTGAAAAGATTTCTTTTCAATTTTAAAAACACAAGTAACCAGAACACCGTCTTGGAATATGTTCTAAAAAGGGAGTTTGAAGACAAAATTGATCTAATTAGGAAAGTGTGAAGAAAATATCCAAAAAAACAAACCATATACCATGTAATAGTCTGGAGGCAAATAAAGAAAAGCTGCCTTGGTTTTTAGAAATGAGAAAATCATAATTACATAATAACTGACACTAAAACATTCCCCATTTTAGCTCATCAACAGATTTTTAGTCTCCACTGGCTTGAGAAAGAGGTAAGTCAGGGAAGATGGACAAAGGTCTGGCACCTAGTCAAAGTTTAATCAATGCTTATTCAATAAACGAATGAATGGGGCGCCTGGGTGGCTCAGTGGGTTAAGCCGCTGCCTTCGGCTCAGGTCATGATCTCGGGGTCCTGGGATCAAGTCCCACATCAGGCTCTCTGCTCAGCAGGGAGCCTGCTTCCTCCTCTCTCTGTCTGCCTGCCTCTCTGCCTACTTGTAATCTCTCTCTGTCAAATAAATAAATAAAATCTTTAAAAAAAATAAAAAATAAACAAATGAATGGATGGGCGGAAATATTGCCATAGACACGGCTGAGAAAGGACACGAGGAGATGCTTTCTTCAAACATAGGTCTTACTCTGTGCTATCCTATAGTTAATTCCTCAACTGTTTTTTTTTTTCCTTTTTTTCTCTTTTTAACTTCTTTTCTCCAGCTGATGGATTCATAGGTGTTACCTATCTCTGAAGGAGGTCCAGTGGAGTGAAGGATTAAGGCATGGTGTCAGATCAGTCTTGAAAGATGCCAGCTGCAGAGAGTATGCAATATACAACCTGCAGTTCAATGAAGCCTCCATGATTCCCTGCCTTCTCGTAGCTTCATGTCTACTCACTCATCTAATTTTCATAATTCTGGTAGGCAAGTATTCCTACTTCCTGTTTCTTTATCAAAAAAGAGAGACAGAAGTACCATGCAGAAAAGGCGGCAGAACTGAAATCGTAACCTCTATCTGTCTGAGTTCAGTACTCTCTGCTATCTTTACTAACCCACTCTCAGACCACAGGAATGACCCAACATCTGCATTTTGCATATGAGAAACGAGAGGTAATTCGACCGATGCCTGAAGATTACAAACTGGTGATGGATCTAGGTACCTTAAATCCTTTTTTGGTCCTCTTTACATTTATACCAAAGCTAGCCATTGATTGATTAGTTGAAGACCGATTTTAAAAAGCATACCATACCTACAGATTTAGCATTCTTAAAAAACTGCTGCATAAATAAAAGGCAAATGAGTTGTCCCTATAGAGCCTTTGCCTCCCATACCACATCATCAGGATTAACTGCTGCTGCTAGCAAAAAAATCCTGATGGCACTCAGCCCTAGAGCATTTGGCTGGAGGCTATTGGTTCTTGGCGTCCCTTGTCTAGGTAGCTGGCTACCTTGGGGCCTGAGCCATCAGTTTCACAAAGGTTGCAATCATCTGCATATAATACATTTTCTTTTTCATGTTAGGTGGCATAAAATATAATTTGCAATTCTCCAATTCATCAAAAACACAAAACCAAACTGAATCAAATTTAATCTTCTTTTCCCACTTCTCAAGCTATAGTATTCCAGTAGAAGGTATCTAGGATTGTGTTTTCAATACTCTACTCAGCATCTAAATCCAGGATGTAAAATTCAATAGTTTTTTAAAAGATTTCTTCAAATCATGTGATTCTAGCTTGTGTTAGTTTTCACATATTTCCGTATAAATTTGATCTCAGGAGGATAGATATTTTGATTTACTTAGAGGAAAAAAAAAAAAAGATTCCTAATTAGTTATTTAAATAAGCTTGACAAAGCTGCTGTCAAAGTCATCTTAAAACAAACAAAAAGTGATTTTGGAATACTTAGAGTCTTGCAATTTAAAAGGCAAAGGAAAAATAGAAACTGGCACACACTTAAAAACACTAATTATAGATGGGTTGCTGAATATTGCTCCCAAAAGCAATAGAACATTCTTTCCTTTGAAATCATAAAATAATGGCATTAACAGCTCATAATCACAGTGAAAATCTGGAATAACAAGAGAGAAGGAAAAATTCCAAGGTGAATGCCAAACGCCAAGGTAAAATGCAAAGAATGATAATGGCTCCTTGCTTTTCAAAGATGAGTTTTCCAGCTCTTCGGGGAGTAAGCGTGAGAGGAGTCACACTGGTGGAACGCCATACTTTGCCACACCTAATGCTTCCTGAGAACAAGTGCAAGAATCTTATCTGGTGGTTATTCTGGAATATTTGCCCTCAAACCTCATGGCTTACCAGATCAGAGTATGGATATTGCTGTTAGTGGCTAAATTGCAAGTGTCCTCTGGTCCTAGAAAACTGCCCTGAAATCTTAGACCCTTGGAACTCAAATACATGGCCCCCGTGGGAAATCAAATACAGGCCAGTCCTTGTCAGGAAGAAGAGGTAGAAGTCCCTGGCTGGCCTTGCAAAGATCATGAAATAATTCCCTTCACGTCTGCCTTCTTGCATGCTGTAAATTTTTTTTTAAAGATATTTTTTAATTTATTTGACAGAGAGAGATAGAGAAAGAGAAAGGTCACAAGTAGGCAGAGAGGCAGGCAGAGAGGGAGGAGGAAGCAGGCTCCCTGCTGAGCAGAGAGCCCAGAGAGCCCGATGCGGGGCTCCATCCCAGGACGGATCAGGACCTGAGCTGAAGGCAGAGGCTTTAAGCCACTGAGCCACCCAGGTGCCCCTGTAAATTTTTAACTTGTATCTTCAAAGGGTAGCTACTAAATGTAAATGCTCCTGGACCCACCCTGAGCCTGGTAGGCTTAATCTCAACATCCTATCTATGATGATTCTGTTAGTAAGGAGAGCTGTCTGGAGGATGGGTTGAAAAGATGTGGAGGCTTAGTGTGGCACAGGACGGTGATTACTCATGCCTGCTGATGGCAGGGGCAAGGGAGAGAGGGACGGAGAGACCTTGGTGGAGGGAGGAAAGGCACTTACAGCGATCAATTTCCAGCTCTATTTTAAATCGTTATTAGTGAATAAGTAACAAAATGTCAAGTGAGAAGTTATAAAGTCTAGTTTTATCTATTAACATGCCCAAAGAAATATATCTTTATATTTATGATGCGCATGAAAGCAGAAAATATTCATCTAATAGACAACACTATAATAGTCACACATCTTATGGGAATGTATTCTAGTTTGACAGAAATAAAGCTAAACACCCATTAGGAGAGCCCATGTTAAAGACATTCATCATGGGGCATCAGTGGCACTTACTTTTGTATTGTAATTAAATGAATAATGAGCCAGAGACTCAAGTTCTAGTCCAATCATGTGAATTTTTGTTTGTTTTGAGAGAGAGAAGGTGAGAGAGGGGGTCAGAGAGGGGCAGAGAGAAAGGGAGAATCCCAAGGAGGCTCCACGCTCAGTGCCGAGCTCCACCCCATGCTCCATTTCCCACTTTCTGATCATGGCTGAACCCAAGAGTCCGAAGCTTAACCAGCTGAGCCACTCAGGTGCCCCAGTCACTTGAATTTGAACGAGTTGCTTCTTTTTTCCTTCAACTGTCCCCCTACCATTGGCTACACGCTTTGGTCTGCCTCGAGCTGTCATGGGCAGTACTTTGACCAAACGTGGTGCCACAGTGCATTCGGCGTCCCCAGACCAGGCTGTGGGTCCTGTTGGTTTGCCTTTCAGGGCGGGGCTGATAAGCAGTTGCTACCTATTCTTGGTCTTAATAATGAATAACAGCCAGCCACAAATGTTTGTATTAGCTACTTGGTGTGACACAAGCAAGTTTTAATTGGAGTAGGTGTCATAAGGCAGAGGGATATGGGTCCTTCTCATAACTAGAGGGGAGTTGTGGAGGGTTGGGGGCAGCTGGGCTCAGCACTCACCTTCCCACCTTGCTTCTAGAGGGTACTGTGGGAGGTGGACCCCATTCCTGGCACTTGCAGTCCACTGGCGGTTAGAGAATTCAGTCACCAGGCTTCACTTAAAGTGAACGCCTTTCGTTATTAACAGGAATAAAGTAAGAAGACACTTGGGGAGATCAATGGCAGTCTCTTCCACAGTAGACTTCAAGACTAAAAACTAATGAATAATGTTTTTCTGAAAATAAATAAATTTAAAAAAAAAACTCAAATGAATACAAAAATAAATAAATAAATAAAAATAAAAGCAAAATTACAATTGCCAATTTACAATCTTTCAGGATACCTTGTCTTCTAAACACGGGCTCTGGGCTCTGTCCAACCTCTGTCAGTTGTGTTCTTTACTGACTAGTGATGAGAAGGACCCATATCCCTCTGCCTTATGACACCTACTCCAATTAAAACTTGCTTGTGTCACAACAAGTAGCTAATACATTTGTGGCTGGCTGTTATTCATTATTAGCCTTGGTGGTAAAGGCTTAACTCTTGATGACATTTCTGCTACTGGTTTGAATATACAAAGTGCCACCCTTTGTTGGGGGAAGGCTGTCTGACTGAGGTTTTCCTCCATTTTTTTTTAGCTTGGGATTAAAAAATGTGTTGTGCTTTCAGCCCTTTACCGTTTCCTGGGATGGGGCTCTCTGTCAATTTTAGATTACAAGCCAGGGCAAAACAGCCCTTGTCTTCTTCCTTCTTTGTTTCCAGAAATGTTTTCTCTAGCTTAGGAATATAGGAACATATATATCTCAATGAAAGAAAGTGCTCAAACTGAGGCCAGACTTAAAAGTAATCTATGCAACTTGATAGAAGGAATATAAACATTTAACAATGACTGTTTTAACACAGATTCAAATCACGATGAGGATGAGGGAATCTTAGGACATCACCCTGATGACTTGTCTTTGCCTTTTCTCTAGCTTCTGGATAGGGAAGAGAAGTCTTGCCAATGAAATTGGTTGTAATTGTGAAATTACAAGCACAGTAGCAACGGTTGCAACTGAAGGAATAAAATTTCCTGTGTTTAGGGTCACCAAGAGAGCCAGAGTAAGACCACAACGGGCTAGAGAGAGACAACGGGCTCCGATTTGTCAGACAAATCAGCAATCTCTCTTTTCCCTACTCTGGAGCAGAAGTCAATTTCAAGAATCGAGGCAAAGAATAAGTGATCCAAAGGTGTCTGCCTGCACTTCTTGTTCCGCTCGCATTTGTTAGCAAGTCCCTCCCCTCATTCATCAGTGTGCTTCTTATCTTTCCATTATTGTAGATACAGGAGTCAGTGACCTTAGCAAAGTTCACTAGCTTCTCTGCCCTTCCCTTTCACTGTCTGCAAAAGGGAATAATAACCTTTAGTACATAGTGTTGTCCTAAGAATTTAACTAGTTAAGTATTAGGGTTCTGAGCACAGTCCCTGGCAGTTAGCGGTCAAAAAATAATAGTAGCCATTACATTATTCCCTCTATTTCCCCCGAGACCTAGACCCGAGCCTGGCACATAGAAAGTGCTCAGCACGTGTGTACTAAATATATGAGTCTGACTGTGAACTCTCACAGAAGACTGACTACCTCTCCCCTACCCCCATCACTCCAGTCAGTGTGCTTCTAGGAGATGCTTAGTACAGGTACTCAAGCTGCAGGTGCTTACCCGGAATTCAACGATGAACAAACCGACTGTCTGCAGTAATGGCGTGTAGAGTCTGATGAGGATCCACTCTTTAATTTTGCATTTTTACAGTTGGTAAGGTTGCCCTGGCATGGACAGTAGACTTCGGTTTTAGGCATTTAAATGAGCTCCTTTTTTCATCTGTGTTTTTAGCACTGGTCTCAAGTTGACTGTTCCTCTTGCTTGCACTTATGGCTGGCTGGCATCCTAAGACACTTTCTCCATAAGGGAAACTCAGGAAGTCACACTGGGAAAGGGACATGGTGAATTTTCAACTATAACAGAAGGTCTGTCGTTCAAAAATTTCTGACTGTGGGGACTTGCCCTGGACGCAGCTTTCCTCAGAGATGCTGGGGTTGCAGCCAGGGGCACTGAGTTAAGCTGCATCGCCATCTAGTGGTCAGATGATGTGCGCCCAGAAGAAACGTTTTGAATGAGTAGGTGAGTAGGGTTCTGTAAGGTAGAGTTGACAGGAGGAGAGTCACCTTGTCTACTTCCCTTATCTGTACAAAAGAAAAATGAATCCAGAAAAAAAGGGAAAGAAATGACCCAAACTTTATGTTACAAAGAGGTAACTGCAGTACTAGTCCCATTTAGTTGCTATTTCCTTCAACAGTGTGCACTGTGGGGTACGTGACTTTGGCTGAATACTTGAGGTTTTTTTCCCATGTAATTACATAACCCGTTGTGAACCTGAGTGATTTTACTTTTAAAATGGGGATTATATGAGGGGTGTGCTTGGGTGGCTCAGTCAGCAAAGCATCCAACTCTTGATTTCGGCTCTGGTCATGATCCCAGAGTCCTGGGATAGAGGCCCACACTGGGCTCCCCACTTAGTGGACAGTCAGTGTCTCCTTCTCCCTCTACTCTCCCCCTGCTCACTTTTTAGCTCTCTCTAAGATAAGTAAATAAGCCTTTAAAAAATAAAAAAAAATCAAATGAGGATAATATGGCTTTTGTGGTATTTGAATAATAGAGTATGTGTAAGAGCTTTATAAATAATAAATTATTAAAAAGAAATCTAAGGTATACACTTCTTTTTCAAATTTTTGGCAAGGAGACATTTACTTCTCCTTTAAAGCTGCATTAACAATTGAAAACAACTCATTTATTCCTTGTCTACTTCCAGGAGAATGAAGGAGATGCTGTCATGTTATTATCACAGAAAGGGAGGATACAAAAATTAAGAAAATACAAACACTTTACCCTTGAAGAAATCAGTCTAATAATGAAGACAGACATTATAGATACAATGTGCTGGGACAACAGATATTAGTATAGAGACTGGTACTAACTTTACAGTTTGCACACAAAAAAGATTTCACTTTTGTCAAGTTGTGGGGGAGAGAGATTGCTGAGACAGAAAAAGTTTCATATAAGAAAAAAGAAACTTGATATGCTGTCAGAGAATTACTAGTGGTACACCAGAGAAATGGAGGGGAATAACTGAAGATGAAAATTCTAGGTGTGGAGGGATAAACACGGAAAAAGAAAACTAACAAAAAGAACAAAATTATTCTGTATTCATGAAAATATTCAGTTCTGGTACATAGATCTTCAGGACCCATAGCTGTCGTTCCAAACACAGGACAAATTACTCTGGTTTGGAGCTAAAATTGCATAACTTATAACAAAATTTGATATTTTGTTTGCTTTTATAAAAACTAAGATCATTTTGAATTGTGGAACAGCATATAAGCCAAAGAGTCCGTGGGAAATGATGAGTATTGAATGGCTTCATGAAAACTCTTCTAGATTAGTCTTTACATTGATTTCTATATTACATGTTTGTCTTTCAGTTTTGTTTTTTGTTTTGTTTTGTTTTAAGTAGCCTCCATGTCCAGCATGTAGCCCAGTGGGAGGCCCAAACTCCAAATCCTGAGATCAAGACCTTAGCTTAACTGACCTGGCCCCCGAGACACCCCTCAGTCTTTCAATTCTGTGTGTTAACAACTTTTGAAACTTTTGGGGGGTTTGTTTTGTTTTTCCCTATGTCTTTCATCACATCAAGTATTTGGAAAAAAATCTTAATGGCCTAGAAGTCACACTTTTCTCTTCTCACATCCCTTCTAGTCTTCTTCACCATCCTCTGACATTCAGAAAATTGCTTTTCAGAAAGATTGACTGAAAGTCATCTAACCACATATCATTCATTCCAAATGGTTCCCTTCTGCGCTATCTCAGGATAGGAAGTGTTCATTAGTCCTTCAAAACATGGCAGTAAGGATAACTCTGTCCAAAAGATGTTTCCACATACCATGAAAGCCTAAAATTATATTCTTCCAGGATGTCTTCCTATGCTTCTGCATATCAAAGAGATAGAAAACCTTAAGATTTTTAGTCAAACAACGAGGTAACAAAATAAAAAAGAAAGAAATTTCATTAGACGCAGGGAATAGGGACTTCTCCATCTAGTAGAGCTCAGGCCTCTGTCATCATGATGGTTCATAAGGAAGATGACAACATGCAGCTCAATGGAGAACTTCTTACACTCAAGAATTTCACTGACATAGACCAGTACAATGGACTCTGGACCCAAGGGGCCTTGGACAGTGTCTTTGAGAGCTTATCAAGGCTAATCTGGTGAAGTAAGGATTGCCAATATGTATGGCCAAAGAGGACAACTCAAAAGCAAACTGTTTACATATATGCCTTGTGGGATTCTCTCAATCTTAAAAGGAGTCTTCTAATTATTTCTCTGACCCCTGTCAGTGTTCATTAATTAACAGAAAAGATCGTTAGAGAATATGAATTACTTGGTAGTGTTAGTCTATTCAGTGACATGATTATTCCCGGCAGAACTCTGAAATGTCACAAGTAACAACACCTTCAGGTGCCCGCTGCCTCAGAATTGCGATTGTTCCTTGGCAATCACCCATGCTGCAGTTGTGGGAAACACTGGGCCGACTGTGTCCCCACAAAGGGAAATCACTCCATCTGAAAAAAATCTCACTGATTACCAATGTGCTTGGACCTATAAATCAGAGGGAATGAAAAGCTTTCTTTGGATTTTGTGGCTCCTATAGGAGATTTCACTGACTTCTCAATTACCCAAGTAAAGTTGGGGCATTCATTTCAAGGAAGGATAAAAAAGACAAGTGCCACTGGACTTCATTTTTATATCTCTACCGTCCTCCTTGTATCCCCTGTACTAACCCTACTATCTTCTTCAGATGTTAACTTTCAGTCCAAAGGAGGACCATGGGCATGTCAATAGCTTCCACTAGCATACTATTCTCTTCCTGGGTTGATATTTCTGGCCTAAAAAATGTTCCATCACAGAAAGGTATGAGGGGCACCTTTTGAATTATACCAGAATGAATAATTCATATGCACATATACCAATGCTTAATTAGATTCCAAATGTCAATAATAGGCAGTTATAGTGGCAGCCTATGATTCTAGCATATAATACAGAAATGGGGGGGGGTCAGGAAATCTAGGATCCCTAAGGGCAGTATATATTTCTGAGAGTGAAAAGTGGCTGTACATAGTTCTGTAAGCAAAAGACTAAGGTGTCTCCCACCCATACCCATGTAGGTAAATATCACCTGCACTGCATTAGCTCATGTCCCACTGTTACCATGTATAAGAGGAGGAGGGTGTTAGTAGCCTGAAACAGAGACTAGAAATAATAGCTGTTGACCAAGAGAGAAATTTGAATCTTCCTCACATAAAATAAATCCAGAGCTATAAAGTCCTGTCTGCTTAATTATCTCCATGAAGTCTTTCCCTATCTTTCTCTTTTACCATCTTGCGTATGTGACTTTTATCCTAAGGTCACCTCCTAGTCCAAAATACCCACTAGACCCCCCAGGCATCTTTTACACATCTTCTAATCTGGAGAGAAGGAAAAATAGAAAGGAAAATCAGTCATTACCCAGCCTGTCATCTGTTCATTGCCACATCTGTTCATTGCCACTTACTTGTGGACACATCTCTAATCCTTCGAACCAGAGGGTTAGAAACTTCCAATGATGGAATAAGTCATTTGTTGAAATTAACTTCTTTTTTTTTTTTAAAGATTTTATTTATTTATTTGACAGAGAGAAATCACAAGCAGATGGAGAGGCAGGCAGAGAGAGAGAGGGAAGCAGGCTCCCCGCTGAGCAGAGAGCCCGACGCGGGACTCGATCCCAGGACCCCGAGATCACGACCCGAGCCGAAGGCAGCGGCCCAACCACTGAGCCACCCAGGTGTCCCCATTTGTTGAAATTAACTTCTACTAGACATGAGGAACTCCCCTCTTGGCACCTGGCTCTCCCACAACCACACCAGAAATGATGCCCCTGGATTTTCTTCTCATTTTTACCATCGAAAGATCCTGGTTTGCACCTGATCTCTTCTTCTTGGTGAGTATTAGAGGAGTAATTCGGAGGCATCTTTTTCAATGTCCACTTTGCTTTAAGAATATGCTATGGAAATTGAACTTTCTAGGTTCTGACAGTTTAGTGCAATGCAGACCACAACGGGCAATGCTGTGTCAGGTCAAGAGTCGGGTCCTGCAAGAAGACAGAGTATTGTCCAACACCGAGGGTTTCTGGATGAGAGGAAAAGAGCTCCGGGCAGGAATCTCACCCATTATCTAAAAGGTGGTGGGAGAATCAAGGCACAGGAGGAAAACAGATTTGACCGAGTTCAGAAACTTCACAGGAGTGGGTTTTCACGCATAAGAAGATTTAGAAGGAAGACGGTCTCACAGAGACAGCTGAACAAGGATACTAAGAGCTTTCTGGGGAGAACGCACAGGTCTCTGACGCTAGTGCACCATGTACCAGATACACTGAGCCAAGTGGGGATGTGAGGGTCTGATCCAGACAGAGTGCCATGTGCCTGCAGGCCAGACCTCAAACTCCACTGTTGAACCTCTAGTTTGCAAGACTAGGCAGAGGTAACTAAGACCAAAGCAATGAGGGAAAGCAACTTTGGGAGAGGGTTCTCTCTGCCCCCAGAATAGGCCTGGGGAGATAGGTAGCTGTCTGCGAGAGAGTGATGTAGGTTCGTCCAGCACACTCTAGGAGGACCCGTGGAAAACATCCCTCATACCATCTTCATGTTGCTTTGAAAGGGAAAGCTACCGTCCTAGAGAAAGAGACTGAAGGCCTTTCTACTTTCTAGAAAAGCGGACCATCCAGAGAACTAGATATCACTTTGTAAGGGAGCAGTTTTCTCTAGGAGACAGGGAGCGACAGTTTTTGAGATGTCTCATGGCACTTTTCTGCCTCTTTATTAGTAGTTCACTTTCCTGTTCCTCTCTCCTCCTTGTGGACCTGTGCCCAGTGCACCTGGAGAGAAGTGTGACCTGGCAGAAAGTGGAGAAAAAAGAATGGTAACTTTCTAATATGGCTTTTCTTCCTCCTAGCATGGGGGGAGTACCTGGTAGAAAAAATTTCTCCCAGATATTAGAAGAGAAGGAAAGACAGAGAGGGTAGGGAGAAAAGAGGTGATGATACTGGGATTCTCTTTATGGGAGTGGATATGAGGGGGTCACATGGATAAGAATGAAAAATGCCATGGAATAGAGCTACCCACAAAAGATACTGCTTGTATTCCCAGAGGTTGTAGGGGAATTCAATCAGCAAACGGCTAACTGCCCAGCTTCAGCCCCAGTAAGGACCATGCACAGAAATTGCCCTGGGTCTATGTTAACTTTTCTTTTTCCTAGCATTAGGGGAGGACTTCCCTCTGCAGTAAAGAAATGCAGATAGAGAGTTCCTGTGCCATGACATTGGTGGAAATACATCACTGCATTATAGACAAGTCCTCAGAATGGCCTTCCCCCTTATCTATTACTTCTCCACTTCCCCAGTCACATTTGATCCCACACCGCTTACCTCTTTTTCCTGACTGTGTGCTTTTCTCTTCTACCACAGGGTATTTGCACATGCCATCCCCACTGTCTGAAACACTGCTCTCACCGGTCTACTTGCCCCTTTCACTCCTTCCTCTAAACACACATATGTTTAAGTTACAGTCATCTTTCAGACCTCAGCGGAAACAGAAACCCATTCTGAGATCTTAAGAAGTTAAGATGCTCATGTATATGTACACTTGAATTGTCATTCCTAAGGAAATATACTCCAGACCTGCAATTAGGCACACATAATTGTTAGTGTGATTACCTGATTAATATCCCTCTACTGTACATGGCTCCAAACACACCGGGACAGGGATCATGTCTGTTTGCCAACCACTGTCTGTCAGCACTCAGTGTAATACATGGCAAGTAGTAGGTGCTCAGTAAATACTCTGTGAAGGAATATATGCAGTCTTATCTAACACTGTCCCTGGCATGCATTTAGTAGTGACATATACACATACACACATCCATAAATATATATATAAATATAAATATATATGTATGTGTGTGCATATATATGTGTATATATATATATGAACTAAACAAGTTTACATATTTTAAATAGGTAAAGTTAGGAGTGGATTGTTTAAGATGCTGTGTGGTAGAGTGGAATGAACATGAACTCTACAACAGATTAGGATTTAGCTGCAGTTCTTCAACAAACTGGCTGTGTGAGTTTAGGTAAATCAGCTTATTTTTCTAAGGCTCAGGCTCGTCACTTGAGAAAAAGGATAACAATGCTGGACTTGGTTATCAAATTAGAAAGAGATAATGTGCAAAAGCTGCCTCATCCAGTGCTTTGTCCATAGTAAGTGCTCAACAAATGGTGGCTATTGACATGACTGAATTTGTGTATCGTATGTGTTAAACCAGGACAGAGAACTCAACTTAGTTGAGTGCCTCACAAAAATAGTGTCAGATGTATAAGATGATTCAGTAAGTGGTTGTAGAACAAATAAGTGAAATCATTTGGGGAATGACTTGAAATCTCTCTTGTGTGAACAACTTATTTTTCAGGTGTAGGACAGAACAATGCAGAGTTCTGCCGCTAGGGGTCGATAAACTCACACTGCAAACACAAGGCCTGGCTTCTGGTTCTGATGTAAAATTTTCTCTTAAGAGGAATGTTAAGGCACTACTACTATGGATAAGCAAAGTTATGTGCTCAGTTGGTAATTCAAACGTTTCCAAATATACAGCAGTATCTGTCAAATTAATCAAATTTTCTTCTTCCCTCCCTCTCTCATTCCTCCTTCCTTCCTCCCTCTCTCCTTCCTTCTTTCCTTTTCATCCCACCATCCCTCCTTCCTTCCCCCTTCCTTCCTCTCTGCCTCCCTTCCTCCCTCCTTCCCTTCCTTCCCTCCCTATATCCCTCTCCCCTTCCTTCCTTCCTTCCTTCCTTCCTTCAATACCAGGGAACAAAGAACAAAGCCTTTACTTTGGTTCTCCTAATAATTTTATAAGACATGCACACACATAAACAAGAAAGTTCAGGCTGCTGGAGCTGCCCAAAGGCTTGGCAGGGAACAGGAATTTCCTGCTATAGCACAACACCTTCCACCTGCACGGACCCAAAAAACTGTTTATAGGCTGTTCCACTCTTTCCTCATTGTGGTTCAACTTCCTTGACTCTTTCCCCAGTTCATCCATGATTCAGATTATTTCTTCTGCTTTATGAACTTAGCCCATCCACACCTTCTCCCAGGAATTCTACCCATCCTACCCCACTCCCTTTAACCCCCTGGACATCTGGGTAACAACTCGTTTCTTCCTGGGGTATTTAGAAGCCGTCCACAAAAATGTTTTATTTTTGGCATCCCTCACTAGATATGGATTCTCGGTTACATACTGCATGACTTTGCTAAGGCAGCCAGAACAAAGAATCCGGGACCGGGTAGCTTAAACAACAGACACTTATTGTCTGACAGTTCTGGAGGCTCCAAGTTCAAGATCAAGGGGTCAGCGGGCTGGTTTCTCTTGAGACCTCCTCCCTGACTGGCAGACAGTCATCTCCTGTACCTTCACATCGTCTTTTCTTTGTGCATGTCTATGTCCAAATGTCCTCTTCTTGTAAGAACAGCAGTCCTATTGAATGAGGACCCACCCTAACAGCATTATTTTAACTTCAGTTCCACTTTAAATACCTTATCTCCATATACATTCCCATTCTAGGTACTGAGGGTTAGGACTTCAACATATGGACTTCAGACTTCAGCCCACAGCTACACCATATAAAGTCCCCAGACCTTCTCAACACTGTTTATTGCAACTGTAATTATTTTCATGGCTAAGTCATTTTTTTAATGTCTAGCATATCCCTATTGTTTCCATAAGGGCAGGAGTCAGGTCTGTTTGACTGAAAATACAACATCAGTATCTGAAACTGCCTGGTGCCTAGTACCTAGCAGGTTATCCTCTCTACGGCGCTACTCAGATCGTCCTTTGTATTATGATTTTCCATGTAACTCCAGTATCTGGCTCACAGTGGCTGAGTAAATATTTAATTAAAGACATGTAATAACTAGCAACTGAAAAGAATGCTCCAGACACTTTTTTCAAACTGTTTTTTTCTCGCAAACCAAGGACATACTCTCTTTAGCATGCCCGCTCACCTATGCACCCCCCCACCCAGGGCATATTTGCATTGGCAAGCAGAGGAAGGACCTTTCATTCAGTCAGGTGCACTTCAGAATAGCTAATTAGTCTCCGCTCAGGTATAACACAGGGTGCCTTTGACAGCTTGCTAACTATACAAGCTGCACTAGTTTGTGAACTCGGGGGTTGTCCACGGCCAAACTCAGTGCTCCCCTGGGGCCCAGGCACTGGAACCTGTGGCCCCGGCTGCACTGCTCCACGGCTAGCTGCCCGCCTCTCTGTAAGGCAGGACTATATGGGGCAAGAGTAAAAGATGCATGACCATCTGTGACCCACAATCCCTATCTTTCTGGACCTGCTTCCAGTACTCTGGACCCTGAATTTCCCCAACAAAATAGCCCTGAGATTGCTTCTAGGATGTGTGTAGATCCTTTCCCCAGATTCATCCTACTGAGAGCACTCCGGATCCAAAGAGATGGCAGGAGAATCCTCATAGTTGGGACGGAGCCAGATGTGGAATGAAAAGGGGAGCAGGGCATGGGCCAGGGGCCCCCAACTGATCTCTCAGCTCTGTCCCACAAGATATATGGGCAGGGGACGTCTGGGTGGCTCAATTGGTTAAGCGTCTGCCTTCAGCTCAGGTCATGATCCCAGAGTCCTGGGATTTAGTCCCACATCGGGCTCCTTGCTTGGTGGGGAGCCTGCTTCTCTCTCTCCCTCCGCCTGCTTGTGCCCTGTCTCTGTCTCTGTCAAATAAATAAATAAAATATTTAAAAAATATATATATGGGTAGGCCTGGATATCTCTGTGTATTTTATACCATGTCTCATCTAAGAAATTATACTACAATCTGTAGAAAAGTTTCCCAAGACTTGGCCTTGGGAAATCTTCTATGTGTGTTGCCTAGAACCTGTCAGGCTTAAACTTAAATGCCAAATCTACTACCACTATATGGGTGCCTTTAGATAAACTGCTTAGACTTCCTGACCTTCATTTTCCCCAAATGAGGGAAAAAAAATGGATTTGGGAGTAGCTAAATAAGTTGATATATTTATGGCAACATTTTAAGTGATGTTCCTTGTTGCCCTGGAATTGAACACTAAACACCCAAAACTGAGGGGGAAGAGGTATTATGTAACCCACATTCAGAGGAAATATCAGTTAAGTAAGCGTCAATAGTCAGGGCCACAACCCTCCCACCGAGCCTATCAAGAGACAACGAAACCCTCTCAGCTACCCCCATCATAATCCCAACACTTCCCCTCGGTAGAACCCTGGCAAGAGTTATTAAAGAGTCATGGGAATGCAAGAAAAGTAAAATACAGCAATTTAAAAATGCATACAAAGCAGAAAAAGCAGCAAAAGAAACACTGGTAATGAAATATGGAAAATAAAAGGCTGCTATTCATAATGAGTCATGAAGTAAATGACAGCAATGTACAATGTTTGCATTTAAAACATATTCTTTGGGGGCTATTGGTAACCAAAGTAAGAGATCATACTGGGCACATGCACCAAGAGCAATGAGGTCCCATTTTTGGTCCCTGACACCAAGAACTCAGAAAAAAAGGTGAAGAGATTATCAGTCGAATGGGGAACATTCTGTAAAATGGACTAAAGAAAAGAATTTGATGAAGGAAGAGTCATGAAAATACTTTTCTTCTCTACTTTAAGTATCTGAGTTTTTAAGTATGAGTTTTCAGGGCCCAGTTGCACAGTCTTCGAAACATCAGAGGAACTGAACTTCTGGAACAGTAGTAGGATATGGGCCAATGATACAAAATTTAACCAGAAGTATGCTCTGAACATCTGAAAGAACTTTTACCATTATACTCTTCTGGCACTTTCTGTGAGACCATAAGCTAAAGTCCATGACACACTATACTGCTACTGAGGAGAATTTGCCAAGAAAATGTTCTCATTATAAGCAGTTTATCCAAATTAGGAAGGCGGTTTACTGATCGGAATACTGAGCTAAAGAAAGACACCTAATTCTAGCGAGAATATTTTAGCCTTGTGTTCAAATCCTGACTTCTCCATCAGGTGAACGATTTTAGGCAAGTCTCTCAAAAGTTCTGAGCCTCGTTTCCTTCTTAGAAGAATGGGAGATCACAATCTCACTTGACAGATACGCCGACAGGGTTCACAGTGATCTCGAATGTAAAGGTCCAAGGGTGAGTCGTGCCCAGAGCAAAGGCCCCACCGGCGCAGGCTGTTCTTGGCCCAGCAGCCTTGACTCTCTGCTGTACAAATACAACGGGGACCATCTCAGTACCATTTACATAACCAGTAATGCCTGAAATGTTAATATCCCTTCACATTTAAGAAGACCAAATTGTTCGTTCTTATACTTTTGCAAATTGCCATAATTTTCCTCACATCTGGAAGAAAAGGAGGCCTAGAAAAATCAAGTTGCTGATTTCTTTGGCACGACACAAAGGATGAGGAACCTAATCTAGCTGTTAGCCAAACGTGGGCTCTTTCCATTTGACCAAGAAAAAGCTAAAGAGAAGAAAGAGAGCTTTGTCAGAGATGCTCTGTTAAACTGATCAAGTACTTTAACCCAGAAGCCAATCAGTAAGTGGTGTGTTTATTTAGGTGGCCTGGGTGGTGTGGCCACACCCTGCTGCATGGTCCTGGCTGGGACAGCAGGTGGGAGTTGCTCACAGTTACCCCATTCTCTGAAGAATTTCTCTCTTTAAGCCAGCATTGCTGAACCTAGAGAGTATGTCCACCCCCACTCCACCCTTCTACACCCCACAACTAACGACAGACTGACCATAGATGAAAATGGTGGTGCACACACCTCCACTATGGGGTTCCATTAATGCTCCACAGCTCCCCCAGAGGATCTGGCTGGAGTAGCTCCAGGTCCTTGCTTAGCTCCTCCTCCTCCTGCCCTGTCCTGCTTCTTTCATTTCCTTCTCTTGGAGGTTCTTGCCCAATTAAATAGCTCCACTGAATTCCTGTCTCCAGTTCTGCTCCCAGGAAACCCAATCCAAGACACTGGAGAAAGGAGATTATTAATGATTCATTTTTCTACTAATGATTACTTTAATTTTTGAAACAAATTCAAAGCATGAAAATCAGGATTCAAGTGTGATGCAAAAAAGGAAAGCTTTTTTTTTTTTTTTTAAAGATTTTATTTATTTATTTGAGAGAGAGAAAGAGAGCATGAGCAGTGGGGAAAGGCAGAGGGAGAAGCAGACTCGCCACCGAGCAGGAAGCCCAATGCAGGGCTCAATCCTAGGACCCTGAGATTATGACCTGAGCCTAATGCAGATTCTTAACCGACTGGGCCACCCAGGTGACCCAAAAGAAAGCATCTAAAATGTAGAGTTTTAAAGCAACTTTAAAATATTTTTGTCATTTGAGGGGCACCTGGGTGGCTCAGTCAATTAAAGATCCAACTCTTGATTTCAGCTCAGGTTATGATCTCAGGATAGTGAGATGGATAGGGTTCTATGCTGGTGTGGAGCCTGCTTAAGGGTCTCTCTTTCTCTGCCTCTGCTCCTCCCCCTTCTAAAAAAAAAATCAAAACTGTTTAAAATCTTTGTCATTAGAAAGTAGAAAAACTGTAAAAGACTATGAATGGTATCTTAAAATGTTTAAACCATTCCTACTGCACTTACCACAGATCAACATAGGCATAGAATGGGAATTTGCCATATAAAATAGCTCATTACATTTCTCAATGTTATTATGGTTTAAGGAAAAATACTTTATTTCCTCCCTCTCAATCCCTAAAATTGAAGCCTCGTGTTTCCCAAATTTAGAGAGACCATTGGTGACTTCAAGTGGCCAATAAGGCAAATTTTGGCCAAAACTCCCAAAGAGAATTAACAGAGAAACCTGCCATCCTAATGCATTGGTTTTCTGTGTTTTAGAGCACTGGTGGTCTGAACACTTTGTCAACCTCTGCTGATACAACTATACGAGATCTCAGAACTTAGATATCCTCTTCTTATTGCAAGACTGAAATTGAGTATTTTTTGGTACGCCATTCAAAGCCTTCAAGAAAATATGAGTGCATTCCAAAGAGGCACGGGAATTCAAGATAAAGAAAGAGAGAATTAAATAAGAGAAACTAAGGTCTTAGCAGACTAAATTACATGATGTCCAGTTTCTATGGTGTTTTTAATACCATATATAAGGTATTTTAAATACTACCTCATAACTAAACATGTAGAACAACTCACTGCAAAGTACTGGCCTCAAATACTGGATTGTATTTGTCTCCCTTTTTTTTTTATCAGAACATCTTGTAACTGTAAGGTTTAGTGTTTTTATTAGATGCATTATCCACTTTCCTTTACAGACAGCCATCTGTACAGATACATTTTGAAGTTACTAGCAAAACTGAACATCATATCTAAGAAACCTGCCATGCAGAACTCAGAAGAGAGGCTGGGGGGTGAAGAACTTGAGCCTCAGCTGGTCACAGTGAGGTTAGTCAAAACTGATGAAGGACCCCACAGATCCTAGGATGTCCACTACAGGTAGAATGATTGTGCCTCCCTCTTTGTCCTGGAAAATCCCAGGCATGCTTCTTCAATGTTCTGCACCGTGCTCAAATAACCTAAACTGAGGAGAAGAGTAGTGGAGGATAAGATAAATTGGTTAACCCAAAATCATATTTTTGCTATTGGGAAATCTCCTGTCTCTGGTTTTAGATAGTTAAGGATGCCAACAAGTGTCTGCTGTGAGAATTTGGAGGTCAGAGAAGTTCACCCACACTGAAATAAGCAGATTGCTTCCTCTTTGATTCTCTTCTTACTTCACCAGTAATATTAATTCCCTATTTTTGAAAAGGGTCGTAGTAGAAGAGACCCTTGTATAAACTGAACTATTTTGCATTGTTTTCTGGTAGAAAATATTTGATCAATTCATTGTCTTCAGATTCCGGATTTCAACCAGCCAAAGACTGTTTATCTTCTTGGAGGGTTTTGGCAGATTTTCTCTCCTTAGGAAATGAGTTGGAAAACATCAGTGAGACTTCAAAGCCATGGCTCGAGGTTATCTTCTGATTTATGAAAAGACTGTTTCCACCACTTATCAGAACACTGAGTCCTTCCTGTGGAACTGCAATCCTAGTATGTAAATAGAATCAGGGGGTTGCTGGTTATCTTATTCATTGTAAGAAATACCTCTCCAAAAAGGTCAATCAATGCATGACAGAAGTTTAAAAAGCTGTGTGAAGTATAGAAGGATGTCTGGGGAAGGTGCAATGTTGGAGATTGGGAAACACAGCCTTGTTTTCCTTAATTCATGCTCAGTGTTCTAGTTTTCCAAACTAGAGTATTTCTCTTTCTCCAAAGTTTCTGTTAATTTCCTCTATTTCTGATTCCCCTCACTCTCGATAACAGAGAGTCAAGAGCAGCAGCTCTCACTCTGACTATGCCTCTGTTATGTTATTTGGGTTTCGACAAGTTACAGAACCTCTGAAGTCCACAGGTTTCCCACTCCTTAAATGAAAATAAAGATAAATAAAAATAATAAATAAATAAATAAATAAAAGTCCAGATGCTGCCCTCAGAGATTCTGATTCTGGTGAGCTTGGTAAATTTATGTATGTGTGTGTCTGTGTGTATGTATGTATATATAAATATACATATACATATACATATACATATACATACACACATATACACACATATACATATATACACATATACATACATGTACATATACGCATAAACATACATATATACACACATATACATATACTTAGAAAGCTGTCTGGATGATTTTATTCATGAGCTAATTTCAGGCTCACTGGACTATCTCATATCTAATATTAGACAATCTCTGAGGACTTTTACAGGCTTACAAATATGAAATCTATTCTATTGTAATAGAAAAATTTGAAATGAAATAATTTCCACTACTCATGGTTGCCTATTCTTCAAATGGCATCTTCTGAATTGTTCTGTGTATCCTTGGTAACACTAAATAGCCATTCATTTCAATGGGTATGGAGAGATGAAAGAACAGAGAAAAAAAATCATACCAATTAAACCTGCCTTTGGAATTGCACAGTGTCTCTGGACAGAACGACCTTTTGCTTTTTACTCAGTTGTGTTGTTACATAAATGTATCAACCATGATTCCCTCAGAATAAGATGGTTGTACTTAAGGGAGGTAACTGAGGGAAATCGTACAAAGGGAATATCCACTCAAATGCGGACAGCGGGAAGGAAACTCCAAAATCATCACTCTGAGGAGAAAGGGGAGAGACATTACCAGCACCTAGAGATTGGGATTGCTCAGTTAGAGTCGTGGCCTTTATTTAATAAACAGACAGGGCGCATCAGCAGTCACCTGGCAGGAAGAAAGGCTACTGAATCCCAGCCCTCAGTTTCTGCCCTTCTTCCAATGTGCTGCTGATGTCTACTGCCTCTCATGGACTCTTCCTACCCGGGAAAGAGAGAGGCAAGGATGATGCCATGCCTATGTAGCATCAGAGGCCTGGGGCACAGAGTAAAACGTAGAGGGATCTAGAGGGACAGGAGGCAATTGCCTGCACAAGACCTAGCTCTTCCCCAGTGGTTTCAAACCCCCATGATTTGAACATCAGGATCTCATGTTTGAATGTGGTTTCTTACCTGATTCACACAAACACCTCCTGTTTAGCTCCCGCACCTGGATCAGATGTCTTCTGTTCTGTAAAGGTGTCCTTTCCCCTTGCCCACAGGCAATAGCAAAGCTCTCTACGTGCTAAGAACCACCTTGTTGAAATTTCCTTTCTACATCTTATCTTAGGTTCACACTTAAACTATTATTGAATGTCTCATATTTTGAATAATCTATATCAAAGGGTCCTTGACGTTTTTGGTTAAAACAGATTGAGGGGTCTGAAAGAACAGACTGGTTTTGTTTTGGTTTTCAATGACATATGACAGCGTCCACGGCAGATCTGCTCTCTCTCTTCTTTGTCAATACCCAAGGGAACACAAACCACAGGAATATCACTGAGTGAGCACGGAAAACGAGGTGAACCTTGCAGAACAGTCTTTCTGCCTGGGCCTTCCAGCTCTTTCAGCCTGACGCACACATCTCCGCCACACAGGTGGATGAGTCAGGGAAAGTGGGACAATTCCACGAGGGGATTCTAATACCTTCTCCATCTCTGGCCTCCCCTCTTTTGTCTAATCTCCAAGATATCTAATCTCCATGTCACTGAAGTACTTGAAATGTAATAATTCTACGTGCATGCAGTTTTGTTTTCTTTCCGTACAGTACATTTCAGTTACACATTCCTGTAGATAAAATCTGATCACTAGCATTGAACCTGGAAAGCCTCCTACTAATATTGGAAAGTCACTTCTTAGAAAGGACAGTTTTTGATAAACATATTTGTTTTTGTGGATTCTTTTGAACATTTATTTCAGATATCTTTGAATTTCTTTACAGAGTACAAGTAAATGAGATTTTAAATTTAAAGACATTATTGAATTATCTGTTTTATAGAAAACTCTCAGTAAAGAAGTTACGTATCATGGCAATGACAATAGCTTACATATGTAAAACCATCATATTTTATGAGACATACTGTCTCTTGTACTACTATGAAGGACATATCAGTAGGACCCTTTTATTATAAAGGGAAAAGCGACAAATCACACATTCAAATTCAGTTCTTTGGATTTCCAAATCTGGTGAGGTTTTACTATATAGTTCCTTCTATGGCAACCGGTGGGTATTCCTCTGTGCACTTATTTTGTCATAATATCACCTTTTATTTTCTCACACCCATGAGTTCATGATGCCTCAAATATGAAACCAATCTGTTTTCTGCCTAGGGGACTTTGAGAAGCACTTGGGAGGGGGTTGGTATGCTGTTGTGGCAAACCAGGTTATTTTCTCCACATGGACCCATAGCTCTGGGTATAAAGCTCCTGAAATCTCTTGGCATGTTACCAGCCCTCTGGGTTCACATCTCGGTACTTAATAAGTACCAAGGATTTCATTTCTTCTGATCTTGGAGTCTTGTTTGTTACTGCCATCTGTTATAGGCTGAACCATGTCCTCTAAAAATTGTCATGATGAAAAAAAAATTGTCATGATGAACCCCTATCCTCTAGTACCTTAGAATACAACTGTATTTAGATGTTAGGCTTTAATGAGGTAATTAAGTTAAAATTAGGTCATTTGTGTGGGCCTTAAGTCAGCATCACTGCATCCCTAGAAGACGAGGAAGTTAGGATTCACAAAGGGACACCAGAATGTGCACGCACAAAGACCACAGGAAGACACAGCAAGAAGGCGACCATCTGCAAACCAAGGACAGAAGTCTCCAAGATGTCAACCCTACTGACACCTTGGGCTTGGACTTCTAGCCTCCAGAACTAGGAGAAAATTAATTTCTGTTGTTTAAGCCACCCTGTTTGTGGCATTTATGTTACGGCAGCCCCAGCAGACAAGTGACTCCATTCTCTTGAGGAGGAGTCCTAATTGGAGCTTACACATGCTTTCTGGGTGATCCTTCTTGCTCCTGCCAGTCAGCGTAGTGGAATCCCAGAGGCTCCCTAACTTCACGCTCCCAACTGTCCTCCTTTCCCCATTGGTTTTATTCTGACTCCCTAGAACGTCCTGACGTGAAAAACCTACCTGTCACCTCTGATTTTCGTTATCCTAGTGCCTACAGATGCCGTGGTAGGCTTTGCCTGCCCTCTGATAAGAGATGTAAACAATTCCCCACCTTCCACCCTGTGCAGTACCAGCCTCCCCGAATTCCTCTGGAAGTCTGAATAAGCTCTGCTATTTTTCAGCTCTAGGCTGACCCAGTACATCTTGTTCTTGGACTGAATCTCTGTCCACTCCCACCTCCCCTTTGCCTGGCCAATTCCTACCAATCCTTCAACTCCCCTCTTAGAAATAACATTGTCGAGAAGCTTTTTCTCAGGCCACCAGACCGAGTTAGCCCACACATCCTCTTCTACCACCCAGCACGTACATCTTAATATATCGTGGCTCACAGGTTCTCAAACTTCAGCATCAGGGTCAAACATAGAGCTTGTTAAGACGAAGACTGCTGAGCCCCTACTCAGAGTTTCTGGTTCAACAGATTTGGGAGGAGTTCAATAATTTGCATTTTTAACAAGTTCCCTGGTGACGCAGATGCTGTTGGTACTGAGACCACCCTTGGCGAACACTGCTACAGATAAACAGCCTCTTTCCTTCCAGTAGCCTCCCCCATTTTACCACCAATAAACTGCACTCTCTTTAAGGCTAAGGATTTTCTTTCAAATCGCTGTGTGCCCAAGATTTTAGACGATGTCAGAAGCATGAGACCTAGTCAACAAATGATTGTCTAATATATAAGTGAATGAACATAGGGATTCTTTACCTCACAAGAATACTTTTTAGAATAAGAGTGTGTTAAAGATTTTGTACCAAGGATGTTTAAAAATATACAAATAAGATAATCCGTACTCTTTTAGAAAAGGCTGAGTGCCTAAAACCATAATGTTGTTTATACTGGTTGATACATACACAAAACTGTTTTATTGAAGATTTGACTAGGGTTATTTTGCCTCAGGGAAATGTTGTAAAATGTAGAGCTGAAAAAGGAAAATGCAAAATAAGATGTGAAAATGAGGCATTAAGAAAACTGGTCATTAATGAACACAGATGGAAGCCAGAAAGAAATACAAAACAGAGGAGCCTCCAAGACCGGTGATTCCTCCACTGGTAAAACTCCAAATCACAAACCAGAGTCTAGAAGATGGAAGAAATAAAATGTAAGGGCACTTGCTTACACTGTGGTGGTCTTACTCTAAAGGGAACAGAAACAGCTGTGCTCCCCCCGCCGCTCAGTTGCTTTACAAGCATACTTTTACCAAAGTTTTACTGGGCCCTGCAGCCCTGGAACCTCCCTCCCAACCTCCACTTCATGGTCCCATCAACCCATTATGGCAGGGAGCACCAACGCAGGGACCCCACGGGCCGCAAGTCACGGACTCAGCTGCAACTACATAAATATTAGTGCTCTGGGGCCACTAGAAAGAAAGAGTAGATGTGATTTACCAGCTCCACAGCCCTCTTTCCAATGTTTTCCTTTGACTCATAACATGGCAAGACAATCAGGTAAAGAGCCTCATTGGGCTGACTAGTCAGCTCACCCCCAATTTATGTTCCTGTGGACTCCAAAGAGCAAAACAGCGTCACTTCTTGAACATCTGAGGGGGTGAAAGGGTCTCATGGGTTTACTGACCCAATTGACTTTATCTCTGGTCGTTCAGGAAATGGTGAGCGCTCAGGTTCATGTCACTGGCAAAAAAGCGCTTTCTAGATGCTGATTCTCAGTGTCTGGAAATCGAATCCAGTCTTCACGGTGGTGTGAAACTGTGATCAGTCTCATGGGGACACCTTCTGTAAGCACTTTCCTCTTTGACATCCTTCAGCGTTCTGCTTGGTCGACAGCTAGGGCACCGACAGGTCTCAGCGGGGCAGGGGCATTCCTGCTGGACTCTCATCAGAGTACATATTAGTAATAGCTTTCTTCTTCTCTCAAAAGTGTCCCGGCTCAGATGATCTATGATCACTCCATCAGTAGCATCCCACATGAGGCTTTTTATGATCTGGTTTTGCTTTGATGTCTGTTACCATCTTAGGCTGCCTCTACCCTCTTGCCACCAGCCATATTGAATTAATTATTTTCTCGGATAATTTTTTCTCTCTACCTTTGCCTATGCAGTTCCCTCTGCCTGGACTGTACTCTCCTTCACCACTCAACTAAACCATTCTGTTATTAAACACCTACTTAGCCTCCACGTTGTCCTTTAAAGGGCTCACAATGCCTTCTGTGAATGACACACTCCTCTGTGGGGCTCCTATTGCACAGTAAACACGCGTTCCTGCCAGCACAGGGTAGCTTATCTGTAAATGTCTGCATGTCAGTCTACATCCCAGTGATACAGCTTTCTCACAAAGAGCAGTTATGTCTTTTCAGCTTTACCTGGTATCTCAATGTTGAATTAGTAAACAGATATAAAGGAGATACCCAATATGACTTAAGGGAGACAGAAATAATTTGGAAACGATCTCTACTTTTGAGAGTTTTCCAAAACTTTGGTCTGAGTGCCTAAACCAACATGGAACAACATAGGCCTCACAGGGATCTGTTTAAAAGCTTCTCCAGATCTACCAGTCTTGTAGGAAATAACACATCTTCCCCAACTGGAGAAAGCCATGTGATTGCTTCCTTGTGTGCCTTTGTAACTCATGTTCTTTCTTACTGCTTAAGTGAGCTCGTTTAACCTTGTCAGGAGCCCTACCAGTACTCTGGTAGGTCTAGCCTCATCTTCCTCCTAAAAATAACCAATGAGAAATTCCTCCTAAGCGTTGATATAACTCTTGCAGCATCCCTTCCTGCTCAATTTGGATGGACTGCATTCGGCTTGAGCTATGAGTACACTCTCCATCCACCACATAATTCATGAACTGCAGCCTAATTCTGAACAATCTGTATGACTCTTGATACTTCTGGAAAGTAATACTGCATGAAGACAGATGAAAGCTTAGGACGGGAGCTCTAAAATGGATTGATTTGGGGTATTTGATTTCTCTCCCAAATTTTTGGTTCTTTAAATTCTAACATAGGTTGAAAGGTTGGAGATCAACATGAGTCTTCTGCCTTTCTCAGCCTCTAGCATGTGGAATGCCCAAACCTTGTATATTTTCTGTCAGAAAATGCTTCAATGTCCAATTTCCCAAGCTGTCTCATTGCCTTTTGATACCAATGACTACACTGAAAGCTGACTGCAGAAGGTCTGAGATGATTTTAATGAAGGAGATTGAGCCCCAGAGGTTAATGGGATTGTCACTGTGTAAAGAGTAATGCTTTTCAATGGTGACAAAGTGATACTCAACAGCTTTCAAGTCACCTCATCCATCTTCCATTTGGATTGTGTTTTGCCACTGATGTAAAGTTTAATATAGAGTTGTCCACAGAGCATCCTGACTCCTTTCCCCACGCTGACCCCAGCAATACATGTCAGCCAGCATCTGGGCACCGCAGCTGTGAGACTTTCCGGAAGCTTGTACACATGCCTGTTTTTCAGGGGTAATTTGCTGAACAGCACATGTGCTCACCTGAAGAATGCCCTCTGACCCTACAGGCATTGCTCATAGCGTGATAGGTCCTATAAAATATTTAATCATGTATTTTATTATTTTAATCAAAGGAAGCATAACATTGACATTTCAGTAAGTAAATGAAGGTACAAAACAAGACTTTACCATGGACATCAGTATGTACACCCAAATGGAAAACAGATTTATTAACCAAGGGCCTATCCAAAACAAACCCAAGTCACTATGTGTCAAGACAAACTATAGTTGTTCTACTTTTAACAGCTCCACAGAAGGACATAAGAGGTGTTCCAGCCAAAAGAAAAAAAAAAAAAAAGTTTAAGTGATTTTCACAGCATTTTTCCAACAGTCTTGTGTTTGAAATGGGCATTTAAAAGCATTCTTTTGTAGTTCTGTCAGTAGTGACCAACAAATCATCCTCACCTAGAAAATTAGAGAGGCTTTCAAAATGCATGGAAGAGGAAAGAGCTACCACTGGAAGGGTCAGCTGTAAATAAGACCTCTTTGGCAGGGCGCTCTGGTGGAGACTCGTAATGGTGCCACTCTGTGCTTTTGCTTTCTGTTCATTTATCCCGCACATATTTTATAGGGAGAGGAGGATCTCACCTAAGAGCTTTATAATCTTTTGGATTACAAAATTCATGGTTTTATGTGATCAACACCTAGCCATGCCCCCTTCAAAATTATCCACATCTAACTATATGATATATCTTCATATGATTAATGATTTTGGAAGCCCATGAAAAAGAATACTTATCTGGTATTTACAGATTCCCTTGACTTGCTAAAATAATTTGCTCCACTTCTACATCATTTCAAAATTATTTGCTTTTTTTTTTTTTTTTTTTGCCCCACCGAAGTTTTCCCTCATCTTCTTCCTATGTTTTCCCAGTATTTTTTTCTTAATGTAAAAGGTATGAAATAAACTCTGTTTTATTAAAAAAAACCCAAGGAATATTGGGATTTTATTCTATTATTTTGAGACCTATTATCACACTCTCTAGTGTTTCTTTTTGAAAACATAATTGAATTAGTACTTACTATATAATGTAAACACAATTATTTTTCTCATTTGGGAACTATATTTTAAGAGTAAATATTAGCAGTATACAATGTATCTTCTGATAAAAGCCAGAATTAAGGTGGTACAAATTCCAATGGCATGTTCTATTTTTATTTTTAATCTTTATGTTTCACTCCTCTCTCTGACCATGTTATCCTCTTTATTTCATAGTTTTCAACTCTTAATGACATCTACTTGTGTCTGAAATGTTTGTCACAATAAAATCTTCATTTTCCCCACAGCATATGACTCATTCTTATTAGAAGTATAATTTTGATGGTTTGTTTTAAAACTGTTGCCGCTGCTTCCGTTTGTAGGCTTTAATTCCTAAACACTACGATTTACAAATGTCCGCTACCCCCGCATGACGTTACACTTCAACTTAAATCATTTCCCCCAAACTTTCTCTTATCCCAACTTTGGATATCCTCATGTCATGAAAGATTCTGATTTTCTACAAGAGCCTCAAAATTCTGTAGGAAGGTGGGGTGCCTGGTGGCTCAGTGAGTTAAGGCCTCTGCCTACGGCTCAGGTCATGATCTCGGGGTCCTGGGATTGAGCCCCACATTGGGCTCTCTGCTCAGCGGGGAGCTGCTTCCCCTTCTCTCTCTGCCTACCTCTCTGCCTACTTGTGATCTTTCTTTCTGTCAAATAAATAAATAAAATCTTAAAAAAAAATTCTGTAGAAAGGTGCTTTCTTTTACTCACTACTGATCCACTCAATCACGCATATGATTCTAATTTTCTTCTCATGTTTTAAGGTTTTCATATTAATATTTCACAAAAGGTCTGTCCAACAGTTACCATTCAAAAGATTTCTTTAAAAGGCCAAGGAGAGCATGAAGGGCAAAAATTAAGCCCATTTAGGTGAAAGTGGGAAGCCAAGAGAATATATATGCAGGCTGACTTTCTGCACAATAAGCTCAACAAAACTCATGAGATTCACACTGGAGATTTTTTATGGGGCCATAAATTAATCAGACTGAACCAATGATAGTGCAGGAACACAATGAATGTGTTCTGTGGTATGTTCGGGCACCTTCCACACACTGTATGGCACAGTAACACACACACATACATACACACCTAAAAAATGAATAATTTTAGCAAAAGCTGTCGTATTTTCAATTTAATCCAGACAGAGAAGAAAATGTTCTTGAATTCACTCCTAACCCCAAGTCTAGAAGATAAGGGAGGATTACTTGGAGGAGTGAGGGTAGGCTTAGTCTGAGGTGAGGCTACACAGAAAGGAGATATAAAATAAAACTTGAAACATGGAAGCAAGTGCTTCCATGAGATGAGAAGAAAGTAGGAGATGCCAGAGGTACCCTGTGACAAGCTTGGCTTACTGCACAGTTTTGCCAGTAACACTAGAAGCTCCGTTCCTCTAAGAAAATGGCTCCTTCCTCACAGGAGAACTATAGTTTGGCTTGTTACAATTCTGTATGGCTTACTGGCTCTACACTGGTACGAGTGAATGGCAAAATCCTGTTCTTTCAACTATTTCACAATTAACCTTGGGACAATTATCTACCAACTGCTAAGCACGCACTTTTTACAACTTCTCTCACAGGCAACAGGATAGTGGGCAGGTAGAGGAAAGAGAAATAACCATAAGTGATGCACACTGGGTGTTACAGGTCAGTGATGAATCACTAAATTCTACTCCTGAAACTAACATTGTACTGTATGTTAGCTAACTGGAATATAAACAAAAACTTGAAACTTAAATAACTAAATAAACAGAGTTCAATGTCCCTAGTCACTTGGTATTTCCTTTATCCATTGGGCTCCCAGCAAGCACCTTTCCCTTTTCTGAACATCCATGGGGATGTAGGTAAAAGCAGATCTGCATGTTTTTCCTCCATGTGTCTCCTTATTTCCAATCGACAAAGGTCTCCACCTTCACAGAAAACAAAATGTACACCATGGATGTTTAAGACTAACCAACTGCTATGGAGAGAGGTTGAGATACAAAAGGAGGAGACGCTTTTTAGTTTGTGTCTTTTTGCCTTTCAGGAGTTTAAATAGAAACACACAGAACTGGAAATAAACAGGATTCAAAAATTGTTATTCTTATGACACATTTGTTTTTGGTACAGGAAAATATTAAACTAAGGAATTGTTCAGAGGACCAAGTCAGGAGCAAAAACACCTGGCAAAGGGAAGCATGAGAATAAAATGCCAGTTTTGAGGAGAAAAATTGCAACAGATTAATTTCTGCTGGGGTTCAACATGCTATGCCATAGCAAACAAATAGGGATCGTGCTGGGTCTTGATTTGTCAGATTCCTTTAATTTACTAAGACTGCATATTAAACAAAATTGTTAGCAGCTGGTTGTCTACAAAAACCTAGCTAAACTCTTGGGAGCTATTGTATAGCTGCCTCCTTAAAACCTGTCCCAGTGTGCACCAAATTGATGTTGGAATGAAAAAGATAACTCTTTCCAAAGTGCCTTATTTCAGCTACTCAAATTCATCTTCAGAAACCCAGGGGATATTTCCACAGAACACTATATTCTGTATTGCTGAAAACAAGGATGGTTTCCTCCCCCAAACTTCTTTGTGCTCCTTTAACTCTGGTACAATTTTTCATGAATTCCTTGGCCTATGCCCATGATATACTTGGCCATCCTGGCTCGCAGAAGATCACCACAAACCACTTTTGTAATCCCAGGCTTAGCTCCTGAATCTTGTGTCCCTCCTGAAGTCTTCCCATATTCCCAAAATGCCTGTGATCCAGATTCCCTACTCACACATGTGGAAATGGCAATCTGATAGCTGACAACAAGAACCAAAAAGGAATTTTTCTTAAAACAACCAAACAAATCACAACAGTGCGTGAAGTCACAGTCTCAAGCTTAACTAATAAATATTGGGAAAATCTCCCACCTGAAATGCATTTTAAGAACTGGACATAGATTTGGCTTTTTTTTTTTTCTTTCTTTTCAGGAAGAGATATTCCTTCTTGCTAATAAAATTTATTGGTTATAAAATTCGGTTCAGTTTGGCTCTTTTACCCAGTTAAATATTTGACATGAAAAATCAAAGTTTCAGCCCCAACTTTTCCCATTCGACAACTTTCATTTTCTGATTTAGAATAATTAACAAATCATGTGTTGCAATGCTTTGTCACCTCAAGAGCATTTGGGGGAAATGTTTCTTTGCCTACTGAGTAATGGCTTAAATGAAAACATGTTCAAAAGAATGCTTTATCTCCACACATAAAACACACGGAATATTTATTATTTTAATTGCTACACACCATGAGCATATTCGTTTGTACATTTATATACATCTCTAAAGGGCATGGGGGGAAGGATGATTTTATGACTCTATAATTCACAATGAACAAGTCACTGAGAATTTCTATTAACTCAAGATAAAAATTTATTTTAAAATTATTTGGGGAAAAAAATCCTTAGGTTTTTTTTTTTTTTCCCCTCTATATGGTAACAGGCATTTTTGCGTGATTGTGAACAAACTAAACAATATAGTGCATTGCTTTTGGATAAAAAGGTGATGTTGACTATTTCTTAGACTTTTTGCTTCCTTGCTAAATGGATAATTCGGAATGGGGAGATGCAGTTCTATTTCCGTTTGTTGTTTCAAAAAAAAAAAAAAAAAACCCACACACATGCTAATGTAACAGTGTATGAGTAATTAAAGGAAAAATGCCAAACACACCGTGACATCCAAAATACATTTAGCTGTTTGCTTTTACTATACGCTACTTTCCTTCTCCACTTACCCCCTCCAAGACCAAGTATTTTTTCGAGTGAAGCTAAAAATAGCCAGCCAAGCCTAACAACTGGTTTCTGATTGGCTCAGAGCAAAAGCGACTCAACCAATGAGAGCTTCTGGGAACAAAAGCAATTCTTTTGTGTGTGAGATGCTCAACCCAAGTCAAAACAGCTTCGGGCTGTAGAAATGATTTTGGTAGAGATTTAACAAGGTAATAATGCATTTCAGCCCTCTGAAAGGTCTGAAGCAGAACAAAGGGGGTAGTGAAATCTACAAAACAAATGGAGCGCTTAGGCTTTCATGGGATGAATCATCTGGGTGCCTGAGCTACACACATTTGCAAACCCAGAAAAGCAAGGGCGCTAGGATTTTTTTCCCTCCTTGCTTCTTCCTGATATTTTAACAGTTTTTGTTTTTGTTTTTTTTTGCAAGCGTTTTCTCTTCCCAAGGGTAAAGCAATCAAAGGCGTTGTATTATGACTAGGCACACGTTTATTATGCTGATTTGCTGATGAATAGAACGCAACTCGTCCACGATTCCTTTAAATCGCACAAAGAGAAAACAAAGACTTTTGTGTCTTGCATAATAGGTAATAAACACCCGAAACTTTGGACTTCGGTTCTGAGGCATCAAAAGCAGCCCGTGTTCTCAAAGTCAAAGCAATTCCTGGTTAATACTGCGATAGCTCTCAAGATAATCAAAATAAAAGGGGACTAGGTTGCAGGCAGAAGCAACGAACTCCGGGAGGTTTTGGCCATTTTCAATACGTTGTGCCTCTAGGGGTCGCTGTTACACAGCTAACGAATGTCTTCAGAGCCTCTTTCCCCCTTTAATCTTAAAAGAAAGGAGAAACCGGGCTTGGTAGGTGCCTTTCAGGTAGGACAAAAGGGAGTTTGAAACCCTTAAGCAGGGTTTATGGTCTCCACTATGAAACAAAGCATCCCTTAACAATACAGATTACTTCACATGCAACTGAAATGCTGTACAGAGCAAAATGGTGCTTCAGTAACCACTGGAAATGTTACGTAACACGTAAGAGCTCATAAGCTATTTCATGGCTTTCAACTGGTTTTATTGAATGGGTAATTCAAAGATGGCGTGACGCTTTATAGGCTCCAAGTTTTCAGGAGAGGCACAAGGACGCACACTTTCACCTCTTAGGTAGGGAACCTGTACAGTTTACAAGCCCCATGTACTGTTGGCAAAGAAATACAGGTAACGAATATATTTCTACGTGTTCTCTTCCCAGAAAAGTACGGGTTCACTCTCTTTTTCTTTTTTGTCTTCAATATAGCTTTTATGATAATGAGTGAATGAAACCTGAAAGTTTTTTCTTGGTGTGGCATAAAAGACCTAAAAAAATCAAACATCTCAGGAAAATGGAATCATAGTTTTATTGTGATCAGGTGTAATCAAGGAGCAATATTTTTTGAGTTACTTCTTTAAGAAAACAGTCTGTCATAAAATATCGCATTTGCTAATTATTGGTCCCAACTGTCTTTATGAGCTTGTAATAGATCCTTTGCTATAAAACATGCAAGGGCTATGTGTTGGGGTGGGGGGTGGGGGAGGGATTGGCTGAAAGGAATATCCTATACACCTAACAATACAAAAACTGGAATGATGGTGCACCATTTCCCCCCCTTCCCTTCCCTTCTCTTCCCTTCCCTCCCCCCCTTTATTTCTCTTTCTTTTGTATATGTGTGTGTGTGCGCGCGCATGTGTTCAGTTTATTATAGTCTCCTTTGGAAAAGGGAAAGGAAAAAAATCTAATTAAGACATTATGAATAGACAAAGTATCTCTATGCTGAAAAGCACAGCTAGAACTGGGAGCTGTAGATAATGAATCTATGTGAAGTCCAGAGAATCACAGGCAGGGCCACAAAGTTAACAGGTTTATAGTCCTCGACAACTAAATCCTCAGAGAACTGTGTATATGTAGTTTTCAGTATGAGATGTCTGGGGGAAAAATGTAGGTTTTATTCTCTCGCCGTACTTTTGTGTTTTATAGTGTCGGCTTTATCATATCAGCCCAGAGCCAGTTAGAGGAATCCATCACCAATGATGTAGCTAGAATAGTCCATGGAGGGGTGGGGGGGTGGGGGTGTCTCCTTTAGAAGTTGGATAGAGCCATTGACTCAAAAGAGGCCCTGGTACCTTATCTCCCTTCGCCTGTCAGCTGCTGAGTTGCTTAACCCCCAGCCCTGAAGGCTGCCACTGTGTCATCCTCAGGGTGCGCAGTGACTAAGAGAGGGGGGAAAGAAAAGCGAAAGCCTCTTGCATCTGACCGTGCAGCTCTGAAGCTCGAGCCACAAGCACACAGAAAGTTACCTTCTTCACCTTTCTAGAGACCTAAAGAAGCCCTCCCAAGAGGTCAATGCTGCTTTCTTTCCACAACTGATCATCAGTAATAAAAAGCCTTATAGGAACGTCTGCATAGAATGTGTGTTTTTAAAAATATTGTTATTTTTTCCTATTTTCCCCCTCGTCTCCCTTTCGTTTTGCACCCATGCTTTCTCTTCTAGGGGGAAACAGATTCTGTCTCCGGTTCACCCCTTCAGGGAGGGATGTGGTAAGGCAGAAAGCAGAAGACTGGCTTTGCTTTTCAGGCCTACCCTGATAATTCAGAAAAGGGTCTCACTGCCTGTGGGACTGTAGATCTGGAGGCCTCATCTCTGGATGAATGCTGAAGAGGCAGGATGACTCCCGAGTTCAACGTGAGGTATTGGAAGCCCAAAGTGGGGAGGCAGATACGGGGAATGGTGATTACACCAAGGTTCTCAGCCAAAAATTTCCACCTAAGAAGATTAAAGAAGCATCTGAGAGCTTCCAGACCTTATGTGGGACCTCTGGAATAGTGACAAAGTCAGAAGTGACCACATAAGCTGGGAGATGACAGGTTCTTTCCTGTTTTTAGGAAAATTCAAGACTCCCACTCTCTGATGCTATTTTGGGAAGGCTAGAGGATTCCTTGACAATCTGATGAAATTAGGCTTCAGAGTTAAAAGTAGGTTAATTTATGAAAAATAATACAAGAGCCATTTCTTGAATATCTGAGATTTAAATCATATAAAAGCCATACTTTACATTTTCCAATAACTATTCATCACTTCATTTGCTCCTGAGTACAATCCTAATGGGGTTAGGTATTTATCATTTAGCATTAACAAAGCACGCCATTCTCAATTTTGTGATGAGAATTTTGTAATCCTTCACGATGCTCTCTGGGATTTATTTAAAATTATTATAATCTCCATTTAATAAACATTTTAAGAGTTTATAAACACTAGGATCTTTGGCAAAGATCATTAAGGTTCTGTTTCCGTGCCAAGACAAAATTGATCATTGAGGTACTCTCCTGGGTAATTTTATTTTCAAATCCTCCTCTTTTCAGAATTACCTGTATTGCTCATGTTTTACTGTTCATGCTGGAAACAGAAATCACTGGAAAGAACACTGGCTTGGACGTTTGATTTTAAGATCAACCATTATGTAAGTACTTAGGATTTAGTTAGTTTTATGTGCCAGGGAGAAATTGGTCATAACTAGGAAGCTAGGAGATCAAATCCAAAAGATATAAAAAAAATAAGAAACCATAGCCATGCCCTGTGTGGAAAGGTCTGGCCACCAAGACCAGAAGCCTCAAATTCTACAATTAGTAGAGTTGCTTCTCTACAATTCATGGAATTACTTATACAAAATTGTGGAAGTAATTTTCCCAAAAAAGTCTACAATGATGACATTATGAAGAGACAAAATATCTAGATCCTGAAAAGCATAGTTAGAACTGGAAGCTATAAGTAATACATCTCCAATCCAGAGACTCACAGGTAGGCCCACAAAGTTAGCAGGGAATCTTGGTTACAAATAACCTAATTAGTTAGGAATCCATGCCCCAGAAGAGAACCAAGGCACCGATTATGGAGCAGTCAATATTTAGGAAAGAATCATTTCTTAGTAACTAGGGCAAACAGCTGTGGATTCTCAGTTCTATATTGGGAATTACAAGTGAGTGGCTTTCTGGCTGTTGTTCTTGTATTATATTTGTCAGCTACTAGGCAAGTTCAGTGAGTAAGAGCACCCTTTTCTGTGAAGCTCATAACAGCCTGAGAGTCCTTCCCAATAGTCCCCCAAGAAAATATACATAATCCATTGGAATTATAATTTGGGGTCTACATCAAGCAAACAAGTTAATAGCTTTTTGGAGAATGAAAATTATGGTTCTATAGGGTAGGGTGACCATCCATCCCAGATTTCCCAGAATGGTCCTGATTTCCATTTCTGGTTGTAGCACAATTACTAATAGCATCCCATTTATTTTTAAACACGTCCCAGTATATTATATATTATAGGGCCCCTTTATTTATGGGTCAAAAAACTTGGCATCCAAGCCCTACTTCTGACAGGCCATGTAATCTTAAATTTGTATAAAATCTGTTAGTCAAATCAGTGAAAGAAACAGGCACCTTGAGTGTTTGGTACCATGGAGACAATACTCATTTTATGCATATCCACAAGGTAAGATAGAGACTAGGCTCAGATTCCCTTCTAAGAGAAATGAATACCTACATTGAAAGCTAAAATAGAGTGAGTAGTGACAGAAGAGGGACTGAAACGTGTTTTGTATCCTTAGGACCAGAGGCTCTGAGATGTGGTAAGAATATTTTATCTAAAGTTGCTGGATAAGTTTTAAGTGACATTACTATAAGGTTTGTTCTTGTATTTGTTCTCTGAACACATAAATATACCTATGATAAAGGAGAAAGGAGCAAAGGTACCATGTGGACTCCCACTCCTGGTTTCCTACTCCCTAGGCAAACATCACCAATTGATCATAGACCATTTTCCTCTCAAAACAGGCTCAAAGTAAGAATCTTCCTCAAGTGCTTCCCAACAGCCACCCCAGTTAAACAGAACTGATACTAGAGCTGAAACCATTTTTCTGTTCATCTTTGGTCTCCTATATGTCATATCCTGTACTAAGAGATGGAAATATGGAAAAGCATAAAAGATTATCATGGCTTTGGAGAGGCTCCCCATCAACTGGAGGAGACAAACACCTACATCATTCATTGCAGTGGTAGAAGGACTCAGAAATCTTGTACAGCAGATATCTTTCACACCATTGTCTACTGACAAAGGACCTACATAAAAGATGCTAGAAGGATTATGATGAAACTCTTGAGGTGGTCCAAGGAAAGATGTCTTTGCAGTTAGGAGATATTTAAATTGGAACTTAAAGCATAACTAGGAGTAATCAGGCTAAGAAGGGGGTAAGGGTACTCAAAGCAGAAGAAAAAAATAGCATGTTCAAAGTCACTGTAAAACAGAGTGAATGGAGGTAGAATGGAGGAGCCATGGGGGCAGTGTGTCAGGCAGGTACAGAAAAGTCTGATTTTAAGCGGTTAGTGAAAAATACAAACTAGAGCTATGCCCACACTGAAAACAACCAAGTAGGAATTAAAACATTCATCAGTTGATCAAAAATCCTGCTTACACATGAAACTATTGTGATGGAATCTTATTTTTTTTCAATGAACTAAACAATAAAGAATTCATTAAATCAACTCCCCCACCTCACCCATTTTGGCTTAATGTGGTCACAGATGCAGATTTCATTATTTCTTACTCAGTCTTTGGTTTCTTTCTTCTCAAACTCCCATGTTAAATAGAGAACTTATAGCCCTATCTTTCCTAATATATTAGTCAGGTTTTCATGTTTATTTGTTTTTCATCCTAAGGTCATGCCAACTTTAGCGGCCGTATCTGCATTTAAATCTAGAGTGTGCATTTGCTGAGGACAAAGTGAAAAACTGCTGTGGTATTTTAGCATATGAAAGGTTCAGTTCATGATTTCTAACCCTCAAGTATATTGGAGATGCAGCTTGTAAGTTTTCTTGCCCAAAACCCCACAGGACCTCCAGATCAATCTTCAGACTATTTTATTGAGTTCCATTCTTTGGAGTCATTCTGTAGTTGTACCTACCTTTCCTGGTAAAATTGATCTAGCTTTATGGACTGGACCTCCACTAATTTCAATCCCTGTTTGTTACAATGTGCATCTATCTACCTTATTCAGCTAGTTTTGGGTTCTAAACTACTCATCCCTCTAGTCTATCATGAGAATTACCTTCCAGAGCACCCCAAAAAGCTCTCTTCATTTCCAGTATCCCAAGTTCTATTCCAAGCACCCTGGGGTTTCCTCCTTGAAACCTAAAAATAGTTCCTCTTTTTGTAGATCATAACATCCTGAAATAATTAGGTGTATGACTCTTAGAAGACTATTCATTATTCTGGGTTCATATTTTTAAACTAAGTTTTGTTGAGACAAAAATATGTTTGAATCTATCTATACGTGTGATGTAGTTTGTAAATTTAAAGGTAGTTTTTCCCAAAATAGAACATTAAAAATAAATCAGGTTTTTTTTTCCCCCAGTCAAAGGTTTTTTTTTTTCCCCCTTCTCCAGCTATAGTTCTCTGATGGTTATAACTGATATGAAAACCTCAAAATATTTTGGGTTTGGTTCAGATAAGCATCTGTGACTTTGAATGTTATTCCAAACTCTTGAGTCCATAAATTAAAAATGTATGAGCAAATGGCTCATGCCAGATTTTTGCTCTCAGATACAATCAGCTCCAGCAACAAAGCATGCGAATGACAAATGCAATATAAATTTTATCTGACCTACAGGCAATCTCATGCTTATGAACAGGTTCTTTTCCAAGAGTTTTTCTGTAAGTTGCTTAGAACCCAGAATCAATTACTCACTGAAAAGTGCTACACTGGTGAGGAAACTTGGCCAGCCCATCAGACCTGGGCATGGCATACCAAGTCTTCTAACTACCCTTGGTCATGGACTCTGAGTTAGAGAATGAAAATAGTGTTGTTAATTATTCAACTTCACACGTATGAATTCATTTAGCAGCTACTCAGAGACAAAGCAGTACTTTCACTCAGAGTTTATGAGAACCAAGAGGCTAAGTCTTTGCACACAACATTCAGTGTGTAAAGGCAGAATTTGAATCCAGCATTCTGACTCCAGAAGGGGTTGGAGTAGGGCAGGGAGGGTTGAGGAGGGTAGAGAATAGAAATGAGGGATTGAGAAGAGCTAGCTATGCAGGAGTTGGTATGAATCTTAAATGGGGTGCAGTTTCACCTCCACTGCTTCCTGCCCTTCCTAATTCCTTTGTAATCTTCTCTACTATTTCTCATTCTCAAATCCTCTTTCTTCCTTCCTTCCTCCCTCCCTCCACTCTTCTCTTCCTTCCCCCTTTCCTTTTCCTTCCTTCCTTCCTTTTCCTTTTCCTCTTACACCACTGTAGGTTCTTCTATTGAAAGTGAGTCGGGGTGGGGGGCACCTGGGTGGCTCAGTGGGTTAAAGCCTCTGCCTTCGGCTCAGGTCATAAATCTCAGGGTTCTGGGATCCAGCCCCACATCGGGCTCTCTGTTCAGCAGGGAGCCTGCTTCCTCTTCTCTCTCTCTCTGCCTGCCTCTGCCTACTTGTGATCTCTCTCTCTCTGTCCAACAAATAAATAAAATCTTAAAAAAAAAAAAAAAGTGAGTTGGGTAATAGAAAGAACAGGATCGTAGCTAGCTTGGATTAGGGTGACCAGCTGTCCTAATACGTGCATGGTGCAGGGATTTCTGAGGATATAGGAGCTTTAGCTCTAAAACCAGGAAAGTTCCTGGCAAACGAGGACCAGATTGGACCCCTTGGTGTGTGTATAACAGGGAGAAGACTTCATGGAGAGATAAAGAGGAAGGAAAATAAGGACCAAAAGAATTTCTCAGAAGCAGTAACCACGGGAAATCGACGTGAGCTGAAGTTGAAGGTGCTGGGGCGGATTTTGAGCTTTAAACTCCAAGGGCCTTGAGAACATTACGCAGAAGTTTCTGCTTGAACATTTCTGCCCAGTTAAATACTACAGAGATATGTTAAGTTTGGCCCTAAACTGGGTCACAAGATCTTGAAAGAGTATGGGGCAGGAGACATGGAAGCAGCTTTAATCTGATGAAAGCAATGGAAAAAACAACTCTGTTCAGAAGTTTCCTCGTTCCTACAGGAAAGAAATATTTTATTCAGATTACTCAGTGGTATTTTATGGATTTTTTAAAATTTAGTGATTAAAGGAATAAATAACATTGCAATCAACTTAAACTTCAGGTGCAGGTAATGAGTCGCATTGTCATGATTATCAAAATACATTTTACTAAGAATGTTGAAATACTATAAAACTCTATGCTACCTAGTATGTTCTGGCTTACTCTATAAATATGTATTTATTACTTATCTCTTGACCCACTGCCCTTATCTTTCTAAGATTATAATTGGTCAGTTTTTTTAGCATTTTAAAATATTAAATGAATAAAAACTTGTTTACTATTATTGATTTTGAATGAGCATTTTATTTCATGAAAGTGCATTTTGAAGAGGTTTATAATGAAAAAGAAAATTCCCAAGGCTGCAAAATAATAACTTTTGAAATGCGTTATTGATTGTCCAAAGGCCCTTATCACATATTTTAAGTTTTTTTTTTAGAGAAATTATGTTTTAAATAGATAAATGTCTTAGAACAGTCTTTATGAAATACTTTTCAAGTTGGACAGCAATGCAGTCTGTCTGGACAAAACCATAAAAAGTAGTCAAAATCTGAAGTGCCCATCATTCATGATTTTTATGATTAATACTCTGTATTGCCATGTATAGCAAAACTGAGTGTTTGGGTTTTTTGTTTGTTTGTTTGTTTTGTTTCATTTTTGTTTTTACTAATTTCTTCCTCTGGCGCTAAAAAGGAAAAAAATATAGGCAAATTTATATAATACCTTTGACTTAAACCTTAGTCAAAGGTTAATATTAGTCAACTCTTGATATAATAGTAACTATAAATTATCAGTGGCTTATGACATAACCATTTAGTTTTTGTTTATATAATAGGAGGACTAAGGCTGGCTCCAGCTCTGCTGGGGCCAACTGAGCTCAACTGAATTTTGCTCCATATGTATTCTCATTCTGGACCTAGACTGAGGAAGCAACTGCTCTCTGGGGCATACTATTTTCACAGTGAAGAGTAGAAACTGAAGCATGGAATATGCTTTGTCCATGGCCATGGTAGTCGCCAGCCTACACAGTAGAGCATTGCCTCCCGGATGGTATTTTGGCTTCATCCTTCAGTAGGACATTCCAGTGTTCTTCTATCAGTCAGACTGGCCATTTCTAGACGGCATGGTACATACAACCATGTGCATCCCATTTTTGTTGCCTACGCCTCTACCCCTTTTACTGTGAACTGTCTTTCACTACATTATTTTGTGCATAACTCCAAGTCTATAGATCACATTTTTTTAAAGATTTTATTTATTTATTTGACAGAGAGAGACACAGTGAGAGAGGGAACACAAACAGGGGAGTGGGAGAGGGAGAAACAGGCTTCATGCTGAGCTGGGAGCACGATGTGGGGCTCGATCCCAGAACCCTAGGATCATGACTTGAGCAGAAGGCAGATGCTTAACCAACTGAGCCACTAGGGTGTCCCCTAAATCAGATACTTTTTAAGCCTCCTGCTGCTGGTACTGACTGAGGATCTGAAGTTAGGAGAGGCAAACCCAGAGAATGGATGTCTATTCCAAGAGTAACAAACCACTGCCTCTTCCAGAAAAGAAAGGGCCCAATCTAGTCACGTGATCTGTTGGTCTTCTCAGGAACAATGCTGTGCAAGGGCTCAATAGCAGTCCATATATTTAGTGGTGGCAATAGTTAGGATGGTCTTGGTATGAAGGAATCTATGCTGTGGGGCCCAGGGTTGACATCCATGTCAGCCACTATGGCTACTCTATAATGTGCCCACTGTTCCTATTTTAGAGTGGCCAAAGATGAAGACTGGCTAATATAAACTAAGACATTTAAAAAGAAAACAAATAAATAAAAATCCCCCCAAAACAAACAAACAAAAACTTGGTTGTTCAGTGCCTCTTCTGTGATGAATGTTTTCTAATAGAATCAATGTGATAAAATAAATTTTATACTTTTGCTCACTCTCATGTATCCATCAGCATCTTTCCATATCCAATTTCATTTTGCCTGATTTCCTAATCCTTTTATATCCAAATCACTGATGGTTGGCCAGGCTATTTAGCACCTTCCAATAAATCTGTGTATCTCCTTATTTTAGGCCTCTTCCCATTCCGCACCCAGTGGATGACCAAGTGTACTATTTGAAGTGCTGCTTACCGGAAAAACTTCCTCTAAGGCAATTTCTGATATGAGGGTAGTGCAGCCATCATCTTGTTTCAACATATAACTCTATACCAAGCTGAAATATCCATAAATCAAGTTCAGACTTTTTCTTCAGCTGCTCTTATGGGACTCCTGTCCATGACCCAAGAAGCATACTGAGGGAGAGAAACTAGTTCAACCACAGGGGACGACACAAGAGCCCAGATTTCTTGTGCATGCAGCTTACTCACACTCTCTGGCCCTGCTCTGCCAGATCTAAGATGTGTCACTTCCATTTTACGATGGACCTACTGAGCCCAACTGGGAAGCTCAGGATCAGTGATCACTTCTTTGACCTGATGGTCTAACATTCCATTTTGACAAGTGCCCAAGAGCTTTCCAAGAGTTGTTTCTTTTTTTTTTTTTTTTTTTTTAAAGATTTTATTTATTTATTTGACAGAGAGAGATCACAAGTAGGTAGAGAGGCAGGCAGAGAGAGAGAGGAGGAAGCAGGCTCCCTGCTGAGCAGAGAGCCCGATGCGGGACTCGATCCCAGGACCCTGAGATCATGACCCGAGCCAAAGGCAGCGGCTTAACCCACTGAGCCACCCAGGCGCCCTCCAAGAGTTGTTTCTTAAATGGTTTATACTTCTCTAGTATAAACAGTATGGCTTTGATCCCAAATCTCAGAAGACAATGTTTTGATTCTCTCCCTGGCTCTCGGTGTATACTTCAAACTGTGTCTTTTCTACAACTGATCTCTTCAGTCATAGAAGGTTTGCTGGATTACACAGTCCAAGTCACAGGGATGCTTGCTCTGGAGTCTAGACCTGCTACAGAGCCTTTTCCAATTTCAAACCCCACTGCAAACCTAATAGTTTTCTGTGTTACTCAGTATATGAGCCAGACTGGTTTTAGATGTGGAATGAACTGTCTACAGAGCTTAATGAGGCCTATCAACTTTTGTGCTTCCATCTTTGTGGGAGAGATACAAAATTTGTCTTTTACTTTGAAAACGATAACCCAGTACTTTATGGACACATGGCATCCAAGATCTTAATAGAAGTAGCAGGTCCCTAACATTTTGTAGGTTTTTTTCTCACTTTGGAGCCTGTGTAAATTACTAAGCCTTTGAGCTTGTTAGCCACTTCTTTCTTAACTCGCCTTGATCAATTTGAGTGTAATGGGACAGTGTTATGTTCTGTGAGATGTCCTGATGATTTTGATCTCTTTGGACTATATTATGACGGGGCAGGAGAATTAACACAGGCAAGAGAAAAAGATGTAAATGTGTATTGTTGAGGGCTCAGTGTGAATGCAAAACTGTTTCTAATCTCCTTTTCTGATGGTATAGAAGACTTTCTGCAAGTGAATCCCTCTTCATTGCCCCTCCAACCTCGTGAGTCCTTATAGTTGTTGCAATCTCCTGATTTCCAACAGTTAAACACTACTGTCTGGGCTCAGTTTCTTCAAGCTCTCCATCATTTCCATTGCCATAAACAAGCTGAGCTATGTCTTTCTACTGTCTTTTTTCCTACTGTCATCCCTGATCTTTGGAAAAGAGTCATGGCTGAGTAAATTAGTGATTGTGATGTCTCACCAGCATATTACCCATGGTCTTGATGAATTATGTATCTTATGGACTCCCTCATGGAAAATATTATTCTCATTTCTTGGCATGACATAATATCCCATTCTAACATACTTTCCAGAGTCTTTTGCTTCTTTTATGCCTCTACCATCTTCCATGGCAATTTGGGAATTTCAACTTTACCAAGACTGTTTTTCAGGATTCCAAGGCTCATTTTAGCAGCAAATTTCCCCTATGCCTTGGGGTCTTTTCCAAGGCATTAAATCCCATGTTTCAAAAGAATGCTCCCTAGTCAATAATCTCTTGCTTTTCTAATCATCAGAATCCCCCTTTTGATCAAATACTCTGAAAATCTAATCCCACAGACATTCTTCAGACTCCTGATACTACATGATAGCTTGCTTCCTTCCCTCCCTCCCTCCTTCTTTCTTCCTTCCTTCCTCTTTCTTTCTTTTTTCTTTCCTTCTTTCTCTTTCTCTCTCTCCCTTCCTCCCCCTCCCTCACTCTCTCTCTCTCTTGCTTTTCTTTCTCTCTCTCTCTCTTTCGCTTCTTGCTTTCCTCCTTTCCTCCCTCTTTCTCTCACCTATATTTATTTATTTATTTATTTATTTGTCTTTCTCCCTGTCCCCTTCCCTCTCTCCCTCCCTCCCTCTCTTCCTTCCTTTCTTAAGATTTATTTACTCATTTGAGAGACACAGAGCAAGAGAGAGACCGAGAGAGAGAGAGCAGGGGAAGGGGCAGAGGGAGAGAGGAAGAGGGAATCTTAGGCAGACTCTGTGCTGAGCACGAAGCCCAATGCGGGCTCCATCCCACAACCCTGAGGTCATGACCTGAGCTATCAAGTTGGTCACTCAACCAGTTAAGCCACCAGGCTCCCCTTGAAAGATTTTCTTTTCTTTTCTTCCTTTCTTTCTTTTTTTTTTTTTTTTTAAAGTTTTTTCGGATTTTATTTATTTGAAAGAGGGAGAGAGCACAAGTGGGAGAGAGGGAAGAAGGAGAGGGAGAAGTACACTCCCCAACGAGCAGGGGCCCTAACTTGGGGCTCCATTCCAGGACACTGGGATCATGACCTGAGCCAAAGGCAGATGCTTAACTGACTGAGTCACCCAGGTGCTTCAACAGGTTTTCTTTTGAAAGGAAATCTGAACAACAGACCTCCATGGCTACCCAAAAGACTCACTAATATAGAGTCATTTCAACAATTTATTCAAACAGCAAAAACTTGTATTATAACACAAAGCAACTCCAAAAAGTATGAGAATAAAGAAAATCACCAAATACTTGTTTCGTAATAAACTCCTTTTCACAATTTACTTTTATCACCCTTCCTGTACTTATAGTTTAATATCCTTCTATTTTTGTCCCCTGGTTTGTCAAAAATATCCCATCCTTCTTTATATCTTCTTGAAATAAAACTGACACCATTATATTTCTTTTCTTCTTTATTATATTGTTTTTACATAAAATATATGCTTTTTGTTCATCTTTCTAGTGAGAAAAATCTAACAGCCACAATGAGAAAATGTTTTACACATACACAAAAACACAGGTACACACCTAACTTCAGCAAAGTTTTGAATTATGAGAAATAAAAGAAACATACTATTTGGTATCTTACTGCAAGAAGCTCCCACTCGGCTAATCAAAAGGCAAAATTAGGTTTTCTTTTCTCACTCTTCCTCCTTCCATCTCCACTATCACAAAAATAACACTGCTCTTTGTGAAAGATAAAGGCAGTGTCCTCTTTCCAGTCTCCTTCTAGTTCCTGCTAAGAGAGATTAATTTGCCAGGATGTGAGGATGTTGATCTTCATGAAAGCTAGTCTCCTGCCTAATTAGGAAAGTTTTCTCATTCATATTACTAGCTAGCTTCCTGCTTCTCCTTGATGATAAATAATTTTGTGCTGAATGAAATAAATTGTTCATTCAATCGTTACCAGAGCAAGCATTCCAATCAGAAAATACAGAACATGATAAAGAACTTATCTTTTTTAAAGCTGTAACTATACATCCCATCTCAAAGTACAAATCTCAAATGACCACATCATAACATTTTAAATCATATTTAACCAGAATGTATTTATTATAGACTTTCAAAAATGTGATTTTAAGCATGTGTGTGTGTTTTTTTTTTCTTTTCAAAGGAACACTCAAAAATACTGTGTGCATGATGCTATTTTAGGAGCCTGACTCGCTTCCTAACAATTTGATATTCTTAACCAAACACACAATGGTTCCAAATCATGAAATGAAATAAGTTTATTTTTATAATCACATCATTGTTCAGTTCTTTAGTATTATATACCAAGAATTAGGCTAACTACTCTGAAATTTAAACACCAAAAATATAAACTGGATCTATGTCCTGAAATATGCACTAGATGGCATTCGCTCAATTTTACACAAAACAAAACAAAACAAACAAGCAAGGAAGCTATATAAAAACTGATGGTCCAAAATAAAAATAAGCAATCAATTTTGTACTAAGTAGGTGACTATTATATATGGCTGGACATGAAAAATCCAAAAACCAGAAGACATGCCCCTTGGATGAAGACACATTCATTTCATTTTGTTTTATGAGTTTAACTTTGCACCTTTTACATATCTCAACATAGAACAAATTATGGGTACAACCATTTCTCTTGTTTTTCTCACCCATCCCAAACCTGGCTCTTCTTCTAAAACAAAACATGACTAATGTGCCTTAGTTGGGCACATGTGCAATTACATTGGTCCTTCTAGTTTCATTGTTGCCTTAGAACACTCTGCAATGAAAGACTATTCATAGTGAACTCGTCCTCTTTCTGGAAAGTGAAATAAACGTCTTCTGTTTAAGTCCTGAGGCACACAATAAAGTCAGTAGAAATTTCACAATCTCTTCCCTTTATGCATGTTATTCCTCAGCCAATTTTGCATGCGACCAAAGTTGGGAATGACCCAAGACTTAGATCAAACCATAAGTGGAAATAGCAAGGAAAAATAATAACATTAACATCTGTTTGGAATATTAGCTTCTTCTTTAGAACAAAGGAATTTTAAATATGGTGAGGTGATACAGAGCAGAGGTTAAGAGTAAGGACTTCTGGAATCATACTGACTGTAGAGTTTAGTATAGTTTACTTAACTCTTTGAATTTTAACTTCTTAATCTGCTCAAATTATCAGTAATACTTTCATTATGTGGTTGTTTTAAAGATCAAATTAAATTATGTAAACACTAACATACTACTTTGCACACAGTAAGTGCTCAGTGAATTATTATTATTATCAGTATAACACACAGCTTTACAATATTATACTTACTAATAAAAAATATTTGGCAAAAATGAATCTTTTTTAATGTCCTACTGAAATATATCAAATGCTAGAGAAGTTATTTAAAAATGGATTAGAACAGGAAATCATTTACTAGAAATATGTTAAAATAAATGTATGTTAGAATCCCAAGGTCCATTTGGTAATGTAAATAAGATAGTTAAACAACAATAAGATCAACCAAATGAATTAAAGTCATTTCTAAATTATTGCATAAAGTGAAAGGAAACAAGAAGAAAACTCTTTGAAGTCATGGATACATCTAAGTATCTTTTCACTTCTTAATTTTCCTATCTGAAGATATATATGAGAAGCTTCACAATTTGAAATTTATAGCACACATACTTTATTTAAAATGTTTTGGAGTGGAAGCCAATTACAAGACACATAAAGAGTTTGTGGGTGGGATAGTACCAAGGTGACTAAGGTCTGGGATTAAGTCTTTGTCCAGGAGAAAAGCTTTGAGAGAAAATTAGGCCTTATTATCTGGACACAAAGTTTCTAGAGACTTAGATGATCCTTCAATGTATTTGGATCACCTGGGGGGTTGGTTTCAATATGTATGATGTGCCCTAATATCAATACTGTCTTCTATGAATTTAAGATTAGCAGCTTGGGCCAATTTGCAGTAAGAACCAGGATGGGAGCCTTATTCTCACATCCCCAAATGCTGACTACAGATTGTAAACTGAGTTCTCAGGCCATGTCTTTTCTGTTCACTACTGCATTTCCCTGTCTGCTAATGCCCAACATACAGCAGGCTTTTCCTTTGTAGAATTAAATGCCTAATCAAGGTATTAGACTTCAACTCAGCTGGATGCCAGTTGGCCCTTTTGCTTCTACTGATGGGGTTTTCAGTCTTTTCTGGAACTCAATCCCAGATTTCTCTCTGGATCTGGCCTTTGGCTACTTCCCTTTAAGCCCTGGGCTGCTTGATACTTCCAAGAGAAGTGGTTCCAATGTATAATCAAACCATTTCCATTTGAGGTTAACAGCTCAACATAATTTCTTGACTCTCCCTCTAATTTGTTATTCAAGAGGCACTCCTCTCCACCCACCCCCTCCATCACTACCATGGGAATGGCCTCTGCAGTTTTACAACTAAGAAACATTATAAACAAACTGCTATAGCAGCAGAGAAAATTTATATCTTCCCAGAGCAAATATTAAATCCATCTCTGTGCTTAGCTAAACCAAATAATTCCTGACTTTGCGTTTTGCTTTCACAATCATAAAACTGTGAATAAAGACAACTAAAGATGGTAGCAGAAAGAGCTCACCTATATTAATCTAACATAATCCCACAGTGTGATTAATTCTGGCTTAGAAAGAGGAGCCAATTCGAATTGCTAAATTAGATGATTCTAACTCAGTAAGAATTTCCTTACAGGTCTTACTTTCTAAATATTACTATTTTTATCACTTTGACAATTACTATCATCCTCTTCTTATTTGTCTACCATACATCTTTTTTAGGGAAGAATCTGTTCAAATCTTTTTCTTTTTCCTTTATTGTGTTTGTTTCCTAATAATTGAATTTTGAGAGTTCTCTATATATTATGGATATAAGTTTTTATCAGATCTGTGATTTGAAAGTATGTTTACCCAGTCTATGGCTTATCTTTTCAATCTCCTAAGAGATAAGTTCCTCAGGCACGTTGGTGTTCTCTCTGCAGAGTAAAGTCTCCTCTCTCCTCTGTGACTTTACAGAGCACAGGCTTACCTATTGTTATTCTTTTATTTAGTAAAATCCACTTTATAATTTTTAAAAATTGATCATAATTTTCACATTGCATCTGAAAAAATTTTGCCTAAGAGAACTTACATAGTTTAAGATTTTACACTTCGGTTCCTGATCCATTTTGTGTTGGTTTTTGCATAAATTGCAAGGTAAGGACAATGTTCTTTCTTACATATGGATATGCATTGTTCCAGCACCATATTTTGGGGGGGGGGAAGAAGATCATCACTTGTCCACTAATTTCTGGATTCTATCTATTATAATGATCTATCTGTTTACATTTAGGCAAACCCCACACTGTCTTGATGGCTGTAGATTTATGATGCCTTGACGTCAAATAGTATAAATTTTCCTGGCCTGTTACTCTTTTACAAAAGGTTTTTAAACTCCTTTTTAATCTCTTTTCATTTCTATACGAATTTTAGAATTATCTAACCATGGTAATGCTGGCAACACAGAATGTGTTATGAAGTATTCCCTCCTTTTCAATTGTCTAGCAAAATTATCTTTATATAGAATTAGTATCTATTACGTCTTCCACAAATGTTTAGTAGAATTCATAAATAAAGCCATCAAGGCCATTCTGGATTTGAGGGTGCTTGATAAAGAGTGCAAGAATTCATCAACTTGGAGGTACTCTCGAAGGACAAGAGTTTGAAAACCTTGCCCAGGGCCCCTGAGGATGTGGCAAAATTTTTGCTAAGGTAACCAGAAGAACATGGAAAGTGATGGCCAATGCTGAGCAAAGTGGGATTGCTTGATTTTGCCTAGCAGAGATCTACTCTGTGGAAGTAATAATGCAGCTGAGGGAGGTGGACCCGTTGGAACCAATATCTGAAGCCAGAAGACCCATCAGAGAATTGTATTTTATGGGAGGTCCCAGAATACACCATGTGCCAAGACTATTAGGAATGCATCAATGATTGTGGCACAAGCTTCACTTAGGCATTTGGTATTGGTCCTTCCCTGCAGATCAGAGCTGGGCTTGTTAATATCCTTGAGGACAATGGGACTTAAGAGAAATAGAGGCCAGGTGGCAGCTTTTAACCACCAGAAGCCAGGGGACCATAATTACCATTAAGTCTAGCAGGTCAAGGGGGCAATGAAGGGGTTTGACCTCCAGGGAGTTATGGAGCTGGTTAATAGAACATGGTGTCTCTAAGGGTAGAACAGACAGGCAGCCAAGAAGATGGCTGATTAACATCTACAACCAGAAATAATCAAGGATGGAGGGATAGGAGACTGAAGGCAGTCTTCCAGATACAAAGCCACAATTCCTTTCACAGTTGCTGAACTGGTTTTCAGATCTGGAACCCACTGACTAAAAAATTAGCTAGGTCTCTAGTATAAAGGATTCTGCAACACTACAGCAAGTAAATAATGTAATAATTCTCTCAGTCCTTTCCCAAATGGACTCATGTTCACTTACTAAAGTGATGGTACACTGAAAAAATAAAACTCAAGAAGTGTGAGACACAGGGTCTGAGCTGACTTTAAGAGCTAGAAATCCAGAGCATTCCCATGATCCTTTTATTGGAACTGGAGTTTTTGGAAGCCAGGAAATGAATGGAGAACTGACTAAAGTCTGGCTCATGGTGGGACCATTGGATTTGTGAATCCACACATGATCCGCAGATCATTTCTCCAGATCCTGAGTTGATAGAGTGGGCAGTTAAAGCAACTCCACGCTGGATCCTTGGCTGATGGGGTAACAACTATCACAGTGGAAAATCCCCAGTGGAAACCACTGAAATTAACTCTGTGTGGCCAATATAGCAAGTTTAAAATTACATTACATTGAGGAGTGAGGAGAGCACAGGAAAAATCAGTGTGATCCATAAAAAACTAGAAAGGTGATCCCTGCCATACTTTTGTTTCATTCACCAAACTGGCCCTGAAAGAACAAGATGGATCCCAGATAATGGCTACTGAAAGCTGAAGCAATGAGTTCTGATCACAGTTGCAGCTATAGCAAATTAATAAGGTCTCCAGGCCTATGGAATGGAGCCATTGATTTAGCAAAAGCATTCTTTTGTATTTCAATAAGAAAAGAGAATCAGAAACAGCTTGCATTCATGTGCAACAGTATTCATTTAGAGTTTTGAATCAGAGCTATATTAACTGCACCCTTCCCATTGACAAAATAGAGCTTAAAGAGCTTTGGATCACTGAGCACTCCACAGATCATCACATGGACGCATTCCATTGACAACAGCATGCTGCTTCCAGAGGCAAGAAAGGGTGAGCATATTAGAAATCTTGGTTAAGATAACATGTACTTCAGACAGCAGGAGATCAATTTTATGAAGATTCTTAGACCTGTCACTTCAGTATAGTTTTAGGAGGTTAGTGGTCATGGCTGTGCTTGGACAGTACCTCAAAAATAAAAGAAAGTATTGTATCTTGCATCTTCTGATAAGTCCCTTAGGGTTATGGTGACAATACATCTATATCAGAGAATTCTGTTTTGGCCCATTTGCCTGCTGATATGGAAATTCAGAAAAGAAGAATTTGGAGAAGAAAGGGCTTGGTAGTATGTCCAGGCTGTCAAGCCAACAGCACAATGTCTTGGCCACATGTCTTAACAGACCCTATGGTGTCTGAGGTATCAGAAGTAGGAAAAGATGTGGTGTAAAGCTGATGACAAGCACCAGTGGGATAATCACAGCCCAGACCCCTGGGAGTCAGGAGGAGTAAGACTATGTCATCCAAAGCAGAGGTGACTGACATACCTAAGTTGAAATGTTCAGTGAGTTATGCCTTTGTATAATCCCATAAGCACAGGTAGAACCCATGACTTGCTTCTAGCCAATAGACTATGGTAAAGCTACACCGTAGATTAAGTTACGCCATAGCAAAGGTGTTGAGATAGTTACCCTTTTGATTACATCATGTTATATAATATTCCCGTTTTAGCAGACAGGAACAAGATTCTGCTGATGGCTTTAGAGAAGTAAGCTGCCGTTCTGTGAGAAGGTCTTGTGGTTAGGAGCTAAGAGTAAACTTTAGCTAAGCATGGTTCTCAGAGGACAGACCACAAGGGACCTCAGTCTTTCAACTGCAAGGAATTGTATGTGGGCAATAATGATGTCTGGATTGTGTGACCTTGGGCAATTGTTTAACTTTTCTAAGTCTCAACTACCTCATCTTTAAAATAATAAAAAAAAATAATGAAAATTGCTGATACTTAATTAACAATTACTACATGTGATGTGAAAACTAAACCAACACACTTTTCTGCTTTTGGGGTAAACAATACTGGGATAGGCAAAAACAAAAGTTGCATGGGCTGAAATAGTTTTTCTTAGAAGATAAGTTAGTCACAACAACTTATTTAACAAGACTAAATGCTCATGCATCAATACTTCTCCCCAGCCCCTTTCCTCACTGTGCCCACCAACCTATGTATCTCATGTCATAAACTACCCTATCCCCAACCAGTCAATGGATTTTTAAGACTCCTCATAAAATCATTGGTCCAAATTTTCATGCCACATATAGGTGTGTACATACATATGTAAACATATATACACACATATACATGATGTTATATGTATACATTTTTTAATATAATATATATGTTTTTTCTCCTGACTTCCCTGTTCTGAGACTCTCCTAAGAATGGTATTTCCCTTTATAGCAGTAGGCTTAATAAATTGAGTTATGCTGATTAATCTGGCTTTTGGAAGTTTCTTTTGGGGATTCACAGATGGCATAGGCCTTCTTCTAAGAACCACATATATATTAATTTTTTTAATCCTCAAAGTAGCCCTATGAGTTAGATATTATTATTATCCACATTTTACAAAAGCAGAAATTGAGATCTCAAGAGTTTAAATAACCTAGGAGAGTGCTTTTGTGAAGATGAAATGTAATAATGCAGAAGGATACAGTATAGGTGCCTAGCACAAAGTAAGTTTTAGGAAATCTGACTATTATTTATTTTTCTTTTACATTAGTAATTGGAAGGAAAAAATAATCACCTTACCAGAGACATCTCTACTATCATTACCATGAATATCTTCATGCTGGGAGAATTGTATACATTTTTCCAATCCCCAAAATATTTGGTTGTAGAGATACCAGAAGGTGGGATATTTTCAGCATGTGTGTGTGTGTGTGTGTGTGTGTGTGTGTGTATACTGTTATGTGAACACACACATACTGTTATGTGAACAATAACATATATTTATAACATATATTTGTTTTCTGGTATTTCCTTTTTTAAAATCTCTATTTTTTATATCCTTCCAATCTTTGATCTAGAGTGGGAATATGACAGTCAGAGATGTTTTGTATTATTTCCAGATCTGAGGAGGTAAGTGTTATTAACTATGTATCATCTGAATCAGGAATCAGGAATTTTTTTTCTGTAAAAGTCCAGGTAGTAAATATTCTGGGTTTTGGTCTCCGTAAAGTTCTGTCACAACTACTCAGCTTTGTCATTAAGGCAAAAAAGTAGCCATAGGTAATACAGAGATGAATGGATGTAGGTATGTATGTTCTAGTAAAACTTTATTTACAAGAACAGTTGGCAGGCAGTTTTTAATCTCCAAGCTATAGTTTGCTGATAGCTCTTCTAGGTGCAACTTTGAAAGCATCCAGAATCCTGTCTTTTTTTCTTCCTTGATTTTCTACCCATGTCTAACGATCCCTAGAAGTGCTCGCTCATAGATGTAGCATTGCTTCTCCATTTACGGGCCCCATCAATAACTCTTCCGGGTTGTCATGATATTTAATATCGCACTTTGGTAGCTTTTATGACAAAATAAAGATATTATAAGTAAAACCTGGCTGGGAAACAACTCGGTTAGCTGCTGAACTGTGTGAGATCTGAAAGTCTGGATGGTATAATGCTGGCGTCGTCTGGCCGTCTTTTAGAGAAGGCGGTCTCTCTATGAGTTTAGACAACAATTTCACTAGGGATAAGTGAACTATTTTGTCAAATTCGGCACCCAATCCAGTTTCATTATTTTAGAACATAAAACTGTTTGGTGATTAGCTTTGTTTACACTTGGCAAAGTATTGCTTCCTCTTCTGAAGGGGAAAAAAAGGACAAAAAAAAAGCTCATAAAAATTTCAAAAAGCTTTTGACTTCAAATAGTTCTTGCAAAACTGCATTTGGATGAGTTAAGTGTGGAGGAATCAAAACCATATGGATTATACTTCTTTTAAAATAAACACTGATTTAAAAATCGAGGGAAAATTCTTGGAAAACTAGGCTTTACTCTTCACAGACTCCAAATAGTCAAAAACAACGTTAAGAAATTTGATAAACCCAAAGCACAGCTGGGTTTACCCATTCTTAATTATAGTGTTTTCATTGTATATCATGTAAAAATAAACAGCCTCAGGAGTGGCCTACATTCAGTTATTTTAGAAGAGTGTGGGGATTTTCATGTATCTTTGGAGTAACCTTTGCCCAAATCCTGGATTTGAGGTAAATCACATTATAGCATTTGAAATGTTAAAATATTAAGCTCTTGTCACTCATCATATTTTATTTTAAAAAACCCAGTCTTTGCCCCCAATCAGAATTAACACAATTTTGAGAAAGACTTATTACAGTTCTCATAAGGTGACTTATTCTGATGTAAATCTATATATTTAAGGATTTAATCACCAAAAAAAACAAAGAATCTAGCTCTCTTATTTAATTAATGACATTTCTGAATGGGAATTAATGACCACCATAAAGCATTAACACCAATTCTTCTTGACCACAATCTTCATTCAAATGGAATCAAATCAACTAACCATTAATTCACTCTCTACCATGTCACATGGAACTCTGCTAAGATGAAGGGTTCAAAAACAAGACACTGTCTCATGGAGAAACAAAGAAGAAAATGTGGTTAAGTAGATGATTACAGTGTAATGTATATTTGTCATAACACATGCAAACATAAATCCTTATGACTCCAGAGTAGAGATGACCGGTTTCCTGGAGGAAAGAGTGAAGATTTTTTAGATGAAGGGACATCTGAATTGGTCCATAATAGGTCAGTATCCATTTACCCGATGACAAAAATGAAGCAGAGCATTTGATGAAAAAGGGACAATACATACAAAAATTGGGAAAACTTGGGTGAATCTGGAGCACTTCTATGTGGCTGGAGGACAAGGAGGGTGTGTTAAGGGGGAGGATGACCAGAGATAAGACTAGAATGTCAGACTTAGCCTTATAAAAAAAGAACTTTCTGAGTCATATTACATCTGGAATTAATGGGTAGCTATGGATGGTATTTAAGTTTACTATGAGATGCAGGGAGAAAAACAATTCTGATAGCTGGAGGATAATTTTTAGGGATGTGAGTGTGTGTATATGTGTGTGGGAGGAGTGAGGGATGAGATTGCTCAAAATAGGACTGGGATTCTCAAAAATTGCATACAGGCTACCGTAATATAGCATTTTGACAAATGCAGCTTTGACACTATCACTAAAAGTAGGCTCTGTGAGGACAGGGACCATATCTGGCCTCCTTCCCGCAGTGTTTTCAGGCCTTGGGACAGCAGGTCTGGCACACAGGCAGTGAGAACTGGTCCAATATCAATACAACATGACCTTCCCATGTGTCATGTTGTATTGATATTAACCAGTGTGATGAGTCATTAATGAACCTCAAGTCTAGAAGATACATAGAAAGAATGATAGCCAAGAAACTAAATTTTAAATTTAATTTGGAATTCATTTTTACCAGTCTGGGAGAAAGAGGAGATAGCCTCTTTCCTCATACACCAGCCCCTTCATTCTCTCAACTCCTATATGCTTCTTCACCCAGATTCTGTTTGTTCCCCTGTGGTACTATGTGCTACCTCCCAAAACAAACTTTCCTCCCAGTTAAAGAGATGCAGCACTGACCCAGGGAAAATTAAGAAGTAAGTGAAATTTTGTCTTCTGAACTCTACTCTTCCTTTCTTTTCCTCTCCTCCTTGAATGACATACATGGCCCTCAACACTGTCAAAAAGCAGCGTGAGACTTCTGGTTTCCAGTTCCACATGTAAGGAAGTTGGGAAGTCACCGCTCTGTCTTAAGAAGCAAAAAGGTAAAAAAATATGAAAAGTCAATAACCATTCTTAGATCCGTAAGAGGAGGGAAGACACAGGGTAAACTGCTGCCCCTATGATTGGAGAGTCAGACAGCTGTTCACAGAGCTGATGGAGCAGGGACACCCTGACAGAAACTGCCTCAGGAGCCAGTGGCACAGTGGGAAGACCTAAATTATAACTGATGAATTGACAGAGGCTCAGTGCAGACCACTCTTGAGAGTTTAAAACTCTCAACAAGAACAGTTGGCAGGCAGAAGGATATTCCAGGGCGACCCTACAGTCTTGTGAGATTTACCTCCAGGAAAAAAAGCTGATTCTCACAGAAAATATAAGAGAAAAATCCCTTCCTGCTTTTGGTAGAGGTAAAGGAAAAGGCACCATTTTGAAATATGCCAGAACACTCTGTTCTTAACAAAGCCTGCTATCAGGAAAACCAACCCAGAGCCTAACCTGCTGGGGCATTATCAGAATCTGACTTGGAGAAAATTTCCCAACTCTAGTCTACTCTAGCCATCCTGCTCACCTCATTGAGGAGGGAAAACAACAATAACAACAACAACACACACACACACACACACACACACACAAATGAACAGTTGAGAAGCTTTTGTGAGGTTCATAGTCCAGAGTCACTGAAAGATGGAGACCTAATCACAGGACTATCTCCATGACCCTCATATCTCACGACCACATTGCTAAAGCCTATTTATAGCAGTTCTTTTACTCAGCACATCATGCCTGGCTATCTGGAAAAAAATTACAAGGCATACCAAAGTCTAAAAATACAATTTGAAGAGACAGAGCAAGAGAAGAATCAGACATGGCAAGGGTGTTGAAATTATCAGACCACGAATTGAAAACAACTACGATTAACATGCTAGAGGCACTAACAGGTAAACAACATATGAGAATGGATGGGGAATGTAAAAAGAGAAGGATATTCCAAGAAAGAATCAAAAAGAAATGCCTGAGATAAAAACAACAATAAAAACAAGACACTGTAACCCCATGGCTGTTTCACAGCTCAGGAAAGAATTTCTCAGCTAGAGGATATATCAATAGGACACTCAAACACTGAAAAGCGAAGAGAAAACAGACTAAAAACAAAGGGGAAAAAAAAAACCAAAATAAAGCAAAAACAAAAAACAAAAAAACCCAGAATATCCATGAACTATGGGACAGCTACAAAAGGTGTAACATAGGCATAAAGGAGAAGCAGAAGGAAAAGCAAGGAACAGAAGAAATATTTGAAACAATAATGACCGAGAATTTCCAACTTAAGGTCAGACACCAAAGGACAAACCTAGAGCTCTGAGAACACCCAGGAGGATAAATATCAAAGCAAATTATACCTAGGCACTTGTTTTCAAACAACATAAAATCAAAGATAAAGAAAAAACATTTGAATGAAGCAGAGGGTGGGGAACTGGTGGGGGTGGTGAGAACAGCTTACCTATAGAGAACACAGATAAAAATTACATCTGACTTCTTTTTAGAAATCATGGAAGCCAACTGAGAAACTCTCGTGAGGTTCATAGATTGAAATATTTAAAGAGGAGAAAACCAAAAACCACCAACCTAGAATTCTGTACCCTGCAAAATTATCATTCAAAAGTGAAGAAGAAATAAAGAGGTCCTCAAGAAGACAAAAATAGAGAGAATTTTTTGTCAGTAGACCTGCCTTGCAATAGATGTTAACAAATGTTTTTTTAAAAAGAAGGAGAATAATATAGGTCAGAAATTCAAATCTATATAAAGTAAGGAAAAGCATTTAAGAAAGAATAAGTGAATGTGAAATATATCAGTGGTTTCCAGGGGTATAGAATGGAGATGAATAGATGGAGTAAAGAGGATTTTTAGGGCAGGAAAATTTCTCCCTACAATCCCATAATGATAGATACAAGGTATTCTACATTTGTTGAAATCCAAAGAATGTATAACACCAAGAGTGAACCATAATGTAAACATTGGGCTTTGGGTAACTATGATGTGAAAATGTAGGTTCATCGTTGTAACAAATGTCCCACTCTAGTGGGGGATGTGTATTGTGTGGGAGGGTATGCATGTGTGGGTACAGGGTGTTTAGGGGAAATCTCTGTACCTTCCTCTATTTTGCTGTGAACCTAAAACTGCTATAAAAAAAAAAGTGGAAAGGAAAAAAAGCAGTATGAAACAGAGACATGAATATAATTCTTGTTCACCTTGTAGTTGACTGAGGTTTGCTAAGCCTCAGTTTCTGTATTGCTAATATGGACATAAAAATAATGGCAAACATGAAAATATTTATTTTGATAAGTGCACACCCCTTAATAAGTGTTAATTCTTTTCTTTCCACCCTTCTATCCTATCCCACAGCATGCTGTAAGCCAGTTACTGTCTTCCTTTTAACACAAAAGTGATATATTTTTAGCTATAGGCATTTAAATGGAAACTTAAACTCAACTATTCAGTTAGAAGATTTCATGTCTAATTGTGATATAAATGTATTTTCTTTTTTTAAAAAAAATAATTATACCAAAGATCACCTCTCTCTCTCTCTCAGGTAAATAATAATTTTTAGGGAGACTCCAGCCTAAATCCCTATTTTAGAAAAAGAAACTCTTCTGAAAGGACACAGTCTAGCTGAAGTATGTAAATGAAGACTGATTTACAGACCTCCAACTACAGGCCCCACCACTGGCCAAGGACCCAGTGACTCACCCTTCCCATAGGCCACACCCAGTCAACTATGGAGCATGATGGGAAGACTAAGATGAGGAACTCCTCTATAGTTGGCTTTCACTTAAGAATTCCTGATGGCCTTGCTTACATTCCTTAGATTGTAGGACAGTGTTAGGATGCTTCTGCTCAATCTCCCCTCCCTTTCTCCTTCAGAAGGTGTCAGATCAGAATCATGTTCAGATGTTTCTACCAGTCTCTTCTAGATCCCTCTCCATTTCCCCCTTAGGAAGTGGTCCCTCATAAAACTTTTGCAAATTTAATTATATCTTGGTATTTGTTTCCTAGGGGACTAGAATAACACACTAACCAATGAGAAATTTCTTTCACTCCAACGATGACTATTAAGGTCTTTACCTTCAAAAATCAAACTTGCTAACAATCTTTAAATGACAGCCTGCACTGTCAAAATGAAACAAACACACAAAGCATGAGTTAGCATGCTTACTACAGTGACACACAGGGTGAAGTTCAGTCTTCAAGTCCATTCCATAGGTCTCCTATCTATCCACCCACCCACACTCCTCATACTCCAAAGGGACTTAAATTTTGATGCTCTTTCATTCATAACATGCAAATGTTAGGTGTCTTTCCCAATTTTTCCTCTTGTATTTAAACTGAACCTAGCTCCAACCGCACCCGTCAAGCCCCATCTGTATAGTTTCCTTAGCACCAATGCCTCCCAGTAGTCTCCTGTGCAGGAGTCCCTCCAAAACAACTGTTTTGTCTACCTGTGTGCACATGGCTGAGTGATAGAGCTAATTGTACATCTGGTCACATTGTTTGTGATTCCTTTTTGTGTTCTACACAGTGCTTAATAAAGAGCTTGATACACTGTAGATGCTGTTTCCTAAAAAGACAAATCAGTCAACATTATACAAAGGAAATAGAATGGATTTTGGAAATGGGGCATTTGGGTTTAAATCTCAGATCCCTCACTTACAAGTTATGTGACTTGAGGTAAATCATGTAATTTCTTTGAAGTTTGTAAAATGGGGACCATAGAACTCACATTATAGAGTCTTTATGAGGATTAAATGAGATAATTTATTTATTTTCACTCATCCTACTGAGATCTTGCTATGAGCCAGTCTTGAGGATACATCAATGGATGAGTGGGTTAGGGTGCATAACCCCCCCAAAATTTTGTTTTAGTTGTATCAAAAGACAGTAAAAAAATTGAACAAATTAAAATATTAATCTAATTTACCAAAACCTTCACAGCAACACCAAGATGTATGTTTAATTGAATAATTGAGTACTATAGGCTATCCAAGTTGACACCTAAAACTGACTATCACATACTCTAAAATGTTAATTCCTTTGCCATAAATGGCTTAACTTACAGCATACTTTGGAGGACCTGGATGTATGATAAGCTTTCCAATGAAAATCATTTTCCCAGGGTCTTTTAGAATATCTCTCATAGCAAGATCACAGTTAATCAGGATTTTAAAAAGAAAGATGCTTAATTTTCCTAAAATGAAACAACACATTAGTCAATCTTTCCTGTTGTACGATTCTATACTGATACAGCTAACCAGGCTAAACTTTAAGCCATTCATTATTCTTAAGTATATTTTAAAAATAGTAGAAAAGATTTTAATGCTCTACAACAGCCAGCAACCAGGAAAAATATCAAATGTCTTTAAATGATTAATAAGAAAAAACTATCTTTCCTTCTTTTGTAGTACCTCATATTTTTTATTCTAGATAAATATGTTTTTAATATTCATTACATTGATTAAACACCCATGCCTTCCATTTAGAACAAAATTGAAAGCATATTTATTTTGCCAGTAATTATTAAGCAGCATGTGAGTTGAAAAATCCAAGTTAAAGTCAGTGTAGAAAGTTTGTTAAATAAATCACCTGTAAAATGAACTCAATAAGATGTACCCTTATTCCCTTTCATTATCAAACATGAATGCTCTTGTGTTTTTCTGTTTTCCTTCACAAAAACAATTTTTTTTAAAGTTAATGGATGCTTTTTCCTTTTTGTCCCCCTTACTACTTAAATTCTAAATAGTATAGTCTAAGCTCTTGGTTTCATAAATGTGGATGGACCTTTATACCCCTTGCCCCCTTTTCCTGTGGGAAACAGGGAACATCACTTCTAGTACTGTTCCATAGAGAAGGCAGACACCATATTGGTCAAAGATGGCAGAATTTTTTTTTTTTAAAAAAAAAGCAGACTAGCCCCTGGACTCACTGTAATTTATTATTGATTAGACCACTCTGTCACATCAACTGGAAACTAGAATCTGAAGTCATTCTTTCAGGTGTGAGGGAGTTCGATTTGAACCAACCGTTAAAAGATTTTTAAGTGCACATCCAGCTCTCAGTCTGACCACAGTTTTCGGCATCCTCATGCAGAATACTTCCAGTCATCTTGAACATACCAGCTATAAACCATAATTGGTACATCGAGATCCAGTTTTTCCCTCTGACCACAGAATAAAAGGTTGGAATATCTCTGTATTTCAGAAGTCTGCTTGTCTCCAAAGTGATTTTGCTTTCTTAGTACAATTTCCACCTCTGCTCTCACCCTCAAAATCGCTTTTAAAACTAAAAGTAATCCCATTCATTGCTAGGAGAGAAGTATCTATCGAGTTAAGGAATATAATGCTAAAATTTTAAGACCATTGTAACTTATTGATGAGTAGTTCAGTAACAATGAAAAATTAATATTTTATTGAATAATATATGCTGAATCCCAAAGACTGAAAAAACTATACAAGAATAGAACAGAAGAGGAAACTGAGGCATGGGAGGATACTTGAATTACTCAGGACCCTCTGCTAGGCATGGCAATTTATTACTCTCCCAGGCTCCTGGGGCTTGTATCACCAGGTTTGTCTGTTTGGTAAATGACATTCATTGTAACTTCTTCCATATGATACATGATGTGCAAAAGCATATTAAAAGTCTTTAAAGTCACTAATCTTCAGCTTGTGTTGAAGATTCTTTCTTTTCCTCCCTCTTCCTTCCTTCCCTTCTCTTCCCTCCCTCCCTCCCCCCTCGTACCTCCCTCCCTCCCTTCCATCCTTCCTTCCATTTTTTTTTTTTTTTTTGCCAATTAATATCCTGATGTACTAGTGCTTTCTAGAATACATTTTAAGAAATATTATGCTAGAGGGGCACCTGGGTGTTTCAACCGGTCAAGTGTCCACATGTTGATTTTGGCTCAGGTCATGATCTCAGGGTCACAGGATTGAGCCCTATGGTGGGCTCCAAGCTCAGCTCTGAGTCTACTTAGTTGTACTTAGTCTCCCACTCCCTCTACCCCTTACCCCATTCACACTCAATAAGTAAGCAAGTAAATAAATAAATAATAAATAAAATCTTTAAAAAATATTATGTTAGATTCTGCAGCTGGTATAAAGGAGAGTCAAAAGTGGTATTTCAGAACGAGGGAAATACTGTCTCTAACTTTCTTCAGGGAAAGAGAGATTTACAGATAGGGAAAAAGACAGCAGTGAAATAACACCAAAAGACCAAAAACTGTAGGACTAAGAAAAAGAGCATTAGTTTTTGACTGGGTTGGGGAGCAATTACTAATGGTATAGAGTTGTGGGCAAAACTAGATCTCAGTGATGTAAGTAATGAAAATGTATTGAAAGAAATTTGGCTCTATTCATTTGGCTATACAAGAAAAGAGATGATTCGTTAGGAAAGACAGATGTGTTAAGTGAACTGGATATTGTTTATTTGAAAACAGTTGAAGCTTTCTATTAGAAGTTAGCACGGAATGATTGATTGAGAGAGAAAAAAAATGAAGATCAAAAAGCTTCCCGTAAAATAATTACATAAAAGGATGTAGGTTTATCTTCTCTCCTTCCCAAATCCAATATTGTTAAGATTGGATTGGAAGATTCACTATCATTAAGATGTCAATTTTCTCCAAAGTCATCTATGGATTCAGTGCAATCCCTACCAAATCCCACCAGGCACTTCTGCAGAAATTGGCATGCTGATTTTAAAATTCATATGAAAATATGAGTTACCTAAGAGAACAAATTTTTTTTAAAAGGACAAAGTTGGAGAAATAACACTACCAGGTTTCTGGACCTTAATATATCTATTATAATATATGTAATACAATATAAATAAATATATGTTTTATAGCTATATAAATATACTAATTATAATGCTAGAGTAAGCAAGATAGTGCATTTTGGAGTCATAGTAGAAAAATATGTCAATATTCCAGAGATTGAAGAGAATTTGAATCTCTATATTGAGAAATCTCCCAGAATATCCAGTAATATCTGTATTTACATAAAAATTGTGAAATTTTAGAATATCCCAACCCTAATTCCTAATAGCGGACCTCAATATCAAGATCCTAATTCCTTTTAGCTGATAACATCTGGGAGTTAAAAATTCCCCGTTTTTTTTCCCCTATAAATCCCATCAGGAGATAGGATTATTTAAAATCAGGACACAAGTATTAAAAAAATGTATATAAACTCTTTTTTCTTCCAGGACTGCAGAAAAAAAAAAGAAAATAGGATTGATGACCTTAGAAAAATGGAGATGTGAAGTTCCCCCTCTCTTCCCCAACAAAAAGGGACTCTTGATACCAATTTCAGTAAAAGAGTAGAAGGCCCCTATAGCTGCAAGGGAGAATGTTAAAATGAAAATCTGGAGAAGAGATGTCCTAGTATGACCACCATGTGGATAGAGACAAGTCAATTATTCTAAGTACAGATATCTGGGATTAGCCATAAAGTGTTTCGGTAATGCCCAATTTTGCTTAGTTGTTTTGAGATTGAACTTGGAGCAAATATTGCTTATCACCTTGTGAGGAGATGCAACCCACTCAACGGTTTGTTTTTTCAAGTCCTGGGCAACCTGAGCTCTGCTTGGGCATTCTGGCAGAGAGCAGAGAAACAGGGCACGAAGGTACGACAACTCAGGGCAGTCCTGCATCCCGCTCTCAGGAGAGCAAGAAACTGCCAAGACAACCATCTGGGACTCTGAGTATCAGCTCAGTGCCCACCCCAAGAAACTCAGGCTCAGCTCTGCCTTGAAATCAGCCTGGGAGGCTTCTTTGTCATTGCTTTTTCAGGTGACATATGTTCAAAGAATTGTGTGAAGTACTGAAGAAAATCAACAGAGTAAGTGTTTGGCATTTTCATAATTCTTTTTTAAAAATATTTTATTTATTTGACAGAGAGAGAGATCACAAGTAGGCAGAGAGAGAGGGGGAAGCAGGCTCCCTGCTAGATCCCAGGACCCTGAGATATGACCTGAGCCGAAGGCATAGGCTTAACCCACTGAGCCACCCAGGGCCCCCATTTTCATAATTCTTAATTACTGGCACTTCCTAGGACTTGCAGCCCTTTTTATTATCACTCTTCATCTCGTATCAGAAGAGTTTTCAAAACTCAACTGTTGAAAAAAATCTGAAAATCACATTAGGACAGATGATGGGGGCACCTGGGTGGCTCTGTGGGTTAAGCACCTGTCTTTGACTCAGGTCCTGATTTCAGGCTCCTGGGATGGAGCCCCATGGTGGCCTGCTCATCAGGGAGTCTGCTTCTCCTTCTGACCCTCCCCTCCGCTCATGCTCTCTCTCTCTTCTCTCAAGTAAATAAATAAAATCTAAAAAAAAAAGAAAAAAAAAAACCACTGATGATGTTATTCTCATAGATAGTTCATAGTACTCAGCCTCCTCAAAGCATAAATTGCATAAATTGTGTTTCAAAGAGAAAAATCCTTGTTCAATTAGAACTCCAGGGATGCCTGGGTGGCCAGTGGGTTAAACGTTGGACTCTTCATTTCTGCTCAGGTCAGGATCTCAGGGTTGTGAGTTTGAGGCCCACATGCTGGGGTGCTGGGCATGGAGCCTGCTTCTGATTCTCTCTCCCTCTCCCTCTGACCGCATTCCTCATGATAAGAGAGGACTTCTCTTATTAAACAGTATGTCATGAACTGACCACTCCTCAAAAGAAATATGTTCACAAATCCATGAAGCATTTATTTATATTCAATCAAGGTACATTTATAGAGCACTAAAAGTAGGCATGGCAATATAAGATGTTCTGGAGAAGTAAAAAAAAAAAAAATTAAGAAGAGATAGAAATATCACAGAATACTTAAAATAGCACTGACAAAGTAGTACTCAAATGGAAGGACAGAAGAAAGCGTTGTAAGAGCACAACAGGAGATCCTTGGAAAAGCTTGCCTGAGAGGATGCCGTTTGAACTGCTTCCTGGGGATAAAAGGGAGTTTGCCTGAGGAGTGGAATGTATCACAAACAGAAAGACAAGTATGTACAAAGGTATGAGATTAAGGCTGTTGTGTTTTTAAAATAGCATGGAGTGTCCTGAAGTTGAAACGTAGGTGTATGAGGCATGGAGAAACAAAGGGACATAAAAGCAGAGAATTAGATTCAGAATAACAGTTAAAAATGAAAATAAGTTTTCGTGTTTTGTTTGTCTGTTTGTTTCGTATATATTGAAGGTAAAAAGGAGGCAAAGGAGGTTTCTAAAGAAAGAGCTGACGTGACTAACCAGGTTAATACATTGGAAATATGGCATGGTAGGGTGAGGGAGGTGGCCCGGAAAGGGCAAGTAAGCAGTGGGAGGCAAACAAAAATGTAAATCTCCAAATTAACATTTTCTCTCTTGTAAATATTTGTAATTCCGGAAAAACAAATGTTTTGATGTACAGAGGAAATTCATGACGCTTTCTCAAGATTCAGAGTTGACAACAAATGTGCTTTTGGAATACTGACTCTCGAAAGGGACATGCCTGGAAGCGATGGGGTGGGAAGCGAGCTGGTAGCCCAGAACCGTGGAGAGGGGTATCTCTCTGGAGTCATTCAGAGTGCAGGGCAAAATAACTGCTTTCATAAATAAATGGTAAAAATTCTGGAGGTCTACTCTAGACCTAGAAAGACTTACTCTCTGACATGTGTTCCAAGAATTACTTTTTCTTGATGGAAATTCATTATCATGTTATGAAAAAACTTTGCCATATCTTAGGTCTAATACTGTTTGGACAGCTACCTTCAAAGGCTAATGAGAAAAGCACTCTTTATGGTGATTTGGGTTAAGAAAAATGTCACAGGATTCTTTAGGGGGTAAAAAATGAATTAGATTTCAGTTGATGAGGTTTATAATTATAGTGAAATTTGCAAAACTGCTTGCTAGAAGAATCCTGTATCCTGGACTGCCAACACGCTCTCAAAAAATGCTCCAAAAATGGTCACTCTAGAAGGTATGAGAAACACTTCTTCTTTTTTTTTTTTTTTTAAGATTTTATTTATTTATCCGACAGACAGAGATCACAAGTAGGCAGAGAGGCAGGCAGAGAGAGAGGAGGAAGTAGGCTCCCTGCTGAGCAGAGAGCCCAATGCGGTACTCGATCCCAGGACCCTGGGATCATGACCTGAGCTGAAGGCAGAGGCTTTAACCCACTGAGCCACCCAGGTGCCCCATGAGAAACACTTCTAATGCATCTCATGTTGGCCCTTTAAACTCATGAACTGAACTGACCATGTGACTGACCGATCACTGAAAGCGCAGAACTTATATATTTACATTCTCAGGGCCCCGATGTCTTGTGAAATGGTTGATCTTGTTCACTATATTCTTCTCAAAATAAAACCAAATTGCAACATGTGAGAAGACCTCCTTCTTTTGTTTTTCAATTGACTTTCAAGTGATGGCTCATTGAACACTCCCCAAGGGTTGTTATTTTGGTTCTACTTCTTGTTGGTAATGTTTGACTTAAACAATTCAATTTAAAAATTAATACTCACTATGCGTTAGAGACCATGCAGAACACTAACTCAAGGGTGACAAGACCTGCCAAGATACCATTCGTAAAATGCTGGTGGGGATGGGGGTTGGTCACCACTTTGAAGAGGTAGGAGGCAAGAGAGGTCCATAATTCTTTCACTACGATTCTGAAATGCAGAAAGCACTGAAAACAGATTTGTCGGCAAGATTTGCCTTGCAGTGATGGAAATGGGGTTATTTATGATCTTTATCCTATGCAATGGAAATATTCATACATTTTGCTGTATAGGTATTAGCATATTTAATTACCGGGTGCTGTGCCAGACACACACTCCTAGCAATGTTACATGATACATGGCGTATGTCTTGTATTACCTTTCCCACATCTGAAAAATTCCAAATTCTGAAACACATGTGACTTTGAAAATTTTATAAAGGGATTATGAATCTCTATTTCCCTCTTACAATGTTAAACCTTCCAATAGGTGAAATCAGCTGTGTAAATAAAACTATTAGCATTTACCCTAAATCTTTTATTTTATAGACTACATTTAAAAGGAAACCCTCCTCAGACCTCCTACACAGTTTACTTGGTAGGCTTTAAAAACAAAAAGCCTCATGATATGTAAAAATAAGTTTTTCTGTGCTTTCCAATGTTATTTTTTCTATAGTGCGAGTTGTGTTTTTTTATACCGGTTCTTCTTCCCCTTTGTGACTTGGGTTTGTAGGATGTAGATTGTGTGGAGGATTTTCACAGAACTCCAGCGACCTGGAGAGCCCACGTTGAAAACCATCATTTGAAAGGACTGTTTTAGGTGGTATATTAAGTAGCACAAAAGCAAGACAAAATACTGCCCCTTGCCTTTGTACGTGGCACAGAACCAAGACCTTTCTTCATTCTTAACTGGGACCCAAGTTAAATTGATTCCTTATGTGCCTGGTGTTTTTCAGCTTTTCAGTTCATCTTATGCAGTCACAGAAATGAATAATAAAAGTTGAACGAAAGCTAATAAGAGAAAACACAACAGGATTCAAAAGGGATAATTAAATTCTTCAACTGTGGTAAGGACAACATTAAAAAATATGAAGCTATTGGTTTATCTTTTATAGATTTTAGCATACCTCTTTATCATCTGCACAAATGCAGCTTCTTAGCCAGATCTTGCTTCATCAAGTAGCAAAAGCAGAGGCTTGGTTCAAGACTTTATTCATAGTTTTGAATTCAAGCCACGAGAAGAATGAAACAAACAAACAAACAGAAAAATCTGCTAGCCATTGAATCTAAGTTTATGATTTTCTCTCTGCTCGGCGGGGAGCCTGCTTCCTCCTCTCTCTCTGCCTGCCTATCTACCTGTGATCTCTCTCTGTTGAATAAATAAATAAAATCTTTAAAAAAAAAAAAAAAAAAAAAAAGGAATTCCAAGCAAAGAGAACAGCATACACAAAGGCACGGAAGCATGAAAATAGCATCACGTTATTTGGGAAGCAGTAAATAGTGACATAGCTATTGTGCATGGTGACTGTTGTGGGGTGGAGGGTAGCATTGTTTTTCCCAAATTATCCTGATGCTGCTTAAGACTGGACCTCCCTTAAAATTACCTATTTGTATGTGGATGAATGATGCTAACTTCCCTAATTGAACATTCAATTATATATGGAAAAAAAATAAACATCCTTGGGTCCCATTGCCAAGGATTAAATATGAAACACCAAACCTACTCTCACCACATGTTTTATGTACTATTCACTTCCAACTTTAACTATATTCTCTGTTTCCTACAAACTGTCTGTTCTGTATAATATTCTTACCTTTGGTATAGCCCATAATGAGCCATTGGCTTGGTAATTATCCATATTCTCTATAATTCCAGAATCAAAATACATTTGATAGATGTCAAATATCTATTCTTTAAGGTATGTATTGGTAATAGATTGCTTAGAGAAGTATGTGTGTGTGTGTGTGTGTGTGTGTGTGAGAGAGAAAGAGAGAGAGAGAGAGAGAGAGAAAGTTTGGATGTATTTGACGTCCTCGATGCTTGCCAACTATCTGATGTGAAGATCTATAAATTGGGCAGAAGTTGGAAAGGATTATAGTTCTTAAATAAATGGGTTTAGTTGTAGCTGTGATGTTTTGAGAGGTAATTTTCAAAAACTTTTCTATGGAAACTAAAGTCTTCAAGGTGTTTTGTAGAGGTCCACTGACATTTGATTCCAATTTAATATTTTAGCTGTACTGATTGTTAAGATACACATTCAAATATGTTCTATACTAAATTTTAACACAATTTAGACCACCTGCATGTTGATTTTTCTTGCCAGATTAATTCATTTTGGGCCAGGCCTTAATATAAAAATCTTCATTACCATCGCTGGGACTATATTTGAACTTGCAAACATGTGTCCTTGATTAAGATGTTTATAGTTTTGTGCTTTTTTTTTAATAACTCACATCTGTACATGCCTGCACACACACACACACACACACACACACACACACAAATACATGGTTGTATCTTATTTTTTGTAAGAGCCAACATGTTCTATTTTCTAAACAACCCAGTAAACCATAAAAATAAATCGGATGCCAAGGCTGATTTGACTTCAGCAGTCACCTAAATTACTGTCTGAAAGTTTTGTTTATGTCAAACAGGATTTTCACTTCTTTTCATATTATGCATTTCCGTGCTATTTGAATACTTAAAATGTATACTCATTGTTACTGTCAGAAAAGAAAAAAAAAAACAAAGAAAAATTATGGGATAAAAGCCAATTTTCAACTTTTTTGCACTAGATTTATTTTTAAAAAGAAAAGGTCCCCCCCCCCCCAAAAAAAAAAAAAGAATATATCACTGCTAAAACATTAGAGCAACACCACTTTTGTTGAACCGATTTTAAAAATTGTACTTATAGGCATGCTAATTGGTAACTGATAAGTACTCAGGCAACAGATTCAAATTGTTTCATCTTTTTTCCTAGTTTTGTGTGCCTGAGTAAGGAACTAAAGACCATTTCTAACCTGCTTCTCAATAGTAAAGCAAAATTAGTCACCTCTGTGGTTGTTATAGAGTTCACTTAGAACATTAAACATTGTTTCTGGCTCTCAATAAGTCTTCAATATATGGTATTTCATCATCAAATATTTTGAAAGAATGAAACATGTTACAGTTGTTTTAAAAAACCAACCAATTGACGATGTGTAACGTGTGGTTGCTCGATGCTGTACTGTGGGGGAAAACTCCACAGCACTCTATTACCTAGGTTTTCCATAGCATTTATTCAGACATGAACTGGTTAAGAGCCGGGTTCTACTGAAAATATGCTAAGATCAATTATATTTCACATTTTCTCAACTTCTCTAAATTGAATTTCCCAGTTTGCAGATGGCATTAAGCTTTCTCTGAGTGAAATGCCAGGCTGGGGGAGGGGGACGCACAGTGTTATTGTGAGTGGGTGGAAAAGTACTTGGATGAGTTCCAGGGTAAAAGGTAACCAGTTGAAAGGGGAAGAAAAAAAAGCACTACGGGATGCCCATGAAATGATTCTTTTGAGCAACTCCTCACAAAGCAGGTGTGGGGAAAGGGTAGCCATTATGGAAGATTCCCCAATGCAATGAGCTCTCAGAGCTGCTGACAATACAATGATGGGTATCAACAAGTTCCTGGAAACCAACCAGGTGATTTATTTTAACCTATATTCAAAACCACAACGTATCTACATCTGCAGCACAATTTGTAAAACTGACCACTTTGATAAGGAAAAACAAACAACCAAATACATCCAAGGAACTGACAATTGAAGTAACTGTGTGCTTAAGGCGATTTTTTACCTTAAAAAATTGAAAATTCTCTTCCCTTTGAAATGGTATATCTATAGGTACAGATAGATTAGATATAGATATAGATATGCTTACAATCATGCCAAGAGTTGTCTGGAGGCAAATCCTGATTATCAACAGAATTTGTTTCATCTTGCCCTTCAGAGAGTACTTAGCGGTGCCCTGCAACAAGGCAGACAAGTTAAATTTGCCTGGTGTATGACCATTCACAAAGCAATTGTACAGCTGTTATCTCCCTTCGCCCTCAAAAGAGTTCATAGGAGCTCCTGCACAGTGAGAGGGAAGACTGGCTGGCGGGGAGATATACGAGAGGTTTCTGCAGCTTCTACCCAGCCATTTGTATGATTGAACACGGTCAATAAGGACAGCATTTGGTAGAGAGGTAGAGACCTTCCAGACAAGAAAATATTTTTTATACATAGGTCTATGAATTCTCTTTGCCATTTAAAGGGTTTTTTAATATTTTACCCCCACATGTCCATATCATTGCATGCTTTCTATAGATAAATTAGCTTCTTATTGCACATGGTTACTCATTTTTTTCAGCTCTTTTTAAAAACCAAAATTTATATTTGGGACCTTATGATCTTTCTTTCTCACTCCAGTTTTAAGCTTAATAAATAAAATTCTATATATTTGAGGTCTTCCTCTTCTTTATATTGCCAAAGATCATTCAGAATGCCCAGTAACCAATTTTTCTATTATATCAATTCATTTTGATATTTTGTTTTTTGTGATACGGGATAATGGGATCTGAATTAAGACCAAAAGCAATTAACCTTGAGGTTATTGTGATGCAAATCAGAACTATACAAGACTGGCCAAATGGCCCGAACTTCTTGTTTATTTGGTTTTAAATCATCTCTGAACACTCTTTTTTTTAATAACAGATTTGCAGAGTACAGGTGGAACTAACTGTTTGGGTTAGAAACCTCTGACTTTTATTCAAGACTGTCATACTGTGAAGACAAATGATGCACATTCCGTGCCATAAAATACTCCAGAGGTGCTTTATCAGGACACAGGAATGCCTGGAGTATTAACTTTTATTAAGACGGCACTTAGTTCGACCTGCTTTCCGTGAACCCCCTTTCAATGTCTCCTCAATTGTCAGAATCATACCAGAATTATGCCAGAAAGTCTTTGTTCTCCACTGGCTGATGCAGCTATTTCAACATAGCTGAATACTGGATGGTGGTTTAAAAAATGCCAGCAAGCACACAGACACTCAAACACGCCCAAGAGAGCAACAACGGAATCCAGTGTGAGATGGTCAAATGCAATGGTTTTATTTTAAAAAATTTATCTTTCCTTTCTTTGTCTCTTTTTTCCTTAACTCACTTTCAGCTGTGATTCTCTTGCCTGTTTTCAAAAATTTTGACCCAATTTTTCACATTAGAAGTTTAACATGTTCTGTTTACTAAGCAAAGCCTTTCAGATCACCCAACAAAACTTAAGAAACATATTCAGAGGCACCTGGGTGGCTCCATTGGTTAAGCATCAGACTCTTGATTTAGGCTCAGGTCATGATCTCGGTCATGAGATCAGCCCTGCCAGCAGATTCTGCACTCAGAGCAGTCTGCCTTTCCCTCTCCCTCTGCTCCCCAACCTCTAACCACCACCCCACCCTGTCCCCACTCTCTCTCTCTCAAATAAATGCATAAAAATAATATCTTAAAAAAATACATTTCAAAAAAAAAACCAACCAAATGATTTATTATAAAGGTTAGAGAAAAGGAGGCTCTGAACATAGGCAATTGAAACAAAATATATTCTATATTGGGGATTTCGGAAATGTTGAATTCGATCTTTCGATGATGAAGTGGTCTGTGGGATCAGTTAGTTCCTAATGTTTCCTGCTCCTGTTAAGCATATAAAGACCAAATCTGTTAAAGGAAACCAAAACTAGTTCTGTGGTGCTATGGGTATTTAATTCTTTTCATTTGAAGTCAGGCATAGCGATAAATAATGCACACACCATTTTGAACAATGCTCAATTTAATTAGAAATAAATGAAATTTGTGTCATTCTCTAAATGAGGAATACTCTACATAATGTACATAATATACATTATTAATTGCCTATTTGGGGATAAAATTAATTCCACTTGAAAACTTATTTTTTCCCCTCAAGTCAGCAGAAAGTATAATTACACACATTTTAAATAAAGGTATATATTTTTTATTCATGCCCAGACTGTGTTAAAAATTATGAAATATTAACATACAAATAAGATGGGTAACAGCATGGCAAAATACATAAAAGTATTGAAAATGTCCTGCTTGAATAAGCAAGCATTCATGAAAAGTGTGAATGCAGAAGTTTTGCATAGACAGACGAAAAATCATGTAGAAAAAGCTGTAATGGAAGTGCTCAAAGGTGTAAATAACATGGCTAATGAGGTAAAAAGACCATTGCAGGCTTGGGATGGAAACAGAAGACATACTGGGCGGGGAGGGGGATGTGAATGAGAACTTTCACAGAACTTTCTTGCCTAGTTCCCATTTTCTGAGCATGCCTTATGTTTTCCCGCCTCTGCACCTTTGCTGGACACCATCCAGTAGATTTGGATGTTTGCCTGTTATCTTCTAGAGATTTCTCATGTGGAAATTTTATGCAGTCCTTAAAATCAAACTTAATGCCCCTTTCTCCACAAAGATTTTCCAGTCCCTCAAGCTACAATTTCTACTATCTCAAAACTCTTAAAACACCTTCTATAACACCAGACGTTGATTAGTCATTACTCAATACTAGGCAACATCTTTACATATATGCATTAGCTCATTGAACTTTTGCCAAAAGCCTTGTAAATCCACCATTCTCGTTTTTATTTTTGCTTTGTTTTTTAAAGATTTTATTTATTTATTTGACAGACAGAAATCACAAGTAGGCAGAGAGGCAGGCAGAGAGAGAGGAGAAAGCAGGCTCCCTGCCGAGCAGAGAGCCCGATGCGGGGCTCAATCCCAGGACCCTGAGATCATGACCTGAGCCAAAGGCAGAGGCTTTAACCCACTGAGCCACCCAGGCGCCCCCACCATTCTCGTTTTAAAGATAGGAGGCTATGGCTAGCAAAGTTAGTAACTTGTTAAAGGTCATATGGCTACGAAGCAGAGGATCTGGATTCAAACCAAGGTTAATTTTATTCTATTTTTATTGAATTTTATTTTTGTAAAAATTTTCTGTGAATTCTGTGTTTCTCTACTAAGTAAAATACTCTGAGTCATGGTGCAACCTGTTGGTCAAAGTCACCAGGGTGATCTTAGTCCCAGGTCTCAGACAATCAGTGCCTGACCAGTGATGATTTCTGGGTTGAGCACTGTGACCCAAGTGGGCCTAACCAAAATGAAACCCAAATCTTTGTAATGCTGGTTGGAAAAAGAGTTCTCCTCTTTTGAGAGATGATTTCTGGATAGGAGAGCTAGACTGATTGTCAGGTTACTACCAAGGTCAAGGCCAGTAAATGGAGTAGGTGATGACTCAGGGAAATGGAGCTGTGCCCTTACCAAATGGCATTTGAACTTTATTCTAAGTGGTAGGTTGCATTATTATTCCAGAATATTCACTGCCCGTTCCTCTAAGAATTATATTTACCCACCCCATCGACATCAGCTTTTGCCATTCAACCTGCTTTGTGAGTTGAAGAATGCATGTGATTTCTGAGAAGACGCTTTAAATATCAGCCTATAGTTGTGCCATTTCTCTTTGTATTACTTGCTGAGAGCTCCTGGGTGGCAGTTGTTCCCCCAGCCTGCATACTAGCATAAAGTAGACACTTGAAGTAGAGAAGTAACCTGCTTCAAAGAAACCTTTGTTGTACACTACAGCATTTTGGAATTCTTTCTATAGCACAGTCTAATGAAAAGCGAATATTACTGTTTATCACCTCTGATCTTTGCCATTAAATTAGCATGTCTTTCATTGTTGAAGCCAGTATGAATTTTCTGTTATTTTCTACTGAAGATATCTTAACTGGCAAACACATTTTAGTCAATGGAATAATGTTGTCAATCCTGAGTCATATCAAGAAAGCTTTTAACATAAAAACGTCCCAAATATACCTCATGACGTAATCCTGCCTCTGTAGTGTCTGGTGCTGCCAGGGTAGGGGTGGGGGGCGACAGGATGGAGGTCACCATCTCTAGACATCTACATGAAATGGAAAGGAGCTTTTCCCATTTCTCTCAGCATCTTAATGAAGCCATGTAGAATAAATTTAATACAATGCAAAGAAACTTACCATTTGTATTGTCGAGAATTTTTTTCTCCATAAAATGTGTTCTCCCTTATTAACAAATAAAATCAAAAGCTGAAGCACATAAGTGAATCTCTTTGATGCTTATTTCAAAGCATTTCAGAAGAATTAATTACAGTAATACTCTGAGAAATATTTAAGTGTTATTATTTCTCTTCCATACATGGGGAGGTGGAAACCCTGAAAGTTGAAATATCTTTCCTGGAGACCACACAGCAAGTCACTGGCAGAGCTCAGCGTTCCTAACCTTGTTGACCTCCACAATCTCGGTGTGGTCTGCAACCTTTTTACATCAGTTCATAGGAAGAGAAGACTTTTTACAAAACACTTCACTGGCAGTATAACTCAGAACTTCTTTTAGTGTTTATTGCCATTTATAGCCTGTTTTGAGTCCACCCTTAGGATCAGCAAGATATTTGAATTAAATTACTATAAATCCTGAAAACCAGGCAATGTGTGTTCTAAATGTCTCTTAGGCATCAAACATGAACAGGAAAATGCATTGTTCAAGTATTCTTTGAATATATCCTCCTCCCTCCCTTGAATGTAATTGAATTGCCTGAATAAAGCTGGGAACATGAAAGTTGGACCCATAAAAAGACCTATTGAGAAACAACAATCATTTTTCCTCCAAAAGAATGCATTACATCTACCAAAATAACAACAACAACAATTATTATTACTATAATTATTATTGTCATACCTGGACATGACCTGAATTTTAGCAATTTTATGACCATATCAGGTACATTACCCAATTGTTCTAATAGACTATATAAAATAGTAAAGATTTGGTTATCAAGAAAGAAAAAAAAAAAACAGATTCAATAGAAAATGATGATTCACCAGCCATTTACCAAGATACATCCCAAGTGTCAGAGTTACATCAAAAACTTACCACCTTTCACAGTGAGCTTTATACTCACCTTGCAAATAGATTTCTTCTGGGTTATACAGCAGAAGGTGACAATATGAATCTAAAAATATATACTATTTTACTTTGGTAACTTTACCCAAGACTATGGATATTCTGTGTTAAGGTAGTATGGTTAATGGTTAAATTGTCATAATTGTACATATTTAAGTCAAAGGACTAATTGGCTAAAATATTCTAAAATTTGAGATTTCAATCCTAAAAGAAAAAAACATTTTTAATGATTTTTTACTAGTTTATTCTTTTTAAAGATTTATTTATTTGAGAGAGAGAGAGTGAGAGAGAGTAAGCAGGGGGAGGGGGTGGCAGGAGAGGGTGAGGGAGAGAAATCCTCAAGCAGACACCCCACTAAGTACATGACCCACCTGGAGGGAGGGGGCTCCATCCCAGGACCCTGAGCTCATGACCTGAGCCAAAATCAAGAGGTGGATGCCCAACCGAGTCACCCAGGCACTCCGAGTTTAATTTTTTAAAAAAATTATCTAAAATATACCAAAATTGTGCTATTGAGCCTACCCCCCCAAAAAAAGATATAATGCTACCAAATTAATTAAAAAAATAGAACTGTTCTTGGGTCATTAGATCTTGCTACACTCTTTATCAACTCTTAATAATTCATGGAATATATCATACATTATTTGTTTTTTTAATTTATTTTTCCCATTGTGCTAATTTTAGGAGAGCCCAAGTAGGTTTTGCCAACATCATTATAGGAGATCCGCTAGATATGTAAAATCAGAAAATCTACATATATGTACACAAAAATGGAAGCCCAAACTTTCAAAAGGTATTACCTATGAATCTATAAAAGTAGTATAAATATCAACCCAAACAACTCAAATATCATTAATTGTTATGCCAACATCTGATAAGCAAAGCCAAAATAGTTGACATATATAATTACATTCTTCTATGTTATTAAATGTCAATTTCTATAATCCATATTTAAGCATCAATTGCTATCCTTTTGTTCATTCACATGTACAAATGTTTCACACCATAAAAAATTCTCAGTCTGAATATAAGGTCTTGTCTTTCAAATGTCACTTTCGGAAGAGCTAGGTATTACATAATACCTTACTCACTTCAACTAACTCATGCATTATTTATATTCTTTTAAATAAAAATCCAAGCAAAGAACTCTGGTCTTGTGGAAGTGAGGACAAGTAACAATGGTGGATTTTAGAAGAGACAGGAAGCCTGCTATCCCACAGCTCTGTCAATAGATGCTTATCTTTGATTTTGGAGAATTTAGAACGTTATGAACTTAGACTTTTGCTTACACCTTCTGTGACCTGTATGAAATTGAGTAAATTATGAAATCGGTTTATGGTAAGAAGACAATGACCTGACAGCAGAAGCCAGGAGAAAACACTGGCCTTTAAGTTGGAAAAAATACAATCTTGTGATATTTGTAAAAGAAATTGCCAAAATTCCATGGGTATTTTGTCAAAATATAATAGTGGCTATGGCAATTGTGGATGCAGCTGGGAATATTGTTCTTTCAGTTCTTCTGAAATATTTACCACTGCGAAGAATGAAAATTTCTAACATTTACCTTTCAGCAGAGCCCAGAAATGCTACTGTTTATATTTGAAAACAAAGATCGTAACACATTCTCTCAGAAAAAAATTCATGATGTGAGATGCGATTTCAAAATAATATCCTGTGAACACTGAGGCATTGAGAGAGAGATTTTACACACACACACACACAGAGTTTATTAAAGTTACTGATTCTTCCAAAGCCTAAAGTAGGTATTATTTTAAAATGTCTACATCTTAAACATCTTTTCTTAATTCTCTAGGTAATTCTTTTCATAATTTTCTAGGAAAGATAAAGGTGGATGGATAATGGTAGGTATTATTCACGCATGCTTTCATTCATTCATCAAACATTAATTTAGCTCATGCTGTATGCCAGGTTCTGAAGATACAAAGTCAAGCAACACATAGTTCTTGAGTTTTGGGAGTTCACAATCCATTTGGGAGAGACAAATAACACTTTATAAAGATTACAGTATGAAAAGTGCTAACTCAGAAGTTTCGAAAGATTGCTAAAAGAGACCAGAAGAGGGACACCTTAATCAAATCGGAGTATTAGGTAAATACTAAACGAAAGGCCATTTTATGCCAATTATTCAAGGTGTTATCTATAGGCATTAAAGGGGTCCAGGAGGATTAGCAGAAGAGAATTCCAAGCAGAAGGAACAGCATGTGGAAGGCACGGAGTAGCATAATATGGCTGGTAAGTACAAAGTGAGGAGAGGATCAGGCAGCAAGTACTTCTATTCTGATTCTTTCTCCTACCACATTAAGCAGCACTCCCAGTTCACCACCCAATCTGTAAAAGAGAATTCCTTTTTAGTTGCTCAGATTCTGCCTTCTGAGGCATATAAAACCACCTATATACACAAAGGTGGCAAGGGCCTCCTTTCTGAAGTCCTCTTCATTAACACCAATCTGGAAGGTTAATTTTTAAGAAACTGATGAAGGTGCCATGCTATCTAGGAGAGATGTAAATGAGCTAATTAGCTCATTCTGTCCTTGATGGTTTCAAAGATCAGAACTTGCAGGCAAGTGAATTTATAGTTCATTTTTTGGCTCCCTGGAGTTGCAAAGGAATGGAGAGGGAGAGGCAGAAGAGAACAGTGGGGAAAGAAGATGGTGGGGTGGAGAAAGAAGGAGGCATGGGTCCTGAATGAAGAGATGGGGACAGCTTCCAGAAAAATACTGAGTGGTACCATGGAAAGAGTAGGGAGATTTGAATTTTGATTCCTATTTGAGAGTTAATTTTTCTTTCCTACCTAGGACAAATCATTTAATTCTCCACACATATTTTTTTCTATAAAAAAATAATAATAATAACTTAAAGTAGAGAATTTCTGCAACCCTTTCAACGTCTAATATTTTAATGTTCAACTATTTCAGAATTTTGCCCAAAGCTGCTCCTAACATAAACACTTTATTCTTGTTCCTTTTTTTCCTCCAAATTTCTTTAATGTTCTTGTTCCTGAAAAGATTAGTAGTAATAAAAAGCATGAAACTTAGTGAATATTGTGTAATGTATATGTATAATATCGAGTTTGTTTTCAAAATGACGGCTGTTATATAATAATTTGTCATGTCTTTGTCCCAGATTTCTGGGAGACAGTTCCAAAATCCTTGGAATTTCCTGAGTGATAGGAGTATCTTTGTTTTTTCATGGAGAGCCCCTGAGACCACACCTGCCTTTATACAAATAAGGTGGGTCTCTTCATGGTGGGTCCCTAGACCCAGAATGTGAGCTAGACATATCAAAAAAACTAAGCATGTGATTAGAAGATTGGAGCTTTGAGTCACATGATATCTGCCTTTCCTCTGACCTCCAGGAAGTAGGCAGAAACTGGAGAGTGAATTCAATCCTGTGATCAATGAATTAATTAATCATGCCCACACAATGAAAGCCCAATAAAAACTCTGAACTCTGGCATTCAGGCGAGCTTCCCCGGTTGGTAATCTGTCCCTGGGCTAGGAGGGTGATGTCTCCTGATGACAGGCGAGCTTCACATTTGGGACCCTCATAGGCTCTACCCTATGTGTCTCTGACTGGTTCAGATTTGTATCCATTTGTTAAAATAGAAGTGTAATTATATATACAGCATGTTGCCAAGTTCTCAGTGATTCCAGTGAATTATTGTACCTGAGGGAATAGTATGAAGCCCCCAAATAGGTAGGCTGTTGATTAGAAGTGTGGGTGGTCTGGACACCCCTAAACTTTTAATTCATGTCGGTATAAGGGCAGTCTTATCAGGGACTCTTCCTGGGCTACATGTGGGTAGTTAGTATCAACATTGCACTGTAAGGGCTTATTAAATATTTTAGCAGATTTTCAAAATTAAATTTTTTTAAGAAAAATTATTGACACCTTTCACAATTAAACTCTGGAGTGTTACTGCCTTGTTATAATATCCATGAAAGAGTTAAATGTGGATGAAACAGGAGCACATGGTATCTTCAAAGCAAAGAATTAACATTATTGAGTTGCTGCTAGAAGAAAGGATTAAATGAAGAGACAGGATCTTCTGCCACCATGAAACAGAAAAAAAAAGACAGAGAAGAACTTTTTGATTGGGGCAGAGAGAGAGTGGTTCAAACTTCTTAAAAATTTTTTTCAAAGAGATTCAGCATGTTGAGTAAAAATAAAATAAGAAATCAGAAAAATTGACACCAGGAATCATTAGAATATTACATAAATTCAAGGATGTGAGAAGTTTCAAGTACAGCACACTGGAAAAACACCAACTGCATTTGAAAAATGTGGTGAAAGAAAAGTATGGTATGATTTCATGAGAAATGTCACTTATTTATTAATATATAAGAAATGTTGGAATTCTTTATAGTGAGATATAATTGTGACCCACCTTAAAAATGTGATACAGCGTTTTTCCATTTGAGAGAATATAAATTTCTAGGAAAAAATGATGCCAGGAGAACCCAGTTCCTTTTTCAGAATTTTTTCAATTATGAAAATAAGCTGGAAAACGAATGTTGATTTTCATGAGACAGTGAGTTTTGTTTAACTTAAGAAAATGTAGTTGAATCATCATGTGCCTTTTAAAGAAATAAAATTATAAATGTGAGTTTGTTTTGTGGGATGGCAATGTTATGCTTTAGAGGGAAGCATTTAATTCAGAAGATAATCCATGTGACAGACGATCCCCATCCCTGGAAAATACAGGAAGAGCACATAGAAAGATGCATCATTAAAAATACCATCACATTCTGTGAATGTATTTTTCAGAGGCTTTACACATGGCAAAGAAACATAGAGCTCTTATAATCAAAACACTCAGTATTCAGGTGTCAGTTGTCTGCGCTAAAACACCTGTCACTTCCAAAGGTCTGGTGATCATCCTGGTGTGAATTGGGAATGCACCTAAGTGGTGTGCCTAAAACAGAGTGACTCAGATGGTCACTGCAGCTATCTACATAGCTACCACCATCTCTTTGTGGGTGAAGGCCTTTGGAGTCATGAAACCAGAGCACAGTCTTTCATTGGTTTATTAATCTTTCTGACAAACTTATTCATCACTTATGGCCCAGAAGCCACATTGGAAGAATTAATTACTCCATTATCTACGTTCCTATAGCTTTTTCAGAAATATTCATACATGCACATGCACTTACTTACATAATTTTGCTCTTCCTAAATGTCTTGCCTAACCAGAATTTTGCACATTGATCATACATGTGTGTGCGCATGGGTATAAAATATATAGGTGCATGGAATCATCCATATATTCTACAGCTGTCAGAATTCTAAGAGATGGGACCAGAGAGGCTAAGTTTCTATGACAAAGAGACACCAAGACACATTGGCTTCAGTGTTCTAGGGTGTTCCCCTTCTTACATTGTTGAAGCTGGGTGACTCCTGTCCATGTTCCAGCTCTCAGTAAACAGGAAGGGTAAGTAGAAGAGAGTTTGCTTGCTCTTTATTTCAATGCCAATGCTTATAAGTGTCACTACTAGCTAACTTAGTTATGAAGTCAAATGGCTACATCTATCTGCAAAGGAAGCCAGGGATATAGTCTCTAATGGGGTACCCCTGTGCTCCCATACTGTAGAAGAAGGAAAGAACGAGTTCAGAGGAGGTCCAGGAATTTGCCACTTTGAATGCATCTGTGATAAAAAAGTAACAAAGGAGGATGATACAGCAAAAATCCAAAGAGTCATTAGAAAGAAGAACAAAGGAACCCAATGCTCTGCAGCAGTCGTTTTCAACTGGAGGCATTTTATCCCCTAGGGGAACAGCTGGCAATGCCTGGGGACATTTTTGGTTGTTACAACTGGGGGTACGTTGCTGCTGGCATCTAGTGCATAGAGGTCAAGGTTCTTGCGGTTGACAGCCACTGTTTGTATTATTTCTCCTTATCCTCCCCCAGTATCAGTGGTATCTCTACTCATTTCTGTCATATTTGCAGATACATCTGTCTGAAAGTTGCTCTGACACTGAGGTCACCCTACTGGAAGGTCCAAGTTAGGGACCCAGAGCCATGCCCATCACATTAAGAAGTACTTCAAACATCTTCTGTTAAATAAGCAAGCCAAAGCAGGAAGGAGCTCTAGATTATTAACTTTTAAACAACTCAGCTCAAATGGAAACAGAATTAAGATTTACAGGACTATAAAAGAGGTGGTTGCTATTTAACCAGTCAAAGTAGGAAACAAAGAAAACCCCAGGCTTTAAACAAGATCCGGTGGCATAACCAGCGTACTCAAAAAGCTGAGAGGAATGAATTAGGGAAATGAGCATTGATGAATTTCATATGAACTTTTGACCTCAAGAGTTGCAAAATTGCTCTCCTACCTGATGATCTAGCCTAAGAAATTTCTGTTTTTCCTTTGTCTTCTCTCTCTATGCCTGTCTCTTCTCTCTCTCCTCTTCTCCTTCCCTCTCTCCTCTCTCTCCTCCCATTTTCCCTTCTTCCTTCCCTTTTCAAACTGCCCCAGTCTTCGTTTCTGGGCCATCAATTCAGCCTTGCCGCGATGTCATCTAATGTCCTCTTGGTAATTTCTTTAATCCAGGTCAGAAATCATAAAATATGAAGGCTCATCTCTCTCAATTTTCATAGATCTCCTAACTTGCACAGAGACAAAGTTTGATTTGGGGGCATTGCCTCTGGGTTTTCCGTTGGGGAAAGGAGTGTTAGGATCATTATCAACCGCACCAGAAGGAATCACATGAAAGGCAACATTGTGCATGGAGCTTACTGAATTGCAAGCAGTCTTCTCAGAAATCAAGGCCGCCCCCTGATGCAAATCAGATGCTTACATAATGCTATTTGCTTGGAGGGTGACAAAGGAGTGATGGGATTAAGATGCCCCATTGTGGGGTGGCAAAAGCTTTTCTCTCTTCTTGCTTAAAGCAGAACATTTTGACATATTAACTGGATGGACCAAAAAAAATGTATCTAAACCTATTGAATGCACCTATTTTTCTTGATAGAATTTGTACCAAACCTCTTTCTAAGGGATTTGAAGCAGCTGACGTTACTATGATATTTCTGCCCTTTTTCCCCCCCTCCCTTTTCTCTGTCTCTCTGTATCCATCCCCACCTTTTTCATAATCCTTAGTTATGCATATTTAGGAGAAAAAAAAAAGCCTGGTCACAGCATGAATGGAAAAAAATCCATCTTGTTCTCACTGGATTTCATAATTTAGCATCATTTCATATTAATCGTGCACATATGTGTTACAGTGCTTTTTTTTCTTTTCTTTTTTATTCTTTTTCTTTTTTCTTTCTTTTTTTACAGATGGCACACTGAATTAGGACCAGTGATCCAGCAGTCATTTTGCATAAAGCCAGATTCCAGTTTGACAGGCGCTATGCATCACCACACATCCTTAAGAAAAATGCTCTGTTGTGTTTACACGTGTCTTCCCAGCAGCTGATTTCTGAATATGGGCACTGATGCATGGAATGTATTAGAGATTGGAATATACCTCCTATTGTGCAACCCAAACGAAGCCAACTGCATTTCCTACAAGATTACCCTGCCTTCCTTTCCTTCCTCTTTGATCTTCTCTCGCCCTTTTCTCTTCCTGATTTCCACCCTTCCTTCCTTCATCATTTCTTCTCTTATTATTTTTCTCTTTTGATCATATTTTCCCTTTCCTACTAATCTAGAGACTCCTTGAAAATGCACTGTATCTTAGTCTTTATGCCTTCAGGATCTGGCCATAAAAGGCTGTCCATAAATGTTTATTAAGTAAACTGTCGATGCTATATTTCTAATAGTTATAATCATATCCATCTAGGATGATTGCATAATGCTGATGCACAGAAATTTTATCCTTGTCACTGTTATCACTATTACACTTCTGTCAATCATAATTACCATCATATGAGTACCTACTCATATTTTCATTTAACTCTATAGTGACCTTGAAAATATTCTATTATTAGAAAATAATAGCATCTTCTCCATAAGTCTGTAGAAACTGAATGGAATGATATACAGAAAGTGCTTAATATATTACCTGAGTAAGAAGTACTCTATAAAGGATTATCATATTAATCTCAACCTACAATTGAAGAAATAGGAACAGAGAGGTTAAGTAGTTTGCCAAAAGCCACTCAGTTGATAAGAGAAAATGGAAACGGATTCCGAGTTCTGGCTCTGTAAGGCCGTACCAAGACTGCCTTTCCATCATTAGCGCCTCTAAAGTTCTTGACAAGAGGAGCAATAGTGAGTCAAATAAAAAACTGTGACAATTTTAGGGAGAGAAATCTTTTTCTTAAAAAAAAATGTGGAGATTCAATAAAATTCTAAAATAAAGTATCTTAAGGTTTTACTCTTGCCATTACAGCCTTCTTTATCACAGGTTGGAAGCACAGGACAATTACAGTTATGTCAGAAATTTATCTAGAAGTTACTCTTTCTGCTAAAGCAATAATATTCCATTTTTACAATTGCTCTACTTTGGTATCAAACAAAGGTTTGAATATTTGATGAATTTCATTGCTATGGCAATGTCTAAATAATGAAATCTCTAAAGAAGAAATGCCAGTCTGCATTTATCCCTTTCTTCCTTTCTTCTTTCCTGCTTTGATGGTCTTTGATTTTGGTTAGTATTTGTTGGATGAAATTTTATTTTGTTATGTAGGCAAAATATGTAGATGATTGTCGGTTGAAGTAAATATTTAAGGATTTGAAATAAATATTCACATGGGGGATGAGGAAATGAATACATTTTTTAAAAATTGTAGTGAAAAAAGATTTTGTTTAGAAGAAAATGAAAGTTCACAACAGGTGAATGAGTTAAAAAAACTAATCATTAAAATTACTACATATGACAGAACATTTACCAATGATCATATTTTAATGACTCTCATACCATTCTTATGTACCTTATTTTTTATAGAGCTGAGAAAGAAAAAAAATCATCCAATCAAGTGACAAAATGCTTTCTAATCACTTAGACTTTTTACTTCAAATATTAAAAAAGCTTTTTTAGCCTTATCTAAACATTAATTTTGATCGTATTTGTCTCCTGTCTGCATAAAAAGAAAAAAGTAAATGATATCGGTTAAGGCATTCCTAAAATACCTTCCTATTCAGAATCTGAGTCTTAATCACCTTGAATCAGAGTCATTGAGGCCATGTTGTCTCGCATACATGATATCCGCTATACCAGAAGATTGTTGGTGGTGTACTATTCCTGAAGTGTCTATATAGGAAATCAAAGCTATTGGTACTCAATTTTTAAACCATCTTGCAAATATGTAGGATCACTTTGCCTTTGATTTCAATTTCAGGAATTCTGCTACACACTTCTGTTTTGTCATTCCTGCTGCTCAGACCACATTATGTACTAAGTGTTTGAAAACACTTATATTATGTCCATGTTTCCCTCTCCACCAAATCAGACACCCATACCCATGCAATAATAATTACATTTTTACTCAGACAATAGTAAATAAAATGGCCTGAAAAACTGAAAAAGGATTTTAGTTGTCAGAGACACCTTAATTTCATTGTTAAAAAAAATTTTTTTTTAAGTGTGCCTTAAAGTCAATGAGATAAATAGAGCAATAAGTAAATATATGGAACAAGGTTCAATCTTTATAGAAGGAAAAAAAGGCAAATTATAACTAAACCAAAGTTCTGGTTTCACTTAAGATGTATAAAAGCATAAGAAATGTCCACCTCTCCTTGTAAATTATTTAGCAGTCCTCTTACACAGAGGGCAAAGATGTTTCAAGAGGAATTTAAAAATCATGGGGTGCCTGGGTGGCTCAGTGGGTTAAGCCTCTGCCTTTGGCTCAGGTCATAATCTCAGGGTCCTGGGATCCAGCCCCTCATTGGGCTTCCTGCTCATGAGGGAGGCTGCTTCCCCCCCTCTCTGCCTGCTGCTCTGCCTACTTGTGATCTCTGTCAAATAAATAAATAACATCTTGAAAAAAGAAAAAAGAAATTTAAAACTCAAATGAAAATGAAAATATAAAATTATCAAAATTTGTGGATGCAGCAAAAGCAGTTTAAGGAAAATTTATAGCATTAAATCCCTATATCAAAAATAATGAGAGTTCTAAAAGCAATAATCAAAGCTGTCACTTCAATAACCTAGAGGGAGGAATAAATTAAACTTCAGACAAACAGAAAAAAGGTGATGATAAAGAGAGAGTTTTTCAAACAAACAAAAGCTTAGAGAATGCATTGCCAACATACTTGGATGTAAGAAATGTTAAAGCACGTACTTCAGGCAGAAGAGAATTAAGATGCCATATGAAAACTTATATTTATATAAATAATTAATCCCAGAAATCATATAAATTAAGTAAGAGAGATTTCCTTATTTTTAATTTACTAAAATAAGAGTAAGTAAAAAATAATAACAATACACCACAGCATTTTTAATACATATAGAAGTAAAATGCAGTAACATGACTAGAAGTGAGGAAACAGAGATATGTGGAAGTGTACAGTTGTAAGATAAAGTAAAGTGAAATGACATAACATGCAGTGGTATAATCTGAAGGCAGACTGTGTTTTAACTATAGAAAAGTAACAACAAAGAGAAAAAAGTAATAATCAGATGATGCAAATAGAAAATGATAATATGCTAGTAGATTTAAATTCATTTATTTTAATAGTTACATTTATTTATTTATTTATACAAGAGAATGCAAGAGCACAAGTTGCAGGGAGGGACAGAGGGAGAGGGAGAAAAAGACTCCCTGCTGAGCAGGGCGCCTGATGTAGGATTAGATCACAGGACCCTGAGATCATAACTTGAGCCAGAGGCAGATGCTTAACAACTGAGCCACCCAGTTTCCCCTTAATAGTTACATTTAATATAAATTACCTAAACCCTTCAACTAAAAGGCAGAGTGTCAGACTGGATAAATAATTAAGACCAAATACTTCCCACAAAAAGGCCACTTTAAATATAGAGATATTGGTAGGTTAAAAGTCAATGGATGAAAATACATGCCAAGTCAATATTGATCAAAAGGAAGAGCTACTGGCTATGTTAATACACAAAATAGAATACAGAATGAGGAGTATCTCCAGGCACAAAGAGGGACACTGTTAGGAAACAATTCTCCAAGGGTCTCTAACATACTCTCACATGTTTTGACAGCATTTATTATGGATAATCTTTTCAAAGATATTTATATAGTAAACAGCCTTGAAAGATAGACATAGTATCTCCTTCCATCTCCAGGGCATAGGGGAGATTTTTGCTATCCAGGATAATAAAGATAAAGTCCTTGGGGAAAATTTTGGCCAATTACCTAGCAGTCCTCTTTATGACAGTGAAGTTTCCTAACTTCAGGATTTCTCTTATGTACACAAGCTCACTATGTGTACTATATCCTCCTGGGATTACCTTTGCCTTGCACTTAGAGGAAATTGATATAACCATGAAGCTCTTGCTATTTTCTCTACTGTGAGTAATAAAAGGCTTTGTCTCTGACCCAGGGATCTTGTGTCTTCTGCCAGACTCTCTGAAACCATGGTATTGTGCTGGTAAAGGAATCAATTCCTTAAGAAGACATAACAATTCTAAGTATGCATTCACCTTCCAGATCATCAAAATATATGAAACAGATATATAGTTTTTATATATAGTTGGAGATTATGGTTGGAGACTGTACATTTTCTTTCTCAATAATCAAACAAGAAAACAGAAAAAAAAACAAACCCAAAGATAGAGAAGATATAAAAGAATAACACTATCAATTGATTTGATCTTCACATCAAAAGAACACTTTACATCAAAAGAACAGAATACACATTCTTTCATTATACACAGAGACTTTTCACCAAGATAGACCATGTGGGACATAAGACAAACTTTAACATGCTAAAAGAATTAAACAAAGTAGTCTATCCAGCCACAATGGAATGAAAACATATATTAATGGCAAAAAGAAAAACCCTAGGGGAGCCTGGGTGGCTCAGTGGGTTAAGCCTCTGCCTTCGGCTCAGGTCATGGTCCCAGGGTCCTGTGATCGAGCCCCACATCGGGCTATCTGCTCAGTAGGGAGCCTGCTTCCTCCTCTCTCTCTGCCTCTCTGCCTACTTGTGATCTCTGTCTGTTAAATAAAAAAAATTAAAAAAAATCCTAAATATTTGGATTTAAACAATACAATTCTAAATAGTCCATAATTCAAATGGGGGGAATTACAAAGTATTTTGCAGTGGGTCAAAATAAAAATACAACCTATCAAACTTTAGGAACATTTTAGCTAAAGCAGCACATGGAGATAATCTTATGAAATAATTATATTAGAAATATGTCCAATCAAAACTAAGCCATCTCTTTAAAAACTACAAAAAAAAAAATTATAACCAATGCAATGAAAAGGAAGGAAATAATGAAGAACAGAATTTAATAAAAAATAAAATCAATGAATCTGAAAACTAATTCTTTCAGAAGTTCAAATTGATAAAGCTCTAGTCAATGTGCTGCAGGGGGGGGAAAGTAGTTAAAAATTGTCAATATCAAGAATAAAAGATGGAGCACCTGGGTGGCTCAGTGGGTGAAGCCTCTACCTTGGGTTCAGGTCAGGATCTCAGTTCCTGGGATGGAGTCCCTATCTGGCTCTCTGCTCAGCAGGGAGCCTGCTTCCCCTGTCTCTCTGCCTGCCTCTCTGCCTAATTGTGATCTCTCTCTGTCAAATAAATAAATAAAATCTTTAAAAAAAAAAAAAAAAGAATAAAAGAGAGACCATAACTGCAGGTCTTAAAAGAATAATCACAGGGCGCCTGGGTGGCTCAGTGGGTTAAGCCGCTGCCTTCGGCTCAGGTCATGATCTCAGGGTCCTGGGATCGAGGCCCGCATCGGGCTCTCTGCTCAGCAGGGAGCCTGCTTTCTCCTCTCTCTCTCTCTCTGCCTGCCTCTCTGCCTGCTTATGATCTCTCTCTGTCAAATAATAAATAAAATATTTAAAAAAAAAAAAGGTTAATCACAGAATATCATGAACATTATGTCAAGAAATTTTAAAATGTAGATGACATGAATAAATTTTTGGAAATACACAAACTACTGAAGTTCACCTAGAAAAGAGATAAACAAAATAACCTGATATCTTTTAAGCAATTTAAATTTATAGCTTAAAATCCTCCCTCAAAGTAAAGTCCAGGCCCAGGTGACAGCATGTGTGAATTCATAAAACATATAAAGAATTATGACAATTTTACACAAACTTCTTCAGAAAATGAAAGATGAGAGGATACTTTCCAACTCATTGTGTGAGGCCAACTGATCCCCAAACCAAACAAGAACATTACAAGAAAACTTAGAATAATACAAAAACAGTATAAAAAAAACCCAAAAAACACCTTCCCATGATCCAATATCTTTGCATGAACTTCGATATAAAAGTCTCTAAGAAATCATTAGCAGATCAAATTTAGAGACATTAAAAAGAATGATACAAAGCAAATGAGTGTTATTTATCCCTGAAATACAAGACTGATTCACTATTTGAAAATTAATTTTGTAATTTGCTATATCGAAACAATGTGGTAGGAAAATTTATCAATCTCAGTAGTTATAATAAAAGAATGTGAAAAATTCATCTATTTAAAAAATCTTCCAGCAATCTAACAATAAAAGGGAACTTTCTTAACTTGATAAAGGACATCTACAAAAACCAATCACTGACAGTATGCTTAACAGTAGAAGAATAGGGTTTTCCCCATAAGGTAGTGAAGGATAAGATGTTCAACCTCAGGACTTCTATATATCACTGTATGAGAGGTCCTAGCCTTGTGATAAGACGTGATAAGCAAGTCAAAAGGCATTTCAGACTTGAAATGAAGAAACATGATTATAATTACTTGCACAGAATCATAGTCATCTATGAATACGATTGAAGAGAATCTACAAAATACCTTCTAGAAATTGTTAATAGGTTTAGAAGGGTCACAGGATACACACTCAACTTGCAAAACTGAATGATATTTTTACATACTAGTACTGAGCAACTGGATATTGAAATAAATTTTAAAATCTTCTTAAGTTATAATAGCATGTAAAAGGGAAAACAAAACACCTAGAAATATTTCTACCTAATATGTGTAGTAATTTTATACTGAAAGTAAAAAACACTGAAGAGAGAAATTTTAAAGGATCTAAATAAATTGAGAGATATACTCTGTTCATGGATTAGAAAAGTCAATACTGTTACATTGTAAATTATTCTCAAATTGATATATAGATTCCAAAAATTACTAATCACAATCCAAGGAGGTTTATTTTAGATACTGGGAAGGTGTTCTATAATTTATATGGAAAAGCAATGGCCCTAGAGAGTCCAATCGATTTGAAGCAGAACAAATCGGGAGGAAACACAGCCTGATTTCAAGCCTTACTATAAAGTTTCAGTAATCAGGACAGTGTGGTTTTTGTTAAAGAATAGACATATTGATTGGCAAAACAGAATGGAGAGTCCAAAAAAGACCCACATATCTATGATCAATTGATTTTTGACAAATGTAATGTACCAAGGTAATTTTAGAAAGAAAGTATACCCTTTTCAACAAATTGCGCTATGGAAAGAAAGGGAAAAAAATAAAATAAAAAACAAACATATTTCATCCCTTCTCTTCCCACACATCATATACAAAAAAAATATTAATTCCAATTTTATCATAGATCTAAATGTGAAATTTAGAGAATAAAACTTCTAGAAGAAAATGTAAGAGAAATCTTTTGTGATCTTGGGGAAAGCAAATAATGTTTTTGAGAGCACACAGAGGCACAAATCACAGAATAAAAATTGATAACTTTTACTTCAAAATTAAACCTTTTAGCTCTCAAAAGAACTCTTAGAACACATAATAATACACCTAATCCGATATAAGTAGGCAAAAATTTTTCTCTTTGTAAGATTTTATTTATTTATTTGACAGAGAGAGAGAACACAAGTAGGCAGAGAGGCATGCAGAGAGAGAGGGAAGGAAACAGGCTCCCCGCCAAGCAGAGAGCCCGATATAGGACTCGATCCCAGGACCCCGAGATCATGACCCAAGCCAAAGGCAGAGGCTTCAACCCACTGAGCCACCCAGGCGCCCTAAGTGGACAAGATTTTTTTAAGAGAGACTTAATAGACCCCAAAAAGAAACCCAGTAGATATAGAATAAACATAAGAAAAGATGTTTGGCCTCACAAATCACTAGGAAAATTCAAATTTAAATCATAGTGAGTTATCACTACATACCTACTAGCTTGGCTAAAATTACAAAAAGAAAAAAAACATTACTGGTGAGGATGTAAAGCATTTGCACCTCCCACAGATTGCTAATGAGAATGGAAAATGGGATAGCTACTTCAGAAGATGGTTTGGCAGTATGGTAGAAAGTTAAATATATACTTAACATATGAACCAAGCATCTCACTCCAAAGTATTTTTACAAGTGTTGAAAACATATCTCCATACAAAAAGCTGTACTTTTATGTTCATAATAGTTACATTCATAATCACCAAAAGCTTCAAACCGTTCAAATTCCATCAACTGGTGAATGGATATGTAAATGGTGGTTCGTCCATCAAATAGAATATGACTAAGCAAAAAAGGAACAAGTTGATGATACATCAACAACACGATGTTCTTAGGATTCAACTAAGCAAAAGAAATGAGTTGAAAAATGTTATATACCCTACGTTCCCATTTATATGTTATTTGGAAAAGAAAAAAATTATCACAAAAATAAAATCAATGGTTTGTAGGGGCTGAGGGTAGGAAGTATCTATCTTACTACATGGCTGTATAAGATAACTTTTTAGGGGGATGGAAATGTATAAATTCATTGTGGTTGTGTTACATTCCGTCTACAGTTGTCAAGTTCAACAAACTGTACAACTAAAACAGGCAAATTTTGGTATACATAAAATGTATCTCCCTTAATAATAATGAACCCAAACTAACGATGATAATGCTAACTAAACTAAACTAAACTAAACCAAATTAAACATGATAATGCTATTAGGTTTATATATTTCAGCCGTGACTCCCAGAAACTTTTTTAGGAAATAATTTGGCAGTATGTCTCAGGAGCCTTAACTACGTTCCTGTATTTCATCCATAAAACTCCATTCCAGCATCCAAAGAAAATAATCTAACATATAGTGGGAAGTAGACCCATAAAGATGTTTGCTACAGAATTGTTTATAATAGTGAAAACATAGAAGTTACCTTAAAATCTAACAACCTGTGAATGATTAAGATTTAGAGCAGTATCTTGATTCAGACTTCAAATAAATACGAAGCTTACTGACTAGAGAAGTTCATGACGCAATGTAAACTGAAGAAAGCAACCGATCCAATTTTATTTAAGGTGTTCTGTTAAATAATGGTTAACCAACCACATACATGTGCTTCCCATTCCCTAGAGCTGATATAGGTGAAAGTATAAAGTTAGGAATGTAACCTTATGTAAACAGCCTGCCATTTTTATTGATTCTCATTTCTGCTTTAAGCTACTCTCAAACAGCCCCTCACCTTTAAGGCATCCACTCACAAACAAAAATTCTATAAACCAAGTTTTAAAATCACGACAGTATTTTCCTCAGCCCTTTTCTCCGTTTTATAGTTAAATAATAAATCTAGTTCATGATTACACAAGTGAAATATATAAAGGCTACACAAATGAAACATACAAAAAACAAAACAAAAAAAAATCAACAAACAATAACAAGGAAACCAAACACAAACAACCACAAAAAAACTCCATTGCCTTAAAGGTAATGTTTATCATGAATAAAAAAACAATAAAAAACATTGATTTGATTTGATATTAATTGATCAGTTATTGATGATTAAAAATGACTGAAAATTGTTGATGTAAGGAGTATGTATACAAGCAACTTAAATAAAATCTGTTTGTTGTTCTTTAAAGCTTAAACATGGATGATTTTCAAGGGAGAAGTTGTCATTTGTAAATATCATAGGATTAAATAATCGAACTATCAAAAAATGTTTGGGATTCTGAAATGGTTTTTCTTTACTTTTTCTTTTCAACATTACTGAAGTATAATTGACAAGTAGAATTTTTAGATACTTTAAGTGTACAATGTGATGATTTGTTATATGTATACATTGTGAATGGAGTACCACAGTTGAGTTAATTGATACATCCATCACCTCACATTTTACTTTTTTTTTTTAATGAGAACACTTAGACTTTCTACTCTTAGTAAGTTTCAGTTAAGCAATATAGTGTCATAAGTTATAGTCGCCTAGTTATACATTAGAGACACAGACCTTAGTCATGTTGTAACCTCTTCAGCAGCCGCCTCTATTTCATCCTCCCCAGTCTGTTTCTGAGTTCAACTTTTTTTTTGTTCCACTATAAATGATATCATTACTATTTGTCTTTCTTTGTCTTGCTTATTAGAATAATGCCCTCAGGTTTCATCTATGTAGCTGCAAATGTCAGGATTTCCCTTCCCAAGGCTGAATAATAATAATTAGGTAGATAGATGCACTACATTTTCTTTATCCATCCAGTCATCAACAAACACTTCTTTCCATACCTTGACTATTGTTAATAATACTGTAATGAACATTAAAGTACAGAGATGGTGATTTTGAGATGTTGATTTCCTTTCCTTCAGATATATAACCAGAAGTAGGGTTGCTGAATCATATAGTAGGTCAATTATTAATTTATTGAGGAATCCCCATATTATTTTCCATAGTGACTGTACCGGTTTATGTCTCCACCAACAGTGCAAGAATTCCCTTTTCTTCACATACTTCATTAACAGTATTTGTTATTTCTTGTCATTTTGATGAAAGACATCAGGTATGAGGTGATACTGTGGTCTTGAGGTGCATTTGATCTGCATTGATGATTACGTTGTTCAGTGTCTTTTCATGTACTTGTTGGTCATTTATATGTGTTTTTTTTTTTTAATGTCTAAGTTCCTGCCCCTTTTAATTTTATTATTATTTATTTTTATTTGTTTGTTTTGCTATTTATTTGTATGTATTCCTTGTATATGTTGGATATTAACCCTTTATAAGCTTGACCCAAATCCTAATTGTGACTATCCAAGCCACCATCATTTTTCTTTGTGGCTCCCAGTAGGTGAAGGTGTGCCAAGACCCATCAGAGTCCTCCAGGGGAAGATCACAGTTAATACCTAGACGATGATTAGAATCCAGACCCTCAAACAGGAGCTTGCAAAGCATGTAAAGCCCCTTCCACAGAGAAACTGGAAGGTAGGGATTTTTAATCCTCTCTCAGTGGGGGGGGGGGCGGTGGGGGGGTGGAGGAGCTGTGGGTGGGCTTTATGTTCCTGAGCTCATTTAAAAACTGCTGCTTTGTGGACTATTGCACTGTGGGATCTTGCATGCAAGCCTCATGGCTGTCAGAGCCAGGCAGTCCAGGTGCCCAGTCCTAGGCCAGCAGTCACAACAGCTCAGATGCTGAAGGTGTATAAAAGATCTTTCCAGGGAGATGCTGGTGATCTGCATTTATCCCTAGAGAGCCAGAGGAGAAAGCAGGGAGGGAATGCCCTGGGCTTCTCTACTCCTTATTTCTCCAGGGAAGTTCACAACCACCCCTTAGAAGTGTGGTAAATTATTGGGGCGCCTGGGTGGCTCAATGGGTTAAAGCCTCTGCCTTTGGCTCAGGTCATGATCCCAGGGTCCTAGGATCCAGCACCACATAGGGCTCTCTGCTCAGCGGGGAGTCTGCCCCCCCTCCCCTGCCGCAGCCTGCCTCTCTGACTACTTGTGATTTCTGTCTGTCAAATAAATAAATAAAATCTTTAGAAGTGTGGTAAATTACAAACCAGTCAGACCCTCAGGTAGGAGTTTGTAAAGTATGCAGTTGCATTCCTGTCGGGAAAAACTGGGAAATGGATGTTTTTTTTCTGCTCCCTCTATGCTGAAACTTGAGGGGATAACCTCAAGAGTGTTTACCTGCCCCTTAAGAACTGTTTGTTTGCTATAGTCCTGTGGGTCCTGTAGATGCAAGCCACAAATGCCTTGTCACTACTGAATCTCCACTGTTCCCCAGATCCCTCCAAATGCAATATTGGCACAGATCAGGTGCTCACATAAATGTTTAACAGATGGATGGACTGAATTAAGAATATCCTCATTAAGGGGCACGTGGGTGGCTCAACTGGTTAATCGGCTGCCTTAGGCTCAGGTCATGATCCCAGGATCCTGGGATTGAGTCCTTCATCAGGCTTCCTTGCTCAGCAGGGAGTCTGCTTCTCCCTCTGCCTGCCTCTCCCCTTGCTTGTGCTCTCTCTCTGTATCTCTTTCTCTCTGGCAAATAAATAAGTAAATAAAATCTATTTTAAAAAATAAGAATATCCTCATTAAGAGGAGAAAAGTTGATCAAGATAGCCATAGAAAAGATAATATTTAGCTAGTTCATCATAACCTCAGAATACTGGTTTCTAATGCAAGTTTATATCAGAATTATTTTTTTTAAAGCTTTTAAAAAATACAGATTCCTGCTGTGGCTCCGTGTGTACTGAGCCCAGGTGTACAGCTGTGGGGGATGGAGGCCCTGCTAGAAATTTATCGAATTAGAATCTCTGGTCACGGATCTTTAAAAACAAACGCCTCCTGGGTTTTCTAATGTGGTTACTAACCTCAGCTGCACAATGAGCTTTCCCTATATGATTTGAAGAGTTCTATACTTTTAACCTTAGCACAGTTACACAAAATTCTCTTCACAAAAAGCTGTAGGACTATCTACTATTTCAGATGTTTTAGTTGAGAACACTCTGTCAATGACTTGGCAGAACCATGTAAAATTATTCCAGCACATCTACTATGTAAAAATTCTACTCATTTAAAAGAATCTGTTTTTTTCTGTTTCTAACGATTACCATTTTATTTCACTATTCCAGCTCCTAAAAGTAGAAAAAAATTTTGAGATTTAAAATGTGCCCTTGCCATGAACCACTCCAAAGTAAAAGGAAGCAAGTGAATTCAGGTGGTGTCTTATGGAGTAATTGCCTTCTTTTCATACTAATAAAAGTGGTCTCTTATGCCTACTTTCCTGGCTTGTCCACACAGCATAGGCAACTGTGTCAACATTTAGCAATCTTAAATGTATGCCAGACATTAAATATGCACATAATAAAGGTTTCTGTACTCCATAACCATCTTACAAATGATTCTGTGCTCCATTTGCATATTAAAATGCCTCTTTCCCTTCCCAACAATGACATGTGTTAAAAAGTGGATAAATCCTGAATGTCTGTTATATATGTTGGCTAAATGATAAAATATTAAATAAGATGTTTTAAATGAAATCTAATGAAAAGACCATTTCACACCAAGTTCTTTCCACAATTAGCATGTTCTAACACTCATTCTGAAAAGATAGGAAGGACCTCTGCTTGGAAAAGAAAAAAAATAGCACATTTGGACTATGGTAAGGAAAAGAATCTGTAAAAAAAAAGATTGAGGCATTTATTTAAAAGTGTGGATGTAAATGGAAGTTCCCGCCTTCAAGCGTAAATTAGAGAATATGTATCTAGAGTTGACAATAGACTGACAGTAAAGGTTATTCAGTGGTATCTAGAGCCATTTATTTCGATGGGAAAGAAGGCCATCATGCCTGTAATTTTAAGAGTGGTAAATGCTCTTGTGCTTTTTTTTTTTTTTTAAATCAATCAATACAGGAATGTATAAAATAGAAAGTGGAAATCCTTACTTTCAAAGCCACTGTTGTTGAGTCAGTCAGTAAATACTTTCCTAGAATTGTATGTATACAAGCATATATACACAGGCACGTGTGTGTGTGTGTGTGTGTGTGTGTGAAAGGTATCCTATAGAGAAATTCTAATGGCTTCCATAAATTTGGTAGTGGCTTTCTGGCAGTATGTAATAGAGATACTCAACATCACTGAAGGGAGAACAGAGAAGCTCCTAATTGCCTATCACATTACTTTTGGAGCTAAATGGATGTTACATTATTCAGGATTAAGAGATATATTTCCAAAGCACCAAGCAAGATGGATGTCTCAGAAACCCTCATTTGGTCCAAAAGCTGCTCATTGTTTGCCTTTTCATTGCTTTGTTATTGCCACCATGAGGAATATCTTTGGTGCATGCTGTTGTTTGCAGGACAATTTTTGCCGCAAAAAAAAAGGATTAATTTTTTTCTGCCATTTTCCATTTTCATCACCAATTTCCAACTGTCATGAAAGTGAGCTCTGTTTTTACACGACATTCCATTCTTATTACCATCTTCATCCCAAGAATGAAAGTCTGTAATGAGAGCAAAGCCATAGCTGGCATCGGAGGGCTGTTATAATTCACTCTCATGACAAAGAAAGTAATGAGAAATGACAGTGGCACAAAATGAATCCTTTCCGATTCCAGCCCCTTGGATGATAATGAAAACAGAAGATGGCACCAACTTTATTCATCTTCATGACACCTATTGTGACAGGATTGAAAGCTGCAGCAACAAACCCATCTGATGTTACAGTTTCCCAGACTCATTCCCATCATGTGTTTAAAAAACAAGCAAACAAAAAAATACAACAACAAAAAAACCCAAACCAAACAAAGAATCCTCCCTGCCACCATTCCTCCTGGGAAACCAGTTATGGGGAGGCGTACAGACACAGCAGAATTTATACTGTCCACAACCGAAAGCATTTCAGGGAGGATGAAATCTTTCAATCTCCTAAAATTGTTTTCTCCTCTTTATGAAATCATCTTGGCAATGCCTCTAAAAGACGTGATGGACAGAGAAGGGACAGAATATGGAAATAAAGTCACTTTTGGAAGTTCTAATCGAATTCTCTGATTACCCTGAAAAATACAAATTGAAGGTACAAAACGTTCAACTCATGCAACTAATACGGAATTGAATGTACCTTTGCATATCTTTCTCCTTGCCCACCCCTTATCCATTCCTCCCCTTCCCTCAGGTCCTTCTGTCCTTCCCCCCTCCCCTCCCTTGCCTTCTTCTCCTCCCTTCTTTTCCCTCCTCTTTCCGTTCCTTTATTCTCCTCTCTCTCTTTTTGAGCTGTGATTATATCTTAATAAAATCTATAAAATGGAATTTAGAGCTGACTTGATCCGATCTTTGCATTTTATAGATGAGCGAAACAATGCTTAGGGAGGAGAAGCAACTTATCCACCATCCTCATTATCCATCCACCGTCATCCCAACAGTGCCAGAAAAATCACTGGTAGTTTTCCAGTCTGATCCTTCTAGGATGTATGTTGAAAATGCCACAGAGAAAGGTAGCATTGACTACATGTGTTCTGCCCCATTTCTCTGCAGGCTAGCTCTAAAGTGAAGGTGGCATTCTCTCAAGAAATCCATTTTGGAGTCACAAGACTCCTGGCTTTGTCATTTCCTACCTTTGTGCCTTTGGTCAATCATCTTTCTAAGTTTTGTCTCCTCTATCTCTATAAAACAAGTTTAGAAAATTATAACTGATATACCCAATGATCTCTCTTAAATAGGATAGAATGATCATCTTATTTTTTCTTCTCCCTACTGACTTCAAATATGACTTTCTTGCACCTCCTTCTCCCTCTGCTTCTAACTATCCAGTGGTCAGTGGCTAGGGAGAGTGCAAAATAAAGTGGCAAAGGCCCTACTCCCCTTGCTGGGTGTTTCTGTACTGCACCATTTCATGGTATAGGGGATGGACCCTCTAGATGACTTACTACAACTTGCCCTCTCCTGCCAATAAAGCAAAATGGTACATTTTTTTCCTTTTGGCAGACATCCCAGTCATTTCTAAAATATCCAAGCCTGGCTACTTTTCTGGGTATTCAGGTGATCCATGTGAAAATGTATACCACCTGGCCCTGACATGCTCCAGGAGTGAGGCCAACTCACTGCATCCTTTATTCTCGCTCTGCAAATGGAACCTGCTCTAGGCAATCCCCTGTGAGAGACAAGCACCATTCTTTGCCTCCACAAACTCCAGGGAACACATGCCAAGCTGGAGACATCTGCTATATACCAGCATGGGCAGACCTATGCATTTTTGCAGTTAGCCATCATTTGGCAAAGGGATTGGTAGTGTGTTAGTGAAATGTCCATCTCCCTTTTGATAGACATTCCAGTCTCTGGATGGTTATTGGGAGGCACTCCTACTTGACTTAGACGAAAGAGGGGATGTGATAGTCTTAAATGTACCTATGAAATCCCTTCATTGACTTTCTTCTCCAACAAACCTGTGATCTTTTCTTATACTAGCTATTGGGAATGATGTTGGTTGGACTAGTTTCGCCATTGGGGGATCAATCTGTTGCTCCTCTTTTAGATAAGTAACAAAACTTGTCCTTCACTGTCTGAGCTTTCAGATTTTATTTTTATTTTATTTTATTTTACTTTTTAAAGATTATTTTTATTTATTTATTTGACAGAGATCACAAATAGGCAGAGAGGCAGGCAGAGAGAGAAGGAGAAGCAGGATCCCTGCTGAGCAGAGAGCCCGTTGTGGGACTTGATCCCAGGACCCTGGGGTCATGAACTGAGCCAAAGGCAGAGGCTTTAACCCACTAAGCCACTCAGGAGCCCCTCAGCTTTCAGATTTTAGAAGAAATTCTGAGACCCAGCAAAAGTCTCATTGTATTCTCTACAGATCTGACATGGTTGTAATATGCATAACTTTTTGATTTTGTGATAACTTATTTTGCATTTCTACTAAACTGATGTAATAACTGCTGAGTTATGAAGTGACTGATAACACAGAGAGAAGTGACTTTTGAGGCAAGAAATCAGTACTCTGCTCAGATAAAATATTTTAACTAATATAAAGTGAGAATGCATACCACAACACGCTGTAATTCTTAAGCAATCAGAATATCCTAGATGTCTTAGAGTTCCCTGTCTTACAATTTCATTGACATTACAGAGCTCAACCATAATCTACATTATAGATTCTCTACACTGAGGATCCATCATGATTTTAACCCAATTCAGAATTGACCAGAGCTCTTATTCTTGGGAAATTACTTCCCTGTCAGTGCCCCCCTATATGTAATGAAGCATTCATGGTTCCAGGGGTAGCTAGGGTTCCACCAGATCTGTGAAGCAGCGGTATTAGATTAAATCTTTTGTAGTTCCCGGGGGGTCTGGGTGGCTCAGTGGGTTAAAGCCTCTGCCTTCGGATCAGGTTATGATCTCAGGGTCCTGGGATCGAGTCCCGCGTTGGGCTCTCTGCTCAGTGGGGAGCCTGCTTCCTCCTCTCTCTCTCTCTCTCTGCCTGCCTCTCTGCCTACTTGTGATCTTTCTCTATCAAGTAAATAAATAAAATCTTAAAAAAAAGAATTTAAATATTTTGTAGTTCCCTTAGGATGACATGCTGAGATCTCCCCCAAGGAACTTTTTGTACGTTCCTTGACCTACCCATAGGTTTTGAGGCTGACTTTCAAAGATTTATTTATTTGTTTTAGAGAGACAGCGAGTGTGAGCACATGCAAGTGGGGTAGGGACTGAGAAACAGAATCTTTAAGCAGACTCGCCTCTGAGTGCAGAGTCCAGCATGGGGCTGGATCTCACAACTCATGGGATCATGACTCAAGCCAAAACCAAGAGTTGGACGCTTAACCAACTAAGCCACAAATGAATAAATGAATAAAATGTTCCATTAAGCAACAACAGTAATTTTGATGGGAAAAGATGCTCTAGATTTGAAGATTTGCCTCTTTCCCTGATTTATATAATATCTACCCTGATAACCTATATTTTGAGACCTAATGTGCACAAGGCTTTCTGTTCTCTAACTTCGGATGGGAAACTTCACTTCTTTAGGCTTTTGATGACTTACCTGTAATATGAGAGAAATTGGAATTAGATTTGTGGTTTGCAATCTGTTCTGAGAATCTCTTGTGTTCTGTTGAGATGCTCAATAGCTCCCGCAGAGAAAGAAGGGATAGAACAAATGAATTGTAGAGGCTGCCCCGCAGCCTCTTATTCAATCAATAAAGGACTTCTGCTTATATCATTTTATGTCTTAGGCCTCTACACTAGATTGATTTTTTTTGAAAAAGGAGTTCAACTCCACAACCACTGGATTAGAATTTCCTTCTGACTCTACTTATCTGTGATTCTATAAAATAGCGCATGATTGCAAAAACCCAGAGCAGCAAAGTTAATTCACATTCCCTTTCAAGGCATCGGGTGAGATTGGAGTGTTATGAAATTGCTCTTAACACTCAGCCTGACATCACCTGCTCAACTTTGTTTAGTGAGCAAATAATAGCACAGAACAGGATGTTCCCTTGCCATACTCATCCCAGACTCAAAGAAAAGCCTTCCTTTGACATACATAGTATGAGCCTCAAAGTAAACTTGAAAACGGTATAAATTTGCCAAAAGGGAAAATGTATGTCCTTCAGAACTTACCGTAGAAAGACAGAGGAAGAAGTTAGCCATGATGTAATTGTAATTGTATAGCTGTCATGTGTTCATGGGAGCTATTTCCATGGTTCCTGATCTCAGCACCTTTCAGAAAGAAATACTAAGGTACAACTTATTTCTGAATTACATTCACTTAGTTTAAAGATTACTAGACATTATCCTGGTAATGCAGGTAAAGATAAAAATTATGTCAACTTAAAATGATATGGATATTTTCTATAGTCATTCAAACTATGTAGAGTTAATATCAAAGAACAATATCAGGAAGAGCAAATATTAAATGCATATAAAAATCATTGATTCTATTTCTAAACCTATTTTGTAGTCAAATAAGACCTGTGCAAAAAAAAAAAATTCATATTAGTTTTTAGTTTTCATATTGTATTTGTAGACCAGAAGATTTGTTAGAGGATGTATATGAGGTCTTTACATACTTTTGATAAAGTAATCTTACTTTGGCTATTAAGGCATCTGCAAGATTAAAAAGATGACTTAAAAATTCCATTCTTAATGACTTAGAGTGAAATCACAATTACTGCTTTGTCTTCCTGCTTGGTTCCACTACATTTGGATTGCAAAAATATGTCAAGCTTCAGAAAAATGCATATATGTAAACTTGCTCACAATTATTTTGCCTGACAGTCATGCAAAATGTAATTAAAACGTTTGAATTGTACAGGTGCTAAAAAGCAGTGTATTACAAAATAAGCAAACCATAATGTTAAGAACTCCAGTTGGGTTATTAACATGTTATGATCTTAGTTATGACATTCCAGCAATATAATCCCAGGTCTATTGCTAAGGAGAGGAGGTTATAAAAGTAGGTTGTCAAAATTTTTATCAGAGAGTTATTTTAACATCATTTTTAAAGGAAATTTATTGTTTAATTATAAAGGTAATATAACTACAATCCAGAAATTATGTAAAATGGTGAAAAGAAAATTAATTTCCTATTATTCCAGTACTCAAACTACCATTGTTATTATTTCAGTGGAGTTCTTTCCAGGCTTTCTTCATATGCTTTTATTAATTTTTTTTTGTTTATAATTCTAATGTGTGTCCATAACATTTTGTACCTTGTCTTTTTACTTTGTTGTATATATTAAACAAAGTTTTATATTTTCAAAATGAGTCTAGTTTGTATCTTAGGAAATTACTTTAGTAAGAGAAAGTGGTCAGCAAGGCCCTGAGCCTCAGGCCTGGTCCAGAAGGTAATTCCACTTTGCTGGGAGGCTTGCAACAACTAGGTCATTTTCATTCCCTGGAACCATTTCATGAGAAATGCTTTGCTCTATACTGAATACTAAATATGGGACAAAGTCTCCATCAATTAAGGCTTGGAATGAGGCCAAACCTAAATCACTGGGGTAGAATCTTTGCATCTCAGCTTCATAGGGATCACTGTGTAAAGAGACAAGATGATACAGGACACCATAATTGCTGCCCATGTAAGTCAAAGGAGGGCATTTGAATCCACAGAGATGAAAATGCTTCTTTCAAGGACACCTGAAGGCAAGTTATGAAACCAAAAGTTCCAATAAAATCAAAATTACTTAGAAAACTAATAAATGCACAAGCCATTCTATGACTAAGTATAACTTCAATTTAAGAATGACCAAAAAAAAAAAAAGATGATAAAACAATATATTAGCAGTGCAAAAACTAAAAGCCTTGCAATTTTGTTCTTTGTGATTGAAGAGAATGAATATGGAAACCTTTAAAATCAACTTTATGTGCACAGATGTAGGGATAAACTGCCATAAATCTTAATGGGAATACTATTTTAGTAATACCTAAATTATAAATTGCGCTTTAAGTAAAAAGCCCTAAAAAGGCCAAAGTCAATGAAGATGTTTCAGTAAGAAAAGGCTGAATGTCTCCAAAACTGCCAACAGCCCCATTCATCATTCCGAAACCACAACAGGTTAAATATTAAAGAGGTTTAAAGATGCTACCATTTAGAATTTAGAATTACAAAATTTGTAACACTATTTTCAAGGGCGTGGAGAAAAGCTGCTGAATTTCTGAAGAGTAGATGGAGTGTACACATCCCAATCTAAAACAAACAAACAAACAAACAAACGTATAAATTGTTTAACCCTGTAATTGTACTTCTTGAACTTTCTTTTTTCTCCCTGTAGCTTCCTTTTAAGATATCACTCTACCTCAGGTTTTTAGCAGCATAGCAATAATATTCCTAACAGTGGTTTTCTGGTTTTACTGTGTGGTGTTTGCAGACCATGACCCTGTGGCTTGATATCTATTCACAGCTAGGAAATTCTCAGTCACTATTTCTTTAACTATCGCCCCTTTGATTAACATAGTTAAGCATTCTCCCTCTATCTTTCAAGTCTCTCATGCTTTTTTTCTGTAAGCTTTTTTTCTCTGCATTATTCTGAATACTTTCCACAGTTCTATGAAAGGATTTACTCATTCTTTTTCTTTTTTTGCTATTTCCAATCTGCTAAGTAGTAAATTCTTCATCCTGGTCATTTTATTTAACAGTTGTAGAATTTCTGTTTGACAGGTTGTGTTTGTGTGCATGCTTGTGCGTGTGTGTTTATTCTAGATGTCTCCTGAAATTTCCCATTTTCCTCTCTGTTTTCTTGAATTAATTCAATTGTATTATTTAAAAATCTCTGATAACTCCAATATCTGATTCATTCATGCATTTACTCATGATTCACTCATCTGTTTTTCTCTTGGTTTTGTTCCATGTATTTTAGCATGCCTTTACTTTTTAATTTAATACTGGAAATGGTAGACTAAAAAATCTCATAGTCTCTAGGTAATGTAATCTTTTTTCCAAAGAAGATTGGTTTAATTTTTAGTTTTTTGGTGGATTATTGGTAGGTATCAAAAGATCACCTTACTTCTTCCATGAATTGATTATAGTTATTTTTTTTTCTTTTTAACGATTGTTTCCATTTTGTTGTTATTCTGTCATTGCCCTTCTGGTAGTTCGGAGAAAAGCCCTGGGTATATACTAAGTTCTTCTGATTTAGTGGAACCTGAACTTCAATCTCTTCTCTTAGCAGCAGGCAGATATTAAAATCTGCTCCACTTTTCCCTCCCAGCGGCTGCTCTCCATTGGTTTTTCTTGCATGAATAATTAAGAGTCCGTCAATATCTAGAAAAGAATCAGTAGGAGATTTGGGGACTCTGCAGTCTCCTTTTTTTTAGGATACTGCCATCCAATGGCACCCTCTCTGCCAGTCTCCAACTCTGACTTCTGCCACTGGAAGTTACTTCTAGACACATCCTCATTGCTGCTAGAAACAGCCCTGGGCACTGTGGCAACTCATTCCTGAGATTCTAAATTGTTCCTTAATGATGACTATATTTTCAAACAGGTAGGCCTTTCCAAAGCTGATTATTTTCAGGTAGTTCATATGATGGGAGATCCAGCATCATGTTTGTAGCTATCAATAATTCTCCATATAATTCAGAATTGTATGTATAACTGATGTAACTTTTGATTTCCTGAACCGGCTGAGACTGGCACTGTAAGGATGCTCACCAGGCATTGTTCCTCTCTTCCCTCCTGCCTGTCTGACAGTCTTTTGTCTGACAGATATGATTTCTCCGTACACGATTCTGCATTTAACTCAAGCTTCGTTTGGCTTTTTAAGGCTGCAGGCTAAGCTGGGTCCAAACAATGAGTTCTCAGATAGGCCCCTCAGTCTAGGTTTAGGCTACTTAATTTGGTGAATGAGCCAACTTCTGAAATCTTCAGGCATTCTGAAATCTTCAGACATTACCTCTGGGAAGCTTTCCACTTTTCTTTCTGATAGTCACTAAATTTAGCAGCCCTTTCACATATTTGGCATAGTTTGTTTTTCCTGCTCTATGTCCTAACACTGTGGTAGCACTTAGAGCATAGACGGCACTCAATAACCATTTTAATAAAATTTTTTAGCATCCTGTATAATTAATGAATAAATCAGATCTCTCCCCTAGTTTCTTTAGAGATTCCATTTTTATTTCTCTGTTATTCTCTTTATACTTTCATGTGGCTTCCTGGAAGAGAGGATAAAACTGCCATCTTTTTATTTTAAAAACCACAAAAACAGCCAGTTAATAAATGTTAATTGAACTGAACTAGTAGCATGCAATAACAATGCTAAATGGTTGTCCTTAATGTAAGTCTAGGGGAAACTACCTTTATACATCTACTGAAAAATCAATGTTATTAACTACTGGATAATCCCTTTTTCTTTCCTTCTACCCATCCTTAAGGAGAAAAAGGAAATGGACATCCAATATTCTGATTCAACAATTGTTACTGACTACTGAGATTGTGGTGATAAGAAGGTTAAGTCAAAATTTCTCTACTATACACAAATTGTTATTATGGGGCTATGCCTTTTAGCTAAATATATAACAACAGATTGTCAGACTAAAACTATTATGGAACAATCTAGAAATGAAAGGGTCTTTACTTTTGTGAAGTCTAATGGGAGCCAGTAAGGAGCAAGTGAACAAAAATAAATAAACTAGAGATGTCAGTAAGATAAGACTTGCACAGAATTTATATGAAATAAAAATTAGAGTTATGGAATAAACATCCTGTGTTAATAAATTATCCATTAAAAAGACATCTGATAAAAAACTATTGAAAGATCACGGCTGCAATATAATGATTTACAAGAAACATATATTGTCGGGGCACCTGGCTGGCTCAGGGGGATAAAGCCTCTCCTTTCAGCTCAAGTCATGATCCCAGGGTCCTGGGATCGAGCCTCACATCGGACTCTCTACTCAGCGGGGAGCCTGCTTCCTCCTCTCTCTCTGCCTGCCTCTCTGCCTACTTGTGATCTCTCTGTCAAATAAATAAATAAATAAAATCTTTAAAATAAATAAATAAAAAGAGATATATATTGTCATTCAGATGGCCAAATACATGTTTCCCAGAAATATTTGGTTTTCATCCACAGTTCCTGAGAATGTTTAAAGAGACATAAAAGTGAGATGAATGTCTTGTTATTAATGAAAGTGACTTTAAAAAAAAAGAAGATTTATTTATTTGAGAGAGGGCTTGGGAGAGGGACAGAAGGAGAGGGAGAGAATCCTCAAGCATACTCCCCACTGAGCATGGAGCTCAATAATAGGGCTTGATACCAGGGCCCTGAGGTCATGACCTGAGCTGAAATCAAGAGTCAGAGGCTCAACCAAATAAACCACTCAGGTTCCCCTAATGAAAATGACTTTTGAATCCTACGCAAAGGCAGAGCTGGTTGCCAGAAGAACCAACCATGTGTTTAAAGGGATGGAAACTTCCATTTCACTTCCCCAGCCTCTGGGGAGGACAGAGGGCTGAAGATGGAACCAGCTAATGGCCAGTGACTTAGTCAATTATGACTATGTAATGAACCCTCCACAAAAACCCAAGGACAGCATTTTGGTGGGTTTTTTTTTTTGTTTTTTGTTTCTTTTTTTTTTTTGCTTTTTTTTTTTTTTTTTTTTTTTTTCCAGAGACCTTCTACACTTGGGGAATTAGAACTCTTCCATTTGCCACTGTAGTCTGCCCAAACTCCATGGAAAAAAGGTCCTTTGCTCAGGACCTCACTCTATGTACCTCTTCATCTGGCTAATGATTTGTATCCTTTATCATATCCTTAATAAACTGGTAAACATTAAGTAAATGTTCCATTGAGTTCGGTGAGTATCTCTAACAAATTAATCAAACCTAAGGTTAGTGGGGAGCAGAGCAATCTTGAAAGACTGAACCATTAACTTGTAATCTGATAATATCTCTGGAGAGACAGTGTCAGAATTCAGATGAATTCTTAAACATCCTACTGGTGTTTGAGAATTGCTTGGTATTGTGTGTAGAGGAACTTCCCCAGCACATTGGAACTGGGTCTATAAACCCTTAAGAGAGTGGCTTATTCATTAGACTCAAGAACAAATTGGTATTTGGAGAGAATATTGTATTTTCCTTCTTCAAGGGACAACACAGAAGATGAACTTTCTCAAATTTTACTCACACTAAGTGGTTCTACCTTTGTCAACATTTGGAATTGCCACACTTTAAATTTTGTCCTCCTGGTGGGTTTGTAACCATATTTCTTCATGGCTTTAATTTGCATTTTCTTGATTACTATGAAGAAATTTAGTTCCTTTTCATGTGTTTACTTGATTATCTTCTGAAATATGTCCTCAAAATACGCATATTTTTCCATTTGGTTCTTTCCTCTTCTTACTGATGTGTAGAAATTCTTTGTCTATCCTGAATATAAGATCCTTGAAAGCTATACGCATTGCAATTCTTCTCTATTTTTAGGTTTACTTTTTTTCCTTTGTAAATAATATCTTTACTGTACTGCAGCCCTTAGTCTAACAATTAAAAATGTTTTATTATTTTATTTTAAATATTTATTTATTTTGAGAGAGACAGAGGGAGTGTTGGTGGGGAGTGGGGACAGAAGGGGAGGGAGAAAGAATCTCAAGCAGATTCCATACTGAGAGAAGGGCTCCACTCGGGGCTTGATCATGAGACCATGAGATTATGACCTGAGCTGAAACCAGGAGTCAGATGCTTAATTGACTGCATCACCCAAGTGCCCCAAAATGTCTTTTTTTTTTATTATTCCCTTAGTATTGGTAAAGGAAAAATACATTATTGCTTTCCTTTACACTACATATGATGCCCTGAAAGTTCTTTACTCTGATCGCCAGGTGTATATGGGGGAGGGGAGCTCCCACATTGACAACACCAAGTGGTATCCTAGAATTTAAATAATTCTGACTCTTTGTACTTGAAAAGAGTGTCATATCCCACACATTAAAAATTCAGTCCTACATACCTGCCCTTGCTCCCAATTAAGATGCCAATTGCAAGTCCCAGTTGTTACCAGTGCTTCTGACCCACTGGCTGTAGATCAGAGGTCCACACAATCTTCTCCCCGGTTTTGATTAATTTGTTACAGTGGCTCACAAAACTCAATTTGCTTATTAATTCCTTTATTATAAAAGGATGTAAGTAGGAATTGCCAGATAGAAGACATGCATAGGGCAGGTATGTGGGAAGGAATATGGAGCTTTATGCATTCTTTGGGCAGGTCACTGTCCCAACCCCTCCATGTGTTCACCAACTTTGAAGCTCACCAACCCGGTCTTTCGGGATTGTTTTTATGAAAGTTTCTTTACATAGGCATGATTAAATCATGGGCTATTACTAACTGAACTGAATCTCCAACCCCTCTCCCTTCTTGAGCGGTTGGGGCAGGGGAGTGGTGTTGAACCGAAATTTCTAAATCCTCTAATCATGTGTGGTTCCTCTGGTACTGAGCTCTGGTCCTTGGAGGCTTCCCAAAAGTCACCTCAGTAACAAAACTCGGGTGTGGTTGAAAGGGGCTTGTTATGAATAACAAAAGACGCTCCTTTCACCTTTATCTCTCTCAAGCCATTTCAAGAACTAAGGACAAAATAAAATATTATAACAAAAGATAACCCTGTTGCTCTAATCACTTAGGAAATTATAAGGGTTTGGGAGCTATGTGCCGGGAACTGAAGGAAGACCAAATATATATTTCTTATTATAAACCACAATATCACAGTATCTTATTTAAGAAATTTTCCCTCCAAGGCATTTTAAATAGTGTCATATCTTTTTGTGGAAGCATGATTATTTTGCTTTTCACATTCAGAAACCTAAAAATACCTGAAATAAATTTTTCTGAGTGCTATGCTAATTTTTTAAAAATATGGATACCTAAATGCTCTAGAAACATTTATTGAAATGCGATATGTACATTAGCTCTGTAACAAATCAATTGTCTATATATGTGTGGTTCTGTTTTTGGATTCTCTGTTTTTTCTTTGGTCAGTTTACATTATTTTGCACCAATATCACACTGATTCATTATAGCTTTTCAAGTCTTAAAAACAAGAGACCCCAAATGGAGTTACTTATGGTAAGCCCCACATCACCAAACTGAGTCATAATTATAGTTTTGGTTCTTCCAGAAATGGAATCTTAAACCAGTTAATCAGGAATCAGCATTAGATAGGTAATCTGCCTGATAGAACTTTCCCACCCCAAAAGGAAAGTAACTTTTCAAAAACCAACCTGAATTTTTTGCCCAGTGTATCTTTCTTGTTCCTGCTCTGCCTGTGAAAGTCTGTCCTTCTGTCTGCCAGTTTGGATGTTGCCTTATTCAAATAGAGTTTTGCTCAAACTCTTAAAAATTTTAATATGCCAATATCATGCCAGCTCGGCGATCACAGCTTTGTAGTAAAGTTTGAAAACAGGCAACGTGATGCCCCAGTTTTGTTTTTCTTTTTCAACATTTCCTTAGCAATTTAGAGTCCAATTTTATGGATGCCCAAAATTAACAAGACAGTAAACAAGAAGTATTGGAGAGGATGTGGAGAAAGGGGAATCCTCTTATACTGTATAATGCAAGGTGGTGTAGCCACTTTGGAAAACAGTGTGGAGATTCCTTAAGAAATTGAAAATACTTTATGATCCTGCAATTGGACTACTCAGTATTTATCCCCAAAGAAGCAGATGTAGTGAAAAGAAGGGCTATATGCATCCGATGTTCATAGTAGCAATGTTCTCAATTGCCAAACTGTGGAAAGAGCCAAGATGCCTTTCAACAGATGAATGGATAAAGAAGATATGGTCCATATATACAATGGAGTATTATGCCTCCATCAGAAAGGATGAATACCCAACTTTTGTATCAACATGGATGGGACTGGAGGAGATTATGCTGAGTGAAAAAAGTCAAACAGAAAGAATCAATTATCATATGGTTTCACTTACTTGTGGAGCACAAGGAATAACATGGAGGACATTAGGAGAGGGAAAGGAAAAGTGAGTTGGGGGAAATTGGAGGGGGAGATGAACCACGAGAGACTGTAGACTCTGAGAAATACACTGGGGTTTTGGAGGGAAGGATGGTAGGGCATTAGGTGAGCCTGGTGGTGGGTATTAAAGAGGGCACATATTGCATAGAGCACTGGGTGTGGTACATAAACAGTGAATTTTGGAACAGTGAAAAAATAAAAAAAATTAAAAATTAAAAAAATTTTAATATGCCTCAGCTTATCTTTTGAGAGTCTTAGTAATTGTTAAAGCAAGTCCTTCTATCATTGTTGTTATTATGTAAAAGGCCTTTGGCTATTTCCCTTTCTTTATAAATTTTAGAATATGTTTGCTTTGTTTCACATAAAATTTTATTGGGATTTTATCTGCAGTACATTGAATTTTACTATCAACTTGAGTAAAACAGATATCTTTACAATACTAAATTATTTAAACCATGAACATGGTATGCCCCTCCATCTATTTGTGCTCTTCAATTCCTATCAATATTATTTTGCAGTTTTCAGTGAAAAGGACTTGCATGCTTTTGTTAAAATTAGAGCTAGTCATTTGATATTCTTCGATGCTATAACTCTTATTGGGTAAACGCTGAATTATATCATACCTACAGAAAAGAAAACAATTCACTATTGCAATGCACTATGGATATTTACAAACTCAACACATTAAAAAAATATGCAAACGGGGGCGCCTGGGTGGCTCAGTGGGTTAAAGCCTCTGCCTTTGGCTCAGGTCATGATCCCGGGGACCTGGGATGGAGCCTCGCATCGGGCTCTCTGTTCGGTGGGGAGCCTGCTTCCTTCTCTCTCTCTGCCTGCCTCTCTGCCTCCTTGTGATTTCTGTCTGTCAAATAAATAAATAAATCTTTAAAAAAAATAAAATATGCAAACAGACCAAAAAGTAGAACATAAGGAAAACCTCAGAAGGTCCTACTGAGTTCCATTCCAGGCACTATCATGACTTCTAAAATAAGTTTTGCCTGTTCTTAAGGCTTATATGAATAGAATGATACAGTATGTATTCTTTTGTTCTTGATATCTTTCTTCTAGATCTATTTGTGAGATTTAGTCATGCTATTGTTTATAGTTATAATTTTCTCATTTTCATTCAAGGATAGTATACTATTAAATGGATATACCACAATTTATTTAGACAAATTATTATTTACCAACATTTGGATTGTCTCTCATTTTAGGCACTAAGAATAATGTTGCTATATACATTGATGTTTTTTCCTGGTTTTTAAATGTTTGGCTGTTGAAAATAGTGATATTATATTTTTCTTTATATATAAATAAAGATATATCTTTATATATATATAAAAATATAATATAATAGATATATATGTCTATATATAATAGATATATATGTCTGCTATATATCTATATATAGATATATAGCAGACATGCATTTCTGTTGAATATATACCTAGAGATAGAATACTAAATCATAGGCTATGCATACATGCACCATAAGTATATACATCGAAACCATTGTCAAAGTGTCTATTCAATTTGCATTCTCACAGTGCATGAGATTTCCAATGGCTCAAAATCTTTGTCAAAATTCAGTATTGTATGCCTTCTCATCTTAACCCTTCTGGTGAGTGTAAAGTCATACATCATTTTGCTTGTAATCTACTTTCCTTAAAGACTAATAAAATTAATCAGGGTGGCTCAGTGGGTTAAGCCTCTGCCTTTGGCTCGGGTCATGATCTCAGGGGCCTGGGAATGAGCCCCGCATTGGGCACTCTGCTTAGCAGGGAGCCTGCTTCCCCCCTCTCTCTGCCTGCCTACTTGTGATCTCTCTCTCTCTCTCTCTCTCTCTGTCAAAAATAAATAAATAAATAAATTCTGAAAAAAGACTAATAAAATTAATCAATTTTTCATTTGTTTATTATTCATTTATTTTACTTTATTGTGAAGTGTCTCTTCAAGGATTGTAACAGTTTTCTATTCTATTCAATTACCTTTTAAATTCATTTGTAAAAGTTCTTTATACATTCAGAATGTGAGTCATTTATTAACTATACGTTTTGAAAATATTTTCTCCCATTCTGTGGCTTTCTTTTTTTTGCTTTTTAAAGATTTCTTTTGACAAAAAGATTTTTAGGTTGTTCTTTTTTTTAAGATTTTATTTATTTATTTGGCAGACAGAGATCACAAGTAGGCAGAGAGGCAAGCGGAGAGAGAGAGAGGAGGAAGCAGGCTTCCTGCTAAGCAGAGAGCCTGATGCGGGACTTGATCCCAGGACCCTGAGATCATGACCCGAGCCGAAGACAGAGGCTTAACCCACTAGAGCCACCCAAGTGCCCATATTTTTAGTTTTAATGTAGTCCAATTTATCAATCTTTCTTTATAATAGGAGTTATTGTTTACTATTTAAGAAATTTATGACCACCTAAAGTTTATAAGATTGCCTTTTTTTTTTTTTTCCCAATTTATTTATTTTCAGAAAAACAGTATTCATTATTTTTTCACCACACCCAGTGCTCCATGCAAGCTGTGCCCTCTATAATACCCACCACCTGGTACCCCAACCTCCCACCCCCCCGCCACTTCAAACCCCTCAGACTGTTTTTCAGAAAAATACATTTAAAAATGTTTTCTTGTACCTTTGACATTATTATTTCCTTGTACCTTTGAACATTTATTCTCCACCTAGAATTGAGTCATGTATAGTGGGGGTGAATACCATTTATCAGAAAGCTTTCCACTGCATTGCATCGCAACTTTTCTCATAAATCAGATGGCTGTTTATGTGTGGTTGTTTTTGCCTTCTAGAATATATTATTTGTTCTTTTTTTTTTCTTTTCTGAAATTCATTCTGGATATTTTCTTTGACTTTTCCTTCCAGCTCTTTAATTCTCTTTTCCTTTAGATCTAATAAACTACTAAACCCATCTCTATAGCTCTTTATTTTAATTATTACATTTTAAAATTTCTAAAATTCTAGTTTTAAGCATCTTTTCTTTAGCATCAAATTCTCTTCTTAAGTTCTCACTCATCCTATTCATTTCCTTCAATATTTTAAGCAATTTTCATCTAAAATCTGCATCTGACAACTACAAAAGCCTTACACCCTGCTTATCTTCACTCTGGCACATGCTGTTCAATCCCTTTGTGTTTGGTCAATTTGCTCTGAGATCTGGAACCAAAAATGATGCTATCTTCAGAGATGATAGACTTTTCTTTTAGTCAGATGTCTTACTTTAGAAATCTATAATCTCTTTAATGGGATTTCAAAAACTGAAGTGATTCAAAGCTGTGTTTTCATCTCTGTAAGGGACAGATGACTTCCCATCAAACTTCACAGGTCACATATTGTTTACTGATGCTATACCGTCCTCTTGGAGCCCCTATCCCAATTTTTGTCCTTATGCCCATACCCATAAGACGCTCGGTAATACCACTTTAGCTTCCCAGACATTCAGTAACTCTTTCAGAATCAGCAAATATCCACAGAGGACAAATACTCCTAATGTAAATCTAACCTATACAAATCTCTGTATTTCCCAGATCTCAAACTGGATCTTCAGTAATTGTTTAGTCTTTCTGAACCTTTATTCAGATTATTTTGTTCATTTCCCCCCCTACATTTTCTAGTGTTTCCTCAATGGGAGGATGTTTTGATTAGTCCATAGTTACTGGAAACAATTTTTTTTTTAATCAAGCACATTTAAAGGTATTTTTTCCAAATATACCAAGGTTCCACTTGAAAATAATCCTGTTGTTATTAATTCAGGCATTAAAAATATTCACTTTATTGTGTTTTTTTTTCAGATTTATTTACTTATTTGAAAGAGAGAGAGAGGAGGGGAGGAGAGGCAGAGGGAAATGGAGAAAAAACCTTAAGCAGACTCCCCACTGAGTGTGGAGTCCCATGATGGGGGCTGGGGGTTGGATCCCAGGACACTGAGATCAGGACCTAGGCTGAAATTAAGATGGAATGCTTAACCACTGAGCCACCCAGGTGCCCATTCACTTCATTAGTTATAAAGTTCCTGATTGAAGGACACTAGCTTCTACTTGTACCTCCCACTAGCTTCTTTCTTAATAAGATTGTGTGTGATATTAGGTTTTATGTAAACATTTAGGGCGCCTTAGACAGGGGAAATATCGAGAATTTCACTCTATAAAAAGAATCAATAAATCTATAGATTTATAAAAGAATCTAAAAGAATATAGAATCTACAAAAGAATATAGACTATATTAGAGAATATAGAATATATTAGAGAAGAATAGAATATAGAATCTATAGAACTATAGAATCTAAAAGAATCTATATTGGCCTTTCATAGACAGTAGCAGGTTCTAGAAATGTAGAGGTGATGGAGGTGATGGTACAGATCAAGCATTCATAGAAAAAGGCTCTGGGGTTTCAGAACAAAAATCAGGAACAAAGGACTATACATATTTCAGCCCCAGATGAGATAGAAGAAAAACAGAAGAGACTGCCCTTGTGTGCACCTGGAATATTTTGTGGGGAGGATGGGCAGAGGTGGCGAACTGTTGTGATGCATAATCAGAATTTTGCCTGTTTTAGCCCTAGGAGGTAACTTTTCCTGTTAGTTAGGAGACTTATGTTTAAATACAATAATAAATAAAATAATCTTCCCAGGGGCATTTACATGTTAAGTCTACTGGTTCCCTCATCAGTTGGAGGTTAGCCCAACAGAGAGGGTCATAGGGTATGGGAGAGTTCAGAAACTTGGGTAACAAAGGGCATTAATGAGACTTGTGATACTCTGGAGAAGTAATTGGTGGGAATAGAAGGGATTATGATGGAGAAGGCTCAGTCCTTCCCTATTGATTTTGCTGCCATAAAAGGGATGCCCACATCTGCTCTGTTATCCTTCTCTGAGCTAGTAAGCTAGGACAAATCATTAAATAACAATGCAAATGGGTAAGTACTAAAAAGGAGGGAAGTGGTAAGCTCTGAAAGTAGAGGGACATGCCTAATTTTGCTCATAAATGGACTGCCTGCCAAGCATTATACCCAGTGTAGGAAAAGAAGGAAGAATGGAAGGGTGGTTGGGGGGAGAAGAGAGAAGGAAAGAATTAAAGGAAAATTTGCTTGTGTATTCAGGAATTTCACTGATTTTAAAGTATCTAACATTTATTACTGGAAAAAAAGACAAAAGAAAAATATCCAGCCCAATTAAATATATTTACCTATTACTAATAAAGGAGGTCCCTCCCTCAAAGCAGTTATTCTATTACCTCAATACTCCATGGTACTCTTCTGGTCATAACAATAAATTGCTAATCTGTATTCTTTCAAGCTATATAATAAAAGCAGTATTTTGGAACATAATCTTCACTTCCATCCTTTGAAGCACAGAACTATCAGATATCTAATGAGTATTTTATACAAATATTTGAATAGACTTGAACATCCCAATATAGTCCCCCTTTCCTGCCCCTGCGTAAAGCCCCCCACCCTGCCCACACACAGACACATACCTACCCTCCTGCATCCTACCATTATGCTTGCTGGAAATTATAAGGCTTTTTATCTGGGTAAGAAAGCATAACAGGCTCCAAGCATTCCAGAAGATTTTATAAATTCTGCCATCTGCACATCTGGTATGTATGAAGCCTATAGCACTCTTTAATCAGTATACAGATAACTGTGCTTTGGGTACTTATCAGAAAGTTATACCACAAATTGACTGCAAATAACCAGGTCTTGTTAAAATTTACTTCAACATGGGGTGACTTAAAGAGACAAGCTAGCCAGCCATTCTTAAATATTCTCCAAGCTCTGACCTATGTTAAGAAATATAATCTGGACATGACATTGCTGAATAATAATCATTCATCTTCCTTAAGTTAAAATTGGACTATGTGTAATAAAAGAGGAATTCATCTTAACAAAGATGCTTTGTTATTGGTAGCTTCCCCAAAACATTAATATCTATATTATCTATAAAGACTGGCTCCTTGTACTTAATAATATACATTTAGTATGTACATAATAATAACTCTTTATTAAGGCTTGATAAACCACAGTTTAGTAACCAGAATAAATCACAGTTACTTACCCACTTGCCTACTAGAAGACATCTTGGTTGCTTCCAAGTTTGGACAATTATGAATAAAGATATTATTATATAAAAATATAATATGAACATCCATGTTCAGGGCATGAACATAAGTTCTTAACTTCTTTTGGTAAACACCAAGAAGTACTTAGTTTTATATGAAAGCTCAAAACTGTCTTCCAAAGTGGCTGCACCTTTTTGCATTCACACTAGCAAGGAGTGAGAGTTCCTGTTGCTCCACATCCTTGCCAGCATTTAGTATTGTCAGTGTTCTGAATTTTGGCCATTCTGATAGGTGTATAGTGGTATCTCATTGTTTTAATTTGCCTTTCCCTGATGACATGTGATGTAGAGCAAGTTTCTATATGCTTATCTGCAATCTGGGTATCTTCTTCAGTGAAGTGTCGTTAAAGTCTTTGGCCCATATTATCATCAGGTTGTTTGTGTTTCTAATAGTTGAATTTTAAGAATTCTCTATATATGTTAGATAGTGATTTTTTTAATCAAATGTGTCTTTTGTAAATACTTTCAGTCTGTGATTTGTCTTCTCATTCTCTTGACATTGATTGCCTTTTACAAAGAAGAAGATTTTTTTTTAATGAAGTCCAGCTTATCGAATATTTCGTCCATGAGTTGTGTCTTAGGTGTTAGGTCTAAAGTGTCAAAACCATGACCAGTGTCATCTAGGTTTTCTCCTGTATTACCTTCTAGGAACTTTATAATTTTGCATTTTACATTGAGGACTGTGGTTCGTTTAAGTTAATTTCTGTGAAGGGTATGTCTGTGTCTGGATAAAAAAAAAATTTGTTTTGCTTGTGGATATCCAGTTTTAACAAATATTTTTTAATCTATTGGAGAATTATGTTTTCACTTATATCCAATTATCATATAAAAAACTTATATACTGATCTATGAGATAAATTCATCATAGAAATCAAAGTAAATTACACTATTTTTCCAAATGACTTAACCATGCTTTATCTAGTGGACAACTAAATTATTTAATTTTTCCCCCTTGCTTGTCAGGAATTTCAGGGAATAATTTAGTAATTATATTTCTATTTATTACAATTTAAATAATAGATAATGAACAACAAAAAAAGGAAGCTACTATGCTGGGAGATAGATTAACTTGACTTTCATTGAAGGTTTGGAAAGAAAGAATATCTATTTCAGTTAGAAGAAAAGTAGGGACCCCTGGGTGGTTCAGTAAGTTAAGATTTGGACTCTTGATTTCAGCTCAGGTCATGATCTCAGTCCTGGGATTGAGTCCTGCACTGGGCTCTGTGCTTAGCCCAGTCTCGAGATTCTTTCCCCCTCACTCTCCCTCCCCCTCAGTTCAACCACCATGCTCCTCTTCTCTGTTCCTTCCCCTGCTCATGTGCTTTTTCTCTCTAAAAGTAAATAAATAAAATCTAAAGAAAAATAAATAAGCTATTTAGTGATTTTTAAGTGGTCTTGTTTAATTGCAGCAAAGATGTGCGATATTACAAAATGTGAAATAAGTATAGAAAGATCAGTTTTCCATACATGGTATATGGCATTGAAAGCTATGGTGAAGAACTTCAGTCATTAATTGATATCATTCATTTTCTTATCTTCATGGTATACTATATATTAATTTAATTTAAAAAAATAATTGTGTTTACTCTATTTTTTAATAATGTAGGCTGCTTCAAATTCATTTGGTGGTAGCAAAAAATAATATTATATATAAATGTTGGTAAGAGAAAAGAAACTCCAGCAGCATTTATTTTTAAAATATTCAAAACAGCTATCTGATGTAGAATGGAAAGAGAATAAAATGACAACTAAATTTGTCTAGAGTCTCTATGAGCAAGCCAATATGCAAAATATTTTTCCATATTTTAGTTATTTATCATGAAAATCTGGTTAATAGACATTTTTATCTCAATTTTATAGCTGATATTCTAAAGCCCAAATAAATTAAGTGACTTTCCCAAAGACTCACAGGTCATAAGTGGTCAAAATCAGATTGGAAGGCCGAACTCTAAAGCTCATTTTCTTCCCATGACACTGTGCCATAACCAATAAAACATAGTGATCAATTTGTCCTAATTTTCACATCTCAGCCAATTGTTCTGACATCAACTTGATGCATTTTCATATAAATATAACTTCATTAACACTCTTTCAGATTTTAAATAAATACATGAAACAAAACAAACTGGAAGAGAGGAAAACCTAGACCATGAAATCCATTTTTGCCTTATTCATAAGATTATTTAATATAGATATAATTTGTCAACAACATCAACTGGTACAAAATGGAAATATGAATGATGGTTGTATTTACTATTTTGCTTTTTGAAAATTTTTCAGACAACTCATTTTGAGAATAGAACCTCCTATACCTATGGAAGTTGTTTTGTAATTGCTCTGTGCAGTTATTAATTGACTTCAGTAATCCTAGGAGTCAAATAGCTCAATCTTGTTGGCTAAGACATGCTAGCATTTAACAAATTCCAGGCACATACCTAGAAAAATATGGGAATCTGAGGACTTCTGGACTTTATATGAGAACGGTTGACTCTCTTTATAGTTACTACGTTCTCTTCACCAAGACAAAGTCTGATCATTTGATGTTAGTTCTTCCAGGGCTTATATCTCTGACTTGAGAAAAGAATGTCTCTCTCAATGTAATGCCTATGTCATGACTGAAATACTGGAATTTCTTCTGTGCATTTATTTACATTTCAATGCAGAGTGACATAAGGCATAAGCTATAAGGAGTGGCAGACCAAAGGAACCCAGATCTCTTCCCTCACCTTCCAGTTCAATACCTTCAACAGTTATTAGTAACTATGGAATAAATCTCAACTCCTTACCCTGACATCTACCAGTCTCCATTCTCTGTCTCCAGTCATTCTAATATTTTCCCCACTACAATTTCCATGTACCCAGCACATCACCAAAATGGAAATATTTGACATTTCCCAAAACAGTCCTATATCCTTATAGAGTATGTCATTATAAACAAGACTGGCTGGGCACCTGCTCTCATGGAACTTATTTTTCATCTTCAGGTTATAAAAGGCAGGTCTCGTATGGCTTTACTAGCCTGGGCATATAAAAGGGACCACAATAGTAGCAATAATAGTTGTTTCAACCACCTGTGCTAACAAGCAGACTGCTGTGATCCCTTCAAAGTATCCCCTGATTCACTCTGAGGAAGTTTCAGAAGGTTCTCACTTGAACTTACATATTGTCATCTTTGCTATCACATGGCATTGACCATATTCGATTTATCACTCATTTTTGACTCCCCCAAAGCCATAAATCATGCATACATCAAAACAGCACTGTACCTCCTGAAATCCTCTGAGGCCAAGAAGAAACAGGATCATGTTCCTATCTCCCTATGTCACTTCACACTTTTCCACCTAGGCGTGAAAATATGTGGATTTTGAACACACATCTCATAGCATCCCTCATAGAATACAGCTTTTCCCTTTCCTGCTTATAGCTCCTGTTGCCATATAGATAGAGCGATTATCTTTTACTATTAAGTAACAAAGATATTTTCACAAGAAACATACATTTCTGGTTCTGTTTGGATAATATTAAACAGAGACATTTTCCTTAATGCTATCCTGTGTTTTGGTTATGAATCGTCTGTTTATCTTCTTAATCTAGTATGTTCACATGTCAATCAAATTATTTCATTTTTCTTAATTAATTTGAGAACAATCACATGAAAATGAAAACCAGAAAGACTTCCTTATATTGAGAGGATTTAGTGGAAAATGTTATATGACAGTAGTAGACCCTTAATAAAGTAAAATAATAATTCATTGGATTTTTTAAAAGTCCATGGGCCCAGTCTTAGGGACCAGCCTTTGAAATAGTCTAAGCTGCTCTTCTTACCCCCATCCTCCCCCATCTCCACCTAATAGAGTAGGAAAGCCTACGTTGACTCTGGCTCCTTCTGTTTCTTTTGCCCCAACACCCCTCCCTCTTTGAATGGTGCAAAGTAAGTTCTGTTGTTTCATTCTAACAGTCCCAGGAAGTCCAAATGCAGCAGTAAGCAGAGGTTAGGCTATAGTTAAGAACCTTTATTTTGCAACCCTTACTCTATAACCCCTAGGTATTTGCATACATAACTTTTTATCCTTTTCAGATTTAGACTCTTTAGGAGAAAGAACCAGGTTTTGATCACCATCATAACTCCCAGAATTCCTTGCATATACTCTACACTTGAAAAATGATTGTTGAATTGACTCCTTTTGGCCGCATTATACTCAACCCAATTATCCTAAATTAAACATTAAACGTTGCTACCTATATTTTATATCTAACCTCAAATCAGCTAGAAAGGCATATAAACTCAAAGAATTCCAAAATATAAAGATGGTTATCTTTTGTTTTATAATGATTTCCCCACTCTTTAAACACATGTATGATGTTGTGAAGCTAGTGCCTTTAAAGCAGCTGCTGAAAGCATGTGGATTATGTTAGGAGGCCTTCTGACAGAAAAACAATTATATTAGTGTAACTGACATGATATTGGATAAAGAATGATTAAACCATCAGTTCCTTGGAGCTACTTCTGAGCTACTGCTCCTGGAGGCATACAAAGGAAATATAACAGTGGCCACATTTTACACAATGGGGAGATTCATTTTTTGTTGGGAACTCTTCCAGGCAAATTAGATTTAAAACAGCATTCTCATCAGAAATAATAAACCTAAAAGAGAATACAGCCAGCAAAGGAAACTGAGACTTGGAATTCTCAGAGAAACAGAGCTGAAGCCTCACAGTCTTTGCAACATTTTGCAGAATATATTAGAAGGAAGCAGAGCTTCCAGCAGGAGTCAAAACATACAACTTTGGCACTGAAAGTTGGTACTTTGAGACTAGGCCATAAAAAAGAACTTGGCTTCGCATGAGATACCCTGATTCAGCAAGGAGATAGCTCAAGGAAGATGTAAGTTGGAACAAAGGAAGGATCACTCACAGGAAGAGTCTTTCAACCTAAGTGAAAATCTGTCCCTTCTCTGATCACATGTTACTCTCCTCTACTTATTGGTGAGTGAATGGAAAATGATCTTAGAAAACAAGGCGTCGATTTTAGAGTGTTCCATGTCATAAGCTAAATATATCCCTTATTATGGTGTATGAGTTAATTTTTCTTAACAAATGCTTTTGCTGCCTGTATAAAGTCCAAAGCTGATGGACACCTCTGGTTATTATTGCAAGTATGCAACCGACTGGTTGGAACTATGGAAATTTCTAGAGTCAATATGGTAGCATTAAACAGTGCCCCACAAAGAATTCTTTCCGAATGAAGCTTCTTCTTCTCTGAATGTGACATATTTTAAACAAATACAGGTCAGAAAAGACTATTTTACAGAATCTGAAGCAGCATTAATGTAAATGATTCCATAAAGCCAAAAAGAAAAGAGTTACATAAATGTGACGTAGAGGCAATGTGCTGTGGAGAAAGAAAGTCTGAGAGGGAGGCAGAAAATTAATTACGTTATTTATTTGACAGAGAGAGAACACAAGTAGGCAGAGCAGCAGGCAAAGGTAGAGTATAGAAGCAGGCTCCTCACTGAACAGGGAGCCTGACATGGGGCTAGATCCCAGCACCCTGGGATCATGACTTGAATCAAAGTCAGATGCTTAACTGACTGAGCCACCGAGGCATCCCAGGAGTTGTTCTCAAATGGGTAAACAAATATTATCTAAAATATTTTTTTGCTGATACATTAAAATGTATTCAGCTACATGCTATGTAAAAACCATTTTCTTTCCTAAAAGAAAGCTCAGTTTCTTTTTTTTTCCCCAAAAGTAGACCCTATACCAACACATCTGGATATTTTACCTATACAATTAAAAAGTTAGGTATTTGGGACATTTAAAAATATCTGTCTGTGAATATTTAGATTTTGGGCTTTCAAAAAATGTAAAAGTTTTTGAAATAGGATTATAGAATCAATAGCACATCTGAGGAAGAAGGGACTAAGGGTGACCTAGTCTAGGCATTTAATATTATAGATGTATAGCTATGTTTATAGGTTCAGAAAATATATATTAAATTTGATAGGATTTGCAAAAATAAATATATATATATACATATGTATATATATGTGTGTGTGTGTGTGTGTGTATTCTGATGTCTTTCTAGAAGATTTTTTTTTCCTAGAAGATTTTTTATCACAAATACCACAAAGGTGTTGATCTCTTGACTTACCAAACATTAAAAAGAAAAACTGAATAATAGCATTTATTTCAAATAATATTTGTTGTGTAACCTCAACTCATTGAAACAGAACTGATAATCAGTAATTTAAAAAACAAAGTAGCACAAAAGATCCTTAATGAATCAAAACTGGCTTATTAAATTTTGACACTAAAACTAATTAAGTTTATTCATAGGTGATCCCTCAGTCCCTCCCTTAAATAATATCTGCAGTCACTGCAGGCCCAGTAACAATAATTTCACTTCTCATATTTTACATATCCTATCAAATTTGAAACAACAAATACAAAAAGATTAATTAAGCACATAGTATGAGAAAGGCATGGAATACGTGCGCAGAGGTGATAAAAACAGCTATTGTTCCTGCTTCCTTGGGGGTGATTTCCTGGGAGAAAAATAGAGAGCACCAATGAAGGAGAAAGCTACTGACAGTGGGAAGAGTATCTGCAAAGTGAGATAATAAAAGAGAATAGAAAGTTGTAGAAAAGCAGCTGTAAAATCCCAAGTAGCATTATTTTCTGGTTCACTGATCATCAGGTCACACTGCTTTCCAATACAATATTTTGTAGTATCTGATGTTCTATGTGATGCATTTTCCCAGTTAGAAAATACTCAAAAAACAAACAAACAAAAACAAAACAAAACCCTCTATCTGAAAAGGCAAAAATATGTGGGCATGTTGTAGACATCTCTAACAGGGATCTCATCTTGAGCCAGGTCTGTGTCTAATCATTGGGTTCAAGGATACTTGGTTATTTCTGGGTAATGTTCGAGAGAGCCCACAATGTCAATTCACTAGAAGGGATCTCCTGTAAGGGAGTTCAAATCAAAGAAAGATGTAGCAGGTACAACAAATTGACCTAATAATAAGCCTTACCTGGTAACTGAGGTACCAACTCTCAAGTTGCTTTTGTACACATTCCATAGCTCTAAGTCACATTGCCACATCTAACTTCAAGGGGTGGGAAAGTAAAACACTACCTTATTCCCAGAAAGAGGAGAGTCAGAAATACTGGAAAACATCAGTACTCTACCAGATAATTCCACGTGTTAGCATGGTATAGACATAAATAAAAATCCTCAGCAGTGGTGAGAGTATAGACAGGCACTGCTATTCTGGAGGACAGCCCAGAAGCACATGTTAAATGAAGTGTGCAGATACCTTACTGCCCAGCAATTCTTCTTTTAGGTATGCAGTTCAAACAAACCCACTGATTAGACTAGGAGGGGCCATGATCTACCTTGTAAACTGCAGCATCACTTGAGATGGTGAGAAGCTGGCTACTATCTAGAAGTGGCTAGGCCATATGCTGGGGTACCATGCAACAGTGAGAAGCAATAGAGTAGATGTGCATATAGCTAACTTGAAGGCACAGTGACAAGAGGAAAAAATAAAAATACATAATTATAATATACAATACAATATGGCATTCATTCAAAATAACAACATACATTTTTAAAACATAGTTACAACATCAAAAGGATATGCCTTAAACATATTAGAATTATTGACGATGAAAAGAAAGGAGAATGAAAATGAGTAATGGAGATAAAGGAGAATACATACAAATGAATAAATTTGAGAGGGACTTTGAGCAGATCAGTGATGAAAGTAATTAAATCAATGACCTGGATTTAAGACCCCAAAAAACAAAACAAATAAGCAAACCAAGAAACAAAGCTTGAGGGAGTTACTACAACAAAACCATAAAACAAATATCACCTCCAACATTATTGTTATAGGATCCCCCACTATGTCATAGGATATACCCTGTGGCTTTGGAACAATGAATACATGAGGAGATATCAATGAGCCCCTGGAGCAGCGGCAGTAAAGAGTTTAATACTTGGGGCGCCTGGGTGGTTCAGTGGGTTAAAGCCTCTGCCTTCAGCTCAGGTCATGACCTCAGGGTCCTGGGATCGAGCCCCACATCGGGTTTCTGCTCCGCGGGGAACCTGCTTCCTCCTCTCTCTCTCTGCCTGCTTCTCTGCCTACTTGTGATCTCTGGCTGTCAAATAAATAAATAAAAATCTTAAAAAAAAAAAGAGTTTAATACTCAAAAGAGAAGCATGGAGTGCCAGCAGGACCCCCAGAACATACTGGAGTGGCAGCATCTGGCAGGGGCTGGGGCTGGGGCTAAGGAGCAGGAGAGGACAAAGCCTATTTTGTGCTGCAGAACAATGGCAGGATAGTGTGACTATCTGGCATAAATACTGGAGCCCGGTGGAGCAGGGTCAGGGGCCACATACCCAGTGAGGAAGCACTTCCAGCACTTCTGCCAAATATGTAATTACACATGTAATTAGCAGAAAAGAAATGGACTCTCCAATAGAGTTTGGGAAGAACGCAGCGTCTCTGGAGGCAGTGTGGATACCCTATCAGATCCCTTTGGAGATACCTGGAAATAACTGGTAAAAACTACAGAAGGGAATAAAGGAGTCTATAAAATTCAGGTATCTCTAGCTTCACTTACCTGAGGACATCGAGGTTATAAATAGTGAAAACAAAATGTTGATGCATAAAGGAATATACCTCAAGTGACCAGAAGAATCCCCTAACATAAAATGTCTCATTTTATGATGATGTTCTGGGTATAAATGAGGCATTAATCCAATTGAGTAAATGTTGCCATTAATTTGGCCTAACCTTTTCAATGAAATGTGAAATGCAGCTATTAGAAGAGAAGCCCTAGCAATGAGTTTGTTGGAAATTGCAGGAATGGGAGAAGCAGGGTTGAGGTTTTGTGACAAAATAAATTTGTGCAAACTGGGGTCTGTGTCCGGATTAGCACTTCAGAAAGGAAAGAGGAAGAGACAGCATCAAGTCACACTGTAACAAAGAATGATCATATGAATCCATTTGGTATGTCAAAGAAAATTAAGAAAGGATCTCAAAATTACACTGAGGCTGAAATCTTCAGTGACAGGAGGAATAGTCCCATCATTAATACTAACAAGAAAACAAAGAATAGAGGATGTTGGGAGAAAATTTATAATAGAGGATGCTGGGAGAAAATTTATAATCCGTATCAGGTTCAGGACATCCATAAATTGTGGAGATACTTGAAAACATAAGAAAGAGGTGTCAAAGGGGAAAGGTACTACTTTGAAATGATGACTTCTATTCCTTAGATATTCTCTGCTGCTACAGATTGTGATATTAGAAAGTTAGAAATCTGCCAAATATGTAATTACATGTGTAATTAAATATTACTCCTATACAACTTCAGTATTGCAGGGTCTAATTTATTCATATGGAGCAGGGAAAGGAGAATGAAATGTAGAATAGAAGACAGATTTCACCATAAGCCAACAGTTGGATGTCCTTTGGCAAAGAACTTTGCCTCTGACCTTCAATTATCTGGGCTATAAAATGGAAATGGCACTTACGATATCTCCAGAGATATTAACTACTCAAATGAAATCACGTATTTTAAAATGCTTTCTCAGTGGAAATGTGCTATAAAATATTATTTATTTATATTACTATAAAATGTTCTTATAGTATTTATTTCTCTATTCACTGTATGTGGTAGGACTGACAAATCCTAGGAATGTCCCCCGCATAGGCCCAAGAATATTCAATAAACCAAATCTCAGATGATGTACTATAATTCATGTCACCTGTAACTGTTACAGAAATTACTCTAGTCAAAGAGACCATTGGAAAGAAGAGAAAGGCAAAGTTAGGAGAAGTATTTACAGTAGGCAAGCATAAGCAAATGAAAGGTAAATGTCCCGATTCTTGAGCCAAAATATAATCATAAAAGGAGCTGTAATTTTTTCCTCTTTTTTGCAAAATATGACATGCATTTAATTTTGGATCTTTCATCCTAAACCTTAAAATCATATTGACATTTAAAGTTGAACATTTATATTTCAATGGATTTTTGTCTATTCCCAATATGGAGAAAAACATCATATTTTATAAATGTATATTTTCTAAAGCTGCATTTTTTTTAACCAGACCATATGCTAGTTAATCACTATGTCTCAGGGTGAAGATCAGTAGAACAAGTGGTTTTGACAACCACAGATGACAGAATAAATTGCATAGCCAATCTGGAAGATTGTACATAAATTAATAATAATAATAATAGCAATTTAGTTACAGCCAGTTGAATTGGTTAACATATTGATTATACCTTTGAAGCAAAACAGGATGTGACTGAAACACCTTTGACCCATTGTATCAACCCAGTGCATTCTACCTACCTAAATTTCTCATTATGACCCACAGAGTCTTGTTGGGTCTCATCTCTACATTCCCACTGCTCGTTACACACTAGTATCAACTTTCCCCTCTTAATTCCAGCCACCATGGCCTTCCCTCAGTTCTCTTTGTGCACTATACTCTCTTTGTTCTTCAGAGACTTCAAGCCTTCTGTTTGCCATGTTCCTCCTCCTGTGCTTCACTTCACTAATTCTGAGTTATTCTCATCTGAAATCAAGGTCACTTCTTCACTGAAGTTATCCCTATCCCTCTAAACTTGGCCAAATTCTCCTCTTCTTTCATGGTGTTCCATATGTTTCTTTCCAGCACTTATCTTTATGCTTAATAATGTCTGTTTCTCCAGCAAAATAATAAAATCTTTAAAAGCAGAGACCATATATCTTTCTTATTATTTTATCCCTAATACCAAAGTGCTTGCATATAATATATGATTTTATTATGCATATATAATATATGATTATATTATATATAAAGATATTATATATTATATAATAGTCACATATTATTACTAATATATAATGTATTAAAGGAAGGACTAAATATTTCTCCTCTAAATGGCAGAGACCTCATACAATTGTCGAACTGTAAGAAGTCATTCACTCATTATCGCTAGCAAATCTAAATGCTAAAAATCATTGTGTGATATTTATTTTGTCAGACATGTTGAATTAGTTATACGAAATCAATAGAAGGGAAATCACAAAGTTTATATTCAAGGGAACATTTAACTCAATTTTTAGAGCACTTAAGGAGAGGCTACTTCATTCACTTCATGTTTACTACCATCGCTGTCATGTGTAGTGGGTGAGCATTTCTGTACATAGGTGAGGGCAAAGTTGTCTAGATAAGTGTTTCTTTCAGCTGTGTGTGTGTGTCTATATGTGTGTGTGTGTGTGTGCATTTGTGTTTGAGAGAGAAAGAGACAGAGAGAAACATTTGATAGATCATCTGTAAAAAGCTCTTACAATGATTTCCAAAAACAATTTGTACTTTCATTTGTGTGAAACTCAGAAATTCCCACAGCAGTCAGCACCTAAGAACTAATCAATACCTGGCTTCTTTCCTAAAATCTACCCCGAGTTTCATTATACTGTAGAGCCACAGTGGTCAGGAAAAAGTAAGAAGCCCAGTTTACGGATGCCTCCAGATTTCATAAGGAAGTGAATCGGTAGAGGAATTTTTTTTAAAGGTCATATATGAAGCAAAATTCAGAAACACTTTGACTGAGCCCAGTTCCTTGTGGTTTGAAAATAAATAAGGGAAGGTAGCATGGTAAAGTAGGATTTACTTGGAATCACAAGATCTAATTGAATCCTTATGTCCACCTCTATTTTTAAGTTTTTATTTAAATTCCAGTTAGTTAACATACAGTGTAATCTTAGTTTCAGGTGTACAATATACTGGTTCAACGCTTCCACAAAACACCTGGTACTCATCACAGCAAGTACGCTCCACTTCTTAATAGCTGTATGACTTTAAGTACATTTTTTACCTTTCTGAGCTTAACTTACCTTTACGTGTTAAATGAGGAACGTAAAAATGGCCTCAGTGGGTTCTACTTAAACAAAGTTATTAACGCCTACCATTTGTCAAGTCTGTGCTACATACCTGTACCCGTAGATTTCATCTTAACTTCTTGCAGAGTGGTATTAAACATCCCCAGCTCCCAGTTAGGCTCAAGGAGTTCAAAGTCACACAACTAATACCCCCCCCGAGTGAGGGGTACTGAATGAGATTGCGAGGGACCCGTACCGAAACTATGAAATGTATTTTGCTGTTGACACAGCTGTTGAGCTTCACATCAAATCCCAGCACGCTAGACCAAGAAGTGATTCTCATAGACTCAGATCGTGGCCAGCAACACTGCAGCTGTGGCTGGTTGTCATGGGAAGCTCCTCAGTGATTCCTTACCCACCAATTTCAATTCCAGTTTCTTCAGACCTCAGGTAAACTAGGCAGGGGTGCTCTCTCTCGGTGTAGATCTCACGATAGACGCGGCTATCGCACTTTCACCGGCACGTTGTCATGCTAGAGAAATTTCAGAATTGATTTTTTTTTTTAATTTACACAAAAGGCATGTATGTCTTTTGGATTTTTGAGAGGCTGAGCGCGTCATATGTAAAAGTGCTTGGGATCCAGGCATGCCCTCCTCACTACGGTGCCCACCTGCATGTTCACTTTGTCGAGCCCCGTAAAGACAGCCTATGTGACAGGAATGTCATAGCCTATGTGACAGATGGGAGAATGATAAGTCAAATGCCCTCTGGGGGAAAATAAAAAGTTGTTGCAATAGTCAGTCCTCAAAACTTTTACATAGAAAATATTCAGAGAATGCATCAAATATCTGACCAATTTTTAGGGGGGAATCAAAGGTGTAGGAGGGGAAAATTCTGGGCTGAATGGGTACACCTGCTTGGAAATCTTGGTTGTACCACTTATTGGCTATGTCCTTTTTGTCTAAAGTCACAAAACAGAGGCCTGTTTCCTTATTGTGAAATGGCCATTCTGATGCCTTCCTAGCCCACCTTCCAGAGCGCAGTAAAGCTGACATAAAATTGCATGAGAGACTGGGGCAAGGATATGATTCCCATACTATCGTTTTGATTTTGTGTACTGAACTGTTTTTATTGTAGGCAGTATTTTTCAAAACATGTTCTTCAGAACACAAATTTTGTAAGAAAGTGGATAGAAGTTATTTTTATAAGGAGTTTGTGTTCGTATACGTTTGGAAAATTCTGGGTTAAACAAAATTAACCCCCACTTCAAGACTTCTCAGAGCCTCTAATAGGCTAAGATAAATCTCCAAAAGGGAGACTTCAATACTTTGCTAAATTTATTTAACCTCATACCTTTTATCTTCCAGGATTAGTATTACCCAAAACTCATTATGGAAAATTGAGCTCTTTGAAGAATTGATAAATATCACGTTGAGGTTTGGATTCTCAGGTAAAACCTCTTCTATACATTACAATAATGGCTACCACACACTGAACATTTTCTATGTGCCAAGAACTGAGCTAAATGTTCTAAATCTTGGAATCCAATTTAAACAGCTTCACAGTCATTTGAACTGCATGCCTTAGCCCCATTTTACAAGTGAGAAAAATGACACTTAGAGAGGTTAAGTAACTTAACCAAACTAATAAATCACAAGGCCAAGACGCAAATATAAACCAAAGTCCATGCCCTTGCTCACTGCTGAGCACTTTTTTGGAATGACTACCAGAATGAGCCATGTGATCACATGTAAGACATGTTTTAAACAGCACAAAGCAATCTTATGGACACTGACAGAACTTCGGGCAGAAGTTCTACCTCTTCATCTGGCAACCCAGCTCATCTAAGCTTCTAAGAGATATTATTCAGCTCATTGGTCAGAGTTATGGGCATTCCCTCACCCCACTCAGGTCCACTTCTACAGCATTTTCTACCATCACCCAGATTTGGGTCTTCAAGTCAGACCTCTTTTCTCTATTGCTGTCAGTGGAAGAAGTTGGCTGGAGCAGAGCCTACCACCTTAGAGTGGCCTGACTAGGTCTTCCTCTTTCTGGTCTTTTACACAGTTGGTCAGAATGCACAGGTAGTCTACTGTCTGTTCCACATAGGGCAAATGACAAGAAATGCTCAGAGAAATCTCAAACCTATGCCAAGTGTACTTTCCAGAGTTGAGAATTATAGAACTATGTTTGTTTGTTTTTTTTTTAAAGATTTTATTTGTTTATTTGACAGAGATCACAAGTAGACAGAGAGGCAGGCAGAAAGAGAGAGAGGGAAGCAGGCTCCCTGCTGAGCAGAGAGCACGATGCGGGACTCGATCCCAGAACCCTGAAATCATGACCTGAGACGAAGGCAGTGGCTTAACCCACTGAGTCACCCAGGTGCCCCTATGTTTGGTTTTTAATTTCAATATTCTTCTTCAGCAGGAAATCCCATGCAACAATAACAAAAGTAGGACCCTGTTTGACAAGTAACCATGACACCATCAAAGTACAGTAAAAAAATCCAGCAGAACCTCCAAGAATATTCAGATAAAGATTCATCTTTCAAGAATATGTATGAGACCTCACTCAATGATAATTTGAATACAGAATTTCAGGATTTCAGCATTTTTGGACCACTTTTAACATAGAAAAAGCAACCTAATTATATTTCATCCAAACCAACTTATTTCTATAGTAAATTGTTTAAGGAAATTGGTATGATCCATAAAACCAGATAAGTCAATGTTATCAAATTTCCTAAAACATGCCAAATTTATCTTTGATCATGTCATAAAATTAAAAGTTTATAATTCAGTTATATAAGAAAGACATCAAGTGTAGAATTATTTTATTACTAGAGTTGATCCTTTCCTGTCAAAGAGCTTTGATAAGTAGTTTTCATATTTCTATTTTCTTTTATTTTTTAAGGATTTTATTTATTTATTTGACAGAGAGAGAGAGCAGCAGCAGAGGGAGAGTGGGATACAGACTCCCCTCTGAGCAGAGAGCCCGACACGGGGCTTGATCCAAGGACCACAAAATCATGATTTGAGCCAAAGGCAGATGCTTAACCACCTGAGCCACCCAGGCACCCAGTAGTTTTCATATTTTTTAAAATTGAAAAACACTTTCTTCAAATATTTTACAAACAGCTCAGTGTATTAAGTAGAAAGAAATAGAATCTGTGAGAAGCAAGAGATAAAGTCTAGAAAAGGAGTCTGCTCAGAACTTCCATCTACCAACTTCTGCAGATGGGGTTCAAAGAGAATCCCTAGGAAATTAGCACTGTGTACAAACCACAGGTCTATGTTTCAGACAAAAATTGCAGAAAGGTGATTTTTCTCCGCTATGTAAGCTCGCAGGTAATACTAACTGCGTGGATAAGGCCAGGAAGTCAAGAAAGAAGAAAGAACTGTATAGTAGGAAGGGATCATGATAATCATAAAATCTAATGTTCACCAATTTTATTAATGAGGAACAGGCACAGAGAATTTAACTCACTTAGCCAATATCACACAGCTAATTAGTGGCAGTCAGGAATAAAATTACTGGGTCCTGACACAGTATGATGCTCTCCTGAGACACGACATAGATCTGCATAAATCATTTGGAGGTGGCATATTTCTTCTAAAATGCTTTAGCATAGGATACAATGAGACATTCTTCATTCTGAGACACAAGTATAATGTCTTCAGTAAACTAACACAATAATCAATGTATACTTACGTATCCTGAAGTCTCCTCCTGGTGTTCTGCACTGAAAAGGACCCAGAGGGAATCTATATAGTATTCATCCTTGCCTCAAGTGGGGTAGTCATTGTCCGGTTGAACATGCTTGTCATTACTTTTTTCACCATCCAGAACTCGTGCCGAATAACAATCACCCAGCAGGTGATCCTGTCGCAGTTCAAAGGTTAAAATTTTTTTATAATTGAAGTATTTAAAAATCAAGGGTCATAGCAAGTTAATAGTTTCAGCTTATTATGGAATGTTCTAAATAATTAAAAAATGTTTCTAACGATACTGGCATTTTTCATGAGAACACTTCCCTTTTCATGTATTGTACTTTTAGGGTACTTGAATTAATATTTTCATTCACACGTCCCCTCACATTGTTTCTGCTACTCCTACGACAAGAATACCTTGTTACATCAGTCCTGGGAAACTAATGCAATGACCCTGACAAGACTTGTTTGATTAGGTAGATCCATATTAAATGTCATTTTTACATCAAAAGTAGTCAAGTAAGAGTAATTTCATATGCTTAGCCTATATGTGGTAGCTATGTAGCAGCAATTTCATTTTATGGCTTATTATCTACAAAAGGCTTTACGATTCAGGAAAAAAATCAGCAAACTTTGAATCACACCACTGTAGTTCTTACATAAGGACATCTTGAGAATGCAAAAACATGCTCTACTGTATTGCTATACACTTTTTTTTTTTAAGTATCTGGTTTGTCCAGCACCAAAGAAATGTATTTATAATTCTGCATTATCTATAGCTTTATTTCTGAGCTACTTGCTTTAACCAATTCCATAGAAAGAGGTCTTTTTCGTTTTGTTTTTTTTTTTTTTAATCTGATCTCATGATTTATCTTTCTGATCACTGATCTTCCCCTCCTTTCCTCTCCTTTACCCATGGAATTCTGGAATTCTCTCTCTCTCTCTTTCTTTTTTTTTTGTTTAATCTGAAAATATCTTCATTTAAGGCTATCTAGTATACTGAGTTGCTTGACTATTTAGAACTCTGTAGTATAAAATAATGACATCACATAATGCATTGAATGGTAGATATATAATTTAGTAAGAATAAAGTCCTTAAGATGTAACTACCACAGGAGAGTTTCCTTGGGAAATAGGACTGTCCATATAAAATCAATTGTAATTTTCAAAGGTAGAATGACCAAGATTTATGCAGACCATATTGTTATAGCTCTAGACATGTTACTGCTCCCAGTAGTATGCAATGACAATTTGCAATATCATTCAACTTAACCAGCTGCAAATTAAACTGGGTTTTGAATAAATAAAGAAGAAATTGGGGCATTCATTCATTAATATTTATGATTTCCTGATAAAAATGAGGAAGGAACATCTAGACCACTTTCTAAGATTTGCTGAAATACTCCTAAAGAAAGTGACACATCCTTTAAAATGTATTACAAAGACTAACCAAACTTAACGTTAAGGATGTATTCTTTATCTCATCCAATTCCCTCAAGTTGCAATTCAAGCTTGTTTTAGGCAGTGTGTTCTTTCTCATGTTTTAATTGGTGTTCACAGAAGATACCATCTTAACATGGATTTTGAAGGGACCAGAGTTCTACTCAAGAAAGTTTGGAGGCGTGAATAACATAACGCAATATAAATAAATAAATAAATAATAAAAAACAAAATAAAATAAAAAAGAAAGTCTGGAGCCTGAATGTTAAAGGAGAACTTATAAGGAAAAGTGAAAACAGCAAGATTGTGTTTGTGTTGCATGATAATAAGATGAGAGAATAAATGGTCATAAACATCTGGAGTGCCTGAGTGGCTCAGTGGATTAAGCTTTCAGCTCAGGTCATCATCTCAAGTCCTGGGATCAAGCCCCACATGGAGCCCCATATCAGGCTCTCTGCTCGGTGGGGAGCCTGCTTCCCCCTCTCTCTCTGCCTGCCTCTCTGCCTACTTGTGATCTCTCTCCATCAAATAAATAAATAAAGTCTTAAAAAAATAATAAATGGTCATAAACATCTGATGTGAGAATCATTACACTTCTCATGAACTTTACAGGAAATGTTTCCAATTTTTAAAATATTTTTCTCCATGATATCTTATCAAAGGAAACAATGTTAAACTTTCTGCCCAGGGACAAAATTTGCAAAATGCTAAAATCTTAAGTATAATCTAAAAAGCACATGCCTTGAAGATTCTTTAAAAGCAGAAGGATGGAGATTCTACAACTGGCCCAGAAGCAGTTAACTTTGTGATATCTTCAACACTCTAAGTTTTTTTGCTTGTTTGTTTTTGGTATGTCCTATATATCTTACTTCCTAAAATGTGATGGAAACTTTACAAGTACTGAAGTCTCCAGAGACAAAGGAATTAGTTTGGAAGGACAGAAATTGAGGTTTTTGATCAAAAAACAGACCAAATTAAGGTTTCTAGAAAGAAGTGAATCTTCTATTTTTCAAGAATGGTTCAAAAACTGGAATTTCTAAGGAACAAATGTTTTTGAAATTGTTAGTCTATGAAGTAGTAAATATAATTTTCCTTCTTCATTGTTTTGTCGTAAAAGTGATGCTCTTATTACCTCATAAAAATTGCCTTATACAAAATGACTGTTTTGAGTACTCATTATATTAAAAAAATGTATACATGTATTTTTTAATCTTAACCTTCAAATAGTTCTGGGAAGCAGATACTCTCTTATTCACTTAAAGGCTGAGAAATTGCAGGACCACAGAGATTAAGTAACCTGACCATGGTCATAAAGGCAATGAGTGACCAAACTATGATTCAAATCCCATTGAATTTGTCTCATTCCCACTCTGAGAGCAAGCATACTGGATTAAGTTAGGTCTCTAGAGGATCCTCAAAAAATCAGAAATTGAACCATCATATGACCCAGCAAGTCCACATCTAGGAATAGATCCAAAGAAATGAAAATAGTAAGATATTTGCACCTCCATGCTCATAGCAGCATTATTTGCAATAGTCAACACATGGAAACAATCTAAGTGTTCCTTCATGGATGAAGGATAAAGAAGTTGTGGTATACACACACACAGCAGGATATTATTCAGTCGTAAAAAGGAAATCCTATCACTTGTGACAATATGGATGGACCTTGAAGGCATTCTGCTGAGGGAAATAAGTCAAACAGAGAAAGACAGATACTGTATGAATTTACCTATATGCTTATATGTAGAACCTAAAAACAAGCAAGTGAACAAAACGAAAAACACAACAGACTCATAGAAAAACAGATCAGATTTCTGGTTAGCAGAGGTGGAGGGTGGGGAAAGGGGAAAATGGAGGAAGGTAGTCAAAAGGTACAAACTTTCAGTTATAAGATAAATAAATAGTGGGGATGTAATGTACAACATGATGACTGTAGCCAACACTGCTGTATGGTATATAGGAAAATTGTTAGAGTAAATCCTAAGAGATCCTACCACAAGCATAATCTTTTTCCCTGTTTTCTTTTCTTTTTTCTTTTCTTTTTATTGTATCTATATAAGAAGATAGATGTTAGCTGAACCTATTGTAATCATTTCACAACATATGTAAATCAAACAAATATGCAATAGTCTTAAACTTATACAATAATGTATGACAATAGTTTCTCAAAAAAACAGGAAAAAAGTCAGATCTCCACACTTACACTTCTCATATTATATTAACTTATTTAAAATACTCAGCCTATGAATAAGAATGTGTTAGTCTTGTCCCTTGAAATCTTTATTTTTAGGGGCTCTGTTTTGCAGTGAATGAGTATTTTCACTGTCAATATTCCAAAACTTTAATTCTCAGTACATTAATTTACATAGTAATTTTATTCCAGTTTCTATTTTGTTTAATTTGACGAGAAAATTCTAGTACTAGTACAATTTACATTAGAACCCATCTAGGAATACAACTCACCATATTGATAGCCTTAAGCATCTATTGACATGGTAAAGCATAGCTTTAAACAAATATTAGACAAAAAACCCAAGATATATCATAATGAAGGATGGTAAGAGACTTTGTTCATTTATTAGTAGGAAAAATAGGTGCGGTTGGTGAGACTGAATATCAAGAAGGAAAACAAGAGTGTTGTACTAAATTAAATAAGTAAACCTTGAAAATAATTATTATAAGTATGTGTGTGTGTGTGTGTAAAAATGATAACTGTCAGCTTTGGTAAGGAAATGGGTAAAATTAATATTTTAAATACTGTCAATGAGAATATAATTGCTGTAATGTCAATTTGAATATAAGTTATTTCACGGCATATACCCAGGCACTTAAAAATATTTGGCATAGTCTTAAAGTATTTAAACTTTTTGACCACTTAATTGAATTTCTAAAATCTCTTAGGCTAAAGATAATCAAAGATGTAGATAGCACTTTCGTACAATTTTGCTGCTCATGGTATTATTTTGCATAGCAAAATACTAGATTTTGTGGGACAATTTTATGTCCCACAATAAGGCAATGGCTAAACGTCATGCTAGAGCCATACAATAGATAATTGTGTAACAACTGAAAATTATATTTCACAAACATTTGATGGCATATGAGGAGCAGATATAAAATCACCTGTAGTAGGAACTCAATTATATGTGCATACATGCTCATAGAGAAAACAGAAAAATACCAGAATATCAATAGTGGTCTTCTCTAATAAAGCTTATTTTCTTCTTTATTGTTGTCTATTTTTATTTCAGAGATTTGTGTGACTACGTACTGTATTATAACAAAAATAAATCAATTTTAATAACTGGGAAATTGTTGGGATATGGTGCCCATGTAGGTTAAAGTGGAGAACTCAACACCTCACTGGGGTGATTCTAAGGAAAACAACACCCAGCCTGAACGCACATCCCCACAAGTACAGCTGCTCACCTACACACTCAAAGGCATTGCCTGATGCCAGATGGTGCAGGAGCACCTCGCCTACGTCTGGTTAGAGAGCTTTTGTAGGAAATTATGCCATAGGGATCATGATGATTATATTCTTTCTTATATATGTCATCTAAATTTTAGTTGTAGGATGTGATCTAAGTAGAGCTAATGGACTGGTCAGAGTGTTTCTAAGAGAACCTCATTTGTATTCTTAGTTTGAGATAAATCTCTTATGTGTGTTTATCCTTTTTTAACTGGCACAACAATCTATTTTACGAATTAGAAAGATGAAGCTCTTAGAGACTTGATGATTTGTCTACATAACCGCAGTGAAAGCAGGTCAGATTTAGAAGGTCTGTACTCTTTCTACTACATATCCTGGGGTACGGCCTTGTCAGAATAGTCCATGGCATTTAAGCAGCACTTGCACTTGCTGTAAGAAACATTATTATCATCTTAGTGCCTAACTTTTGAGAGAAACCGAACTGACAATGACCCATTTGTAAAGTAAAATCAGGCCAACCTAAGATAGTCTTCCCACTCTAGACAGCACAGAATGTGTTCTTGAGCAGAAATGTAGAGCGGAAAGCATGTTAAACCAACTCATGTGCGTGAATGAACAAAGGCAGGCTCAGTCACTGCATTTTCTTTTGTTTCATATATGCAAATAAAAATAAAATATATTTAGACTTAAGTTAGTAATCCCTCAAAGCCATTTGCATTTTACCTCTGTAAACACAGAGAGAATTAATATAAAGGTATACACAGTTGTTGTTATTTATATTTATTTATTTATGCCCACAAGTTACAGATGTATACATGTATACAAATGTTACAAATGTATACAGATACATTCTAAAATCCTCACATGCAAATAAGAGAAATAAGATACACAAGATTTACAGAAGGGGAAAGATAGGTTAGATTCGCCTTGGAGAATTCTGCCCATTTTCTTATACCCAGTGGGACTCGTTCCAGGTGGCAATTCAAAGCCGTATTTATCATTTTAGAAAAATCATAACAAAATCCCTGCTCGCTGATTTTTTTGTTGTTGAAAAATTGGTCCTGTATTTTTTTTTATTTGTACCAAATAAATGAATATACAGCACATGAAAGAGCCGCGAGGTCTAAATCCACTATTTTAATCAACGCTGAATAGCAGCACTGGGCTTATTCCAAGGAAACGTATTGTTATAGTTGACAACCTTCTCCAACTACTCTAGAATGTTATTTTAAAGGCCTCAGGAATTAAAATTAAAACAAATGCTTTAAGCCTTTTCAAAACTCTGTCCCAGAAAATAAAAGTCAAGTGCCTGCTCTCCAGAGCATTATGGAGAGATGCATTTGGCGGAGGTTGAAATATCTCTTTAATGTGGAGTGACGGGAAAAGCTATGACTGAAAAATGCTAAATAACTCGCCTCTGAAGATTAAAAAAAAAAATGGGGTTATTTAACCAGAAATACCCATTCTAAAATAGAAAATTACCCTTATACATTAAAAATCATTGTATATAACATTTAAAAGATAATTTGGCACATACAGCAGTGTGAATAAATAAAATTAAGTGTCCAGGTCTCCTTGAATACTTTTTTAATAGAATAAAACAAAGCAAAACATGACCCATCTCAACCAACTGTTACTTTCATGAGTTTCTTTTCAAGAGCAATAGCTTAGAAAGGCAATCTCAGGAAGGTTGCTTTCCTTTGATAGAATTCTAAACATTTATGTAAATATAAATGGTAATTCTTTTGTATTAAAAGATTAACATAATTGAAATTTAAAGTGCTCAATATATGTAAAAATGAGTTACCTTATGATTCTCCCATTTTTTTTCCATTTGTACTTTAATACTTTTTTTTAAAAAAATAGGTTTAAAATATATTCATTTGGGAACTGGCTATGAAGTTCTGAAAAATTGTGATAACTTTTCCCTATGAAAATTTTTGTGGAAATGATTTTATTAGGAAGTCCAAATGGGTTATCCTAGTCTAGCCTGATGCTTTAGAGATGAGTAAACAGAGGATCCCCTCTCCCCCCGGGTGAGGAATCAGATGTCATACCAGGGTTCCACCTTCTCATCTAGGACTCTTTCCCTTCCCACACTGACCTCCACCTGAACAATAAAGGCTAAGGAAAATGTTAGTCAAATTGACTTCAGTTTTGAAAATTATTAAACTACGAAAGGGTAAGCTTTTTGTTTGTTTCCGTAATACTTTCTGCCATGCCCAGCAGTTATGAGCTGAAAAAAACATGTCTTCATACAAGTTCATGAGAGAGACATGCTGTAGACCTAAAGCAAATAAAACATGCATTGTTTCTTTCCAGGATTTGAACTAGAGACAAAACTTAAAAAGGCACCAATGTGCTTTTTACTCTTTATTTATTACAATGACATACTGAAATAATAGAGGTCAAATGTTAACATTTTCAGAAGGCTTTTCTCAATGGAGTGCATTAAATTGATGTTTCAAGGTTAGTAAAATATGAAGTTGTTTTTGTTCATATGGGAGACTATCATATCTTCATGATGTTTTTAAGAAACTCTAGATAAGATATAAATCAAGTGACCATCTCAACAGAGGACCTAGGAAATTACTTATTGGCTGTGACTATTCCATCGTAATTAATGAGACTCTTCTATTACAATTAGACATTATTCAGTGGTTAACATGCCAATACAAATATTATCCCATTTTCACGGCTTTATTCACCTATCTGATCAAGTAACAATGGCTTATCTAGCTCCACATATAAAGCTTTCAGAAAGAAGGATATGGGATATTACTCACTTGTTTTTATATTTCACTCTCAAAGAGTAAAATGAAAATTAACTTTGCATTTTTGTTTGGAGAGGACTAGAGAAGAATGATTGGCGCCCTTAGCACAGGAAGCCCATTTGGCTCTTTTATTTTCCTCTCATTTTTCCATGAGATGGGGATAATTGTAGGAAGCTGGGAATAATAGCACAGAACCTCCGAGATGTCTAGTGTTTAAACATATTTGAAGCAGAACTCTTTCTCAAAGAAAATCTTAAATAGAGCTTCAATATAGAACAATGGGAAGAGTCTAGCTTCTGTCTCCAAGGTGGATGGGAGAGATCAGAATCCTGAGAAATTCAGCTCCCCATCTCTCCGCCCTGCACTGGCCCCTCGACACAGCCCCAGGTCTCAGTAGAACGCAGCTTTAAAAGCATGGTTGTGAATGATTCAGAAGACTAGGAGAAGAAGTGAAGGAGTTGGTTAATGAGTGTCATCACCTTGCTAGGTTAATCATAGTTGTGTGGGATAGATAAGTCTGCAGGAGGTCTGATGCATTGAGATAGGAATTTGAGCTCAAGTGGCTAAGAGCTTTTGACTAAACCTAGAACTGAAAATGAATTCATGAGAAACATTCTAAGTGATGTATACACACATTATCATGGTTACATTTTACAGAGAAAGAAGAACAATGAGAACAGAAATTATTAGCTACTTTAATAGTTGCTCTATATGTCTCTCTAGTAATAAAAAATATACTTCTTTTTTACAATTATGTGTTTGGAAATTATTGTGTCTAGAAATAATTGGATGGTGGGGGGGAAGGCCTAAGATCTTATTTTGCAAATACGTTGAGTCAGTAGACTAATAAAAGGGCAAGCTATAAAACTAAAAATAATACATGTTGTTGAAGAACCAATCTTTATACTCATTTATACTGATGGGAATATGAAGTCCTTTCCTGTTAAAAAGATAAAGTCTTTTCCACATTAGGAATGAGTTATATTAATGAAATGATTAATATACTTACTAGATTTGATCTGGATATTGGTATATTTGCTCATATATTTAGATCTTAAGAGGACCTTTAGTATGTTTTTTTCTGCCCCCCCAAAAAAGTGGAAGAGATGCTGTGTTCCCCAATATCCATTCTCCTTTTTTCTGTTTTTCTAATTTTAATTGAATGACCAGGACACATGGCCACTTGCCTACAGACTGTTTTTCCCATTGTCCCTTGCAGTCAGTGACTATATGTGGGCCAGTGGGGCAATGCAAAAACTACGTGCAACTTCTGGATTACTTCCTTAGAGATAAAGCTGCTCTCCCAGTGCATTCCTTCTTCTCTTATTCTTGGCCAAGAACAGCAGCTGGCATGATTCTTAGATCTAAAGATGGAAGCCACATGTTGAAGATGATGCAGCCAACTGACCAGTCAGAGTTCTTGGGGACCACACACTTACCACAAGGGAAATCTCCTTCTGTATAATTCAAGTCCCTGCATTTTGAAGTTCCTTTGTAATAAATCTCTGACCTATACCTTAGCTAATAAAGAATTTGGTGTCATAGTGGTGTGCTGCCCTAAGAAAACATATGTGGCATCATCTTAGTGGTTGAGTTGTAGACTGTGAGTACACAAATACTGCTCACTGGAAAGCTAATAACCTTCGTTACCACAGCATGGCAGAATATTTAGTAAAACTGTCAGCTACAAAGAAAGGGAGGCCATACCTACCAATTCTGTTTCTCTAAAGAAGACTATAAGGAGCAGGCTAACTATTTGTCTGTTAGCTGCTCCTTGACACTCGTATTGCAGTTAATACATTCTGTGCGTGCAGAAAGAAACAGAGAAAAGAGCAAGCTATTGCTATCATCAAAAATTTCTCAATATTCGTCCTTTTTTTTTTTTTTAAATCTCTTTTAGCAGTTTAGGCATGTTTAAGCACAAAAGTGGACACAATGGTATCCAGGAAAAGATCACCTTTCTTAGCATTGCTAGCAACTTAGGGTAGCCATGGGCTTAAGTCTGGGCCAGTGGGATGTGAATGAATGTTAGGTACGAATGAAAGAGTAAGTGAATGAGCACTGAAAACTCTCCCTAATTATAGGGAAAATATGCTAAAACTAAAAAAGAAAATTTTATGAACTAAAATTATAATATGATGGGACAAAACACAGTTCCCCTCTGAAGATTTAAATTATACTATAAAATTACCTCTAAAATGTCATCAAATCTCCACAGTGAACTAACAAGTTGATAATTCAGATTACTCATACAATTTGAGTTACTCCTGATTTCTAATTTTAATCCAATTAGAGGGAAAAGTATTTTATTTGGAATTATAATTTTTTATTCTTTTTGTTTCTTCATGTTTCACAAATTGAGCATATATCTGAAAAAAAAAAAAAGGTCGGCTAACAATTAGGTAGTTAATCCAAATTACTTTTTGTCACTGCAAATATTTGAACATCTACTCCTGACATTAAATTCCTTATTTTTACTGATTTTTAGAACTTATCAATATCCTTTTTTATTCTACTTGCCATGGCTTATTTAATTATATGTTTTTCTGCATTTTAAATTGCAAGACTTACTCAGTATGTTCCTTTAAAATTTCATAGAAAACTGCAGGTACAGATGGTCCATTACTAGCAATAAAAAGGCAAATTAAAATTATGCAAAACCCTTTGGAAAGCAATTCATTCCACAGCTATCTCAAGAAAAGTGTCTGTGTTTAAAATCTAATGTGATAAGACTTCCTGCTGATACAACAAGCCATCCTAAAAGAAGTGTTGTATCATCTGAATTATCTGCTTTTGGCAAGAAGGAGAGACTACTTAATTGATTTTAATAAACAATAGCTATGAATAGGATTTCAATCTGTCACGGTTATGTCCTAATTCTTTACATGATTTGATAGACAATGACATTCAAAACCACAAATTTCTGAATCTTGTATCTACTATCTACTAATGTCTTCTAGTGTTATAATAGGACTTTTGTATTATCTGGAATTATTACGCTTGTTAATATCTCTGTAGGGATAGTGGCTTAAGAAGCTTTTGGTTGAATGGGGCACTGCAGTGGATACCAATAAATTTCGGAACCAAAACACACACAGGTTCATTAATGATAACAATTAATGACAAGTTTTTACAGAGTTGTCAAGGTATCGCTACAGATGTGAAAATACTTCACATAATTTAAAGTCCAAGCAAATGTTGATTAGTATTACACGTCTAGATTGGGAAGAGAAGAGGAAAAATAAACCAAAGGATGGTTTAGAATCTGATGCAGGTGATTGCCTTTGAGCTAATTTTCTTAGAAATGTGAGGAACAACATGAAGAAAAACTTGTGTCATCAGCAGAGAGAAGGAAAAATGACAGAACTTTCTGAAGAGGAATAGAAGAGATGAATTGAGGAACAAATAGAAGAAAGACCCAGTGAAGGAAGAAAGGGGGAGAAGGAAAGCATATGAGCAAGTAAATAAAGGTTTCTCCACTGATGCCTTGTCAGAACGTTAACAGGGTGGAGGAAAGACTATGGCACTGTAAAGAATTCCGACAGATTACTGTCCTACAGAAATTCATTCTCTCAATACTCCCAACTGGGATCTTATCTCTATCAGTGAAAGGATTAGGTTAAAACTATGAAAGACAAATTCTGTTCTTAAAGTAATTAGCCAGTAGATGTGGAAATGTCATACTTCAATGAGAATTTATTTTTGGAGATTGAAGGACCAGAGTCACCTCAAGCAAGGAGCATAATCAGATTATACCTGATCAATGAAGAAGAAAGCAGGGTACCTCCAAATTTCTGGAGCAGCTGTGTGGTAATTATTCTATAATTAATTTCGTGTGTGTGTGTGTGTGTGTGCGCGCGCGCATGTGTGCTCTCAGTATTATTCCTTCATCTTATTCAGCAATTTAAAAGAACCTTAATTTCCTGGAATTTGTTTGGAGTTTATTATGCATAAGGATGCTGAAATGCTGAGTTTAAAGCAACTTCCTGTGTTGTTTCTTATAATGCTACAGTTGAATTGCATTCCTTGTACAAAATCTATTTGAGGTTAAAACAACAACGACGACGACAACAAAACTAAGGATAAACCAGTCTATATCCATAGCACAAAAGGTACTGTATACTGAACAATCTCATTCTAATATGACTATGAAGTTCTTCTATGAAGCCAGTCCAAAGAAGGGTGTTTTTCCAGGGCCCATTTTCTCTTTGCTTATCACTTAAAACCCTTTGAAAGATTTCACAGGGATTAATGGTCAGCACCGGGATAGGAATTGGGGCTCTTTCAGCATTGTGAGCTAGGCTGACACAGACTTCATTCTTCAGCGTTCTGGGGTCCCAGGCACACGATTTTAGCCTTCATCACCATCCTAAAGAGATCAAAGCCCCTTGAAGTCAGTGGGAGATTCATTTTAAAATTAGTTCTGTAGGAAACAGAGTAATTTAAGAAACTGGGCTGCAGACAGTATTTGAATGAAGCAGACATAATGTGTCAAATAACACTTTTTATTTGAACTCTAGTGTTGGTGTGGGGGGCTGTGTGTGTATGTGTATACAGAAGACACTATGGAAATGTGCATTTGAGCCCTTGCTTTGCTTCATTAACTTCCATTGTTCAGGAAGCCTCTCAACATTTGTTTGTATAGTACCTGTTGGCATAACTTTGCATAAATATCAAAACCAATGTCCATCATGACAGACTGAGAGTAAGCTCTCTGTGTGCTTATCTGTATCCATGTCCTCAAAATATGGTCTGTTTAAGTGAGTATATGACATGGTCCTCATTGGAAGCAGCTCACATATCAAAAGGAGTTTGAGACTGGATTTTAAGCACCTAAAATGAGGCAAATATAAAAAGTAGTATACACTGAGATTAGGACAAGTTGCCTATCTCATACCTCAAACTTCTATCAGTGGCTGAGTTAGAGGAAGATACCAGGAGCCTATACACAGTGAAATTCTCTTTTTGCTATGTGGCAGGAAGCGAAAACCAAAAACAAACAAACAAAAAACCCTGACACTTCCCAGTAATTGACATGTCATGCAAAAGATCAAAATAACAGTATTATGTCAGTCTTATATCCCACCATGGACAAGTCTGCTTTCACAGAGGTATGTAACCCTCCCTCTCCATTTCTTTCTTGGAATCGGTTTAGTAATTGCAGAGGAGGGCCTCCAAAGGGTGAGTTCTGGGGGAGAGTTGTAATCAGCAAGAGAGACTCTGGGGAAGAATTATAAAAGACATCTTCACAGATGCTTGCTCTAAACACAAACACAGGTGGTTTGTGAGGAAGAAAATGCAGAGGTCTTCACTAACTGTATTAGTAAACTGTCAATCATTTTTAAAATCTAACCCAATGTCACTGGTTGCAGCTTGCTCACGCTGAAGAGAGGAACAAAATAAAACTCAAGGATTAACATGACTGTACATCAGTGTATTTCTCCAACTTGGCTTTCTGGAGAATTTGAGTCCAAGAAGGGTTATTAAAGGAGAGGGGAGAGTTACTCTGAGAAGAGTGGGCCATTATGAAGGGCTTTGCAGTTAGAGTCTCCGGTATATGCCTTTCACAGAGGCAGGAAATAGAGCAACAAGCACTTCAGTGTTACTGCCCAGATGTGGCAAAAGATTAGGCTGGAGAGTCAGAAGTCTTATTATTATCATATATATTTGCACAAATGCACAGATACATATATCTGCATACCAGTGACACAAATATGAGTACATAAGTAAGCATATATCCCAAAGATCTTTACTTTTGCTCCCACTTTCCCTTGCATCCAACTCTCTCAGTTGCATTTTGGCATTTCTCATTTTACAGCTCATTGTATAATGCTTTGCCTGCAGTGAGCTCTCCATCAAGATATTGGCTAACACTGTTGGCTAACACTGTGGTCTAAGTGTTTTCAATCAGTCCGGATTTCAACTCTGGGGGTGACAATGCAGTTGACATGCATGCGCACATTCAACTGATGAAGAAAAAATCAGGGTTCTTGACTACTTCAGTCAGACACGTTTGCAATTAGCCAGGAAGCATGACTCCCCCAATAGGGCAGGGACATGGCTAAGCTCCTTACAATCATAATTGCATTTCCTACTCATTAGGCCATCCTTTAAGGAATCACCTGACTTGTTTGTAGAAGCAAAGAAATAAATTTAGGAAAGTAAAGAAAGAACTTACCCTAAGAGGGTGCAAAATGATATGAAAGCTTGATACAAGGACATTCATCCAAGTTGGGAGATAGCAAAAGTGTTTGTAAATACAGCACGAATATATGAGGCATAGAAATAAATGTGTGTTACCACTAGCATCAATCTAGTTTTCGCTGATGGAGTGCTGTACATTAGATCAGCTGAATTACATATATCAATGTTATCAAACCTTTTGAGAAAAATTATATCACAATAATATTTCTGCCATGTCACATATGCCTTTCCTTTGGAGAACTTAATTCCCAAAAGGTGTTTACTGGTTTATTCTTTAAGTCAAGATGGCAGGATAAATAAGACTGGGAAATCAACAGCTGGCTCAGAGTTCTCCTTAGGGTGAAAACTAACTTTGTTTAGGAAAACACCTTGATATGCTGCTTTAGATGTGTGAACCCTGAGGGAATGTTTTGGAACAATCTTGGAAGAAAAAAAAAAAAAAAGATAAATTTATCTGTCCAAAATCTTAATAGGAATTTAGAAGAAAACAAGAATTAGGAGAGGGCAAAAAAACAAAACTTGCTGCCTCTGCAGGAGACAGAGATAGAGACAGAGAGAACAAAGCACCATGGTAGGAGGCTCAGATGTAGAACTCTGTAATTACTGAGAAATTCCTGGTGGGTAGATGGCAGACAAAAGGCTTTAAAGAACAGGGCTAATGTTCAGTATTAAACAGTTTGGGAATGATTACTGCTATGCAACCCTCTTCTGTTGCCCCATATCTTGGTAAATTTTGCTGCACCTACAAATGTCTTGTGGGGACGGCATTTTGGAGAAATCAGAGGTGGATATTCCGTCTTCAGGTCAACATAGGGCAGAGTCGTAAACAAATACAGAATATGTATTAAGGAGGGCACGTATTGCATGGAGAACTGGGTATTGTACATAAACATTGGCTCTTGGAACACTGCATCAAAATTTAATGATGTATTTTATGGTGACTAACATAACACAATAAAAAAAAATCCAGAATATGAGACCCTTATGGGAACCAGCATTTAGTAAGAAAAAAAATTCAGCATTAGAAGTAACCATGAGATGGGACACCTGCGTGGCTCAGTCTGTTAAGCAGCCAACTCTTGGTTTTGGCTTAGGTCATGATCTCATGGGATTGAGCTCCATGTTGGGCTCTGTGCTCAGTGTGGAGTCTGCTCCCTCACTCTTTCCATGAGAGTATCAGCCTTGGAATCTTGCTGGGAATCTCAGATTTAGCTTCTAGGAAGAGGAATTGTTGCAATTTTAAGTAAATCTCAAAAGATGGTATGACCTTAACTGACAATACAATATATTAATTTTTTTTTAGGGCATGATTGGGTACTAGACTAAGTAATTTCTAGTTACCTCCTTAGACAATTACAATAAAGAAAAAGTGAGAAAGAAGAGAAGGATGAGGAAAACAAAAGCAATACAAGAACATGCAGAAAAGTAAAATAATAGAAAAACTGTTATAACTAAGCTCAAATTATATGGGCTAATGAGATAAAACATAGAGAAAATTGACTCCAAATAACACATAATGGACTGCCCTGTAGTTGTGTACATTCACAATCTCCTTCATGGGGCCATTATCACATAAGTCAGAGCACTTCAAAGGTCTTTATAAATTCAGCCCAAGTTAAATAGCCATCACTACTAAGTTTGCCAATAGAAGGAAAATATCTGATGTGAGTGTTAACAAAAGCTAAAACAACATTACTGTGATCCTCACCTATAGCCAACCATAAATGGAGGTAAATTTTCAATCATTCCTAAAACAAAGAAGGGCAAATATAAAAAGTGAGCCAAATGCCAAATTTTTCTTAGCATGTTTAGTAGTTGACATTAAGTTGTTCCATCAAATCTTTTTAGTCATGGTCACAACCAGATTAAAGAAAAGAAGAAGAACAGGTTAATAATAAGGGCAAATTGATATAAAGAATTGACACAAAACATGTATTATCATTATGTGTCAGGGAATAATTATCATATATAGCATTACCCATTATGCACCTCTAGCCATTTATGTAAAAAACACCTCTCCCACAGTTCTTCTGTAGCATCACATAGAAAGAATATAACTCCCCTGCATCGAGCATGATTAGACATATTTGGAATATCATACTCAGACATTTTAAGAGCATTAAAAAAAGACCAATGTTATTTGACACAACCTCTTAGAATAACAATTAACATTCACTAAGTACTTTATGCTGTGCCAAGCACTGTTTCCACATTAGCTCAAGTAATTCTCACAAAAATCCCATGAAGTAGTATTTATATCTCACATATGAGGAGACTGAGGCATAGAGTAGTTTACAAGAGCTAAGTTGTCTACCCAACATCACAGCTATGAGGAAGCAGGGCAAAGTTTGGGGAGTTTATTGACCTACTAAAAACCGGTGTCAGCTTCCTGGGTGTTTTTGAGGGCTTCTATCTGGAGTTTCTCCTTGAGTCTGCCTTTATTTCATCACCTATTCCTGTGTGCATTTAGCTCATGATGCATTCAGCTTTTCCTCTCCCCTTTGACTCTATGATCATTTAGTGAACCTGACATCAGGTTAGCTTATTTGGTTATGATTCCTTAGGGGTATGGCTTGTTTATCTTGACTCTCTTCCTTCTTAGTTTTTCAGAATTCGTAAACATTGAGAATTTATTAGGCACAAGATCTTATGTTAGTTTCACAGAGGGGACTACTAAAAGAAAATGGAGGTAGTAGTTATGATTGAATTGTATATTTTAGAGAGCTTGTCTCTCTGTGGTTTGGGTGGGTGTTCTGCAAAACTTATGAGACACAAGAGAAATCAAGATTTGGATGGTAGAGGCCATCATGTAAAAGAGAGTGATCTGAACACTTGAGTCTCTGTCCAGCTAGTCAGGGGCACATGAGCATTATTCCTGACATCATGGAAGTCCCAGAGTCCCAGAATTACACTGTGGTCACCTGTTTGTACTTGGATGTGACTATGACCTGGGTCTTCTGGGCATCTTGGCACAGCTTAAATCCTAGACCTGTATGAAGATATAGAGAGGTCTCATTTTGTTCATCAATGGAAACAGATTTATTCCCCTCCTATACTGGATCATTCTATTGTCAAGTTGGTCAAACTGAGAAATATGTTTCTAGAATTCTTTTGTCTATATGATACTGGGTTTTACTTGGCAAAGGAAGGAGGGGAGCACTGTGAGAGACTTGAGAGGCAATTAGTTGATATGATTCTTAGAAGGTCTTTATGACTGGGTAAAGTGACAGACAGTTACCAGTTGCTGGTGTGTCTGGTGGTTTCCTGTTTGTCCTTGGCTTATGTTCCTCTAGATCTAGTTATTCATTCTGGCCGCTGGACACCCTGACCAATAATGTCCCCAGGACCACCAATGGATGTTTAACTGAGTATCATCAGAGATGGCCACTACACAGAGGTAGACCTCTCCACAAATGTCCCTTGTGTAGTCCCACCTCGGTGGCTGGATTTGTCTGGAATCTCAGGTTCTCCCGGTAGACCTCAATCTACCCTCCTGTTGAGAGAATTGATTAAAGACTCCTGTTTATCCTTCGCTTCCCTGTTCAAGGCATTCACTTCCCCAGCTCCTCCAGAAAGTACGTTAAGATCTAATTCTTATAATAATTAATCCTTAATATTCAAAATGGTTTTGCCATCTTGATTCAACCCTGGCTAATTCAGACTCTTCGAAGTATAATGTTTTCATCTTAGAAACCTAAGATGTGGCAATGGCTTGGAAATTGGCGCCAGGTAGAGGCTGGAAAGACAGCAAGAAATCTATTAGGAAAGACTAGGAAAAAGGCCAAGACACTCTAGAGGTTGGAGAAAGGATAACCCATGTTACGTTACGGGGAAACACATTGTCAAAACCTTGCATACAATAATGTGAATATCAGAAAATGCACCTTGTGAATTTGTGGGCCCAACTATCCATCTCCATCTTTATTTACATAAGATGCTGGAAGTGCCACTGGTTTCTTTTTAGCTGCATGTGAAAACTATACAAAAAGAGAGATGGGGTAGGGAGAGGGTGGTTGGGTTATGGACATTGGGGAAGGTATGTGCTATGGTGAGTGCTGTTAAGTGTACAAACCTGGAGATTCACAGACCCATACCCCTGGGGCTAATAATACATTGTATGTTAATAAAATAATAATAATAATAAATTTTTAAAAAGATAGAGATCGGTTCAAGAAAGAAACTTTCTGTTTGTAAGTGGAATATAGAAGATACATGGAAGTGCCAGGATTTATTAGGCTGGAAAATAAAATTATCTTTCATTTCACATATTACCTCCAGTAAAAAATAAATAAATAAATAAATAAATAAATTAACTCTCAAGGTGAAATGAGACCTGGGACCAAAGAAGATCAAGTCAAGGGTTGGTTTATCTCTAAGAAACCTTGTTAAGACCTTGAAAGATTTAAGGCAATATCAAACATATAACCAAGACAGCGTGTGGAAGAACCACCCTGCCAACTCACAGAATTGTAAGAAATAATAAGTCATCCTGTTCTTAAGTCACTAAAAGTTCTGGGGTGATTTGTTATGCCGCTCACAAATTCAGGAGTTATCTTTAATTAATTTCCTTAAAATAATACATGTTATTCCAAAATCTACTCATTACATAAATCTAAATAAACATGGGCAGTATGACTCCCTCCTTCTTTCTAGTTTAGATGAGTTAAATAATTTAGTGTTCTTTAAGATATTACTTATTTTATAATTTGTAACCCAATTTCTGTCACCATTTCCCTATGCAGTTCTTGATAATGATGTACTCCTTGCAGATAATACATGCTTTCATTATAATAGAAGCTTTTCTAGTGTACCCAGTGCTTGAAAACATCATCATTGGACACAATATGTGAATTGGAACAACTGCTTGATATCAAACAAGTTAGTCTCTCTGATCCTCAGTTTCCTCATCTATATAATAACATAATGTTTCTCAGGGTGTTGTAAAGAATAAATGAGGTATTCCTAGCATAGAAGAATGCCTAATATATATTTGCTATCTTTAGTTCTAAGACGATGATTTACTCACAAGAATCAGGGTCAGGTGAGATCAGACATCCATTCAAGCTCAAAAGAAATGCTCAACTCTGGCTTTAAATCAAAGTAGGAATGTATAGTTGCAAATCTGCTGATCTTACAAAAGCAATCCTGTGAGTAGAACTACAAATGGGGTATTCTTCCTCCCCCTGGAGATCTAGCAAGAGAGATGTATTTGCTATTAATAGTGGGAAGGTCAGGACATTATCAGATGCGTTTACACCGGTCTGGACTCAACATGTTGAAATATCCAATGATAATTTGTCCTAGCTTTATATAAATTGATATGAAAAACTGGGCAAAAAAATAAGAAAATATTTTCTTTATTGCCTCCCACCCATTTCCAATAGATTTTATTTATTTATTTGAGAAAGAGAGAGAGAGCATGAGCAGAGGGAGGAGCAGAGGGAGAGGGAGAAGCAGATCTCCCTTTGAGCAGGGAGCCTAGACAGCAGATTTAATCCCAGGATCTCAGGATCATGACCTGAGCTGAAGACAGATGCTTAACCAACTGAGCCACCCAGGTGCCTGCCATTTCCAATTTTTAATAAATTTTTTTATTAAAAAATTTTTTGTTTGCTTTTCTTATGTCTTCACATTTTTAGATTTCTTTTCTTAGAAATGGAGCTACTGACCTAAAATCTTAATATTTACTTATTCTTGGATTATTCATTTCATAAATATTTATTAAATGCTTCCTCTGTTCTGTCTCTATGCTGGATGTGGGAATATTATTGTGAACAAGAAAGATGTGGTTTTTGTCCTCTGGGAATTTTCAGTTCAGGTAGAGATACACAGTAATGACCAGGAAATTACTATACAGCATTATAAGTATTCCCGTAGAGGAACTCTATGCAGTTGTTGAAGCTCAAAGAGAAGGTACGTCCCTAACATGGGTATCAGGGAAGGTAATACCCTTATGAGAACTAAAGGATAAGGAAGAGGCAAGCAAAGAAGAGATGCAGTGCTGGACGCAGCGAAAAGGAAAAGGGTACAAAAATGCCAGAGGAAAGGAAGCAGAGCTGACTTGCAGGTAAAGAAGAGAAGTCTGTGTGGCCAAAGAAGCAATGGCAGAAATACCTGGATGCTAAATCACAAACAGTCTAAGAACCTTATTATGAAGCCCCCTCTTCACCTGGAGAGCAATGGGGACCTCCTATTAAGTATTACGGAAGGTTTTATATCTTTGAATAATCACCCTGGAGGGATGGAGAATGGTTTCAAGGGGGAAGTGGAAGACAAACTTGGAGGCTGGGTGTTCTGCCAAGAATCTGTCTTGAAATATAGGTGAGGCACCTATGCTAAGAGAGAACGGACAGCCAGAAAGGTAGGCGGGTGAGTGAGTTATTATGATGCAGACACGATAGAGAACTTGTGGGTCAATTAAACTTGGGACATAACTGAAACAGAAAAAATTCAGGCATTTGCAACTATACAAATAGTGACATTCCTTCACATGATAGAGAATATAGAAACAAGAGAAGAGAAACAGGTGTGCAGGATATGATGGTTATTTTAGTTTTGAATCTAAAGACATCCAAGTTTGGATGTCCAGCATGTGACTGATTATAGTAGTCTGGCTTTCAGGGAGAGATCTGGCCACTAGAAGTGAAAAATATTTACTCAGTTACCCAAATGTTTTCTCCTGATGATCACCTATTTCAAAATTGGCATTAGAAAGCCCAAGAATCTGGATATTCAAATGAACTTTTTCTCCTTTTGCATTAGTTGTGTGATCCAAAATCTGTGGACCTTACATACAAGCAGCCACCATATCAGGCATCCAACGGGTAACAGTCAACAATTTACCTTGTCACTTACTTAACCTGTGTATCTCTCTTAGAACCAGAACATACAGAGAGATTTTCAAACTAGTCCAAAAACTTGTTGATTGCTTATTTTTTAATTCTTAAATAAGACAAATTTTAAATAATGGGTGAATGATTTGCTTAAGCAAGTTGATTCTCAATTGGGAAAACTTTTTGTTCACCACTGTTAATCATTAAGTATTGAACTCAATTTGTAATAACATTACAGAAAATGCAGATGGAAGGTTATCAATGCTTCCTAAAAGATATGAGTTATCTTTTCTTCTCTCTCTCTCTCTCTCTTTTTTAAATAACTGAAGCCTTGTTATAATCAGGCTGGCAGTTTACTTTTCATGATGAGATCATTATGCACAGGCAAACTGCAGGTGAAGAAAATTGACTGACTGGTATATTTCTAAAGCAGAGATACATTTCATTAATGAGGAAGATAAAGAAGTTCATTCTTCGTGTTTAAAATGAATTGTTTCCAAAAACAAATGGCAATGAGTGCTTTCTGAGTAGAGGTAAAATGCCAAGATTCTAGAGTGATTTAGACATGAAAGAAAAAACTTCACAAATGTTCATGGTTAGAAGTCAAAGTATTTGAAAACAGAGCCCAGGCCAGCAAAGTTCCAGAGCTGTTTCCATGCCTCAGCTGTTTTTTTTTTTTTTTTTCCTATCCTTGAACAAAACATAATAAAACAAAACATTTAGTGGCTTAGCAGGTGTAGAAATTTAGACATAGAGCCTTTGATGTGGAATCCTGGAAGGGTCAGGTCTACCCTCATGCAGTTATCAACATCACTGGATAAGGTCTATTCTTCAGTCCCCCGGGGAAAAGTCTAAAGGTGGCATCTGGAAAAGTAAGTGCCTTACATCAAAACCAATCTTACTTGACTTTGCTGGCACAGCAAGTATGAGAACTTAGAAGTTATTCTTCCAAATGATTAATCACAAGTCTCTCCTTGAAAATTCACCTAAAGTAAATTTCCAGAATTCTTTTAGATGAAAGCTATTTGAATAATGGGCTATTTATAACTATAGAAATATTTATGATCATAGGCTTGAGAAAAGAAAAGACAAAAACTGGAGAAGATGAGAGCAGGATTAAGAAAGTGGTGATATCAGTGACATCAAATAAATTCATGAGGCATGCATTCCTTGAGGCTTGGCTTACCTTTCTAAAAACATCAAGGGTGCTCCAGATAATGGCAGAACTCTTTCACAATTGTTGGTAAAGTGACTAAGCACCTACAAATATTGTTTTGGAGTCTTTGTCTAGGAAGATGGAACTCATGCTCAAAATAAAATGTATAATTGTGTGCATACCAGCTGTGTAATTGTAAGCAAATTACTTCTCTCAATCAATTCCCGCATCTTAAAGGTGGAAACTGTAATGCTCCCATTTGCAGGGTGACTGCTACTATTAAGTTATGCCATCTTGACTACACTACTTAAACTGAGATAGTGGGCAATGTTCCTGGCACTACTTAAAACCACCAAATAAACTTACTACACATTACTCAATGAGATAATTGGGAACATATTTGATGCATGTAAGGTTGGAGGAAAATTCAAGGCGAAGCCCAAGACTACAGCCACATTTCAGGCTTGCTGTAGCCTTGTCGGGCTGTGGGTAACCCCTTCCCCAAAATCAAGGCAAATAATATGAAATAATTATCCTTTCTTTAAGGCAATTTTATATGGGAAAAATAAGAAGTTTCGTTTTATGTGTATCTATCTAGTACACAGTAAGCCTTCCATAAATTGTTTTTAAAATAAAAGAAACTGAGTCATCAAGAGGTAAATATTTAGTACAGAATAAATATGTAAGTATATCCACTGTGTGTGAATTATCTCATCAATAGCCCAGGAGGTAGATACAATTATCATCATTATAAAAAAAAAAAAAGGTAAACTAATGTGTCTAAATCCTGACAGCTAATGGATATAAAGTCAGAATTCAAACTCAGGCCATTCGATTCCTAAATTGATGCGTTTTGTAACTATGTTGTACTAAAGAGTACAATCATGATCCACAAAACTTCAAGATTCATGTAGTGGCCTAAACACCTGCAGAAATAAAGGAAGCCCTGGAAACAAGAACATAGAGACATTCAGAACCCAGAACTGTCCTGTGAGAACACCACCACCAGCATACGGTCACCGCTAAGACTCCCTTTCGCTTCACTACAGCATCTGGGAATACTTTAAAGCCTTCTCTGCATTTCTGTATTTAAGGTGCTGCGTCCTTAGGAGACATATATGATTGGTCAAGCTGGAGTTACATATGTAGATCTTGGTTTTTGGGAAGCAGAAAGAGGAGTTTTCACGCTTTAGAATTTAGTTGAGGGAAGCTGAATCATAACTTCCATTGAATCATATCGTTTGGATTATTTCTCTAAAATATGAAAGACCAGTTGATGCTGAGCAGTTAAGAAAAATGTGTCCACAAACTTTTTCACCTTACGTGATGGAAATGTTCTTTGTATGGCTAAACAGAGAGCTGCTGTTTCCCAAGGGAGATAATCCAAGTCTTCAAGTCAGAATCACTGGATAGTGTACTGGCGTCCTCTAGTTCTGTCACATCTCCTCTGAATGGTCTGCAACCTCTAGACCTGCATTCTCCAATTAGCAGCCACTAGTCACATGAGGCTACCTTGTAAGCATTTGAAATAAGGCTAGTATGAATTGTGATGAGCTATAAATATAAAATATACAATGGATTCTGAAGATGTGGGTTGAAATGGTAACATTTTAGGACTATTTGATTTTAACTAAGTGAAATGTACAATTTATTGTAATTTTACCATTTTTTTTTAGAACTTCTTAATGTGAGTACTTACAATTTTAAAATAAAATACGTGGTTCACATGATATGATCTTGGACAGTGCTGCTTCAGGCTAAACGGAATAGTTAATAGAAGCACTAATGCTAACATGGCCTACCCACTTTATTTGGAGAAATGGGTAGGAAAATATGGACATTACTTAAAATATATAAATTTATATGCTACATGTACCAATGGACACGGTGAAGTGCCTGGTCAAACTAACATTACCACAAAGAATGACTATGAATAAAATCTATTTAAAAAAAAAGATTGAATGTATCAATGAAAAACTTAAGTTGCAGGAACATGAAAAGCCAAGATCTTAGAGAGAAGTAAAATGCATTGGGATGAACTCAATATTTTCCTGGCAATTTTCCCCAAAACCAATTGCCAACTCCTAAATCTGAAATGTGCAGAATGAGATACTGGTGGTGGGGGGGGGGCGGTGGCGTGGGGGGAAGAAGGCAGAAAACAGCTACTAAGAAGATAAGCAGAGGATGGAGACATTTTTTTTTTTTTAATTGTCTCTTGATGCTGGATACATTGAAGTCACCATGCTGTGCATCAGATCTCCAGACTTACTCATCTGATGACTTGAAGTTTAGAGTCTGATTAATATCTCCCATTTCTCCCATGCCCCAACCCTTGGCAAGCATCAATCTACTCTTTGTTTCTATGAGTCTGGCTTTATTTAGATTCCACATATAAGTAAGATCATTCAGAACTTTTCTTTTTCTGTCTGACTTATTTCACTTAGCATAATGTCCTCAAGTTTTATCCACATTATCACAAATGGGAGGATTTCCTTTTCTTTTCTTTTTTTTTTTTTTAAAGATTTTATTTATTTATTTGACAGAGAGAAATCACAAGTAGATGGAGAGGCAGGCAGAGAGAGAGGGAAGCAGGCTCCCTGCTGAGCAGAGAGCCCGATGCGGGACTCGATCCCAGGACTCTGGGATCATGACCTGAGCTGAAGGCAGCAGCTTAACCCACTGAGCCACCCAGGCGCCCCAGGATTTCCTTTTCTTAATGGCTTAATAATATTCCATTGAATATATATGCCACATTTACGTTAGCCATTTCATCCATCAGTGGACACTTAGGTTATTTCCATATTGGCTATTGTGAATGATGCTGCAATGAATATGGGGATGCAGATATCTCTTCAATATAGTGATTTCCTTTGAAGGTCTTTCTTTTAATATTTTCTTTTTTAAAAAAATTCTTTGTGAGAGAGAGAGATTGAGACAAAGCAAGCGCAGGAGGAAGAACAGAGGGAGAGGGAAAGAAAGAATCCCAAGAAGGCTCCCCGCTCAGCATGGAGCCCAAAGGGAGGCTTGATCTCAAGTCCTTGAGAAGATGACCTGAGCCAAAATCAAGAGTTGAGTGCCTAACACACTGAGCCATCCGGGCACCTTCCTTTTAATATTTTCTTGTAGTTAAGGTGAAGTAATGAATTATTTAGGTTTTTTTATATCTGAAAGAGTATTCATTTCATGTTTGGAAGTTATTTTTTTCTGGGTTAAGAGTTCTAGTTTGGAAGCACCTGGGTGGCTCAGTGGGCTAAGCCTCTGCCTTCGGCTCAGGTCATGATCTCAGGGTCCTGGGATCAAGCCCCGCATCAGGTTCTCTGCACAGCAGGGAGCCTGCTTCTCCTCCACCCCTGCCTGTCTCTCTGCCTTCTTGTGATCACTGTCTGACAAATAAATAAATAAAATCTTAAAAAAAAAAAAAAAAGAATTCTAGTTTGATAGTTTCTATCTTTCAGTACATTAAAATACTTTAAATTATTCCACTGTCTTCTGGCTTGCATATTTAAAAAAACAAAAACAAACAAACAAAAAATAAACCAAAAAACCCTCTGCTGTTTTCCTTACCTTTGTCCTTCATATCTTTTTCCCTCTGGCTTCTTTTAAGATTTTTCTCACAGTGACGTGCCTGAATGGCTCAGTTGGTTACGCATCTGCTTTTGGCTCAGATCATGATCCCAGGGTCCTGAGATGAGTCTGTATTAGGTTCCCTGCTCAGTGGAGAGCCTGCTTCTCCCTCTCCCTCTGCTTGTTGTTTCCCCTGCTTGTGCTCTCTCTCTCTCTCTCTCACTATCTCTCTCCCTCTCTCTGTGTCAAATAAATAAATAAAATCTTAAGAAAAATTCTTTATTACTGTTAGAAGCAGTATTGATAATTATTATATGTTACATGCAGTATTGATAATATTGATTATTATATGCTTTGGTATTTTTATTGGTTTTTCTTGTGCTTTTATTAACTCAGATTTATAGTCAGTTTTTCAACTTTAGGAAAATTTTAGCTGTTATCTTTTCACAAACTTCTCAGACACCTCTAACCCCAACTCCTGCTGCCCCACAAAATATATATATATATATATATTTTTTTTTTCATTTTTCAGCTTGAATAAAGTAAAATTTTAATACCAAAATGAAGAATGACCCTTTTTTCCAACTCTTTCCTGGACACCCAGACAACCTCCAGTCTCTTACTCCTATCCCCCTGCCCAGGGGATCCTGGGCTGGCGTAACAACCTCATAAGACCCTGGATTTTCACTTAAAAGTAGTCTTTTGATTTCTCTAAGCTTTACTTCCTATGTCTAAAGAGACAGTTGAGCAAGTTGATGTTTTCCATCTCTGACCAATAAATAGAGTTATATCCTGAAGTCAAGTTACCTCAGCTTGAAAGAATATTTTTCTTTAATCATCAATTAATACCCTCAGGAATCTCCTCTGACCAGTGGATCCTAGTGGTTCTAATAGATTTCTAGTTATTGTTTTAGCCTGGAGGCAGTGTCCAATAATTTCCTGAGGTCCACGTGGATCCCTTTTACTAGTGTGCAGTTTCCTAAATAAGTATTTGTACATTTCCTTCGGTAAGGCTACTTACGCAGACATACTTGTTCATGGTTCTTCCTAAAGGAAAAACCACTCAAACCTTAATCTTAAACCTCTGAGAACCACTCAAACCTTAATCTGAGACACAGACCTTAGATTTGGGGAAGAGTCATGATTCTCTAAAGAGTGACTTAAGTCACGCCTCTCTTTGTCCATTTTACATGCAAATAGGAACCTTAGTAGGCTGTCCACATATTTGGCTCTGGTGAAGGTCATAATAATTAATCATCAGTAAATGTCTCTGAGGACCATATTCAGATTACCACATAGGCTCTGATAACTATTATCAAAATCGTCTCCAACCTGCCTTAGCTTAAACAGCATGCCATGGTCTTAGCTCTCTCAGAAACCTCCTATCTCCAAAAGAATTAGGGACCCTACTTCAGTTGTACCATTTCTATCTCCCAGTTGCATGGTAATGCTTCCTTTAACAACATAGACCTCAAGGTCATGGTGAAGGAAACCATCTGGATCCTCCAACATGTAAGGGGTGGGCACATGATTATTCAAACATGATAAATATATTCTAGCATTTCTATCTCTCAACATCCTTGTATTTTATCTGGTATATTATATCAGAGTAGTTTCTCTCATTTTAACTTCATTTAAGGTGGGCCACCATTGAATTACATTTCCTATCAGTTAGAACCATGGCATTGAATGCAGATTCTCTAATAAATTTATCAGCTCTCAATAAATTCATCCAGACCTTTAGTTGAGAAACCTGGACATTCCCACAGTCGTTACTGAAAATTTTACCAATGAAATTTAGCAAACTCTGGAAGTTTTATATTTATGCCTTCCTTCTGTGTCTAAATTTATAATTTTTCTTTTAGGTCATGTTGACATTTACCTACAAATAAAATAAAATTCACATAAAAATGGGGCTTTTGTCTGTCTTATTCATTGCTGCATGAAGGTGGCATTTAATGAATATTTAGTGAATGAAATAATGATTGAAATTTTGAGTTGTAGGTCTGGGAATAACGGAAGGTAGTAAAACAAGAGGAGAATTGACTCCTTGTACAGCTACAACTCTCTCAGGGAGAGACAGTGCAATGTGTTAGCACTTTGTAAAACTTATATGCTGAATTCTCTCTGTGTTAAATCCTAGTTGACACCCAGGATATGTATAATGTGGCTTTTCTTATTACTAAAGATTACTCAGTCATTATATTCATTAGTTTTAATCCCAATGGCTTTTGCTCTCTGCGAGAAGTAGATTAAGTAATAATTTTCTCAATAAGATATAACATTATAAGTTTCTAAATAAATGCAATATTGGCATTCAGAGAAATAGATCTAAGCACTGGAATGATTTTTTTTCAAGCAAGAGCCCTTCTTTTGAAAGTCTTCTTGAACAAGTCTTCTAATACTTCAAGATGATGAGTAGGGTACATTGAACAACTTCTTTCTGTTATATATCAAGGTGATCCTTTTAGGTCTTTTTGCTACCCTGTGTGATGCTATAATTTTTCCCAAAGGTAAGATCTGCAGAAAGTAAACCTTGCCCAAATTTAGTCAATCACTATATATTTTAGCTTACAACTTCTTAGATGAAAGAAGGTACAATTTTAAAATTGTTCTTCATAGCTCTTGTTATAAATTAAAACTAAACTCTAAAGAATAATGCTTTCACTGCCCCTGTTTCTACAAAATAGCAGTATACACTGTTGAAATAGGAAAAGACTAACCAACCAACCAGACTTAGGTCAATCTCTTCCACTTTTGCCTGGCAGTTTGCCGGGGCTTGCCTTGGCTATTTAGTGGCAAAGGAGAATTCATCTTTAATTTAGCTTCCTCTGAAACTAAAAAAAGCACTCCAGTTCCCTAGATTACCACTCTTTTCTTACATCAAATAAATATGAGAACTTCTATTGTAAATTAAGCAGTATTTCCCCCTGAAGCCGCTCTCTGGAAACTCCCCTGTTTAGAAGATGATAGTATCTTCAAACGCATCACCCTCCATGAAATTCCTCTTCCAATCTGGACAATCTTCCCTGTGATTTCTCCTTGGCTAAATTGCTTTTAATTACATTCCTGTTTGCTTTTCTTCTCATCTTCTGAATTAAATTTAGCATTAATATGATGTGTCCCAGCAAGCCATGTAGTTTTATTACTTTTCTAACCTGGATTTTTTTTTTTAACAGAGAGAAATTTTAATGGCCTATATCTCTTTTCACCTTCATCCTCGCAACGAACATTTCAAATCCAGCTTGAATATATACAACAGAATAGTGTGTGAACATACAGAAAAGCTTCCCACTTTAGCTAAAGGCTAAAATATTTAAAGCTGATATTAAAAGATACTTCTCAAACGGATGATACCTGAAAAAATAAAATGTATTTTTAACATTCAGTAAAGTGGTTAATGTGGACTCTTCAGTGCGTATTAGATCAAACTATTTTGGAGGAAGGGAGCATATTAATTTTCTATGTGTAACAAAGCACTGAAAATTTAGCAGATTAAAATAACACCTGTTTATTCGCCCACAGTTCTGTAATTCAGAAGTATGACGTAGCTGATTCTCTTTGCAGGGCACCACAAAGCTGAACTCATGATGTTACAGGCTGACTTCTTATCTAGAGGTTCTGGGGAAAGCTGCCTCTGAGTTCATTCTCATTGTTTCACAAACTTCAGTTCCTTCCATTTGTAAGTCTCAGTACCATGTTTCCTCACTGACTGTCATTCAAAGGCCACTTTGGCTATAGTGGCCTCACACATTTATTCTTCGCTTTGTGTTCCCTTCTATGTTTAAGTCAGCAAAGGCATGTTGAACCCTTCTTATGCTTTGAATCTCTCACTTTGTCCATCTCTGCCCTTGAGACCCAGATTTAAAAGGCCAATGTGATCAGATAAGGTTCACCTGGATAATCTCCCTATTTTAACATCAACTAATTTAGGGACTTAATTACATCTGCAAAACCCCACTTGCCATATGATGTAACATAATTATGGGAACAATATCTGCTAATAATCCAGATTCCACCCACACTGAAGACTGAGGGTCATTGGAAGTCGTCTTAGAATTTACCTACCACGGGGGGCAGTGCATAAATTAGACAAGCCCACTGAAAATTTCCCCATTTAACTAGTTTTTTTAAGCAATGCTGAAGTGATTAAAGTAATTAAAGCACTACGGATAATGTGGAAATTTACTTGGCTATTTAATAAAAAAAGTTTTAGTTTTAGTTTTAATGTACCAAGGGTAGAAATCAAAGTCATAAAAATATTTACGGATGTCTCCACAATGGTTCTCAGGAATCAACTTTTAAATTTATTTTCTTATAAATGTTTTAATCTATTTAAATCACACTAGCTTCAACAGTCGCATATAGAAATACAGACCTTGACAGCTAAGTAGCTAATGAATGCAATAGAATTTTCAGCACCTTGTCATTCATCTGCTGTCACCCCTGCCAGCACCTCTGCACTCCAGGGAATTATCTATTTGAAGAAGGGTCCGAGACCCTGAAATGGTGTTGGAGCTTGAGTGTGGAATGAGACCATCTTGACTCAATGCTAAATGTGCTGGAAAACAGTAAATAGCTAGAAGTAGCTGGGAGTTCGAAATAATACATTTGAAAAAGAAAGCAATATGTGATAAGTGCAATCACGTTAATAAAGATACAAGAACACTTTGCTCTAGCACCATAAGATTCATTTGAAAGGATAAGAAAATAATTTCTAGACAAATTAAAAACGCCTGTACGTAAATTTCTATTTTGATTTAATAAAAATTGTCCCACCAACTACATTTGTCCTTGTTTCATTCTCACAATTTAATGAGAAGGTATTTCAGTCCTTTACAAAGCTGAATATTCTGTACGCTCCATCCTATTTCCAAGTTCATTTGAGTTAGTATGTCATGATATCAAACTGAAGTTCTTCATTTGACTAAAATAACACAGACATCACTACAGGCAAATGCCAGTACAAAAATGAAACAAAATACTCTTCATTATACGTCCTCTTAGATTTCTTATGGGGTGTTTGTGAAGAGTCGCTAAAGCAAGGATTTTTATTTTACAGATTGTTAGGCACTTGCCGTGTAGCAAACAATGTTTATGAATAGTTTCCTGGATTTAAAAACATTTTATCCTTGGCATCAGAAATTGAGCTATTTCCTTCCTTGAACTCACAGGAAGCTGATCAATGGCCTGGGGTTATTGATGCCCAGTACTCAGTCCAGGTACTATAATGACAGCGGCCACTGACTGTTATTATGGCCAAGAGACTTCTCAAAGCTTCCCTCCCAAAAGCCACAAAAATATCATTCTGATGTAACAAGTGGAAAACGGAGATCAGAAACATTTGGCAATTTGCCCAAAGTAATAAAGGACAGAGTGAAAATTATTTGAACATAGGAGTCTTTAAATCCTCCCAGCTAACTCATTCAATAGAAGATGTAAAGGTGTACAGCAGAAGAAAAACTAAAAATCAGCTCATCTATCTCAATATGACAACCACCGTTCCGTTTCAGTGAAAACGTTTTTAAGCTTCTCCATCACCCCTCATTGTCCATTTGTATCATATGTTTCCTTTTTCAATAATATTTTGGGTTTGTTTTATAGCTACTAACTCACAAAGTGCATATATTTTAGATCTTATAACAAACAAACAAACAAACAAACAAAACCTCTCCCTTTCTACAGTAATCAACATAGGAGAATTGCTCCTTTAAACAGGATCAGAGCAATCCCCAAGCAAGCGGCACAACAATTAGTCTCTGTGGCAGCTGGATATTATGCCAAGGGAATGGGAACAGTCTGTGTGATTTCTATTAAAGAGCCAAATTGCACTTGGGACCTTTTTGGGGGACAAGGAGAGATTCATGAGGATGCAGAAAGTAAGGATGCTCTTACCAGGTAAAATGTGTATTAAAGTAAGGTCATAGTGAAAAGGCTACAAAAGCAGCTAAACCCAGGAAGGTAGTGAGAAGGAAATTTGAGATTTGGAAATGCTGAACAGTTTGATCCTGGAGCAAGTTACTTAAAATAACTTTCAATATATTAAAGGAAGTCAATAAGCTTTTTGAATGATCTCAGATAAGTGTGTGAATGAATGGTACATGCTCCCCATTCCTACAGTAAGTTAATACTATGACAGCTTGAATGACATTGAACAGCTGAATGTGGCAACCATCAGGAAGTACTGGACTTCACAAGTTAGGTGACAACCCAAGGGAGGTAAATTCCCGTTTCTTTTCCTATTTCTGTCTGAATCTGCGAACTTGATTATTCAAACAGCTCTGCATAAGTTTACAGTATGGTGATGGCTTTCTATGCAACACAAAGGATAAGGAATTTTATTCACAAAAGATCCTTTTCAAATTGAATTGTAAGTACAAACTGAAATATGTGATATGTAGATAAACAACTATTTTTCAGTATATTCCAAGTGTTGTAATTTGGAAAAAGACCTAGATCTCTATGTAATAGTAGAACCTTTTGTCCGTAATCAGATCTAACATTTGAGGCAGAAGTTTGGACAAAATATTTTCAACTGCCAGTTGTCCTGCCTTTATTCACTGAATTTCAATGAATAACATAGAAATGTCAACTAGAAAGTTAAGAAAGTAGCATATGGACAGTTCTTTCAAAGAAATACCATATTTCTGTAAGATTAGATAAAAGCGTAAGGATTTATAAGACTTAGTCTTGGCAATGATGCAGGGAAATGTATAGTGACATATTCATACATTGTTAGCAGAAATAGTTTTCAGCTTAACAACATTTAAAACATTAAACTGTTGTATGGGTTTTACTCCAACAATTTAATCCTAGAGAAATATATGCACTTGTGCATTTATATATAATACATATAAGGAAGGTCACTGTCACACTGTTTGTAACTAGGAAAAAGCTGAATGGTTTTATGAAAAGAACAAGTATTTAAAAAGACATTCTGTATCTATAAAGGTAAATGCTTTGCAATCACAAAGAAAGACTGAAAAATTTGCAGTCATGGGAAAAGGTATACCTATTGGTACTGACATGAAAAGTTTTTCCAGTGCATGTTGAATGAATAAAGGCAAGACATGGAAAAGAATGGACGAAATGATCCCCATTTGTTCAAAATATTACAGCCATATTTATTTGCAAACGTAGAGAATAAAAGCAGCGAGGGCTGCATTAAGCAGGAAACAGTGATAATCTCTGATGTGGGTTGGGAAAGAAGAAAAAGGAACATGAAAACTTCTACCTTTTTTTGGATACACCTCTATACTACTTAACTTTTTACAACTAGCGTGTGCCATTTGTGACTTTTAAAATAATCTATAGTTTCAAAATATAACTTCTAACTGTAAATGGTGAAGTTTATAGATTTCATAGTGTCATTTGATTGATTTCATAGCGTCATTTGATTGATTTCATCTGGCTTTATGATTGAGAACCAATATTTCAACATCAGTAATGTAGCTGAGATGCTTTACTAATCTTCCTCAGCTACGGTTTATGTGAAAAACTAAGACTGGCCCAATATGTAATTTTTCCTTGTTTTTCAAATAAAGTGGTTGCTTTTTTGATTAATATTCCTCAAAAATCAGTCAGAAGATTCAAATAAGCAATATGTATGGTTTGTCTATTTTCATATTGCTATAGTTTATCCAAAAATTTTAAGTCTAAGTACAAACAATACTTTTGAATATTAGCACAGTTACAATTACTTTGGTGGGATGTTTTTAAAAAACATAATGAAATTGTCCTTTAGTAAGATCAAGCAATTATTTAGTGAAATAAACCCTATGGGTTTAGGCTTTAGTTTTATCTTACAAAACATTTGCATAAAATCTATTATAACATGTGTTTCATAAGATATTCACTGGCATTTACCCAGAAGTAACACAGTGCCAGGAATATTGTAGACACTGAATAAATATTTCCTAATTTATGCATTTTTAGTGACCATCAACAGGACATGGCCTTTTGTATTCATACATTTCTTTGTATTCATGAAAAAAAACTACTTCATTGGAGAAAGAAAGAGCATAATGTTCAAAATAATAAAAATAAAACCTCTGCCTGTGTTCGGATAAAAAACATAAAATAATGACTTAGACACTTTATTCTGTTCTCATTTAACCATATCCCTCATAACTATGAATTGGAACTAAGTAAGCTCCAATTCGTACACCAGGAGTTTAAACACCAGGAGTTTAAAACAAGAGTTTCTCATGTTTCTTTTCTGCTTGTCATTCTTAAATTTTCAATGACTTCCCATTGTTATCAATAAACGTAAAACCCCTTGCCATGTCAAGAAAACAAAAACAAAAAATAAAACATGAGCCCAACCCACTCCACATCCTCCAAATGATAACAGATTAGTTCGGATGAACATACCCAGAATTTTATCATTGGAAAACCTAGAAAAGAAGTCTTTTGAATTTTAGCATGCACGTATATCTGTGCTTAAATAACATTAAAAACATTTAAACAACAAAAGAATGTTACTTAGGGGAGGGGCATCTGAGTGACTCAGCCAGTTAAGCATCTTCAACTCAGATCATGATCGCAGGTCCTGGGATCCAGTCCCACAGGGAGTTTGCTTGTGCCTCTCCCTTGGACCCTCCCTCCACTTGGGCTCTTGCTCTCTCAAAAAAATAGATAAAGTCTTAAATAAATAAATACATAAAATTTAAAAATATTACTTAATTTTGAATTTCCTTCTAAGTCCTCATCTAGCCCTGCCCCACTGATTGCGGATGTGTGTTTCTTCCTTCTTGAAATCCATCTACCCGATCCACCTTGCCCGACCAAGGTTATTCTTCACCTTACCATTCACCTGGCTGGCTTCAATGGATTCAGCAAGACATAGCTTCTGGCACCACCTCCGCCAGGAAGACTTTCCTGATATCATCCTTTTGGGTTAGGTGTCCTTTCTTTGTGCTCCCATTTGTCCATCATGAATGTAGATCTATTATTGTTAAGTATTTGTTTGTTAACCATTTATTTATGTGCCTCTCTCCTCACTAAAAATGAGCTGACTTACTGAATGAATGAATGAGTAAATGAGTAGAAGAATATTTATTTCAACTTTTCGCACATATCAAGGTCTTAAGAAGAATCATTTCTCAAATATTCATATGTATATAATATATACTGTTAAAAAAGTGTTAGCTGGTGAACTAAAGATCCAAACAGAATAAATTCTGTTCTAGTAGCCTAGTAGAAGGCTATTAATTTATCTTTTTGAAAATGCCATTGATGAGACCGAAATTGCCAAAAGGAAGAGTGGCACTGAACAATGCTCGCCACTAAGCAGTCTTTATTTAATTGGCATTTAAGGCATTTTCAAAGGATGCTTGGTCAAAGAGATGTATAGTAGCCTTATGCTGAGCACTATTTAATTATTTCAGTCCTCATCTGTCACATTAACACTCTCCTGTCTCATTTTCAGTGCCCCCAAAGCAATGCAGTTGATGGATTATGGAAAATAAATCTAGTGTGGAAATACTGATAATTTGCTCAAGGTCAAAAAAAAAAAAAAAAACCAGGCAAGAGTAATTTGCAACTACTAAATTGCTAGATGTATTGCTTTGGCTTGCTGCTCTGTAAAACGTGGGAGGGGGACTTGACAAGAGTCAAGACTCTTTAGAGAAATATGCAAATCAAAAATTTACCACCTTTCTAAATCCTTTTAATCCATCAGTTAATCTCAACAATGACCTACTTTTCAGAACATTGAATATGCTTGGCTACCTAATCACATTATCTCACTTCTCTTCTGCAAACTTTGAAGTGGGAAAGATATATGTATAAATGAAAACATTGATAAAGCACAGCTGTCTGTCATATTTCCAATCTTCTCAGAAAAACAAGTGATTTATAGCGTGATGAGATCAAATCTTCCTCCATGGCATGCTAATGGCTATATTTTAAAACACAGTTAGCGGAACTCATGCAATAGCCCAGACTGATGACACTAACGTCAGATCTTTGAACAAATCTAGTTAATGTGAAAGCAGAAGAGAAAGATGATCTCATTTTGGAAACAACAATAAAAATGATGCTGTTTGGGAAGGAATTGAGACCATGAGAGTTTAGTGTTATATCTTTGAGCTTGCCTTTTATTAGCCAACTTTCTGCTGTAAAATACATTAAAAATTCATTTATGGAGACTATAGCTCAGAAATGTTATGAAGTGGATGCTTTGCTGAGAAAAAGATCATGACATAGTTAACCTGCTCCTGCCTTAACATCCAGAAGCATTTACTGAAAGTCTAATAAGTCCATAATACTATGCAAGGGGCTACAAAGAGACTATAGAGATAAGGAAGAACATATCTTGCCTGTAAAAGTTGTAAGTGGGGAATCCAAGACATAGAAACATATCTTGTTAATACATATGTATGTTAAATATAAACATTTACATCTGATTAAATAGATCATCGGGTGGCAAATGTCTTAGTTCAAGTTCCTTAGAAGCAGAAGCTAATATAGGGATTTTTATTCAAATTGAACTTTTTGGGAACCTCTTTCAGAAAGAAGGTAATGGAAGCAGGACAGAACAAAGGAAAAGAAAACAAGTGCATAGTTTTAGATAGAGATTAGTTTCAGTCTGATCACATGGGCACATTTTGGAAGATTACACTGAAGAATCGTTCCCACTCTGAGGGGACACATTTGTACCAGCCCGTCTTGGGCCATGGTCTGGCTCTGGATATGTAGGGAAGGGCAGCAGTGCCTCCTGGGTAAAGTAACTCCCATTTGGCTAAAGTCAAATTTCTGGCAAAGGGGACAGCCGTGAGTTGTCATCAGTCAACACAACAGGAGAGAATGGGTGTACTGGCTGTCGGGGCGATTTGGATGGGTCACCAACATAGTGTCATAGTTTTTAAGTATTGTTAATTTTACATCATAGTTTTTAAGCTCCAGGATATCAAGGAGAAATCTCATTTAAGTATTTTTATCTTTTTTATGAGGAACAGGCTAGCGTTATTTCAGCTTTACACACACAGTTGTATCATGTTTCATGGAATTATGACTTTGCTATTGTCTTTACTTGGAAATTAAGCATGGTTTAAGAGATGTGTATAGGTGCCAAACTGATGAAGGGTGGGTTTGTGATGGATAATCTTCTGTGTCAACATGACTAGCCACAGGGTGCCCAGATCAAACATTTCTGGGTATGTCTGTGTGTTTCTGGGTAAGATTAGGATTTGAATTGGTAGATTTAGTAAATTAGATTGCCCTCCTCAATGTTGGTGAGCAACATTCAAGCTGTTGAAGGTATGAATACAACAAAAGTCAGAAAAAGGAGGCATTCACTCCTTTTTCCTGTCTCACTGCTTGAGTTGGAACATCTTCTTTTCTCCTGTTCTCAAACTAAAGTCACACTATCACCCCCCCAGGTGCTTAGCCTTGGGACTCAGATTATATTATCCCACTGGCTTTCCTGGACCTTCAGCTCACAGACATAGACCATGGGACTTCTCAGTCTCCATAAAACTGTGAGCTGATTTAATATTTAATTATTTAATAATTAAATTTATTACTATTATTATTATAACCTACTTGTTTGTTTCTCAAGGAATACTGACTAATACACCTGTGAATATTACCTTATATAGCCAAAGGGAGTTTGTATTTGTGATTAAATCAATGATCTTATAATAAGGAAATTACCCCGGACTAGCCAGATGGGTACAGTGCAATATGGGGATCGCTATAAGATGAAAGAGGAAGGCAGAAGAGTGAGAAGCAGGGAAGGAAATATGATGATGAAAACAGTTATCAGAGTGATTCCTCATTTTAGAGATGAAAGGGCCATGAAAAAAGGAATGAAGCAGTCTCTGGAAGCTAACAAGAACAAGTCTATAGAAGCTAAATAACTAAGAAAATGGATTCTCCCTTAAGACTCTAGAAGGAACATAGCCCTATGTCATCCTACGTGACCTTAGCCTATTAGATCCATTCCCAACTTCTGAACTCCAGAGGGTAAAAAAAATAAATTTGTGCTGTTTTAAGGCCCCAGAATTTTGGCATTTTGGTACAGGAATAGGCATTTGTAATTTCTATGGTAGAAGGAGTCTGATGTAATCTACTTGCCAACATATGGCTGCCTGGTTTCCTTAAAGCATGTTACCTCATTTGAGACCCAACTTTGGTCTTTGTTCCTGTCCGATCAGACATCCAGCGGCAGCAACCATTAGGACAGCCTTGGTAAAAGGGAGCTCAAGATGTTGAATCAATGCATAACCTCTATTTCTACACCATGGTTATAACATTTGCAAACCCATTTTGCTAGCACTGAGATGTCTTAGGACAGCTTTCTGACATCAACCCACTCACTGATCATTCTCTCCACTAGGTGACCGAATACCTCTTGTTGGTGATTTAGTGTCTCTTGTACAATGGCAGTCACCAATGATGTTCACATTTTGTGTCCATTGCCGTAAAGCTATACACTTGTCTCCTCCTCAAACCTCCTACCCCCTGCACTTTTCACCTCATTCACTAGAGGCCCTTGACCGATCAGCTAAGTCATTCATTACTGCACATTAATATATGCATACCCTTCAATAAAGCCACTTCTACTCCACATAAAGTGGATGGCCAGATGCACTTCCAACTGATAGGCTTTCCCTTTACCACTGTATTCCAGGACCATCCCTGACTGGAACTTTGTTTCAAAAACAACCAATTTCTACCTTGCACCCATTTATCAAATTGGCCCATTCATGATCTCAGTTTGGACCTTTTCTTCCCTTGTCAGCCAGTCATAGTTCATGAAGCCATAGTTATGAGCTGAGGGAGTGGCATCATGCAATAACTGGTGACATGAATTTCTGGGCCACCTCTTTATTCTGGCCTGCTCAATTCCAATCTCTGACATACAATATCCATCTTATGATAAACTGCTGATCGGTCTACCTTACCTGACAGTCTGGAAGGTCTCATAATAACCAGCCCATAAAGGTTACTTGATTTTCCACAGTTAGCCACTCAGCTTCTGCTATGGCCCTGTAGCATGTCAGGAGCTGTTTTTTAAATGATGTATAAGTTCTCTGACGCAGATGGCATGGCCTAGTTCCATAGTGTTAGAGTTCTGGGCCATGATTCTACTACCGGTCTTGTCAGGGGCTCCGTTTGGCATCTTTTCCACAGATACTCCTAATAACATGGTACCGGGTCACGCCCCAAGTGGTACAGCTGCTTACGTTTCAGCCTAAGATGATGCAACCATAAGGACAAGAAAGGCTTATACTGGCCCTTCTTGCTCTGACCCCACTTGGAATAAACAGTCTTACATGTAATGCAATACAGTCTTACCTATAATGCAATAATTGTGTCAGAGCAGTATTTATGCTTGAAATATGCTGTCTACCAATGGATATCAATATCAATGAGCAAAAGTTTTAGGAGAAACAGGATGTTAGCATAATCACAAAGTATCTTTTCCAGGATGTTTATCCGTTGAAAGAAATATAGTAACTTTAGATTGGAGGAATTCAGCAAACACCACTTTCACCAAGGGATCAAGATTAATATACTAATATTAAGACATACTGAAATCTCGCACTCTCTGACATCGTGCACTGAGAAGGACACAACATTTCTGTGTCCTGCTTCCAACAAATGCACAAACTCAACCCGAACATGAGACGACATCGGACCAATTCAAATATTTTACAGAACAACTGACCAGTGCTCATCGCAAGCATCAGCGTGATGAACGATAAGGAAAAATATCTGAATTATCCCAGATTAGAAGAGACAATAGAGACAAAATAGCTAAATGCAGTAGGAGATCCTGAAAAGGATCCTCGGAGAGTAAAAGAAACATTGAGGTGGCGGGATGGTGCAAGCTGAGGAAGGTTCGAGTTTAACGGATGATCTTCTACCAATGGTAGTTTCCTGGCTTTGATAATTGCTCAGTATCGGTGTCATTTATCATCAGGGGAATAAGACTATGAGGTGCATGTGAATTCTCTGTAGTGCAGATTGTAACTTTTGTTGCAAATCTAAAAAGACTTCAAAATAAAAAATAAAAATAAATAAATTGAACACAAATAAAGTAACTGGATTAATACTCCATGTTTTTAACTAAACTGGATAAAAGAGCCAAACCTAATTATAGGCTGCTTACTAGAAACACATTTTAACTATGACATGTAAATAGGCTGAAATTAAGATGATGTAACCATAAGCACAAGAAAGCTAGTGTAGCTAAACTAATATCAGATAAAAAGTATGATAAGGAGTATTGCCAGAGATAAAAAGAGATATTTTACAACAATGAAGGGGTCAATTAGTCAAGAAGCCACAAAAATCTTAAATGCGCATGGTTTAATAAAAAGAGCTTCAAAATAGGGGCGGCCTGGGTGGCTCAGTGGGTTAAAGCCCTGCCTTCGGTTCAAGTCATGATCCCAGTGTCGTGGGATCAAGCTCTGCATCGGCTCTCTGCTCAGTGGGAAGCCTGCTTCCTCCTCTCTCTCTGCCTGCCTCTCTGCCTCCTTGTGATCTCTGTCTCTGTGTCAAATAAATAAATAAAATCCTTAAAAAAATAAAAAGTTTCAAAATATATGAAGCACAAATTGACAGAAGTAACTGAGGAATTAAAAAATCTAGTTATAGCTGGAGATTTTAAGAACTCTCTCTTAAGTAATATTTAGAAAAGTTAGACGAGCATATCAGTGAAAATACCACCTTACTAGAAAATTGATCTAAATGACATTTTTAGAATATAATGCTCAACAACTGAAGGCTTGAATTAAGATGAAAATCTGCAAATAGTGAAAGTCTTAAAAGACTGACCATTCAGGGCGCCTGAGTGCCTAAGTTGGTTAAGTGGCTGACTCTTGACTTCCGCTCAGGTCATGATCTCAGGGTTCTGGGATAGAGTCCCACATCAGGCTGTGTGCTTCATGGGGAGTTTGCTTGAGATTCTCTCTCTTCCTCTCCCTCTGCCCCAGTAAAATCAATCAATCAATCAATCAATCAATCCTTTGTTTTCTTTTGAGAAACTGACCATGTTGATCTTTTACATTAAGAAATGCTTTACATTTAATATAAAGGGTAATGAGAAGATAGTAAAAAATTTTAGCAGAGATGTAAATAATATAAATCAACTATATACTGTCTATTTACCAAAATCCACTCCAAATATCATCATGCATTAAGCCAAACATTTAAATGGGTTTGGACCTTGAAGAGGAAGTTCGAAATCAAAACAGAACAAAAAAAAGTAGATTATCAATACCAAATTCTTTTTTTAACATGTAAAAATAAAATTTACAGAATTAAGAAAGGCTATTTTTGATAATGCTTAGATATCTATTAGGCCAACTATGAATGAGCAATAAGGAAAGAGGATTCTACCTTAGTGCCACCATCAAAACACAGATACACAGGCATGGGACATACACACACACACACACACACATGTCTGCGAACAGGAAGATCATGTCCTGGCTCAGAATCTTCTGGAAAAAAAAATTATATATATATATATGTATATATATATATATACACACACACACATATATATATATATATATATATATAATTTTTTTAAAGATTTTATTTATTTATTTTCAGAAAGAGAGAGTGGCAGGTAGAGGGAGCCTGATGTGGGACATGATCCCAGGGCTGAGATCATGACCTCAGCTGAAGGCAGGAGCTTAACCAACTGAGCCACCCAGTGCACCCCCACCTTTTTAAAAAGATTTTATTTATTTATTTGAGAGAGAGAGAGAAAGAGTGAGAGAGCACAGAAAGAGAGTGAGAGAGAGAAGCAGAGACTCTTCCAAGATATTCTTGTAGGATAAATAAAATTTCCCAATTTTGTTGGTCTCCTTTGACCACAAACCCCACAATTCTCTGTCTCTGATTCTGCAAAATTTTCATCATTTCTCTAGTAAGGGAATGTAGAGATAATGGTTTTTATTCACTAAATGTGCTTTGGGATTAATCTTTTTAAGTACTGGATATTTCTAGGCCACCAGTCAGATGGATAAGCTTGTAGGTCACTGTGTAATGTTTAGACCAAGAACAGTTAGTTAGGAAATAAGGGCTGAGCACAGATTTAACAACGACAAGTCAAAGGGAGTCTTCTGATCCTCTTGGTCTCGTACATTTAAGGGCAGACTCAGATCACACAAAACACTACTTCTTCCCTGTAATTTTCTTTGCCTTTATCTGGCTCTCAGAGTTTCATGGGGCTACCCAGAAGGATCCGTTGCTTGCCTTGCTTACCCCATGCCTGAAATAATCCCTTAACCTTTAAATTTCCAGTCCAAAGAAACTGACAAAGCAAAATCCAACCTGACTTGAAATGTAAATGTTGACCCAATTTTCTCTTTCATGTTGCTCTCTCAGTGCTGATTTGTGTGAAATGGGAACAGATGGCAATGTGTTACTTGTGGGGGGGAAAGAATTTTTACTTCTAAAATGCTCCCCTTCACTCAATGACATATTGCCATCAATAAATGTTTCACTTGCTCATTTAATTACTCTGGCCCAGAATGCTTTGGCCACACAAGTCTAATAAAAACTCACATAGATTATATTATTCTGGAAAGAAAGTGGAAAAATAATGATAATATAAACCATTTGATAGAGAAATATTAGAGACTAAAAGCTTTGTGTCTCAGACTGAAGGGCAGTTGAAGAGATGGTCTCAGGGGCAAATTTCAAAATAAGCTGTGGAATGAATAACATACAACTCTGTATGTTCAGTGGCCAACACAAAGCAGGCTGGGAGCAAACGGAGGACAGGCGTGCACAAGAGAGCCTCAGTAGACGGAAGGTGTGCCAGTGCTGGCTGATCTACACACACCCCAGAAGGGTTATTATGCGTATAAAATAGTTTACTGAGAAACAAGCCTAGTATTTCAAATTCTCAAATAGAATAGAAAAAAAAAATGTTGAACTGAAAAATATGAGAGTTCTTTTGGAATAAGAGGGGAGTCCCTACAGGGATGGACTAAAGGCAACAGTCAGATGTTTCTATTTAAAATCTCCCTTGTGTATGTGTGCTTTCCCTTCAGAGGAAGGGCATGCAGAAATGCTCTAAACCCTCCAGTTTGCCAGTAGTCACGCCAGGGTAGGAAATCATTCTCTTCCTTTTCTTTCCTTTCTCCCTTCCTCTCTCTCTCCCTTCTTCCCTTCTTTTCTTTCCCCTCCCTTCCTTCCTTCCCCATACCTCTGAGGCTTACAAATAACTTCTTGAACTCCCTTGACCAGAGGCAGCATGTTGAAAAGCAGTCCTACTGTCCTACTGGACATAACGGGACATAAGTTCTCAATGACTTATACATTGGTGTCAGTCTGGATCATGGTGGAAACTAAATTCTCCCCAGGTGGTTCAAATGAAGGGACTTAACACAAAAAACTACTCTTAAAGAGTTCCCAAGGCAGAATTTCCTGATCATGATCCCAGGACTGAATTTCTAAAACCATCTTGTGGCTGTGTAATGAGCTGAAATCATGGCAGGGCAACTATAACAACTGGATCATCATCAACTCAATACTCTCCTGGCATCAATTTGAATATTCTTTCTAACATGGTCTGCTGATCTCATTGAGGCTGCTAAAGGAAGCTCTGGGTGAATCGTGACAAAGACACTGGTGGTGTAAAGGGCAGGGTAGTATTTAGGACCTCGGAAGACTAGGTTTGACTCCTCTACCTTCAGTAGAGACTGAACTATAGGAAAGTCATTTAAACTTCTCTGGGCCTCAGCTTCCTTATTTATAAAATAGTGACAGCAACAGTTCCCCCAAAACATGGTATTGTTACTATTTGTCAAATAGAGCTAGAATAAAGGTATTGGTCTTACTCTAGTGTTCGGAAGGCAGACTGTAGAGTCACACTTCCTGGTCATTTTGAATCCTCACTTTAATACTTAACGGACTATAACCTTTGACATGTTATAGAACTCTTGGTGTCTTCCTCCATAAATGGGAGGTATAGTACCACTTAGTAAGATAATCCATTTAAAGTGTTTTAAAATAGTGACTGGAACATACTTCATTCATGGAGATTTCATATATAGAAATCTACATAAAAATGACTCCTGCAAATATGCAGACATGAAACTATACCCATGGTTGGACTCCCATTTTTGAACTTTGGCCCTAACTTTAAATTCCTTTGTTGCAAAATCAGTATTTACTAGCACATTCTTTTGTAAGGCTCTCAGAAATGTTACACCTGAGAGTTGAAATTTCAAGGCCTAGGTGCCAGCTCTGGTGGTGTTCACTAAATTCTGCGGGTCTGGACGTGGGCATCATGCGTGAGTGTATTGTGTCTGTGTTCTTCATCCTCTAGCCTTCACAGCTAATGAATTCTCTCCTATAGTTTTCCTCTTTTCCTTTGTTTCCAGACTCAGGGAGAACTTTCAAATTTTGTATTTTTCCCTCTATATCATTGATTCAATATTTTTGAGAATTTGGTTCTATGGTTTCTAAGGATGGTTTTAATATGGCTGCTTTAAAATGTCCTTATGGCTCAGTGGGTTAAAGCCTCTGCCTTCCTCTCAGGTCATGATCTCAGGATCCTGGGATAGAGTCCCACATCGGGCTCTCTGCTAAGCGGGGAGCCTACTTCCCCCTCTCTCTCTGCCTACTTGTAATCTCCCTCTCTGTGTCAAATAAATAAATAAAATAGTAAAAAAAATAAATTAAATGTCCTTATAACATTTCCTTATCTTTACAAAATTTTAAGTTTTTTTAAGTTTTTAAGTCTGCCAGTTTTTTCCAACCAACCCCTTTTTTAAAATTGACTCCTTTTCTATTATCTCATTTGAACTCTTTTACTATAATCTATCATCTCAGTATTTTATTAAAAGCATATGGCAATTGTTTTCCACTCTGCCAAGAGCTCAGACGCTAGAGCCAGGCTCCCTGAGTTTGAACCCTGGCTTTGCCATTTACAAAGCTACATGGCGTGAGCATGTTACTTATGTCTTGTTTGTTTCTTCATACATAAAATGGGAATAATCTTATAATTCTTTATGTTAATTATAAGAGGGGATATGCATTACATATTTAGAATGCTATTGAAAAATAGCTCTCAAAACATAACTGTCATTTTTTAAATGGCTCTTTTCTCCACAGAAAATATTTATATCCATGTCATGTATACCGTATTTGTATCAACACATATGCACACAATACACACATATTTATGTACCTGTGTGTATATGTGCATGTACACATATACCCTTTTTGGCATTGAATATCACAGTTTTAGTCTTTTTTATGTTGCAGACTTTCATCCTTTATGTCTACTCTTCCTTAAAAGAAGCCCATCCAGTTCTGATTTTTGCCCATAAATAGAGAAGACACATTCTCCACACTTGCCCTCATGAGCCACCTGCTACTGTGAAAATGTTCCTATCACAAGGTTTGCTGCTGGGTGTCTCCAAACACCAGATACTTACTGGTATTTCAGTCTTTGATGTGGAATATATTTGCTGGTGTCAGTGTTGGATTATTTTACTAAGAAGAATAGAACTTAACCCTGGTTAATATATAGGAGCTCCCACACCAACGAGAATAAATTAAGTTAAACCTGTCATCAGCAAGAGTACAGGTCACCATCATTATGAGCATCTTCTGTCCAGCTCATTTTACTGATGCTCCCCACCCCCACCTTTTCTGATTTAGGGCTACAATAGGGCTTTGACAGAGAAAGTGACTATTGTATTATTGAAGTTGACTACTGGTTTCTAGTGATGCTTTACAAGATAGTCTATGGTTTTAGACATTTTTCTAGGTCTGTGGGTATAAAGTTTAAAAATAAAGACAGTTCCTGGCTCCTAGGTGTTAACAATCAATTTTTTTAAAAGTTTTTATGGTAGTAAAATGCGCATAACACAAAATTTGCCACCTTAACCATTTTCAAGTATACAGTTCAGGGTATCAAGTACATCCACACTGTTGTACAAATATCACCACCATCCACACCCATAATGCTTTTCCTTCCTTCCTTCCCTTCCTCCTTCTTTTATTTTTTCTTTTCTTTTCTTTTCCTTTCTCTCCCTCTCCCTCCCTCCCTTCCTTCTTAAAGTTTTTTAGAGAGAGGTGAGGGTCGGATAGTGGGAGAGGGAGAGAGAAAATCTTAAGCAGACTCTATGCCCAGTGCGGGTCTCAACCCCATGATCTTGAGATCCTGACCTGAGGCAAAATCAAGTGTCAGATGCTCAACCAAGTGAGCCATCCAGGCTCCCCTCAAAAACTTTTAAAAGTAAATTCTGTCCTTATTAAACAATTCCCGTTTCCCCTCTCCCCCTTGGCCCCTGGTAATTACCATCCTACTTTCTGTCTTTATTATTTTGACTTGTCTGAGTACCTCCTATAAGTGGAATCATACAGTATTTATTCTTCAGTGGCTGGCTTATTTTACTTAAAATAATCTGCTCAAGGTTCATTCATGTTGTAGCGTAATATGAGATTTCCTTCTTTTTTAAGATTGAACAATATACCGTTGTTTGTATATGCCAAATTTTGCTTCTCCACTAATTCATTGATGGACACATGGGATGTTTTCATATTTTAGCTCTGACAAATAATGATATTACAAACATGTGTGTACAAATATCTCTTTAAGATCCTACTTTCAGTTCTTTGGGGTATATGCCCAGAAGTGGAATTGCTAGATCATATGTCAATTCTTTGTTTTGTTTTTGTTTTTGTTTTTTTTTGAGGAACACAATTAAATTTTATAATGGATATGGGACTATCTGAAAATGTAAAGAATAATTTTATGCTAATAAATTGAACACCGGAGTGAAATGGTCAAAGTTCAGAGACAAATACTAACATTCATTCAAGAAAAGAACAGATAACCTGTATCCATTAAAGAAACTGAATTTTCAGTTAAAAACTTTCCCAAAGACATTACAAGAAAACTGTAGATAGAGATCCCTCGTGAAAGTATATGTTGCATTTTTATAAAATATACAAGTAAAACCCCTACATATATTTATATAGCTTTGTATGAGGGATAGAGGAAATAGCAGAACCATATTTTTAACTTTGGATAACTTGGGGAAATTAAAGATAATGAAGAACTCACTGATTTTTTTAAAAAATCTGCATTACTTAAATTTTACAAGCATACACTAATTTTAGTTTTTTAAATTTATTTATTTGAGATAGAGAAAGAGAGAAAAAGAAAGAGGGGAGTGTCAGAGGGAGGGAAAGAATCTAAGCAGACTCACTGCTGGGTGTGGAAACCAAAGCAGAGTTTGATCCCAGGACCCTGAGATCATGACCTAAGTCACAATCAAGAGTTGGAGTTAACCAACTGAGACACCCAGGCACCGGCATTGTTTTTTAAAATTAAAAAATGTAACTAAAAAAAAAAAAAAAAGAAAGAAAGAAGGAAAGATAAAGGAAGAAAGAAAGGGAAGGGAATCCACTTCATAGTTTATGGCAAGAGGAATATTTGAATCAGCACATCTGTTTAATGCCTACTAGGTCTTGGCCCCTATGTGTGGTGCTGAGGACACAACAATGAATAAATAAAACAGTATCAGTCTCAATGATCCTTAATGCAATAGAGTGAGATGGACAGAAAGGAATTGAGTTCCTGACTAAATTACAGTTATAATTAGTATGCATGGTCATTGAAAGCATGAACCTCCTCCCTCAATTGGACAGCACCTAACACAGTGCCTGGTACATAGCTGATATTATTTAATAAGTGTTTGGGGAGTGAATGAATGATGTGTGTGGAAGAGTAAAGCACACATAGAAAGTGAAAAATTCTATCCATGGAGAAGAAAAGGAGAGAGAGAGAGAGAGAGAGAGAGAGAGAGGTGAGGGAGGGGCTTTAGTTAGCCTTTTAGAGTTGTAGGTGTTCACAGTGACTGCTAAGCAACAGATAAAGGGAACTCCAGGCAAAGCAAGGCATGCATGAAAAGCTGGGAATCACATGGCATGATTAAGGAATGGAAGTTACTCAGCACAATTGCTGCACTGTAAACAAAGATGGTGGGTTTTGGAAATGAGGCAGGAAAAGGGATAAAGAATAGCTTCATTTACCAGGATAAAACATTTGGATTGGAATTAAGAAGATCAGAAAAAGCATAGAAGTAAGTCTCTCGGAGGCAAGAGTATTTCTTTCTCTGATTGAATATATGTATTGATATATTCGTGTGTGTAGGGACCATGATTGTTGGTCACACTCTCTATGAAACAGTGAAATAAGAGATAGGAGGTATGTCCCCTATCCATAAATAAATGTGAAGATAGGTAGGGTGTGAGAGAATGAAGAGAATTTATAATTACTATATTTATTTTATGAGTCTTTTGAGTCTCAAACTCAAAACGAGTCGCTCATATTCATATCCTGCTGTCTGGTCATGAAGGGAGTGACTGCAACTGCCAGACAGAACGATGTCATGGCTGCCTCTGAACCCTCAGGTTTTATGACGAATGACCCCACTGACTGGAGATCATTTCCTTCAAAATACTAACTTTCATGAGTGAGCATGAATGCACAGATAGTAGTATTCAGAATCCATTTTTGTTTCTCTTTTAAAATTTCACCTCTTTCCAAATACAGACATATTTGGAGATTGAGAATCTAAGTAAATAATTTAGGGTTAAATTCTTTTGACTTAAGAGCTTCAAACTGAGAAATCAGGACACTAGGGAATCCTGTTGAATTATTTTCCCCCTTTCATTTCACAGTAAACAGTTGACACAACTCCCTCCTCATTTCTTCTGTTTGTTTTTAGGTACTGAGATTCAAGAGTGGGGGCTCTTCTCTGCTCTCAAGCTTCTGAAACAAGTCTGAATCCTAATCCATAAAGACAATTGTCTGAGAAACAAAATTGCTTCATTTTCCTCTAACACAACTTAACCTCTTACACGGAAGCCCCATGACACCGACGAGAACCTTCACCTCTGAAACTTTTAGGATTCCTATCTTGTGGTCATACTCCAGCTTTTGTTCTAGGATATTACACAGGTAAGGTAGGTGGAAAGGTAGAGAATGCAAGTGGGGGAGAGGGAAGCAATCTGCTTCTTGATCACTTGTCCACATTGATTTTCACTGGTACATCCATTATCCCCATCTGCCTGGTTCCCATCAGATCCAGGGATTCTCTGTTGTCTGAGCCATGATTCTGGCACGGATTTTTTTTTTTTTTTTTTAAACCAGACTGCATATGGGGCCATCTGCCTTATGTGCCCCACAGCTATTTCTTTCTTGGGTCTTGTGGCCTTCCCAGCAGCACTGTGGTGTACAGTTTTCCTCTGCTTTTGGGACACACAGAACTCTCTATTTAGCTTGCCACTTCTCCCCCACTCCAACTCAGAGGACTTTTTATAAGGATATACAGTAAGGGATTATTTTTTTGAGTGTGTGCTAGTTTATTTCAAGATAATCTGTCCATCCCTTCAAATTCCTCCTTTCAAATGTTTAGACATTTTACAAACTACAACCCAGAAAGACTTGTGGGGAGGTATAGGAAAAGAAAAAGATAATATCTCCAAATGTTTACCCACCGCATTTTTTTATATCAGAGCCATCCTTTCTCTTAGGCAACAGTAAAACTGGCAAACACAGACTTGGCCATCCATATACATCCTTTTGTTAGGGGAGGCAAAAAAAATCGTTCCATACACCTACAGGCTCAGACTTGGTTTTATTTAACCAATGTTTACTGAACATGCGTTGTTTGCAGAATACGGTGCATAAGACAAAGTTGAAGAAAAACAAGATTTCTGTCCTGGAGGAATTTGCAGTCTAGTGAAGAAGGAAAACTCGAACATAAATAACAGTAATGTAAAACCTAAAATGATTAATCTGCCCACATGAGTCATAAACAAAGAGCTTTGGGAGCTCTGAGAAGGCGATTAATTTTAATCAGGGGATTGGAGAAAACTTTAGACCTAGCGCTGACTCACACAGCCTACCGGTAAACAGAACATGAACAACTCTCTGGGCATCTGCTGGGGCAGGGGGCAGGGAGGGGTGGGAAACAGAGAAGAGCTCACTGCTTCTTCAACCCCTGGACAATTTCAGGTGTGTGCCTTGGAGGGTCCAAAACTTAGAGGTAGTTTCTGTGCTAAGAAGTCTCCCCATACATCCCTGCCCACTGTTAGAGTGAGCCATTTCTCTCTGCCATTATCTACTTTTCTAAAGCTTCTGCCTTCAGGTCAGTCATTCTCTTGCCTGCTTGATTTTTTGATCGTGGTGGTTGGGGGGAGTGGGGGTTTTGTTTGGTTCTCTGTCTTTTTTAATGTTTCCTTTAGCTGTCCTTTTTCTACCTCACAGACTGACTTCAAATTCTGAACCCCTTTGTGCTTGGCATTTTCCGACTAGCTAAACTTTGTTCATAAGCCTCAAAGAATCAGAAGCTTTGGGAAAATGACATGGTCAATAAAGCAGAAGAAGAAAATGGGATTTCTTTGTCTTAAAAAAAAAAAAAAAGCTAAACCCTTAAAAGCATATTATTAAGTGAAAAGAGCCAATCTGGAAAGGCTACCTACTATATGATTCCAACAATATGACAAAACTGGAAAAGGCAAAATTATGGAAACAGTCAAAAGATCAGGGTTTGCTAGGGGTTTAGGGGCTAGGGGTCGGGAGAGATGAATAAGTGGAACACAAAGGATTTTTTTATTTTTAGAGCAGTGAAGATACCATAAGTGTGGGTATATGCCATTATACATTTGTCAAAATCCATAGAATGTACAATACCTAGAGTGAACCAGAATGCAAGCTATGGACTTTGGGTGGTAATGATGTGTCAACGTAGGGTCATCATTTGTAACAAATGTACCATTCTGGTGGGAGACCTTGACAGTAGGAGAGTTTCTGAATGTATAGGGTGAGGGGATATATAGGAAATCTCTGTACTTTCTAATTTTTGCTGTGAACCTAAAACTGCTCTAAAAAATAAAGAGTACTTAAAAAAATTTTTTCAAGTTAGTATGCATTGTTTCTTCTACTCCCCCCCCCCACCACCAATGAGGGACTGTTCTTATATTCTTTTAACCACAGTAATGCCTTCAGAGTGTTTGTACTAGTCTCTGCTGTTTGTCAGATTTGCAGAGTGAAACTGTCTTTCACTTTAACAGGACGTAAGTGGTAGGTAAATCTTTCACTCTCCTGGTCCATATATATATACACACACACACACACACACACATATATATATAATATATATTCATATAAATATATATATTTATTTATTTTTAAGATTCACTGTATTTTTGCTTCCCGCAACAAGTATTGTGCCTTGATGTATACTTCAAAGAGATATGGCTCAGATAAGAAAGGGCAAAAAGAAAGGAGAAAATCAATATGGGAAAATATCATTTCTGATTGCTGTGAAACATTTCAATGCTCCCTATTTGTTTTATCACTCAAAGAAAAACTCTGACGGTATACAAGACTTATTTAGCACCATACAAAGTGTGTGATGCTGAGAGAAGACAGTGTGCCTTGACCAGTCACCATGGTAACTTCTAAAAGCAAACATTATGTCTGATTAGGTTGCCCTTCTCAGGAAGAACTGACCAGGAAAAGATCTTTTGAAAAGTTTAAAATGAAGGCTAGGAAGACACTGGTACTAATTCTACCCAGCTGCTCTCCTCCCTGACTCTCCTAATAAGAGTGACTCACACTATTTTTTAGAACCTTTTCCCACTCCCATAGAGAGCTTCCAATGACATCCTCCCCTTGTTGAAAATGTGCTTCAGTTCAGTTCTTTGTGGTTATTGTCTCCACAGCCCATAATCAGAATTCCAGATATCTTTGTGGTTGCTTGTAAAGAGACTAATGAATGTTCCTAAAGAAAAAAATAAAATAAAATAAAAATAATAAAAGAAGTGAAACATAATCGGCTCTAAAAAAAAAATGTTGTAAAAGGAAGCAAAAACTCAATCACGTCTGTCTTACAGTAATTTAGGAGGCAGGCAGCAGTAAGGTGAAAAGAAGCCAGGAGACTGCTTTATGTTAAATTATTTGGGGGGAAGCTCTTATGCTTATTTTATAAAAGCTCTTTTTGAAATGCTCTCTGCTTTTAAAAAAAGATCCTTATAAACAAGATTTTTTTTCCCCACTAAGTTTCTGCTACTAACACTGGTGTCCATAAAGCACAATGTGTATCCATTAGTCTGTTCTTCCTATTTAATTTCTTAAATAATGTAAAAATCCAAGTGACTTCACTGGAGGCTGATGAATGTAAAAAGGGTCACCAAGTAAGGACTTGATCATTTTACTCCTATTTTAACTGAAAGGGTAAAGTCTTCCTGGGCTGGTATAATATTTGATAGCAATGGGCTTAGAGAGAATTCAAGTAAAGTCTGCAAAATATGCGCAAACCTTCTGGTGCTTTGTAAACCTAAAACACTGGGCTGCATCAAAACGTTACTGTCCACACTTAACACTGGTGTGGTAAGTAACTAAGGAATCATTTATTCAACTAACATAGGAAAAAAATTTTGAATTTGAGCAAAAGGTAAAATTGTCATTCTTTTTTTTCTCTTTAGTGAAAGGAAATGGCTTTTTTTTTCTGATTATACATGAATATTGCCACAAATCCTAGAGAGAAATGTGATAATATACACCAAAATTAAAAATGCACAACTCTTTTGCCTAGAGATAGAGCTCCACATGTGCAAATGAAAATGTATGCATTCCAAGATTCTTATTAAAGCAAAAGATAGGAAGTTGTCTAAATGTGTTCTGTGGGCAGGAGGTTAAAAGTGATGATGTAGTCATACAATGTAATACTATTTTGTTTTTAAAAAGAATGAGGACATGCTATATGGGCCAATAAGGAATAATCCCCAAAGTATACTCTTAAATGAGAAGACAGCAAATAGATATGTCCTAAGTGCTTGTCATATATTAACTCACTTGAAGCTCACAATTATCCCCTTGTGTTGGTACTCTTATAATTCCTGTATTATAGATGAGATATGGGGCACAAAAAGATTAGGTAACCTGCTCAGGGTCACAGAGCTAGTAAAGGTTAATGTCAGGATTTGACCCCAGAGTATCTATCTAACTTCAGAATTTGCAATATTAAACACTGAGAAATACTATAAAGCAATGTTTAGAATAATGTACATAATACACTGCTAATGTGTAACAAAGAAAAATACACACACACACACACACACACAATCTTCAATATTCATGGATTCATCTACTTGCTAAAATGTACTTAAAACCTCAAAATCAATATTCACCAAACTTCCTAGGTCAAATGAGGTGGCACTTGGCCTTCTTGTTTTTATTCCTATACTGTGAATAAAATGTCCATTTTATAGTGTACTTAGTGCCTGGTTTTGTTTTTTTGGTTTTTTTTTTTTCTCATTTTTGTGCTTTTAGTTGGTGACTTTGCTGTTTAAAATGATCCCAAGCATAGCGCAGAAGAGCCGTCTGGTGTTCCTAACCCCAAGAAGGCTGTGATGTTCCTCAGAGAAAATAACACGTTAGATAAGCTTTGTTCGGGCATGAGTTATAGTGCTATTGGGTGTTAGATCGATGTTGATGACTCATAAATAAGATATCTTTAAACAGAAACACATAAGAGAGAAAGTTACATATTGATCAGTTGGTGACAATGTTGCGGCCAGAGGTCACAGGAACTTAACTCTGTATTCTGTCTAGGAGTAATGATGCAGGAGTTGCTAGTTCAATGTTCACAGAGAATCTGGAACACAAGTACTGTGAATTACAAGAACCAATTATATACATATGTATGTGGGTATACGTGGTTCTGTATGTACCATGTCTAGAGAAATCTTAAGGTGATAAACTGTTTACAGTGGTTGTTTGGGGGAGGAAAACTATGATACCAGATGGAGTTCAGAAGTGAGAGAAAGACTTTCTTTTCCCCTTATGAAATTTTACCATGTGTATCATCTATTGACATATTTTCATGCAAACATTACAGAGAAAGGAAGTTTCCCAAAGTTTTGCATAATCCCACCTTCCTGCAAATGAATTCATAAAAAAAGTTTCTAGGCTTTTGAAATGCAAATAGAATGTACACGATCATACTCTACTATATCTTGCTTTTTTAAACATTATATGCTGACCTTCTTTCTAGGTCAAAACATAAAGAGGTACCTGTTCCTCCTTTTCCTTCTACAGCCTGCCACAAACACAGCCCCATACTCTGAGACACAGACATCACAGATTTCTGGCTTTCCAGACTGCCCTCCCACAACTGGCATTTCTGCAAGACCACAGCAGAAACATTTGAAGACAAAATCATGTCTTCACTCTGAAATTTAAAGTAAGAACATAGAGGAGGATAGAGGAGGGTATATCAAAAAATGAGGAGAATCTCCTGAAAAGTTTTGTGATTTTTGTATGTTTTTACTTTCCAGCCTGAGCCGGAGAATTTTCATTACAAAGAAATTGAAAAAGAAAAAATTTACTCTTAGTCAGTCACATACTAGATACTGTATGCATGTGTATACGTATTTTTTGATCTCACACTACGGGAATTAGATAGAATCATTCCCATTTTATAGACAGAGAAAACAGGCTTCCCCAAATGAAGCCATTCACCTCTATTAACAGCGAAGAAGGGAACCCCTTTCTACATTCATCTTCAGGCTAAATGTTTACGGATACTTTTGTTCTAATCCTAATACTTAATAGTCATATCTTCAGGTTATATGGCCACTTTTTATCACTATATACCCCATTACATGGTGTGCAGATTCCCCAAGACCACATAACAGGTACAATGTTAATTCCAGAACATAAGAAACAGACTGACTACTGGAATCACAAGTGCACATGACTCATTGCATTAGACAATGGAATCCTAACCTTTTTGGTACACCCACGTTTTCTAAAAAAACTAGTCTCCACCAGGAAGATTCTGGTTTTGCTATTCAAAAATAAAAAATAATAATAATAACAACAACAACAATAATGATCCTTAAGATACTGACATGCCAGCTTAGAGAAAAAGATGATGAAAAATTATAGTTACTTAAAATAATGGCTTCTAGACCATAGGACCAAGCTAAGTTGAATATGAATAAAATCAAGGAATTATTCTCATGATTATATTTCAATTAGACCTGCTGGTACACTTGGTGTTTGAATTTGAGTTGTAATACCCACTAATTTCCCCTAGAGGGAGAATGAAACAAGAATAGGCAAATAGAGCGTTAAAAGGTGGATAAAGTACAATGATCTTGAAGACCACCCCTTAACAGAGAAAAGACATTTTTGCCAAAACTGTCATAAGCAAAACCAGAGTGGGTAGTATTATTATGATATATTTTCTAAGTACAGTTGACTCAACCTCTAAAATAAAAAGGATCATGTTTTTAGTTTCCCTTTAATTTTGAACAGAAAATATGCACACACACACATTTTCACCTACTTCACTCTTTATAAATTGCAATAATATCTATATTCTAAAAGAGATGATGAGCAGCTAAAAACACTTTTTTTTAAAAAATGTGCATTTAGTACTTAGTATTCATGAAATGAATACGATGCTTATCTACTTAAATATACAAGTAAAGCAGCTTAAGTATAGGAGGACTCCTGCAAAGCAAATTATCCAATGCTATATAAAATAATGCATAAAATTAAGTATCAAGATGATTATCCTTCCTCACCCCACAATCTCCTTATGATGGTCAATGTTCTGCTAAAATGATCCCGTCTTTTAAAGTTTGGAGATCCGGAGGAAAACCACTGAAATAAGTGTTTATGTGCATTGTGAAAGAACTGAAATTCAGGTAGCTTCACTGTTATTACAGAATCTGAAGAAATAAACAACAAAGGGAGATGAGATCACTATCTCCTGAAATAAAGGTTTCCACAAGAGAAACAATGTGGAAGAAAATTATCCTCCTTGCTAACAATATGGTGATCAGCCTTTCCTGCTTTCTCCTGATGATGAGGTGATGTCACTGGTCAGAAGCGCTGGCCTATTTTCTGTTCTGCCTATGGTGGGTTGAATTGGATGAAAATAAACATCTTACATAACAGGCCGGCTGTGCACTTCATCTTTTTTTTTTTTTTTTTTTTCCCCAAGGAGATTTTCCCAGTGTGAATTCTGCATGTACAATTAACATTGGCGAAATTTCAGCTAAAAAATCTGTTAGGTTTATAAGCAGATTGACAATACAGCCCATGTATCCTGCCTTCCATTCCCCGCAACCACCCTACCTCCTACATGCGTGCACACACACACACTGCATCTCCACACAATCACCTCCACCACCATCCCCTCCACTCCTCTGGTAATCAAACCAGCTTTGTACTGAGAGAGAAGGGAAAATAGGCAAGTTAAAACTGAAATTCGTCTTCAAAGAGTTGTAACAAAATAGAAGATTGCAGATTAGAGCCATTGTCTTATTCCGGTGATGTAAATCAGACCCTTTCCCCCACAACTTGGGGCTTGCTTTCTGAAAATTGAAGATGGTGAATCAAAGACTATATGCCTAACCAAAATGATGCAGCCCAGTGTTAGGAGCCTTCATGGTCATGAAAAGGAAAGGGACAAACCCAGCAGAGAGAACTTTCCATTGTAATTTGTGATAAATAACAATTTTTGGAGATTTCTGTCATAAATCCCATTTATATGGAGGGGTTTATGAATTTTTAGGCTCTGGCATTTATTGTGGAGGCTACATATGGAGTGAATATGTTAAACTGAGCATTCGAGTGGGTTTCCCTAATTCCTGAAGATACAATAAAATCAGAAGTGCCAAAGAGCTGAAACAAACACAGGCTGGAACAGCCTGTATGAAACACATTTGAAATCATCAATGTAATTCACAGTGAGCTGGATGGAGCCCATCAATGGACTTAGTGGTCTTACTTCCAGAGGAAATAATCACACAGTCTTTACTCAGTACAGTAAATATTTGAATACCTATCATATACCTAACACCCAACAAAAATTAAATAACCTAAATAGTATAGAGTGAACTTAGACTATGATATAATATTTTTATATGCTAAGCGCTAAATATAAATGTTACTAATCTATAGTTCAAGAGAGGAAAACTATTAAAAGTAAATGTGAAAAAACAGATGATGAATTAAGATTATATAATCCAGAGCGCCTGGGTGGCTCAGTGGGTTAAAGCCTCTGCCTTCGGCTCAGGTCATGATCCCAGAGTCCTGGGATCAAGCCCCGCATCGGGCTGGCTCTCTGATTAGCAGGGAGCCTGCTTCCTCCTCTCTCTCTCTCTGCCTGCCTCTCTGCCTACTTGTGATCTCTGTCTGTCAAATATGTAAATAAAATGTTTAAAAAAAAAGATTATATGATCCTTCCTGGTGCAAAAATAATCACCAGTTTTCTGTTTCGAGCAGAAGCCAATTTGGGAAGGGCCAAGATGCAGCTCTCTTTTGCTGGGCACATATACATAACGTCAACTCAAGAAAACCAGTCATATACCTATACATGCATCACTGTGTACCATTTAGAGGTGCTGACCTATGTTCAGAGGCTACTCTGTCTTTTTTTTAAATACAAGTATATAGTTGACATACAATATCCCATTGGTTTCAGGTGTACATCACAGGGATTCAGAATTCTTATCCATTATGAAATGATCCCTATGATAAATCTAGTTACCATCTGACTTCTATAAGTGCACGCATATGTTACATACCTGCTTAATATACACCAGTAATAATAGAGAATACACACACACACACACACACACACAATGTACCTTCTATGTTATTCTGGAAAGATAACTGCATTTACATTCTAAAGATTCGTATTTAAATATCAACTCCTTTCCTGCCAGTAAGACCTTAAACAATTAATTATACTTCTCTAAGCCTCAGTTTTTTCAACAGTAATGTGAAGACAATGATGCTTTTATGAAATGTTTTAGAATAAGAAAGAAAACGTGCTAAAGGATCTGAGGGTGCACAGCAAATAACTGGATATACAAATATATGATACATGTGTATGACTGAGTGATCAAAGTCATAGATAGTCATTCAGTAATTTTACAAAGAAGGAAAACTGTATTACTTAATATATACCAAAATTTGATTTCTTGGAGCAATTATTTATCTACTTGGCTCATATTTTATATAAAGATATATGATTATTTGCACTGAATGGATTGTATTCAAATTAATTTCCAATTGTTGAGTCAGTCAAATATAGTCTCATGCCTATTTTATGTTTACTAATAGGAGGAAGTAAGAATAAATTTTTTCAGTACTTTATTGTCTTCCAGGAGATTTCAACGTTCTTGGGAAGATGATAAATTAAAGAAACAATTATAAGATGTTAAGTAATTATTATATTATCTAAGATATAGTATAAGTGCTCTGGGAACTAAGTGGATATTGTATTGAATTAAAAAACTGTTATTTTCATGTGCATTTTCAAGATGGTAAGAATGTTTATATGTAGAAGAAAAATTTTTATGAAGGTTTAATATATGATCTTTTCAAGTATTTCCATGAATTTTGGAAGAAAAATATTTCTGGACATAGGGTTTTTTGGACAATGTTAAAGAACTTAAATATGGAAAAGTTTAAAGCTGATAATACTTGCTTTAAAAAGATAAAATCTAAAATAAATATACATGTACAAATGCATAATTTTAACAAATATATGTACAATATAAGAACTCAGGGATTTAATAAAATATTTTCATGTGAGAACATTAAAAAAAAAAAAAACAAAAAAACCCCTATGGAATTGCAGTCTTTAGTCACAAGCTCTGAATTACCAATGTAAAAATTGGTGGTTAAGGCATACTGACTTAGAGTGCAGGGTTTTATTTTACTATTTCTAAGGACATTTACGTTTCATGTGTTCTGGAAAAGGAGGAAAAACTCAGCTTTCTCTTTGTGTAAAATCCCAAGTCCAGATGCTGGCTTTTTTTTCTTCATGAAAATTCATAATGTGTCTGTTATAGCTTCCTAATTAAAGTCACACATGTATGAATAATGTTTTGAAAATCAGTCACCATCCACTTTACATATGTTAACATATATTATGTTCAGAGTCATTTTCTCCCAAAAAGCTCAGTGTACTAGATACCTTACAATAAAGTAGTAGTACAATATTAATTTTTTTACTCATTGATTGGGTTCAGGGATTTTATAATATTGAAAAGCAGAAAAAAGCTACAATTATTTATTCTAAAACTCGAACTTTTTGTGTCTAAAAAGTATTTTATTTTCTTGCGCTTCCAAAGAGCTATAACTTTTAATTCATTCAGCAAATAATTTTTAAACATCTACTTAATACTAGTTGCTCTTCAAAGCATCGGGAATATATCCATGAACAAGGCAGAAAAAAAGTATGTGTATCTCAGCTCTAGCTCATATTCTGAATCAACAGTAAGCAAAAAGCACAATTAATTCTATAACAGAAGGTAGTGCCATGAAGAGCAAGAGAACCCCCTTAGTGAATGGTCAGAGGAGGAAGTGTAGTTTTGAATAGAGTGGTCAGGACTGGCTTTATTGAGAAACTGACATTTGAACAAAGATGTGAAGGGTTTGGGGGAGGTGAGATTTGAGTGTCTCTCTACCACTGACTGCAGCATAGTACCAATTATCAGGAGTCTGGCTCTGGTATTAACTTCACTTGGTGATCCTGGCCAACTCTCTTATTTCTCCAGCTCTAAAATAAGAACAGTGAAAATACCTACTCAAGATTGTGATGAGAAACAATAAAACCATTTTTTCTACAAATACATTGTTAAAGACGAACTAAGGGCTAAGCACTCCAACAGAGTAGCACAGAATTTTGAGCCCTGGAGAAACTTGCATTCTAATAATGATTACATTGTGGCCATGAACAATGACCATGCATTTCAAGGCTTTTAGAATAGGGCACTGTATTTTGTAATTGAATAGATACTAAAAACAGAATTCCCTCTCTTCATCATCCCCAGACTTCTAAATTATCAAACCTGGTCATCTTGACCTTCCTGAAGCTTCACTTGAGTTGTTTCTATCTCTACCCTTCTTCTGTAGCTTCTCTTACCTCTCAACCACCTACCTCTTCTCCCTTAAATTTACTGACTCTTTTCCTTCTTTCAGATCCTTTAAAAATAGCATGTTGTAAGAGGACATTCTTCATCCTCTTAGTTTTTCTCTGTTCATTCTTTCCATGGATAATTTAAGTATTACTGATTCTAAATATCACCTCTGAAAAAAAATCTGCTTCTCTACTGTACCTAAATTCTGAGCAGAGGCATTAGACAAAAGTCTACAGATGAAGAAAAAAAAAATGACTATTTTATTTCTAAAAGCTAAGAAGGAGGATACGACTTTACATGAGAACCCAGTGGGCTGGCTAACTGAACCTCATAGGTCCTTGCCCACGTAAGAAGGCAAAACTTCACCTCTACCCTCCTTAGGATCTCCTCTGAGATAATTAAATTGACATAAGATGGATGAACAGGAGAAAAGCATACAGATTTTACATGTACACTGAACACTCCTAGGAAAATGAAGATCCAAAAAAGTGGCAAAACCTAAATGTTTACACACTATGTTGATCAAAGAGAGATAACTATGGAAAGTAACTAAAATATATAAGAAGACTAAGGGAAGATAAAAGTTATATTAACAAGGGCTGCACAGAATTCTGTTAAACTCGATGCCTCATCTCTGGTGATAAGAAAGTTTCTTCCTTTGTGGATTGTGGGGAAGGGGACTCTTTCACATGGGAGTTTTATCTCCTGTTTTCAGGAAGAAAAGGAAAACTGAGAGTATCCTTCTTGTACCTGCTGTTTTTCAAGGGCTTTTAGTTTAAAATAATCCATGCTTTTAGTTTAAAATAATCCTTTTATTTTAAAATAATCCTTTTAGTTCAAAATAATCCATGGTTGTAGACCATAGAAGTTTCTCCACGTGGAGTGCCATCCTGGGACTTTTGCAGGCAGAGTAAAGTCTGATCAGAAGACTCTGTACCTACAGCTGAAATTCTGCCCCTTATTCTTTTTTCTCCATTCCAAACTGTACCCAGCCATATTGTCCAACACAGCATGTCAGTTCTGCAATAGAATTAAAAAATAGCACTAGGATACTCATATAAGTAAAAGTATAAAGATGCCCTAGCTTAAAAAAACAAAACAAAACAAAACAATTAATTATAGCAATATGTAGATGTCCCAAATGTGAATATAAGCTCCTTGGCATTATCAAATGTCAGAAAGAAGTTAAATATTAAATGAACTTTCAAACTAAATTCTAATAATCAGTGGCACTGAATTCAAAATAAAGTTCTACATGAATTACAAGTTCACAGAAAGAAGAGTCAAATATTCATTCTCCACCTTTCCTAATCTTGTCCATCTTTGCCAGGGAAGTCCTCTATGCCCAGGCAGAGTTGAAGCTCAATTAGCAGTTCTAAGCCTCAGCTATTATTTGCCAGAACAGTTACAGATCTTTTAAACATCAGAATTTTAATTATTTTTAAAGTAGGTTTTAAAATTTTATTTTTGGGGGCACCTGGTGGCTCAGTCAGGTGGATGTCCATCTCCTGGTTTCAGTTCAGGTCATGACCTCATGGGTCATGGGCTTGAGCCCAGTGTTGAGCCCCTCACTGGGCTCCACACTCAGCAGGGAGTCTGCTTGAAGATTTTCTCACTCTGCCCTCCCCCTACACTTGTGTACATGTTCTCTCTCTCTCAAATAAATAAATCTTTTAAAAATTATTTTTTACGTTTTTTAATTGAGGCATAACTTATAAGTAGTGAAATGTGCAGATCTGAAATACACAGTTCAGTTAGTTTTTACAAATAAACACACTTCCCAGTGAATTCCTATCCCTCAAGAAGCAGTCATTCTGATTTATGTTAGCATACATCAGTTTTACCTGATCGAGAAACACATATACATAGAATCACAGATATGTACTCTGTAGTGTCTGGCTTCTCTCACCCAAGATATTTTTGAAATTTACCTCTGTGTATCAATAGCCCATTCCTTCTTTATTGCTGAGTGGCATTCTACAGTAGGAATATGCCACAGTTTAAAAAAAAAAAATCCATTCTCTTATTAAGGGATACGTGAGCTATTTCCAACTTTTTTGATGTTATGAAGCAAGTCATTTGGGCAGGTCATTGTATAAAATTTTTTGTCACTATAATCTTTCATTTTCTTGGATAAATACCTTGGAGTGGAATTTGTAAGCCATGGGATAGAAGAATACAGAATTTGACAAGAAGCTACCAATGATTTTCAAAAAAAGATGTATCATTTGACACTCCCATGGGAATATTGGAGAGTCCTGGTTGCTCCATGTCCCCGACAACATGTGACAGTCTTGCTCATTTAATCCATTTTTTAGGTGTGTAGTGGTATCCTACTGTAGTTTTAATTTCTGGGGTTTTCTGTTTTATTGTTTTTTTGCCTCATAGTAACAGAGTCCAGACGTTTCATATTATTATAGCACTGGCCTCACAATACAATCCCCAGCTCTCAGGACAGTTTTTCTCTTAAGCAAAATTATAAATCCTATACTCAGCAATATTAAAAAATGCACAACTGCTTTGATATTTGAATAAAAACATAAACTCTTTAGTATCTGAATGAAAAAAAAAAAGAATATATGGTGAAATTCTGCCTGTATTCAACTTCATTAAGATGTCAGTCTGTCTGGGGGTACCTGGGTGGCTCAGTTGGTTAAGCATCTGTCTTTGGTTCAGGTGGTGATCCCAGACTCCTGGGATCAAGCCCTGAGTGGGGGCTCCCTGTTCACCAGGGAACCTGCTTCTCCCTCTCCTCCTGGCTGGTGCTCTCTGTCGCTATCTTTGTCTTTCTCTCTCTCTGTCAAATAAAGAAATAAAATCTTAAAAAAAAATAAAAAAGATACCAATCTAATCAACCTATCGCCCATAATGGGGAAAAAAAAAAAAACCAAAAAACAAAAAAGCAAATCTTAACCCCAACTGGAGAAAATCTACCTGCAAGGGGCTGAATTGAATCTTTTTTTTTTTTTTTTTTAAGATTTTATTTCTTTATTTGACAGAGAAAGAGAGAGAGAGGGCATAAGCATGGGGGGAGCAGCAGAGAGAGAGGGAGAAATAGGCTCCCTGCTAAGCAGGGAACCAGATGCTGGCCTAAGGCAGACCTTGATCCCAGGACCCTGGAATCGTGACCTGAGCCAAAGGCAGACACTTAACCGGCTGAGCCACCTTGGCACCCCAAATTAAATCTTATGCCTTTACTATTTCTGAGGAGGAAGGATCTACAAATGTGTTACCTCTTACTTTTAATTTTTCTCTTTAGTCCCATCATCTCCCTTATGTGGCTTCCAAGGTCACCTTGTTCATGTGAGTAGGCTGATGGAGGGGAATAAAGCAGAAAGGGTGACACGAGGAAGGTTTACAGGAGCCTCGCCTGGAAAAGTGTATATTGTCTTTTCCACTTACATTCTATTGGCTAAAACTCAGTCACGTGGACAGAGTTAATTGCAAGGGACACTGGAAAATGAGATCTAGTTGTACCTGGAAAGAGAGATATGGGTTAAGGATAGCCTCTCTGCACACCTCAGTCTAACCTGCAATGCCAGAGCATACAGTGCTTGGACCGTCAGTGCCCGTGACTGCTAAAAGCAAGCAGTGATACTATCTAAAAGGTCCCCAAATATTTTCTGAGCCTCCCGTATGCACCTTGATCACCTGAGCCCTTCTGACAGGGCCCAAGCACCTTTGCAGTGGTCTGAAAGCCTTTGTTGAAACCTCATGCTTTTTTAGGTCTCTGCCTCTGTAGAGTCGTCCCATTTGCCTGTGGAAAAAGTTACCCTCTAGTCAGACACCAAAGTCAAAATACCGTTGACCCAAGTTTTAAGCCTTTGTTCAGGCTACAGCTGTTGAAATCTGGCTCAATATAAGCTTCCAGAGGCATCAAGGTTAAAACATCTTGCCCACAACATAAATTAAAGCCTGTGTCTCTTTCAGGTCTCAGCTCAAATAATCCTTCTTTGACTCCTGAGAAGGTTCCAAGCTTCTCTGTTACATATCTAAACATCATTTCCAAATTTTTTCCTAAAGGAACTTGCCACAACTAAAACCAATTACTTGTACAGGTTTTTGTTTGCGGTCTCTTTCTCACTAAAATTTTAGCTTCATGATGAACTGTCTTATTCATCATGGTTTCCTGTAGAAACCTTCAGTATTTAGTAGCTGCTCAATAAATATCTATCAAATTAATATATCTAACCTTCAATACTCTTCATAGTATGACCTCCAACATACACCACCTTATACTTTCAAAAAAAAGACTGTTTCCTCAAAACCCATTCACAGTCCCCCTGCAATAATGTGGCTCACAATTAACCTAGTATTTGGAATATCTTTGTTGCCTTGTCTGGTCTGAAAGGGTCCTAAATAACCCTCTATGCCACGTTTTATAATGATTATTTTTCCATAAACTCATTCCTGATATCCTTCATGAATGATCAACTCTGCCTTTCTCCTTTAAACTCAAACTGAATGACATATCGTAACATACTGTTTATTGCAGTACAGTGATTTGTGTTCCTGCCTTAAGCCTCAAGGAGACTAGATTTCTTTTGGACAAATAATTTATTCTCTGTAGCTCTACCAATGCCTCCTACAGTGCCTAATGCAAAGACATTGTTCAACCTACAGTAACTGAATTTAGGACCATAGGAAATAAAACTAAATGTCACTCAGTCACAGACCTGAAAACTAACTGCTGAACACCATGATACAAAAGCCATAGCCTCAAGATTTGACATACATCAGTTCATTGATTGTGTGCTGAGCCCCTTCCCTTGGAAGGTCTCTTTTCTTTCCTTGTCTTCCCCACCCCCTTCATGTTGTCTCAGAGGATGGACAACAGTGATGCAATTAAATAAACACTATACTTGAAGTTAGGAAAATCTGGATTAATATGAATCCTGCTTCTTACTAACTCTTACTGGGAACTCTTACCTAGTCAGTTCCAATCAGATGCTTTAAATTCAATATCTCTTGCATTTGTAAAGCACTCTAGAGCTCATAGACTGTTTTCATTGACATTTAATGAATTATCCCTTATATCCTATGAGGATGCTTTAAAAAGATCAAATTGTCTTTACCTCAAAACCAGCTGCCTGCACTTATTAACCTATTTTCTCTTTCAATTATTTCATTGTCTCTCAGGCATTGATGAAGGAAAACGGGTAGCTCGTGTCTAAGGAGTACTCAAGCCCTAGAAAGTGTTTCTTCCTAATTCTCCTATTTCCACTTTGACTGCCACTCCTGTTTGAGGCTTTGCTCACTCAAATCAGGATTGATATAAATATTCTCAACTAAACTCTTCTATGTGTCTCCTGAGAGAAAATTCTAGCACAGTTATTTTAATATCCTAATACACAGTCTTCATTTGACCACTCCCAATAGAAAAATATTTAGTGCCTCTCCTCTGAGAATTATCTAAGCTGTGCTGTCTATGAAAGCCATATGTTGCATATGATTACTTCAATTTAAATTGATTAACATTAAAATTAAAAATTCAGTCCCTCAGTTGCATGGGCCACATTTCAAGTGTTCAGTAGACATGTGCGGCTAGTGGCTACCATGCTGTCCAGTGCAGATGTAGAATATTTCCATAATGGTAGAAAATTACATTGGAGAGTAATTCTTTTCTCACCTCTCAATAGCTAGTGCACCTATAAGTATCTTTTTAAAGCACCTGATGACCTTGACCTTGCATTGTTATTTGATCAGCTGTGTGGTGTCACAGGAAAAAAGCACAGGATTTTCATTCAGAAAATGCTTTTGCATCTTGGTTCCACCACTTTCTAACCACATGACCTTGGGCAAATCACTCTAGTTTCCACATCTGTAAAATGGAGTTAAAAATAGGACCAATCTTATTTCTTCTTTCTGAGTTGTTCTAAATTTCAGTTTATGCATCTATGAATGCTGTAAAACTGAATGCAAATAGCAGTGATAATAGAAGTCATAAATGTTGTTGTTCTTAACATGATATCTTCTCATCATTTTCAATAAGACCAATCAGATTGTGTATTCTAGCTGCAACAGAAAGCAAGTTCTGAGTATCATTAATATTGGTTGAATTTGAACATTAAAGTATTTCTGTAGAGAAATACAAAATATGAACACCCAAATGTCTGAAAACATTAGTATATATTACATATATATTGACTCTTTCAATCAGTTAAAATTAAGGAATAAAAATATTTTAAGTATAAAATATTGAGAATCAGTTCCCATATTTAGAATAATGAATTTTTCATTCAATGTGAGTTGTCTCTGTGATGATAAGAAAATGTAAAACTAACTTATCCAGATAATTCTGTCAATTCTCTCTGACTCTGCCCTTATTCCAAAATATCTAAACTAACCAGATGTGAGGGAAACTGCATCCAAAATAGTTTTAGGAGTTAGCCAAATATTTAATACCAGGTGCCTTTCTGTTCATTTGTAGTCATTTCTATTCATTAATCTGGAATGATCATGCTTATTATAGTTTTTCATTCCTTTTCTTAATTTTGAAAGATTTGACTTAACAACTGAGGGTTAACAATCCCCACAGCTTCCTTTCCAGCTGTTCTTTTGCAGTTGCGGGGATCTGCAGAGCCTGAATGAGGAAAGTGTTAAAACGGACTCTGCCTGGGTCAGAGCAGATGGGGCACATGGCTTGCATGCAGGTGTTCACTGAAATGTGTGGTCTCTTTCAGCAATATGACTATAGGACTTTCCTGGCTAACAGTAGAGCCCAGAATGAAGCCCAGGAATGAAGGCTTGCAACTTGAAGTAATATTCAGATTAAGAAAAAAATCATCTCCAGTAAAAGATTAGGATTAAAATCAATTCTGAGAGAGCCTCATAGGACTCAGCAAAAGTTTGCCTCACACTTCCTATCTTGGCTTATTGGGTGAGGAAAACTAAGAGAGAAGGATATATCTCTGTGTTCCGGGGGGGGGGGGGAATTATGCAGTTTGCATGCTTTTTTTTTTTTAAATTTAATTTAATTTTTTTCAGTGTTCTAAAATTCATTGTTTATGCACCACACCCAGTGCTCCATGCACTACATGCCCTCCATAATACCTACTACCAGGCTCACCCAACCCCCTACCCCCCTCCCCTCTAAAACCCTCAGTTTGCTTCTCAGAGTCCATGGTCTCATGGTTTGTCTCCCCCTCTGATTTCCCCCAACTCACTTCACCTCTCCATCTCCCAATGTTCTCTGTGTTATTCCTTATGCTCTACAAGTAAGTGAAACCATATGCTAACTGACTCTCTCTGCTTGACTATTTCAATCAGTATAATCTCTTCCAGTCCCGTCCATGTTGATACAAATGTTGGATATTCATCCTTTCTGATGGAGGCATAATACTCCATAGTGTAAATGGACCACATCTTCTTTATCCATTCGTCCGTTGAAGGGCATTTTGCTTCTTTCCATAGTTTGGCGACTGTGGCCATTGCTGCTATGAACATTGGGGTACAGATGGCCCTTCTTTTCACTACATCTGTTTCTTTGGGGTAAATACCCAGTAGTGCAATTGTAGGGTCATAGGGTAGCTCTATTTTTAATTTCTTAAGGAATCGCCACAGTGTTTTCCAAAGTGCTTTACCTTCAAAGTACTGCACTTGGCTTGGCATCATGAAATGGGCCACTATCCTATTCCTTAGCAAAAACAAAACAAAACAAAAACCAATTTTGAGAACCTGAGTGAACAAAAATTTCTGGTGTAATCCAGTAGGCTCAAAAAGATGTAAAGGGCAGTAAAATTACAAAACCTCACCTTTTTTGCTTTTTTTTCAACTTTTTATTTAAATTCCAGTTAGTTTCACCTCTTTCTTGATGCAAACCTCTTTTTGGTGAATCTTGAGCACCATGACCTCATGACTGAGGAATAAGTACTAACCAGAAGGAGAAAAGTTAGACCCTCAAGAAATTCCTCATCTGTTGGCTCCCAGGCAGCCAGCTGAGCTCATGGAGAGCTTGAAAGTGCTGCCACTGTGAAGTGAGTAATGTCTAGTTGTGTCTGGGATTACAGATACTCCTTAAAGAAATCTTTCTGTAGAAATGGAGATTGGGATATCAGCTTTGAAGGTCAAAGTACGGTCCAATAGCTCTATAGCTTTATGAAAAGAGAGAAGTATAATTCTTCCCAGGAAGCGGGGGGAAGAAATGAAACCATCTTTCCTTGTCTCTGGGGAAAATGTGTTTTTTTAAATTCCTGAGAATAAGTGATACAAAAGCTGAAATAGCGTTTAGTTTGTTGTGGGTGGTGATCCCAAAAATATCTCAGGATTGCTTGACATATGACTAAATGAGTGGCAGTGAAGCAAATTAACTAGAGCATGTAGATACGTCTGCTAGACGCTTAACAATCTGTTTTGCTCCAGGTAAACAAAGTGTTCAGAGATGGAGTTAAGAGGGTGATTTAGCCAAGCAATGGTTTGCAAATACTTCTCATATGGAAAGGAAACACCAAACATTTCTACCCAGTAATTTGATTTCTTTGACTACACACACACACACACACACACAGTATATATAGATAGATAGATAAATATATGCATCTATAAACATGTGTCTATATATATACAAAGCATGTGTATATACACATATGTACATTTGTATTTGTATTACTTAAGTGAATACCTTATTTGTAGATATTTGAAACACATATCGTTTAAATAACTCAAATTCTAATGCTGCAGACACAGTGGGGGCCAGGGGAAATGTATCACAGAACTAAGATTTAGGATTAACTTTAGACTTGGGGCTTTAAGAGGAAACAGTAAAAAAAGGAAAGGAGTTTGGCTCCACTTAGCAAGATAGGAGATTATATCAAGAATTAGTGAATACATTATTTTAGATGTATTATTGTGCAAGTAATTAAAATAGATGATGGCGAACTTAAGCCACAAAAAGGAGCAAGCTTGGATAGCTCATGGAATTAAAATAAATACTGAGTGAAATCCCTGAGAAGTTATAAATTAATATAGTTCAAGAGTTTTAGCAGTGGAAGCATGTAAAGCTTTTCTCTAGAGAGCTGGCATTTAGATGAATGAGTTGTTGCCTCTCCATTCCAAATTCCAAATTCTTGGGAGAATGAACTTAGCCTTGTAGTGATGGGAGGAGGTCACTGTGGACCTAACTTTGGGCATCAGGGATGGTTGCATATGTAAGAAATTTTAACGGAAAAAAATGGCTTAGATTACAAGGGAGAAGTTTTGACAGAAAGAAAGAAAGAAAGAAAGAAAGAAAGAAAGAAAACAAACATACATCTGGCCAGAACAATCCTATATTTTATCTGGGAAGCTTCAGTGAATCCATAGGTTGATGGGTTGCAAAACCAGGAAGAAAAGAACAACCCATCCCTTTCCCGCTGAAAGTGAAAATTAAAATACCCGTATGCTGATCTTCAGGGTTATAAATGAATGGGGAGATGGAAGATTGATCACAACTAACTCTCCATAGGTATTTTTGAGCAGAGAAAGCATGTAAAAGGTAAAAAGAAAAAGTTTAAAGAGGAAAACAAATATAACTCTTAGTTCTTGAGTGTAACAGAGGAAAGCGGGAAAGAGCACAGGACATGTCAGGGGCTTTGTATTAAGCAGGGATTTCATAAATTAAAAAGCTCTGATTCAATTATGATTACATTGATTACAACATCTTAATAGAGAAAGCCACTGGGATTTTACAGATATCTTGGTGGAATCCTACCTCAAGATCATCTGGATCTTTTTGCTCTATTCCTATGTTCACATCAAACCTTCAGATGATGAGTTCTGTTTCTCTTGAGACAAGAGAAGAATAGAGATAACACGGGCCTTTTTAACACATAATAGCTGAATTCTGATCTGCACTGTATTATTTGCTTGATAATTCAATGAGATGACAATGAGATAACATGTAAAATTCTGGGAGCACAGCAGGTTCTCAGGAGTAAAATTTCATTTTTCTTGACTTCCTCCTGGTACTATAAAAGAGGTACCCAGGAGAACAGATTTTAGTATTCTGGTCTCTGGAAAGGGACATTGTCTGTTGTGGTCTAGTAAATTTGGGGGTGAGTCTGGAGAAAAATCCTTTCAAAAATTGCTTACCGTGGGTCAGTCTTACAAAATATCTCGGGATCTGATGAAATAGGAGTATCTAGTTTCTGCATGTTTAGCAAAACCAAGATTATCCATTGTCTTCTGTGGTTGCAGAAAGGCACCACCCTTCTTTAAACAGCTTTTAATAAGACACTGTCCATTTATCAAGAAGTATGCATATTCCCAGATTATTTATTCACTGCCATCATTGATGAGACCATTCCAAAGCCAAGGAAGGTAGCTCTGTAGTGCAATCTTCTGATTGTTCTTAGCTCAAGTCAGAAGTGATCTGGCTTCTATCAAATGGTTAGCTGTAAACAATACTAGAGGGGATTCCTAGGTACTGACGTACCTAAATGTGTATGTGTGTGTGTGCGTGCATGTGTGTACATGTACCACACAATACACAGTTGGTATGTGCTGAAATTTTTGCCAGTAAAATTTGAGGTGGTAGTAGTAGTAGTAGTAATAAATCAACTCATTTGAAACGCATTGTGGAATTTTGTCATTTGAAGCCAACCAAAAATAAATCCCTTTGTCAAACCATGCTTGTAAATATTGATTTTTTAAACATCGAGTTTGCTAAAAGGCATAACTCATGCTATATGTGAATCTATAAAATCTAATATCAAAGGAGAGGGGCTCCCTAGTGATGATCAGCATGGACACACACACACACACACATTCATTCACCCTCCCCAAAATCCATATATAATTAACTAATGAATGAATTGAAAGCTTCAGCAGTTTGTGTGGCCACTGGTGAAGAAGCTCTATTCTGCTACTTCAAATAAATACAACTGAAGCCTGCCAGGGATTGTATCAGGCAGACAATAGTAACACTGTCTCTTGACTATAGACTCTGCCAGGGCTTTGAGCCTTTAGGAATCAAGCAGAAGGAATTCTTCACCAAGCCATGGCTCTGCCCCCAGAAAGCATCTTTGTTATGACAATTGGCAGCTGGCTTTCATCTATCCTCACTACCAGTAGGAAGGGAACACAGACAGTGCCCAACACCGAAAAAAATAAAAATTAAAACTGGGAAGAGTTTTTAGAGTCTTCTCCAGTCTCACCCAGTGTTTTCAGACACCTGAATTTCATGAAATAGCAACATCTGAAAATGTAACTAGAATTATTTTTTAAATAAAATAGGGAGAAGGAGGCCAGATATTGATGTAGGATTTTTACAAAACAACAAAAAAAGGTTTTAAACTACCACTGCCAGTTCGAAGATGGCAACTGAGATTTCTATCCCCTTCATATCTTCTTAGAAATCATAGAAAGCAGAAAGGAGACCAGGAAACAGCAGTACAAAACACATTTTCAGTAAAACCATGGGACAGCTGGAACACCCAATTTTGGAGTAAGTGAGGGGTTTCCAAGAACAGTGGCAATGGAACAGAAATGTGACAGAGACCACGGGAGCCAGAGGATTCAAAATATCAGAGTACTTTTCAAGAGCCACTTTCTGAACTAAAAGTCTGAAAAGTACAGGGAGACTGAATGATATCCTATAAGGTGTAAGTAGTTGTCTCCTGGAAGCAAAAGAGAAGAGATATATATTTATTTTCTCCCTCTGTGTGTGTGTGTGTGTGGGTGGGTGGGCGTGTGTATGTGTGAAAAATGCCACAGCTACCATCCCTTTGGGCACAAGAATACAGAGTGAAGAAACTTTCACCCAAAATCCTGCATCAAAGGGAAATGTAGGCAAATTATGATTCCTTCTTATGAACCCCTTCAAGAAAAAGGGCATAGAAAATACACAACCTCAAAATTTACTCAAAATATAACCAAAAGTGATTGATAAAAATACACTATAAGAATCAAAAGAAAGTAACAGGAAAACAGATTAAACAGATTAAACTCACAAGAAAATTGTTTTCATGGAGTATATTAAAACTGAGACCAGGTATTTCTTCAATCATTAAAAAAAGATCCTGGCGGTGGCTAGGTGGCTCACTTGTTTAAGGGTCTGCCTTGGACTCAGGTAATGATCCCAGGGTCCTGGGATCAAGTCCCACATGGGCTTCCTACTCAGCAGGGAGCCTATTTCTCCCTTTCCCTCTGCCCCTCTGCCCTGCTGTGCTCTTTCTCTTGCTCTATATCGAATAAATAAATAAATAAATAAATAAATAAAATCTTAAAAAAAAAAGATTCTGAAGTAATTCTCTTTGCAAATTCATGGAAAGAGGAGAGGGAATAGCTTAAGGAGAATATGCCAATAGAAGAGGAAAATGTAAAATAGAAGTTAGCAGATGTTCAGGAATAAAAAAAAATAAAAGAAAGAGAAATAAAGGTGAATCTGGAAGATCCAATATACACATGATTGGAGCACTGCAGAAAAAATATAGTTGTACACAGAACACATAAGTAAAAATAATGTCTAATTCCACATGAAAAAGTGCTCAGTATTATTAGTTATCAGGAAAATAAAAGTTAATTTTCTATCAGATATCATTACACACACAGTAGGATGGCCAAAATGAAAAGACTGACAAGTCCACATATTGGGGGATAGGGAGCATTCTAAGTCTCATTCATTGCTGGTCACTTTGGGAAAAGGTTTGGTAGTTTTTTTGTTTTTCTTTTTAAAAGGTAAACATAGGTATCTTAGACACAGAGATTCTATTTCTCTATGTTTATCCAAGAGAAGGGAAAACAAATGTCTATTAAACTCATGTTTTCCATAAAAGAATATTTATGCTAGCTTTATTCGTAATAACCAAAATCCAGAAACAACCCAAATAATGCATCAACAGAAGAAAGGATATACAAAGAATACTTATTCTGTGGAATGACTGATACTGAGCCATCAAAAGGAATTAATTACTCACATGCCCAGTATCAGAAATGAAATACCACAGAAATATGTTGAGAGAAGAAAAAGTGAATGTAAAATATCATATATTTTGTGATTTATGTGAAGTTCATTCTTATGTTCACAAATATAATTATGTTAAATCAAAAACAAAAATGAACCTCAAAAAAAAATAAATAAAAATAAAAAAATAAATAAAAAATGAACCTCAAATACAGGTTGCCTCTGGGGGAGTGGAAAGGGGAAAGTAAAAAAAAAAAAAGAGAGAGAGAGAGAGAGAGAACTTTCTGGAGTGATGGAAATATTCTGTATCTTGATAGAATGTGGGTCCAATAAGTGTATCCATTTTTCAAAATTATATGGTCAAGATTTGTGAATTTGTATGTATATTGGTTTTTAAAAAAGACAACCCATAATAATGAAAAATCAGGAAGGAGCTGCAGAGTGGGTGGAAGTGCAGGCAAAATAAAAGTGAAGGAATTTTGATCGTTGGTGATTAAATTTTTGTTGTTGTTGATCATTTCCAAAGCCAAGTGATGGCTGCATGTCAATTCAGTTGTTCTGGTTTCTTCATAGTGACCTGAATTATTCTCAAATAGTTAAAAATTCTGAAATAAGAAGTTTCATTTTACATACAGAATTGGCATAATGCTCCAAAGAAAACTGCTTTTTTTGGCCTGAATTCTGTTTTATTGGTTATTAACATCAGGACTTGTTTTCATTATACTTAGATTTGCCTACTATTTCTTTGCTAATCCTTTCCATTTAAACTTCTACATTTCTTTAAATGTGTCACTTCAGGGAGTTGTGGGTCAGATTTTGCTGTTAGCAGACCTGAAAAAAATCTCTTTTGATATGTGCCATAAACTTACATTATTGATATGACTAATACATTTTGTCCTCATTCTACAGTATTGCTTCATGTTATTTTTTTCATGTCTTTTACTTTGTGGTTTCATGTCTCTGTGGTTTTGTTATTCTATGTGATCTTTAGAACGAATATATTTTTGCTCTATTATTACCTCTGTGTATTTTTTTAGAGACTTATTTATTTATGTTGGGGACTGAAGGAGCGCAGACGTTCGTGCCCGCGTGGGTGCACACACGTGGTAGGGGGAGGAACAGAGGGAGAGGGAGAGAAAATTCCAAGCAGACTCCCCACTGGGTGCGGAGTCCAACTGTGGGACATGATCTCAAGATCCTGGGATCCTGACTTGAGCCAGATTACTTTTGAGTTAATAATTCAATTCTATACATAACCTTAATTCAACCCTTCTTTTGGAAATTTAGTTTTTAGTACGGATAATGTTGGGATTGGGCAATACCTGCTCCTTTCTTCACTTCTCTTTCTTCTTTCCTCTCATTTTCCAATTTTATCACTGGATATAATTTTACTTTTTATGCTTTTATTCCTAAGCATATCAAATTTATACTTGATTGTGACTCTCAGGTTATGCTATTAACTACCTACCAATATCTATGAAAATATCAGGGAGCTAATTCTCCTTCCATTAGTCCTCTCCCTTCTCTCTCTCTCTCTCTTTCTTTTTTAAAGATTTATTTACTTATTTTAGAGAGAGAGAGCTTGTACGCAAACAGGAAGAGAATCCTTAAGCAGACTCCCTGCTGAGCATGGAGCTCAGTGCGGGGCTGATCCCAGGACCCTGAGATCATGACCTGAGCCAAAATCAGGAGTCTGCTGCTCAACCAACAGAGCATATTATATTTATACACTACTCTGTCATGATTCATCTTTATCTTCTCTTGGTTCTACAATTAAATATATCTACTCCACACCCCCACAAACCTTATGATGAAATAGTTCTAGTCATTTTGTAGTGGCAGATGCTCATTTGCTAATAGATTTCTCAGGAAGTGCTCATGGGAATGACACTCCCAGATGCTAGCTTGTTCATAACTTCATTTGACTGGCTGTCAATGGCTTTGAATTTGAAAGATATAAAAATCCATGTCTCATAGTTCCTTCCCGGAGTGTTATAAAAAATATTCTATCACTTACTAACTCAAAAATATATTTTGTTGTGTCCCTGTTTTGTTTTTATTGAGGTAAAATTTCCATACATTAAAATTCACCAAATTCATCCTCTTTAGTGTATGGCTCCGATGCTTCCAAATACATTCAGGTTGGTGTCAAAATTCAGCTCCCTATGTTTAGAGAACTGAGGTCCCCATTTCTTTGCAGGCTGTGAGCTGGTAGTTGCTCTCAGAATCTAGAGGCTATCTATATCTTTTGGTTAATGCCCTACTCCTCCATCTTCAAAGCCAGCAATGGTGGATGGAGTCCTTTTCATGCTTCGAAGCTCCTTGAGCTCCCCTTCTGCCTTCTCTGTCCTGCCTTCCTCTTTTGCTGCATCTCTCTTCTACTTTCCTCTTCTTTTTTCAAGGACCTCTGTGACTAAATTGGGCCCACTAAGATAATCTAGGATAATCTCCTTTTTTTAAGGTCACCTGATAATTAACTTTAGTTACATCTGCCAAGAGCTTTCACAGCAGTGCCTAAATCAGTATTTGATTAGATTATCTTTATGGCAGGAATGAGAATATTAGGGGGACATCCTTCGAATTCTGCCTACCACACAGACATGGAAAAAAAAAACCCTCACTCAATTTCACTCATAAAGGAAATATAAATTAAGCATACATTGAGATACCATTTTTCACTACTACATAGAAAAAGATCAAAGTATGTCATACCATATTGATGAAAGAGAGAGGTAACAGGAATTTGGATATATTTCTAGGATGAGTTTTAACTGTTAGAACATCTATAAAAGTAACATGGCAAAATCCATCAAAATTATAACATCAGTAGATGTTTATGTAAAAATTCTACTTCTAGAAATATTTCCTACAGATATCACATGCATATGAAATGATCTATGTACAAGAAGGTTATGGTAGATTTTTGTAGCAAAGTAGTGAAAGTAATAACCTAAAGGCCCAGAGGACTAATCAGTTAATATAACTTGATATCAATAGACTGCAAGACATAGAATATAACAGAATACATAAACAAAATGATGAACCTCTTCACCTATTGTTAATAAAATTATAAACAAGATATATTATTTTAAAAAAGAAATTACAGAACAGTGGACATGGAATGCAGTCAGTTGTGCAGAAAGCAATGCAGAATATATATCTACCTATATGTATTAGCTTACACTTGCATGAAATACCTCTGAAACCATATGAGAAAAACATAACAATGGGTGCTTTCAGGGAAAAGAAATTGGTGACAGCTGGTATCAGAGATGGGACCCTTGGAGCTTTTTGAATCATGGGCCATATGGATGTATAAACTATTCAGTAGTTAAATGAATAAATAAACTGTGTAAAGTTCTTTTTACTAACATTATCATTTCCTAGAGTAAATATTTTTACTGGAGAAGTAGGCATTTAATGAGCATGTGCTACATACCAAAGAGCCACAGAGCACCTTCTGGGCATCATCTCTTTCGATCCTTAAAACAGCTTGTATGGTTAGGACTACTATCCTCATTTTACAGTTGGAAAAACTGAGGTTCAGAAAGACACATTATTGCCCAAGATTTCATAGGTGCTAGGACACTGGCCAGGATTTGACCATGGCACATTTATATCACAAATTTCATCACCATGTGACATTTAATACTCTACTATTAAAAAAGAAAGAAGAACATAGCCTTAGAATGAGTATACAATATTCTTTTAAAAAATTACTTATATAAAATTAAATGTGTTGCTCCTCTAGTTCCCATTTTCTGTGCACAGTGGCATTAGTCCCAAGTTAGAGTTTAAGATATACTGGTAAGAGTCCATAGAGAGAGGCAGTGCTTCCCTGAAGATTTCCATAAAGTGACTTGCTCACAAAACAGTCCACTCCATGTATAGTAAAGCTCACTTCTATGCTAGAAAATGTGTGCTATGTTGGTATGACATAAGCTTTCCTTGCACCCTTCATGCCTTTGTCCTCAGTTAGCCCTGCGAAGCCACCTCAGAAGTTCTAATTGATCCTTACTCCATGTGACAGCTCTACAAACATTCAAAGTATTTTTTAATACTAAACCTCCAAGATTCTCTGTTTCTCATACAACATGATTTCAAGTCTCCCTCTCGCAGGCATAAGCAGATAATTCTCCTCTGAGGCACTCCAGTTTGCCCATGTTTTTGATATAATATCTTACAAGAGAATATTGATCAGCAGAAAGCAGACAAAGGTTATCACCTTGAGTTGCTGAATATCATCCTATTAACACAGACAAAAACAGATTATCTTTATGACAAGAGGATCAGTCTGGTAACTTGTTTTGAGCAGGCAGACATATACAATCCTTAATTATTTTTCACATTTGCAACTCAGGGGTTTCTCACCACACTAGAGAGAGAATGCCTTGTCTTAAGGGCAAGACTTTAATATTATACCTATTCCATTTAATTTTTTTTTTCAAGTCAGCCTGTTGAAACATCTAGAGACTAAATTCAGAGGAATACAATGGAGAAAGTAGAAAGAATTTAAAAATAGAAAAAATAAACATTTTTTAAAAAGCTAAAGTACACAGTAGTACAAATGATGGGTTTTTTATTCCTTAGTGATCTATCTACTGAAGCACTAGTATTTTCATATAAAATTTTAAATATTTTACTAGTATCCAGATTTTATATCATTAATAAAATTGCATTAAGTTAAATAGCTAACATTAATAGAAGTTTACTGTGTATCAGGAATGACTATAAGGGCTTTCAATGAAATATTTCTTTTACACTTTTTAAAAATTAATTAATTAATTATTTAAAATTTTTTTTTATTTTCAGCATAACAGCATTCATTATTTTTTCATCCCACCCAGTGCTCCATGCAATCCGTGCCCTCTATAATACCCACCACCTGGTAACCCAACCTCACACCCCCCCGGCCACTTCAAACCCCTCAGATTGTTTCTCAGAGTCCATAGTCTCTCATGGTTCACCTCCCCTTCCAATTTCCCCAAACTCCCTTCTCCTCTCCATCTCCCCTTGTCCTTCATGCTATTTGTTATGCTCCACAAACAAGTGAAACCATATGATAATTGACTCTCTCTGCTTGACTTATTTCACTCAGCATAATCTTTTCCAGTCCCAATCATGTTGCTACAAAAGTTGGGTATTCATCCTTTCTGATGGAGGCATAATACTCCATAGTGTATATGGACCACATTTTCCTTATCCATTCGTCCATTGAAGGGCATCTTGGTTCTTTCCACAGTTTGGCGTCGTGGCCATTGCTGCTATAAACACTGGGGTACAGATGGCCCTTCTTTTCACGACATCTGCATCTTTGGGGTAAATACCCAGTAGTGCAATTGCAGGGTCATAGGGAAGTTCTATTTTTTAATTTCTTGGGGAATCTCCACACTGTTCTCCAAAGAGGCTGCACCAACTTGCATTCCCACCAACAGTGGAAGAGGTTCCCCTTTCTCCACATCCCCTCCAACACATGTTGTTTCCTGTCTTGTTAATTTTGGCCATTCTAACTGGTGTAAGGTGATATCACAATGTGGTTTTAATTTGAATCTCCCTGATGGCTAGTGATGATGAACATTTTTTCCTGTGTCTGATAGCCATTTGTATGTCTTCATTGGAGAAGTGTCTGTTCATATCTTCTGCCCATTTTTTGATATGATTGTCTGTTTTGTGTGTGTTGAGTTTGAGGAGTTCATTATAGATCCTGGATATCAACCTTTTGTCTGTACTGTCATTTGCAAATATTTTCTCCCATTCTGTGGGTTGCCTCTTTGTTTTTTTGACTGTTTCCTTTGCTGTGCAGAAGCTTTTGATTTTGATGAAGTCCCAAAAGTTTATTTTCGCTTTTGTTTCCTTTGCCTTTGGAGACATATCTTGAAAGAAGTTGCTGCGGCTGATATCGAAGAGATTACTGCCTATGTTCTCCTCTAGAATTCTGATGGATTCCTGTATCACGTTGAGGTCTTTTATCCATTTTGAGTTTATCTTTGTGTACGGTGTAAGAGAATGGTCGAGCTTCATTCTTCTACGTATAGCTGTCCAGTTTTCCCAGCACCATTTATTGAAGAGACTGTCTTTTTTCCACTGGATATTTTTTCCTGTTTTGTCGAAGATTAATTGACCATAGAGTTGAGGGTCCATATCTGGGCTCTCTACTCTGTTCCACTGGACTATGTGTCTGTTTTTATGCCAGTACCATGCTATCTTGGGGATCACAGCTTTGTAATAAAGCTTGAAATCAGGTAACGTGATGCCCCCACTTTTATTTTTGTTTTTCAACATATCCTTAGCGATTCGGGGTCTCTTCTGATTCCATACAAATTTTTGGATTATTTGCTCCAGCTCTTTGAAGAATACCGGTGGAATTTTGATCAGAATGGCATTAAAAGTATAGATTGCTCTAGGCAGTATAGACATTTTAACAATGTTTATTCTTCCGATCCAAGAGCATGGAATGAATGGTCTTCCATCTTTTTGTGTCTTCTTCAATTTCTTTCAGGAGTGTTCTGTAGTTCCTCAAGTACAGATCCTTTACCTCTTTGGTTAGGTTTATTCCCAGGTATCTTATGGTTCTTGGTGCTATAGTAAATGGAATCGATTCTCTAATTTCCCTTTCTGTATTTTCACTGTTAGTGTATAAGAAAGCCACTTATTTCTGTACATTGACTTTGTATCCTGCCACGTTACTGAATTGCTGTATAAGTTCTAGTAGTTTAGGGGTGGAGTCTTTTGGTTTTTCCATATAAAGAATCATGTCATCTGTGAAGAGAGAGAGTTTGACTTCTTCATTGCCAATTTGGATACCTTTTATTTCTCTTTGTTGTCTGATTGCTGTTGGTAAGACTTCTAATACTATGTTGAAAAAGAGTGGTGAAAGTGGGCATCCTTGTCTTGTTCCTGATCTCACGGGAAGGCTGCAAGCTTTTTCCCATTGAGGATGATATTTTCTGATAATATATTCTTTTATTTCACAACAACCCTACAATATAGATCCCATATTCTCTCCATTTTTGAAGATGAGAAGGGTGAGCAAACCCCTTAATTTGCCTAAGGTTATAGAAAAAATGATCAGTAAAACTGGTATTCAAAACCAAGAAGTTCAGTTTTGAAATAAAAGCATACTGATAATTAAAAATCATTCTGTAAAGGGCCAAGCTTGTTTGAATTTCTTCTAGAAAGATGTAAAAATACAGAAATTCAGGAATATGTAGAATCAGTAATGGCTAGGGACGAGGGAAAAGTTGCATTAGGGTGAGAGAGAAACTCAATGATGACAGAAAGGAAGTAATTGGTGCAATGATCGGGTGTGTATCACACACACTGGTTTGAAATCAACTTGGCTACTCACCAGGGCTGAGGACATGAGCAAGTGACCCTGCCCTGGGTGAGCTCCAGTTTTGTCATCTGCAAAATGAAGGTAATGGTATCTCCTTCAAAGCGTCTTACCAAGAGCAAACGTTATAATATATGTAAATCACTTCACAGTGCTGGACACATAGTATGCACTTAATAAATGATGGCTATTATATTATTATTATAGTCAAGTTTGAGTCATGACACAGGAAGGAGCTTATGCCTGGTAAATTCAATTTTCTCCCTCAGTGAAGTTGCTCATGTCCCTAACCTCTAGTAGGGCCTAATTCAGGAATGTGTGCTCAATAATTAATCACAGATTATATTTTATTGCATTAGCTAATGTTGCTTTCTACTTTTAGCTGTTTCATAACTTCATGGGGGCATTTGTCATTTTTTTTTCATTAACTGAAAGAAAATGTAAAATAAGAAATCTAGAGAATACTTTTTTTCTATATTTCTATATTAAAGAGTATTTTCCTTCCCTGGTAGAACATTTATCTTTCATTATGAAGTCTACCATAATGTCTCTAATAATGGTAGTTTCTTTAACTGGAGAGCAAATATAGTTTAGTATAAAAACTCAGCAGAAAATATAGCTGAGTTCCTGGGACAGTCACCAGACTTTTACAAACACAGAATTATCACAGGTAGAATGGAAATGATTTTGTTTAAAATGGAGTTATCATTCTATTATTTACTTAGATTTTAGTGCTCACTTATTTTCCACCCTACTTGCAACATTGTTTATTATTACCATTTTTTGACCCATTCCTCAGGATATCATCAGGTTTCCATGAACATGTTTCTTCCAGGAAAAGTATCTCCAGGCATGAATGACTGACAACTCTAGAAACTACTAACCCATAGCCAATTTTACTCTCTTCGAGAAGACTGATAAAATTGTATTCAAAATTTTTAAAGTTATAACACAATACAATTTTATCAGTGGAGACTACATCACTGGATAGTGAAGTTAAAACTGAAATCCAATCCTGTGACCTCTCTGTCTTAAATTGGATTATGTCCCTATCAAATGCAGGGTATGAGCCATACTTATTTCCAGAATCTTTAAGATCCTCTGTGGGTTCATCCTCGCCTAGCTTGATGACCAGGTGTCTTATGCATCTTCTTGGATGTTCTAATCTAGCTATCCTGGCATTCTTCATGACTCTGAACTTCCCTGACTTTCTGCCTTCACCAGAGCTCCTCTTGCAAGGCCCACCTCCCCTCAGACCTTTACTTGAATGGCCCTTCTTATCGTTTAGGGTTCAGCTCGAGAACTTTCCTCATAGATCCCTACCTTGATCTTCCAACATAAACTCAGTCTCCCACTCCAGTCACCATACAGAAAATGTATGCTACATTTTAGTTAAAAGGATCACTATTTAAAAATATCTTACTTATTCATTTGTGAACTTATAGTCCCTACCAGAATATGACCATCATGAGAGAAGTAAATGGGCCTCCTTTGATCACTACTGACTCTTCAGGATCTAGCAAGTGCCTTGTATGTAACAGATCCCCTATACATATTTGTTCAATTAATAAATTGTGGGGGATTTAAATTGTGGTTTTCTGTCTGTTTGATTAGCACAATGGCATGGTGGCTGTATCTACTTTGGACTTACACTCCCAAGCTTTTCAGTTTCCAGCTCTCCACTTACAGCTCTTTATTACATTCATGTGTCAGATAGGACCCATCTCACAGGCACAGTGAAAGGACTGTGCAATAATGAATGTAAAGGACTCAGTACAGCAAGAACTTGATAAGCACTCTCTGTGATTATGCATTTTCTGTATTCAGACATCCTTGTTGTTTTAAAGGTTTTATCATATACAAATTTAAAGTAGAACTACTAAGATTCATCCGACTAATGAATGTATTTTTTCTTCATGCCAATTTTTATTTGCTTTTTGCTTTGGTTAGCAAACACAAGTTGGCATCCTCATTTGTCTTTGCAATTGTCATATTCTAGAGCTGCTCCTCCACTTCATGAATGTGACTATTATTTTCTGTGTGAACAATTCTTGGTGTTCCATTTATGCACCAAATATACCTGAATTTCTCTATAAGATAGTTTTATACTAGAAACTAGCTATACAGAAGGGTGGGTAAATTAAATACATTAACATTTGTATAACTACAATCTGAGGTAAGTTTATGAAGGTAATATAAAGGTGCTATGAAATACATAATCTTATGTAAGGTAAGAAGAACCAATTTAGATTAGACGTGGGAAACAGTGAGAAAAGGCACCTTGGAGGAAATGATATTTGAGTTTAAATTAAAGGCCAAGCCTAGATTGGCTGGGCAAACATTGAGAAGTACAGTGTTTCCACAAAAAATTTGCAAAGTTCCAGAGAAATAAAAAGATTGCAAACTTAAAGGAAAAGGGAAAAAATGGTTTAGGGTAACAAGTGGGGAAAAGAGGAGTACACATGAGGTTGTAGAGCAGATTAAGATCAACCCCTAGTATCTCATAGACAACATTGGGAATTTAGTATTTTGTCTTTTATTCAATAGAAATTCATGAAGATTTTACCTACATGGATATCCAGATTATATTTGCTTTTTTAGAATCTCACTTTGGCCACACTGTTGAAGATGGGTAGGATGGAAAGAGAAGAGGTTACCTCATTAATCTGCGGCAGAGAGGTGGTGCTTTAGAGCAGGGCAGAGGTGCTTTGAAAAAGAGAATGAATTCAAGAAATAGTCAAGACACTTTCAGTCTTGATATATCAGAAAGCGCATGAAAACTGCTGAGTGCCAAAGACTTTTGTTAAATAGCTATGAGGCTGAAAATTCACCTTGCTAAAATCACTCATCAATCCACAAACAGTTATCATTGTTGATGACTGTCAAGTCTGAACAAGACCATGATAGCCTTTATGAACTCCAGTTAAAATGGTTGTAAAGGAGTCACATGAAGTCACTGACTTCTCTGAGAAAGTTTTAACTGAAATCTAAAACATGTTTTCATCGGTGCTTTTTCCAAGATTTAAAATCTGTTGTGTCTGAAACTTCTTTCCAATTTATATATAAATAAATTGCCAACACTGTTCCATAAATTGAATGTGTATTCTCTACCTATAATAGGATGACAGTTCATTTCAACAAACATATTTAACATTGCCTACATGCCAGCCACTGTGATATGCAGTGGCAATACAAAGATCAAAAGACATGACTTGATGAAGGAATGCAGCAGATGTGCCTTCATCCTGGGACTTGCAATGGTTTATTATCTTAAACAGGTTTTAAGGAAAAGCTAAACCTGCTGGCTAACTATTGTCAGAATGGAATTTCTACAGCAATTGTGCTAACAAAGTAATTTTTACAGCATTTGTGCTAACAAATAAGAATACTTGTTGAGTATTCTCTAACATTTATATGAAGAAAATAAAAGATGAGAAGATACTTAGATCAAATATCCTGAGTTCCATGAAAGCAGGTGCCATGTCCATTTTATTCAATATTATATTCTCAAAATTTAGTTCATTGTCTAGGACATGGTACCCATCTGTTAAATTAATGAATGGCAGAATAAATTAATGCCTGAATTGTGCTATGTGAGAGTAGATTTTAAAACCCTTACTCTGGAAGGGCCCATCAGGATACATATATATTCAAAATAAAGATTGTTCATAGGGACTAATTAATTGGTAAGAGTTGCCCTTTGCCTTTTCCAGATAAAACTGCCTTTCCATTCTTTTCAGCCCAAGACCCCTAGGGTCTTGATTAAGAGTTCACTGAATTGATCAACTCACACACACACACACACACACACACACACGTGAGGGAAATGTCCTGCTCATTGGTTTTGCTAAGGTTCACTTCTTTGTAGAATTACCTCACTTTCTGTTAGGAAAAGAATGAAGTCAGACCTAAGCTTTCACAAACAAAACAAAACAAAAAACCTAGGATTTAATACCATTCAATTTTAAAGTTATTTCTTTACCTCTACTATGCACTGATTACTTTGTTTATTGGAAAACAAAATGAATAAAATGAGGCCTGAACTCAAATATTTCACAATTTAGTTGGGGAGAAAGAGAAATAAACAAATAATTATAATGTACCATACTAAGGACTATAATAGAGTAAAACAAAGAATGCCATCAAAGCCCTGGAGAGGCATACATTAGTCAGCTTGAGTTGCCATGAAAAAATACCATAGACTGAGTGGATTCAATAACAGAAATTTATTTTCTCACAGATTTGGAGGCTGGAAAATCTGAGTTCAAGGTTCTGGTAGAGGTTAGTCCCTGACAAGGTTCTCTTCCTGACTGTGACCTCATGTGGCAGTGAGAACAAGCCCTGGTCTCTCAGGATGTCCTTGTAAGAATGCTATTCCAAGATCTCTAAAGAATTGAAACTCAGCACCCCAAAAACAAATAACCCAGTCAATAAATGGGCAGAAGACATGAACAGACATTTCTCCAAAGAATAAATACAAATGACCAACAGACACATGAAAAAATGCCCCACATCACTTGCTATCGGGGAAATACAAATCAAAACCACAATGAGGTACCACATCATACTGGTCAGAATGACTAAAATTAATAAGACAGAAAACAAAAAATGTTGGCGAGGATGTGGAGAAAGGGGAGCTCTCTTACACTGTTGGTGGGAATGCAAACTGGTACAGTCACTCTGGAAAATGGTATGGAGGTCCTTAAGAAGTTAAAAATTGAGCTACCCTATGGCCCAACAACTGTACTACTAGTGATTTACCCCAAAGATACAAATATAGTGATCTGAAGGGGCATCTGTACCCAATGTTCATAGCAGCAATGTCCACAATAGCCAAACTGTGGAAGGAGCCAAGATGTTTACCAACAGATGAATGAAAAAGATGTGTTGTATATATACATGGAATATTACTCAGCCATCAAGAAAAGATGAATACTTACCATTTACATCAACATGGATGGAACTGGAGGGTATTATGCTGAGGGATAAGTCAATCAGAGGAAGACAATTATCATGTGGTTTCCATTCATATGTGGAATATAAGAAACAGGGGAGAAGACCATAGGGGAGGGGAGGGAAAATAGAATGGGAAGTCATCAAAAAGGGAGAAAAACCATGAGAGACTCTTTACTATAGGAAACAAACTGAGGGTTGCTGGAGGGGTGGTGGGGGGAATGGGGTAACTGGGTGATGGGCATTAAGGAGGGCACATGATGTGAAGAACATTGGGTGTTATACAAAATAAATTAAATTATTGAACAAATAATTTATTTATTCAAATAAATTATTAAACAGTACATCTGAAGCTAATGATGTACTATAAGTTGTTAGCTGAATTTAAAATAAAAAAAATAAGAATGCCACTCTTATCATATTAGGGTCCCACCCTTATGATCTTAGTTAACTTTATAACCTCCCTATCTCTTATCTCCACATATGATAACATTGGAGTTAGGGTTTCAGCAAATGAATTTTGGAGCCACACAACTCAGTCCATAACAAGGCATCTAAGGCAGAGAGAGAAAGGTTGACAGACGTCATGGAGAAACAGCAGCTGGGGAGCAGTCCTATCCATTAGGGAAATGGTTAGGACAGTGTAAGCACATTTAGGAGCAGGAAACTGAATAATGAGCATTGGTGGCGTATGAAATGTGAATCAGAAAGTGAGGCCACTGCTGGAGTCTGGAGATCTAAATTCAATAGTCACCAGAATGTTAGATTAAATGAGATCACAAAAGTAGTGAGTGCAGATAAAAGAAAGATCTAATGATTAAGCCCTAGATGGCACGTCAGCAGGTCAAGTTGGCTGAGAGGTGAAAGGTCCAGCCAAGGACACTGTGAAGGAGTGACCAGATTTAGGAGACAGGAAATCCATCAGAGTATGTGTCCTGGATACGAAGTGAAGTGTGAGTTTCCAGAAGGAAGCGGTCAAAGGTATTAAATGCTATCCTATCAGTAGGTCTAGTAAGATGCACACTGAGGACTGACATTAACTTAGCAAAGTAGAAGTTGTTATTAGCAAACTCACCCAGAGCAGTTTGCCTGCAGCTGTAGAGTAGAGGTGCCTGTGGGGCTGAAGTGGGTTCAAGAAAAAAGAAGATAAGCTGTGGAGAAAGAGCATGTAGGTAAGCGAGCTTTGCTGTGAAGAAACACAGAGGTGAGCTGTATGATATGGGGCAGTTCCAGATAGAAATAGGTCCCCAAAGCATAGGCCTGCTCTAAAATCGACACTCTGCCCTGCAAGTGTCAGTTTACATTTATGTCCAGCACCACTTGGGATGTGCTTGACTGTAATAAAAACAAAAAGGTTAACTGAAAACAACCGAACAAGCCCACATTTTGAAACATAAATGATGTACAGTTTACTAAACACTCTGAAGTTTGATTATCTATTTGGCTGACAGAAAATGACATATTTTAGGGTTTGGTTTTGAATTTCAACCCCTCCTATAGAATAAAATCATATTTTGACTCCCTAGCCATTTAAGTTAAAGGAAGTATTTTTGCTCTGGATCTATTAAAATCTGTATTCTATATATTTGGAGGCACTACATACTCCTTGATTTTTGTATTTATTCCCCTTACCTTATGAATTAGAATGCTCACTTTTTATAATAGTTACCTCCTTTTCTCTATTTGTCTGTTTTTTTTCTTCTTCACTGGCTTTGGATAATTCTTATCACTTTGCATATTGTACAAAGGTTTAACTAAATACTACACCTTCATCAGGTTTGTTTTCCATCTGTATGCTCTCTGATAAGTTATGAATTTCCGTGAGTATGACTTCCTTGGATCTGAATGTACTTTTTGTGACATCATGTATTTTTATTTTATTTCCAAGTGTGGCAGAGACATGCCGGAGTGGCTCCCAATGATCCACACACTGGTGTGAACCTCTCCCCTTGGGTGCAGATGAGATGTGTGATTTGCTTCTATCCATGAAGATAGCAAAGGTGACAAAATGTCACTCCTGTGATTAAGTCACGTTATTTGGTGCAGACTAGAGAGAGATTCTCCCGCTGGCCTTGACATGTTGTGAAGTGCCTATAGAGAGGTCCACATGGCATGGAATTATGGATGACCCCTAAAACCTAAGGGTAGCCCTCAGCCACAGCCAATAAGAAGCCAGCACCCTCAGCCATATGGCCACAAAGAAATGAATCCTGCCAATTTAAATGAGCTTGTAAGTGGATTCTTCCCTGGTATGTTTCCAGACAGGCTTGTGAAACTCTGGTCAGTAGACCCAGTGACACCACGCCCAGACTCCTGACCAACAGAAACTCTGAGATAATAGATGCTATGATGTTTTAAGCCACTAAGTTTGAGGTAATTTGTTATGATGCCAAAGTAAATGAATATATAGAGCTCTCTGTGATTTTTGTTAAGAGTTTGTATTTTTTTATATGTACATCCCTGGCTGTTTTTTAGACCCAATCTGGTAGTCTCTGTCATTAAGATGTAATTTCCACAAATTTAAATTTATATCTATAATTATGTCAAATTATTTCTACTATATTTTTTATTATTCATTTTTTAAAAGATTTTACTTATTTATTTGCGAGAGAGAGAGAAGGAGGGACAGCACAGAGGAAGAAGCAGATTCCGTGCTGAGCTGAGAGCGTGACGCAGGATTTGATCCAGGAACCCTGAGATCATGATCTGAGCCAAAGGTGGACGCTTAACCAACTGAGCCACCCAGGTGCCCCTATATTATTCATGTTTGGTATTTTCTGTTTCTCTCCCCTCCCCCACTTCTGGTTTTTGATTGAATAGCTTTAGTCCCCTTCTGTTTGCTTAAAAATTATACACTTATTTTTGTTTTTTTTTAATATTATAACTGTTTAACCCTATTTATCTCTTAAACTTGCTACTATCAACATTTTGCCTTTAACAAGCCAAGTATTTCAGCATCCTATTATGTCACTTAGGGCTCTTGTCTACTATTACATTATCTAGAATTTGGAGAGTATTATATAGATATAATCTAGAATTAAACTGCACTACCTCAACCTTGCATGCTTCTATAGCAACATCTGGACTGTTTTCATTATGAGAACATTCCTAAAAAGTGTTTCAATTTGTGTCTTTGGCAAATCCTATGAGATCTATGCCTCAGAATATTTCTATCCTGCCTTTACTTTGGAATGTCCATTGTGTTGGTTACAAATTTGGTTCATGACTTCTTTTCCTTCAAAACTTAAAACTTAAAAAATCAAAAACAAAACAACAAAAAAGTAAAACTTGTTGCTCCATTATTGTTTATGTTTCTTTGTTTCTGCTGATAAGTAAGATTGAATCTAATTCTTACCTTTCCATAGATAATGTGATTTTCCTCTCTGAAAACTGTTAGGTTTTTCTTTTGCACTTTGACCTTCACTGTCACTCTCTTGTGTTTGGACATAGACTTTATTTTTTTTTCTTTTCCTTCTTACTCAGCACTCCAGGAACTTTCAGCCCCATGTTTTAAGTCATTAATTCTGGATTTACCTCCAGCATTTCTCCAAATATTTCCTTGTCTTATTTTTTTTTCTCTCCTTAAAATCCTGTTACTCCTACCCTACAAATCTACTAACTTTCCTCTATACTTTCCTGAGGACCCTTCTCTGATCTGATCTTCCAATTTACCATGTCCTTCTCAAGTTAGCTCCATTTTAAAAATCTCATCTATGAGTTTCTCTGTTTCAAACTACCACAGTACTCGTGCCTAATAGTCACCCTTGCTTCTTTTTTATTCACTTATCTTTTGCATTTGTTGGGTACTGTTAATATTATCCCATATATTCTTTAATATATTTGTCATAATTATTTTTAATTTTGAGTCCATCTGTTCTAATGGCTCTGCTTCAGAATGTATGCCAGTTCTACTCTAAATAGTATAGATATTATATGTTGCTCAGTTTTTACCCTTCTTTTATAATAATATCATTCCTCAAGACTCAATTTATTTTGTCTTATGACCTCATATTTAGTTTTGTTTTTGGATCCTATGTTTTGGGAAGGGACTTATGGCAGGCCTTTGTCTGTGATGGCGGCAGTGTGTTTAGAAAGATAAGTAAGGATGAAGCCCAACTGCAGAGACCCTCTAGCACTGCAGACCTGCTCCCCGGGGAAATCCTCTGGTCCCAACTTTATCCCTGAACACTGTAGGAGAAGCAGGATGGGAAGATGAAATGGCACTAGGTTATAACTCATTGGTCTGAGAGGTATGGAGTGAGGGAGTGAAGGAGGGAATGCTTGGAGAAGTTGTTTATTCTGCAATTGTTTTATCAACTCCTTGTCTCAGAAGTGCTTTAGTTGCCTGCATGTTACCACATGGACACCATCAGTAGCAGAATGGCCCATGTGTAGCTAAGGTTATGGATAATTAATAACTGTGCCAAGAAGCATGTACCAGATGCCAAGAAGCAAGAGCAGATCATCCAACAAGAGGTCTGCCTACAGCCTACAACAGCCTTCTCCTTCTTCACCCCAATCAATGTCCTTCCTCTTCAATCTAGATCATCAGAAAACACCAGCTCGAGCAAATTTCAGAGCTCGCTTTTAGGAAGAGTCAGCAGCTCAAACTAGCTCACCATTTTCATTGCATTTTCTCTACATAACCTTGGGTCCAGTCCTGCATTATCTCTGAGTTTTAGCCGAGAGATGACTTTTTTGGTAAGAAGGAAAAAAATCTATGTTCAATAAAACTGTAAAGTGCTACCACTCCCACAGAACTCATAAGCTCTGATATTCCTGTTATTAAAGAAAGCATCAAACTCTTTCTGGGGGCTGGAACCACCTGGGATAGTATTGTTTAGTCAGCTTATTCACGGTGTAATTAATTAATACAACTGAACATTTATATCTCCACAAACTATCTGAGAATGAGAAAGTCCTAGAAAGTGGTGACACACCTCATATATTCATGTGGTTAAAAAACATGAATTGAACAATTTCCATGTGCCAGTCTCTAGGCTACAGAAACAAGTAAGTAAGATTAAGTACTTGTTTTGAAAGAGATATTCACTAAAATAATTATAAGGGGGGATAAGCAGAGTCTTAGAGAATTAAAATTAAATGAATTCACAGGTTTTGTACAAATTCCTAATGGAGCATAGAGAAAGGTATTCCTAATTCACCAGGGAAAGGAAGGAAGATTTCCTGGAGAAAATTTCCCACCCGATAATATGGCACAATATCAAGGTCACATGCTTCTGGACTCTCAGGAAACTTCTTATTAACAAGGTCCACCCTCGACTGCTCCAAAATCGCCACACGAGTATTCTGCTTTCCACTGCAGAAAAGCAAAATCAAAATAATCTCATCTGACTATTATTTCTTGAGTCTACAAGTTGTTTGCTAAACCAGTGAGGTATATGCCAGTTCTGACTTCTTGAAAGTGTGTTTTGTGGTAAGCCAGCACCTACCTATCCAAACATGGACCTTCTGGCACACCAAGGGGTGAGCACCTGTGCTTCTGAAACCCTGACATCTGGTCTTATATACATTCCAGATGAGGATGTGAAAACCATGTTCTGTTATTATTTTTCACTATTTCTTCTATCTAGAATCACTGAACAAGTCAGTTCTGTGGAGCCATTAGAAGTCACAACTCAAATCTCAAATATTAACATACCTTAATATTAAATCTACATAAGCTCTATAATGATAGGTAAGTCTCACCTTCTCTGCTCTTACTCTGACCATATGAAAATATTTTGCAAATGAAATACATCAATTATTTATTCAATAGAACTGCATGTGGTGTTACTGTTTCTTAGTTCTGGGGGAGGTGATAGGAACACAAAGCTAGCCAACACACAGAATTCCTCCTTCTTGTAATTTGCAGTCTCAAGGAACAGACTGATACTGAACAAGTAATTATAAATGCAGTGAATGCTACAAAGAGAATGTACAGGGTGCCGTGGAAGCACAGAAGGGGTGCTTTAAAAAAAAAAAGTGGCTTCCTCTGTAGAACAACTGTGGGAAATTGAGATTTCACATTAAAATCAATAGGGCTAGAATTGTATGCTTCGTTTTTTAGAGGCTGCACTGTAAACGGCCGTGCTTCTTATACCAGGATACCCATGGGGGATCCAGAAGCCACAGAATAAACACAATGCATATTTCTGGTGCTTGGGTTTCACTTGAAGATTTGGGAAAACAAACATTTTTTATTAAAACAAATATAGATATATTACGGAGTAGACTGTATGCATGTTAAAGATAAAAGATGAAACTTCAAAGAAATTTCACACTTGCTGTGATTCCCTTTGAACTACACCCCCAGACTCCCTAGGGGGTGTATATTCATTCTCCTCTGCCTTTAGGGATATGTTATTAAAAAAAAAATAATGTTGAGCAAGCAGTAGAAAGAGCATGGGGCCTGGCATCACTAGGAATAGCTGGGCAGCCTTTGCTAAGCCAGCTGTGACTCAGTTTCCTTGGCGATAACATAGAGATAATGTCTTACCTCTCAATATTGCTGTGAAGATTTAATCAGAGAGCAAATGAAAAATTTTCCCGGAATGTTTGCTACAAAATAGACACTCTATAAATATTAGTTACCTCTTCCAATAGCAGTGAAATAAATAGTTGTCTAAGATTCTAACTGCTTCAACTCAGCACAGCTAGAACCACAGAAGGAACAACCAAAGATAGCAGGTTTTAGGAAGCCCTGTGTTATGTTCCCATCTGTTTATCCATTAGCATAATAGCTACAGTAATAACAGCTAACAAATGTGAGTGTATGTGTGATGAATCTGAAATGCTTATAAACTGTAATTTAAGGAAAGAAAACAAACAAACCTACCCATTTTCCATATGTTAATATATTTTTACTCTGTATTACTATTTTTAACCATTTTATATTATGACCAAAAACAGGAAAAAAAACACGGGACTGCATCCATTCCTTTTGTGAATGGAGTAGAGGAGTAAAGAATATAAGAACTCTTGGTAAACTCTAAACCAGTAAACAATTACAAAGTCTGATTATGGCTATGATTATAAAGACATGCTAACAAAGGGCTTTGTAATTCTCAACACTAGGTACTTCCATATCCAGACAGCTGGCATATATATATATATATATATATATATATTTATTTATTTGTTCTTAAACTCAATTTTTACTGAATTTTGCTCTTTCCTTCAATGCCTTAAACCCCAGCAAATGAGGTAAACTGCAAAGTTTAGGAAACTTACCTATGGATAGAGAGGAAAATCCAATTATATCTTGTTCTTTTTCCAGTAAAGAAGTAGATAGGTAGAAGATTTATTTTAATTTTCCCAAATGTTTTATATCTAAAATGAAATTGGATGTCTTGATATTATAGCAGACTAGTTAAATAAAATTTATACTTGTCTCACCTAACAGAACTAAGTAAAAAGAAAACGTATCAAGGTTGTGTTTATTCTCAAATCCTTGTTACTTAAGGATATTATACTGGGGCCTAATAATTATATTATTATATAATTACAGAGCGATGACAGAAACTTGAGTTGTAGAGTAAAGAACTGCTTATCAGGATCTGCAGTGAAACAAATAGAAGTTTCGTTAGGAAAATGGTAGGTCTGAGCTATGCTGCCAATGCAGAAGGTCAAGGTCAGTTCATTAGGTATAAATCATATAGGGTTCATCACATCAAAGAAGGTCCAGGGAAGTGACTCAAGATTGGAGTCATATAATTATGGTCTTCCCAGTGCTAGAAGAGCTAAGAATTTTAGTTGCCTTCAAGAAAAGCAATCAATAACTGTCTTTAAACTATCAATAAGTGGATGGATGTCTGGTGTTTTCTTAAGGTCTCTGGCAGTAGCTACTGCACATTATTGCTTTCATGCAGGACTGAATACTCTAACAGCTAGGCATAGGGCAGAAATCATTGCCTACTTACCACAGGGGCAATGGTACCAAATACATTAACGTCTGACCGCAACTTAGCCAATGTTAGCAAACAGAAGTGACAGCTCATATTTCCTTCATTACAATGTCTTATGGCCAGAGCCCTCTGATGAGACGTTTCTTCTATCTGGGTCTCAGGGAAAGGTGTCATTTTACATCATATGTCCTATCAATTTCTGTATTTGCAATGGATCATGCTAATCCTAAATCCATGCAGTGAAATCTGGCTCCTTCCCCTGACAAGAACGGTCCCCACTGAGGCCTCAGGTCTATGGACCTATGAAGAACAGCAGAGTTTCCTTTGTTGAAAGTAAGGACAGAGAAATGCTACATCTCGTGTGTCCATGGCCATTTTCTCTACCAATCCTTTTTTATGGGTATGTAAGGAACCAAGTTCTTTCCACCAGACTTTTTGAGTTTTTGGAAGCTCTTGAACTTATCTGACAGCTTCAGGAGTCTAAAATGAAGACTGGCAGTTACAAAGGAGGTACTGAATATGTATCTTTAGTGATGCTGAGATTCTTGATTAATGCACCTTCCTTTACTGAATAAAAATACCTGCGGGACTTTTCCATTATTTGGTCCTTTTGTGTGTTTCTCAAAGTAAAATCGGTCTCCATGAATAAAAGATAGGTATGTTCTAATTCTGAAGCCTAAATATTAAATATGTATCTTTCAGGAAGACAGTATAAAAATCAGTTTGGGTTCTTTGCTTGTGAACAACAGAAACTGACTCTAGGTCACTTAAGCTAAAAAGTACATCAGGGATCTAATGCAATCAAAGAGAAAACTGAAGAACAAATCCTAGAAATAAGAAGAGGCAGTCATTCCTGGGGATAGAAGGCCCCTGGACATGTCATCTCACCAAGAGAATTTTCCTGATAGACATCAGGTTACTGTTGGGAAGCAAGAATGGCTGATAGGTTAGTTGCACATTCTTTTTTGTTTTTTTGTTTTTTAAAATTGTATTTATTGGGGCACCTGTGTGGCTTGGTTGGTTAAGCCACTGCCTTCTGCTCAGGTCATGATCCCAGGGTCCTGGGTTCGGGCTCCTTGCTCAGCAGGGAGCCTGCTTCTCTCTCTGCCTCTGCCTGCCACTCTGCCTGCTTGTGTGCTTTCTCTCTCTGACAAATACATAAATAAAATCTTTTTAAATTTTTATTTATTTATTTATTTGGGAGAGAGAGAGAGAAAGAGAGAGAGAGATCACAAGTAGGCAGGCAGAGAGAAAGGGGGAAGCAGGCTCCCTGCTGAGCAGAGAGCCCCATGCGGGGCTCGATCCCAGGACCCTGAGATCAGGACCTGAGCCAAAGGCAGAGGCTTAACCCACTGAGCCACCCAGGTGTCCCAACACATTCTTTGTTTTTTGTTAGAAGTTACAATATTCCTGGAAGATTTTATAATAGACTTACCAGCACCCTTAACCACTCCATAAAACTGGTGCTGAATAAACAGTTGACATTTAGAGTGACTGAGACTGCTTAAGCATTAAACTTAAGTATATTTTTTCACCAGATTTGGGATCTTCACTTCTGCAAAGTCCCTACTTTCTTTACCAGAGCAATATTTCCAAGAGGAAAAAAGATAATAATAATTTGAAGAGATCCAAAAACCTTTGTTTTCTTACAACCACAGGAATAGATTCACTGAAGCCCAAGATATTGATCACAGATATTCATTAGAATAATGAATTAAATGAATGCCTATGATTTTAATTTAGAGATTCGATACCACTTCAAAAATATTTTTAAAGTAGAAAACCTGCTACACATGTAAATCCAAAAGCTACAGCAGCGCCCTTCCTCTACCTAATGTAGTTCTCTGTCTTATGTCTTTCTTGAATGTTCTTGGTCTCCGGGCTCTGAAATTATCCAGTTATGACTGGCATATGTCTACATTTTCCATTATGTTTGCTGTATATCCCAGATGAAGGCTGTTCCTTTTCACTTATATTTTCTCCCCATTTATCTTCTCATTGAGAGAAGGGTTCAGGATAACAGGACACCCCTAATTACATCTGGTTAATTTAAAGTTCTTGGGTTGTTCTTATTCTGTACTGGCAGTAAAAAACTTCAAGTTTTTGTCCTCAAAGAGACTGATATTTAAGGCATATGGAAATTTAGCTTCTTTTTAAGGTGGGTTGGGATGATATTGAGTGATACAGTTTAATTTGAACCTCAATCCATTTGAAAGGAACCCTCATTGACTGGAATGAATGTGGAAATTGTGTCAAGAGTCCTGGGTTTAACCAGATCTGATTTCAGAAAGATAATTTGCAGCCCTGAAACTTCATTGGTGATGCCACTAATCCTACAACGTGGTCGTGCAAATTATCTGATATGATCTACTTATTCTATTCATTCATTCAACAAATATTATTTGAGCTCCTACTGTGCAGCAATCCCCTTACTGGGTACTGGGAGTACAGAAGTAAATAAAACAGACCAGGGCACCTGGGTGGCTCAGTCAGTTAAGCATCTGACTCTTGATTTCAGCTCAAGTCATCATCTCAGGGTCCTGGGGTTGAGTAAGACCCACTGTGCTGGGCTCCACACTCAGTGCAGAGTCTCTGCTTGTCCCTCTCCCTTCCTCAGCTTGCTCTCATTCTTGTTCTCACTATCTCAAATAATTAAATAAATAAAATCTTAAACACACATACATACACACACAGACCTTGCCTCATGAAGCTTACATTTTATTGAGAGAAGAAAGCTATTAAACACGTAAGTACACATATAAATAGGATAATTATAGGTGACTTGAAGAAAATACAGCAGGGTAATGAAAAGGGGGTAATGATAGCTAATTTAATTAAAATGGTTGAAGAAGACCTCTCTGAGTAGAAAATATTTGAATAGAGATGTCGATGATGAAAATAAGCTAGCCAGGCAAAGGGCTGGGAGAATAGCTTTCTGGGAAGAAAGAACAGCTAGTGAAAAATCTTAGGACAAAGAGCTCAGCACATTGGAAGATGATCTCCATGGAGCAGGGCAAGTAAGACAATGAACAGTAAGAGAGAACCTGGGAGAGGCACATAGAGACCAGTCACTGGACATCATGAGAAATTTGGATTTCATTCTAATTATAACAGAAAACCACTGGAGCATTTCAATCAGGAGAAAAATAAAATTTAATTGTTAAAATCTTGTTTTCTGCTGTTTTAAATTGGTCATAGAAGAGGAGAATAGAGGCTGATCGATAATAGGATGTTTTTGCTCAGGTATAGGTTGCCCAGGGATTTGAATAAATGACCATGGAAATAGTGAGAAGCAGAGGGATTTGATATATATTTTGGGGTACAGCACACAGGATTTTCTGACATATTGGATATTGGGGAATTATGCTGAAGAAAGGGATTCTGGATGAGCCAGTCCCTTTTGAACTGGTAAACTAATTGGATGAGCGGTGATGCAAGTAACTGTTATGTGCAATCCTGGGGAAGGAGTAGGTTGGGAAGTCAGTGAGAGTGGGCTGAAACAGACAAGTGGACTAAAAAATTAAAGACCTTGGACATGTTAAGTTTGTGATACCTTTTAACCATTCAAGTGGAAATTCCTATATGAATCTAGAGCTCAGGTTAAGAAATGAGGGAGACCGAACACACAATCTTTGCTGTACATATAACCAGTGCTACATCCAGCCGGCTAGCTACCTGTCTGTGATTTTTATTTGTATTTGCCTTCTTCCTAGCTATCTATATAGTAATTTGTTATTACAGATACTCAGTAAATGTGAGTGGGATGTAAATCACACGGTTTTATAAAATATAGATTCTATCATGCTTTTTACATGGAATCCTTCTGCTTTATGAAATCTGGAGCCAACGTTGTAAAATATAATTTCACATTCATTAATAATTTAATTTGGTAAAGGACATGGCTGAGTATTACATAAACTTCTTTTCCCATTCAAATAATTCCAGCTCATCTTATTTTTTTCTTAATATTTTCAAGAGAACCCATGTATGAGCAGCCACTGAGAAAGGGTCACAATCTGGACCTCATTTAAAAAGTTAATTTAGGGGCGCCTGGGTGGCTCAGTGGGTTAAAGCCTCTGCCTTCGGCTCAGGTCATGATCTCAGGGTCCTGGGATCGAGCCCCACATCAGGCTCTCTGCTCAGCAGGGAGCCTGCTTCCTCCTCTCTCTCTGCCTGCCTCTCTGCCTGCTTGTGATCTCTCTCTATCAAATAAATAAATAACATCTTTAAAAAAAATAAAATAAAAAATAAAAAGTTAATTTATCTGAAGAAGGTTTAGGGTTAGTGGGTTTTATCATTAGCTTAAATGTGTTTCTTTCTGTCAGGCGTTCTTTAATGTATTTTTAGCATTAACATTTTGGGAAATAAAAACTTGCTCAGAAGAGAGGAGAAAAAGTTTCAAAATAGCTGTCATTTACAATGCCTGAAATTTATGCTTGAAAAACCTAAAGAAGATTTGCCATCAGGTTCACATTATAGATTTATAGGAAGAGAATGAGGAAATTGATGGTACCATACAGTAAACACTTTGCAATTTGCTTTGAGATGCCTTTTACTCCTGAGACAGAATCCTGGAGGCTGGGGAAAGAATATGTATGAAATGACCGAGGAGTAACAGAAGCCTCGAAGAATAATAGGATCCTGTACTGATAAGCTGGGAAGATTTCTGTTAACAAAACATGTCGTACTTGGTGGAATTTTATTCATCCACAAAATTTCAGGCTTCTTGGATTCAGAGAATGTAGTACTTGCTAGTCATTTGAACCATAAGATAACGTTTTAATGAGGATTATGTGATTTCACTGGAAGGGAAAATGTTCTAAATCCTTCCACTCAAAATTGACGACTTGTATTTAAAACTGTCTGACACTTTCTAAAGTCTGAATATAGATTTAACACTAGGCAAGCAATGCTGGGTCCCATTTTGTCGGAACTGTTGTCTTCTAGAATTATATTGTTTGATGTTAGAACACTGGGTGTTAGACACAAACAACGAATTACGGAATACTATATGAAAAACTAATGACGTACTGTATGGTGACTAACAAAGTAATAAAAAAAATTATATATAAAAAAGAAATCTGGATCGTGGCTGTAGTTCTCCTTCCTTTCGCTAGGGCAAGAGAGTCTAAATCATTGGAAGCCATGGAATCAGAAATAATCTTTTACACTTTGTTCACAGCCCGAGCCCCATGGTCCAAGACTGTTCCTGTGCTGCCTGTGCAGTGCTTCCCAGGCTGCCCATCAGACTGTGAAAAGCTTTTTTGGAAGAGAGAGCCACGAGAGAAGAGCATCGCAGAATGAGAACGCGCAAAACAAGCCCGTGTCAAGGGCAAAAACGTAGACGGACATAGAACTGCTGAGACGAATAGAATGTAGTCAGAAGAGCCACCCTCCAAGAGGAGGTGGTGAAAATGAAAAACACAAGGATGTTCCAAGGCGGTGTGAATGGCAAAGATGAAGAGCTTAAGCTCTGGGAACCAGGCTGTCTCCTGTCCTTCCACCCTGGCTCTGCCCCTGAGTAGCTGTGTCACTCTGCACAAGTGACTTGAACACCTCTGTGTCTTTCTTCCCCATTAATACAATGAAGATAATAGCAGCACCTATCTCATAAGCTACTGTGAGATGAAGTGAGTTGGTATGTTTAATAGATTTAGAATGGTACTAGGTGAGTAGTACACCCTTGGTCAATATTTAGTTTTTGTTTTCATATAGTGAGTTTAAGAATGAGTTTTTTTTTTTAAAAAAAGGATTATGCGAGGCAAAGTTTGGAGTAATTCACAATTAGTTTTTATCCTTACCCAAGGACATCTCAGTAGAAACACACACACACATACACACCCTCTGAGTCAATCCAATCCAATCATAGGGTAGGGTATGGAAGAAACTTAACAGGTAGACTATCACGTTTCAACCTAAAAATAACAACCAGAAATTAAAGGACTCTGGGGGTAGCTCCAGAGGAGAAAGAAAAAAAAAAGTAGAAAATTCTTCAGGGCATGTTATTGATATTTTATGAGAATTTGATAAACTAAAGCATTCAAGAGTGAGTGCTAAATTTGTGCAGGGTAATAAAGGCTTCAGAAGGTAATAAGAATCTTGGACCCTGCACACATAAGGTGCTCTAAGAGGTTTGGTAATTACCTAAATGAAAGAACATCACCGTTTCCATAATCACAATTCAAATCCAGGGGTCACTTATGGTTGCTAATGTTACAGATGCCATTCCATCTTCTGTAGCACAGAGGCTTTTAGCATGAAGCAGCTTACAGCCGTTTCCTGTGCCTTGTTCATTTCCCCATCATTTCAATGAGATATTTTAGCCTTGTACATAAAACATTTTCAATACTAGAGCCTGTTCGTGGAAAAGCTTTGCCATTTGAATATAACATCGAGCACATGAATGTGAGCAACAAAGAAACCTTAATGAAAACAGGGTTCAAAGGACTTAAGTTAATGATAGTTTATTTTAGTGAAGATGTTCACATGCACAATTATGATGTCTAATTATACTTCTATCTTTTTTAGGTGAGTCTGGCAAATTTGAAATATATCAAGGGGATTCTTTTAGATTTCAGATTGTCCTAAAGAATCTCCACCAAAATTAAATAACAAGATCATTACTCTCATGAATTATTATTATATTGATATTCCATGCCCAATGTGTTTATAGGAGTAACTTATATAATAGCAAGGTAATATTCTCCAGTGATTTTTCTGTGTCAGAAGTCCCCAAGACCACCTCTGTTTTGATGACTCCTTATAAGGACTCATAGGACTCAGCCTATGGTCATGCTCATGGCCACGATTTATTACAGTGAAAAGATACAAAGCAAAATCAGCAAAGGGAAAAGGCACATGGGGCAAAGTTCAAAGGAAACCAGACGCAGCTACCAAGAATCATCTCTCAGTAGTCAGACAGAATGTGCTTAATTCCCTCAGCCTGTGAGTTGTAACAACATGTGTGAAGTGTAATCTAGCAGGGACACTTTAGAGACTCAGTGCCAGGGATTTTATTAGGGGCTGGCCACATGGGTACCCTCTGCATAGTATATACCAAAATTTCAGACTCCAGAAAAAAAATCAGGAGTTCAGCATAGACAATATTGTTCATACAAACAGTTTAGGCACCCTGAGCCACTTTTACAACCTAGGAAATTTTTATATCAGTTAGGGAACTATTTGCCAGTCAAGTTCCTGACACCGGCTATGGAACAACTTTGTAAGCAGACCTTTCTAAGGGTAGCAATCCAGGCTCTTTCCTGCACATGTACCAAGGCAGACTTTCAGACCAATTTTTAAACCAGAGAAGAAGGGAGCTTGCTTTTTTGACAACCCCGAACTTGACTTGCCTAATGAAACTGTCAGAAATGGTAGCACGGTTCCACAATATAGGTCACTGCCAACTGACAAGTGCATAGGCTCTATTAATGCATTTTATCACTGCCACCTAACCACTGCTTTGCCATTTTTTTTTTCTCCTCTAAGGAACTATCACACATGCCCCAATCCACTCTAAAGAAAAAAATGTGATGTAACCCTTAGAAAGATCAGTGCTCTATCTAACAGGGAGTATATCCATCTAATTTTACTAAAGAGAATTTTCACAACTATCAAAATGAAGAGACAAATTTCTATGTCAGAGATTCAGAAATCTTGAAGAAATCTCAGTTAATTATTGCTTTTCTTCAAAATCATAATTTCTAAAATGAGAAACAAGAAACATAGAAGTCATTTTGACACTCCCCCTTCTCACCATTTATTTGTCAATTGTTAAACTGTGCCAATGTTAGTTCCTAGAATATTTTCCAAATCTGTCTACCTCTCTCCATATCCACTCTGTCACTCTCATCTGAGCTAGCAATATTGCTTTATGGTATACTAATAAAGACTTCTGACTGGTCCTCCAGTCTTCCATATTGATCCTACCTTTTCCATGATCTATCTTACAGGCAGAGTGATCTTTCAAAAAATCAGTCACCCCAGGTTACCCATCAACATCTTTCCATATGTTGATGACAAAAACACCCAAATCATTATCAGGCTCTGTGTTATCATGCCTTGATGACCTTGCCTTCTGAGTTCCATCCACAGAGACCTTATACACTGTAGGGTCTGCTCACCAGTGGCTCGCCTTCTTAGTTAAGTTCTACTCATTTAGTCTTGACTCAAAATATCACCTTCTTGGGAGATCCTTTCTGATCTGTTTCTTTGCCCCAAAGCACACTTATGCTCGCTCTCTCTCTCTCTCTCTCTCTCACACACACACACACACTTACACACATTCTTGGTCATATTCTCCTTCTGGATATTCTTTAGCATCCTGTAATTTTCCTTCACAGATATATCAGAATTATAATTATCTGTAGAATTAGTTGTATGCTGCGTATCTGTACCTGTAGAAATAAAAGCTACATGAGGGCAGGGATTCATTTTACCTTGTTTATTCCTCTATCTGCAGAATCTCTCACAGTGCCTTGTACAAACTTGATGCTGAATAAATACAGATTGAATGAATGAATCACTTGCTATCTCTTTATGTCCTGTGCTTTACTGTCCTTAGCATGGTACTGAGCGTGACCAGAACAGACCTAACAAATACACAAGTACATTGGTTGCTATGTATATTGGTAAAATCTCAAAAAATCTCAAAATTATTTACGCAGAATGTTGCATTTTCTATTTGTTCTTGTCATTGTGTTTGTTTTATATTTTATATTTTAGTATTTACAACGAATGAGTTCCCATAAAGACGTGAAAGAGGTAATAGAGTATAATCATTAGAGAATAAGAGAAAGGACGATTTTTAACACCTAAGTCCTGTCATGTACAAAGCCTTAAATATGTGTTTTCCACATATTCTACCAGATTATTAGATGACTTTTATCTCTCTTCCTCAATGAGCCACTTCTGCCACCTGAATCAGGCATCCAGTATGCACCTGTGGGCCCTTCTCAATTCCAATCTAAAAGGACACAGAAGACAAAATTCTTGCCTTTGATTATCATTCAGAATTTCATTTCATTTAGGACTTACTCATAGATGTTGAAGTATGAATATTGTCTTTGTTTTCTTGTCTGTATCATCTTCCTGCTTATTCACTCTTAAAACTAAGACATTCAGAATCTCTCCTTATTGAATTGAATAGAGTTGGATTAAAAACCAGCTTTGAAGTGACATCACCAAGACAGCTACATAGGTTATTTCTGACTTCATTTCTCCACAGAAGAATGACTAACAACTATTCAAAAATAAGACATTGCTGAGAGAATCCTAGAATAAGGGGTTGAGACTGAAACACCTCCCTGTACCTCAGAGTCCAAGAGATACTGCATTGAAGGGAAAGAGAATTGACAACACATTGACTGCTTTGACCCTCCCCCAGGCCAGGACAGCACCATTCAGAGAAGTGTCCTTTGAGCCTCTGGTTTCCCCAGTGAAAAAGAGAACCCCAGGTGACAACCAGCCCCCCACCAGCATTGGGGGTTACTCTGCTGGAGCTGCTACATTGATATCCCCCTATGGGGACTAGGGGGGAGGTTGTATAGGGCCCATTCACTTGGAATCTGACTGTGATGAGCAGTGTGAAGGACCTTGCAATAATTAACAATGGATCTTGGCCAAATGAGTTCTTAACGTGTAGTTCCCAACCAGTGGTTATGCTAATCTGCAGAACCAAGGTGGGATGTACTCTGACCAAAGAACTTGGTGGGGCACAGATCTGCCTGATTCAGACCCTGGAATAAAGAGTTTTGCTGGCTCTAGTTTGCCCCCAGTCAGGCAAGGAGCTGAATCACAGCCCACCATCTATGAAGAATCTCTTCCAGCTCCATCTGACCGGAAGGACTGATGACAACTCCAGGAAGCTGTGTGGCTCAGCAGTGCTTGAGCTGAGAGGTGACCAGACAGAGCTGATCTCCCCCATAGCAAAGCCAATACTGAGCATGGAACATTCGCTTGCTACAAGGCAGGGGTTAATTAACAGCCAAGGCTGAGGGTAACCCTGGGTCCTTCCAACCAGAATGCCTGTTTAGGAATTTGAGATGGCCCAGAGTATCCATTTCTACTTCCACATAGGCAAGGGAGCTGAGACATAGCCCTGCCTGCTTTAGACCGTCTCTTCTGTCCCCATTGGACCAGAAGAGCTGGTGACAACCCATGGAAGTTTTGTGACCCCAGGGGTGCTCGAACCAAAATGTAGGTCTGAAGAACAGGTAATCTACAGAGCAAAGCCAGTGTCCCTGTGTGATCAGGGAACTTGGGGTGTGGATTAGCTAAGACAACAACTGAAGAGCTCTAAAATGTTTAGAGCTGTTTTTCCCACTGGAGCCCAGGCAGGGTATCTTTGTAGCCCTGCTCATTGCTGAAAATATCCTACAGCCTGTCCAAACAAAGAAACTAACTAGAACATACAGGAAACTCCATAGCCCATTCAATAACCCTATATACAGTGGCACTTGAATAGAGAGCACAGCCCATGGCTTTCCCTGTCTGCAGAGCAAAACCAGTGGTCTCACTTGACCAGGGAATTCAGTGTATACCCTGGCCTGATTTGAGTCCTCAAACAACAAGCTCTAAAGGTCGTGGTCCTGTGCTGCTGGCCAGTCAGAGCTGAGAAGTTAGTTCATAGCCACCTCCACTATGTATCCAGTCATTACCATCTAGCAAGCCTGACCAGAGAATCCAGGCAACTGTGGAGTCCTTACAGCCTTACTTGGGTAGGGAACCAAGCCAGCAGTTCTATCCAACTGTTCTCAGCCAGTGAGGTACACCCCCATCCCCATCATCTGAGCTTGAACAGTTGTCTTGCCCCCAAATAAACCATAACAGGAGGCCCCACTTGCCCAGGGACCTTACCAGCAAACACACCCAGAGATCCAAAATGAGTTGACTGATGAAGAACTGTCAACTTTGTCAGGATTACAAAAAATCAGGATCAGGTAAATATGACACCACCAAAGGAAACTAATAAAGGTACAGTAACTGACCCTTAAGAAAAAAAAAGGAGTTCTATTAAGTGTCAGACAAAGAATTCAGAATAATCTTCCTAATTCAGTTTATTGAACTATAAGAAAATACAGAGAGACAATTAAACAAAATTACGAAAACAATGCATGAAAAAAAGAGAAGTTTGGCAAGGAAATAGCAACCATCAAAAAAACAACTAGAAATCCTAGAGTTGAAAATTACAATAAGTACCATCCATCTTTTTCAAAGAAATGGAACAAATAATTTTAAAACTTATATGGAACCAGAAAAGACCTCGAATAGCCAAAGGGATATTGAAAAACAAAGCCAAAGTTGGTGGCATCACAATTCCGGACTTCAAGCTCTATTACAAAGCTGTCATCATCAAGACAGCATGGTACTGGCACAAAAACAGACACATAGACCAATGGAACAGAATAGAGAGCCCAGAAATAGACCCTCAACTCTATGGTCAACTAATCTTCGACAAAGCAGGAAAGAATGTCTAATGGAAAAAAGACAGCCTCTTCAATAAATGGTGTTGGGAAAATTGGACAGCCACGTGCAGAAAAATGAAATTGGACAATTTCCTTACACTACACACAAAAATAGATTCAAAATGGATTAAGGACCTCAATGTGAGAAAGGAATCCATCAAAATCCTTGAGGAGAACACACAGGCAGCAACCTCTTCGACCTCAGCCATAGCAACATCTTCCTAGGAACATCACCAAAGGCAAGGGAAGCAAGGGCAAAAATGAACTTTTGGGATTTCATCAAAATCAAAAGCTTTTGCACAGCAAAGGAAACAGTTAACAAAACCAAAAGACAACTGACAGAATGGGAGAAGATATTTGCAAACGACATATCAGATAAAGGACTAGTGTCCAAAATCTATAAAGAACTTAACAAACTCAACACCCAAAGAACAAATAATCCAATCAAGAAATGGGCAGAGGACATGAACAGACGTTTCTGCAAAGAAGACATCCAGATGGCCAACAGACACATGAAAAAGTGCTCCATATCACTCGGCATCAGGGAAATACAAATCAAAACCACAATGAGATATCACCTCACACCAGTCAGAATGGCTAAAATCAACAAGTCAGGAAATGACAGATGCTGGCGAGGATGCGGAGAAAGGGGAACCCTCCTACACTGTTGGTGGGAATGCAAGCTGGTGCAACCACTCTGGAAAACAGCATGGAGGTTCCTCAAAATGTTGAAAATAGAACTGCCCTATGACCCAGCAATTGCACTACTGGGTATTTACCCTAAAGATACAAACGTAGTGATCCAAAGGGGCACGTGCACCCGAATGTTTATAGCAGCAATGTCCACAATAGCCAAACTATGGAAAGAACCTAGATGTCCATCAACAGATGAATGGATCAAGAAGATGTGGTATATATACACAATGGAATACTATGCAGCCATCAAAAGAAACGAAATCTTGCCATTTGCGACAACATGGATGGAACTAGAGCGTATCATGCTTAGCGAAATAAGTCAAGCGGAGAAAGACAACTATCATATGATCTCCCTGATATGAGGGAGTGGTGATGCAACATGGGGGCTTAAGTGGGTAGGAGAAGAATCCATGAAACAAGATGGGATAGGGAGGGAGACAAACCATAAGTGACTCTTTTTTTTTTTTTTTTAAAGATTTTATTTATTTATTTGACAGAGAGAGATCACAAGCAGGCAGAGAGAGAGGAGGAAGCAGGCTCCCTGCTGAGCAGAGAGCCCGATGCGGGCCTCGATCCCAGGACCCTGAGATCATGACCTGAGCCGAAGGCAGCGGCTTAACCCACTGAGCCACCCAGGCGCCCACCATAAGTGACTCTTAATCTCACGAAACAAACTGTGGGTTGCTGGGGGGAGGGGGGTTGGGAGAAGGGGGGTAGGCTTATGGACATTGGGGAGGGTATGTGCTTTTGGGTAAATTGGAAGGGGAGATGAACCATGAGAGACTATGGACTCTGAAAAACAATCTGAGGGGTTTGAAGTGGCGGGGGGGTGGGAGGTTGGGGTACCAGGTGGTGGGTATTATAGAGGGCACAGCTTGCATGGAGCACTGGGTGTGGTGAAAAAATAATGAATACTGTTTTTCTGAAAATAAATAAATTGGAAAAAAAAAAAGAAAATTACAATAAGGTGAGTTTTAGGAATCCCACTGAAACTGCAGTGGCGGTCAGAAATGAGGACAGCCTTGGGAACTGTGAATTTAGACTTTGCGGTTTGCCTAATGTTAGATAGTATCTAAAAGCAAAACAAAACAGAAATCCGCCAACCTACCTAGATAGTATAAACATGGGGAAACATGCATTAAGAGTCACACATCAAAGAAAAAAAAAATCCCTTGATATGACAAGTTGGTAAATGCAATAGCCATAGGATGCCACACAAAGAAATCCACGCCATATAGCCTTTTCTGATGTTTACTTTAAATTAAACTTTAATTCCCTTCTATTTGTCTAATAATATTTCTGAAACATAATTTCACAAACATTAATAGGTTGCTAGAGAAACAAAGATTTATTGTCTGGAAGCCTGGAAAAATAATCCATTCCATTAACATCCTTACCTCAATGTTTTCATTATACTCATTACCACTGTCTATTTTTTAACATATACTCCTGCCCTCAACTGGCTACAGAGTGCTATTTTTATTTTACGGCTTTTCAAGTATTTTTTTATTCTTTCTGAAATGATTGCCTTCTCCATTCTTTATAAGATTAACAACTATTCATCTTCCATGTTTAAATTACATTTAAATTATATTTATACATGTATACACACACACAAGTATAAAAATATATATGTATATATACAAATTATAATTGTATTATATATTATTATATACTATATATTATAATATATTATGTATACTAAATATTATATATACATTATATAATATAATCTATATTTATATTGTATATAAATATATAAATTATATCTTAAAATATATAATATATAGTAAATATATTATTATAATTTGTAGGTATAATTTATATATTTATTTATTTGACTACTTGACTCTAAACTCTAGTCTGTTTCATCCTGCACTATATCTTTATGTGTTTTATATGATACCTGGACAATACAAGATGCTATTTAAAAAAAAACCTTACCTGTCTTAACTGTAATTTTTGCAAACTGGTTATAAGGATGTAAGATATGTGATTGACAAGAGATAGGAACTAACAAGTCAGAAGTTTAGCAATTGTTTATTTGCAGAGGTGAAGAGGGGTGGAACAAGCAAGAAATGTCTGTGGAAGATGCTGAAGAAAAGGACTTGAGAATCTCTTCCATGCTTTTGGAGTAAGAAGACAGAAATCCAGCAGTAGGTCAAACTTGACTGAGATAGAGAGGGTACCTAAGGCAATTCTGGGCAAGAGATTCATGGTAAAGCAGCAAACAGCTACATGTAGGACAATTGCAGGTAGAGTCAGTCCATTTGGATGCAGACTGTGATGGGTAGATTGGACACTGCTCTTTCTAAGACTGGGTCTGAGAAGAGCCTGTCTTAGACACAAATCCAGCTAAACCTCTGAAATAAGAATTCTGTGTTAAGCCAGAACAAGCTGAATTCTGTGACAGAATGTGTGCACTTATCCTTTACCACCTGTTTATAATTTGTGCACCAAGAGTAACCATGCAAAAGGGAATTTTTTTTTTTTTAACTCACTCAGACCATCTTTCAGTTTCCTGATGGCACCAAGCTTGTTACCACCCAAAAACTCATGTCCCCTTCCCTGTGTCTGGAACATTTCCCTAACTCTGGTTAAAACTTACTCACTCTCACTGCCCCATATTCCATGTACTCCTAAAAGACTTTCTCCATTCCACCCAATTCCACATTGCTGACTTTATAACATAAGGTCCTGATCAGATATTTATGTGAATTATTCTTACAAAATTCATGATAACTTATATACACTTCTGCATTTGTATTTATTGAACAACTTATTTCCCTACCAGCCTACTAAGGTTAGAGTTGTAAGATTAGAGTTGATGTCTCATTTTGTTTACAATTGTCTTTAATTCTTAGCATGTTGACTGGTGTAGTGATTAATAAATATTGACTGAATGAATACCAGTTATGAAGGCACACCAGGCTAATAATCTCCCATGGAAGAGGGGTGGAGAACTGTCATAGGTTATGAGCACAAAGTTTCCAACACATATGGAAAATTCCTACTAAATATGAAGTGATAGGATAGATAGTCAAGTGTGGGTACCTTACTGTTGTAGGCACCTTGATGGTTTCAATATAACTTAACCATGTTGTGTTTTCTTTAAGATGTAATCATATCTTTTGGGGCTGTAGACTGTGGGTTCATGTTAATTGTCCTGGTTGCCAATTAGTAAATGCATTATGGCATTTTCATAGTATATTAACAAAAGAAGAAAGTCTATCAGGTGGAAATAAAGTAAATTTAATTAATCTCACTGGAAAAAAAAATCAGATGATCTAGAAAAAGCCATATTTTGAAAGAGGCTGAATTTATACTGAAAAAATAAGTTGCACTATAAAATAACGTTGGAAATAGAAAAAAAAGAAAAGACCACATGATTGCACATTAAGTTAGATAATTTTTGAATCATGTCTTTTCAAAAGAACTAGGATAAAGGTGTAGAATAAACTTGGCCCTCTTATTTTGTTTTTCTTGAGTAATTTTATACTAAATATCTGCATTAGATATCCTGTTATCATAAGACTCATTAATCTCTACCAACATTGGTGAACAGCTAGTAGTGAGCAGGCCTAATGGAGCCCTACCTTTTGTCAGTAGGGATGCCATCTAACTTTGTTACTGCTCTAGATTAGTTTTTAACTGAAATTGCTTATATATTACTATTACTGTTAATGGGAAAATATATTAAATATGGATTATATCTTTCATAGTCTAGCTAGCTGGGCATCTTGGACTTAATACTCCCCATCTGTGACCCTTTACAATACATTAAGCACACCTTTTCAGCAGCAGCCCTATTACAGTTAATCATGCTGAGGAAGAGATTGTACTAAACGTATTAGCAAGACACTGACATTAACCAAATGCTAGTCAGATGTGTCAGGGAACAAAGAGCTAAATCTAGGCTCTGTCTTTTCAATGGACTTTGAGCTTTTAAGTCAATGGTATCTAAGTCTCTCCTTCCATCAGTAGGAGGATTGCTGGTCTCTCGGATTACACTGACATGTGGCCACACGTATTGTAAAAATATAGTAGTCAACTTACCCAATTCTTTGGGAAATTTAGATGGAAATTTTACTAATTTACTTCTCTGCAATGTGCAGTTTTTTCAGTGAAAAGCAAAATACATTAAGTACATGGGGTTACAGGAAATAACACAAGGCTTTTAAACTCTTCAGGAAAAACAAAACAAGTCAAACAGGAAGTACAATGATAATTTCAGCAACGTACAGAATGCACTATACATTTCATTTTGGAAACTACATTGCCTTCTACAAAAAAGTGGATAAATGGCACAGCCTTATGATATGAGATGTAAATGTTAATAGGAGATCTCAAATGTCTGGCAAGAATATGCTTCTGAAAGCCTTGGAACAATTGGGGCATCTGGCTGGCTCCGTAGGTAGAGTATGTGACTCTTGATCTTGAGGTCATGAGTTCAAGCCCTATGTTTGGTATTGAGCTTACTTTAAAAAAACAAAACAAAACAAACAAACAAAAAAAAACCCGAAAACCTTGTAACAGAAAGAACAGGAGACTGAGACAAAGCTATTGCACTGGAATAGGGAACTGAGACCTACATGTATCAAGAATGATTGTTAAAAAAAAAAAAAAAAAAAAAAAAAAAAAAAAGTTTAAAAAAAAATGGGGCGCCTGGGTGGCTCAGTGGGTTAAGCCGCTGCCTTCGGCTCAGGTCATGATCTCAGGATCCTGGGATCGAGTCCCGCATCGGGCTCTTTGCTCAGCGGGGAGCCTGCTTCCTCCTCTCTCTCTCTCTCTCTGCCTGCTTGTGATCTCTCTCTGTCAAATAAATAAATAAAATCTAAAAAAAAAAAAAAAAAAAGAATGATTGCTAAATTGAATTGTAACTTTCTCAGCTTTATACAGTGAAATTATAAATGTCTGAAGGTGGGGCTGATGGGTAGACCTGCCCTATCAGGATGAGGCTGACCTGCCCTATCAGGATGAGGCTGAGATCCAGAAATAAGCTTTCTAACAAAGAGCAGATATTCCTATGGTTCAGTATGGAGCATAGGAATACACAGAATACATAGAGTGTAAGAGGAAGCTGATAAAAGGAGATTGCAGATACAGGGCTATTTAGGAAGAAAATAGTATTGAGAAGACTCTGACCTATCCACATGTTAACTTCAGGTTACATCAGTTTCCTATACTTTACTAGTAAGCTATGTATAATTTGTCCCATAGAGTAGCTTTAGGTCTTCTCAGGGAATCCTTTATTATACTTTAAGGTCCTAAATTTAAAAAATTAATTCTAATCTTATTTTACATATTTAAGCCCTAATATTTGTATAATCTTTCACTCAAAAATTCTATTCCTGAGTAGTATTACTTTTTACTCATAAATTATTAGCTAATATATATGGTACCTACCATGAGTCCGCCATGGTCTACATACTTTATGTACAACCTCAATAAATTCACACAGCTATCCTATGAGACAGGTACAATTACATTTCGCAGATGAAATGAGGCACAGGAAGGGTAAGCAGCTTACTTAGCTAAATGGCTCACATAGCCATTAGCACACAAGGCTGTGAACCCAAAGATTCTGGTTCCTAGGGACTGTACTCTTAGCCACTAGAGAATACTACTTACCATGGGGATAGAAATACAAGTTCACTAAAATGGCAAAACCATCCTAGATGAAATAACTAGAGATTTGTTTTTAAAAAAAGTTATGGCAGAGCCTCATGATAGACGACATAAAATGTTATTCTACTCCATGAAAAACGACCATGTTATACGGATTAACCAGAAAAGTAACTAACTTTGGTCATGAGTCTGGATATTGTGAAGTGGAATCCCTAGCTGACCAGTGAAGGACATGCAGCATGAACAGCAATAAATCCCTGTTGCTTTAAGTCATTGCAATTGTGAGCTTTTTGTTACTGGAGCCTAATATAGTCCATTCTAACTAATACAATTAATAATAAAAGCATATGCTCTAGACACAGAGATTCTGAAGAAAAAAACAAAACAAAACAAAACCCTAATCAGAGTGGTGAAGATGAATTGTAACCATCCAAATGGATTATCCTGGAACAGAAAAGGGCACAGAAGCACTTCAATTTAGTTGTCATTACCCTTGGTATTAGATATATCCATTTTTAAACACTATTCAACTGTTAGATACTTAAATCTCCTTTTCTGAAAATGTGAATAATTTGCTGTGAGAATTCAATGAAACCATAAAGGGTGCTTAGCACAGAGCCTAGCACACAATAATAACTCAAACCACAGTAGCTTTTATTATTCGTGGGGGGCCCATCTCAGCAGCATGACAAAGGAACAAGTTGGAGCTGGAGTTGGCCTGAGAGGAGACCCAATTTCTATTGCCAGACAGGGACTCCCTTGTCTTTCTCTTTTAGCATCTTTTAGATTCTGAGCAGAAGAGGTGGCAGGGGGAGGGCCTTACTCCCCATCCCATTCATTATTTAAGATAAAATGACGGTAGCCTTTCACATAATCTGCATTCCCCTCCCCCCCCCCAAAAAAAAGTTCGTAGACAAAGTCAAGAGCTGGTAAACCAGAATCCCCAATTTCTCTTTGTGAAATATTTCACATTATGGGACATTTTCATTTAATGTTTAATCTCATTAACTGAGACAGAAAGAGAGAGAGAGATAGAATCCAATAACCTACCCAAGAGACTCGTGCCCCCAGGACCTCACTGAAAAATTATGAACAACATTCCCAGTCCATGGAGCCCCACCAGTGGCTCCACCAGCCATAGATGTTCTGACCATCAGGAAAGAGCAAATATTGAATAATGACCCATCTTCTTTGATTGGACTCTCCCATAATGTGTAGGTTATAAAAGAAGAGATTAAATCAAGTTTGAACAATACTACATTTTTGGATTGTTGTTGATTTCACTATTCCTTACAACTAAAAACAAACAGAACACCCTTTACCAATGAAAAGAATCAGTAAGTGTGAGGAAGGATAAATACTGTTTATAACAACAACAAAAAATAGTGACAAATAGATGAGAACTTATATCAATAAAAATCTAAAGTTGATACCACAATATTAGAATACGCTCACAAAATTGTCATTTTAATATGAAATCTGAATAATTTGATAAAGATGTCTTTAAATTGTATATGGCAAAAAACAAAATGCTGTTGGCAAATTGTGCATTTACCAATATTTGTATTAGCATCCTTCCTCCTGAAAAATAGCTTACCTCAAGAGTTCATTTCTCACTTAAAATTAATAAAGAGATATTTATATCTTATAATTTTTAGATAGATTTGCCATAGAAATATTTAGACAGATCCCTCAGTATTTGGGAAGAGAAAGAAGAGATCAATACTGATACATTCCCATCTACTAAAAAAAAAAGTTTTCTTACTTCTCAAGGGATCCTTTATAACCACTATTTCAAGCTCAGTAGCTTGTGCTCCCATAAAATACAATTAACTTTGCCACTAGAAATTTAAAGAAATCAAGTCCTTACTTCGTATATTTACAAAAGCAGAATGCAGATATTCCTGGTGTCTTTAAAAAAAAGGTTATATACAAAGAAAAAAATTATTAGCAAAATGAATACATTTAAAATTAGATACTAAAATTAGTATGCAAAGTGACACAAATTACTTAACCTCTCCATATTTTTACACTGAAATTAAGCTGAATTTGTACATATAATTCTAATATTATTATAAGTCTAGTTCTTATTTATTACAGAAAACATATTTCATAAGGGGCATATTTAGATTTTTATTAGTATACTAAAAATCAAAGATTCTTCCCTATTGCCTAGAATCTTGAATACTCCAATATCTTTTTTTATGTCCTATGAATTCTAAACTTTGCTCCTTGAAATTATTGAGTTCTCAAATAACATAAGTTGCCTAAAAAGGGGATATATTAAAATATTTTGATATTGCCTAATTATTATTGCTTTATTCTCCTTTATGCTATAGGCTATACATAGGGTATAGTCTATCCTATGGGATTTTATCCTTAAATTGATCAAATATATATATATATACACACACACACATATATATGCATATATATGTATTTGTGACATGTCACTTAGTTCTGATTTTACATATATCATTTGTATCTGGTTATTCTACTGAAATAATGTTTTTAGGAGGTAGAAGAAAAATCAAGAAAATAGTCCCAGATGTTACTTATTTCTGCAACCTATTATGTTCTAATCTTTGAGAGATTCTTAAACTCTCATATTTAAGGATCTAATTCTGTCAGGTTTATAAGTTTTTACAATATCACAAAGACTTCTTTTTACTTAATATGTATAATAGATTATTTTCTTCTAAAAAACATGAAATTGGTTAAAAACACCATTTAGAAAAAGCAATAAAATTCTAGCATTTGTTTTACTCATCATTCCATAAAAGGTTAGGAATATAATTACTTAAAACTTGCAAACTTTAATTTAGAGTTCACGGATTATATTGCTAACTATTTATTTAAATAGAAGTGTTATATTTTACCTATTAGGGTATCTTCTGGCATTGTGGTCATGTTGAGGATTGGTACACAGCCTTCAAAGTTTATTTAAAAGAGAAAACAGACATTTCTCCAAAGAAGACATACAAATGGCCAACAGACACATGAAAAAATGCTCCATATCACTTGGCACCAGGGAAATACAAATCAAAACAATGAGATACCACTTCATACCAGTCAGAATGGCTGAAATTAACAAGTCAGATGTTAAAAAGGATGTGAAGAAAGAGGAACCCTCTTACTCTACTGGTGGGAGTGCAAACTGGTACAGCCACTCTGGAAAACAGTATGAAGGTTCCTCAGAAAGTCAAAAGTAGCACTACCCTACAACCTAGCAAATGCACTACTAGGTACGTACCCCAAAGATACAAATGTGGTGATCTGAAGGGGCACCTGCACCCCAACGTTCATAGCAGCCATGTCCACAATAACTAAACTGTGGAAATAGTGCAGATGTAGATGTCCATCATCAGATGAATGGATAAAGATGTGGTGTGTGTGTGTGTGTGTGTGTGTGTAATGGAATATTATATATATTATAAGTAATATATATAATGGAATATTATGCAGTCATCAGAGATGAATATTTACCATTTATATCAATGTGGATGGAACTGGAGGGTATTACACTGAGAGAAACAAGTCAATCAGAGGAAGACAACTATCACATGGTTTCACTTATATGTGAAATATAAGAAACAGTGCAGAGGACTTTAGGGGAAGGGAGGGAAAACAGAATGGGAAGTCATCAGAGAGGGAGAAAAACCATGAAAAGCTCTTAACTACAGGGAATGAACTGAAGGTTGCTTGTTGGGGTGGGCATGGGGTAATTGGATGATGGACATTAAAGAGAGCACATAATGTGATGAGCACTGGGTATTACATGAAACTGATCCAAAGAGGCACATGCACCCCGCTGTTTATAGCAGCAATGGCCACAATAGCCAAACTATGGAAAGAGCCCAGATGTCCACTGACAGATGAATGGAGAAAGAGGATGTGGTGTGTATATGTATATATACATATACACACACAATGGAATATTATTCATCCATCAAAAATGAAATCTTACCATTTGCAACAATGTGGATGGAACTGGAAGGTATTAGCATAATACTTCACTTAGCATAAGTGAAGGCAGTAAGTCAGAAAAGATAAATATCATATGATTCCACTCATATATGGAGTTTAAGAATAAAACAGAGGATCATAGCAGAAGGGAGGGAAAAATAAGATAAGATGAAATCAGAGAAGGAGACAAACCATAAGAGACTCTTAATCATAGGAAACAAGCTGAAGTTTCCTGGAGGGGAAGGTGGTGGTAGGATAGGATAGCTGAGTAATGGGCATTTAGGAGGGCACAGGATGTAATGATCCTTGGGTGTTATATGCAACTGATGAATCACTGAACTCTACCTCTGAAACTAATAATATACCATATGTTAATTAATTGAATTTAAATAAAATGCATAAAAGAGAAAACATATGGGGCACTGGGAGGCTCAACTGCTTAAGCAACTGCCTTTGGATCAGGTTATGCTCTCAGGGTCCTGGGATCAGCTCTGCATAGGACCCCCTGCTTAGTGGGGAGTCTGCTTCTCCCTCTCCCTCTACTCACCCCCACTTAATGCTCTCTCTCTCTCTCTCAAATAAATAAAATCTTTTTAAAATTTTTAAAAAGAGAAAACATACATACAGGTATGCAGACCGCAGGCATACACAAATTTCTATGAAGTAGGAATTTCAAATTAACAATTATACCTAGTGTTTTTTTTTAATCTACATCCATGTATTTTATTATATAGAAACAGAGTATTAATGATAACACAGAAATGGAAATGCTACCACACAGTTAAGATATATAATTCTAGTCTGAAAACCTTGCCTCTTTGTCCTTCCAGTATGCTGGAAAGTAACAGCAAGAAGAGTGAAACTACTTCCAAGATGGCCTTTGTAAGGGAAACAACACTCCTCCTGTGTCTCCTTCTTACTCTCAGGCCACTACTACACTCACAACACTTCTAATACCACACATGTGAGTTTTATACCTATACCAAGCAATTCTCTACATCAGCTGAGTGTCCTACAATGTAAATGAATTTAGGACATGATCTACCTAGAGACAGCATCGAATTCCACAGGTTAAGGACTCCATCCTGCAAGATTCTACTCTCTACTTCACCTCCACCTCTACTTCAGATTTCAATTTGAAGCATATATATGTATATAAAAACTGAAATATTCAGATGCTTCAAACTAGCACATGTAGAATACATAAATGATGCTATATTTATTAGTGAATAAATTAGCAGACATAAAAATTTTATATTATACATTTAAATTAAACTTATATACTATATATTATTATATATTAAAGTTATACACATGCACAGTACTATGTGCTTCAATTAGAACTTTTTTTTGCTCATTCTTTAACACTCTAATCTACATTAAAGTTAATTTGGAAAACTCCAAGTTATACAGTTAGCCACCAATTTGTGTTTCCAACCCTTGTGGTAGTATGCATTCCTTCATTCAAGCCACTGTTCTAAATAACACATCAAAGAAACACCTTGAGTTACCAGGGTCTTACAATTTTATTATAATCAACAGTAGTGACAGCAATCCTTTAAAATATTTACACCCACAAAACAATTTTTTGGGGGGTAGGCTATTTTCTTGCTGACTTTGTTAGCAGTTGCCAATATGTGGTAATAACAGAAGAAGACCATTTAGTTGCCTTTACTACTCCTCTCAAATTCTCTGTGAATGTGCACCCCTAACTGCCTACACCTAAGGCAGAAAAGCCTCAGCACCCTGCCCTCTATACACCATTGACTGCTCTTAGTCCCAATGTCTAGAAATCTCCATTATATTATACATGCTAAAAGAATTTTTGATGAATGAGTTACTGAGAACTTTTTAGTTACTAAGAAGTATCTGTACATCTACTATTATTCTATGTTTTTGTAGACTTTCGGGAAGTACTATCAGGTGTAAAAATCTGATTCTGGTTCTTTATATAATTGTTCTCTATTACCACTAAAAGCAACTAAGCCACACATTTTACTTCTAATAGTTTGAGAATATAACGAGCATATGACACCAAGTATGAACCTATTCTTATCTTATGTAGTTTGCATAGCAATTTTTGGCATCCCAAATAATACATTTCAAAATAAAAGTATATGGGACAATATTATTATACAATTAGCAGAATGTCTGAAACACAGTGAGCCTGGTATGCATGTAAATCCCCTCCATAATTGTTTTCCTGCTTGATTTATGATGCTGGCCATTTGGAAGGTGGGGAGGAAAAGAGTAATAAGGGAGGTGAAAAATTACCAATGATTATTACCAGACTTATAGTCTATTATTAAAATTCCCCATACTCACATTATTGGGACAATGGAAACTTACAATTTTTTTCTTATCTGTATTCTCATTTTAACTGTTGATAATAAATTAGAAAAATATAAGTACTCTCAGATTTTTCACTGGGTATCCCTCCTATCTGTTTTACAAGACAAAAACAAAACTGCTATTTGAGCTTTCCAATAGCAGTCTGAAAAATTTATATTCCTATACCCTTTTTAGGTATAAATCAAGAAAAAGTTGCAATACTAAGTTGTTTGGGCCTTGCCAAGAAAATATTGAAAAATATATTGGGCTGTTCTTTGTTTCTTCTCACACAGAACACCCTACTTTAATTTGATTTATGTATTATGAAGTATGAAAAGGAGAGTATGAAGGGAGAAAAAAAGGGAGGGTTACTGGTGAAGAGTCAGTGCTATAGAATTTTTTAAAATAAAAAGTAAGATGGCCATAATTATTCATTCTTTTAAGCAAATTATCTTAATTGACTTTGTAAAGAAACATTAAGATATTGACTAGTTCCAATAAGCACAGCATTGTTCATTTGTGGTTCACTTTTTGCAAAATAGATGCAATCATTCCATTTCCTATATTCATGGCTCAGAATAGGAAGATTGTAACTTCTCACATTGACTCTAGCCTTGACCATCTACCCAGCTTTGGTCAATGGAATAATAGTGAACATGACATAAGAATTAACAGTTCTGGGGCACCTGGGTGGCTCAGTGGGTTAAGCCGCTGCCTTCGGCTCAGGTCATGATCTCAGGGTCCTGGGTTCAAGTCCTGAATTGGGCTCTCTGCTCAGCGGGGAGCCTGCTTCCTCCTTTCTCTCTCTGCCTGCCTCTCTGCCTACTTGTGATCTCTCTCTGTCAAATAAATAAATAAAATCTTAAAAAAAAAAAAAAAAGAATTAACAGTTCTGTAGATGCATTGGGGATTGCCTTTTCTTACTGCTTTGGTGAGAATGCAATCACCACTATATCAAGAAGGCCAAACAAGTCTGTTGGATTATAAGAGAGCAAGGCCCTGACACCCGAAATCCTTTGGCTGCCTTGATCAAAAGCCTGCCAAATGCCAAATATTCCAACCATCATCTGACTTGTCAGCTAGACACAGACACATTAGAGGGCCTAACGGAGATCACGCCCAGCCTGCTCAGACCAGAAAAAGTACAGGGCAACCCAAAGAGCAGTGGACTCAATAAAGTGATTATTGTTTTAGGCCACCAAGTTTTAGAAGTAGTTTGTTATACAATAAAAGCTAGCAAATACAGTATTTTCAGAAAATTTCCAAACACCCAGACAATAATGGTAGAGCTAGCAATTTCATTCAAAGAGGAAATTGGTTTTAAATTTAAAAATACTGTCATTTAGGTACAGGTTTTCCTTCCAACACCACCTTTAATTATCTGTCTTTTTTCCTAATAAACCTACAGAAACCATCTCCTATTTAGCAATATGATGAGTGCGGTGATGGTCAAATTCTATCAGAAACCTTTTGGAAAATATGAAGCATAATGCACAGGTAAGGTAGAGAACACTAAATTTTTGTTAAGTACTGGGTATTTCCCATGTGTTGCCTCATTCATCCTTCAAGGAATGCCCTTTTTAAAGGGAAAAAAAATGAGGCAGATAACCCAACTAATAAGTTGATGAATCAAGTTCCAAATTCGCATTTGTCTAACTCAGGAAGTATTTAAATACCTCCCACCCTGCAAAAGAACTTATAGTTTGTATAAATACTTGACTAGAACTTAAAGAGGGTTTTGTGTTTTTTTATTTTTTTTAAGATTTTATTTATTTATTTGAGAGAGAGACAGTGAGAGAGCACATGAAAGGGGAGAAGGTCAGAGGGAGCAGACTCTCCATGGAGCGGGGAGCCCGATATGGGACTCGATCCCAGGACCCTGGGATCATGACCTGAGCTGAAGGTAGTCGCTTAACCAACTGAGCCACCCAGGTGCCCTTAAGATTTTATTTTTAAGTAATCTCTACACCCAATGTGGGGCTCAGACTCACAATCCTAAAATCAAGAGTCACATTCTTTACTGACTGAGCTAGCCAGGCATTCCAAAAAGATTTTTAAAAGTATGTAACTAACAGCATTTTTAAAGATGAAGAAACAATGATCTACAGAAGATAAATTCAAGATTTTGCGGCTAGAGAGTGGTATAGCAGGAACCAGAAGGTTTACTACAGGAAATTAGAGTCTTCAGCCTAACATAATTAACTATGATTCCTAATATTTTATACTGTGGATCTCAGGTTTTGTCTTAACAGGATGGAAGGTGATAGTGGGTGATTTGCCTGTGGGGATGGCCATGATAAGGAAAATATCTCATCCAAACTTTATAGGTTGGCAACTGCCAATTTCTCTGTTAATATTTCAGCATGAGGTCATTGTTTAGGAATGGAAATCTCAAATTTTGTGCTTTTCTAGTTTAAGAAATTTTCAAAGAGAAAATTATATGAGCAGTTCCCTAAATATAACAATATACTTTTTCTTTTTTCGGGGGGAGTAGGGATGGGGATGAAAACACAATTGTTATTTTGGCTTGCAAGATTAAAGCAAATTCAAACAAGATTCTCTTTAATCAACTCAAGAAGAACTAGAGCCAGAATTAGCTATTATGAAGAAAACATTTGAAAAGATTCCTTTAGTATTCAGGAAAATGAAATATGAGTAACAGAATCTCTAATTAAAGAGCAAATCTAAGCTGTTTCTTATCTGACTTTCATTTATTCCAGATTTCTACATTACCTCTGATATTATGTGCCCTTAAATTTTTTTTTCATTGTATAGTCTCTATTTTCAAGATTATGTTTGTTAGTATAATTCGATTCAAGTAGGTAGAAGAATTGTAGGATTTAAAAATTTCAATACTTGGAAGAGAATTTTTTTCCTGATCTTATCCACAACTTATTTTACACACTATGTAGACCATGAATGAGGCAATGCTGTAATCAAAAACTTACACTGTCTTGCATTGAAAAAAAAAAAAAAAGATTACACTGTCTCTGGAACCAAATATTTGTAATAAGCACAAGTTATGCTTGGGTACTGGGGTATCAGGTGTCTATCAGTCACATTTTTTCAGACTTTGGCTCAATAACCTTATCAGTCCATTTAATATTGAGAACTTCATTAATAGAAAATAACACGATTTGTCCCACCCTGCTGTCTTCTATTCTTTATTATTCTAACCCTGTTCCACTTTCTTCTATATTACCTATCATTATCTAATATACCTATATATCCAATATTTACTTGTTAATTGTCATTTCATGGAAGTTCTTTGAGATCAGCCATGTCATCTGTCACCCCTGTATCCTCAGTGTCTAATATGCTGCCTATCCCATATTCAGTGCTCAATAAATACTTTTAGTGGATATATTAATACCCATTCTACTTTTTCTAATTAAATAAAATACTGCAAAGTTATTTAACCGTTTAAATTAGTAGTTTCTGGAATAACAGACCAGAAGCATAAATTGTGTTCCCTAGCTTCTGTTGCATGGTATCCATCATATTACCATCTTCTCATCCCCTGGCCCTTCATGTTTCTCTATGGACTTCTCATGATATCTTGTATACACAGTACGAATATGTGTATACACATATATAAACAATGTGTTTACATATCTATCTATCTATATAGATATAAGAAATACAATGTATAAGAAATACAATATATAAGATAATACAAGATATATCTATCTATATATAGATCTCTATCTATATATATATCAAGATATCTATCTATATATAAATATCAAGATATATATATCTTGTATATATCTATCTATATATATATCTTGTATTTTTTCTCCTTTTCCTTGCTTCCTTTCTTCTCCTTCTCCCTCCTCCTCATCCCCTTTTTCTCCCTGTCTCCTCCTCCTTCCCTCTAATCTCAGTTTTTCTCTTTAGTAGTGGTAGGTAAGCTGTTCCCACAAGGCAATTCTGTCTCCCACTGGGCCCTTGCTAATCCAAGGATAGCTCAGGATATCTGGGCTCTGAGAATGACTTCTTTTCTAGAAAATATTTAGTGTGCTAATTCAAATACAGTCCTAGCAGGCTTGACTGATCATCCTATCAGATATCCCTGAATCTAAGTGAGAGGTACAATTTAGACTGATTACCTTCCACTATATTTTCCCAAAACTCCTGAGAGATAGTAGGCAGCAAATGAATATAAGTTTCTGTCAAAAATCCAGGATGGAATTATAGTAACCTTGGATCTAAAAGGAATTTGAAGGTTATTCATTCTAATTTAATGTGTGAGGAAATTAAACCAACAGAGGCCAAGGGACGAGTTTAAAGTGAGCTAGTAACTAGTGAGAGACATATTTGAGACTAAATAAGGAAAAGTAAGCAATGGAAGGATAGTGATTCTTTTTAAAGATTTTATTTATTTATTTGACAGAGAGAGGAACAGCAAGAGAGGGAACACAAGCAGGGGGAGTGGGAGAAGGAGAAGCAGACTTCCTGCCAAGCAGGGAGCCTGATGCAGGGCTTGATACTAGGACCCTGGGGTCATAAACAGAGCCGAAGGCAGATGCTAATTAACACCTGAACCACCCAAGTGCGCCAAGATAGTGATTTTTTTAAAAAAGTTTTTATTTGTTCATTTGAAAGAGAGAAAGAGCAGGGGAAGAAGCAGAGGAAGAGAACAAGCAGACTTTGAGCTGAGCATGAAGCCTGCAATAGGGCTTGATTTCACAACCCCAGGATCATAACCTGAGCCAAAACCAAGAGTCAGATGCTCAACTGACTGAGCCACCCAGGTGCCCTGGGATAGTGATTTTGAAATATCCATCAGAGTGTGTGTGTGTGTGTGTTGTGTGTGTGTGTGTCTGTGTCTGTGTGTTTGTGTACTTTCTTGCAGTTTTCATCTATCCTCAGATTCTTCCTTCCATTTAGTCAGTAACACATTCACCAAGAGGGGAAACATTCAACACATTTAAGAAAGGAATGAATTTATTTAAAAAAAATTTTATAGCATCTTTGTTTTAGAAGCCTCAAGATTGGGAAATGGGGACCTAGGTGTTTAGGCAAGAAACTTAGGAAGAAAGTACAGTAAGTAAAAGAATACATCACCTCTCCTAAAACTAGAAAGATGTCTTTGGCTGCACAGGAAGATTGAGAGTCCAGAGAATTAGCCTCAGTATAGAGAGGTAGGGTGGGCCCAGGCTGAGGAAAGAGGAGCTGTGGGGTCACATGCCCAGGAGTGGCTTCAGCATCTAGAGATGGAGAAAGCATCTGTCCTACACATCCCAGCAGCCCCATGGAGGAAATGCCCCCCAAATCCCAATGGGCACCAAAAATATCTGGCTCAGGACCTACCTTGGCTATCCTTTATTGGCACCTAGATTCAACTGTAGACTTTGACCATTGATCATTAGGAGTTACGGCCCTTGATTCTACTCTCTCCCTGAAATGTCTACATACAAACATTCAGAAAAAGTATCAGTCTAGCTCTCAAGCTCATCCTCACTTACGTCCATTTCCTTTCATCTTATAGTACAATTATATTTGTCCAGTCCATCCTCATATCTCACCTGGAATCCTGTAGAACCTCCTAATTTCTCAGGAGTCTCTTTTTCCTTTTGTCCTGCCCAAATTCTTATTTTATACAGTAGCCAGGATCACTGAAAAAGATACTCCCTTCAATGGTTTCTCATATACTCATCCTGGCATATCAAACTATTTTAATTGGGCCCCCATCTACTTTTCTGAACTTCTTTCCTACCTCCCTACTCCTTACCTATGGACCCCTCCCATACTGACTTTTTTTTCAGTCCACAAACATTCTAAGTTTTTCCCATATAAACTCAATATCTCTGTTTCCTCTTCCTTGATTGCACTTTCCTATCATCTTTCCACAGCTGTTTCCTTTTTTTTTTTTTTTTGCCATTCAGATCTTATTCTAAATGTTCAGATTTAAAGTCATTTTCTATCACACACAGTCTAGCTTTTCACACTAATAAATGTTATGACTTACTGTCTTCTCCATTTAACTGTAAGCTCATAAGAGCTTACAGACTGTGTGTGTGTGTGTGTGTGTGTGTGTGTGTGTGTGTTTTCCAATATTGGCCCCTCAAGTCTTTAAGGATGTCTGGTAGGTAGTAAATACTCACTTTGATAATAAATAAATGCATGAATAAACATAGATGGATGAATGAATGGAACTTTGTGTTTGGATGTTGCTTGGATACTATCTGGCTTACCATTTTCAGTGTTCTGGGATGCTCAAAAGGGCAAAGAATGTTCCTGGAGGAGTGGAAAAGGTTTTGAAGGAAACTGCCCTCCCTACCCACTGCCCCCCCACACACCCCTGCATGTTGATACTGAAAGAGAAACATGGAAAGAACATGGAAGGAACTCAGTAAATACCAGTTGCCTTATTAAATGTGTTTGACCTATTATCTTCAGAGGGAGAAACATGAAGTGTTCCCATTTTGGAGGTGGACAGACAACTTTTGCCTAGTGTTGTCAATTATTAGTCATGTGACCTCTGGTAATGTGTTTTTCTTTTTGTTTTTTTCTTTTTGGGCTTTGTATGGTTAAGCAGCTATCAGAGGAAACTAGAATCAGAGCTAAGAAGATTTTTAAATTAGAAGAGATAATGCCTAAGAAATAATGAAATTTTTAAAAAAAGAAGTAATGAAATTTATATATTATCACTAGTTATCATAGTTATAACCAATCAAGTTATCACTAATGATAAAAATTACCACTGATAGTAGTTAAAAATAGTTGTTAATGCTGAGTTATTACTAGTGCAAAGAGTTGTTAATAGTTATCATAGTTAACACTAATGATGAGTTATTTTCTGAGTACTTAGGACGTGCTACACAGTATTTCATGCATGACACATGTATTAATTCTTCACAATAGCTCTAAGCAGTTAATTTTATGCCAGTTATATAGGTGCGAGAAGAGAGCCTCAGAGAGGTGAAGGATCTTCTCTGATGTTCTAATAATTTATCAGAGTTGGAATTTGAATCCAGAAACTCCATCCCTAAAGTCTGTGTTCTTAGTAGAGAGCCTGGCACATAATAAATATTAAGTTAGTTTTTAATGCTATTATATCCTCACTTTATTTTTAATTTTGATCCTTTTTATTATTTGTATGAGCTCTTCACATAGCTTTTGTCATATTTGCTACGAAACAAGATCTTTGTAACATCACGCATGTTAAGTATAAAATTGAAGCACCTAAAGAAATGTCCCAAGAATTTTAGTTACTTAAAACTAAAAAGAAGTATGGGCACCTGGGTAGCTCAGTTGGCTGAGAGTCTGACACTTGACTTCGGGTCAGGTCATGATCTCAGGGTCATAAGATTGGGCTCTGTGCTCAGCGCAGAGTCGGCTGTCCCTCTCCCACTCCAACACCCTCCACATGCATGCTCTCTCTCTCTGTCTCAAATAAATAAATTAATTAAATTTAAAAATTAAAATTAAATTAAAAACACAAATTAAAAAAAAAAAAAAAAAAACAACTCAGGCACCTTGGTAGCTCAGTTGGTTAAGTGTCTGACTTAGGGTTTGGTCATGATCCCAGGCTCCTGGGATCCAGACCCTTGGTCAGGGTTCCTGTTCAGCAGGGATTCTCCTTGTCTCTCTGCCCCTCCCCCACTCAGGCTTGCTCTCAGTCTCTCTCTCAAATAAAGAAACAAAATCTTAAACAAACAAACAAACCTAAAGAGAAGTAATATTGAGTTTGGGGAGTGGGGCTGCGGGGGGTTTAAATCTAAACCCTCCACACTCATGTGAACAATTTAACCTACATAAGTAGCTAGCATCCCTCAGTTATGCTGCCATCCATGAACAAAGCCACATGCCATTTGAAATTCAAAAATGGCTGTTTGGCTTTAGAATGCAATTTTTTTGATTTGTGCGTCGGCATCTGAGAGGCCCAGGGATCCAGGTTGCAAAGTGTGGGAGGCTAAACTAGTTGCAGCCTCTGGACAAATTAATTCTCGCCCACAAGCTTACACTCAGTGGTCTCTGTCCGAAGCATGTCGTGTCTAGTATTTGTCTCATTATCTTCGGATTGCGCTGGAGAGACACATCTGGGGTGATATGACTCCTCATGAGGGGGAAAGATATAATTTGCTGGGTTGATGCGACACAGTGGGAAGATGGGCCACATTCTTCACCAGTTTCAGAGGACAATGGCAGTGAGCTTTTTATGAGCTTTGGTTATGCTGTACTGAAATGATTTGCTTCCATCCCAGTAAAGATTTGCAGTGCATATGGTTCTGATCAAAAATAAGAGCTAGAGATAGTTCAAGGTCAGAGTAGAGGTGGGGCTTACAGAAGAGAAAAGACAATTTTCTGAATTTAACTGATAACTGTTGAAATGTAAAATCCTGAAAGAGAAAACTCTAACAGCTTTATCTTATTCTTTATCCACTGGTGTAATTAGGGATACGGACACTGAATGGACCTTAGGATTGCGACTGATTTTCCAGGGTACACTAGTTTCAAATAGTTGAATATTCTCACCAATTGTCTCCATTTTTTAACCACATCTTGATTCTTTTCTTCCAAAACTATGGTCACATAACTAGTACACTTATTTCTCATTTAAGACATACAAGGCTTCTCCCACTATCCCAAAATAAAAATCCTGGAACTTTTTGTAAGCCAGAATGGCATAAAGCAAAGAAGCAATTACTATTAACTTGTAAGGAAAAGTATTTTAGCATTCCCAGACTCAAAAATAACATCTCTTAGGCTTTTCTGATACCTTAGCACACATCTTGCTAACGGGTGCATGAAATAAATCAAGATAAAGCACAGATGCTCACAATGTTCAAAGCCGTGGAGGCTGAGTGAGTTGCCAGGGAAGGAGCTGGGTGGGGCCATTCTCACTGCTCAGGTGTACACTGTCTCTGTAAGGCTCACTGCAAAGCAAATGTTGCATGCTATTTTTGCTCTTGCCTTTTTTTGTAAAAGCAAAAATCCTCTTTGGATTTCTTTCAGTTAGTGAAAATGGGTACTAAGGTAGGTCTTTTGTAAAAGCTAAGTGGTGTTAACACAAACGTTTGAAAAGCAGGGGATACCTGTACTTGGTTGGACAGCATCACCATTCTGTATCTAATTGAATGGCCAAACATAAATACATAGAAATAAGCTTATCTTTACACAGTGGCCCCCGCACCCCCGCTTATCTGCACTTTTGCTTTCTTCCTGTTCAGTTATCCACAATAAACCACAGTCCAGAACCAGATGACCCTCCTTCTGAGGTAGCCTCAGGAGGTCCGTAGCACCTGACACCGCACCACAGTGCCTACGTCATTCCCCTCACTTCGTCTCGTCTCCTAGGCACTTTATCATCTCATATCATCCCAAGAAGGGTGAGTATAGCACAACAAGATATTTTGATATATAGAGAAAAACTACATTCACATACATTTTATTATACTATATTGTAATTGTTCTATTTTATTGTTATTCTTAATCTCTGTGACTAACTCATAAATTAAATTTTATCATGTTGTATATGTACGGAAAAAACACATAGTATATATAGGGTTGGCTACTATCTGCAGTTTCAGGCATCCACTGGAGGTCTTAGAATGTGTCCCCGTAGATAAGAAGAGACCACTGGAGTTGAAAATGAAGAACCAAAATGTGAATATTATTTACTTTCTTGACAATTGCTCTTTGAAAACAGAGATAAAACTCTTAAGACTTTGGAGGGTGGAAAGGATGAAGAAACTCAGTTTGTAACACACTGGGAGAAAAAGCAAAAATATGATTCCTGAGTTATGCAATACAGACTTTACAACAATACCAACTGACATAAACAATACACAGATTTTAATAAAATAGGAAGTAAGTTTGATATTTTACATAATGACTTTATCTTTAAAGACACAAAAATACTTTTCAATAATGAATACATTCAAAATGCACTTTATGAGGTACCTGGGCGGCTTAGTCCACTGGGCATCTGTCTTTGGCTCAGGTCATAATCCCAAGATCCTGGGATTGGGCCTCACTTTGGGCTCCCTCTGACCCTTTCTCCTGCTCATGCTCTCTCTCTCTCTCTCTCAAATAAACAAATGAAATCTTTTTTAAAAATGCACTTTACTTCTATATAATGAATTATTTGTGTAATTCCTTATCTTTGGTTTTCAGATATTGCTGTACTAGTGAGAACTTGAGGTGTTTGTTTAAAATGTAGACTTCTGGGTCCCTGTTCTAGAATATCTGACTTAGTAAGTCTAGGGAAGAACCTAGGAGTCTGCTTTTCTTTTCTTTTTGTAAGATTTATTTATTTATTTGACAGAGAGAGAGATAACACAAGCAGGGGGAGTGGGAAAGAGAGAACCAGGATTCCTGCTGAGCAGGGAGCCTAATGCAGAGCTCAATGCCAGGATCTCCGGATCATGACCTGAGTTGAAGGCAGATGCTGAATGACTGAGCTACCCAGACACCCAAAGAAGTCTTCTTTTTTAACAAGTATTTATGGAGACACGATCTATAATTTCCACCTGTGAAAATAAATCTCATTTTCACTGAATGCCTACTGTGTGCCACTTTTACAAATGATTTATTTCTCTACTCTTTATACCAGTCTTTTGAGCTAAATATTGTTATCTGCATTTTATTGACAGGTGAACTGAGGTGGAAGGAAGACGTTTCTCATGATCATACAACATATAAATAGTGGAGCCAAAATTCAAACGGAAACTGATGATTCCAAAGATTTTGCTCTTCCCTGTTTACACCATGATAGAGACACATTCATAATCAATACTAGGAATAAAGGTCAGAGTTTGGGGGGGGCATTAGAAAAGGAAAAAATGTAATGTCAAGAGAATGATTACCTTTTTAATGATGTCTTCTAAATTCTCATCATGAAATCATAACCCATTGAAAGAAAATGATAAAAATAGGCATGGGATTGAGAGAGCAGTTTAAAATGAGAAACAAAATTACATTTTCTTTTTTTTTAAGATTATATTTATTTATTTGACACACAGAGAGAGATCACAGGTAGGCAGAGAGGCAGGCAGAGAGAGAGGGGGAAGTAGCTCCCCGCTGAACAGAGAGCCCAATGCGGGACTCGATCCCAGGACCCCAAGACCATGACCTGAGCTGAAGGCAGAGGCTTGACCCACTGAGCCACCCAGGTGCCCGTACATTATCTAATTGAAGGTTAGTTAGTTATGAACAAGCATGCCTGTAAATTGGTGATCAAATTCTATTTAACCAATTTGTGCGTTTAAAAATGTCAGTGGGGCAAAATTTAGTTATAGGAAGGTACATATAGCATTAGATCAAAACAAATAAACAACAAAAATCTTCTTAGTATTAAAAAAATACTTCTTTACTGTCTTCAGTTTTGCAATCTGACAAATTTGTTGTGGATGTGGTGATGCCACTTTATAAACTCAGAATTTATTGAGCATATGGTTGACAGAATTCTAAGATGCTTCCCAAAATACCCTTTACCCCCAGGGTGCACACCTTTCATAATACCCTCTGCTTGAGTGTGGAGGGGCTTGACTTAATTAGGTGATGGCTAACAGGGACAGAAGTCAAAATAGGTTCAAAGCATGATAGGGCCTACAAAGGGGGGCTAATTGCAAGGAACTACGGAAAGCCTCAGGAGGGGCAGCCACTGGTCTATAGCCAGCAAGAGAAAAGGGGTCTCAGTGTTACAATGATATACAATTGAATTCTTCCAAAAGCTATATAACCTTGGAAAAAGGAACTCCAAGCTCCAAAAAATAATGCACCTCAGCTAATAGCTTGATTTTACCTTTAACAGAGGCTGAGGAGACAACCTACCTTAACTAGCTCTGGACTTCTGACCTATGAAACCATGAAATAGTGTATTTGACTTGTCTTAATTAAGCCTCCATGTCTGTGGTAATTTGCTAGAGAGGAATAAGAAATAAGAAATAAGAAAATAATATGAGTGCCTGCTATATATGCCAGTACTTGACTAGCATAAGGGTATGACCGTGAACATAATGGACAAAATTTTCTGCCCTAATGAACCTAAGGCAGTAATGGAGAAAAACTGACACTACACTGGTAAAATAGAATAAGTGTATATATAGATATTTAAGAGTGGCACATTCTATGAAGAAAGTAAAATAGGCAAGAGTGAGAGACTGACTGATGGGGACTGGGGTGGGACTTCACCCAGGGCGGTCAAGGAACAACTATCAAAATTGATAAGAGAGCCATCATGGCCAAAATGATGAAAAGAAGGCATCACATAAAAATCGAAGTGTGGATCTTTGTCTAAGCCCTTTGAAGAGTTGTAGGCATGGGGATGGGGTGTTTACCTGAACGAATCTTTGAGAAGATGTCTCGGTGGAGAATGGACTTAATTGGGGATGGGGAGAGAAAGGAGAGATGCAAGGAGGAACCATCATCCAAGAGAGACTTTGCCCGTTGCAAAGATTTCACCATCACCCAGGACAGATATGAAGGATCAGGCTAGAAAAATAATCTCCAGGCTCAAAAGGGGGATTTCACATAATGTTGTCATGGATCATATATTAAAGACATTTTCTTTCATAATACTCAGCAAATAAATTTTTCTCTAAGATATTTCCAAATCCAAATAACATAGACCTCTATCACAAGAAGAGCGGCAGGAAAGCAAGACAGTGGGGGTAAGATGGAGGGGGAAATTCTGGTAACCTAGTTCAAAAGCCAAAAGAAGGCCTGAGGTTTTCAAGAAATTAGTAGCTCAGAGAAAACTGAACACTAAACTTTTACATATCTATAATGTTTCTTAAGATTATCTCAAGTCACATCCAAAGTCTGACAATCATTTTTCCTAGTTACAAAGCACAGGAATTCAGTTAATATTTTTTTTTAGTCCAAAATATAAATGTTGAAACTATGTAGTGAATGTTACTTTGTTCAAAATTAACTTATTATGATCAGAATAAGTTTTAGACTTTCAAAAATTTAGAAGCTTCTTCACACATGGCACTAACATGGCACATGGCATATATTTAGGTGTATTTTTGAATGTGAGCATTTTCCTCTGCATATCTAAGTCTCAGACTAATAGCAAAGAAAAACACTATGCACAGAAAAGTAAACCTAAGGAATTTTCTTCAGAATTAATTTAAGACAACATGTAAAATTTAAAACATGTTTTCAAATAAAATTCCCCACACTAATTAGTCCCAAAGAGAGCATGAGATTACAATGGAGTAGAATACAATATTCTTCTCTCACTCCTTGGCTTTCATCTTTCTATTTGCATCCCTGAGCAAGCTGTTATAGACAGAATTATGTCCCCTCCAAAATTCATGGTAAAGCTCAAAGCAACTATATTTGGAGAGAGGATCTCTAAAGATGTAACAAGGTTAAATGAGGGTGGGTCCCTAATGGGATAAGACTTGTGTCACTGTAGGAAGAGACAACAGAGATCTCTCAGAAGAAGGCCATGTGAGGACACAAAGAAGCCAGGAAAAGCACCGTCATCAGAAACCAACCCTGAAGATTCTTTGATCCCGGACTTCCAGCCTCCAGACATGTGACCAAATAAAGTTCTGCTGTTTAAGCTACTCCTCTGTGGAATTTTGTTGTGGCAAGCCAGGGAAGACAAATACACAAACTGAATTCAAAAACCAGAAAAAAATACCGTAAAACACATAATTAGAACATTAGTGAACTTGTTAACTTCAAAGAAGTTCAGATTCACAAAGCAAGTCAACATCCTTAATCTACCAGCTAGTGGACATGTTTGCTTTTGATTAGAGACACAAAGATGGGGTCCCCTGAGCCTTGGAAATGTTAATGTTGAATTGATCATTGAATATCGTTTTTGCTTTAATACCTAAGATTTTGATCAGCTTTCATTGTATTCTTGACAAAGTTAGCTCTGCCCTATTCTAAATTGAGGATGAATTTAGTAAATGCGTTATCCATAGGAAGCAATTTGTGTGTCAAAATAATAAACATTGACTAAATTCCCTTTATTTCCAACAGTTCCTCTTTTAATTAATGAGAAGAAATGGTCTAATCTTCATATGCAAATAAATTTAAAAATCGGCAGGAACACCAATCATAATGAAAAAGAAAATACTAAACCTGTATCACATTACTCAGGAGTTTAATATCTTACATTTTCAGATGTCAGAAGTCCAAAATGGGTCTTATGTACAGAACCAAAAGCAAAGTTTCAGGAGATCTGTGTTTACTCTGGGGACTCTGGAGGAGAATGTGTCCTTTGTTATGTCCAGCTTTTAGAAACTACCTCTATTTTTTGGCTTGTGGCCGACTTTCCAGTTATGGTACCCTACTAAGTCTGCTTGCTTTGTCACACCTTCTCTGACTCTGGCCCTTCTGCCTTCTCTTACAACAAAGCTGTGTTTACACTAGACCTAGCCAGGTAATCCAGGATAATCTTTCCATCTCAAAATCCTTCACTTAATCACATCCACAAAATGCCATGTAAGGTTATATATTGACAGGTTTGGGGGATTAGGACATGAACTTCTTGGCAAGGAGCATTACTTTGCTGATCATAACACAGCTGCCCTAGTATTTCTATTTATTATGTGTGTTGGCAGGTAGAATATGAAGATAAATTTAACTGTGTGTAGTTCATGTTAAAGGAGGCAATATGAAAAACTAAAATATGGTGATGAAAAAAATTAATGTGCAAGTTTTTAAGTAAGGCTTCTTTTTATTTGTAGTGAAAAATGTTTGTTCTAGCAAAGGTACCATCTCACACAGCATGTCTGGGAACCCTACAATCTCTTCAAGCCATGATAAAAGTACTTTGCCAATATTTACACCTTGCAGAAAAGTTGTTCTTAAAATATTGGTAGAAGATGTGTCAACAAGAAACTCAAACAGCTGAGGAGTAGATTCTTTTTGTTTGGGGAAAGTGCAATTGTGCTCTAAGCTGTGAAGTATCAAGATTGCTGGAAAATGTGTTAATAATAAAAATCATTAAAAATTCTTACTATGTGCTAAGTGCCACACTACAACCTTTACATGCATTTCATCATTCTATGAGATATGCACTGTTAAGATCCCATTGTACAGATTCAAAAACTGAGGTTTTAGAAAAGTAAGTGCTCTTCTCTGTTAAGTCACAAGTGAAACTGGTATTCCATCTCCGGTCTGCTCACAATGATATGGTAAGACAAGGTAATTTCAGTTACTGTGGAATTTTGAGAACATATATAGGTGCAGATATTTCCAAACTGCCCTATTATCGTTGTTGTTAATTGTCCTTTATACTAGCCTGGGAAAATTTGTATTTTCTATGATTTAGAGCAGGAACCTGAGGTCAAGCAACTATATTTCAATTACCCTTCTATTTTTTAGCTTTCTGAGTAGTAGCATATAATGTATGAACATAATTGAATCTCAAATCAGATCTTAATGCGGCTTTTTTCTGACACTTTCCAGATATATATATATATATATATATATATACACACACGCGCACATATGTATGTGTAAATATGTATAAAGACATATATGTGTGTGTGTACATATATAATCTTTAATTTTGAAATTGGCCACTTGTTCTGAAAAGAGCAGTGGCTTTAGAGAAAGCAAGAATTGGATTTAAGTTTGTATTTTGCAACTTACTCTCTATGTGGAAAATAATTAACTTCCTAGGGCCTTAGATGCCTTATCTTTAAAATGGGGGAAATAATACTGATATCATGAGACTGTTATATATGTTCTCAAAAAAGCTAGATTACTCCTCTAATGGAGTGTTGTTTTTCGAACATTCTCAAAAGACGGAACTCTCCCCCTTTCCCTGATTATTTTACCACTTATAAAGATATTCTAAAGCCTTGAGGGTTGAGGGTAAAGAAAAGCCACTTTTTCTCTTACTGTGTTGAGTAAATCTTTTCCCAAATACTGTTTTGTTTTGTTTTTAACTATATTTTCTGTTGCTTTGAGCAAGGTTGGTCATTATTCCCTCATATATGATTCTTGAGCATTTTCATGATGAACAAATTGCAGTGGGATTCATTAAGAATTTCCAGGTTTGCCACTTTTCTTTGTGCTCTTTCTTTCTGCCCTCTGTAGAGATGCCAACATCCTTAGTGTGCACAAAAAGCCAAGATACTTCTGATTGTTGAGCCCAATGTTGTGCAGAACATAGAAAAACCAACAATAAGTTGCTTTTTGAGAGAATGCAATTTCGTGTTTTAACAAATTCCAACTAGAGTAATGAAAGGTCTCTTCTGGGGTGCCTGAGTGCCTCAGTCGTTTAAGTGATTTCAGCTCAGGTCATGATCTCATGGTCCTAAGATCAAGTCTTGTGTAAGGCTTTGTGCTAGGAGTGGAATCTACTTAAGATTCTCTCTCTCCCTCTTCCTCTGCCCCTCCCCTCTTCCAATCTTGAAAAAAAAAAAAAAGAAAAAAGAAAGAAAAGAAAAAAAGAAAGAAAGAGAGAAAGGAAGGAAGGAAGAATAGAAAAGAAAAAAACTAAAAAGGGCTCTTTGGACACCCAAGGCCAGCAGTAACTTGACTCTGGAGGTTGAGCTCTGACTGAGCTTTGAGACAGGAAAGACACCATGCATTACCATATTCTTAGAAACATTTTATTAAACTTCCAAACTCTTCTGGGCACATTTACTTCATCTCCTACTTGCTTGGTGTGGAAAAGCAATTACTCTGTGGTGATGGTGCAGTCAAATCTGTAAACAGTTATTACATTTCAATTAGAGCTGCATGAAACTCAATATATTTGGTTTTCTGGGAATTAATATAAATCTTTTGTGATGTTTCGATTCACAAGGGGTTCTACCCCACACATTTGTCTCTCAGCAACACTCAGAGGCATTCAGATGTCACAAACTATTTCCCCAGCATTAAGCAATCGGCCTACGGCTAAATTCTCCTGAAGTGTATCGGTCACTAGTCAGACTCCCAAGTCTTCCTGCTACAACACAGGTTCTAGCCAAGAGAAGTCAACTTAGACTGGCTCTCGAGTATGAAAGGAAGATTCTGATAAATCTTCTGTCATAAAACATGCACTTGATCACACTCATGGTCTTCCTTGAAGGCTCATAAACCACTGAAACACTAAGAAGACTTTTTCATTATCAATAAGAAGAATGGCAGTGAGATGGAGGAATGGGAAGACTGAAACTAATATTTATTACATGGTGACAAAGGTCCCTTCACTTTTCTTAGATTGTCTCTTTAAATTCCTACATCGGCACTGCAGGTAGTTGTTATGGGTCACCCACCATTCTCCAGATGGGAAAATTCCTATTCAGATTAAGAAATCTTCCCAGATTTACCAGATAGATGGTGGTGCCAGGAATAAACCCAGGTCTCTGTTTTCAGAGCCCATGATGATTCTTCCACCTCCCAATCTACAGAGATTTGGAGAATGTCCTCAATGTTTGTCTTTTCCCTTTTTCTTTCCATTGTTCATCATGGCTCACGAATGGCTTTCAGAACAGCTTGGTTGGTCTGTCCACTCTTTGTCCTAGTATTGCTGATTCTTTTTAAATTTTCTGTGTACTCAAGGAAAAAAAATGCAAGCAACAGAGTCAAATGACAAAGGAACTGTTCTCCCCACTCATAAATGTGTTACATATGGTGGTGGGGGAAGGGACAGACCACAAGCAGAATTTACCAGGGAGGATTTCACACTTCCATCAGTTACCATGAAAGATAACATATGGACTGAACATTTATTCCAAGCAACAGATTTGTTTCTAGTTACTCTCCAGCAGTTGAATGAAAGAGAAGAGGGAAAAAAAAAAAAAAAAAAAACCACCTTTTAACAGCCATCTGAAAATTCTCTCCAAATGAGAGAAATAAGGTTGATCTTTTCTTAGACTACAGAACTAATATTTTAAAAGATAAGTCAAAATGATTCAATTTAAATGTATTTATTGACCTATAATCACCATAAATCTACCTCTTCACTGGGGAAGACATGCTGTCTGTCCTGTTTTTTGGAAACAGGACTTACTTACTATAATAGACTTATTACATGTTTCTTTTATACTATTTTCAAGTTATTTCTTTTTATTTATTTGGATCATTATCTTATATGTAATAGGCCTTTTCAACATCATGATAAGATGAAAATTTGTGAAAATAAATGGGGTCCATCATTTTATTTATAATCAATCATTTGCTTCATTTCACCCAAGTTATTGGTTTGGATCTGGAAAGATTCCTAACTTTGGGCATTGCAAAATTCTTCAGGCTGAGAAGAAAGGTGTTGTTGGGAAACTAAAATTTAAAAGTTAAACTTCAAATTGTTTCTACCCTCCAGGCTTCTGACATATAAACGTATTAACAACATATGTCTAGTTAGATTTTTAAACCACATGAGAGTTAAGTAGGATGAGCCTCTTTGAAGTATTGTGCTTCTTGAAAATAGGAAGCAAAAGAGAATGAAAGAGAAAGGCTATAATTGCCTTCCAAAGTACATATTTGAACTTTTCTCTTGCTCTCAGGTAAACCAAGCTTATAAATGGGCCCTATTCTGTTCTTGAACCTTTATGTTAGCCATCACTTCTTTTAAAGCTAAGTTGAACGTTCTTCACCTTCAAGAAGCAGTCTCTGACAAACTCATTCCTTCTCCCCATTAAGACTTTGTCCTTTTTCCAGTCATTGTCAGTGTGTGTACATGAGGTTCAATCTTGCCTTGTAATTGCGCCTTTAAATAGCTCCTTATCTGACCTTCTGAAAAAAGAAATTTCTTTTGGAAATTCTTTGCCATGAGAGCTAATCATAGGGGAAAAAAAAAGACTATAAAATTTAGACCTCTATCACCCGAGAAACAAATGCTTATCAAAACATAAAGCAGGTTTAGGATGCATATGAAATTATCATCAAATCCTGTTGTTAACTAAATAAAAGAAGTAGTCTTTAAAATTGCAGACATGGGGGAGGGAGATAAAAATTACCTTTTTAAGGTAAAAATAAATTTTAATTTGGAGGATCCAGTGTGGATTGCTCAAATGCCGGTGGATATTTTGGAAACATCTTATCTTGTGATTATTGTTTCTCTAGCAAGTCCAGCCTTCCCATGCCATACCTGTCACCTTCCTGAGCCTGGAGCAGAACTCTGACACTGTGTGCTTGGTTTCATCTTAGAAGATGTCTCAGTTTACTAGAGGCTCAGAGGTTCTCCAATCTTATTTACCCTTACATCACAGAGATCTTTTACAGACATTCCAAATACACAGACAACCTATCTAAAATTGAACCCCTGATCTTCCATCCTAAACTTCTTCCTAGCATTCTAGACACTTCTTCTTTCCAGTTGCTCATACTAAAATATTCAGAGTCTTGACTTTCCTCTTCCTTTCTCTCACACCAATATTCTTTAAGAATGGTCAAGATCATGAACCACAAAGGAGGACAGAGCAATAGTCGTAGACCAGAGGAAACTATAAGAGGGCAGTGACCAAATGCAATGTGGTAATCTGGATTGGATTCCAGAATGCAAAAGGACAGTAAGGAAAACACAAAGGAAATCTGAATAAACTCTGTAATTTAGTTAACTCTATTGTACCAAGATGAATTTCTTAGTTTTTACAATTTCCCTACAGTTATGTAAGATGTTGACATTAGGGAAAGCTGGCTAAAGGGATTAAGGGAATTTTTTTTTTAAAGATTTTATTTGTTTATTTGACAGACAGAGATCACAAGCAGGCAGAGAGGCAGGCAGAGAGAGGGGAAGGGAAGCAGGCTCTCTGCTGAGCAGAGAGCCCGATGCGGGACTCGATCCCAAGACCCCGAGACCATGACCTGAGCCAAAGGCAGTGGCTTAACCCACTGAGCCACCCAGGCGCCCCGGGAATTTTTTTTTTTTTAAGCTATCTCTTTACAACTCTAGAGCTAAAGTCATTTAAAATAAAAAATAATAATGGCAGTTGTGATTATGTGAGATAATGCATGTGAAAATATTTATAAATTGTATAGAACTGTCACTATGTTAGGCATTATGATTATGTACATAATGATAATGAAAAGCAGTGCTTCAGAAGATGATAGTGTGCTTAACAGTTGGGTGGTTTGAACCTGACCTGCCCATTTAGCCAAATTAATCAAATAGCCTCAGTGTAGCCCATAGCTTTAAATGAAGACAGTTGTGAGTCCAGCTTCCAGATGGCCCTCTATGAACTTCACCTTTTGGCCATTATACCCTTTTGGAGTACCCTCCCACACTGAATAGGACAAACTTGTATAACCAGTACAACAGTGAGAAAATGATAGTGCAGATTTCCAAGTCTAGGTCATTAAAGACATTATGACCTTTGCCTTGCTATGCTGGAGTGATCATCCTGGAGAAAGTCAGCCACCATATTTTGAGACTATACAAGCAAGAGGTCCATGTGGGGAAAAACTGAAGCTTCTTGCCAGCTTCCAGCACCATGTGAGAAAGTCTTCTTGGAAGCAGATCCAGCCAAGTCTTAAGATGATGCAGCCCCTGTAAATGCCTTGTCTGCAGTCTTTTAAGAGGCCCTGAGACAGAAACATCCAGCTAAGCCACATCTGAATTCTTAACCCAAAGAAACAAATAAATGCTTATTGTCTTAAACCATTAAGTTATAGAAGAATTAACAGATACTAATAGATAACTAATACAACAACCTTTAAAAACTAAGCAACAAACATTTGTCTAAGATATTATGACATAAAGCCAATGATCTGAAAACAGACAAAAATAATCTGATAGTAGTTTGGTGAGAAATGTAGCACATTCTTCTCTTTTCTTCCTTTTCCTTCCTCCCTTCTTTCCTTCTTTCCTACCCTCCTTCCTTTCTTCTTTTCTTTCTTTTCCTCTGTTCTATTTCTTGTGTCCAGGTTTGTGTTACATAAAAAGTAAATTTTTGCTACTCTTCTGTTACAACTGCCTTTGAAGAGTATGCTTTTTTCTGCTACAGATATTTTTGCTGTTGTTGGTTTTTTTTTGTTGTTGTTGTTGTACTCATCAAAATATAAGGTGTCCCCTTCTGGAAATATTATTGAGGAATCAGAGACATGATGTTTTTCCACTCACAATTTGAACAGAAAGAGTATAGGTTTGGGATTTAAGATTCTGGCTGCTACCCTGCCACTTCCAGACACATGGTTTGGGAGAGGTTCAAATTCTATCTTGTGTTACAAGTGTCCACTTGTAAAATGAGGGAGTGAAACAATGTTATCTGAGCTTCCTAAAGCTTTCTCAGGTCTCAAGACTACTTTAGAAAAATGAAAGTGTCATATATCCTGCTTCTTTGGAATGAAATAATTTAGCCTCACTTAATTCAGGTAAAAGTTGTAAATATCCCAGAACAACCATTCGCCAATCAGTTATCTGGAAACAGGAGGAACGTCAGAATTAACAAATATGTAAATGACATAAAACTACCTTTGGTGGCTGCAAAACAAAATCTTTGTCTTACCGAACAGCCTCTGTTTTGTGATGCTGAGGTTCTACATTTTATCCTACATAATTCTTCCTGGAATTGGTATTTCAAAATTGAGAAGCAATTTAGTGTGCTGCAAAGCCTTGCTCTATTAGCCCAGGCCAACATTCATGACACATTTTAATAGAATAATGGGCAGTTGGGCATCTAAACTTTACTCTGCTATGGATCATTTTTGGCAGCTGTGCTTTTTATTCATCAGTCTGATTGAAACTGCTTTCCTGACAGAAGCAAAGATACTCTTCTTTGTTCAGGATTTCCATAAAAGGCGAAATGGAAGTCTTTGCAGACAGACTGGCGTGCCTGAATAAATTTATATTCCTAGGCTTCTAGCCACAACAGTGAGCAAACAAATCCCTCTTACCTACATCTTTATGTACACCATAGGAGAGCAAATTTGTAGGATTAAATAATACTCATTTGCTTTGACTTCGTCCTTCTGCTTTAAATCATTGCCCAAACTTGCATTTTTAAATCTTTCCCTTATAATTCTTAACATTGAGCCCTGGGCTATTTGAGCAATATATGGCTCTGGGTGTGTCTGTGTCTATGTGTGTACACATTCATTGCCTATGATGTTGGGGGAGGAGGACTGGCCTTTTTTTTTTTTTCTTTTTTTAATCCTCTTTCTTTATAGATACCAGACCTCAAAGGGTTTCCTTCCCTAGCTTCTTAACATTTTTTGCAAGCATAATGATTCTAGACAGACCAAACAACTGACCAGTGATCCATTGTGTTTTTAATCATTTACAGTCGGATTCCTACACGGTGGTGCCTAGTATTTGGTTTTGAAGAATGCTTTCTTGGGGACCACATTCAATCCTGCCTTTCTGAGCAATAAATTACCTGTGTTTGGGGGCCTTTGACAGCCTGTATTATTTTGCCCTCGTTGAAAATAATGGATGATTTGGAACAATGCTCCCTTTTGAATTAAGATATAAAAGGTTTGAGTTTCAGAGTTCAAAATAATGAGTAGGCCCAACAAGAAGACTGGGCCCAAGTCTCCCCAAGAGAGGAAACATGGGGGGGGGGCGAAGACATGGGGGGAGGGAAGGCATAAACATAAGCATTTGTATAGACACATTACTTTTTTTGTTTTGTTTTGTTTTTTTCAGTGTTGGGGAGATGATTTTGTATCCTACACTGCCCCAGATGTTCAGTCAACTATATAGCTATAGTTATACTAACATGAGCAGAGCAGAGCTTTGTGCAAATATTATGATCATCCTGCATCACCCAGGAGAAATCTGTGGTCTCCTGTATGGCTGGTTAGCTAACCTCTCTCTATCCCCAGCTGGTAGGTGGGGGGCGGCAGGCAGGAGTGCTGCAACTGTTGGCACTATGGAGGGATCACGAGAAAACTGTTTTTAGCTGAAAACGCATCTGTTTGCACATTAGTGAAAATTCATCATTAAATATTAAATTATAATACTATTGTTTAAATGGTTAGGAGAAAAAAAAATTTCATATGTAAGTATATATGTACATATAGGCAGTCCCTAGAACAGGAAATAATCCCAAAGTAATGACATCACTTAGAACTATCTGTTGCCATATAAATAATGTTGTTAAGTAGTAGCTAGGTTTCCAGGTTAAACAAAAGTGATCTGAATTGCCAGTTCGGTTAAACTAGGATTTTAAGATTTAAGTTTAAGAGTTAGGATACTGTCCAATATAACACATGGGTTAAGAATCAGGAGACTAGAGGTGCCTGGGGGACTCCGTTGGTTAAGTTTCCCACTCCTGATTTTTGGCTCAAGTCAGGATCTCAGGGTCGTGGGATGGAGCCCCATATGGGTTCTGTGCTGTGACGAGTCAGCTTGGGATTCCCTTTCTCCCTCTTCTTCTATTCCTCCCCCTACTTGTTCTCTCTCTCTCTCTCTCAAATAAATAAATAACATCATTTAAAAAAAAAATCAGAGGTATTCACTTTTAAATCCAGTCTCTCCACTCATTGGCAGTATCACTTCGGAAAAGCTCTATGACCTCTCTGAACCCCAGTCTCCTCATCTGTATATTACAGGGATTAGCAAACTACGGCCTCTGGGCTAAATGAGGTGCACCACTGGTTTTGGTCCAGCTTGCAAGTTAATTTTTTAAAATATTTTTAAGTGTCTAACATCAAAGGAAGAATAATCTTTCATTACATGTGAACACTGTATAAAATTTATATTTAAGGATCCATAAAATAAAGTTTAACTGGAACATGGCCATGCATATTTGTTTGCATACGTTCTTTCTTTTTAGGCTACTGTTTTGCCACAAGGCAAAAGGTTATGATCAGAACCACACAACCTACAGAAACGAACATATTTAATCTGCAGCCTTTTACAGAAAGTGTTTTGTCTAACCCTACTACAATATCTATCTTACGACACTGTCCTGAGGATTGAATATTATAGAAAGTGTTAAAATAAACACGGAATCAGAATGAAGAAGGAAGCTCTGGGCTAATGTTGCCTCTGACAACAAACTGTGGCTCTGTATGTTACTTCATGAAGCCAGAAAACAAAGACAAAGCCGGGAAATAATTCCAACATACTAACATTTCTGTTTCATTTACAAGAATGAGTGATGGTGTCAGAGGGTGTTTACAGAAAAATGGAAATGTCCCAATTTTGTCAATCTGGTTTAACCTAACTGCAACTAGACTATAAATTCTCATTAGCTAATTCATCATCTATTTTAATATGAGGTAAAATTTTGCTGCAAACAATACTTCTCTATTAGTTGTTGCTCTTGTAATTGAATATTTTATGATGGGAATCTGTTTAAATTAATAGAAGTACAACCATGTGTCTAATAATGAAAAAAAATACATACTGAAGATACATTTCAAGGTCAAATTTTTCATTACTGAGGTAAGAATGATGGATGAAATATAAGGACATGTTCAAGGATAGAATTTCTCTCCCTCTCTTCTTAATAGTAAAAGCTATACTACATTGAGTGCTTTCTCTGTCAGATGCTATACAGAAATTTATTTTTAATTTTTCTAACAGCTCTGTGAGATGAGTATGAAACTGGGAATAAGAATAGTTAATTCCACTGATGTGGAAATCTCATATAGATGTAAACCAAAGGAAAGCATAATGGTACCTTTTGGAATGCGTTCCCACCCTCTCCACTTTGGTATAGGCCCACAAGGGGCCTATAATTAACCCAGGGTTCATCACTAATGGAAACATGTAGCTCTGTTTCTAAATGAGTTTCTATTGTAATTATAATTATTATTAAATCAATAACCATAGCAAAAGTAGTATAAATATCACTATTAGTAGTAATCTCACTTATTGGCTCATGCACAGTATTTATGGTCCACTATGCAACATACACTGGATTAGGCCCTGGATACACAATGGAAAACAAAACAAAGTCCCCATCCCACGGCTCTTAAATTTTATTGAGTGGAGGCAGACAAATGTCATATATTAAAAAAAAAATAAACTAGAAAATATCACAAAATATTAAGTCCTATGACTGGTTATGTAGTAAGGGAAGGGAGAAGAACACTTTTGGTTAGGTGGCCAGATTAAATTAGAGTAGAATAAGAGTCCCGGTTGTCACCTCAGAGAAATTTAAGATTGCATCTCAGACTCTCAGCTACAGACAAAATGCTTAAAGAAACTTAAAGGCCTTGTCCAAAAGACCTTTATGTTCAGCCCAAACTAGAGTGAAGCCAGTCTCAGAAATATGGGTGTGGCTTTGTTTCATGGAGTCAACTACAATAAGATCTATAAGAAACCCATAAAGCTATTAAGAGAACTATAATAGTTGGAAACACCACCAGCTTGGACTGAACTGGACAGACACCATTTACATTGAAAAAAGATCTCTGGGTCCCCAAACTTACACAAGCAGGAAGCAGACTGAGAAAGCTTCTCAGTCACAAAACAGGCCACTTTTAAAGAAAAGAATGATGACTCAAGAGATACAGAGCCACTTACAGAAAGGAGAATGAAGCCCTAATCAAGAACTGGAAACAGGAGCCCAGCTAGATTTCATAATTGTTAATAACCAGTGACTACTAAAGACTTTTCTTCTGCCTGGTTTTTAAATTACAATTATCCAATTACAGGGTCTGTGTGTAGAAGGGGTGAAAAGGGGAGGTGGGTCAAATAACTTGTTTTTTAGTTCACAAGCCTTCAAATCAAGAGAAGTCACTTTGGGAAAACTGTGACTGAGGAATTTCCCCTGAGAAATTCCCTTACCTCATTCCACTTCAAACTAATTTAGATGATGAAATATTCTGGACCTTAGCCTGAACCTGACTCCATATTGGGATAGCAGTTTTGTGGATCTTGGGAAAGGATAAGTTCATGCTGCATGTAGGAGAACGGTCAATTTGTTAAGGTCCAGAATTTATTTTTAATTTGGCTCTGCTCCCTTCCTTCAAGCTCTTGGCAACCACTAATCTTTCTACTGTCTCTATAGTTTTCCCTTTTCTAGAATGTCATATAGTTGGAATCATACAGTGTTTGGGTTTTCCAGAGACTCTTTTCTCTATCCATCTATCCATCTATCTATATTTATTCCAGGTTTTCTGCTGTCATCCAGATAATTAGTAAAAACCAACCACTCAAAACTGGGCCCCATCTTCTCCTTTTGCTCCCAGCCCACCTCCCCAGTTGTAGGCATAGGTCTGGGGTGGGAGGCAGGAGTGGTTAATGTCACAGGGAGGAAATGAAAACTGGTTCAGAGGGAGAAGCCTCAAAAGAAAGAGACGCCTGGGTGGCTCAGTTGGTTGGACGACTGCCTCTGGCTCGGGGCGTGATCCTGGAGTCCCGGGATTGAGTCCCACATCGGGCTCTCAGCTCCATGGGGAGTCTGCTTCGCTCTCTGACCTTCTCCTCGCTCATTCTCTCTCTCACTGTCTCTCTCTCTCAAATAAATAAATAAAATCTTAAAAAAAAAAAAAAAAGAAAGAGAAATAAATTAAAAGCCCTCCCATCCCCTCCAGTCAGGGTTCAGTTCCTTTCCCCAGTTCTCCAGTGAGCAGAAGTGAGTGCAGCACCTGATGTCTGTCTTTTCCCTTGTATCCTGTTTGAATGGTACAGAAGGGCTGCACTGGGAACTGGACTGGGGCCAGGGCCACTGAAGAATGTACCACAAGGATGGGGGGAAGCAGAAATGTAGAGACCAAACTGGCATCTAGGAGTATGCTCACCCTGAACACCTGGTATGGGCAGGATGAGGCCTCTGAATGAGAAAATTTCAGCCTCCACTGATAGGAGGCTCCATGGGAGGTAGGGTGAGGGTGCTGAAGAATGTCCCCAGGATAAGCCAAGAATGTTCCAGGCATTGGTTCTAGTTACAGTATGAGGTGTCCTCACAAATGAGTAAGTCCATTAAATCCATAGACTTGTGGGAGGGTACTGTTCCACAGAATGGATGAGTCCACTGGCCAATGTGGGGAGGCCAATGTGAGCCAATGTGGAGAGGGAGAGATCTCAAAGAGGATCCACTGGGGAAAGGATGGTGTGTTCCCATCCTCCTGTAGGTGAGCCACTGGAGATGAGGGATAGGCAACAATTCCATAGACAAGATGGCACACAAGGTGGGTGGGGGTCAGAGTGGAGACTACATGGAGGCAAAAGAGTCCATGGGGGTATCTGGGAAGGGGCAAGGAGTGGTGCTGTATCCACATTCACTTCAGAACACAGACTCTTTCACTAAGCAATATGTACTTAATTTTCTATAATGTCTTTTCAAGGCTTGATAACATTTCTTTTTATTGCTAAATAAGATTCAGATTCAATTGCTGAATATTTATCCATTTTCTGAAGGACTTCTTGGTTGCTTCCAATATTTTTGACAATTGTGAATTAAGTTCCTATAAGCATTCATATGCAGGTTTTTGTAAGGACAAAATCTCTAACTCGTTTGGGTAAATACTTAGTGGCACAATGGCTGGATCATTTGGTAAGACCAAATTTAACATTCTAAGAAACTGCTGAACTGCCTACTAATGTGGTTGTACCATTCTGCACCCAAAGTAACAAATAAGTTTTGCCCCACATCCTCACTAGCATTTGGTATTACTAGTTTTGTTCTTGTTTTTGTTAATTTTTTGATGTTTTATATGGGCAATCATGTCATCAATGAACAAAGGGAATTTTCTTTTCCCTTCCAAATCTTCCAAACCTTTTTTTATTTGTCTTGCCTTATTGCACAGGCCAGGTTTTCTACTATTATGCTGAATAGGAGTAGTGATAAGGACTCCTTGTTTGTTCCTGATTTGAGGTGGAAAGCATCTAATTTATCAACACTAAATACAATATTAGTTTTAGGGTTTTTGGTAAATGTTCTATATCAAAGTGAAGGAAGTTCCCTTCTATTCCTAGATTGCTGAGTCATTTTTAATCCTGAATGGGTCTTAGATATTGTTAAATACTTTCTATGCATCCACTGATATACTAATATGATTTTTCTCCTCTAGCTTATTGATGTGGTGAATTACATTAATTGATTTTCAAATGTTGAACCAGACTTTGCATATTTGGGAAAATCTCACTCAATTGTATTGTATAATGTTTAATATATTGCTGGATTTGATTTGCAATATTTTGTTGAGGACTTTTGCATCTATGTTCATGAGAGATATTGGTTTCTAGTTTTCCATTCTTGTGATGTCTTTTTCTGGTTTTAAAAAATTCAGAATTCTGTCCTTATTTCTTCCTTGATTTCTTATTTTTTTATTTTTTTTTTTCAAAGCCAAACAGCAAGGGTCGTTTATTACGAGTTCAAACCCGGACCTCTGCGCCCTCGTTGCCGGTGACGCTAAGAGGTCCCGAGCTCAGGGATTTCTTATTTTTTTAAGTTATTTAAGAAGTTCAATTTGAAAAGAAAAAAGTCCAATTTTTGATCCTATTTTTTTTCATATGTAAACTTTCAACTTTTTATTTGAAAATTTTTCCATGTGGTCATTATTGTCACTATTTTGAAGACTTACAGTGATCTATAAGTGATCTATTAAGTGGCCTTAGGGTTGTCATTTTTTAAAAAGATAACTGTGTTGGTCATTTTTTATTTAGAAACTTAGTTGTTTTAGTTTTAAAACTTTTTTTCATGTTCATTGATTACTAATGTTCTCCTTCAGTTATCTTCTTCTGCAACCCTTTTTGGTCAGCCTTTAGACTTCCTGGACTGATCTACTAATATTCTTATCATTTTGTATCTATTATAATTTCCATTTAATTTGTTCTACTTCTTCTAAAGATACTTTGGTTTTATCATCTAGCTCTTCAGATGAATCTTTCATCCCATTTTCATATTTCCACTTTTTAAGACCTCTAGGTGACAGCTCCTTATAGTATCCTACTGAGTGCAATGACTTCTCATTTATCTGAAAACATAAATAATGTTTTAATTATAAGCTATTGTCTTCTCTCTGCATTCTCTGTTTTCTCTGGGTTCTCCCCACCTCCCAACATCTTTGGTGCCTTTATTTTTGAGTGGCACTTTCCTTAATAGGCAGAGATTTTGTTTTCTGTTTATTTTCAAGAGGGAGGCTTTAGAAGCCTAAAGGGAAGCCCTGTGAGAGGGGATGGAATCTTCCAGCTGAGAGGTTTGTCTTCGAGAGTGATTTAATGTGAATCGTTTCCTTTCATATTGGAAACTCCACACTACAACCCACCCCAAGGCTTCCCATTTCTCCCCACCACCAGAAAAAAAAACAAAAAAACAAAACAAAACAAAAAACACCTTCTAATCTCCTGGTGGCCATGAATGCCAAGCAATAGCAAGGCGCTAGTAGTTGGCACAGTTCAATGTAGAGATGCTTAGTCAATCTTGCCTTCAGTTTAGCTCCTCTCTTCTGCTTCTGCTCTACATCCTGTCCCTGAGCACAGGACCTCTTATTCTGATTGAGAATGAACCTGCAGTCGCCTGTCAGACTAGGGATGGGTGAGTCTGTACACATCAGTGGAGAAGATCTGTCTCTACAGAGGTTTCCCACTAGCTTCCTGATTGTAGCACCACACCTTCCCCTGCTTTATGTGAACCTATCCTGGGTTCTGGAGAGAAAACTAGGTTCAGTACTCACTGCCTTTCTCTCCAGTGGCCCTTCTCAGCTCTACTAACTTCTCCATTTACTTTCCATTTACTGCAAGCACTTGCCATTTCAGTCTATTATTGTCTCCTTGTGCATTATTTTTCTTCTGTGTGCTTTGCCATTTTAAATTCCTTTACTTTCACTTTAATGAGATCGTGGCAGTGGGCAGAAATGAAAAGTATGTTTTAAATCTATGTTTAATCAGAAAGCTACCAGATCATTACAAACATACACACACACACACACCCTAAAAGGATATTATACAACTTTATTCCAGATATACCAAGAACATCTGATTAGTAATCTAACAGGCATGCAATTAATTTAAGCAAAACCAAAATTTGGTTTAAGCATGCATGTATTAAATCAGAACTCCTAAACTGTATAGTTTGTATAATTATATCCACCTAAAAGTGCTATAATAAATAAAAGCAAAATGATTTCCTAGTTGTCCAACACTGAACATTTATTTTCCTGTAATATCAGTTATATGAAGTCTTAAGGAAGCCTCTGGAAGTTGAACTTCAAGATATCGGAGACCATACAAATCATAGAGAAATTCTCTACATCCTTGTCTGTATCAGGAATCTGTAAGTATTTTCATTCAAGGAAAAATTGAAGTGCAAAAATGTAACAAAGGCCATCTCTGGATATGCAAATGAATCTTTCTCAATATTTTCCCAATATTTAAACCCTTTTTTCAATAACCCTCCTCTATTTTTCCTTTTGGGGAATTCCCCACTGTATGCAGTGCCCACCTCCCACTAAGAATGTGGAATCAATCAGGTCCTCCTTTCCTCCCCTTCCTGCTTCACTCAGGCATAGCCCAACTGCAGAGTCTTGGGAACCATTATGCAGATCGCTCCTTATTCATGAAGGTAACAAGTCAAGAAGGTCAATGGGGACTCAAAGTCCGCGGGAGTCTGCTTATCTGCCTTTCCGCAGATAAATTACCAGTGTTCTAATTCACACAAAGAGTTAGTTTGAACTAACAATAGTGGTCATTCAGATTCACTCCCTCCTGAGTCTTTATATCTAAAGGTACCCTGGTAGGCACCTAAATTCTAGAAGCATGTGGATTGGACTGATTCTACAGTATCACCATTGATGGGCTTCCCACTGTCAGCCCTTAGGTGGTCCTGAGTGTTTCTCCTCTTTCTATCCTTGCCTCTCCTTATTATTGTGAGCCCCCATAAATTTTACTTTAGCTGAACACAGAGTTGATAATGATTGCTTGAGATCAAAACTGATACAGAGATGTATTAATGCATGGATGAAATAGTATCACTTACAGTTTTGGGGGGGAAAGTGGGGTGAAAAAGGGAAGTGATGTGAAGCAGAAAGAGAAGTTGGTAATTCTTGACAATGTAAGCTCTGGTTCTGTCAGAGACCTCCCCATCACCATCTCCTCACCTTCCTGCCAACCCCCACCCTAACTCTGACCTGCAGCCTGGTCTCAGAAGTGTAAAGGGATCTAGTGTTTGAGGTCCAGAGCAATTGTTTTGGTTGGCTTTATCCTGGAATTGGCTCTGTCAACACCAGTAAGAGCAGACAATAGTAACAGGAGTGTGCAAGATGGTAGGGATCAGAGCAAAAAAGGGAAGAACAATACTTAGCTTGAAATAAGGTCACTTACTTTTGATGTCAGGGGGCTGAGTAGGAAGGAGGATCTCAGACCACAGATTTTTAAACGATGAAGAAACCAAACAGTAGTGCCTTTTTTTTTTTAATTGCTTTTGGCAGAAGGCAGTAAAATGAGAGCTTACAAAGTGAAATAAAAGAAAATAATCAAAGTCAAAGTTTTTCCCTTAGGTCGGAGGAAGCACAAAGACAGAAGAGCCTGATTAAAATGAGCCATTTACCAGATACATGCATTATATTATTCATTCAGTGTAGAATGCTCAAAAAGGAGGGAAAGGGAATTCAGATAAAACAGGGTGAGTTGGTTTCCTAGGTAGTGTTACCCATAAAAGGAAAAGCAGATAAGCAAATTCAATTTGGGAAATAATGACATATACTATGAACAGGGACCCACGTGACAAGCTGTTGATACAAAATACAGCAAAAGCCTTTGTCATAATGGCTTATGCAATTGGAGCCTTTCAGAATGACAGAGCACCTGCTGTTTTGTTTTGTTGGCTTTTTCTTTTTCTTGGTCTGTAAGCCTCACTGAGGACAATAATATATACCAAGATATTTATTAAGGCAAATAATAATAATAATAATAGTTCAAAGTAAAGGTAACAGCCATTTATGCTGTATGTGAGAAAAGGAAATCACAAAGTCCGTGGAAGGAATAGAAGGTGAGTTGTGTACCGAAGTCCGATGCATAAGGAGTCTCCCTGCTTGGCACTTCATTAACCACAGCAGCAAAATCCTGTGGTAATTCACACAGAGGCTAAACTGAGGGGTTTTTCTTCTTATTCAGTTCACTTACAAATTATCTGTGGTCCTACTAATGAATGCACATGAAGTTAGCTAAGGAAATAAACTCAGAACATATTTGGAAAATTGCACAGGTGGGCCACGAAAGAATGAAACTGATGACCCAGGACACACTGTGATTTATGCTGCCGAGGTTCACATCACGGGCTCTACAAAACTGGAGAGTTATTTGGTACATTTTGTTGTTCACTGCATATCTTTAAATAAACAGTACCTCTTACCTTAACATAAAATCAAGATTTTCTTTCACCACAGGAAAACAGCTGGATGGTAATTGCTTACATTTAGAGACTAAATTTGGAATGATGGAATTTCACTTTGAGATCCTTTGGGGGTAGTTCAGAGATAAGTTGCTAACCCTCCAAACCAGTTGAAACTGAAGAGAGAAGTTGCAACAAATTTTAAGAGTATGCTTGTGTTGGTCTCACCTAAAACACTGGCTCTTGGTAAACACAAAATGCATACAATGGATTGAGGACAGCAAGACCAAAGTCCCTGTCTTCTAGAGGCAGGTCCCAGAGGAGGAGCCCTACAGGGGACCTGATGGGAGACATGGCTTATCACCTGTGATCCCACACAGAGAGTCAGATGGGCAGATGCTTCTGTTTGCAGGTCTAATTTTTAGGGTTAATTTTTAATTTTAGGGTTCCTGCTGCTCATATGAGTTGCTTCTGGTAATTGTGCTCTAATGTTGAGCAGCTACAAGTGGTTCATTATCTAACAGGGATTAATAACTCCTCAGAGCAATTGCAGGTAGGTCATCTTCAAGAGTGATAAAAAATTTTGGTCCTTGATTGGAAATAGTCCAGAAAATGAAAGACAACAGTTAGTTTTGCTGATGGTCATGACTTAAGGTAAAATAAAATGTGTAATATTCAACGAGTAGTAGCTCACTTCTCTGGTGGGATGAAATGCTTTAACAGTGATAGTAGAAATTTAAAAATAGGGTGCTATTTGTTCGTTAAGAGACTTTTCTGCAGTTTTAGGCTATAATCATCCAGAATGTCAACAGGCAACCATAGCGTAAACAAGACTTGGAAGGGATCATTCAGTCACTTTAGGGATCAAATGGATTTCAGATACCCTCAAGCATCAGAATGGCCTGAACTGTACCAGTCAGATCCTCAGAATTCCAGCCTATTTCCATGAGCTAGTTATTTAATATCGGATCCCCAATCCTTTGTCAGCAATACAGGATTCAAAATACATTCCCTATCTACCTCACAAGGCTGTTGAGAGTATTAAGTAGTAAATAATATTCAAGAAACTTCTGTCTCTGTAACTGTAAAAAATAGTGAGCTAGTATTATTTCATGATGAATCCATATGCTAATTTTTAACTAAATCCTATAATTTCTAACTATTCTATCTATTCCCTAAAACAAATTTACCAACAATGTCTACCAGATCATTTTCAGTCAGCTAGGTTCTAGTTTATTCTTTGGTACTCTATGCAAAAATACTGCTTTCATAAACAAAATTCCGTAATCCACATTACTGTTTGGCTTTTCCCAAAGAGCCCTAACAGAATTTATTATACCTATTGAAAGATAATGTCATGTTTGTTCATTGCCTTAGCTTGGTCTATTTCCTGCCATTCCAACTAATTCCTGAAAATTTAAACATGTTTCAGATTTCGTTTTATCTTCTTATGGTATTGCGGTAGAGAAAATTACAGTCTCCAAAGATATACAAGGCCTAATCCCTAGAACTTGTGAATATGTTATTTTACATGGCAAAAAGAGGCTTGTAGACATAAATTAAGGATCTTGAGATGTGAGAATATTTTGAGCTATCCAAGGGAGCCGATGGTAATCATAAGGGGTCTTATAATAGGGAATCAGGAGAATCAGAATCACAGAAGATCATGTGACAACAGAAGCAGTTGAGTGATGTGGGGCCATGAGCCAAGGAAAGTGGGAGGCCTCTGGAAGGTAGAAAGGGCAAGAAAACAGATTTTTCTTCAGAACTTCTGAAAGGAACACATCTCTGCTGACCTATTTTAAACTCCAGACCTCCAGAATTATAGGTGGATAAATTGGTGTGTTTTAAGCCACCAAGTTTGTGGTAATTTGTTTAGCAGCAATAGGAAATTAATACAGCTATTTCTGTGCGTTGGCTTTTGTTGGTGGTGGTGGTGATGGTGGTGGTGGTGGTTGTGGTGGTGCAGGGATGTTGGTATTAGTAGTATAGGTTTTATAATTGAGTCAGGAAGCCAAAGCCAAAGAAAATGTCAGAGTAGGAACAGTCTACCAAACCAAGAATGGCTATAAATGGCTTCCCTATTCCCCATCTAAATTAATAACAATTACTATTAGGAATATGGCAATTTTAGACTCAAAGAACCTGAAAAATAATAAAAATTAGTATTTAAATGGTTGATAAAATATTTATCAGCTAAGAAATTTGGGGAAGGATATAAATGGTATCTAAATATGGGGAACTCCAAGTTATTCAAAACTGTAGTTTTTTTTGTTTTTGTTTACTATGTTTGTACCAGGCAGTCATATCCCATTTCACTTTTCCATCAGCTCTGGAGGTATATATGGTTAATATCCCCCATCTTAACAGAGAATTGGGGCTGAAACAGAATAAGTAACTCATCTAGGCCACACAGCTCATAAGTATTACATCTCTACCATTCCCCTAGTTACAATACGTCCAAATCATACTTTTAAATGTAAGTCACTTCCTTATCTTCATGAGCCCTCGCTTTTTAAATTTTTTTTGTGTCCCCAACCCCTAACATAGTGACTACTACATAAGAGACACTTAATTTTCTGGTAGCATAAGTAAATAGGTGACATTGCTATTCTGTGGCTAAGTCTTAAATTGAGGAGTGAACAATTCATTTGGTTTTAGGGCCCTTGCTATAGCATCTCATCGAATAAATATGACCCTTTGATCTATACTCCATGATATCTGCGGGAATACAAGAAGACTTCTGTTGAGGTTTTTCTTTCTTTTTTCTTTTTTTTTTTAAATGAATCACTTAAAATATAATAAAACGTAGCAGTGAGTTTAAAATGAATTTCTGGAGGCACCTGGGTGGCTCAGTGGGTTAAGCCTCTGCCTTTGGCTCAGGTCATGATCTCAGGGTCCTGGGATCGAATCCCACATCGGGCTGCTCAGCAGGGAGCCTGTTTCCTTCTTTCTCTCTGCCTGCCTCTCTGCCTGCTTGTGATCTCTCTGTCAAATAAATAAATAAATAAATCTTAAAAAAAATAAGATAAAATAAAATGAATTTCTGGGTTATTCAGAAGTCATTATTAAGTGAAATAATTTAATAACAATGACTTCAAAAAGAAAATAAACAGAAGATCTTCAACAATGTGGTAAGAAATTCACAGAAATTAAATACTTAATTAAAAACATTCAATAGTGGTAGAATTGCTCCTAAAAGGTAGGCCACAGTTTTTGGTGGATTAACTGGACACATTCCTCAAACATTTGTCTAAGCTATTATCTGGAAAATCACTTTCAATACCAGTACAATGAAAATATATTATCCATGCTAATAACAATGTCCCATCTGTTGAAGCACTTTACAACCTACTGAAAGCCATACCTGCAGAGAGCCTTATGGTTCTGAATTCAAAAACAGTTGCAAGTTGAATGCATGGGACAGTATTGGTAGGTGAGCCAGGAGCTTCCTTTTATGGATTTCTAGGGTACTGTGAACCAACCTTTCAAAATAAACTACCTGAGTCAGCCAGGGGCAAATTTTGCTGACTGACAATCTATCTCTAGCCAGTGATGGGACTGTTCAGTTTTGAAGATATTGTAATATAACTGCTCTTTAAGATTGAAAGTTATCTCATATGAACACTTAAAGGATAAGCAAACAGTACAACCCCAAATTAAATATATTTATAAGCCATGAGCCTTTACTCAACAAATTTAGAACATTTATCATCCAGTTAATCAAAGAATACAAAATTTTGAAAGTAAAGATGCAAATTTCCTTATAATAGCGATTATTTCAGATTTAAAATCACTTGGGCAAAGCATGTAGGCATGTTGGATGGTGATATTCCTTCTGGTAGAATCAAACTGAGGCCTGAGTAATTCTCCAAAACCAGCTTAGAGAAAGCGGTAGAAAGGTGACAAGCCAGACTGTTTAACAACTGCCCAATTCATTAAATATATATACACAAATACAATGACTTTTGATAATGTGAATGAACAATCAAATACACTTGAGTATAAATGTTGGCAAATATTATCATTCTTCAAAATACTAAAGAACAAGAAATATGAAAAATCAGAAAAAAGTTTCAGAGTGAGCAAAGAATACTTTGATTGTATCATGAGGAATACTAGCTGATTCCCAGAGCTCCAGGGGAAGCACTAAGCACTGATCCAAAGGCATTTAATTACTTCCAAAAATGTGGGCTTTCTCCCCAATATTTAAGACTGATGAGAAAGGCAGTAGAGAATTCTTCAAGAAATGAAAAGGCCCATGTAAAGTATTCCATCTAGTTTACCACCCAAAGACCTACGTTTACCACCCAAAGCCCAACTTCAAGTCAAATTTTCGGCAAAAATTTTGGAACAGATGATCATATCTTTAAATGCAGTTTTAAGAAATCTGGGATCCTGAAAATCTTAGGGTTTACCCTAGTTAGATTTTGACCAATTTGGTGCATTTAGCCCAACTTTACTAGATCCATATTAAAAACAAAACAAAATAAAGCAAAATCTACAGCTGACCCATCTCAGACAGAATGTTTCCCTAACAAGGACATTTAAATACAATGTTTACATTGTTTAGGTTTTTATTTGGTTGATTTTCTCATGTATTTTGGTTATCAGTTGTATTTTCATGGTATTAAATATTTTTTAAGAAAAGAATATCTATCCTAAGTACAACTGTGTGTTGGTAGAAAATATAGTTAGTATATGACAACAAGGAAAAGCTGGGTCATTAGTTGGAGGATATGCATATGATTAAAGCCACAGTGAACCTTTCTTTTAGTAAGAGTTACAGGAGTACAGAAAAGTGGATAAAATGGTGTGATCTGAGCCAAAAATGATAAGAAGGCTTTCATGAAAGAGAGACTTGAAAAGGACCTTGAAGAATGAGTAGGATTTGGCTACCCAGAGAGAGGGTCAGAAGTTTTTCCAAGTTAGAGGAAGCTAAGTAAAGGCTTTGAGTCAGAAATGAGCATGATCTAAAACTGCAAGGAAACCAATCAGTCTGAAATAAGGAGTTATTTATTTCTTTTCATTTATTCAATAAATACTTACAGAATAACTATTAAGTTCCTAGCAGCATACTAGGTAAGAGAAACAGGATGAATAATGTATTGTTCTGCTCTCAGTAACCTCTTTGTCTAGCAGGATAAATTCTGTTAGTAAGACAATGTGTTCAGCTTCCAGTAAAAGCAATATGACAAGTGTGGCTTAGTCAGAGCTGCGTCATATAGTAGCAATTTCTGCGTCATATAGTAGCAATTTCTGTTTCACCAATGGGTTATACATAAGTGTGACAAGATAATGAACCCCTCATTCCTCCACTTGAGAGCAACTGAACATTCAACTTTGTCTATGAGTTGCCTCTTCCTTGAAAGCTTCAAAAATTATCATTTTTCTATATATTTTCTATATATTTCATGAAATTAAAAAATCAGGAAATTTACCAAACATGTTGATATATTGCCACATTCAAAAAATCCACAATACACAGCCAGACATGGTACAGAAGTTCCATAATGTCACTAAAGTTTTCTTTCTTTCTTTCTTTCTTTCTTTCTTTTTTTCCATTTCATCATCCATCATATCTGGTTTTTATTTTCATGGTTGTCACCTGACTCCAAAATGGCTACTCCATGTCTAACCTCTCATTATACTCCAGTTATGAAGAAGGGAACTATACCCATATTAGAAAAGCAAAACTTATTCAGAAATCATCAATGTTCCATTGTTCTCATTGAGTAGAACTATGTCATGTAAGTGACTTTAGCTTCCAGAGTGTATGGGGAATACAGGTTGTTAGTTGGATATAGGCCCAAAAGAAAATCATATTTTTTTAGTAAGAACAAAAAGGAGAATAGTAATTAAGTCTGTTAGGTCTGCTCTAGAGACAAATACATAAGCAACAATCAAAAGGTAATTTATGAACTCAAGCAGTATATAGAGTATCTTGAAAAAAAAGGTGAAGAAATACATTACTTTTGTCTGAGGAGGTAATTAATATTTCATAAATGGCAGGAAAACTGAAGAGAGTCTTGAGTCTAAAGAATTAACTGTTAGCCCAAATTAAGACAGGACAAAAATCCCGAAACAATGAAGTGTATGTAGAGCTAGAAATTTGAGTTTCATAGCCAAAAAGTGAAAAGCACCTGCAATTTTTTTTTAAAGGCCCAGAAGCTTACATTAAACTCCCTCTGTGTTTTTAGATCTGCTCTTTGTAGGTGGGAGCCTCTGTGCACTGCTGGTGAGAATGTAAAATGATACAACTGCTACTATGGGAAAGAGTATAAAGTTTCCTCAAAAAATTAAAAATGTAGGGGTGCCTGGGTGGCTCAGTGGTTTAAGCCTCTGCCTTCGGCTCAGGTCATGATCTCGGGGTCCTGGGATCGAGCCCCGCGTCGAGCTCTCTGCTTAGCGGGGAGCCTGCTTCCCCCTCTCTCTCTGCCTGCCTCTCTGCCTACTTGTGATCTCTCTCTGTCTATCAAATAAATAAATAAAAATCTTAAAAAAAAATTAAAAATGTAGTAATAAATGAAATACCCATTCTGCTTTTGGGTTATATATCCCAAAGAATGGAAAACAGGGTCTGAAAGAGATATCTGCACACCCATATTCATAGCAACATACAACAGTCAAAAGATGGAAGCACCCTGTGTCCATCATCAGAAGAATGAATGAACAAAACATGATATACACATACAATGGAATACTATTCAGTTTAAAGGAGGAAATTCTGATACATGGTACAACATGGATGAACCTTGAAGACATTACTCTAAGTGAAATAAGCTAATCACAAAAAGACAAATACTGTATGATTCCCCTTATATGAGGTACCTAGGAAAGTCAAATTTATTGGAACTGAAAATAGAAGGTGGTTGCCAGGGGCTGAGGGGAGAAAGAAATAGGGACTTATTGTTCGGCGTATTGTTGCACAGCAATATGAGTGTACTTAACACTACTGAAATGTATACTTAAAAATACTTAAGATGTAAATACTTAAGATATACTTAAGATGGTAAAAAAGAAAAAAAGGCAATTTAAAGTTGAATACTTCACACTTCAACAATATTCCATCATTCTAGAGCCTCACACTCCTAGGATTTTTGTAGCAGTGTAAGTCTAACTATGATTTTTATACATCACTTTATTTCTCTGATGGTGCTTTCCCACATGTTTCTCAAATATTAGGACTATAAAAGAGAAGTTCTAGACTAGGGTGAAAATAGTGGCAAATATGATGTGATGTCCTACCCTGCCTATGATTTTTAAAACCACAGTGAAAATAGTGCTTGCACAGCTAAGTGCGGCTTTTGAATTAAAATTATTATTCTAGAGATAGTTTCAAAACACAAATCCCCTCTTTAAACAGTTTTTGCTACAGGAGTGAGAAGAGGAATTTGTGAGGATTTGTGCTTATTATGGCCTTTATCTTTTTCATACTATAGGGTATGAAAGGTACCAGACAAGTTTAAGTACTAGACAAGTTTATCTGTTGGGAGTAACAGTCATGTTGGTGGGCACAGAAAACAGAGAATGGTTGAGAAGCAAAGGGAAAATGTGAGGTATGTTTTAAAAAATAAGATTTACATGAAGAGGACAAGAAAATTAGCCTGTGTTTATTCCTTAAAAGCTGAATCTGTGGACTCCAAGTGCATATGTAGTACACTCTGCCTAGAAGCAGGGAGTTCTTTATTCCATGTGCCACAGGACTCCTCTTCCAGTAAACCTGTATTCTATCCAATATTAATGCAAAAAGCTTGGGCTGCACAATTCCCAGACACTGAGAGCACACTTTGAAAGACAGACACACATATGATACAGCGAGGCATCTACTTGAAATTATCAAAAATAGCTGGACACACCAATCTCTCCAGATGGCCAAAAAACCTTTCAAAGTCAACTTATGGGACTACAGAACTCTTTTTTAAATGAGGTGAAGGATCCATTCAAAGCAATTTCATCAGACCTCCTTGATCTCAGAACCCTCCCAGAGTAAATGCATTCATTCACTGGTACCAACTACCAGGTCCTCACTTGGTAACAGTGATATGTTCCATGGCCCAAGAATTGTCTTTAATCTGCCCTTGGAAATGCACCAGAGGACTACAAAGACTCAAACTGAAATTAAATTGTCTTCAGGCTGCAGAGTAGACCAAAAGAATGAGCTGGGAAAAGCCATGTTAATACAAGCCTATTCTTTTAAATACTAGCCTAGACTAGAATTGCCCATTGTGGGTTTTCTTACCATTTATAACATGATCTCCAGCTATTTAAATGTAGCCTTAGTCCTCCAATAAACACTTTTCTTCCCATATGAGTATATCACGCCATCATTTGTGGACTGCAAACCTCTGTCAATCAGAGCATTGTACCAGACAGTCTGCCCTTCCGCTCTCCCTTGTTAAAATTGCCACAGATGACGTCAAGTTGCAATTCCCCTCTGCCCACCACATAATGAGCTGGCACATACTGGAAAGATTGATGTCAAACAGAAGGGGAAGATGGTTTTGAAGCTAACACTTTCAGTTGCCATTTGAATCCATTTTCAGAAATCAATCTTCTTCTCCTTGACAACACTGAATCTGTAATCACAGACTTCAGTTCATTGAATGACCAAGCGCTCCCTTTTACTTGGGAATATTTTCCATCAGAGTCAAATGTAAATGGAATATTTTTGCAGTGGGAGAAAAAAGGTAGAATAAAAAAGTAATCTACTCTATGTATGAAAATGGGGTATGCATAAGTGTGTGTGTATAAGTACATATGTGGCTATCTGTACATACAGACTGGCTACAAATTTGATGCCATCAACAGTTATTCCTGAAAAACTCCATATACTTGGAGACTGAAGGCAGCTACAACTGGGTCACAGCCTATTGTGTAAATGTTCACAGACATGCTCATGTGAATAATAGATGTCAACTTTTAATTCACTGAGTTAATCCAAGAAGCAGAAGACAAAAGAAAACAAAAATAAAAACAAAAACACAAAACCCAATGCCTATTACTCAGGCTTGATTTATGGTAGAGTTTTTGTTTTTAGAAGGAAAGTTGCCTAGTGATCTAAAAATGGATAATACTCCAAACAAAAAAAATGAGACCACATGCAAGCATCCTAACTACTGAACTTGGCAGGAGTTGATTACCAAAGAATAGACTCCAATCAAAACTTGAAGGATCACAGTTGTAGAAGCCAAGGGCCAGGAGAGGATGAAAAGTGTTTGCTTTCACAGAAGTCCTGCTTCTGAATATCCATCATAGCATGGTATGAGAAGGCAGAAAAGAAAAGTATAATTAGAAAAGGAACCAATCCATGTGGGACTGAGAATTAAGACAGACCAAACTGTGCTTTTGGAGGGTAAATGCAAAGAGTCAGAAAGAAAGCATGAGCTTTAGACATGTAACATCAAGTTCCAAAAACACTTAGGAAAGGGTAGGATGGCAAGGAAAGCTAATTATTTCTTATGGTTACATTGAAAATTAGCTGCCATCAACCCACACTTTTGGGAGTAAAACCATGTCCTTCCAGTTCTTGAAGTACTCTATCCCTGTCCAGAGCAAAGAGCTGTGTGTATCCTAGTACCAACTCATTTTAATCACCTATTATTTGCCCCGTCCATGAGTGAGAGATTCTGGTGCTAGGTTTGTGGGGATGGCCAAACACACATCTGACACTGGATAGATGCACTAGATGATAGTTTATTATACTCACAGCCCAGGGAAGGAAAACATCACATGCAAAGCGGGCTACATGGAAGCTGCACGCAGGAACAGAGTGAACAACTGGGGCTTGTGGGAGGCAGGCTTTATAGTTTCAAGAGGGTGGGATGACTGTAGGTTCTGTGGGAGGATGTGATTGGCTTGTTTGAATAACCCCATGGACCAGCAGGGGACTGAAACCACATACTCAGGCATAAGTAGGAACTTCACCTGGTCGCCTTGGTGAGGAGAGTTGCTTGGTGAAGGGACCTTATCCATAGGAGCAGAATTGGGAGGGGACATTGTGGTAAGGTCATTTGAAGTTGTCCTGGGTTTACCAGATGTCAAGGCAGCAAATACTATCGGCCCTTACTTTTAGGCTTTACACCACAAAGCTGATGAGGGACCAGAAAGCTGGCAAATGTATCGCTTCTGCTTCCTACGTGTAGAGCTTCCTTGTTTCTTAATCTTGTGCTAGGAAAATATAACCTGAGGGAAGAAAATAATTTACCTAATCATCCATTTCTCCCTGTACACCCAGTTTCCAGGATAGTGTAAGAAGCAATTCAACTTTTGATTTCTAGTACTTTGCCTGCTCCTTTCCAGGCTATAGGTGAAGCAGGAACAGAAAGAAGTAGGACAAGAAGTCAGCAAAGACCTTAATTAAGTAGAGTAGATGATAACAGTAGCAAGTACTTGAAAATAAAATCTGATGTACATGTGTTGCCAAGAAACAGCCTAGAGGATGTGGGGACTTCGTGCTATTCTTTAAAAATATACCTTCAGGGCGCCTGGGTGGCTCAGTGGGTTAAGTCGCTGCCTTCAGCTCAGGTCATGATCTCAGGGTCCTGTGATCGAGTCCCACATTGGGCTCTCTGCTCAGCAGGGAGCCTGCTTCCTCCTCTCTCTCTCTGCCTGCCTCTCTGCCTACTTGTAATCTCTCTCTGTCAAATAAATAAATAAAATCTTAAAAAAAATAAAATAAAAATATACCTTCAAAAATTCTCACTTGTTTACACAATATTAAAGGAAATGGAAAAAAATTGATGCCCATTGAATTACTTTCATTGGATAATATGTCATCCAAAAAAAGGTGAAATAACTAATCAAACAAAATGTAACATGTACAAAATGTTTATTTCCAGTGTATGTGGTGTGTTAATTCTTCCACTTGTCTCTATGTGTATTTGGGATTAATCCTCCATGGCATCTTTATGAAGACATTAAGCTTAGCTTTAAAAGATTTCATACACAATTACAAGATTCCTTTCAGAAATTTTACTCTAGTAACTTGGCATCTTTTTTATACTAAAAATAAAGTACTATCAACTTCAGAATGTTAGCAACTTCTTTACCAATTCCCTCAAGCAGAAATTACTGTGCTATCATCTGATATTTAAAGTGCTTTGTTTCTTTCTTTATTATAGTACTTGTCACACTATATGATAATTATGTATTTATACATCTGTCTCCCCATCTAGAAGGTAAACTTTCTAAACTAAGGAATGATCTTACTTCTTCCTTCTATTACCATCCCCCATCACTAGCACACTTACCTAACATACATAATAGTCTCTTAAGTTTTTCACGGAATGAGTGAATGAGTTAATGAATGTCATCCCTCTCAACTCTGAATTTATATATATGAATGCCTATTTGACATTTCCACTGGAATATTTATTAGATACTTCAAACTCAAGATATCCAAAAATATATCTTCATTTTCCCTCTCTCAAAATGTCTCCTCTCTTAGCACTTCCTATCAGGAAATGAGAGCACCACACACAGTTGTCAAGGCCAAAAATGGGCAAGTTAGTTAGAGGGAAATGTTATCCAACTCCTTAATCCAATCTAGCAGCACACCCTGTCCACCTCCAAAGTGTAGCATATATCCATTTACCTGTCTCCATTCCTGTTATGATCATTCTAGCCCAAGTCTTCAGCATTCATTCACCTGATCTCCTCATTTACACTCTTGCCCATCTGTTCTCCACACGGCATTTGGGGTGACCTTTTAAAAATATAAATCATACACCACTATTCTGCTTGACACCCTCCATGAGCTTTGCATTGCTCCTGCACTAAAGTACTTTGGTCAACGTGCCTTACATGTAGACCTTTTCCACTTGTCTTATTTCCTTTCCCACTGATCACATTCCCCTCAATCAGTCCCAGCTTCCCCGGCCTCAGAGATCCTCACAGAGGCCCAGTCCGATCCATCAGGCTGTTTTATTAATGAATTGTTCCATTTTCATAAATTATTTGTCTTTTAAACATGCTCCTGACGAGACCCTTTTTGTCACTGAGGGGTCATCTTAAATTCCATCCCTTTTTTAATACTTTTCTGACCTCTCAATCTAAAGCAGCCCCTAGGTCATTCTCTTTCCCATCATTTTTATTTTTTCCCCCATCATTTGATTTTATTTTTATCACAGTATTAATGGTCATCTGAAATTTTCTTGTTTACTTATGCTAGTCTTTATTGTTCACAGCTAAATTTTCAGAGTTTTAAATAGTGCTTGGCACATTAAAGACCTTCAGTAAATGATGTTTGGGAATGAATACATTCATGGATACACTAAGAAACTGAATTAATGAACAGGTAAATAAGTTTGGAAATAAATACATGAATAAAGGAAGCTTATTCTTATTTCTTGACATTTATATTATCTTGATCATATCAGTACTAATAAGGAATATTATGTATTACTTATCATGAGCTATCCATTTCTATAAACTTTATATGACATATAAAAATAATAAAATCTGAGAAGAACCAACCTTATAGACATACATATATTTAGACTAAGAAAACCCCTTGACATATTTTTCCCCATTGCCATAACTCATAAGGAAATTTTTTGAAGTTTCTTATGGCAATTAGCTTTATTTCTTTTCCTCTATGCTTTAGAAGTCTCTAATGCTGCTGAATTCACCTAATATCCCCCCTTTATTTTTCAGGTAAAAAAAAGACTATTATTGGGTAGTATTATAATTTGAACCTTCTCAGAAAACCTAAGTAGTCCCATATTTACTGAAGAAATTAAATATCAAGTTAAAATCTTCTCCAGAAATATACTCCAGGCCCAGATTGTTTCACTGCTTAAGACTACTGCACAGGAGGGGTGCCTGAGTGGCTCAGAGGGTTAAGGTTCTGCCTTTGGCTCAGGTCATGATCTCAGGGTCCTGGGATCAAGCCCCATATTGGGCGCTCTGCTCAGCGGGGAGCCTGCTTTCCCCTCTCTCTCTGCCTGCTGCTCTGCCTACTTGTGATTCTCTCTTTCTCTTTGTCAAATAAATAAAATCTTTAAAAGACTGCTGCACATGTAAAAAAAAAAATTCTATACAAATTCTGCCAGAAATTATAGAAGAAAAACTTTCCAACTCATTTATGAGGCAAATATTATTCTAATATTAAAATCAGGCAAAAGTATTTTAAGAAAAGAGAACTATAGACCAAAACCCTTGTGAACAAAGATACAAAATTCCTAATAAAATACTACCAAATTGATCCAATAATATATGATAAAGTGGCATTTGTTTCAAGAATGAAAGGTTATTTTAACACTAGAAAACAGATAAATGTAATTCACTATATCAATAGATGAAAAAAATCACTCAGCTAGATACAGAAACATCATTTGACAAAATCCAAGATTCATTCTTTATTTAAAAACAAAACAAAACAAATTGTCAATTGGGACAAGTGGGTTGCTCAGTTGATTAAGCACCTGCCTTTGGCTGAGGACATTGTCCTTGCGGTCTTAGGATGGAGCCCCAGGTTGGGCTTCCTGTTAGCAGGAGAGTCTGCTTCTTCCTCTCCATCTTCCCTTCCCCCAACCCTGCTAATGCTATCTCTCCCTCTCTCAAATAAATAAATAAAATCCTCCAAAAAAAAAAATGGCAACAAGCTAGAAAAACCTAATAAAATCTTCAGAAAAAAAATGGAAACTTTAATAAAGGGTATCTATAATAAACTTACATCTATCACCCTTCTTAATTGTGAAAGACTAAACTTACTTCTTAAGAAGATAAACAAGGCAAGAATATCCACTTTATCATTTCTTTCAACATTGTACTGCAGGTTGTAGCCAGAGCAATAAAGCAAGAAAAATAAATAAATAATAGCACCTACAAATTTAAAAGCTTCCAAACAGTATGCTGTTGGCATGAATATAAACAAATAACTCAATGTGAAAAATAGAGTCCATAAATAGACCAACACATATATAATCAATTAATTTTCAACAAAGTTGAGAAGAATAGTCAGTAGAAAAAGGATTATCTTTTCAACAGATGATACTGGAATAACTGGATCTCCATATACAAGAAAAAACTATAAAATTTGATCCATATACACCTGATACACAAAAATTAATACAAAATACATCATAGACCTAAATGTGAAACCAGAAATCATAAAAGCCTTAAAAGAAAATATAGAAAAAGTTTCTGTGGCTTTGGATTAACAACAGGAAAAAAATACCAGCAAACGCGGTTTTTACTTTTTACTAGGGAGTTTAAAATGGAGTCAGTAAGAACGGATTATTCTATTCCTAATAGAATACATTTACAAACTTTAGTAACTGAAAGAAATAAATCATTGGAAATATTTTGGTTTACCATTAAAAAGGATTTTGCTCTAAGTTTGATAAGTGTTTTTTTTCTTTCAATTTTTTGATAGCATCATTGGACTAAAGTAGGCCATGCATACACTAATTAAGGGAAGGAAAGACAGAACTAATTTATCAAGCAGAATAAGTCTACTGTTTTCCAAATGATTCTGCCTACATCATTTTTTTTTTCATCTTTGTTTTTCGTATTCACCAGGAATCCCTGGCTTCTTAACCTACATCTGTGACAAGTCCTCCTCAGCTTACAACTTCTCCCAATGATAACCAGAGAAGCTAGGAAATCTACCATCCTACAATGTTCTATGGGAAAGCCCAAAGACACTTGGTTTTCCAAATCTCTAAGGAATGCACTATTGAGAGGAACAACAACGTCACTGAGAGGCTTGCCATCTGGTGGTGAAAGAAGCTGTTACAGAACTGGTATCAATGGAACATGATAAGATCTCAAAATAATGGAGACCAGCTGGTGGTGTTTAACTATAAGAAAGCAGGTGGCTGCAATTATAGAAATAAGTAACAAAGTCTGAATGGCAGCCAGAAAATGGGGGGTGGTGCTGACCTACAGAGAACTATGGTGATAGTTATACAGAAAACAGTGCCCTAGAGGTTAGATGTATTGGCAACCTGCAAGGGCTTTTGCTCAATCTATAAAATTAAAATAATTCAAAGATGGATTATCAGGAAGCTGAGGGAATTCACTCCAATAGAAATTGTGACCCCTTTCTACTTTACAGATCTGAGCCAGATTTTAGATGCAGGACCCAATACCTGAAGGAGAGGCCAGGTCCTCAGGAGGAAGGACTTTATAACACCATTACATGCATACATTCTAATTATTCCTTTAGAACTTTCCCAAAGGAAACTATGCTCAATGATGCTAGTAACTACACTGGGAAAAGGAGAGAATTCAGACTATTCGGACATTTGAAAATGTCTGACATAGGATCTAAGTTGATACTGATACAGGAGGACTTGAAGCATTATCATGATGCCCCTTTAAGAATAAGGATTATGAAGACCAACTAACAGAGATCTGTTTAGGTTCAGCTCACAGTAGGTCCATAAACTCATGGATCGACCCAGTGGTCATTTCCCCAACCACCAAATGAATACTTAGAATAGACATGTTTGCCAGTTGGCTGGACTGTCACATTAGTTTCTTGGTCTGTGAAGTAAGAGCTATCATAGTGCAGAAAGCCAAAAGGAATATAAAAACTCTCCCCCTTCACAAGCTGGAAGACATAGTAAAGGCAAAATGATATTGTATCTTGAGGAATGGCAGAGATTGGTGCCAACCTTAAGGAACTAAATGATGCAGAGGTGATGGTTCTGATTATATCTCCAAAAATAGTCTGGTATCTACAAAAAACAGATGGGGGGGGTGGGGATTTTAGTAGACTACTTCAAACTACTACAAACTACTACCAAACATTAGTAGTTCCTGTTAAAGATGCAGTGAAAGTTATTGGAACAGATTAACACAGCCTTAGCATATGGTCTGCAGCTATCTATTTGGATATGCCTTCTTTTCCATTCTTACTGAGAATCAGGACCAGAAAAGCAAGGTCAGAAGCACATTGCTTTCATGTGGTATGGCAAACTTCCTGTTAATTCTTTCATAAGAGTTATGTCATAAGAGAGGCTGAAGGAACTTGGGCCATGTGGCTATTTTACCAAATTCCATAATAGTGCATCCTATCAATGACATCATCTTAATCAGATTGAATGAGTGAGAAATAGCAAGAATCCTAAGATAAATGTGCTATACAGGATGCATGGGTCTACGATATCAGTGAAGTTTTAGGGGACATGCTAGTTTGGGGAATGTTTGGGCATCCCTTCCAATGTAAAAGATAATTTACTATATCTCCAATCTCCCATCAAATGACTCAATGTGAATAAATAGAAAGAAACACAAAAATCTACCAAGTGATAGTGATCAAGTTTAAATTGGGCCTAGAGTAGGATGGGCTTTGCAGCAAGTGCAAGCTACATTGCAAATGTCTCTGCCTCTTGGGCCATGCAAACTGACAAAATCTATGGTATTAGTGATATCTGGGATGGGAAAAATGCCTTGTAGAGTTTATGGCAACCATCGGTATGAATATCACAAAGTGAATCCTTAGGGTTCTGAAGCAAGACCTCAGAAAACTATAGCATAAAATTGCATGCCCTTTGAAAAACAGCCCCTGGGATGCCCTTGTGCTCCAGTAGAGCAGGAACACCTAGCCTTGGGACATCAAAGAAAAAACCAGCCAAACCCCTTCATGAGCTGGGCTCTGTCAGAAACAAGTTTTAAGACCAATGTGACCTGACAGCAATCCATTGTCAGATGGAAGGGCATCTACATCTGAGATGGAGCACTGACTGCAATAAAAAGCACAAGTAAGCTGTAGGAGCAGATGGCCTGGACACTTGTGGTGTAATACACCACTGTCATCCTTCTAGCTCTTTCTCTACTTATACGTACTTCACATGGGTAAGGAAGATTTTATTATTAGATAGACAAAAAAGGTTGGCCCCTAGAAGGTTTGACTCAATATGTTAATTAAAGCCAAAAAATGGACCATGGCTACATTATAGTCCAACTCCTGATAGCCCTGAGAAAAAGAAATGGGGAGAAATCCTGCCATTGAGCGGAGCTTTGGACATATGACTAACTATTCATTTCATGTGGAATGAAAACTGGCCTGAGGTGAAAAGACAGATAGATAGATAGACAGACAGACAGGCAGATAGATAGATATAGATATATTTATGTACAGTGGTGAATGGCCTCAGAGCCTCATCAGGGGAATGAAGTGAAATATTAATAGAGCTAAGACAGGGAAGCCTTGAGAAGAGAGATATGGATGAACACAGGAGTTGTCACAAAGCATGTGGATTTTTGTCTAATATATTACTGCCTACCACAGACTGCCCATCATGAAGAGGCACTAATCAATCACCTAAACAACCTGGCCAGTCCAGATTGATTAGTCCCTGCATCAACTTCCTTGGTGTTGCCATAATAGTATATACATGGTAATAAGAATGGAAGCTATTTATGACCAAAAGTATAGGTTTTTCACACCAAAGCTGATCTAGACACTGCCACTGCAGAATATCTGCTTTGCCAAGAACTAAGCTCCTGATATAGCACCATGCCTCAGTGAAGCCAACCAGTTCTTGGTACAAAATAGATTGATTTCATTGGATCTCTTCTACCCTGAAAAATTCAGAAAATCATGTAAATTATTGACACATATTTTTGGTGTACGTTTGACACTGGTGCCCACAGGACCTCAGGTCACATCACTATCTGAAGGCTTATAAAGTTTGTTCTATCAACAAGGAATACTACATAATATCACTTCAGTACAAGGTACTACTATTAAATAGCAACAGAGACAGAGACATTACCATGAGATCCACTGGTCCCATCACATGCTATACCACTTATAAACTGAAGCACCAGCTTGGAGGTGATATCAAAAAAGGACAGAATCTCATCTTTCAGGTCACAGTATAAGCTCAAAATTAACAACTCTTTGATGATATACCTAAACAGAGTACATGAATCTAAGAGCCAAGGGATAGAAATAATTCTCATGTTCAGTGATCCATCTGGGGAACACATGATTTCCATCTCTGCAACTTCAAATTATGTGGATCTAGAAGTTGTGTTTCCCTTCACCATGGTGAATGCCACAATACATTCATGAAAGTTTAAGCTGTGGATGCTACCTAGTCACTTCAGGTGTTTTGTGATGAAACACCAACAGACCAGGAAAAGAGACAGTATCCTGAAGGGGAATGCCTGGCCCTGATCATCAGAAGGATAAGGAGCTGCTGTTATACCTGAAGGCCGAGAGTGTATGTTTGACACCCAGTGATCTACAATGACATTTCTTAATACTTCCCCCCTCATCAATCTTGACAGTAAATGAAAAAGTGTAGCAGCCATATCCTGGACTAGGTACTCAGACCTCATAACGATGTTAGTGTCACAAGACCAACAAGATGATCTTGAGGGGTGGCTAGAATGGATAGTTAGGGCAGGTAAATGATGAGCATCATTTGTGCTCCCAAAAAGAACTATAGCAAGAGGGGCTATAGATAAAGTTATCTCACTAGCTTTTCTCTTAAGAGTTTTCTCAGAAAAAAAGATGTTCTAGAATTGTGGAGAAGCTGTTACTAGGTGGGTGAAGGTATTTCATGAAGCAAGCTGAGCTGAGTGACTAAAGGTGTGGACTATACAGTAAACTGTGCTACACCCCTCTCTTCACCTCTTCAGGACTGAGAAACTCATTGTTTAGCAACTGGCAGTATTGCCTGTCTATGACTAACAGATGAGCCCCTGTCTAGGAATTACCCTTGGCCAAAGGGAGCTGCTTCACTCAAGTTATGTCACCTTGGTATTAGCCCACATCCAATATCTTTCTGGTCAGTGTGTTGGTCTTAAGACCCAACACCACTGCCTCAATTTTAGACATACCTGAAAGGCCATCCCAGCTTCAGAGCTCCCTTGTGAATTCAGTTGAGTGTGTTGTTGAAACTATACCACAGTTCAGCTTTGCTCAATTTTCCTTCGTGCTCTAGAACTCATTCATCCAATTCATTCTCTGCAACTATTGTTCTTGAAAGCTCACCCCCCAAAAGCTCATTGTATACAAATGTCTGCCTGAAAGCTTGTTTCCTGGGAAACTGAAATTATGACATTAACAGATAATTTTCATCTAATATGAAAAACTCTTTCGATCAATAAATTTAACTTACTTACATTTATTGCATTTATGGCTACACTATGACTCTTTTCAACTATTTTATTCCATATGATGTATTTACCAAATTCTCTATTTCTTTTTTCACTTTTTGTTCATTTAAAAGTTACACACTATATTTTTATACTTTTTTAGAGAAAGAATTTGGACTTAAAGACTCATGTTTATGTTTACTATTTTATACCATTTTCCTAAATGTATTATTATTTATAGCTTCTTCATGGAAAAGTTAAGTACATAGGAATATACCTATTCCTACTCCATGTTTGCAGTATACAATTTTCTTGCATTATCATTTATAAACATTTTTAGACACATTTAAAAAAAACATTAAATCCTACGAAATTATTCACTCATCCTTATTTCTCATATATCTTTTAATATCCTCCTGGATTTCTGCTGTTCTTCTTCGTGAAATACTTCCTTTGAGATTCCTTTCAAAATTAATCTTTCTGTGGTAAAAGTTCTGAGGTCTTAGATGCCTGAGAAAAATTGTGCTTTACTCTCACATTTGTGTGAAGAGCTAGACAAATAAAAATTCTGAAGTTTCTTTTCTTTGAAAATATTATTTCATTGTATTCTTTCTTAGTTTTTAAGTTTTTAAGAAGTCTGATACTAATCCAAAGCTATTTTTATAAGCTCTTAGAGCCTTTATCCCTTCTTTTATTGGTATTCTTAAAATTCAGTTTAGTTTTTTCAAACGTTTTTGTTTTACTTTGTTCTGTTTGTTCTTTTTTTTTTTTTTTGGCATTCTATATGCTACTTCAAAATGATTCTTTTTTCCTTCTTTTAATTTGAAAAAATTAGAGTAATTTATTTCTTAAACTATTTTCTCCCATTATTTCATTCTTTAATTTTTCTCTCTCTTACAGAAAATTCATTATATATCTGGTGAGCATTTTAGACACCATATGTCTTTGCTTAGCATTTTTATTTTCTGTCTCTCTCTCTCCCTTACTGATATCCTCCTAGGATTTATTAAAATGGTTTCTAAATCTGACCTTTCAATTCTTTAATTCATTCTTTGATTATTTTCTTTGTGTTACTAAACCCATTCATTGAGTTGTTTGTTTGAATTATTATATATTCACACCCAAAACTTCGAATTAGTTCTTTATAAATTGTTTACTCCTGCTATACCAATATCTTTACCTCTTTAAAGATAATTTCTCTTCCTTTCCTTTTAAATCCTTTCTCCATTGGCCAAGGGATTCTGCTGCTTCTCATGCAAACTGTTGAACCTGTTGTCTTTCTTCTGCAGTGACTGCCTTCCTCAGATAAGTTGTTAGGCTTCCCTAAGGCCATTTCTTCTCGTATTAGCCACTGAGTTAATGATGAGCATGAGGAGAGAGAGCTAAAGCAGCCCAGGACTTATTTAGCAGCTTCCCATACGTTTAGGACTTGTGATGGAAGGATCTCAAGGTAGGGAGCCTCTTTTTTACTAACTCCTCTATACTGGGTAAATCTATCTTAAAAGAAAACACTTTCAACTTCCACCAATATTATCTGATATAATATAAGATGTGGAATATAATTTCCCCACCTTAAAGTTTAGGGAAATAGGTGAGAAGAATTAATAAGTGGCAATAGCCAGCCAGTCTTCCTATACTTCCTGTTATCTGCACCTCGCCCTGGCTAGATAATATTATCATACCACTTCTCCACCACACTGAATTGGCACTGCTATGCTTCGGTCTTGCATTAATTACCAACTGGGTAATGATCTTCCTAAGGCAATACTGGCGAGAGGAAAGAAGCAGGGAGATACCACAACAAAAAAACTCTCTTCCCTCTCTCCCTCTCATTGCACTTGGTCCTCTTCCACTGTAGGGAACTATTTCTTCGCTAATATGATCAACTTCTATTTCTCAAGGTTTTTCATAGTAACTGTATACTTTTGCTAAGAAATGGAAATTACTGAATATTTAATAAGTCTTTAATCATTCTACTTAAAGCTATCAACCTCCTTCCTGCTTCTGCGCCTCTCTGGATTTGCGCTAGAGAGAAAGGTATAGCAGCTCACATTAGTTTGCTACCCTGTCCACCATCATTTGATCTATGTCATTTAGACATATGTCATTTAGACATATTCCTTAAAAATAAGATTTCTGAAAGACCTTTCAATTTCTGAAAATACGTAACGAACACCCACTTTCATGTGCAACTTTTTAGTTTTCTATCTGAAAATGACATAACATTAATCTATGTACCTTATTTAATAGAAATAGGGACCAAAAAAAACAACCTGAGGCTAATTAAGCATAAGGTACCTCAAGCTTTAATTCTGGCACTATTTCAATTTTCAGTTCCTTGTTTATGATTCATATAATAGTTTGCTTTAGACAAATTAATTAGTTGTATGTGTCAAGCTAGTTAAATGCATGCTAAATATTTTCCCAAGAGAACTAAGTTGAAACTGGGTGCTATTAAAACCTTCAAATGAACAAAATGTGTTTTTAACAAGTCACACATTATTAATTGGAACTGGATAGTGAGGCATATTTTTGGATGCTTGCCGAGAATAATTATGGTACTTTTTTTTTATTGGAACAAGATGAGTTAATCAAGAGACGCTAATCCAGTTTATCATGGCGGAAGCTTGAAAGCATTGTCACAAACTTACACACCTTATCAGTTTGTGTTAGGGTTGAAAAACCAAGTGGGGGGCCAGGGATCATTCCTGTTCTATAGTTTATGCCTTAAAGAGATCTTTACCCAATTTCCTCACTTTAAATAGGTAAGAAATCAGATACCCAAAAAAATGTTATTGACTTAAATTCATAAAGCTGGTTGACAGCAGGGCCAGAATTATGAAAAAAAATTGTATTCTTACCATAACTAAATATTGGCTTTAAAACATTATACCTTTAGTAAGTTTTATTATACATTGTTCTATATTAAATCTAAGCCTAAATGGTATTTTATCTTTGAAAAAATGTTATAAAATCTACACAAAATTCTTTTATAAAAATATTTCCAAATAATTGACTCATTGCCAGGAAGAACTCACTGTCTTCTAGAACACAACCCCCCCCATCCCCCCACACACACACTGATCTGTGCTTGGTTACTATCTCCTCATTCTTCTTTTCTTCTTTTGGTATTTTAGACAAATTCTTGCCTCCATGATGCACAGCAGGACTCTTATCCAGTGTACCCATTCTCTGCCTCCTAAATCAAGCAAGTTAACTCAGATTCTCCCTTCTAAGACCTTCAATCTCAAAAAGCATGATATAAGGGCAGGGAAAAGTACTGGATGAAGAAAGTTCATTTTACTAGTTCTGGTTGTCTAGATTCCTAGATCTTCTGAGTCTCATCTTTATAGAACCTTGATTTTCTAGATTTTCATCACTCTTCCCATTGTTCTTATCACCCAGTTAATTGATATCCTATTTTCTCTGCATGAGTTAGCTACAATCAATTTGTGTTACTTGCCATCACTGGGGTCTAACTGACACAGTCTCTATCTCTGTGCCTGAGGCAGGATAAAACCTTAACCAGGTTGTTGTGTTTGGCTAGGAGTGGTGTTATTCCAGTAAGAATTGAGTTGACACACATCATTTCTCCTAGTGTTTAATTTGCTTGATCTTTTGTAAAAACACAAATGACATAAGAGTTGACATAAAACTTTCACTTGTTAGCACAATCTATGATTATTGGACATTTCTAGCCCTGATACCTTAACGCAGTATCCAAATTAAAAGAGGCAACTGCCCTTGTGCTTAAGGCTCAAGAGAAAGACAGATGTCTAAAGCAGACCCTCTAAAGAAGGTTCATAAGAATAAAAGTCTTAACCTAAAGGAATATATTACATTTTGCCTTTATTACTGAATTTTAAAATTTTGGTTTCCATGGTGATATATATTTTAAAGAAATGACAAAATCAATACGTGTGTTACAAGGAGATTCTTAAATAAGCCTAGACTGACCTGAGAGCAGTAGAAAGATCATACCAAGCTTATAAAAAGCACTCAGTAATTATTTTAGATGCTGGGAGTAATTGCTACAGAAGATCTGGGTAACAGCATGCCAATATGGGAGACTGAACACTGTTTTTAGAAACTGTCAGGCATTCTACTCTTTCTGTTTCAACTGGAGAAACTGAAAGCCACTGCGAAGAAAAAGAAGATGGAGAAGATGGGAAGGGCAGAAATGAAAAGAAGAAATGGAAACTAATAATTATTATAGATATTAGAGACCTATGGACTCTGAAAAACAATCTGAGGGGTTTGAAGTGGCGGGGGGGTGGGAGGTTGGGGTACTAGGTGGTGGGTATTGTGGAGGGCACGGCTTGCATGGAGCACTGGGTGTGGTGAAAAAATAATGAATACTGTTTTTCTGAAAATAAATAAATTGGAAAAAAAATAGATATTAGAGACCTTACTACATGTCAGTACCTGCTAGGTGATGATAATAATCATTTCACCTATTCCTAACTATTCTGTGAGATAGGTGTCATTATGCTTATTTGATAAAGAAATGAAGGTGGAAGAGATTCACTTCTCTAAGGTCATAAAACTTGAGTTTGGAAAATACAGTTTCTGTATTTTGATCTTCTGACTCTAAACTCCATGCTTATACTATTGCTGGTGCTTCACTAGAGGCTCAGCAAGTACTGCTGCCATTATTATTACTAACACTACTGATGCTATTAGGACATAGCTAGACAGACCCAAACAGTGATGGAAAAGTTGTTGGAAAGCTTCACTAAAAGGAAGGAGCTTAACTTCAGTGTGTCTTAGGTGCTTATTAAGATTCACTCTTGTGCTAGAATGTGATATACTGATTGAACTCTTCAGTATTCTTTCTCTTTTCTCTTCCCACTGTTTGATTAAGCTAAAAATAATCTCTTTTTATTTAAACTGTGTTGATTACAGCCTGTTTCTGTAAGGTAATTTTTGCTACCAAACCATAATCTGACCCAGTTGCAGAACCTACTGGTGACTTTTCTAGCCCTTTCTCCTGTTCTCTCTCTCTCAGCACAGAGAACTGAGTCTTAACAGCAGCATACGATTGGTGGGGTGGAGGTATAACAAATATTCATGTCATTTAATTATACTTGTCTCCTGAAAACATAGTGAAAAGTAAACCCTGTATCACCTAAAACAATATTTCTCTCTCTGCAGTATAACACAATGATTAAGAGAGGTGGATCAAGCTATTTGGTTCAAGTCTGTTTGATTTTAGGTACTTTTTTTAGCCTGTCTGTGCTTTAATTTTCTCCTCTGAAAAGTAGGATGCATAAGACAAAGGGGGTCAATACATGGAAAATATTTGGCATTGTACCTGGCAAAAAGTACCCCTTAATAAGTAGCAACTACTATTTATATTGTGATTGTGTTAGGATGAGATCTGTGATTCCTCTTCCTCTGGGGGACTCATTAGTAGATCTCTAGGAGAGAGTAAGAACAGCTGGCCTCTACTTCTTCTACCTCTTCTGAGTTGTTTCATTGGACTGAAAGTGAAATCCATTTTTTTTATTTGAGGCTACATGTTTGCTGGGCATGAAAAGATGACAAAAAGAATTAAAATGGAAAACATGGAATAGATTAGAAAACATGGAATAGAGAGAAAGTTTGGGCTAATGTAATAAAGAAAGCATTGGAGTAAAAGGAATACAAATAAAATCTACATCTGTGTGAATGAAATTTTAAATGAGTCTTTAAAAATGGTTCCACACTTTTATCCATTTTCCACATCAGAAGATCTTGAAAGACAAAAGGAGAGACTAGCAATTTACAAGTATGGCTGGACTGCAGGGCCTTGATGATTTCTATTAACACAGACTTTGAAGTAGCTTAATATAAAGCACATACACCATCCACAGCTATAGCTTATGGTTGGCAAATACTCTAATAAAATTGATTTTGCTTATATCAAGAGAAATGGCCTAATGATGGATCAAACAGCCTTTTAAAATACAGTGAGACATTTTAGTATCGATATCTGCTCTCACAAACTTGAAGCTATCATCCAAAACAAGTCTAAGTCTTTGTACAATGAAATCTCTTTATCAAGTATGTAAGAAGACATATGATATTTTAATATGTCAAATCAAGTTGCTCAGGCAGAGCAAAATCAATGCCAATACAACACTAATTTTCCAAGATTTTTAAACATCTATTCGTGCTTTTAGGACAAAAAATCAAATAACAGAAAAGTTTCAGTTTTCTTAGTTTGAGTAAAATAACAACAGTGGGAAAAAAATGTAGCTGTGTCTGGCAACATTCTACACTATGATAATACAAACCTAACAGAAATAAGAAGAAATTGTGAAATCCAAGATTTTCTAGGATGTGAGGAAACAGAAATTTTTAGAAACTATTGGTGGAAAGGAAATAGATTAAAGTGTTTTTAGAAGAAACTCAAATCTTCAATGTATCTACCCTTTGACTTAGCAACTGCACTCCTGGGAATTTATTCCTCCAGGAGGCTATTTATGTAATGACTCAGTATAGAGTTCTCATAGAGGCTTCCTGAATTCAACCTGGCTCTGCAACACAAGTTAGGGAAAACTACAGGACCATAACTGACCATAAAATGCCTCAGGACTAGAAAAAGTTGCTCTGTCTGAATAAAGGGAGGCTAGGAACACAAGGTTTGACAACCAGAAGGTATTCTTGGGCATTTTAGAATAAAGCCTCCCTTCTTTCTGCTAAAAGCAGCCTTGGGCTGAGGCTTGGTGAAAAGCTCAAGCTGAATGTCAGGCCCAACTTGCCACCTCAAGTAGATACCCCAGGGCAAGGAACAACCTGCATAATCTGGGGAGAACACAAAGAACATCAACTTCACAGGATTGTTGTGGGGTTCACATGGGATTATCTCCATAAAGCGCTTAGCATGGTACATGGCACACAGTAGGCTCTCAACAAATTATTATATTTAAAATTTTATATAAATTATTTATTAATTAAAAATTATTTAAATTATTATATTTAAAATTATATATAAAATATAATATTTTATTATCATACACTACAGACAATGGGTAGTCAAAGAAAATTATTGTGATATTCATTACAGCATTGCTATAAAATCCTTTAATAAGAGAGAGTTTAAACAAAATCTAGTACAGGCCTTGAAATTCAATAACCTTTACTTTCCTCCCAATTTTGTATTGTGGTAAAATATTCATTACAGAATTTACTACTGAGCCATTTTTGAAAATTTATTTTTTTCAGCGTAACAGTATTCATTGTTCTTGCACCACACCCAGTGCTCCATGCAATCCGTGCCCTCTATAATACCCATCACCTGGTTCCCCCAACTTCCCACCCCCTGCCCCTTCAAAACCCTCAGACTGTTTTTCAGAGTCCATAGTCTTTCATGGTTCACCTCCCCTTCCAATTTCCCTCAATTCCCTTCTCCTCTTCATCTCCCTTTGTCCTTCATGCTATTGGTTATGCTCCACAAATAAGTGAAACCATATGATAATTGACTCTCTCTCCTTATTTCACTCAGCATAATCTCTTCCAGTCCTGTCCATGCTGCTACAAAAGTTGGGTATTCGTCCTTTCTGATGGAGGCATAATACTCCATAGTGTATATGGATCACATTTTCCTTATCCATTCGTCCATTGAAGGGCATCTTGGTTCTTTCCACAGTTTGGCGTCATGGCCATTTCTGTTATAAACATTGGGGTACAGATGGCCCCTCTTTTCATGACATCTGTATCTTTGGGGTAAATACCCAGTAGTGCAATTGCAGGGTCATAGGGAAGCTCTATTTTTAATTTTTTGAGGAATCTCCACACTGTTTTCCAAAGTGGCTGCACCAACCTGCATTCCTACCAAGAGTGTAGGAAGGTTCCCCTTTCTCCACATCCTCTCCAACACATGCTGTTTCCTGTCTTGTTAATTTTGGCCATTCTAACTGGTGTAAGGTGGTATCTCAATGTGGTTTTAATTTGAATCTCCCTGATGCCTAGTGATGATGAACATTTTTTCATGTGTTTGATAGCCATTTGTATGTCTTCATTGGAGAAGTGTCTGTTCATATCTTCTGCCCATTTTTTTTATATGATTGTCTGTTTTGTGTGTGTTGAGTTTGAGGAGTTCTTTGTAGATCTTGGATATCAACCTTTGGTCTGTACTGTCATTTTCAAATATCTTCTCCCATTCCATGGGTTGCCTCTTTGTTTTGTTGACTGTTTCCTTTGCTGTGCAGAAGCTTTTGATCTTGATGAAGTCCCAAAAGTCATTTTCACTTTTGCTTCCTTTGCCTTTGGAGACATATCTTGAAAGAAGTTGCTGTAGCTGATATCGAAGAGGTTACTGCCTATGTTCTCCTCTAGGGTTCTGATGGATTCCTGTCTCACGTTGAGGTCTTTTATCCATTTCAAGTTTATCTTTGTGTACGGTGTAAGAGAATGGTCGAGTTTCATCCTTCTACTTATAGCTGTCCAGTTTCCCCAGCACCATTTATTGAAGAGACTGTCTTTTTTCCACTGGATATTTTTTCCTGTTTTGTCGAAGATTATTTGACCATAGAGTTGAGGGTCCATATCTGGGCTCTCTACTCTGTTTGACTGGTCTATGTGTCTGTTTTTATGCCAGTACCATGCTGTCTTGGTGATCACAGTTTTGTAGTAAAGCTTGAAATCAGGTAACGTGATGCCCACAGTTTTATTTTTGTTTTTCAACATTTCCTTGGCGATTCAGAGTCTCTTCTGATTCCATACAAATTTTAGGATTATTTGCTCCAGCTCTTTGAAAAATACTGGTGGAATTTTGATCAGAATGACATTAAAAGTATAGATTCCTCTAGATATTTTAACAATGTTTATTCTTCCGATTCAAGAGCATGGAATGGTCTTCCATCTTTTTGTGTCTTCTTCAATTTCTTTCATGAGTGTTCTGTAGTTCCTCGAGTACAGGTCCTTTACCTGTTTAGTTAGGTTTATTCCCAGGTATCTTATGGTTCTTGGTGCTATACTAAATGGAGTCGATTCTCTAATTTCCCTTTCTGTATTTTCATTGTTAGTGTATAAGAAAGCCACTGATTTCTGCACATTGACTTTGTATCCTGCCACGTTGCTGAATTGTTGTATGAGTTCTAGTAGTTTGGGGTGGAGTCTTTTGGTTTTGGGGTTTTCCATATAAAGAATCATGTCATCTGCAAAGAGAGAGAGAGTTTGACTTCTTCATTGCCTATTTGGATACCTTTTATTTCTCTTTGTTGTCTGATTGCTGTTGCTAGGACTTCTAATACTATGTTGAACAAGAGTGGTGAGAGTGGGCATCCTTGTCTTGTTCCTGATCTCAACGGGAAGGCTGAAAGCTTTTTCCCACTGAGGATGATATTTGCTGTGGGTCTTTCATAGATAGATTTGATGAAGTTCAGGAATGTTCCCTCTATCCCTATACTTTGAAGTGTTTCAATCAGGAATGGATGCTGGATTTTGTCAAATGCTTTTTCTGCATCAGTTATTCTTCTCTCTTCTCATATTAATTTGTTGTATCACGTTGTTTGATTTGCGAATGTTGAGCCATCCTTGTAGCCCAGTAATGAATCCCACCTGGTCATGGTGGATAATCCTTTTAATGTACTGTTGGATCCTGTTTGCTAGGATATTGTTGAGAATCTTAGCATCCATATTCATCAGTGATATTGGTCTGAAATTCTCCTTTTTGGTAGGGTCTTTGCTACCTTGGGGATCAAGGTAATGCTGGCTTCATAGAAAGAGTCTGGAAATTTGCCTTCTGCTTCAATTTTCTGAAACAGCTTCAGGAGAATAGGTGCTATTTCTTCTTTGAAAGTTTGGTAGAATTCTCCAGGGAATCCATCAGGTCCTGGCTCTTGTTTTTTGGGAGGTTTTTGATCACTGCTTCAATCTCATTACTAGATATTGTCTATTCAGGTTGTCAATTTCTTCCTGGTTCAATTTTGGGAGTTTATAGTTTTCCAGGAATGCATCCATTTCATCTAGGTTCCTTAGCTTATTGGCATATAACTGTTGATAATAACTTCTGATGATTGTTTCTACTTCCTTGGTGTTAGTTGTGATCTTTACCTTTTCATTCATAATTTTATGAATTTGGGCTTTCTCTCTTTTCTTTTGGATTAGTGTGGGCAATGGTTTATCGATCTTATTGATTCTTTCAAAAAACCAGCTTCTAGTTTCATTGATACGTTCTACTGTATCTCTGGTTTCTACCTCATTGATCTCAGCTCTAATCTTGATGATTTCCCTTCTTATGTGTGGAGTTGGTTTGATTTGTTGTTGATTCTCCAGTTCTTTAAGGTGTAGAGACAGCTGGTGTGTTCTGGATTTTTCAGTTTTTTTGAGGGAGGCTTGGATGGCTATGTATTTCCCCCTTGGGGCCACCTCTGCTGTACCCCATAGGTTTTGGACTAAAGTGTCTTCATTCTCATTGGTTTCCATGAATTGTTTCAGTTCTTCTTTGATCTCTTGGTTGATCCAAGCATTCTTAAGCAAGGTGGTCTTTAGCTTCCAGGTGTTTGAGTTCCTTCCGAACTTTTCCTTGTGATTGAGGTCCAGTTTCAAAGCATTGTGATCTGAGAATGTGCAGGGAATAATCTCAGTCTTTTGGTATCGGTTGAGTCCTGATTTGTGACTCAGTATGTGGTCTATTCTGGAGAACGTTCCATGTGCACTTGAGAAGAATGAGTATTCTGTTGTTTTAGGGTGGAATGTTCTGTATATATCTATGAGGTCTATCTGTTCCAATGTGTCATTCAATGCTCTTGTTTCTTTATTGATTTTCTGCTTCGATGATCTATTTCTGAGAGAGGTGTGTTAAGATCTCCTACTATTAGTGTATTCATATCAATATGACTCTTTATCTTGATTAACAGTTTTCTTATGTAATTGGCTGCTCCCATATGGGGGGGCATAGATATTTACAATTGTTAGATCATCTTGGTGGATAGTCCCTTTAAGAATGATGTAGTGTCCTTCTATATCTCTGACTACAGTCTTTAGTTTAAAATCTAATTTGTCTGATATAAGTATTGCTACCCTGGCCTTCTTTTGAGGCCCACTGGCATGAAAGATGCTTCTTCATCCCTTCACTTTCAGTCTGGGTGTATCTTTATGTTCAAAATGGGTCTCTTATAGACAACATATGGATGGGTCCTGTCGTTTTATCCAATCTGCAACCCTGTGCTGTTTTACGGGCACATTTAGGCCATTCATTTTGAGAGTGATTACTGATAGATATGTTTTTATTGACATCGTGTTACCTTTGAAGTATTTCTTTCTGTAGATTGTCTCGATATTTCTGTTCAATGCTATTATTAGGATTTTTCCTCTTTTATAGAACCCCCCCTTAATTTTTTCTGCAGTGTTGCCTTGGTGGTTGCATAGTCTTTTAAGTCTTGCTGGTCTTTGGAAACTCTTTATCTCTCCATCCATTTTGAATACCAGTCTTGCTGGATAAAGTATTCTTGGCTGCATGTTCTTCTCATTTAGTGCCCTGAATATATCTTGCCAGCCCTTTCTGGCTTGCCAGGTCTCTGTGGACAGGTCTGACGTTATTCTGATGGGCTTTCCACTGTAAGTAAGGAGCGTCTTTGTCCTAGTGGCTTTCAAGAGATTATATCTACAATTATGATTTCTCAATTTGACTATCAGGTGCCTTGATGTTTTTCTGGAATCTATGATCTTGGGTGGAGACCATTCGGCCTCTAGTACATGAATGCTGGTTCCATTCGTGAGATTGGGAAAATTTTTATGAAGAACTTGTCCCACTATATCTTCTAGACCTCTTTCTTTCTCCTCCCCTTCAGGGATTCCAATAATTCTGACATTGGAACGTTTTATGGCATCATTTATTTCCCTGATTCTGTTTTCATGGCTTCTAAGCTGTTTGTTCCAGGCTTCCTCCTGATCCTTTCTCTCTGTTTGTCCTCCAGATCACTAATTCTATCATCTGTCTCAGTTATGCTAGCTTTGAGAGAATTTAGATTAGATTGGAACTCATTGAGAGCATTGTGAAGCTCATCCCTGTAGCTTTCAGCTCTTCCCTAACATTGAAAACATGATCTCTGGTTGCTTTCAGTTCAGCCCTAACCAATTCAGCCTTTCAACTGAAAGCCTGGTTGCTTTCAGTTCAGCCCTAACCAATATCCAGCTATTGCCTGGATAATTGTTAGCCTGAATTCTCTTTCTGACATATTGTCTATGTTGATAGCCATTAGCTCTGTTGCAGAAGGCCCATCCTTTGTATTTTTCTTCTGTTGGGCATTCCTCCTCCTAGTCATTTTGGTGAGAGATGGCTGAATGGAGGTAGCTGGATGTATCAACCGTGGTCAGTCAAGGTGCACCCTGGAACGCTTCTGAGCAATCAGGGTTCCCCACCCAAACGAGAGAAAAAAGAAAAGAAAAAGAAAAAAGAGAGAGAGAGACAGGAAAGAAAGAGAAGATAAAAGAGAAGGTTCAGCCCAAATGGGCCCCAAGGTAAGATTTATGAAGTATACAAACAAAAACAGACAAACAAAAAGACTTCCCACTGGCGTCTTCTGCTCCGGTAGAGATCCAGACGTGTATAATTCTGATCTCAGGCTGATTTCGTGGGTGATTGGAGCTCTTTGGAAGGTAATCAGCTCACTTTAGGGTACAGGTTGAAAGGGCGCTTCCTCCTACTTCTCCACCATCTTGTCTCTACTGAGCCATTTTTTTTTAAAGATTTATTTATTTATTTATTTGACAGAGAGAGAGAGAGAGATCACAAGTAGGCAGAGAGGCAGGCAGAGAGAGGGGAAGGGAAGCAGGCTCCCCGCTGAGCAGAGAGCCCGATGTGGGACTCGATCCCAGGACCCTGAGATCATGACCTGAGCCGAAGGCAGCAGCTTAACCCACTGAGCCACCCAAGCACCCCACTACTGAGCCATTTTTAAGTGTGCATGCAGTTCAGTGGTATTAAAGTACACTCTATTGTCATGCAATCATCACTGCCATCCATGTCCAGAACTCTCTTCATCTTGCAAAAAATAAACCTCTATAAACTTTAAAAATAATGAGATGGATCTGTAGGTAATAACATGTAAAATTTTGTGTCTATGATATATTATTAGAAAGAAAGTAGGAAAGTTGCAATATAATCTGAATCCATTTTTCAATATAAAAAAGGGAGGAAGGGAGGGAAGGAAGAAATTTATGGGATTGTCCTGTCAGCAACGGTTTTCTGGACATTGCCTTTCCTCTCATTCAATAGTTAGTATAGAAGCTTCCCTGTTACTACAATGTGACACAGTATAATAATAATAGTTGCTATCTCATTATTATTCTGACAAAAGAATTAATACTTGTATAGTAGTTAGATCACTGCTGGGCACTTGTTAAGGGCCACAGAAATGTTTCTATTTTTGATAGAATGAAAGTTTGGGAAAGATCTCAATATATGTTCTCTAAAATAGGTAGGAGAATAATGGCCACAGAAAAACTATTCTTTCATGTACCTTGATTTTATAAAACTGCTGCTATTACTAAGAATAAAAATAAAACAATGATAAAAACAACAAAAGCAATAGCTAATATTTATTGAATACTCCCTGTGTCAGGCACTGATCAATGTTTAACTGGCATTATTTTATGCCATCTTCATAAGGCTATGGGATAGATTCTAATATCCCTATTTCATATGTGAGGAAATGAAAGCTCAGGGAAGTTAAGTGGCTTGTCCAAAATCAAATGCCTAACAAGCTTTAGAACAGGTTATAAAGTCAGAGATCCTACTTCCAGAAGGTTTTAATTATCTCTAAGCATCATGACACCATAATATATACACACATAACTATGTTTACTGTACATGTGTGTATGTATGTATTCTGACATAACAAAGAATTAGATATAGGCATATGCCAAGTTTTAGAATGCTAAATCATTGACATTTTCTAGAATGTAGTCTGAAGATACAAAAGATATACTATATACTTCTTACTGTTTTTCGATTATGTGATTATGTATAGTCTCTTCTGGACAAGTACAACTTTTTTCATCTGTGTATACATTTGGTTTAACAAGTAGTGAGTACATAACAAACTTCACCAAATTTTAGAGTATTGAAATATAATTTGGAATTGTTTTAAAATAGCAAATCCTATAGTTTCCATTCTGCTTACATTTTTTGCAGACCTTTGTCATTGAGATGGGCCTCTCAAATTCAACTCCCTCTGTTTGCAGCTTCCTTAGGATAACTTCCCTTGTATGTTTTCTGCACTAGTCACATATGAGGTGACATATCTGCTCTGTCCAATTAGAGTGAACAAGTCCTATATAGAAAATTCCTGAGAGATTTCAACACACTCAACCTGCTAATTTGCTTTTCCAAAACCATGATGTTAGGATTAAACCTTTAGAATTAAATACCTATTTTTAAAAATTTATTTTTGAACTATAGTTCACATGCAGTATTATATAAGTTTCAGGTGTACAACATAGTGATTTAACAATTCTATACATTACTCACTGCTCACCATGATAAGTGTAGTCACCATCTGTCACTGTACAATGGAGTGGCAATGGTATTGACTATATTCTCTATGTTGTATTTTTCATCTCTGTGACATCTCCATTTTATAATGAAATTTGTACCTCTTAATCCCTTTCATGAATATTTATTTTTAAGAGTTGTCCTCCACTTTAAAATACCACTAGCCAAAACACAACTTCTACAAAAGAATATTATACAGTCATTCCTCCATCACAGCCTCGATTTTTGTCTTTAAAAGAGGCCTCCATATCTTCATCACTTCAGCTCTAATTCCAAAGCTTTACTATAAAGCTTTGGAGGCAACGTCTTTGTGTCCTTGTTCTTTCTCTAGACTGACAGTTTCACAATCTACTTCTGAAACTTAATTGGAAGAAATGCTTCATATTCTCTTGTAACTCCTCTGCTTCTCCTTTGCTGCCTTAGCTCCTCTAACATACAATGGAAAGATGCAAAGAAGAAGAAAAAAATAAATATACACAAAATGTATGGTAAGCGGGATCCTATAAACCTTTGAGCTGCCTTTTCCAATCCAGGAGGAAATCCACAATTACCTTCACAACTATACTCTTTGGCCATTCCTCTGGATAGGGTACTCAATTATTCTGTTGGTCCCCTCAGATAATATATAAAATAAACTTTGGCACAATTTATCATTTTTAAATTTATAGTAAGCTTATAGTAAAAAAAAAAGTATTCTAGAGCAAGAAAGAAAGTGATTTTTATCTGATAGCAGTGAGATTGACCATAGTAATAACAATAATTAATAATCTTCTATTTATTGAGATGTTATTCTATGACAAGCACTCGACATATATCATCCCAATTAATTCTTATAACAACCTAACTTAGTAACTATTATCCCCATTTTATTGCTGAGGAAAGTCAGGCTCAGAGAGATTAATTTCCAAAGATTACACAGCTAACTACTTATAACACAGGAACCTAGACTTCTTTGACTCTAACTCTTATATTAAGTATTTACTATAGTTTAAGATTTTATTTTTTAATAACATAGGAGTTCTACAGAAACCACGAGTACATTAATAATCTCCAAGATAGAGTTCATCATAAAGCTCATAGGAAATATGCCATTACATGACATATCAATTGGTATTGAACTTTAAAGGTTGAAAATAGTCTGATCTGAAGAGGCAAGCACTGATACATGCAAGGCCAGCATTTGCTGCTATTTGCTCTACTTCTAAAATTAAATGCTAATAAGAGTACCAAGTTTTAAAGATCTTGCTTGCTTTCCAACCTCACCTGGTTCCATTTTTTTTTTCTTGTCTCTCCCCTGTCCACTACAAATATCTTAATCTTTCCCTAATTCACCTGTCCCAGGATGTTTATACACGTTCCTTTTTCCAATATTAGATCACTCTCCCACATCCCCCAGGGTTTACACAGTTGACCTTTTGTTAATCCTTCAAATTTCAGTTTAATTGTCACTTCCTCTGAAATGCTATTCTCAGTCACCTAATGTAAGCAAGTCCCATTTTCTTCGCACCCTGTTTGTTTCCTTCATAAGTGATTTTATATTTCTATATAAATATAACCATATATATTTATGTATACTTATATATATAAATATAACCATCTATATCTCTATCTATATCTTACTTATTTGTTTACTGTCTGCCTAGAAGCTTACTAGTAGACCTAGTGTCTATTTCTTCACATTACGTATCTACAGCCTAATTAAAGACTGCTCACTAGTTGTTGAATGAATAAATTACATGTTAAACATAAGCTTATAATGTGGAGTGAATAACAATAAAACACATTTATATATAATGACACGTTAACCTCTGGCACCTCGGTTTATCATATCTCCAATTGCAACTTGTTTTTTTCAACATTTCTTATCATAAATGAGATGCCATGCAATAATGACCAAAACTCATAGTTATAATCTGACCATCACAGCAAAGTCCAGCTGACATTGACATCACACTAAGCCAGAAGGCATTGGGTCAAAATAATCAGGGGTGATGAGAAAGTAAGGAAGGATGATTTATACACTGGAAAATCGTAATTGCACAGATGCAGGATAAGACTTAGGGAATCCATGTGGATATGAAGAGTTAAAACAGGGCGCCTGGGTGGCTCGGCCCTTAAGTGCCTGCCTTAGGCTCAGGTCATGATCCCAGTGTCCTGGGATCAAGGCCCACATTGGGCTCCTTGCTTGGCAGGAAACCTGCTTCTCCCTCTCCCACTCCCCCTGCTTGTGTTCCCTCTCTGTGTCTCTCCCTGTCAAATAAATAAATAAAATCTTAAAAAAAAAAAAAAAAAAAACAGTTAAAACATTTTACAGATTGAAGAAAAGGACCAAAGTGGCATCAAAGAAAACTGTTTTCAAGACAAAAAAAAAATTTTTTTTCCTTAACAAAGGAAATGGGGTTGGCATGCTGTAAGATTTTGACACAAGCTGTAGCCCCCAAACAGGTGATACCCTCACTCATCAAAGTTACACTTGCATCCACTCTCCAGAAACCATTTATGTTGTAAGTTGCAGGCCTTCTTATTTGACTTAATGTCTCCAAATACTCAGTGGACATTGGAAATGCTGAATCTCGGTTCTAAGAGGCAAAAGACCTTATAATTACTTCACTGATTCAGCCAGTAAGAACTGCATGCCCCCCATGTGCATGGTACTGTGTAAAGTACCTCTTGCTCCAACCCTGCTGTGTTGTCAGCAAAAATCAATGCTTCTGAGCTAAAAACCTCAAGCCTGGTGAGATACTGGAAGTAAGACCTGGAAACAGCCTGCTGGTTTGTGCATGAGCATATGTGGTAATAAGAACTCTGTGCAATAAATCTCCAAGAAGATTAAGTTGCATCCAACCTAAAATCCACCATGATAGATCTGCCTTTGCTTACACTATACTTTCCTAATAGATCTGTGTCTGGTAGGTACATCTAGGAATCCTCTCTCTCCACATGCTTGTATCTTTTTTTTAATCTACAATCCACTCCTCCTCTGAACTTCTCTCTCACCTAACAACTGCCCATTCAACATTACTCCTTGGATAGTTAACACTAAAATTAACATGTCTGAAATGAACTCTGGATTTCAACATTCCCCCAAACTTCCACCCTTCCCATGTGCCATCTTCCTCAGCAAATGCCACAAACAGGTCACATTCTTGATGTCCTCTTTTTCTCACATCCCATTTCATATTCCACTTTCTTTTTTTTTTTTTTTTTAAGATTTTATTTATTTGACAGAGATCACAAGTAGGCAGAAAGGCAGGCAGAGAGAGAGGGGGAAGCAGGCTCCCCGCTGAGCAGAGAGCCTGAAGCAGGGCTCAATCCCAGGATCCTGAGATCATAACCTGAGCCAAAGGCAGAGGCTTTAACCCACTGAGCCACCCAGGTGCCCCACCATTTCATATTCCACATTCTATGATCAAATCACATAGGCACTATCTTTGTGTTATGTTAGAAATGCTCCCAGTTCTCTGCTACACACTGTGAGCCACCATTTTGTCTCCCCCACATCACTGGAATCACCTCCTACTTGGCTTCTCAATGCTACCTTTAGAGTGTTTTTGCCACATAATAGCCACAATTATTTTTTAAATCATGAATCATAGAAAGACACTCTTTTGCTAACCATACTCCTTCACCCCATGGCTTGTGTCATGCAGAACTCAGTCCAAAGGCCTGACCACGACTTTAAAACTGTCCATGATATAACTCTTTCTCAACACCATCACATCCCCTTCCTGCTGTTCTTTAAACCAAACATGCTTTCCCTCTTCCACCACTCCCAGAATCTCGGTGTTCTCTGCAGAGGCCCAGAGGATCCTTTCCTAAATAGTCCCAAGGACACTTCCTCCATCCCAGGCTCCTCTTCAGATAAACCAATTCTTTCTACAGCATTAAAAAATAAAAAAAAGAACCCTCCCTTTTGTCTGTTCTTGGTTTATTGTTTTCTACTTAGCCCTATAATACACACCTGATACTACCCAATGTTACATACTTACTTGTTTTGACTCCCACCTCTCTAAAATACATATTTCATGTCTGTTTTGTTTACCTCAGTATCCCCAGCACCTAAAATAATGCCAGGAACAAACTAGAAATTCAGAAAATACTTATTGAATAAATACATTAATTCAGAAATTAAACCTAAATCTAGCTGTCTCAGGGTTACCATGTGGCCTTTATATCAGCTAAATGGAGATCCCTGAGAAAATCCTCAGTCCACTACCTAATGTTGGAAGATCATGTTGGAATTTTATCCCAGCTCTGGCTTGCTTCTTACTTGCTACTCTAATATCCTGAAAGACCAGGTGTGGACATTAGTGGCAATAGAAAGTAACGACACTTTTATCCTCTATAAGCTTATGATATATTGAAGATCAAAGCAAGGTAAACATTCAGTAGAAAACCTCCTAAAAAACAAGAGCCCAGGGCCAGATGACTTCCCAGGGGAATTCTACCAAACATTTAAAGAAGAAATAATATCTATTGTACTGAAGATATTGCAAAAAATAGAAATGGAAGGAAAGTTTCCAAACTCGTTTTATGAAGCAAGCATTACCTTGATCCCCAAACCACAAAAAGACCCCATCAAAAAGGGGAATTACATACCAAAATCCCTAATGAACATGGATGCTAAAATACTCACCAAGATACTAGCCAATAGGATTCAAAAGTACATTAAAAGGATTATTCACCATGACCAGGTGGGATTTATTCCTGGGATGTTAGGGTGGTTCAACATTCACAAATCAATCAATGTGATAGAGCACATTAATAAAAGAAAAGACAAGAACCATATGATCCTCTCAGTTGATGCAGAAAAAGCACTTGACAAAAGACAGTAGTCTTTCTTGATTAGGATATTACTGTAGAATTAGACAGCAAATGTTAAGTCCTACCAATATATGTTAAAAGAGTTCTTCAGTGTTTTTCCACTTACTCTGGTGAGTTTCCTGTTATTCAGTTGTCTTGAAGATTTTCCCAAAGCAACTTAATATTTCTTTTTTTCTCTCTTTCTTTCTTTTTTTTTTTTTGAGGACAGTATTGGTTATGATGGTACTGTCTTGAAGGTGAAAACACAATTCTATTTATTTGATTAATTTTCAACTTAAAAATATAGACCTTAATTGCTACACAGAAAATGTGCCATGCTTTTCCCAGAACAGCCACATTTCTTGTCAACTGAGCAAATTGCACTTAAGCCACATCTGAATAATCTATGTTGAAATCTGCTTCATATTGTGGCAGCAATAAAATTTTATAATGTTTTGTTTTGCCCAGCAATTGAGTAGGACACTCTTGGGAAGAATTTTTAAAACAAATTAAGCCTGCAAATATACCCACCTAAATTTTCCCTCAGATTGTCCTAGTTTCTCTCTAACATTCCATAGTTCTTGATTTAAGGAATGAATACATTAATGCAAAAATGTACCCTATTTTTCTGATTCAAATTATTTTCAGGCAGTGCCTATACAAATAAAATAAAATAGACCTTTGAGGTATTTATACAGATAATTCAGGTTTAGGGCACTTTTGTATGATTTGTTCTCATTTAACAACATATTCATTTATATACATACACATATATTTACATATACATATCAAACATTTACTAATATGCACATATAAAATTCATAAACTCATCAACTCAATAAATATTTATTGAGCACCTATAATGTGCCAGGCGGGGTTATTAATCCTAAAGATGTTGTGGTGAAGAAAACAGACAGAAATACTCTTGGAACTTAGTTTCTATAAATGGGGGAAGGAGATAAGACACATGATAAATGAATAAAATATAAAGCCTGTTAGATGGTAAGAACTGCCAAGGAGAAACATAGGCAGGAAAGAGAATATGAAACATTAAGTGTAGTATAATTTTAGGAAGAATAACCAGATAATGTTTCACAGAGAAAGTGGATTTTGGTAAACACATAAACAAAACTCAAGTGTTCTAGGTGTTGACATATCAGGGGAAAATCCTCTCTGCAGAGGAGAGCCTGCAAAGGCCCAAAAGGATTGTGCCTAGGGCTTTAAGGAGCATCCAGGGGGTAACTGGGGCTGAAGAAAATTGAGGTCAAAGAACAGGAGGTCAGAGAGTTAGGGTGAGGGGTGCTGCAAATGATAAAGTTCATGTAGTTCACTGTTAGGACTTTGACTTTTTATCTAAGTGGAATGGGAAATCATTGGAAAGTCCCAAGCAAAGAAGTGAAATCCATCCTTGGATTTAACATTTTGAAAGAATGTTTCACCAGCTGTGCTGAGAACAGACCATAGACTAGGACAAGAGTAGAAGCAAGAAGAGAAGGTAGATTCTTGTGCAATTTAGATGCAAGAGAGGATAGTTTTGATGGCAGCACTGGAACTGAGAATGGGTCAAATTATGAAAGTAGAGTCCAGTAAACTAGACCACATGTGGTATTTGAGGGAAAGAAATGGATCAAAGATTATATGAAAGTTACTGACCTGAGCAACTAAAAGAAATGACATTTCATTAATTTAAATGAGGGAAAACTGAAGGACAAGTAGGAATGAGCAGTGGTGCTATTGCTAGTTCAGTTTGGGTCATGTTAAATTTGAGATGCTTCTTTGACATTCAGGCAGAGCTGTCAAATATGCTATTGGATATATAAGTGTGGAGATAAGGAGTGAAGTCTGTAGTGGAGAAATAAATGTTCAAGGTCTAAATCGCATTGGAAACCATCAGAGTGGACAAGACTCCCAAAGGGGTGAATGTAGATTGGGAAGGAGGAGGTCCATGGCCTGACCCGTTAGGCACGATAGTCTTTGGAGTATAGGGAGATGATGAAGAATCACTAAGAGATTAGAGGAGTGTCTATGAAAGTAGGACAATGCAGCAAATATGTTTCCTAACAGAGTGATCACTGTATCAAAACTCTGGATGGGTAAGATGATGCCTGAGAAATGTCCACTGAGTCTAGCAACATAAAGATGTCTTCAGCATAAAGTGTTATTATCCAGATGAGTCCATGTATTAGGACAAAAATGGTTCTCTAAAATACTATGACAAGAGAATGTAATTATTCACTTAATTTTTTATTATGTCTACTGCTGATTCAAATTTACCTGGACTGGAACATGAGCATGGAGATTGGTAGATTAATAACTGGCATCTGACAATTTCATATAAATCACCACCTTTAAAATGCATTGCTGATACTGGTAGAAACTTCAATGCTTACAATAACTTTCAAGTACATTACTGAGTGTGCTATATTCAACATATGGGAATTTAAATGTTATCACTATTAATGTCATTTTACGGATGTGGAAAGTGAGGTTCTAAAGGATGCAGAGACCAGTTTCATTATGCATGTATTGGGAAATGGAATTTAAACCTTGTCATCCGGATTTGTTTTTTCCTCTTATACCATACTGCTTATACCACTGACTCAAAAACAGCAGAATATGTATTATGTATGTATGAGCCATGTGTGTGCGTTTGTATAGGTATCTGTGTATTTTGCAGGTATGTGTGTGCATGTTTGTGTGTGTATACATAGACAGTTGTCATTGTGTCTGCTTTTTTATTGATCTACTCACACTCTATTAATCATTTTCCCCATGACCATTAGCAAGCGGTCATTTGGGAAGGAGATAGGGATTGTAGTCTCTGTTGCAGCAGGTAAGTGCGTGCTTTGGGTCCAGGGATTAAAACTCTGGCTGTCCTAATTTTTATCTAGTTTCTGGCTTAATTTCTTTATCTGTAAAATGCATATCACCATACCTACTTTAAAAGATTTTAGGCAGTCAAAACACACAATGTATAAACTTGTCCACTAAGCCTTTCTAAGGCGTGAGCATGTTCTCCCATCCCTTCTTAGTCCATCCCATTCTTTCACAGTCCATTGTAACTGTGAGTCTTCCACATCAGCATTTTGAAGACAATGACTTTGCCATTTTTCCCATTTTGTTCTAAGAATATGGTGAAATGATGGCTATGCAATGAAGGAACAAAGCCTATGGCATATATTATGGCAATATTATTAATGTCATTATTATATTATCTTGAACCACAAAAATCAAACCCATAATTTGTCCCAATGATAATGAAGTTGATTGACAGAATTGCATTATCACAACAAGCATTTTGCATCTAATTTGGACCTCTTATCTATCATGTGACCATGTTAACTAATGACCACTCAATGCTAACTGACCAATGCTCCTAAAGCAAGTTACTCTTAAACTAATCCTACAGGTTGGCAAAACTCAAGGATATTGAACTTCAGCTAGACATTCACTTATCCTTAATGTAAAATCTCGTGTCTTCCAAGCTCCTAGAGGCTTTTAATATAGATAATTTTGTGTTCTTTTTCTTTTAATATACATAAGCTGATATGAAAGTTGAGTATATAAGGACTCCTAAACAAATGCTTCTTAAGAGAATTAAAGAATACAAAAATTAGTAAATAATTGCACCAGTGATAATTATTAGCAAAGACAAAGATTAAAAAATATAAATATTTTTCTAGGTTATCAAATACCCAAAGAATAAGGTTCCTGTTTTTTTTTTTTTTAATAAAGAACAAAATCTTTTTTTTAAGCTGTGTAGGCATGCTATGAAATGTTTTCCCTTATTAATTTCCTTTTTAGACTCAGTTTTTAGACAGCTGAAAATTATGAGTTTATGGAATAAGATGTACTTTCAGTTCTTTTTTTTTTTTTTGTACTTTCAGTTCTTATTTTATGGCTGAGTACTATGGTATGCACTACTATGAAAACAATTCTAAACTGTGCTTTCTTATATAATATTGTGCAATTTATATTCAGAAGATACTATCAGCACCAGGGGACAGACAAATTTAATAAAAGACACAGTATTCCTGTTGTCCTAATAGTTATTAAAATGAAACTTCCCAGAAGACATTTACAGTGTCTTTTCAAAGATATTCTGCATACTTTGACAGATCAATTGAGGCCTCTAGATATAAAGAGCAACATCATGATCTTAGAGACATACAGCACTATTCTGGAAAAAATCTTTATAATCATCTAGGCTAACTCCTTTATTTTACAGGTGAGGACACCGAGGCTGAGAGAGAATTCATGATTAAGCTGTGGCTAGAATTTAGGTCCCTTGACACCAATCAAGGATTCCTGCCACTGTTATTGTCAATAACGGTAATAATCTTATAGGGCACAGAGGCATTACCAAATCTATCCATATCATCCCTTAAGTAGCTCCAAAAGCCAATAAGAACAATGTAACTTTCACTGTTTCTCAAAGGAAAAACCACAATTTTGAGGGCATGATTAACTTAGTTAATAATATCTTGGTTATTTATCTGTTCACATATTTTTTGGTCTGCTCCCTTGATAGAATATAAGTACCATGAAAGCAGAAAGCACGTTCATTTGGGGTACTGCTGAATTCCCTATGCTTAGAACATGTCTAACACACAAATTAATTTAATAAATATTCATTAAATAAATGAATAAAATTAACTATGATAGGGACTACAAAAATCTATTAAAACTTAGGATTGATCCCTAAAATGTACAGTCAAGAACCATCCATCCACGCATGCGCGTACACAAGTAAGCACATGCTGCGTGCACACACACACACACACTCACACCACAAAGTAGAATATACTAAATGCCACCCAAATGGAATACGTAAGTTATAGGAAAACTGAAACAGTCACTGTGACTCTTGTATCAAGGAGTATACAAAAACTGCTAAGTGGGTAGGAACCTTCAGCAATGTTACACAGTATGAAAAACATAAAGGATACCTCAGAATTTTGTGACCTGACTATCCTGACTAGTCTTGGCTGTTGGAAGGCATGGACTGGCAGAGCTGATATAGGAAAGCTAAGCCTGTCTGAAGATTATAGGCTGAAGAGAAGTCATGCTAAATGATGAGAGTATTTAGGAGACTAACGGGATGTAGCGTGAAAATGGTTAAAAGGGGTTTGAGAAATAAACCAAGTCTTTTTAGAGATGTAGAGTAAAAATAGTAGACAAATATTAAATAAGAGACTCTAGACAGTAACCAATTGGCTGTAATACATGGTCATGCATTTGTGAAGAGAAGGTGAGAGAAAGGAATGGATGGATATGAGGAAGGAGGGGAGGGAGGGAGAAAAGGGGGATGGGAAATAGAAGGAAAGAAGAGAGGACAAGAGAGAGAGAAAGGAGGGAGGCAGGATGAAGGAAGGGAGAATAACTGGGGAAAAGAACTGTTGGGGGGACACTATACTCAGTACTGGATACACAATGCTTTCACATACATTTTCATTTAAACCTCACAAGTTTCCCTTTTCAGAAGAGAAAATTAATGCTCAGAGGAGTTGCCAGCCTTCCAAATATCCCTACAGTGAAGTAAAGATTCAACGGGAGTCTGTCAATTCCAAAGCCCTTTGGCGACACACATTTTCAATCCATTTTGTACACTCTGTACTTTTTTACATTTTTAAATGTAATTTAGGCCACAGTGATTACAGAGCACTTTTACACAGTAACTTATTCTGTCTTTATAAGAACCCTATAAGGGATGTTCTAATGCCTATTTCATAGGTAAAGAAACTGAAGATCAAAGAGGTCGCTTATTTTGTCTAAGGAAACCTGGAGGTCAAACCCATGCTGTGGTTTTTAGTTGCCAATCCTTTCTACCACGACGTGTAGTGAAATCCATTACACAGTTCCTAGGACATCTAAACCCGCAGAGGGCTGGGTACACTACCGGAACTTTTCATATTTGATCCTTACAAAACACTTGGGAAAGACACATTTTTAAGCATCTCATAGATGACAAACTAGCACGGCTCTGCTCATAGCTCCTCTATAAAAACAGGAACATACCAATTTTTAAAATCAGAGAGAGAGGAGAAGAAGAAGACAGAGAGGACAACATCTTACTTGTCTAGAAATCCTCCATCATGCTTCCTTCTCAAGTTAACTAGACATTACTTTAAACTTCCCTCCACCACCCATAATCATCTTTAGCTACATTCAGCAACTTAGAAAATTTTGAGGAGTTCCTTTAGACAAATAATAAACCCAGAGTCAGTGAGTATAAGCCTAAGTCTTTCACTAGCTCATCAGATGGTTCTGAGATACTTCCTTGGCTTCCTTCTCCCTTATCAACTTCATGCTACTGGTCAAGGTGCCTAGGAAATATAAAGCAGAAGCAGAAAGACTCTGAGACTCATCTAAAAGATACTCTTAGTGGGCCTGTGCAGATGCCAATGTTAGCATGACAGTCTTTCAACAATGTGTTTTTCTAAGTTAAAAGCAGAACTAAGTTGATTTTGCAAATTTAGAAGATGAGGTTTTTCACAAATAATACTGATACTTTCCTGATCCTTCACTGAGGTTTCTCATAAATTCCCAGACGTAAATTCTAAATATTCACAGACATTTGTCTGAGATTGCTCTTCCTTCCCCCTTCTGCTTCCAAACTTCTCTTTGGTAAAACATTCCCCAGATTCCAAACCAGACTTAAGCATTTCCTCTTCAGCTGCCAGAGAACTTTAAATTAGTACCTTCATTATATTTAAAATACATTCTGTATTTACTTGCTGATGAATTTCCCACCTAGGATCATAAGATCCCTCAGGTCAGACTTCAAGTTCTTTTAGGTGCAGGAAGTATCAAATAAACGTTTAATGAAGAGATGAACTCTAGTATCATTTCAGATGACAGTGAATAGTGAAGGAGTAGTGAATTCCAAAAAGAGCAGGAAGTAGAGGTGGGGAAATTGAATTTCTAAAACTGGCTACCTGAGTATAAATTGGGAGAGCTTCATGTTAACATGAGCATACAACAAAAGTGTTAGAGTTTTGGTGGAAGTAATAATACCTAACACATTTCCTGCTTGGCAAAGGCCTAAATTGTTGATAAGGAGTAACATTTATTTCTTAGAAGAACTCTATAATGCTATTACTAATATATTATTTTTAATTATTTTTATTTTTAATATATGAAAATTGATATGTTAATTTTATATTATATAATTGATATGTTAAGTATATAAAACATATTCTTAATATTTTTTTTCTCATTTCATAGATGGGGAGGCTGAAGCACAGAGAAGTTAAATAGCTTGCCCCAACATCCTAGCATGCCTAAAACATGGTACAAACTGCCCCAGAAAAGCAGCTAAGTGTACAGTCTCTATGGTTCACTCATGCAGGACAAGCATGTGGGAATGACTTTTCAGGTTCCTGAAGCATAACTTTTTTTAGAAACAAGAAAGCAGCAACTGAGTGCATCAAGTTCTTCCCCAAAAAAGCCACACAGTTTTACCTTCTTAACAGTCTTCAACACTGAAATGCTAGCTAGAGTCCACATTTCATGGAAATTTTGTGAGTACCCAATTTCTTTTATTCCATCTGGGGATGGGGAGGGATAATGCAGCATAGAGGGAAAAGAATAATACTTGTGCTCCACTTCAGAGTCTAACCACAATGCACTAATTATATATATCAAGCTTGCCAGGTCCCACTCATGGGAAGCCTTGGACCTGACCCCGTTCCCTCCTACCTTGTCATTTATTTAGACGGAGGGTTGAAATTGAATTTCTTTATATGATCTCATCTCTAGTATAGGAGAGCAATATTCCATATTTCATTCTCTCATTCACTCTGTGTTCTATGTCCATAAAGTTAGTAAAAAACATCATTCATTGTTGATTAAGACCATTAATACACTCATTGTTCTCTGCCCCTTCAGTTGATTAAAAGCATTCATTCACTGTTCATTAAGAACATTTATTCATTTTGGTTAAGAGCATTTATCATTTAGCATTCTCCACCCATACAGTTGGCTAAAAGGACAATTTCTAATTTTGGCTACACTATTTCCCAGTTATTTCACCTTGAACAAATTCCTTTCTGCTTGCTTCTAAAACTTATTGTCTCACTGTAAAACCAAGGAAAATAATACTTTTCTCATAAGATGTCTTAAGAATTAAAGGAGATGATGCAAGTAAATCTCTTAACACTATCTGGGACCTAGATAGCATTCAATAAAGTGTAGCTATGAGTATTAATTACAATCTACTTTTACAATAATGATAACAACAGTAAAGACACTCTACCAGATAAACTAAATAAAATATAAATTGAGACACAGTCCTTGACTGTAAGGAACCTGTGGTATAATGCCATTAGAAACCCAGTGGTTTTCAAAGCTGGAAGAAGTTGAGTGGGAGATTAACTAATTGGAGACCTTAAATATTAACCCAGATTGCAAGTATTTAACACCAAAATACAAGATTATAAATGAAGAGAAATACCATACTTTGACACAGAAAGAGATAAACATATAATAATATTAAAAATGTTAATAAAAACTATTTTTGAAATTGCCTGATTATAGTAAAATGGAAATGGCAAAAACACAAAATATATTGTGCATTAGATGTCATAACTCACTTGATTATTAAAAAAACACATTCTTTATTAAAAATAAGTCATGTGAATTATCTGTCCACTGATGTGCAATGTCATTTAAGACATTCCATCATTCTCTGCTTGAGCACTCTTCTGTAATCTGATGAGGTGTCCAGGGAAGAGACAATGATAGCCAAGGCATTAAAATGTAATCAAGATATGCAAATTCATATCTAAATGTGATTTGCTGAGAAAAAGAAATTAATCTAGGCATGGTCAAATAAACAATGTGTAATATGGATAATTAATCACCAAATTAGCAGCTGCAGTCCCTTAAGGAAATTATGCAAATTGAAAAGGCCCCCATCCACTGACACAATTAGACCACTTAATGGCAAACTCTCAACAAAATAACCCCAGGGAACATCACAAAACAAATATCCCAATCAACCTTAGTGTCCCAAACTTCACTGCATTATTTAATATTATTTAATATTGTTTCTCCTCAGTTTGAACTTACTCAGAAAAATTTCATCATATTTTGCTAGAAAATATTCTAAGATTCCACACTATGGATGTCCCGGTAAATGGTTCCCTCAACGTCTAGTTTTCCTCTATCAATCAAATACCTTATTACTGAAATCTAAAATCATAAATGAGGAAAAGCCAATTATATATCTGTTGTCAGTTATAGCAAAATCAAGGGAACGTTGATGCACCATGAAAATGTGTGTCCTCTGTGGTCTGATGGCACCTGGTCATTATACTAGCAGCAAAGAAAGGATCCCTACACTTCCCTGATAATAAATGTCATCTCCGAGAAGAGTATTTTATCTCCAAGAATGTTGGAGTGTCCTATGTCGGCCCCTACAGTGTATAGAAAGTAATCTTACCTTGGCTCCCTCTACTCCACCTACACAAAGGTAGATGACAAAGCCACTCCTATAAATCCCTTTGAGATTGAGCCTAACAGAACCCATGAGATTCTGCTGTTAAATCCCTTCAAAAATTTGATTCCACCTCTAGAGAGATGTTAAAACTTCCTGGATAAAAATAAAAGATCCTACTCCCCAAAGAAAAAGGTTTATTAGGTATTTTGTTACTATAATTTTATAATTATAATTGCTGAGAAGACTAGTCACTGAGAAAAAATTGTATTAGTACTAATTGTTGATGGTTTAGTTTTACCTATCATTTATAGATCCATAAGGCTTCGTGGCTCAAAGAATTTTATTAATGCTCTCCCTAGTCCAGCTTCCTCAGTTTATCTTAGAATCACCCTATAAAAGTCAGCTTCCCAAGGTTATACCTGAGTGACCAGTGTTTCAGCACTCTGAGTTGCCTACTTCCACATTGGTATTAAATCTTGTCTATGAATCAGCAGTCTCTGACTCCTTCTACATAAATTTCTTCTCTGAGTGACCATTAATACTCATTTCCTAATTTTTTTTTATCTTTTAGAGTTTTGGAGCCAATTTGGATCAAACATTGATTTGACAAGTGACTCTGATAACCAAGTTCTCCCTTTCACATCCCAGAAATTTTATACAGAGGGGAGCATTGTCTATTCTGACCCCTATACCTTTACATCAATATGACCTATTGACTTTACACATTCCCAATTCATGGCCCCCTAACACTTTTCCATAATGATCCAGGATTCTTCTGCTGGTTGGAACCACTCTAGCCTTAATTACTAGATCACACTGAGCACTGGCTCCATTGTCCATGTGTGATCTCATCCTGGTCTTCTGGAGCTCATCTGGATACCTGATTTCTCCAGTTTTAATCCTTTCTTATTAAAGAACTTTGACTGAGACTATTACAATTCTAGTTTTATCTCTTACTATCTCTGTAACTTTGGACCAACATTGTTTGAAATACACCAGGTTAGATAATATCTGTTGCTTATCTGCCCCACCTTTCTTTAGAACTTCAGTAAATAACACACACACACATGAATGTTCTTTGTAAACCACATATTATGCCAAAGAAATGGAGTGTAATTTCTGGACCTTATCTCAATTACTACATCCTATATGATAATATAAGGCTGCAAGAAACACCTGGCTATACAGAGTTGCATTACTCAGATGTTTCTTTCAAATTTTTCTAAACCTGATACCCTTGAATTTTTTTGTACACGATAAGATATGAAATCCCAGGGTTTTGTAGCATTGCTTTGATCTGGGAGAAGAAAATAACACAAGAAATCCTATCTAAAGAAGGAGTCAGAAACATCAAAGCAGGTAAGTACAGGATGAGAAAAAATGTTCGTATCCCAAACATGTTGATTGAAAATTTTTACTGTCACAAAGTAATGGTATCAATCACATTCTTTCAGGACAAAATCTAAAGATAGGGTTATGAATCAAGACAAAATAAGCAGAGCATAAAACTGGAAGACTGAATTGGAGATTTGATTGCATCCACTCTCCAACTAATTTTAAAAAATTGTTTTGCATCAGACTTACACACACATATATACATACCAATGTATGCACACAAACATATATCCTATAGACCCTTCCACATGCCAAAGAAATCTTTATAATAAAGTATGCAACTCAGTTTTCTTTTTCTTTTTTTTTAAGATTTTTTATTTACTTATTTGACAGAGAGAGATCACAAGTAGACAGGGAGGCAGGCAGAGAGAGAGAGGGAAACAGGCTCCCTGCTGAGCAGAGAGCCCGATGCGGGACTCGATCCCAGGACCCTGAGATCGTGACCTGAGCCGAAGGCAGCGGCTTAACTTACTGAGCCACCCAGGCCCCCGCAACCCAGTTTTCTTAATGAAAGAATATGAAAAAAATAAGAACCAGACAGTTTACTTACTACTCCTACCTGAAAGGAGTACGTTGTGATGTAGAGAAGCTCATTTTCCATGTTTATTGGGTCAAGGCCGTATGTCCTCAATTCCAAGAGAAACTAGAAAAATGTTAAACCAGAGAATATTTGTTGTTTAGCCACATGATGACAAACATAAATTTAATTATTTCATAAACTGACTAAAGCTATCACTTATTTTTAAATAGTATCATGTAAAGAGACCAAACTAAAAGATAATACTGTAGTCAGACTATCAGAGAATAGAAAAATAAAGACCTAGGAAACCACTTGAGTAACTGGTAGATAAACTTTTGGCATTATGCTTCCTACTTGTTCTTTCTTTCTTCATTTCTTCTGGGTTTCTACCCATTCTCTCTGAAAAACAGCTTTTCGGTAAACTGATAATAATGATGATCATGATCATGATCCTGATGATGTCATGTTTGGTGTGGGAGAAGATAAATAAGAAATCTTCAAGCATGTCTATTATTTGCCTTAGTCTTGGTTGGAACACAAAGCTCATGAAGGAAGAGTCTTTAAGGATAGAAAATACACCTGTTTCCTATGATTTTATTTCTGTATATCAGACGCTTTGAATGGGAAGATAGTATAGCAGCACCATACTCTTGGAGGCTAAATAATAGAATAAATCCATATAGCATGATTTTTTGCTTGCTTTTTCCTAAAAGGTACTTTTACAGGAAAAGGAATGTATTTGGTAAAGAAGCTTGTCTACATCTCAAAAATGAGTATATGAAAGCAGTCTACTGTGAACTTTCAGCTTTCTTAATTAATTGCTTGGATCACTTCATAATTAAATAATATAGACTATTACGAAAATGCCTGAGAATTCCTAAGGAAATAGCCTGTGTGGATAGGTCATCAGCATGAGGGCAAAAATCAATAGAAATTGTCTAGAACTGAGACATAAAAACAAGCTTTTTTTCACTTAGGCAAAGAGCATAAGATCAATCCCCAAATAAAAACTGCCTCATATGATCCAAAAATACAACTGTCTGGTTTTCTAGCTTTGGTACAATTGATTTTCATAGGCCATATACCTGTGCTTCACTTTGTAAAGTTCAACTATCATATTGGAAATCTTTAGAGCCCACCAAATATCCCGAGTACTCCTCTGTTTTTCCTAATACCACCACCAGACCCTCTAGGAATGAGGTTTTGGGTCATCCCAGGTAAAGGATCATAACCAACTGAGGTGCTTACTGAAGCCAAAGAGAATATATAGAATGAGAAATTTAAGAAGGTAGTTATAAATACTAGCTACAACCATGTAACCAGTTACATATATAAGAACTGGAATTGTCAAGAATATTTCCTCTTTGGGACGCCTGGGTGGCTCAGTTGGTTAAGCAGCTGCCTTCGGCTCAGGTCATGATCCCAGCGTCCTGGGATTGAGTCCCGCATCGGGCTCCTTGCTCTGCAGGGAGCCTGCTTCTCCCTCTGCCTCTGCCTGCCATTCTGTCTGCCTGTGCTTGCTCTCTTGCCCTCTCTCTCTCTGATAAATAAATAAAATCAAAAAAAAAAAAAAAGAATATTTCCTCTTTATTTTGTTATGAATGTGTGTGTGTGTGTTTGTGTGTGTGTGTCTGTGCATATGTGTGTGTGTGTGGTGTGTAAGTGTCCAATTTTAAGCAAGTATTTATTTTCTTTCCCTCTGATTCCTTAATCATATAAAATAAGATGTATTAATATTATATCATGGTGTTTAAGTATTGTTAACTTTATATCATATTCAAATTACAGGATATCAAGGAGAAAAAGTAAGCATCACTGACAGGTTTTACCTCCTCTTCTGGGGAAGAAGTTTAGTGTGTTTTTGGTTGTAAGTAGGATAGTTGTATTATATTAATATAATAATAATCTTGTTATTGTACTTATTTAAAGGTTAAATATGGGCTAAAGATATATAGATGAGTCCCTAGATGACACAGGGTGGACTTGTGATAGCTAATTTTATGTCAACTTGACTAGGACACGAGGTGCCAGATACTTGGTCAAACATTGTTCCGGGTATTCCTATGAGGGTATTTTGGATGAGATTAACATTCAAACTGGTAGGTAGACTGAGTAAAGCAGATTTTTCTTCCCCACATCTAATCAGTTGAAGGCATGAATAGAACAAAAAGACTAACCCTCCCCTGAGTAAGAGAGAGAATTCTACCTGTCTGTCTTCAAACTGGGACATTGTTTGTTTTTCCTGTGTTCAGACTGGAACTAAACTATTAATTCTCCTGGTCTCTAACTTGCTAAGTCAGCCTATAGACCTTTGGACTTACCTGCTTCCATAATCAGGTGAGCCAATTCTTTATAATAAATCCAAAGAGAGATAGACAGATAAGTAAACAAGTAGATAATCTGTATCCTATTTTAGTACCAAGAGTGAGGTGCCTCCTCTATCCTTTGTTCTCTCTGTTGCAGTGAATATAGAAGTCATGGCTTCCACATGGCATAACTCAAAATGAAAGATACCTGATCTGTAGCAGATTCACCTGAGAAACAAACCTTTATATGTCATATCACCGAGACAACTACCACCAAGTCTTCTAACAGAATATTTTGAGATCTAGGCTTTATTCAGACCATGCTTAGGAACATGAGATTCAAATTAAAATGGGCTAAAATATGTAATCCAAATATTAGTTTATATCATCTGACAAGTATAAATAAACCTACACTGAAATCAATAAACCAATATTCCTACAATTGTTCTCATGCCGGCAGAACCACCAGGCCCTTTACGATCCCAAGTTTTCTAGGACATCCCCCAAGGAATGTGACAACTGTGTTCGCAATCCAAGCCACACAACAGCTACAGTATATATGTTGTGCCCATCATGTTCTGCCTCTACTCTGGATCTTGCTTTGGAAAAGTGATGCCCAACAAATCACTTTAAAAGCCTGTTCAGTGCTGCTACCCCTGAAACATATGCACCAAGAGGGCTGTCTCTCAATGTTATCAAAACTACAGTGTTGGGTCTTCAGCATAGGTTGATAAGAACTGACTTTTGTTTGTTTGCTTATTTTTGTTTTCTGGATCCCCAACAAAATGTACTGTGCGGATTTCCAAAGTCGCTCATCAAAACAGTTTCTCTAACACCATGTGATCAAAAACAATAATAAAGTCTGAAGGAACAAAAGCTATGCCATGCCCCTCCATTTATGTCCCTCTCTGCTCCAACAAAACTGCTTCTATTTTCTTGATTTATGAAACAAAACCCCACATATAGTTCCATGAATACACATACATACTGATGTATGGTACAGGTAAATATAAGGAAGAAAGTATCTCTTTTTTAATATTAAAAAGTAAAGCTATTTTTTAATTCATATGATTTACAGAAGACATAACTCTTTTCCCCAGTTCTTCTATATTTTATGTAATACTTCTTTATACCAGAATATTATCATGATGAGCTGCTTCTCACCTTCCCTATGAGCATTCTATGACATATAAGAGGTGCCAGATATTTGACATATGGTATCTATATGACCATCATCTAGCCATGCAAACTAAGCTATCTAAGCACTGAAATAAGAGCAAATTATAAAAAATGATAAAAGAACCAAATAGCGATTTTTAATGCCCTCAAACATCAAAAAACAGCACAACTTTATTTTTTTAAGATTTTATTTGAGATATTGAGACAAAGATGGCAAAAGAGAGCATGAGCAGGAGGTAGAGTAAGGGAGAGGGAGAAGCAGACTCCCCTCTGAGCAGGGAGCCCAATGTGGGGCTTGACCCGAGGACCCTGGCATCATGACCTGAGCCAAAGGCAGAGGCTTAACCCACTGAGCCATCCGGGGACTCCATAAAACAGCACAGGGCACCTGGGTGGCTCAGTGGGTTAAGCCTCTGCCTTTGGCTCAGGTCATGATCTCAGGGTCCTGGGATCAAGCCACACATCAGGCTCTCTGCTCAGCAGGGAGCCTGCTTCTCTCTCTCTCTCTCTCTCTCTCTCTCTCTGCCTGCTGCTCTGCCTGCTTGTGATCTCTCTTTTTGTCAAATAAATAAATAAAATCTACTTTTAAAAAATAGCACAACTTTAATGAGGTCCCTCAGTAATTATTTGTAATAGTTCAGGTCACAGTAATTCCAGAAGAAAGATAAAAAGTGCAATAGAAGGAGGTTATTCTATATGCAACCTAAAATAAATTTTCCCATGAAACAAGTACAATGATTACATTTTTTGTCTAATTATTATTGAAAAGATAATGTCACCCAGTACTCAGGAACACTGAATTATGATGAATCCCTTCAGAAAATTATTTTAATTAAGATAAAATTGCTGTTTTTTCCCAAATTTCTAAATGATGTCATTAGACACTAATGATATATAGAGAGCTATTTTCAAAACATATATTTATACCAAAAAACCACTGTTAACCCTAATAATTGCCAAGCATATGAAACTCGTACTTAGAATATTAATGTTTTCCTTTATGTATACTCTCCAGTTAATATATAGCAGTGTACCAGTGGGTACAGCAATATGGAAATCAGCATTTTCCAAATGGTGTTCTTCTCAAAGGACAGATAACTTAATGCACAATGAACATTTTTTCTTAGTTTTCTCTCATTTACTATCAAAGAGCATCAAGCACCAGCACCTGCAGAAAGAGAACAGGAAAAATAGAATATCTAGGAGCTCATTTACCAGGAAAGTACACAGTGACAAGACAACACAGTTTATTTTTAATGTGGTTGCCTGATACGGTTCTCTAGATGACCTCCACGTGCTACCGTGCTGTCATCCAGCTCCCATCTTTTGCTTTTCAGGAAAGGTGAGGGGCTTGAGGGCCAATGCCTGCATTTGGTTTTGATTATGCATTAATGTTGGAATCTGATATTCTAGAAAAATCTCATTATTTCAATTGATTACAGTCATCTCCAAGATAGTACAGGTCAGTAACTGTTTTACTAAATTGAAGCTTGAATATTCAGATTTTCAAAAAATTCCTTTAGTTGCTTTTGCGAAATTTCTTTCACTTTGAGAAACTGTAACATTTCATATAGGCTTTCAGGGTTGTTGTTGTTGTTTTTCACATTCCATCAATACCTAGAATTTCTTTTCACTTGATTTTGCGTTTGTTTTTTTTTTTTTTTCCTTGTACTCACCAGGACAGATCAACCTGAGTATATTTCTATTTATGCACTAAACTGATGATCTTGATTTTTATTCTGAACTGTACTGAAAGGCATAATTATCTCCACTGGGAAAACTAGTTACCATTTTGGGACAAGCCATGCCCTTGCTTCACTTAAAATAGTTGCAGTATGATTTGCTTAAGATATGCTATAATATCCATGGCAGCAAAGTTTAGTATCTTTAAAATTAAGTGGCAGTGGTTTAAGCATGTTATAGAAAAGTTGATGGTGATTTTCCAGAAGTAGACAGTAAAAGCAGAAATTAACGAAATGGGCAAATAACTGGAACACACACCATTTTTTTAAATTCAGTCTTAAGAAAAGAAAGGAGAATTGATACTTTTAGTTTCCTTTTCTCAATATAATTTAAGAGAAAGAGATACAAAGAGATTTGGTTTTGTTTCCTTTATCAAATGAGCATAGGGTGGCTTCAGTAGTCAGTTGAACAGCTTAATGGAAGAACTAAGATAGTAAAAACGCTAACTGCTTTTTATTCAATTAAGAGGTATCTATATAAAAGCCTGTCCAGAGTAGATATGCATCAAGCTTTCAATACCACTAGTTCCTAGCATGGCACTGAAAGATTTATGAACTTAAAGAGCAGAACTCAGGATGTAGAAATGAATTCTGAGAGAATATTAGAAGTTTAGTTTTATATACAAATGTATATAGGCATAAGCATACACACATACATGTGTATAAATATGCATATATGTATAACTGTACATGTTGTTTTTTAAGATTTTATTCATTTATTTGAGTGAAAGTAAGAGCATGCACATAAGCAGAGGGACGGGCCTAAGGAGAAGCAGACTGCCTGCTGAGCACAGAACCAGACATAGGACTCTATCTCAGGACCCTGGGATTATGACTGAACCAATGGCAGATGCTTAACTAACTGAGCCACCCAGGCGCCCCTACATGGACATGTTTAAGAGTAAATGCACTTATATGTGCCCCTCCAACTGCAGTTGCTTAAATTTTGCTCTATTTTATCTTTTTTTTTCCTAGACCCTTCCTTTATAGTTTACTTTAATCAATATTTATACCGAATATTTTATTTAGAAGTTTTATGTTTATAGAAAAGCACACTTGGTTATGAAAACATTGATTTTATGTCTTGCTTCCTAATCTATGACTAGGCGAATGAATGGTGAAGTTAACCCCCTCTCCCAAATGGTTATAAAATTTGTATTTCAGGCAGAGTTCCAAGAGGTCATGGCTTGTTTGAAGACTTAACATATTTTCATGCAGATATATCACAGAAATCACCCCCCATCAGAGACTATCAAAATGTATGCTGGAAAAATTTACCATGCAGATGGGATGAAATAAATGGAGTTCCAATAGTATATCAATGGGACAGCTAATGCTGGGGAAGATATTACTAAAAGGAAGATCCTTAAGAGGAACAACCCATAAATAAGTAGTGAGAAGCCCTGAAGAGCAGCAAGATAAGCTAATACCCTGAGTCAAGGTCAACCTAAACTTTTAATATTAAAAAAATAAAATGAGCTAAACCTGAGACAGTACATGCATAAAATAACAATTTGATATTACAGGAAGTTTTATGCCTCATTTGGAAATAGTGTATTATTCCCTTAATGGGACTAATACAGGGCAATTAAAATTTATAAGCCCATGCTACTAATAGTTTTCTTATATACTGATACTGATGATGCTTTATAGAAAAATGTTGACAAAGTTCCTTCATCTCTACTACTGAAATATATCTCTGTCCCAACTCCTCACCAACTTCAATAGTACACTCCTACCCCACAGTCTCATCACCTTTTGTTTGTATTCATACAGTAGTCACCAAAGTGGTCTTCCTGATTCTGTTCTTATCCCTCTACAGTCTGCCCTACAGAATGCAGCCAGAGGGGTTTCTAAAACATACTCAAATCATGGTCCTTAATAACCCCCTCAAGCAATTTCTAATGGAAAGGGTGATAAAAGCAAATCCCTCTACCCACTTATTTATTTAACATGTTTCTTTCCATTTTTCCCTTAGTGCATACACTTTAGGGAGAATGTCTTCTACTCCCTTTCTTGAATATTCTACATTTATCCACAACCAGGAGATGGCTATCTTTCTGCTTGGAATCTCTGCTGCATGTCTTTGCATGGCCACCCCCTTCTAATCACTTAGGTCTCAACTAAGATGTCACCCTCCCAGGGAGATCTTCCATTACTCTTTAGATAAAGATGCCTACCCTGCCCCAGTCACTCATTGTCATATTTCCCTTCCTCATCTTTTTCACAGCACATTTCATTTTTTTCATGCTGTAATTTTTAATGGTTTTTTTAATTTAAATTCAATTAATTAACATATAGTGCATTACTAGTTACAGGGGTAGAGTTCAGTGATTCATCAGTTGCATATAACACCCAGAGCTCATTACATCATGTGCCTTTAATGTCCATCACCCAGTTACCCCATTCCCCTTCCTCCCCCAGCAACCTACAGATTGTTTCCTGTGATTAAGAGTGTCTAATAGTTTGTCTCCCTCTCTAATTTCTTATTTTATTTTTCCCTCCCTTCATCTATGCTCCTCTGTTTCTTAAATTCCATATATGAGTGAAATCATGAGATAATTGTCTTTTTCTGTTTGATTTATTTCCCTTAGCATAATATCCTCTAGTTCCAACCACATTATTGCAAATGGCTAGATTTTATTTTTTGATGGCTGAGTAATATTCCTGTGTGTGTGTGTGTGTGTGTGTGTGTGTGTGTGTGTGTGTTTGCACCACATCTTTACCAATTCATCTGTTGATGGACATTTCAGCTCTTTCCATGATTTGGCTATTGTAGATATTGCTGTTATAAACACTGGGGTGCAGGGAACCCTTTGGATTAATACATTCATATCTTTGGAGTAAATCTCTAGTAGTGTAATTGTTGGTTCGTAGAGTAGCTCTAAGTATGTTTAAGCTCACAGAGTGGCTTAAACTCTTGAGGAATCTCCACACTCTTCCAGAGTGACTGTACCAGCTTGCATTCCAACCAACCAGTGTTAGAGGGTTCCCCTTTCTCTGCATCCTCGCCAACATCTGTCATTTCCTGTCTTGTTAATTAAAGCCATTCTGACTGCTGTGAGGTGGTATGTCATTGTAGTTTTGATTTGTATTTCCCTGACACCAACTGATATTGAACATTTTTTCATGTGTCTGTTGGCCATTTGGATGTCTTATTTGGAGAAATGTCTATTCATGTCTTCCACCCATTTCTTGATTGGATTATTTTTTCTTTGGGTGTTGAGTTTGGTAAATTCTTTATAGATTTTGGATACTAGCCTTTTATCTGATATGTCATTTGCAAATACCTTCTCCCATTTTGTCAATTGTCTTTTAGTCTTGTTGACTGTTTACTCCACTGTGCAAAAGCTTTTTATCTTAATGAAGTCCCAATAGTTCAATTTTGCCTTTGTGCACCTTGCCTTTGGAGATGTGTCTGGCATAGGAAAATGGTCTGATTTCATTCTTCTGCATGTGGCTGTCCTGTTTTCCCAACACCACCTGTTGAAGAAATTGTCTTTTTTCCATAGGATATTCTCTCCTGCTTTGTCAAAGATTTGTTGACCATAGAGTTGAGGGTCCATTTCTGAGTTATTTATTCTGTTCCATTGATCTATGTGTCTGTTTTTGTGCCAGTACCATACTGTCTTGATGATTACAGCTTTGTAAGAGAGCTTGAAGTATGGAACTGTGATGCCACCAGCTTTGGTTTTCTTTTTCTTTTTCCTTTTTTTTTTCTTCCTAAGATTTTAGTTATTTATTTGACAGACAGAAATCACAAGCAGGCAGAAAGACAGGTGGCAGTGGTGGGCGTGGGGGGGGAGCAGATTCCCTGCTGAGCAGAGAGCCCAATGCTGCGGGGCTCAATCCCTTGATCCCTGGGATCATGACCTGAGCTGAAGGCAGAGGCTTAACCCATTGAGCCACCCAGGCGCCCCTGGTTTTCTTTTTCAATGTTCCTTTGGCTATTTGGGGTTTTTTTCTGGTTCCATACAAATTTTAGGATTATCTGTTTAAGTTCTGTGAAAAAGTTGATGATCTTTTGATAGGGGTTGCACTGAATGTATAGATTGCTCTAGTTAGCATAGATATTTTAACCATATTTGTTCTAATTCATGAGCATGGAACATTTTCCCATCTCTTTGTGTCTGCCTCAATTTCTTTCACGAGTGTTCTATAGTTTTCAGAGTATAGATCCTTGGCCTCTTTGGTTAGGTTTATTCCTTATATCTTATGGTTTTGGGTGAAATTGTAAATGGGATCAACTCCTTCTCTTTCTTTTGTCTCATTATTAGTAGATAGAAATGCAACTGATTTCTATGCATTGATTTTATATCCTGCCACTTGCTGAATTCCTGTGTGAGTTCTCACAATTTTGGGGTGGAGTCTTTTGGGTTTTCCACGTAGAGTATCCTGTCATCTGCAAAGAGTGAGAGTTTGACTTCTTCCTTGCCAATTCAGATCCCTTTATTTCTTTTTGTTGTCTGATTGCTAAGGCTAGGACTTCTAGTACTATGTGAACAACAGTTGTGAATGTGGACATCCCTCTTGTGTTCCTGACCTTAATGGGAAACTCTCAGTCTTTTCCCATTGAGAATGTTATTCACTGTGGGCTTTACACGTATAGCTTGAAGATATTGAGGTATGTTCCCTCTATCCCTACATGGTGAAGAGTTTTAATCAAGAAAAGATGCTGTACTTTGTCTAATGCTTTTTCTGCATCTATTGAGAAGATAATATAGTTTTTATTCTTTGTTTTATTAATGTAGTGTATCACATTGATTGATTTGTGGATGTTGAACCACCCTTGCAGTCCAGGAATAAATTCTACTTGGTTATGGTGAAGAATTTTTTTAATGTACTGTTGGATCCTATTGGCTAGGATCTTGGTGAGAATTTTTATAACCATGTTCATCAGGGATATTGGTTTGTGATTCTCCTTTTTGCTGGAGTCTTTGTCTGGTTTTAGAATCAAGGTAATGTTGGTCTCATCAAACCAGTTTGGAAGTTTTCCTTCCATTTCTAGTTTTTATAACAACTTCAGAAGAATAGATATTAATTCTTCTTTAAATGTTTGGTAGAATTTCCCTAGGAAGCTATCCAGCCCTGGACTCTTGTTTGTTGAGAGATTTTTGATTACTGCTTCAATTTCTTTGCTGGTTATGGGTCTGTTCAGGTTTTGTATTTATTCCTGTTTCAGTTTTGGTAGTTTAAGTATCTCTAGGAAGGCATCCATTTCTGGCAGATTGCCTAATTTGTTGGCATAAAGTTGTTCAGGATGTGTTCTTAAAATTATTTGTATTTCTTCAGTGTTGGTTGTGATCTTCTTTAATTCATGATTTTATTTATTTGATTTTATGATTTTTGATTTTGATTATATGATTGTTTGATTTTGATTATATGATTTTTATTTATTTATCTGTCTTCTTTTCTTTTTGATATATTTGGCCAGGGGCTTATCAATCTTATTAATTCTTTGAAAGAACAAACTTCTAGTTTCATTGATCTGTTATACTATGCTTTTGGTTTCTACTTCATTGATTTCTGCTCTAATCTATATTATTCTCTTCTTCTGCTGGGTTTAGGCTTTATTTGCTCTTCTTCTTCCATCTCCTTTAGGTGTAAGTTTAGGTTGTCTGTTTGAGAACTTTCTTGTTTCTTGAAAAAGACATTTATTGCTATGTACTTTCTTCTTAGCACCGCCTTTGCTGCATCCCAAAAGGTTTTTTTTTTTTTTCTCTTTTCTTTTTAAGATTTTATTTATTTATTTGACAGAGAGACAGCAAGACAGAGACACAAGCAAGAGGAGTGGGAGAGGGAGAAGTAGGTTTCTCACTGAGCAGGGAGCCTGATGCAGGGTTTGATCCCAACTGAGCTGAAGACAGACACTTAACAACTGAGCCACCCGGGTGCCCCGCAAAGGGTTTGAATAATTGTGTTTTCATTTTCATTTGTTTACACAAATTTTTAAAATTTTTATTTAATTTCCTGGTTGACCCATTCATTCTTTAGTAGGATGCTCTTTAGCCTCCATGTATTTGAGGTCTTTCCAAATTTCCTCTTATGATTGAGTTCAAGTTTCAAAGCATCATTGTCTGAAAATATGCAGGGAATGATCTCAATCTTTGAATACCTGAGGCCTTATTTGTGACACAGTATGTGATCTATTCTGGAGAATGTTCCATATGAACTCAAGAAGAATGTGTATTCTGCTGCTTTAGGAGGGAATGCTGTGACTGTATCTGTGAAGTCCATCTGGTCCAGTGGGTCATTCAAAACCCTTGCTTCCTTGTTGATCTTCTGCTTAGGTGATCTGTCCATTGAAGTGAGCAGTGTGTAAAAGTCCCCTACTATTGTATTTTTATCACTGTGTTTCTTTAATGCTGTTATTAATTGGTTTATATAGTTGGCTCTTCCCATTTTAGGAGACAAATATTTACAATGGTGAGATCTGGTTGGATAGCCACTTTAATTATAATACAGTGTCCTTCCTCATCTCTTATTAAGATCTTTGGTTTAAAATTTGGTGTGGTATATAAACAATGAATCTTGGAACACTGAAAAAATAAAATTTAAAAAAATCTAATTTGTCTGATATAAGGAATGATACCCCAGCTTTCTTTTCATGTCCATTAGCATGTAAATGGTTTTCCATCCCCTCACTTTCAATCTGGAGATGTCTTTGAGTCTAAAATGAGTCACTTATAGACAGCATACTGATGGGTCTTGCTTTTTATCCAGTCTGAAACCCTGTGTCTTTCGATTGGTGCATTTAGACCATTTACATTCAGAGTCACTATTAAAAGATATGAATTTAGTGCCATTGTATTACCTATAAAGTCACTCTTTCTGTATACTGTCTCCATTCCTTTTTGGTCTATGTTACTTTTGGGCTTTCTCTTTGCTTAAAGTATCCCCTTTAATAGTTCCTACAGGGTTGGTTTGGTGTTCATAAATTCTCTTCATCTCTGTTTGTCTTGGAAGCTATCTATTCTTCTATTTTGAATGACATCTAGCTGGATAAAATTTCCTTGGCTGCATATTTTTCCTCATTTAACTCTCTGAATATATCATGCCAGTCTTTCTGCCCTACCAGGTCTCTGTGGATAAGTCCTCTGCCAGTCTCATGTTTCTACTCTTGTAAGTTAAGGACCTCTTGTTCTGCACTGCTTTCAGGATTTTCTTTGTCTCAAATTTGCAAGCATCACTATTACATGTTGAGGTGCAGCAATTCTTTTCTTAGATCTCTGGTTGAGTTCACAAGTGTTCAGAATGATTTGACAGCTATCTAGCTATCAGACAAAACTAGGGTCTCCTACTCCTCTGTCATCTTCCTCATTTTAGTATCAGAAACCATCATACCTATTGATATATTTATTTTCTATCTCTCTTGAAGATAAACTCCTTAAGAACTGAGAGTATCTTATTCATCACTGTATTTTCAGTTCTTGGACCTGTGCCTGATAAACAGTAGGTGATTAATAAATATTTTGACTGAGCGGTAGAGAGTTTGTCTAATTAACCACTGTTCCTTCAGTGGCTAGCATAACACCAGATACATTTTAGATCCATAAGAAATATTCATTGATTGAATTAGTGTTTTCTCAGAGAATAATCTTCTGACAATATGTGATGTTTAGGTTGAAGTATGCTTCCCAAAAAGATATGCTGAATTCCTAAACCCTGGTAACATGTGAATATGATCTCATAGAATCAATGTCTTTACCAATGTAGTCAAGTTAATATGAGGTCAGTCTCTATTAAGTTGGCCCTTAACCAAGTATGACTAGTGTCCTTATAAAAACAGAAGAGAAACAGAGACAGACACAAAGGGACAATGCCACGTGACAATAGACACAGAGACTGGAGTATGTGTGTACAAGCCAAGGACTGCCTAACACCAGAAGCTAAGAGAAAGGCATGGAACAGACTGTCCTCAGAGATTTTTGAGAAGGAACCAACCTTGCTACCAACTTGATTTTTTACTTCTGGCCTCCACAACAGTGAGAGAATAGATTTTTTGTTGTTGTTGTTGTTTTAGGATTTTATTTATTTACTTGAGAGAGAAAGAGAGCACGAGCTGGGGAAGCATCAGGCAGAGGGAGAGGGAGAGACAGACTCCCCACTAAGTAGGGAGCCTGATGCAGGGCTCAATCCCAGAACCCTGGGATCATGATCTGAGCCAAAGGCAGATGCTTAACCAACTGAGCCACCCACGACCCCCTAAATTTCTGTTGTTTTAAGCCATGTAGCTTGTGATACTTTGTTAGGGCAGCCCTAGGAAACTAATGCATGTGGCAAAGAGAAAAAGGAAAGGTGGGAAAGATGGATAAAGATTAAAATGTGAGATGCCAATTTATTATCATTCCATTATGAAATGTAAGAGAATGTTCCATTTTTCATTATTTACTAGAAATGTAACTATAAGTATACATTTTTTTTTTTACCTCTCTGACCCTGTTTTCTCATTTATAAAATGTGGTTTATAATGTCCAACCTATAAGGTAGTGATGTTAACAAGGTTAATTTAGGTAATACCCTCAAAACAGTGTCCAGTATGTAGTGAATATTTTAAAAATATTAGCCATTATTCTTCCTCAGGGCTGAAAACTGTGACTGTGAGTAAAGACTGGTACTATAGCCATGAGCTACATAAATTTTGCTTGTCACTCAGCAATTTATTCCTCCAGCAAAGATTTATGAGTTCCAAGTATTGTACTTCTCTTTTTTCCAATGCCAGGTTGAGCTCCTAGCAGTGTTTCTTCAGAATCTTCTCTTCAAGATTTAAGGAATCTGGAGTCAGATTTCAGCCTAATATAAGGTTCAACATAATATGAGTTGTTCTTTATAATGTACATAGAAATACCCATGGGCGCCTGGGTGGCTCAGTGGGTTAGGCCGCTGCCTTCGGCTCGGGTCATGATCTCAGGGTCCTGGGATCGAGTCCCGCGTCAGGCTCTCTGCTCAGAGGGAGCCTGCTTCCTCCTTTCTCTTTGTCTGCCTCTCTGCCTACTTGTGATCTCTCTCTGTCAAATAAATAAATAAAATCTTTAAAAAAAAAAAAAAGAAATACCCATGAGTTTGCATTATCATTCTCCAGGAGGCTATAGAGGTGATTCATATCTAGTTCTGGTAAAGCAGGTGCATTCCCATATGTAGTGGATACTCTAATATGCTGTCCAAGCCCCTTTCAGAACTGAGGAGCATAATTCCTAATCAGATGCAAGTACATCTGGCTATCAGTCCATCCTGGAAATTGCTCTTGTCTGAAGGGAGTTAATTCACCTAAAGCTATGTCCTCTTCCAGGGGCAGTATATATCCAAGATTGGCTGTTATAGGGGTAAAAAAGCCTCAGTCTCTTCTTCCTAACTCAGCTCTGAGGGATCATCCCACTTTTGAATTCCCCGTGGGATCAAACAAGAACTTTCATCAGTTAGATTAAGGTGACCTTTTCCCTCTGTGCCATCCTATTTCCTTCTCTTCCCCCAAAGGTGTTGACCTCAAGAGCATTGCCTAACAGCCTTCTTATAGTCAAATCACTATCTCAGTCTTCTTCAGGAGGAACCCAATTTATAACACCATCTGGAGCAATCCAACCAACCTCATATATAAATTAATTAGTTCAGATGGGCTTTTAGAGCCTAAGTACTTTCCAGAAATTTGAAACTTTGGTCTCAATATGAATAAGAGGAGCTCATTTGTCATGGGGTGAGGGTGGGTGCAAAAGAGAAAAACAGTTGCCCATAATTTATTCACATAAAAATAAAATGTGAATGCATCCTCCTTTCATTGTGTCATTCAAGAGTTGAGGCTAACAGTAAAATTTGCAAGTCAAAAATTATTGCTTTTTATGTTGATAGACACATAAAAATGGATGAATGGAAAGAAAGCAGAAGATGTCATAACCCTTGCTAATACCACCTTTACATTTCTATGGCACATTGGTGTCTATAAAGCCTTTCATATGTCTGCTTTCATTTGAATTTTTTCTCATGCTGACAGAGGTGAAGAATGAGCATCATTATTCCCTTTTCAGAAGTGAGAGAGCTGAACTTCTGAGGTTTTTTTTTCTTTAAAGTCTAGTGGAGGAACTAAGAATCTATTCTGATTTTCTAAGCAAGAGCTTGTTGGTCCATGGCTCTCCCTGTATAAAACAACTGAAACTGTGGCGAAAACATCTTCATTCATGAAATAATTAGTGAACAATGAAAAGGTTACATGAAGAGACTCCTGTTAAATGGTACAGACTCTGAATTGCATTAGCACTGGAGAGAGATGAGGGAAATATTGGAAGGGGACTAATAAAGAAAATTACCTAAGAAGACTTTTTTTGTTGCTATTGCTATATCCAGATGATAAAGCTAGCACTGACTTTCAGACATTTGTGCCATGTGGTTTACACACATTCCATAAGTTTTTCCCAGGAACAACCCAATAAGGTAGATACTAATTGGCCTACTGAAAATCCATTCTGTCAGGGCACCTGGGTGGCTCAGTCAGTTAAGTAGGTGCCTTCAGCTTGGGTCATGATCCCATGGTCCTGGGATCAAGCCCCATGTTGGGGGGTGGGGTCCCTGCTCAGTGGGGATTCTGCTTCTCCCTCTGCCTCTGCCCCTCCTCACTGCTCATTCATTCTCTCTCTCTCTCCATTTCTCTCTCTCTCAAATAAATAAATAAATAAATAAGATCTTTTAAAAAAAAAATCCATTCTGTCGTTAAAGTCAAGGATTTGGAAAAGTTCCTTTCAAATCCTGCCAGCATGCTTGCATGACCCTGGGCAATACTCGACATCTCTAAGCATCAGTTATCCCTTCAGCAAAAGAATGGGTGGGTTTATAATGCTGCCTACTTCATGTTATCACAAAGAGAGAGATTAAGTATGAAAAGTGCATAGCACATAATACAACTTCAATACAACAGAGTTCTATCTACTTTACAGATGAAAGAATATGGGCACAGAAAATTGATAACTTTTCCTAGATCATACAGCTAGCTAGTGGCAGTGGATTTTCCAGACCATCAGATCTCCTTAGTCCAATATTTTTTGTGTGTATTTACCATCAGACCACTTTTCTGACATCTTTAAATGAGGGATCGTTAAGACACAAAGAAGGTGGTCCCTTTGGCCACATTATAACTGGGATTTGGTTCAAAGGGAACTAGTGGATGGACCCTTCTGCTGTGACTTTCTCCTCCAACTCAGCAAAGAGCCCACATTCTACAGGCTCTCTCCCAGTGATGTAGGATTCTGGCTGGCAGCCACTGTCCTAAGCTACTGACTTCACAGGTGTATGCAGAGACGGGGGAGGTTTGCAATGGAATGAAAAGGAACAGTCCTTTGTGGACTGACAGATGGATTCTGACCCAGAAAAATAAGAACCCCAGTTTGTGAAGGACGATTTGTTTAGGAGATATTTCATATCTAATATATTCATTTTCCAAGCTCTTTCGCTTCTCAGACTGGAAATATGGTACTCAAATGAAATATTTTTTTAATCCTCCAAAAACACCACTATTAAACTGATCTTAATTAACACATTTTCTATTAACTAGAATGATCTAAAATTCTGAATCCATCATGCAAGACACGAACAGACTTGGCCTGCACACTAAAAATGTGCATACTTCAGTGTTGTACATCTGCCTGGGTCACCTTTAGAACAATTAAACAGTGAATGTATAAGTAAATTGCCATACTGCATTTTCTGTTTAATTTCAAGGTTGAAGTGTCTTCCCATCACGAATGTGGGTAAAACCCTAGAATGCTGGGGGACAGAACAGGAATTAATGGCTCATTCTGGTTGTTTTGATTTCCACATATTTGATGGCTTTGTGTAATTTGAATAATTGTAAGCTTCCAGCATGCTGATAAGGTTCACCTACATTATTCATTTGCATGAAGTGCTGATCAATTAAAGCTTCTCTCTTTAAAAAAAAAAAATCATCAACCCATCCTGTAGCAACAAAGCTTAGATTACTTCTAGCTGTCTCTACTCTCATTACTCAGGAATTTCTTCAGGAGATAATTATCAACCTTTTTCTTTTTCTTTATTATTTTTTTTTAACTTTTATCCTAACCTAGTTTGTGTTCCTACCCTTGGTCTATTCTTTTTCACTTCACTCTTATACTCTAATTACTTCACTTTTAACACTTACTTCAGAAAAGCCTTTAGTAAACATGACCATTATTGGAAGGAGATTGTTAATTCCATGGTTACTGATTTACTGGAAGCATGAAAAGTACATACATTTAAATCCATCTGTGATGAAATACAGAACTAGTTCTTGAAATGGGGAAATTTGTTTTCCTCCTTTATCTTATAGGTATGATGCTCAATTTTATGTGTCAGCTTGGTTGGGCCATGGTACCCAGATATGTAGTCAAATGTTATTCTGGATGTTTCTGTAAGTATGTTCTAGATGAGATTAACATTTAAACCAGTGGACTTCGAGTAAAGTACAGTGCCATCCCTACTGTGGGATGCAGTTGAAGGCCTGACTAGGTTTCTTTGGTTTCTGTTTCTTTGAGGAATGCTAATATAAAAGGTAATCAACAGAGAATGATTATATCTATTTTATAATTGTAAAGGATTCAGCTAGCCAATATGTCTAGAAGGCCTTCCCAAAGAAGGTAATTGACATTGCATGTAGAAGTTTGTGGTCAAATTAAGTTTGAGAAACAGGGATTAAGATTAGTCTTATTTTCTTCATAGTAGACCAAAGTCAAAAAGGAAAACTGGTGGACTTAGGGATAATAATCCAGGCAGGAGAAGATCTCACACAAAGGCAAATGAATGCCCATCAAATAAGAGGAGAAACAGTTTTGTTTCCCTAGAACCTAGATGGGGAGGCTAGGTCAGGGTCTTGCCTTTGGAACCCTCCTTCTGTGGCTTCCATTGCACTCAACATATACTTTATACTACTTTATACTCCTTGCTGTAATCTGTAAGAGCCAGAAGGCTCTTCCCCTTGTCTACCTCACTAACCTCTTCTCCTACTACTTTTCCTTTTCTGTCTCCCCAGGGCTTTAAGTTCATTCCCATCTGAGGGTCTTTTGTACACCTCTCCCTCGCACACATACCACTGAAATGAGATCATCTCATTGTTGGCTCCTTCTCATTACTCAAGTCATCCTCTTCACAGAGATCATCCCTATCTATAGGGATCCCTATCTGTAGGATCCCTATCTATCCTACAGAGAAAGCAACAACCTTCTTGTCTCTATCTAACACTGTTCTGTTTTAGTTTCTTCATAGAGTGATCAGTATCAGTATCATATTTATTTATTCATATTTAATGGAAATCATATGAGTTCTTAAAGCCATCTAAAAATATTACTCAGGGTCTGAAACAGTCTATGAATTAATTTATCAAACATTTTGCTAACACCATGTCACTAAGAGTCATTAACATTGAAGGCTATTCATAAGATAGTCACATCTAACAGGCGAAGGCGAAGGGAAGCATGTTAGGACCATTAAAGGCAGAGAGATCCAAACTTCATAAGTAAAATTCAGTTAGAAATGAGGGTTGGAGGAGAAGCTCATAAGCAAAATGCAAAGAAGGACAAGTGGAGATACCAAATAAAGAGGGTAACCCAGGCTGCACCACCTGGAAAGCAAGGCTGAATTAGACTATACAGTAAAAATGATGGTTTGAGATTATGCAAACAGGTCCTAGATAAGGGGCCACAAGGGAGAAAATGGAAAGAAGCATTAGTCTTGAGCAGAAGACAAAACTGATGAAAACACTATACCCAAAGTTAGCAGTATATGTAGTACTGCTACATATATCATTATATGTAGTACCACTGGTAAGATGATTTTAAGTAGTGTACAGATGAATTTCTTAAGAAATTATTAGTTGAGGAACTAGCTAATGTATGCTAGAATGCCTTAATTAATGTCTCAAAAATATGAGTTAGAACAATGTTAAATTTAAAAAAAATCAATTTAACAAAAAAAGATACACATATGATTTTATAGTTAATATTCAACTATGTACAAAAATATTCATGAAGGATGCAAATAAAACATGAGTTTAGAATATAAGGTTAAATAAAATGGACCATGTTATCCTTTCCATATCATATGCTTAAAAAGTATTCTTATCTCAATATATAACAAATTCAAGGCCTGGATCCCAAGACATGGTGCCTTCTTCCTATAACCTGCCATCCAAATTCTAGAACTTTCCTATTTCTATTGACTTAAACTTGGTACAAAGAGGCTTGAGTTTAGAAGTAAAACTATGGCCCTGCCACTTATTACATGCATAACTTACAGAAAGATATTTCGCTGCTCTGGTTCACAGCCCCTTATCTGTGATCTGACCTCAGTCCACTCTCATCCAGCTTCCCTTCCTGTCCAGTCACTACCATTCCATTCCTTCTACTTTCCACTTCTTTAATTCCAGTCATTCTCAAACTCCAATGCCTATCAGAATAAGTGCTACTTCCTGGGACCATGCCCACAAATTTTGATTCCTACAGGTCTGAGTGGAGTCTGATAATGTGCATTCTAGGAAGCACCCTTGTGTTTCTGAAGCAGAGGCAACATACTAAGAAATACTCCTCAGTTAACAGTATCAGCATGAAATAACAAAGAATATGGTTGTCAAGTCATTATGAAGTCAACTCTGAACCAGCAGTCCCTCCTTTCCCACCATCTGTGTCTCCTCTCTATTCCTGCCTATGAACTGTCTTATTTTTCTTTTTCTTTCTATGGTGGGTTAGTCCAGCCACACATCTTGGCCTCTCCAGCCCATCTATCACACTTTCCATCCTGTGGCTGTCTTTGCCATCCCTCCAGATCAATAGACCCACAAGAGAAAGAAAGGTCACTACAACTGAAAAGGAGACATAATGAGCTACACAGTCCACACCTGACCTTGGATGGAGAAAAAACAGACATCCCTGAACTCAAGAGCTCCAATCTACAGGCTTCTCTGATCCCAGAATCTGGAGCAAATCTGGCTAACCCCAGATAATTGTTCAGCTGCCCCTTGCAGCTGCTCTCAAAGTCTGTGTGTAGATAATCAGTGATGCACTGCTCAAAACGCTAATAAGGTTAATATCTACTTTGGGGGGACAATATAAGAAGAGGAAAGCAGAGGAGTCATAATTAGGAGGGGCGGGTAGCTTCTTTTCTTTCCCCATGACACAATCTAAAACTAATTAGGGGATCCTTGGCATGTACAGGCTGAGGTGCTGGGTTCTGAACAGTTGTTATAACACATCCCATAAAAAAGGCAGATAGCCTTCTGGTCCACCTCCCCTTTGTTGAGGCATGTTCTCCTCCCCTAAGTCTTCCCAGAAGATCTGAGCACAAGCTCTTTTTATGCACATGTATCCTGCGGAGGGCTGCAGAGTCACAAAACAGCCCAGAAAAACAACACGCAGCACACAATATGCACATTGTTTTGATTGAGACATTGCTGTTTGAAATGCATTTGTTTCTGCCTCTTGTAAATACTCCTCCACAGTAGAAGAAAAAATAACAAATACATTGTAAATAGAGGCCCAGACGTCTTACACTTAAATTACAGTCACGTCATCCCAGTCCTATCCGATCTTTCAATTATAGTCATTAATTGAGGATGTAACCAAAAAACAATTACATCCATGAAATTCTAATGAGTCTCCTGTAGTTAATATAAAAAGAAAACAATGGGAAATGCATGCTGATGCTGGAGTCTAATCCAATTCTGTCGATTAAAATAAAGGACAGCATTTTGTAACATGTAAATCTGATTCTTTTTTCCTCTACCCAGTTTCATTTCTCATGGAGTGACAGACTCTCTGCATAGATTTGCTTATCTAACAAGCTTATCGAGCTGCCTCCTCTCAATTATGTCCACAGCATATCTTGAAAACTCACCAGTGGGAAATATATTTTGCCAAGGGATCCATTTTTTAGAGTCTCTTATTTCCACAGGAAAAGTCCATTCTTTATTTACCTGACCTAAGCAAGAATATCCTTCATATTTTCACTATGACAAAAATAATTATATTAATTATGATTCTGGAAGAGCAGGATGGCTGCTTAATTCTGAATCTGTCTGGTTCTGCTAGAAATAGAGCAACAAGATAATGAAAAGAAAAGAACAAAAAAAAAATCACAAACTCCATTTTCACTTAAAATAGGAGACAAAGAAAACCCACAAACTTCAAATTATGTGTTCATGCTGCCAAAAGCAACTGAAACCAGCTAAGCCTGGCAGGAAGGCCCCAGAGCAGCCATGCTGCAGTGGTAGGGAAGATTAGGGAGTGCTGACACTGCAGAGGCTAATCTCAGAAACCAATAGCAAAATAAATATCTACACCAAAAGGTGAGGGCCCCAAACTGTGGACAAGTTTCTTTGAACAGTGTTGAAAGACAGTTGGGCATGAGCAACTGGAGGTAGAAGAAGACTTAAAAATTGCCTAGACAAGTGCAGAGGAGAATATATTTAGAGAAATGACAGCAAAACTCCATTTTATAAAAGTGAGTGGATTATACTGGAAAGTAAGACCTATCCTTGGGTAGCAACAGCCAACAGAATAAGCAGAGGAGACACAGAACTGGATGTAGAAGTTCTTCAGAGCCAAGCGAGGTTCTAACAGGCAAAGAAGGGATGCTTACATAGAAGTGCCACAGTATAACAAAGCATTTTTTTTTTTTTTAACTCAGGGCTGATTTTCAAGAAAAAGTCATTCCCAAATATTTTAATTTTTTGGTTTTTTTTCTCTAAACCTATAATGGTTGGCTGAGATGTCTGTTTTAAATTGGTTGGTTTCCATACCTTACCAACGCCTATACTATTCTTCTTGGGTTGCACTGTGAATCAGGGAATTTTTTTTTTTCTTTTACTTAAAATTTATTTATTTATTTTTCAATTTATTTATTTTCAGAAAAACAGTATTCATTATTTTTTCACCATACCCAGTGCTCCACGCAATCCGTGCCCTCTATAATACCCACCACCTGGTACCCCAACCTCCCACCCCCCCGCCACTTCAAACCCCTCAGATTGTTTTTCAGTGTCCATAGTCTCTTGTGGTTCACCTCCCCTTCCAATTTACCCCAACTCCCTTCTCCTCTCTAACACCCCTTGTCCTCCATGCTATTTGTTATGCTCCACAAATAAGTGAAACCATATGATAATTGACTCTTTCTGCTTGACTTATTTCACTCAGCATAATCTCTTCCAGTCCCGTTGAATCAGGGAAGTTATTACTGTCCACTCTATTCCATCTCATACTCACATCTAGGAAAATGCTGTTCTCATTTATGAGAACCAAAAAAGGAAAGGGTAAAGACACACACACACACAAAATTAAAATGGTGGGGCACCTGGGTGACTCAGTGGGTTAAGCCTCTGCCTTCAGCTCAGGTTGTGATCTCAGGGTCCTGGGATCAAGCTCCACGTCCAGCTCTCTGCTAAGCAGGGAGCCCGTTTCCCCTCTCTCTCTGCCTGCTTCTCTGCTTGCTCATGATCTCTCTATATATATATCAAATAAATAAAATAATATCTTTAAAAAATTAAAATGGTGTCAGAAAAAAAATGAAAAAAATGAAAGAAATTTTCAAACATAAAGGAACATTTGCTAAAAATATCTTATAAAATAGCAGTTAAAAATTTCAACCCAATATCCCAATAATAATTTTAAAAACAACAGATTATTTGCAGCTACAAAGGAAGATCACAAAGCAGAAATACAAGAGTTCTAAGATAACACAGACAATAAGAGGTGATGGTCAGAAAACCAGCAAAGGCAAAAAAGAATTGGCAGAACTCAGGGGAAAAAAGCACAAAATTTTTTTAAAACTGAAAGAGAATGATGACATGGAGACTATAACAAAGAGTCTGACAATTACAAATAAGAGTAGAAAATAAATGAGGAGATGGAAACAAGTATTAAATGAATGATAGAAGACAAGTAAAGGAAATGTAGTATATGTATAATTGAAGATTCCAAAAAAGAAAAAGCATAAGAGAGAATTTTTAAATTCTCTTAATGTTTTAAAATATCATTTTAAGAAGTTATTTGAACTAAAAGAAGAAGTAAATCTAAACACTAAATCTGTGTGCCAAGACAAATTGGCCCCAAGACATATACTAATAAAATTATTGGGCTTTAAGAGTAAAGACAACAATTCACTGGATAGACAAAAATATCAACATTCTTATAAGGGGTGAAAATAAGATTAGTATCTGTTATGGGCTAAATGTTTGTACCTCCCCAACAAATTCATGTGTTAAATCCTAATGCCTAATATGATGATATTATGAGGTGGAATATTTAGGAAATAACTAGGTCATGAGGGTAGCTTCTGAAGCTAATTTATCAAAGGTGATAGGGCTCCCATCTGGTTCTCTCAGGACACTTACCTTCAGGATCCTGAATACTAGGTACTATATCCAAGGCTGTCATGCTGTGAGGCAACACAGATAAGCCATATATAGGTCATATATAGGTATCTAAATGACAGCCCCAGCTGAGATTCCTGAGAACAGTCAGTATCAACACTGACCACACTAGTTTGGTATCAGCAGTTAGACATATGAATGAAGGTACCTCCATATGATTTCTGCCCCAGCCACTGATTCACATCCAGCCCTCAACTCTTCAAATGATGTCAGGGAGAAGAAAGAGAGAGCTGTCATTATTCTTTCCTTTCCAAATTCCTGAGCCACAGAATCTATGAGCATAACAAAATCGCTGCTTTACACCACTAATCTTGGGTGGTTTCACAATACAAATATACATATACATATACATATATAATATAAATATAAATAACTGCAATATAAATAACTAATATAAATAAATGCAGTATAAATAACTACAATATAAATAATTAGAAATACTTAATAAGAAATATCCAAATCCTTTGTGAGGAAAAATTTTAAAAACAGTTCTGAAAGACACGAGAGTGTACTTGACCAAGAAAAAGACAAGTCTGTTCTTTTGTTTTGTTTTGTTTTGTTTTGTTTTCAGGGAGAGGAGAGTGTTGTTTATTATTGCTGTTTTGTTTTGGAACTAAGAAAGGTGATTCTAAAATGCCCATGGGAAATTTTTGAGAATAAAAATATTTTAGAGAACTATGAAAAAAATGAGAAATTATTGATAATAAGTCTACTAGATATTAAGCTCATTACAAAGTTTTTACAATAAACAGTAGATTCACTAATAGATCAATAAAATAGGGTAGGGAGTCCAGAAATAGAACAAATATGTATGGAAATTCAGCATATGATACAGTTAGCATTTTGAAACAGAAGACTAAAAATACATGGTATCGAGGAAATTGCACAGCCATCTGGGAAAAAAAAAAAGACAAAATTGATCTATACCTCTAACCAAACACCAGAACACTCTCTAAAGGTATCAGAAGTAAAACCAGAGAAGTAATGGACTAAAACATGAGTAAATTCCTTTATAATGTGAGAGAAAGAAAAGCCTATTTATTTGTGAATAAAAACATATAAGCCTTAATTTAAAAATAATAAAGTACATAAAAATAAAATTTGCATGAAAAATATATCGATGCAAAAACAAAGTTAAGTAAAATGGAAAACAAAATTTGTAATTTCTTTTTTTTTTTAGATTTTATTTATTTGACAGAGAGAGAAAGAGCACAAAAGTAGGCAGAGTGGCAGGGAGAGTAAGAGGGAGAAACTGGCTCCCGCGTGAGCAGAGAGCCTGATGCAAGGCTCCATTCCAGAACCCTGACCTGAGCCAAAGGCAGCTGATTAAGAAACTGAGCCACGCAGATGCCCCCCAAATTTGCAATTTCTATCACAAACATAAGGTTAATCTCTGTAATGAAACACTTTTTAAAAAAATAGTATTGAGAGACTACAATCTGGTATTGGTGTGCCCATAACAACTGCTGTCATTGATTCTAGGGCTTTTTATGGACAGAGCTAAAAATATATTGTATTGGGCAAAAATAAGAATTAGTGATGATTTTATACTGATATTATAGTTTATATTTCAAACCATAGGTTTTAATTACTTTGATTTTATACTTTTCCCATGTCCTGAAAATACTGATTTTTATAAAACTGACAATATATTTGAAATAATAATGGAACTACTGGGGCACCTGGGTGGCTCAGTCAGTTAAGTGTCCAACTTGATTTCTGCTCATGTCATGGCCATGAGATGGAAGTTCATGTTGAGCTCCATGATGGGCATGGAGCCTGCTTAGGATTCTCTCTCTCTCTCTCTCTCTCTTCCTCTGTCCCTTCCTCCCACTCATACATTTGAGAAAGAAATAAACAAACAAATAAATAAATAATAAATAATAAAAGAATAAAAACAAATCTACTGAATTCAGTCCTACTATATATTTACTTATTTTGCTTATCACTTTTTTCTATACACACCCACACAAACAGCACTAAAAAACATGCATGGTTCTAAGTACTGTTGAAGGCTATTACTTCTGTTTATTTGCTAACTACTGTCTCTATTTACTACATCTAGAGTAGTGCCTGTCACGGAGCCAGAACTCAATATATATTGTTGGATGAAGGAAAGAAGGAAGGAAGGAAGGAAGGAAGGATGGAAATAGATGGATAGAGAAAAAAAATAACCATTTTCTGTTAAGTTCTATTATACTGAAGGGTTATTTTTCCATCTCTACTCCTTGACCTAAAGCACTTTTTTTTTCACATTTGCAACTTGACTGATGGATTCATATTTTATAGCTCTTAAACTGAAATTACTGATTTTCTCTTCTTTTTAACTAATCAGAGAAACAAAAAGATCTCACTTGTTTCAAAAATAAGAAAATATTATATGATTAAAAATAACTAACCTTTGTTTTGAGTGCTTACTAAGCCCTAGGTATCATAACTTTAAAAGTATCAACTTACCAAATTCTCACAAAAACCTTCAGCAAGATCATATAACTATTAACTATAGCACATAAATTCATATATAGGAAATCCATCCTCAGAGCCAGTGTGGTTGGCCATCAAAATTAAACCATCAAACAAAACCATCAAAATACTGCCTCTATAGTCTCATGTTGTAGGAAGTATTGCTATTCTCATTTTAAAGATGAGAAAATTGAAGGGCCTAGATTTTAAAACCTTCTACTTTTATAAGGCTGGTAAGTGGAACCAGAGTTAAAGCCAGGCTTTTACCCACAATGTATACTAACTCTCACTATGTTATTCTTTAAGAAAAAGTAAACACTTTTTGTGAAAGATTTTATTTATTTATTTGACAGACAGAGATCACAAGTAGGCAGAGAGGCAGGCAGAGAGAGAGGAAGGGAAGCGGGCTCCCTGCTGAGCCAGAGCCAGGACCCTAGGATCATGACCTGAGCCGAAGGCAGAGGCTTTAACCCACTGAGCCACCCAGGTGGCCCCAAAAAGTAAACATTTTAATATGCTTTAACACTAGATAAATCCATCCATCCATTTATCCACCTATTTATTCATCTAGATAGTCATTTATTGAGCACTGATTATGGGAACAGAGTCCATGCTTACTGCTAGGAATTCAAAAGTAAAGTAGACAGACATAATCATCACCTTCAGGGAGTTAATAATCTAGGAAGGAAATATATGGATATATAGTGGTACTGAGGAAGCTAAGAACATGACAGTCATTCCAAGCATCCACGGTAAGTTATTTATTATGATACTATATTTTAATGTCTAAGGGACTTATTTAAATTTATAACTATCCTAAAAATCTTAGGGTCTTTTTACATGAGTAGCTATACTAACAACACATTTTCCATATTATTAATTGCCTTTTTGATACTTAGAGATTAAGGATTAACTTTCACAAAGAACCAAATACTAATTAGGAAATAGAACGTAAATAATAATTAGGAAAAACCATGTATCATTTGATTTCTGGTCAAAAAACTCCTAACTGAAAACAACAGATTTTACATTTTCAAGCTCTGAGTAATCTATTTTCAGAGCATTTTCACTCATGGAAAATTAGCTGCCTTTCTTTGGTAACCTCTCAGAATGGACATTATAAATATAGTAGAATGACACTTATGATTCCAATGAAAAGAAAAACAAATAACTCCCCTTCAGCTAGAGGACCAGTAAGTAAACAGTTCTCATAAAACTGTGTGCAATTATAGCTCTTCTGGTATTTTGGAACTTTTCTAAATGTTTATGCTCTTGTGGGGGTCAAGAGTTGAACAGAGATTCCATATGCTGCTTGCGTACATAATCATATAGAGACAGTGTGATTTCTAATACTGTCCTACGGTTTGGTGAAATGTGGAGGCTAACCATCTGTCATCAATAATGCTGTCGAGAAGATTTGGAAAGTGTTTGATTGGGTTTTGGCAGTGAGTTATCTGTTAAAATATTGTTGGAGGCAAAACTGGGAAGTTCTGATATATTTTAAGGAGACACAAATGTCTCCACACATGGGCGCCCTGATACTGGGACGGTGAAGTGCTTATTTAGTAGAGGCACAGATTTCAGTGCAAGTCAATAAAGAAAAGAAGTAGTGCTGTGTTTGTATATTTAAGCATATACGCTAGGCTCCACAATAGAGCACTTTTCGGTACTCAGAAAAGATGGCATTGGGAAGTAGCATCTGTTAAACACATTAAGGGAAACTTCTTTTGAACTGAAGGAGAAACTGGAGTGTAAGAGAGATTCGAGGGAAGTCCTGGCTGAAAATTAGGCATGAAGAAACACAGAAGTCAGCTTCTGCTCATCAGACAAAAGAAAATGTGTTTGATAAAATTATGCCATTTCAGACTCCCAAGTGTTACTATTACATCGGAAGACAGAAAAGACAGAAAGATGGAAGAGGTCAGGGTGAGGACAGAGCAGGAACACTAAGGAAGAAGAGTCCAATTAAAGACAAGATGTGGGTCATTTACAAGAAGGGCTTGACGGAAGTCTCAGGGAATCTTTCCCATTCCAGGCTCTGGAAAGCAGCCAAACCAAAATGACCCCTGGATATCAACAACTACTGCAGGATCCAGTGTGCTCGACTTTCAGAGGGTTTCTAGGTTTGTGTCTCAAGTCCTTTGGAAGCTATGAAAATCACCAGATGCACCTACATTACTCAGCAAGACTAATAAATACTCAAGCACAAAACTTGAAACCAAACTCATTTTTATATATGGGAATATGGACAGTGAGGGCAAAGTTAACCCATGCTCACCATATTTACTATCAATGGAGCATGATTTAAGCAGTTTTTATTAAAACATTAAGGAAGACTTTCAGTGGAAGAGATAAGGTATAAGAGAGAAAAATTATGCCACCCAAGGTTTTTCCTCCATTGATGAGAGTTTTCTAAGAGATGATTTAGACTTAAAAAAAAATAATAATAAGCTGGATTGATGGAAAGAATTCTAGCATTAAGTAAAGCAAAAACAAAAACCTCTTCTTCAATTTTTTATAAAATTTTTGATTAACTCTCTGTGGAATGTAGGCAAGTGTTTTCTTTCTTTTTTTCTTTCTATAAAATAGGAATAAATCTGATTACCCTGAGCTCTGTGAACTTAAAAAGAAGAAAATACTTAATGCAAGGTCAAATCAAGTTAAACTTGAGTTTTCTTAAATAGCATATGTTTTATATCTAAATATATATGAATATATGTACATATATAGGTAATGATTACTCCTTAAGTGAGGCATCTTCCTTCCTGGAAATTTACGAGAAAGAGATACACACTCATCAATCTGTTTTGACTTAATGAAGCCTGATTGGAAGACAGATGATGATTTAAATGACTTCAGGAATACAGGCCTATTAGTTTACACTGCTTTATGCTCAGTGTATCACTTATACTTATATGTCTCTTAGATAGTTAATATATTTCTGTGAAGTATGTATATGTTTCTTGATCCACTTGTAAATTAGAAAAATTTTTGCCACTGATAAAAGGAATATAATTATTTCATTGATATATTTCAAGTGCATTTGATTGCCAAATTATTAAAGAGATTACCAAATTATCTAAAGAGATAACTGTATGAGAGAAGATGGAAGTGTCTCCACAATCAATCTTTCACATATTGAAAGGGGAAAAAATGAATGTTTTCTTTCAACATTAGTGTAAGCCTTAGGGACATGATGTTTTATCAAGAAAGGGCAAGAGGAATTCAATACCATCAGTGGAAAACAGAAAAGTAATGAGGAAAAAAGCAATATCTTATGGGAATCTTAGTGAAACACACACATACACACACACACACACCCCTCTCTGATTGACTCCCCTAGCTGATTAACACAATTCTAAAACACCTTCTTAAATAATAAGCGGGGGGGGGGGGGGGACCAAGATGGCGGGGGAGTAGGAGGAGGCGCCTTTTCAGCCGGTACCCCAAAGTGAGCTGATTACCTACCAAAGAACTCCATTCACCCATGAAATCAGCCTGAGATCAGAATTATACATATCTGGATCTCTACAGGGGCAGAAGACACCAGTGGGCAGGTAAAGCGGAATGGGAACGGCGGACTGATATCAGAAGATACACAAAAGGGGGAGGGAGCCACCAGTGGCGACCGGATGGAAAGTAATATCCCAATACGAGCGAGAGTGCCCTGCGTCTGGGGACCAGCATTAACTTGGAGACTGGTTGAAAGCACTCCAAAAGAGCAAAGGATCGTAGGGGAAAACTGTGGGAATCGGGGTGGCTAGGGACAGGGGCTTAAGTCCCCCATCCCAGGACAGCCTCCCTGGCGCTGAGGCAGAGAGAGTGCGGCGGAGAAACCAGCTCCTGGTCCCTAAGCTGCCAGCGCACCCGAGAATGCGTGGGTTCCGGCTCCTGTGAGGGGATGGGAGCCACGCTGGTCGGCAGAACGCGCGAGCTCTACTACAAAGCCTGAGATATGCACGCACGTCCCTCATGCTCCCCTGAGAGAGTTACAAAGGCCCGGCCAGCGCTCTTGGACCCGCGCCATTGTTTCAGAGCCTAAGCCGTGCGCCCCAAACTCTCCCCTGACAGAGGTGCGCAAAAGCCCAGCCTGGTGCTTTCGGACCTGCGCCCCGTTCTCAGTGCCTGAGACACGCACGTGACCCATAGCCGCCCCTGAAAGAGGTGCGCGCAGGCCGGGCACTCTTAGACCCAGCAAGACCAGGCACTCCCAGCCCGGGCCAGTGGCAAACTCTGTGTGCGATCGCTGCTTGGAACCTCTCTGGCGGTTGGGAGCTCCCAGACAGCCGCCACTGCCTTGGCTTTGGGTACAAGCAAAAGATCCTGTGTCTTCAGGGTCTGCAACTTGGAAGCTGCTCTGCCAGCAGCCAAGGGGGAACTTACTTAGGCTCTGCACCCAGACTGAGGCTTCTCTCTGAGAGGGAGATCAGGGTGCGGTTTGTTTTCCTCTAAAACTACAAAAACCATCAAAAGCAGTCAAGGTGAGAGGAAAAAAAGTGAACAAACATAAAAACCGCCAGAGAACAAAAGCCTGAAAAAAACCAGTTTCCCCAGAGCCCACCCCCTTGAGGGGGGCGGGAGGACTTAACTCAGGAAACATCATTGACTGACAACCCCCGTGGCAGGCCCCTCCCCTAGAAAACAAACCAAGAAAGAAAAAAAAAAAAAAGGACTACAAGAGAACAACCACTACTTCATAGGAAAACTTTTATTGTTCACTCGTTCCTACTATTCTGGTTCTTTTTTTTTTTTTTTTTTTTTTTTACACCTAGGTAATTTTTTTAACCTATTTACCATCACAGCGAGCTGTACAGTACATCAAATTCCATAATACCCTTCTAACCTGAACTTTTTGATGTATACCTATGTTTTTCTTTTGCATTTTTATTTTTTGAATTCCTTTTTTAAATTTAAGTTTAGTTTAGTCTAGTTTATTCCTTTTTATTTTATCCTCTAATATTCATATAGACTTAAACTTCAAAGTAATCCCCTTTCCCCAATCAATACTACCCCTGTAGGTAAACCAATTTTTAATCCCCTTTATCTTAGGAAAGTTGACTCCTTTAACAAAGATACAAGATACATCCAGGAAGAATCAAAACAACCTTCCTCACATGCACTGAGAATTTATAAGAACTCTCCCATCTTCTTCTTCCACCAGTGTTTCTGTGTTTTTGTGTTTGTCCTGATAGCATATAAATCTTACACTTGGGGTTCTTTTTGACTAGGTTCTTCCTTTATTTGCAAATATATATTTTTTTCTCTTGTCATATACTTGTATCAGTCTTTTTGTTTGTCTACTTCATAAATCTTACCTTGGGACCCATCTCGGCTGAACCTTCTCTTTCATCTTCCCTTTCTTTCCTGTCTCTCTCTCTCTCTCTCTCTCTCTCTATTTTTTTTTCTTTTTCTTTTTCTTTTCTTTTGTCTCTCGTTTGGATGGGGAATCCTGAATGCTCAGAAGTGTTCCAGGGTGCACCTTGACTGCACCACAGTTGATACATCCAGCTACATCTGTTCAGTCTTCTCCCACCAAAATGACTAGGAGGAGGAATGCCCAAAAGAAGAAAAATACAGAGGATGGACCTTCTGCAAAAGAGCTAACGGCTATCAATATAGACAATATGTCGGAAAGAGAATTCAGGCTAACAATTATCCAGGTAATAGCTAGGTTGGAGAAAGCCATGGATGATCAAACGGAATTGATTAGGGCCGAACTGAAAGCGACCAGACAGGATGTTCACAATGTTAGGGCAGAGCTTAAAGCTACCAGGGAGGAGGTTCACAATGCTATCAATGAGTTCCAATCTAATCTAAACTCTCTCAAAGCTAGGGTAACTGAGACAAAAGATAGAATTAGTGATCTGGAAGACAAACAGATAGAAAGGATCAGGAGGAAGCCTGGAACAAACAGCTTAGAAACCACGAAAACAGAATCAGGGAAATAAATGATGCCATGAAGCGTTCCAACATCAGAATTATTGGAACCCCTGAAGGGGAGGAGAAAGAAAGAAGTCTAGAAGATATAGTGGAACAAGTCCTTCATGAAAATTTTCCCAATCTCACGAATGGAACCAGCATTCATATACTAGAGGCTGAACGGTCTCCACCCAAGATTATACATTCCAAAAAACATCACGACACCTGATAGTCAAATTGAGGAATTATAATTGTAGGTATAATCTCTTGAAAGCCGCCAGGGCAAAGAGGCTCCTTACTTACAGAAGGAAGCCCATCAGAATAACGTCAGACCTGTCCACAGAGACCTGGCAAGCCAGAAAAGGCTGGCAAGATATATTCAGGGCACTAAATGAGAAGAACATGCAGCCAAGAATACTTTATCCAGCAAGACTGACATTCAAAATGGATGGAGAGATAAAGAGTTTCCAAGACTGGCAAGGCTTAAAAGACTATGCAACCACCAAGCCAACACTGCAGGAAAAATTAAGGGGGGGTTCTATAAAAGAGGAAACATCCTAAGAATAGCATTGAACCGAAATATAGAGACAGTCTACAGAAAGAAAGACTTCAACAGTAACTTGATGTCAATAAAAACATATCTATCAATAATCACTCTCAATGTGAATGGCCTAAATGCGCCTATAAAATGGCACAGAGTTGCAGATTGGATAAAACAACAGGACCCAACCATATGTTGTCTACAAGAGACCCATTTTGAACATAAAGATACACCCAGACTGAAAGTGAAGGGATGGAGAAGCATCTTTCATGCCAATGGGCCTCAAAAGAAGGCTGGGGTAGTGATTCTCGTATCAGAAAAATTAGATTTTAAACTAAAGACTGTAGTCAGAGATACAGAAGGACACTACATAATCCTTAAAGGGACTATCCACCAAGATGATCTAACAATTGTAAATATCTATGCTCCCAATATGGGAGCAGCCAATTACTTAAGAAAACTGTTAATCAAGATAAAGAGTCATATTGATATGAATACACTAATAGTAGGAGATCTTAACACACCTCTCTCAGAAATAGATCATCGAAGCAGAAAATCAATAAAGAAACAAGAGCATTGAATGACACATTGGACCAGATGGACCTCATAGATATATACAGAACTTTCCACCCTAAAACAACAGAATACTCATTCTTCTCAAGTGCACATGGAACGTTCTCCAGAATAGACCACATACTGGGTCAAAATCAGGACTCAACCGATATCAAAAGACCGAGATTATTCCCTGCATATTCTCAGATCACAATGCTTTGAAACTGGAGCTCAATCACAAGGAAAAAGTTCCGAAGGAACTCAAACACCTGGAAGCTAAAGGCCACCTTGCTTAAGAATGCTTGGATCAACCAGGAGATCAAAGAAGAACTGAAACAATTCATGGAAACCAATGAGAATGAAGACACTTCAGTCCAAAACCTATGGGATACAGCAACGGCGGTCCTAAGGGGGAAATACATAGCCATCCAAGCCTCCCTCAAAAAAATTGAAAATCCAGAATACACCAGCTGTCTCTACACCTTAAAGAACTGGAGAATCAACAGCAAATCAAACCAACTCCACACGTAAGAAGAGAAATCATCAAGATTAGAGCTGAGATCAATGAGGTAGAAACCAGAGATACAGTAGAACGTATCAATGAAACTAGAAGCTGGTTTTTTGAAAGAATCAATAAGATCGATAAATCATTACCCACACTAATCCAAAAGAAAAGAGAGAAAGCCCAAATTCATAAAATTATGAATGAAAAGGGAGAGATCACAACTAACACCAAGGAAGTAGAAACAATCATCAGAAGTTATTATCAACAGTTATATGCCAATAAGCTTAGCAAACTAGATGAAATGGATGCATTCCTGGAAAACTGTAAACTCCCAAAATTGAACCAGGAAGAAATCGACAACCTGAATAGACCGATATCTAGTAATGAGATTGAAGCAGTGATCAAAAACCTCCCAAAAAACAAGAGCCAGGACCTGACGGATTCCCTGGGGGAATTCTACCAAACTTTCAAAGAAGAAATAACACCTATTCTCCTGAAGCTGTTTCAAAAAATTGAAGCAGAAGGAAAACTTCCAGACTCTTTCTATTAAGCCAGCATTACCCTGATCCCCAAACCGGGCAAAGACCCTACCAAAAAGGAGAATTTCAGATCAGTATCACTGATGAATATGCATGCTAAGATTCTCAATAAGATCCTAGCCAACAGGATCCAACAGCACATTAAAAAGATTATCCACCATGATCAGGTGGGATTCATCCCTGGGCTACAAGGATGGTTCAACATTCACAAATCACACAACGTGATACAACAAATTAATATGAGAAGAGAGAAGAACCACATGGTCCTCTCAATTGATGCAGAAAAAGCATTTGACAAAATCCAGCATCTGTTCCTGATTAAAACACTTCAAAGTATAGGGATAGAGGGAACATTCCTGAACTTCATCAAATCTATCTATGAAAGACTCACAGCAAATATCACCCTCAATGGGAAAAAGCTTGCAGCCTTCCCGTTGAGATCAGGAACAAGACAAGGATGCCCACTCTCACCACTCTTGTTCAACATAGTATTAGAAGTCCTAGCAACAGCAATCAGACAACAAAGAGAAATAAAAGGTATCCAAATTGGCAATGAAGAAGTCAAACTCTCTCTCTTTGCAGATGACATGATTCTTTATATGGAAAACCCAAAAGACTCCACCCCCAAACTACCAGAACTCATACAGCAATTCAGCAACGTGGCAGGATACAAAGTCAATGTGCAGAAATCAGTGGCTTTCTTATACACTAACAATGAAAATAGAGAAAGGGAAATTAGAGAATCGATTCCATTTACTATAGCACCAAGAAACAAAAGATACCTGGCAATAAACCTAACCAAAGAGGTAAAGGATCTGTACTTGAGGAACTACAGAACACTCATGAAAGAAATTGAAGAAGACACAAAAAGATGTAAGACCATTCCATGCTCTTGGATCGGAAGAATAAACATTGTTAAAATGTCTATACTGCCTAGAGCAATCTATACTTTTAATGCCATTCTGATCAAAATTCCATCAGTATTCTTCAAAGAGCTGGAGCAAATAATCCTAAAATTTGTATGGAATCAGAAGAGACCCCAAACAAAAATAAAGCTGGGGGCATCACGTTACCTGATTTCAAGCTTTATTGCAAAGCTGTGATCACCAAGACAGCGTGGTACTGGCATAAAAACAGACACATAGACCAGTGGAACAGAGTAGAGAGCCCAGATATGGACTCTTAACTCTATGGTCAATTAATCTTTGACAAACCAGGAAAAAATATCCAGTGGAAAAAAGATAGTCTCTTCAATAAATGGTGCTAGGAAAACTGGACAGCTATAAGTAGAAGAATGAAACTCGACCATTCTCTTACACCGTACACAAAGATAAACTCAAAATGGATATAAGACCTCAACATGAGACAGGAATCCATCAGAATCCTAGAGGAGAACATAGGCAGTAATCTCTTCGATATCAGCCACAGCAACTTCTTTCAAGATATGTCTCCAAAGGCAAAAGAAACAAAAGCGAAAATAAACTTTTGGGACTTCATCAAAATCAAAAGCTTCTGCACAGCAAACAAAACAGTCAAAAAAACAAAGAGGCAACCCACGGAATGGGAGAAAATATTTGCAAATGACAGTACAGACAAAAGGTTGATATCCGGGATCTATAATGAACTCCTCAAACTCAACACACATGAAACAGGCAAAAATATAAAAAAATGGGCAGAGGATATGAACAGACACTTCTCCAATGAAGACATACAAATGGCTATCAGACACATGAAAAAATGTTCATCGTCACTAGCCCTCAGGGAGATTCAATTAAAACCACATTGAGATATCACCTTACACCAGTTAGAATGGCCAAAATTAGCAGAACAGGAAACAACATGTGTTGGAGGGGATGTGGAGAAAGGGGAACCCTAAAAAAAAAAAAAAAGAAAAAAAGAAAAAAAAAGAAAAGGAAAGGGGAACCCTCTTACACTGTTGGTGGGAATGCAAGTTGGTGCAGCCTCTTTGGAGAACAGTGTGGAGATTCCTCAAGAAATTAAAAATAGAACTTCCCTATGACCCTGCAATTGCACTCCTGGGTATTTACCCCAAAGATACAGATGTCATGAAAAGAAGGGCCATCTGTACCCCAATGTTTATAGCAGCAATGGCCACGGTCGCCAAACTGTGGAAAGAACCAAGATGCCCTTCAACGGACGAATGGATAAGGAACATGTGGTCCATATACACTATGGAGTATTATGCCTCCATCAGAAAGGATGAATACCCAACTTTTGTAGCAACATGGACGGGACTGAAAGAGATTATGCTGAGTGAAATAAGTCAAGCAGAGAGAGTCAATTATCATATGGTTTCACTTATTTGTGGAGCATAACAAATAGCATGTAGGACAAGGGGTGTTAGAGGAGAAGGGAGTTGGGGTAGATTGGAAGGGGAGGTGAATCATGAGAGACTATAGACTCTGGAAAACAATCTGAGGGGTTTGAAGTGGCGGGGGGGTGGGAGGTTGGGGTACCAGGTGGTGGGTATTATAGAGGGCATGGCTTGCATGGAGCACTGGGTGTGGTGAAAAAATAATGAATACTGTTTTTCTGAAAATAAATAAATTAATTTAATAAAAAATAATAATAAGCAGGAGTGTGCTAAGATACAAAGATTACTTTTAGTCTTAATTTAGGTAAAGGGTTAAAACATACACAGATATTCACAAAATAAATCCACTAATTCCCCCTAAATCATTTGGTGTAATTCTAGACTGAACAAAATATACTTTGAGATTTATTTTGCTTTTGAACCACTGTTTTTTTGTTTTTTTGTTTTTTTTAACGGGTAAGGAAAACCCGAAGTTGGCTATAATTATGTATGTATTTGCATATGTTATAGCTAAAGACAAAACTCGAGCAACCCCTCATCAGGAAAAAAACAGCTCACAAACTCAAAAACAACATTTTTATTCCCTTAAGTAATTACTTAGTTAAGGACTTCTGTCTTGATTATGGCTTTAATAAATGAAAATATCTTGCATTTTTACCAGTATATTTGAACTTTCCACATTTCTTATATCCTAGAGTCAAAGTAGACAGTATTGTTTAAACAATAAGCAACCAAAAAAAAATCACCCTGGGAATACACATATAATATCACTACATCAAGCAACATAAGCTAACCAAAAATTCTAATAACTGAATTTTATAGTAATGAATAAATTATTAGGTATCAATTTGAAGACTATAGGAACTACAGACAAACACAATCCCTCTTTTCTTCATAGTAAACTGATAAGGGGAAATAAGTTAACTGAAGCAATTAGACAAACAGAAAGAGGTTTCATAAACATGACAGGTAAGATTCATTGAGTATTTACTATTTGCCAGGCAGTTTTAAGCACTTTACATGTTTTCATTGTAAGTCATTAATCCTCACAACAGCAATCATCTAAAGTAGGTAGAAGTCACAGAAAACCAAGAGCCTAAGTATCTTGATCCTGGTCATCTGGCTGCTAGAACTAGAATTCAAATTTTAGGACTTCTGGGCCATACTACGACCATACCTTCACAAACATTCCCAAATCTAAGCCTATGTGTTGGATTTATTACTTGTTTTGTGTTATTGTGTGAAAGAAATCTTGTGTGGAGTTTGAATCAATGAAATGTTTCAGGTCAAAAGAGATATATGTTACCTCTTATATTCATCACGATTCTACAGAGAAATAGAACCAACAGGATATGCATAGAGAGAAAGAGACTTATTTTAAGGAATTGGCTCACTTGATTTGTGGAAGCTGCCAAGTCCAAAATCTTCAGATTAGGTCAGCAGACTGAGGATCCAGAGAAGAGTTGCAGTTCATGTCCAAAGGTTGCCTCCTGGCACAATTTTCTCTTCCTCAAGAATGTGAGTCTTTTGCCTAAGGTCTTTAACTGACTAGATGAGGCCCACCCACATGAAGTACAATCTGCTTTGGTCAAAGTCTATTGATCTAAATGCTAATCTGACAGAAAAAAAATATGGAAACATCTAGATTAATGTTTGACCAAATATCTGGATCTTGTATCCTGGCCAAGTTAACACATAAAATTAACTATTATAACTATACACAGGTACATGTTTGCATATTTGTATGTTATGGCTGAAAAAAAATTAGTTAACTTCTTAACTGGGAAAGAATTAGCCAACTTTGAAATAACATTTATTGAGCATATCAGGACTATTTGCTGCCTTGCAGGACTCTAAGGAAGGTCCCATGTTTCAAGGTTCTTATAATTTGGCTGTGTTGAGGAGAGAGAAACAGACATGTAATGTATACAACCAACTATGCTACACTACACTGAGTTTTTTTTTCCAATTTATTTATTTTCAGAAAAACATTATTCATTATTTTTTCACCACACCCAGTGCTCCATGCAAGCCGTGCCCTCTGTAATACCCACCACCTGGTACCCCAACCTCCCACCCTCCCTACACTTAGTTTTAATGAAGACATTGGAACAGAGTTCCACAGGAAGATAGAAAAACAGTAAAGTACTTCATAGCCAGCCCAGAGCAGAGAAGAATCTCAAAGAGGAGGAGACACTTGAACCCCATTAAGGAAGAAGAGGATTCCACCAGGAAGAAAAAGTGTAGAATAAAGATATGAAGACACTAACATAAATGAGTTTAAGGATTTATAGGAAATCCAGTGAAAATAGAGTGCAGAATTCATGATGAACAGAGACTGGAACAACTTTATAAGTTGTGGCATAAAGTTTGTGGTTTACACTAAAGCTACTGGGTAACTGTTGAAGCTTCCAGCTGAGGGAATGGCATGATCACAGATAGGTTTCAGAAATATTCTATTAATGACAAAAGAAGAAACAAAACTGAAAGACACTAATGGAAGCAGGAAAATCATTTAGAAGAGATGGATGAACTCTTGAACCAAGACAGCAAAGAAAGATGAGGGAGCAAATTGGGAAAAAAGACTCAAAAATAATTTTTTGAGTTAAGACAGACATTTAATGATATGCAATTTATAAGAAAATAAATTATTTTATTCAACAAACCTATATTGAAAATCTATGTGTTTGGCTCTCTGACACAAATACTGGACTATAAAGATAAATAAAAGAATACAAACCAACCATTCTAATGTGCAATCAATATAATAATAGAAGAAAAGCAAGACATGAACATGACAAAGAAGAAAGAGAACCGCAGGCTGGATTGTGACAAATAACTAACAGCATGAGAAAGACAACACTATCAAAGGAATTCCAAGCAGAGAGGTAGCATTCAGAAAGGAACTTAGGTATAGACAAAACCTTTGTTCAGGGGTTAGAGGTAGTCAAGATTATAAAGTGTGCAGAGAAGAATAAGAAAAGGATGTTAGGCTACGTTGAGAAGAGCCTTCTTTGCATTTTACTGAAAGACAATGATCACAGACAGAGTATGATCTGAGTTTTGACAGAAGCACACAGGACGGATTGATGAATAAAACTAATAGGGAGGTATGTTAGTTTCCAAAACTGCATAACAAGTTGCCACATACTTTGTGACTTAAAGTAACAGAAAGGTACTCAAGATGTGAACAGGGCCATGCTCCTTCTGAAGGATTTAGAAGAGAACCTTGTTTCAGCTTCTGGTGGCTCCTGGTATCCCTCAGCTTTGCAAAGATTCTATTTCCAAATAAAGTTATATTCTGAGGTTCCAGGTAGGCATGCATTTTGTGAAACACTACTCAACCTACCACAAGAGCCCATCACAATAGCCCAGGCAAGGGAATGTAAGGACCTGAGATAAAGCAGGGGAGAGGAGATAAAGAAAAATGGGTAGGAAGGAGGTCACAGTGACAGGAAGTCACATCTGAAGTAGAGGAAGAGGTGAAGTCTTCCTGAGGACAATTCCAATATTCTGGCTGGGGAAACCAGGTGGATTTGGGTACCACTGGTTGGGATACCCCTGAGAACAGATTTGAGAGATGGGTTCTGAGGTGTGGAAGATGTAGAAAAATTCAGTTTTATACAATGAAAAGTGTCTTGAGTGAGGATAACCTCAAGGGAAAAGAAAATGATTTAGAATGACTTAGATGGCTGGGTAGGTGGTAATGCCATTAGTTGTAATTGAATGTACACTGGAATAAAGATTTTTTTTAATAGGGTTGGTTTTGAAAATCTTAAGTTTGAAGGATGTCTTTTATATGCAAGAGAAGAGGTAGAGCATGGAGTAGGAAATATACCTTTGGTGCTCTGGAAAAGAACTGACAATGTGTTTAGCAGCTTAATGGCAGAAGGCATACATTCTCATAGGAAACAAAGATGTGTGGGAAAGAATAATAAGAACAGTGTCAGTGAAGTTAAGAAAGGTGCATCAATAAGGGAAGGTCAGTAGTATGAAAAGCTTCAACAAGGAGGAGAACTGGGATGATCTCATCGCATAGTATTAGAGATCATCAGTGCGCCTGGGACAAAGTGGCTGGTTTGTATATAGCTTTGGTGCTCCAGTGTGGCACTGGTGCTGTGTGCTGCAGTAAGATGAAGGGAAGTGGATACAAACAGTACAGATAGATGGGAAATCAAGTTGTTAGACAATCTGTGCAGATCCCAAATAAAAATCTGCTGAAGTATATTTGCAATGAAAAGACCAGAAATAACATCAACTTCAAAAATAAATAGTAACGTGTATCACTTTTTTTTTTTACTAGTGCCAATTATTATAAATATCTCACATGCACTTACATTGACCTAATTTCAGAGCGATTCCCTGAGGGACTGCTCTTTTATATTTTGCAGAAGGGGAAACAATGGCACAGAGGTGTGATGTGACGTGACGGTACTCACACATCTGGTATGTGACAGAGTCAGGATTCAAACCTTGAGTCTAACTCTGGAGGCCACTCTCTTAAGCCAATGGCATAGTGCTGTCCATTATCTCAGTATTTTCCTCTAAATGGTGGGATTATGAGTAGTGTTTATTTCTCTTCTTATAACTCTTAACATTTTCCCTCAATTTTCTATACTCACTTTATAATTTTAAAAGATTTAAGTAATATATTTTTAAAGAAAGGATGGTTGGTGAGTGTACATCTTTCATAGACAAGGAGAGAGGACTGTAGTAATTTGATGTAATATTCAAGAAAAACTAAGTTTTGTCACATTTTTTTAGGAGAATTTATACATATTTGAAGGCTAAGGTTACAGACTCAGTGGACAAAGAGAAATCAATGATACAAGAAAAAAAGAAGGAAAAGGGTGTAAAAGGGAGCAGCAGATGGGTTATAATAGTTGAGTAAGAGTGCCCCTGACAAGTGTGGAAGAATGTTCTAGGCTGAGTGGTGGAGTTTAGACACCCTGGTGTATGAAACAGGCAGCTTTGTCCATGGATCTCAAGGAGTCCAGAGCATAAGTGTGAACAAGGAAATTTGAAAACTGAGTAATAGCTTTGCAAAGGGATAAGGATAGTATCAAAAGAAAAGAACTGAGTGCAGTTAGTCTAAAATAAATTTTGAAGAAGGCTCTGATTCTGCATGGCTATTTTTTTTTTTTCAGTGAATAAAATAAGTTGCAAGCTCTGATAAAATTGAGGGGCCTTTGTTTGGTTGAAGGCAAATGAGTGTATCATTTAGAGAACCTCCAGGTGGAATGAGGAAGTGAAGTGCCTGGGGATGAATGAATGTGAGTATCTGAGTGGAAAGAGGGTCTTTTCCTACCACTATGACAGTGATTTGTTCACTTCCCTGTAAGCTCCCTCAAAGTTAGCCATTCTGTCTTTTTCACCTCTGTGGCCCAATGCTTAAAACACAAGTTCTCTCACCATTACCAGCTTATGGATAAAATGGGAGCACAGAAGTGGCCGTGCCTCTGAATTCACTGGTTCTTGCTCCCACCTGCTAAAGAGAGCTGCTGAGTCACTAAATTTTTATTATGGGAGTCATCAAGCACCCCCAAGAATGGCATGAGGCTTACAAAAGACACATCATGCCATGTGAGGCAGAATGAGCTCTGTCAGTGGTCTCAGGGCAGAAGGCTGAGCTAGCATTTCTTGGTACTCTGACAACCAAACATGTCTGTTAAGTCTACTAAACAGGATGACTGGCCTAATTTGATTTTCCACTTCTTTTCCACTGTATGTAACATAATCAGTTTCAAAGAAACTTGTCCACCTCTATCTGATCCCACTACCACCAGCATATCTAGAAATTGTTGAGAGGGCCAAAATAATGTTTTGATGGCAAGGCTGACTTGACATGAAGTCAAAGCAGATGACTTAAAATATTTCTATTGTTTTATCCACACAATGTCAACCAACCAATTCAACTGATGATGGCAGGAATTATGTCAGGGCTGGGTGGGTAGAAGAGGAACCCATCAAACACTTTTATTGTTCTTATCTTTAACTAAGTGGATGAATTAATGGTCAAATCACTATTGGATATCCTGGAAGATGGAGTTAAGTGAGGAAATGGAATTCTATGACCTCTGGACCATGTACCTTAGTGTCTTTAAAAGGCAGTTGTGAGTTTAAAAACTATTTAAACTTTGTGGGACAATTTTCTCAGGAATGTGGAATGCTAACTAAAGATTAAGGTTCTTTTATTAGCAGATGGCCCTAACAGCCTTCTGCTAATGAAGATTTATTAAATTTGAGTTATTTGAATTTGTAGCCAGGGCCCTGATCCTAAGTTATAAGCCTTCAAGGAAAACACTGGAAAAGATATTCTAACTAAAAATACCACTACAAAAACTTGTCACACCACACTTCCAGAAATGCATGCTTCTGGTGCTCATGAGGTCCCAGAGATAACAGGAGCTATATGAATACATCCTATCTCTATGTAATTCATACATGATTCAGTCCCTAAAAAATAATTTAACTTTGAAAAAGTTATAATTTCCCCTAGAAAGAAAGATAAATGTTTTCCATAACAAGGTACAGAGACCTTAGGCACTGATTTATGCCTTTTCCTCTCAAAAAATTTATGGGGGTGAGTGGGATTGAGGATGGAGAGTTTTATTTTGGAAATGTACCCAATTCCCATGCGTCACATCTGTTTCCTTCCCACTCTGAATTTCTGTGACCAGTCATAAAGGGTACAGTCAACCATTCCTAAATAACTAATGCTAGGAACATTTATTATACCTAGCTCCTTATATTATGAAAATGACAAGTACATAAAATTTTCTATGCAAGAGCTTCTGTGATTTACTTAGCAAGCATCCTGAGCTAAGTAGGGGCTGAATGAGTTCTGCTGCTGGATTATACATATCAAAATTTAATTAAGCTTCTGACCTAATATCCCCCTTGTTTCATCGATTAGGGAAGTCATGGGTGGACCACGTCATTCTCAGAAGGACTGTGCGATTATGAAATCTGAGTCGTCTATATATATTTTTTGCCCGAGTGTTCTTTTCAAATCTCATTAGTTTATTATAAGTGTTACAGCTGTGCTAATCTTTTTCTAAGAAATGAACTTTTAAAATGGCACATTTATAAAGTGACTTCTAGAGTAACCATGGCAGCTTCATTATAATGCACAGAGATGAACATTATCACAGCTAGGCCTGATCTACCTAGGGTTGTCAGGAAATGAGAATTCCACATAAAGTGCATTCTCCAGTAGGGCTCATAAAACTTGCTAGATCAAGTGCCTAGACTTTCAGTTTAACAATTTTAAATGAAAAGCTTTCATCATATGCTGCACACATCTCTGTTTCCTTCAATGTATTCTTGATGACTCAGAGTCTGTTATCAATAGCTTATTGTACTTAGAGCTACACATAGTGCTGCTTGATTTTTTTTTTTTTTTAGTCTTCTTTTTCATCTCAGTTTGCTAGCTGCTTATGATCACCAGGGACAGTCAGAGTCATTTCAGACCTCAAGGGAGTAAGTTTTGTGTCCCTCACCTCCCAGCAAGAATAGACTTATGTAGATATGTTACCTAGACAAGCAGGTCCTTTCCTGGGACCTGGTAGCCAGAAATGACAGCTTTGTAGCCAGAAATGCAATGTAGTTGGTTCTCGAGTCCTCTTTCCAGAAGCAGGATTGGTATTTTGTACTGGTTTCCTGGCTCTCAGAGTCCAAGACAGTCACTCTTTAACCAGCCCTTAGACTTAACCACATTCTGATCGGCTATGATTTAATTTGCCGGCACCAAGTACCTTAAAGATTCCCTTACATAAATGTTTTTAGAGCGCTGACAAGAGGCTAGGACATACCATTCATCATGAAACTTAGGAACACAAGGACACTGCCTGGACACTGCTTAACCTTTCTAGAACTCTACTTCTCAGCTCTAAAATAATGTTATTCTAATGACATGCAATTATATATTGGAAAAACACAGAGCAATCCTTAACTCATAAGAAAAATTCAATCAATGGAAACAACTCTATGTGTGGAACATGACAGAAGTCATAGATAGAAAAGACTGGTAAAAAGTATTATTGTAAAGACTACTTTAGGACCTCCAAGTTTTATTGGGTTTAAGTACCGAGCTGCCATGAAGTGAATATTTAGCTGTGTGTGGCAACATTTTGTGTTTGTTGGTACTATATGAAGTCTGTGGCAAGAAATTAGTGTAGTCCATCCTATAAGTAAACTTGTAATGAAATTAGAGATTACAGATCCAACATAATGCATTGAGAACAAATCACGGTCATGGAATAGTAAAAAATTATGACTTTGGTTTATGAGAGAACTAAGTTTAATTCTTGCCTGAATCACTAACACAGCTCTCTATTCGTGGGGCATGACTCATCATCTCAGACCCTGCTTTATCTTGTCTCTAATGTAAGGAAAATAATAACTCCTTCCAAGATCGGAAAAAAGAATGTACATAGTAAGCAGATGAGAAAGTTATTGCCATGTATTTAATTTCTAGATGTAACTATATTTAAAATAAGAATGCCATTTTTGTTCATTCAGATGCAACTGAAAAATAAATTCTGGGTTCACTCCTAGATGAATTTTTGGCTCATCAGAAAGAATGATATATAAAATTATAGAGTGGAGTTTTCCTCTATTGCAAAAGCAGTGGATCGTAGATAATATTAGTTGGGAGAAGAACACTTTCTTCCCCTATTCTTTCTTACATGCAGAATAGTAAATACACAGAAGAGACTGACATTTACCATCCACTGACCAAAATAATTGGGTCTTCCTCTACCGTTCCTGCTTTTTCAGTTCCTTCAAGCTTTGCCCAAAGGTACTTTTACAACTGATATTCCTATTTAAAACTGCAACCCTCTATACACTCTTCTTGGTACTTATCACTTCCAATCCACTATATAGTCTACATTTTGTGGATTTTTTCAGTGCGGGGGGGATCGATTTACCATCTGTTTCCCCACAATGCAAGCTCCACAAAGGTAGACATAATTTTCTTGGGTTTTTTGTTGTTGTTGTTTGTTTTTGTTTTTTGCTTTGTGTTTTTCCCAGTGATGCATGTCAAATACCTAAGGCAGTATCTGGCATTGAATAGTATTTATTGAGAGTATGTATGAATTAAAGTTTTAGTATCTCTTTTCACAGACTGTATTCAGAAAGAAAAAAGAGAACAAAAAATAGAATAATTATTTTGGGACTAAATTTATAAAAGTTATTAAGGACTAATTGTAATTGATAATAAGTTAAATTACCAATATGAATATATTAAGCTAAAATGAAGACAGACCGTTTTTATTATTTTGAGTCCTTAACTTTTTTTGCAACTAAAACTTCTGGTTTTAGTTTATTCATACTCCTCTCTTCATTTGGTCTTTCTGCGGTTAACATTTTCTGCACGTGGATCTTAACATAGCTATAAAGAATTTGAGTGTGTATTTGAATTTCCTTCTTTGATGAGATATCCTCAAGGACCAACTCTTCCATACCAGACCTGCTCAGATAATTAATGTGAAGTGTTGTAATCTTGAGGACTATAAATACAGTGGTCAACCCTTTATCCTTGGGGGGCACTTTCTAAGACCCCCAGTGCATGCCTGAAACCTCAGATAGCATTATCTCTCTCAAAATACCTTTCTAAACTATACCCACCCTTCTTCTTCTTCTGATGATGAAATGATAAAATTTTGAGGGGACAAATGAAATGTGGTGCATGACACCACATTTGTGACGCAGGCTTGGGTCTGATGCTGCATCAGGAGGATCGTCTACCAGTGATAACTGAATGCATGGAAAGCAACACTGCAAATAAGGCCAAAATGCTCTACCTTTGGTAGCTTACACAGTGGTGTGTTTTAAGGGATAAATGTTTTTTATCTCTAGGTAGCTTTACAACAGTGGCCCAGAGCAGTGTTTCTTAAACTTTAATGTATATTCAAATTACCTGGGGAATCTTGTAAAAAATGCATATAAGGAATAGGTAGATCTAAGGTAGGGCTCTAGGTTCTGCATCTCTTTCTCTCTTTTTTTAAGATATTTATTTATTTATATGAGAGAGAGCACATATGCATGCAGGGGAGGGGCAGTGGGAGCAGGACAAGCAGACTCTGTGCTGAGCACAGAGCTGGACATGGGGCTGCAGACAAGACTTCATCTCATGACCCATTAAATCATGACCTGAGCTAAAATCAAGAGTCAGAGGCTCAACCGAGCCACTCAGGCACCTCTCTAGATTCTGCATTTCTAATCAGCTTGAAGGTGATGCTGATGCCATTAATGCAGAAAGCACCCTTTGTGTGATAAGGGTCTAGATTAAAATTATGTATTGGGTAAATTGGAAGGGGAGGTGAACCATGAGAGACTATGGACTCTGAAAAACAATCTGAGGGGTTTGAAGTGGCGGGGGGGTGGGAGGTTGGGGTACCAGGTGGTGGGTATTATAGAGGGCACAGCTTGCATGGAGCACTGGGTGTGGTGAAAAAATAATGAATACTGTTTTTCTGAAAATAAATAAATTGGGGAAAAAAAAGAAAAAAAAATAAGTAAATAAAAATCTTTTTAAAAAAAAAATAAATAAATAAAAATAAAATTATGTATTGGCATTAACGTGTTTCCTCCTAAATTGAACTTCAGTTAGATTTATTCAAGGGCAGTGATGAGAGAATTTACACTTTTTTTTTTCTTTCATAGTTTAAAATTCAACTCTGGTAACCTTTTTATTCAGTGATATTAATAATGGATCTCAAGTCTGCATACAGTAGCATTTACTATAAAATGGGAGAGTGCTAGTTTTTAGCAATGCTCTAAAGACAGGTGTAGATTTTATTCTCTAATGAGGTTCAAATTTAGGACTATAATGAGCCTCACTAAAAAAGTGAAGCAGGAAATGGCAGATTTGTTTTGATGGAGACCAAGAATTTTAAGTGTGTGTTGGCTTTACACTGTCTTTGAAACTCTGTGCTATGAAAACACAGGAGCCAGGAAATGAGCCTAGCCAAGTGATTCCACTTTCTAAAGATGTCAAAGTCAGTTCTTTGCAATATCCAAATGTTCTCTTTCAGAAGTAAAATGAGAAAAGACCTCTCTATCATTTGTAGCTAAGTAAACCAAGAGTTCTAATGTTAATCAGTCATACTCCTTTAAATAAAAAACATTCTTCCTCTTGAGGGCAGCTGAAACTTACATCTCTTACTCTAGCTCACACTTTGTTTTCTCTGAAAATGGACAGAACTATTAATTAATTTTTGTTGTTGTTGTTGTGGTTGTTCCTTCAGGAAAAATGAATAAGCATAGAGAACTGAAGAATTGGGGTGTGTATACGAAGGAGAGTTGGGTGTCCCAGGTACCTTTGAATTTCTTCTTTTGATTTCAGCTCAGAATTATAAAACAGTAATTGCTTTCACCCAACTGGCCTACATTGGGCAGTTATGAGTTGCTCCCTGGGAAGTCAGGTTCTGTGTGTCTGCTGACCAAGCATTCGTCCCTACTATGAGTAACTGTCTTCATTTATGACTCAGTGTGACTCTCATGTTTGGGCCTTAAATTTCTTACTTAATTCAACTTGGTGCAATCTATCTGGAGACAGATAGATTCCCCTTTTTCTTAAACATTTCGGTAGCATCACTGTGACTGAAGCAGTTCAGGAACTTACAACAGGAAATGAAATCATGGTTTAACCTAGGATTTTCATGTGATAAAGTGTAGGAGATCTTACAGTCACACTACCGCATTGACACTGAAGTATTCCCTTTGAAATAGGGTAAACTGAGCTTAAAGTCTGCATGAGACAAATGAGATGTAGTATCTTAAGGTCTTACAAGTCCTTTTTCAGAGTACATCTGTTTTCTGAAGGAAAGCTGGCAGACCATGTTGCGACAAAAAGCTGAGATCATTTATGACAAAATCAACCTCAGTAGAGGTTCTTAACACAGGAGCTATGCCTAGATACTTCTGAAATTATATGAGACATTTGTATCATTTACTCAGAAAGGGTACATTGATTTTCATCAGACTTTCAAATGGTTCTGTGATTCTCCAAAAACGTAAAGAACCATTACACTTATGTCTATTAAATTTGATAACATTCATGACTTTGAGCTAAACACTTCATTTCCAGGGTTACATTCTACATAAATATTCATCCTAGTAAATAAAGATGATACACATTTTTTTCTCTGATTTGTTTTTAATAGTAAAATAGGAAGAACCTAAATATCCATCAATGGAAAATACTTTAAATCATTATAGCATATTTGAAGTACTGTATTACCTTTAAAAACAATAAGGCTTATGTGGAAAACTCTCTAAGATGTATAGTTAATTTAACAGTCTTTAAAAAAAAGAGAGAAGAAAAAAATCTTTCATTCCTCAGATAGTCAACTAAGGATCTACAGTGTACAAAAATACTGTGTTTGGTACTAGGGCTAGAACTGAGGAAATACTGACCTTCCTCTATTTTCATTTTACTTGAGGGTAGATGAGATCAGTATGTATTCATAATATGTGGAAGGATATAATATTTGGAAGGATATAAGTCAAGAAACAAAATTTTAATATCTGGTATTTGGAAAGAAAGAAGTGAGAAGAGATTTTCAATTTTTCCCTTTATTTTGTTTGAATTTTATGTAAAAGCATATATTACTTTTGTAATACTTAAATATCTTAACCATTTACTTAAAACTCAGGAGTGAAAACATTTCTTTTAAGCTAAATGTGTAACTAGTTGTTATAGTCTGCATCCAGTAACAACTACAGGCTTAAATACTGATTTCTTAAAAAAATCAGTATTTTGGCAAATCTTAAATAGCGAGTTTACCTGCTGTTTTGTGTTTAAGACAATTTTTAAAACTGTCCACTGGCTTTCTATTCTATTCCCATGTAACAAGGATTATACATGAACCTTCTTCCTCTCCCTCTTCTTTGAGTATATCAGAGACATATCAAATAGTTTCCCAATCCACAGTTCTGACATACATAGTACTTATTTCAATTCTAGAAGAATTAATAGTCATTTGAGTTAAATATACAAGTGTTTTTGTGAAGTATGTAAGCATCAACTATATGCTCCTGTAGACTTTTCTACTATGTGCTCAGTTCACTAAGTACACTTTGTAACTCTAAAACTCAGGCCTTAGTACTCAAGTATTAGTTGAGTACAGTATTGAGTACTATAGCATGCATTACTAACATAAGTCTTTGTGGAGATGTCTGCAGAGATAGATTGTGCCCGTTACGTGATCTTGTCATTCACTGATTTTTCCATAAAGGCAATGCGTATGTATTGGCTGGTCCATACTGGAGGCCATGACAGGGGGCTGGAGTTAAACAGTCCATGGATGGTAAGCATTACCTAAAGAGTCACTTAAAAATCCATGAAAAAATGGTTCTTGTATGTTACTCCCTGAGATGGTGACCCCTAATTTTCATCACTATCAGTCCTTTTCTTCCAGGGCAACTTGCAGTCTTGTAGGGTTACATGCTAGTTCTGGCGAATGCACTGAGCATAAACTAACTAACATGTATAAATTCTAAGGCAAAACCCACCTAAGATGTGTTAGACCTTGCACTTGGTACCAGGGATACAAAGGTGAATAGCTCTAAGCTGAAAGAACACTTGCATTAGACTCACCAGAAATGCTGCTAAAAAAAAAAAAAAATCAGACTTATTAGAATAGAACAGTCTTGGCAAATAAGTCTTGGACACCCTCATGTTTGGGACCAAAATAATGGTAAATAGGGCACATATATTATTTTCATTTATGCCTCTGGATTTAAAGACAGGGTGCTGTACCTGTCCTATGAGAATTATGAGATACCCACTGGAGTTCTGCGTAACAGACTAGATAATAATGACACCATGAAGACATGTGTTCTGGGCAGGACTACTGCAATGACCATACAAAGACAGCTTTGTTTAAAACACAAGTCAGACTGCCATTTCTCAAATAAATGGAAGAACTGAATAGCTTTTCATTGTCATGGACCTGTGCTAATTTATATTTAAAAGAAACAATGATTTTTAAGTTACTGTAAATTTCTAATCTTCATTTAAAATTAATTTATACATTACACAACACTAATAAAGGCATTGTGATACAGTGGCTAAAAGGGTAATAATACATATTTTCAAGGAACTTTCCTGAATCTGGATTTGGATGTGAAAACAGAAACCACTAATTCTTAAACATCCATGTGCTAAAAGGAATTGAAACAGAAGGAAATCTTACTTTTCCAGCAGGCACATTTAAACTCTGACACATGCTGGGGAGATGCTCTCGTCCATGTTGTTCCCAATATTATTATAAACTTTCAACACATTCATGCCTTTGTTCTAGTATCAGTAAAAATAGAATGTACTATTCAGATCAATAAATAATTATCATATACAGAATTTATGTGTACCATTCCCATCACTTAGCTGTCTGCGGTCTGTCAACTGCATTTGGGCAGAATTGAGATTTGAGTGAACATAATTGTAAATGGCTTGTCATGACCTATATAGGGTTTTATGAGATGGGAAAGTAGGGAAGCTCTCTTTTTACCATCCTGATGACAGCAGAAACTGGAGTTATCTGGAAGGTAAACAAAAATTTAGCTCTACGGTCTCGATTTCCAGGCCCACTGTATATTGATTTCCTGTCAAGAAGATGTAAAGCTCTTGGAACACACTGCCTACATTCTTATTTATTTATATATTTATTTACTCATTCATTCATTTTGTGGTGGGGTTGCTGTGAATGCCAAATAAAATAAGCTTCTGGAGAAGTAGAATATATCAAAGCCTTTAAAATGTGCACCCAATATAGGAAAATACTCCTTTAGGAATGAGGTAAAACTCATTATGGGGGGGTAGATGGTTTCTATCTACTGTGAACTTTGTGTGGAGATTAATATGTATACCAATAACTCACTTTTAAAAAATGAAGGCTTTGGAATGAATCAGGATTGCACTGTGGATAAGACACACGGTCCAGTGGAAATGGAGCAAGAAATCATGGACTGTTACCTAAATTTCATTCGATCTCCTTCCTTATACCATTTTTTTTTTCTCCAGATTAAAGAGAAGGTGGGAGGTTGTCACAACTCTAACTTCCAACAGACAGCTAAAAAAGTGCAACAACAGTAAGATAGTGATTTATTTCAGGAGCTCTAAACATTGCAGATTTGTGGTGCACATTAACACAGTAAAGGCTCTGAGAAGTCCTGTGGGGATGGCACATGTTTCCACTATTTATTTGACTATTTCTTATGCCACCTATTAACTTCCCATAGAATATATGGAAAATAGGCCTGATTAGCTCTCCAGGCTCCTCTTTACTGTTCTGTTTCTTAAAATATAGGGCACAGACACACATCACTCAGTCCTCACAGCTTTTACATATGCTATTCTTTTCAGCGAGATTTCATTTTGTTTTGTTTGCTCCCCTCTTATCCTGCTATCCCAGCTTTAATGGGTTAAACCTTACCTGCAGTCTAGGTCATAGCTTGGCTGTCACTTTGCCTAGGAAGATTTCCCTAACACCCCAATTATGCACACCTGTGCTCTGTTTCTCTACTTAATCCAGCACCTCTGTCATAGCGACAATCACCTTACATTGTAATTGTATGTTTAATGATCTCACTTCGCTGTTGGGAGGATAAGCTCCATAGACCTGTATGCTCTGTTGTCTTATTCAATATTTTAACTCCAGCATCTCATATGGTTCTTGGCACCTCATAAGTACTAAAGAGATATTTATTATATTGAAATGAATATTTTTAACCACAGGTTTAAAAAAATGCTCTTGAGGCTGTTAGACCACAAGAGCCACAGGTTCTCAGTAAATTATTGTGCTTTTAAACTAAATGAGTTACATTAGATCATATAAATTACTTCATTTTACTTTATGTTTTGCTTTATTGTTGAATTTTATTTTATTTTATTTTACTTTTGTACCTATCTTGAGATCACAATATTGTTTACCAGCAAAAGCCAAAGTTTTCCAGACTTTGGGAGCCCCAACACCCTGTTCTACTTGATGTCATTCCATGATATGCTCATCTCTCCCTAAAAATACCACATGATGTTTATTTCTCATTTACATTTAAACACACTTATATGGACATGCTTATGCAATGCAGCTATCTTCAAACTACTGAGATATCCACTGGAATGCTGCCAAGCAAGCATCTAGTAAACTTCAGGCTGATTCCCAATTCCCACTCTGGTTCTGATATCCAAGGAAAGTAGGTTTTGTTATACTGTAGGTGACTCCCTGAAGACACAGACACAAGAACTATGTAACATTACTCAATTAACTGATGTTTCTTTTTGGTTTTTTTTTTTTTTTATAAAGAACTCCCCAAACTCAAAAAACAGATAATCACATCAAAAAATGGGCTGAAGATATGAACAGACACTTCTCCAAAGAAGATATACAAATTGCTAACAGACGCATGAAAAGATGTTCATCATCATTAGCCATCAGGGAGATTCAAATCAAAACCACATTGAGATTCCACCTTACACCAGTTAGAATGCCCAAAATTAACAAGATAGTAAACAATAAGTTTGGAGAGGATGTGGAGAAAGGGGAACCCTCTTACATTGTTGGTGGGAATGCAAGTTGGCGCAGCCACTTTGGAAAACAGTGTGGAGATTCCTTAAGAAATTAAAAATGGAGCTTCTCTCATGACCCTGCAACTGCACTACTGAGTATTCACCCCAAAGATACTGATGTAGTGAAAAGAGGGGCCTTCTGTATCCCAGTGTTCACTGAAGCAATGGCCACAGTTGCCAAACTGTGGAAAGAACCAAGATGCCCTTCAATAGACAAATGGATAAAGAAGATATGGTCCATATATACAATGGAGTATAATGCCTCCATCAGAAAGGATGAATACCCAACTTTTGTATCAACATGGATGGAACTGAAAGAGATTATGCTGAGTGAAATAAGTCAAGCAGAGAGAGTCAAGTATCATGGTTTCACTTACATATGGAGCATAAGGAATAACATGGAGGACTTTGGGAGATGGAGAGAAGTAGGGTTGGGGGAAATTGGAGGGGAGAGATGAACCATGAGAGACTGTAGACTCTGAGAGACAAACTAAGGGTTTTTTTTTTTTTTGTGGGGGGTGAACATGGTGGTGGGTATTATGAAGGGCACATATTGCATGGAGCACTGGGTGTGGTGCATAAACAATGAATGCTGGAACACTGAAAAGACATAAATTAAAGTGGAAAAAAAATAACTGATGTTTCTTAGATGTTTTAATGGCACTTCTATGAAGTGGGATCACAGCTGACATTCTGACCAGTCTTTGCTTTTAGAATAGTTTAGTAATTCTGGCATCCTTGAACAGTCTGTCACCCTGCTTCAGTTTCTCTGGACAATTTTTAATACTAAACCTCTGTGATGGTTAATTTTATGTGTCACATTGACTGGGCTAAGAGATATCCAGAGAGCTGGCAAAACATTATTTCTGGTTTTAACTGTGAAAGTGTTTCTAGAAGAGATGAGCATTTGCACGGGTAGACTGAGTTAAGAGAATCACCCTCCCCAGTGTGGGTGGGAATTACCCAATCCCTTGAAGGCTTGAATAGAACAGAAAGGTAGAGGGAAGAATTTGTTCTCTCTATTAGAGTTGGGACATCAATCTTCTTCTGTCCTCTGACAGGCTCTCTTGATTCTTGGGTCTTCTGACTCAGTGCGAATTACACCATTAGGTCCCAGGTTATCAGTCCTTTGGGGGTTTGGAGTAAAACTACATCACTACATCACCAGCTATCCTGGGCCTCCAGCTTACAGATGGCAAACTGCAGGACTTTTCAGTCTCCATCATATGAGCAATCATATGAGCAATCTTTCATCCAAATCCTTTTGCTTTCTCTTTCTTTCTTTCTTTCTCTCTCTGTCTCCCACTCTCCTCCCACCCATTGGTTCTGTTTCTATGGAGAACACTGACTAATACATCCTCCCTATAAATAAACTTATTCAACCAAAAAATATTTTGACCTATCATAGTGTTAGGGGGTATACCTATAGGGTAAAGAAGGATTAAGTCTGAGAAGTATGGATATAGATACAATGAAAAAAAAAAAAAAGCTATAGCTCTAAGCGAAAATGGCATGGATGAGAAGAAAGTTTACATTCACCATCAGGTATTCTTAGATTGCACTTACAAAACAATACCTGTCCTTCAGTAAGGAACAAAGCAGAGCATGTGTCTGGGAGTCAGTAGAAACTTTCTATCTTTGGAGCTGTCTCTTCAATGCTTTCCGGTGTTTATATCTATATGTTTGCCTCCACATAGTGAGAGGCATTTTCTAGAATATTTTTGTATGGTTTAAGAAGGAAAAAAAAATAAGAAGGATATGCCACTTACCTGGGCTATTCAAAGCCCCTATCTCATGACTGGATTGTGAAAAACAAAATGACTTAAAAAAATAATAAAACAACAACACAACAACAAAAGAGAATTTAAAATAACTATAAGGTACAATTCAGAAAAAAATGACTAGAACAAAATTGAAAGTAAAATACACTAAATTATTCAGAGTGGCTACCTATGATAAGTCATTTCTTCCTCCTACTATTATGAACTATCAAAATTTTATATAGTGGAAGGACTAAAAGATTTTTTAAAAGTTTATTTTAGTCATTTTCAATTATAAAATGTAAATGTACACTTTATAATTATACACAATATTTATAAATATATGTCTGTATGCGTATATACCGTGTCTTTCAAAAAATCAGGATGAATTGTTCAGATTAAATACAGACTGTCACACACAATGGGAGGCCTTACCTCTGCACTAACCCTGGAAGCTGTTCCTTCACATGAAAGACTATTAAAGAGTCTACCAATGCCAGCATAAAGATCCTAACAGCATCTTATAACTGTTGCCCATCCCCCATTCCCTCATCCTGTCCCTACTCACTCACACACACTCTGCACCTTATTATATCATAAAAACCTCTCTCTCTCTCAATTATCCTCTCCAGCATCTCCGAAGCCTTGCCCATAAAACTACCTTCCTCATCTTTGGAACCACTCTCTCGGCACATGTAAACACACTTAGAAACATATAATTCTCAGCCATCATCATAAAGCACAGTGCTGTTGGCAGCAGCACATACATGCATGTATGTTGTATCCTCTCCCTAGAAAACAACCCGTTCATTTAGACTCCGTAACAATGAAAAATGATTTACCTGGCTTATTCCCAATATTCATATTTTATTTATTATCATAATTAGCTCAATGCATATCAGAAAGACAGAGGGCCATTTATATTTTTTGTCGGTAGGTTTCTGTTTTTCCCCTTTATCTTTCAGTTCCCCATTAAGAAACTTAATAAAAAATAAGAGGAGGGCTCAGCACAAAGTGGAATTCCTGTTCTACCCCTGCAACTCTTCTGTAAATCTAAAATTATTCCAAAATGAAATGTTTTGAAAAATAAGAGGAGGAGGAAGAGGAGAACCAGTAGCAAGTATATGAGGAAGGAACGAGCAAGGGAGAAGGTGAAGAAAAAAACAGAGTGTGTACCTTCAAAGACCAAGAGACATGGGGCCTTCATATATTAACGGTACAATCATTACACCCGCATTTGTGTGTGTCTGCTGATTTGTGGCAATCAGTTTTTAGTATTGAGCTATAGTGTTAATTAGGGCTTGTGCACCTCCAAGTCAATTAAATTTGGTTTATTAATGCATAATTCAATATTGTTATGTATAGCAGAACACTTAAAAGGATTTTAAAATTCTATCTTCTGATGTGGCCTGAAATATTACAAGGAAACACCCACTGTCAAGTGAGTGAAAATGAATAATTATGGGAGCCCTAAAACCCCACAGTTGAGCAGACAAGACAGCTGCTATTATTAAGCACTCCAAATTGAAAGTATGGATTCTATCATTATAAGAACAAAGCCAGTGCTGGGATAATTATGGAAACGCTATAGCTTCCATTTTTGCTAATGTTTTTAGTAGAATGTTTAAAGCCACAAAAGGTTAAGATAGAGAGCTCAATTTTTGTATCTTGTTACTCACTTAGATGAATGCATTTTCTACCAATTGTAGTCACAACAGAGCTTGCAATCCCTGCGACATCATGATAAGAAAGTGCCGATTTGGGCAAGAAATTAAATGATAATAAACATAGTGTAAGCTCAGTGGGGGTGATATTGTTTAACGTCAGTGGTGATGGAAACTACCTTTTGGATGACTGAAGCTTTGTTGGCCTCGTCTGTTTATATTAATTTCTCCTTTTAAAGGCCATTATCTTAAATTGCATGTTATATAACTTGTGCCGCCTCGCTCCAGCCCGCAGCACCGCTTCTTTAAGCAACTTGATGATGCATATTGTACAAAAAAAGTCTTTCCTAGGCTCAGCATCTAAGGAGATTACAATCTTGAGACTGTGATAGGGATGGATTAAACTTTGCACAATTTCCTTTTGCCACGTGAATTGAATCCTGTTGTGCTATTTTCTATTCTCCTTTCAATCTTTGTCACAGAAATGATCTATGGAAGCCTTAGCAATGCTTAAGTAACCCCGGCCTGGCTCTAACTCAGTCAGGATCTTACAGTTTGACTGGCTCTGGATTTTCCTTCCCTGAGAAAACAAAGCAAGAAGACGGGGACAAACCCTCCCCACAGATGATAGTACATGGGAAAGGTCATTGTCCTTTGGCTCAGGCAGGCTTAATGAGGACAATCAATGATCTTCATGTTGATCTCATACCAGAAAAACAAAAACAAAAAAAACCTGAAATGGAAGGGGAAATGTCGCCACATAAATCCAATCCTGTGACAGCAGTCGCACCCCTCTGCAAGAGGGAGGCTGAAACCATACAAAGGTCCTTCGTTCTCAGCACAGCTTCAGGTTTTCAGATTCCAGTCATAGACTCTTCCTCAGAAGTCACTTTCCACAGTTTCATGTACTACCACTCCTACTTCTAAGGTTAAGATGAAGTCACTCAAATGTCAATGGTGTCCACAGATTTTTTATATTGCCTTGAACTGACCCACAGCCACAGACAAAACAAAACCATGTATATTAAGAAGGAGAATAAAAAAATTCCTTCCTCAGAACTTGATTTTGTTTTGATCTCAAGAGTGTCTTTGATGTGGTGCAAAGCTGCTATATGCAATGCACAGTCTCTGGGACTTTGGTTGCATGCAAATTAAACTCATTTGGTGGAAGTTCAAACATAAAATATTTTTGCTATTTATTTTTGTGTCAACTTCATAAAATTCCATGACCACCAATAAGTAAATAATTTCTCCAAAAAGAATCCATAAAATTCACCACTTAAGGCATGCAGTGATAAAGAATGCTACACTCTAAGTTAGCTGCCACCTAAAGTTGTTCATCTTTTATTATATGAACCTAGGTGAATTGCTTTCTCTGATCTCCATCTTGTCTTAGCATAATTCATTTGCAGGCACATGTTTTTCAACCAGCATATAGTTTCCAAATAGCTCCATAGAACATGGGATTATGGAACAGGAAACCAAGGCTATCAGTGATAAAATTTGGGGTGGGTGAGCAATTTTTACCTCATGATCATAGATTTGGTCTGTCCCCCTTTCTCAGGACTAACTCAGAAATGGTCCTGCTAGTCTTTAGTTCTATAACAAATCACTAGAGAGATGGCTGAATCTTTCTGAAAAGATATTTACCAACAGAGAAACCGCCCTTACATCCACCCAACCCTGTTTCACACTTATGTTATGTGCTTTGTGGATGCAGAAAATCTTAAATAGACACAGGTTATACAGTCATATGGTACCCCAACCAGAGTGGTCACAAACTGCCCTAAAGGGTATTATATTCAAACCATATCATTTTTATCCTCCAGGATTTTGTCTAAAAATAAAACTTGATGCAACTGAGGAGCCAACCAATAATATTAATTAATATTTACTGAGGGCTAGAAAAAGAGGGATATCCACTTACTTCTTTTATTCAAAATAGTACTGGAAATCCCTGCCGCAGTTATGAGACAAAGAAAAAATGGGCATCCAAATCAGCAAGGATGTAAAACTCACTATTTACAGATGACATGATACTATATATAAAAAACCCAAAAGACTCCATCAAGAAATGCTAGAACTGATAAACTGATATCCTGCCATTAAGTCTCAGGTTATGAAATTAAGGTATAGAAATCTGTTACATTTCTATACACCAATAATAAAGCATTAGAAAGAGCAATTAAGGAATCGATCCCATCTGCAATTGTACCAAAAACAATCAGATATTTAGGAATAAACCTAATCAAACAGGTGAAAGACCTGTACTCTGAAAACTACAGAACACTTACGAAAGAAATTGAAGATAACACAGAGAAATGGAAAGACGTTCCATGCCCAATGGATTGGAAGACAAATTGTTAAAATGTCTGGACTACCCAAAGCAATCTACACATTTAATGCAATCCCTATCAAAATATCAACAGCATTTTCCACAGAGCTAGAACAAACAATCCTAAAATTTGCATGGAGTCACAAAAGACCCTGAACAGCCAAAGCAACCTTGAAAAAGAAAAACAGGAGTACCTGGGTGGCTCAACTGGTTAAGGGTCTGCCTTTGGCTTGATCATGATCCCTGTCCTGGGACCAAGCCCCACATCAGTCTCCCTGCTCAGTGGGGAAAGTTCCTCCCTCTCCCTCTGCCTCTTCCCTCCACTTGAGCTTGCTCTCTCTCAAATAAAAAGTCTTAAAAGGAAAAAAAAAAAGTAGGAAAAAAAGAAAAACAAAGCTGGAGACATCACCATTCTGGACTTCAATTTACATTACAAAGCTACAGTAATCAAAAGAGAATGGTACTGGTATAAAAATAGACACTTAGATCAGTAGAACAGAACAGAAAACCCACAAATGAACCCACAATTATATGGTCAATTAATCTTTGACAAAGCAGGAAAGAATATTTGTGGGAGAAAGGAAGTCTCTTCAACAAAACTGAACAGCAACATGAAAAAAATGAAAATGGACCACTTTCTTACACCATATACAAAAATAAATTCAAAATGGATGAAAGACGTAAATGTGAGATCTGAAACCATAAAAATCCTAGAAGGGAACACAGGCAGTAACTGCTTTGACATTGACTGTAGCAACTTCTTTCTAGATATGTTTCCTGAGGCAAAGGAAACAAAAGCAAAAATAAACTATTTGAACTACATCAAAATAACATGTTTCTGCACAGCCAAGGAAACAATTAACAAAACTAAAAGGCAACCTATGGAATGGGAGAAGATATTTGCAAATGACATATCTGAAAAAAGGGCTAGTATGCAAAATATATAATATTACTTACTTATACTTATAATATTATACTTACAATATGAATAATCCAATAAAAAATGGGCAAAGGCTTAAATAGACATCTTTCCAAAGAAGACATACAGATGGCCAAGAGAAACATGAAAAGATACTCAACATCACTTATCATCAGAGAAATGCAAATCAAAACTACAATGAGCTATCACCTCATACCTGTAAGAATGGCTGAAATCAACAACACAAGAAATAACAAATGTTGGTGAAGATGTAGAGAAAGGGGAACCCTCTTGCCTGATTGGTGTGAATGCAAACTCGTGCAGCCACTCAGTATGGAGGTTCCACAAAGAGTTAAAACTAGAATTATCCTATGATCTAATCACACTATTTGGTATTTGCCCAAAAAATTAAAAAAAAAAACCCAATTCAAAGGGATATGTGCACCCTGTTGTTTATAGGAACATCATCCACAATAGCCAAATTATAGAAACAGACCAAGTATCCATCCACTGATGAATGGATAAAGAAGATATGATGCATGATAAAATATAACTCAGTATGTATATATATGAAATATACATGCACTTAAATATTACTCAGTGTGTGTGTAATATACATATTATACACAATGGAATATTAGTTATAAAAAAGGATGAAATCTTGCCATTTACAACTACATAGATAGAGCTAGGGAGTATTATGCTAAGCAAAATAAGTCAGAGAAAGACAAGAACTATATTTCAGTCATATGTGGAATTTAAGAAACAAAACAAATGAGCAAAAGAAAAAACAGAGCGATGGAGAAGCAAACCAAAAACAGAATCTAACTGTAGAGAACAATCTGATGGTTACCAGAGGGGAAGGGGCTGGCGGGATGGGTGAAACAGGAGATGGAGATTAAAGAGTACACTTGTTGTGATGATCACTGGGTGTTGCATGGACTTGTTGAATCACTGCATTGTACACACAGAACTAATATTACACTGTCTGTTAACTAACTGGGATTTTAAAACTTTAAAAAAAATGTGTTTACTGAGTTCTTATCTTGTAGTAGTCATTAACTAAGCACTTTACATATGTATCTCCTCACAGTTCTATGACATTTACACAGGAGTTACTACTATTGCATCTTTTACACAAAAACAAACAAACAACTAAAGCTAAAACTACATAATAATTTACCCATATTAGAACAGCTAGGAAGCAGTCAAGGTAGGTCCAAAATTAAGTAATAATTTTACTGCCTCTCTATGCTACACTTGCTCTTTATATTGGATTATCTACTAACTAATAGGAAGAGTGGCCCAGGGCCTGTTAAAACTTCAGTTGACTTAACCAATAGCATGGAGGACAAGGGGCGTTAGTGAGGAGTAGGGAATTTGGGTAAATTGGAAGGGGAGGTGAACCATGAGAGACTATGGACTCTGAAAAACAGTCTGAGGGGTTTGAAGTGGCGGGGGGGGGTGGGAGGATGGGGTACCAGGTGGTGGGTATTATAGAGGGCACAGCTTGCATGGAGCACTGGGTGTGGTGAAAAAATAATGAATACTGTTTTTCTGAAAATAAATAAATTGGGAAAAAAAAAAAAACAACTTCAGTTGACTTTAACCAAACTTTCAGTAAAAAAACTGTACTGTTGAAAGGATAAAGAAACTGCATAATTGAAGTTGGTCATTTTTGTTTATTCCAGGCACTAAGACATCCCATGTGCTGCCACAAGAAAATAAACAGTTATAAATATAGGTAAAGATATGGATATAAACAGACATTAGTTCGACTACCTAAACTAGAAGACGGGAAATTGTTTTTTTGCAATCATAACCAAATCAGAGTCTGAAAACAGTCTTAATCTCAATGTCCATCTCTCAACCTTACAGTTACAACTGCTCATTATGCTCCATTATGTCAGGCTATAATGCAAAGCAACTGCTTGGACACCTGGAACAAGTCCCTTTTTACGAATCTTTTGATTCTACATTCCATCAGGATTATTTTACTGTGTGTGTGGACTGGTCTGGTGCTTTTACCATCAGGGTGCTCTGGAAACAGGACTAGGTCAATGCATGGAAACTCTCCTTAGACACCAATGTTTCCACTTAAGAGTTCTTGCTCTTTAAAAATCCCTGTAACTTGGGGCACCTGGCTACCTCAGTTGGTGGAGCATGCAACTCTTGATTTTAGGGTTGTGAGTTCGAGCCCCATTTGGGGTGTAGATTACAGAAATTATTTTACTAAAAATAAAATAAAAAAAAAACTTCTATAACTTGTAATGGTACATCAAGACTTGTGTAATCTCCCAAAGTCTTGCAATAGAGTTTAGCCATTTCCTAAACTAACAATATTTGGGGGCGCCTGGGTGGCTTAGTATGTTAAAGCCTCTGCCTTTGGCTCAGGTCATGATCCCAGGATCCTGACCACATCCAGAGCCCCACTGAGCAGAGAGCCTGCTTCCTCCTCTCTTTCTGCCTGTCTCTGCCTACTTGTGGTCTCTGTCAAGTAAATAAATAAAATCTTTAAAAAAAAAATCTTTAAAAAAAAAAAAACAGTATTTGTATTACGTTGCTCCTGTGCCTGAAACCACTTGTTAATTGTTCAGATAAAAAATAACAAATAAGTAACTTTTTAGAAATAATGTCATTGTATTTTGGAAAGCTGGGAATAACTAAATTTTAAAAAAAGGTGTATATGATACTAATAAACAACAGAAAGGACTATTGACAAATGATTTTATTATAAACTAAACTGATATCAGTTGGAATTATGGTTTAATTTCCTTTCAGAAATGGGAAGGGTAATGATTAGCAACAAGAGTAGTACTGGCTAGTAGGGGGAATTTCAGAATTTTTTGGAGGGCATTTTTGGGTTATATCAAGTATGAATGTGGTAAGGCATTTAGTGAGTAAAAATAATAAATGCTAAGTGTTCTGTAAATGCGCAGAGTTGTCCCATTCAACTTTTAAATGTCTTCCCAGAGTTTCAGGTACAGGTATCACATGGAATCATTTATGTTCTACTCTGCTCATGCACATTATTTTAATAATATTACTTCCCTTATGTTTCTTACAATTTTCAAAGTTAGGATATTACATTGATATTAAAAATTACCTTGTTGGTAGTTTTGTCATCTATTAATTTCATTCCAGAAAAGTAAAGAATATATTACAAAATATTCATTATAAAGCTTTTTTTTTTTTTTTTTTTACCTAATAAAGCTGAGAGCTACAGGGTAAAAAATGAAGAAGGCATTAGGGTAGAAAAGCATTAAGATGGAATCTTAGAAGCTCCTAAACTAGAAAGTGTCCAAAAAGTGTCCTGATGGCAACTTATGAGGTGTAAAATCTCCTGATACAAAGTTGGGGTGCCCAGGTTTGTTTGTTTTAATAGTTTGACCTTCTCAGCTCTCTCAGTGAACCAAGGAAGCAAAAGTTGATTTCAGTGATATTTTCAATAGTTTCTAGGAGTACCATTTCAAACTGTTCAGGGAAAATCTTCTCAAAGATATTTGCTATGCCAAGCTTTTGTTGTATGTTGTTGGTGATAATGGTGACTTCATATCCACTTCAGTCTCTGGAGAATTATTCATGACATTTCCAAATGGAATTCTTTAAAATTAAAGTGACATGTCAGAAAATCAGTCTGGAAATCCTAGTATTAACAGCTCAAACTTTGACATATTTACATTCCTTCGTATTTTAGCCCATCTGGGCTATATGCCTGAAGTCTTGCCCCAAAATGTGACCTTTTGAATAAGCTTTAAATACTCAGTGGGCCAGTTAAAACAAATGCTCATGGGCATCAAAGAACTCTCTTTTTAAAGAATGATCAGGATGAAGGCAAAGGTAACTACTCCTAACGGGATTCTGTCCATCTTCTTAATAATTTAATCATCTGTGCAAATAAAGCCTAAAATATACTCACCTCTGTATTCCTGTTATTTATTAAACAAACACTGACATCTAACTGTATAATACAGAATTATCTCCAAAGAACATCTTTTCTTGGTTCTTTTTTCTCTGAAGCTAAAGGATGATTCATGCAGAAAAGGTGTAACTCAAGAGAAAGCACCTTATTAATTAAAATCCTATATTGAACAACATAAGAAGATTGTTTCTAACCAAAAGCTTAACAGTGATTCTTCTATAAACAAATATATATGAACATATGAAGTGTCCAATAACTTGTTTCTTGAACGAATGAGTATAGTAATTAATGAATGAATTCATCTATGGAGTGTTTGTAAGGACTAATTAAAATTCCATTTTGGAACTATGCTAAGCTAAAACAAAGAATGTTCATAATATACTTTTTCATATAGAGAGATCATAAAAAGAATATAGTTAATCATATCGGAGTAAATAATTATAAAATTTTAAACATATCTGCTGCTTTCTATGTGTGTCTGATACTGTTTTCAGATTTTTATATACAAACTCACTTCATTCTTACCACAAATCTATGAAGTGTTGTATGCCATTTTACAGAATAAGAATCTTGTTAAAGGACTTTCCCTAGGATACATATGACTTTGGGATGCATTAAAATAAAAATGTCACTGCTTGAGCTACTGAGTAAGAAGATCGGGTGTACTGGTGAAAGTTCAATATTATAGACTTGCGGAGTTAAGACTTTTGCAGTAAGTATTAGAAACATGAATTAACTTGAGCAAAAACAAAAATAGGCCGTGTTCCTCTTGGACTGTCTTACAGACCCGAGGGTAGGATGATGGCCAGACATATGAAAGGACCAGAATCAAGAATAGAAAACCTGCCAGAAGCATCACAGGATTTTTCCTGTTTCTCAAATTTCCCTTAATGCTTGGCAGTGACCTTCCTCTTTTTCTCTCTGCTCCCCAGTTCACATGACCATTGATGGCTTCCTACCCAATTTGTTACAATTCTGGTCACAAAAAGCAATTAAAATTCCTTCAGTGCAAATTTCAAATTCCTGGAGAAGCAGCTTTAACTGTCCAGATTGAGTCGGGTGATAACTCCTGCTCCAAACGACAGTGTGCTGCTGTGTGATTTTGTCCACATTGTACTGCAGCCATCTCCCGCATGATCGTACAGCTCGCAGAACCAACATGGCTGCTAGAAGCCCTTTTGTGACCATGTGCAGGGATAAACTTGCAGGATTTCAAGTAGAAACCTTGGTAGGCGCCTGTTTCAAGAATCATACCCTTAAGATGTCAAATATTCAAGACAGGGCCTTGCTAATTGCTCTCGATAGGCTCTCCTATGTTGGCCTCCAGTATTGTAATATCATTTTAGTGTGCTAGGCCATCAGGTTTTCTGATCAGAAACTACACTTGAGGGACGTCTGGGTGACTCGTCAGTTAAGTGTCTGCCTTTGGCTCAGGTCATGATCCCAGGGTCCTGGTACCGAGACCCATGTCAGGCTCCCTGCTTAGCGGGGAGCCTTCTTCTCTCTCTCCCTCTGCCCTCAACACATGCTTTCCCTTGCTCTCTCTCTCACAAATAAATAAAATCTTAATTTCTTTTTAATTAAAAAAAATACATTTGATCAGGTTATCTATAGATAGCATTTCATGGTCTAGGGAATTAACATAAGGTCATAGAAGACAGCTTTAAAAATTAAAATAAAATAAAATACAATATCAAGTCAAATCTTATCCCCATTTAATACAATGACAAAGAGGCCTGAATCAAGGATCATGACTGATTCTGGATGTAAGGCTTCTCAGGACACTGTTATATACCAACTGCTTGATTTAAAAAAATAGGCACAATTACATCAGATAATCATTAGTAGGTGCATTGTCCTTTCTCTAAGAAAAGGACATTTTTATCTAAAGAAGTAGGGCAAACCTCTCCTGGACAAGGGAGAAGTATCCACTAAGTAATGCAGTATAAACACTGAGAGTTCTTATTCTTCTCCCTTTTCATGCAGTCTGCCTTCTCTGAGTAACAACTGCTTTAGTTACATCCCAGACCTAATGACACCATTGTGATCCTATCGGAGCATTCCCCCAGGCTTCTTCAATAAAATATTTGCAAATATCTTTTGACATATATCATTTTTCAGAGGGGTGCTTTCATCTTTTTATTCTGATTTTTATTAGTTTTCCATCAGAGAGTGAACTTTCATGTATGTGTGTGTGACAAGAAATACACCTTGATTACTATCAAGAACACTCTGTAACTGAAGACCTAAGTAAGAGGTATAGTCAAGAATCAGGAAGTAGATAGGATCAGAACCAAAGTGTGACTATAAGAATAAATGGAGCTGGTCCAGGAAGGCTGCCACAAATATTGCTAGTATAAAATCATCTAGTAGGCAAACTAGTATGTCTGCTTATGTCAGGCTGGATAAAAATACAAGATCAAGATGTGCCTAGACAAATACAGCATAGTACAAGATGGCCAAGAACCCATCAGCTGAAATTACAGGGAAGCACTCATATACAACCTGACAAAAGAGTTGTGCTTGGTTGTATGGATGGTGTACTGCACGGATCTAGAGGGCACTTTATATCTTAGTCATCATATATTTGTATATTTATGGCAGATAATAAGAACATATCTTGAGGAGGGAATGTCTTTTTCAAATTCACATAAGGTTGATATACAGGCTACAGTGTGGTACCAATTACCATTTTTGTACAGGTAGAATGCAAGTGCTACTAAAGACTGTAAAGGAAACCAGTTATCTTAACCTCCGGGCAATGTTAACAACTCCACTTTTCGAGAATGGACAATATATTATGTGCTAGGCATGAAACTGGACATTTCATCTTTTGTCTCTCATCACTGCAAACCACCAAGTTACCTACCTAACTATAGTAGCCAGCACTTGATGGCTTACAATTTTGGTTAAATAGATACTGAAACTACAATCTGATTCACAATAGCTAAAATTTCTACTCTCATAATTAAAAAGTAAATTTCTGTCTTAGAGTTTTATTGAGTATTCTAAAGAAACCCCCTCCAATTTTTTCCTCCCCTCCCTCTCTCCTTGAGGTAAATTGTGAATTTTTAGAACTTCTTTGAATCACCTTACAATACATGATTTGTGTGGTAGAGAGACCAAAGAAAGGAAGAGATCCCAAGAAAGTAAGCTTTAGTAATTGAACTTGAGATGTTGAGGAAAGAAGGCAGAGGATGCCTCTATTAACAGTGCTTGAACAGTGTGGTTTCTATCATCCCTATTGTGGGATTGACTAACCAACAGTTTATTTTATAATTTGAAAGCCAAACTAAAGGTGAAAGAAAACTCCTCTATCTTGCCAATAATTCCAGGCTTGGAGATGAACATATTCCCATGGGAGGCACGCAGCAGGTGTGAGAGCATGGAGCTATTGCTGTTGGCTCTTGATTACTCTCTGTGTAATCTGAAAAGCCTTCTATTCCCACAGCTTTATGTAATATATCAACAGTAATAGATTCATAATCATTATCCAGCCTACTGGAGGTTTGGCCACTGCGACAGATGTCTTCTCAATTTCATGTTGTGAGCTCTCATTTATTACCCCTCCTTCTGAAAAATATCTTACATAAAAACCTAGCATTAATGTATCCAATGTGATGTTTACATTCACCAGTGACATTAGTTATCAATTTCTAATTTCCAATGGATAGTTAATTACCTATAATGAGCCAAAGACACCGGCACTGATTCGGCATACTTTATCCTCACTAGAGTTTATAGTAAAGATTATTAGATGATAAACAATTAAACTGTGAATTATGTTTGTGTTTTTAGTATTTGGATGATCCATATCTTGGCTGAATATTTAAAGGCATTATTTTCTTTTAGACTCTCAGAGATCTGTCCTTGTCTTAGATTTTTATCTTAGAGATATTCCATTGCTGTGGAAATGTAGAGAAATCCTCAAACATCTCCACCAGGTCCAGCAGTAACCCCAAGACAGAAAATGTTGTCTGTACCACCAAAATTGCCATCTCTTTGGAAGGGAAACTGCATGCATTCTCACCACATTCTATTTTTTCTTTCTCATCTCTGACCCAGTGGACTTCTACTGAATATATGAGAAAGGAACAAATACATTTCCCTCTATTCACTGCTTAGTTTCTTAACAAACTCTTGAGATTAAGACACACATATTTACTTTTTTAAAGATTTAAGTATTTATCTGAAAGAGAGAGAAAGAGAGAGTTGGAGCAGAAGGGCAAAGGGAGGAAAAAGTCTTAAACAGGCTCCACACAGAACACAGAGCTCAACACAGGACTTGGCTCAATCTGAGGACCCTGATATATCACAACCTGAGCCAAAACCAAGAACGGGGTGTCTAACAGATTATGCCACCCATGTGCCCCAGGACCTACATATACTTACTTTAAATATTCATAAAACTAATTGGACTTGAAAAAATACTTTCAGGGTTCTTATATTCCTTTTATTATTGTGATTCCTTTATCTTTAAAAAAATTATTATTGTTATTGTTTTTAAGTATTTACTGTCTGGTTTATTTCATCTGATTGCTGCCTCTTTTTTACTGAATGTTTAAATATATTTTACAAATTAATTCTTTTAAATAATTTTAAGCATCTTAGAAACAGTCATAGATAATAATAATAATGAGTTATAGCCCTTACAGAGAGAGTAAGAAAGCAAGTGCTAGCTCTACGCAGAAAGCAAGTCCGCCACATATAAAATTCTTTTGGTCTTTTTAGTTTATCATTAGATCACCCAGAAAGCATAGGTTAAAAGCTTTAAAAAAAAATCTCTCTCCCTCAGTTGGGTTTGAATGCTTTTTGAAGAGCTTACAACATTTCTTCTCCATTTGCATGTTTTCTTATTGCTCTGACAGTAAGTGGGAGGCCAGCTGGAAAGAACTGTGAAAAATACATGCTTGGTATGGATGAGTCTGAGATTTCCATAAGCAGTTCCATTTTCTAGCATCTGAGATCAATTTCTTATAATGACATTGAATGAAAACCTGTTAATGCATCACTTGTAATCTCTAAAGCTGCCTATTCTATAAAATTTGTCTCCCATTGACTTCCATGTATGCTTTACCTCATTAGGAAGAGCATTTAGTTGTATTAAAATTAATTTCCTGAGTGACATTAAGAAATATGCCTAAATATTAATATTGCCTTTTTGGTTCTTCCAATCCACGAGCATAAAATATATTTCTGTTTGTTTGTGTCATCTTCAATTTCTTTCATCAGCATTTTATAGTTTTCAGAGTACAGGCAGTTCACCTCCTTGATTAAGTTTATTCATAGGTATTTTATTACTTTTGGTATAATTGTAAATAGGATTGTTTTCTTAGTTTCTCTTTCTGTTATTTCATTCTTAGTGTATATAAATGCAATAGATTTCTGTATATTCATTTTATATCCTGGGAATTTACTGAATTTATTTATCACTTCTTGTAGTTTTTTTGGAGTCTTCAGGGTTTTGCTAGGATTTTGCTAAAATGCCCAGAGTACCCGAAACAATCTACAGATTTAATGAAACTTCTATCAAAATACTAACAACATTTTTCACAGAACTAGTACAAATAATACTAAAATATATGGAACCACAAATCACCCTGAATAATCAAAACAATCTTGAGAAAAAAGAACAAAGCTAGAGGTTATCACCACCCCAGATTTCAGATATAGTGAAAAACTATAGTAATCAAAACACTATGGTACTGGCACAAAAAACTTACACATAGATCAGTGAAACAGAATAAAGAGTTCAAAAATAAACTCATTTTTATATAGTTGATTAATCTATGACAAGGAGGGGAAAAATAAACAATGGGGAAAAGACAGTCTCTTCAACAAATGGTGCTGAGAAAACCAAACAGATAATTACAAAAGAATGAAACTGGACCACTTTCTTACACCATACACCAAAATAAACTCAAAATGGATTAAAGACTTAAATGTGAAATGTGAAATCATAAAAATCCTAAAAGAAAAACATAGGAAGTCAATTTCTTTTTTTTTTTTTTAAATCTTTTTTTTTTTAAGATTTTATTTATTTGACAGAGAGAGATCACAAGTAGGCAGAGAGGCAGGCAGAGAGAGAGAAGAGGAAGCAGGCTCCCTGCTGAGCAGAGAGCCCGATGCGGGACTCGATCCCAGGACCCTGAGATCATGACCTGAGCCGAAGGCAGCGGCTTAACCCACTGAGCCACCCAGGCGCCCTAGGAAGTCAATTTCTTTGACATTAGACATAGAAACATTTTTCCACATATGTATCCGGAGGGAAATGAAACAAAAGCAAAATTAACTAGGGGATTAATAAAAAGCTTCTGCACAGCAAAGAAAAACATCAACAAAAGAAATAGGCAACATACAAAGTGGGAGAAGACATTTGCAAATGATATATCCAATAAGGGGTTGATATCTAAAATATATAAACAACTTAAACAACTCAACACCAAAAAAAACCCCAAGTAATCCAATTTTTAAAAAATGGTAAGAAGACAAGAACAGATATTTATCCAAAGAAGAAATACAAACACAAAACAGACACATGAAAAGACACTCAACATCACTCATCATCAGGGAAATGCAAATCAAAACCACAAAGAGATGTTACCTCACACCTGTGAGAATGGCTAAAACCAAAAGCTCAAGAAAAAACAAGTGTGGGTGAGGATGTGGAGTAAAAAGGAAATTTTGTGACTCTCAGTGGGAATGTAAACTACTGCAGCCACTATGGAAAACAGTATGGAGGTTCCTCAAAAAATTAAAAACAGAACTACCCTTTAATCCAGTAATCCCTCTATGGGGCCTTTATCCAAAGAATACAAAAATACTAATTTGAGGGGATATATGCACCCCTATGTTTATAGCAGCATTATTACAACAGCCAAATTATAGAAGCAACCCAAGTGCCCATTGGTAGATGGATGGATAAAGATGATGTTGTGTGTGTGTATGTATAAACATAGATGTATAAATATATATACCTATGATAAAGGTGTATATGTATGTGTGTGTATATATATACATGTATAAGCATAGATATATACATATATACATATAATAAAGATGTGTATGTGTGTGTGTATGTGTATTCCACTGTGCAGAATGGAATGTACAATGGAATATTATTCAGCCATCAAAAAGAATGAAATCTTGCCATTTGCAACTACATAGATGGATCTAGAGAATCTAATGCTAAGCAAAATAATCCAGAGAAAGACAAGTACCATATGATTTCCCTCATATGAGGAATTTAATAAACAAAACAAATGAACAAAGAAGAAAAGAGATAAACCAAAAAAAAAAAAACAAAACAAAAACAGATTTTAACTATAGAGAACAAATAGATGATTACCAAAGCAGAGGTGAGTGGGGAGATGACTGAAACAGGTGAAGGAAATTAGGAGTCCTTACTTTGGATGAGCACTGAGTAATATATGTAATTGTTGAATCACTATACAGTACCCCTGAAACTAATATGACACTGTATGTTAACTATACTGGAATTAAAATAAAATTTTTAAAGATACACAAAACAAACTGGTAGTGGCCAGTGGTGAAATGGGTGAGGCAGTAAGTTAAAAAGATAAGGGAGATTAAGAGTATACTTATCTTGATGATCACTGAGTTATGGATAGAATTGTAGATCATTATATTGCACATCTAAAATTAGCACAGCACTGTATATTAATTATACTTCAATTTAAAATAGAAAGAAAATATTATCTTTTTGGGGTTTTTTTGTTTGTTTGTTTTAAAGATTTTATTTATTTATTTGACAGACAGAGATCACAGGTAGGCAGAGAGAGAGGAGGAAGCAGGCTCCCCGCTGAGTATAGAGCCCAATGCGGGGCTCGATCCCAGGACCCCGGGACCACGACCCAAGCCGAAGGCAGAGGCTTTAACCCACTGAGCCACCCAGGCGGCCCAAGATTATCTTTTTGTATGTATCAAAGTTCTTGGGTCTTATTGGAAAGCCAGTGACACTTTTCTACTAGAAGAGCAGAAACATCCAAGGGATAGAGAGGATGCAGAAAAGCATTTTTCAGCAAGATATCAAAGTTCATTTGCTAGTGGTTAGGTCATGGGCTCTGGCAATAAAACCCCTTGGCTGCAAAAAATACTCTCCATTGCAACAGTGAGGATGCAAGCATGGACAAGAAAGAACCATGTCCTGCCACAATTTGAGAGAGAATTAGGAGAACTTCTCTAAGATCCTGTTGACCTCGACATGTCACAATTCTATAATTACTTTCACCTACACAGAGAAATGGAGCCTTGTTTCTGCTAAAGCCAGGACCCAATACAACGAAACATAGTTTGTCCAAAAATCAGTTGTTAAATAAGGGGTCAGTATTCCAGTGAATTTTAAGGACACTTTTGGGTGATATAAGATTATGAAGGAATAGTGGTAAAAAGTAGAGAGTTGGAAAGGAAAATAAAGACAAAGGAAAGGAAATAAAATAAATATAAAAATAAAATAAAATCTATGGCCTGAATAAACATAACCTACTCAAAAGTGCAAAGAACTCCCTTTGCTATATTTTAATGTAATTTCTGTTTTATATGCTTTAGGTATGCTGTCTGGCACTACCTGTTTTTCTCTAAATTGTACATCAGTGATTTTAAAAAAGGAAAGAAACCTCTTTAGTTTTTCCATTTTAGATTAAATAATTTGATGTAATGCTTCAAAAGTGAAATCTAATCTCACATGACCTCTAAGGTCTTTTTGATCTCTGCTCTTCAAGATGCTAGGAGTCTATGACATGCTAAACACGCAACCCAAATCTGCCATGACCAAGTCGATTTCAGATTTCCATTGTTACCAAGCTTGTGGACTAGATGGATACGGGCTTCGTAGAGTGGCTTATAATTTATCTGGTTGTCTTTCCGTGCTTAATCCATCTGTGGGAGTGACAGCTTGACATAATCACTAGCTTCAAATAAGTAATTCCATTCACTATCAGTTTTTAATTTTATTTCCTCATTCCTTTATTGATGCAGTAAAATGCTGGTTAATCTGCAGAGCCCAGGCAAGCCCAGTGTTGTCAGTATTAATTTCACACTACTGCATCTTCATGTTTGGTCTTATACAGTAATTAAAGGAAATCATTATAAAGTTGAAATTAAGCTGGATGTATAATCTTTGGTTTTCGTTTGCATGAGACTAATAGATGATTTATAGCAATCTTTATGATTTTCTTCACATAGCCAAGATTTTCCTTCTCCAGTAAAATACTGAGTCATATGCATTTCTTTGTCAATGTCTCTTTTATTTTATAGTATGCATCCTTCCCTAAAATACCTATTCTCTAGGCAGACAGGAGTTATTCTTTTAATTCTGTTAGACTTGTTTTCTAAGAGCCTTGGTTCTCAAAGTATGGCACCCAGAAGAGCAGCATTAAAAAATCACATGCAGTCTTAGAACTCAGGCCGCTATAACAGAATAGCGTAGGTCGGTGGCTTGTAAACAGGAAATTTATTTGTTACAGTTCTGATAGCAGAAGACTGAGCTCAGAGTGCTAGAATAGTCGAAATGATCAGGTGAGGACCCTCTTCCAGCTTGCAGACTAACAACTTCTCATCATATACACGTAAGGTAGAAAGAAGGCTAGGGAGCTCTCTGGGGTTTCTTTTATAAGAGCACTAATCCCATTCATGAGGGCTCCACCCTATCACCTAATTACCTCCCAGAGGTTCCACCTCCTAATACCAACACCTTAGGATTGCAACATCTGAATTCAAGGAGACACACATTCAGTCCATAGACATGGACATTTGCTAAAATGCAGATTCTACCAAAACTCTGGAGGCTGGCAAAACAGCAAGCTGTTTTCATAAGCCGTCTAAGTGATTCTAATGTATGCTTAAGTTTGAGAACCACTGAGTTAGAATTTTTATTTTTATTTATTTATTTATTTTAGTTAGAGTTGTTTAAGCATTTCACACACTAGATCTACTTTACCATTATAACAGCTTGTGGAGCAGCCCCATTAATCCCATTTTATAAGTGAAGGAAGATGGGCTTGAAAACTTAAGGATTTGCTTAAATTCTCAGAATTGGTAAATTGTAAGGCTTAGATTTAAACCTGAAACTTCACCATGTTTTTCTTCCACATTTCTGGATTTAAAAAATATCTCAAAGGAAATATCATGTGGAGACCCAGTACATAAATTAGATAAATCAGATATTCCTTTTACTGAAATGAAATTTTATTCTTTTTTTTTTAAAGATTTTATTTATTTATTTGACAGACAGAGATCACAAGTAGGCAGAGAGGCAGGCAGAGAGAGAGGAGGAAGCAGGCTCCCTACTGAGCAGAGAGCCCGATGCGGGGCTCGATCCCAGGACCCTGGGATCATGACCTGACCCAAAGGCAGAGGTTTTAACCCACTGAGCCATCCAGGCACCCCGGAATTTTATTCTTTTATTGAATATGGGAGTATGACTTCCATGAAATCACATCCGGCTTACTCCATGCCCCTCCCTTTGCCCCCATACACACATTATCACCCATAGTAAATAGTCAGCTATCTATTGATAGATTCTTCAAACCATAATACACAGACTCCATTTCAGGTTATAGCCATACTGGTAAATTCCTTGAATGTCATGCTAAATAATTTGAACTTCGATGTTACAAATCAGTGAGTCTACCCTTCAGGGCCAACAGATGGATATTTTGCTATGGACGGAGGGCTGGAATTTTGCAAGAGGTCCACCAATCTAGAGTCATAGGAAGCAGTTACTTGAAACAGGATGAATAGCATCTTTAAACATGTAATACAAATATGCAAATGTCTGGTGATTAATAAAATACCTATTTATCTAAGACTATACTAGATTCAGAATAATATTATGTCATCATGGATTTTCTTAAGCAACAAATTCCAAAGTTGAACTACCAGCACATAGTTATTTGCAGAATTTATTGTTGTTAAAAGGTAAATTCAGACTCAAAGTTTGATAATTCTTGCCACTTATGCTTCCTTTTGGTCCATACCTCCTGTCTCCATTCAAATTCAAGGTTTAATCTACCTCGACTATCAAAATAACTTGGGTGACCATATAATTTATCATCTAAACTAGGATACTTTTGAGAGTAAAAGAGGGCACTATTAATAATTACACTGGGATAATTGCCATAAACCAGGACAAGCCCTAAGCAAACAGAGAAGTACGGTGGCCCCAGCAAAAACCACTTCCTTCCCCAACTCTGGCCTCTATCTTTTGCTACCCAACATGCACATGGCTAGCACAGTTAATATATTATTCTGGTCATGTCACTTCCTTGCTCAAAGCTCTCCTCATTCCCTGACAGAAGAAAATTTAGGTTATTTATGCTGACCTTGAAGATCCTGCAGAAATTCAGGACTTTTATTTTAATCATTATCTCTAGTCAAGACTGGCTGCATGACTTTTGAGAGCCAGTAAAAAATGAAAACATAGGGGACGCCTGGGTGGCGCAGTTGGTTGGACGACTGCCTCCGGCTCGGGGCGTGATCCTGGAGTCCTGGGATCGAGTCCCACATCGGGCTCCCAGCTCCATGGGGAGTCTGCTTCGCTCTCTGACCTTCTCCTCGCTCATTCTCTCACTGTCTCTCTCTCTCAAATAAATAAAAATTAAAAAAAAAAATGAAAACATAGGATCCCCTGTTCAAAACTTTTTACAAATTTCAAAATGGCAACCACAGGGCAATAAACCAAATGTAGGGCCCTGAGAAGCTCCAACCAAACCAGACCACCTATTAGCCTCCTACATATCGGAAACTCTCCTCCCTTTCTCAGGTCCTCCTTGGAATGCCTATTCCTCATTTCTGTCCTTTGAAACTCAATTTGTATTTTAAAGTCCAGTTTAGAAACTATTTCTTCACCTATAAGGTTTATCTTCATTCTGCCATAATTTCTTCTTCCTTAGTACTCCCAATTCTGTTTTGTCTGCATACATCTCTTAGGTCATGTTGTATTACCTTAATCATCTTCTTCTATTACCTTAATCATCTGTATAACCTAGTTTCCAGTTCAGTTCAGTTAGAGAAACATAATAAGAATTCCAAGAATATTTGCTGAATGAATGCACTGGTAAATTTTTAAATTTCACTTCCTTTCCAAAAACGCAGAATATTATTATTTGCTAACAAAAATCCAAATTTCATTATACATTTTTCAACATTGCCTAAGTAGATGTTGGTTTATCTTCATTTGGAGAAAAATCTTCAATTCATACTTCAATGTATACATATACTGCCCAAGATTTCCTTTGTTCTTACACAGTATAGAAAAGAGAAGTGCTCCTAGGCACATATCAAGTGCCAAGCAATGTCACAGAAACATTCATAAAATGTATCTAATTTCCTGCTTGCAAAACCCATGTATTAATATGCCCAAGTTACAAATGGTAAAGTCACCTGCCCAAAATCACACAAGTGAGTCGGAAGTCATAATGGTATCTGTCTCCTGTCTGTGCCTCCCACCGTACAACACTACTTTCAGAAGAAAAGCTCATTAAGTGAAGGTGGTGACAATCTGTCAATTTAACATGCAGTTTATGAAAAGATGACAACAAACTGTTAAGGCCTATGATCGGGCATTTCCACAGTGGCATCAACCTGGTGGAATCTTTTTCCTATGTCTCAGGTAAAGAGATGAGCCATCCTCGGGATGTGGTCAGTTCTGAGGTTCCTCTAAGTGCTAGAGGACCTGGCAGCAGATCCAAGGTAACCACACAAGCCTGATCTCCTCTCCCTTCTAAATATATACCTTACAACTTTATGCCAGCCTTGGTTCTACAGCCTGTAAATATTTGTTAGCTAGAAATGAGTAAGTAGAGACATTATAAAACTCCTGAATTCCCACAGTGGACTCTAATGAGAAACACATCTCAGCTAATAATTCCAGATGGAAATAAACACTCAGGATCCCATAAGGGTCCATAGACCCCCTCCACAATGAAACGCCAGCTTTCCTTAGGCAAGGATGGTTTCACTTCAGAGTTCCCAAATATTGATTACAACATGCCCTTAGTTCTTGAGTCCTTGGTTATGTTAAAGATCTTGCCTTTGGATCTGAATTTTTTAATTCTGATTTACCTAATAACTGTGCAGCCCCAAAAATTGCCCTCAGAATCAACACATTTTATTTGCATTTGACACTTATGAAACAGCTGATGCTCCAGAGGGGGGGGAAATCCCTCAGAGTTATGAGAAGCTCACTTTAGGACAATTACCCAGGGTGGAAGTGAGGCTCTAAGGTCTAGGAAGTGGGGACAGGTCAGAACAATCTGACAAAGACTTATGTTTAACTCACTAATTAGAAACCTCAGTCTCTAACATAAGGAGGCCCTTGTAAGCTCAACAGTGCCCTGGGGTGAATGGGGCTTTTAACCCATACTTCAGAGACTGCCTGCCCCCCATTTTCTCTTCAGATCCTGTGTTATCTCTAAGCTTTTCTTTCCATTTCTGAGATAGGTCACAGAGACAACATAGTAGTCAGTGAAACTATTTCCTATCTAACACTGGCATGGATTCATTCTTTGAGATTCAGCTCCAAAGTCAAATTTCTCTGATGTTTCCCTCAATTCCCAAAGAAGAGGTTATAAAATGTTATAGCAGAAAAGATTATGGAATTTGGATCCAGTTCAAATGCTGATTCTTTGATCTACTTGCTGGTGACCCTGGGCACATACTTAACTTCTCTGAGCCTCAGATATCTTAGATGATGATCCTTACCCAATCAGATGGTTTTTTTGGTTTTTTTTTTTGTTGTTGTTGTTGTTGTTTTTTAATTAATTTATTTATTTTCAGAAAAACAGTATTCATTATTTTTTCACCACACCCAGTGTTTCATGCAATCCGTACCCTCTATAATACCCACCACCTGGTACCCCAACCTCCCACCCCCCCGCCACTTCAAACCCCTCAGATTGTTTTTCAGAGTCCATAGTCTCTCATGATTCACCTCCCCTTCCAATTTACCCCAACTCCCTTCTCCTCTCTAACACTCCTTGTCCTCCATGATATTTGTTATGCTCCATAAATAAGTGAAACCATATGATAATTGACTCTCTCTGCTTGACTTATTTCACTCAGCATAATCTCTTTCAGTCCCGTCCATGTTGCTACAAAAGTTGGGTATTCATCCTTTCTGATGGAGGCATAATACTCCATAGTGTATATGGACCACATGTTCCTTATCCATTCGTCCGTTGAAGGGCATCTTGGTTCTTTCCATAGTTTGGCGACCGTGGCCATTGCTGCTATAAACATTGGGGTACAGATGGCCCTTCTTTTCACGACATCTGTATCTTTGGGGTAAATACCCAGGAGTGCAATTGCAGGGTCATAGGGAAGTTCTATTTTTAATTTCTTGAGGAATCTCCACACTGTTCTCCAAAGAGGCTGCACCAACTTGCATTCCCACCAACAGTGTAAGAGGGTTCCCCTTTCTCCACATCCTCTCCAACACATGTTGTTTCCTGTTTTGTTAATTTTGGCCATTCTAACTGGTGTAAGGTGATATCTCAATGTGGTTTTAATTTGAATCTCCCTGAGGGCTAGTGATGATGAACATTTTTTTCATGTGTCTGATAGCCATTTGTATGTCTTGATTGGAGAAGTGTCTGTTCCTATCTTCTTCCCATTTTTTGATATGTTTGCCTGGTTTTTTTTTTTTTTTTTTTTTTAAAGATTTTATTTATCTATTCGACAGAGAGAGGTCACAAGTAGGCAGAGAGGCAGGCAGAGAGAGAGGAGGAAGCAGGCTCCCTGCAGAGCAGAGAGCCCGATACGGGACTCGATCCCAGGACCCTGAGATCATGACCTGAGCCGAAGGCAGAGGCTTAACCCACTGAGCCACCCAGGCGCCTGTTTTGTGTGTGTTGAGTTTGAGGAGTTCATTATAGATCCTGGATATCAACCTTTTGTCTGTACTGTCATTTGCAAATATCTTCTCCCATTCCATGGGTTGCCTCTTTGTTTTTTTGACTGTTTCGTTTGCTGTGCAGAAGCTTTTGATTTTGATGAAGTCCCAAAAGTTTATTTTCATTTTTGTTTCCTTTGCCTTTGGAGACATATCTTGAAAAAAGTTGCTGTAGCTGATAACACAACAGCATGGCAGGATACAAAGTCAATGTGCAGAAATCAGGGGCTTTCTTATACACTAACAATGAAAATACAGAAAGGGAAATTAGAGAATCGATTCCATTTACTATAGCAACAAGAAACAAAAGATACCTGGGAATAAACCTAACCAAAGAGGTAAAGGATCCGTACTCGAGGAATTACCAAACACTCATGAAAGAAATTGAAGAAGACACAAAAAGATGGAAGACCATTCCATGTTCTTGGATTGGAAGAATAAACATTGTTAAAATGTCTATACTGACTAGAGCAATCTATACTTTTAATGCCATTCTGGTCAAAATTCCACCAGTATTCTTCAAAGAGCTGGAGCAAATAATCCAAAAATTTGTATGGAATCAGAAGAGACCCCCGAATCACTAAGGAAATGTTGAAAAACAAAAATAAAGCTGGGGGCATCACGTTACCTGATTTCAAGCTTTATTACAAAGCTGTGATCACCAAGATAGCATGGTACTGGCATAAAAACAGACACATAGACCAGTGAAACAGAGTAGAGAGCCCAGATATGGACCCTCAACTCTATGGTTAATTAATCTTTGACAAAACAGGAAAAAATATCCAGTGGACAAAAGACAGTCTCTTCAATAAATGGTGCTGGGAAAACCGGACAGCTCTATGTAGAAGAATGAAACTCGACCATTCTCTTACACCATACACAAAGATCAACTCAAAATGGATAAAAGACCTCAGCGTGAGACAGGAATCCATCAGACTCCTAGAGGAGAACATAGGCAGTAATCTCTTCGATATCAGCTACAGCCCAATCAGATGTTTATGTGATGGTACCAGGTTAATAAATGTCAGCTCCTGTCTCCTCATCATACCCCCACTATATTTAGTACCATCATTACACATTTTAGACTCTACCTCTTAGTCAGGTTCGAATATACATGATTTGTTTTTTTCTTCTATGATGCAAACTGCCTTTCAAGAAAGGGAGATGTGCATCCTTGTTGGCTCAGTATGTATTTCACAGCATATGTTCAGTGCATGCTCCTTATATGTAATTAAATTAATTCTATTCATGGAAAAGAAATAAACTTTGCTTCAAAAGGCAAGGCAAATAATAATTAATATAGACATTAATCCAAAGAAGATATGCAAATGGCCAACAGTTATATAAAAAGATGCTCAACATCTCTAACCATCAGGGAAATGCAAATTAAACCATAATGAGGTCACCTGTTAAAAAAGAAAGAAAAGAAAGATCAAGAGAAAAGAGAAGAGAGAGAAGGAAAGAGAAGAGAAAACTGGAGAGAGGGTAGGAGGAAGGGAGGGAGGGAGGAAGGAAGGAAAAGACAAGAAAAATAAAAGAAACAAAACAATAAGTCTTGGAGAGGATGTGGAAAAATTGGGATCCTTGTGTATCACTTGGGAGAATATATAAGGATGTAACCACTATGGAAAAATGGTATGGGGGGTTACCTAAAAATTCCAAATAGAACTATCATATGATCCAGCAACCCCATTTCTGGGCATTTATCCAAAAGAACTGGAAACAAAATCTCCAAAAGACATTTGCACTTTGACATTCATTACAGCATTCTACGCACTAGCCAAGAAATTGAAACAATCTCAGAATCCATTGACAGATGAATGGATAAAGAAAATACAGTATATACATACACTGGAGTATTATTCAGCCTTTAAAAAGAAGGAAATCCTGTCATATGCTACAACATGATGAACCTTGAGAACAGTATATTAAGTGAAGTAAGTCAGTCACAGAAGGACAAATACCATATGGTCCCACTTATTTGAGACCTAAAGTAATGAAACCCATAGATACAAAAAGTAGATTGATAGCTGCCAGAATCCAGGAAGGGTGAAATGGAGAGTTGTTGTTCCGATGGGTAGAGTATCAGTCATGCAAGATGGAAAAGAGATCTAGAGATCTGCTGTACAACAATGTGCATAACACTACTCTACTGTACACTTAAAAAATGTGATAAAAAGGTAGATTTCATGATATGTGTTTTTACTACACACAAAAATTATTATTAATAATTTATTGCTCCTCTGGATTGCTTTTAAACTTGTATTTCATACTTCATTAAAAAAATTAAAAATTAATTTAAAAAATTAAAAAAATCTTGAAAGAATAGAAGTATTTTTAGTGCCTTGCTACTTAATACACTGGAACAAAACAAAGTCAAAATGTAGTCTTTTCTCACTAGCACTTGCCTCTAAACAGTGATACTTGATCTGAGTATCACAACAGTCAAACCAAGAGGTATCCCCAAAGTAAACTAGCTCAGTCAATATAACCAATATTATTTATTTTTATTCACAATAAGTAAAGAGTTCAGATTGCACATGATGATGAATGAGTGTATGTGCATTTGATTATCTTGTTTTCAACAGGTTAATCCTGTGAAAGCATGACCCTCACATTTCTGTTATGGCTCAAATAACTATTCCATGATGTATTTATTTTGTCAAATTTAAATTTTTTTCAAAGTGGGTCACTTTAATCTTTTCATCTACACATTATGACTCTTTGAAGACAGATTAGGTACACTTTTTTCTTTTCTGCTCTCCTCGCCTCATCTCTACTCCAATATCTAGCAGAGTAGTTTGTCTATTGTAGCCTGTCAGTGACATTTTTTTAATGGAAAAATATTTATAAATTTATTTTTTTTAAAGTACTGCAAGTATTTCATTAGACGAGAACAGAACTTGCTCGTTTCTTCTCCAAGCATTTCAAATTCAGAATACTTTAAGGAATAGTTATGTAAACATTTGCTTCTGAGGGAGCTATTGATGGAAGAGTTTCTATTTTACAGAACTGTATAGTCAGGAGGATTATAAGGAGTCTGACACTTCATGTATTATGATTTCTAGGCTTATAAAATAGGAAATTAAAACCCAAATTAACCTGGAGAATTGACTATTGAGGACTCAACCCAGGCTATACCTGGCTGCGTTTAACTAAAATCCCTGGCTTTTGGGGGTGCCTGGGTGGCTCAGCCAGTTGGGCAGCTGCCTTTGGCTCTGGTCATGATTCCAAGGTACTGAGATTGAGCTCCACATCTGTCTCCCTACTCAGCAGAGAACCTGCTTCTCCCTCTGCCTCTGCCTACCGCTCTGCCTACCCATGCTCTCTCTCTCTCTCTCTCTCTCTCTCTCTCAATCTGTCAAATAAATAAGTAAAATTTTAAATAAAAATATAAAAAAATAAAATCCCTGCCTTTGCCACAGCAGAGACAGTAACTAATATAACAGCTTTTAGTGGATCTCAGAGTATTTCTCTGGACAAAGAAATACGCTAGCATTTACTACATTGTACCATCTTAAAGTATCTTCCCTCTTCTCCTTTCAAAATTTCACACACACACACACACACACACACACACACACCCCTTTTTTACACACTCAGCCAAGGAACATTTGCCAAGTCTTTCTGACCACCAGGGGGCCACCACGAGAACAGACAAGGCTGAAATATCTCTTAAGACACCAGCGTCATTCTGTCAAGGAAACAATTGTGTGGATTACTAGAATACGAAAAATATTGCCTTTCAGAAACCAGAAGCTTTCTTTAAATGACGGTACTATAACTGTGTGAAGTCATTCTGTCAGTAAAATATAGTGTAGCACAAAAATTTAGATTCAATACATTTTCAATCACTCACTGAATTCAAATTATCATTTCCTTTAGAGTGACTGAATCGTTTATAATTTTAAGGAATTATTATTTTTTGCATTTGCATTTATAAGGTGCATAACTGAGTAATACAATAGTACATGTATATAATTTATCATTGTATATTTGCACATACATTGGAATAGAAATTATTAATTTTTGATGAGATAGATGGTATTGTGAATTTTTTTTAAGTCCTTAGCTTTTAAATATATTTTAACTATTTATGGATGAAAGTGAAACAGTGTCCAGGACTTGTTTCAAAATATTTCAAAAAGGAAGAAGTATATGGAAAAGATATTAAAGAAATGTGACTATGTGCATTATATAATGATCCAAATATTGCAAAGTATTTTACACACTATATGCATATGTATGTAATATAATTTTAACTTAATTTTTAAAGATTTATTTCTATTATTATTATATATTTGAGGGTGAGAGAGGGGCACAGGGCAAGAGAGAATCCTGAGGCAGACTCCCCACTGAACCCAGAGCTCAATCCCAGGACCCTGAGCTCATGACCTGAGCCAAAATCAAGAGCCAGACATTTAACTGAGTCACCCAGGAGCTCCTACAATTTTATATTTAAATGATATAGGTAGATGGATAGAAAGAAAAAGCTTATGATGAACCCTAAGTGTAAATAAAGGCTAGATTTTTAAGATAGTATTACAGATAATTTTTATCTTCTTTGACTTTTTTCTGTGTTTTATATAACAAATATGTATAAGCAATATAATCAGGAAGATACTATAAACACAAAGCGTCCAAAATTATAAGTATTTGGATATACCAAAAATTGTATAAAGATGATATTTAAACACACAACTATAACCACATTCCTCTGGTATATTATAGAATGTGGTCATGTCAAATCACTGCTAGGAGGTAGCAATGGATTAGATGTTTTATATGCAAACTACAGGCAGAGTCCTTCTTTCCCTCCAGAGTATTCATGCTTTAAGAGTTTCTTAGAATAGTAGTTTTTAATCAAGGACAATCACTTTTACCCAGGAGATATTTGGCCACGTTTGGCAACATATGTAGTTGCCACAACTGACATCTAGTGGGTGGAAACCAGGGAGTCTGCAAAACATCCTACAATGTACAGGATAGCCCCAACAACACAGAATTACCTAGCCCAAATCATCAGTAGCACCAGAGCGAGAAACCCTGTCTTAGAATCATGTTATTTCAGTCCTGGAAAAAGTCTTAGTTCTACATAATACTTCCATATTTGATATCAGAAAACTAAAATAATTCATTTTTCCCTCAGCAAGTATAAAATAGAATATTATCTGCTAGTGAATCAGACCTGAATAGATGAAAATCCTGAAGAAAATAGCTCATGGCAAACATTTCTCCTGACATACTGATGTATCTAGAGCCTTCCACTGAGAAGATTCTCAACTCAAAAATATTAGTGTAGTTAATTTCGGCCTTTCCCTTGCACAAAGTGAGTGCTCATTAAATCTGTTGACTCTAATACAGACTATACCCATTTCAATAAGAAATTTGGGTTTTGCCTCAGAACTCAACTCCAATTTCAATGCCCTAGTTAGACCTGTTGAAAGGGATTTTGTTAGGAAGACTTCTTATGAATGACACTAGCCATTAATAAATATGGGAGGTTAGTTCAGAGACCAGTTTTTCAGCAGTTTTAAGTTGAACTCTTTCAGTATCTTTGAGATAACACAGAGCCTTTATAGAGTTACACAGAGGAGTGGAAATAATAAGGCTAACTAACCTACCATAATTAATGTTAGAGAAATAATGTTTCCTCAGTAATACCAACATAATAGCATAACAAGAACCAACAGTCAATACACGAATGATATAAGCATGCATTTTAAAAAGTCCCTCACATACAACATCTGAGCACGGAGTTTCAATGGCTGACCACATCACAAAAACAGAAATGATAGGCATGGTATGCCTCCAACTGGAGAACTCATCATCACCTGTATTTGCACCTCCCTTTAAAAAAAAAAAAAAAAAAAAAGAACTTCAGTCTAATTAAATCTCTAGTATTTAGGAATGCAAACTGGGTTGAAAAAATGAAAGAAAGTGATTAAAGCACAGGGCAGAGGTTTCTCATGTAGGAAGAAGAGCACACTTGGAGTATCACTTGAGTAACTATCAAATGTCTTTTTCTTAGTCTGAGTGACAGGTGCATCATGGGAATCTATGAAGCTCTACATGTGTTTTATTCAGTTTCCTGTATACTTCATAATAAATGTTTTATTAGAATTTTATTTTACAATGAATAATTATTTTATAAAAGCAAAAAAGACTTACAGTCGGACATCTCTTCAAATAATTCCGTTTATCTCACTCACAGAATTGAGGAATGACATACGAAAGCCATGTGTAGTGGCCATGGTACAGAAGGTAGGCATCGCCCATTCAGACGACATGATACAAGCAGAATTTGAGATAAATGTTCTTAAGCCATACTTTCAACATACATTCTTTGCTTCACATTCACAGTCTCTTACCACTTTAACTGACACAAGCTGGGGAAAAAAATGACTTTTTAATATAAAAGGTAGGTGTTCCCATAATTGTGGTGCTTAATCACTATTCCTATGACACTTTACTACCATTGGAAACTCGTATCTTCAATCCATCATGTGTAATGATAAGTAGGCATGTTTAGCAAAATTACATTAGCATTTCATTAAATATACACAGTACAATGGGTGACATTTCAAGTCCCTAATGACCTGTCATTTGCTGGAATTGTTTAGGTCAGTAACAGTGATGGCATTGCCTATTTGTAGCCAAGTCTCAATTATCCATCAGTAGATGATCCAAGAAGACACTGCATTAAAATTCACATCAACAGTCATTGCTTCTTGGCTATGGATCTGAATCCATAGGGACACTTTAAAAAGCAATTGCTCCAGTGCTTAATTACATGATGAGGAAAATAAGACTCAAACAGATTAAATGACTTGTCCAAGGTCAATCATCTGATAGACGGTGAAAAGGTGCAACTAGAATTCAGGCTGGCTTGATGCTGTAACCAGTACTCTTGCCACCAGGAACTTTGGAATAATTTACAAACCATGTGTTCTTTTTCAGTCTTTTCAGGATTTACCTGTGTATAGTGATGTTTACACTGCACATGTTACCTGTGACCTGGAAATACCACCCCAGCTGCTAACATGATGGCACAAGATGAAATAAATGCTTGTTTCAAGCTGGTCTCTGTGGAGAGGAAAACTGTACTTCAAAGGAAAAGTAAACACTGCCTATAGCACATCCCTCTCTATTTTAAAATTTTTGATTACATGGAAGCTGTTTTATAATTCCATAAGCTTTAGATAACTGAGAGCAATACCAGAAGATCCTGTCTATAGACATGTTAGCTTTGTCCAATGGGAATTCCATTATTCTCCCTCCTCCACTGGAAGAGGAAGTGGAAGAGGCCAGTTTTGCTCCCTTTTCATATTCATTTTGATATTCCTAATTAACAAATGTGGTTATTCTTTGGATTCCCTTTTGAACTGGGTACAGTATGTGGTTGGTTCCTTCACTGGTTAATAAATTAAAATAAAACTCAAGACATGTTCCTTTTTATATCCACATAAAAGTCATGATTTACCTGTTTTTTGAAAATTATCTTTTCAAACTGTTACTTATACTGCTATTAGTATTACTATTGTGATTTCTACTACCAGAAATATTAATACTACTGAATTAATGAGAAGTTTTGTGTGAGCAGAAATCTACCATATTCTTCAAATTAGGCCAATATTTTACTTTCACTTGCTCATTAATCTTCACAAAAATTTTAAGTAGGTAATCCTATTATTACCTCTCTTTACAAAGGAAGAACCTGGGGCACAGAAAAGTCAATTCACTTGCATCTGGTAACATAGCCAGTATCTTGTCTAGACCTTAATACCCAGTTGCATCTAATTCCAGAATTCATGCTCTTAGTTATAATATTATGCTGATTGTTAGCACAACACCACTTAAGCAAAATTACTCCCTCCACTGGAGAATAGAAGTAGAAATATCAACTATCTAGAAACAAGCCAGACAACTCAAGCTGAGGTTTGTATCAGTTTATTATATGACTGTCCTCATATCTAGACTGAAAAATGAATCTGAATCTGGAAAGAGATGTGGGGGAAATCGCCCCAAGGTCAAGACAAGAAAGTTGAATCTATTTGACCATCCTAAGTTTATTGTGTTTTAGTTATTATATTAAAAAATGTTGGAATACCTAAAATGCACAACTCTAAATAATAAGGTGTAAATATGCAAGAAAAAATATTCTCCACATGATAGTAGAAAAAAAGTTCTAGAATTTTATTATGAGAGATTATATATTTCCTAATTTCCTTTATTATTATTAAAAATTATGATTAGGAAAAAATTATCATTAGACACTATCACCAAATAACTATACTATCTAGTTATATACAAATGCACTTCTGTTCAACCAACAGAGATACTTTCAAGAGTATCTCTAAAATATTTTCATTCAATAAAATAATACATAACTTTCTGACTGACACTTACACTTATTTTATTTATTTTATTTATTAGCATCACTTTTTATGCAATGTCCATCTTTTGGCCTTTCATCTGTGCATTTCTTTTTTTTTTAAAGATTTTATGTATTTATTAAACAGAGAAGATTACAAGTAGGCAGAGAGAGAGAGGAGGAAGCAGGCTCCCCACCGAGCAGAGAGCCTGATATGGGACTCGATCCCAGGACCCTGAGATCATGACCTGAGCTGAAGGCAGCGGCTTAACCCACTGAGCCACCCAGGCGCCCCTGTGCATTTCTGAATCTTATCAATTTCTCCATCTTCTAGATTTTCACAGCATTCTTTTTTTTTTTTTTCCTTTTTGGAACTAATCAAATTCCAGTTTTACTCATTATCAGGGTCATTTTGCCCTGAATTTCTGCCTGCAGGGGCACTAGCAAGATTACTGTAAAGTTATGTGGTAGCTTCAAGTTCAGTGGATCCTTTCTATGGCCACTGATGGAAATAGTCCACCATTGAGATTTTGGACTTCTAATTTGGCAGTATCTAAGGCTAAGGTGATGAGAAACATAAATCTGCAAATGGGTTAGTCATTAAGAATGATGATGAGAAGTTAGTGGTACTTCCATCCTTTAGTTCCCAGACTTCTGTGTTCTATCTAGCTAATGGGTCAACATGTATCAGTCACACATTCAACCTATATCTACACTCTGTAAGATACTGTCCCTGAGCACTATTGTAGCATTTTTCCATATCTATCCTCTCAATGCCATGTTCCATTGTTATCAAGTGTGACCCATTTTGTCTCATAAATTTTCTCACACTTGACCTCAATACCACTACCTTATTTCAAGTCCTTATTATCCACTTGGATTTTGTAATGCTTTTAAGTGGTCCTTTTCCTTCTTGTCTCTCCTCCATTTTCAACAGTGTGCCAATAAACATGATATAAATGAAACCTGCCCCTCCCCAAACTATTTCTAGATCTGCATGTGGACCTGCTTCCAATTCCTATTGACTTTTTACTACATTACTCATTATCCCACCCACAGCTTCAGCTGGTTCTTCAAACTTCACCACAAGCATTGATTTCTGCTTACTTTGGCTGCATTACCTTACCCTGTTTCAAATCCCCCCTCTGGCTATACTGCCAGAAGCTCTTCTAGTCTGGACTAGACCTGGGAAAGTCCCACAAGGCCTAGAACTACTACTAAGGACAATTCTCCTGCCAAATGTGTCCTGGACTACCAAGAACAATTGGGACACTTCTTACCACTGAACTGGTAAGTTATTTTATACTATGGATGCTTTGTGCATGCCATTCCCTCTGTCTCAATATCCTTTGCTGCTTCCTACTGGCAAATCACTATTCAAAAATAAGCTCATATATTGCTTTCTCTAATAAGCCTTTTTTGGAAATAATGAAAATATTTAGGCCTTCCTACAATACTTAACACAAATCAGTGATATAATACTTTGTCACATTAATAATAATAACACAGTGCAGTAATAACATGATGGCACAAGATGAAATAAATGCTTGTTTCAAGCTGGTCTCTGTGTCAATCATTGGTCTGTGTGAATCAGTCAACCTCCAAACTGTGGGCTTCTTAAGGAGAGGAATGACATTCGATGTCTAACATACCATCCATTTCAGGTCTTGATGATGCATGTTTGTGAATCATTGCTGAACTGAATTAAACCAAATTGTTTGAGATCCAGTATGTTTTCCATCTTTCCTTCTACATGGTTAACAAAATAGTAATTCTTTTGTATTAACTTATTTAACAACACAGTTTCAAACTAAATTCTTGCCTAAAATTCATTCTTCCCAACAACTGGCTTCAGTCTTGTGTAACAATTGCATTTACTCTGATGGTAGCTTTTTTGTCTCAACAGTAACAGCTTCCGGGGCAACAGGAAGAACTTGAAAAGACTTGTTCTTCCAGTAGGGACTGGTGAAGGTGAGGCCAAGGAGAGCAGGCAAAAGCCCCATCATGCCCGCATATGGAGTGTTTGCTGTATTTTGTTATGTATGCCAGGGCCTCTGCTTAACTGAGCTGAAGATTAAAGTATTGAGGAAGCAAAGAATTGCTCAACTCCCCGGATAGGTGGCTCTCATTCAGTATCTGACAGGTAACTCTGTCATGTGAGTACAGTCTGTACTTGGAAAATCTCTGCATGGCCTGTGCAATGTTTGCTGCTTACCAAGGTTGATAGCGTTTTGTAGCGCTGCTCATGGGATACAGAGTCAGCCATGCCTCCAGGCAATGAACCCTGAAACAAATTATGTTTCCATCTCTCCCCTGTGTGGGTCTGAACAATCTCTAAAGCAGTCTAGTAAACAGGCCGACAAGACTCTACTTGAGTTGCAATCCTATTTATAATCTAAAGCTAAGGACTTCTGAACTCACACACCAGGCTGGAGCATGTTAGATCTACAGTAAAGAATCCAAGATTTGCAATTTAGACATAGGGATATGTCTAAAGGGGAAGGCGGTGCTGTTAAATTAAAAGGGATGCATTTTTTTTTAACATGTCTCAATGTGAGAAGGAGTTTAGAAAAGCTACAGAGTAGTCAGAAAGTGATCTGTGCCACAGCAGAAGGGCAGTGGGCCTATGTAAATTAAAGCTCTAAGCCAATATAGAAAGCATGTTTTAGGAAGTAAATAATGCCATTTAAGGAGACGATTGCTAAAGAAGCCTCACTGCCTAATGGGGGGCAAGTCATACATTCAACAAATATTTACTCCAGACTTTGGAGCTGACATGGCAATATACGCAGTACAATGGTAGGAAATAACCCCACCCCTGGGGTCCCACTAGTTTTATATATTACGCTAACCAAAAAAAAAAAAAAAAAAAGGGAAAGATTTTTTTTTTTAAACCTTGTAATTTATAAAAAGAGCCTGAAGGAAATAAAAAAATGCTGTTCTGTTTCTAATGACAGAGCTACTTGAGCAAAGTGTGTGTAGCTATTCTGATCTGTATCTATAAAGTGCTGCTCCCACATGCACCCCAAAAGTACACACACACACATAGACCAGACCCTAATGTTTGTGACCCTTCACTTGAGGTTTGTTCCAACTCTAAGTTTTGACTGCCCTGGTCTTTCTTGCCATTCAAGACGGGATGTTAGAGCATGTGAATTATATTTCAGAAGGACACAACTACCTACTGATATATGGTTTTAAGCTTCAGTTTAGAAGTTTAAATTGTCTAGATCAAGATGACATAAATTACATAAAGTGAACAACTGCCCAGTTTTTGTTTCATTTAGTTCAGGTAGCCACGGATCCTGATTACTTAATATTGGTAATAATTATAATGTCACCTTCACGAAGACTGTGATAATTCTGTTAACAGGCTGAAAGAAAAATATATGAAAAAGAAAACAATTGTAGTGGAGTGGACATGAAGTTATAAGAAACAAAATCATCGCCAAGAGATACAATCCTAAAACCAATCCTAGTTGAGAGAAAGATCCATACGTTACGTTCATGAAATGTCATCTCTCAGAGGGGACATTCCTATCTTCTCATTCCAAACAAAATCCTCATAAAATCTGGCTTTAGAAAATTCAGGTGCCTAGCTGTATGCCACATACTCTGTGACTGGTTAATACCATTAGTCCATAAATCTTCCAAACACAAATATCCATTCAAATGTCACTTTCATATATTATAAACATATTTAGATGCACTGTACCTCTTGTTTCTTCAGTTGGAAATTTTTAAAAAATCAACAGTAAAAATCAACAGTAGGTTTTTTGTTTGTTTGCCTTTGTTGTCTTGCTTGGCTTTTAAAATGAACTTGTAATAAAGAGATTTGAATTAATTCATGGGTCATGATACATGATCAACACTGATCCATGCATGACCCTCTTTTATTTTATTTAGTTACTCATTCAACTCAATAATTGATAAGCATCTGTGAACCCAACAACCAGGCCAAGAACTAGAACACTAACAAGTATTTACACGTTATCTCTGCGTTCGTCCCATCCTGTCTCCCTGCCTACAGCTTAAACCCAAGTTACCTATCATAATGTCATTTGTATTTTATTCCCGTTTTTCAATAATAGTCTTATTACATATAGCATATCCTCAAGCAATGTGTTCTATGCTGTTTTTTTACTTTAAAAAAAAAGTCTATTATGTTATATACACAACCTCTAAGGTTTTCTTGTTACCCCAAACTAGATATGATTCATCCATGCTGTATATTGTTATGGTTCATGCATTTTCACTACTGTGTAATGTCATAATTTTAATGATTCTTTTTTTTTAAGATTTTATTTATTTATTTGTCAGAGATCACAAGTAGGTAGGGAGGCAGGCAGGGCGGGGGGAGAAGCAGGCTCCCCACTGAGCAGAGAGCATGATGTGGGCTCTCGATCCCAGGACCCTGAGATCACGACCTGAGCCAAAGGCAGAGGCTTTAACCCACTGAGCCGCCCATGTGTCCCTTAATGATTCTTTTTATCTACTCTCCATTTGATGGTTATTTACATTTTACAAAGATATTTTTACTTTCTTTTTGTTCTTATGATGGTACTTCTGTAAACATTCTTATACATGTGTCTTGGTGCATGTAAGCAAGGATGTCACTTGAATTTTTGTCAAGGGGAAGAATTTATAGGTCACAGGATATGTGAATGTTCATTTTTGAAAGACAATGCCAAGTTGTTTTCCAAACTGGTTAAAAACAATATAGGAAAATAAAATGGTACAACTACTTTGATCTACATCAGACTTCACTAACTCACATCTCTCCAACAATTAGTATTATCAAACTTTTGCTGCAATCAAATGGATGTAAAATGATATTTCCTTGCAGTCATGATTTATAGTAATCTGACTACTAATTAAGTTAGCTAAATCTTCACATGCTTGTTGTCTAATCACTTTCCAATAAGTTTGTTAGATAATTGTACTAAGCAGCCTAATAGGGAGTAATTGATTCTGGGGTGTTTCTAGCCAAACATTCTCTAACTTACCTTCCAGAATAGTAGCTTCTTAATAATCAATCAATTATCAGGCATTCTATCCATATTGTTCAAACTGTATTGCTAATCTATTTGTCTCTCCTGTGTACTTAAAGTTTTACTACCTAACAAGGCTAAAAAAAGAAAACCCTCTGGAATGAAAGCTGGCAAATCCCAAAGGCAAAGGATGTTTTCTAAATGTTGCTTATCTTTTTGTTTATATATGTAATTAGTTCCAATTTATTGGAGGTTTATGTGAATTAAGGAACTCAATCACGTTAGATCTAAGACCTGTTCTTCGGCGAGTGTAGACTTTTCTTTTATGTCTTCAAATATCTCTAGATTTCTTTTGGGACTGAAATATATACAGCAACATAAAAGATCATAAAAAATAATTTTCATGTTCTTTCCTATTACATAGGAATTTATTTAATTCCTAGAAGATATGATTTATAAAATAATGTAAACAGTTCCTCCTTAGGAAGCTATATATCACTGTTCTACTGATATTGCCATATGTAGGAGTATCAGGAAACATCTACAATCCATTTCATGTACTCTGTTATGGAAATATTATTTCTCACCCTGTCCAAAGGGTTGCAGGGAATGATCTGATATGTTGTAGTTTTTTTTTTTCTTCCCTGGATATCCAATATCAACAAACTTTTTCATCCTTGTATTGGAAAAGGAAGAGTAAGAAGTTGAGAAGAGCATTTAAAAGCCAGAATCACAGAATCATAGGAGACAAGCTGTCTTCAGTCCAAAGTCTAGGGATGTTCCCTCACTTGAGGGTTTGTGGCACCTCTCCAGGTAAAATAATGATATATTCATAAGGTGAGTAATGGTATACCCTCATTGGGGGAAAATGTAGAAATTGTGTAGCCAAAACTCAGTTACTAGTCTCTCAAAATAAAGATCTTTTCCTTCTCATAATTAGAACTTGCTATTATTTTGGCAAAAATTAAAGATCAGTTTGTTTTTGGAAGTCATTTTGAATGTATTTGTTATGTACTAATCAGCACAGGATGGTCTGGTTGCTTTTCAGAAAAAAAAATTGTATTCCAGCTATAAATGATATCTCCTAACAAATTTACTGTAAATCAGTTTGAATGATAAACAATTCTTGGATTTCTTACACCTTTCATTATAGGGTTTTGTAACAGCCAAACAAAAACAAAATAAGTCAATCTGAATCATTTAGTTGAATATCTTAATTTCTCCATTTTAACCAATATAGGATTTTTGTGATTATTTCTCATATAAGTGTACTGCCAGTCATAAATAGAAACTAGCCCTTTGGTAAATTGAATAATTTCCACAGAATGATTATAGAATATGTTTTTACTTAAAGTATCTACTATTAATGTGCAATTTATTTTAAAGCATCTTTTGTATAAATAACAAGTTGTCTTCAGTAGATGCAAAGAATACCCAAGATGGTGCGAGAGTGACAAATGACTAGAACAGAAGAGAAACAGATTGGAGCTAAGTAGTTTGTTATAGCTGCAAATGGAACTTTGCAAAGGAGTATAACCCTGCACTCATTCTTTAAATCACCTATCATAAAATCACATAGGAAGAATCAGAGTCCTGACACATAGAATGTGGAGAGGTCTGAAGCATGTACTCAATGAATTCTGACTCTAAGAGAATATATCCCTCACTTCCAATCTCCAGGACAAAACAGTGCTCTGGCAGACTTTCCCAAATCAACTGATGAATATTTATTGAGTATCTACCATGTGCTTCACTTTGAGGGAAACAAATCCTATCCTCAAAAAAACACAATTTACATTTTTAAAAAGACTTGTAAGTATATAATTAATAGTTTTTCTCTTGGGGCACCTGGGTGGCTCAGTGGGTTAAGCCTCTGCCTTCAGCTCAGGTCAGGTCCTGGGATAGAGCCCCACATCGGGCTCTGCTCAGCGGGGAGCCTGCTTCCCCTCCTCTCTCTGCCTGCTGCTCTGCCTATTTGTGATCTCTCTGTGTCAAATAAATAAATAAAATCTTTAAAAAAAATAGTTTTTCTCTCCCTTTCTTGTTTTGTGCATTATTTTTCATTTAGTCACTCAACAAATGTATTTATTACATAATTAATGCAGAAAGTACCAAGAAGCCCTGCAGAGAATAAAAACATAAATGATATAATTTCCCTCTCTTTTTTTTTTTGTTTGCTTTTTTTTAAAGATTTTATTCATTTATTTGAGAGAGAGACTGTGAGAGAGAGCATGAAAGGGGAGAAGGTCAGAGGGAGAAGCAGACTCCCCATGAAGCTGGGAGCATGATGTGGGATTCGATCCCAGGACTCCGTGATCATGACCTGAGCTGAAGGCAGTTGCTTAACCAACTGAGCCACCCAGGTGCCAAATAAAAAAAAAAAAAAAAAAAGAGTTTAGGGTCTATTAAGGAAGGTAAATATATGTATATAAGTAATAGCATCGACAGCCCTGAGTTTGGGGTTGGATAAAATGAGTTAATATATTTAACCCAGATCACGGAGGTGGGGATAGAGGGAGGAGAAATTGAACGAAAATGGTCAAAAGATACAAACTTCCAGTTATAAGATAAATAAGTACCAGGGATGTCATATATAACATGATGACTGTAGTTAAATGGTATACTAGAAAGTTGTTAAGAGAGTAGGACCTAAGAATTATCATCATAAGGAAAATAAAACTTTTTAAAATGTTTTCTTTTGGGGTGCCTGGGTGGCTCAGTGGGTTAAAGCTTCTGCCCTCGGCTCAGGTCATGATCCCAAGGTCCTGGGATTGAGCCCCACATCGGGCTCTCTGCTTGGCAGGGAGCCTACTTCCCTCTCTCTCTCTACCTGCCTCTCTGCCTACTTGTGATCTCTATCTGTCAAATAAATAAGTAAAATCTTTAAAAAAAAGTTTTCTTTCTTTTATGTATCTGTCTAGTATGATGGGTATTAATTAAACTTATTATGGTAATCCTTTCATAATATATGTAAGTCAAATCATTATGCTTAAGCTTAGACAGTGCTATATGTCAATTATATCTTAAAATTACATAAAAAGAAAAACAGAAAATAAAATAATGCATTTTAATATTAAATAAAAATATAATACTCAGTGTTTGATATATAGAAAAACTCATTATCCACTTATTATCATTTTATTATTATTTTCAGAGCTGGATCAACATGGTCGTGCAGGGGTTTGTCAGGTAGCATATAGAGAGAAGGACATAGCTTCTACCTATACATTAACATCCTTAAGTCTGTGTGTCCTTATAGCTTCCACCTTTCTCCTAAATTTTAGATCTATATTCTCAACTTTGTATGGCTCCTCACTCTGGATGACAGGCAATAGTTGAGGGAAAGGCAAGAGAGGGATTAGCATAGAAACAAAAGATCAGAGTTCTATCTTTGGAGACTGAAGAAAACAGAGGTAGTAAATATCATTGATGCCAAAGTGAAGATAGGCTTTAGGGCTAAATGGAGACATCTATAGAGTCAGACTGACTCTTGTGCTTACAGGAAGAGCTTTTCTGCCCTCCATTAAAGCACACCTACACACAAGTGTTAGTTTCTATTTTCTGAAAGTGCAGCTCAAGGTATGTACAATGTACCTATTTACCCCAACCTCTCCTAAAGGAGGACATTTCATCATTCATGGATCTTGTGGGATTATTTTAGACACACTCCTCATCAGCACCAGTGGTGATTTAAATTTTGCAAACAAAATCAACAGCTGGTGAGGGCATTGCTGCTTATATTGCAGAGCTGTGCCATCTGTTTCACAGTGAATTACAAGATTTTTTAGATGACATATTTCACAATCATTTTATATGTGGGGTTTCCCATCAATCCTTCTAGCAGTGTCCTTCTGAAAAAGGCCCTAATGACAAAATATGGCCATATATTACTGAAATTAAAAGAACAATGTCCTATAAATAACTAACACACAAGTGGAATTCTTGATGCTCAGAGCTGCTGGAATAAAATCACATAATCAGAGATACTTCAAGATTTGTGGTCTCCCATCCTTGCTAACATCAGGCTATATGTCCTTTTGTTTACCACCAGTTCCCTTTCATTTTTCCCTCAGAGGCTATACTATACATGTTTGCTTCTCCTTAAAACCCAGACTTGATGCCTCCTCCCTCCTCCTTACTCATGGACACTATATTCCACGTGATCAAGAAGGTAAGACCAGAAAACAGCAGGTCTTTCCCGCTTTATCCCCTCCTGCCTAGAGTGTATTTCATCTGTCTATACCCCCTCAGAATTTCCTCCTTTCATAGTGAAAGAGGATTTCCTTTTCCTATCTGAAGCACTCCACCCTGTGAATTCTAATGCCAAGGTCCTCACGGACCTGTTTCATCAGTTTCCCTATCTGTAACTTTCCCACATTCCCACTCCACCTCTTCCTTTTCTTCCTCTCTTTCCCCTATTGTCTTCCCCCTCATTCCCTTTCTTTCCCTCTTTTCCTCTCTCCTGGGCCTTTTCCTAAAATTGATATACATTTTTGTTTTATATAGTTAAGTCTCTTCAACCTGGAATAAGAAAAATGCCTCTCTGTGACCCCATATTCCTCTCTACCTCTACTTTTTTAGTGCCAAACTCATTGATGAATTTCCTGCTATTTACCATCTCTACCTCCTAAAAAGCAATTTATTCCTCACCCTGCTGTGATCTGACTTTTGTTCCCTGACTCCACTGGAACTGCTCCTACAGAGGTCACCAAGGACTTCCATATTTCCAGACAATGTATAATTCTCAGTTCTTTTCTGACATAACTGTCTTGAAGCATTTGACCTATTTGATTAGTCTCTCCCCATTCTGAAAACTTCTATCCCCTCTGTATCTCTGACAGACCATGTCTCTTGGCACTTTGTACCTTCAGAGATGTCATGCTCTTTTGGCTTTTACTTGGCTTGATTTTCTTTTCTTGCCCTGGTTTGACTGGTGCCCTCATTCCAGGATACATAGAACAGATTCATTAATTCTGTTTTGTACTTGTACCAGAGCTGCCAATATATTCAAGGCTCTTCTATCATAAGTATTATGTTCTGAACTCCTGCCTTCCACAAAGACATCTAATCAATGCAGGCCAGACCCCTAGCCAAGCAGAAATACAGAAAAGAATGTAGGAATGGATCTGTGATTTTAACTACTAATGCAGAATTAAGTCTTTTCTATAAGATGTGGTACTTGTTGGTTCTCCATTCAAGGTCAGTAGTGGTAAATCAGTAGTGATGATGCAATCAGGGGCCCTCATAACAGGTAGTTTTTTATGATCTACATATGGGGTTCAAAACAAGGAGTAGTGGGAGGTGAAAATGGACAGACAGAAAGAATCCTAATCATGAAGATCCTTGTATGTTATGCCAAAGCAGTAATTCCATGAATTATAAACAAAGAAAAAAATGTGTGGAAGTTGTAAAAAGACATATGGCAGGCCTCATAGAAATTGTGAATCATTAAGTCTGAGTTAAGGGTCAGGAAAAACTTTTCATGTATTTTGGAAGAAAACCCCCAGTTAAGAACCATTATGCTAAGGTGTTTGATTTTAGAAGAAAATTTATATAATTAATATCATTACCACCATTTAAAAATGATGATTACCAATTTCAACAGCGTTCTCAATACCACTTAGCATTCTATCCATATCTCCCCAATTAGCTTGTACCCATATTCTCTACACGTTGTAGCCTTGAGATACAGACTCTTATTTTTCCTCAACCAAATTCACAAACTCTCATGTTTGCATCTGCCCTTTCCTTCCCCGACCCCGCCATCCTGTAACTATAGATTCAGTGTTCCTTCTCTTTATTTATTTATTTATTTATTTATTTGAGAGAGAGACAGTGAGAGAGAGCATGAGAGGGGAGAAAGTCAGAGGGAGAAGCAGACTCTCCAAGGAGCAGAGAGCCCGATGTGGGACTCGATCCCAGGATCCTGGGATCATGACCTGAGCTGAAGGCAGTCACTTAACCAACTGAGCCACCCAAGCGGCCCGTCCCTTCTCTTTAGAAGACTCATTTCTCCACCTGTCTTGTGAATGCCATTCCCCTCTCAGTCTTTCAGGGACTACTTTTCTTTGGTAATAACCTCTTAATGCTCAATCTTCAGACCACGTCTCTTTTTCCTACCAGATATTTTCTATTAGCATTCAAAGGTGCTACAACTCTGGTAACCTAAAGAAAGAGGAGGAGAAGGTGGAGAAAGAGAAAGAGGGGAGAAGAAAGAAGAAAAGTCGAAGTCCCATGCATGACCTGGTAACTCCCTCCAATTACCATCCTTTCTTTTAGCGATCTTTTATACCCACATAACTGTAAAAGCTGTCTTCTTCCTATCCCCCATTCTGACTTCTCTCAGAACACTACTAAAACGTCTCTTGCCAAGGTCACAATGACAAATCTGTGTCTAAACATAATAGACAATTATCAGATCATTTAGAGCTCTCCAAAGTATTCAACATAACTGATCATCCTCGCCCCTTGAATCTTTCCTCCAGGCATTTAGGATTCTACCTTCTTACAGTTTTTCTCCCATTTCTTTAGTTCTTCCTTTACAAGATCCTTTTTTGGCTCATTGTTCCCTACTTAACCTCTACTTATTGGAACTCTCCATGGCTCCATCCTGGGGATTCTTTCTTCTCACTATGTATTTGCTAACTTCTTGACCACTTCTACTCTCATAATTTTTAAATAATGTCTCAATATCAACAGATCCCAAATGTATGTCTTTTCTAGACTTCTACTCAAAGTCCAGACCTATGTCGCTAAGCATGATACGCTCTAGTTCCATCCATGTTGTCGCAAATGGCAAGATTTCGTTTCTTTTGATGGCTGCATAGTATTCCATTGTGTATATATACCACTTCTTCTTGATCCATTCATCTGTTGATGGACATCTAGGTTCTTTCCATAGTTTGGCTATTGTGGACATTGCTGCTATAAACATTCGGGTGCACGTGCCCCTTTGGATCACTACGTTTGTATCTTTAGGGTAAATTCCCAGTAGTGCAATTGCTGGGTCATAGGGCAGTTCTATTTTCAACATTTTGAGGAACCTCCATGCTGTTTTCCAGAGGGGTTGCACCAGCTTGCATTCCCACCAACAGTGTAGGAGGGTTCCCCTTTCTCCGCATCCTCGCCAGCATCTGTCATTTCCTGACTTGTTGATTTTAGCCATTCTGACTGGTGTGAGGTGATATCTCACTGTGGTTTTGATTTGTATTTCCCTGATGCCGAGTGATATGGAGCACTTTTTCATGTGTCTGTTGGCCATCTGGATGTCTTCTTTGCAGAAACGTCTGTTCATGTCCTCTGCCCATTTCTTGATTGGATTATTTGTTCTTTGGGTGTTGAGTTTGTTAAGTTCTTTATAGATTTTGGACACTAGTCCTTTATCTGATATGTCATTTGCAAATATCTTCTCCCATTCTGTCAGTTGTCTTTTGGTTTTGTTAACTGTTTCCTTTGCTGTGCAAAAGCTTTTGATTTTGATGAAATCCCAAAAATTCATTTTTGCCCTTGCTTCCCTTGCCTTTGGCGATGTTCCTAGGAAGATGTTGTTGCGGCTGAGGTCGAAGAGGTTGCTGCCTGTGTTCTCCTCAAGGATTTTGATGGATTCCTTTCTCACATTGAGGTCCTTAATCCATTTTGAATCTATTTTTGTGTGTGGTGTAAGGAAATGGTCCAATTTCATTTTTCTGAAATAAGTCAAGCGGAGAAAGACAACTATCATATGATCTCCCTAATATGAGGGAGTGGTGATGCAACATGGGGGCTTAAGTGGGTAGGAGAAGAATCCATGAAACAAGATGGGATAGGGAGGGAGACAAACCATAAGTGACTCTTAATCTCACGAAACAAACTGTGGGTTGCTGGGGGGAGGGGGGTTGGGAGAAGGGGGGTAGGGTTATGGACATTGGGGAGGGTATGTGCTTTGGGGTAAATTGGAAGGGGAGATGAACCATGAGAGACTATGGACTCTGAAAAACAATCTGAGGGGTTTGAAGTGGTGGGGGGGGTGGGAGGTTGGGGTACCAGGTGGTGGGTATTATAGAGGGCACAGCTTGCATGGAGCACTGGGTGTGGTGAAAAAATAATGAATACTGTTTTTCTGAAAATAAATAAATTGGAAAAAAAAAAAAAAAAGTCCAGACCTATGTATCCAACTAAAATCTCAAACATAAATGTATTCTTATTCTTTTTAATACGCTTCTCAATTCTCTTCGCTTCATGACCCAAAAGCCTGTATATGTCATCCTTAAAAACACTTCATCTGAGTTTATGTTTATTCTATACACAAATATATCATAAATATATCCACTTCTCTGTGATACTACAGTCATCTTGGTGTCTAAGCCACCGTCTTGCCCTGGTTGGAATACTAAATAATAAAGTCTCCTCCACTTCCAATTTTGACTATCTAAATTCACTATTTTAGAATGCAGCTAGAATAATTTTCATAAACCACAATAAGATGTCATTTCCCTGCTTATAACTCAATGACAACTTCCTACTACACTGAAGACAAAATCCAACATGGTTCATATGGCCTATTATTCTGTATCATCTAGACCTCCCTCTCTAGTCTCATTGTGTTACATTTTATCCCTCATTTGCTATGCAACAGTCATACAGGTCTTTTCTCCACTGCTAAAACATGAAAAGTTCTTTAACCACTTTAGGATGCTCACATAAGGCCCATTCATTCTATCTGCGAAATTCTTTCTACCTCTCCTGTTTATTGTGCCTTCAAACCCTCTGTTTATGTTTTGCATTATTAACTCTACTCCCCTTTTAAGGCAAAATAAATGTCACTACCTCTGAAAAGTTTTTTTCTTGACTCTCCTCCCTATATGAGGGCTTAAGTATAATCTCTCATCACACACTTTTCTTTTCCTTTTTGCTTATTATTACAGCTAATTGCTGAATATTGAATTCTGTAATTACTCCTAGATGAGGAATAAAAGAGGGACATTCCTACCAATCTTACAGAAATAAATAGGACTACAAGGTAATTTAGATTATCTAGAAGAAATGGACAAAACCTCAGAAACACCCAAGCTAGTAAAACCAAGTTAAAAAGACATAGAGAAATAAGTATATAACAAATATATAATATTATATATATTATAATATTAAGTTATATTATATATAATATATAGTACATATATTATATATATTATAATAATAAGTATATAACAAATATATAACAAATAAAAAAATTAAATTAGGAATTAACTTCTCACAAATAAAAGCTCAGGTCTAGATGGGTTCACAGGTAAATTAAATCAAATATTTAAGAATTAACTCTAAAAACTCTTCTCAAAAACAAAAAAAAAAAAAAGAGGGAAAACAACCCAACTCTTTCTTTTTTAAATTTTTTTCTAAAGATTTATTTATTTATTTTAGAGAACAAGAGAGCACCCACACGTGAGCAGGGTGAGAGGCAGAGAGAGAGGGAGAGAGAATCCCAAGCAGATTTCAAACTGAGCACAGAGACCCATGAGAGGCTCAACCCAAGAACCCTGAGATCATGACCTGAGCAGAAATCGAAAATTGGCTGCTTAACTGACTGAGCCACCCAGGAGCCCTCAACTCATTCTATGAGTATTACACGGATATCAAGACCAGATAAAGATATTACAGAAAACCAGGATCTGTGTGAATGCCAAAATCCTCAAGAGGGGTGCCTGCGTTGCTCAGTTGGCTAAGCGTCCAACTCTTGATTTTGGCTCAGGGATGATCTCAGGTTTGTGAGATTGAGCCCCACATGGGTTCAGTGTGGAGTCTGCTTCTTCCCTCTCCCTTTGCTCCTCTTCCCACTCGTCCTCTCTCTCTCTCAAATAAATAAACAAATCTTTAAAAAAAAAAAAAACTGAATAATTATATTCCATAACTAAAAGGAATTCATCCCAGGGTAACAGCTGAAAATCAGGCAATGTAATACACCATGCTAATAGAATAAAAGACAAAAATTATATGATCATCTCAATAAAGGAAGAAAAATACATTTGACAAAATCTAACACCCATTTTGCTAAAAACAACAAAAAATTAAGACTAAAAACAGCTTTCTTAACTTCATAAAAGGCACCTATGAAAAACTCACAGATATTATACTTAAAGGAAAAACACTCAATCATTTCCCCCTAAGATAAGAAATAAGACAAGAATGTCCATTCTTACCATTTTCATTCAACATTGTACTAGAATTTATGACAAGAGTAATTAGGCAAGAGAAACAAATCAAAAGCATATAGATTGGAAAGGAAAAAGTAAAATTACTCCCACTTGCAGGTGACATTGTCATGTAATAGAAAAATCCAAAGTAATCCATTAATAATTAGAACTAATGAGTTCAATATTGCTTGGATACAAACTTAAATACAAAAATCAATTCTATTTTGAAATACAACACGTGAATAATTTGAAAATTCAATTAAGAAAACAAACCCACTTATAATAATAGCAAAATATATAAAATACCAAGGAATAAAATTTTAAAGTGTTATACTTGTACACTAAAAATATAAACAATTACTGAAAGAAATGAAACATTTAAATAAGTAAAACAAGATCAAACATTTATGGATAAAACTTAACACTGTTATGATGTAATACCCTGCAAGTTGGTCTACAAATTCAATGCAATCCTTATCAGATTTCAACTGATTTCTTGAAGTAATTGTCAAAATGTTTCTAAAATTCATATAGAAATTAAAGGAGTGAGAAATAGCCAAAACAATCTTGGGTGGGGGAGGATAAAGTTGGAGGACCAAAACTTCCCATTTTCAAAGCTTACTTACAAATTTATAGTAATCAAAAAAATACAATACTGGCATAATATTAGACATATAGATCAAAGGAACTGAACTGACAGTCTAGAAAAAAAAATCTTTCCATTTATGCCCAATCAATTTGCAACACCGGTATCAAAACAATTCAAACAACAAAAGATAGTCTTTTTGACAAATGGTGTTGGGAAAACTGGACATCCACATTCAAAAGAATAAACTTGGACCTTTTCCTTATATTGTATTAAAAAATTAACACAAAATGGATCACACATCTAAACAGAAGAATTAAAACTATCAAACTAGAAGAAAACTTGGGTGTAAATCTCAGTGACCTTAGGTAAGGCAATGGTTTCTTAGCTATGACATAAAAAGCACACACAACAAAAGAAATATAGATAAACTGGACTTCATCAAATTTAAAAAGAACATCATCTGTAATGTAAAAAGATAACCCACAAAAGAAAAGAAAATACTTGCAAAGTACATATGATGAAAGGCTTGTAATACAAAATATATAAAGAACTCTTTCTAACTCAGTACATAAAAGACAGTACATAGACTTAATTTTGTGCCACTCCCCTCAAATTCATATGTTAAATTCTAATGTCCAATGTGATGGTATTAGGAGGAGGGACTTTTGGAGGGTAACTAGTTCATGGGGTCAGAGCCCTCATGAATGGAATCAGTGCCTTCATAAAAAAAGACCCCAGAGAACTCCCTGATCCCTTCCCCTATGTGATACACAACAAGAAGACAGCTTTCCATGAACAAGCGAGTAGGTTCTCACCAGGCACAGAATCTATAAGCACCTTGATCTTTGACTTTCCAGTCTCCAAAACTATAAGAAATAAATTTCTATTGTTTATAAGCCATCCAGTCTATGGTATTTTTGTTAAAGCAGTCTTAACTGAGGCAGAAATTAGTACTGAGAAGCAAAGTGCTGCTGTAACAAATACCAAAAAATAAAAAAAAAGAAGTGGCTTTGGATCTGGATGATGGGTAGAGGCTGCAAGAGTTTCAAGGTGCATGCTAGAAAAAGTCCCATTGCCATGAAAGGACTGTTAAAGAGGATTTTGGTGACAGTTCAGAAAGAAAAGAGGAGAGCTGAAGAAAAGATTTCAATATTCTTAAAGAATATCTACCTAAGTAATTCTGAATAGATCGTTGGTAGAAAAATGGACCGTAAAACTCATTCTGATGAGTTTCCGATGGAAATGAGGAACATGTAATTGCACAATGGAAGAATAATCCTAAAAGCAATTCAGATATCACCAAGGCTGCTCCTCCCATCACAGTTTCACAGCTGGAGAAATATTTGCCCCGGGATGAATTATACCTGGAGTCTCATTCATATCTCACTTAGATGATATTTATATGAGACCCTGAGCTTAGACTTGAAAGTTGATGCTAAAATGAGTTAAGAGATTTGTGGCTGCTGGGATGTAATAGATGTATTTTGCATGTGATAAAACCATGAATTTGGGGGTCTAAAGACAGAATGTTATAGATTTCAATTTTTTATATCCTCCCACAAGTCATATGTTAAATCCTAATGTCCAATGTGATAGGATTTGGAGATGGGGGTCTTGGCAGTGATTGGACCATGAGGGTAGAGCCCTAATGAATTGGATTAGTGCTCTTTATAAGAAGACCTCAGAAGATACCCTCACCCATTCTATCATATGATGCATAGTAAGAAGACAGCTTTCTATGAACCAGGAGAAGGCCCTCACCAGACATGGAATCTACTAGCAAATTGATCTTTGACTTCCCAGTCTCCAAAACTGTGAGAAATAAACTTCTACTGTGTATAAGTAACCCAATCTATGGTAATTTTGTTAAAGCAGCCTTAACTGAATGAGACATAACCCAGTTTGAAAATGGGCAGTGGATTTGAATAAACATGTCTCTAAATAAGATATATAAATGACCAAAAATCACATGAAAAGATGCTCTACATCATTAATCACTAGAATAGTACAAATGAAAACTATGAGATACCATTTACATCTGTTAGAATGGCTTAAAAAAGACAGATAATAACAAGTGTTGAGGAGGATGGGAAGAAAATACAACCCTCATATGCTGCTTGTGAAGATGTAAATAGTGCAGACATTTTGGAAAACTCTTTAGACATTGCTCAGATTACCAACCATAGAGTTACTGCAAGACCTAGGAAAGCCAGTACTAGATATACACAAGAGAAATGAAAAAATACATCCACACAAAAACTTATTCAAAAATGTTAACAGTAGTGGGCGCCTGGGTGACTCAGTCATTAGGCAGTTGCCTTCAGCTCAGGTCATGATCCCGGGGTCCTAGGATCGAGGCCTACATCGGGGTCCATGCTCAGTGGGAAGCGTGCTTCTCCCTCTCCCACTCCCCCTGCTTGTGTTCCCTCTCTCTCTGTGTCTCACTCTGTCAAATAAATAAACAAAATCTTCTAAAAAAATGTTCACAGGGGCGCCTGGGTGGCTCAGTGGGTTAAGCCGCTGCCTTCGGCTCAGGTCATGATCTCAGGGTCCTGGGATCGATCCTCGCATCGGGCTTTCTGCTCAGCGGGGAGCCTGCTTCCTCCTCTCTCTCTGCCTGCCTCTCTGCCTGCTTGTGATCTCTCTCTGTCAAATGAATAAATAAAATCTTAAAAAAAAAAATAAAAAAATGTTCACAGTGCTATTATTTATAATAGCTAAAAAATGGAAAAAACCTAGATGTCCATCGACTAGCGAATCAGTAAACAAAATTTGGGGTATTCATGCAATGGAATATTATTTAGCAATTTAAAAAACAAAGTATTGACACATTCTACAAGAATGAGTCTTGAACACATTACACTAAATGGAAAAAAGGTCATAAAAGATGGTGTATTATTTAATGCCTTTCATTTGAAATGTTCTGAATAAGCAAATACAGGGAGACAGAAAACAGAATAGTAGAGGTTACCCAGTTGGTGGACTGGGGAAGAAGAATGAAGGATAATTGTTAATGGATATGGGTTGGGGTTTCTTTTTGGAATTTTGTAAATGTTCTAAAATTAGACTGTAGTGATGGTTGCACAACTCTGATTATACTGAAAACCACTGAACTGAAACAAGCAGACAGACAAACCCAGTCTGTATAATAAATAGATAATAACTTAATAATTCTGTTTGATAGTAAGAGACAATAACAAAAGCTCTCAAAAGTTCAGGTAAATACCACAATATTTGAAACAGGTGAGAAATAGGCAGAAACTAGATTTCGGGGCATGAAAGGGTAAAGTCATCTAATAACACAGATCCAGGCACTCAGGGAGTGTCTAGTAAATGTACGTTGATGATTCTAAGTTCTGTGATCTGGCAAGGTACTCCGGAGATCACAACATTCATCCTTCTGCCCCATAAAATCAAACCCAGATAAATGGGCCGTTTTCAGTTTTCAGTGCTGCTTTTATAGCCAAACAGCAGCAACAATAACAACAACAACAACAACAAAAAAACAAACAAACAAACAAAAAAAAAACCACTCCACACCTTCACAATCTCTTCTGATATGCTTACTTGATCTGGGTCAGATGCTGAGTAGCAGTGGTGAGAATTTCCTCTCTGAGCCTTTATGATCATGATATTGAGCATTCTGGTAAGCACCTCAAGGTAACAGATGGTGGCATGGCAATAGAAGAAAAAGAGAACAGCTAAATACTTCAGAAGAGAGAGTTCAAGACAGTGAGTGAGATTTAGAAGGAGCAGGGAAAAAAGAAAAAAGCCAACAGCAGGGAGAAGTACTGGGGCAGGAGACAATGAAGATAGAGTCATAGAAACTTTGATAAGGCTGGAAAGTTTAGAGAAAAGAGAGGAAAGTAAGAAAAATATAAGGTGAAAAAAGAGAACAGAGTTGTATCCTTTTTTCTTTTTTCTTTTACCAGGCCCACTTCTTCTTTCTCCCAAATATTGATAAATATGGAGCAAAACAAGACATCTGGCCCTGCCATTTACTCTTTGTTCCACCAGCAGAAAGGGTATTTTAAAATCCAGTACTCAAAGTGAGGAAAAAATATTCAGAGGAATTGGGTTAGCAATACAGTAGTCCAATCCTCTATAATACCTCTTCTAGAACAGCAGAGGTTAATTACTTACTTATAAGAATAACCAGTTATTCTTATTAACTGGTTAAGACATAAATATGAACTGTTATCTTCTATCCAATTTATAATGAATATTAATGGTAAAAATAATTCTACAAAATAAGACAAAACTGCACATAGCTAAGTTTGTTAATTGACTAAAAACTGACAGAAGTATAACTTTTTGATAATATTTTTACCTGCAAACTTTGATTTAGAATAAATGGACTTGATAGATATAATGTCCATAAAACAAAACTTCTAATTTAGTAGCTATAATTGTTGATACAAATAAAAAACTTGATTAGAAAGACTTCATTTTCATTGAAAATTTCACATGGAAAATTATTTTGATGAGAATAATTTCAGCAAAATAAAAATGAATATTAAGAAATTGGGTGTGGTGCACCTGGGTGGCTCAGTGGGTTAAAGCCTCTGCCTTCAGCTCAGGTCATGATCCCAGAGCCCTGGGATTGATCTTCGCTCAGCAGGGAGTGTGCTTTCCTCCTCTCTCTCTCCCTGCCTCTCTGCCTACTTGTGATCTCTCTCTCTGTCAAATAAATAAATAAAATATTTTTAAAAAAAAGAAACTGAATATGATTTGAGTGTTAGGTAGGAAATTAATTAAGGAGTTAAATTATCTCAATAGAGAAAAAAAAAATCACAGTACAGATTTCTTTTGTCCGAGTACATTCCTCTCCATGCATCCTGGAGGTATTCCTGAGGGTATGCATGCAAGCACATAACAGGCCCCTCTGTATCTATTTCAGAAGAAGCTTGATTTAGTTGCCCTTCTGATAAATATCTTTAATTCAAGAGAATAAGCAGTCCATATTCCCTGGGTTTGGCATGGAGAGGGAACAGATGATCTGATAGGTTTTGTTCCCTCTAATTTTTGTGACTAATCTAGAGGTTCTGTTTGAAAGTCTCCAGATCTGGTTCCATTCTGGTTTAGCTAAAAACATATTGCATGAAGCACTGGGTGTGGTACATAAACAATGAATTGTGGAACACTGAAAAGAAATTCAAAAAAATAAATAAAAATTTTTAAAAAACAAACCAAATTTGGAACAAAATGTACTCTTTTCTCAAGAGCCAAGCCCTCAGAACTATCCTAAGGATAACTGTGAAAGACAAAACAAACCAAGTACGGTTCAGAGTGGTCATGAAACTTGTCAAAGGTCTAAAGAAAGTCAAAGTAGCCTAATTAAATTCAGACAGTGAGTCTAAAAGAGAAGGCCTTAATTGCTAAGAATTCTTCTATTGCCTGGCTTAAGGTTCCTCTATGGAGGAAACACCTCTAGAGAAAGTCCCATCCTGCCCATACCTTCCTACTCCTCTTTACGTGATTGGTAAATTGAAAGAAGGAACAGGGAATATTCTTCTCAGCTCTCTCCTCTGATTGTCTTTAGAAGCCAATTTTCCCTCAAGGAAGATGCAATCTGAGTTTCTTGCTCCAATAAAATTTACAAGTGCACACAAGTACCTGTCATTATTTTTGTATCAGGAACACTGATTTGTCTACCTCTACCTGGTGAACACAATGATGAATCTGTCCCACTCTGGGCTATAGAATTAATAAATTCATTTGCCACATACATAAGCGATGCTTTCTCATGGACCTTTGCCTAAAATAAAGTTGGTATTTTGATGACCATCTTGACTCCCATTTTTTAGATGGTTCCAAACTCAGGCAAAGAGAGGAATGCTGTACATTAACTGCTAAAGTTCCAAAATAAACCCCAATCTGCTTTCTTTTCCCTCTAGCTATTTCCTTCCACAGAAACTTGTGAAATTTTTGTTTATGGTGTGTGTGTGTGTGTGCACGCGCGCGCGCATGTGCGCTCTTTATTTTTAGGCAAAGGAAATAGAAGTAAGAATTTGGGATTCAGTTAGTATTCTGACAATCTTGAAAAAACTAAAAACCATAGTCTTCTTTAAGTTTCTAGAACACAAAATTTTAAGGAAAAAATAAGAGTGGTGACAAGAAGTAGAAGTAGGTAGGGCAGGGAGACCTATGTTCACCTAGAGCAGGCTTATTTCATGTATGAAGGACATTTGAAACAAATAGATATATTTTAACATTTAGTCTCTAGGTTATGTGAAATAAACAATATTCTCTTGAATAAATTTCCTCTTAATATCTTAGAACACACCCATGTATTTTTCATGAAATTGATCTCAGATTTGAAAAATTGGTTTGAATCTCATGAGACTTAACTTTTAAACAAAATGAGCATTGGTAGTAGTAGTAGTATTTTGCAAACAGATTGGTAGGTTTTCCTGTATTCTCAAACCATATTGGATTTGTTCAATAATGTAATGAAAAATACTCTACAAGAAAATGCATGTACCCCAGGGATTACATTTCTATTTATGCCTATATTTGCCATCAACATCAAATAAATACCAGAATAGTGTTACTGCAATTATATGCAGCAAAAAAAATATCAGAAATCTTTGAGAACCAAAGGAGAAAAGCTCTGAAACATGAAAATAAAGAGTGCTTCTCTGGGTACATAGAGTGGCCCCAGAAGAAATTGTAAGGCAGATGAAGTTTGTCTTTCAGGTTTTTTTTCTTTCTTTGATTCTTTTTAGACACTGTATAATCTCATGCCACTTTTACAAGACTTTGAACTTAGCCTATGTTGGCTAAAACAAGAGGAAAAACCATCCTTACTCAGTTTTCCCCAAGCACCTCAGTCCATTTGGCTTACTTCTACACATCCTTCAAGAATTAGCTGAAATACACAATAGAATATTACTTGCTACAAAAAAAAAAAGAACAAAATCTTTCCATTTGCAACAACATGAATGGATCTAGAAGGTGTGATGCTAACTGAAGTAAATCAGTCAGAGAAAGACAAATACCATATTATTTCACAAAGCAAAAGAACAAAGAAAAAAAGAGACAAAAAACCTGACTCAAATACAGAGAACAAACTGAGGGGAGGCAGGTGGGGGGGGTGGGTAAAATAAGGTTATGGGGATTAAGAGTACACTTACCATGATGAGCACTGAGTAATGGATAGGAGCGCTGAATCACTATATTGTACACCTGAAACTAATATAACACTGTATGTTAATTCTACTTGAATTTTTTTTTAAATGAGAAAAAAAACGTTAAAAAAAAGAAGAACTAGCTGGGATGTTCCCTTCTCTGAGTTAGAGATTCTTCTGTTTCTATAGTTTCCTATATATAATCAAACAGGGAAGAATAGAAGGCATGTCTTAAGCCAAAGGATAAATGGTAGCTTTAGCCTACCTGGGTATAGGAAAAGTCTGAGCAGATAATGCCTATTTATAACCCAACAATCACCACAGGTGCATCTGTCTACCCTGCCTTCACTTCAGCCTAGCCTTGCTTTATTATTCTATTTCAAGCTGAGAGAACTTGAGAGAGAAGCCCTCTACCTGGGTATTTCTGTCTATAAGAGGAGTGTCTCTCTTCACAGAAAATTCCCCAATTGTTTTAACCTATATCCAGTGCAAAATTTCACTGATATTACTAACAGGTGCAGAACCAATTAACTGATTTGAATTTTACCATCATCATCAGCACTGTCAACAGACTCTTACTTAATGAGTATCCCTAGAGCACTACACATTGCACTCAATGCTAATAGTTCATCTTCTTTCCCCCAAAGGACATTTTAGTGAACAGTGAAATAGCTAAAATATAGACATGAAAATGAAAAGGCTAGAAAAATAAAAATAATTAATAATTGGTCCCTAAGTAAAGAGCAGATCTTTATTCCTTCTTAATATCAATAGCTATAAGTCATTCAAATATATAAAGAGATTTATTTATACACAAAGTGAATAGAGAGAAAAAGATGATGTTATAGATTGAATGTTTGTTTACCCCCCCCCAACCCAGATTCATATGTTAACCTAAAGCCCAAGATGACAATATTAGGAGGTGGAGACTTTGGGAGGTGATTAGTTCCTGAAGGCACCACCCACATGAATGGGATTAGAGCCCTTATAAAAAAAGACCCCAGAGAGATCCCTGTGAGAATACAGCAAAAGTGGCTGTCTAGGAAGCCAAAATCAGAACTTCATCAGACACTGAGTCTGCTGGCACCATAATCTTGGATTTCCCATAAAGAAATAAAACTATAAGAAATAAATGTTATTCAAAAGCCATCTAGTATGGTATTTTTTATTATAGCAACCTACATGGACTAAGACTGATGATGATGATGGTGATGATGATGTTGATGATACAGGTAGATCTAAACAACATGCAAATGTCCATAAAGATCTGTAGTCTAGACAAAGACTGATATACCTATGTTCATATATCTTTATCTAGATATCTATCTATAACTCTAGATAGATACAAAGAGAGAGATACAAATGTTTAAAAAGTCTTGTTAGCAGCTCCTAATATATTTAACATAAGTGGATATAATACCTTTGATTTTATTGATTAAAATGAACTGGCTCACATTAAGAACTTTCCTCAAACATTATTTAAAATTATTAATTCAAATGTGAGCTCTATGGTTAGAAAGAGTACAGTAATCCTGGATAAAATCCAAACAAGAGCTGTAACTTTGACTGAGGAACTGAGTGAAGAAATTTCAAGGCTGAATAGAAATAGCTAAGGAAGGCTGTAAGCCTAGACCTAATTTAATTTGTGAGCCCCAAAGTAGTAAGGGAATTAGTTAACCTAGTACAAATGAGTTTTCCAAAAGGGATTTATCTTTAGCCTGAATAATGGAAACTAAGTCCAGAACACGTAGAGATCAAAATCACTGGTTACCAAAAAAATATTCTCAAGCAGTTAACACTGAACACAAAATTAAACACTGACACAGACCTCATTCCCGAGATGGAACACAATGTTACCCGGGTAGTGTACTAGATAACTAAAAAAGTTTCATACCTAATGTGTGATATATTTGTCTATACATTTATGTGGCATACTGCTTTGTTTTAAGGTCTATTTAAGAACTGTTCAAAGGATAAGAGTGCTGCCTAACGATGGAAGTAGGTAGGTCGCAGAAGACGTCACAAGACACAAAGGTTTGAGCAGATTCTTAAAGAGCACGAGGTTAAGAAGAGAACCTGGAGGAGAGGTCAGAATTGTTGGAAAGAAAATTAAATTGTTGGAGAGAAAATAGGAATGGAATTAACTAATGCCATGAGGCTGGAGAGAGAATGGTTTGTTTGAAGAAGAAAGAAGAGTTTAAGAGTGGTCAGATTGGAGAAAACACAGGAAAGCGTTGATTAAAGTTGAAAAACCATCCATTCTATCCTAAAGAACTAGAATATCTACAGGCTTAAGAATCCCTTCTTTAGTGATTAGAAATCATATGACACTCCTCACCCCCCACAATTGTATAGTATTCAGTGTCTGATATTTTCACCTCTGCTAACAATGGAATTTACATCAAAACATGAATACCAATTGGTAAACAGAACATGGCCTTGGCTGTAAAATTCCCTAAACAATTTAAGTTAAAAGAAAAAAAAAACTTTAAGTAAATAAATATATACAGTTATGCCACAAGAAAACCATCTTACATTTTTACCAAGTTCTCTTCTCTATCTACTAAGGGACTAACCTCATTATAAAACCCCCTGGAGTATTCTATCTTTTCCACAAAAGAGGGAGGGGGAAAAAAAAGAACTTTCCAGGGATAGTTTTGCACACAAATGACAGGCATAGGTTTCTAAAGGATGGTTTCCAACCTGTTAATAGTTTTCAATACACAACAGCTGCAATCCATGAAAGAGATAAATATTCATGGCACAAAGCATTTATATGTATCAAATGTATATTCATGAACAAATGGCTTCCCCCGCCTTTAATAGTGTTTGCTGCGCAGTCAGTGAAGAATGGACCAAGCCTCCCCTGGCTGCTACTGCTAAGTCCCCACCGCTCCATCTCCTGAATGTCAGTTCTGCAGTGGTTACCAACAGGATAATAGCCATGAAAAAGAAAAAGAAAAAAAAAAAAATGTGCCCTGACTCATTCCCCACTCATTCCAGATCAGATAGCAGCACCTCCCTGTGTCAAATATTAATGACAGGTTTTCTGTAGCTGCCAACTTATTTTTCAGGATAAGCATTATATATTCAAGACTTGTGTGGCCATATGTACACCGTAATATCCATGGCTGACCCTCCTCTTTCAAATATGCTTTGTCACAGCACCGCCCTCCCAACAGGCTTTACTAAGAACACTGGAAGGCAAATTTGCATACACTGAATAACATTCTCTGGTGATCATCAGCATCCAGTTGTCATGGCCTCCATCAGAGTGTTCTGTGCAGCATGGAGGCAAGAGAATGACAGTGCAAACTATTCAACAAAAGTCTTTGTTATTCATAAGGTTTGGTGGATGGTATGCGCTTTTGAAAATTGGCATATTGTTTGATAAAAGTGTTGTTTGCTCCATTAATTTCTCCAGGAGGAAGGAAAGAATAGAACCAGGTGAGGAAATGTGCCTTTTGTCAAAAAAGAATAGGGAGTCATTATAAGGTTTCAGGGCACTGAACAAAGCCTGCTAAAAATAAAAATAAAAAAATAATAATACTAATAATAAGGAAATGAAATAATTTAAATTGTAACACACAGGCAAAGGAGCTGTCAGCTTTGCAGACAGGGCCTCCTCACTCCCTTTCTCGATTCTTCTTGGTCATCTCCCTATGCCCTTTTAGGTTTACAGGAAAATAGTTCTAACTCTACAGGAAATGCCAACTTTCCCCTTTATCTCTCATGGCATTTGCTCTTGATCCATTCTAAGAAATGTGTTTTTAGGACCAAGATGAGAAACTGAAAATATGATTTGATATCATTCCATCCTACACGTTTTTTTAAGGATACCTAGTTGTATCTGAATTTTAGAGTGCAAAGTTAAATTGCACCTATCCTTCTTGGAAGTTTATACAATATATTGCAACTCTAAGTTGTAAACTACTATAAAATATGAAAATATTTTAGCTCTTTGTGCTATGAGACTGAGATTGCATATAATAACTGGTGAGGAGGAAGCACCTTGCTGGATATGTCAAGTTTCCAGAAATATCATGGGTTGTAGCTGTACTTGGCTAGGATGAAGTCATACCTCTCTATAAATGAAATGGTTTCAGTATTTAAGTATAGTTTCAGTGTTTAAAACAAAGCAGATTTTGTCCTGGATTATATTATGAAAATTAATCCTTTGCAAAGGAAATATTTCTGAATTGTTTCATAAATAAATAGAAGAGGTTCTCGAGAGGGTGATGAGTCTCTGCAGACCCACAATTAATTCCCTAGGTCCTCCCACTTTTGATTATACAATGTGAGTCATAGTGCCATCACCTTTTTTTCCCATCTCAGTGAAGTCTTCGTATGCATCAGATTCTCCTATGTCATCTTTATACTATTCTTACTAATGAAGAGCAGTCCATATTGCTGTTCAATAGCATCCCACAACTGAAACTCTATCAGAAATAAAAATAATATAAAAGACAAAGGAATTGATCTCAACTAATCTGTTTATTTGAATTATTTCTTCCATGCCTATCATGTTCCAGAGCTATTTGCTCTAGACACAGCCTCCTCTCTCAAGACATTTTCAATCTTACAGAAACATCAAATGAAGTAGCCAAGCAGTCAGAATACAGTGTGCTAAGTGGTCTGGTGGAGGAAGTATCCAATGTTTCGGATTAGAGAGTTTAAGACACTTGCCCAAGATTCAAGGAAGGCAATAAAGCCTGGATTTGAACCTAAATTTTCAGGCTCCTAACTTTATACATTCTGCTTATAAAATATCGACTTAACTTTGTCCAATCCCTTACATATGGGAGGAGCCACTTGAATGGCCATAGGAAATTCTCTTCCCCTACTCTTAATAGGACTAGTTAGAATTATGTCACAGTTAATCTTAGCCAAAAAGGAGACCAAAGTTGGAAAGTAGAAAACAGAAATTTCATGATTCACTGAGTGAGAGTTCCATTAGAAAAAGGGAACAGTAGAAAGGCTTTAGCTGCTGAGGAAGTCTGTTCCTGTTCCCATTACATTCTTGAATCTCCTTTGGTCCTGGTGTCAGTCTAACTACACACTACATGAATGCATGCTGGAACAGGGCTAGAGTAAGCAGTTAGATAGACATGAGCAGAAGAGGAGAAAGGAGGGTGGCAGATGTGAAAATTGCCAGGGATCACACCAGACTCCAACGAGAGACCACCCGCTCTCCCTTAGACCAACCCCTTTTGTGGTTTAGCACAGTCTGATAAGCAAAAGATATAGCAGCAAGGAATTTCCCAACTTTGGAGTGTGTGCACTTAAAGAAAACCTTGTCTGCTAGTAATCCCAAGCCTGTTATAATATTATTATAATATCACTAGCATTGCAGTTTACCCCCCCCATTATTATCATGAGGTGCTCATGAGAAAATGGAGGACATGAACATGCACAAAAAGTTGGAGGGGAGGAAACCAAGATGACCCATTAGGTGGCATGATAATGAAAAGATGGGATGGAAGAGATCAAACAGACCCCCATAAAAAAACATGATGCAGAATTCAGCATGCTGCTACCCACCCTTGGGTCAGCCCACACCTACATCTCCAGTATATTTTTGCTTTGCTAAATAAAACCTTTGCTCTTCTCACTCTATCAAGTCTCTAGTCTGAATTCTTCCCTTCGAGAAGATAAGAACTGAGGGATTTTACAATCCACTACCCAGTAATACTTTTACCAGCTCACCAACCCATGAGGAAACTGCTGCCCACTGCTCTTTGTGACTATGTAGGAAAGGAAGCTGTTGTGTTGGGGAGGAGGGTTGGTAGCACAAACCTAGCCTCCCAATGGCTTCACTGCTTTGTATTCCCCACCCTAATATCTGCTGGAGTCCATACTGGAATCCCCTAGTGGGTAGCCTAGTACCAACCATGATGTCTTAAGGTAAGGTAATAAACTAATTAGCACACAGAAACTAACCATACATACAATGTTTCACTACAATTGTGACCACCCTTAGAACCATAACTTCTTCCTATTGTCTAACATCTCAGGATTAAGAGGAGGGTCAGAAAGTAATGGAAACTAGGGTGGGGAGACAAAGGGGACTAATTTTAAGCCAACTATCATTTAAAGCATTCTATTTCATTAGCAATTCACAATAACCTGAGTAGACCGATGTTACCAATTGAGAAAAAGAAGTAATGAGGTTAAAATCATTTCTGAGGTCGCACAGCCAGTAAGTGCCAGATCCAAGATTAAAACTCCGTCATGGCCCTCCCCAAGTACTGGTTTGTGTGCTCCTGAAGGCAGATGTGTCCTGGCACTCAAGATGAAAGAGGGGATGAATTCACCTTTCCATAGAACCTGAAGAGCATTTAATGCATCTTCTCTGTTCCACATACAGAACAATGAAAGACCAAATATTAAAAAAAAAAAAAAAACCCACTTCATAAAGTACAGTGATAAACTATTTATGTACCACATAGAGGACAATGCCTCTGAGTCACCAGAACCAAAAGCACTCCAAGGGGTCTGGAATTAGGCTTACAGCCCCTGGAGAAACTGCTGCCTACTGCTCCCTGGAGCCACACCTACAAGGGAAGCTATTAATTTGAAGAAGGAAGGTTGGTGGTCCAGACTCAGCTATATAATTGGATTTGCAACATCCCAAATATCACTCTAGCACAGAATCTCTTTATAAGTGCTGCTTTTGGACTGGGAGCCCAGGGAGCTCAGGGAGGCATCGGCTAAGGCCTAGATGGAGAGAGGTAAGCACAGAGAAAAGGAAAGAAAAACACAAAATGTGTGGTTAGTTGCAATGATTAGTTCAGTGTGATTATATTACCACAGGAATCATGGGTTTGTATTAACTAACAGTTAACTGAGAACCTAACCACTAACATATTCTGAGTCCCAAAGATCTACTTCTATATATGACTTCTATATATGACTATATATATATAGTGAGCTAGTCTTGGAGAAATTCTAATGAGAATTTTCACTTGAGAAGATGTGAAACCACTTTAGACCATTCATATTGGGGAATTTGCCACTTCTTATTCTCAGCAATCATCCACAGTTACAGATGAATAATATAGTCTATTGTTGAGCAAGAAGTTGGCTATTAAATTTAAGACAATTTTAAAACTATTAAGAAGATTGAAACTTCCACACTAAAATCTTGAGCCAATGTTCATTGTCCATGCTCTATTATTTCTCCCTTTTGGGTCTGTTACTAGTTTCTTCACAGTATTTAGATGCATCTATGTTGGGGTATCTGGGTGGTTCAGTCGGTTAAGTTCCTGCCTTTGGCTCAGGTCATCATCTCGGAGTCCTGGGATGTGCCATGGATAGGCTGGGCTCTCTCTTGCATTCTCTCTCTCTCTCAAATAAATAAAATCTTTAAAAAAAAATAGATGCTTCTATGTTGAGTGCATAAATATTGACAAATGTTATATTCTTTTGTTTGACTGACCCCCTTATCATTATGTAACACTTCTTTGTCTCATTATAGAAACAAAGGATCTCTGTAATAACAACAGATTAATACAAAGACTCATAAAAGACTACTATAAATAATTACATGTCTACGAACTGGACAAACTAGAATGGATACATTCTAAAAACATACAACCTACCAAGACTGAATTATGATGAAAGAGAATCTGAACAGGACATTTGCTGGCAATGACAGTGAACCACTAATCAAAAATCTTCCAACAAACAAAAGTTTAGGGCCAGACAGCTTCACTTAGGAATCCTACCAAATATTCTAAGAAAAATTACTACCAATCCTTCTCAAACTCTTCCAAAAATAGAAGAGAGGGGAATTCTTGAAAACACATTTTACAAGACTAGCATTATCTTGATAACAAAACATAACAAGAGAGAACAAAGAAAAATTACAGGCCAATATCTCTGATGAGCATAAAAGTAAAAATTCTCAATAAAACGTTAGCAAACTAAATTCAACAATACATTAAAAGTATTTTACACCATGATCTAGTGGGATTTATTCTAGGCATACGAGGATGTTTCAATATCCACAAATCAGTCAGTGTGATACACTACATTAACAAAATGAAGAATAAAAGACCATGTGATCATCTCAATAGATGCAGAAAAAAAGCATTTAACAAAATTCAACATCCATTTAAGAGAAAACTCTCAACAAAGTGGGTATAGAAACATACTTCAACATAATTAATGCCATTTATGACAACACCACAGCTAACACCATACTCAATGCTGAAAAGCTGAAATCCTTTCTACTAAGATCAGAAAAAATACAAGGATGTCTATTCTCATCTACTCAAAATAGTATCAGAAGTCCTAGCCAAAGCAATTAAGGAAAAAAAAAAAGAAATAAAAGACATCCAAATTGAAAGGAAAAAAGTAAAATTGATTACTATTAGCAGATGATATGATAGTATACATAGAAAATCCGAATGACTCCACAAAAAAACTGTCAGAACTAATATACAAATTCAGTAAAGTTGCAGGATACAAAATCAACATAGAAATCTGATGTGTCTCTACACATTAAAAACAAATGATTGGGAAGAGAAATTAAGAAAATAATCCTGTCAACAACTGCACCACAAAGAATAAAATACCTAGGAATAAATTTAACCCAAAAGGTGAAAGACGAGGATACTAAAAACTATAAGACATTGTAAGAAACTGAAGAGGATAAAAATAAATGGAAAGACATTCCATGCTTACAAATTAGAAGAATTAATACCGTGAAATGTGAAAATGTCTCTAGTATCCAAAGCAATCTACAGATTCAATGCAGTCCCTATCAAAACTCTAACAGTATTTTTCACAGAAATAGAGTAAACAACCTTATAATTTGCATAGAACCACATCAGATCCTAAATAGCTGAAGCAATCTTGAGAAAGAAAAACAAAGCTGGAAGCATCATGGTTCCTGATTTCAAATTATACTTCAAAGTTGTAGTTCTTAAAACTATGATATTATGATATTCATTAATTATCATAATATCATATCACATCATTATGATATGATATGTATGATATTAGCATAAAAACAGATATATAGATCAATGAAACAGAATGCACGGCCCAGAAATAAACCTTACACATATGATTAATTAATTAGAATAGACAATGGGGAAAGGACAGTCTCTTCAACTGGAAAACTGAAGAACCACAAGCAAAATAAGGAATCTGGACCATCATCTTACACCACATACAAAAAGTAACTCAAAATAGATTAAAGACTTGAATATAAGACCTGAAACCATAAAACTCCTAGGAAAAAAAAAAAAAAGAAACATAATCAGTAATACCCTTTAAACAGGTCTTGGTGATGAGTCTTCGAATCTGATACCAAAAGCAAAAGCAACAAACTAAAGCTTTTGCATCAAACTTAAAAGTTTCTGAGTTGCAAAGGAAACAATTAACAAAATGAAATGGCAATCTACTGATGCAATAAAAATATGCAAATTGTATATCTGACAGGGGTTAATATTCAAAAATCCCAACAGTAAAGAACATTCTGATTAAAAAATGGACAAAATATCTGAATAGACACTTTCTAAAGAAGACATATAAATGGACAACAAACACACCAAGAAATGTTTATTATTAATCATCAGGGAAATGCAAGTCAGAACCACAATGAGATTAACTCACACCAGTTAGAATGGCTATTATGAAAAACAAAACAAAACAAAACAAACAAACAAACCAAAAAAGAATAACAAGAGTTGCCAAGGATGTGAAGGAAAGAGAACCTTTGACAAACAAAAAACAAGAATAACAAGAGTTGCCAAGGTTGTGAAGGAAAGAGAACCTTTGTACACTGTTGGTGAGAATGTAAATTGTTGCAGCCACTAAGGAAAACAGTATGGATGTTTCTTAAAAAATTAAAAATAGAACTACTGTATTATCCAGCAATTCCACTTGTGGGTATTTATCCAAAGAAAATGAAAACACTAATTCAAAAAAATATATGTACCTCCATGTTCATTGCAGCATCATTTACAATAGCTAAGATATGGGAACAACCTAAGTGTCACTGACGGATGAATGAACACACACACACACACACACACACATCATACATACAGCAAGATTTTACTCATTTTTATGGCTGAATAATATATAATACACACACATATATACATGTACACACACATATACATACACATAGTTATACACACATATATTATTCAGCCAGAAAAATAAATAAATCTTGCCATTTGCAACAACATGGATAGAGCTTGAAGCATTATGCTAAGTGAAATAAGTCAGAAAAAAACAAATAGCACATGATCTCTATTAAATCCAGAATTTTTTTTAAAAAGTACATAGATATAGGGAAGGATTGGTAGTTGTGAAAGGCAGGAATGGGGGGGGGTGGGGAAAATGAGTGAATTTTTTTTTCTTTTCCTAATAAATCAGATAATTTTTTTTTAAAAAGTAAAAAGTAAGAAATGGTTTTGAAAGTAATAAAAATAAATCAATTGAGATATAGTCCTTGTTTTAGATCAAAGGCACAATATTATTGACAACAATTCTTCTTAAATTGATTTAAAGATCCAGAGAAATTTCAATAAAAATATCAGCAAGCTATTTTATAGGTACTGGCAAATTTATTTTAAACACTGAGTAGTCTAGACAGTGCTGATGAAGAGCAAGTCAATGAACTAACACTTCCAAATTTCAGGATTTATTATAAAGCTACAATAATTAAGAGAGCATTATATTTTATTTTATTTTTTTAAAGATTTTATTTATTTATTTGACAGACAGAGATCACAAGTAGGCAAGGGAGGCAGGCAGCAGAGAGAAAGGAGGAAGCAGGGAGCCCACTGAGCAGGGAGCCCGATGCGGGGCTCCATCCCAGGACCCTGGGATCATGACCTGAGCCAAAGGCAGAGGCTTAACCCACTGAGCCACCCAGGTGCCCTGAGAGCATATTTTAAAACAAATAGACACATAGATAAATGGAACAGAATGGAGAGTCCATGACAGACCAATGCAAACACAGACAACTTGACCTTAGTCAAAGGAATAAAGGCATATCAATACAAAAAGGATAGTCTGTTAGTCCTCAATAATCATCAACAAATGATAAGGATAACTACAAGGCAATTAATGAACAGACACACAAACTTTGCACCTTAGACACAAATTCACTCAAAATCATTAATTTCCTGATATATGAAATCCAAACTATAAAAATTATACTGGAAAACAGGAGAAAATTCACCAGTTACTTTGATGACTAATTTTTATATACAATAACAAGTACAATCTGTCAAAGGAAACAATTGACAATGGGGACTTTATTAAATTTTAAAATGTCCATTCTGTGAAAGACAGTGTTCAAAGAATGGAGAGACAAACCAAAGGCAAACCCTTGACTAGGACAATATACTTTCAAAAAAAAATATATATATATATATGTGTATATATGTATATAGAGAGAGATTTGCATGTAATACATTCAGGGAACTAATAAAAAATCCACAATAAGAAACAAAATCCCTGAATTAAATAGGGCAATATGAATAGATAACTTACCAAATAAAATATATAAATGGGCAAAAACATGAAAAATGCTCAACACTGGGGAATTACTGGACAACAATATGCATCATGTATTATGGAAAAGCAAATTAAAACACCAGTGAGATACCCTATCCGTCTATTAGAGTGGCTAATTACGAAAACTGATAATACCAATTGATAGTGAGGATGTGGGACAATTGGAATTCTTATTCACGGCTGATGGGAATAAAAGAGTACAACCTCTAGAGAAGACATTTGTCAGACTCTTCTGAAGCTAAGCCTAGTGTCACCATATGGTGCACTAATTGTTCCCAGTATATTTACCCAACTGAAGTGAAATCATATATCCACAGAAAAACCACTAAGAACATATATAAAGATGATTTATTAACAATGGGCAAAACCTGGAAGGAACTAAGACGTCTTTTAATAGGTGAATAACAACCCAGTGAGCTACACTAGGTACACAGGAGGCACACATGCACCACAGACATAGGGTAAGGAAATACATGAATTCAGACACAGGCTAGAGGAACAATAAATGAAGTCTAGATGGACTGGAAGCACCCAGAATGTGGACAAACAGGAGGTGGCAGAGCCGGAAGCACAGGAGAGAGATGCACTTGAGCATGGCATGCAGATACAGAGAGCGGGAAGTCTCATCTCAGATGCAGGCACAGGAGACAGACACTCAAGGAAAGACATGTGCTGCAGGCACAGAGAAGAGGGACACAGGTTGCCTGACAAGGGTTTTAGGAGCAGGAGGAGATGGAGACTCATGTGGGCTGACGCGTGTTGCGAGAACAAAGGGGAAAAAAAAAACCCACAACACTGTACTGCTGCATCCCAGGAGGATGGGCAGATCTGCCCGTGAACACACGCCCCATTTTCCTCCCTGCGCCAGGCTGATGACCAGGAATCTGCTGTGTGTATGGCACAGGAATTCTCTCCGGATCTGCTGTTCTCCCTCTTTGCTGGCTGTAGGGAACCTAGCCTATCTAACAGCACCAGACTGAATTATCGGCACCATGCATTATGTAATACATGGTATATACACTAATCAAGGCCTGAATGAATAAGCCAATTGCATTAAAAGGGCGGGGGAGCTTTCCTAATGAACAGGCATAAGTATTTATCCACAACAGATGTGACTATGACTTTTTAGAATTAGTGGCTGCAAAGGACTGGGGGAACTGAGGTCAACCTCCATGTCCAATCCTACCACTCCCCATTTTGAAAATTCCATTAGAAAGGTTAAGTATCCAAGCAGTTCTTCAGGTAAACTCCAATCATGGTAGGAAGACCAACTGGGGCAGCTGTAAGAAGAAAGGAGTTAATTTCTCCTTCAATAATGTAATTACCCAGCTGACATTTCTGAGTACTTTCCATGTTCCCAAAACTGTTTTGGGATGAGATCTGTTCATCTATTGGATTCTCACAAAATCTTATGGGACATGTACTATTCTTATCCCATTTTATAGAGGGAGAAACTGAGAGCCAGAGAAATAATTTGCCCACTGTTATATAAGCCACCCCCCCCCTTTTTGTTTCCTTCCCTGTTCCACTTCTTACACCATTTCTTGAAGGAGACACCTGAATTTATTTATCTCCCACTTACTCTTTGACCCAACAAAATTTGGCTTCCAGTCTGTCTTCCCGCCTCCAACAATACACACCAACAAAAACATCGCCAATGACCTCTTAACTTCCAGTTCCAGTGATTGTCTTTCATTCTTCAACCTACTTCACTTCTCTGAAGTTTTCATAATGCTGACACACCCCTTCCTTCTCAAAGCATAGGAGACTCCTACTCCTGGCTTTGGTCCTTTCACTTGCCTTCAACCCTCACCGATGTCAGCTACTTCTTACGTTTCTGGAGAGCTCTGGGCTCTATCCTTTACCCTCTTCTCTCCTGATTCTAACACGTGAGTCTCACTAAAATACAGGAGGTGTGGACAGGAGAACACCAAATCACCTAGGAGAATTTTTAAGCTATTCATGCCCTTTTCCAAACTCCTGTTTTTTCTGATAATAGGTCCACACCTTGTTGGGGAGTACAGGCAGATTATGTTACTCCCTACCTTAATACTTAAGTGAATTTAACCAGATGTATTTGAGAAGGAAGAGCTAATTCTTCTTTTTTTTTTTTAAGGTTATGTCTCCTTCACTTTCACCTCTAAAAATTCATTTTGCCTGCCTTTCTTTGAATTTTAAAAATCTTTTAAATGGCATATATTGAAATTAGTAAAAAGAGGGAACTTGAGGTGGGAAAGAGAAAGAGAGAAGTGGGTGGCCCGGACATTGTGTGCTTCTGCAGAGCAACAAGGGGGAAGGATATAAAGGAAGATGCAGCCTTGGAATGCATCTTCATCATGGGAGGAAAGGCCTGTGATGTGTAGCCAAGTCCAAGAGGTCCAGACACTCAGGGATACTGTGGCAGGAAATCATCAAGGGCAGAGAGAGGCTTGCTTATGTCATTTGTAGAGATGAGAAAGGAGAGTTTGGGACTGTGGCCTTTGTATGCACAAGAGATTCTCCCCATCCTTAAACTCCCTCTATTTAAAGTAAAGTTATAGGTATAATATGAAGAACAAATACTCATTGCTTCAAAACATATTCAATGTTTTGAACAAAAATACACAACTTGGGTCTAGTCCTAAAGAAACATTAGAAAAACCAAAACTGAACAGTATTTTATAAAAAATGACTGGCTTTCATATTTAAAATATAGCTATCATGAAAGTCATGGGAAGACTGAGGTACTATTTGGATTCAAATAGACGAGAGAGACATGATCACTAAAAGCATACATGATTCAGACCTTCTGCTATAGAAAATGGTACTGGGACAAACAGAAAATCTTGAATAGAGTCTCTAGATGAAGGATATATGGGAATTCTTTGTACTATATTTGCAACTGTTCTTTAAGTTTAAAATAGTCAAAATTTTATAAAAAAATGTTTTATTAAAATAAATTAAAATAACCTACTTGACAATTTGTGTATCAATAAGTATATCTCATTAAATATTCTTCATGAATAGTAAAATTACTCTTTATTGCACCATGAACTCTGCTAAGAGCTTCAGATGTATTTCCTCAGTTAATCTCCACAACAACTCCACGATGTACTAGAACTCTATTTCTTTGGCAAAGAAGTCAAGCATTTTGCCTGGCAAGAAGCAGAGCAAGAATCTGAACCAGGGTCAGTCTGACACTAAAACCAATGTTCTTGAGCAATGTTATTCATCAAAACACGATGACCCAATATCATTAGTCATCAGGGAAATACGAATTAAAACCACAATGAAACACTAGCATATACCCATCAAAAGGACTGAAATTAAGGTTGGCAACACCAAGCATTGGAGAGGATATAGAGCAACCATAATTCTCAAACACTGCCGATGGGAGTATAAAAATGCCGTATGCACTTTGGAAGAAAGTTTGCCAGTTTCTAGTAAACTTAAATACGTGCCTGTCTTTGACTTAGCCAGCCCACTCCTATATATTTATCCAAGAAAAATGAAAATATATATCCACATACTATATGACACTATAAGAATGTACATAGCCACTTAATTTGTAATAGCCTCAAATTGGGAACAGCCCAGATATATGAAAAATGAAAAAAAAGAAATGTATTATGTTCTTTAAATGAAATGCTACAAAGGAGCAAAGTGCTAATACACTCAACAAAAGGGATGCATCTCACAAACATTATGCTTCAGAAAACAAAAACCAAACAAACCAAAAACAGGGACCCCTGGGTGGCTCAGCATCTAACTCAAGATTTCAGCTCAGGTCATGATCTCAGGGTCCTGAAGCTGAGCCCCAATTTGGGCTCTGTGCTCAGTGGGGAGCCTATTTGAGATTCTCTCCCTCTGCCTCTGCCCCTCCCTCCCTCACACACTCTCTCTCTTTCAAATAAATGATTTTTTAAAAAACAAAAACAAAAACCAACCAGACACAAAAGCATATATGCTGTATGCTTCCATTTGAATTGAGTTCTAAAACTAGCCAAACCCATGGGTAAAAAATGGAGCAGCAGCTGTAAGTAAGTGAGAGGGGTTAACATGGAAGAGGCATGAACTTTCTGAGGTGACAAAAACATTTCATATCTTGGTAGGGGTGTGGGTTACCTTGATATATCACTTAGTCAAAATTAGTAAGTCTAACCCTAAAAATAAGTCTATAAAAAAATAATACAAAACTGGAAGAGATGGGAAGAGGGGTGAGATATAAATGAAATAGGCATGGCAAAATGTTGATGCTATTAAAGTTTAATGATAAATACACAGGGATATATTATACTATTCTATTTACTTTGTATATGCTTGAAATTTCCCTTACTAAAAAACTTCCACAAACGATTGCCAAATTCTCAGTATTTGTTAGGAGCACTAAAATACAAATGAGTGGTTGGTTTGAGGCCAGACTACTGAACATCAGGGCCTAGTACAAAAAAGCAAATCAGGGGCACCTGGGTGGCTCAGTGGATTAAAGCCTCTGCCTTCAGCTCAGGTCATGATCCCAGGGTCCTGGGATCGAGCCCCGCATTGGGCTCTCTGCTCAGCAGGGAGCCTGCTTCCTCTTTCTCTCTCTGCCTGCCTCTCAGCCTAGTTGTAATCTCTGCCTGTCAAATAAATAAATAAAATCTTTAAAAAAAAAAAAAAAAAAAGCAAGTCAGATTGTGTGGATTTTTTTTTTCCTTCTGAGAGATTTTGATAAGTTTTCCACTCCCTATCCTAAAGAATAGAGTGTGAGCTCCCCAACATGACTTTCAAGATCCATTATACCAAACACAGAAACCCAGAGCAGTGTGCAGATTTCTCTGTAATAGTTAATCCTATTTACTACTTAGACCATCTCTGTGAAGGTTATTATACCATTTTATAGGTAAAAAAATGATATTAATGAAGTGACCTGAGAAGGATAAATAATAAATGCCAGCGCCCAGAGAAAATTCAAGTTTTAGATTCCTCCTTCAGTTTCTCTCTGTACGATTCATTCTTCTTACTCTGTGGTGGGAAGAATTGTAAGATGGCTGGCAGGTTTCCAATCCCCTGCATTTTGTCCTGTTATAATACCCTTCTCTTGAGTATGGGCAAGGCCATGAATATGATGGGATATCTCTGGTTACTAATCACTTGACTTTGAGTTAATCAAGAGGGAGAATGTCCTGAGTGGGTCTGATCTAATGAGGTGAGTGTCTTAAGAGAAGGTGAAACAGAAGCTCTCTCGTTGGCCTCAAATATTAAGTAAACTGACCTGTTTTCTGTCAAAGGGCCTATGGAGGAGCCAACTCAGGGAATCTCAGCCAACTCTACAACATCAGCCTGGTGAGACCCTGAGCAGAGGACTCAGTTAATCCACAGAAACTTTGAAATAATGAATGTATTGTTTGAAGCAACTAAATTTGTGGTCATGTTATGCATCAGTAGAAAACAATTACATCCTCCTTTCTTCTCCACCTATTTCTCTCAATGTTCCAATCACTCTCAACTTTTCTTAGTTTCCTAATTAAAATATTACTTGCAATGAGTATGGTTTTGCAAGGAATGTTCACTTTGCCCAAAATTCCCTTTTCCTCTTTTCTGCCTACTGAATACTACCCATCATTTAGGATCCAGATGAACACATCCTCTCCTAGAAGCCTTGACCTCTCCAAACAGAGTTCATTCCTCCCTGTTCTGCACCCCTACAACATCCTGTTCTCTCTCTCTCTCTCTCTCTCTCTCTCTCACACACACACACACACACACACACGTGACTTAATCCACAGCAAGAACTTACATTATTCACTTAGAACTAGGATAGTGCTTAGATCCTGGTAGCCATTCAGTAAATAGTTAAAGGGTTAATACACACCTATTGTTTTTCATTCAAATGCTTCTGATGTTTAATCAATCTAACAGATATTGCTCTTCAGGTCCTCTTATAGCTGCTGTGAAAAATAAAAAGATTAGTAGGTCATGTTTCCTGTTTCAAACAGGAGGTGTAAGATTTGCACACCAACAATAATTATGAGAGTAGGACATGATGTGTGTCACATACGACACAGGTCTGGGGGAGGGCTCAGGGAGGGAGGGAGAGGCTCCAAAGAATGGAGAGGAGCATACATATGGCTCCAGCCACATCCTTGTATTTTAGGGAACAACACTTTGCCACCTTTACCAAGGAGACAGGATCAGGAATGGAAGAAAAAATGTCCCCTCTTATCTTTCAGGTGGCGAACCCACAGTCCTCTGTGAGCAGACTAGAGCACGCACGCAGCTGTGAAAACAGCCAGAGGCAAAGTCAGGTCACAGAACGGAAGAGAGTTGTTGAGCAATGTCAACGTCCCTCTAAGACCCTGTGGACAACCAGGCCATGAGAGATGCTGAGCCACAAAGTCTTGCTTGATGTTGTGTGTGGTGCTACTCACAGCAGTGGGTTCAACTGCTTGCTGTTGGTGTGAAACCCAAGGAAAATGTCCCCACAGCTGCTGATGTCAACATGTGCAGCATCAGACACCCACATCCTGTTGCCTTACAATTGCACTAGTTGTCCTTTTACATGATATATCAAAGAGGATATGTCTTTTTCCCCCCCAACAGACATCTTTCATTTCTCAGCAGAGAAGACCTATGTGTTGGAGTCCTGCTAACATCCACTAAATGTGGGCCTGCTAATTTCCTCTCTAATGCTTTACAGCTTGTGCCACACACCAAATGGTAACTCAACACACTTAATCTTTTGGTTTCAATTAAACACTCTCTTCTCTTCCTTCAGAAATTCTCATCTACTTAGTTTGCATCAAATAAACTTGCAGAGAATTATATAGTATCTATAATATTAAAATCTACTTAAATTATAAACAAGTTAAACATTTGGATTCAGTTGCTTCTCTGAGCTTACAAAATGTTGTCAATATAGAGTTGTGATTATGCTTAACCTGGTTCCATGTTTTTGAGTCTTATCCACTAATTAACCAGGCTGAAATAATCATCAGATTATTACATCAACCTAGGGACTCAGATTGAGCCCTTTATTTTGAAATGAACATTTTTAGCTTTGGAGAGGAGAGTAGGAAGGAAAAAGAGTTCAAGATTTATTGGAAACTGACAGTGGAGAAACTTACTCTTTTTTTCTAGTTGGAATATTCCCTCTGTTCCTACTTGTTTGAGTCATTTATGGGCTAAATTTGATAGTACCCAGGTTACCTTAATAAGGTTCAGAGAGGGGCACCTGGGTGGCTCAGTGGGTAAAGCCATTGCCTTCAGCTCGGGTCACGATCTCAGGGTCTTGGGATTGAGCCCCACATCGGGCTCTCTGCTCAGTAGGAAACCTGCTTCCTCCCTACCTCTCTGCCTGCCTCTCTGCCTGCCTCTGTGCCTACTTGTGATCTCTCTCTCTCTGTCAAATAAATAAATAAAATCTTTAAAAGAAATAAAAATAAGGTTCAGAGAGAATCACCTCCCTTGGCAGCTACCTCACTGTGGGACTTTCCAACACTTTTCCTGGTCTCTAATGCACTCATTGTAGTGATGATGACACATGTCTTGGCAAGGTATCTCCATGTTCAGAAGTAGAACAGCTCTATTTTAGACTTGTACTAAAGTTATCTGCCGACCACAGTCTGACTTCTTTAAACCTCATCTAATTTTGTCCAGATTTAGTTTGGTCAAGCATATTAATTTGCTAGGATAAAGAGATAATATTGCCTTCTAGAGTTGAAGCTAAATATTAGAGATAATATTGTGTTAAGCCATACTTTTTTTTTAAAGATTTTATTTATTTATTTGACAGAGAGAGATCACAAGTAGATGGAGAGGCAGGCAGAGAGAGAGAGAGGGAAGCAGGATCCCTGCTGAGCAGAGAGCCCGATACGGGACTCGATCCGAGGACCCCGAGATCATGACCTGAGCCGAAAGCAGCGGCTTAACCCACTGAGCCACCCAGGTGTCCCAAAGCCATACATTTTCTAATGTGGTGGTCTCCATTTAGGTTGGTAAATGCTTATGAGGTACCATTAGCTTTCTCACAAAATGTCATGTGGAACATGAATTTCAAAAATATGCTCATAACTTGGAAGGTATCAAGTTTGGTTCATTAATGCTTACTAAAGGTTTTGCATTTCATTTCTGTTAACTGGTTTTAGCTTTTCTTAGTAGGCTTTTGTATTGAACCATGGACTAGCCAAACTAGATTCCAAAAGTCTGAAGATAATTTGTGATGGAAAGAGGAGAAAAGACATATTAACAAGTTTCACAAGTTAATCTCTCTCTGAAAAAATGCCAACACACTTGCATTCACCATATGTTAACATCCCTTTTGCAAGTATATATACCAACTGATAAATAAGTATTTTGAATTCTCCAACAGTGGTACTTGTTCACTTGTCAACAGTTCAGGATTAGAAACGCACATTTTTGCCTATATAGCTGAGTTCATTACCTTCCGTTCTTACTATTTTATTAAATGAATGAAAGTGAATAAATGAAAGAATAACATTATGAATTATAAATGTTGTAAATCCAATATTATTAAAACAGATAAAAGTATGATGATAAAATAGCACTGAATAGTTATTGTACTAAATAAGGCCAACTGTTCATTCCACTGTTAAAGTACAAAATTAAAGAATTGCAGAGCATACTGGAGGTAGATCACTGAAGGTTATTCTAATAGCAGATATTTACTTAAGAACATCATAACATTTAGTTTAGTCTCTGAAAATAAACTAGTCTGTATGCAGTGCTCATACTTTAGATCATTGTGCTTATTTTCATGAGTACATAATGTACCAAAGAATGCTACCAACTGTAGTTGTTTGAAAGGTGGTGTTGGAAGTCAGACAGATCTGGGTTGACTTACCTAATGAAAGTTACAAATTATCTAAGACTATGTATGAGTCTTAGTTTCCTCATCTGAAAAAGTTTGATGTTTATTTTGTTATGTTTAGAGTTATTTACAAGAAGTGAAAGATAACACATCTTTCTGGATATGAAAAAGACCTGTCATGGTACCTGGTATGTGATAGGCTTTCATGAGATGCTAATTTTATATAAAAAGCTGTATATCACATGTGTCCTAACTGTGGGCTGATTTCTGAATATATTCCCCCCCAAAATTGGAATGTATCTATTATACACTAAATAGTGTGGCCCATGTTATGCTGGTAGAGGTAGAAAATAAAGAGTATAGAAAAGGAGCTTCATCTGCTCTTAGTGCCTGCCAGCACCCTTGAGAAAGCTCATGAAGGTCCTTCATATCCATCTGGGCATGACCTACAGAGCTGTACCAGGCAAAAATGCTCTGGCTCATCACTCAGCCAACTCACCTGAATGAAGAAGAGGAAGCATCCTGTAATTCGTCAAGGTTTTCCAGAAAAAACAAGTCAACAGGATGTGTGTATATATAAAAAGAGAGATGCATTTTAAGGAATTGATTCTCATGATTCTGGAGGCTGGCAAAGTGGAAAAACCGCAGATCCCGCCAGCAAGCTGGAGACACGGGGAAAGGTGAATGCTGCAGCTCAAGTCAGAAGGCCATCTGCTGACAGGATTCCAGTTGTTCTTGTTCTTGTTCTTGTTCTGTTAAGGCTATTAACTGATTGGATGGACCCCACTTACATTATGGAGGGTAATCTGCTTTACTCAATGTCCACTGACTTAAATATTAATCTTGTCAAAAAATACCTTCACAACAACATCTAGAAAAAACGACCAAATATCTAGGTACATCCTAGGCAAGTTGACACATAAAATTAACCATCACACATTTCATGAACATCATCCTCAACAGATGTTGACAAGTTCAATGGCTAAGATCGCAAGTTTCAGACCCCAGCAGAAATGTATTCCAACTCTGACTCCAATTTATCAGCTCTATGAAAACTGTTAATTTTCCAAACGTTATCTGTAAAACAAGAATCAAGATACTTACAGCAGAGGTTTGTTAGGGTTGTATGAAGAAAATGATATGATGAGGTTTACATATTTGGAATTTTACCTGTCAAATACTATGAATTCAATAACCAATTAGTATCTTTCCCTGGTGAAAACAAAAGAAGTCTGGTTAAAAGAAAAGAAGCCCACAAGATTTGTTGATGATTCTGCCTTGGTTAGTGCCTGACCCATCTCAAATTATATTTCTTCTAATATAATGCCTTTTTGTTGTTAAAATAAGTAAAATACTCCATTTACTACTTTGTAAAACAGACTTCCCACCCAGTTTACCTTCCTGTACCTTTTCTCTCTTGTCTGTCTGCTCATTGCTATTCTCTTCTGGACATTTTTGTCATAGTCCATTTCCAGGTATAGGTCAGTAGATGTTACAGGGATAACAAAGGAAAGGAACAGCTTCCTGCACGTCTATCCTTGTAGGCACAAAATTAATCACACATTCTCAGTAAAGAGGCCAAGTAAGTCAGCCCTGCACTTGAACTTGTTCTCTCCAAATAAATGGTTGAGATAGGAATATTGATTAATGCATTTGAACAGAAATGTATCAGTGCTTTCAAAAGAGGACTACTTTCTTCATTCCCATACAATTAGACACACAAATACATATACACACACCCACAAGCCACACTACTGTAGCAGAACATACTAGGAGTGGCACATTACTACACAGAGAAAGCCTTGGCTTTTATCTGCAATGCCAATCCTCAAGTTAACTCTGCAACAATCCATTCCCTACCCCAACCTACGGCCTCAGAAAACTATGAGTGACAGAGTAAAATTATGACTTTACTCTGTCATGACAGAGTAAAATTAGACTTTACCCAAGTTTACTGTAATGGACATTGCTCCTAGATTAGGTAATTTAGATAACAGATCATGATTATTTATAGTAACCATGTAGTTTAAAATAACAACAGGGGCGCCTCGGGGGCTCAGTGGGTTAGAGCCTCTGCCTTCGGCTCAGGTCAGGTAGAGCCCCGCATCAGGCTCTCTGCTCAGTGGGGAGCCTGCTTCTTTCTCTCTCTCTCTCTCTCTCTGCCTACTTCTCATCTCTGTCTGTCAAATAAATATTTTTTTAAAAAATTAAAAAATAATAAAATAACAACAGTGATCACATCAACAACAAAGTCTGCTAGAAAATTTTATAAAGATCACAAAATCTGGGTGTGAGCCATTAGAGACTTAATGTGTTGCAAATATATTATTATATTTGTGTAGCTTAAAGAATCCTGAGCTAAGAGACTGACACCCAGGTTCCAGTTACGGACCTATTATCAACTGTTGATCTTAAATAAGTCAATTGACCTTTCTGGGCCTCAGTATTCTTCCTGGTATTGGGATCCTTGCTAAGGGTGATTCAAATATTGTAACTAAAACCACTTTATAAACTTAAATTATAGGCTAGTAGAAGTGGCTAGTAATAGGAGCTAATATTTATTGAGCAGTTGGTATGTGCCAGATTCTTTTTCAGTAGAGAGTATGTGTATATGTGTATGTGTTTCTCATTTAATTTTCATAACAATACTCAGAAAGAGAAATTGTTATTAAGCCCAAACCATAGATGAGGAAACTGAGACTAATAAACAAAGCAAAGGTCACAGGGACAGTAGGTGCTAGAAACAGACTTCAAATCCAGGCATTCAGGTTACAGGGGCTTGGGCACCAATTTCTCCCATCTCCAAAGTTAGGAGATGAAGGATTGTTAACACGGAAGAACCAACACTGATTCATTTTGCAGAAGATGACACTGAGGCAAAGTGAATGTGAAGTTCACACATAAAATACTAGACACGTACAAGACGTTTCTCTTGCTATTGATGTCAGTGATTTTTCTCTGAAGGGAGATGATAGCAAGGAGAATGCTCAGGAAACTGTTAACCTGAATGGGATGTCAGACACAGATAGGAAGATTAAAAGCCTCGAAACTGGAATGTTACAGAGACAGATTGTGGGGCTGATGGAAAAAAAAACATGAGAGATATTGATAGAGGATACAGATAAGAAAAGGATACAGAACCTTACAGAGGTAAAGACTTCATTTCTTGGTTTGCTTTTTTCCTTGTATTATTATAGAAGGAAATAGCCAAAGCTGGAAAGTTCAGTGTAAGCTTTGGAATCAGTGCTGAGCTTGAATCTTTGCTTTATGTGGACCATGAAGCAAGACATAATCAACTTGAAGAATTTCCACTCTATGCTGAGATTAATAAATGTGTCTTTTTCATTTAATGCATATATTGTTTTGAAGCCTTTTTATACTTATCTGCCACCACAGATACAATGAGAAATAATAGGAAAATTAATGAGACAATGCTTTTAAGATTTCCCTGACAAGTTTCAAAAGCATATCTAACTGTAGATGCTTATCTGTGATGAACTATTGAACCCTGGCAAGTGTGACTAGTTGAACCTTGTATATTGTGAACAACAGCTATAATAACCCAACAGTTGATGACTTCCAAGGAAGTATTAGCCTTCATCTCAAATAATCTTTTATATTTTGGCCAATTCATTTTGGAAATTTCTGTATTTTACATGTAGGTCAACAAAACATAGCTCTCAAAAATTTACTGAAATAAAGACTGGTTTCACTTTAAAACCAGGGGATAGGGATTTGACTAATGCAATGTATTAAGCACAGAGAAAAATAAGAGAAATAATCTAATCACTTGTAATATTAAAAATCTACCTTTTCAATTTTGTTCTAAATATCACAATCCAGGGAAAAATGAGTCATTTGTGTTGGGTTATTTATTGCTTCAAATTTTTAAAATAATGCCTTTCTCAATACTATTCCCAGGCATAAGTACCCAAAAAAAAAGGAAGAAAACATTAATTAAATTGCATAATAGTCAATACTCCTATAATTTTATGACTTAAAATAGTACATGAAAATAGCTTATTAAAAGTTCCCTTCTTTTGCAGAATTCTAATTTTTAAAAGGTAGTTAGCACTGGGCTCAGATGACCAGAAATAGGATTTAAGTCAAACTGACCCAGGGCTATAATCTTAACTTCTTCTGACAGAGAAAAATAAGAGCGTGGTAATCATCGGGGCTATTTCACCAAGAACAGCAGAGTTGTATTTATTACCATCCTAATGGAGAGTTATTCCATGAATGGTTTTGTTTATTTCTTTGAAGGCCTGACTCTCTGGGGAAAGAAAGAGTCCTACTTGATCATATCTGTACCTTCCTTGAAGTAACAAATATCCTATGCAATGTAAAGGCATAACTGAGAAGAATAACTCCTGTTCATTGAGCACCTACTACAGACCTATAATTACATGAATTTTCTCATTAATCATCACAACAATATTTAGGGGAGCATTATTATCTTCATTATACAGATGGGAAAACAGACTTCAAGAACACACATAACTTGTTTAATGGTGGCATGCATCCCATAACTATTACAATAATTACACCCATAGTCATTATTATTAAAAAGAAATGGCTTGACCCTGGAATTGTGTTGTAGCATGAAAGCTAGAAACTCATTATTTTACACAATGGAACATCTCATTCACTAAAACATTTACACCTGTCTGTGATTTTGCACAAGGTGAGAAACAGTTGTGGCAGACCAAACAGGAATCTTGACATTTAGCCTTCAAACACAAACTTTGATATGTTTCCTGAGAATAGTAAACCCCAAAATTGTGCTTTAAAGAAAAAAGTTTATCCATGATATCAATAAATGACTTCCCTCAAATAAGAAGCTCTGCATTCATTCAAAAACAGTGATCACTGCTCACTGTTTTTTTAAAAAGGAAATCTCTTTTCTGGACATGTTTTTCAGTCAGAACTGAACAAGTGAGCAGGCAGTACAGTGGTAAAGGCTGACTTTCCACAGAAAGCTTGATGAAGAGTTGCCACTGAATAATGGAATCTGTGCCTATGACATAATTTGGCTGTTTAGGGTTCTCTTGCCTCAAACCTCCATGCCTTTCCCTGGAAGTCTGTAAAGAGATGGGATACCTTCCCTTTTGAGAATACTAAAAGAAAAATTAACCTAATCTGACCCTAAGTATAGAAGTAAAATGATTCCCAATGAAAGAGACACCATTTTAAAATAATGGTTCTGGGCGCTTGGGTGGCTCAGTGGGTTAAGCCGCTGCCTTCGGCTCAGGTCATGATCTAAGGGTCCTGGGATGGAGTCCCGCATCGGGCTCTCTGATCAGCAGGGAGCCTGCTTCCTCCTCTCTCTGCCTGCCTCTCTGCCTACTTGTGATCTCTCTCTGTCAAATAAACAAATAAAATCTTTAAAATAATGGTTCTGACCAGCCTGACATGAAATACATGGCATGTCCTATAAGCTTCTTTCCTAATGACAAGTACAGCACCATCCACCACGTCCCTAGACCCATTCCTTTCTTTTTTTCCCCCAGCATATATTTCTCTGTGTCAAACCTCTCACTATATGCATTGTTAGTCTCACTAAAGTCATTGGGCACTTGTTGTCTTTTACCATTTAAAAAAAAAACTTTATCAAGGGGAAAGATATTTTTAAAAACTAAGATCATTGCTATTCACACACGCACACATACATATACGAACCCAATTAAAAAGAATGTAATTAAAGACTTGCTGTTTGCTGCTTAGTGTTAGATTAGCTGATGAGATTGTTTTGTAATTTTATCTAATGCTTTTACAGATTTTTGAAAGTCCATTCTTTTCTAAATCTTAAGAATGAGCAATCATACTTTTTTTAGAAGAGCATAACTTACATGAATCTGTTCAAAAGGAGAAACTATAGAAACATTTAAATCCTACTTCTAAAAAAAAAATTCTGCTTCTAGAATATATTTAAAACTTAATTAAGAGTGTTCTGTTTAGGAACATATTTGAATGGATGTTTTAATATCTCAATTTCTGAAAAGGGATTATGATGTTTAAATCTTGGCCAATAGCTAAGAAATTATTTAGAAACACACTAAGTCCTAGAAGTTCCCGCAATATTATACTCATTCCCAACAAATTGTATCATGGAGGTTAGCAAGATATTTACATGAACAAGGCCTTGTCTCATTGAGCCTCTCCAAATTCTAAGATTCCCACGCTAATTCATTCTAATAGTTCTGAAATTCACCCTGGTACAACAGAGACCTCAGGCACCACTCCACTGTTCCATGGAGCGGATGTTTTGGAACTCACATAATGACAGACCGACTTCCGTTATGAAAATTTCTAGAATGAGGGCTTTGGTCTAACTGGTCATGCCTATATTAAAACCTTTCACTCATCAGGACAATATTTGCACTTCTGCACTTATCTCATGGCAATCTCATCTTGGTAGAAAGTCAAGTTTCTTATAACTTAATTGCATGCCCCCCCATTTCCTTTTTCAAATTACATTCCTAACATTTGGAACATTAAGTCATCAAGACTGCACTTAAGGCTTAACATTTTTTGAGCTATCATCTCAAATAATAGGCAAATGAGAAAGTAATGTCAATAGAAATCCATTACAAAACTAAGAACTTTAAATAACTGACACCTCAGCCTCTAAACAAGCAAGAGATACAAAGGGGTAACCTTTCCTAGGTTAAACTCTAAAGACCCCCAGAGGGCATCCATGGCATAAAAGGAATATCTGTGTATCATGTGCCCTTAAGAAAATAAGACAAGTCATTCCCTTACTGTCTAGGACTGATATCCATGTAATTCCTCGAGAACCAGGCAGACCAATGAGCCACTCCCTCCCAGAATTCTTGGCCAGTATTGTTGATAAGATTGTTGGGGATTTGAATATTTTTTTTAATCATCTGATATTGTTAATGTTTACTTAGCTTGGCCCATCCTGTCCAAGGTGTGATGTGAACAGGGTGTGAAACACTCAGGGGCACAGTAAGGAGATGCTAACACAAAAGTACCATTCAAATCCACTAAATGCCACCTAGGTCTGTGCTTTCGAAGTAAACATCCCCTGTTCCCATCTTTGATTTCATTGACCTTAGCGAGGGGCAACCCATGGCCTTTACAATAAAAAGGTCTGTATTCAGTCTTCTCTGAGAGTTGGAATTCAAAGTTTTCCAAATATTTCTACCTAATTAATTCCCATTACCTTGGCGGACTCAATAGATATTTCCCTGATTTTACTCAAGTCCAAAGAACACATGTATGGGGCTATGTTCCTAGAGCTGAGTATGTATATAGAAGGAACTAGAAATGCCAAAGTTAATTTGCTCCTTTTAACTCTTCTCTGGTCATAAAATAGATATTTTTAAAACTCGCTTGAACAGGACTGTATCCTCAAAATTTTGCCATTTATCAGTCCAAAGAATGGGCTTTCATTTGACTGTTGGCTTCTAGAGTTTTCTCCCCCCAAATTTCTACAACTATGTATATTGTCACATTTGCATAATATCTGAGTTACAAGAAATTAATGCAAAAAAGACACTGCCTCTGTTTCTTAAGAAGGTGACAAATTAATCGGGAGACAATTTAACCCCACCTGACAGCTATTATCAGGGTGCCACTAGGGTCCAAAGGTTGTATTTTATGCAATCTCGGGGATTTCAAGTGGGAGAGATTTTCAGAGGAATAGTTCCTGGCTGGTAAAATGATGCTTAGGATAACTTTTGCTGTCTACAGCATGACTACAAGAAAAAGACAGGCTTCATATGTAATTTCTAGTTAGGTAAGCAGTCCTTGGCTGCACATTTCCTATCAGAACCAAATTTAACCTTCACAAGAAAAGGGAAATCTTTAAATTATAAAAATTAATCTTGGCTTTCTAATGTATATGCATAAAGTACAGAGTAATAGAAAATACAGTAATAAGTAAAAGATGGGAATACTGGGTTCTAACCTGTCGTGAATTATGACCCTGGGCAAGTTAATGGACTTCCCAGTTTTCAAGGGAAAATTACAAAGCTTTGAAAGCAGAAAAAGTCTAAATTTAAATCTCATCTCTGCCCCAGATTACCTGAGCAAACTTAAACTAGTTCAAAGTGTATCTGTTTTCTTTCTAATTTTTACCATGGAAATAACAGGGACTATCTGAAAGAGTTGTTTTACAAATAAATGAGATAACATATAAGGTTCCTAACCCCATTAGCACTCTAAATATATGTTAATATATTTATATCGTTGAGAAAAATCTAGATAAAAACATTTTGAAGAATTTATAAGCTCTATTCAAAAGTAAGAGATTATTATTACTTACAGCCTATCCTTAATAACTACAAATTAATAGCAACAGAGAAGAATGTTCTTAGATGAGAAGTATTAATAATTTAAGGCTGGGGAATATAGTTTCAATATCTATTGCCAGTCTTACTCACCTTTTGCTTTTCAATGAGATGTTCTACTCTGATTAGAACAGCCATGAATAATTTCGTATTGGCCTAAATTTCAGAAAGCATCATAATTCCACACCTTGCAATTCTTGACAAGAAATAAGCCTCAGACAACATAAATGGCAGCATTATGTACCTGCATTTGTAATGGGATTTTAATATTTACCTTAATAAGTGATGTGTTCAACACAGACATTTGCATATAATTATAATCATTGGTACATGTCCTGCTCTGGGCCATGGCTGGTGTTTGATCTTCAAGGATGACTTTCATAAGATCCTTACTATGCCAAAAAGGCATATGGAAAAATTTTATGGAAAAATTCCATAATTCATAATATGAAATATGACTATATATGAATGACTATTATGAAATATGACTATACATATAGTTATACTATATATATACATACACATACACACACACACAAACACACACAAGACCCTCTTGCTGTTCCATATGAGCAATCCACTCCATGTTATAATATATAAGATATATAAAATTCTGGGTTATAGCCAAGCCTTCAGGTTCCAGGAAACCTTCAAAATTCTATATTTTTATATAATTTTGATTCATCCCAGTCCTAATTGCTTCTATTTCTAGTGTTCCAACTCCATTCTTTTCATCTTCAGCCATTACAGCCCACAAAAACTCTGAAAAGCTTTCTCTCACAGAAACTACAGGTGTTAAAGATGGTAGTATTTAATAAAGGTTCTTCCCTCCTAGATGAATTGAAAGGAAACTCTTAAAGAAAGGAAAACCTCCACAAGGAATGTGGGCAGCATGGCAAAGTTTTGTGAAAGCCACTGAGGCATAATTGTGGAGATACCCATTATCAACTCTTCAATATACAGGACAGTATCCTAAGTGTGTCATCTGTCTGAAATCTATTTTATTAAAAAGAAAATCACTGGTGAGATTGGATGTGGTGCAATGAGTGGCTAGAATGGAATTATATTCAAATCTCTGTTGAGTGCCTATAAGCAAGTCTCTTTGCTAGGTGCTATGAGAAAAACAAAGATGAATAAGTCAAGGAAAGGTAGACTTACCACGATTAACTACTGTACCAGATACAAAGTGGCCCATCAATAAATGTACTTTTAATGAATGCATTATTACCAGTGTCCCGACAGAAATAAAAACAACACACTAAGGAACACAGGAAAAATGAGACGCAGGTCCTGGAAGATCAGGATGGAGACAGCATTTTGGACTGAGACTTGGAGAACAAGTAGCATTTTAACAAAGACGGAATGGAGGGAAGACATGCCAAGGCAGGAAAGTGAGAGCGTCTGTGCCCACATGCGCCCTTTAAATGGTAGCCTGACACTGTTGCTTTATTTCACAGACTCCATGTGTCACTTGGGGGAAAATCTAACCACGGCTCGGATTGTTAAAACTAAAGATGATTTGTCTTCTGATTCAACCAAGCCTCTTTGAGTTCCAGCTTCCCCAAGTATCAACTAGGGATAGTAACTCACCTCACAAAAGGGTGTCTGAAGATGGTACTCTCAGGATAGACAGTGCCCAGCACTTACAAGGCCCTGACTGAGCTGTCACAGTATCAAATAAAGGGGCAGCAGCTGCTGCCTGTCTGAAACATTACATTTGCTTCCAAAGAATAATTGTGGGAATGCCTAAACATAATCAAAGCAACTATTTTTTCCTTTGAATTCAGCTTAGCTTACTCTCATGGTAATTTTATTTTTTTAGGCTTTTATTTTTTTTTTAAGTTTTTCTCGATGTCCTCTCAAGTTAAAGGGAAGCATGATGTTCAGTTTGTGCTCTCAGAATCTCACAGGCATGTTTGAACTCAGATCAACTGACACACATTTTAGAGATTAAAACTTAAAACTTGTCTTCATGATTCCCAAAACACAAAGATGGCTTCGTCTGATATTAACCTGTATTAGAATATTCATCTGTGGTGTAACAGTTCAAAGAACTTCTGAGAAATCCTTTCAGTTACAAGTATGTGTGGCATATTGTATAGAATGAGATGATATTTTAAAAATATATTTATAAATAAACTCATAAAATATCCAGACTCCAGGCTTGGCTAAAATGTTAAAGTATGAAATACATAATCTCAAAATGGCAGAAACTGGATTGCCAAAGCATTCTCTGATTCATTGCTTAGAACAAAATGGCACTTTCATTATTAAATGCTTACAAACATAAGAAGCCATATGTCAATTATTTCATATGTATTTAAGTATATAAACCAAAATGGATTTTTTTAAAACTCTTGCATTTATTTATCAATCAAAGGAGTACTTAGGATTCAACCTAGAAACTGGTAAATATAAATCAAATGTAATAACTAAGAGTGGGAAACTTAAATTAAGAAAAAAAAACTTTGGTAGGTGACCATTAAAAAAAATCCTTTTTTATTAAAAATATCCTTTAGGTTGAATGAAAAAAAATTGACTTAGACATTCTCAAAGTATAGAAAATAAAAGGGGATAGTGTATATCCCCTTACCCTTCGGAATAATTTGCTATCGTTTGGGGATAACTTGACAGACACATTTATATAGTGGCAGAGGAAAAAAAATACCAGTAGTTAAGCATCTGAAATTATTACTATACCCATAAGTGAAAACAATAATGCTTACTGTGGGTAAGACATTCTGACATGTGGTGATTTTCTCCATTTTCCCAAGTCTTTAAGTTCCTCAGATTGGAGATGCCACTTGTCCTGGAAGCTTTGGCCAAAGGACAAGAGATTGTAAAACAGGATACTGAGTGAACCATGAAAAAGAAAGGAAAAAGCTTACAGGGGTTTTTCTGAGATATCTTATCATTATGAAAACAGAGGGAAATCTTGAATCTGAAAAGCCTTAGTCAATAAAGAGAAGCGTATACATTAAGATATCATTTTCAAAACAAGATTGCTTTGTATAACTACAGGGTCTACCAACACACACATATATTTCTGTGAATTAATACAAAAGCAAACTCTACCATGCTTAGTAGTTTATATCTTCCTTTTTCAGAATTACTTCATAATAAAAGGTGTAGACAGAGTGGTTCCTGCCCCTTGCTGTTGATGCTCACATTGAATTATTTTGGAAGCATTACAGATTATATTAATTAAAATCTCAACAGTAACTATCATCTATATGGTGTCTTACAAAGTGTTTCCTTCTATCTTATCTCTTTTAGTCCCAGAAACCCTAGAGATAGTTTTAGTAGATGTTGCTATCATTACTTATGTATAGATGAATCAGAAATCTGGAGAGGTTAAGTGACTTTCCCAAGATCATGTGCTCTTTTGGCACCAGTATGCAGGATTCTGTCCCTGGATCTATCTTCTCGTAAACCTCTAATGAGTTTCCATATAAGAGTTCCACATAAACTCTCTCCCCTCATACAATCCAACTTTTAATGGTTTGTGAAAAGTATTCGGAATATATAGATAATACTTGGAATTCCTTTTCTTTTTTCACCAAGTCATTGTCCTCTCTCTCATAAAGCTTATCAAAATTTCAGGGAACCCAAGAATTATTGACAAGGTTATTCTCAAATAAAAGACTTACAGAGAGATATTCTGGTAAAACAAAATTAAGTTTATGTCTTCTGCCTATTATCATTCAAACATCAAGTAGCCAGAGTGGTATAAACCCCTATATTGAAATAACAATGAGAGCAGATGTTCTAAATCTGCTTTGTCCAATGTAGGAGCCACCATGTGTGGCTATTAAATTTTAAATTAATTTTAATCAGTTAAATAACATAAAAATGGCAGCTCATCAGTCACACAAAACACATTTCAAGGGCTCTATCACCACACAGGGCTAGTGACTACTGTACTGGGCACCACAAATAAAGAACATTTCCATCATTGCAGAAAGTACTACTGGACGGTGCTGGTCCAGGTTGTAGCTGTTATTACCCATGTCGGCCTGCTTCTTTCTCAAGCAACTCTAGCTCTGTGAAGCTGTCCTTGAGGGTGAGTGGCACCAGGGGTGTGTGTCTGTAATATGAACCATGACTCTATTCTCCCCTCAAAGGCTAGGAAAACCAGCAAATCACAAACAAACACAGACTATTTGTGTGGCTTCTCCTGATGTGGGAAGAGACTCAAATCTCTATGTTAATATCAATCAACCCTCAAGACAGTATCAGCAATAAACTTACATGAATAGAGCTGTGTAATGGGAAAGCAAGAGGGTTGAACAGAGCATCACTAGTTGGGTGGGTTTGTGGATAGGGAGATCAAGTGAGAGGGATTAGCTTTTGGAGGTAGAGTAGTCAGGGCAGTAACAAGGAGAGGAGCTATCCCCATGAGAGAGGCCATGCAAAAAAGCCAGAAGGGTCTAGAAACACCCAGGAATATGTTCCCTCACCTCAACCTGGGGATTTTCTTTAAGGAACCAGATGGCTGCCTTGGCTGAGAGAGTGAAAATAGGGAAAAAGATGAAAAACTAAGTAGAAAGGGCTGAATATTGTTCTTACTGAATTGTCTGGCACAGATGGCCAGGCATTCCTGAACTTTTAAAGTAGGTTAATCTGAAAAGGCAGTGGTTTGGGGAACTGGAAAGCATTCAGGCCAGAATCCTCCATCTGCCACTTCCTAACTCCCTAGTGTTGGTCACATTTAACCTCAATGGGCCTTAGTTTCCAAATGTATTTGTTCTACAGAGGGATAACCATATAGAAGGCATGATGCCTGAGAGGATGACAAAACGCCTGGGTGGCGCAGTTGGTTGGACGACTGCCTTCGGCTCAGGGCGTGATCCTGGAGTCCCGGGATCGAGTCCCACATCAGGCTCCCAGCTCCATGGGGAGTCTGCTTCGCTCTCTGACCTTCTCCTCGTTCATGCTCTCTCTCACACTCTCTCTCTCTCAAATAAATAAATAAAATCTTTAAAAAAAAAAAAAAAAGAACTTACACAAATAGATAACTATCATCTAATTCCATGAATGCAGGGACAGACATATACAGATAGCTGGGGAGATTTCCAGAGTCTTGAAAGAGTCTGTAGTGGAGAAACTGTTATCTGAGCTAACCTAAACCATTGAGGACAAAGAGCAGTTGGGGAAGAAATAAATAGGTGGCCTTCATGGAGAGAAGAGTGCATGAATAAAAGAAGGGAGGAAAATAGATGATAGATAGATAGATAGATATAGCATTTGTATTGATATTCTGAAAATCAGATCAATCCCATCCCACAGTGAAGGGAAAGAGACATTTATAAAACAAGAAAACACTCTATGCCTGAACAGGTTAAGAGTTAAAGGGAGTGATGGGTTTGAAGTGGGGGGGGGGGGTACCAGGTGGTGCGTATTATAGAGGGCACGGCTTGCATGGAGCACTGGGTGTGGAGAAAAAATAATGAATAATGTTTTTCTGAAAATAAATAAATTGAAAAATTATTGCTTGAAAAAGGAAAAAAAAAAAGAAGTGGCTAGAGATACCACATAAATCCTTTCTACTAAGGAAAACCTTTTCTTTCCTTTCCTTCTGCCTCTGCCTTTGTGTTTCATTTGCATCTGCACAAGATAGTTGAGCAACTGCAATCACACAAACTCCCTTTTCTTGTCAGACAGGTTGCACCAATGAATCTCTGATAGCAGACACACTAAGTTGGCCCTTTCAGATCTCACCAGCAACCAGCACTCCTGCACACCCAAGCTTTTCATTCCAACATCACTGGGAATCCCTTTCCCATTACTCTTAAGATTGAGGCTGGACAATGACTTCTCTCACATGACCTGTTCAAATGACTGAGAGAGAAAACTTCCTTTGATTTCCCTTAGACTTAAATTCTAATCAGAACCTACAGACTCATTACTCACCTCTTTTTGATTCCAGACATCTCTTGAGGTTCCAGTTTTTGGTGTCTAGACATCTCTTACTAGGAATCCCAGGGTCCCTGGGTGATGTTCAGAAAAGAGCAACTCACTATCTGAACCCTGAGAGACCAGCAGGTGAGAGTCCTTGATCCATTCCCCTGTGGGACTATTCTTTCTGGATGCAAGGGACTAGATGAGGTACTCTCATAGATGTATTTTGTCATCACTGTTTCAATTTTTTTTTTATTAACAACAAAATCAAAAATGGAAAAATAACTCATTACTGACACTATTTGCTATTGGTTATTTTTGATACTTAAACAACAACACTTCACCTTCCTGAAACTGTTCACAAGTTTGTGGATTAAAAGATATGCATATTCCCCTGGGACTGTTGGTGGGTAGGGAGGTGTGGAGGGACAAGCTCTGTGATCATCACCACAACTCTACTATCCCCACTATCACTAGCCCAGAAGCAGAAGAGACAGATGAGCATCATGTTCACAAACAGGGAGGGGACTTGGGTCTACAGCAACAAATGTCAGCAACCATGGACCCACAAGCCAAATCAAGCCAATCACCTGTTTTTGTAAATGAAGTTTTACTGTGACACCGTCACACTCATTTGGTTGCATATCATCTCTGGCTGCTCTCTTGCTGGGAAAGTTGAACAACTGCAACATAGGCCATGTGATCCACAAAGCCTAAAATATTTACTATCTGGACTTCTACAAAAAAGAAACTTTTGACTTGATGCAAAGTAAAGCAGAGATATGCATAGGAAAGAGTGTCCTCAATAGTTACCATGTTTTAGTTCATTTGACAAATACTCATGGTTCCAGGATGCTAGGCTGAGATTACACATGGCCCAGAGCCACTGGTCTCTTGCTTCAAAAGCTTACAATTGTCTCAGGTTTTATTGTAATGGTCCCTGTTCAACCTTTTTTTTTTACTTTTTTTCCTGTTTGTTAGAGGGCACAGACAAGTATTACAATGTAGTAACAGGCATAGAATAGGTTATCAGTTAGGGTTACCAAATAAATTTAACTCCCAGTTAAATTCAGCAAATACGTACTATGTTGACATACTAACTACGAACAAAACCAAATGCTGTAAAATTATTCTCTCCCTGAATGGTGCATGCAGAGAGAGCCAAAGAGACATTTTCAATGGATTTAGTGTTTTTATCTCACTATCAGGGCAACATAAGGTAATGATGGATAGAGGAGATGGACTTTAAACATTAGGACAAAGCCATCTCTAATGTGAGATACATGTGTCATGCTATTTTTAAATGATGCTGGGGTGCCTGCATGGCTCAGCTGGTTAAGCATGTAACTCCTGATTTCCCCTCCAGCCATGATCCCAGGGTTGTGAGATCAATCCCCATATGGAGCTCTACACCCAGCATGGAGTCAGCATGAGATTCTCCCTCTCCATCTTTGTCTCCCTCCATGCCCCTGCCCCCACCCTTCGTGTTCCCTCTTTCTGTCTCTCTCTCCATCTCCTCTACCTCTCTCTCTCAAAAAAAAGTGATGTTAACAATTGTTCCATTTTTTAAAAAATAATAAAAAGGAGTAATATTTTTAAAAAGGAAGAAGAAGAAAAGAAGATGCTTTCCTCCTTTCTGGTAGAAGGGAGAGAAGGAGAATCTGTACCTAGGGCACAGGAGAAAAAAACAAGTTGAATAATTCATGAGTCTTGAGAAATGTAAGAGTGCTCATGTGTACAAGTATATATCTCCACTAAAAATTCCTGGCTTAACAAATCTGGGCTCTGAGTCTTGTGATAATAAGAAAAGAGAATGGGAGGGAGAAAATCTGGAGGTGGTTGAACTTGTCACGTATCTGTAAAATCTAGACCCAGAGTGTTTGCAGGGGCAGAATGGAAACCTCGCAGCATGACAGACAGGGAGTCCTGCACAACCAGTCCTTAGAGACAGAGACACTTGTGAGAGAAGGCATGATGTCTGCCATCTGAACAGATGAGAGCATTAATCCTTCTCATCAGACTTCACGGCAGTAGCAGATACTTAACTCACACACACAGATAATGTATAAAACCAAACAGAGAAGGAGTTTGTTGTGGGCGTTTTAAAAATCAAACCTGGACTATATTAGCTAAGTCTTAAGCAAACCCTAAATTTAAAACATAAGGGAGAAGTGGCTTGTTTTCAGGTCACCCCTGAAGGGCCTTCATCGGGTCTCAGTTTGTCACAGTAGCAGACTGCAGATTTTTTCTCCCAAGCATTTCCCAAGAAGAATTTTCTGATTTGTCACACATGTTCCCATTCATTGGTCCAGTGCCCTGGCAGAACCAGAGATTCTAAACTTGTCCGGAAACGGGTTTCATAATTCATCATGCATACCACTCTGCTTGGCGCTGAGAGCAGTGGCCTGATCCAAGTGCATGCTCTTGGACATTCACGGTTGACTAAAGGGACCAGATTTTTGATAAACTAATGTAGGACAAAGGGGGAAGAATAGCCTGCTAGCACAGCCCCTGTGGCTGGGACAGAGAAGGGAGTGAGGCTGTGGTGAGTGGGGGGCTCCCTGGGATGGGTATCCCATGAGACAAAAGTGTGACAGTGCTGGCTGAGGAAGGTTTCTCTCTGCAGCAAGGGGAGGTGGGCTAGAAGACTGGGGAGAGGCAATAGAAGGATGAGAAAGAGGAGGACAGGAAGAAGGGAAAAGGGGAGCCTGGTGAGAGAGCAAATGTTCCAGGACAGATCATTTTGGAAAACACGGTGCCTGCCAGCCAGCCCAGGAAGTTCATGTTGAGGGCCATCCTCAATCTAGGGCATCCATTAACCTTGGCTTTGACAAGGCTGGGGGAGGGGAAGAGATGGAAATGATGCACGGGGGCCCACATCATGCTAATGTTTTCTGAAAGTGCCAATTTGACTACAGAGGTAAGATATTCTGAAAAGTTTCCCATTTCTACTGTGTTCATAATGATTTCAGCAGTGAGCCATCTGAATTCAAAATTAAGATTTACTTTGTATGAAATGGTTCACCTTAGAAAGATGGAGCAGAATCATAAGAAAGGAATATGTTTAACTATTGTTGTTAAATCTAAGTATTCAGTCAGCCTTCTTCTCCTGCTGAATATTCAAATTGGAGAGCCACAGAGGACAAAGAGAAAAATAAATGCATTTCTGATTAGAAAATGCAAATGCCTGCATTCTGCCTAAATTCCTCCAATATATCCTTTTAGTTGTTTTCTTTCATTACCACCTAACTGCAAAACTTATGTCATTTTTTTGTCAGTAGGTGAGTGGGAGTCTCTTTGGAAATTTCCTTGTTTAAAAAAATTGTACTGATCATTAAAGAAATGCAAATTAAAGCTACAGAATAACAATTCACCCATAGAAATGGTAAAGATCCAAAACACAGATCATTCCCCAGGTTGGTATGGTTGTGACAAAACAGAAACGCCATACGGTTTTAATGGCCTTATTAACTGATATCACAGTTTGGAAGGACAAAAATTTTAGAAATTTACGTATACTCTAAATCCTTTTGTCCCAAGAGTTTACATCATTGGATCTACTCCTCAGGGGTAGTTGCCCAACTGGTCAGACAAAGATGTTCAGTACTAAATATTTCTTAGGTGTTAAAGAACTGGAAATGACTAAAATGTCTAATATTAGAGAACTGACTTACTAAGTTATGGCACATCCTTTCAACAAAAATCCCAAATAGTCATTAAAGGAACAAGCTACATTTACGTAGTTTGGCATATTTTATGATACCATACAACCTTTGAATATATTAGATGGGGAGTGAGTCACAGAATAGCATAGTATGATGATACTAATCTTATTTTAAAAAATACGTCAATGGATAAGTCTCATGAATCTTTTATAGGGTTATTATCCAAAGGAAATACCTGGAAGAATTCACAATAAAGTGTAAGCAATTGCTGCTTCTGGAAAGGGGCAGGTTGTGTTTGATAGAGATGGGGGGATCTGTACTTTCTCTTCTAACTACACTATATTTTTCCTCTTATACTTACATACTTATATATTTACATACTTCCTTATATACTATTTTTCCTCTTTCTTTATAGGTTTGTATTCTTTGATAACTCAAAAAATGTCTATGTATTTGTTTAGATATTTTAATTAGCTATTTTTAGAAAATCCCTGGATTTACAGATTCTTCCAAATAAATATGATATCTAAAAAAGTACGTTTATCATTCAGCTTCGATCTTGCCACTTCCTCAGTGATTTTTTTTTTTTACCTCAAGTTCTCAATAGTCCCTATCATCCATAGCATCCTCTCAATTCAGCTCTCCCATCCACACTTCTTTCCTTTAATATAGGTCCCTCTATCAATATCACACACAAGTTTTAGGAACTTATACAGTAGCAGGGTAAAATTCCTGTCCTCACTTCCAAACTCTCACCTTGACAAAACTCTGCAAATGTCATCTCCAATAGTAAAGACTGAAGATCTACCATTCCATGAGAAACACTGTTGAATCTTAAAATAGTAGAACCAGAAGGCTAACGTTATGAGTTAGGCCGTTCTCAACATCTTCTGCACAACAGGATGGCCAGGAGGGTGTTGAAACCTTGGCCTGTCCCCAGACCAAGTGAAACCAAGTCTAGTGTGGATGCATAGCAACAACTGAGGCCCTTATCTAACCCTTATCAGAAAGATAAGGACTCTGAGTAGCAGAGAGGATAAATGACTTGCCAAAGGTCATCGGTGTGCAGGTTAGACAACGTGTTATTGACAAGATTTTAATTGCTTGTCTAGGATGCGTGGTAATGAATAACCCAGAGAGCAAAATTAAGCATAAACTTGTTATTAAAACTAAAAAAAGGGACGCCTGGGTGGCGCAGTTGGTTGGACGACTGCCTCCGGCTCAGGGCGTGATCCTGGAGTCCCTGGATCGAGTCCCACATCAGGCTCCCAGCTCCATGGGGAGTCTGCTTCGCTCTCTGACCTTCTCCTCGCTCATTCTCTCTCTCACTGTCTCTCTCTCTCAAATAAATAAAATAAAATCTTAAAAAAATAAAATAAAATAAAAAATAAAACTAAAAAAATCAGGAGATTTATCTTTTAATTTTAATACATATATTGCTTGAAAAGCAGCCTTATTGATGACACTTGCTCATGTCAGTCCAACATTAAAAAAAAAATAGATCTCAAAAAAAATAAATAAATAAATTTAAAAATGGATCTCTGCCTTTAGAGTAAGTAAATAATTTCTCAGAACATTGTGTCTACAAGAGTTTAATTGCCTTAATTGCTTGCATCATAACTCATCAGCCCATGAAATGCGTTGATAGGAAGGCTCAACACCGGATTTAAATGTCTTAATAAAACTACATTAGAAAAACCTATCTATGATTATGCCTTAGCATAAATTAGGTCAGAAAAGGAATTTTTAAAAATCACCCCCTTATGTTTAAATCCAGGAAGCCACCAAAAATGTATTAAATTCCCATAGGTATTAATACATAAGACTTAAGTTTTGAACTGTTCTGCAAACAAATCAGGGACATTCCTAATTATTACAAATATTTTTAAGAAGCTATTTTCCACTCAGAAATGATATTTGTATCTCAGCCTTTTAATCAATGAAGAATGAAGAATTCACACTGCTAAGGGTAAAGACACCCTTCCCTCCCCGCCACCCATATACACATCACTGTTGCACAGCTCAGAATCATAATCATTCCGCCTTCTCTTTAAAGGCGTTTGAGAGCCAGAGGCTGCTATTGACTGTTTTCAGACAAAATTCTAAAATTTCCCCTATGGTAGTGACAGCTTCAAAATCTCAGATACCTGCTCCACGAAGCCTGTGCCATAAGCACACTCCTAGCTAACTAATGGAAAAAAAAAAAAAAAAAAGTAGAACTGAAAGACTCTAACCCTCTCTAACTCTTCGGGCTATCTTCCATATCTTCCAAATAAGTCCTTGGGGTGCCTGGGTGGCTCAGTGAGTTGGGCATCTGACCCTTGGTTTCGGTTCAGATCATGATCTCCAGATCTTGGGATCAAGCCCTGCACTGGGCTCTGTGCTCAGGGCAGAGTCTGCCTAAGATTCTCTCTCTCCCTCTTCCTCTGCACCCTACCTTGCCCCACTCACGTGCTCTCTAAATCAATCAATCAATCAATCCATAAAATCTTAAAAAAAATGTCCTTAATCCAAACATGACTTAAGCTAGGCCTAAGAGTCATAACATGCAAAAGAATGAAATCTTCACCGCACAAGCATAGCATACCTAGTCATACATAGAGATCTGAAAGTCAGTTTCTAGCCTTGCCTTGACAAGTATGTATCTACCATTCTAAAGTACAGGAAATATTTTTATCAGCTAGTGCATCTAGCTTTTTCAGAGAAAATATTGATCCTAATGAACTTTTCAAAACCCCCCATAAACAATGTAAACAAAGCTAGATTCCATCTTAAAGCAGTACCTACTTATAATTTCCCCTTCTTTGAATGGAGAGACTTTAATCATCACCCTGAAGAATCCATTATATTGCTGTTGTGTTATTTTCAAAATTCACTATTTTGTTAATCCTATATGAGGAAATAATAGTTCATTTTAAAATGAGCTTCTACTGGTATATCTGGGGCAGTCTCATTAAGTCTTCCAGAACTTTAAATTCTCTTTTATTTTTCTTTCAATAATAAGATAAATCCTGTGGTCTTTGCCTGAGCTAGACAATGTGACATTTATTTATTCAAAAACATTTCACAAGAATCACTTGAAAAAGTTTTTAAACTCTTTAATAATATTATCCTAATCCATCATGTTGCTTGCTATTTGCATAGTCATTTCATTGGATAGTTTATGATAAATGGAAGTTGAAGGATTTTCCTACACTGCCATTTTTCACAAGACTTGCTTTTCACTAGAACAACATTAGCAACAGTTTCCTCCTGAGACCCCTTCAGTTGGTCCCAGCTTTCTGAAGATGTGGGGCTGCCTCAGCAGACCACTGATCTTACACACTATCTCTGTCTTTCTCTACTCAGCTGCCCTCTCACATTGACTCTCCGAAGACTTTGCTGGGGTAAAAAGAAAATGGTCAGAGGCTTCACATTCAAGTCGGTGTATGCAAGAACACAAGTGGGCAGGATTCTGTCACACCCAAAGCTCCTAGAGTCACTGAATTTGTACTTCTTTTGTTACATTTTCCCAATACCTAATGACTCTAACATGACCTGTCCAAACTTCCCAGAGCATATTCATCAATAGCTCATGATGATTATGGGCTGAATGGTAACCCCTAAAAATTCCTATGTTGAAATCCTAACCCCCAGGACCTCAGAATATGACTGCACTTAGAGATAAGGTCTTAAAATTAAGATAAATGAGCTCATAAGGGTGGGCCCTAATTCAATATGGCTGGTATCCTTTTGAGAAGAGGAGATTAGAACACAGGCATGCACAAAAGGAGGTCCATTTTAAGGCAGAGAGAAGACAGCTAGATACAAGCCAAGGAGACAGGCCTCAGAAGAAACCCGGCCAACACCTCTATCTCAGACTTCTAGCTTTCAGAACTATGAGAAAATAAATTCCTATTGTTTAAACTTCCCAGTCTGTGGTACTTTGTTATGGTAGTTCTAACAAACTAATAACAAGCAAATTTCCCTAATTAAGGTCTGAGCTGCTATAAGGGGCTAAAGAGAAGTGTGGCAAAAAGTAAGACTAGAGAGAAAAGCTAGATCAAAGTCATATATAGTCTTAAAGTTGAAAAGAATTAGAATTTTACTCTAATGAGATGGAAGCGAGAGGTATGTGATCCAATAATAAGGAAAAGATATGGACAGTTTTAATAGAGGGGTAACAATGTAAGCCAGATATGCAGTGGATTAAAAACTAAAATGGGTAGTAAGAAATTGGACTCAGGGAGTGTAGGTGATGAAACTACTAATATCTTCCCTCTAACAACAACCCATGTGATGCTGCTAGCTGATATTTAAATAGCCAGATATGCAGTGGATTAAAAACTAAAATGGGTAGTAAGAAATTGGACTCAGGGAGTGTAGGTGATGAAACTACTAATGTCTTCCCTCTAACAACAACCCATGTGATGCTGCTAGCTGATATTAAATACAAATTTAATGCCTTGAACTTATACAATTTTGCTTCCTCAGGGGAAAGAGAATTACAGTAGCCTGACAAATAACTTACATCTACTACCTAAATATACACAATTCTTTTCCCTTATAAAGTTGACTACTCATAGAACAAATTATAATTTCTCCGTATCTTACATTTAGGATAATCTGAAACTATGTTTTCCCTGAAGACTGCTTTATGGACATTTACCATTTCAGTAGACAAACACAGAAAGTTAGGAAAGAGTAGGTTTGGTTTTGGTTTTGCTTTTGTACTTTTTTTTTTTCCAATGAGGCATTAGGTACCCTTAGCCTTATATCCTAGACAATGATATTTTACAAGTGAAAACTAAAAAATATATTTGTGCTATTTTTTCCACATCAAAATTCTCCAGTGATTTTATGATTATAGGTCACAATAGTGGCCAGAAAGTATCATCCGCTAGCCCCTGCAGTCTTAGAAGACAGCACTACATTTTATAAATAGGAGCTTTTGTTTCTAAGAGTAGTCATATTATGATTGGGATTTCACTTCAAAATTTACAATGATAGCCAAAATCAAGTCTCCAAGTTTTCCCAATATATTACCAGAGTATATTAAATGCTCACCATTGTTTTGCTATTTGGTTGGTTGTGGTTTCGACTATAATTAAAATTCAGTGAGAGCGTATGCAAAATGTTTAGCATAAAGTTGGTTGGATATTCAAAAAATGTATAGCGATGAGTTTCCAAATGAGTAAACGAATGTGTATCATAGAGCAGAAATGCAGCTGATTTTCAAGGAGACTGTAATCATTTACTAGAAACTTGACAGGAATTCAAACTATACCTTTTCTCTGCCTTTATTTCTACTTTATTTTTCTCCTCCACTTACTGGCTTTTCTCTGCTGCTCTATTCTCTTGGGCGTCCCAGTGTTCCTGAGTTTAAATCTTTTTAACATGTCAGTATGTTATAATTTATACTGTCTCTTGTTCCCAGTTCCAAATCTCTGGGATGGTCTGATGGGTTCAGCTTAAATCAAGTGTCCACCCAAGATTCAATTGGCCTTGGCCAGGAGGACAGGCTTACACATAAAAAGCATGGCTCCTCAGTAAATTTCCAAGATAAATGGAAGGCCAGTTTCCACAGAAAAAGGAATTGTGAATTGCGTAGATAACTAAAAGTATCTTCTGATAACTGGATCAGAGGGCAGGGGATGAGTAGGGAGTGAAATCTTACTGAAAGATGCATAAATGAAAAGACTTCAAGATGCAAAGGAAAGATGAGAAATGATGACTTTGAATCAAAATGGAAAAAAGATTTGAAGCCAATATCACAAAAGAATAATTCATAATTCAATGGGTCATCTTTCTACTCATGTTCCCAAATAGATTTAGATTAAGTTCTGCCAAATACATGTTTCAAATTAATTATATTTTGGAAATCTTATTATATTGATCTTATTAAGTTTTATAAGTGGTTTGTTTTCAAGATATTCATACATATAGTATACACTTATATGAAGATTAGGAAATATGTGAATTCAACCTAAGAATATTTTCACATTTTGTTACTTCTATACATTTATAAATCAAGAGTAGCACAAAAACTCACTTCGGAATACATTTTTGACATTCTTTCATCATTGAATGGACAATAGTTGTTGGTTTTTTTTTTTTTTTTTTTTAATTAGCTAAATTTGGGTTTCTGCTGAAGCAGCTGAGGATCCAAGATGCTCTAGGCTACAAGCTGAAGTTTGGAAAAAATTCAACCTGCTGACTTTTATCCTCTCTTTTGGACAAGATGGTTGTGGGTAATTTGGGCCTCTGGCTATGAAACATGAACCTGTCTATCTGCATTATTAATGGATGCTTGATGAGGTAAGCTAACAGTGACTCTGGTTTCTTTGCAAAAAGACCAACAAGAAATTTCTTGAGATGTAAAAAGTCAAACAGACAGAAAGATGTTGATAATAACTAACATTTCTAGATTTCTTATAATGTGCTATGATGCACTGTGTTGAATATTTTAAATGGTTTATTTGATTTAATACTTATACTGGCCCATAGCATTAATACTATCATTACCTATTTTAAAGATTAAAAAATCAAGGCTTGAAGAAGTAAACTACTCAAGGTCACAGCAGCTAAGAACAGGGTGGAACTGAAATTTCATCCCAGGTACCATGACTCTAATCATTATTCTCCTATAGATCTTAATTTATACTTTACTGCATCCTTCATGATGAGGATTAAATTTCAGGTGGAGCAAACGAGTCATAAGAGTAATAATGGCTTTAAAAATCCTCTCCCTGGACCAAATCATTCCTCAATTCTTTTAGGCATGAGATGCAGAGAGGGACATAGGAGAAAAGCTGCAGGATACAGACAGAATTAAAACCAGTTTATAAAATCCCCAAAACAAAACTGCTGAAAGGTTTTATGTCTGTCTACTTCCTTGTTAATGTAATTCACAAACAGTATTTAGATAATACTTGCACTTCAACTTTGTCAGTTTTTCTAAGCTCTACAGCTAGAATTTCTCATTCATGGATAGGGAGAAAAGCAGCAGAGAGAAGCTGATAGAGAGAGACTTATGCCAAGACTATAATTAATTCTTTGCAGGAAACACCAAGGAACTACTCCAAAGGAAGGGAAGACACTTCTGACTTTTCTTCCTCTCTTACTCTGTAAGAGGGGAAGAGAGTTCTTGGTAGCTTTTAAGTCCAGATGGAAATGTGCTTACAACCTCCAACCACTTACAGTAAAATCTAGCTATGACTTCCAACCACGGTGAGATATTACAATTTCCTTTTGCTTTATTTTAAATAGAAATGGGCATACTGCTCCTTAATCTGTGTATATAAATATGGGCATATAGAGATATATAAAAAATATCCTAAAGAAAAAAGGAATTTGGATATTTTGCATACTTTCATCATTCCTAAATGAAATAGGCAGATACCTTCAGGTGAGATCTCAGTGATGTTGATTATCATACTTTGAAAAGAATGATTATAATTTATTTTTCATCTATTTCTATGAAAAGAAATTAATAAATGGCTATTCCAAAATCAGGCCATTTGTTTGCCCTCCCAGTGATACACTTCCTTCACACAAGCTTTCAGATTTGCTCCTGATATGTGAATGGGCATGAATGGGAGACACTCAATATGGGGAAAGGGAAAAAGGGTTAAAGAGATTTTCATAGGAAAGAGCAAATGGTTTGGTTTTTGTAGTTAAAACCAAAATCCTGGACCACAAATTCTTTTAACCCTACCACAGAAGTCTTCATCAGGAATACTCTGGTCTTAAACAACCCTCATCCTCAGCCTTCTCAAGTGCATATCTCTCTCTAGGCTGATGTACATACACCTCCAGAAATGGAAAATATAGTTAAATTGTACTACATCAAGTACTTTCAAGTATTTGAGAACACAAATTTGAAAAAAACAAAAACAAAAAACTTGAATGTATTTATTGGCTTTTTAGCTGTGCTTCTTTGCAATATATTTTGGTGATTTCTTCTGAATTAGAATATACAACTTAAACTTTTCACAGTCTCCCTAAAGTTAATATGTATTGTGCTATTCCACATAAAATACAATCGTTTTCAACCAAACAGGCCCATTCACTGTTTTCCCCTGCCCTTTATATTACAATTGTGCTTGTTACATTATCATACAGTACAATATCATACCTTTTCCTTTAAACAGTCACATGCTTTTCAAGAAATTAAGAATAAAAAAACAATAAATAGTCTGCTTATGCACACCTTAACTCTAAAGTTCTTAATTCCTGCCGGAGGACCTGAGTCTGAAGGATTTCTTTCAGGATTGTTTGTTTTGGTTTGTTTTGTTTGTAGCACAGGTGTGTTGGAAATTGGTTTTCTTCATTTTCTTTCATCTACAAATGTCTTTAATATTTGGATGGGGGAGGGGAGTGCAGAATTCTGGGTTGAAATTTCATTCTTACAGCACTGCAAGCAAATTGTTACACTGTCTTCTGGATTTCACAGTTCTTCTTTAGAAATAAGTAGAATTTGATCATTGTTCCACTATACATAATGTGTTCTCTAGCCTCCTTCAGGACTTTCTTCCCAACTTGGATTTTCTGGCAGTTTGCCTATGATGTGCATGGGTGTGGTTTTCTTTGCATTTGCCTTTTTTGGATTCACTGGGCTCCTTACATCTGAATTTCTTTTTTTTTTTTTCTTTTTACCAAGTTGGTGAAATGTTTTCATTAGTTCTTAGGACATGTTCACTGCCTAATTCTTTCTTCCTTCTCCTTCTATATCATCAATTACACATATGCTACACCTTTTTATATTGTTCCACAGGCCCTCAGGATACTATTTTTTTTAATTGTTCCTCAGATCAGATAACATAAATAACAGTTTACTAATTTATTTCTCTGTCTTCTCTATTCTCCTGTTAGCCTATCCAATGTGTTAAATTTCAGAATTGAAGTTTTTAATTATAGAATTTACATATGGTTCTTTGATATAGTTTCAATTTCTCTCCTGAGTTTTCTGTTTTCTCTTCTTATGAATATATTTCCTTTATTTTATTGTGCTTAGTTGCATTAGCTGCTTTAAATTCCTTAGTCTGCTAGTTATTCCTTGGGTTGATCTTGGTTGATTTTCTTTTCTCTTAAGACCAGCTCATAATTTCCCAGATCCTAAACATCAAGTAATTTTTAATTGTGTACTGAACATAGTGGATGATGCAAGAATAATTTCTGTTCTCATTTTAGCAAGCAATTAATTTCATTGCTCTCAAGCTGAAAAATCTATCTTTTGAGTGGCAACTAAAATATAAGTTGTTTTATTTTATCTGCACTTGGACTCCTTTAAGTCTGATCCACAAATGTATGGTCCAGGAGTCAGTCTAAGACTTGGGCAGAATTTATACACCGAATTTGGAGCTTCTCATCTCTGACTCTCTCCTCTTCTGGATTCCTTCTTTACTTCCCCAGCAGTTATGAGCTCTCTCACCTTTGTCCTCTCATTTCTCAGGCCAGAAGGTGTGGTGCCACCTGTTAAAATAAGATACTCACACATGCAATTCCATCCAGCCAAGTGTCAACTTCTACCTAGAATGGGTAGAATTTTCTTCATTCTTTGTCTCTCATCAATGCTGTATCTTTTTTAAAAAAAAATTTGTTTGAAGTTATAAATATTATCTATAAGAATAAGAGGGTACTTGGCCATACCAGAAAATCAATCTTGAGGTTATGAAATGTAGACACTGATTCATTTTGTTATTTCCCCCTTCTTTTTCTCTTTCCATTGCTTTGGTTATAGAAATAAGCTTTGAAGAACATATGTGTTTGATTTTTATTATTATTTTAGTTTTTTTCATTTCTTTTTTACTGAGTGGATAGCTTCTCTCCTCAAAAATATGGGGCAAATTACTAAGAGAAGTGAGGTGTCTGGAGAGATTTTAATCAAAAAGAAGAAAATTCCACTCAGTAAAGTAAGAGATAATTCCAAATACATCAAAGACATACTAGCTAATAGAGAGGTGATTGATATAGGAAAAGAGGGCCAAGAAGAATTTGGCCAGAACTCACCCAGGTTTGAACTACTCTGTTGATCCTCTTGACTTTCCACATTATATTGAGGGATAATATTAAAACAAAAATTGGGAAAACACTATTTAACATGGAGGATAGAGAGAGAACCAATGCAGAATTTTTTTAAGAACATGAAGAAATCAGCAAAAAGTGTTATTTTAGGAAATGGTACCGTGTCATCTACTAACAAAAGCCAAATTACAAAGGGGTTTCTGAATTCTAAACTTGAAATGGCAGTCTCTTAATGTAGAATTAGGCAAGGATCTTTAGTATTATAGAGAAGGAACAATGAGATACATTAAATATATTTAAAGAATAATTATTTCTCTTCGATGTCATCTTTATTGCCCCTTATTATGATCTGCTATTATTGTGAAAAAAAAATAAGGTTAAGTGTTCCAACCATTTACAGGAGCCTCAAGAATGAGTCCCAAGAGTAAGTGCAGCAACTTCTTTAAGAATACCTATTAGTTTATCAATAGAAAAACACTTTCTGACCACCTGTTTACACACATACTCTGCTAAGTCACTGACACATTAAAGACCACATTGATATAGGCTGACAGAAACAACTTACTGATCAACCTGAACAAGTGTTTGCATTAAATAATAATTTATACTATGCATAAGCAAAGGAAGGTGCATTCTCTGTGGGGTGGCAGATACACAGACTAGCAACTTCTTGTTTAGACAGAAAGACCTGACAAAGAAGAGCTCATTAGGGTCTCCGGAGAGTGGCTGACAGCTGAGGAGCTGTCGGCTCTGTCAAAAGACCTTTGAAAATAATTCTTGTTTTTGAATCAGAATTTTCTGAATCACCAGAAGGATGCCAGAAGTATACTGTTTGCTTCCTTGACTATTTCCTCGTCCTTCAGTGGTATCAGAATTTGCCCAGAGCCTTAGCTGCCTTCAAAAACTTTTGTGCTTTGGCATGCATGCCCACAAACAAACTAGAATTTGTTTTCTCAAAAACCCTTTTGTATGTTCTTGCTTATATTCTTCCTAATTAATGTCAGGACTTGCTTTAAATATATGGTTACTGAGAATATGTCAGCCTCTCTCTCTCTCTGTGTGTGTGTATGTGTGTGTGTGTGTATGTGTGTTCATGTATAAGAAAGACATATACACAAAGAGACAGAGAGAGACTAGGAGACTGGTGGACTTTGACTTCATATCTCTAAGATGGACATGAAGACATAAGAAATAGAGTGCTGGACTTGCAAAAAAGAGAATTTAAATAAATAACTGTTGTTCAAAAACAAAACAAAAAAACCCTTCAGATTGATTTACTACAGTTAACAAACTTTAATATTCTGCTTCTCAGATCTTGCACTTGCATAGCAGATTCTAATTTTCATCCCAAAGTCAGAATCTCATTCAAAATGCACATCCTCAGCACCAGCATTCCAGACTTCATGTGTCTTTGACTTTGGTGCCTTATCTTCCCAAGCATCTCACTCCCTGCCCTCAACTTACCCACTCTTAGTATTACCCTCACAGCAGTGTTAACCAGTAGCACCCGCTCTGTTTTCCAACTTTGAATTTCCTGACAGATTATACCAGCATTTAGCTGGGATATGAGTGACTATATTTACATGTGGGGGGAAAGAATACATTAATAACAGTAACCATAATAGGTATAAGAATGATTATCCCCATTTTATAGTGGACAGAACTAAGACATTTTAATCTCTAGATCAAGGGGATACAGTCAATAAGGGATAAAATCTAAATTCCTACTCAGAACTGATTCCCAAGCATTTGCCTTGTCTTAACTACTCTTCTAGAGTGCCACCCGTGAAGCAAGCCTCGCTATCCTTAGTTGATTGCGGGAGCCTCCCTGAAGTTTCAGAATATATAGGACTTTGCTTCCAAGATTCCAAGAAGGTGAGGGATTCCTCCTAGGTAACCCCACCACTGCTAGATGAATTCCTTTAATGAAATCATAAAACTTCTATTTCATCTTTACTGTGTCATTAGCTTGATTTTCCTCCACTATCTGACTACTTCAGAGGTGTAGTTGGTTGAACTACTGGTCAACCTAAAACAGATAAAATCATTATTTATACATTATAGTTGGAAAAAAATGAGTTTAGTAGAGTCATGTGCAGCCAGGATCAAAGTTAAGATCTACTTGTCAATAAAACTACTTGAGGATAGGAAACTTATCTTTATTTTGTTCTGAGTTCCAGTCTACACCCAGTATATCTAGTGACATGAGTTGCCCTGAACAACTTTCAATACAATCTCTTTCTTGTGTCAATTCTTTCATGTTAAGCCGAAACCCCTATGTGTTCCAACGCATTCTGATTTCTCTCAACATGTCCTTTATTTCTTCCTCTATCAGTCAAAATCTCTATGGCAAAAGGTAACATACCCAAAAGTTTAAGATTTTTTTTAAAGATTTTATTGATTTATTTGACAGACAGATCACAAGCAGGCAGAGAGTCGCGCAGAGAGAGGAAGGGAAGCAGGCTCCCTGCTGAGCAGAGAGCCCGATGACCCAGGGATCATGACCTGAGCCGAAGGCAGAGGCTTTAACTCACTGAGTTTTAGATTTTTATAGAATAATTACTTTTTCAGGGATGTGAATAGGGCTAATGGAACCATATTAGATGGAGAAGTGCCCAGGAACTAGCAACAACAGGTATCTGTAATCACCTGTTGAGCCTAAAGAGGAGGGGGAGAAGGATGATATCCATGGAACCAGTGAGAGTTGGCGCCTTGTAAGAGGGGGTGTCCAATTCTCTCTCCCAATCCCCTATCTCTAATCAGCCACTGGGCCCTCCATTGGCTGAATCCAACCATGAGCCACAGTATAAGGAAACTGGGAACTGAGATGATTCAGAGCACAGAGTAGGACAGAGAATAACAGAAAATGGATAGAGAGAGGCAGAAAACTGCCAGTGCACCTCCTATCAAAAGTACCCTCCCAGTAAACAATTTGGACATCTTCTATTAAAGCTAAACATATGTATACCCTATGGTGCAGCAGTTCTACTCCTTATTACATGTCTAAGAGAAAGAAGTGTGTAAGTCCACCAAGTTACATGTACAGAAGTGTTCACAGCAGCTTTATTTATAATAATCAAAAACTAGAAGCAACCTAAATGTCTACCAACAGTAGAACAGATACACTGTGGTATATACATAGACGACTATAAGCAATGAAGAACAAGCTCCTGATAAATACAACAGCATGAATGAATCCCATGAATATAATGTGAAACTGAAAAAGCCAGACACCAAAGAGTACATACTGAATGATTCTATTTATAAAAAGTTCTAAAACATAACCAAGCTGTGGTGATAAGTCAGAATAGTGTTTAGCCTTTCGGTGTGTGTGGGAGGAAAGACAGAGCTGGGTATTGACTGAGAAGGGACAGGAAGGAGCCCCTGGGTGGTGGTTATGTGGGCATACACACATGTAAAAAGTACTTCGTTGAACACTGAACACTGTTTCAGTTTACACAGTTTGTATCTCAATTCAAATAACAATAACAACTACCACTGCTGCTATGATTACTCTTCCATGCAGCGAAGTCCTTCAGAATTAGATTGTCTACCACATGTTAACAGCAAGTGATACTCAATCAGAAAACACTCCCTTCTGGTTTTAAACTCCACATTCCTCATTGATAACAAAAAAGAACAGATTACTGAAAAGCAAACAACAAAGACAAATAACGCTTTCAATTCCAGAAGATATTTGGGTGGTGAATCCAACTTTCAGAGATAACAGGAAGACAGTAGGTAATGTTTAATATTTTGATGTGGGTAGCCCTGGGGGCCCCTCACATCATGCCTGACTGGCTAATGCCTCACAGCACTGTCCTAAAATGTTACTGTGTCACACGGGGTTAAAGCTTCAGAGAACTGTGACCGATAATCCATTCTTGTGAAAAGTGGCCAGAAACCTTGCATGACTGATTTTCAAACATAATTTATTTTTTTGCCTGGTAAATTGGGTAGAACACAGAATTGAGTGAAATTATACAAACCCTCCTGGCTTGCTGTTTTCTCATTTACTACTAGGTTGGTTTTCAATGCAATACTTATTAATATTTCTAAACAGGAGCTGCAATTACATGGCACTTTAATATCCTGACCCATAGATAAGAATTTTACAGATATCTTTGCTATGCTGCTATCTCAATGGGTCTGATCCTATGGTGAAAAAAACCACACCCTGGGAATAAATTGTTCCCCACAAGAGCGGAATTAGTGTTTCTAAGTACCATGGCTCCATTTTGTAAATTGCTTCTCCATGGTATGTTACTGGGCAACCAAAGAGAAGTATATAAAATTGAAACACAAGAGAAAAGACAACTGAAGTTGACACTATATGAAAGCAAAGATTTTAAGATTGCTCTCAAGACCAGAGGGGAATCGGAACTATTATTCACATGCAATTTGCATAACCCATGAACCCAAGGCCAAGGTGTACTGTAGATTCACAATACACAGTCTTTCTCTGACCTATTCCCACTCTATCTATGATAACTTCACCCCAACTTCCTCTCAAATTCATATGAGAGTCTGCAGGAGTCATGGAGAAGTACTCCATGAACAAACCCGCAGGGCTACCATATGTCAGTTTACCATTTCTTTCCTTTATACCCAGCTCAATCTGGGCATGTCTCCTGTTGGGCCAGTAATGTTCTCTCAGCACTTATGTCTCTGCTGAAGGGCACTGTTTTCAGTTGGTGTAGACATGTGCACAATTTTGCTGCTGATTTGTCAGTTCTCTTAAAATGTCACAGAGAGACATTAGTGGAACTGCTGTTTGTTTTTTAACTTCTCATAAAATAAATGACACATATAAAAATATATACATATCCTTAAATAATAATACTAATAAACTAAGTAAATAAAGTGAGCCTCCTGTACCCACCACTCAGCTTAAGAAATAACGCTTAACCATAGGTTTGAGCCTTCTCTCCATCCATAAGTCCTCTTCTCTGCTCCCCACATTCACAACTAAACTTCATTCAGGACATATTATGTCAGATTATTGATTTTCAATGTGAAGAGAGATCTTTGTGACTTGCTTCAAAACAGGTTTGCTAGGACAGAATTAGCAGGAAGCTCAGACTGGAGCAGCTGGGAGGTGAGTGAGGCAGCTTGCCCTAAGCATGGATCCTCTAACACCACAAATGGGAGACTAAGCCTGAGGCCAGCCAGCACAATGGTGATGAAGCCAAGTCTGATACTCTTTTTTTTTTTTTTTTCCCAATTTATTTATTTTCAGAAAAACAGTATTCATTATTTTTTCACCACACCCAGTGCTCCATGCAAGCTGTGCCCTCTATAATACCCACCACCTGGTACCCCAACCTCCCACCCCCCCCACCACTTCAAACCCCTCAGATTGTTTTTCAGAGTCCATAGTCTCTCATGGTTCATCTCCCCTTCCAATTTACCCCAAAGCACATACCCTGATACTCTTAACGCTGAGCATAAAACCTTCACTCAGAAATCGTCCCAAGTCAGCAGTGTTTCCTAGCTACTTATAAAAGCAGAAGTAGAAATGAAAGCAGATCCTCTGTGGACAAAGATACTTTAATTTAGGTACATGAGCATCACACCTATTAAAATCAAACAAGTTCAAAACCGAAGGACACCAAGTACCCAATAAATAATAGTTATGGACATCTGCCCCTTTAAGGACTGTTGATACCAGAATTACAGGTAAAAAATATAAAACAGGTATGTATTAAATGTTTACAGAGATAAAGAACACAAAAATCAAAACAAGCAAACAACAAGGATTTTCTTTTTTTTTTTTTTAACGATTTGAGCCTAGTTTTTAAGTCATTTTTGTGTATAGAATGTTTTTAATTACTGTGTCAATTTCATTGATTTCTTAGGACCATTCCTGTTTCTATGTATTTATGTGTCAGTTTTAATCATTATATTTTTTCCATTAGATACCTATTAAAAGTTTCTCAACTTACTGAGAGTTGCACATATTTTTATTACATGTTATTTTTGCTACATCTTTAGTTACATGGTTTTCACGTACAGCACTGTTTCTTCTTCTTTTTTTTTTTTTTTAAAGATTTCGTCTATTTATTTATTTGACAGACAGAGGTCACAAGTAGGCAGAAAGGCAGGGAGAGAGAGGAGGAGCAGGCTCCCCGCTGAGCAGAGAGCCTGATGTGGGGCTCCATCACAGGACCCCAAGATCATGTCCTAGCGGAAGGCAGAAGCTTAACCCACTGAAGCACCAAGGCGCCCCCTTTCTCTCCTCTCTTACTCAAACTTTAGATAGAATTTTTCGTTTTTCTAAAGAATCAAAATTTTGTTTTGTTGGTCTTCCTCATCAAATGTTGTGTGGTTTTGCTCTTCCCTTTATTATATCTGCCCTATACTTTCTTTTAGCTTATTCTGTTACCATTTTCCAAAATTTTCCCATTGTACAATGTGCCAGGTATTAGATAAACTGACTGGCATTTGTTTTGCTTTGTCTCTACTCATTGACTTATTAACAGTGAAGGGATTTCTAAATGGCTACTGACCAGAAGAAAGTCTACTGAATATCTGAACTGTTTTTGAGCATTCAGGATTCATACTAAAGAAAAATTATAAGCTGGCTCTTCAAGATTACACATACAAATTAAAATACAAAAGTAGACTCCTTGTATATTAGCTTACAAACTCATTTAAGCAGTGGCTATAAAATGAGGCTGATTATCAGAATAACCACAGGGTATTTTTAATACACACATTCCTGAGTCTCACTCCTAGATATTCTGCCTGAAGTTGGGTACAGGTATCTATATATATTTAGACTTCTTTAAGTGAATATATATATTTAGACTTCTTTAGGTGAATGATCAGCCTTGTTTTGGAACCACTGCTTTGTAATACCTTTTAAGTAATCTTGCGATCTTATGCTCTTAAAATAAATCCCATGTTTTTCTCCCTTAGTTTTTTTCCTCCTTCATTAGCCTCAATATTGAAGTATATTTCACAAAGTCACTCTAAGCTAGTGCTTTAAGAGACAGGAATTAAAAACTTCTGCCTGACATCATCCTCCAAAACAAGGATCCTTCATTTTGTACATAATGTCCCTGACTATGCTTATTTCAGAATGAATGATAATGATAAGCTTGTGAAATCAACATGTTGGACCATGTATTTCTATTTTATAAATGCAGAATAAGTCATGAATGCCAAATGGCAATGTCACAATACTTCTGTTCTCTGCCAACCTATTTGCTTATGGACTCAAATATGTTGCTCTTGAAACAGATGGCTCTCCCTACTCTGCAGGTTATTACATAAGAAGGTAAGGTGCTGTGGATTTGGTATGATTTCCAGGAAGACCAGAAGAATGCCTCTGACAAGGTCTTAGGTGTAGGGAAAAGAACAGAACTTTAAAACCAAACATGTCTGGACTGAAATCCTGATTCTGCCTGTTTCTGATTATAAGAACCTAAGAAACTCAGCTCACTTGGGCTCAATTTTCTCTTCTTTAAAAATGGAGATGATAATACCTCCTTCGTGTGCTTGTGGGAAACGTGAGTACTATGTATATAAGGTAACTGGCAAATGGAAGGTGCACAATGAAAGATTTCCTTTTTTAGAATTTCACTTTCATCCCTAAAGAAGATTTAGTAAAATTCTGATAACAATAATTTTTAAAATGCTTCCATTAAAATATGTCTCTTTTCATATTCTGCTTGGTATTTTGTGTCTCCTGCATCCCTGTTCTATATGCAGGATGGTGTTTCCTTGACCTAAAGCTTCTGTATTGTTTTAAAATTTTTCATCTTTGTTAAAGCAAATTTATAAGATGCTATTTGTATCGAGTGCTTTTTGAACTGCATCTCAAATATTTTATTCTCTCCATGGCTACCACAATCAACTTTGGGCAGGTAAAACATGTAAGCACCCTGCCTTACATGTTATAGCTATATCCAATTCTCTTATTTCCTGCCCTATGACTTCCCTGACACCTGATATTCGATGTGTATGGAAACCTGATTGGTTAACCAAAGCATGCATAAACCTGGAAGACTGGCATCCTAGGCAATAATCCTTAGATCAAGGCAGAGTTGAAGATATTGGCTAAATGCCTGCTTTTCTGCCCCTCCTACTGACCATTCAGGCATGTATTCTATAGGACCCTAAGAGTGCCTCATTGAGACAAATCCTCAGTTGCCCACAGTTATGACCAACTCAAAGATGCATCCTTATTCTAGCAATCCCTTCTTCCCCATTCCACTTGTCCCAGTCTTCAGTCATGACTCCCAGAGATGACATCTTTAAGTAAACTATCTTAATAAAAGATGAGTCTTGGACTCTGCTTTCTCAGGTTAAGGTAGAATCACCAAGGCCAAACAATTTGTTAAGCAAAATTGCTGAGTGCCTGAGCTTACAAATTACAGCAAGAATGGCTGGACTCTGTGAGAGTGTGTATCTCTCTAAGAAGTATGTTCTATTTTTTCCCCCTATACTTTCTGCTCCTCTGAAGTGAGAAAAGCTGATCTACCACTCTGGTGGGATAGGGCTGATATTCCACTTCTACTGGGATCTGAAACAGATTAGCCTTTGGGCCAAATGTGGAGTCATGACCCTTCCTATGGCATACTCCACCTCTATTCTAGTAGACTTTGTTCTGAGACTCCTGTTTAACTACTTTACCCATGACACCACATAGCTTAAACATTTACTCTCAAACCTAAGATCCTAAATCTATCTCCTACCACATCATCTTTTGCCACCCCTTGTAAAAGAAGAATATTTCCTCCCTAAAATTTTACTCAGTGTGGCTTTTATATCAGGGGACAGTATTACCAATACTGTCAGAAATAGAAAATGATGGCACCAAGTGGTACATTCTTGGCAAAATGCTCCTTTATCTTTTTACAGTCTCCTGCTAGAGGACTTTCCAAAACCTGCACTCCTCTCTCTCTGCCCTGATTCAGGGAGGGTTGTTTCAGGGTGTTCATCTGTTTACATGTTAATGGATGTTGTGCTTTTTTCCCCTGGTGTATCCCTTTGGGGTGGGTGAGGAGAATTAATCTGCAAAAAAGTAGAACCACCCATATTCTGCATATTTAGATCTGGCCTTGAAGAGAGGACTACAGATGGGGCTTCCTTCGCTCTAAGCTCTATTATACCCCAAATATCTTCTGTTCTCTAGCAAGGCCAGCTTTCTCCTTTAATCAGCCATATGTCTTTGCTGCATTTTGTTTTGATTTCACCACAGACAATTTCTAACCCCCTCTCCCCTCTTCCAAAAGACTGAAGCATTTTCCCCTGATAGATAGATTTCTTTTTTTTTTTTTTTAAATCTTACTTCATCTCCCCATATGACCCCCCCACCCCAGTTCAATATTCCTTTTCTTTATTCCAGCACGCAGAGGCACAGAAGAAAGAGAACCCTGGAATCAGACTGGCTGAGGTTCTAATGTGAACCCTACTCTAGTAGTAATCATCTACTTATTTATTTTTTATTGGAAAGAAAGAGAGAATGCGAGAGAGCTCACGAGAGGGGGGAGGGTCCGAGGGAGACGCAGACTCCCCGCTGAGCAGGGAGCCCGATGAGGGACTCCATCCCCTGACTCCAAGATCATGACCTGAGCCCGAAGGCAGCCGCTTAACCAGCTGAGCCACCCAGGCACCCTACGTGTGTGATTTTGAGCAGGTCTTTCTCCTTTTCACCCTGAGGGTCTTCCCCTATAAAATAAAGCTGACAATGCTTTGGATAAATGGCGGGGCAGAGAACCACAGAATTCATGCTAAGGATAAATAATACACAGAGTAAAAGCTCAGGAAATGACAGCTCCTTTGTCTCTGTTAACACCTGTATTTTAAAACTTAAGCGTATAGGGACGCCTGGGTGGCGCAGTTGGTTGGACGACTGCCTTCGGCTCAGGGCGTCATCCTGGAGTCTCGGGATCGAGTCCCACATCGGGCTCCCAGCTCCATGGGGAGTCTGCTTCGCTCTCTGACCCTCTCCTCGCTCATGCTCTCTCTCACTGTCTCTCTCTCTCAAATAAATAAATAAAAATAAAATCTTTAAAAAAAATAAAATAAAACTTAAGCGTATACTCGGAGCTATGCCTTACTCTAGCTTCCGTGTCAGCTAAGTCCCTGCTACCCAGCCGCCTCTGCTTCCTTTCTCCTGTGTTTCACATTCATCCCGTTTAAGAGGACCCCTTGCTCGGTTTTCAGTGAATGTCCCCGGCCTTCCACAAAACGTATTTTGTAGTAGGACTTGTTCATTGCTGAGTAACAACAAACATCATTACCTCATGCAGTTTCTGAGGGACAGGAAGCCAAGAGGATCTTAACAGTTCTCACACAGAGCCTCAAACAACTGGGGTGGGGGTGGGGGGGCTGCGGGGCGTTTCGAAGACTCCCGGGGGCTGGAGGTCGTAAAACCGCACAGGCGAGTCCTGCGCTTCCACAGCAGAGCGTTCCTCAGAAACCTTCCGGAAATGAAACAGTCGTAAAGCGAAGGGCGTTTCCCCGCCACTGCCTTCCCGCTTTCTGGAAGTTTGCCTCGCGCCTCAGAGCTTTTAAGACCGAGCTGCGTGGGTCCCTGTTTTCAATGACTAAAAGAAATCTGAAGGGGATTTTCACTTTTGAGGGAAAAAAAGCTGTTACTGTACGACAGCAGGTCTTTCGTTAAGACGAGGTGGCATAAGCTAGGTGCGTGACCCCCGCCAAATTGTGGTTATCGGGTGTTTACTGATTTGCTCACTGTGGGTCTACGGTCCGGCTTCTCCGACCCGAACAGGAAATCCCTAGCTTTGGGTCACATTGTTCTAATTTGAGAACTAAATGGTTTGGAGTTCACAGAACCTAACGGTATTTTTGCTTGGCGGAAGTCTACCGGGTCTGCGGTGAAGCTAAGATTGTCCCCGTGGAGCCACTTTGCTTGCATTCCAGCGGCTGAAAATATGCCTAGCAGGTGCAGGACTCTGCCCTCTAGTTGAACAGGGACAGCCTGGGCCTGCACCATATTTGAAGTTGATTTTAACAGGTCCTTCATCAGCCATGGGAAGACTAAGCAGCCGTGAGGCCGGCCGCTTTGTTTGCTTTTCCAAGTCCACTCATCAGTGTAGAAGTCTGACCTTGCTTGCACTTGATCAGCAGGCTCCCTTGACCACAGGCTTCTCACGTAAGCTCTGGCCGACTGGAAGTGCTGGGAGAGGGTTGGAAAGACCAGAAGACCGTGAGGTTGAGGTATTTATCCAGATCAGATCACAGCATTAGCTACCTCCAATGCCTCAGGTCCTCTCAGCTCTCCGCCTCAGGTTCCTGAAGCCACGCCCTCCCCCTGCCCATTCACGCTTAGAAGTGACTTCCATGTTTATTAACTCCAGGTACCTGATTATCACTTTTTCCCCCCAAACCCTGCCCACAACTTTTTAAGCAGTCCTCTATTAAAGTCTTCTCCATACCCAGTTTAAATGTATCACCTAACTACCATGAAGTGGCTGGTTTTAAACAGCTTAGCCTCCCTGGCTTCCTGCAGGTGTACATTAACTGTATAGTCATGAGTAATTAAAAATAATTGACTATTGAATTACCTAGTTGTTAGCCTAATGAAACTTAGTGACTGGCAGCAGTTTTCATTTCTAGATCTATGTGAATAATCATTCATTGCCAAAAGCTTCAAGACCTGAATATTAACTAATTGAGGGTCATCAATATTAAACCCAGCAAAATGCTTCATGATGTAAAATAATGTAAAAAAATTAAGTATTAAGTATTGTATTAAGTGCTGTGTGACAAGCATTGCATCAACTGACTTACATTTTTTTGTAATTCCTACAAATTTATTTTTACAAAATTTATATTATTTTAGTCTTCACAACTGTTGTGTGAGATATATTATTTTTGCCATATGACAGGTATGGAGACAGGCTTAAGGAGAACAAGTACCTTGCCCAATTCCATGTAGACAGCTACTGATGGAGCTGGTATTCAAATCCAAGCCATCACAATCCAGAGTCTACATGCTACTCAATTTCCTCCTTAATTGATGAGAAGGTAACTAAGAAAAAAACGACAAAGGTATGTCTTAATTTAAATGAAAACTATTTGCTAATTTTTGTATGGTCTAAATGGGCTCTTTTGAATTGTAAGTTCTAACTGCTTGTAAAACTTCTGTTCATTCCAAGCTTGTTAGTTGGTTTTGTGCAATAAAGGGAGCCAGAGCAGTTGTGAATTTCAAGTGTGGGTCGTAAGTACAAATAATTCTGAATTCATCAAATACACACACACACATACACACACACACACACACCCCCTTACACACAGGAATCTAACTAACTCCTACAACTACTCAGCAGTTCTTCAACTAGGAAGCAGTTGTCTTGGGTCTTTTTATAAATCTCCTTATAAATAATGGTTGTGTTTACACAACCTGGAATACTGGATTTTACCCTGAATGAGTCATTGCTTTGGAATAATGTAAACAGAGCCAGTGTTAAGGAAGAAGATTTCTTTGTTAGTGAAGCTCTGAGCATTTAAACAGCTGTTTGATTTCACTCCAGAGGTGTTTGCATTTCATTGACAGATGGAGTAATTTCCAAATGGTTTTCAATCAATATATACTAGACAAGTGGTTGAGAACTCTCTCATTAGGGAAGAAAAAAAAGAAAAAAGTGCAGTTTAACCATGGTGTCTTATTTATTTTTTTAGCATCTGTTATTAAATAACTACCACAAAACCACATGTTGAGATGTGAAATTGTATGGAATGGTCCATATTTAAAGATGTTTATTTTCATGTTATTTGGTAGTTCTGTACTCTTTGTTTTTATTTTTGTTTTCTTGAAGAGGAAGCACTATATGTGTCTAAAGCGTGATTTTTGCCTAAATTTATGCCCATGTTACTCTTGGCTTCTCTAAGAACTGTCAAATTATATTTCTAAGTGTTACATATCATTCATATATTAGCAATAATTCTAGGGGTTTTAAATAAAACCCACAAGACATTATTATTTTTATTTTATACAGCCAATATTGACTTGGATTTACCCACATATTAATCATATTCTTTCTTCTTCATTTCTTTTTGCATTCATCTCAGATCATTTTCCTTTTGCCAGAAATACATTTTTTAGGTTAATTGTCTCAGTTGCTGGGGGAAAATTCTCTCTTTTCTTTCTTTTTCTGTTTTTGCTTGAAAACATTTTTATTTCACATTCATTCATGAAACATAATGAATAGCTATCGAATAGTTTGGCAATTTTTTTTTTCCAGCACTTTTGGGGTATTATCCCACTGTTTATGACTTTCATTCTGGCTATTGATAAGTTAGCTATTAGCCTCATTGATGTGAATGATAGTGGACTCTGTTCTCTGCTGCCAAAATCCCTGTGGGGGATAGAAGGGATTTTACTCTCAGATGTTGAGGGTGCTACCAGCTGACAGCTTGTGGCTCTCAACCTTACTGGAAATTGCTCTCAACTGAGCAGACCCACCACAATTAAGTTCATGTCCCACTTTTAGAAGCCGCCTACATCTGAATATTCCTCTGACACCTAAACCAGGTGATATGAGACACTGCCAGAGTTGAGTGAGGGCCATAGCAAGAAATGGCTGTGGGACAGAGGGTCTTGCCATTTGGGCCATTTGACTTAGCAGACCCCAAGTTAGTAGATGCATTTAAAAAAAAAAAAAAAAGGCACATTGTGAAGTTTAAGGTAAGCCAAAATAGAGGAAGCACGTTTAGAGTTCTGAAACAAGGCAATATCATCAGTAGCAGAAAATCATACACCTTTCCAAACCCACTTAAATGTGCTACTTTGCCCTGGCAAAAACTAAGTTTATGACTACAAGGCACAAAGTGACCATGAATCCAAAAGTTCCCAATGGAAGCAGGGTTCTGCCCAACACACCAAACTGGGCAGAGCAAGAAGTGATCAATCATAGCTGAAAATGAAATACTGGGATCAAAGCCAAAGCATGGCCAGAGGTGCAAATGTGAGGCACAAAGAGGTGGGCATTTCACCCATTGTGATCTTATTAGTAACAAGCTGATGGAGAAGGAAGAAAGTTTAGTTTGGTTCACAGAAGGGCTATCTCATGACCTTGAACGTGGGTCTCTACATGGGCAGAGCCAAAAATGGACTTTGGCCACAATGCATCCCTATTCGGGGATGGTCCTGAAGATGAAATCTATTAGGTGAAATTCCCCCAGTGGGCAGATCTTTGGGCAAGGTACCTGATCTTGTTTATGTGGAAAAAGAAGTGTCCTAATGTTAAATGTGCATGGACTCAACAAATAGTTTAGCTGATTAATCAAACATGTAGAAGAAAAAATATTAGAAAATCAGGGACAACGGTCTGGAGCTGAACTATGTGGATAGGCTTTCAGGCTTAAGGAGAGATCTTTGTACCTGAATTACATCTTTTCACCACCATACAGTATCTTCTAAGGAGGAGGCACTAAACAACAAATAGAGAAAATAATTTGGCCAGCTGACATTGGTCAGCCTCTGTCATCAGCTATCCCAGTGCTGGCATAATGGGTTTGTAAATGTAGAAGATGGTGGGAGGAAAAGAAGTTATAATGGGCCCACAGTCATGGGTTTCTACTCATCAAGGCTGCTGCTAAATATCCAACCTACCAGCAACATTGACTAACGTGTCCCCTTATAAAGGAATATACCTCAAGGATACCAACAATTCATTAGTGGTATAAGTGACCTCCATTTCACCCCCTCTATCCTGAAAGGAACAAAGATTTATTTTGACTTCATAACACATTCGAGGAGTGAGTTTGACTTATCCACAGGGCCTCAATCAACACCATTGTTTAAGGTCTTAGAGAGTTCCAGTGACCCATATGGATTTCTCATATAACACTGCATCGGAACAAGGAACACATCTTGTGAAAAATACTATGGTATGATGGACAAGTATAGGATCCACATCACCCACAGGCCTCAGAGAGTGATTAAATGCTGAGTAATACAGGGACTTGAGGGAGGGCTAGGGTCTGAGAAAAGAATGTTCAGTGGGTCCATATTTTGTACCACAGGGCATGGGTAAGGCTGTGGATATCAGTAGAAAATTCTGGTACATACCCAAGGCCTTGCCAGTGTAGTTTCGACAGATCAAGAGCAAAGTTCATGCCAAAAAACCAAGCAGAGGTAGTAGGAAACTGAAAAGGATATGTGAACCAACCACATCTCCCCCAATGTCGTGATGTTTCTCACTTCCTGAGATGGAGGGAAACAGTGAGGAGATCCAGGCCCAGAACAGCCCTAGTAGGCAGTTTGACCTTTAAATTGATGAATTTAAATCCTGAATGGAATTAATAAGTTTTAATTACTTGTCACTGTTTAAACCAGAAGAGACCATACTGCTTTTTAGTGGCAAGATTAGGAGGCTTTTCACATCTGCAGAAATGGGGACAGCAGAGCTAAGTTGAGCTCAGGAGCAGAATAGGTAAATTTGCACTTCTTCATGGCTAAGCTGTGATGATTGCAAAACATTCCATGTGTAATTTTACATGTGGGAGCCCCAACAAGCAGCTTTCAGAACTTCCTGAGACCCAGATCAGGATTAGCCACCATAGTCCGTTCTCATCCCTAGGTGAGGGAGAATTTAAACAAGAAGAAAGAGAGAAATCTGTCTCATTTAAAAAATATGAATCCAGGGGCACCTAGGTGGCTCAGTGGGTTAAAGCCTCTGCCTTCAGCTCAGGTCAAGATCCCAGGGTCCTGGGATGGAGCCTGGCGTCAGGCTCCCTGCTCAGCAGGGAGCCTGCTTCCTCCTCTCTCTCTCTGCCTACCTCTCTGCCTACTTGTGAGGTCTGTCAAATAAATAAATAAATAAATCTTTTAAAAAAAAACACATGAATCCGGTTTTTGGTTTTTTGGTTTTTTGTCACCACCCATGCCATTTAATGATTCACTTATAGGCTGAGACACCTTTACAAAACACTCCAAAAATTCTCCAGAACTCATCCTCATAAGTTACTAGTGGGAATGCAAAATCGTTTAGCCACTGTGGAAGATGGTTTGGCAGTTCCTCAATAAGGTAAACATAGAATTACCCTATAATCTAGCAGTTCCACTCCTAGGTATACCCAAAAGAGTTAAAAACAAATACTTGTACACAAGTATCGTAGCAACACCACTCACAATAGCCTAAAGCTGGAAACAACCCAAATGTCCATCAACAGAAGAGTGGGTGCATCGAATGAGCTATACCCATACAACAGGATATTATTCAGCCACAAAAAGGAGTGAAGTTCTTAAAATACACACTGCAGGGGCACCTGGGTGGCTCAGTGGGGTAAAGCCTCTGCCTTCTGCTCAGGTCATGATTTCAGAGTCCTGGGATCAAGCCCCGCATTGGGCTCTCTGTTCAGCAGGGAGCCTGCTTCCCCTTCCCCCTCTCTCTGCCTGCCTCTCTGCCTACTTGTGATCTCTGTCTTGTCTGTCAAATAAGTAAAATCTTTAAAATACACACTACAATATAGATAAAGCTTAAAAACATGCTAAGTGGAAAAAAACACAAAAGGCTACAGATTGTATGATTTCCCTTATTTGAAATATGTCTAGAATAGACAAATCCTTGGATAAAGAAAAAGATTTGTGGTTTCCAGAGGCTGCAGAAGGGTATAAATAAGGGGTGACTCCTGATGGGTATGGGGTTTCTTTCAGGGGAATGAGAATATTCTGGAATTAGATAGTGGTGATGGTTACACAACACCATGGATGTACTCCATGCCCCTGAATTACACACTTTAAAATGATTTAAATTATAAATTTTGTATGTATACTTTACCACATAAAAAAAAAAAATTCCAAAACTCAATCAGTAGGTATTTTTCTTGTTCTCGCCAAACCATTTTAGGTCTCAAGGAAAGATTTCTGCAGTACTGGCTGAAATGGGTCACCAGTTTCTCCTTGTGGGAGGCAACCCAAGACTGTGACTACACTAAGTGAAGCTGGTCAGCTGTTTTACAAGGAAAACACCTGGCACCAAAGCCTGGGCTCTCTAAAGAACTGCTAGCTAAGCCTCTTCCCCAGGGTAAATTCAGGGAGAAGCGCTATGAGTCTGAGCTTGCCAGGTTCATGTGGGCCACACCCAGCAGTTAATAAGTTGTTCGGAACTCTACTTGCCCCATCTTAATAACTAGTTCTTTTCCCAGCTTGTAGGTTCCCATAATCATGTGGCCACTCAAATGAGAACAGTGAAAACCACTTACAATTTGGAGACGAGACAGAGTCCAGAAAAGGAAGCAAAGTCATGAAAATATAAATTTAGCTTGAGGTGTTCCACGAACAGCAAGCAGAGGCCTAGAATTAGGGCTTGTTCTAAATTTCAAAATTGACAAAATAGTGGCTTCTCTGAAAGCAGAGTCATTTGGGTAAGGAAATCTCTCAAGTAGGCATCTGGATGAGCACAAGGGAATTGACTAAAGATTGCAAAACTTTCAGAATTCCAAACAAAAGATGTTGGTCCATCTGGTGACAACTGGTCATGACAGTTTGCCATAACATAAACCTGCAAAAACCAACCTGCGGGTAGCAGAGGAAACTGTAGCATCCTCTCCCCCAAAATGGTGGTTAAGAGCACTTATTTTTAAGTTAGGACCAGGCCAAAAACAAACAAACAAACAAACAAACAAACAAAAAAAAAAACCCCAAACAAATATTGGGGGAAACAAACAAACAAACATACAAATACTGGAGAAGTAGGCAGGAGCCAGATGATGTCAACCTTGAAGTCTGGGATTTATTCTAAGCCCAATTAAAAGTTATTGCAGAATTTTAAGCAGAAAAGTTGACATAATATAATTTATGTTAATAAAAGTTCACTCTCTCTGGTTGTGGTGCAGAGGACAGGCAGATTGCAGGAATTTGAGGCAAGAATCATTGCCAGGACAGAAGACCAGAGGTTGATAGCTTGGACCAAGGGAGTAATAGTAGAGCTCTAGACAGGTGGATGGATTGGGAATGTCTTTAGGGGTAAAATCTATAAAGCATGCTGATAGAATGTGTGGAAGGGGAATAGAAAGAGGGGAGTCAAGAGTGACTTCTACATCAAGAGGAAGGCTGTAACACCTGGACATTTTGTTGCACTAGGCAAAGCCCGTGTCCACCCTCTGGGAAATCTAGTATGCATTTGCCCCTTCATTTCTACAAGGTTGTGCTACCAATACAAGGTTGAGTCAATGTGATTTTTTTTTTCTAAATCTTTGCTAATATGAGAAATGAAAATGGTTTCTCTATTATATTTTTTAAATTAATAAGGAGGTAAAACGTGTTCATATAATTGTTGGCCATTGGCGTCTCTTACACTTATTAATCATCTGTTTTCTGTCTTACTGGTTTGTGAGATTTGACCACCAATCCCTAGGATGCCCTTTGTCTCCCTTAGACCTCCTAAGATTGCCCTCCTCTTACTTCCCTGACAACTCTGGCTCTATTGCCTCTACTTCTCTATATTCTGCCCTGGCCCCACTTCCACCTCACCAAGCTTCTACTCTCAGTCCTCTTCTTTCTATGATGTTCCTCCATGATCTCTTCTATTTACATAATTCAGCGATTTCCTCTACATTAATTGTCCTAAAATCTCTATAGCCAACCATGATCTCTTTCCATTTGTTCAAGCTGATGGTTCCCACTGTCTACTCTGCATTTTCATCTCTATGTCCAGCAGACACCTTCATTAAAACATGTCTAACAAATATCACAGGCCCTCATTTCCTCCAGCCAAATTCTTATTTCCTATTTCTATTCATAGTACCAAAGTCATCTGAATTTCTCAGAATATCACTTCCCTTATTCATTTCTTCTTCTTTTTTTTTTCTAAACAAATATGTATAGAGCATCTGCTATTTGCCTGGCACTGTGCTGGGCCCTAAAGATTTGCCCCTTAATTTCTTTCCCTGTATTAATTCTGTTATTAAATCTTGTGAATTTTCTCTTTGTGATAATCTTTCAAGGTTATTGCCTCCTTTCTTGTTTTTGTTCCTCTTGCTGCCCTCATAATCCCTAGTCTCCCCATCATATGTTTATATCTCATCCATAGCAACACCACATTCCTTCCTCCTCTCACCTGAGCAAGATGAATCAACCTAAAACAGAGTGCTAATCATCTTACTTCCTCCCTCAAAAACCATCTTCGGTAACACAATTACAAGTAAAGAAATATCCCAAGCCTTCAGCCAACATTGATGACCTTAGACCATATCTCTTATTCATCCCTGCTCTCCATCCAGCTATGAAAGCACATGCATATTTGGTTTTCCTCCAGCTTTTTGTGTCTTACTGCTTTATTGAATATATCTTTTTTATTAAGATAAAATTTATATACATTAAAATGAAAAGAGCTTGCTCATGCAGTTTGATCAATTTTGACAAATGTCTACACTCATGAAACCCATACCACGCAAATCAAGTTACAAAATATTTCCAGTACCCAAAAAGTTCCCTTTGCTCCTTTCCAACCAACTCCCACCCCAGCCACAGGCAAATGCTGTTCTGATTTCTATCAACATAGATTAGTTTTGCCTTTTCTTGAATTCTCTATAAATAGAATCATATATAATATACTTTTTGGGGGTCTAGTTTCTTTAGCTAAACATAATGCCTATAGAATTCATCCCTGGTTTTTTATATGTCAATGATTGATTCCTTTTTTATTGCTGAGTAGAATACCAAGCTGTGAATATACCACAGTTTGTTTATTCACATTGCTGTTTATGAACATTTGGGCTGTTTTCAGTTTGAGACTATTATGAATAAAGTTGCTATGAATATTCACTTACAAGTCTCTTTGTGGAAACATGATTTCATTTCTTTTGTATAAAAATCCAGGAAAAGAATTTGGGGTTCTATAATAAGCATATGCTTTCTTTAGAAGAGATTTTTACACAGTGTTTCCAAATGGTTTTGTCACTTTACTCTCCCACCATCATGTCTGGGAGTTTTATTTTCTCCACATTCTCTCAGACCTGTTATTGCAAGTCTTTTTAATTTCATCTAATTAATTTCATCTAATTATTGTGAAGTGGTAACTCAGTGTGATTTGATGTGCAATTCCCTGACAACTCATGATGTTTACCACCTTCCATGTGCTTCTTAACAATTTGTAGATTTAATTTTGTAAAATACCCTTCAAGTTTTTTTTTTCCAACTTCATTGGGTTAATGTCATTTTATTGATTTGTAGTTGCTCTTTATATATTCTAGATACACATCTTTTATCAATGTATGTATTAGAAATATTTTCTTCAATCTGAATTTTACCTTTTTATTTTCTTAGCACACATTATGATTAGCAGAAATTCTTTATTAGATAAAGTCCAATTTTTCATATTTTTCCTTTTAATGGTAATGCTTTGTGGAGTCTCTTTTTTTTGTGGCATCTCTTTAAGAAATCTTTGCCTACCTAAGTAAGTATAAATTCTGATGCTTTTTATAGATATAAATAGGATGACTCTAAAAGCTATATAAAAATAGAAAGGATTTAGAATATCAAAAGCTATCTAAAACATGAAAAGCAAAATAATAGGACAAAAACTACCTGATTTCAAAATCTCCTACCAAACAATAGTAATCAACATAGTAAAATCGTATTTATGTAAGGATTGACCAATAGATCAGTGGAAGAGCATGAGATTGTGAAATAGACCCACATGTACAAGATCAGTTGATTTTTGATAAGGAAGCCAAGACAATATAAAGTATATGAGAAACTCTATTCAGTTGTTCTAAATGACTAGATAAATATATGGAAAAAATAAACATTGCACCACACACGAAAATTTATTTGCAATGGACCATAGGGCTGAAGATGAAAACTGAAATTATAAAGCTAGAAAAAAATCTCACTAAACCTAAAGGTTTCTCCCTCTTATAATTTCATTTTGACAGATTACCCATATTTCAAGGCTGAACTCAGATATAACCTTCTTCATGAAGCCTTTTCTTACCACCCTATAAAAATAAATGCTACCTCATCTAACTCTTAGAGCACTTTCCTTATACCATTTTAAACATTGTATTATGGTCAAGTGTGTACATGTGTGCATATCATAACGATCCTTCATAACCAACTTTCTATAACCATCCTTCATAGCCAGCCTCCCATAATGTGTTCCTTGACCATATCTTGTTCTTCACTGAATGCCCTGGACCATGCAGCAGAGTATTCACCTATAGTAAAACATAAAATTTTTAAAAATGATCTTGAAAATATAATTCCATACCAAAGTATTAAAGAGAAAAAGAAGGAAAGGAAGAAAAAAAAAACCCTGCTGATTTCTTGTAGGCTAGGGAGAGGGGCAGTAAGATAGAGGTAAAGATAAATTAAATGCAAATGAATTTTAATAAGTGTATCAATATATATTTACACAATTAGCAATCACTCTCCAGTGAGGACATGACTGCAGAATTGGATAGGACCTTGCCATGAGCAACTACAAAGCCCTTATCAAAAAATAATGTAAGCTTTACAAGCTTTTCTTTTGATATAAACTAAGAACTAAATAACTCTCTGGAGAAATAAATTGGCAATAAATGTGATATTCCCCAAAAGATATCCTATATACTCCTGTTTATAGAAGAAGCTATGAGCTCAGTATTGTAAATAATTTCATTAACATTCCCATTGTTGCATATTTGCTCTGAAAGATTATTTATATATTTATATAACTTCCAGTTTCATTAAAAATGTTTATTTATTAAGTACATATTTATTATTATATATATATATGTATGTATATATATTTCTTTATAACTCTTCTTGTATTTTCTCAAACAAAAGTCAGTCACTAATGTATTCACCTTCATGTATCAGTCTCACTTGGAAGGGAGTATGGCTTAGCAAAAGAACAGTTCTGAAGAGCATGACAGGACAGAGAGAGATGATAAAGAATCAAAAGAACTGCTCAGATTTTTAATTTCAATTGAACAATAAGGGAGCCAATTAAAATCTCAGCTTATTTGTGAGACTCAATTAATACCTGTCTCAATATATTCTCTGAAATCATACCTCTGTTTCAAACACTGTGGATCATTCCAGTTATGTTGGTATCTTTCTTTTTATATAAAAATATATTTGTATTTGTAGGTAAAATATTTTTGAATGACTAAGAAAAATAATCTAAGAATGTCATGGTACATTTATTTTAAAATGCACATGGTCTGTAAAGTACTTAAAAGAATGAAGTGATTACCATCCTGTTATTATTACCATCACTGTTGTTAATAAGATTCTGCAGGAACAATGAAATAGAGGGCTAGGCCATCATTCATACTCCTGATGTGATTTCACAGCCCTCAGCCACCTTCCTGGTCACTCCCTCATCCTCCCCCAGGCTTGGTTTCTCCTGGATTTGCAGTGTGTCCTCAAGTCAGCAAGATAATGAGGAACCAGTATGAGTACTCTTGGTCCTTTTCCTGAGAAGCCTTTGAATATTTGAAGCTTTTCTTTCTCTCTTTAGAGTTCATTTTCTCAGAACAAAATTCCTAATCCCTTTAAGTGGTCTTCATCTGATAGGTTTTTTAGAAATAACACCTCCTGGTTTCCATTTACAAATAGTGTAATTTAACTTTTAAAGCAAAATTTTCCTTGCCATTTATTTACTTTCCATGTTATACATTAATGTATATTCTTCACATAAAAATTAGTCTAATTTACATAGCTGTCATTTCAGAAACCAAACCAAGAGATTAAGCATTCCCCTTCAAAAACTCATTGTTTATTCTTGTTATTTTTGATATAAGGTTTTCATCTATGTTTTGGTCCTAATGCCAGGAAATAAGGAAGAAAATTTAATTGCACTTTTATATGAGAAAATTCAGAAAAATTAGGATAGAAAATACTTCTAAGAGCATCATTTTATAAATATTCTTGTACATATAATGGATTACCATGTAATTCCTTTTCGCATATGTATATATACCCTGGTTGTGTTATCTGAAATACTTCTACTATTTGTACTTTTTTTTAATTGAGATAAATAGACATGTAACATTATATTAGTTTCAGTTATACAGGACAATTTGATATTGTATATATTGTGAAATGAAAGCCATAATTAATTAATGTCCATCACCACACTGTTACAAATTTTTTTTCTTGTGATAAGAACCTTTAAGATCTACTGTCTTAACAACTTCCAAAAAGCCAATACAATAGTGTTAACTGTAGTTACCATGCCACACTGTACATTACATCCCCAGGACTTACTTATTTTATAACTGGAAGTTTGTATCTTTTGACACCTTTAACTCATTTTGCCCACCTCCCACTCCTCTGCCTTTGGCAACCACCAATCTGTTCTCTGTATCTGTGAGTTTCTGATTCTTATGGATTTGTTTTGTTTTGTTTTTTGTTGGTTAGATTCCCCATATAAGTGAGATCATACATTATTTGTCTTACTCTCACAATTTATACCTTTATTCTAAAAAGTAAACTATGGGACGTCTGGGTGGCTCAGTTGGTTAAGCGTCTGCCTTCAGCTGAAGATATGATCCCAGAGTGCCGGGATGGCAAGCCCTGCTTTGGGCTTCCTGTTAGGTGGGGAGCCTGTTTCTCCCTCTGCCTTCTGCTCCCCTTGCTTGTACTCTCTCTGTCAAATAAATAAATAAAATCTTTAAAACAAAAAACAAAACCCACATATTTAAAAAATTTAAAAAATAAAATAAAACATAAGGAAACTATCCTTTTGCTACTGTTAAAAAACAAGTTTTTTTCCTGAAAGAAATTCTGAATTTGAATAGAACATCTTTGCTAATACATTTCTGTGTCTTTAAGTATTTATTTATTCAAAGTAACTTTAAGTGACTGAAGATGTATACTCTGAATATGTATACATATTCCTCCCATGGAATTAAATATACCTTCTATATTGATTCATGTCCGCTGTGGCATGTGACTTGTGAAGTCTGGGAGATGGAATGGGGAGAAGGTTTGAAGGCATACATGAAAACTGTGGAAGAATTTCTTAATAACATGAATATGGAAAAAAAAATTTTTAATTGTTATCTGTCAAGGCACAAACCTTGATCGAATGTCAGTTTCAATGCTCATTTAAATATTTCATACATTTCACATCTCAAGTTACAACAGAGTATGTTTTTAAAACATCACTCAGAGCATGAAGTCATATGACTGAGAAAGCTAATGATTTTATTATTAGTCTCATTGCTCATATATATAATGTTCAATTATTGTTTTCTCTTAATGATAAAGAAACAGAATCTTCTAGGAGCTGAATGAATCTGGCTAAAACTGGGGACATGATGATTTACTCACCTATTCCTAATTCAACGTTCAGTTCAGTTCATTATTTCAGTTAAGCTATAATGAGAATCTTAGTCCAGGCCGAACACTTCATAGGACCAGATACTAATATGCATTCAATCATAAGACATTATTTTTTAGTCTATTCAGTATATCCCCACCCCAATTTAATGTACAGTTCCCAAGACCTCAGCGTGTCCTATTTCTGCATGCTGAAAATATCTTTAGCCTAATCTTGTATTTTTGCCTGAGTCAGATAATTTATTCTTAAGTATGGCATGCTTCCCTCAAGTTACAAAGGAAAACATTTTTAAAAATAGGTGTAGCAAAAAGGAAAAAAAAAATCCGCATGTCTACAAGTAAGTCAAGGCTATGAATCTCCCAAATGATAAACTAGTTACCTGCTGGGGCTTGCTAGGATCTCATTTTTATAATTCATCATATAATTAGCCATGTTCAGTGTCTTTCAGCACTATGTCAGACTATATGTCATGACAAGGATAGTTTAAATTTTATTAAAGTTTGCTTTAGAAAACAGTGTACCTTATAAGTAAAAGAGAATGACTTTATACAATATTAATGAGAGCCCGAAATAGAAAGGGCACTCTGCTAGGCCAACAGTAACCAAAAACATGGCCTTTTTTTTTTTTCCAGGAAAGTTACAGTCCAGTGGAAGAATGGGGATGAATATAAATCATTGTGATACAGAGCATGGTCTACGTGGCAAAAGCAATGTCTAAAGAGTGATTAATTTTGACAGGGGTGGGGGTTGAGAAAAGCTTCCCAGAAGGAAGTAACATTGAATTTGGCCTCAGAGGATCAATTAAGCAGAGAGAAGGGAAATAACCCTGAAGACTGGGATTGGTAATTTCAATAGAGATGCAGAGTCAGGAAAAAAGTAAGGCATATTTAGGGGGTAAAATTGTGTATTATGGGTAAAACACATGGAGACTCAGAGCATGAGGGTATTTGAGAAGTTGAAGGACCTTGAGGAATGAGGGGAGGAATGCAAATTATAATCGATACTTTAAGCAGGGAAATAGCACAGTTACTGACCTATCAGTTTGGGGTCTGGCAAAGACAGTTTTAGTGGCAGTGTTTAGGAACAGTTAGAATTTAGACTGACCTGAAGCAGACAAACCAGTGAGAAGTTGGTTGCAGTGATTTGTTAAAGAGAAAAACTGGATAACCATGGGCTGCAGCTGAGGAAGTTGCACTGAGAACAGAAGAGGGTAGATGTTTAAGAGACTTTAAAAGTGTTATCAATAGGATTTGGTGACAAATGTCAAAAAAGCGAGAGGGAGGAGGAGCCAAAGACAATCCCCAAGGGTTCTCGTCCCATGGGTTGGATGAAGAGCAGACACAGTCAAAAAGCGAGAGAGAAAAAGAGAGAGAGAGAGAAAGAGAGTGTGTGTGTTTGTGTATGCGTGCCCAGTGCCCAGAGGGGAGGGAGGGGCAGAGGAAGAGGAACAGAAAGAATTTAATCAGGCTCCATGCCCAGCACAGAGCCCAGCATGGTTCTCAATCTCATGACCCTGAGATCATGACCTGATCCAAAATCAAGAGTCCTACCCTCAACTGACTGAGCTACCCAGGTGCCCCAGCCTAGCCTTCTTTCAAAGCTTAGGTCACATCTGACTACCTATTCCCAGATTTCCTGCACTATACTCCACGCACGGCCAGAATTCATCACTTCTATGCTTGCACAAAATGGTTTCTTTACTTCTGCTTTTTGTCATCACTTAAAAGTGATTACTTACGTGTTGGTTTCCCCATGGTAGGCAAGTGCCTTGAGACACCATGTTCCACTTGTCTCTGTATTTTCCTTAAAACTCAGTATGGTTACTAGCAACAAATAACCTCTACTGTTATTTCCATGTGTGACATTTCTGGATATTGTCCAGAATATCTGGACCAGAAGGGTGGTCCAAAGAGAGGCAGTATAACAATGATCCTCAAAGTGTGGTGCATATGTTACTGGGGAAATATGGAAAGCAATGTTAAGTATGGAAAGATTTTTAATGGTTTCTGTTTTATATTTATAAAATAGAGTAATAACCCAGAAATAAAAATAGGATGAGTATGAGTTAGTGATATTTGTAAACTATGTAAATTAATCTCAAACATATTATGTTGAAGAAAGAAGCCAAACATGAAAAAAATGTACACCATATAACTTCATTTCTATGAAATTCACAAACACAGTAAAAATTAATCTATGTTGATAGAAATCAGAACAGTGGTTGCCTGTAGAAACAAGATTTTTCTAGACGGGTGTGCAATTTCTAGAGTCATGGAAATATTTTATATTTTTATTAGGTTATTGATTTTACAGGTTTATATCATTTTTCAAAAGTCATTGTATTGTATCCTTAAGTTTCATATGTTTCATTCCAAGTAAACTTTATCTCGATTAAGGAAACAAAATTCAGGAAAATTCAAATATCATCTTGGTTTAATTGATACCAAGGAGTTTTTCTTATCAATTTTATTAGAGTATGATGATAGCATTATGTAAGAACATGTTCATAATATTTAGAGATAAATGCCAAAGTATATATAGGTGACATGATATGATATAGCTATCATAGATTACTTTGAAATAATTCATCAGATATGAAAATGATACAAAAGGAGATAATTAAAGCAAATGTGTCATAATATTGATAAGTGTGGAATCTGGGTGAGGAGTATGTAGGAGTTCATTTTATTATACTCTCTAATTATGTATATATTTAAATTTTTAAAGTAAAACTAGATTTTATAAGAACAACTTACCAAAAATCAAATTACCATGTGGATAATATTAAGTTAAACCCTATACTCAATCCAACAGCAAATTCTGTTGCCTCTAACTTGAAAATATATCCAGAATACATCATTTTTTCTCCCTCCCCCACCACCACACACATAGTGTTACCTCCCAGGGTCCAACCACCTTCATCTCTCAGCTGTACTAGGTCAATAATCTCCTGACCATTCTTCCTATGTCCAGTTATTCCAGGGAGTCTATGGTCCACATTAAATTCAGAAATATTCTTTTTTTAAAAATATTATTATTATTATTATTATTTATTTTAGAGAGACAGAGTAAGTGGGGCAAGGGGCAGAGGGAGAGAATCTCAAGCAGACTCCCCACTGAATGCGGATTCCAATGCAGGACTCCATCCCATGACACATGAGGTCCTGAGCTGAGCTGAAACCAAGAGTTGGATCCTTAACTGACAGAGCCACCCAGGCACCCCAGAACTATGTCTTTTAATACCCAAGTTCTCCCGTAATTCTCTATGCTCCATTCACACTGGTTTCCTGGTATCTAAAAAAAAAAAAAAAAACCCAGAAAATAAAAACAGACAAGATAAGCCAAGACTCAGCCTACTTCAAGGTCTTTGAACTTGTTTTTTTTTCCCTCTGCATAGAAGCTATTTCCCCAAAGAAACTACAGGTTTCACTTCCTCATCCTCTGCTCAAATGTCACAGGATCAGAGAGGCTTTCTTTGACCTCTCCTTACGAACTAGCACCGTCTTGCCTATGCTATGTACCTTCTATTCCCCTTTATTTGCTTTATTTTTTTTCTAGTCCTTCATCACTACCTGGCATATTATATACTTTTTCGTCTGCCCTCTCTGATTAGAATGCAATCTTCCTGGGGGCAGTTTTATTCACTGGGGAGTCCCTAGCACCTCAACTAGTGTAAGGCTCAGAGCAGATACACAATAAATAGTCATTGTTGAAAGAAGAAACAAATGAGTCCCAGTGCCACCTTTGACTTCAAATTTATAAATTTAGCTTAGAACTTTGAACAAAAGGAAGTCCATTCCTCTCCCGTAAAACAATGTCACCTGCCCAGGGGTAGGATGGAGAAGCCATGGCAAATTAATTCACCTATGACATGGCCACAAGATTAGAAGAATAGACAAGATCTCAAACTAAAGAATGGCAGGTCTCATGGGACTCCATTGGGCCCACTCATCCTCTAGGAATGACTCACTCCTCTCTGGCAAGGATTGGGTAGTTGTGGAGGGGAACACCTATTCTTTCCCCCTAATCCCAAGAAGGCCAAATTCCCATTTGTGGACCAAAGGAGAAATACTGGGAAAAGAATAGAACATTTCCTACCACAATGAAGATAATGATTATGACTATAATAAAGAAGATAATGATGGGCCTTTTCCCAACCTCAATTTCCTTTTAGGCCTATCAGAAATAAATTAGATTCCAGGAAAATGGGCAGAAAGCACTGTTTTTTGCTTCTCCATCCGAGTTTACTCTCCCTCATGTTTATTCTAAGCCCAAGGACTCTACCCACCCACCCACAGATTTGCACACAAAGACAACTGGGTGTATTGTGTTGAAGGAGATGATGATCCTTTCAAGGAAGAATATGACTAAATGTTAGAGAGGACAGTGATGATTCAGATTTGTGGCAATAAGTATATACTTGAGAATTTTCTAGAACCAAACCAGATTAGCCTTACAATTTACTAACTGTATAACCCTATACTTTGTTTAACTGATTCTGCATCTTATCTGTAGAACACATAAATAATGCCTCCTGGATAGATGAAAATATATATATATATATATATATATATATATATCACACCTAGAAAAGTACTCGACACATGCAAGAACTCCATATTATCTATATTTTGTTTTCTACAATCAATATTAAAATCATGTCTTGTGAGAGTCCAAATGTTTCAGGATTCCTTTTCCTTTAATGCCTGTAGCTCTTGGTCACACTGCTTTCAAAGAATGGAGATGTAGACCAGATGAAGAGTGGTAGGCAGCAAAGCAAAGTTTATTGGTCAATAGTACAAAGTTCCTAAAGAGGGAGGGGACCTGAGAGGGTTGCCACCAGAGTTTCCAGGTTTAGGGGGTTTTATGAGATTGTTGGTGGACTGTTTCAATCTGATTAACCTTCCGTGCCTTTTACCCAGTCAGGTTTTTGCCCACACGTTCATCTATCTATCAGGTAGTTGTTCACATGGAAAAGGGCGGGGGACTCCTTCCAGGATGATGTAAAATCTTTTTAAGGGGGGTTTCTTCTTACACTTAATGGGGGGGAGGGGATCCCTTATCCCTGCCTGTCTTTCTTCTGACTATCCTTCATTATAAATGTTCTGATTATATTTTTCCTCACTATAAACCATGGAATAGTTTTCCTTGTAGTAATGATAAACAGGAATTTTGCTTTGTAATTATTAATACAGGGACTCTGGTGTATCCAATGGAAAGTGGCAATGTTCTTAAATTCCTTATTAAAAAATAAAATGTGTTTCACAGCTTAACCCCTTCTCCTGATAATTTTTTGCTAGATGTTCAATAAGGAAAAAATGACATTGATACTGTAACACTAAAGATTTACTTCACATTGTCTTTTCATGAAGACATCAGGTAAAGCATTTGTGAGGGAGGAGCTTTAAGACAGTAGCTGGAATCCAATATCTAAGTTCCATCAGCAACTGAGCTATTTGGCGAAGATAACTTTATTTTGGCAACTCGTGAGAAAAAGGAAGAATCAGGCATGAGGTGCTAGGATACCATTCAGCAGCTCTAAATGCTAGCATAGGATCTATCCAACATCTCCTGTTAATGATTTGGATAGAGAGTAAGGTGGCATGCATATCTAATCTGCCAGGACCACAAAGAATGGCAAGGTAATGAATGGCACTGTGGTCAACTGGAGAGTTAAAAAGACCAGGACAGGTGGAATGCTGGACTATCTCTTATGAGCTGTCATAAGAGATAAATATTGAATGATGTCTATAAAAGTGTAGAATGATGTAAATAGCAAAAGTACCATACAATCGTTAATCATTCATCCAGATCCTTTGGTAAGAGATGCAGATATGTTCCTCACAATATGTATTTGGTCTAATTGAGGAGACAGAACCGCAAAAATCAAAGTGCAGTGATGGGCATATTCATTTAAGTACAGAGAAGTAACATCAAACTCATCCAGTGGACAGCAAAGGGATAAAGGCCAGTGAAATAGGTTCTCAAGCTGAGTAGGTTTTTATTCCAGCTGGAGATGCAATAGAGAGAGACACACAGATGAAAGTTAGTTTGCGTATGCAGAAAATTTTGAGCACTACACACAGAGTAGGAAATTGTGAGAGGTGATATCAGAGAAACAGAGTAAGCCATAGAGACACTAAGTCATGCAGAGGAGCGGGACTTACGTCATAGGCATGAAGAGCTAAAGCAGAGATACAACCAGGAGTTGACCGGTTCAGACTGTGTTTCATGTGGATCACGCAGGAAGTAAGTGGAGGATGAGTATGATGGGAAGGAAAAAGGGACAGAGGAAAGAGAGAAGGCTGGGGGCACAGACCCAGGTCAGAGGCATAAGAGACTTAAATTAATACAGTGTTGTTACTGTGGGTGCTCTAGACACTAAGATCTAGAAAGAAGATCCAAAGTTCATTAAAAAACAAAACAAAAAAAAAGGAAAAGATGGTCCAAGAAATACAGAGAAAGCTTCAAGAGTCCTGGGTCATAGAAACCACAGAAATAGATAATTTTAAAGAGGAAGAAATGACTTACAGTATTACATGCCACACATAAGAGGACTGTAAAAATGACCTTCAGATTTCACAGTCAGATTGTTAGACTTAATAGGAACAATTTCAGTAGAGCAGTTGACATGGAAGACACATTAAAGTGTATTTAAAAAAAATAAATGGAAGATGAGTAAATGCAACATGCACTTTATTTTAAGAAGCTCGGTAATAAAAGAAAGAGGTAAGGTGGTAGCTACAAGAGAGATTCTGTTTCATCTGTAATGGAAGAGATTTGAAACAATTTCAAAGCAAGGGTGGTGAAACCAATGAAAGAGAAGATAAGGAAAAAAAAAAAAAGATAAGGCAAGGTCCTAGGGGAAAAAAAAAGAATAAATTACATGGGTGGAGATATTAGTTTTGATAAAAAGACGGTCTTCATACCCTGTAAAAGAAGGGGAGAAGGGATGAAGGTAAGTTGTGGCCAAGCCAATGGCTAGGGCTCCATGGGAAGTTAAAGATGACCAATTTTCTCAATGATATATTACTGCTGTGGTGGTAATTCTTTTTTTTTTTTTTTTAATTTATTTATTTGACAGAGAGAAATCACAAGTAGTCAGAGAGGCAGGCAGAGAGAGAGAGAGGGAAGCAGGCTCCCTGCTGAGCAGAGAGCCTGATGTGGGACTCAATCCCAGGACCCTGAGACCATGACCTGAGCCGAAGGCAGCGGCCTAACCCACTGAGCCACCCAGGTGCCCCTGTGGTGGTAATTCTTAAGTCCTACATTTCTTTGGGGTTTTTAACATTTGTTTTGGGGGTTTTTGTTTGGTTTTTGTGTGGGGGTGTTTTTGTTGTGTTTTTTTTTTAATTTGTTTGTTTTTGTTAATTAAACCATATTAATGCAAGATTCAGGAGTCCTGACTTGACAATATGACATGTAAAAAAAGATCCTAAGAGCCAAAAAGATAACAGTAGTGTTAAAAACAAAAAACAAACAGAGGCCCAATATACTTCCATATAAATAGACATTCAGGTCATATTCCAATTATGTTCTGTTTTGGAGGATCACATTAAAGAAAGACATTATGAAATAAGGTCATGTTTAGAAGGATATTTAATGACTGTAATTCCATAAACCTACTTAACAAAAAAACAGATAAAGGAGATTGGTATTTACCCCAGAAAAGGAAAATTTAGAGATGAAACTATCATTAAGCACAGGAAGTATATTTGCTCTAAAGTGCTGCAAGGAGCAGAAGCTAGATATGACAGAAAGATAGGTTTTATTTTAAGAGACGGAAACACTCATCAACGAAGTCACCCAATTCTTCATCACTGAAAGTTGTAAGAGGTTAGATGACCAAAAAGCTGGAAGCTTATAGCAGTAAACCTGCATTTGGAAAAATGTGGATATCTTCCAATGTTAGGTTTCTTTTCTTTTTTTTTTTTTTTAAGATTTTATTTATTTATTTGACAGACAGAGATCACAAGTAGGCAGAGAGACAGGCAGAGAGAGGGGGGAAGCAGGCTCCCAGCTGAGCAGAGAGCCGGATGTGGGGCTCGATCCCAGGACCCTGGGATCATGACCCGAGCCGAAGGCAGAGGCTTTAACCCGCTGAGCCACCCAGATGCCCCCAATGTTAGGTTTCTATAATATTATTTCTAAACATCACTTACCCATTTTTGAGAGGTTATGAAATGAGATATAGAGCATATCATTCTTAGTATCCAATGGGATGTTGAATGCATTGGAACAGGAGAGCAGATAAAACTGAAATATTTAAGGTTTACAGTATATGGATTTGGCATTGAATTTTACATTTGGTTTAAATACATGAGCCACAGAAAAGGTAATTTACTGCTTCAGAGCAATGAATACCAGTCTGTAGCAAGGGGGATTGAGGAGGATGACTGGAAATTTGTTAGGACCTGGAACTTTACAAAATGTAAAAAAGACAAACAAAACAAAACAAAAACAACAAAACAAAACAACTTATTAATAAGACCTGCACAGTGTGCATGGATGGAGTGAAGGAGGGTGAAGATATATAGAGAAGGAGAGAGAGAGAGGTGAATAAGCAAATACCTAGTCAAGCATCCCAACAACCAAGTTTACTGCGGAGGAAAGGATGAGTAAATGAAGTTGACAATATACAAAAGGGTCCTACACAGCCAGAGAAAGTGGTCATGAGTGCAGCAGTCTTCTGTGAGGGTTGCTGAGCTGCCTGCAGATGTTTTCTATCAACCAAAGAAGTTATTGATTGCAACCCACGGAAAACCATTGAACCTAGCTTGGGTGGGAAAGAGGGAATTTATTACATAGATATAAGCGTGTCCTAAGAAGTAGGGCTTCAGGAAGGAACTAGAAACCTGAACTGGAGTAAGTCAAGAATTTGCATTTCTAACAAGTCTCCAGGCCATGCCCAGGCTGCTGATCCAGGGGATTCACTTTGGGATCCAGCTCTAAAGCTGGTGAAACCTCTTCCTAGATATCGTCTCATTTAATCCTTACCACAACTCTGTGGAGGAGGGCCTATTATCTCCATTTTTCAGGAGGGGCCAAAGGAATAAAGAGCTCTAATACCCAAATTCTTATAGCTTCTAACCGGCAAAACTGAGATAGAAACTTGATTCTGATATAGCCAAGTTCCATCTTTTCTCCATTACCCTCAGTTGTTTGGTGTAGGGTTGATGACCTGTATCTACCAGAACCTGATGAAAATACTTAGTGCAACTGCTAAGTCCATTTATTAATAATGACACAGCTAAGGAAAATGTCCTTACACTCTTTAAGAACAAGAGCTATTATATTTTTACACTGCCAAGAGTAACATTCAAAACTATTTGCTTATTTGTTTAGTGTGCTTTTATATCAAAATGCAAATGCTGTAAGCTTAAAGAGAGCGTGGAGACAGCGACACCTAAAAGACTAATTAAATTTTCTGTAGTTATACTGGCTTTTTTCTTTTTCAGTGCTTTTTACCTATACCTTGTAATAGCAGTCATAATTATGTTGAAACCTTAAGGTGGCCCTCTCTGAAAATAAGTTTCTGTGTGTAATTTCCCTTTGCAAAACCAACTTCTTTATTCTGTCTCTTCATAATTTTCAGCAAACTGTCATTAAAAATTGGCCAAGACATTCAGGCTACTTTTCCAGACTATTTACTGTATTTTCTAATATAGGGTCAGTCCTGATTTTTAGTAATTTAGTAATTTGGTATAAAACAATGCTACATACTTGAATTGTAGAACCACATAGTTTAAAAACAGCAAGCATCAAGGTTCTGAAAATATGTTAATTGTTTTCTGAAGGGGTGGGAATGGGTAAGAAGAAGAGCTGACAGAGGGGTCTTTGGACTTTAATTTCTAGAATGTTTAAGGAGATGTAGGTGCCTGGGTGGCTCAGCTGGTTAAGTGTCAGACTCTTGGTTTTGGCTCAGGTCATGATTTCAGGGTTGTAGGATCAAGTCCCACATCCAGGCTCTGTGCTCAAGGAAGAGTCCGCCCTCCCCCCAGCTCACACACATACTTGCACTCTCTCTATCTCTCTCTCTCTCTCAAATAAATAAATAAATAAATCTTTCTTAAAAAATAAAAAATACTTAAGGAGATTAGAAAAAGGGAATGCAAAATAATGTTTAAAATAATTTAAAAGAAAGCATAGGCAGCTTTTTAAAAGAATCAAATAGAAATTCTAGAAATAAAAATTAGATTAGGCACAGCTAGAAAGAGAATACTTGAAAATAGATCTGAGAAATCCCACAGAATGCAGGTGAAATAGTTCACCAGAAAATGAAGTGATGAAGAAATATTATTGAGAAATTAAGAGACATGAAATACAGAACATAAGGTTTTAACACATACTTAATAGTTCCAGACGATAATAGAGAAAAAAAGTGGGAAGGAATATTTTCAGTACTATTAATCTCTCTCTCTCTCTCTTTCTATATGTATATATATATATATATATATATATATAAAATTTGTAATTGAATATATATATGTATTCCAAGTGGTTACCTAATATCAAATAATAAATATAGGTAAGTCCCTGTATCATTGCATAATAGTGAAAATATAGAGCAGCATGGATAAAGAGAGAATTATTGTTCTGTTCCTAAAAACTACCCAATAGAGAAGACGGATGGCCAATTAAGGAATGACAATCAGGTAGGCATTAGTTTTCTTGCTGGCAGCAACCAGAGTCTCCCCCACCTAAACCATCATTTAGGAATACAGACAAAAATAGAGTTTCTCAGATGCACAAAAGTTGAGCAGCTCAACTAGCCACATATCTCCATGAAAGAATGACTGAAGAACACACAATGACAAGAAAGAAAATGAATTCCATGAGCAAAGAAAACAGGAAAAAATTATAAATGAATCAGTCTAAAGAAAATACATTGACATTTAACATTATGCAAGTGTTTGTGATACTTAGATTTATAGCACTTTCAATACTTTTCTGTACTGTAATTACTAGGGTTTTTTTTTTTCCAAAAGCAATACAAATAGGAACAAGTAATATTTATAGACACTTGCCATGTTCCAGGCACTTTACTGATTTTTTTGTGGATTTCTCATTTATTTCTTACAACAGTCTTGTAAGATATATCTACTTGTAATACCCATTTAACAGATGTTGAACCTGAGGCATAGAGTAGTAATTTTTCCAACATCACATAGATAGCAAACAATGGAAATGGATTTGTGTAATCTAGGGAAAGTCGTTTAGTTGAAAGAGTCAAAGCCCAATTTTCTCATCTATGCAATGAAGATACAGATGTTTGCTGTGACCATATTACAAGGTTATGTGAAGATAAAATAAGACCAATTAGTGTTAAAGTGCTTTAGAAATTGGCAAACATTCTGCAATTTGAAATGATAATAAAAATAAAATGGAATATGTGTGCCAGATTTTAAAAAGGAAATTTGGCCACATAGCTAATAGATGATAGGAATTCATCTATTCAAAATACATTTTAATATGGCTTAAGTAAGTAATTATAATTTGAAATTATATATAAAGTATCAATATTTCACTTTTTTTTTTATTTGGTTGCTTGCTTATTTCTAACCCATCTTGTTCCAAAAAGATTTTCCGGCAGCTAATGAGGGTATACTAAAAAAAGAAAAAAAATTAATATAAAGGATTCATTTTATTTATTTTAAAAATATATCTTAGATCTGATTTCTAAATATACACGACTTTACAAAAGCAACTTGTTATTAATTTAAAATAAAACTCCATTCCACATATCCTCTATTGCCACCCCCACTGCAGTATACACACATAAAACAAATTTAAGCAGCAGGAAAAGTTCATATTGTCTATTCTAAAAAATGAAAATGCTCATTTTCATACCGCTTTGGCATGGTTCACGTTAATGATGTGCTAATGCAATATTAAAGTAGTAACTCCTGCAGTTATAACAGCCCTAATCGGGTAGCTGACATCACAACAGTATTTCTGAAGTGTTGGATTTTACTCGATTTCCATAAGTAAATGGAACCTGAAACTCATTGCCTGTTAATCACTGCAGTTTAGTAGGTCCCTTATTTATTTTGGATAAGCATTTCATTCTCAAGTAAAGAATTAAGTGAAAAAATGAGCCAGAATTCAATAGAGACTCCAGTGAGTAGCCATTTCTTTTGGCTCCCATAATAAAGAGAGAATTTTTAAGCCTATAGAAAATGAGAACAGATGTGGGTAACACAATTTGTTATTTAAGAATGCAAGCTTTTTCTGGAGATTTAGGAATTATCCTGAGTACTATTCATTGAACCTCAAAAAAATCAATAAATATTAAAATCAGAAAACAATGTTTGCACTATAATTTGAAACATGAAGAATATTTACCCATCATGCCTTTTAAAAATCCATGATGTTCTGAATACTTATGAACTGTGTGTCATCAGATGATTCAGAGAGCTTCTCTGAACTACTTAGAATTCTCAAGCAGAATAGTAAGAACACATTTTCAATAAGGAAAAGCTTGTGCATTATTCTGTCTGAATTTTCACTGCTTCTATAGCTTAGTAAAAGAAGTACTGAATATGGAATTGAGAAACTAGACTCACATATTAGCCTTGCCACTTAATAGCCAATGTGACTTCAGATAAGTTCCTTAAGGATGAGGTACATGTTCTACAGATATAACATGACAATAAAGACACCTCCTCCAAAGGGTTATTTGAAGAAAAAATGAGAGCAGAACCTAGTATACAGTTAATTAAATCTGATTTAGAATTGAGGCTATTCCACAAAATCTCAGCTTTGATTGACCTTATTCACTTTGGGGACTTGATATTGATGTGTATGAAGCTGATGATAACTTTTGGATGGAAATTAAATGACAGGTTTTTTAAAAAGCATGTTTTTCCACATTAGTAGTTAAGATAACCATGGCTGTGTAGGACCTGACTAGAAGGTCCATAGAGAGAGAACGGTTATGGCATATTGATTCAATCTTTAATATAGTAAGTTCTGAGCGATGGACTGGGTCACTACATTTATTTAATCATTAAAACAATTAGTGTCCATCAATTGCTTTTATTATAAAGATTACATTTGGACCCATTCTGAGAAAGATGCAGTGAACAACTGATTTCATAAAAATCATCTAGCTGATACATTGTATCAACATCAATAGAATGGAAAGTCTTACTCCAAAGCATCTTGGTAGTCATCTATCCCTATACTCTACTGAGTCTGAGTCTGGGACATCCCAAGAGGTGCCTCCAGCAGTCCTGGGCGGTAGTGAGGGGAACATTGAGGGATTGGCTCCTGCTCATCTCCCCTTAGTTCAACCTCAGAAGCTCCACTTTTACCACCTGCAAGGTTTGGTTGCTATAAAAATGTTAAATAATTGACCTATTCCAACTCCCTCATTTTAGAGTTGAGGAAATTAAAGGTCAGAAATGTAGCACAAATCACTTAAGATCTCTCAGAAGTCACGACCAGAAAAAATATATCCAGACTTCCAACCAGGTTATTTTCATCACTTTATTCTCTTGATGAGATTAATCCCTATTATGTACTAATGTTGAATGTGATGCTAGTTATTCTACTTGTATTTACTAATGACTTCAGCAAAATCTCTAAATTGTTTCCCCAATTGAAAATGAGGTTCAGTGGTACTATATTGAAATAAAAACTTCTGCATAACAAAGGAAACAATCAACTAAACTAAAAGTCTGCTTAATGGGAGAAGATGTTTGCAAGTGACATGTTCGATGAAAGGTTAGTATCCAAAATATACAAAGCTTATTCAACTCAACAGCAAAAAAAAAAAAAAAAAAAAAAGTAATCGAATTAAAAAAATGGACAGAAGACATTCTCCAGACATTCCTCCAAAGAAGACACCCAGATGGCCAACAGACACATGAAAAGATGCTCAACATCACTAATCATCAGGGAAATGCAAATCCAAATCACAATGAGATATCACTTCACACCTCTCAGAACAGCTAAATTCAAAAACATAAGAAACAACAAGTATTGGTGAGAATGTGGAGAAAAAGAAACCTTCATCACTGTTTTTGAGAATGCTAGCTGATACAACCATTGTGGAAAACAGTATGCAGGTTCCTCAAAAAATTAAAAATAGGGGCGCCTATGTGGCTCAGTCAGTTAAGTGTCAGCTCAGGTCATGATCCAGGAGTTGCAGGATCGATCCTGCATAGGGCTCTCTGCTCAGCAGGAAGTCTGCTTCTCCTTCTGTCCCTCACCCTGCTCTTGCTTTCTCTCTCTCTCCCTCTCTCTCTCTCTCAAATAAATAAAATAAGTCTTAAAAAATTAAAAATAGAATTACCATATAACCCAATAATTCCCCAGCTGGTTATTTACCAAAAGAATACAAAAGCACTAATTCAAAAATATATATGCACCTCTATATTTATTGTAGTGATATTTTAAAAAAGCCAAATTATAGAAGGAGCCCAAATGTTCATTGGTAGATGAATGGATAAAGGAGATATGACATATATACATGGTGGAATATTATTCGGCCATAAAAAAGAATTAAATCTTGCCATTTGCAACTTTGGTGGATCTAGAAAGTATAATGCAAAGTAAATAAGTCAGTTAGAGAAAGACAGATAACATATGATTTCTCTCACATGTGCAATTTAAGAAACGAAACAAATGAACAAAGAGAAAAAGACAAAGCAAAAAACAGACTCTTAACTATAGAGAACAAATTGATAGTTACCAGAGGGGAAGAGGGTAGGGAATGGGTGAAATAAGTGAAGGAAATTAAGAGTAATTTATCTTGATGAACACTGAGTGATGTACGCAAGTGTTGTATCACTCTGTTGTACACCTAATATAATACTGAAAGTTAACTATACTGGAATTAAAAGAAAATTGTGCGCAAGAGAATGATATGAAGAAAGTAATTCTTTACAAGAGTATATCAAGGTGGCTTGAGACAGACTGAAGGTAAGAGACCAGAAACAAGGAAATGAAATATTAAATTATTATAACAGTCAAGGAGTAAGGGGGCAAAGGACTACATGAGGATGCTTAAGCAATGCAAATGGAGAAAAACCAGGAACAATGTGGGAGACAATGTGGAGAAAAGATTTCTAAGACTAGTTGGCTGATTTGATAAGAGTGTTGAAAGGAAAGAAGAAATCAGATATGCAAGGCTTCACGCAGGGATAATAGTGGTGCAATTTTCTCACCAGTATCTTCAGTCCCCACCCCCAACCTTTCCAAGAGCTTTCTCCTCTCTGCTTTTAAACTCACCCATGCTTGAATTAGCATAAATGTTTGGCAAAGGTAAAAAACATTTATCCTCAAAATGTTCTTGAGGTAAACCATTTCTGAAATATGAACCTGTTCGCCAGCCAAAACTCAATTTGTATTCAAACTGTGGTTTAAACACTCTGTCCAAACATGACAGATGTTGGAATCAATTGGTTTGCAAGTCTTATTTTTTTTTGTCAACTTCAATAAACAAAATCTTCTTAAATTATCTTCTGTCAAATACATTTACCAAATCCTTGCAATGCATATAGACCTCTGTAAAGTTAATTGAAAAACAAACTCTTGGCCTTTAGGAACTAAAAAGAAAAGTAATTTTTTAAAAAGGAATTGGGGAAGGCTTTAAAAATGCAAGAAAGTATACCCCCCCCCAAAAAAAGGAAAAAGAAAAAATAGCACACTCTCACATACCTAAGAAAAGAATTTTCTCTTGTTTCAACCTCTCGAATTATTTCCTAACATTTTTGCTTGAAGTTTAAGATTTTTGGTTCTAAGATTTTGTAGGATATTTTTATCAGATCCTGTACATGACAGAAAAGCTTGATATTTTTATAATAATTATATTCTAATTTGGTTATTTGAGATATCTTTTTAGTTGTTCATATTATCTCTAATATGCTAGAGTCTGCCAAAGGTAATAATACTTTGTAATTGAAATGAGTCTGAAACTGTTCTTATAAATCATAAACAATAAATATTTATTGACTCTTGCCTTGGTAATGAGATATAACAACAGGCTAAGTTCAATGAATACAAAAAGCATTAAGACATAAAATTCAGACCCAAGGCCACCTGATCTCTCTCTGCCTATTCACTTATTTATAAACTAAGGCTATTAATAGAGCCTAGTTTATGGGATTATGGAGACTAAGTGAAATAGTAGGTCCACAGTACATAGCATGCTGTCTAGCGTATAGTAAATGTTTCAGTAAATATTATATTATCATATCCCTTTAATTTATTAGCCATTTATATTCATTTTTATAACTATCTTTTCATGTTTAATGCCTATTAGAATCTTAATGTTTTAATTCAGATTTCATATGTTCTTTGTGTATTAAAATGTTAACTTTGTTTATTAAAATATTAACTTTGTGTATTAAAATATTAACTTACATTAATTAATATAACTTGGCTCTAACTACTGCAAATACACTCCCAATATTTTTATTTTTTTGCTTTCAACACAAGAATTTTTTTTTCCTTTGATGGAATTACTTCTTTTAATCTTTTCTTCTTGATATTTACCATAGCTTTTATATGTAGAAAATCTTCCTTGTTCCAGAAACACATGGTAATATGTTTATTTGAGGTTTTTTTCTTTTTCCTTTTTCTTTTTTGTGGATGGTAATAGTTGGACATTTTACATTTAACCCTTTAGTACAGCTGAAGTTGAAGGAAGAGGATGAAGTGGGGGCTGATATTTTAATTTTTTATCAAATATTGCTTCAAGTTCTACATATTAAATACTCTTTTCCTTTATGATTGATTCATAGTATGTGTTGAGCTTCACTCACTGGCCTTGAAAGATTCAGTTGCCCAAACCCCAAACCTAAAAAATCTGGGTTCTGCTTCCCACTCTCCATTCTGAACCTGCTTCCTCTGGTCTGGGTACCTGGTCTAATCCTACTGCTTCACCCTTAGATTTCCTTTCTCCTTGAAACCAGCACTTTGATATTCAATTTAGGTCTCTGACTTCACTTGGCTTCTACTGACCCGTCTGCCCAACATTGTGGGGTGGAGGGGGTGGCATAGGTGACCAGATCTAGGGCCCTAGGAGTGGGGCCAGACACTACTACCACGTTTACAAGGATTTAGCAAATTTGGGCTAGCTCTGAACTTCCACTTCCATTTCCCTTTGTACTGAGCTCTTCAAACCCCCAGCTATGTTTGGTATCTTAATTGAAGCTAGATTGGCAAATGTCTTCAGGGCAAAACAGTGATTTGCTCACCTCTCTAAATCCTAGCTCTTAAATAATTCCTTACTTTTCCATGTTAGATCTTCAATGCTTTTGTGAAAAATTTTTTATTTTATCTAGTAATTTTAGTGTTTATTCTTTTCTCACTGGAAATAGACTTGCTGTACACTACAATTTAACTTTTCAATTAAATGTGTATGTTGATTCCCTATCTAAATTATGTGTCTTCAATGAAACTCATTCTAGGTACCTAATGCAGTGCTTAACCCACGGTAGACACTCAAGTAATGATAATGATTATAAAGAGAGTCCTGACAATATCAGGCACTCAGTTTCAGATCACAAAAATGGCCAAATAATTATAAAAACTGAAACATCAACACTCAAAAGTGCTATTTCTTACCATAGCATACTTTGAAACAATTGTGATTGTAACATGATTGGGGGGAAAAAAAAGAGAAAATCCAGAGTCTGTCTACAATATGCCTCTATTTATTCAATTCCAAAATATTTATGAGGCAATTGCAAAAGAAGTACAAATACGAAGATAAGTGAGCAAGAGGAGGCATCATTATAGATATTTTTTTCTCTATTCTCTAGCAAGATTTTAGGAATGAATTGCTTTGAATCCTTGATTTTATTAATAGTATGGAGATCTCCTTGATGTTCCAACTGTTTGTGAAAACATGTAATTATGTTTTTATTTACTATATGTCTACATTCTTTGCTAGATCAGAAGTCCACAAGGAAAGGGATGGTTTGTTTGCTTGACTCTATTCACAATACTGAGTATATTGCTCAGTACATAGTAAGGTGCTAAGTAAATTTTTATTAAATGTTTGAGTGGATGCAATATATTCAAAGGCATAAGACAAGGCGCAGCCTCAGGGAATCTAAAATCTGAGTAGGGTGGAGATAGATGAGGGAATACCATTTGTTTAGCATTTAGCACATGCTCATATTCACACACTATATCACTTATTGTTTGCAAAGGACCACATGAGACAGCTATTATTACCATAATTTGTGAGCACAACTATCTTCTTTTTAAGATAAGGAAATTGAGTCCTACAGAAGATGTAAAACTTGCCCAGTTACATCGTTTTTAGGTGGTAAAGCCAGTATTTACTGAATTCAGTATTCATACTCTTTTCTTGTATGCCACAATGTCTCTCTACGAGTGAAACACAAGTGATAATATATAACACATAATTAAATTTTAAAATTTCCAGGGGTTGCTGTAAAGGATCTAGAAATTTAAAGAATGAGAAGAGTAAAAAAGTAGTCAGAATAGGCTCATGGGGGCAGTGGGATTGGAGTTAATTCCTCAAGTCTCTAGAGGTAGAGTAGAACAGAGGTCATTTCAGGAAGAGCAATTTCAAAACTCCCATCAGAATTCTTTAAGGTCAATAATTTTTTTAATAGTATTGTTTGATTAGCACTATAAATAATGTGAAGGCAAGATATGGTTTACTCACAAGCCACATAACATGGCATAAATGTGACACCGGCACATGAAGTACAATACTGTGATAGGCTTGCCTCTCGCCTCATGAGACTATACTGAAAAATAATTGAATGGGAAATGCTAAGGATATTCATACAATACTTTACTAATCTAAATGATAATACTCAATATCTGAGTCCGTGTTATGCCTAATGATGACTGCATAGTAAAGCATGAAGAGCCAATAATATGTTCTGATTCATGCAAAGAGCTAACATGGTAATTTTACCACTTGATGAGAAAGGAGATGCTAATTGTCCAGTGCAAAATTGGCAATGTCCTCTAAGATGTTTTGAAATGACTGAGCTCTCTAGATTCAGATAAAATGTAGACAAAATACCTTAATAGTTAACCATTTCTTTTTTCAAAGCAATGCTTACTGGCATTATGCTGATTCAAGAAGTCCCATTCTGACTGTTAATGAAAACTTAATGGAGCTGACATAAGTAAGATGATCTTAAGCCTGCCTCACTCTCTAAATTGCTTTTTTTGTTGCTTCTGGAAAGTTGCTGGGTCATTGAACACTGATGACACGCCAGAGTGTGCAAGAAAAAACTGGTAAACAATGCTGAGAAGGTGAAGGAGGTCCAGAATACAGCCAGGCAGACGGGAAGGTCAGATGAAAGATGGAGAAGTAGAAACCAGAAAATCAAAGCAAGCACTAAGAAATTAGTAATTTAGAAGTGATCAGACCCAGGGACACCTGGGTGACTCAATGGGTTAAGCCTCTGCCTTCAGCTTAGGTCATGATCTCAGGATCCTGGAATCAAGCCCTGCATTGGGTTCTCTGCTCAGCAGGGAGCCTGTTTCCCCCTCTCTCTGCCTGCTGCTCTGCCTACTTGTGATTTCTCTCTCCCTCTGTCAAATACATAAATAAAATCTTAAAAAAACAAAATAGAAGTGATCAGGTCCAGCTTTACTTCCCAGCTCTACCACTTAGTAGCTTTATTAACTTGGGGGAAGTTATGTTCCCTGAGCTTCAGTTTCTTCATCACAAAAAGTGATTATAAAAATACTATCTATGGCAAATGCTTGTTGTGAGGATTGAGTGAGAAAATTCAAGTTAAACACTGACACACATTGTGCCTAACACATATAATTTTTCAAAAAATGATAACTTGCTCCCATCATCATTGTCATCATCATCACTTACAGGAACATGATAAATGTACAGAAATTAAGATATATGAAAGAAAAAGGGGATTAAGAAAGCCTTGTACCTCAAGACAGGCAAGGGTCAGAAATCTTGTAAAGTAGGTACCTAGAGTCAAAAAACATTGGAAAGGAATTTAGAGATCATTGAGTCAAACGCCTTTGTTTTACAAATGAACAACCCAATACTAAGAAATGTCTCAGTTGGTATAATTACTTTTGAAAATATTTTGACAGTTTTTTTATAAAGTTCAGCATGGGCAACCTAGTAATTCCATCCTTAAGTGTTTACCCAAGAGAAATAAGGACTGATGTCTACACAAAGACTTGTACATCAGTCTATAGCTTTATTCATAACAGTCCCAACAAGAAACAAGCAATTGTCCATCAACAGGAGGATGAATAAATAAATTTCATATAATAGAATACATTCAGTACTAAAAAAGGCATGAACTCCTAGGACACACAACAACATGGATGAATCTAAAAACATCATACTGAGCAGAAAAAGCATTATGAATACATACTGTCTGATTCCATTTATCTGAAGTTCTAGAAAATACAAACTGATCTGTAGAGATGCATGTAGTTGTCTGGGGCTTACATTGGGACAGGTATGCAAAGGTTTGACTAGGAAGACACACAAGGGAATTTGGGGGGCTGTGGAAATATTTTATATCTTTTATAAAATAATTTATGTTTTGATTGTGCTGGTAGCCATATAGAATATACATTTGTCAAAAGTCATTAAAACTGTACACTTAAAGTGGGTATATTTTGTTGTATATTAATTATACCTAAGTAAAGTTGATTTTAAAAAGAAAGAGCTAACCTTATGCCTTATTCTTTTCAGGGTCAGAGCTAGAATTCAAAGCCAAGTCTTTGCTAACTAATTAGCTAGGTAGCTAAGCTAGCATTTAGCTGGTGCTCATCCAGCAGGGCTTTGCTCAGTAATTAATGCAACATCTAGCCATGCTTGCTCTCATTCTAAGACCTAGTCTGGTAAAATGGAACATGCCATGGCTTTGGAGTCACAGGATGTGGTTTGGTGTCATGACGTCCCCTCCTAGTATCTGTGTGGTCTTGGCCAGGTTGTTAGACCTTTCTGAGCTGCCTCTTACTCATCTCTCAAATGGGGACAAAATTCTGATCATAGGATTCCTATAAAGATAAAATGATATGATATTTTATAAAACAACCAGAAAGCGGAATGCCCTCAATGGATTGTAGCTACGGCTACTATTAATTTCTTTAAAAGAACATGGCAGACCTGGAATTGTGCCATAGATAAGTCTTGTTTTGTGAGATTGTGAGATAATGGCTCCAGACTTCATTTGTTCATTCATTCAACAAATATTACTTAGTGTCTATGATATGCCAGGCACTGTCCTAGACTCTTAGAATTTAGCAAACAACAAGAGTTGCACTTTAGTAGGGGGAGACACAACCTGATAAGCCAATACATGTATAATATGCCAGATGGCAATCTGTGCCAAGAAGAAAAATAGAGTAAGAAGCGAAGAGAATGGTTAAGGATGATAGGAAGGTGTCATTGTATATAGGGAAGCAGCTGATCCACTAACATACCAAGTGAACTGAAACCTAAAAACAGAAGAGAGAGATAAAAGGAGTTGGATAGAAAAATAGCTGGATGGAAAGTACTGCCAGTCAAGGAAAGATCAGGGAAGAGTCCCCAGTGCAAGAGTGTCCTTAGCCCATCTTGGGATTAGTGAGACCTATGGGGCTGTATGTATTGTTTTCAAGATTCAGAGCAATGCCAGTTATTTGTGTAATATGTGACAACATATGCAACTTATCAGCTGTTCAGAATGTTGAACTCTACTTCTCCATTATTTGTACTCAGATTTCCTACATAAACACAAACTTTTTGCCAAATTCCTATTGTTATTGCTATGCTTAGCTGATGGCTTTGGTGTCAGGATAAAGTTATTATCTATGTATATTTTGTGAATAGTAAACACTATAAAAGTAAGTAGATACTGGTCAAACCAGTTGCGTCTTTGACTAAGAGTGATATAAATCCACACAGTTAGTGTGAGGAGGAGCTGCCAAACTTGAAGGTGTCATTTTTGGTCAACATGGGAAATAATGTTTTCTATATTCCCACCATGACCTTGGGAACAGGGAAGAAGCTGAATGTGGAGATGGAAGACGGAAGTGCACAGTTCCACAGCTTTTCCTCATTCTGATTTTTCTTTTGTCTTAAAGATGAAAAACACAAATCCAAAAGCATGCTGTAACATAGTACTTATATTATCTTGGGCAACCTCTGTTAAATTAGGTCCACAGAGCAGGGTGCAATGAGGAGCCCAGTGTCAGCACTGGAAGAGCAGAAGGCGAACATCAAGACTAAGGTCAGCCACGGACAGTGGCCCTCTCTAATTATTGACACTAAGCCTTGAATTCAATTCTGATTGCAATCAGTGACTTCTCTCACACCAGCTATTTCTAGTCGTCTAAGGTTCCTTTCCAGGAGAAATCTTCAGAGGAAAATAAAAACTGAAAGTGCTTCCTTTGCTTCTGGTGTGAGCTTGAGCCACATGCATGCTGTAATGCTCTCTGGCCACATTCTAGGGCAGTGTAGAATGCAACCCCGAGAAACTTCAGGGCTCGTTCCTGGGGAGCACAGTCTAAAGCAAGTCAGATTAACCAGGGGTGGTTAAGAAGTGAAGGCAGGGTGTTAACAGGCAAACCACAAAAAATCACAAGAAAGAAATGTCGGCATCAATGATACAGATGGATCCACCGGGGCGGGGGGGAATAAAAGATACAGGTGGAGATTTAAGAGAGCAGTCCTGCTCAGTTCTCGGTGAAAGAATATTTTGGTGAGGATCCTTTTAAAGGGCTGAGAAAGCTCCTTTTCAAATCTAATGCTTTGTACCTGAAAGATACTTTTCACAGCTGATCTCATTCACTTTGGTAAGCTGCACCTAAGCCCTGTTTTCATTAGTACAGACAGTGAAACCTAGTTATGTTAGCAAATCTTCTAAAGTAAAAAATAATCAAGAAAGAGCAGTGAGGGACTCGGTTTTTCTGTAGGAGGATCTTGACTGTTTAGTCAGTTCAGATCACTCATAGACTGAACAGTAAAGTAACTGATTGCAGGGGTGCCTAGGTGGCTCAGCAGGTTAAAGCCTCTGCCTTTGGCTTAGGTCATGATCCCAAGGTCCTGGGATCGAGCCCTGAATTGCACTCTCTGCTCAGCAGGGAGTTTGCTTCCCTTCCTCTCTCTCTACCGGCCTCTCTGCCTGCTTGCGATCTCTGTCTGTCAAATAAATAAATAAATAAAATCTAAAAAAAAAGAAAAGAAACTGATTGCAGTTTATTTGGCTATTGCTAAACCACAAAGACACTGAGTTGAAATCCAAATTTAATTTGAGACAAATATGAAGACATGATACTGCTTAATTTTCTGAAATACATTGAGTGTTCTCCTTTAACTATCCTGGGCACGCGAGCAGGCCAGTGGTGACCATGGGGCTTCTCATGCCTGTGAGTAAAAGTCTAATAGAAGCTGCTGTGAATCTACACTGATTCATATGTAAAGTTATCAAAACCCAGGAAATTAAAAGGAAATAGAAATACTATAAAGCATTACCTAAGTTCAATGATATTGCTTCTATAAGAAACATATTACATAGAAAGCTCTGTATTTTAAAACTTTAATTCAAAGTTGAAAATGGTCATAATGCTGATGTATAGCAATAGATATTATGTGTTTTATGTTTTAATAAGTATTCCACCTACCATTCATCAAAAAGAACCCATATGAGCACATTAAAATCAGTGTTGCTAGAGAAGTTCATCTCATTTAATCCTCATTAAAAAATTGGAGGATAAATATTATTACCATGCCAGCCATTTCCAAAAGAAACCAACTTTGATATGGTAAAGAAGTCCCCCAGATTTCTACAGGCAAACATCAATGGCACACCAAGATTCACACAAAAAACCTTTGACTCCTACATACAGCCTTTCGACTTTCCCATTTTGACTTTTTCAGTAAAACTTCAAAACAATTTGACACAAATGAAACATATGAATGAAAACTCTCCCCATATGCAAGGCATATGTTATGGTCATAAATGCTAAATAGGATTATGTGTGTATGCATGTGTGCATGTGTATATAAAGAAGCGGCATTTCTCTACATTTTCCAAACACACACACACACCATTCTTTTCTGTCTTTTTTTTTTTTTAACACTTTTTTATCTTAGAGCTTTCCATTGCCCTCGCCAAACTCCAATGCTGATTAGTCAACACTTCTGAAGCTTATAAAAGGGTAGATCTCAACATTAAACAGGTTTTCCTGATGTTCTGGTATAAATTAAATGGTGCACTTTAATGCTGTTCATTCAAGCAATGATAACTATGCGGTCTTATTTAATCATGCAGACTTAAGGTGTTTATTAATTTTAAATATATTATCTATTGAGGCATACGATAGGATGACATGTGAGGATCCTACATTTAAATATAGCTGTAAGTAAAGCAGAACGCCATGTAGAACAAAGATGACAAGTTGGTTTCAGTTGCAATCTTATCCTGATCAGGTGATAGTTGCTGCCTGGAGCGCCATTTTGTAAGTTATTCTGTGGCCAAGACAAGGACCAAAGAAAGGGAGTGTAGAGATTGATTAACAATGTTGGTCATGGCTTCAGGAGTGGGGAGTGACACTTCTTATCCTGAAGGTACTATATCTTGCCAGACTAAGAAATAAAATATTAAAATATCTTTCATTAAAAGGCAAATTCATAATTTACACGTCAGTCTATAAAGAGAATCACATACTTATTTCTAACTCCCTGAGGTAGACTTCTGGATGAGCTCTGAGTGGTCTTAATCAATGGCATGTTGGGTAATTTTAGAGCATGAGACAGCCCCCATCTGGCATCTGACTGGGTGAACTTCAGTATGTGGGGCAGTAAAACAGAGATGTTGGAAAGAGAAAATGGGAGAAGATTGTACTCCAGGACTAATCTGGATATTTAGAGTGTGCTCGGTAAATGTTGGCAATTTCTGTCATGGATGCTGCCACATCAAAATTTAACACATCTGACCAGCCCAAGTGTTTAGCCTGTCACTCTTCCATTCCTACCTCACCCCTGTCTTTGGTCCCTGGTCCCTCTCTCTCTCTCTCATTCCCTTGTGACCTTGTTTGAATCTGCAGAGGCTCAGCATGAAGTTCACACATTAATAGGGAAATCTGAACAGGTTAATTAAATGAAAATTTCAAATAACTCTCTTACTTTTCCCCTACAGTCATTTCATGAGGTCTGTCCAACTTTGATTTATTTTTTCAGAAACGGCTTCCATTTGCAGAGTTAGCCTCTAGCTTTCTTATTGGTTTGAACAGAATTGGTTACTGGTTTATACTATCTTAACACCTAGGAAGAGACAAAGATATGAATGAAAAGCTGAATGACTCGCCAAGCCCTCTCTACCCTCCCAATTACCAAGAAACTTCAAGGGCTTCTGTTTCCCCGTTATTTGGCATGCATGAAGAAAGCAAATTCCTTCTAGGAGTTGGTGTGAGATGATGAAATCATTAAGGTGTACCTGACTAAAGTATCAAATATGCTACCTTGACAAGTACAGTTTCAGAACTCAATCCGCTTTGATCATTTCAGCTTTCAAGAACTTTGGTGCTGTAGGTAGCTATAGGAATATTCAGTAGACAGAATCATTCCTGTTTTTAAAGTTCCATAAGGAAAAAAAAAAAAAAAAAAGGCAAGCTGACCAAGTCTCCCTACTGTGGATTGTGGATTGAAAAGATTTTTGACCAATGAAAATGCCAGCCACAGAAAACACTGGGGAGAAGGGATAGCATGTATTTCTTGGCCAGGAAGTTATAGTGGGTCTTGAAATGCGAGGAATTAAGATGAACATTTGCTCACTTCATTCTCTTCCAATTAAACCCCTAGGAAAATGCTGTCAAAAATCATTTGCTATTTCAGACATGACTTTCTAGCCCATTGTTTGGCATTCATCACCATATTCTTCTTTTCATTATACAGTCATTTGGGGGTACTATAAAGCTGGAAGCATGTTGGAGAGACATAAATAAACCACACCCTGCCTTTAAAAGAGATCACCTTTTTAGTGGTGTGGGAAATAATGCCATTTAGTCAGGTTTTTGCCAATACATACCCTCCTCAGAGCAGCCTTCTGTCACTCTGCTACTTAAAAGAGCAACTCCCTGGTGTCGTCTATTCTTGTCTCCTGTGTTATTTTTTTTTTCTTCACTGTACTTACAGCTTCCTGGGATTACATTACATATGTACACATCTGTTTACTGTCAGCCTCCCCAGTGAAATTCAAACTCCACGAAGGTAGAAATTCTATCCGTTTTGCTCACTGTTGTATTCCCAGGGCCAAGAGTTTCCTTGTATATAGGAAGCCCTCAACGAATATTTGCAAGATGGATGAATGAAGGCACGTGTGGCCTGCAGATGGCTTTCACGGTGGTTAAAACTTGGGTTCTGCAGTCAGGCATCTGGGTTTGAATTTTGTTGAGATAGATTACCTTGGGAGAATTAGGAACTTCCCTAAAGTCTCAGTTTTTACCTGTTATATGAAGATAATGGTAACACTTGGTTCATAAATTGGTTGTGTGTGATGCATAGTGTACAATAAATATTAGGTATTATTACAACAGAAGCGTGCAGCAATGCTAGGAAGCACCAAATCAGAGAATCTTTCAGCTGCGTCAGAAAGAGAGGAAGGGGTACAGCCAGTAGAAGGGATGGCACAGACAAAAGTACATGGACATGAAACAATCCAATGCTAGAGCTTGAAGCAGCAATACAGTACCCAATCATCTAAAGCTGCCCAAGAGCGATATCAAAACCTTGACAGTATCAGAGCCTCATAACATACTTTCATCAGTTACAAAAAGAAAATTCTACCTTCTCTCTGCAACAATAGGACTCAGCAATATTTAACAAATTGGAAACTCTTGAAGAGTCTTTTCTTATAGCTAAACACCATACCTGCTGTTAAGACTCAAGATGATGAGGTGGCAGAAAAGAATCTGAGAGAAAGGATCTGAGCCTGTCTCACTAATCACAGGCCCTTTCAGTTCCTTGGAATGTCCACACCCCATGCACACACATCTGAAAGATGTGGGTTACAAGAGCAACAATAATTGAGAGTCATCTGGAACTTCCTCTTGCTCATTCTTGACCTGCTTGTCCTCTGAACTGTCTTCAGCTAACACGGAGTTCTTTCTACATGATTGTCTCAAACCTTACCTCTTAATTCTCTGACCATGCAGCTTCCAATGGGGTTTGGGCCTCCTCTGTTTTAAGAGGATTTTGGTTTAGTCTTTTAGCTCCCTTTTACTACATTGGTAAAAGCATCTTGCTGGAGCCTTGGGTCTCAGACTCTAGGCCCTACCCCCATCCATGTAGTTTACCCTCAAACAACCAACTCCAGCCAGCATTTTTCAACCTCACCTGCAATGACAAATGTAGAGTCAGAAAACAAGGGTTCAATTGCAATTACTCCTTTTATAATTATATCTTAAGACCAGTACGGACTTCCTGGTTAAGAACTACCCATCAGGGGCGCCTGGGTGGCTCAGTGGGTTAAGCCTCTGCCTTGGGCTCAGGTCATGATCTCAGGGTCCTGGGGGCGAGCCCCGCATCGGGCTCTCTGCTCAGTAGGGAGCCTGCTTCCTCCTCTCTCTCTGCTTGCTTCTCTGCCTACATATGATGTCTGTCTGTCAAATAAATAAACAAAATCTTAAAAAAAAAGAACTACCCATCAGGCAATACAAAGGACTCCAAGACCTATGACCATCCCCCACTTGGAGTAAGGCAGGGCAGGCAATGAAGCCTAAGAGGGTGGGCCTTAATTGCCTGTATTTGAAGGAAGTGCAGTTGGACTGGTGGAATATGTTACCCTGAGGAAGTACATCAGGGAGCAGGTGAAGATTTACATAGCAGTTGCTATTGGAAGACTTCAGCACAGAGTCAGAAGAGCCCTAGCAGTTTGGGTAGCCTGGGATAAGGGGAACTTGGGACACAGTACTGCTTAGATGGGGGGACAAGCAAACTGGAGAAACAGGGATATGAAACAGTAGGTAATAGAACTCCAGCTTCCTGGTGACATGAAAGAACTAGTTCTTGTCATTCTACGATTAGAAAAAAGCACTGTAGGACACAAGTTTGAAGCACAGTGTTACCAAGGAAAGGAACCCAGCACAGACGGCAATGTTCAAGTTCATTTACAGGAATGGAACATGTAAGTGACACATAGAGATGATAATCTTGATTCCCTAGATTGCCAGCTCTGCCTCTTGTCTATGGTTTCTAACCTCCCTGTCTTCATTTCCTTACCAATAAAATAGACTGAACATATTTTCCAATCTGCTGAGTTTTGGAGGATTTAACTGATATTCAGGTAAAAGTCTTATAACACTGCCTGGATTATAGTAGCACTCAGTAAATATTCTCTCTATTAGTTTGTAAGCAACAGTCTGTAAGATACATATTAGTTAAGATTCATTAGGCATTAATTTTTTCTAGCCACTCTTCCAAGTGTTTTAAACCAATTGCTTTATTAAATCTTTAAACAACCCTATAAAGTCTGTACTACTATAACCGCCATTGTGTGGCTAAAGGAACTGAGTCATATCAAATGAAAACAACTAGTCCCAGGTCACACTGTTAGCAAAAGGCAAGCTGATGTAAGCCCAGGAAATCTAATTTCAGAGCATGGGCTCTAAACACTCTGCTTACTCTGCTGTCTCTCTAAATAAAGAGCATAACATTGCCCTCTGAGAGGTAAGCTATGAAGTCAGCACAGATATGTGCAAAATCTCTCTAAGGATGCAGAATGGCAATCTGGCTAGAGTAGGCCTTCCCGATAAACTCATTAGAGTTATTAATGTGATGGTCTCGAAAGGCAAGTTGGTCAACCATGGAACACAATAAAATGAGGGTCCCAGAGACGAAGACCCACAGTGCATGTACAACCCTAACCAGAGTTGTGAGGCCTCCAATCTCCAGACAAAAGGATTAAGGCAGGCTAGGCCAGCACTCCTCTACAAGAGAAAAGGGGCTCCTGGCATCTTAGTTGAGATATATTTCTTAAGACCCGTCAACTCCATTTGCCCTGTTATGTTCACCAAGCAAATGTTTGATTAGTTTGTCTGCAGAGAAAAAAAAAATTGTATTGCTCTGGGGATTCAAATATTTTGGATAATTTTAAAAAAACAGGAGTTTCCCAGTCTATTTTAAGAAGATTTAAACACCAGCCTTTTCTGTATTTATTTAGTGTACTCTTCCCATGAAAATCTTCTCTACTCTCAGACAACACAAAATCAGGTCTTTGAAGGGGCAGGCCAGACATATCAAACAACACAGAGAACCCATTAAGGTAAAGAGTACTTCACAAGGGCTCTAATAGCCAACTGGTCAACCTTCCCTGGTGAAATGCCTGCATCGCCATCAGCCATCTTTGTGACTTCAGCATGGCTCAAGGGAGGGCCAAGCCAGCCACAAGATCATGAGGGCTGAATCCTAGTGTTGGACTAGAGCATTATAAATCCTTAAAACCATCTGTCTTTAGATTAGGGCTGGTGAGACTGAGCCTGCACATGGGTACTTGTGGTGTCCCAAATTAGGTATGGTTACATATCAAGAGGAAGAAATTAGAAATAGAGAGGACAAAGTCCCTACCTCCTGAGTGGCATTGACAAGTCATTTAACTGCTCTGAGACTTAGTTTCCTCACAGAAAGCATTTGAGTTGAGATATCTAGTAGTTCACTCACCTCCAGGGCCTCTGTAAGAATCAAAATCCATGTGAAATTATTTTGTACACTGTATTTAACTACATAAAGCTCCCACTTGCTCATGTGGATCGTGAATACAGGATGGTTCTCATGTATGCAGTGTTACTCACACACTAGCTACTGCTCCAAGCATATTTCACATAGTAACTTGTTTCATGTTCACAATCACCCTGTAGTAAATGCTGTGAGGTATCACCTGGAAACTTTCCTGCCTGCCTGGAAACTTGATAGACAGCCAAAGCACGCATTCCCCAGCTATCAAGACAGTGTTGGTGACTGACTGCTCAGAGCTGTGTTGCTCTCAAAGAATTGCTTTCAGCTAAAGGGAACTGCCTTGCCAAAGGTTATGAACCCTTGCAGGGTGTAGCCCGCTTCCAAGGACTAGTTGTTGTAAGTGAGATGGGACAGAGGCATGCCTCCCTTGCCTTGATATGAGACCACTCTGATGGCAGAGCTCCCCAAGGGAAAAGCTGAGGACCTAGCTGTACCTGCATCCAAGTCAATCCTCTCTCTCTTGCTTTTTACTCCTTTACAGTACTGTTACTGAGAGCCTTGCCCAGTGCACCATCTGTACACAAATTTCTCCTTCAGAGTCTCTTTTGGGGGTAGGAGGCATCAAACCTGAGGCAGACACTATGCAGTGGTATTACTATTGGTATTATTTTCCTCATTTCAGAGAGGTGAAGTAACTTACTCAGATTTACATAGCTGATAAGTAGCCAAGTCAAGATTTGAAACCAGGACATCTAGAAAATGTTCTTACTGTCACATCTGACACAGGAGTTTCTCTAGGTGAATGAACTGTTTGTGTTTGACATGTACTTTGATGAATGGTTAGGCTAGCAGCTAAGCCCCAAGACCTAGATGTTGGTTGTAGCCTCAACTTCAAAAGAAGGGAAAATATTTTAAAAAAAGAGAGAGAGATTTGAAACTGGATATTTAGAGATTAAGCCAGGATGGCGGAGATGAGGAGGAGAGAGTGGGGGGAGAGATGGGGCCATTTAATGGTGGGCAGGATGCTGTGGGCTGTGTGATATGACCTCTCCCTATAATGTGCCTCCCCCTTCCCCAAGTATCTTCAGTAAAATCTTTTCAACTGTGGAAATGTTTGATGGTGTCTTCATTTACTAGGGTGCCATAACAAAGTATCACAAATGAAGTGGCTAAGAAATAGAAATTTATCATCACAGTTCTGGAGGCTACATGTCTGAGATCCAGGTGTCAGCAGCATTGGTTGCTTCTGAGGATACTTCTGAGGATCCTTTCATCCCATGACTTTTTGCTAGCTTCTGGTGGCTTTGCTGGTAATCTTTGTTATTTCTTGACCTATAGAAGCATAGCCCTGATCTTTGCATCTGTATTTATGTTCAAATTTCCTCTATAAGTTAGGGGCCCACCCCATCCCTGTATGACCTCATCTTAATTTAATTGCATTTGCAATAACTCTGTCTCCAAATAAGATGACATTCTGAGGTATCAGGGTTAAAATTTCAACATACTAATTTTTGCAGTACACAGTTCAATCCATAACTGGTATGGATTGGCTTTCCTTGGATTCTTGTGAAGGGTTTGACATCTATTCTGGGTTGACATGGAAGTAAGTAGAAACCACAAGATGTGGACAAAAGAACTGCGAGAAGAAATTCTGGAGCAGCCTAGTGCTTTCTTAGTTTGAAGAATTGAGGTTAGAAGTGAGCCTGCCCATGTTTCAAGGACTAACAGACCCAAGTGAAATCTGGACATCAGTGCTTTGAAATAAAGTGATTTCATGAGCTACTATCAATTGCCTTCACACTATAACCTTCAGAATTTATGACACCAGCTCTACCCTCCACACCCTCCAGAACGATCTTCGCCATAAACATTCAGGTTCATTAGGAGGGAGCATTTCTTTTAGTTCTTCGACATCTTCAACATGTTTACATCTTCAACACAGGGGAATATCCTACTGGGAATTGACTGCCAGATTTCTGCGGCGGAGTTTTTATACTGCTTGTGAACACATATCATTTTTCTTGGTGTCTGACTTAAAGAAAAGCTTATAGTACAAAAGACAGAGAGGTGTTTAGTATAGGAATTTTCTACTCCCATGGCCTAAGCTAAAAATCCAATCCTGTCACTTATCAGCTGTGTGACTTCGGGCAATTTACTCAATCTGTCTGTGCTTCAGTTCCCTTGTCTATAAAATGGGAGTAATAACAGATCTCCTCCAATGGGCTCTTATGAGAACGAAATGAGTGCTGACACAGTCAGCTCTTACAAATGGCTGCTATTATAATGTCACAATAGCAACTGTCTGACACTCTATCAAAATACTGTACAACTAGAATAATGATAAGATATGGTCAAAATAAGTATAGGATTATCATTAGGCCATTGTACATATTTCAGATAGAGATCACCTGAGACCAGTGCCCACATTTTCAGCCAAAACAACTACATAATCAAAAATTAAAATTCATGGCTTGAGCTGTGAGGATAATAATTTAATTGTATGTTTAGTCCATTAACATCATCAAATAGATAATCTAATGACTTAAGAATATAAATACTAGGCCAGGATGCAATTTCAGAGGAACCATTATCTTTTTGTCATTTTAAAAATGTCTTGGGGAAAAAAAGAATGACACCTCATAGACCATAGCTTTTATGAAAAATAGTAATGCTAGGTAAGGCTTCCGCCAGGTAATACATGCCAAAGATCTGATTTATTCACCAGGTTTGACTCTAAAAAAAAGAAAACCTCTGTGAGGCACTTGGTGGCTCAGTCAGTTAAGTGTCTGACTCTTGGTTTCAGCTCAGGTCCTGATCTCAGAGTCATGACATCAAGCCCTGCGATGGGCTCCATGCTCAGTGTGCAGTCTGTTTCAGATTCTCTCTCTCCCTCTACCCCTCCCCTCGCTCACACGCACTCTCTCATTCTTTCCCTACCTCAAATAAATAAATAAATCTAAAAAAAAAAAAAACCCTGCAAAATGGAGGGGTTCCTTTCTTAGCAAACCTGTCCATGGTCTTAGCTTTAGAAATACCATCGTTCAGAAAACAGCAGAGTCTTCACATCTGCAAATTGAGAAAATAACAATATATATTTTCAGGCATCATTGGAGAATAAAAATGTGATAGATTAAATAAAAGGAATTTGAAAACCATAAGGTAGTTGTTATTATGCTTATAAAGGGAGTAATGACTTCTCAGTAATTACTAGATACTATTTTGTGAAAATAAATCAAGTATAATGTTCAGAACAAGTAACATTTGTATATTACTGTTTGACAGAACATTTTTTATTATTAAACATAGGTTTATGTACTTGTGTCTTATTATAGAAAAACTAAGGATAAATTTGGGTCTGTTAGTAAACATATTTTATGCTTTTTTAAAAGATTGTACTACAAAAAAAGCAAATTTCTAAAAATTTTTGGATTTATTAATGAATTTACAAATTTTAAAAATGCTCATATGACAGACTATACTACTTAGTTTTTACTAGAAATCAAGGTTTCTAAGCATTAAGAATTCTGATAAATACAATTAAAACTTCTGGAAATCCTAAAGGAAATAACTCTGTATGCAAGGAAATTAAGAGATGTGTTCATAGGAAAGGTATGAGAAATGGGAATACAATTTTGTGGAGGGAAAAGAAAGTAATTTTGCCCTAAAATGAGACTGGTTGTTTTTTGTCTGTTTGTTTTTGTTTGCTTGCTTCAAGTTTTTATTTAAATTCTAGTTATTTAACATATAGTGTAATATTAGTTTCAGGAGTAGAATTTAGTGATTCATCACTTACATACAACACCTAGAGCTCACCACAAGAGCCCTCCTTAATCTCTGTCACCAATCTAGCCCATCTCCCACCCAACCTCCCCTCCAGCAACCCTCAGTTTGTTCTCTATAGTCAGAAGTGTTTTATGGTTTGCCTCTTTATTCTTTTTTTCCCTATGTTCATCTGTTTTGTTTCTTAAATTCCACATATGAGTGAAATCATATGGAATTTTCTTTCTCTATTTCACTTAGCATAAGACACTCTAGTTCCATCCGCATCATTGCAAATAGCAAGATTTCATTCTTACTGATTGATGGCTGAGTAATATTCCAGTGTGTGCGCGCAAGCGCGCACACACACACACACAACTTCTTTATCTAGTTATCAGTCATTTGGGCTCTTTCCATAATTTGGCTATTGTTGATAATGCTCTATAAACATCAGGGTGCATGTGTCCTTTCAAATCAGTATTTTTGTATACTTTGGGTAAATACCTAGTAGTGCAACTGCTAGATCATAAGGTAATTCTATTTTTAATTTTTTGAGGAAGCTCTATACTGTTTTCCAGAGTGGCTACACAGTTTGCATTCCCACCAAAAGGGCAAGAGGGGTCCCCTTCTCTGCATCCTCATCACCTGTTGTTTCTTGTGTTGCTAATTTTAGCCATCCTGACAGTTGTGAGGTAATATCTCATCATAGTTTTGATTTTTATTTCCCTGATGGTGAGTGACATTGAGCATCTTTTCATATGTCTGCTAGCCACCTGGATGTCTTCTGTGGAGAAAGTCTGTTCATGTCTTCTGCCCATTTCTTTACTGGATTATTTGTTTTGGGGGGTATTGAGTTTGATAAGTTCTTTATAGATTTTGCATACTAACCCTTTATCAGATATGTCATTTGCAAATATCTTTGACAGAGCATTTTGGTAATTACTACATCTGTGCGTATTCATGACAACATTTGAAGGAAGATGGGCAGATATAGTTATACCTGATTACTAAGAAGAAAACCAAAGCTCAAGATAACATACCTTCATGGCAAAACCAGGACTCAAACATTTATTTCTTTTTGTAATTTCAGATCTTGGCTCTGTTTTATGCTTCCTTTGGAATAGGAATATGCATGCATGTTACCTTCAGCTTTAATCTCTAAACAGTTGTTCTTGCCATCCTTGAGCACACCTTTCTGTTATCAGTAAAATGAAATACAGTACAAGCTCCCCCTTTTATAAGGAGAAGCAGCTGAAAAATATGGAAGAGTTAATAAAGCCCATGCCTCCCCCATAAATTCTCACCTGTTATCTTCTAGGGAGAAACCAAACTAAAACTGTTCATCTAAATGAAAGCTTCATGTTCAGAAAGCCATCATATCCATTTAACTATGCTACATATCAGAGCACCCCAAAACTGATTGGCTTTATTTTTTAAAAGATTTTATTTATTTATTTGAGAAAGAGAGAGCATGAGAGAAAGCAAGCATGAGAGGAGAAAGGTCAGAGGGAGAAGCAGAAACCCTGCTGAGCAGGGAGCCTGATGTGGGACTCGATCCTAGGACTCTAGGATCATGATGTGAGCTGAAGGTAGTCGCCCAACCAGCTGAGCCACCCAAGTGCCCACTAATTGGCTTTAATAAGCATTTATGATTGTTCAGAAGTTTATGGATGGGCATAAAATGGCAATTCTTCAGGTTTCAGCTGAGCTCACTCATGCATCTGTGGTCCAGAGTGGACTGGTAGGCAACTCTGTTGCTCTTGCTTGGGCTTTCACAAATATCTGTGTGAGAGCTTGCTAAGACTGGTCTGGATTGTCCTCAGCTGGGACAGTTGGTCACTCCTTGTGATTCTTTATCCTCCAGGAGTCTGTCCCAGGCTTGTCTAATGCTAGTGGCAGTAGTCCAAAAGAGGAAACATAAATGCACAAGAGCTCTTACAGCCAGGACTTAGAACTGGCATTTTATTCTTTCCACTGCATTCTATTATTCAAATCAAGTTCCAAGCCAGCCCAAAATCAGGAAGTGGGGGAAAAAATATCTCACCTTTTGATATGATAAACTAGAAAATCACATAGCAAAGGAAATGGATAGGAGAGAGTTAGAGAATTGGGGCCATCTTTGCCAACATTCTATTGTAATCATTAGTATATTCTTTCACTGAGCAGAAAGGACTAGCATATTAACACACATATTAGACATTTGCATTGATTAATTGGTTGTCACCTTGAAGCATGGAAAACTCTCAATTAATCAGGCAAGAGATTTGAAAATAAAATATGATAATTTACTCATCTTTGTATTCCCAACACTTAGCATTGCATCAGGCAAAGTGTACGCAACCCACAAAAATAATTAATAATGATAAAAGAAATGATAGTGGAAAAATTACTCTATTAGAAATCAGAAATCAACTGAATCACAATTCAGTTATGCCAAATTACTTGTGCAACTTTGGAAAGGAGTTATTCAGCTTCCCTAGGATTTCTAGAGACGAACTGGGCATTTTCTAAATTTTTCCTTCCTTCCCTCCTCCTCCTCCTCCTCCTCCTCCTTCATCTTCCTCCTCTTCTTTCTTCTTCTTCTCCTGCTCCTTCTTCTCCTTCTCCTCTTTCTCTCTCTCTCTCTCTCTTTCTTTCTTTCTCTTTCATCTTAAAATGTTAAGGCTGTAAGAGCCCTCGGAATTATGTAGACCTACTCATACAGATGGGGAGACTGGAGCTAAGAAAAGAAATCACTTGGCTTGAAACCACACGGTTAATGTCAGAGATGAGAACTCAGAGCTCATGACTGCTAGCCCAGCACCCCATATCTTAATTGTAGCACATTGCTACTTAAGAGTATATTCTACGGACCAGTAGCATCAGCATCCCATAGGAGCTTGGTAGAAATGCAGAATCTCAGATCCTTATCCCAGGTCTACTGAATTAGAATCAGGATTTTAACAAGATCCCCAGATAATTCAGTTATGTATTAAAGTTGGAGAAGCTCTAGGCTTCATAATAAATGCTTAACAGCAGAAAAAAAAAAAAACTTAAAAAAAAGCTTATTTAGTTATGAGAATATTCCTTTGGATGTATTAAAACTAAAACCATGTTTTCTATACATCTTGCATTAATTCACTTAACAAATACCTCCTGAGTACTTACTGTGTTCAAGGTGTTGTAAAAACATCAAGAACAGGTCTTACCCCCCAGAGCCCACACTCCAAAAGGAAATCAAAGTCCTTTCCTCTTTTCCCATTTTCTCCTTTCTTTCTCTGTGCCCTCTCTTTGCTCCTTACCTTTCCAACCTCCTCCTAGTCCTCATTTTTATGATTTTATGATTGAAATCTAATTTCAGAAGTTGTTGGTTTAAAAGCAAAGTATTTTATTCATCTGAAATTCCAATTTCAGAATAGTGATTTAAGATGTTGGAAATTTTTATTTGGCTCTCTTCCAAGTAGCTTATATTATAATATCAGCATGACTCTAAAACTGTGTGTCTAAAGAAGACTAAAGAGCTCCTGGATACTTTGGGAAGAAATTCTCTGTGAATATAGTACAAATTAATCATATGCTTCAGTTTTTGCTTTCGTTTTATTTCCTAAGGCAGGATTTTCTCTAGGAAGAGAAAAGGTTGAGATGCTACGATACTGGAATAAAAATAAAGTAAGATTGTATTTTTTTTCCCTCAAATATTTAGAGCCAGCACCACATCTACACCTGTAATAAAACATTTATTTTTTGCATTGAGAAACAAAGGAATACTTTTCAGTATCAACAGATTACTTTAATTCAAGAACTTAATAGGAACCAGAGACAAATAGAAATTCAGCAAATTAACTATTTTCTGATGAGTAATAGGTAGAATGGAGTCTTTATATTAAACAATCAGACCACAAGTTATGATTATGCAATGATACTCAGTTTGTTCAAGGTTTAGGTACCTGGCATTCTAAGTTCCAGTGATTGAAAGTAGTATACCTTTCTCACTCTCTCTCTCCCTCTTTGTGTACCCCCTCATAGTCCTAAAAAGCTCTGAGCTCATTTCATTCTTCTATCCCTGCCTTGTCTTCTCCCTCTTCAAAGCTACTGCATGATGATTCTGCTTTTCAAAATCAAGACTGCTTGAACTTTAGCTGAGAGTAATGAAATTTCAATCTTTCACACAATGGCAACGACATCCTCTTTCTGCTCTCTTGGTGTAGTCAGAATAGCAACTGCCCAGCATGAACAATAGGACTACTTTTCAGTTCTAAGGGATTGGCTGTTGCTGAACAGCAGTGCATGGAAATAATCTTTGGCAATCCCATGGGTGACATTTCTCATTCCTTATCACCCATGCTGCACACAGCCGGAACTTGATAAGACACCCAGAAAGAAGATAATGGCTGCTATCAAGCTGTCTAGGTAGAAATAATAATAATAATCTGTTTATAGAAAAGCAGCTGTCCTATTGTTTTGGATTTCATGAAATCCCAGAGTCAGATCCTCTCTCCCATGCCAGCCCCATCCCCATTGCTGATGCCAATCCAATCACTTTGAGTCTTTAATGATGGGCATTTTTTTTTCATGATCTTTTGAATAGACAAGGATGCATGCAATATCCCATAATCATTTTCAGTCACAGAATGTATTTAAAGATGAGACAGAGGCCTTTTATAGGAAGATTTGGAGGCTGAGAGGACTTTGTAATGAATATAGGAAAGCCCAGTATCCCTTTCTTAAAATATGCACAAAACTCAGAATTATTGCAAGTGAACATTCCAACAATCATTCCTTTCTGAAGTCTAAACCTTCCAAATTTCAAAAATAAGTCTCAGTTTCTCAAAGTGAAACCCCAGAGTTGTGATTGGCAGCTACCAGCAATGCCGGTTGCATCTATGTTGACTGCCTTTCATTTGTTCCAAACAGAACAGCTTAAGGTTCAGAAACATCCTGGCTATCATATCATTGTTCTCCTTCATTTTGAGCAGGATTGCTCCCCTTGCTGACTGAATAGGCGATAGCTTTCTCCCCAAATGTTCAGACAGGGAATGCCCTTTAACATAATCATCCTCACATAGGGTTGTCTTCCTTTCTTTATCTGGATGCTACCTTCCTTTCTTTTTTTTTTTTTTTAATTTTCAGCATAACAGTATTCATTATTTTTGCACCACACCCAGTGCTCCATGCAATCCGTGCCCTCTATAATACCCACCACCTTGTACCCCGACCTCCCATCCCCCCGCCCCTTCAAAACCCTCAGATTGTTTTTCAGAGTCCATAGTCTCTCATGGTTCACCTGACTTATTTCACTCAGCATAATCTCTTCCAGTCCAGTTCATGTTGCTACAAAAGTTGGGTATTCATCCTTTCTGATGGAGGCATAATGCTCCATAGTGTATATGGACCACATCTTCCTTATCTATTCGTCCGTTGAAGGGCATCTTGGTTCTTTCCGCAGTTTGGCGGCCGTAGCTATTGCTGCTATAAACATTGGGGTACAGATGGCCCTTCTTTTCACTACATCCGTATCTTTGGGGTAAATACCCAGTAGTGTGAAGACATACAAATGGCTATCAGACACATGAAAAAATGCTCATCATCACTAGCCATCAGGGAGATTCAAATTAAAACTACATTGAGATATCACCTTACACCAGTTAGAATGGCCAAAATTAGCAAGACAGGAAACAACATGTGTTGGAGGGGATGTGGAGAAAGGGGAACCCTCTTCTACTGTTGGTGGGAATGCAAGTTGGTACAGCCTCTTTGGAGAACAGTGTGGAGATTCCTCAAGAAATTAAAAATAGAACCTCCCTATGACCCTGCCATTGCTACCTTCCTTTCTTTATCTGTCCTCCATCTCTGGTGAAAGAATTAGGCATCCATGCTCTTCAGGGTGAAACAGTACATCTAAAGAGAATTACGCCACCTGGGTGCCTCAGTCTGTTAAGTGTCTGCCTTGGGCTCAGATTACGACCCAGGGTCCTGGAATCAAGCCCTGCTTTGGGCTCCCTGATCAGACATGAGTCTGTTTCTCTCTCTCCCTCTGTTTGTGTGCGCTCTCTCTCTCTCTTTCTTTCTCCCCCGCCCCATCTCTTTCCCTCTCAAATAAATAAAATCTTTAAAGAAAATTTAAAAATAAAGAGAATCAAGTGTATTGGTTCCTTTTTCCCTCCATGTGGTACTAAAACAAGGCCAAGGCCTGCATCTTTACTTCCAAGGCTAGATAACTTCATCCTGAAAATAGTTGTCCTGTAAGTGTCCCACCATTGCAGCAAGCAAGGGACAGGGTTACCTTTGTCTCTTTCCTGTGGTCTCCATAGCAGTCATCATCATCTCTAATTTACTCAAGCTGAACTCACTTTCTCCCTGTATCCCCTTCTAGGAAGGCATGGCATTGCCATGGAGAATAAAGAAGAAAAAAGTATGGACATGGTAAGTGGAAGAGCAACCTTTAAAGAATTTCCCACTGCCAAGTCCTCTGTCTTGTATCATAGAATCACTGTGTAAGCCAGAGGTCTCTGTGCCTCTAAATAAGTCCAGGTTTCTTCCTACACGAAGTACACCCAACTGAATCTCTCTCTCTCTCTCTCTCACCCCCCACCCCCACCCCATGAATATCCCATTCCACAGAGACATAGATTAAGTATTGCTTTCTCTGTAGGGCCTTCCTCTACCCTCTCCCACATTCTCCCAACTCCAACAGAATTAGTCAGTCATGGTATTCTGTACATAGCTGTGGTCCAGCCTTTCTCATTCTACACCACATGCCTCTCTCGCCACATGCCTCTCTCGCCAACCAGATTGTGAATTCCAAGAAACTGAGTAAATGTTTTTTATTTTTTAAATTCATCTTTAGGGAAAGCAATTCAGCAAAATGCATAAGGGAATGGGTTTTGTATCAGACAGACCTGGATGTAAAGCCTAGCTCTGACACTTGCTGGCCCTGTGCCCTTGAGTTTTTTGGAACTCAATTTACTAGGATATAAAATGGGACTGTTTCATAATTTTTTTTAAGGATAAAGTGAATTAAAGTATGCAGGTGTAAAATGTTTAACTTAATACTGATGCACAAAAAAAAAATGGTAGAAATTATTATGATTGTAATTAACTTGGTATCCTCAGCCACCCCACAGTAGACTAGCAATAAATATATATTAAGGAATAGAGTGAGGGGCACCTGCGTGGCTCAGTTGGTTAAGCATCTGCCTTCTGCTCAGGTCATGATCCCACAGTCCTGAGATTGAGCCCTGCATCAGTATCCTGCATCCAGTTTCCTGCTCAGCGGGAAGTCTGCTTCTTCCTCTCCCTTTGCCCCTCCTCCCCTCATGTGTAGGCTCGCTCTCTCAAATAAATAAATAAATAAATAACATATTTTAATAAAATGTAAAGTGAAATAAAAAGTAAAGTGAAAGAAAAAATGAAATACAAACACACACAGAGTACATGACACATGCTGTTACCCTCGCACTATAAATTGCATTGCTCTCTGCTTCCCATAGCTCTCAATATGGGATTCAGTCTGCCCTACAGGATGGGTCCTGAGAGGAAAAAACTGATCCTAAAAGAGTTTGCAGGAATTCTTTCTGGCAGCTTTACCCTAGGTGGTGGCCTCAAGGAACCAAGGAACCCTCTGGTTTGCCTCCAGTGAGTGCTGAACTTGACTCTGTCCTGGGGACAGCCAGCTTCAGAGTCAGGTAGGGCCAGCAGCAAGAGCAGTGTATTTCTCACCCACAACCAGCAAGCCTGCAAAGGGAGAAAGAGAGGTAACCAGGTCTATGCCCACTGGCCAGCATGAGTCATGGCAGAATCCATGAAATAAAGAGATGTGGCCTTGAACTTGCACTTCCTCCTTAGGACAGGACTTTTTTTGTGCAAGTCATTATAAATTGCCTGGACTCACACCATGAGTGACTGCAAAATCCTGGAAGTGTCTGGGTTCAGACTTGGCATTCCCCCCATAAGACACCAAAGGGGTTAATGTCTGGCCAGTAATCAAAGTCTGGCAGCTCCTACCCCACACATAATGGGCATTGTTGTTCTTGAGAGTTTGTCTGTTTTTTCTGGCAGGACTTGCTGTTTGGAACTGATTCTAAAACAGAAAAGGAAAGAGTCAGTCTGCTTTTTTTAAGCACACATGCAACAAAACATAAGGCTGGTCATAGAACTGTTGTTTTGCTAGATTTCCAGGAAAGTTGTTGGCTTACTATTCAGAGAAGATGAATTATCAACTTAAAATATACTTAAGGAATTCATTTATATATGTACATCAGACATACACAATATCCTGAGGTGGCCGCCTTCTCTTAAATATGAAGCAACACTGTATTAGCTGATAAGTGAGCTGTGGCTGACCCATCCATCTGCATATAAAATCCATTTGCATGATGTTATTAATGGGCTCAACGTCAACCTTCCCAGGTCACTTGCCATCTCGGGACCTGCCTGTCACTCCCACCTGATGAGTCCCTAGATGTTCCCATCGGAAAACACACCAAGTTTATCTTACTAAGTTACTAAGACAGCAAAATCCCATTACAGAAGACCAGATTTTTTTTCCAATGGGAGGGACCAGAGGTTTCTTTCTTTTTTTTTTTTTTCCATCTGTCCCAAACCAACACTTTTGTATAAACCAAAATCATGTACCTGAATGTTAACAGCACATCAAAATTTTATAAACATTTCTAGACACTGAACTCTTGCTTTCTGCACTTCCTGTGTCATGGGTCAGGAACAGTTCATGGATCACACTGGCCCATGGACCACACTTGGCTAGACCATGGGCTGCTTTCCTACTGATACACTATATTCTAGATCAGGGTACACAAACTTTTTCAGCAAAGGGGCAGAGGGTAAAATTTTAGGCATTGCAGGAAATGGTCTCCTGTGACTACTGAATTCTGCTGTTGTCATGAGAGAGAGCAACCATGGACAATAAGAAAATGAATGGACATGGCCGTGTTCCAGTAAAATTATGTTTACAAAAGCAGGCTGTGGGCTAGTTTTGTCCCACAAACTACAGGCTGTCTGTCCCAGGATGAGGAGGAAGATGATAATGATGACGATGATGATGATGATGAAGATAGCTAACATTTACTGACCAGCTCTGATGTCAAGCCCTTTCTATCCTCCACTGCCCCATAGATTAGGTGACTTTTTTTTTTTTTTAATTTTACAGACAAGGAAAATATGACATCAAGAAAGCAAGAAATGATTTATTCTAAAAATAGATAGATGGTCCAGGATCCAAACCAGTCTCCAGGCTCATATTATACAACATATATAAGAGGAATGGATCCTCTTTTTCACTATGAATGGAAAACTTATAAAATTAGGGTCATCCTGGTCATCTTTCTCCCTTTCGCATCTCTCTACCCATCATCCACCTCAGCAGCACCAAGGTCCTCAGGTTTGATTGTGCTGTGGAATCCATTGGAATCAGGACCAGGTAGGGTTAGTCTATGACAAACACATTCATCCAAACATTTACTTACTCAACAAATATGTGTGGAGCACTTACCCTGTGCCAGACACTATGCTAAGGAAGGGGGCTATAACAGTGAGCAAATACGTAAGTTCCTGCCTTAGAAAGCTTAAGTCTAGTGAGAGGAGGTAGAAAATAAGCAAAGAAATCTATATCTTGTTGGAAGGCAGTAGGGTAGGAGAATCAGGGTTTAAAGAAAATTAAAGCAGTGTATGAGGGTATGGGGTACCAAAGGGGTTTTTCTTTCTTATCCAACTCTTGTATCTTTTCTTTGCCAGCAAGATATGTAAACTCCAAACAGAGCTATACTCTCAAATATATCTACCTGGTATAAACATATTTATAGGACATTGGGATCCTGTTTTTACCAGTTTTCTTCCCCATAATTGTATGGGGAAGGACACATATGAAAATTAGTCCATTCACTCATGCTGCAAATGTTTATTGAGTACCTACTTTGTGCCAGGCACTGGTTTTAGAACAGAGAAACAGTGAGCAAAATAGACAAAGATGATTGCTGTCTTGGTTTCCATGATGGCCAGGGGAGTCCGAGAATAAACCAAAAGACACAATAAGCACAAGCTAGAAGGCAGGCAATAAGTATAAGGTGGTGGGTGGGGGGAGGTGCAGCAAGATAAGAAGACCTGGAGCATGTAGAAGGGGCGAGGTTGTAATTTTAAATAGTCCAAAAACTTTCCTTCGAAAGGATAGTCTGTGACCAATATAATGCCTGTTTGAAAAGCAAGTCCTGGTTTAGGTCACCAGTCACTACAGTTGGAGTGCCATCAATTAAAAGAAACAAAAAAAAAAAAAAAAAGAAAGAAAGAAAATGCAGGATGTTTTGTGTTGAGTTCTCTATTTAAGTCCATAGAAAGAACTGTTATTCTTTCCCTTTGTGCCCTTCCCTTTTGCCCTTCCCTTTCCCTTGCTTTAGAGAGAATATTAGGGGGATGGCAACTGAATCAATGTAGGGATGGGAGAGGGGAAAGGAAGGAAAATTGAGGGCTAGCATTCATGCCAGGTGACTGTTTTAACAAGGATGTCTCTGTGACCCAGCCCTTCTGGGTCCTAAGAGGGCCTTGCTGAGGAACCCACAAAACAGATTTGGCAGACACTGAGCATTTTCCATTAAGTGTGGCATTCACTTTTTCTGAAAGTAATGAGATGTTGATATAGATTTGAATTTTAATCAGATCCAAATTCAGAACAGGGTGTTTTTCTGCAAAATGTGAAATACTTCTAGGCTTTTAGGAAAATGTCATCCATATAAAGGCTAACTACTGTTTTACATATAAAACTGCCATTCTTCATTGGTTTTCCAGGAAAGAGAAAATATAATAATAAAATGAAACATTGTTGCAGACTCCTTTCTTATGAACATTAATTTTTTCTCAGGTTTTTTTAAAAATAAATCTTATGAACTAGGAAGAATGCTTATAAGCTTGAGGGAAGAATTAGGGAATTTCAGTTCATAAGTCAGGAAAAGAGATATAACTGAAATCTCTTTTTTGATAATAACAGTATTAATTTACAAGATCTCAACAAATTCTTTTAAATGCTAGTTAGCCATAATGCTGTGAATGCCAGTATCAGTAATTCTGCCTAAAATCAAAAGGGACTCAAAGTCTGCTTGCCTGGCAAGCATGTGCTAGTAACCAGCACACTCTGCTACCAGCAGAAATAGTATTGTTAGCTCATATGCACTCTGTTAAAAAATTCCCAGAATTTCACGAAGTCTTTTACGGAACGTGCTTTAGCAAATCCCTCTGACAATCACGTGAGAGAGGTATTATTCCCACAGAATGTATGAGAATTAGTTTGTGGAATGTACAAGAAGACTGGAGCAGAGGCATGAAGTAACTCCATGAAGGACACAGGACAGTAAAGGTGGATTCTGATCCAAATCTGTGATTAAAATTAGCACTCTAGCTCAAACTTTCTCCTTTCATTTTCCCATGTTCCTCTTCCACCCTCCCCCCCATAATGTCTGCCATGGACTTCCCTCACAATTAAAAACAAGTTTTATTTTCGATAAATAGTTGTTATAGATTCACTCATACAGCTGGTCACCAGTCAGTTTACTCTGTAAACATCAGAATAAAGTCCTCTGGGTTGTTATGGAGCAGGCTGGGTCCCAAGAGTCACTATTACCACCCTTGGATAAATCGAGCTGTTTCCCACATGACAAGTCTGTCCCACAATCCACTAGTCAAACAAGGGATAGGAAGCCCCCCCCCAATCCACCTCCCACCCACCCTCCATAGACTTCTAAAGGCCACTAAAAATCAAAACGATGTCAGAACCAGTGGCTGGTAGAAACTAGGAGGCTTGAGACAAGAATTCCCTAAACCTCCCACACTCAAGTCTGACACAGAGAAAACAGAGGCCACTTCCCCTGAGTGTCCATGTTTGGAGGATGACCCATTCCTGCAAGCTTGATATTCTCCATCTGTGCATGTACTTAGATGTCTAAACATGTATTTATAACACACAATCCTATTATTAAACATCCAAAATAAATAGGACAAATGCATTGGAGTGAGGGGCATTTATTTACTCTAATGAAGGACTTCCCACATTAAAATATAAATTCCTATTGTACTTGTGTGCAAAGAAATTGCCTAACACTGTAAAATGCCATTTTCTTTTCTAACCCAAACAAGACAGAAACAGACTGAAAAACTAAACATGAGGGACTTTAGTAGAGGGTGTTCTGATAAGCCCCTCTAAAAACCACTGGCCCAAAATATCTTAAGTGGATTTCCATTTATATAATTAAATTATCCATTTTAAAAAATCACACATATCACCTATAGAAAGATCCACCTAAGTAGTAAACTTGAATGGTTTTTTTGTTTTTGTTTTTGTTTTTTTTGTTTATTTGAGAAAGAGAGAGAATGAAAGAGAGCGAGCGATAGAGGTCAGAAGAAGAAACAGACTCCCTGTGAAGAGGGAGCCTGATGTGGACTTGATCCCGGGACTCCAGGATCATGACCTGAGCCAAAAGCAGTTGCTTAACCAACTGAGCCACCCAGGTGCCCCTAAACTTAAATATGTGTATCAGGGAAAAAGAATACTAGTCTCTGGGTGTGAAGTTTGGTATGGTCCATACGCACTGGAGTGGTTTTCAACTTACACAATTTGGGCACCACAATTCTGGCAATTCTGACTCAGTGGATTTGGGGGATCTAAGCATCGGCATACTGCTCCCCAACACCACAAATATATACATGATTCTGAAGCTCACCTAATTCTGAAAATTTGCTAGCTAATAGAAAATAATAGGTAATCCCTCCAGATTGGGGAAGCAAGGAAGACACTCCATGGAGAACCTGGAGGCAAGAAATCCTTACTCCTAATTTTTCCAAGATATTGATTGGAAAGGTGTGTGTCCAGACTTTATAAAGGAAACCTAAAGTATACAAAGCTCTTTACCGTAATGTATTTGGTTTATAAAGTATGTTTGGTTGAAAATTAAAAGGAACACAGGTATTCATCTCTGGAAATCTTCTGTCATTCACAAAACTTGGCCTTGTTTTTATACTGTATTATCCATTCTCCATATTTCCATTAATGAAATTTCTGACACAGAAGTTCAGATGAAGATCCATATGTGCTTCTAAGAAAAACAAAAAAATGGAAACCATTTTCCCACCTCACTCTTCATTAACCCAATGGGCCTCTATGCACTGTGAGTCAGCTCAGTCTGCCATAACAAAATACCACAGCCTGGGTGCTTAGAGGACAGTAATTTATTTGTCCCAGTTCTAGAGGCTGAGAAGTCCAAGGTCCAGGTGCTGGTTCATTCAGTTCTTGGTAAGTGCTCTCTTCCTGGCTTGCAAATGGCAACCTTCTTGCTCTGTCCTTACATGGAAGAGAGAAAGTTAGTGCATGCTCTTTATGTCTCCTTCTTATGGGGACACATCCCATCATGGGACCTCAACATCATGATCTCCGCTAAACTAATCACCTCCCAAAGACTCCACTTCCAAATACCATGACATTGGGGGCTAGGGGTTCAACATATACATTCTGGGGGAACACAAGTATGTACAAGGATACACTTTGTATTCTTCATGAGCACCAGCCTACACATGGATATGTCAGGTCATTATTCCCCTAAAATGAAAATCCCCTAAAATTCTTACCTTCGAGGTAAGAATGCCAAGATACCTAAAAGAATGTAAGGCAATCTTATTTCCCCCTCCAAAAAAAGATGCTGATGTAGGCTTCCACCATATCTATTATCAGGTGTTTGTAGTAACATAACAATAGCAAGGGACGCCTGGGTGGCGCAGTTGGTTGGACGACTGCCTTCGGCTCAGGGCGTGATCCTGGAGTCCCGGGATCGAGTCCCACATCAGGCTCCCAGCTCCATGGGGAGTCTGCTTCGCTCTCTGACCTTCTCCTCGCTCATGCTCTCTCTCACACTCTCTCTCTCAAATAAATAAATAAAATCTTTTAAAAAAAAAAAAAAACATAACAATAGCAAGAAACGAAATTCAAGAATCTAGTACCCAGGTTGTTTACTTGGTGTTAATTGCTTGGGTAATGACACTGGCTCTTTACAGTGAAGCAGTAAAGAATAAATGAAGTCCTCCAACCACCTTTTCATTCTGTAGCTCTATCCGTGAATTATCCACTCTACTTCATATAGCTATCTTTCGGAAGATAACGCCATCTTTCCTATTTCATTTTTTCTCCTACTTCAGACACGCTCTTCTACATATTTTTTGAAAATCCATACAGCCTGGTAAACTTGAAGGATATTTCTATTTACACATGCCAGATAGGACAGTGTTCTTCTCCTCCTATATTTCCATAGTTGGTATGTTAAAAGGGCTGATGAAACAGTGTCTATTCTGTCACTGTGTCATCGGCTCGCTCCCCTCCAGCCATCACTGGGAAGATTTTGCGCACAGACAGGCTATCAGATCTGTACTCCTGGAAATGAGGAGTTTGTGCAGTGAATAGCAGTTACATTCTAATTATATTAATTCAGACTGCAATTTCTTTGAAATAGAAAGGACCTGCTGTCGGGGTGGTGTGGACAATGGAGGCTGAACATGTCAGTGACATGACAAATTCCTCGAGCCGAGTGCCAGATGTATTGTTGCCCAGGATTCTTTTCTGAGAGCAAATCCAGCAAGCACTATCAGTGTCAACTCTGGAGTAAGGAATCAGTTCATTTGTTATCTTTCCAAGTTGCAGGTACATCTGCCAGAAGAGTCTGCCAACAGATGAATTGGTAATTAAAATCATTTCCGTGGTTGGAGGAGTGATTCGAAAATTGTCCTTCTTTTCTTTCTTTCTTTTCCTGTGTAGGGACAAAACTTCGGTGAATACTGATACTGATTCGCCGTGGGCAATACCAGAATTGTGTGGTTCACTAGTGCCTCACTGCCCACTTCGGTGCTTGAACACGTTTACTGGGATTTGCCCGTGAAGCTCTATTTACAGAATATTAAAGTTCTGCTCCTTGCTAACACCGTAACCTCATTGGTCTTATAAAAGTTCTCAGCGGGTGTTAGCAAAACGTCACAGGATTGCCCAGTTCACAAAAAGGGTAGAGTAGATGCCTTCCTCATGCCTGTTACTGTGCTTGAATAAATAATAAATAATGATGATAGATTTTTTTTTTTTAAAGATTTTACTTATTTGACACAGAGAGAGATCACAAGTAGGCAGAAAGGCAGGCAGAGGGGGAGGGGGAAGCAGGCTGCCCACGGAGCAGAGAGCCCGATGTGGGGCTCAATCCCAGGACCCTGAGATCATGACCTGAGCTGAAGGCAGCGGCTTAACCCACTGAGCCACCCAGGCGCCCCAATGATGATAGATTTTAAAATGTATTAAAGTTGATAACAAACCATAGATACTATATGTAATTGTTATATATTAGATATAATACAGATGCTAGTTCAGCACCTGCCCCTGGTAGTCACTCAGCAAATCTGTTTTGCTCTTCTCTTCTCACACACTACTTTGCCACACACATATTTAAATACCATTATCGTCATCATCACCATCCTCATCATCATCATTGTAAGGAGGACAAAATCAACTAGCATTTTTTGAGCATTTACTAGGAGCAATCTAAGCACTCTCCTTGTACCTGTTTATCTTATCCTTATAAACCTCTGCTGATTTGGCCCTGCTGCATGGATAAGAGAGCTGAGGCACAACTAGAAGGTATCCAAACTGGAGATTTGACCCAACTAGAAGGTATCCAGACTGGAGAGTTGACCCAAGCAGCACAAATCTCAAGGCCTCTTGCTTAACTATTTCACAATAACATCACATGCCACTATATAAATAAATTTGCTATGATCATTTTCCGAGACTACGCAACAGCCCATGAATTACTTGGCTTATCTTTTATGCTCATTTGTTTGCTCTGTTTTTCTTTCCTTCCTCTTTTTTTTTTTTAAAGATTTTATGCATTCATTTGACAGAGAGAGAGAGGGCACAAAGAGGGGGAGCAGCAGGCAGTTGGGAAGGGAGAAGCAGGCTCCCCGTTGAGCAGGAGCTGGATGCGGGGCTTGATCCCAGGACCCCGGGATCATGACCTGAGCCTAAAGCAGACGCTTAACCGACTGACCCACCTGGGTGCCCCTCTTCCTCCTTTTCTTCTCCCTCCTCTCTTCTTTCCTGCTTTTATGTCTCTATAAATAGCTGCATATGTTTTTCTAGCAACAAAGCAAGGTTTTCTACCATCCTCAGAGACTCAGGGGAATCCTTGAAATAGCCAATAAATGGAACAGAGTCTTTTAAGATAAAATTTTAAACTACTTTAAGAACTACTTTTTTTAAATCGAGGCAGCAAAATAAGGTAGATTTATAGACATCGGTGACATAGAACTTTACCACTAAGTTATTAGCATATGCATGTGTATCCACACACATATACATACACGCGTATACCTACATAATAGTAGAACACTGAAACACATCAAGTGTGTTTAAATACATGAGCTCTTAGTGATACTAACAGTAAAAACTGTACAGAAATTTATGTTCACCTCAGAGGACACCAGAGAGAACCAGCTCATTATTCTGCAAACTGGTAGATAAAGAGAAAGATAAAGCATTTGTCCTTGGTTTCTCATATGAACTTCACTTCATATAACCAGCTATGTAATGAGGGGGAAGTCTCTCCTTAGAGAAGTATTCTGGTTAGGAAATGAAAAAGAAAGAATCCGTATTTGTTGAAAGCCACGGAATGGTCAACACCACGTGTGAGCCCTGATGTAAACTATGGACCGTGGGTGAGAAGGTTGAGTCAGTGTAGGTTCGTTCATCACGAAAAAGCAACTCTATGATGCTAGATGTCGGTAGTGCACGAGGCTGAAGGTGGAAGGGTGGGTAGATTTGGGAACTCTGTGTCCTTTCCCTTGTTTTTGCAGTGAATTTAAAACTGTTCTAAAAAATGATTTCTGGTTTTTTAAACCGCAAAATTAGAATATCTCAAGTTTGCAATAGCTAACAAAATAGAGAATCTAAGCAAAAAAAAAAAAACCTCAGTAGTTGATAACTATTGCACACACATACATTCCACTTTTGGAAATTATGCCACTCCTTATGCACGAGTCTGGCTAAAAATATGGAACCAGAATCGGATAAAAATGTCTAGCTCTGTCAATTTATAGGAAGTACAAAATACAAGATGATAAATATATTTGAGATCACCTCAGAGAATGGAATCGAGAACATTCAGACTGTTAGAAAATCTTCAGGAGAAACAACCCTGTTTCTTTAACCAAGAATTCCAAGAAAAAAATGAGAGAAGAAGAGGGAAACTACAGATTTAAAGAGGCATGAGAGATTCATCAAGCAATCACAGTGGAGGGATGGTGTTTGGATCTGGATTCAAATAAACTTAAAAAAAAAATTAGGGGTGCCTGTGTGGCTCAGTCATTAAGTGGCTGCCTTCTGCTCAGGTCATGATCCCAGGGTCCTGGAATCCAGCTCAGCATCAGGCTCCTTGCTCGGTGGGAAGCCTGCTTCTACCTCTCCCATTCCCCCTGCTTGTATTCCCTCTCTCACTGTGTCTCTGTCAAATAAATACATAAAATTTTTTTTAAAAATCCTTAAAAAGTTGAATGTCAAGGCAGCTGGGGATCAGTGAACATTGTGTATTGCTTGCTGTTGGGAATTCTTGTTAATGTTTTCAGGGTGTGAGTGATAAAGGTATTGTGGTTATTTTGTTTTAAACAATCCCTACCTCTTAGAGACACATACTGAAAGATACACAGGGGAGAGGACATGATGTCTGGGATTTGCTTCAAGGTAATGGGGTGCAGTAGATGTTGACAAAAAAGACTGACTCTGAGTGGGTGAAATGAAATAAGCCTAGAGGCTCTTGTGCTTATATTTGAAATGTTTTATGGTAAAAGTGTGTGTAGCTTATGAATTTGCTGGACCTGCTCAAGCTTCAGTTGTCAGGTGGGAAATAAATAACAATATCTATAGTACAGATAATATCTCCTTATAGGGTGTTTGTTTGTTTGTTTGTTTGTTAAAATTCAAATAGTGTTGGGTGCCTGGGTGGCTCAGTTGGTGAAGCAACTGCCTTGGGCTCAGGTCATGATCCCAGAGTTCTGGAGTCCAACATTGGGCTCCCAGTTCCACGGGGATTCTGCTTCTCTCTCTGAATTTCTCCCCCTCATGCTCTCTCTTACTATCTCTTTCACAAATAAGTAAAAATCTTAAAAATAAATAAATAAAATTAAATTTAAATAAAAACAACTTTAAGAAAATTCAAATAGTGTTTTTAAAGTACCTGGCACAGAGTAGATATTAGATCATTTTTAGGAATTTGGTTTGATCCATTTATGACTGAATTGATAGGTCTAAGCTTAATGGAGTTTCCACACCATCCCTGAAGCAGAGGGAGGTTAAGGAGGATGGGGAAGGGACACAGAGAGCTTCTGTACTCAGGCGCCACCCTTTGGGGCACCACAAACATGCTGGTTAGAGCTGTGTTTTTTGTTGTTTGGTTTTGTTTTGTTTTTTTTTTTTTCACTCTTGTACCAGGTTACTATTTTTAAATTTGCTGATCCTGGAACACAAGTAGGACCCTGGGTTTGCTAAATATTTATTCAATTTGAGGCAACTCCAGGTGCAAGGAGAGAGGGTGCAAATCTATCACATCTCCCTAAGCTGTTGACTCTGGTCCCACCCTTATTTCCTCAGGCCGTTTTCTTTTACGAAATACCCAAAGTATCAGATTAACTTCAAAACTAAATCATCCTAACCCACCAATATCCCCAACTCATTCCAGCTCTCCGTGATCATTCTCTATTTGCTTTGCATCCTCGTTCTACTGATCCTCGCAAACCCCTATGAGACCAAAGTGTAAAGGAAAAAAACCAAAGTGAAGCAGAAGGGCCCGTGGCTGGAAAAGATTAGGTCGCATGGAGGCCCGGTCTGCTCCCAGAGACAGTAAGACCCGGGGAGGAATTCTTCTGGTTAGTTTTCCAATGGCTTGAGTTTTTTTTGGCTCTCTGGGTCCTGCTGGAGACTTGAGTTTGTCAAGAGCTGACTGGACTTTCTCCAGCTCCTGGCTGCGTGTCAATTCATCTGATTTCTAATAAAGCCAATTCTTATTTTTCTAACTTGCTTCCAATTCTTAAATGTAGCTCCAAAGAAAACAGAAAGTAATTAAAATGTCAACACTTCCCTGAAAAGGAACATAAACTCTATTTGGATTTTCTTCCCATTGGAAATGCTGCTTGTCTCCAAGGCCCCTGAGCAACAACAGCAGACACCCACCACGGAGCTGGTCAGTGGGCAAGGCACATAAATCCCCCTCTGTCCATTACCTTGTTTGCATTTCTTCTTCTTTCTTGCCATTTTCCAAATGGAGAGATCCTATAAATGAACTACTTTAAGGCTGTCTCTTATAATGGACTAATATCTACTCCATTGTAATATATCCAAATTTTATGCGATATGAAATAAGCTCCAGCAGCAATAAGCTATTCGATCTAATGTGAAGAAAGTAATGTGGAGCCTAACAGCTTATTATTCAGTTCAGTGCAATAAATTAACTGAGCACCATTTTGCATAATGGGAGCCTGATTATTCCTTTTACCTTCATTTGGATTGGTTTAGATGGATTATGACTCTCTTCAGAGTTAATCAGGTTTATGGGAAACAACTTCTTTTTTAAATGTATTACATTAGAAGATGAAATAAGGGGGATGAAAACATGTGCCACCGCTTTATGATTTCATGTTTTGAAAGGTGAGTCCTTCTAAAAGATTTCCTTACTAAGAGGAAAATTCTGTGACCCTTGGTTCAAGAAGGGTCTCCTTGGAGACTTTCGGTGTGGGAGAAACAAATGTTTGTCCCCATCCCTACCTTCTCCACTTTCTTCCCATATATCTCTGCTATTTCCTTGACGTGACTTTGAAAGTACTTTTAACAAAACCCTTGATTCCTTCTTTCCAGGATCTCCCTGACCCTAGCATCTCCCCTCTGTCTCCCCAATACTTAGCACTCTGATGCACATATCAGGCTGACCAACACTGTTGGTCAGGAAGTCCAGAGGCTCTGTCTGGGGCCATGGCCCCACCTACCACCAAAGAACTCCAGAATGCATCAAAATGTATCAAAACACAAGCCAGGGGTGCCTGAGCAGCTCAGTCGATTAAGTATCTGCCTTTGGCTCAGCTTATGATCGCAGGGTCCTGGGGTGTAGCCCTGTGATGGGCTCCCTGATCAGCAAGGAGCCTGCTTCTCCCTCTGTCCCTCCCCCTCTTCTCTGCACCTCCCCCCCTTGCCACCCCCCACCAACTTGTGCTGTCCTGCTCTCTCAAATAAAGCAAAACAAAACAAACAAAACACAAGCCAACAATATTGGCTGCCGCAAATCATCACAACCACCATTTTTGAGAACTACACATGAATCAAACATCTCTTTGATATAAAATAGGTATCATCTTCTAAATTAAAAAGTGGAAACTGAGTCTGGTTGAGATTAAATAATTTAACAAATTTGCATAGCAAGTGAAGGCATGAAATCTGAAGGACTTCAAAATCTGTGTGATATGTTACATCATCTGCTAAAAAAAAAGTGTCTGCAAATAGTATCTCTATGCTTCTACATTAGTGTTAAGGAAAAAAACAACTCAAAAGTAGGTGCTCTATTAGTAAGGAGGCTGAAACTTCATAATCATGTAGATGGCATTATTTTTACAGTACTTAAAATAGGACACATGTATTGTCTATCAATTCTGCTTCTTACAGAGATGTTTGCTTTTCTGGATTATAAACTGCTTGAGGCCAGGACATTTATTTTCTACATACTAGGGCATCACTGTGATATGATATTAAGTTAGAAAACCCTAGGTTTTGGGGTGCCTGGGTGGCTCAGTCAGTTAAGTGGCTACCTTCAGCCCAGGTCATGATCCTAGGGTTCTGGGATTAAGCCCTGCATTGGGCTTCTTGCTCAGCAGGGTGCCTGCTGCTCCCCCTGCTTGGCTTGTTCACTCTCTCTCTCTCTCTGTGTCAAATAAACAAATAATAATCTAAAAAAAAAAAAAAAGAAAACCCTAGATTTCAATTTTGGCTTTACTTACTGCTAACTGTATAGTATTAAACTCAAAAGTAGTTTATACTACTAATACTCTATTTACTACTAAAGTAGTAAATATACTACACAGAGTTGTTGGGGAGCTTAAGTGAAATAAATTATATAAATACAGAGCAGGGATTATGATCAATAAATTTAGTTCTCTCTCTCTCCATATTCACTCCATCAGTTTAATATCTAAACATCAGTTTTCCATGCATAGAGATATTCTATGGAAATGTCAATGGGACTCACAAGTGTTGAGAGGCAAAGATACCCTGACTGAAATCTTTCTCTTGCATTATTTCTCTTACAATTATTCATTGACTCACATTTACCCATTTCACAGAGATAATTTTTTCAGATGATTTTAATTCTAAAAGTTGGAGTAATGAAGTAAATAAAGGTAACTGGCATTCATATCTACATCTCTTTTCCTCTTACCCCGCTTTCTTCAATGCTTCACTTCTTCCCTGGTAGGGAAACTAAGTGCTGTTGACGGCATGAAAAAAGTTTGGATCATGATCAAGGCCTTATCATTGTAAAATTTTATCTCTTTACTTCTCTGACATGAAACTTTCCTTCACTGCAGGGAGGAAAAGCCCTGTAAAAAGCAAGGATGAATCTTAGATTTTTCAAAAATGCAAGGAGAAATGAAGGCAGGAAGAAATGATGATGTGCATAAGAAAAAAATCACATGATAAAGCTTTGTTATATTGCAGGTGGTGTTATGCTTTAAAGATATACAAGAAGGGATTATTTTTCTTCGGAGATAGTTTCACCTTGTTGAAGTTTGAATACAATGATAACAAAAATACTGTTTTAATGAATGTCAGTTTATCTCCTCATTGGTTTATGACATCTTTTCTCCTGGAGAGCTCAGAGAATTTGATAATTTCTTTGAGTTATAATGATAACATTATTTGACAGAATTTAAGTTGATAAAGTGACAAATCAGAGGGGTTGAGTGAAATACACAGGATCACCGAGCAAATTAGTGACAGAAATTCAGTAATTTGTAATGGAGATAGTAGGGAAACTTTACAATGAGCTTTCAGTAGGTAATAAGTAGAACAGCTTGGTTGAGGACAGGAACTTCGCAGTTGAGTTTTCTTCTCCTGACCCTAAAGGAATACACAATCTAAGTGGTGGGAACTGAGACAAATATAAGACAGTACTCTGCCCAGAAATCTGCGAAGCAGTGCTTAAGGTGAGCCTTGCAGAATAAGTAGGATTTCTAAAGGTCAACACTGTAGAGTCAGAGTGGAAAGAGGGCACTCCAGGCCAATGAGATGGCTGTGCAACAGCTCAAAAACATGCCTGGAGATTAATTATTTTGTGAAGATGAAGAGGTGGTGAAGACTGGATGTTTCTGTCTCCAGATTCATATGTTGGAACTTCATCTCCATTATGATGATATCTGGATATGGGAAATTTGGGGGTGATTAGGCCCTTAGTGCTCTAATAAAAAAGACCCCAGAGAGCTTCCTCACCTCTTCCACCATGTGAGGATCCAGCAAAAAGACAACCAGCTATTTATGAACCAGGAAAAGGACCTCGCCGAATCATGCTGGTGCTTTGATCTTAGACTTCCCAGCCTCCAGACTGGGGGAAGTAAATTTCTGTTGTTTATAAGCCAGCCAGTCTGAGTTATTTTGTCACTGTAGCCCAAATGGACTGATAAAAGGGGGTAGACACTAGATCCTGATCAAGTTTGTCTTGAAAGGATGGATATGGTGAGAGCAAAGGATGGAGCTGAAGCTGAGACTAGAGAGACCAGTCAGGGAGCTCTTATAGTCATCAGGGGTTGTGGGGGAAGGAAGTCCATATTGTAAAACTCACTCAGTTGAGTGCAGCAATGTGGATTCTGGGTGGCTGGCCAGGCTCACTGAGCAGAGATGTCCCTCACACTTGCACATCACACTGTCACTGCATTCCAATCACATTCTCATCTCAGCATATTGCAGAGTTTGTTATAAACCTTGGGAATTACTCTACATGGCAAACCCATAGAAACCATGGTTAAAAGGAAAATAAAACTGAGGTCAAGATCTTGAAGGACACAAGTCCTTCAAGGAATTGTGAAGTCCCAGAATCCATGAAAGCTACTTAGAAGTCAAAGAAGAAGAAGGAAATCTAAGAGATGGAAGTCCAGAGAAGTATGGCAGACACAGGAAAAGGAAGGTCATGGTCACCAAATGTTGGGAGGATGTTAAGTAAGAAAGGGCAAGGAGAAAGAGTCTATAAAAGCAAATTATAGAGTCATTGGTGGACCTGGAAAACCAGTTTGTGCAGAGTGAGAGTGGAAAGGCCCTATTACCAGTAAATTGGGGGAGCATGGAGAAAGCATGAGTGGCTCCCCTTTTTGAGGAGAGATTAACTATGAAAGGAGGAGAGGGAGAGGCTATGGTGAAGAGGCATGTAGAATAAAGGAAGGGACTTTTTTCACTTTATTTCTCAAACAGGACAGCTTGCTTTGAATGTGTTTAAGTGATGAGGATAATGAGTCTGGGAAAATGATATAATCAGGGAATAGTCTAACAGAAATACAGATACTAAGAGGGAATGGTTTGAACAGGGTAAGCAGTGGTTATCAGCAAGTTAGAGAAAGAGAATTCCATCAAAATGCAGCCAGGACAACCCTAGTTTCTGATGATAATAGATAGCATAGCATAAGTGGAAATTTCTCCTTAAGCACCAGACAGCTCCAACATCAAATCCCAGCTCTGTCTCTTTGGAGCAGTGTCCCCCTTGAATAGTACTCCCCCTCTCTAGACTCAGTTTCACATCCATAATCATGACAAGCATACCACCTCCATGAGCAAGGCAAGGGTTCAGTCTTGCTCTCCCTACTGACATTGCCTATCCTCTCCCCGACTTAATTTTCCTCCTTCCTATTTGTAACTTTCTATGTCTCTCATTTATGACCTATCCCTCCTATGAAAATGCAAACTAGAGAAGTGTAGGGATTTTTCCTATTTTGTTCAATATCACACCCTCAACAGTGTGGTGACTGACACACAGTAGGTGCTCAGTAATTAAGTGTTGAGTGAGGAAATGAATGGATGAAGAGGATGTTGCTGAGCAATTCCTCATCTTTGACACTATTGGGTTTTGGAGGCAGGTCATTGATTTGTTTGAGGAGGGAGGCTGTCCTGTGATTTGTAGGATGTTTAACAGCATCTCCATCTCTCCCCATGAGATGCCAATGGCACCCCTCCCCCAGCTGCAACCAGCAAAAATATGTCCAAACATTACCACATACCCCTGAGAGGCAAAATCTCTCTAGGTCGAGAAATTCTGCTTAGGGAGCAAGAGCTTAAAAATGTTGCTTTTAGTATCATTTATTATAAGGGAGGAAGAAATTGAAAATGAAAGTAACACGTGGTCACCAAACTCTACCACAACTTGCTTAGTTTGAGGTGGAGAAAATTACGGCAGCTGAGGTGCTGCCGGCTTCACAGCACACTGACATTTTCCTTATGATTTTGCCAAGAGACGTGTTTACAAGAAAACAGTTGTAAATCAAGACGGAGCCTCCTGAGTCTCTCCCGTCTGTTAGTCATACGTGAGATATTTTCTTCCTTGTCACCTCTCTGGACAAACAATAATAACTCAGGTAGCATCAAAGCTGATAATGTAGGATAGAGAGACTTGGGAGGGCTGCCACTTTAAAGAAAATGATGTTTCTGCCTCCACATTCTAATTAAGAAAAGATTATAAAAAAGCAGAAGGTACAGCTGCAGTTTTTCCTCTTCAGGATTATCTTCTCTTTGGTTTCCCATTTTTTTTTTTACCACCCCATTTCTTTGCTTGGACTAGAAATCAATGGTCTTGTATTAAAATGGCTAATACAACCTTTCAGAAAACATGAGGATTTCAGAAAGTGGGAAGTGTTTCGAAAATTGCTTTTGGTAACATGAAAAGTAATGCTGTGACAAGACCCAGAAACGACTGGGCTGCAGGTTCTCCACCAAAGCCCCGACACAGTGAACTAGGGGGGAAACTGTCAGAGGAACAGAGAGAGCTTATGGTTAGGGCAACCCTACGTCTGGTTTTGCTGGGACATCCCAGCTTATGCCTGCTGTCCATGGACAGCAGTTACAGGCAGCCTCTTTCATTTTCCAAAACGTCCAGGATTGGACATGAAATACGTGGTTGTCTTACTCAGAGAGAAGTAACATCTGACCGGTCCCACAAGGGAAAGGCGAAGACTGAGAACTGACTGCCTGCTTGTCTATCTGTGCGCCCTGAGTATCCCTCAGACTTCTCTCTGCCCTCTGGCGGGCCTGGTTGCCGGGATCGTACTTTCTGTAGCCGAAAGATAAACAATCTGTGAGTCAATAAATGAACTGGTCATCCACCTAGCTCACTGATCTACATTTCGTTTATCTCTCAGTTCCCAGGAAAAGTGAAATGGTTATTAGGTGATCATGTCACAGAGTCTGGCTTGCTCAGGTATTCCAGAAGGCAAATTTAGATTCAGAGAGACCCAGTGGAAAGTGAGTTGATGACTCTCTGTCAGCCAAGCCTCAGATTCCCAGGCCTGCGAAAAGGGCCTCGGACTGCCAAATGCTGGCCAGAAAGAGACCCTTGACGAGAGCCTCCTTGCCCCATAGCCCAGCACCCCTCAGATGAGGGTAGCCATGGTAGCTAGACATAGCCAACTGGCCAAGAATGTCCTACCTTGCTGCTAGTAAGATAAGCCTTTCTTTCTCAGGACCAAGAACTCAGCTTCAGTGACTCAGTGTCCAGCGACTTAAGCACTTGCCCGTCAGATCCAGAGTCCCAGGAGTCAGCCGTACAGCAGGCCCTGGTTCCAGAGCCAAGCTGAGGAGGAGGGGAATGAGAAGCCAGCAACAGCTGACAGCCTGAGAGATCAGACAGTTTCTGCGGGATGGGCACTGAGCCCTTCCGTGACTAACAGCCTTGCTCACCCCAGCCTCCTCTCCCGGCGATCCCTTCACATTCCAGAACAAACTGCTCTGTTTCCAGAAGGCGTCAGAGTTCCCCTCCTCTCAATGCCTTTACATCTACTCCAAGCTCTAATCCGGTCTCAGCACAGACATGCTTTCCTCCAAGGAACCCTCCCTGAACCCCCAAATTGGAATTCAGGGGTCCTTTTTAAACATTCACTCTGTGTTTCCCACTGTCAGAGCGCTCATCCCACCTGGTTATAACTATCTGTTTACTTATCTATAACCTCTACTAATTATAACCCATTTGATGTTAAGAACTGTCTTGTTCTTTGCTTCCCTTCCCCCCCTGCCTGCGACTATAGCAGATACTCAAAGAGCCTAACTTGAATGAATGAATGACTAGTTTCACTTTGGTGGCAGGGCCATGGGGGATAATGACATGAATAATAGCACCTGAGAATTAAATAAGTAAGCACTTACTCCAAAAGTGCTTTTGGAGTTATGGAGAGCATCCAATACTTCCATCAGGTCATGATTTCTAAGTCACCCACCAGGGACCAGACATTTTGCTTGCAGCGTTATTGTGAAGATTAAATTGGATAAAGCACATATTTGATGTTTAATAAATAGTAGCTGATGGTATTATATAACTTAAGCCTCAGTACAATCTCGTGCTGTGAGTAAGAACACCTGAGGGAATGGAGAGGTTAAAGTGACTTGACAGAAAATGGTAAAGTCGAGATGCCAAGTAGTATGTCTTTTCATCTTTTTGCTATAAACTGTCACCTCTCTGAAATGGAAGGAAGGAAGGAAAGGGAGGAGGGGGGAAAGGAAAGAAGGTATGGAAGGAGGTAAGGAGAAATTAAAAAGGAAAAAAGGAAGAGGGCTTGAGATATTTTTCTTTTACTCCTCCATAATCTTAATCTTTGTACGTCTTCAAATGAGTATTATTGCAATGCTTTTCGTAGAATATCCAAGCTCCAACTGTTATAGGTATGAATGAAGAAGGAAAATTACAAAAATGACCCGTATCTCTGATCTAACTGAGCTGGGACATTGCTAGGACATAACAAGCATGTGGAGACTGAAGCCCTGCCCACTGGCCCCTCTTGCCAATGCATTCGGTAGGAGATCCAGCAGCTGTTGGCTTCCTCCTGACTCTGGCCTTGCTCGGGCTTGCTGGAGTGAGTCACACCGCCACTGCAGAAGACGATGAGACAGAATGCTTAGCCAAGTATTTTAGCAAATGGAAGTTACGGACCTATATAAAGAGTCCTGGAAGTTTGCATGGAGGTAGGGAAGGAGGCATCGTCAATGAGCTGCTTAACCCTGGTTTACGAACAGCCTTTCTCTACAGACAGCAAGCAGAAAAAGTAGATAGCATCCACACACAGTAACACCAGAAATTGTAGTGGAAAACACTGGAAATTATAATGGAAAATTTATCAAGCCAGATCAACACCATCTCTACTCTCCAAAAAAAGGAAACCAATAACTAAGAAAATGCTTCCCCATCAGTGATATAATCCAGAGAACTCAAAAAGACTATACGTTGAGTCTCATGTTTTCTTTATGGAAGCTTCCTTGGATGAGTTTAAGAGGATATATGGCATCTGTTACAGAACCATCCTGGTCAGACTACAGAAACATTATTTCTTCCCTCAAAGAATAGATACTAAGTGCCAGGCACTACACGAAATATTAGGATTAAATTGTGAACCAAACATTTGGTAATAACCTCAGTCATAGACTGTATAGTTTGGGGTGAGAACAGATCATCAAATAATCACAGAAAATATAGGTGAGTATAGAGGTGCCTAGGTTGGTGAGTCGGTTAAGCATCTGCCCTCTGCTCAGGTCATGACCCCAGGATCCTGAGATCAAGTCCCTCATCCGGCTCCCTGCCTAGTGGGGAATCTGCTTCTTCCTCTCTCTCTCTCTGCCACTCCTCCTGCTTGCGGTGTCTCTCTCTTGTCTAATAAATACAATCTGAGGGGTTTGAAGTGGCGTGGGGGTGGGAGGTTGGGGTACCAGGTGGTGGGTATTATAGAGGGCACGGCTTGCATGGAGCACTGGGTGTGGTGAAAAAATAATGAATAATGTTTTTCTGAAAATAAATAAATTGAAAAAAAATCTTAAAAAAAAAGAAAGAAAAAGAAAATACAGGTAAGCAAATTCTAACATTCCTATTAGAGAAAATAATTTTTTTATTATATAATGGACACATTTTTTTTAAAAGATTTTATTTATTTATTTGACAGAGAGAGATCACAAGTAGGCAGAGAGGCAGGCAGAGAGAGTGGGGGAAGCAGGATCCCTGCTGAGCAGAGAGCCCAATGCGGGGCTCGATCCCAAGACCCTGGGATCATGACCTGGGCTGAAGGCAGAGACTTTGACCCACTGAGCCACCCAGGCGCCCCAAATGGACACATTTTTAAGAACAAGATCTAATTGAAATGTTGTCTATAATAAACACAAAGTTGCCAATAAGTTCCCAAAAAAAAAAAAAAAAGCCTGCTAGGTTAATGAAGAAAAAAATATATTTGTAAATGTAGACAGTGCCCTCTAAGGCAGTGAACTTTCTCATGCAATTCTTTCCAAGAAGTAAATCATTCGGACACTTACGGCTACTACATACTATTTACTTTGTGAGGACGGGTGAAATAAGACTACACTCACTACTCATTTTATTTTAGAGAATTGCGAAACTTTTGAGTTGGGTAGGGTTTGAAATTAAATTTTATTCTCCGTTATTTCACAGATGAAGAAATCAAGACCGAGAGAAAGCAAGTGACTTGCTCAACATCACACAAGTAGGCACATCAAAGCTGGAAGTGAAATTCAGGTTTCCTCATTTCAGTGTTCTTGACCCCAAACCAAGTTGCAATAAGCCCTTTACTCTTTGTGTAAGAGTGCCAATTACTAAAGAGGGGTCATAGTTTGCTTCTAAATATTTTCTCAGTCTCTCTCATTCTCTCCCTCTCCCTCCTTCCCTGTCTCACTCACTCACTCTCTCCCTTTCCCTGATTCCTCTCTGTCTGTCTCTCTCTCTTTCACACACACACACACACACACACCCCAATAAAATGATAAGCTTAAGGCAAAAGCTATCAAATAAATAGTAACTTGGCTTTCCACTACTAATGTTACATAGCAAACAGACAAAATACGCATTCTTTGTTAACTCAGCCCCTAAAAGAGGCTTTTAGACAAAGCCCAGTCTATGATCCAGATGCTTTGCTGTCTACTTGTGGGTTTGTTTGATTTTATACAGAAAACCCTTTAGTGTTTAAACATAAAAGCCTAAATAGAACAGACCGGAACTCTTTCAAGGACTCAAAATAAATATTACATTATTATACTTAGGCTTTGGCAAGAAACACTTTTTTCCAAGGTGACATTCATGTCACATTCCATAGTGTGGTTATTTGGAATTTACCTTAGCAACTTAACTGTATTTCATTTACTCAAACAGCATAACCTCAGGTGATTAAGAAAAAAAGCTAATGCAAAAACACAAATTTTCAGTATAAATTTCTTCAAAAGCAAGGTACAAATTTGATATGTATTATCTACATTCTAGAGCTAGAGACATTTTTAGATCTGAAATTTGGCATCATCATAACTCGAATCATCTGGCTTGAAGCAAGGACAGGGATGAGACGCCAGAAAACCTACTCCACCTACCACTGTACATGTCTTCTCGTTAGCGCTAGCCAGTTGTGAAAACTCAACCAGGCACTTGTTTTTCTAGGTCTAAATTTTCTCATGTAAACAATGAAAAATCTGGAAGAAATTACCCTGTTAGTCCCTTGCAGCAGCAAAATACCCTGTTCCTTTGGGTTCTCATTTTTATTATTTGCCCCCAAATCTAAACAAGACAACATACGTCCCAGAGACAAAGAGATCTGGCTAAAAGAGAATACACATAGCAAAGGAGGCTCCAGGTAAAATCAAAAAGTGCACATGGATCCCACATGGGCCCTTCCTTGTACACAGATCACATACATTATGAGAAAAACGGTCCAAGTGAGAGCCCAGTTGTCTGATGTCTCTTGAGAGGTTGGTACAACCATACTCTCAAAATACAGACCTTGAGTTGTGAAAAGCATTAAATAGATCTTTCTGTTTTCTTGTCTTTTTAAACAAACTACCGTTGTTTATATACTGATCAGTTTTCCTGAATTTACATGAATGATCATTTTGGAATTGTGAGTGTGTTAGAGATGAGTTGGAAGAGCATTATGTTTAGGTCTGCCACACTTTGTAACATGCCTATATGACATATAACACAAGAACATTAACCCCAACCTTAACTCTGATGCTGAAAATGCCTAAAATGAAATTTTATGACTTAACTTTTATTCCAAGATTTTGCATTATAATTTCAAAGATGGAATTCCATGGCAAAAGCAATAATTGACCCCAATAAATGAGAACAATTTACCTTACAGCACACAGACATACATGTTTAGAAATCACTTTTTTAATAAAAAATAACTTCCTCATAGAATACTAATTATTTCTTGCATTGATTCAAATATGAAACAAAAATTGATAATGCAGTTCTAGAAAACGGGGTGATCGCCAATTTGAAGTGTGTTAAAGGAAAGCATCCATTTCCCTGAAGGAACATACAGAATCCTTTCAAGACAAGTACACTTACAGAAAACTGTTTTGGACAACACTGTTTCCATTGTAAGCTTCTGGCTCTTTCATATTAATGTCTTTACAGATGCCCTTAGTACCAGTGGGATGTCAATACTGGAAATGTATTCTTTGCCACTCGGCAGAGTATACATAGTAAATAAATATCAGAGTTAAGATTTCAGTGTTAGTTTTTATCTGTAGGGGACTAAAAAGATAGACGTTTACCTTCAGGTCGGATTATACTAAACAACAACAAAAAAGGATAAACAGATCTAAAACAAACAAACAAAAAAGGACAAAAACCAAGGGGAGGAAGACCAAATCAAAAGTTATTTTTGAAACAGCATAGCAATGGTAGATGAGCTGGTTCGCTGTGATAGTAAGTTAAACAAGTAAACAAGTAAATAAGTATATGTAATAATACATACATAGATAAAACCAGTCATACTGATGCACACACACACACACACACACACACACACACACACATATATATAACAGCACTGGAAAACAAGAGTACTGTCAATACCAAAGATGTGAGATAATCATAAAAGATATACTGTATTTCTCCAAAGAAGACATACAAACAGCCAATAAAACCATGAAGGGCAGTAACTGTTACCATAATGCAAATCAAAACCACAAGATGCCACGTCCTCCCCCAAAACAAAAGCAAAACAAAAATCAGTGGTAATGAGGATGTGGAAAAACTGGAACTTCTGTGCTCTGCTGGTGGGAATGTAAAATGGTACAGCTGCTATAGAAAACTGGAGAGTGGGTCCCTAAAAAAAAAAAAAAATTAAAGAATTTTTTAAAAAAAGGTACAACGCAGATGGGAAAAATTCTTGGTGAAACAAAGCCAGAGAACACCATACTGGACAGAAGCAGAGCAGAGATAAGAGTGATTATGGGGAACTTCAGATGGAGGAGGTCAAGAAACAATTGTCATCTTGATTAAGGGGAAAATGCATGTTAGAGAGACTAGGTGTGCCACCTCCTGATATACTGAGAGAGAGAGGTCAGCCAGTGCCCACAGGCTCAGACAGGTGAATGTGGGCTCAGAGACCAAAGAGATGGGGCCACTCATTTTCACAGGTAGCTAGAGATACCTCTGAGACAGCTAGAATTTCAGACCTCCTTAAAGGATGTCTTCTTCTGCCCTCATAATCACTGGAGAGAAACTCCTGCAATCTGAACCAACTTCACCAAAAAAACTAAGAAGCCAAGATAACAAAAAAATTGTGGTGTAAGAAGGGGGTTCAGGGAGGAAGATAGATGATAGATAAATCATGTATTAAGTTTCAATCACTTTGATGTATCAAATATCAATAATCTAAAAAAGTTACTTTTTACTGATTGTAATTTAGACCAAAAATTACAGATGATCCCGTGTGGGAAAGTGGTGAGGCACAAGGAAATGAAAAAAACATGAAGATTCTCATTTTGTTTTCCAGGAGTTCATAAATGCTGATGAGTTCTAGTTATCGCCAGAAACGAATTGTGCTTAAAGATTCATCTTAATAAATATAAAACTTCTGGCTAAACACAGTGGATGAAATACACATATTTATTTTATTTTCATTTGAAAGGCTACTAAAATTTGCAAGGAAATTAAGCACACATACACAAACACTTTAAACCAATCACAGCAAAGAGAATTAGAGAAGAAAATGATAGCAAATGAGGTGTATAAAAATGAGAGGAAAGAAAACAATTGGGTACATGGTAACTGACTCAATAGATCAAAGAAAACTGAATTTTATGCCTGAAGAGGGAATATTGACAGAAAACAAGCCAATGTGTGCACAAGAAACCCAGCCTGGAGTTAGGAATTTGAGGTTCCTAGTATCTCTGAAAGTAAGAATGGAGGGTGGAACTGAGGAAAGGAATCACAGAAAAGTCTGGATCGGTGGAGTTCAGACCCACAAGTGTCCTATTGTGATTGCTAGGTGAGTACTTCTAGCCCACCCAAAGAAGGTAAGGAAGTAACAGATTTTGAAGAAATTAAATCTGAGAAACTCTGTATTCCCAGGACATGAAGCCCAACTGCTAGATTAAAACCCAAAAAGAATTCTGGGACCTCTCCAACTCTAGAAGGAGGGTTACCATTCCCATCTCACTCCAGATAAGACACTGGAGAAGTCCTCTCTGAGGAAACCACCCCATCCAAGAGAAAGACCCACTCATGCGGTTGAATCCAGTTGGTACACCCAGTATTCTTGGCCAGTGCATTTTGAGTGTCTTGGAACCTTCTCTGGTTGAATGATGCCCATGCCACACCAATTGTTGAATACTTTTAATATTTTTTTAAATATTTTTTATTTATTTATTTGACAGAGAGAGATCACAAATAGGCAGAGAGGCAGGCAGAGAGAGAGAGGAGGAAGCAGGCTCCCTGCTGAGCAGGGAGCCCGATGCGGGACTCGATCCCAGGACCCTGAGATCATGACCTGAGCCGAAGGCAGCGGCTTAACCCACTGAGCCACCCGGGCGCCCAATACTTTTAATATTAACCTTGGAAACCCCCAGTAAATAAATGGTGCTACTCCGAGTGATCAGGAAGTCTGACAGTCAGTAAGACTCAGCCTCTTGCACAGAATGTTCACTCAACTAGTTAGAGCCTCTTTCTTAAATGGGAACAGCCAGCCATGGGTCATCAGGTATTGAAAGGAAGACCCCAACATGAAGAACAAAGACAAAAAGATAATAATAAATAAAAAGAACTTGGAGGAAGCAAAGGGAATTCAGGGAGCAGAAGAAAACTTCAAAAAAGTTACACTTACAGAGAAATATGAAAAGATTTTTGTAGCTATGAGTGAAACAAGAAGAGGATGCTATTTTTTTTTTAAAGGAAACAGCAGAAATATAAGAAAGGATTCTTTCTTGATGAAGAGAAAAATTGTGAGTAGAAAGATTAAGAACATAAAGTCGAAATTAGATCAAAACAATAGAGATGGAAAATAAACAGAATTGGGGGTGGGGGGCAATTACAGAATCAATCCAGAAGGTCAGAGATCTGAATTAATGTTTCAGGAGAAAAAAAAAAAAATACTGAAACGGAAAAATATCAATAAATTAAATCAAGAAAATGTGTCAAAATTGAAAAATTATACAGGTGAAAACCCTCAGAACAACAACAAAGGCTCCCGAGTAACACGGCAGTGTGTTTAAGCATGGGTTTTGGGTTTAAAGAACTAGTGATCCTTACTGAACAGAAATAGTCATGAGCTCAGGTACTTTACAATAAAGTAATTAACGATGAGTCTTCCTGCATTGAGGATTTAATCAAGAGACCACATCATGTCAATTTTTCATGAGCAATTGAGTTGGAAAAACTGTTTTCTTGTGGTTCAGGGAAATATTGCTTCTAGATAACAGGGCCGATTATCTTTCACTTTAAGACCGAATCAGTTTTAAAACTCCAAACAGCAAACATTTAAGTCTGAAAACTCATGACTGCCCCAAAACAATTACCCAGGAGCCAGCCTGAATAATGCTTAGAATCTGTTTCTCTAACTATCCCATTTTCATCCAGAATGAAAATCTTGAACAAGGCTAGAGGGACACCTTCACCAAGAACAGCATGAATCTGGGCGTCTGGGTGGCTCAGTGGGTTAAGCCGCTGCCTTCAGCTCAGGTCATGATCTCAGGGTCCTGGGATCGAGTCCCACATCGGGCTCTCTGCTCAGCAGGGAGCCTGCTTCCCTCTCTCTCTCTAAGCCTGCTTCTCCGTCTACTTGTGATTTCTCTCTGTCAAATAAATAAATAAAATCTTTAAAAAAAAAAAAAAGAACAGCATGAATCTTACCAAACTTCCCTTGAGTGCTCACATGAACTACATCATAATCAGAATTACCAAGTTACAGAAAAAGAGAGGTGAGCAAAGTAGTTGATTTTGTTTAAAACTTTTTACGTGGAAAATTTCAAATGTGTGCAAAAGCAAAAAGAATAATATAATAATCCCTCACATACACAGCTTCAACAATTTTCAACTCATGATCAATCTTATTTATACCCCCATTCAATTCTTCCCGCCCTTAGACCCAGTGGATTATTTCAAAACAAAACTGAGACATCACAATATTTCATCTATAAATATATTATATATGAATACATAATATGTAGTTAGATATGCATAAATGTGAAATATACATACATATGTATTTTAGAAAGAAAAATTTTGTCATAAGCATAATGACAATTCTTTATCACAACTGCATATAATTAACAGTAATCCATAATACTAACCAATCATTGCTCACATTTTCCCAATTGTTTAATTAGTTTCATTTTTATTTTCTCCCTTTGAATCAGAAACTATTTTCCCTTTGGTTACCCCATGGTATGGTATGTACAGAAAAGACAGGATAAATGTTTGAGTCTTTCTTTTCAATGTATTGGCTTTCAAATTTTTGAGTTTGTTACCTAGTGTCCTCCAAAGAGAACCAATGGTTTTGGGGTTTGGGGGGATTTTCTTTTGGCCATGTGTGTGCTTTAGAATCACTGTAGGTTTAAGCATAATGGATGTGTTTTAAGTCACTGCAGTTATTATTTTATTGATGCTCAAATTGTCCTATCTTTGGTGACAAAAAGCCTTGCCGAGTTGGCTCCAGAGTGTTTTAGACAACCCCAAAAGTGATTGACAGTGTCCCTTGCTCTTTGGTAGTATAAATTATTCTAGGCTCACTGTTACACATTTCTGCCCCAGATCTAGAATCAGTTCTTTCCCAAGGAACTTTATTCTTTTTAGAGGAGGGAATAGTATTGAGAGACCACAGTCTGGGGTTTGAGCCTGGTTACTGAACGTGTTCATTTTTATTGAGCTTGTCACTCTTTCCAGGTCTTTGCAGTGAGTAGAGCTAGGAAATCTGTATTTTTTTAATATTAAAACACTTCACAATTTCGGTTGACAATTATAAATTCCAGACTACAGAGTTTTTACTTATCATCCCTGATCTTACATTTGAATTGCCTTCTTCCATTCCCCAAATCCTAATTCCTAACACAAACATAATTTTTCACTTGTTTTATCCATTGTATGTACAACAGTCTCAAAAAAATGAGTTGAAGGAGGGAAGGAGGGAAGGAGTTAAGGCAGGAAGGAAGGAAGGAAAATAAGTCCAAACAGTAAAATACTATCATCAACAATAAAATTAGGAAAAGACTTGACAATTTTTTTGACAATTTCTTAGCATATATCTATAGATAAATTCCTTTGTCACAGGAAATAATTCCTCTCTGTAATTAGGCCTCTAATCTGAGGCTCAGGTTCACTTGCGTCACTTTGCTCTCAATTTTTAGAGATTGCTTTGTCTCGAGATTAATTTTGTTTTATAATCACTTTAAATATTCACGTTTTTGAATCTAAAACAAAAGCAGAATATATTCAAAGATATCTAACTTGGAATTCTGTCCCCTTTAGTTCATTTCCCCCTTCCCCAAAAATAATTTTTTCCTGAAAGGTTTTTATTTTTTTTCATATAACCAAATTTGTATTCAGATGACCTTCTTAGATATATAGCAGGATGCCATAAACACTTTTTTCCTCCACGATTTCTTTTTAACTTAACAAATTCTGGAGAGGATTCCTTAAACTTATTAATTTTTTTTTGAGTAAAATGTGTTTTTGTAGCCCAGGTGAGAAATTTGGCTATAAAATGAGAGTTTTAGTAAGCAGCTGGTGGCAAAAGAAAGATTTAATCCTAATGTATTATAAAAAAAAAAATGCAGATTGGCGCTTTGTAGTAAACCTTTATAAAATGACTCACCAAATTCACAGCATCGTGCTGAGAAAAATTAGAGTAGGTGGCTTTGCTTCTGAGAGGCATACACAGTGTACAATTTTACCCTGCAAAATGCTTTAGCTACTACAATTTTCTTTTGCTTTGCCTTTTTGAAAAGTAATGTTCCTTCCTATTTTAGCAGCACCATTTGCATTCCTATTATTCACTCTGAACTGGGATTTGCATTTTTATCTTTCCTTTGTTACTTGTTTTCATTCCAGCACTTCTCTTCGTGCTCTTTGCCTTTGGTCTATCTTGCCCTTAAATGGAGGCCTCATACGATGGGAACCAAGCCATGAATTTCCTTGCCGTCATGCCAGGCCTTGTCCCAATTTAATGATATAAATTCCCTTGAACTATCGCCAGCAAAGCTAGGACATCCCACACGCATTTGCTATGGAAACACCTTCATGACTAATGGTCTCTCAAATTAAGGCATTTTAAAATTGAAGCTAGAAGTGGTTTTCATTTAAAAAAAAAAATCTGCAGCTGTGGAAAAAAAAAAATAGAGCAATTCTCGAAGAGTTGTGAGTCGCCATGTCAATATATCCAGCTTACCTGAGAGGTAGATTCCTACAACCCCAATCCCAAGGTAGGTAGATAAGAAAGCAAGAATTTATGCAGACTTATCCACGTATTCCAGTGAGCAGCCTCTGTTCTCTACTGCAGAATACTTCTAAATTGAGGTGTTGGGCTTGTGCCAGGTTCTTTTCCTTAGAACACATGTAGAGACATTTAAGAGCCTGTATGATTTGGAAGCTGCCGACTCCGCATCACGTTCCCTTTCCCCTCTCATGTCTTAATAGCAAATTACGTTAGACTTCGAAGGACCCACCAGGCCATTTTACCTTTGTTCAACTTATTGACCTTGCTCAGCAAATGATGCTTAATTAAATGATGGAAGGAGTAAATGAGCATGGGATGTACTCTCCTAGGTGGGCAAGGGACCTTGCCTTACCACCACCTATATGAGTGTTACATTGATGTGTCTGTGTTTAGATTTCCTCTTTCATGTCTCTGTTGGAAAGGAATGGGGTTTCTCTGATTTTGACTTTGGTGGACACTAGAGACAGGGGCAAGAATTTTGTTTTCACTTGGAAGAGGCCAAGGGGGCTTTGCCACTCTCTGTTCAAACAAGTCTTCAAAAGCACTAGGAGAACCAAGAATCCCCTTCAGCCCACATGGGGTCTTCCTGTAGGAAGCCTCCTTGCTTCCTGCCATCCTGGTCTTGCTTCTGCCACATCTTGCTAATCTCTACCTTTTGTCCCTGTTCTCTGCCCCTAATCGAAGGCTGACCTGTCCTGCCAGTCATGTCTAGAGATCTCAGATGGTGAGTTACTAATCTGATGAATTTGTCCCAGTGAAGGAAGATTAGAGGGGTGGTTCCTGGTTGACGATAAGAATCACCTAGATAAAATTATAGATGGTCAGGGCTGGTTCTTCTGTGTTTTTAGTTAGTAGGTCTGGCTTTGACAAAGGATCTGTCTGGCCTTTTTAAAACACCTTGGTGATTGCAGTGGCCACGTTGTGAAACGGCCCAATGAGAAGCACAATCCAGGAGGCACATTACTCTCTCTAAGGAAAACCATTCAAAACAACCCCCCCCCCCCGCCCCACTGTGGTCCATCTCCTGGATGGCAGATCAGAGACTGCAGCTCAGTGGAGAAGACAGAAGGGAAACATCTTTCTTTGCAGGCGACCTGCAAAGAATTTTAGTTGAGCTTTCAGAATCTCCAAGTGCAATGAACAAATTTGAGGTGAGCTCCCTGACCACAGACATGACTTTTTTTTTTTTTTTTTAGTTCCATGTGGGTCTTTGCAGTAGGTGCTATCTTTAGACACAAAGTCACTGGAAGCTGATAAACACATACAAAAAAGTCATCTCTCTGCCCACCAGCCCACTATGGAAGAGGTAGAGGAGAAGTCCTAAACCCCAGCCCCTAGTACCGTGAATGACTTCACTGACACTGTTTTTTCTCAGTATCAGGTTATCACCACACCTTCCTCCAGCAGCTACCCTGACTTCCCTGACCGTTGCTGCAAGGTTCAACAGAGCTGAATGCTCCTTTGCGAAACAAATGACTTTTTTGTGTGTGAGACTTTTTTATTCCCCACTCACTAATACCCTCTGGGCTTCCAGTAAATTTAAGTTTGCCAAATCTCCCAAAGGAATTAAAGATCTAATTTTAGAGCCGAGGGAAAGTGCATTCTCAGAGCAACTGGGAGTACCCATCCTTACCCGTAAGACTGACGAAGTGGGAGCAGGAGTGGCCCATTTCCTCAGTCTCATGGGGCAGCATCTTTACGAAAAATGAACTCAGCTGTTAACAGCCTGTGGAGGGACCGCTATCTACCACATCACAGGCGGCAGAGAAGAACAGGATGTTATGAGTACAGCATGAACCTCAGAGCTAGAGTCCAAACCAGGCTCGGGGCTTCCCAGGCCTGTGTTTACCTTGTTTCCAAAAACTTTAAGAAAGAACTCTCCTGAGAACAGAGCAACACAGAACTAATAAATCTTGTTTTTATTTTATTCATGAGAAGAAAGCCCACTCTGGTTTATAACACATATCACCAAAGTGCCCTATGGCTCCTCCTTGGTTTTCTTTCTTTCTTTCTTTCTTTCTTTTTAAAGATTTTATTTATTTATTTGTCGAGAGAGAGAGAGAGAGAGAGAATGAGAGAGGGAGCATGAGCAGCAAACTCTCCCTGCTGAGCAAGGAGCCTAAAGCGGGATTCTATCCCAGGACTCCTGGATCATGACCTGAGCGTTAGACAGATGCTTAACCACTTAGCTGACTGAGCCACCGAGATGTCCCTCCTCCTTGATTCTTTAAAGGACCTGTGGTTTTTCTCCAGATCTGCTCATTTGCTGCTGAAGCAAGCCCCCAGAGAAGCTGTAGTATACGCACCTGGTCGGCTTGTCTTCCCCAGTCTCTTCGACTATAAAATGAACACGGTTGAGTTTCTTCTGTTAAACACCGCTGGGTCGTCAGAAAACAAAACAAAATAATAACAGGGCTCACTGACAAGGAAACTGAAGGTGAAGAAAGTTTAACCCCTGAATTTGGCCACACTTCCTAAATACTCATTTATTTGTAAGTTGTGATTAAAAATAAACCATCCACCAGCTGTCAGTTGGTAGTGTGCTAATTAAGAGCATAGGGTTTTAGATAATCTGGGTTTGAATATAGATTTATTATCCTTGCTGAGGGATCTTAGGCAGATTACTTACCCTTTCTGGGTTTCAGTTTCCTTTCTTAAAACGAGCGAATGTAAGAATTATTATTTTTAAAATTTTTTAAAGATTTTATTTTTATTTTATTCATGAGAGAGAGAGAGAGAAAGGCAGGGGCAGAGGGAGAAACAGGCTCCCAGGGGAGCTGGGAGCCCAAGGTGGGTCTAGATCCCAGGACCCTGGGATCACAACCTGAGCGGAAGGCAGACACTTAACTAACTGAGTCACCCAGGTGTCCAAAAATCTAATGTAGGAATTAAATAAGAGAATACACATACAGGATTTATACAGGGTTTGTGACTTCACAAGGGCTCAGTAAGTTTATTCTTAAACCAATATATTAATCAGGACCCAATTAGTTGTAAGTGAAACAAACCCAGCACAAACTGGCTTAAACAAAAAAGGCAAATGATTGCCACACAGAGTTGAAAACTCCAGTGGCAAGTTTGGTTCCGGCACACATGAATCTGGGGACTCAGCTGAAGCCTCGGGACTTGAGGATCCCAAGCCCAACCCCGTTCTGTCTTCTCCCCTTCTGCTGTTTGCCTTCATTCTTCTGTAGGCTCATTCCACAACAATTCCAGGGTTATACTCTCCTGGATGAGAAATCTTGGTTGCAGATTCTCTATCAAGAACTCCCCGTTTGGGGGTGCCTGGGTGGCTCAGAGGGTTAGAGCCGCTGTCTTCGGCTCGGGTCATGATCTCAGGGTCCTGGGATGGAGCCCCGCATCGGGCTCTCTGCTCAGCAGGGAGCCTGCTTCCCTCTCTCTCTCTTTGCCTGCCTCTCCATCTACTTGTGATTTCTCTCTGTCAAATAAATAAATAAAATCTTAAAAAAAAAAAAAAAAAAAAAGAACTCTCCCCGTTTGTATCACCTCATTGATGGGATCCTTCTGTGCATTATGGGATTACTCCCTGAGGCCTCAGGGAGAGAAGGAACGCTCGAAACTGAGCAGGCCTGAGTCACGTGTTCCTCTTGGAGCTGTAGGGTGATGCTGTCTCACAGAAGCCGTGGCAACCGGGAGTGGGAGAAGGGGCTTCCCCACGTAAGATGAAGGTGACTCTTACCCAAGAAAGGGGGCATGGCTGCGGGGTAGATGTCTCTACAGCCCCCTAATGAATTTCTCCTTCCTTAAAAACACTTGCCAATACAGGGAAGATATGCAAACTTTGGGGCACCTGGTGGCTCAGTCCATTAAGTGTCTGCCTTCCAGCCTTCGGCTCAGGTCATGGTCTCAGGGTCCTGGGATCGAACCCCATCTCAGGGTTCCCGCTCAGCAGGGAGTCTGCTTCTCCCTCTTCCCGACAGTGCTCACTTGCTCTCTCAAATAAATAAAATCCTTAGAAAATAAAAGATACGCAAACTTCACCTTCAAATTGAGACAGCAAGGTCTGCAAAGGTAGAAGCAATTCTCCCAGATGCCTCCTATAGTGAAAGACATAGGAATGTCAGACTCATAATCTCTCAAGACACTGAGTTGCTAGAGGTACCCTAAAGGCCATTCTAGGAGTGGAAACATTGTTGATGTCAAGCACAAGGTTATCTAAGGACTGGCTTGTCTTGGTCACCATGTGTGGACCTGGCATTTTTTAATCAGCTCTGATTCATTTGAATCTTAAAATGTTTTATCTGTGTACTTTATGTTGAAAAGAAGTTTGTCAATACGGTACCTTTTTATTCGGCCCTAATTAAATCTCACTCAGAAATAGTGTCCCTTCCTCCAAGCATCCCCTCATCCTAGTATTTCATAATTTAGTAAATAAAGAGGTGTGCTCAAAATGTCCTCAGGTTCCTAACACACTTGCTGAAACTAATTACAGCTTTTATTTTTAATTTAAACAACCTTGGATGATGCATTTCTTCTTATAAATGCAATGTGTATATAGTTATAGGGAAAGTTGGAAGATACAAATAAGCACACAGAGAGACTATAATAACCCCCCACCCCCAGAGGAGCTGTTGTCAGCCTCCTCAGGCTCAGTTACCTACGATGGGGATCTGAATGCATTATCCCAAAATATGGCATCCTAGCAAATTGAATATTTCAAGATGAAGAAGTTTGAAAGAACAGCAGAAGCAGGAAGGTCGCTCTGACTTTTTCCCCTGCACCCTTTTCCCCCGTGAAATAGGCCATAAAGTCCTCACGTGAGAGGTGCCCTCCCTACACCCGGAGGAAAGAAACACCTTTATCTTAGGAGACAAAGGGACACCAAGAAGAATCCAAACAAACGGGCCTTGCTACATTTTCTCTAGTTTACCACACCTACCTCATACTTCTTAACTTACCTTATTACTCCACAAATGTGCACTGTTCATCAAACTTAGCATAAAATACTCAGGTCTAACTGTTTCTTTGGATCTTCATTTCCTTTAGAAGTCGCTCATGCCCCATAAAACTTATCTTTAAATAGATGTGTGTGCTTTTCTCCAGGTAATCTATGTCAATTCAATTTTCAGACCCAGACAAGGATCTTAAGAGAGTCAAGAAAAACTTTGTCCTTCCTAAACAAAACAAAACAAAACAAAACAAAACAAAGCAATAAAAAAATGTTAAAGCAACAAAAAATGTTACACAAAAATGAGATTTTTGTCTTTTAAAACATGCTCCTTCCCCTATTCCCTACATTGGAACTGTTAATATTTATTTCTACTCTTTATTATACTAAGTGTCCACCTTTCAATGGGAGACAAGTTTATGTTGAAATTCCCTGATAGTATATGAAAAGGTTAAGCCTGTAAGTATTTTTTTCTGGGGAGCTGGGTGATAGCTTCCATCAAATGCTCCAGGATATCCTACCATCTAAAATGAAAACCCCAGTGTTTTATACCCTCATTTTAAATGGTGGAAAAAGATGTATCTGGCAGAGAAAGAGGTACAAACAGACGTCATGATTGATTTAACCAAATCTGTCTTATTGGACAGATAAGTCCATTCCAGGTTTTGGCTGTTAGAAATGATACCTAGTCAATGTAACTGTTGCTTTAAAGTTTAACCACATAACTATTTCCCCATGATGCTGCAGGATACAAAGTTGCTGAGAATTTTTCAAGTGTGGAGTAACCCAGACTGACAAATCGCCAAGCCCTTGGAAAGTGGCTTTTCGCCCAGTAGAACCCTCCCCCATTGTTCAGACACCACAGCTTAATGCCCTAACGCCCTGAACTGTTCTCTGAGACAGCCCATCTCCTGGAGGCACCAGCTGTGTGGGGAAGGAGCAAAGCTTCCTGCCTTTGTCTGGGGTTCTGACTGACAAAGACCTGCAGTCTCTCTTGGGCAGAGTTGCCCAGAGCCTCCTGTTTACATTTTTGCGAGGACTCGGGCTTGCCCAGGCAGAGCCCCACAGCACACTGCACCTTGGTCACCCACTGGGCATCTGGTGATTCCCTTTGGGGAATTAGGATGATCTGAGCACTGGGGGCCTGCCAATGGGAAATTCACACAGATGAAATCACAAGTCTCCTTCTAGCAGTTTTGGTAGGGTGGAGGAGGGACAGGATGGACAAGTAAATAAGCAAGGAAGGGGCAGTAAATAAGAGATTCCACTGAGTTTGGCTGAGATTTCTGAAGAGATTCAAACCAGTGTTTTTGAACATCTAGGTACTGGAAGTTAGGGAAGCAAGTCTATTCTCTGAATTCAGATGTATTGTCATCCCAGGGTCTTTTAAAGGTGTTTACTAAAACAGATTAATCATCCAAATATAAATATTGATTGGGTCTGTGTGTGTTTATAGAAGCGTATCTGGTCTGAGAGATGTAGGACGATCTAGATCATCACGGAAGACAACAAAATCACCCTCCATATTTTCAAGGACTTGCAATACTCTCACTGTTGTTAGAGTCGTGCGCAAAGCAGGTACAGGGCTGGGTTCAGCACCAAAGTCTCCCCAGAGCAGCAGAATGCAGCTACCAAAGTGTTATTGGTAATTTGTCATCTAGAGCTGAGCTCCTAAGAATTTGCCCTTTTTTGAAATTGTGGGTAAGTTTAATATGGGCTTTCGAATGATATTCTCATGATTTCAGTTTTTCCCATGGGGAAACTCCAGAGCCAGCCATGTCAGAAGTCACCTCCAAGTGCATGAAATACCAGGGATGACCCTCCCTTTCCTCAGGTCTGATATTTCCCTAGTGAGGACTTTGGCTCAAACCCCTTGCCATCAAGTTGCTAGACCGCCTACAGATTGCAATCTCTCTAGCAAATAGTGATGCAAAGTTTTTTTGCAAAAGGTTTTTCCAGCAGCATACCTACCCTAACCTTTTTAATAACACTTTTCTTAGAAGCCCAGCATGTGTTATCACGCCTTCACAGATGGAGAAACGAAAACACAAAAAGATTAAACAGCCTATCTAAGATGACCCAGCAAGTCATCCACCAAGCACATGACTCCTTTCAATGTGTGACACACAAATGCTCTGACAAGGTGACTTCACCCTTGGTTCTGTGCAAAAAAGTACAGGGAGTCGTTTACTGGCCCCAAAGACCTTGCGATGCTATGAAGATGGCAAATTCAATCAGACCCTCGTTATCTAGAGCCAAATCAGGCCTGACAGAGTCTTCATTAGATCTAAAAATCCTGCCTGTTTGGAACTCTGGGTCCCTAAATTTGCTCATGTCACCATAAATTGGCCATTCTAGAATCTGGAAGGGGTCCCAACAAAGTGCTTACAGATGATGGTTATCATGTATGAAATTTTAAAAAACCTGTTTCAATTAGAAAGAAATGAATAATTATAAGAAGACAGTACAGCAGTCTTGGCAAGATCTCGTCAAAGAAGCAGTCTCTAGAATGGCTTAGAAACAGGCAAAAGAAAACCCACTTATTGAAACAAACTGACCAAAAAAGAAAATTATGAAGACATTATCCCAATCCCACCATGGAAACTAATGAATGCAAGCTTCTCTTTTGAAGCTGAATGTCATGTCAGCTAAGTTGCATTTCATATTATTTTATGTCCCAGGTCAGAAAACAGTACCCTCCATATCTGAAAAAATTCATCTAACCCCAGACAAGCTGTTCTCTTTCTTTCTTTCTTCTTTTCCCACAATGGAATCAAACTCTGTCACTTTTTTTTCAAATGTGGTGCCACTGAGACCAGCCCTTCAGATAAGCAGAGTCAATGGCCATTGAGTTAATGTGACTTCAGAGGAGCCAAAAAGCCTGCCTGCCAAGGTGCCTAAGTCTCCCACCATTACAGTCACTCCGATGAATGGACCATTGCGTTTCCAAAAATGTTCCTGTCACAGATACTAGCATAGGCCTAGCACAGTGCCCAAGCCATCAGAACCACTCAGTGCTTATTGAATGAATAAAAGAGTGATTGTTACCCAAGAAGGATAATAAGCTGTGATTATATTGGTTAGAGTCTATGCCAAAAATATAAAAGTATCTGGAACGTATTAACTCGTTTGCTCCCGCTGTGCATGGTTGTGAATTCCGTCTTCAGATTGGCCATCTGCTAACCAGCTCCAGCTAGTACTTAATGAAATGGGACATCAGAGAGAAAAGCGGGCAGTCAAGGCAGTGGGCTGTGGGAGTCCAGGGCTGGAAGGATGGTGAGCTTTGGTAGAGAGAGAATAAACCCAGTAGGTAAGCTCAGGGTCTGTCTGTGTACCCAGCATCTCTCTGAAGCTCACACCATTCTCCTGGGGACCTGACTGAAGAGTTTGCCCATCATTAGGATGCACTGACCGACTAGTGATTCTCACACAAGTTCAGGAGTTCAAAACCCTGCTCTCCTGCTTCCTAGATGTATAACTGAGGACCAAGTGTGTAACCCTATGTTGCACTGAAACGAGCATAGTAACTCTCCTTGGGCTGTTGGGAGGATGCAGTAAGGTAATACCTATTAAGCCCTTAAAAGGATGGCCTGCCTGGCCTAGGAAGCCCTCTGATCATGGTAGTCATTATGATTTTCAGTAGAATGTCGAAAATCTACTATGTGTAGAGTAAGATATGGGGAGTGGGCAATTTGCTTTGTACCATTACAACTTCTACAAACAGATGACATGTGAGCTGGCAGATGGCCTCAGCCCCATTACCTCCAGTCAGTATACATCCGTGTGTGTGCAAGGGAAAGAGACATGCATTCCCATTTATACTCCTTATGAATTGAGCAAAGGCCTGGCCCTCTCCTGCCTCAATAGCTCAATGGAAGAAGTGGAGAATAGTGGTATTTGTCTCATGTTACTGAGGAAAGGAGTTAGGTGAATTCATTCCCCAATGGAGTCTGGAACAGTGTTACATAGATAAAAAGTATGTTATTTCATGTCTGTGTGCGCCTTACATTTTTCTAGGGATGAACACAGCATTGATAACCAATTTTCAATTAAAAACAAAACCTACTGATACATGGATTTGTGCTGTGCCTGATACTTTCACAGGGTGGAATACAACCACGACTAGTGGGAAAGGTGACAGATGCTGGATGTCAGGCTCTGCGTTCTCTCTGAACGGGTCTGAGCGATAAATCCCTTCCCCAACCATGTCTTCACGGTGAAGCCGCTCTTTCATGCTGTGACCTATAAAGCTTATGAGAAGCCTTACCCTCGGTCTTGTAGCAGAGGGTGAGGCACAGCCCCTGAGTTAGCCACACTCCCTTCCCTGGCCGCCCTGGGCATCCGTCTAGAAACACCAACTACGTCCAGCCTCAACACCCTCAGTGGCCCTTGAAGGCAAGAGATTAACATTTTATTTCCAAATCAGTAAAATGGACACGATGGGTTATTTCCTACTTCGGAGAAATACAGAAGCAGGAAGGTGGCGATAAGTAAAGGAAACAAGTTTGGGTGGTTTTTTTTTTTTCCCCTGTGAATTTTAGAGTCAGTTTCCTGCGTAAAATGTTACTATCTTTTTTCTTATTCTTACGGAAGCTTCCCTCATCTAGTGCATCCAGCTTTGAAAATGCAAAATGATTATTCACAGCATAACTTCTGTAACGGAAATAGACACCTATAGGTCTTTAAGATATTGGGGGTGGGTGATCTACTCTAACCCTACAACTTCTACAAATACACCACAGATAAGTCGTGTCACTGTCTCAGCAGCTGTGGCCCCAGCTTAGTACGCATATGTCTGTACAGGAGAGATAGGCGATCCTGTGACAGGACTGTCCCCAAGTTAAGGAAATGGCAGTCCGGTAATAGCGACAGCAGAGAGAGGTCTGCTCATTGATATGCAAATGACAAAAGCAGGCATTCTGCTGTGTTTAGGGAATCCCATGACTGGTGTGACCACAAGCAGGTTATTAAAGTGAAACAAGGCTATTTTGTCCATTATGAAAAGCACGGCCCTGTCCCAGTGAGTGGTACATTCAGGGCTATTTAAATTTCAACGGACAACCAACAATAAATCAATATAAATACTCCTTCAAATCCATTTTCTTTCTTGAAAAACAATAGCTGTTCAAAATCATGGGGTTAAGCAAGAATCTGAATCAAGCAGCAATCATAAAAAAAAATCCAGCATCTAACCAACCCGATGTCTGTTAAATCATTCATAAGTAAAGCCCTTCAAAGCACTGGAGTAAAGAGAACTCTCCACGTGCAGCCCTAGAAATTGAGGTCCACCTCTAAATAATAACAATAATAGCCAGTAGCTTCATGTGCCATGCAATATGTTTACATGTATTTACTATGCGATGGAAAATTAAGTAGGCCAGTCTGTATTATTGAAATGGGTGCATTGCACACGTCACATCACTTAATCCCTGCAGTGACCCTGGGAGGTAGATACCGCTATAATCCTCCTTATACAGATAAACCGCGGCTGAAAGAGGTTCTATAACTTGCCAAAGACCAGAAACCCAGTATGTGAAAGATCCGGGTTTCTAATCCTACCTGCATTGGAGTGAGGCTCTTAACACCAGCAGCACATCCTCTCCAAGAGATGCAGGGATGGAACTGGATGACCGCTAGTAAAATATCCTGGAGACTTAGAGTATTTGGCCCAACTTTGACCAGAGATAAAAACCTATAGTTCAGTCTCTGAGAATACTACTAACTTTGATTTAAAAATCATTGGGAATGAACAACTTATCCATAATAAATTCTACCATTTATTCAGTTTTATATCCAACAAATAATTATTGAGTCATTAGTAAGTGTGAGGTGTATGTCAGCATCTGAGGCTAGAGCAGTGAACCAGACAGAAAGAGGCCTGACTTCATTTAACTTACAGTCCTCTGGAGGAGAGAAATGTTTAAAAATCATCTTTCATTACAACTCTGACAAGTATGCAGAAGGAAAAGGCCTCAAATGCAAGGAAAACTGAATAAAAGACCCAAGCCTAAGAAGCCTCTCTGAAGAGGGAACAGTTAAGAGGCGTGGAGACTAGGTAAGAGTAAGCCAAGTGTAAGAAGATCGGTGCCCAGAAAGGCGGGGTGGGGGCAGTAATCAGGATGCTTTAAGTTGTCTGCAAGTCAAATAAAACCCTCTGCAAATTTGCTTAAAACACTAAAAGGTATTTATTAGTATAGCTTCAGGCAGTTTGATCAAGACTCTGGTTTTCATTTCTCTAAGAGTATCACTGTCCTACTAAATTTTATATGTTCATTTCAGTCACTTAGTTTCTATCATGGCAATGTCTATCAGTGACAGTTTATTTGCTCATAGTCCCAGAAAGAAAGAGTTCCCTTCTTTATGCTGATTAGGCAACCCCAAATCAATCTTTCTAACTACTGGATGCCTCCATCTGACTTCAGTCTTGGTTATCTGCACTGATGATTTTGGTAAGAAGAAGGGGATTTGTGTAACTTTGGACCTTAGGGGTGGAGTGGGTTCATTCCATCCAAATCATATGGCCACTAAACGTAGGTGGGATAAACAAGGAGGAGGCAACCACAGTTTCAACTCCAGACTGAGAGCTATTCTAATCAATGATAGAAGCAGGCATGGAGAACCTTAGGTGATTCGAACAGATGTTGGAGGATCTAAGTCCCACATGAAAAACAAAATGAAGAGGAGATCGGCATGAGGGAGACAAAGCTGTACAGGTCAGGCAGGCAGTGCCTGGAGTACCATGTTGGATATTCATGACCTGTTCCAAAGGTCAATGGAGAGTTTTTGTTTTTTTGTGATGATCAAACTTACATATTAAAAACATTCTTGTACAGAAGAAAGAAATATGTGTATATATCCGATACATCCATATATATACATAGACTATGTCTGAAAAATACAAGACACTGGTATACGTGGTTGTTTATAGAATGAAGTCTTTGGAAAGCAGAGAGCTGACCAAATACAGAGACTTTTCACAGCATGCATGTTGACCTTGCCTTTTTTTTTTTCTTTTTAACCTATTCTTACCTTGTTCTTAGATTTAAAAAATAGCAAGTTAATTGCTTCCAGTGAAAACTCTGTCCACTGTATGGAGAGAAAACTCAGAGATAGGGAAGAAGGCAGGGACATAAGGCAGGAAGGGCAGTCACTTGGCTTCCCATGGGACGGGAACAGGTCACCTGTGGCTGAAGATCTACCTGTCTCCACTGCCATAGCTAAGCCTTCTGTCTTAAGGCGCACTCCAAGGTAGGACAGAGTGAAACGGCTACAGAGCCAGTGACTTCTGAGCATGAGATGCAATAGGGGGAGGAGGCTTGAGAAGGAGCCAGAAGCCATGGAATGGTTATAAGAGGATGATGGGGGCCTGGGGAAAGGGAGCAAGTTTGTATTTGTTCAGAGGCACGAACGTATTTGACTCACCTGAGCTACTGATACCCCCAGCTGTATAATTATGCAAATGTAACACCTCTGAAAAAAACGAGCCTCTGCATCTGAGTGGAACTCCTGGGATTCCAGATTGTGGAATAGGAGCCTGGAAACCTCTCTGGGAGGCAGCCCACACCCAGCTAGAAAATGGGAAGCTGCAGCCTATTCCCACCCTGCCGCCTGACTTCACGTCCTCACTGGGTCAAGTTGAACTCAGTAGAATGCAATGCGTCCACTTTGCTGGCACAAGTAAATAATGAAACCATTAGCAAAGGGACGAATGAATGCCAGCAGCAATTTTAGTGATAACTGCATACAATTAGCAAAATATTAACAAAATGTGAAATGAGTTTTGAGAGAACACAAACATTCAATCCATGGCAACAGGGAACAGTTTATATTATGCATCTCTCTCACTGTGTTTAATCCCTCCCATGCCACGATTCACGTCCTCCGTCAAGGCCCATTCTTATCCTTTACGCTGGCTGTAATCACACCTTTGAATCTCTCATCATTTTGTCATACTCCCCTAATATCATTTATGGGTACACTATAGCATAGCAGTAACAAGCAAGCCATCTGGAAAATTGAGTTTATACTTTTGGTCTCCCATTTACAGTCTTTACAAGCTGTATGACCCTGGACAGTTTCCTTAACATTCCTGTGAATCCACTCCATCATTTGTAAAATGGGGACAGTTATGTCATGTTCTTTATGATGTGGTTGTGAGGAATGAATGGGTTAATATGGATGGATGTGATGTAACATATATGTGTATATATGTGATATATATATTTGCATATATATATCTGTATATATGTATATATATATTATATATGTGATATATATAATATATATATATATATGTATTTGTATATATACATACCTGTCAATTTGGAGCACATTATAAGCTCTATGTGGGAATTAGTTATTGGTAGTATTACAACTATACATATTAGTTATTAGTATATTTGTCCTATCTCTTATTTAGATTATATGCATTTCAAATTATCTGATAGACTTAGGTTCTTTTTGTAACATAATTGGTCATCTAATATATTATGTGAGAAACTACCCCAAAACTTGCCAGTTTAAAACAACAAACACTTTTTATCTCGCAGGTCTTTTTTTCAAAGATTTTATTTATTCATTTATTTGACAGAGAGAGTGCACACTCACGAGAAAGAGAGAGAGTGAGCACACAAGCAGAAGGAACAGCAGGCAGAGGGAGAGGGAGAAGCTGAATCCCTGCCGAGCAGGGAGCCCAGTGTGGGGCTTGATCCCAGGACCCTGGGATCATGACCTGATTCGAAGGCAGCAGCTTTACTGACTGAGCCACGCAGGAGCCCCTGTCTCACAGTTTCTGTGAGAGAGGAATCTGGGGATGGCTCAGAGTCTCCCAGGAGTAAACGACTGAGGCTTCCCCCAGGGCAGTAGTCATCTATCTGAAGGTTCCACGAGGGAAGGAGCCACTGCCAAGCTCACTCACGTGACTATGGGCAGCCACAGGTCTCTGCTGGATGGTGTCTGGAGACATCAGAGTCTCTCCGTAGGGAGCTCAAGACATGGCAGCTGGCTTCCCGCACAGCAGGGGCTCTGAACCAGGGAGAGAACAAAACAGAATCTTGGGTTTAAACAACTTAATCTCAAGAGTGGTGACCCATCACTTCTGCTATTTTCTGCCCATTAGAAGTGCGTCTGTATGTCCAGTCTACACTCTAGAGGAAGGGATCCCACGAGGACATGAATAGGAGGAGCTCATGGTCACAGGGCCCCATCTTAGAGGCTGTCTCCCACACACAGTAAGAAAGAGGAAAATGAGTGTTTGTGGAATGGGCCAGCCTTACTGGATAACCCTTGTGGTTCTGAAAAACCATCATCTAACAGACTGAACAGGAGAGCAGCACAGGTAAATTACGTCTATGTGAAACACTCGATGCTTGGCTTATCCATTTAATAAACACTGGTCGATCCCCACTTTTATTGCAGACACTGTGTGAAAAATGAAGGATACTAAGATTTAAAAAAAAATAAACTTTAAACTGGATAGGATCTGGCCCAACTTTCTCACTGAACAAATAAGGAATTTGAGGTCTAGAGCAGACAGACTAGTTGTCCCCAAGTCCCACAGTAACACAAGCACTGCCAGCACTCAGATCCCTCAATCCCTTTCTCCTCTGATGGAAATAAGGGAGTTCCCTGCTGTGACCTCCTGGGCAACCAATCCCCCCACTTCTGTGACTAGGAGGAAAGACAACAAAAAAGAACTGAATCTATGGGACATTCGTTATCTTTAAATGCGTAGAGTTTGTTTTGTTTTAAGATTTTATTTATGTATTTGTCAAAGAAAGAGAGAGAGTGAGAGAGAACGAGCACACAACACGGAGAGCAGAGGGCAGAGGGAGAAGCAGGTTCTTCGTTGAGCAAGGAGCCTGCAGTGGGACTCGACCCCAGAACCCTGGGATGGTGACCTGAACCGAAGGCAGATGATAAACTGACTGAGCCACTCAGACATCCCTAAATGCATGTAGTTTTATTAAAACCAGCCCCTCATATTAGGACATTCTTTACATAAAGACAAACTATAATCCGCGAAGTTCCTACATGCCTAACAGATTTTTATGGGCTCCATTCTTCCCGTCCCCTGTTGTCCCTTGTGCAGACATTGCATTTAAGCTTCCACACACCACCTGACAAAGACAAGGACTTAGACATCACCCGAGCTGCACAGAGAGAGAGCTAAGTACCCCTCTGCTGGGGATGGGACACTACTTGCCCCCAAACCATCCAAGCTATAGTTCTCGCCTTTGGCCTCCTGACAAAGGCTGATGTTTATTCGTCTCTTTGTTTGGCTTGCCTTCAACCAGAAAGCACTGCTTCCATGTGTCAGACTCAACAAGGCCACTTTCCCCTCTGGAAAAATAAAATAACCTCTGCCCTAGTCATGCCTGGGAATGGAATGCACTTTGAGAGGCAAATACAAGAATTTCATGTGATATAAATAGACTCCATCAATTCAAGGAGCGGGTGTGGAAACTGAAACATTGACAGGTAATTATCAAAGTACCTTAGAAAAGCAAGTTTCTGTGGACAATAGCTGCAATTTATTATTATTATTGTTGCTAGCCTCCCTGATGTTCTCCATTTATGATTCGAGTAATCTTGTCTCTTTTGATGAATGTACCTTTTGTTTTTCATTAGGGTGTCAATGCATTAGACAAAAGGCCTGCTGAGTACGACAAAACTCATGGTCACCTGACAGAGAAAACAGGACTTTATACCTGTGAGCCAAAACACAATCGTCCCCGGTACTTGGATGGGAGAATGCATAGGTACAAAACCACGTGTCCGCGTGCGCATGCACGCATCGACAGACCGGCGCGCGCACACAAGAACGTTGCTCTTGACAGTCCTGGAGATGATGTTAGGAATTTTTTAGCCAGGTTCAAGTGCTCTGTGGCAGATTTGCCAGCTCCAGACCACGCATAACTGAAACCAGCCCCTCTATGCCTCCGACACCTTTATATCTTATATCGTTGTGATCTTGCTGAATCCCTAGACCAATCACAAAGGAGTAAGAATCCCTCTCCTTCAAAAATCCTCAGGCCTCTTCCCTTAATTAGAGATCCTGAGCTATACGTGGTTGGCCGTGAAGCATTATTTACTCTTAGGCTGCTCCAAGGCTTCAAAGCACTACTTTTCAAACCCTTCCAGCTCCTAAGGGGGTGGGAGAGTGGAGGAAGTAGTTCAGTGGTCAGTCGATAAGAGTTTGAGATACCAGCAAACCCGACCCAGTGCTGGGTGTTTAGGCTAGAATTTCAATAGGTTCTTAACTAGTCAGTCCACTGGGGTATGTGCACTTTTTTATCAGTCTAGTATTCTGGGCCAGTGACACAATCTTGGACAGTTATCAAGAGCTAATAACCTTTTGCAATAATATCCTCGACGGGGAAGGGGAAATGGGGTTTTCTAGGGCTGAAGTCTGAATGATTGTAAAAAAAAAAAAATTTTTTTTTTAAAATAGAAATTCAAAAAACACTTAGAATTAGAACAAAAGAGAAAGCAAACCAAACTCCCCCCACTCCCAACATAGAAAAAATGTTAAGCTACATGTGCCACAAAGGAAAAAAAATTTTTTTCAAAGAAAAGCTCAGAATTTTCAATGTATGCAGAACATTAATTTTAAGGTAATTAGAAAAAGCTGTTTTCTATTCATCAAAAATCAAAGGTATGTACATTCTGGATAAAGATTTGGCTACCAATTAATAAATTCATAAATACCCATGGAGTCTGAAACGTGCCATCCATATTATGTGGTACTTTGAAACCTACTGGGTCCTAAGAGAAATCATAAAAATGGGAAATCACTTTTAAAAGAACGTATTTTCTTTAAAGAGTTTATTTATCTATTTGACAGAGAGAGAGAGAGAGCACGCAAGCTGGGGGAACAGAAGGAAGAGAGAGAAGCAGGCTCCTCGCCAAGCAGAATCCTGACATGGGACCCAATCCTAGGACCCTGGGATCATGACCTGAGCTGAAGGCAAATGCATAACCGACTGAGCCACCCAGGCACCCAAGAACTTATTTTTCCCCCGTGCAGCCTCCACTCCCATCCCTGTGTACTCACTCAAGAAAAATATTTTGAAACAGAGTGAAACTAGAAATCGCATCCCCTGCAATATTCCAACATTGTTTCTGTTCTTTTGTTCATTCATTTACTGGCTATGCACTCACAGGGCTTCCCCTTTGGCTACGCACTGTAATAGAAAAAAAAAAAAAAAAAAAGGAGTGAGTTACACAGTCCCTACTCAGAGGATCTCCCCTCTTAGTGAGAGTGACACACACAGAAATAAACAATAATACTCTAAATACTGCATCAAGACACAGCATTATTAAAGTCCAAAATGCTGAGTGTCTAAGACTAGGGGCTTAAAACTGTCTCTACAGAGGAGGCGACATTTAAGCTGAGTCTTAAAATACAAGTACGAGTTGGCTAGGTGGCAAGGGGGGATCTTCACACATATTTTGGAAAGGATGAAGCATTTGCTTTGATGCAAGCAGAGTGTGCATGCGGATGGATGGAGGAGGCGGGAGGAGATGAGGAAAAGTAAGAGCCAGCCTTTAATTGACTCCTATGCCGTGCTGACATATTTGAACCTTATCCCACCTGCAACAGAAAGGTGCTAGAGATTCCTAATGAAAGATTTCCTTTATACTCAAATAATTCAGGTGGTATCACAGAGGATGAAGGAGAAATTTTGGTTAGAATCAGTATTTTACATGGCTTCTTAGAAAGTACAACCAACACCAAGTCTAGTTTCTGCCCAAGCTGAATCCCATGTGTTATCACATCTCAGGCTGAATCCCATGTGTTACCACATTTCCCTTTTTTTTCTTTGTAATTTTCATCCCATTCACCTTTATTTATCTTCCACTGATTCGTTCAGTCAATCATTCCATCATTCAACAAGTATTTGTCCAGCCCTTACTAGAATGCCAGACACTGTGTAGGGACCAGTGATGAGTCCCTAACAAGGACAGGGTCTGCAATCTGGCCAAGCTTAGAGTCTAGCAGTGCTGACAGATTTATTTAAATACAAGTAATTGAAATGATGTATAAGGAGCAAGATGAAGGGAAGCTATGGGGGTTTCCCTAAGGAAGTGGTGGTCAGCTTGTGACCTAAAGGATGAGTAAGACATAACCAAAGTTCATGCGTTAGAAGGAGGATGGGGGAAAGGCAGAAATTACCGTGCAACTGGGAAGTAACCAAAAGCAGGAGGAAGCATGATACCTTGGAGGAAGTGAAAGGTGTCCTGCCTGCCCTGCAGTTGAACAAACTGGAGAGACGGGCTGGAGTTAGAGCCTGTGGGGCTATGCTCACTATGTGTACCAACCCAGTAGGCTAGCCTGTGCTGTAGAGATAGAAACCTAATGTTTAGTGCCTTAACTGACAAAGATTTGTCTCTCTGTCAAGTAAATTCCAATGCAGTTCAGATGACATTCCAGGGCAATTCTCCATGGGGTATTTCAGACACTAGGGATCCCGCTATCTTTTTATGTTACCGTCCCAACATGTGGCTCTCGGGGTCACTACAAGAGGTGAAGAGCATGTATGACAGTGATTCCTAAATACTTTTGCCCAAAAAAGACACGTTCATCCACTGCTATCCAGAACTAGTCACAAAGATCCAACTAACCACTAGAGAAATGCTGGAAAATGTAGGACACACATGGGCCATTTAGTGACCACCCCCCCCCCCCAGTATCTCTGTCAAGGATTAGCAGGCTTAATCCTAAAGATAAAGGAGAACCACTACAGCCTTGCAAGCAGGGGACTGCTAGGATCAAGTTTATGTTGTAGAAGTGACTCCAGCAATACTGTGGAGAATGAAACGGATGGACAAAGAAAGATCAGTTAGGAGATTTTTCAGAAGTTCAAGTAACAGAAGATGGTGGGTGAGAATACAGTGGTGTCGGCCTCCCAGTTTAGTAAAGACCTACATTCAGACATTTTTATAAGAATCCTAACAAGAAATTGGTTTAAACTGGTACTTGTAACAGAGAAGAATTTTCTTATGAGCAACAATAACAGGGGTGCCTGGGGGACTCAGTCAATTAAGCTTCCAACTTTTGATTTCAGCTTAGGTCATGATCTCAGGGTTGTGAGATTGAGCCCTGCCTACGGCTCACATGCTGGACATGGAGCCTGCTTAAGATTCTCTCTGTCCCTCTGCCCCTCCCCCCATGTGCACACGCGCACTCTCTCTCCCTCTCTCAAAAAAAAAAAAGAAGAAGAAGAAGAATATCAGAATATGTAAACTATTGGCTTTATTTACCTAGTAGTTTAACAGATTACAAATAGCTGAATTCTCTTCCCATAGGTTGGGGAGCAGGAGATTCAGGAGAGCAAAGGTTCTTTTGCTTTAGTTCTGTGGAATGGTAAAACATGGTGAGGAAATTATGATAATATCCGACAGAGTATCCTGAAGCTGAGACTAATGCTAAGACCATGGAAGTATGGAGAGCAGGGATTCAGATGGAGAGCTGAATAATAAGTCAGAAAAAGGATATAGGACTTTCCAGAACCAGGAAGGTAGGTCAGAAGTCAGAGTATGGAGCCAGCGAGCAGAAGGTTGGACCAAAGAGCACAGAGAACAATGAGTGCCACCAAAAAGCGGATTGTCCAAATCGTTCTTACATGCTTTCAGTAACCTGGAGATGGGAGTTACAACCGCAATCACTGAGCCAGAGGAAGGGCAGGCAAGAAATGTTCCTCTAAGTAATTCCCCCATCAATCATCTTCTTATCAAGTCTGGAACTCATTTTTTTAAAATTTCAGCTTTATTGACATATAACTGATAGGATTTTCACATAGCTCCCAGTCTTCCCCAGCCCAATAAAATCATCCACTCTCCCCTCAAGTGCTTCGGCCATAAGCCCTTCTCAAATCTTCTCTTTCGTGTTACGCTACTTCTCCATGTCCGATCCATCAGCATGTCCCTTGACTCTACATTGATATATGGTCTGATTCCAACCGTTTCCTGTCATCTCCACCATTGTCCAAGTCACACCATCTCTTAATTTTGACTGTAGCAATAACTTCTTAACAGACTCCTATCCTCTGCTCTTTCCTCTTAAATTCTATTCTCACCACAGACAGAATGATCGTTTTGAGACATGAATATAGTCATATTAGTCCCTTCCAGTGGCTTCTAGTCCTACTTAGAATAAAGCCGTGGCCAGGGTGCCCGGGTGGCCCTGTCGGTTTAAGTGTCCGATTCTTGGTTTCAATGTTTCAGTTCAGGTTGTGATCTCAGGGTCATGAGATCAAGCACAGAGTCAGGCTCCATGCTCAGCTGCAAGTCTGCTTGGAATTATCTCCCTCTCCCTCTTCCTTTGCCTCTGACCCACAACTGCAAGTGCTCAATTTCTCTCTTTCAAATAAGTAAATCTTTTTAAAAAAAAAGGAATAAAACTATGGCCGACAACATCCTTCAATATCTAGGCTATGCCTTCCTTTCTGATCACATTCCCATCTCTTCCTTCTATTATTGCCCTTGTTACCTAGACTGCAAAGCTGTTCTTTAAGTATTCATTTAAATTAATTATTAGATTAAATATTACCTCCTTAGCCTCATCTCTAAACATCTGATCTAAAGCAGCCACTCATTACAAAACAGTAAATCTATTTTGATGTTCTGCATACATTGACTCTTAATATTTTCTTTCTGAGTTACTTCCATGGTATTGCTGTCATGCTGTCATGAGGGTTAACTATCTGTTCTCCTAGAAGTACGCCCCCACTGAAAGCAGCAGCCTACACTGCCTTGATCCTTGCTGTTCCCTAGTGCATGGAATGGTGTGTAGTAGGCACTCTATTCTAATTTGGTGAATAAATATATGAATGAAGAAATACATAAATGAGTGACTTCTCCTTCTTTCCTGTGCCTGAAACCTCTCCTTCTTGACTATCTTCTTTCCAACAGCCTAGAACCTTGAAGCCTCTTAGACAATTGAAAAAGAAAAGTCCTCCCTTGATCTCCTGTAGCTTTTTCTCTTCCTTTCGATTCCATTCTTTCTTCTTCTTTATTGCTAGAAATGGGGGCTTTTTGTTTGTTTGTTTGTTTTTTATACAAACACTCTACAGTTACTGCATAACATTCTCTAGCTTCTGACTCTCTGCTCGGTGGAAATGGGCCCAGCTCCTGGTCCCAAACCAGCCCTTGCCTTAGTGACCCTCACTGCCACCTCCAGTGCTCCCTCTTCTTCTATTCTTGACCTCCAACATCTCTTCTTTCTGTGGGGCTCTCTGACCATTCCCTTTCTGTTCTCTTCTTAAAACAATTCCTTGGGCTCCTCTACACTCTTTTCATGCTCCTTCTTTCTTCCTTCCACTATCTGCTCTTTATCACGTGACTTTTGCCCTTTCCCTCCCCCTCCCACTAAATTGGAGTATGCCCGGTCACTTAGGATTCTTGGCTCCCGCCTTTCTCACTCTCTACCCTCTCCTTCTGGCTGATTTCATATCCTCCTTGGACTTCAAATACTTCCCCAAAATATATATTTTTTAAATCTACACCTCTAGCCTATAGCTCTTCCCCTCACTATGTACACTTGGGTAGCCCACAGTCCTTTCAAACTCAACATGTCCAGATTTGTAAGGTACTGTAATAAGGAAAGGGGGACTCGGAGATTTGGCCGTTTACCTAAGAGCACCTGACTAGGGAATGGTAAAACTGGACTCTAAATTCAATTCTCCCAGACATCAAAGCCCATATTATTCCTACATGTCACTTTGTCATTGTGTTACAACAGCAGAAAACAGGAAACAGCCAAAATGTCTTTTTAGAGAGTAGTTCAGTATACTGTAGAATGGCCAAAAGAATGAAATTTGATGCCATGATTAAAAAAGATTCTTTAGAAATATGATTAATAGCAGGGGGGAAAGTGAAACATGAAACTATGTATAGTAAGATCCTAATCTCATCATTATGATTAGAATAAAGTCTGGAAAGGAAACATAAAATGTCAACTGCTATCTTCATGTGGTTGTATGATTATGGTTTAAATAACTATATTTTTTTCTCTACCCCCATTCATTCTGGCCCTGCGCTAGTGCCTCTGATTTCTTTTTAGAACCTCTTCTTCATGTGTGTCATTTGTTTTTGTTTTTTGTGTGTATTTTGATGGGAAAGTAATGAACTTTCCTTAGTCATATCCTTTCACTCACCCAGCCAGTATAAGCCAAAAACCTTGTATATTGGCCAAGATGAGCCAATAAGACATTTTAGCTGAGTTGCATTGGGAAAGAAAAATGTCAGAACCCATTCAATCCTATAGTGGCACGAGAACTAAGCAATCAGTTTCCACCTCCATTAATTCCTAGAGCTGCTCTTCTTGTTCTATTTCTAAACTGATTCTCTGGCCTCTTGTCCATTCTGGAAGAGTCCTCACATCCTTTCAATAAATGACCTTTTCTTGGCTAAATCAGCTCTTAGTGGTCTCTGATACTTATGACCAAAGAACCTTAACTGACACATATCTGTATGTTTTCTATAATAAATACATTTTGTCCTTATACTCAAGAATGAAGAGGGAAATGAAAATTAAAGATCTAGCAACAATAAAAACAGTCCAAGTTACAAGTTTGAAACATGTTTGACTCTAATAAACCTGGGTGAAATGTGAGATTTGACCTCTCCTGATCCATCACTGATCCTAGGAAATCACCCACTTCATGCTGTGATTTCAAAGTGACAGCAGATCAATAGTATCCCCTTCTTATACAAACAGAAAACATTTTTATTTCTATTTCTAATAAGTTTAAGGTCAATGAGAGCCTACCAAAGCAAGACTTGGATTATACTGGAAAGAAAATATATTCTTTTTTTTTTTTTTTTCATTTGATACATGTAGTGAATGCTTCCTTCATGCCTGAAAGTTGGTCTACAAAAATGAATGGTGGCTTTGCCTTCTTAGGTACTTCCTCCTGCAGAATGAGCCAAGTGCATAGCAGATAAATTGCAACAAAACATGGTAAATGCTACTCTAGAGATGGGAGCAAAGTGCCATCTCTCAGGACAGAGATGAACTATCACTGAAAAGATTCTAGATGATTAGAAGGCCAATAACAACCCCCCAAGCACTTACTGTTTTAGCTGAAAACTGGGCTACAGCGACTTTGCAAAGAAGATCATCATTCCAATGAGAAAACACGGAAAGCATGCCATTATCCTGTTAGTGGCAAAACCATGTTATAGGTTGTAATTTCCATTCTTTTTTTTTTTAAGTGCATCTAATAAGCTCTCAATATAATGATTATAATTTTCACTTTAAATCCCTTGAAAACACATTGTAGTGTCTTTACCATCAACTTGCCTTAATAAAATAACAGAAATTGGGACACCTGGGTGGCTCAGCCAGTTAAATGTCAGCCTTCGGCTCAGGTCATGATCCTGGGGTCCTGGGATAGAGCCCTGCATCAGGCTCTCTGCTCAGCAGGGGAGTCTGCTTCTTCCTCTCTCTCTTCCCTTGCTTGTGTGGTCTCCCTCCCTCTCTCTCTGAAATAAATAAATGAAATCTTAAAAAACAGGTAACAGAAATTCACCTTTGTCACCTCCCTCTAACTAACCCCTTAAGTATTTACCTTCATTTTTCCAAAATCCATTTCCTATTTTCTCAGTCCCGGGGACACTAAAAGAATTATCTTGCACCCCTCACTGAAGAGCCTACCCAGATCCTGTGTCTCAACACCATGCTTTGTGTAAGATGGAGAGATTCCTCCCGAACATATCTTCACATCCATTCTTATCTATTGCGGGTCTCTTCTTTCAAGACCTAGTTTGATACCTACCCCTACCAGTGTGCCAGCAGCCATAATGGCTCAGTGGGGCACTGCTTCCAGCTACCATGGCTGCCCTGGAATGGAGGCCTTCTGGAGAAAAGAGCTCAGCAACACAATGAATATTAATCCCACTGGTGGAATTCTTGATACTGATAGACCAAACCAAAACACCCAAACCCTACTTCCAGGTGTTCTATATCAGTAATTTTGATTTGAGGCCTTAAAAAATAAGTGCATCTATATAAAAAAAAAATTTAAAAAAAAATCTTCCTTGAAGATACTAACGTTGGGGGAGAAGTCTGGGTCCTCAAGAAATGATGATATAAACAAGCACCACATCTTACTCTAGCATAAGGACATGAATTCCAAGCAAAATCCATCCCAGGAACATGTAGACGGAGGTCTCTGGGGACAGGCCGAGTACCAGGTGTTTGCCTCTGCCAGCCTCCTACCTTCCCTATCTCTGCCCTTCCAGGTCACCTCTAGTCCTTGCAGGAAGTAGTAAGCAATAGAGACAGAGGGTGAGCTTTGGAATCAAACCGTCCTAGGATGATCAATGGACTCTGCCACTTACTCACAGTGGGATGGTGGGCAAGTTACCAAATGTCAGTGAACCTTAGTCTCCTCATCTGAGAAAGGACAACAGTAATTTCTTCCTTGCAATAAGAGAACGAAATGACATCACAGAAACCTCTGACACATAGAAGGGCAGTAATCGGCAGCTGTGAGGCTACGTGGAGTCATGCTTTGCCAACAGTAGCAACACACCCAACCCTGCCCTTTCCCTAGAATAACCTATGATTCAAACCCGACAATAAACAAACAAACACGTCTACGCCTTCCCTCATGGTACTCTAAACTGGTTTCTACGAACCCAAAAATGCCAGGGGTAGCCTAAGCTACAAAGAGCCTCTGTTGAAGCAAAGAAGCTTGGAGAGCCAGTGCTCAGATTTGAAGAAGTGCGTGTGTTGTCTCCTGCTGTTCCATCACATCACTTGTTCCAGAACAGCTCCCCCCACCACAGGTCTACAATATTATCCACACCAGGTATGGGCAGGCTCACGGTCTTCTGAGACAGAACGAAAGGAGAAGGCCTCAGGTCTCTCCACGGCTACACTGACCACTCCATGTGGCCTATGGGTGTGGAGGTGTATGTGTGTGTGAGGAGATCTTGAAGATTCCCATTTCCTATTTCCATATTTATCCCATGCTCAGGCAGGAATGCTAAGTACATTTTTTGCTCACCCACATTTTTAGAACTGGAAAATGGGATGGCCGAGAAAGATCTTAGAAACTGGCCAGTGCAACATTTCCAAGATGTGGCCTGTGGACCAAGTATGGTGTCCCTAAAGATGGGACAGACAACAGCATTATTGAATAAGCATCTTAGGGAATTCTCAAACACTTTTAAAATCGTGGGACACCTGGGTGGTTCAGTTGCTTGAGCGTTTGACTTTGGTTCAGGTTGTGATCTTGGGGTCCTGGGATTGAGCCCCACAACTGTCTCCCTGCTCAGAGAGGAGTCTGCCCTCTCTCCCCCTCTGCCCCCTCTGCCCCTCTGCCTGCTTGTGCTCTCTCTCTTCTGCTGTGTGTCAAATAAATAAAATCTTAAAAAAAAAAAAAAAAAGAGCACTTTCAAAATGGAGAGCCACTGAGCTAGCTCAAATGCCCCCTTTCAAAGTGAAGATATTAAGGCCTGAAAAAAAAATGAGTGATTTTCAAAACCAGAGGGTCTGACTTCAGCACTACTGACATTTGGGACTGAGTAATCCCCCCTGTGCATCAAGGATGTTTAAGGGCATCCCTGGCCTCTTGGAACTAGACTCCACGAACATCCTCACAGCTGTGACAACCAAAAATGTCTCCAGACATAGCCAAACATTCCCTAGGGAGACAAAATCAGCCTAGACTGAGAACCCCTGTGTAAAGTCCAACTGATAATCAGAAGGGGAAGCAAGATAGTACTCAGGGTCCTGATTCACAACCCAGCGATTTTCCTGTAGCTGCTGCTCCTCTTTTGCTGGGGTGGAAGGGGAAGGCAGTGAGGAAGGAGGGGGAAGGATAAGCACTCAAGCCATAAAGTTGGAGTCCCTGGGAATCCGGGATGTGAACCGCCCCTCCCCACCCCGCCCGCTCCTTCCCTGACTTACTGTGCAGCTAGTCATCCCTATTTCTGTTTCTCCACCTGTTTAAATCTTGCTCTTCCAGGAGAATTGGCAGGATTCAGATTGGCAACACCTTGGAAACCCACACAGAAGGGTGCCATCCAAGAAGCTTTCCTGAGACTGATTTAAAGGTACCTCTGTGCAGAAAGCAAGGGCGTTGTGTTCTCGGGTTCGCGCCCCGCGAGGAAGAGAAGCGTGGTGGGGAAGCGTGGTGGGGATCCTTAAAAAGGATCAGAAAAGGTGGCTTCTGGCCCCAGCGCTTTCCAATCTGCCTTTGTGGCAGCTCTCTGATCTAGAAGCAGTTTCTCCGGCCAACGAAGGGATTAAAATATGTCGCTGCATCTGGACTTGGACTCACCGGTAACCCCTGTCACGGGTTGTCAAAAACCCAAACCCCACCTTTCCTCCGATCCCCAGCTAGCTCACTAGTCCTCATTTTCTTCAGTGATGGGAGGTTGTGTCTACGGAGGTCTTTATTCCTAAGAGACACACTCTGAAGTATTTAGGAAGGGAGTCTGGTGATATTTGTAACTTATTCTCAAGTGGTTCTCAAAAATCATATACTATGTATATTATGTGTACGCCTATAAACGTAGGCATATAGTCTCCTACATAGAGGGAAAACAAATCTACCAAGATATTGCTAAATGTTGAATCTCATTGAAGGGTATATGGGTGTTTGTTCTATGATTCTTTCCATTTTTCTGTATGCTTGAAATTTTTTAAAGTCAGATGTTGGAGGGAAGAACAGCTCTTTTACAAAAAGCTATCTCTTTCACAAAGCCTTTCCCGAACTAGCTGAAATAATTCCTCCAAATTCCCACAGCACTTATGTACTCGGTGTTTATCACTTTCTACCTTGTGTTATAGTTATTTAAGTGCTCGCATAGTGGGTCATAAAATTGCTAACGCAATACTCACCTACGCGGAGAACATTTGTTCTAAAACTGCTCTTTATTTAGTCTCCAACTTCTCTGTTCCTCCTCACAAGACCCCACACTGCTGGAAGCAGGAAGAAAACCAAAGTAAATCTGAGTCCAATCTTGTCATCTCAGATTGATCTTAGAATTTAAATAGTCACTTTAGGTAACTCAGTCCTGTTTGGACAGAAGCTGGGCCCTGACCTCTGCTCCCCCTTGATTCCCCAGGATGGCATTTGGGAACTGACTGGGTTTGGGAGACATCCCAGTAAAGGGTGTCCGAGATCAGTTTGTAAAAACTGGTCAGTGATATTATACCCGTGATGCGAATGCTGACTCCACACCTAGTAATAAGGTCCTTGAGGGACATGTCAGTGTTCCAGGAGCAGCTGAAGGAAGTGTCATCTCTGTTGCTGGAGGAACTGGGCAGTGCTCCGACCTTACAGGTTCACCCTGAACCTTTGCCATCCGCCATCTCTCTGGCCTGCTGTTCCTGCCTCTACATCATGACTTCTGCTTTCATCACTCACCGAAATGCCACAAAGTGATAAATAATAATTTGACACTAACAATTCCTAATGGACTGAGCGCCAAGCTCTTTGCATATAGTATCTCATATATGAGATGTGAGGCATTAGCATGGAATTGTCATCTAAGGACAGCCAGAGTGCGTGTGTTGTCTCCTGCTGTTCTGTCACATCACTTGTTCCAGAACAGTTCACCCCACCACAGGTCTACAATATTATCCACACCAGGTATGGGCAGGCTCACGGTCTTCTGAGACAGAACGAAAGGAGAAGGCCTCAGGTCATTGCCTGGTTGTTGCCTTCGCCCTACTCCGAACTCTGAGGCAGTAGAGACCGCCTGCCATGCTGTCTTAGAAACTCCCATTTGCCGGGACCTCCCAAGTTACGTAGCCAACCACTTCTTCTCCAGCACCATCATGTTATTTCCTTCCAGTTCAGCCCAATTCCTTCTACTCCAGCAAATCCTGTAAGTTCTCTGGCCATCCCACCTTTTCCCATCACCTTCCACAGTCCCTATGGTGTCTGTCATGCCCCTTCAAATTCACCCCGACAGACCAACTTGCGTTCATTTAGCACACTTTATGGAGCACTGATTTATGCTCAAGCCCACTGTCCTTAGTCTTAGAAAGATAAGGCAGAGAGAAAGAGAAGCGAGCCCAGTCCCCACCATCATGGACTCTGCAGTGACTGTCTGTGTGGGCTTCCCTCTTGTCCCAGTTATTCAAGCAAGAAACAATCCTCCCCACGCCTCCTTCCAAGTCGGCGTGCTATCTGTATCATCCATCTGACACCAAGGGCGGCTCTGTGGAGTTAATCATCCTATTCAGGGACAGTTTATTGAAGGTAATAATAATAATGCGAGTACTTTTACCGACTGAGTGTCTCCTCTATGCCAGGCACTCATTCTGTTTGTACCGTCTCTAGTTTTCTCACCATCACTGCCTGAAAGGGGCAATTTATTTCTTGTTAGTAATGAAGCACTTGAGGTTCAGAGATGATAAGTAACCTGCCCAACGCCGCATAATTTGTAAATGACATGGTCAGTGGGAGAACCGGGACCCCTGACTCCAAAGGCTCTCCAGACCGGCCAAGCTGTTGACTTCTTTGTGGCGTCGTGTGCTGAAGTAGTGAACAGCCAGTGACGTAGAGGGCTGGGAATTAGATGTGCATTCGAGTTCTAGCACCAGCCCTTACAGGAGATGTGACTTCAGACAAATTCCCAAACCTCTTTGTATCTTTGTATACTTGTTTTAAAATTACCATCGCAAAAAAATACACAAAGCCATTTACCTCGCAAGGATTATATGAATGAGAAACACCTAGCAAAGCACCGGGTATTATCATAGACTCTTTCCCTTCTCCTTTTGTTGACAAGGATCACTGAAAACATTGTCATGTCCCTTCTTGTTGCTGGTATAAATGCCTCAGTGTGACGTTAAGGAATATCTGATCTGTGGGGATATTAAAGAGGCAGGGACTGGCCCAGAGTGGTAGAGGCGGTACGGTTGAGAGGAGAAGGAAAAGCAATCCCAAAACCAGGCAATGGGAGCGAGGTGGTGCCATTGCTTTTGTTAGGCAAGGTTTTCCAAGGAAGAGCCCCTGAAGCTTTTGTGTGTCAAAAGCATTTTAAATGCTTGCCACAAGTGCGCTCATATGGGATTCCTTCTGTGGCAAAGAAAGCATAGGCTTATCAAAATGCTAACTGATACTGTTCAGAAGGAATCTGGAGACATCCAGAATAGACCCTTGTACAAGCTCAAAAGCCCATTCTTTTTTTTTTTTTTTTCTATAAGCTGGCTACCCAATCCAGAGCACAACATAGCTCATAAAGTAAACTTCCACATTTATGAGCTGATTCATCTCTTGATTCAATAAATATTTGTTGAGCAGCTACTGTGTGCCAGTTCTCTATGATTCCAAAGCTAGTGTTCTTCTACCATTTAAGTCTTCCTAATAAAGTACATGATACAATAGAGATCCCGGTCATTGACAACCTTCTGTCAAAACCTGAAAATAGTCTGGGCAGAACACGATATGCTCATGGCTCTGGAAAGATAATCAGGCTGATTGGCATGGCCGGGCTTGTGTCCTCAGACTTCTCACTACTCCATTCATGTCCTTCTCAAAGCTGGATGCTTACAAAGAGTGGTCCTCTATAGTCAGAAGTGCCGTTCTCAGACAAGGGTATGTGAGTATCTGCATGCGACTGCTTATAAAACTTTATGAGGATGATACACTTCAAGACATGTATTAGAAATTTGAAAAGAGGCAAAGACTGGGGCATACAACCCACTCAAAGAGGGAAAACCCAGCCCTAAGAGTGCCTTACCTTTGTCCAGGGCAGGATCCTTTTCTGTGGCCTGTAACATAAATGCTGTCATTTTGGCTTCATACAAGCCTATGAGATCTGGAAGGTGATGGAGATTGTACCCATTCCCGAGGAAACTGAGTTTCAAGTTATAAATGTCACCAGTACTTTAGAAATGTCACAAGTTTCCACATGTACTTAATAATGTCAGAATCAGGATTTGAACGTAAGTTCTTTCTGTTCCTTCCAGTATACCATTGGCATTGGTCAGGATGAGTTAGGTTATGTTGAGGTAACAAATGGCTTCAGATCTCAGAGGCTCACCATAATCAAGCAAGATTTCTTACCCATGTTCCATGGCAGCTGGGGCTTTGGTCTATGTCATGTTTACAGCAGGATCCAGCTGACAAAGCTGCCTGTTCCTGGAACTTAGCCACTCATGCAGCAGAGTGAAGAGTGAAGAGCAGTGGGTCCCACGCTGGTTCTAGAAGTCTCTGATAGAAACTGTCATTCTCAGTTCATTGGCCAAAGCAGGTCACATGGCCTTATCCACATAAAATATCACAGAGATGAGTTACCTCCCACAGGAAAGGGACCCAAATAGGAACAAAAACAACTCAGTTTACATTAGAATAGTAATGTGTGAAGTCGTCATGAGCCCCCCTGCCTTGTTCACAAATGTGATTCTGGTTAAGAAATATTTCAGATATAATCAGCCCAGCAGTCATCTTAAAAAATGAAAAAATTAAATAATGAAATGAATTTAATATTAAGCAAGCAACAATGCTAAAACATGCCTCTTGAGCATGAACCCTGCATTTGCCAAGAAAGCAACTTTCATTCTGGGAATAAACTTTCCATTTCTGGCAGGAAAATTGAATAACAGCACTGAAGTTATCCTGTGAATGGGCGTCAGGGTGTCCTATTTGAATGTGTAATGAGTACACATTGGCAGAAACCCCCTTTGTCACGTGACTTCAAAACAAACACCAGTCAGTAGGGAACTACCAGCTGTGTTGAGTAGGAAAAAAAAAAAAAAAGTGCACTCACACCCCCTCCCTCCGTGAAGCAAAAATCCCCTCTGAAATCACCTCCCCCAAGAATGCAGAGGCACAAGTGGATTCTCTCACTACAAAACCCACCCCTGAGAAGTCCTCCAGGCAAAGCCATTTGACTAAAGTTCAGAGGAAGACAGAAGTAGAACATGAAACAGAGTTCAGGCATTCTCAGAATCTTGCCTTCCCTTAAAATCAACTGCCAACTTAAAAAAAAAAAGAAAAGAAAAAGAAAAGGAAAGGAAAAATAAAAGCATTTCACAAGAGTTTAAAGAAACTGATTTCTAATGTTGGCTGATATATAAGGTCCCTTACAATCTAAGATCCTATGATTCTGTAAGTTTCTGTGATGATGGCAAGCAAATCTATTGTCTTTATTTAAGTATAGAAAAGAAAGGGAGAAGGATATGTTTTATATATTAAAATATATGTAAAGGAACAACACAGAAAGAAAGAAGGAAAGGAGGGAGGGAGGGAAGAAAAAGGGAAAGAAGGAAGAATGAAAGGAAGGAAGGTAGGAGAGAGGAAGGGAGGGAGGTAGGAAGGAAGGAAAGAAAGAAAAGAAGAAAAGAAATATGTTCTAGAAACGATACAGTCTCTTAGGTTAGGCGATCTATGTATAAAATTCTGTTCCTTAAAATTTTTTGGTATTGGACTTGATTTGTAGAAATGAGACTTCTCCAATACCCCTTTCAGAGCCAGTGAGGAAAGGAGAAATGAACTGACTTAGGTTGTTACCTTAGCCTTTTTGTAAAGGTCACCAAAGGGAAAGCCCATAAAGAACCATGGCTTTTTAGTCCCTTACCCGTCTGAGACATTGTCCTAGGATAAAGGGGAATCGTGATCGCATGTCACATTCAAGATTAAATCATTAAACTGTCTGGCTTTTTTTCCCCACAACTCTAACTATAATTCAGGTCGGAATGAGTCTGGATTATTAGGAATTGTTTCTAATTGTGCTTTTCTGACGTGCGTAGATGTTAACTCTGAAATTCTATTATCGTAATTGTTGCTAATGAATCTCCACAACTGATATTTCAGTTTTAATGTAACTGTAAGCAACATTAGCTTTCAGGTACCAAGATGCCAAAACAAGATATCTGAGTGAAAGAAAGAAAGAAAAAAGGAGAGCTGGGCATATTAGCGCTCTTCAATCCTCTCAGACAACCAACTGGGTGCCTGCTGCTTCTCTGGCTACTTCCCGTAGAAAAGGTGAATAGGCAGGAGATGTGTGGAATCTTTAGAGTATACTCAAGACACGAAGAAACTTCTGGAATAGTAATAGTGGTAAGTAGTACAGGAGAAACAGCCACAAGAAAAGAGAAGAGAGTGGTTCATTTTGAGAACAGAGAATGGGTTATGGTGTCACAGGATCAAAATGTTTTAAAAGAGAGGATTTGGGATCAATGTGGGCTTGAACATAGCTTTCTTGTCTTCTGTAATTAATTCAGATTTCTCCTTGACTCCTGAATCAAATGGTTGCTGGGGCCTTCAGGTCATAGTAGAAATCAGTGAAACTACACAATTAATTACTATATATACACATACATATAACTCTATGTATATATACATATATATGTGGGGAGATATATAAATATATATGGATATGCATACATATGTGTGTAATATGTGTATGTGTTTATATATATATACACACACCATATATACCCATACATATATGGATATATCCACAAACATATATGTGGAGATATACACATATACATACATATATGAATATATGTGCACACACATTCATATGTGTATTTAACTGATCATGGCATGGTTATTCTTTTTATAATTGAATTTTTAATTTTTTAAAAAATTTTGAATTTAAAAAAAATTTTTAAATAAACTGAACCCCAATCTTATACCATCTAAAAGTATAAACGCCTTTTGGATTAAAGATAATTGTAAAAAAAAATACATCCAAGAAAATTCAGCATATTATATGCATGTATATGTACAATCTGCAGGTTGAAGGAGACTTTCTTGACTGATGCATTTCTTGATGAAATGGAGAAGCTATAAAGAAAAGATAGATATAAAAAAAGGAAAAGAAAAAAGAAAAGGTAGACATTATCATATACAAATTTGAAACTTTTTTTTGCAAAAGAAAGATTCTATAACAAGTTCAGTAGACAAATGATGGGTCCCAAAATATTTGTACCATAGATGAGAATCATTTTTGTTTGTTTGTTTTCTTTTTTACAAATCAACAAAAATAGACAAATGAACTCCTGGAAAAATGAAAAAATAATTAGAATAGGAAATTCACAGAGGAACAAACCCAAACGGCCAATGAGCAAACGAAAATACGTTCACAGTAAATCATACTCAGGGAAATGCAAATTAAAGTAACAATAATGTCTCTTTTTATACCCATCATAGGAGCAAACATTGAAATGATCAGTAACCTCTGTAGGTGGTAGGTAGTAAGAAATGGGTGCTCACAGAGTGGTGAGAAAAATCCAACTGTTCCAACCACTGTGGCAAGCCGTTTAACAGCACACACACACACACACACACACACACACACACACAAGTTAAACATATATGTGCCATTCAACGCTGCCATGGCCTTGACACCTCTCAGATCACCAGTGCTCAAGGGCACCTGTCAAAGGACATTTAATGCCGTAGTGTTTGTAGTAGCAAGAAAAGGAAAGGGGAGCAAGGATCAAAGTAAGTGAGGATAAGTGAGAATGTTTGCATAGATGAAGGCTCATTCATACCACCAATTATCATGCAGCCATTCCAAAAAAACGAGTTATAGCTGAAAGGCCACTTTTGAAAGATTCCTATACAGTTACCCTCTAACTGAAAAAAGAATAGTGAGACATAGAAAATGCACATGACGCAATGCTTCTAAGACGGGCCATCACCACACCTCTCCCACAGGTAAGTGTCAGTGTGAAATGTGCAGATATGACTGTGGAGCAAGGGGGGAAATGTACAAGTGCTCGCCATGCGAGAGCTACATGGTGCACTGGAGATGCGAAGGGGAATGGAAAGGGAAGTTGAAGGTAAACGTGAAGGAAAAACAAGATTTTAAATAACAGATAAATACCTGTATGAGATAACATGTATGTATTTATGCAAAATTACATATCTATATACTGTATAGATGAAAAATTAGAAAAAAGAATGAAAAACTATTTCAACCGCAAGCCCAAAGCATAATAATATTAATAATAATAAAAAATAGGGGCACCTGGGTGGCTCAATCAGTTGAGCATTTGTCTTCAGCTCAGGTCATGATCTCTGGGTCCTGGAACTGAGCCCCACATTGGACTCCTGGCTCGACAGACAGTCTATTTTTCCTTCTGCCTCTCCCCTTGCTTGTGATTTCTCTCTTTATCTCTTAAATGAATACATAAAATCTTTTTTTTTAAATCTTAAGAAAAATAGGGGCGCCTGGGTGGCTCATTGGGTTAAGCCGCTGCCTTCGGCTCAGGTCATGATCTCAGGATCCTGGGATCGAGTCCCGCATCGGGCTCTCTGCTCAGCAGGGAGCCTGCTTCCTCCTCTCTCTCTCTCTGCCTGCCTCTCTGCCTACTTGTGATCTCTCTCTGTCAAATAAATAAATAAAATCTTTAAATCTTAAGAAAAATAATAATAATTAATAGAATATTTATTGAACCCTCACTATTGACAGGCACTGTCCTAAGCTTATTTGACTTATGAATCCTCACCACAACCTTACAATGGAGATCTTAATATCTTTGTTTTCATCAAGAGCCCAACTCACTGCTCTGTAACTGTAGAACAGCACATTTGAAAAATTCAAATGAAATCAATCATCTCATTTGCTTCTTTAATGATCTTGGTCTGTTTACTTTAGTGTCTGCATCTAAAAGATGGAATTTAACGCGTACCATAAATAAATCAATATTGCCCAACAAGCTAATGTTGGCATAAGTCATCTAAATCAAGGGCAACTGTCTTCATAATTAACCACTTCCGTCACTCATTTCTTCCACAAGGAACTCCTGAACAATTTCTGCACAGTTCTATGCCCTGGGGATTCGTTGGTGGCCGTGGCAGCCTCTAAGCCTTTGACAGCTAAGGGTGGTGTCCTAGTGCATTTTGACCTCTGGTTCTGAAACTGGGTGAGAAAAATTATCTGGCCTTACTCTGACAACATCATGGGGCAAGATTTTGATCCTTTCCGAGAAAGGGGCAGTTTCCAGTGACATAGAAACTCCCCCTGATCTGAACTGATTCATGGAACCAGACAGCCAAAATGGACAGGCCACAGAAGAAGCCTTCATTGCCCTGCCCACCACTGGCACTCAACAAATCATTTCTTCACTGGTGTTTCAGAGAGAAGGTAGGGGTTGCTAGCTGCTTCTTCTATTTTCATAACTAATTTAAGCATTCTCTTATCTTTGGTCTGATGAAACACCAAGTACCAGAACACCAACAGTAATATGCTTTATGTTCAAATACCACTACTCCCCACTCCATGCATTTCTGTTCCCATCCAAAACCCACTGTACACAACCCCGCAGTGAGGTCAAGGTGTTAAAATAGAGACTGTGATTCAGGTATGGCTGAAGAAAGTCGCTAACGAATTGACTGAGGAAGTAAACACCACTGAGAAAATCCTGAGCATTGGTCCGGTCCTCTGAATTTGGATCCTAAATGAGACCCTGAATCTGTAAATACACAGATGAAGAAAGAGCTCTGGTGTCTCACAGCTCCGTCTGTCTGAGAGCCAAGACTTTCAATCACGCATGTGTGTATTGCAGGCCCCTGGCTTTCCCTTCTTGTCCTGACTTTGGCTGCCTCTCACATGGTTCTTGGCAAGGTACACTCTGGAGAGGCCTGGAAAACTTTCCATCTAGTCACTTCCTTTGGTTAACTATTAGCGGCTCTGGTAAAAGTTGTTGGTAGGGCATTGGAAACAGCTATCCAAAAAGAGGTTTTCAGTTTAACTAAAGAACGTAAGAGTTCATTCACTTGGGTATTTCAGGAATCCTGTGCTCCAAACGCTGAGATAACATGAACAAAGGTGAAGCCACAAACTGAGAAATGATGTCTTCTCCCTTCTCCAGGACTAATCAGCTCAGCTGGTCAAAGGAGGGACGGTAACTCATATCACATAACAAACGCAAACAAAGCTCTCTCATTGAGTTCCCATAACAGCCTAAAACATGTATATGAGAATCTCTGCTTAACAAAGTTAGAGACTTGGACTCAAAGTCCTTAAACTTTGCATTAAATCATACAGCCTCATGCCATTGAATTTATACAAGTTTTGGGTACCTTACCCAAGAAAGTAAGAAGTTTGAACTCTTTGCTCTCAAAAAGGTCTTTCTAACACTCTAAGTCCATGAATCAGTTGACCTGGCAGGCAATAAATAATTCCTCTCTTATAATTTCCACATAGTTTTTCCCTTCCCACCCTTGATTTCCCAGCAAACTCTGAGGGCCAATAAAATTATATTCTGCACATTGAGGTGCTAGAGAACAGTTCACACATTAGTTGTCAATATAGTGTAGCCCTTTTCCTCCTGAAGCCCTTGCTTCACCCGTGTTTACATTGCTCCGTTCCATCAGTTTAGAGCACATTAAAAAGCAGAACTGGGTTAGTTGTTTTACGTTGGTGGTGAACTTTGTGCCTCAACTGTATTGCAACCCCCAAAGTTTACTCAACTCCACCTGGCAGTTCAGCTCTTTGAGATAAAGTAGGTTTCTCTCTGTGGGAAACCAGAGCAGTTTATCTTTTCACTCTGCCACTGGCATACAGCTGGCTGGGCATCTAATAGACAGCCATCCAGTGGAAAGTAATAAAAAAAAAAATAAAAAAATAAAAAAAAGAGGAACATGAAGGGAGTAATGCATGTAAGAGGAATTAAAACCTACACCTTGTTTGGGGAGGCCTGTTAAAGACCAAGAAATGTGTGTGTGTGTGTGTGTACACATGCACACATGTGTATATCCAGGATAGTGTGAATATGTGCATGGGAGGGGGATGGGAAACTGTGAATGAAAGACTCTTGGATAAATAGCTAATAAGGAGCAATTCCTCTTATCTACATTCTGAAGCACTATCAGATTTGGATCCATTTCTCATGAGAGAAATGGAAAGTTACATTTTGTTAATTTTTAACAAAACCATATGTAGTGATTCTCTTAGAGAAAATTACAGTGACAGCAACAAAGTCATAAAAAATGTATATAAGAAAACAATACAATGTCAGACTGCATGAGAGAACAGACTGTGTGCTGGGGCTTTGATGGTAATGCTAAGCAATAAAAAAATTCCTACTGCAATCTATACAAGTAAACTGCCTGAAACTTCTTCTGTATTCAAATTTGTTACAGAAGAAGAAAATGGGCTTTTCCAGCTCCAGCCAATCCTAGTATTATGAGCTGAATTGTTTTCCTCCAAAAGATCCAAATCCCCAGGACCTGTGAATGTGACCTTATTTGAAAATAAACTCTTTACAGATGATCAGATTAAATGAGGCCATTACAGTGGGCCTTAATCCAATAGGCCTGTGTCCTTATAAAAGGAGAAGGGGGAACTTGGACACAGAGGCAGAAATGCATACAGGGGGAAAGTCAGGTGAACATGAAGACAGAAATCAAGGTGATACTTCTACAAGTCACGGAATGCCATTGATTTCCAGCAGATCCTCAGAAACTAGGATACAAGAATGGAAAAATTCTTCCTTTATAGTCTTTAGAAACATCAAATCTTACAGACACCTTCATCTTGGACTTCTAGCTTCCAGATCTGTGACATGATACATCTTTATTCTGCAAACAGTACCACCTTCTGGTATTTTGTTATGACAACCCTAGCAAATGACTATGCTTAGGTTTTCTCAAGGTCTCCTTCTATCCCCACACATCTCTCCTCATGTCCCTTTCTCTGCACAGCATCTCCAAAAGAAAGAAAGTATTTGAGGAGAACTGGGTTTCCCCTCCATTTTCCTCTCATCCTTGAATCCTTGAATCTCATCTTATCCTTCACCTTTGAAGCCGAATTTCGTAAGTGTTCATAAGAATCTTCCAGCATAACCTTAAGTGGCTAATTCTACCCAAGGGCCAAATGGTAAGAAAAACTATTAACCTGGGAAATTTTCTTCCCAAAAGGTTTGAGGTGAGTGAGGGCTGTTGTTCTTGGAAATCCTACTACAGCAGTTGAAGAGGAGAGAAAAAGAATTTGCCTCTAAATGTTCCTTCAGTTTACATCTGATACCAAGCAATGAAATTAGATTCAGACTGTCTGTTTGGGACCCACATCAAAATTGCTGCACTGTTTCTAAGCAGCTGATTTGGACCATACATTTAGACAGGTTTAGTTTGCTTGCTTTGCTGCTGCTGTTTCCTCCTAGAGGAGAGTGGTTGGATACTGATACTTGGAATTAGGTTGGAGTTAGTGAAGGGATGAGCCAAAGGACTGGCATTTGGAAAATAAATTTAGTATTAATTTAGAAAGGTCAGTGGGTTCAAGCAACCAAGAGGTGGACAGATGGCAGTGCATGCTGGGAGTTCCTGGCAAAGAGTCAGTCACTAGAAGGGTTGGTTGAATGAAATGCTTTTGTATCTAGGTTGCAGGAGGAACAGGAAGCTGTGATAGATTTGGCAGCTTCTAATACAAAATTTATTAAAGAGGAATGAATTTGATTATAAACAAATGACAATTTATTTTTCATATCTCTATTCAATTTCCTCAGAGAATTTTCCAGGAAGAGATGACCCTCTTAAATCAGTATTCTAAGGGTGTAGGAGGTTCAGATATGACAACTGGGCTTCAACTTATCCATATCAATGAGCTTCAAAAAAAAAATGGCAGGAGTCTAAGAAAAACATCCAAACACAGACAAGATTTATTCCCTCCTAACTATAGCAAAATCACAGGGGAAAAAGAATGTCATATAGAATGATTTAATAAAAGGTTAGGATCTTGGTCTTCCAGTAAGAAAAGCAGAGTATCTCAACTCTTCTAGAAAGAAGAAGCTATTGCTCTTTGTGATGAAGGTTTCCTCTGCCAGATAACCCATGCAATTAAAAGGCAAGATTTGTCATTTGGCTGGTCACTGTAAGAAGACCTCTGACAAGCACACTTTAGAGGCACCACTGCTTCTGATCCAAGCCAGTTTCAAACATTTGTCCTTGAACAATAATGGGCCCCCCTTCCTTACTCACTGTGATAGTAAATTTTTTGTGTCAACTTGGCTGGGTCATGATGCCCAAGTGCATGGTCAGACATTATTCTAGATATTTCTGTGAAGGTATCTTTGGATGAGATAAACATTTAAATTGGTGGATCTTAAGTGAAACAGAGTGCCCTTCATAAATGTTGGTGAGCCTCATCCAATCAGTTGAAGGCCTGAATAGAACAAAAGACAGACCTCCCCTGAACAAGAGGTAATCCTGCCAACAGATGGACTTTGGACTTTATATGCAACATCAGCTCTTTCAGGCTTTCCAGCCTACTAGCCCACTCTGCAGATTTTAGACTTGCTAACCCTCACAATTGTATAAACCAATTCTTTAAAATAAATCTCTTGCTATACATACATACATACCGTTGGTTCTGTTTTTTTTCTGGAGAACACTGAAAACACACTCATATAGAGATTTGCCCTCAGAAGCTGTCTAATAACCTTCAAGCAGCTACCAAAGATGTTCCAAATTCAGTTTGAATAATGCTTATGGGTCAGCTTCAGTGGTCCGTGTTGCAACAGCACATGTGTATTTCAGATAGCCAAGATGCTTTAATGAAGCTTTAAAACATCAGTTCGATTTTCAAGGACAAATGTGTCTACCGATTTTGTCAGGCCTGATCATGCTGTTGGAGAAGGCACTGACTGTGTCTATCCACGCCATATTTGTCACCCATCTCCATATCCCCAGCAGGATGCCTGGAATGGAGCAGCTAATCATTGAAGGGTGGCACTGAAATTGTGGGACAGGGTGTGCTGATGCAAGCCATCTCTACCCTACTATTTGGATATTTGCCAATCCCATTCCCCAAAACCAGGCTACCACAGTAGGAAAAAGTAATATTTAACATTTACTGCATGATCACTACATGCCAGACCTCAAAATAACTTGAGGAAGGATCTGTATTGTCTCCCTTTTACAGACCAGGAAATGGAGACACAGAACAGGAAGTAATTTGCCCAAAGTCTCACACACACATACAATCACAGGTCCAGGAAGATGCAGAGCTGGGATTTGAGCCGCAGTAATGGAGCAAGAAGATTAGCAGTCTCCGGAAACTCCTAATTAGCTTTGTACCCTGACAACCCTGGAGCCTGGTGGGAAGGATTAAACTCATGCTAGTAGAAGAACTACAAGGGCCTTGATTCAGCATATACTGCAGGATCAGACAATTCTTTGGTATGGGGGACTGACCTGTGCCCTGTGTCATGTTTAGCAGCATCTCTGGTTTCTCTGCTCATAGATGCACCATCTCCCAAGTTGTGACAATTGAGGTTACTCCAAACATTGCCAAATATTCCCTTTGGGATAAGAAAGGACCACCTCAGTTGGTAATTGATAGCTTACAGTACTGAAATTCACTGGTTACCATTTTTACCTAAACCCAGTGTGATTACAGTATTCTTTCTCACAGTTACTTCTGGGGGGGTTCTCATATACTTTATTCATCATATCCCAGGGCAGTGTGCATGCAGCTGCCCCTTAAGATGAGATTTTTCTCAAGGTGGATAGAGGCTGAGGCAGGGAGGTAAAGGAGCAAAATGGCAAATAAGACACGAGGTACATTACCATTCTGTTTAATGGCCTGTTTTGTCCTTAGGGTCCTGATGTGCTGCCCGGGAGCCTTGTGTTTCCTTGGATTTGAAATACCTACTGACTGGAGGGCCCTGCCCCCCGATGATGTCAGAGCTTCTGCCAGGATCCCCAGAAACCCTTTGATGCTGATGAAGAAAGGCTGGAGGCCACGCTTGTCTACCACTCTTTCTGCAAGTTCTGCTCCTTCTGCCTGGAATGCCCCATGCCCACCTCAGCCTTGTCACTCTCAGTCATAACTACCCAGTCTATTTCATTGGTAAAACATTATCATTGGAAATCATCATATTTGTTTATGGGTTTACCTGCAGAATGTCTGTCTACATCACTTTCCACCCACCACTAGAATGTAAGTTCCAAGGAATGCAAACCAATAACTCCATCTCCCAATTCCTAGGAAAAACAAAACAAAACATGACCAATATATAATGGGTATTCCATACACATGTACTGAATTAATTAAGTAACCCTAGAAGCTATCTTGTACTTTTTACATGTCTTTTTGTGAACTATAAACAGTTCAAGAAATGATCTCTATGGGGCAGTGGGGCACATGAGTCAAAGGAAGAGTATTAAAAGTTGAGTTTCTGGCTGTCATGGTATTGTATGCCTGGAGAGAGTGGTTTTTGCATCCTAGTGATCTCAGAACAGACTTGCAGACAAACTGTCACCAGTCTGCCAAGACCTTCTGGTTCCAGTGTGGAACACGAATCCCTATATGACTCAGCCACTCTTTGCTCCTACTATGCACGTACCCCACCCTTGTTATTCCTTCATGTGTGAAGAGTCATGGGACCTGGCCCAACTGACTCAGCTCAATATTTCACTGCTTTGCCCTTTCGTCTTTCTCATTCATGAATTCTGTTGGGGAATAGAAGAGTTTGTGTGGGATGAGGAGAAACACATATGTAATAGAAAAACAAAACTGTGAAAAGCAAAAAATGTCTTTAATGGAACTATGAAATGACTATAGGTTGATTCATCAGTGGGAACACATGGAAATGATTATCCCCAAATTCAACAGTTATGAAACCTGAAACTGTTCAATGTTTTGTTCAGAATTACGTATTTGGCCTTTGGACATTTATGTGAGTTGTCTGTTCAAATACCAAGGAAAACATCTAATTGGTTCATTAAAAGACTCATAAATGGATCTTCTGCTTTCTTCTGAATTTATAGTGGAGAAACAAGAAACAGACCACCTAAAAGGAGCTTTGACTTGATGCCTCCACAGCTGGGAAATTCCTAAATCAAGTTTGATTTGTATCCAAGGGCTGGAATGAGGTTAACCGGGAAGTCATAGCAGGAAGCGGGTTGCTATTCCGACCTTGGCCTTCTCAGCCTATTCTAGGTATGGGTACCACTGTACAGAAGTTCAGATCACACCAACCAGGGACAAGATGTCAGCTCATAGTTTTCTTTCCAGTTTTGACTCTAGTATGCTATTCTCTGCTGCCATAATGACCATAATGATACCATATGGATGGAGCTGACATGGTTAATCAGTGATTCCATGAACTATCTCCAGAGGTCACAGAGTAACCACAGCCAAAATATTTTCCTATTAGTAGTATATCACCAATGTAACAACATTTCAGATTTCTTTGAATCCTCCATGTAGGAAAGGTAAAGGAGTATTCAAGTGTTCTGTAGGTTCCTGGTCAGGCAACCAATAGACTCATTGTGTTCAGCTCCACACCCCTCACCCAGCTCTTTTTTTCATTCATCAAGAAAATTACCCTTGTCTCTAAGGTCTCTGTATTCCCTTTGTATTATAAGCTCTTTACACATAAGCTTTGGGTTCTCTGCTTCAATTCCTCTACCCAGATATAAAAGGACAAGTGAAGTACCAACTGTCAGTATATATTTGTAAAGATTATCTGGAAAAAATAATAGAAGCTATAAACTTAGACAAAACAGGATGTATTTGGTATCTCTGCTATGCCAAATAGTTTTGATATTTCCTCTTAGGTTTAAACATTTTTAGTCAGTCAAAGCCAAAGTTCTCACTCATATTAGGTAAAAATAAGAAAGGGCAGTGTTAAGTTTTCGCATAACAAGCATCACAACTCAGGAATATATCCCAGGGATAAGCTTCAGAGGACTGGTTAGGCAGAAAGACCTAGAAACAAGTCTCTGCAAAAGAAGAAAATGGAAAGGGGGGCACCTGGATGGCTCAGTGGGTTAAAGTCTCTGCCTTCGGCTCAGGTCGTGATCCCAGGATCCTGGGATCAAGCTCCGCATCTGGCTCTCTGCTCTGCAGGAAGCCTGCTTCCTCCTCTCTCTGCCTGCCTCTCTGCCTACTTGTGATCTCTGTTTGTCAAATAAATAAATAAAATCTTTAAAAAAGAAGAAGAAGAAGAAGAAGAAGAAGAAAATGGAAAGGAAGATGCACAGGGGATGGATAGACATGAAAACTAAGATCCTCCACTCCACACAAAATTGGAGAAAATTCTATCTGTCATTTGCAGACTTTAGGGAGATAAAATGCCTCCCCATGCATGGCTGGTGGCTCCCAGTGTATCCAGCCAAGGTCATGAAAATTAGGGTCCTCGGGAAGTTTCCAGTGAAAGCACCTGAGTGCAAATATCTCTAACTCACATGGGACAGAGGCCATGAAATCAGGAACATGTGGAGATCTTTGCATTCACTGAGTAAGTATTTACTGAAAGCTCACTACGTTGTAAGTACTGTTCTAGGTTCTTGAAGTACGGCAGTGAACACAACAGGAGAACGGCAAGAACAACCATACCTCCAAGGAGCATATTTTCTAGTGGGAGGAAATATATGATAAGAAGCAATAAGCAATGTAGGAGGTTAGACAGATATGGTGGAGAAAAATAGATGTCATGGGAAGAAATCAGGAAGGTTGGGAGTGTGGTGCAACTTTAAATAGGGTGGTTTGGGAAGACCTCAGTGAGGGGGTGACATCTGAGTCAGGACCTGAATGAAGTTAAGGCATGAACCAAGTGGATATCTGGGGGAAGAGGGCCCTGCAAGCCACTGGCTTGTCTGCATCAGCCCCAGAGTTAAGGTGTGGCTGTGATTGTGTTGATGGATTGCACATGCCTCCGTGCTCATCTGGCTCTCTTCTGTTCATCCCCAGGTCTCAACTTAGTGCTGATTGCCTAGAGATAGCATTCTTTTTCTTCGTGTCTAGGTTAGAAACCTTTCCTGCCTCCTCCCTGCATTCTGCATCCCGTGTCAAAACAGTCACCACACTTTGTGATATCAGCTGCTCAACTGGCTTCTTTCCATGTTATTCTGAAAGGAAGGAAAAAGCCCTCTCACTCAACACAGAATCCCCCATAGCCAGCCCAGCACTGAGGAGGCAGCGCTGTGCGGGGAGTCTGACCACTTGTGTCCCTACCCTGGCTCTCCCACGTACTTAATATGTGCTGTTGGGCAAGTGACTTCACCTAAGCCTCAGGTTTCTGGTGAAATGGGAGATTAGAGCTAGCAAGCGCCTAGGACAGAGTAGATGATTGATAAATGAATCTAACTATCACCACATCCTCCGGGAATGTTTTAATCCACAGAGAGCCCTTCCTTCTGTAATTGCGCATCAAAGGCAATGTCACCAATGAAATAAGCGTGAATTTTAGATTCAGATAAGTCAGAGTCTATTGGAAGACAGAGCGCAATATTCTCTAATTATATAAAGGGAGATAAAATTCTCTCTTTCAAAAGTTGGTGAGGTTAAGGAAGGTAACATTTACAAGGGGCTTCCCATCTAGTGGATACTCTACAGAAGCTGTCTGCTCTCCCCACTGCCCACACTTACCCTGTGAGTAGCCTGTGTTTCCACATCGTGGTGGGATGCTTCCTAAACATCTCTGAGGAGTCATCTAATTTTTTCTTAGGCCCATACTCTGGTTTCTCCAGGAGACTGCAAATTCTATTTCTCGGAGATTCTCATCATGCCTTGCACAGGACATTCCTAGAAAAGGCTTTCAAATATGAATTGAATGAATAATAAATAGGGGGAGGAGAGAGGGAAAGAGAGAGAGGTTTTGTTAAGTCAAGGGTTATATCAGGAATAGAAACTGAGGAATGGTTCATGGAAATCAATGTAAATGACTCATGCAAATGAGCTGACTGAAATACATTTAGGGCTCCCTTAGGGGGGAGAATTCCATTTCCATCCCTAGGATAGATACTTATCTGTTCGGAATCACTTAGATACCGCCCTGCCTGAAGAAAGAGATGACCTCTCAAGATCCTTTTTTTAACCTATTATATTTTCTCGCTCTCTTTTTGTCTAATAAATTTATCAATAAACTTAGAGGACAACATTATTGCCTGAATGAGATGCATATTTTCCCACATGGTACAAATGAAATATTCTAAGAGATAACATGGTTACAGTTCAAGGCATTACTAAGAAAAGCTAGCTATGTTTTTATCAGATGAAAGAATCTCACTGCAGATAAGCCAATCGACTATTTAAATCCTAAACAGGGTGATTTTGAACCATGCAAAAAATTAATGCACAGCTTCTGGGACTGTAGAATGCATAACGAAAAGACACGATGCATCATTTATAAGCTACTATTGGTAACCTGAGTGCTGAGAGATGAGAAATTTAAACAATGTAAGAGAAAGTGATTCAACACATAGAGAATGATATCTGTTTCATGAAATGAGACCGACATATTTGAAGCAATGAATCAAGAATTTACGAATTCACCCAACTAAAGCACAGATGAAAAGAATCTATGGCACCCCATCAACATTTGGAATATTTAAATACAGCAGTGTTTCTCCCTCTGGGACCCAAGGACCCTCAGAGGATCCACGGGCACCTTTTCAGGGGTCATGAATTATATAACATTTTTAAATTTTTGCACAGTGATGTTAATGATGTACGGTTTAAACTCTTTTACAGTTTTAACAATAGAACTGTGTTCATTTTTCATTGCTGCTGTAACATATTACCACAAATTTAGGACATTAAAACAACATAATTTTATTATCTTAAGAGTTCTGGAGGTCAGAGGTCTGACATGGTTTTGCTGGGCTAAACTCAAGGAATCAGCCAGACTGGACTCCTTTCTGGGGGCTCTAGGCATGATTCCATTTTCCTGCCTTTTTAGCTTCAAGATGTCACCCACATTCTCTGTCTCTCTTCAGAGTCAGTGACATGGCATCTCTCTGACCCTGTTTCTCTTATCACATCTCTTCTCTGACAATAGCCTGGAAAGTTTCTCCAAGTATAGGAATCCAGGGAATTAGATTGGGCCAAGCTGGATCATCTCCCTGTTTCGAGGTCCTTAAACTAAATCACCTCTGCAAGATCCCTTTGGTTGTGTAAGGTAACATATTTACCGGTTCAGGAGATTAGGATAGGGAAGCCTTAGGGAGACAGTATTCTGCCTAACACAAGAACTCTTTTTTCATTTATAATTGGCAACTGAAAAGCAGTTTCTGGGAATAAGATTTTTAGCTTCATAAATTGGCATTTTTCAAATTGGAGTAAGCAAACACACAATCCCAGATATCTTCAATATTTTTAAGATTTTTCATTGAGAAACATAGGCATTTAGCTTCTTTTCATCAGTGTAACTTTGCTGAGCTTTACCACCAAATACTCCATCTGATGGCGATGCCATCTTACCAATATATACTTAGAATTCCAGAGGGTGCATGTTAACAGTGTAGATAGTATTACACCAGACCTATTGCCATTCCTGGAAACACTCAATAGTCATTTTCTGCTATTGGATATCAGTTTCATCCTTACCAGGTGGAAAGAAGAGTCCATTAGACACCTGTTCCAGAATAACATAGGAGAAAGACTCCTAGTAAAGGATGATGGGGCTGGAGGAACTCACACACCCTGTTGTCCCTACAACACTTTATGACACAAAAGAAACAGCATATCTTTGATCAAAGTTAGAAACAGAGCAGTTAGTTAAGTTGCAAATGAAAAATGTTGTAAGGAAAAGAAGCAGTGGGACGACATGAGAGATCCATGGAAAAAGGAGATCATAGAGAGTGGCGATTCTTAACCAGGGGTCCACTGAAGAACTTCCAGGGAACTCTGAACCCCCAATATTCTGAGTATTTGTGAGTTTTTCTTAGGAGAAAGATCACATCATTCACAGTATTCTCAGAGGTTCATGACTCCAAAATGATTGAAAACCACTGTTCTTGCATGGAAGAAAAAGTCACCCGGGGATTCTGAGAGATAGAACAACCAACCAATAAAATGGAAAATTGGAATGAATGGCTGGGACAAGGGGAGGACAGGGGTTGATTCATATGAGTAAATGTTCATTAAACGGTGTTTTAAAAATGATATGGAAGGCTTACAGATCTTTTTACATTACCAACTGGGTTTTTCTTTTCCTCCTACTGCACAGCATAAGCCAACTAGCTGCCCAGTCCTCCTCAAGACATGGCCTTTGGCCTTGGCCCTCCATCCTTGACCTCTTGTGAAGGTACTGCAGTTACAAAGCCCCAGGAGCTCAGATGTTCTGAAGACACATTGACACACACGCACACATGTGCATGCATGCCCACATGCACGCACGCAAACACATGGCCTTTTGTAAAAGAAGCTATTATGACCCAAAAAAGGAATATGAGGCTTACAATGTCTCTTTCCTGTCCAATTAACCTAAAATAGACGAAAAGAGAGAACACCACTCTCAGATGTACTGTTTTTATAACACATTTTAAATGCTGAGGTTTACAATGACCACCTCTTAAAAGAAGAAAATGCATTTACTAGCAAAATGCAGTGGGACCCTACCCCAGAAGTAGGAGGAGGATAGGACGATTCTTCTGGAAATATTTACTCACATTTACCTGTGTTTACTGTGTGGAATGCCAAATTCTACAACTGAGTCAACACACTGATCTCTCATTGTGTCTTTTTAATCACTTTCTCTCACATTGAATAGCTTAAGTTTCCACATCTCTGCCATTCCATTATAAATACAGCTCATTCACATTTGGCTAAAACACTCCATGTTACTTCTTGGATTCCAATTACCCAACAGAAGGTGCATTGAATTCGCCTAGGAAACAAGGACAATGTCTGTTTGTAAAAGTTTATGGCATTCCCTCTCCCCACCCCACCCCCAGAGTATGTTAGACATCTAAGAAAGTCAAACCCTAAGGGAAAATATAAACAAGCGCTTGGAATATACACACAATTACATATCCTATTTGTAAAAAATACTGCCACCATCTTGCCAGGCAGTGAAAAGAGGAAACATTTATCCCTGTGTAACTCACAACAGACTTATTTTTTTTTTCTCTCCACCAAGGCCTAAATTAAATGATAAATGCATCATTTGACTGAAATATACCAGAATTGCAAATGTTAAGATTCCAAGTGTAACATAGTAACATTGAATCCTACTCTTATTGATAAGGCAGTAATATTAGATGGATCGATAAAGCTCACAGAAAATTACAACATCAAATTTCTAAGAATAGCAGAGCAAGAGAATATATTTAAATAATCCTTTCTAGTGGTTGGAAAATGCATTAAATTCCCTAGAAAGCAAGAGACCTTATCATATATGTATGTACATACACATAAACACATATAACTCACCTGGAAACTCGCACCTATAAGTAGCTCATGAGTTCAGTAAAATTGATTATGTGGTGTAGCTGAGGAAAAAACTCAGGATTTGGGATCAAACAGACCTGAGTTTAGAATTCTGTATTTGCTACTCACAAGCTGTTTGATTTGGGACAAAAGAAGTTGCTTCTCTGAGCCTTGGTTGCTTGGGAAAATAATGGCTTCCTTACAAGATCATTAACAAGATTGGCTTGCATAGAGTAAGCACCAGAGAAATGAAAGCTATTAGCATCAGTCACGTAATTCCTTAATTCATTCATCAGGCACTGAGTTCCTACTCCCTCCACTGCATTGTGCCATAATGGAAGCCTAGACATATCCTGATCTTAGTGCAAAAGGTACACATTACAGCTCATATATTCTTTTTTTTTTTAATTGCTCAATTTAGTTTACATTTTGAACCCTCATTCTGCCTATTTGTAGATACTTAAGTTCAACCAAATCAGGATCCTTCCTTCATCTTTTCTCTGGGATTATGTCATGAATTAGAAGGTAAAATAGTGAAAGGTATAAGCTCACAATCTAGTGAAAGAGAAAAATATCTATTTTTAAATAATGTGGTAAACATTATTACAGTGGGATAATGATATTTTGTAATATTAATACCTCTTCTTTAGAACCCCTGGGTTTTGCCCCTTTTAGCATTACAGGATTCATTGCCAAAAGGCTCTTAACAGCAAAAAGCATGGTAAACATTTTGAGTTGCAAAAGCCTAGGCCCAAGGGAAGTCAGGGCACAGAAACAACAGGATGGGGTTAGAGCTAGATTTCCCGCATGCCTCCTCCCAGCCTCCACCCATCTCACCAACTACCGAATCACATTTCCTCAGAGGGTGGGGAGAAAGAAGGGTCTGAACAAACAGGAGAACTTCCATGCAGCTGAGTCTGCAAGAAGGGATGTCATGCATCCCCTTTCCCTATAGAGCAGATGACAGGACTCCCCCCACCCCACCCCCTTACCCCCCACCCCACCCTGGTGAGAATGAGAGCTCCAGTGACGGAAGAATTGATGCTCCAGTCTCTCACAGAGCCCTGGAGATAACATTCAGACACCAGAGACGTATCAGCATGCTAGATCTAGGAGGACTAGATCTCAGACTACCTCACTGAGTTAAGAAAATGTTCTCATATTTCTGAGAGTGATCTAGAGAAAGACAGGTCTTGGCACTCTAAGTTTTCCCATGCCCAACATGGCCAGGGAACGTGTATTTCTCTGTTCCCAGGAAGCACACCAGAGCAGAGAATTTTGCTGAATCTGCCTTCAAAGATGAGAATGAACCATGTTAACTAGCCACCTATCTGTACTGTCCGCACTGACAACCACTGGAACGGTGAAGACAATGGGCTTCAGGCCAGCAAGAATAGATCATGACCAAGAAGATATTCCCTAACCCAAATAATCTGGGTCTATAAGAGCCCAAGTCAAATGGGTTTAGATATAAACCCAGAGAAGAGATGGGAGAAGTATCCTGTTTCCCCAAGTGTTGGTATCCAACAAGAGGCAGAATGAGGGTTCACAATGTAAATTAAATTGGTCAATAGAAAAGACTTATCTGAGCTGAAATACATCCACTCTTTTGGACCATAAGGTCGAGACTGCAGGGCAAAGTAACAAGATATAAAGAGAATGTGGGTCTCTGACACAAAGGGACATTATGCCAGCTTTGGGCCCAACATCAATTCAGACTTTGACATAAATTAGTAACAAACATCTATCTTGTTTTAGATTTTCCTGTCACCCAAAACCAAATAATTCATATGGACGAAGTTCTATGTAGGGCAGAGTACACTGGCCAATTTCTGAATTGAACCCAAAGATTCAAGCTAGCTGCTCCTGGATGGGAGCTTTTTCCTGCCATGGAGCTGAATGCATCTAGCTCTTATAACCTTGATGACTGATTCATAGAGAAACTCCCAGACTCATCTAACAACTTACTTATAATTTGACTTTCTGTACAGCATATCTACAAGGACAGTATATTGTGAGGGTCTGGTGAGATGAAAGGATCTGATACCCTAACAGTTGTAATTCTCATTGCATTTGATAAATTGGTGTCCTCATTTTTATTGTAGTCTCTACGAGTCCATTCCACAAGAGTGAAACCCCCCACTGCACTGACCAGATCAAGTTTCTGGAAATTCATAGGCTAGTTTACAGGCAGAGCAAACTCTCCAAGATGATGGTAACCTACCCGGTGTCTTTGGACACTCACCCCACCCCTCCCACCATCGCTCCAAACTTGCCTTGTGCTTTCTTTTCTAAACGTTAACAATCACAATCATAGTGGGATGCTATCCCCCTCAAATGATTAGAGTGTGTGCTACCGTCTGTTACGCTAGCACTCATTATCCAAGAACATATGGTACGTGGGGGAAAACATGTATTCATGTTGTCCCATAATGGATCTTTATATACATTTTATTTTTAGAAAATATTTTAGGGATAAATAAAATTATAAAAGACCAGCTCTGCTCTACTGTGATTACAAGACGATTCTGGACTCATGCTTTCCTTCAGCTTGATTATGGACTATTCCACTTAGCAGCTGTGTGACACCAGGCAAGTTCTTCAGCTTCTCTAAGGCTTAGTTTCTTCATCTGTAGAACAGGAAAGGTAATGGTCCCAACTCATTAGCTTCTCATCAGGATGAAATTAGCATAATATATCTAGAGTTCCAGGATATGCCTGGCACATAGGAAGGGCTACCAACTCTTATTCTTGTGAGGATTGCAACAATCCATGTAAAATACTGACTGTTCTGCCTGGCACAATATGTGCTGTCATTATATGTCAGCCATTAGCGTAATGATCAGCCAAAGTCACTCAGTACACCCTTCTCCTTGTCCAGCCCGCAAGGGGCAATGATAGTAGCAGCAGGGAGGGGACTCCTGCTGCTTCGACAGCTGTACTGGTAAACACAGCTTCAGCTGCTCTGAGCTGTCCTCCCAGATAAGGCTGGGCTTGAGACCATCCAGCTCTGACAAGGGAGGGGGATTATCTTCTAAGAAGGCCTTAGAAAACTAAGAGTGAGAAGTATTCTTCTCTATTTTCCTTCCTTTGTCTTGTGGGCAGGACAGAGGCATAGGGCAGGGCCAGGAAAGTTTACCTGCTAGTTCAATGGCTCTCAACAGGCTGCTACTGCCCAATTCTTACAGGAAGGCATGGGCAAAGGCTTGTTGTGGCCACTGGAGTCAGGCCTTACCACCATGGTTTCTTGCCTCTCTTGTCTATGAAGCTGAACGTTAGTCTTCTCAGGATGTGGTGATGATGCCTTTTATAACGTCAAAGAACTTCCACACAAGGTCACCTCAAAAACCTATGCAACTTGCATTTTTTAAAGTCTTTATTTTTAGAGAAAAAGCAAAACTTGTGTGCAAAGTACGGAGACTTCCCATAGATCCCCTTATGAGCACAGACAGGCACAGCCTCCTCCTCCATAAACACTCCCCAGAGAGTGATGCCTTTGTTATCATCCAGGAACTTACACTGACACACCATTAACACCCAAAGCCAGTAGTTTACATTAGGGTTCACTCTCGGTGTCCATTCTATGGGTTCGAACAAATGGAAAATGACATGTATCCACTCTTCTAGTATCGCACAAAATTGTTTCACTACTCCCTAAAATCCTTGATGCGCTGCTGATTGATCCCTCCTTCCTGTTAACCCTTATCTTTTTATTGTTTCCATGGTTTTGCCTTTTCCAGAATGTCCTATAGCTGGAATCATACAGTATGTAGTCTTTTCAGTTTGGCTTCTTTCCTTTAGTCATGTGATTTAAGTTTTCTCTTTTTTATAGCTTGATAGCTATAGCTTGATAGCTCATTTCTTTCCAGTACTGAATGATATTTTAATATTTGTACATACTAGTTTATTTAGCTGTTCACCTACTGAAGGACATCCTGGTTGTTTACAAGTTTTGGTAGTTATGAATAAAACTTCTATAAATATCCATATGCAGGCTTTGTGTGGACATAGTTTTTCAGCTCATTGGGGTAAATACCAAGGAGTGCAATTGCTGGATCATATGGTAAGAGCATGTTTGTTTTAGAAGAAACTGCCAAACCGTCTTCCAAAGGGGCTGGACCACTTTGCACTTCCACCAGCAATGAATGAGAGTTCCTGTTGTTCCACACTCTCCCAGCATTTGATGCTATTGGTGTCCCAGATCTTGGCCCAGAATGGCTTAGAATACACAAATGTGGTCATCTCCCATTGCTGTTTTCATTCGCCATTTTCTTATGACAAACAGTGTGGGGTCTGCTTTCATATGTGTATTTACCATTTGTTTATCTTCTTGTCTCTTGGGGTCTTTGCCCATTTTTAAAATCAGATTGTTTATTTTATTGTTGAGTTTTCAGAGCTCTTTGCACATGTTCAATAACAGTCCTTTATCAAATATGTATCTTGCAAATATTTTCTCCCAGTCTGTGGCTTGTCTTCTCATTCTGTAGCTGAAACTGACATTTTAATATCCACTGTAAATAGCTTTCTTTCTTTGCAGCAAGTCTATTCCTATTACTTTTTTGGTCAGCCATGAAAAGAGAAAGAACACAAGAAATGGCAGAAAGAGAGAACACACACTGCGGACACACTCAATTGAGGAAGTGCAGACAGTTGTCATTGATCAAACATGTAGAGCAGTTTGCTGGGTCAGCTTTTGCTGGCCGAGAGCATAGGAAAACACTCGGAGTATGGGAACAATATGTGGATCACAGTGCACTGAAATAGATTATTACATATATTTTATTTTAGGAAAATATTTCAGAGACAAATATTGTGATGAATCAACCATGTAAAATTCACAATAAGGGGAGTATTTCGGATGGGTGGGGAGAAAGTTTCAGGGACCCCACATCTTCCTGAAGTATGCCCTTCCAGCTTGAAAGAAAAGCTGGCTGGAGAAAAGCAAATGGTCTTTTTAATACTTGAGTAGAGAAAAAATAAGGAAAGGGAAAAAAAAAAAAGAAAAAAGAAAGGAAAATGGTCTTCACCGGACTGTAAAGACCTATTGAGACTGGATAGGGATTTTTCATGATTTGGGGAAGCCAAGGGTACATAAATCCCTGAAACTGTCACAGAAGAGGAAGGAAATCCTGGGTCTTCTGTGAGCTTTGTGCACTGCTCTAAAGAGCATGGAAATTTCCAAGAGAATATTCACAGAGACAGGTCTGGTTACCTGGATGCATTATTCCTGACACATGGAAAGCGTTCATGAAGGGATTTTAAGTATTGCCTGAATCACGCAGGAAGCTTGAGGAGCTGCTTGGCTCTCTTATGCAATGCCAAATGTCAGATCCACATAGTCACAAATTTAATATAAAATGTGGAGCTCTGATATTAAACACAGACAAAGCCCTTATGAAAGTTCCCTTTTCGTTGCTGGGAGAATCTCAAAATGTTGCATGTAGGAAGGGCCATTTCCTTCAGCCATCCTCCTCTCAATCCAGCACTAAAGAAGGACTATGCAATCCCGAAAGTCCAGGAAGTAAATTCCAAGTGTCTTCTACCTTTAGGAGAGTCTTTATCTTAATGTCATTGTCTTAGTGTCAGAGAGGTCTACAGAAGGCTGCATAGACTCCCCACTCTGTTTTGAATATGGAGATCTGTGTTAAAATGCTCCCTGAACTGGCCTTTCAACCCAGTCACCCAACTCCAGGCTTGAAACTGACCCAGCAAATAATCCTGATCCACACCCTTCCTAAATCTCTCCCTTCCTCTAGCTCATCAAGCTGAGGAAACGATAAATCACAGTACAAAGGCATCTGGGATTGATCACATCAGCTCTTTAAAAATTTGCATTTAAAGGCCTATACTCAAGGACTCATGCTGGTCCTTATGCCAAATAGCAATCTCCAAAATAGAGGCTAAATACTTGCTTTTAATTTTCCTTTCGCAGAGTATATTTGTACTACCATAATATAATGAACTTTTTTTTAATGTAAGACTTCAGAAAATATACTTAGTCATAAAGTATAAATTAAAGTTCATGAGTCCAACATCCTCATTTTAGATAAAAAGAAACTGGGTTCCATAGAGATGAAGCAACTTGCCCCAGCAAGTTTGTGTTGGATCTAATTCTACCAAGGATTTATTTAAACAAAAGAGATATGATGTAAAGGACATTTGCTGCTTTTGCTCTCCAAAATCCATTAATTCTTCTCTTGGTTCCCCAATTTTCTTTAGGGGAATGCCCCCTTCCCCTCGCCAAATAACCAAAACCAAAACCAAAAACCAAAAACCAAAAAAACAAAAAACCCAAACCAAAAACCAAAACAAAAGAAAACAAAACAAGCAGGCACAAACATACTTTCTCAGTCTATGCCATTCCAGTGTAGCAAGTGACACAGACCTCAAGCGATCAGTACATAGTATTTGCTCTGATCACAATAATTGGGTCAGAAATGGGCAGTGACCCACTCAGGGCAAGAGAGACAAAATGAGATTTTTTGCTAGTAATACTGAGACAAAGGCCTTTACTCTTCCTATGGAGTTGAAGTGTAGGATATAAGAACTGGAAACATCATAGCTCTCCTGTGGCCACAAAGGGCCAAACTATGTAAGAATGAAACCAACATACAGAGAGAAGAGGAAAAAACCAAAAAACGAATGTTTTCCTAATCCCTTTATCAAGCCATGCCTGAAGCAGAAGGGAGCCCTTGAGTTTTCAGAGACATTGAGCCAGTAAAATCCTTTTCTAACCTAGTTTAAGAAATCACCTTTAAACTTTATATTCTTCTACCTGGAACACCCTTGCCCCCAATAACCACACAATTAGCTGAATCCCCTCTTTCAGGTCTTTATTTATGCCACCTTCTCGATTGAGTATTTCTTGACTACCATATTTAAGATTGCAACTCCCACCTTCAGTGTCTTCTATCCTCTTTCCCCTTTTATTTCCTCCATAACACCTATCAGCGTCTAATGCTTTATAGATTTTATTTACTTCCTTCACTGTTGGTCTTTTCACTAAAATATTAGCTCAGTGAAGGCACAGAGCTCTGCTTTGTCTACTGTTATATTTTTCAGGCTCTGGAGGAGACCCTGGTACAGAGTAAGCACGCCACAAAAACTGGCTGAGTGAATGAATTAATTCACCGTATCTAAGACATTGTCCAGAAATGATTTCCATTTCAAGCATTTTGCCAGTAGTCAAAATGAGGACAGGCAATGACCATAGGGACAAGCACAGAGAAGTTACAAAAGTCTCAGAACCTGACAGTAATATCATTGTCTCTGATCTGTAGATCCGGACTCCCCACTGAGCAGGCTACACAAAATCACAAAGATCCCAGCTTCTTCTTCTAGCATACTGAAATTGGACTTCTCCTTCTTCTGGCTCCTATATTTTCAGGAAAGTCCTGTCTTCATCAAAGGAACAATTAAGAAACACTCTGGGTGCTGTGTTACCAAAATTGAGTCCTTTACGTCTCTGAGCATCCATAGAGATTAGAATAATACTTTTCTGACTCTTCTAAGAATATCTCTTAGAAATTTTCTTGCAATCTTCAAGAGCAAGAAAGAGAAATGATTATATTTTCTGTTACGAAAAATACACTTCTCCCCACCTTTTCAGTGGCTAGGATAAGAAAATACCCAGAACGCACCCTTACAAGTTGCCGTTAATATCTTCCTCTTTGGTAGCTTCAGGCCAGAGTATAGTATAACCACAGCTTTTTCTGTTCCTTCCCATGTTCTTTCCTATGATTTCAAATTAACAGGCCCTAGGAAATCCTCCAAACCCTCTGTGGCAGTCGAGAGCTAACTGTGCTATATCAATGTTTGAATAATTTTTGATGGTTTTTAGACCATCTATTAATCCAGATGAAATACTTGGCAAAACCAGGTTGAAAGACAACTCATTTTGTTGTGGGTAGAATTAAGAGCAATAAATTGACAGCCTTCGTAAAACTCAAACACTACTTTTCTTTTGTAAGAGATTTAAATAGACAAAGGCCAAATTTTTCCGTGTGGGTTTATGTTCTCAGCTAAGGTGGAGTTGACAGGATAAATGCAGATTAGTCAACCATTATTTCCTTATTATCATCACCTGCTAGAATTTATTAACAAGATTATTGAGTGACATGCACAAAAGAAGACCAAATAAGAATGTAAGATGATATTATTAACCCACCAGCACTAGGGCATGGATTTCTGCTAGTTGGTGTGGATTGCCACCGCCCTCATCCCATATCCTATCCCAGCCTCCCTGATTAACATTCTCACACAACTACAAGTTGACTGGGTAATATTAAGGTATAATCGGAGTACACGGGTTCAGATGAGTTTGTGACCAAAACTCTGGGGTGCATTGGAAGTGTGACATAGTACTTCTTAACCATTTCCACTTTTGCCAACCTTTGTTACTCTTATGAACAAAGCATTAATTTTTTTTTTTTTTTTAAAGAAACAGCGAGAAAGCAGGGGTTAGTGAGCAGAGGGAGGGAGAGAGAGAATCTTAAACTCAAGGGGAGCCCGACTCAGGGCTTGATCTCACAACCCTGAGATCATGAACCAAGCCAAAATCAAGAGTTGGATGCTTAACTGACTGAGCCACCCAGGGGCTCTCAAAGCCTTAGCTTTCTAATGTTAGTGCTCATCCTTAGATATGAACCAGACCATCCTCCTGGCTTCCTAGGGGAATAAGGTCTGGATGACAAAAGACTACTCCATAGGAGCTACCACCTGTGGAAGAAGAGGTAAGTGTGTAGTGATTAAAGGAAAGAAAGAGGTAAATTCAAAACAGAGGTCTGGGTGGCTTCCAAGAAGAGATAGGGTAAGGAAGATGGCCAAGTCTTCTGTAGACATTGATGCATTCATTCTTTAAGTATTTCATGTGCTCCAGTGCTGGTCATAGGGGACATAGTGGTGAGCAAGGTGGGTCAGATCTCTTCATTCACAGAGTTTACAATAAAGTGGGGGAGAGAGCCCTTAATCAGATGACCCCACACATATGTGTATAATTACACATTGGGTACTTTTAATATCAGAACTGATGGTGTTTAATGTGACTGGATATAAGGAAGCAGGGAAGGCTCCCAAGGGAGGGACCGTGGAAGGCTTACCAGAGAGGTGATTTTGCAGTGATGGAGAATGAGTGGCAGTTACACAACCACACGCAGCTGGCAGACAAGCTGGGAAAGGAACTGCTGTTGCAGGAGAGGTCATGGAGGGCGATCAAACGAAAAGAGCCTATGTGCCCAGAGCACAGCAAGAAGGGACAAAGATCAGCAACAAAGACATTGTAGGGTTCGTCCAGGGAAAGACAATACACTCCCCTGGTAGGAGTAAAAGGTGCTGAGCATGAAGCAGATTAAACCAGAAATCACGACTGAGACCCTTCACATTCTGGAAGAGTGTGCAAAGCGGGTTAGAGAGTTTGAAGGGTTGTCTAAAGGTAACAAGGAATCATAGGCACGTAGTGATGGGATCAGACATGTTTAAGGATGAGTGATCTAGAGGCAATATTAACATGGATTCTGGTGAAGTGAGTGAGTGGGGAGAGCCCCTGAAGGAAGGGATAATAATTAGGGGGGAATCATAACAACCAAGTGAGAGGGAGCAAGGTCTTGAACTAGTGTGGTGGAAACCGGAAGAGATGAATGGGTACAGAGACACTGAAATAGAATCAACAAATCTAGGGGTGAATTACATGTGGGTGTGAAGGGGGCTGGAGCAGAGAGAAAAGGAAGAAGTTCTTAAAGGATGGAAAAGTGTTGAGTGTAAACATTTTGAGGAGGACACCAATGTTTGAAATTAGGAATAAGAGGAATCAGAGGCTTTGGGGATGTGAGATTTGTTTCAAGTATGCTGGAATGATCTCTAGGGCAGACAAATAGCTAACCCTGATAACCTAGAGTTCTTCAAAGGCTGTGTTTGGAAATAAAGGTAAGTTGGTTGACAAGTCAGTCAACCAACAATATATATTAGGTGCCTATTATGGACTAAGCATTATTAGATAAATATTAGATTAAATTAGATAAATTAGATAAAATTAGATAAAGATATTTAATTAGATAAAGATAGAATTCAAAATTAACCAAATTTCTGCCTTCATGGAATATGAATTGTATATAAAAGGTAGTTTGGGGGGCGCCTGGGTGGCTCAGTGGGTTAAGCCGCTGCCTTCGGCTCAGGTCATGATCTCAGAGTCCTGGGATCGAGTCCCGCATCGGGCTCTCTGCTCAGCGGGGAGCCTGCTTCCTCCTCTCTCTCTGCCTGCCTCTCTGCCTGCTTGTGATCTCTCTCTGTCAAATAAATAAATAAAATCTTTAAAAAAAAAAAAAAAAAAAAGGTAGTTTGGGAAAAAAAAAGAAAAGAATCCAAAGTCACATGATGAAAACCCCAAACTATAAACAAGTGGCAGATGAATGAGACAGCATTTCAAAGAACTGTCCATTACCTGGTATCAAATTTGCAAAGTATAGCATTGTGAAGGTTAAGGCTCTGCTCTTAGGAGAGACATTACAATGCAAATTCAAATCACCAATTCTCATCAAAGGGGAGGTAGACTTTAAAAGCTCCTTGTGAATTTCATCCAGGAATTTAGAGGACACAGCAAAGGACAGGATAAATAATACATTCTTATTCTTTAGGAAAGAGGAGGAGGGTACAAGGAAATCCCACTAAGAAGGAGACTTAAACCTTGCCCCTTCCTCAACACTCAGAGTATATACTGAATATCAGGAAAAAAATAAACCTTTGCCATTTTTACTTCCAAATCAGTGCCCAAACCATCTCATGTTGGAGCTGCAGGAATGATAAGGCTCTCAGGTCTTGTCTTTGGAAATAAGCAGATAATGGACAAAGTATGATATAGTAACTGAAATTATCTTCAGAAGGGATAAACAGCAAAGGATCTTAAAGAGCTCAAAAGAAGAAAAAAATCTGAAAATGAAAATGAAATAAATTCAATTAATTTAAAGGCTAAAACCAAAATGGTGGGGTCCAAACATACATATACACATAGACACCTACATTTGCATCTATAGGTACAGATATAGACACATGAAGATTAGATAGATATAAATATATATAAAATTTAGCCAAGATATTATTTATATATATTATTTAATAATTGAAACTATTAAGTAGGAGATTAAAACTTAAATATAAAATGTCTATAATCATTCAGTTTGTTATTGAAAATCTGGTCTATTAAACTAGCTGAGGCTACAGTTCCTTGAAAGAGTAAATGTGAGGAAGAACGAAGAAAATGTTGAAAAACAATTCTAATGGGGGATAAATGGGAGCTATTTAATAGTTATCAAGGTTACTTTAAATCTGCAATAATTAACACCAGTGCAGATTAAGCAAGCACATTGAAGAAATAAAAGATTCCAGACATAGACCCAAGTATGGGATTTCAGTAAATGAAAAAGGCTCATTTCAGACCAGTTGTGGGAATTATCATTTGCTTTTATAAATGGTGTCAGAATAATTAGCAGCCCATTTAGAAAAATAAAGTATGATCTCCAAAGAAAAGAATGATCTTCGCTTCACTGATTTGGCCCCAAGAACCTTTTCACTCTGGATTTATCAATTCAAACAATTTTTAATATGATAATTTTACAACACTGATGAACTTTCCTTGAGAAACATTCTGGAATTAAGCTTTTTATTTTCCCTTGTCCAATTTCCCTTGACCATAATGAAAATATTCATCTAATTATCATCATTTCCATATCAAAAATTCTTTTCACTGAGACCACGTTTTTTTTAATGTGAATCTTATAAGGGCGGGTTGTTTTATACTTATCAAATCTTTCAGTTAAAGCTTCTGTCACTCTTAGTTTTTTCCTATGGCCATTGTTTTTATCAAGTCACATTTTTCCCAAGTCAAATACTGTAGGTACAGATTTGTCAAGATTTGTTTTCCTGGAAGTAACTAGTTGATAACTTATTTTACCATGTGCACTTGTAACTGTCAGCTTTAATTTGTGTTGATTACATAATGGTGGGGTCCAAACATCCAACATCAGATTCCTACCTCACGACCCACACACAAATAAATTCCATATGGATTAAAAATTGTCCAATAAGCACAAATAACAAAGTATTAGAAGACATCACAGACCGTATATATCACACATTGGAGCAAAAAAAAAAAAAAAAAAGTCTTTCTAGGCATAACCCAAAAATCTGAAGCCATAAAGTAAGTTTGACTCCATTTACCTATCCCAGATGAGCCAGAACACTAGCGTTTTTCAAATATTCCATGGAGGGTGATATAGGGGTCTAAGGTCATGGTCTCTTGCCATGGGAGTGGGTAGGTAAGTAAGGGGCTGATTAATAACAGATGTAGGTGTGTACAATGGATATTCAAAGGTCTGTGGAAAATATATGTGGGATTGGAGTTTTTCATTGCAAATATAATACATCAAAAAACAAAAACAAAAACAAAAGAAACTAAATATAATACATGATCACAGTTAAAATTTTAAAATAATCCAACAAGTTTAGCATAGAGTAAAAGCAGCCATTACCCCTAAATCTACTTACAGAGAGAACTGTTGATAATTCAATGAACATCATTCCAGGTGTTTTTTCCAGTTTGTTCATCTTTTTACTTGTTATCCTTAGATCCTGGACCCAGAAACTAGAAGTTTAGTTGCTTTCTTAATATATATATTACCCTCTCACACACCATCTCTCATACATATTTTTTAAAACAAAGTCATAGCTTACAAGAGTTGATTAATCTAGTTTCGTGGATTTAGATAACATCTGTAATATCTGGATGCACTTTAAGAAGAGATAGGAGAAGGGAAGGATTTGAGGCACACTCACCAGTAGGTAGAGATTACTACTAGACTAGTACTTTTACAACTTTTTTTTACCCTTTTTTCTCTTTGATATAAAAGAAATACATATTCCCCTTGGGAAACACAGAAAAATACAAACAAAACAAAACAAAAAAAAAACCCAAAACCAAAAAACAAACAACCAGTCACGGTAATTGTCACGTAGAGCCAACTGCTGTAACTTTTGGCAAAGGAAGCGTCTGTGTTTAATGGACCCGGAATGGCTGTGGCCAACAGTCATGTGAAAGCCAGAGTTCAAAAAAGAAGGTCCCAGCACCGTAAGATGAAGCGGAGTAGGTAGGAAGTTAGAGACCACACACCCAGTACCCCCTTCACAAACAGGATGAGGAGGAAAAAAAACATGGTCAATTACTTTTTTTTTTTGAATACAGTGTTTGAATTGACAAAGGCAGGGCTCCAAGCAGAAACAGAGGCGCGGCTATGGGATGGGCAGATCCAATTCCGTTGGCTCAGATAAACTTCCAACCCTAACTTGTAACCGGACTCTGTGGACTAGCAGAGGGCTCCCGGAGAGGGACAATGCCAGGGTACAAAGCATCATCATCAAACTCCCTCCACCCGCCCTCAACGTTTCCCCTCGGATTTCCAACCCAGCTGAACAGAGACCCCTGGGACATTTTGACCCTTAAGTATTTGTTTAAATGCCAACTCAGGAGTTGAGGGAGACAAAGCACAGAAAGGAAGCTTCAGCAAGAACTTCAAAAGCTGGTTCCATTTTAAGCTAGAGAGGAAGGAAAGTGTCTCTCATGGTGGCACGAACAACTTTTCCAGGGGAAGGTGATGGAAACACTGGGATGGTGGAGAACTTCTCACCGAGCTCAACTTCTCAGACTTTAGAAATGGTCAGAGAGGGTCAGTCAGCACCTGCCCTGGGTTCGGCAACCATTTTAAGGCAGGGGATTGAATGTTTCAGTCAGGGACCAGAGAGTAAATATTTTAGGCTTTACAGGCTATCCCCAAGCCTCTGAGGCAAGGACTCGGCTGCACAGTGGTCCTGCAGACCCAGCCAAAGACGACCCGTGCAGGAACCCCGAGGGTCAGTGTGCCAAGAAAAGCTGACTTTCGGACGTGCACGTTTGAATGTCATAGAATTATGTGGGACACAAAATATTCTTTTGATCCCCTTGCCATCATATACAAATATAAAACTCTTGTTAGCTTTGAAACAGACGGCAGGCTGGATCTGGACCTGGGGCTGGCCCAGAGTTACCTGACCTTTGGTGCAAAAGCACTTTGGAATGCCCCAAGCTCACATTCTAGTAACAGAGATAAGAACAAACCAGAGAATTGAGAGAGTTTCTGCTTAGATTGAGGGAGTCCAGGTGCTGGAAGAAATTTGGGTGGCCAGCAGGTCCGTTGGGATTGGGATAGGGCTATCCGGCGGAAGGGGACAGGGGCACAGGCGACCTCCCACAGGGGCCCGTACCCAGGCAGTACCTCCATGGAGTGGGCTGTAGCATCAAGGGACAGAAGGGTGAGAAAACGCCTCTCTCCCCAATTATGCACGCTCTACTTTCCCAGTGAATCAGGCCAGTGAGAAGATCAGCAGCAGCAAAGTCAGATTTAATTCCTAAGACATTTTTTCCCCCTTGCATAAAGATGAGGTCCTACGTGGGCACGAGCAAAAACTAACCACTCCAAGACCACCTCCACTAGGGTAGCCCAGTCTTTGTTTACCTGTGCAGGCGGAGGATCTTATGCAAATTCCACAGCTAGTTCAACATAAGCCTGAGCTTGGCCTTGAATGATTTATTTCTCATTTGTTGCAGGCACAGACCACTTCTATTGAAGGGAGAAAAATACCAGCCCCTCCTCAGCGGCTTGCCCTAGAGTCCCGGGCCTGCCTGGCAACGAGCCTCTTTGCTCCTTCTCCAGCTCTGGGCCTGACACCACCTTGCCATTGAATAGTCTCCGGGAAGAGTTCAGTGCCGGGTTTGCACTTTCCCAGCCATTAGCCAGCTGCCAACGCATTTCATTATCTTAGGAGTGTTTTGTACATCAAAGCGAGCCCCAAACAGTGTGATCAAGTGGAAGTAACAGTGCCTAGTCAACATTCTAACTTGCAGCATTTTGTTTTCATGGATAGAAATGCCATCTGGCACCCAGAAACAGCAAAGGCCAGCGATGGAAAAACCCCGCCACCCTGTTTTGCTTATTGATGTAACAGTTAATCCTGATAAAGGCCAAGGCCTCTGAGGGACTGCCCTGTTGTTATCTTGCATATCTATTGTCTGACACAGGCCAAGCTGCCCAGACCTGCAGAAGTGAGGTTGCACAGGAGATGGCCTGGGGTGCAGGGATGGGTGCAGAAATATCCAGGAGAGAGGAGAGAGAAAGGAACTGCATTTGTCTTTTTGTTTGTGTAATTGCTTAGCAAACACACACACACACACACACACACACACACACACGCGCATGCATGCAGGCACAAGGACTGGGGTTTAAAGGCTTCTCCTTTTCCAGCTGCAAGACTTTCTAGGGAAACACCAAGGAGCTGGCTTTGAAACCGCCTAACAGCTTAATATCTTATCCTGCTTCAATTTGCTTTCAGTGATTTAGGAAAATCTCTCTGGCCTTGGATTTTAGATCAGAAACCACCAACTCCCCTCCACCCTGGCCCCAAATCAGAGACTGGTTTCTGGTAACAAATTTCTCACTGAATTCTTCACTGCTCTCCGACAATGAAGGAGGAAAAAAAAAAAACACTCTGAAATGACAGCTAAGAGAAATCTTCATAAACTCATCTGTGGTACACTTCCTGCTTTTCTGGGTAGCTGATTTGGAATCGACAAATTAGGAAAGCGAATACTTTGAGCATCTCATTGTTTTCACTTTGACATCTATCTCCAAAACAGAAGAATGAGACATGAAAGGGACAACCTCCCTCTCTGCTGAAACAGGGAAGATCATCAGGCTTATGATTTTTTCTTCTTCTTTTTCTGTCTCAGATGGGGTTGCCTCCAGGCCCTGCCACTGTTTACAAACACTTCAATGGTTTTCCCACTCTTAACACAAACTCCACCTTCTTCCAATGGTTCTGCTTATCTCTCCCTCCCCTCTCCCCCCTCTGCAGGAGGGAGAGTCTGAAATGGTGAGCAGGACACTTCTCTGGTTTATGTTCACATCAAGGGACAATTTTGCAATTGCCACATAAGCAATTATGTAAGCTTTTCAAAAGCATGGAAAATTTCTAGAGGAACTATCTGTACATAGTTGCAAGGCTCAAGCTGATTTTAAAAATAAGTAAATAGATGTTACCCAAAGACCAACCTATGGTTCAAACTCTCAGAAAATCCAATCTGGTTTCTCTTCTTCCACTGTTTTTCTCTTCACTGTCATAAGTTTTAGTAGAATGATAATACATGTAAGGGACTGAGTTGCTATTTTAGGCTGGCATGGAAATCAAAGTCGGAAAAATGAAGATCCTAGCAGCCTGTGAATGAAGTTCTCCAACCTCGAATTATCCTCCATACAGTGACTGTTTTACTCACTTCTTTTCTCCCCATACAAATCCACGGGAAAGAGACAAAACAAACCAGAATGGAGTATAACTGAAATTTTTGGTAAAGTGAGATAAAAGAGTACATAGTAGCCTGGTCTCCCAAAGCCGGAGGTCAGATGTCAAAACTTGAATTACTCATCGACCGTCCAGGGTTCACACTTCACAGTTTATAAAAATGCTACGAATCTCTTGTTATAGAAATACACATTTGCTGGATGAAATTTTCAAAATCATCTTTTTTTTTCTTTCCAATTTATTTATTTTCAGAAAAACAGTATTCATTATTTTTTCACCACACCCCGTGCTCCATGCAAGCCGTGTCAAAATCATCTTTTATGAGTAAAAAACATTACATCAACAGTTCAAAGGAACTTAGTAGCAGGACTCAGAATTAAGGACTTCTGACTATTAAGGGCTATTAATTAATGTATTGCTTTGACGATGGCACACATGCATTCATTCATGAATTCAGCAAGCATTGGTCGACTGCCTACTATGCACGACACAGTGGCAAATACTGAGAATATCTTTTACGAGAGTAAATAAGAAGAGATGTCTGCTCTCAAGGAACTCCTAATAGTGGAGAAAGGCATATAAACTAAGAATCGCAGGAAAGAGTGACAGATACTAAAATAAAGGAAGCAGTGCAAAGGTGGCAAAAAGAAAAATACATCGGTTATATCAGACAAGGCCATCACTGTTCTGGCTTTGCAGAATAGTGACCTGCTATTGTGTTTAAGAAGTCAAAGAGGGGCGCCTGGGTGGCTCGGTTGTTAAGCATCTTTGGTTCAGGTCATAATTTCAGGGTCCTGGGATTGAACCCCACCTTGGCTCCCTGCTTAGCGGGGGGTCTGCTTCTCTCTCTGCCTCTCCCCCTACTATGCTCTCTCTCATGTAAGTCGATAAAATCTTTAAAAAAAAAAAGAAAAGGAAAAAAAAGAAGTCAAATGAGGCTTTGTTATTAAATTATCTTAGAGAATCAATTACTTGTGGCATGTCTTAAATTCCACTTTAGGTAAAACATAATCTGTTTTATGCTTCTTCTGATTATTCTTGGGTTTGTTCGTGCATAATTTTAAAGAAGTGTTGCTCTGTGGTTTTCCCATTCAGATTGTTCTCAAGTGACGTTCACTGTAGGATTTGGCCGACACGCTAAGTAGTCGAAATTTGGAAGGGAGCGGGCAAAAAGAGACTAGTTCCGATGTGAAAATTACATATAATTTCTTTCCTCTCATTTTGTGAAACTCTTAGACCCACAGTTGTCAGGGATTGAAAAGAACTTTAAGCAGATTTGTGCTTCTGCAAGGGTTTTTGTTTTTGTTTTCTTTTCAAAATCTTTGAATCTCAATCCAAGCTTTAAATTTCTAAATTGATTATTCCATCATAATTTCCCTGTGGAATTAATTCCAGTTTTAAGGGGCTGTCCATTGACATCTTCCTGATGATACTTTGAGAGTTTCAATTGTTTATCCTATCTTTCCCACAACCAGGTAGATATTCCTAGATGGGATGTGAGTGACTCTCTAGAGTGGGTACTGATCTTGAGCAAATGTAATGAGTGGGAGGGAACGATATTGTATTTTGAAGCTCACAGTTGAGTCTGACAGGCAGATACAGAAGACAAACTCTCAGCCTCCTTGAAACCCAGTGTTTCTTCCAGAATCTCTAATTCAGCGCCCACCAGTCTCAACCTACACAAATTCAGCAAGATGAACTAATATCTTTACATGATAGAATGGTCTTTATTTTTTTCTCTCTAAATGAGTTTTAAAAACAAAAACAGAACTCAAACTACAATTCGTTAGGAATAACAATTTCCTAAACATCCTCCCTTTTCCCGTTTCTCTCTTCCTCTCGTTCCTCCCCCTCCAGCCTATAGAGTAAAACTAGAGAAAAGATGAACATGTAAGGAAAGTAAGAGGCAGAGGAGGCCCAGTGCACACAAAAACAACATAGCCTACCATTATCATTGCATAGTGTTTTTCCTAGTTTACAGTATGTTTTCTGTTTTACATAATAATAGCTTTGCCTCAGAGAGGTGCTAGGAAGATTGTACATTCAACACACTAATGAATTAAGAGATTCTATAGGAGTTCCTGGCATATAAAACACTTTCAATAAGTGTTGGAGGGTATTACTATTAGTACCCATGCTATTGTCTTTACTACCGTTATAGTCATAGTTTGTATAACCATTACTAAACAATTCAGCAAGTGTAAGTTCACATTTAGTTGGTCATAATATAAAAACTTAGATTAGGAAAAAATTTCTATTTTTATTATTATTATTTTTTTTTTTCTATTTTAGTCTATTTCTAACTCCCAAATTCCTATCAATGCTTATTTGGCCATTTAGGTAACACTCATACTGGAATTTCTTCTACAAACCACAAAGCACAACTATACCTTAAGTATGACTTTATTTGAAGGCTTGCTATAAAAGATTTGCCTCTGAAATAACTTGGAAGCATTCTAAATTTCATAGACAAGCATTTGCAGCCCAACTCCGGTCTACTTCTCTAGCCTTTGCAAATGCTGGTCCCTTCCGTCCATCTGACATACCTGGGACGGTGGGCAATTAGCCACTCCCCAAGCATGAATTGTACTTTTATGCCATCCTGACTCTGTATGCCTGCTGTTCTATGTGCCTGGAATAGTCTCTCCTGCTTCTCCCTCCAAATCCGTTATGAAGCCTTCCTCTTCTTCCCCAGCCAGAAAACATTCTCCTTCTCTGCTTCCAAAGCACGTCCTTCATCCTACATGCTAGGATACACCCTTCTTCCTATTAGTCATATCCCAGTGCATGGAAATCCTTTCTTCACACTGTGAACTCCTTCATGGGTACAGCCCTGTCTTCCTGGAGAATATCTCCAGTGCCAAGCAGAGGACCCACACATAGAAGGACTCTTTTCTTGGTTGTTTGCCAGTTTCAGTCAGGAAAGACCAGACAGACCCATGGCACAGTGATAAGTTCCTGGTTCAGAGTTGAGGACAGAGCAAGACCAGAAAAGAAGTCTAGGCTTATTATCCTTAGACTTACCTAATTAGCTTTTATTTGATACCAAAACAATATCTGAAACAAAAGTCATAATTATAATATTAAAAATAACAGCTATTTGTTGAGTACTTACTATGTTCTCATATGTGATGGGCATTACTGACTTAATTCTCACCAGTCTCTTAGTTATGTGCTGTTATTTTTATTTTATCATTTTATTTTTTAAAATATTTTATTTATTTATTTGACAGATGGAGATCACAAGTAGGCAGAGAAGCAGGCAGAGAGAGAGGAGGAAGTAGGCTCCCTGCTGATCGGAGAGCCCGATGCGGGACACAATCCCAGGACCTGATCATGACCTGAGCCGAAATCAGAGGCTTTAACCCACTGAGCCACCCAGGTGCCCCTGTTATATTTATTTTATATTTAAAAAGAAAGAGAGAGAGACAGAGATATTAAGAGTCTCTGCCCATGGGCATACAACATAGAAGAAGTAGATGCAGAATGTGAAGACAGAATTCAAAGCAGGCCAATTCTGCAAAGCTGGAGTTCATAAACACTATCACCATGCTATCTGTGGTGGATGAAGAAAAGTTTAAAACTTACAGTATATGGGTGCCATGGTCCTGGGGTCCTGGGATCGAGCCCTGCATTGGCCTCTCTGCTCAGCGGGGAGCCTGCTTCTCCCTCTCCCCTCTCTCTGTCTGCTTCTCTGCCTATTTGTGATCTCTATCTGTCAAATAAATAAAATCTTTAAAACAAAACAAAACAAAACAAAAATCTTATAGGAGATAATAGACTTATTCCAGTAAACTAAAGGCTGTTAAGGGGGTCAACAGGGATAAGTTTCAAATTTTTATTTTTCACTACGACCAACTACAGATAGAACAGTTTCTCATTGGTTAAAGCCATGACCAAATCTATGACATATAAAATCCACTGGAAGTACTATGCAGGCTTTTCCTCTAATTTGGGCTCATCTTTCCAATCCTATGTTCTCTCCCACTAGTTTCTAGCATACATTCTCCACATTCACCAACCCTGTCACACCACCCTGCCTGCGGCCCTAGGTAGAAAGGGAGGCTACTTTGAAAACATTGACTACACTGTTTGCCTCGTCTCTCTCTCTCTCTTTCCAGCCCCTCTGACAACTTTTTCTTCTTCACTTTTCATAAACCTACTCTTAACAATATAGTGATAATAGTTTTCTTTTGGTTATTTTTTTCTATGTTATAACTTTTCTATCCTGTACCTTCAACCTCTTCTGTATATTTTAAGTGTTTCTCATAAGTAACATGTAGTTGGTTCTTGCTTTAAAAAAAAAAATCCAGTCTGACAATATTGATCTTTTAATTGCAATACTTAGTTCATTTATATTTAATGTAATTATTGATATGATTGGGTTTAATTCTACCATTTTGCCATCTGCTTTTTATCTGTACTAACTGTTCTGTATTCTTTTCTTTTCTTTCTTTTGGTAGATTGTTTTTATAGTTCTGTTTCCTCTTATTAACTTGGTAGTTATGCATTCTTTTACTTTGATTTGTTACACTAGAGATTATAACATGTATAGATGACTTATTGTAGTCTAAGACAAGTGAAGATATGTACCCCTTCCCAGGCAATGCAAGAAACTTAGAACCCTTTAAATGTTTTTACCCTAACATGTTATTTGTAATACATTTGACCCTACAAGATTTTATTATTACAGTTTTATATCAACATTAAATATTTATCATTTCTGAGGTTCTTAAATCTGTCCTGTATCTTTTAAATTTTCATCTGGAATAATTTTTTTGTCCCAGAATAGCCCATGTTAGTATTTTCTTTTGCGTGGGTCTGTGGATGCAAAATTTCCCTCGGTGTTTATTGGAGAATGTGCTATTTACCCAGCATGGGTTCACAGATTTCTTTTTTATCATCTTTCAAATTATCATCCATTGTCTCTTCAAACATTGTTTCTCCCTTAATATATTTCTCGTTTCCTTTTGTAGAATCTGTTAAGACATGTTAAAACTTCTCACTAGTTCCGATATGTCTCTTACATTGTCCTCTGTGTCACTCTTTCTTCTTTCTGTATGTTTTAATCTTTTCATAATTATATGATTTATTCTGTATATTTTTCATATTTATCTTCCAGTTCATTAATTTTCTTTTCAGTGTTTCTAGCCTCATGTTAAACCTCTCCAGTTGGATTACTGATCCATTAGATATTTTTCTCTCTTCTAGAATTTCCATTTGGTATATTTTCATAGTTTACTGTTATCTAATAACAATATAGATCTCATGTTTTATTATCTATAATAATATATTAATCATACTTATTTTACAATCCATCTATGAAACCTCCATTTTCAAGATTCCTGTTGGGTTTCTTATTCTATTGCTTCTTTCGATTTTCCACTACACTATTTGATTCTTTATGTGTCTGTTTTTTCTTGACCAAGTGTCAGATATTGTATATGAAAAATGGTATAGATAATTTGAGACTAGGATGCAACCTTTCTTCAGAAAGCATTTTGTTTCCTTCTGACAAGTGGCTAGGTATACTAGCAGCCCTGAATTATCTTAATTCAATCACAAAATGATATGATTAGAAGCCAGCTTCAGTGCCTTCTGGAAAACATCTCTTTCAGGCCCACAGTTACTCATGGGTTGTAGCCCTTTAGTTTGGAGTCCCAGCCTAAAACTTGTGAATTTACCAATATTTCCCTCCTTGGCAGCATTGACCTGCTTTCCCTCCCCCAAATCCAGCAGTCTTTCAAAGGCTCAGCTCACCTCTGTCTCCCATCTAACTTCCAAAATTGGCAGACGCTTCTAGGGGAAAAGCAATACCAAACACAAAGCTTACTTCTCTGGGTTTTTCCTAGACTTGATAGCTCTCTGGTGACTTAAATGTTTTGTTTTGTTTTCCTCTTAAAATTTTGTCCAGATTTTGTAGTTTCTTTAGCAGAAGGGAAAGAACTGTTTGCTAACGTGTTTGTTTTCACATATAAAAGTTTTAAATGTTTACATAGTCATATTTCTTGATTGTTTTTCCCCTGTCATCCATAAATAGGCCTCTTCTACTTTCAGTTATAGCTAAGTTCTATCTGGTATTGACTTTGGAATGAGCTGTGAGATAAGGATTTAGTCCATTTTTTTCCCAAATAACTAATTATTGTCTAACTGTAAATTGCATAATTCATGTCTTCTCTTGAATTTTATGCATGTGTGCACGTGCGCACACACACACACACACACACACACACATACACATTCCGTTACTGTGCTAAGCCACCTTTATATCACTTTGGGTTTTTCTGGGATTTTCTATTTTGTTCTACTGGGGTTTTTTTTGTTTTGTTTTTTAAGATTTTATTTATTTATCAGAGAGAGAGGGGAGAGAGCGAGCACAGGCAGACAGAATGGCAGGCAGAGGCAGAGGGAGAAGCAGGCTCCCCGCCGAGCAAGGAGCCCGATGTGGGACTCGATCCCAGGACGCTGGGATCATGACCTGAGCCGAAGGCAGCTGCTTAACCAACTGAACCACCCAGGCGTCCCCTGTTTTTTTATTTTTACACCAGTACTTCACTGCTTTTAATTACTGTACCTTTATATTATGTCTCTATATCTGCTGAGAAAAGGCTTCCTCCTTCCACATGGGCCCATTACACCTGAAGTTTGTTTTTTGTTTGTTTGTTTGTTTTAACTTTTTGACTAGTCTAGCATGCATAATTTTATCAGATAGATTTTAAAATATTTTTTCACAACTACCAAACCTCCCTTCCCAAATACACACTCAAAGAGAGAAACCCATTGTGAATTTCATTCGGATTACAATGATTTCAGAAAGTATTTTTAAGCAAATCGACATCTTTATAATATTGAGGTTTCTCAACTAAGAACATATTAAATCTCTCAGTTAAAGTTCATGTTTTCATACAAATACTACATGTTTCTTAATCAACTTGTTCTAGTATATTTTATACTTCTTATAAATGAAATATTTTCTTCAGATATATTTTCTAATTGGTTATTATAATAGGAAAACTAGTGATTTTCCCCTATTATTAATATTAATATTGCAACTACAATGTTACTTATCATTTTCAATTATTTCTGGTGTGCTTTGTCAGTTGATTCATTTGGTTTTTGAAGCTATAGAATTATATTATCCAGTAGTGAGAATTGTGCTAACTTCTTCATAATACTTATACTGCTTACTCTGTTCTCTTGCATTAAAGACACATCCATTGGGTGGAATGAATCTCAAACTTCAGTTTCAAGCTTGACCATTTAATTGACCATTTATCAGAATACCAATCTTTTCACCAAAGCAATTGGTTCAAGGATGAGGAACACCAGCCCAGACTCAATGGGGCATTGCTCAGCACCAAGTCACTGAGATTTGCAGGGGGTAGGGGGGAGCGGATTTGCATGTAATTCAAGAGTTTTCAAGTTTTTCAGAAGAGGAGCTCTCTCTTTTTCTGGACTGTGAGGTAGAAACACATGGTAGCCTCTGTGGCCATTCTGGGACCTGTGTGGCCATTCGACTCCCATGAGAGAAGCAGCCCAACACACAAAGGAACACAGAGTTGAAAGACCTGAAGAGAAATCAAGCAGCAACACTAAAACAAGCCATGTTTGAAACAAAACCTATCCTGGAACATTAGAAGAGCAATTTTTTTTTTTTTTAAGACGGTGAGCATTATTTGCAACTCAAATTATCTTAATGGATACACCAGCTCAATGCTGTATTCAAGAAACACACCTAAAATAGAACAACAAAGAAAGTTTGAAAATAAGGCATGTGGAAAATTACACCAGGCAAATGTATGCAAACAGAAAGCAGGAACGGCAGAATCAAAATCAGGCAAAATTCAGGATTCAGACCATTAAGCAGGGAAAACAGGCATATTATGACATCTATAAGTACAGCTATGAATTCCTGTACATCACAAACTACAACAGCAAAACACATAAAACAAAACTCTGACAAGGAGGTATAACCATTATAAAAAATCACTGTTATAGTAGGGAATTTTGCATCAGAATTTGATGGATCAAGCAGACACAAACAAGCAAGGATATAGAGAACGTAAACAGGATAAAAAAGACTATGTAAAAAAAAAAAAAAAAAATTAACATTCTCTCTCTCTTCTTTACCAAAGAAGAAATTGGAGTATCATGATGCCCTACCATTAGAAAGGGTCTAGGTTGTGTTAGTTTTACTGTGAAGTCTAACCTTCAAAATAACAAATAAAAATAAACAAAAAAATTTAGATAGTGTTCCTCTCTATTTTAATTCCCACTATACAAATTAGAAGCTGAATATGTTCAGAAAATTTCAACAGATCCAAAAACTCTTGCTATCTACCATCCAGACCTCAGAGACCAAATATGATCGGTTTTTGTGGTATCTCTATCTGAACTTTTGTTTTCTGAACTCAGGTACCAAATAAATCTGAATGTTGAAGGAATATTTGCCATTCTTATTTTATTTATCTTATTCAAAATATTCTGAACTCCCAAAAATGATTTAAAATTACCAAGGTGGTCTACTAAGCTAACAGAAGAACACCCAAGTTAAAAATTTTAAAAAGAAAAAGAATTTCTCATGAAAGCAAATGTTCTCAAAATATTAGTATCCAGTCACAAAAGAATAATATAGCATGACCATGTAGATATATTTAAGAAAAGTATAATTATTACAGTAACAATTCAAAAGAAAAATACTGTATCCATAGATGAAGAAATATATTTATATAAATATCACAAAAAATTCCTAATAAAAACTCTGAATAAAATAAGAACACATTATCACCTTTCATTTTTCTTCATATTTTTGTCTTATTTTTATATTTCTTTTAAGGAATATAACTAAATATATTAAAGAGCTTTAAATAAGAAGCAACAAATATTTTATAAATGATAAAAATTTTAAGGGAAAAACATGAAACAAGTTGGGACCGGGGAGGGAGACAAACCATAAAAGACTCAATCTCAGGAAACAAACTAAGGTTGCTGGGGGGTGCAGGGATAGGGAGAGGGTGGCTGGGTGATGGACACTGGGGAGGGTAAGTGTTATGGTGATTGCTGTGAAATGTGTAAGACTGATGATTCGTAGACCTGTACCCCTGGGGCAAATAATGTATGATATGTTAATAAAAAAAATTTATAGTCATTGCTATTAAAATCACAATCAGATCAGGAATTCTTCTTATTATTTTTCAAAATTACTCTGGATGATCTGAATAACACAATAAGGCAAGACAACAATAGCGTGTGTGTGTGTGTGTATGTAAAGATAAATTATGCTTATTTGCAAATTTTATATTTTATGTTTAAAAATCCCAAGACATAACTAAAAATTATTAAGACTAGTAGGCAAACTTGGGGCACCTGTGTCGCTCAGTAGGTTGAGCGTCTGACTCTTGGTTTCAACTCAGGTCATGATCTCAGGGTCACGAGATGGAGCCCCACAGGGGGTTCAGCAGTGAGGAGTCTGCTGGAGATTCTCTGCCCCTCCCTCTGTTCATGCTCTCTCTCTCTCTCTCTAAAACAAATAAAGTCTTTTTAAAAAAAGGACTAATAGGAGCACTTGGCAAAGCATTTTTATTTTATGGAGTTAAAAATGGGCATGCATAATTATCACATATACAGTAGAGATATAGAGTATAAACGTAACCAGAAATATATTTAAAAAGTAAATAACACATAAGAAGAATATGTAAAGAAGCAAGATATAAATGAATCTAAAGAGAAAATTTTTCTAGATGGAAAGACTTAGTATCACTAAAATGTTAATCCTTCCAAATCAGAACATTAATTTAATACGACAAAAATAAGAACTTCAAAAGGTTTCCTTTAAACCTTGTTGTATACATTAAATATTTTACAATATAAAATTTTAGGATATAATAGAAGAAAAAGACCCTAAATAAAGGAATTCCTGATTATAAAGTATAAATGGCCAAAAGCTCCAGAAATAATTTAATAGAATTCAGACTTCCATTTTATAAGGTATGAGAAGGCCCGTCCTCACCAACACAGAACAAAGAACTGTAAGTAATAATGTAATGAAAACCCACCCTCTCATTAACTTGTCTTAAAAAAACAAACATAACCAACACTGGTGGAACTCACTGAAAACATTTTAGATTCCATGCCCCCATCCCTTGAGATAGCCACTTTCCTGAATTAGGAGTTTACCATTCTCACCCATTGCTTTATATTCTCACAACAGGTGATACACACAGAAATGTTGACATGTTTCTAAGCTTCACATAAATAATAAAAACCTGCATGCATTCCTTTGCCATTTGTTCATTTTATTTTGAAAAATAATATGTTTACAAGATGTTGATGCATCATCTAGTGGCAGCTCATTCTAGTTTTTCTTTTTTCTTTTTTTTTTTTTAAGATTTTATTTATTTATTTGACAGAGAGAGATCACAAGCAGGGAGAGAGGCAGGCAGAGAGAAAGAGGAGGAAGCAGGCTCCCTGCTGAGCAGAGAGCCCGATGCGGGACTCGATCCCAGGACCCTGAGATCATGATCTGAGCTGAAGGCAGCAGCTTAACCCACTTAGCCACCCAGGAGCCCTCATTCTAGTTTTTCATCTCTGAGTACACACATCATTCCTGGGCTGCGTCCCCACATCTGGGACCTCCTAGTGAATTTCTTTCATTGCTTTGTATTTTCCCACTGCCTTCTGTGTGGTTTTTCTCATGCCTACCCCTCCACATCTCTGATCATCTTTCAATGTTGATTCTGTTCTTTTGATTCTCAGTTTTCATTTCGAAACTGATCATATTTTCCCCTTTAATTTCTTTCTTAAGTATGCCAGTTCTCCTTTCCACTCACCATGACTCTCAGTCCTTTGAGAGGATGGAGGAAATTTAATCTATTGTTTTTATTTCCTGAAGTGATGATTATTCTAACGTGCAGAATCCATCCTTCTTGTACTTGTCACATTTCTTTTTCGTTTTTTAAAAAAATGATTTGGGGGTGCCTGGGTGGCTCAGAGGGTTAAGTCTCTGCCTTCAGTTCAGGTCATGGTCTCAGGGTTCTGGGATCAAGCCCCACATCGGGCTCTCTGCTCAGAGGGGAGCCTGCTTCCCTCTCTCTCTCTGCCTGCCTCTCTGCCTACTTGTGATCTCTGTCAGCCAAATAAATAAGTAAAAATCTTTTAAAAAAATAAAAATAAAAAATGATTTGTAGGAGGTCCCTTTTCCCCTGCTTCTTATTCAGCTTTCCTGAGCACAACTTCACCTGGTCCTGATACCTGCCCGATAGTATTGGTAGATTACCATCATATCCATTCGGTGTGCACCTGGTTCCCTTGAGTGGCCCCTTAGGACTCAGGCTGGAAATCCAGACATTTGAAAGATTCTAATGTTTTCTCTTTCAGGAAACTGAGGAGGGAACAGAAGGTAGACATAGATGGTAAGTAGCTAAAGCCCACGTAGAGGCACGTTGTCCACAGGCACTCTCCTGACACATGTCTTGATTCTCACCCCAGCCAACTCCATTAAGACCAACACCTCTTCAATTCCCCTCACTCTTGCCTTTCACAGTGAAAAATTAACTCCACAGGAAATCAGGTCAGTGTGAGGGCCCTTGGCGCAAAGACCTTTTATTAATGGTTACTGCTTACTTATCCTGAGTCAACTTTTCTCGGTGTATGTTTGATTTTCAGGGACCCTCTCCCCGCTTCCCCCGATTGTCTCCTAGGTAGCCCCTTTCTAAGAAGAGGGTAAAGTGTACTGTCCCTGGTTACCAGGCCTTTCTTCCCCTCCAGCTCCCTTGTTCCTCTGTGGGATAGAAGTATGCTCAGAACAGGAACCCATCCCCCCAGTCCTCAGCCCTTTGAGGATTGTTAGATAGGCCTTTAAAGCCCCAAAATTATTGCCCAGTAAGTGTACCAACTGCAGTGACGCTAGATCTCTACTAACACTGTCTTTGCTGGAACTGTCCTTGGTTAACAGACAGATGTTCAGTCTATAGCACGAGGCTATGGCTGGTCTCTAGCTGATGGAGCATTGATACGAAAAACCTGGGGTTTTCACGGGGAACAAGGAGATTGTCTACTCTGGTGTTATGTGAATCACCTGGGGATCTTGCTAAAGCTACAGGGGTGGGAGCTGGAATCTGCATCCCTAATGAGCTTCCCGATGACACCCAGGTTGGGGACTGCAAACTGCGCTTTGATTAGAAGGGCTGTGTTTCAGTCAGGGTTCTCCAGAGAAACAGAACCAACGGGACACATATCTGGGAGTGTATTATGAGGAATTGGCTGAGGAGGCTGAGAGGCCCCAGGATCTGCAGTCTGCGAGCTGGAGAGCCAGGAAATCCTGTGGTGCAGCCCAAGGCCCAAGGGCCCGGGAGCTTGCGGTGGAAAGTCCTGTCCCAGCCTGAGGGCCTGGGAACCGGGCACATGGAGAGCAGAAGATTGATGTCTGGGCTCAGGCAGTCAAGCAAAGGGAGAATTCAACCTTCCTCAGCCCTTCTATTCCATTCAGGCCCTCACCGGATTGGATGATGCCCACACACATTGAAGAAGGCCATCTGCTTTATTCAGTCCACCAGTTCAAATGCTAATCTCTTCCAGAATCACTGTAGGGATGCACCAAGAAATGTTTAATCAGATATTTGGGCACCCCATGGTCCAGTCAAGTGGATGACTGAAATGAACCACCCCAGGCTGTAATCATGCAGCCTGTGAAGCAAGAAGGTGACGACTGGCCGGCCGAAATATTAAAAATAGCAAATAGTTACAAAAGTACTGACTACGTTCTAGCACCACACTAAATGCTCTCTATAGAGTGCATCATCTAACTGCCATGACACGCTGGAGTAGGGACCATATCATTTCCATTTTATAGGTGAGGGAATTGAGGCCCAGATTCCAATAACTTATTGGAGATTAAACATCTAGCCAGGGCAATCTGAGCAATCTGACTTCAGAGTCTCAACTGGGAACACCATTTCTCCCAGGGCAAAGCTGAGGCCACCTGTTACTCCACTAGTCCACAGAAATCAAGGGTCCCGCCATGATTATAATCACTAGGTTTTTGCTTAGTGAAATGGCAGGGTTGTTGGAGAAGATGGCCTAGGAGTTTCCTTTGAAATGTAAGACAGTACGTATGCTTCCTTCCAGGTAAAGAAAGAGCTAGAGCTTTCCCGAGGGAAGGAAAATAAGAGCAGGGAGAGAGGGAAACAGAAGAGAACTCAATGAGAAAACAAAAAATATCCTCGCACTTCACTTTAGAGAAAAGAGAACTCCCACCTAGCAGAATCTTGAAATAAAATTTCCTTAGAAAGCCCCCCAAAAGTTGTATCCTTGTAAGTCAAAAGGATAAGGGGAACTTGTGCTTCTCTCTTATTTCCATAGGCGCAGTTCTGCTCCTTCAAGATTCAAAACCTCACCATGCCTCCCAACCACCCCCAAACACCACCAGAGTTCAGATTTCTTCCTCTGCATTCCAGAGGCCTTTATGAGGAACTCAGAGAGAGAAACATACCCTCATTCATTTGTTTATCTGCATTTCTCCCATCCTAGACTGCTTGCTTTCTTTCTTCTTTCTTCCTTCCTTCTTTCCTTCCTTCCTTCCTTTCTTTCTTTTTATTTTTAGGACAAGGCCTTAGCTTCAACACACACCTTGAACTCTAGGTACATTGGAATGCTCTCTTCACTGAACTTTCGCTCTACAGTCTTGACCTAATTCCCTTTCCATTACTGTTGTCCCTCAACCCATCCCAGGTTCATTAAACATTTCACTCTGCAACTTTATGACGACACATGGTACTCTGTCTTACTACTAGACTTTATCAGTCCCTTTTCTGCATTACATTATAAACTGGGTGATGAGGACTATGTCTTCATGATCTCTGTCTTCTCATTAGAGCCGAGCTGAATTCTGCACATTGACTGATGCTCATAAAATCAGATATTAAATGCATAAGAAGAAAGGAAGGGAAAAGAAGTTTAAACATAACAATTGTACCTGGAATGCCTAAAACAGACCCCAAACCAGTTTAAAACAAAGTTCTACGAACCTCAAAGCCTCTTTTCAAGAGCTCTTCCAGATCTTCTCCAATATAAGATCTCTCCAGATCCTAACTTCTTTTACTGAACATACCACTCAAGAACGAGCTGTGCTTTCCCTTGTTCTTGGGGAAGTTCGTAAGCACCCTGGGGCTAGATTTACCTTTGAACTCAAACCAAAACAAAAACAATAACTGAATGAAAAACAATTCTTTTAAAACAACAGAAAAAGAAATTCAGAAAGATTTTAGAAAACAAAAATAGGTTAAATTCTGTTTTGTTTGAGGGAAAGATCCAAGTTCATGTCTGGAGACAGAATAAGCATAGTGCTGGTCTTTATTCATTTATTCTCAAGCGCCTTCCATGGGCCATGAGCGCCCTTCCGGAAGGCTGGGAATAAGGTGGGTACCTGTACTTCCTTCTTACTGGATGAGGCAAGAGCTTTAGTGATTCCTTCTTTCCCCCTAACACCTCAATTGCGAATGCTTTCATTTTATACAAATTCTCTACTTCTGCCCTGAGCCATCATGATCAGGGGAGAGGGGCTGTGTGTCATGCCCAGAAAGAGAACCCAGAAAACCAAGACAAAGAGGGAAAAATGTGGATTCTATAAAAAATTCATAACAATTGTGCACAAGACACATTTATTTCTTTGGCCCCCTAAAATAACTGTCAGTAAGAAATGACTTGTAGCTGAGTTTATGAAGTAAACATAAAATGTTATTAAAACTTTACATTCCCTGCGCTCTCTGGGTTGTCTCCTTCTCCCTTAGGATGATTTATCTCACTCATTTTTTTTTTTTTTTTTTAATGAACACAACACAGAAATTCAGATCTTTAGACTAGGTTCCAAGAATCCAGAACTTAACAGCAAAATGAAACACAACCACAACAAAAAATACTTCCAGCAATTTAAAATATTTCATGCAGTGCCCACTCAAAACATAGTCCCCATTCAGCTGGAGTTTGGGAGACTGGCACAGACAGGCAAAATTAACCTACAGTTTGTTGCTACCTATTTTTTTTTTTTTTTTTTTTGCTAAACTTCAAGATTTCTTACAATAGAGGGATGTTTTGATTGTCTTATCACGATGGGAGAAAAGGTTTTATTTTTTTATTTTGATCAAACTCTCCCAGCCTAGGCCCATTTATTTCTCCTTACACTCAACATCCTGAGTTTATGTGTAGGAAAAAGAATCATACCTACTGCAGACGACAGGCCTTACGAGGGAGGAAAACAGCAAAGAACCACTGTCCTCCCCACAAACCATCCCAAACTGACAACCAGAGCTATATGTCGAATGTGCTCATTTTCCATCTCCCACACGAAGTTGTCCCTGTTGAGAGGTCCTTAGCACCCAGCCCCTGAGCAAATGTCCTAAGAGCTTTCCTGAAATACTGATTCACGTTGAGCATCTTTCGGCCATTAATCACTACTTGTAGAGAAAGGCAGCTTCACCAGGAACAGCTCTCTGGTTCCCCCGTGATCGGGGGGAGAAGTATATTCAAGTGCTAGAGAGAGAAAAGGCTATTTTTTCCTCAGATAAAAGAATGGAGTCAGAAGGTGTTGAGAAGGCCTCCAAAAAGAAAATCGGAAGCAAATTCAACACTCAAGATAGATATCAACAACAGATATAAAATAAGCCAGTGTGTAAACTCCTGGCTTTGACTGCACTTCCTAAGACAAAGTTTTGCAGCCGGTCCTAGAGCCAGACATCACACACACGCGGTCATTCGAGACCACAGTTGGTGGTGACAATGACCTGCACTTACAGGCTGGTTATTCCTGTGCCAGGCCCTCCATGAACCCCCACACAGCTATTACCTATCCCATTCAGGATCCCAAGCAGCCTCCGAGGTGGAGACCCTCATCCTAAACACTCAGGGCCACTCCCACTTCTGCATTCAGCATTTCTGAGACTGTAGAGAGCCAATGTGGTGCGTATGCCGCGTGGTCCGAAGCCCTTCCAGGGGGCCAGAACTCAACCATGTGGATGTTCCTGCAGCAAAATGTGTGGACAGGGGTACAGAAGTAGAAGGAAGCCTGCTTCTTCAGGTCAGGTCTTCCCGCCAGAAGGGTTCTTGCCAAACCTAGATTGAAAAAACAAAACAACCAAAAAACCACCCAAAACCCATTTTCAGAGGTTGAATGTTCGAGTTGAAGACTAGATGTTGTCATCACCTCCATTTCACAGGCAAAGAAAATGGAACCAGGAGGGGATAAATGCATTGCATCTTGGCACAGGGCAGCAGTGTTTGGGCCTGATTCCAGGAGGAAATCTCAGATTCCAGAGCCTGTGGCTAAGCCCCACTCTCCTGCCCCGCAGGCTTTCTCTGGAAGTCTTAAACACAGATGCCTCTGAAGTCTTTCTGCTTGTCCCCAAGACTTCATCTGTCCTCTCTGTTCCTCATTCCTTGTCTTGTCTGCAACCTCAGCTGGGAAACGATTGGAGAGAGAAGAAAAAAAGGAAAACACTGTTTTTCCTTCAGTGAGAGCAGAAAGAGGCAGCTCCGGCCTTGGTCCCCTTATTCCTTTAGGAATTGGAAGTCTTGCTTCTGAGAAGAAGCTGGGGAGCAGGGGAGGGGAAAGGAGGGAGAGGGAAGGGGAAGGGAGAGAGGGGACAGTGCTTGGACCAGGAGAGAGAAAGGACCTAGAGCCCGAGATCAGAAAGGACTGAAGCATTAAAAACATCCTAATAATTCGAGACGTCCCCATTGCTGGAGGGTCACTGTCCTTCACTGTCACACACCTTCGGTAAAGTTGGCTGCATAAGGGGATGCCTTCCACCAGCGAATGTTTGCCCGAGTGAAGATGAAGCCGAGCTACACATCTGGGTAACATACCAAGAGCAGCCCACTCAGGCTGGTAAAAATGATCTCACAGCTGACCTAATCCGGCAGAGGCGGGGGTTCAAGGGCAGAGTTCAGAGGAGAGCGTGTGCTCCCTAGCAATCCGCAAAAACTTGAGAATGACACTGGACAGAAGAATGGGGGTTTGAACAATGTTGCTCTCGAGGGATAGGGCAGCATCAGGAGCCGCGGGTGTGGATGGTTGATGGTTACATGGCAGACATCCAGCCTCTTCCGCGTGCCCCTCTTACCCTCCTACAGTCTAACGGGGTTTCTCCCAGGGGAGAGAGGTTTGTACCTGGGTGACCCAGAACCCTGCAATGCCCATGAGAGTGTGGGCTTTAGGAATGTTTTTCAGGGTCCCCATCAAAGCTGGAAAAGGGTTGAGACCCATTGTGTTCTTGATTTGAAATCCCAATGGCCAAACTTGAGCTTGGCGGCCTAGCTCAGGCCAGGAACTAATCAAGCCCACACTAATCAGATCTCGAATGGGCTCAGCCTCTATGACCCAGGCTTCAAACCCTGGCAGCTGCACCCCATGGCCCGTGCGTCCACACTACTCTCCTGGGCACTAAATTCAAAACGAGCATTTCATCTGGGTCTGAACTTAAAAGAGGGATTTTTAACATCACTTTCTTTCTGTCATGGTAGGCTTGATTTGCTGCTATGTTCCCTTTTTAAAGTTGGGGTTTGGATTCTCCACCACCAATGTGTACCTAGAACTGGGCAGATTGGCTGTGCATACACAGCTGTTTCCAATAGGAACAGATGATAACCTCACTTTTTTTTTTTTTTAAAGATTTTTTATTTATTTGACAGATAGAGATCACAAGTAGGGAGAGGCAGGCAGAGATAGAGGAGGAAGCAGACTCCCTGGTAAGCAGAGAGCCCGATGTGGGGCTCGATTCCAGGACCCCAAGATCACGACTTGAGCCGAAGGCAGAGGCTCAAACCACTGAGCCACCGAGGCGCCCCCCTCACTTCTGATTAAAGAGTGTCTCTGCCACAGCAGAAAAGCCCTACCTGTGGCTGACTGGAAACACTGGTGAAAGACTTACCCTCAGGTTCATCAGCTCTGCCAGGGGTCCTCCTCCAAATCAAAACAGATAAGGTTTTAAATATGAGTTATATGGGGGCATCCTTTTCTGTGTGATGGCAGTGCAAAAGGAAATATTTTTTTCTCGCTCTTCCTCTGTAACGTCATTTTATCAAAATCAGTGGCCAGGTGTCAGAAGAAACCATATTTAAAAACGAAATTTTAAAGCTAATCAGCGTATTCCTTTCCTTGCACTAATTTCAGAAGGGCATACATAGGCGTACTTGTGACATGCACATGTCTATGGAGATTTTCCTTTCTTGCCGTTTCTTAAATCTTTCTCTCTCTTCTTTTCAGTGCTAACTCTACCCATTCTAATCCCCCAGCAAACACATATGTAGCACACCCACCCACCCACACAGGAACCCAAGTCTATGTTTTGTTCCCCTGAAATCAATTTCTAGTGAAATGAAAGATTTCACAGAAAAAAAAAATGCTATATTAAGCCAGAGTGTACCCAAGATACTGAAATATATTTTTACTCTAATAACACCCTAAAGCCTTTTAACTATGAAAAAGTCAGCTAATAACTCCATTTCAATTAGCTTTATCAGAACTTTAATTATTGCCTAACGTAGTGTTATACCAAATGACTAAGTTTAAAAATAAGTTTGTCCAACCACACACTGAACTGTTTTTATTTTATTCTACACAGTAGAGTGTTTTCCTGTCTAAGTTGACGAGTTCAGCGTGAGTAGGAGGAAGGAGGAAAAACAAAGGGACACTCGTTAAGAAATGAAGGCAGGACTTTCCTCATGAAAACAGACGGACAAAAACACACCTTTCAGAGCCAGAGAATCATAGCCAGCATTTTGATAAAAGAATGAACTTTAATCCACACACATGAATCTGAGAAATCTTCTGGGAGAGATGCCATAGATTATTGCCATAAATATTATTAGCAGACTCACAAAGCTATAATCACTGTCTGTATCCATGATACCGAGTTTCAAATTAACATGGTTATTTTACTTGTGTTCCCAAATTTAACATTAGGGAATTTGGCTTGTGGGTCTATCATCATTAAGCAAAAATACATATTTTTTGTATATTTATATCAATATATAATATATATAAATATATAATATGTAATACATATAATATATAAATATGTATTTAACATGATTCTAGGAGAATTAGGTAGTATAGGATGGTCAGCATTTGTAAGAACAAAGTCTGAGGGTTTAAGAGTCACTTATTTGATCCCACAAAAAGTCCCATAGTGCCTTTGGTAAGTGTTGGCTTTGGATAACATTTCTAGTTCTGCATGAAAGCTGGGTAATATCACTATTGCTATTCAAGGTCTATTTTCCCTTTTTTCTTCATTCTCTTACCCTTTCCCCACAGTCTCATCCTGCCAATTTTAGTCAAATGGCCAGAATGATCTCGTTGAATTTGGGAGCTTTGAAAGGGAGTCTTTCTTAAACCCAGAAACCAAGATTTATTTTTTTGTTTTTCTTTGGAAAGATTATTTATTTGACAGACAGAGATCACAAGTAGGCAGAGAGGCAGGCAGAGAGGAGGAAGCAGGCTCCCTGCCGAGCAGAGAGGCCGATGTGGGACTCGATCCCAGGACCCTGAGATCTTGACCCCTGCCAAAGGCAGAGGCTTTAACCCACTGAGCCACCCAGGCGCCCCCAGAAACCAAGATTTCTGCTTCCATTTTAGTTTTGCTCAGACTCTCAGGTGATGAAGAATCCTATCTGAGTGACCACAACCTTGAAACTCCGCAGTCCTCATCCAAATTTCATACAGCCAAAGGAAGGTGACTTAAAATGGACAGGTACAGCTAGTTTCAAGCTATGTGGAAGGAGACAGTCTTACTCCTTGGCCTGGGAGCACGAATGGGCCAGAATTCTTGGGGAAATAACATTTGAGAGAGCACATCCTCATTCATCTTTGAGAAGGCGAGTGGAACCAGGGAAATCTCCATTTTCATGTCCTAACACCAGGGACTTTACCTGCTGGCACCTTAAGAAGAACAAGTGTTCTAGATTTTTGAGTGAGTGGATGATGAAGGTTAATGCTCTTATCTCCTCCATAAGAAGAAAAGGCCATGGACTCTGAATAATAACGGGTCTCCTACTAGAGTCTCAGGTTTTGTAAGGAATAGGCCTTTCGGATAACTGGATTTTTCAGGTATCTAAATGTCAGCAAGAAAAGCCTTTCTGTTTGCTGCGCTGTCCGTCAGCTCGTCCAGCTGTACCTCCTAACGAATTACTGAGCCTCTTGCTGCGCCTGCATCATACCCCACCCTGATTCTTCTTTCTCATTTCACAACTCGGGGGCTCTGTGGTGGGTATAGAGTTTAAAGAAATCAGACTTTTTTTTTCCCCCCTCCCAAATTCAGGCCTTCTTATCAACTTGTTTATTATGATTTCTAGTTCTAAAATGAAGAGGAAAAAAAAAAATCTAGCTGGGTTCCCTTGTAATGAAAGCTTTGTGGATTGCTGTGGCACACAATAACCAGGAAACTGAGTAAAAAGTGGTCAGGAAGGACACCTGGGTGGCTCAGTTGGTTAAGTGTCTGCCTTCGGCTCGGGTCATGATCTCAGGGTCCTGGGATCGAGCCCCATGTTGGGCTACATGCTCAGCAGGGAGTCTACTTCTCCTCTTCCCCTCCCCTCTGCTCATGCTCTCTCTCTCTCAAAAACAAATAAAATCTCAAAAAAAAAAAAAAGAAAGTGGTCAGGAAAACCGCTGCCAGAAACCAGGTTTGTTGACTTTCTGCTAGTGTCCAAGAGTTCCAAATTATAATTATTTCAGGAGAAATGAGCCTGGAAGGATTTTGGAATTCACTCACTTATTTGAATGGAATGCTCTTTTCCAAGATATCTCCTAGACTGTTTCTCTGGTCTCCTTCAAGTTTCTGCTCAGCTATCAGTTGAAGTGAAGCCTTCCCTATGTTACGTAAAATAGCAACCTATATCCGCCCCTCACAACAGAACTCCCTCTCCCTCTTTTCTGCTGGGCTCACACGCTGTTGCCTAACTGGTCCAATGTTCACGGCACCAACATGGCAGCCCTGCCCCTTAGCACCCTCACCATCTGACGTATGTCTTCTACTGGCTTGCTTCCCTTCCCTCCGAGGGTAGGTATTTTTGTCTGGTTCACGGCTGTATCTCCAAGAGCCCAGAACAATGCTGGCCATATCACAGATACTCAGCAAATACTTATGGACAAACGGATGAACTAATTTTAGCATCTTCCAAAGCTCTGGTAGAAGAGTTCCCAACTTCAAGGGCTTTGTATTTAATGGAAAAATCCGACCTGAAGGCGAACAGCTACAATAGGATGGGCTCAGAAAGCAGTGTGCTGGGATGTTCCAGGTCAGGTGCTGGTGCTTGACCGAGGACAAATCTGGATTCTAGCCTTGAACAGTCCCCATGACTCTATGACCTGGGGTGAGCTCTGGAACTTCCCCAGACCACATCTCTTTGACTCAGAGATGACTAGACAAGCAAATGTCAACTCTTACGGGTCTGTGATGAGGAGCCAGGGAAGGGATGCCCACAAGTGCTGAGACTCAAAATCTACAAGAACTGCCTGTATCATTGGCTCAGAACTTTACAGAAGAGAGCACCAGATCAGCAGAGCAGGGGGTCTGAGGCTGTCCGGTGCTACTGCAGAAGCTTGTCGGTAAGAGGACAGAGCCTGAAATAAATGAAAATCCTCTTCACCTCGCATACAGTGAAGTGCCATATGGAATTTTCCTGTACTTAAGGCATGAAAAATTTTTTTTCCTTCTTTTCTTTCCTTTTTGTCCATTTTGAAACTTCTTTAAAAAATGAGATGCATATTTGGGGTAGGGGTTTCTCTCATTGGAAATGGGTTATTGACGAGTCTCAAGTAACCCAATCCAGCTTCAAACTTTCTTATATCTCCACTGAGTTGCCATCCTCTCTGAATTGAAGTGCCGGGATAAAAGCCCAACTTGGTATTGAAATTTTAAGTATTATGGGTGCTCACCATCATCCCCGTTACAACCCACCATTGCTTTGGCAACAGAGGTTTTGCTAAGCAGAACATATTTCCCTTCCCAGAAAAAGAGTTAATTCCAGATCTCGTTCCAGATCAGAACACTAAGTCTCCAGGGAAAACAAGCAGTAAATCCCCTTTCCAATCACTAGTGAATTTTTTTTTTTTTCCTTTCCCTCTCCCTCAGTAGATCCCAAACTATTAACAGCCTCTTTAGGACAAATCTTCTCATCCCTGCATTCAAGAATCTTTAAAGAGAGTAACACACAGCTTTCGAGTTCAATCAGTTTCACAACTGATTGCGCTGGAACTTGGGTGAATAGTCTCATTGCTCTTTAGCAACTGGGAGTTGAGAATTTCAAGACGGGAGAAAGTGCTCAAGGCTAGGACGCATCTATATATACAGGTTTAACACTCATCTCTTCTTCTTATCTGCAAAACCTACTATAGTGGCATAATCAGGCTAAGTGAAAAAGGGTGGCATTATATAAATTTGGCACTACCACAATCTTTTTCAATTGATCAAGATTCTGAAGGTCTAGCCTAATAAACACCAGGCAATTCTTAGTAAGCTTGTGAGTCAGTGATATGACTCAAATTTTACTACTGACTCTAAAAGACTAAAAGCCATAACAAATTGGGCAGGGATGTACAATATTAGTAACCACTAAATCATAACTAGTTGAAAGGCAACGTTTCTTCTGGCGACAATTTGCTTCATGTTTAAAGTAACCATTACCGCATGTTTAGGAAGCAAAAATAAAGTAGTAAGAAGAGGAGAGGGAAAACAACTCATTTCTAATTTGAGGCCTGGCTCCACAACCATATTTCTTAATCAAATTTTAAGTGCCCCAAAAAGGAGTTTTCTGGGGTTCTAGAAATGTTCTCTTCGTTGGGGTGTGGATCACATAGGTGCACAAAATCTACCAAACTCTCTACATTTAACTATACTGAATTTTCACGTAAACTTAAAGGAAAAAAAAATTTGGTAGCCCACACCCTGAAAGTTATGCCTAGGAGGTAGAAATATAAACCTAGAATTAAACTGGTTTTGTTTTTAATTCTGTTTAATAAACACTGCAAAAATGGCAAGAGCTATAACAACAACAAGAAACTGTGGGAAATTATCCAAGATGTGTTTGAATTTGAATTGTGCCATTTCACATGCCATGAAAGTGCCTCCAATCTCGTAGCTCACACTAAACATCAACTTCCCATGCTCAACTTTTAGCACTCGGAAGTCATTATTGTCTGTACCAAAACAAATCACTAACAACCTAGCTGTTCTAAAAACATTCTTGAGTTCTGTCTGGGTTCCTTTCGGACGGGAAAAGGTGATCTAACTCCTTGATGCATTCACTAGGAAGCAGATAGTTGCTGGTGACTGGGCCCTTATTCAAAGAGATAATACTTTAACATGGGCTATAAAAGCAAGGAGACTGTTCTATCCGCTTATAGCCTGGGTTTAATGATTAACAGCACCCTGTTTTACTCACTCGAGTCACAGTTCAGCTGATAAATTTATTGATCAAATAAGTTCTCTACCTACAAAGCCTCACATGGGGTGGCCTCCGTTCCTGAGTCCCCTCCACTCCACTCCATCCCTCCCAAGCACCATGGATTCTCTAGCCAGACTTTGCATACTGTCCTCCATTCTGCCTTCTTCATGCCAACCCCCACTCATCCTCCAGATGTGGCTCGTGTCCCTTCCTCTGGGAAGTCTCCGTAAGGTAGTCCCCACGTCCATTACAGCTCTCAGGACACCCCTTCCCTTAATGCACACCAGGCCCAGTTTTTCTACATGTTTGGTAACTTCTCTCTACCACCAGGCTCGAAGCCCCTTGAGGGCAGAGATGGTGACCCTTTGTGAACCCTGAGCTTGGCACAGAGGGTGACTTAATAAGTACTTAAAGAATGTGGTCCAGGCAGGACACAACTCCAATTGTATTCCAACCATTAAATAGGATTGCAGGAGGCAGCGGCTGAGTGGCACAGTCAGTTAAGCATGCAATTGCTAATTTTGGCTCAGGTCGTATCTCCGGTTTGTGAGGTCGAGCCCCACACTGGGTTCCACACTCAGCGTGGAGTCTGCTTAAGACTTTCTCTCCCTCTCCCTCTGCTCGTCCCCAACCCCGCGCACACTCTTGCTCTCTCTCAAATAAATAAATCTTTAAAAAAATAAAAAGAAAGAAAAGCAAGCATCCCAGGGGGCATAAAGGATAGAGTAACGGGGGAAATGCAAGAATCTGGGAGTCAGGAGAAGCGAGCTTGTGTCTAAGGCTTCCGTATTACATAAGGCTGCATCTCTAACTCCATAACCCTAACTACAGTCTGACAACACAGACTGGCCACCTTAACCTTGTTTTAATTAGTTCCAGACTCTTAGTATTCTTCCATCACAACCTTAACCATTATAGGAACACACTAATTTACAAGGCTACACATGACTCCAAGCAGAGAACTTGGGAGATGCAAGACTTCTGAAAGGGTCGGGGAAATTTTGTCTATAAGTATCTTGAGGTTCTTTTAAGAATGGGGCCCTGTGTTTTCCATACTATTGCAAAATAAATTAGCAAGAAGCTCTTCCGGCTGAGTACCTGCTTCACTGAGGTCTGCAGTAACACTCTACAACCCAGCACTGAGCTGGGGACCCAGTACAGATGACTGGTACATTCACACAGAAAAAGGGACTAGAGTTTAAATTAAAAAGAACACATGGTTACTGATTCATTTATGACTAACTAGAAGTCAGTTCACATTATTCGCGATTCAAGCAAATGTTGCATCAGCTTACAGCCCAAGAAACTCAAAGCCAGACCGGTAAGAAAAGACTGTTTTTCGTTGCGGTGAAGGAAGTACTCACACCACTCCAGATTAAGAACTTGAGATCAAGAACCACCGAGTTCTGTTTGAAAACCACTGTTTGAAACAAAAGCATGGCCAAGTACCCATGGCTGGAAGGACCGCAAACCCTGGGAAAAGTCAACTTACTTCATACAGCAGAGAGACACAAGGATTAGCGAAGATAAAGCTCACAAACTTGCCCTGCACGGGGCTGCCGGGCCACACAAGCTTGCTCGTCCCATCTCTCAATGGAAGGTGCTAGAGATAGATGGAAGATGCAAAGGGAATCCTTCTTTTGTGCCCTTTACTGAGAAAATAGCTCTGAAAAGCACTACGTTAAGGACCCAGCTCAGGAAAGTCTGCGAAATAAATAGGCAACACCTGGATTGCCCATAGTTCCACTTTTAAGAAAGGAGTCCATTTTTCCTTCCCATAGTATTTCGAAAAACACAAGTACATTTCTTATAGCTCTTGGCTAAAGCTGACTTTCAAGAAACTCTAAACAACCACAGTGACATCAGATTTTTAAGAAACCGAGAAAATCTGCTCAATTCACCTCCATGAGATGGTGTATTCAACTTCCAAGAATCCAACCATTCTTTGCTAGATATTTTCATGTTTAACAGGCTTATTTGTATCCCATTTTACATATGGGGTGGTGGGCGCAGAGAGGCTAGGCAAATTGTCCCAAGTCCCAAGCTGGTAGCTGGTACAGGCCTGCATTCCAGCTCATTTTTCTGAGTCCAAGACTAGTGTTCTTTATACTAAGTCCCAAATGCCTCCTGAAGAAAGAAGCCTCCTTTTAAAACAGTTCTATGCCTTCTGAGACTGGAGAGCGAAAGGGCTTGACGGCAGAAAATGACCAATGCTAGCAAAAAGAAATCAAAACCTGCATGTTCCAACACTGAAACACCATGAATAAATTATACTCCTCAATATACCGGTAGATAGTTAAGAGCTCGGGTTCTGGGGTCCAAAGACCAAGTTCAATTTATGAACGAGCTATTTACTAGCCGTCTGAGTCTGGGGCACATTACTTAAACTCCCTAAGCCTCAGCTTTCCATCTACAACAAGCAGATTAAAAAATGCCGACCTGCCTACCTGCCAACCTCACCCACTTGGTGGGAGGGCAAATAAGAAATGTATGTTGGTTAACTTGAGGGCTCACAAGTGTAATTTATAGGAAATACAATTCCATCTAGTCTACTGACCCGAGGGGACAACACGGCCATAAACCAAGACTGGAAGATGTATCCAATCCTGTTCGTGGTGCAACTGTCAAATCTTGTCATCTTGGGTTTAGGTCCACTTATAGAATCTTTTCAAATAAAGTCCAATTTGCAGTCATCTCACCTTCCTACAAATTTAGACATTGCTCAGAACCAGAGAGACTTGTGGCTAACCTGTAATCACTAAAGCTAATTTAATCACCGATGGGCAGCTTTCTTAACAGGGTTCTTTTATAACCATGCACGTAAGTAAAGGAAATGTTACAAGAGCCCTGACATTTAAAAAGAAAATTTCTGAAAACATAAAATGTAGATTTTGACACACAGCAGTACCTAGGTTAGTATGTAGGAGCACACAGACCTTGAATTCCTAGAACACTTAATTTGGGGTTTTCGTTGCTGTAACAGAGATCTTCATTGTACAAATAAGGACCTAAGCAGGTAAGCTAAAACTAGACAAGATAACCCTCTTTGAAATGTTACAAGGGCTTCTCATTTGAAGACTGATCACTTAAGGTAATAATCACAAGTTATTAAGACAGTACTCATCTACCTTAGTGATGATGTAGAAAGTGTCTCTAAACAGTTTTGATCAACACACCCCTATCAACAGAATACACCCCTACTGTATGTGTATTTGTTTATAAAATACACCACGCTTTTATACACACACATGTGCAAAAATACTTGAAGAGAATGACATAGAGGTACTTTGGAGATCACCTATCTAGAGAATTATTAAAACTAAATGTACCCAGAGGTGACCATGTCTTCTGTTGTGATTTGAAACAATAATTAGCATTTGATGTGATGGTCTCCAAATACAGAAATGCACTTAACTCCACTGCTGTTTCCTGCCTGGTGGTCTCTATCGTGATGTTAGGTGTCTGCTACACTTAATCACCCTTCCATCTTCAGGAGTGGGGTCACAAATGGCCTTCACAACTTTAAAGGTACAAGGAAAAGAGGCTAACAATCAAGTAGTTAAAAACAGCTTAGAAAATATTCTCTCTTTATAAAATGCATAGACAAAGACATTAAGCATTATACTTGAATTTCTTTAAAAATGCCTTCAGGAGCATGCTTTATTTATGCTTCCCATCCAATCCTCCCCCAAGCCCAGTTTCCACCTAGTATGGGCCATAAACCTTACTACCACTTTGACCTGCATGTTCACATACTGAGTGCAGACTTTGTCCCAGATTCATGAATTACAGAATCCCTACAGTAGTAGTTCCCAAACTCTCTGCCAAACGTCTCTGCTGCACAAATCCCGATATTCATCAACATTAAAATGATAAATATCACCAAAAAGCCTCCTATAAAAGTCAGAAGCTGAACTCCAGAATGTTCCTTGTGAGATTATTCAACTGTGAAATGACAGGAAAACACTTACAAAAATTGAAAATCCTTAACTGGAAATTAAATTGGAAGCCTTATCATTTTTCTATCCATTTGAAACACTGAACAATACCAAAAGAAATCGGTTAGTTTATGTAAAATTGCAGTCAACAAACTGCCAGAAATTCACTGTTGAGGAAATGGTGTCAAACCTCACTATTGATACACCCTGTGGCTTACCTGCTTAGAGGAGTATCTTAAAACTACTAAATATAAGATCTTCTTTAATGTTTCTTCATTTTATGTTTTTCTCAGAAAAAATACAATTTTTATATATGTATATAAACATAAATATATATATGTATATGTATGTATATATGTTGAAGACTTACAGACATAGCCAGAAACTATAAATCATCATATATAAATTCCTCTGACTTATCTGTAGCAATAGAAATGACTTCAGGACTCCGGTAAGCAGCTTAGTTCGGTTAGGAATACAAACTATTTCACTACCAAAGTTTTTCATACTGTTACGTTTCAAACATAAAAAATAAAGTATTGTTGTATTTTAGCAGCTGCCAAGTACAAAAGTTGAGGTACAGACTGAGGGGGGGACTAAACACTGTGCATGCAGTCCCTACACCTTCAGCTAGAGAAGAAATCTATTGCTTCAGACAAGCTGAAATAAACTGTTGATAAATTCTCCCCCTGGCTTATGAATAACATCTTATCACATTAGCTGAAACAGGGGTGCAAAGGGGAGAGGAATGATCTTTAAACTTTAATATATAGTACAGCACTTTAACCTTTAGTTACTAAATACCAGAATAGTCAGGAATACTGCTTCCTTTTAACATGAAGGCCAATTCTAAGATCTGGAACATAAATACAAAAGAAAACTACTTCCAACTGGTAACCATGACTTGAGGAAATCATTTGTGCAACAGGACCAGGAAGCGATTTTCTAGTGGCCTTCCCAGTCTAATAATATAGAAATCTTGCTGATTAAGGGTACAGACAGACAAGTGACTCCCATTCCAGACTGAAGGGGACGACAGCCCCATTATCCTGCTTGAACTAGGGGTAAGCCTTGCTTCAGCATTACTGAGCAAGACAGTACTTACATCTGGGGAAAAGGAAATAATTTTAAAACTACTCATTAAAATTCAGAAAGTATCACTCCTCAACGTATTGCCAGTAATTATGAACCCTTGGTGCCAATGGCAATGAATGCTTTTGAAAGCTGTCATCCCTTCTTGAAAGGATTTCTTAGAGACTATCTCAGGTGGTGTAAAAAGCCTTTTCAGTGATCACTATTACATTTCTTAAAAGCACACAGAAATGTGCTTTTACACATATGCAGGTCTGGGACACACCTGCGTGTGCATACAGCAGACACTCAAATGTTTCCATCCAAATAGCTAGCTAGGAACACTGACCGGAAGCAATGAACGAGAAACCCCAGCTACTGTACCATAGACAATTGTCTGGGGAATATGAGGTTAAATTAAAGTCACAGCTAACAGCCAGATGCTAGGTCTCGGTGATGCTTGCAAGATTTTTAAAGCACAACTTAACAGCTCTTTACATACCAGACATCACCTGAACTCTAAAAATGTTTAAGTTCTCTTCCTACCGCCTTTCTTTTTAAGCACTGAAAAATCTGATGTCCAAATCTTCAAAAAATATTTTCCATCTGAGGACAGGTTCTAGGACACAAGTTTTAGGTACTAGAATTTATTCCTCAACTCTCTGGATCCTTGGCCTTCAGGTCCAATGATTTAGGATGCAGAACTTTAAGCACCACGGGGCTTCAGAGGAGATGCGGTTGGCAAATAGTGGTCAGAACTGGGGTGAGACTGGGTAGACTGTACTACCAGTTGTTTCATTGCACATTCAAATCTGAAAAACTGGGAGGCTTTCTCGAAGAACACACTGAAAAATACAACCGTAATGGGCAAGGGGGTTCCATGGGCTGTAGTTAGTTATAAAGCAAATACCCAAGAATGACCTGTGAGGTACACGCACAGTTTGTATTCTAAACACCTGCACATTCAGCTGTGTATTCCTATGTAGTCTACAGAATCAGTCATTCATCAATCCCCAAATCTGGCTCTACTGCTTTCAAGTAACCTAAATTGCTAAGTATTTCCACTGTGAGCATGTTTACATAAATACCTCCCCAAAAAGCCACTATATGCTAAGTTACTTAACTGTGTTAAGGAGAACTCAAAATTCCGCATTTTCAGTTTCCACGGAAGAACCATGTTATCCTCCACGACCAAAAAATTACCAACAAGTTTTTATCATACGGGGTAGTGGGTAATCTATACTCCCGCACTCTATTTTAGGTTCTTGGAATTTATCTGAAAGAAGTCCAAAGAGGAGGAATCAAAAACTCACATTTCAACTTTTGAGAATAAAAATTCAAACATACCTTTTGTTGAATTCCAGCTTAAGTGATTTTTATGTAATCTTGCAGCTGATGAAAAGCAAAAAGCAACCAATCTCTGCAGTGATTAGCCTGTTCTTTAAGACTATGGGTCATCTACCCCAGGATTTTCTAATGGAACAAGGATTCCATGGGGCAAAATAATGGTTTCTCAAAGGTGGGCAGAATGGAACATTTAGATCTTCACTTCAACAGGGAAGCAATGACACACAATCCTTCTGAGTATCACTTTGTTTGGTAGAGGCTACCTTTGTCTCTCATCCTCATTTCGTGAGATTAGCCTGGGAATGTGTCCATGTTTTGACTTTAGAGATTTAAAAAAAAAAGTTACCCTGTGTTTCCTCTAACACCTAAATATGTATACACAGATCATCTTCACTCCTATCAAATGTTTTTCAGCATGACCAATGTGCAACTGACATTCATATAGCTTATTTGACCTAAGTCTTCTGAGAAACGTATCTTTTATAGCTGAACCTCTATAATCATGACAAGAGATTGATTAAAATGCCAAGATAAGAAACAATTTATTATAGAGAGAAGAAAAATTTCTCATCCAAAATATAGAAATCTGTACAACTTTGCCACAATCAATATACATGAACTGTACAAATTTACACCAGTTCATAATTTACCAAATAAAAGATGACTAACAAAGTTCACAAAATAGATGGTGGTTTGTGGAAAAGACTTTTACCCAATTAAGTACAAGGAAAGTTACAAACCAGACCTCCACTTTCTAAAAATAAGAAGTTTACTCAGTCTTAGAAAACTACAAGCTAGCAAATGTACAGAGAGCTGGCTGGTGCTATCACCACAGTTGAGACAGTGTCTTTTTAAGGGTCTTTTTTAAAGCCTGTTGCCATGGCAGATTCTGGTCACTTGCTACTCTCAAGGCCAAAAACACAATACAAGGTCTGACCATTTCCCCAGGTCATGCTTACTAGGTTTGTCTTATGTACATTTATACATATTTAAGTGCTAGGTAAAAGTCTTGTCAAAATTTCCAGTACTACCACATTTAAAATGTTGAGCTTTCCTATTGAGCTGCCAAAAAAGTTAACAATTTTCAAGTGTAATAGTGCAAATTTCCTCTGCAAGATCTACTGCAGAGAAAGGTTCTTTGAAATACAGATTTGCCTTAAAGGGGTCGATGGAAAAAATTTAGGTATAACATCTGGGAGAAACTGAAACCACCCTAGGACTTCACTCCCTAGCAAATAAAGTGATCATTTACTTGGACTCACAGGCTATTAAATCATTGAAAGGTACTGTCCAAACTATGGCACTGTCACTTTAAAAAAAATTTTTTTTTTTTTTACCACTCTATCTTGTGCCAGATCTTCACAGCTGTGACATGGTTTAAATTCCATAATCCATCCCCAAGAGGAGCCCACCCAAAGCAAAAATCAAATTTATCCATCCATTATAAGATGATCCATCCATAGACTATATCTTAACCTGATACAGTCATCATATTGTAGTTTTTGGAAGGGCTTGTTCTGCCCAAGAGAAGTTCCTCCTTACAGCTGATTCTGCTGTCTACCATTTGCACGTTGCTGCTGTTTTGAGTGCTACCTCCTGCTGGTGAGGCTTCGTACAGCACGCAGATGGAGCCATCCTCTCCAATTCTGTAGGACACTTCGTAGGGGTCAACCCAGAGTGTGAGTTCACTTGGGAGAAGCCTGAACAGCTCCTGACTGCTCAGTCCAATTCGCTGTGCTGCCTGTCCAATCAGAGGATCCATTTTATGGTTGATGCGAATACAACGGTAACCTGATCCCTTGCACGGCTTTTCTGGGAACCAGTGATGTTTATAATGTTCTATAGGGAAGAAAGAAAAGAACAGAACAGAGAAACAATGCTTTAGATCGTTACTGTTAGAGCCCGCTGTAGCTTCTTTCTTCCGCTGGCTCCTTTGAGAAGTGAGAAATTTAAACTATCAACTTTTTAAAAATGCCCAGCATTGCTCTCGCTGCTGTGCGAGTGCGGGGCTGCGGAGAGAGCGGACAGGGCTTTAGAAATAACACAGTAGCTTGGGACAAAACAACCTCCAGGAACCAACCGGTCAAGCCGCCAGAACAGGAATCCGGCGCGCGGCCTCGGCTGGCCGGGCAGCCGGATGGCACCGGCGGCCAGGCGGGAACCTGTTTACTTTTCTCCACCCCACCCCAGCCCAGCCGCACACAATGGGGTTTATGGCTCTGGAGGAGAAGCGCCACCGGACTGTTATCCCCAAAGGGAAGAAAAACAAGCAACCCTAAACCACGCTCTGGGCTGGGCTGTAACTGAACCGGTGACAAATCCGATGATTAATGGTCAGAGGTAGGAGGCGCGGGGAGACGGCACGTCCGTCCCGGGCTGGCCCCGGGGCAGCGGCGCGGTTTCCCACCCCCGGGCCCGGCCGCCGAGCCCACAACGGCTGGAGGGGGTTGGGGGGAGGGGGCGTCGAACCAACCCCGGCCCCATAGCTCCTTTGTCCCCAAAACCGCGGACGGTCCGAGGACCGCAGCTCCCGCCTCAGTGGCCGTAGTTTCTTTGTTGTGCGCCTGTTTCCTTCTCTCCTCCGTGGGCCAGCCATGGGGGGAGGGGACGCCCTCGGCCCAGCCCCCAAACCCTCGCCAGGACCCGCCGTTAGCGGCCGCCTGGCGCGCCAGCCCCGGTCCCGCGGCGGGACCCGAGCGCTGCCCGCCCGGGGCAGAGACGGGACTCCCGTGGCCCGACGGCTCGGCCAGCCTCCCGCCCGGGGTGTACGATCCGTGTCCGCCCGGCGCCCCTCGCCCTCCCGCCGCGGCCGCTCACCTGCCAACAGCTCCTGGAGGCTCTGGCTGAAGGTCTGCAGCTGTCGTTCGCTCGTGAGCCCCTTGGTGCGGAGGAACTTGGAGATGAAGGACACGGCTGCGGCGATCTCGCCTATCATGGTGGCAGCCCGGGTGTAGAAGGGATGCATGGGGGCGGCGGGCGGGGGCGGCCCGGGGCGGCCGGGGCTCGGCGGCGCGGCCCCGACGGCGGAGCGGCCACCCCGGGCTCCCTCGCAGGTGAGAGGGCTGAGAGGAAAAGAGGGCGGGAGGGGCGGACAGCTACTTTCTTTCTCCTTTATAGTAAAAAAGTTATTTTCACGACAGGAGGCGGCAGGCGAGAGGAAGAGACGAGCGACGGCGGCCTGGTCACATCGCTCGGACTTCCCCAGCCGCCTCCGCGTCCAGCTCCCCAGCCTCCGAAGCTCCCAACAGTTGCATTTCCAGCTCGGAGGGGCGAAGAGATGCTGGCGCCGTGCAGTAGCTTTTATAGCGCCGCGGAAAGGAAGTGGCGTAGCTGGAGTATGACGGCCGACTCCAGCCAATCCGCAGATCGCACCATTGTGACGCACCAGGTTCGGAGCCGGAGGGGGGCGGGAAAAGAGAGCAGGGGGCGGATGCGGAGACAGGGAGGAGAGGGAGGAGCTGACGTAATCCGCTTGTAAACAAATAAACTCCAGAGCGGCGGCCGGAGACCTGCGGGCTGTGGCCAGGGGATGGAGCAGAGCGGGGGTGCGCGTGTGAAAGCCCCGCCCCCAGCTCTAGCCCCTCCTTCCCGCTTCAGCAACTGCGGGCCCAGCGCCAGGGCATCCTCTGCGAAAGTGCGCTGCCTGGGCTCGCGGGCGGGGAGGCTCGGTGCTGGGCAGATAAAAGCCGCCCTGCTCAGGCTGTCCGCGCGCGCGGATTCGGCGGCAGGTCCGCGACGGCGGTCCACTCGCGCGCTGGGTGTTTGTATCCCTTGTATCCCGTTCCCGCTCCGGTCTGAGAGGCTGGATCCCCAAGCTGGAGGCATGTGCGGAACAGGGCTGTTAGGGTCCCCGTGCGGAAGGTGCGGAGGAAGTGGAGCAAGGGGACCTTTGCGGGTCTTTCTGCAGAGCCCAGGGAGCCGAGGTCTCCTAGCTGAGGCGCTGCCAACTCCACGGAGCCCTTCCTGCTCCACCTTCGGGAAGGAGTGGGGGATGTCTTTGTAAAAGTTTAACTGCAAAATAAAAGGCTAGTAAGCCTTTTGTGGTTGCTGTTTCAGTAGCTTCTGGAGGCAAACGAGAAGAGTGGAGAACTTACAGAATCCAACTTAGTGCTGATAAGAAAGCCTGCTATTGAAGATAAATGTAGTCACGCGGATTCCGTGAAGTTTAAGCTTTATTAGAGGGGGAAAGTTGTTTAATGCATTTTACACCGTTTAAACCCTAACCAGAGATTCTTTTTTTTATAGTGCGGGTAACTGTCGGGCCCTTAGAGTTCTGCTGCTCATTATAAAAACAAGAAAATAAAGATTAGAGTTGAAGCTTGTGAAAGTATTAGTCGTAGACATTTGAGTTTACTGGAAACCTTACTTGCAAAACTAGAAAAAACACACACACGCACACACACACACACACACAATCGTATTATGGCTTGAGCCTGCTAAAACGATTAAGCCCAAGAGTGGGTTAACCCTAACTCCATTAAGGAGGAGGGGGAAAAAAAAAGATAGTGAGTCGGGCAGATGGAGAAAGCAAACAAGAGGCAGAAGTTGAACTCTACCAGATGGAAATAAATACCCTGAGTTTAGTGGGTCATCAGTATTGCAAAACACACCACTTTGAGGGGTGTGTGTGTGTGTGTGTTTTAAAAATACTGCACCAAAAAGTATAGAAATGAAGCAAAAGTAGGACGTTGTAAAGCAGAGGAAGAAAACGTTTTATTGTTTAAATGAAATATGCAAAACTGGGTTTGAAAGAACTTGCAGATTTTTTTTTATTCATACACAATAACTAGTTACATGTGAACTAAGTTAAATAATTTTAAGATGGTATTGTTAAAAGCATTGAGTTTTGTGAACATCTTAATTTTTTTGGTTGAGTACCTCAAAAATAATTGTAAATAAGGCACATTTGTTTCCTCTTAGGATTTTTCAGAAAGAACTGTGCTTAAAATAAACGTCATGGTAATTCACTGAGGACTTCAAAACTCTTTGACTACTCAAAAGGGAGACAGGGAAACAGAAGTAAATTCTGAAAATCGTCGGAGCCCTAGCACAAGATCTTCTGATATCCCTAACTCCACCCACCCTTAATCTCTGGCTCTTCTCTTTTCTTTCACCTTATCAGTCATTTGAGCATTAGATGATAAATCAAATGAAGGTTTTTCTGCTCCAAGCCTGGTCTCCAACTTGGGCTCCTAATAATCCTGAGCTCTCTTTGACTCCTCTGCAAAACAATTTATGAAGTTAACAAAATTCTAGCATTTGAACTCAGACTTGTCTCCCAAGGGTGTGTTCTCTCCACTTTTAACTGCCTTCCCAGGCAGTGGCTGTACCCCTTCTGAAAGCTTTTTACAATCAGTTGAATAGGGTTACCAGAAAGTTAAACTCACATGCACACAGTTTTTTTTTTTTTTTATCGTATGTGTATGTTTCCCTCCTTAAATCATTATTTTAAGTGACTAATGGATTTAAGAACTTACTCTTCTTTGTAGGGTATCTAGGGAGAACTCAGGGAGAGAGCTGGAAATAAACATTGGTCCTAAATGCAAGCTTTAGATAGGGCACAATGTTAATTACTAACAGTTTTCAGTTCTGGACATACATATGTTCAGTAGTATTTTTCCAGAGGTTTAGTCAAGCTCTTCCCATCTGAAAAACAAGCTGGTGCTTCTCCACAGCTTTTGAATTATAAAAGCACTTTCTCATTTTGCTGTTAGGTTAAACTATAGGGCAGTCTCAAATACAGTTGACCCTTGAAAAATGCAGGGATTAGGGGCAAGGAACCACAAGCAGTCAAATCCATGTATTACTTGGGGCTCCCCGTAACACTTAACTCCTCATACCCTTCTGCGGATCAGAAGCTTTACCAATAACATAAAGTCAATTCACACGTATTTGGTATGTTATACGTATTATGCGCTGTATTCTTACAATAAAGTAATGCTGAGAAAAGTAAATGTTATTAAAATCGAAAGAGAAAATACATTTATAACATAGTATAGCATATCAAAAAGTCCTCATAAAAATAGACCCACACAGTTCAAACCTATGTTTTTGAAGGGTCAGCTGTCTTGACAAACCCAACTCTCTTGGCTGTATGCACGAGGCAAGTTCCTTGCGCCTCTGCATTCTATTTTCTTCAGAAACTTAAAGGATGTGGTGAGGACTGAGTGGAATAACCATAGAGACTACTTAGCACTCACTCTCTTTGGCACTAAGGAAGCAGCCAAACATATATATTAGCTGGCTTATATCATCATCAGACAGTTTGATGATATCAAATTTATTTCCCAAACCAAGAAAAATTAAATATCAAAGCACTCAAAACAAATAGACAAACAAATTTCTATCAAAGCAAATCCAGAAAATGGAGCTGTGTTTCAGAATAAGTTTGCAAGTAAAATCACAAATGCCAGGCCCTTGGAAAGAGTGCTTAGATGTTTAGAAAGTACTTTCTATAGGAGTAACTATTGGACGACTAACTCGAATTTCAAAGGGCTGGGGATTTCTATTCCCATCCCTCAATGCAACTGTTACCAGAATAAATTGCTCTGGGCTAACAAATCTGTACACTTTATTCTCTTGTTGGTGTTGTTGTTTTTAACCAAAAAGAGAAAGAGAGAGAGGAGGGAAAAATCATTTACATAGGGTAGGGGAATGAACTTCTTTCTTTATTTCATAGACTGGTAAAATTTAAGGATGAACACAGGGTCAAAATGTTCCATTTTGCCAAAGATTTTTTTTTTTTTTTTAATTTTAAATCACATTACCATCTGCTATCACTATCATTTTGGGAAAAGGATAACATTTTAACATCCCCAAAGTAGGAAAGGTAGCCGTATTAGAACAAAGTGTGGTCTTTCTAATTGAATAAATTTCAAGTCACCAAATGACACTTTTTGAATATCATCATGGCCTCCATCTGGGAACTCATCTAAACTATTAATCTATAAAGATGATACCACTAAAGTAAGCTATTATGCTATTCATTTTATATGCTAGTCCTTCTGTCTGAGATACCTTCTCCCTCTCCCCTTTCCCTAGCTAATTTTTGCTCATCCTCCAAGAAAATTTTGTGACTCTAACTTGAGTAAATGTCTATGGCATTCTGCTTTCCCTTCTCCTGGCTCTGGGACTCAGCAAACACACTAGATTTACTATGTTTACATCTCTCTTTCTAGTTTGTATTTTTTTTTTTTCTTTTTTAAGATTTTATTGATTTCTTTGACAGAGAGAGACGCAAGGAGAGAGGGAACACCAGCAGGGGGAGTGGAAGAGGGAGAAGCAGGCTTCCGGCCCTGCAAAAAGCCCCATGCGGTGCTTGATCCTAGCTAGGATCCTGGGATCATGACCTGAGCTGAAAGCAGCCACTTAAGGACAGAGCCACCCAGGTGCCCCTAGTCTGTAAATTCTTTGAGGGCAGGCATCTTATCTAATTCACTATTGTACCCCCAATGCCTAATGCCCAACACATAGCAAATGCTCTTGAATGATGTTAAATAGACATATCAAACTACACATGAGTCGAATTAAAACCATGATTTTCAATTTATCAGACAGAAAATAATAAAGAGAGTTTCTGTGGCTTGATATCGGACAGTCAATATTTGAGAGGACAAGATAAGTAACTTCACTCCATGGCACTTTTTACCCTGGCTGCTGTGCTAGATTATTGCGGAAATTGCTCTTGTAAGTAAACATTGTTTTGGGATAGACCACATGTCCAGAGAAAATGAAATGGAGGCCGAAGTAATTTAAATATGTTGCTCAGGAATATTGTGTTAATACCCACACTGCCAACATTTCAGGGTTTTTTGCTGTTTCCCCTTATGCTGCATAGGCACGTTTTAGTATTTTTCTGTCTGGTCAGCCATGGTGTCATTTGCTCACTCTCTCATGCTTCTATCCAGAAGTTGTTCAGGAAGGTTTCTTCCTATGCTCTAGTCTCTCAATTTAATCATGAGATCCAGGATTCCTGGATTACTGCTGGGAAGGTCCCAGAATTTTTTTAATGGCTGTATTGCAGTTCACAAGTTTGTCTGCAAGGCCTTTGCCCACCTTACCCCTGTATACAGTAATCCCACCTACCCAAAGTCTTGTTCCCCATCTGGACTCTCCCTCTCCTGAAGGCATCTTTAGACCCATAGACTTCCAGGCTGAGCTGGAGTTGGCTTCACTGTGGCCAGGCAGTGAGTTGCATTCGCTCTAATTGTATTTGTCCTGAACTTACTTCCAGATAGAGCATTACGTGTCCCCGGTGCTTGCTTTCAAAAACTCACAGCTTAGCCAAAAAGCACAGTGGGGAGTGGGAGAGTTCTCTACAGTGTCAACAACAAATAGAGACAAGGCATTTATTTGTGTGTGTGTTTGGGTACAGAAGGAGACAAGGAAGCCCCAAAAGCAAATGCTCTCTGCTAAATCAGTGAAATTGGCCCACAATTAGTTCTCTTTAAAAAGAAGAAAAGGAGGGGTCTGAACTTGGAGTATTTTAAATTCTTAAGCCAATATAAGCCAATATAAGTATTTTTGAAAAAAAAAACTTGGTGGTGTTGGGAGCAGAAGATGTTCAGAGGGGAGACATTTTTGACAGGGAAGTGATAGGATCAGATTTATTTTTTGGAAAGCCCTGAGGATGATGGATTGGGAAGAGGTAATGTGGAAGTGACTTCTATTTTTGTCTCTAGCTCTTACTTAAATCTTTAAATAATTTAGCTTACACGTGGTCTTATCTCTTCAACAGAGACCTCTATCTTTCATTTATTCTTTTTCTGGTTGCCCACAGGAGGGAGATCACTTTCAGCAGCCTCCCCACCGGGCCCCCTGCCTTGTTTTGCTTAGATATGAATCCAGGGGTACAAACGAAGACATTTGTACTGGATTGAGATCTACTGGGGTTCAGAAAACACAACAGGCCTAGAAATCAGAAGGTGACACATGCAGATTTGGGGCTAACCTGTTTCTTGTTAAAGCAACTCAGGTTGGAGGAATGGGGATTTAAATGTTGCCCGTCAGCAGCACGAGCAATTGTCATATATCATTGGGCAGCATGCACCAGGCCAAGTGCGGCAGACACATTCCTCTGTCATTCTCCAAGAAACGCCACCAGGGAGGTATTATTGGGAGTGAACCATGTGAGATTCCAGTCCTCAAGAAAGTAAGTAATTTACCCAGAGTCTTGCAACCAGATTTGAACTCTGAAGTCACAGACTCCAGGACTGGGAGGCATCCCCCCAACACTATCTTTTCGGAATGGGACTGTGAGAAAGAAAACCCTATGAAGTTTACAAGACCATTTTGAGATGAGTAGAGACAGTAGAAAGAAAAAACAAACAAAACTCGAGGCCACTGAGGAGACCTCTCATGGCTGACATACCAGGAAAATAGAACGACATTCATTAAAAGGTTCTCTGAAAAAGTGAACCAAAGGACATATTAAAACATTCATCTGCCAAATAAAATAATTTCACTGGAATGAAAGTCATCCCCAGGGGCCGTTAAGAGAAAGCAGCAAGAATGTCTTCTATGTCAGACTGTCAAAGCACCTCACTTCTCCTTTGGCCTAAACTGGCAGGAGGAACCAGGGAGGAGTCAGCCCCACTGTCCCCCTTCCCCAGCAACTGAGGGGAGCCCGCTAGGCATCAGGTGGAAGGAGCAGGAGGGCGGCTAGAAGGGCAGGTTTTGTGTCCGTCTCAGCGGGGCACTGGAACTTGATCACTGGCCTTCCAGGAATTCTCCTTGAACTTTCTATTGTTAAGCGCCAGGGCCACTTCTCAAAGCCAGGCCTCCCTCCATGACCTTGTTTCCTTCCTTTTTACAGAACCCTCTGATTCCATTTACTTTGCTCTTTGTAAAGTTACCACCATATACTCTGTCTCCACCAGGGTTCAGTCTTCTTAGATGTTTATCTGAATCATCCCAGCTGCCAAAGACCTTTTTCAGTGTTAAGGCTGAACAGTGGTCACAGGGAAAGAGACAGATGATAAGAATCAAGTTCAGAAAATTGTGAACTTTAAAGAATCATTACAAAGTTCTTAACAAGTTTGCATCCCGGCCTATAGTATTTTTTAACCTTCTGAATATGGAACACAGGGCTCTCCTTCCCCTTGAACTAACAGGACAGGGGGGTGGGATGTCTCACGGTTCCCACCCCATTATCAACCCAGTATCGCCCCAGGAAATTGACAGAAATGTAAACTTTTGGCTCCAGGCCCACTAAATCAAAAACTCCAGGGGTAGGGCCCAGCTATCTAGATCCTAATATTTCAGAAAGACTGCTTTTAAAAAGTAGTGACAAATCTCGGGGTCGTGAGGTCGAGCCCCACTTCGGGTGTAGAGATTACTTAAAGAAATAAACTTGGGGCACCTGGGTGGCTCAGTAGGTTAAGCCTCTGCCTCTGGCTCAGGTCATGATCTCAGTATCCTGGCATTGAGCCCCACAATGGGCTCTCTGCTCAGCAGGGAGCCTGCTTCCCCTTCTCGCTCTGCCTGCTGCTCTGCCTTCTTGTGATCTCTCTCTCTCTCTCTGTCAAATAAATAGATAAAATCTTAAAAAAAAAACAAACTTAAAAAGTCGTGGCAAAATTCTATAACTTACAACCAATGTAATTTTTATCCAGGCATATACTATCTCAAGTTAGAAAACGTGTGTCTTAAAAGAAAAAAACGTCAAGATACCCAGTTAAAAGGTAAAAGTGGCCTTTAAGTATCAACTAAGTTTTAAGTGAATCGTTGCTTGCTTCCCTGAAGTTCTATAGTCTGGGTAAAATGCATTCTTCCCAGATTCTGAGACATTAGGCAAGCCAGAACAGATAATGATGTCCACATGTTACTCTCAAGAGAGAAGATAATACTCCGGAAGCTTGGTAAAATAATCATCTAACCAAAAGTTGGCATAGTCCATGGTTTTATTTTCACTTCTAAGAAAAGCAGCAATTTGACCTTGAATTTAAAATCTCAAAGTAGATTAGCATTTATGTGTACGAAGTGATGTCACAGAAGTCATTTGACACAAGATAGTCAACTAAAACCAAGGAATATTCAAACGGCAAAAGGAAGTATAATAAACAAATTAAATTTAGAGGTCCTACATCGAGATGCCCAGCACGGTGGTGAAAACTATCATGGGTTTGGATGTACTTCAGCCTGCACTTCCCCTTGGAAAAAGGAACTTAGAACATATTCATCTACGGGGCATAGCAAGTTAGACTGATCCAAATTCCTAAAAAGAATATTCTAGCCAAGAAGAGAAAGTCCTCTGGGGGGATTAAAAAAAAAAAAAAAGTTTAAGATTTGCATGTCAAATTGCATTTATTTTCTGAAGGAGATAACCCAAGAGACTTCTCATTATCTTGTGTTCTTATCCATTTGTTTAGTAAATACTTGTTCTTCCCTAAATGAAGAGGAAGCAATCTACCGCTTAGATGATATTTGCAGTTTGATTTGGTTGAATTAATTGAATATGAAAGCCAAGGCTCCTTTATTGGCATTAGTGCTTGTGTTGAAAACGTTCCATATTTGCATATTTTGTAGTACAGGCCTTTTCTTTAAATCTTTTCATCCAGTGCGCTGTAGGAAAACATTTCCGTCTTCTGGAAACCAATTTTGAGTTTTGACTGTGCTGTTGACCTTCTGATGCAAAGGTTGGTCTCCATGCTGTTAATGTCTGGCCGCACTGGTTATTGCATGAGTCAATTTCAAACTGTAAAACTAGTCAGAGATACACCCTTAGAGCCCTCAAGGATGGTTCTTTTCATGGCTTTCTGCCTTGCAGAAACAAAGTGTCCTTGCAACATGGACCTGGTAGGGACCATGAGTCAAGAGCACTTGTATCTTGACTTGCAAAAAAAGTACATCAACTGGACTGAGAGAAAGAGCTCCTTCCTCAAGACATTCACTTCAGAGAAGTCTTGGGGAAGGCAGGAATTTCAAGTTAGAAAGAGGATAATAAGAGCACTCCACTTACATAGTCCAACTAAGGACAAAAATCCGCCAGATAATTTAGCCCAGAGGATTTAGCCAAACAGTTAAACTCTTAACAGAAGCTTTATTTAGGCTCATTCGAACAAACATGATCAGCAGACAGGTCTTTTGTAAAGAAAGTTCTCTTTCATCTCACTAAAAAGAAGGAACACATTAAAACCAAAACAGGAACTACTTTGGCAATATATGTGTAAAAAAAAATAAGCACCCTATGGGGCCTTTTTAAAATTAGCCAGAATGCACAGAGACGTCTTTGAAAAGGAAACTTCTGGGGGTGAAAACACATTTTTCTTGATTTCATAAACACTCATTGTTTAATCATCTGAAGAAAGTGCAAGCTTATGATTAAGTTCCCCCCACCCCCAACTCCTAAACAGATGAGCTCTTTTAAGTCACCTCCTGCCCCTGTCTCCCACCACCCCCTTGCTCCCATACTTAGGAAGGCAGGATAAGTGACCCGAAAACCAGCCTGCCAGAGAAGCAAGAAGTGACCCAGGAGGTCCTCGTTCTCAAACTGCTTACATGTTAGGCTGCGTCCCTAACTGATGGCACAGGAAGCTGCGTTTTGCCCCCCTGGTGCTGACGCAGTGTATTCATATGCTGTGTGAATCCCCTGAGCGGTGGATGACCTACTCTAGTTTATTCTGCTGCTCTTTTTTTTTTTTTTTTTTAAATTGACTTTAAGAATCACTCTTCCTTGTCCCCTCTTCTCCAAACCCAGGCAGTCATATAATTTTAAAATCAGGATGCTCAGACTTCCTGAGTCAGTTTGTAGCTTCCACTTTTACCAGTTGTCCCGATATGGTCAAAGAGGCGCTGTTTATATAGTTTTCTACATTTATTCCAATGGGAAAAGTTAGGAGTCTTATATAGGAGCAAGATCTAATTATGCAAAGTCGAGGCATTTTGACATGAAGCAAATATTGAATAGATTTTAAAAAAATAAATGAAAGTCCTAATAAGCCATGTAAAGAAAGTAGGAAGAACTTTTTAACCAAGAATTTGGGTTTGGAGAGCACAATGGTAAATAAGCAATGCATTTACTCTTGAACTTCTTGATATCCGGGAAAAAGAAACACAACAAAGTACATTGCTTTTGCTAACTTAAAAGAAAAAAAAAAAAGGATGTCATCTAAAGAAAACAAAATTTATTAGTGTTAAACTCCCACAAATTCATCAATTTACAGTACAGAACATAATTTTGTAAAATTTTGTAAAATATTCAGGAAACACACTTCGGGTAGTGCATGTTTTCTAAAGATTTTGTTTGTTTGAGAGAGAAAGCAAGAGCAAGAGAGAGCACGGAGAGGAGCAGAGGGGGAAAAAGGGAGAGAATCCCAAGTAGACTCCATGCTTAGGGGAGCTGGACTTGGGGCTCCATCTCAACCCTGAGATCACGACCTGAGCCAAAATCAAGAGTCAGAGCCTTAACCTACTGAGCCACCCAGGTGCCCTAACACATAGTGTGCGTTTTTTTTTTTTTTTTTTAAGATTTTATTTATTTATTTGACAGAGAGAAATCACAAGTAGATGGAGAGGCAGGCAGAGAGAGAGGGAAGCAGGCTCCCTGCTGAGCAGAGAGCCCGATGCGGGACTCGATCCCAGGACCCTGAGATCATGACCTGATCCGAAGGCAGCGGCTTAACCCACTGAGCCACCCAGGCGCCCATAGTGTGCGTTTTTGATTTGAGTCTTCCAGTGAGAGCTGGGAACAGGTTCACTGCTAAATGTCTGACGTATGTGTTCTATGGTATTCATAAATTCATTCCAAATTTGGCTTGACTAGTAAGGTAATGGCTAAGCTTTGTAGATAAATCCACAAACAGGAAAAGACCTGTCCCACACTTTACGGAATCTGGAGGGAGACTGACTTTAAGTAAGCAGTAAAAGTGAAGAACCTACCTCCCACTCTGAAATCACTGTGAAAGAAAAATACAGGGCCTATGAAAGTCAGTCCTAGTTAATGGGACAATCAAAGAAATCTTTCCCACATCAGTGTCTTTAGTCAGGAGTCTGACTAAAGCAATTAAGCTGGGTGGGGCCGGGGCGGCATTACAGTTGCTCTGTAGACTAAGGAGGTGAATTTACAAGGGATGAAGACGTGAGCCTAAAGCAGAACCTGTGCTCCTATTGGGGAGAATAAGGGTAGAGAACAAAATAAGGCTTGGACAGCAGGTGAGGTCAGAGCCTGAGATACCTTGTAGATTACATTTAAAAACATTAATGGTATCCAAAGAATAAGGGAGATGTCACCCAAGAATTTTAAGCAAAGCAGTGACAGACAGATGTGCACATTAAGAGTTACACCTGCTAAGCACTGGGGAAATGGGTATTCTGGTATTAAGATGAGAATTAGAAAGTGAAGATCCATTTTTATGAAGTTCTATCCCTTATTTCCTTTCTAGGAGAGCTATAAGAATATCTGTAACTGAGGCCACATCTCTCAAGAAGCTTCTTTACATCTGGTCAAATGTTCAATAATACTATACTTGAAGCCCCAGAAATCTAGATCAGTGATTGGCAAATAGGCCAACTTTTTTTTTTTTTTTTGTAAAGAGCTTGATAATATATACTTTTGGCTGTGTGAGCAAAAAGATATATATATATATTTCTTTTCCAATTCCTTATCTGTGCACAGAAGCAGCCATAGACAATATGGGCCTGACTATGTTCCAATAAAACTTTATTTACAAAGCAGGAGGTAATGTACTTGGCCATATTTTGCTTATCTCTGACCTAGATCAAGAAACATTAAAGAGGTAATCTTGACAGAGATTCTGGAGATTATGGTAACCATCTAAGCAAACAAACGTTTAATGGGATAACTGTACTTTCTTTGGGCTTTGATTATGAGCACTGTGTTGTAATAGACTTATATATCGGGAACAAAATGCACCTTCTGTGAGCTGAAAGAATTTACCTTTACTTATTTATTTAAAGATCGTATTTATTTATTTGTCAGAGAGAGAGAGCGCGAGCGAGCACAAGCAGCAGGAGAGGCAGGAAGAAGAAGGAGCAGGCTTCCTGCTGAGCAAGGAGCCTGATGAGACCGGATCCCAGGATCCTGGGATCATGACCTGAGCCACCCAGAGTCCATGAAAGAATTTACCTTGTGAACAATATGATCATCCATGTAGATTGTGAAGAATATAAGCTTCTTAGAGGCAGGGAGTTATGTTTGTTCTGTTCAGTTTTGTTTGTTTTTGTTTTTTTTAACCCCCTAGCTGACTTCTTGGATCCTCAGGTTTTGTCTATAGGAAACTATGCTCAGAAATGTAATGCTCAGTTACAGAATGAATGATCAGTTAATAACTTTTCAGCAGTAAAACTCTTCAAAATCATATGACTATGGGGTAACTTTTTATTCCTAGTATTGTTAAAAACAACAACAACAACAACAAAATTCAACCTAGTAGATCTAATTGGCTTTATTAAGAGACTCATTAACCAGAAGCAAGTAGGGAGAGGCTCTTAGGAGTTGAGCAAAAGTGGAAGTTTTTTATAGAAGGAGGGTGGGGCAAGACGTTATTAGCAAAAGAAAAGAAAAGATTGTTTCCAGCAAGTCACTTTCCCTTAGGGGTAAGGCAGGCTGTCTTATTGGGCGGATTACCTCATCTTCCTTTGGTGGAGGGGAGGGACAGAGAGGGCCGGTGTGACCTCCTTGGAGCAGTTTAGAAAATTCCTGATTGACAGATTAAGACTAGGTTAGGAATTAAGCCCCTTTGGTGATGTAGCCTAAGTGACTCAAGAACCGTAACTACCCAGCTTGGTGACTCTTTTGGCTCATCAGTATATCCACAGCACTTACCACGTTTGGTAACCATGTTTAGTAAAGTATGGTTCAGTACAATATTTGAAGAGTAAATGAACCCCAGTTGAGATTCTGTGGCAGTAAAAGCTCTGATGGATAAACCTTGAATCAATATCAAAATCGTATGTCTTGGCTAAATGGTACCCGCCTATGGAATCAAAGATTGATGAGAGATCAAGAAATATTGCAGGAGTCTTCAGTTATTTTTAACTATATCCACCGTCAAAACCCTCATAGAATAAAAAGGATCAAAAGGGTCAGCAGGAGGACAGTGGTGCTTTCCACACCCCTTTTCTGTGCAAAATAGTGAATGGAGAAACCAGACCTGCAACTCATTAAGAAAGCTGGCTCAGAATGTGGAGCTTCTGTGGAGGGAACTGATTGAAGGAGGCACACGAGAAGGTTACCCTTCTTGAAGATAGAGGTGGATACTAGGACTCTGTATTCAACTCTAGGAGAGAACTTTGTGGAGAGTTGACTATGCAGGGCTTGGAGGGCTGGGGCAGCTGAAGATTTTTCCCTGGGAACTTCAGCTGGGAGCAGTTCATTCATTCATTGGTCATGCCTTAATGCACCAGGTTTGTCAATTCTTTTTTTTTTTTTTTAAGATTTTATTTATTTATTTGACAGAGAGAGATCACAAGTAGACAGAGAGGCAGGCAGAGAGAGAGGAGGAAGCAAGCTCCCCGCTGAGCAGAGAGCCCGATGCGGGACTCGATCCCAGGATCCTGAGATCATGACCTGAGCCGAAGGCAGCAGCTTAACCCACTGAGCCACTCAGGCGCCCCATATAGATCGCTATTGTGTCTTCCGAAGGTATGAGCTAGAGCCCCATATACCAGTAGTCTGGAGTTCCTTCCCAGAATTTGAAGCAAAGAAAGCAAACTGAAGGAGAATAAAATAAAAACTGACCTTGCTCTATATATAGTGTTTATTTGTGTATGCATATGTGTGTGTGTATATGTAAACACACACACATCTCAAAGAATTCTATGTGCTTAGGGAAAAGTCCAAGGTTAACATCAACTGTGTACTCCTCTGAGGTTATGTTTGGAAAGGTGGGGATTTACTTATTTTATATACCCTGAATACTGGCTTTCCAGCTAAAAGTTAGACTGCTACATAATGTACAAAATCAAATCCATGTGGACTACATTATAAAAATAAAAATCAGCCGAAGAAGAGTTAGGAAGTGTGTAGAACTATAAGAGTTAAAATGGTTAGAAAAACTTTCTTAAATAAGTTAGGAAAATAAGCATCCATAAAGGAAAAGATTAATACATATGACCATATGTGTATGTTGTTTTTGTGAGAAGTTTCTTAAACAAAGCTGCTATGAATGATGGGTAAAAAAAAAATAGTGACATGTGACCAATAAGAGATCCATAATAATAATAAGTATAGTAAATAAAAATTAAAATGCAATGAGTTAAATTAATATCTTCACACAAATTAATATCCTGCAAGGTGAAAACAAGCAAACAAGAGAAGAAAAGGAAAAACATAGGAACAGGCAATTTATTTGAGAACAAAGGAAGGTGGATCACAATTATAAAAGATGTACAGTCTTATTAGTAGTCAGGAAAATGCAAACAAAACAATATGCCATTTATGACCTATCAGACTGATGAATATTAAAAAGATTAATGATGTCCAGTGCCCATAAGTGTATAGAGAAATGGCATTTTCTGACGCTTTGTTCATGGAAGTACGATTAGCTACAATCTTTATGGAAAATAACTGGTCAAATTTATTCATTAAAAATATGCTTATACTTGGGCATCCCACTTTTGACAATCTCTTACAGAGTTCATGTAACACAGAAGGCAACACACTGAGGCATTCTCACTTCTGATAAATGTCATTTTCTTGAGTTCACCGTTGGAGTTGAGGGTAGAGTTATTACAGAGAATGGTTCTAAGTCAGGATAAGTTTAAAGCAGAACTGACAGCCTATACACCTAAGAGATGGAGAGAAGTAGGAAAGTCTACCTTCTAGATACGCAGGGGTTATAACACAGCATCTCTATTCTGGGAAATCACTCGAATACTCCCTCATGTCCTTATTCTCCCACTTCCATCCAAGGGTGCAAGAGCAGCCATGACTCAGTGCCTAAGTCTGGCCAGTGAATCTATTCACTGACATTTCTGGACTTGGAAACACTGGAAATCAAGGTGGCTTCTCTCCTGCAGTCATATGTGTTGCAAGTAAAATCTTGAAATCGTGGCAATTTTCTCCTACCCTGTGAAGAAGACCATTCTAGAGAAAGAGAAAACACAAAGAGAAACAGAAGTGAAAGGCATGGACAACACCCGGGGACATTTAAGTTCCTGAACTGGGTTGTTCTAGGCTCTGCTGCCTTCTAGCCCTTCTTGTGACTTGGTCATTCACCTTTTCATTAGATTATGTGAGAGACCCCAAAAGCCTTCCAGTGAGTTCCTTTTTTTTTTTTCCTGCTTAAGCTAGTTTAACTTGTTATTATCCCTTATAGCCAATAGCATCCTAAATAACAAAGACTTTTCATTCAATCATTAACTTTTTGTTAAGAAGATGAAATATCCTGCCACACCCGTGGACCATGAGCAAGAATTATAAGTATATAGTGAAGGTAGATATATATTCTTGTCTCTTCACTTGAACTCTGCATTCCAGCTCCCCCGTCCCCACAACCTGCCCTTCTTTAGGACTGACTTTTTCAGGAAAGAGGGAGAAGAGAAAAAGAAGGATGCTTAGGGTCTCCCATGGAGTATGGAGTGTGCACACTCTAAGAGGTCCCTGATTCTGTCAGCTGTTGTCCTACTGCTGAACGACGTGAGATGCTCTGCTGGTCTGGACCAGTACAACTATTTACACTGTTTGAAATCTTGGTTGTATATTTTAAAATTTGTATTCATAGTGGATTGTTTTCAAGCAAAAGTGCCAGAAACTCTGCTGTGGAAATATATCCTAATCAGGAACATAGATTTGAGGGCATGAACATTTAAACCCTCTAGCCAAAACCCAAGAGGAAGGAAAAAAAAATCAAAAAACAAAACACTAATGACAACAAGGCAAAAATATTTGTAAAAGTTTAACAGAACTGAGTTCCTTAAGGGACTGGGCCAGATTGAATAAACAAAGAGCTGGCTTTTTCCGAGTTTTCCGTTTACCTAAAAGGGCCAGTGTTCGGGGAACGTAGCCACATTAACATCATACAAAGGAGCAAGAATAGGTGACCACACAGATAATAACATCTGGAAAGATTCCTTTCAGGGTCTGTCCTGTGCCCGAAGAGACCACAGAAGGAGTTATTATATCCCAAATGATAATTAATGTGGAAAGTACACTTTGACACACACACAGGACAAAAGAGGGGTGAGTTCTCACCTCTGGACAGCAGCGAGCGGCCTCGGGGGCTCTTCTTTTTCTGGCAATTCCCAGAGGCCCTAGGGCTATTTGCATTTCTCCCCAGAGGGGTAATTTCAGAGGAGGTCTTCCTAAACTACCTGGATGCTTATTTTTAGCTCACGTCTTTCGGGTTCTCCAGGAGGCCTGGCAAGAGGATATAATTTGCAGCACAGGAAGGAAGGCTCTGGAGCCACCTTTGGGGCAGACGCTAGTCTCTGAGGTGCTACTTCCTCTTCCCCAACCGTTAGATGTGAACTATTAAAAGGAGATTAAAATAAGCTAAAAATTTAATTAACAAAGTAATGAGAGCACCAGAACCGGCTGATATAATCAAAACAGAACAGAACCACCCCAGCCAGGCCTAAATCAGGAATAACTCAGAAGTCAGTGCTACTGGTCCTGAGTAACCAGGATGACATGCAGGCAGAGGACAGGCACACAAGGACGTTTCTTAACCAGGATTAATAAGTCTAATGGCCTCCTCCTGAGGCCTCGGGTCTCAGGCCCGAGAGTGTTCCCTAGCCTCTGATTTACTGATGGGCCTCAACAGGCTCCTATGCTGTTTGCAAGTCCCCGGCACTCTCCCTTGGCCCCTAAGGAGGCACATGCAGATTTCAGAAACATTTGTGTGTTTCTGTGAAAAGTGGGCTTTACATACCAGTGGTACAAATGGACATCCAATTTTAGATTCGGCTCTTGGGGAATAATAATCTGGTCTACGTCCAAATCTGTGTGCATACAAATTCCAGATCTATGAATGGCTTCTTTATAATGTTAAAACATTAAACTCAAGTATATTGAAAATTTTAAGAGTTCATTTGGACAAAAATCAATTCAAACAGGGCAGTACCAGACCTGAAGTGGTTAGGACTACTCTACTACCAGAATCTAGGAGCTAGACTTTTAAGGGAAGAGGTAAGGGTGCTTGCGTGGCTCATTTGGTGGTATCCAACTCTTGGTTTTGGCTCAGGTCCACATCTTCCGGTCATGGGATCGAGCCCTGGCGTTGGGCTCTGCCTCAGCGTGCAGTGGGCTTCAGGTTCTTTCTCCCTCTCTTTCTGCCCCTCCTCTCTCTCTCTTACTAATGGTCTCTTAAATAAATAAAATCTTTAAAAAATAACACAGAAAAGAGGCGGAAGCAAAACAAAGAAATTATTAAATTAGTTATAGCTTAAACCATTGTGTTTATTTGGGAAAATCCTAGTTGGCTCTGATTGGTTGTCCTTAGATTTCAACTTCTTAACCTTGAAGCATTTATAGGCTTAGGTTTTGGTTTGCTGCATAGGCTGCTAAGCTATTAGAACCACCTCAGTCTAATGGCCTCCTTGATTCATTAATTTAGCAACGGACACTGGAGGTGGGTGTCATGGAAGTTTCAGTGTCTGTTACCTGTCTCAGAGGTGGTCATGCTGACTGGAAATAGTACAGCTTTTTCTGGAGATAACATCTCTTTAAAATGTTACAGAAAACCAGTTTGTTTCAGTGAGAGGTGATCCTATAAAAGTTACGAGTGAGAATAAATGGTGTCCTAGCAGATAGCTCTCTTCAAAAGTAGGTTCTGACATTTTGCTAAGCACATTTTAAAGCAGCTGCACATTAAACTACTTTAGAAATTGCTCATTTCAGGTATCAGGTATTTCAATTCAGTTAGGTTGAGGTCAAAAAACGGTATCCGTTGGCACAATCGTCTACCTATAAAAGTCTTGAATTAAATAAATTACACATTTGGTGTTAACCAGTCTGAAGATAACTGTGGTCTCTGTTTTTTTTTTTTTTTTAACGATATTATGTATTTATTTGATAGAGAGAAAGAACAATGGAAGAGGGGACACAAGTAGGGGGAGTGGGAGAGGGAGAAGCAGGCCTCCCCCAACGGAGCAGTGACCCCCAATGTGGGTCTCAATCCCAGGACCCGGGGATCATGACCCGAGCAGAAGGTAGACGCTTAACAGACTGAGCCACCCAGGTGCCCCGTAACTGTGGTATCTGTTGAGCTCAGAGCAGCCAACTCTCAGACAGGAGCTAATCTGAAATCCATTTCTCCAGGCTGCACCCCTTCTAAATCCTACCAGACTACGAGCAGGTGAAACAATGGAGGTGATGTCTAGCTCAGTTGTTCATTTCTGGTTTTCTTCTTTGCTTTTTAGAGGAGGTTAAAATTTAGGTTTGGTTTCATCTTAGAAGCAAAGGATGAACCCCAAGCCAGGACAGGCGATAGACAAATGAAGCCCACAGAACTTGTTTTTTTGAAGGGGGGAAAAAAAAAGAAAAAAAGAGAAAGAAATCAAAAATTCAAATAGGTAAGAGATAGGGGACAAAGCAAACATTCTCCAGACGAGATACATATTGTATGAGGCTCACGGTGCCTGAAGTGTCCCATTCCGCTGAAAGGGCCAACGTCAGAGGAGAGCAAGTAGGTGCTTTCTGGCAGGGAGTGGCTTCCTATGGAGCCTTTAGCATTTATCTCCATGACCAGGATTATAGAATAAAGAAGATGCTCTCTAAATCTGTGGCTATCACTAAGTTTGAGGGCTAACAGTTTAGAGAGATGGGCTAGAGTAAGGGTAAGGTTCAAGTTGAAAAAACAGGATGTCTAGTTAACTTAGCATTAGATAAACAACGATTTTTTTTATAGTAACATCAGGAACATTAAAAAATTTAAAAATCATTTGCTGTTCATCTGAAATTCAGACCTAACTTTTTTATTGCTAAAGCTGCCCGCCCTGGATAGGTGCGTTATGGAGGGAAAAGAGTGTAAGCAGTGAGGAGAAAAGCTCTGAAATGCAGAGTGACAAGCAACTTCTTTTAAAACTCAAAATAATCCCATAAAGCTGAAGGAATATTTGGACTGCAACACAATGAAGTCAGGTGAGAAAAGAATGTAAGACCGAAAAGATAGGAAAACAATGAAAATCCCCGTTGTGAATTCCTAAAGGGCCGTTTCCTTTTTAATCATCTGTCTCTTCTCAGTCTGCATTCTCTCACTCATAGTAGGCTAGCCTTAAGTGTTTTTTGAATGAACGAACCCTCTCCTTAATGATACTCCCTTTACTAATACCCTCACAAGGTTCTTAAAAATCACTGACTTCCTTTCATAAGAAATTCATGACACATACCTGTTTCTTAGGGAAAAGATTAGGGAATCTGTATAGCGAGAAAGTACCCAGGTTTGGGCTGTCACAGTCCACAGGAGCTCAAGGATGCAAATTACCGGCTTGAGATAAATCTACTCCCAGGATAACTTTCAAAACACTCTGAGATTTTCCTAGAAAGGAGAAAGAATTCAACCAACAAGTTAATCAGAAGAGATCCAATTTGGAAGAGAAAAAAAAAAAATAAAACAGGCAACCAGCCATTGAAAGACAGGGTCCCTATAACCCTCTCTGCGAAGGCATGAGGCCTTAAGAGTTAAGTAGGCCTTAAGAGTTAAGCTTTGTAAAGGCCCTATTGTTATTTCTGTAAGCCCCTGCTATTGTTTCCGCATAATGTTTTCTCATAGTGATTGACAGACAAGTCCCACAACTTAAGAAGAGTCAGTGGGTCTGTCTGCAGAGTGACAGCATGGAAGAAGACATTGAGGAGCTAGCCTGGAATGGCAGGGGAGAAGTAGAATGGCCAGGCCAGCTGCTACCCCACTCCAACCCAAAAAAGGGTGAGTCTGAGCCAAAGGACAGCAGGAGAATGAGCTTGGTTCCTAGGGAAGGGAGATGTGACTCTAAAAATCCGCTGAAAATATTTGTAAGTTGTATTCTGCATTCTTCTGATGTCTTCCATGTCTTTGATCACATCTTCAAGATCACTTTCTTAAAGATGGTGATGACCTAAAGTTGGATAGGTAAAATTGGGCTTTGAGGAACAGATGTGGAAAACTCTGCTTGCTTTTGGAAGCAGTGAGATGTGAGACGTCATCGTGGCATTTCTTTTCGTGGCAGCCATATTGGTTCCATACCCCTTTCTAATCCTTCAAGCCGTAAAATGTTAACTCAAATTTTAAATATATCAAGTCTTAAATATATCAAATATTTATAAACCACCTCAAAAATCTTTGTGTTCTATTTGTCTATTCAGACACCAAGTATCTAGCAAAGAAAAGTAAGAGGATAATGAACATGTTTACCTACTTCACAGGTTCATTCAAGTGAGTCCCCTCTGTTTAACCACCTCAGATGAATAATTATTCACTAGTAGATACCAGGGCTTTCTAAAAGTGAAGGCATCTTCGGTATTGCTTCAGAGTCTGATTCTGGGGTGATGGAGCTTAAGCCAGCACCTGCCAGTGGAAGTTGTTGTAGAAATAGAATTGAAACCTTGTGACATACCTTACATGTGTGATTTACTGTCTGAAGACAAAGCCTCTATCATAGAAAACATAACACCTACACTCACCAAGAATTTAGGTGGGATGGAAGGAGGTGGAGGTGAATTTCACGAAGTCTAGAGATAACACATTTGTCACATTCCAAGTGCTGAAAATAAGTGTTCCTGCACCTCCAGAGTTATTCTCACAAAACAAGGTGCAATGACAAGTTAACATCTAGCTTTCAGTTACCACTTAGCTGCAGGGAAGTATTTTAAACTATTATACGTATGAAATTAGATTTATAAAAACATCCCCTTAAAAGAAACATAACAATAAAGGGAGCTTGAACAACATCACCGCATATGACAATCCGTAACCAATGAAATAATTTAGAAATCAGTGATATTTTGTTCCAGTGAATTAGTGATCATAAATATATATATTTTGTAGTACACTTTCTCCATTTTAAATTAAACTATATTTCTTATAGATAGAAGACTGAAAGTAAGTGCCTTATTTTAAATTAAATGTTGTAATCCAGGGTTCTAATTTGTTAGACCCTGATATTCATTTGCCTTGAACGTTGGATGCAATCCTATTTGAAGCAAGTTGGTTCGGCACTCAGGGAAGTTGTCTAGTTCTGTTTCAATCCAGAGGGCAAGAACCATCTGTCTCGCCTCACCCATTTCTCCTTCTCCCTGTGTACCTTGATTTGGCACCTGTGTTTTGAGTAGATGAGTAAAGAACTGCAGGTTTTCCTTCCTTTAGGGAGTCTACTCCAATCACTTACAGATAAAAGACCTGTTTTCTCTCTCTGTTACTATAGTCCCTGAGAACCTGTCCTGTGTGCATCCTCAAAATATTGTGAGCTTTTTCAAGGAACCAACTTTGCATCCCAGGATCTGATGATACATAGTACATACTCCCTAATGACAGTTGAGTGAATCGGTTGAAGAATCAGGTAAGTGGTATGAAGGGGTTGAAGGTATTTGGAAACACTACCCCTTTAGTGGGTTGAATAGTGGCCCCCACACACCTAGAACCTCAGAATGTGACTTTATTTGAAAATAGGATCTTTGCAGGGGTGTCTGGGTGGCTCAGTGGGTTAAATCCTCTGCCTTTGGCTCAGGTCATGATTCAGGGGTCCTGGGATAGAGCCCCGCATCAAGGGGCGGGGGTCTCTGCTCAGCGGGGAGTCTGCTTCCTCCTCTCTCTGCCTGCTTCTCTGCCTACTTGTGATCTCTGTCAAGTAAATAAACAAAATCTTAAAAACAAAACAAAACAAAACAAAAAACAGGGTCTTTACAGATGTAGTTAGTTTGTGATCTCCAGAAAAAATCATCCTGGATGTAGGCTGAACTTAAATCCAATGACTGGTGTCCTCCTAAAGAAAAGGAAGGAGAGATTGGGAGCTAGCCATGCACTGGGGAAGAAGAAAGGTCATGTCAAGACAGAAGCAGAGATTGAGGCCCTGCTGCCACACATCACAGGGCACGAGGAACCACCAGAAGCTGAGACAGCCAAGGAAAAAGGCTCCCTGAGAGCCCATAGAGGGATCATGTGACTTTGGATTTCTGGTCTCAAAACCTGGGAGAGAACAAATTTCTGTTGTTTTAAGCCATCAAGTTTGTGGCGATCTTATTCGGCAGCCCTCGGAAACTAATAAACCAAAATGTGTTTACAACTGTGATCCTAGATGATGACGAAGGGCCTACCAACTCACTTGCCCTTCTCATTCCCAAAAAGTTACAAAAAAAAGTATTAGATTGGGTGAGTGTGAAATGCCATGTGCTGGGTCACACACAGAACTTTATATGTGTCACTGCTAAAATCATTTCCTTATTTGACAAATGAGGACCCTGAGGTTGAAAGAGTAAATAGTGTCAAAAAATTTGTAATAGGGGCACCTGGCTGGCACAATCAGAGGAGCACGTGCCTTATGATCTCGGGGTCCTGCATTTGAGCCCCATGTTGGGGTGTAGAGTTACTTAAAAATAATTCAGTAAACTTAAAAAAAAAAAGTACATAATAATCATAACCATTTGGGTGCTTGATATGTGCTAGGCAATGTGCCAGACTCTTTATATGAATTATCTTATCTCGTGCTTACAACAAGACGAGAAAGGTAGGTGCTCTTAATTTTCCCCTGTTTCAAAGATGAAGAAACAAAGGCATGGAGTATAAATACATTATGTGTTCAGTATCTCTTGTGCTTGGCAAAAGCAGGATTTGAATCCAAGTAGTGTGATTCAAAAGCCCAGTGCTCTACAGTGCGTGGATAGCATGTGCCCCCACCTTTGGCCATTCCTGTCTCTGATTCCATGGTACAACCCGTGTACATGCTAACCGTCCATCAGCCTTCTGAGTGCATGATTTTAGCACCCTGGCCATTTCCCAGGATGCTTTCTTCACTCTATCATGGATACTCCTAGTACACTAATTTTTACAAAACGCTTTTGAAATCCAAAGCAAGTCTGATGGCCAAACTATAACACAACCTGCCACCATTTGTTGTGTTTGGATCCCAGTGAGACAGCGGCAAAGCCACCCTGTTTTGTCTTCGTTGTTTGATTACAGTCAATGTTGAACGGCATGGGCCGTTCCGGAGGGACCTTGTCAGTTGTCACAGTTACACAGGGCAGCTCAGTAAATCCTGTAGCTTGATAAAAACTCTTTGCCCTGGTACAACCAACTGATGTTAGTGGGATTTACACCCCCTTCCTTTGCCAGAATTGTATCTACACATATTTTTCCACACATGTAGGATAATAAACAGAGAGTGAAGGCCCAAAGGAGCTTGCGATACAATCGGGGTAAGAAGCTTCAGTTGGCCTTAAATGTCAAACCATATCCTTCCTGAATAATCAAGAATGTCAGTGTCTATTACTTTCTACTTGTCAGCATGTACCTTGCACAAATCTCAAGTTTCATATGATGCATTTTCTAGGTGGAAAGTCTTTCTAGAGACCTTTTATTTTTCTACCTATACTTTTTAGAGTGATGGCATATATTAGTTTAATAATTCAAATGCACTACTAATATATATTAGTCATTCAAATTGTATAAACCATAGACTAAAGTGAACAAACTATTGAAACAAATTGCAAATCTAACTACCGTCCCCAGTCTTCATAATTACCCCGAATACTGCTATGTCAGTATACTTGAAGCAGCAAATCAGTCACAGTCTCTTCCTTTTATGCTTCCCCCCTGGGCATTGACAATTGACTCAAATGTGGGCCTCTGGGAAGGTCAGCCAACTCACTTCCTGGCATTAGAGGTTTGGAAATATACCTAAAAATACATTAATTTCCCTCTGTATGACAGAAACTGAGAGCTGGTATATAGGAGCCATTGGTGTCCGTGGTATTGAGGAGCAGAAACAGTGGCTTGGTAACAAGAGAAATGAATGAGACAGACAAAGTAAAAAGGGAATCAAAGTAAAAGGAAATCAAGGTGCAGAGAAATGCTTTTGACGGATTCCCCCAGTGCTCTGTCAGTTTCTTGAAGACAATCTCAGTTATCTATCTCCGTGTAACAAATTTAACTCAGAACTAAATTAATGAAGAACATTTGTTTTCCCACAATTTCTATGAGTCAGGATTCTGGACACAACTTAACGAGATCCTGTGTCCCCAGGTCTCTCACAAAATTACAATGCAGGCACTGACCAAAGCTACAGTCTCATCGGACGTCTCACCCAGGGAAGGGTGTTTTCCAGGCTCTCATGGCTGTCAGCAGGATTCTGTTCTTGCCAAGAGTTAAATCAAGAACCTTGGCTCCTCTTGAGCTGCGGGCCAGAGGCTGCTGCCCTCAACTCCTTGTCACGTAAGCTGATCATAGGGCGGTGCACAATGTGGCATCTGCCTTCATCAGAGTGGAAAGAGAAAGAACAAGATGGAAGACACGGTCTTTTTAAACTTAGTCTTGGAAGAGACATCCCATCAATTTGGCTGAGTTCTGTTTGTTAGAAGTCACTAGATTCAGCCTACACTCCTGGGGAGGGGATAAGACATGGAATAAATATCAGGAGTCAGGGGTGATTGAGGGTCATTTTAAAAGCAGCCTGATACAGTGACTTGTCTCAGCCAGTCGGAGCTGTGAAATAGCCCCAATATCCGTGCAATGAGGCTTGGTTTTTGCTGAAACTGGCCAAAATTGGTTTCGATTATTGACAGCCAAAATTTCTTCCCTGTATACTATAGTTTAATCAGATTCCCCTTTTGAATCAAGGGGTAATTATATTATGAGAACACTTATTACTACATTTCTAAATTGCTATTACACACACACACACACACATCCCCATACACACCCCCAACAGATTATTTAACAGTGATGATAAAGGTTGAAGTGTGAGAAAACAAAATATTAAGGACTCTTACCAATAGGAAAATCAATACCAGAAAATAAAAATCTCTGAAATCTTTAGATAATCAGTGACTATATTATGATTAGTGCTCTTTCCTATTTTTTTTTAATCCCTAAATGCTAGCATGGAGCAAATTAATTTCACTACGTTTTTAATTTTCCAAACATCTTCATTTTCATTCATCCTACTGTGAAATAGAAAGGGAAACAAACAAAATAGTATAACACTATGACTAGTTTGAATATTTTTTTCTCTTCTTTAGAGTGTGAAATACATTTTTGTGGTTCACTATAAAATTGAAAAAAAAAATTAGTGAAAACCCCTTGTCTTTGGTTGCTATATCAATCTGTAGAAGTAGAGTAGCTTTTCAAAAAAACCTTTAGCAAAAAGTCCCCTCCCTGGTTTTTCCTGCAAACATTACCACTAAGCATTACTTCCTTCCATATTATTTGTACACTTAACCTCAAAATTTGATCCAAAAAGTCACGAGCAGATAGAAGAAAGAGCCTTAAAGTCAGCCCTCTGTAGACCAGGCCTTACCAGCTTCATGGTGGAGATGAAAACCTCTCAACTCACAGAAGCTGAACCACTGTACCTCTGGGTTCGCCCCCCAGTCAGGAATGCTGAAGTATGCACCTCAACCACACAAACATTTTCTTTTCAGTTTCTGGACTGGAGTTTATCTTTGCCATGCAGAATCAATATAGCTTTACAGAGAAAAATTTGCAAGAAATCAAAAAAAGCTGGTTTAAAAAGCCAACAAAGAGACATACTGGGCATAATTTCCCAAGCATGCCAAGACAGGACCATGTGTTATGGAGTTCATCTAAGAAAGCAAAGAAATTCCCAAAGGATTACCTCAGAGTTGGTTTCTCATTTTGGTAAAGATTTCTTGTATCTATTGGTTCTATCAATTAAAATAGACCCTGCAGGATATAATGATATTATAAACCATGTCCAGAAATCCTCCAAATTAGAAAAGAAAATTTAGTGCCCCACAAAGGGGGGGGGGCGCAAATACAGGTCAGCTTTCCCAGGTGTCTGCTCTTGATTTTGACAATTTAAAAAAACAGGGCAGTGAGGTGTGGGGGGGGATGGTTGGAGAAGAAAAGAAAGACTCAAGTAGCTTTTTCCATTGAAGACGACACACGTTTCTATTTTTCCTCAGTTGATAAGTCCTCCAAATAACATACATAAGTCAAAAATCCTTCTTACAACCAGCCATTTTGTATACTACTGGTTTCCCATATCTTGTAAATGTTGGTTGGGGCCTGACTGGTCAAGCTTGCTGACTTTTTCCAATAATTCATCCACCACCTCATACTGATTGAAACATCTTATCTTCAAGTGTGTGATACCCTGCCTCACTGATAATACCAGATGGGCCAGTAAATCTCAATTTTGACTACGTGTTAGAATTATCTGGGAGAGCTTTAGGAAAAAAAAAAAAAAATCCCAGTTTCCAGGCTGCTCCCTGGGCCAATTTTTTCAGAATCTGTAGTGGTGGGATTCAGACATTGATTTTTTTTTTTTTTTAAGATTTTATTTCTTTATTTGACACAGGGAGAGCACAAGCAGGAGTAGTAGTAGACAGAGGGAAAGGGAGAGGAAGAAGGAAAGGGAGAAGCAGGCTCCCTGCTGAGGGAGGAGCCTGACACAGGTCTTGATCCCAGGACATTGGGATAGTGACCTGAGCCAAAGGCAGTTGCTTAATCAACTGAGCCACCCAGGCACCCCTCAGGCACTGATATGTTTTAAAGCTCCCCAGTGTTTATAACATGTATTCAAAGCTGAAAGCTACTGCTAGATGCCATTTTAGTATATTAACTATGATCTTAACTGTTGAAAACTGATGAACTATTAGGGAACTTAAGAAATAATGTTGTATTCATTATACCTCAATATATTAAATAAAATTTTAATTTTATTAAACTAATTGAATATAGTTAATTAAAAATAATTAAAATGATTAATTAAAATTAGAAAAGAAAAAAAAGAAATGAATTTTCCCTTGGAAACACAATACCACCCACTAGTTTAAGACAGTAACACAAACTTATTGGGCCTTCACTATTATGCACAAGGAAAACATATTCCACGAATTTCCATTAATTGTTGAAGACCTGCTCTCTCTTCTGGAAGTTTCATTGGAGGGAAAAATGGCACTGCATCTATTAAACTGCCAAAGAGAACACTATTGAAAAAAGTACTAGATGCCTGGGTGTCTCGATCAGTTAAGTGTCTGCCTTCCGCTCAGGTCATGATCTCAGGGTCTCAAGGTCCTGGGATCGAGCCCCACGTTGGGCTCCCTGCTCAGTGAGGGGAAGTGGCTTTCTCCTTTCCCTCTGCTGCTCCTACTGCTTGTGCTCTCTATCTCTCAAATAAATAAAATCTTAAAAAAAAAAAAAAGAAGTACCAATTCAGAACCAGGGTAACAGTGCTTATAGTAGTATACCACAAATATGAGAAGCAACCTTTTCACCATTAAACAAAACCTGGCAAAGTAGGAGTAGAATACTGAAGTCTGGAAGGAAGCCTTTACGATGTGTAGTCATATCCTTCTCCGCCTGGGGACACAGAGTTAGAGAGGAGTGGTTAGGCTAATATTTTATCACTCGTGAGTGGTGTTTGAAAAAAAAAAAAAACCTTCTCCTCATTCATACTCCAGGGATTTTGTTTTCAATGTATGCAAAAATGTCTCATTTCGTGTCTGGCCAAAACTAAATGCTCAATAAATTGTAGCGATTGGTAGAGGTAAAGTGGGAGGAATGAATGTATTGGCAATAATAATGTCTACAAAGATTTATTCAGGGTTATGGTCACTACCTCAAAATACTTCACAAATAAAAACTGTTTCTTTTGTTGGTGACACCTCACTTATTTGAAACATAGGAAGTTTCAGAGCAAAATAATGAAAGAGGGTCAGTAAAAAAGGCTTTTATTAGAGCTTCCATGAAAACTGAAAATAGCCTTTTAGTACTGAACATTTTATGTAATCAATTATAAAATATATATAATGTCACCTGACTTTATCAAGAAGATTCTAGAGTATTGTTGGCCTGATGAAAATACTTTATATATCTAGAAATATAAGTTGAAGAGTTAAAAGGACTTTCCTATGTTACTTAATTTAATTATCATATATAGTAAAAAATATAGATATTATTACTCCTTCTTTATTATTATTATTTATTATTAAAATGCAGGCTTAGAGGATGAGAGGGACTTAGCTAAGGGGGTTGAGCTCATAAGTGGTAGAGCTAACATTTCACTGCAGGTTTTCTACCTCTGAGTCCTTCATCAAGTTACATAGTTGGACCCTGTTGTCACACTAGCCTCTTGAATAATTGACTTGACAGCTCTAGTGTAATTCTGTCCTTGCTTTCCTTGAGCAAAACGGAATCTTGCTCTATTTGACATCTTACTTACCATGAAAACATGGTACCTCATTATGTTGTTGAGTATTTCTTATTTGAAGGCTCTGGAAACAAATTATCCTCAGAATTCAGAGCCAGGAAAGAATCTGTATCAACCAACAAGCTGGGAGCTTCTTCTCATTAAATTAGGAGAGTCACATGATCCACTGAGTGTCTCTCCTTGCCCCAACTTCCAGAAAACTCAGAACAAAGTATTACACTTGATCACTATAGTGTTCTCAGTCTGGTTTTCTGTGACATACCATCCCTGCTTCCTTCCCTCCATACCCTGCGAGATTACTATGACCTTTATATGAGACTTTTACTTTTCAGTATTTGTCAATGATTCAATTTTATTGTACTGTGGATGTGGTAGACATCTGTAGTGTTCAACAGCCTGAAGTCTACTCCCTTTTGTGGTAATAGAATGTCACTATTTCTTGGTTCCTTCCTTTTCCCCATTCTCAGTCCTTGTGGGTTAGAGGGGATTAATCCCAGTCTTTTAGAGCCAAGGGTGGGACCATGACACAGGCCAGGCCACTGTACTCTGTTGCTCCAACCACAATTAATGATATAACATAAGTCTGGCCTATCAAAGCACATTTAAATGCTTTCACTAACATGACTGTGAAGAGGGTGCTAATCTTCCACTAGAACACCCAAGAATATGGGATGAAAAACTAGGGCTTCTGGCTGCCATTTTGCTCCACAGGAAACAGTGCCTGGCAAAGGAACCAACCTGAAGCAAAGCAGACCTGAGACGTGAAGACAGGGAAACCAAAGACCTCTTGAAATCTTTGGAACCAGTTGTGTTAGATGTGTGTTCTACCTCAGGACTCCCACTACCAGGGCCGATAAATTCCCTTTTGTGCCTAAACCATTGTAGCTGGGGTTTTCTGGACCTTGCAATCCAATATGGGTTAAGAAATATAGTGATTGATTTTTTACCACCACAAATTCTATCTGAAAGTAGGCAGGACACAAATCAAACTAATACACACTATGTGCAGGTTTTTATTCTTAGTATTACAATGAATCAAGACAACTTTTTGAGTAGCTGGTGGTTATATTGGTCATCAACACATCTTTCACAAGGACTGAAATATAACGGCCTTACAATTCATCCTTTCTGTTTTGCTTCTGCTCATTAGATAGAACATAGCAAAATAAAAAATATGCTCATTTTCTTCCACTGTGGTAATAAATCTGAAGCCATTGTCAATAGACTACTTTTACATTTCAAATAAATGGATTCCATGAACATCATGCCCTTTTCAAACAAGGATGTTTTAGCTCTTACAGCTCTAAGATCTCAAGTTAAAATCAAAAGGCTTTTCTGGACCAGTTACAGCACTGCTGGACCTTCTTGCTGATATAATTCTCTCTCACTATCTCTGATTTCTTTAGCAATAATGGCAAATGCATGAACCATTCCTGAATAGTTTATTTGTTCTTCTGTTGTGGATTTTCACTTTGACTTTTATTATTTAGATACAGTGCCTCAAGATTGGATATAACTTATGCCTGGTCCTCCTGTCAAAGGTTCAAAGTGTGGCTTAATGTGTGTGTGTGTGTGTGTGTGTGTGTGTGTGTTGGAATTAGTTTCATTTCTTAAAAGTAGCTTCTAGTTCACTTTCTGTTATGAACAGAATGCTTATGTGTCCCAGAATTTATATGTTAAAGCCATATCCCTCACCGTGATAATATTTGGCAACAGGGCCTTTGGGCGGTGACTAAGATCAGAGTGGGGTCAGGAGGATAAGGCCCTCCTGATGGGATTAGTGGCTTTACAAGAAGAGGAAAAGAGAGAGACAGTTTTTTCCTCTGCCACGTGAAGGCACAGCAAGAAAGAAGCTATTTGCAAACCAGGAAGAAAACGCTCAACCAGCCAACACCTTGATCTTGGACTTCCCCATCTCCAGAACTGTGAGAAATGAAATTTCTGCTGTTTAAGCCACCTAGTCTGTGGTACTTCGTCATGGCAAGCCCAAGCTAAGTCACCCCCAAGGATGCTTCCAGTATGTGTGGCCTCGAATTTATTTTTTATTGCTAGAAGTAGCAGGTTAGGGAAAAATTCTGCTAAAATTGAGGATAAATAACCAAACTTGTGAAGTTGTATTTTATCTTCATGATGGAATGAAGATCTTCCATTAAAAGGCAAATCTTCCTTTTCAAAAGCTTGAATAGGAGAGTTCTTTAAAAAGAAGTACATCTGCTTAAATATAGGTTGCTGGAGATACAAGAAGCTAAGAAAGTTTTTGGCTTTTATCCCGTAGCATTTTCATTTCAGGGTGAATTGGATGCATTTAATTTAGGCATAACTCTGAAGTTTTCCTCCTTGTTTTCTTCCCCCCTTTATGGACAAACAAGCACATATAGCCCTTTCATTTCATCAGGACGATTCTCAGTCTTCACATTACTTGTGTTTTCCCAGAGGCAGTGATGTTTGGTGAGAGACCATCGGTTTCAGAGTCCAAAAACTTGTTTTAGTCCTTTCTGACTAACTGAAAGAGTCTGAACAAACCATTTAATTTTTCCTGTTTTCCTATCACTAAAAAGAGGGCATGAATACCCTCCAGATTTAGCTCATGTGTTTTCTGTAAGGGTTACATGAGTAATTCCGGCAACTGTCCTTTTACTCAACCAACACCACTAGCAAAGATCCTTAAGTGTCTTCCTTGTGCCATGCACTGTGCAAGGCCCTGGGAACCTAATGATGAAACAGTGGTTATTGAAAAAAATAGTTTAAATAACACTCTGCTTCAATCACAAATCTCACAGGCTGATTGATAGAGAAAGCAGACATATAAAAAGACGTAAACATGAGGCAGGTAAGTGTGCTCTCTTGGAGGACAAGCATTAAGAAGGCTTGTAACTCTCTTATTATGCCTGTCCTTCCACTTCTTCTTTTAATGTCCTTTTCCTAACAAGGTTATGGACTCCACAAGGGCGCTGTCTGCTTTGCTAACTATTCCATCCACGGGGCCCTCAGCACAATTATTTAGGAACTGGGAGGAAAAAAAAAAAAATCTGGGGAAGTCACTTGAGAAAGTCAATGTGATATCATTTCTAGAGCCATTCAATGTTAAATGACATTTGCAGCTTAATCCTAAAAGGACAGGAAAACCCCAGCCTTCCATTTTTACACAACCCAAGAGCTTTGCCTTCATGTCATTCTTTGCAGATCAGTTAACTGCGTAAAATCCCTGTCTCTGGGCACTGTTTTTCTCTTTGCCCCGACTTTACACGAGAAAGTAATAAAGTCAGGTACCAGTTTTCATTCTCTTTGACTAAATTACATTAAGCCAACAACAACGAAAAAGAAAAGCAAAATTGATTGGCTTCATTTCCCAAGTACACAAGGATGCTGCGTTGAATTAATGACCTTAAGTATTTCATGGTTAGAGTCCTTCTACACATTTCTGGTTTGAAGCAATAGCTACACCCGGCTCGTCCTTGCAGTAAATACATCACTAGTGTGTATAATCTTGTTCTGTAACCTCCTGCAAATCCCAGGGACGTGCAGAATTCATCAGCTCCAAGAGATGCCAGGCTGGAGTCTGAAGAGAAAATCCTCTCCCTCTTACAATTCCAAACATATTAAAGAAATGCCCTTAGCAGGGATTTTTTTTTTTTTTTTTGGACTGATAGGTCCCTCCCACCACAGTTGATTTGGAGGTAGGTTTAATTCCTCCACCAAGAGGACTTTATGGAAACTGGGATCCCCAAGGAACACAAAACTTTTATTGGTATCTGCCATTAATTTATTCTGTTTTCTAAAACCTGATCCCCAGGAAAGAGATGCTTTGGGAAATATAACTGAAAACAGGGAATTCTGCTGAGGTTGGGATCATATTCTTAAAAGATAGGCATTCATAACTTACGGTGGGCTTTGCAAATCAGAAAACAAAATCAGAAAGATGTTCTTAATTTGGAAAAGTTTCAGAGCCTCTCCAAGGTCATTTATTTATTTTTTAATTTTCCAAGAATGAAGGGAAGGTTGAGGAAGTTTGTCGAAAGAAAGTAAACAGGCCCTTTGGTTCTGAGAATTAGCTCAGGAGCAAAGAGCTGATGTTTTCTAGCCATTGTGACCTTATTTGAGAAGATTATATTGCCTTGTCAGGTCAGAACTTGTATCGGAGAAGCAAGTGTCAACTTTCCTCTTCAAGATTAGGCAAGCAAAAGTCGGTATGTCTGGTTACACGGGACCCAATCTGCCCTTGACCTGTAGCTTTATACTTGTTCTTTAAGGCAGAAATCATTTTCCAAAAGCTCTCAGAATGGTGCTGATGTGTAGGAAAGAAAACTTCATCTTGTTATTTCTCCCCAGCAGATGCCTCTGTGATAATAGGAAAATAAGAATATTATTGAATTTTCCTAATGGCATCAACTTACTACCCTAAAGCCTGGTATTTTTTAAAGTCCATTAAAGGCTGGAACTCATGGCTTTTTTAGAAGCCCTTTTCCCGTCTCCAGAAACACAAAGGAGAAGATTCTAGTATTGTATACACTAGAACAGTATGTCTCCAAAAGATTTGAATAATCATTTACTATTGAAGTATAACCTAATTTTATCACATTATAACTGTCCTTAAGAACAATTTATACTGTATGTGAAAGAGACAGAGACAGACAGAGACAGAAATTGAGAGAAAATAAGATGGGAAAATTACTAAAATCTTTCAACTGTCTAAGTTTGTTGGGGTAATTTGATCTTTTCCTCTGGGGCACACAGGGAATAGTATTTACTGAGACTAATGTTATCAAGATGGTGAAAATTCCCCCCTTGATACATAGGCTTTGAAATGCTGAGGAAGTCAATGTAAACAGGCACAACTCACCTTTGTGACTTGGTTCCTCAGGAAAGATAGACTTTAGTCCCCGCCTTCTTTCCTACCAATCCCCCTCTCTCCTCACATACCTTCTGCTACAAAAAGATGTTCTAAATATATCATTGAATTATAGGCAGGGGAGAGCCCTGCCACTGAAATAAATTGTTTTCCATAAGTCATGTTAGTGATTTGCAAATGCTGGCAAAGCCACATGAAAACTGTGGGAGGGAGAGAAATCCCAAATCGACTCCCTGCTGAGCGCGAGTCAGACACAGGGCTCAATCCCATGACCCTGAGATCATGACCTGAGCCTTAATCAAAGGTGGGGGGCTTAACCAACTGAGCCACCCCAGTGCCCTGAAAACTGTAATTTTCAATGCTAGACCACCGTTGAAAGCATTTAAATTCAGAGCAGCATATATCATCGCAAACCCTGTACCTGACATGTTGGATTTGGCTATCTTTTTGTGAAGATCTATTTTCTTTTATACTCAACTCTTAATTCATTTGATGAGAATTGGGATAATTAAAACCTAACTTCAGTGGGAAAGTTCTGAAAATGCTTACAAATTGGTTACCCTCTAGTTCACTGTTTTTTAAAAAAAAAATTGAATAGATTCAGAAATGTTGGTATGGATTCAATTCACCATATGTCCACTTAATGATTATTTGGAAACAACAAGGAATAGACCTCCCACAGACAACTCTCTTTATTACTAGATTTCTTCAAAGCATAGGCTCAGAATACAATATGTTTTGAGCTTGAAAATGGATAAGAAGCTGGCTCCAAGAAGACTAATAAATGAATTTAACTGGTCCTTGGATGGTTATCCAGAAAGACCTTCATACAATATACGCAATGAATTGTAGCTTTTTATCCCTTTGTATTCAAAGGCATTATACACTCAGTAATACAAATGTGGAGGAAAAGGGTTTTAATGGTGAGTAGAATTGGGGAGATCTATCTTGTCAAATTTGTGCAATTCCAAAGAATCCTGACTCAGGAGAGAAAAGATCTGAATGCCCGTTTGGTAATTATTCTTTAAGCTTCAGCATCCCTATTTTGTTAAAGTGATATAATAACAATCTCTCTTGGTTCTTGTGAGAATTAAAATAGACGATATGTAAGATAGATGGTTTATAAAACATAAAGCACTATGCAAATGGGATACCTTGTGTTTTTTGAATTACGTGGCAGAGAAGGTCTGGGTCATCAAAATGATAAAATAGGTATTTATTTCAGGATGATGTTAGTGACAGAGTAGAACTGGCTCGTGCTGATTTGTCCTGGCTTGGGAGAGCTGACTGTTAAAGTTTCAGGAATTACGTCAGCCAGCTGACATGATGGTAGAACTTGAAATCAGCCAATGGCGGGGGTGGTGGGGTGGGGGGTATTGACACCATGGAAATGGGCTAGTTCTAAAATCAGGGTTTACTCCCTCCCCTCCCTCTCTCTTGTGACAGTTAGTTGATGGGGGACATCACTGGAGGAAACTCATTCTGTAGGCTTGGATAGAGGTCCAGCAATCTATCACTATGGAACAAAACCACTCCAAAATTTAGCAGCTTCATATAACAGCTACCATTTGTTATATTCTGTGCAGTGACTGGTCTCAGCAGGGTGGTTCTCTGCTCCAATGTGGTATCAGCTAGGACTGTACTCATCCAGAGGCTTCACTGAACAGGAATATCCAAGATAGCTTAGTCTCATGATTAGCAGTTGGCATGTACTACTGGCCGGGTTCTCATCTGGGACTATCGATAGAAGCACTTAGGTTCTCCTTCATATGGTCCCTCATATGACTTGTGTTTCTTACAATATTAAAGCTGAGTTTCCAAATTAGAACATTTCAAGTGTGAAGGTAAAAGCCCTAGATCTCCACGGGCCAGTCTTGGAAGTTATAGAATTACTTTCCTCACATTCTGGTGATCAAAATAAGTAACTGCCCAAAATTTTACCACCATGTTTAATTAATCACAGATAACATGATAACGGAATTCATAGAAACCCAAGAGTATTCATTAAGCTGGATGCCAATATTTTTGATGAGTCCCTCCCCTAATTTCTTCTTTAACTGGCGATAAATTTTATTGCTTTATGCTACATATTTTGCCAAATTTAAAGTATCCCTTAGTCTTGATGTGTCACCTACACAACTGGACAAATATACCAGACTATGGAGGATTTACTGAAAAGAGAATTAAGAAGAATTTCTCTAAGTCCTCTAAAACACAACAGATTCCTAAAAGAGAATATCAAGTATTTTGAAGAATGAAAAGGAGTTAATCATAAACCTAACCAGGAGTTGTTTGAGTGACTGTGTGATTCAAGTTTATAAGGCGACCAAAGCAGTTTCCCAGGCATCTTGAAAGAGTGAACAAAGTACAGCTGGGTTAGATATAGACCGGAATGCCACAGCACCATCCCGTCTAGGGAGGCCCTGTTGGTCAGCAACCAACACTAGAGGAGCACAGAATGCAGGATGTGTGTCAGTTATGATGCTTCCAGCTGTAAGAAATGGAAAACCTAATTAAATGAGATTTATCATCCCACAAAATGAGAATTCTTGAGTCTGGTAGTTGCAAGGTTGTTTAATTTAATAGCTCAATCACGTCAAGGGTTATGGGGCTGCTTCTTTGTGTTTTCCATCGGTATTACCCTCACAGTGGGTGGCAATATATTGTGGTGCTCAGATCCAAACACTAAATCCTCATATGGCAAAATCTAAGGGCAGAGCAGAAAATCAGGGAAGAGGAGGAGGAAAGGCAGTTCTGTTGCCCTCATTTCTTTCCCTCTCTCTGGAGAAGAAAAATATTTCTCTCTCTGCAGGGGAAGAAAAATATTTCCCGTACTACTTACCAGATTTCCTCTTACATCTGATTGGTCAGAACTGGGTCTCATGGCCATCCTTCAGCCATTCACTAGCAAAGGGGAATGGATTAACCGTAGTCTAGCTGAACCAATCCCTGGAGCTTTGGGGAAGACTCTTTTTCTTGACTACTTCATTATCAGATATCTGAACAAATTGGAGTTGTACTGGCAAGAAGGAAGAAGGAAGGGGGATGTGGCTATGGGGTGGGGTGGCGGCAACCAATAGTGTTTTCTGGTTGATTTTTTTTTTAAGATTTATTTATCTGAGAGAGAGAGAGAGAGAGAGAGAGAATGTGTTTGAGTGTGGGGAGGGGCAGAGGAGAGGGAGAGAAGCAGACTTCCCACTGAATCCTGAGCCCGATGTGGCACTCCATCCCAGGAACCTGAGATCATGACCTGAGCTGAAATCAAGATTCTGATGCTTAAACAACTGAGCCCCGCAGGCCACGCCCCACCCCTAACCCCAGGGTTGATTCTTAAAATGGCTGCATGGTTCTGAGGGATTGATCCATCTAGAAGTATAAAAACTTAGTGTAGACCCTAGAGCTAGTTATAGGGTCTTAGATAAATAAGCTAGGGTTCAGGACAGTGTCAGCAGAGAATTGAATAGCAGAAATGAGTAACCTAGATTTATGGAACACCAAGCTAGGTACTCCCTCTTCTAGCATCACATTTAATACTCTGAAAGGAAGATGCTATTATCTCTGCTAGGAATGAGGCTCAAAGAGAAAACTGTTAAAAAGTTAGTGAAGCTAGAAATTAAAACACGTGTTGTTTTAATTCCAAGGATGGTCTGGCTCAACACCATGGTGCAAGATACTCCTCTTTCCTCTTGTATCTCTCCAAAATCCTCACCCTCTCCTACTGTGAGGGAGGAGAGCAGTGGGCAATAAGAGCTAGAAGCTTCCACATTTTGTGATAGATACCAAGGCCCCGTCTCAAAGCTCTGTACTGAGGGAATAATGAGAAAAGCAAAAAACAGCCATACAAATAATAGTGACAGTACATTGTGGTCTTTTATTTAACGTCACTGACCCCATCAATTTGGCCAATTTGAGGGGAACTGGTGGTTGGATGCATCAATATCAAGGGTGAATACCCTGAATACTCAGATTAAAACTCAAATTGGTTTTGAAATTCAGAATTATTTTGATATTGGATATTTTCACGGTTAATGGTACTGAAAGACCTCACTGCATAAATGCTTTGACCTCAGAAATTTGGTGATTACCTGTGTGTCCTTATTCTTTCGTGCTGTTTGATGGAGAAAGTGACTGGATGATTGACCTCTGCTATAGAGGACATTTCAGCAAGAAAATGGTCATTAGACCTTTCATATTGCTTTCTCCACTAGGCAGCCACATTGATCACAGATTATTATGTTTTCATCTGAGTCTTCAGGAGGCCACCACACAAAGGCTCCTCTCTTTGGGAAACATTTCAAGAGGAACTTATTCTAGGAGGCTTTCTTGGTGGGGGCGAAGGTAGCAGGGGTCACTTTTGGCAGGATATTTTCAGCCCATAGATTAAGTTGTTTATGGGCCTACAAACACATTCCCTTCTGTTAAATAGAGTGAAGCAAACTTACATCATTCCCCATAACATTTTGTAACATATAATGTTTCTTTCTTTGACATACAAGCTATGTTGTAGGATGGCGAACATCCAGGGGGAATTGCAAAATTTAGGCAATGACTCAGACCCTCCAATTCCCCAATGTTTTAATATTCATTTCATTAAAATATTTTGCAAATGACCAGATACTTATCTGGGTTTTGCAGCTTTCATCCTAAAAACAATGCTATTTAGATGGTACTTCAACTTCAACTATGATAAGTTGTATCATATTTATAACTTTTTTTTTTAAATCCCCCCTGCAATGCCTTGTTCTCAGCAAAAGAGATCAGGAACTTGGTGATAATGGATTACAAACAAAGAAACAACAACAAGAAAAACTACCCAATGGCCCCTTTATCCTAGTTTCTCTTGGCTCAACACATCTTTAAAAGTGGCAAGCATTTCCCCAGGGAGACCATCCAGCCAACAGCTTGAAAACACAGGCTTTTAGAAGTCTTTGGCTGTGAGCATGAACCAAGGTGATGACTAGGGCGCTTGTTTGGCTAGAGTCTTTGTTCCATTCGTAGCAGGGCAGCAGTGCAATGTGGAAGAAAAACAAATTTTAATAAAAGAAAATCAACTCAAACAAAAACACATTGCACTGGCTGGTGTTTTTGGGTTCTGGTCCTTGGGTTCTGGTAAATTAGGATAATTGTTCCCGGTGCCCATGTTTGTGTGTGTCGGCAGGGGAGGGTGTGCGGGGGACGGGGAGGGGGTGATGGTGTGTGTGGCACAGGCACATGCTGAAGAGGGGGAGGGGCCCTATTGCAGCTGGCATCTGGAGGAGGAAGAAACCCCCTCCAGCTGTTGCCAAACAAGAGTGGGGTCTAATTCATACATAATGCAGGCAGTCAATTATGCATGCCCGTGCATATTATCAGACATATATGTCTCAGAGGGAACAAATAGCCATTTTCAAACTCAAGTTCTTCCAGGGAGAGTAGAATGAAAGGCCCTTTTGTCCTTTTGTGTACTTTGAAGGTGGGTCTGCCACTAGGTCTTTAAGAAGGGCCTGGAGAGAAACCCTGGCTCTATCAGGGGGCCCCCTCTCTGACCAGTGTGGAGGGGAAACGTTTTGAGGCGTATGTTAATAAGTATATATCTGATTATTAACTCACTTCCACAGAAAGCATACCCTCTCTACTCTGTTTCTCAAAGGACTGCCCAAACAATGCCATCAGAAAAATGTACCTTAAAACCTTTTCATTGCCTATTCTTTCTGATCAGTCTCCGCAGCCATCATGATCAGGAAGAAATTAATTTCCTGCTTCGGTGAGGAAAGTTTTAGCTTCCAAAATGGGCCAGACTTTACTTCCTGCCCTGTCTTTTTAATCCCCTTTCTTTTGGAGCTCCCAATGCCAATAACACAATTCTGTAATAATACAGGTACAACGTGGAGGCTGTTTCCCAGCTAACCCTGCCTGCCCTCTTTCACTGAACTGCCAAATTTTGTAGTAATGTGTTTGAGAGATATCTAAAGAAAATTGAAAGCTGCTCAGTGTACACATTCATCAAGTTGTAAATTGCAAGTATACATGCTAAATCTATAGTGATATTTAGTGACATCCCTGCCCCTCTTCCTCCTTCTAAAATCTTCACTCTCTTCTTGATGCTCCCATCCACAGGGTATAGTAAAAACAAACGTATTGTATTGTAACTCTGATCCTAGGTCAGGGGTGATTGGTTCAGGATTGGCTAATGAAGTGGGATTTTTTTTTTTTGTCTCCCCCAAAATAGGCCGATCTTACTATTCAGAGCTGTAAGATTCAAGAGATGTTGGCTGTAATGTTTTCCACATGTGGCAAAGAGAAAGTGAATCCTAACACTTTTGTTGTCCTTGGTTCCGATTTTTTTCTGAGTTCAAGTAATGTTCTTTTCTTAGTTTCCATGAAACATCTCAGTATCCTCATTCATAATAAATTATCCTCTGTGTTTCAGCTGGTTTGAAATGAGTCTCTGTCCCTTGCTGAGAAAAGAGTCCCAAGTAATACAGCAGCTATCCTTCAAAAGAAAGTTAAACTTTTTTCCTGGATAGGGTCTGTGTTCCACGCTGGGAAGAGAGGCAGCACCTGACTTAGAGAAAATAAAGCAGGATTTAGGGCCAAGGGTTGTTTTAAATTCCTGTTTTCTTTTACCAGCTTTGTGCCTTTGGGTAAATCGCTTAACCTCTCTGATAATATTAGCTCCCCTGCAGTGCTGTTTTCAGATTGGAGATGGCATGTGTAAAGCAGCAAGATTTTCATAGGTAGCCAATGCATGGTACCTCTACTCTGAAAACAGCTCTCGCAATACTCAAGAAGAACGCTCAACAGTGTGAAACGACAAAGCAGACTCCGTTTATTCGGCTCATTTTTTTCTTTTCCCTTGCTTCCCACCCACTTCCCTCCTTTTTTCCTTCTCTCCTTTTTGTCCTTCCTTTGCAGTTTATTTCCCTTTTAGAGAACCGGAGATAGTGCAGGATTTCCAGTATTCACCCATTCACCACCAGGAAGTAGCTAGAGCATTAGCGTAGAATCCCTTTTGAGCGACCATTCTTTACCAGAATTATGTTCTCCATTGTTTCCAATCCACTGCTTCCAGCTTCAAGGTTTCTGAGTGACCTACTGTCTTTGGTTGTGGTCCTCAAGGTCCAGAGGCAGAGATGTAGTAGTTAACTGGGTGGGGTGGGGTGGGCTTATGGGAACGACACCTGTGTGTGTGAGTGTGCAGCAGGAGGGGGCAGAGGGAGAGTGTGGCCCTTGCTGGAGCTGTCACCAGGGCCTCAGTGCATCCCCCAAAGACAGAGCTCTTGAGCTAGGTTGGCCTCCAAAGTTACCCCATGGAGGCAAGGCGGCTGGGCCTAGGTGCCCCTGTGTTTACGAGGAATCCTGGGTTGCAGCCTACTCCCAGACTGGATGTAACCCCCGGGCCAGGCAGTACTCTTCAGCCAAGGGCAGTCTTGGAGAGGCACTCAAGTGTGAGAGTCAGCATCCACTGTTCCCAGCATCTGGAAGGGTAAGTCCCTGGGTCCCAAAGCAGGTGTCTTCCACTCTGATTCAGCAGTGTGTCTTCCAATCCATCATTGTAGTAACTGAATATTGAGTAAAGGGTTCTTTATGCAATAGAGGAGTCAACCATGTTAAATATCCTCACAACATATTTCTAAAATGTCACTCTTTTTTACTCCCTTAATCTCAGACTTATTTGCTGACTTATATGATGTGGCAAAAAGTCTTCGGCCACAGTCTACTGCAAGGAAAATAGTCCTTGCAGCAAAAAGTGACAGTAAGATGTTACCAATTATAGTCTCACTTCTACTGTCCAAACAAGGTGCCAAATTCCATGTGTGAAGGCCATAACCTCCACTGTAGAATGGTGCATTTTAAACTCCTAGACAGACTGATCAGAGGAAACATATGCAGTAATCTCTGTAATCCAATAGGGCACCAGACAAAAGACCTGCATAGTCAGCAGAGGCTGGGGAAGAACCCGATGTACTACTACAAGTTATCAGGCAGTAAGTTCAGGGCCTTTAAGGACTAACAGGACTAATGAAAAAGAGAGAAATGGGAGATTTTAAAATTTCACCCTACCTTAGTTTATATCTCATTCAAAATAAGATGACATTCTACCATTCTAATCAATCTGGATCATTCTAATCAATTTGGAAATAGGCCTCTTTTGAGAACATCTGAATGATTCCTAACAGGTGTTGTTTGGGTCCCAAATTTAGGACATTCACTCCTAAAAAGTTCTGTTGTGGGATTTTTCATATATATATATATATATATATATATATATATATATATACATACATACCATTGTGTCTATCCATACAGTTAGCCAAATGACTAAGTTCAGAGTAGAGGAAATACTAACTTGTTTGCCATCATGCTTTCCAAAATACGTACCTGATGTGAAAATTACACTTTAAAGCTAATTATGTTGATTTATGTACAATCTTTGACATTTGTGGGTTTAGATGCTCAAAATCTTTTCTTTCGGCTAGAAACTATTGTCCTTCTAATCCCATCCATGGCATTGTTTAAGGAATACAAAGCTTTGACACAAGCACGCCCTGTCCCTGCCATAGTTGATCTAAGAATGAGCATCTGACCAACATAAGGTCAATGTTTTCTCTTTCCAGAATTCAAAAACTGAATTGAGGGCAGAGAAGTCAGGCTCTCATTGCCAGTGGGACTTGCCAGGTATAAGCCTGGGGGACTATCAGTGGCCTCAGTCCTGTTACGGGGAGCACACCATTATGTGGAGAGAAGCAAAAAGAGAATAATAGAGGGAAAAAAGAAGAGTGGGTAAAGTCTAAACACCTATTTCCAATTTTTTTTCCTAAAGTTTAAATGAATCCCTAATTTTTGCAAAGCTTGATTGGTCAGTTCTTACTTGATATTTCAAATACCTTGATATCAGTCTCATCAACCCCCTTTGTTATTAGTGCAAATTTTATTTCTTTAATCTGGATTAAGTAACAATTACAGCTAAATAAACATGCACATAAAATGAATTAAAGCTTCTTTTTCCCTTAGACCAGTGGTGCATTCGTTTTCTAGGGCTGCAATGATAAATAACGATAAACTTTTTGGCTTAAAACCAGAAATTTATTCTCTCAAAATTCTGGTGGCCAGAAGTCCAAAATCAAGGCATCGGCAGAGCCACACTTTCTCCAAATTCTTTCTTTTAAAGATTTTATTTTTTTATTTGTCAGGGAGATAGAGAGGGAGCACAAGTAGGCAGAGAGGCAGGCAGAAAGAAAGGGAGAAGCAGGCTCTCTGCTCAGCAAGAAGGCCCAAGCAGGCTCATCCCAGGACCCTGAGATCATGACCTGGGTCTAAGGCAGATGCTTAAGCAATGGAGCCACCCAGGTGCCCCATTCTCCAAATTCTTAAAGAAAAATCTTTCCTTGCCTCTTCCTACTGGGCGCTGAGGTGTCCTTGGCTTGTGGCAGCAAACTCCATTTTCTGCCGCTGCGTTTAGGACCTCTCTGAGTCTCTTTATCTCCCCAAACTCCTCTGCCTCTCTCTTATAAAGCCATCGGTCATTGGATTCAGGTTCCACATATATCCAGGATTACCTCATTTGAAGAGGCTTAATGACATCCATAAAGACCCTTTTCCTAAATAAGGTCACATTTACAGGTAGGTCAGTTCCGGTGAAATTGCCTTTTGAGGGGTCTCTATTCAATGCAATACAAATGGCTCTCAATCCAGGGTGACTTTGCCCTTCAGCATCAATTCCGCATGGAAACATTTTTGCTTGTCACTGCTTGGGTGGGTGATGGTACTGACATCTAGGGGATAGAGCTGTTCTTCCATATCCTAAAATGCACAGCAAAGTCCCCAGCAACAAAAAAATAACATGGTCCCTAATGCCACTAGTGATTGGTCCCTAATGCCACTAGTGACACCTGCTTAGATGTATGGACATTGTGGTAATCAAGCAATCTGGTGAACACTGGCTGTGGACAACTCATGTGGGTGCAAACTAAACATGGAGAGTCCCTGAGAGAATGATCTAGCATCAGGGGAGTCATCACCGCCTAACAGAGCAAATAACCAACTGCAACTAATGTGAGTGCTATGAAGCAGAATAGTCATCTAATTATTTTACACATATAAAGTCATGTTATCCGCAAAGATCTTATATTCTTATTTCCACAAATATAAAATTCATTATTTTTCATATTTTCATCTTTCTGAAACCAAAATGTATATAATATATACACTTAACGTGTATCTTCAATGTGGCATTGATTCTTATTTTGCCTTAAAAACCATTATTAAGCTGATGGAGTTTCTTAAAATACATGTTATCTTTGATTTGAAGACATAATATCGTAATATATATTTTTCTCTTAAAAAGCACGGAGATAAACAGATAGGAAGGACTCTAATTTTTTTGTTTATTTTGTTTTATTTTGCCTTTCAGTACAAATTGGCAGGCCTTCTATAAGACCTAGCAAATCAGATTCAATGGGGATCACATTAGCAGCATTTTATAGGGTTTCCCAGGTGATTCCCCTTTAGATGCTTCAGCAGGTATTCAGTCTCCAGATTTGGAAGTTATTGATATGAAGAAAATACTAGGTTTGGAGAGAAGGCTTTAGTGCTTCAATAATTCTCTGACCTAGGGTAAGCTAATTAGCCTCTTCTGGACATCTCTTTCTTCATCCAAATAGTGCTTCTCAGACTCAGGGTACTGATACAAATATCGCCTTGACTGATATAAATATTGTCTCAGAGAATCCATGATTTCATAACGATGTAAGTTAACAGCTAAATAAGACAATGGGAAAAAAGACAGCTCTTTCTTACAGAATGCCAACTACTACATATAGAAGGAATGTCAGGATTAGAAAACCATCCATGAATGCTAAAGCTAGTGGTAAAAATTTGATGAAGCACATGATATTTATATTCTTTCAAAGAATCTCCCCATAAATAACTTGTTAATTCCAAATCAAAAAATAGTAACTCTACAGTAGATAACCCTGGCAAGGACCACCTTAACTAAATGACCAAAACTAATATCACAGATGTTGGGAGAAAGTGACATCATGTGCCTCCTGCCATGATATGCCGAGAGGATCATGATGTTACCTTCGTGATATTCCTGCTAAAAATGCATACCTTCTATGTTAATTATGAGGGAACATCAGACAGGTCAAAATGAAGCACATTCTACAAAATAACTGACGTGTACCTTTCAAAAATATCAAGGTGAAGAAACACAAAGGAAGACTTTCAGACTAAAAGAGACTAAAGAGAGACAAGACAATTAATTACAATGCATGATTCTGGATAAGACGGTTGACAGAATCTGAGTATAGGCTGTGGATTAGATAACAGGAGCGTATTAATATTAAATTTCCCGATTTTGATAAAAGGACTGTAGTTACATTAAACAACTATCTTATTCTTAAGAAAATCCATACTGAAGTATTCAGAGATAAAGAGACATTATTTCTGCAATCTACTCTCAAATCGTTTTGAGAAAGTAAAGAAAAAAAATTATCTATCAATCTATCTTTCCCTCTATCTAGACAGATATATAATAATGATGTCAGAATGTAAAAATTGATTAATCTGGGGATAGGAGAGTACTTTATCATTATTATTTTTTTTAAGATTGTATTTATTTATCTGACAGAGAGAGAGAGCAGGAGCGCGTAAGCTGGGGGAGCAGCAGACGGAGAGGGAGAAGCTGACTCGTGGCCAAGCAGGGAGCCTAAAGTGAGGCTTGATCCCAGGACCCTGAGATCATGACCTGAGTTGCTTAACCAACTGAGCACCACAGGTGCCCCAGGACAGTACTTTATACTACCCCTGCAACTTTTCTCCAAGATTATACCAAATAAATAGTTAAATGCAGTCCCATTCTCACTGTCTTCCCACTTTTTGGAGATGAACACTGAGTATGTGTTTCAAAGAACAAAGACAGTCCAGAAGTAGTAAGAGTAACTGACTGGTATTCAGTTGAAAGAGTTAGTCCCTGGTTAAAGATTCTTATTATTTACTTCTAAACTATTTTGGGGAAGGCAATCAGCAATTCACGCTCAGAAGCTGAGGTCATGCACTTGAAGGGAGGGAGAGAAAAAGCAATAAAGACAGTTTTGGGGGAAGTCCTTTGAAAATGCCCTAGAGTAGGGGTTTCATACTTTAAAGTGCATAAAAATCACCTGCACACCTTGTTAAATGCAGATTCTAATGCAGCAAGTCTGGGGCAGAATGAGCTTCTGCATTTCTAATAAGCTCCCAAGATGCTACTACTCTATTCTGAATACTATACCTCGAAAGGCAATTCTGAGGCGAGAGCAGGGGTCATCAGATGGGCACCTATTTTTATAAAGTTTTATTGGCACACCCAGCCATGTCCACTTGTATATGTATTGTCTATGGCAGATTTGAGTAGTTGTGGCAGAGACCACAGAGCAGACAATACCATAAATGATAATTATCTGGCCATTCTACACAAAAGGTTTGAACAGCCCTGGCCTATAATGATTAACAATGACAGAATCCAGAATCAGAATGTCTGAGTTTGCATTCTGGCTTTGCCAGGCATAAACTTTGTGCCTTGAGTTGGTCAGCTTCTCTGAATCCGTTTCCTGTTTGAAGAGGGGATAATAATAGTACACAAGCTTCACAGAGCTGTTGGAGGAGTAAACTGAACAGGACAGGTAAGGAATTTAGCATGCAAATGTAAGTGTGCCCAAGATACCCTAAAAATCTAAATTCTGAGGCTCCACTTCCAGCAATGTGATTCAGGAGGTCTGGGGTGGGACCTGGGAATCTATGTCCAGAAACCTCCCCTCCTCCAGGATTCCGATGCCAGTGATGCAGAAGGCCACACCTGGAGGCCAATGTTTAGCAAGTTCTTGTGTTCACCATATGTTCAAGTTCACTTGCCCCATTGTTCCTCCTTTCCCTCCTCATTCTCATTATCTTTCTCATCCTTTGCTGCCCTGCATCCTCCCTGACTCCGGGATCTCCAAGTCAAACAGTCCCTAAACCCAAGTTTGCTTTCCAACTTGTCCCTATGACTGCAGCCTGACTTTCGTTCCTAGCCTATTAATAACTCTCTTATTAATAGCTTATTAATAAAATTCCTTTTGGGTGATTATAATTTCTTCCCTTGCATATCTTACATTTGACTCCCCCTAAAATGCTGCTCTTAAAGTTCAACCTGGCTGTGACCTAGATTCATCTGTTAGATGGGGCTTGACTTGATCACCATTTAGTTGGAGCAACTGAAGAGGACCACTGAGTGGGGTGAGTAGTTCCTTTTATCACTGTCCGGGGACAGTTGATGGAGCAATAGCGTATCTGGTCCACAAGTCATCTAAGAAGGTAATTGTGGTTTTTAAACATACAGCCTATCCCTTTGAAAGTACTCTGCACTAGAAGTAGCAGGTATAAGTGTTTTGAAAATCAGTGTTATTTATATCCTGCCTTAAAATATGTGTTCATTAGTATAACAGTGGACTTTGCAAAAGTTTTCTCAACTGCCCCTCACCCCCACCCACACACCTCTACACGTGCAAACAAAACCTCACTGATTTGAATGGATTTTGGTCTTGCTGAAGAAAGCAAGCATAACATGAATTATGCTTATAATTATGAATTTTAAGTCTTAATACCACAATTTCTTCAGAATGTTTTTTAAATTTAAATTTTATTTATTTATTTGTCAGAGACAGAGAGAGTGAGCGTATGCACAAGCAGGGGGAGTGGCAGACAGAGGGAGAAGCAGGCTCCCTGCTGAGCAAGGAGTCAGCTGCAGGACTCGATCCCAGGACCCTGAGATCATGACCTGAGCCAAGAGCAGATGCTTAAACAGCTGAGCCAACCAGGTGTCCCCAGAATGGTTTTTTTTTTTTAACCTGTCAAGAATTCAGTGGCATCTAGTAATTTTTCATTATGTACTAGCAATGAGTTGAGAAGTTAGCAAAACCAGACACTGAATCTTTTGAGTAGCCTTAAATTATCCTTTACTATCCCACTTTTTATATACTGAAGGAATAAAAGGTATTATTTCTGAAGACATAGAGAGTGTTAGAGCTCATTTCTAAGCTATCGGAAAGCCACATTTTAATATCTTTTTTAGCGTTTAGGCTACCTTTGACACCTGATTAGGCTATTTTCAGCACGTGATTTCTTTTTCCCTATATACATACAAACTGAATCAGGTGGAATGCTGTGCTAAAAAAAGTCCGAGATATTTTGCAAATGCTTGTTTTTTTTTCTATATACTTAAAAAAAAAAAGAAGAGTTATATTTACTCATCTTATTTCTAGTCATAGAGATTGTCTTTGCTTTAGTTTAAGAAACTGAGGCGTTGACTATACCGACAATTTAAATTCACCTAATTAAGCAGAAATGGTTATATTTGGTTATGATTTTTACATCTCATTATTCCTTTTCAGCTTAAGATGTGGTCATTGAGGGGGCCTGGGTGGCTCAGTGGATTAAAGCCTCTGCCTTCAGCTCAAGTCATGATCCCAGGGTCCTGGGATCGAGCCCCACATCAGGCTCTCTGCTCAGCAGGGAGCCTGCTTCCTCCCCTCTCTGCCTGCCTCTCTGCCTACTTGTAATCTCTGTCTGTCAAATAAATAAATAAAATCTTAAAAAAAAGAAAAAAAGAAAAAAAAGATGTGGTCATTGAGTTTGTTCTTCACTTTTAGCAGTATGTTGAACTATAAATTATTCCCCTCCTTTCCTCTCTACTTATGATCTCACTCCCACCTCATTCAATAGACATAGGACAAATCAGTGTACTGGAGCAAAAGTGTACAGATGAGGAGTTGAAAGAATAGAGAAACTCATGTTAAGGGTGATGAAGACCTGAGGAAGAAATTAATTTTGTATATATACATTTTTTTGAAAAGCATAAAAACCTGACTATGAATAAAATAGAAAAAAATGAACATCCCTTTCAACCTAAGGAAAAAAACCTTGGTATTACAGCAATGCTACCATTTATGGATTACTTCTTGCCAGGCCGTGTGCTGAACAATTAATTAATTTACTAATTCATTCATTTTTTTCAATAGTTTAAAAAAATATCTGTTAAGTCCCTGCTCTGTGAACTATCTTAGGACCAAGGGGCAGGGGGTAAAACGAAATTCTTCCTCCTAAGAGAGAAGATGCTCTAATCTTGGAAGAGAGACACTAAGCATAGAAACAAATATATAATTTTTTAAAGATTTTATTTATTTATTTGACAGACAGAAATCACAAGTAGGTGGAGAGGCAGACAGAGAGAGAGAGGAGGAAGCAGGCTCCCCGCTGAGCAGAGAGCCCAATGTGGGGCTCGATCCCAGAACCCTGGGATTATGACCTGAGCCGAAGGCAGAGGCTTTAACCCACTGAGCCACCCAGGCGCCCCACAAATATATAATATTTTAAGTGGAATACAAAAGGGAGTGGAGAGAGAGTCTCTTTAGATTGGCTAACAAAAGCTGCCCAATAAGCTGGAGTTTGAACATAGATCTGAAGGTAAGATGACAGTGAACTCTGAGTATTTAGGGGCAAGAGAGTTCTGGGCAGAGGAAAGAGGAAATGCCATGTGCTTGGCATATTTGAGGGAGACTGTGGCTGCCAGTGCGGCTGTAGCAGAGTGAGCATGCGCAGAGAAGACTAAGAAGGGAATCAAGAAAGTGGGAGAGAGGCAGATCATATAAAGACTTGAGGTCAGGATAAGGACTTTGGAATATACACAAAAGATGAAAAGCCAAAAGTGTTTAGCTCAAAAGAGGGAGATGATTATTACGTTGACGTGTTGAGGAAAAGAACTGGGAGAGCACAGAGATAAAAATGGGAAGGCCAATTAGAGAGTGCTTGCAATTAATGTCTAAGTTGAGAGTGGTAGAGATGGCCTAGCTATTTCCCAAACCCATTTTCTGTTTCCCAAAGCACATAGCTAGACTTTTTCCAGCTCCTTTGCAGTAAGGTCTGACTTTCAAACTGCTTTCTGACTTCTGGAATGTGAGTAAAGTGAGGTACACCACTTCCCGGCCTGGCTCCCAAATCTCCCATGTGCTACCTCTGTGCTCTTTTGCTTTTGCAGTTTTGATGCCAGTGTGGAAGGTGCAGGGCCACAGGGATGAGAGTGGGTGTTCCCAAGCTCGCTGCTGAAAGAGATGACAATAGCTGACTATTGATCAAGAGTGTAAGGCAAGCTTCTCTGATGTTAAACCATTGAGATATTCTGAAGCAGCAACTACTATTACCTAATCTAGGAAGTGATGGGTTATTTTTCCTTGGGTGCTAAAGGTGAAGAGGATGAGGACTGGTCACATTCTATAGTTAGTAGAGTGACTGGATTTTTCAAGGATTTGGATGTAGTAAGAAAGTAAGAGAAAAACCAGGACCATCTAAATGTTTTCACCTTCAATATTTGCAGGAAGGAATTGCCATTTACTGAGATGGAAAGATTGGAGGAGGAGGAGGGGCTCCTGGCTGACTCAGTTGGTAGAGCATGTGACTCTTGATGTTGGGGTCATGAATTCAAGCCCCCCTGAAAGAACGGAAGGAAGGAAAGAAGGAAGGAAGGAAGAGAGGAAGAAAGAGAGGAAGAAAGAAAAGATTGGAGGAGAAATAGTTCTGTAGTGTAGAAAATCAAGAGTATAATTTTGCACATGCTAAGATTGAGATGCCTGACGTTATCTTCATGACTACCTTGCCATATAAATACTGTTATCTTCATTTTTAGGATGAGGAAAATAGAGGCTTGGTGAGGCCAATGATTTCATCAAAGGAACATGTGAGGACAGGAATCTGAATTCAGCTGTGGTGAGTTCATTATACTCCGGCACTCTGCCCTTTCCCAGAACGTGACACATACCCACGTAGGGGACATACATTTAGCAAACAAAAAAAACATCACAATGATGTGGTACTCTCTGAGGTAACTAATTTAAAGAAGAAAAGAGAGAGGGAGAGAAAAGAAAGTAAAATGATAATAGAAATGACTGGATTTCAGGAAAGCAGGACTGATGCCACTTCTACTACTCAGGCTGAACAGCGAGGCTCAGTGCCCCAGGTGACACAATTACTGAGAGCCTGGTGGACCAGCCAAGTCCTCCAGCTGAAGCAACGAGGTTTTACAGGGACTTTACTTCCAGACGTGGCAAACACAGACTTTAGATGTGAGTTCTAAGTTAACAGTCACCAGAAACCAGGCGTATCTCAGCAGATTACAGTCCAGCAACTTGATCCAAATGGCAACTCATGGCAGAAGCCAGGGAGACCTTCTGATAGTCTTCAGATCTGAAGCCTCCACAAAGTCTATCAAGCTGTGAGCTGTCACTCCCCCATACACAGATGACATCTTGAAGATGAGCAAGGAGAAGGAAAGATAGATCTACAAAACTGAGAAATTACCTGAAAAGCACTGAGTCATTCAAGAGACTAAGTGGAAACATCCTGGGATCCCATTATTTGATACATTTAAAATCTGCCTCCTCCCCATCTCCCGGTAGAGTTAGGTTTCACAAAGAAGATTTGATCACACCTATAGAAGCAAAGAAGTTGTTTCTCTTTGCTCACTACATTCTCTATGCACGGTATATTTATGGCCTATTCTACCACTGAGTTTTTACTCAAATACTACTCTTTCTCTAAGTCTATAAAGACAATTGTGTAAATAGAGATGATTCTCTGTTCCAGTCTATTGTCCAAGGAAATTCGAATTATTTATTTATTTTTTTATCAGGTTTTGGTTTTTGCTTTAATTTTGTCTTACTTTAATTCAAATGTGTCAGGGAATTAAGGTTTACCTCTGCAGGTAAACCTCAGAGAGGGTTTTGAACTAACAATGGCAGCAAGCTAGGGAAATCAAGGAATTCAATCCCACTTGTGAAAAAAACGAAGGAAAACACATGAATCATTGTGTGCTTCATACCTTTTGCCTCTCTCCACTCACTCGTCCCTGATTATTTTTGCTAAGACTCTTCTCTTTCTTGATTTTCGTTCAAGCTCCCGGAGTCCTGCCATAGATTCTCAGTTTGCTCTTTGCTCTTGGGCCTTATTATTTGGATCCAGTATTGATCATTACATAGGGCTTCATCTTTCAACATCTCCTATTCTTATGGGAGAAAGAGCTTGAGACAGTTTTTTAGGTCCTTATGTATGAAGTCGCCCATACCTTTAGCTTCAAAACCTCCAGAAATGGTCTGCAGGGGAGGTGAGGCCTTTTCAGAATCAGCGTCTATGGAGAAGATCTTTAAAATTCCATGATGGTAGTGCTTAGACCTTGGGGGTTCCAACTTCACAGAAGCAGCAGCAACAACAATAATAAAATTGGCAAGAGACAAGCAACAAGTAGACAAAGGAAACCTAACCGAAGTGCAAGAACTAGCTGCCAAAGTGAAATTAAAATGAAAAGATCTACCACCCAAGCTCAAAACAGAAAGGAAGATTTTACAAAAGGAAAATCCAACTCAGGCCATTTCATCTGACTTCAAGCAAAGTCCAGAAGTAGAAACATTTTTGTATTAAAAAACATTCAGTTGTGGTGCTATTCACATTTCACACTGATTTTAAAAATATACAAATTATCAAACATACACAAAAGTAGAAAGAATAGTATAGTCAAGTGCCTATTATTTAAAAAAAAAAAAGACAAACATCAAATCTCCACTTTGGAAATGTAAATGCCTCAGACTCCTGAATTTTCCAGTACTTGGGAAGAATCCACTTATATGATATCTGCAATAGACAAAGGTTTTGTGGTTGTTACTGTTAATGTTGTTAGAAATGTTAGAAATCTAACTTCCTTTCTATTTCTTATCTTCCAAAATTTTAAAAACTGAAATATAATCAACATATAACATTGTATTATTTTCAGATATACAGTATATTGAGTTAATATTTGTATATATTGTATACAGACAAGTATACATCCCCAGTGATGATGAATCATTAATTGACAGTCCTCTTTCAATGGAGAAGTTGGTTGTCCTTGGAGCATTTGTTTTTATTCATTTGCTGCTTTATATGTCAGGTTGCTCCAGTTTCATACCATAAATCTAGATTAACATCCATTACCACACATAGTTATACTTCTATGGGTGTGATGAGAAATTTAAGATCTCTCTCTATATCCTTCAAATATATGATACAGTCTTATTACCTCTAGTCAGCATGCTGTCCACTAATGTGATCCTTAGGATTTCTTTTATAACTGGAAGTTGGATCTTTTGATCATCTTCACCCATTTTTCCCACCTTCTAACCCTGCCTCTGGCAATCACCAACCCCCCCCCCCACCTTTCCTGGATAACAGAAAGAAAGTACCCATGTAGGAGCAACTATTGCCAGAGCTAATGCAAGGTCAGTTCTGCATTCACTCTACAGCTTCTCTTTGTGGTTCCTTCTGTACCATAGGGGGGCAATTAGCTAAGTCATCCTGAAGTTCTAGAGGAATTCTATTCCTTTCCTCCCCACCCTTCTTTAAGAATGAAAATTTTAACCAGGTTCTGAGAATCCATGTCTCAGATGTGTTGGCACTATTGCACTATAATACATTTTAGTGTATTGAGCCATTCTACATCTTTCTTTGTTTAAGCAAACTCATCATCTTTCCTCTTTTAACTGGGCAAATTATAACAACATCTGATATTTACTGAAAATTGACTGCTTGCTAAGTATTTTTAGGTGGGTTTTCCAATTTAATCGTCACATCAACCCTGTGAGGTGTGTACTATTACTGTCTCATTTTACTGATGAGGAAGTTGAATCTGATGAGGAAAATGAGGTATACATTAGCTTGTATACCTGAATTGGATGGCTAACTGCCTCATCGAAGATCTCAGGGTGGTGGAGCTCCATTTTGAACTGGGTAGGTTGACTCTGGCGTCTAAGGTCCTAGATATAATACTGCAGTGCCTCCTATGCATGAAAACACTTGGCTCTATGCTTAATTAAAGTCAATAATAACAAATAAGCAACTGATCTACCTGCCTTTAAGCAGTTTGTTTCTGATTTGTTTGTTTGTTTTTCTTGTTGGAGGTCAATTCCAAGCTTTCACAAATGGAGCAAGTCGTCGTTCCTGTTAATGTTTCTAGCATAGTCCCATGTAGTTTATGATATGCTGTAGGCTTCTAAAAGATTATTTTTGTTCTTGAAGTCTTTATTTTCTAACAACTTTATTGAGATATCTTTTATATACAATGTTCTTGAAGTTTTACTAAATAGCAATATTAATTTGTATCTAGAAAAGAACTTTCATTGTTTTCAAACATTCATAAAGCTTGAATATAATTCCCAGTGATGATGAATCATTAATTGACAGTCCTCTTTCAATGGAGAAGTTGGTTGTCCTTGGAGCATTTGTTTTTATTCATTTGCTGCTTTATATGTCAGGTTGCTCCAGTTTTATACAAACATCCCTAATTTCTTAGCCTTGTTGGTGAAAATATAGACCATTCATCAAGTAGTTTTTGAATGACTACTCAGTGCAGCTTGGTCTCTCATTCAAAGACAGTGATGACTAGGCACAGACTTCTACTCAAATTTGTAAGAGACAAGTCAGGAAGTAGGGCAGACAAATAATTAAAGTACAATGTGTAATGTGCTATACTAGAGCTAGATACAAAGCTCTAAAGCACTAGGGTAGCATGAAGGAGAGAAGAGAGGTAAGCACATAATCTACTTCAGGATTGAAGAATCAAAAAAAGGATTCAGAGAAGAGGTGCTTTCTCTTCAAGGTAAAAGCTGTTCCTTAATTGAACCACAGTGAAGTACTGATCAGAAGGAGGTAGATGGTGGTGGGTATGTGATCAAGGGGGAACATATGGTGACCAAGGTGAAAAGACCAAAGGACATGGTGCATTCAGAGAATCACAAATATCCTGTTAAGCTGGGATGGCACATTTGAAGTGGAGGCTGGGAGAGAAGAAGCTGGAAAGGTAAAGATGGGTCAGCAGGTGCTTAGAAAGCTTGTGGGTGCCATGCTGATGGATATGTGTTCTACGCTTTTGGTGCTAATAAAAGATTTTAAGTGACACAGTGACATGATCTTTGATTTTAAAAGACAGCTCTAGAAGCAATATCTGCAGTGATCCCAGAGCAGAAAGAGACCAGTTATGCTAGATGCTGAGACTAGGCTTGACATAACCAACATTTATAGTGCTAAAGATCATCTTAGCATGCCAGCATTTACGGCAGTGAATGTCAAGCATTGGGCTTGTCTGCTCAGGACCGAAAACACCACACCTTCTGTATGTATTAACTAACAACACAGATTTTTTTCCACATGTAAGAAGAGAGAACTGGGCAGTTCCCTTTATAAGAAAAGCTGAAATAAAAGAATGAGACATGCACAAAGGCTTTCTACCAAACCAAACCCCATTATTGGTAACGCCCTGAAGGGAATATCTCAGGCTATCAGAAGTCATAATTTCAATTTTGTGGAAAATCAAAAGATCATATAATAGTCTCCAGGAGATGGATTTATACAGTATTCAACATTAAATTCTGTCTTAAATGATGATCACATGCCATTGGATGGTATTAAACTATATACACTTTGAAATATCCCTTTTCATTTTTCTCTAGAGTTCTTTCCCTTGCTAAAGGAATCCACTATTTCTGTGGGTAAAAGAAGAAAGTAAATGGCTTTCATATGAGGAGAAAGTCCATTCTTATTCTAAATCCTAGCCAATGAGCCCATGAATAATGCCAAACCTGCTTGCTATTTAATCTTTTATCTGCAGACTAAGTTTTCATAGACTTAACTGTAACCTTCAACTACTTACCACCAGCTTTTCAGCAGAAAAATTCATGGTTAGAAACACTGTATAATGATTTCAAAGTATAGTTCTATGGGTCAGATAAAATGAGTTTTTCCCTTTTGGGACAGCTAAAATGTGTTTGTGGAAAATTACACAGAAATAATTATATATCACACAGCAGACTAAGAGATGTAGTAATGGGGGCCAAGACTGAGAATTGTGAGATGGGGGATTAAGGAGAATAAAAAAGGTTTACACAGTTGTGGTGGGCAACAATGGTACCCTTTACTTTTACATTTCAATGGTGCCTAGATAACAGAGTTTGTTTGCAATAGAATAAGCTTATCCTGCTTCTTTTTTTTTTCCCCAATTTATTTATTTTCAGAAAAACAGTATTCATTATTTTTTCACCACACCCAGTGCTCCATGCTTTTTTAAAGATTTTATTTATTTTATTTGACAGACAGAGATCACAAGTAGACAGAGAGGCAGGCAGAGAGAGAGGAAGGAGGAAGCAGGCTCCTTGCTGAGCAGAGAGCCCGATGCAGGGCTCGATCCCAGGACCCTGGGATCATGACCTGAGCTGAAGGCAGAGGCTTTAACCCACTGAGCCACCCAGGCGCCCCGCTTATCCTGTTTCTTATCCAAAGTTAAAAATGAACAATTAGAGGGCTGGTGAGAGGTGAAGGTAGAATAAGGATGAGTAGAGAGTAGAGGTCTTGGCTGAAAATACAGATGTGCAGAGCAGTGTTAGAAGTTGTCCATTTAGAAGCAACATCCCCAATAGATAGAAGAAGAAGTAATTAAACTTCTCGAATTTTTGCAATTCCGAGTGGTACATATTAAATAGTTTTACAGATCAGGAAATTGGTTCTCAGAGAAGTTCACGGACTCAAGAGATGATCATTAGAGGAGTCCGGATTCCAACCGAAGCCACTCTCCTAGTTGAGATCGGTGGTGCCTGTCATGTCCTCCCTTTGAAGGCTCTGCCTCTCCAGGTTCCGTTTGTGTCCCATGATTCAGTGAAAACAGAAGGTGCTAAATGCCTGTGGTCAGGGTAGCTGGCAAGGACAGCTTTCTCTGCCAAGACTTAGGAAAAGTCAGAACCAGAAGGTAACTCCCCACAGGGCCATACTAGTAGCCCTCCGGGGGATTAAGAGATGATTTAGAAGCTAGAGAGTGTTCAGTTCCTCTGAGGGTACTGTTGGCTCTGTTCATCGCCCTTGCTGTTCTTCGAATTTAGCAAGCAACAGTGATAGGTCTGAAAGCCCTGCCTGGCACACCAGTGTGTATCCAGAAACTGAATATTGCAAGGTTGTTTGAAAAACATTGCTCCTTTAGCTAGATGGGATTGGGAGGGAGACAAACCAAAAAAGTGACTCTTAATTTCACAAAACAAACTGAGGGTTGCTGGGGGGAGGGGAGTTGGGAGAAGGGGGGTGGGGTTATGGACATTGGGGAGGGTATGTGCTTTGGTGAGTGCTGTGAAGTGTGTAAACCTGGCAATTCACAGACCTGTACCCCTGGGTATAAAAATATATGTTTATAAAAAATAATTAAAAAAAAAAAAAAGAATATTTCTCATTGAAGAGGTGGGTCTGGCCCAGACCCAATAGAGTCAAAGTATTTTGAGAAGAGATGGAAGACCCCACTTTAACAGTAGTAATAGCAATGGAGGAGGCGGTGGAAGGAGCGGAAGCGGCCCCAGCGCTCCCAGCGGCCCCAGCGCTCCCAGCGGCCCCAGCGCTCCCAGCGGCCCCAGCGCTCCCAGCGGCCCCAGCGCTCCCAGCGGCCCCAGCGGCCCCAGCGCTCCCAGCGGCCCCAGCGCTCCCAGCGGCCCCAGCGCTCCCAGCGGCCCCAGCGCTCCCAGCGGCAGTCCTAGCGCACACGTGGATCTTGCTCGGCACGCCAATGCTCTGTGTTAACTGTTATGGTGTATACTGATTGTTAAGTCTCGCACCTTCGCTAGGGAGGCGCTCTTATAACCCGCATTTTTCAGACACAAATGTAAGGAAAACGATAACAGTAACCGCTCCAGTCACGGAGCTGGTATGCCACAGATCCCGCGTTCCACTCAGGCAGCCTGATTGTAGAACCCGACTGTGCACCATGAAGCTATACAGAGCTTGAGAAGAAATCAGCATGATAGGTTAAATAATCACGACTTAAATATTTTAAGACCAATTCAAAATTCTTTTTAATACTTCTAAAACGTTAATAAGAGTCATTAATAAAAATCTAGCACCAATTGAACTTTTTTTTTTTTTTTTTAAGATTTTGTTTATTGGAGAGAGAGTGAGAGTGAGAGAGAGCACAAGAGGGGAGAAGGTCAGAGGGAGAAGCAGACTCCCCACAGACCCCAGAGCCCAATGAGGGACTGGATGGGGAATTCCAGGACCATGACCTGAGCGGAAGGCAGTTGCTCAACCAATTGAGCCACGCCGGGCGCCCGCATCAATTAAACTTATTAAATTTCAGGTGCTGTGCTCTGCGGTGTATTTGGTTTAATCCTCATAGCGACAGTCTAAGCTAGATATTATTATGCTCATCACTTTTGCAAATGAAACAAGCCAATAAGCTTCAGGTAGAGGGGTAGCGTTCTAAGGGGGATGCGTGGGATTTGAATTTTCACAGAGTAAATCTCGAGCCGAGGCCCTTAAATATGCCTCTTTAAACCATAAGCCTTTGAGATATGAGGCTACCTTACCTGAGGAATAATCAAGATGTTATTTTCTACCTATTGAACGTTCACTACCCTTTCCGAGGAAGACAAAGAAATACAAGGCAGAATATTTCACTGTCATTGAAGAGTGAGCTGAAGCCACCGCAGGGAGGGATGAGAGGCAGTGGGAAAGGACTCTAGAGGCTAGCAGTGAACCCCTGGGCACTGAGATGAGGACGTGCGGAGAGAGGGAGCATAGAGATCCCGGAAGACACTAGAAAAGGAGGCAGTCTTCGTTCTGTCTGCTGGTTCATTCACTTAAACCCGATCAACCCCACCTCCACCCCAAATAGAGTTAATTTTGCCAAAAAGGCAGCAGCACAATCTATTGGGTTCAGTTCTCCGCAGAATGGATTTGGGTTGGAACCCTCAGGCATGGTTCTGCTGCCTGAAAGGGCCTCCTGGCCAGTGACATCACACTCTCCAGGACATCAGCTCAGCTCCCTGCCGCTAAACCGGCTCCATCTGGGATGGCTCAGAATACCTTGTATTTAAGACGTGCAAACTTGTTTCTGAATCAGGTCATTCTCAGGACACAGTTGGGACAAATGCAAATACTTATTTTCACACACTGCCAGCGAGGGGGAAAAAGTGCCATGAAGGGTTTAAGTGCCCTCTTTTGTGCAAAGGATCGTGAGCTCCAAACCCAGGGGCCAAAACCCTGTGAGGATAATCTGAGATTTCTAGTGACTTTGTGCAAGGATGTCCTCTTTAATTGCATCTTCCCATGTTGTCTGGCTTTCATTTACTTATTGGGAGCTCCAGCTTCAGAGCCCTAAGCGGCTGATAGGAAGACACATATTTGCACTTATACTGATAAAGTGGAAATAACAAGGAATTTCCAGTAAAAGACAGTTTCAAATCTTGGTTGTGTCCATTATTTGGGAATGTGTTATTTGGGAGATTTGGGAATATGTTATTACTCATACATGTATTCAGTTGTCAGATCTTTTTTGAGCACACCTGTGCCAGGCATTAGGCTGGGTGCCCTATAGTTCCTGATAAGCAAGGGGGCCAACAATCTCTGTTCTCAGGAAGTTCACAGCCAAGGCATGGAGACAAACAGTATTAATCATGACTGTGGTAAACACCATAAAGGAAACAGTCAGGGTGCTGTGAACATTTATAAAAAAGGATATCACCTCAAAACAACCCTGCATCTTAAACTCTTCCTTTAAAGCCTGGGAATACTATTTCTTGGATTCATTGAATTGTGAGGTGATAAAAAAAGAGAGTGAATGTATCAGAAAATCCTATAGGAAAGTAACAAATACATACATTTTTTAACTAGTGTGGTGATTTCCTTGATACTCTGCTTGGAATGGGACTACCACACCCGGGTCACCTCCCCTGCCCACCACAACCCAGCACTGGAATAGAGTCCTGATGAAAGCCAGACTTGTTAACCTTTCCCTCTCCACACCTGTATGCACGCTGCCTGAAAAGAACCAAACCTACTTTTTCCAAGCTTCAGTATTTTCCTGTCCTGTAACTGTATTTCAGAAGTCATCCAAAAGCATACTTAGAGAACATCCAATAATCTTTTTAATCTTTTAACCAGAAAGTTTTGCTATTTGATTTGACTTTTTAATTTTATATATTAAAAAAAACCCTTTCAGATGAAACATTTTCGATTATACATTTTGAATCCAGGATTTTAACATGTCTGGCAGACAGAAATGTCCCAGAAGGCAGGAAGATTCATGTCCTTATATTTTATAACTTCATGTTCAAATTCTACAGCCAACTTAAGTATTTTTTTTCCTTGAGGGCATCTAAATATTATTATAGTGGCTACTTTTGTCTGAAATAATTTCTTCAACTTGGAATTCATTGCTATGTCTTCGGTTGGAGAAACAGTGTTCAAGTTCCCAAAAGCCCAGATTTCCACATATGTACTTTATTCTTTTAATGATGAAAAAATAAAACCTTTTGTACTTTTAAACACAGGAGGCTTGACTTACCAATTTGCAGAGGTTTTTTTTGTTTGTTTGTTTTGATTTTTTTTTTTTAACTACAAAAAAGTATTCTGCTGAAATCTACCTTAGTTCCAGGACCTGGTTTATGACTGGCAATAATAGCTAACATAGGAGAAGAAAAAGAGAGAGAGAGAGAGAGAGAGAGAGAGACTTCAAGCTTATACTCACATTTAAATGGTTTATTGCAGTAATCTTCTGTGTTGGGTTTATGAAACTCTTTCTGCTTAAACCTCATTGTTTAGATCTATCTATATCTGTATCTGTATCAATGGGTATAGTTCAGTCACAGGGATCTTTTTTGTTTGTTTGTTTGTTTTAATTTAATTTAATTTCAATGTTCCAAAATTCATTGTTGATGCACCATACCCAGTGCTCCATGTAATCCGTGCCCTCCACAATAGCCACCACCAGGCTCACCCAACCCCCCACCGTCCTCCCCTCCAAAACCTTCAGTTTGTTTCTCAGAGTCCACAGTCTCTCATGGTTTGTCTCCCCCTCTGATATCCCCCAATTCACTTTTCCTTTCCTTCTCCTAATGTCCTCCATGTTATTCCTTATGCTCCACAAGTAAGTGAAACCATATGATAATTGACTCTCTCTGCTTGACTTATTTCACTCAGCATACTCTCTTCCAGTCCTGTCTATGTTGATACAAATGTCAGGTATTCATCATTTCTGATGGAGGCGTAATACCCCATTGTATATATGGACCACATCTTCCTTATCTATTCGTCTGTTGAAGGGCCTCTTTGTTCTTCCCACAATTTGGTGACTACGGCCATTGCTGCCATTGAATATTGAGGTACAGATGGTCCTTTTTTTCACTTCATCTGTATCTTTGGGGTAAATACCCAGTAGTGGTGCAATTGCAGGGTTATAGGGAATCTCTATTTTTCATTTCCTAAGGAATCCCCACAATGTTCTCCAAAGAGGCTGCACCAACCTGCAGTCCCACCAACAGTGTAAGAGGGTTCCCCTTTCTCCACATCCTCTCCAACACTTGTTGTTTACTGTCTTGTTAATTTTGGCCATTCTAACTGGTGTAAAATGGTATCTCAGTGTGGTTTTGATTTGAATCTCCCTGATGGCTGATGATGATGAACATTTTTTCATGTGTCTGTTAGCCATTTGTATGTCTTCTTTGGAGAAGTGTCTGTTCATATCTTCTGCCCATTTTTTGACGTGATTATCTGTTTTGTGTGTATTGGCTTTCTATGGAGATTTTCCTTCTTTCTATCTATCTATCTATCTATTTATAATTTACTCATATGTCTAAAACCTGATTTCTGGATGTCCTTTCACAAAGGAAAGGCTTGTATTTTCAGAGAGTTTCTCATTGAGTAGACATAGTATCCACATCATTTCATCTCCTCTTTGGATACCCAAATAGCTACTGGGATCCTTGGATATCAAGTGAGAAGAGGAAGTACTTTATAAAATGCCAGAGGCTCTCCCTTCCTTGCTTTATTTACTTCTTTTCCCCATTTTCCTTCTGCCACACTGTGATCTGGGTGATGGCCGATTCAGGGCAGAGATGATGTCAAACCGCTGTCAAGCCAATTGCATGGAAAAAGAAGAATGAACATGTTCTCCCTTCAAAATGATTGATTCCATGGCTCCACATTCATCATCTGGCTCATCGTGATCAGCTCTGCTCAGCCCATTTAGGGTGACCTCGTTAGCACTTCCTGTGCCCTTCCTGCCACCGTAGCCACCGGGAGGCTCCGCGTGTGTGGTGGGGGCTAATGAGGTCTGAGTCATGGAGTTAGCCTCTCCCCTTTCCAGTTGTCAGGCTTACAAGGGCCAGAGAAAGGCAAGGGGCCATACTCAGACAGACGTCTGTTGAAGGGGAGGTGTCCTCATCTTCTTGCTGAGATCATCCATGTGACCTGTGCTGAAAGATTGTCAGACAGTCAGATGGCCCTGAGCCTTCAGTAAATTCATGGACTGTCTGGGGGTAAATTTATCATCCGAGGCAGGCTGCTTTGCAGACTGCTAAACGTGCATATCCTTAGCGGGAGAGGTGGCTCTGGGAGAACACAGCATGTGTCCCTGGAGCATCTGTTTTATTATCCTGGGAGATGGAAAACTTTTTCTAGAAAAGTAACGGTTTTGTTTGATGTCTAATGCCAAAGTGGGATAAATCTTAAAGGTGAATAAAGAAACTTCAAAGAGATTCTGCACTTGGGCAAGGCCCTCGTATTCCTTCTCTCAACCTTCTCTCCCAGTTCCCCCCAAACTTTCCCTTGTCTCTGCTACTTCAGTAGGTCAATTTAGATCAAATGTCCTAAGATAGTGTTTTCTGAACAGTGGGTCATGACCCATTAGTGGATTGTGAAAATAAATTTAGTGAGTCACAACTAACATTTAAAAAATGAAATAAAATAGAGTATTTGGGTTACAATGAAATGAATTCCTTACTGGGGACCATGGTAAAAAAATGTTTCAAAGCTGCTGCTCTAAGTGATTGATTTCCATAACTTCCCTGATGATGATTAAAACAACTCTTCTTTTAATGACACACTGGCCATGTCTGCTGATGAAGAGGAACTAGAAGAAATCACATGCTTATCTGAACCTCAGCCGTGGTATCTTATTTTTTCTTAAAGCAACCTCTAAATTTTCCATGGTAAAAGATTAAAGTGATTAGGGGCATGGTGTGTGTGTGTGTGTGTGTGTGTGTGTGCGCACATGAGTGTGTGTGTGCGTGTATTTGTGTGTAGCTTCTAAGGAAAGGAAATCACATTGCTGGAAAGTGAAATCTTTGGACATAGTTTTTTATTTCAAGGCTTTTCAGTTACATGGCGTCTTTAAAAAGTTTGACATACAAAATCGTTTGGATGTTGGAATCCAAATCACGTAATTTCTCTTCCAGATGTTCTGCTTATTTGCGTATTTCTTTTTAAATCTGTGTGTGTAAGCCAGTGCTCGGGAGTATCACTGTATGTTCGAATCATCTGTTTCTATGACCTTTGCCTTTATTGATTTGTTTTCTTTTGCCCTATTTTTAATGTTGCCTTTGAGATTAAAGTCATTTTTCTTCTGCAATGGTAGGTGAATTGTGACTTTGCCATTAAGAAAGAGAGATTTTGATAAGGGAAAAAAAAAGAGAGATGGGTAGCCCCATAACACATTTTTTTTTAATTTTAATGAACCAATTCAGAAGAAAATGAGACAAACAATATATACCTGCCTTGTAAAAACAAATATGATACGGGGGAACCAAAAACTATCTCAAAAACAGGCAACATTTCTTGAGCACTTACTATGTACCTAGCCCTATTGTAGGCATTTTAGAGGTATTATTTCATTTAATTCATTTAATAAACAACAACGTTAAGTTAGAGGCACTAATGTTATCCCAGTTTTTCTGAAGCTGAAACTGAGACTTACAGAGGTCAAGTAGTTTGACGTGCCATCAGCGATGAGCAAGGTTTTTAGAGAGATGAAATGACTCTGCTGGCCTTCTTCCCAACCACTGACTCCTTGCTAAGACTCGATCGCTATGCTCTACTGCCTCCCATAGAAAAATAAATAATGCAAACAACAGATAATATTTCACATATTCCATTCAACAAATATTTCTGGACTGCCCACCATATGCCACAATCTATGTTTGATGCTAAGAATATATTGATCAGTTGAGTCAGAGATAATAAATCTATATGTACAGTAAAATATATAAAGATATAAGTTTCCCAGGCTCAACTTCCAATGATGGATCTCTGTGGTTAGGAGGGAGGAATGGGGAGAAGAGAAACATCCTGTGAAGTCAATTTTAAGGACTTTAATATAGCAGCACTTTAAGAGTGTACCACAAATTAATTTTGTAGCCAGCATCCAGTTATTTCTAGTCATTATCCGTAAGAGGAATTATGCTTGCAATGGAATTTTACAGCTGATTTGCTTAGCTTCATTATTATATCAAAGTGGTTAATAAGATATATATATAAATATATGTATCTTATTATATTTATTTTATATATATTTGTGTGTGTGTGTGTGTGTGTGTGTGTGTGTGTGTATGTATATATAATCTTGTTCCATTGTCTGGGGGAGCTTGAATGTAGCAGCAGCAGCAGAAGCAGAGAAAGGGACTCTGATGAGCTTGTTTGTCATTTCTCTAAGTGGCTTGGGTTCTTTCACCATAAAACACCGGCCCCTTGGTTCAGTCCTCTCTACCCCACTGGTAGGCAATGGTGCATAGTATAGTGATGGGGAGATTCCAATCAACCCCTTCTTTCCCAGCCAAGATGTGTTTCTCCAAGAAGACTTCTGCATTGTCCAGCTGGTACAAAATCTAAGTATGCAGCCCCTAGTAGCAGCAGACTCAGGGTTGAACCCAACTCTGCCCTCTCTTTCATAGCTGTGTGACTTTCCAGCCAGTTGCTGAACTTCTTTTTTACTTTTTAAATCTTTACAAAATACTTTAGCCAAACAAAAATGTGAGGGGAATGATACAATGATTACCCATCTGCTCAAGTCTCAGCTTAAAAATCAAACATAGAGGCAACTGGGGTGCACTCAGTTCAATGTCCCACTCTTGATTTTGGCTCAGGTCATGATCTCAGGGTGGTGAGGTTGAGCCCCGTGTCAGGCTCCGCACTTAGCTTGGTGTCTGCCTGAGACTCTTTCTCCCTCTCCCCCCCCACCCCCCGCGCTATGCTTTCTCTTTCTCTCTCTCTCAAATAAATAACAATCTTCAAAAAAAAAAAAATCAAACATAGAAGTGGAGTGGCAGTCTCTCTATGCACAGTCTAACCCATTTTCCTCCATCAAAAGAGAAGCATTTGAATTTGATGTTTGTTATTCCTGCCAACATCCTTAAACATATGTGTTTATGTCTAGCCAATATGTACTATTGTTTGGCATGTTTTGAAAAAAAGTACGTAAACTGTATTATCCTGTGGATATCCTACGTAACTTGCTTTTTCCTTCAATTTTCTGCTTAGGAGATTTATTTATCATATAACCTCTCTGAGTCCTAGTTTCTTCATTGATAAAATGAGCATTGTAGACATATTGCATAAGGTTGGTGTGAAGATCTTAAAGAAAACAACATATAGGCTGTAAGTGGCAGAGTATTTGGCACGTTGTACATACTAAAGAGAGTGCCATTCTCTTTCTGTCCCTCCTGGAACAGTGTTCTACATCTGACAACTCAGAGGAAGCAAGCACTTGGATTACACATTACAGTTTGTGACTAAACATTCCCTTTGGTATCAAAATGGCCCCACACAGGACAGGCAGGCTAATTATAAGAATTAGCATTGAATGTTTCCTAAGAGAATCCAGCCTAAGTATGATGCTTCACATAGTTACAGTCATAATTTCCTTCTGGTTCTTCAATATCAGAGTTAGATTTCTGAATACGGAAAATATAAAAATACCATACGAGTATGATTTATACATGGAACATTCTGAAAATTCTATGTTGATCATCTCTGATGAAGATATTATAGAAACAGAAACAAACAAGCAGTGTGATTTAATATACTACACTTTTGTTTTTCTTCAACCTATTCTTTCCACACTCTTGTGTACAATTCTCTATTTTTGTTATTTTATATTTAATTGCTTCTGCTAAAGTAAACATATTGCTAGAATTGCCAATTACCTTATAAATATTCAAATCATGCATTGCTTTCATTGAGACGGTTTTAGTTTTCCTGGAATTCCAACAAATTTCAGTCAATCATTCATACTATAAAAATGTGGTTAGAAACCTTTGAATAATTTGTCTAAAATTTAGGTTCCTTATAACATTTGGCCTAATGTTGACTGAAGGGATGCCTGTCTACACAATGTCAAAACATGCAGGATTTCAATCTTTTCCATAAAAATTGTTGTCATTTTGTAAGACAGAAAAGGGAGGGATGTAAAACTGATTTTTGAGTTTTGTACAGAGAAAACAACTGATTTATTAATGAAATATTTTCCTTTTCTCCACGTTACTTTTTTGTTGTGTAAATGTAAGCACAATCATAGAGAACATATTTACTTATGGTAAACAACATTAAAAAAAGAGAGATTCTCACAATCTTGATGTAGTCAATACATGTGCTGAATCACATACTAAGAGTAAATGTTAGGTGGGAGGAATAGAGCTTGTATACCAAAGGTTTATTATTTTCGAATTAAACTTGACTTCCAAGTAAAAGCCAGCACCAAGCTTTCAGTATGAAATACAGAGGATGGCAGCTGTGTGTAAATCTAATTACTAACCTATTCAAAATCCTTCTTACACAACTGGTTAAAGATGAAGATGATCATTTGACCAAAGGGAACCACTAGATCTCTAAATTATATAAATAGGCAGAAGAGGTAATTGTTTTAAAGATAAGACTGAAAGCACTAACTGATGCTACTTTTCTTGAAACAAATGCAGCCCAAAGTAGATTAATAGTGGTTTCCAAAACATCCGCAAAGATTTATTATTCTAAAACTATTAATTTTTATTCATTCTTTTTCCTTTCTATAATTATGATACAGTATCTTATTGCTAAGGGGATGTTAAAAATGTCTGCTTTACTTACATCAACCATTATTCCTCACAGGTGGCAAGAACTATCTACAAATTGAACATGTTACCAAAATACTTATTTGAACTAAATTTTTTTTTAAAGATTTTATTTATTTATTTGACAGACAGAGATCACAAGTAGGCAGAGAGGCAGGCAGAGAGAGGAAGGGAAGCAGGCTCCCTGCTGAGCAGAGGGCCCGATGCGGGGCTCGATCCCAGGACCCTGGGACCATGACCTGAGCCAAAAGCAGAGGCTTTAACCCACTGAGCCACCAGGCGCCCCTGATGAAATATTTTTAACTGAAAAGTTGAACTAACATTGATGAGCTGAGCTCTAAGACTTCATGCAGTTGATGGGACAGAATCCTTTTCAGTTGCTGGGCAGCTTTCCTTGCACCCCTCACTGCCCTGTTCTGTTTCACCAAAATAACTGATTGCTTTAGAAGAGTTCAGATGGGATCAAAATTCATATGAAATGGGTATCTCAGGTATTGTTTAAACAAATAATTACACAAAAATGAGACCAGTGATTTTGGATGGATTTTTGCCAATAGGCAACACAAAATTATCTTAGTTTGCTAAGAAATGAACAGCTTAGCTCATTTATCACTACTGTTGATATATCAGGAATAATTGTACATTCATGTTTCCCATGGGTCATACAGTTAGTTGCTCCTTGCCTTGCATAGTGTGGGGGTATATAAATAACCCAGTTAGCTGAAATGTGTTAAGGTACCTTAATAATCAATAGGAAAATTATGACTGTCCTTGACCTTTAAAATCTTTTGTCAAAACATTAACATTATTGTTAAGGTTACCACTAATGTACCATTTATCTTACCATTTGTTATAAATGTGTAAGGAAAATTTTAAAAGCAGTAACACTAACAATTATTTAGCATACTATAATTTAAAATATTAGAACCTTGAGAAGTGAGTTGTTTTACTTCTTGGTAAAAACAACTTATCAAGTGATGCCTGGGTGGCTCTGTAGGTTAAGTGTCTGCCTTTGGCTCAAGTCATGATCCCAGAGGGTCCTGGGATCTAGTCCCGGGCTCTCTGCTCAACAGGGAGACACTTCTCCTTCCGCCTGTTGCTCCCCATGCTTGTGCACTCTCTCTCTTTTCTCTCTCTGACAAATGCATAAATAAAGTCTCTTAAAAAAATAACTTGTCAAGAGTAGTTTGAACAGCACCTCTCTCTTTCTCATCATACAACTTAGTGATCCAGAGCAACCACCGTTTCCATGCCCCGGCTCGCTGTCACACACCTTTCTAACTGGCTGACTCCAACATTTTCTCTTTCGCACTTTCAGTGTCATGAAATATCTTTGATAGTTCCTTCATTGTGAAGATTTTCATCTCTGCCTCTGGGGCATCTTCATCCCTTTTGTCAAACCAGTCTCCTCATTTAGGAAGTCAGCTTCACTAAGTGCTACCTCCACGTCTAGAGTCTCTCCCACCTGCAGTGACATCAACCTTCTTACGGGCAGCCGATTTCTTCTAGAACTCCATTGACATTAAGGTCAAGAATCACTTAAAGTGCTCCTACTTTTGTGTCTTTGCGGCTTTTTCACTTTTATTAGCTGGTTCTCTCTTTCAATGATCTATTCTTGCTAAAGGCTACAAGAGTCTGTCTGTGGGAGACAAGGAGGCCGGCCAACCACATGCTTTGCTGTCTAGACGTGAACTGAATAACAGATGTGTGGTGACCAAAAAAGTGATAGACTTTGAAAGAAGCAATGGGATTAGTCCCTGACCAGGAAGCAAATCTGTTACTGCCATAGTGACTGGAGACTGAAGAGCCAGCAGCAAAGTTCAGACTTGACACAGTTGCTAATATACTGTGGTAACTGAAATTTGGAGTGTTGTTGGGGGACTGGGATTGAACTAAATCATGGCAACTGAAATTTGTGTGTGTTAGAACCACAGAAAGCAAGGACTACTTGCATTTGATCCTTTAAAACAACTGTTGGGCCAGAGATCAAAACTGCCATTCCTGGTATTCCAATATGAGAACTTAAAAACACTCCTTTCTGTGTGTCAGCAGAGCTTGTGTCTCGATTTTAAATCTTTAATAAAAATGTGATGTCATTCCTGATTTTTCTCCCCATTGTGGAAGATGAAGAAAAAAAGCCAATCTAATTACCAGTCACTCCTTAGAATGAACAAATATAGATATTGATCAAATGCACAATTGAAATGTTTTGGATTGACATGTAAATGTCCTATTTGTCCTAATAGGGCTTACTGTACATGAGCATAGATACACACACATGCGCATACACACCGTCTCTTATTGTCCATTTATGCTTAATGTTCTATAGAAAACAAGGATATCAAGCTCACAGGATAGACAAAGATCAGCTTTCAAATGTAGTAGTAACACTTATCTTTGGAATTTTTATATGCAACTATAACATTATACACACACGCACATAGAGTCAGCTCTGTGATAATGCTTGTTTGTATAATGCTTTCCATTAGGGAACAATCTGAGCATAATGCAAATTTTGCATTTGCTTATGCACAATTTCACATGAGAGAAATAGGACGTGAACACAGAAAACCCAGAGGAACCAAGCTGCATATGAACACGCAAAATGCACGAGCACAGGCCTCAAGCACCCATCAGCTACGTTATTTCACCACAGGTTTCATGAGTGACATTCATCCACACCTAATGTTACAATGTTTTGTCATGTATCACATCTTGACTCACAATAACTCAAAAGCTATAGTCCTGATGTTCACTTCCACAAGTGAACTTCAGGTCCCTTTTGAGATAAAATGCCATGATTATTGTATTACCCATGCATTTATTAACCATTTAAGGTGGGGAAAGCTATGTTTCTGTTTTTATTAGGTTTATCTCTCTTTCTTTTTAATGTATCACTGACACACCAATTTCACCAGGCCTGCGGTTTTTATTGTGAGAATTTTCCTAGTGCAGTGATTTTTAAAACATGTATAAATATTACATATGTATATGTAAACTGTAACTAGAATGTATGTGACTCTCCGCCCCGCCAAGAAAACTCATTCAGTTCAAAACCATATAAAATCTGAGTGGTTGGGTCCATTGTATGATGTTGTTTTTCAAGGCTTTAAATATCTTCTATGTGATAAAGCCAATTGGACCAATAGTCAAAAGGATGAGTGCTCTCTCTGACCTCTAAAATCAGACCCATAATAGTGAAGGTTATTTTCCTTATCTTGTTTGTAAAACCTGGAGCTGGTGAAGAGAATTTTAAGCTTCTTCAGTGAGGTTCTACCTAGCTAGCTTTGAATTGTCTAAACCAATTTTTGTCAAACTTGTATGTGGTTTGGAACCACCTGGAGGGTTTGTTAAAGCACACATTGCTGACATTCTGGTTCATTAGGTCAAGGGTAGGACCCAAGCATTTGCATTTCCAAGTTCCCAGGCAATATCAGGACCAACTTATTCATTAAGCATAATAGGTATAGCCCCTATGGTATACTTCACTCTTAGTGGCCCATGAAAATGGTTTGATTTTAACCTCTCTTAAAATCAGAAGAAAATAGTTAATATAATAAGAGTGAACGTATAATGATGAATCCAATCTTTATAACAATCCTGCCTAAAAATATTAATTCTAATTTTATTTGATTTTTTTAATGAAGGAAGGGACACACAAAAGCAAAAGTAGCCCTGGTCCACCAAAGTCAGGACGGGGCCTTAAGCGGTGTGGCTGTTGCTGACAGGAAGTGTATGTTGAAAACCGCTGCTCTAAACTTACTCGTCTTTGGGAATTTGTTAGCGTTCCGGGGTTCCAGTTTGTCTTCTTCACTGTTTTGACTTTGTGCTGTTTTTAGTCAGAAGAAACAATTTTTAGGCACTCTCTCCAGTGTGAAGGAAGTCAACTGAACTACAAGCTCATTTAAGTTCACGAGGAGATGTAGACCACCAGACATGGTCAGAAATGTTATATCCAGCAGGGCTGTCTTATCCCTTGCTCCGCTGTAAGCTGTGCCTCCATGGTTACAAAAAGACCAGTTAAAAAATTCAACCAGTGAAGAATTCAGATGAGAAGACAATGCTTGACCAACAAGCACCTTTGTAAAGAACTGTACTATAGGAGAAGGACTTTCTCATTTAGGATCTATTTGTTCTTCAGGACCACCTATTGAATAAGTGTTGCAAGAAGAATAAACAGAAGTCATCCCCACCCCATAAATCACTCACAGGATAAACAGGGTTGAAACAAATAGCCCTTTAGTAACAGCAGGCAACTCAAGTTCAGCTCCAGCGCCCCTCCTTCTTCAGAGATCACTGGGGCCACAACTTCAGAAATGCAAATGCTACAATGAGTGCATTAGAGCTACACCACAACACCCTGAGCACTCTCAATGCTCTTCCCTACTTAGTAGAATCACTCACAATAAGGAGGGCCTCATTAAAATTAAATTTTAATTTAAAATTTTTAATTTAAATTGAATTAAAATTTAAAATTTTAATTTTAATATTCAATTTTTAATTTAAATTTTAATTTAATTTGTTCATTAAAATGAACAAAATTCTTATTGCATTTTTATATTTAAAGCATTTCATAGTTTTATTTTGGAACATAGAGAACCTACTGACAAGCAAAAAGGAGGAAATAAAAATAAGCCATAAACTTGCCCTTGAAAGGTAACCATTGATAATATTTTGGTCTATTTTGCAGGTATTTTCGGTTATTTCATGTGCATTATTTTAAAAAACAGATGATAGAATTTATACTCTCTGCAATTTTACTTTAAGGCTTAACAATATATCACAAATATAATAACATAATCATCAAGGTAAGTTTATGCCTGATATTCAACATGGAATTTTTGCTCCTTTTTGTTGAAGACTTCCATTATTCTTTTCTCTGGTACAAACAATGCTTAAATGAATTGTGTGTGTGTTTTTATGTGGTTAAATATTTATTTCTTTAATTTATTATAGAATTGAAGTCCCTAGGTTAAAGAGACAGGTAATCTTAAGGTGTCTGACTCCTATTTCAAATTGTGCTTTGACTCTAAGACTTCTCCAATTCACACTGAGAGGGAGGTACTGTGTAGTGAGATTGGTTCCATTATCCAATATTTTTTTTTAAAAGTAGTTCTAGAGGTACATTTAGGAATAATTGTGATCAGGATAACATGCACAAAATGCAGCCTTCAGTTAATAAGGGGTGTGCCAAGGCAGGCTGAAGCGTAGGATAGGGGAGGCAGGAGAGGAGACAGGGTCCCCCGCCCCGCCTGCTCCTGATCTCTGTTCCTTAGCAGTTTCCATAGTCATCAACTACTGAAAAGGCTCCGTCTAGCCAGGGGAATCTCACTCAACTTGACAGCTGGAGGTGAGGCAGCGATGATAAAGGAAAAATTACAGAAACTTTAAAAATGATTAAAGTTTTACTCTCTTCTGTGTTGGTGCCTTGGGGCAAAGCCCCGACCAGCTCATCCACGTTCTAGCTCTGAGAGACTTTCCTTTGACTCTTGGCTTGTGGTCCTGGGCAAGTGGGGCCACCCGGCCTCAATATCAGATGACTCCACAAGAGTTGCTTCGAGGACCACAAGAGTGATCAGTTTCACCCTTCATGCCAGTGAATAGTAGTGGCTGTCTGGGAGTGCTGTGTTGAGAAGGGTCCTGGAGCCACAACCAGCATAGCTGGAGCAGGGTTGTGACCAGCTGGCAAGATCTGTTATGGGGACTGGCACCATCCATATCCCGTATTTATCAAACTTTTTCTAAAAGTTCTCTTTTAATTAATTCCCTCCTATTGGTCACTGGAACAATACCCCATTCAGCTACCTACAGCCTGGTCCTTGTACACACCTTTTCCTCTTAGAGTGATAGGAATTCACCTGGGCAAGCCAACAGATTCCTTTCTTTTTCTTTTTAAAAAATAAGTGAAAAAAAAAAGAGAAAAACACTTTAATTTTTTTGGATGTTTACAGTGTTTTCCTAATTCTTTTGTTTATTTTCTCTTTAGATAAAGAAGGTAAAACAGGAAGAAGACTATTAAAATGTATTTCAAATCCATGTTATGACCATTGGGTATCAATTAGAAAAAGAGGGACATGACCATAGGGTAGTAAAAGGGAGGAGACAGGAGAAAGACCAAAGGTAAGGGAGATGCCTGCTGGAATTTGAGGCGGGGTGGAAAGGGTATCATTTATCCTGAAGAGGAAAAAATGAGGGTTAATATGGATAAGCTGGGAAGCAACAGGGGATATAGGAGGAACTGAGTGGGGAAGGAAGAGATGGGTCCCATGGTTCTTGAAAAGACTCTTCTAAAAATGAGCAGACTGACCCAGACAGAATGAAATCACAACTTAATCTTGTGGAAGTCACCTGAAGTAAACTTTGAGATGTCATGGAGGGACCCAGAGGAACTTTGGTTGAAAATGCAATTACATGTTAAATGAGGAATCTAACAACTTGGCCAGTTTCTTCTAACAGGTTGCTTCAGGGTGTCCTTAGCTTCTATTAAGACTGGGAGTTTTCTTGGTGTGCCTGGGTGGCCCAGTGGGTTAAAGCCTTTGCCTTTGGCTCAGGTCATGATCCCAGGGTCCTGGGTTTGAGCCCTGCATCGGGCTCTCTGCTCAGCAGGGAGCCTGCTTCCTCCTCTCTCTCTCTGCCTGCCTCTCTACCTACTTGTAATCTCTGTCTGTCAAATAAATAAATAAAATCTTAAAAAAAAAAAAGACTGAGAGTTTGCTTAATGAATCACAATGCTGACATCTCATAATAGTCTCATGTACAAATTCCTTAAATTCAATAGAAGGAATAAATGCAAGTCCACTGTCAGAAGCTATAGCCTCTAGCAAGACGTGTGATGTAAATAATCGGTGTGGGGCTGTCATTGTCACAGCCGGCATGAAAAAAGGAACTCAGGGCATTGGGGCCATTTTGGTTCGTTTTAGCACTTAGAATAACTCTCTAACATTGAAAGGTAATTTTGACAAAAAAAAAAATGTCTTGAGTCACTTGCTGTAAAAATACAGGTGTTTGGGAAGAATTACTTTTAATTTCTTGGCCGGTACTAGACCTCTATGTGGTCTTCTGTTTTCGGATTCTTCTTTGAAAGAACAAACCAGCTTAAAATGTTATCAGCCATACCTGTCTATATTAATAGTCAAACATTATATCAGTGTATACAATTAAAACTGAATAGCCCTTCAACAAAGAAGGAATGTTCCTCAATCCCCAGGAATAAGTACTACTGAGTTTGATGGGTATTTTTCTAGACTTAAAAAAAATTCGCACACCAATATATAGAGTTAAATACCTTTCCAAATGCTTCTTCTATGCCTCTTTTCCTCACTCACTGCTCCAACCACACTATTACCTCACAGCTTCTCTCACACATCAGGCAAATTTCAACCTCAGGACCTTAACACTTCGTGTTTCCTCCACCTGGAATGTTTCTTTCCCAGGTGTGCTGGTGGCTTAACCTCTCTTTTAGATCTTTACTCAATTGTCACTTTTTCAGTGAGGCTTTCTTTGACCACCCTGTGCAACATTGTTCCCCTTGTCCAATGCTCTCTACACCTTTTTCTGCCCATTTCACCTCTTAGCACACCCTATCTTTAAGTAATTTCATTTATCATCTGCCTCCCTCCAGTGGGATGCAAGTTTCATGAGGGCAGGGACTCCTTTTGTCTGTTTTGATTCTTACTGAATCCCCAGAAGCTAGAACAATGCCTGACACAAGCCGATACTCTATCTTTGTTAAATAAATAAATTCACACTTACCTTGGGAATATTGGAATATATTATATGCGTAGTTCGACAACCTTTTTTTCTCTTCAAAGCTATGTTATAGACATCTTTTCATTCTGGTATTTAAAAATATCCCTCATTCTTTTTAATGACTACATAGTTTTCCTTATAAAACATGTACTTATAATTTAGCCACATCTTTTCTGATGGACATAGGACACGATTTGCTCCAACTTTTTTGTGCAGAAAATAATGTTGAAATGAATGTCCCTTCTTATATATTTTCTTTGGATCCTCTTAATATCAAAATTCAGACCATCAGACATCACTTCTTGGCATAGATTTCCTGTATATAATTTGCAATGTGCTGCACTTTTTTTTGTAGCTAAGAATATATGATAACGACTTTATGAAATACCATATTTCTTCTTTATTATTCATTCATCAGAACTGATCATTTTTATTCTTTAAATTCATTGAATATTGCATCCATCCGAGTCCCCAGCAAGAAAGAAATGACACATTCAAAAGGAGAAGCAGAGGGAAGTTTAAATCATGGAATTATTTATGAAAGTGTGGGCAGGGCTAAGGGAAGCTCACAAGAGTCAGGGAAGTACCCCAGAGCTGGCAAGAGTGGGAAGCTGTTATCAGTCCCAGCTGAATGGGAAAGGGAAGGGATATATATTGGAACCAGGTAAGACCTGCAGGCTGAGGGTAAAGTGTCTCACTAGAATCTGTGGTCTCAGAATTGTGAGCCTCTTGCTAAACAACGGCCAGGCAGAGAAAGAGCTGGGAGGGATAAAGACCTGTACCTCTTTCTCCTCTTACCCTTTAGGTTCCAACCAGAGGCTTCCATTGGCTGGATACGACCAGAAGCTGTGGTGCAAGGAAACCCAATAAGCAGTTCATAGATTGTCAGCACCTTGAGAGCCGAGCAGTGTGGAGAAGAGCAGAAAGGAGATCCGGAGGGACAAGCAGTAAATATCTAGCTCCAGTAATTTCTCTATTAGTCTTGTTTCCAACCTTCACATTTGGTCAGCTTGGTGGACGTAGCCAGGGAATTCTAATACTAAGGTATCCTTAGTAGGTGGCACTGCCTAAGCATAAAGGATTTTCAGTGACAGACTGCTCAAGGCACCCACACTGAGTGCTCTTCTAGATTCATAGACAAGAAAATTGCTCTAAGCATTAACAGAAAGGTGATAATGGTGCAAACACGACAACATCCTTTAGGGGGTCCCAAAAGGTACTGGTTTTTAAAACATGACTCTGGAGCCCGATAATCCCTGGATTAATCCCATCTTCTGTTATTTACTAGCCTTTAGAACTTGGTCTTCATATTGTCCAATAGGATAGTCAACTAACCACATGTGGCTATTTTAAATTTATACTTACATAAACTAAAAATAAATGAAATTTAAAAATAAGCTTTTTATCTGCTCTTGCCACATTTCAAAAATTCAACAGCTAAGGTGGCCAGTGGTTTCCCTATTGGACAGCACAGATTTTTCATTATTGTAGAAAGTTCTACTTGACCCTGCTGGACTGGATGCTTAAACTCTTTGAACTCATCATATACTAGTACTTAACTTGTAGTTAAGCCTACTAGTTGTAGGCTTGTCTGAGGATTAAATAAGATAATACACAGGAAGTTCCTAGTAAACTGCAGGGCGCAGAGTAGGAGCTCAATAAATGACAGTTCTAGTAATGGCAATAATAACAACAGAAGCGGAATCATGATTGTGTTGTATCATACCCTGGTAGATACTTCTGGCAATATTGCTATGCAAGGCTCTTTGCCAAAGTTGTTGAGGCTGCCAGGCTTTAACAATGATCACACAGCTGCTACTGCTGAGACCTGTGTGTCATTGAGCCGAGAGGCTCCGTGTTGTGAGATTCTCAGCGTGGCTAGGAGCTAGCTAGCAGGCTTCCATCTTGCAAGTGTGGTCATGCATGTCTCTTGCTGAAAACACTGTTCTATGGTGAGACATTTTGTCCTAAATCTTCCAAATGTGCTGTGACTCCTAATTTTTTCAGGTGATTTGGAGTGGCATGGTCTGTTAACATTTTTTACACAGAATCTGATTTTGTTTTCCTTGTATCTGCAGACAACATGTGGCTCAGTCTTCTGTAGGACTTCTAACTATCAGCCTGAGCTGATACCCAGCCATGCTGTTGCCTCTCTCTATCATCTAATGACCCATCTGATTCATGTTTTCATGGCATTGTTTAGGCACCATGGAGTCTGATCTACAGAATATACTAGTTACTTAGAGGATTATAATCTCTAGAATGGACTTCTATTTCTTTCTATTTTTAAAAAAGAAATACTTATTTGAGAGCAAGAGACTGAGTGAGAGACAGAGAGCACAAGCTGGGGGGAGATGCAGAGGGAGAGGGAGAAGCAGTCTCCCTGCTGAGCAAGGAGCCCAACGTGGGACTTGACCCTAGGACCCTGGGGTCATGACCTGAGCTGAAGGCAGATGCTTCACCAACTGAGCCACCCAGGCGCCCCGGATCTTCTATTTCTTTAGTGGAGTTGAGAGGACTACTGATTAGCAACCAAACATAATTCATTTCCTTCCATGTTTCTCCATTTTCATCTCCATCTCCCTATTCCAAACCATCATACCTCTTGTCCTCCGGCAATCAGTTGTCCATCCTGCTTAAGAAATTACATGGTTTCCCAGTACATCTAGAAAAGCCCATCCAAATGCCTGTCCATGCTCTTTTATTTTCCTCATAGAATGTACGTCTATTTGTAATTATTTATTTGGTCTCCTATTTTCTGTCTCCTCTCTCCCTACCTCATCCTTCTAGATGTAAGCCCCATGAGAGCTCATTGAACTGCTCCTTGCTTGTTCAGTGACCATCATCTTCTCTGCACCTGGAAAAGTGCCTGGTACAGATTAGAAGCTTTCACGAGTTCAAGGCTATCTTTAGGCAGGATGTAAAGAGGAAGCTACAGATCTCTAAATTACGAGCTAGCATCATGTTTACCACATTCCCATGTCTTTCTCCCAAACTCCAATAAACTTAAAGGACTTCTTAACTTTGTTGTATTTGTGTCATGGCCCCACTGGGGGAACCTGATGAATTTTAGGAGTTCCTTTTCTGAAAAATGTTTAAATGCACAAAACTAAAAAACAACAAACAAACAAACCAACAAAAAAAGACAACAAAAACACACACAAAGGAAGCCAATTATGCTTACATACAATTATCAAAATACTTAGAAACTTCAAATCTGTGATACAGCAAGAGATGTGCTTCTTTATAGCCTTGTCGAAGAATAAGATCTAGTACACGGTCGAAACAGACCTATTTTGAAGGTAGAGAAGTTCCTAAGGAATAGGAAATTTTGAGATGTCTGTAACGATTGCAATGAGATATGAAAATATCTGTGATGTGTATTGGTGACAAAATTGCAGGTACAGACTTGTTGCCTGTAAATTTTAGAAACCGCTAAGCTCCAATTTAAGATTAATAAAAAGCAGGTGTAATTTTTTTTTCCTTTCAAGTTCCCTGAATTCTATACACAGCTCTTTGTAGGTCTCTAAGTCCCAGGTGAAGGGGCCTGAACTAGATTATTAGAGATAGCATGTGTTCAGGAGGGCATGCGTGTAGGTCTGTCTTGGCTACAAGTGTGTCCTCAACTGTGGTGCTCGCCTTGGATATCATCTGTAGCCTCAGAAAAGACCCTAATCCTAGAATAGACTGGCAGGTTTTTGTTTGTTTGTTTGTTTGTTTAATACTGAAAAACAAACAAACAAAAAAAACAAAGGTCAACCATCGTCCTACCATTTACTAAAATACATAAAGCAAAAAGTAAGAATCACCTTCTTCCCTACCAATCCTACTTCCCCAAGATAACCACCATTAAGAATTTGGTGAGGGACGCCTGGGTGGCTCAGTGGGTTAAAGCCTCTGCCTTCACTTCAGGTCATGATCCCAGGGTCCTGAGATTGAACCCCACGTCAGGCTCTCTGCTCTGCAGGGAGCCTGCTTCCTCCCCTCTCTCTCTCTCTGCCTGCCTCTCTGCCTACTTGTGATGTCTCTCTGTCAAATAAATAAAATCTTAAAAAAAAAAAAAACAAAAAAAGAATTTGGTGAATATCATGCTTGATTTTTAGCAAGCTGCTGTGTGTGCATGTGTGGCTGGGGCAGGGTGTGGCACGGGGCAGGAGGATTGCTGCAGAGGATGCTAAATATATATATATATATGTATATATATATACATATATTCATAACATTGGAAGAGTATTGAGCAAATTTGTTTGCTCCCGGCTTTTTTTCACATAATACTGCATTTTAGACATGGTTTTTCAGATCACATTTTATTTTTTATGACTATTTGATATTCCACTGTATGAACGCACCGCATTTACTGAAGTTTTCTATTAAGCTTTTTTATTTGCTACTGCAATTAATCCTATAATAAGCATCATGTACGTATATTTTTATGTATCCTTCGTAGTATTGCACAAAATAGACCCTAAATATGGAATTGTAAGGTCAAGGAGTATTCTTACTTTATTTTATTTTAAAGATTTTTATTGATTTATTTGACAGAGAAAGACACAGTGAGAGAGGGAACACAAGCAGGGGGTTTGTGAGAGGGAGAAGCAGGCTTCCAGCAAGCAGGGAGCCCGATGTGAGGCTTGATCCCAGAACCTTGGGATCATGACCTAAGTGGAAGGCAGACACTTAACAAATGAGCCACCCAGGCGCCCCGAGTATGTTTATTTTAGATTTTAATATAGATTATAGATTAGTTAGCAAAAAGGAACATAATTTTTACACTCTATTGAGAGTGCCCATTTCATCAGACTCTTTTCAAAAGATATACATATATCCACTTTGCCAATATGATGGGTGAAACTGTTTGCTTGTTTTCTAACTTACTTTTCCTTAAATACTAATGAAGTTAGACATCTCTTCATAGCTTTATACACCATTTATATTTCTTCTTCTGAATTAATAACCTGTTTTCATAATCTTGTCTCTTGTATACATGAGACAGACATGCAGATATAATACACAACTATTTATGAATGGCGATCTCCAAGGAGAGTTGATACAAGAGGCCGACTTTTAGCGACTCCACTTTAACAATGGACTAAATTGTCCTAGTAAATATTTAAAAAATGATTTTGTCTTTATATTGAAATAAAATGAAGATATGGATTTAATTTTATCTTATATTAACTGTAATTTTAAACATTAACTAACCCTTAAAACATTCAAACACAATTATACTTGTGCCAGCTTTGGCAGCATATATAAAAACACAATTGTTTTATTTTGATAGTGAATATGGTGTAGGTCAAATCTGCATTCTAGCACTTTGAAAAGCCCTCCACAATATAAGTGCTTTCCCAGGATGATTACAAAGAGGACTTGCTTTGCAAAACTATTAGAGGACTTTATTCTCTTGCCTAAGGACAGCTGAGATGGTTTTTAACTCACCCAGCTCTTTTGGTTCCTCATTTGTCATTGACTTTGCTTATGATTCAGATAATTCTCCAACATCACTGTAATCAATCTCACAAAATTCTGAAACATTTCTAAGATTTGTCATTAACTTCTACGGAATCGAAATTGTTTATTCATTGTTGGTAACATGAGATAATCGTTCATTCATTGACACAATGGATGGAAATAGATATTAGTATGAATCATGGAAGAAGTAAAGGTGCACATATTTATTAATGGGTATTTTTTTTCCAATTTATTTATTTTCAGAAAAAACAGTATTCATTATTTTTTCACCACACCCAGTGCTCCATGCAAGCCGTGCCCTCTATAATACCCACCACCTGGTACCCCAACCTCCCACCCCCCCGCCACTTCAAACCCCTCAGACTGTGTGGGTATTTTTATATTATTACAACTGAGCTTTCTGGAGAAACTGGAGGGATTTGGATAATAAATACTCTGGGAAGTGAGGCCCTTAAGAGCACATCTGTTCCTTCATAACTTTTCCCCATTATGGCTTCTGGATTTCCTGTCTTGCTTAGAATTTTTTCCCCAACCTTATGGTCATATCTCCCTATTTACTTTTTCCAGTGGTTTTTATTGTTCTGCCTTTTATGATTACACATTTACTTGATCTGGGGTTCATCTGTGAAATATCTGTGAAACTTTGTTAAATGACTTTTGTCTCTTTATCCCCAGAACAGCCAGTTTACTCAACCATTTTTGAATACAATTTTTGGTAGCAAACTTTGGATTTTACGGATCAACCATGTCTAAATCATTGTGGAGCTGCAGAGAGCTGTCAGCCCTTAGTTTTTCTAAGGAGAGTACTCAAAACGAACATAGGACCATCTACTACATAATTTTGTACCAATGATACCATACAGTGGAATTTCAGAATTAAAATATAATAATGAGGATGTATTAAAACCTCCCGACCTTAATGTTATTTTTTTCTTGTTTCACAGTGGATGGGTAAGAATTTAGTCACAGAGTAGAATCAGTGTGGGGACTGGAACCAATGGCTTTAAATAATAACTGAACTCTTCCATGTAATTTAAATGCACAAATGTTAATCCTTAGCCAGGAAGGCCACGTTAACCTCCCCATCTCTGAATCTGGAGCAGACAGATCTCCTCTCCCAGAACTGACCCATGCTCTTATATATGATAATGGCAACACTCCAACCCTTTTCACATTGTAAAGATTCTGAAGCTCAGAGCATGACCACATTTACTGGAAGAAATGAAAAGCTGAAATGGATGGGACTCATGAGGAATCACGTAGAAGACACTTTCAATAGAAAGCACCTAATACTCAGCACAGTTCACAAAACCCAATTATGAACAATTGGTTGTGCTGAATGAGGTCAGTCCCACTTCTGTCTGATGCGATGAGAAGGTCATTAGAGATCTCTAGTTGCTCAAATAAAGGAAACGGGTGAAACGTGACAAGAAGAATCAGGTATCGTTAGCATTTATTGTAGAGGATTATACTGCTGGGTGATAAACTGTTGAAAATGTGTATTTGGTTAATTTATTTTTCTGTTCTTCTATACACATTTATATAAATTATTTCTTCCCATACCCAAGAAGATTACATTAATGCAGTAATGAGATTTGAATGTCAGTTGACATGTTCCTTTGTTTATGCCTATGTCTGGCTGTGTAAGCCACTTATTTACATAGTAGTTTTGAAGAGCACTTGTAAAGCTATCATTTTATTCATCTTGAGTTCTCTGTTATCCAAATAAAAACAAATCTCCTCAGGCATCAGTTTGGGGTTGTTGCCTTTGAAATCTAATAGTAAACTGGCTGCCTCAGCATCTGTGGAGCTCAGCTCATTCCATCACCTTCCAGAATTATAATTCTCCATTTGGAGTCTGAGGAACGTAGTGATGGGTGGGTGGGGGGGGGGAGGCTATGAGGAAAGAAATAAGCGATCAAAGAATTCACGGTGCTACATAATGAATTTTTCTCTTTGCTGCTTTTCTTCTCGGTCTGAGCAGGTCCTGTGTTTTGCAGAATAGCATGTTTTTTAAAAAGTCACCCAGAAGGTGAATTTCTATACAGCAAATCACAGTCGTCTGTTGATGTGTGTAAAATTAAAGGTATGTTTTTCAGGGGGAAAATATTGATCTCCCATATTAAAACTTTCCCATGTAGCACGAGTGCTTTTTAAAAGCAAATGCCAAAAATTTTAAATAAAACATGAGGAATAACTCCAGGAATAAATTATAGAATGAAAACACAAAGGAGCTTAGGTCATTTTTGCATTTGGAACAAGAAGCCTGAAGATTTAAAAGAAAAATAACAACAACACTGTACTGAACGGAACATGCCAGGGGCAGAGCTAACGATGGTCTTATGAAAGACATTTTTCATCCTTAACCAGAGCATGCCTGTGTGTACAAGATGACAAAATAATCAAGGGAAGAGTGAATAATTCAGCTCATCACCAGGTTGTTTTGTGTTGAACTGATGCAATGCCATGCAGTTAGTTTGGATATTTTTCCCTTTGGAATATTTGTCTAAACAAATACTCTTAAAGGAAGAAAGCAGCTGAACTTCAACAAAATAAGCCCCAAACCTCAATTCGGGAAGCCTGGATTCTGTGCCTGGCTTTGTCTCTCTAAGCCAATTACTTGAGATTTCTGAACCTCCATTTCCTGATCTGGAAATGGAGGGCATAACGGCCTCACAGGGCTGGAGGGGTAAAATGAGATAAAGGACATAAAAGTCTTTGGCAAATAATACACATTCCACCCAGGGCTCAGGGATGGACCCTGCCTTTGTCTTTTATGGCATGCTGTGTGTTTTATAAAATATTTTATAGTGTGGTTTCTGTATTAAGCTAATAGCTTACGTATGACACACAAGGAGAACCATAATAGAGACAGAATTCCTGTCTTTCCAGTGAGGAGCCTGCGTGTGTCCTCAGACCAAAAAGGGAGCTTGAATACCATTAGTCTAGATCCAAATCACAAATAATTTTTATTTATTCACTAATTCATTCACTAAAGCATGCTTTTGTTGTCTGCCACATGCCACATACCACGGGCATGCTAGGGCTGCCTGGACAGGCCTCTGTCTTCTGGGCCCTTATTCTGCTGAGGAAAATAGTTGATATGCAACAAACTATAATAAAATGTCATAAATGCTATAGCAGAGACTAGAAAAAAGTATAGAAGGGAATAATCTCTATCATCCTGAGAAATGTCACATACAGGCTGATATTTAACACATGCTTTGGTAAAGAGAAAAAAATTTTAAAAATAAATAGATTGAACGATTATGGATTAGGAAATTACCTCACTATTCCCGCAGAGATGTGTATATGCACCTATGTATATGTATGTGTGTGTAAGTCATTCCATTTTTTTCCTGCAATTTAATTTTTACATCTGATAATCTAGAAAGTCTTCCTTGATGCTTGGTGTTCACTGTCTTAACTCCACATGAGCACTGATGCTAGGTTTTTTATCAAAAGCTAGATTCTGAAGATTCTCCTATGTGTTTTTATAAAAGTTTTTAAACTTTATGTTATGTATCAAAACATAAAAACACAAAGGGTAAAAAGCAGCTAATGCAATCCTTTCTAGGTTGATGTGACTAATTTTGCTGTTCCGTCAAATGACAGCGACTCTGTGCTGAGTGCAATGATTAATTTACACAGTTTAGATGACTGCTTTTTAAGGTAAAGGAGAACTAAAAAACAAAATCAACCGTGGTGTATAATCTATATATGATCTCTATCCTTACATTTTTATTGCTTGACATTCAGAGTAAACCACAACCATCAATTCCCCAGATCCCTAGATTATAATTACCTGGAATATTTTTCTTTGAAAGATGTGAGAATTTTGAAGCTTATCTGCTTTTATGCAAGTTTACTTGCTAAGGAGATTTCATGAAGAGCAATTTAATTCTGGGCCTCTTAAGGATGTATAAAATGAAAGAAAGGCATTAGATTTTCAGTTTTATTCCCTCCACCAACTTTACTCATCTGGTTTCACTTTTTTATCCCCAGAAGATTCTAAAGGCAGTGTTCTATAGAAATGATTTTGTTGTACCATTGCACAGTTTGCATCTAGGCTTTCCCTAAACCCGGGTGTGAGATAATATGTGTATAAAGGGGCAGAGGGGCTATTGAGAACCAGAATCATTAGGAGGACAAAATGTACATCCTTATTTACCTACTTCCCCACCTAGAACAGTGGTAGACTTAGTGGTCAAATGAGCTAAATGGTCAGTGTGTTCTTACAGAGAATAGGGCTTAAGCCGTTCAGGTATAGACATTACACATCTTGCCAAGGATGGTGTTTACAGGGGGCAGAAGGGAAGTTCAAGAATATAAAAGAACAGCTATGAATTTGTAACTATAGTTTTTTTATCATCAAAGAAAGATTTTAGTTACTATTTGCATAAGAACCATTAACCAACAGTTAGGAGACTTCTGACCCAACTTCTCTTACTTAGCAGCTAATTGAAGTTCCCTTCTGAATCTGAAACAAATAAGTTCACACAAATATGTTGGTAATGCATTCCAGAGGGCTGTCTATCCACAAGTTTTAAAATAAAACCACTGTTGAAGCCAAATCAACTGATCAAGAAACCAAATAAACTTGATTCATCCTTGTACACAATGATATAGACATGTGGGATGTAAAACTCTGTTAAGTTCAGTAAATGCACTAATTCAGACTCATTGATAGGTAGAGTCAGCCTGGGTTTCTCCAGAAGCAAGGAATGAGTAAATCTTGTTTGCGCGTGGATAGTTACTTCAGAAATGGATCCCCCAAAACAGGAGGGGAAGTGAAATAAGGAAGAAAGGAATGGATACAAGGATAGCTTATCCAGTGGACCATTGTTGTGGTTAACAGGCACTCATTTCTACAGATTTTTCTGAGGAGGGTTAGCAAATGTCTTGGGGAACTGTCCGCTGGGTGATGTGAGGGGGAAGTGGTTCATTGTCTCCTACCCAACACTGGTCAAGGGTGAAATCCAGGGCATGAGCTCTCTGGTGTTTCTGGATTGTGCAAGCATGAGTGATACGACTTCCCATGAATGTCCTAAGCTGTGCACGGACAGCTGAAGCTGTGTACCGGACAGCCATCTTGCCCCCGCTAAAGCTGGTCAAAGCTTCACGGAACACTGAAGAATATAACATCTTTTAAAACTAAAACAGAGCGGGGCGCCTGGATGGCTCAGTGGGTTAAGCCTCTGCCTTCGGCTCAGGTCATGATCCCAGGGTCCTGGGATCGAGCCCCGCATCGGGCTCTCTGCTCAGCGGGGAGCCTGCTTCCCTTCCTCTCTCTCTGCCTGCTTCTCTGCCTACTTGTGATCTTTCTCTGTCAAATAAATAAATAAAAATCTTTTAAAAAAAAAAAAAAAACTAAAACAGAGCTTTTTCACATGTGTGTACTCAGGACCCAGACCAATACTGGGAATGTTTAATAAACAGAAAGCATGAGAAATTGATTTGGAGTAAAAACGTGTCCTAAATCTGACACTTTCTGGCAGTGTGAACTTAAGAGTACCTACCTTCAATTTTCATGAGCCTCACTCAATTTCCTGATCTTCAAAGATGGGGATAACTGATATCCTCTTTGTGGGATTCCTAAATGTTAAAGGAGATGGTGAATGTAATAGTACGATTAGCATTTCAGCAAATGGGCACTCAAGGTAATGATGATTAGCATTCAATCAAAGCCAGTACACAAGCCAGCATTCAATCAAAGCCAGTACACAAGGGGCCACACCATTGTTAGTGCCTGCAGATTTCAGTTGGCCACAACCCGGACAGCGAGAACAAAGGAACTAGTGAAAGGGCTTTTCTGGACCCTGGGGGACTATAGATTGGGCACTACAATGAAAAACAAGTTAGGATTCAGAAATCACACTGAAGCCAGAGGTCAAGTGTGGTGACCTCTGAACCAAGGCTAGGAAACAGAATGCTCAGAAGCTGGAGGTCAAGTGGTGTCAAGGGTCAAAGGCAGGCAAATGGTCATTCAAGCGTGTGTGTTGCTCCATTGGTGGACTTCTTTGTCAGAAAGTCTTGTCATTGCATTTCCTGCCACACTGAAAATGAGTAGCTGATTTCCTAGGTGTGCTCAGCCAGAAGTCTGAGCGATCAAGAATACAGAGCCCTGCAGATGATCAGAGCATGCAGCCGGTAACAGGAAAAATGCAAAACAAAATGTCTTTATTTTGTACTTATTGAAAAAAAATTATGCACTATTTCCAAAGACGCCTAGTAGTACCTAAGGAGTTCTTGTTTATAGTTTACAGGGTGTGATACATTTTTCTGTTTTTCTTTGAACTTTCTGCATTTTACCGCCCTGGCCTAAGGCCTTTAAATTGGACCCAAATTCATTTAAAATAAGCTACTTGACTTCATGCTTGTAAATGCCCCATGCTTTCATATTTTTTTAAAAGATTTTATTTATGTATTTGACAGAGAGATCACAAGTAGACAGAGAGGTAGGCAGAGAGAGAGGAGGAAGCAGGCTCCCTGCTGAGCAGAGAGTCTGTTGCGGGACCCGATCCCAGGACCCTGAGATCATGACCTGAGCCGCAGGCAGAGACTTAACCCACTGAGCCACCCAGACGCCCCTATTTCACATGTTCCACACTTCACTGATTCCAAACATCCATCATCCATCCATCTATCTTAGTTCGTTTGGGCTACTATAAAAGAATATGGAATACAATACCATAGACCTGTTGGCTTAAACAATAGACATCTGTTTCTCACATTCCTGGGGACTGGGAAGTCTAAGATCAGGGTACTAACAGATTCCAGGTCTGGTGAGGTTTCCTGGTTCATAGATGACCCTTCTCTTGATGTGTCCTCACAGGGGAGAAATCATTGAGGGAGGGAGCTCTCTGGGATCTCTTATATGGGCACTAATCTCATTTATGAGGACTTCATCCTCATGACCTGAGCACCTCCCAAAGGCTTACCTCCATATATAATCACAGTAGAGATTAGGTTTCAATGTATGAATTTTAGGGGGAAACACAAGCTCAGTCCATAGTGCCATTCATTCATTCATGCATTAATTTATTCATTCAACTATTCAACTATTCAATAATCTAATAATTTAATCATTTAGCCAGAAAATAATGACTATGTGTTTTCTACATTATTGCTGCAAAGGGTTATGCGAGCAAAATAAGATAATTCACATAAAACTATCTGGTAAGGGGTTCCTGGGTGGCTCAGTGGGTTAAGCCTCTGTCTTCGGGTCAGTTCATGATCCCAAGGTCCTGGGATTGAGCCCCACATCGGGCTCTCCGCTCAGCGGGGAGCCTGCCTCGACTTCTCTTTCTGCCTACTTGTGATCTGTCAAATAAACAAATAAAATTGAAAAAAAATATCTGGCAAATAGTACAAAGTCCAGGGATGGCCCAAGATTTTTTCTTTTTTTCCAAAGATTTTATTTATTCATTTGACAGACAGAGATCACAAGTAGGCAGAGAGACAAACAGAGAGAGAGGGGGAAGCAGGCTCTCCACTGAGCAGAGAGCCCGATGCGGGGCTCGATCCCAGGACCCTGAGATCATGACCTGAGCCAAAGGCAGAGGCTTTAACCCACTGAGCCACCCAGGCGCCCCCAAGACTTTTTCTTTTATAATATTCTGTATATTTTATAATTCTCCATACTTTGGTCTCTATATTAAGCTCATAGTACTGTTGACCTTTGAAAATTCTTCATAGAGTCTAGATATTAGTTCTTTGAAGACGTGGGTCACAATATTTTCCGCCAGTGTACAGTTTGTCTTTTCACCATTTTAGCAGGATTTTTCACAAAGCAAAAGGTATAATTTTGATTAAGTCCAATTAAGTTTAACTTTAAAATTTTTTTGAGTTTTGCTTTTGTATCAATTTTTTTAATGAATTTTGCTTTTGATTTCAAATCTAAGAACTCTTCACCCAGCTCCAGATTCTAAAGATTCTCCTATGTGTTTTTATAAAAGTTTTTAAGCTTTGGTTGTATTTAAGCCTACAATCCACGCTGAGTTAGTTTTTGTATAAGGTATAAGATTTAGGTAGAGTTTCAATTTTTGCCTATAGATACAACTGTTGCAGTACCATTTGTTGAAAATGCTATCTTTCTTTCATGAAATTGCCGTTGTACTTTACTCAAAAATCAGTTGGGCGTATTTGTGTAGGACAGTTTCTGGGTTTTTTATTCTGTTCCTTGATGTATGTGTCTGTCCCTCTGCCAATACCATACATTTGTGACTACAGAAGCTTTATGATATCTTAAAATCAGATAGATGATTCCTCCCACTTTATTCTCCTTTCTCAAAATTGGTTTGTCTATCTTAGTTTCTATGCCTTTCCATATAAATTTGAGAAATAGTTGTGTTTTTTGTTTTGCTTTGTTTTGTTTTATTGAGTATCTATAAAACTCTTGCTGGGATTTTGGTAGGAACTGAGTTAAACCTGTATATCAGTTTGGAGAGAAATGATATCTCTACCATGTCAAATCTTTCAATGCATGAATATAGTATGTCTCACCATGTAAATTGGTCTTTTTTTATTTCTTTCATCAGCATTTTGTCATTTTCAGCACCTATGTCCCACACATTTTCTGTTAATGCATATTTTTTTATTGATTATAAATGGTATTGCATTTTTTATTTTGATATTTATTGCTAGTGTATAGAAATACAATGGATTTTTTGGTATGCTTTTTGTACTCTGCAACCTTGATAAACTTACTTGTTAGTTCTAGGAGATTTGTTTTCTTTTTACTTCATGGGACTTTCTACATAGAAAATCATGTCATTTGGAAATGGAGAAAGTTTTATCTCCTCCTTTTTGATCAGTGTGCTCTTATTACCTGTTTAAAATCTAATTTTGCTTATATATTTCCTCAATATACATTTAGAAGCACATAAGATAGTATTATACTTTTGGCTTCAAGCATCAAATATAATTTAGAAACCTCAAAAGAAGTAAAATCAATTGTATTTAAGCTTATTTTTCTTATCATGTTCTTTCTTCCTTCCTAACATTCCAAGGTCAATTTTTTAAAAATCATTTCCTTTCTTTTTAGAGAACTTCTATCTATTCTTTTATGGAAGTTCTGCTGGTGATATTCTCATGGTTTTTCTTCATCTGAAAATTTCTTGATTTCCCTTTCATTTCTAAAAGATATTTTCACTCAATGTAGGATTCTCCACTAACAGGTTTTTTTTTTTTCTTTTTTCTTTTGCAGCACTTGGAAAAATGTTGTACTGCTTCCTTCTGTCATGATTTCTGATGAGAAATCCACTGTCATTCAAGTTACTTTCCCCTATGGGTGAAGTATTATTTCCCTTTCACTGCTTTCAAGGTTTTTTTTTCTTTAGTATTTAGTAATTTGACTATGATTTTCTTAATGTAGATTATTTCTTTGCATTTATCCTTTTCGGGGTTAGCTCAGCTTCTTGAATCTATAGGTTATATATTTTGGCAAATATTGGAATTTTTAAGCCATTATACTTTTTCAGTTCTAAGCTCTTTTTCCTCTCCTTCTGGGACTCCAAAGACATTGTATTAGTTCTTCTGGTGTTAATCTTACATATTCTTGAGGTTCTGTTTGTGTTGTTCCTAGTCCATTGTTTTTTCTTTATACAATTCTTTTTTTTTTCCTTTTTCTCTTCTTTCTTTCTTCCTTCCTTCCTTTCTTTTCTTTCTTTCTTTCTTTCATAGAAAGAGCATGTAGGTGTGCATGTGTGAGTGGGGTAGGCAGAGGCAGAGGCAGAGGGAGAGGGAGAGGAAGGGAGAGAATTTTAAGCAGATTCCACACTCAGTGCAGAGCCTGATGTGAGGCTTGATCTCACAACCCCGAGATCATGACCCGAGCTGAGATCAAGAGTCAGATGCTTAACCAACTGAGCCACCTAGACACCCCATTCATTTTTTAAAAGGTAAACATATTCAAAAGTCAAAAGGTAAAATATTTTGAATGAATGAGATTAGAAAACAGTGCTCATTAACCTAGGAAATCTGTGAATTTTAACCCTGACTTCACCTCTGTCAGAGGTCAACCCATAGGATGGGTCTGGGTCACCTATTTTATGGAAGAAGTTGGTGCTTGCAGGCCCAAGAGTCTCAGAGGAAAATAATAATATACTCATCTCATTTAATGCACACAATAGAAAAGGCACTGCTATGATCAGCATTTTATCAATGAGGGAGATGAGGCTTAGAAAGAGGCAGAGTAATTTGCTAAAATAACAGCTAATTAATGGTGGAACTAGGATTTGAACCATGGGGTGACTATAATCTTGAACTACAGGATGCGTTATTGACCAAGGTGCTCAGCTGCTGTTCCCTGAAATCCTTTGCAGGGATGCTATGACAGGTCCATTTCTGGATGATACAGGGTTCTCTGACACTCACTTTGCCCTAAGTATGCCTCAAGATTCTTGCCAAATCTCTGTTAGACTTCAAAACAACCTGGGATGCTTCCACCCAACCCTCCAAACAGTCTAGGATGCTTCCATCCAACCCTCCCTCATTCCCTCCTTCACTTAGGGTCAGACAAGCATCACTGATGATGGCTCCCCCATTCTTGCGTGTTTAATCCAATTTGACATCTGTTTTCCAGAGGACCCAAACTAACACAATCAGGCAATTTGATTTAAGAGTCCAAAGTATACCATTCCAGAAGTGCTAGAAAAAAATGTTTTTGTGAAATTCCTTGAGATTCCAGTAGGAAGATCAAATAAAATATGTGGGAGGATTTTATAATCTCTTAAACTGAATTCAAGTGTACGTAGTCCTTATTACTCAGGGTTCACACAGCATGTTTTGCCTTGGGATCTGCCTGCTCTCAGCCACCTGCTTAGGTGTGGATGATTTCCAATTTATCATTTAATCTCATGATTGCCTCTTTGTGAGAATTGTTGTCTTATCACTTTAATCTTTACAATACATAGCATAGCCATGATTTATGAGACATGTTAGTGACATTAAAACTCTAAGTTGCCTTTTATCCAAATAAAGTAGGATTTGGCAACAACTTTGTAAAAACTGATATCATTTGCACCCAGCAATGATCCCATTCATTACCATCCCAATTTTCTAAATTGTCTTTAAATAAGGGTGTGGTGACTTGTTGGAGAACTGATAATAAATTTCATAATCTGCCCTGTCCAAACTGCATAATCTGTCCTATCTGTCCCATATCAGTCATAATTGAAAGCCTACCTATTATTATCTGGCTTCCTCCCCTGGGAAACAAGAGCCTGAGTGTGAGAAGCTCTTTATTCATTTAGGCCACACAAAATAATTTGAATGAATCACTTAGCTATTTATAATAGCTCATGTAAAATGACTCTGTTAGTGTTTTTAAACAGACTTCTGGCATTGAATAGCATCAGGATGAATTAACTTTACTAAAATGCCAGGAACGTTCAATAGAGTATTTCAAAGTATGCTTAGAACAGGAAGAAAAATATGAAAAGGATAAGCTATGTGAGGTAGATGGTACATGATTAATGTATGACAAGAACAAGTAAAAGTTCCCCATTCCTACATGCTTTCATCTTCATTGTCAAAAAGTGGTAAACAAAAATATGGAGATTCATATTTCAGTTGAAGAGAGAATGAAAGCCTAAGATAGGTGAGCATATGATAAGAAAGCACATAACAGTTATATGAGCTCTAGTGTGGATGAATTATATTCCAAGGTGGCAATAATGGCAAACACTAGTGATCAAATTCAGAGTACTGCTCTAAGTGCCTGATATATATATTCCCTAACTTAATCCCCACAAAACCCTAGAAAGCCAGTGCTGTTATCATTCTTAATTTTCAGATGGAAAAAACTGAATCCCAGGAGGTTAAAAGGTTTGCCCATGGCAGGACTGGGATTTGAACCCAGATAGCTTGACTCTAGAGCCTTCCAGTCAGCATATGGTTCCACAGACCAGCAGCATTGTTATTACCTGCTTCCATGTTAGAATCATGGAATTTCGGAACTATGGAATCAGAGTTGGCATTTTAACAAGAACTCTAGGTCATTGTTCTACATGTTGCAGTTTGAGAAGCACTTCTCAGGAGGCTAAACACTGATGCTCAACAATATGGCTTATACCTCCCATGACACTAAAGACCAACCCAACAATGAATGAAAGTGTCTGTTGTTCCACATCCTTGCTATTGGTGCATTTGGTACTATCAGGGTTCTAGATTATGGCCATTCTAGTAGATGTACAGTGGTATCTCATTGTTTTGTTTTGTTAGTTTTTATTTTTAGTAGATTCCATGCCCAACATGGGGCTTGAACTCATGACCTTGAGAACAAGAGTTGTATGTTCTACCAACTGAGCCAGCCAGGTGCCCTGATTTTAATTTTCATTTTCATTTCCTCGATGACAGATAATGTGGTGGATCTTTTCATATGCTTATTTGCCAGCTGTGTGTTTTCTTTGGTGAGGTGTCCATTAAGGTCTTCCAGCCATTTTTAAATCAGGTTGTTTATTTTCTTATTGTTGAGTTTTAAGGATTCTTTGCATATTCTGGATAACGGGTTTTTGTTAGATGTGTCATTTGTAGATATTTGTGCCTAGGCTGTGGCTTGTCTTCTCATTCTTTTGAACTTGATGCTTATTTTCACTTTTCATATGTGTTTGGGGGTATATTTAGTCTCTATCTTGTGGATATTTTTGAGATGAAAGGAAAAGAAAACACTCCCTCCCACTGAGGGCTTTACAGTATAATGTGGGAGATGGACACGGGCAGGAACATCAGGATAGACAGTGGGAGCAGGAAGCATGGGGATTTATGACAGTGTCCGAACAGGTCCTAACAGAGGCTGGTAGGGAAAGGGTAGGTTTTAACCAGAAACAGGGGAAAACGTTCCTGGTAGCAAGTGCAAAGCAATGTGAGAATAATGCAGTAGGGGAATTTCATGTTCAATATGGCTGGAGTACAATGACAAATGCAGACAGAAAAATGTACAAGTCGTACATCATCTAACAGTAGTTAAACTTTATTGAATAATTATTACGTGCCAGGCACTCTTCTAGGTTCTTGCCATGCCTTTTTATTGTCATATCACTTCATGAGTAGGCACTGTTCTTATTTTATTATTCCCATTTTACAGGTAAGGTAATTGAAATGGATAGTTATATACTTAGCAAGTATCTGGGAGAGGATATCAATACAGTCCAATGCTGGGACACACACACTGTCTTCCATGCCATAATGTCTTTTAGGGATGTTATATCACAAGGGGTTTGATCCTGAATGTAATCAAGGGAGATAGGAAGAATTTTAAAGCAAAACCATAACATGATATATACATATTTGGATTATGCCTTCAAGAAAATTTTCATGTTTAAATTCCTTGCCTTGACTACTGCATTCCAAGCCTCTTATAGATGGGGGTTGATTTCTTAATCCCAATTACATCTATCCTGTGATATATCCAGCAGGTGGACACAAAGATTTAACTGAGATAATGAAATGCCAGATACTCTTTTTTAACTATTAGACAAGCTTGCAGAGGGTCCCTTCCCAATCTCAGATAGTCTCTAGAGATTTTTTATGTTCCAGCAGTGTCTGTGTTGGGTCCCTGACACAATCTAAGATGTTATTTTGCTAGTTTGTTTTGCTCATTTGATGTTCTGATGATTGTTTGTGGAACCCCAAAACTGCAGCCAAGAGAATAAATAAGTCATTTTAGTCAATAGGAAATGTCAGTCATGTTGGAAACATACTTGTTTCCAATCCATACTCGAGAGAGACACTTGATTCGAAAGTCACTTTTCAAGAACGTCAGTGGAATTGAAGAATTAGATATTGTGGGTTAGAGGGAAGATGTGGAGATATTAAAGACCCTTGGAGATCTTTAGACAGGGATTTCCATGTACAATAAGCTCTGATATGATGATGTTTTAACGCATTGAAGGAATTTGATGGTAGAATTAGAATATTTTGTGGATGGAGTCTAAAAACACAAAGATATTAAATGCAAAATGAATTTTTTTCCATGCCCATTGGCATTCTATTCTAGGAAACCTGAGAGTAAAGATTTTTTAAAGGGGTCCTAAAAATTCAGTGAGAGAAATGGACAAGTGGGGTAAAAACAGAGATGTATCTACAGAGTGTTATGGGGAATAATAGAGAGGAATGGTACTTGTTCCATTCGGAGAGTTCACAAGAGGTTTCCAGGAAGAGCTAATGCTTTAGTTGAGTATTAAAGATGAGTCAGGCATAATTAGCCTGTGAAGAACGGTGGGATGAGTGATCCAGATTGAAGGAATAACTCCCGCAGAGGCATAGAGCAGGGAAGCTGCTTGGTCCACGTGGGGCATTAAAAGAATATTACAAGAGTGAAAAAGATCAAGGGAAGTTATTGGAGATAATACTGGAGAGAGTAGTCAAAGAGGGCCTGGATAAGTAGTTTACTGCTTAGTTTGGTGCTTAGTAAATGATGGGGAGTTTTTAAAGATTTAAAGCATTTGAGATCAATTATTTAAACTGTTGTATACAGAATTAAACAAACTTGGGCAGGAGGAGACCAGCTATAAGAAAATCAGGATAATTCAAAGAGTTTGGATTTTGGTAACAGTTGTAGGAATGGGAAGAAAGAGATACATTTAGAAAAAATACCTCTTCAGAAAAAAACCTCCACATAACTTGGTGATAAATTGGATGTGTGTGACAATGGGTAGACGTGGAGAAGTAAAAGGTAACTAGTTCCAGTGACTTGTGAAGTGGGATGCCACTAATGGAGCTAAGAAATAAAAGAGAATGCATTTGGGGTGAGTTCATTTTTGAGCACTTTGAAGTGTCCATTTTACATTCAGGTTGAGAAATCCAGGCTGAAGTTCTGAAGAGAGTTTGGGTCTCTGAAGAGAACCATGGATTTGGAGGTCATCAGACCATTGGTGGTGGCTGAATCCACAAGACTGGAGAAGGTTATCCAGGGACAGTGAGGAGAGGCATGATGAAATTTGCTTCCTCCAAATTTTCCAAGCAGAAGTCTGGTGCCAAGATAGAACAGAGTCACAGTGGACTTAAGCTATTTGGGTCTAGATCGGGGAGAATGTCATCACACGCTCCCTGCTGAGGGGCTCAGGAAATTGGTTTAGGGAAGTGGCAAGTGGCTCCAGCACTAAAGGAAGATAAATCAAAAGGCCTAAGCCAAAAGACTGAAGCTAGTTTTTTAATGAAATCCCTGAGCTCCTCCTCTGAGGGATATAGCTGATTCACACACCTACAGGGTATTTACCTTTGGTTTGTCCTTGTTTCACAGAAGTTATAATGACTTAGGCATGAAGGTACAAGATCACACCCTTTCTCAATGGTGAACAATTTGTCGTGCACAGGGTGCCCACAGACCATATGTTGAGAAGCCTCTCCCGACCCAGATCATTAGGAAGGATTTTCCAGGTGCCAAATAGTTGCTGCTGCTGTTGCTTGTTTCAAGCTCTTTAGAGAAGTGAAAATGATCCCAAAGCCACTGGGCAAATGCCATCTTGCCCGCAGGAGTAGCCTAAGTCTGGAGAAGAGTCACTTCGGAGACATCCAATTCCCTAAGCTTGTCCACACATGGCAGCTTGTGAGGGCCCCTGAGGCAATCAAGGTTACTGAAGACAGTATCAGGACCAGTTAGCATGCAGGTCTGTCCTTCCCACCTCCTATGCCTTTTGCTACGAAGCAGATGGTGCTATGGCACTTGTTAGAAGCCTGGGCCTAATTCAAGAGCATATTTTTGCTTTCACTGAAGCTACTGAATTTGAGGGGGCCTGGGGAGAATTAATATACCTCAGTATTCCTCTAACATCTTTTCCCTGTGTGATACATCCATTCTCACCTGCTGTTTTCATATTGTACTCCTTTCATCCCTCTGTCTCACACTGAAAGCCTGCTGTGCTGGAACACAACCTCTATCATTCTTAACAGGCTGCACACACCGTCAGAGTTTGGCAAATGGCAGCGCCCTTCTAGTGGAAATCTTTTTCCAGGGCCTTCTTCGCAGATGCTCCAGTCTAGCAGGGGTTAACTAGAGGCCCGCTCATGAGCCCATCTCCGGGAAGCTGACTTGCTCCTACTTGCCTGGTGTGGAACTTCTGCAGCCTGTTTCAACACTTTATTGAATTGGGCCAGATTGCTATGGGATAGCTATAGGACCATTGCTAGGGAGAAAGTCAAAGCAAGAGTAGCAATTAGATAACTAAATTGGAAGGTGATTTTAATAAACAATTCACTACAGTTCCCAATTGTAGGCATACTCTGCCTCTCCTCCAAACTCACTTACAGATCCCCTTCTGTCCCCAGAATAATTACTCCCCTCAATTCAAGGGTCTGGAAGGAGTTAGGATGGAAGGTAGGACTCAACTCCCCTCTTCGATGGAGCTGCTGCATTATCCCACACTCTCAGAATAATCTTCATAGCCTAAATCAAAGACTCATCACTAGGTAAAACCCCAGTTTAGCACCTTTATTTTTGGGTCACAAGTCTTTTTGTAACTCGTTGGTCTAGATGTATATGTAGATGATGGTTAATTTTGTATGTCACATTAGCCGGGCCATGGTGCCCAGATATTTTGTCAAACATTTTTCTGAATGTTTCTAGGAAAGTGTTTTTTGGATGAGATTAATATTTAAATCAGTGGATTGTGTGTAAGGTAGCTGACCCTTCATATTGTGGATGGGCCTCATCAAATGAGTTGGAGGTCTTACTAGACCAAAGAGTCACCTTCGCTGAATGAAATCTTAGCAAATTGCTTTTGAACTGGGATTGCAATTCGTCCCTGAGTCTCAAGCTTGCTGGTTTACCCTGTATTCCAAGCCGCCATAATAATGTGAGCCAAGTCCTTAAAATCTCTCTCTCTCTTTCCCCACTCTTTTTGCTGGTTCTGTTAATTTGAAAAACCCTGACTAATAAGGATAGAGAGGTACATACATACATATATGTGTAGATACACAGACAGAGAGATGATAGTGAATGTGCCTTATAAATAACGTCCTAACAAGGTTGCCCCAGGGAGACGGAGAGCTGGATATAAGGGTGGAGGCATGTGAAGGAGCAGTTTGCAGTGAGCTATCTTTTTAGTGTAGACCCAAGGAAAGCCCCGCTTTCTTCCTGGCAGATGAAGCTAAGGTTACAATGGCCTCAGCACTGGTTTGATAGCTTAAATGAAACCTTGTATTTTGGTCAGTTCCTATAATAACAAACTGAGTACCTTAGATAAGCTGTTCCACCCAGCACTGCAAGGTAGTCTCTGACTGAGGAACAAGAACCTCCTTTCCCTTCAAAAGAAATTACCTCCGGCACCTCGGTGGCTCAGTCAGTTAAGTGTCCAACTCTTGATTTCAGCTCAAGGCATGATCTCAGGGTCCTGGGACCAAGCCCCACATCGGGCTCTGCACTCAGTGCAGAGTCTGCCGGTCCCTTTCTCTCTCTGAGCCTCCCAGTGCTCTCTGTCTGTTTCTTTCTAAAATAAATAAATAAAATCTTAAAAAGGAAAGAAAATAAATTACCTCCCTGCCTTTCTGGGACACAATAGCTTCACATTTGTCTTTCTTGGCTTCCATATATCTGTTTGAATAATTATTATTCATCGGCCAGGCCCTTCACAGAATTCCAGCTGTAAATAGCAGTCATCATCACCCCCATCACCACAGCTGGTAATGAAGAGAAATGTGCCGGGTAATGAGGAGAGTGGCCACCATTACAGTAATGAAGAAAAATGGACAGAAACGCTGCAGGAATGGCACCTCCACTATTTCCTGGTATAATTGGCATGAGGTAATTGCTTTTTTATCCTCCCTGCCTTCATCTTTGCAAACTATTTCCAAATTCCTTACATTCATCACAAAATAGAAAATTGAAGTAGTGTAATAAATTAAAAAGGCAAAAGAGCTCAGCTTCGTGGTGCCAGTCTTAAAAGATGGAAGAAAGAACATTTACAAGATTGATAAAAGGGGTACTCTTGGGGGTAAGGGGTTATTTCTTCTTGTTGTTATTTTTGTCATTATAGTCTAAGCCTTCTTTCAACTACATACAAAGACAGACGCCAACAGGAATAACTCTGAGTACGTTCTGAATGCACATGCCTCAGCCACTACCGCCACGGAAACGTGCCCCCTCACATTCAGTAGAATGAAACATGGTGCAGATCTACTCTCATTCTTTCTGCTGGTAAACCCGGGCCTGAAAGCAGCGTAGAAATTATGTTCGTATCCATATTGCCTCAGGTACCGAAAAAGACCTTGTTCGGGTGATATTTATCAGGCATGTCATTTTTCCAGTTTGCCCATTTTCATCCTGTGCTCTGGTTAGGGCTGCTCCAGGTGCAGTCCCTAGAAAGATTCTTAAACTCAGGATTTCATCAAACCTACAAGAGAATTAAGGACCACGAGCAAGCCCCAGGTAAAGCATCATGTGCAACTGGTAAAATTAACTGAAATATTTTCTCTTCTCTTAGAAATGCACCCACAGATTCTTTGATATTTCTCTCCTTCCTTTCCCTTGAGTGTGGGCTCAGTTTAATGACTTGCTTCCAATGAACATATTACACTTCCAGACTAGGCTATAAAAAGACTGCAGCTAAGGTTGGAACAACCCAAAAGTTCACTGACAGATGAATGGCTAAAGAAAATGTGTATATACACGCAATGGAATGTTATTCAGTCATCAAAAGGAATGAAATTCTGATACATGCCACAACTTGGATGAATCTTAAAAACACTGTGCTAAGTGAAATAAGCCAGACACAAAGGGGTAAATATTATGATTCCACTTACGTGAGGTATTCAGGGTAGGCAGACTCACAGAGACAGAAAGTAGAGAATACCAGAGTTTGGGAATAGGAGGATGGGGAGTTATTCCTTCATGGATACAGAGCTTCTGTTTGGGATGATGGAAATGGATAGTGGTGATGGTTGTAGAGCAGTGTGGACGTAATTAGTGCCACTGAAGTGTACACTTGAGTACTGGCTAAAATGGTAAATTGATATGATATATATTTTATCACAATAAAAAATGTTAAAAAAAAAAAAAGATCCAGCTTCCATGTTAAGGGTTGTGTCTCTCTTTTCCTGTCCCTTGGATCACTTACTCTGGGAGAATCCAGCTACCATGTCCTGAAGCCCCCTAGGTGGCTGTATGAAGAAGTCCATGTGGCAAAGAACCAAGGCTTCTGGACAGCACTAGTAAGGAGCCTTCTTGGAAGTAGAGCCTCCAGGAATAGCCAAGGCTTGGATGATGCAGCCATGGTTGGTAACTTGACTGGAATCTCACAAGAGACCTGGAGCCAGAACACCCACCTTAATCCCCGCTCTGATATTTCTGGCTCTCAGAAACTGTAAGATAATAAATGTGTGTTGTTTCAAGCCACTAAGTCTTGGGATAACTTGTTACACAGTAATAGATATTGAACACAGTATGAGTATATATACACAAATTCACAATCACATTCATTCGTAGAAATTCATAATAATATTCATTTTTAAAAACTTTCTACTTCTTCCTACTCAGCAACTGGGAAAATCCTAAGCACTGAGGTCTAGAAAAATGTCTCTTTCTTGATCCTATTTTGTATCTCTTCCCTGCATTCATTTGGTTCTTTAAAATATGGCCCTCTCCTCTCTCATTCCATATGGTTCCCTTTCCCACATTTTTCTGTGTGGGAATGGGTATTTTTATATCAACTGCAGAACATTCTTTGTTTCTGTCTGGAGTAATTCAAAATTCATAGTTCAAGTATAGAATCTGTATTTCAACTTTTATATCTAGAACTCCAGATACTACTTGGTTGTTGCAAAGATACACACCAAATGGAAATTCCATAAAAGAATCCGTACTGTCTTCTCTCTCTCACTCTTCCTAAACTCAGCCTATCTTTATTACAGTGATGATGAAAGTAATTTGTACATAGCTCTGGGGTTTATTATTATAATAACTATTACCAGAAACATTCTTTCTCACTCACCAAGGTCTGGTGCAGACTGAATGGGGCCCTCTACAAGCAGCATATAGGAGATAAGGCCTGGGAACCTGGTTGAACCAGCAATGGTATTACCTATCTGACTTTTTGAGGAATCATTCAACCTTTGGGAAAGATCTCAACAGCAGCAAACCAAAGTCATGGGGCAAAGAAGAGAATGCTAGGAGGAGGCTCTAACAGAGAACCATGTATGGAATGGAGTTGACAAAAATGGAGTAAGAAACAACATGCTACGCTATAAAGACAGGAATCTAAACCATTAACCTATAAATATGACTATGCTGCAGGGCATAACTTTAATTGAGTTTGGGTCAGATTCTTAAAGAAGCTAAATTATGCTAGTAATGAGAAGGAATTGCTATCACAGGACTTCCTATGCTGCATTATTAAGTATCCCATTCTTTTTCTCTCCTTGGAAGATACTACATTTGCATAAGTCATTATGTTTTGGCATCATACATTCCTGTATGTATTCATAAAGTAGCATAAAATAGGAGGTAAGAGATAAGAGCCCTGGGACACCTGGGTGGCTCTGTTGGTTAAGCAGCTGCCTTCAGCTCAGGTCATGATCCCAGTGTACTGGGATCAAGTCCTGCATCGGGCTCTTTGCTGAGCGGGGAGCCCACTTCTCCCCCTGCCTCTGCTGCCACTCTGCCTGCCTGTGCTCTCTCTCTCTCTGACAAATAAATAAATAAATAAAATCTGAGTGAAATAAGTCAAGCAGAGAGAGTCAACTATCATATGGTTTCACTTATTTGTGGAGCATAACAAATAGCATGGAGGACAAGGGGTGTTAGAGAGGAGAAGGGAGTTGGGGTAAATTGGAAGGGGAGGTGAACCATGAGAGACTATGGACTCTGAAAAACAACTGAGGGGTTTGAAGTGGCGGGGGGGCGGTGGGAGGTTGGGGTACCAGGTGGTGGGTATTATGGAGGGCACGGATTGCATGGAGCACTGGGTGTGGTGAAAAAATAATGAATACTGTTTTTCTGAAAATAAATAAATTAATTTAATTTAAAAAAAATTTTTTTTAAAAAAGGTAAGAGCCCTTACTCCCCCACCTTTCAGTCTTAAAGACAACCAGATAACCCTAGATATGGCCTTTAGTCTTTCTGAGCCTCTATTGTGTCATCTGTGAAATGGGGTCATTCTACACAAGATGTTTGAACTGGATCAAATGATCCATTGACATTTCCTCAAACTCTAAACTCTGCAATTCTGTGGCTGAATTCTGATGCCCATATTCTCCTCCATAGGTTACTTTGAGAGAAACATTCTAGCATGCCTACTTGGACAGTTCAACCAGTTTCTCCATCTGCATATTACATGTCCTCAAGCTCAGAGCAGAAGCAGAGTTTTTATCCTGAAAACTCAAGAAATATGAATGGTTAAGAATAAACAGTGGGACTGGGAGCACCTTAGAACTTTATTTCCAGGGAGGTTCTTACCTAGCAAGAAGATTGCACTCCAAGAGGTAAAAGCTAGCTGAATGTCCCATTCAATCAGGACAGCAAGCCAGGAAACTGACAGCAAGGGCAACAAGGGTATTTACATTAAAATTGGTCTGGCATGTGCACAAGGATGATACAAAACTAAGAAGAAAGAATTCCAGAGCCTAAGCTGTGTTAGCTTCACTGTTTTGACCAACTCTGGTGGCAAATAAATTTAGCTGGTACTCAGAACATGTTCTGGGGAAGTGAAAAAGTAATTGCCCCCTTCCCTTCCCTTCTTTTCCCTTCCCTTCCCTCTTTTTTCCTTCCCTCTTTTTTCCTTCCCTCCTCCCTCCCTCCTTTTCTTTTCTTTTTTCTTTTCCTCCTTTCTCTTTCTTTCTTTCTTTCTTTTCTTTCTCTTTCTTCTCTCTCTCTCTTTCTTTTTCTTTCTCTCTCTTCCTTCCTTCTTAAGGTTTTCCATGTCTCATCAAACGAAGGAGTCCTTATACATGAGTCCTCAACCAGTTGGTGAAAGTCTGCTGGAAGACCTCAAAGGCTTATCTGATAATGCTCCAGTGAGTGGTTTGGGGATTGATAGCTTACCCAGGGAGGAATGAAACATCTGCTGGAAACTCCCCACTCCCACTCCTTGACCTTAAAGCTTTAGGGGAAATAAAAAGCAGCTTCTCTCTCTGCAGAAATATTGGGAATTTCTGCTGCAATGTCTTGCTGTTTAATTAAGGCTTCCATGGAAATGAAAGATATTCCCAAGCAAAGATAGGACAAATCTGTTAAGAGAGGAGAAGAGGCATTTCCCTCCTAAAAGCTGGAGAATAACAGAAAAAATCTTCTCGATGAAACAAGAGTATCATTTTGTTTGATTGATTTTGTTTGCTTGTTTCACATTTATTTACTGGAAGTTGGGAGAAATGATTTGATTTGGGTATGAAAATATCTAATTAGGGACACCTGGGTGGCTCAGTTGGTTAAGCCGCTGCCTTCGGCTCAGGTCATGATCCTAGCGTCCTGGGATCAAGTCCCACATCGGGCAGCTTGCTCAGCGGGGAGCCTGCTTCTCCCTCTGCCTCTGCCTGTCACTCTTTCTGCCTGTGCTCACTCTGACAAATAAATAAATAAAATCTTAAAAAAAGAAAAGAAAAGAAAAGAAAATAGCTAATTATTAGAAGAAAAGAGGAAGGGATTTCCAAGATGGAGCCCCTGTAGTTTACACATCATGTAAACCCTGTTCCTTCTCTCAGCCTCTCCTACCTCCCTTCCCTCAGCAATTCTGTTTCATCCTCTCAACTCTTAGAGAATCATCAAGAAGTTGAGTTACAGTAGCACTGGCCTCAAAGATGTTTTATTCTTCTCTCCAGCCCCCAAATGGACCATCTTACCAGAATTTGTTCCATCATTACGGGGACTGGGGATGCACTGAGCAAGCCTTTCTCCAAACTACAGCTACATTTTTATATTAATCTGACACCTGTCATCTGCTTTATTTCTAGGGACGTTCATCTTAGCAAGAAGGTAGCACTCCAGGAGTGAAAACCTGCCTAAATGTCAATGGGGGATTCATTAGATAATATCCTGAAATCCCTTTGGAGCGCCTCCCAAAATACAACTAAAAGTGGTGCAGGTATTTCCCAAATCCAAGATTTCAGGTTTATCTTTGGTGTTCCCTGGGCACTAGCAATGTTTGGTTATAGAGAGGAAAAAGAAATATTAAACAATTTTTATTTCAACTGACCTTTTACAGAGAGCAGAAGTAATTTTGTCTAGATTCTCCATTTCAGTGTGGAACAATAACAGCTGGATAGGGATTCTGCCCAACACTTTGTGAGGTTTGCCCTCGACTGTCTTTGTCAGATCAGCATTTGATATTAAATCAATAGAGCACTGTTATGAAGACACCAGACCACTATAACTTTAGAAAGACCCTAAACTGAGACACTTTTTCTGGACCACTACAGTCTCCATGACTATAAAAGTCATGATGTACTTGAAAGATTCATTGCAGCCCAAGAAGCATCAGAGTGGGATGATCCAGAATCAGACTGTTTGGATTTGAAGATGAACCTCACCATTTGCTTACAAATGCTGTGATTTTGCAAGACAGTAGATCACAGGGGTTAAGAATATAGGCTTTAGAACCAGACCGCTTGGGTTGGAACTCTGATTCCACCATTTACCTGCTCGATGATTTTAGGGAAGTTCTTCAAACCTCTGCTCCTCAATTTCATCATCTATGAAAGGGGATATTAATGGCATCTAATCTCCAAATGTTACAGGTAGGATAAAATAAGATGATGCATGGAGAATGTTTTGAGCAATGTCTGGCAGGTAGTGAATGCTCAATAAATGTTAGCTAAGAGATTGGTATTATTTTTTCCCTGAATTTTCAGCATTTTAGCCAATGCCAGGCAAGATCAATAAAGAAAGGGGGTTAACCGAGAAGAACATAGGAAAATGCTGAATTTGGCAAGGCTGGGAATCAGGCAAAACTTACCCTTTGGCACCTTCTGTTCCTTTTACTTTCTCCAGGTTCCTTCTGGAACACGGCACCCAACCTCCAGATTTTTTTCTCTGCTCCCCGCCACACTCACCTTTAATCAATCCACTTTTACCCACATTAATTCTGTTGCCTCAGGACTTTGCTCTGAGCCAGAAAGAAAGAAAGAAAGAAAGAAAGAAAAATGAAATGAAATCTAATTTAAAGTATTAATGGTTAATGTTATGCTTTTGGGATATCACATTTTTTACAAAATAAAGATTGTCATATCACCAGGAGGAATAACTAAAACTAAGAACTTCGTGTAATGTGGGAGGTGGGTAAGGATGATATCTGGGGGCAGGTGGAGCCTTTGATCTTCCTTGAATCACAGAGAAGCTTCTGTTTGAGTAACCCATAGAACTTGTCCCAAAGTTGGTTTTTGTTGTTGTTGTTGTTGTTTAAAGATTTTATTTATTTATTTGACAGAGAGGGAGATATCACAAGTAGTCAGAGAGGCAGGCAGAGAGAGAGAGAGGAGGAAGCAGGCTCCCTGCTGAGCAGAGAGCCCGATGCGGGGCTTGATCCCAGGACTCTGGGATCATGACCTGAGCCGAAGGCAGAGGCTTTAACCCACTGAGCCACCCAGGTGCCCCCTAAAGTTGTTTAATATAAAGTATCATAGACAGACTTTGAGACTAAAGCAGAACACATTGTGCTTAAACACCATGTTATTAAGTTGACAGGCATGGCATCAAGGCCCCAGTGTTACTGGTCCCACAGCTCCCAGGGCTGCTGTCAACAAGTCATGACTAATTGGACTAGCCAAATCTTTTAGTCACATCCGATTTTCCTAAAGATGTAGATGCACCTGCTAAAGATATTCAGAACAGAGGAAAGCAGAACGAAGTTAACAAACAGAGAAACATGGCAAAAGCCCCACGTTAACTTCTATCACCCATTATTATGGCCCTAGGATATGCAGTGTTCTGAATTAGAAAAGGGGTCAAGGGTAAGGGGATTTAGTTCTAGACCCATCTTTGTCACTAATTGTGTTTTCAAGCGAATCCACTTAAGCTTGGAGGGTTCTATTTGCAAGACTAGGGGGGAAATGGTCTAGAGCGATATCTCTTCATCCCTTCATCCTCCCTCAATCAGAGGTCCCGGTGGGTCTCTGGGGTACCCCTAAAGCCCCACAGAGGAATTTAAGTGACTCTACAGACAGACAATGAATGTCAATGGGGTTTCCTAATCAAAGAAAGAGAGGAGAACATTAAGATGCTGAGAAGATTAATCTGGGAGAAGAAAATATGGAACAAGATAGTGAGTAGCAAGATTGGATATAAGATCACCAACTAGAAGTCTCTTATAGTAAAATATATATACAGACACATCCATACAGCAGGGTGTCTAAGAGAATGGAGAGGCCATGACACCGAAGTAGAAGGGAAATGGTTTTGGAGGGAAGATGGGTTTGAACTGAAGTAGGTAGTAGGAGGGGCAAGTGATTCCATGTCTTTACAACATCTGCAGTCATAGGCAGCACTGTATCTGCTCTGACCAGAAGATGTAACTTGAATTAAATACTCATTAGCTTTATCAAAATCCCTGCTGAAACAAAACAGCAGCGCAAGAAAGATAGACTAAGAGGGGTGTCATATATTTTTTCAGTGTTTGTGTGTTTGGTTTAACTTCTTTTGAACAGTGGTAAGTTCTTTGCACACTTATGAAAACTATGGACCCAGTTCTCAGAAAAAAATACCATTAGAAATATATATGTAAAGTTTTGAATGGAGGTCAGGTGAGGAATCTCTTTTTTAGATAAGGCCTGACAGAGGCACCAAGCCAAACAAAGTTTCTCATTTTTGCTATTATTAACATTATTATTGTTATTTTAAGATTGAAAACTGAAGACAGAAGAGAAATATATATGGAGAGAAGAGAGTTAGAAAAGGGATAGAGAGTAGCATTTTTTTTTTTTTAAACAATGAGGTCACTGCTGATTCTCAAGAGGAGGCATTATCTCTCCTAAATGCTTTGGAACATTTCATGGCTTCTCTGTCTTTATTCTTCGATTAAAATGTTGATGTGTTATGTGCACCTGTCTTCAGCTTCGTTGTTAAAACATCCTGGCAACCGCAGGAAAACATGCCAGCTCGTGATGACTATCTGCATTTTTAATAATGCTTAGCATTTCCTACAAATAGGATTTCAGTATCTAGAACTTTTGATTTGGAAAATGAAACAGCTCTTGTTAGTTCTAATAGAAAAAGGCAGCTTGATTTCCAATGCTCTGTTTTAATTTGGGTTTTACCAGCCAGTGATTTTATTGAAAGTGAAATCCATATTCCTGCTTAGCTTTAGCATCTCAACTCTAAAATGGGAAAATCACAGCTTCAGTAACAGAATTGAGAATGAGGTCCTGGCATCTTTCTTAAAAGAAATTTGGATAAGAGTTCTTGGTAAATGCTCACAAATCACTCATGCTGTATGTCTCAACACACACAAACAGGATTAGAAAACCAGGTTGAATCCAATGGCATAATTAGGTACGAAGGAAATAATGGGTTTCTTTTGCCATTATTTCTATCAACATGGGCCATACCTGCTCCAAGGTAATGAAGAGGGGAGAGGACATCGAGGTCATGACCAAGAAGAAATGCCTATGCCCAAGCTCTCTTTATCTCCATGAAGAAATTTTGTGCTCTCCCACACTACCCAGAGTGGGATCCATGTGGCATTGTTCTGGTTTCCCTTTGTAGCAGTAACTGGAAGACTAACTCTCAGACATTCGATTTATTCTCTTTCTCTATTTTACTTTCTCCCGCCTTTTACAGTACAGCCACTGTTCCCTTGGCATTTGTAAATTTCCTTTTTTTTTATTTCTATGGGTGTAGGTAGATTGGTTCAAGAAGGGAATCAAGTAGTACAAGAGAGAAGATTTTTAACCAAAGGTAGAAATCATTTCAGAAAGGGAGAGTCTCTTTCATGATTAGCTAACATTTAAATGTTTGCCTAAATGCCAGACACTCTACTATCTACATCACACATGCCAATCCATTTCATCCTCACAACCCCTATAGTAATAGATAAGGAACAAAGGCACAGAGAGTTTGAGTGAATGATGCAAGGTCACACAGCTCATAAGTGCTTGAACCAAGATCTGAACCCAGGCAAACTGAGTTTCAGAATACGTGCTCTCTCCCATTTCAATGGCATATTCATCTCTTTTTCCCAGGAGCTCAATACCCAGAAAATTAAAGAAGATGGATGAGGAAAACACAGATCAAAAGAAGATGAATCATGAAGACCATTTGAAATACTTATTGAGCTTCTGTAATTGAAATCGGATGCCATTTTCAAATATTCGTAATAGAAACAGTCATGTTTTATATATGGGCAGGTAACATTCTGATCAGCCTTGCTGTTTGAAGTAATGATGTCAGAAAGCCAACTGAGACTCCTGAGAAAGCGTTTGTGGTTTGCTTTATTTCCCTGTGCTAATATTTCTTGACCGACAGCAATCTCAAGGTTTCTAAGGGTGGCCAGAATATCCAGCCTGCTTTCTTCGAAGGGGGAAATATTTCCATTTTGAGAAGATGAAGTGGACATTTTCTTGGCTGCATAATTGATGATGTTTCTTTACTGGAAATACCTACATTTCTACTTCCTAAACCAGATGTCTATAGTTTTGTTGGTTTTTTTTTTTCCCTCCTACAAGAGACCATTGATACGATTTACCTCCCCTCCTTTTTATACAATGAAAAAAAGAGAGGTCAAACAGTCTCAGCTGTTCACTTATCTAGAAGCCAATCTAGAATCCGAGTCCAGCCCCCTTGAGTCCTCATTCAGTTCTGCTACTCAACCATGTGTGTTTCTTTCTCTTACACACGGGCTCTGTTTGGCCACCAGTAAACACACTGACCTTTGAAATATGGAAAGAAAAGTGCTTTGAAATAAAACTGGCACAAACAGCGGTTAGACAGCCGTCATCTGGAGGCTGAAACAAAGAGGGGCATAGTGTTCAAGCTGTCCTCATAATTACATGAAGCAGTTATCACTTGGGCCCCAGTCTGAGCATTACCCCCCAAACAAACAGCCGAGGTTTGAGAAAGCACATAGGCGACTTTGTTGCTCTAGCATACTAAGGGGTGGGAAGCCCCCCCACCCAGCTGAAAAATCACATGTGGCTAGGGCCGTTTTCCAGAGCTCCAGGCTTTTTCCTTTCTTCCTTCCCCATTAAACCTCTCTGCTCTCCTTGGCAAAGGCCCTCAGGTGAGGTAAGTGCCAATTAACAACAAAGAGCTTGATGTATTTCAAGTTTATGACTTAGAGCTCGGTTCTCATGAAATAGCTTCTTCTCTGGTCCGGGAGCCTGCATAGGCCGAGAGCAAGGATTCTAAGTCTGGCTTCAGTTTGGTTCATTTTTGCTACTGCCCTAAAAGTGTTTTCTCTTCGGGGGGTTTGCTCCAATAGAAAACCAGGTAAACAAACCCCAGAAAGAGGCAAATCGGACTCCGACAACTGGAGCAGAAGGCTTGGTGAATTGGGGTTTTGGCAACGGTGGTCTTAAATTTCTCATGGGTCCATTGGATGAGAAATTCATTCATTGGACGGGGAGAATAAAGACAGCCAGCTTCAGAATAAACAGGAGAGGTGAGAATATCTAATCTGAAGTATCCCTGAAGCCTTTTCCAGCTTTCAAACTTAGATTTGATTTTTCTATCCTAGAAATGGTTTTAGTCATGTTCGATTAATCATTTGAGTGTTATCGCATCAATTTATTAAAAATGTCTTTGTGAATTGTTCTGAGGCCATAGAGATCTGAAATCTAACCAATAAAATGATCTGTTTCGACATCTTAGATCCCTGAAAAACCAAGAATTTTGGCAATAGAGACACAGATGGGTTAAAATACATTTTAAAACAATTCCTCTAATTATTAATTGTACTCAGTTGTTTAATATTTTCAGCGCCTACCGAATTTAGTGAAGGGAATGACAGATGCATATTAAAATGCATGCAAATACTACACACAAGCCACATTTTAATATATTGTTTTGCATTCATAATTTTAGTCTCGTGATTTGTATTTTCATTTGCTTGGGAACAAAGACTTTCTTCTTTCCCCACTTGGGAAACAAGGCAAGACTTGTTCCTGCCAGCATCCTAATAGTATTCCTGAAAAAGCAGCAAACTTAATGGTTCAGGAACTGCTCTCCACCACCTGCTTATGGGCCCCTTAAATAGGGGCTGCATTTACAATGCATTGAGAAGGTGAAAATACGCAATCAATCAGTTGCTTTGTCGTGTAGTGGCAAGCAATCATATTTTTTTGTTGTTGTATTAAAACTGAACAGACTGCTTAAAAAAATAAGCTGTTTAAATGTACAATCTCTTTTCAAGTAGAAAAGAGATTCACCAAATCCCATTCCTTTTTAATCCAAAGTCACAGATAAAACACACTTCCCAGCCTCCCCTGCAATTAGGTGGTTTCTGGCCAGTGGAATGTGGGCCAAAGAAATGTATACAATGTCCAAGCCTGGCTACCCGAAACTACTGGGCAACTCTGTGCTCCCAATCTCCTGGCAAGATGCAGATGAAAGGTGAAGAATGCCAAGCGTATAAGGAGAGTCCTCTGGATGGAAGGAGGTTGGGAGCTGGAATAAAACGCTGAGCTGACAGACTGCCTCTTTCTGTTTCTCCGACCAATGCGTCACAGTAGACTGTGACCCACGTTCATTTTGTGGTAGCCTGTCCAACGGTCACATCTGACTTCCATACCTGTGTGCATTTACCTCCCACAGGATGCCAGCTTCGGTCGATGAGACTAATAGCATATGGAGGAAGTGAGGCATGTCACTTCTAAGGTTGTTATTAAAGACTATAGCTTCTGCGTTGGCGCTCTCTTGCTGATTATCTCTCTCTCCCTCTCTCACCGTCTCTCTTAAGGAAGCCAGTTGCGATATCTTGGGGTTGCTTAGGTGGCCCATGGAGATGCCCACATGGTAAAGAATGGTGACTTCCCTCCAACAGCCAGCAAGGAGTTGAGGCCTGCCAGTTTAGAAGTTGCTAACCTATACCTCCAGCAGATAGTTTGAATAGGACTTGGGAGGCATACCAAGCTAGAATCACCCAGCTAAGCTGCTCCTGGATTCTTGATTCTCAGAAACTGAGAGAGATAATAAATGTCTGTTGTTTTACATTGTAGGGCCATTTGCTACACAGTAATGGATAGCCAATACAACATGAATAGAAATAAAACTTAATTGCCTCAGGGAGACATGGAGACTGTTTGTTACAGAGCATAAATGCTGACTAATACAGAGGAGCAATGCTCATAGTAATTATGTACATGATCTGAGCACAGCGGAAGGTTTTGAAGAGTAGACTTTGGCTTGTTCTTTTAGACTTCACTGCCTAATATAGTGCCTAGATGAGAGCAAGCATTGAATAAGTGATAAATAAGAAATACAGCTTTCTGTAAGGTGCACAGTGCACTCCTCCACCAACAAAATTGATCCTTCTCGAGCAGATCAACCTTCTTCAAAGCTGGGTGAGTTCAACTGCAGCTTATGTCAGGTCAGAGAAATTCTGGAATTGTACTCTCAGCAAATGCTTGGATTGTAGTATGTCAGATGTTCCTGTGAAGGGAAGACCTGGGTTATCTAGTTACATTTGTACTTCCAGATTCTCATACTTATATTTCTATGGACCAGGTGCTCTTTCTAATAGACACATGTGTTATTTTATTTAATCCTTGTAACAACTTGAGAAAGAGTATGCTGTTGCTCTTCTAACTTTACAGGCAAGGAAAGAGGCTCAGCACCTTGTCCCAGGTCACAAATTGAATGCAGAGTTTTTACTTCATCTCAGGGCTTACAGACTCCAAGGATCACAGGTTTACCCATGATACCAAATCTCTTTCTCAACAGAATTCTGAAAAGACACAGAACAGAGCTGCAAAGTCCAGGAATGTGCTGCTAAATCAATGGAATAGATTAAAAGATATTCCTGTGAATAGGATAGGATAATAGTGACTTTTGGGCCTTATGGGATTCATGTTACAAAGGGCTCTGGTCAAAGTTTGTAAAATCCTGAAGGATGTGAATTTATTCACCCAGACTGACCCCCACCACAGCAACACAGCCTCCCTTGAAGCATCTCAGCTTTGGTTCTAGCAGAACTGGAACGAAGGCATTTGTGGAGGTCGGGATGTACCCCCATCCACCTGCCTGTCAGCTGCAGAGACTAGACCCACCACCCCCAAAGCTGTGATGGAGAGAAAGAAATAATCCTGAACCACAGGACAACTGGCTTCATGGGGAACAGCCAAGAAGGGGAGGCTTGGTTGACCTCCCCACTAATAGACAAAAACCTTCATGACGAATTCCTTCCAATTCTTGCAAATCGGCACTCGTCTCACAGAAATCGGGAATGAGCCAAAGCAGCACTGGAAATGGACAGCCACTCTGTATCTGCCTCTCCTGCCAGGCCCATTTTTGCTTGTTTTTCATGAGAACGTGTGTGTGGTGAGAACTCTGGGTGAGTATTTGCTGCAGGCAGCTCCCCAGGTTCTCTCAGTCCAGCACTGGGGGAAGGGAGGGCAAGTTGCTGTTTACTAGGAGCACTGCCAATGGGCTAATGAGAATTTTTCATGACTTTTGGATGTTTGCAGAACTCAAGGCTGTGGAAACCTGATTCCAAGGCTGACCTAGAGTCTTGAAGACAAGAATGATAAACCTGTGGAAACAAGCTGGGACTAACACAGAAAAACATCACTTAATCTGACTTTTACAAATTTTGCTTGCCGAATTATGCTTCTTGCACTCTTAGATGGTGAGACAGGTTTTTTAAAACTATAACAGTTGAGGGCACCTGGGTGGCTCAGTTGGTTGAGCAAATGCCTTCGGCTCAGGTCATGATCCCAGACTTCCAGGATCGAGTCCCGGGTTTCCAGCTCCTTGGGGAGTCTGCTTCTCCCTCTGACCTTCTCCTCTCTCATGCTCTCTCTCACTCATTCTCCCTCAAATAAATAAATAAATAAAATCTTAAAAAAAAAAAAAAAAAACTATAACAGTTGGATGCTAGGGCAGAGTGAAAATTTATTCTTCACTTCCTGTAGCAATGGGTTTGCTAAAGGAATGAATGATGCATTCACCTCTTGCAGAGAGAATATTAAAGTTGTACAGAATAATAAGTCATTTTAAAAATGGGGAAGAACTGTTTACATAAAAAGAAATTGATATGTCCATCATAGATCACTCTAAATAATTTATTTCAGCAGGCCCTCAAGGATCTAATTCTAACAGGAACTAAGTGTGAGTTCTTACACTTGAAAATAAGACTGAAGGCTTTAAGATGGTCCATAATTCAGAATATTCATATACTTATGTTGGTAATTGTTTTCTCCCAATCGTTCTGAATTGAAGATGTCTTTTTTTTTAATAAAGATTTTTATTTATTTACTTGAGAGAGAGTGAGAGAGAGTGCATGAGAGGTCAGAGGTCAGAGGTCAGAGGGAGAAGTAGACTCCTCGCCAAGCAGGGAGCCTGATGCGGGACTTGATTCCAGGCCTCCAGGATCATCTAACCAACTGAGCCACCCAGGTGCCCCGAATTGATGGTGTCTTGCCAGAGAAATGAAGAGGCCATATTTATGCATCTTTCCAGCTGTGGCTCCCTAAATCAATTACTTGGCATTAATTCATCACTTTTAGATTTTTCCACGAGTAAAAAGGTATTTTTTTAAAGAAAGAGCTGATAACTGTAATGATATAAAGAAATTTAGGGTTCACACCAACAAATGAATCACTAATGTGCAAAAGGCCTTGTTCAAGGCCACCCTCTAAGAGGAGGGACAGGCTTCATGAGCTGTCAGGGATCCTCTGTATTTACCACATTATGTCATGTGTATTTGAGCCACATCTTTTCCTTTAGTTATTTCTAAAGGAGTGGGAATTCAGGGTTGGAAGAAGATGAGAGGTGGATACAATAGATTTGGGAAACCAGTGAATAGAGAGGAAGGTGAGAAGCAGGTGCAGGGAGAATGCCTGCCTAATGCTAATGACAGGGCTCCAGGGAGAAGGTTCTAGCCGCCCAGTGACTCCATGATTCCTGCTCCTCCTGGAGCTGGAGGATCAGCTTTCTTATGTGCCCATCTTTCCAACTAAGGAACACTGTGCATGTACATTCTCATAACAAACCTCTGATTTTCACAGTTGACATGGATAAACTCCCAACTGTTCCCTTCTTCCTTTCTTCTTTGTTTCCAGTCCCCCACTGCATCACCACCAGAATCATCTGTCTAAAATGCAAATTTGATCACTCCATTCTCCTACTATAGAATGGTTTCTCACCAATGGCTTCTCAGTCCTACGTTGGCTTTCGAGATCATCCGCGCCCTGCCTCCAGCCTGCGTTAGCCCCTGTGGTTTCTGGGGCTCTCCCTCTCAGCTCTGCACTCACAGGGGACCTCAACGGGTACACTCTCTCCACCCTGGTGTTTTACCCACCGTCCTCTCTGCCTGGAATTCTCTCTTCTTTCCCGCATTCCGCCTGCGGTATGGTCTGCCTGTGGAAACTCTTTATCATCCTGGAAGACCTAGGTCTTCATCTAGGAAGCCTTCTCTGGCCTTCCAAACAGAGATGAGCTCTTTTCCCCTGTGTCCCTTCACGGGGACACGTGTGGCCTTCCTTATACTATTGTAGCAACCGTTTGTTCCGATCAATTCTAGTTTTATCATTCTTTCTCAAAGTATGGCCCGAAGAACAAAGGCCTCAACAATGTCTGCCTACGAAAAGCACCAATGCCTTGCTCTCATTTTCAACAGGCTTCTTCCGGGACTAAGGTTTCACAACCCCTGGCCTCAAGGGCTGGTGTCACCGATTGGTAAGCGGTAGGTAAGGAATGAATACAAATATCTAATTGCTTTAGAACCATGGGCTGGGCTTCTGTGGCTCCTTGTCTAGGTGAGTAGGTTACAGCTCAGGGTCTGTTAAGCCTTGTTCACCATAATGTCTATCCCAGAGCCTAGCCTAGGGCCCTGGGGCATGTTAGGTACTAAATGAATGCTTTTCCACTGGAAGAAGCTAGGGCTTGCAGAAACTCTGAGGACCATGCAGCAGCGCAGAGATGCAGCCAAAGCATCAACAAGATTAGCACAAGGCCTGTTCAGTTCCTCAGGAGGCAGTAAGTAAGAGCAAGATCATAGCTGGCAACGCTCTGATGTTCCTTTGTAGAAATCCTTGATGTGGGCTGAGAAATGTCAAATCCAGATTTGATTAAGCCCAACTCCAAATCCCCAAGGCAAGTGTGTATCCACGGTCTTAATGTAATTATTGGAGCCACCTCCGTCTGCTGCTTTCAAAAGGGCTGAGCTAGCACCCTATCCATTGATACCGACTCCTACAAAATGAAGCCTGCGATTAATTCAGCACGTTCCAGGCAGATAACGCCTAAAAAGCTTGAGCTGGTTTCTTCCCGAAAATTGAAGTATTAAATTAACCTCCCCTCCCCCCAAAATAAATAAAAGCCCTCTGATCCGCAGTCAAGCCAAGAGACAGGGTGGGTCTCCAAAGCTACAGCAGAAATCAAAGTTTTGGTTTCTTTTGCTTAAGGCTAGACTGTTGTCTGTTTGGAGCTTTCCACTTCCTCGCTGAAATGATAACCTATCAATTTTCAGTTAACCCGTACTTTGAATTTCTAAAGGCAGAAGCCAGTAAACGGTGCAAGCTGATGCGAGGGCAGCGGACCCGTTGTGTATTCAGTAGATGGAAGGGGAAACTTGGCTTGCTCTGTTTATATACACTTGAAGGATGGACAAAAACAAACAAACAAACAAAAAAACCAAAAAAACAACTCCAGTCAGAACCGAGTCCCAAACCAAAGTAGGCAACACTGGGATTTATCAAATTAAACCCAAATGCCACAGCTTCACTGGAACAGACCAGATTTCACCACCGCATTCTCAGAGGGAAGATGGGTGGGCGGGGCCGCGACTCCCAAGCTCAACCACAAGCCCTAGCTCCACTGTGTTCTGTGAAATTCAGAACACATTTGTTCTTTTAATTTTCACCCCTTCAAAATGTACTCCTGCCCTTCCTTAGGGTCTTCCTGGAACAAAAATACTAAGAGCCAAAACCCCAGCAGAAAGGCTGCTTTATTGTGAAATCCAATCTGAGTAAAAGCAAGAGGACCAGCAATCTTTCCACCTGGCCCAGTGGTGAAGTCTAGCTGATCCACAGGTTTAGAAAATCAGGAAAAGGTCTGATGAGCTGTCAAACCACTGAGATTTTAGATTTTTGCTTGTCACTCTATATAGAAATGATTCAGAAATTTCCTTAATTCCAGAAGCTTCTCAGAGCAATAAGGCTGAGAAGAGAAGTCTCTGGGGGACCCTAGAAAAATCTCACGTTTCCGGAACATTTGAAATGAGGCCAAGCCAGATATCCAGAGGTTATAATGGATTCTATTGGAGCAGTCTATCCCAAACATACCACAAATGATAGATCAGTTCCAAACCAACCTCTGGTATGGAGGGGTGGGAAAAGCAAATGATTTTTCACCATTTTTTGGTTCCTACAGCAACAGCTAATCCCAGACATGGCTGTGACATTAAGGCTGGAGTCCCGACAGCAGCTGCTCCTGAGATGACTCGTTTAAATATCAAACACTCTTTTATGCACAAATGATATTAGACATAGTCCTGCCTTTCAGGGGCTCCCTTGCCTCAAAGCATCCATTGTCTATTCTCTCTTGGCTTACATACGACATCCAAACTCATGTAAATCGTTTCCAGCTTGCTCTCACCTATTCTTCCCTCTTCCCACCCTCTCTGCCATGCATTCTACCCTCCAGACCAAGGGTTGGCAAACTTTTTCTGGAAATAGTCACATCATAAATATTTTAGGCTTGCAGGCCATGTGTTCTTTTGTCACAACCATTCAATTCTGCTGTTGTAGAACAAAAGCACTCATCATTAAGACATAAATGAATGAACATGGCTACGTTTCAATAAAATCTCACTTAAAACCAGAACAACAACAAAAGAATGAAAAACAAGTAGCAGGCTAGATTTGTCCCCAGACTGTGGATTGCCAACCCCTGTTTTATATAGACCAATTTATTCCTCTAAAGATGGTGGTTTCTTCTGCCTTGGAGCTTTTGTCCTTTTCCCCCACCTCAAATAAATTAATTTATTATTTTTTGGAAGACTATAATGTGTCAGATCTTGTGTCTCACGATCTAGAGATGTAGCAGTGAAAAAAGACACCATTTTCTACTGTATAGAATTTAGATTCTTGTGGAAGCAAATAGATCATAAATAAGTAGCAGACAAAAGTATAATGCCATGTGGAACCAGGAGGAAGAAAAATAAGGCAAAGTAAAGGCGTGAGAATGTTACTTTAAATAGAGTGGTCAAGGGCGACTGGGTGGCTCTCAGAGGGTTAAGCCTCCACCTTTGGCTTATTTGGCTTAGGTCATGATCTCAGGGTCCTGGGATGGAACCCCACATTAGGCTCTCTGCTCAGCGGGGAGCCTGCTTTCCCCCTCTCTCTCTGCCTGCCTCTCTGCCTACTTGTGATTTCTCTCTCTCTCTCTCTCTGTCAAATCAATTAATAAAATTTTTTTAAAAAATAGAATGGTCAGGGAAGATCACTTTGACCAGGTGAGACAGGAACAAAGGTGAAGATAGAGTAGGAGTTCAATGAATATGAATGAGGGAGTGGGGGGTGGGGAGGGGGGTGGTTTGAGGGGGGAGTGTTCCAGGGAGAGGGAGTAGCAAGGGCAAAGCACCCAAGGCAGAGCATTCTTGGTATACTGGAGGAAGCAAAAGGAGGCCAGTGTGGTTGTAGCATAGTGAATGAGTGAAGGATGAGATCAGAGAAGAACCTGTGGGCAAGGTTTTTTAGAGCCTTATAGGCCAAGGAAATTACACCCCGGATTACATTTGATTTTTATTGTAATTAAGATAGGAACCCACTGAAAGGTTGAGAGCAGAAGGTAGTATGATCTGCCTTATATTTTCATAGGATCACTCTGCTGGCCCTGTGTAAGATAAAGGGTGGGAGGTAAGAATAAAAGCAGAGAGACCCACTAAGGAGGCTACTGCAATAATCCAGGTCACAAATGCTGTTCAGGGTGATTACAGTGAAGGCAGTATGAGTTGTCAGATTCTGAATATATCTTGACCGCAAAGCTGAAAGGTAAGGTGTGAAGGAAATACTCGAGGATCATGTCAAGAATTTTGACCTGAGCCACTGGAAGGATGAAATCTGATTTATTGAGAGAGCAAAAACTGTCGGAAGAACAGATGGGGGTGGGAATAATGAAGATATTTTAAAAATTATGTTACGTTTAAGATGCCTATTGGGTCTCTAAGTGAAAAAGTTTAAGTAGACAGTTGAATAAATGCTTTTGAGTTCAGTGGAAATAACATGGATAGAGGTAGCTGTCTGGGAGTGATCTGTGATGGATGGTATTTATTTATTTATTTATGTGTGTAATTTTTAAATTTAAATTGAATTAGCCAACAAATAATACATTCCTAGTTTTTTAAAAATAATCTTTTTTATTACATTATGTTAGTCACCATATAGTACATCATTAGTTTTTGATGTAGTGTTCCATGATTCATTGTTTGCGTATAACACCCAGTGCTCCATGCAATATGGGTGGGGCTGGTGATGGGTAACAAGGAAGGCACATATTGGATGGATGGTATTTAAAATCTGGAAATGATGGACGACTGCCTTCGGCTCAGGGCGTGATCCTGGAGTCCCGGGATCGAGTCCCGCATCAGGCTCCCAGCTCCATGGGGAGTCTGCTTCGCTCTCTGACCTTCTCCTCGCTCGTGCTCTCTCTCACTGTCTCTCTCTCTCTCAAATAAATAAATAAAATCTTTAAAAAAAATAATAATAAAATCTGGAAATGAGGTATAATCCGTTAAGGAGAAGTGAGAAGAGAATAGAGGTCAGGGACTGAGTTCTGAAGCACTCCAACACTTGGAGGCTGGGAAGAGGAAGAGGAGCCAACAAAGGACTTAAAAGGAGTAACCCATGAGATAGGAAGTGAAGTAAGAGTGGCTTCCCAGGAGCAAAGTGAAGAAAGTCTTTTAAGAAGGAGGAAATGAACAACTCTGTGAAATATTGCTAACATATTGAGCAAGATGAGGACTAAGGCATGACCCAGATTTGGCAACATGGGAGCTATTTTTTGTTTGATGAGTAGTGAGGATAAAAGCCTGTACAGAGTGTATATGACAGAGAATGGGGGAGGCCCAAATAGCACCTTCTTTCCCCTGGGATCCTATAATACCTTATGCTCTTAAAACATTTCTCACAATTATAATTATTGGCTTCTATTTCTATCTCCTCGGCTAATCTGTGAGCAATCTGGATGCTGAGACATGTTTCATTCATCCTTTCTACAACACAACACAGGCACAAACTAAGTACTCATTAAATGTTTGTTGAATGAATATGAAATTGTAATCTAAGAAAGAGAGTTTTCACGTGAATGAGTATGAGTACCATTTAGACTAGAAAAAGTAATACTCATAAACAGAGCTTGAGAAGAGGGAGAATGAGTACTATATGCTATGGTATGGTGTTATGACAATAGAGATGTTTGGGTTTCTTTGAACATTTTAATCTTCTTGTCTTGAACTTACACACAAATTGCTCTCCATAGTGTATGGTGAGATCACTTTAGTAGAACTAGTCCAATTTTTCTGAAAAAGATATTGAAGCTCTGGAAGGTTTAGGAAATGTGCCCTCACCCTGTAGACTGTGTGTACTTGGTATAAGATTCTATAAAATGTGTTCCTCTCCTTTTGTGTTTCCAAAGTTACAAATACATTTCCATTAGAAGAAACCTTCCCAAATCCCTATTACACTATCCTTTTTTTTTTAAGATTACATTTTTTTAAAGATTTTATTTATTTATTTGACAGAGAGCGAGATCACAAGTAGGCAGAGAGGCAAGCAGTGGGGGGGGGGGAAGCAGGCTCCCTGCTGAGCAGAGAGCTCGATGTGGGGCTCAATCCCAGGACTCTGAGATCATGACCTGAGCTGAAGGCAGAGGCTTAACCCACTGAGCCACCCAGGCACCCCAGATTACATTTTTTAAAATGATAATTGCCACAGGAAGTTACCTTGGGGTCTGAATAACATTGGTTTGATTAATTCTCTCTTGGTTGGAATGATTATTTGAGCATTCAGGCCTTAGTGCCATGACTTTTAAGGTCCAGAAGCAAAAATTATTACATGATGATTCAAGTGACTTTCTGATTATACTGCTTAATAAAATTAACACTGAAGTCTGAAACGCTGTGTCCAGAAGTCAAATGGTGATTTTCCATGGGTCTATTAAAAAAAAAAAAGTTCCAATTTCAAAGGATAAAATGTTGTAGTGCTTCTATCTCCAAGTGAGTAAGGATTAGTAAGTAGTTCAGTTAGTTCCTGCAAATTAGGGATTCAGTTATATTTTATTTATTCAATATGGGAGAAGTTTTTGTGAGTGTTGGATGAGTCATTTCTTAAGACCAAAGCCAAGCTAAATTAGAGTAGTCCCTGGCTGAAGATATTTTTATTGCAATGAGTAGGTCTCTCTTTGGGTTTTGGATACACAGGTGTGGTCAACCTTTGGCATGGAAAGTAAGCAGAATCATACATTCTAAAGCAATGACTCCTAATGTCTTGAATACGTAATGCTACAGAGACAGCTACACACTTTTGTTATAAGAAACCAAAACCATGTGACAGAGAAAATTAGGTAGAAGTTGTTGAATTTGTTTTCCCTTTATCTTCTGCTTATCAGTGACCCCAAGGATGCAAATATCTCCTTTTTACAAAAAGGACTTAATTTATATAGTTTACAGAGGAATAACCTTCTAGAAAACTGTTCTTGTGAACTACTCTTTTGTGCCTATCAAGCTTTCTATTTTGCGGGTCGTGGATTTAATAGGTTGTAATGCTGTTTAAACACCATAGATATTTAATGCACCATGAAAAGCCCCTAAGCTATGGGAAATTACAAAAATGTCTCAGTGCCATGGTCACAAATGTGAATGATCTTCTCAACACAAACTTCAAAGGTAAAATGAAATTACATTTCCCATAGATTTCCGAGTGTTCACTGTCCAGTGACCATGGCCCCCCAGATGGCACCCATGACTCTCTTAAGATTCTGTTCCAGCCAGCCAGCCAACCGTCAGCTATGGTCGCTCTGAAAACTCATTTCTTGGTAATATTGGGAGCTTTTTCAAGGTTACAGCCAAGAGGTGGCAACCATACTTATCTTTTGGGCATATAAAATAATGACTTTGTGCGGGTCAGGGAGTAGTTTCCTCGTGGTGGTAGTGCCAGTATAAGAGGTGGTTGAATCAGGCGTCTCTGGTCTAAACAGAGTATCTATCAATAAAGCAATCATATGGCAAGTGCTTGTTTTTCATAATCAATTTTGGCAAACTAATAGAAATCAACAGATAGTTTAAAATTAGTATATAAAGATTATAATTACATAGATATTATATAGACAATTATATATATAATAATTTCAGAATTTGAGAAACTCATGGAAGGGAATAAAATATTATGGCCTTAGCACACAGCATGGGGGGTGCAAACATGATGAAGGAGGCTTCTGGTTTATGTTTCTTCTCATTTTTATGCTTATTATTCTTTAAAAAAGATTTATCTATTTATTTGAAAGAGGGAGATATGAGTGGAAGGAACAGAGGGAGAGGGAGAGAGAATCTTAATCAGACTCCACACTGAGCCCAACATGGGACTTGATCTCAGCGTCGCAAGATCACAACCTGAGCCGAACCCCAGAGTCTGATGCTCAACCTACTGCTCCACCCAGGAACCCCTCATTTTTATACTTACTAAAGAGCAAGAGAAAGTTTATGAGATTTTATTTTTTAAGAGAGTAGAACTTTATGCTTTCTTTACTAAAAGGGAGAAGTCAGTATCTTCTCCAAATCAGTAATAACCTCTAGTTGATAAAGGGGATTGTGTGTCAGCCCAGTGAGTTCTTGGTGATTAGAGACCGAGTATACATCAAGTTCAATAACTGATTTTTATTTTTTTTAATTTCTTTAAATATTTATTTATTTATGAGAAAGATCGAGAGTGCACACACAGGTGTGGTAGCGGGGGTGAGGAGGAGAAGCAGAGGGAGAGGGAGAGAGAATCTCAAGCAAACTCCCCGCCAAACACAGACCCTGATGTAAGGCTCCATCTCATGACCCTGAGACCATGACCTGAGCTGAAATCCAGAGTCGGAGGCTTAACAACTGAGCCACCCAGGCACCCCAATCACTAATTTTTGAACATGGCAGTACCTGTAAGCATTCTTGGAAACAGGACAACCAGGTAACAAGCTTTCTTGTATTAATTAGTTCTCTGCAAACCAGGGTGTTCTCTGTCTTCCCTAGGTTTTAGTAGTTCTGAACAGCCACCCTCCTAGTCCCCCACCATCTCCTGCAGGCTACACACAAATAGAAAACTTATTCTTTTTTGTCTCTCTTTCCTTTTTTTAAAAAAAAATTCTCCCTCGTTCCCTTCCTCCTCAACAATTTGCAAGTGGGCTGTACATGTTTTTCAAAGGTAGCGTAGTGGTTTATAGAAAGACTCGGTGTGAAGAGCCCTGGGTTTGAGTGTTCCCCTTAGGCCAGTTATTATACTTAACCAAGTTTTAGATTTTTCATCTGTAAAATGGGGCTACCCATTACTGCCTTCAGGGTTGTTTTAGAGATGAGTTGAGATAATATTGTTAAAAGGTTCAACAGTGCACAGTATGCATGACTCATAGTTATTATTACTGAAAAAAATTGACAAATTGACTTAGAAAAAACATACGAAACATTATAATTCTTCCACAGAAATAATATTTGTGAGGACCTAATAGGCCCATTAACTGTGAAATTTGCTCAAACTGACACTGATAGGAATAAAATGCAGACCTTTGTCATCCAACTCCAGGCAAGTTTCATTTTGTACAGACACAAAGAAAAGGGTGAGCTAAGAAAAAAAAAAAAAAAAAAACAACCAACAACAACAAAAAAACCCCACAACATAAAAAGCTGCTAACTTGACACTTAAAATTGTATATTTCTGCTCTTCATTTGGTCCAAAAAAATGTATTAGAAAGTGTATTTGGCCTAACAAGCTGACAATGTGTGGTATGGGTCAATTAGGGTTATAACATAACACAAAGACCAGGGCCTCATCGGAGTTTGGTGCTTTACAATAGATGAAAAAGCAAAAGGAGATTTAATCAGCTTACATGGGCTTGGGATTCTCTTCCCTCCTCTTAGAAGAAGGAATCTTGCTTTATTCTGCTTATTTCCTGAGGAGAGCCCTCCTCCCTCCCTCAAGCATTCAGGCTAATTACAACTGGTGAGGTAGTTTCCAGGCTGAATAAGAAATCAAAAGGGAAGGGAGGGGAGGCGGTGTGGATTTCAGAGAAAAAAATAACTTAAGAAAAAGTATGTTCTCAGAGGGGGAAAAACTAGAGAATCAGGTCATTGAGTTGGAGCCAGGAAAAATCCACACGAGTGGAAATTGGATCGATGCGAGTATTTTATATTAACACATCCAAAGGCTGAATGTGCCTGGCCCAGAGGATGCTCTTCCCCCTCCTGGAAAGTGGCTGGGGGCTGAAAGACCTCTAGGCTTTTCTATGTCATATTCATTCACTAATCAGCGCTATTCATCCCATCGCACACGTGGTCTCATATTAGGTGCCCTGGAAAACAGGAGGACCACATAGCAACGATTATAATCAAAACCACTGCAGACTCTTATTTCAGCTTCTGAAATATGAAGGAAGCTTCAAAGCAGACATGCCTCCAATGAAAACCAGCACTCTTTTCTTTTCTTTTTTATCTTTCCTTTTTTCCTTTTCTTTTCTCTTTTTTTCCTTGCTTCTGCTAAGTCCACAGTTTTAGATTCAAGTACTTGACAATTATATATCAATAGAGACAGAATGCATTTTGCCTAAAACAAAGATATAAATGGTTTAAAGGGCAAGCAAAGTGTCATGTGTCAGTAGACATTAGTTGAGGTTAAACTCTGCAGATGTGACTAGAATGTCGACATCTCTGTTAGCGTCAATATCTTGAAATTGGTGATGTGGCTTGGCATACGTATTTCCTTAATGACCTCCAGGGAGAGATGAGAATATCCAACGGTACTCCACACATCTGAGGGTCCTAAACTCATTTCTCTCATTTACAGCAAAAATTGTCAAACCTCCTTTTATCCAAATTTCAATTGAAGATTTGACATGAAGCACAAAATACAAACCTGAAAATCTTGCCCCCCCCAAAAAAAATCAATATTTTCTTTTTGATTGTATGGCTAAGTATGTTGCAACTGAGGTAATACTGGGCCTGAATTTGAGGGTGAGGACCTAATGCATCCGGCAACACACTACAAAATCCACTCAAGGCGACATTAACAAGAATGAAATGCAGACCTTTGTCACCCAACTCCAGGCAAGTTTCATTTCGTATAAACACACAGAAAAGGCTGAGATAGAGAAAACAGAAAACAAATCTTACATGGCTCAGAAAACAAAAAACAAAAAACAAGAGGAGTTTTCTTTGGTTTACCGGTTTAATCATACATCCCTAATTGCTATTTGCTGTGTTCTTTTTTGTTTGCCCTCTCAACTTGCCTCACCTAATGTGTCATATTTTAGATGACTTAGGAGGAGTTTTTGTTTTGTTTTATTTTATCTTGCTAATCCCAGGTTTTAATGACTTGTTGAAGTCTTATCCCTGTGTTATAGTTCAGTTTAACTTTCTAAATTAGTGTGTAGTACTTATGATCCCAGCTGGACCAGTGGTTCAGATCCATACGGTTCTAGTTCTAGATGAAAGTCTCTGCAGGAGAACTTTTGATGTATACCAGTCCCTGGCCCATTGAACCAGATTAGCTGGAATTGGGGCCTGGGAGCTAGCCAGTTCTTTCTAAATTAGAAATGGCAAAACTCTGTCTCATTACTATGCTCACTGTATCTACTGCTGTGTAATAAACTATCCCAATACCTAAAGCCTTAAAATAATGAGTTACTGTTTTTGATGATTCTGTGGGTCAGGAATTTGGGCAGGACTCAGCTGGCTGGCTCTTCAGCTCCACATGATGTCACCTGGGGTCATTCAGCTGCAGTTAAAGCCCAAAGACCCAAATAAGGTTTGATTCATGTGACTGACACCTCAGTGTCAAGACGCCTCTCTCTCCACATGGCCAGCATGGACTTCTTGACATATGGTGGTCTTGTTAGGCAGACTTCTTGAATGCTTTAAATTTGCTTTAAAAGAGAGGAGGCAAAACTGCTAGTCCCTCTCAAGGCATAGCTTCAGAAGTCCCAAATCACTTCTTCCAAATTCTGTTTGTCAAAGCAAGCTACAAGCCTAGCCCAGATTTAGGGGGAGGGGAAATCACCTCTACCTCTTGATCTGAGGAGCAGCATACAAGGGCTGAGAAGTTGCTGGTGGCCATATTTTGAGACTATACATTTATACACCATCAGTTCCTGATCCTAAAGTCATGGCAAATATTTCTAGCTTATTGTGGTGGCTTCTCCCACTGAATGTGGAATCAGAATTGTTCTCAACACCTCACCTCAGAGGTCAGAGGTCAATAGATTGTAGCTACCATGCAGATCGAAATGTGCTGACATACCTCTTTATTGGGAAGAGAGGAAGTTCTAATCTACCCCTTCTGTGGAATAGGAAGCAGAAATATTGGCGTTCCCTGGGAAGACTAGGAAAGCCGTGCCTGAGGGGAAGGTCAGGCTCATGAGTTCTCACAACAATCTTGTAAAGTAGAAATTTCAGGTTTTGTTATTCTTCTCTAGTTAATAAATGGGAAAACTGGGGCTGACCAAACATGAGGTGCCATTTTAGGTGCTACAGAGGGCATAGAACTTCTTAGACATTGTTACAGTTCTTAGATCTTCCTGGCAGAGGAAAAGTACTTAAACAACTAATTCCAATACCCAACAGAATGAAATGTAGATTATTAGAGAAGTAGGAACAAAATGATCCTGGGAGTCAGAGGCAGGAAAGATTCACTGGAGGGATCTGGCTGGACTTTATGGGGCTCAAGGATGATAATAGGATAATTTCTTCAGAGGAGAATGATGTGAACATTAGAGAATTAAGAGAATATTAAGAAAATTAAATAAGTCAGTTTTGCAAAAACATCCTCTTGAAGATCATGCTATAGAGAAAAAGATGCCATTTCATGACATCATACATTTTGGTTGCAGAACTTACACCAAAACAAATCCGAATTCATTTGGTCCTTGTTAATTCTAAGAATTCCTGTATAAATATGCATCCATACAATAAAGTGTTTAAATGTATATTTCAATAAAGTTAATTTCATAATTTTAGTTTTCTTTTTCAAAATGGGTATCCAGTCAAACCTATTTTTTTCTCACTACTTACTATGAAATTTAAGACCTAATTTTTGGTTGCTTTATTATAAGTCATATTTTTCTGTTATCAGTTATTTTTGGGTTATAAAGTTAATGCACAAAAAGTACCTACTTATCATATAATGAGTGCTTCATAGAAGTTAGTCATTTATTTTCAGTAAGTTTTTCATTTTATAACAGTTTTAGATTTGCAGAAAAGTTGTGAGGATAGTATGAATTTCTTATACGCCCTGCATTCAGTTTCCCCAATAGCATCTTGCATTTGTGTGGTACATTGTATGGTGTATTTGTAAAAACTAATGAACCACTGGTGATATATTATTATTATCTAAGGCCCATACTTCACTCAGATTGTAATAGTTTTTACCTAATGAACTTTTCTCTTCCTGCATCCCACTCAGAATACACATTAAATTTAGCAGTCATGTCTCTTTAGGCTATTCTTGGCTGGGACAGTTTCTCAGACTTTCCTAGATTTTAATGACCTTTACAGTTTTGGGGAGTACTAGTCGGATGTTTTGTAGGATGCCTCTGCACTGGGATGTGTCTTATGATTAACACTGGGATTATGGGTTTTGCAGAGGAAGACCAGATAAGTTAAGTTCCATTTTCATCACATCGTATCAATAGTATATGTATCAACATGACTTATCCCTATTGATGTTAACTTTAGTTACCTAGCTAAGGTAGTGTTCATCAGTTTTTTCATCCATAAAATTACTTTCCCTTCCTCCTTCCAAACTGTACTTTTTGGAAAGAAGTTAGTACACACAGTCCATGCTTAAGGAGTTGGGGGATATGCTCTGCTTCTTATCTATAAATAATTGAGAAATATGCATGGGAGCTTTGTCTATTTCCTTGCCCCTGCCCCCCAATTATTTTATGTATTTATTCAATTCTTTATATCAATATGGACTCATGGATTTTTTTAAATTTGGGGTTATAATCCAATACTACTTTATTTTATTGCTCAAATTATTCCAGCTTTGGTCATTAGGAATTCTTTCAATCAAGTCTTGGGTCTCTTTGAAACACTCCAGTTGATGTGAACTTGTTTTTTGTTGTGGGAGTGTTTTTGATTTTGTTTGTTCTTCTGAGCAGTTCCTTACTTCTTGGCCCTACAGGATGCTCCCATTTCAGCTTTTGTACTTCCTGTCTCAGTCCTACAATCAGCCATTTCTTCAGGAATCCTGGGTAATTTTATGGGAAAATGGTGTTAGAATCCAAGATCTGGATGCTAGATGTGCTCATTGTTAGTGGGTGTTACTGTTTCTAGATCTTCTCAACTGACAGAGTAAAAAAATTTTTATGTGCATACCAGTTTATGTATGTACACATATCTATAAATATTTCTATACATAACTGTCTGTGTATTAAGCTTAATATTAGTTCATTCTGAAGTCTCCAACTCTAGTCCATTTCCACATCAATTATCCTAGCCTCTTCCCCTTGCTCCTCTTTAATTTCCTACTCTGACAGGTGAGACGCTTGGTTCCAACACCTCCATCCATTTATTTAATTGTTCCATTCCTATGAACAGAGAAAGTGTTATCAAATATTCTAACCAATATTTAACTCTATCAGCTACAGTACAGAGCCCATATGCAGTTTTTGTTTTTGTTTTTGCCTTTAATCTCACAGAATCTACTCTTTCCCAAAGTTGCTTAGGTTGGTCTCTTTCCCTCCACTGTCTTCTGTGAGCTTGGTTCTTACACTTGTCACATAGCTAGATTGTTTTCTCATATTCTGCTTTCCACTCAATATCCTGAAAGATCTTTTAAAATTTTGCACACATTAAGGTTCATTCTTTGTGCCATACATTTCCATGGGTTCCTTTTTTTTTTTTTAGATTTTATTTATTTATTTTGACAGAGACAGAGAGATCACAAGTGTGCAGAGCAGCAGAGGCAGAGGGAGAAGCAGACTCTCCACTGAGCAGGGAGCCTGATGAAGGGCTCATTCCCAGGAGCCTCAGATCATGACTTGAGCTGAAGCCAGATGCTTATCCGGCTAAGCCACCCAGGTGTCCCTCCATGGGTTTCAACAAATATGTCATGTCATGTATACATGCCATTATTATTTTTATTTAACAAAGATTTGTATGATGTTTTCAATATGATAGCCATTAACTTACTTAATCCTTTTAGCAACATTATTAGACAGATACCATTAGTACATCATCTCTGGTATGGGAAAGGAAGTTAAGACAGAGCAATTAAAGTAATTTCCTTAAAATCACAAAGCTAACATGGGTAGATCTAGGATAAAAAACTAGAACATCTATGCTCCTAACTGCTATACTATCCTGTATCCTTGGTATCATAATCATTTCTTCCACTTTATTTTTATGGCTTTTTTTCTCTCCTTTCCCTTCATCCTAAAACAATTTCCTTTTAACCACACACTGAATTTAAATCAGACCTGTTACACCTCTATACCAGACCTTTCAAATGTTTTTTTATTTCAATATGTTTATTTTCCATATAAAAGCTAATCTTCATTCCAATAAAAGTTTTTAAAGTAATTATGTTAAAATATAATTTATTCTGTAAGTTGAATAGAGGTCAGAGAACAATATAAGGTAGAGAGAAAAACACATTACGGGTGTGTTTTGAGATATAATTGATATATAACATACTATGTTATATAACATAAATTGATATATAACATATTAATTTCAGCTGTGAAACATAAAGATTTGATATTTGCATACATTGTGAAATGATCACCACAGTAAGTCTAATTAACATCCAGTAAGTTGTTCCTGATTTCAGAAGTTTGAGGGGTGCAGACAGATAGGAGAACCATGCTAAAATCTTTGCACAGGAGCTGACACATACTCTGACAGTTCCCTTGACAGTTACTCTAACAGTTATTCTGAAAGTTACTCTGACAGAACTAACTTGCTATCCATGTGAGTCACAGCAGCTGACCAATCCTTTTCAGCTTTGGAAACAAAGGTGCTCACATATTAAACATGAGATTTTCAAGGAAGGGCAGTATGAAAAATTACTTGTCAGTCAGTTATAAATGGTCTCTCTTTCCCTGTCATCCTCCAAAAAATACAAAAGCAGCCTTTCTGTCACTTTCAGAAATTCTAGGAACTGCTGAAAGAAAAGGAGAGTGTTTAAAGAGGATAGGTATGTTGGAGATATTCATAAAACTTTTAAGGAGACACAAGACCTGGATCAAGGTGCTTTCACTATTTTCCCTCTCCTCACTAGATTTAGAATAAAAATACTGGCAGAAAGAGTGGGCAAATCTATTCAAGCAAATATTATATGGGTGTTAAGAAAGAAGGTCATCAAATTAACTAATTACTTCCTATCTATCCTTGGTGTAATAATCAAAATCAACTGCTGTCAGAGGTAGCTCAGAGAGAGTACACACTCCATTCAATGTTCACTTGGCTTTTAAAATCTCAAAAGCTTATGTTTCGGAAATTCTAAGATGTTTTATTTTTCATTGTGCTATGAGCAAGTCCAAAATTCAGGCCAATGGCAGTGGAAATTATGCTGCCAATGCCTGGATATTAAAGGTCTCCAGGGGTGCCTGGCAAACTCAGATGGTAGAGCATGTGACTCTTGATCTCAGGGTCGTGAGTTCAATCCCCATGCTGGGTGTAGGAAGAAGAGTTTATTAAAAAAAATTTTTTTTAATATTTAAAAAAATTAAAAAATAAAGTTCTCCAGTGGACAGAAAGGGAAAGGTAATTAATGTCTACTGAGTACATACAAGGCACTCGACACTTCTAATTCATGTTCCATTTAAACCTCACGACAACCCCATGTGGCTCCTGTAGGTCAATTAGGGAATTTGGTGTTGGTTTTAATGCAAAGGGAGCTCTTGAACATGAGAAAATAGAGACTGTGGGAGACATTCAGACTCTCTCACAGAAGCAGGTAGTGGAGGTGGCACCAGAACTCAAGTCTGGAGCCTCTGAGCTCCATGTTCCTTGTTCCACATCTTCGGTCACTAGCTTCTGAGCACCTGGCTGGGAAGGGGGGTGGACTGGGGGAGATAGGGTATACTGGGGGAGATGGGAGTGAGCAGTGAGAAGACAGTCAGACAGAGGAGTGCTTGGGGAGGAAGGTGGGTGGGGCTGAGGTGATGAGGGGAAAACAGAGCCCTGGCAGGCCAGGGAAGACTTGAAAAGAAGCTCTGCCTGGATAGGTTGGCTCAAAGTCCCCAGTGTGATCCCAGTCTCTCTTCACCTGTTAGATCCAGTTCATGGGCAGTTTCCAATAGCCCCTTAGGAGGGACCTCCCTTTCATTGGTGGCCCAGTGATAACCAGAGAGCTGAGGCATTATAAGCCTTCTTCAGCATTGCAGTATTTCCCATCATGAGCTTAATTTTCCTCAGGACCTAGCTCCTGAGAGGTCTTGGCTTCTCAGTCAAAAGGACCTGGGATCATCGGGCAGTGATTCTCCGATTTATTGCCTCTGTTCTACATTCCTGATCTATGAATATTTGCAGACATAGGGACCAGCTTTCCAAAGCCCAGCATAAGCTGCTTTAATTCTGTCATTGTCCTATAATTTCATGGAAATGGCTGCTATGAAGCCAACAAATGACTAATAAAATCCCTCTGCCCACTCATTTTTAATGTCATTCTGGAACTCCAGAACAGGGACCATCTGCTCACAGTGCTTACTTTAATATAAAGGAGTGCCTGAGTTGGAAATCATATTTCTGAGAGAAGGCTGGAACAAGTCTTCTGTTTGTGACCCCAAAGCACAGCAAAACAAGTCTAGCATTTCGTTTAGGCAGTGATGAGATACAGCTGAGGGCTGCATATTCAGCTCTGCCTGTAGGCACGTTAAATTTTACACACATGTGATACACAGATATCAATCAATACTACTCATAACCATCACATCTATTGAACACTCTCCATGTGCCAGTGGCAATGTGCAAAGCATGCGGGTGATTTTGTAAAGGGTAAGTGTTGTTCGTGTACCAACTTTATATGGGAAGTAAATAGAGACTTACAGAAGTGACGTAAACTGGCTCCAAGTCACACAGCTAGTAAATAAAAGAGCCGGGCTTGGAAACCAGAATCATCAGTTTCGACATATGTGCCCTGAGCAATTGCGTTATTTGCAGGAAGGACTTTTTGAAGAAAAGTCATCCTCAGCCATGACTAATCTTCCAACGAGGTAAATTGTAGAACCAGGAAGCTATGTGGAGATTTTTTGTTTTTGCTTTAGCCTCTTTATTTCAGAATAAATTTAGATTTTATAGAGAAGTCTCCAAGATAGTACAGAGAGTTCCCATCTACCCTTCATCTCTCTTCTTCTCATGTTAACATCTTACATAACCATGCTACATTTGTCGGAACTAAGAAACTATCTTTGGTACAGTACTATTTACTAAACTACAGACCTTATTCAGATTGTGGTACAATTTTTCTTTGCAAGTTTTTCTTGTATCTTCCAATTTTATCATCCTTTTTATGTTCCTTTCCTTTCTTTTCTTTTAATGAATGGTTTTTAAAAAGTTATTAAGGCTTTTTGTAAGAGCAGTTTTAGGTTCACAGTAAAACTGAGAGGAAGGTACAGAGATTTCCTGTGTACTCTCTGTCCGCACACATGCACAACCTGTCCCACAATCAACACCACCCCACTGGAGTGCTACCCTTGCTACAATTGAAGAAGCTACACGGATACCTCGTTATCACCCAATGTCCACCATTTACGTTAGGGTTCACTCTTGGTACTGTCCATTCTATGGGTTTAGACAAATGTGTAATGACAGGTATCCACCATTAGAGTATCATGCAGAATAGTTTCACTGCCCTAATATTCCTCTGTGCTCCCCATGTTCATCCCCCCAACCCCCCTGCCCCACCCCTAGCAACCACTGAGCTTTTCTTACTGTCTCCACAAGTTTGTGTTTTCCAGAATGTCATATAGTTGGAATCACACAGTATATGGCTTTTTCAGATTGGCTTCTTTCACTTTTAAGAAAAATGAATATGCATTTAAGGTTTCTCCTTATCTTTTTATGGCTTGATAGCTCATTTCCTTTTAGCTCTGAATAATATTCCCTTGTCTGGGTGTACCGCAGGTTCCTTACTCATTCTCCTACTGAGAGACATCTTGGTTGCTTCCACATTTTGGCAATTATGATTAAATCTGCTGTCAACATCCATGTGCAGATTTTGGTGGGAATGTTAAGTTTTCAACACCTTTGAGTAAACACCAAGGAGCATGACGGCTGGTATGGTAAGAGTGTGTTTAATTTTGTAAGGAACTGCCAAACCGTCTTCCAAAGTAGCTGGGCCATTTTGCATTCCTATCAACAATGAATGAGAGTTTCTGTTGTTAGCATTTGGTGCTGTCAGTCCTGGATTTTGGCCATTCTAGTAGGTGTGTAATGGTGGAACTGTTGTTTTATGCCCCAGGGAGTTGAGAATCATTTTCATTTGTTAAGTTGTGTACTTAACCAGCTCTGCCCTTGTCTGACATTGGGGGCTCCAAATATTACTGGGTTTGGGGTGAGTGTTCACTTACCGGTTGCTCACAAGCAGATAAGACCCAGACACCCTCCCTTCCACTAGTGCTCTGCAATGTCCACTGCTCCTGGCTTCTTCTATATGTGAGTCTCAACCATGTGACTTGACTTAGTCTTCCTGGCTCTGCTCTCAGATGTTTCTTACCAAGATTTGGCAACTCAGCTCAGAACTTGCAAGTTCCTGACCTCAATTTCTATGTACCGCATTCATTTTCTTTTGGGACACATATTAGGATTAGAATTCAATTTCAGTTGTCTCTCCAGCTTGACATTAAGGTTTTGTGTCCTTTCATTGGACTGTACCCTAACTGTCATCTCAGTAATCACAGTTCATAAAGAAGGACCCAAATTCCCTGCACTGACAATTAATTTGTCCTGTTTTATGAAGGTAAGGTGAACTTAAAGAAATTGGTTCAGAATCACATAGCACGTGACTAGAAAATTTAAAAATACAGGGAAGGTGAGGGAAGTTCTTAAGTGTTCTTAGTTGTTAGGAGAAGTGGAGCTTAAAAGAAAAAAATTAAACAGAGACCAAACATCATGGAAAGGTATATTTGGGTAAAGAACTTAAAAGTCTTTTTCCTGACAAATGGCAGAAACATTTTAATTCAGTTTTGGAAAGGAATGCTTTATAAGTCACAGTACTTCAACTTGGGCTTTAACCAGGCAAAACAAGAATTAAAATCAGACTTAACATGTCTGAAACACATTTTTTTTTCCCTGAAGCCATTCTCTCCTCTTGCCTCTCCTGTTTTTTTTTCTCCTGGGTCTGCATGTTCCCAGACACCAGGCTAGAGAGGTCAGTGTCATCTTTTAGTCTGTCCACGTTGACATGCAATCCATTGCCAGTTGCTGCCAATTTTGCCTTGGTCATTCTCATGTTTGCCCCTGTCTTTCCATTTCATGGTCACTGTTCCTTTGCTTAGATCATTTTACAAAACTCTTAATCTATGTACTTCAAGTACACGTGTGGGCAGACTCCTCTCTAATGTACAGTCACCACAGGTCATTAGTATGCTCAAAAAGTTCAATGACATTTCCATACCTGCTGGATTTAGAATAGATTGCTTCACTCCCTCCAGCACCAGCCCTACTGGTTTTGGTTTTCCCTGAACATATACTGCCACAGAACTTTGACCCAGGCTGTTTCTGCTGCTTGGAAGGCCTTCTTTTCCCCATTCCTTTTTTTTTTTTAAGATTTATTTATCTAGGGGTGCCTGGATGGCTCAGTCAGTTAAGTGCCTACCTTTGGCTTGGGTTGTAATACCAGGGTCCTGGGATGGAGCCCCATGTCAGGCTCCCTGCTCAGCAGGGTGCCTATTTCTCCCTTTCCCTTTGCCGATGGCCCCTGCTTGTGCTCTCTCTCTCTCTCTCTCTGTCTCAGAAAGAGAGAGAGAGTACAGTGGATTAAAGGGAGGGGATGCAGCTTGGGGAGTGAAGGGGAGAGGTGGAAGGAGAGGGAAAGAAGCTCAAGCAGACTACCCACTGAGCATGGAGCCCTACTTGGGGCTTGATCTCGAGACCAACACCTGAACCAAAACCAAGTCAGACACTCAACTGACTGAACCACCCAGCTACCCTTATTCCCATTTTTTTAAAGATTTTATTTATTTGACAGAGAGAGAGAGAGAGATCACAAGTAGACCAAGAGGCAGGCAGAGAGAGAGAGGGGAAGCAGGCTCTCCACTGAGCAGAGAGCCTGATGTGGGACTCGATCCCAGGACCCCAAGACCATGACCCGAGCCGAAGGCAGAGGCTTAACCCACTGAGCCACCCAGTGCCCCCCTTATTCCCATTTTTATTATCAGTTTGTTGGTATATACTACATTAGGAGTTGGCAAACTGCACCCTGAGGTTCAAACCTGGCTCACTGGCCTGTTTTTATAGATAAATTTTTATTGGAGCAGAGTCACACCGATTCAAGTACATTTTTTATGCTTCTTTTGCACTGAAACACCCATGAGTAATTGCAACAAAGACCCTATGATCTGCAAAACCTAAGATATTTACTTTCCAGTCCTTTACAAAAAATTGTTTGCAGAGTCCTGCAATATATCCTTAGCAATTATAAATTTCCCTGACTGAATATCCAATTCAATGTGTTTTTGAAAAAACTTGTTGAGGGGCACCTGGGTGGCTCAGTTTGTTAAGCCACTGCCTTAGGCTCAGGTCATGATCCTGGAGCCCTGGGATTGAGTCCCACATCAGGCTCCAGCTCCACAGGGAGTCTGCTTCTCCCTGTGACCTCTTCCTTCTCATGCTCGCTCCCTTTGTCTCTTTTTCAAATAAATAAATAAAATCTTTAAAAAAAAAGAAAAAAAGAAAATCTTTTTGAGTCCCTACCTTTGCTAAATATACAAAACCAGAAAAGATATGGACCATCCCTTAAGGAGCTATAACTGCGTGAAATCTATAACAAAACTATAAATGAATTATTTCTCTAAACCATGATTTGTAAAATTGTAAAATAATATCACACATAGGTAATACCTAGAAGCATCAAATAGGGAGTCATGAATCTTTTTGATAGGGGAGCAAAGTGGTGGGAAAGGAGTTTAATAGGTTACATTTTTGAAAAGATGTACAGGAATTTATCATGGAGACCAGGGGTCAAAGTCATTCCAGATAGAGGAGCAACATATATGAAGCTGGAGGAACATAGCAGTGTGGTCCCTTTGGGGAATATCAGGTACGCCCTTTTGGAAGCAAAATGTAAAGAGAATGGGCTTTGGGGTCAGATTAACCTGGGTCGAAATCTTGATTCTGCTACTCATTAGCCGTATGACCTTGAGCAAGTTCTGAGCTTCTATTAGTCCATTCTTTCATCTAGCAGTATTAATGGAGATTAACTAATATGGTGTAGGTAAATGTGTCTGGCACAATGTTTGACACAGAATGTATGTGCCTCCCCCCAAAAATAAAATAAATAAATGTAGCTCTTATTACCAAAAAAAAAAAAAAAGAAAGAAAGAAAAAATTCATGTAGGTTGGAATGGGATAGGAATAGTAAAGAAAGACTCTCATCAGCTCAAAATAAAATATCTCAGCCTCTATTCTTTCAATAATTGTTATTCTTCCCTGTATAATATATGGTGCGTGTTGTATATTTTGATCTAATCCTTCTTTCCAAATTGTGACCTCCTTGAGGGCAGGGATCTTTCCTTATTCTTTTCATGTTAGAACTGTGTCATATCTAGAACATGCCTCTGATGAATACTTGTTGAATTTCTAAGTTTTAGATTGCGAAAATATTTTCACAATAGTCAACTCTGTATTTTATATGAAACTGAGACCAATGGGTTGTAAAATGTTTGACTTTTTCAACTTTTCCCAGGTTGATGATTGCAAGTCTCACTTGTAGCTTCCAAGAAGATAAAATTCATTTCTATTCTTCTTTCCCCTCTTCCTTCATACTCTCATTCAGGTGAAATTTTTCCTTTTAGAAACATTCTTCACCCCACCTTTCAGGTATCCACTCCTCTGGCAGATATGGCCTGTATTTGCTGTTACACTCACAATGAAATACTCAAGATTTGTATCATACCTCTTTCCAGTGGGCCATGAAAATAGAATAATCAGGAGTGTCTTGTTGGAGGAGTTTTAGGCACCAGGAAAAAATCAGTATGTCTTCAGATCCTTTCACAAAAGCAAACACAGCTTGCCAGAGATAAGGCAGTCCCATGGTCTTAGAAATAACAGGACCTTTGATTATAGCAATATTAAGAGCTATCATATATATAGTCAGAGCCCACCACGTGGTAGACACTTTGTATGAGTAGTGTCTATCCCTTTCAACACCCATTCATGTTACTAGCCCACTTTCACAGATGGGAAAACTGAGGCTCAGAAAAGTTAGGCAACTTTTACATGGTCACACAGCTAAGAGGAAAACCCAGATCTGCCTACCTCATCAGAGCTCCTGACAATGCCCTTTGATTGCCCTGTGACTGGGAAGAAGGTTAGATAATATTTCAGGTTTTAGTTCCCTGCTGTGCATTCCTATTTTCCAAGAAGATGATCCTTGGAGTATTTGCCTGAGAGAAAGACTAGCTATTTAATAGGCAAAGTTCTGTGCAAAACAAAAACACACAGTTCCCTGTTGAAAAAGCAGAAGTTGGGGTGGGGGAGTGCCATTAAAAGTATCATAAAAGTATTAAAAGATAACTTTTTTCTTTGTTCTGTGGTTTATCTCTTGACTTGTCATAGTATGTTTTGTTTATTATTAAATGTCATTCTCACTAGACAAAAATTAAAATTTTAAGTTACTAGCATGAATTTCACTGTTCATTTTTACACTGTACAATGTCAGGGTTTTTTTTGTAATTTTATTTTTTCAGTGTTTCAAGATTCATTGTTTATACACCACACCCAGTGCTCCATGCAATATGTGCCCTCCTTAATACCCACCACTAGGCTCACCCTCCCTTCTAAAACCCTTAGTTTGTTTCCCCGAGTCCATAGTCTTTCATGGTTTGTCTCCCACTCTGATTTTGCCCCCTTCACTTTTCCCTTCCTTCTCCTAATGTCATCCATGCTATTCCTTATGTTCCACAAATAAGTGAAACCATATGGTAATTGACTTTGTCTGTTTAACTTATTTCACTTAACATAATCTCCTCCAGTCCCATCCAAGTTGATACAAAAGTTGGGTATTTATCCTTTCTCATGGCTGAGTAATATTCCATTGGGTATATGGACCACATCTTCTTTTTGTTTAGATTCAACATTCACAAACATTGACCAAGTAGCTGTCCTGAGCCAGAGCCCTTTTAGGAGTGGGAGGGTGCAAAGGTAAGGAGACCATGGTCGCTATCCTCAAAACAGTCATGGTTTAGTGCCTTCTAAGCCTAGAACATTGTTACTGAATGTATCACTAAAATAAAGAAATGTCTTAGGCGGCTCCCTCTTTTTGCTCCTTCCTACAGAAGAAGAAGTGTGTTTATTGAGATAAATATAAGGGTAAGTGCACTGGGGTAATTTTCCCAGATCAGCCCTCTATACTCTCTTTAAGGGGTGATGTTTCTAACACAAGCTGCACCCTACATTCAAATAAGTAAGGTATTTCCCTTAATCCTGAATGCTTGGTCAAAATTTTTGAAACCCTCTAACTACAGTTTTCTAACTGATTTCCAGACTTAACCTCAAAGAATTATACAAAGTTTCTGGTGTCTGTGGCTTCTCCAATTTCCCTCAATTCTTAGTTGACCACTTCACTGCATTGAAGTTCTCTCATCTTGCATTTTTAACTTCTTCTCTTAAGAGCATTCTTGATCTCAATGCCAAGGGTACAGAGTGGTTCCAGTTTTAAATTTGAACAAGCAAAAGATCTGGCTTGAATGGTTATAAAGTGGTAGACATACTTGAATATCATTCCTGAGGTGATAGTTCAACTGTAAAGAATTGTAGTTAAAAGGACACTTCTCTGCAGTGGTGGCAGCCTGAGGGGTAGCAGAGGGAAGGATTTACCCTTTATTTAAAGTCAGGTTAGTTTGTGATTTGGGGGATTGGATGATCATCAACAATCCTGCTTCATCATGGCCAAAATTCTGTGTTATACTAATCAGTCACTCATTTATTCAACAAATAGTTTCTTATATTTTTACCACATCTAAATTACTGGGCTAAAGTCTGACAATACAATGGACAACAAAACACAGCCCCTACCCTCAGGGTAGGAATTACAACAGAAGGGTAATCCGAAGAAAGAAGAAAATAAGAATATGGGAAAAGCTGACAAATCTGGTTTTGAGGTGGAACTGACCACTTTCTGAAATAAGGAGCAGTGAAGTATCTCAATCAGTGGTTTTCAAATTTTAAAGAATCCTCAGATTCTGTAGGTCTGAGGCTAGCCAAGAATTTGCACTGTATTTTTTTGAGGGGAGAAGGGGCAGAGGAAGAGGGATAGTCTCAAGCAGACTCCCCACTGAGTGCAGAACCCAAAGTGGGGCTCGATCCCATTACCCTAAGCCAAAATCAAGAGTCAGATGTTTAACTGATTGAACCACCCATGCCTGTCCTCCCCACCCAAGAATCTGCATCTTAAACAAGTGCTATAGGTGATTCTAATACAGAGTTCTTCAGGGTATTGTTCAAAATGATAGTTATCTGAGCCACATTATATTTCCATTTCCATTTGTGTGACTCCTGAAAAAAAAAAAGAAAAAAAAAGCAATGTTACTGTTTTTTACAAAAAGAGGCACAATTGGATAACATGGTGCAGAAAAAAAAGACCATCACTCACTTTCATTTTCTTACTATGAAATGAATCCCAAGGTTTTCTATGATGTCCCATGGACATTTGTTAAAAGAGACTGATTGCTACCATAGCGCTTGCCTCAAGACCCGCCATTTTGTGAAGATCTGAATCATGTTAATGATCAACAAATACTTTTGTAGAACAGAATCCTGGGTTTTTTGTTTTGTTTGTTTGTTTGTTTTTTGAGAATTTGAAAATGAGATGCAAATGAGAGTGTACATAAATATAATAAGACCACTTTCACTTTAACAGACTATTTCATTCAATTTCCTTAGTCTAGTAAATCATTTTTTAAGATATAAGTATTTAGTAATATTTTAAATACTTACTTTTAAAAACCTCAGTATTTATATTTTTGAATGAACATTTTATTAGAACACAATCTAATTCATAAATCCAGACCATGAAAGACTCTGTGGATAATCATAGTCATGAAGGGGCTACCAATCCACCTTAATAGTATTATATCAATCAACCAACCAGAGGCCAAACTTCAATTTTTAAACATCCTGTTAAATAATTAAACAGCATATCAAATTATGTTTTGGATAACTATCACAGCCTAATTTTTTAAACACTCTTAAAAAAAAAAACCAAAACCTGTAAATTGTTCATTAGAGGGAGTTTTGAGGCCAAAAACGCAAATGCAAGTCACATGGAAATCCTGAAAGGAACTTGGCTTGCAACAAGGAATGGACTTGCTGCTGAAAATAGCAGTCAATGGGACTGTACCGGAAACATGTACACAAATGCAGTAGACTTTAATGGTAAACATGTTGATGACCTTTCTATCTTTACATCAGTTTTACACGCTTTCATAAATGCCCCTGCTTAACTGATTTCACGAGTGATTTCACTATCTCTTGCTATGGCCACAAATGATGAGCCTTCATCATTTTAAAAGCTTCTGGCTTTTAAAAACACCAGACCTGGAGCTTCAGAAGAAATATCAATCGTTACATCTGATTTCCCATTTTTCTTGACACAAATCCCTTTGTCCTACAACTGAAAGAAAGTCGTTAGATATTTGCTGTTGGTTCCCAGTGCCTGTTAAGTGCTGCATTTTCCCCTGAGACTTGCTGGAGAAGTTTGAAGGTGGTGCCGGTTATTTCTTTCATGGATTCCATTATTCTGTGTTCCAAATAACATTAAGTAGTAGTCAAAACCCAACATTTATGTGATGTAGGTGTTATCTCTGCAGTGTTGTTCTTTCTTGGTGTTTTAAAAAATAATGTTTTCCATTTACATGACTTCGATTCAATTCTACATAATAGAATCATCTTTGGCTGAGAAGGTATAATGGCAAAATTCCTATAATCACACAAGACTATACATTTTACAATGGCATACCTAATTGCATTTCTTAAGGAATAAAATGTTCCGGAGTTCTTTATTTTGAGGTTGAGCCAGATGAGAGCATGGCCCAGGGAATCCAGAAAGAATTGAATCCGAAATGCTTAATCAGCTTTAAGTCTGCTCATCAGCATTGTGGCTCAACTGAAAGATAAATCCTAGTGGCCGGAACCTGAATTTATTACACCAGTTCGATCAAAACACTGCTTAATTCAGTGACCATCTCCCTTAACTCATTAATTCGACTGGGCAAGGAAGGCAGAGTGTGAAGCAAAAGGGTGCTGGTAAACCCAGTTTGTAGTTCCAGTTGTCACTACTAGTTATGTGGTCTTGAGAAAAGCATGTCACCTCTCTGTGCCTTCATTTCCATAAAATGATGGAAATGGCATTTGATAATCCCTAACATCTCTGCCGGCTGGAAAATTCAATAAGTCATTGAAAGCGCTCGTTCCACCAGCATCATTAAAAGGCAACTCCGAAAAGAGGGGATGGATGAAGGATGTCAAAGACCTGGGCCTCCTGACATGCTCCTACTCTTCTTTGTACAAAATGACCAACTCATTCCAGACGACCCAGTGTATTCATTTGGGGTTGACATCGTCCCAGTCTCTTTGGGTAGGGAATGAGCTGAGGCCCTCTCTAACCTGCCCGAACCAGTTATTACAGTAACCTAAATGCAGCTGGCTCAAAACATCAGTGATGAGAAATTCAGACCTGGGAAAGTGCCAGAAGAGCAGCCTCTTCTTCCTCCCTCTGAGTTCTGCAAAGATAACCAAAATCTAAACAAGATAAATAGACAATAGTGGAGGCAGGAGCATTGAGGGGGTGGAAAGAGGAGGATCTAATTACCATCCGCAAATGTACCTTTATCTGCAGGTGTCAGGGTCTGTGAATTCAGAATCTCCATAACCAGTCAACCAAAAGGAGAACATTTTCACACATAACATGTGAAAACTATATTACATTTACATTTCTTGGCCTGTCTGAAGATATATACATATGGATTTAACAAAACAAGTCTCAGTCTTCAGAATGTGGCTGAGTATGGCTGCTTCGGTAAATGTTAAACATAGCAATTCCAGGGCTAGGCTGGGTTTAAATTTCAGCCTTAATTCCATCCCCAAAGTTATTGATATATTTTTTTTTTCTATAGTGTGTTAGCACAGAGTCTAATTCTAAAGCATTTCCTTGTGAGAAGTGAATATTTTAAAGATCTGGCCCATTCGGTGCATCCATTATTTCCATTATAACTGTTGTTCCTCTAGACTGTAGATAGCTCTTGGATCCTTAGAAATATCACAAGGTTTTTCACTGTGCAGGGACTACATATTCAACATATAGTAGACTTAAGTCAAAGCTGGAGTCGAAAATGTAACATTTTGAAGCCAGAAGCAGATAAAACACCATCTTACTCACGATAGGATACCTTAGAAGACAATGTGGTAAAGAGCAGAGGTCCTGGGATTTTTGTTTTCCTTAACTTGGCCTGGATGTACTCTCAGTTCTAGCATAAACTCTGTAGATTTGGGGAATTAACTAAAATATCAAGGAGCTCAGTTCTGTCATCTGTAAAATAGGTCTGATAACACTCCTCACCCTCTTACAAAGGCAGTATTGTGATCAAAGGAGCAATTCGATGTGGAATATGACAGTATTTATTATATAGGAGTAAACTTGATGAAAACAACCCTTTGCTAAAATGCAGTGTCTACTGAGCTTTGACTCTCCATCCTAGAACTATTATTAACATGTCATTTGGGGGTTCATTTATTCCAGGTGTCAATCACAACCAAAAGTTTTTTTTTTTTTTCCTAATGAAAGAAATAATTGAGAATGAACCAATATACTACAGAATAAGAACGAGAAACAATTCGCTCTAAGTTAATTCTGTAACAGTTATTACAAACAGTAATTTGTTATTACAAACAGTAATAGTGTGGGCCTGGGGTTAACACCTAGTTCTTCCTTATTGGAGAGCTGGTAATTACTCTGCCTTTTGTGATCTGGAACCCTTATCTGTCCATCTCTTGATTTTTCATCTCTCTGTGTTTCCTGTAATTATCCAGACTGATTGAAGTGGTTGGCTCCCTCTATCTTGTCATTTGCAGCTTAACTACAGATTATTTCTGTATTCCACGGAATTCCCATTGGTGAGTTCCACATGTCTGCTGTCCTTTGGGAGACTCTGAAAAGCTGGCTATTTCCTACAGGAAACAGTGTTTCTGCTAAATGTGCTTCCTGTTGTGCGTGGTTCTATTTGCTGGATGTCCACTGTGTGTGAGAGTTTGTTTGGTGCCCACAGGAGGCAAATATGCAGAGGTATTATTACCTGGGAGCTAATTATTATTACCTGGGAGGTAATTGCCCATAGGAGGCAAATATGCGGAGGTATTATTACCTGGGAAGAACATATAATCCACCTCTCTATCCTTTCCTGTCCTTCTGAGCTGGTGTTTTTTGTTTTGTTTTTGTTTTATTTTATGTATTTAATATACTCATCACAAGGGTTCCACCAGAGACTTCATTTAAAAAACAGAAATAAAGCAAAAGTGACACCACAGCTTAAGATACAGAGTCCTAAACAGACCTGAAGGAAAGGACAGACCATCTAAAGAGAAAATCAAAAGACGACACAAGGACAGAGGCTGGCTTCTTGTCCGGAGACCTGCTTTGAGCCAGTTTCTCGCAGCTACTTCTTCGAGGCCATGGGGTTTCTCCAGAGCCCGGCAGCATGTGTGTTCAAAGGGTTATCAGTGTTTGATTCTCCTGGCAGGCTCCCGATGGATGGTAGGATGGTCCTGATATCACGGGGTGGACCACTTGTCCTTCAGGATGTCCAGACAGATGTTACCCTATGTGTCCACACTGAGGTGATAACAGGGAGTTAAGAATGTCACCATGAGCGCATAGGAAGTGTAACCTCCCCACCCTGGGGGTAGGGGGTGTAGACAGGGAGACAGGAAGGAACTCCAAGAACATGACTGTAATTCCCCGACCTGGTTTGTGAGGTTAGGAGGGGTGGGATAAGCCCACGTTTGGGGCAAGATGGAGAATCATTCATTTATGGCAAATGACTTGAAAAGGACCCCTCTGCTGTGCAGAACTCAAAGGTACTTCCTGGCCTTCTTTGGTCTCCTGCTCCCCATTATCATTATAACTGTCACTTACTGAGCACCTACTAAGTGCCAAGTACTTTATACTTTATATATGTGTGCCTTCCTAGAATCCTTATAAAGATTCTTTAAGGTATCTTATTGTACAGATGCAGAATCACGCATGTAAAGAGACATTCCCTCTTCCTCAAGGTCACGTGTCTAGTTGGACTCTGTGGTTATGTTTTAATCCTAGTCCTATGCATCTGATGCCAAAGGTGATGTTTTAATCACACCCCTCCAACGTGCCCCTTGCCCACCCCAATGGTGGTCCCCCCAGGATTTTAATGTGTAACTTTTTAATGTCCTTTTTTAAGGTGATTATATTTCATAGTTAAACCTTTTCATTAAAAATAAGGTCTCATTAAGTTTTATTTCCATACTGCAGCTTAGCAATACCATGACGGAGTCTTTCCTTCAGGCCCTTGAAAAGTGTTACCAGCAATGGCCACGGTTGCCAAACTGTGGAAAGAACCAAGATGCCCTTCAACAGATGAATGGATAAGGAAGATGTGGTCCATATACACTATGGAGTATTATGCCTCCATCAAAAGGATGAATACCCAACTTTTGTAGCAACATGGACGGGACTGGAGGAGATTATGCTGAGTGAAATAAGTCAAGCAGAAAGAGTCAATTATCATATGGTTTCACTTATTTGTGGAGCATAACAAATAGCATGGTGGACATGGGGAGTTAGGAGAAGGGAGTTGGGGGAAATTGGAAGGGGAGGTGAACCATGAGAGACCATGGACTCTGAAAAACAATCTGAGGGTTTTTAAGTGGTGGGGGGGTGGGAGGTTGGGGGAACCAGGTGATGGATATTAGAGAGGGCACGGATTGCATGGAGCACTGGGTATGGTACAAAAACAATGAATACTGTTATGCTGAAAATAAATAAAAAATAAATTTAAAAAAAGTGTTACAAACATGTGTTATTAGCATTGTACATTCTCAGAGTGAAACTTGGCACTAACTACTAACTTGTTGTTTAATTTCCTCTGCAGCATCTTCACTAACAAGCTTTACCTCTGTACAACGTGTTCCCACTGTCTGCCTGGGCTTCCCACCCCCGCCCCTGGACAACTGAGGCTGTGAGAATGAATCTCTGGTCACAGAGCCCAAAGGCTGGTATTAAACTGGGAAGGAGCAGGCCAACAAAGTCATACGCAACATTTGGACACTGATTGTACTTGAGTCATGAGAATTTGCATTGAGACATCTCTTCTCTTGCCCTCGCTTGTTGAGATTACTAGCCACTAAAATGTAAGAATATGAACTTTCATAAAGGTTTACTACTCTACCCTTTGCATTCTTCCCCCAAGGGGGAGTCTACCTGGGACTGGTAGGATTCTGAGAAATTCTGCTTTATAACTACAATACATTGTGATTCTTTATCAATGATTAGTGATGATAGTGAGCTAACATTTCTTTATGCATTATCAGGCATTCTATTAAGCATTTATGGCATTTTTAAATTCAACCCCACAAAGGAGAAATAACTACCTACGGGTGTGTTGAAGAGTAAATGAGATAAGACAGAAAAAGCACTTGATACCATGCCTGGGGTGCCTGGGTAGCTGAGTGGGTTGAGCGTCTGACTCTTGGTTTCAATTTAGATCATGATTTTGGCGTGGTGGGATCAAGCCCTGCCTCTGGCTCTATGCTCAGCATGGAGTCTGCTTGAGATTTCTCTCCCCTCCCTCTTTCTCTGCTCTTCCCCTGATTTGTGAATGTGTGCTGGATCTCTCTATCAAATAAATAAATATATATATATATATATACTTTTTAAAAAACCAAAGCAAAACAAGAACAACAAAACCCATGCCTATCTGGAGCTTTGTAAGCCCCAGTGAAGATAGCTCTGATTATGATCAGTTACTTCCTTACTTTTATTTTCCTTTTGTGTTTTTTAAATTTAAATTCAATTAATTAACATATAATGTATTATTGGTTTTAGGGATACAGGTCTGTGATTCATCAGTCTTTTATAATACCCAGTGCTCATTACAATGCAAACCCTCCGCCATGTCTATCATCCAGTTCCCCCATCCCTCCATCCCCTCTCCCCTCCAGCAACCCTCAGTTTGTTTCCTATGATTTTTTTAAAGATTTTATTTATTTGAGAGAGAGAGAGAGAACATGAGAGGGGAGAAGGTCAGAGGGAGATGCAGACTCCCTGTAGTGCTGGGAGCCCAATGTGTTACTCGATCCCATGGGATCATGACCTGAGCTGAAGGCAGTGGCTTAACCAACTGAGTCACCCGGGTACCCTGTTTCCTATGATTAAGAGTCTCTTGTTGTTTGTCTCCCTTCTTTTAATCTTTTTTCATTTTTTCCTCTCTTCCCCAATGATCTTCTACCTTGTTTCTTAAATTCCACATATCAGTGAGATCATGTGATAATTGTCTTTCTCTGATTGACTTATTTCGCTTAACATAATACCCTCTTCTTCTATCTACATTGTTGCAAATGGCACGATTTCAATTTTTGATGGCTGCATAATATTCCATTGTAAGTAAATGTGTGAGTGTGTATATATACACACCACATCTTCTTTATCTATTCATCTGTCAATGGACATCTGGGCTCTTTCCATAGTATGGATATTGTGGACATTGCTGCTATAAACATTGGGGTGCGGGTGCCCCTTCAGATCACTACATTTGTATCTTGGTAGTAAATACCCAGTAGTACAATTGCTGGTGTTAGGGTAGCTCTATTTTCAACTTTTTGAGGAACCTCCATGCTGTTTTCCAGAATGGCCACACCAGCTTACATTCCCACCAATAGTGTTTTCCAGAATGTACTAGCTTGCATTCCCACCAACAGTGTAGATAGATTCCCCTTTCTCCACATTCTTGCCAACATCTGTTGTTTCCTGACTTGTTAATTCTAGCCATTTGGACTGGTGTGAAGTAGTATCTCATTGTGGTTCTGAGTTGTATTTCAGTGATGCCAAGTGGTGTGGAGCACTTTTTCATGTGTCTCTTGACCATTTGGATGTCTTCTTTGCAGAAATGTCTGTTCATGTCTTTTGCCCATTTCTTGTTTGGATTATTTGTCCTTTGAATGTTGAGTTTGATTAATTCTTCATGTCTTTTGGATACCAGTCCTTTATCTGATATGTCATTTGTAAATATCTTCTCGCATTCTGTTAGTTATCTTTTGGGTTTGTTGACTGTTTCCTTTGATGTGCAAAAGCTTTTGATCTTGATGAAGTCCCAGTAGTTCATTTTTGCCTTTGTTTCTTTTGTCTTTGGAGATGTGTCTAGCAAGAAATTGCTGAGGCCAAGGCTGAAGAGGGTGTTGCCTATGTTCTCCTCTAGGATTCTGATGCATTCCTGCCTCACATTTAGGTATTTCCTCTATTTTGAGTCTATTTTTTTGTATGGTATAAGGAAATGGTCCAGTTTCATTCTTGTGGCTGTCCAATTTTCCCAGTACCATTTGTTGAAGAGACTGTCTTTTTTCCAAAGGATATTCTTTTCTGCTTTGTTGAAGATTAGTTGACCATAGAGTTGAGGGTCAATTTCTGGGTTCTCTATTCTGTTCCATTGATCTGTGTGTCTGTTTTTGTGCCAGTACCATACTGTCTTGATGATGTACAGCTTTGTAATTACATTATGTGTAATTGATGTGTAATTGATGATTACAGCTTTGTAATATAGCTTGAAGTCTGGAATTGTGATGCCACCAGTTTTGGTTTTCTTTTTCAACATTTGTTTGGCTACTCAGGGTCTTTTCTGGTTCCATACAAATTTTAGGATTATTTGTACTTCGTTACTTTCAAGGGAAAGCTGGAACAAGCTGGTAAAGGATAATTGGCCTCAAAATTAATTAATTAATTAGTTTATTATTATTATTATTTTATCCCATACCATTTTCAGCAAGCTGTGAAACTCTGTCCAGAGCCTACAGTGACCCTGTACTAACTCCATTGGCAATTTCAACATGGAGTATTTTACCTCTCACTGCTGATCAAGTCTGTTCTTTTTTTTTTTAAGATTTATTTATTTATTTCACAGACAGAGATCACAAGTAGGCAGAAAGGCAGGCAGAGAAAGAGAGGGAAGCAGGATCCCTGCTGAGCAGAGAGCCCGATGTGGGACTTGATCCCAGGACCCTGAGATCGTGACCTGAGCTGAAGGCAGCGGCCTAACCCACTGAGCCACCCAGGCACCCTGATCAAGTCTGTTCTGAACAGATGTTGATATGAGGTTTCAGCATGGTAAAAAAAGAACCACTGCCAATAATAGAGTGAGCCTGGAGGGTCATGATCAGAAGCCTGTCCTCTAAGTACTGACACAACAGCTAGATGATTTGAACACTGTGAATGAGCAAGTCACAACATCACCTGTGCACCTCGGGACTAATGTGCAGACAATGACAGGCAGTTTAGTATTAGAGCCCAGGAGATGCATTGCAGGGAAACCCAAGACTAGCCCACAACACTCAGCACTCCTGACTTGTTTGCCCATAAACTAAAGAAAGGAGAAGTCAGTGATACATAAAAAAAATAATTTTTTAAAAGCATCATTAGTAAGATTCCCCTGAGGTGTAACTTCCTATAGTCAATCCTAGAATTTCCACCCACCATTGATCTTGACTTATAAGAATGCACTTATTGCTCTCATCTCTAGCATGGGACTCCAGAAGAGGTGGCCTCTGTTTTCCTTTAACATGGTGAGGATATTTGGGAGAAGTAGGTAATCTTTCAAACTAATTGTAGTGTGTGATATTGGGAATGCTATATAAAAATATGAAGAAGCTCATCACATTTCTAGATTCCAATCAACTATGTTTGTAAGAATGCTTTGAGTTAACAAAATTTTGCATGGTGGAAGGATTGAAACTGAACTAACGAAAAACCCTCCCTAACGGTTCAGCAATTCCAAGATTATCTAGGTCAGTCTGCATGGCTTCAAGATTGTGGTGAATTAGTGAATTTATGCCAAAATTGTCAGAAAACAGGAGGAAATCAGATGTATAAACAGAGGCTTAGGAATCCTGGAAATGGCAGGGAAGGGAAAACTGGATTTCTTAGAACACATGCTTCATTTGAAAAAATTAACCTATTTCCTTTTTAAAAATCAATGCATGTTCAAAATTTTAAAACTCAAAAACAATAATATAAACTTTTAATGCCAACCCTTCTCCCCTCATCCCAAGTTCATTTGCACTTTCAACCAATTTAGAAATTTCTTCTTCTGTTTTCTTCCATATTTACACACAAGACATTTCTAGTGCTACTTCTTGATTATTTAAAAAACTTTAGACATTGCCTACTGAATTAATAACTTCCTCTAGGAAAAATGGGGATTAACTCTTATCTCAACCCTTTCGTCCATAAGTCTTAATGTGATTATATCTAAATTTCTAGTTAGATCTGTAGACACAAAGGCTGATCCATTGAAAAATCAAAGAAAATTTTTTTTTAATTTAGCTAGTTATTTTTACTTGAAGTTATTATCAAAGAAGCAAACAAGCAATGTAATGTATACATCATAGCATCAAGCTGCAATTATATAGCCCACTGGTTCTGCCACCTCTCTTTGTTCTTTGCTGAGATGTAGCCTGAGCTCAGGGTCTTGGCCATCTGCACTTTGTCCAGACTCTTCCAAGTCAGACAGAACAGGACTCTGTCCTGTGTGTTGAGCTCGTCTGTTAAGTTCGTCTTGGTGATGGTGGAAGGCACTAGGGCTATGCCAGCACGCCACGCCTACAGTATTATTACACATTAGTTGGCCTATAAAATAATTCTTTTCAAAAATATTTTCAAAATTGTTTCTAAAAATTCAAAATAATATATTCATGTATTGTAAAGTAAAAAATTCCTTATTTATGATGATCTAAATATTAAAAATAATATGAGAATAATTATTTTTGGTGCTTATTTATGTCATTTAACCATTTAAATGTATACCTTAATAGAATATCATGACACTGGAAGTTTTCCAAAAAATGCATTTTTAATGGTCTTATTGTTTTTAACTTTTCCCATAAAATTGCCAGTCTTCTTTAAAGTTGCATTCTTTAGTGGTTAATAAATTTGACATTTTGACAATCCTAACTGACTTTTCTCTGTTGACCATAAATTTTTTACTGAGAAAATACTCTCTCTAAAGCTGTTGAGATATTTTGTAATTGCAGAGTAAATTGTGCTCAATGGAGGATATTCTTAAGGGAGTTTACCGAATTGTATAAATATTTTATTCTAACTATTTTGAATGCACTGTCTTACATTTTTCTCTCAGAGTGCTTTTTTCCAAATATTTTTAGGAGACGAAACACATCAAATAAGCTTTCTCTATTTTTGCAGTTATTTTAATCTTTTGCCAAATTTTGGTGCTGCAACCTCATGGATCTTCTTAAGTTTATTCTATTCTAACTCTATAACATAAGTGATTAATGATTAATATAACATAGTGATTAATGATTAATTTTATTCCATTCTAACTCTATAACAGAAATGATCCATTTTAGAGGGGGAATCTGTGAAAAGATATTTCTTAAAAGCTCAGATATTTCAAAACACAATAACAGAATTGCAAAATTAAATTTCCTGCCTGGGCAGTAAAATCTTGATGTCCAGCATCCTGAAATCTTATCAGGGAAGGAGGTTAGGGTTTTTAATCTTCAGTGTGCCAACAATTACATAATGCTCTATTTTTAGCACAAGTTCTATCGAGCCCACCCTCCTCTGTGCCTGATCTTTCAGACTCCAGAGTATCTCTTAATGTACTCAGCAAATAAGCATCAAATCTCCTGCAGAGTGGGTAAGGGATGTTCACTAGGGTGTTTGGAAATAGGAGAAGGGGTTTGGTAACTAATTGTTTCTTAAGCAGACTCATAACAAACCTCCTGTTTTGCCTGCATTGGCACCTGATGCCTTCAATGTCTCTGAGCCTTTCGGAGTTCTCTAGTGTGAATGGGCTGCTTATTTTGGACCCACCTTCTATTGCTTTGCTTGTTTAATTTAATATCGCTCTCTCGGGCTAAATCAATCACCATTCCTTCAGTTTCCAGAATTAGGTAGACATTTAGAGTTCTCTGATGTCCCCCCACCTCTGCTCATTTTTCTCTTTACTTATGGATTTATGTTATTTATTCTTAACTTCATTTTAGTGAGAATTTTGGAGGAAGCAAAGATAAATGCAGGTGTTATCTCTGCCAGGTTTCATCCCAGACCCACCACATTTAATCATCATAGCATTGCCAGATGTAGCAAATAAAAATACATAATGCTCAATGTAATAGTTTCCTATGGTTGCTGCAACAAATTTTTACAAATCCAGGGCCTTAAAAACAGCACAGATTTATTCTGTTACAGTTCTGGAGGTCAGAAGTCCAAAGGTAGTTTCACTGGACTCTAGTCCAGATGTTAACAATGGTGGTTTCTTCAGGCTCCTAGGGAACAATTTGTTGATTTACCTTTTTCATCTCTTAAGAGACCCCTGTATTCCTTGGCTTGCACCCCCTTCCTCCATCTTCAGAATGCATCTCTCCGACTTCTGCTTCCATCTTGACATTGTCTTCTCTGACTCTTCCTGCATCACCCTTCTCCTAAGGACCCATGTGAGTACTCTGAACCCATCAGAAATCCAGGAGAATCTCCCCAGCTTAAGATTCTTAACTTAGGGGCACCTGGGTGGCTCAGTGGGTTAAAGCCTCTGCCTTCGGCTCAGGTCATGATCTCAGAGTCCTAGGATCCGGACCCGCATCGGGCTCTCTGCTCAGCAGGGAGCCTGCTTCCCCCCCACCCTCTGCCTGCTTCTCTGCCTACTTGTGATCTCTGTCAAATAAATAAATAAAATCTTTAAGAAAAAAGATTCTTAATTTAATCACAATTGCAATATCCTTTTTGCCATATAAAATAACATTTACAGCTTCTGAGCATTAAGACATTAACTTATCTAAGGGCCATTACTGAGCCTATCACACTCAGTTAAACTTGAATTTCAGGTAACAAATAGACATAGGATATACTCATGCTAAAAAAATTATGTTCTGTGTTTCCGCAGTTCAAATTTCCCTGGATGTGACGTGTTTTAGTTTTATCTTTTCTCTTATCTGTCTTATCTCCCTAGGCTCGGAACAAATTTATAAAGTAGTTAATACTTACAGTTGAAGTGACAAAATTGATGTACGAGTGATTAAATACCATGCCCATGGGGCGCCTGGGTGGCTCAGTGGGTTGAGCCGCTGCCTTCGGCTCAGGTCATGATCTCAGGGTCCTGGGATCGAGTCCCGCATCGGGCTCTCTGCTCAGTGGGGAGCCTGCTTCCCTCTCTCTCTCTGCCTGCCTCTCCATCTACTTGTGATTTCTCTGTCAAATAAATACATAAAAATCTTAAAAAAAAAAAAATACCATGCCCAAGGTCATACATACTTAGTGGTAGAACCGCGTTTCCAACCTAAATCTGTCTGGCCTGAAAGTCCATGTTCATTCCACCTGTTTTTTTCTTTGTTTCTTCCTGTATTTCTCCCTCTTTCCTTCCTTCTTCCCTCTCTCCCTGCCTTCTCTCCTCATTTTTTAAAATCATACTGATAATGTAAATATATTCTCCCTGTAAGATGCAAATAGCTGTCCCTACTCCTCTGATCACTCAAGTTTGAACCTGAAATTGACACTTCAGATGCTATTTAGTTTCCATTAATTGATGAAACTTTAATGAAGTGAGAATTTCATATGGCTTAAAATCTATCTCATTTGGCATAGACCGAGAATGAAGTGTTCTGCCTAACAAAATACTATGGTTAATTGATAATCAAATATAAATCACCAAAGGAGAACCCATTCCTAAATATCTAGACAAAAATATGATACATTTAATACATTTTTTAAAAGATTTTATTTATTTATTTTGATAGACAGAGATCACAAGTAGGCAGAGAGGCAGGCACAGAGAGAGAGATAAAGGAAAGCAGGCTCCCCTCAGAGCAGAGGGCCTGATGTGGGGCTCGATCCCAGGACCCCGGGACCATGACCCAAGCCAAAGGCAGAGGTCCAACCCACTGAGCCAACCAGGTGCCCCCCATTTAATACATTTTTATATAGGGAATAATTTATCTTTTCTTGGTGATCCAGGAAATATTTTAAGATCATGGAGGATCTCTGTATTTTCACTCTGAATATTAATATATTACAGATGTATCAATATCATAGTAAAAGTTAACAGAGCATTATATTGCATTCTAATGAACAGAATTTCCTATAGTAAAATTCCTGAGCTCTCATGGATTTGGGTGATTTCTATCATTTATATCAGGGTCAGCAAATGTATTCTGTAAAGAGCTAGAGAGTAAATAATTTCAACTTCATAACAGTTTGTTGAAACTATTGAACTCTGTATTTATACTGCAAAGAAGCTATGGATAATAGGGAAAAAAATGAGAGCAGCTGAATTCCAATCAAACTGTACTTACAGAACAGGTAGAAGACCAGATTTGGCCTGAGGGCTATAGTTTGCAGATCCCAAATCTATATGCAGATAATTCCCAAATTTCTACCTCATTTTTAAACACTTCTCTTTAATTCTGTACTTACATTTCTAACACTATCTGTTGACGCTCAAAAGGTCGAAAACATAACTCAGAATGTTTCTCTAAATAAGATAGCTCTACCACCAAATCTGTTTCTTGGATAATTTTTCTTCCATTCTTCTCCAAAATATATTCCTCTTCCTCACCTTCCAAACCTTATAATTGGTGTAATTCTCTTGTTTCTTCTTCTTCCTCTTCCTCTTCTTCTTCTTCTTCTTCTTCTTCTCTTCTTCTTCTTCTTCTTCTTCCTCTTCTGCTTCTGCTTCTTCTTCTTTTTTAAGATTTTATTTAGTTATTTGACAGACAGAGATCACAAGTAGGCAGAGAGGCAGGCAGAGAGAGGGAGAAGCAGGCTCTGTGCTGAGCAGAGAGCCTGATGCAGGGCTTGATCCCAGGACCCTGAAGGCAGAGGCTTAACCCACCAAGCCACCCAGGTGTCCCTTTCTTGTTTCTTCTTTCACAATGGATTTCACATCTGTCTTTTTGACAATGCCTCCTTTGTCACTCAGGGTCTTTCGTGAACTCGTCTGGACCCTCACTGTGGTCTCCAGTGTGCATCTACTTCTCTGCTGGATCCTTTCTAGTTCTACACACCCCTTGCTGCTGGTTCAGTTTTTCCACTGGAGTGGGCTGGCCTTACCACTTCTTAGCTCAGAAGCCATCATTAGCCCAGAGTGGAAAATCTTTGATCATCTAGACCCAGTCAACTTTACTGAATATGATTTTTCACTCTCTTCCTTCTGAGCATGATTCCACCTGAAATAGATGGCTCGCTCTATCATTTATACGAACCCTGTGCTTTCCATTCTTTCCATCCACTACATTTGCTTATGCTATTTGAAAGGCTATTTCTCTAGAACTGCACTGGTCAAAACAGTAGGCATTAGCCATATAGTTATTGAATTAGCCACATTTTAAATGTTTAATAGTCATGCATGGCCAGTATCTACCATGTTACCCAGGGAAGATATAGAACATTTTCATCATTGCAGAAAGCTCTGTCTGGCCTATAATGTTCTATTCACATCGCCTCACATTTAGTCATATATGATCGCCATTACCTAGCTCAGATAACATCGTCCATACCAGCCCACTCCATTTTGTGATAGTATTTTTTCCTGTGTTTGTGTTACGACACTTACCACTTTCTGTCTTGGACTATATAGTGACTTAAAAATACCTTGTGCTCTAGACTGTTATTTCCATTCGTTTCATTCTTTTATCTCCTTGTTAACAATGAATCCAACACCATGTACATAGTAGGTGTTCAAAAAGGATTTGTTGATGGGTCTCAGAAAACATTCTCCATACCTTTGTAAATATGGAAATGTTTCCATAACAAACAATGATAACTCAGCTTTGAAAATTTACCAAATAGAATTAGCATAAAATTTAGGACATGTAAACTGTATTTGTAGAAATAATATATTTTAGAAAGCCTAATGATACATCAACATTATTTCCATAATTGTGATTGATTTTTATCAGCTTGGGGAGGCAGCATAGTGTAATGAAAAGAAGATGTATGTGAGTACCAGATTGTCTTATATTAGAATCCTGTTTCTGTCAATTACTGACTAGGCTTGGCCAAGTCATTTAATATCTCAGAGCCTCATAGAGATGGCAACAGTTACCTGCATTAGTTGAAACTCTTTGATAGCAAATGACAGAAACAGAAACCAAAAACCTTTTTAAGAAAAAAGTATTAACAGACCCATGTAACTAAAAAAGTCCAGTATGTTTCACCTGACAGGCTCTGTGTTCTCAAATAATTTTATAGTTCCATTTTCAGGTATGCTCTTGACACACAGCAGTGAGATAGCCATTAGAAGCTTGAAGGCTCACATGTTTCTTACAATCAAGATCCAAGAGGTAGAAGAGATCTTTCCCCTTTGCTCCAGGTAAAGTCTCACGAGTCTTCTCATTGGTCTGTTTTTGGTTAGGAATGTTTTTTTAATTCACTGTGGAGAATCAGATGGACGGAGCTTGGGTCAAATGACCAAAAAAAGGCAAGGAAAATAAGCTCACTGAGCCATACAGATGTACAAGATTGCTGTGGAATGGAGGCTGGTTTTGCAAAGAAAGGAATGTTAGGTAAGTAAAGCTAGTCATACCCTCTAATTTAGGGGTGCTTCATTGTGTGGACACCCTCTTCGTTGTATTTGATATGAATGGGACCTGCCAGAGTTAGACAACACTTGGATCTCCCACCTTATGAGTTTGTAGTGGTGATTGCATGGTATAGTATAAATAAAATGACCAGCAGTTCGTAAGTATCTTCCCCTCTTTCTATTCTTTTGTACCTGTGTTTTTGTGCTTAAACTGGAAAAGGGATATTATTCAATGGTGGTTAAGGTCTGGATCAGAGCACTCTGGATTTACTAGCACTTGCTCTGAAGTAATAGAAAAAGAAATTATAGTTCCCTCCAACATTTTTACCTCAAGGGCATTCTACAGTCAATACAGAGGGACTGACTCTAAAAAGATTAAATAATTTAGAGATGGTCTGCTATTTCATTGTTAGTGCCTCCAGAAATGCTACATTAACCCAACATTGTTTGGTAAATAGCTTATAATTCAAATATTATGGGAGGTGAAACTCTAGTCTCCATTTACCTTTATTTCAACCAGAGAACTGTCCTATTTGTCAGTTTAACATTCAACAGGTTAACATTTAACAGTTTAACATTAAATTGCCTTTTTTCTCTACTGCAGAAACCTTTAAATAAGTAACAAAGAAATAAGTGACATAGAGTAGTTTTTCTATAATAAGTCCACAAGTAGGAAGTTCAGGAGTTGGTATGGTAGTTCCATGATATCAGTAGATATCCAAGTTCCTTATGGCTTTCTGTTCCTACTTCTTTGGGCTGTGGCCCCATCTTCATGTTCTCAAGAAGGCTGCCAGGGCTCCAGCCATTATGTCCACAGCTCAGGCAGGCTAGAGGGAAATGGAAAGAGCAAAAAGTACGTGCCAAATGGTTTAGTCCTCGTTGATGGATTTTCTTGAACACTTCATATCGTATGTTCTTTTCGCTAGACCTGTGTCATGTAACTACCTTCGGATAAAAGCAAAGCTGGAGAAGTCTGGGTTTTATTATTTTAAGGTGGGTATATTGCACCCCAAATAAAAACTGGGGCTTCCTTAGCAAGAAAGAAGAAGAGAGTGTATATTGGGTTGCTAACTAGCAGACTTTGTCTCATACAACTTAGCATTTTTCTCTAAGACTTTGCTTGAATGAAAGATTTCCATTATTAAAGAAGAGAAAATCTAAAAACCATTGATGTAATTAAGCTCTAAGAAGAGAACTGTCATGTATACGTAATTTAATGGAATGATACTCAAAGAAGCCAGGGTAGTTGTGACACTCACACCTTAAAAGCATTAAACCCAACTTTATTCATTGCAGACACTTTGAATCATAAGTAAAAATGACAGACATTATTCAGCACTTCCTTAAGAGGCCTTGAAAACCGTGTGGCCTGATGCATGTGTTCCCACCCGGCATTTTCTTCTCATTGGTGTCCCTGTGCTCAAATGGACCAAGAGGGTGGTTGAAAAGGCAGCCAAGTAGGAAATGGGTGATGTGTGGAGCTCCACATCTTGGAACTGTCATCGAAGCCCAAAGTGCCCTCCGGGATTCCATGACTGCGCATGTGCTCTGGTCTCTCCACAGCCATGGGATGGTGACGATGTCAGCAAGGCAAATGGCTCATTAATGTGGTGGGGGAGAGAAAGTGAACATTTGGAAAACATCCATATATTTAAAGAGACCAAAATGGATTTCCTGCTCAAGCTGCCAAGCTGGTTTGCCTGAAACATCAGCTTGGTTAGGAGAGAAAAAATCATTTCTACAAGAACTTATTCACGTTGAAAAAATTATGCTTTGCTTTGATTTTAGCAGTGTCTCAAGTGAAGGGCTGATTGCCTGATCTTCTTTCTTCACCACCTGTTTGAATTCTACGTGTTCTTCAAGAGCCGATCTTAGCCTCATCCCGAGGCAGTCTACCAGATGGCTGAAGCCTTCGGCAGCCTCTCCTCCTAAAACGTGGTTCCATTCCTGACGGCGCAGATCGTGTATTTGACATTCATCATGCACTCCTTTGTTGTGTTAGTTGTCTTTTTCTGTTTGTGTCTCCTGTCTCCCTAACGGAATTTAAGGCCTCTAAGGTCTAGGGGACCATATCATTTATTATCTAAATTGGGACACTTTTGAGAGTGAAAAGAGATTATTATTAATAATTACATCAGGAAACCTGGCACAAACCTGCACTGTCCAAGCGAATTATGATGTGTGGTCCTCTATTAAGGTCAAAAGCCATTATTTACCACTTTTCTTTCTTATCACCCACAGTGCCTAGTGTAATTCACATACAAACGGACATGAAAGTTTTAAAAATAAATACCTGAGCAAGGCAGCAAACAGTGTGTCCTACAACAGCTGTGAAATAGGTGGGTGATGGAGACAGGTCCTTACCGGTGGAGATTTAATAGTTCAATAGAGGAAGTAACCATAAAGTAGAAGGCTTTAAATAATCAGATAAAGAGCGTTCACAATAGAGACCAGCCTAGAATTTATAGTCTCACCACCAAAGACTGTGAGGTTCAAATAGGCACTTTCCTTTCAAGAATAGAGAGTGGGGGTGGGGGGGTAGAGGGGTGGGGAGGAGGGGGCAGGAAGTGTTTTTAATGGGCATTTTTGTAGAGTGCTTTCTCGTTTCAGAAGCATCACCCTTCCCGACAATCATACTGACACCTGCATCAGTCTGAGCAGGGGGAAATAGGAACAGAATTAGCCAGAAGTACAGATTCACAGCTAAGACATTATGAATTTTCTGCAGTCAGCACCCTCACTGATAGAAATTTTCAGATTGCCTGGTGTGACTCTGCCAAAGGACCTAGAACAAAATAGGTCTTCCTCAATGGAGAATGACATCTGAACCACACTTCTCAATACTAGCACATGTCTTGCTTCTATTCCATTTTTGACAACTCATCATTGCTGTGGAAAATGACATAAAGTGATATATCCTCCCTCATTAACCCCAACTAAATACATACTTCTAAACTCCCCCAACATTTGCTTGTCGGGAATATTCTGCTTGACTTTATATGTACAGGTATACTTTTCTTATGTCTCCATCATAGTATAATCTTGAGGACAGTTTCTGAGTTTGTTTTGATTTTGTATCTATTCTAACTAGATTGACCATGTAATTTTTTTAAAAGATTTTATTTATTTATTTGACAGAGAAAGAGAGCACAAGTAGGAGGCAGAGAGAGGAGGAAGCAGGGTCCCCGCTGAGTGGAGAGCCTGATGTGGGTGGGGCTGGATCCCAGGACCCTGAGATTATGACCTGAGCTAAAGGCAGAGGCTTAACCCCCTGAGCCACCCAGGCACCCCTGACCATGTAATTTTGAGAGTGAAGGGGTCAGTAGCTTTAAGCAGATAGGACCTGACTGGCAATAAATCAGGACTGTTCTGGGCAAAACAGGACATATGACTCCTCCCCCACACCTCAATATCTACACTATGTCCTGCTTGTTCTAGTGACCATGTGAATATGGGTTGATGTGATCTTAAGTCGCATTCTACTGAAAGCATTTGGAGTTTAATTTACAGCCCTAATTCCACTGCTTTGTCTACCACAACTGGTTGTCCTTAGTGATCCAGTGTAAGACAAATTCCAGGTCAAGTCCAGAACTAAAGGCATTTCTTATTTCTACACTTAAGAAGAAACCCAAGGCTACTAATAAAAGCCATACTGTTTCCCTGGTTCCCAGTAGTTCCCTCTTGACATCGGAAACACATGAGTTTCCTTTTAGAGAATTCCAGGCTTAGAATCTGACTTATGCACGCAATACATTAAGAGAGAACTAAGCAGCATTGGCATTTTGATATCAACAGTCAGATTGGAAACACGATTCTGGCAAAGATTTATCCTGGCACATGCTAGACTTTAGAAATGTGATGTGGGAAAATATCAGGATTTAGAAGAACACCTATGTTTAAAACCCATCTCTGCCACTTCTGAAATAATATTTCATCTGAAAATCAGGGACAATAATCCTACCTCTACCAGCAGAGACTTTGGGAATACTTAAATGCGATCATGTATGTAGAAGTTTTATAAAATGCCAAAAGTCTGTGAGGATGCACAGTGTTCCTTTCATGGCCTGCTTGAATCAACTCTCAATTCAGATGTCTCTCTCAAGTAGCCTTAGGCTGGGTCACCAGAACAAACGTATAGTTACAAGGTTTAAAAAAAAAATCAGCCAAACAACTGGTTGTTACCTGATCCCTGACAACAGTCGGATGGACCTTTCCCTCAATTAAATGAAGTGTTTTGGCAGCCTAGGACTATCGCCTGAAGTATAGCTAGAAAAGGGAATGATTTTCCCTAGGGAGAGTGTAATTTTAACAGAAGTTCAACTTACACATTTTAAGATCTATACTTTGAATGTTTCTGTTAAGTGCAAAATGAATATAATTAGTTATGAGAGCTCTTGCCGTTGGCTACAGTATGCGTTAAGCTACAGCGTAATATCACTCACAACCTATTCATGTTCTGTGGTGTATTTTGGGACTTCCTGTGCTGTAGTCTTTTAAAGCAAATACTGTATATAAAGTTTCAGAACCTAACAGTTGTTTCTTCAGAAGGGTCAGGAGTGAGAGCAACACATCTCTGGCCTTCAAATGGTCTAGCCAGACATATAAATTCCTCACAGACAGAATCTATAGCTTTTCCCACACAGGTCCCTAACATGGGAACAAAATGGCACAATTAAGGAAACATGTGTAGAATAACAGAAGAGATAGATCTCGGATGAAATATTCCAATGATGTAGGACACGGAAAATGACCGTTTTGAGGGACACCTGGGTGGCTCAGTAGGTTAAGCATCTGCCTTCAACTCAGGTCATGATCCTGGGGTCTTGGGATCAAGTCCCACGTCAGGCTTCCTGCTCAGTGGAGAGCCTGCTTCTCCCTCTCTCACTGCCTGCTGCTTCCCCTGCTCATGTGCAAATAAATACATAAAACCTTTTAAAAAAAGAAAACAGTCATTTTGAAGTGTCTGAGAGCCCCCAAGTCCCCTAGAACCTCCATTTCCCCCCATTTATCCTCTAGGAGTGCTCACTGTGGCATAGCTGTGATTACCGAATGGCCGTGGTACAGTCGTAAATGGACATGCCCTTCCTGCTACCTCCTAACTTGGTAACCATCGTCCCAATGTGTATGACATAAAGATCTGAAGGGTCACTAGAGAAAGGGTGAACATGTGGCCCAGAGCCTGCGTCAACTGGGAGCTGTTTCTCAATAATTCATTTTATCAAGTATGTTTATACATTGGAAGCAAAAAAAAAAAGAAGTTGAGCTTCCTCTTATGTGGTTTTCCTGAGTTCTGCAACCTAAAAAGCTAATGTAAAAAAAGTGAAGGGCACCATGTATGCGTTGCTTTCTGTTTATAAAGCCTAACACAGGAAGTGATGCTATGTCTGTCTTGAGAATGTGGCTAGACTTTCAGAGCCCAGAGGCAAGATCTGTAGCTTGATAATTATTTAGATACTGGTCTATAATGCAATCAGTCTGGGAGCTCCCTGAAGGTAGAGATGGACTTGTCTGCCCTCTGTCTAGCACTTCCTCACATTTCTCCCAAAGTACATCTTGGATACAATGAGTGCTCAGTAAATGCTGAGCATTTACTGGGGCGCCTGGGGGGCTCAGTGGGTTAAAGCCTCTGCCTTCAGCTTCGGTCATGATCCCAGGGTCCTGGGATCGAGCCCCACATCAGGCTCTCTCCTCCTCTCTCTACCTGCTTCTCTGCCTACTTGTGATCTCCATCTGTCAAATAAATAAATAAATAAATAAATAAAATCTTAAATAATAATAATAATAATAAATAAATGCTGAACTGGTTTTAAAAGATTTAAAGAAAAAAATGACATTTTAAAAACTCATAACTTCCTGCCCAGTTAAAGAATTTTTAAAAATGTGAGTTTGAGTTAAATATATCATGGAGTAAAAAACATATACCAAGTACTATTCTCCTGGAGGGGCTCTTGAAAGGGATGAGCAAGGTACAGCTCCTGTCCCCGGGAAACCAAAGCTATGTGGCCACTGGGGACAAAGCAAAAAAGACAAAAACAAAACAAAGAAAAAACCAAACAGAGAACCATGCCAATTGACAACATTTTTACAAATACATTGCATTCATTGCTGCTGGTCCGGACTTATACAGCTGTGTCTTGTTATAATTGTGAAGCCCCTAATTGATAATACAGGACTACAATGACCCTGTTTGCTATCCTATATGAGTGACAGCAATGGACTTCTGATCACTGACTTCTCAAATTATCTCTACCCAAAAGTCCTAGGAAAACCACCGAAGTTCAGTGGTTTCAATTCAGGAGGTTGGTAGGGGACTGAATTGTTTGTCTTCAGTTTATGGCGGCTTGTGAATGCAGCCCATAGAAGCCCAAGTATCTACTGCTTAATAGTGCAGAATGATTAGAGAAGTGTGTATGTGCGTGTATATGTGCATATACACACATACATATATACATATATGTGATTTTTATGAATACATGAACACATATATTTAAAACTTGCACCATCTTTGTTCTCTCATTGTCAAACTGAGCACAGATCTGTTGGTGAAGCTTTTCAGCCAGACTACAATAGCCAGCTGTCTTTAGAAGAGTGTAACTGAGTCTTTACCATGCAGACACGAAAAGCAATATTTGAAAGTGTAATGACCCTGCGAGTGCTCAGATATTCATTGCACATCACGACGATTACATCTGAGAATCTGTTTCTGCTTTATTCGACTTTTTCTTAAGAAACAGTCTTATCTTTAGGAATGTGTGGAAGCAAAATGGCTAGTTTATCACAGATGGTATTGAAAACTGTGAGTACGATGCAGAAATGCAACCATCCAATGGCAAACTGAGGAGAAGAATCAAACAGGCAGAAAAATGGTAAGAATTGAGAATAAATTATGCATTGGACAAAGTGGTAATCATTTGTGAAGGAGAGGAGAGGTAGATTTAAATGGTTGAATGAGAAAAAAAAAAAAAACTTTGGTGAAGGCGGTCTGGTGTGACGGGGAGGAGTACGGACCCCACTTCCACCCCTTGAACTGGGTTTGAATCCCAAATCTCCCACTTAACAGGTTGTGGGACTTCGGACCAGAAGTTAAATTCTCAAAATCTTTTGTTCCCTTGCACTTTGCAAAGAGAGAGAGGTGGATATACTTAGTAGAAATAATGGTTCATGGCAGTGTGTAACATTTCTCGAATGCTTTCTATGTGCCAGGCACTAAAGTAAGCATATTACCTAGATTTGTTCATTAATTCTCATATTAATCCAATGAGGCAAGCGCTATTACTGTTATTGCACTGTAACATATGAGACTAGACTAGATTAGGTGACGTATCCAAAGGGATAAACCTGGCAGACCGAGTCCAAAGCCTGCGGTTTAAGAACTATGCTATCACATTGCCGTATAAAGTGCTTATCATAGCCTGGCCCAGAGGAAGCCTTCAATATATAATAAGGAGTCAATCAAACAAGATCCATCAAAATTCACTAAGAAGGAAAACCAAATCACCTGTCAGCAGGAGCCAGACTTGGTCCTTTCTTCCAAATATATCATGTGATGTGATATATGAAGATGCAAGATGATGCCAAATGGTTAATAGAATCCAATTGGGAATCACGTGACCAGCTTCCTCACATGCAAGCGAGACTACATTGCCAACTACAACCTTAGGCTGGGTCCCCTGATATGCCCTGTCCACAGCGTATGCACACCACCTCCTTTCACTGCATATGTTCCCTTTCCTTTCATAGATCATATTGCATATTTCAAAGGTAGAGATTAGAGCCTAATGACGTTAGTACCGGCTTGGGTGTTAAGAGCCTCCAGCGGACTCATAGCTGCTCTGATCTTGTCAGCAGGCTGTGAATGTGAACGCCTAGTTAGAGTTGAACTTGAATCCAAAGAGCAGATTCTGTTAGAGTCTCTGACACCCTGGAAATGTTCAAGGGGATCCAGAAGAGAGGACGGGTGTGTAGGGGGTGCTTGAGGCTTTATTCAGCCACCACAGCCCCCTCCACCGAGATGAAAGATGGTTGTGGCTTGAAGTTTTTACCCATCTCAGTCTCTCAGAAATATTCGTATTATACCAATCAAAGAATGGACCCACTCCTGCCTCTTTGTCATCCTTCTCCTTCCTGTGACACAAGCACATGTGTGCACATTCCACACAGTAGCCCTTATGGCCAAGAAACCTGTCATCCCAAATAACTGTCACATTCTCCTGTGCTCAGTCAGAAGAGCTTCTCTCTTCTCTGCCATTGGAGAGGAAGTTGAGGTCATGTTACTGAAAGGATCGCATCTTGCCTCCCAACAAAAGGGGTCTGTGCAGCTGTTGTGCCCGGAGCAGACAGAAGACACGTGGCAGTTGGGGCTCTAGAAGGCTCTTTCCACCCACTTCCTGGATCTGGCTTTGATTTCTTAGAGGGCAGACGCTCTTATTCTAGAGTCCCTCTCTGATTCAGCTGGAAAACAAAAACAAAAAACAAAATCCAAACAACTTAAAGTCTAAAGCAATCCCTTCCTTTTCCGAAGTTCTTCACTTTGTCCCAGATCCTCTTTTCTGACTTAACTGCCACCAACTCTCTGTCCTTTTGTTCTGAGGTGCACAGGGCTGAGTTTTGTCAAGGACAAAATAATCATTGATCTTAATTATAAACAGCCTCAGCTAAGAGGAATGGTTTTCCTAGGGAAACCAAGTCCAGGAAGTAAGATGCTTTGGTAGTAAAGTGGAATTCAAACTCATTTCCCAACAAAGACCACCACCAACAAAAACAAAACCATGATGCTACTCATTCTCCACATCATAGCTCTCTGTGGACTGCCTCCCGGCCTGCTGACTGCTCCAAGTCATTCTTCCTTTACTTTTCCTTTCAAAGTCTACGCTTCAGCGACATTGCTGTTTTCCTCTAATATACAGAGCTGTTCACGCTTCTGAGCCTTTGTGAAATCTTCTCTCGGCTTGAAATGTCTTCTCACTAAATGTCTTCCTGGAAATCTCTTCTTTGACTTTGAAAACCTGGCACAAACATCACTTCATCTATCCCCTGGTGACTCTGATTTAATTGGTATGGGTTGTGGCCTGAGCTTTGGGAGTTTTAAGCACTCCCCAGGTGAAACTAAAGTGCACCAGAATTTGAGAATGACGGCTCCAGGCTAGTGTTTTTCAAACTTAAGCAAGCATCAGAATCAGCTGGAAGGCACATGAGAGCACAGACTGTGGGGTTTACCCCCTGAGTTTAGAACTCAGTAGTTCGGGCCTACGAATTTGTATTTCTAGTAAGTTCCCAGGTGATGCTGATTCTACTGGTTCTGAGATGAGGTTTTGAGAATAGATGCTCTATTCAAACTTGCTAACTGGCCCAGATTGCCTATGTCACCCGTATACCTGCACAGCATAAATTGCACTTACGTTGCAGTTATCACACTGCGTGGTTATCAAAGTATCCACGTGTCTCTTCTCTCATTAGAAGGTTAGGACCTCAGCTTTTTTATCTCACCACCCAGCACCGTACCCAGTATATTGTAGATGTTCAATAAAAGGTTAGTGAATGAGTAAATCTTTTCAGAGTCTACTTATCACAGAGAAACAAAGTCATGTGCCAAATTTATGCCAATCTTCAAGGAGTATTGGATCTAACAAATATTCTATTCTAGAATAGCCAATATTCTAGAAATCTGAAATTTCTAGATTGAATTTCAATCTAGAAGGCAGTTTTCTTGGTTGCTGTGAATGACATCTTGGATTTTGGTGATAGGATTAGCTTGGCAAAGTACTCCTAATACGCTAGGATAAAAAGGCTTATGCAAAAGGAGATTCTATTACATTACATCAAGAACACCTCTTTTTAAACTAACACTTAATGAGTATCTCTATCAATAAAGGCCTTTTAAAAGCTCGCCATCAAATGTTGTGAAAAATGAGAACATTTAAAATAGAGGCAAAGAATAAGCCCATTCATACAGCTTCTTCACCTTGTTTCTCTAGTATCATGAATCTCAGACAGGCTCACTGACCCTTCTCTGGTGAAGTTGGCACATGCTAGCCATATTGATTGTCTGATTACAAATATACACTGTGGCAGTGAGGAACCCATTTGTCCCTGTGGTTTATATGTAGATCTTAGACTTAACACACACTCAGCTACAAAGCAATGGAACCAGATAGCAAAATGTTACTCCCTAGGAGAGTAGACTCGTGCAGAACAATGATTTCATTGTTTCATACAACCTTCTCAAGTAAATCCAAAGAGATGTTTGAAAAAGGGTTTCCTAATCCATGCTAATTTCTTAAATACCTACTCTCAGAAGAATAAATTTGCTGTCTATTCATTGATCTATAGAACACACACACACTAAAACACAAAGTGTGTTGACAACCCTTTCTAAACTCAAAGCCCAGAGCTGATGATGATGATGTGGTCTTATGTATGTGTGTGTGTGTGTGTGTGTGTGTGTGTCTGCTTATTGCACGTGAGATAATGCCATTTGAATAGCATGCAGGTAGCATTTAAATAGCATCTAGGTAACATTTTTCAGTTAGTCAGTGAGGGACTCAAAATGGGAAATTTGTTCTCCTGAGTCTCTGATCAGTCTTTCTTAATAGCAGTTCTCTGTCCCTGGTCACCTCTAATCATTATCTATGATTCTAAGAATGTCAGAATTCCTGAATTAAGTGTATCATGAATTCCACTTCATTAGGTAGCCAATGGATTGAACATGATCAAATCAGAAATGAAAGATTCTGTAGGCTGCCCCCGCCTTTCTTTTCAAAAACATAAAATTTGGGGGTCCCTGAGTGGCTCAGTTGGTTAAGTGTCTGACTCTTGATCTCAGCTCAGGTCTTGATCTCAGGGTCATGAGTTCAAAAAACAACAATAACAACAACAAAAACCCATACATTTTTAAAAAGACAAGTTTGTCTAAAATTATGGGCAATGCATTCAGAGTTCAGAGTGACTATATTTTGGGAGTAAGGTCTAAGGTGTAGGCAGGCAGAGATCGATTCAGTTGCTACTTTCTGTTGGTATCTGTTCCATATCTTTGGTCAGTTGATTGGCTGGTTGGCTGATTACTTGGTTTTCAAACGGGCATCACTGCGTTCATTTTTCCTGCTTCTGTCTCATCAGCCTTGAGTGAGAGAACTATATACGTGAGCAGGTACATGCATACCCAACCTTACTCCTGTGTCAGGAGTACAAGTGAAAGCCTGCCTACCTATGTCTGAACATTTTAATGTTATAATTCAAGCGTGTAGACTGCTTAATGAAATACATTAATTTTCCCCTACCTTAACAATATAGCTCCTTAATGATAAAATATTTTTAAATATGTAAAGCTATTATCATTACAGAATTGAAAGTCTATAAAATAACAAGGATGACTGAACTTAATTAATATTGCACATGTACAGATATTCATTTGATGGGTATCCAAAGTTTAAGTAAGTAAAAGCATACTTAATTCAAAAATTATTACTTATTTACTTCATGAAATTCATTTTTACCTTCCTTTTGAGCAAAATGACTAATTAAATTATTCTTATCAAGATTTCTACTGAGTTTGAGTCTATTGGTAATAATGATCTAAGGTATTAAAAATGGAAATGTAATCATGTTCAAAATATACAAAATTTGAATATACTTTAATCAAAAACATAAATAAAGCAAACCCAAGATATAAGAAATTATTTTTCATGTGCTTTCAAAAATTATTTTTTCTCAAACATCTAAATTATTAAAATTAAAGAAAAATGCAATTTATGTTTAGAAACTGTCAAGAACATAAATTACAATTGTTAAATAAATCTTACTTATTTTCTAAAAAAGGAATTAATTAGCATCAAATGCTTCTATAAAGCTTAAACTATTCATAATTCTACCTTTAGTTACCAATGTAAAGAACCAGTAATAGCTTGCTTCACACATAGTTCATACAGGGAGGATTTGAAGGTAAATAATGTGCTTTTATTTTCTTTAAGCACTGCTATCACTCAAATGCTTCCTTCTTTCCTAAGCCATTTCTGACCTCCACGTCAGCAGTGGCATAACCCATAAGCTTCGTGGCTTGTGGATGAGGTTATCTTTTCTTCCAAAGACGTAGGTCAACTTGTTTGGAGAAGTCTTTCCCTGAGGTCTGATGGGTGTTAGCATTGGGCTTGGATCTTCTAGGGTTTCAGTCCTGTTGTGCAAGCTCTGAGGTCAGGATTCTAAGTCACAGAGCAGCTCCCTGCACTTCCACACATGTATTCTCTAATAAATGTACTTGTTCCGTATTTTTGGCATGGAGGCCACTCTCAAGCCCAACTGATGTTTTTTTGTTTTTTTTTTGTTTTTTTTTTTTTACAGTCTCATATACATCTGCTTCATTCAGGCCTTTAGAGATTCTCACTGAGATTATTGTAGTAGACTGCCAGCAGATAGCTTTTCTGCTAGACTCCAGAGTTTCTCTGTGGACATAAACATAGAATCCTGACTGGATCACTTTTTCCTTATTTTAGACCTAGAGTCTGAGACCACTTGTGAATAGGTGAGATAAAGCAAAGGAACAAAATCACACCCAAATGTATGTGTAGCTGATCTGATGTTCCTTTACCCAAAATGCATCATGAAGAAACAGGAGCTGTCTAACTTGGCAGAAACTGTAGTGGACTGATTCCAACCACTGACAGGTGAGCCATAGTCAAGACAGAAGGATCCTTTCATGATTAGTGCTTACCATTATTGCATAACTGGGCTCAGCAACAAAGCATAAACTAATAGCCAATATTAATTGAGCTTTCATTATATGCTCTGTACTTTGCTAAGAGCTTTATATGTATTATCTCATGTGATTCTAGCCACCCCCCCATTGTCTTAGAGCTAGGTACTCCTATGAAACTCCTTTTAAAGATAAAGTATGTGAGGCTTCAGAAGAGTTAAGTAGCTTTCCTAAGGCCATACAGTGTGGAAGCAATGACAATGGGACTTAAACTCAGGCTGTCCAACTCCAAAGCCTATATACTGAAAGACTATTACATTCTATTTTTCTGTGTCTTACTGGCACTGGGCAGAGGGATGGGAAGTCTGGGTCTAGGTGAGGCCAAGACAAGGAAAACTGAACCAAAAGCCAAAGTATGCCCCAAGGAAAGCAACCATCAATCCAGCATAACAAGCCCAAAGGGATATAATCACCTTTTGTGTGTTTGGGCTCCTGTGCTTTCCAAGGAGTAATGGAAGTGGACTCAGGTGGAAGTCAAGGAGACACGGAAGGGAGCCGCTAGGTGGACTTCTCAGCAGAGTATAGAATCTGGGGTGATACTACCCATGGATTCATTGGGCTGGTAGATCTGGACTCCAATCTGAAGGAATTCAGAAATAAAAATAATATCACTGGACAGTTGCTACACGCATTATCCCTCCTACTTCCCAAATGAGAAATGAAGTTATACAATTGTCCATAACTAAACAGCTAGTAAGAGATAGAAGTGGGAAGAAGAATCTAAATTAGCTTGACTCCAGATTTTAAGGTCTTTCCATTAAATATATCACGTTGCCTCTTTCACACTCTCCTAGAACCAGCTAAAGGACTAAGTGGAAAAATAAAAGCACAAAGTCTCATCCTTAGCCCCTTACTCGTGTTGAATGATGTCTGTAAGAGGCCCTGCAGGTTATGGAGAAAGGCCTTGACTCAGGGCACACATGTAGGTGTGGCAGGACTGGAAGCCAGTATTAATTCATTCTGGAGTCCACCCATGGGTGGGGCTTCTAAGCTCCCTACTTGCAGTCTGGGGCAAGATTGATTCACAGATTGGGCTGGGTTTGAGTTCCAGAACAAGGAGTTCCGTGATGGGGCAGTTAGGGACAACACATACTGAATTCTGTCCTATTGACAGGGACCATACTAGGACACTTAACCTTATTTGTGCTTCCAAGATCATGATGGTACTTTCTTCCCACCTGGACAACCCCTGAAGCCCTTGAAGCCATGCCCTGTGATACCTGTGCATGATCCAACCCATACCTAACAGACATACTCAGGGCTCAGAAGGTCCTTGGAAAAGATGATGCCACTACATTACCAAAACGGCAAGGATGAAAATAAATAAATAAATAAAACATTTACTACAGGTGAGAATTCCTTTCTAGGGGGAAAAGAAGTTGGGGATTATGATGGAGTTTTAATTAAAGAATGACCAGGAGGTGCAGTGATGAAAAGGATGCTTAGGGGGCATTATAATGATAATGCTTTGGATGCATGAATAGAAAAAAAAAATGCAGGAACTGGAATCTGTAAGCAAAACTCCATGAAATGTTTGATTTGGCTCCCGAATTGCTGATAATTGTCAGAGATATTCTCTTTTGAACTGAGGTAGTCTATTGGTTGGTGTTCTTTTTAACTTCAACATCAATTATCACCATCACAGCCAAAGTCGTGAATATTCCCTGACCTATGCCTGCACAGCCATGAGCTCCATAAAGGGAATAAAGTGTGTGTGCATGTTTGAAGGGGGGAGTCTTTTTTCCCCCTCTGGAGATTGACTAATTTGGTGCTCAATAGAAAGAATATGAGGCCTTGTACATTTGGTTTAGAGGACACAGAATTCAAATCTCAGTCATCTGCCATTCAATTTCAACCAACATGTATAGAGCACCTACTATGGGCAAGGCACTTTGGAAAGTATGAAAACAAGTAAGACAGTCCTTATCACCAGGAAGCTCAAAATATAGTGTCAAAGATAGAGGTAAGCAAGTAGTAGTCAAGTGGAACAGAATAAAATAAACTTTAAGACACAGACTCAAAGGATGCACAGTGAAAGTAGAGAAAAGAACCATGGTTGAAAGGATGGAGTGCTGCCAACCTTGGAGGGAGGAAGAAAGCCATTTCAGAATTCAAGTAGAATGGATCAGCAAAGGAGTTAGAAAATTTTTTAGGAAGAGAAAGAAGAGGTGAACAAAGAAAGGGTGGTGCCAGGGCAGCCAATAAGTCTGCTGAGAAATGTCAATACCTACATATGGTCCCTTGACCCTACTTCCTTCCACCATTTGTCTAATTCTCCCCCACATTGCATGGCTAGAGTTCTCACCGCTCTGTTCTATTCTTGGCAAACTGAGTCCTTACCCTTTTTAGGTTTATTGGAAGGTGTATTCATCCCTGACCTCCCCTCCCTCTCAGCTAAAACTGATCTCACTGGGGACTTAACTATAAGTTAATGTAGAGTTAACTCCACTGGAGCTGGAGTAGGCTCAGACTGGCTTGTACCCAAGGGAAGTTCCTAAGGGTGAGAATACCAGGAGGTAGGGATAATTGAAGCCCATGTTCAAGTCTGGATCCACATAGGCACATCTTAGGAGGCACTCAAGCAGTTCCTGGCACAGAGCAATAGTTCAACCAACATCATGGTTATTATTTTATATTCCATGTGTACTAGAAAAGATGGGTAAAACTTGAGCATCGGGAGGTCTCAGTTAAATCTGTTTTTGCTTGGAGTAGGATACCTGTCTTTGTCAATAAATCCCTGTGGTCACCTAGGAAATACTACCATGTAGCACTGTCATACATGTGTCCATCTAGATAGGAAAAAACATCCTGAGATTGGGGGTACAATTAAAGATTTAGTTATTCAGCCTTATCCTTTATCTATCTCTGTCTCTCCATTCAATCTCCACTCACTAAATAACACATCCTCCTGTATTTGTCATCGCTCTGTTTTGTTCTCCGTGGCTCTGGAATGTGTGTATCCCTAGTGTTGGCATCGGCACCGTGGAGACCCAGAGTCACTCTGAGTTTACTACAAAGCAGCGTGGAGAGTAGCCCAGAGAACCTCCGAGCTGCCAGGCATCACCATGATGCTGGCTGTTTTGCTGGGAGTGGACTCCCCCCCCTTCAAACCAACCAGCAGCGTCAGGAGTGACGAGGGAATGTGAGACAACAGGATTTAAAATCACCAGTGCTTCAAAGAAGCAACTAGATGTCTGTGGATGGATGAGTAGATAAAGAAAATGCTACATAGATAGATATGTGGATAGATGAGAACATTATTCAGCTACAAAAAGAAGGAAATCCTGTCATTTGCAACAACATGGATGAAACTGAAGGGCATTATGCTAAGTGAAATAACTCAGAGAGAAAGACCGATACTGTATGATCTCACTATTTAAATGTGGAATCTTAAAAAAAAAAAAAGTCAAACTCCTGCAAACATTCACAAGAATGGTCGTCACCAAGGTCTGGCAAGTGGGGGAAATGGGGAGATGTTGGTCAAAAGGCACAAACTTCCAGTTATAAGATGAATTATAGGATAAGTTCTGAGTGCCTAACGTACATATGGTGATTATAGCTAATAATATTGTATTGTATACTGGAAAGATGGTAAGAGAATAGATCTTACGCATTCTCACCAAAAAGAACAAACAAAACAAAACTGTGTGAGGTGATGAATATGTTAAATAATTTGATTATGGTAATATTTTCACAATGTACACTTACAGCAAATCATCATGTTATGTACTTTAAATATACACAGTTTTGTCAATTATGCCTCAACAGAGCTCGAGAAAATACAATGCAATATAATAAGATAAAATAGTCAAAACAAACATTCAAGACTTTAACGGTAGATTATCTTCAAGAGAGGAAGTGTTTCCTGAAGTGTAGGTCTGTGCTGGAAAATGAGGGAATTCTCCTTGAAGAAACTGATTCTTGGGAAGAGAGGAAGAGCAGGAAGGTGGATGCCTGGGTGGCTCAGTCCGTTAAGCCGGTTAAGTAGTTAAGCATCTGCCTTGGGCGCGGGTCATGATCCCAGGGTCCTGGGGTCAAGTCCTACATTGGCCTCTCTGCTCAGCGAGGAGCCTGCTTCTCCCTCTGCTGATTGCTCCCCTTGCTTGTGTGTTCTCTCTCTCTCAATCTCACATAAATACATAAAATCTTTTTAAAAAGAGAAAGAGAGGGAGCCTGGGTGGCTCAGTGGGTTAAAGCCTCTGCCTTTGGCTCAGGTCATGATCTCAGGGTCCTGGGATCGAGCCCCGCGTCGGGCTCTCTGCTCAGCAGGGAGCCTGCTTCCTCCTTTCTCTCTCTGCCTGCCTACTTGTGATCTCTGTCTGTCAAATAAATAAATTATTTAAAAAAGAGAGAGAGAGAGAGTAAGAGAGGGCAGGCTTGGCTCCTTGTCCCAGCCTGTGGGGTCTCTGGAGAGCCTCTCACAGAGACTCTTCTCCACCATAAAATGTGGAAGTTGGACAGAGACACAGACAGGCTGGCAGGAAAAGCTACTGTAAGCTACAAAGTATTTCTTTTCCAGGGAATTTCAGAGGATAAAGGTTCCCCGAGGATGTCACGTCAAACTAACGGTGGAGAAAAAAAAAAAAAATTAAGAGGAGAACATAAATCCAATAAGACTATACATAAAAACAACAATACTCACAGATCTAGCCTTCCACAGTTTTCAGAGCCCTTTCCTGTACGGAAGCCTACATGTGAAGTTGAGCCAAAGGTGCAAAGATGGTGATGGGTTCACCCAAGTGGACTTGGGTTCAGACCCTTGCTTTTCCACTCACTGCGTTGCTGAACCCCGCAAGTTTCTGTTTCTGATGCCCTGCCACAGGGTGTTGTTGTGGGTAGAGTGAGGTAATACAGGTAAGTTATCTACTACATGGTATTAACTTGATGAACAGTAGCTCTCCCCATCATTCATAAACTTTGCCTATGGAAGACACTGTGCAGGTGTTTGTTAAAGGACTAGCTCCATGTTGCAGATGAGAACACTGAGACTCAGAGAGGTCAAGTGGCTTACCCAAGGTCACAACTAGAAAGAGAACAGTCTTCTAGCTCCAAATCGTGAGCTCCATGCAGTCCTTTTCCATGCCACCTTTAGGGTTGGAATTGTATTTCTATGCAAGTCAGACACCAAATAAGGAAAGATATTCAGAGGGGTCCTGCCTTTGAAATCAACCTTTGATCTTAACAACAACTGCAACAAAAATACCATACTATTTTCAAGTAGAATACCTTTGCAAAATACTTTTTCCTTAGAAGCTGTTGTTCAAATCTCATACTTCTATAAAATAATTGCTTTATGCCTTAAGAGTATTGACTTGTGTGAACTCAGACATTCGGTAAGTAGGCGATGTTTCTGAAGTTATTATCAGTCACTGTGTCTTCCACAGCTGGATGAAAGAATCATATCCCAATCCTGTGGATTTCTCTGTAAATGATGTCCTTTCCCACGTGTCTTATCTTTGACAGCAGCAGAGAATACCAGACAGGAGGGCACTAGAAGGACACTTCTGAATTCCTTCACCTATGCTAAAAACAGATGGAGATACAGTTGAAAAAATCTGGTCTGAGTAAGAATCATTACTACATCAACTACTGTAACATGGAGCAGTTGAATTTGGGGATCTTTTGGGTCTACTACACCATTTTATTCTATCCCTCCTCTGCCCAGTGCCAGTTTTATTACTGACCTCTTGAACATTTGACTGGATCTGGGCATCCTATATCAGTGCTTCCCATTGAAAAAATAAAATTGAGGTGAATTAAGACCTACTACATCTAAAATTCATAGCCCCAAGAATCCCACTCTTTGTGTAAGGTCATAATATTGCTACCCCAGGGGCAGGGTTTTTGTCTGTGTGTAAAGCCTGAATTCCAAGATTCATTGACACCATATTTTATTTTTTTTAAATTTTATTTATTTGTTTGTCAGAGAGAGAGAGCACAAACAAGGGGAACAGCAGGCAGAGGAAGAAGCAGACTCCCTACAGAGCTGGGAGCCTGATGTGGGATTCCATCCCAGGATGCTGGGATCATGACCTGAGCCTAAGACAAACACTTAACTGACTGAGCCACCCAGGTGTCCTTGGCACCATATTTTATAGACAGAAGCCAACAAAGTCATTTATCTTGCCATCCATCTGTCCCTCCATTTGACCATCTCTTTTATTTGTTTACTCTTCTGAAATTTATTGGCTGTCTCCTATTTTCTGGGCACAACACGAGATGCAGGTACTACTGCTGAGATTTAGAAGTTGATCTTATGGAACTTACAGTACAAAAGATGGACAAAAACCAATTTCACAAACAATTATGAGGATAAGTGTTTCAAGGAGAAGAATGCCAGGAGTGAGCAGGTAGGGTTTCCTAAGAGAGACAGTTCAGTTGAGAGAATGATGGGCTCTGGAATCCAACAAGAGAGATCTTCTTGTTTTTCCCCATACCAGCCCTGAGACAGTGAGCCAATTGTATAATCACTCATACCTCAGTTTCCCCAACTATGCTATGGAACTAGAGCAATAATTCCCCCCAAAGCTTGTTGTCAGGATTAACGAGGTACCACATGTACAGCATTTCCAATGATATCTGGAACTAGCAGTGTTCAGCCTGGAGAGAGGAGATATACATGACCTGTGCCATCTGGGGGACCTAGCTAAGGAAAATATAAGCAGAGACATGAAAAATAAATAAGAAGGGTAAGAAGAGTTTAGAGGGGGTAGAGGGAAGGGGAGAGGGAATGAGTGAAGGAAATGCAGTGAAAAAGTAGAGATTCTGAAACAGAAGGAGCCAGGGCAGAGTACCCTGGAAACAACACAGAAGGGCAGTGATGGAGGAGCATGGAAAACCAGGCAGGAGAGCTGGAGATGAGGCTGGCACACCAGAGAACAAGACCCTAGAGATCCAAAATCCTTAAGACCAATTAGTTAAGGATTTTGGAACCCACCCTAAGAGCATCCAATCACTTAACCAATCATCTGTTTGACTGGAAATCCCTCAACAGAAACCCAAACATTCCATTTCCTATCTTTAGAGGAACATATGCTAATTGATAAGGAGACAGCAGGGTAACCAGCAGTAAGATATCTTGGATTTCTCTGTAAATGATGTCCTTTCCCACGTGTCTGTATCTGTATTTTTATTCTCTGTCCCTGGCAGCCATCGTTGCTGTCTTTGAATATCAAAGTAGACTTGAAGAATTGCATTTCATTGTCAAATGATTGCATCTAGATAATTATATTATGGTTTTTAAAGACACATGATCAATTTCTATAATGTATCAAGAAGAGTCTTGAAGAAACTAGCATTTAATTCTTGTTCAGTTCTATTTTTCTCTGCTCTATCCTTTCCTTGGGGCTATAAAAAGATGCTATATTCTTGATTTATCTTATATTTTTCAAGTTTTCTTCTTTCTTTTCATTAACTTTATAAAATTAACTTTTAATAAGCCCCAAAAGACATTACTGTTTTTCAACAATGATTTTCTCTCTTAATATCAGAAACAAACTACTAAAATGAACTGACTATGGATCTTTGACTCTTTCAGTCCTGGTTTTAAATTCTGGCTCTACTATTACCCTGGCCAAGTTATTCCATATCCCTGAGATGCAATTTCTCAAATTCCAAAATAACTACATTAATAGTTATACTTCATTGTTGTGAGGACTATATAAAACTGATTCTCACAACAATGAAATATAACTATTAATGTAGTTATTTTGGAATATATATATATATATATATGTATGTCTAGGTCTAGTGACTAATAAGAAGGAAGGAAGGGAGAGAGGGAAATAAAAAAGGGAGGAAAGGAGGGACACAAGAAAGAAAGAGAAAAAGAAGGAAGGAAGGAAGGGAAGGAGGGAGGAGGGAAGGAAGGAAGGAAGAAGAGAAAAAAGGAAGGAAGAAAAGAAAGAGAAAGCAAGAAAGAAGGGGAAGGGAAGAAGGAATGAAAAGACCTCATGGAAATGAACTACATGGGTGACAAAAGATGAAGATGGCATTATGAGTGAAGTGATGTTTTTGAGAATCATTTAGATTCTGAAATTATGGAGAAAGATATATTTAAAAGTTATTTGAGGTTGAAATTTCTTCCAATGTACTTTGATATTCTTCCAGGGCAGGCACTATAAACCTATCTACCCCATCTTTTCTGAAAGGTTGAAAAATTTCTTCAATTCTTCTCTTGATTGAAAAGTAGTACCTTCAAAAAGACATCTTTGGGGGAGTCATCTAAAACGTCCCTGATGCGTTTTTGTGACAGCAGCCAAATTTCTTCCTTAAATTTGTTGTCTTCTAGAACTAAAATCAGATTGTGTTGCTGGCTGTGTAGTACGACATGAAATCAAAGGAAGTGATTATGCAGAGTTCTAAGTGGAAGAGGGAAAATGGAGCTGGTTTAGAAGGCAGTCATTAGTTCATTCATTCATTCATTCATTCACCGAGGTTACTCAGCATTATTCCTGAAAAATCGGTTTGAAAGGATTGCTTTTCTTTTGACCAGAGACTTGTAATGCTGATTCAATTAAAAGGTTATGTTAATAGCTCTGGTAATCCAATAAATTATTCTGAAGTATAGGCTTAAATGCTGCATTTTCAGGAATTTGACATTCAAAGGTAATGATGTTAGTTGATAAGGTTTTTCTTTGGATATGATGGCATTGCTTCTAGGTTTCTGCATTTGCCACTTAAAATTCATGAACAGTATTGTTTGAACTTGAGAACGTTCATGTAAGTTACATGAAAGTCCTACAGAGGTAGGAATGCTAAGATCAGGTGTTACCTGAAAAACACAACAGCAAGAAACAAGCAGTCACTTCCATGGTTGTGACCTTGCAAAATTTCAACAGCCAGGAGAAGACTGTCCCAAATGCATATAGGAGTCTCAGGACCCCTACATTTCTCCTATTTATTCCACTGCTGGGACAACATGGGATGGATAAAAGTGTCTTCGGTTGTGTGTGGTCCCATGAAAATTTCCGCACACCTTTTGATGATCTGGAACAGTGAAGAATGGATGCCTTTGACTGTCTCTCTTTTGTTTTGTGCATTCCTATTTTATCAGACCCTGAGGGAGCAGAATTTCACAGGGTTTAATACAGTGAGGAATCTTTCCTGATCCTTCCATTTGGGTGGGACTCCAAAACAGCAACTATACCATGCTTTGGGAATAAAAATACAAACAAACCTTAGTCTCTTCTCTTAAGAAGACTGGTGGGGTAAACAGACAACATGGTATATATGATTCTCTAAAATGTATTTATTTTAAAGAGAGAATGAGCGAGCATAATTGATGGTCAGAAGGAGAGGGAGAAGCAAACTCCCCACTGAGCAGGAAGCCCAATGCAGGGCTCCATCTCAAGACCCTGAAATCATGACTTGAGCCAAAAGCAGACACTTAACTGACTGAGATACCCAGGTGCTCCCCCCACTTTTAAATTTATTTGTATATATGATTAAGTGCAAAAAAATATTACTGTGTGTAAGAGGGTAGAGGAATCAGTACAGGTGCCAAATGATCCAAAGAAAGCCATTGATTTTACCTGGGGTAGGGGTAGAAGGTCAGAAAGAAATAAAATATCTCTTAAGGACTGCCCATAAAATAAATAGGCCATATAAAACGTTCAGTCTTCTCACTCCCGGTTAAAGTATTGCAAAGTATAGTAAGAATGCCCAGGGCCTTTTTTTTTAGAAATCTTGCCACAAGTAAAGGTGAATGGCCTTTTATGTATCCCATCTAGGTAATTGTTCCCACACTGCACTTGTCCATGAACTTAGTGCATCTCTGGAGAAGATGGTAGTTTCAGAGCCTGCCATAAAGAGAGAAAAAGCCAGACACCTGATTTGAAGGACCTTCCCAAAGACCTTTCAGTCTCTAGGTCAGTGTTTACTGATGCTGCTTGCCAGTGCTTTAGAATTACACTTCCTTTCCATCTCAAAGCCTTTAATACGTCCTCTCAACCTGGCAATGGCGGGGTCATCCTTTAAGCAACAGACATTTATTTTTTTTTTGACGCTATCAATATTTCAGATAACATTTGGCTAAAAGAGCAGGGAAGGAGCTATATTTAGAAACAAAGAAGAAACAGAACCTATGCACATCTCTGTGCTGATGAGTAGAATTGAGATGAGTATGATGTAGCTCCTTCCAGGAGCAAAGTATATCCATCAATCCCAGTCCCGGCGCCAGAGGAGAAAGAGCAACACAACAGTTGTCAATGGCATTTTTAGACCCCAAATGGCATTAGCATAAAAACAAGTACACTTTATTTTTAAGTTCACTTAGAGGGAATTTTGAAGGCACCGCTCAAAAGTATATGAGGAGCCAGCAGGATTTTTTTTTCCTAATGGTCCATAAATTGAATCTTGGAAGACAGACTGGGGATGAATATGGATGCTTGAAAATCCTTTCCAATAATGTCAGAATTTCTAAAAGATCCCGAATTCAACCATGGGTGCCAATCAAAGTATGGATGTCTGTAATCACATATATAGTACTTAATATGGATGACCTTCAATCATGCTTCCCATTTAAAAACACCCTAAGATCTCAGGGGGTTTTTGGTAGTCTTATCGAAAAGGAACATGTCTGTGCGTGAACGCAGCATGCGTGCTGATACCAAGTGCTACCAAGTACTCACAAAATGCCTGCTGTAACATCAGAATCAATGTACCAAGACAAAATCACTTGGTTCTATCATTTTCCGACTGTATGCTTCACGGTCTTTTCTTTATTCTTAGGCTCTCTCTGCAAACTCAGCTAAGGAAATGATGAAAAACTATTTCCTAAATTACAAGAATAACTTTAAAAATGTCTTTTCTATATACCGTCCTATCCCTTATTCACCACAAGATATTCAATCCAGCCTTTGCTGACCTAGGACGTCCTTAGACATTTATTGGAAAGCCACCTACTGGGAGAGACATTAAGGAAGATTTTAACTTTGATCTGCTAACAATAAAGTTGTTACCAGCTTCACTGAAAGGAAATCTTTGTGTCCCTTTTCCTCTTTATTCATTCTCTGAATCTCCTTTTATTCATCTATTTTCTATACTTTTCTGTTCTTTCCCTGATCATGAGTTTGGGAGACCTAGCTTTGATGGGAGAAAATCAAACAATTCTGAACATGCTTATTGAGTGTTTACTATGTTCCAGGCATTGTGTTAAGGCCTGGGGATTCAGAAATAGACAATTCCTAATTCTTCCCTTTTTTCATCCCTCCTTCTACTACCATCTAATCCCTTAATGTGTCCTGTTCTGTGAACATCAAAATATTTCAGCTTTATTTGCTTTTCTCCATTCTTCTACAGCTTTGTGAATATAGACCAACATCAACTTTTGTTTAGGGCATGGATATGGTTCCCTAAGTGTTTCTCTGTTTCTGTTTTTGTCCTGATACAACTCATTTTCCTCACAGAATTCTGAGTGATTCTCTTGACATTTAAATCAAATTATGTCACACTTGTGCCTTAACTTCTTCCAATGGCTTGCTATTTGGAGTAAAATCTAGAAAAGTGGTCCCTGCAGGGTCTTGTAAGATGTTATCCTTGTCCCCTCTTTAACCTTCCCCTTCACCTCTTTCCCCCCCTCACCTTACTGCAGGGGCACATCTTTGCATTCAGCTGCTCACACCACAGGCAAATCTCTCTTTCTAGAACATTCTTCCTCCCAGGCCTTTGGCACACACAGGTCTTTTTCTCATCCTTTGGTCTTAACTTAAATAGCTCTCTTTGAAGTGATCTTCTCAAACTGATTATCTGAAGTTGCTCTTCTCTTGTTTGTTTGTTTTTGTTCCTCATCTTCTTAATACTATGAAACCAATTTGTAAATGTTATATTAGTTTGTTGTTGTTTTTTCATTGTTGGTCTCCCCTACTAGATGTTCCATGAGAGCAGGGATTCTGACTTTCTTGTCTATCTCTGTGCTACACCCAGGGCTTAGAAGATGACTGGCTAATATAATAGGTGTTCAAAAAATACTGGTTAAAGGGATAAATACAGACATTCTCAGTACTCTGAAGATACTGAGTTTCTCATATAACTAGATAGAGGTACGTCTAGAAGGTTGAAAAGCATGCCATAGGAAAACACAACCAGGTTTTATTGTTTAAAACATTTCTTATTAAATGAAGAATGCACTCAATTTTTGGTACATTTCTAAAGAGTTTTAGAATTTTAAATAGTTATTCAAATAGAGCACCTTATTTTATCCATATAATAATCAAAATATTTTGTTGTTTTGTTATTCTACATCATATTGCTGGGTCATGATCCACTTTATGGATGATGGCTAAGCCATGGGAATTCGAATCACCAGGAAACACTGAGACTGTGGTCCAAGTTCTAGCAACACTAGAATCTTCTGGAACTAAAACTTAACAATTGTCCTGATTGTCTAAATGGTTAGAGACAAAGGTGGGCAGAGAACTCTAGAGATATGAGACTAAATTCAGATTACAATTATAGAGTATGTTTGACTCAGTCCATATTTGGTAAAGAGTGAGGTGGGCTTTTACCAGTTTAAATATAGTTTAGGCCACAGAAAAAAATCAGAGAAAGAGGAACTTCCTACAGAAAGGAAAATGGTTTCATAAACAATGAAAATGATGAAGCCACTCAAAGTGAAGCCCTTTTTTCACCATCTGTGCATTCAGACAATGAATCTGAATTATTTGTTGGCTAGCTGGTCTATTATATGACTTAGAAATCTGTTACAAAGTCTTCTCTGCAAACTCAAGAGTTATTTACCTATGTACAACACACTGAGGCCCAGAAACTTTGAGAATTGCTCACAAGGTTCCTAGTAACTGGCAGATCTTGAACTCAGAAAGTTCTTCCATCTCTAAACCCAGCGCTATTGTTGCTGGATAGAAGTTGGGACTTAAACTTCCTCAGATGGACATATTCATTTTGACAATCCCCCTGAAGCACTTGGTGATGTAATTCTCATCCAACCTTAGCATATCAGCAGTGTGTTTAGAGCAGTTCAAGAGGATAATTTAATTTCTGTAGATAAAAGGTGCCTTCTGAATGCATTGTATTGCCTTAAATGGTGAAGACACTGGGCTGGAAATGGGAAAAAGAATAATTTTAGGCATTTTCCTCATTTTGTTTAAATGGAATGAAGACTGAAGAGTCTTTTTGGCAGGAGGCCTATGTTTAACCAGTGTTACTGAATATAGAATAATCATGGGTGGGGAGTATGTTTTCCTTAATTGAGTATGTTTTCTTGAGATAAATGTGGATCCTCACTAGTCAAAGCAAAAGTTTCCAAGTTTTGAAAGCCTAAGAGGTAAGCTTCAGCCTCCATGCAGAGACAAGAAACACCAAGCCAAAGTGCCTACAAGAAGGTTAAAATAGAACTGGCGGATTGGACCACTTCCGTCCTGTTCACTAACCTCGTCCTGATTTGCCTCCTGAGCATCTCTCATCACCTTCGATTAGATCACATCCAAGCTATGATCCCCAGGAGGCTTCATTCCATGCTTCCTCCACCACTGGATCACCTTCACTACCTGCCTTTCTATAGAGCAAGCCACACGGAGGTGTTTGTGTTTGGGCAATATGGCCCGATGTGAAAGCTGAGCAACTGGATGAACCGTTTTGGGAGCATTCAATTGTCTTTACCCCAATGGGATTAGTCCTTGAACCAAGGAGGAATAGGTTGCCTTTGTCTTCTCCCTTGTCACTACTGATCTAAGAAAGCAGAAGAGGCCAGGATGCCCACCTTGGAAGCATCCCCACGTAAGCAACTAACTTCATCGCCGGCTCAGCTGCCAGAGATTAAAAGGGCAGAGAGCCTTTGAACATTGAGCTCCAGGAGCTCATTTGGCAACTGGACTGACCTTGTCCCCTCGTAGATGGTGCTTTTGTTTCCTGGGGCCAGTGTAACAAATGACCATAAATAGAACAGTTTAAACAACAAAAATGTATTCCCTCACAGTTCAGGAGGTTGAAAGTCCAAATCCAGGTGTGCTTCCTTTGGAGGCCAGAGAGGGAAGACCCATTCCAGGCCTCTCTCCTAGCTTCTGGTGATAGCTGAGAGTTCTTGGGTGTTCTTTGGCTTGAGGAAGCATAACGTCAGTTTCGGCCTGCATAGTCACAGGCATTCTCCTTTGTGTGTTATCGTCCTGTAGTCCTCTCTGTGTCTGTCCCTCTGTATCTCTCTGCCACTTCTTACAAAGACACCAGTGATGGGGTTAGGATGTGTTGAGTCCCACTCTAATTCCATATTACCTCACTTAAACTAATAACATTGGAAAAGACCCTATATCCAAATAAGATTCCGGGTAGTCATGAATTTTGGAGGATATTACTTAACCCAGTATTTCCATACTGATGGAAAAAAGAAAAATTTGCCTGTATTCACCACTCAGTTTAGCCAACCAGCCATGGAATGGCTTGGCACTGTAAATGTCAGCCTAGTCATTTCCAGGCTGCCAACAAAGTATCTTCCCTCCTACATATATCAACCTAAAATATTTAGCCTCACATTTTATCCTTGTACCAAGCTTCTTTAGATGCAAAATGTCTCCCTGACTGGGTCACACATGAGTCATTCATCACAAAAACCTTAGTCTGAATTAATGTAATTAATTTTAAATTTTGCACAAGGAAATGCAGCCATGTGAGGAATCCATCCGACAACTGGATTCCATAACTGAATGAGGATCTAATTGCTTGTGGGTTATAGACAATTAGTATCCTACTGAAGGACGCAACGTTCAAGGGCCCTCCCCTCAAAATGTTGGTCAGTTTGGATAGCCAGTTACCTGGTGTTTATTGCTCAAAGTACTGCCTACAGACCCACAGCATCACAGCCTGTTAGAAATCCAAAATTTCCGAGGGATATACTCTAATCTAACTGAATCAGGATCTGCCTTTTATCTTGATTCCCATGACCCTGTATGCACATTACAGTTGGAAAGTGGTGTTCTAGTAAAGCCCTTATATGATTGAACTGAGGGAAGCTACGAAGAGGCTTTTGTTGGGACACGCTTAGAGCATAAGCTATTGGATATTATCTTGAGGCCAAGTGAGATTGCAAAGAGGAAAGAGGGTACTGGTGGTCTTGGGCTAGAACAGAGAAAGGAGGATTTGCAACAATAACTTTTCATAGGCAGAACACAAATCTAGGCATTTTGTTTCAGATGGGTTATCGCTTTTGATGTTTGTAATAACCCAATGTGTTGAATACTATTATTTTCATGACTACAATTTTTTAGAGGAAGCTACTGAGAAAGAGAGGCTCAGAAATGTACTGTCTGACACCAGAATTTCTTAACATCTATGCTCTCCTACCAGACAGTAGGTGTAGAGAACCAAACCCACTGGCAAACTGATGAACACTTGATTGTAGTTCGTAGCCTTGTTAGAACTTGTGTTTCAGCCCACATTATTTTGAAAACATGAATAGTCCTGGCATGAATCCATTTTCTTCATTAAATCAAGTAGGTCAGTTGTGCATAGAACTTGCCTCATGTCCCAGACCATACATGGGGCTCTCAGACCTGGTATGTCTGCCATATCCCGCCAGCACGTAAACAGCAGGAACCAATCCTAAACCCTGTGTCTTCCCTCTCGAAAGTCTGCCTTCGTGACACATGCCTGGGGATATGTGACTAATGCTGCACTTTTCCAATTTTGTCCTCTCCTAGATCTCTGAAATGATTTATTCTTGCTCAGTGACCCAGTAATTGTGTGTTACATTTAAGTGGTAAGATTTTTAGGCAGATGCCTGATGTGATCCTCAAATGGTCCCAATATTTTGCACAATTGTTTTCAATTTAGTACTATTCAAATTGTATTTGGGATGAGAAATGTGTTTTTTAGTTTCCTTTGTGTTTTGGGGGGAGGGCAAATCACCACATATTTTTTTGTTGTTGTTTCATTTACACTTAGCTCCTAAAAATATTGCCCTCAGGATGCTGCTTGTTTGCCATGTCAAGAGTGTTTTGTTTGGTTTCCTTTTAGAGAAAATCCACATACAGCCAATTTTCAGTTGGTTAGAATGCCCCAAAGTTGTTTGCAAATTTTAAAACTCTCTTTTTCCCTAAACACCTTCAAAACAAAAGTGGAGTTCTATAGAGAGGTACGAAAGGAGATGAAATGGGGGAGTCTCAGGAGAAGGTACAGAAATCAGAAAACTAAAGTGAAACGGAGAAATGCATGGTTACTACTAGAATATTCATACTTTCAGAGAACTGACTTTCAAGTTGCACCTGACTTACATTTAACTTCAGTGATTTTTTTTTCTTACTCCCACCATATTATGTACTTACACACTTAAAAACTTGTGGACATTAATAACTGTGCATTGATATGATAACTTACCACTTTATTTAATCCTGATTTCAGGACTGAAATAGGTCCGGTCTCACTATCCTCTTTTCACTACTGGGAAAATTGAGTCCTAGAAAGGATATGTACCTTCCCCTTGATTATACAACAGATGTTTGGCAAAATCAAAACCAGAACCCCATTCTCAAGAACTTCTTTTCCCACGACACCCACACATTGGCAGGCAGGTTGGGCAAAGAGACTGGAGAAAAACTTGAACAGGTAAGATTCGTTAAGATAAAGTCATCACTACAAATATCCAGCATTAATTAACTGACTCATTACCACAATAAGCTGTAAAACTTTCAGAGAAATTTTGATGACTTGTAACGAATAAGCCCGCTGGATTCCATAATCTCTAAAATGTCAGCTGAAGTGATTTCATGGAACAATGAGAACTTCAGATAAATAATTGCTAATGGCAAGATGGCAACCATCAAGTTCAAAGAGGTCGGAGCTTGCAGGAAGGTGATTTCTCCTCCTCCTGCAATCCTAAAACCATGTAGCTGATTCTCTCTGTCTTTTATTTACTTTCTAAGCAGAGAATGTAGAACATTCTGCTATGTGAGCCGAAACTGCCTCTGGTCGAGTGGCTGCCTGCCCCTGTTACAGATCTCCCCCAGGTTAGATAAATAAGCATTTAGCCTGAGGATTTGTTTATCTGGCTAGGAGTTAGGCTGCTTTTACTCTTCGCTCTTGCTGTGATGTCAGAAACTAAAATCTGCTCTCATGTCCTTATTTTTGTCCCTCTGGACGTCTTTGGGTTTTCCTAGAGGCTCCTTCATTAGACTCTGAGGCTTGCAGTACTTGTCACTACGATCTTCTATTATTACCCAGCGCATTATCGCGGCGTTGGTGAAGTGTGGGGTTGGGAACAGTGTTCTGAAGTCTTACAATTAGATCTTGGTCTCCCATTTCATGTGAGTTGGGTATTTCCCTTCTCTAGGTTGGCTAGGCCATGGTAAAACCCCAGTGGGTCAGGCTCTGGTAAAAATAGTTTCCCTTTGAGGGCAGGTCTTGTTAAAGAGAATGAAGGGCTCTGGGAGCACCTCACCGTGTCTACTTCTCCACTCTCCCTGCAAGAAGCAGGGAAGGATCTTTCCACCTCCATCCTGGGAACCTGATGGGGCTCCTGGAGGTAAAACTCACAAAAATGTTGGGGGGGCCCTTAAGGTGGGGCATCCTAGGAGTTTTGCATTTTTAATCTTATCCTCTAGCAATTTGTTAATTACAGTCTGGGTTCTCTGACTCTGGTACTGGATTCTTCAAAGTCTTCTGCTCCTGGAAGCTGAAGTCCCTCTCTCCAGTTTGGGGGACAGTGGTTTGCCTTGTGACCTAGGTTCGCTGTAGGATCTGGGAAGAGTTGCAGGTGTTTGGTTTGTTCAATTTTATTCTTGTTGTATGGAGGGGCATGACAACCTCTAAGTCCTTTACGTGTCAGGCTGGAAACCAAATGTGCCCCCAGTTTATATGTACAATGTTTCTTGTCCCCATGGCTCTCCCTAAATCCAACATCTTCCCACAGGAGAGTTGTGATCTCAAGTCTGAGGATTAATAAAATCAACGGGACTGAAGAGTCAGAATTAAACACATTGGGCAGACCAAAAGGCAGGCCCCCGACTTTGAAGCTGCCTCCCTCTTTTTGAGGTGCTCTGTTTCCAAACGGTCCCACGGAGGGTAACGCAGCCCTTTCAAGCCCTACTGTTTGAAATGGGCAATGATAACGCAGAACATTCTATTATGCACAGGTCAGTTGCTTTTACAAATGGGCTGGTTGTTTGGGGCTGCCTCCTGGGAAGGCAATTGAGTTGTTCTATTTTGTAGGTATGTGTGTACAAAATGCATTTGCTCCACATTCTCGAGTGTGACATTCACAGATCAGTGCCTGTCCATGCGAAGGAAGAAGAGAGTGGTGTACAGAAGTTACAGAAAGGGGATGTTGGGTTGGAGGCAAAGCAGTAAAAAGGAAGCATCACTCAAGTCCCCGAGGTCACCAACAGCCACCTGGGGCTCCAAAGAAAGAGAAAAAAGGGGACAGAGAGCAGGGGAAAAAAGTGGTCATCCTCTTCGGTCTTCTTTGGAGCTCTAGAAGAAGGAAAATTAGAGGACTGGCTCTATTTCTCTAAGGCAGTTCCGGTCAGACTCAAACCTGCCTCCGAATCACACAGTGAATCCTGTTAAAAATGCAGATTCTGATTTCAAGGGTCTGCTCAGGATTCTGCCTTTTCAACATGCTCCCAGCTGGTGGCGACGGCCCTGGGGTTTAGACCTCACTCTGAGGAGCAGGGGCCTCGTGCGCCCTTGCAAAAGGACACTTCTCAGTTCCTTCCATGCATACTTCTGGAAACAGCAGCAACTACCACAGCCACCCACCTCATTGCCTAAATATAGCGTCTGTGTTCTTAGCTCAGGATGATCCCTTTTCCTGGACAGCTGCTGGCCTCTTCATGTTTCTAAGCCAGCAGCTTCCTTCTGAGGCTCACTCAAATCCCTTCCTTCGCTAGGACCCTGTCATCCATGGCTTCTTGAGCTCCTGTAGCTTCATGGGAACATGCTTGTCGCAAGCACACGTTGCTCTCGACCTTTTAAATCTGTTTGTCTCCCAACTAAAGTGTAAGCCTCCGGAGTACGGGGTATGTTTTCTCACTCTTTAACTCCCCAGGACCAAAAAAGAGCGCTCGCTGCTTTTTTAGAAGAGTGTGCCCTGTCCTGAGAACAGCCCGGGAGACTTGGGCTGTCCCTGGCTGCGCCACTCCGCTGCTGTTGGCCCCGAGACAAAGCATTGCTCTTTGAGTTTCGGTGGCGGTGGCGGCGGCAGTGGTGGGGAGTGGGGCGGGGGGAGTGGCGGGGGTGGTGGCGATGGGTGTAGGATGCTTCTACTTTGCATTATGCCACTTTGCTTGCACGAAAGACCTACATTACTGCCTGCTTTCTCTAACGGAAAGAAATTTGAATAGGATTTTTGCTTTTACCAAAACAAAGTTGGCCAGCAAAAAGAGGGTTCAGAGTTTGTTCTGCAGTTAACCTTACAGAGGCAAGCAGGCACCGCAAATGGTGAGAGCGGCCCCACCCAGTTCTTTGCCCTGGAACGCCACTCAGCATCCAGCCGCCAGAGCTCTGAGCTGTGTCTGTGAGCCTCTGTGCTTCATCTCGATTTATTTTTTGCATCCATTAGCAAGTTGTGTCCTAAGGCATTTTCTAGAAAAACCTAAGAGAGGTTATTTGTTGGGTCTGGGAATGCTCAAAATTTTTTCCATGTGAATTCATGGTAAAAATTAATTAATTAATAGATTATTTTCATCGTTTTTTCACTTGTAATCATTTTTCCTTAAGAAAGTTTTTATAGAGGGCGCCTGGGTGGCTCAGTGGGTTAAGCCGCTGCCTTCGGCTCAGGTCATGATCTCAGGATCCTGGGATCGAGTCCCGCATTGGGCTCTCTGCTCAGCAGGGAGGCTGCTTCCTCCTCTCTCTCTCTGCCTGCCTCTCTGCCTACTTGTGATCTCTCTCTGTCAAATAAATAAATAAAATCTTTAAAAAAAAAAAAAAAAGAAAGTTTTTATAGGAACGCTCTGCTTTCAGATAGCAGGGGAAATGCGTATCGCGTTATTAGGTGAAGAGTTCTTTGATATGTGTGGTGACAAAATATCCAGTGAGCTGTGAGGTTAGCATTGACACCTCAGGGATGATCAGTCTTATGTTAGGTGGTGAGAAACATAGGTGCCTAGCCACCTAACATGACCTGTGAATGCAAAAGTCATGTGCTTACGACCCTGTGTTGCTTTCACCAGCAATGTTACAGGAAACTCTGGTTGGGGCAAGCTCTACAGATCGCCTGACCGGTTGGAAAGGAGACGCTAGGTCAGTCTCCAGGCAGAACAGATAAAGTGCACAGGAGGTGATGGGACAAGGCTGCGTAGGTGTGTCCATCCACATATGCAAATTTGAATGCCGGCTCCTCGCTAGTTAGCCGTGTGACCTTGGGCGAGTTTCCCAACTTCTTAATGTCAATCAGGACAAAGGAGAATAATACAACCTACATCATAAGTTTTTTGAGAATTAAATGAAACTATGCATCTAAGAGAGTAAAGGGCCCGAGTCCAGTAAATGTGGGTTCCCATCTCATACTTCCGGGAGGCATGACACTTGGGAATGTTGCTGGGACAGGCAGTTAAATGGGGTCTAACTGTTTTGTGTTCTTCTGACTTGGTGAGTATCAAAATCGGACAACACCTGAGATCAGGTAGCTGGGGGACAGCGGGGAGAGGAGGACTAACTGGTCCACCTTTTGATTCCTTAGCAGGTAGTGGTATCATCACCATGATCATCATCGTTGCCTTCTCCTTTTCCCTCCTCTCCCCCCCTTTCACTTCCTCCCCCCCTTCTTCCTTCTTCTTTCTGTCCTTCCTCCCGCTCTTCTTCCCCTTCTTCTCCTCCTCTTCCTCTTCCTTCTCCTTCAAACCTGCTTTAAATGCAGGATAGATCAACCTTAAATGAAACAAATGGCTTGTCCCTAGTAAACAGTTAATGATTGCTCATAAAATGAATTGAATCGTATCAAATCCTTGGTTCCTCTGCAATTTGGTGGTTCTACCTGGTCTTTCTGAGAAAACTCTCATATAATGGACTTTGTTCAGAATGTAAAGACCTCTTCTGATATAATTTAAGTCCAACTTTTAATGTTTGGCTTCTACAAAACAAAGAGAAACAGACCCTTGGTTGTTCTTCGCTTGAAGCAAGAGCATATGGGAATGGTAGAGCATAAATATGGCTCCCCAACCCCTTTCAACAACACGGTACAGGAAGGCTGCATTCGACCACTCAAAAGGGGCTGAGCTGAGGACTTTTCATGGGTTTTCTTATATTACATACAATGCAGGAACCACTCTTTTAGGTGACTTAGTCATATGTAATATAAAAATCGTTACTGGTTTTTCATCATAAAAAATTCAAAAATCCCAGTATACGTCTTTAGTGTTTCTTTGTTGATTTCTTCTGGAGATGTAAATTGTTCTTGGGCAAGCCCAGAGAGTTTTCTTTAGATAAGAATTCACTCAAAACTATGTTGCATTTACTCTCAAGCAACGTGACCTCAGGGTGTGGGTCCTGCAGCTGCCACAGAGGGAAGCGATGTTATCACAGTGGACCCTCTGTCCTTATTCAGGAGTAATCCACTTTATGGAACCAGTGTCTCTAACTGAGGCCAAGGGATGAACACACCAGAAGCTGTGATCGGCTGATATCCAAGCTTTTCAGGCGGGTAAAGATCCCCTAGCAAAATCAAAAAAGCCATTCTTGTGGATATCTCTCTCAAGGTCTTGGAGATTAACCTTCAATGTGTTTCCACGAAAGGAAAATGTTAAGAAACAAAATAAAGTGAAGAAGGGTTGGGATTAAAGGAGATTGCATTCCATTTTAAGCCCTGGAAAAACATCACATGTGCTAGTGAATTTGAGAAAGTCCAGTGGACTATTGGATAAGAGGAAACCGGCAGAGGTGGAGGTGGCTGGAAACACGGGAGCATTCAGGCTGCTGAGATAGATGGTGCCCGATTGAATGACTGGCCACCCATCCACTCGCTCCTCTGCAAACTGGCAGCTGGCAGCTGACAGACGCCTTCCTCACACAGGCTCTTGCTCAAGTGATAAGAAGTGAAAAGAGCTCAAGGCAGGACTATTTTGGGTTCCAGGGGATCTGGGTTGCTACAAGATCTGAGATTAGTTGTTGGGTTGGTGCCGGATGTCGTCCGGCAGCTCATCGTGAAACCTCGATGAGTTCAAGCCAGTTCTCAGAAATCAGCTGTGCATGTGGGCTACGGAAGAAGTGATTGGACTGTTCTGTTTCTCGGGGTTTCCCCACCCGCAGCCTAGTTCAGCTAAAAGGATAAGTGGTCTTGGCTCTGTAAGGAATTTTTTTTTTAGAGTTATCATGTTAAAATGCTACAGGGATCGCTCCTAGGAGTCCCTGAAGTGCCACTAATTCCAGGTCCAGCACTTCCTGCCCATCATTTTGAAATGACATCCAAACACGATTTCAGCTTCTTACGAAATGCTCGGTTCATAAACACTAAGCTGAAGCATGATATGTCAGAGTCAGGTGAATTAGTGAAAAGTGTCCACAAAATGGTATAGGTGACATGTGGCCTGAGACTTGACTCCGGGAGCTTAGCAGCTAAGCCCACAGCCTCTGGAGCAAAGGAGTCTGTCTGCTATAATCACAGTATATATTTAACTAGTTCTGCCGCTCCATGACCCTGGGCAAATTATTTAAATTTTCTCTGTCTCCATTTCCTTTTCTGTATCATGTGGTTGCTAGTACCACGTAATATGTTCCTTACACACAATACGTGCAAGATCAGTATTAGTTACTAGTATTGCTCTTATGGTTACTTCTATTATCACAGAAAAAGCCCAGTGCATCAAATCATCATCAAAGATTGATTTGAGTATAGAAGACCAGAGTTCTTGCTGGATTAGACTCCGGGGCCAGGCTTTCGTAATAAAGAGGAATAGTGATCACAGATGAATTATTAAGTAGAAAGAATGTCATTTTTTATTTGAAGAGAGCGCTTAGAACAACTATTTCCAAATTTAGAATGTTCCCATTTCCCAGGTTAGTAGACTGTGACTTCCGGAGCTGGAATCCACTCACTATTGACACAGAGTCTTTGCATCCCAGGTTTGCAAGCCTTCAGGGTCATCTAGCTCATCCACTGCAGGGCCCAACTCCTGCCTCAGATGGTGTCCGTGGTGTCCACCTGCATTTTCCACCACATCTTTTGTCTTTCTTCTTGTCCTCCCCCAAACCCTCATGAGGTGGCAACACACATCCAGAAACTTCTGCCCACAAAGAAGAAAAGGCCAAAGAAATTCAGATTGAAACAGCAAGTGGTGTGGAGATGCCAAGGGAGGATGTGCTGGTGTTTTGTCTTTTTTTTTTCCCCAACTTTTCAAAAATAAGAAAAAAAGAAACCTAAACAGCAGCTTAGTATATCAGTGGTATTAGTAGATTTTTCTTGTGTACTCTGGGCCAAAAGAAATTTACACTAATGGATGAGTCTTAATCACTCTCCTCGTTTGTGGAGTAAACTCTATTAACCACTCTTAAGTGGCAGGAGAGCCCAAGAGTGTAGTAACTCTTTTTTTTTTAGATTGAAAATACGAGATCAAAAAGACATACTAAAATTCTTAGATATATGAATCTTCTTCTGAAACCAAAAAGTCCTACAGCAATGAGAGACTTGGTGTAACAATCACATTTATATAAAAATACTTTCATAGAAAAAATTTAAAAATTAGCAGAAAATAAGGTCAGGGTGTACCAACTGGGTGAAGTGGTGGCTGAAAAAGCTTATGTGATCTCTGGCTATGTAAATCCATGTATACAGAGTCTCAAAATGGGGAAGTTCTGGTTTTGCTGCTCTCTGCCATGGTCAGAACACACTAGAATCTTATATTCTTGTAAGAGTGCCATACTCTTCAAAGGACTATGGACACATTGGACCACAATCTGAGGAAATTGAATAGGGTAGAGAGGTAATGTTAATTGAGGTCATGTGAGAAATAGCTGAAAAATCTGGAAAAGACCCAGAATAGGGGCAGAGATACCTTCAAATGTCCATGGGTAAAGATATATCTCTGTGAGGACAGGGGTAGAACACAGACCTTGCACAGTATTTTTGCACAGTAATTGCATAGTAACAATGACTGAGAAGTGATTATGTGTCAGGTACAAGCCAGGTAGTACATGGATTAACTTATGAGAAAACAGACTCAAAGTTCATATTTGGGATACAAGCTCAAGCAGTCTGACTCCAAATTCCATATTCTTTTTTTTTTTTAAAGATTTTATTTATTATTTATTTGACAGATAGAGATCACAAGTAGGCAGAGAGGCAGGCAGAGAGAGAGAGAGGGAAGCAGGCTCCCCGCTGAGCAGAGAGCCCGTTGCGGGACTCGATCCCAGGACCCTGAGATCATGACCTGAGCCGAAGGCAGCGGCTTAATCCACTGAGCCACCCAGGCGCCCCTCCATATTCTTAATTACTGTGCTATCTTGCCAGTACAGCAGGATATATTACAACTCAATGAAAGAAGAACTCTCTAAATGGTCCAGGGTGTTTAAAAACGATATGTTATTTTAATAAAAAATTAGTGAGCCCCCACCACTGGAAGAATCCTAGGGAGCCCTTGGATTCTTGGAGGCTAAGGCAGAGTCCTGGGCCACTGGCTGAACTCTGGCTGGTGAAAGTGAGAGAAAGTGGTACACGCCACATCCTGGCTGTGCTTGAACCCCCCACCCTCACCCCCCAATGTGTGATCCTTACTCACGCTCTTGCCCCACCTGCTGACTGAAAGGGGAAAACCTTGGTTATCAAAAGGACAGAGCCATGAGACAGAAGGAGCTTGGGTCCCTGAATGACACAGCCCCCTTCTGCTAATCCGCATTCAACTAAGGCGTGAGAGAGAAATGAACATCACGGTGATGAAGCAATGAAATTCTGAGGTTGTCTGTTAAAGCAGTTACTCTGTTCTGACCAATACAAAGAGTATACGGTGAGGAGAATCCAATGACTTGATGAGTGGCTGAAATACTTACTATGTTTAAGGTCTACTCAAACTTGACACTTTCTGACTTTTAAATAGTAAAAGCAAAGTGCATTTTGAGAATATCTCAGTAAAGAAACATATAACCCAGGGTGCCTAGGTGGCTCAGTCAGTTAAGTGTCTGCCTTTAGCTCAGTCATGATCTCAGGGTCCTGGGATCAAGTCCCAACTTGGACTCCCTGTTCAGTGTGGAGTCTGCTTCTCCTTTTACCTCTCCCCCTCTCTTATGCCCTCTCCTCTTGCACTTTCTCTCTCTCTCTCTAATAAATAAATAAACAAATAAATTTTTAAAAAAAGAAAGAAAGAAACACACAACTCAATGATCAATATTTTCCTGGACAAACAAAACAGAACAAAAGCTAGAACTCAAAAACAAACAGATGGCTTACATGTATCTGACCATCTAGGCTCAAGACCAACATGTTAAAAATTAAAAAGTATGAACAAGAATAAACTATAGGTAGGGAGCCTGGGTAGCTCAGTCGGTTACACAACTTGCTTTGGCTCAGGTCATGATCTTGGGGTCCTGAGATCAAGCCCCGAGCTGGGCTCCCTGCTCCACAAGGAGTCTGCTTCTCCCTTTCCCTCTGCCCCTCCCCACCCCCTACTCATGCTTCCGTGCTTGCTCGCTCTCTCTGTCTCTCTCTGTCTCAAATAAACAAATAAAATCTTAAGAAAAAAAAAAGAATAAACTACAGGTTTGATCTTCTAAGTTACTGCAAGCAGTGAGTTTGGAAACACATTTCTTCATTGAATCATAGCCAGTCACGTATCAACAGCCAAAATGCCAGGCATTTTGCTAGAGATTAAAAACAAATTTACATGAAACCCCATGCTCTGTATTTGAAGAGTTCATAATATAAGTCGGTGGTCTTTAAAGTTTTGAGAATATAAAATTAACCCAGAAACTGGCTAAAAATGAGGATTTCAGGGCCCACTTCCAGAGACACTAATTCAGAGGGGGTGACAAGGGACTGTTAATCAATACCTAATACAATGTTTGTCACATAGTACCCACCCAGTAAACAGCTTTGATAAATGAATGACTGAATTTAATAAACATTCCCAGTCATTCTAATGCAGAAACTATGAACCACTTTCTCAAGAGAAGACCATCCAGGAAAAAAACTGAATCAGAGATCAATTAAGTAAGATGCTTTGGCTGGAAATTCTCTGGAAAAAAAATCAACACTACTTCTTTATGAAGCTGACACTTATTTCCTTTTAAAGAATCTGAATTTAGTCTTAAAGTAAGTAAGAAAAAGTCTGGAACCAGAAGGGAAGTAGAGACATATCCAGGAATTTTAAGCAGAATGAGGTCATAGGAAGCTGTTCTTTTCCTGCATTTTTTTTTTCTTTTTCTAAGCAGGAAAATTCCACCCAAGAAGCAAACCAGTTGATCTCGCACCTGTGCTCCTGTGTCTGGCGCTTATCTGGGTCAAGTCCAGGAGGGCAGCCCCCAGGCCCTGGAAATAGACAACCCACCCTTTAGCTGGGACACAACTGCACGTACAGCAGTTCTTATCACCAGACGTTCTTGTCCAGCATCCGTCTGGGAGCAGATTCCATGCCATTTCGGCAGCATACCAGACTGACAAAATTACCCAGGGCTGGCTATCTGACAAAAGCATCCTTTCCTTCCTATATCTGCCTCTCCATCCCAGATCCATGAGGAACCTTGAAGGTGCCCTTGCAAATGTATCTAGTGTGTTTTGCTTTTAAAAGCATCTAAGAAAGCAGCCTATGGATTCAGACCACCCAGTCTCAGCTTTTACTGAGAGTTTCCTAGGCTTGGGCCCTGGGACCAATAACATAACTTCTCTGTGCCTCAATTTACTGATCTGTAATTTGAAGATACTAGCAACACCTACCTCATGGGGTTCTTGGAGGGAAAAGCACATTGCCTGGCACACGGGAAGTTTGGAGAAAAGGGTGAACCATGACTGGATGTCACCTGGTGGGAATTCTAGCCTTTTCTCTGGCCAGCCCACCGCCCTAGGAGAGTCCTGACTTCAGAGCTGCATGCACTGTGCCAAGGCTGTCTCAGGGAGGATTCTGAACCCCTGCTTCCTAGTGTAGGTCCTGTGCTTTCCACTAAGCTTTCCCACATGTGGCACGCATGGGCTATTGGTGGTCCCCAGCCTGCCTCATTGTGAGCTTTTGTTCTAGGGCTATTATTTGTGGCCACTTTTCATAGAGGAAGGTGCCACTGTTGGATGCCTTGATGAAAGAAACACAGAGAAGCACAATTTTTCAGATTAATTCATAGACTAATTCTTAACCTTTAAGTAATATCTCTTGGGGACGCCTGGGTGGCGCAGTTGGTTGAACGACTGCCTCCGGCTCAGGGCGTGATCCTGGAGTCCCGGGATCGAGTCCCACATCAGGCTCCCAGCTCCATGGGGAGTCTGCTTCGCTCTCTGACCTTCTCCTCGCTCATTCTCTCTCTCACTGTCTCTCTCTCTCGAATAAATAAAATAAAATCTTTAAAAAAAAAAAGTTATATCTCTTGATCTTAGAGCCTCACATTGTGAATTTTAATTATCTTTGTTCTACAGTGTCCATGCCAATCTCTCCCTGTGTAATACAGGATAACTGAGGCATGAATGACATCTTTCAAAAAGCACCTGCAATTCTTTTTTGCCACGCACTTACAGATTCTTCTCATTACTTTCAAAAACCCACTGAAATGTTGTTCTGTGTCTTTTGCAAATGAGGAAGTTAATATTCAAATGCATTAAGTATCTTGTCCAAGGGTCTCACAGCCAGAAAGTAGAGAAATGGGATTTGAATTAAAGCTCTCTTACTGCACAGCATATGCTCTTTTCAAGGCACTGGAGAATGAATGCTTGAAACAGCCTTCTTTCCTACGTTTCAGATATTTATTGAATGCCTGTTGTCTACTAGGATCTTGAACTCACTCTGTAAGATTGCCTGAAGCCTGCTGATCACTTGTCCATTGACCTTCACCACTGTCTGTGGGCCTTTACTCTCCTTCGGTAAAATACTCTTTTATTAAAAATGATTATTTGACTATAAATGGATAAATCCCACAGCTCACGCTCACCAACATGGCTAATGTCAGGATGCAATATCTGACATTACGCAAAAAGTCTTCATATCAAACAGAACTGATAGGCAAACTAACTAGGTAAGGCATCTTTATAAATTGGCTAGCCACGTTTCAAGAGGCTACTTCCTAGAGTTGAAATTTATATTGACTATCAGGGAGCTTCTCCAGATAGTATTTGGGATCTAGGTGCTGGCAGATGGCTATTACCACCCAATTTATCAATATTAGTTGAAGGACAATGGTCTTCACTTTTCTTATGTGAAGTATATGAGTACATTTTCAGAGTAAATTTAGCTAGTTATTTTTTTTATTCTTTGTTAGAATTAATAATATTCTTTAACACTTTGCCTCCCATAAATGAATAACTTGATTGTGATCACTAGTTCTTTTTTCTCCCTTATCCTATCAGAGGAGTTGTAGGTGGAAATCAGCATGACTGGCCAAGAATAGAAAAAGGGTTAGATTTGACTTGGAAAGTGGAGGAAAAACTTCAGTGAGACTCAAAATACTGTATATTTATTGAACACTAGTTATGAACCCTGTTGGAAATTTGAAAAGTAATACATGTTTTCTTTCTGGGTCTCAAACATCTAGGATCTAATTGAAGAAACTGGACTAAAACATCAAATACGATCAAACAACACTGTGTTAGAATCTCCATGAGCCAAAGGCTTTGGCACAGATACTTGGTAATATGAGAAGTCAGGAAAAGGAGAAATTTCTGTGGGTTAGCGTGGGTTGGGAACATGAGATGGGGAACTGACGTGTGACTGGAGAAAGGGCAAGATTCAGATAAATGAACCCGAGAAAGAGAAAGAGAAAGAGGGAGAGGAAGAGAGAGAAAGACATGAGGAAAAACACGTTGCCCGGAGGAAGAAGAGAAGCAAGTTGTCAGTGGACTTTGCTCTAGGGAAAACAATGGCAATTCTTTTCTTTTTTCTTTTCTTTTTTTTTTCAAATTTTTATTAATTTGACAGGGAGAGAGAGAGATTGCAAGTTGGTAGAGAGGCAGGCAGAAAGAGAGGGGAAAGCAGGCTCCTCGCTGAGCAGAGAGCCCAACACGGGGCTCGATCCCAGGACTCTGGGATCATGACCTGAGCCGAAGGCAGAGGCTTAACCCACTGAGCCACCCAGGTGCCCCGGCAATGGCAATTCTTAATAGGCAATTCTTAACAGAGAGCATTAAACACAATGTCCTCTGCCCTCACTGGTATGCTCAGAAATTCAAGAGTGGAAGTTCAGGCTTATATGACAGCAAATATGTTTATAGAAAAAAAATAGCCAGTAAATATTTACTCCAGTTTTGTTTTGTTTTTGTTTTTATTTTTTTAAAGAGAAGTCTATTCCACACTATGAAATATTTGTGAAAACCCTGGTTTCAAAAATACTTGCTCTACTTCTCCAAGCCACATGAAGGAACACTTTTTTTTTCTGCCAAAATGCTCTAACCTAAGGTAGCCAGCTTCCCAATGTGTCTACTCTTAAGCCTTCTTTGGTGCCACGTGTCTCTGGTCTTTAACTAAACCTCCTGGATGATGTTCTTACAAAGATATTCATGTGATTTAGTGTCTACTTCTTCATAAACTTTACCAGGAATAGCATTTCTGGGCATTTCCATGAATCAAAATGGTCTTTCTGTCTCCTACAATTTCTTTCTCCCCAGCTCCAGCTTCTGCTAAGGCCATTCCAAATGTATAAGACATATGAAGACTATAGACAAAATACTTTGTTTCCTTAATAGTCACGAAAATTTTCAAGGTACTTGTATTAGTACAGGGAGATTTAACCTGCTTCTGAGATATATTCAAATTTTATATGTATTGTATTAAGATGAATTTCCTCTCATGTTCAGAAACATGAGAAATTAGGGTCCTGCCCAATTCTGGAAGGTCACCAAGAAAGTAATAATACCATTAATGGTAATAACAGACTGTTAATTATTAGATGTGTATTTCATTCTGATAGCATAAAGATGATCTGGGAACTTATTAAAAATGAGTGTTCCTGGGTCCAACTTCAGAGACACTAATTCAGAAGGTATGGGTCTCACAGTACCTACCACCTAGCCTTCATAACACAGATATGAGGGGATTATAGCTGTACCTACCTAGTAAGATTGTTGGGTGATTTAAGTGCAATTTTACACGAAAGAAACCAGTAAGCTTTACATGCTTCACACAGAAATCAACCAACTTCAGTTATAAAGAATCTTACTATTCAAATATTTGAGTGCTTGGCTCAGCTGAGAAATACCACCAAAGGTAGACTTTTTTTTTTTTTTTTTTTTGACAGATAGATCACAAGTAGGCAGAGAGGCAGGCAGAGAGAGGAAGGGAAGCAGGCTCCCTGCTGAGCAGAGAGCCCGATGCGGGGCTCGATCCCAGAACCCTGGAACCACGACCTGAGCCGAAAGCAAAGGCTTTAACCCACTGAGCCACCCAGGTGCCCCCAAAGGTAGACTATTTTGACAGATCAAAATTTTTTGGCTATTTATGTCCAATGTTTAATGTCCCTAAATTAAACCCTTATATTAATATTCCACTTTTGGATGACCTCCATTCAATAGTAATTGTGTCCCCGAACATTGGATGTACTTTTAATTGAGTTTCATGTCACTTTTTGTCAACTACTTTTTCAACCATGAGTCAGCTTAAAACAAAAGAAAACAATGCATTTTCTCTCCATTATTCATCAAGTTAGTGGATAGTTGACTTTATGAGTAAAATCCTAATATATGAATGTTCTCATTTTACTCGCTAAGGACATAAGAACTTGACTATTTTGTAGCAAAGAATTAGAATGGTATGAAACTATATTACAAATATCATTAAGTAATAGAATGTATTTTCTTTCACCTACCTGCCTTTTTTTTTAAGTGAGTTATTTAACTTAATTTTTTTTTTTTTTAAAAAAAGTTCTCCAGTTATGGAGTCTATAAATGACATTATGGTATTGCCACAGATTCTCGCCAATATATAAGATTATAACCTAGGCTTAATATCTTTTATAAGCTATAAATTAAACAAAGACCTGTCTGGATAAGGGCAAGCACACATAAGTGTTGCCCATCTTAGAATATTTGAGGCCTCCCATGATAAAATCAGTAACTGCTTATTTCTTAGGACCAAGGACCTAACGTTCCTGAAGTCACCACCACACTTCACACTTATCTCCATGTGGAAATAGGTGGAAATTCACTGTTGAACTTTAGCGAGAATGACACCTCTGTCACAACTTCACAGCCCCTATCAGAGCCCTCAGAGAATCTTCTCACATGGCACCAAACAATAACTTTAGGAGGTGATATTCCTAGAATGAACTGGTTTCTAAAATCAAAAAGCATAATAGTTATGGCGAGTGCAGAAGAGTGAGGTAACATTCCACAGGAGGGAAAGTCTAATGCCACCAAAACCCAAAAACACAGTATAACCTACCAAGATGGTTCAGAAACTCAGGAAAATGCAGGAAGAGATAAATAATTTGCCTTTACACCAAGCTCTTTGACCTGGTCTTTATTTTGATGATAGACTTTCATGCAGATTTTCTAGTAAAGTTATTTGTGAATCAGATGGTGGGGTTCTCAGTATTGGGGGTGTGAGACAGAAGGAGCAACCAACCCTGCGTGTCCGGAGCTGAGGAGATTCCGGGGATGTGGGACATTTAGTGTTAAACCCGGAAATGTCTCAGGCACACCTGGATGCATTGGTCTCCTGCCATGAGCCTCCCCATCTCAACGGCTGACAGAACCTTTCCCAAGCTTTCCAACAAGTTGCTCCACTGCTCATCAAAACTTCCCTACCCAGGTTGGGCAAAAGCTAAAGTGCAACAAAAGCAAAGGCTTTGTTGATGTTTCTTCAGTTCCCTTCTTTGGCATCTGTTCCTTCTTTTCAGTACTCCTGTTTGTTGAGGGACCCAATGTTGTTTCCTTCCCTAGATCTGTGCCAGTTAACCTTTCTTTTAGCTCCTTCCCAAACCACTTCTATTATGTCAAAGTAAAATAGTCCTGCGTCACAATTGTTCATGGCCTTGTTTCCTGCCATATGAAGATAGGAATCAGCTTTCTTTCTTTCTTTTTTTTTTTTTAAAGATGTTATTTATTTATTTGACATACACAAGTAGGCAGAGAGGCAGGCAGAGAGAGAGGAGGAAGCAGGTTCCCTGCCGAACAGAGAGCCCCATGTAGGGCTTGATCCCAGGACCCTGGGATCATGACCTGAGCTGAAGGCAGAGGCTTTAACCCACTGAATCACCCAGGTGCCCCTAGCTGCTCTTTCTAATGTTTCGCTAGATAAGAAGCATCCTCTCTCAGGTTATAAAAACTACATGGGAAAACGTGACCTTTAAGGTCATCCTCAGGAAGAAAACGTTTTGGTCATATGAACAGAGGTGGGGGGGATGGGGAGAATATTCTCTCAAGTAGGACTCTAACCACCTGGGATAAACTGTCTACCTCTTACCTACATACCTTCCACAGCATGGCACCACCCGCCGTACTCAGTAGATGGATATGAGATAAATGCCAAATTTCACAATGGTTAGATTCATTAAAAAGGCATTACATCAAACCTTTGTGAGAGTCTCCAGCTTTCTTCCATTCTAAATACACGTCTGTTATAAATGGATCTCAAAAGCATAAGTGCCAAGGAAGTCTACGTCCATGAATATTTCAATGTCTCTCATGAAATATGTTACCATCATTACCCGCACAATAGTATAGACGGTATTCTGCACAAACGAGGCACTCAATAATTATTGATTGACCAATGAAGGGTCATTATCTAATGCACTATGATCATTTATGCAAAGGGCCCACAGGAATCAGCATGATCCCATAGGCGTCTCTCTCTCTCTCTCTTTCTTTCATTTTTTTTTTTTTTTAACTTTGAGAAAGAATCAGATAGTGGCTTGTCTTGGGCTATTGCAGGAAAATATGATAATAGCATAAATAAGGGGGTCATAGGAAAGAAAGAATGAGAAAAAAGAAAGAACAGAAGATCAGAAGCAAGCAAATGAAAATGCACATTCACTTAAAGAAAGGATTCCAAACAGCAAGACTTCTCTGTCTTTGGCAGCAAAAAAGCTAAACTGCCTTAGGAGATGAAGAGTAGAGTCAAAGCTGGAGCCCCTGAAACGTAAAACAAAAGCCAATTTACATTTCATTTAAGAGAAGCAAACAGATGGGCCAAATAATTTCAAAATCTAGTTTACAATGAGAAGAAGAAATCTGGAATCCAAAGTCAAATGAGTCAGAAAGAAAAAGCAAACCAATAAGAAGAAATAAACACATACAGAAGCTATGACCACCTCCCTTGGCTGAGGTAGTTTTGGAACTTCTCATTCTCCCCAGCTTCTTCTCATGTCAGGGGAATGAGGAAGCGGGTGGGGCAGGGGCAGGCTGAACACTTTGGGGACTGTCCCTTCCCCAGACAGCACCAAATTCATAGATCACAAACTCCAAGAGAGTGCAGAAATCTTAGTAATGGCCATAGTTTCCCTTCATCTCCAATATGACTTGAAAACAACCCTCGAAAGTGTGCTTCAGAATATCTTTGCATCCATTAATTCAATCCACGTGAAATGGCAGTTTTCACAGGTTAAAAAATGAATGCATGTTGGAATTTCAAATGCTTGAACCTAATACATTATGGTTTTGATTACAGAAATAGTAAGATCCGAAACATGCAGTTAAATATAAAATCAGGTACATTCCTACTTCTGTGCTTCCAGAAAAGATACTTCCCTTTGGTCACTAATTACTTCTGACACAGGGTGTGGACTTCAGGTCCGGAGCCCACAAGGTCCAGGTCTGGGCTGTTCCTCTGCCCCTCGTTTGTTCAGCTGTCTCATCCATCACCACGGGCTGAGTTTTCACATGAAACATCTGTGTGGTTCCACTTTCTCTTGTTGGGATGATTTCCATTCTTTGGGCTTCGTTGGCTTTATCTGTATACTTTACACACTGGTTCTAGTTTCCAAATGAGTATTGCTGTTGTCATGACTGTTGGTGCTTACCCAGAGTCCACACCTCTCTCCTTCTCTGTCTCTCCGGGACGTGTCTTCCCTTTCTCCTATGCTGCCATCTCACTACGGGTGCTACCTGACTGTGTCTTTCTTCGCCTCGCCACGATTCCATTGCTTGGTGTCCTATACGCAGAGGTGGCCCTTTGTCTTTCCCCTGAAATCTCACAGTTTGAGAGGCCAACGTTTTAGCAAGACTACCGAGGAGAGAATTTCCCCATTAGAGAAACAAAGTCACTGTCATTCTCACTTCCTAGTTTTGTGGAACAAGACCCAAAGAACCCATGTCCTCAGCATTTGTAGCTGAAGTTCAAGTTCAGGCTGAGCTGGGATGATCAAATTGAACTTCTGAGTGCTGATGGAATCCTTTGGGTAGCTATAAAATTAAGCAGACAGACCACCTACAAGCCTTCAATTACATCAAGAACTAAGGGGACACTAATCAGTCTACGTTATATATTCCTATCAACTCTAGCTCAAAATTCAGCATTTGTTTATGTGGAGTTGTGTGATGGCCACAAGAAGGGGGGGGAGGGTAATGTGTTGCTCGTGGGGGATGGGGAAACATTTAGGCAACCCCAGGTCATTATCCTGTGGCTTTCAAAGGCTCAACAAGAGTATTTTATCACAAGTCACTCTCAAGATCCCTCAGAAGTTGTGAAAAAAATTTCCAATATCCATTTCTTTATTAGATGACATTTGATGAATAAAATTGGGGTAATTTTAAATTATTTATAATTTTAAATAAAATAATTTTAAATTATTTTAAATTATTAAATTATTTATTTAAATTAAATTATTTAAATACTTTCAAACACTGACCCTCATTTTTCTCCTGGCAGTAGAGCTCCAAAGTCAAAGCCATAAGGAAGTTCTGGTATGGGCAATAGGGGACCGCACTGTCTGTAGAAAATCTGAAACCAATAATAATCCAGTCTGTTATCATGATTGCTTTGCATCATGATTCTAAACAATACTGGTGGTAATTTTACTCCTCCCTGAAAAAGCTATCTTTCTTTGGTATAACTTTTAAATAATTTTTGTGGTTCCTACTGAGAAGCATAATATATGGATAAGCTTCAAATGAGCACATTTTCATCATTTACCTTTTTTATTTTTTTAAGATTTTATTCATTTATCTGACAGAGATCACAAGCAGGCAGAGAGACAGGCAGAGAGAGAGAGAGAGAGAGAGAGAGAGAGGAGGAAGCAGGCTCCCCATGGAGCAGAGAGCCCAATGTGGGGCTCTACCCCAGGACCCCGGGACCACGACCTGAGCCGAAGGCAGAGGCCTTAACCCACTGTGCCACCCAGGCACCCCTCATCATTTACCTTTTAAATAAACATTGAATCTGACATGAAAATTCTTGTGGAAAAAGTTCAGCTATACAATCAGTCTCTAACTCACATGGACTCAGGGACATGCTGGGGCAAGTTCATGACCCTCGTCTGTGTAATAATACCCACAAATCACAGATTTGTGTGCATTATCATGCATTCCCACTTCCAAATCACAGATTCAAAATCCTCGAGAACAATACAGTAATTATAAAGACAAAGAAACTGAACTAGAGTTGCTTCAATTCTGTCTTTCTGTGAGAGGGCTTGGAATTTTTTGTGTCAAAAATATCGAACAGTGAAACAGAGTAGGAACTGCAAGTTGGAATATTTTCATGTTTTAAACACAAAAATTTAATATGTGAACTATTTTTCTAAGCTTCAATGTTATCATTAAAAGTGTGATTTTTCTTCTTTTTAAACTTGGCGTCAGGAAAGAGATCACTATCATGGTTGTGACAGGATTCTTACTGGAAATAAATTCGTGGAGAAGAGGAAGAGGGCGCTGGGAATTCTCCAGCCTGGGCATCACACACACTGCCCGCTGCTGCTTCTACAGAATGCTGACAATGAAGCTGGGACCTCGCTTTCATTTTCACCCTTCTTGGAGGCTCTGTGACAGGTGTCTGAGCCTGGGCCGCTGGAGATTTGGAAGAGGAACCTCACTCTAAGCAGAGACCTGAGCAAAACCCAGGACGTTGACCCCCCTATGGCAGAAGTCCCTCAGTTGTTATTAGCAAATCTTTCAGAAGCCGCGTGGAATGACTTGGAGGTCGACCTCAGATTTTAAAAATATATACATTGCGTTCATTTGTATTATTAAAATATATAGAAAAATAATGTTTAAACGTACTATGAAAAATATATTATCTGTGAAAATTATCAGCCTGCAGACTTTACACGGTTCCGGGGGAAATGAGGCTGGGTGTGCCCACGTAGACATCTGAAAGACCGGAAGACAGTGGAGCACTGTGTGAAGAGCCAAGGCCCTTGCTTCTGCTCAGTTTCATGTGGCAAGTGCACTCGGGGGGGCTAAGTCTGCTCCTCATCCACAAATCATTCCTGCCTCACCTTGAGACGAGGTGAATAAAGAGCAATGCCTGTCTCATGGGAGCTCCGCGAAGCAGCCGGCTGTATACACAGCAAAAAGAGATAGAAGCTATCTAGAATGTTCTTGTTTTCTAAAGATGTTCAAAGGGAGAAGGCACGTGTGAAAAATCCCGTGAGGAAAGAACCAGGAGCACTGACTGAGGAATGGGTGCCCACAGGTCGTGATCTGCTTGGAACAGCCCTAATCACCCACCCTTTATCCTCAGAAGGTCCCCCATCTGGAAAACACTACAATAGTTGTGAGGATTAAGTAGTAGAACTTAGCTCCATTTCATCAAGGAGAAAAATAAGCTCAGAAAGCTTAAAATGCCTTATTGATGATCCCACGTATAAAGTAGCAGAAACTCTGTCCTGTCCCAAAATCTTTTTTGGATCAGATAGCTGACAGGGATGGCAAGAATCTCCTAAAAATCCTAGTTTTTCTTATTTTGCTCTGGCCAAGACCAGACTGTACGTACCTCTGTAGATTTTCTCTGCAGCTACACTGGGGCTCCAGAAGGATATCTGCAATCTCAGAGGCACCGATGAGGCAGAAAATAAAAAGCCAGAGAACAAGCAGCCCCAACGCTAGAATCAGGCAGGTGTTTTTGTTCTTAGTCTGGTCATCTGAAGATACACAGCTGGGTGATTGCCAAGCCATTGGTTACCTAGGTCTTTCTATTCCATTCTGCTCTGATTTCTTGACTACTATCCTGTGGTCTTCCCTGACCATCTCATCAGGAGTCTTTTAGCTGCAAGAGACCTAAACCCAGATCAAATGGCAAGGAATTATGAGCTCAGAGAACTGAGAGTTCCCTGAGTTGGATCCAAAACTAGTGTTGGATGCAAGAACCAAACAATGTTACAGAACTTGGCACCTCCCTCCCTACCTCTTTCACATGCTTCCCATTCTACTGCATTCCTTTTCAGATGGGTTCTCCCCAGTGAAGTGGCAAAACAGCTATTGGCAGCCCTGGGCTCCTAACACAATCTTCGTATTTCCTCTCCTCATGGTGCAGCCCAAAGCCTGGCATTAGGTTTCACTGGGCTGCCCTGGGTCAGGTGCCCATCCCCAAGGAGAGAGGAGTCGATGCCAGGAGAGCTACAGAAACCAGGCTCGGTTGGAAGACAAAGTTTGCGACCTGTCACCCAATTTTACAAATGACTAGTTTTTAAGGTGAGTGTTAATACATATAGGCCAGAGAATATTTTTAACATTAATTCTGATGTCACACTAATTTTATTTTTTCTTGAGCAGCAAGATATGTGTCAATGCAGTTTCTTCCGGAAAACAGTGAGAGAAAAATCCAGTTTCCTCTCAGACAGCAGATCACGAATGAACACTTGGAAGAGGAAAAATATCAACTGTTGCATCAAAGTACCTTGGAATTTTGGCAATATTTGTAAAATGAAAAAGAATTCACAAATATTTGTTCAATTATGTTTCTTTTTCCAGATGTGGACAATAAAATAACTATACATTAAAAAAAATTCAACCTTTCACAAAGCAACCATTAACTCGCTCTCTGAATGGAGTTTTAAAAGAACAACATGTGGGGGTGCTGAGGATTAAAAATGAGATGCCCACATTCAAACCTTAAAAATATACAGAAAAGGCTCTTCTGTGCCTCATACTGTCGTACAACTCTTTTATATTGATTCTGTGACCTCCCCAGAGAAGACCTTTGAATGTCACTGATTTTACTGATTACTGAATCTCTGTCCCTTTATACAGCTTTATATATATATTTTTAGGTTGAATTTACTACTTCCTAATGTTATATTACATATTTATTTTTTTATTTTTTTCACTTGTCCTTTTCCCTTCATGGCATAGAATCTCTGAGAGCTGGTCGTCTGGTCTGTTTACTGCCATGTTCTTGGGGGCTCAGTAGAGAGGGGCACATAGGAGGTGTCAACAGCCGTCTGTTGAAGGATTAACTGTAGAACGGACATCCGGAAACATGACTGATAATCAAATTTAATCACAAAAAAGGATAAGATCTGTAATTGCATTTTATCGCATTTAAATTTTAAAAATTGAGCCTGGTGAAAATTTCTACCAGTTTCGCTACCTACAAAACTCTGACTTCAGGCTGCTGAATATGATCCTGAACACAAGTGTTTTTGGTAAACAAAACAGCTGTTGGTGTCTATTTTCCCCAGTGGTTATCTCACGGTTGGCCCATTCTTTAGATATTTTCAATGAAAAGCAAAAACAAACAAAAAAAATCCAAACCTTCCAACTTGCAGGCACCAGGAAGAAACCTAATTTCATTTTCAATAGATGGAAAATTTTATCTTGGGAGAAACCTTTTCAACAGTTCAACAACTAGGTCAATCATTCTCTGTTGCTTTATTATCTCACGTAAAATAGTAGCTAAATAGAATTTTAATCATTTTTTCCATTCACTTTCATATTTTTTAGTAGTTTCCACATGATACAATGCAATAAAATAGAAAGATTAAGAAGTCAGATCTCCTGGGTTATAATTCTGGAACCACTATTGATAGCTGTGTAAGTTTGGACAAGTTACCTATCCTTTGAAATTCTGTTTCCTTATCTGGAAAATAGAGAAAGTAACAAAAATTGAGCACCAAAGTCGTGAGAGAAAATAAAAGGACATAAAATTGAAAAATGGCAGCAAAAAAAATCTTCTATAAGCATCTGTTAAAATAAGTCCTGGCCTTGAGTAAGTATTTGCTAAATATTTTTTATTACTATTACTTCTTTTTTTATTCTGGGTTTTTTTTTTTTCTCCAAGAGTTTAAATTTTCAATTTGTTTTTGGTGTTGGTAACTTGAAACAAATTCAACACAGTTCTCTGACTTAAAAATCCAAGCCCCTATACTTAAAACATAAACCTTGAACGAATTAGGTCACATGAAAACCAAATTTACATGAGATACTATAGATTAGGGTAAAACAAAACAATGTTCACCACAAGAAAATGAAATGCATTTCAACAACTCTGTGTGTGCATGTGTGTGTGTGTGAGAGAGAGAGAGAGAGAGAGAGATTGAGAGAGAGAGAGAGAGAGAGAGAGAGATACGCTTTGGTTGTCTATAGAAACAGTCTGCTATGATAAAGACAGTTTTCTAAAGAAAATGAGATAATAACAAAAGGCCTCTTTATGCTTAACTTTTATCAGGGGCAAAAAAAAGAAAGAGACAAAACAGCACGAAATGATGAGAGCAAGTGATGAAAATTCATTCACAATGATTACTTTCAAGAGTAATTTCTCTAGGGTAATTCAGCGGCCTGTTACTATGGCTCTCCAGAGTGATAGCTAATGTAAATGAGGCTACTAAAAGTGGATTATCATGGTAAGAATATTCTCAACCAATAATGCAACAGAAGCCCATCCAAAGCATTCGGGGAAAATTCAAAAGAAACGTCCTCCTTTTTTTTTTTTTTTTTTTTAAGTTAATAGCCTAAGACACACTTCTTCCCTGACTAATAACCAGGAGGCACTTAAAAGTATCCAGCCTGGAAAAAGAAAAAGAAACTCATTTGGATGAAATAGGAACCCACCTGGTTGTCACTATCTGTGTTTGATCCCAAGACTCAAAATCGGAGCCAGAATTTTTGCAAGATTGTGGCAAATGTCCCACATTACTTTTACCCATTTTTCTTTATCTTAGGAAAAGTAATGTTTCATGGAGGGATGTCAAGAAATCCAAAATTTATTAATTTCAAAAACCTTTCTTGCAGATGTGTATGTTTCTCCCAAGATTTAGTTGAAAAAACAATTAAGTACTACTGTAGTGGGAAAATTTTTTAAAGGACACCCTCTTTCACAGGCTCAAGCAAACAGTCTTTGGAATACTGATGTCGAGTAGCTATTGTTCTTGTTTTCCAGATGCTTACACATTGGCTATTACAACTGGATTGGTTTTAAAAGAGCTATGACCACCGTTCTGCTTGGAAATATTCATTGAGGTAACTGGTTTACTAGTTTCAGTAATGGCTCTGTGTGCAGGACTGAGTGGGGGGAGCACCGGCTAGGGAAGCAGTTGCAAGTTGTACTTAGAACACCCAGGGGATGTCTTGCAAAAGAAGACAGGTTTAAGGGAGACTTTGCATGAACAGAAGAGGTAAGCAATTCTGTGTAGGGCAGAGCCTCTTGTTTGGAAAGACAGAAACAAAACAGGGGATGCAAGAGACCAAATCTATAGACCAAATCTGCAGGTAGGAGGACTGATTAAGAGAAAGAAAGTCACCTTGGCTGAGGCTCATTGGCAGAGAACCATGAACCCAGTAAACTATTAAAGAAACCTGACTGGATTAATCTCATTAATGACAGAATGAGGAGCCATGAGCAGTAATCCAGAAATCACGGGGGTTTGATATTAAAGTCATTTTGAGATTATTTCATTTGAAAGGAGAAGGCACATGACATGCTTTAAATTCCTTTCAAGCATAGGATTAAACCAATTTATGAGTTGACTCAAAAATTTTAAAAGTATTTAGACCCTATTCTGACATTTTATCTAACTCCTCTTACTTCTCATTCAACCTTGGAACAGCAGGGTTGTTTTATTTCTATACCTCATAGCAAGGGACTAGATAATTGCTTGGGCTCCTGTGGAAGGCAGCCTTCAAATGGCCCCAATGGACTGAGTTTTTCTATGTTCCCAACTTCCTCATCCTCTTTTGTCTCCCCTTTGCCATTATTAGTGATGACAATGTCTGTCTGCTCAGCCCTATGAGGTCTTCTCCCATTTCTTAAAACCTGTTTTTAGGGGAAATTTTTGAAAATTTGTCCAACAAAAACTGATTGGCTTCCTCTCCTATAGAATAGGCCTGCACTAGAAGAAGGAAGCTAAACTGTGAACTTTCAGGTGTCAGTGAGTCAGAAAGTTATGAGTTAGTAGCAAGATTTGTCACTTACTGACTGTCTAGTATGTGCAGGTTCCACCTTTTTATATGGGCAGTGGGAGTGGCAGGAACAGTAGGTCCAATACCTTTTTTTTTTTTTTTTTTAAAGATTTTATTTATTTATTTGACAGAGAGAGATCACAAGCAGGCAGAGAGGCAGGCAGAGAGAGAGAGAGGAGGAAGCAGGTTCCCTGCTGAGCAGAGAGCCTGATGCGGGCCTCGATCCCAGGACCCTGAGATCATGACCTGAGCCGAAGGCAGCGGCTCCAATACCTTTTAAGGAGGTGCTGTCTTATCCTATACAACCGTGAAATTCAAGAGTCAGACATCATCTTTGATTGTATACAGTGGATTAGTGTACACAGCAGAAGATCCCCAGAGTCAGATAGAAATGTGCTTAACATTTTAGGGTAAGGGATACCAATATCAGGGGAAAAAAATAGAACCAAAACACAAATTTAAGGTAGCCAAATTTTAGCACCATAGCCTACTAATTAAGAACCTAGGGTCAAAAGCCAACTGCTGGGCTTACTTCCTGTCCCTGTTGCTTACCAGCTATGTGTTCTTGGGCATTCCTCAAACTCTTTGTGCCTTAACTTGCTAATCTGAAGAAGAGGGGTGGTGATGATGATGATGATGACATCTACCTTATAGGCTTATTAAGAGCACCATATGAGTTAATATTCACAAAATGCTTAAAACTCTGCTCCAGGAAAATTTGTTAATAAATAAACAACTCAGAAACCAACTCACTCCCATCTAAACTAAAAGCTCTTGATCACTGGCTATGTTCAAGCACAGGTCCTAGAATATAAGCAGATTCCATGAAGTCAAAGATGTTTGTTTCTTTTGTTCAGCCCTTTGCCTAGATCAATATCTGGTATAGATTATGCTAAAAAAATATTGTTGGGTGAATAAATGTGTCTATCTCAGTAGTTACACAGAGGAGTTCTGCATGAGTCCAAATTTGGACAAAGTATCTCCAAGAAATTTCCATCTTTAGGTTCTGTGATTTCTTTAATGAACTACTGCATTGAAATGATACAAAACTAAAAATGTGCCCAAAGGATTTAGGGCAAAATTCTTCCCTCTTCCTATCTCTTCCCTTCCCTTCTTCTCTCTCCTTTCCATCCCTTCCTTTCTTCCTTCTATCTCTCTTTCTCTTTTCTGGCAGACGTTTCTAGTCAATCGTACATTTCTCTAGATAGAAGGTTAAGCAGGAACGTAAAAGTATTCTATCCAGCGCCTCCAGTCAGTTCCACATGTGTCTGTTCATTATCTTCTTTTAGAGTTTCATATCTCCAGGCCTTTCAGTTGTGTCAGGTTGGCATTTCACTGCCCTTTATGTGTGTGACAAGTGAAACCAGGGAAAGAGAAGAGACTCGAGTGAAGAAAACCAGAATCCACACAGCAGTTTGAGGTGGTGTTCAGGTGAGTCCCATACAACCTGCCTCATCAAGCCCCAGCCTCATCTCATACCTGGGACAAGCCCAAATACTTCCTTCCTCCGGGAAGAGCCCGCCCACACTTCCGGTCGTCACCCCTCACCCCCCACCCCCACTATAGACAGATACACCGTCAATACCTGCAAAGCTGACCTGCATCATCTGGGAGCTGAGGTGACCTGTGACTCTGCTGCTCTCACACTGGGATAGGTCACCCAGCAACGATACCAAAAGGAAGTAGATCCTCCAAAATACATTCACATGCTTCCCCAAGGAGTGGGACTGTTCGCCTGTCTGAGGAACTGAAACAGACAGTTCAGTTACTTAGATCAATTTTTAAAATCCCAACCCCCCAGAATATTAAATCTTTGTGGTGGAATGACAGAAGAACTAACTTGACGATAGTTTCTTGGACTGCCTGTAGACATGAGAAAATAGTACTTTTAATCAGGTCAAATCGCTCTGCCTTTAAAATTCTATATTTATTCGTGTTCCCAAAGAAAAATATTCAGTTACAGTGTGGAAAAATATGATTATTCTTTTAGCTCAAGAGGCAACCAAGAGTTCTTTCTTCAAATTTTGGCATCTAATTGATCAGAAATTGGTTTTGGAAAACTGTTTCCTGTGAAGTCATCTCTGCCTGTAGGATTTTTTTATAAAAATCTGGCCTTCAGAAGGAAATTCACAACCTGAGCTTTCACTGACCATGGAATCCCACTTGTGTCTCATACCTAACAGCAGCTGCTACTGTTTCCTTCTCATGTACCCTGTTATGAACTTTTGTTAAGATATTTGGCATCATTTGTTTTCTCTGCCTCTAATTATATGATCTCCTCAGTTTGGCTCTAATTTTAAAATGTTGTTAAAACTTTTCACATATTAATCGTCTTTTTTTTAACGTGTCAGTATATTTAGCATTTATCAATTAAGACAGAGGTCTTAACTTACTCTCTCAAGTTTTTGTCACACTTAAGATTCAGAGAAGGTAAGAGAGTCTCCCAACATCACACCTATGTAATAGAGACAGGTTTTAGCTCGTACCTGTCTGTCATAATTCCTAATTATGATATCCTATGAGTTCACTAAGAAAAGGACCTTCAGTGATCTAAGTCAGGAGTCACCAAATGTTTTCTATAAAGGATGAGATAGCAGTATTGTATGCTTTATGAGCCATATGGTCTCTGTCACAACTACTTAGCTCTGTTGTGTAGACAAAAGCAACCATGGCAAAACAAATGAATGAGTGTGTCTCTGTTTTAAAAGAAGACCAAAAAACCAAACCAAAACAAAAAACCCAAAAACAAAAAAATAAAAACAAACAAAACAAATTTATTTATAATAGCAGATGGCTGGGGCCTTGGTTCATTTGCATTTGGGACTGTCCATTTGGCCTGAGCTTTCTCATACCGCGGTGGGCGTTGCAAGGATGAGTGTTCCAAGAGGGAGCCAGGGTGAAGTTGTATTATCTTTTAAGAGCTGGGCTTAAAATTAATATAGCGTCAGCTCTATTTTATTTTTTAGAAATGAGTTAGTAAGTCTAGTCCATATTCAAGGGAAGAGGAATTAGAATTTATCTTTTTTTTTTTTTAAGATTTTATTTATTTATTTGACAGAGAGAGACACAGCCAGAGAGGAAACCAAGCAGGGGGAGTGGGAGAAGGAGAAGCAGGCTTCCCGCCCATCAGGGAGCCTGAGGCCAGCTGAATCCCAGGACTCTGGGATTTTGACCTGAGTGGAAAGCAGACGCTTAATGATTGAGCCACCCAGGTCCCTGGAAGGAGCGTCAAAAAAAATTGCAAACATGGTTTAAAATTCCAAGTGTACTTACTGGCCACAAATTATTTACATTTCTCCCACATGCAAAACACATCCATAAATTTACTCCTTCCCGGATTCCCCAATATCTCATTAGGCTTAGGTTCAAGGTTTAGAATCTAATCCTCTAAATGAACTCTAGGTACAAATGAAGCCTCTTACATGAGTTTTCACCACTTTCTCAATTTGGTATCTCTATGTGATCTTTCCAAGTGGTGGACACAGGACAGGTGAACTTCTTACAGGAGACAAAACTCTCAGAGTGACTGTCTCAGGGAACACTGGCAGAGGCTGCATGGACTTTTCCTAGTTCGCATTGGAGGTCACCAAGGATTTTCTTTCCAGCATTCTATTGTCAAAGTTGTCACAAAAACCCACCAGGTTTAAAAGGGGATAGGACATGGACTCTACCTCTATATTTCTCCCTCTGATACAGAATTTACAGACACATTACTACCACTTGAGAAATAGTATAAGGACAGTTAATATTAGCAGGAAGGCAATCCAAAATTCTAATGATGGAGTTGGTTTCTGCCAATGATGTTAGATGTGTGAGGCAGTTGATCCATGTGGACAGTCAGGAGAAAGAGATGGCACTTAAAAAAAAAAAAAGGGAGATGATAACATCAACCACTTGAGGATGTGATTAGGAGAAAAAGGTGGAGGGGACCTAGAGAAAGTGAAGATATCAAATTCTTAACACATACAGTAGATACATCTTTTTAGGGATGTTAGACTAAGTTATTTAGAACAAGGAAGTTTGAAAGTGATACTCTCTTTTTAGATTTAGGGAAACTCCAAGGTGTAATGCTCTGTTCCTGGAATATCGGCCCTGCAGAATGTGCTCTTTTGGAGACAGGCGGGAAATTCCCAGCTGCACAGCAATCAGTATCTTCATGCCCTGACCTACAAACGCAAATAAGGAGCTGGCTCTAAATTCTTGTTGCCGTTTAGAAAGTTACAGGGCATGTTCTTTATGTCTTCTTTAGTTCTGTTCTTGGTAGGAGCCAAGCAAGGATTAGGTTATTACGGTAATTTAACATTTATTTATCTTTCCTCTGAAAATCCTTTAACTTTTGCACAGGAACAGCCAAGTTTAGAGTCATCACAAAGATTAGGGAGGCCATACCGAGTCAAGACACCTGAATTTTGCTATTCTACTCCTGGGTCACCTTAATAGGAGTCTCTGAACTACATTTTCTTCTTATTGTATAAGGGCTAGTGAATATTGCCTTCTACTAGATCGATTCCTATAAAGTTATTCAATTGATTACACAATTGATTCCTTTAAAAAATGCTGTATGGGTCTTGGGTTAAAAAGCCAATAGAAGGGGCACCTGGGTGGCTCAGTGGGTTAAGCCGCTGCCTTCGGCTCATGTCATGATCTCGGGGTCTTGGGATCGAGTCCCGCATCGGGCTCTCTGCTTGCTCAGCAGGGAGCCTGCTTCCTCCTCTCTCTCTCTCTCTCTCTCTCTCTCTCTCTGCCTGCCTCTCTGCCTACTTGTGATTTCTCTCTGTCAAATAAATAAATAAAATCTTTAAAAAGAAAAAAAGCCAGTAGAAAACAGAAAATACATTTGAGCTCATTCTTCTAAAACCTTGCATAGTGCTACCTTTGTGGGATTAGGTGGGTGAAATCTATCTTTCTTTCTTCCTTCCTTCTTTCGAGAGGTCTAGTTTTGTTTCATCACTTTTTTTTGTCTAAACCATCGTTAGATTTAGGTTAATCTCAGAAAACCCCACTATCTGGCACATTCCACTTTTAAGGAGGTTTCCATTTCTCTGGATGTGAGTGTCTGGTGCAATCCTGTGGCGTCAGCTATGGCTTCATACGTGTTTGCTTTTGGCCTCTTCCTCTTTTTGTACTTAGTATGAATCATTTTGCATTGCTGTTTATTTTTCAGTGGCTTCGTCCTGCTTCTCCATCTGTATAGCATGTGTCATGCGATGCCTGATGCATTTGTAAGTACTCTCTCTATATCTGAACATTGAATGTATTTGTTTTCCCATCACCTTCCCAAATGCCTATCTATACACATTAGGTCTGGGTTAGAAGTTGGGGCCGGTGACATTTCTAAACTGGGTACAAACACAGAAGTTCTTGTTTTTGCCATTGCAGGAAAGTCATGTGAGTGCTCGCGATGCGGTGAGACGGGCTGGCAGGTGCTTCAAGGCCAGTCTGCTCTACTGGACTCCAGGGAGTGCCCTGGCTGCCCTTTAGCCCACACAGCTGCAACAGGAGTGGCCAGCCTTGTTTACCAAGCCTGATTCATTTCCTATCTCTGGCCCCGTCTCTCCTAATCCACTGATATCATGTCACAGTACATTTTAATCTCACCTAGTTTCCAGGAAGAGACCTACTCATAATCAACTCTCCCTAATGGGATACTGAGGGGGCTCCATTTGTTAAGCGTCTGCCTTTGGCTCAAGATCATGTTCTCAGGGTCCTGGGATCCAGCCCCACATCAGGCTCCCTGCTCTGCGGGGAGTCTGCTTCTCCCTCTCCCTCTGCTGCTCCCACTCTTCATGTTCTCTCTCTCTCTCAGATAAATAAATAAGATCTTTAAAAAAAAAAATCAGCTCTCATCTAAGGAGTGAAAGCCATGATATGAAAGTCTAGCATCCTGTGACAAACAAACTTGGATTAGGCCAATATTGCTTAAATGTCATTGCGAAATCCAAGGGCAATATTTACATACAGTGCCTTAATGATGACCTGCTAGATTTGGCTTCTTTAAACTACAATCAACTGAAAACATTCCATTGTTGGGAATCCTTTATCTTCTGATCAATCTAGCTTGGCAGATCTTGTTATCCTTTATTATTTTTTAAACTATTCAAGTAAACAATAAGTGATCTTTCAGGGAAATGCTGTAAGGGAGGCAGCTTTTGGAGAGGGCCTTTTATAGTTCTATTTCTGATATCTAATCAGTTCTGTTCCCTCTAAATAATTAGCAAGATTGTTCTATTGTTCAAATGACCTCATTTGGGACAGGGATTTTCCCCTTTGGCTTCTTCCTCTTTAATTTCTATTTTTAATGAATGTAAGTACAGTGAGAACTTACAGTGCTGGTCTTCCCTATAATTGTTACCATCAGTTGTGGACTTTCTGTATTCACAGTAGTGATTCTCACAAGTTCTTTTTTTTTTTTTTTAAGATTTTATTCATTTACTCGACAAACAGAGATCACAAGTAGGCAGAGAGGCAGGCAGAGAGAGAGAGGGGGAAGCAGGCTCCCCGCCGAGCAAAGAGCCCAATGTGGGGCCCGATCCCAGGACCCTGAGATCATGACCTGAGCTGAAAGCAGAGGCTTTAACCCACTGAGCCACCCAGGCGCCCCTCTCACAAGTTCTTTAATTTACCATATGGAAGCACAGACCCAGCAGAAGGAGCAAAAACAGGGCTCCCTGAGCCTCATTCTTCCCTGTTGTGCAGAGGCCCTACTGAGTAGTCAACAGCAGCAATTTGCTTTAGATACAGATAGATTTAGATCCAGTCCTCCAAGTCCTGCTACTTGGGTAAGTGACACCTTTCTGTAATTCTCAATGCACATATGTATGCAGGAGAGTAATCACCATCTCCTGGGTCATTGTCTAGGTAAATAAGTAAGTGAGGTATTTGGCACAGACCCAGGAGCATAATGAGATCCATCAATAGTATCCATAAGTATTACATCCAAATTTATGTCCATCCTCTGTGACTCTACTGGGGAAAAGGATTCAAAACCCACTTGACATAGGAGTGTCAAATCTTTCCATAGTCATTTCCAGGTTCATGAGGTTCCTTTCTAAAGTTTTGAACTACAGAATATACCATTTTGGCAAGGTGCTTCAGCAGTGCTGGTCATTTTAAGGTTTCTCCACATTCCAGAACAGTTTTCTCTTTACCTGTTCCTGGCAGAGACGATGCCAATAAATTAACAGGCTTTGTCATCCAGAGACCTGGGTGACTATCGGAAATTTATTAACATCTCTGAGCCTCCATGCTATCAGTCATAAAAGAATTGTAAGACTTGCTCTGAAGGGTGGCCATGAATGTAAAAGAGAAGAAATGAGATCACTATGTGGAATCTTCAAGTTAACACTGAGAAATATATGAGAAGCACAAGAAAGAGAATCTACCATGTCTCATTTATTCCTGCTTGTAAATGTTACATTGCTTCTCCCCCGGCCTCATTACATATGTCCCCAGTGTTTGGAGCACCTAAGCAGTAGTTGGTAATTCTTCCTTAGGGGAAGACAATAATGATGCTGAGTTGGTCTCAGCCACAGTAAGCCTTTGCCCAGAGAGAAAAAAAAAATCTGCTAACAAAGAACTGGCACCCTCCCTTACCAGCCTTTAGCAAAGACCCAATTCCATGGGCAAAATGAGTAATTGCCACAGGAAAATAGGCCATGTACATTTATATAGTGAGAAGTGTTTTATAGGATTAGGTGGGTGATGAAAAAGTAATCACTATAATAATTTTATAACCTAGACATAAAAGAAAGAGTTGAGAAAGACCGGTTCTCTTGTTCAATATTTGTTATTTAATGTCTTTTTATCTTTGGGTAAGTCAATGTGTTTCTTATAAATCAGCAAGAAGTAGACTCAGCTATCTGAGAGGAGGAATGGACTTGAAATGCCGTGGGGCACCATCTGCCCTTCACAGAGAGGAACCAGCCCAAGACCAGAGAAGGTGCGTAAACGTGCTCCAGGTCAGGCACTGCCACTTGCTTTGACTACCTCTAGAGAGATCTCACACTGACACACCCTGCCTCTCTCTGGCAAGTAAAGTAAGAGTTGCCCAACTGAACCCTGAAATGAGGTCGGTTATAAATGCCAGTGACAGTCACCTTCTCTTTTATTATTGAGAAAATGACCATCTAAACTTGTTATCAGACCACACAGATGGAGCAAGAAGGAATATATTTTTTTCACATGTCAGAAAGCCAGGGGTAATAGAACATCCACATTCTGGAGAAAGGTGAGATAATAAATTGCTATGAAATACAGACTGCTCATGAGTTTTTTGTGAAATCCTGGCTTCTTGAAAACAAACCAAGAACAGCAGAGAGTAAAATCCATAATTGTGTGCTTTCTTGTGTGGGTGTGTTTGACTGGACATACATATGATTGCATCACAGAAATGATCCACTGGAAAGAAGAGTGCATTGTTTCTCAACAAAGGGAGACAAGGAAAGAAACCAACATTTGGTGAGCTCTCCTTGGCCTTGGAAGTGTTTGAAAATGGCAGAATGAGGATGTGAACCAAGATTCAACTAAGTTTTAAACCTGGGTTATTTCCCAATAAGTCAAGGAAATGTCCCAACCCCACTTACTCCTGGCATACTGCCGAGCAAGCATCTCTTCCAGCAGAGTGATTATAGTTTCACAGACAGGAATTGCGTACAGGGTTGGGGGAAAGGCCAGTAGCTCCAACGTGCTTGGCATGAAGGCTGTAACTACAGGAACTAATTCAGACAGACTACTCATCGCAGTTGATTGATCAGGGAAGTTGATTTTAGTGAACACAAATCTGCAGGCATCATCATCACACCATAACACAGACCGACTAACCTGATTGGTGAGACTAATAGTTAATCTCAGACCTTGTTTTAGAAACTAAATGTTTGTTAAGATAAGAGAGAAACTTGCCTGAACACAAACTGTCAAAAGTTAAGAGGGAGGCTCAGAGGAAGGGAATTCCCTTAAAATGACAAACCAAATATTTCAAAACTAAAATGTTGATGACATATTATATGGAGTATAACCAACTCCCATATTATGAAAGTAATACGTTGATAACTCGTTTAAAAAAAAATACACACACATAGTCCAAACTCTTTTTTTTTAGAAGGGGGAGGGGTGAAGGTAGAGGGATTGAGAGAGAGAATCTTAAGCAGACTCCATGTCCAAGGCTTGAGTGCAATTGATCTTACAACCCCACGATCATGTCCTGAACTGAAATCAAGGGTCAAACATTTAACTGACAGAGCCTCCCAGGTAAGTTCACGGTCCAAACTTTACACCCAAGCCTTCTTCCATCTAGTAGAATTGTTGAATTCTAAGTGTTCTTGTCCATCTTCCTTCCTCTGAGAAAGAGCATGTGCCTCCAACAAATACATTCACTAGGAATCCAGAAGTGGAGAGCTTTGTGGGCTCACCTTTCAAGGCTACTTAGTGATACTGGGCCTAAACAAGTTGGAGCTTTTTAAAATCAAAACACTTGAGACAACCATCAACAAGAGGTTCCTTCACCTGCTGTCTTCTAGCTCCCTGGCAGGACTTGACAGGGAAAGCCCTCTTCTTAGATTTGAGAACCTGGAATTCCAGCCCATCCTTCCATTTTCTCCTATCTCTCCTGCATGGGGGGTGAAGGGAGTGGTGGTTAGTGATCATCGGGTCAGTGATATTCATGGGCCATTTAGAAGGTGACATTTACTATTTATATTATAGGTAGCTTAGGACTCTTACCAAGCTGCCCTAAACCTCTGTATCACCTCTGTATCAACTCATCTGTAAAGCTGGTGATAATGAAGCCTACTTCATGTGCCTAAGCCTGCACATTAGATGGATTAACATATAAATCACTTAGCACGTACTATGACCCACAAAATATAGATTTGTAGAACCACATTTACAGTATAACATATTCTAGTGATGCTCAAGCTTGACTCCCACTCTACTGATTCCCTTTCTGGCTGCTAGGATACCTTCACTAAGGCCTTGGACCCTAAGTCTTAAGTGAAAGCTAAGTCTCTTCTGGACAGACTCCTTGTATTTCTATTCTGTGTAGAAGTTAATCTCTTCCCAATCTCCTGATCTCCAGCCCCCAAATCTCTTGCATTAGTTTCCTCTCGAAGTTCCTACGTGGGTCAGATTTCATGGTTCTATTTTTTTCATCACTCCTCTTAATTAATTCAAAATTTGCCAGGTTTTCTGTTAGGCCTTATTTTGTTTTCTCAGACACTTCTCTTAAACTACATCCTTTGTCACCATACACCTGGGATCCACATTGATTCTTCTGTTTTCCACATATCTTATGCTGAACAATTGCATGAGCATCAGTGAGCTTCTCAACAGAGGTGGGTAGAAAGTTGGGATGTATATGTGTTATTCACTCATTCATTCCTCATACACTACTTAGGGAACACTGCTAGTATTTGATGTTTTTTTAAAATTTCAGAGGCTATGGGCGCCTGGGTGGCTCAGTGGGTTAAGCCGCTGCCTTCGACTCAGGTCATGATCTCAGGGTCCTGGGATCGAGTCCCGCATTGGGCTCTCTGCTCAGCAGGAAGCCTGCTTCCTCCTCTCTCTCTCTCTCTCTCTCTCTGCCTGCCTCTCTGCCTACTTGTGATCTCTCTCTGTCAAATAAATAAATAAAATCTTTAAAAAAAAATTTCAGAGGCTATTCATACCACTATAAAAAAAAAAATTCCAGTCATCAAGAAACTTAATCTGGAGGGAGTTCAACAAAACTTTTAATACAATATGTCATAAAGTTTATGATAAATCAGTGGTTCACACCATTGGCTGCACATTAGAAATTTCTGATTACACTAAATAGAGAAGCCTGACCCCAACCCAGAGCAGTGTGATCAAGCTCCAAGCAGGGCCGGAGTATTGGCATATCTGATAGGTTTTCTGGTGATTCCATTGTGCAGCCAGGTTTGAGAATCCCTTGGATAGAGAGGGACACATGGGATGCTTTGAGACCACAAGGAAGAGGCTTTTATCCTAACTGATGAGCTACCAGAAGTTGCATGGGGAAATGAGACCTGAGCTAACTCAATCTTAGCAGGTGGGCTGTCCAGGTGGACATGTGGGAAAGCCATTCCAAGCACAATGGAACAAGGTGAGTTCATAGAACTGCAAATAATTCTGAGATTAGACAGTTCTGAAGGGTTTGAACTTTCTCTGGCAAGGAAAGAGGAGTCTTGGAAGGATGGTAGCAGGGAAATTGTATGATTAGTCTTCCGCACATGTGCAGCACCAAGACATCAACTGGGGAAGGAATTTTATTTTCATCGTAACATTACCTCTGCAAGAACTATCTCCTCTTTAATAAAACCTTCCAAACTGTTGGCACCTCCCTTGGTTTCAGACATTACAAACAGGAAACTCTACCCATGAGCTAACCTTTGCCCCATCCTTTCCTGAAACAAAGAACAGCTGTTCTCCCACTTGGATATGCCTGGAGTAAAGGAGGGCCCCTTGGTATTCTCAGCTGACTGACTGCAAAGAAATGACTTGGCTTTACACAGATTAGTCACTGATACATGCAGATTATTACAGAATCAAATGCATTGGGACATTTTAGTATTTAAAAGTGTTCTGTCTCTGATAGAATGCTGTCATCAAGGGTAGGGGGGACACAGGGATCATAACCACTAGAGAGAAAATACAATGCATTCCCAGGAAGAGGGCCTGAACCTTAAAGAAATGAAGCAGTAATGATACTTTGAGGGCTCTTTCTCTATTTTCAGCGCACAAGTCCATGCACACATCAACCAAGTCTTTGGAATAGCTTTTCGCTATTGTTTGTGGTGGTGAATGTTATGTCCTTTTGGTTTAGGTTTTGTTTTTTGCCTGAAATCTAAGATGAACTGTTAGTTCAGTGACAGTATTTCAGGGAAGAAGAAGAAGGAGGAGGAGGAGGAGGAGGAGAAGGAGAAGAAGAAAGAAAGAAAGAAAGAAAGAAAGAAAGAAAGAAAGAAAGAAAGAAAGAAAGAAAGAAAGGAAGGAAGGAAGAAAGAAGAAAGACAGGAAGGAGAAGAAGAAGAGGAGGAAGAGGAAGAAGAAAAAGAAAAAGAGGAGGAAGAAAAAAGGAAGGGGAATAGAAAAGATTAAATTAGTGTGTGTTTTAATTGTAAAATACTCTGCTTCTAGAAAGGTCAAAATAGATGTTTGGGAGATGGGGAAAGGTATGCCCTGTAATGAAAATTCCCAGGAAGAAAACCAAAAATTGTTAAAGGTATACACATTTTATAATCAATGGCTTCCAAAGATCTGCTTTTAGAGAAATTGGAAGGCCAGGAAGCCTGGGAGATTTGCTTCAAGTTCTAGAGGGAGTTACTTGATAATAAAGTCAGAGCCAGAAACCTTATCTCTCAACCTCACGTTTGGTTTGCTTTCCATAACACCAGAATGTTTCAAGTCATTTGGAGAAGAGAAAAATAATCTCATCATTTCTCTTCATGTTTAGAGCTGAGGAAACTATTCAGAGATAAAGAATGTAAGTAAGTAAAAGATATCATAACTAAGTACGTTTTAGTGAAGAAACAAGCAAAAGATCACGGCGCTCCAGTTCCCTACAAGCACTTTTGTTAATTTATTCAATAGCTGTTATCCTGAGAGCATGACACTTGCATATCAAATTGCATTTGGTGTGTCAAAATGACTGGTTTTACTTGTTCTTTAGTTCCTAGGGCTAATTATTATTTTTAACACCTTTTGATATGCTAAATGAGCCTAATAAGAGCTGGATTTCTCATGTATTTATTACTCATCACCATCATCTCACATGTGTACTTTTTTCCTCCCTTCAAAGTGTCAATAAATGAATATATTTGAGCCTTGTAGGAACATCATAAAGCAGCTTTTACCTCAGTGTGGCTCCCAGGAAATCTATATTTCATTGCCAGAATGCTGGTGAAAGATGTGGTATCAGACCATGTAGTTTCCTCTGTTAATCTTTCCTCTGTCACTCACCAGCTGTGTGGCCTTGAGTAAGTTTCTCAACCTTTCTGTGCCTCAGTGCCTCATCTATAATATGGAGCAACAAGAGTAGCTGTGTCATGGTCCTGTTTTTAAAACTGCATGGGGTAATCCATGCAAAGTGCTTAAGTCACCAGGTATATTCTAACTATCCTGTATTATTAGCTAGAATAACCATTCATACATGACGTACAGTTGGTCTGTAATAACTAACACTTCATGGGTGCATATTATATACCAAGTATTATTCTAACAATGTCACAAGTGGTAACTCACTTAATTTTTTTTTTTTTTTTTTTTTTTTTTATTTTTCCCAATTTATTTATTTTCAGAAAAACAGTATTCATTATTTTTTCACCACACCCAGTGCTCCATGCAAGCTGTGCCCTCTATAATACCCACCACCTGGTACCCCAACCTCCCACCCCCCCCCGCCACTTCAAACCCCTCAGACTGTTTTTCAGAGTCCATAGTCTCTCATGGTTCACCTCCCCTTCCAATTTACCCAAATTCCCTACTCCTCTCTAACGCCCCTTGTCCTCCATGCTATTGGTTATGCTCCACAAATGAGTGAAACCATATGATAATTGACTCTCTCTGCTTGACTGATTTCACTCAGCATAATCTCTTCCAGTCCCGTCCATGTTGCTACAAAAGTTGGATATTCGTCCTTTCTGATGGAGGCATAATACTCCATAGTGTATATGGACCACATCTTCCTTATCCATTCATCCGTTGAAGGGCATCTTGGTTCTTTCCATAGTTTGGCGACTGTGGCCATTGCTGCTATAAACATTGGGGTACAGATGGCCCTTCTTTTCACGACATCTGTATCTTTGGGGTAAATACCCAGGAGTGCAATTGCAGGGTCGTAGGGAAGCTCTATTTTTAATTTCTTGAGGAATCTCCACACTGTTCTCCAAAGAGGCTGCACCAACTTGCATTCCCACCAACAGTGGAAGAGGGTTCCCCTTCCTCCACATCCTCTCCAACACATGTTGTTTCCTGTTTTGTTAATTTTGGCCATTCTAACTGGTGTAAGGTGATATCTCAATGTGGTTTTAATTTGAATCTCCCTGAGGGCTAATGATGAGGAGCATTTTTTCATGTGTCTGATAGCCATTTGTATTTCTTGATTGGAGAAGTGTCTGTTCATATCTTCTGCCCATTTTTTGATGTGTTTGTCTGTTTCGTGTGGGTTGAGTTTGAGGAGTTCATTATAGATCCTGGATATCAACCTTTTGTCTGTACTGTCATTTGCAAATATCTTCTCCCATTCCGTGGGTTGCCTCTTTGTTTTTTTGACTGTTTCCTTTGCTGTGCAGAAGCTTTTGATTTTGATGAAGTCCCAGAAGTCTATTTTCGCTTTTGTTTCCTTTGCCTTTGGAGACGTATCTTGAAAGAAGTTGCTGTGGCTGATATCGAAGAGATTACTGCCTATGTTCTCCTCTAAGATTCTGATAGATTCCTGTCTCACGTTGAGGTCTTTTATCCATTTTGAGTTGATCTTTGTGTACGGTGTAAGAGAATGGTCGAGTTTCATTCTTCTACATATAGCTGTCCAGTTTTCCCAGCACCATTTATTGAAGAGACTGTCTTTTTTCCACTGTATATTTTTTCCTGTTTTGTCGAAGATTAATTGACCATAGAGTTGAGGGTCCATATCAGGGCTCTCTACTCTGTTCCACTGGTCTATGTGTCTGTTTTTATGCCAGTACCATGCTGTCTTGGTGATCACAGCTTTGTAATAAAGCTTGAAATCAGGTAAGGTGATGCCGCCAGCTTTATTTTTGTTTTTCAACGTTTCCTTAGCGATTCGGGGTCTCTTCTGATTCCATACAAATTTTTGGATTATTTGCTCCAGCTCTTTGAAGAATGCCGGTGGAATTTTGATCGGAATGGCATTAAAAGTATAGATTGCTCTAGGCAGTATAGACATTTTAACGATGTTTATTCTTCCGATCCAAGAGCATGGAATGGTCTTCCATCTTTTTGTGTCTTCTTCAATTTCTTTCATGAGTGTTCTATAGTTCCTCAAGTATAGATCCTTTACCTCTTTAGTTAGGTTTATTCCCAGGTATCTTATGGTTCTTGGTGCTATAGTAAATGGAATCGATTCTCTAATTTCCCTTTCTGTATTTTCCTTGTTAGTGTATAAGAAAGCCACTGATTTCTGCACATTGACTTTGTATCCTGCCACGCTGCTGAATTGCTGTATGAGTTCTAGTAGTTTGGGGGTGGAGTCTTTTGGGTTTTCCATATAAAGAATCATGTCATCTGCGAAGAGAGAGAGTTTGACTTCTTCATTACCAATTTGGATACCTTTTATTTCTCTCTGTTGTCTGATTGCTGTTGCTAGGACTTCTAATACTATGTTGAACAAGAGTGGTGAAAGTGGGCATCCTTGTCTTGTTCCTGATCTCAACGGGAAGGCTGCAAGCTTTTTCCCATTGAGGATGATATTTGCTGTGGGTCTTTCATAGATAGATTTGATGAGGTTCAGGAATGTTCCCTCTATCCCTATACTTTGAAGCGTTTTAATCAGGAACGGATGTTGGATTTTGTCAAATGCTTTTTCTGCATCAATTGAGAGGACCATGTGGTTCTTCTCTCTTCTCCTATTAATTTGTTGTATCACATTGATTGATTTACGAATGTTGAACCATCCTTGTAGCCCAGGGATGAATCCCACCTGATCATGGTGGATAATCTTTTTAATGTGTTGTTGGATCCTGTTGGCTAGGATCTTGTTGAGAATCTTAGCATCCATATTCATCAGTGATATTGGTCTGAAATTCTCCTTTTTGGTATGGTCCTTGCCTGGTTTGGGGATCAGGGTAATGCTGGCTTCATAGAAAGAGTCTGGAAGTTTTCCTTCTGCTTCAATTTTTTGAAACAGCTTCAGGAGAATAGGTGTTATTTCTTCTTGGAAGGTTTGGTAGAATTCCCCAGGGAATCCGTCAGGTCCTGGGCTCTTGTTTTTTGGGAGATTTTTGATCACTGCTTCAATCTCGTTATTAGATATCGGTCTATTCAGGTTGTCGATTTCTTCCTGGTTCAATTTTGGTAGTTTATATTTTTCCAGGAATGCATCCATTTCATCTAGGTTGCTAAGCTTATTGGCATATAACTGTTCGTAGTAACTTCTGATGATTGTTTCTACTTCCTTGGTGTTAGTTGTGATCTCTCCCCTTTCATTCATAATTTTATGAATTTGGGATTTCTCTCTTTTCTTTTGGATTAGTGTAGCCAGTGGCTTATCGATCTTATTGATTCTTTCAAAAAACCAGCTTCTAGTTTCATTGATACGTTCTACTGTATCTCTGGTTTCTCCCTCATTGATCTCAGCTCTAATCTTGATGATTTCCCTTCTTATGTGTGGAGTTGGTTTGATTTGTTGTTGATCCTCCAGTTCTTTAAGGTGTAGAGACAGCTGGTGTGTTCTGGATTTTTCAATTTTTTTGAGCAAGGCTTGGATAGCTATATATTTTCCCCTTAGGACCGCCTTTGCTGTATCCCATAGGTTTTGGACCGAAGTGTCTTCATTCTCATTGGTTTCCATGAATTGTTTCAGTTCTTCTTTGATCTCCTGGTTGATCCAAGCATTCTTAAGCAAGGTGGTCTTTAGCTTCCAGGTGTTTGAGTTCCTTCGGAACTTTTCCTTGTGATTGAGCTCCAGTTTCAAAGCATTGTGATCTGAGAATATGCAGGGAATAATCTCAGTCTTTTGGTATCGGCTGAGTCCTGATTTGTGACCCAGTATGTGGTCTATTCTGGAGAAGGTTCCGTGTGCACTTGAGAAGAATGAGTATTCTGCTGTTTTAGGGTGGAATGTTCTGTATATATCTATGAGGTCCATCTGGTCCAATGTGTCGTTCAATGCTCTTGTTTCTTTATTGATTTTCTGCTTCGATGATCTGTCTAATTCTGAAAGAGGCGTGTTAAGATCACCTACGATTAGTGTATTCATATCAATATGACTCTTTATCTTGATTAACAGTTTTCTTAAGTAATTGGCTGCTCCCATATTGGGAGCATAGATATTTACAATTGTTAGATCATCTTGGTGGATAGTCCCTTTAAGGATTATGTAGTGTCCTTCTGTATCTCTGACTACAGTCTTTAGTTTGAAGTCTAATTTATCTGATATGAGAATCGCTACCCCAGCCTTCTTTTGAGTCCCATTGGCATGAAAAATGCTTCTCCACCCCTTCACTTTCAGTCTGCGTGTATCTTTAGGTTCAAAATGGGTCTCTTGTAGACAGCATATGGATGGGTCCTGTCGTTTTATCCAATCTGCAACCCTGTGCCGTTTTATGGGTGCATTTAGGCCATTCACATTGAGAGTGATTATTGATAGATACGTTTTTATTGACATCGAGTTACCTTTGAAGTCTTTCTTTCTGTAGACTGTCTCTATATTTCTGTTCAATGCTATTCTTGGGATTTTTCCTCTTTTATAGAACCCCCCTTAATATTTCCTGCAGTATCGGCTTGGTGGTTGCATAGTCTTTTAAGTCTTGCCGGTCTTGGAAACTCTTTATCTCTCCATCCATTTTGAATGTCAGTCTTGCTGGATAAAGTATTCTTGGCTGCATGTTCTTCTCATTTAGTGCCCTGAATATATCTTGCCAGCCTCTTCTGGCTTGCCAGGTCTCTGTGGACAGGTCTGACGTTATTCTGATGGGCTTCCCTCTGTAAGTAAGGAGCCTCTTTGCCCTGGCAGCTTTCAAGAGATTATACCTACAATTATAATTTCTCAATTTGACTATCAGGTGTCGTGATGTTTTTTTGGAGTATATAATCTTGGGTGGAGACCGTTCAGCCTCTAGTACATGAACGCTGGTTTCATTCGCGAGATTCGGAAAGTTTTCATGAAGGACTTGTTCCACGACATCTTCTAGACTTCTTTCTTTCTCCTCCCCTTCAGGAATTCCAATAATTCTGACGTTGGAACGCTTCATGGCATCACTTATTTCCCTAATTCTGCTTTCGTGGGATCTAAGCTGTTTGTTCCAGGCTTCCTCCTGATCCTTTCTCTCTATCTGTTTGTCTTCCAGATCACTAATTCTATCTTCTGTCTCAGTTACCCTAGCTTTGAGAGAGTTTAGATTGGATTGGAACTCATTGAGAGCATTGTGGACCTCCTCCCTGGTAGCTTTAAGCTCCGCCCTAACATTGTGAACATCCTGTCTGGTCGCTTTCAGTTCAGCTCTAATCAATTCTGTTTGGTCATCCATGGCTTTCTCCAACCTAGCTATTGCCTGGATAATTGTTAGCCTGAATTCTCTTTCCGACATATTGTCTATGTTGATAGCCGTTAGCTCTGTTGCGGAAGGTCCATCCTCTGTATTTTTCTTCTGTTGGGCATTCCTCCTCCTAGTCATTTTGGTGGGAGAAGACTGAACAGATGTAGCTGGATGTATCAACTCTGGTGCAGTCAAGGTGCACCCTGGAACACTTCCTGATCTCCGTCTCAGAAGCCTCAGTCTGGGTGCAGAAGCTGAATAAATTCCCCCTTGGATGCTGGCTGTGCAGGTTCCAAGTTAAAGACCCTGGGGGCGCAGGATCTTTTGCTCGTCCCCAAAGCCAAGGCAGTGGCGGCTGTCTGGGAGCTCCTGACCACCAGAGAGGTTCCAAGCAGCGATCGCACACTGAGATTTTGCCGCTGGCCGGGGCTGGGATTGCCCGGCTTGCGCGCACCTCTTTTCAGAGGCGGCTGTGGGTCCGGCGCGCGTCTGGGGCACTGAGAACGGGGCGCTGGTCTGTAAGCCGCAGGCTGGGCTTTAGCGCGCCTCTGTCCGGGGAAGAGTTTCGCGGGCGCGCGGCTTAGACTTTGAAACAATGGCCCGGGTCAAGAAGCGCCCCAGGGCCTTAGAAACCCAGGAGAGCTGGAGCGACGTGCACGCGCATCTCAAGCTTTGTGGTAGGGCTAGCGCGCGTTCTGCAGACCGGCTCCCATCCCCTCACAGGAGCCGGAACCCCGCGCTCTGGGGCGCGCTGGCGGCTTAGGGTCCAGGAGCCGGTTTCTCCGCCGCACTCTCTCTGCCTCCGCGCCGGGGAGGCCGTCTGGGACCGGGGACTCAAGCCCCTGTCCCTAGCCGCCCCGATTCCCACAGTTTGCCCCCGCGATCCTTTGCTCTTTTGGAGTGCTTTCAACCAGTCTCCGAGTTAATGCTGGTCCCCAGACGCAGGGCACTCTCGCTCGTATCGGGGTATTACTTTTGCACCGGTCGCCTCTGGTGGCTCCCTCCCCCTTTTGTTTATCTTCCGATATCAGTCCGCTGTTCCCATTCCGCTTTACCTGCTCACTGGCGTCTTCTGCCCCTGTAGAGATCCAGACGTGTATAATTCTGATCTCAGGCTGATTTCATGGGTGATCAGAGTTCTTTGGTAGGTAATCAGCTCACTTTGGGGTACCAGCTGAAAAGACGCCTCTTCCTAGTACCCCGCCATCTTGTCCCCCCCTCACTTAATTTTCATAAAGAGTTTGAGGTAAGAGCTATTATTACTATCTCTGTCCTACAAATGAGAAAATTGAGAAACAGAGAGGGAAGTCACTTGTCCAAAGTCTCACAGCTGAGGCACTGTAGAGCCAGGACTCAAACTCAGAAAGTCTGGTTCTAGGTCTGGTTTGCTTCCTCCTAGGACGGGCTGTGTGCTAGGCGCAGGTCCTGCCCTCGGAGAGCTCACTGAAAACCAATGCAGTGTGATGACCCTGAGACAGGTGGGCCCTCTGCACAATGGTGGCAGGAGAGAGAGTTCTGCACTCTTCCTGGGAGCTTGGGAAAGTGTCAGCTACTCCCAACCCTCCTATAGTTCAGGTCTGCTTTCTGTGCTCTCCACAGCCCACGCATCTACACCAGGCTAAGAATCACGGTGTTACCAGACCTCAGTCTCCTCCCTATGACACTTGCTGCTCTATGCTGAAAATTCACACCCAGACTCCAGGCCGCTGACCATTTTTATAGACCCATTCAGTCATTTCCATAATAACCTTTCTAATGTCCTCAATTCCCTTTCCGTGGGTTGTCAAGCAAATACATTCTTGGCACTCAGTGAGAACTCCCTGTTCAAAATGCCACACATTACAAAGTCGATGAGTCAACACACATTTCTTGAGTGTATCCAATCTATAAGCTGCAGTGCTAGAAATGAATTCACACTTCTTTTATCCTACCATGCTGTCTTTCCCGAGAGTGAGGCCTGTGTTTCTTCCGTGTATAGTTTCTGATAGTATATTATGATTTCTGCTTTTGCAAAACAGGACGTTGTTTAACCAAGTTCTTATGGGAGGAAGCACGGCCCAGCAAGCAGAACAATGATTTGAAAGTCCTGAGTTCTATTTTCAGCTCCAGTGTTGACTAGCTGTGCATTCAGCCCTAGGAAGGTCAAAGGCAGAATGGCCTTGTGTCGGTGACTTCTTCTGTATGTACAGCACTGGATGGAAAACAAATCAGGCATCTGGCTCTCAGCCTCGAAGAGCTATGGTCTTTGGAGAATAGATGTGTAGTCACACTTTGTTTTCCTTTTTAAAGCAAAAGAACAGAACAAACTCTCTTGGGGGAGAATGGGCTGGCAGAGAATAGAAGAGAGAAATCAAATAACCTTTTAAACAATCTGGGGGTTAAGGGATTGTTTGAGCCATTCAGATCAAAGAAGTCTCTTTGGGGTAAGTTGGAATAGCCTGCCTTTGAAAATGCACAGGGCTGAGGTTTGAAAGATTTCTCCAAACTTGGACAATAGGAGGCATCTACAACTCTGTCTGTAGGCACCAGGCAAGAACACCAATGGCCGAGGCTTATGGGCCAACTGGGAAGTATAGGTTTGCTCTAAAGCTCTCTTATGCTACCCAGCCCCAGCTGCCTGCCATGAAGAGACACAGGCCATTATTGCCTGAGTAGCTGAGCTTTCAAAAGAAATGAAACAGTTAGAATTACGTCCTTAAAACTCTTGGTTTTTAAATAATGGACACTAATCAACTTATAAAGAGGCAGTGAGTAGGTAAAGCCAAGCATACCGCAGTCTGGCAATTTACTTTCCATGTCTCTTCTACCTAAGATGAGATGCCTGAATGTGGGTTAGAGAGTTGACATTCCATATTAACCATTTTTTCTTTTCCTTTCTTTTTTTTCTTTTCTTTTTTACCTGGGACTCCTCACTCTAGTAGCATTTCTGGTGGCCTTAATAGCTTTGGGATCACTTGGAACCACTGTTGACAACAGGAGATGGCTAGGCAAACAAAGGTACTGTTGTAAATGTCAAACACAAATAAAAGCCAGAGGACAAGAGCAAGCCCAGCAGAGGTAAGTATTTATATGGTAAATTAATTTGTTGCCTGATGGCCATGAACTGGGCAGTAGAGCAAAGTGAGCCTCTTTCAAGTGAAATTCAATCTCTGTCCATATTCTAATGGCTGTAAAACTCACCATATGAAGCTCATAATTGGTGCATAAAACTAACACTTTCCATTTTTTTTTCTTTCTTATTTTGTAGGCTTTATGCATTATTTAAAAAAGAAAACATGATTAAGCCTCCTGGCTCGTTCTTATTTCATCTTTGGTTCCTCTTGCTCATTTCTCATAAGAGATATTCATGTGGATTGAGTATATTAAGTCATTTGCAATGAGAAGATGGGGTGTTTATTAAATGGGGCATTTTCTCTTGTCTTGGTACTTCAGAAGAGGCCCAATAAAGTTGGTGCCAACAAACCTCACAAAGCTAGGTGGCAGCTTACATATGAAGGGACCTGCTAAGAGGTTACGGAAGTGGTTCTACCCATGTTATCACCTTGGCAGTCACCACCCCTCAAGTGCAACTTTAAAGAAGCTGACACTGAAGATTATTTGGAAGCCATAATCAATAGTAAGTATCCCCATCCTCATTCTCAATGCCAGTAGATGTATTTCTTCCTTAATACAAACCAAAAGAGAAAGATAATGGAACCACTCACAGAGGTTGATATATGTCTTCAGGACTGTATGAGACTTAGGAACTGATGTCTAACTCATATTTGAAAACACATGGACTGTGACATGAACTACTTTTTCAGTCCAGGACCAAGATAGATTGGGAATAATTAGCACTTCAGAATTTGGTGGGAACCTACATCAGAATGGTAAGTTGGGTCATTTTATAAGAGATTGTGTAGAAGGGTGATATGACCCCATTTGAGGGGATGTACCACTAGAAACCAAGAGAATGAAGAGGTCATAACTGGCTAGGCTGAGAAGGCATAACTGAAGTCAGTGGAACAGTGATTAAGAGATGCCCTACAAAGTAGACAAAGGGAGGTATCTTCAAAAAAGAGACTCACCAAATGTCCCATGAGAGCAAAGTCAGTTGGGATGTCCACTATTCAGAAGACCATGACTGATTATGATAACACGAGTGAAGTTTATTCCACCTTTCCATCTTCCCCTTGCTTGACAACTTTTCCTGTCTCTGAAGAAAACAGAAATCACAGGTAGGAAAGATGGCAACCATATGAAGAAAAGAAAGCAAGAAAATCAACCTGGCTCCTTCTCCTAGGCCCAGACATCCAACATGAGTGATAACCGAGCTGTGAGAGGAAACAGCTAACGTTCATATGGATTAGACTTTCTACTGCACCAGATTTTTCACTACCTTGAAAAAAAGTGGGGTTTGAAGGGGTTTTTTTGTTTTAATTTATTACCTGTTGGTAACCAGAAAAGCCAATGGAGAACTTTCCAGTGTTATATTGGTTAGTGGAACCTGGGGGTTAGAGGTGAATATCAGGTTCAAAGGGGCAGAAGCAAAATAAAAATGGCTTTCTACTTACTACATTCCAAGTCCAGCTCAGACAATAAACCAGTTTTACTTGAATATAGAAAGTATTTTTGTGGTAAGGATTCAATGTAACAAGGATGCAATATGATGTCACAGTTATCTCTTCAAATTCTTATCTTTACAATTAGCTTTGCCTCCTTAAAGATATATTGGATTACAGAAAAATTTCTGCAGGATTCTAACAGGTATTCCCTAAAACAACATTTCTATAGTCAAAGATACTGGTGAAAAACTAGTTTATTCAAAAAAAATAAATAGGTTTTCTTACTGTAGGTCTTTTAGGAATCTTTACTAGGTTAATATGTGCTGTGAATTTACCAAAAAAGGGGGTTTGGTGTGGGTTTTTCATAGTTAGATTTTATGAAGTTCAGGAATTTTCTCTCTATCCCTATACTTTGAAGCATTTTAATCACGAAGGGATGCTGGATTTTTTCAAATGCATTTTCTGCATCAATTGAGAAGATCATGTGGTTCTTCTCTCTTCTTTTATTGATTTGTTCTATCACATTGATTGATTTGCGAATGTTGAACCATCCTTGTAACCCAGGGATGAATCCCACCTGAACATGGTGGATAATCTTTTTAATGTGCTGTTGGATCCTATTTGCTAGGATCTTGTTGAGAATCTTAGCGTCCATATTCATCAGTGATATTGGTCTGAAATTCTCCTTTTTGATGGGGTCTTTGCCTAGTTTGGGGATCAGGGTAATGCTGGCTTCATAAAAAGAGTCTGGAAGTTTTCCTTCTGTTTCAATTTTTTGAAACAGCTTCAGGAGAATAGGTGTTATTTCTTCTTTGAAAATTTGGTAGAATTCCCCAGGGAATCCAATCCATCAGGTCCCCGGCTCTTGTGTTTTGGGAGGTTTTTGATCACTGCTTCAATCTCGTTACTAGATATCGGTCTATTCAAGTTGTCAATTTCTTCCTGGTTCGATTTTGGGAGTTTATAGTTTTCCAGGAATGCATCCATTTCATCTAGGTTGCTTAACTTATTGATAATAACTGATAATAACTTACTGATAATAACTTCTGATGATTGTTTCTATTTCCTTGATGTTAGTTATGATCTCTCCCTTTTCATTCATAATTTTATTAATTTGAGCCTTCTATCTTTTCTTTTGGATTAGTGTGGCCAATGGTTTATCGATCTTATTGATTCTTTCAAATAACCAGCTTCTAGTTTCATTGATACGTTCTACTGTATCTCTAGTTTCTATCTCTGCCCTTCAACAGACGAATGGATAAGGAAGATGTAGTCCATATACACTATGGAGTATTATGCCTCCATAAGAAAGGATGAATACCCAACTTTTGTATCAACATGGATGGGACTGGAAGAGATTATGCTGAGTGAAATAAGTCAAGCAGAGAGAGTCAATTATCATATGGTTTCACTTATTTGTTGGAGCATAACAAATAACATGGAGGACATAGGGAGATGGAGAGGAGAAGGGAGTTGAGGGAAATTGGAAGGGGAGATGAACCATGAGAGACTTTAGACTCTGAAAAACAATCTGAGGGTTTTGAAGGGGCAGGAGGTGGGAGGTTGGAGGAGCCAGGTGGTGGGTATTAAGGAGGACACATATGGCATGGAGCACTGGGTGTGGTGCATAAACAATGAATTCTGTTATGCTGAAAAGAAATTAAAAAAAATATGAAAAAAGGGGGGGTTGGATATAGCATTTCCAAAGTCATTTGCCCATGCAATGTTTTTATTTCTCAAAATTTAGCTTTTATTCAGTAAATATTTGTTGAACACCTACCGTGTGCAGGCATGAGGGTTGAGTGTTGGCAGTTAGTTCAATATATCAGATGTGGTTCCTTCCTTGAAGATCTTATATTCTAATCTGCTTATTTCAGTCCCTCGTTCTCTAGCATTTTCTTTGGAGAGACCTGTTCTATGACATTTTTCCAGATTTCTGTCACTGAAAAGCTATTTGTTAACACAAATGTATGAATCACCTGAGCACGAATTTGCCTTATAAGAGAGATTTATTTTTATAAAACATAATAAAAATATGCATTCACAACCAAGCATGAAAAAAAATTTTGGTCACTTTTTCTCTCTCTCTTTGGTCAGTTTCAGTTGAGGATGAAAACCCCTGAGAAAGTCACCTCTTTTCTCTTTTCTCCCTTGATTTGATTCCTTCCCCTGTATCAGACATCCAATCTCCACATTTTTTTTCTCTGCTCACTCAGGAAAGAACTGACATCAGCCAGTTGAATTTGTTTGGCCTTCCTGTGAGGCATTTCCACAGAGGTTAGAGTTATATGTAATCTTGTGTTATCCCAAGAGATGTTCCCATATTGGTGTTTCTTAGGCTATCACTTTTCTCCATTCCCAAAAAGTCGGTCTGCATTCAATTAATTAGAGCATCTGAATCTTGATGAGGTATGTGAAAGAAAACATGGAGGATATAAGTATTTTTTTTTCCTGGATCCTGGGTAAAGTTTCTTGTGCCCAACATTCTGCATAAGGGTTAGCAGAGACTTTGTGCCCAGGTAGCTGTGAACATATCAGATGTCAAAGGACATGGCCCACTGGGCCTAGACACATATTTCCTCTTCCCATCTGGTCACAACAAACTTCATGGGAATTTCCATTCCTGGGAGAGACCCAAATATCCCAACTACTACAACTACTATGCCCTGAAATGCAACCTCTTACTCTACATCATCTATGAATTGCTGACTCCTTTCTGCCAAGTTTTTCACCAACTACCAGATTCTCTGCCCAGTGAGCATGGGTCCTTATTCCTAGGGATCTTACCTATGAAACCTTGTGGGCAAGATCAAAGAATATATGCTGAATCACAGTAATTGGGTTTACAATTATTTGGTATATCAAAGTAAATTTAGAAAAAGTATTTCATCAATTGTTTAGGACCTTGTCCTACTTAACATATATCTCAAATATAGCTCAATTCCTTCCACAAATAACCATCACATATATCACCATTTGTGTCTAAGCCATCATCATCTAAGACCATAATAATATAGGTCTCAACTTGTCTTTCCTATTTTGTTTCTGTCTTCTCCAATTTTACATAAAAGAATAAGTGAACCCAAAAATAAATCAGGGTTTCCACTTCTGACCAAAACAGAGAAACAGGAACAACTTGAAACAATTAGAATATCGAAATGTGTGTGTGTGTGTCCCACAGTTTTCAGATATTGACCCAAAGTTAGTACAGGACTGCAATCCCCCAAATAAAGAAAGCAACAATGTGACTAAGAGTGACGAACCATCTTTGTTTGCCTGGAACTTAGAGAGTTCCCAGAACATGAGACTTTCAGTGCTAAAAGTGAAATAGTCCTGACTAAATCAAGAAAGTTGTTCATCCTAAAAGCCCTGTGATTTCACCAGCTAACTGGTATATAGGAAGTTTCCAGCTGTAGCACAGGAAAGAGAGGACACAAGTGTAGTTCATCAGACTTGATAAGTTGAGGAGATAGAGATGGAAGTTTAGAGAGACAGGAGGCTAGTCTCTGAAGGGTGAGTAGCAAAAAGAAGAAAGTTGTGCACAGGAAAGCTGCACTTTAGAGATACAGAGAAGGGTTTCCTCACATTTTTGGCTGAGTTATGATCTGCACATTCAGGGGAAGCAACTAACTAAAACTGGGGAAATAAATACAAGAAAGGGGTAGGTGGCAAACCCCTTAAGCTTACACGGGGCTGGGATTGGTTTGTTGTCCTGAAAGCAAGAATGAAAATATGTCGTAGTTCAGTGAACACTGGGTAGAATTCTCAGTGGGACACTATCTCATTAATGGGGCAAATTAACCATAGCTTAAGGAGACTGCGCTAGACCAACTCTAACAAAGCTTACAGGATAGGATCCAACTGTTTCCAAGTAACTTAACCACATGTCAGGAAAAAAAATAATCTAATATTAATTCAAAAATACAACACAATTCATAAATCCAGGAACAAATCAAAGAATACAAAAACACCCCAAAAAGATGGAACCAGCAGGCAAGTATGTAAAAATATCTTGTATAAATATTCTTTAAATGGTAAATAAGGTAGGGGAAAAAAGAGCATGATAAAGGGAAATTTTAAAGATAAAAATACCCAAATGGAACTCCTAGAAAAGAAAAATATCGTATATGATGTAAAAAAAAAATCCATTAGATGGATTTATAGCAGATTAGACACTATAAAAGAAAATATCAGTGAATTTGAACATAGAGCAAAAAGAAATCTAAAACAAACAGAAAGACTGATGAAAACAAACAAGAAATCAGTGAGATATGGGACAATATTGTGTATAAAATACATGAAATTAAAGTTCCAGGAGAAGAAGAGGAGAGCAGAATATTTGAAATATTAAAATTGAAATTGAGGGGCGCCTGGGTGGCTCAGTGGGTTAAAGCCTCTGCCTTTGGCTCAGGTCATGGTCTCGGGGTCCTGGGATTGAGCCCCACATCGGGCTCTCTGCTCAGCGGGGAGCCTGCTTCCTCCTCTCTCTCTGCCTGCTTCTCTGCCTACTTGTGATCTCCGTCTGTCAAATAAATAAATAAAATCTTTAAAAAAAATTGAAATTGAAAATTACAATATTTGATTTAAATTGCAAAAAATAAACTCAACCATCCAAGAAGTTCAATGAATCTTCAGCAGAAAATAACAATCTTTATAAAAAAGTTTAAAAAATCATAATGAGGGGAGCCTGGGTGGCTCAGTGGGTTAAAGTTTCTGCCTTCAGCTCAGGTCATGATCTCAGAGTCCTGGAATCAAGCCCCGTGTCAGGCTCTCTGCTCCTCAGGTAGCCTGCTTCCCTCTCTCTCTCTGCCTGCCTCTCTGCCTACTTGTGATCTCTCTTTCTCTCTCTGTCAAATAAATAAATAAAATCTTTTTTTAAAAAATCACAATGAGCTTGGGGGGGGCAGTGTTATAGACAAAATCTTGGAAGCAACTAAGAGGAAAAGACAAATTGCACAAAAGGATGAAGGCATACTTCTCATCAGAAACTGTTCAAGTCAAAAGATGTCAGAGAAACATCTAAAATACCGAAAGACAAAAACAAAACAAAACAAAACACCAATCAAGAGTTCTTTAAAAAGTAAAAATATCTTTCCAAATTTAAGCCACATAAAATTTTCAGACAAACAAAAGGGGAGAGAATTCATTACCACCAAATATTCACTTGAATAAATATTAAAGAAAATTCTCGGGGCGCCTAGGTGGCTCAGTGGGTTAAGTCACTGCCTTTGGCTCAGGTCATGATCTCAGAGTCCTGGAATCGAGCCCCGCATCGGGCTCTCTGATCAGCAGGGAGCCTGCTTCCTCCTCTCTCTCTGCCTGCCTCTCTGCCTGCTTGTGATCTCCGTCTGTCAAATAAATAAATAAAATCTTTAAAAAAAAAAAAAAGAAAGAAAAAAAGAAAATTCTCCAGACAGATAAAAAATGACAACAGGCAGAAATTTGGGTTTATATAAAGGAATAAAGAGCACCAGAAATAGATAAAATTTGGGTCAGTATAGAACAGATTTTTTTTCTCTTTTCCAACCGCTTTAGAAGAGAGGCAGCTCTTCAAGGAAAAAAAAAAAGCAGTGAATTCTGAATTTTATGTTGTAAATAGAAGTGAAAAGTTTGGCAACAAAACAGAAAGGATCAAACAGGAATTGCACATATGCAATGTCGTAAGGTTCTTATATTATGTGTGAAGTGTTGTAATGTTACTTAATGGTAAATTGTGAGAAGTTAAAAATATATAATGTAAACCTCAGAGCAACTGCTAAAAGAAGTTAAAAAGTTATAGCTAATCAGCCAATAGTAAAAATGAAACAATAATAAAAATACTCACCTAATACAAAAAAACAATGGAGAGAATAAATAAGAAAAGATAAACAAATAGCAAATAGCAATCTGGAAGATTTAAAACCAATAATTTCAATAACTACATTAATTGTAAAAGGTCTAGATATTTGAATGAAATGAATGATATTATTGGATTGGATAAAAAGGCAATAGCCAACTGTATGATGCCTGAAAGATACCACTTAACAAATAGATTTTAATAATTAAAAAAAAAAGAATGGCAAAAAGATACACCATGCAAACTCTAATCAAAGAAATTCTGAAGTGGCTGTGTTACTATCTGACATTTTATGGTTCCAATAATTATAGCTGGAAATTTCAACTCTTTACTCTCAGTAAGTGATAGCAAAAGTAGACAGTAAATCAGTGAAGATACAGAATACTTGGCCACTAGAACAATAGCTGACCTAATCAGCATTTATAGAGTACTCCATCCAACAATATCAGAATACATGTTATTCTCAAGGGCATATAAAGCATTCAATAAAATAAAGTAGACATTATTATGAGCCATAAAACAATTCTCAATACATTTAAGGGGATTAACATTATGCAAAATATGTTCTCTGGCCATAAGAAAATCAAGCTAGAACTTAATACCAGAAATATATACCTGTAAAACTCTCCAAATATTTGGAAATTGACCCATGGATGAAAGAGAAAAATCACAAAAAAATACTAGAAACTGTTTTGGTCTGAATGAAAATGAAAACAATATATCAAATTTGTGGAGTGAAACTAATGGGGCCAGTTCTTAGGGAAAATAGAGCATCAAATGTCCACATTAGAAAAGAAGAAAGATCAAATCAATGGTCTTAGCTTCCACCTTAGGAAACTAGAAAAAGAAGAGGAAATTAAAACCAAGGCAAGCAGAAGAGAAAAAAAAAATTAATGAAAATAAGCTACCCTAATTGAACACTTACTGTGACCCAGGCATTGTCTTAAGAGACCGATGCCCAGTATCTGCTCTAATCTGGTCACAACCCTATGAGCTAGATAATAATAAGATTATGTTCCTATTTTTCAGATGAGGAAATTGAACCTTGATGAGGTTCATTAATGCTTCCAAGTTCATGTAGTTAGTTAAGAACCAGAATTGGGATTTAAACTCAGACCTCTATGTAACATTCTTCAGACTTAATTAAGCATATTTATGCAGTTAAACATATTTTATTATCTTTGATATTTCTCTATTGTATATAGAAATATATAACATATATAGTATGTATATGATAGAGTACATATACATATATGTGTACATGTCATATATGTATTATACAAATTACATATGGTGTGTATGTATACATATATGTATATACATTCACTCACATACACAAAATCTTTATTAACTTAAAATCAGAAATCCTCATTTTCCTAGCCTGTTGGAGAATAGTTTAGAGGTTAGCCATTGCTATTGTCATCTCTGAAAATTATTCTATCAATGAAATGATCCACCATGAAGGACATCTGTGAAAACACAGTCTGTGACTAGAGCCCATGAATAATTTCCACTTGTTCCTGCCAGTCTTTTAAGCTATGTGTCCTTGAGTCACAGAGACATGGATGGGCAGCTGAGAGTATCACAGAATATTCCATTGCTACCATAACTCACTCAAGTGTTAATATATGCTCACACAAATACATCCAACCTCCCCCAAATATTATGCAATTGAACTTGCATTCTTTACTTGAGGAGCCAAATGCATCTCTCTCCAAGCACAAAGTAGTAAAGGGTACAGGATGCCTGATTCTTATTTTTATACACAATTACTCTGTCATCTTGGGCAGGTCACTTTGGGATCCTGTTTTCTCACTTTGGATCTCATTTATTTACAGGTGTTAAATGGAAGGAAGGAAGCATCCCCAATATCCTTCTCGCCTACACAGTTGACAACTTTGAATGCCTTATCAGTGTGACTCCTACTCAGTTCCCAGTCTCCATGAAGGTAAAAGTCAGATGATAATATTCATCTTAGCTCCTTACAATGACCTACAAAGCCCCACAGCATAATTTTCCCCCACACCCTCTGCTCAAACTCCTGTTATTTTGCTGACCAGATCTACTACTCTTCCCCTCTGTATTAATTTGCTAGGACACCGTAACAGAATTCCACAGAATGGGTGTCTGAAACAAGAGAACTTTATTTTCTCACAGTTCTGGAAGCTGGAAACCCAAGATCAAAGTGCCAATGGGTTTTGTTTCTTCTGAGGTGTTCCTTCTTGGCTGGTAGGTGTCCACCTTTTTGCAGTATTCTTCATGTGATTTTTCCTCCAGTGTGGTGTATGTCCAAATTTTCTCTTCTTGTCAGGATACCAGTCAGACAAGATCAGAGCCCATCCTCATGGCCTCATTTTAACCTAATCATCTCTTAAAAGGCCCTGTCTCCAGATACAGTGACATTCTGATATGCTGAAGGTTAGGGTTGCAATATGTGATATTTGAGGGGACGCAATTCAGTACCCAACACCCTCATTCACTCTGCTCCTGCCAAACTGGCCTTTTTTATGTTCTTTAAACACTCTTGCCTTTGCACTGACTATTCCTTTTCTCTCAAACAATGCAAAATACCGTAGTGTCCTCTGTAATCTTATAACTTTGAGGGTGTTCCCATAACTAGTGGGCATGTCAACCCTTGGCTAGAAACTATTTTTATAAGATTTATCCTGAACTTTTCTGGTCTTCTTCCTTCTCATTCTTTTTCAGTTTGTTCCCTTTTGCGTCTTTAAGTTGTCACTCCAATGCCTTCACAGGAAATGCCTTTAGAGTTTGGCTCCCCTTGCCTCATTCCACCCAGGCAGGGTATGACTCTACTCTTCTGACATGGCCACCGTATTAAATGGGCTGATTCATCCATTCGGAAGAAGTTGAATTAATGAGTACCAGGTTAGGATCCCATCCGTATTAGAATCTAGAGATACACAGGAAAACATTAAGATTAGGATTAATTGGGATTTATGAATACAGTAACGATGTACACAAGGCATTCTCAAGTCCAGGGAAGTGACAATAAAATGAATAGACAACAAGAATTCTTTTAGAAAGAGATGCAATAGAGCTGAAATTTGAAGACTAAACAATGGTTAGCCAGGCATAGAAGGGGGAAAGAATTTCCCAGGCTATGACAGCATCATATATGAAAGTCTAGAAGCATGAAACAGTATGATATGGACAAAGCAAAGGACATGCTTCAGGGTATGGCTAATGAAGCTTGATTGAGGATAGATATGGGGGGCAGAAAACAAAATCATATCTGATGAGATACTGTGACTTGGAAGCCCTGGGAAGCATTACCAAATTCTTAACAGGAGAATAATTTGGTCAAATCTCTAATTTAGAAAGTTAGTCTGCCATTACCAAAGAGGATGGTTTATATATAAGAGTGGTTCTAGACAAAGGAGAACAGTTAGGAAACTATTATTGTAATTCTGCTGTGAAAAATAAGGATCAGAATCAAGGCAGAGGCAACACGAATAAAATGGAATGTATGGCTCCCCAATAAATTAAGGAAATGGAATTTAGGGGGTTGATGTTGGGTGCACTGTGGGAGTTGAACTAGAAGAAAAATTTGAACTAACTCCCAAGTTGCTGGGTTTGGCAATGATAGAGATGATCATATTGTTCATTATGAAAGGGAAGAGAAATAAATTCAGTTGCAGACATGCTGAGTATCTGTGAGACATCCAAAAGAGATGTCCAATAGGCAGTGATATTTATAATTTTTCTAACCATTGAGTGAGAGTACCAAATTGTCTTTACTGATTGAAGCCTACCTAATTGCTTTATTCTCCTTGTAAGTGTTCTATTCTCCAAATCACACCTTAGGATCTTCAGCAAAAAGAAGAATGATAGAATTCATTTGTTTGTTTGTTTGTTTTGAGACCAAGTGTAATTTAAAAAGTAAAGTACATCTACAACTCCTCTCCCTCAATGTGGCACCACCTAAGGTACAGATGTCCCTTGGGTCCCAAAAGTGTGACAAGGCACATACATCATTACAGTGACCATCGAGTAATCTCTTAATTTCCACTGAAAAACAATATATAATGATTAGTGCAAAAGTATAGTGTTTCACAGATAACCCAATGTTCTCTTTTGACTGAAAAACTCTAGTGAAGTAGGCAAAAGAAGTAATATATTCTGGCTTCATTTTACTGATGAGGAAGCTGACGAAGAGATCAAGTGACTTGTCCAAAGTCATACTAATCTGCAGTGAGCAGATTAAGTCTTCTGGCTCTTCATCTTGCTCTTTCCAAGATACCACACATGCTCCCCCAGAATAGCATGCTTACAAAGGACATATAATCTACTCACCATAACAGCTTTGCAGTAATAGCAGTTTAATCTTCTAAGCAATCAATCCCGGCTTTTCCATTTACCAGTGAAATTGCAGGTGGAAACTATAGAACTTGAAACTCTACCTTTCCCATTTCTGTATTGATCCTCTCTGAAGGTAAGTGATATTAATGGGATACATGCTATCGTCTCATATTTCACAACCAAGCCCTTCAAAGTTGGTGACCCATAATGCAGAAGGGACCAATTTCCTTCCTTGGCTCTAAAGCATCATTAATCAAGACCTCTCTGTTCTGTCCAGTTGCTTAGTGATATCTGGCTTTCATTCTAATAATTATCATCATCATAATTTTATCACTCTATTCAGACTCCTCTAAATTGCAACGTGGCCTGGGATACCTGCTGAGATCATATTTTTATATGTAGCGATAGTGTCGTAAATTATCATCTGCAAAATCCTAACATCTCAGAAGTTATAATTCCCTGTCAAGTTCACTATGATAGCATCATAAATTGCATCACTATGTGTGGCATTGCAACAAGTTAAATATAACACATATATACATGAATCCTGCATTAATTATTGCCTTTTGATTCTGGTGGTTTCTCAGGAATGCAGTGTGTGGGGTTTACATAAATGTTTTTATTTAGTGTGATAAATTGAGACATGAATCTTTTGTAAAAGGGAGAAAGGAGAGTAATCAGTAATACAGAGATGGCAATGTATTGGAGACAGCCGAAAATGTTTTATCTTCATCTACTAAAAATTCCAGGCTGAAAAGAGTGAAATTAGCTCCTCTCTCTAAATGCTTTTACCCTAGTGGCATTATATAATTATCCACAAAAGGGTGTGTCATATTACACAATCATTATCTTTCCCTTAGCTGGAGATTTCAACGATAAATAGATGAGAAATAATGTCACTTAGAAGGGACATCAAAAGTTCACCCAAACAAGCTTTCTTGTACCAGTCTTTCTTATAGTAAGTTAAGCAACATTTTGGAAGATCTTTCATTCATTCTCCAACCTCACCTAATTCCACTCTGTCCAAGCACAGTCATCTTTTCAATTCACTGATTATCCCAAGTTTGTTTATGTCTCAGGGCCTTTGCACATCCAGCCAGATCCTTCTTCCTGCCTATCCTCCACAACCACCATAGTCACTTCCCATTGTTTTTACCATGTTTTTCTCTATCACTTCACCCTGTTCATTTTCTTTATGCTTATCAAAATTTGAAAAAAAAAAAAAAAGTGGTGCTTCTTATCTGTCCTCCCCAACTCCATCAGCACTGCTAACATGTCTGAGTTGGATGTCATGTATGACCAGTGGCTAGTCCATCATTAGTGCTTAATATATATTTGTAGAATGAATGAATGAATGAATGAATGAATGAAAGGAATTTCTTCCCAAGTGTTTAGTTGTTGCCTTATATGCTTAAAAATTACTATTATAGCCTTATATTCTAAACACAAATATACTTCTATAGGTAGGGGAAACCACCCACAGACACAAGTCACTGAGGTTGTAAGTAGGGGAGTGATTACTGAGCTTTTGTGAAACATAGAATCTCTTCTGCTGATGTTCACTTCCTAGTCAGCTTCAAATGGGTATAGAAATGGAAGATGATGCTTGAAACTGTCAATGTGATCTGATTAACCAAGATAATATGGAACTTTTTTGACCAAAAACATCCTGACCACTTTGTAGAATGAGATGCAGAACCTGTACTGCTTCTCTACTTCCCTCCAATTATGTGTTCCTTAAGAAATTCCACAAACAACAGTTTAAACCCAAAGGAAATAATTCTTTTATTTAACTTAAGTAACATCCAGTGTAATACTATTTCTTTGTTTGGTGTTCATTTATGATGGAGAACAGCCCAACTTTTTCTTTAAAAAAAAAAAATTCCTGAATTTTGCCAACAATTATTAAAGTGTTAAGTCATTTCTGAGCTATCAGTAGCTTGATTTCTTAATCCCATCTTTTTAAAAAAATCTCTCCAACAAACATAGCCATGTTTTTTGTTTGTTTGCTTTTTAAAGATTTTATTTATTTATTTGACAGACAGAGATCACAAATGGCAGAGAGGCAGACAGAGAGAGAGGGGGAAGCCGGCTCCCTGCTGAGCAGAGAGCAGAGATGCGGGGCCCAATCCCAGGACCCTGAGATAATGACCCAAGCCAAAGGCAAAAGTTTAACCCACTGAGCCACCCAGGCACCCAAACATAGCTACGTTTTACAATATATAAAACATGCTAAAAACATGTTGATGCAGACCGAGATGTATTGGTAGACTGAGCAGGGAAAGTGTGGTAGCACAGAGAGCACTTACTTGCCCAAAACAACCTCACCAGTCCCGACCACATGCAGGTGCATGAGTGAGGACCCATCCCCGCCTTCAACTGTAGGCACCTGAATTGCTATCTGAGATGGTTCCATGTTTCAAGACATTGAGAGAAAATATAGTCATTATCTCAGACCAAGGATGGGCACAGTTTTCCTGTAAAAGGCCAGAGAGTGACTATTTCAGACTTTGTGAGTCACACAATCTCTGTCACAACTACATGGACAATACAGAAATATACACGAATAGGTGTGTTATAATAAAACTTTATTTATAAGATTAGCTGCAGGCCAGATATTGTGGCTGTAGTTTGCCAACCGCCATATTAAAGGATTCTGTGTAGCTGGTTTTGTGAGTCAGCCATAGGGTAAATTCAGATTCAGCAAACATCTATTAAACACCTACTAAATGCACAGGTTTTCAGATAGTGTCATAATTAAGCTTCACAACAGATCTGTAATTGATTGGTGTGAAAACTGAAACTGCTTGACTACTAAGTTGCATAGCCAGAGATGAATCCATTCTCTTCTTCCCGGGCTTAAGACCCTGGATTCAAACAACCTGGGTTTGAATCTTGCCTGAGCTATTTTCCAACTGTGTGCTCTATGCAAAGTTACTCAACTTTCGTGAGTCTCAGGGTCTCCTCCACCTCATACAGTGGTTACGAGAACTAAGAAATAAAACACAAATAGTGCTTAGAACAGTATCCTGTGCTCAATGCTCATGGCCAGCTTCAAACACAATTCTGTAGATGTTTAAGGTTCCAGAGAGTTCTTTTAACAGTTCTACAGGTATTTGATCCAAACAATTGCTGTTGAAGCATTTTACTATTTAAAACACATTAGGGGCGCCTGGGTGGCTCAGTGGGTTAAGCCGCTGCTTTCGGCTCAGGTCATGATCTCAGGGTCCTGGGATCGAGCCCCGCATCGGGCTCTCTGCTCAGCAGGGAGCCTGCTTCCCTCTCTCTCTCTCTCTGCCTGCCTCTCCATCTACTTGTGATCTCTCTCTGTCAAATAAATAAATAAAATCTTAAAAAAAAAAAAATAAAAAAAATAAAAAAATAAAACACATTAATAAAACAAAACTTATACCCAAGCAGTGTGTACCAAATTTAACCTTTTTTCTTCCTCTTTGTATTAACATTTCCTGTCTGTTAACTTTTTTTGTGCTCAGACATTGAAGCAAATCTTTTCCTGTTCTGTTTATTTAAAGATTTTGCAGAGAATTCAAGGTAAACTGATAAAGCTAATTATTGCCATTTTTAGCTACTTATCTATGTGAATGACAATTGTCTTGATACTGCAACCAAAGTAAAAAAATATAAAATTGGAGGTTGAAGTGGATATGATTCCATCTCTAATTTCATGTTAATCGAAACAATTTCATTATTCCCATCAATGGATTTCATAACAAGTAAATTTTAAAAATTATTTTAAAAAATCTTTATGCTAAAAATGATTCCCTGTTTTCTCTGTCTCATATGTTGAAGAATTATGCAAATTTTCATTTGGAGCTAAAAAAGACATTCCCCAGCAAAAACATTTAACTAACACATCACTAGATCAGAGTTGTTTCTTTAGATCAAGGTTTTTTTTGGGTTTTTTTTGTTTTTTTTTTTAGATCAAGGCTTAAAATTCCTAGCATGAGAATGATTCTTACATACCTTTTTTAAAAAAATCACTCCCTGATAACCAGAACAGGGCAAGTGGCCTTCTTCACTCTCTTCCGGGGCCCACCGTCATCATAGTGCTCTAGTGACCTTAATAAGTATTTCTCCCTTGATCCTCCTGACAATCCTCTGAGTTTGCCAGGAAACTGGTCTTAGCTCAATTTCAAAAATGAAGAAACCAAATGAGATTTTTGAAAGTATAAATGACTTCCCAAGATCATACTACTAAGCAAGTGTCAGAGTCAAAACTCCAGTCAGGAGACATATGAGTACTGGTCCAGAGTTTTTCCCACCAGTTTTGATACTGAAAAGATCGCTGGCACTTGGGAGTAGGGTTTTGGAAGTTCAGAGGTCAACCTTTAGCCATTGCCAAGGCTGACGGACATGCAGGCTGACCAAGCATTATCTCACTCCTTGGTTGTTTTCCTACAGGATGACCAGGCTCTCTAAGGATAAAAGAATAGCCCAAGGACTTGAGTGTTTTATTTGTCTGGCCCTCTGTCTCACTTTCTGCAAGAGTCATTTGACATACCACTTTCCTAAAAGACCCACATACGGGTTCTCAACCCCAGTCCTGATCACAGTCTTCTAGACTTTACAACCCATAGGGGAGAGATGGTAATGGGTGCTTATATCTATAGCACAGAGAGGCATCCAATCCATCTCTGTGAATAAATGTAGGACGGAGTCAAGCATCATGCCACGTTCTTCTTTAGACCTCTTTTCTTTTTGTTACCACCCTTTGGGGGCCATTTATGCAGGAATGTTGCAGTAAGCTTCCAAGAGATTTTTGAAATTTTGATCCTATGTCCCTCACATTTTTTTTCTGCATTATCACCACCAACATCTCTAGCTCCAAGCTAGAGAAACCAAGCAAGGTTTCTCTAGTGCCTCTTAGAACAACACAAGTTTCTCTTCCCGGGATCCAAGTTTCTCCCCAGTATGCCTTACTAGTATCTGTAGGCATCCTCTCTACTCCCATCTTGTCATTTCCCAACCCCCTTCCTTCATGTACTGGGCAGGCTTGCTACTGCCTTGTGGCTTTGTCATGCCTGTCTCTTTGCCAGGTTTCTTTTCTCTCCACAAATCCAGTCCTAACCTATGATTTCAGACCCAATCCAAACTTCATTTTCCATAAACTCTTCCCTAGTTATTTTAGCCCTTTATAATTTTCATAACACAAATTTTATACTTGATGACACTTATGTTAGTTTATGGGTTAGTCCAATCTCTATGAACACTGTGAGCAACTGTATAAATTATACCCACGTTTTCCTACCTCCCCCACTGTAGATACCCACTAAATTAAATGCTTAATAAAATAATTCAGAGATTTAACTAAGTCAGCATCAACCCAAAGCACAGATACAAAAAAACAAATATTTCTGAGACATGTCCCATAAATGGTCCATGCTTATCTCGAGATAATTTTCCTCTGTACTTTCAATAAAAGGGAAACCTAGACTATAATTTTATAGGTTGTTTTTCCGCCTTGGGCATTGCCATTGTTATTGATGTTTACTAAACAAAATCTGCCACAGAAGCATGTATAAATGCCTAAGAATGAAACATAACCAAAATCTAACAACTGACTGCCTTCTAATTGGTTAAACAAAATGAGTGACACACTAACTAGTCAAACTCCTTTCACCTGGGAAGATCTCTATTGATTTCCTTTCATGTTATCTAGAAGATTCAGAAAAGTCTAATGGCATTTCAAAAGATTTCAATGAGTGGGACATGACACTGCCTTTCACATCTACCAACTAGAGGGGAAAACTAAATACAAAAGATTCTTTTGAGTGAGCTTCTCTCTGATTCTTCAACCTATATGTATTTTTTGTAATGAAATATGAATGAAAAGCAAATTTTATTTGTATTTAAGAAATGAAGAGAGAAGTTGTAGGTTATTATCAGGGTACATTTTATACCTGTTGCAGAAGACAAAGGTGCATTTTTTTGTCTTGGAGCCAATCTGTAAGTCGCGATCCTTTAACACAGATGGAGGCCAGCCTCCTTGTGGCTGCAGCCTCAGGGAAAGTGGGAGAAGGAGGAGCCCACCACTGCCATAATGTTTTATCCATTCTGATAGGTCAATATTCTTTTTTTACCTGACTTTAATGTCTGGCTAATTGGAGAACTAGCAATGGGTTGACTGAGCAGAAGCAAACTGCTGTATTCTGTTCTCTGAACCCAGAGATCATCAAAGACCAGTATTTCATCTCTCAGCTGACCTAACTTTTGAGAGGGAAGTGAACTAGGGATGTGAGATAACTGGATAATTTGAGCATATTTTTAAAAAAAATCAACATGCCTCTTGAAATTGGTCAGACTTAGCTGATAATTTTTGTTCTCTTCACCGGTAACTTGGATTTTTTTTTTTTTTCTGTATTCTAGACTCTTTGGTTGCTGTGGGATTTAATTTATTGGATAAGAGTAAATGACTTAAATATTAATCATATTTGCAAAAAGCACAGAAAGATATTAAGGCTATCCACAACCTAGAATTATACCCCAGAATAGAAATTGACTAGGTTAATTAGGACAGACTTCTAGGAAAATTAGATATTTCCTTGAATTCCCAATTGGAAATTGATACTTTTTGCATTGTTGTTCATTAGTCATTTAAGCTTTAGTCATGTCGACTCTATTAAGACTACCCCATTCTTGGGGTATGAAAGAAAATGATGAGTGCACACACTTGATAGGAGAAAGAGCACTGGCCTGGATGGAAGCCAAAATATCTGGGCTCCAGTCCCAGTGCCTCCCTGTGTAGCCTTGGACAAGCATCTTTACCTCTCTGGTCTCCTATCTAAGGTACACAGAAGAGTTTGAACCGGGGCAGACTTCCAAATGGTGCTTAGTTAGAAGGGGTGGTGGGTGAAAGCAAAGTTTGCCTCGGAATGCCCACCCTCTCCTTTTCTATTCTCTGGGATGTTCCCCACCCCGCCATACCCCCAAATCCGCACACGGGTCATTTCTTCCCATCACTTAATTCTCTGCTATAATGCATTCCCTTAAAAGTCCCTTCCAGATAGTTCTCTCTAATGCCTCCTTTCTCAGTTACTCCCTATCCCTTACCCTGCTTTACTTTTCTTCTTGGGGTATTTCACAACTTACAAATACATACATTTTTATGCATTTCCCTTTTTGTTAACTGCCTCCTTCCTTGGAATATAAGCATTCCGAGAACAGGGATCTTATCCATTTTATGTATGCATAAAACTCTACGTGGTATGTAGTAAGGACTTAGGAAATGAATTAACTAATTAAAGGGATGAATGGGTGAATGGGTCCCCACCTGGCACAGGCGGCAGTATGCTGGAAGGGGGTGGCAGCTGGCACACCCCGAACAGGCCCAGCCAGTTTGCCACAGTCCCCACCACTCCTATTGTATTCCCAGTGCCGAGTCCATGTGTTACCAGAGCTGCATTTCTTAGATCCCACTTTTCCCACTGATGTTCCTGATTGTTCTATGTAGGTATTTCCATTTATGATATGATACTCCTGGGCTAAGATGTGTTCGGGCCAAAAAAAAAATTAAAAAAAAAAAAAAAAGTCCGCTGCTAAAAATAATTTGAAAACTCCCAGACAAGAGGACCTTTCAAATCCCTTCCAGTACTAACAGCCAGTGAATTCATGCTTCACGGCCATTCAGATCTGTAAGTATGAAACGCCAAGACGTGTGTATTCAACTTCCCTTCATTGCCTCCTTTAAATGCTTTTTTTTTTTTTTTTTCCTTTTTTGATTCAATCCCCGCAGGAGCACACCACGTGAGCCCATTAGGAGATCGGCTCCTTCCCACCTGCCACCTCAGGCCAGCCAGCAATCTCAGCGTCCCCACTCCACTCTTGCTCATGTAGAGCTATCCAATCCTGAGTGGCAGGGCTTGCAAAGACAGCTGTTGGGCTCCCCACACATTTGGAGGAGGGGAAAATATGAGGTAGGTGGCTATATTCTTCTCCTCCTTTTTACGGAAAGAAACAGCTGCGATCTTCTTGTGTAAGAAGGAGTAAACAAAAGCTGGCAGGCCTCAGCCCCACGCAGCAGACAGCAGCGTTCAAATGGATTTTCCCCACCCCCCGGGCGCCATCCCACGACCCACGGCTCCATCCCCCACAGCCCCATCCCCCACAGCCCGGAGGGGAAGCAAGGTCCTTGCGTGCCCTGTGCACTTGACCACACCCGTGCAAGATGTGCAATTCGACCGAAGGAAACCAGTGTGATGCACGTCCTCGACCTCGTTCAGCAGTCCCTTACTGGTTTTCACGAGTGGCATTGTCAAGTCTCAGGGAGGGCTGCGTGCACTCGGCCAAAACGCAGTTCCTCTGGGAGATGCAGCATCCTTAGGTTCAAGGGTGGGCAGGCAGGCAGGCGTCTCTGTGCATGTGCGCAGACTGGCTAATGAAGAAGTAGATCTCCCTGTATTAAGAAAGTCAAGGTATGTTTAGAGGTACTCTCTGATTCAATGGTGGCTGGCTCATTCCTATTGTTTGCCCTTAGCTTTTGTTTGCTGATACAGAAAACAGTGTGTTCATTTATTCCTTTTCCTGCCCCCATCCCTCTTAACGGCCAACGGCCGTCCCTCTGAAACTGTCTTTGGTTGCACAGTTTTGAATCCAGGGGACAATCCACGTGAAGAAGTGATTGTCCCTTCATGTTTTCTCGGAAGGGTTTACAATTTTTTAAAAAACACCCTTTGTTTTTGTTCTTTGCACGTTCTCCAGTTGAAATACCGCACTCATTGAACTGCCAGGAATAAAGCCTGGGAGCGAACACTGGGCTGGTGTGACGTCAATTTGTTAAGCAAGGGCACTGTTCCCTAAATATGCTGGAATTGAGTGCATTCTTTATTAAGAAAAGTGGGGGGATGGCTCTTTGGATGCTTGACATAGTTATCTTTCAACCTCTTCTGCTCCATTTAAAACTAAGATTCTTTGTCTTCGTTGGTGTCTGTCATTTAAGACCATGTGGTTGGCAAGTTAATGCACTGAAGAATTAAAAAAAAAAATCTTTTGTGTCCTGACCTTCATGAATTCAATAACTTAAGATGGCCACACACCTATGAGTCTGAATCAAAGATATTCACAGATCCAGTAAGAGATAAAGAAGGAATTTGTCTACAGGATTCTTTTATCCTGGAGGTGCTTCATGTCACCCAGTTGTGTGGCTGTTTTTTTTACAAAGCCATTGCCCCTCTAGGAAGTATTGATTTAGTCTGGTTAAACATGTCAAGTGAGAGGAAATGATCAATGAATCACTGCTTCAAAACATTTAGCCCAGCCATGGAATCTGCTGATTTTTGTAATCTCGAAGAGGCTGATGGCAGGAGCTGGGGGGAAGAAGTGAAAATTCCAAATGTTTCCTTCATCTTTTTTTTTTTTCCATGTCCATAAATGAAAACACAAGTTCAAGAATATTGTTTCCTAGGTCTCTTCCTCTGCCTGTCTACGTTATCATCACTTTTTGTTGCTGCTGTTGTATGCGACCTAAAGGAGCATGAGATGACCTTCATCAAATATCTGGGTTTTAAATTTAATTCGTATCTTCTAAGCAAATTGGATTAGGCCAGTAATAACTCACTGGCCTGTGGTCTGGGGAAACGTTATCAGCAAAGGCATCCACCGCGGCACAAAACAAACTCAGACCATCTTCTGTGGGCCCATCTTTCACCCCATCTCCTGGATTCTGGTAGCCTGTCCTGAGCCAAAGATCTCTTCAGGGACACCTGGGTGGCTCAGTCGGTTAAGTGTGTCTGCCTTCGGCTCAGGCCGTGATCTCAGGACCCCTAGGACGGAGCCCTGAATCAGGGCTCACTACTCAGCAGGGAGTCTGGTTCTCCCTCTCCTTGCCACTCTCCCCAGCTTGTGATTTCTAATTCTCTCTCTCCCTCTCTCTCTCTCTCTGTCTTGTCAAATAAATAAATAAAATATTTTTAAAAATAAAATAAAATAAAATCACTCTCTGCCAGACTACTTTGTGACATTTAGGAAATGGCTGAAGTCCTTACAAATCCCAGATAGATCTGGAGGAAAACCACTTTGAATCAATGATTTCCATGATCTCTAAAATTCAATCAACAGTATTTCTTAAAATGAATGAAAGTCAGCATATAACAGATTCAGCAGGGGATCAGCTCAAGGGGAATTTTTCGATAAGTTTCCAGAGGTACTGACCACAAGACCGCTTCACTAAAGGGGATCCCCCAGTTGTTTTCCGCTGCAAAATTTCTCTGAGGCGGGGGTGTCTGCAAAGACATTGTTTCTAATTATCTTTTAATCAGAAGAAGAGCCAGCTAGCAATTTGATAAGTGTACCCTCGGTGCCAGAAACCATGCGTCTATGTGATGTTTCTAAAACTCACAAGTATGCCAGGTAGGAAGTCACCACATTGTATTTTTCAGATCAGAAACCTGAGCCCTAAGAATGGAAGGTAGCATGGCCCTAGGCCACACTAGCCCTAGGTACTGTCTTTTCAGAAAAAAGCATAGATGATCCAAAAGAACTACCTTTACAAAGAAGCCCTATAGACTCAGAATGCCAATTTCTTCCACAGTGGAATGCATTCCTGATAATGAGGGAACTTGGAAAGCTTGATTAATTCCTTGCTACGTCCTAGGATACTATTTACATGTTCATAAGAGGGTCATTCTTTTTGTATACCGAATACTTATATGAAAAGATCATCACCTTATTCCATTTGCTAATTTGTAGGGAGAAGTTTATGTATTTGGGGAATTTAATTCATTCTGCATTTTATCCAGGAAATGAGAGCCAGATGTTTTTTGGACATTTGTTACTTGCTTTAAGTAAAAGATAAGGTTAAGATAAGAAATACGTTGATTGGCCATTGCATCTTCCTCTGAAGAAAGTGAAAATTTTCATATCCTACCTTACCATACCTTAAAACTTCGGGTCAGACTCTAATAAAAAGAAAACATTTTAAAAATTCCTTGTATTTGTAGATGGCAGGGGTTGGGAAGGTGCACTCAACTAGATTAACAGAGCTCTCAATTAATCTAAATTCAAAGCAAAGGGCCTGTGGAGTGTCAGGGACCTCCAGCAAAAGCACTTTGGAGGAGAGTTCACTGCCAAGTTCACAGAGAGGTCACGGTCCTCCTGCACTCTTGAGGCCGGATCCTCGGATTTCATTTCAGGCAGCGACACTCCAACCGTAAGAGGAGCTCACTGAGCCCGGTCCACGTGTGTCTGCTGGCTCGCCCGCCTGTCTGGCATCTCTGCCTCTCCTCTTCCGCACTCCCCAGCACGACCTTCCAAACAGAATGAGCTGTCCTTCCAAATATCACCCTAACGCATGCAACAGCTGGAGGCAAGAGCCAAATAGACTGAGCTCATGCAAAGGGAATTAGCATTGAGTTTTCTTTCTTTCTTTTTCTTCTTCTTCTTTTTTTTTAAATCACCAAAAGATGTGTGGAAAATTCATCTTAAAAACGTTCTTAAAAATTTCATTCATAAGGGTTGTTGAACTTCTCGGAGAGTTTTAGTTTAGCAGATTTTTTTGGAAAGGATGCATAGCTAATTATTTCTCCTTCTCTCTGTTGCTGAGCTTGGGGAGGATTAGAGCATCTAGCAAAAAAAAGAAAGCTCACCTAGCTACCCTCTTTTTCCTTAGCAAGTCTAAGGAGGTGCACCACCATGCTCCGTGAGTTTCTCTGGAAGAACAGACAGCCGCCATATTTGCAGGAGAACTGGCCCACGTTTTGAAGACACAGGTTTTCTCCCTTTACTTGTCCTTGAAACTGGCTTCACTCTGATTTATAAGTCAAAGAAGTGATCCAGTGCACATTTAGGGAAGCACCTCAAAATCTGTTTGGCTCTGTACAAATCAAGGATATTCCCCGCCTTCTTCACATAGTTTGATTATGACTTAGGGGACTTGGAATGAACCCAGATAAATGACTGAGACATGGTGACTTTATGCAGAACAATTTATACTACACTAATATCATTTTCTACCCCCCACCCCGTTTTATATTTGCTTATTTTTTTGTTTATGGGGGCATTTTGGTGGTTCGGTCAGGGGAATCCCAAATGCATAGGGTATCATGTTGTCAACAAGGTACATGACAAACACTGATCCTGACAGAGAATTGTTTCATGAATTAAGATCAGCTTGGGGAGAAGCGGCTAATATGTGCTGTTGAGGTGGTCCTCTGTCCTGCACTGAGTGGAGACCACAAAAATAGGAAGGACAGGTCACACATTGGATGACAGGATCAGGATTCAGTAATTTCTTAGGAGCCTGGCATGTGGGCCAAACCCAATATGTTAACATTTGACAATACATGTAATTATGAAATTCTGCATTTAAATAAAAACAAAAAATAATGTCACCTGGGGGTAGGATTGGGCAAGTTAAATACTGGTTAAAAATATTTTGGAGGTGTGCCTTAGTGGCACAGTCGGTGAAGCACCCAACTCTTGTTTTCTGCTCAGGTTGAGATCTCAGGGTGCTGGGATCAAGTCCCCCATTAGTCTCCATGCTCAGCACAGAGTCAGCTTGAGATTCTCTCTCCCTTCCTCTCTTCTCCTTTCTCTCATTCTCTCTCTCTCTCTCTAATAAATAAATACATCTTTAAAAAATTATTTTGGAGATTTTTATTGTCCATCCTGAATTATGATGTAAACTCCAAAATGTCCCAAATAATCTTAATCCGAATTAATAAAAATTATAGCTATCATTTATTGAGCACCTAGTATGTCTAAGATAACAAACTCACAATGATAAGATAACTATTCCTTTTTATTCCAGAGGACAAAATGGAGGAGATTAAGTAACCACCGCCAGGCCAAAATGGCTAGCAAATAGCAAGTCCAAGACTTCAGTCAAAATTGGATGCCCTTAATGAAAACAAATTTCCAATAACCAAGACACTGGCTATTCAAATCACATATAAAGAATGTTATTCATTTAAGGAAAGAAAATTAAATAAAAACTCTAAAGGTGTCTACAGAAAGATGAACAAGATACGAAGGAAGTTTGGAAGCCACACAATAAAAGGAAAAATTATAAACATATAACATGGAAAATTAAAGATTTGGAGGGATATGGGAGATATTTTTGGGTACTGAAGACCTAGGATCAACTGAAAACTATAGGCAAACAGATTTTAACCCCCAATAAACTTTGCAGAAAGTTTCCTTACAAACAGGGGAAGAGAAAGGTCTGAAATGGACTGAGTTTATTCATTCACTAGAAATATTCAAGCAGATCCGCTCAGCCATCTACTAGGATTGTTCCTGGGTGAAATTCTGCCTTTGGGGATGTTTGCCCTACTCGAGGGATTCTTGATCCATGGGTGAACTTCATGAAGTCTTTGGATGCCTGGAAAGTATATGCAAAAAATGTGTGTGTGTATACACACACACACACACACACACACGTATATCCCCCCGCCCCCAACCCCAGGGTAATGGTACATATACTTCTTTAGATCCTCAAAGCAATTTTATAAAATCTGTGAACCAGTAAACAGAATCCCTTCCAATTATGCAATTCTGTAATTCTTGTTTGTAAAACTAGTGCTCACCTTCAAGAGGTGCACCCAACAGAATTTGTGATCGATTTAATGTTAGGGACATAAGAGAATGAACAATTGAGGAAAAGTCCAGTGTTTTGAGCCTAGTAACTGAGAAGCTATTGATACCACTGAGAGATAAAGAAAATGGAGGAGAAGCAAGAAGTCCATTATCAGTGGAAGATAATTAAGTAGAAATAAATGGACAAACTGAAGCCTGTCTAAGATTCCGGGACTGAGTGTTCTGAGTGTGTAATCCAAATATTCTTTTACATCATGGCAGAAAAATGCTGAAATCTTGAGATGTATAAATAGAGAAAAAGCCACTTGAAATTTAGAACCATGAAATGTTGTAACTCTAACTGGCCTACAGATCACTTACCTCAACCCCCTAATGTTACAACTGAAGAAACCACATCTCAGAAAAGCTAAGAGGCATTGCCCTCTACCCTGGTACTCTGGTTGCCAACCCAAGCCTCCGTCTACAAATTTAAGGGAAAAAAGTCCAGATTTCTAAAACATTCACATTTGGGAGAAAGATACCACTTAAATTTTCCAGGGGTGGGGAGGGAACAGTCTTAAGTATATATAATACACAAAGATCCACTTTGTTATGGTATAAGGCAAGACCATAACCCTGCCCCTTTAGAGTTTTAAGTATGAATTCCACTCTTCAGCCTGTTCTGGGGTGTTTTCACAGTATTTTTAACCTTGGTCTTCATAGTCTGATTTACCTCAGGAAAATTACACAGATTCTTAAACTGTAAGGAACAAAGAAGCCCATGACTGTGTTGTTTAGAATTGGGGCACAAATCTTTCGGTTTCCTTTTACAAGTTGTCTTGCCAAGTTCTAAGATCAGAGTGAGACTGGCCCTACGAGTGCTCATGCCTCCAATGACCTTTCACACCATCGCTGTCGCTCACATGGAAAGATTCTTTCTAAGCCACATAAGGTTTTCCCAGGTCCGGTTCTGAGTCAGCAGGTCTTTAGCAGATGTATAAACTTTTCCATGGCTTCTTCCCCCTCCTCACCCCCGACAAGGTCAAGGTAGGGTTGAAACAAGAAATATTTGGAACTATTCCCCTTTGAGACTTATTTCCTGAGAAAACAAACTGTTTTTCGTAATCTGAAAGTTTATGGAATTTTGACATGCAAGTTATATGCGTGTGTGTGTGTGTGTGTGTGTGTGTGTGTGTTCGTTTTTTGAGGAACTCCGATTAAATAAAATTTTGCTTGGGGAGTTGCTGGAATGACTCGGGTGTCAACTGCTATAACTTTAACTTTAAATATTAAACCCAAACACAGCTTCCATGTTCCAATTCATACTGAAGCTTTATAATATATGGCCTTGGAGGAGAGGGATAACGATATCTTGGGAGAGGCAAGATCCAATTAAAATTCAGTTTGCTGTCTTTAGGAAAGACATAAGCGGTTATATATCCTTTGAGAGGGTGTTAGGAAATACACACCTGAGCTTTAAATGGCTACTCACTTGACTGCGAAGTTGAATTTCAATTCATCTGGGAGTCAGAGCCCAAGAAAAAATTCAAATAACAACACTCTGATATTTCCTGGTGTGTAACCAGGGAGAAAAAAGCTCCTGGAAAATGAATGCCTTACACATTTGTAGATATTACCAACCACTTATAAAAACAAGACCATTGTTATGCGTAAAAGTCATTCCTTTTAGGGGAAACCGAAGAGTGAATTGAAATGTGGCTGACATTTCTACCACGAGATAAAAATGTGTGTTTTTTTTAAAAATATCATGTTTAAGTTCTCTCAGTTAAACAAAGAAAAAAAAAAAAAAAGAAACCTCTATAATCCAGTATTCATAAGCAATTCCAGACACTTCACCCATAAGATAATTCACAGAAAGACATTACACTTCTAAACACAAAAGCTATTAGCAGGTTTTTCTAATTCTCTTTTAGTTCAGTAAGGGGATTATTGGCTGTATTTCACAATCCCATATATTTTTTTTAAAAAAAAAAGACAAAATACACAATAGATTGAACAGAAAACATACAAATGATTGCTATTTCATGCATTACATGACTACTAAGATGAAACACTCCAACCATGTACACAAGCTTCCCTGCCCCAGCTTTGTTTGCTTCCTTCTTTTTTACAAGGGTCTCATGTATTTTTTAAAATACAAAAAAGAAAAGCCCTGATATTGCCTCAGAGCTACCCCATCTCACTGCCCCACTTCAAATTCGGATTGACTATAACGGTTTCTATTGGAGACCATAGACTGATGAAATAAGACCAATGGATTTATCATATATCCACATTAAATACTAAGTGACATTGTATCAGGGGTGTTTTAGTTACAAGCCCATTTATTTCTTAAATGAATTTGCTGAACAGCGGTCTTTGTTAGAACAATGCAAGTTGATATAATAAATAAGCCCCTAAATGTCAGTGTTCAAATTTTAGTATCATCAAGGTTTCATTATCATTGACAGAAACAATGCAGTGGGAGTGATTCCTGTGATTTAGGGAGTCAGAATCCCTCATCTCCTGCCCCCACCATTTTCTGGAGCCTCAGAGCCCTCTGCATTTACGAGAGAAGGAAAAAGCAGCTTGAGAGACTCCCCCTTTTTAGCCCCCTTCTGCTCACATGCTATTGGAATGAGAAAATCACATCGCCACACCTAGATGCAAGATGATTGAGAAATGAATCTCACAACAGGGCAGCTGCCTTCCGCTGACAACTTCACACTCCGGAAGAGATTAGCCGCAACACCTCGGAGGAGATCCTGTGCTGGTCATTGTGGAATGTTTCAAACTCAACTGAGCTGGCATCTGGTCTTTCCGTGGCCTGCACTTGAGCAAATTTTCCAAGTGTCCTACTTCCTGATCAGTAATAAAAGTTAATATATAGTAAAAGCTTGATGTATATCAAGCTCGTTATGGATTCAGAGGGTGTGTAGGTGGTAACTACAGGACTCAAACCCTGCTGTGTAAGTATCCATACCCGCATTCCTACCTTCTACATTCTTCTAATCAAGGACTACCACAACACCAGACAATGAAATTATGTGTGTTATACTAAACAGAACCCCAGTGTAAACTGCTGGGGTAACTACAGGTCATAAATGAGGGCCAGTTCCAACTCATAAGAAGCTGTATTCCAAAACACAATCATCTCTAAGAGAAAGATTTTGTAAAATATGCAGTGTCAATACTAAAATATCGATTAATCATTTAAAAAGAAAAGCTGATTCCATTGAAAAGGACATGATGATTTATGTGAGTAGGTAGGTGTATAGCATTAGTGTGGGAAAAAACTATGTAAGAAAGTACTCACAAGAGAGAACAAGATGCCCACAGCAGGGCACCCCCCACTTTACCCAGGATGTTCTACCGTATCCTCTCTGCATGTCTACCTCTAACTTGCAAACTGTCTGGATTCACATGTCCCATTGCCAGTTTGACAGCTTTTCCTCCCACAAAAATGAAGAAAAAACTTCTCTGATTCTTGTTTCTTATTGTAATTCTCCCATGTTTTAGAGGCAGGCTTTTAAGAAAAAGAATTCCGGGTATAGAACAGTCCTTGAGGAGCGCTTGGGTGGCTCAGTGGATTAAACCGCTGCCTTCGGCTCAGGTCATGATCTCTGCTCAGGTCATGATCTTCGGCTCATGGTCCTGGGATGGAGTCCCGCATCTGCCTCAGCATCCCTGCTGAGCGGAGAGCCTGCTTCCCCCTCTTTCTCTGCCTGACTCTCTGCCTACTTGTGATCTCTCTCTCTGTCAAATAAATAAATAAAATCTTTAAAAAAAAAAAAAAAAAAAAAGAACAGTCCTTGACTTGGAGCAGAAAAGGAGTGTCTTCTAGCCAAGGATATAGTTCATATGCATAAATAACTTGTATACGAGTTAAAATTGAGGATAAATCACCTCTAAAGTGTGTGGATGACATTCTATCGTGGGAGAGAGATTACATGCAGTTTTGTAAAGGAAGTGAACTTTCAGCTAAGGCTTTTAGCAACATGTAAAATTAATTGAATTGACCAAGTGTAGAGAAAATAGGAAATTGCCATTTGGAAGCATATGATCTACTCAGTTAGTCAACCAACAAATACGTTGAGTGCAGGGTAGGGTATAAAGTATGGAGGGAAGAGGGGGCCATGAAATATGCAAGATGGCTTCTACCCTCACTGAGGTCAGCAACTAAGAGCAAGATGGAAGAAAAGGACAATTGGCATGGATGGAGCCCCCATGTGTGCCTGGCAACGTGCTAAGTGCATGAGCTGGATTATCTCATCTGGTGTTAATGGACGTGGAGCACTTAGCCAGGTGCCTGGCACAGAAAGAGTGTGCAGTAGTGGCATCTGTGCTTTAAATGCCAATTTTATGTGGGAGTTATTATTATCTCTGCTTTCAAAATATGGAAAGTAAGGCATTGTGAGCTTAGCAGACCTAATCAAAGCCCCTTAGCTGGAGAAATTAGATATTAAGTTCAGTAACAAAGAGAGTATTCCTGGAAAAAGATGGCCTGAGCACCCACCCTGCCACTCCTACTCCCCCCATTCTAATTCTAATCAACTTCCACCTTAAACAGAGCATCTTTGGGTTAGGATGTTAGATAGGGCATGGAGGATGCATGCCAGACCTCCTATTTCTGGGGGTCCAGCTGGAGCAAGTTGGTGATGAGATGATTTCCATACACAAGTAATGATGAACTAGGGGAAAGAGTCAGAGCACCAAGCTTCCTGAGAGAGTGCAGCCTGGGAGGGAAGGGTCTATGAAGCTTTAAAGTGTAGTGCACCAGCTTGGGGGATGATCCTGGGGTCACCTGCTGGTCTCCTTGGCTTAGGAGGAGTTTGATGGAGCAGGGCAGATGCGCTCTGGTCTCTCTGCCTTTGAGACTAGCCAGCCACCTTGCCACTTTGTGGGGAAATGGCTTCCTCTTACAAATTTGCCAGTTAGGGATTGCTCGATCTCCATCCATTCCTGCATCTCAGGGTTCCTCAATGCTAACCCAGACAACTAGAACCAGGGGTCAAAAGTAAAAATAATGAACACCCCAAGGGGATGCAGGAGTCAGATTAAGGAATAACAATCTGCACACCAAGAAGAATATTCTTCTGCTAAAATAGAATGGCCAGAGAAGACAGAGAACAACTTCAACAGAGTAGAAAACTCAATTACAGAGATGAAAAATAGCAATAAAATCACTTTCCATAATTTTTATATTTAAAAATGGAACTCTGTTAAGATCAGGGTGGTCCCAGATAAGGCAGACTCAGTAACATTTGAAACTTAAAGTGACAAATGCAAATGAGTACTTCTGAGTCTCAAAAATAGCCGATCATTAGACTCACTTGGGATGCCTGTTAAAGACACAGATTTTTCAACTTAGTCCCAAGTTCGAAACTCCAGAAGTAGAACCAAAGAAGTGGCCTTTCTGTTTGAAGTGGGCAGTGGGTTTAATTGGTGAGTACTGGTTACAGGGACCCTTGAGGGTAGAGGCAAATATTGAATGAGGTAGATCCCTAGGTCTGCAGGGGCTGTGAAGTGCAGGTCACATTTAGAAATAATGGCTGATGAATATAAAACAAAGATTGATGAATGTTTCATTTGCATGATATCAATGTTTCACAGGGAGTAGTCACAAACATGTCACAACTGTAGATCAAATATCAAGTCTAAAACTTCCTTATGTTTAAATCTAGCCTTAAATAATGTGAAACAGATCACATAAGTAGGAAGGTTAAGCCCTGCACTTTTTCAAAGTCTTAAAAACCTGGGTTCATCTAGTGCACGTTTCCCTCACTCTGTGTGGGTGGGTGTCTTTAATAATTGTAAACAGGCAAGTTAAATTTTGCAGTCTTACTTTTTTAACCACTGACAATAACAATGCTCCCTTTGTCTTCCAATGTTCCATTTCGAAAAGGATGGATCACCATTTTGGCAAGGTATGAAGGAACAACAATAGGGATAAATGGAGTGCTTGGAAGACAGATGTGTGGTGGTGTGTCCAATTTGATAGAATCACCCTTGCATATTTCTCTCCTACATTTCTTGAACTACATCCACTAAGGGAGACCACTAAGAAGCCAAGTAGTTCTTGGCTTTTTTTTTTTTTTTTTTCCTTTAAAAAGACTTCTTCCAGAGTCACTGGTGTAATAACAGGAATCAAATGATTCCTGGATCAAGAAAGATGGTTTCTGATAACTTCCAGCAGGTTGGTCCCTTGGAACTGATTTTTTTTTTCTAGGAGGTGTGATGGATTGGAACTAATGGATTAAAAAAATTTCACCACCACTTATTTACTAAAAGCAGCCAAACTCCACAAGACTGACCTTGCTGCCGTTGTGAGACTCACAGCGTGACTGCTTCTCCAAGAGCAACAAACCCAACACTTCCCTGCATCAGAATCACAGAACACCAGCCTCAAGAAATACTCTGCAACAAATAAGAAGCATTCTGTTATCAAATTTGGGACAAGAAGCACACACACACTGTCACCTCTCAGAGGACCTCGGGATACATTAGCACATGTGAGCTTCTGAGGGCCCCACAGTAGGAAAAACAAGAAACAAAAAACAAAAATGTATAACTCTCTTTCACTCAGAATTTCCAAAACGTATTTAACCACTTATTTTAGTTCACTAAAGCTGCCTTTGGAAAGTACCACAAACTGTGTGATTTAAAGAACAGAAATTTACTACCTCACAGTTATGGAGGCCAGGAGTCCAACAAGTAGGTATATTTAGTTTCCTCTCAGGGTTTCGAGGGGTTCTGTTCCAAGCTCTCTCCTTGGCTTGAAGATGGCTGTCTTCATGTTCACGAGGTATTCTTCCTATGTATCCATGTCCGAATTTCCCCTTCTTGCAAGGACCCTCATCATTTTGGATTAGGGCCCATCTAAACTTGATTACTTCTGTAATGACCCCATCTCCACATAGGTCACATTCTGAGGTGCTGAGAGGACTCACATATGAACTTGGGAGGGGTAAGGACACTCTTCAACCTATCACACCACTGAACCCCTTTTGCAAATGTCATCTATGAACAGTGTGCAGCACCCATTTGGGAAAATGTAACCATGACCTCACTGGTTACCGTGCTTGTCCTTAGTAGTTCCCAAGTGCCATTTGCAGAACAAACACAGAATCATGGGGGGTGGGGAGAGAGGAATGCACTTTTAAAAAATTGTAGATTCTTGAGTCTCACCTCCAGAGATTGAAATCCATTAGATCTAGAGAGGAACTCAGGCACTTGGAATTGTGAAACCTGCCCAGGCTCAGACATATAACCAGATTGGAGTTCTACAGCCATTTAACACTTCTATGTTATTTTTAGACTTGATTTGGGCCAGAAATCTCAGAATAGCTGCCTAAGAATTGTGCTTTCTTTTAAAATAGTGTGAACATAGGATTATTTCCTTATCTCTGTTTTTATCACATCTTGTAGCTGCCTCCATCCTGATACAAACTACATAATGTGCATAGAGACCCTGCCTTATTCACCTTTTCTTTCTCTGTGCCTACCAGAGAGCCAGCAGATAATGAGAACCCAGTAAGCATGGATTAAATGAATCAGTACCCAAAGCATTGCATGGAAACATGTACAATTATTGTATTATCTAAAAAAAAAAAAAAGGTCCTTGATATTGACATATCTTTAGCCTTGGGAGATTTCACCCACACCTAAGATTTTAGAACATAACCCAGGCAAACCTTCCTCACTTCCCCCTTTCTACTCCAACCTGAACAGACGTGAGTCTTGTGTTTTTAGGACATGTTTGTTTTCAGAAGACTTTATACTCTTTTCTAGACTTGAGGATTTTTGTCCATGCTATGTTGAGATTCTTGTCACTGCTCTCTTCCTCCACCCTACCCCCAATTGCCACCACTCTTGCCAAACTAAAGTTTGTTTCCCCTGTCAGATCTGGAGTGGTGGTCCTCTTAAACATTTCCATACAATGCTTTGGTTTTCTTTGGAGAAATTGATCACACTTGTAAAAATTACTTCAAAGGCTGCTCTCCATGCCAGACTCTAAGCTACTTGTGAGTAGGCTTCACACTCATTGTGTTCATTTATGAAAGTATAGAAACTTGTACAAAATAGGAATTCAAAGATTGATTGAGGGATGATGTACTCTAAGATGCTAACATGCTTTTCTCTACCATGGAACAGGGAGCTTCTCTAGAACAGGGACTAAGTTTAATTCATTTTTCTATTTTGGACACCTGGCAAAATGCCTGGAAGACAGAATGTTTTCATTAAATTTCCTTAAAATTGTTAAGGTTTTTTTTATTTGTGTCTTTGTTTACTTTTTGCCTAGATGAAAGCCTGGGAGGGAAAATTTAGGACAAGGGTAGATGTTGGTGAAAATACAAAAATAGAATTGTTCTTTCTTGTCCTTAAAGCTCAGACTTAAAATATCTTTAAAATAAAAATAAACCGGAATAACAGGGAATATTTACTGGAATCAAGGCATGCCAGACAGCTGATACGATTCTAAGGAAACAAAAGGTAACAATAAATGAAAGAACAGTTTAAAAGTCAGTTTTTGGATTGCCAAGATCATTTCACATATAGATCTTGGCAGTTATCTTCTTAGGGAGAAACCGGAGTATTTATCGGCTAGGGATTCCACCAGTTCACTGTTTTTAAAGGCAGAGGAGACGTGCACAACCATGACACATGGGGACCATGGCCATGACCAGACTTCAGGTCACAGAAGTGATCAGAACTAAAGGTACTATCTACTTCTTTACTGGAAAATGCAGCTCAGCTTCCTAACACTTGTGACGTTCTGTGTGTGCAATTACAGGGATCTTTCTTCTCATAATACTAAAAATTAGCTTCCTGGTCACTTGCTGTCTGTCTTTCTAAGGCAACTGTGGAAAATAAGGGGGATGGGTACTTGTTTCCTAAGGAAGGTGGAAATTGGTCTTTCCATGAAGTAAAAGAGAAATTTCTCTTTCCAATATCTCCAATGTAGAGAACTGTTCATAAAAGACTGGAGAAATCTTGCACTGGAAGAAATGGCCTTCTCAGAAGGAAAGAGATTGTGATTCCATTTACTTTCTTATGAAATGGACTTTCAACATCGTTAATGGATTAGGATGATAGCAACTGAGGTCTCTTGGCAGTAAGAGGAACTAAAAAAGGGGCTCCCTGCTAGGTAAATGAAGTCTGACTTTCAGGACTGGAAGATTGTGGCACAGAGAGGCTAAAAACAGGAATATCACCTGGTATAAATATGGCAGCATTAGGAAAATGGCCTGAATAACTACCAAGGCGCAACCCCAGTAAGACAACCATCACAGCAATAGATCCATGTTCTCAGGTTTTCCACTGAGATATTGGGAAACCCACAGCACATCTCCAGTGGGTCAGAATCTCCTGTGCTCGGCCACCTGAAGTCTCAAAGCAGCACTGGCTTAGCCTTTGTTCTAGATTGCTTCCTGGAATTCTGGGCCAACACAAAGAGAAGAGGAAAGTTCCAAAGGAAAGAAAAGCAAATGTTTTGTGATCAGTTTAAATATTTTTTCTAAATGTTAGCGCCATATATATATATATATATATATATATATATATATATTCCAGACTGATGAATGGACTATTTTGACCACCATGGCAAAGAATGAATTATTGGAGTTATAATACTTTCTTAATGCTGCCTTAACAAATTACCACAAACGTAGCAGCTGAAAACAACACAGACTCATTATTCTATAGTTCTAGAGGTCAGAAGCCCAAAATGAATCTTACTAGCCTAAAATTAAGGTGTTGTTGAAGCTGCATTATTTCTGAAGACTCTAAGGGAGAATCCATTTTGTTGTTTTTGTCAACTTTTAGAGACTGTTGACATTCTTTGTCTGCTGGCCTCTTTCTCCATCTTCAAAACAGCAGTGTAGCATCTCCAAAATCTCCCTCTTCCCTTCTCCTTGTTTCCAGAGTTATGTTTTCTTCTCTTTTTAATCTGACCCTACTGCCTCCTTCTCATAAGGACCCTGTGATTTCACTGAACCCACACAGAAAACCAAGAGAGTATCCCCATCTCAAGATCTGTACTCTTAATCACATCTGTAATGTCCCTTTTGCTATGTAAGGTAACATATTTATGGATTCAAGGACTCGGTAGAATGTAGGGATCTTCAATGTGATGGGGTGGGAGTTGGGAAAGGAGGGACATTATTCAGTGTATCATATTCACCCTTCATTGTCTTAACAATGAATGACTGGTCAGCACCCATAATCACCTTAACAGACATCAGGGCTTTTTACAGCACAGTCACTGGGCAAGACAAAGAAAAGGGAGCAAGGCTGAACATGAAGTAACATAAGTGCAATGGACAAGACCTGGTGCTTCAGGTTCTGGTTTGGTTGGATGGCATGGGTATCAGTGCCATTAAGTGAAGTCAGAAATCCATGAGACGACTTCAGGAAAAATATGTGATTGTAGATATTTTCAGTTTGAGATAGAGTATCACATAAATTAATGCAATATCAGATTCAAATCCTTATAACATATGATCATGTGTTATATTTTAGAAGGGTTTGGCATATGTACTGTTACATATTAGAGGCTAGTAGAGTTCAAAGATTTATTATGACTTTTAAGATACTGCAATGTAGATAACTTACAAGTCAATTCACTTCTCATCTGTCTTGATCCCATACCTACCAAGATGCAGAAGCAACTTTTCACCCTTTTTTTTTTGAAGATTTTATTTATTTATTTGACAAACAAAGATCACAAGTAGACAGAGAGGCAGAGAGAGAGAGAGAGAGAGAGAGGAGGAAGCAGGCTCTCTGCTGAGCAGAGAGCCCGATGCAAGGCTCAATCCCAGGACCCTGGGACCATGACCTGAGCTGAAGGCAAAGGCTTTAACCCACTGAGCCACCCAAGTGCCCCTTTTGAAACTAATTTTGAATTCATAATTATATATTCTCTAGAAGGGACCTCCAGATTCTGTAAGATTTAAGATTTACAAAACCTGTCTATGCTGCCTAAATGGATTTATAAAAGCATCAAAGATGGACTCTCCCATGAGGACTTTTCATACAGGGCTCCTACATACTATTTTTGCATATAGTTATGTATAATTAATTTTCCTGCACCTGTACCATGTTGGCCAAAGTTATCCATGTCCAGCTCATTTTTATGTCCCTGGTGCCCAGAACATTACCAGGTGTTCAGTCAGAATTTTATAAAACTGTATTGATGTATTAGATAAAGGGTAGATTCAAATTAATTCTTACACATGATTTGATCTAATGAATAAATTAGGGACTGGCATCAGCATTAACTGTGTAATTGCATTCACCATAACATTCATAGAAGAAATAATATTCGAGGAGCATTGCCAAGGTTGAAAACAAGATTTCTCAGTAAACCCACATCTGTCCTTTTTACAAGCTGTGAGACACTTCGGGAAGGTTTTCAACATTTGGTTGCCCAGCTGCCCTGCCAGTGACCAGAAGGACAATGTCTGTGTTTCTGACAACAGTTCAACCCAGGGTCTCTAGTTCAGCTTTATCAATAAATATCAAGGTTTACCATTACTAACATTTTGATCTCCCATCTGCCTGTTATATGTCTATTTTTCATAATTTGTAGGAGGGAGGGCCATGTTTGGTTATCATCCTTAAACCAAAACAATTCCTTCTGAAACATTGGATGCTATGCCCTGGTGTTTGTTTTCCTAGGTCAGAAATTCCTGCTCTGAGAGTTCTAGAGAAAGATTTGCCCAGATTTGAACAGATTTTGGTGGGGGGAGGGGACCTCTAAGGTAAAGAGGTGGCTTCTGACTAGCAGAGGAATGAACAAGAAAAAACAAAAAACAAAAAACAAAACAAAAAAAGTCTCCAAAATTCAGGCCAAAGAAAATAAAGAAAAGGATGAAGGAGCAGCCCAGAGGGGTTAGGCAATGGAAAACTCCAGAAGGATTAGTGGGAGGACAGAACAGAACTAAGGGCCTGAAGGATCATGGGAGAAAGAATTTTTAAAAAGCAGAGAGAAGATTCTAGCGCCCTGAGGAATGTCCATGCCCCAGGGTAAGGAGAGAAGGAAGAGGAACAGAGCAAGTCAAATGAAAGAAAAGGGTAGAAAAATGAGGAGGAGGGTTTGAAGGTTTGTGCACCGCTGTGGGTGGGCAACACACATTTATTTGTCATGTTAATGTTTACTGTTAATGTTTTTCATCTAATTCCTTTAAAATTTTAGTTAGGACTTCTTTAACTTTAAAACAGGATCATTAGCTGGGAGTTAGTACAAATCAAACACAAAACCATTGCAAACAAGTGGGAGTTCTCATAACCCTAATCAGAAAGGCCTGTGTTGTGTTTCTAAATCCTGTCCCAAGGGTCTATGAGAAGTGTGTAATGACAGTGTTTCCATAAGAGCCTGATTTCATACAATCACCGCTCAGATCAAATGTGGGGGAAATTTAAAAAAAAAAAAAAAAAAGGCTGTTTTCTAATCCAAGTCCCTCTTTGAAATTTAAAATCATATTCTTTTCTCTTTAAAGATGTATTTATTTGAGGGGGGAGAGGGTCAGTAGGAGAGGGAAAGAGAATCTCAAGTATATTCCCCGCTGAGTACCGAGCCTTGGGTGGGGCTCAGTCTCAAGACCCTGAGATCAGGATCTGAGCCGAAATCAAGAAAGCTGTGCTTAACAGACTGAGCTACCCAGGTGCCCCTAAAATCATATTCCAAGCCGATGTTTCATATAAATTATAAAGCAAGGGAATGAGCTAAAAGAAGCAACACAAAGAAGATTTTAAAAGAAGCAAAGCAGGAAAAAAGACAAGCCAGGGTTTGGTTACACCTTCTTACAAAACACATCAAGTCTCCTAAGTGTATCAGATCTACACCCAATGCAATGGTCAAGGGCCCTGGAGACTCACTTCAAACAGACTACCTAGGAAAACGCCATATTCAATTCAGGGTTCAGGACCACTGTAGACCCCCAGTTTAGTCATGTACTGAAGTTCCCAAACTCATCCCTCAGTGGTCACCAAAACTGTGTCAGTCTCAGAAAACCCATTGCCATTCACAAAGGCCAAGGGCTTTGGCAGTTTATGCAATGGCAAACACTTGCTTCAACACCAGCACCTTCCTTTGTTGGCTATTTGTTTGAAATTCTGCAGTTGGGAGATGTTTATGTTCACATGAAAACAAATGGAAGCGAAGCCTTTTATGGTAAACATGTCTCTAGAAAAAACAAATTCCATCTTTTTACACATAGGAAACAGCAACAACAAAATGAAGTTAATGCCTTCAACTCATTTAGTTGTAAAATTATCTGCAAGTTCTTGGACGCTGCCCTAAGAAATCATTTAATTTGGTTTATTGCAGGATGTATGGCTCTTAGAAACCTGGTTTGGGCAGTTGCATCTTTAATGAGGCTGATTAGATGAGAGGAACAGATCCTCACTAGATTGAAAGCTGTCTCAACAAATGTGGAACACTGTCTTAATTTAATTTATTTTAATCAATAGATTTATTCATACCCTGCCTTCTTCCAGAAAGGATTTAGGGCAGCTTAGCTAGTGTGAAGGTCTGAAAGTATAGGTGCTCATGAATGCCTCAGATTAATATCTAGAGCATATAACGTATCCAGATAGTTTTCAATTATCAATGTGTTAATCTGAGCTTGGAAAAAGCTTTTAAACTGCAGTGAAATATCAACTAGCTTCGAACCTGCATTTTTAGCAAGCTTTTCTGTCATTTGGAAGCCTGTACAATGAACCTATTATACCTTTTTAAAAAAAGAAAGAAAGAAAAGCAACCGTCTGGTGTTGCTTTTGTCCATCTTATCTTATCATTCAGCAGCCTATTCAGGATCGTATGTGGGAAACTATGTGTGTAAGATTGAGCCCTATACTCCCTGTAGGAACTTCTTGGAAAAACATCCTTCTTAAATGGGCAGCTATGTGTAAAAAAATAAGTAAATAAAAAGAGAGAGAGAGAGAGAAACTCTAGTTCTGTAATGAAGTTGGCTTCTTATTCAGTATGTTTCAAATCTCATGTTTAAAATTAAGAAAACTCAAAGCAGACCATCTCTAGAGATTTTCATAGCCCATTTTTTTTAATGACAAATGCCTGCTTAAATTAGATTGTTAGCAAATTCTTATAGTAAGAGGGATACAGTACCATCTTTAAAATGATCTCCTATGGCTTGATATCCCTTTGTTTTTGAGATGAGTTTAAAGGGTGAAAAGACATCAATTTTCTACTAATGTATGCCAATATCACATGAACATTACAGGGATAAGAATATTTGCAGAGTTCCCTGAATATATAAATATGCATGATTTGAGGGCCCAGGACAGAAATGAAAACAAATCTTTATTGAATTCTAATCTCAAGACTGAAACAGACTCATCCTGAAATCCCGTTAACTGGAGTAACCCCAGTTTATAGCTAGATTCCATCTAGGAGATACAGTGGGGCCAAAGGTCTCACTATTGCAGAATATTCATTATATAGTATTTCTGTTGACAGAAGTGAATATAAGAGCATTTACAGATGTGACAAACAATTGGTCAGATGCCACTGGCCATTTAGAAGCCTCATTGGATTTTTCATTAAATTTGGTGACCACTGATTAACTAAGAGCCCATTCTACCACAACCATTCATTTTCCCTTGAACAATTTCACGGCCATCACTTCAATGAAAAAAAAAGAAAATAAAAGGTAAGTAATGATCTCAATAACATGTGAATAACTACTGCAAGCCCAGTAATTTCCATAGGGTTTATTCCTACCCTATACCATAGAGCTTGGCCATGGCCCAAGGTTCTGTTACTAAGGAATAAGGTGGGTGGGAGGGGACATGAGGGATGGCTGTTGGAAAGTCAATAGGAAACTCCATCCTCTAAGGTACTCAAATACATTAATGTACTCATCCCCACGCATGGAACAAGCTGCATCCATTTATTCCAAGCCTAGAATCTGAGTACTTTCTTCTCTATCAAGCTCAGATATGCTTGCTGTTAAGACTAAAAGACAAGTTACTACTCCCATTAAACCAAATATAAAATGGTAAATGAAGGGTCTAGAGTAACTTCAATAATAATAATTAAAGAAAACCATTTGGGGAGGAAGGAAAAGGAAATACATAACAGTCACAGTTCCCCAGCAATGATCAAATCCTGCAGGGTGGAAACAGCACAGCCATGACAAGACCATGGCAATGGCAGCTTAATTGTTGACCTGCTGACAGCCCATGGATGGTTATAATCCCTGGAAGTCCTTCCCTTGTCTATCATCCCCTGCAGCCCTGACACTGATCACTCCAGGAGTTCTTCTTTGTATATCATCTTTCGTAGCCACAGTCGAGGTAGACATTGTAGAGTATTTCTTTCCTTGGTGTCTTAGCTTGGGGTATATAACAAAATACCATGGACTGGGTGGTTTGAACAACAGACATTTACTTCTTCAATTCTAGTGGCTGTTAGGTCCAAGATGGAGGTACCAAAATGGTCAGTTTCTGGTAAGGACACTTTCTAGCCTAGAGACGGCCACATTTTAGCTGTGTTCTCACATAGTAAGGGTGAGAGGTAGAGAGGGGTAAGGGGATGGGGAGTGAAGGAGCTCTGGTCCTTATAAGGACACTGATCCATCATGGGGGCTCTACCCTCATGACCTCAACCAAATCTAATCACCTCCCAAAGGCCCCACCACCAATCACATTGGATGTTGGGGCTTCAACACATGAATTTTGAAGGGACACAAACATTCATTCCATAACACTTGCGGTTACCTAGCTTTGGTGGCCCCACATCTAGGTGCTACAGGTTTAGGGACTCAAACTTATTTAGAGATTTTTAAAGTACCAGCTATTTTTCAGATAGGCTTGGGGTTTCTTCAACTGTACATTTCTCTCAAAAATTTGGTAGATTTTCCATCTTTCTGCTGTCAGTAAGTTTCTGTACAGATAACCACAGTCAAATACTTTATCTAAAAATAGTTTTTAAGTTGGAAGACTTCCTTTAACCTACTTGATTCTGTGTTCTGTCGTTTCCAAGTCCTCTAAAGACAGGCAGGAACCTCGGAGCCATTTGAAACAAAGGTCTCAGGTACGAAGATAACAGCCTACATCCCACCTTGGTAGTAGCCCACCAGCTGTGCAGTGTGGTTGTCCCCATCGAAGGAGGCTACTATCTAAACTGCTTTAGATGTGGGGGGGTATAGTTTACTTCCAACTCAACAAAACTGCAAAGTACTAGACTTTAGAAGACCTAAATCACAGACTTCAAGCATGGAACACCTACCTAAGCAATGCAGCACCTTTTTTTTTTTTTTTTTTTTTAAACTCTTCTACACATTGGTGAAGTCCAGCCTGAGGTCATTTCTCACTTATAGAGCTGGCAAGACACACTGTTACATTGAATTTCACCAGTTATCAGTCCTCAGGTGACATGTTTCCTTTCAGGGAAGGTGGGAAATCAAATGTGTCACTTACAATTCTGTCCAATGAGCTTCCCTTTCTGGTTGTCCTTCAGGGCAACCCCTGTGGCGACAACAATCCACTCCCAGCTGCCAACAGCACAGAGTTTTCACAGCCATCTGGAAACCACTTAGGATTCTCTTCTTCTCCACCAGCCAACTTGTCATGGAAAGTATCTGATGAATCCTGGGGAGTGGGTTGAGGGAGTGCTGGTGGGAAAGGAAGAGTGGGAACCCTGGGAGTGTGAGTCATCTGTTCATTCACTTACCTAAGTGGGGAAGCCTTTGAGCTCTCCTTAAACTGATTATCAAATCAGTTCACTGATGGAATACTAAATGTCCTGCTTGGCATTGTGGCCCAGACCCGTGGTCCCCAGTATGGCAGTCACTAGCCACATATGGCTACTGGGCATCTGAATGTGGTTTGTCTGAATTGAACTGTGAGAAAAGTATGAAATGCACATACTTTGAAAACTTACTACAAAAAATGTAAAATTTGCAATAATTTTTTATTGATTACTTCTACTTGATAAATTTGATGAAGCTATGAATTCAACCCACATTGTAATTCAGCAACCCACTAAATCAGCCTCTGCCTAATATTTGGCTGCTAGTGGTAAGAAATTGTTTGAAGGCAGTCATTGAAATGCTATGGCCTATTAACCATGACTTGAATAGAGAATCTCAAGGTTTGCACTTGCCTTTTTTTTTAAAGCAATTTAATACAATTATAAGAAGTCAGCACACCAGCTTTCTATTCTTGGTTATAAAATATCCATAAATAGATAAGTGCTAGAATCTTTTCACTTAGAAGCTCTGCTGGCAAGAACATTAGCTTTGTGAAAACAGAAAAGCATTGAAATCATAGCAAAAAAACAAATTCTTCATCCAGATCCTTGATCAGCCTAGAGCAACATTCCTAGGAATAATGCTGTTCCCATCAAATGCCAAGATTTGAGCTGCTTTCAGTTATCTGGTGTGATACCCTCTTCTCTCTTTTTTTTTCCCCTCCCTCCATAAATATCTATGCGTAATCAAATGTAATTTTGAAAATTTAAGTCATTACCAGAGGACCTGGGATTATAATGTTATCTTTCTTCTCTATTCAGAAAGGATTGCATTGTTTTTTGGCTTTGGTTTTACATATACATATATACTATATCATACACACACACACGCATAATTGTACTCTAGCTAATATTACAGTTGTATATGTATATATCTCACCACATCTCAATCTGGTTGCATCTTCTGCCTTGCAAAGGCTATCAAGTCATTTTGTGCATTTCCTGGAGCCATAGGTGTGTTTTTGTGGGAGGAAATGGAAGAAAAAACAAAACTATTCCTCCAATTTAGCTCTCACTCAAAACAGCTGGGACTGGAATAAATTTGTTTTAAGACCATGCCTATATTCTTTTCAAACTGAGTGAGCCAAAAGAAATATAAATCATACACACTCAATGCACACATTTTTTTCTTCATTCCGCATATAGGAAGAGAGTCATAATTAAAAATAGGACATCAATTGGACTACAACCACTCTAAGTCTTAGAGAAAATATCATCAGAAGTGGAGAATCAAGAAAATAACAATTTTTCATTTTATTCATCATCAGAAAAGTCGCTTTTGTGGAACAGAAAAGTCAGTGGTTCTAAAACTTTACCTGACATCTTGTCACCTGGGGTGTGTATGGGGAAGAGGGCAGGGAGGATGGGGAAGACTTGTTAAAACCGAATCTGCTGAGCTTCAACCCCAGAGTCTCTGCTTTAGCAGCTCTGAGGTGGGACCCAAGAATTTGCATTTCTAATAGGTTTATAGGTAATACTGCTATTTTTGGCCCGGGGAACCTTACTTTGAGAACCACACCTTCTTCTTCCCCCCCACCCCCCAGCTTTCACACGAATTTTACTTTAGAGAAAAGCAAGAAGTTCTGTTTCATCATCTTGGACCTTTCCAATATCTATGTTTGTTTTGTTTCTTTAAAGTCAGGGAGGCAATTGTGTGAGAACTAAATAACATTTTTTTATTTTAATTCAATCAATTAACATATAATATATTATTGGTTTCAGAGGTACGGGTCTGTAATTCATCAGTCTTATATAATACCCATTGCACTTTAGATCACATGCCTTCCACAATGTTCATCACCCAGTTACTCCATTCTTCTACCCTCTTCCCTCCAGCAGCCCTTAGTTTGTTTCCTACGATTAAGACTTTCTTACAGTTTGTCTCCTCTCTGGTTTCATCATGTTTCATTTTTTTCCTCTCTTCCCCTATGATCCTTTGTTCTGTCTCTTAAAGTCCAATATCAGTGAGATCATATGATAATTGTCTTTCTCTGATTGACTTATTTCGTTTCATGTAATACCCTCTAGTTCCATTCATGTCATTGTAAATGGCAAGATCTCATTTTTTTGATGATTATGTAATATTACACACACACACACACACACACACACATATGTATATATCTACCACATCTTCTTTATCCATTCATCTGTCAAAGGACATCTGGGCTCCCCTTTGGATCACTACATTTTTTTCTTTGTGGTAAATACCCAGTAGTATAAAGGTTGGGTTATAGGGTAGCTCTATTTTCAACTTTCTGAGGACCCTCCATACTGTTTTTCAGAGTGGCTGCATCAGCTTGCATTCCCACCAACAGTGTGAGAGAACCACATCCTTAAGATATCATTGAAAAGGAGAATGTGAACGCTTCATCTAATCAGTTCAATGCCTCCCGCTGAAAGGGAAGTGGGAAAGGTTGAATCAATTTGCAATCGATTTGAGATCCAGACCCCTAAGCCATCCACCTCCTAGATTATGTCCTTTGGGAGTGTTGGCAGTATTGAGATATAGAAGATACAGTTTCAAACAACTATAAATAAATGCAGCTTATTCATCACTCTTTTAGAGGAAGTAAGCTCGAAATAAGATTATCCTGAACAGTCTTCATTGATAAGGAGCCAGTAAACCCTACCTGATTTTATTTTAGTCCCCATATTAACAAGAATCTTAGTTTCTCTTCCCAATAGCGGGAGCTAAGAATAATCTGCAGAAACCCCTCAAGGAGTGATTCTGATGATGGCACAGATTAGACTGAGTCATGGTGCTAAGGTAAAGTCAAGCTGGACAATTTCTTGCCCAAAGGAAAAGAATCTCTGAGTCACAGCAATATGACAGAGATTTAGTTGTAGTTTCTGAGTGCCTACCATGTTCCCCACAGATAGCAGTACTCCAACACATCTCAAACAGGGCTTTGTATGTACCAGGGCCTTAATAAACATTAAATGAGTGAGTGAATGAATGAATAAAATTAATGTCACAATGTTTGCTATATAATGTCACACAAGCTCAATGATCTTGATGTGTTAAAGTCCATGCTTTAGCAGTATTTACCTCAACTTCTGTGCTTTACATCAACATAAGAACTCATGAAAGAGACACAAATCGTGACATCTGCCCAACTTACAGAAATTCTTTCAGTAGCCATCTCCAATTCTGTGGTATGTTTCAGTCTTCTTGGTCACAGAGTGGACAAGGCCAATCAATACATTCCATTTTTCTGACCGTGGTGATAGATCCAAATAGGAGGTCAGGTGATCCAATCAGGGTCAGGAAGAATCTTCCCTGGGATACTTACAACTGAAATTCCAAAAGAGAAATTGCTTGTCCTTTCTGGCCACACTGCTTATGGGATGTTACCTGGGCAGATGACAACTAGGTGAGTAGAAAAGTAAGTCAGGAGTTGAAAGGAGAGGGAAAGAGTGAGGCAAGAGGTAAAAGGCACAAATTTATGATTGTGATTAGAGAGTCATTCTCAAATTTATCTGTATTTCTTGCTTGTTTCATATCTGGATTAAAATTTCCAACCACCTTTAAACAATCTAATTTAGCCAGTGGATATGAATGAACATGACGGATGCCACGGCAGGCCTAACCCATACAATCTCTCATGCCCGATCATTCATATTCTTTCACCTTTTCCTGCCTTGTTATGAACAAATATTACAACCTTGGAAGTTGAGCTTTGAAGACAGCAGAACCACAAAAGGAAATGAGCCTAAATCTCCACTTTGTAGAGTATCATCAACTGATCAAGAAATCCAGTTTGAGGGGCTCCTGGGTGGTTCAGTCAGTAAAGTGTCTGCCTTCCGCTCAGGTCATGATCCTGGGGTCCTGGGGTTGAGTCCCACATCTGGCTCTCTGCTCAGTGGGGAGCCAGCTTCTCCTTCTCCCTCTCCTGCTGCCCCTGCTTATGCTCACTCATTCTCCCTCTCTCGCTTTCTCTCTTTATCAAATAAGTAAAATCTTTAAAAAAAAAAAAAAAAGAAAGAAGTCCCATTTGAACTTTCTGTCAGTTATAAATAATAGTCCATCATGCTTTAATCAGAGCATTTTTCTGAATTTGTTATAGTGGCCATATAACAAAAGAATTATTTAATATATAAATGTCATTTAAAACATGAAGTTCTAAGACATTTCCTAGGGAGTGGGTTTAGATAGAGAATAGAAGTGATTTGGGCTGCACTTAAGTGGCACGGTGGATTGAGTGTCTGACTCAGCTCAGATTATGGTCAGAGGTTGTAGGGTCAAGCCCCACTTTAGTCTCTGTGTGCTCAGTGCAGAGTCTGCTTGAGTTTCTCTCTCCCTCTCTTCTGCCCCTGTACACTATTCTCTCTCTCTTTCTTTCTCCAATAAATAAATAAATCTTCAAAAAGGAAAAAAAAGAAAGAATTTAGTGAAGCCTAATTCCTGAGATCCTTCAACATTTAAAAATCAGGAAAAAGGAAAATTAGCAAAAAGTCTGAGAACCATCTAGGTGAATAGGAGAAAAGTCAGGGAGCTGTGATGTTATAGAACTAAAGTGAAGAAAATGTTTGAGAGAAAATTACCATATATTCCATGCAGTTCCTGAGACCTTTTTTTCTGCATATCTTTCTTCAATTCTGTGAGATACTTCAGTATCCCTCCAATAAATGTCCTATTTTTTAAAAGTAATTTGAGTTCACTCCCTGTCAACCAAGAGTCTTTGACTGTGGTAGGTACCTTCCAAGATGGCTCCTGGTAAGTCCTGTTTACTGGTATTCACGTCCTTGTATAATCGCCTGCCTTCTAGTATGGGCTGAACTTACTGGTTCACTTATAATAAATAGGTTATAAAAATGAAAATAAAAGGTGACTTTTCATCTTGGGTGTCCTCTCTCCATGCTCTCTCTTGGAGAACACCACTGCTATGCTACGGAGCAGCCCTGTATAGAGTCTCATGTGATGAGGGATCTAGACCTTCCAACACCACATGAATAGGCCTGGAAGTGGATCCGCCTACACCAGTTGAGCCTTTAGATGAGATCTCGGTCCCAGCCAACAACTTGAGTGAAACCTTGAGTCCCAGTCACCAGCTAAGCCACCTCCAGGTCCTTTACCTACAGAAACTGTAAGATAAATATTATTTCAGCCATTAAGTTTTTGTGGTAATTTGTTAGCAGCAATAGATAATAACACACTCTCCAATACACTTGATAAGTACAGAGATAATCCTTCCTATTAAATAGCCCTAAGTAATAAACAGTGTCAGAATGTTCTTACTATTTATGCCTCACTTAAAATTATTTTACAGATAAAAAATCCAAGCATCCTAAAAGCAAGGTAACATGTCAAAATACTTGTGGTTAGCACCGGACAAACTGAAATCAAACCAGCTTCATCTCTAAGTACAAGATGTGTTTGTGGGATTTTACGAGTGGCTAAGTGTTCATCTATAGAAGTAATAGGAGAAATATCTGAAAAGGTAGGCTTGGATCAAATTGAGGAAGGTCACATTGAATACTAGCCTGAGGGGCTTTTATTAAACCTTAGATAATAGGGATAAAGACTTTCTTAATAAAGGGATGATATGATGAAGTGTTGTTTTAGAAGATTTGTTTGAAGTCAGTTTAAATGTGAAGACTGAATGAAGAGGGACGTGTTAAGAAGAGCTGGTTTAGGTACATGGAAAGAAAGAAAGGGATGAGGACAATCCCCCTCAAGGAGAATCAACAGGACTTAGAGACTAATTGAAGTTTTAGTTTGGGAAAGGGAGGAAATAAAGAAGAAACCAAAATGATAAAGGGAATAGTCCTACCTAAAGAGAAACAGAGTAATCTGTATAGAGGCCATTAAAACCTTGAAACTCCATGAGTTCCCAAAGTCAAAGGAAGACAAGCAATGTACTAGACTGCTTTCAGTGGGTTTGCAACTTCTGTTCCCCACCTAGACCTTCTTAGCCAAATTTTCATTTAGTTCAGTTATCATTCTACCACCCCTCAGCCATGAGCTTCACGTGAAGTTGTTCTCAGATCCAGAAGGTGGATCCTGATTAGTCTAAGCTGATGACAGTCATTCCCATCTCCACTGGGCATGTCCACGGACACAAATCTAAGCAATGAGATTGAAGAGGTTCACTAGGAAGACCCTAACGAGACCTGAGAGAATATGGCCTCCTGTTATCCCCTGGAAGTTGTTCCTGGTCTTGACATGAAACTTGGGACAGTCTGCCACCTTGGGTCCCTGGAGTGTCAGGCTTCACTGGGCACAAACATCCTGTGATACAACCAGAAACCAAGCCTTGGGAAATTCTTCAGATTCAGAGAACTGGAGGGGGAAACAAATCCAGTGAAACACAGAGAAATATTCGTCAGATGCTAGAAGACAAAGAAAACCACGTTAGGCTCTGAAGCCAAGATATCAGGGAATTGAAAAAAGAAGCCAGGGATTTTGACAGGGTTTAAGCTGGGCTGAGGTAAAACTTTCCCGTGCAGGGAGAGAGAGACAAAGAGAAAGAGAGCTAGACCTGAGAAAGTACACAGGGAGGCAATCATCTTTCCAGACCAGCATATTCAAAGAGCTGCACTTGACAGGATTCCTGAGGTGATTCTGGGGTCCCCAAAAGGTTGTTCCTGAGCTATAAAACACATTCGCTTTTGAAAAACTAACATTCATAGCGGTGGCGGGAATCTCTCAGAAACCAGCCCCAATGCACCCTGTCCCTGTGAAAAGATGGGCTGAAACGGACTTTGCTTCTTGAAATTAAGTGTGATCACACTCGGCAGCGTCGGGAAGCACTGCCATTCAGACCTCAGTTAGGCTGGGAGCCATGGGGAGTTGGGAGTAGCATCTGAAGAAGAGAAGGCGGGGTGGGGAGGTTCTTTTTCTGGGCTTTTCCAGACGGCAGCCTTAATCCCACGTGCACGCTCTTCCTCTTCCTGCTCTCACCAGATCCTTTTCACTTCTCCCTCCTAGGGAGAATCCAGACCCTTGGGTGAGAGTGGCAGGTGACTTCACAAGCCGTGGGAATTTTCTAACGGGTACTTGTTCCCAATCAGCCTGCCCCAAGCTGCCCCCAACAGCTGTGAATTCCCAGTGTGGGCCGTGGCCGAGACAAACTGGTCATGTTCCTACCCCTACTTAGCCCTGGGGGGCCCTGAAGAGTCAGTGGACACTGACACTAAGGCAGTCCGGCAAAGTCAGGTCTCTCTTCCAGATACAACTCTTTCTCCAACCTGCCTTGAGGATCGGGCACTGTGATCTCCCAGAAAGTCTGGACTGGGTTAGCTCTCAGCTGAAAAGGTGACGCCAACCCGAGGCAGAGCTCAGAAGATGGTGATTCAGTGCAAACCTTGCTAACTGTTAGGCAACATTCAAGACTTCAGAAAATGCGAATAAAAAACACGGAGTCTTGCTTAGGCAGTGGCTCATTGGAGGGAAAAGTAATATTTCGGTTGTCAATTGGAGGCACAGCCCGTTCTTTTCTGACGTTACAGATTTGTGGCGCTCACCTCTAGGGGCAGTTTTGACTCCTGGGGCGGGGTAGCTGGTGGAGGATGGGAGGGGTTACAGAGGGCTGACAGCGGGGTGCATGAAATATTCACCCGCTAAAGATGCCTACACTCAGCCAAAACAGTGTTTATTTGTTAAAAATATACTTCCCTGCGTTTAGTTTAGCAGAACTCAGCCCCCACGGAGACGGGGTGATTGGGTTTCAAGGTGAGGAGCCAGCCTGGACTTTGGGGGGTATTCATGGGCCAGCTGCTCCCATAGCATTCATTTTATTTCCAGTCCCCAGGCTGGTTTTACACTTTGTTTTTGTGTAAGGGAATCAGGATTAGTGGGTCTTTTGTTTGTAAGGGGGAGAGGAAGAGAAGCAATTCCTTTGAGCTTCACACACAAGGGCAGCCTCCCAGGCAAAGCTCAAAGCTTTGATTTACTTCTCACTGGCTGACTTTTTTGAGGCAAAAGAAAAAAAGAAAAAGGATCCACCACATCGGGCTGCTCTGTCGTAAGCTTGGATGCCAATAATTGGGGTAACTGGCGTCTCCAGAATCCAGAATCCAGTTTGCAGCCACAAAGCCAGAGTTTCATTTGAGCTCCGTAAGGATAAAGTGTCCCCAACCTAGTAAGAAGTGTAAGAAGCGTTGGGAACATTCTTCCATGTGAAAAGAAATGCCTCATTATCACACAGCAAAAGGCATTATTGGCTGGTCCTTGTCTTTTAGCTGAACAGAGTATGCAGATGCCTACTTGATGCTTTAGAAGAATTAACATTATTTTCACCAACTTGGAAATGCTGAAATGCTAGCAGGGTCCAAAATCCCCCTTGTTGAGCAGCTTGTCCAGCTGGAGTGACCTGCCACAATGATCCCAGGGAGTAGCCTCCACTGAGCAAATCACCCAGCCTCTTCAAATGGAATGGCTAAACACACACACAGACACACACATAAAAATGCACACACACACACACACGTGAGCAAGCGCGCACGCACACACACACCATGTAACTTTTTTGTTTTGTTTTGTTTTGTTTTGTTTTGTTTTTTTAAGACTAGGAACAAAATTACTAAGCAAAATTTCCCAATGAACACTTCTCTCTTTTGTTTTTAAGGACAGGGAAAGACAAAGTGAAAAAGGAGCCTCTCCATATCTTCCTTCCCTTCCTCCTCACAGCCTAGAATTAAAACACTATTCTCAGGACAGAGCAAAGGTGGGAAAAGTCTGTTTACTGGCTTCTGAAGCTGGCCTGAGCACAGACTCCGGGCTGGAGTGGGACTCGGGCACACGGGGAAGTGGGGAGTAACATCGAATATTTTTTGCACCTCAGGAAGGATGGGTTTTGTTTCTCAAAAAGAGCAGAGATCCTATTTCTGGGTAGCTGTTATCAGAAACTCGTTTTAACCAAACACAGTTAGACACTGTGTGTGTGTGTGTGTGTGTGCATGTGTCTCAGTGGAAGGTGGAAGAAGAGAAAGAGAGAATAAAGTCAAATCCATTCAACCTTTCCTTCTGTATTTTATTTCATTCTGTATTTTTTTTAATGTAGAAAAAACTGAAAATTTTCAGCCAAATGAAAAGCAGTAAAGTGGTTGAGAAAGACTTTATGACTAAGAGAGGATTGCAATGGAAAATATGTAAAAAGAGAACTTAAACCAGCTGGCTCATTTAATTTTGGCTTTCCCCCCTTTTTACTTTTTTTTTTTTTCTTCAGCTTAAACTGGGGGAAAATGTCCTGTGTAAATATTCAGTGTTTTTCTTAGTATTTAGTCCTAACAAAATTCTTCACCAGACTTAGTTCAGTGGACCTCTGGGGATTGGGCGTGAACATGACATTTCACCCCTGGGTCAGAGGCCACTTCCTGCTCCGACTTATAAGTAAAAGTTCTTGCTGTCCCATGGGTCTCCTGTGCTGAGGAGTGGGAGTGGCAGCGGGGGCTCAGAGGGTCGCAACGGGGGTTGGGAGGGAAGCCCAATGACAAGTATTTCTGACATTATTTTATTGTAAGAACACTTCTCTTCCCATCCTGATATCCTATCCAGAAATCCAATTTCAAAACTCTTTTCCAAGGCACATATTAATTAACGTATTTCCAGTTTATTAATGTATTCAGGCCTTCAATAAACATCCCTTAAACACTGTCTATGTACGGAGCATTGTGTTAAGTGCTAGGAAGTTAAAGATAATTAAAATAGATTCCCTGCCTTGTATGTCCTCAAATAAGTAGGAGAGACAGGTGTCCAGACTGACAATCAAAGCATCTGCAGAGAGTTCTAGGCCATAGTGCCACAGGAAAAAAATAATGCTGCCTAGGAAGGGCATAGAAGACATTTGGGAAGTAGTGATATTGGAACTGAGTTTGGGGAGTTAAGTAAAAGCGTACCAGGAAACAGAGGAGAGGAAGAACATTAGAGGCAAAGGGAAGAGCCATGGAAAAAGCCTGGTTTCCCCCTTGGGTAACTGGACAAGTCTGTGATGTCTTATTCTGATTGGGGTTCTAAGAACCCAGGATGAAAAACGGAGTGGGATGGGATAGAACTGGCTCCTGGGGTTCAGAAAACCAAGGAGCCCCCAAAGGCAGCATTCAGGGATAGAGGTAGAATTAAACCTAGTGGAAAATCATACCTCCACAGCTTCCTAAAGGGACAGAGCAGAAACGCCAGCCCCAGTGTTAGAGAGTCAGGAGTTGGAGGCAGCGCCGGGTTGAACCTATGAGTAGGAGGAAGAGGCTGGAAAGAGGCCTTTGCACAGAGCTGTAGGGGATTTTTAGAGGCAGTCTAAGGACCTGTCTGCAGGGGCGAGGGGCCAGTGTTAAAGGCACAGACTCTGCTCAGGCAGTCGTGGAAACAGAAAGTACAACTTGTCAGGAAATGAAGGTCGATCCTTGTGACTGATGCCCAGACAAGAGAAAAGGATGTCAGAAAAGGCAGAGTCAGGAGCTCGCTCAGTGGACTGAACCATCCTCCCAGCTAAAATAGCCATGCCCCCGGAATTGGCAGTGGCACCACTGACCAGTGTGTTGTTACATGGTAAACAAACATATTTTAAAGATTTTTTTGGTGTTTTAAAGATTTCTAGCAGCTATATGTTTATTGTATACAACTCAGAAAAAAATATGCCTTGAGTACTTTAAATCCAAAATTATACAGGTACAAAACTTGCTTAAGATAAGGCGTACAGGGGGGCGCCTGGGTGGCTCAGTGGGTTAAAGCCTCTGCCTTCAGCTCAGGGCATGATCCCAGGCTCCTGGGATCGAGCCACGCATCGGGCTCTCTGCTCAGAGGGGAGCCTGCTTCCTCCTCTCTCTCTGCCTGCTTCTCTGTGATCTCCGGCTGTCAAATAAATAAATACAATTAAAAAAAAAAAAAGATAAGGCATACAGGGACACTTGGTGGCTCCATTGGTTGGGTGGCTGCCTTCGGCTCAGGTCATGGTCCCAGCGTCCTGGGATGGAGTCCCACATCGGGCTCCTTGCTCAGAGGGGAGCCTGCTTCTCCCTCTGCCTCTGCCTGCCACTCTGTCTGCCTGTGCTCACTCACTCTGACAAATAAATAAATAAAATCTTTAAAAAGAAAAAAAAAAAAAGATAAGGTGTACATAGATAGTAGCATGGTGAGTTGACCTGTAGAAAAAAATTAAGAGAATACCCCAGAAAAGGTAATATACAAATATACAAAAGTTGAGAAGGTGGTTTATACATGATTGAAGTTTGAAAATGCTGGCAATAAGCAATGGGGAACCCCTGATAACTTTAGGGCATGGGATTATATTCTAGAACGTTGTTCTTGGGGCGGGGTAGAGAGGGTCTTAGGTGGGAACTTGAGGTATTTGTTAAGGGGGAATTGCATTACCTTCCAGGTGTGGAAAGTGTGCCAACCTTGCACACTTTCAATATAAAGTCTAATTTAAATCCTAAAATACTTAGACAATTCTTCAAGCACCTCCATTTAGTAAATTGAAATACCCATGACTTTATTTTAATCTTGAACAACTCGATATATATATATTCAAGTGAATAATTTTGATAAAAATATTCAGAGGTCGAAATGACTTCACAGTGTAATGAGACGTTAATTATGTCTATTAAATGTTTGTAAATGTGTCTTTGTAATTATTTAGTTAATTTTATTTACATAGACCCTGGTGCCTTATTTTTAAAAATATCTCTGGTACCTTATGTATTAATCATTTTTTAATTTCCTATATTTTCTGATGCTTTGGCATCCAGGGTCCTTGTGGACCAAGGAGGAACTACTCCTCCCAGGATTCACTAATTCCCTTGAGATACAAAACAATTTGAGTGTCAGCACAGCCTTCATATGCAAACTGACCTATCAGAGTCCAATACCTCTTCTATCAGGCAGTCATCTGGAACTATATCCTGTGCCCTTAATCACCCCAAGGCCAATTACTAGACAACTGGAGACCAGCCCTATAGCCTATCAGAATGATTCTAACTATTTAACCCTAAACCTGCCTTGCCCATTTCTTCCAATGAAAACCAAAATAAACCCTCTTGCTCACTCCTTTGCCTCCTGACCAACACTGGGGGTTCTCCATGTGGCTCTGCATGACTTGACTTGTCTCGTCTTCTTATGAATCGTAAACAAAAAGGTTTTTTTCAAAAATGGTTATCTCTGTGTCTTTTATCTTACCATACCTGATCAAAGCAAATCTCAGGTACATTTTTAAATATATTAAAGAAAGTCAATAAACAAGAATTTGTTAAATGAATGAATGAATAACGATCCCTACCCACTGAACACATGTTCCTCTTTTAGTTTATTAAAATGGTTCTCGTGTGGCTAAAACCCACTTACATTAGTTACCTATGGCAATCGTGTTCTCATGCAACCAAGACTTGGGTTATGAGAAATTGGAATTCAGAGTAATTTACACATTGCAAAATAACACAAAGAAACTATGGCCAGCAAGACGGTGTTGTTTCTTTATTCCAGGAAGAAATCCAAAGAGGACTTTTTTCCAGCTAACACACCCATATTACTGTATCTTCCTGTATGAGATGTTATTTTTTCTATGCCAGGGTGGATTAACTGCTGTAACAAATAACCTTAAATCTCAATTGCACAAGATAATAAAAATTTATTTCTTAATCACTAAAATCCAATGCAGGTGTTCATAGTTGGACAGCTCTCCTGGCTGACTCCATGACTCAGCAATCAAAGATTCCTCCCTCTTGTGATACTGTCAGGTTCAAAACTTGACCTCCAAGGTCACTAGAGGAGGTGGAAAAATTATAGGAAAGGCATATCAGATACATACCTAACTTCATACACAAGTGTCAAATAAAATGTCTGCATACATCCTATTGGTCAGAAGTAGTCACATCTTCTCCCTCCCCCACTGAAAGATGCAAGGGAATGAGGATATACAGTCTCTGGATGGGCAGCCACTTCCCAGAAGCCCTTCTGCCCTGGGGAAGAGGAGCTCAAACTTTTGGTGGTCAGTTCACCTTTTCCACCAGTTCAAGACTTATTTCCCAGGACTGCATTGTGGTGATAAAGTAACTATGAGTTGGTCAAGTGGTTAGGTAAATCAGTATTTCTTCATCATTTGGGGGACATGAATTTGATAAAATTGATAGACCCACTCCCTAGAAAAACATATAAGAATAAGCACACATAATTTTTGTGGCATTTCAGAAGCTCCATGGATTCCTTGAAGCCCATTCACTGAAATCCTAGAGGATCATAGGCCTACACTTGTGGTATAGTGGAGATTATTTTATTTTGAATAGTGTTGTAAGTCATGAACCATTAGCTAACTTTTTTTTTTTTAAGATTTTATTTATTTATTTGACAGAGAGAAAGAGCACAAGTAGCAGAGAGGCGGGCAGAAAGGAAGGAAGCAGGCTCCCTGCTGAGCAGAGAGCCCGATGCAGGGCTCGATCCCAGGACCCTGGGATCATGACCGGAGCCGAAGGCAGATGCTTAAACGACTAAGCCACCCAGGTGCCCCAACCATGAGCTAACTTGAATTAAATTTTTTTAATTCAAGTATTATTAATATTAATCAAGAATTAGTATTTTTTAATTAATTGCTAGAACTAAGAATCCAGAATATCAGTAGTGTGGTATCCAACTTTTAGGGGCTAATTTTGTGCTGAACAGAAATTTCTACCTCTGTCACTGCAAAAGATTTTATGTTGATATCTTGCCATCCATCTGCCACTCTCTAATCCACTTCACATGCCAACCGGAGTGACACATTAAAAACTCAAATTTTGGCATGTCCCTTCCAAAAACTTTTCACTGAATAAAGACCTAAACCTTTAAAATGGCATAAAAGTTCCTGAGTAACCTGGCCCCACCTGCTTCTCACATTGTGTGCTGCTTTGCTTTTTGTACTTGTCACAGCTGGCTCTTCTTCCCTTCCTGCCACCGCAGGGCCTTTGCAGATGCCTTTTCAGCTTCTTTGAATTGTTTTGTCTTCATTTTTTATGTAGTTAACTGCCACTTTTCTTCCAGATGTCAGCTCACCTGTCATTTCCTAAGAGAAGACTTCACCAAGACACCAAGTAAGTCAGTCCTCTACATGTTCTTACAATATGCTTTGTTTCTCTTCTAATGTTTATAACACACTTTATAACTGTGTTTCTGTGATTATTTGATTTGTCTGGTCACGCCCCCTAACAGGTAGAATTCACGAGGGTAGAAGCTATGAGCATCTGGTACCACAACTCAATATCTGACTTAGTGTATGGACTATAATGGACATCCAGTATTTGTTGGATGGATGGATGGATGGATGGATGGATGGATGAATAATGCCTATGTTTTGCTCTGTATCTTGAAAAAGAAAAAATTAAGCGATAAAGGATCTTGAAACCAAGTTATTTTCTCATTCTGAGAAATGAACAGAATAACCAAGTTAGGATTTGCTATGATTTCTGGGAACTTTACAGTTAAGCAACAACTTTTACTGTGCTGTGTAACAACCTCCACTCTTAGATAACTTCTAATGCAATAGGAGAAACAATCAGCAAGACATGTTTCCATCATTATTTTATATTGTCATAAAGAGAATGGCTCACTAATGGAGTAAGGGCAGTGGAAGGAGACTCTCCTTAAAAAAAAAACAAAAAAAAAACTGGTGAGTAGGAGACCTCTGGGCTAATTTAGATAAGATTTCTGGGGGACCTAGACCCTTGGTAATAGTTGAAACATCTCTAATGACACTTCTTTTTTGAAATACATTTGGCACCCTGAATGCCAACAAAAGATTTTCCCCACAAGTCTCGCTCCTCAGCTTTTCTGTTTTGTTCTCAAAAGGATAAAGCTATGAATGATGAGAAAGGCTGGGAAGCCAAGGATCAGGCCAGCATTTTAGTCCTCCAGCAGAGAACAAGACTCTAAAAAGTTCTGTCTCACACTCTGATAGGTTTTATTATTCTTCAAAATACTCAGTGTGTCTGCCTTCCATATGATTGTACATTCCTGTCAGATTTGTCCATGTGGCTTCCTCTGGAAGGTGACATGGCAGCAGAAGTGACAGATCCAGATGCTTTGAGAGCCATAATGAGTTTCCACCATCTTTTCCCTCTGACACAGGCTCATCATGTTCTCAGATGGGAATCTTTTATTAACATGGATCCCAAACTGAAGAGGTGAAGGATGGAGCCAGAGTTGATGTCAGCCAACATGGAACATGAGCAAAATAATTGGTTTTTATTCTTGTAAGGAACTGAAATTTGCGAGTCATTTATTTTTGTGGCATAACCCAGGAAAAGAGGACAGATACACTTGCCTTCACAAAAATTATATATCATTTGACTCAAATTTAGAGCTATATGGCTCATGAAAAAATGGTCATTCCCATTTGGGTGAGTCACGCATCAGTGTTATCCAGGTGCAAAACTTCAGGAAGGCACAAATGCCATCATGGGAAAGTGGAATTCTCAACCAGTAAAAGCAGTGGACTAACTTTTGTATTCATGGGCTTCAAAGATATGGAAACCAGCTTGCCTTGTAGCTCTGCCAGAAGTGCCAAGAGGACCCCATTTGAAATACAGAGGAAAATTTGCAACAAGTGGTTGCTATCAACTAGACAGGAATTTCCTTTCCTGGTTAGGAAAATCAGTGGGGTGGTGGGGAGAGATTTATCTGCTGATCTATACTGAAACAAGAATACTCAGAGCTCGTTGTAATATTTTTAATAATAACATTGCATAGAGAAGTATAAAAGAAACCCATTCAAGACAAAAAGAGTTTGTACAAATTGGCCAAGTTCTTGCTTAATGTTCCTTCCTCTTCCTCTTCCTCCCATTCCTGTTCCATTTTCCTTCTCTTTCTTCCTTGTCTTTTTTTTTTTTTTTAAGATTTTTTATTTCTTCATGTAACAGAGAGAGAGATCACAAGTAGGCAGAGAGGCAGGCAGAGAGAGAGGGGGGAAGCAGACTCCCTGCTGTGCAGAGAGCCCGATGTGGGGCTTGATCCCAGGACCCCGAGATAATAACCTGAGCTGAAGGCAGAGGATTAACCCACTGAGCCACCCAGGTGCCCCTTTTCCTTGTCTTTACCCCAAATCTACTCATGGCCATTGCTGGAAGATGCAAGGATAATAAATATAAATAGATATACAGAGACATTCTTTATTGAAAGCAAAAGATAAAATAAACATACTCTTATTTCTAAGAGTTTAGTCCATAACTCTAAAATATTAAAAGAACTTGCTTAACCCTAAGCCTCTAAGTTTGAAAAACCTTCCAAAAACTACTTGATATTTGAGGGGTTTTGACACTTCTTTTAAGTATGCTGAAGTGTATTCCCATGTCCCCCATGAACAACTTCAGTTCAAGCTTTTCTTGAGTACCTCCTAGGATCATAAATCTGTCTTCATGTAAAACTAGTACTTATAAAGTGTGGATTATCTTATCGAAGGTAATCTTTTTGCCATGAGCTTTCTCTCCCAAGGTCAGTTCCCCTAAACACAGACACACACACACACACACCCCAATATTCCTGAATTTCAACAGCGTTGCATATTGCCACTTACAAATCCCTATTGTCAAGAAATATTGCCCTTCCTCTAAATGTGCTGAGTTTTTAAAATATTCAGTAGAAGGTGTGCAAAGCTAAACTTACCATTAAATCACTCAAGTCACTTTCTGGAAGCTGAGCATTGATACGCAATTTAGACACCTCAGTGTTCAGTTCCTGAAACACATTTTAAATCAGGAGTGGGAGTGGTTCAATTTTGGTGCTATGGTATCTGAATTTGCAAAGGTTTTCTGGTAGTCTAAGGAGTTGTATAGAGTTACTCTCAGCAAATATTTTGCTTTATTTTTGGAACTTTGTGATAGAGTGAAAAGAGCTCTGGATATCAAGTTAGGAACTGGGGGATTTCAGAAAGGGTTTCATATACAATATTTTTGTAACCTAACAAAAAATGTAAATAGTTTACAATTTCATGACCATGAATATGATGAACTGCTCTTTGTTCTGAATTGCTCTAGTTCAATGTAGAATAGTTATAATCTGATCTGCATGAGAATTCAATGTTAATTATGTATACATACGAAAAAGAGTTGATTTTCCATAATGACTCCATGGTTTAAAACCATCAAAAGAAGGGGAGTATTGCAAAATTCACCACTCCAAAAATACTACAGTCCATCAATTAAGCAATACATGAAGCATGTAATGACAGTAATTTCTGGGTATGTCAACCAAGAAACAGGAAAGCTAGTTGTTATGTTGCCTCACCATAAGAATGATGATTGTGTTAGTGCTTGGGTAGGTCATTCCCTACCCCAGCTCAAACTTTGAGGGAAGACAAAATGGATTTGCTGAGCTGGCTCTTTTCTTTAATGCCAGATGCCAAGTAAATCAGTGTCTTAGGCTATCTGTGCTATCAAAACCACAAAATACCCAGTTTGTGACCCAGTTTGTGCCCCAAGAAACCAAGTCATGAAGGTGAGAACTTGAAGTGGAACTTGTAGACATCTTATCCATTCTATTCATTTTAACAATGTGATTACAAAGACCAAGATAGACAGGCTATCTTGTCCAACAAAATCACAAATCTAGTAATAACTAACATAGAAAAGGACTTTGTCCAAATCTATAAACTCCTAGCCCAGGGCTTTCTTCTCTGCTATGTCACTGGGCAAACAATATCGGTTTCCAAAACCAAACCTAAGAGGAACAAGCATGAAATGTGATGTTTTTGATTAAGATTCATAACTATAGAATATCCCTTTGAAATTTTTAAATCTAGTAACAATAATAAATATGAAGTCCTACTAAAGAAGTTTCAAGCATGTTCATTTCCCCCCTGTGCTATAAAAAAAAAAAAAAAAAAAAAAAAACCTGCCAGTCATATATCAAGCTATGAAGGAACGTCCATAAGTTTTCTGCTCAGAGTAACCTTGCTTTACTCTTACGCATTCTGAATATTCCTTAAAGGTGAAGAATTATATGTAAGGTACAAAAGAGAAAGACATAGCTTTACAGTAAAATTATCTCTAAACCAGAAATGCTGACTTAATTTCACTTTTCTTCTTGTCATTAACATTACTGTCTGCAACATTAATGTTTCTAGTATTAAATCTGTATTATATGGGACTCATTACTCAAACACATGCGTATATATGTTTCATGTGGCCATAAAATACAAAACTGAGTCTTGCAAACACCCTCAAGTGAATTCAAACATACACAAGGCTGCTCTGAGATCAAGTAGACACCTGTCACTTAGATCAAGACACTACAGACTCAATGCTGGCAAACATCTGTGCAATTTCTGTTATAGTAGTATTTGTTTTTATCAGAAGTTGCCGTCTCAGAAATGACTTTACACAATTAAATGTAATCTTACTATCGTAGCCACCCCCTGTCTTTCACCAAAGCCTTATCACTTTTTTTATACCCCACACTTTCTTCGGACTCAACTCCTTCTTATTTCCCTCTATTAAAAAATAAAATTTGTTTCCCAAGGGCAATGGCTTGCTACCAATCAATATCACTTGGATAGAATATTTATCAGGTTCTTTAAGACATTTAAAGAAAATTGAATTAGCTATGGCAAGAACATTAGAATAAGCTCAAGATCTTCCAATCTCTACTACAGGAAGAGCCTGATTTCATTGATAAGAACACATTCTGGCACACTTCTTGAACACTGGTCTTGTTGACTGGAATAACCAACATCCTGTAGTTTATACTTCCATGGTTATCTCTCCTAAAACTTTTCTAAAGTTGATTTGAAGCCAAAGCTGAAAGTGTTCCTGCTACACATCTTAGACCATTACGTTTTTCTTCCTTAGCAAAAAGGGCAGGAACATTTGAGCTATAATTATTTTCAGCTGCTCAATGAAGCCAAAATGCCAACAAATCTCAATTTATTAATGCTTGAAATATAACATTTCAAACATGTACCATGTATGTGTGTGCACATGCATGCATGGGCACATGAATCTGAATGTGTCTATCTGGGGATAGTGGCATGGGGGATGTTATTTGTGTCTAATTGTTCTCAGTAAAAAAGTTTTTCAACCTGCCCCAAGACAACCATTCCAGCTAATCTGGCCTGGAGTCCTTTGGGACACTTGGAAGAGAGCAGAAGACCCTTCATTTCTAATTTCCCATTAGCCTAGAGCCTCCTTACTTCTCCCAAATACCCTCAGTGTGGGCTGCAGAGGTTAGAACCTCCTCTGTGAGTGAGTTGCCTTTTCCACCTGGGGCTAGGGCTGCTGCTAGGAGAGAAAAGCTGTGGGCATCATATGAGAAAGGATGATTTCTTCATTCTCTTAGAAGAACACCCTGAAAAATGAGGAGGAAAAAAAAGAGGCACAGGAAAGTGAACTCATATGCCAAATTGTTGGCAATAGAAAGTAAGAAAGGTTATTAGGTGAAGATCCGGAGTCAGGCTAGCTGGGATTGAATTCTGGCTCTAAGCCTACTTTATGGACCTAGACCACATCCATAAATTCCCTAAGCCTTTGTTTCCTCATCTATAAAATGGGAATCATACTCCTGACATGATAGAGTTACTAGAACATGAGGAGCATTCAATGAATATTAACTAAAATTATTACTAGTGACTATCACCTATTGAGAGCATACTGGGTTTCTAAGAGCCCAGGAATGTAGCACACACATCCCTTAGAATTCTTCCCATGAATTTCTACTTTCTAAAGTGAAATAAAATGTCCACTAGCTATTTAACACTGATGTTTTGGCTAGCATGATTATTAGTTTATAGTATATATACATAAGTCATTTTAATTTTTGTAATGGTGAATTTTACATTCTACTATGCACATGCAAATTCCTTGATATATAAAAGGAAAATTTGGCAAACATGAAAACAAATGTATAGCCTTCATTCACCCCTACTACATCTGCATTCTAGTCATTCTTCGTTGTCAACCAAGACAACTCACATCCTACCAGAAAAGATAGAACAGAAGCCAGTCATGACAACCTCTTCTACCCAACTTCCAAACATAGTTACTGAGCCAAGTATACTCACACTCTATGGCAGTAAGAATGCTTGTATATTCTGCCAAGGGAACAAAAGTCATGACAGTGATGCTGAAATGCTGGCAACCTTCCTGGAGACCCTGAGGGAGAGCAGTTCCTGGGTACTTCCAGAGCTGTCAGGGATAAAATGGAGGGCCTCTTTAAGGAACTGCAGCTTCTGCGAAGATGCCTCATCTTTTTGTAAATGAGAGGGTAGTGTTTTCTTCCAACCTCCTTGGTGGCTTTCTTCAAGCTATCTCAGCTCAAGAGCATGAATTTAATTCCAGATATTTTTATTTGTGCTGTGAACCACTATAGGGATGATAGGAATTCAGGCTTAGGAATGAATGCTAAATTGCAGCATCTCCAGATTATCTACAGTCCCGGAGAGCCCACTTTGAAACCAGATTTTTAAAGGAAGTGCAATTTTGGAAGGGACCCACAATCTTTTTTTCTTCTTTCTTTCTTTCTTTTTTTTCATCACCAGGAAGCAGCTTCTCTGTAATCCTTATTTTAAAAAATGTCTCATCGGTTAGTCTCTCTTAGGCATGTGCTATTACTGGTATTTCAACTCCATAAGCAATTCAACTGCAATAAGTAAACTAAAGTGATAATGATAATAATATCATAATGACCACACACCATTACATTATCAATGCCTTTCTTTCATGCCATACTTTATAAAGTGCTTTCTTGTATGAAGACCTCTGCCTTCTCACTCCTACCACTATTTCCCACCAACCCTGATAAGGAAGCTTTCTCTGTAACTCTGAGAAATGTCCAGTGGGATTATTTGGAAAGACATAACTGCAGCTACTGAGAAAAAGGCTCAGTGTAATTAAGATTAAATTAGGATAAAATTGTTTTCCGAGATTGATAATTGTACCCTGGGCTTTGAAACAACCAAATCTAATGTCTGTAACCTCACCCAGACCAAGGACAGGTTCATTCCCATACGTCTGCTACTGTGTGTTAGTGTATCTTGGAGTGTGGCCAATCACAGTTTTGTGAAGGTTTTCCCTATATTGGCACACAATTATATTTATCTACGATAGTTTATGTATTTGCAAATGATAGCACTTACAATCACTGCAAGCTTCTATTGAGAAAATTAACTTGTATGCCATCGCTGAAAATGCTGTTTCCTCCCTCTGGGAAGTGTCATCTTGATTGCTTTCTCATCTAAACTGCTCTATCCCCTCATTGCCTTGTTTTAATATGAGCCAAACTAGACTGCTAACACTCACCAATAGCAATAATCCCCTTTTCCTTTGAGGCACAGAGCTAGAATACATTTTTCATCTTCCATTGTGTCACCCTAGGGTAGTGCCTGTGACTGAGATCTTGACAACAGAATATATACAAGAGTGATGGGTGCCATTTGCAATCCTGAGATATTAGAACCTTCCACTCATGATTCTGGCTTTCTTTCCTGGCTGAATGGAGAAGAATCTGAGGCCTTGGGGTAGGCTGGTGGAAACATTACATGGAAGGACGGTGGGGGTGGTCCCTGAACAATCACGTGGAGCCATCCCACATTAAACTATGGTGTAAGCAAGAAATAAATTTTTGTTGTGTCAAGACACAGGTTTGGTGGTGCGGGCAGGGAAGGGGAGAGGATATGTTACAGAAGATAGCATTATTTGTCAAATACTGTTTTTTCATTTGCTTCTCTTTCCATGTCCACAGAATCTCATACTTTCCTCCTTTCTTTCATTTAGTCTGCAAAGAATTATTGCGTGCCCAACATATGTGCTAGGAAGAGTACATTGCACAGTAACTATGTTCAGAGTAACCAAATGAGCAATAACCACCTTACAATTTGATAAGCACAATTCTTTAGGTCTGCTAATTATTTAGAAGATGTGTCAGGAAACTACAATCTGTTTTGGTAAATTAAATTTTGTGGGAACACAGCCACACCCATCTGTTTACATCCTATTTGTGTAATGACACAAGAAAGCAAGAATGACCAAGAAGGCCTTGCAACCTGTTTGCTTTCATGTTATTCTGGCTGAGTTGTGTATTAATGACAGAGACTGGTCCACAGAACTTATATTATTTTCTGGTTCTTTACAGAAAAGTTTTACTGAATCCTGCTCTAAAAGATTTTGTAAAGGATTTTCAAAGAGGCTGACACACAACCAGAGTTTACTCAACAATGAAGCCCAGAAGGGAGGACTAGAATATGATGGGAGCCCTAGATAAAAAATAAATCACTCAGCCTGACAGTGCTCTGCTTGTCCCAACTTCCAAATTACAGTGAGAAGGAGAGACAGAGGAGGAGAGGCTGAATAAGAGAACCTAATGACATAGTCTCTCACATTCTCATGATGCTCAAATTCCAGGGATCCTCCAGATTTTGATTCAAAAGTAAAACTACAGCCTAGCCTCCTCCAGCTCAAATAGTGATAAGGTCAAAAAGCCTGTGTAGGAAGTTGGGAATGTGGTTTATCGCAGCTAATGCAATCCAGCAAAAACTGTAATCTAGCTTCTGCTCAACACAACTCTAGGAGAGAGCTGAATTATTAGTTCCCCATCCTAATCAAAAAGTCAGAAGAAGGGACTTACACTGTCTGCATAATGAAAAAACAAAAAATAATGTACTTCTCTCTCTACTCTTCTTAATACACAATATCCAGAAAACGATTTTAAAAATTATGAGACTTGCAAAGAAACAGGAAAATGTGACCATATTGAAGAGAAAACACAGTCTAAAGAATTGGACCAGCAGATGACCAAGCTGTTGGAATTAGCAGAATAGGATTTGAAAATAACTATTACAAATATACAAAAGAATTTATAGGAAAAGATAGACATAATGGATGAAAAGATGAAATTTTCTGGGATAGAAACAGAAACACTAAAAAAGAACCAAATGAAAAAAACTATAGAACTAAAAACACAATCCCTAAAATTCTTTTCAAAAAATGGGCTTAACAGCAATAGATTAATCATAAATGTGTACTGTCCAGATTTCCTGCTATGGGGAGCAAAATTGACTAATAACTTGGCTACTGTTTCTCTGGATCTGTCATGGCATTTACACCAAATCCATGCTTCTTATAGGCTGTTCCCAGCCAGTGGCATAATAGGAATAGCAAAAGTCTAAATTTCCTGTATACTCCTTCTTCTTTTCTCTTCTCTCCTTCACAGACATCAAACTTTAATTGTGGTTTGAAAGTTCTCTCTCCCTACTCCTACTCCCCCATCTTTTATCATTCACAGACATTTCCCCAATATATCTTGGGAAGTCTAATCCCTTCTTAATGGATCCAAACTAACACAAGAGGATTGTACACTTCAGAAGAAAGCATTAGTAAAATTAAATACAAATCAATAGAGATTTTCCAGCCTGAGTCTCAGAGAGGAAAAAGATTGAGAGGAAAATAGAGCAGAGAGTAACTAAGGGATCAAGTCAAATGGTCTACTGGACATGCAATTGAAGTCTCAGAGGGAGAAAAGAGAGAAAATCTTTGAAAAGCTAATGGCTGAGTGATTTCAAATTTGATTAGAAACATCCACTCCAGGATCCTGAAACTCAATAAGTCTCAACCAGAAAGAACACAAACCAAACAATACTCGGGTACATCGTGGTCAAATTGCTGAAAACCAAGGCTAAAGAGAAATTCTTCTATGCAACAAGTAAAGAGAAGACATTGCATAGAGAAACGTGATGGAGATAATTGCTGACTTTTCCTCAAAGCCCAGTAGGCCAGATGGTAATGGAACAGTATCTTTGAGGTGTTGAGAAATAGGATTGTTGATCCAGTTTTATAACCAGCAACAAGGCTCTTTTTTTTTTTTTTTTAATTGTGAGGAGGAGATAGAGATGTTTTCAGACTGTCAAAATGAAAGAGGTTATTGTCAACAGATTCACAGGACAGAGGATGTCAAAGGAGATTCTTTAGGTTGAGGGATGACCTTTAGTGGAGGATAGAGACCCAGATCTACAGGAAACACTGAAGTTCAGCAAACATAATAAATATGAAAACTTTTGTTCCTTTTTTTCCAATTTATTTGGTAGAACAGTGACCATTTAAAGCAAAAATGATGGCAGAATGTTATAGGATCTGTAACATACATAGAAGTAAAAATACATGAGGATCATGGCAATCAAGATTAAAAAGGGTAAATGAGGTATATTGATGTAAGAGGTGTATTGTTGTAGGTATATTGTATGTAGGCAACATATACATTGTTGCTTTGTATATGAAATGGTGTCATGTTATTTCAAACTAGACAGTGGTAAGGTGGAGGTCCTACAGAAAGCACTAGAAAAATAAAACAAAGGGATAAAATTAAAAACAACAAAAACAATAAAACCATATGACTATAATCGTTTGACCATGATCTGCAATAAGAAATACTATGTATCTATCACTACCAGTACATACGCAAGTTCCCCACAACACTCTCATACACACAATCATGCATACAACAAAGAAAAAATTATTCAAAGCCATGCTTAGGATTACTAAGCACAATTAATATTTCTTACTCTCTTCAATTTTTTAACATCAATCATCACCCATTGAATCGATCTTACTACCAAATTCTTATAGTGGATCACAACTTGAATTTGGAAAAACACTGTTCTATAGCTTCTGCTCTACAGCAAACTATTTACTTAAAATTTTGTCATGTCCTTTTGTTAATTAATGTTCATCAAAAAATTACATGAAGAATATGTTATTCCCATTTTAGAAATGAGGAAACAGAAGTGGAGAAGTTAACTAACATTCTTAAGATTGTAAGGCTGGTAAGTGAAAATGGGATTATTTCAATGTAGATATAAATATAATAAGTTTAACTGCTGTGCTTTTAACCACTATATCACATTACCTACTACCTCCACCTTGGCTGCTACATGTGGGGGCCTGGGGACCATGGATGGATGCATGTAATTATATGCATTTCTCTTGAATGAAAGAGAAATTACATTTATCTGTAAATGTAAAAAAAAAAAAAAAAACTTAAGTATGAAAGTCCTACCCAGCCCTAATTTACAGTTTGTTTTCTCATAGATAACTAAGATCTGCTCACATTACATTGAGCAGATGCTTTAAAAGGTTCCAGTCACTCAACCATGATAAAACTCTTACCTTCAAGGCTTCATGTCCTATACTTTTCTTTGTATATGCTATTGGTGAGTGGGTGGCAACAGAAATCTACAAAACATGTAAATGAGAAACTTTAATCTACTGAGGCTATTTTTCAGTTCTAAGATTCTATAAACCTATAATTCTAATCAAGGACCCAGCCACCTGCCATTCTATAACTAAGCCACAAGATAAGTGGTTGTCTAAATTGCTTAGAAAGTTATACAAAGACAGAGGTTCCTTTGTTTCTTTGTTAGTCTGCCCTGAAGTTTTGCAAGGCTTGATGTTAATTAAAGTCTCTTGGTGCAATTTAAGCATATTCCTCTTAGTTTATTGTCCATGATATAGATAGAATAACCTAGCTTCCCGTAGGATAATCATTTTTTTCAAATACTTATATAATTGAAAATAACTATTCACTATTTAGCTTTTTCCTCTCTAGACTAAATAAATACAATCCCCTTAATCTTCCCCAGTCGGTTTGATTTTCTCTGTAATCATTTTGGTAGTGCCTCTTAGTTTCTCCACATGCTTTTTAAAGGGTGGAACCCCACATTGATTGCATTACTCTAATAAGGACCTGACCAATGCCAAGTATGACTGGAGGATCTGCCTTTTTTTTTTGCCTGCTGTGCTTCTTCTAAAAGAGAATTAAGTATTATATTAGCATTTCTGAAACCATTGTTGCCAGTTTTCTGGACGTCATCAGTGGAGGTTGAATCTCACTCATACCGACTGCATTGAGCCAACAGACCAGCATGTTGCTTTCTCTGTTTTGAAATATCTGCTCACGTGCTTTTATGACATTTGAATTTCTTCTTTCACGACTTGAATTTTCTTCCACCTGGTTTGTTTTTTTAATGTTTTTCTCTATTGTGGCATTATAGTTTTTATTGATTTCAGGAATTTACATTAAGGATTTCGACTCTTGTGTTTATGTATTTTTTTAAGGTTTGTATGTAATTGAATATTTTGCTATTTTTTCCTTTATCTTTTCTTCCATTGTTTTCATGAAAAGTTGTTTTCCAAGATCAATCAATAATTATTTATATTTGTTTTACTGTTTTAAGATTTCATACCTTCTTTCAATCAACTGTTTACTCATACAGCATTGATTTTCTTATTTATCCTAGGGTGAGATATGGTAAAAACCTCATATGTGTGTGTGTGAGAGTTTGCCAACTTTTCCAGTTCATTCCTTTTCCATTGGTTTGTGGTACTTTCTTTATAATATATGAAATTTTTATATAATGACATGTTTCATTGTTATGTTTATATATTTCAAAGCATCAATACACATTTACATCTAAAATGCTCATAAGGAATAAACCACCCATAGAAATATGGACAAAGATCATTCATGAAAGGAGAAATAAAATTTCTTATAAACATATGAAAAATAATTCTCTTCATAGCTAAAGAAGTAAAAAAATAGAATCATTTACGACTTCTACTGAATCAGAGAATTTTTTTTTAATTATTATAATGTTATGGCTTTTGGAATGGTTTTGAAATGCATGTTTTCAAACACTGCTTCTGGCATTCTTTTTCCTAATACTTTCTTCTGATAATTTTCAAAAGTCCAGAAAATTTTAATGTATAATACAATGAGCATCTCTACACCCCTCAACTATATTCAGTCATTACTATTATTTGCCACATTGATTTTCTCTTTCTTTCTCCATATATGCATATGTGTATCTGTGTGTTTGTGTGTGTGTGTGTGTATATATATATACACATATATATGTATGTACACAGACATAATATGTATAATTTCTTGCTGAATAATTATTTGTTTGTTTTTTTAAAATTTTATTTATTTGTTTGACAGAGAGAGACACAGCCAGAGAGGGAACGCAGGCAGGGGGTTGGGAGAGGGAACGCAAGCAGGGGGTTGGGAGAGGGAGAAGCAGACTTCCCACTGAGCAGAAAGCCTGATGTGAGGCTTGATCCCAGGACTCTGGGATAGTGACCTGAACAGAAGGCAGACACTTAAGGACTGAGCCACCCAGGCACCCTTGCTGAACTATTTGAAAGCTAGTTGCAAACATCATGATACTTCAGGCTCAAAGATTTTAACTTGCAGCTGGAGGTGTTTCAAACATGAACAATATCTCACAAAAGCAATTTGGAAGGATGCATCAAAGCCTTCAAGACATAAAATCACCATAATAATTTCACATCTAAGCATTTGTTCAAAAAATGTTTTATTTTAATCCCTCCATCTGAGCCTTCTTTTTTATTACATCCATTATAACATTCATTCTTATTTATGATTTTATAGAAAACTATTCAAATCACTACAAAGGAGGTATATAAAATTACTTCTAGCTTTTGACACTAAGGGAATACATGGATGTGATAGCTTTTTTCCAGCAATGTGTTCTTTCATATATTCATTAATCCCATTAATATGTACTAAGCACTTTACTATAGTCAAAGAGACAGATGTGGACTTACTCTCAAAGAGTTTATTGTCACGAGTGGCTTTATAGGCTATGCCTAAAAATTTAGACCTTGCTTAAAAGGAGAAAGTGATGAAGGATTTTACATATAGGTCTAAGCTGATTTGCATTTCAGAATAATTCTAAAGACCTTTTCGATGTTAAATCAGATGGGGAAAATATTTGTTAAGGAAAACAGTTGGGAGGCCGTTGCAGTAGCTCAGGTAGTTGAAATAAGAGAAGTGGGCAGATTCAAAAGAAATTAACTGGAAAGACAAAATAGGAGATAAAGGTTTGCTGAACCTTTTTTTAAAGGTTTATTTATTTATTAATTTAATAATTATTAAATTTATTTATTATATAATAAATATAATTATTAAAATTATTAATTATTAAACATAATGTTATTTATTTATTTATTAAACAGAGAGAGAGCAAGCAGGGGGAGCAGCAGAGGAGAGAGAGATGTAGAAGGACAGAAGGAGATTCCCCACTGACTGCAGAGTCTGACACAAGGCTCAATCTCACGGCCCTGAGATCATTATCTGAGCCAAAATTGAGTCGGACGCTCAAACAACTGAGCCACCTAGACACCCCAGGTTTGTTGAACTTTTGAGCTATGTGAAAAAGAGGACAGGAGCTTCCCTTCTTGGTTTCTTAATTTGAGCTACTTGCTGATAGTAGGTGCCATCCGTGGTTAGAGAGGCAGAAACATAAAGTCAGGAGAGGATAGGAAAGACAATCACGCGTTCAGTTTGGTGCCTGCAGGATGCTCAGTAGGCTGGAGAATAGATGAGACTTGCTCTAGAGATACAGTAAGAGTTATAGAATTAGATAAAAACACGGATTTAGAAGACATAAGTGTGTCATCAGGAGTTAATGCTGTGGGAGTAAATGAGATCGTCCAAGAACAGTGTAGAAATTTAAGAAAAAAACTGAAGCTGGATCCCCAGAAAACATTTTAGAAGTAAACAGGAAAACAAAACAAAAGAAAAAAAAATCTGGACAACAATTTAAGTAACCTGGGGAAGGAAGGTCTTCCTAAAAGCAAATTAGAAAGCTCAGAAATAGTAAAGGAAATGACAGCAGTACTTAAGCCCATGAATTTTAATTTTTTTTTTTGACAGGTGACACCATTGAGCAAAGTTAAAAGGTAACTGAAGTAGCACAATATGCTACACCAAAATATGCAACTTTGGCATAAATGTTACTTGGAGCTGAAGGCAATGAGATAAGGCAGATAAAAGAAAAGCTCTCTGTCCTCCCCCTGTTTGCATAAAAGCAAGACGTAAATTTTAAAACTGCCCCACGCCAGAAAGGACAGAAGTAATTGTTGGAAACACTCCAGAACCTTCTTAGCCCAGAGACAAAATCAGAGAAATCTAGATAACAAACACTACTGACTGGCCAGTATCATCCATTAGCTATGCCTTGTATTTATCTTACAACAATCCCACTCCCTCGCCCAAGTCCTTTTCCTTTGTTTCCTCACTTCTACAAGAATTTGTTGTTATTTTGTTAAGGCACTATGTAAGCCCAAGTTCTTACCACTTCTTGGAGTTACTCATCACAGTGTACTCCCATGTGTATGGGCAATACACATGTTCGTAAATATCATTTTTCTCCTTCTTATTAACCTATCTTTTGTCAGTTTAATTTATAGGGCTTCAGGCAATGAACCTAAGATGGGTAGAGTGTAACAATTTTTCCTTCCTTATACCACAGACTGTGACACATATGATAAAAACTCCTACAAAATCACAAGCAGAGAACTAATGCCCCAAAGAAAAATTGAACAAGCATATAAACAAATATGTAAACCAGAAAGAGAATTTCAAAAGACAGTAAACTAATGAAAATATACACAACCTAACAAGTAGTTGGAGAAATGACAATTAAAGTAATGGTAGGATTCCATTTTTCATCCATCAGAGTGGCAAAAATGAAGGTATATTCAATTTCAGCAAAGCAGTAAGGAAATGAATGCACCCACTCAGTATGTGACTGATGGAGTTGTAAATTACTATCTCGTTTTGGGAAACATAGCAATATATATTAAAATGTAAAATGTATGATGGAACAACATAAATTTCATACTTGAAAGAAACAAAAGCACTAAAATTTTATGTGTATATGTATAAATATACATGTGTTTGTAACTGTATATTTATTCAAAATATGTATATGTAAGAATATTTATTGTAGCATTTTTAAGGAATTGCTAAAATGGGTTGATTTTTCAAATATATAGAAATAGTTGAATTAACTGTGAATCATTTATAGTACAGAATATTATGCTACTACAAATGTAATTCGTAAGATCTATATTAGCAGACCAGTAGAGATGTCCTGATGAATTAATAAATGAAAAATAGCAAGTGTCAAATTTATGTGTATAGGTTGATTCCATCAGCACACAGTTTCCCCATATATGAGGACATGTATTTAGGCTTATCTGTCCAAGCATACAGAAAAAGAAATGTGAGGATGAGCATACATTAAACTACTAAAGTTTGTTTTTCAGAGGAGTCAAAACCAGATTAGATGCAATAGTGAAGATTATCAACCTTTTCTCTCTAAACCTTTGGATGATCCTCAAACCTTCCTTATATTAGTAATTTTTTAAATTAAACTAAAAATTGCAAGAACAGCATACAAAATAGTAACCCGAGAACTGCCAGGAAATTAACAGATACCAATGATTTTTCATTTTTCTATATTTTACATTAAAATGTGAGTACACAACAAAAGAACATTGCTCAAGTAAAAGCACATATCTCATCTCACTACTTAACAAAAAAATTATTTTCATATCAGTGGTCCTAATTTGCACCTACATCGTTCTTGCCTGCATAGGACTCAGACATGTTGGGGCATGCAGAGCATCACAGCCACTGGGGTTTGATTTCCATGAGGAACTTCCAGCACTCCCAAGAAAATCTCACTTAAACAAGTGAGAGTCAGACTCATACTTTTGGTCCAACAGTGCAGGGAGGAGTTCCATCATTTGGAGCACAGCATAGGGGAAAAAGGTAACCATAACATCTTTCCTACTTAAGCTTTTCTGACCCAGTTGAGAAGGCAAGGTTGTACAATATGGGGACCAGTGTGGGAGAGGTGGTCCTGCAGCGGTGCCAACATGGTGGGATTTCGGGGTGCATTAGCAGAAAACACCCCTCGTACCAGCTACAGTAGCAGTCACTCTGGTGGGCAAGGGAGCATCCTCATATGCAGCTTATTAAGCTTTTTTCTGTGTCTTTTTTCACTTTTTTCTAGTATTATGGAAGTTTCTGCATACAGCTTTGTTTTGATGTTCAATATTTTCCCAGAATAAATTTCCAAGGTGTGCTAATGTGTTCCAAAGACTTGAATAGTTGCATTGGTGTAATGATACACTGCCTTCTTGTTTTCCCCAAATAGTAAGCTAATTTAGCCCACCATCAGCACTGTTTGAGTGATCCAGCTTTTGTCACAAGTGGGACAGTTAAGGCGTTGTGATTTATATTTAATGTATTTTAATTGAGTATCTGCTATGTGATCAAACCCCAAAATTCTCTGCAGAGAGCTGAGATTCCATGGAAGGAGTCTGGAGTCTCTTCAGCTTCATGTTCTTGGTTCCACGTGAAGGCAGTCACCATTCCATGTTTCTTGGCTGCCCGTCATTACAGTTGCATGCACTGCTGGTGTGTGTCATCATTTTGTAATGTGAAGTCTCATAAGAAGGCCTGCAGCTTCGATTTTCCTCCAACTTCCCATGTGGCCTCCCGAGTCCTGAGATGATTGTCTTTAGAAATCACTGCCCTGTCACCACCCCATAAAACATGTACTCACAGCTAAGAAAAATCCACCTGCCATAGGATTCTACCTGCTTGTAGACTCTCCACTTTCCAGTGGGTCTTTGGGAGACACTGTCCCCATCTTCTTTGCCTAAGGAAACCATTTCTGTCCTTGTTACTGAGCTTATTTTCTAGGACTGCTCTCCCAATATTTTGAACATCCAGAGCACTTTCCTCTGTTTTTCCTTCTTCCTTTCTCCCTTCTGATGAAAGGACCCTGGTAGAAGACAGATTGCCTGGGTGACCACATCCTGCCCTCCCCTCGGGCCATTCCAATTGGTCAATCCCCAGAGCCTTGCCGGATCGAGGCAAGCATCAGGTCAGCTTCCTTCTCCCTGTGCATGGGTTCTGCGATGAGGAGATCCCGGGTGGGTACCCCCACCATAGACCTCCTCCTGCGTGGAAGCGAGTCTTCCTCTGCTCCGATGGCCCCCACGTGGAGAAGAACCGGTCTACTGCTTTCACTTCTCCTTTGAGAGTGTTCACCACAGATGATAACCTCTGTGTGTCACGTTTGATGTGATCCTTTCCCATCTGCTGACCTAAGTTATTTTGTTTGCATCATTGTACATGTGTTGACAATTCTTTATGTAACCAAATCTGTCAGTCTTTTCCTTTGTGATTTCTTCTGTCACATCAAAGGAAAAAAAGAAAAAATAATGGCTTCTCCAGATATCTGTCAGGCAATAACTTTTATTTTCTGCTAAGTTCTCTATTCTCTATCACGTTAGCCATTTAAAATGTATTTTGATCAGGGAGGTATGAAATTGGGATACCAAATTGGTTTCTGGTTGTTTTTTTTAAAGTTAAGTAAGTATCCTAAATAATGAGTATCGAATAGCTCTTCACTGCTTTTTCGAGATCTTTCTTGTGATCTATTCTATCCTTACAAGCAGCATGCTCATTTCTGAACTATGGGGTTCCATTTATCTACATGTTTCTTCAGGGAAGACCCAGCTGCACCTTAATGTTCCAGTTTGCAAATACTAGTTAGTGTTCTTAGTCGAGTGTGGTGGTATTAAGTACATGGGCACCAGAGACAGACAGCCTAGATTTGAGCCACGGCTCAACAATTTATCAGTCATTGTGTGAACTTGGCCAAGTTATTTACCTCCCTTAGTCTCAGTTGGCTTATTTGTAAAATGAGGATAATAAAGACACATATCTGCTTTCTGTGATGATTAGATGAGTTATTTGCTGTATGTGAAGCCTTTAGCATAGTGCCTGTCGTATAGTAAATGCTGAATAAACTGGACCTGTTTCTGCACATACAAATTATACTCATTAAATTTGAAAACCTTAAACTCAAGATTCAAAAACGCAAGATATTTGAGTCAGATTATCCTCAACCTGTAAACTGACTGAAAGAAACAGAAGTCTTTCTGATCTATCATTGCTTTCAAGGACAACAATATATACATGTTAAGACCCAGTGGGGGGAAGTCAGAGAAGGACCATAAAAAGAGAAAGGAAAAAAACAGAAGAAGAAATAATACAGATGACCTAATTTAGAATCTATGCCTTTCCTTAGTAATAGTAGGTCACTGCACAGTATTTCAAAGAGTTTGTTTTTCCTTTGACTACTTGTCATGGAGTGCTGACTGTGCTGAGTGGTTTCCATGCATTTACTCCTTTCATTCTTACCACCACGATGAGATACAGGGACTACTCCCTTCATCTTCAGCGGAATGAGGCTCAGAGAGGTTGTTACTATCCTGAGGTCACACTGCAGCTTCACACCAACGGTGCAGATGAGAGTTGAAACAACATCTAGCAGACTTCGGGTCCATACTCACACCCCTATGCTTTGCAGTCTCTTCAGAGGGACTGCTTCTGTGTGGAAGTTGTGCCCTTGTCTGGAAACAAACACGGTCACAGATCTATCGACAGCAGCAAAATGAGCCCCGGACACTAAGCTATTTCCTGTTTCCCTACACACACCGTTTCATACAGATGTTCAGATTTGAAATGTCCATGCTCTAACTAGTAAATACAAATTCCAAGGTGGTGGCTCCCTCTGTCTGGGACGAGAGACAAGAGGAGCTGGTTAGAGTCAGGGGAGGGACACACAGGGAGATACAAGTTACTGGTACTAGTTTGGTCCTTAGGTTTTATGGTGGTTTCACAGCTATATTATTCTACTCTAGCATGTATCAAATTTTATATAAAAATTTCATTTTTAGGGATGCCTGGGTGGCTCAGTGGGTTAAGCCTCTGCCTTCGGCTCAGGTCATGATCTCAGGGTCTGGGATCGAGTCCCACATCGGGCTCTCTGCTCAGCAGAGAGCCTGCTTCTCCCTCTCTCTCTGCCTGCCTCTCTGCCTACTTGTGATTTCTCTCTGTGTGTGTCAAATAAATATATAAAATCTTTAAAAAATATATCATTTTAAACTATTAGACAAAGCCAAAACAAAAATACTCTGGGCACATCTCAAAGGTCAAGAACACGAGCAGTCAATGAACAAGTCCTATTCTCTCTACCCCACATCATTCTATAATGACCAAAAGTATCTCAACCCAGCTGAGCTCCTGACTCTTTCCTCCTGAAAATCACAGCCTCCTGATCTGAACACCTGGGAGTCGCCAGACCAGATTTTAAGAAATGATCTATGCCGGAAAATAATACAAAATGTTTTTCTGTAAGAACTAGTCCTCTTTTAATAAAAGTGTCACGAGGCAAAGGAAAAGAGAATTTGGGAAAGCAGGCTGCTTCACTGTCATGGATTCGAAAAGACTGCATGGAAGGGTCAGGACCACACCGCATGCCTCTTGCAGCATCACAAGCACCGAGGCGACGCTGAGGCCATGCATTCAGCAGGAGGACCACTGATGTTTGCACATCGATGTATGAATGGATGAGTCAAGTTTCGCCATTTGCATGGAAAATTTTAAATGTCACTCTGCTCAAAATTTGACTGTCCTGCTCAACCTACTAAAAATGTCACCATGAACCACCCACAAACACAATCTCGTATGAATATCCCCTGTGTTCCCTAAATCCTTTGTGACCTATAGACACAATTGCTGAACATGAGTCATGCTTCTACCACTGCTCCCACACAACTGGTATTTTTAATGCCCCAGTGTTTCCTGAAGTCGAACCCTCAGGAAATGGTTTTTGCAATAATGACCTCACCCTCCCCGTGTTCCCCTCCCCTACCTCAGAATCCCAAAATAATCAAACAGGTGTCCAAATACCTAGAATTACCCAAGAAACTTTACAACCTATGTTCTGTTTCCTATCGAAGTCATGAGGATAACCTCTTACCCTTCGGAGTGTGACTGGAATGTGTCCATGAACTACACACACCCATATTTGTGCACTATTTATATCTACATACAGTTTATTCCTAAAACTGGCAAGTGTCTCTACACACCAAAACTCAATCATTATAACACAGTGGTTAAAGTTCCAGGCTCCATGGTCCAACAGCCCTGAAGATCAAATTTTGACTCTCAGTAACTATGTGCTTTCAAGAAACTCATTTAGGCTTTCAGAGGCACAATATTCCCATCTATAAAATGGGAATGATAGAAGAAAAAATCGTCTTGGAATGTTCCAAACATCAAATAACGTGACCCTTGTAAACTGCTAATCTCTGGTCTGACTCACAGTAAACGCTCTGTCCTTGTTAATGGTTATTATTGTGTCAAGTTCTCCCAGACCTCAGGCCTGGTCAATGTCTCTCAGACATCATTTCTTGCTTTGTGGTAGTTGTGCCCATTCAGGGTCTTTGGGTATCCAGATACCTTCAGGAACTTACCCAGCTCAGCCCATTCTTGAGACCACCACCTGGCCACTGTCTGAGAATCAGAAACCAAAGGAGATGAAAGAGTGAGAAGGGGGCCGATCTCATAGCCTGGTCTCACTTACCCAGGTTCAAAGCAAAAAAGAAGCTGCCACATGAGAGTGGGAAGGGAGCTGTTTACCCAGGGAGGCACCGTTGAACCCTCCTGATAAAAGTCCACACTTCTTTGGTAAAGAGTATGTTTGTCTTACAATGTTTTTTTTACAGTGAAACTCCACAGTAATAAAGATGGTCTTGAAAATGGCGATTTGACAATGGGAAAAGGGCTCCTGCCATTCACACCAGACCATCTGATAAGCTCCCCAAGGGACTTTCTGAGGCTCTCCAACCAGCACGGGACAGAGTAACCTCAAGAGGATGGATGCCCCAGGGTACAGCCAAACTGCGATTGCCCTGGAAAATCAGATTCGAACAGCTCAGGTGCAAAGGAGAGAGGAAGGGGTGGATACAGCCCCAAGCCACCAACCACGCAACCTCGCAGCCCATGCTGGGCTCACAGAAAGCTGCCCAGGAAAGAACTGTTCCAGGGGTAAGGGGCACAGATAGGAAGAAAAGGACACCACTGGCACTGCTGGGGAAACACAGTGGCAGTCAGCACATGCTGGCCCTGGCTGGACATCTCTGGACTGGCTCAGGCTGAGCAAAACCTTCCTGTGCACATGGCATGAAAGTTGACTCCTCCAAGGCCCGGGCTCCATAGAGGCTAAGGCTCAACCACAAAAAGACATGGACCTCTCTTCTAAATGGCATTTCATGGCCATCAAATGGCCATGACAAGAGGCCATTGAAGGAGCAGCCCATAGATGTAGGCTGGTGGGCGGCACTCCCAGAAATGGAGACACCTTGGCAGTTGGTGGGAGGGAAACACAGCCTGGGGTCTCTGTATTTATGGACAGCATTTACCCTAACAAATGTTCCATGCATAATCTTTATGTATCATAATTTTTTTCTGCACCTAATAATGAGAATTACTCACTGTCCTGTGGTTCTAATTATTGGGAAAATAAAATGGCCAATACTTCCATAAATCAGCAAGTAGGCTCAGTATGATGGACAAGGAACCCTCCAATTTACATTAGGACATTTGCTCTGTGTGACCTTGAGCATTCTGGGATCCTCAGTTTCCACACCTATAAACCTTCTCTTTAGGGGACATCTTATGGGTTCTTTGGAATACTCCTACCCAAATTTATTTTTTTTTTCCTTTTAAAATTTTTAGTGAGGTTTAGCACACGTGCAATAAAGTACAAAAAGATATATTATTCTTTGAATTTTCCACCCTTGGGGATTGAAAATATGATGGTGGGAAGATATTGATTCTCTCCTTGTTTCAGGACGAAAGGCTATTTAATAGATGGACAGCTCGATAATCAAAGGCAGAGAGAATGTGAGTCCTATCACTCAGATTAGAACTCCCAACTCTTTTCATTAAATTAAAAAGCTTCTGCACAGCAAAGGAAACAAACAAAACTAAAAGATAACTGTCAGAATAGGAGAAGTATTTGCAAACAACATATCTGATGATAGGTTAGTATACAAAATATATAAAGAGCTTATAAAACTCAACACCCCAAAACCAAATAATCCAGTTAAAAAATGGGCAGAAGACATGAGCTGACATTTCTCCAAAGAAGAAATAGAGATAGCTAGCTTGTAGACACACGAAAAGATGTTCAACATCACTCATCATCAGGGAAATGTGAATCAAAACCACAATGAGATGTCACCTCACACCTCTCAGAATCGCTAAAATTAATAACAGAAACATCAGGAAACAACAGATGTTGGCAAAAATGTAGAGAAAGGGAGGCATGAACTCGTGCACTGTTGGTGGGAATGCAAACTAGTACAGTTACTCTGGAGAACAGTATGGCAGTTCCTCAAAAAGTTAAAAATAGAGCTACCCTACCATCCAGCAATGGCACTACTAGGGATTTGCCCAAAGGATACAAAAATACTGATTCAAAGGGATATGTGTACCATAATGTTTATAGCAGCATTATCAACAATGGCCAAGTTATTAAAAGAGCCCAGATGTCCATCAGCTGATGCATGGATAAAGAAGTTTGGTATATATATCAACTGTGGAATATTATGTAGCCATCAAAAGAATGAAGCCTTGGTAGCCTGGGTGACTCAATGAGTTAAGCATCTGCCTTGGGCTGAGGTCATGATCCTGGAGTCTCAGAACTGAGTCCTGCATCAGGTTCCTGGCTCCTCGGAGAGTTTGTTTCTCTCTCTGACTCACTCCACCTCTCGTGCTCTCTCTCTCTCACTCTCTCTCTCAAATAAATAAATAAAGTCTTTAAAAAAAGAAGAATGAAATCTTGCTCTTTGCAATTATGCAGATGGAACTAGAATATATTATGCTAAGCGAAACAAGTCAGAGAAAGACAAATACCCTATGATTTCACTCATATGTGGAATTGAAGAAAACCAAAAAACAGATGAACAAAAAAGAGAGAGAGAAAGAAAGAGCGAGGCAAACCAGGAAACAGACTCTTACCTATAGAGAACACACTGAGGGTTACTGAAGCGGAAGTGGGCCAAAGGATAGATTAAATACGTGATAGGTATGAAGGGAGACAGTAGTCATAAGCATCAAGTGTCATATGGAAGTAATGAATCACTAAATCCTACACCTGAAATTAATAATACACTATATGGAATTTAAATTAAAACTTGGAAGAAAAAATATTTTGAAAGTTTATTATCCTACCTTAAATTGGAAATTTATATTATTAAGAAATTAAGAAAAGGAATTGTTCAGAGAAGATCATCTCTTAAAGGCCACTTGATAAACAGTTCAGCATTAAAAAATAATCACACCAGTAAATACATCTTTGTAACATCATTTTGACTAGGAAAATTCTATTGTGTCATATATTTAATCAATCGTCTTTTTAAAATTAATTTTTGTTTTTAATTTTTATAAATATCACTTGAGTTCACTATCTCTCCCACTATCTTCACAAGAGGCAGACAAGAGCTGTCTATAGATTCAGCCTAATAATTGTTCATATATATAATTATGTATTATGAATGTAGTCTTCCTAAATCCACTTCTCTGTGGGAAGCAGTGATTGTTCTTTAAGTCTCATGGATTCTTTTCTGAGTCCATTTCAGTTTAAAATCCCCTTAACGATTTTCATTAAAATATTAGACTTAAAAAAGAAAAAGAACCCTAAGTCCTAATTCATAATGGCCAGTCCAATGTTTAGTCTGAGAGAATCCTGTGGTGATCTTATGGAGCACCTCTCCATGATGAGGACAGTCTTGCTTAAATTAGGGATAAGAGTGGAAAGAAGTACTAGTCTGAAAAGAGATTTTTTTAGGTCACACACAAATGCCTTAAAAAGATAAGCATTAACATGTCTGGGAAATTATGATTCCCTTTGACCTTCAAGATCTACTGTAATTCAATAGCTATTATTATTGGGTGCTCATTGTATGCTAAGTATGCAGAGAGTTTAACAAGGATTATCTCATTTAATCTTCAAAATAACTGATGAGCTAGGTACTCGTATTACCTAATTTTACAGAGGAGGAACCTGAAGTTCAGGGAGATTAAGCTACTTTCCCCAAGACATAGATGGAGAGTGGCAGAGCTGGGATTTGAATTTAAGTCCACAGATTTTATCATAACATTATTTGGTTTTCCACAAGCCGCTTCCACCTTAATCTACAACCAAGGCATTGCCATGTCCCAGGAAAATGCCTACCCCAGTCGACCTCATGTCTCTGTTGGTCTGGCCTCTAGCTTCACATGTTTTACCCTCCACTCTGCTATCCAAATCAGTCCTTCAAAATTGATCAAATGCCTTCCCCCAGCATCCTCTCCTCTGAATCCAGGTAGAAAGTTGCCATTCTATTCCTCTGGGATCTTTATCATGTTTTTTAAATGTGTATGTTATTAATTCAATGACATACAAGTTTATTGTTCTTTTGCCTCAAATAATTGTCAACTAGTAGAGGACAGGAACCATGTCTTCTTCCTTCTTTCTTTCCTCCTTCCTTCCTTCCTTCGTTTCTTCTTTCTCCCTTTCTTCTTCTTCTTCTTCTTCTTCTTCTTCTTCTTCTTCTTCTTTTTCTTCTTCTTCTTCTTCTCCTTCTCCTTCTTCTTCTTCTTCTTCTTCTTCTTCTTTTGGTATACCTCCCAAATTATCGATTGTGGTACAAAAATTTTAAATCCTGTAAGACGTATATGAAAATCATATGACATTAGAGCTGTATCTTGTATTTGTTGGCTAAATTTTCCTCTTCATTTATTTCCCAAGACTTTGACCCACTTTCCCCCAGAATAAATCAACTTTAAAATTTCTTTCCCTCAAAAGACCATAATGTTCCATCTTGCACCTTTTCCATGCTCAGACATTATGTGTGTGACAGATGTTGACAAAGCAAGGGACTCAGGAGAACAGCCCACTGCACTTCGTGACCAGGATGACAATGCTTGCACGCTAAACAGCAAACCTGCCTGGTCAATGAGCAACTTTCTCAGACTGCACTCAACCTGGTGTGTGAACAACTTAGGGAAAGAAGACTTCAATTGCATTCATAAAGTAATACCTATCCCTCTTCCCTTTGGATTGCTTGCTTATAGTCTGAAATTGCTGAACAGGTTCTGCAGGTTCTTACTCATTTGAAGAGCTTGAATCAAGAAGGGAGAGTCCCAGGTTCACCCAACTGTAAACATTCCCTCCCAGGTCAAACTGGAGAGTCTGCCCAGGAAGGGGGGGAGGGGAGGTTTCTGGATGTAACCTATTAAATGTGTGCCATCCTACATCCCCAGACAGAGGAAAAAGTGAAGATAAAACAATTTCGTGAAGAATAGTGGTCAAATTGATTTCTTTCAGTTTTTTGGCAAAACCTGAAGGTCAACTTTTTCAAAATAATGGGACTTCTGACCTCTCTTTAGCCACTCACAACCCTAAAATGTTCTCTATCATTATGTGAACATTATCTGAAGTTATAAGGAGCACAAACACAGCCTAGAAAGCTAGATATTAACAAAGGATAGTTAAGGAAGTCAATGAGTTGGCCAGGGTTAGGTTGCCTTGAAGTAAACACCTGAGACTTATCTCTAAATTCACGGCCCTGATACATTCAGTTCACTCATGTGAACTGGGCTCTACTTTGCCCCAGCCCATGGACAACATTGGACAAGTTCAGACTCTAGTCCTAGGAGCCTGCGGTCTGGGTAAATAAACATAAACATGAATACAGCCGCCATACCAAATAAGGCCAGGCAAACACGGGAGGCAAGCAGGAGAAAAACTTGTTTTCAATGCTTTCAATTTTCAAAAGCACTTTTCACCCAATATGGGTCTTTGTTTGGGTTTGTTTGGGGTTTTTTCAGTCTAAAGATCTAAACTTCAGGCCCATTTTGGCCTTTCCCTGGCCATAAGACAGGAGTCTAAGCATATCACCAGTTGAACTTTGGTTTCCTCATCTGTAGAATTAGAGTGCTGGTGTAGACCAGTGGTTAGTAAAAAACTGCCTGAGGGCCAAATCCAGCTCCGACCTGTTCTGTTAATAACATTTATTGGAACGCACCCACACCTGCTCATTTACATATTGTCTATGGCTGCTTTCTTTCTATGGCATGGAGGCAGAGTAGCTGGGATATAAGGTTCACAAAACCTAAAATACTTATGATCTAGACCTTCACAGAAATGTTAGCTGAACCCTGGCATAAGCCATTTCTAAGGTCTCTTCCAGGGGTTCACAACATTGTATGTAGACAGATGAAAGTCTTTTGAAAACTGAAAATCACCACACATATGTAAGGAATTATCGAAGGATGCATGCTGGTTCCAGGAAGATAGTAATTCCGCATGTTTATCAACATCAACAGCAAACATCTATTCCAATGGGTTTCAACTCTGGTTTCACATTAGAATCAACTGGAGATTTTTTTTTTTTTTTTTTTTTTTTTTGGTAATGTCAATGCCTAGGACTCGGAGTCTAGAGTTTCCTGTTTAGTTTTCATGGAATAAGGACCTGGTACAAGCAATTTTTTTAAAGTTTTATTTATTTATTTGGGGCAGGGCAAAGAGGGACAGAATACCAATTAGACTCCCTGCTGATCTCAGAGCCCAACAAAGGGCTTGATCTCCTGGCCAGTAAGATCGTGACCTGAACTAAAATCATGAGTCAGACACTTAACCGACTAAGCTACCCAGGTGCCCCCTGGTATCAGCATTCCCAAAGCTCCCCAAAAATTCTAATATGCACTCAAGGGTTAAAAACAAAAAACAAACAAACAAACAACAACAAAAAAAAAACACTGATTTATCCAAGGTTTGCACACAATTCTATGATTTGTTTTGAGACTCTAAGAAGTCATAGTTCTTCAAGTAATTTTCAATCAGGTTGTATGAGCTTGACATATAAAACAATTAATAAAAGAACTATGACACTGCTATGTATCAAGCAAACAGTATAGGTGAGTGGCTTAGATCTGCAGATTTTGCAGACCTGACCTCCATAAGTATTGTCTTAAGTACTTGTTAAATATATAAGTTTGGGGGCCCTAGACCCAGAGATTTGGATTGTGATATATCTGGGGAAAGAGCTAGGCATCAGTATTTTAAAAGCTACAGTGGTGATTCCAACTAGTAGCCAGGTTTGGAAATCACAAACTGTGATGTAGAGATTCAGCATGATATACAGAAATCTGAAAGCTCTGCCTCACATCTTTTTTCTCTTTGACTCTCCAAAGCTAACCCAGAACCAGAATTTAGCAGGTATTTTGTAAATGTTCGATAATTAGAAATGAAATTAGGGAGTGACCAGTGAGTGTTTTGGTGGATAGAGACGCCAGACTTAGGGATTTAAGCTTGACCTTGAAAGAGACAAGACTCACAGTTCCATGTACATTTAACAACCATCCATTACAACCTTCCCCACTTATCCCACACTCCCGTGTTCACTCCCAACATGACCAAAAGATTATTTCTTTGTAATCACCCAGCCCCTGAAGCTTCCTTATTCAAACTGAAGTTCACAAGATAGCTTAAACCCTTTTTTCTGGGAGTAGATCTTTTCTGCCAACTGGGCAGGGTAACCGCCCCATAAACCTACCTTCTGTCACTAGCTTTGACTGTTGACACTGGCAATGATTAGACAGGGTTGAGCAAAGGTTATTTTGGCCATCTGTGGGGGAAAGTATGGAACATAAATAAACACCACATCTCATTACAAAATCCTGAATGTGCAAAACACATTGGTCCAAATGTCCTGATTAGATAAGCACCTGCCACACCCACTGACTTCAAAGGGAAATCAAGCCAAATGTGGGCTCCTATGCACCTTGTCCTGACACTTAAGCAAGTCAGATGACCTCTATTTTCACATTAAGTTAATTTCTGAAACAGCTTACAGGATCGTTATTGTTCCAGACTATTAATAATCCCCCCCACCCATGGCCTTCCCCGAACACACTGGGAAATACTCTCCACCTACAATTCCTAGGGTTTCATAGGAGCCTTTGGCCACACCCTGAACATGTTTTTTTTTTAAATAAGCGGGTGACAGCTTCACCCTTTCCCACAGAGGAGAATAAGGTATGATGTTGATGCACAAAGATGCGGGTGTTTTGTGTGAGAGCAATTATTGACGTGCTCAGGATAAAAACTCAGGCAGACACTGGAGGATTGAGGTAATGGGCATGGAATCTCTAAGGAAGAGAGCACTAAAGGCCTCTCTGTCTCGATCCATGGCATTCCACTGGACTGCCCCACATGCAGCTCTATGCATCAGCAATGCGAGGTGGGAAGCTATTTGTAGCCCATGGAAGAGCTACACTCAGAAGCCTTTTCGTGCCAACAGGAGGTTGTGATGACAATGCAGAACCTGAACTAATGATTCATTCAATGAGATGGCCCCCCTCTGATCAGGGGGCAGCTCAGGCACAGGTGTAGGGGATAGCTGGCTACATGGAATGGGGTCAGGGGTCTAGGAAGACCCTCTATTCAAACATGTCCTACTGTTTCCATGTGAAGGCCCTGGAATCCCATCATGGGAACCCAGTCCTTTACCCCCTTACTGTCACAGAGGCATGAGCCATGAAGAAGACATGAGGCTGGAGGACTGCGGTGGGCAGAAGGACCCTCAGATGAAGGAGGCCCTACATAGGGCCCAAAAGGTCTCTCCAGCAAGCCATAGTTCAGATGGTAAAGACAATGAAAGCAAGTGACCTCCTGTCTAGAATTAGCTGATTTCTCCTATCCTTCCCAGCACCTGCTGAATTCACGGACATGGAGAGCCTTAGGTTGGAAAGTGGGCTAGCCATTGACTTCCAGGCTCACCAATTCCTAAAAACAGCCACTGCTGCGGAAGGAGGGTCAAGGACCCAGGGGAAGCATGGATGGAACAAAGGGAGCAAGTCCACTGGAAAGGATTAGAAATGTTTGGGGGTGTTTTGGTTTCTCGTTTTAGTTTACCATGTTCCGAGACTGCACCTATCGTGGAACGCTATGTGGGACCAGAGGGAGAACTACAACTGTCAGGCTCCCTGAGCTGCCAGGACAGTCAGAACGTGTGAAGCTTGAATCACAGGTACCCACTCTGGGTTACCAGGTAGGGGAGTGGTCATTCAGAAGCAAAGGTAGAAGAAGAATTGTAGGTGTGTCTAAGCAATTCTGACATGTGTATAATTAAACATCTCCAGTTTATGAAAGCTCTAAATAATTTTCTGCAGAGGGAAATTTCTCCCACGGTTCACACAGACCTAGGAATGCTGTTACTCAGCAAGAGATGATAAAATTAATTACCTTAATTATCTAGAGGAACACAAGAAATATTGCATAGACCACAATGTAACGTGTATGTTAAACCCTGACATCTTGGATGATCTTTTTCTCTGTCAGATATTCATGAGATAGGTTATACTTCAAATCATTAACATTTTAGTATGAGGCCGCTTCTTTCCCATGATGGAGTGGGCCCAGGATTGAGGCTCCATGTTTTAGTGGAAGTGACACAGGATACTAGTCTAGGAAAAACCAGGGTGAAGGAAAGTTCCATCTATAAGCCTGGTCTGCGATGAAGTAGAACTCTGAAGAATTTGCCATGAATTCTACAGATATTTACTGTGCACCAACAACCAGACAATATACTTGGCACTTAGGAGGATCTACAGATGCATTATGGTACGGGTGCCACCCTCGATTAGCTGAAAATACAGTGGGAGAAATGGCATAGATAGCACCGAGCTACACAAAATTAGAATGTGTCCCGAATTGACACAAGGACTCATAGCGTCAGTAGATTCTCAGACCCCACAAAGAACTTCTAGAATCATAATATGCATTTTACCAAAACTCCCCAGGTTCTTGGTATGAACATTTGAGACACTGCTCCAAACAAAGGCAGGTAGGACTTTAGGGGAAGGGACTATCACTCATTTCAGAAACTAACAACATGTTCCCGGGGACCTCCTGCTCCCTTGCAAGGGAGCTTCAAACATCACTGAGATTTCATGATGAGATAAGTGAGAGCAAAGGAAAAGGAACAGCAGGAGCCAAAGTTCAGAAGAGAAAGACTCCAGAGTGTTTCTCAGATTCGCTTGGGCTTGGAGGATGGCACAGAGACAAGTTTTGAAAGCATTTAAGATACTGGTATGATGGTCCTAAACAAAACTTCGGGGGATATAGTTATGGGCTGACTGCAGAGCTCCATAATAACCCTAATTTCTGATTTCATAAGACACAAAGGGATGCAAGCAGAGGGGGATGGGGAAGGTTAAGTGGGCAGTACAGATTATCTTTAACTTCTCAGTAGAGTGGCTGGAACCTCTTCACCAACTTCTCCAGTCCCTTCTTCTGTCAGAATCCGTGGGAGGCTAATACGTTATTCTTACACGTATGGTCTTGACCAAAGAGGAGACTCAGGCAGCCAGAGCACAAGGGGTCCAGGAAGGGCTCCAACCCTGGTGAGGAATGAGAGTGCACCTCACAAGCCACGAGGAAACTCTTCAACATACCCAGAGAACGCATGTGAACATCTGAGGGGACCTCAGCTCAGAGGACACGTGTTCTATTCCTTACCCGGGACTACAGACCTACAGCTCGGGGTGCAAGGCACTCTCTTTGGTTCAGATGCATGGAGCACAGACACCTGCCCCGCAGGTACCAGACCTGGAGGCGGCAGGTTCCATACCCTATTTTTCTCTCTCTTGTCAGTCCTCAGCTATGACTGGACTCTCTCTCACTGCTAAAAGCTGGTCTATGAGAACACGTACAATGTACCAGGTACAGATCTAAGTGCCTTCTGTACTATGTCATTAACATCTACAACCACACATGATTTAAGGACAGTTTCTGCCACTAGTTCATAGCTAAGAAAACGGCTACAGAGAAATCTAATGACTTGACTAAGGTCACTCCACTCATAAGAGCTGATGCTGGCATTTCCTTCTGTGCAGTTGACTCCAGAGGCCACACTCCTAAGAAGACGTCTCCCCAGGAGTCTTTCTTATCAACTTACTCTAAGGCTGGGAGAAATAGTTTCAGAAAACCACCATCCGACTCATAAGTAGTGACCCTTCTATGCTATGCATATGCCCCATGCCAACCATTACGGCTGTCAGAGCTAAGCCTGCTTCCCGCCTCACTCCTCATGACTACAGTTTCTGGGGCTGCCTCTAGATCAGGTCATCTTTTCAGCCCTCATTAGGTTTCATGTTTGTACCTGTTCGGAAACTGGAGAGTATACTCTAGGAAGAAATTTTTCTGTATCTAGAGCAACAGATGTGTCCGTGAAGGAAGGTTCTCAAAGGTGGGTGAACCAGGACACAGAAGAACAGAATTGAGTGCTATGCTTGCACAAGATAACCTAGGGGATCAGAGGGGCCTGAAGGAGGAAGGGCCTCCAGAGCAATGGATCTGACAGCCCGAAGGTTGTACTTGGACCCCGGAGGTGGATACGCGACCATCCGCCACTTTCAGACGTTGAAGAAGCCAAAGTGGGAAGAAGAGGTAGGAAAAGACCAGAGGTGAAGCAAAGTTAACTAATTCATTCATTTGTCCATGCTTTCATTCTGCAAATATTTATGGAGCTCCTACTCTGTGACCCCTTTCGTGTTAAATACTGGATCTCTGGCCTCAGGAAGCTTATGGGCTACTTGGGAACCCAGAAAATGAGCAAAACAACAGGTCTCTCTCTTCCTTTTTATATATGACTGGTGTGGGGGGAGGGGTTATTCTATAAGAACACAGTAGAGGAAAGAAACTTCTGTCAGGGTTTCAGGCAAGCAATCTTTGAGTTTGGTGACTCTTATAGAGAGCACCACAAAACAGAAAGGAATTTGTTATGCAAAACATAGGAAGAGGGTGCAGGAGACTGCTTCGAGGAGAAAGAGGATATTGATTCTCCAGGGACAGCAGTAAGAATGAGAAGTGAGAGGAGGTGGCAGTTGCTCAGGTTGTTGGATGACCTCTGACTGTCTGCAGTCTGCAGACAATCTGTAGTGTCTGCAGACTGCAGTAGATGTGAAGGGGAGAGTCTGTGGTAGGAAGTGGGGATGGTAGGTGAGCAATCTGTGTTAGCTGGAGCCTGGGAGGATGAGCTGGGTTTTGTTATTTCAGGCCAGCAGTACAGGCAACTTTCAGTTTCCATTCAAGCCAACCCAGGGAGGTGGGTTCCAGAAACACAAAAATCATGATGGTGGACAGATTCATCTCCAGCTGCCTCCCTACCAGACTCCCCACAGTAGCTACTTGACACCATTTCCTTAAGCTTCTGCCTCCCATTCCCCTTCCTCTCTGCCAGATGACTTTGTCTCCTTCTATTCTGACCAGGAGTTCCATCTCACTCTTCCTCTACATCTTCACTCGCCTGGTTTTGGAAAGGAATGCCTTCTTCATTCTGAAAGTGACTCCACCTAACCATGTGATCCCTCTCTTTGTCTCTCTTCCATAAACATTTCCCATCAATCACACCTCTCTTATTTATTTACTTTCTTTCTCATTTCCTCTGTTGATTCCTAAGTCAACAGTTTACGCTAGTCTCCCCTCTCTTGAAGGTTTCTCACTCAGTCTCACTTATCTTTCCTGCCCTCCTCCAGCTCTCTGGAACTTTACATGGAGACCACTTGGTGAGATCCCTAATTTCACCTCCAAGTGACCCCCTCACCCCTCAGCCCTTGTCATGTGGCTTCCCGGCTCACCCCTTTGCATTCCTCCTGCTGTGTACAATGCACCTGCCAGGTTCCAGGACCTTGCATCTCTCCCCCTAACCCCCACCTGAAGGGCAGCTGTGGGCCAATCTAGAGAACCACCTTGAGTCAGGCAGGGGAGACATAAAGGTAACTCACCCCACCCTCTGAGATACATTAGCTAACACTTCCCACTGCTCCAGGTTCAAGGACATCTCTATGTGAGACCATCTTGAATCTCACAATGTGAGCCCAGTGTAGACTCCCACGCTGGTTTCATTTCCATTCATCCTATTTTCTGGGCATTTATTATATGCTAGGCTCTGTGGTACACACCTCCCACACAGGACCTCACACTCCTCACAGCACCCCTGTCCCGGGAAGCCCCACACAGTCGGTAGACCGCGTTACAGAGGGTTTGAGCAATTTGCCCATGGAACCAGGAGTCAAATCAGGCCTTCTGATTCTAGAGGCTGTTTTTGATAAAGTTACAACTTTCAACAGAAGAGAGACCTGGGGCTTGTGTATGTGTTTGTGTGTGTGTGTGTGTTTATGGTGGGGTGGGGTGATGGGGGGAAAGCTTTCTGCGATCCTGCTACTCACGCAGGTTTTCTGGTCCTGATCAGCTGCTTCCTGGTTGCCAGCAGCTGTGATTATCCCTCACTCCTGTGTCCCCATCACTGGGCCTGCAGGGACTTGCCCTTCCTTCCTGCTCTCAGCCTTCTGATGTTGACAGCTCTACTGGAAAATCACATGCTGGCTGCTGCCATGCTTCCCAGACACGATCCTACGTGCCTCTCTGGACTTCCTGCCCACTCTGGCCCATGCCTGCCCCGACAGGGGTTTGGCCTCCTTCCAGGGCCCTTCTCAGCATGTTTTACCTCCGTGTACACAACCTGAGCATCCTCCGTGTGGCCACTTCTGCATGGAGCCTTTCCCCGGCTCTCCAGGACACAGTTCATTCTTCATAGCCTGTCATGTTCCTTTAACTCTTGGCTTGTGTCCTCCTTCTGGCTCATTTCTCAGCCTCTGTTACATTAAGATAATGTAAAGGACCTTCCATGAAGGTAAGACATTAATATAATGTCTTACTTCTCTTGTTAGTTTGATCTTGTTAGAGCCAATAAGTAATTTCCTTTTTCTCAAATTAGATCTTTGTATTGAGTTAAGTAATTAGAACACACTCCTTCAAAACCAGGATAGTATGGAAAAACTCAAATTAGTACCTTTGTTGAGGAAAATGAATGGAAAGAGAAATCTATCAAAAGAACAAAAACAATGGTTATCAGCACAACAATGGCCAATAACTAGTATTTTCAAAGTGTTTGGCAACTTCCAAAACCAGACTCCTTGGGTCCTCACTGTCCCAAAGGATGAGTTCTGTGACTTGCCGAAAACCACACACCCAGTATACAATGGTGGTAGGACTCAATTCCCAGGCTCTGACTTCAAATCTGATTATCTCCCTAAAATGTTCTTTAATGAAGAAACTTCTGTCTCATTAGCCACCTCACCAGCAGAAATTCCCCAGGTCAGGTTATGTGTTCTCCAGGAGCAAACATCTTCAATCAGAAACTAAAAACAACGAAAAATTGGTTCCAATGACTTCCGGTTTCTTTTTAGTGGTAGTGAGTCTTCATTCTTTCTCCTTTTTCCATGCCAAAAAAAAAAAAAGGTAACACTCAAAGGGAGTTGTGGGTTTTCCAAGGGCAGAGCAAAGAGACAGGAGCTTAGGAAATGAGACTTTGAGGAATGACATTCTCCTTTCTCCCCCTGTAACAGTGCTCAGTACACACTCATGTTCTTATATCTTACATCACCAAATTTAAACTCAACAAGACCATAAAGGGCCAGTTTTGCATTTAGTCCTTTTTGGCCTCCTGCTGCTATAGCAGATGTGAATAGGCAACGCACCAACTCTATAAATCTTGCTCCTGACAAAAAAGCAGCATATGCCCTTTCTGAGGGTATCAGTTCATTCAAAATGATGAGACAACTTTAAGGGGGAAAATTAAATGTAATTCCTCTCAACATAAGAAGTCTATAAGCCAAATGGACTTCCCTTTCCAGTCTTAATACCATGTCTGTAGAAATGGTATGGTATAGATAGAGTTGTATTGAAGTGAAAAATTATCCATCCTCTGAATGAACCAGACTCCTAGCCAACTGATTTGCTGTCCTGAGTTGCCTCTGCCTCCTATGGCAGTGGGTGCTTACCCATCTCTCAGATCTGTACTCAAATATCACTTCGCAGGAGAAACCTCCTAAAAAATTGCTCCTCCTTCACTTTCCATTCTCCCCTTTATTTTATTTATTAATAGTATTTATCACTATCTGACATTATATTTTTACGTGTTTACTTCTTTACTGTTTTTTTTTTCCCTACTGGAAGATAAGAACTTTATGTGAATTTGCCTTAGTTATTGCTATTGTCCCAGAAACCAGCATCTTGAATTCAATTTTCTGAATAAACATCCAGGATTGCCACTTGCAAAAACAGTTCTGTTACATTTTTTCCCCTCATGTTGGAGAAACAAGGATTTGGGGATAACATTCGAGATAAATAGGAGGCCAAAGTTTATTCATCAGTAAGGATTTTTCACTTCTGACACTGCAGAGAGGGGTCTCCTCCCTGAGAATTTTTCTATTTTCTCCACATTGCAAGCACAAGCACAACATTTGGGTGAGAAAGAAAAGTCCAGTAAGTCTGCATCTTATCTCAAATGTCAAAGAAAGAAAGTAGAACAAAGAAGCAGTTGTTCCAAAATTTTTTGGAGGGATTCTAATAAACTCAGTGGCTCACACCCATTCTATGGGCTTCATTATAATGGTTCAATTTGTTTTTTAGAAACTTGTTCTTTTCAGAGCTGAGAAAGAAGGAAAGATACATTTATTTAATCAGCCAAAAGCTCAAATGTCACATTTCTAAGAGATTTCTCTCATCACAGTATCTCAAGGAATACCTCCACCTTTCTATCACTTTCTAGTCCATTACCATCCATTAGCTTCTTCATAGTATTTATCTCTACCTAAAATTAATTTTCATTAATGTTTTGCACATTCATTGTCTCATTCTTCCTGGTGGAATATCAGCCCCAGGAGACCAAGAATGAGCCTGGCCCTGGTCCACTGAAACTCCTCTAGAACCTGAGTTCTTGACACATGGAATAGCCTCATCAACCATGTGCTGAAGGAATGAAGGAATAAAGTTGTAATGGCCCCATGACATCTTCCTTGACAAAACTTCCCTGGCCAACTTTTACCATTCTCACTTTTCTGAATATTCTTTGCACACATCATCTCTTCCTCACCACCGGGAGTTCGTTCACCAAAGTTCTCTTCCCTAATGGTTGTACAGTACCACTAAGTCCTTTGCTGCTTTATTCTACCAAACTTGACTTTCACCACACAGCTTGTTTGCAGTTACTTCATGCACTTGGATTTTGTTTCACCAACTACGAGAGGAGGTTCCCCATGGGGAAAGCCTATGTCTTTGGCCAAAGAATAGAGGAGGAGGAGACGGTTTGTGAGAGGATACTGAAGTGAGTGTCCAAGATACAAGGCTTTATATCCTGTAGTAGATGCAGGTAGAAATGTCCGTCGGGCATTTTATGTATATGGATCTGACATCAGAAGAGAAATCTGAACTGAAATTTTGTGTTTGTGATATACAAGCATATGTTCAGTATGAATCAGAAGTTGAGTGTACAAGCTCACTTAGGGATATTGTAGAGATTGAGAAGATGAGTAATGAAGGGCATGGCCATGGCATTGTTACCACTCAAGGGGCAAGCAGAAGAAGACTGAGAAGCAACCATGTCAATGATATGAGAGAAACTACAGGAGTTTATCCTGGTAGGTGCCAAGAAAGTTGACTTTTTCAATGTGACAGACAATGGCCAATGGTGGCAAATCAAGAACCCAAAGAAAAGACCAGAAAATGGCCCCTGGATTTGGCAGCTGAGCTTTGTTACAACAATTTCATCTGAGGAATGAGAACAGAAGCCTGACTGGGAGGGACAACAAATGGACATTACTGGAAAATGAGTAACTGAGGAAAGTGAGTTAGGACAGTGCCCCTGACAAGCTTGGGTTTGAAGACTAGGAGAAAAATCAGTTGGTACCTAAAAAACAGAGGTTCTGTGGAAAATAAATTGAGGTTTTTTTGTTCAAAAGTGGATTTTAAATTATGCACCCAAAATGTATACAGGTTTTTGTATGCCAGTTATACCTCAGTAAAGTGGTATTTTTTAAAAAGCACCTTTTAAAATTTTATAAAACATCAGTATCTTCTGAACTGAGAATCAAATTTCAGATTCATGACAACATATTAAGGTATTTCCTGATATATAAGTGAGAAAAGACAAGATAGAGGAAAAGCCTAGATATATGTAAGCTAATAGCTGGTAAATAAAGAAAAAAATCAATAGTAACAGAAGCACTTTTATTCTTATGGTAGGAAGAAAGAAGGCATTATGAGCTAGAATATGGACTACAATAAAGAAAGGACTTAGAATCATGGTTACAGTTTGTACATTATTATAGACTTATCAAAGAGGCTAGACATTGGGCTAGATTCTGGCCCAAATTGAGACAAATAAAAGGTAAATTAAGACTTCCAGGAAAGGCTCCAAGAATCTCTTGAGCACAGATGAAGAGAATTTACTCTCATCAGAACGTGGTTTAGTGTCATAACAAAAATAAAGGGTATAGGAGTATATTGAGTACAGAAGGTAGAATAACATCTAAATTAAATATTTGTCCTTTCCCAGAGATTCAACAATTGTTCTACCCATGTAGAACAAAAATTGAAGGGAATAAAATGCCAAGGTTTAACAATCATTCAGTAGTCAGTAAACTCAAAGATGAGACAACAGACAGAAATAAAGAGGAAACTGAACTCAGTGGATGCTGTTGATTTAGAGTGCAGCCATCTAGAATTTTCTCTATAGCATTTTCACACGAAATAGGAAAAAAAAATGACAAACAGAAAGCCAATAGACTAGATCCTAATGTACACAGTGCTTTATATTTTCTCCAAGCATCCTTTTCCTCATTGGATCTTTAAAATAATTCAATGTTAGGCAGTATGCCAGAATCTCCCCCCACACTACCCCCAAGTGATATTTATCTTTGTGTTTTCACACAAACAGACCCTGAGAGGTAATAAGTTTTTCTTTTGACCTGTCTTGTTTTCCACAACATTATCCAGAGAAGCAGATTTATCCGTGACTGAAAATGGAATAGAGTACACAGGGGAATTTGGACAAGAAACATTTTATATCCACTGAAATGTGTACAGACACCTTATTAATTACCAAAAAAATATCTAAACGCTAAAGATAAGTGACGTGGTTACCAACTTACTAATTAGAGAACTCAACAGGAGGCTAAGTGATGTGGCCATCTCATTCCAGATTGCAATTCATGATTAGAAAAGCAGCTTCCAATACCTGCCACAGAATTAGTACAGAGTCATTATAAGCCGTTCTACACTCCTGTGACCTCAGGGCGTACAGTGGGGAGTGATGGTCATAAAAGCATGATGGTTCACAAGACATGACAAGATACTCAGCCTCAATCTGGTATTGAATTCTTCAGGTATTCGTCTCCCTTGCCATTTCCCCAAGTCAGTCCTGTTTCTCCCCTGAAAACAGTAGCTAGGATTTACAGGTTTGTGATGTACCAACCCTTGTTTGAAGCACTTTTGACCTACTAGTCACTGAATTATCCCAACAGCTCTATGAGTAGGTGCAAATTTTTGCATATTCATTTACAGTTGAAATGACCGTGACACAAATAGGTTAGATAACATACCCAGTTGGCACACGGCTGGTGCGTGTGAGAGCAGACTTCCAAGCCCCAGCCATCTGGAATCAGAGCCTTTGTTCTCTGTTTTGTAACCACTTGGCTAGACTGTCTCTACTTTTATTTCAGATCAGAATGGCCTCTTTTCTGCAATATTACAACAGCTTCTTAGCTACACAATTCTCTTATTATAAAAATAAGAGATGACCACACTTTGTAGGTAGAATAAAATACCAAAAATAAGACAAAATTCCATTTGGCCACCAGCTACCCTCCCAAGTTTCGCCCTAAGTTCTAGTTTGTCTCCTCCTAGATGTTTTTCTGCATATGTATGTGTCTTTAAAAAATATGCAGTATTGTCTGACGGAATTTTTTTTAATAAATGTTCAAATTATATTTTTATTTATCTCTGTATCTTCAAAAGCATTCTAAATCAAAACACTGTGACCTTTATAAGAAGAAAAACTCACTCCCTTTTTTGAAAAACTACCCCCATCCCAAAATAAAGATATCATAACCTTATTGAAGGGTTTTAGTATCATTTTATCTATTTATTTATTTTTTCTTTTAAGTATTCTCTGCACCCAGTGTGGAGCCCAAGCCAGCGCTTGAAGTCATGACCCTGAGATCAAGACCTGAGCTTAGATCAAGAGTCAGACACTTAATCGACTGAGCCACCCACGTGCCCCAGTATCGTTTTAGTAATCAACGGAATCAAGGAAAGCCCCCTCTAGGGGAAGACCAGGAAAAAAAAAATTAAAGGAGTAACAAGTTGAATGGTCTCTATACAGAAGGATGAAGAGGATCGTTTTGCAGCAGGTAGTACATGGGGGGAAAAAAATCCATAGGTTTTTCCATGCAGTTAGGCCACATTCCCTTTTTTTTTTCCCCCTTTTTGATAAAGTCCTTGTAGATAACCAGAACATTCTGTTTCCCTGTGCATCTCATCCCTGTAGCAACCTGGCACATCAGAATAACATTATGATTCCACTCCTGATCTAATGTCTTCTTGGCTAGAATGTGAACAGGACTTGTGTACTATTATTTCTCAAGTGTAAGCTCATGAAGACCAGAGATACATCTCTCTGATTTCCTGCTGCCATACCATTACCTAGGTCAGCATGTGTCTCGCAGTTGGAGCTCAACAACTATTTATTTGAATGAGTGAATAAAGCCAGAGATGTATGGCTAATTCTGATTGTCAAGGTTCCATGAATTCTAGATTTGATTTTTTTTTTCAAGCCTTGGAAACAGGATGATTTGATCTCCCCCAGCGATGGCTCATGGATCTAAATAGTTCTAGATCTACAGCAGACATTAATAGCACCCATCTAAATAATACCCTCTGTGGCAGAGTAGAAAGGGCACACGCTTTAGAATCAGTCACCTGAGCTCACGAACATCTCTACCGTACTCATGCTGGGTGACCTCCAGCAATTTGCTTAACCTCTCTTCAGTTTCCTCATCAGTAATAAAAAAGAAAATAAAACTTTTAGGATTTAGCAAGGACTAGATGAAAAATAACATGTGTTAAAGCATCTAATAACATGTGAGACATTGACTAAGTGCTGGGTTACTGTCAGCCCTGCATCTTTTTTTCCTCCACACATTCACTGCTCTCTTACTCATGATAAGATTTGGAGTTCATTTATCCTGATAAAAACATTCCTCTCCTCTCATTTCCATTTGTGGCAATTGGGCAATATTTTTTTTTTCCCTCTTCCAGGGCTGACCTCCTATTTTGTTGGAATCAGTCCCAGGGTTCGGGCTCTAGAGATTGCTTTGGACTGCGAAGCATTATGGGTCAATTCCAAGTGCTGTAGCATATAATGGCTCTGAACATTGAAAAAAAAAATCCAAATTGTAGTTATTTTATGAAGTGGAATATATATCCAGAAATTTACAATAAGGTTCCTAAATACAGTGTTCTAAAACCCCCAAAATCGTCCAAAAATTACTCATCTCCTCATAGAAATAAGTTGCTGTGTGGAGTATTAAAGCAGACATGTTGCTCTTGGGCCTAAAGTTTCCTCCAAAGGTCCCACAATTCTAATTACAAAATTGAACGTGCTTCAAATTGGGAAAGACAGAGTCTTTAACTTTCACCAGATTCAGACTTTTGCCCTGTGATACTCTTTACCTAATCGCATTTCTTTTTTTTTTTTTTTTTTTTATTTTCAGAAAACAGTATTCATTATTTTTTCACCACACCCAGTGCTCCATGCAAGCCGTGCCCTCTATAATACCCACCACCTGGTACCCCAACCTCCCACCCCCCCGCCACTTCAAACCCCTCAGATTGTTTTTCAGAGTCCATAGTCTCTCATGGTTCACCTCCCCTTCCAATTTACCCAAATTCCCTACTCCTCTCTAACACCCCTTGTCCTCCATGCTATTTGTTATGCTCCACAAATAAGTGAAACCATATGATAATTGACTCTCTCTGCTTGACTTATTTCACTCAGCATAATCTCTTCCAGTCCCGTCCATATTGCTACAAAAGTTGGATATTCATCCTTTCTGATGGAGGCATAATACTCCATAGTGTATATGGACCACATCTTCCTTATCCATTCATCCGTTGAAGGGCATCTTGGTTCTTTCCATAGTTTGGCGACTGTGGCCATTGCTGCTATAAACATTGGGGTACAGATGGCCCTTCTTTTCACGACATCTGTGTCTTTGGGGTAAATACCCAGGAGTGCAATGGCAGGGTCATAGGGAAGCTCTATTTTTAATTTCTTGAGGAATCTCCACACTGTTCTCCAAAGAGGCTGCACCAACTTGCATTCCCACCAACAGTGGAAGAGGGTTCCCCTTTCTCCACATCCCCTCCAACACATGTTGTTTCCCGTTTTGTTAATTTTGGCCATTCTAACTGGTGTAAGGTGATATCGCATTTCTGCTACTTCAAATTCTTTAGGAACTACGTGAAAAGCCCCGTATTTACAGAGTATTAGAGTCCCAGAAACAGTTGCATTTCTTCTCTCAGGCACACCCCCTAATAAGTCATCCTGGGGCTTTAAGAAGAGTTTAAGGAGACTCAGCTGACCATAATCCATCCCCTATTAAAAGTCTCACTCTCCTCCAGCATTTAAGAATGACTTCCCACAGATCATTGGGGCACATCTGTTGGGTCAGTACCTGAATGATCTCCCAGCAATTAGACCTGTCTTTAAAGCATCATATCCATTACTTCTCCTTCATCCTGCATTACAGCCTTGAACAATGCCCTGCTTGATGAAAGCAGTGTTTCTACTCTCCTGGTTAGGTTCCAGCCACAACCTTGGAGTGGAGATCGGTCTGAGCAGCTTATAAATCTCGTGTCAACGCACGAAACAAGTCCTAGCTTTGAGACACAGGGAGCTGGATTATTTTCTTCATGTGCCCTTGGCATGAAGATTACATCTTTTCCTCAAAGACTTCACAAGAGCCACCCAGTGAGAATTGTATTCGATAGGATTAGCTAAACATACTACACCCCAAAGACAAGCAGCAGCTGGATTACTGGACCGCAGCTTACCTATTCGTGAGCACTGATCTCCGAGTTCTTTATTCACATCAAGTTCAAAACCCTGAGGAATTCTCACATCACTCGTGCATCGTCACAAAAGAACTCTGAAGTGGAAATTAACAGCTAGATGGGTCTGAATAGACCTCAGAAGAGCTACATTCTCCTCGTTTTTGTTTTTTTGTTTGTTTGTTTGTTTGTTTTTAAGATTTTATTTATTTATTTGACAGACAGAGATCACAAGTAGGCAGAGGCAGGCAGAGAGAGAGGAAGGGAAGCAGGCTCCCTGCGGGGCAAAGAGCCCAATGTGGGGCTTGATCCCAGGACCCTGGGATCACAACCCAAGCCGAAGGCAGAGGCTTTAACCCACTGAGCCACCCAGGTGCCCTACATTTTCCGCAGTTCTGGATTCCAAGATTATTTTTTTGGTCTAAGTACACAGCAAAGGCATGCATCCAGCTCATCCACAGCTTGCTGTGGGATTTTGCCATGTTCAGTAACCACCCGGCAAATTTCATGGGAGGCCAATGGAGAGAATCAAACCAGTCAGAGGAAGCTAGTGTCATGCAAGTATCATGGGGAGGTGGGAATGGATGAAAACAGGGAAATAAAGAAATGTAGAAGGTAACAAAGCATCTGTCCTGAAAGCCAGTATTTTCTGGGAGGAAGGGTTGGGGGACCCAATCAGGACAGCTATTTCAGTACCTGGATCTTTCCACTGCCCGGATCATTCTTCATGTGTCCTATGTCTTTCCAAGGCTTAATGTCCACACTGAAAAATGGCCAGTAATCTTAAAGTAAAGTTCATATTATGACATTGCTAGTTCCTTAAAGCAGCTTGTTCAAGTACCCTAATTCCCTAAAGATGGAGAAGAGACAAACAAAAACACAGGCTGCAAAATCCTGGACTATTTCATCAGCTTCCTTGGTAACTATAATACTCCATTAACAATAAAGCAAAGATGAAAACATTAACTAAACATAGACACATTTCAAAATGACCAAAAGCTCAGCCCAGATGAGAATGTAAACTAAAATTTAGATCTCTTCTCTTTTTCTCTTAATTTTTTTTTATTTTTCTTTTTTTTCCTATCTCTCTCTCTTTCAAAAGGCAAATTCACTACAACCCCAGCACAAGTTAAAACCACAAAATCACTTAAATTACAGTGGTGAAATCAAAGCTTTGTTCTGGATATTGGGAGCTGAGATCTATTTTGCTACACATCTTATAAAATCATCTACCATCCCAAGGAAATCCAATGATAGCGTTGTTTCTTCTTTGCCTATGCAACAAATTTTAAACTGTCTTTCAGTCCATCACCACCTTTCTCCAGGTGGTGAGAGGTGGGCCTGGGAGGGGCAGGGCAGAGATTGGGAAATTGGTCAGCAGAGCATTTTTTTCATGCCTCAATTAAAATGGCTCATTAGGTACAAGAGATACCTTAGGTGCTACAAAGTGATGTCAAATCCTTATAACAAACTTGTTAGTTTTGAAGGGAGGTCACTTCCATTTTAAATGGGGTTTTTCAGATTTGCCATTTGGTATTGCTGAAACCAAAAGAGCTCAGGGGGAAACAAAAAAGCAAAAAACACGGACAGTTTGAACATATCAGCAATTGTTCAAAGGCAAAGACTAGGACAAACACATAGTAGACACAAATCTTCTTTTCATATGAAAGTCAGCATAAAACACTGAGGGAGGAGTTAGAATGATCTGCTTATCAGTTCTAGAAATGTTGCCTGCCAACATCTGCATTGGTAATACTTCAGTCACGGTTCCTTACAACCAACAAGACCCAATTCAGCTGTGGCTACCCCCAAATGGCCCAAAATGCCCAATGGGAAATCATGCAAGTTTCTTATCCCAAGAACAGCTACCAGAAAAGGTAAAAAAAAATAAAATTAAAATAAAAATTAAAAAAAACTCTGACCAGAAGAATTGGGTCACAAGAGGAGAGGATGAGAGAGACACCATTCTTTTGAATGTCATTAATTCTTGATTTTTAAAGAAACATGGTTCCCATTAGACCTAAGAGAGTTTCTTAAATGTGACCTACATTCAAGCATAATTATCTTTCTTTCCCAATTGGCAAACATATACTGCATAACCTCGTTATAAAATCCCATAATTAATACAGTTTTGAATGTCATGAGCCAGATTATCTGACCTAAAATGTAGTAAGATATATAATAGTGGAAGACAACTGGAATAGTCTGACTCTACCTGAGCCCTGCTCCTGATGTTTTGAAACAACAGCTCTTGCTTTAAACAACATTACACATTTGGTCAGTGGAAGGTCTTGATAAGTTCACTGAGGGGAGAAGTTAGGAACGCTGCATTCTTATCAAATATTCAGGAATAGATTAAAACAATATTTGAAAAGTACAACCAAGACAAAAACCAAGCATTTCACATGAAGCTTTATGGAAATAGAAATTTATTCTGTAGACAGATTATTTATTTATGCTGTTGGATTTACTGAGTTTTATCAAGTAGTATGCAGGAGACATGGGGTGGCTTAGGAGGAAAAGTGCTGGAAAATCTAGATCTAAATACCAAGTTAGTGCTCACCAGCTCTGGGATCTTAAGCTTGTCACTCGACTTTCTCAGAAACTCCACTTCTCATCAGTGAGATGAAATAGCAATACTTATTTTGCAGTGTGATTTTAAAGAGCAAATATAAACATTTGAAGTAACTTACACCTCAAAGGGATTAAACAAATGTTTGACTTGCTATTATACCTTCTAATTTTAAGAACATAGCCAAAGAAAGGACACATACTAAAAGATATATTAAATGTATCTACTGAAAATACAGGTTTACAAATGATTGAGCTATAAATAAGTACTGAATATGCATCTAGAAATTTCAGGTCATATAAATGTGCCTTCAAAAATGAACATGAATTTCCGGATAAAGATGGCAAGTCTTGCACATCTGTTTATATTCTCTTCCATCCAGAAGCCCATTAAAATGTCAGTAAAGGAATGCAAATAAGTGTAAACTCATAAGATAAAATAAAAGTAAGAAGTAGTCATTAGCTGATAAAAAATTTCAAACTTTTGGAAGATGACAAGTGAATGGGGACATGATAATAGGTGAAAAGCATCCAAAGAGGTTAGCTTAGAGTAAAATAAAGGAAAGCAAGGTGGTGTGGTAACACAAATGAAGATAAGCTGCCTAGAAGAACCACTGATATACTCAGAATCTGATAATTCAGACACAGTAGGGGTGGGAGTGACACGTAAGACTGAAAAATAGGGGAAATCAATCAAATCTCTGCTTATGGGTCATTGATTTCACCACTATGTTAGTCATAACCTCAGTCATGATGTTTGCTTCACTAAAAAATGTGAACAGAAAACCGATTTCCATACATTTGAGAAAGTCTCTAATATGGTAGATTCTTACAATGATAAACAAACAGGAAATACTGATTCTACAATAAAAAGAGAGAATATGAAAACAGATGTTTTTAAGGAAATTCTAAGATCCTTAGAAAGATCCAAGAATACATTCCATCCATTGGAATGGATACTGTGAAAAAAGAACAATCAGATTAAGAAGGAAACTTGACTTTAAAAAAATACAATTGCCAAAAGGAAAAAGAAAAAATTTAGAATATATAATTAAGAATATGTCTCAGAATTTAAAATAAAAATGATCAAAAGGATCAAACAAGGAGGACCAATAGATAATTCACAGGAATTATGAAAAATAAGTAGTAAAACTAGAGGGGAAGAAATTGTTAATTTGAATGACAAAAAGAGTATTTGGGATAACTGAAAGACTTAAAACTTTAGAATGGACTAGCCCATCAGTGACTATAAAAAGAACTTTATCCAGAATTATTGCTAGAAGAAAAAAGCAGAAAGAAAAAGCAGATTGGTTAACTGCAGTTATTGTGGTAAGCACTGAGTAATGTATAGAATTGTTGAGTCAATATGTTGTACACCTGAAACTAATATAACATTGCTTGTCAATTACTTCAGTAAAAAAATTTTAAAAAAGAAAAATTAGATTATCAAAGAATGAGAACCAAGCTGGCATTAAACTTCACATCAGCAGTCCTGGATGGTCAAGAAAAAGAAAAAGGAACAACGCCTTTAAAATTCTGAGGAAGCAATTTTTAAACTATATTTTCTATACCTAATTAAGTTATTATTCAAGTGTGAACATAGATCATACTTGTATGTGCTGATTTTCATACATTCAAAACATCAGAACAGTGACATCTCACATACAATTTCTTGGGAATTTTGTCAAGTATTTACTGTAGCAAAAAGAAGTAAACAAGAAAGCAAAAGACTTTAGTTCCAGAAATGAGGAAGCTGAGCAAAAAACAAAAAGCTAATATCAAGATGATCACTGTGTAGCAGACCTATAGAACAAGTACAGACAAGAGTAGCAAGATGAAGAGGCTCAGAAGAAAGAAGTTTCTAGAAAATTTTTAACAAAATCTCTGGATGGACTAAAAAAATGAGAACACAAGAAAGACAGGTAGTTTAAGAAAAAAAGGCAATTAGAAACTCCAGTAAAATTAAAAGCTGTACAAGAAGTGTCAAAACAAAATATTATGTAACACTGCAATAAGCAATATGGATCCCCAATGTAAACAGCATTTATTGGTGTACAATTTTAGAATCAACCTATAGATAAAGATGGAAGAATTTTGGTTAGAGAGCAGAAGGCAAATGTTAATACCCTCAATATTGTAGAGGTCCAAGTTGCAATACTGGGATGGAGAAGTAGAAAAGAAGGACTGAAGAGATAGGGACTCAAATTGTCAATTATTAAAGGAATAAGTATTTTATTTAAAGTTGCATAGTTAACCAATAAATATCTGAAACAGAAAAAAATATATATCTGAAACAGAGATATGACTAACAGGAGGTATTGGGTGACTTAATGGAGTTACAATCTCATCTATCAGCATAGGAAGATGATGTATAATATCTAAAACTAAGAGCCCAAGAATGAGCAGTACAAGAATATTGTTTAGAGATACAAAGGTAAATAAAAGAAAAGAAATGCTATAAAAGTTAGAAGTCATGGCTGAGAAAACACTGAAGACAAGGAGTGGGACAGGGAACTATTGCTTTTCAGCATGGAAGCTTCTAACTTTTGTTGTTATATGCAGTTTTTGCTTTGATAAAAATTTTCAATTATTGATATAAAAATCCAAGTGTATAAATTTTATCAAGAAATGCAGAATCTCCCACTATACACAAATTGATTGAATTTCTGTAAAAATGAAGTGACAAAGTATTCTTCTACAATATATTTAATCATATTTAATGCTGAACATGATTTCAGAATGGAAAGATGCTCACTTTATTCTGATAAACAGTCCCTAACAAACTCTCGAGTATTCCCAACCCAAGATGTAAAGTATCTTTAAATATCCCCTCCATTTGGAGACATCTGTGCTCATCGATTTACAATGTACATGGACTGCCTGATTATTTTATTATGTCATTTGCTTCTGCAGGAATTATTCATGATCATTCACCAGCAAGCTGAGAACACATGGGGCTAATCTCGTGATTCAGAGCCCTGAACCTAAATACAAGGACTTGCAGGATTCAGAAGCCGATTCCATTCCCCTCCCCCGGCCCCATTCATCTACCTTCATACCCAGTTATCACCAGGAGCTACAGGTGCATTTTGTGTGGCATTTCCTTTGTGAGCAGCAGAGAACAAAGGGAATTTCCTGCAAAACGATGCTGAAACATGATCATTGATGTATATTATCTTGGCAGCACTTTGCCTATTGAATATCGTCCCTGGCTATTACTCAGATATTGTTCTCTTTGGAGTGCTAGGACAAAGATGAGACGTCCACTTAAGTGCTCAAACAGTACCCTCTGCTGGTTGAGTCTGAGCTGAAGAGTTATCTGTAGCAAGGCTGAGCTGCACTGACAATACAGGGACGAGAGAGAATGCAAAGCAAGGTGAAAACCGATAGACCAGAAGGGAAAAGGCAAACACAAATAAAAACCGACTAATTTTCGTGACATATAAGGAAACGGACATTTTAGGCATCATTCCACGTAGTTGATGCATATGTACTTAATCAAATCTGAACAGAATACATTGTTCTTATAAAAAAGGAGGTATTAATGAGGGATTTTTGCATATGACATTCAAATTCACTGCTTTGCAAAATGGTTCATCACAAGTTACCCCGGTGAGTTTCTCCCATGCTCTGAACACGTGACACAAACAAGCTGAGGGGATGGGAAGACACCATGGCGTCGGAGCGCTGAGGAAGTGAAGAACGTACGACCCACCTAAGGGGTTCAGAGGTTCTCATGAAGCCCTGAGGGCCAAGGGTGGCCAGGTCTTGGGCTTTTTTGAGAAGTGCTTTAAGCCAGAATATTTATACATTTCCTCTTGGAGGCTCAAATTTTTCCAGAAGAATCTGTGAGCCAAAACAAATATCTACAAACTAAATTTATCCCACAGGCCAGCAGCGTCCAATGACCACAAATGAAAAATTCTTTCCTTCTGCTTCAGGGCCTTTGCACAAGTCCTTTATTCTGCCGGTAATTCTCTTCTCCCATTTCCCTTCCCTTCCTTCTGGTCAACTACTCTCATTCCTCTGGTATTTACTCAGTGGCCACTGCTTCCAAAAAGAATCTCCCCTGGTCTGGTAGATAAGATTGGGTCTCCTTGTGCCATGCTCTTCTGCTGTCCCGCCATCCTGTGCCTTTCCACTGTAGCAAGAGCACGCTCTATAATTCTATGCTGATTTGTGAAGTTATCTGACTTTATTTGTGATGTTATTTGATTTCTTTTCATTCTCCTCTACCATGAAGGCAGAGGCCATCTCTCTTTTGTTCAGGAAGACATTGCTCATCTTTTTTTTTTTTTTAAGATTTTATTTATTTATTTGATAGAAAGAGTGAGCACAAGCAGGGGGAGTGGCAGGCAGAGGGAGAGGGAGAAGCAAGCTCCCCAAGCAGGCTCCCTGATGAGCCGGGAGCCTGACAGAGAGCTCAATCTCAGGACCCTAGGATCATGACCTGACCTGAAGCCAGACTCTTAACTGACAGTGACCCAGGCACCCCTGGAGGACGTTGTTCTTCTTAAAATAGGCCTTGGTCAATAATCGTTAAAGAAATGGATAATTACTTTAAAGTAACTCTTCACAGGTGTAGCTGAGCTGCTTACATATGATAATATTACAGGAACCCTTAGATTTGGGCTTTGGAGGCAGAAAGCTCTGGGTTTAAACCTGGTCGTCCACCTGCTATCTGGCTGATGTTAACAAGTTGCTGATCCTCTGTTTCCTCCTTTGAAAAGGGGACCTTCTAGGTTTGTGCAGAGGACTAAAGATGATATATCCCAGTGCTAACGCATAGTGGGCACTCAAAAATGTGAATTATCAGCATTACCACTCCTACTAACGGTTGTTGTACCCACCTAGCTTGCCCTCTTGGCCTCTGGGAGCAGTGGTGAGGCCTTGACAAATCTGAGCTCACAGGCCCACAGTCGTGCCTCTGACCTCAGGACAACCTATTCCAGCTATCAGCAGCATTCTCCCACCAACCAAATTAATCAGTATTCAGAGAACAGGCCTGAAAGAAGTCTTACAATCCAGTGTCTTAATCATAGAATTTTTTTTTAAGTCAGAAAGACTTATTCACCACTGATTTTTCCTGATTATGTAATTGATCTTAACCCCTTAAGAATGCCTAGTACGAATCTTAGACACACCAGCCGGGAACAAGTTACAAACTTAGATGGATCAATGGACATATTATCCCTAAGGTTAGACGCATGATTTCTTGATTTCTTATATCTGGGAATGAAGTACTCTGGTGTGTGTCATGGAAAGCAGGTCAGGTTGGATCCAGACTCACATGGGTTCAAATTTTTTGTTCACCAACCAGCTCCAGGATCTTGGCCAAATCATTAGGCCTCACCTGTAAGACTAACCCCATAATGTCTAGTTGGAGGATAGCGTTGAAGATTACAGATAATACATAGAAAGAGCCCGGCATGGAAGAGAAGCTCAATGAAAAACAGTGATGTAGTAAAAGGGAAATCGAGCACTGAACACATTCCTTCCCCCACCTCCCTAAAATGAAATTCTATTTACTTTACACAGGATAGCATAAGCCATAGCAGGCTGGATTCTCCACTGTAAAATTGTAGGCTATCAATCTTATAGTACACAAGAGAAAACAATCTTTGGGAACTAGGATCATTGATAAACTGGGCAAGAAGTTTGGCTGCTAAGTACACAGTTCTTTGTCCTCTATTTTCCCAGGAAAAAACAAGAAGGAATCTGAGCCCTTGCTGGGGGAGGGAGGTGACACCCTGCCATCCTGTCCCACCATAATCCCTGCTGGCAGCATGTACCCTCCTAAAATCAGGCTGGCCTAGATGGGCCTCGTTTCTATACCTCTTCCTGACAAATTGTCCATGAGTGTCTCCCTTCACGTTTGCTTGTTCTTTAATATCTCATACTGGTTTCCCTGATCCTTTGCCTCCCTGACAAACCGACCATGATGTGGGTGATCATTCACTGTTGTCCATCCCAGGCTCCCTCGGCTCTTGGTTCTACCCATGCGGCAGTGCTCCTTGAGTCTGAATGGGGTACCTGTTTGTCACCCAGATTGAGAACACAGGACCTTTGTCTGATGGATGGTGGTTTTCCCAACAACTGCTACATAGTAGGTGTTCCCAACTGCCCACAAAAGAAGCTAATTATGGCTGATTTAAACAAGAAAAGAATTTATTCAAAGGCTGTTGGGTAGTTCCCAGAATCTCCCAGAAGCCGGAAGATCTAGATCTGTGTGGCTAGAAACAAGGCCCCAAAGAACACCAAATGAACCCTATTCATCGGGCAAAGAGATACTCCTGCTCTCTCTCCCTTCACTTTTTGGTAACAACGTCCCAATTAAAAATCCAGGATGGCCCTCCACGCCTGCCTGCAAGGGGGGGTGGTGGGGGTTGATCTTAGCACTTTCAGCCTCTCACATGAAAGATGGCCTCCTGCCTGGCAAGGCTGAAAAGGTCAAGAATTCCTACACAGGATAAGGGTCAAATGCGGGGCAACCAAAATTAAAATAGAGCAAATCATTACTGCATCTACTTCTTAGCATGGACCGGAGTCCAAATCCTCTTGTGTTTGGGATTTCTTAGCGCTCACGACAGCACCAGAAAATTACAGTGCTCACTGCCTGTTTGTTGGAAGAAATAAATGAACAGTGACTGTAAGGCCACATAGTTTCTTTCTTCCTGGGGCTCCCATGACATCCATGCTGATTCTTTGTTTTGTCCTGAACTTTTTAAAGTCGCCCTGACTCTCCGTAGCCTACAGAGCTGACCCTACGTGGAGCAAGCAGCGAGCACAGCCGCCATACTGGCTCCCTTTCCTTCAGCATGGCTGGCTCCAGCCCCAGACCTGCCTGGCTCTCCCCTGGCTGCTTTGTCTCCCCTTTGTTGCCATCCCCGTGCCCTTTGAACTTGATGACTGCTTTTGGCTCGCTGACTTTTTGACACGGAACACTCCGCAGTGTTTCTCAACAGGAGTGCTGTTAGAATCCAATGCAGAACACTTCTTTGCTGAACTGAACCTTTCCTCGGGTTGCAGACTCTGTACCATTCCTTGCCATGCTCATTTGAGGTTGGGACGCTTCTGCAGTCTTGGTGACGACCAAAAAATGGATACAACTTTGCAAACTGACCCCAGTCTGCGGTGAGGAGCAGGGGCATAGCACGATCCTGGTCCCATCCCTGGGGGGCAGCACCACTATAAAGACCACTGGGAGGAATTATCAAACGGTAACTGAACAGAGTCGAATGGAACTGGACTTTGTATTCCTACTCTTCTGTGGGATTGGGGCCAACTAGGTAATCGCTCTGAGCTCAAATTTCGTCACTTGTAAAATGGGGGGAGTTTTAGCTCAGGTTCCCTAGGAGTAGAACTTAAGTTGGAGACGTCTGGTCAAGCAATATACTGGGAGAAAATTTTCCACAGAGAAGGAGAGTGGGTGAAGCAGGACAGTGCAGGAAAAAGCCAAACAAGGAAACCCTGAAGGATAAATGACAACATTAGTCCTGCCTTGAGATAAAGGAATTGGCCTTTTGTCCCACACCCCAGGTCAGTCAGGCATTAGCTGAGGTGTGGGTGGGAGGCGGTTCCCAGTGGCCGAGGGAAGCCGCCCTTTCCCCATCCCCAAAGATGTGGCAATAAATGGTTAATCAACCATTTCTCAGGGCAGCCAGGGAATGGGTGAGCAGCAGTAAAGGGGATCTGGGGCAGGCACCAATGGCATCCATTACAGGAAATGATGATACGTACCTCGAGAAGTGTGGTTGTAAGGTTAGCACCCTGTTTAGTACACAGCAAGTGCTCAGCCAGAGGTTTTATTGAGTGGAGAGGCATGAACCTCTCGCAGGTGTGGAGAGGGTGTTGCAGGCAAGATCTTCTACCAGGAGTCAATTTCCCATTCCCTCTCAGCAGCCCACAGCTTCCCCAGCCTAACCCTCACCCTGACGGACCACCACCAGCCTCTGTGCCCCGTGACATGTCTATCATTTCCCGTTTTCGCAATGCATAGAGTGGACAAGTCTTAGAATGTCAAAAATGTAAATGAGGAATCGTTAAAGGACGATGGTTGTCCAAGGCCTTAGAACTTTCCAGAGATACAGGGTGGGTGGATTTGCATAAAGAGAGATACTCTTTCTTCTATGGGGGGGAGGGTGGAGGAAAGGAAGGAAAGAAGGAAGGAAGGGTGAAAGAAGGGAGGAAGGAAGGGAGGGTAGGACAGAGGGAGGGTGGGAGAGAGGGAGGAAGATAACAGGCAACATTGTGAGGCACTGAAAAAAAAAAAGGCACTCCTTTGATGACGCCATAACAAAAAAGAGAGGAAATTAGAACTAATTGACAGGTCACAGGGATTGACTAAATCCTCCAGATTGAGGGCCGTGTGTTTCTCCAAAAAAGGAGCAAATAAATCTTTCAGTAAAGTCACTTGCTGTGACTCATGAGAAGAGAGAAAGTCAAGCAGAACCAACTGAAGGTGATTTGCAAGATTACTGGCAATGTTCAAAGATGTGAAGAGGTTTCTTGGAACTGAAACATTTTATTTCTTGAATAGAGATACAAAGAAGAATGCGGAGGGAAGAGACCGCTGAGCTCATTGCGGTCACACAGTAGGGCAAGTTAGTTTGCCCTGAGGGCTCCCACAGGGCTTCACTCTGTTTATTTGTTCCTTTTACTAAATGGCCTTCCCCCACATCCATATATATACATGAAATCACTCAGCAAGTATTTCCTCGGGTCTGCAACAGGCTCAGCACTGTGCTTACAGACACTGAGGATAAAGTCGGGGAAGGAAATTAAGGCACAAGCACTTCCTTCAAGAATCTGACAATCCGGGGGTGGAACAGTTAGAAATTTTTAAAATTACATTAATAAATTCATAAATATATATTACAATCAGTACTCTAAAAACCAAGCATGTCGAGTTTTTGAGTGCTTTGTGACCAAATGTCTTAACCTTGGCAGGCAGACCAGGGAAAATCTCCTTAGAGTAAAATGGCATGAAGGGACAAGTAAGGGTTAGTCAAGCACGGAAGGTGGGGCAAGAAGATCTCAGGTGTGGGGGCAGCACCTCTGAAGACCCGAAGCTGGAAAAGAAGTTAAATCTAAATCCTACACAGGTAGAAGGCTCCGTGCAAACAAGCTCTTCTCCCGTAGAATTTCTAAAAATTTCCCCTCAGGTATTTTGTCTCTCTGCCTCAGCTTTTCTGCAAATTCTCCTAGCATTTTGTCACTCATAAAATAACAGTAAGAATACCGATCCCATTTAAAGATTTTACTTAGTTACTTGACAGAGAAAGTGAGAGAAAGCACGTGAGAGGGAAGAGGGAGAAGCAGACTGCCCACTGAGCAAGGAGCCTGATGTGGGACTTGATCCCCTCACTCCAGGATCATGACCTGAGCCAAAGGCAGCCTAACACACTGAGCCACCACGCTGCCCTGCCGACTATGTTTAGTCAAGACCTAACAATGTGCCCTCCTCTGCTGTAAGCACTTTGCCTATTGTTCTCATTTACAACAACAAGTCTGTGAGGTCGTTGCTTGGTTAGCCCCATTTCACAGGTGGGTGAACTAGAGACTGCTGAATAAATTGTCTCAGTTAGTAAGTGAAGCAGCTGGACTGGAACTCTCCGCTTTTGCCCCATACGCCTCGTCAGGATGCTTTCCTCATCCTTTTTGTGTGTCTTACTCCTCTACCAGATGATGAAGTCAAGTCGGGGACAAGGGGCCAGAGCAAATGACCCTGTTCACTCACCATTCAATCCACCAGCACTTACCCCATGACTACCATGTTCCGGGTGGTGTGGGGATCCCTCCACACACCCGCCCAGTGCACTGAGGAAATGTATGAGTGAACGATCACATCGCACAACCCAGAGAGCCTTGTCTGGGGCAGAAGATGGAAGGCAGAAGCTTTAATGGGGGGGCGGCAGCAGCAGCAAAGGAAGTCGTTTTTCTGTCACCAGATGGCGTGTCTCATAAGTCCTCTTGAGCAAGAAGGGCCCCTGAGCACAACCAAGCAACCAATAACGCGTTAAGTGGCTTCATATGTCTGTCACCTCACTTCCAACAGAACAGCCCTGTGGGCCGGTTTTTTGTTCCAAATGCGTGAATGAGGAAACTGAACTTGAGAGTGTCTGTGTGATCTGACAGAGCCGTACAGCTAGGAAAAGGCAAAGCGGATATTTCCCCCAGCCTTGTCCGAGGCCAGGGTCTCCTGCCACACAGCCTACCAGGCTGTATTAAGGGGTTTATCCTTGTTAAGCTCAAAGGGGATCAAAGGCCTAAAGAGTCTGTCAGTTTCCAAACGGTAGTGCTTGTGGATGAAACGATCAGAATACACACAGAGACGTGATTCCCAAATTGAAGTCAGAGCAGGGGGCTCTCCTGAGAGAAAAAGGATGTGTGTGTTGGAAAGGAGGCACTGGCCGTGTTCTGTTTCCTGCCCCCCGTGGCGACTATAGGAACCTTCACGGCATATTTCATGAAGATAGCAATTTGTTCGATGTACTTCTTTCTGTGTGTGTCTTGTGTCCCCATGACAATGTCTGAATATCAAAGTTTGACCACCTCTTTCCTCATAATACAGCATGACCTAGATTATAGACTTCTAGCTAAAGGACACCAGGCAAAATTGCAATCTGCAAGGAGCTGCTTGTGCGAGCCACGGCCAGGGAGGGACTGGCATTCAGGAACATTCGGGAACCCCCATTACTCCACTCACGCAAGACGGCAGAGGCTGGATGACCAAGAGTATGAAAGGGCCATGACTTTACAAGAAGAAGGACAGACGGTCCAGAGCTGAGCCCAACCCACAGAGGAAAATCTGAGAGCCATCCCTCACATTGAGTGCTCTGCCTTGCTTGCCCTGAGTCTCCATTCTCTCTTTTTCTCCCTTATATTTTTGGCTCATTATTTTAGGTGCAGTGGATCTATTCTGGTTTCCCCAAAGCAATATTTTAGCTGTAGAACATCTGTCACCTTGAGACTCTAAGTGGAACTGCTCTTCATCATTTTGTAGCTGAATTCTAATATATCATTTACCACATTAGTAAGTACCAGAAATGTGCAGTGTGACAAATTCAGAAGACTACAGCCCCCAACACCATGTGTGTGCATGCACACACGCAGGCACAAACACACACACACACACACACACACACACACACACATCCTGTTTCCATGTGCTACATGACATACTCTATGGCATCTGGGTCCCAAAAGGAAATGCATCAACTATTTTATTTTATTTCTTTGCTGCTGTTATTTTTTTCTACTTAATTCATTTTTGTGATTACCGACAATGTAGCCCCTCACAGGCAGCATTTTAAATCTTTGTTTAGAAATGACATCAATACTGTATTTATGCTCCTGACTACCTTAAAAATTGAATAAACTATTGGCGGTGTATTAATAACGCAGACGGCTGTCACTCGAAAACCATGAGCCCTGGAAAGCGATTGAACCTCCTCTCTGAGCCTGAGTGTCCTCATCTATAAATAGAAGCAGGAGGGCATGGCTCCCAGGACTGCGAAATAGCAACATGAGATAACATATGTAATGCAGATAGCACAGCGCATGGCAAACAGAAGGCAGCTAATAAATGTAAGTCCTCGCCCCTGAGGTGTCTGGAAAATACTGCAAATAAGCACAAATGACACGGGGCATCATGTGGATTAAAAATGGGATGTTCAAAGACATAGGGTGTTTCAGTTTCTAAAACAACCCTTATATGTCCAAGAATAGCTCTGCTTACGACTATGTGTTTTTATCCATCTGGGTTCATTCAACCCTCAATGAATCAGTTAGTCTTTCACATTCGGTTTAAATTTCATTTCTCTAAAGAAGTCTTCCCCAGACATTTCTGCTCAAAATGAGCTCCCCTTTCTAAATTCTCCCCCATGCAATAAATAATACCTTATGTGTATATGTAACATACATATATATATATATGTACATTTTCTGAATCAAACTGTAGCCCTCTAAATCAAGGATTTAACCGATGCCGCCTTTACCTATGTTTTCCGAGCTCAACACACTGCCTTGCATTCGAACAGCTACTACATATATATATATATGATAGTTGGTTGGTTAGTTGGTTGATTGATTGATTGATTGATTGATACACAAAGACTTAACTCCTCTGTTGCAACTGTGTAACAGGTTTGTAAAATCCAGAGCTCATACAGGGTGCCGTATACCGTCAAGGGATCCAACCACCAATTCCCCAGCAGTGGAGTTGAGAAGGGATCACCCAGGATCTATGATCTGAGCCAATTCAAGATCTACTATAAATCCAACAGCTTAATCCACCGCTCCCCCATCTGAGCAATGAGCAGTGTTTCTTCTCCACTGAAAACAAAAACATTCGTCCAGCTTAGCAAATGTCAGCACAGCAGCATGAAGACCCAAAAAAAAAAAAAAAAAAAACCACGAGTGCCATTGCCATGAAGCAAAGTTACTGGGCCAACAACAGATGCATCCGTTGGCATCAGGCAAGGTCCATTATGTAAGCAGCGGTAACACCAGAGATCAAGAGCACACAAAGCCCAAGCTTTCAGGCCTGGTCAAAAGGCCCATCTATTGTCTCTGGCAGACAGTGCCAGAGATAAAGTATCCTGGAGACACAATGTAAGGCAGGCTGAAAATGCATGTGCCAAGCCAAAACGAAAGCGAGGCAGCACAATGGGAACGAGTGAAGGAGCAGCTGGTCCTGGTGGCACCAGACTGTGTCTTTCAGCCCATGTCATCAACACTTGTCCATATAGTAAACATTTTCTGAAGAGGTGCCTGTCAGTTTCCATTTATTTATAAATAAGTGAATGAATAGCATCCAACTTACACATTTTTCATGGTCTTTTTCCACCCCCCCCCTTTAAATTCCGAAACCAGATGAAAAAGGACACCACATAGCAGAGCGATAACGGGAGGAGAATGAAGCTCTGTCCTGAAGGGGAGCTGGTGAGTGACAGATGATGCACGTGGAGACAATGGAATGAGGCGGTTGCAGGCTATTGTTGGAACAAAAGGAGGTCACATCGTGTTCTTTTCTCCTGCCAGGTCACAAAGAGTTGGTCACAACTTTTCTTTGAAAGGCACAGGAAGAATGCATTCCTAAATCAAGCCTTCCCAGGGCAGCAGGGACAATCCCAGCACTCCTTAGCTACACTATCTTGGTTGGTGGACAAATATTTCTGACTTTTTATACTGCACTCTAAGAAAGTCCTTTTAGATGCAAATGGGCCATAGTCATCTCATTATCCCCCCCCTCTTAGAACTATCAAAATGACTGTGGAAAGATAAAATTGTACACATCCACCATGGGCCTTTATGAAGTTTTTCATATCCAGTGGTTCCTGAATTAAGTTTCTCATCAGCAAAAAATAGCCTTGGGGGCTCTTCTCGCCTCACCAGTTCTCTCTTAACAATACAAAAGACAAAAATTTAAAAACTGAGTCAAATTCATCTTGGGTCAGAGGATGAATTGGAAACAAGACAAACATGCAAAGGGTTAAGTAAATGTACCTTCTTTGAAACCAGTCATGACATTTTCTAGGCCCGTCTCAGATGACAGAGGGGTTCTTTGTACAAAGCATCATGGTGCAGAGCAAATGGCCCTCCAGGCTTTGGGTTGAAACTTCAGGTGACACCTATTGGCCAAGCTGATAGATTGATGACATTAATTTTCCATTCTTCACCCCTTCTGTGCCCAGGTTCTGATTCTGGCCAACCATACAACCTTCTTTGGCCAACAGCTTGTTATCGGACACATAGAAAGTAGGAAGTTGAAAAGTGCTTTCATGTTTCAGGTTGCGCTCTTTCCCTCAGCCATTGTCAAGAGCACTTGCCAGGCCTAGCCTAGAAGACAATGGAAGAAAAAGGGAACATAACTGAAGCCTCCTAGTCATCCCAGCCAAAGCAATTCCAATGTGCTGATAATCGGCTGTCATCCTGGCGTGTGAGCCCAGCTCAGACCAGAAGGATAGCCCAGCTGAGTCCAGCCTAAATCGTGAACCCACAAACTGAGGAACTAAATAAACACAATTTTAAGGTACTGGGCTTTGTTTGTAGGTTTTGTTATGTAGCATTATTGTGGAAGAAGATTAAGTGACACTATGTGATCCTGGGCAAATCACTCTATCCTGCAAGCTTTAGTTTTCTTCAATTTTCTCATCTGCAAAATGAGTGCACAATGATTTCTTCACAAGGTGGCTGCCATGATTAGATTTATAAAGTTAGATAAGGTATGTGAAATTGTTTAGCACTGTTCCTGGCACATAAATGACATGTAATCTGTGAGAGTTCCTTCTATGCCTTGGATTCTGCCTTTAGAGCTCTCCCACCAGAAGACATGCCTTCTTAATGTTCTCACTATTGCTCTCTATACAGTGTACAAGTTATATAAGCCATAGTGGTACCCTCTGTTCAATACCTCAGGGGAGTACACCTGATAGATTGCCAGACACTTAAACAAAAAGTCTCTTGTGATACCCAGAAGTTTCCTGCAATGTGCCTGGAATTTCTTAGATCACTTCAAAGACTCACTTCACTTGAAACCACAAATCTAGATTGAAATTTAGAGAAATACCATTGACTTCCACTGCCTTATGGCTGTATCGGAAGGTTGGAGTCCACTCTTATTGCAAAGAGGCAATCCAGATGAGCTATCCCTCAAGTAATAACAGAATTTTGAATAAATGTACAAGTTCCAATACCCTTAGGTGGGATCATTCTGGGATGCTTGGTCTATACTGTTTCCCAAGGACCCCTAGAGGGATTGAATCCCAATTGCCCACAGCACTAATCTCATCTCTAACACATTCTTTATTGGATACTTTTCTGTCACTGTTTTACTTCTCCATTCTCCTAACCACATTTCCTAGGATCACCTCCCAAATAAGCAGTTTGCATTCAAATCCTTTCTGATTTCTGCACCTGGAAGTTCCAAACGTAAATAATTATGGAAAACAGTCTTTGGAATGAACCCATCTGAAAACCTAGATTCCAAAAGCCGAACCTGGCAAAGTATGAGAATATAATCATTCCCTCATTTTAAAAATATTTAATGAGGGTAACATAATGGGATCTCAGTGCCCACGGATCCAAGAAGACATTCAGCACCTCCCTTCTAGGATTTTGTAGTAATTATTATCTAAGTGGTCTCTCTTTTTCCAGACTCATCCTATCCCCACCCACCCCTACAATCCACTTTCCACACAACTGCCATGTAATTCCTCTGCTTAAAGTTATTTAGTGTTTTTCCACTATCTTCATGATGAGCCCAATATCCCTAGAATAACATACATGATCCTTCCTGATCTGGTCATCCCTACCTCCCTCTCCTGACTCATTCCTTACTATCTGCTTTCCATCTTGCATACTAAACAACTTGCAATTCCTGAATCAATATGCTATTCTCTATTTCCATGCAGTTGCCTGAATTATTTTTTCAATCTGAAATCTCTTCTTCCCACATACCCTCTTGCTGAATCCCAATTTCTCCTTCAAAGCCCTGATAAGGGATGTAAGGAAAGGGGAAGCCACATCTACTGTGTTGCTGACTATCTCTCTACAACATCGCTCTAAACCATCCATTTCCCTCCAGGTCCACTCCACCATCCTAGCCAGACTCCTCTATCACCATGTACCTGCTCTCAGTATGTTTGCCCAAATTTAAATTTTATATTATATGTGAGGTAAATTGATTAGTGTTTGTCTCCTTCTGCAGATGGTAAATTCCTGTGAGAACAAGGCCAGTTAAACTTTTAATCGCTAGGAAGTTCCTGGGACAAGGCATGCCACATAGTAACCATTCAATAAATATTCATTAAAGTAATTTGTGAATCACTCCCTGCTATTTACAAAACTTTGCCTTGAAATCACTGATATTATTTCACATCTAACATTCTGTATTAGTCAGGGTTCTCCAGAGAAATAGAACCAAGAGAATATATGGGGATAGCTATATGAGGTGGTTTATTATAGAAATCGGCTCATACATTTATGAAGACCTAGAAGTCCCATGATCTGTTGTCTGCAAGCTGGAGAATCAGGGAAGCTGGTGGCATAATTTAGTCTGGGTCCAAAGGCCTGAGAACTATGGAGCTAATGGTTTAATTCCTCGTCTGAGTCCAAAGGTCCAAGAAATAGAACAAGGGATATGAAGAAAGCAGGAGAAGATGGAGAGCTCAACTGAATCACAGTAAATTCTCTCTTCAACTGCCTTTATATTGTTTCAGGTGCTCAGTGTATTGAGTGATGGATGTCCACTTACATTGATGAGGCTGATCTTCTTTACTCAGTCTACTATTCAAATGTTCATTTCTTCCAGAGATGATCTCACAGACACATCCAGAAATCATGTTTTACAAGCTTTGTGGGTTTCCCTTGGCCCAATCATGTTGACACATAAAATTAACCATCACATACTCAATAGCAACTTTTTGCTCACATGTCAGTTTATAGCACATAATTGTCATCTTGGGACACCTGGATGGTTCGTTTGGTTAAGTGTCTGCCTTTGGTTCAGGTCGTGATCCCAGGGTCCTGGGATCAAGCCCCAGAGAGGGCTCCCTGCTCGGTGGAGAGACTGCTTCTCCCTCTCCCTCCGCTTCTCCCCATACTTATGATCTTTCCCACTTGCTCCGGTTCTCTCTCTTTCTCTTTCTCTCTCTCTCAAATAAGCAACGAATAAAAATCGTTAAAAATAATAATATTTGTCATCATGGAGGTCTCAGGGCCTTTGTACAATGTTCCATAAGAACTCGCCATTTATTAAGTTCATGTGCTGAATTAAGCTTTCTGAAAGTATAAGATTATAAAGCACAGAGAGGAAGGTTCATTGGGCAGGCTTTGGAGGTTGTATAAGATTTCAACTGGCAGAGATGATGGCTTAAAAAAATAGCTTGAATAAAAGGGGAAATGCAGATAAAAGCAAGTTGTGTGGAAATAGTAAGCTGTCCCTGTGATTGGAAAGTGACTGGAGTGTGTGAGTAATGGAACTATTCAGCTGACATGTGTTGAGGGTTTATTATATGCCAGGCACTATTATAAACATTTCACACATACTGACACTTTTTTAAAATAATGAAAGTTAAAACTAGAACAATAAACAAGGGTCAAAATATGGAAGGCTTTGAATGTCATCTAAGGAATTATTTTTTAATCTGATGACTGATAGAGATTCATTAAAGGTTTCTGAGTAAACATATAATATATCTGACATCTCAAAGCCACACTGCAGGAATATTAAGCTGGTAATAGCAGGCAACAAATCTAGAAGAGGAAAGAGATGAGGGTATGGGGACTGCATTGGTCATCTCTAGAGATACCTATGAGAGTTTTCAAAGAAGACCCATAAGAGTGTCCCTTTTTTACATGGCATGAGAAATAAGAAAGAATAAAACTTAGTCCACAGACTAGATCATGGTTAACGAAAAAAGTAGAAAGCATTAGGATTAAAACGGTGCGGAATGGCTAAATAGATTACTTAATAAGAAATATGTCTATTCTATGTCTAAATTACTTGGGGAAAAAAAGGCAAATCAACAAGAAAGATGAGAAACCAAAATATTACCTTTATTATTGATTAAATTGATATTGGCTAAAGTGGCTTATATCTGAATAAGAAAAGCAAATGGACATTCTCCTACTAATACTCAGAATTAGAAAGACTTCCCATCATGCAATGCTGGTCTTGGGGGGTCTCCTCCTGGAACAAACAAAAGTGTATGCTCCCTGCAGACATTTGGATCCCAACAAGGAAGAAAAAAGGAAAGGACTTGCTCACTTTCCCCTCTAAGCCCACCAATCATATCAGGTCTCTCCTCCTCCAGGGGAGTTAGTGGGGTGGGGGGGGAAAGGCAAGTTCTTATGTTAATGGCACTCACTCCACATGAAGGGCACACAAGAATGAATTATCCTCCCTAATGACATATATGGGGGATTGGCTAACTACAGCCCATGGGCCACATCCTTCCCATGGCATACATTTGTGCAACTCCAAGCTGAGAATGGTTTTAGTATTTTTAAATGGTTGAAAAAAATCAAAAGAATGACATTTCATGACACGTGAAAATTATGACCTCCAAGTGTTAGTGTAAATATTTATTGGCACACAAGCATATCCATACATTTCTGTATTGTCTATGGCTAGTTTCATCCACATGCCAGGGTTGAGTAGTTAGAACATATCCTATAAGGACCACAAAGTCAAAAATATTTATTCTCTGATCCTTTAAAGGAAAGTTCACCTTCCCCTAGTTTAAACTATGGAATTCTGTGCAGCCATTAAAACAGAGGTAGAACTACATATATTGACCTGGAAGGCGACCCATCCTATTCCGTGGTGAGCAAAAAAAGTTGCAGAGCAGCAGATAGAGTGCAAGCCCATTTTAGTACCGATGCATATACAACTAGACAGAAGGAAATTCACATATCTACATAACAGTTCAAGCTGTCAACCACGATGACCTGAGTGGAAAGGGATGGGCAAGAGTTGGGAGGGCTTAGACATTTGTTATCAGTGTTGCTTAACAGCTTTGGTAATGACCATTATTACTTTTGTATATAGTCAAAGCAAGAAAATAAACACAATGATGGCTTATGTTGCCAACAGGTCAAAGAGAGAAAACTTAGAAAAGACTTCACAATAATCACAAAATCTCAGGATTCAGAAGCAGACATCAAGTCTAAGAGATCATTTGATGCTAAAACCTATTCTCCTACAACTTAACTTGAGTTTGAATACCTTCAGTAGGAGGAAATTTGCTGCTACCCACCAGTAACTCATTTCATCTCTGGATAATTTCAGTGCTAATAAAATACATCCCAATATTGTATTAAAAATTGGCCTCTCTGTAGCTTTTATTCATTAATTCCAATTCTCCACATAAGCTTGTAAGAAAAGTAATCTTTCCCCATCGGAGAGCCATTTATATATTTGGACACAAATTGCATGGCAAATTTGAGCCTTCTCTTCTCCAAACAAAATACCCCTCTGTCTTCCACCATACTATATGCCATGCTAAAAGAATGGAAAAAGAGTCAATGAGTCATGGAATAGAGTGGATACCTATAAAATATATGCTTTTGGAAAACCTCAACAGTAAAGGTTAGTGATGAATTGAAATGGTAGCTGGAACAATAAAGCTGAAATTTCCAGAGAAAACAGATATTTTGAGTAGATGAAAAGAAGCAAGCATACCCCTGGATGAAATGAATGGAGTGAATGGTGTGAATGGAGATGGAACAGTGCAGTGGGACTGAGGACCCAAAAAGGAAGAGTAGACCAGGGTGAGGAAACAAAGAATTTGAAAGGGGAAATGCATAAGATAAATAGAAAACAGATAATCAAGTCAAAAAATGGGCAGAAGACATGAGCAGACATGTCTCCAAAGAAAACATATAAGTGGCTAGCAAACACATAAAAAAGTGTTCATCATCATTAGCCGTCAGGAAAATTCAAATCAAAACCACATTGAGATACCACCTTACACCAGTTAGAATGGCAAAAATTAACAAGGCAAGAAACAACAAATGTTGGAGAAGTTGTGGAGAAAGAGGATCACTCTTATACTGTTGGTGGGAATGCAAATTGGTTCAGCCACTTTGGAAGGAGGTTCTTTGAAAAATTAAAAATAGAGCTACCCTATGACCTAGCAATTGCACTCCTGGGTATATAAATGCACTCCAAAGATACAGACAGAGTGAAAAGAAGGGCCATATGCACCCCAATGTTCATAGCAGCAATGTCCACAATAACCAAACTATGGAAAGAGCCAAGATGCCCTTCAACAGACAAATAGATAAAGAAGATGTGGTCCATATATACAATGGAATAATACCCAGCCATCCAAAAGTATGAATACCCAACTTTTACATCAACATGGATGGGACTGGGGGAGATTATGCAGAATGAAATAAGTCAAGCAGAGAAAGTCAATTATCATATGGCTTCACTTATTTGTGAACATAAGAAATAGCAAGGAGGACTTGAGGAGAAGGAAAAAATGAAGGGGGAAAAACTGGAATGGGAGACAAACCATGAAAGACTATGGACTCTGGGAAAGAAATTGGGAGTTTTAGAAGGGAGGGAAGTGGGGGGATGGCTGAGCCAGGTGATGGCTATCAAGGAGGACATGGATTGCATGGAGCACTGGGTGTTACGCACAAACAATGAGTCATGGAACACTACATCAAAAACTAACAAGGTACTGTATGGTGACTAAGATAACACAATAAAAATTAGTTAATTAATTAATAAGTCTTCCGAGGAAAACAAGTGTTTCCCAGGAAAACAAGTGAGCATGTCATGTACTATGAGAGAGGGAAGCCAGGGATTTGCAATGAACAGGGTGGAAAGAGGATATTGTTGGAGTGGAAAACTCACATGACAGGTGTTACCATGGCCACTGAATGAACAGAAGACAGAGTCAATGGGAGTTAAATAGAAGGAACACTTAGCTTTGGTGAGGGCTGGGCGTAGGAGAGAGTGGACAGCTCTCAAGGTTGAGTGGGTTTTTCCAAGAGCATTTAACAACTCAGATTTTCCCACCTCAACCCTACTCCACTCACCCCTCCAATGCAGGACCCAGAGGGATCATACTGTTGATTGCAGGCAGGAGACTGCAAGGCCCATTTCAGGAAGACAGCAGTGGCCTTTTGTCTCCAGCCACAGCGAGGTGTGCCTTTGTGTGTATAGACCCACAAGTATACTTCCCAATAGAAACATTATACTCGATGGGCTTATTAAAGAATCATAATGCTTTCCAAAATTTCCCAAGCCACAATAAAAGGCCAGTATTGAACAGTGTTTACTGCTTGACCTATTCAGTCGGAAATAATGGGAAATTTATTAAAAGTGCTACCTTTTCACGCTCCTAACATAATGCTTTGAATTTCCCAAGGCCCTCCCAGTGGATTACTATGAATTACCTTGCAGGCACAAAATCCTGTTTATTTTCTTTCCCACTCTGGACTCTAATCTTTGAAAATGTATTTATTGAGAGCTAAAGTGGCTTCTTTCTCCACCAGCCTTCTCTGGAGGGGCACAGAACAGCATGTGGAAAGCTCAGTGTTTAACTAATTCTCTTTCCATGTGTAACTCAGCGATCATCTTTCTCCTTTCTAGTTGACTTCTCAGTCTCTTCCCCATGCCCATGGCTGCTCTTCTAAAATTCACCCAAGTTCCCAACTTACTCTTCACCCACTTACTTTCTCAGCTGGTATCTTTCTGTTATCTGTGCGGGGACACCCCTGACCATCATCCCTGAACCCTTTTCAAGAGTTATGACTTTTTGGAGTGCTGTGTTTCTGTAAGAGAAGACAGGGAGTGGTCAGAATGAAGAATCACTGAATGGATATGGTGGTGCCCATAGCTCCGTAGGAGCTGTGACATTAGTGTCATCCACCTCACTAGCAGTATAGACATTCTCATCAAGGTTCAAAATATCTCATAACTGTGGCCTCCCTTTAGTGTTTTCTTGACTGGCCTCCCACCATCTCCTCTCTGGGAACTCAGCATTTCTTGACATTCACCTCCACAATTTGCAACTTGGGTCTAGGAAAAATGAACCAAAAATAACAAGTAAAGGAAACATGCATTCTTTGTTTCCCCCTCCCCACCACATCCAAGCTCTTATTTACTTATAGCATTTACTGGTACCAAGCAAACAAAACCTCTAGCTGAAGAGGAAGGAACCACAGAGAAACCACGTTGGTATAAGAGTGAATAAGAGTAAACTCTATGGAGAGAATGTCAGATTCTTGGTTTGAATGTGGAAAAGAGTGAAGATAATAATTTCAAAGGTACTCTGCCTTCCAGCTGGGTAATCAGCACATTTCATCCCAATTTTATCTGAACATAGCCTTTCAAGTACACTAAGTCTCTTCTTCTGTTTTATTGAGAAAATCAAGGCCATCCGATAAAAGCATACCAAATTTCCTCTTCTTTATCAGCATTATATGGTAGGTTAGGGACAAGTACTCTGGGCACAGGCAGGCTGAAGCTTTCTCTGACACTGACTAGCTATTGCGCAAGTTCCTTGATCTTTCCATGCTTGCAGAAGTTTCCTCATTATCAAAAAGGTAAAAATAATTCAGTTATGCAGGATTTCCCTGAAGTTTTATTTAGATTGTGTATCAAATGCCCTGGGTCTTTCTTTTAGTATGAGATTAAAAGAGTAGGTAAAACTTTGGATTCTTAGTCTGTATTTAATGATATGGGCCAAATTATGTGTTTAGTAGATGGTTATTACTATAATTTCTTTGTTTTCTTTGCTAGAAATATAGAAAAGCATTTTTAAAAAATTATATTTGATATAAGTGCTTTGTCACCATACTCCCTGTCCAAGAAAATTGTAATATAATTAGATCTGTCAAGAGATTAGCTCACCTCCACCCAACTGAAGTATCAAGAGGATATTTGGAATATGGGTTTTTATTCTCCCTCCCTGGCAATGAATGCCACTCTAAGTGTGTATTAAAATATTTGTTATAATTTTATCAAGACACTTAAAAATGAAGCCATCAGAACGACAATGGTATGGTTTTTATAAGATAAACATTGAAAATCAATTTTAAATCTTTTAAATATAGATTATCTTTATCCTGTCCTTTTTAATGCCTGCTTTTATGTTTAACTATGCAAAGGTTACTAGTACAAGCCCAGATATATATAATTTACAAATAAACATATATGCATATATTAGGAGGACATGCTCAAACAGTTTTCACTGATGGGGCACATTATCAAAGGTTTAGAGAATATGATCTACAATGACTCCAACCAAGTGTTTGCCTCACTCTTTGGGTTATGTTACACCACATAAAGATCTATCTCTCATAGTTCTCCGTTTCCAAATGAATATGGTCTGAACTCTTTAGACATGCAAGGCCTTTCCCAACTTGTCCAAGCCCTCTTGTATCTTTTCAGATTATGGCAGGAAACAGATCAGCATAGGTACATTGAAGAAAGATAGTGATTGATTGTACATTGATACAAAAATGTAGGTAGAGTGTAGAGAAAACACAAGAGTCATGACATGGAAAGATAAGTGGAGGTATCCCTCCCATTAAAGTAATGAAAGGAGGAGGCACTTACCCTTCCCTAGAAGCAGAGATTGTGTGAGGAGATCCCTTACAGAGACCATCAAGGGAGAAATGCAGCTGGTTGGAGGCACCAATTCCTTTCTCTCCCTTAGCTTCTCCCTTTTGGCTGAATCCAACCCAGAGGGTAGATACTGATATGGTTCATACCGGTCACCCTTCCATGACACAGAATTGGATGAAGAAGGATGGAGATCAGACCTGGAGAAACTAATGGCAGATATCCAGACCAACCTCTTTCCAAATCTTTCATCCATTCATCCATTCATTCACTGATGTTTTCCTTTCTTCTTTCAACCAATTTCCATCAAGTATAGCATCAAAGATTGATCTCGGTACTAGGGAAACAATAGGAACAAGGAAGTCAGTATTCCTATTCACCCTACATGTCTCCCGTTACATTCCTGAGCGGCAGTCAGGCAAGGACGGGTCACAATGCACCCCACGCAACATGTGCTGTGATAGGGAATGCTAGGGGACTTGCTCTAGGGAAAATGCCCCTGGGGGGTGGCCTCTCAGAGGAGGTAAGGCCTGAAGAGTTAGAAAGGATCAGCCATGCAAACAGGTAAGAGAATGTTCCAGAGAGAAGAAGCAGTAAGTGCAGCTCTGAAATAGAATCATGCTTACTTAGGATGATCCAAAGGCAAAGGGGACCCCATGTGGCTGCTGGTTGTGAAGCAAGATATGGGCTTGGGAAGGTGGGCAGGGATTGTCTCACGCCAGGCTCTGCCAGCTAAGCTAAGGAACTTGGCCCACGATGTGTCACTGAAGCAAGGCAGCACCTTGCTGATACTCCTTCTGAATTGCTCACACTGTCCCAGTGTTGCAAACTTGTGTGCCTCCGTGCCTTTGCACATGCAGTTTCCCTCCTGGGCCCAGTCCTAAAACCCACCCTCTTCCCTATCTCCAACAGTTAGACATCCTTTGACCCAGTTTATATGTCATTTCCTGTCTAAAGTCTCCCTGAGTTGCCTTAAGCTGTCTTAGTCACTTCCTCTCTGTTGCCCTTTAGTACTTTGCATATCTCAGCTGTTTTGTCACTCTTTGTTTACTGCTTTTATCTCTCTCAAGACAGTAAACCCTTTGAAGGCAAGGACTACTCTATTGTTCTTTGCAGCTCCGCCTCCCACCCTCCCATCTGAAGCCTTCAAGCATGGACACCTTGTCTTAATCATGTTTATGTTCTCACCCTACCCTTCCTCCACCCCTCGCTCACCTGGCCTGGGGTGCACCCCATCAGAATGTGCACCAAATGAGCAAAGTCACAGAAAGCAGACCTTCCTGTAAATCAGCTCTAAATAACAAGAAAAGCCTGCCCAGAAGAGCCTATCGATGATGAGGTGTTTTCTTAGAGCTCCCTGAACATGAATAGCAAGAAGACAGCTGGAATCTGTTTTGACATTTAGAAGGGGATTTTGTTTGTTTATTTATTTGTTTAATGGAGCAAAGACATGTCACGGATTACTTAAACATATTAACAAGTCATAGTTTAAAATAAGTTCATGAGGTTGCAGGAGTAGGTTTGCCACACGTTTTGCAAGTGTGCCTTTCCCAAGAAAACAAGGATGGTGTCTTTTTTTAAGTTGCTTTTATGTCCACATTACCTAGCACATAGTAAATGCTTTCTGAGTAAGTGAAATAACAAGAATTAGATATCAGACCTGCTCTGTCTAAACTCTGTCCATATCAGCGGCAATCTCAGCTCATGGTTAGTATGTGTATTGGTTTTCCATGACTGCATAATAAATTATCCCAAAATATAGCTGCTTCAAACAACAAATATTTAAACAATTAGAAGTTTGATGTTTGCCTATGGTTTAGAGGGTGCCTTTAATTCATAGGAGGGTGGTAACAAATAATATTTAGTAAGTGTTTACTACATGCCACAAGATACCAATATCTGTACATATCCGCTCATTCAATCTTCAGATTATTTATTCCTATTAAGCTAATACCATGATGGCTCTTTTTTCTTGTCATTATCATATATAGATCACTTTATCTCTCCAAGATTATAGACTTGTATAGATCCATTGTCCCATATGTGCCTGATGGCTGCCCATACTTGATGATGACACCAATAGCCATGGGTCTGAACTTAGCAAATTAGCTCAAAGGAATCCACTGCAGAGTTCTGACAGTATGGAATGATTGAATCAAATAGTGTCTTATTTAATGTAAAAGACGAAGGGTGCAGTCATTAATCTAAAGATTATAGCCAGTACCACTGACCACGCCTAAGCTCCCAGCAAAAAAACACTGACTACTCTCTCATGCTAAAAAAAAAAAAAAAAAAAAAAAATGACCAACGGGGCTGGCAAACAATGCTTTTAGGGTACAAATCTCTTGTAGATGAGGTAAAGACCCCAGCTCTTGGAGGGTCTTTATTGTCTGCCCTTCTCCACCAAGAAAATTGGAGAATCTCCCTCACTCTCACAGATATTTTGCACTAACGGACACACAGTGCATGTTTTTTCAATCAAATCAAACCAATCAGAGAGTAGAATGAGCAATGGGTCTTGAGCAAGGAGGACTGAGTTCACGCCTCGAACTGATTCATCTGATTCATCAGAGACTCAGCTTTTCACTGCCCTGGGTGTCAACTTCCTTATTATAAGAGAGAGGGGGAAAAATAATTGGATGAGAAATTCTCTATGATCACATCTAGCTCTAAAAATTGTTGATTCTTAGACATACAAGACCATATAAAATGAACACCTCTTTTACCCAGGTGATAGATACTATTATGCTTTGTACCAGTCTGTCTATTTGCACGTGATTACAAATCTCACAAAACAGATCATGGAAATTTATCATTCATCAAAGGCCACACACAATGTCAGTTCTGAGAAAGAGAGGCAGCATTCAATCCACTGGAGACCAGCAGAGAATTTCTCATTTCTCTCTTCTGTCACGTGGCAAGGCAACACAATGAAAGATGACAAGACAGATTCCCCCTTCCCCTCCCTGTCTCCCACCCAGCCTTGGTCATGGACTGAGAGCCTCCTTCACAGGGAGTGCTAGGAGAAACAGTCCCTGTGGGCCTGGGCTGAGGAAGGCATATCCACTGCTCCCCCCTGTGCGTTTATGGTATGTGGCACATGGATGGACACGTGGAGTCAGATTTCTTTAAGCTGAGAACTGTCATGGTAAGGAGTCTACTGATCAACACGGGATGAAGATAATGAATGAAACCCTGTTGACATGAGAAGTAGGAAGGCCTAAAGGGGGCTCGGGAAGTGGGAGGACTATTCTTGACACTCCAAGTGTGACATAGTGGCAACATCACTGTACAGGGAGCTGGTTCCCCAGATAACTACTTATAGGATTCTGAGTAGGTCACCTTATCCCCTTTTATAAATTGAGCAAGTTGCATCAGATTAGTGGTTTTCAAACTAAGTCCTTAGACCAGAGGTTCTCTCATGGAAAAATCAGGTGGGTGAGAAGGACACAGAGCCAGGTGGGTCATGTTCTCGACTTTCCACTCCTTCTCCTACATGATCACCTTTGCTTTTCCCTCTTTGATATTGAAGCTGAACAAAAGAGTGCATTTTCTCTAACTTGTGCTATTATAAAGAATAGAGTTTGAAGCCATGTAAACTGGATGACTTCACACATCTCCAACTCTTTCTATGAGTCCACACGAATATTAACACGCAGGTATACACTCACTATCCGAACTCATTTTCACTCCCGCAACACACATCTCCGAACGAGCAGGAAGTAATTCTTTTGAGTTTGGCCTCTTTTTCGTCTTGTCCAGCAGTAAGTTCTGGAACTCCTCGACAAAATATCTAAATTATAAAAATCACCAGTGTCTTCTCTTCACTGGAAAATAAGGCTGTTTGTGGGTTTTGACCCTAAAACTTGTGTGACTTGTTCTATCAACTTCTTCAAATTATTATTCCCCTTCTGCTTCACCATGATAATAATTATTATCATTTTTATTCATGGAGTCTTGGCAGAGTCCTCCAATAATCATCTCTAATATCATACATCAGCCTTCCTGTCTCTACAACCTGACCAGAGGTTGGCAGCAGCCGCCCCCATGTTCCACCAAAATACTCTCACTTTCTGATGATCTGGATGAGTCTTCAGTTTCCTTGGCAACCCAAAAGACTTCACGCCATCATCTCAATCTCCCTTGGTGTAGAAAAACAAAAGGTCTCCATTTGAGGGGAGAGATTCAGAGGTGATAGGAGGGATGATAGAGCCAAATGAAATTGAAATGAGTTAACAGAAAGCAACACAGTCTTTTTGTGTAGAATAACACAGAGGAAATTGAGAATGCCGTCCCCCGCCCCCGCCCCCGCCATCACCAGGTGCAGCCATCTGATTTGACTCCACAGCACTTATCCCAGCCAGACCTGTGGAATTTGCCCAGTCTTCATCAGGCTATTTTTCTATCCCTAACAGATCCCAGAGCAAAACTACATTGATGTCCCAGAAGGCATTTTAGTTATCAACCAGCTTGGATTCAAATATCATGGCGGAAGGAAAGAACAGTAACAATATTGTATTCCAGCTCTTGGAATCCCTTCCAAGTTTTAATCACATAGACAGTTCCTTTCAAAGTTTAATGCTTGTTCCATTTTGCAGTATTGGAAGGGATATACCCAGGGCCACATGCTGGGGCATTTATCCAGTTCATTTTCTATACCTGAAAAATGCAGAGGGTCAGCAAATACTAGGCCTGTCCTCCTGCCACAGCACCTCCTACAACCAAGGTACACACTGAAAACTGATGACAGCACCCTTTTCACTCATTCCAGACGCTGCCTCAAAAAAGCTCTCTGAGCATCCATTAAAAATTAATCGGAGTTGACAGTTAAGATGAAACTTATTCCTCACCATGGACATACCCTTGGTATTCATGGATTTAACATTCATAATTTCAGCCATTCAGAAGCACCCCTCCAGATCGTAATAGCTATGTAACTTGGCTTAGTCACATAGTTGAATCACTGAGGATGAAAAAATCCCTCAGCTGGTGAATGAGCTGAACCCCTTCTAGCATCTATATCTCAACACAACTTTTGATCTTTCTTCCTCCTACTTTCAAAAAAAGCATCTGATGAGAACAAATATGGACTATGGTAGCATTTATGAGTTTGGAGATTTCATAAATGCTCCTGTCACTTAAAAATCCACCATTAGGGGCGCCTGGGTGGCTCAGTGGGTTAAGCCACTGCCTTCGACTCAGGTCATGATCTCAGGGTCCTGGGATCAAGTCCCGTATCGGGATCTCTGCTCGGCAGGGAGCCTGCTTCCCTCTCTCTCTCTCTGCCTGCCTCTCGGTCTGCTTCTGATTTCTCTCTGTCAAATAAATTTAAAAAAAAAAAAATCTTTAAAAATCCACCATTATAACTGCTGGTGTTAATAGCCATACATGCCACCTCCCCAGTTCTAAACTCATTTATCCTCTACTGTTATTATCGCAATCAGTGACATGAATATTCAAACAGTTGTTTAGAACAGAACAGAGAGATGGAAGTCAAGTTTGAATTGCCCTCTTAACTCCCCTACCCCAATCCGTGAGAACATCCTATGGATTCTATCTCTAAATACATCATGATCTGTCCACTAATCTTCCACTTCCATTCCCACCATCTTGGTTGAGGTCACTGTCATCTCTTTGCTAGAAGGCTGGCCCTGACAGATCTCTTCTGCCTCTTCTCTTCTGTAGCCACAGAAATCATTTTGAAAAGTGAATCTGACCATGCCATAACACCCCCACCCCCCACCCCCCTTCACTGCCTCACCACCAAACACACATTCACATGCACTGGAAATCTTTGGGTGTGTGTCCACTGTATGCTCTACGTGTTGATCCCCAACAAGATAAGGAATGTACATCAGAAAGTAAATATAAAGCAACACACTCCTTTTATCATTGAGCAAGTCTTGTTACACATGTATGTGTGTGTATGTGTGTAAACTCAGTAAAAAGTGTCCTAGGTGACATAGTTGATTTACATCTGCACAAGTTCTTTTCTTTATCACAGACAGGTAGCTGTTTGCAGACCAGCACCCATGTTCAGACAGCAAGCTGAGTAGCACAGCCTTCCCAATCCCAAATAATGAGGCCCCTGGCTGTCTCTCAAACTTGAATTTGAGCCCTCCTTCCCTTGAGTCCTCTGGTCCAGCCACGATGCACTCCTTTTGGGTTCTAGACATAATCACGTTGTCTTAGAGACATAACCCCTTAACCACCACTTCGAGAGGTAGCCCTTTAACCACCTATCCTAGAGACTCTGAACTTGATTCCCTCATCTAGGAATGCCTTTTCCCTGACTTTTTATTTTAATAATACTCCCTCAGGCCCTCCTTCCCTGATCACTTACACAGAGCTTCATCTTTACTCCCCATCACCATTTGGTCTCCAATGTGATGCCATTTTTCTCCATCTGCAAGTCCATATTTATACGTGTGTTGATCTCCTAATTGTTTGTGTTCCTTTCTACACTGAGGATCCATGAAGGCAGAATCCCTACTGGTCTCTCTGGTTTTACTGCTTTGGCAGTGCATACCCCTCCAGTGTGTTATGGTAGATGGAAGCTTCAAGAATACATGTGCAGCCATGTTGATACTCCAAGATGCTAATGTATTTCTTCAAGGATTCCCAGGGTCATTTGCAAAAGCTGAGGAAGACCTAGATTCTTACACCCAGGTTTCCCAATCTCTCTCACTTTACAATTGCAACAAGTCTCAGCCAGTTTAAGGTTAGGCAACTGGTAAAAGAGAAACAGAATTACTTCATGTGAGTAAACAATTCATTAGCCTCACTTAGGATTTTCTCACCCTGAATCACTGCAGTGTGTTCATGGGCTTTTTACATCACTGTCATTCTCCTTAGAGACCCTGTCATATAATAACTAACATTTATAAAGCAGCCAAAAATTTAGGTGTCAAACACTGAGGCCTCCCTGGGGAACAGGACCACTCAGCCCACCTTCACAAAGCTCATTGTTCAGTGAGAAACACCGACAGCAATCACGTCATCAATGGACAGAGTGGTGGGGACAAAGAACAGTGCTATAGGAGCACATGGAAGGATGCTAGCAGTTCTTAGGGGTCAGGGAGGATTGGTACCTGAACATGGATAAGGGGAACATAATGGCGACAGAAGAGTGATTCCAGCAGCAAGAGGCTAGAAAAAGCCAAGGGGAAAGAACCAACTTGGTAAGTTCAGGTCCAGTGAGGCTGGACTGCAAACTAATGAAAAGGGGACTGGTGGGGAGCCAGAAGCCACATTTCACACGGCACAGCAAGGAACTTAGACTTTCTCCCCTTATGTCAGGGCATGACATGCAACACTTGTGTCCAGACCTCTTATCTGTAAATTATGTACAGGGGTATTGCTATGAAACAGTTGCAAAGCACATGTGAGGGACTATTAGAGGTTCATGAAAGTATATGAAGCAATGAAAGAAAAAAACTGAGACAATGTTAACATCAGAGGAAGAAAAATTGCAGAAGAAAGGACACGGAATCCGTACACTATGTGGCTCAGCTATGAAAAATGTGTGTGTTTGTGTGTGTGTTTGTGTGTGTGTGTGTGTGTGTAGCACTAAAAAGGATTTTACCAAATATGTGATACAACTGTATTGGAAAGATTTCTAAGCAGTCAATAGATAATATCTATAATGGGAAAAGTCAAGAAATAGCTGTAAAAAATAGGTATTACTTATTCATCATTACTTAGAAATACGAAAGTCAATACCAGAATAAACAGCTGAAAGATTTGTAAGTAGTTACTTCTGCGGTAGGGAGCTAGAAAAGGGAAATGAGATAGGCTAAGGTACAGCTGGGCACTGTTTTATTTTATAATCCTTGCATATGTATTATTTTGTGATTTTTATGATTGTAAGCTATTATTAGCTTTGACAGAAGTATAAATTAAGCACATACCCACCCAGCCTTAGCGATACTAAATCTACAGAGAAAAGAATGGAGAGAGGCAGTTATGACGTCGCCTACTGGCCTTCTCGCAGATGGCTCTATTGATGAGTCTTTTTCCCTTGTCCAGACTTGGCCTAGGTTCCTAAACCATCCTGTCAGCAGCAGGAACACAGCAGCCTATACCCTTTGTAGGGCATGTCGTGTGTCAGGCTTCCAGGCAACTTTTGGATCTGTAGTTCTAGGGACAGCCATAGTCTGACTGCTTGGATTACCAGTTGGCGCCGTCTAACGAGATCCTGAGCACAGACTAGGACCCCAGTGAAGCAAACCTTTGGGAGTTGCGGAGCTCTCAGGCTCTTCAGAGAAAGCCAGGACATGAGGGAAGCATGAGCCCCACATATAGGGAAACAAGATCCAGAGATAGAGCACCTACTCTCTTTGATTGGGCTGATTGGGCTGACTCATTCACTTATGGGAAGTCAGTGAATTCACAAGATGCTGAAATGTTACATCTCATTCCTTCGTACCCCACTCGCTAGAGATGTGCAATACTTAACAAGGACAAAGCACAAACTGTCCTTTGCTACCCATGAAGGAAAAAATAGGAAGAGGAAGACCACAACTGAAACAATCCATTGCAAAGGGGAAGCTGTTTTGAAGTATTTTCCAAGGACTATAGAAGGACCCCCTTTTACTGACAACCTTAGTTAAAACCATTCTTACTTGTTAAAGCAGCTCCTCTAGTTTTCTATACCAGGTGAAATTTTATCAGGCTACTTTCAGTGACTAGATATACTCGGAAGAATTTTTTTTAAAGTATTAAAATGTTCTGCAGATGAGAATTTTTACTTCTTCCCCCTAAGTTTGACATGTAGTGTTATGAGTTAAGTGTTGTATACCCTAATGCAATCTCCCCACACTTAAAGTCAATGAGGATATTTATGTCTTCTGGGTGTAGGGTGATTTTTTTTTTTTACTAAAAACTGAGCATTTTCCCAAAACAAATGCCAACTATTTCTTCATTATGTCTTAAAAGGATAACTCCCATGTAAGTGAATGTTCATGTCAAATGTTACTAAGTACAAATAGCACAATAACTAAAAATAGCTCAAATATTCTAGCTACATCTTGTCAACAGTCTTGCTCTAGCCAAGTTCCCCATTAATTGCACAATCTATATTTTGGGAAAGACAGAACCTAATTGTTTCCAAACAAAATTTCAAGCCTGCATAGGGTTTCCTTCCTCTGCTTGGTTTTGTTAAATGAATTAATCTGTAAAAAAGAGAATGTAGAAATAGGGACTCCTTCAAAAGCTCACTTTGCATGTGCATTTTATCAAAGGCTTTAATTATAAAGTTGCATGGGTAATTTTTGTTACGGTCACCTTTGGAGAGCTCTCCATTTTTTAGGGCATTACTTTCATCTTTTGCCTTTTTGTTCATAGATTTTATATGGACAAATCACAAACAGCAAATGCTAACTTAAAGAAAAGATATTTAATGCTACAAGGGCCTGAAAGCAAAAACAAAAAAAATTCTCTAATGTTGTTCAAGCAATATTGTATTAAAAAATTTATCAGCTCATTCAATCACTCTTCTAAAGTAAGAAATACAAGTTACTCATTTAGGACACCGAGTAAACCTTTTCTGAGTTGGTGAATGTTACTCAACAGATTTTTCTAGTACCCTTTCCAAAGGTACCAAAATTTTAAAATTCAAAGCATAGTATGTGGATACATGGGGAATATGAAGACGTATAAGACACAGTTCTTACTCCCAGGTTGATTAAATTGGGAGAAACCATCTTATTGTGGGAATTTTGTCTGAACTGCCCCAGAATTCTCCATTAACAAGTCACTTAAAATTCAGAAGCATTTCAACACCGTTAATGTGAACAGTGAAAAGCATCAAGGTGGCAGAGAGAGATGAGTAGTCATGGGAACGGATCCACACTGGATCCTGGTGTTTTCACCAGTGAAAGGTCCTTACAATGTGATCCTTAAAAGATACAACCCGGGGTGCCTGGGTGGCTCAGTGGGTTAAAGCCTCTGCCTTCGGCTTGGTCATGATCCCAGGGTCCTGGGATCGAGCCCCGAATCAGGCTCTCTGCTCAGCGGGGAGCCTGCTTCCCCCTCTCTCTCTCTGCCTACCTCTCTGCCTACTTGTGATCTCTGTCAAATAAATAAATAAAATCTTAAAAAAAATACATCGTACCCAGAGATTTCTATAATTCAGTGCTATGCTTTATATAAATTCTTATTTAATCCTCACAACACTTTGAGGGAGATCCTCTAGACAGTCTTCTTTTACAGGTAAAGGAACCAACACATAAAGGACAGCACTAATTTGCCCAGCATCCTGTAGTTTACTGAGTGGCAAAGTCAGGAATTAAATCAAGGCAGTTTGATTCAACTACATGTGCTTTTAACAAATATGTATAGGGTGTTTACACCATTTCGTCTTAATGTGATTATCACAGTTACAGGTGAGTATCACAGAAACACATATTTGCATGGGAAAAAGGTGGGCGGGTGTGTGTGTGCGTGTACACATGTATAGATACTAATGTCATTACAGATGTCCTCTCTGGACAGTAAGACTGAATGATTTTTTTTCTTATTATTATGTGAATTTATAATTTATAATTATAATGGTTGTTTACTGGTCACTTGTGTAATAAAATAAATATGAAATGTTATTTAAAAATAAAATAAAATAAAATAAAATGGGGGCGCCTGGGTGGCTCAGTGGGTTAAAGCCTCTGCCTTTGGCTCAGGTCGTGGTCCCAGCGTCCTGGAATCAAGTCCTGCATTGGGCTCTCTGCTTGGCAGGGCGCCTGCTTCCCTTCCTCTCTCTCTGCCTGCCTCTCTGCCTACTTGTGATTGCTGTCTGTCAAATAAATAAATAAAATCCTTAAATAAATAAATATATAAATAAATAAATAAAATGGAAACAATTCAAATTGATTTATTTAATAACTAAATGAAGACAAGTGAGGGGTGCTTGGGTGGCTCAGTGGATTAGGCGTTGTACTCTTGGTTTCAGCTCAGGTTAAGATCTCAAGGTTGTGAGATTGAGCCCTGCATCAGGTTTCAGCTGGGCGTGGAGTCCGCTTAAGATTCTCCCTCGCCCTCTGCACACCCTTCTCGCACACACACACTCTCTCTCTCTAAAAAACAAATAAAAAATAAAAATAAAAAATTGTAAAAAGGCTAACTTTAAAAAAATAATAAATACACGAGGATTCTATTCTCCTCTACTTCTCTTCCTCCTACTAATAATAGCTGTTTAATAATAAACTTTAAAAATATAAAAATAGCTGTTTGCAGGCATTTTTCAAGAACACTGCTGAGTCCTGAACCTGCATTATCTCATTTAATCCACACAATTTTTTTACAGCATAAATGTTATTTATTATCCTGCTTTTACAAATGGTAAAAGTGAGAAACAGAGGGTTTGTCCTCAGTCTTGTAACTGTAAGTGGCAAAGCTAGAATCTGAAGCCGATCTCAGAGCTTAAACTCCTAACCATCATGGCTGCGGTCTCTCCTGTGAGACAGGAGTGCTGGCTGGGAGGAAAAGACACGTCCAAGCATGACAACTCTGGATTCAGAGACTGAGGCACATGGAAGAATTGGTGGTGTTCTCAACTCAAAGCTGGACAGTTGGAGTCTTTCTCTCAATTCACATCTCAAGAAAAAATGTAAAACCATATTAAAGGTCTCCTGATGAAGGAAGACGATTCTCCCTAATCTTTAGTATTTTGTAAACATAAAATACTTGGCCACAATACTTCTCATTATGTTATGATCAGTTTTGTTGAATTTTCATAAAATAAAATTCAGAAACCAAGGTTTTAAAAAATATTTCCATAATTTGAATTGTTCTAAATTCCAATTACGAGTGTTTGCATTTCATTCCAAAACAGAATTTAATGTATGTTTAGGGGGAGATCAGGCATTATCTCAATGACTTAAGCATCCAATAAGAGAATGTAAGATTCTAAATAACCAAAGGGATGAGTTTAAGAGGAGCAAATTTTTTATTATTAACCCGGAAGAGATAATTACGGAAGTTTAGATGTATAACTGAATATGGATTTTTAAAATAAATTATCATGAGACATTAATTAATCTGGAAACTTAAGAAATTGCTCATGAGACCTGTTCATCTAACTTTTGACAATAGGTGTGAAAGTTTGGATATTTTTCAATCAACCTGGTGTTAACAGAGTCTCAGATTCTCTATTGATAATATGTTTCTAGCATGTTTGTTGGAGAGGTTCCTTAGGCTATAGAGGCAATGGGCATATATGGTTACGGAGTGATTATTAACATATTTTGTTATTGTGTTTTGCTTGCAGTGATGTTTAACTAAATAAATTTCTCCTAAAGCTAATTGTTTTTTTTTTTTAAATGCTTTTTTTTTTAAGATTTTATTTATTTATTTGACAGAGAGAGACACAGCAAGAGAGGGAACACAAGCAGGGGGAGTGGGAGAGGGAGAAGCAGGCTTCCCACTGAGCAGGGAGTCCAATGCGTAACTCGATCCCAGGACCGTAGGATCATGACCTGAGCCGAAGGCAGCCGCTTAACGAATGAGCCACCCAGGTGCCCACTGAAGCTAGTTGTTAAGAGGTGACAAAAATCTCTGCCGTGCTCGCCCTCTAGTTCTTAAGACAGGCTGCAAATGCAGCTTACGACAATTCTTTTCAAGTGAGTGCTTTGTGAATAATCAAATACATTTCCTCGTAAGAGCAATTTAAAATATATCAAAGCTTGTTTATTAAGAGAGAATCTCAATTTCTCTTGCAGAGACTTAATTTCATTAAATTCTTCATTTCATGTTTTTAACCCCGCAGTGGGTTACTTAGACCGCTTTCTTAGGGACAAAGGGAGAATTGCTCATCCATACTTCTTTAGTATTGGACAGCACTGTGATCCATTGCAAGCTCTAACCACACACACATGTTAAAAATAATTATATACTGGGCGCCTGGGTGGCTCAGTGGGTTAAGCCGCTGCCTTCGGCTCAGGTCATGATCTCAGGGTCCTGGGATCGAGTCCCGCATCGGGCTCTCTGCTCAGCAGGGAGCCTGCTTCCCTCTCTCTCTGCCTGCCTCTCCATCTACTTGTGATTTCTCTCTGTCAAATAAATAAATAAAATCTTTTTAAAAGATTATATACTGCTCTCACCCCATATTAGCACTGTCTAGTGGACCCATTAAATTGTTACTGGGTCTTCCTGTGGCACAGAGTCTATCAAGCTCTTTGCTTCCTGCTGGAAGGGTCTGAAAAGCCGAGAGACATTTTCCTCTCTTTTTCCTCTCCCCACTCTCAATCATCCTTTCTACATTTAGCTGAGTTCTTAATTCCTTTTGCTTCTTTAGGGGGAAAAGCAAAACTGCTGTCACCGGCAAAAACGTTCTTTCTTGCCCTTTCATCTCCAGGCAGATGAATCAATAAAATATGAAGACAAAAGTGCTCCATCTTCTGGCCGGCCGAGGATGGACGGGCACCCGCAGAGAGTCCCAATTGTAAAAGGAAGCATTTCACCTCAGGGACCAGATCCTGGAGACTGATGAATCGTCCAATACTGACAAGAATAAAACAGCCTTCTCCCGGTCTCAGACCTGAAAGAATTTTCTTCCAGGCTTCTCTTTTTTTCCCTTCATTCAACCCAAGCTGGCATGGCATCATCGGGCAAAGCTGCCCCCGGCTGCCCCTTCGTCCCCAGCACAGATGACTTAACCTTTCGAATCCCCAGTCTCCTTTTCTGCATAGGAGGTCTACCTTCTACATAGTTGTGAGGACTAAATAAGATTTGTAGAATACTGAACCCACATCACACACAGAGAAATCACTCAATACATGAGAGTTGCTCTGATTACAATAATTTCTGTGACATTTTTTCCTTTAACCATCTCCCTTCCATTCAATACAAATTTTTCAGTCCTTCCTAGGGTCAAGATGCTAAGTGCAGTAGTAGGGTCTTTTTTTTAAAAAAAAGTAACCTCTGTCTTCAATAAAGTCACAGTCTGCCTGTAGTCACAGGAACTTAAATCACTTTAACACAGGAAAAGATATGGTAGACAGCAAAAAAGAGCTATCCAGTGATCCAAGACAGCGTTTCTCAAACTGGGCTACATGCATTAGTCACTTGGGGATCCTGTTAAAATGCAGATTTGGGGGGTGCCTGCGTGGCTTAGTGGGTTAAAGCCTTCAGCTCAGGTCATGATCCCAGAGTCCTGGGATCGAGCCCCACATCGGGCTCTCTGCTCAGCAGGAAGCCTGCCTCCTCCTCTCTCCCTGCCTGTCTCTCTGCCTACTTGTGATCTCTGTCTGTCAAATAAATAAATAAAATCTTTTTTTAAAAAATACAGATTTTGATTCAGTAAGTCAGGGCAGGGCCTGAAATTCTGCATTTCCCTTCTTTCCTTCCTTTCTTCCTTCCTTCCTTGCTCTCTCTCTCTCTTTCTTTCTTTCTTTCCTTTTTTTTAAGAGAGAGAAAGCATGTGAGCATGACCGGAGGAAAGGCAGAGAGAGAGAATCTCAAGCAGGCTCCATGCCCAACACAGAGCCAATGCGGGGCTCAATCTCATGACCCTGAGGTCATGACCTGAGCTGAAATCAAGAGTTGGATACTTCACCTGATGGAGCCACCCAGGTGCCCCAGATTCTGCATTTCTAATAAGCACACAGGTGATGCTGATATTGCTGGTTTGAGGTCTACCTTTTAAGCAATATCATGCAGGATATAAACAGGGTTTGTATTTAGCTAGTGTGCAACATCATACCTGTGTCCTCTCAAATGCTGGATACGCTCTGATGGGCCGTGATCAATGACAAGCCTATTGTTAAACCTGTTGTTGAGTATCATGCTGGCTATAAACACTGCAGTACTCAGGTGGACAGCATCAATATCTCATTTGGTTTTAAAGCAAATATTTGGTGTTTGAGGACAGCCTTGAAAGACTGACAAAATTTTACTTATTTCTACTTATTTGTCTAGTGTACTCACTCTAACTTTCCTAAACACTACTGATAAACTGCTTATTTGGAATATAAAGTAACTTCTTATGATACCCTCTAAAACACTATTCCTCTGAACCTTTAAGAATAGGCAACTTCTGGGGTACCTGGGTAGCTCAGTGGGTTAAAGCCTCTGCCTTTGGCTCAGGTCATGATCTCAGGGTCCTGGAATCGAGCCCCACATCGGGCTCTCTGCTCAGCAGGGAGCCTGCTTCCCCTTCTCTCTTTGTGCCTGTGTCTCTGCCTACTTGTGATCTCTGTCTGTCAAATAAATAAAATTTAAAAAAAAAGATTAGGCAACTTCTTTGGAACAATTATGTCCCATTGGTTCTTCCCATGTTCCTATGGCTTCATTGCTGCCATTTCTAGCTTTGAAATGAAATTAAATAAAAATGTTCAGTGCCTTTCTCTATGTTGGAGACAAAATCTGGTCCTTTCCTGCTCCTGCGTTCTGGTGGCCAGATAGCCACTCTTGACTTGGATATCAGTTTTTAAGTAGGGGCTTTCACATAAAAATCTAGATACCCATCTTGGAAAATTGGGAAACCCAGCTGTCCAGAGCCCAAATTTACACTTGGAAGCAATCAGCTAGGGCAACACAACAAGACTACCTTTGGGGGTGGGAAAGGTGGAGAATTGGGTGGGTGGGAAGTGGGGGGGGAGCTGTGCCTTCAGAGTCTCCATACTCCGAGAAAATCTCATTATCCATCACCCCAGACGCAACTCACGCTCTCCTACAACTCAGCCTATGCAGGTATTAGCATTTATGACTCCATCTTCTGAAAGCCCAGGAGTCATCCCGACTTAGAAAAAAAAATATATGGTGTATCATTAATGATATAGAACCACTTACACATGGTGATTTTCAGAATACAAGGACAACTAGCTTTTTTCTAGGAAAATAGATCTTCATATAATAATCAGAGCAACTTTAAAGCTTTAGCTTTATTGGTTCGCAGTCTTGGTCTTCAACCATCATTTCCATGTTTGGTTCCAGTAGTTTGTTTCGTTCCTTTCCTCTTGCGGACTTAAAAGGGAATCTGAGTAAGAAGGAGGAAAAGGGTAAACCAAGGAATCAATACCCTGTTTCATTAGCAAAACATTTCTAAAGGTTATGCTAGCAACTTTGTGAATCACTGGAAAAAGCATCTAAAGTAAAGACAGAAAAAAGAGTATGACTTTTCCCAGCCTGGGCTCTCTACTCAGAGTTTTTTTTGCAAACTCGGTAAAACCCGTGTAAATCACTTTGGTTTCTTAGGCCTCACGAGAGTTCACAGAATCGGTGGGGTAGGGGGTAGAAAAGATGAAAGAAAATAATTCTGAGTCATTTTTAAAACATTTCAGATTGCTAATAATAGATATGCATTTAAGTTAAAACCCTCTTTTCTCACTTAAAATATTGGAGATCTTTTCCCTTCAGTATGTAAAGGTAATAAAACTACAACACTATAACAATACCAAGAAAACAGAGGCACTAATTGGTTTCCTTCAGATACAAAAAATTTTCCAATGTTTTCATACTTCAAAAGAGATAACCAGGGGCGCCTGGGTGGCTCAGTGGGTTAAAGCCTCTGCCTTCAGCTCAGGTCATGATCCCAGGGTCCTGGGATCGAGCCCCACATCTCTGCTCTGCGGGGAGCCTGCTTCCCCCCCCCCTCTGCCTGCCTCTCTGCCGACTTGTGATTTCTGTCTGTCAAATAAATAAATAAAATCTTTAAAAAAAAAAAAAAAAGAGAGATAGCCATTCTTTAGCATAACTGTTGAACAATTTGAAAGGCAGGCTTGCAAGGTAGATAGAACCATGGCAGGCCAAAACACTTCTCTCAACACGCCTTCCGAAGGCACCGCTACATCACTATTTAACTGGATGGCTGATGGGCTGGAAGAAGTTGGCTTGTTCTGAAGTTAAAAAGTCACCGGATACCTGGGGCACTATCTTGCCTCATCTAATACCGGTAAGATTCATGAATTTTCTCTACATGTCAGGAGCACAAGAGTTGGGAGTGCACAGCCCTCGGAATGCGTGGGACTCTGCTCTGCTCACTGGCAAGGACCTCACCTCTCGCCTTAAACTGAAGGCCAGAGCTAGTGAAGACTGCCTCCCAAGATTGCTGGAGAGATCAAACGTACCTATATTTTTGAGACGAGCAATACCAGAGCAACACATGATCTGATGAGTAAAAAGCTTAGAATACTGCTTGGTACATATGACCAGTTCGTTTAAAAAAGAAAAAAAAAAGTCCCTCAGCTCTGTAGTACTACTACCCTATTAAGAATTTCTTGGAAATGACTTACACATAATGTTTCTACTGCTGGCCTTCTTTCTATTCACTACTTATCCCCCCCTAATACTTCTGGAAACAGTTGAAATACGGAACAGGTTTTGTCTTGCTAACACTCTTACCAAAAGCTTGTCCAAAACAGTGCTTAATTAATGGAGGATAGCATTTAGTATTAGATGGTACGTAGGATAACTAATATGCTAAATTACTGGGGTACCACATAGAAGCTGAAATTCAAGGTGTTATTCAAAATCCAAGCCATTGGGGGTCTCTAGGCCCACAAACTGGGGGCGGTGGGGGGGAGAGAATCTTTCCTGGCTAAGCACTACCAAGGATTCCTGGTGTGGTCCCCCTGCTGCAGCGACCCATCTCACCCCTTCTTCCACTTTATCCTTCTCTGAACACCTGTTGTAGATGCCTGCCTCCTTGGCTTTCTATGACCTCCACCACAGACAGACCTCCAGCCTTAGAAGATTGATTCCTGCCTCCCTTGTCATTTCTTGCTCTCCAGTCAAATGACAAGATGCTATTTATTTCTCCATTTCTTGGCATGACTTAGATCATATAATACCTACACGGGCCAGTGGTATTACAGATAAATTGTCACTTCCCATGTACTCCCAAGGTCAGGAGCATTGCACACTAGGCAGGTGCTTACTGTATACAAGGCCCTGGTTAATATACAGCCAAATACCTTCCTGTCTATAAGCAGCTTACAATGGCTAAGGCATCTGTGTTATTTTCTCATATTAAAAAAAGGCATGTAAATTTTAAAGTAGAATTATATTCTGTAGGAGTGCAAAAGGAAGAGTTGTCTCCTTGCTGTTCTCTCCACCACTTTCTAGCCCTTTACCCTCCTTTATCTACTTTATTACCTTACCCCCTGTATTTCCCTGAATTGTTACATATCTACATTTTTGGTTATTTATCAGTAGCTATTTCCAACTCCCAGAATGTAAAATCCATGCAAGTGAGGACTTTGTCCTGATTCACAGCTCTGTCCCAGACCTGACACACAGAAGACCCTCAATAAATATTTGTTGAAAACAGGTCTTCCAGAAGAAGTGGACTTTGAGTTGGGCTTTGACCAATAAGAGGGGCCTTGATTAAGTGAGAAAGGGGAAAAGGATATTCCAGAAGGAGGCTTCAGCAAGAACATGGAGGTCTCTAAGTACAATTTAAAAGAAGTAATAAAGTGGTTTTAATACAGAGAAATGAAAAGCTCTGGTGGAATTTAACTACTTAACTAATTTTAAGAAAGAAAATAATGTTTGCAACAGTATTATATTTTAGACATTTCAATGACGTTTATGGGCAACCTAAGTGGTTTTAGAGTAACCCAGGTCCCAAAGGGATAAGCTGCAATGTAAAGATGTATTTGTTAAGAAGGTAGAGAACATACTGAATCCAGAAAGTAGAGGAGTTAGGGAGGAGAAAGAGAAATGAAGGAGTGAAAAAGGTGGAGGGAAAGAAGAAAGCCAGAGCACCCACTACGGCTTAGGAGTGTCCTTTAATTTTATCTCATGAATTTATTTTTAAAAAACCTGTGTTGCATTCCTGGCTGCCCCGTTTTGACGACCCTATCCATGGGTGACCGCCATCTTGGATTTTGATTCTTGGTGATTGTACTGCATTAGAGAAAACAGATGGGAGGCTGTGGGAGGAGGTGTTATATAGTTTCTATAGTTTCTGCTCACTCCTCTAACAAAGACCGGGGGCTTTGACTTTATGCAGGAGTTTGCATCATCTATAGAAATCTCTTTTGATTCAAGAAAAATCCAGAATCATTGCCAACGTGAGTCATTAATGGATATGAGGAAGAACAACATTGTACTCTGTCTCTCCACTGCCACGCACCTCCTCCCCCATGGGGCCACCTAATGATGAATTTTTTAAAGAACAATGTTTATAGTTTTCCAAATAGTATTTGTTCGAAAGGTTTGTATCCAAATCTTGCTCTGGAAATTCATTGCCTTGCGGGCACGGTCTGCCACCCTGTTCCCAACTTCCCTGAACAGGCTGTCTTGCTTCAAGTCAAAGGTAAGTGTCTCCTCGGCACTGCAGATAACCAAACCAGCTCCCTGATGAACTCCAGCAAATGGAATGTAAGCCCAGGTAAAGGGGGCCACAGATATAATGCTTCCTGACTTTGGTTTGGTCCAGTTTTCAGCCCTGCTGTCCCAATCTATTTTCTGGTATGAAATTCAAAACTCACCATGTCTCAGTTGCCTTTAAGGGGAGGCCTCCATTGTCCTCACTGGGGAGAAGGAGGGATTATGAGTTGCTCACAGCTGCCTCGAGAAGGGAAGGAACTTCATGGAGGAATAATTTATCCAAACTCACCCAGGTCTGAATTATTGAGAGCATATAGCAAAGAATGTGAAATTCAGAGCCAACTGGAAATGCCCCCCTGGCCTCTAAAATTCTACAATAATAAAAGCCCTTAGGGAAGACTGCATTGCTCCTTCATTGCCTGAGAAAACAGACTAATTCTACAGTTCCAGGAATTGGAATATTAAAAGCGTACCAGCCAGCCACCCCTGGGAAACGCCAACCCCCAACAGCGCCTACAACCAAGTGGGTGATGTGGGTTAGACCAACTCTGGGAACATTCTCGGTGCTTAAACAGAGCCTCAGGGGGACCGAACAGAGAATGTGGTAAAGGGGCCCATTGACTTTTTTTGTGTGTGTTCATCATCCTCTTTCTATAAAAATGGATTTATTTATTTATTTATTTATTTATTTATTTTTTAATGCAAGCTAGAGAATAAGCACTTCCATTCCTGCAACCCAGCCAGGTCTGGGATGAAAGCAAGTCCTTCAGAAAAAAAGAATGAAACTACAACCCACAAACCGTGGAGGGGAGAAAGGTTTGGAAGATGAAAACTCTTTTAGTGTCGTCAAAACAAAATCTTGATCAAAGCACACACCTCCCAGTCTTGAAGCACAGTATAAAGAAGGCACTGTGTAGAACAAAAGACTCCTTGGGAGAAAGAACGGAAACAAAGGAATGTTTGGGAGACGGGGTGAGACAATGACATTCTCCCCAGATCAGGAAGGAAATTCATCCCGGAAATAAAGGGCGCAAAAGAAAGACAAGTGCAAAGCAGAAAGAGAACGTGACTGTGACACGTTGGGCCAGGGAGCTGGTATGACAATATTTTCTCATAGAACGACATTCTATTTCATCACCATATGCTCTAGGAAAACCCAATATGTTCCTGACAGACTTCTAACATTCTTTCCCAAGATGGTTAAAGCTTTAGGGAACGTGTCAAAGATACTTAGCACCCACTGCATTTTTGAATATTACACATCAGTAATTCTCCGGCTCATGAATTTTAATAATTCACAATTCAGTTTGCCAATCACTGTCCCAGGCACCAGCCGATAAAAACAGGCAACAGCAGATCCTGCTTGGGTTTTGCTCCAGAATGCTTGGAGACTGCGAATAAAAATTAGATACGTATAAAAAAAAAAAAAAATTCTTTTTTCCAGGAAAATGTATGCCAGGATGGGATGCAAACATGATTTCAAGAATTATTTCAAAACACAGGTCAGTGCTATTTCAAAGTACAGCTCGCTAGGTATGCCAGGAAAGGAGTGAACGTTGGAGGTTTAATCACTCAATCACAGATAGACTACTTCAGACTAAGTAACACAAGTGAGAATTAAGCAGGAGATTAAAATGAGCTGCCTGGCCTTCTGCTCTGCACGCCTCTGAGCTCTGCCTACAGCTTCCTCTCTGCATCCACCTGTATTTGCAAATTTCTAACCACCTGCGGATTTCTAGCAACTGCTCTGGCCTCTTTGTCACAAATGGAAGAGTGCCCAGGAAACCATAAGGCATTATATAAATACCGAGTCTGTGCTGCACCGTTCATCAGGATATCCTAGTGTAAAATTGATATCTATTTCTTCCTTTTATCTGGCTTCCTTTTCTTCTTCTATGCTCTTTCTGTCAAAGGCTCACTGGATCCTTCCCGTCACCTGAGCCGCCAGTATAATTGTCCTTCATTTCCCCTTTCCTCACCTTGCCCTCTCCGGTTACCAAAAGCCGGTTAGCTCTCTAGTGGGCCCCCTCACTAACCCAGCCTTTGAACCTTTGTCCTTTTCCTGTTGCCATTTCCCAAAGCCAGACCCTCATGGGCTCGACCTACGCCCTGCTAAAAATCTCTTAATAGCTTCCTGCTCCCAGTTTGGGTCCTCTCCAATTCATTCCTTTTTTTCAGACCCGGTGAATCTCTCCAAAAATATTACTTTCATCTTGCGCTTGTCTGCTCAAAAACAAAGGCAAGCACTATTTCCGGGATAAAGAACAAAGTCACCATTTAATAGCCCAGGGCCAAGGTAGGCACCCCAGCTCTTTGAAGCTGCACCTTCCATGGCTTCTCAAAACAAGGCCTTTGAGGCAGGTGGATTGTTCCACTCCCAGAAACTATGCAATTGCCAGTGGCTGCTTGTCCTGCCTGTGGCACCTTCCTCCTCTTTCCACTTTTGAATCAGAGTTCCCAGTTCAGCCACCCAGCATCTTGGGCCACCATTGACCACAGGTTCACGCTGTCTGGACCCTCACTTGGTGCTTATTCAAGGTCTGCTGTGTTTCACATTCACATGCATGAACATGCAGATGAGTCTTTTATTTTCCCCAAACAGATGCAAGCTCTGCTAGGGTAGTCACCTGCATGTAACATTTATTAAGCACCTGCTGTGTGCAGAGTCCTCCCTGAGGTAGCACAAGGGTAAAGCAATGGCTTAGTTAGGGCTGCTATCACAAACCATCACAGACCGGGTGGCTTATAAACAACAGGTTTATTTCTCACAGCACTGGAGAGGGGAACATCTGAGCTCGGGTGCCAACATGGTCAAGCTCTAGGGAGGATCCTCTTCTGAGTTGCAGACTGCCACCTTCTCATTGTATCCTCACATGGTAGAAAGGGGAGGGAATTCTCTGGGGGTCCCTTTGATAAGGGCACCAGCCCCCTTAGTGATGCTCAGGTCCTGATGAAGGCCTTCTTCTGGGTTGTAGAGGACCGACCTCTCACTGAGTCCTCACAAGATGGAGGCGAGGGATCTCTCAGAGCCTCTATAATAAGAACACCAGTCCCCTTCGTGAGGTCTCTGGTCCTCATGACTTCATCACCTCCCAAAGCCCTCACCTTCAGATTCTGTCACCTCGGGGTTAGGATTTCAGCATATGAAATTTGAGAGGCACAGACATTCAGGCCATTGCAGAAGGGTTATACTTCTCGTTCATTCCATGAGAATAAATAGAATACTCTGCATATCCCAGCTGTCCAGTGCCCCTCTCAAGTGAATCGATTTCCATAATTTTTATATTATAAAATTATGATTTTACAATCAAACTGTCCAAATGAAATCCCAGAAATGCCTTCCTCATTTCATAGTAGGGAAACTACTATCAAGATGGACTCTGTTATTCACCCAATGTATTGGTAAGAAAATTAATATCCAGACACACATATTGGTCTTCCGTTTTCATGCTCCAACTGGCGAACCTTTCTATGCCACTTCAAGAAAGATGTGTCCTAGATTCAACTTTTTCCACTGGTAATTAATGAATGGTTCTCCTCCCCCAGGCATTTTTGGCTTCTGTCCCCTGTTCAACAAGGCACCAAGACTTACATTCTGACTCTTATTTTTTCACATGCTTCTCTTTATTTAGACTCAATCATATGAAGCTCAAGTCTTATGGAACGGGAGCCAAAGTCAAATAAATCAGAATGGATGCTTTTTACACTCACATTCACATCGCCATAGTTTATAGCCACACAGACAATTCCTGAGTTTTCCTGACAATTACAGAAATTTCAAAAACTGGGTTTGATCCTCCGCTAGTTCCTACTAGATAAAAACACATGTGCCGCCAGGAGCACTTTACAATTATCATAAAGAGACTTTGGTGCAAGATGGATTGAGGAAGCACAGGCTTTGTCTTCACATCACATCAATTAGGAGAATGAAAAAGAATGCCAGATGATTAGTGTTCACATTGGTTTAGTAGAAACAAGGGACTCAAGACTGAAAATCAAACAGTCCACATGGAACATGATTTTAAAATATGTGAAATATTATCAAAAGTATATAAATCAAAAAAAGATGCACAGAAAAAAAAAAACCTTAATACTGAGAGGTTACAAAGGTTCCCCCCGTCCCAGGGATATTCATTCATTCATTCATTCATTCACCAAGCGTACACTCTTAGAGAATTTATTAAGTGTCCGGTACCTTATGAGGCATTGAGTTGTGAGACTTCTTTCAGTTCTCCAAACTTCTGCAAAAACATGTATTAATTTTATGATGAAAAATAATTTATTTTATTTTTTAATTAAAATGTATTTTATTTTTTTAATTAAAATTAGTTGTGGTGGTTAATTTTATGTGTCAACTTAGTGGGGCCACAAAGTTTCCAGATATGGGGTTAAACATTATTCTGGGTGTGTCATGAGTATGTATGTACCTACATACATAATATATCATGTAGGTGACGAGGTAGACTGATCTACTTACCTGCCTATTTTTTTGTTTTTTCACCATTAAACATAATGTTTACAGAAAATCGATAATTAAGACTTCACTAGAATCAAGAAAATGTATTTATTTAAAGACACTCCTGGGTGCCTAGGTGGGGATCAGTTGCTTAAGCATGCATAGCTCATGTGGTGGTCTCACAGTCATGAGATCGAGCCCCAGGATAGGACTCTGTGCTCAGTGCAGAGTCTATTTCAAATGCTCTCCCCCTCCCTCTTTCTCTCCCAAATAAATAAATAAAATCTTTAAAAAGATAAAGACACGGGGCGCCTGGGTGGCTCAGTGGGTTAAAGCCTCTGCCTTCGGCTCGGGTCATGATCCCGGGGTCCTAGGATTGAGACTCTGCTCAGCAGGGAGCCTGCTTCCTCATCTCTCTTCTGCCTGCCTCTCTAATTGTGATCTCCATCTGTCAAATAAATAAATAAAATCTTTTAAAAATAAAAAAAATTAAAAAATAAATAAAAAGATAAAGACACTACTGAGACAGTGAAATTCACTGAGCCTAGAAGAAGATCGTTGTAATGTCTATCTGACAAAGTACTTGTATCCAGAATATACAGAGCATGCTTAGAAATCTGTATGAAAAAGACAAAACAACCCATTAAAAATGGACAAAAACCTTGAGTCAACCCGGTATAAGTGAAATATACAAATATAATTAAGCACATGAAGAGGTACTCAATATCATTAATCATCGGGAAAGTGCAAATTAAAATCCTAATAACTTACTACAATGCATTCGAGAATGGCTTAAAATGGATACAACCTAAAAAAAATATATATATATATACACCCTGACAATTGCAAATTACAAGCGTTGGCAAGAATGTGAAGGAACTGAATTCCCATGCACCCTAGGGGTAGCTTACGAGTGGTTGGTAAATGTCACTTTGGAAAACTGGCTGTACCTACACGAGCTGAGCATTTCCACCACCTAAGATTGAGCAATTCCATTCTCAAGAAAATGCCCAAGGAAATGCATGTGTTTACCAAAAGACACACACAGGAATTTTGTAGCAAAGTAATTATACTAACCAAAACTTGAAAATGACTCAAGTGTTCATCAATAGTAGATTGAAGGAATAAATCATAGTATTCACGGGAAGGAAAAGCGAAAATCCACCACCCGTAGCCATTGTGTATCTGAACTTCAAACAATGACTTAAACAAACTAGATACGAAATGGTATGTACAGTCTGGTTCTACTTACATCAAGTTCAAATCAGGCATAATTAATTTAGGCTGCTAGAAGTCACAGTTGTGGCTTCCTCTGTGTTTAGGAGTTGGGGGAACGAAGTTTCTGGGGTGCTGGTGGTTTTTTGGTTAAAGTGGCTGGTGACACCAATATTTTCATTGGATAAAATTTCATTGAACTACACACCTAAGATTTGTGCCTTTTTTGGCATGTATGTTATACAACAATTTAAGATAAAGTTTAGTAAACGGCACCACCCAGTCTGCTAAAACAGTTCTCATGAAGCATTCAAAGTCCTTTAGAGATGAGGGTCTGGTAAAATGTTCTTGCTTCTCCTTCCTCCCCAAAAATAGTCAGTGATCTCTTCCCTTCATGTTTTCACAACAGCATTTGACCTGGATTATGTTCTCCATCTACTTCTTCCTGTCAAAAATTCTTCCCTCCCTTTTAAGACTGAGTAAACAATTCCCTCTTATATATGAAGCCCTCCCTCACTTCCTTAGGAAACATTTCAGTCATGTTCTACTGTTTCACGGTCCACTGGTCACGTTCACTGCCTCTTCACCAGCAGACACCTTTTGTTTTCCTTTAACTATTTACAGCATTCTGCCCTCTTATTCTAGTTATTTTTGTTTCTGTGTTTTCTCTGCTTAAAGGGAAAGATTACATCTCCATCGTTTTCTTAAATATTATCCTATTCCACAGACAGCCCCTTGAGCCTGGATATACTACTTATTCTTTCACAATTTCCAAATTTACACCTCCAGCCAGCCCTGTCCCTGGAGCTTGTCCTGTGTATCCATCTGCCAACTCCTTACCCCACTGGGATTCTAACCCTGACCCATTCCCCTCAAACCTGTGTCTTCCATTCTTTAAAAAAAAGGCGACTCCATGAGTCACTCAGGTCAAAAGCCTTGGAGTGACCCTTACCTCCTCTCTTTCAACATCCTGTATCTGATGCATCAGTAAATCTAGTCAATGGTGCCTTCAAAATATAACCTGAGGCTGGACACCTCTGCCCCTAGCACCTTCTTCAAGTCACATTGGTCTCTGGCCTAGAATAGCCCAACAGCCTCCTGCCTTTGAACTTTGCCCTTCAGTCTGTTTACATACCGGTGGACATATCCTTTTCAAAATCTAGGTCATATCACTTTCAGTCCTCCACGGACAGCACTGATTGGGCTTCCCATCCTCGACAGAGGAAAAGCTCTTCTCTACCCAATCTCTTCCTCCTCCAACTCCTCCTCCTCCTCCCCTACATCCCTACTGCTGGCCTCCTTGGTACTGCTCCCCTGCCCCCGGCATTGTTCCCCCTCTGGGACTTCATACCACCATCCCCTCCCCCAGGCATGCTTTTCCTTCTAGGAGCCAAGGGGCTCACTCCCTCACGTCCTTCAAGACCTTGCTCAAACATTACCTTCGCAGTCAGGCTCCCCTACATTCAATTGCATTCCCACGCTCCCCACACTGCTGTTCCTCCATCCTTGCCTTTCAATCCCCTTATCATAGCATTTAACACCCTCTATATGCTCTACAGACATCCTCTGTATTATTTAGCTTTGTATTGTCTGCTTCCTCCACTAAAAAGTTATCGGCAAGAGGACAGACTGTTGGTATCTATTGTATTCATTAGTATATCCCTGGAGTCTGCTAAAGGATTAAGCACCTAACAAATTTTTGCTGCGTTAAGGAATAAACAGTAGGTATTTACCAGATTATCTAGGAATGAATGAATAAATGAACAAATAAAATAACTCCTAGATTTTTCTTTCCCAGAGATACATGTGACAATTTCTATCTTCCTCTCCACATTGGATAGAAATATTGCTCCATTTCACATTTACCTGCCTTCTTAAATAGATGACATCAGGACCATTGGACCCGGTCTTTGTGACTCCAGGTCTTTGATAGGAACCTACCCCGAGGCATAACAATATAGTCACAGCCTATCGAAACCTACAAAGTTGCCTTTGCCTCCAGTGAGCTCTATACCCGCTGTTGTCACTTCTCTCCAACTTCCCACTGTGCTTTCCTTGAATCTATTTTGGTCAAGCTTTTTCCTAATTTTCATTTTCAGAGTCAGCCTTATTAAAATCGTTAGAAATGTGTCTGTTGGCGCTGAGTAAAAACTAAGGGATTTGCCAAGGAGTTAAATTCTATAGGTCAGTATTCAAGCGGAGCTCAACATCCCCTTTTATTTCTGATAAGCAAGTCTGCTTCGTTCCAAGTTTCCACTGTGCTGGCAACTGCAAGGACAAGGTAAATAACTTCTGAACACTTGAGAAAATGAGCTATTAATGACATGTTGGGTAATATGTATGTGAATATACATTCCTTGGTACATATATGTGCAAAATATGCATCGTGACATATTTTAGGAGTCTGCAGCACAAGCCTTCTTCAACATCAAGGGGAATGCAAAAATATTGGATTTTATTATGGCTAAATTACTCTTTTAAAGAAAGTTATGTGCTAAAAATTCTCATTTTTTTCAGTTACATAACTCATTCATACTTATTAAATTCACTATTTGCCTTTTCTCAGATTCATATTTAACACAGAAATTTCATGATTTACTTTTCAAAGGTCAGAACTATTTTAATTGCTTTTGAAAGTGAGATGATCCTAGTTCAATCACACAGTATTAATTCCATCTTTCTGTGCAACTAATTTAATAGTCCTTTAGCCTATGGATACAAGAAGTAGTTCAGAGTTTTTGAAGACTTGTAACCAGAACCCCTTTAAGTCTCAGGATGACCTGATTAGGTTAATAAAAGCTCCCTGAACCCTTCCCATTTCCCTGGTGAAGCATCCATTGTATGAGGACCTAAAGTAGTAATATGTCCCTGGCCTCTTCTATCCCTTTTATGCTTTTATCTTGTTTTGGTTAGTTTTTAGTTTGTTTTGTCTTAGTCTATCAACAATGGAAAAGCAGGCATCGCTTCAGAGAAAGACACTTGAAACTTCCCAGGGCTAATTTCTGTCTCCAGTGCTCTGAGCCACCCCTACCCAAACCCACTTCCCAGCTACTCAAGTGTGCCACACTATGTCCTCTCCGTCTGATCTTCTCAATATAAGTTCCTCCCTCCCCTGTCCATCCCCAGCCAACTTCAGTTTATGGTGCTGGGGGCTGAATTGGGTCCTCCCAAAATTCGTATAGTGAAGTCCTAACGCCCAGGATCTCTCAATATGACTAGAAGTTTCTATGGGTGGAACCTAATCCAATAGACAACTGTCCTGGTAAGAAGGAAAGAGTGTGACACAGATGTGTGAGCGCACACAGAGGAAAGATGATAGGAGGGCCCACCATGAAGGCGGCATCTGTAAGACAAAGAGAGAGAAGGCTTGGAAAAAAACAAACCTGCCTACATCTTGCTCTCGAACATCCAGCCTCCACAACTCTGAGGGGGAAAAAGAAAAGAAAAAAAAAATCTGTTTAAACCACCCAGTGTGTGGGATCTTGTTATGACAGCCCTAGAAAACGAGGACATGGAGCTTTGCCGCTTGCTAACCATGGGATTTCTCTACTACGATGAGGACTAGTCCTGCGTTTAAGAGTTGTTTGAAGAAGGAAGCAAAACATATGAAGTTCCTAATTTTATTATACATGACATTACTGAAATTTTTCAAATTTAAAAAACTGAACAGCATTATTTCATATGATATAATTGGAGCTCCATGTTCATTGTGCTGTAAAAAACATAAAATTCTTAATTACATCGCATTTGAAACATAATCTTTGACCATGGGTCTGCACATGTCCTATAACTTTATTCTTTCCTTTGACAACTGAACCACAGTTGACTGGCTTAAGATCAATAAATGTCTAATTAAGGATAAATTGTCTCCGTTTTTGGCATCCAGATAATCTCCATCTTTTTCTAAATTGAATTAAGTTTAGGAGATCAAATTACTTATCATTAAAACCAGCACTCTTATGCTTTCCTTTTTCCATTCCATGCATTTTTATAAAATATGTGCAAAAGTGCAACAAAATTCAAATTATTGCATAAAACACCACTATAAATATTAAAATGGAGAATGTCACCAGAACCAAACTATGCATTGAAAGGCAGCTCTCCCAGGCTAAAAACATCGATTTGTCATTCCAGATCCTAACGTCCACATTTGGCCTGGAAAAAGCAATTAAAGGATTAAATGTATAATGATCCAAATGTGGTTTGTATGCAGCCACTCAATTGGCTGAGTGCTTTGTTCCCAATAAGCAATAGCTATTATTATTATTGTGGTTGTCATTTTTATTATAATTTTTGGTGTTATTACATAAATATACTCTGGGTCATGTGCCTAAACACACTGCATGGGCCCACGGTCTTCCAGCAAACCTTGGCGGAGCCCTGACTATGGCAAGTTCAGGACTGGGTGATGGCAGTGTGATGGACAGGATGGGTTCCTTTCTTTGCTTATACTCTAAGAACAATTTACACAAATGAGCGGATCAGCCCCAGCGCAGCGTGGCCAATGACACAATCCAGGTGTGTCAGGAATGCCTGACCATCGCCCAGCTCTCTATCTCTTATAGAGAAGGGTATTAGAGCAGAATCAGGGGATGTCTGAGAAGGATCTGGAAACCTGAACAAGGAAACAGAAATTATTTAAAACTTCTCTTCCGTCCCAGTGCTGGCTAAATTATACGTGATTACTTGTTCCAAGACTGGTTGGCAGGTTTGCTTTCTTCTGAGATCTCTCTCCTGGGCTTACAGAGAGCCCCCTTCTTCCTGTGACCTCAACTGGCCTTCCTCTGTGTAGCCTCACACGTCTGTGGCACCATCTCCCCTTCTTATAAGCACACCAGACATATTGGTTTAGGACAGGTCTATGCAGCAATCTACTTTACCTTATTACCTCTTTAAAGGTCCTATCTCCAAATACAATCACATTTTTTCTGAAGTACTAAGGGTTAGGGCTTCGCTATATCGATTTAAGGAAGAGGTAATTCAGCCCATAACATTGTGGCGTGACCTAAAGTTAGTAAGTCTAAGTTCATTTAATACTCTTCTCATGGTCACTGCCGATCAGTATTCTTTCAGCAATTCTACTAATAATCATCCCCTTGCATGTACTGAGGCTTTCATATACATTTTTTTTTTAATCCCAAGACATTGGGTATGAGATAGACACTGTTGCTTCAGGGGGAAAACCATAACTCAGAATGCAACATTGTCTGATAAAACTTACGTAGTTAGTAAATGGTACAAGAGGTTGTCTTGGTCAGTTCAGGCTGCTATAACAAAATACCACAGACTGGGTGGCTTATAGACAACAGAATTTTTTTTCTTACAGTTATGGAGGCTAGGAAGTCCAAAGTCAAGGGGACAGCAGTTTCAGCATCTGATAAGAGCCTGCTTCCTGGTTCCTAGACAGTTGTCTTTTCGCCATAACTTCACATAACAAAAGAAAGAGAGCTCTCTGGGGCCTTTTTCATAAGGGTACTAATCCCATTCATGAAGGTTCCACACTCGTGACTTAATTATCTTCCAAAGGCCCCATCTCCTAATACCATCCCTTTGGGGATGTGCTTTCAACATATGAATTTTGGAGAACACCAACAGTCTACAATAGAAGTGACTGCTTAGCTCTTCTGACCTCCTTTCAGAAGGTCATCAGATATCTAGTCAAGGGTACTTTCTACTATACCATCATGCCCTGCGTTCTCATAAAATGTTGAGCTCTGATATGGATCACAACAGCCCCCACTTTCTCAGATTATCCAGATGCTCCAAACAATTCACATTCATCACAGACTCATAAATAGAATGATAAGAGGAATCCTGAAAGACAGCTGTTCAACTCTCCACATTTCACTGATCAGGAAACCAAGGCCAGAGAACAAATAACAGGCCCAAGTTTATATAGGAAATAAGCTAGAGACTGGGACCAGAAGTCAGTCTACGTTGGTCTGTCCTACCGATAATACTGTAATTTATTAACCAGACCTTTGTGGAGCCAGACATGTGGCAATTCAGAAGAACAAATCCTCAGCCAGACACTCCTGGATTTGAATGTCTTTCCCATGATATATAGCAGCTGTCACTTAAACTTTTAGAACCTCACTTTCTCTTCTGAAATACAAGGATAATGATAACAAGTCAGAGTTAACTGAGATAATATAGGTAAAGGACATAGAGTTGTACCAAATATAGTAAGTACTCATTGAGGGGACCACGACATAAACACCTTCATTACATGTTACATAGGTATGATGTAGATGCTATAATAAATATCATGTTAGTTTCTCAGGGCTGGCGAGGTTTTGCCTGTCCCAATGCAGGATTGCGTAATTGAGTTTCAGAGACCACAAAGGACTGCCTTCAGTGGCTGTGTTTGGGGTTACTACTCCAAGTTTAGAAAACATAAAGATAGAAAATTGCTGAACCCAGTGAAATGCCAGATGTTTCAGAAGAGTTGGTCTACCAGTCAAGTCAATATCACATCTGGACAGAGACTGGTCATGAACATCTTTCTCAATAATATGCATACATTCCTAAATCCAAATATTCTTAACAGAGGCAAACATCCTGGATTTCTGTGTATAACTCCACCTAACCTTTCCATTTACAATGTTCGATGCTAGATACATTTTTGCTGGTACGTTCCCACCACACAATTATTACCCTTTTCTCCTGGTCAAAGAGTCTACATTTCTGACACCACCAGAGGAAACAACGCAATTTTATTTTTAAGCTACTATTGTTTTTAGTTCCTTTGTCCGCAAAAACCATAATGAGACCCATACAGGGTATCCAATTTTAGATTTGGTGTGCTACCAGGATATTTTCTTTCAGGAGAAAAAAATTAGAGGAAATTACTGTACAAATAATCATGTCCCCTGGTGACTGCTGGAGACCACTGGGCCAAATAGTTTATCACTCCTGAGACTTTGCCATGGAAACCACCCTATCTGAAGTGGCTCCTGAAGAAACTCCACATTCTCGAGACCTTCCCAGATGGAAAAATCTGGTTTGAGGAACGAAGAAAGCAAGAAGAATTTTGCTCAGGGATCATAGACTTTATAATCTAGGTTGAGTTATTACTTTCCTTAATGCAGAAACTTGGCCAAAGAGATCAAATAAACATTCTGAGAATTTTATAGGAAGAGAACTCTCTGGCAGTGATTAAGGTCAGCTAAGCTGGAGCCTGATCTCTCAGCTTAAAGGCAGAGAAGATGGGGAACCCCAATTCAAGCTCAACTGTTAAGTCATTCCTGACACTTGACTGTGAGGACAGCTGGTGCCACAACTTCCTGTTTTGTTCTGACTCACATGTATCACTGATGCAATGTCATATTAATTTGCAGAAATGGGGACTTTTTAAGTTACATACACGTATAAATTTTAAACCACCGATGCATGGATTATGGCAAAAAGATTAGAGGCTATGACTCTGTTTCTTGTCATCTGTTTTTTGCCTGGGAAAAAAAAATAAATTAAAATATATAAAAAAATATTCAGGGTAGAATATCATTATGAAACAGAAATGTATGCAATTCTTTCCTCCCCTTCTGTTTGTTAAACTAGGAGAATAGGTCTCTCCTCTCTTCCCCTTGGGCTTCTAGATTATACACATCCTCACATATATCAAGAATTTTAAAAATATACGTAATATCTCATTGATCAGAGAGGGAGGAGGAAATGCATAAGAGAGAAACATGGGTTCTGCCAGGCACTGCTACAGGGGTTCTCTCCTTCATGATGTCAGCCACTCTTGGAAGGAGACATCAGTAGCCCCCTGTAGACCTAACAAGTAAGCCTTGGAGAGACTCAGGGAAGGTGAGGGGGTAGTGAGAGCTGGGGCAGCATCGGGTTGGCCCACTGTTACCACAGATGCCCTGCCAGAGGCAGATGTCCCCCCACTACACACACACACAGTCTGCTGCCCCAGCTATGGGAAAGATCACACTACAGGTTTATTTTCAATCACAATGAGATAGAAATGTTCAGAAGAGAAAAGAAGGGAAATTCAGGAGGAAGGGAAGGACAGTTGGAGAGAGAAGAACCTGGGAACAGAACCCCCAACCTCTGAAAACTACAGGTTTAGAAGGCTGCCAAGCATGAAGAAAGTAAGTTCTGTCTGTCCCTCCAAAGAAATGTCTTCAGGAAAAAAAAAAAAAAAAAGTGCCATTAACAGCTTTCTTTTCCCAGAAACTAGAGTGTTTTTCCCTCAGGCCAACGGCCATGAGATAACTGATTGTATTTTCATTTTTGTTTTGGCCCCAAACAACTGAGAATGACATTTACAGCTCAATTCTATTAACTCTTGGACCCTCTAGCCTAGATATTTATTCTAGCTCTTTACCTGGCTTTGTCTTTTTATATTTATATATGAATCATTTTTTCCCTTTCATTCAGCCAACAAATATTTATCAAGTATTCACTATACACCAGGCACTGAACTATGTGTTGGGTTCCCAATGGAAGTGACACACAAACAGTCTCTTTTTCAGGAAGACAATGAAACTGTCACACGAAAAGTACAAGGAAGGAGAAGTACAGGGTGGTAGAGCACCTAGAACAGATGGACTTGAGCTAATTCTGCCGGTATCAGGATTGCCCCAGGCAGGTGACATTTGTACTGAGATCTATAGGGCGTTAACTAAGAAAAAGGGTAAGTGGGGAAAGGTCGGAGTTGCAGTGCACTTCAAGCAGAGAGCACAAACTTGCCAGTCTCTAGAGTGGAAAGAGCTTTGACAGCAAGGGAAGGAAGCCGTCTTGAGATAGAAAGACCACATCAACATGTAGATAGATACGTTAACAGAGAGAGAAATATTACAGATCTTGGTCTTTGTCCCAAGAATGCTGATGAAGGTATTAAATGACTTGCTCAAAGTCATTCAGCCAGTGAACAAAGATGTGTGTAGGAAATATCAACAAAGCAAAACTGAATCAGCTTGTAGCTAATAATCAATGCTACAGAGAAATCCGAAATAATCACTAAAATCATTATATTTGTGCTGTCACATATAGGGCATCACAAAATTGCTGTTAAGCCAAAAATGTAATACAGATCTTGTTCAATAGTTATTATTAAATTTACTATTACATACCCAGTTTACATAAGATAAAACTGATGTTCAGAGGAGTTGAATGATTTCCTTGAGATTACTCCAGAAGAGTAACCAACATGGGACTAGGAATCAGGACTGTTGAATCAACACTTGGTGTTGTCCATGAAGCATGCCTCACATGATACTTAGGTGATCCTGTAAATTCATGTTCAAGACTGAGTATCAGGAAACAAATCAGAGGATGTAAACTTTTCTGTGAATCTGCCCTTGAGCTCTATTCTTGAGGCATATAAATGACAGTGAAGGAGAAAATGTGAGGTAGATTTTATAAATTATTCTAATAAATGGGAAGTCATTATCTAGATTATTCATGCAAATGCATGATTGATCTTGAATTTTTACAAAGGAAAGAAAACAAAACATCCTTCACCCCTGAAAGGTAATTTGAAATTTGTTACACTTAAGATGTTAAAAAATCTAGGTAAGCCTTAGCTTTACACGCTTTGATTTTAAAAAGCTTTCACTCTTGGGCAGAAAATTAAATGTTCTTATTCCTATCCCTAATGAGAGGAAAAGAAAAATCTGAAGGAGTGTAGAAAAACTGTTACATCGCTTCACATAAACAACGTTCTCTGCTGTTGAGTGGTTCTTATAAGAAAAAAAAAAAAAAAGTAGCTTTAAGCAACGTCAAGAAATGTAAATGGGGTTTTATTGAAATGGTATTCTTGACAATAAAGGAAAAAGACATCTTGTGGAAAAAAAGAGCCCTAGCAGAGAGACAAGTATCCCTTCAAAGTCATCTGGCTCCAGAGACTGAGGGATCACACGAGTTATGGCACAGCAAGAGCTGTGGCCCTCCGAAATCCTTCACCAGTGGGACCCACCTCCCTTCTTGAGTGTTGTCTTTCTTCTCTACACAACCCATTGGTTGGGCCTCAGGGAATGTGCAAATGACCTGGGTACCGGCTCTGCCTCCCTGGCCACTGGAGTCCACTGAAGCTCTCTGCCTTCCCATCTGTCTCTTCCCATCACTATCCATTTTGTCCCCTGGTCTGCGTCTTCTCCCTACCTTACACCTCTACTTGCTAATACTTTTAGATAACCATTGCTTTGTCTATTTACAACCCTACTAGACCTCTGTGGCCCAAAGACCTCAGTTTACCTGAGCTCTTTCCATGGGATTTTTTTTGGTGTTGGCCACTTATTTCTATATTCCCTTGCTATATTCCTCAGTTTATACCATGGGAGGAAAACTGGCCTAGTGAATAACCCTGTTCTGATTTTGAGCCAGCTCTATGTAGCAGGTTTTCTCATTGACGGCTGACCACTCTTAGTTCAGGTAGTGACCACTCCCAGCAAGCCCTAGCTCAGAGTAACAGCATGGAGAGTAACAGAGCACACACGTTGAGGGCAAGCTCTGATATGATACATGGGTTCAAATCCCAGCTATGCCATTTACTAGCCATGGGACTTGGAGCAAATTCTTCAATGTCTCCTCTATAAAAGAAAGGAGATTGTAACATCTATCTGAGTTGTTGTGAGGACTAAATGAAATAACGCATGGAAAAACTTATCACTGTATTTAGTACCCAGTAAGGGCCCCACTGGCCTCAGCTGCTATTACTATGCATATCTATGGCTGATCCTCAGTAGGTGGCCAGGAGGAGGCCAATTGCCTTTGACCTGGGACCATGGTTCCAGAGGAAATCATCAAGGACCCCATTCAATCGCAAGTCTACAACACCTTCAACTTTGGCTATGCCTGTCAAAGCTCATGAAGAGATCTTTTTAGATGGGAAAGATGCTGAGAAGATTTTGGATTTTTCTTTTATGTGAACTCTCTTCACATAACCAGTTTAAATTTGCAAAATCAATGTACACAGATGTGGGTAACTACTGGGATAGGCTGTCCACAGTGCCCTTCTTCATTTGAGCATTCTATGAAATATTGATGGTTGAATTTAGAGAGGTTTTTATGGTTGTTCTGGCATTTGTGTGTGTGTGTGTGTGTGTGTGTTTTCATAAGAACTCCCACATTATTATGTGACCTGTTAAGATCTAGAGGAATTATAGTAACCTGGAAGTTACTGTCAATTAAGCCAGTCAAGTCACATAAGTAGAACTAACTAAATATTTTTATTTGAATTAGCAATCGTAACTGTTATAGAACAATACATAAATGGGTTTAGTCCAAGGCAGGGAAGGTATCTCCAACCCGTCTGAACTGGGCTAGAAATGAAATGGCCTGTGAGAGCAACCTTATCTCGAGATGACATTATGTCACTATATTTCATTGTCTGACTACAGGGAGTGCCATTCACACTATGTTCTAGAATATACTGTGACAAAATACCATGGTTTCTGAAGCCTAGATGTTCCAGAAAACCTCACTAGAGAAGGGAAGGGGGTCGGGCTCACAGACTAATCTTTGTCAGAGGCTGAAGCATAGTTATCTCACATTGACAGAAAACCCTGAAAATTATAAATTGGATTATGGTAATTCCCATTTTCAGTCTTTCCAATAGTACACGCATCCCTCTCCAGCCCGTGGTTCAATACACCTCAGCCTCTCTGCCTGCTTCCTGTTCCCAGCACATACCAAGGTCTTGGCCAGCTCAGGGACCCAGTCCCATGTGAGTCCTCTCCCTCACCACCTACCTGAGATTCATCCAACTCATCATTTCCTATCTTGATAAGCACCCTAATGCATTTCCTACATAGCACCTGTCATACTTATATAATAATTATATAATAATATAATAATTATAACTATTTTATTTCTAAGCTCACTTGAATTCTGAGATCTTTGTTCCTAGATTAAAGGCTTTATGAAAGCAGAGATCATCTCTATTTTATCAACCATTAGGGCTCCAACAGTTACCGCAATGTGCAGCCCACAGGAGGTATTCAATAAATATCTGTTGAATGAATGAAAGACAGGAGGGAAATCTAAGGGCAATTAGATTCTTTAAATGGGTGAAGTGTATGGTATGCAAATTATATGCTATGTGAAGTATGTATCGAAAGAGCTGTCCTCAGAAGAACAGAAACTTAAAATTGGAATCTAAACTCAGAACTTTAAATTCCCTTCTAGGATTGTGGCGTGCAACTCTATTTCATGCACAAGCAAAGCCTTGGAACCAAGAAAGAATCATGTTGACACCAAAGAAACAGTGAACCGCTACACCATTCAGTGGTTATTAAAGCAAAGACCAGCCCTTAACAGTTATCGAGATCAACAAGACCATTAGAAGGGGCTGATAATACACAAGCCTAGTCAGCGAGTCACGGGGTACCTGCTCAGTCTTTGAGACCAGAAACTGGACGAGACTAAATGAGAACCAAAACTTTGTTTCTGTTATAATAGGACCCAAGAGGGACTTTGCTTGGGGGTTGGGTGCTGGGGAGGGTTATTATCTTCTTCCCATCAGCTTTGTTCAATGCTTCATCTCTTAAAGCATTCAGATGTTAAAATTCTGATTATAGAAAAGCTTGGCTTTCGTTTTTTGCCTTCTGTATTTCTGTACCATTTGAATATTGGCAAAGCAATCTATAATTATTTTTTGCTCTTATTCAAAGTACTTCTGTGCTGAGCAGGTAGGTAGATGTCTCCGTCTCAGCTGTACCTGGGCCCTCTGTATGGTGAGAACAACAGAATGTCCCAATTAACTTAAAATAACCCGCTTGGGGGCTGTCTTCTTAGGAGATGCCTGTCTTCCCTATTGGCAGATAAAGCTACTTACGGGATTTTGTGGGCTCTCTTGCGGACCCTTAGAGCTTTCTAAAATCTTTTTGGGACAAAGGTGGGCATTGACAAAATAAACCATCGGTAACAACTGATATGATAAATGGGGTGCAAGTTGATCCTTTTCCATGTCATAATAGCAAAGTCCCTTGGCTTAAAGGAATCGGGTATTTGGTGGAATATCCTTGGCTCTTTCTTTGCAGAAAATACTGGCAAGTGAAATTCCCTTTATAGAATTAACCATCTCCAGAACGTTAAGATACTGCTCGGATACAGCATGTCCACAGATCTTGTAAATCGGCTAATAACAAGGGCAATATTAAAACCAACCTGCGGGGTGTCTGGGTGGCTCAGTGGGCTGAAGCCTCTGCCTTTGGCTCAGGTGATGATCTCAGGGTCCTGGGATAGAGTCCCACATCAGGCTCTCTGCTTCCTCCTCTCTCTCTGCCTGCCTCTCTGCCTACTTGTGATCTCTGTCTGTCAACTAAATACATAAAATCTTTAAAAAGAAAACAAAACAACAACAACAAAAAAAAACGAACCTGGATCTGAATTCTAACTCAATCACTCCATAAGTCTATGTATAACACAGGCAAGATATTTAGTCTCTGTAAGGCTGTATTTCCATCTGTACAATGCAAAGAGGAATATTTACTATTAGGTGGGCTGTCTCATGGGTTACATAAAACAGAACACATGCATCACAGTGCCTGACCCACGGAAAGGACCCGATATGCTCTAGTTGTCCCCACAGAAAGTTCTGTTGAATTCATATGGTGCTCCCTCCACACACCAAAAAAATCATACGATGCTCGATAATGAAAGTGAAACCCCACCAAACCTGTTTCCCTATTTTTTAACCGAGAATGACACATATAGCAAGAGTAAGAAAAGGAAAATACATACGACAGTGATCTGTAAATTATATGGCTACATTATCCTGATTTAATATATTTGCTTTATCATTGGTGCTATTAGTAGTTCAACACTTAAAGCAATCACAAAGGCTGTCACACACTACAAAATCCACAGCCCGTTCTCAATTTTTAGCCTCAGGATTAAACATGATGAAGAGACATTATTTTGTTTCCCAAAGGGAGGGGAAAAAAAAAAACACAAAAGAGAAAAATCATTATGGAACGCAATAGCATGTGTTAGTGTTAATTTTGTTGAAAGGGCCCATTCGGTTAATGTTTTCAACCTCACAGTTAGCACCGATGAGCAGGGAATTAAGTTAAATATTTTAAATGCATAGGCAGAGTAAGACAGCTGGATTTGGTTGTAAGAAGGATTCCAAGTCTTGATGGTTTCCCTATAGGCAAAATACGAGGAGGATATGACAAAATAGAGATAAGACCATCAAAAGCAATATCATAAATCTGATCTCAATAGTTGGGGCCTTGAAAACGAGTACCAAAGTGTCATGACACAAAGGAGACTAAAAGAAGGAATTCTCAGCTTTGTATAGGCATCAGAATCACGTAGAAAGCTTTTATTTTTTTTTTCATTTTTTATTTTTTATTAGCACATAATGTATTATTAGCCCCAGTGGTACAGGTCTGTGAATCGCCTGGTTTACACACTTCACAGCACTCACCATAGTACATACCCTCCCCAATGTCCATAATCCAACCACCCTCTCCCTACCCCCTCCCCGCGCAACCCTGTTTGTTTTGTGAGATTAATAGTCTCCTATGGTTTGTTTCCCTCCCAATCCCATCTTGTTTCATTTTTTCCTTCCCTATCCCCCTAAATCCCCCCACATTGCCATCAACTTCCTCATATCAGGGAGATCATATGATAATTGTCTTTCTCTGATTGACTTATTTCGCTTAGCATAATATCCTCTAGTTCCATCCACGTTGTTGCAAATGGCAAGATTTCATTTCTTTTGATGGCTGCATAGTATTCCATTGTATGTATATACCACGTATTCTTTATCCAGTCATCTGTTGATGGACATCTAGGTTCTTTCCATAGTTTGACTATTGTGGACATTGCTGCTATAAACATTCGAGTGCACGTGCCCCTTCGGATCACTACAATTGTATCTTTAGGGTAAATACCCAGTAGTGGGATTGCTGGTCATAGGGTAGCTCTATTTTCAACATTTTGAGGAACCTCCACGTGTTTTCCAGAGTGGCTGCACCAGCTGCACAAAAAGCTTTTAAAACACAAGTTGCTGGGCCCCGTCATCTCATCTGAATTAGTAGGTTGGGGTGCAGCCCAAGAACTTGCATTTCTACCGAGCTCCCAGGGGTACTGATGCTGGTCTAGGGACTGTACTTTGAAGACATCTGATCTATATAATATAGGCACTTGGTAATAATGCTCAGGGGCACAAGGATGATTAGAAAACATGACAGCATTTTGTTTGGTTTTTTAACTTTATTAAGGGATAATTAACAAATATAATTGTGTGTATTTAAGGCATATGATGTGATTATTTAACATACATATATGTTGTGGAATGATTACCAAGATCAATGTAATTAACACATCCAACCCCTCATATGCTTTACTCCTTTTTTCAGTGTGTGTGTGATGAGAATGCTTATGATCTACTCTCAGTAACTTTCAAGTATACAATACTGTATTATTAACTACAGTCACCATGTTATACATTAGATCCTCAGAACTCATTCTTCTAACTAAAAATTTGTACCCTTTGACCTATATCATTCCATTACCCCTCCTCCTAGCTGCTGGCAACCATTACTCTGCTATCTGTTTCTATGAATGCATCTTTCTTTACATTCAATATATAAGGGATATCAAACAATATTTGTCTTTGTCTGGCTTATTCCACTTAGCATAATGTCCTCTGGGTTCATCCATGTTGCTGCAAATGTCAGGATTTCCTGCCTTTTTATGTCTCAATCATATTCCACTGTGGGGTGTGTGTGTGTGTGTGTGTGTGTGTGTGTGAATATGTATGTATCTATACCACATTTTCTGTATTCATTCATTCTTCAAAGGACATTTAGGTTGTTTCCATATCTTGGCGGTTGTGAATAAAGCTGCAATGAACATGGGTGTACAGCTATCTCTTCAGGGTACAGATTTCAATTCCTTCCTTCAAATACATATACCCAGGAGTAAGATTGCTGAGCCATATGGTAGTTCACTTTTAAATTTGTTGAGGAAGTACCATACTGTTTTCTACAATGGCTGTACCAATTTATCTTCCCACCAATAGTGTATAAGAGTTCCTTTTTCTCCACATCCTCGCCAACGTTTGTTATCTCTTGTCTTTTGGGTAATAGCCATCTGAACAGGTGTGAAGTGATACCTCATTGTGGTTTTGGTTTGCGTGATGATTGGTGATATTAAGCATCTTTCATATATCTATGGGTATGCTGTTTGTGTGTCTTTGGGAAAATGTCGATTCAGGTCATTTACCCACTTTTTATTGTACTATTTGTTTTTTTGCTATTGAATTAGACAAGTTTTTTTTTTTTAATATATTTTGGGCATTGATCCCTGATCAGATATATAGCTGGCAAGTATTTTCTTCCAGTCTATATCTTGTATTTTCACTTTATTGCATGTCTTCTTTCCTGTACAGAAGCTCAAGTAGGTATCATCCTACTTGTTTATTTTCACTTTTGTTGCCTGTGCTTTTGGTTTCTTATCTAAGAAATAATTGTGAAGACTAATGTCAAAGATCATTTTACCTATGTTTTCTTCTAGGAGTTATATGGCTTCAGGTTTTACATTTAAGTCTCTGATCTATTTGTGAGTGGTGTAAGACAAGGGACCAGTTTCATGCTGTAGATAGTCAGTTTTCCCAGCAGACTTTATTGAAGAGACTGTCTTTCCATCCTTTTCCCTTTGTGCATTCGTGGCACCATTGTCAAAAATCATTTGACCATGTACATATGTAAGCTTATGTCTGGGCTATTTTGTTCCAGTGGTCTGCATACTTCTTTTATGCCCCCACCACCACACCGTTTTAATTACGATAGCTTCGTAATATAGTTTGCAACCAGAAAGTGTGATGCCTCCAGCTTTGTTCTTCTTTGTCAGGATTGCTACAGCTCTTCAGGGTCTTTTGTGGTTCCATTAAAAGTTTAGGATTGGGGTGCCTGGGTGGCTCAGTGGGTTAAGCCTCTGCCTTCGGCTCAGGTCATGATTCCAGGGTCCTGGGATCAAGCTCTCTGCTCCATGGGGAGGCCTGCTTCCTCCTCTCTCTCTGCCTGCCTCTCTACCTACTTGTGATCTCTATCTGTCAAATAAATAAATAAAATATTTTTTAAAAAGTTTAGGTTAGTTTTTCCTGTTTCTGTAAAAAATTCCATTGAAATTGAGAAAGATTGCTTTGAATCTGTAGATCATCTTGAGTTGTATGGACATTTTTACAATACTAATGCTTTAAATCCAAGAAACTATCATATCTTTCTATTTATTTGTGTCTTCTTCTTCAATCTTTTTTCATCAATGTCTTAGAGTCCTCACCGTACAGGTCTTTCTTAAATTTGTTGGTCAAATTTATGGGTTAGCTAAATTTATTCCAAAGTATTTTCTTGTTTTTGATGCTACTGTAAATGAAATTGATTTCTTTCTTTTTTAAAAAAAGATTTTATTTATTGATTTGAGAGAGAGAGAGACATCATGAGCAGGTAGGGAGGGGTAAAAGGAGAAGCAGACTCCTGCTGAGCAGGAAGCCTGATGCAGGACTTGATCCCAGGACCTCAGCATCATGACCTGAGCCAAAGACAGATACTTAACAGACTGAACCACCCAGGCACCCCGAAATTGCTTTCTTAATTTCTCTTATATGTAAGAGAATATAGTATGCTTTTAGTGTATAGAAATGCAACTGATTTTTTCTATGTTGATTTTGTATTTTGTAATTTACTGAGTTCATTTATTAGTTCTAATAGTTTTTGGGGGGGAACATACAGGATATTCTATATATAAGATTATGTCATTTGCAGAGATAATTTTCTTTCTTCTTTTCTAATTTGGGTGCCTTTTAGGTCTTTTTCTTGCCCAGTTGCTATGGCTAGGACTTCTACTACTGTGTTAAACAGAAATGGTGAAAGTAGGCATGTTTGTCTTTTTCCTAATTTTAGATTAAAGGTTTTTAACTTTTCACCATTATGATGTTAGCTGTGGTCTTGTCAAATATGGCCTGTATTATGTTGAGAAGCATTCCTTTTATTAGCATATAACATCTATTTTAAGTTTTTATCATGAAAAGCTGTTCAATTGTGTCAAATGCTCTTTGGGCACTTATTGAAATGATCATATGATTTTTATCCCTCATTCTGCTAATGTGATATGTCAGATTTATTGATTTGTATATGTTGAACCACCTTTGTATCCCAGGATGAATATTACTTGATTATGGTGAATGACACATTTAGTATGTTCTTGAATTCAGTTTGTTACTATTTTGTTGAGAATTTTTGCATTTATGTTTATCAAGGATATTGACCTATAATTTTCTTTTAGAGCCCTCGTCTTGGTATCAGTGTGATAATACTGGCCTCATAAAGTGAATTTAGGAGTGTTTCTTCCTCTTCAGTTTTTTGGTTTTTTTTTTTTTTTGGAAGAGTTTGAGAAGGATTGGAATTAATTTTTCTTTCAATGTTTGGTAGGATTCACCCGTGAAGCCATATGGTCTTGGGCTTTTCTTTGTTTTTGATATTTTTAATTATTTGTTTTTTATTATTATTGTATTTGATTATTGAAGAGTGTTTGATTTTTTTTTTATTTTTTTAATAAACATATTTTTATCCCCAGGGGTACAGGTCTGTAAATCGCCAGGTTTACACACTTCACAGCACTCACCATAGCACATACCCTCCCCAATGTCCATAACCCCACCCCCTCTCCCGACCCCCCCCCCGACCCCCAGCAACCCTCAGTTTGTTTTGTGAGATTAAGAGTCACTTATGGTTTGTCTCCCTCCCAATCCCATCTTGTTTCATTTATTCTCCTACCCCCCAAACCCCCCATGTTGCATCTCTACTTCCTCACATCAGGGAGATCTTATGATAGTTGCCTTCTCCGATTGACTTATTTCAAGAGTGTTTGATTTTAAATGGGAGCACCATCATGAAAGGTGGGGAATGGGAAGTTAAAAAATTGAAATTATGATCAAGATGCTGTTATTTGTGGAATATCTGTTCTGTGAATCCGTGGAAACCAGGGATACTGGCTTGGTGAAGTCTCAAAGCATTGGCAAGCTCCTAAATGATCCCCCAAAATGCAATTTAAGTGCAAAGGGGAGTCAACTTGGCCTGAAGAAGACACCACAATCTTAAGCCCTGCCACGAGCAGCCTGAAAGGATGTGAAAGAATGGGAGAAAGCCATTGGACAGAGAGCTACAAGAAGGGGCCCATCTTTTTGCTGTCTCTTAATTGTTTAAGTTGAGCAATTTCCGGTATTACCAGACTCCCAGCTGTGACTGAATTCCAGGCCGATGAAATCACTATTGCTTTTGTAACTGGGCAGAATTATCAATAATACTGACGCAGCACATGTCTGGGGCTTACTCTGCACTGGGCACTTTGTATGCATTATCATATATGATCTTTATATCAGCCTAAAGTAGGAACTACTGTAATTCTCCCCCATTTTTTAAAAGGGGCATCTGGGTGGCTCAGTGGGTTAAAGCCTCTGCCTTCGGCTCAGATCATGATCCCAGAGTCCTGGGATTGAGTCCCGCATCGGGCTCCCTGCTAAATGGGGAGTCTGCTTTCCCCACCCCCCGCCTGCCTCTCTGCCTGCTTGCGATCTCTCTCTGTCAAATAAATAAATAAAATATTTAAAAAATAAAAAAGGAAACGGAGGCAAAGCAAGTGGTCCTAAATCACAAGGCCAGTAAATAACAGAGCTAGATTTGAAACCAGAGCTCACTCATTCCTGATCCTGGTCTCTACTTAGACAATGCCTAGCATGTGTGAAGAATGATCTGTGTCGTACTTATCTAAAAAACTTCACAGGCACCTCAGGCACCTGGGTGGCTCAGTCAGTTAAGTGTCCAACTCTTGATTTCGGCTCAGGTCATGTATATATACATAAAAGATTTTACTCATGCTTAAGAACCTTTAGAAATCAGACACATTTCTGTATCTTCTCACTCCTCTTGAAAACATGACTATTTCTTATTGCCAACATCCAATAAACTACAAAATGATGTAGAGAGAAGCAAACAGAACACCCTTTGTTCCATCAGCCTCATAAATATTTTTCATGGTATTATGTCAGCAGGAATTCTCTTTGTCCAATTGTACATTGATTTCTACCCAAGCTGGTCTGTCCTCTTCCCTTCTTTGATATGAATTTTGGCCTTTCCCTTAGTCATCATATGTCTCTAAGCCGAGGGAAAAAACATCTGAAGAAAAGCACATGGTTTCCATGATTCAGCACCTAAAAATACTCCATGGCTTTGCCTTATTTAATATTCCCAACAATTGGCAAGGCAGGCAGCGTCCTCCCATGTCATGCATGAAGAAATGAGTGTTGGGTGTCACGGTCAATATCACAGAGCCAGGCTAGGGGCTCTCTGAGTCCATGTCACTTGACAACAAAGCCTGCTCTTTTTCTTTCTGCGTGTTCTGCTCACTCTTTCCACGGCTTCTTCTCAAACATCAATTCTATGAAACCTAAATAGGAAGGGGGAGTGGAAGGTCAAGATGGGAAAGAAATGTTTTAAATAAAAATAAAATAGCTAAAAATAAATAAATAAAGATAAAAAAATAAAATAAAATAGCTGTGGGGCATCTGGGTGGCTCAGTGGGTTGAAACCTCTGCCTTCAGCTCAGAACCCGCATCCAGCTCTCTGCTCAGCGGGGAGCCTGCTTCCCCCTCTCTCTCTCTCTGCCTGCCTCTCTGCCTGCTTGTGATCTCTGTCTGTCAAATAAATAAATAAATTTAAAAAAAAATAAAAATAAATAGCTTTTCCTGGTTCTTCAAGGTCTTGGTAGAGCACTTACCCCTGACACTCCACAGCATCGGGACTGCTATTATTCAGCTGAGGTCTCTGAAGATCCCTTTCCCTCAGATTAGCTAGAGAGGGATGAATTCCATGGACTTGCATGTACGACAAGAGGAACTGATCAGGCCAGTCTTACTGTCAATTAAAGGTTTGTCTGGCTGACTCTTGCGTCTGACCAGGTCAGGCGTCTGACCTGGAGAAAAGCAACGGGGAAGGTACAGCCCTTTTCCCCCGCGTTTGAACTGTGTAATGTTATACTGCCACCTAGTGGTTGCTGTAGCGTGAGCGCAAAAACAAACCGGGATTGACAACACTGGTTGCTGCAGAAACCACAGATTTGGAGCCAGAGCTGAAGAAGCGGAGGTTTGGGAGAGAAGATAGATGTCCTCACTTGTCAGGGGAAACATTAAGTTGTATATGGCAGAAAATAACTTCCTGGTCAAGGGCCCAAGACCTGCAGTCAGACCGCAGTTTAAAGTTACCCGCTAAATAACTCCTTCTTTGGGCCTTTCGCTTGTCTGTATGACGGGAATAGGGATCACTTCTGCGGACTGCTCTAAGAATTAAATGAGACAAAGCATGCAAAGTGCTTGGCCTTGAACCTGACACATGGTAAGTTTTGCTGTTACCATGGAGTCGAGACAAGAACCATGCTGTCCTCTCCAAAGCCGCAAAAAGGCCCTCCCTTCCCTGTCACTTCCTGGGACTCCTTCTCTTTCTACTCTGCTGTTCTTCGGGTTGAGGCTTAAACATTTCATCTTTCCCCACTCTTGAAGCGTGACTTTGAGGGAGTCAAGCATAACCCATTTCAAATCTCATCTTAATCATCTAGCAGTTTTATGACCTTTTGCCAAGTCATGTAAACTTCCTGAACCCAAACTTCCTCCCCTGTAAAATAAGGTTCATAATACTACATAATACATAATACATGTCTCCAGACTATAGAAAGAACTAAAAATAACATATACAAAGCATCAGCTCAGGGTCTCACATAGTTGTTTTATTCTTCATGGTGATCATTATTATTGTCATTCTTACTTTTATGCACTTCAATTCCCCAATTTCTCCCTTGTCCTTCAAAAAACAGCAAAACCTATAAGCTCATCTTAACCATCAAAGGTCCTGTTCTGAATGTGCCCACATTGAATCACTCCCGGGGTACCTGGGCTATCAGCTTCCACAGTGAAACTGCTCGACCCATGCAGCAAGCAGGGAGCCACATGTCCAGCCCCTGAAACACAGCTGGGATCGCTGCCTTGGTTTCTAATGAATGAGGACTTGTTGCATAATTGAAAACAAGCCTAACATGCTTCATTCATTAGTGTCAGAAGAAAGAAAAATAGAAAATACGTCCCAATGCCAACTTTTTAAAACTCCCTCTGGTCAATTTGCCTGCATAAGAATAGCCCATCATCTCCAGCCACCCCAAGACTTGGCAACGTCTTCTCCAGGCCACCCCTTGGCACTGAAGACTAAATGGTCCTTGAAGCGGCTTCTTTGGAAAGGGAAGTTTAGTGCCGCGGAATAACTAAGAAGGATGAAGGAATCAGTACACATTCCACTCCAGCCGAAACAGGCTGGTTCAGCCACAGAGTGCTTCTGGTAGGTCAACCAACCCATACTTTTGCTTATCCTTCCAAAAACAAAACCAAAGTGAATTTGGACACCCCCAGGGCCCGACAGAATGTGCTGGTAGCCGAGCTGAGCTTCCACAAGGAGCTGTGGTGTCTGACGTGCAGGTGGCTTACTCTTTCTTTTCTTGACGCACTTTTCCTAAGGTTCGGACCCACTGTCAGTTGCCCGGGGGCACCTGAGAAGGAGAGACACCTGGCAGGAGTCCTCAAATAGCTGGCCGTTAGCAGCCATCTTCACCTGAGCTAAATGGAAACCCTGACCCCAAAGCACAGATTCTGTGCGCAAGCGCCTTCTCGAGACAAGCCACTAAAAGGCAGTGATTATGAGTGACCACAGCTGAGTGTTTAGGTCCAGGTGCTTCTCTGCTATCGGTAGCAAAGCAAAAGCTGGAGAAGGTTTGGTTTCAATGGAATAAAGATTTTTCTGAGATGCCACTGCTGGGTTGCCTTCAACTGAGCTGTGGGTCTGTGAGAAATGTCCAGCTCATGGCTCTCCACAGCCCAAGTCAATCCCCATAGAAATAAAGCTTCTCAAAGAGCTGGTCTAGAAAAAGGCCTGTGTTCTGGGCTATTTAAAGATCTTAATCCCAAACAATTGAAAACTCTCAGGACAAGGAGTACCAGGCTGGAGAGGGCTTGTGAAAGGATCATGGAAGGCTTACGGAGATCAAAATATAAATCATTTATCCTTACAGAACTAATTCTCTTGCTAGACAGAGAATCTTACAAGATGAATTAACTGTGCTCCTCATATCTTTCAACTCCATTTCACTCCCTAAAAGCATCAGGGAGGTAAGCCAACTTATGACATTGTCTATTTCATTGATTCAAAAAATACCACCTGAGGTCCTAGCACATGCCAGACCTTCTGCAACAGGGAAGAAGCTAAACCATCCCCGGTCCTCACAGTGGATAGTCAGTGGGAGCTGATGGCCCCCCACAGCCAGTCATGCAGGAGGGAAGTCAGTTGGAAAGAGCACTGGCCTCAGAGTCTAGGCAAGTGAAGTCAAGATTAGGCTCTGCCATTGACCTCATATATCACCATGAGCAAATCACATGGGTCTTCCCAAACCTTAGTAAAATGAGGGCTGTGTGTGAGCAGCCACATCGTTTAATTTCTGTTGTGTTCCTCAAAGCTCAGAGCAGCTTGAAGGCAAGATGAAGGTTTGTGGGAGCAAGCCTGCCACAGACCTTCCACCCTGACCTTCAACCTCAGCAGTTTGATTTCAGCAGTCTGATTTAATACATCGGAGTTCAGAGTATTTGAGGGGGAAAAAATTCAATAGCTAAAAAGAAATTTGAAAACTATTGCCTTAAATGATGTTAAAGTCCATTCCTGGTTCATCTTCCCAAATTTCATGTTTTTGCTTCTTCCAGCATACACCAGTCTCTCATCTCTGGCAGATAAATCACAGGGGGAAATCTCTGAAAAAGGTTCCTCTCCTTGGAACACAGACTTCTCTCGGGAATATTACCCTACCACAACCTTGCATGGCTTGTCCATCTCTGCTCCTATCCCCACATTTCCTCTTCTCAACCTTCAAATAGAAGTTCACCAATAGATGGTCATTGCTGGTATGATCAGCTCATTTCCTTTTGAAGTGACCATACTTGACATCCTTTTCCTTGCATAGACCATGGGTTTTCCTATTTTAGCCAACATGATAGGAGGCTTGTCCTCCCAGGGGAAGATTTTGGTTTTCTTTGTTCCCTGGCTTATATTCCACTTTTTTTTCTCAGAAAGGATCTGAGGCAGTTTGCATAAAAGGGAATGAGGGGACCACACAAAATACATAAGGTGGAAGGCACAAAATACAAGATTGCATGACATCTTTCATTGATAGCAAAATAATTTATATATACACATTTTACAAAGCAAATAGTCCAAACAGAATTTTAACAAATTCCCAAAGCCAACTACTTTAAATCACTTCGCTATTTTTTTTTTAGCCCTGGTCATTGCTTTCATATCTCTTAGGAATATGTCAATATTGCTATTTGTTGATTTTTACATTTTTTAGCTGACCCATTGATTTCTGCTATTATGAATGAGGAGCTCACACTCACCTTCCCCATTTTCCCAATGTAAGTGTGCCACTCTTTTAGGTAAATCAATATACATTTTTCTACTGTGATAATTATGTATATGTTGTTTCTGGAAAGGCCAAGCAGTTTGCTGAGCATGAAGCTTAAATTGGAATCTGAAAGAGGAGAAACAAAGACTCGGAAGAAAAAGAGCTAGAAATGAGATTTAAATGTATACTCTACCATATCTGAATATTTCTCTGCTCCCATGAATAAACCACCACGGAGATCACTCCCAGACTAATAATGTGCATAAAAGTCACATGTAATCTTGTTAAAATGCAGATTCTGGTGCAGTAGGTCTGAGTGGGACCTGAAATTTTTGTCTTTCTGGCTCGGACAAGCTCCCAGGCAATGCCAATACTGCTGACCCATGAACTACACTTTCAGTAGCAAGATCATCTCTGATGACTTCCAACACTTCTCCCCAGAGTGCTCAATAATCTCATCTGTTCCACCTTCTATGTTACAGCAAGAAGCAATATGACCTTAACTGTAACTACTTGCACAGTGGAGGAATAGGTGTCCGTCCCAGCTCTGTCTTGCAGATGGGAAATGCTTTGGCAGGTAAGGGACTCACGTGGAGCTAAATGGCAAAGTTCTCTACTATAGAAAGAGTGCTTCAATATCTGCTTTCCTTCCTAACAGGTTCATATTATATTAAACACTTTGAAACAAGCTAAGGAGCTTGCCTATCTTGAGTCTGATGAAGGTCCAGGTCACTAGGGTAACCAAAAGACCAGCCATGCTTCTTGTGTTGTTTTTCTTATCCAGCCAGCTTCTTTTCATTTCCCAAGGGAACTCTATCTTTGCTCATATCCAGCTGGGCTGCTGGCAATCTGGGGACACAGGATGATGGAAAAGATACCAAGGGAAGCCCTCCCCTGCTCTATTATGGCTGTCCTCCATCCCAAGACAGGGGTACCTGTCATTTATTATGTCATTATTATGTGGGTAAAGGCCATTGGGATGTTGTAAATGTTTAACCACTGTCAGAAAAGTCTCAGGGATCTGTAGCATTTGCCAATTACCATAGTGTAAATCCTCCCACTCTGGCCAATTTCAGGCAACCCATGTGAGATTCCTGAAATGGAATTAGAAAGACATGAGCACCACTGGCTCTCACAAGCTGGTCCAAGCTGGCTCCAGCAGGCTCCAGCACATCACAAGTAAAGCCTGTAAGTTGAAAGCCAGGCAATTAAAGCTGTATATTCAGTAAAGATTTATAGTTGTTTTATCAACCTTCTCATCACCTCCCTTTGCTACCAAATTAAGCTGACCTGGCAAGGTCTTTAACAGTTGATCATTTTTCTTTATTACAAGGCATTTGACAGAAATATTCCCACCACATGAAATTAGGTCATTGGCTTATAGATAGCGTCAACAAATAGCTTTCTTGGTCTCCTATTGAATTATCGCCTTGGTCTGAGAAAGAAATAGAATTCCCTTCCTGATGGTTCCCATGCATTTGGTAACTGTCTGGAAGGAGGGAGGGAAAAAAATCCACTACTCATATGCTACATTTAAAATTCAAAACCTTCTATTATGCTTTCATTCTATATCTCAAGGATGTTATTTCAGGCATTGAAAAGGAGGGGTTGAAATAAACACATTCATAAGTTGAATTTGCTAGCTGAAGGGAACTTCAGCTAAAGATAAAATTTTATACAGGAGCAAAAAGATCTGATGGCTCTTGATCCACTGGATCTTAAAACTTTGTAAGTGATCAATTTCTACTAATTTAAGAATAATTAGTTTAGGGACGCCTGGGTGGCTCAGTTGGTTAAGCAGCTGCCTTCGGCTTAGGTCATGATCCCAGCGTCCTGGGATCGAGTCCCGCATCGGGCTCCTTGCTCTGCAGGGAGCCTGCTTCTCCCTCTGCCTCTGCCTGCCACTCTGTCTGCCTGTGCTTGCTCTCTCGCCCTCTCTTTCTGATACATAAATAAATAAAATCTAAAAAAAAAAAAAAAAAATAGTTAGTTTAAACTGAAAATATAAATGTTGGGAAATAGAGATACTTTGACAGCTAGGAGAGGTAATGGAAGTTCAGACATATTTGCTGAGAACTAATGGAAGGTGACTCTAAGTAGATTGCTAACTGACCACAAAGTATTCCCCTCCCTGGGTAGCCATGTCCTTTGCAATATGACTTTGCAACTCCTCCCATCAACAGGTGAGGTTTACTTCTAGCTCTTGAATGTGAGCGGGCCTTATAATTTCTTTGGCCAGTGAGTGCATGTAACGCGCAAGACTGGGCTTTAAGAAGCCTTGCAGGAGTTCCCTTAAGGAACCTGATGTCATATGAACAAACCCAGGTTAGCCTTGGAATAGGAGACTGCGCAAGGGAAGACCAATCCCAGGTGAGCCCCCTTCCCTCACCCCAGCCAGACTTCTGCTGACCCCATGCCCAATCACAAATAAGCCCAGCCTAAATTGCCAAATGACAATATCTTATGCTAAATGAAAGAGTGTTTATTTAAGCCACTGAGTTTTGTAGTGATTTCGTGGATAAAATGATTATAATCCCTTCTAGATTAGAGAAATCGCAAAGGCACACACAACAAAATGTAATGTGTGGATCTTTTCTTTTTCAGATACTCATTAAAATCAACTGTAAAAGAACATTACTAAGATAAATGGGGAAAATTAAAATGGAATGAGTATTGAAAAATTACTGCCAACATTGTGAGATGTGAGAATGGCATTGTGCTTAGTTAAAAAAAAACTCTGTCTTTTAGGGATATAAAAATATACATATATACACATACACACATATATATGCATAGATCTATTTAGGGGTAAGACAGCATTATACTTGGAATTTGCTTTAACATGTTGCAGCAGCCCAAAGAGAGGGAGTACAGGGAACAGAAGAAATAAAATGGGCAAAGATTATAATGATAATGTTTGAAGGTTGATAATAACCTCATGGCAGTTTGTTATACTATCCTCTCAGCTTTTGCATGTGTTCAAACATTTCCAAAATAGTTTTTTAAAAAAATATTTCACCTGGTAAGAGTTCTTAAGATTATTTCTGGGATTTTTCCAAGTACCCAGAAAGAAAGCAATCACTGAATAGACTAGACCAGCTACTGGCCCAGGAGCACCTGGGTGGCTCAGTTGGTTGGGCGTCTGCCTTTGGCTCAGGTCATGATCTCAGCATCCTGGGATTGAGCCCCACCTTGGGTTCCATTCAGCAGGGAGTCTGCTTCTCCCTCTGCTGCTCCCTCTGCTTGTACTCTCTCTGTCTCTCTCTTTCTCTCAAATAAATAAAATCTTAAAAAATATATATATCCAACCATAGGCCTGATCTGCTCAGAGAAGTGCTACAGTTCATGAGGGCACTATGGAAGCAGAAGGAATCCAGTAATGGACATGGAGATTAGATTCCCTGCAAAGCCATGGTAAAAGTCAGACCCAAGAGAGTAAATCAAATTACAACTGTACACTCAAAACACACTGAATGAAAATTATGAAGTTAACAGGGCAAGGACAAGGAATTTGGATCTTCTGGTTTTAGATCTGGCATTTTCTGAATGCAATGCTGTCACTCCCTCATTTTATGACATTGAAGGGGCCAAGAGTGGCAAGTGGGGCTCTTGTGGTTACAAGTGAAAAAAAAAAAATGCAACCTAAATTAGCCTAAGCAATGAAAGGTTAATTACTAGATAGGTTAGTTAAGGTATTAATCACTAGCTGCCTAAAAAAGTTAAGCCCCAGTTGGTGAGAACTCCAGGCCATACCCAACTGCGAAGAGGGCTGGGAACCACACACCGTTTAGCCGCGTTAACTAGAGGAAGAAGAAATGGGTTTTGGTGAGCACGTTGCAATTTCTGCACAACTGGACTTCAGGCCTGGGAAGGCAGAAGGGCTGCATTAGGCACAACTGGGTCCCCATCTCCACCATGATGAGAAGTCTCTCTCACACTCTCTTTTCCTATCTTGTTTCTATCAGGTTCGATCCCAACTCTGCCTTATTCTCTCTGCTGTTATTTGTTGTTTCGTTTTGCTTTGTTTGTCCCCTGCAGATGCTCAGGCATCACTTTGCTTATAAATCTAGCTAGCAGGCATGACATAGATACCGACTTCTCCTGCATATCATGACATTCAGTTCCAGCCATTAGTTGGAACACGGTGGTTTCTAGTGGAGACTCAGATGACAGAAACTGCGGTGGTGGTATGCTAAACACTGTCCCTTAGGAAAAGCTGAAATAACATGGTCCCTCCCTCTTCACGTTCAGTTTTGTAGGCAGAAGGACATACACATAAACATAAAGAAAATAGGACAAGGTGGATTGGATTGTGCCCTAAGAATCCAGAGGACAGTGCGTGCACGGCCCAGAGTTGGAAGAACTTCTCAGAAAGGTGACTTCACTTTCCTCTACAGAAGGAAGGACATTGAGGGAGAAGAGTCAGTGCAGACAAAAGTACAGATCTTAAAGACTACATGCATTTGAAGAAGAAAATTAGTGTTTGGAACACAAAGGCCACTGGGTAAGTAAGCAACAACAAGGATATAAGAACGTCTAAGTATACTAGGTCTTATCTACCACGCTCAAGACTGTGAATTTCTTTCTACATAGACGCTCTCTCTTTGACCAAACTCTAGCCAGGCTCCTCAGAGGCCTCTTCCCTGCTAGGCCTCAATTCGGCCTTTGAAAACTTGAAGAAACACTTACATAATCTCTTAACAGCTCAAGGCTGCACTCGGGGATGACTTAGTCCCTCCTAAAGTGCCTGCCTGAGGAAACTCAGCCAACGTTTTTGAGGAAACTCAGCCAACATTTTTTTCTCAGCCCACACTTGAAGGTAGAGCCCCTCCCTGTCCTTTAGCCTTCATGGGAGGGGAGGGACCCAACTCCAATAAGTGCCAGTTAGGGAAACCAAATGGGTTTTACACAGATCAACCCCCTTCCCACTTTCTGTAATGTTTCACTTCCCTGACTCTACTGAGCCCCACCATTTCCTCCCTCTTCCCTACTCCTCCCCTCAAACACCCAGTCACCTCTGTTCAAATCAAAATTGTGTTCAGTTCACCATGAACTCTTTTCCCTGTGGTAGTAATTTAGACAGACTGAAATCAGTCCTCACCACTTTGCCTAGTATCCAGCTTTGTTTATCTGCCGCCCTTACCATATAGGTAATGGAGACTTTGGATTCAGGAAGGAACCAAATGTGGGGCTGTTTGTCCGCTTTGGGTTTTGTGGCTGTTCTTGTTTTATATCTAAGGGTAAGTAATCTGAAGGAGTATAACAGGTGATTTGGAGGGAGAGGACACTACACCCCTGAAGTCCAGAGAGAAGGTGATAGAAACAATGCAGGCAAGGGAAGGTGAAGCTTGAGCTAAGTCTTTGTCCGTCAGGAAAGAAACGAGAGTAATTTCTCAGAATTTGCGAGATTCAGCTACTGCCTGGATGAGACTGATGAGACACAGAGGAGCTGGAAAAATATCTGAAGTTTCCAGATGGAGACACGGGTGGAGGACCCCATGGATTCGTTGCTTCAAAAAGAACTATAATTCGATTGAGCCGTATTTCCACACGTTTAAGCTATAAGAAGAAAACTACCAAAGAAAATTCTCTGGGAAGAGATTTGTGTATCGGGGGTTTTCAAAGCAATTATAAAACACAAGACAAATTAAAATAGCAGGAATTACATCACGTAAAGTTTGATTGCTAAATGGTATTTATGGTGTTTCCAAACGAGAACCAAGGTCAGAAATCAAAGTCAACAGCTTTGATCTCGCTAAATATTCTAAGTTTGGAGAGAACACAAACACACGCACACGTATGCACAGACACAGAATGCTATACTTTAGGGGAAAAAAATTGTTTCCTTTTTGCATTGGAAATCCGGATTAAAAATTAAGAGAATCCAAAAAATGATGCTGCCTGTAGTAGTTTTAGGCTGTAAATGTTTAACAGGAAACAAATCACAAGACTAAACATTTCAACAGAAATTTCTAAATGAAATTACCTGGCATAATGCACAAGAACAGACTAGTATGTTTTAAGAAACTCATAACAAAAGTTTTAGGGGAAAAGAACAATTTTTTTCTTAATATTTACCACAAATATTGGAAACTAAAATTGAGAAAAGTGTCCAAAGATACCCTAATCCTTGAAGTCCTTTTGAAAAAGGATATAAAATGCCTGATGTTTCTCCAGAGCCAACTAAATGTGGCAAAACTGAGCCGAGGGAAACTAGAATACTACTTTAAGGTTACTTAGAAAGGGACACCTGGGAGGCTCAGTTGGTTACAAAGCTGACTCTTGGTTTCGGTTCAGGTCCTGATCTCAGGGTCCTGAATGGACCCCCCAGTCAGGGTCCACACTCAGCAGGGAGAGAGATCCTCTCTCTCCCTCTCCCACTGCCCCTCCCCTCCTCTCAAGTGCAGGAGCTCGCTCGCTCACTCTCTCTCTCTCAAATAAATAATTTTTAAAAATTATTCAGAAAAAAGTAACTATGTCTCATTTGTTTTGAATATATTTTGTATTAGTAAAAACAGCATACTTACTCCATTAATTGATTTCACTTAATTATCAATTCTGAATGTTGGAAATGTATCACAATCCCCATCTTGGAGAGCTCCCCATTCCCTTGTGGCTACTACTGTGCTTCCTTCACAGAAGAAGAAGGGGAGTACAAACACTTTTCCTGCTGTAGGCACAGAGCAAGGAGAGTTGCTTCCGGGGAGCTGCAGGGCGGTGGTAGAAGGCACAGAGGTCCCAAGAAAGCACTGAATCTGCCCTTCCAAGACATGGATGGATGGTCTTGCCTCCACTACCTGCTATCCGTGGGACCCAGAGCAAGTCACCACACTTCTAAAGGGCGAACATTGAAGTATGTCATTATTAGATCTTCGCTTCTAAATGCATATTTGAGAATAAAGTGAGCTAATTCATGCAAAAGTATTTTATAAAATAGGAACGAGGAAAGCAGAATGGATTCTTCTCTTGATGTCGTTGTTCTCATGCTATCTATAACATTATAAAGCTTGGGGAGAAGTTGAGAGCATGCAGTTGAAGCAACTTAACATCTGCTACTTGAATCTTTGGTAAGTCTCGTAATTACACAGGCCATACCTCTCAGCGTGGTGCACTTACTCAGTTTACAAGACAAACATCCCCAGAAAATCATTTTAGGATTTCACTTCTTTTCTTCCAAACATGAGTTCCTTTCCTCTTAAGGAATACCAGTTAAAGATTTCTATCACATAAGAATCACAAGGTTTATCCTATAGGCCTGTGTCTGTCATCTCTTGAATGAAGGGAGTTGTTAAGAGAATCCGTATTCTCAGTATCCCCTCTCCTGAGAGACAGGTGGATCTGGTAAAAAGAATGAGGTGCTGGATTCAACAATTGTTGCACTGGCCACATGCTAACTGTGTGCCCTTGCAACAATGACTTTAGAGTCTCTCTGGGCCTCTATTTCCCTAACTGTAAAATGGGAAGCAGAGGGGAATAATACTTACCTTGCCAAACTTTGATGAGAATTAAAGGCAAGGTATGAAAGGTGCCCATCAGAGAGCTTGCCAGCACACGTGTTCCTTAAACAGTGACTGTTACTCCTTGTGTCCCCCAGTAACAACCATATTCCTCCTGCATCTACAGAGATGGCTAGTTTGGAGCCATCATGTCAGTTTTCTCTTCAAATGTGGGAGATTCTTAGTGGTTGGCTTGTCATGGCGACTAATGTGTATATTCCGTATACAGCATATTCATATGACACATGAGAAAGGAGTGAGAATAAATGAAACATAGCTCAGGAAGCCCTAAAAAATTAGCACACTAAGTTTTAATCATCCAGCTCTGTGAGGAGGGAAAAATCAACAAAAGAACTCATGAAACTTTCTCAAGAATGATCTAAGAGATAAATACATTTGACGACTCCCAGAACATCAGTAATCACTATCATTTTATTAATAAGTGTAGTATCTACATAACATAACATTCAATTCCCTCCCCTTCCATCTAAATTTGCCTTCATTATATCCTCACATAAATTAAGGGATTTTAATAATTGTTTTTAATAGTTGTCACCTTTATAGCTGCAAAAAACAAAGGCTTGTTCATTTGCTTTTCAATAAAGAACATGAACAGAGCATATGGGAAATGGAATCAATGATATTTGTAACACCAAATTGTAAGCTTTGTCTCAATCCTAGCTAGGAGATACTGTTGTTGGGACAATTGGCATTTGCGAAACCTCTTTCGTGTCTATAAAATCAGGCACTTGCAAATATGCCGATGGACTGAAACAGGTAGTGGCAGGGCACCTAGATTTGTGGGTCTTGAATAATGCTATTTACTTGGGGTTTCAATGATCAAACATGTGATTCTGAAGACTTCTGAAGACTTTTATTGCTCTATAACAACTCATGGCCAAAATAACAATCAAAGGATAATAATAACCTTAGAGACACAATTTTCCATCTCATCTTGTCTACGAGCCTCTCAGATCATTGCCTACCCCCCCCCCCTCGTTCAGTACCCTCTCAGAGAGGCAGGCTTCACCTGCATGCCCAGGCTATTATTTTTCCTGTTAAAGTCCTATGTTCAATCCTCTACCATCTCCCTTCCATCTCTAGATCTCTATCTTTTCTCCCCACAAAATAGATGAATCATAAGATCATCGGCTAGCCAGAAACTCCTAGACTGGTCAATTTTGTTCTCTGTGGTTACACATCATTTTGTACCGTGGCCCTCCTAGTTGGGTGAGGGTGGCCACCTTTTCGTTGTCCTCCATTCCCAGGCTGACCCTCTATTTACATATGATCCAGAGGCAGGGACATGATGGTAGTGATAAGGCTAGAGGGAAGAGCTTGTCTGGACCAAAAGCTTGTTCCACTTGAACATTTTCTTCAAACTGATGCCTTTGCAAAAAATTTTTAAGCAAATATGTTGACATAATTATTGTGAAGATGTACTAAGTATCATCACAAGGGGCGCCTGGGTGGTTCAGTGGGTTAAGCCACTGCCTTCAGCTCAGGTCATGATCTCAGGGTCCTGGAATTGAGCCCCGCATTGGGCTTTCTGCACAGTGGGGAGCCTGCTTCTCCCTCTCTCTCTGCCTGCTGCTCTGCCTACGTGTGCTCTCTCTCTCTCTCTCTGTCAAATAAATAAATAAAAATCTTTTAAAAAATAAAAAAGTATCGTCACAAAAGGAATGTAAGAGGAGAGCTGGAGATGGATGGTAGTTAACCTTCATCCAAAGGCCATCCCTTTGGGTACTGGTTTTCCATTACTCATCAGTGACCATCAACACCGGCCCCACCCTCAAGGCTGAGAGACATGCATTATCTGCATACTTCCTCCACCATTAGGATCATGCCTCTGCTAACATTTGATATTGGAGTGAATTTTCAAATTTAAAAAACTCATCAGAATAAGACAAGAAAGGACAGCAATAATCCAATGTGTTTATATATAATTTGTTGTTCTTGCTGAACTCCTGTTTATCTTTAATACCTGTGCAGTGGGTATATGTGTCCTTACGTTGATGAGGAAACTCAAGCACATGGTAGTGAAGGAATTTACCTAAAGTCTACCATCATTAGAATCCCATCCCTAGACGGCAAAGCCTGGTCTCTGGCAAATATAATAAGTTGGCTCCCAACTTATGTTGGGATTAACATAAATTAATGGGTCTTCAATTATGAACGATATTAAAAGACTCTAAAAGAAACCAGACTAAAGGCAAGTGAATATTTTAGTATCTTTCTATTATTATTTTCATTATTATTAATGACCCCCTGGTGGGATATTTTAGGATATTGATGAGCCTTGACCTTGGATGCCACCATCATGCAATTACTGTCAGAAGAGTTGATAGCTTTTAGAAAGTAACAGCAAGACTGAAATTAACTCCCAGCCAGCATGCAGTTGACAGTGGCTGATGGATGAGAGTGAGTTCAAGGAAGACGTGGTTGCAAAGGAAATCACATGTTTCTGCCCCCTGAATCTACCAGATTAACTTAACTTGGCTCAGCTTAGTGTCTGTGCTTTCCCCACTATCACTTGAACTATGGTGATAGAAGGAGGTAAAGGCCTTCCCTTCTTCTTCCATTGATCACTGAACGGGCAGATACTGATCCATGGATTCCCTTGGTCCATGTTAAGAACTGTTGAACTTGGAAGAGATTTCACAGACAGCTGGAGCTCAGAAGGCTCCGTTGCCTTCTGGTTTTGTCAACATGATCTGAATGTAAGTCAGAAACAAGTAGTCCAAATAAAAATTTGGAAAGGGAAAATAGAGGGCAGGAAAAAGATGTCCTCTAACACATAGGGATTTTTTTTTTAACTCCAGAAGACAAACAATTCCTGGAAGAGTGGGATTTTTTATATCAAAATTAGCTTTGACCTTTGGCTCGACTGGCATGTTCCGTCTGATCGTTCTTTTCAATGGAACTTCTACCATGGTGGGGTAATTCTGAGCTCTATTCCTTGGATAGAAATCAGAGACTCTAGTCTCCAGTTCTTGGCACTGGGGCTGGCATCCATTCCCATCCCTATGGCAGTTCTCCACTGGACCTAACCTCTTTTGCAAAGCCAAAAACCCAGGGAGATTTTAGGAGAACTTGCAACATCAGTCTTGCAAAGGGCACTGTGGTGCCATAAGCCCTGGCCAGGCCACAAACAGAACCTGAAGACATTTAGCCAGAAAACCTCAACCACATAATCATGAAGATGATGATAACCTTCCCGGTATGCTACACATTTCTTCTTCTTTGGGGAGATGCTGAGAACTGTGGAGGCAGTGAGGCGTGCGGATGTATGAGGTCTAACTCAAGACGGTGGGGAGGGGGAGACAGGGAGAAGAAGAGCAGGACAAGTTTTCATATTGGCAGCTCTGTAAGAAAACCATCTTGCTGTTTAGGGCTGTGGCTTTTTGCTGAAGTATTAGAAGTGACTGCCAGGCATTAAAGGGGAAAGCAGTGCCCTAAGCCAGACACAAAATAAGAAACAAAAGATGGAAAATAATTCCCTCCAAGTGCCCAGACTCCTATTTCCCCTCAGGGAGTTGCCGTCCCCATTCTCAATGGCTCCTCCTGGGCACTGTGACCAGAATCACAGAGTAGAGAAAACCTCTGGATCCTGAGTAGGAAAGTGGGCTTCCAGCAAGCATCCCTGGAGCCTGGGTTGGGGGAACTCGAGAGAGAAACTGGGGAGCAGTTCCAGAGCTAGAGAGAAAAACTGCCCATGGGAGGGGTAGTAACAAGAGCTTTCAAGAAGTTTGGTCCTGGAGCGCCTGGGTGGCTCAGTGGGTTAAAGCCTCTGCCTTCGGCTCAGGTCATGATCCCAGGGTCCTGGTCCTACTTGTGATCTGTCTGTCAAATAAATAAATAAAATCTTTAAAAGAAGAAGAAGAAGAAGTAGTAGTAGTAGTAGTAGTAGTAGTAGTAGTAGTTCGGTGCTCCTCCACCCTCCACCCAACCTGAACCCAAACTTGAAGAGCTTCCCCCATTCTATCCTTGGCCTTCTTGTTTTCTACCTTACTTACAACCTCAGAAGACCTTCTTTTTCCCACTTCCATTTGTCATTCATCCCTTTCCTCCAGTCTGATGGTTGGGGACTTGCTGCTTACTGGTTGAAGCTACCCCAAGCCCACTCTTCTAAGTCATAGTAGTAAATAACTGAACACACAAGTAAATAAACAAGGTGGGCCTTAATCTCAACCAGTCTCCAGGCTTTAACTCTCCCTGTGAACGGGACCCCCAAACCTGAGTGCTCAGGCCCAAGACTCTCCTGCAGCCAGGTCTGCTGGCTAGGCTCTCTGGTCAACATCTCCACCTGATTCCCTGTGAGCGAATGGCATGCAGAGCCCAGGGCCCCAGAGAACCATTCTCCACCCATCCATCCAAACCTGCTCCGTGCCCGTGCCACTCCCTCACATGAACGCTCTAGCCACCTATGATTCCTCAGTCTCTCCCACCCCGAAATTTCCTTTAATTGTGCAATATGCTCACCCTTGAATCCATCTTCTTCTCTCTCTCTCCATGAGCCCTCCCGTGGTCCCAGAACTCTCTACCCTTCCCTGGGGTCCTGAACAACCTCCTTCCCAGCGTGCATCTTTCCCCACTGTCAATCCTGCCTGTGTGGGATGAGCATTCCATTTATCATCCAAACCAGGATACTTCTGAGTGGAGAGGGCATTGTTCATGATCACGCCAGGATGACAGGTAGAACCAGGTCTATCCTGGACCAACGGTCACGCTGATCCTGCACCCTTCGGACAGACTGACATTCCTAAGTCTGAACTTGGATATCGCACAGCCTGGATGAAAGCCTGTACTAACTCACCAGTGCTTACCAAATAGATTCAGTGCTTCTTTGCACAGCACTCAAGAACATAACATTCAAAGCTCTGGCTGCAGGGGAGCCTGGGTACCTCAGTCAGTGAAGTGTCCAACTCTTGATTTCAGCTCAAGTCATGATCTCAGGGTCCTGGGATCTAGACCCACATCGGGCTCTGCCCTCAGCAGGGAGTCTGCTTGAGGACTGTCCCTCTTCCTCTCTCTCTGCCACTCCCCCAATTCGTGCATGCATGCTCTCTCTCTAAAATAAATAAATAAATAAATCTTTAAAGGGGGGGGCCTCTGGCCCCAGTCCTCCATCTTTCCATCCCTCCATCCCATGGTTTCTCACTATACTTCTTCCTTCCTGCCACTCCCACCAAACTCAGGAGACTATGCTCTCCTCTCCCCAGTTTTTGGCTTTTGCCTTTACCTTTGATATTCTCTCCTCCCACTTCCTACCCCTCTCCCAATATCCAAATCTTGTGTAATTTTCAAGGTCCACCCATAAAGGCCACTCCTTCTGGGAAGTCATTCCTACCATCAACATGGCGGGCTCTGGACTCAAGCTGCCTGGACTACGATGGCTGCTCCTCCACTTACAAAAAGTATGCATCAGACAGCATATTTCTGTCTTGTTCTCCTCATTTGTAAAACCTCATAGAGGGCACCTGGGTGACTCAGTGGGTTTAAGCCTCTGCCTTCAGCTCAGGTCATGATCTCAGGGTCCTGGGATCAAGTCCCACATCGGGCTCTCTGCTCTGTGGGGAGTCTGCCTCCCCCTCTCTCTCTGCCTGCCTCTCTGCCTACTTGTGATCTCTCTTTCTCTGTTAAATAAATAAATAAAATCTTTAAAAAAAAAAAAAGCTCATAGAGTTGTTCTGGGGAAACCAAAAAGTTCTTAGGGCAATGACTAACCTGTAGAGAGTACCTGATAATTGTGGATGGTTGTGATTACCTCCAATTATATCTTTCCTAGTATGTGCAGTGCCCTGCTTCTCTTATAGCTCCTATAGGGCCCTTCCCACATTCTACTCTGAACTTCAGTGTTTTCCAAGATGAAATATTGAGTCTTCCTAATCTTAAATAAAGCAAAAACAACAGAGATGTTATTTCACTGGTCTACCCCATCTGATATGTAGGCCCTCCAGGCAGCCCATATGATTCCCCAAGAGTCCTCCGATTTGGGAAGAAGGGTCACCTCATGGATCTTCCAGTATTGGGAGATGGGGCCATAAGCAAATAACCCAGCGGTGAACACAGCTGCCATGAGTATCATCAAGGACCAGCACGGTGGTGGCTGGAAACCTAAGAAAGTGACAAAGCGGAAGGAAAGTGAGCAGGAGTAACAGGTGAATGTGGGAGAGGACAAGGGAATTCTCCACACCGAGGGAAGCTTGGCCAAAAGTCCTGTGTCAAGAAGGACCACATCAGGTTCAAGTGGCCAGGGACCAACAGCCCAGAGAGCAAAGGTCCATGGGAAGCGAGGTGGCAGCTAGAGAATCAGGGGCCCGGCCACTGGGGCCAAGCCTCATACGTCATATTGAAGAGATTTCACCTGATCCTGAGAGCAGGGAGGAGTCACTGAAGGGCTCCAAGCAGGGGCGCTGTGGTACATTTGTCTTTTGAAGCGGTCCCTCTAGCTTCAAAGCAACAGCGTGGAGAATGGAGATCTGTCCTGAAAATGGCGTTAAGCAAAGGGAATCTACTTCGTTCTCCTGAGACTTCTCAAAGGCTATAAAATTGAACATGCGTGGTAAATCTCCAGTGAGAGGGAGCAGTTAAGATGCAGATTTCCACAAACCTGACCATGGAACTCTGTTTTTTCAAACCATCTGCCATCATCATCTAAAACGCCGTTCCTGGGAACACCGCTTTAGGAAACCCAGACTAGGCTTACCCCAGCATCCAGGCGGCTCCGCTATGTGGCTGTATGTGAGGCCGAGGGCTTTTTCAAGGCAGGCTGATTCACTGACTTTCCCCGCAGCCCTCAGGAGGCTGCTTCCCTTGGCACATTTGTAAACGAAGGTCCTGTCCTTGGCATGAGGATGGCCGTTATCGTTACTTTTACTCTGAGTGACCATCCATTGAGAACTTGCTAGACGTGCTTGATACTACGTTCCCACCTATTTTACCTCATTCTTTCCTCATAAAGTCCCTCTGAAGTTAATGGGTCTTTAGCAGGTGAAAATACATTTCCACGTGGTTTTAGCAAAGACGTCGTGAAGCCACCAAACGATAATCTTAAATTCTTAGCAATTAATTTCACAGATTTTATTTTCCTTTCCGGTTTTGCTTTCTTCTTTTTCAGGGTGGGGGGAATGCGGTGGTGGTGGTGGCATTTTCAAGCCATCAGCAAAAGCTCTCTGCGGTATCCTCTGCCCCTGTCAGGTGTGGCTTTTTAGTGATGCTGTAATTATAATTATGACATACTCAAATGGCTAATTTTAGAAAATGTTTTTCCACAAGGCAGGAGTGAAATGACAGCCTGCTTGCAGATGATGAGATGATTCAATAGGAAAAGGACTTTTATTTGAGTACCGGGAGCTAGAAGATGTAATGACCAGGTACTAAAATCCATTTTGGCCACCTGCCCGGCAGAGACAACTCCTGGAGTTCAAGTCCACAGCAATCAGGGGGGCTGCTCCCCCTCAGGCCTGGGAGGAGGGGAGGGCTGTGTGGGAAGTCCCCCTGGACTTGCAGTAACACCATCTGCCTTCAGGAGTCAGACCCGCTCCATATTCTCCAAACAGAACCAGAGAAAAGCACCACGGATCATATAATCCCCAAATCTGGCCCTAATCGCCCCCAAAAAGGGACAAGGGGTCTCCTGAGAAACAGAAAAACATGGAGTTTGTTCCAAATAAATGGATGTTGTCACCTTCATTTTTACCTTCACAAATACCTGGGCTGGTTCTTGCAGCTGAGTGAACAATAATCGTGGTAATTGTTGGGGGTGGGAGGGAGAGGGGACTTGAGAAGTGACACTGCTTCTATCTGTGGGAAATTAGTTTAAAAATGCAGACAGATAAAGATCAAACTAGCAGGTTTATTACTGACAACAGCTGGATGGAAGAATGGGATAATGGGCTTCCTGAAAATCGCCCTCTTTGAAGAACTGACCACCCCAGAGCAGTACAGTTCCCCACTAACAGGACAGAATCTGCCTAGATGAGCTTTCATTAGAGTAACAAACAAGTGGAAAAAAATCCTCCGTCTGCAGAGGGAGCTGAGCATGCCCACTGCCCAACCCCCTACCCCCACCGTCCCCATCTCCAGTCAGAGATCAGCCATTCCTCTTCTTCTAGAAAGGAAGAAGTGCAGGGACACAGAAAAGGCAGAAGTCTTGCTGGTATTTTTATTTCTGGGGATTAGGATAAAAATCCCAGTCCCTCTACCAAACTATAAGGTGTGGAATATCCATTTTTCACTGACATCATCAGCATTTGCATCACAGCAATAAGGGCTAACCATTTCTGTAGATCATCACCAAGGACAGAGCTCACATCAACCCCAGGAGGGCAGTGCTAATTCCAGTCCCCATTTTACAGGGGACTTGGGGAGATCAGTTGACTTATTATTTACGCTGTTAATAGGCCAGCACTCACATTCAACTCTGACCCAGGAAATCATTTTCAACCTCTTTGCTCTGCTGCCCTAAAGTTGTGCCATTAAGTAAATCCAAAGCTCTAATCTCCATAAGGATTAGTCAGTTCTAAAAGAAATACTTTTTGTCTGCAATGATCACCTATAAGAAAAGTTATGTACAATTTAGTGCTTCTGACTCCCGGAAGCCAAGAAAGCCCTCCAGTGCCTTGGGCCTGTATTAGGAGACTTTGCAAAGTTGTTTGGCTGGTTTCCCACCTGCTTCCGGCGACAATGCAACACATCTGTGCCTGACAACCTGCTATGTCAGCTGCTCCTCACCCCCAAGGACATGACCTTCAGAATTGGAACAAGAGCCAAGGGCTGGAGACATCATTTGCAGTAGCTTGAAGTGAATCCCATGTTTGCTTCATGTGGAATGTCCCAGAACCCAATACAATGAGGAGCCCACAAAACTGGAAACCATCTGGGCGCTGTTCCCTCCCTGAGCTCCCCTTTCATGTGCTTTGGGGGAGACCGATTCCCCATCTCATCACAGTAAGCAAGAGGTGCACTCATCGGTGTAGCAGGCAGCCTCTGTGATGGTCCTCACAGAACCCCACCTCCTAGCACTCCTGCCCTTGGGTAATTATCACCTCCTCTTGAGTGTGTGCTGAACCTAGCAACTCACTTCTATGAAAGAAACACAGCAAAAGTGGTGAGGTCCCACATCCAAGATTAGGTTACAAAAGACTGTGACCTCTGTCTTGGACACTCACCCCAACCCCACCCCCATCCTTGCTCACTCTCTAAGTGAAGCCAGATGCTATGTTGTGAGCTGCCCTAGGGAAAGGCCCACTTAGCAGGAGCTGATGTCTCTAGCAAACAGCCAGGAAGGAGTTGAGGCCACCAGCAACTTTGTGAGGGAGGGTGGAAGCCGACCCTCTCCCACTGGAGCCTCAAGGTAATCACAGCCCCAGCCAACACTTTGCTTATAGCCTCTCAAGAGGCCTGAGTCAGAGGCTCCCTGCTAGGTTGCCACTGGAGCACTGACCCACAGAAACTGTGAGAGAATAAACATGTGTTTGTTTAAGATTTATTTATTCATTTGAGAGAAAGCGCACACGGGCAAGTGGGGGCAGGGAGGGGCAGAGGGAGAGAGAATCTCCAACAGACTCCCTGCTGAGTGCAGAGCCTGATGCAGGGGTTAGTCTCACAACCCCGAAATCATTACCTGAACTGACATGAAGAGTCACTTGTTCAGCTAACTGAGCCACCCAGGTGCCATATTTGTTCTAAATCATTGAACTGTGGGATAATTTGATCTACAATCAGGAGACAAATCCAAGGTTAAGCATGAAACAGTGACCCCAAATTATTCTAACAGATTCATTTTTAATGCCCTTCTTCCTATAATTACCTAAGAAGGAAGAGTAGAACTTTTGTGGATCCCTGCCATGGTAGTGATTGGGGCTTGGTGAGCTAAGCACTTGAGAGTTCAAGTATAAAAAGCCTTTGCTGCCCTGATATGCACCCCCTGCTTCTAGAAGAGCAAATCATGTCTCATGTCATCAGCTTCCTATCTGAAGACCTCTCTTAAATTTTTAAGTATCTTGTTCGTGTGTGTTTCTGCTCTTCTTTAAACCTATCTATATATAAGCATATATATGACATATTTTCCTTATATGTTGACACAAACTGTCAGCTCAACTGTATGAATGAATGAATAGGATTACATTAAAATATCCTGTACACTTAATAAAGACCTGTCTTTATCCACAGAGAAACTGCAGAGTCATTGTGGTAAATGGTAAATGCTGTAGCAAAAAAGGAATGAAAACCCCCTTTGCTTTACTAAGTAGCCACAAAGCAGATTTGCATCACACATAATAATTTATCTCCTAACTGAATATGAAAACAGAAATCATTAAGTGCAATTTCATCACCAAATAGTTAATCATTAAGACTTATTTTCAGCAGCTGTCACTTTCCCTTTATAACTGCCTCTCCATGAATTTGATTTTCTTCATATAAAGAAATATCTTTTGCAGATGAACAATCCCTCTCTCCCATTTGTTCAAACTCAACTCTCAAACTCTGAAAAACTCATGACCACATTTGGCCCTGGAAAAGAGAGAATAAGGATCCTCTACAAATTAACCCTACTCTAAAAAAGGCTACTGACTGGTCTCCCATGGTGGGTCAGAGGGGTGATGGCCACTATGAATAAACAGTAAGATATTCCTGTTCTCATATGCATGTGCACATGCGCACGCACACACACACAAACACACTCAATCTCTTCCCCCACAGCAACTATATTTTCCCCAATTAATATTTGAACAGCAATAAGAATTTAGATCTCAGGGTGCAATTGATGATTATGGTGATGCTTAAGATCTTCTGAAATACAAATGATTTTCCAAAGTTCGATAGACTAAGGCCACCGGTAAAACATTAACTTCCCTAAAGGAGAAAGCAGGTCTAATACCCAGATTCATAAGGCAAATGAGGCTCTGATTTTCATGCTTTAGGGATCACACTGGTACATTCCAGAAAACAAGCACTGTGCACAAAACTGTCACCAGATTGGCCCTTTCCTCATAATGTTTCCACTTCATGCAATTTCAATCTCATTAGAACCATCTATGCAAATAAGATGGAACAACAGACAGCCAGGTTACCATTAACAACGAGGTGCCCCAGCATGGTTGCAGGTTCTGCTTGCTCACACACAGCTGCTGGGGGTGGGGCTGGGACCAGGTGATGCTCTGGTTTCCTTAGCCATCAGCACCACAGTTCCACTGCACATCGAAGACACTCCATAAATACTTGTGGAGGGAACAACTAAATCTGATTTTCACATCAAGCTGGAATTAGAGCTAATGTTTTTCCATTTTGCAGATGGAGGAAATCAGAGATTCATAGAAAAAAATGCCTCAAGTGACATAGTTAGGAAAGAGAAAACCCAAAATCAAATCTAGGTCTTTTCACTGTTGAGTTCCTGTCTCTTTCTCTCCTTGAGTATGAGTGCCCAGTAGATGGCATCTCGTGTGTTTACAAGGTGTCTACAGTGATGCCATAGTACCATTGCTCTCATTATTTTATCATCATAGCTAATATTGAATCGTAAGATCTTTTAGATGAATGAAAGTTCTATGAGTTTTGCTTTCCAGGAGGATGTCATTTAAGAATTAAATAAGGTCAAGCAGAGAAAGACAACTATCATATGATCTCCCTGATATGAGGAAGTGGTGATGCAACATGGGGGCTTAAGTGGGTAGGAGAAATCCATGTTTCATGCAATCCATGAAACAAGATGGGATAGGGAAGGAGACAAACCATAAGTGACTCTTAATCTCACGAACTGTGGGTTGCTGGGGGGAGGGGGTTGGGAGAAGGGGGGTACGGTTATGGACATTGGGGAGGGTATGTGCTTTTGGGTAAATTGGAAGGGGAGGTGAACCATGAGAGACTATGGACTCTTAAAAACAATCTGAGGGGTTTGAAGTGGCGGGGGGGGTGGGAGGTTGGGGTACCAGGTGGTGGGTATTATAGAGGGCACGGCTTGCATGGAGCACTGGGTGTGGTGAAAAAATAATGAATACTGTTTTTCTGAAAATAAATAAATTGGAAAGAAAAAAAAAAGAATTAAATAAGACAAGTATATAAATAACTATTTGCTACAACCTAAATGAGGTTGGCTTGAGCCAATCTCCAAGGCTCAATGCCGGTCCCAAGATTTCTGCCAGTTCCCGTGTGTGAGGTCACATCCAGGCTCTGACTCTGCTGCCCACGCTGGCTCAGTTTGGTCCCACACTGCAGTAGACAGACACACTCACAACCACACACCAAAAAACTTCAGGTTGTCGTTGAATTTCCTGAACGTTTACAAAGGTAAGGTTAGCATCTGGTGGTGCATTCCCTTAAACCGTAGGTGCAGGTTTCTCTGTCCCCCCCCATAGCAACTATATTTCCCCCAATTAATATTTGAACAGCAATAAAAATTTAGATCTCAGGGTGTAACTGATGACTGTAGTGATGCTTAAGATCTTCTGAAATACAAATGATTTTCTAAAGCTCAATAGACTGTTCTCAAGTTGCTTATTTTTTTTTTCTTCCAAGCCGCCTTTTACCCAACCAGGAATTTGGGCCAATTCACCTCTGAGGACCCCAGCCCCAGAGTTAGCTGGCTGTCCTCTTACTACCTGCACACACACATACCCCTCTCGCTTCTCCGTCCTCCCTCTCCTTCCATTCATCTTTTCCAAAGCACAAGGCATTCATCTCATTGTCTCCTCTATAGGAGTATTAACCATCACCTTTGTTCTCTGGGCTCCTACTGAAGGCAGCCCCATCTTTTGCTACAGGTACCTTAGCAGAGCATCAGTGCTTTTTCCTCCTGAAGAGTTATTCCAGGGCCAGCTACTAAAATAACCCACTAAATTCCTGGCTCTAACTGTATCATTCCAAGGTTGATCTGAGAAGCTTAAGAAGATAAAACAAAATATTTAGATCAAAACAAAAGGATCACTTCCTACTACAGATACTACAATCAGAAGTGAGGAGACTGGATTGCAGAAGGGCATCCCAGGCAAAGGGGACAGCATTCCTGGGAAAGATACTTGTTCCAGTACCTGGGATCAAAGGGAGACTGACGGGATAAAAAATGGGGAAGGCACTCTGGAGCCAGAGTGGGGAAGGGTTTGAAGAGATGCAGTTTCATTCTATAGGAAGTAGGGAGCTATTTTTGAGCAGGAAATCATTTACAATCTCAGTGTAGAGATGAGAAATAGAGAAGATCATTCATCAGCACAAAAATAACTTTCCACCATAGCAAAGAAATGTGCATGAGGAGTGAAGGAAGACCAGACAGAGCTCGAGTTCAAGATTTCTCCACACCGTCTCCTTGACTCTTTAGGAAGCTCCTTACCTGTGATGACCAGATGGTGAGCACTCTCTCATGTCCACCACTCTGTCATGTGATCATCTCCTAATTAAGATTTTGCCACTGATCGTTTTCCTCCAATGTGGAATAGAGCAAGGATCTCACCCCTGTGACAGTCCTCCTAACAGTCCTCCAACTGTGACCAGGAGCAGTTGGTTGTGAAGGTGTCTGAAAGCAGAATACCAGGAGGGAACATTATCTATCTGTAAGCAAACAATTTGTACATAGAGTTAGATGGATTTGAGATTAGACCCAATTCTTCTCTTTACCAGTCATGTGGCCATGAACAGGTCAATTAACTTCTTGATGAAGACAAGAGACAACTGTCTTCAGATTCAGAGAGACAATGTATGAAAATTGTCTGGCAGACAGGAAATGCTCCCTAAGTAAAAGCTATCATCATCATAGTTATCATCATCTTACTCTTCTTACTCTGAGCAGCAAGGGAGCTATGCCCTGCCTGGGTCTCCCCTACTCTCCTTTCCCACGGAACCAGGATCCCCACATACATCCCCTCAGGGTGCTGCCTCATCCCGGCCTTGCCAGTGACAACAGATGGCTGACCCCAGCTCTGTTCAGCTTTCTGTCTCAGCGAAGCCTTCTTGCCCAGCCATCACATCATGCCCACCTCCTTCCTCCTGTCCATACTCAAACCCAGATTGTATGGGAAAAACCTCCCACCTCTTCTGTGCTTGGCCATACCCCGAGGCTGCTGCACAAAGGACCTGAGCCAGGTGCAGGGAGGAACACGAAGATAAACGGGCCCAAATGCGCCCTCAGGGAGCCTGCCAATTAGCAAAAACTGTGTCTTCTTCATTATTCTGCCTCTGAATCCTGGCACAAAGTACCAATCTATGGTTGTTGTCGTCGCTATTGCTGTTATCGCTTTTGTTCATATTTAAATGCTTGCTAGACTCAAGTAGTAAATTGGTATCTACTCGAATTCCACTATGAACCTCTTTCATCACACGGGAGCGTAATGAAAAGGCAAAGTATAAGCTGAACATGCTTTCAAATAGGGGCGCCTGGGTGGCTCAGTGGGTTAAAGCCTCTGCTTTTGGCTCAGGTCAAGATCCCAGGGTCCTGGGATAAAGTCCCGCATCAGGCTCTCTGCTCAGCAGGGAGCCTGCTTCCCTTCCTCTCTCTCGGCTTGCCTCTCTGCCTACTTGTGATCTCTGTCTTTCAAATAAATAAATAAAATATTTTAATAAATAAATAAATAAACCAAATCTGATGGTAGAATCATCAATGGTAAGTTTAAGAGCTTTGTCTCCAAGGTAGTGACAGAACTGGGAGAGCACAGCCAAATGGAAAGTGATCAAAGAAACCCATAAAATAAATAACAAATATTAATAATAAATATCTAATACATAAATCCATAAAATAGAGATATTTGATGCCATATATTCATTTTGCTTCTCTCAAACCAAAAACCACCAGGTCACCCTATTTCTTTAGCTCAGCGGGTGCTGTGGACTTAGTTATGCAAGACTATACCCTAAGACGGTTCTTTAATTCTGATGAGGATGACCCCTCTTTTGGTGCCCAGACCTCCACAAGTTGGAAAAATCTTTTAAGATTTTATTTATTTATTTGAGAGAGGGAGAGAGAGAGAGAGCACAGTGGGAGAGAGAGAAGCAGACTCCCTTCTGAGCAGGGAGCTCGATGTGGGGCTCAATCCCAGGACTCTGAGATCATGACCTCAGCTGAAGGCAGATGCTTAACTGACTGAGCCACCCAGGCGCCCAGGATAGAAAAGTTTTAAAAATAGTCAAAGACAGGGGCACCTGGGGGGCTCAGTAGGTTAAAGCCTCTGCCTTTAGCTCAGGTCATGGTCCCAGGGTCCAGGGATCGAGCCCCCGCATCGGGCTCTCTGCTCTGCCTGCCTCTCTGCCTACTTGTGATCTCTGTCTGCCAAATAAATAAATTTTTAAAAAAATCTAAAAAAAAAATAGTCAAAGACAAAGCTTTCAGAATAAGTTTTCCCATTAAGTTCTTTGTTTTCACAGATAGTGTTTATAAGATCCGTAGATGTGTTGGCTTACCTGAAAAAAAGTAAAAATGAAGATTCCTGAAATGTTACTGGATGAAGGAACAAGTCATAACATGTATGGTGATATCATCCTCCTCAGCGATGGCTCAGTGGCTTTATAACAAGGGCTTGGCCAGTGACGGCCTTTGGTGAGACCCCTGACCCAGGAGTCAGGATTCCTGGGTTTTAATGCCAGCAACACACCAGAAGCTAAATCATCTTGGGAAAATCATTTGATCTCACTGGGCTGTCTCTCCATGACTGAATAATGAAGGAGTTTCTGACTGGTGACTCTGTACCTTCCTCCCAGTTTTTGATTCTCTGCTATCTGTGGGGCCTAAGAAGTTAATTCCCCTGAGAAGCCTGTGCCAGAAAGAGCAGCTATTGTCACCATCCATATTTTCTGTGACTTTCCCTTTGTTCTCAGCCAGTTGGAAACTTCTGAGACTAATTTTGCTGCCTGCAGAAACCACAGGAAAGGAAGTACATGTGGGAGTTTTGACCAAGGGCATCTAGAAGCTAAAAAATAAAATATGAGAAAAAAAAATAGATATAATGAGCCAGGATAGCACAGCCGTGGACCTGTAATGAGACAACTGTGTCTGAAAAACAGTGAAGTAAAACCACATTCAGAACCAAGGAAAACATGTAGGAACAATGAGTGGAGGGTGCTTCCCGTTCCCTAATCTCTGGGCAATGCCAATATCAAGAGAGAATAGTTAGAGCCAAAACTTAGCCAAACCTGGCAAAGCAAGCCTTGCTCTATGGATCCACTGAATTAAAATTACTTGTGTATCTTTCAACAAACTCAAAAATACTTAGTTTTGCTGATGAGAAAATTGGATGAGCATCAAATTGGTGCTTAAATATTGATCCTTAAACATTTTGAAACCTAATCATTTAGGAAAATAACAAGAGTTCCCTTCAATAATCCCAGAAATAAATAATATGAAGGACCTGTCTTGATAAATATCAAGACTTTATTCATATTGTCTTCCCAAATATAGTTTTCAATAAATATATGTGATAGCCATTCTGGCTCTTCTGCTTTTCAGCGTGACTAGGCTTGTTACACACGACAAAGGTGCCATTATTATGCCTTCTGACTTACAACGGCTGATGACCTTCTTTTAGCAAATGTTTATAATACAATGATTAAGAGATACAGAAGTTAGATGGACTTATATTTGAGTTATAGCTCTGCCTTTCTTCTTTTTTTTTTTTTAAGATTTTATTCATTTATTTGACAGAGATCTCAAGTAGGCAGAGAGGCAGGAAGAGAGAGTGGAGGAAGTAGGCTCCCCGTCGAGCAGAGAGCCTGACGTGGGGTTCGATCTCAGGACCCAGGACCAGGACCTGAGCCAAAGGCAGAGGCTTTAATCCACTGAGCCTCTTCTGTTCTGTGTTGAGCAGAAGAGGGGAGAAAACAACCCCACTCCAAACAAAAGAAAAAAGATACAACTACCACAAGAAGGGATAGAGGAAAATCACTCTCATCTAACAATGTCCTGCTACCAGTTGGGTGATAGTGATACCAAGAGAGTCATGATTACATATTTTAATGTCTGCACCATGGGTTTAAGTGTGTGAAATAATAGGAAACACATATACTGGTTTCTGCCCCTGGGTCCTGATACAGAGTTCCTAAAACTCTTACAATTTCCTAAGCGATAGGGGTACTTGGAGCATCTTTTGTTCTAACATTTGGCCTTTGACCCAGGTTTCTGACACAGAATTCCTAAATACCTGGGAATTTCATAGGTGATAAAATGTCTTTTGTTCTAACAAGGTGACTCTTGGTAGGCTCCAGAATAGCTTCAGAATGATGCGGGTCATGGGAAAGACCAGCCATAATTAGGAGCCTGTTCAACTCCATCCTCTATCTTCTGACAAGGAAAGAAAGGCCAGATACTGAGTAATAATCTGTTAAGCCTACATGATGAAGTCTCCATAGAAATCCCTAAAGTAGAGATATGGAGAGCTATCAGGTTGGTAAATACATGTATGTGCCAGGAAAACGACGAACCCCAACTCCACAGGGACGGAGCTCACCCTTTCTATCCTTCATCCGGCCATTCTTTTATTCTCTATCATATTCTTCATTATATAACAAATCAGCAAATGTAAGGAAGAGTCTCCCTGGATTCTGTGATCTGTTCTAGCAAATTACTAAACCCAAGAACCCAATGGTTGTGAGAATCTCAATTTATAGTCAATTGACCAGAAATGCAGCATGCAACCTAGGACTTGAAATTGGTGTCTGAAGTGAGGAGGGTCTTGTGAGACTGAGAACTTGACTTGTGGGATCTGCCACTCACCCCAGGTGGATTGTGTCAGAACTGCACTGAGCTGCAGGACCCCCAGCTAGTGTCAGAGACTTGGTCAGTGTGCAAAAAGCTCACACATTTGGGTACAGAGTGTTGGTATGAGTAATACGAGTGGTAGCAAAGGGAAAAAATGGTATTAATGCCATCCATAAGGGTCATGACATAATTCTCTGAGTCCTCACCTCCTAATACCATCCTATTTGAGAGTTAGTATTCAACGGATGAACTTGGCAGGGGGAGGGGGAGACACACGCAGACTATAGCCAGACTTGACTTTTTCTATAGAACTCTTTCACGGGACAACATGTTTCTGTATTACTGATACACATCCAAACTATATAAATATAAATGCGTGTATGAAAACACATACACACACATTCTTTTTAAAAATCTCTAAAACATACCAAAATGCTACAGCTAGAAAGGGAGCACTTATTTCCTTTTCTGTATGATTTTTAAACATTTTTAGTATCTAAAATTAAAATACAATAAAGAAAAACCTAAATCTCTTTCAGTGTACAATCTCCTTGGATTTCTGTCCTTATTTCAATCAGTGAGGCGTGATGTTTTGATCATTGTTCATTTTGTCAGCACCCCATCTAGTATGGGGCATCCACAGATCTGATAAACAGGATTTCTAATCCATCAAGCAAACATTTATAAAAATGCTGATTGACACAAAATCATGTGGCTCTTCTGTATAGGCTCCTCTCCACACTTTCCATCACGAGTTTTTTCAGGGTACAAGCTATCCCCCCTATCTTACTTGACCTCCAGTGTCGCCAACACTTCCCCATCTTGCCCAAAAAGATAACAGGAAAATCTGTGTTAGATGCTGTGTTAAAATTAAAGTATACTTCATACATATAAAAAAATGTTCCTGGGGCGCCTGGGTGGCTCAGTGGGTTAAGCCTCTGCCTTCGGCTCAGGTCATGATCTCGGGGTCCTGGGATCGAACCCTGCATCGGGCTCTCTGCTCAGTGGGGAGCCTGCTTCTCCCCCTCTCTCCACCTGCCCTTCTGTCTACTTGTGATCTCTCTGTCAAATAAATAAATAAAATAAAAATATTTTTTTAAAAATGTTCCTTATGTATGAAGGGCAGAAAATAAGGATATAAAGCATTGTTTCTTCAGACACTGTCACGTTGACCCCTGGAATCTTTCCTGAGTTAGTCTGATTCATCCTGTGACATGAGTTTTTAACGAAGCACCAAGGACACTCTTGGGTAAAACAAAATGGATAGCTGCCAACTACAGTGATCTCTGCTAAAAGAAGTAAGAAGTAAAACCAAGTAATTACAAGTGATCATTTAGCTTTCTAATGGATTAGAATCAGCCTTGTATGCTGACCATTCCCCAATAAATGCACTCACCGCACTACTCCATGCGCAGATCAGTTTCTGATCATCATAATCCCTTGAATAAGAACTTGAGAGATATTCTGGCATACCAAGAAGATAAAAAAGAAAATTGGGTAAAGTGCTCTTAGTCTAAAAGTTTAAAATTGACTTTATTTTTATAGAATGGCTGCAGGCTGTATCACGACAAATAACCACATACCGCATTTTGAAAAATGTTTCCACCCATACAGAATGCGATGGTAATATGACCCATCTCACAAAGTCCCTTTGCTTGAGAAAGATCCATGAGTGTCATTTGAGAAAAGTGGGATCCACCTTCTTTCCATTTAGAAATTATTCTGTTTTATGTAACAAACCCTGCTTTTTCCCTCCAACCCCCACTTCCTTTGCTGTCCTGGGGAACATTTGCAGAAGATCAGAAGGTTTATGCCTCTCCATTTCTAGAGCTCCTGCTGCTTCTGCTTATTCACCTCCTGAAGTCTTAATTCTCTGTTTGTAACACCACAGTTGGCTACTGCAGAGATAATTTTGACATAATCACACTAGAATTATGACTTGGTGATGGAGAACATAAAAAAGTGGATGAAATCTTAAAATGGTTCCTAAATCACCACAAAAAAACGAAAACAAGATAATTTTCAACCAAATTATCTGTTCTAGCTTTCCTACATTTAAATATAAAAATAAAATTCACAGACTCATTTTTCCCCCCTTACTGGGCTTTTAAAACCCATTTCTAGGGTTATTATTGCAGTCATTAACTTCTTCACAGCCAGAATTCTGACAAGGGAGGCAAACTCAATCATTGGGAAAAAATGTCATCACTAAAAATTGGTTGTGTCAAGCTGGATGAAATGTGTCAGGTAAACCAGGAGCTGCTCAGGACTTCAGTACCGGTCAGAAATGAGTATCACACTGAAGTCTCACCTCCACTCCTTCCAAGGTAGGTGATTTGCTGCTCGTTTACTCAACATCAGAGGAAATTCATTCACATAAGTAAGTCTTAGTGTTACTGTAAGCCCCTGTTGAACGTCAAAGAAAGATTCAAAGCAGCCCACACTACAATTACCCAGAAGAGACAGACCCCACAGAGCCTCTGTTGGGTGTTGGCAAACACAGATGGGCTGGTACAGAGCCAGGGCCAAAAGGAATAAGAAATTGTGAAATCGTAGTTGTGCCTGCTTCGTGGGTTTCTATGATGTGTGGTTGCTTGGGTTTATTTCTACTTTTCCACACTGGCTTCTATCCCTCAGAAATACTAAAATCATCCTTCAGACCAATCTGGTGCGAAAGAGCTAAAGAAAGATATGGGGCAAGAGATTGGAATCATATGTAGGATAGCCACATACCAATTCTAAAAACTTTAAATTAGTATTGAAAAGACCGTGGTAGACACTGTCCAATGTGCCCGCCACAAGTCACATTCTTGATTAAGCCCCTCAAGAAAGTGGGTGGAACCCATGATTTGTTCCTAAACTACAGAATAGGCAAAGGTAATGGAAGGTCACCACTGTGCTTATGCTACAATAAATCTAGAAGATTCCACCTTACCCGACTTACTAGACTGGAGGGAAAGACTGGCCTTGAAGAAGTAACAGTGATATAAACCACTTGCAGAAAAGAGCACATGGTAGGGAATTGTGGGTGGCTTCTAGGAATGGAGAACCTTCATTCCACAGTTACAATGAACTGAATTCTTGGGTTTTTTAAAGATTTTATTTATTTATTTTAGAAAGAGAATGAGTAGGGGAAGGGACAGAAGAAGAGAGAGAGAATCTCAGACAGACTCATTGCTGAGCACAGTGCCCAGTACAGAGATCGATCTCATCACCCTAAGTTCATGACCTGAGCTGAAATCAAGAGCTAGGTGCTTAACCACCCCAGCGCCCTCTGGAATCGTTCAACAACCACATGAGATTAGAAGACCATGAACTCCAGAAACCACCTTGATTGTAGCTTTGTGAGACAATGAGAAGATTCAGATAAGCTGTGCTCAGACTTCTGACCCACAGTAACTACAAAATAATAAATATGTGTTGTTTTGAACCATTAAATTTAATGCAATTTATTATGCCAATAGAAAACCAATACTGTGACCAAAAAAATTCACATTGGAAAACATCAGCATAACCACTGAAATCAAGGGCTGGTGCCATCTACAGATCATAAATCTACAGGATTGTATTCTCCAGATACAGTCTAAGCAGTTCTGGATTTAAAAAAACAAAAACAAAACAAACACACACACACACACACACACACACACACACAAATACAAAAAAATGATGAACTCTGCCCTTTTCCTGAGAGTAAGTTCTGGAAATTAGGAAGAGGAATTAATAGAACCCCAGCTGATACTCCTATACCACTGAAGATCCATTTGTATCCAAACAAAAACTCAAACTCAAAGTGGCTTATCAATAAAGGAACTTTAATGACTTGGGAAAATGTAAATGTAGAGAAATGTCTGTCTGGAATCCAATGAGGACAAATTCAGCTACTCAGTGATGTCACTAAAGCCCAATTTTGTTTTGTTTTGTTTTTTTTCTAAGAACACTCTCTGCCTTGGTGTCATATATATCCTGAGACTAGTTGCTGCACCCCCATGATCTCAAGATGGCTGCCAACACTTCCCAGTCCTTCATGCCTCCTATTTCACATCCTTCAAGAGAGAGTATTTGTCCCAGTATCTCAGCAAAACTCCTGAGAGTCACATTGATTGGTCAAGCTTAGCTCACTTGACCATCTCCTAAACAATCCTGGAGCTGGTTGTGGGATAGAGGGGGTAATATGCATATTTGGCTTAGCCAAGGTCATGTGCTCCACTTCTCAAGTTGGTCGTGGAATAAACATGATAGAAGCACATAAAATCTAAATGGACATCACAACTCTTTGGAAAGGGTCATGGGACATGGAATCAGAAAGGCTAGTAAAAGAAAGAAAGAAAGAAAGAAGGAAAGAAATGCCTACTAAAAACCCAGCTCAAAATGGTGAGGTTGGTACTGTCCTGAGACTCAAAATGAAAGACAGCATTGAGAACTCATTGGGAAGCCCCGTGCTTAGGACCCTCTCATCTCAGCCTATAAATAGCACTAGGGCTCCATGTGGGAAGGCCTCAGACTTTGTTCCTGGGAAGAAGTCTCAGCAAGCAGAGGGTTGGGCATATGGGGAGCTATTCTGCTGTGTTTCTGCAATGGCACAAAGCCTAAGTGTTGGCTGTGAATGCAGCTGTGGCTGTCAATCCTTCTCCACTCCTCCTAGTCTTCAAAATCAGCAAGCAAGCAATCTGATGATTTAACTGTACATCATTTCTTCCTTCAAAACAAATTCGATTTGAGATATTTTGGCATAGATCCACACATTATCAGAACATAGTTCAACTCTTAAATCAATGGCCATAAATCAATGGCAAACAAGTAGGTATTTCCCTCATAGGAGCAGCAAATAGAAAAACTATAGAACCCAGTAAAATAGTCTGCAGATTGTAAGAATAAAGGAGAAAATTCTAAGATGACTCAGTAGAGCTACCTTCCTCTGAAATAGAGTTATTTCATGAAATAGGACAATTAGAAATTATATGATTCATGATTCTTTGACTTTAATTTTTAGACCAAAAGTGTACAGTTGAGTTCATCATATGCCTCAATTCAGGAAACACTGAATAATTTGTATTTCTTTTTTTTTTTTAAAGATTTTATTCATTTATTTATTTATTTGACAGAAAGAGAGAGAGCACAAGCAAGGGGAGCAGAAGGCAGAGGCAGAAGCAGACTCCTGCTGAGCAAAGAGCCCAATGTGGAACTCAACCCCAGGACCCTGGGATCATGACCTGAGTTAAAGGCAAATACTTAACAGACTGAGCCACCCAGGTGCCCTAATAATTTATATTTTAGTGTGATTCAAGAACCTAGAGTCTGCCACCATGAAAATGGAAATTTTGGGGGGTGGGGGTGGTGAAAGAATTGTACTAGAAATAGTCTTATGTATCTTAAAAGTAAAATTAATGTCAAAGTCATTATAGAAGTAGTGAAAAGCAATTTAGACTGTGCAGAAAATTGAATAAGCAAAATCATAAATGATGTCAAGAAATTCTCCCTGACTACAAGACATAAGATAAAGCAATGAAAATAATGTGCAGAGAAGATGAAATATCACAGTCAAGGGATAATAGATCTCCCTCAAAGAAAGAAAATGAATGGATGAGAAATAATTATCAAACAATATAGTAAGTATTTCTTATTTGGGAAAAGCATTTTAACTAATTGAGAGTACACACCAGATCCCAGACAAAACTGAACCCACTTTGATATATTCTGGTTAAACATTAGTAGCTCCAAATATAAGGAATCAATTTTTAAGAAAGAAAAGCATATAGAAATGAATCTAACAGTTAAAAAAAAAAAAAAACCACAAGCAAATTTAAGAACAAAAAAAGTGTAAAATACCAAACAGCCAATATTCCATTGACCTCCTAGTTCAAATTTCATGCAAAAATGTCTCCAGATCTTTAGAAGAAAATACTGTGTCGTAAGAACTCCATATCCTCGATTTATATGTGATAGCAAAAAAAAAAAAAAAAAAAAAAACTTCAGATATGAAACAGCTTGGAATGTGTACTGCCTAGAAAAGTTTCTTCAGTAAGTAACTCAGAAACTCAGAGAGGTTGAGATACATCTAAGGGCATTGAGATCAATAATTTTAAACATGGTTGCATTGAAGTATTATTAACTCTGAAGACTACAAGAAAACCCAAATAAAAATCTTAACGTCTTTTCAAACACGAGCAAAAAATTTTTTAGAAATTGGCTAATTCGAAGATGCATATTAAGCCAGTAAGTCATGTAACAAGTAAGTAAACCGGGATATGACCCGTCTGCCCAGACATACTTTTTTAGGGACACTTTTGACCAAGCAGAGCATACGTAAGATACGAAAAATGCACATCGCTCCTGTGAACGGTTCCCCACAGAGACAACCCACCAAGGTACCAGCACACAGATCAGGAAATTGAACATACAAGCATCCCAAAAGCCGCACTCCAGCCTCTCCCCATGGATAAGAGCTACCATCCTAATTCATAACACCCTAGATGAACTTTGCCCACTCTTGTTCATATAAATGGAATCATATCATCTGGCTTTTTTCATTGAATGGTATGTTTGGGACTAGAGCCATGCCTTTGTTCTCGTAGGTGATTATATCCCTGTACCTGTCTGCTGATGATGAACATCTTACTGAAACGGACATGGGTTTTTTTCTGGTTTGGGGCCATCATTTGTAGAGCTGTCAGAAGAAGTAAAAGTACACCCACGGTGATGAAGAGGAACCAACAGTAGCCTCAGGGACACGGTGGGGACTGGCAGAGAATGTGGCCCCCTCGATGCTGTTTGTCACATCGGAAACAGAAAACCTGTCCTCAGACCTACTCCTCTTACATAGATACGGAAGTGTTCAATACGGACATAATGTTGCTGATAGGTTCATAAAAATATTTTTTTAAAGCTTGCAATCTAACCTTTTCTGCAAAATCTCTTCATTTTTAATGTTGGATTTTTTTTTTTTTTTTGCTAGAGGACCAATTGGAACACCAGGTAGGTCGCCAGGTTTTAGACTTTCCATGGGGCACATTCCACGAGAGCCAAGATTTATCCCAATCGAATTAGCCAATGGGAGGAATCCATGTCCAAAGTTGCCCCCTCAGCAGTGTCGGGCTGAGACAGAAAGGGCCTTCTCCGCTTTCAAGGCAACTTCCGCTGGGAGTCTTGAAGGAGAAACCCACCTAGTGATTGCCTGTCCTGCAGCATGTCCCCTCCTCTTCCCAAATTCCTCCCTGTTGCCCTTCTCCTTAGAGAGTGCGCCTTTTGGGGGGAGGGGCGCTGGTAATAACTTTGTGAACTTCCTGTAGACTCTTAATTTTCTTATTTAAGTTACAACCAGAAGTTAGAAATTTTTGGATGGAGATCAAATATTCCATTATCCTATTTCCCCGGGAGAGACAGTTTTACAATCACGCATGCGTGAGAAGACTAGTAGATAAAGTACGACCTCCGTGCCACGATCCAAAAGCTGGGAGATACTCTATTCATTTTTCTTTCTTCCTAAAGTGAAACGGTTCATTTCCAGTCTTGGCAGGAGCTCTTGATACCACTTTTTTTTTTTGGTTTGGTGGCAGTGGTGGGGGTGATGGTTGTAAAGGAAAAAGGTCATTTTCCAAAGTTCCAAATGAAGGATGTTCCAGTAAGGCCAAAGTGAGAAGATTAAAGACTAACAAGGTTCTCACAAGAGCAAAATGTATAAGTAAGATCAGTTTTTCCCTAAGGCAACATTTCTCATATTTCTAACAAATGTAAGAATCACCAAGGAAAGCATGTGGAAAAATGGACTTCTGGCCCCGCCCAGAGTTTCCAGTTCAAGAGGTGACGGAAGAGCGAGAATTTGCCTTTCAAACCAGTTTCTAAGGGATGCTGACGCTGCTGATCCAGGGACCCCACTCTGAGAACTACTGACTTCCAGAAACTTCCACAATAAACACTTGGAAAGTTGGTATCCCAAAGAGAAATAGAATGACTTTGAAAGCCAGCTTCGCCAGAAATACAAGCGTTGCTGGGTGACTAAAATTAACAGGACAGGGAACAACAGGTGCTGGCAAGGATGTGGAGAAAGGGGAGCCCTCTTACACTGTTGGTGGGAATGTGAACTGGTACAGCCACTCTGGAAAACAGTATGGAGTGGTTCCTTGAGGTTCCTCAAGATGTTAAGAATAGAGCTACCCTATGACCTAGTAATAGTACTACTGCATATTTACCCCAAAGACACAGATGGAGTGAAAAGAAGGGACACCTGCACTCCAATGTTCATAGCAGTAAAGTCCACAATAGAAACAGCAGAAGGAGCTGAGATGTCCTTCAACCAGATGAATGGATAAAGAAGATGTGGTCCATATATACAGTGGAATATTACTCAGCCATCGGAAAGGATGAATATCCACCATTTGCACTGACAGGGATGGAACTGGAGGGGATTATGCTAAGTGAAGTAAGTCAGGCAGATAAAGACAATTATCATATGGTTTCCCTCATATGTGGAATATAAGGAATAGAGGGGAGCACCATAGGGGAAGAGAGGGAAACCTGAATAGGAAGAAATCAGAGAGGGAGACAAACCATGAGAGACTCTGGACTCTGGAGAACAAACTGAGGGCTGTGGAGAGGAAAGTGGGTAGGGGGTGGGGTAACTGGGGGATGAACATTAAGGAGGGCACGTGGTATGATGAACACTGTGTGTTATAATCAACTAATGAATCAAAACCAATGATGTGCTGTATATTTGCTAATTGAATTTCAATTTAAAAAAATGATATGTACCTGTAAAAAGTCTAAACAATGAGAACTTCAGTAAATTAGAATTAAAGAGAGTTAGTTTGAATTTTTTTATAAAGATTTTGCAGAAATATTTCTTAGTATTGCCTGCATTCTTGGGGACTACTCAAATGAGAAGGCTGGTAGATACAAAGGTTTTTCCATCCCCATTTTAATTATTTGAAAATTAAAGCTCACAAGTTTGTTCCCAGGTATAATGATCATTTCCTCTATTATTCATTGCTTATCAAAACAGTCCGTTCATTAAACAGATGCACACAAAATGTTTTAAGACGTGAGCAAAGTCAGGTTAAAAGGAATGATCCTCACAACTTTAGAGAAAATAAATGGAATAGAACCGCCTCCCAGAAGTATCAGTGACTATTACTGAACACCTGAAGGTAAGTAAAAAGCCACATTTGCATCATTTCTGAATTGGATCATTCATTGTTCAACAAAAACAAATTATTTTTCTTAGGCAGTTGCAGACTCTGAACTTTCTTCCTTGAGGCTTTTTCCAAAAACAAAGAACTAGAAAAGTCTCTGAGGAGGGGAGGTGCCAGTTGTCCATTCCGACCAGCCTCAAGTCCTCCTGCACTTGGCTGGGAGAGTCCACTATTACAGGTGTGGAATCTGTTTCTCCAAACCTTCCCCTGGCAGCTTACTCTGGATCTGGGGACTCCCTTGTCAGGACCCACCTGGACAAGGCAGACCAGCCCCCAGGTATCAAAGGCAACAGTCAGGGGCTGGCTAGGTTTCCCTCTCACACTATTTATTTAGATCCTGTTCCTACCAGCCTCTCCATTCTGTCTTGCTGGTATCTCCACGTCTGAGAAGAATGGGTGAAACGTTCATCTGTGTGGGTTTTAATTTCAAGGACACTGAGATCATCTCCCCAACCATGTGGCTGGTATTTGCTTGGGAGGTCAAAGGCTGGTAAATCTTCTTTTTAATGATCATTTACTGAGTTTGTCTTTTAGAGAAAATACAGGAGAAGAGTTTGCCTTACCTTCTCGGTTAACTTTTGACTCCTTATGAAATCTGTGTGGGTCATCATTTAGGGAGAGCCTCCCCGGAACCTGGGTGCTATCCATTTTATGCCCGCCGCTATCCAGCAGGGGAGGGAGGTGCCCTGAAGCCCTTCCCTAAAATGAAGCCTAGAGACTGACTGCTGGAGGGGAGTGGCTTGCCCTTGTCACAGGTCAGTTGGTGGTGAGATGGGGACACCAAGCAGGTGGGTGATTCAGGAGGCTGGGCTCTCCGCTCTCTGCAAACTGCCTTCCAGAGACCCTCTGTATAAAGTTTCTCGGGTTCCGCAGTGAGTTAGGCCAGCAGTTACTATTGCTTTAGTCCCAGTATTTGAGACACTCATCAATCAATAATATTTAATGACCTTTAAGTCGTTAAATTAATTTAAGTTAAATTAATTTAACTGTTTGGGTAGGTTAAATTAAATTAAGTTGTATTAGGCATAATGACTTCCTACTGGCCACTATGACCAGAAAGGAAATCTGAAGCATTGTCCTAACCCCTCAAAGAGGAGAAAGAAGTCACAAGGACCAAGGGGAAACCCAAGTACTAAGCATTCTGATCAAACTCTCCTGCAAGTACCTAGAGAATCATACTAAATTCCTTCAATACTGTTGCTGCTTAGAACTTGGACTTGGCTATCAAGGAGAAAATAATTACATTTCCTGGGCGTATATGTGTGTGAAAATGCCTGTAACCCCAACCCTCAACTCGGTCCTTTGTCTCTTGGGAGAAATGAAGAAATGACCCCTCCTGTTCAGGCAAAGAGACATGATATCTCTGTGTTCATCAAAGGTCAGAACCGACCTCTTCATTCTCCTCTAGCAAAGCTGGTGTCAGCCTTTCAAGCAGCAGCCAGAAATTATCAACCTAGAAGCAGAATCAGTTGAGGCCCACCTTGACCAAAATGTGAGTTTCTTAGCTCTTCCCTCGCCCCCTCAAAGAAGAGTACATCAGGCATTTTTGTTGTACATGTGAAGTTTGGTACCTCTTGAGACATCAACTCAAAATATTAATGTAACCCAGTATTAAGGATTGTAGATTTCTTTTGTAAGTAAGAGTTGAATTGACTTTAATTCATATCTAAGTAGCTCCTTGAACAACTCTCCAGTCTAAAATCTAGTATCTATTAGTTTCATTTGGCCTTAAACCAGATGAGAACCAGGGAACAAATAGAAAAGAACACAGAGTCCCCAAAATCAATGTCACAGTATTCTCACGACAGTGTCATAACGTTGCAGTCCTACTCTTTATTGATGAGAGTAAACCTCAGATCCTATGAGTCCTCTCTCCATAGAGTTTTTGGACTCCCATGCCTGAAACAGACTGGAAGAAACACAGGGGAGAGAGGCTGCCATAGGCAAGTACCCAAACTGTAACGAGAAATAATGAATAAGAATTCAGGGATACATCAGTGGGGGGCCATTTAGTATGGGGTAAATAATTATAGGCTATAAAAATCTGTAACAATTATTGTATTCTCCATAACCCTGCAGTAAACACAGTAACAATCACTGCATGTCAACCGGTCCTGTGAGTAATAATCAACCAGGCCAGGTCATCGAGAAAAAATTGACTGCTATGCAGTATTCTTGGTTATCAAGTTGAGGGAGTAAATAATGCACTGTAGAAATAGGTCTACTTAACGGTTGTCAGTGCCATGAAAATCATATAGCACTACAAGAAAAATTATTAGCTATCCTCAAAGTGGGGCCATCCGAATATGTTCATTCCCAAAGCATTTCAGATTGCAGAGTTCTTGCTTTAGAATTACAGACTTGCTGAAATTATTACTGGAGATCTCAGAAGATGTGGTCAACTACTCATGTTTCATCTGTAAACAAGCCAAACACAGTCTGAAACCACTTTCCATGTTGCCCATGGCAAGAGAGGATGGGTATTCTGTCTGATCCACAGCCCCCCACACCGGGTCTGTAAATAATGAAGAGTTCACATTTATGCACTAGTTTGCAGAATGGGTGAGGATCAACACTTTCCTATACAAAACTACTTTTTTCGTAGGGGAAACTACAAAATAAAGAGTTGTAGTAAGTCATTTCCGTGTTGCCATGGATCAAGTTGTCAAATGGTAGAAGCAGCTTACCTTGAGCATGAGAAGAGCTTAACTGAGAGGTAATTCTGCATTAGCGAATCCTAGAAGCCACTTCTCATCATAAGAAGTAAGGCATTTGGGTGACACCTAGGCTTTTCTTTTCAAATTTGCAAGTTATTTTTTCCAAAACAAGAGGATGGATAAAACCCAGAATGTCTTTTGCCAAGCACTTTACAGCAGTATCTTTGAAACCATGTATTTCTTCTTTTGTAATTGAAACCTTGAGGAAGGAGCTTTGTTCTTCTCGTTCGTATATCCTTATTTCCCTGGAATACACCAAAGCACTGTAATAAATACATACATACATACTTACAGAGTGTAAGAAAATGGTAATGTATATTTAATTGTCTTAAGGAATAATCAGTGTGCCTGGGTAGCTCAGGTCATGATACCAGGGTCCTAAAATCGAATCCCACATGGGGACCCTTCTGTCTGTGTCTCCCTTTCTCTCTTTATTTCTCATGAATAAGTAAATAAAATCTTTTTTTTTTTTTTTTTTTAAAGGAAAAGGGGCTCCTGGATGGCTCAGTAGGTTAAACCTCTGCCTTCTCGGGTCATGATCCCGGAGTCCTGGGATCGAGTCCCGCATCAGGCTCTCTGCTCAGCAGGAAGCCTGCTTCCTACTCTCTCTGCCTACTTGTGATCTCTGTTAGGTAGATAAATAAAATCTTTAAAAAAAAAAAAAGGAATAATCAAAAGGAGATGAGCTTTATGGATTCCAAAATGCCTCATACATAACTAAGGTGTTTTTTTTGTTTGGTTTTTTGTCTTGCTTCTTTTGTTTTTTGGGTTTTTTTAAATAAAGAGTTATTTTAGAGTCTGCTGTGTACCAGCAGAGGAGGAAGGGCAGAGAGAGAGAGGGAGAGAAAGAATCCCAAGCAGACTCACCATTAAGCACATAGCCCAACCTGGGGCTCAGTCCCACTACCCCGTGATCATGACCTGAGCTGAAATCAAGAGTTGGACGCTTAACCGACTGAACCGCCAAGGTGCCCCATCACTAAGGTTTTAAAACGTTGTTTGTTTCAACCTGGAAGGCATAATAATTAAACCATAAACAAATTTCAACAAATAAACTATTCAGATGGGAAGGCTGAAATCACTTATGTAAAGTACCTGCAAAACATAAAGGACGCTAATCATAACTGGTCTCTACCTACCTCCCTGTGACAAAGTAGCAGTTTTCAGATGAAAATTAAATGTGTTTTTTCTCACGTCAATCTCCCTCATTTGCAACAGACTGCACACTCTGCTCTTCCCTAAAATCCAACAACCTGCATGTAACTATCCTCTGGGGAAAAACAAAGGCAGACCAGGGGAAAAGCAGCACTTGAATTCAAAAACTGAACAACCCCAGTATGGTCCAGAGAAAAGCAAGTCCAACTATGTCCCCTGAAAGCTTCCAGCAATGGAACCTCTTAGCTGCATAGGGAAGATGGAGCCATCCTGCCCAGAGGTGCAGACCCAAGGCTGTGGGCCTCTCCTCAGCTCTCCCTGAGGAATCTCTCGAAGAAGCACGGTGACAACAAGGGGAGTCTTCTTTACTTTGACCAGCAAGCCCCAAACCCCATCTCTACCTCTCCCACTTTGAGGAGATTAAGGAGCAATGGCTGCTGGCGGGACTTCACGCTCACTGTCTCAGCAAGAGACCTTGGAAATGCCTACTGGGAAGAAACCTGGGAGCTGGAAGGAGACTTCAGGCTCTCCAAGAGTCTACACAGAAGCCCAGAGAATTCTTCACACTCCCTATTGCCCTCGAGAATCAAGAATGCCTCCAGGGGCGCCTGGGTGGCTCAGTGGGTTAAGCCTCTGCCTTTGGCTCAGGTCATGATCTCAGGGTCCTGGGATCGAGCCCCGAATCGGGCTCTCTGCTCAGCGGGAGCCTGCTTCACCCCTCCCCTCTCTCTGTCTGCCTCTCTGCCTGCTTGTGATCTCTCTCTCTCTCTGTGTCAAATAAGTAAATAAAATTAAAAAAAAAAAAAAGAATGCCTCCAGACCCCAAAAGGGCCCTCAACACAGCTGACTCATTTGAACCCCATCCTGCGCTTCAGTCCATCAGTGAGGGGTCTCTTCCTCGGGCCCCTCTTCCAGAAAAAGGAGGCCCCTCATGGCCCAGCCCTGCCACATGGCCTCCTGGTCCTCAGGTAACACAGCTCCAAGCCTCCTGTGCTCATTCACTGGACTGGAAAGCAAAATAGGTCTCTGGGTTGCCATGTTACCCCAAAGGCCAGGGCGTCCTACAATGGGAGGCAGCTTAGGAAGTCACTCCTGAGGGAACACATAGTTTTCAGGACATCTTGGTTCCCAAGTAAAAGAGTCCAGTAGTTCAGGAAGTCTAACTCACTTTATTCTAGAGAAGGTCAGTTAGCGAAGGTCTGTCAGGCTTGGGACAGCAAAGGTGACTCTCTTGCAAACCCATGCCATTGAGAACAGCCTGTTGGGCTATTTTAAAAGCAGAGAAAGAACAAAGCATTCAAACTTCTAACCTTCTCCCCCATCTCCCCATCAAAAAGAAAATACCCAAAACATTTGAGCTAGGACACTGAATTGCCTCACCTTTCCAGATGTCTGCTCGGGAATTTGGGGTGGATGGGAGCAAAGCTGAGAGGTCTATTTTTAGACCTGATTTCCGGGAAAAGCACTGCCGCCCTCCAGGTGTGTAGGTCTTTGTCGGCTCTAGTGCCAGGAAACGGGCTCATTATTTACTTTTCCATCGCTGTTTCTGTTCGGACAGCGAAAGCCTGAGGTCGTGTTAATGAGGGCACTTTGTTTCAAAACCCCCGAATCGCTTAACATTTCTGGGTGAGCGTCTTAATTTCAAGGGTCTCCTTGAAGAGCACAGCATTTTGCTGTGGCTTTTCAGGGGCGACATATGACAGCCTCACGCGGTCACGGTTTTCGTTTTGAATTACCAATGACTTGGCCCCGTGGCTTCATTAACATCCATTTAGTAATGGGTTTTGTCAGCTCGAGAGAATATAAAGGCCAGAAACATTCAACAGATTTTCAAAGAGAACCTCAGAGGACACGGATTTAAAAAAAAAAAAAAGAAAAGAAAAGAAAAAAGAACAAAATGTGCTGTTCCAATCTAGGACGACCTTTAAAAGCTGCCTCGGACTGATGGCGCCTTTCCTTTGGAAACAGGTAGACAGTGTCATTTCCGAAACCAGCCCTGAATTTTCGGCTTGGTCCTCAGCTTTAGGGCAGCGGATTTCCCATCTCTCCCAGAGATGAAAAGCTCTGTGGTGGTAAGGGAAATATCCGTGCTCAATTTCATCCACTCTAATGGCAGGATTGGCAGGAAGAGGCCCTAGTTTCATCAGGAAAGTCACAGAAAAATTCTCAGGAATTAGCCATTCACTGCCTTTTGATGGGACCTCAATTCTCAAGCACAGGTTTGCTGTTCAGAGAAGGAAGAATGAGATCATCGACGACATAGTCTTTGTTGATTTTAACCCTGTTGACTTAAAACCATGAACAAAGGCTAAAGGTATTAACAAAGCCACAGGAAAATACACATCACTGTGTTAGTGTCTCAATGAGCTCTTGTACAGGATAAAGCACCCCAAACATCACTGGCTTAAAACAGCAACCAGTTATTGCTTCGTATATGTTCGTGTGTCGACAGAGTGTGAGTTAGGGGAGGTTGGTTGCAGCTGGATAGTTCCACTCTGCGGGTTCCTCATCCTTTTCATGGACATAAAGGGCTCCCTGGGGCATGTTCTTATTGTGGTGAAGGGAGAGGTTCCAAGGGCAAGGAAGCATGCATGGCCCCTTGAAGCCTGGGGTCAGTATCTCGCCTAATTGGCCAGAGCAGGTCACATGACTGAGCCCAGGGGCCGGAAATTCTGCACCATCACCAGTGGGAGAGCACGGAGGTGTTACTGGCAAAGGGTGTGGGTACAAGAGTTGATGGAGAATGGAAGCATGAATACGATACTACCCATGCAGACCAGAATAAAGCTCCAAAAGGATACCTAATTCAGATGTGTCCGAAAAAGCGGAAAAGAGAGCAGTCTCAGAGAAAGATGGGGATGCTGGTTAGAGTAGATCTCTAACAGAAGTTCAAGAGTTTTGTTCCTCATCCTTAGAGCAGTTTGAAACCTCTGAATGGACAGATATGATCAGATGGATACAGGGGGACCATGACATTTAGGTGAGAGCAGACTGGCAGAAAAATTAAAATGTCCTGATAGAAGTTAGTAGGTCAGGCTCTGATGAACGCACTGGAGTTAGAAAAAGTATCTCAGCTGATGAGGTATTTAAGAGATAGAATCACCTAGACTTTGTATAGTAGACCATTACTTTGAATAGTAGACCATTAGGGATGAGGGGAAGGAAGTCATCACTGGGTGGGAAATAGTCCCATTCACTGATCTAGGTAGCCTTGTGTGGGAGGGTGGGGGAGCGGAAGGAGAGTGGATGGGGGACAAGTCTTGACTTCAAGTTTGGGCATATTAAATTGGGCAGATCATCGGCGTGGAGGTTTTGAGCACGTAGTTGATTAGAGAAGCCATCAGGGATAGAGATATGTATCTGAGAGTTTTTCATAAAGCAGTGCTTCCTAGAGCACGTAAAGTCTGTGTCCAGCTCTGATTATAAGATGGAGTTAACAGACCTACGGTTTAAGTGATGGGATGCATGAAGCCATTTGCCAAAGATGGTATGCAGGTAATTGTTACTGACAGGCAGGATCTTTGCACGACAATAACAGAACCAGTCTTGGTGAATTCAAAGGCACAACTTGGTCCAAGGGCTTCGCCTCTTTAAAAAAAACTCTGTGGAGTTCAAGGTACCATAATCACATATTACCAAATAGCAGAGGGTTACCGAAAATCACAATAGGGAACTAGACGGGAGGTGATTTGGACATCTTGGTGTCCAGGGATGACCCTGATTTGTTCAGTATTGTTTCTTCGGGACTTAGGCCCATGCTTGGCATGCAATAAGCAAAGTTTGTGAATGAATAAATGAAGGCCTAAGTAACTATAATCTATGAATTAATGTGTTAAATAAACATTTATATGTTACCACTGAAAAGAAGCAGTTTCTCATCAGTCACAGACCACTCACTCTATACCTTTTTAAGCATGAATCTTTGGTATCCAGCTAAGCTTCTGCAGCACAAGTTGCAAATAACAGCCAGTGCTCATTATATCAGGTGCCTTCCTTAATGTGCACCACTCTTTACCCTCCCACCACCTCCCTCCCCTCCAGCCACCTTCAGCTTGTTTCCTATAGTTAAGAATGTCTTATGGTTTTTCTCCCTCTCTGGTTTCATCTTATTTTATTTTTTCCTCTCTTCCCCAATGATCCTCTGTTTTGTGTCTTAAATTCCACATATCAGTGAGATCATATGATAACTGGCTTTCTCTGATTGACTTATTTCACTTAACATAATACCCTCTTGGTTCCATCCATGTTGTTGCAAATGGCAAGATTTCATCTTTTTGATGACTGAGAAATATTCCTCTCTGTGTGTGTGTGTGTGTGTGTGTGTGTGTGTTAGTTATATGCCACATCTTCTTTATTCATTCATCTGTTGGACGTTTGGACTTTTTCCATAGTTCGGCTATTGTGGACATTGCTGCTATAAACATTCAGTTGCACTTGCCCCTTCAGATCACTATGTTTGTACCCTTTGGGGTAAATACCTAGTAGTATAATCGCTAGGTTGTAGGAAACCTCTATTTTTAAGTTTTTGAGGAACCTCCATACTGTTTCCCAGAATGGCTGCACCAGCTTGCATTCCCGCCAACAGTGTAGGAGGGTTCCCCTTTCTCTGCATCCTCGCCAACACCTGTCACTTCCTGACTTGTTAATTTTAGCCATTTTCATTGTGGTTTTGATTTGCATTTCTCTGGTGTCAAGTAATGTGGAGCATTTTTCATGTGTCTGTTATCCATCTATATGTCTTCTTGGGAGAAATGTCTGTTCATGTCTTCTGCCCATTTCTTGATTGAATTATTTGTTCTTTGGGCGTTGAGTTGATTAATTTTTCACAGATTTTGGATACTAGCCCTTTAACTGATAAGGCATTTGCAAATATCTTCTCCCATTCCATACGTTGCCTTTAGTTTTGCTGTCTGCCTGCCTTCTGCACCCTTCCTCTCTTCTTCTTCCTGTGCTGTAGGCTTTTCAAAAAGGGCTGTTCCTTCAGATGGACGGTTCCGTCCCTGGTTGTGCAGTCATCTCACACGGGGAACGCGCTCTGCGGGAGACCCTGTTGTCCATCCAGTCCTCACCTCAAAAAATGTGTTTAAGCTTTATGTAAATCTTACTTGTCCTTAATGGAGGCCTTTAATTTGTCTGTTACAGGGTATAAATCAGGAGCCAGCAAACTCTGCCCTATGGGAATTCAGCCCACCACCTGTTTTCGTAAATAGTTTCCTTGGAATTTAGCCACACCCATTCATTTGAATCCTGTCCTTCGGGGCTGTGGGAGATCCTCACAGGAGTCCTTACAAATACCATGGGGCCTGCAAAGCCTCAAATATTAAGTATCTGGCAGTGGATAGAAAAAGTTTGCAGACTCCTATCCATCCAGTGGAGAAGTCCTTGCCTCTGTGCCTACAGGTCAGTCACAACAGCCCAACAACTTTTTCACCTCATAGAATAGACATGAACCCTTTTGCAAAAATACTGATTCTTCTTTTATTATGGTGTTTTAACACATGGCCTGACAATGGGGCCAGTCCCTGTATGTGAGGAGGGCCCAGTCTGCTCTCAGTCTAAATCAGCTCAGTGCCATGACCTGGATTATAGGGTTTTCTTTGTGAACTGTTTCCCTTGCTGTCATTCCCTCTCTCCCTCTGTAATAGTCCTTTGAACTCACACACACTCCAAACCTTCTCCTTCACCAAAACTTGCCTTCTGGGAAAAAAAAAAAAAATCTTCATAGTTCATTCTTACTAAAGTGTGAAGGACTTTAGGCTTACCGAGTATCTGTGGTAATCTTTCCAAGTAGAGCAGTGTGTTCCTCCCTTTATGCTTTCCCTGCACCTTACATCTAAAACACTATTGCATCCCTTTTAACATTTGCCTGCTTCCAGAGCCAAGACCTTCCCAAGGGCAGACACCACTTATATATCTTTAAACCTCTAGAGCCCGTTATGCAACTAGAGTCTATTTCCAAAAATATTTATTAAAGGAAAAGACAGATGGAAGAAGGAAAATGGGCAGGCTGGCAGGCTGCTCGGCTTGCAATGCCACTTATCAGTCCCTGACTTATTTGCATTTTGACAGATGACATAACTTGAAACCAAACAATGAACCTGCATTGGTGGGATATTAAACATCAGGATTCGAGAAGGGGAGATTTTGCAGGTAGGAAGAACTTTCTGGTACCCCCTTAAAATCTATAACAGAAAATTGTCCGTCTCACTTCATTTCTCTGTCTGTCCTAAAGCTGAAAAGGGAAATGTACATCCCAGATCAAGGAGAACAAAGACTAGCCTCTTTTGAAATCCAGGAAGACTGCTCACCATATTCAAGTTAGTAAATGGGGTAACATCAGTACGAAAACCTAATGAAAGGTATTCGGAAGTCTCTTTAGAAGAAGAAAGGAAACAAAAACATTGAATGCCAATAAGACATCCCCCCAAGCCCTATTGGAAATAGCACAGAATAGTGTTAGGAGCTCTTGGAGTCCCCCAGGCTTGAACCCTATCTCTCCTTCTCGGTGGCTACATGGTCTCAGGTGTGGCTCTTAACAACTCAAAACTTTGAAGTCTTCATTTGTAAAATGGGGATGCAAATAGTAGCCATCTAATAGGCTTTTGATGTAGTAAATAGAACAACTCAAATATTAGCCTTTTTTATTTTTGAAGAAAGCCTGTACTCATTCATTCATTAAGCACTTCCTGTATGCGAGTCTCCGATTTACTCTTTCTAGGATATTCTTTTTTTTTTTTTTTTAAGATTTTATCCATTTATTTGACACAGAGAGAGAGATCACAAGCAGGCAGAGAGACAGGCAGAGAGGGAGGGGGAAGCAGGCTCCCTGTTCAACAGAGAGCCCAATGCAGGGCTCAATCCCAGGACCCTGAGATCATGACCCGAGCCAAAGGCAGAGGCTTAACCCACTGAGCCACCCACCCCTCTAGGATATTCTAATCCCAGAGTGAAATGATTCAAGCATGCAGCTCCTCTGAGTTGTCTGAACATTAGAGTCTATACAATACTATATCCTCCACAGACTTCTATTTATTTAAAACCTGTTCCACACCTAGCACTGTCTCTAAACCCTAGATGACATCAGAGAGGGAAAACACTCTATTTAAGCAGAGACTAATAGATGACATTATTGGTTGTTGGGTTGGGAGGGGTTGGCTTTTTTGAAACATTTCATTCCATAGCACCTCATTTTACTGTATTGCTTTCTTTTTTCCTCCCAGCGTTACTGAGATATCATTGACATAGAACATGGTGTAAGTTTCCGATGTATAATACAGTGATTTGACATATGTATCTATTGCAAAACAATCACCGCAATAAGGTTAGTAATGTCCATCACCTCACATAGTCCCAACTTTTTTCCTTTATTAGAGGGCAAACAGCATTCTGTTAGTCAGAAGAGGAGGCTGTGGTCTCAGGGAGACTGAGCTGGGTGTGGAATGTGGAGGGGGTGCTGGCAGCTACCTTTCACAGTGGGAACCATGTGTGATTCCTCCGATGATGCTCCACAGAAGCAGGGCTCATGTGAGTTCCATGTATTCCTCTATCCTTAGTACCTAGAACACAGCCTGGCACGTGGTAGACGTCCAATACAAGTTGAAGGGGGGAAAAAAAGAAGTCAATGTGTTAGGTAGTGAAGTTGGACAAGCCTGGTAGGGGAAAGTGTTTGATCCCCTTTTCGTTTTATATATTTTCTCCTCCAGCTACTTATGTGTCTCCCTCTGGCTCCTTTGAACCTTCCCCACCTTCCCAATCTGATTTGTGTTCATCTCCTCCATGTATCTTGGGTTGGTGCGGATTTGCTCAAGTATTGCTTGATCTCCCTGGGTAACATTTTGACTCTCATCCAGCAAAGGCATCGCCTACAAGGATGGTGAGAGTAGGCAGTGACCAGTCCTAGTACCCTGAGGCCCAGAACTCAGGTGTATTTGGTGACTGTTACTCACTGAGCCCTCGATGTCACAACATCCAGTGTGCCAAAGAGGATGAGACTCCATAACCTGTCTCCATTCTGTGTTGAAACTGACTTGCCAGAGACAAGTCTGCTGTTTGTTCACTTGCATTCACGAAGGGGTCACTATGTAGCAGGCCCCGGGCGGTGACCAACAGGCTCCCTATACTTTCTGCCTTCTCAGTAGGATTCTAGAAAATGGGACATTTGGAAGAAGAGTTCAACTGGAAATGACAATCTCAAATGCAAAGGAAAAGTTTCCAATAATCTTCTGAGACTCATAATGGAAAAATGGATCCCAGATTTCACCGAGAGAGCTACAGTTCCATAACTGGCAAAGTTGTCATTTCTCTGTTGGTTATTTTAGAAGGGGATTTTTTTTTTTTTTGAAGACTATTGCAGATTCTGAGTTTGCTCGTCTTATATAATCAACCCATAGTTATAAGCAAGCATTTCAAATCACACTGTATCTTTGCATAGAGAAAAACACTGTGGTTCTTAAAATAGAGTACCTACCTTTTCTAGTCCCGCAATTGCTAGAAAGCCACCTGCTGGAAAACGTAGATTTACCATGAATTTTACTAACAGGCGAGGACTATCCGAGGAATGAGGCCTTGTGATCTTGCCTGGTAAGAAACCACTGGGCAACATTTATACCTGGGGGAAGAATCAGATTATGCCTTACACAGATTATAATACCTTCAATAAGACTTTTCCTCCATTAAGACACACATATTGCTATAGAACAGTTGCTAACCCCCAGAATCTCTAGCATTGTTCATTATTTTCCTTTAAAATATGCACCCAGGAATTAAAAGCCAACAGTCCTTGGTTTAAGCCCACTGCACAAAAGGCAAATGATGCATTAGTCATATTTCTAAAGGAGGAGCTTTAATTATTCATTTTCAAACATTTCTGCCAAGATAAAGGTCACCGTATAATTACTGCTCCCACCCACTGGCCCCTGGCAGGGAAATAGAGCGGAGTGCTCCTAAATCCTTGATTCATAGATCACCAGAGTTGGAAAGGGTCTCATCAGTTTGTTTTCCATGTAAGGAAATTAAGGCCCAGGGAAGTTGCCGAGGTCAAATGTCATGAAGGTCAGAGTTGGGAACCGGGGTTCTAAGCGGATTGTCCCCGCCACTGACTTGCACTGCCCCCTTTATTGGTTTCCAATGGCTGCTATAATAAATCACCACCAACCAGGTGGCCCAAAACAATAGCAATATATGCTCTCACAGTTCTGCAGGGCCGAAATCCAAAATCAGGGACCTGGCAAAGCTGTGCTCCTTTCAGAGTTTCCAGAGGAAGACCTTTCTTGGCTTCCTCAAGGTCTTCCTTCACTGTGGCTGTGTTTAAGGTGTCCTCTGTCCTCATTTGTCTCTTTCTCACCAGTCTCTTCCTTCCACTCTGTCTCTTCCCCACCTGTCTCTTATTAGTCCACGTGTCAATAGATTTGGGGCATATACCCAGAAAATCCAGAATAAACTCATCTCAAGCTCTTCCATTTAGTGACATCTGCAAAGGCTTTATCCAGATAAGATCCCATGCACAGGTTCTAGGATTTAGGACATGAATCTTGTCTTTCCAGGAGCTTTCATTCAACCAACTCCGTTTCCTTGTCTACCTAAAGTAGAAACCATCATTATATCAGTTTAAAAAAACAAACAACTTAGTGCTCTGACACGGTTTGCCATATCTTTTCTCTCTATTCACAAGTCTTATTAAAGTCAGACTTGCGTACTTGAACTTAGAATTCTGACTTCGTCGTTCACTAGCAATGCAACCTTCAGAAAGATACAGTTTTCTTGGCTCTAAAATGAGAACAGTGATTTCCACTTCATAGGGTGCTTGTGAAAATCTATATGATAATGCATGTTAAAGTACATAGGTGCTCACTAAGTGCCAGCTGATTTTAAATTAAAATAAACTATTTACCGAGACCAATGTATTCCTTACCACGTGTATGCACTTGAGGTTCGTGGTGGGGACACATTTCCACCAGACAAAAACTTCTCTGGCACCAACACAGCAGAGCAACTTCTTGTTGAGTGTTGACACACGAGTGTGTAGCCTGTTCAGCAGTAGGGGGAGAATTCTCTAGATTCTCTGAATTGTTGCTGTCCCAGCCCACACCACAGACTTTTGGATCTTCAGCAGAGGACAGAATAAGGAGAAGTTCTGGTACCAGAAAGGAGACAAGATGATTCCAGCAGCTATGGGACTAGTCCCTTTGCAATTTGACTGGCCTGGGGCAACACAATTCAGGGTCAGTGTGATTGTGTTTGTGTTTCTGAATGAGGAGTGGGGGTAGAGAGAAAGGAGAGGAGTGGGGAGGCCAGCGAGCCTAAGAGGGCTGCAAAGTCTGGGTCAGGTATCGGTTATACAACCTTTGGGATCCAGAATTTTGTCCTGAAGCAAATAACCAGAATAGCCAAGCATCAAACAAACAAAGAAGAAAAATGCTTTTCTTTGTTTGTTTTGTTGTGCTTTTCCAAACAAAGGCAGCTTGAAGTTATACCATACCCAGAAACAGTGGGTTGCCAGCCACACCCCAAACATTTTTGAATTTAGTTAGTCTGTCTCCTAGCTTAACCTCCCTCCGAGGAAATGAGGTATCAAAAACTCCTCTCCCCGCCCGCCACACAGGATGCCACCACCCCACACACATGCCATTTTGTTTAGGAGGAAGGGAAATTTAAGAATTCTGATTTTATTACGGTAATTGCTTCCAGCAAATAATCAGTCCAGAACTAGACACGACGATCCTGCAGGCATGACATTTTTTTTTTATAAGAAGCAATTCTTTTTTAGAATAGCAAAAATAAGACACCAGTTTGGAACCACCAACACTCCCTCCCAACACTAGACCTAAGTTCAAGGTTGTTCTGAATTCATTGCATCTGTGTCGCTAATCCAATGATCTGAATGAGCCTGGCTGACACAGACACGGGGTCCTTTACAGAGTAGCCAGAAATCTGGTCCACTGGCAGGCGTGGGGGACTCAGGGGCAGTTTAGCTCTACCAGTTCGCGTCTCTTCATGTTACTACATGCAGATGTTCTTTCTCATTGTTCTTCTAGGTCTTCATGTCATTACAACTGTAATCCTGATATTTTTATTAACCCATACCTTCTTGTCATCAACATAAAAATATCATGTCCACAGAGATTCTGTGATGCCCTCCCAAGGGCATGCTCACCTTTCCAGAATGAGCATCACTGGGTTTTGAACACTAAGGCCACAAAGCCAAGGTCAAGGCTCAAACCCTGTGCCAGCCATTTGTCTTCCCTCTGCTCCATGTGTGCAATTTGAACTCCAAATCCTGGCCTAAGTCCTCCCAAATGGATGCCTTATGTCAAAAGCCACCCTGGATAAGAGGAAATGGATAGAGTAATGAGAGGGGAGGGATGGATACTGCACTTTGCATAAGTGCATATGATCATTTATTTATGACATAATGGAAAAACATGTTTATTTGAGGACGGTCTGTATGTCATTCTATAGACAAACTTGCCTATTCCTTTAAGAAGCTTATTCAAATGCCTGCCCTATGTCAAGCACTAGGTGAGGTGCTTAGGTTCTATAATACAGAAGACAAGGTATCAAACTTCAGTGAAATACATTACAGAGTAAGAAGTCAAGGTAGGGGTGGAAGAGGGAAGAGGGAGGGAGGAAGAGAGAGATATGGCTCTTCCTGAATGGATCAGAGCGTATTTCTGGAGGAAGAGTGTCCAAGCTGGAATTTAGAGAGGAAGGAGGTTTTGCCAGGCAAAGTGGAGATAGGCAGGCAGATGGGAATTACCTGAGCCAACGAGTGGAGCCACGAAATACAGGGCACATTTAGAGAACAGCGCGCAGCTTGCTCTTACTGGAGTACACGTTCTGCCGGAGTTCGTGGCAGAAATTGACAAGGATGACTCTGGGTAGGTGAGGGTTGGGTTACGGTTTCATCTACTCAACAAATGTTTATTGAGTTATGTTATTACTAAACAGAGGGATGAGGAACAGGAGCTAGGAGCTTAGGGTAAGGGGGGTGGAGATAAGACATAAATCTGCAAAGTAGGACACCTTGTAAAATAAGATACTTCCCACAGGGAGGACAGTATCAGAGGAGTATTTCATTCATTCGTGTGCATCAAAAATGATGGTTTAAATACTATCTGGGTGTATCTATGTGGTGGCACCCACCACATCAAGAAATAAGACATGTTTCATTCCCTGGAGGAGCTGGCAATCTAGTGGAATAAACAGACACAGAAGTAGAACATCGTATCACAGTATAGTCAATAATCAACACAACAGCCTGTACTGACAGCTTACTAAGTTCCAGACACTGATCTAAGTGCTTTATACTGGTTAATTTCAATTGCCTCACACAATAGGTGAATATCATTATTGTCAGCATTTTGCAAACGGCAGCAGTCAGGCCCAGAGAGGTTATTAACTTGCTCAATCACAGCTAAGATTAAAATCCAGACAATTTGACTCCGCATTCTTAAAACTATAGAAGCATGGGAAATAACCCAGTCTAGATGTGGCTTATCTTAGAACACCAGTCCTTCCAGTCCACCAAGCGTTGTACACTCTCTGAGCTCTCCAGGGAAGATGAAGATAGTTACAGACTCTCAGGAAACTACCAAACGCCTAATACTTACCAGATTGTGAAACATCTAGAGTTCAAGCTCAAAGGTAAACTTTTTCCCCAAAGTCCAACTAGGTTATATTCCTCACTCCTGTTGTAATTTTTCCAATCTCCATCCAATTCAGGCTCATCTATCCCCTTAAATACCAATTCTCTCATTATATACTTCTAGGATCTTTATCAAGAGAAGGATAAATTCGTTGGGGAAGTTGCTAATATTTCTTTTTAGGGGTCCCTTTGTAGGGCTCCCAGTATTTTATACTATCTAATGGTTTTTTTAATAGCACTGTAAAAATCCTGACTGGATTTGCATACTCTTCATTTATTAAGTGCCGGTCTCAATATTTTATACCCAATGAACCTGGAATATATCTCCCATTCGAATTACTATAACTTTTCCAATTCCTACCCAATTCATTCATCTCTGTCCTCATAACCACCACAAAAACTGGGTTGGCAAATAGCGAGGTGGGGAGAGTTATAAGAAATTGTAACTCTGGGATGCCTGGGTGGCTCATTTGGTTAAGCGACTGCTTTTGGCTCGGGTCATGATCCCAGGGTCCTGGGATGGAGTCCCTTGTTGGGCCCCTGCTTGGTGGGGAGACTGCTTCTCCCTCTTCCACTCTCCCTGCTTGTGCTCTCTGTCAAATAAATCAATAAAATGTTTTTTTAAATTGTAATAAGATCTAATTATCTCATTATGAAACCTCATCATAAATAGGAGGTAAAGAAATCACAGGATGTCAGAATGCCAAAAGATGACCTTGTTCTTGGAGAAGGAAGTCCAGGATGGGGAGATCTTTGTCAGAATAGTATTTGCCTGCAGGTAACAGAGTTCAACTAGAATGACCCAAATGAATAAAGAGTATGTTTGTTTGTTTGTTTTTAATTTGAGAGGGGGGAGGGAGAACAAGGGCAGGTGTGGTGGCAGAGAGGGGCAGATGAAAAGGGAGAGAGAAAGAATATTAAGCAGGCTCTATGCTCAGCACAGAGCCCATTGCGGGGTTTGATTTCATGACCCTGAAATCATGACCTGAGCCCAAATCAGGAGTCAGTTGCTTACCCGACTGAGCCACCAAGACACCCAATAAAGGGTATTTCTCTTATGATATAACCAGAGCCTGACCAGAGCAGATGTCAGCAACCTGCCACGCTCCTTCCATTTTCCTGTTCTGCTGTCATTTTTGCAAGACCCCTGTAGACCTTCAGATATCAAGCCACATTCCAGACAACAGGAGGGGCAAAGATCAAAAAGGAAGAAGCTAGCCAACTCTGCCCCCTTTGGGAAAGTGTTTCCAGAAGCCACAGCCCACAACTCCGGTTTCAATCTCATTGCTCTCTGTGAGTCATGGGGCCCCTGCCAGCCCCAGGCAGGGCAAGTCCTTGCCTTAATTCCACACGTGCTGCCCAAGCAAAGCAGGGTTTTCATGGCAAGAAAGATGGAGCGTGTACACCTTGGGTCAGCAGCTAGCCATGTCTGCAACATTACACAAAAGTTTTCCAGGGCAAGTAAGAGAGAGAAGAGAAGAGAAAGGGCAAATCAAAACAGGTTTTAAAATTCAAGGGAACACATGGGCCAATAAATATCAGCCAAATGTTATCTACGTATTTTTCTTTTTAAATTACTTAACAGATCATCGCCATGGCCCTAAATCTCTCAAAATGAGGAGGAGTTAGACGGGCATGGGGAGGGCCGGGACAGGGCAAAGCACGACCTGCTCAACCACCATGTGTGCTGTTTTGTGTCAAGATGATGGTCCCTTCCCTGTTTACAAAAATAAACTGCAAAGTAAGTACTATCGGGCAGATACATGGGTCAGATCATGAGAGGTTTAAGTGTATACTTTAAAAATGTGCTCGTCTGCTAGGAGATGAAGAGCCACCAGGGATCTGAGGCCAGGAGGGACTCGGTCATACGTTCATTTTGGGGTAGCTCGGATGGCAGGGGCCGCTGGCAGCCATGCCCACTGGTCCTGCTCGCCCGTGGGGCAGTGGGTGTCACTGGCACAGGACTTACACTTCTGTGCTTGGGGACTTTCTCCCGGTATCCTTCTGAGTCAGAACATTCACATATGTTTGTGTGGACATGTCCAGGTGAGCTCCCCTGTTTGGGGGTTAGTCAAAATCATGAGCGGTCAGTAAGGTTCCAAAAGGGGGTGAGTACATGGCTGGTTGGGAAGGGGTGTCTCCCCTGGGGTCTCCTGGTGTCTGAAGGAGCTGCCCATTCCCTGTGCCACCCACTTCTGCTACTGAACTCGGGTCCCCTTTGCTCAGCCTCCTTTCATTGTGTACCTGCTATGGGAGAGCCATTGTAACAACTAAGGGAGGAGGTTTTCAAAATATTTCAAAACTAGTAAGACACGTGCCCTAACTGCTTAGAACCAATGTCAAAACTAGTAAGACACGTACCCTAACTGTTTAGGAACTGACATCTCACCAGTTAGGACAGGCACCTGCTGGGAACTACTAGACCCAGCTGAATACCAGTCTTGGAACTGGGCACTAACTTCCAGAGATGGGCAAGGTATGCGTCTCCTCTCAAAAACTCCTCTTGTCAAATAATTTACACTGGATCGAGGACCTAGAACAGGTCCACCAGAGACAGGCACCGTCGTGGGGCAGATGCTCTCTCTGCACTGGTGGGGGCAGCTTCCCAGCTTGGCTGGGATGCCATCCACACCCCACTCCTGGCCTTCATCATGGCACCACTAAGAAGACAGTGGTGCTCTAGGGTGGTGGCACATGGAGTCAGAGGTCTGGGTGACAACAGATCACTGTTAGAGCAGATGAGAGAGAGGCAGCCTGAGGGCATAATCTTCCCCATCTTCACCTCAATGGTGAGAGAAAAGAACAACTGTGCTCTTCTGGGTACATTCTCCATGATTCTGAAGGGGAACTTTGAATGCTAAATAAAGATCATCTTTCTGGTAGTGTTTTGTTTTTTATTTTTTATTTTTTTTTAAAGATTTTTATTTATTTGACAGAGAGAGAGAGAGATCACATGTAAGCAGAGAGGCAGGCAGAGAGAGAGGGGGAAGCAGGCTCCCGCCAACCAGACAGCCTGATGTGGGACTCGATCCCAGGACCCTGAGATCATGACCTGAGCTGAAGGCAGAGGCTTAACCCACTGAGCCACTCAGGTGCCCTCTGGTAGTGTTTTTTAATAACATTTTTTTAAAGATTTATTGATTGATTTGAGATCGAGCGAGCAGAGGGAGGGGTAGAGGGAGAGAGAGGAGAGAAGCAGACTCCGTGCTGTGTGGGACGCCAGACTCCACTGGATCACACCCTGAGATCATGACCCAAGTCAAAATCAAGAGTCCAATGCTTAACCCTCTGGGCTGCCCAGGTGCCCCCTTCCTAGTAGTTTTTAAGCTGGTTCCGTTTTTAGTGGAACCGTTTTTCACAAAAACCACCTTGTATGGAAATCCAGTCTGGGTGCATTCCCACGGGCTCATCTTCAAGGCATCCCCAGAAGCCCTAGACCCCACGCAGCCTGGCTGGAAAACCACCAAGTTCATTCTTCATCCACAAAGAGGGAAGGTGGGACTCAGAAAGAAGTGACCTAGCCCTGGTGTCATCTGGTTCAAGTCAGACACATGGAGTCTAGGCTTTTGACTGCTAGTCAACCCCACCCCCCAGCCTCGGGCTTGCATCAGCCTCCATCTGTAAGGAGTGCAGCCCCAGCTTCTGTGTATGGATCCGGAAGCCATAAGTGAATCAACCACAACTAACATTTGTTCGCTCCTCCGTCTTTGGGGATCCAAAGAGAGGTGAAAGCCTCTCCCGCCTTATATGACGCAACAACCCCAACAAACACCCACTGTTCAGAGGACGTACCAACCCACACGAACCAAGCTGGAGGGGTTAGGTGATCTGCTCAAGGACAGACCCCTAGGAATGAGGGCTAGTTCTAAAGACAGCATCCCCCTTAATGGAAGTTGGTTGGTACGTGTTTAGAGCAAAGGCTCTAAATAGGTTCACACCTAGAGTCGTGTCTCCCAGAGGCTGGCAGTCCCAGCCCAGGAGACTCCGTAGTAACCTGGGAACTCGTCAGCAATGCAGATGCTAGGGCCCTGCCCAGACTTTTAAATTAAAAACTTTAGGGGGGAAGCCTCTCAAAGAGCGATCTGTTGTTTTTAACAAGCCCTCCAAGTGATTCTGATGACAACGAAAGTATGAGAACCCCGGTGCTAAGGCACAAAGTCCTATTTCTTTCTCCCATCCAGCCCTGCTCCAGAGAGCAGGTGGGAGATGCCCTTTCCCGGGGACCTCAGACCTGAGTGGGCCTTGCTCTGCCTGCATTTATGTCCGGAAGGAGCCCAGGAAAGTTTGCGCCACACACAGTGCTTTGAAATCATATTAATTATTCTTTGTTGTGTGGTTAGCCTCATAGTAAATACCACATAGTAAAAGATATGCAACATCCTCCACCATACCCCCTCTCTACCCTCTTCTCCAGGAGTTTAGAATAGAGTCCCAAAGTCCCCAAATCAGGGGGAATGCAGTGCTTCTCAAGCTTTGATGTGCAAATGTGTCACCTAAAGATATTGTTGAAATAGAGATTCTGATCCGGCAAGACTTAATATTTAATACAGATAATAAGATCGTGGATTCTATAAAGACTTGAAATCTCCTTCTAAATACTCATGAATCTTTCCCGAGGCCCCCAAATTATCCCCAAAGTTAGAAAAGCAGAGAGAAATTGCTACGACCAGAGACCCCAATTACTGCAGTTCAAATTGGACATAAAATTTTACCACCAGGCTTCTGAGAGCTAAGAGTGGTGAAGTTGTTTGTCCCCAAGGGACATTCCACCTAATCTCCCCTTTAAAGAGATCAATAAGGTGGTCAGAATGAGTGAGATAATCAACTAGACAGGTTGCTTTCAGGTTTCCAGGAGGGAAGGTCCCTCAAGCACATCCTTTGTAGTAAAATGCTGCTTGGGTAATTGCTTTCGTTGGATGGAAATGTTATGCAGAGTCTCCTGATGAATTTAACAGAAAGGAGATAGACCCAGAAGGCAACCATTTTATATATGGAGCCAGGAGACCCTTTCTCATTTCTCCTAAACCTAAGAGACAGTTGCCAGGTTTTTCTGAGGACCATGACACATTGAAGAAGATGACATAAGAAAATCAAGAGACCAGAATCTAAACTCTACTTTCTGATAATCACAAAAATGTGTTGTGTATTCTTGGATGATGACTTTCTTTGCAACTTAAAGAAACTCCTAAGGACTATTTTGGATGATGGCCAATAGCGACAAAAAGCCCTGGAATAAAGATGGGTAACATGTATTAATGGCCCCCTATTTCAGGGGTCTTCCTGATCACACCTGGGGATTATCAGTCAACAAAAACTCTGGGTATCACATTTGGTCAGGCTACTGAATTTGCGTATGCTGACATGGTTTATGGAAGCACGGCATAAACATGACATTCTGTCTTAAAGAAATTACCGAACATCTTTATTACATTTTATCTCTCTTTAATTGATAGGGGAAAGAAAGCTAAAAAATACTCTAGTTAAAAATTAGAACAGTATCACCTCAAGATAGCAATAGGATGCCAACTTCTCAGTGGCGACATTGCTTTATTTGCTCATCTGCATAAATATAAATATTCATTCTGTGACTCTCAAGGGGAGAAGTAAAGCAGGAGAAATTCTGTTGGGCTCCTTTGAAAAAGCAGGCTTTGTAAAGCACTGAACTTATGGGTCACCAGTTCCTTGAAGTACTAATATATTTTCTTTAATTTCACTCAGCAGAATCCAGAAAACCAAGATGGCCTTTCTCCAAGAGAGGAGTGGTGCCGTGTTGTGCATTGTCATTTTTGTTGTAATTAAGCCTCTCTGTCGCTAAGAAACTAAGGGACGGCTGAAGAGCTCCTTCCTCCTACTATATCTTTGCGTGATAGCAGATGGCACGTGGAGTTTAAATGATATCGTCACATCCACAGTACTGGCTGCAGAACATGCCAAATGATGCCATTTCGTGCAGCGAAAGATGCTAATTGCCAGTGGCTAATGAGCTCTGTGGAAAAAAACAGCAGTCCTAATATTGTGATGCTTTCCAACTCCCAATTTATCACTTGATACCACTTAGGAAACAGCTCGCTTGTTGAAGTCGACTTGCACAAGCGTAAGCTCAGGTTGCGATCAGCGCCACACACATTGTGAACACTGAAAAATTAATGAGATGTTACAGAAGCAAAGTCCACAGCTATGCGTCTATTTCTGGGAAAGCCAGCTGGATGAGTCCTAGTAGGTTTTTAAATTTCATTCTTGGGGGGCGCCTGGGTGGCTCAGTGGGTTAAGCCGCTGCCTTCGGCTCAGGTCACGATCTCAGGGTCCTGGGATCGAGCCCCGCATCGGGCTCTCTGCTCAGCAGGGAGCCTGCTTCCCTTCCTCTCTCTGCCTGCTTCTCTGCCTACTTGTGATCTCTGTCTGTCGGATAAATAAATAAAATCTTTTAAAAAATAAATAAATAAATAAATAAATTTCATTCTTGGTTCCATCAATTATTGAAAAGTTACAAATCAAAATCAGTGATCCCTGATTCTTTACTACCTAGAACAAGGGTTGGCCACCATCCAGCCTCTCCTTCAGACCCCTTCATTACAGTGTCTACACACCTGCCGTGTGTAGAGCAATAGAGCCATATGGGTAGTGGCCATGTCTCATTCTATTAAAAATATCTGGGGTCACCTGGGTGGCTCAGTAAATGAAGTTGCTGCCCTCTGCTCAGGTCATGATCCCAGATCCTGGGATTGAGCCCCATGTTGGGCTCTCCACTCAGCGGGGAGCCTGCTTCTCCCTCTGCCTCTGCTGCCTGCTCCCCATGCCCCCCTGCTTGTGCTCTCTTTCTCTATCTCAAAATAAATAAATAAATAAAATATTTTTTTTTTAAGATTTTATTTATTTGACAGAGATCACAGGTAGGCAGAGAGGCAGACAGAGGATGGGGGGGAAGCAGGCTCCCTGCTGAGCAGACAGCCCCATGCAGGGCTCGATCCAGGACCCTGAGATCATGACCTGACTGAAGGCAGAGGCTTTAACCCACTGAGCCACTCAGGTGCCCCTAAATAAAATCTTTTTTAAAAAATCTGTCCATATGGCCTCCAATCACTTTGTCATCTGTGGACACAGACACACTGATATATTTTTTTAAGTCCTGGGGTTAAATCATAAGTCCTCTGGGGTTCCAGGCTATACTGCTCCAATTACTGTTCTATGACCTTGACAAATGGGTTACCCTCCCTCATCTTCAGGTCCTTCCCTGTAAAAGGGGTTGTGGGAATAACCACCAGCCTCAGAATGGGGTCATGATGAATGAGTCCAATAATGTTTGGGGAGCTTTACCCCAGAATAGGCCATGTGGCAAACCCTCAATCAGTAACTGGCCATATTATTAGTAGCATGATTCTCATTGGGATTTGGAAAACCATCTGTTCTTATAACTGAATGTATGAGTGACTTTCCTATAATTCTTTCAAGCATAAAAAATTTGTGTGAGTATCTTCATCAGCTTGGACTGCTACAACAAACTACCACAGACTAGGTCACCCAAACAACAAATACTCCTCTCTCACAGTTCTGGGGGCTGGGAAGTCCAAGGTCAGGGTGCCAGCATTGTTGGGTTACAGGGAGGGCTTTCTTCCTGGCTTGGAGGTGGCCACATTCTCACTGCACCCTCACCTGGATGAGAGAGAACACACTGCTGTCTCTTCCTCTTACGATAAGGGCCCAGGACCCATCATAGGGGCCCTACCGCCATGACCTCATCTAAACCAAACTACCTCCCAGAGGACACATCTCCAAATACCATCACATTTGGGGGTTAGGACTTTCATTTATGAAACCTGAGAGGACACCAGCATTCAGTGTGTGGGGACACAACCTAACTACTAGTAAAAATCTGTCGCCAGGGCTGTTGCTCATCAGTTTTGCCCCTATTTAGGGACATGATTTGACTGTTCTCCTGGCAGATCTGAGGCTGTCTTTCCAGGGCTCCTTCCTCATATAAATGGAGGCAGGGCTGGTTACCGGTCAGGTCTGAGGTCCCAGGAGAAAGGGCATCTCTCCCCAGCTCTCCTCCAGAGCAGGAAAGCTCTAAGAGCTGCATAGGAAAGAGAAGGGAGAAACCTACATAAGGAAGGGATCCTCCTACACGTGTACTCCTCTAAGATGACCAATCTATTTTTAGGTTTAATAGATCTATTCTTCCACCCTAGAGAAGCAACATGTTCCACACATGCTGGGTGACCGAACGGGCCAAGCACTGGGCTAGTTAACTAATGCACCAAGATGCCCATCACCAACTCACAATTGAGAAAGTGGGAATGACATGTAAATTAGGGAAAAAAATATGTTAAACGGCTTGCATGGTGTTGGAGGTAGGTAGGCAGCAGTAGAAATAATTAGTGGAATGAAAAAACACTTCAGCAAATGTTCTCCGTAATGAAGGCAAATTCATTTCTCGAAGCCTCATTTTCGAAAGGAAACATTATTTCCTCCCTTTAAAATCAGCCTGTCTACTTGCTCCTTTATGGTTTGAGCCTTATATATCAAGGAATTCATATCTCTAGAAATGATAATCCACAGGAATCTAATAAACACCCTACTTTACTGTCCCCATTTTGCAAACAGGTAAGCTGAGGTTCGGAGAGGTTGAATAGCTTGCTTGAAGTCACATGGCTCTTCAATGGTGAGGTGGGGACTGACCCCCAGTGGTCCCAGAACGTCTAGCTCTGAATCTGTTTCCATCCTGATGTTGCCCTGCTTCTTCAAATGCGGGGCTCCACAACCAGACCTGGACAGTCTTCTCTTCTTTCTTTCCTCAGAGCTCTCAAAAATCTTCCTCTTCTCACCAGTTCAATACCATCTTTGTCAACCACTCCAAAATGTATCCGCCCACCTCTGTCCATTTTGCTCCAGTTCCATGACCCCAGTGGCCACTGCAAATGCATCTTAGTCATTAAGTTTGAGACCCCGAAACTAACCTTGGCTTATTTCTCTTCTTTGTCCTCTATCTCCTTTCAAATACACTTCAAATGCTTCTCATGGCTTCTCCTAGCCCATGCACTCATAGCAGAAACAACAAGGCCCCCAACAATGGTTGTCTTACTCTAAAGAGTTAATGTGGCCTCTAGGAGGACTGTCCCCTCCCTTCTCGCTGGTGTGTCAGCCCAGCACTCTGGTTGGGAGGCTGGTCAGACCCATGGAAAGTAACAGTGAGTGCACCTCAAGATAGAGGGCTGGCGCCCACTTTCCCACAGCCCCAACACTGCTTCTATTGTCCTGGTTTCTTTATTTTCCAACTGGCTGCTGAGTTTTTAAATTTCCACAACATGCAGTCACTATGGTTTCAGACATCAACAAAAGGCATATGTCCCAATTGCTGTAGGAGTTCTCCAGCTGGCTGTAAGATTCCTTTGCTACTGAGGAAGTTAATGAGCCTCTAACAGATTTCTTTCTCCAGTGCCATAACCCTACCAGAAAAACCAGCCTTGAGCACATTCTAGAACTATTACAGGTCTCCTTTCAGATACACTGAGAGGAGTCATCTAACCACAAGACCAGATAACCCATGCCTTCTCTTGCTCACAACCCATCAAACTGAGTAACTTCCACCAAATTGCTTAGATCCACAATCAAGCACCAAGCATCATGTCTGAGACTATAGAACATGTTAAGAAAATTATCTCTGATAAACACTTATATTGAAATGCAGTCACATTGACTTTAGAAAACCTTCCATATTGTTATGAGAAGTTCTTCCTAGTTTAGCTGGTAAAATGAAGTTAAGTGGGCAATTCATGATTTTGCAACAGAATACTGAATAAGTCAAAAGAAAATGTACAATGGTCAAACGTATGAAGTTTAAAAACCAAGTTACAAAAGGATGTGTAAATATGATACCAATAAAATTACTTACAAATATGATCAGAAAAAAGGTTTTCAGCAGTTATTTAGGCATAGAGATTATGGGTAACTTCAATTTTCTGTGTTTGTCTTTGTTTCTCAAATTTTTGGCAATAACCTTTGTAATCAGATTTTTAAAACTAATATTATTGAGAAATAAAAACTATCACAAAAATAAGTGGATGGAGCAAGGAGTCAAGATGGCAGAGGAGTAGCAGATTGAGATGATATCAGGTTGCAGGAGTTCAGCTAGATAGTTATCAAACCATTCTGAACACCTACAAACCCAAACGGAGATCGAAGAGAAAAAGAGCAGCAATTCTAGAAACACAAAATCGACCATTTTCTGAAAGGTAGGACATGCAGAGAAATGAATCCAAAGTGACGGGAAGATAGACCGTGGGGGGTAGGGCCAGCTCCCAGCAAGCGGTGGAGCAACAGAGCACAAATTCCAAACTTTTAAAAGTCCACTCCACTGAGGGACATCATTCCAGAGGCTAAGTGGGGTGGAGCCCTCATGGGGACAGCATTGTCTCAGGTCCCGCGGGGTCACTGAAAGATCAGGGGTGTCTGAGTATAGCAGAGTTTGCAGGTATCAGAGCAGGGAAGCCAGCTACAGAGATAGAGCCAAGGACTGAGCTCTCAGCTCAGGGTTACCTTAAACTGTGATCTCTGGTACAATCAGGCCACTGCTCTTTGAGCAGGTACCCCACAAGTGACAGATCTGGGGAGACTCACCTTCCTTCTCTGGAGGCAGGAATCTGCTGGATTTAGAGACTCCAAATGGGGCTGTGCGCCAGAGACAAAAACACTCAGTCATAGGTTGAATGAGCTTGGAGCATGGCCGGAGACCAGGAAGACAGGAGTGACTGGGCACTTTTCCACGAGGGCACACTGAGGAGTAGGGCCCCGAGCTCTCGACTTTTCTGGGCCAGAGATTGGGAGGCCTCCATTTTCATTCCCATCCTCCAGAGCTCTACGGAAAAAGTTCAGGGAACAAAAGCTCCCGAGATCAAAACTGAGAAGAATACTTAACCCAGCCCCTTGCAAGGGCAGATCAATTCCACCTCAGGGGAAGACATTTGAGAATCTCTACAACAGGCCCCTCCCCCAGAAGATCAGCAAGAACATCCAGCCAAGACCAAGCTCACTGATCAAGGAGAACAGCAGAATTCCAGAGGAGGGGAAAGCAAAGCATGAAACTCATGGCTTTCTCTCCATGATTCTTTAGTCTTGCAAAGTTAATTAAATTTTTTAATTTTATTTTTTCTTATTCTGATTTTTTAAACTTTTCCTCTTTCCTCTTTTAATGTTTTTTTTAACTAGTTTATCTTAACAATACCTTTCTTTTAAAAATCTTTTTAAATCTTCATTATTATAGTCATATTTTATCCTTCATTGTATCACTGTAACTTTATTTTTTGTATACATATAGGGTTTTTTCTTCTAAAAATTTTTGGATACAATTTCTTCTAATAGATCAAAATATACCATAAATCTAGCACAGGGCTTTGTTCTAGTCTCCAGCCTGAGAAAATACTCTTCACTTTCTTTTTCTAATCAACTTATCTTATCAATTCCTTTTTTAGATTTTTTTTTTAATTTTCATCTTTACAGCTATCTTCTAACCCTTCATCATGTTTACCCTTATTTTTGTATATATATATAAGTTTTTCTTTCTTAAAAATTTTGGGAGGTAGTGAGATAGTTTCTTTTAAGAGACCAAAATACACCCAAAAATCAAGTGCATGGCTCTGTTTTATTCACCAGTCTAATATATTTTTGTTTAATTTAAAAAAAAATTTTTTTTAACTTCTCATTACCTTTATTCTCCCCCTGATTTGGGGTCTCTTCTGATTCGGTTAATGCACATTTTCCTGGGGTCTTTGCCATCCTTTTAGTATTTTATTCTCTCGTTCATATATTCTTATCTGGATAAAATGACAAGGTGAAAAAACACACCACAAAAAAAAAAAAAAAGAATAAGAGGCAGTATTGAAGGCTAGGGACATAATCAATATGGACATTGGTAATATGTCAGATCTAAAGTTCAAAATGACAATTCTCAAGGTGCTAGCTGGGCTTGAAAAAGGCATGGAAGATATTACAGAAACCCTGTCTGGAGAAATAAAAGCTCTTTCTGGAGAAATAAAAGAACTAAAAAAGCTACTAATGAGGTGCAATCAAAAATGAAGGCTCTTACTGCTAGAATAAATGACACAGAAGAGAGAATTAATGATATAGAACCAAATGATAAAGAATAAAGAAGTTGAGCAAAAGAGAGACAAACAAATACTGGACCACGAGGGGAGAATTCGAGAGATAAGGGATCCCATAAGATGAAATAATATTAGAATAATTGGGATTCCATAAGAAGAAGAAAGAGAAAGGGGGGCAGAAAGTATATTGGAGTGAATTATAGTAGAGAATTTCCCTAATATGGCAAAGGGAACAAGCATCAAAATCCAGGAGGCACAGAGAAACCCCCCAAAATCAATAAAAATAGATCCATACCCCATCATCTAATAGTAAAACCTACAAGTCTTAGTGACAAAGAGAAAATCCTGAAAGCAGCCCAGGACAAGAAGTCTGTAACATACAATGGTAAAAATACTAAACTGGCAGCAGACTTGTCCACAGAGACCTGGCAAGCCAGAAAGAACTGGCATGATATATTCAGAGCATTAAACAAGAAAAACACGCAGCCAAGAATACTATATCCAGCTAGGCTGTCATTGAAAATATAAGGAGAGATAAAAACCTTCCAGGACAAACAAAAACAAAAGGAATTTGTAAACACCAAGCCAGCCCTACAGGAAATATTGAAAGGGGTCCTCTAAGCAAAGAGAGAGCCTAAAAGTAGTAGACCAGAAAGGAACAGAGACAATATACAGTAACAGTCACCTTACAGGAAATACAATGGCACTAAATTCATATTTTTCAATAGTTACGCTGAATGTAAATGGGCTAAATGTCCTCAAATAAAAGTCACAGAATATCAGAATGGATAAAGACAAAACCCATCAATATGTTGTCTGCAAGAAACTCATTTTAGACACAAAGACACCTCCAGACTTAAAGTGAGTGGGTGGAAAACAATTTAAAATGCTAATGGACATCAAAAGAAAGCTGGGATAGCAATCCTTATATCAGATCAATTAGATTTTAAGCCAAGACTATAAGAGATGAGGAAGGACACTATATCATACTCAAAGAGTCTATCCAACAAGATCTAACAAGTTTAAATATCGATGCCCCTAACATGGGAGCAGCCCATGTTAATTAATAACAAAATCAAAGAAACACATCTACAATAATACAATAATAGTAGGGGACTTCAACACTCCCTCACTGAAATGGACAGATCATCTAAGCAAAAGATCAACAAGGAAATAAAGGCCTTAAATGACATACTGGACCAGATGGACATCACAGATATATTCATAACATTCCAACCCAAAGGAACAGAATACACATTCTTCTCTAGTGCACACGGAACATTCTCCAGAATAGATCACATCTTGGGTCACAAATCAGGTCTCAACCAGTACCAAAAGATTGGGATCATTCCCTACATATTTTCAGACCACAATGCTCTGAAGCTAGAACTCAATCACAAGAGGAAATTTGGAAAGAACCCAAATACATGGAGACTAAACAGCATCCTTCTAAAGAATGAATGGGTCAACCAGGAAATTAAAGAAGAATTGAAAACATTCATGGAAACAAATGGTAATGAAAACACAACGGTTCAAAATCTGTGGGACACAGCAAAGGCAGTCCTGAGAGGAAAGTAACAAGCCTTTCTCAAGAAACAAGAAAGTTCTCAAATATACAACCTAACCCTCTACACCCTGCAGGAGAAGAGAAATAATAAAGATCAGAGAAGAAATCAATGAAATAAAAACAAACAAACAAACAAAAACAGTAGAACAAATCAACGAAACTAGGAGCTGGTTCTTTGAAAGAATTAATAAGATTGATAAACCCCTGGCCAGACTTATCAAAAAGAAAAGAGAAAGGATCAAAATAAAATCGTGAATGAAAAAGGAAAGATCACAACCAACACCAAAGAAATGCAAACAATTAAAAGAACATATTAGGAGCAACTATACACCAGTAAATTTGACAATCTGTAAGAAATGGATGCATTCCTAGAGCAAAACTGAACCAGGAAGAAATAGAAAACCTGAGCAGACCCATAACCAGTAAGGAGATTGAAGCAGTCATCAAAAATCTCCCAACAAAAAAGAGCCCAGGACCAGAAGGCTTCTGAGAGGAATTCTACCAAACATTTAAAGAAGAATTAATACCTAGTCTCCTGAAACTGTTCTAAAAAATAGAAACGGAAGGAAAGCTGCCAAATTCATTTTATGAGGCCAGCATTACCTTAATCCCCAAACCAGACAAAGACCCCATCAAGAAAGAGAATTACAGACCAATATTCTTGATGAACACAGATACCAAAAAAATCTCACCAAAATACGAGCCAATAAGATCCAACAGTACATTAAAAGGATTATTCACCACAACAAAGTGGAATTTATTTATTCCAGGGCTGCAAGGCTGGTTCAACATCCGCAAATCAATCCATGTGATACAACACATTAATAAAAGAAAGAACAAGAACCATATGGTACTCTCAAGAGATGCTGAAAAAGCATTTGACAAAGTACAGCATCCTTTCTTGATCAAAACTCTTCAAAGTGTAGGGATAGAAGGTACATACCTCAATATCATCACAGCCATCTATGAAAAACACACAGTGAATATCATTCTCAATGAAGAAAAACTGAGAGCTTCTCTGCTAAGGTCAGGAACATGGCAGGGATGTCCATTATCATCACTGCTCTTCAACACAGTACTAGAAGTCCTAGCCTCAGAAATCAGACAACAAAAAGAAAGGGCATCTAAACTGGCAAAAAAGAAGTCAAACTATCACTCTTTGTAGACGATATGATACTTTATGTGGAAAACCCAAAAGACTCCACTCCAAATCTTCTAGAACTTGTACAGGAATTCAGTCAAGTGTGAGGATATAAAGTCAATGCACAGAAACCAGTTGCATTTCTATACACCAACAAGAGAGAAGAAAGAGAAATTAAAAAGTTGATCCCATTTATAATTGCACCCAAAACCATAAGATACCTAGGAATAAACCTAACCAAAGAGGCAAAGAATTTGTATGCAGAAAACTATAGAGTACTCATGAAAGAAATTGAGGAAGACACAATGAAATGGAAAAATGTTCCATGCTCATGGATTGGAATAACAACTATTGTGAAAATGTCTATCCTACTTAAAGCAATCTACATGTTTAATGCAATCCCTATCAAAATACCATCAATTTTTTTTCAAAGAAATGGAATAAATAATCCTAAAATTTATATGGGCCCAGAAAAGAGGAATGTTGAAAAAGAAAGCCAAAGTTGGTGGCATCACAATTCCAGACATCAAGCTCTATTACAAAGCTGTCATCATCATAACAGTATGGTACTGGCACAAAAACAGACATATAGATCAATGGAACAGAATAGAGAGCCCAGAAATAGACCCTCAACTCCATGGTCAACTAATCTTTGACATGAAAGAATGTCTAATGGAAAAAAGACAGTCTCTTCAACAAATGGTGTTGGGAAAATTGGACAGCCACCTGCAGAAAATGAAACTGGACCATTTCCTTACACCACACACAAAAATAGACTCCAAATGATGACAGACCTCAATGTGAGAAAAGAATCCATCAAAATCTTTGAGGAGAACACAGGCAGCAATCTCTTCAACCTCAGCTTCAGCAACTTCTTCCAAGAAACATTGTCAAAGACAAGGGAAGGAAGGGCAAAAATGATCTATTGCGACTTCGTCAAGATCAAAAGCTTTTGCACAGCAAAGGAAACAGTCAACAAAACCAAAAGACAACTGACAGAATGGGAGAAGATATTTGAAAATGACATATAAGATAAAGGGTTAGTATCCAAAATCTATAAAGAACATATCAAACTCAACACCCAAAGAACAAATAATCCAATCAAGAAATGAGCAGATAACATGAACAGACATTTCTGAAAAGAAGACATCCAGATGGCCAACAAACACATGAAAAAGTGCTCCATATCACTCGGCATCAAGGAAATACAAATCAAAACCACAATGAGATACCATCTCACACCAGTCAGAATGGAAAATTAACAAGTCAGGAAAGGACAGCTGCTGGTGAGGATGCGGAGAAAGGGGAACCCTCCTATACTGTTGGTAGGAATGCAAGCTGTGCAGCCACTCTGGAAAACAGTATGGAGTTTCCTCAAAAAGTTGAAAATAGAGCTACCCTACAACCCAGCAATCACACTACTGAGTATTTACCCTAAAGATCCAAATGTAGTGATCCAAAGGGGCAAATGCACCTGAATGTTTATAGCAGCGATGTCCACAATAGCCAAACTATGGAAATAACCTGGATGTCCATCAACAGATGAATGGATAAAGAAGAAGCGATATATATATACAATGGAAAACTATCCAGCCATTAAAAGAAATGAAATCTTGCCATTTACAACAACGTGGATGGAACTAGAGGGCATTATGTTGAGCTAAATAAGTCAATCTGAGAAAAAGAATTATCATATAATCTCCCTGATATGAGAAATTTGAGAGGCAAAGTGGGAGGCTTGTGGGATAGGGAAGGAAAAATGAAACAAGATGTGATCAGGAGGGAAACAACCATAAGAGACTCTTTTTCCTTTTATAAATTTCTTTATAAACATATAATGTATTATTAGCCCCAAGGGTACAGGTCTGTGAATCAACAGGCTTACACACTTCACAGCACTCACCACAGGTATGTCCATAACCCCACTACCCTCTCCCTACCCCCCTACCCCTGGCATCCCCCCAGTTTGATTGGCCATTAGAGACTCTTAACCTCACAAAACAAACTGAGGGTTGCCGGGGAGAAGGAGGTATGGAGAGGGTGGTTGGGTTACGGACATTGGCAAAGGTCTGTGCTATGGTGAGTGTTGTGAAGTGTGTAAGCCTGATGATTCACAGACCTGTACCCCTGGGCAAATAATACATTATATGTTAATTTTTTAAATAAATAAATAATTTGGAAAAAATAAGTGGGTGATTCCATTCTAAGGAAACTAGAGTTTCTGAATATTCTGGTATTCTCTCGCGGAGAATTATCATGTTGGGCAGTGCCTTTAACAGTCTGGGCTTTATTCAGTCATCTGCTAAATGAAGAGTTGAACTAACATCTGAAGCACTTCTGGTGCTAAGGGGCTGTGATCCAGTATTTTGAGTTAGGGACTGGGAAGGAATGTCCATCATCCACAAGGCAGCACTGAACTGAAGTTTTAGCTTATTCTATGACTGTCCTGAGCCTTCTATGTTAGTCTTTTCACAAGTAAAACAAGACATTTGGACTAGACATCCTCACTGGCTTCTGTCCTCCAGGTCTGACATTCTGTGGTCCTGTGGGTCAGACCCTGGTTCAGAAATGGCTTTTCACCTGTTAGTAGCTCACAGACAAAATGTGCAGTCTTTTCTCATGTATATTAGAGAATGAATGGAAGACACTAAGGCTACTAAGTTTGTGTCCTTAAAGAATTCATACTTGAAAGTCCCGTTTCTAATGATATTTAAGCAAAGCAAAGACAAACACAAGAACCTTTCCTATCTGGAAAGCTGCCTGTCCTCTGTGAAAATTACAGACTTTGGAGCCCATGAACCCCCCACCTTTGGGTAGCTCTGAACTTGTTGGCTGCCATGATGAGGCGTTTTCTAGTTGTTGTGGTAGTCATTATTTTAAGTTGTCAGATTATTGCCTTGTTCGTAGTACCAGCAGAGCACAGGAGACAACCCCTTGGCTGAGCAGAACACAGTCTGAAACCCAGGGAAGCAATTTTATCTTAACAAAGATAATGGCTAGAAGACCACTTTGTAGACCAGAAAGCCTAAGACAAATGTCAAAAGCTGTCCACCATGAGTCACCTGTCTGGGTCTTCTTCAATAAGACAACTTCTTAAGGTCTCTTTAGATGTTAAAACCCTTACTTCACGATTCTTCAACAGTTAATTTCAACAAGCATTGCCAGTGGAACCCGGATCAGACTGCCCAGTTCTGGCTTTGGGGTTCTTGAGGGTTTTAGGGGTTTTTAAAATTTTTTTTAAATTTTTTGCTATTTTATTTTATTTTTTGCAATACACTGAAAAAGTCTCAAGAAATTCTGAAGCATAACTCATAACAACATTGATTTAAATTTCTTCTCCTTTTAAACCAAAAACAATGTATGTATGCTGTGCAGCACATTGGTTTGCATGGAGAGGAAATGGCATCTCAGAGTCACACAGAGAGAGGAAACTTATTTCTAACTTATATGTAAGTTCTGTGCTTTGAGTAGTTTGAGGGGCCACTAGCAAGAGGGATGCCAAGGGCCTGTAACGGGAACCATGGTTTTGGAAACTGCCTGTTCTTGCTGTGCGTCAAGTCAACTCACTGAGGTGGAAAGTTTTGTTCTCTCTTTTCTCCCATGTACAGGATGAAACCTGGAATGAAGTCATGGAAACACATCAGAAACTTCCCACCGACCAATTAGACTTGAGAAAGCAGCAAGAGGCCATGTGGGAACTCTTCACAAGTGAATGCACTTATTTCTTGGACCATTTATTAGTTCTTAAGATGGTAATGCTGGCCTTCAGTTTGCAGCAGATGGAAAATATTAATTTGATTCTCTGGACACTTGTTTTCTCCCACTGTGCTGGGAGAAAAAAAAAAGAAAAAGAAGAAGAAAAGAAAGGAAAAAAGGAAGTTGAAGAGAGGGCCCCTTCTTTCAGGGGATTTTTAAAAATTACACTTACTTTTTTTATTTATCTGTTGCTTAGTTGTCTCCTTGTTCTCTTTTAAAAACATGGCTTCTCAGGTTTGGGTAAGATCTAAGTAAACTAGTCCAGCTCCTCATTTGATGTCTGAATCCTCTTCTGCCTTATTCTCACCCATGTTCACACACTACTAGGGTCAAGGATCTCACAAACATCCTCAAAGCATCAGTCCCACCTTTGGTCAGCTCACTTTTTTGGAGCTCTCATTCCCTCATGAACAATGCCAAGAGAAGGCTTTTTTTGTTTTTTTGCTTGCTTGCTTTTTCTTTTTTTCTTTTTTTTTTTTTTTTTTTTTTTTTTTTTAGATTTTATTTATTGGACAAAGAGAGAGTACAAGCAAGGAGAGGGACACACAGAGGGAGACAGAGCAGCAGGTTCCCCACGGAGTGGATCCCAGGACCCTGGGATCACGACCGGAGCCAAAGACTGACGTTTAACCACCCAGGTGCCTCACAAATGCTAATTCTTATCAGCCATCGGGCCGCCCTCACAGATGTCTGGGACAACCATTCCCACGTCATATAATGGGCTTGGCTTACACAGCACATTCGTGATGTCTGCCAGGGAAATACCTGGGGAAGTGCCCTGAGGTAGTGCAGTTCTGAGCAGAGAATTCTGAGCAGAGAATTACCCAAGAACCATGGGGCAAAGAATGGGAAGGGAGCAGTCACCTTCCAAAACCACAGGGAAGAAGAGGCACATCGCCTCAAGGCTTCCTCTGCCCATAAGGCATTCAAACTCTGGCTACTCTCTTACACAGGAAAAATGCTGGGTTGGGACACTCGGGTTCAAGGTCTGAATCTGCCTCTGACTTTGACCTTGGGAAAGTCTAGTTCTACATTTCCTAAACCAGGGTTTGGCAGACATTTCTGTATAGGTCCAGACTGTAAATATTTTGGGCTTTGCAGGCCATATGGTCCTTATTGTAACTACTCAGCTCTTCTGCTGCAGCACCAAAGAAGCTATAGATAATTTGTAATAAAAAGAGAGAGAGAAATAATGTGGTACATTGGTGTATTACAATAAAACATGATTTGGGTAGCAGGCCTGGTTGCCCCCACAAGCTGTCATTTAAGAATTCCTGTGCTATGCTATAAAACAGAGAGGACAACACCATCTCTGGCTCTCTCATACCATCTCATCACTGCAATAATCAGATTCATTTTCTTTGAAATCTATCAGGTGCTATGCACATATCAATTAATATCTTCTGTAAGTAATATTGATTGTATTGGCCACAATGTTAGGTACTTTACCAGCAAACTTTAAACCACAAAGACTCAGGAAATTGAGAATTAGAGATGATATGTATTAGGATGCAGAAAATGAGTTTAAGTGATGCAGGATTTTAGTGGGCAATGTGGCTGTGGAGTTCACAGGTGGGAGGAACTTCAAGGTTGGCTCCATCAAAGGACTCAACTCCGAAAACAAAATTTTTTTTTTCCATATTTTACCCCTGCCTTCCATGGCATCAGCCCCATCCTATGGTGGGCTTCTGTTGTAGTCACAAGATGGCTGATGTCCTTGAGACCAGAGAGAGAGAGAAGATAACTTCTCAGCACTCATGCCAATGTCATGATGTTCATGTTCATTGCACTGGCTTCAGTTACATGCCTTCCCCTGAACCAACTACTCTAATAAGGATGGAAAGTGCTAATTGGTTTAAGGCAATCAAGGCCCATCTCTACCAGTAAGGACACCTTGGCTCACAGAACATGCAAGGCATGGGGAAGAGTAGATACTGCAGGGAAAAGCAGAAGATATTATGGAAGGGGAAGACTGAAGCTGGGTGGTATCCAATAGACATTCACGACAGAGCACTAACCCCCTGGACTGTACTACCTCCCCTGCCCAATTAAACAGCATAAGAATTTTTAAATCCCACTGTAAGCTATACAAGCTTTTTAAACTAGCATTTTCTGTATGTTTGTTTTTTTTAGAAAAGCCAGTTTGAGTTTATTGATTTTCAAGTGTCACTGTGTATGTACAGTATTATGTATCAGTCTTCATACAATCAATGCAAGTTTCCCAAAGTTGGTTATATTTTGTAAGTCAAGCAATAAAATAAATAAACCAGAGGACTGGGTATCTTTTTAAATGGACAGATTTTCTACAGAGCAAAAACCTTATAACAAAAACAGTATTTCTCCTAATTTTCCCTACTTATCTGTTGCCATTACTTCCAATTCTTACAATGATGTTGTTTAAATATTTGGATATTGCCAGATTTCCCGACAACCAGTACCCTAGGCAAACCTCAGAGAGATTGTGGGCTCAGTTCCCGACCTCCACCATAAAGTGAGTATCGCAATAAAGCAGGTCAAATGAATTTTTTGGTTTCCCAGTACATATAAAATTATCTTGACACTATAATATATGTCCATCAAGTGTGCAACAGAAGTATATCTAAAAAACAATGGTCATATCTTAATTTCAAAACACTTTATTGCTGAAAAATGCTAACCACCCTCTGAGCTTTCAGTATGTCAGAACCCATTTGCTGGCGGTGGGCCTTGCCTCAGTGTGGATGGCCGCTGACTGACCGGGGTGCTGGGTGCTGAAGGTTGAGGTGACTGTGGCAATTTCTTCAGATAAAACAACAATGAAGTTTGTCACATTGGTTGACTCTTCCTTTCACTTGAACACTTAAAGGCCATTGTAAGATTATTAATTGTCCTAATTTCAATATTGTCTCAAGGAATAGGGAGGCCTGAGGAGAGGGAGAGAGAGAGATGGGCAATGACTGGTTAGTAGAGCAGTCAGAACACATACCCAACATCTATCAGTTAAGGTCACCATCTTCTATGGGTGCTGTTTGCAGAGCCCTACAACAGTTACAATAGTAACATCAAAGACCGTTGATCACCGATCACCATAACAAATAAATATTAATGAAAAAATCTGAAACATGAGAATTGTGAAAATGTGAAATGGAGTGAGTCAACACCCTTGGAAAATGGTACCAAGAGGCTTGCTCGACACGGGGTTGCCAAAAACCTTCAATTTGTAAAGACCGGGTATCTGTGAAGTGCAAGAAAATCAGCAATGTCTGTACACAGGATTTGGGGAAGCTCTAAGTCAGTGGTTCTCAGAGTGGGGTCCTTAGACCAGCAGTATCAGAGTCACTTGGGAACTTACTAGAAATGCATATTCTCAGGACATCTTAGTGGCTCCATGGAGCCTACTTTAAAAAAAAAAAAAAAAAAGGAAAGAAAGAAAAAAGGAGAAAAAAAGAATATTCTCAGACCCTATCAGAGACCTATGAGTCAGAAATTTAGGGGATGGACACTACTCTTTGACTTAACAAGGTCTCTAGGTAGTTCTGAGGCAAGTTTTAGAAACATTCACTGCATTAACATATGGAAATGGAAACTGGAGAAGATTGGTGGTCTAAAGTCCAGCTTTTTTACACTTAAACTTGAAATAATTGGTCCCTTTGAATGTTCATCGTATTTCTACAAAGTAGGCCTGTTTCAAAAAATTGATCTCTAGTTTATAGAATGAGGGCAAGTTATCTGTGAGAATTAGTTCCTTCTTGACTTGCTGCAGTTTTCCTGTTGTATAAAGGAATCAGATCAAGTAATAAAAACATAAAGACTCCTTTAATGTTTCACCAATGTTTAATGCCTTTTTCAAATCTAAACATCTTCCCAGTTATCAGATATTAACTCATTAGTTGTCTATTTTTAATTTCTTGAACGTACAAGATATTTGGGTCTTTTGCAGAGGAAGAAGTAAATGAGAACTCATTATGAATGTTGTTTTGGTCTTACGTTAGTGCCATTGGCAGGAAAAGAACCCTTGAGATTTCTTTGGCCCCGGGAAGCTGAGAAAGCCCCTTTGAACAGATTATGTCCAACAAGCATCTGTGAGAGCTCACACAAGCAACAGCAACTTTGTACAGAACAGCTCATTTCCCATTTGTCCTATGGGGCTTAAATGTTATCATTTGTATTTAGGAAAATTTTTAAACCTTGAAAATACTGATTTCTACATTGTCTTCTAAAGTTATACTCAGGAGGTTAATGTTTAATGTTCTTGCAAAGGGCAAGTTTCAAAATTGGAAAATAGAAAGTAACTGCATTTTTTTAAAAAGATCTTCATGAATATATTAAAATATCTACAAACTCATGAATATCTCCTGGATGTGGCTGTATGGAGACTTTTTGCAAACCTAGAGGCGTTGAGTCAGATGAGTCACAGTGGGTAGACTCCAGTAGCCATGTTTTCAAATTTACCAGAGGATCATAAAAATGTACGCTTATTCTATTCATGTGGCTTCTGTTCTATATTCCATCCCCATATAATGTCATGACCAGGAGTTCGGATTAATAAGCAGGAAATCTAAATGTCCATTGACATCTTTCCGATAGATTGCAGATATTACTGGGCCTTCGGTAACATCTTCCGTCTTTCTGTGGTCATTTAAGAAGTAAATGTAATGTTTGCTTCAGTGGCACACATACTAAAACTAGAACCATAGAGAAAAGACTAGTATGGCCCCGGCACAAAGATGAGGCACAAATCTGTGAAGCATTCCATATTTTTTCTATGATACAAGCTCTGGAACATCTTCTAGAATCTAGTCAGGAACCCACCTGATTTAGTGCTGTATTCAGAAGACATAAAACAGTGCCTGGTGGGCCTGGGAGGGCTTGAGAAGCAATGTGGAATATAGGAATTTCCTCAGTAAGTAATGCTGAATACAAAAAAAAAAAAAAAAAAAAAAGTTGAACACATTTGGGTTTTTTTTTCAGATTTTATTTATTTATTTGACAGACAGAGATCACAAGTAGGCAGAGAGGCAGGCACAGAGAGAGGAGGAAGCAGACTCCCTGCTGAGCAGAGAGCCCGGTGCGGGGCTCGATCCCAGGACTCTGGGATCATGACCTGAGCCGAAGGCAGAGGCTTTAACCCACTGAGCCATCCAGGCACCCCAAGTTGAACACATTCTTAAGATCTCCATCATTGGGGGGCCTGGATGGCTCAGTGCGTTAAGCCTCTGCCTTCGGCTCAGGTCATGATCTCAAGGTCCTGGGATTGAGCCCTGCATCGGGCTCTCTGCTCAGCAGGGAGCCTGCTTCACCTCCTCTCTCTGTCTGCCTCTCTACGTACTTGTGATCTCTGTCTGTGCCAAATAAATAAATAAAATCTTTTTTTTTTTATCTCCATCATCTTCATAAATATTTATTTTCAAATAAATGTCCTCTTCACACATATATTATAAATAAATAATATCTTTCTTCTAAAAAGGAAGAGAAATACCAACAATAATTTATATGTAAGATACACTGATAAGAAAATATATATTGGAGAGCGGAGAAAAAGAAGTCTTTGAATTTTGCCAGGACATAAGTTCGAAATGGAAAACATCTCTAAGAGTGATACCCGAAGCTCATCAATTTTTGACTCCTTACCCTTGGAAGGGTGACTACTCTTGTTTTCTTTCTCCCTGGCCCTTAGAAAAGCTTTGGTTTTGTGAACAGTCTTTTCAGCATCCTCAAGGACTGGGCCAAGCCTTTGGAGACTTCACGGCTGGTGGATTTCATTTCCAAGCTCACAAAGGTAAGATCCTTCTGGGATGACCCAGCTTTGTTCCATAAATTCACCCACCTCCCAGGAGAGTTAGGTACGGGCTCCCTGATTTGTGTGCGTGTGCTATCGTGCCTAAGAACGTTCCATGAATACCCTCCCATGAAAGAGACATCCTTTCCTCTGCCATCAACATCTTTCAAAATAACTTGTGGCTCCTGTTTGCCACTGTCACCCCTCCTGCGTGGGTTTTATGAACACAAAATTCTGCATGCATGGAAACACCATTTCCAAGTCTGTTTTGTAAAATTATTTCAACTTAAAGCAATATTCATGGCAACAGTTTGTGTAGGCTAATTACATGGTTCAGTTATTCTTCTAACGAAGTGCCAGGCTCTCAGAAAAGAACAAAATAAACCTTCATCTCTATCAACACCCTTAATACGACTTCTGTGTGAAGGAGAAGAGAGAAGAACCTACACCTTTGGTTTGAGAGATACTATTTATTTCCTGAGTAAATATTTGGACCTCCTCCCCCACTTTTTTACTTCGACTTTTTAAACCCAGCCCCTCCTCACGGAGCAAGATTTTAATCTTTACAAGCCATTCAAAAAACCCCCATAGATTGAGATTTACTGAGCACTTACTAAGGGCCTAGGTGTGGGGCTGAGACCCTATACATGCTAATCTGTAGAATTAGACGCTGTCCCTAGTTTGGGGGAGTTTTCAGTCCAGTGGGGGAGAAACGGATGCGATAATGATGCCAATGATATCATCCAATTGAGATAAATGCTGAGGAGAAAGGAGCATAGAGATCATCAAAGAAGGCTTCTAAGTTGGGGCAGATGGCAAGATTTTACAGATAGGAGACTCTTTGCAATGATGCTCAAGGTGAGAGATGAAGGAGTATTAAATGCACTGAAACAAGCATGAAGTTAGGTGAAAGTAACGAGATCGTTAGTCACCTCTGAAAACAGATTTGAATAAGAAATGCTTTGAAAAACAGGGGAAAGAATGTAGTACTGGCAATTAGATAAACATCTCAGGATCTCTCAATCCTTCAGAACATGTTTAAATTCGTTTTTAGTAAATAGTCTGGAAAAACATCCACTTCTCCTCAAAACACATAAGTTGTATTCGTCTGCTGGGGTGGCTATAACAAACTGTCACAGAGTGGGCAGCTGTCAAACAACAGAAATGTATTTCTCACCGTTCCAGAAGGTGGAAGTCCGAGATTAGGTCACACAGCATGGTCAGGAGAGGGTCCTCTTCTGGGTCGCAGACTTCCCATTGTATCCTCACATGGAAGAAAGAGCCAAAGATCTCTCTGGAACGTCTTTTATAAAGGCACTGAAACCATTCACACAAAGGCTCTATGCTTATGACTTGGTCTCCCAAGGGCCCACCTCCGAATACAGTCACACTAGGGCTTAGTATTTCACATGTGAATTTGAGAGGACACAAATCTTCAGACCATAGCATAAGAGCACTTGTAACCTACCAAAGCACGGGGCATCGATAGACTCTTAATTCCAAGTCTGTAATATAACCCACGAGGGAGTGCTTCATATCATGTTACAAATAGGCAAAGGTGAGTTATAAAAGTTTTCCTAAATTTAAGTGACCCTATATCAATCAGGTTAACTTCTACACAATTTTTGTATCACAATAACAACTTCCAGATCTCAGTGGCGTGGTGTCCCTGCTCTGGGACCCAGGCTGAAGGAGAAGCCACCAACTGGAATGTTACCAGTCTTCATGGCAAAGACACGAGAGATAGGGCAGAGCCTTCACTGAGTCTTTAGGTATCTGCCTAAAGCAGCCCCAGGCATGGCTGTTCACACTTCAGAGGTCCAAGAAAGTCACATGGCCAACTTCACTGTTAATGGAGCAGGAACCTGTAATCCTCCCCAGGGAGGGGAACTGGATGGACAGGATCACCACACTGCCTCACAGGAAGCTCCCCTGGAGGAAGACTGGGGCATTTGTTGTTCACACATGAGCCATCTGTGTGAGTCACTGCAAAGGAGAAGGAAGCTTGGAGAGGTCAGATAATCTGGCCAAGGTCACAGAGCTAACGGGTTTTGGAATTGGATTTCTAAGCCCTGCTCTTCATGGTCTCAACGGTTGCCTCTTCATCATGGCATTTGTCAAGCATCTCAGTGTCTTCTGAGAAGTCCTGCTCTCTATCTCCAAGTGTTTCCTCCCAGAGCTCAAAGCCCACTGATTGAAAAGAAACTCACAGGGTCGTCTTTCAAATTACTTCTTGCTGAAGCCAAAATGTGCCCTTTCTCCTCATTGTGTCTTATCCTCTGAGGTCCTACCAAAAAACAAGTTTTCTGGGCTTTTGTTATCTGTCTTCACTACTGTCACTTCCTTTAGTGGCTTTGCAGGCTGGACCTGCTTTCAGTGGTCCTGTTAGCAGGAAGTATGCATGCCTCCCTTCTCCCATTCCATCACATGACAACATTATTGGGAAACCTTGATGGGACCCATTACTCATTGTGTGTGTGTGTGTGTGTGTGTGTGTGTGTAGGTGGGAAGGAAAGAACATACATTTATTTTCAAACAAAAGTTGCTATTTGTTTATAAGACACCTCTGTTGACTTAAATAAGCATAGCTGGCTCAATACATCACTATACACATGTTTTCACACTTTCAGAAAGCTTCTGAGAAGATATATTGAGACAGGTTTCTCTTGTGGCTCAACTGGATTTCAAATATTCTCTTCAGAATTCTGAGTAATGGTGCAACCTATAGAGCAGGGCCTTGCCCTTTTCATTCCCCAAGGCAAAATACCCACTTCTGGGAGAAAAATCCATGGTATGAACAAGAGAAACAGTCTTCTTTTTAATGACTGGGAAGTTTGAAAATACTGTACAGGAGGGAAGGTGAACCAATCTGACCGCTTCTTTCATTTCTTCTGAAGCAATTGCCAAGATTTCTGTAGTAGGATTGAAGCTCAGAGAAGTAACACCTGTAACCAAGTTCATTATAGCTTTTATCGGCTTTGGATTTGTTTCTTGGAGACAAGAATCTTGATTGTATATGTTTACTACTCCACAATTAGAACCACAAGCCACATACTGTCCATTCCTAGATGTGGCAATGCTTAATCCATATAAACTGCCTTCATCAACAAATCTGTTAAGGCATTTTCTAGAGTTCACATCCCAAACATAAACTTCCCCATTGCCTGAAGAGGCGTATAGTTTCTTGCTATCTGAAGAGAACGTGGATGCTGCAACCCTTTCATTAATTTTCATGCTACCAATCAGTTCTCTGGTCTTCATTGACAGCAAATGAAGATATCCAACAACACCATTTATCAGCAAGAAGGACCCATCTGGAGACACTTCAAAGCTCCTCACTATCTTCTCTTTCAAACCTCTCACTTGATGCGCAGGAATTAGCTTTCCAGCCAGCATATCATAGACATAAAGAACCTTGCTGTGGATGCTTGCGGCTAAAACCTCTTCTCCAGTAGCACTAAAACAGGCCTTAAATATTGGAAACTTCTCCAAATAGATGCTCTGGATTTTAGGATTTGTTTTTCCATCAACCTGAAACAGCGACACGGCATTATCTCGCGCGGCAACCATCACAACCTGCGCACAAGGATGGAACTGCACGGACGAGATCCGAGCCGTGGTAGGATGCTCTGCGTTAGCATGGAGAGAGTTCTTTAGCTTTAAGATTCCTTTAGGAAGAGAAGCTGATGTAGATATGAAATTCCCAGTCCTGTGCAACAAATCATCTTCGTCCTCTTCACTTTCACCCTCTGAAGATGTCTTCCGCTTACCAGTCTCCGCCCGGGCAGGTACACCCCCATGGCACGCTGGAATTCTTCCTTAAATCTCTTTTGAAGCTTGTCTTTTGAAAGTTTACTTTCACTGGCATTTTTCATCCTATCGTTCCGGAACCGATTGCTCATCACGTCAACCATGTCATCATTGTCATCTTCTTCATCCACCCAAACTGGCTTCTTTTGAAACAGAAAATTATCTGTTGCTTCGTTCTCCACTTCTGAGTCACCTGAGTCTTCCTGCACGTGAACCCGCGAGCCCTGCAGACGCCGCAGACACGCGTCCTCGTTGTCCTCGACGTCGCCGAACACCAGCTCCTCCAGGCACCGTTCCACGGCCGGTTTGTCCTCCTCCAGCGTCAGGCGGTTCCGCTGCCGGAGCCGCCTCTCCTCCTCCGCCGCGACTGCGATCGCAGTGGCCGCTGCGCTCAGCCGGGCCGGCGGTTTCCGCTGCGATAAAGGAGCAGCCTTTCGGGGCGGCCCGCCCGGCCCTGCTCCGGCTCTCCGGCCCGGCTTCGTTCGGTCTTCCGGTCCAGACTCACTCCGGGTCTCCGGCCCGGCTTCGTTCGGCTTCTACATTCTGGGGGCATCGTTGGGTTGGAGAAGAAACGCAGGCGGCTCACCCATTACTCATTATTTAAATCAATAAATCTATCAAGGAGCACCTAGATTTAGCAACATGGCAGGTGCTATGGAATCCCAAAGAGAGTGTCTCCCATTAAGGTGGCAGAAGCATTGGTGATGAAGGAAGAGTACCGTCTTTCCTAAGAACCCCTTCCTTGAGTCGTTGGCCATTGGTGTGTGCTCAGTTAGACCCTTATCTATGTAAGCTCATATGTAGGGATTGCCATCTGCCTTACTTGAAAATAAACTTGAGTTGGTTTACCCATGTGAAGTCACTATAGCAGGTTTAGGACTGATCCAAGTTCTACAAGATTAAAGTAACAACATGGAGCTCTTCATCAGATTTTCTACAAGAACAGTGAAGCGCCCCAAATTTAATGCCGTATTTTTAGGAACCAGCAGGAGAATTAAGTTTGTGGATAATTTGAAGGACTATCTGATGAAGAGTTCCAAGTTGTTACTTTAATCACATATGACTGACGCCAGTTTAACATCAACCAACACAAGCACGGAAATCCAAGGCGATGATGGTGCTTGGGACCCATGTGGGTACCTAGGTCTCAACAAAACATAAACAGAAGTAAAGGGTGAATTAAACTAAGATGTCCTAAGTAGAATTTCCTTTAAGAATGAAGGGTCAGGAGGCCGTGGTTTATCGAGGAGTTACCCGCTGATGATGAGAATACCATTTTTTGTTTAAAAAGTGTTCATCCGGAAGACAACTTGTTTCCATCCACAGGGTCACAGCTCCTGCTGATCCCAGAGTTCCTCAACTGCTGTCTTTTGAGAGCCTGAGGCAGAGAGATGACTTTGGAATTTATTTGAAAGTAAAGCACCATTTTCTTTTATATTTTTCCTAGGACTCTTTGGATGTAATGGGTACTAGGAATTATTTCACCCAATTAAATGGGAAAGAAGAAAAATAAATGATCAACAATACATTTTAACTACAGTTCTGCTTTCCTCATAAATGCAGAGTCCACTGCCCACTTAGGAATTTTACATGGTGCGGGGCGCCTGGGTGGCTCAGTGGGTTGGGCCGCTGCCTTCGGCTCAGGTCATGATCTCAGGGTCCTGGGATCGAGTCCCACATCAGGCTCTCTGCTTGGCGGGGAGCCTGCTTCCCTCTCTCTCTCTCTCTGCCTGCCTCTCCATCTACTTGTGATTTCTCTCTGTCGAATAAATAAATAAAATCTTTAAAAAAAAAAAAAAAGGAATTTTACATGGTGCATATTTGGAAACATTAGACCATCATTCCTGAAATTTGGGCAGGGCTTCAAAATGTTTGATTTGTTCATTGTTTGTTTTGTTTCGTTTTGTTTTGTTTTTTGGTGGTGTTGTTGGATTTTTTTTTGTTTTGTTTTGTTTTGTTTTTGGTGGAAGAAATTGGCACATTGTAAGGACAAAATAGAACAAGAACGGAGCTTTGTTTATGAACAAAAGTTTGGCTTTTGTAGGATTTGGTCCTAGGAAAATCCTAATGCACAAAAGCCTGGAGCCCCATTTACACTCTAGTCTATGAGAATTTCAGCCCCACAGCGCATCATGGGGCACAAAGTAGATGTTGCCCCTGGGGTTGGACAACATGGCGACTATGGGTTCTAAAGCCTCAGAACAACAAGGAATTTCTGCTGGGGAACGTAAACATTTGCTAATAAGAAAAACTGGAACGAATTTTCCCTGACTTCCCTGGTTCCTTTGACACCCCCCCACCCCAAAATTTTGATATTTCTTTAGCCTTGAACTGTACCTTTTCAGCATCATGCCGGAGCCCTTCTGTAGGATCCAGAGAAGATGGTCCCAGCCTTTCCAGAAAACCAGCTCTGCCCTGCACCTGTAAGAAGGCCCCTCCTTCCTGCCCCCCCAGAGCATCCCCTCAGAGGCATGGGAAGCAAGACTATGGCAGTTCCCAAACCCTTTACCAGGAATCAGTGTGCCTTTGCCATGGCCTGGAGGTGCCAGAAAGCCTGGGTATGGTGGGGCCAAGAAAAGAGGAAAGATCTTTGGGAAGAGACTTGGCTCCATTTTTGTAGCTTCAGCCTTTTGGCCTGTTTCATTTGCTGCTCAAACCGAAAGCTCATTAGAGTTCCAAATGAATGAATAATGCTGTTGCAAAAGTTTTCCCTGGAAGCTGATGGATTGGACTCCTGGCCAGGCCCCCAAACTGGGAAGGATCCAGATCCGCTGCTCTCCTTTCCAAGCTAAGGCAGAGATGAATTTAACCAAGCTCAGCCACTGCTTTCAAGTAACTATGCAATATCCCATATCAACTGGTTTACATTTATTTGTGAAATACATATAGCACTGGAGATATTTAGGGAAAAGAACTAGGGGGTGCCATGTGGTAGTGACTACGTAGAATATTTTTACAAAGCGTGATGCTTTACCGGGCACTTGCTCAAATATCTCTTTTACTCCTTAGCACAAAGCTATGAAGGTGATTACATTGTCCCCATATGTCCCTGAGGTTCAGAAAGACTGTGTCACTTTACAGGATCACATGGCCAGTAGGTGGCCAAAAAGAACCTGGATAAATGTCTTCAGGCAAAATGGAAAAAAACAATGGTCTTCATAACAGAACTATTTCTAAAATTTCCTGTTGCTAGGGCGCTGTTAGCTTCAAAAGACAAAGCTGAGGAATCAGGGGAGGCTCTGGAGGAATAAGAGGTGCACCTGCCTTCCACAGCCCCATAGTACAGAACAAATGCAGCATCACCTATAGTTAATGTTATATATTATAACATAATATAATATATATTATATATTATATAATGTATACTATATAATAATATATAATATAATATATAATTAAAATATAGTATATTATTAAAATATACAATAAATAAAATTGTACATATAATGCTTATAATATGTAATAAATACATAATGCAATAATTATAATATATGTAATTATAATAGATAATAATAAGTGATACATAATAATAAAAATAAAATATAATACATAATAATGATAATATATAATAGTAGTAATAAAAGTGAAAAGGTGACTCCTTCTGGAGCCCTTGCGATGGCCAGGCCCTGTGCAGCCTGCTGGTCATCTGTGATCTCTTTGTCTATACACCCCACTGTGAGATGTGACATGATCCCCATTTTTCAGGAGCTTAAACGAAAGAGGCAACTTGCTGGAAGCTATGGTCATTCCGGGCAGAGGCAGGAGGGATTCGAGCTCAGTGCCGTCTAAAGCTGACTCTGCCCTGATCTAAGCAGTGGGGCTGGAGAACTGGATCTGTCCTGCTGGGGGCTGCCTGGAACGGGGCCATGAAGGTGCTGGGATGAATTTACCCTCCGGGCCACATGGGGCCAGGCTTGAAGAGGGTCTGTATGTACTGGAGGCGAACCCTGATGGGAGTCGCATTCTCTCTGCTCTTTCCTAGATGGCTGGGATGAAACAGGACAGACTGGGAGCTTACTGTGAGGTCTGTTCGTGTGCTTCAGCTAAACAAGGGCTAAGAGCTCTGCCTGCCGTAGACCAAGTATTCGAGAAATGCCAACTCCTGTTCTGGGCATTTTGGGTTTGTTTGTTTGTTTGTTTGTTTGTTTTTAAGATTTTATTTATTTATTTCACAGACAGAGATCACAAGTAGGCAGAGAGGCAGGCAGAGAGAGGAGGAAGCAGGTTCCCTGCTGAACAGAGAGCCAGATATGAGGCTTGATCCCAGGACCCTGAGATCATGACCTGAGCTGAAGGCAGAAGCTTTAACCCACTGAGCCACCCAGGCACCCCGCGTTCTAGGCATTTTGTGTAGATTAAATCATCAAAACTCCTCAGCAACCCGACAAGGTAGTCACTCTTGTTCTCCGCATTTCACAGATGAGGCTGAAGGAGCTTCTGTAAATTTTCCAAGATTCCACGGACGCTGGCTGCTCAGCCCAATGCCACATCCCCCCAGACAGATTTATGAGAAGAATGTTTTCATCTGAGGCCCTGAATTCCTTTCACTGTCCCCCTAAACATACTGGATACTTTTCATAAAACAAAAGCAGGCTCCGTTGATCTAGACTCTTCCATGAAAAGGCCTTTTATGTCCAATCTTCCTTGGCAGATATGTTCTTTTCTTCCCTAATGCACCTAAAAAAATAAAGCCAATAGAGAGATGAAAGAAAAACTTAGAGCTACTTTTAGAATCATCAAATATCTTTCTTCTCTTTTCTGAAGCCTTTCAAAACTCTAAAATCTTCCAATTATCCCTGCCTGGATCTTTGACTAAATTGTTCACCACTGATGCTTCTTGCCTGATCATTATGCGGTGGGGGGGAATTGGATGTTTTTATACTTACCTGAATATCAGTGGGTGCTGGCAGCCCACACTGTCCCCTGAGGTGTGGAAATCTGGGGCAATGGCCCAGGGCTGTGCTTTGAGGAAATCCGTTACTGGAGCTGGCAGCCACCCCAGCTGGAACGCAGCTGCCAGTGAGTCCGCAAGCAAATCAGCCAGGAAGGCCAGGGCGAAGGACCCACCCCACCCCCACCCCGCCATGTGCCTCTTCTCTCCACTGGTTCTATCCCCAGCCTTTCTGAACCTGCAGTTCCTGCTTCCTTCTCCTTCCTTACACCCTTGATCAGAATCACAGCTGTTTTGAACTGGATGAGAACGTGGAGGTGATCTAGTACCTTCCACCATTTTCCAAAAGAGGAATCTGGGATACAGAGAAGGGAAGGTCGTCCCCCAGCAAGCCTTGAAGCCTGCCTCCATCCACCCCGCCCCCGTGTGCTCACTTTCATGACCTGCCACTGTCTGGGGGGAAGTAAAAAGATGGGGTCTGGCAGAATGCCTGTGAGGAAGGAGCCCTGAATGTTTTCAGAAGAAACAACTTTGATAAAGCTGCTAGTGTGGCCGGACAAGAACCCCACGGACAGGGTCAAACTTGGAAAGACAGACGCAAATTGCTAAGCCTGAGGCTGGAAGAGAAAAGGCAAATTCAGGAGTAAGAAAAAGAAAGAGCTCTCTTTTCAGAGAAGAGAATGGAACCAGAAAAATTGTGGAGGGGGAGGCTGTGGGGTGTGTCTTCGATCCCCTCCCCCAACCCAAAATCTTCAGTGAAATAAATGTTAAATAATAATTCGAAATTCTGAAAGTATTTGGCATGAGTGGGTTTACACTGGAAACCAACACGGGAAACCAACTAAAGATCTTAACTCGGCATTTGGCCCATGCGGCTCAAGAAAGAAGTAGTGTGGGGACCGACAGGACTCCAGAGGCCAGAGAAAGCCGTTGGAACTCAAGATCTGCAGGAGGGCTTTGGGCTTCCTTGGTCCATGGAGCTCATTGTATCCTGATCTCCAAAATGCAAGGGCTGACATCTGGGCATGAAGGTGGACACAGCCAGCTGTCTTTGGGGAAACAGGGGTAGCCTCTACGTTATGCCTTGGTCCACTTGGTCCTCACTTCAGGGCCATCAGACAAAGAATTCAACCTGGACCTAGACTGATCATGAAAGTGAAAAGAGGTAATAGCCTACAGCAGGAAAGATATGTCAGTAAGGGTAGGACCCTTTTATACCCCAACGCAGGTGTGAGTGGGTGGGAGAAGGAAAGAGGAGGAGGAAGATGGCACCTGTGTGTACAGTAGCCAGAGACTTGGCTCAGTGCCATGTGTCACCAAAGGCCAGGGTCCCTCGAGACAGTGTCACATTCAGAGAAACAGTCCAGCCGATGAAGCAGAGGAAGGAGCTTTTCTCATGTATGCTTGTATTTCTCAAATCCTTTTATGGAAATGCGGGTACGACCCACAGCAGTACTTACTAAGATTCCTTTTCCTGTCTCCCCAGCACCCGCACATCCAGCAGAGGCCTCCTGATCCAATCTCTCACTGTTGAAAATGGTCTTTGTCTTTATCCCTCCCCTCCCCGCTCTCTGCTCTGTAACATGGAGATCAGTTCAGCCTCTTTGACTTGTGTCTTCATTTTCTCTTCTTTTTTTTTTTTTTCCAATTTATTTATTTTCAGAAAAACAGTATTCATTATTTTTTCACCACACCCAGTGCTCCATGCAAGCTGTGCCCTCTATAATACCCACCACCTGGTACCCCAACCTCCCACCCCCCCCCGCCACTTCAAACCCCTCAGATTGTTTTTCAGAGTCCATAGTCTCTCATGGTTCATCTCCCCTTCCAATTGGGGAGGGTATGTGCATTTTCTCTTCTTTACCCTGATCCTCAGCAGCATCAGAGACTCAAGAAACTGCCCCAACGAGTGAAAGTCCTTCCTTTCCACCCTCTGGTGTGCATTCTCAGCTTTTCCGTAAATCTCAATGAGGATGGGAAGCTCTTCACAGAGCTGGTGAAGCCAGAAATCTCCCCCAAGGACCGGGGAGAAGGAAGAAGCCAATGGGCAAAACTAAACTCAAGTGAGAAGAGTGAAGGAAGCTGGGGTTCGTGTGTGAATACATCTCATCACCGCACTGATGGCGCACGCGCTCTCGAGGAGATATCACAGATTTCAAACTTCTCCTGTGCCTCAGAATCCTGATACATTTCCCTGTTTAGGAGGATTGAGTGGTGGTGTCACGTGGAGGGCTGAGGACCGCTGCCTTCGTCACCACTCCTGGGAAGGCAAGCAGCTGAACAAGGATGCTTCCGTTTCTTTAATTGGAGAGTAACAGGGTCAGTCTGTAATATTCGATAATACTTCTTAACCACGTTTAAGGACTCCATTTCCAACCCTGAATTTGGCGCTGGTAGGTAGATATTTGCTGAAGACAGTGGACTGTGGAATTTTCAAAACCAAAGTGTAGGCCACGGCTTATAACCTTTCCCAGCAAACTCACAAGTATGTTATGTAACTACTGAATAAAGTAAGAGTTTCTTGGCTTTTTTTTTTTAAGACTTTATTTCTCTGAGAGGAAGAGAGTGCATAAGTGGGGGCAGGGGAAGGGGGAAGGGGAGAGGGAGAAGCAGGCTCCTCGCTGAGCGAGGAGCCTGACCCCGGGCTCCGTCCCAGGGCCTGGGATCATGCCCAGAGCCAAAGGCAGACACTTAACCAACTGAGCCCCCCAGATACCCCTCTAAGAGTTTCTGGTGTCCAGGCTTCTCAATGCCTTGATCGGAGAAGCCATATTCTGATACGTCTGCTTTTGTCTTCCACCGTGGTGTGAGCGGAAATGAACAGTGAGGACGGCTGCGCTTGCCTTCAGCTGCGAGTGGGCCGCCCTGCACAGGCTGACTTGGTACCCCTGGTTACTGAAGAATGTCTGGAAACAGAGTAAAGACTCTGCAGAGGAAATCATGACCCACCCATCAAGGAACAGGTGACGTCACTCAGTAAGTCCCTGAGGTAGGTGACCCAGAGCTCCCGTCTAGTGGAGATGGGAGGCGGGGGGTCCTGCGGCTGCTGGGAACCACTGGGGCTTCCACCCTGGAAGGTAAGTCCGTTAACATGAGGTCACGGCTCTCAGAAACCTGGGTTCGAGTTTGTGTGCAAATCAAACACGCAAAACAATGGGCTCCAGTCACTTCCTGGCCGACCTTATGAGAACTCGAACAGCAAGTGTGTGAGGCCGTGGCTCTGTCTCCAAGGCCTTCGGAAGTGAGTTCCGGCAGGAAAAGACCTACTTCCCAGATGATTGAAGGCACTTTGTTTTTAACAGCCATACTGAACCCACGCACAAAGCAAATGGGGGTAAACACCACAGGGAGACTTTCCGGAGGATAGATTACCATTCATCGCTTTTTTTTTTAAGGTCACTGAAATCCAGGGCCAATGTCGAATTATGCCCGTTGCAATCTCAAGAACTGAAATTTGGGACTAGGAACTAAGCAAGCCCTATGATGACTTAATTCGTGGAGCTCTGTATAATAATTTAATTATTTGAATTTACAAATAAACCCTTGACATAGGCCTATAAACCAAGATTTTCTGGGAAGCATCCAAAGGGAACCACTCAAATTGATTATCAGTTGCACAGATATATATATATATATATATATATATATATATATATATTGTTGTTGTTCAAATTCTAAAATGACCCAAGGAACTAGAATTGAGCTTATTAATGAGCAAAACAGAAAGTTAAATAAACACAGACTTTTCAAAGCTTTGAATGTCATTTTGGAGATTATGACTCATTTTGATAGGTGTGTGAGAAGACAACAGCATTTCTTCCGGAGGTTTCTCAATAAAATATGGATCCTTGTCATTGAGGGAAGACATTCCTGTGGGCTTCCTGTAAGCCTATGAGCTTAAAGATGACAAATTCTCAAGAATCCCACCCACCATGTGATTCTAGGGGTCTATGACTTGTCCTTCATATTCCCAAAAATTATTTCAAAACCTCAATAGTAATGAGTTATTTTTAAATGTTAGAAAATTAATACAAATCTTCAGAAGAGAAAATGAGTTCTTCTCAAAAAACAGTAGTCATTCTTATCATGAAGTGGATGTAGGTTTTACAATTAGTAAAAAACAAGATGTTTGTCCTTGTTCATATGATTTGTTCCCCCACTAATTAAATGCTATATGGTTCAGGGATATGATAAAGCTACTGAAGGCTTTATTAGTATTTTTGAAATAAAAATGCACAATACATTTTCAACTTACTGAGTTACATTAGTTAAGCTTCGTTTTTCTCTGCAAGAGGCTGATTTTAAATGAGTTTTTCTAAGACATCTAAACAGCAAGCAGTATGTTAAATGAATGTAAGATATGGCTTGGCTCCAAGGGCAGTCAGTATCTCTAAATAATTACTGTGGATCTTGGTTAAATTTTATGTTGTAATGTCACATGCATTTAAGGCTTTATTGACTGTGGGGCGCCTGGGTGGCTCAGTGGGTCAAGTCTCTGCCTTTGGCTTAAGTCATGATCTCAGGGTCCTGGGATCAAGCCCCACATTGGGCTCTCTGCTCAGCGAGAAGCTTGCTTCCCGCCCCCTCCATCTCTGCCTACTTGTGATTTCTCTCTCTGTCAAATAAATAAATAAAATCTTAAAAAAAAAAAAAAAGACTTTATTGATTGTGTCTTGTTTTCATTCAAGGGGATCTTGAATGAAAAGTGGAGTGGCTTGACAATTTCCAAAAATTGTAGATGTCTTTAGGAGATTATAATGTGGCCTCCACTATGGGGTAGTAATAAAGTAGGCTTCATTCCAGAAGTACACAAAAGATCAATTAGGACTTATGTCCTTTTCCAGAACTTTGGCATTTAGGTGGAAATTAACACACTCGTCTTAGAAAGTCCCCAACTGTCCACTTGAATAAGAAATCTAGTCTTATGAACAAGAAGTGAAGCCTTCATCCGCATGGCATTATATGTGGGAGGCAGACACCCTTAGCCATTCTCGGGGATGGCCCTTCTGAGTGGTTTTCCATTCTGTCCCATTCCCGTGTCTGTCTTCCAGCATTTTCAAATGTCTCAAACCTTCTAGACAGAATGCATTGCCCCATCTACTGGAGTATGTTCTCTTTCCATCCATAACAGTATCTCTGTGATTTTCTCCCTTGTTTTCCAAGTGCTTGGAACATATTTTTAATGAACACACAGCAGAAAACATCTTGTCACTAACCAACAGACCCCTTCTCCTTGAAGAAAAATTTAAAAAAAAAAAAAAAACCCAACACTTTTTTTAATGACTCTTTTTAAAAAAAATTTTTTTTAATTACTCTTGTAGGTAAATTACTGCTTCCTTTAAAAACTCAACATCTTTGCTACCTTGTAACTTGTCTGATCATTGCAAATGGCAGTGTGGGAGGAATCGTATTTGCCTCTCCATCGCCAACAACGCAAAGCGATCTGTGATTCAGAGCCTCCTCAAAACTCACCCAGACTCTATGGAGCTAGTCACACATCCTCCATTTTCTCTCTGTGAGGTGAGATAACCATGTCTATCTCATAAGATTGTTGAGCAAATGAAATGATAGACACGGAGAGTTAGCACATGGTCTGGAGTAGACTAGACACTTGACCTGCCCTGTTGTCATCATGGCTTTACTCCTCCAGTGGGCAGGGCTACCATCCCATCAGTGGCTTGGGACACTGTTATGTAATACACATTGTGCTAGGTGGGCACCATTGGAGACTACAAAGTACCGTTCTGCAGATCTTTTCTTTCCTTCCAGCTGGGGAGCTCTGCCATGGTGAGCAGACCTGCAGTGTAAGTCCAGAAAAGCAAAGAGTCTCTGAAGCTGGAGAACCTGTGCAAGGCATTGTGTGGTCCATGAGGCTGCAGGTGAACTTGAAGGGGGGGGGAGGGGTAGAAACAATGGACATCCCTGCAAGGACAGGAGGGACAACCTCTCAGATGAAGAGCCTAGAGGGAGAGAGGTTTGGAGGCAGAAGCCACCCAAGAGTGTAAATTCTGGTAGTGCGGAGGTTCGGAGGGCAAACCTCCCCCCAACCCACCCCCTCCTGATGGCCAGGCCCACTTCCTAGCTCAGCCAGCAATGCCTGTGTGACCGTAGGTCCCTCACAGCAATCATGCCACATTGCCATTTCCTTCCTATGTCGTGTGGATTCAGTGAGTTGACAGGTGGATGGCTACTTGAAGAATGGCCGGCACTGAGTCAGTCAATGCCCAGTAAATACCGTCATGGTCAGACAGGCTGAAATAAGATCTGCAGTCAGTCACTCGTCTCTGCACAAACTCTGAGTGGGCCACCCACTATGTGGGAAGCTGTGCAGGACATGGGGTGGCCTATTCATGGTAGCGTGGTCCCATGGGGCAGTGCTGGGCGAGAATGCCTTATTGAACACACATTGCTAAGAACCCGCCATATTGCAGGTCTAGCGCAAGATAGCAGGTTGGGACACAATACGCATGTGGCAACTGCTGACAAGGAAGGATAGACGTGCCCAGCATTTACCCTGAGGGGCTGCTTTCTGCGTTTTCTCCTTTCAGTAAACTATGCAGAGAAGTCACTCTGAATCCCATTGTATAGGTGAGGAATCTGGGGCTCAGGGAGGTTCGGTGATCGTGCTCAAGTTCACTTGGCACATTAAACGGCAGCGACCAGACCCATGCCAGGCCACCTCAGCCAAGGAGGCTTCCAGAATCAGAGCCACTGGCTTGGAAGCCAAGCCAAGGGACCCAGCCAGGAAACTGCTGGCAACAAGAAGTCATTGAGCTCTTAGACAGCAATGTGCTAGGTTTCAAATGCAGCTGAAGAAAGAGTTATCAGAAGCAAAGCACAAAATGGTGCAGGGAAGGGGACCAAAGTTGAGAGACCAGCTGGAAGCTTCTCAGTGAAGCAGGGTGAGGTGGGTGAGAGGAGCATGGGCCTGGGCTTCTCAACTGTTCTTAACCCGGAGGCCACGCCCTGCCCACTTCCATGTGAAAAGATGACAATTTTAATTTTCTTTGATGTTAGTCACCACTTCAAAAATAATTATGCCTGGGGACAAAATCCAGTCAAAGTAATGAAATAAAACAACTCTTCACGCAAACTGCCTTTCCTCCAAAATCGACCCTCACCTGGAATTATCAGAGATTTTGATTTGCCTCCTCCCTCTATACACCACCTTCCCAGCACTGTGAGGTGCACTGACCTACCCTAAAATGTTAGGTACTCGCATAAATAGAAAAAGATAAATGTGAGAGGGGTTTCAAAGGCAAAGGCAGAAGGACTTGAGGATTGTTAAAGTGGGTAGAGGAAATGAGTTGAAGACACCCTCGGGTGCCCTCATCTATGTGCCCGAAAGGTTGGTTGAGCAACAGTGCAGGCGAAGGGAGTGAGTTGGGTGGTCAATTTTAGGGTTCAGGTGTGAGCATGATAGGTCATGTGGAAGCTGGATGAACACGCCCATGGCCATCTCTCAGCAGAAAGCCTCGTCAGATGTGCATTCACGCAGCACGTGGGATCGGGGTGCTTGTCACAGAAGCATGGGTGGGAGACTGGCTCTGCCTTCCCTGGGGAATTGCTTCTTCCGCATGGTCCAAGATGAATCACCAGCGTGCCTCCATGCAAGCAGGTGGGAAAGCGAAGAGGGGACAGATCAGAGCCCTGCTCTTTAAGGACAGGACCCAGAAGCTGCACACTTTTGTTCCTATCCACTGGTCAGATTTCGTCACTTGGTCATATTTAGCTACAAGGGGAGCTGGAAGATAGAGTACTTGCTGGAAGGTAGACACGGAACCACTAAAACTCAGCAATTCCATTACAACAAAGGAGGGGGGGATGGTTTTTAAGGGACAGCCAGCAAGCAGTCTTTGCTGCAGCCTGATTTGCAAAATGTTTCTAATAGTAATGGAATACAATTAAAAATATTTTTTCAAGGACAATTCAAGATTGAATAAAATATGTGGTATCTTGGCCATGCAAATATAGAATCTTTCCTCTAAACTTAAGTGAGGGGAGGAAATAGAAATGAGTCCTTACTATTTTATCTATTGACTTACTCTTAGCCACACCTGTTCTTTCTCCTGCATATGAGAAAGAACTTCTAGAAAAATATTAGTCAATTTTTCTGATTTTTCTTGTATTTACTTTAAACTTCCGTCTCATCTGCCCCCGAACAGGTTGCCTATTCCTTTGAAATCATTTCCATTTAACCATATCTATTTCTAATGTCTAAGGGATACAGTAGAATAAGGAGGGGATTCCTGATTCTACTGTTTGATTTCTCTCCTCCTACTATCCCCTTCTTAGGGAGAAGTATAAAAGCCCATTTGCCTTAAATAACACGAAAAGTGATATCAGAAAAGTTTATAAATATAAAGCTACATGATGAATATTTAAACATGTATGGACACATTGCAAAACTCAGGAAAAAATTCACTTTAATGGCTCTCTTAATCAGCTAGAGCTGTCATGAAAACATACCACAGACTGGGCCACTTAAAGAACAGAATGTTATTTCTCACAGTTCCGGAGGCTGGAAGTCCGCAAACAATTTGCCCACTGATGAGGTTTCTGGTGAGGGCTCTCTTCTCAGCTTGCAGACGGCCTCCTTCTGTGTCCCCACGTGGCAGAGAGAGAGGGCTCTCTTGCATATGCTCTAATGATGACACTAATCTGCCTAGATCAGGGCTCCACTCTTGTGCCTTCATTTAATCTTACTCACCCACTCCTAACATAGCCACATTGGAGGTTAGGGTTTCGACGCAGGAGCTTGGCGGAGGCCGGGGGAGGGGAGACATAATTCCATTCACAGCAATAACAACATGCCTTTTTTCTAGCCACATCTATCTTTACCAGTGACCCCCCAGATGAGTCAAAATGCAAAAATAAAGCAAGTTTCATTAGTGATAGATGTCCTAGGCTTCGCTGAAACCACTGCAAACACCATCTGAGCTATCTTAACTCCACATGAAATGCATCACAAATACCATGTCTTTAAAGCTGGAAGCATGGGCTCCCATTGAATCTCTGCTTCAGGGAGAAATCAATTCAACAGTAATGCAGTTTTCTGATGCACATGATTGGAGCTTCCTAAGGCGTAAGCCTGGTTTGCCCTGACACCCACCCTGTCTTGTTTTCTAAGGGATTCTTTGATTTGAAAAACACCTTCTGCTTACTATTTCCAGCCCCCATTTCACCTTCTTTTTTTCCCTCAGAAAGCACCAGATTCCTAGATGTTTATCTGTTACTCTCTGTTATGAAAACTGAGCGCAACAAAAAGGTAAAATGCTGTTATTTCTAAGTAAGTCTGCAAAATAAGGTTAGAAATATTCCTAAATAAATTATGTTAAAAATATAAAGGATGGATAGACATCAGATTGAATTTCACCCTCTAAAAAAATGGAGGCATTAGGAAATGTGGCTTTTTATAGTCCTCTAGCTCTGAACTGAAAGACAAAGCCAAAAGCAAGTTACATTTCCTTTTTTTTTTCTTGCAAGTTGCATTTCGTAAGGATGTCGAAGAATATATACATTCTTAGAATGACTTAGTTTGTGTATTTGTGAGGTGAGTGTCAAAAGCCTAGACTTTTGGTCTGACTTGTCCAAGCAAATGAAACCAAACTACTTTCATCCACATTGGCCTTTGTTCACCAGCCATGACAGTGTCACTGGTGTCGTGGTGAGCATCCCTGGCTTCCAGATTGCTCACCACAGCCAAAGCAGCCAGTGCATGGGGGGCTCTCTAAACTGTCTGCTGTCATGTGCTGAGGTGATCTCCACCTCTCCTCTAATTCAAAAGCTCACATGGTTCCTGAGAAATGATGATTTAGGAGCCCTGAGCTCTCAGTGTCCACCAAGAATGGCAGAAGACAACTTGTGGAGAGCCGGTATCACAGGCAAAATAAGCCAACTGGAGACTCAAGCCGCAAAATCTCTTCTGGGAACAGGGATTTTCCCCACTACTTAAGTATTAATGGTTCCATCATGGTGGTTGTTAACCACACCTCAAGCCATGGGTTCTCGTGGTCCAGTCAAGGCTTTCTGTCTCATCTCCCACATCACAGTGTGCTCGGAGGACATGTGGGAGGGGTAGCAGGAGGGGGACTCCCCAGGGCTCTCAGGCGCGTGCCCTCAGAGCGGGGAGGAGGAGCTGCAGTGCATCTTAGGTCCTCAGAGAGAGCTCATGTTGTTTCATTCCACTTCTTTACCCAAGGACTCAGCCCTCCACAGACGTCAGATCGTGAACTAGGTAGTTCACGTCTCTTAATAACGGAAGCTGCTAGATGGCATGTTGGTTAGTTGAGCTAAGTAATTTAAGGATCTTTAAGCAATAAGAGATACCCATTAATCCATCTGTGAAGAGTTGATCAGTGGGTGGGAAGGGCATGGGTGCTGCAGAATATTAAGTCACAGCTTTGAAAGTTGGATGGTCTCCTATTTTAAGCTACCCAGACAAGCATGTCTGAACAAGTCAAGCTCTGGAAAATCACCACCCCCTTCAAAAACCATGATGCCAACAAACACAGTTTGCCTCCACTTCAAATAGCAGCACAAATCAGAGCACGAGAATTAAGGCAGCCCACAGTAACCATATTATCAGGTAATATGCTGGTTTCATGTTTCACAACTTGATGCCAAAATAAGGAATGTTATCTGTTTTAAATTCCTTTCTATTTTGTTTCCTTTTTGCTATTTGAGCACATGATATGTCATGCAAATCATGATCTTTGACACTTTTTAAAACATTGAGCATCTCGGGGTGCCTGGGTGGCTCAGTGGGTTAAAGCCTCTGCCTTCGGCTCAGGTCATGATCCCGGAGTCCTGGGATCTGGTCCTGCATCAGGCTCTCTGCTCAGCGGGGAGCCTGCTTCCTCCTCTCTCTCTGCCTGCCTTTCTGCCTACTTGTGATCTCTGTCTGTCAAATTAATAAAATCTTTTAAAAAAATTGAGCATCTTATATTCAGCATCTAAAATCATTCAGTTATTTGTAAATTATAGGCATGGAATTGATTTAGACTTAGTGTTAGATTCCATGGACAGAGCTGGCCAGAATGAGGCTCCCCTTTCAGATTCATATAATAGTACTAGAGAGAGACACTGAAAATGAACAGTGTGATGAAGACTTCAATGTTTCCCCATTGTGGACATCACCCATTATTTATTCAGACAACTGAACTTGGAAATCAGGAATACTAAGTACTTTAACACTTTAAATCATGATGAATTGGAGGGAATACTTTTCAAAATCCAGAAAAAAGAGTTAGCTGGAGTTCAAGCAACTGCTTCTTAAAACTCAGTCTTGTTAAGGATGCATTTTAGTTATGCGCACAAGTATTTAACTTCATATTCTTACTGCATTATTTTCTTCACTTTCAGAAACTTGGAGGCTCAGACCCTGGTTTTACTGTGTCCTTCACTCACTCCTGAGCTGCAAATAGTAATAAGAGGAGGTACTTAGTGTACAGTAGTTGATCAGCGGTTGGGGCGGGGGGGCACTGGGGGGTAGGAGACCACCTTCCTGCCCTAAGGCAGGAACAGGAAAACAGGGAGCACTTCCTATGCCCCTCAATTCCCAACCCAGCAGCCAAGCCCAGAGCTCCAAGGACTAGCACAGGACCACTGTAAACACAGTGGAGGAATATTACACTATGAGTAAATGAATACACACAAATAATCATGATAGCAAACACTGACATAGTTACGCTATACGACCAAGGTATATATTGAAATGCTTCACATGTTACTCATGAACGGAAGCAAGCTCTCCTCAGGAACAGAAGGGCTCCACTAAGGGGAAACCTGCATCCAGCACCCGAGCCTTCTGTCTTCTGTCTTTTCTTTCCACTTTCACCAAGATTTGCTGAAATGTGACATGGTCAGGCTGAAAGGCTGCGTATCTGAATTGGTTGGAACTGCCTGCAGTCTTTATAGACCAAAGAGTGCCTAAGCCAGAGGACGTTTCTAGAGAAATACTCAATAGGGGCATCTCAGGGGAGCAAAGCTGTTGCCTTGTGAGTGCCCCCCCAGCCTTATCCCTGTGGGAGCCTCCGCCCTGCTCAGTGGATGGCAGAGCAGTGTAGATAGGCAGAGACTCATATGTGAGGCTTGGATGCACTTTTGTTTGCTTCGTTTACTTTTTCACGGGGAGAGAAACGTCATTAGCAGAGGCTATCCTAGGGCAGGAATTTTTTTTCCTCTCACTACAGTGGCCATAGTTAGAAAATGATAAATGGACTTGAGGGGAGGAAGCCAGAACCACAGCGGAAGAGCAGAAGCAGCTGGGGCTGCGGGCTCGGGTTAGCGATGGCCCCGTCACCTTTAAGAACGCAACTTCCTGGGAGATCTCACGTCACTGGATCACCTTGGGAAATACATGCTTTTTCTCCTCTAGTCTTTTTTTTTTTTTTTTAAATAAAAACAGTATTTTTTTAAAGCTATACATCCACCATTTTTTTGTTATTTTCTGATTTGTTACTACCAACTTGTTTTATATACACATTTTTTCCCCCTTATTCTCCTCATGTAATTGTTTTGATTGGTGAGGTTAACAGTGCATGAACCAAAATAGCTACAGAGTGGGAAAGAATAAAGGGTGAAAAAAGAAGAGATAGTGCTTTGGAGTGATTGACAACCCTGTTTCAAATCCGGGCTGAATCATTTACAAGCTGGGTGACCTTGGAAAAACGAAATCTGTTTCCTCATTCCTAAGTAAGAACTAGAGGACTTAGTCAGTTGCTGTGTGGTTTAAATGATAATCTACCCCCGCCAAAAAAAAAGAGGAAAAACAGCACAGTGCCCAGTCCAAAATAAGGGCTTAATAAATGGTGTCAGTTATTATAATTCTTGTATTAGAATGTCAGGCAAGAAAAAGGGCAATTCTTGACCATATTATTTTCTCTCCTCGTTTTATTTTACACGCCTAGCTTGACCAGTTCTTTTTGCTTATGCAGTCCCTTGTACCCATATTACAAATCAAACAGATGAGGGATGCCTTGAAGAATTGAGAACTACAGTTGCAGTTTTTGAGGAAAATGAATTCCAAAATCCAGCCCAGAACAACAACCTAGTCTGTAAAGCCTGACTTGCTACAGGGAATTCATAAGGAAAAAAATCAGGGAGTAAAACAAACCCATGAGGTTTTTTCCAGAAAGTCATTTTAATAGTCCTTTCATCGCAGAGAAGCTGGACGGAATTTCATGACCTTAACAGACGTCATTGTGGCAGAATTTAGGCATTAGGAGGTTTGGACTGCTATGAATATTACCTGTGATGCTACAATGGCTCCTGCAGTTAAGAAAATAAAAGTCTTGTATTCAGTTTGATTCTGAAATGAGGCCCAACCTCGAGAAGTCTGATTTAAACCCACACATTTCATCAAATACAAATAATGACAGCAGACAAGTATCAGCATAAGGATCAGCCAGGAATAAGAGTCTGTGCCTCCTCCTCCACCCTTAGGTTCTACCTGATGTGACCAGAAGACGAGCCTGGTTTGGCTCTCTGTTTGTTCCTAGTGTGGTATTAATAATTCAAGGAAGAAGCTTTCCATTTAAAAGCTCCTGCTAGGGCGCCTGGGTGGCTCAGTGGGTTAAGCCTCTGCCTTCAGCTCAGGTCATGATCTCAGGGTCCTGGGATTGAGTCCCGCATCGGGCTCTCTGCTCAGCAGGGAGCCTGCTTCCTCCTCTCTCTCTCTCTCTCTGCCTGCCTCTCTACCTACTTGTGATCTCTGTCAAATAAATAAATAAAATCTTAAAAAAAAAAAAAAAAAGCTCCTGCTACATTTAGAAAAGGGGGGTTGGTGGTGCCTGGGTGGCTCAGTCAGTTAAGCTTCTGGCTTCAGCTCAGGTCATGATCCTAGGGTCCTGGGATGGAGCCCCGCATCTGGCTCCCTGCTCAGTGGGGAGCCTGCTTCTCCCAATCCTTCTGCCTGCTGCTCCCCTGCTGTGCTCGCTCCAAGAGATAAATAAAATTTTAGGGGGGAAAAAAAAAGGAATTGCTTTCCCAGTATCTCCTGTCTTTTCTTCCAAAGCCCAGCTAGGAAATGACAGAACAGACTGCTTTTTTTTCAAGTGCAGAAACCTCCCCAACACTTCTTTTTGTTTCACATTTCACATGGTTTGGTAGAGGCTGAATTTTGAGTCAATGATTTGGCCTGTGGCGAAGCACTCAGATTCGGTATTTTTGTTACATCTTAATTTGTTTATAACCCTTGTTTTGCTATGATTTCACTTTAAACACAAAAGTAACATTTTAAAAAGGAGCGGTGGAAGTCAGAGAAACAAGAGTTATTCTTTTCCATGTTTTATTGTCTACATTTTACATACATACTATCCACCTAACATGCTAAATTTCTTCTAGAAGGTGCCCATTTTCCATCAGGTAAGCCATAATTGCATTTCATCAAGTCCCACCATTCTTTAAGTAAGGAAGAAAGGGTTTTCATATTTAAGTGGGCTCTATTTGGACATAGCAGTGAAGTCTTGGTCTTGGAATCGACTTTTTGTTATTGTTGTTTTTGGTAATCTACATAAACCTCTCACATTCATTAAAACAAACAAATACTCTAGGTTCTTGTACTGAGAATTTCATCTTTGTAATCTCTTTCCAGCATTCCGGCCGGGAAATGCTTTCCTTGTACAACACGAAAACAGGTATGGACAGTGTATAGCACCATTCTTATTAAAAGCCCAAATGGAAAACATCAGAGTATCTATTAGATTTTATAGGGTAGATTCTTCAGACTTGATATAAGGGGGGAAAAAAGTCTCACTCCAACCCTCTTAAGTAATGGGAAATGGGAAATTTTGTATATTTCCTTTACCAGCTCTGAGAGGCGGAAGTTAAGAGGGGAAGGATGTGGACATAAAGTCCTATCATGCTGAGAAATCTAAGGAGTTGTCCATTTCCTTACACTCTCACAGTTGACACATCCCCCTTCGTTTTCTCCTGGACCAGAAGCTCAAGGGCTGCCTCTAAGTTCTGCAGCTTATAAAACACAATGGGTGAAAGAACTGCTTTCGGATTGCATGATCGACTTTTAAGGTATTTCAATCAATTTTCAAAGTCCTGAAATGCAAGTGATGTGATGTCAGCTTAAATGAGGGGCTACTGCAATAATGAACCACCTCTGGAAATATGCCAGTGTTTAAAAAAGAAAGGAAAATACACCAGTGTTGATACATCTATAGAGGGGGAAAGTGGTTGCCTGACTCTGGTTTCTCTATCTTAGCAGTTTCCATTTTTGTCTCTCTCCAGGAAGGTTTTTATCATAGCAGCAACAAAGCCTGACAATTAATGCAGTATTTGCATTATTCTTAATAACTCAACTTCCTGGGTCACCTCCTCAGTCTGTTTGCCAAAGTACGCCACTATTTCCATACAAAATGGAAATTCAAGAAATTGAACTTTCAAACTATTTATTTTCTCGGTGCTCATTTTTCTAATTAGTTATCATTGACTATTATGGTTCCTTGATTACTAGTAACTGTTTTCCCAACTTCTTCCATACCATACTCATTTAATCCACTTGCACCTTCATGCATGATTAGAGCTATTTTATGATATACTGGATTTAAGAAAGAAAATGGGAAATATGCAATGTTTCATTAGTCTTCAGTTTTAAAGAGCAAGTCAATAAATAAAAGGAAAATATTAGTCTAAATATGTGAAAAATTGACAACATTCTCCCTCTGCTCCCCCCCCCCATATATTTTAAACAGGAAATGTGGACGGCACAAATAATAGCAGTGGTCTCTTGCTTCACCAAGAATCAGGAAACCAAGAATGTATCTTTATTTACATTGCCTGCAGAATCCTGACATTTAGGGACCTAAAACAAGTGGTGCATCTTTTTAGACATTAGGGATTAAGATACTCTTTCAAACTTTTTTTTTTTTAAGATTTTATTTATTTGACAGACAGAGATCACAAGTAGGCAGAGAGGCAGGCAGAGAGAGAGGAGGGAGCAGGCTCCCTGCCGAGCAGAGAGCCCGATGTGGGGCTCGATCCCAGGACCCTGAGATCATGACCTGAGCCGAAGGCAGAGGCTTAACCCACTGGGCCACCCAGGTGCCCCTCATTCAAACTTTTGTAATACTTATTTAGTGATGAGCTAGAAGGAAATTTGTTTTTTAAAGGAGGTCCAGAATTTGAGAATTTGAGCCAAGAAAATCCTCACTATGGAGGAATAATGACTGCAACAAATTTGAACTCTGAGGACTTTTTTGGCAGGTACATAGTGTTATCTAGACTACCTTGTAATGTCTTGGCAGGACTTGCAAGAGATGTGAGTGAAGGATGGTGCTATTAGAATTTGTAAAAGGTGAAAGGTTAGATGGATGGAGTGTCAGGAGGAAAGCAATGTCCCCTGCTTGTGCTCAGTGTGAGTTCTACTCACTTCGAGTATGTCAATAATGAATACAAATTTCCCACATGGTTTGTAAATCAGTCTTACTGCTTTAGAGTCCTACCTCACATGCAATTCTAACTCAGATATAAACTTTGCTCTTCTAACAGATTAAGCAATAAGTCTATATTTAATAGTTTTTAAATTCTTATTTGCCAACAGTTTGTTTATCTTAGGTATATTTTAAAATAACCTAACTTAGAAGTAGAAAATCCTAAAGACTAAATTTCCTTATTTTAAGAAAAAAAAAAAAGTATTTGTTTCAGTTTCACTGGTTAACAGTTTTACATAGGAGATTTTCATAGAAATAGTTAAGATTTATTAGAAATAGTCTTTCTCTGAACCTCATTTTTGGAAGAATGTGTCATAAAACCACTTTCTGGTTTTGAGTGGTGTGTGCGTGTGTGTGTGTGTATGCGCGTGTGCACGTGTGTTAGCACAGTACAGTCAAGTTTATTTGGCAGGAAGGACTTGAAACATCATTGGAAGTTTTACAAAGAAAGGCAATTTGAATTATTATATTGTCATGGTAGAATATACTATTAACTGCATTTAAAAAACTAGTTCTTATAGTCAGATTATATCAAAAGGAAATCCACAAATTTCAATTTAGGATTGGTAACTTTTGCAATTTCCAAAATGGAAGTATTAAATCAATCAATCTGGGCTTAAAGGTAAGTGAGACATTAACTGATCTCCTTAAGTTGGAGGATAGGATAGAGAGGATGATGCCTAAAAAAGTCATGTGCACAGTTAATTCTCTGAGGAAAAACACAGACTTCACCAGTAAACCAGGCAGGACAGACAAGTACAGCAAAAAGGCTCTTCTACAAGAACCAAGCACTATTAGAAAGGAAGGTCACAGTCTCTGTATAATAATCTCAGATATTTATCAAGAACAGGTAGAAATAAGAGGAAAATCTGGAAAACAATAATTACTGTTAATGTCTAAGAATAAATGAGAAAAAAGAAAAAAACGAGCAGAGAACAGGGACTAGACTTCAAGTAAGCTCCTAGAGATGGCACCCAGATGGGATTGAAAGCAATTACGTCCAGAAGACAATACAGATTTATGTAAGAGAAGACTTGGAAATTTCTGGCCAAAAAATAATATATATATTTTTTAGAAAAAAATAACAATCCTCTTGCAGGAATTTTTAGCTATAAACCAAGCCAAGAGGAGGGCAATGGACTGGAACTAGGCAATCTCTCAGGATTCTTTTTTTAAAGTCCCATGAGTCCAGTAAATATTTATATGTATAAAAAACTAATTTTACCCTGAAATCTCATTTGAGGGAGAGAAAGACTGAGTAAATTAGCGTCAAGATTTAAAACCGATTAAGAATATGCTATGTACAAAAAAATATTAACAATCCCGTGTCCATCACAGCACTATTTACGGTAGCAAAGAAGTGGAAGAAACCTTAATGTCCATCAGAGGATGAACAGATAAAGAAAATGTAGTACATACATACAATGGAATACTGTTTCAAACTTAAAAAGAAGGAAATTCTGCAACTTGCAACCATATAGATGAACCTTGGACATTATGCTAAGGGAAATAAGCCAGATACAGACAAGTACTGTGTGATTCCACTGACATGAGGTATCGAAAGTAGTCAAATTCACAGAATTGGAGTAGAACGTGGTTTCCAATAGAGGGAGAAATGGGGAGTTACCAATCAATGGTATAAAATTCCAGCTAAATGAGATGAGGAAGCTTTAGAGGTCTGCTGTACTATACACTGAAAAAGCTGTCAAAGAAGGTAGATCTTATGTTAGGCATTCTTACCACAATAGAATTTTTAAAAGAATACACTATATAGGGGTGCCCGGGTGGCTCAGTGGGTTAAATCCTCTGCCTTTGGCTCAGGTCATGATCCTGGAGTCCTGGGATCAAGCCCCACATCAGGCTCTCTGCTCCGCGGGTAGCCTGCTTCCTCCTCTCTTTCTGCCTGCCTCTCTGCCTACTTGTGATCTCTGTCAAATAAATAAATAAAATTTAAAAAAAAAAAAAGAATACTCTATATATTTAAACTGAAATTCTATAAATCTCATAAAAGAACATATCTATTATATAATCCAATAAGTCCTTAAAAACATCCATATTAAACTCTTTAAAGGCAAGCACACATTAGAGTAAAATGAAAAAACACTTCGGGAACTTTGGTTCCCAGGAAAAACACAGTAAAAATGATGGCTTACTGAGTCCTTAGAAAAGACTCTTTAAATGGTCACCTGGGTGCTAAACTTAGATAAACAATTAAAGAAGGAATTACTTCAATATTGTTTTAATACTTCTTTGTAGCTTATTAATTTTCCACAATAATGAATGGAATGAAAACAGAATGTCCTAAGCAAAATGGCTTTAGTAATTTCTCTTCAAGTTATGAACTTACTACTTTAAGTTAAACATCAAAGCTTATCCCCTGCCTCCATCCAAGTAGAAAGTTCTAACATTCTGTAAATATATACAAAATGGTTACCATTTTGTACTCTTTTTTAAATAGGCAAAATAATTTACAGTCACAGAATACAGGTACTAGAAAGAAAAGGTTTTTTAATATCATCTTTAACAAATTAAAAAAAACAAAAGCAACAATTCAATAAGGATCCTTCCATTGTTCTCTATACAGATTTAAATGCTGTTGTGTAATTTATCAGTTACATTTATAATCAATAACCTTCCACTCACTGAGTTTAGAAATTACAGTATTTACTGAGCTAAACTCTCTCACAAAAATAAGGCACAACTACATGATCACAAGTAGGAAACACAATACAAATAATGAATTAAAAACCTAAATGAGAAAATATTCATGCACAAGTTTCTATAGAAACTATGAATATAGGATCCAGTTCAAGGAAGTACACAATGACATATATATAACTGCATCATGTTACAATAAATTCATTACTTCTACACAGAAAGAACTTAGCAATTTCCAATTCTACTTTATACAATTTTACATAAATTTAGTAAGTTTATGCACAATATTCACATCTGCAACAATAACAAATTGATCATTAAAATTCAGGCAAAGGGCAATTAAGACACCATAATGTGTGGCACATTATAATTACAGAATACCATTCATCAAGCTCATGTCTAGGAATACTAAATTGATGGCACGTTTAAATCTTACGGATCAAATCATCCATGGTTTAATAGCCAAAGTGCATTAAAAAAAAATTGCTATAGTCAAATAGGTCATGAATATCAAAATATATGATCATAATTTGCTGTCCACTTAAAAGCTAAACATTTTTATGCAAATGCAAAGTTAAAAAAAAGTGGCTTCAAAGTTCTCAAAACTATAAAATAATCTTAAAGCCTTTCTAAGAGAGATGGGAAACTAACAAATTTGGCAGTTACTATTTAACATTACGGTGAGGAAACTATTAAACTAGCTAATTCCACATTAAGAGGTAGTTGAACAAAATGTTATTTGTACACTGCATTGAGGTCTTTGTGTTTATTTCCCTCTTTTTTCTTCAAAATGAACTAATCCTATACCAGCAGCTTTCTCTTCTTCCTATTAAAGAAAATCTGTAGGTATAGTTTATTGTACACTAACCCAGCAAAACTTGATTTTAATTCACATTTCTGTGCTGGGGTTTGGAATTTACTAACAAGTGATGCCAAAAGACTGCGTTAGAGCCAACAGCTCAGACATGCGAGTTCTAACTCACTGACAAATAGTACCAGCAAACATCTAAAATGTATAGCCAATAAGAACTCAGAAGATGACTTTAAATAAAAGAAAAAGAAAATTCTTTGTTTCTAAAACATCTTAAATTAGTGAAAGTTAATAAACAACAATAAAGAAAAGGTTTCATTTCCAATATTATTAGTATAGTAGCCTGTGGTAAATTATTCAGGACCTATGAAATGAGATTAGCTAGATGAAAACTAGAAAATGACTCAAACACATATGATTTTATTTGTTGTCCCCACAATTGGGGGGAACATAGAGGTGGGGGGACAAGACAGGGAAAAGGCCTTCAGTGCGCGCAATTAGGAGACAAAATGAACAAATACTTAACCTATAATCCTCATGAAGTTTTATGATCTTAAAACAAAAACAAAAACAAAAAATGGTGCTATGAGTATCCATTTTTCCAAAGCAGAAAGTTCCCAAGTTTCATACTGTTTCTAATGTGTTAAAGTACAGAATTAAGACTATTTGAAAGAATTTATAAGTATATAAAAAGGCTCAAATAATTTTAGCTCAATTTATATTATCCAATTATTATTTTTAATAAAGAGTCACTGTATTTCTTCTTTATATAAGCTGAAGGATATATGTTTATACAAACTGAGGGCCTCACAACCAGAGTCATTAATAGCTACTGACAGCAAGACTTATTTAAATGGCTTTTTAAAAAATAATTAAATGATTATTGACAATCTTTTTTAGTTCTTAGATGTTACAGGTAAAGCATAAACACAACTTTATTTCAGCATGATATTTGAAAGCAAGTATATATGGTAAACCATTGCAAATGAAATACGAAGTCCCATCCTTCCCTGATATTGTTACCAAATGATTACATTGCACAAATGGATAACTTCGTACTTTTTTTTCTAAAAAGAATAAGTCAGTATTAATGACCTCTCTACAGATTTTTTCCAATTTGCCAAATGAGTAAGACCATAATAAATTAAAACTCAATTCCATTGTTCACCATACAAATAAGCTAACTTTTAATTATCCTTAATTAGCCATTCTGCTTCAGTTCTGATTATAAATAACTTTGGGATTCCCACATACATTTGTTTTTGGTGATACTCTTCTCTCCAGCTGTTATTTCGAAGTAATTTCATAGTAATATTTTTGCAAAATTAAAAGATTTGCCAGCTGATATAGAACCCCAAATTCAGAATCATTTTAAATTAAAATCAAGTTCACAACTTTCAAAAATGTTTCCCTACTAGGTAAGAAGAAAATATAAAGTAGAATATTTAATATCTCCTTATCATTTGTATTCGTTTATGCAGATAAGACCAGAGCGTTATCAGTTACTGCCTTTAAGATGCAAAATTATAAAACAATAGTGAAGCTGAGCTATGCTTAGGAAGGTTAAACCAAATAAAAGGAAAACAAAGATCCATTAAAAAAGCAAACTCAGATTCCCACAGATGCAGGAGAGACAAGGTATAATATAGGGTATAATGAGGGTATAATATAAAGGCTAATCTCAGAAAACTTTCCTCTTACAAGAAACTGAGAATAGAACCATTATACAATTTCTATTATTCATCCTCCAACTGTGGGGTGAGGGTGAGAGGTTTTCTAGATTCCTAATTGAGAATATGTGAGAGTTTAAAAGTTAGATAGAAAAAGACAAAGAAAAAGAAAAATTAACCCTAATCTTTAAAATACAACCCACCCCAGGATAACCATAAAGTAAGCAAACTGATTTTGCAGAGGTTTTCATAAAATCTACCCAAGAGAATTTAATCAATATTGTTAAAACAAAAACCATGTTCAAATTCATGGTTAATACATATTTCAACATAAACTGTATTTAGAATACTTGAGTAGTAAATTTATAACATAATAATGCAACTGAGCTATGAACCTACATATAAGAAAAAAAAAGAAAGTTTTATAGTTCTGTGCATGACTTTACAATGAGTATTTAATATAATTAATGTGCTATTGTGCAACATATATCACCCATGTACATTTTTGTATCCTAAATTTGGGAGGAAGAAGTAAGCTATGGAACTGTATTCATGTCATTTGTGAACAATAAAATTATATTTAAAAAAATACATTGCTATTTTCTGTCCAAAGTTTATTTACATTTCATTGGCTAATTCTAAACTTGGCATGAAAGCTGTTCCAGGGGTTAAATGGAAAAAAGTAATGAAAGATGAGCCCAAGTCTCACAAAAATAGAAGAGTTTTACTTGATATTGATAACATTCCAAAATATATGAATTCTAATTTGGTCTAATATTGCAACCACTGTCCAAATCAAATAGTAGTCCAAGACCTCTATTAAGTGCATTTATTAAAAATCTAATGTTAGTGTAATACTACTCTGACATTGTGATAACCCATTATCCTTGCAAGTCATTGAAACATGCATCACAGACACGAACAGGCTTCTTGGAAGAAGGAGTTAAGGCATTTTTGGCTGAACACTCAGCACAGAAGATATTTCCACACTGTCTGCAGTGATGCTGTAAATGACAAAAATTAAACAATTTCAAGCATAAAAACTATACCAAAAGCATTATGAGACTACAAGACTACTACAGACTGTACTGTGAAGGTATATTAATTTTCAAGTGATTAGTATATTATTTAATAATATACCCATTCAGAAAATAAATAAATAAATAAATAATATACCCATTCAGTATGTCAATTTAATCCCTTAGTTAATCTGAATGTTTCCTATTTACCAGATACCATGCTAAAAATTTTATATGGCATTTATCATGGAATTCTCAAAAGAACCTTAAGAGGCATCTAAAAAGTAATAATAAAGCATCTCATCCTACCAGGTAAAAACCATTCCTATTTGCCAAGTGTTTTAGGCATAATTTCATCAATAAGAATATAAACCTGAAACATAACATGGTATTATTTAGAAAAAAAGGTTTTTTAATCTCTTCTTTTTCTTTAAAAGAACCCAATGATTACTAAAACATATGAGTTTAATCCTGGCCCACTGGTTCAGAAAATGATTATTCCAGAGAGTAACTCAATAGAGAGGCAATGACTAAATTTAAAACTAAAATTGAAACACATATGCTGATCAGAAACTATACTGCATAAAATTTAATGATTCTATATAGCTGTAAAGTTAATCAACAAATAGAAAATGTTTTTAATCCATCAAATGCAAGATTATGCTGATTGTTAAAACATTAACTGATATTGAGAAATAAAATTCAGAACCATAGCAATATGAATAAAATAATTTACCCGTCTCACTGTTACTGAAAAGCCTTTCCCACAGGCCATACAGTTTTGTACTTCGTTGTCTTCAGCCCATTTCCTATTTAATGCTTGTGTGTGTTTGATCTATTAAAAAAAAAACAAACAAAAACAAGTGCCTGTACATATAACATTCAACATTTTGAAGAATGATGCATAATTTCTAATTTGGTGCCCAACTTTTATAGAATTTTGACTTATAGGCACCATGGGATAAAATTTTAAATATCCGAAATACTTTGGTCATTTTCCATTGTCAAAAGTTGCTAAATTCATAAGTCTGAATGACAAAAAAAAAAAAAAAAGTAAATCAAATTTTAGTCCTCAAAGGCACTGGTAATTTCTAATCCTTAGTGATTTCCCATCCATTCTAACCTTAATGATCAATCCTTTCTGGGCACCAAGCCCATCACTTCTTTATCAAATAGTGACTCAACTATTCCTTGATGTTTCTGAATTTTCCCAGTACTGACAATTCAGGAATGACAAGGCTTTCTCACTAATCCCAGGGTTCTCTCAGACAAATTCTTTATCTCTTTTATTTAATTATCCACAACACACACAATACCGCTACAAAGAAAGTAACCATTCAAAAGTATTTACTAAATATCAGAGATTTCTTTTGAAGACTGAAAATGTGCTTTCCCTAAGAGTTAATTCTATACTGAAAAACAGCCTCACATTACCAGATGACTTACTTGAAGGGACTGATTTTCTCTGCCCAGCTCCTGCACTGCCGCAGTGGTATTATCCAGCTTTCTTTGCAATTCTAGGACTTTGGTTTGAAGCTTTTCTATTTCACCTTCTCCTTTAAGGCATCTAGAATAGATGGCAAAGAGAATATTAAATTTTTTAATGATAAAGATCCTTCTAGAACATACATAATAAACTACTTCAGTAACTTCAAATATAATACATGAATTTCAACTATCTGATTGCTTTAAGGATTAGTTTTTAAATGGCTACATAAATACCTACAGGACCCATGCGTTTTTCTCAAGACTTGTATTTTTTTTAAATGTGGAAAAAGACCATCTTTTCGTCACTTAGAATGGAAATAAACTAATTTGACTAGACATCAATCACCTTTCTAGTAGTGCTCTCCTTTCATCCTGATTATTCTGAACTGTGGCTTCTAACACTGCAATTTCACCCCGTAAGTCGTCCGTCTGTTTCTCGAGCTCACTGACTCTCCGTTGACTGGACTGCCACTCTTTCTTTACAGTGCCTAAGTTTTCATTTAATGCTGTAATCTGCATGGTAAGTTTAGCTTCATTTTCTTCCTGCTTCTTCATTCCTATTTCTTTTTCTTTTATTTCAGAATGCTGAAAAAGGAAGAACAGTGAGAAAAAAACCTATTACAAAAGTAATGCAAAATAAATTTAATTAGCTATTGAGTTTAAAATATTGGCAACATAAATAATATTACTTCTTCAGGAAAGAAGGCAGGAGAATGTATTTCATTTTACACTAATGAAACTAATTCCAAAAACATCTGTGTAATCTGAAGTGGCTCAAGGCCATTATGCTGAAATGATGGTCAGCAAGCTTCTTATAACACCAGTGAACATAAAGCTATTTGAGATATTTTCCTTTTCTCACTAGCGCAGAGGAAGAACACATAGTTAAGGATAGCAAAGGCCCTGGATGCAAAGCTGGCATTATCCATCTCAAATTCCACATGCATCTTTTTTGTCTATCAACCTGCCAAAAACCAAACAAAACAAAACAAAAACAAAAAACAAAAAAACAAACAAAAAAATACAAACCCTTCAGATCACTGTGTGAACTTGAAATTGCAAACCTTCAACTAAAATATTCACCATTCAAGCTATGTGGGGATATCTGGACTTAATTCAATAGAGGAAAGCCAGATGCTTCCCATTTTGGCATGCACAATTTAGGGAAGGAAAAGTAGACTTTGGTCATCAAAATTCCAAACTGAAGTTTCCGTTCTCCCTTATCAACATTCACTTGGACTAAACAAATGAGTTTAACATCATTAGCAATCCGTGCCATTTACCTCAACCTACACAATTGTGGATTTGTTTGTTTTTCTGGCACTGAAAGGTTTTCATTTTTTTGAATTAAGTTTTATTGAATTTTTATTTATATAAACCAAAATGTAATTACAGACTAAAATATTTCCAAATACATGCCAGCTCTTTAAACAAATCAGATCTCTTTTCTCAATCAAAAATTAAAATGCTAGGTAAGAGCATTTAAATCCTAACTTCTAAGTAGAAAAATCCTCTGTTATTGGATTGACTGATAAAATCAATCTCAAAACACACTCCCCACCATAAAATTACTAACCAGTTTAGCTTCCTTCTCAGTAAATTCTTTCTTCAGTTCCTCTTCCTCCTTTTTCACCTGTTCTTTTAGCATTTGCTGGTTTCTCTTCTCCTGCTCAAGGGTTGCCTTCAAGGAATCTACTTTCCCTTGAAGCTCTAATTTCTGCTGAATCAAAAGCTGCTTGGCATCCTTGAGATTTGTTACCTCCTATTGAAAAAGGCCAAAAATAAATCATCCTTTACGGTAAATGTTTCCATATGTAGCTGTTAGACAAGTTATCATAACAATACATACAATATGAGTTTTAACTTCTCCTCTTAGGAGATCCTTAAAGTTCACTATTTTAAACAATTGGTTTAAAAGAGGAAAGATTATTTACTTCCTGCTCAATAACCATTTAGATTCAAGTAATAACTTTACATGCATATTTTAATTCAATTATGGAAAAACTCCTAGCCCCTATTTTCCCTTTCTTCACTTAGCCAGCATTCACTAGTCACCGCGTAGGCATCACACATTGTGTTAGTTTTTAAGAAGACATATAGAGATGAATTATATACATTACCTGCTTTACGGAAGTCACAGTATATAAGAATATAATGATATAAAGAGATAATTAATTAAAAGCCAAAATGGTAAGTATATTGGTAGACATAAAAGGGAGTGAGAGCACTCAAGAGAGAATTTAACCTTTTTCTAAGAAATTTAATAATTTTTTATAAAGCAAATTATAGACAATTGGTTTTTTTCAACTGATCCCCTATTATTCTTATGACAGGAAAAATGTTCAAAACAGATTATCAAAAATTTTAGGAAAGAAAAACAATTGAAAAAACACAATCCCATAAAAATCCGAGTTTTAGACTCTATTTTTTAGCTTACTATCTATAAGCATCATTTTCTAAATCAATAGCTCTTCTTTTTTATTTTTTGAAGTAGGCTCCATGCCCAGCATAGAACACAAGGTGGGGCCCAAACCCATGACCCTAAGATCAAGACCTAAGCTGACACCAAGAGTGGGATGCTTAACCAACTGAGCCACCCAGGTGCCCCCCAACTTTTTAAAAAATTTATTTATTTAATTAGGCTCTACAACCCAGTATGGAGCCAACAGAGGGCTTGAATTCACAACCCTGAGATCTAGACCTGAGCTGAAATCAAGAGTAGGACACTTAACCAACTAAGCCACCCAGGTACCCCTAAATCAATAGCTCCCTTGATTATCATCTCAACAAATCTAAACTTTTAGAATTACTTTGCTTTATTCAATAAACTGAAAACGTAAGTAACATAGTTTCAATATATGTATATAGATATTTGGATATTTTAAATATCCAAAATACTTTGGTCATTTTCCATTGTCAAAAGTTGCTAAATTCATAAGTCTGAATGACAAAAAAAAAAATTAAATCAAATTGCAGCACAATATGCAGCACAATAGTGAGAGCATTTGTCAAAATGACAAAACAACACGTCTGGCACATAGCAGGTTTCCAATAATATATGTATTTTTTTATTTAAATGACAAAAATACAGTACAGAGGGAAGAACAATGATTATTTTAACATACCTTTATGCTTTCTTGCTTGTGGGACTTGAGTTCTTCACTCAATTTAACAATTTCTTTTTCCTGTCTACACTTAATTTCCTCTATCTCTGCCAATTTAGATTTTTCATTTACGAGTTCTTTCTCTTTCAGTGACTGTAGAAAAAGAATTTATTAAAAAGTAATTTTAAAATACTTAACTGAAAATCAATGTAATAAAATAACTACAACTATTTATGACACTGTTTCTGCCCCTTTTTACCTAAGTTAACTTGAGCAAACTACTTACCTTCACTTGCCTGTTTGTCATTATTTATAAAATGTGAACAACAGTAAGATCTTTATAAGCATTAAATAGTTAATGTTAATACCATAAAATGAATAGTGTCTGGCCAAAGTAAGAACACTATAAAATTTAGCCAAAACTACCATTCTTTAATGCTGTTATTATTACTATTACCAGAAATATCTTTATTTAAGGCACCTAGGTAGTGATATTACATATTATCTAATTTGATATTTATACTAAATAGCTCTTTTTAATCCTCATTTGATAATAAAGGAACAAAGGTTCAGAGAAGTTAAATAAAAGCCTTTAGCGGTACAGTCAAAACTACAACAAAGTCTGACTGATCCAAAGCCCTTACAACTAAAGGCTTATATGCTATAGTTGTCTCAAAATTTTCTAAACTTGAGGCACAAATCACGAATATCATGTCAGCTCCAAACTCCCACCCCAACAAAAACATCCGCCAATTTTTTAAATTAAAGAGACTTTCAAGAATTGCACAATTAAGATATACCAATGAACTTCTGGAATTGTAAACTTCAGAATGATATCCTATCAGCTAATAGAAATAATGTGATTTCAACTATGAAGCCAGAAATAAAATGCTTCCTAAAATCCAAATTTCTCTTTCATATAGTACTTTAACTAACTTTTAAATGTATTGGTCATATAACAGATGGCTTTCAACTCTATAATTTAGCACCATTTATGTAAAATATACTCTAACTTCCCTTAGAAAGACCTGGCTCTGAATTCTAAGAATTATAAGCTAAGAATTACTTCTAGACCTTTTTCTCTCATTCACACACTAGAAAATGTTATATAAGATAGTTGTGGAGCTGTAACACCTGTTTTTAAATAACCAGAGGTCTATGGTATGAAAAAGATTTGTAAAACTAAAAAGAGCAAAAAGAAAAATGAGTAGAAATGATAAAGGAGCTATTAAGAGTACTTCAGAGCATCAAAAATCCAATTATCACAAGTATTCTTTCAGACACCAGAAGTCCATCTAAGGAGAGCTGCTGCTGAAGATAAAGGTGATGCCTGTATCAGGTAAGAGATTTGACTAGATAATTTCTAAAGCCATTGTAACTCTCAGATTCTAGATTTAGTCAGAAAATGAAATACCTTTTCTTTCTGGACATCTTGTAGTGTTTTACACTGCTCCTTCAACTGCTGTTCTTTCTTTGCTGATTCCTGCTCCAATGTAGCCTTGGCAGTTTTGAGTTCTTGAATCAATTTATTTTGGTTTCCAATTTGATTTCTGTTTGAAATCAAGTCCTCCTGTGCTAGAGAAAGCTTCTCTTCTACAGACTTATAAAAACAATTTCCCCAAATTATTATATGTCTTTTTTTGATTTTAGCAAATTTCAACAGAAACAACAGTTAGCATAAGCACAGTAGAAAGCAATATACTATAACAAGATAGCTTGTTATGCCTTTCAGTAACATCAGGTAAAAAAAGAAAGAACACTAGACAACTCTCTTAACTCTCCTGCCTATGGAGAACAGTTTAATGTAAAATATTTAATAAAACTGAAGCAATTCCAAAACCTTTAGAAATCGTCTGTAAGTATTACTGGCTAAGTGGTATTAAGGAATATTATACAAGAAGGGATTGTATTAAACACACTCAGAATATATATATATATGTACATATATGTTTATGTGTATTTATATTTATGTGTGTGTGTGTATATATATAATTAGAAGATATGGGGAGACATGAAAAAAAGCAATTTAAAAGGAGATGTAGTTAAATGCTACATTACATATATATATGTCTTACAGGGCCTACGATGTCCTGTGACATGCTGAAATTTTAGTAAACAGAAAGGGTTTTTGTCATGAAGTGAAAAAAACTATTTCACATCTGCTAACCTGATCAAGTGAATCAAAAGAATAAACTCTACCAGACATCTGGGGCTCTATTTCTGACAAAGATATTAGCCCAGCCTCTTAACTTCCCATCTACGTGGTAGAAATAGTGTTGTTGATCAACACTGCCCATAGTTACTGACTGTTCTAAAGCCCAAATATTTTGTGAAGACAAAGCTAGTGAAAAGGGAAAGCTTTTTGACCTATTAGGTTTCATTTGGGGGTAGATATGGCAACAGGTGGGTAATAGAAAATGGCAGGAATCTTGACACTCTCAGTTGCAACTACAAAATGTCAGCAGAGAAGAAAAGGAACTCTAAGATGCTCTCCCACCATCTGGAAGAAGTTCATCTTTCTTATTCTGGAGATACAGTTCCTTTGAACAGGAGGCAGAAGATATAATCTAGCAAAGATCCCTGCGGGCAAGGCTCAGCTATAGTAATAAGCATTCAGTGAAAAAAAAATAGATGAAAAATTTTAAAATGAAGACCTTATTTAAGGAGTTCTCAAGCTTCCTGAAAGAGAAGGTTTATTCCTTACAAATAAATCCAGTTCAGAAGTCTTTCTGATATAAATAAAATTTCGATTTCCAATGGCTTCTAGTGAACACTAAAAACTCTAAGGCTCCTTTTTCAAAAATCTTAAAGTCACGAGTACTTCACTAACCAAGTAGCTAACCATTAATTGAGTGTACTCCTAAGGTAGACAGGGAGGTAAAAGATAGTGCTTAACTTAAAGAAGTTGACTCTGTAGCCTGAAAAGCAGAACCAGTATGTAAAATGGAAGCTGTATGTGCTAGGAGAGCATTTGCCATGCATCAAATGAACAGAAAAACAATGAACTCCACCTAGAATGTGTTTACAGAAGGCTCCATGATACATGTGGGAACTGGCATAAGCATCACAAAGTGATTTCAAGTAAAAATAACAAAATTTGACAAAGCCTAGCCCCTACAGTTTATAGCAATTGTCAGCCAACAGAGGTCCTGATCTAACACTAAAGAATACCAAGGCTCGAGGCTCGCTAGAGCCTGTAGTTAACAATCTTTACCCAAAAGAATTCCAAAGTGCCCATGGTATAAATAACATCCAATAAAATTTTAAATTCCCAAAAACCCAGTGACTAAATGTTTAAGATCAAGCTCAAAATTTTCACTATTCTTTTCAGAAGATGCCGAGACATGTTGCTCTGTCTTGTCTCTGAATATTCATCTCGGCCATTCAGTGATAACACTGCCATGCATTTATCTTTCTTGTTGCAGGCCACATTATTTTCATCTCTTCAGCATCTCTTCCCTAAGGGAACTTCCCCTCCCACTGAATAGTTTTGTGGACCTATCATTAAGCCACTTATTCCCGCAAATCCCTGAGTAGATCAACTACCAACCTTGACCCTGAATACCACAATCACATTACAGTAGTGTAGCTGAAAGGAATTTCTGCAGTGTTCTGTGGTAGCTACTGTTCTTGTCTGCCCAATAATTTTTCCTTTCTTCTTTCAAAATAAAACTTAAAATTTTATTGTTTCTTCTTGATCCCTGATTAAATGACATAAGGAATGGTAAAGGCTAAAGTTTTATATTTAACTCTAAACTTATTATCCTAGAATTTTTGCTTCACTTGGGATACAAAATTTAAATTAAATTCCACTTCTACCTTCCTTCAATAGTAAAAGACTAGCACACAGCATAGCCAATTAATTTGAAATATCCAGTCAACAAACATCAGTATTTCACAAACAATCCAGCAGATGGGGCTAAAGGCATAGATCAGGCAGCCTGTCTTCCACTCTACTGGTGTCTTGAAGTACACAATCAACCCACAGATGGCAGCCTAGACTCAGGTAGGTGTCATGTTACAAAGTTCTCAACCTCTCCCTTCTCATTTCTATGCAATAAGATCATAAAACATTCTTGAAGCAAAAATAAATAAATAAATAAATAAATAATGGCTAATAACCATCTCTTATTCTGGTCCGTAAGTATCATTTGATGTTCTCTAGGAATTTTTTTTTTTAAACTTCCTAAGTAATTCAGATACTTTGGGAAGCATGAATAATAGAAGTAAGCAATATTCTATTTTATATTTTAAAATCCTAGTGAAATAATGATAAAAGAGTAAAGGGCTATGAATCATAAGAACTGAGATTTAATCATGGTTCTGTTACTGGGCAGCTCTAGGACTGTCACAAACCACACCAGACCTCAGTCTCATCTGCAAAACGATGCTTTGGAATAGAGGATCTATCCATGCCTCTTAACAGTTGAGAAACTCCTCAGCAGCCTTATCCCTATGCCTTTCTCTTCTTGTCCAAACATATGAATTTTTCTTTCAACATATAAAATTATTAGTAGCTGATGTAATTTTCAAACATAGTAAAAACAGCTGTTAGCTTAAAGAATATTGACCTAAGAGATCTAAGTCCTGTCACCATGTCATGCTTTGGGGTAAATAATATATCTGCCTGAAAAAAACAAAAACAGAAACAGTGTGATTTCTATAGGACTTATGCAATCAATCCTTAAGCTTCATCTCCTTGATCAGCTGAACATCCTTCTAATTCATCCACATTCTCCTCCATACTGTTACTGCCCAGGCCACCATCACGTGTACATGGACTCTGCCTAGTGTCCTCTCAACTCTCCACACTCAGCCCTGCTGCTCCACAATGCATTCCTTATCCTCCACCAGTCACTGGCCTAACCTACAGATCCAAGCATAGCTTTTCTGTGGTCCCTACTGCCTTTAGGATAAAGTCCAAACTCTTCTACAGACCTTCCCTGACTTTCAATAATGTTACAAAGAAAAAAATACCAAAATATAAAGCTACTTAGAGAGTACAGCAAATTAAGACTTTCTAAACATCAGATGGTATTTTTTTCTTACAACAACTCAGCACTAGGAAAATTCTTTGACCCAAGTTTCCTATTTCTTTGTCAAATCATTAATTACCACTGGTTCCTTCAATTCCCTTGTGGCCTATCTGTATTCAGTCCTCTGGTTTCACCCAGTCTCCCTCATTCATCTTTTCTGCTCCATCCTCTTGAATTTTAAGCCCAATCTAATCAATTAACACCTTGATTAATGGAATTTATGGAGAAAGGGAGATAGCCTCTTAATTAATCTCCCTACCTAATTTACCCAGAACCAATCCAAGCTGTCTATAAACCTCTTTCAGGTTAAGCTGTCCATTTCTTGATTTTATTCCTTTGCTTGTACTTTGCGTTTCCACCCCCCTCCCAAATATAAAGTTCAATCATCCTTGCTATGCATCTAAGTAAGATACTTCATGATTTGATCCCAGTCTTAACCTCCAAACCCACAACAGCATGCTAGCCTCCTGGCTCTGCTCATTTCCACTGCAGCACCTTTTCTCAAATGTGCCAGAGTTAAATAACCTTTCTTAGGACTCTCTATATATTCAAATACTATATAACCTTAAGAAACTGTTCAAATTTTACCTCCTTCTTAAAGCCTTCCCTATAACAGCTTATGGTAACATATAGACATATTATATTTATACATATTATATATAAATATCCTGTGATTATCAACAAAATTTTTCAATAATGTACTTTAAATTAAACAAAAAAACCAAACAGGAAAAAAAGAAAAAGCACAGTATTTCACCATGACAAAAAGAGAAAGGAAGAGAGACAACTAGCTGGACCATCTGGGAGATGTTCCATTTACCTTAGAGAACTCATACCTTAATGCTACATAAAAATTATCCTTTTCCCACATCCTTCATTTTAATAAACATGATACTTTAATCAAACAGTACTGTCAAGAACAAGGTTTCCATATATGTTTAGGTTATTAAGTTTACCTTGAGCTAAAATCTCCTAATTTTAATCATTAGACATTCTGGTAGTCTTGGGAAGTTGACCAATATATAAAGCTAAAGTCAATACTGCCTGACAACCAACAGTAAAATTGCTTGCATTTTCAAAAATCCTTAGATTTTCCTAATGAAGTCCTTTTTATTTTTTTATATTTTTAAAATTAAATTAATTAACATCTAATACCACTATTGGTACATCCTTAGATTTTTCTAATAGAGTCCTTTTTATTTTTTTTATATTTTTTAAATTAAATTAATTAACATATAATATACTATTGGTTTCAGAGGTACAGGTCTGTGATTCATCAGTCTTATATGATACCTAGTGCTCATCAAATCACATGCCCTTCTTGATGTCCATCATCCAGTTACCCCATCCCTCCAACGTCCTCCCCTTTAGCAATCCTCAGTTTGTTTCCTATGATTAAGTCTCTTATGGTGTGACTCCCACTCTGGTTTCATCTTTTTTTATTTTTTCCTCTCTTCCCCTATGACTGTTTTGTTTCTTCAATTCCATATATCAGTGAGATCATACGGTAACTGGCTCTCCCTATTTGGCTTATTTCACTTAGCATAATACCCTCTAGTTCCATCCACGGTGTTGTAAATGTCAAGATTTCATTTTCTGATGGCTGAGTGATATTCCATTGTATATATATACCACATCTTCTTTATCCATTCATCTGTTGATGGACATCTGGGCTCTTTCCATAGTTCAGTTATTGTGGACACTGCTGTTATACACACTGGCGTGCAAGTGCCCCTTCAAATCACATTTGTATCTTTGGGGTAAATACTCAGTAGTGCAATTGCTGGGTCATGGGGTAGCTCTATTTTCAACTTCTTGAGGAACCTCCATGCTGTTTTCCAGAGTGGCTGCACCACTTGCATTCCCACCAACAGTGTAAGAGGGTTCCCCTTTCTCCGCATCCTCACCGCCCATCAAACAGAAGTCCTTCTTAAAAATTACCTTTTTACATAAAGACAGCAAAGTCTTTAGATATAGCAGTTACCATACTTCCAAATTATTTTACTGTTACAGATGTTATTTTTAAATTGCCTATATTTACATATATATGTTGTAATAACATAAAACAATTTAATTTTTAAAAAGCATGTAACTCCAAAAATAATAATTTAATAGAAAACAATCATGATATTCCATAAATACTAACATTCCCTTGCCATCTGGACTCAAACAGTCATATAATGAATGTCTATAAACAACCTACTCCATTTTTGTATTATATTTTACTATACCTTAAGATCTTGCCTGGTGGCAAGAAGCTCAGATTCCTTCCCATAGAAGTCAGACTGAAGCTGTTTTAGATTTTCCTGAATTTTTTCATAGGTATTTTGTAACACTGACATTTTCTCTTTCTCTGCTGCAAGTTCCCGAGCTGCTTGTGTTGACTGCTGCTGTAGTTTACTCTCAAGCTCTGTCTGAAACATACAATAGTCATTTAGAACAGTTGCATATAGAAAACCAGTTACAAATATAAAATGAAATCTACACAACTAAGAAGATTCCGGAGTACAAGTTTCGTAGTATTTATGCCTGAAAATTCTTCTTTAATAAAGAGTAACTCACTTACCTTATAGTTACAAACTTAAAGATATACAAAATACCAAATCCAGCAAGTCCCAATTTAAAAACCAAAAAATAAAAAAGCATTAAATACAGAAAAAAAGCATTTCACTGGGAAGTATCGATATCTCAGGAGACTGAGTAACAGCCATATTCTGACAGAAGATGCAGTGTTAGATGCTTTAGAAGACATAATTTAAGGTTGAACTAATGGAAATTTCTACGTGAAAGAAGTAAAAAAGTCCTTATTGTATTAAAGTACATCATATCTACTCCTTGAAATTCCAGAATAACTTGGGAAATTTCTACAGGTCATCTTTATTAACAGCAAGGCAGAAAAAGGAAATCTTGCAAAGGTCTGACTCCTCCAAACTCTAAACTTGTCTTTAGTCTTTAAGAAGACTCAGGAGATATGTACAAATTATGACATAGTATGAAAATAAGCGCTTGGCTTTTAAAATAAATACACAACTTCAATGCAACTTCTGTTGAAATACCCAATGACCCCTTGTTCCAAAACCCAACATTTATGTCCTAGTGTATCTCTTACTTAACCTCCCAGCAGTACTTGAAATAGCTGATATGTTCCCTTCTAGAAATATTTTTCAACCTGGTTTCCAGGGCACCTTGTATATTAGGTTCTCCACCTATCTCATTGATTATTCCTTCTTTAAATCTTTTACTAGCTGCTCTTCTTTTGTTTGATCTCTAAATATTCTAGGACCCCAGGATTCTGTCCTGTCCTCCTTTTATTCTATACACAGTCTCTTTCTAGAAGATCTCAACTACACTCATGGCTTTAAATATCATTTATTTACAGTTGACTCCTGAACTATGTCTCTAGCCCCAACCTCTCTGCCTGAACTCAGGGCTCATTATCATCAAGTACTTCCCTGACGTCTCTACTTCAATGACTAACAGACATCTATCTCAAGTAGAACTCTGGATTCCTGACACTGCTCATCAAAAAGCTGCTACTTTCCCCCATAAATATGATCATCTACCCACCTGCACAAGCCACAAACATAGAATTATTCTTGACTCCTCTTTCCATCGTCTCTCAACATCTAACCTATCAGCAAGTCCCAATGACTCAGCTTCCAAAATATATTCCCAACCATCTACTCCTAAAACTTTAGTTCATACTATCACCATGTACTGCCTGGACTACTGCCAAGAGTTTTTCATTGCCTTCTCTGCTTGCTCCTTTATCTCCCCATAATCAGACTGCACCAGTCTCTGCTCAAAATTCCCCAACTGATTTTAACTATCCTTAGAACAAAGTATATCATTCTCTACTGTCTTATAATCTATATATTTGCATGTATATGCTTTGGCCCCTGTCTACTTCTCTGAGCTCATTTCACATTCTTCTTCTTCTCTCCCACTATACTTAATCTATGTTGGTCTTCTGTTTTTGGAAAATACTAAGCTAGCTCTCTAGTTTAAGGTCTTCGTACTAGTTGTCTCCCTGGACCTTTGTACAAATAGCTCTTGACTTTCATGTATCAACTCAAATCTTTTCAGAGAAGTTTCTTTGATCACCCAGCCTTTAGTAGGACTCTGTCCTATCATTGGCTTTCACATCACCCTGTTTAATTTCTTCCCCAAGAAAGTGTAAGCTCCATGAAAACAGGTTCCTTGTCTTTTCGTGGCTTATATCTCCAACACCTAAAATTGTGACACAGCATAAAACAGGTGTCTTGTAATACTTCTTAAATGAATGAATGACAAACAGATTGGAGGTGGAAAAGCCTGCGATGACTATTAATAAGCTACTGTAATAGCCTGTATAGGAGAACAAAATAGCCTGGACTAAGACCGTGGCCCTAGGAAATGAGAAAAGGGGATACATTCAAGAGAGCTAGGAGGCAGACTGACAGGAGGTCGTGTTAATACCTATGGAGGAAATGGGGTTTGACCTCCCTATATGTTATCTCATTAACATCCCATGTCACCTCCTTTTCATTTCCTCTAGTTCAGATTCTTCATGATGAAGAATTCCTGGACATCTTTTTTCACCTTGAAGACTATACTGGTCTTACATATTTTCTTTTATAGAATACTACTTCTTTGCTTTAACATTTTCCCCCCAAAATCTAGTTTTCTTTCTCTTTAATCACCTCCATGGCTCTCAACTAAGCCCTCTGCAAAGTCTCAGTAATGACCATAAAGGACTTTGGGCTCATATTTGGGCCTTCATTATCTTTACTCTGACAGACTGATTGATTCATTCATTTATAACAATTATTGGCTGGCTTATTTATCAAAAGATCAATGGAACAGAATAGAAAGCCCAGAAATAGACCCTCAACTCTATGGTCAACTAATCTTCGACAAAGCAGGAAAGAATGTCCAATGGAAAAAAGACAGCCTCTTCAATAAATGGTGTTGGGAAAATTGGACAGCCACATGCATAAAAATGAAATTGGACCATTTCCTTACACCACACACGAAAATAGACTCAAAATGGATGAAGGACCTCAATGTGAGAAAGAAATCCATCAAAATCCTTGAGGAGAACACAGGCAGCAACCTCTTCGACCTCAGCCGCAGCAACATCTTCCTAGGAACATCGCCAAAGGCAAGGGAAGCAAGGGCAAAAATGAACTATTGGGATTTTATCAAGATCAAAAGCTTTTGCACAGCAAAGGAAACAGTTAACAAAACCAAAAGTCAACTGATAGAATGGGAGAAGATATTTGCAAACGACATATCAGATAAAGGGCTAGTGTCCAAAATCTATAAAGAACTTAGCAAACTCAACACCCAAAGAACAAATAATCCAATCAAGAAATGGGCAGAGGACATGAACAGACGTTTCTGCAAAGAAGACATCCAGATGGCCAACAGACACATGAAAAAGTGCTCCATATCACTCGGCATCAGGGAAATACAAATCAAAACCACAATGAGATATCATCTCACACCAGTCAGAATGGCTTAAATGAACAAGTCAGGAAATGACAGATGCTGGCGAGGATGCGGAGAAAGGGGAACCCTCCTCCACTGTTGGTGGGAATGCAAGCTGGTGCAACCACTCTGGAAAACAACGTGGAGGTTCCTCAAAATGTTGAAAACAGAACTACCCTATGACCCAGCAATAGCGCTACTGGGTATTTACCCTAAAGATACAAATGTAGTAATCTGAAGGGGCATGTGCACCCGAATGTTTATAGCAGCAATGTCTACAATAGCCAAACCATGGAAAGAACCTAGATGTCCATCAACAGATGAATGGATAAAGAAGATGTGGTATATATACACAATGGAATACTATGCAGCCATCCAAAGAAATGAAATCTTGCCATTTGTGATGACGTGGATGGAACTAGAGGGTATCATGCTTAGCGAAATAAGTCAAGTGGGGAAAAACAACTATCATATGGTCTCCCTGATATGAGGAAGTGGAGATGCAACATGGAAGAATAAATGAAACAAGATGGGATTGGGAGGGAGAAAAACCATAAGTGACTCTTAATCTCACAAACCATACTGAGGGTTGCTGGGGGGCAGAAGGTCAGGAGAAGGCGGGTGGGGTTATGGACATTGGAAAGGGTATGTGCTATGGTGAGTGCTGTGAAGTGTGTAAACCTGGTGATTCACAGACCTGTACCCCTGGGGATAAAAATATATTATATGTTTATAAAAAAAATTAAAAATTAAAAAAAAAAGACACAATTCTCCAACTTTGAGGAACTCAAATATATTAGTGGGGAATTAAAAAAAAAAGGATCAATGCAACAGTTTGATAATTGTTTTAATAGAAGTAAACCCAAACTTCCAAAGCAGAATACAGGAGGGTCAGTTATTTACAATTCACCTTTCACAAACTGACCAGTTTTCGCTCTAAAATGGGTCTGATCACATTCCTCCCTTCTTAAAAATCTTTAATACTCCAATATTAAAATTTTATAGTGGAAACAATGACAATATCTACTGTAATCTGACTTCATCCAGTTCTGTTGCCTTATCCCTCCCCTCACTTCTCCATTCACCATGCACTCCAACAGCTCATGTTCTATAACAATATTTTCTAAGTCTTAGAAATATTGCTAATATTGTTTTAACTCCTGAAACGTCTAATTTACTTTTTTAAACTTTCAAAATTATAATCATCTCCAAAAGCCCAATTAAAATGCTAACTCCCTAGAAAGCCAGTCAAAATTTCCATTAAGTTCTATTTTTTCATATTTCTGTTTAAGTTCTTATTTCATTCTCCCTTATACATTATTTTTTTTCTTTATATACCTACATCCTCAAATTATAAGCTCCTTGAGAGTTGGGGGCCCTATCCTGTTTATTCTGTATTCCCACAACAGATTTCAAATAAAGTTGGTGCAGGGGCCACTGACTTACTTCCAAGATCCTACTTGCAGGATCCTTGATCAGTGGTTCCCAAACAATCATATATATCCAAAATGTGTGTGTGTGTGTGTGATATAAGTGCATACACATATCTATATCCATTTAAACATTATATTTGTTTTTCCTGTTTCATTGTGGGCCAGTGACTGTCACAGACCATCACCGAAGAGTTGACCATGCACATCGACACACTTAGATCACAGTTTGCTATACTTCCATATAATAGCCAACAAGTATTTTATTTCTATATTGCACTGGGCACAGTACTGCATATTTTAACCTTTTTCTCAATCTTTACAACTCTACAACTCCATTTTATTTAGCTCAGAAAGATGACTCCCCCATGACCATAAACCTAAAGTGTATCACATGAAATTTAAATTCAGATCTGCCTAGCTCCAAAATTTATCCTGCTTTCCATGTTACAGTGCTCCTCAACAAAACCAAATTATACTTGCCTTTCAATGATTCTCTAGTTACTCTAAATTCAAAGTCTAATTCTGATTTTGACTAATTTTGATTTGACTAACCTGGGAGGCTTAGTCAGTTAAGCGTCTGCCTTTGGCTCAGGTTATTATCCCAAGGTCCTGGGATCAAGCCCTGCATCAGGCTCCCCACTTAGTGGAGAGTGTGCTTCTGCTTCTGCTTCTGCCCCCCCCCCCTCCACTCAGGTTCTCTCTCTGGCTCTCACTCTCTCTCTCAAATAAATAAAATATTTTTTTAAAAATGTAATTTATAGCAACTGGTTATCCACCAACAATCCCCAAAATACTATCCTTCCCAAGTTTAAAAAGTATGCTCCTTATCTTAGCATCCATATACTAACATAAATTAAGTAGAGCCATTTCTGAATGTTTGTGCCCTCCTCAAAAGTCCATGTTGAAGCCTAAATCCACAATGTGATGGTACTTGGAGGTGGGACCTTTAGGAGGCCATTAGGTCATGGGGGTACAGCCCTCATGAATCAGTAATTAGGGATTAGTATCCATAGAAGAAGAAACATAAGAGATGTAATCTCTCTCTCAGCCATATGAAGATACAGCAAAAAAGCATCTGTCTAGGGGCGCCTGGGTGGCTCAGTGGGTTAAGCCTCTGCCTTCAGCTCAGGTCATGATCTCAGGATCCTGGGATAGACCTCCATATTGGGCTCTCTGCTCACCAGGGAAGCCTGCTTCCCCTTCTCTCTCTGCCTACTTATGATCTCTCTCTCTCTGTCAAGTAAATAAAATCTTTTAAAAAAAGAAGTTATACTTAAAAAAAAAGAAAGAAAGAAAAAGAAAGCATCTGTCTATAAGCCAGGAAATGGATCCTTACCGGACACCAAATATGCCTGTGTCTATATTTTTTATTTATTTTTTTGTCCTTATATTGGACTTCCCAGCCTACAGAACTGTGAGAAATAAACAGTTACTGTTTAAGCCACCAAGTCTATGGTATTTTGTTATAGCAATCCAAACTAAGACAACTACCAATAAAAACATTTCCTTTAAAATCTCATAATTCTTTTAAGATCTCATAATACTTTTTTTTAAGATCTCATAATTCTTAAGATGTCTAATAAATTCATGCAAAGTATGGTCAATATACATTAATCATAAATCTAAAATAAATCCTATTGAAACTAATAATTTAATTAAGAAGAAAATGTGCTAAAATAGTTGGGCTTTTTTTTTTTTTAATTTATGAAACTATTATGCTATAAAAATGAAGATCTGGGGAATACCTGGTTATGGGGACAATAAATTTGGGGGAAAATAATTACTTCAAGATATCAAAGCATACAACAGAATATGTATTGTGATAATTACATCCTACCTTGAGATTATATAGAACACCAAAAATGCAAATTTGTCTACTCTTGAGTTATTAGAAAATTGCTCTTTTGTAAAGTGACACAGTTATAGTTATACAGTGGTCAACATAAAATACCTAATTGAAAGGTTAAATTTTTTTCTCTAGTACTGTGATAACTAACTCTTAATGACATATTTTGATTGTTCTACATAAAAGAGATTTCACTTCTCAGGACATCTGGGTGGCTCGGTCAGTTAAGCACCTGACTCTTAATTCTGGCTCAGGTCAAGCTCTCAGTGCTGTGAGACAGGGTTATGTGATGGAGTCCACAGCAGGCTCCATGCTCAGTGGGGAATCTGCTTGAGATTCTTTCCCTCTGCCCCTCTCCCGAACACCCCCACCCCACTCTTTCACACACACAAACACACACACACACACACACTCACTCTCTCTTTCTCTAGTAAATCAGTAAATCTTTAAAAAAAAAATATTTCACTTCTCTCTTCTCTGTTGACCAAATGACATGCAACAGTAGTGAAAGTTCTTTTTGTTCAAATATTAAGTACAATCCATTTGTCAACCTGTACAGACAAGTATTAAAATATATTTAATAAAAAATAGATGCTTAATAATAAATTAAAATCAGTTAGAAATGAAAACCATTAAGATGTAACTTAGAATATCAGACAATTATAACTATATGAAACCTACACTCCTGAATTTCTTTAATACATACCATTTTGTGGTTTTTGTTCTTATCTTCCCTTAATATGGATCATTTATTTTTAAAATCCTTTAAAATTTTCTAATGCCCTAGAAATGTATAAATTATTCCCATAACATTAAGTGTTATATTAGTGTATAAAAAGGTAATTTTATGTCTATCAGATGATTAATTTTAAGTAAAGATTATCTAAAAACATGGTTAGTGAATGGAAATCCAGACTTATATATTTAATTACATAATTAAAATACTTAGAAAAATTACTTAGAAGAATTTTGAGCATATAAATTTTTGTTTGTTGCAACTCATCTGTGTTATCACATTATCTTAACTGCAAAGATTTTCTTCCCATAAAAAGTAAACAAATACCATATTACTACCTTCTGTGAAATAGCAATTTTAACTTCTCCTTGGAGTGCATCAATTTGCTTTTTCTTCTGTTCAGTCAATTGCTTTAGCTCATTTATGTTCCCCTGAAGTTGCTGTTCTTCTTTTTCCTTTTGTTTTAAAGTATTCTGGGCCTGTACAACTTGTCCCTGCACTGAATTGAGTTCCACTTTCAAATGATGAGAAGTCTAAAAGAAAATAAAATCTGTTTAGCATTCATCATTCAAGCAAGACACATTTACTGGGTACCTTCTACATGCCAGGCACAACTCTAGGTAGAAAGTACTAAGTCTGGCGGCCACAGGTGTTAAGTAGTAAGCCAAAAAATAAAAAATTAAAAAAATAATAAAAAATAAAAACAAAAATCCCTGCCATCAAACAGAGTTCATAACTGATACTATTCACTATTAGATAACATGCTGGATTAATCTTTAATATTTGCTTAATCTTACCTTCCTTTCTATCTTATAAATATGTGTTTGGGTAGAGCTTGTAAATGAGCTAGACTAGTATTACCTTGTATCACAGAAAACAGGAATATTAGTATCAATCTTTGGACTGCTGGAATGTCTACTGTCTTTCAAGAATAGTCTCAAAAGGGATGCCTGGGTGGCTCAGTTAGTTAAGCAGCTGCCTTCGGCTCAGGTCATGATCCCAGCGTCTGGGGATCGAGTCCCACCTCAGGCTCCTTGCTCGGCAGGGAGCCTGCTTCTCCCTCTGCCTCTGCCTGCCATTCTGTCTGCCTGTGCTTGCTCTCTCCCTCTCTCTCTCTGATAAATAAATAAAATCTTTAAAAAAAAAAAAAAAAGAATAGTCTCAAAATACTAACTTAGCCCACTGGCCATGGTTAATCAGAAAAAAATAGCTCCATATTTACTCTGACAGAACTAAAATCATTTTTGGCAAATATGTTTAGGATCTGTCTGATGACATTAAACTATCCCATGCAATAGTTTCCTCGTTTAGAGATCTGGGGTATGTTGTGCTACTACCATGTTTTTATAATCTACTACGATATATTTCTGCTCAAAATATAGAAGTCACACTGAGGTTCTTCTGTGGCCAACGTGAACTACAATGATCTCCAGTCCTTCCAGCCAAAGTCATGTTTTCATGTTTTATGCATATTTCATTATGAACCTAACTTGAGCAGTTGACCATATTCAAAGTTACTTCTGAAAAGTTTCACTACTACATATGGTTGCTTCAGCATATCTCCAACTTTTATGTAAAACAGGAGTCAGGCAGTAAAACAATGATGATGATTATAATATGATAACCAATGATAAAATGACAGCTAACATCTGAGCATTTATTTTATTCTGTTATAATGGTTCCAAACAATATATTAACCCAATTTTCTCCTAACATAATCCTACAGCATAGATTCTCTTATTAGCCCCATTTTACTGCTGAGGAAATGGGAGCATGGAGAGATTAAGTAATCTGCCTATAACAAGGCAAGACAGCATACCTAGCAAATAGCACAGTCAGGATATAAATCTGGACAATGGATTCAGAGCTCGAGCACTAAGCCCATAATTTTGCCACTTAATGACTGGCATCTAAAACACAAGTGGTCTCCTTTCAAGCAACAACCAGACTACAGTCACATTAAGGACTTCCCAAGACTAGATTTTGTTGCTTTATCAAATCAGATCTCTATAGAAACACTACATGCCTGGACTGTTAGAGGTAGGTCTTCAGAGAATAACAACTATATATTATACCCATTTATTTACTCATTTGCTTGTTTATTTTAGATGGAGAGTAATAAAAGCATTAACCACAGAAAATCTGTTGTTATGCAACGTTAACATTCCATTAAATATACATGTCCATGAAATAAAGGGCTGTTAAAATATTATTTCTATGGAGGTGAACCATGAGAGACTATGGACTCTGAAAAACAATCTGAGGGGTTTGAAGTGGCAGGGGGGTGGGAGGTTGGGGTACCAGGTGGTGGGTATTATAGAGGGCACGGATTGCATGGAGCACTGGGTGTGGTGAAAAAATAATGAATACTGTTTTTCTGAAAATAAATAAATTGGAAAAAAAATATATTATTTCTATGGAAAGCCTATCAAGGTATTTTTCTCAATCATAATAATGTTCCTTAATCTAAATTATCTAGTTATAACTCTATAGTAAATTAGCCCAATTAACTTTATTAATTGTAATCCTTTATTTTGGGTCTTTTATTATAAGCTAGTTTAAATCTTTTTAGCAGCAGGTAGAATATAAATGACAATTTTAAACTATTTTTTTGTGATCCATCACATTACAGAGACATAAACCTCCTATTTTTTTGTGATCCATCACATTACAGAGACATAAACCTCCTCCAGTGTGAAATTTTGAAAATACAGACCTTATTATTCTTCACATATTTTACATTACAGAAAAAAAAATCTTACCTGCTTCTCTTTTTCGAGTGACTTTTTCAGTTCACTCTGTTCTTTAAGTGCATTCTCCATCTGTACTTGAAGCTGATGCTTTAATTCTTTGCAAGTTTTTTCCTAAAAAATATAAAAACTACATTATACAGAAGATATCTGTAGTAAGTTTAAGAAGTTTGGTTTATATGCTTAGTAAGATCCACACATGGAAATACACTAGAATCACTGATGGGTTAGCATGGGATAGAATCATCCATTTGAGTTATAAAACAACCAAAGATTAGAGCAATAAAGGTAGACAGATGGAAAAAGGTTAAAAGCTTCTATCATCAACCAGCAGGAGAACACTTTGGAAACCACATTTTTAGGTCACACAATTAATTACAATTAATTAACTTGTCATGCCATTTTAAAAGTAGAATAACAAAAGAGGCGCCTGGCTGGTTCAGTTGGCAGAGACTGCGACTCCTGATCTCAGGGTCCTGAGTTTGAGCCCCTGTTGGGCGTGGAGCTACTTTTTTAAAAAAGCTCGTAAAAGCAGAATGACAATCGTCAAGAAAATGGAAAAAAGGAAATTTTTGTAAAATGTATTAAACAATAAATAAAACAATAAAGAATAATCACATATTATATATATATGATTTGTACTACATATATATTTATATATACCATATATAAATATATTTAAATTCTTATAAATAAAGAATAATCACAACTTAAGAGGGAAAATGTACAGATAGGAGATGTTTTCTCCAAACAGAAAGGAACATAAAAGTAACATGCTAATATTATATATTTTTTGTGCTACTGAACATTTTCACTGACCTTCATATTGCTACAGGCTGTTAGAGATGTTATTCTGGATTAAAATCTTTCTTTCTTTCTTTCTTTCTTTTTTTCAGATTTATTTATTTATATGAGAGAGAGAGAGAGAAAGAGTATGCATGAGCAGGGGAAGGGCAGAGGGAGAGAAACTCAAGCAGACTCCACACTGAGCCAGACACAGGGCTTGATTCCAGGACCTTGAGATCATGACCTGAGCCAAAAACAGGAATCAGATGCTTAACCAACTAAGCCACCCAGGCATCCTATGGGTTAAAATATCTCTGAGAATACATCCCCCATTTAGCATTTTCTGAAACTGTGTGACTTTTATTTCATATAGTTTAAAAATGTTTTATGGTAACTCTGAAGACATGACATTATCTAGAGTTGTAGAACATTTAGAACAACTTGGAAAGTTTATAATACCAGAATTAAAAGTCATCAAGATCCTCTGATTTTTTCTGTTTTTTTTTTTTTTTTTCAGGCAAGAGAATAATGCTTGAACCAGCAGCTACATTCTCTATGAAAATGTCTTGAGGCAGCACTCTCTCCCAAACCCAACATCATACCAACAATAGACAAAAACTGTATATTCAACTAAAAGTTTCCTTGGCCTCTGGAAATTTTACACACAAACACCAATATCTTTTTCTCAGGTTAAGAAATCCCAATTCCTTTTCTCAAAAGAATTACTTGAAATCATTTAAATGTGGGATAAAAAGTCAACAGTGGGTTAAGCAGAAAAACCAGTACATTTTAGATAAAAATTACTTCTACCTAAGTAAACATAAACAACTAACCAAATCTAATATAGCAGCTTTTCCTTTCTGATTTTCCTTTTCAAATTCACTTTTGGAGTTCTTCAAAGAATCAGAAACTTTTGATAGATTCTCTTTTGTTGCAGAAAGCTCTGTCATTAGAGTTTCTTTCTCCATCTTCACTTTTTGTAATTCTGCTGCTGCTGTTTGAATTTTGTTATTTAATTCCTTGTGCTGCATCTTTGTATCCTGACTTAAATTTTCAATTTCTTGTTTAAGGATTTTTTTTTCTTCCTCTTGCTTAGTAAGCGTTTGTTTAATATTTTCAAGGGCTTCAGATTTTTTCTGAAGATCCAACTTCATACTGGATACTCTAAATATATAAGAAACAAATTTTTAAATTAATGCATAATTTACAGTTCCTAATTTAGCATTAAAAATTAATAATTATTATTTTAAATTAATAATTGAGTTTTAAAACTTTCTTGTGTAGCTCAGAAGTAAAAATAATAATTTAATGTCATAAAACAACACAACTGAAAACACCTTAAATCTGATCTGATCATCTGACAGATAAAGATAATTTTCTTTAAGTCAAATCCAGTCTCATCTATTGCAATGGATGTCCCCCCAAACTGTACATATATCTGACCCTCAAGTCTACAACAGCCAGAAAAGGTTTTCCATGTACCTTAAAGAACCTATTCATTGTGTTAGCCCCCATGCATACAGAGCACTTTGCCGCTTACCTTGAAAACATAAAACTCATTATGTATTTTCTAGATATTAAACTTTAAAATAATTAATGTAGGAAAAAATAAAGTAAAAAAAGAAATATTGCACTTCAAACAGAAAGAAAGACAAAAGATTTATTTTAATTCTAGACCCTAGCAGATTATACAAAAGACTTGTTATCATTTGTGCCTTAAATGTAAGTTTTCTACACCTAAATGAATAAAGAAATGAAGAATACAAGAATACAAGAATAAAGAAATGAAAATACAGCTTTAAGAAAGTTAAAAACTTTTACTGTTTTGACAAAGTGAAATTATGCACCAAAAAATCCCACATATTAAAGATCAACCATTTTTAAAGTGAAAATAAAACCAGATGCAAAGTAACATTTCTTGAGTGCATACTATTTCTGATGTACTTTATAATAGTATAAATTTAATAATATATTAAAGAGAGGTTGCTAAAAGATGTACTAGCCACATATTTGAAGTTGGGTATATATACAATACCAGAATTATATATAAATTTGGAAATTTTTCAACTTTTAGTCCCAGAAATTTACTTTTATACATTCTGTAAGTGGCTTGAAAAGTGCATTCATAGGATACTGTACCTCACTGATTTTCAAAGGTCTAAATAGAAAGGTCATTATCTTTTTCATATAGCTACAATTCCTATCAAGCAACCCTAAAATTAGGACTTGATATATATCTCTATGATACTTAACTTTCCCATAAATAATTATTATAAAATCATAAGATTATGTGAAAGAAGGAAAAACAGAAATAAAGTCTTTCATTGTCACGTAAAACTTTAATTTTAAAAAGGGCACTAAAGGAAGTAATAAATAAACCTTCAATCATAGTTGGAAACAACACCTTTTTCTCAAAATTGAGAAAACAACCAAAGGTCGGGGGAAGGCAAGGATATAGAAGGTTAAACATTATCTGGAGTGAATATATCAAGAGAACAAAAAGTATAGAATAAGAAACCTACTCAATCGTATTTTAATAGAGTTGTCTGGTGACAGATGGTAACTACCATTATGGTGAGCATAGAAGAAAATATAGAGGTCTTGAATCACTTTTTTGTACAGCTGAAACTAAAGTAACATTGTGTATCAACCATATTCAAACAAACAACAACAAAAAACCCTATTTTTTAAAACACTATCAACCACCTTGACTAACTAAAACTTAGAACACTTACCAACAGAGAATATACCTATGTGCACATGGAAAAATTAACCAAGGTAAACCATACACTGGGCAATAAATAAGGCAGTTTTTTTTTTTAATTTTTATTTATTTATTTATTTGACAGACAGAGAGAGATCACAAGTAGGCAGAGAGGCAGGCAGAGAGTGAGGGGGGAAGCAGGCTCCCCACTGAGCAGAGAGCCCAATGTGGGGCTCGATCCCAGGACCCTGAGATCATGACCCAAGCCGAAGGCAGAGGCCTAAACCACTGAGCCACCCAGGCGCCCCTAAATAAGACAGTTTTAAAAGTCCAAATTTTACAGAGCATGTTCTCTGTTCACAATGGAATTAAATTAAAAGTTAGTAACAACTATCTAGAAAAGCTCCAAATATCTGGAAAGTAAACAACATACTTCTAAATACTCCATGTATCGGGCTCCTGGGTGGCTCAGTTGATCAAGCAACTGCCTTTACCTCGGGTCATCATCTTGGAGTCCTGGGATCAAGTCCCACATCCGGCTCCCTGCTCAGCAGGGAGTCTGCTTCTCCCTCTGACCTCTCCCCTCTCATGCTCTCTCTCTCTCGAATAAATAAAATAAAACAAATCTTTAAAATAAATGTATAAATAAAGAGGGGTGCCTGAGTGGCTCAGTGGGTTAAAGCCTCTGCCTTCGGCTCAGGTCATGGTCCCAGGGTCCTGGGATCGAGCCCCACATTGGGCTCTGTGCTCAACAGGGAGCCTGCTTCCCCCTCTCTCTCTGTCTCCCTCTCTGTCTATTTGTGATCTCTCTCTGTCAAATAAATAAATAAAATCTCTAAAAAAAAATAAAATAAATTTATAAACAAAGAAATAAAGAAATACTCCTTGTATCAAAGAAAAAGATCACAAAGGATATTCTGGTAATGAAAATACATTGTAAGATGAGAGCTGGAAGGAGCGCTGGAAGCACAGATGTAAGAGGGCCTTGAAAAAGGGGAAACCTTGCCCTGTTTTTTGGGCTGAGACCTGGAATCAGGGGTAAGGTTTAGTGAAACGCTAGATGTGTTTACCCAGCCCTTTTTTCATAGTTGGTACAGTAGAAATGCAAGATATTACATTAAAATGTTTCCATAAAGTATATAGGCAAAAAAAGACTTTGGTATTAAAAGGTTTTCCTACTTCAATATCATTGCCTCTGCATGAGTTCTGAACCATGAGATTAGAACATGGAGTAGAAATGGGCCCATTTACTTTGAACCCATTAGAAATGGAAAGAACCTTTGTGCCCACAGGGGCCTTGGGAAGAAGAACAAGAACCAGCTCAGAGTTGATCTTCATGGACTGACGATTGGGTTCCAAAAGAGACAAATTACTCAGTGGGTGATATAAGAGATTATACATGCTCCCCAAACTATGATGTTAACAGTGGGAAGGAACACCATTTAAGGTATATAATGCACCTCTACACCCTCAAATTCAAAGTATCAGGACTTACTTCACTATATGTGAAAACACCAAGAAATTTTCTCATCACTCCCAAACAAGGGCAAAATCACAAAGGTGTCAAACAACTTAATTATCATCAATCTGACGAATTTTATTTCATTTCCCTGAGGGGTACCTCTCCAGGCTCTCAGTTTCCATCTTTATTACTGAGAGTCAAAAAACCTTCATACCCTTGACACAGATCAAGTCTGTCAACTCAGTCGGAGAGGTCTATTTGGCATTTAAAGGTAAAGTCTACTGAAATGTGACTGGTCACAACCCCTCCCTTGAAAAAATCCAGATAAATGGAATGGAACTGATTTTTTCCATCAAAATTCTGGTGAGTTATGTGTCCACTGCAGATTTTATGGTAAGACCCAATGGAAGCATCAACATCAAGAACAAGCTAAGAAAGAGACTAATTCTACCTTAGAAGTGAACAAAAGATGCCCCATCTCAGCACTTTTATGAATATATGAGGTATGACTGGAGGCAGATACCCACTCTGCCACTAAGGACATTCGAAATTTCTTCTATCAATTCATCTTTTAGATCCTAATATCTTCTAAACTAATTCACCCTTATACTCAGAGCTATCATAAATAGGCCCATTAAGCACTTAGTACAAATGGGAAAAGACAATCTTCCTCAAGGTAATTTATTCCATCTGTTAAAAATTGTCATACTAAACTGATTTTACTGGACTACGACATGTAATTACCATCTGCAGAAACCTGGCAAAATACGAAGAGGATGAGTAACTATGAAAATGCTTCCCTTCCTCTCTCTCTGCCTGCCTCTCTGCCTACTTGCGATCTCTGTCTGTCAAATAAGTAAATAAAATTTTTACAAGAAAATGGTACAGCCATTTTGGGAAAAGGTTTGGCAGTTTTTCGTACAGTTAAACATATATCTGCCCCACCAACACCCTGAACTTTCACAAAAATGCTTATTTAAGAATACTGATAGCATCTTTACTCTTAACAGGCAAAAACTGCAAACAACCAAAAAAATACCACCCAAAAAAGATAAACAAATTGGAATATATTCATTCAGTGGAAGAATATTTATTCAACTACATGGATGAATTTAAAAAATAGTATGTTAAGTGAAAAAAAGGCAGTTATAAAAAAGAACATACTGCATAATTTAATTTCAAAAACACATAACAGCAATCTATGGAGACTGAAATTGGAACTGTCTTGTCTACAAGGTATTGACTAGGACACCTGAGAAAACTCCACGGGTAATAAAAATGTTGTGGGGGAAGGGGGTGCATTTTATTACACAGAGTATATACTTACTAAAACTCAAATTGTACATGTAAGATCTGTGCATTTAATGGTATACAAATTTTACTTCAATAATTTTTAAAAAGGTACACTGATTCTAGGGTTTCCCTTGTGCTCATTAATATGTTACGATACATCACAAAGCTAAAACAGATCATTTCTTATAAGAAAGTATACATTCCCTACTTGATATAGTCTCTCAACGTAGAAGCCCATTTGCTTCTTGGCTGATATTAGAAATACTCCTCTATTTGTTACTTTTACATTTATTTATTCAAATCAATGAATAACTCAAAACAATTGCTTTCACTCAGATAAATGAGTACCATACTACTGTTGACAAGAGACCGGATGACCCAGATTTTCAGTCCTTTCTAGTGAAGCTAAATTTAACCCTATTATGATGGCTTTATTTTTCATTCATTGATATAAACAGAGTTTATAGAATCAACATAAACATAAAATAAATCTTTAAGCCCTGCAATAGCAAAATTGAAAGCATAATATTTTAATAATTTATAATCCCTCCCTTAAAGTAGTTTAGCTTACATTTCTTTCTCCATTTCAAGTTGTTTACTCAATTCTGTGGCTCTAAGCTCTAAATCTGTATTCAGCTGTCTTTGCAGTTGTAGATCCTGCAAAGCTTGTTCCTTGCTTCCTTTAACTTCAAGAGTATCCACTTCTAGTTTCTATGGAAGAAATATGATAGAGTAACCATTTTAATGTCAATAATTATCCATCTATTATTAAATATAACATTTTTGTTTATACTTAAATTGGTGTTGACATAACACACAACAATAACCATAAAATATTTATGTTATAATAAAAAACATTTTCCATTCTGAAGCCATTACTGAATAAAGGAACTATTTATTTTGGAATCTTTCAAAGGAACTACCACAGACTTTATAAATGACAGGCAGTCACTAAGTATCTACCTTTAAAAATTAACTCTAAAAGAGAGAATAAAGTTAAAATAATTATGTCTATTACTTGAAAAAAAGTTTTAACTCAAGTGTGAAAAGACAAGATAACAGGTTCACATGTGGGTCTACTTAAAATATATTATCCTTTATAGCAGTGAACAACACTGATATAATTGTAAATATTCATTCAAAACTAAAATGGAGTTATCATGTCATCCTTCTTGTTACATTTGTTGACCCTAAATATAAAGTCAATTGAATTCTTGGTTTAAAGATTCTTGTTCTTTATTGCATAGTTTCTGTCTCATACACATACATATCATACATATAACTGTGTATACTTTTACAAATTTACAAAATCAAGCTGTTGAGTGTAAAGTTTAAGTATCAATGAGCAATACATTTTCTTATATAGTTGTAATAATTTTGTACCCTAAGTATTTTATAAACCAATCTAGGTACTGTGGCTCTTATTCAACACTTACACTGGATATTCTGTAACAAATAACTAAATAAAACACATGAAATACTTCCTAAAATAATTACCAAATGTTAAAGATCTGATAATCACAAGAGACACTACTTGTTATAAGTAACTGTTTGTAAAAGATATCAAAGAGAATCCTCATTAGATGCTTTTCAATAAGATGGTCTCTCTGTTCTTTTCAAACATTACAAAAAGTAATTTGTCATTATTATTATCACTGGCCATAAAAAAAAAGAAAAAGAAACCCATAAACAGATTTGTATACATACAACAATCTTCCATGTTGTATTGGTGTTGATATACACATATATATTCAATAGGTCTACAGAAGTGTTTCATCTGATTGTGAAGGTATAGCATAATACACACACACACACACACACACAAACATAAATTTGAGAAATATTTGTTTAATTGATAGTAGATCCCATTTAAAGGACAAAGGACTCACGTCAAATCCTCTTCTGATAGGTCTAGTCATTTAACCCCTTTAGTAAATCAACATTTTCACTTGGAATTGTGTTAAAGTAAGAAGAAATTTACCATAAAATAAACTTATTATCAAACTAAAAACAAAATGCAAAGGGTATAAATGTAAAGTTTAAAGAAGGAAGAAGTCTGTCATATGTATATATATTGGAATAAGGAAGTAAGGAGATGAGAATGATGGAACGCAAGACGCTTCATAACAACAACAACAGAATGATAAGTTCCTTATAATTACAGAGTAGATTCCTGGTTCATTGTTTCTTTGAAATAGTTACACCTTACAAAGGAAACCACTATACATGTTAAAACTGCTATTTGTAAAAGCCACCCATTAATGAAGAAATAAAATTAAAGATGGAATTCAAAATTAAGACCTGAAAAATTATATGTAATTTCATGTTTTATACGACAACTTCACCCTTGTTTGCAAACTTAAGATCCTCCATTCCTTCTATGTTATCAGTTTCCATTACTATAGCAGAAAATATAGGTTAATTCAGTATCTTTTATACTAACCTTAATTTGACCTTCTAATTCTTCATTTTTTTGTTCTAAAGAGAGGTGTTTCTCCTTATATTCTTTAAGGTGACTTTCCAGCTGACTGCAATGTTCTTGCTTATCCTGCAACTTTGCAGTGACCTGATCCAACTGAGTAGTGATCTTATTTAACTCCTGTAAGAAAAGTACAATTGAAGAAAACTTTGTAAAGTTTACTTTATTGTATGCCTAAATGTTTCATCAAAGTAAAATTGAAAATTCTAATTTTATTTAAGAAACTATTGTAGTAAGACTAGAAAGAAGTCTAATGATGAATCAGAGGTTATATTTACCAGTACAAAGGACCTGAACTGAGACTGTACACAGCATGAGATACTAAGTTTATATGCATAATCGCTCAATAACTTTTTCTAGAAGAGTTATTTTAGGAGCCAAAAGATACAACAGAATATTAAATAGGCCAATTATAAAATAACACTTTTATATTATAATTGTTTTCAACGTTCAAGATGCCATTTCAAAAAATAACATTTAAAAACAGTGACCACATCTATGAACTTGTTCATTTGTAGATTCTAAAAGCACTGAAAGAACAAAATACAAATTACTAGTAAATCCACCACCCACAAATAACCACTAATAATGTTTTGATAAGTTTCCTTTTAATCTTTTCTGTGTATACCAATCTTTTGATTTGTACTTTTAAAATTGGAAGAGAACCTCACTTTACATACTGTTTTATTATAATCTTTAACATAACAATGCATCATCAAATCGTGGTATTATTTTCTAAAATATTGTATTTGCATAAATTTCCATTTTGTTTAATCTAGACCACTTTTTAGCCAAATGTCCTATTTTAGATTCTTAGATTGCTACTAAACTTTTTTGCATTTTTATTAACAGAAATGCAAATAGCATTCTAAAAACTATGATTATTCCCTTAGGATAAAGAACTAAAAGTGAGTTAAAAAATGAATCCCAGAGTTCTTGAAATATGTTGCCAAACAGCTTTCCCTATGACCATTAAAAGGTTAAACTAACATATACAATCACCAGCAACGTATAAAGGTGGCTTATTCTTCTACACTATCTCCAAAACTTCCAGTGTTACAACACACACATCATACCTCGATAAGGTCATATTCTGTTACTGTCTTAATTTACAACTGATTCTTAATGAACCTCAACATTTGCTAACATACTGTTGATCATTTTTTTTATAGGTTCTGAATTCAGGAAGAAATCAAAGGGAATAAGCAAGTTAATCATGACATTAATAAAACTGAGTATCATTTTTATACATGTTTGCAATTAATTCATCTACCAAAACATTAGGTTATTGAATGAAACTGCATCAGGTTCCCTCACCTGCTGTTTATCTTGTAATGCATTTTGGGCTGTGTCCAAATGATTCTGAAGATCTGCTCTCTGAGCAGTTTTTGCTGCTTCTGCTGATAGCAGTAATTCAGTTTTCGCTTTAATCTGTAGCAAAATCGACCAGTCATTTAATTTGTAGTTAGTTCTCGATTTCCCAGTGCTTGAACATACATGGCTTTTGTCACTAAATTATTTTTAAAATTAAGTCCTTCGGCAAAAAACATAAGGATTAAGACATTGAAAAGTAAGTATATTATTATCCCCCAAACAGGAACGTGTAGGAGAAAAAACTCCTAATAATGTTTGGATAAATGATGAAGTTTATCATGATATACATGATGATATATATGGCCCTACATGACACCAAAATACTTCTCCCTCTCTCATATTAGACATCCAAATATTGGGTTATCATATAACTCATATAACAAATAATTATATTTTGAATATGAAGAAATGTGTATCCTCTTCCTCCAAGTTAATAACTAAGCCTGTTATACTATTCTATATTGCTTATTTTCAATAGAATTATTTTCCTAAAATAAAGAAAATTAAGGTTTAGAAATATTTTGATTACTTTCTTTCTATAGTATAGGATAAGAAACCAACAATGAGAATGGAAAAAGAAATCTGTTTTAATTACCATCCCATCATTAATTCATTGAACAGGCATCTATATTGGCCTCTGAAAGAATGTATACTAAAAATATATAACGCTACATATATAAAAGTATTTTTTTAAATCAAACCTTTAAAGTAAAATCTAAAAAATCAAAGTCAAAAAGTATTTAACATAGAAATCTAATGGTATAATATCAAATGACTTTGAACTTAGAAACAACAAGGATTTCATAGAAAAAAAGAAAAGCAAAAAAATCTAGCGGTTTCAGAAGGTAGGGTTTGCCAGAAGAGATAAAGAAAAAAAAAGGCAAACATGAAAGCTCAATAAACTGTCTAGATACAACCTTTATTTAATTCCTATTCCCACCATTTTTCCATTAATAAACAAGGCAGAGAGAGGGAGAGAGTAGTGGGGGACAGGGGGAGACAGAAAGAGAGACACAAGGAGAAAGAAACAATTTATTAACATTTGATGGTCTAAAATAGGTATTTTATTCAGACAAACTCACATTAAATTGAATAATTCAATATTACCTGTATGTCAAGCTGGGAAACCTTCTCCTTGCTCTCATTTAATTGACTAGTCAATTCACTGACACTAGTTTCTAAAGAAAGAACACGGTCTTGTGCAGCTCTAAGATGTGCCTTCTGCTCTTGCACTTGGTCATGCAAATTCTCCTGGGCTTGTTTATGGCTTTCTGACTGATTCTTCAGCTTCTCTGTGAGTTGAGTTACCTATCATACAAGCAAGACTCTAATTATGAAGATCACAAATGATATAATAAGAGCTTAAAAAAAAACGTAAGGCCCATGAGAATATTAAAGTGCTCTATGATAGGTTATCTCATATTTTCTTCAAGAAAATTTATTCACATCTTTCCAAAAATAAGCAATTTCTCAAAACTATAAGAAAACAACAATTCAGATTCCTATTATTTTTAAAACCATCTCTACTGAGCTATAATTTACATGAAATAAAATTCACCCAATTTAATTGCACAGCTTGAGATTTGATCAATTACACACTCATTTAACTACTGCCATAATCAGATGGAGAACATTTCAATTACCCCAAAAGCTTTACTCATGCCTCTTTGCAGTCTGTACCCTCCACTCATCTCTAGCCCCAGACAATCACTGGTCTAAGTAATAAGAGTTCCTTATATATTCTGAATATTTCTGAATTGTCAGGTATATGTACTGCAAATATTTTCTCCCAGTCTGTGCCTCAGCTCTTATTTTTGTAATAACACCTTTTGAAAAGCAAACATTTCAATTTAGATGAAATCCAATTCATTTGATGTTTCTTTGGTGTACCTTGCTTAGAGCTCACTGAGGTTTCTGAATATATGGATTCATGTTTTTAATCAATCTGAAACTTGTTTCAGCCATTATTTCAATAACTATTTTCTCCTCCCCACCCTTTCACATCAATTACATGTATGCTAGATTACATGATACTGTTCCATAGTCACTAAAGCAGAGTTTTTTGGTTTTTGGTCTTTTGAAGGGTTTTTTCAGCCCAGACTTCTTTTCCCTCTGTGGTTCATTTTGGACAGTTTCAATTGCCTTGTCTTAATGTTCACTACTGCACTTTCTACTTGGTTAATTTATTAAGCCCACATATGTATGTGTATATATTTATATTTATATATGAAACTAATAAACATATGAAGTTCCATTTAATTCTTTATCATTTTCACTTCTATTTCCATTATTATAGTTTTTCCTTTATAGTAATAAGCATATTTAAGAGTCATATATGTCTTCTTCTTTGAATGTCTAGTAATTTTTTATATTTATGATAATAAGTCTTTATTTTGTTGTCTTCTTTCAGAAATGTTTAGTTAACATACCTGTGACCCAACTGGATCATTTTGAGGCTTCTTTTTATGCTTTGTTAGGTCAGGTATACGCTAGCTTTTACCCTAGGGCTAGTTTAGCTTTATCCTAAGATCTGACATTTCCAGGGTTTCTACTAAATGTCCCCAAAGCATTGAACCACCTCTTTATTCTCTTCCTGGATTTGAACATCTCCCAGCCCTGACCATTTTTCCGTTTGCAGCTTCCTAATGATTGTTCACTGCCTGGCCTCATGAAGCCCCACCACAAGAATGGAAAGTTTAGCAGTCAGCTAAAGGCTCAAGTGGATCCCATATACAGATTTCTGGGGCTGCTTCTCTCCACTGTTCCCCACTCTCCGATATTCTGCCCCACAAGTATCAGGTGCCTCAACTTTTCTGAACTTCAATTTCTCACTCCTTAGTTCAGTGAAACCACTGTGCTTTCCTTGGATTCCCCCAACCTGCACCGCAGTCTGGAAGATGTCTCCCAGTCAAAAGCTGGAATGATCAAAAGGTTCACTTCCCTTGCTTCTCTTCTCTCAGGAATCAAAGCCCTGCACTGCTTGTTATACAGTATCTGAAAACGGTGGTTTTACACATTTTTTTCTACTGGTCTAGTCATTTATGGTGAAAGGACTAAAGACATATCAGTTACTCCAACATGATAGGAAGCAAAGTACATAGATTTACTTTTATTCTTTTAAAATTAGAATTAGTAAAGTGGCATTACCTATTGATATTTTATTTTAACATTTTCTCATTTACATAATTATAACTCTCTTATTAGACTTCTCTTCAAAAAAAGCAACTATAAATTCTATATAAGCAACTATCAAAATTATCATTAGCTCCGTATTCCAAAGACATATCATGACCAAAATATAAGTAACTAGTAAGCCCACATATTAACTAATAAATAGTAACAACTAACTTGATTAGTACTTTCAGTTTATAAATATGTTTTATAATAAATATGTTCAGTTTATAAATACTCAGTTTATAAATACTCATTCTTTTTTCAAAATATCACAAAATATCATGAAGCAAGAATGCATTATTAATAACATCTCTACTTTTCTAATGAGCTGACAAAGTAAAATGATTTATTTGTGGTCACACAGGTAATACATTTTGTGCTGGGACAAGAACTGTGATTTCTTTGTCCAATTATGCTAACTTACTTTTACTATAATAGCAACCCATCTCTAAGGTAAATGAGATGGTAGTTGTCAAAAGAACATAATATTTAAAAAGTACTAATAATAACCAGAACGAAGAGTCATTTAAACAAAGCACTTAGTAAGATTTAGAAAGATAAAAATCAGTTTTAGAAATAGAATACGTTGGACATGCTTACTTGCTCCTGTAAGGTATGGTTTTTTTCTTGTAATTGGTTAAGAACAGCAGTCTCTCCTTCACCAGCCTGAATTTTTGCATAAAGATCTTCTCTTTCTTTTTCTAGTAAGGAAATATTTTCTTTACTTTTCTGTAATAAGGCTTCAAGGTTCTGGATCTTTTGGTCCTTATCACCAATTTGGCGTAGTACTTGTTCTAAATCATTCTGTAAAGAAGTGAAAACTACTAACTTAAGGATAGAGAACTTAAAAAGTTATTCTTCAAACAAAATGATTGATAATACATTTTGCAACTCAAACTCTTAGTCTTACATTTTTTTAATTTCTTATTACATTTAACATGGTAAATTTAAATACTAGAACTATATATTTAATAATATAAACCTATATTATTGATAATAAATTAGAATTTAATTCCTAAAAACAACCTTCAATTATTCACATTATTATTCTAACACTTGAACCTCACTGCCCACTACTCCTCTTCTTCTTCAATCCACTGCAGACTCTTGGGACTCTCCTTATTCCTTATCATACCAGGCACACCCACCGCCAGGCCTTTGCACTGTTTTTTCTGTCTGGAATACCTTTCTCACAAAGTCACATGGCTCATTTCCTCTCCTTCAAATGTTTGTTCAAATGTCACCTACTCAATCATGCCTACCCTAACCATTACATTTAAAACTGCAGCCTTTAGGGGCATGTGGGTGGCTCAGCTGGTTGAGCATTGGACTCCTGATTCTGGCTGAGACCAGACCTCAGGGTCATGAGACTCAGCCTGTCATTAATAATCTGCCTCAGCAGGGAGTCTGTCTCTTTCCTTCACCCTCTACCCCTCCTCCTACTGATGAGTACTCTCTCTGTTAGTAAAATAAAAAAATCTTTTAAAAAATTAAAATATAAAATAAAATTGCAGCCTTTCCCAATACTCCTTCTCCTGAATGTTTTTTTTTCCCTTTCCATAGCACTTAACTTTTAACACACTAATTACCTATTTTTCATGTTTATCAGTTTCCCTCCGCCCCCTCACTAGAATGCACGCTCCACAAATGTAAGGATTTTTGTCTGTTTTACTCATTGATGTATCCAAGCTCTCTAAGATATTTGTTGAATGAACAGAACAATAAAGGATTGCACTCTAACACACGTATACTCATGAAGGTTCACTTCAATACTCCAACAGGACTCCTCTATTGATACACATCAAGGGATCCCTCTTCTTTTACCAAGGGCCTAATGATACACAGAGCAGGGTGCATTAGCCCACATCCAGAACAATGCCCATTAATATTCTGGAGCTATCTCACCCACACACAGCCTTTGGCTCTGCCTCCATCATTCTAACACAGCCTGAGAGAACTTCTCCCTAAACCAGGCCCTAACCAGGCCCTCTGCAAACCTTACAATACCCCCACACTACTGGGCTCAGATCGAATCAGCAACCAGCTGGCACTCTCAACAATTTGCTCCAATACTGCACTATTTGAGATCACTTTCAAACATGTTTCTCCTTTAAGTTTCAATCACAAAATGATGAAAGGCAGCCTAACCTATCTGATCTCATTCTCTACTTCTGCCACTAATGACCCCTCTCTCCACATCCCACTCATCTTCTGGAACCACAGCTCCAGGACTAAGCTTTTTTCCAGAATAGTCACTCTATTTCCAAGTCAGAAGTGAAATTTGGTTCACCCTTTACAGATGCTGATTCCCCCTCAACACTCTCAGATATGTAAGAACCATTCTGCTGGGTAAGCAAGGGAGGCTGACTCCTTCCTGGTTTTTCACCCCCTAACTCTCACCATCATGTAAAAGCTTCATGGTGCTTTGGGGAGTATGTTATTCATTTATTCTATCCTCTATTCTGTTTTGCTATCATCTATAATTCCCTACATCATCCACTGAATACTTGAGACCTGACTTAGTTTTTCTCTCAATCCCAATTTCTGCCAATTTTCTGGGAAATACAAAATATACAAAGAATTAAGAGCACAGCCTCAACATTCATATCATCTTAATTCCTGGACCCTTACTCATTTTATTCAATCACTCACATGTAGGATCTTATAATCACTTGAAATTGTTCCAGATGATAAAAACTGTCCAACGACCCTATGACCACAACTTCCTGACCATCTTCCAATTTCATGACCTCATTTCTACTCTTCAATGCCAGACAGACACTGACCTCAATTTTCTTCTAGCATATATAGCTTATGCCTCATTTCTCTTCCTGAACCTAATATACAGATATGAACTAACCTTAACAATTCTCTCAACTATTCAACATTCTACTATTCCTTCCACCTTCAAATTCCCAACAGAACTACCAAAAAAAAGCCCAATCCTAGATCAATGTTGCAAACTGCTGACTTCACATCTACATTTCTAAGCACTGTGACAGCAAAATCCTAAACCTTCATAGACTACTGCCACTACAGAGTTCTAGAGCCCAACATCCATCACATACTCAGAAGCATCTTACCAATCCTTTCACTTGATTAAGGTTCTTACCCTCAAATATTTGCCTCAACAACTACTTAAAAGCTTCAGTATTCTCTCCAAATTCATAATATCTGTCTACTTTTCATTCAACTATTGCCATCTCCAACTTTATCCAAAAAAAGGGGGGGGGAGGGCAAATCTTCTGGGATGATGCACCTTGATTTTCCAACCCCATATCTATAAAGACAGATACTTTCTTTCCTCAACCTTCAAAGAATATTCTTCAAGGGAGGGTAAGTTCAAATTTACCACCACCCATTTTATCTGTTAATCTCATAGCTTTTCAGTAACTTATTATTTCTGTAACCTCTCCTTCAGTATCCTCAATTATTCCCTTTCTACCAGTCCCTTTGTCGTAGACTATAAACATGTTCAGGCATCTTTTGTTTTCAAAAACAATTCCCAGAACAAGCCCCACTCATCTCTGCCCAGTCTTTATACAATTCATTTTTAAATTCTAAAAAAGTAATTCAAGGGGCATCTGGGTGGCTCAGTGGTTAAGCGTCTGCCTCTAGCTCAGGTCATGATCCTAGGGTCCTGGGATCAGCCTGGCCTGAGTCAGGCTCCCTGCTCAGCAGGAAGCCTGCTTCTTCCTCTCCTTCTCCCCCTGCTTATGTTCCTACTCTCACTGCCTCTCTCTCTATCTCTGTCAGATAGATAGATAGATAAATGATCTTTTTAAAAAAATTAATTCAAATTTATTTTTCCAACTCCCACATCATTCACTCATCAAAACTCAGCCATCTCTATCATTTTATTGAAATTATGTTTAATAAGGTCACTAATTTATCCTTAAAATATACTTAAGAATATATATTTATAATATGTAATTACAGTTTAATATAATGGACATTTTTCACTTATCATACTTGGCATCCCTACTACATGTCCACATCTGAAGTTACTGATTACTCCCCACTTTTGACTCCCCCCCAATCTTTTGGATTCTACTCTGCAGGTTCTCCTTAATTACTTTGATTATTCTCTTTCTTTGGGCTGCTCTTCCTCCATTCTATGCCATTAAGTGCTAGTGTTTCCTAGAAGTCCTATGTTAGCAGTTATCTGTTCTCCTCACTACACTCCCTCCCTGGCTGATCACATCTATTCCAGTAATTGCATTTACCCTATATATAGTGATGTTTCTCACAGCTAATATATATAGCCTGGTTTCCTCCTCTAAGCTCTAAATAAATATATCCTATAGGTGCCTCAGCAATGTCCAAAACTGAACTCATCATACAGCCTGATGAAATGTCCATTTGTCTCATGCTGACTCACATATGTGATGACACCTCCATCTACTGTGTACCCAGTGTTATCCATCTGGACAAGATCCTCTTTCTCTCTCATTCCCTGCAACTATTAAGTCCTACTTATAAATGTCACACAAGACCTTCTATAAACTTAACTCATGTCTAATGCTCTGGCCTCTTCTCTAACTAAACTCTAAATTACACTTTAAGCTCCAGCAAAACCTAATAGTATAGTTCATATCAGCTTCGGTATCCTTGTCCTTTTAATTTCTACTTGGAATATACTTACTTTAATCATCTTCACGAACATAGAAACATCTATATACCCTTTGAACTCAAATGATCGCTTTTAATAAGTTTCTAATGACTGCTCTTTTCCAAACTCTGAGTTAGATAATTGCCCTTTGTGATGCCATAATAATTTTATATACATATATACACCTAGAATGACACTGATTACACTTCCTTTTTAGGAGTTTTAAGGACTTTTCATGTTTCTGAAGGAGAGACTGACTGGCCTCTTCAACATCCTTTTCTTCTTCTTCCCCAGGGAATGAGAATTTAACTAACTGGAAGTTTAGAATAAGGAACTAAAGCATGTTCAACTTAGCCCCTTGCTCTACCTTCAGGCTAAGAGACAACCTGCCTCTAAGACATTGAATGACTCATTTCCAGCTGTGACTGGATGAATAAATTTAACTCTGGGATACACATAAGAAAGCACATTTGGCTGCAGACCCATGTCAAATTCTTTACCTCAGTCTTATAGCTCTATTCCTTTGCTACTCTTTACAGTAAAACTCCTAGAGTTATCTATATTTATCGTATCAAACTCTCTCTTCCAATTTTCTCTTGAGCCCTTTCCATCAGGCTTTCCATACCTCCTTCTCTATCCAAGTTGCTCTTATCAATGTCATCAACGACCTCCATGTTGCCAAGCCCAATAGGACTCTCAGTCTTCATCTTGTTTGACCTCCATCCTTCTAACTACCCAGGCCAAACTTCTTGGAATCATCCACTTCTCTCTATACACCCCACATCAATCTATCATAGTCTATCATACATATGATAGAGGCTATCATACATAGCCTCTAACCAGTTCTCACTACCTGCGCTGCTTTCCACTCTGATCCAAGCCATGTATCATTTCTTATCTGGATCACCGTAGTAGTGTCTTAGCTAATTTCTTTGCTTATACTCATGTGTCCCCACAGTATACTCTCAATATAACAGCCAGAGCAATCCTGTAAAATTTTAAGTCAGATCATGTTACTCCTTTGCTCAGAATCCTTCAATGATTTCTCACATTACTCACAAGTAAAATCCTTAAATGATCTATGAAGCTTGACATGTTCTCATTCTCTGTGGTCTCCATGACTCTGTGCCCCTCTTACCCTTCTCACCACTCATACCACTCCAGCCACTGGCTTCCTGTTATTTCTTAGACATGTTCCTGCTTCAGGACCTTTTAATGTACTGATGCACTCTTTGATATCCACATGCCTCACACTCTCCTTTCTGTCGAGTCTTTCATCTTCTCAAAGAGGCCTTCCCTGCCAATCCTATCTAATATTGCAGTCCCACCTCCAGCCCCCCCAAATCTTTCCTACTCCCTATTCTTTTTCATCTCCATAGCACTTAACCATGAGAGCAGAGAGCTTTGTCTATTTCATTTGCTGCCACAGCCACAAAAATCACTTCCTTGGCTAAGAGTAGACATTAAAACACATTTGTTGACTGAATAAATGAAAAAACAAGTAAATGAGTACAATATTTTTATCTCTATCCACCTAACTCCCACCCCATTCTCCAAACTCAGAAGGGTAAGAGAGATGTATTACTTAACAGCCTCCTTTAAATTCCAACATTGTTTCTATGGGCACATCATTAGTTTGCCATTTTCTAGAAGGCAGGCACTGTGTCTTACTCATCTCTATATTTTCAGTGCTTACCACAGTGCCTGACATATAGTGCTCAATAATATTCAATGAATTAATCAAAGATTGAAGAAATAAATGAATGTCAAAGTCAAATTCATTTCATTTCAAATTCATTTCAAACACTTGGGCACCCTCTTCCCCTCACTGTAACAAAACGAAAATTTTACTCCTTTCAATCTTATAAGCTATACTATAGAATCTGTATAAATGTAATCCAACGACTTATATTTTTTATACCTATAATTCCAGTGGTCACATGATAGCTACCATGGTAGATAGTAGGAAAAGAAATGACCAAAAATTATTAATGTCTACTGTAAACATAAAATATTCTTTTTAACTGGGCTAAATTAGGAAATTTTATTTGTATTTTTAAAGTTTTTTAAATACTTTTAAAAATAATAAGCAATAAATAATTTATTTTGTATATATATTTTATTTAAATAGGTGAATTTAGTAAAGAAATTTAATAAAATTTAAATATTTTATACAAGTCTACTTTTAACTACTACTATTTTATCTACTATTATTATCTAGTTATGATAATTTTAAAATAGAAAATTTCAACATAGGGGACACCTGGGTGGCTCAGTGGGTGAAGCCTCTGCTTTCAGCTCAGGTCATGATCTCAGGGTCCTGGGATCGAGTCCCTCATTGGGCTCCTTGCTCAGCAAAGAGCCTGCCTCGCTCTCTGCCTCTGCCTGCCTCTCTGCTGGCTTGTGTGCTTTCTTTCACTCTCTTTCTAACAAATAAATAAATAAAATCTTTAAAAAAAAGAAAAAAGAAAATTTCAAGATAACAATTAAAAGGAAAAGATTTTCTGATCATCCAGACACTAAAAATTATCAAAGCCCTTCATAATCAAGTTTTTCACTTTATCTCGTTTTATAACAAAAGAATAATGATTTGATTAATTTCTGTTTAAAAGGCTAATATTTCGCATACTAATATTTACCTGAGCTTCTCGAAGTTTTGCTGTAGTGCTTTGCTGAAGAGCTTGTTGTTCTTGATGCTGTTGCTTCGTTTTATCTAATTGATGCTGCAATTCTGTAGAATTTGTTACTTTTTCCTTCAACTTAAAAAAAAATTGTAGATTGTCACCTCACAATTTAAAGGCATAATGCTATCATTCATAAGTATCTAGCATTACACTGTGGAAAACAGTATGGAGGTTCCTCAAAAAGTTGGAAATAGAGCTACCCTACAACCCAGCAATTGCACTTCTGGGTATTTATCCCAAAGATACAAACGTAGTGATCCAAAGGGGCATCTGCACCCCAAGGTTTATAGCAGCAATGTCCACAATAGTCAAACTATGGAGAGAGCCCAGATGTCCATCAAAAGATGAATGGATAAAGAAGATATGGTGTGTGTGTGTGTGTGTGTGTGTATGAATATTACTCAGCTATCAAAAAATGAAATCTTGCCATTTGCAACAACATGGATGGAATAGAGGGTATTATGCTAAGTGAAATAAATCAATCTAGAGAAAGCCAATTATCATATGGTGTCACTGATATGTGGAATTTAAGAAACAAAACAGAGGGGCGCCTGGGTGGCTCAGTGGGTTAAGCCGCTGCTTTCGGCTCAGGTCATGATCTCAGGGTCCTGGGATTGAGGCCCGCATCGGGCTCTCTGCTCAGCAGGGAGCCTGCTTCCTCCTCTCTCTCTGCCTGCCTCTCTGTCTGCTTGTGATCTCTGTCAAATAAATAAATAAAATCTTAAAAAAAAAAAAAAAGAAAAGAAAAGAAACAAAACAGAGGATCATAGGGGAAGAGAGGAAAAAATAAAACTAGATGAAACCAGAGAGGGAGAAACCAGAGAGAGAGGAAACCGTAAGAGACTCTTAATCATAGGAAACAAACTGAGGGTTGCTGGAGGGGAGGTGGGTGGAGGGATGGGGTAGCTGGGTGATGGACATTAAGGAGGGCATGTGATGTAATAAACTCTGGGTATTATATAAGACTAATGAATCACAGACTGGTACCTCTGAAACCAATAATACATTATATGTCGTTAATAAAAAAAAAATCTGGCATTACTTCAATTCTCAAAATTCTCAAGTCTGAAGAAAAAATCTAAATTCAGACAATATATAAAATCAACTTTAAAAGCAGTATCTCATTCCTTACGAAATCTTAATCTCATGATTATAAAACTATTCCCTAAGAATAGACTCTAATCCTAAGAACACAATTCTTTCCCTAGGTTGGCATTTAGTTTATTACTGCTTTTTTGTATAGTAGTATGATCAAGGAATTGATTACATACAGATTTTTTGTAATAATAATCTAAACCACAGTATCAGTATTTTTTTTCTCTATAATATACTTGTTTACTTACTGGAAAAGAATGGGTTATCATCATCTCTAAGATTCTAGATCTAGAAGAAAACTAGTTGATGAAGTTACAGATTTTAACTCTCAGTGTTTGCTCAATTCTAGTGGAAGGCATAATTTAATTATAACTTCTACTTCAGCCATTTCTGACAACTGCATCTTTAATTACCATAGCATTCAATCTTATGCTTAAATTGCAAAAGTGAAAATCTTTAAATGCAAACTCAAAGTTTATATGCACCAAATATGCGACATTAAAGATCCTCACCAACTGTGTTCATGTCTCACTGTTTTATTGGGAAGTTGTCCTTCCTGGACAGGAAAACTCCTCCCCTTCAGCAGCCTAATAAAGGTTCACCCCCAGAGTCTTTCTTGCCTCAAGCTAAAAGAGTAGTCTTCTCAACACATTTTAATTGAGACTTTAGAGAATACAGTCACAACAAAATGACCTAATATAGTTAATAATAAGTAGGATTTTTTAGTGGGGAGAAATAAATGTCACAATTTAAAGTAAAAATGTCTAATTAAAGCTCTTAACAATTAAAAAATTAGACCATAATACTATTTAAGATGCCTCAAATCTATCAATAAACTTGCTATTATAAAGTAACTTGAAATGTTAGCTTACCTGTTCTTCTAAACGAGAAAGTTTGAGCTGTAGATCAGCCACTTGTTGTTCTTTATCCATCAACTTTTCACTTGAAAGTTGTCTCTGTTCCTTTAGCCTACCATGAGCTTCACCTAGCTGGCGCTCTGTCTCCAGAAGTTTGGTATGTAACTTTAAAAAAGAAAAAGAAAAGTTTGTGTAGTACATATGTGAGAACCCACACACACTCATCACCACCACGACCTACCTTTCTAAGCAATATTTTCTTTTTTACCAATATAAGTATAAATCTTAATTTTCATGTATTTGGGGGGAACCTAAGATTCAGCTGAATTTTAATCACATAAATTATGATGGATCACATAAAACTGAATAAACATCACAGTTTTGGGGCTTTTTGTTGTCTTAAACAAACAGACAGACAAAAATACAGTGGACCAAAGGCTCTTGTTTGGACTTGAGAGTCAGAATCACTTGAGGAGCTTAAAACAGTAAAATAAAATTTAAAAATCTGGATGCTCAAGGCAGGTAGGTGGCTTAGTCAGTTAAGCTTCTGACTCTGGATCTCAGCACAGGTCTTGATCTCAGGGTCATGAGTCCAATTAAAAAAGAAAAAAATGAAGACAGTCAAGGTACACACTCAGACCTATTCCACAGTATTTTTTTTTTAATTTCATAGTGATTCTTGTTTTTTCATAATTACAAACCGCCACAATTAACTTATTACATCTGGGTATTGAATAGAACACAAAGCATTCCCAAATTCTCGAATTAGCATATAATTTCTAAATAAAAGAGAAGAAAGATTATTTCTGTTTAAATATTAGGAGTCCCTCATTCATTAACTTTAAAATTCCTACCCAGTTAAAACTAAAGGAGAGATTTCCCCTGAAACTAAGAACTATCACTCTCTTAAATTCTTTCTTTTCTTTAATACTACCAGAAAAAGTAGTCAGTTTCTCTTGGGGGAGGGGGAAGTTCCAGTAAAAAAAGAAAAAAAAGTCTGTATTAATTTCAGAAGAATAACTGCACAAGTGCTGGGAATATAGAACAAAAATGAACTATATGATATTTTAAAAAGTTGCAAGACATTTGGCAAGGTTTACACACTAAGAGTTCCTAAACACCAGTCTCATAATACATGCAAATGCAAGTACCTCAGCAAAATTAAAAATTAATAACAAACATTCTGTACAACTGCTTTCAATCAAAACTATTCATTTTAAATGCAAAAATATTAACAACCTATAGTCTCTGTGTCATATTTATACTTATATGCACTACACTTACATTTTTTTCCATAAAAATTCATAGTTGATCAGGATAAAGCAAAGTTCTTTTATTTTTTTTTAAAGATTTTATTTATTTATTTGTCGGAGAGAAAGAGCATAAGCATGGGGATCAGCAGGCAGAGGGAGAAGCAGGCTCCCCAATGAGCGGTAGCCCAACACAGGCCTCTGTCCCAGAACCCTGAGATCATGACCCGAGTCAAAGGCAGACTTTTAACTGACTGAGCCAGGCATCCTAGGATAAAACAAAGTTCTATCAGAAAAGTGGACACCCACTATTTTCTTACGCTATGAAACAATCTGTGGCTATTAGAATATACTCTATCCTTAATAAAGAAAACCAAAGTTAATTTTTAAAGTAAAAAACATGTTTCCATCTAACTAAAATAATCAGTACCAGTTAAAAAGAATGCATTTATTTTATTCTTGTCCTTAGCCAGCACTCTAACATCTTTCTCTTTTTTAATTTATTTTTCTTTTTATTCCTCTTTTTTTATTTTTTAAGATTTATTTACTTATTTATTTGACAAAGAGAGAGAGAAAGAGAGCACGTGCGCCCAAGTAGGCAGAAAGGCAGGCAGAGAGAGAGGGAAGCAGGCCCCCCGAGCAGAGAGTCCGATGCAGGGCTATATCCCAGGACCCTGAGACCATGACCTGAGCCGAAGGCAGAGGCTTCACCCACCAAGCCACCCAGGTGTCCGTTTATTCCTGTCCTCAATACGCAGTGGATTAGCTCTGCAAAGTAAATCCCAAACCTTCTCCTTCATACTACAATAATTAGAAACAATCTTGATATATAAAAGCAAATGAGGCCTTCAAGGTTAATGCATATTTCAAACACCCAAACTGCATGATCTCTTAGAAACAGGCATCATCCATGTCTAGTTCTTAAACTTGCTGGATAAGAATCTCCAGCTTATGAAGAGACACAAACTCCAGTTATAAAATAAGTCACAGAGATGAAAAGTATAACATAGCAAATGCGGTCAATAATACTGTAATAACAAGATAGAGTGACAAAGGGTGACTACACTCACTATGATGAGCATTCAGTAATGGACAGAATTGTCAAATCACTAGTTGTACACACACCAAAAAATGATACAGAAGAATCCCCTGATATCACTGTTAATGCAATGCACATATAATCAGACTCCTGCCATGTAAGTTTCGATTTAATACATTTTATCTAAATCTCAGAAACCCATGTTTTCCTAACAAGAATCAGATGCTGTTCAGCTTCAGAAAACCTTAGAAATCACTTGCCAAAAAGTAACACTTCAAAGAGCAACAGTTTTCAAATTCAACTGCATAATATAATTACAGGGAAAACATTTGAATATGCCAGTGCCCAGGACTATGCCAGAGATTATGATTTAATTGGACCAAGGGTGATGCCTTCATAAGTTAATTTTTTTAATTTAAATTAAATTTAAATTAATCTCCCCAGGTAATTCTGATGTGCAGACAGAACTGAGAACCAAGCAAATTAAAGAGAACTATTGCTCTTTAGTGTAGATTTACTAAAGGGGTAAGAAAAAGGGATGTGTACTATAAATAACTTTGTCATTCAATCTATATAATTCCTGATAAATCCCTGATCTTTGATTTTAAAAAAAGAATATCAAAAAAGGGTGTCTAAGGTTGGGAGCAGGCCAAAATTACTTAAACAGTAATGTCTATACCATTTTAGAGTAAACATGTTAAAGAAAAAGAGGTTAAATCAAGAGTAAAAATAGTAAACGCTGGAATTATTAATAGAATGGTCTACCCTAAAATCACAATCCTTTTGAGATACATAGTATACACTCTAAAGTAAATTCAGTTTGCACCCCTATATACATAATTTTTTACTCATTACACTCCTAACAATATTTACTAAGTGCCAAGCCCTACTCTAAATCAAAATATTAACTAATTTAATTCTTATATGTACAGCCCTATGAATAAGATTCCATTATTACCCATATTAGAGACAAGCAAACAAGCCCAGGTTAAATACTGTGCCTGATATCACACAGCTTGTAAGCCACAGAACTGGAACTCAGGCAGCTGGTTTCTAAATCCAATACGCTGGGGCGCCTGGGGGGCTCAATCAGTTAAGTGTCTGCCGTGGGCTCAGGTCAGGATCCAGGGAGCCCAGGATCAAGTCCTGAGTCAGGCTCCTTGCTCAATGGGGAGTCTACTTCTCCCTCTCTCTCTGCCCCTCCCACTTGCTTGTGCTTTCTCTTTTCTCTGGCAAATAAATAAAATCTTTAAAATAAACAATTAAATCCACTACGCTATTCAAGATGTATGTTAAATAAATTTTTAAAAAATTAAAATGATGACACCCAATCTTTTCATTATATAACATCATTATCTACACATCTGTAGCTATTTTAGAACTGATCATAAACACAAAGATGAAGAATATACACAGCTGGGGCACCTGGATGGCTCAGTGGGTTAAAGCCTCTGCCTTGGGCTCAGTCATGATCCCAGGGTCCTGGGATAGAGCCCCACATCAGCGCTCTGCTCGGCAGGGAGCCTGCTCCCCCTCCTCTCTCTCTGCCTGCCTCTCTGCCTACATGTGATCTCTGGCTGTCAAATAAATAATAAAATCTTTAAAAAAAAAATGAGTAAAACATGGTCTTTGCATCCAAAGAGTTCAGAATCTATGAAGAAAGACACGTAAGTTATATGATAATATACTATACTGTGGCAAGTAAAACAATCAAAATATATATATGCTTAAGCCACCTTTGAGGAGTCAGGGAGGGAGAAATGGCAATGGTCAGAAAATGATTACTAGAAAAGTGCCAAGTGAAGTAATCAGTGCATTCATCAAAGAGAAGAGAAATAGGAAGAAAATATCAAGCCAAGAAGATAGAAGGACTGATGCCATAAAATCAAGTATCATAGCAGCAATGTCCACAATAGCCAAACTGTGGAAGGAGCTGAGATGTCCTTCAACAGCTGAATTGATAAAGAAGATGTGGTCCATATATACAATGGAATATTATTCAGCCATCAGAAAGGATGAATACCAACCATTTGCATTGACATGGATGGAACTGGAGGGGATTAAGCTAAGTGAAATAAGTCAAGCAGAAAAAGAAAATTATCATATGGTTTCACTCATATGTGGAACACGAGGACATGGGTCATAAGGAATACAGCAGACGACCACAGGGAAAGAGAGGAAAAACTGAATGTGAAGAAACCAGAAAGGGAGAGAAGCCATAAGAGACTCTGGACTTTGGAAAACAATCTGAGGGTTACAGAGGGGAGGGAGATGGGGTAACCAGGTAATGGGTATTAAGGAGGGAACATGTGGTGATGAGCACTGGGTGTTAAACACAACTAATGAATCATTGAACACTATGCCAAAAACTTATGATATACTATATGCTGGCCAACTGAACATTAAAAAAAAAAAGTGTCAGTACCATTTAAGTGAAAATAGTTGAATATTATCAAAAAAGTGACTAAAGAATTTAATATCCCCCAAATTTCCATTTTTTCAACCAATTTATAATGTTACCTATAAAAAGTAAGAACACAGAACTTAAATTTAAGTTAGATATTATTATAAAAATAGTTATTATGACTAATTTGTTTTTTTCTTTTAAAATACAGATATTTTTATATTATTGGTTTATTATTTTTGGTTTATTATATTTGGAAAATTAAGTAACCAAAAAGAAAGAGAGAGAAAAGATAAGAATTTCTAAAGAATGATCAACAATTTAAATTAATTACAATTAACTAATATATGTTGAGTACCTACCATTTGCCAGGTACCATCCTAAGCAATTTATAGGTATTAATTCATAAACACTTCACAACAGTACATATGATGGGTGCTAACATATTTTTCTTATTAAGGAAAACTGAAATGAAATTAAAGGAACTGAAATCTGACTCAAATTTGCCAATTACAAAAATAAAGAGTTAATTCTTTTAAATGACAGTATTTTCTAATGAACTATATTATGATCAAGTAACTATCAAGCACACTAAGAAACCATAGGAGGAATTATAATAAATAAAAGTAACATCTCTTAAAAAAAAAAAAAAAAAAGTAACATCTCTTACTTGATTAACTTCACTTTGGAGTTGTAATCCGTGCTGGTCTTTTTCTTCTCTCTGCTGTTGGAGCTGTTTAAACTCAGCCTTCAGATGCTGGTATTTGGTCTCCACTTCTGATAGTTCTTCTTTGAGCTTTTGTGTAGTTTCCCCCTTTTCACCTAGTTCTGCCTGAATTCTCTGCAGGGAGGTTTCAGATGCAGATAATCTTGACTGAAGCTGCTGACAATCTAAGTCTTTTTGATGAAGGCTTGCTTGTATATTCTTTTTACTCACACATTCTTCATTATGTTTCTCCTCTAACTGAGTAAACTCCAGTTCTTTCTTCAGCAACTTTTCAGACAAGTTCTGAAATATCAATGTAAAAATTTCCTTTGCTAATATTTATAATTATTCTCATTCAATCTTTATAGTAGTATCAACAAAATTAGTCAAAATTGCAATATAAAAACAGTGAAAATACTCTAGCCAAAAAGGATTAAATCATTACATCCTAACTTATTTTATTATTGGCCCACTTCACTAAGTTCTACAAATGTAACTTAAGAAATACCAACAAAATTTTGACATAAAATGAAACAATGAAATCTAGTAGATTCTTCAGGGTATGGAACATATTTATATTCTCCCATCTGAGTTAAATATTAAAACAACCTTCTATCATTAAAAGTTATTTTGAATAACAAAATACAATGGCAATTCTGATTTGGGGTGTTGTAATTTCATAGTTGATAACAGCTTTAGCATAACAATACTATTCACTGCTTTAGTGTGCAGATTCATGATTCTTTACTTTTGCTCTTCTTGATAAAGACCATTTTTGAGAGTCATAAGTTTAACATTAACTCGAATTTCTTTCTATCTGTGTAAAAACAGTGATTTAAAAATAATTTACCTGCTTTATATTTTGTTATTTTACTCAGTATTATCAAGCACAAAATATAAAAATGACACCTCCAATCAAAGATCTAGATCAACCAGCCTAATCAAATGTCAAAATCTGGTTTCAGTGAATTGTTCCATACACATAATGCATGGATCAGAACTCTGACTCAATTCTGTAAGAAAGATATCTAGGATAGGAAGCCATTATAAGCATCTAATGACTTAATCTGTAGACATTATATTCAATTTTTATTGAATGCTAGAAGGGGATAATGCAGGACAATCAAAGCCTCTGGTCTTTAAACAGATTATAATCCAAATGAAACACACACATTAAAAAAAAAAAGTTTCTAAGAGGAAGCTAAAACATAATGAGCAAAATGAAGCAAAATTCATTTCTCAAGCAAAAATGAATTAATACAAAAACTCTCAGATTTAAGTGTATAATTTTTTTTAAAAATAGAGCAAAGTTAGGTGGGACTTACAATGACTTAAAAAGAAGTTTGAACTTAGTAAAGTAGTGAGAGGAGTTAAATAATATATGTGCATGAATCATGCCATGTCATTCAAAAAGACACAAAAATATTAAGACACAAGGGAACGGAAAAACAAGCTGCACACGGGGAAGAGCAAACACTATTATTACCTCAAAGGTAGTAATAAGTCTAGCTGCCAAAGTGGGGAAGTTAGCCATAAAGTTTCTTGAACATTTGTCTGAGAAAAGGTACATTATTATAGGTTATCAAGCACAAATATACTATCCTGAAAGATGCTTTAAGTATATGTAAGAGAGACACTCAGAGCTGTCCTGCAACTTTTTATAGAATATTCTAAGTTACTGAATTTCATGAATGCCACCATGTTCACATATACTAAGAACTGGGCAGGATACAATTTTAAAACATGCTGCAAAAACTTAAGGCTAGTAATGAGTTAATGAGTCTTCTTTTCCACAGGCTTAGAGTGTGACCAAGTATCCCCATCAGTTTACATGCAGATGACCCCCCAGACAGCTTCAAACTTTAAATAATAAGGTATATAAAAACTGAAGATTATTTAAAATTTCCTTGTCCTAAAAAATGAATCAAAATTTCCCTGGCTTTATGGCACAAATGAGAAATAATTAAATTTTCTTTAAAAGAAACTAAACCACTTTCTTTCTCTTTAAAAGACTTAATCCACTCACACACTACATGCAGAAGGCTAACTGTATTTAGTATTATAAATTTTCATTCTTATTATGGTCTTCCCATGAAATCTGAAGCAAAATAGTATAGTGAATACATGGTGTTTTGAAGGTTGACTTAAGAACAGTTAGAGTCCCTACAAAAAATTATAATTGTGCTTTCACTTTTCCATAATAATTCTTATAACAAAATATGAAATACATTATCATCCCACTCTCTAGAGGAAGAAGCAAAAGCCTGAAAGAACCTGATATGACTTGGCCAAATTGCAGAGTCATGTATTATGATTCCAAGTCCAATAAATTTTCACAACACAATTTAGAAACAGTGAGTCAATTCATGTTCCCCCAAAAATACCTTATTCAAGTTTAAATTCTAAAATGATTGTAAATGATTCTAAATTCTAAAATGATTGTGAGGGGGCACCTGAGTGGCTCAGTCAGTTCAGGGTCCAACGGTTGGTTTTGGCTCACATCATGATCTCAGGGTCATGGAATCAAGCCCTGTGTCAAGCTCTGTGCTAGGCATGGAGCCTGCTTAAGATTTTCTTCCTCCCTCTCTCTCTGTCCCTCCCCTTCTCCCTCGCTCTCAAAAATAATTTTTTAAAATTATTGTTAAGCCTAACTCATAACATAATTATCATTTGGGTAAGCAAAATTCCTTCCTTCCAAATGTCCAGTCCTCTTGATTTCCTCACCCACTGTTCGTTCAACAGATTATCTTACAGAGACAATTACCCTGTATCAGAATCCATTTTTCACTTGTTACTTGCCCAGGTAATGAGAATGAATACAAAAAGATAGCATTTTTTTAATGCTTGCTGGCTTACAAAGTAGTTTCAGGGATCTCATCTTATTTGTTCTTCTAAAAGAGCTTGGTGAGAAAGAACAAACTCAACTACTTACTACAGCTTTCCACCATCTCATATTCTTTTGTGCTCTCACATGTTCCCAAGCCTTTTGCATATCTAGCTCTCAAAATGAATTGCCATTAACCCCACTGCCATCTGAAATGTTTCTTAGCATCCCTGAAAACTAAGCTAAAAAGTTATGCCTTCTACAAAAGTCTTTCCTGATTTATTTACTAGGCAGTAAGTTAAGAAAACGTCCACCTTGACCTTGACCCAACCCTGTGTCACACTTAGCAAATAAAAACAGAAACAACAAACATTGACTGAGGTACTTACAAAAATCTATTAATTTATTTAAGATACATATCACTCCTAAGAGGCAAATGGGCCTAAGCAAGTATCTCTTAGCAGAAGAGGAAAAAAACTTGGGAGAAGCTGTCACAATCAGTCCATGGCAAAGCTGGGACTTCGACATGACTTTGACCACTGTACTACACTGTTCCTCAGTACGCCACTTTGCAATACAGTGATAATACACAGCAATAGAACTGCTAGCCTATCTGGCTCTTGCTTTGGACTGTGAGCACCTTAACACTAGCACTGTTGGAAAGGGAAAAGTAATAAAGGATGAAAAAGGGGTGAGAGGTGAAATCCAAAAAATAACTCAGTCTCTTACAATGACCTATTTTAGTAGCTTTAAATAAACAATTGATCTGCTCAGAATTTATTAAAAAACAGTTAATTAAACTGAGTTGCAGCATTGTATTTAGAGTACGATTCTTATTAGAAGCTAAAAAGGAAGTTTCTTCAATATCCCCCTTTCAATTTTTCAAAAAACAGGAATTACAAAACACTGATCAAATGCTGAAGATTTTGACATTAGCACAAAAGCAATTATTTTTGCCATTCATTATGTATTAAAATATTATCCATCCACCATGATGCTGCTGTGACCCACAAAAACTGCACAAGGCATTTTATGTAATGGCCTTCATAAGACCATATGCAAAGATTTCCAAATTCAAAACACATGGATATTACTACTGTCAACAATGATGGTTTGCCAAGGACATGGGGTGAGGAGAGGTGGGAGAGGTAGAGAGCAAGGATAAGAAAAGGATGCATGTCTGTGCTTACTTTAACTGGTAAGAAAATCCTAAACAAGAAAACATTTTGGGAAAAAAAAAGTGAAGTCTTACACTTATGTAAGGATTATTAAGATTAGTATAAGATTCTATTATTCCCTAATCAATAATATTCCAGTCTTACCACACTAAATCATCTTGATTCTATATATTATTCATCAAATAACCATAATACTTCCTCTAAAAATGTGTGTGTGTGTGTGTGTACATATATACAATCTGTGCTTCATTAACTGACTACACATTTCAGGCTATCCATGTCAAATCATGCCCTTTATTAATCATTTAATGTTTTAAAATTACATAATAAATAACACTGATCATAAACATCCACATCATGTACATATCCTGGTCAGTTTCCAAAAAGTAGAATGTCACCCCTGATCTCAAATTAAAAATCACACTGAGGGGCAAAGATAAAACTATATTGTATGTAAATGTTTTCTACGTTATAGTTTGACAAGAGAAAAAAGGGGGAGGGACGGTAGACAGGTATGTTTCATAAGCCAGAGAGAAAGATCAAGTCAGCATCAACAACTGACAGAGAGGGGCACCTGGGTGGCTCGGTGGGTTAAGCGTCCGCCTTTGGCTCAGGTTATGATCCCTGGGTCCTAGGACTGAGTCCCATATCTGGCTCATGGCTCAGGCAGAGAGCTTGCTTCTCCCTCCTCCCTGCTACTGCTCTCTCACTATCTCTGTCTTTCTCTCTCTCTCTCTCAAACAAATAAAATCCTAAAAAAAAAAAAAAAAAAAACATTGACAGAGAAATGGACAATGGTGAACAGGTATAAATACTTCAGAAAATTATTTGAGGTAAGCTACTAAATTTGAACATGTGTGTAGCCTACAACCCAGCAATTTCACTTGGGAGTATATAACAGAGAAATTCTTGCACAAATGCATGAGATTTGCATGTGAATGTTCATAGATGCAATATCTGTAATAACAAGGAGAAATGAAATCTTTGTGAAAGAGTAGGAAGTATGCATAGATCAATTCTGGATACCAAAGAATAATATAATTGTCACACTGGGGAGCATTAATGGTATTGAGTTACAAGCTAAGCCAGTTCCTTTTTTTTTTTTTTTTTTCCATGAAATATCATTTTTTCTAGAAAGAAAAACAGACAAACTATGATTATTCAGACTTGGGTAGAAAAAGAACCTGTCATTTAAAAGAAGAGAACTGATACTATGTGTTTCCAATAATAAAATTCGAGCTTTCAAATGAAGCTTAGACTTTTAGAAAACTTGTATCCATCACCATGAGCTTGACACTTTCTCATACTTGTCTATTCGGAGATTGATGGTGATATTGACAAATGGTACTGTTTTTATATTGTACAATGAAATCTGTCAACATTTGGAAGATCTGCACAACCAATATTTTCCACATGATTAAATGCATGATGTTATAAAATCATGCACAGGAAAGATCTACTCAAAAGGCAAGAAAAACTAATAAATTTAAAGTTACAAGTATAAAAATAGCACTGATATGGTTTCAGATTCTCCATTGTAACTAACTATTGAGAAACTATGCCTTATCTAGTATCGTTATAGAATCAAATAAAAATAGCTATAATTATCTGGAAAGGTTAAGATATTCCTTTTTCCAACTACAGATCTGTATGAGTCTGAATTTTTTTCATACCCTTCCAACACAAACAACAAATGAAATGTAAAAGCACATATGAGAATCCATCTGTCCTAATATTAAGCTAGACATTAAAGTGGTTTACAAAATATAAAACATCACTACTATTTTTTGTTTTGAAAAAATGGTCATTTTTCATAAGAAATGGTATTTATGTTAATATTTAATAATATTTTTAAACATTATGTATTTTAATGTTTCATTATATATTTTAAAAATACATACATTTTTTAAAATTTTGTTTTAATCTCTGGGGCACCTGGGTGGTTCAGTGGGTTAAAGCCTCTGCCTTTGGCTCAGGTCATGATCCCAGGGTCTTGGGATCCAGCCCCCCATCCAGCTCTCTGCTCAGCAGGGAGCCTGCTTCCCTCTCTCTCTCTGCCTGCCTCTCTGCCTACTTGTGATCTCTGTCAAATAAATAAAATCTTTAAAAAAAATTTTCTTTTAATCTCTAATATACCTAGTACCCATAGATATAATCCAAAAAAATAAAACCTCTTTGGGGTCCATAACAATTTTGAGAATATAGAGCATTTCTGAAAGGAAGAGGTTTGAGAACTATTGTCACAAGCAAAAAATACCCTAGGGGCGCCTGCGTGGCTCAGTGGGTTAAGCCTCTGCCTTTGGCTCAGGTCATGATCTCAGAGTCCTGGGATCGAGCCCCAAATCAGGCTCTCTGCTCGGCGGGGAGCCTGCTCCCCCCTGCTCTTTCTGCCTGCCTCTCTTGCCTACTTGTGATCTCTCTCTGTCAAATAAATAAATAAAATCTAAAAAAAAAACAAACAAACAAACAAACAAAAAAACTAAAACTTTGTAGATTAAAATTGTATCTGTTATCTCATACAACTTCTGAGGGAGGAATCCAGAAACAGCTTAGCTGGTGATTCTACCTCAGGGTTTCTCCTGACATTGTAGTAAACTAGGAGCCAGAGCTATAGTCTCTGACGACTTCATAAGAACTGGAAGAACTGCTCCAAGCTCATTCACCTGGCTATTGGTAGGAGGCTCGATATTTATAGCCAATTATATTTGTCTCTTTTTCCCCCTCTACCATGTTCTTTTCTTTAGTTTTTCCCATGTTATAGCTCAATAAAATATTAGGTTCAACTCATTAAGAAGCAAAGCCAACAAATTCACCATACTGTTCAATAAAAGGGTTTAATGACTCCCTACTCCACCACCACCACCAAAAAAGTAAAGACATGGAAGAAAAGTACTAATAATTACCTACCCTGTCCCCAAAACTAAAGAAAGCTACAGCAGTCCAATAGCATAGTACTGGCATAAACACAGACATACAGACCAATGGTATAAGCACAGAGAGCCCATAAAAAAACACTCACACACATGGTCAAATGATTTTTAACAAGGGTGACAAGAGCACAGAAAAGGAGAGTCTTTTCAACAAATGGTGCAAGAGAAACTATCCATATGTAAAAGAACGAAACTAAATGCTTACCTTATGCTATTAAGTCAAAATGAATCAAAGACTAAAACGTAAGACCTAAAACTATAAAACTATTAGAAGAAAACACAGGGGAAAAGCTTCATGGGATTGGATTTGGCAATGATTTCTTAAATATGACACCAAAAGCAAAAAGAGATAAACTGGATTATGTCAAATCAAAAACTTGTTGCATCAAAAGTATGACTGTAATTTATAATAAAAATTATACATTAGGTTTTCATCACCATTTCTGGAAGAGCTCCAAAAACCCTTGGAATTTCCTAAGTGATAAGAGCAACAAAAATGTCTTTTGCTTATGCATAACAAGCCCCATTCAACCACCAATGAGTTTATGTTTACAAGATGATTTTTTAGAAAGACCCTAAGATTGGGGGCTGGTTGCCACAGCAATCAACCAGGATTAAAGGGTTAGAACTTTCAACCAGATCCCCTATCAACACCTCCCCTGCCCCCACCCACCACCACCTCAGGGAGGGGTTAGGAGCTGGAGGTTGAGTTAATCACCAATAGCCAATAATTTATCAATCATGCCTATGTAAGGAGACCTCCTTAAAAACTCAAGGATTAAGGTATGGAGAGATTCTAGGTTGGTGAACATACAAAGAAAGCACCCAGAGAGAGCAGAGAAGCTCCATGCCTTTTCCCACACAACTTACCCTATGGATCTCTTCCATCTGGCTGTTCTTGAATTATAATCTTTTAAAACAAACCAGTAATCTGGTAAGTAAAACGTTTTCCTGTGTTTTTTGAAACACTCTAGAAAATTAATCAAATCTAAGGTAAGGGTTGTGGGAGCCTCCTATTTATAGTCATTTAGTACAAAGTACAGGTAATAACCGGACTTTCAATTGGTTATGGCGGGGGGGTGGGGGGGTTGGGGGTGCAGGAACAGTCTTGTGGGACTAACCCCTTAAACTGTGAGATTTGACACTATCTCCAAGTAAATGGTGTCAGAATTGTTACACTGTATGATACCAGCTGGTGTCACACAACTGTTGATGTGAGGAACATACATTTGGTGTCAAAAGTAAAGGTGTAGTAGGGTACTGAGAATACAGGAGACACACAGGAGTGTTTTTCCTTTACATACAATATAAGGCGGCGGTGAATGGGGAGTTGTTCAAAGAATGCAAAGTTTTAGTTCTGCAAGATGAAAGAGTTCTGGAGATTGGTTTCATAACAATGTGAATGTCCTTAAACACTCAAAAAACAGAATAAGTCATGCTATATTCATGCCAATATATATACAACATACACAAGATTACAGTTTAAGATATATAAAATCAATTCACCACTATATATAGTTTTTAAATTCTCACCTGATTTCTTTGTGTTAATTCATTAAGTGAAATTTTAAGTTTTTGTAGTTCCTGTACATATACAGCAACTTCCTGGGGGCCTTTCGCAAGTTCACTCCTTAGCTGGCTTATTGTGGCCTTAAAAAAAGAAAGAAAAAAAAATTAGAGAAAACTAAAATGGAAAAGGAAATGGGAGTATCCAAAGGTTTTTAAGTTATACAGATTTCTGTCACTGTTGTTGTTAAATTGAAAAAATACTTAGAAGTTTCAACTTAGTTCTTTTTCCTGCATATCTGAAAATTTAACCAAAATGCACAACTTCATTTTGCATGAAATGAAGAGTTGGCATCCAACTTTAAGAGTCTGAGTCAGCATCAAACTATAAACTTGAATTTACTGGCTCTGAAACTCTGTACTTTAATCCTTCTGAATTTAAAGAAGATATGCAGGGCACCTGGGTGGCTCAGTGGATTAAGCCTCTGCCTTTGGCTCAGGTTATGAACTCAGGGTCCTGGGATCTAGTCCTGCATCGGGCTCTCTGCTCAGCAGGGAGCCTGCTTCCCCCCTCTCTCTCTACCTACCTCCCTGCCTACTTGTGATCTCTCTCTCTCTCTCTGTCAAATAAATAAATGAAATTTTTAAAAAATAAAGAAAGAAAGAAGATATTACTATATTCTCTCCCAATTTCTATAGGAAATTTCCTTTTAATTAAAAAACATGTTAAATAAATGCAAACATACAATACAGAATCACCTTGGAAAGGTGGTAAATCATCTTTTTTAGTATAATTTTAAGTCTTTGTCCAAAGCAGTTATATAGTTTTATTTGATATAGTTTCATTAAGCTGGGCCACTCTGTGATCAGGTATAACAGCTGGATGTGAATTTGCTTTAATGTGTTTTAACATTTTTTAATGACATTAAGACAATGGTTTCATCATTTCAAAATAAAAGAAAAGTAATCAAAGATCTTGGAAACAGAAACTTCCTACACATGAGAGTTTCAACAACTGGGGAGAGAGAGACTTAAGTACTGGTTTTTAAGTATGGTTTCCTGAAAGTGAACTAACAGAGTAACTTATGTTTCTAATATTGCTTATTGGCTTCACTTTTTACATTCCCAAAGCAACAATCATTTTCATTGTCTATATTCTTTATTAGTAAATAAACTGCCTATGAAAAAGATACAAATTTTTAAAAATTATTCCTAATAAACCCATCAGTAGTTATCTATATCCAACATTACAAATAAGTACTTTCATTTTTAAGGGAGAAACCTTAGACAGCTATCAATTTATTTTGACAATAATGCCAAGAGATCTTCCACTACTCTTCGTTTGGAAACCCTTCTAGTATGTGTGACACTTTTTGTTTTTTAAAAAGGATTCATATTGGTGGTATATATCTCTTCATCCATCACAGTGCTTTGGTTTAAAGTTTTGGAAACCATCTTATAAAGGAAGTTAAGTAATTAAACTGAATGATCAAATACTTGGGCTTATATTATTTTAATAATCGTAAGTTAAAAAACTAGTTTTTTGAGTGTTTTCCAAACTGTCTTAAAGTCAGTTAAGACTTTTAAAAACTTTTAAAAACATTTCAAAAATGTTTTTATGAATAGCAGCATGGTCTGACCTTTTAAGGAAAACATTCATGTAAATAAACCAATTCTAATACAATGAAAGGCAATGTGTCATACTGCTTTACCGTTACAGCTTATATAGCATGTTTCAATAATAACTGATATGTGCTACTGTATACTTAAGGAAATGTTGGGGGTTTTTCTTGTTTTTAAATAGGTGTGGAACCCTGTGTGGGGCTTGAACTCATAACCCTGAGATCAAGACCTGAGCCAAGATTAAGAGTCAGACACTTAACTGAGCCACTCCGGCGCCCCAAAGAAGGAAATGTTTAAATATTTGTTTTTTTAACTATAGTCAAGTTAAAGGTATATTCTAATAACTTCTTTCTTAAATTGACCATGTAACCTTTTCATTGATATTGGGAGTTTATTTCAAACTGCTATTTCCAACAACTCTGAATCTCAGATCATTTTCTGTTAGTAACATTATGGATGTTAACAGAAATATTAGGAATAGTTCGGCTATTTTAAATTACTATGTATCAAAGGATTTAGCAGAGTAACACATAATAAATAAAAATAACAGTATATATTAAGATATAAATTATGAGTATATTTCATTAAAATACCATGATTCTGCATTTAAGTATATTAGATATAGTAAGCCAAGAGTAACATCTATCGATTTGCTAATTAACTCCAAAATGTAGAAACAACAAGCAAAATATAAAGGAAAAATACCCAAAAATATCTTGTTATATTTTACAGTTTTTAGATACATTCATATAAATGATTTTATAATTTTAATATCTTAAGAACTAGATATTAGGTGTATCATTTATCCTTTACACACTAAATATGTACTCTTTAGCAAGTATTTGAAATTTTTTATTTTACTCAAGGGTGGAAAAAGAAAGATGTGGAAGAATTTATACCAAAAGGTATATTTTAGTCATGGGAAGGGGAGGAGGGGAGTGAATTACAGAAATCACCTTCTTGTTTTACTTTATGAATCACTGTAATCTTTCCAATGATCATGTATTATGATTTGTATAGGGGAAAAAATAAAAATTGTAAAAAGTCAAAATTTGCAAGGAAATAAATAAAACCCTTGTTCAAATATGACTATGGGTGAAATTCAAACAAAGATGCCTCTCCACATCAACTTTTCTCACTATTTAACAGGCCAGACTCAGCTGTGCCTTGAGACTTTAATAGCTGTACTGCCTCTTCCCGGGAATGATCGCTCCCAATTCTTTACACTGATTCTTGCTTACTTCTCACACATATCCTCCTTAAGAAGACGTTCCCTGATCATTCTATCTAAAATTGTCCTTCATTATTGCCAGCTCCACTACACTACTGCCCATACATACACCCTGCTTTATTTTTCTTTTTTTTTCCACCCAGTTGCCCTGTCCCTCCACCCCCTTTCAGAAACTCTCAGCTTGTTTGTTTCCTATGATTAAGAGTCTCTTATGGTTTGTCTCCCTCTCTGGTTTCCCCTTATTTTTCCCTCCCTTCCCCCATGATCCTCTATTTTGTTTCTTAAATTCTACGTATGAGTGAGAGCCTATGGTAATTGTCTCTGACTGACTTGTTTCGCTTAGCATAACAGCCTCTAGTTCCATCCACATTCTTGCAAATGGCAAGATTTCATTCTTCTTATGGTTGCGTAGCATTCCACACATATCACATCTTCTTTACCCATTCATCTACCAATGGACATCTGGGCTCTTTCCACAGTTCAGCTATTGTGGACATTGCTGCTATAAATGCTGAGGTGCTGATGCCCCTTCAGATCACTACATTTGTGTCTTTGGGGTAAATACGTAGTAGTGCAATTGCTGGGTAGTAGTGTAGCTCTATTTTCAACTTTTTGATGACGTCTATACTGTTTTCAGAGTGACTTCACCAGCTTGCATTCCCACCAACAGTGTGGGAGGGTTCCCCTTTCTCTGCATCCTTGCCAACATCTGTCATTTCCTGACTTGTTAATTTTCCTGCTTTATTTTTCTTTATAGCACTTAGCATTAACTGACTTTCTATAATGATTTGGCTTACTTACATACTGTCTGGCTTCCACAAAGAAATATAACTGTATGAGAGCAGGCACTCTGTCTTGCTCACTATTGTATTCCCTACACCTAAAATAGTTGATGACCCTAGACATTCAAAAAATACTCACTAAAGAAATGAGTGATTTGTCTCCAAGGAGTTAATAAATTTTTGTTCCCAATATCAGACCCAATAAAATAGTCTGCATTTTCTTGGAGCCATGTTATTGAACTCAACACTGGATTTTTACTAAAAATCTTAAATTAAAAAATAATTAAGGAAAGAAAGTATTTAAGGTATTATTTAAGATATAATTAAGGAAAGATAAAGCTAATGCTTTAGAATTATAATTACTATTCTAATACTATATTACTATTAATAAATAATCATTTAAAGATGGATATAAATTTGCTTAATTAAAAAAATGAGTATCTTTGAAGTTCTGAGATTGCCTTAAAACACAAAATTGCCATATGACAATAGAAGGTGCTATGTATTACTCAAATTAAAAGCCTTCCAAAAAACACATTACCTCAAGTTTAAGCATCTCCATTAGAAAGCAGAAAAAAAAATAATAAAATGATGGATGAAAGGTGGAAGACAAGACTGACAAAAGTACACAATGAACATACAAATGTCCGAACATACTGTTAAATCTGATCTCTGATATTTACATACTTTTAAAAGACGTTTAAGTATTCTCTTTAATAACTATGCATGAGTATAATCATTTTTATTCCATCTTTATAAATATTTTAGCTTTTAAAATGAGTTTATTTGGAATACATTAAGATTCCTAAAAGATCATTTCCATTAAAGACCACACCAAATATAAGTTCATTACAGCTTTGATATTTTCAATAATGTATATTTTTTTTAAATAATGTGTTTTAACCCTTAAATCCTCAATTTCTGATCTATAACAGTATTTTCAAATGCTTTAGAATAAGTTATTTTTCTAAAATATCTAGACAAAAGAAAATTGTCAATGATTCATAAGGTATATATAAATGAAAGTAATGGAACATAAGAACATACTTAATATTACATGTTAGATTATGTCTTCCACCTCAATTACAAATACCAAATAAATCATTACATTTTTGGCTTCTTTAATTCCTTTTAATGTATTTTGTTTCAGACACAGTATATAGGTTCTGTGAAGTAGTAATATATAAAATAATTTTTTTCATTAAGTGTTACAATCCACCAACAAATTTGAGAATAGGATTGAATTTTATTAGATCAGTAAAATACATGTCATATATTTAAAAAGTAAGCAGAAGATAAAAACAAATGGGAGTTATAAACAAATAAATGAGATGGACTATCTAGACATTAATTTTTTAATATGAAAATGGTATGAGACATAATTCAAAAGTATTTTAAGTTGTATTCAATATAAATATTATAACATACAATATGACAAAATATAAAAAGTAATAACAGTAAGTATTAGGTCAAGATTAATAGCACAGATTTACTTATAAGGCAATTATCAGACCACCCAAAATGAGAGAAAATGATAAAGAAAGACTGCAGGCTTTGGAGAAGACCTGAGTTGTAAGCTTCCTTACATGAAGTGCATGCACTTAAATAATTTATTTACCTTCACTGAACCTCAGATTCCTTCCATAAAAAGCAAACATAATACTTCATTTATAGGTTAAAAGAAACAAACAAGACCATATATTTAAAGTACCTGGCATAGTATCAAAAACCTAGCGGTACTCAAAAAGTTAAGAGTTTGTTTCCAATAATAATATTACGCTGACTCTTTGTCTACCATTTCCTAAAGTTGTTCTAAAGACTTCAGTATAATGCAAGGTCTCAATCATTGCAAACCTATTTGCTAATTAAGTAGAAAGTAAATATTATCCTTGTTTTACTAAAAATATGATGAAATGTTAAGTCGCTATTCAGCAAGAATAAATTTATTTTAAAATTTATTTTAAGGGACACCTGGGTGGCTCAGTTGGTTAAGCAGCTGCCTTCGGCTCAGGTCATGATCCCAGCGTCCTAGGATCGAGTCCCGCATCAGGCTCCTTGCTCGGCCGGGAGCCTGCTTCTCCCTCTGCCTCTGTCTGCCACTCTGTCTGCCTGTGCTCACTCTCGCTCTCTCTCTCTCTCTGACAAATAAATAAACAAAATCTTTAAAAAAAAAATTTATTTTAAAACATTTAAAAAGAAAAATTTCATGAAAATGTAAAAGAAAATGTGCAGAATGGATTTCTATGCCATTTTTCTTCTCCAGAAACATCTTTCTGAGACGAAAAAAAAAATCATTGTTTCCCACAATCAACCTTGTTGACAGAAGGACAGTACAGGAAGACACTAAATCCTTTTCTCCCAAATCTTATGTAATTCTAGTTATACTTTTTCATCTTAAATGACCTCCTCATAACATATAAAGATAATTTAATCTACATGAATAAAAATGCAAATGTACAAAAATCTTACATATTAAACAAATTATTAAATAAACTATTACTCAGAAATATTTTCCCACATACATTTTTCCCAAAATGCAAGTAAATATGTAAATTTCTTCTCCCTGTTCAAATTTTACTTGTCTAGCAAGTAAATATGTAACTTGTAAATAAGTACTTGTAAATAAGTAACTCCATAATTCTCAGCTGGAAAAGGTCAGAGAGGATTGTACTTTAAAATAGATACATCATAAAAGTGTCATTACTGTGACTCAATTTTAGTCACCCTACTATATTTGTTTGGAAATTTCAAACAACATTAAAGGAAATGTTTTCGATCAAAAAGAGAATATAATTTTTTAAAAATTTGAGAAATACTAGTGGGAAGGCAGATTTAATAAAAATAATTCTTACTGAAACACAGAAATAAATGACTCAATTCACCCAAATTCAAGTATTTCTGCTTTCACATTATCTGAATGGGATTTTTCCTCATGAGACTTCCTTGATTCAGCATCTCCTTGATTACATAGTAGAACCGTTTAACTGGCTTCAGTAAGTTCATGAACCCCCTGAAATTGTTTTAAAAACTGTGGCATTATATGTCACTGGGCTACAAGATCACTTTTAGGAAATCTGCAGCTGAAATTCATAAACTTTAAAGTCTAAAGTACTAATCATCATAAAGTTTCATATGCCTATGCATGTAATACCCATAAACTTTCCTCCCATTAGGAGGAAGAAAAAGGATGACTTGGTTATCTATAATATAGATAACCATAGCTCATTGTATTACTAATTGTGAACAGAGTGGCTTTTAGATCACTAGCTTTAAAATTCCAAGAAAGAAACGCAAACTGAAATGTCACTATAACTCAACTTTTTAAACTGAAAATATGAAAAACAGAGCTCCACATCACATAAGAGAGCTTAAGAACTAAAAACAATTAATAGATTATTAATAGATTTTTAAAATTCTCTATAATACAGTATAAGGGGAAAAGGCTAGCATTTTTAAGCAAATATATTTATTACATATCCTAGAGCTTGTCATATACTGACATAATTATGTATCTCAAAGGCCAAAGTCAAGTCATGTGACAAATAGTAAAAGGAACTGAAAATGTTTATCCTGGAAGAGAAAGAACTCAGTAAATATGAACAGTCTTCAAATATCTCATGTGGAAAAAAGGAACAATTTATTCTGTGTAATTCCTAAGGAGAACTGGACCCAGTGCATGTAAATTACAGTAAAACAAATGTCGACTCAACAGAAACAGAACAGCTAACCTACAAAGAAATATGCACCTCCTAGAATACCTAACAAGTAAGTATCACTTATCAGATGCTATCTATAGCGGGGAATCCTGGGCAAAGTGTTAGACTTAGCTGATTTTTAAGATTTCTTTCAACAACATCCGTGATTCATACGCATAATTCAATAATTGGTAAGGGAGAAACAAACCTACAAGAAAATAAGTTTTTCCTAAATATGTTTTCTGAACAACATTGGTAATACAAATGTAAAAAATGAAATCATGCTTCCTTTACCTCTACCAAGCTGACGTAAACTCAATTACCACATTATCTCCCCACAATATATATCATTTATTAAATAAAACAATACTCTTACACATTCTTCTCTACATGTCTAGCTACATAAAGCAAAGTTAAATACTGTCTCTCAGATTAGACTGATTATATACAAATGTCATCAGAGCAAATGAAAGTCAAATACTGTTTTGACAGATCACTCAGAAAAATCTCAAATGTTGGCTTTACTCAATAGTATACACTAAACAAGTTAACAAAAGTCACATTTAGGCATACTGAACTTATTTACCTCTGAGTTGGCATATTCTGCCTGTAACTTTTTGCACTCATCTTTGAGTTTTTCAGATTCTTTCTCACATTCCAATGTCATGTTGTCCATTAGTGTTTGAACTTGTACCAGTTCTTTCTTTAGCACAGCAACATCTTCTATACCAGGTCTCTGAAGCTGTAGAGCACATTTTCATTAAAAAATAAGGTGAGAAAACTAAAAGAACACACATTTTTATATGGTTTTACTACAAAGACATCAAAATGAAAATAATCTTTGATATCAACTATTGGATTGCAAACATTGACCACTGATCTTTCCACCAACAAGCCTCTCCTCTTCCCAAAATATATGTCCTATTTAATAGTATTACCACTCAAGGCGCAAAATGGCAAATTCACAATTATTCTAAGTGCTTTATTTGCTTTCTTTCCTTCACAAACTACACCCAATGATCATAACAATCACTTGATAAATGTCACATTTTGAAGCATAAATGCCTCATCTTCTATCCTAGAAAACTGGTAATAAAAATAAAGGAGCTGATGTAAGCATAATTAGGGTTTGTTGCAGACTGGATATGGTTGATTTTATTGATATATTTATTGAACCCTAAATAAAGGACAGAAAGGAGTCAAGAGCAGATTCAAGCTTTTTACACCTTGGGAGACTGTTGAAGATGTGTAATACCAATGACAGAAACACAGCTGAGGAGGAAATATGATGACTTGATGTTACATTTGTTGAATTTGAAATGAAAGCTAGAAATGCAATTAGGAGTATCCTAAAAGTAGGTCGATTTATAAAACCAAAGTGCAAAGAAAGGTCAGGATCAGAAATGCAGATAGGAAAGAGCAAAAAGATGGATAACATTAAGATAGAAACAGCGAAAATGCTAAGCAAAAAGATAATATTAAGATAGAAACACAAATATATTAAGGTAATAAATTTTGCATCCTAGATTCCATTTCTATGTAAAAAATCCTATTAGTATATGGAATTTTTATTTCTTCCATTTTAGACAAGCTATGCTTTTAAAATTTTTCACCAGAGTATATATATCATTTTTAATTTGGAAAATTATAAAAGTACATTCCAATAAATGGTTTCTAAATTACCAGTTCAGTCTTCAGATCTTGAATTATAGTTGTTTCTTTGTTTAATTCTTCTGTCAGATGTGCCACTTTTTGGTCAGCAGCTTCTCGAAGACTCCTTTCTTCATCATATTTTGACTTTATATCTAATTTAAAAGAGTTATAAATATTAGTTTTATGACATTAACTCTAGGAAAGGACAGTTTTATGAAGTCCTATATATTATACAGTTTTATAAATTCCTGCATATTACACAATGCATATCTACATATCATTAATTCAAATTCACATTCCTTACATAACCATAAACACATACAGTAACTTTAACTTCTGATTACATGAAATGATGAACTTAAAATAATCAAATGTTTCTGTCTACCTGAATTCCATATAGCACAACACTATTACAAATTAGCTTGTTAATGTATCAATATGCTAATTGATAGCATTAACAAATATTACATCTATATTATTTAATTTCTTCAAAATGTTACCTATTAATCTTTAAGCATACCCCAAAAGAAAATTCACCTTCTCTAAATTTCAAGAATTCTACAGAGAAAATCAGTCCTTTGAAAGGAGGTGAGAGGACAAATTAATTTTTATAGCAATTCTACTATTAAATTCTAGTAATCACCACCATAGTATATAACAAATGCCTTCTCACACTAACACACAATTAATGCCTTATTTCTAGGCTCTATAATGGTAAAAAGGTTAAGAAGGTTGATGTACTAGCTAAAAAATCTGATTCAATTTACCTGCGATTTCCGTGGCAAGTTGGGCTGCTTTCTGTTCAAATAAGTCTTTCATTTGCTTAATATTAAAATTTTCTGTTTGGGCTTCTTCTAATTGTTGTTCCAAAGATTGTAGTTCTACAAAAAAAGTATCACAGTTATTCAAATACATAATTAATGCTAGTTATATTTCCTAAATTGTTATTACTTATATCCTAATCATTATAGGAAAGATAATCAACATGAAAAAAAAAGACAATCAACAGGAGTCTTATCATCTAATTGCAAATAGAATGTATCAACATTTCAAGAATTAAGTATATTGAATTCATTTAAGCCACAAGTCATAATTTATAAACATATAAAACAAATGAAAAGAATATTTAGCATCATGCCTAAATAATCCATAAATATTTGTTTCAAGATTATTTTGATTTCACATTTGTTATTTTCCTATGACCATCAACTAACCAAAGCAGAATATATTTTGCCTCTCTAAAATTTATTATAATGAGAAATGAAGTTAGAAATGATTTAAAATCAAGGTCTTATACAAAATAAAAGAATCAATTAAAATATACAGTCAACTCCTAATACTTCATTCTCATAAAAAGACTTCAGAGGGAAAGTAAATAGAACAGCTAACCTCAAAATATAATTTTGATTATTCATTGAGCATTCCTCTAGTTAAAGTCAATTACAAAGATGCTAGCTTCATCATTTTATTCCAAGAGAAAAGGAGTACATCACTCTTTAAAATAGTTTTAACTTTTCATTAAGCTATATTCATGTAATATTCTAGAAGTTTATTTATAACTACAGAATATAACGAATTAAGAAAACACTAAGAATTTTGTTGGCTGATTAAATTATGAACTTCAAAGGCAATATTCTAAATCTAAAATGTGACTATTATCTTCACTGTTTCAGAGCCAGAAAGTATAACCATAATACAAATTTATGTAGCAGACATCAGAGAAAAGGTAAAAAGTAAAAAAGAAGAATAAGCAAGGAGAAAAAGAAAAATGAAAAAACATCTGCTTTAAGTAAAGTTACCTGCTGCTGAGTCAGCCACCATTCCATCAGGCTTAGACTCCTCAATGAAAATAAGACATAAACAAACACATTAAAATGAAAAGAAAATACTATTACCATTGTAAATGTGAAAAAACAAAAAATCTCTAAAAGCCACATTCTGTGAGGTAAGTAGTAAGATTCTGATAACATTCTGGCCTGTTCACAATCTTCCAGATCTCTAAAGTAACATTAGGCAGACTGGCATAATTATCTACTTGCAGTCACTGGTTCTAAGAATTTTTTATGTTAATATAAAGTTATAATGGATCCCGCAATAAGATAGCATCTTAAATTCCATAAATTCAGTAAAAATACTTTTTTTTAATGCAGGCTTTCTGCTGGGCTTGAACTCACAACACTGAGATCAAGACCTGAGCTAAGATCAAGAGCTAGATGCTTGACTGAGCCACCCAGACACACCAGTAAAGATTTAAAAATAACATAAATTATTATCTTTATAAACACAGATTCTAAAACCAATACTTAAGTCAGCAGATAAGATTCATAATCTCATAGGGGCGCCCGGGTGGCTGTCAGTTAAGCATTAGACTCTTGGTTTTGGCTCAGCTCATGGTCTCAGGGTCTTGGGACAGAGCCCCATGTCAGGCTCCTTGCTCAGTGTGGAGTCTGCTTGAGATTTTCTGTCCCCCTTCCTTAACCCCACCCGCTCCGATCTCTCTCTCTCTCTTTCTCAAATAAATAATAAATAAACAAATCTCTTCCTTTTTAAAAGATTTATTTATCTTACAGAGAGAGAGAGAGAGAGAGCAAGTGGGCAGAGCAGCAGACAGAGGACAGACAGTGCAGGCTCAATCCCGGGACCCTGGGATCATAACCCAAGCCAAAGGCATATGTCTAACCAACTGAGCCACCCACACACCCAATAAATAAATCTTTAAAAAAATAAAAAAGATTCAATCCTATAACATATAAATTTTTGCATAAACTAATATATGCCATGAAGCTATCATTGCTAAAAAGTTTAGCATTAAAAGCACAAATTTTTAATTCGGAATTATAAATCATCATTTTAAAAAACAGAAATAAAGAATATATTCCATAAGGTTTAATTTATTATGTGCATTACAAATAAAACACTATATTGCCTAGTCATTATTTTCATTCTAAAAAAGTATACATATCTGAAAGAGTTTAATAAAGCATCTCAATGTATATCTGACTTTTTATTTTCCTGTACATTAGATTTAGACATACTAGTGCTAAAAATCATCAATATTTTAAATACATTGCCTCCAAAAGTAAATTTCCTAAATCAAGGCAATTTCATCTTGCAATGTGGAGAATTTATTTATTAAATTTGAAAAAGTCATCTCAAATGTAGTAAACAGTTTCCTCTGTTCTCAGGTACAAAAAAAAAAAAATACAGCACATGTTTTGTGAATTGTTAATGGCATCTCTGTAAAACATGAGTAAATGAACTGAAAGATTACTAAAAACGTCTTTCCGGGGCGCCTGGGTGGCTCAGTCGTTAAGTGCCTGCCTTCGGCTCAGGTCATGATTCCAGGGTCCTGGGATCAAGCCCCACATCAGGCTCCCTGCTCAGCAGAAAGCCTGCTTCTCCCTCTGCCTGCTGCTCCCCCTACTTGTGTGTGTGCTCTCTCTCTCTCTCTTTCTCACTATCAAACAAATAAATAAAATATTTTAAAAAAAAAGTCTTTCCTACCTCAAATGCAGAAGTGAGAAGTAATAAGACTGATACCTTGCTATTCATTTATTTGCATTTTTTCTAGTCCAAATGGAAATTTTTGGTGAAAAAACAAAAAGGCAAAAAGAAGGGCACCTGGGTGGTTCAGTCAGTTAAGTGTCTGCCTTGAGCTCAGTTCATGATCTCAGAGTTCTGAGACGGAGCCCTGCATCAGGTTCCCTGCCCAGTGGAAAGTCTACTTCTCCCTCTCCCTCTGCTGCTCTTCCTGCTTGTGCTCTCTTGCTCACGCACTCTCTCTCCCTCATATAAATAAATAAAATCTTTAAAAAAGGCAGTAAGAGTCACAATGTACTAATATGCAAAGGGATCACTAATTACTTAATAAAATGGTTAGAACTATTGTTGAAGGGTATCCACTTTATTCTTACAAATAAGAACTATATTTGGTAAAATTCATTATTCTATGATTCTTTATGTAACTGTAATACAGAAGCCAATATAATTTTATTTTTTTTTTAATTTTATTTACTTATTTGAGAGAGTGAGAGAGAGATCACAAGTAGGGGAAGGGTTAGAGGGAGAAGCAAACTCCCAGTCGAGCAGGGAGCCTGATGCAGGACTTGGTCCATGACCTGAGCCCAAAGCAGATACTTAACTGACCAAGCTATCCAGGTGTCCCAAAAGCCAATATAATTTTAATATAAAAATCATAATTGGTTAAGATATTTATTTATTTAAGATTTTATTTATTTATTTGACAGACAGAGATCACAAGTAGGCAGAGAGGCAGGCAGAGAGAGCAGAAGGGAAGCAGGCTCCCTGCTGAGCAGAGAGCCCGATGCAGGGCTCGAACCCAGGAACCTGGGATCATGATCTGAGGTGAAAGCAGAGGCTTTAACCCACTGAGCCACCCAGGCGCCCCAAGACATTTATTTAGAAAATACATTAAACAATGTATCAATAGACTCTCACTCCAGAGTAACCACTTGTGATACCAATGATTTTGGGTTTTTTCTATGCATTACTTTTATATAAAGCAGTGTGTATATGTGCGTGTATGTGTGTACATATAAATATACATATTTTTATTGTTTTTTAAAAATAACACTGGTTTAAAAAAAACTAAAATTGTTAATACAACCATTCCCCTACATTTTCAAATAATCTGCATAAATGTAAACAAAAAAGTAAATAATAGTTCTTTCCCTACTAACAGACAATTTAGTGATTTCTAATTTGTCACAACACAAATGCTCTGAAGAATTTCACTATTGTCTGAACCTGTATTTTTCAGTAATTTAGGTATACTGTCAGAAAATTAGAATAATGCATCCTGGTATGAAAAAAAATCCACAGGTAACTGATTCTTAATAGAACATCTTTAAGAAATTACATCTTAGCCTCCCAATTATTTGTTTGCTTTCACTAGAATTACAAAAGATATACACTCAAGGCTATAAATACAGATAAACAAATTAGAAGAAGTTATTTATTACAGGTCACCTGCTAACAAAATGCTTATTTTCAACGATGAAAATAAACAACTAATAAACACACTTTAAGTATTTAAAAGCATTTACTTGCTGCTGCAGCCCTTGAAATTTTTCTAATTCTTTCTTTAATTCTTCTGAGTACCATTTTTCTTCCTAAGGAGAAAAAAGGATATATTTTAATTTAGTAAATTTCCAAAGATTTATTATCTGAAACACTGTAAATAAACAAATATAATCATTTTTATTGTTACCTTAAGTGAAGCCTGAAGGTCTTGGACCTCTTGTCTAAGTAGTGTTATATCATCTCTAAACATAAATTGGGGGAAAAAAGGAATTAATAGTTAACGTCCTCTAATAACCTGGTCTCTTAATAAATCATGGTTAGTGACTATACATTAATATTCTAGTTTTCTCAATTAAAAAAAACGTTTTAGAATTTTACACATAGAATTTTATGTATACCCCTTAGAAAAATAATTTTATTCTGAAAGGTCACTGTTTATGAATAGAAAAACATCTTACCACTGAAATGATATAATCATTAAGTGCCTGAGCCAGAAACAAAATAACTCCCATTAATTTCCCAATAATAAGTATTAATAGCTTGCTATTGCAGTTAGGATAAAATCTGAACTCATTAACAAGGACTATACAATCTGGACAGTATAGACCCTGCCTTAATACCTTCCTCCTCATTGCCTCAGCTCAGGCAACTCTGGCTTCCTTCTGTTCCTTGAGTCCTATCAAACCTTCTCATATTCTATTGTCCTTCCCTCAGAGACAGTCTGACAAAGAACAGTGAGCACACTACTTGGGCCCTAACACACAAAACAGATAATATCACATGCACTCATAACAGCATATACTTCAAAGCGATTGTACTATACCGCTTCAGAGCAAGAGCCTCTCCTCCATGACTTGAGTCATTACCAGCATCATGAACTACCTCATAGTGTTTGAAAAGTTCATCAGCAGATCCAAGGGATTTCATACACTGGGGACATATGAAACCCTGTAGAAAGAGGCAGAAAAAGTTTACAAAATTCTGTTTAATACTGTAAGACAGCAATTTGTATATTATGAAATACAGTCAAATATTATACCAATGGTGCCATTAGTAGACTGTAATTTATGACATTAAGCCCAAAATCTGGTATTGTGTAAATGTACATCACTGTCTATTCTGGTTGAAGTTTATGAAATATGAAAAAACCCTTAAAACCATCTTTTAGGTTGAATAAATTGATGGCTAGAATACAGAATTCTAATTTGAGAATATAGTTCTAATCTAGAAGATTAGTTGAGAAGATCTATCATCATGTCCTTTCTCTCTCTTTCTAGATATGCCCCTTAGTAAAATAATATCTGCCCTAATCTACTTCATAGGAATGATAACAAAAAAACTAAAAACAAAGTATTATGATCCTTGAGTCCTATCAAGGAAAAGGAAATATAGTAAATAATTTATAATTACCACAGAATATCTATAATGATTAAGAAGTATTGTAGTACTACTGTATATACTGTAAATTCCTTGCTAACCTAAGATTAACACTGTAAAAGCCTAAAGTTAATAGTCCCATAAAATATTAAATGCTTATAAACAATCTCAGAATTATATGACTAAGGCATACAAAGTCCTGTATGAGTATTCCCTCAACGACCTAATCACTCTGATGCCTGAACACCTCACTCTGTTCAACTCTACTGACATTTTCAACTATTCTGACTTACTTATATTCTCTGAACACACCATGGTATCCCACATTTCTTTGCATATATTGCTTTCTCCCCCCAGCACTATGCTTAGTAGCTCGTCAAGTTTCTACTTTCACTAAAATAAACAACACACTGAAGCTTTTCATCCATTTTTCCATAATAGCTAGTGTAGTATTTCTGAACATACTCTGTATTTTCTACACTGAATATTTGTTTAATAAAATAAAATAACAACCAGCAAACTCAGCCATTAGAGCATGCAACTCTTCAAGGTTATGAATTCAAGCCCCAACTTGAACCTAGGGTATGGAGCCTACTTTAAACATAAATAAATAAGTAATAAAAGTATGAATGAACCTGACAGGGCAGAATTTGGAAAAAAACAGAAACAAAAACAAAAACAGAAGAGGGGTACCTAGGTAGCTCAGTGGGTTAAGCATCTACCTTCCACTCATAAGTTAAGCTCATAACTTCCACAGGTTATGAGCAGATCAAGTCCCACTTGATCTGACTCCCTGTTAGCAGGAAATCTGCTTCTCCCTCTTCCTCTACTCTTCCTCCCTGCTCATTCTCTCTCACACACTCAAATCAATAAAAATCTCTATTAAAAAAGAAGAGCTTTAACACCTTGCCAATTACAAAACTTTCCAAGGGATAGCCTGAGGAAAGTAATAAATACTCTGAAACAAGTAAAAACCAAAAAATTAATAAAAAACTTCTCCTTCCCTGGATGCTACAAAAACAGCATATCGTCATTTCTCATTTATGTATGCTGTGTGGCAGGACCAAGGCTTGTTGTATACTGAGGATACTGATACATAGACAAATATTACCAGACAATGGTACAATACAAGTAGATATAAAGAACTACAGGAACACAGGAAAAGAGGAATTCAAATCTGCCTGTGGCAGGAGTTACTGCTTTACAAAAAATGCACAGATACTCATATGTATTATGTATATGCATATACACACTAGACACTGGACACTGGAATTTGGTACTAAAGAATGAGTAGGAGTTACTTGTCAGAAATAAAAGAAAGGCATTCTAACAAAGGTATGGAAAGAGGTTTGAACAGTTGTGCTGCAATTGGGAAACAGAGGTGTGTCTTGATCACAGAGCCAGAGTGAGGGGCAGGGGTACAACAGGTAAATGAAGACAATGATCTCCTATGAAACTCCTGAAATGAGCAAAAAGAGCAGTATTAATGATGCACCTTTGGACATCTGAATGATGCCCTGAGGCTGCAGAGATATTTGATGCTCAGCACTGTCTTTAAATGAATGAATGTTCCTGGTCTATGTGCTAATCTAGCTGATGTTATGCTCTTTCTTTAAAAACCATCTATTATCTACCATCATGTTTCATAACAGCTCTACATTATGCCTAATTTGTCATTCTTATAACTTCTGTAATTAACATTACAGAACTTTGTTGTAATTAACATGCCTTTAGTGCAATAGAATATCAACCTCCATACCATTTAGTCTGTCATTTCTCTTTTGCATCTCAGCTTTTACTAGTAATCAGAAGACAAATTAGAATGTTCCCCAGAGAATCCACATACCAATTACACTATTTAATCTTTGTAACTTTGGCTTTTTGAGTACTGTCTCTACTTCCAGATTTTGCCTCTAGATATCTAAGGATTCAAGAAAGCTAATGATCACATTAAGGTATGCCATACCTTCTTAAAGCTTCTAAATATTACCAGGTTAATACTCCAGAAAGAACTGATTCATCCCTAAAGAGAAATTTTATAAATTCAGTAATATATATTTAATTATAGAAATAACCCCACCTAAGTGAATTCTCCAAATGATTCACCTAAGTGAATTTCCCATGCTTAAATAACACTTTAACTTTGAGACATTTATGGTAAAAATAAATCTTTCTAAAATACATATACTTTCTCATCTTCTTAAATAGATGATATTAAACTTGTTTGATGTCTCAGAGACATAAGCATTCATCACTGAATGGGTGGGTGACTTTATTAATTCTAGCCACTTTCATTTCTGTATCCACATTTTATGGTTTTTTCCTATACCCTGTTTTGACTTTTCACAATCATTTCTTAAAATTATTCACATGCTATATTTAATAATGTTAGCCTGATATAGATGAGAAGGATAAAGAAAAAACTTTATTAAAACCACATCACTCATTTAAAATGACAGTAACGGGCTCCCTGCTCGGCAGGGAGCCTGCTTCCCCTTCTCTCTGCCTGCCTCTCTGCCTACTTGTGATCTTTGTCAAATAAATAAATAAAATCTTTAAAATGACAGTAATATAAGCTAGAGTGAGTATCTGAGGGATGTCTCATGAACAGAATACATGATCTTTAGTTAATGGACCCTGTAATACTAATTCTGGATATTACAAGACTGCTTCTCTATTTTTTCTCAACCACCTTCAAGGGTTAACTAGGTCAATAACTTCCATAAAAATACTGTTAGTAAACAATAAAATACTAAAAACAACCAGCTACATTTATTTCCTTTGATCCTTCCAAACTTCCAAACACACACAGACATACCACACACACACACACAGTGTATTTAAGATTAAAAACAATAAGTCCCCTACTCTTAAGTTTCAGTTATCTCTAATCCTTTCTCAGATACACTGCAGCTAAGAACTTTCCCTAACTTGATACTTATGGTATCCCTGTTATACTAAGAGTTCTTTCAATTAAAAAGAAAGTTCTTAATTAAGTGATAAGTAGGTGATATTGGGTCTTTTCATTTTGGTTAACCCATAAAGAAGAAAAGCTGACACAGATGTTCTGAAAGGAAGACAGCTGGTAAAGTTCTAAGGAGAGCTCTAAGAATCTTTTATGCCTCTTTCTTTGCTGGCACCAGTTATCTAGTTTAACTGGTGTCCTCCTATAATGTACCCATTTTCCCCACCACTCTAGAAAATGTCTGGTTTAACTGTTTCCCAATGAAGTTTTTCTGGGTTCCCCTCAACTTGAATCACCACTGCACTCTTTTTGCAAATAATATTCATCAGAGAAATTTCCTGAGGTAGAGAGTATAACTTATTTACCTTTTTATCTCCTTTACTTACCAAAATACATGGTACATAAGAAGTACTCTATTAATATGCTAAATACATGAATATTTGATGAAATCCTTTTCTTATACAACAGCCAGACAGAAATACAAACATCTTTTTTTTGGGGGGGGGTCTTTCTGGGTACAAAAAGTTTCCTTCTTTTGTAAGATTTGCAAAGAAATGAAGGGAAAAAAGCCATGTTTCTTTTTATTTTTAGAATATTGCAGTAATTTTCAAAGGAAAGAGATATATTGAGATCACTAAGAAACTTTTGCCAGCCTGCAAATGGACAACAGTTCCCCTCACCAGCTTCCACCCTCAGTCATAGACATATACCAGTCCCACCCAGGACAGAGAAACATGTGGGTGATCCAGTATTAATGAGGAGTTTGTGCCATTCTGTCAGTCTCCTCAAGTCCAGGGTGTCAAAACAAAGACTGAAACAAGGGTAGATCCAAATTCTAATGCCCTATTTGATCTCAAATAAAAACAGTAACAATATGCTAAATCCTCTTTCTATATAAGAGTAAAAGCAGTTTAACCTAAAACATCTTAAAACATTCATTAGCATTAACTAAATAATAAAGATATAACTTATAGATATTGAAATCAAGTATCATTCACTTTACATTTCAAATTTCATGGCAAAATTTATACAAAAATATTAACTTAAGCTTTTATATTTGTTTACAGATTCACAAAAAGACAGCTGCAGAGAGTAAGGGCAACCAACCCAACTTCCCAAGAGCCTGTTTTCCTTATTGAACCTCTTTGAAGCATGCATAATTAAAGCAATCCATATTCCCTCTGTAGCATAAAAAGTTAAGCAACACCGAGGCAAGGAAAAACGAAACTATTTTGAGCAACCCATAACCAAGCTGCCAAAGCAAAATATACAGGACCCACAGTAACACTGGAGTCATTAAGAAGTTCCTGTCCTCTTGTCTCATTTTCAGCGTGCACTTGCTGGTAATGCTCCGACAAATCAATAGCAGTTATACATCTTTTCATACATAATGGACAGATGAAACCCTGTGAAATAACAACTTTTAGGAGGATGCACATAAAAAGTTATTTATAAATCAAAATATAACACAACAGGAAAATAATTAATATATCTCTTTATAATATATGTAAAGGAAATTTTCATAGTAACTATATACAAAAAGGGAAAGATCTATCCAAAGTAGGATGACTAAAAGTAGCTTCCATCCTTATGCTGGAAATTCCCACTGGTTCAATTTTATTTTAATTACCAGTTGCTTTACTTGGAATATTAATTACTCTTTTTGTTTAGGATACCTTGTCCTTATTTATCTGAGAGCCATTACTGGCAAGTTAACTTTAATTTTAGATCAAGAAATGACTGACAGTTACAACAGTTTTATGTGAGATAATATTCTCAACAAAAGAAGTACTTAAAATGAAAGCAATTTTTAATCTTCACCATATTCCAGTAGCCTAGATCCCATTTTTGCCCATACCCATAATTCTCAATAGGGGATCCTTCCTTCTAAATTCATGAGCCAAATAAAATCATTTTAAATCAATCTCCCTAATTCCCAACACCTAACAATATCTATATTTTAAAATGTGGGCTACCACACTGATCTATGGTTTAAAGTAAATAAAATGAAGACTGTAGTGAAGGATAATAGGTTATAAACACCAGGAGTTTTTGTGTCAAAAATAGATGTGGATTTGAGATTCAACCAATGCTGACTCTATGACCTTAAGGAAATCACTCTATTTTGCTAAATGCCAATTTCCTCATCTACAAAATGGGGCTAATGTTAGCACCTATTCCTCTAGATAAGAGGCTTAGTGGATGCATATAAGTGCTCAATAAATATTCTGTCACTAGATACATGGTTAGAGAGGAAAGAAAATGAAGCCAGGAAAGGCTGAAAGAGCAGAAGAAAAGACAGGAATTAAAAACCTGAAAATTTCAGCAAGGCCAAAGTAGTAGTAAGACTATGAGAAAGTTTTTGAGAGGGTAAGTAGTTGTAAGGAATGGGAACATTCAGTTTTAACATCTCAAGTCAAACTATTCTGCCCAATAATAAAGTGGAAAGTATTACCATGAACTTGAGAAGCTAGAAAAGAATAAAGATCACTAGAATTGCAAACATCAAGAACTGGGAAGTTAGGATGTTCCTTGAGTCACTAATGCCACTTGGGGTAATAGCAAAGGAGACAATGACTATAAAGAAATTCCCAAAGTGGGAGGCAAGGCAGGAAAGCAGTTAAGAGCTAGGCTTGGGCTTGAATCCTCGATTCACACCACTCTTAGTAGCTTATAGGACCTTCAATTTCCTCATCTGTGAAATGTAACAGTAACACCTACTTCATATGGGGACAGGGAGGGAAATCCTGATAATTAAATGAGATAATAGATGCTAAGTGTTTATCATAGCATCTGATACAAATAAAACAATCAATGTTAGTTATCATTAATATCATTATTCCTTTTGTTAACAACCCTTAAAAGAGGTTAACAAGGGGATGAAAGTAAGGAACATGAATTCTTTTTATTTTTTCTTTTTACTGATGAAAGAGTTATGTTCAGGCAACCACAGTCCAAAATGCTGGAACTATAGAATAATTACTTAAAAGACTGCATCATTGCATTTTTTTGCCATAATGGATTTATGTTGCCTCTCACTTCACTGGTTTCTTCACTATAAGCTTCCAGTACAATCACTTAATGATTCATTCAAAAAGTATGTACTGAATGTGATTACTATGTTCTAGCCATTATGCTACACTGCTGAGAACACAATGGTAAATAAGGCAAAATCCTACCCTCAGCAAGCTTACAGGCTTCTTGAAAAAGTTGCGATAGAAAATAATTACATTTTATACCCCACTAATCAGAAATCCTACTAGAACTACCTTCAAACCTTTAGAACCCTAGGACTTCACTACTACCACTCTGACCCAAGCCACTCCCACACTGCACATGGATGACTGCAACAGCCTTCCAACAGCCTCTCTGCTTTTACCCTTACCTCACCAACACTTTATTCTCCACAGAGCAGCAAGAACGTATCCTATAAAAATATAAATAAGTTTTGTCACTTTCCTTGTCAAAATTCTCCAAGGGCTTCCCATCTCACCAGGAGTAAAAAACCGAAGTCTGTACAAAGACCTAAAGGCAGGCCTAGAAGGCCCTGCATGAGGTGGCTTAATTACCTCCCAGATCCAATCTCTCCTCTACACCCCCCCCCCCGCTCCTTTTCTGACACGCTCGGAAGGCTCCCACCCCGGAGACTTTCTACTTGTCCCAGACAAATAGAACATGGTTGTTCCAGAAACCCACATGACTCATTTCCTCACTTCCTTCAGTTCTTCCTGAGCTATTCCCTTCTCAGAGAAGTCTTCCCTGACAATCCTATTTGAAATTGCAAGCACCCAAAACATTTCTATGACTCCTTTACTATTTTATTTTTCTCAATAACACCACTTATTTCCCTCTGTCCACTTCTAGTATGTTTTGGGTTTTTTTGCCTGTTTGCACCTACTAGGATGTAAGTTCTACAATGACAAAAATTCTTGAATTATTTTACTCCCTGCCATATCTCCAGCACCCAGAACAGTGTCTGACAATACATATTGGATAAATAAATGAGTCTTGGAATAATAATCATTACCAAAAAGATAGCAAATACAATCCCCCAGAAGCACATGGAAGAAGCATCTATTCCACATGTGAGTCAAGTAAGTTTACTGAAAAAGTAATTATCTGTAAAGAGACCTAAAGGACAATCAGATATTAACCAGGCCAAAAAAAAAAAAAAAAGTAAAAAAGAGCAGGTAAGGCATGGGGATCAGCATGCAGAAGTCCAGACATAAGAACAAACTTGGCACACCTTAAAAGCACGACTTCTGTATCCCTGGATCAAAGATCGTAAAGAAATACAACCACACATATAAGGTCAATTGATATCTCACAAAAAGAAAAATTTAATTCAATTGGGAAAGGGAACATTTTCAACTAATCATACTGAAACAACCATATATAGAACTGGTTTCGATATCCATATGAAAAAAACAAACCTCAACCACTATCTCATATCACATTCAATATTTTAAAATTATATAGACTTAGACACACACACCAAAATATCAGAGGTAAGCATAGCAGAAAGTCTTTGCAATCATGGGGTAGGAAAAAAAAAAATTGTAGAAGGACCCAAAACGCAATAACCTTGAGAGAAAAGGCTGATAAACTGGACTTTAAGAAAGTTAAAAACTTCTTCTCTTTGGAAGACACCATTAACAAAATGAAAAGCAAGCCACAGACTGAGAAAAAATATACACACTACATATATCTGATTGAGGTGTAAAGTCGAAAATTATGGCCCAATATTACACACCGCTTTGTTGACCGGTGATGGGAGAGCTTCAAATGGCCTAACTGCAAGTACCCTTCCCACTCTACTCCTACAGACAGAATCTTCTACTCAAACAACCGTCTTCTTGGAGCGCCTTACTGGCTTGGTCAGTAGAGCGCACAACTCTTGATCTTGAGATTGTGAGTTCAAGCCCCACTTCAGATGTAGAGATTTCTTAAAAAATAAAATCTTAAAAAAACAAAACCAAAAAGCCCTCCTCTTCACAGAGCCTGCTTATCCTTAAGTAGCAGGTTTCAGTTCCCTGCCAGTCCAGAGAATAATTCAGACAAGCCAGTCATAATCTCCTGCAGGAACCAAGGAGCACCTCACCCTCTTGGTATCATAAACCATGCTTCTCACAGCCCATAGTTGTTAGTTTTGTTCCCAAGTTCAATCCTCATATGGCCCTTCAAGGCATACAGTGTCCTCCTGGGCCATGAGTATATGTGACTAACAAACTGCTGTTGATTTCAACCTGTCCAGTGTCAGGTTAATTTTATGTTCACCAATTCCTATAAGCCTAAGACAGGAAACCTTCCTTAACCAATAGGCTAAAAAGGAGGCAATCAATATTCTGACAAAGGACTTGTACACAGAATAGACTAAAAAAAAAAAAAATTCTTACAGTTCAATAATAAAAAGATAAATAATCCAACTTTTAAAATGGTCAGATTTCCTGATGCAGACAAAATGGAATAGATATGCTTTTCCCAATTTCTCCTGCTAAGTATACCTAACATCCCTCCACATTATATATAAAACAAACATAAGAAAATTCTGAAAGGTAATGAGAAGGGAGACTCATGATCAAGGACTGACACAGTGATAAATACTCTGGGTTTTCTTTTGCCTCATATTTTCCAGACTGGGTGCTGAAGAAGCTGGCAACCTAGAAACTTCAATGGACACTTAAAAAAAAGCCTTCCTTCTCTACCCAAAAAGGACCAAGAAAATTCAGTGGGTACTAAGAATGTAAGGCAGACTAGAAAGGGATAAAGGGTGAACAAAGATGTTTGTTTCTGGCAACACATTATACTAAAGAGTCTGAACAACCATCCTAATGATAACAACTGAAGAATATAAAAGCTTGGGGGCACCTCCGTAGTTCAGCTGGTAAGTGTGAGACTTGATTTTGGCTCAGATCAAGATCTCAGGGTCCTAAGATCCAGCCTCCCACATCAGGCTAAGTGCTCAGAGGGCAGTCTGCATGAAATTCTCTCTCCCCAGAATTCTCCCTCTCCATCTCCCTCTGCCCCTTCCCACACTGTGCTCCCTCTCTCTCTTTCAAATAAATAAACAAATATTTTTTAAAATATTTTTTCATTAAATAATGAAATAATGTTTTCTTAGAATACATTCTGCATTATTTCTTAGAAATAATGTTTTCTTAGAAAACAAGAGAGAGTGCGAGGTGGGGGTGGGGAGGTGGAAGGAGACGGATAAGCAGACTCTACACTAAGCACAAGGCCTGACATGAAGCTCAGTTCCAGGAACCTGAGATCACGACTTGAGACCAAGAGTCAGATGCTTAACTGACAGAGCCACCCAGGTGCCCCAACAAATAAATCTTTAAAAAGAAAAAAAGAATATGAAAAATAATTTTTACATTACATATTATTTGTTTGATATAAACTAAACATGTAACTTCAAAATTCTTATGTTGAAATCCTAACCCCCAGTGTGATAGTATTAGGAGATGAGCCTTGGGAGGTGATTAGGTCGTGAGGGTGGAGCCTTCATGAATAGGACTAGTGCCTTTATAAAAGAAGCCTCAGACAGTTCTCTTGCCCCTTCAGCCATTTGAAGATGGCCTTCTATAAAACCAGAACCAGGCCCTCAGCAGACACACCTTGATCTTGAACGTCCCAGGCTCCAGAGCTCTGAGAAATAAATGTTGGTTGTTTAAGTCACTCAGTCTATAGTACTTTTGTTAGAACAACCCATACTAAGACAATATTATATATATATTATTACATAAAATAAAATATAACATAAATATGATATAAATAAAGCAAGGTATTACTTTATTTCTATTTCTTTAAAGTCCTGGAGACCCAGGTGGAAGGGTGGCTCAGTCAGTTAAGTGTCTGACTCTTGATCTCGACTCAGGTCTTGATCTGAGGGTAATGAGTTCAAGCTCTAAAAAATTAATTAATTAAAAAAAATAAAGTCCTGGAGATTGTATTTCAAATTCCATATAGATAGCCAATAAGGGAACAAAGTTCAAACCTATAATTTGTTCAAAGTGGGATGCCAACCTTAAGGTAAAAGGGAAACAAACCTTAGAGAGAGACTGACAGACACACAGACATATCATCCAAGACCTTAACAAGTACATACCCCAGCACTGGGCATATGAACATCTAGAGCAGTATTTGTCTGCCAATAGGAATAACTCATGACATAGGTAAAAACTAAAGTGGCAGGAGGAAGAGAGAATAAGATAAGAATGTGGGACAGAATGGAATCCAGAATACAAGAGAAAGGATTGAAATCTGATAAGAAAAGAAAACTGTCTTCCATGTATTAAAGTAAGAGAATAAAGGTGCAAATAGCTTTGATAACAAAATGAGGACATTCACCTAATAGCTCCTATTTTCCCAATGATATAAAAGGTGCCTGAGGGAAGGTGGGATTGGGTAAGACTTAGGAGAAATATGAGGATAAAGAAGAGAGTAAAACTATATCAGAGAGTAGGAAAATGACACTAATAAGAAACTATAGCAGGATTACCAGGCACTGCTCACTATCCACTGGAGATTTCTATTTATTTATTTATTGTGGTCTGACCGAGGTCAACAATTAAACTTGCTCTTAAAATTCAACTGATACTTTTCTCCTCACTCTCATGGTCTTGTTACATCTCATCATGGTTAATATCCATATACATGGAATCAGATGGCCAGAAAGAGACAAAACAGGGAAATGAATAGAGAGATAAATCCAGAAATCACAAGACAGAAGACAGACTCACCAACCAAGAGGTGCAGAAGTGGGGATCACAGAAAAGGGGACTGGGTAGGCAATACACTTGGGCCCAGAAAGGGGCAACTGACAGAAACTGTCAGAGCAGAATGTGAGTACGTCGATGTCTTAGAAACAGTATTATTGGTGGGCTTTATGCTCTTCTCTTTCCTTTCCCCTTTTTCTATAATGAGCAAATATTGTTCATTAAAAATAGTAATAACAAAGCAACTACTAAGGCTGATTTCTTCAAAAATTTGAGTTCCTTCTTAGATGTATTTACTTTCCCCATTAATTTTTAATAAACTATGAAAGATAAAAGTTCTTACAAAGTTGTAAACGAAGATAGCAAATAATGTACAGACTTTATGGATAACCTAATTTTTCATGAGCTCAATAGTTCATGACAGTGCAAACACTAATTAATTGGTAATTTTTATAAATAGATTTAAGATCTTCCATTAAGTTGAGATAACACTAGCACTGAAGATAAATTAACAATATTAATTTTGTCTTAATACACACTTTCTCAGTCTTAAAACTAAACACCAGGATTTTTCTATAAGTGTGATTCAAAAGTCACATTCCAGTTTATAAGAATGAGAGCCTTTCCTGCAAAAGTTTAAATTACTGATCATTTCTCCAAACACCTGCTCATTTTCCCTTAAATAGTACCAAATTTTATTGTGAAATTATTATTTCCATACCTCTGAAGAGCTTTCATTATTGACATCCACTGTGTTTATAGGAGCTGCTGATGAATCTAAATCAGAACCTTGAGAGCCAACTCTCCCAGGAGTCTGAAACAAAGAGAGAAGAAAAATTAGATATTAATAATATATTCATAAACTATTTAACAACCTAAACAGTAATCAGGGCTAGCCTTATACATAAAAGTAGATGTCCTCTCAATAAAAATAACAAACAGCACGAGCAGCTATCCTTTACCGAAGACTGTGCCTAGTACTGTATCAAGATCTCTGCCTGCATTCTCTCATTTTTAGTCTTTTAAAATTAATAAAAAGCTTATTTTTATATATAGTGCCTATAGTCTGCAACTCACTTTCACAAAAAAAGCTTATTTAATCATAATGACACCTCCAAAAGAGGCAGGACAGATGCTATCTCTATAGATGAGAAAACAGATTCAAAGTGGCTAAAAGATTTCTCAAGATTGTACTGTTAACAAAAATCAGAAAGAACCAAAATGCTGACCTTCTAATTTCCCTTGCATTGCTCTCTCCACCATATCAACTAAACTACAATAATTTGAGGGTAGCTAAAAAGATCAACACAGCCTATTCATGCCAATCATTAACAATCTATCTCCAATACCTGATATTTCATCACCAAAAATATATATAGTTTGAAGGTTCAAAGGTCTTTTTCTTTTTCTCTTGCAACACTTATCCTCTAACATTATCATTCATTAATACCTAGGTGTTACCTCAAAGGAACTGAAAAATCTAGTAAAACACTGGGCAAAAAGAAAGATTCTTAGAACACAACAACTAACTTAATAATCCTTAGCAAAAAACATTTATGATACATACCATCATTATTCTCACTTCACACAAAAGAGAACTGAGGTATGAAAACTTAAGTAATTTGCCCAAAATCACATGGCTAATCAATGGGAGAAAGGTTTTTAATTTGAGTAGTCTGGCTCAATCACTAAACCATACTGCTTTTCTGCTATACATCTCTGCTGAGATGCACCACCTCAAGCACCCAAGACTGAGTGCAATTCACTGTACTTGTCTCAACACGCAAACACCCTATTCATCACTATTAAATACTCAACATAAATGCTAAATAAGAAGGAAATGCTACCACTTTGAAATTCATCAATAAAAATGATTACGAAAGCTGCACTGAGGGGCACCTCAGCTCAGGTCATGATCTCAGGGTCTCAGGATCCAGCCCTTTGGCAGGCTCCCACTCAGTAAGAAGTCTGTTTCTCCCTCTTCCTCTGCCGCTCCCCCTACTTGTGCTCTTTCTTTCCCTCTGTCAAATAAATAAAATCTTAAAAAAAAAAAAAAAGCTGCATAGAAAAATGACAAAACATACACACTATAATTATGTATAAAAACTATGTAAGAGATTCAAGGGATATATATCCCAAAATAAAAATGATTTCTGTAGCAAGACACAGTTATGGATATATTGGATTTTAGGTCTTCAGGTTTTGGTTTTGCTCATTTTTTTTTTTTTAAGAATTCTAGATCCATAGTTAAATTACTTTTAAACTGAAATTTTTCTTGTCATTAAAAATAAGAAAAAAAAAAAGCAGACCTCTCCAAATTGGATGATCCACATTCCTGTCATATTTTCCCAAAATGTAACCTTCTAAAACTTTGTAAACTTACCCAGAGTATGACTTGTGTTCATTTAAAATCCATAAAATTCTTATTTTTAACTCTTCTATCAGCTATCCTCCTCTAAAAAACAAAGTAAGATTCTGGGACGCCTGGGTGGCTCAGTTGGTTAAAAACAAAGTAAGATTCTTTCCTAAAATGGTATGCTTGAGACACGAATTTATAAATAAATAAAAGCCAGCTATCTAGATTTGATGATACTTATGCATCTGGCAAAAAGGTAGCTCAGTGGTGAAAAGACCCTTTAAATTATATACTGAATATATAGAATTATATAAAACTAGAAATTCAGGGGCGCCTGGGTGGCTCAGCGGGTTGAAGCCTCTGCCTTCAGCTTGGGTGGGGTCGTAGGATTGAGCCCCCGCATCAGGCTCTCTGCTCGGCGGGGGGCCTGCTTCCCCCTCTCTCTCTGCCTGTCTCTCTGCCTACTTGTGATCTCTGTCTGTCAGGTAAATAAATAAAATCTTTAAAAAAAAAAAAAAAACTAGAAATTCATTTTTGACCCATCAACATTTCAATAGCTTCACACCATAATGGTTTATAAAACTAGTGACCCCATCCTCAAATGAACCGGAAACTAAAGCTGTGTCTCCCAAGAGTTTATATTTTCCCCATTTCTGTATCATTTACTTTTCCAAAGTACAGGTGACTTTTCATCTGAGATTTACCTTCCCTGTGAAGTAAGCAATTCAAAGATATATCTATACAATCCTATTACTGCCACTAAAAATATTTTTTCTTAAATTTGCCTAAAGTAGTCCTAATAAACAGACCTAAGTAAGCCCAAGAGGCATGGGAAGTAAAAGGAAAAACGAGAGAAACTATTGACACTTTTTCATACCCGTATTTTAAACACATTCCCCCTAATTATTGCCAAACTGTCTAATATCTTCTTGTTCAGCTCTTGGGTTGCCAAAATCCCATTATTTTAATGAGAAGTCCAATTACAGTAATGATGATCCTGAAGAAACAATATGAAGTATTCTAATTTTTCTACTTCTATAAGTTTTACTTTGTGAAAAACAACAGAATAATTTCTAGTAGGGATGCCTGAGTGGCTCAGTCAGTTAAGCATCTATCTTCAGCTCAGATCATGATCCCAGCCAGGGTCCTGGGATGGAGCTTGCCCCTCGGTGGTGTTAGGCTGAGCCTGCTTCTTCCTCTCCCTCTACCACTCCTCCTGCTTGTACTCTCTTACACACACACACACACTCTCTCTCTCTCTCTCTTTTTCTCTCTCTCTGTGTCAAATAAATAAAATCTTTTTTTTTTAAAGGAACAATTTATGCTAAAAATTTAAAGTAACAGGGAGATAAATATCTTCCAAATTATGCTTTTATAGAAAAGTGCTACCTAAATTTAGGTATATTTTACAGTAACCAAAAAGTATGTAACACATCTATTCATCTCCCATGAAGCATCCAGCATTCTGGAAGGCTCTGGATGTCAAAAGGACTGGGGACAGCATAAGAGAAACAAGGACCATGCCCTGGGGCATGTAAACAAAAAGAGGTAGGAAAAAACTTGAAAAAAATTAAATGCTAAATGGAAGAGCTGTGAATGCAAGTAGAGTTCTGAGAAAAAAATAGATCAATGCTAGTTCTGATATCTGGAAAAAAAAAATTAATGGGGGGGTGGGAGGTTGGGGTACCAGGTGGTGGGTATTATAAAGGGCACGGATTGCATGGAGCACTGGGTGTGGTGAAAAAATAATGAATACTGTTTTTCTGAAAATAAATAAATCAATTTAATAAAAAAAAAAAGAAAAAAATTAATTCCTTGAAGGAAAAGTTAAATTTACTTAAGTGACAATCATTCCAACTAGACAAAATTTAAAAATACACAAAAGCAGAGAATACAGAAAAAAGAACACTGATTTTTTTAAAAGATTTATTTATTTTAGAGAAAGAGAGAAGGGAGGGGGAGGGACAGGGAGAGAGAATCTCCCGAAGACTCCCTGCTGAGCAAGGAACCCGCCAAAGGGGCTCAATCTCACAACCCTGAGATCATGACCTGAGTTGAAATCAAGTGTTGGTACACTCAACTGACTGAGCCACCCCAGCACCTCAATAAGAACACTGTATTTAAAGAAAAGTAAATAAATGTGTTGGACAGAAAGTTATACACACACACACACACACACACACACACACAAATATTAAATACGTTAGACTGATAATACAGAATGGGTAGGGGATATAAAACACTTAAATACACTATGGTAAACAGAGAATGGCCACAACTCTGGTCCAGACAGCACTTGCAGTTAACACAGACACCAAGCTGCCTCAGTTCCAAAGATCAATAACAGATAAAGAATTTTTAAGTATTAAAGAGGTAGAACCATGTTCAAAAACAAGGTAAGTATCTCAGTAGACCAAAAAAATAAAACAGAAATACACAGAGTATAGAGTATAGAGTTCTGGGACCTAAAATAGGTAGAGGCAACCAAATTCTTACAGGATAAAAGGGACCAAAATGCCCCACATCTGCTAGGCATCAAGAAGCTTGGCCCAGGGCGCCTGGGTGGCTCAGTGGGTTGGGCCGCTGCCTTCGGCTCGGGTCATGATCTCAGGGTCCTGGGATCGAGTCCCACATCAGGCTCTCTGCTCAGCATGGAGCCTGCTCCCTCCTCTCTCTCTCTGCCTGCCTCTCTGCCTACTTGTGATCTCTCTCTGTCAAATAAATAAATAAAATCTTTAAAAAAAAAAAAAAAAAGAAGAAGCTTGGCCCACTATGGGAACTCAGAAAGTGGAACACAGTTACGGCCCTTGCCATGAACAGAAAAATTTTTAAAGGGTGTAAATTCCATCAAGCCCTATATGTGGGCTTGATGTCTGATCAAAACTTTTTTTTTTAAAGATTTTATTTATTATCTATTATTTGTTTGACAGACAGAGATCACAAGTAGGCAGTAGGCAGGAGACAGGCAGAGAGAGAGGAAGGGACACAGGCTCCCCACTGAGCAGAGAGCACAACAGGGGGCTCGATCCCAGGACCTGAGCCAAAGGCAGAGGCTTTAACCCACTGAACCACCCAGATGCCCCTGATCAAAACTTTTATAGGCAGGGATAAATAGGTATTCTAAGCAAAGTGTTATATGTAATCTGTATATTCAAAACAAAGAAATGGTTAACTAAATTATGACATACCCACTCAACAAATCTGACAATTAAAAGTATGAGGTTTACTAGAAAAATGATAATGCATGTGATACAATGTTAAATTTGTAAGAGGCAAAGTACAAAGTTTAGATATATTATAACTTTGATTATATAAAAATATAAACACAAAGAAACTAAAAGTTCATATAAGACTGATGAGTTTTATGTTAGGGTTATTTTTGTTGTTGTTACTATTTTTTCCTTATGTAATTAAAAGGATAATGATGGGGCGCCTGGGTGGCCCAGTTGGTTAAGTATATGACTCTTGATCTCAATTTAGGTTATGATCTCAGGGTTGTGAGGTCAAGCCCCATGATGGGCTCCCTGCTCAGTGCAGAGTCTGCTTGAGATTTTCTCTCTCCCTCTCTCTGCCCCTCCCCTTATTCTCTCTCTAAAATAAATAAATCTTTTCTAAAATTGATTAAGTAATTAAATAAAAGGATGAGATTTGTATTGATGGGTTTTGTTAAGCACCAACCCACCTCCCCCAAAAAAATTTCATTAGTTTTTTTTCATACTATTTAATTTCTCAATTTTTAAAAAAATTAAATTTAAAAAAATATTTGGGGTTGCAAAAAGATCCAGAAAATTACAGTCTAACACCCTTCATTAATGTTTAGTTGCTTTGCCCAAAGTGATCAACATTTGAACATACAGGGGTAAAGTTTATAAATTTCAACCAAGTAAGAGTTGATGCCTGCAATATATAGGCTACTCTACATTATTGGTAGTATAAAAATTGATTCCTATACCAATAATTATAAGATCAATATAAAGCAGCATTAATCTCTGCAAAAACTGCTACTGAAGAATTAAATATAGGCCTTTGATGAAAGAACAGAACTTCACTGGAGAAAGAAAAAGTTATCATTGTTTACTGTACACAATACCATGGAAGAAAATATCACTTTCCTAGAAGTTTTAACAATATGAAGTTTCTTTGAAATACATATCTGGGGCACCTGGGTGGCTCAGTTCATTAAGCAACTGCCTTCCGCTCAGGTCATGATCCTGGAGTCACAGGATTGAGCCCCACAACGGGCTCCCTGCTCAGCAGGGAGTCTGCTTCTCCATCTGACCTCTCTCCTCTCATGCGCTCGCTCTCTCATTCTCTCTCTCTCAAATAAATAAAATCTTTTAAATACATATCTGACTTCAGACCAGTTGTTTATTGAATACAATTTAAATAATCTATGTGAAAATCCTTAATGCACTGCTATAATACAAAGCAAGCAGCAGCTGTATCTTCCACTGTCACTAAAAATCTTTATCTAATAACAAAGAAAAATAGAGCCAAAACCAGCATCTAGTAGCACATAAGAAACAACTGTTTTTTTATTTTTTTAAGATTTTATTTATTTATTTGACAAAGAGAGGGAGAGCACACAAGCAGGAGGAGCAGCAGAGGAAGAGAGAGAAGCAGGCTTTCCACTAAGCAGAGAGGCCGATGTGGGACTCATCACCCTGGGATCATGACCTAAGCCAAAGGCAGGCACTTAACAAATGTGCCACCCAGGTGCCCCAAAAGAACTATTTTTTAGATGAACAACAAAAGTTTCCCTAATACTAGTGATATGCCAGGTCAAAGTTTCCAAACTCCCAATATATTCTCCCTACCCCACCAACTCTACATTTGATTTTACTCTAAGATCAAGTAGGAAGAGAGCAAAAATTTCATTGGTAAAATAAATCAGGTTCCCAACCTAATTGCTACTAATGATAATGAACCCACCTCTAAATCCTACCCACCCGCAAAGCATTAAAACTGACTAAAATTTTAAGTAGAACAGTCTCTGCAGGTAGAAGAGATGTAATAAATGAATAAGCAAATGCACAACCCATACCACTCTAGCTAAAACCAGGTAAAAAAGAAGGCAAACCAGCAAAAGCTGAGTTAATAATAGATTAATTTGCAGAGAACCTGAGTTGACTAAAAATAAATGCTTTTGCAAAAAATTTGAAGAAAACATTGCTATATGATACTATGCACACTTTTTATACTTAGCTAAATTAGTTCTGAAACTGGAAAGAATACTAGTATTAGAAATTAAATAACAGACAACCTCAAAATCTTGGGGATTTATCAGACATCTAGAAATATTTCTTATAAAATGTAACTTTCAGCATTGATTGTGTTACTCTATTTCACCCTTGGTCTACCACAAAAACCACTTAGGAAGATTTTCACAAATTCTAAGTTTGACAAGCCAGCTGCAAACATGCAGATCACCTTGACAAGAGTGCTTTAAATACATAACCTGATCCTTGTGCTACAATTGGATAACCCAATTATATCTTAGGCCCCTCAGTACTACTCCCATACTATTGAGAGCTAAGAACTTACCACATACAGATGAAGTGAAAAGGTACATTTGCAAAAGACAAGTACTATTCCTTGGCAGGGGGGGGGATGGTTTAAATTTCATGAAAAGCATTTCAAGGCTTCCCAAGGGAGTTTTCAGGCGCAACCTCTTAGTTTACCACATACTCTCTAGATGATATCATCTACTTCCTTAATTTTAATTAACCCCAGTGTTAACAAAAAATAAAGCTCTAGGGGCACCTGGGTGGCTCAGTCAGTTGAGCATCTGACTCTTGATTTCAGTGCAGGTCATGATTTCAGGGTCATGAGATAGAGCCCCCATTGGGCTCCATATTGGACATGGAGTCGGTTTAAGATTTTCTCTCTCCCTCTCCCCCGGACCTCCTCCCACCCCTATTCATGCTCTCTCTCTCTCTTTCTCAAAAAAAAACCTGTAAATCTAATCCAGATCTCTGCTGAACTTCAAATTCTTATTTTCCTGTTCCATAAATATCTCTACCTGAATGCCCTGAAAGCACACCAAAGCCAGCATATTCAAAACCAAATTACCTTTTTTCATAAATCTTTCACCCATTTGCATTCTCTACCGCAAATAACAGAAACAGCACACAGCCACCTTGCCTAAATCCAAAGCATTGTTACCCTTAACTTCCCTCCTCCTTAACCTTCATATCCAATCATCTACATAAATTCTGAATCTATCCTTTCTCCAACTCCTTTGCTATTACTTCAGTTCAAGATGCCATCATCTCTCACCTAGACTATAAAGGAGAGACCTAATTTAGCACTCTATACTTCTATACCCACATTTCCAATTGCTTTCCCTAAACACCTCAAATGAATCATATCCAAAATTAAACCATTCATTTATCTCAACCCTTTACCATCCCAGAGGAAAAGTTTTCTTTTCCTCCTATGTTCTCCAGCATAGTTAATAATAATACTTTTATTAAAAGCTCAATTAGGGGCACCTGAGTGGCTCAGTGGGTTAAGCCTCTGCCTTCAGCTCAGGTCATGATCTCAGTGTCCTGGGATCAAGCCCCGCATCGGGCTCTCTGCTCTGCAGGGAGCCTGCTTCCCCCTCCTGCTCTGCCTGCCTCTCTATCTACTTGTGATCTCTCTCTCTCTCTCTGTCAAAAACAATAAATAAAAATAAAATAAAATAAAACCTCAGTTAAAATCGATGTGAACCGGAATAGAAATTTGCACACCAAAGTTCATACCAGCATTAGTCACAATAGCTAAAAGATGGGAACACCCCAATGTTCATTGATGGGTAAATGGATAAACAAAATGTGGTATACACATACAATGGAGTATTACCAACATTTAAAAGGAAGGAAATTTTAATACATGCTACATACAATATGGATAAACCTAGGAAGACGGGTTTTATGCTAGGTGAAATAAGCCAAAGACACAAATGGACTAGTATGTACAGCTTCATTTATATGAGGTACCTAGAAAAACCAAATTCATACAGACAGAAAGTAGAAGAATAGTTACCAGAGGGTAGGAGGTACAGGAAATAAGAAGTTACTGTTGAATGGTACAGTTTCAGTGTGGGATGATAAAACCTAGAGACAGTTCTGATGGATGCAGAAAAATATGAATGTACTTAATGCCACTGAATTGTACATTTTAAAATGGAAAATTTTAGGGGTGCCTAGGTGGCTCAGTCAGTTAAGCATCTGCCTTTGGCGAAGGACATGATCCCAGAGTCCTAGGATCGAGCCCTGCCCTGGGTTCCCTGTTCAGTGAAGAGCCTGCTTCTCCCTCTACTTGTGCTCTCTCTCTGTCAAATAAAGAAATAAAATCTTTAAAAATAAAGTAAAATGGAAAATTTGATACTCTGGTTTCTCTTCAGATCGCATAAATCTTTTTTTTTTTTTTTTGCCTTTTAAAATGGCAAATTTTATATCACCACAATTTTCAAAATTTAAAAACTTCTTAAAAACCTAGCTGAATCTCAAGTTGCTGTTAAACCAACCACCTGGAAAATAGCTATTTCAAGTGATTTAAGAACTACATGGGGGTGCCTGGGTGGTTCAGTTGGTTAAGCAACTGCCTTTGGCTCTAGTCATGATCCCAGGATCCTGGACAGAGTCCTGGATAAGGCTCCCTACTCAGTGGGGAGTCTGTTTCTCCCTCTCCCTCTGTCCCTCTCCCTGCTTGTGCTTTCTCTTTCTCTGAAATTTTTTTTTTTTTTTTTGAAGAACTACACAGGGCGCCTGGGTGGCTCAGTGGGTTAAGCCGCTGCCTTCAGCTCTGGTCGTGATCTCAGGGTCCTGGAATCGAGTCCCACATCAGGCTCCCTGCCGAGCAGAGAGCCGGCTTCCCTCTCTCTCTTTCTCTCTGCGTGCCTCTCCGTCTACTTGTGATCTCTCTCTGTCAAATAAATAAATAAAATCTTTAAAAAAAAAAATAATAAAGAACTACACAGACTTAGTGAGATACATAGTTTAAGGACAAAAATAACTCCTTTTAAAAAAACACCAAAATTCATTCAGTAATCTTATAAATGGTAATATTGGTACTGTTTTGTTAAAGCTATTTATATATTTTTTAGGAAAAAATATCTATGTAAATATTAGGAACCAAGATATTCAGTATAAGACTAAAGAGATATAAATACAAACTCATAGTAAAAACTATTTTATACTCTTAAATTTGAACTCATGTTTTGCCATATATATGGGGATATAAATATTCCTAGTTCTTATCACTTAAAAACTTATCAATGACAACCCAGAAGCAATGAGCACCCTTAGTGCCCAAATAATTGTATCTAAATAGCATTCCCTACTGAAAGGAACCAGGGCTCTTAAGAGAAATGACTGATTTCAGCCGGGAGGAGAAATATTACAAGATGAAGATGTGTCAAAAGCAAAGAAACAAGCCAACACTAATCGGGTCCTGTCAAAATGACAAATCACTTTGAAAGCACTTCCATTAGTTAAAGCTGGGGCAATGTGCACATCAAAAAAGTCCCATTGACTTCAATTGATTGAAATCTACCAAATATATATAAATCTGTGAGTTCATTTAAAATCCACAAGTTCTCTTACTTCAAGGACAGAAAAAGTCAAAAGACAAGCAAGGCTCATTCATCACTGCTAGTGTATGTACCAACTCTTATTCTGAAAATTAGTAATTAAAGAAAGAAAGACTCCACCCCCAAACTACTAGAACTCATACAGCAATTCAGTAATGTGGCAGAATACAAAATCAATGTACAGAAATCGGTTGCTTCCTTATACACTAACAATGAAAATATAGAAATTAGAGAATCGATTCCATTTACTATAGCACCACGAACCATAAGATACCTGGGAATAAACCTAACCAAAGAGGTAAAGGCTATGCACTCAAAGAACTACAGAACACTCATGAAAGAAATAGAAGAAGAACAGGAAGATGGAAAAGCATTCCATGCTCATGGATCAGAAGAAGAAACATTGTTAAAATGTCTGTACTGCCTAGAGCAATCTATACTTTCAATGCCATCCTGATCAAAATTCCACTGGCAATTTTCAAAGTGCTAGAACAATCCTAAAATTTGTATGGAGCTAAAAGAGACCCCGAATTGCTAAGAAAATAAAAGAAAAACAAAACTGGGGACATCACATTGCCTGATTTCAAACTTTACTACAAAGCTGTGATCACCAAGACAGCATGGTACTGGCACAAAAACAGACACATAGACCAGTGGAAAAGAGTAGAGAGCCCAGATATGGACCCACAACTCTATGGTCAAATAATCTTTGACAAACTAGGAAAAAACATACAGTGGAAAAAGACAGGTCTCTTCAATAAATGATGCTGGGAAAATTGGACAGCTATGTATAGAAGAATGAAACTCGACCATTTTCTTACACCATACACAAAGATAAACTCGAAATGGATAAAAGACCTCAATGTGAGGCAGGAATCTATCAAAACCCTAGAGAACATAGGTAGTAACCTCTTTGACATTGGCCAAAGCAACTTCTTTCAAGACAGGTCTCCAAAGGCCAAGGAGATAAAAGCGAAAATGAACTTTTGGGACTTCATCAAGATCAAAAGCTTTTTCACAGCAAAGGAAACAGTCAATAAAACAAAGAAGCAACCCAAAGAATGGGAAAAGATATTCACAAATGACAATACAGACAAAGGGCTGATATCCAAGATCTATAAAGAACTCAAACTCAACACACATAAAACAGATAATCATGTCAAAAAATGGGCAGAAGACATGAACAGACACTTCTCCAAAGAAGACATACAAATGGCTAAGAGACACATGAAAAAATGTTCATCATCACTAGTCATCAGGGAGATTCAAGTCAAAACCACATTGAGATACCAGCTTACACCAGTTAGAATGGCCAAAATTAACAAGACAGTGAACAACAAGTATTGAAGAGGATATAGAAAAAGAGGAACCCTCTTACAGTGTTGGTGGGAATGCAAGTTGGTGCAGTCACTCTGGAAAACAGTGTGGAGATTCCTCAAAAAATTAAAAATAGAACTACCCTATGACCCTGCAATTGCACCTATAGGCATTTACCCCAAAGATACAGATGTAGTGAAAAGAAGAGCCATCTTTACCCCAATGTTCATAGTAGCAATGGCCATAGTCGCCAGAAGGAAGAGCCAAGATGCCCTTCAATGGACGAATAGATAAGGAAGATGTGGTCCATATATACAATGGAGTATTATACCTCCATCAGAAAGGATGAATACCCAACTTTTGTATCAACATGGACAGGACTGGAAGAGATTATGTTGAGTGAAATAAGTCAAGCAGAGAGAGTCAATTATCTTATGTTTTCACTTACTTGTGGAGCATAAGGAATAACACAGTGGACATTGGGAGAAGGAAAGCAGAAATGAGTTGGGAGAAATCAGAGGGGGAGACAAAAATGAGAGACTGTGGACTCTGAGAAACAGTTTTGGAGGGGAGGGAGTTGGGGGGGTTTTATGAGCCTGGTGGTAGGTATTAAGGAGGGCACATATTGCATAGAGCACTGGGTATGGTGCATAAACAATGAATCTGGAAACACTGAAAAAATAAAATAAAATTTAAAAAAAGAAAAAAGAATTGGGGCTCCTGGATGGCTCAGTTGGTTAAGCCACTGCCTTCATGACTCAGGTCATGATCCCAGAGTCCTAGGATCGAGTCCCATATCGGGCTTCCCCTGCTCTGCAGAGAGCCTGCTTCTCCCTCCTTCTGCCTGCCACTACCCCTGCTTATGCTCGCTCGCTCTCTCTCTATCTCTGTGTCAAATAAATAAATAAAATCTTTAAAAGAAAAAAAAAGAATTAAGCATTTACTCTGTCCTTCCAGTATGCACTGAAATTCATGGCAACCAAACAGCCCGCTTGATGTTTAAAGTTCTTTACAGAAAAATGTCAGCTAATGTATGCAGAAGGAATGAAAGATTTAGAAAATCATCATTTTGCAACTGTTGATAAAATCAGTATTCTCAACTTCAGTGACATAAAACCTCTCCTGAATCTCCCTCTTCAAATAAGAAATATTCTGACCTTTAAATTCTATCAGATCTCTTACTTATATTCTTTTAACACTTAATCATAATATAAGGAAGAAGAAAGTTATGTCTGTGTGAAATTGTTTCAATAATGACCCTCAATGAATCACACCTATATTTTAATGCTCTTGTAATTCTCTTGTGTAATCCTCTCCCACATGGACTCTGGACTGGCCATGAGACTTGCCTTGGTTAATGGTAGAGTAGCAAATGAGATACAAACACAGACTTGAAAAGTTTTTGCACAATGGGATTTGCTCTCTTATTGATGGAAACTCCTCTGCTACAATATAAGCCCAGGCCAGCCTTAGACTTATATGGCCCAACGAATATATTCAGCCATCTGAGTAAGTACTTTAGACTATCCACTGAATCAAACTGACAAATAACCCCAGCTATCAGAATAACTTCAAGAGAGTCCACCAGAAGAACCACTCAGCCAGACCTAACCCAAATTGCTGACCCACAAAATCTAGAGCAAACAAAATGGTGGTTGTTTTAAGTTAAGCCAAAGTTTGAGGATGGTTTACTTTGCAATAGATACAACTAGATACAGTAGATATAATGTGGTCTCTTCTCCACAAAATAGAAAAGGAACCTTATTGAGGCTAATACCCCTAAACAGAATGAGGTATTCACATTTCCTAATAAGGTCACAATAAAAGTGTCCACCTGAATTTAATGGGACATACAATAGTTTTAATACATTTTTTAAAAAGGATTAATATAACTACTCCATTACTTCATTTTGTTTTCCATATTTTCTTTTTCAACTGTTCAAGTTAAACAAGAAACCGTAAAATTAAACGACAACTGCCAATCTAGTTTTCAGGGTATTTGAGTAAAATCAAGATGTTTTTATTCTTTGACAATAGTTATTGGTGGAAAGAATATTGGAAAATAACCCCTTTCATACATGGTTAGTGGCACTATAACTAAACGTAAAAAAGGTACATACTCTCTGACTTAATGCTTAGGAAATTACTCAGTGGACAAAACTACCCCCTATATATGTACAAGCATGTTCACTGTGGTATTGTTTATAACAGCAAAACTGAAAACAAAACTAAAATGTCCTTCAACAGGGGACTACTTAAATTTTGATAATCCATAGACTATAACATAGCTATTAAAAATAAACAAATAATATTGTTTTATTTGGGGCACCTGGGTGGCTCAGTCAGTTAAGTGTCCTACTTTTGATTTTGCCATGATCTCAGGGTCATGAGATCAAGCCCCATCTGGGGCTCCATACTAAGCTTGCTTAAGATTCTCTCTCTCTCCCTCTCCTTCTGAGCCTCTACCCCCTGCCCCACCCACTCATACTCTCTCAAAAAGAAAAGGTAGTTCTGGAAGTGGTGGTACTAAAAGATGTCCAAAGTATATTAAGTGCAAAAAAAAAAATCAAACTCATGAATAATATCATATTTGTATAATATTAATGGATATGTGTATCAGAAAATTGTGAAAAAAACAGAAAGAAACTATTAGCCAGGATTACTGAGGCAGGGACCTTCTATTTTTCATTTTATACCTTCTGTATTCCTAATTCTAACTCCTGGTTGTCAGCCTCAAACCTCATATAAAATTTGTTTCAAGTCCTTTCTGCTTGCTTCTAAGTCTTCAACCTTGAAAATGGTCACTAACACTCTTCACTAATCTCCATTATAATTCTACCACCTTTAAACTTGTCTCATAATTCATTTTCACTAATTACTTTTTTTTTGTCTTTAGAGTTCCTTATTTCTCTGCCTTCTTAAAACTGAATATATCCTGATCCATATTAAAGTAGAAGGTTACTCGGATTCTTGCAATAATATGACCTAGAAAATTTATGGTACCAAATAACTCCACAGATGATTCTCTATCCATCATACAACCATATACAATAACAGTAAGCTTCTTGGGGCACTTGGCTGGCCCAATAGGTAGCACATGATAGGCAGACTCTTGATGTCCAGATCCTGAGTTCAAGCCCCATGTTGGGTAGGGTTACTTAAAATAAATAAATAATTAATTTTAAAAAAAAAAAAAAAAAACCAGTAAGCTTCTTTACCAATATATCACACATTTAACTCTAACTCATTTGTATCAGCTGAGAACAATTCCTATGAAGCCTGCTTAAGATTGAAATGTGAGCAATTCTACCTAACTAGAGCCATTCTATAACTTTAATGAGCAAGCAAGTACAGCCACCCATGTTGTTAAACTACTGAGGCTAAATAGAGTCCATTTCTTGTACAATTTGCCTTTCCAAGTGGCTTCTAAGGCTACACCCCCTGTTGCATCTAATTCCAACCCTTTCCAAAATTTCTCAAGTGCTAACACACAATATACTTCTGCATCCTAAGTCTTTCCTGCTGACCTACTGACACACAATACTACACTATACCAGAGAAGGGGGTCAGAAGCATATTCTTACTGGCTCTTGTTTTCAGCAGGGTCTGTCAAGTGTTCCAAAAACAGAAGTCCACCTAAAACTAGGAAGAGTGATTCAAAATATAGAAGTTGGAATCACGCAGACCTGTATTCAACTTCCAGTTTACCCACTTAAAAGTTCTGTAGATTTATTTAACTTCTCTAAGCCCTAATTCACATTTGTAAAGTAGAACTAATAATGTCAGCCCTACAGCCCTACAACCTACAGGTTGTAAGAATTAAATGAAATAATACATTTAAAATGTTTAAACCAGTGCCTAACATTTGATAGATACATTATAAATAACAGTCACTCATCATACTAAGACTTGAATCAAACTTTAAAAATTGGAGAGCATCTCAGAAATTATGTTCCAATTTTATCACTTCATAGATGAGGAAACTAAGCCCCTAGAAAGTACAACCGGCTTACCTGATATCACTCTGCTATCTAGTGGTAAAGGTGCAATTAAAACTTAGTTTTCCCCGGTCCTAATTCAATATTCTCTCTACTAACCAAAATATTTCTTGGTCACCTGTCAATACCCATCAAGACACTTAATTTCTCTAATATCAATCTCTTCAATGATAAATTACAGGGACAGATGGTGAATCATGAGTAAGAATCCTTCCAGCTCTAAAATTCTCGTTCTATGATTTATCTGGGTCCTAAACTGGCTAACTTAAAAGTATGTCCCTATAAACAGTCAACTATATTTCCAGTCTCAATATGTACTTAGCTAATGGTTACATAAAAGTAATTTTACCTCTCAAAAGAAGCCAAATCAAGAAAGGAAGAAAGGGGCAGCCAAGTCAGTAAGAAACTGAGATTATTAAAATTACATTATTAGTAACTAAATTGAGTTTGCAGACTGCACACAATTAAGTCAACGTTTAAGGGTTTTTTAAATATTTAACATATTTTTAAAATATCTAACATAAGGATGCCTGGGTAGCTCAATCAGTTAAACATCTGCCTTTGGCTCAGGTCATGATTTCAGAGTCCTGGGATCAAGCCCCACATTGGGCTCCTTGCTCAGCAGGGAGCCTGCTTCTCAGAACTTCTGCCTGCAGCTCCCACTGCTTGTATGTGCACTCTGGCACTCTCTCTCTCTCCCCCCGTCTCTGAAAAATAAATAGATAAATAAATCCTTACAAAAAATCTAACATATAATTAAATATCTAACATGTAGTTAAAATTGAGCTACATATTTGATGGAAATTTAGAGTATTATTTTTTTAAGATTTTATTTATTTGAGAGAGCTAAAGAGGAAAGGACAAGAGCAGGGGAAGTACACAGTACTTTAGAATCTAACAGAAATTTTCATCTACTGGCTATGGATTCCTATTGTAAGAAATATGTAGAATATCAGTTTCAAAGAAGTAGAACATAAAGTTCATAAGATTAATATATATATAATCATCTTTTATGATACAAAAATCCCTAAGAAAGACTATCTCAACAGCAGATGACTTATAATTTGAGTTCCCAAGGAAACAGACTCTGACACTCTGAAATCTACAAGCAGGCTTACTGGGGAGTGCTCTGAAGAACACCTGTGCGGACACAAGGGAAGCATGACTGGGCAGAGGGCGAAGATAAACAGCACTGATGAGGAGCAGTTGCAACAGCAGCCTCTGTTAATCCTCCCAAGAGTCCTGAAGCTGATGGCCCTTCAGAGAAATCCCAAATCAAGGCATGAGGATGATTCTTTGTATTCCCTACATCAGCCAGCAATGAAGCTGATTCCAGGAAAGGGACATAACCTTGGGTGAGGAAGCTTCTTTCTTAGGGTAACTCCCACAGAAGGACACAGCTATGAGCCATCAGCAGCCATGACTCTAGGCAGCTAGGGTAATGTGTCTCTGTCTGAAGGAAGACCTAAGTGCCACGTCAAAGTACCCACTGCAACAAATGCACCTTACTTGCATTTGAGATACTCATAAAGGGCTATACATGGTGGAGTGGGGGGAGACAGTGGATATCTCGGTAAAGAAGGAAAAGACATACTATCTTCTGGAACCTACTACATTCGTCTTATATGAGTTATCAAATTCTATCACTGAATCCTTGTTTCCTATAGACGGTTTTTTCTCAGCAAAGACGCTAGAAAACAGGGAAAAAGTAATCTGCACGTATTATATAACATATTTAAAATGCTCCTTTAGTGTGGCAAATGATGGTTTTCAAATAATAGTTTTACCCTAACGGCACTTCAGAAATCACGTGGGTGGTGTGCTCAGTGGACAGAGAAGGAAAGTGAAGCCAAGAAATACTCAATGATTTGCCTAAGACATGAACTCAAGTCTCTTGTTTCCACATTCAGTGATTTCTCTACTTACTTTGGTGACTTTATACTCAAAAACTTAATAAAATAAAATAAAATAATCCTGAGGCATGAATCTTATTTTAAAACTCAATACCAATTTCTTCTAGGTCATTTGCATTTTCAAAATCATAAACATAAGAAACTTGAGTTTTATTCTAGTTAAAGAAATGCCAATTGGTAGTCTGGCTAAATGAAATATTCTATCTTTCTATTAAAAATAATAGCTAACATATAACCTCTATGATGGGCATGAAGCCAAGCACTTTGTCTACATTATGTCATTTAATGCTTATAACAATCCTTTGAATAAAGTCAAAGGGATTGCTCCCATGTAGCCAACGGGGAAAAATACGGTTAAAGAAGCTAAATAAGTTGTTAGCTAAGATTACAAATGTAATGCACAAAGCTGGACCTCAATCTGACTTCAAAGCTTGTGCTCTTAATGTTAAACCATCCACTATACTACAGCCCTGTGCTGCTTCTCGATTTTCCTTTTCTGATCTACTCAAATTTCTATGATGTACATGGTTTATTTTCATAACCAGAAACATGTTATTTTCAAAAAAATTTTTTAAGATTTTATTTATTTGACAGAGATCACAAGTAGGCAGAGAGGCAGGCAGAGAGAGAGGAAGGGAAGCAGGCTCCCTGCTGAGCAGAGAGCCTGATGTGCGGCTCGATCCCAGGACCCTGAGATCATGACCTGAGCCGAAGGCAGAGGTTTTAACCCACTGAGCCACCCAGGTGCCCCTCAAATATTTTTTAAAACTATATTATTGCTTAAAATATGTAAAAGCTGCAAAGAGATAGGAGATTATGTCAAAAAATAAAAGTCTCACAGAACAAAATAAATTCATACCTCCTTATCAGATATCTAACTCAGTATGACTTCCCACTTAATTCACCCCACACAACAATGTATTTTGGCATAGCACATAAAGACAGAAATTTTTAAAACATTTTCCAAATATTAAAGTCCAAATAAAGTATCACTGAGACTCTAAAAACTTTTATATTAGCACAGTTATGTAAAACTTAGCCATAGTCTCTGATATTAGAGACTGAAATGAGGGGGAAAAGGGTGTTTTTAAATTTCAACTACTGCAATAGTCTATGCAACACTTAAACAGATGCCAATGCAACTAAATTATTCATGTTCTTGTATTCAATATGTCAATCAATCATAATGCAGGTGACAGCCATGCTTCCATCCTAAAGCAAGCTATCCTACCATAGACCACATTGAGAACATAGTCCAAGGTAGCCAGGTTATAGGACCCCGTGTCTGTTGCCAATTGACCAAAGATGTGATCACCTGGACCAAACAGCAGGTATTCACAAGCTAGCTAGCAGCCCATAACATGGCCCAGTGGCAAATAAATAAATAAAAGAAAAAGAAAACAAAAAGGAAAGAAAGAAAGAGCCCAAAGCCAAGAACAAATAATGCTGAGTTCCATGCTTAGGATTCTGAATGGCAAACTATAAAGAGAAATTATTAATTAGCCACACAAACTGGCACTAAACAGATAAACATCGTAGTCATGAGGTAAAGTCAGAGTACATGAAAGATGTCAGCAAATCAAAGCTATAACCAAACCAAAGTTTGAAAAGACCATAGACTCTGAGTATGCAGAAGTCACGAAGAAAAAAAACTACACTAGAGGGTGAGAAAATGAGCCAAGAGCGGAAACAAAAGTATATAGATACAGAGGACACAGATACATTAAGAGTCACTGAGTACTTTAACATGAAAGTCCCTAATAGCCCTACCTCGGAGCCTTCAAAGCCTTGTAAAAACATCTGAGAGGCTCAGCCCCATATTAAATGTTTGATTTTGAATTTTCATGAAATTCCATCTTTCTTATTGCCAAGTGCATCCTTACTAACGACTATTATGCTATTTTTGAGCTAACCTGATGGATCCTTTATTCCTAGAGCCAAATGAACTTAATCAGATAACTATTATCACTACTTCAGAACCATGGTAAAGCTCATTTCTAGAAGAATGATGTGCAAATTGTCTGTTTCATAGTACCACAACTCCTAGAAGGAATAGTCTTTTAAGTATTATATGACCACACTCCACTTCCAATCTCAGTTGACTAAACCATCAATGAACACCTCTGGCCAGCCAGAGAACTATGAATGACCCAATGAAAAAAGATGCAGAGGACATTCTGAAGTCTTCTCTTGGGTTTGGAAACTGAGACACTGGGCCAGCCAACTACACAAAGAAGTACATAGAATTGAGCGGTCAGAAGTCCATCTGGGATCTTGAACACACTGAGTAAACAGAAACAAGGAGGTTGGACACAGAGAGAGACAGATAAGATGCCAGTGGCCCATGAAAGAGTAAGACAAAGAGAAAAAGTGCCTCTATCCCAGACACCATTACCATGAGGATTAACTGCACAGCAATTCTTCTTCATGGATCACTTTGAAACCTTCCACTAAATCTCCCTTTCAACTTAAACTGAGTTAAGGAAGTTTATAAACCTTGAAAATAAAAATCATTTGTTAGAATATTGTCCAAGGATGGCAAATTTCATTCCTGCATTTAATATTTAGTTTCTGCTTCCTCTACTCCATATTCCTCCGAAAGTAATCTGTGCTCCCAGATTCTACTCCCTTACTTCTCAATTTATCTTTATGACCTTCCTGAAATTGAACTAAGTACAACTCAACTGTTCCATTCAGTGGACACTTCTCAGTATTTATTTGACTTCTCTTCAAGGTATGTATTTATACATATCTAATACTTGCTTCCACTTGTCTCCAGAGTGCTGGGCCTATATTTTCACCCTCCTTGTGAACATCTCCATTGGGATGGCCACACCTCTAGTTCACATTCACCTTCCTCCCCAAATCTGCGCTTCTTCTTCCTTTATTCAGCATCTTAGTCCATTCCACTATCCTCTCAGGTACCCAAACTACTCACAAGTCAATAAGCCCTATCAATTTTATTTTCTTAAATTTTCTTGAAAATCATTCTTTCTCTGTCCCCAAAGCCACTGTCTAAATTCAAGCTTTCATCATCTCCTGAACTGAAAACTAGAGGGTGAGAAAATGAGCCAAGAGCAGAAACAAAAGTATACAGAGATCCAGAAATTCCAATAAAATGGAGGGACTTGGGAATCTTTTTTTTTTTTCAAGAATTCCAAATGATTCGAATATGAACAATTTTAGAACTAAAAAGTCGTTACTTTCTAGCCAGTCTCTCCCCTAATGGAGCCATCCTCTCTACGCGGCCAACAAGCTGTCAACATATATTACTGAAAAAACACCAAGCATCAAACATTAAGTTAGATCCTACACACTAAAAACGAAAACAAAATCCCTACCCTAAAGGAGCTTAAGTCTAGTAAACAAATAGTCAAGTAAACAAATTACAAAAATTTTCTAGATATCTAAAGTGGAATACCTCCTATATAATACATGTTTCTTGAATGCTGGACACTGGGGTGTGTACTTCGTGAACATTATTTCATTTAATTTCATTTAATCCTTCAACACTGTGAGGTATATAATATCCTCAATTTACAGATAAAGCAACTGGGTCTCAGCCTGAAATTTTGTACAAGATCTTACCCTCAGGAGTGGAGAAGCCCAGGGTTTAAATGATGGCCTAATACCAAAAGCCTATTCTAATTAGTATGGGATGTTTGGAGAGAAGAAGAAGAAAAAAAAGTAAGCAAATAACTCCCAGTGTCACTTGAAATGATCAGTGTCTACAAGTAATGGTAGGACAGCCTGAGCAGAATAAAAAACTTCTACAGAGGTATGAAGGGATGAAATAACAGGGTAAGTTATGTGAAACACAATTACTGAGAATGGCAAGGTCAAGACCTTGTGCAGAGGTACGTGGATATGAGCCTGAAATTGGATAAAAGAACCAGAGCATTATTGCCTTGTGTGCCAAGGTAAAGAGTTTAGACACCTCCTATGGGTACTAATTAGTTACCAACATATTTTAGATGAGTGATTTACCCAATTTACTTTATATAAAGATTACCTAGGAAAAATACTTTCAGAGGGTTTTCCTTATTACAAATTTGATCATTTAAAATCTTTCCATGGCTCCTTATTGTTTTTAGTATAAAATCCAAAACCCTTTCCAGTCTTACCTCTTACAGCGACCCCCATCCACATGCAGATAAACTCATAACTCCCGTAATGCTGTGCTATGCTCTTGCATTTGCTTGGTTCCTTTCTCTAAAGATGGCTTCTCTCCCTTCCTCCTCTTTGCCTTTCATTTTTAGCCTCTGCAAGGCCTTCATTAATCTCCATTCCTTGTCTTCTCCCTTCCTTCTTCTCCAACCCTTCCTTACAGGATTTGTTCTTTTTCTTTTGTCCTCACAAATTCTTCTTCTGTGTATCTATCAACACTTACCACATTACTTTAAAACTCCTCAAGAGTTTAATTCCCAAACCCAACAAAGTAATTCGCACAAAATTAATGCCTAATAGTATGACGAATGTCTACACACCTATATCCACACAATTTTAAAAAAAGGGAGTGATGGGCGCCTGGGTGGCGCAGTTGTTAAGTGTCTGCCTTTGGCTCAGGTCATGATCCTAGGGTCCTGGAATAGAGCCACATAGGGCTCCCTGCTCAGCAGGGAGTCTTGCTTCTTCTTCTCCCTCTGCCTGAAGCTCTGCCTACTTTTGCTCTCATAGCTCTCTGTCAAATAAATAAATAAATAAAATCTTTTAAATAAATAAATAAATATTTTTAAAGGGAGTTGGAATAAGAAACGTGTTCCTTGAAGAAATTTGGAGTATATAATAGTAATAATAATAATAATCCAACACTAGCATCAGCTAACATTTACAGAGAGCTATGTCCCAGATACTCTCAAAGTCCTTTACATATATTAATTCAGTTAGCCCTTACAACAGTCCTATGAGACAGATACTATTATTATAATACTAATATTATATAATATTAATATAGTATTATACTATGCTATACTATAACACTATAATACTATACTATTATAGTATTAATATAATACTAATAATACTAATATTATTACTATTATTATGATCATTTCAATGAGACAGAGAGAAACCAAGTAACTTGCCCAAAGCTACTCAGCTGGTAAATGGGATACAAATATCACACCAGGCAGTCTGGCCCCCGAGTTCAGCCTGTTAACCATGACTTAAACTGTCTCTTTAGCACAAGCAAAAGACCACCAGGATAAGAAGAGAAAACTCAGTTCTAGCCCTGGTTCTCTGAGATCTCAATCTCTATTCTTAACACACTAAAAATAAATCTACACAGAGAGAAAATAAATCCACTTATTAAATTTTGTTTAATAAATTAGTAGTAACTGCATCAAACTTAAACATGTAACCAATCTGGGAAGCCTTCCCTAACATCTCAGTTTGGATCAGGGACCTCTTGCTGTATGCTCTTGGGGATCCCTGTGCTTTTCCTTCCTAAGACCCATCCATGTGACAAAAAAGTTATGGGATTCTTTGAACAGTTCCTCTTTCACTAAGCTCCACAGTGGTTCATGTCTCTTTGACTCATCAGTGTGTCCACAGAACACAGTAGGCCCACACTAGACATCTGAAGAATAGATATGTTCAAAAGGTCTTCCCAGAGCATCTGGGTAGCTCAGTCAGTTAGGTGTCCAATTCTGGACTCATGTCACGACCTCAGGGTCATGAAATTGAGCCCCACTTCAGGTTCTGAGCTCAGAATGAAGTCAGGCTCCGAACTCAGAATGCAGTCGGCTTGAGGATCTCTCTTCTTCTCCCTCTGTCCTTCCCCCTGCTCATGCACATGCACTCTCTCTCTCACTCTCTCTCTCAAATAAGTAAATCTTTAAAAAAAAAAAAAAAAAAAAGCCTTCTTCCCTATTCATCACCCTTTTTTCTACTCACATTGTCATCACTCTAATGCAAATCGTAATTTCTTAGAGACTAAAATATTAAAATCTCTGCCTAGACTCCTCTATAGTTTTAATATATCACACACAACACTGACAAATTAACCTTCCTAAAACATTCCTTTCAATACTCATTCAGTAAACATTATTAACTCCTACTTTGTGCCTGAAGAAAACCAGGATGTCACCCCAAAATATGCCACTTTGGCATACTAATTATCTTTAATTAAAGGCACTAAACAGCAGGTACACAAGAACACTCTGACCCTCTTTTCTTCCTGAAAGCAGGAGATAAAACTCTCATGTCAAAGGCACCCTCACTGTACCAGGAGGAGAAAAGACATTCATCACCAGAGACAGAGAACTTAGGGCTGAGAAATCTGTATAAACAAACCTTATTAAACTAACCCCTATCTTCTTGGCTACTTCTTCACCATATACTATCCCTAACCCAAACCCCTCTGTCTTGTGAATTCTTCACAAATGCATTGTTTCTTTGTCTAAAAGGTACAAATACCTGTTCTGACACTTATTGGGGTCCTCATTCTCTTGTGAAGCTGCCCATGTACATGTAAAAATTTCATAAAATTTGTACCCTTTTCTCCTGTTAATCTGCCTTATGTCAGTTTAATTCTTAGGCCCAGCCAGACACCCAAAGAAGGTAGAGAAAAATTCTGCTTCTCCTGCATACAAAATATATTTCACTGCTTAATAAAATCTTATTGATTTCCTAATGCCTACAAAATAAAGTTCAAAATGTCAAATTTGTCTGCTGAAATAAATTAGAAGGAAAGCCACCCCAGACCTGGGTTTCTAATACCATTCCCTACTAAAAGAAATAGGGCTCCTCAGAGAAATGGCCAGTTTCAGGGCTAGGAAAGAGTAATCAATGAGCTTAAAATGCCCTAGTAGGCCAGAAAGGAAGGAAAGCTTAAAAAAAAAAATAATAATACATAGAACCATGTCAAAAAGACAAAGGGGCCACACAAAAGGGGCTCCCACTATTCAAATCTGACAGTTTGACCACCAAAATAATTAAGTACAGTGATGAGTTATAAACCATTTTTAAAAATTGAAATTATAAGTCCATGCCAATAGCAAAGAAAAAAAGGAAGGTCAGAAAGAGGAAAGGGAGAGATGGAGGGAGAGAGGGAAGCAAGAACAGGAAAGCCAATGACCAAACTGGTAAAGGTGAAGGGAATGCCAAAGTGGGAAAATGATCATTTTGCAGTCATTAAGATAGATCAGGCAAGAATCAACAATGGATACAAAATTTAGGGGAAATTTTTGATAAGGAACAAGATATTTGCATGTTCTTATAGGTAAATGTCTATTAACTGCAAAGAGAAGAAAAAAATAATATTTTACAGTCAAAAAGTTGGTCTATACCTTGACCTTTGACAAGATAATCAAAACTAATAGCATCTATGAAGGACTGAAAGACATCATGGGCCTCCAGATGTGATAACCTGAGAAGCACACATCTTCTAGGCAACATTCTGGCCCAGAATGCATAATCTCAATCTAATCACAACAAAATATCAGGTAAACATAACATGAAAAACAGTGTAGAAAAAAAAAAAAAAGTAGGAGGGGATCTGTACTCTTCATAAATACAAAAATATGTTGTGATGAAAAGCAGCTAGGGGCACCTGGGTGGCTCAGTCATTGGGTGCCCACCTTCGGCTCAGGTCATAATCTCAGGGTCCTGGGACTGAACCCCATATCAGGCTCCCTGCTCAGCAGGAAGCCTGCTTCTCCAGCTCCCACTCTCCTTGCTTGTGTTCCCTCTCTTGCTATGTCTATCTCTGTCAAATAAATAAATAAAATCTTTAAAAAAAAAAAAAAAAGGAAGGAAGGAAGGACTACTAAACAACTAAATAACAACTTTTAACAACTAAATATAATACCTAATCTTAACTAGACCCTAAACTGGTGGAGGGGAAACGCTACAAAGGACATTATCAGATCAACTGACAAAACTAGAATTATAGAGAGTAACTAAATTTATCAAGTTGACCACTATACTGTGCTTATATAAATAAATACCTACTCTTCACTGAAGTATTCAGATATAAAAGACAATAACTGATCTTCAAATGAATCAAGGGGGGGGAAATGACGCATACAGAGAGCAAGAGAAGAGAGAAGTGAAAACTGTCCCTTCTATTATTTTATTTTTCCAACTTTTTACAAGTTTGAAACTAGTTCCAAATAAAAAGTTAAAAGTTATGTATGAATTCAACTAGACCTGCACCATCCAATACAACAGGCATTAGCAACATGGGGCTGTAGAAGAGTTGAAATATCGTTAGTCCAAATTGAGACATGCTGCTCATGTAAAACATACACCAGATTTCAGAGACTTAATCAAAAAAAAAAAAAAAAAAGGAATTTAAGATATCTGATTAATAGTTTTTATATTGATTACATGTTGAATATTTTAGATGTATTGGGTCAAAAAATACATATTTAAAAAATTACTTTCACCTCTTTTTACTTTAAATGTAGCTACTAGAAACTTTATTTGTTTGAGAGAGAGAAAGAGCTTGTGAGCCATGGGGTGGGGGAGAAAAGGAAGAATCATAAGCAGACTCCCTGCTGAGCACAGAGCCCAAGGTAGGGCTGGATCAGAAGATCCTGAGATCATGACCTGAGCAAAAACCAAGAGTTGGCTGCTTGACAGACTGAGCCACCCAGGTGCCCCCTGTTTTACTGTTTTTAAAGATTTATTTATTTATTTATTTATTTGAGAGAGACTTTAAATTTTGTATGTAACTCACATTTGCATTGAACAGGGCTGAGCTAGACAATCAAGAATCTCCACAATGGGGTGCCACATTATCTTTGTAAATGTCCTTCTCAATTTCTTTCTGCTCTGGACATATCTCTTATCTCTAAAAGTCACTTTGTTTAAGCTACCTGACAGCAAGGACTGTATCTTATTCATTGCTGTATCCCCAATTTCTAGCATATACCAGGTGTTATAAATATGTTTATTAAAAGGCTATATGCAAAGGAAGGAGGGAGGGCAGGAAGAATGAACTTGTTTCCATCTCCACATCTTTGCTTATACTGTTAGTCCTTCCTAAAAAGAAACTTTCTACGACATCTCTTAAACACACACATTCTTCAAAACCCCATCTCATGTTCATTTTCTCCAAGAAGACTCCCTGCTCACACAGGCTGGTTCTGATCTTTCCTCCTCTGTCCTACTACAGGCTTCATTTTCTTTATCATTTTCTTTGAGACTTAATTATATCCTTCAGGAAGAAGTTAGGTCTCATATTTTCCCCCTATCTTCTACAGTGATTAGCACAGTGCTAACCATATCAATTTCAATAGTGGGAAAAAGGGCAACAAGGTGCCAGCAAAAGGGGAAATGGACTGTGCTGGGAAAATCTGGCTCTTGTCTCAGTTTTGACATCTTCTGTGTTGTCTTAGATAAATCAGTTAATCTGTTTTTGCTTCCTCCTTTTTAAAATCAGGTAAGACCTGTTGACCACTAAAAAAAAAAAAAAGCCTTTTATTTCTACAATTCTAGAATAATTAAACACATTTTTTTCTTTAGCAATGTAATAACACTGCTAAAATGTACCAGTGAAAGGAAATCTAAAACACAATAAATTTTTTAAGAAAGAAATAGCAGTAAAGTTTATAAACTGCCTAAAGTACTAAATACTGATCATCTATTCTTCTGGTCATCAAGCACTTTATTTGTTCTTTCTTTCAAAGATTTTATTTTTAAGTAATCTCCACTTTCAGTGTGGGGCTGGAACCTAAACTCCCTCCTCCCCAGACCAAGAGTCACATGCTCCAGGATGGCCCAGCCAGGCGCCCCATGGTCATCAAGAACTTTAAATTCATAGTTCTCTTCAAAGGACCATTAAGCAAAACAGTCAATACATACATATTGGAGCTACCTTAAATTTTTTTTTTTTCTAATTCAGACCCTTTCAAGCCTCAGAAAGACAACTTTAGTAAGCTAATGGGAAAGAGAGGAGGAGGAAAAGGAGAAGGACGAGGAGAAAAACCAGAAACAAATTTTCTGTAAAATACCATTGGGACCTTACTGGTGATGTTCAAACATTCTGAGTTACAAGTGATTGTAAGGACATTGTCTGTAACTTCTTTCAAAAATGCTTTTTAAAGAACATTATTCAGAAGAAAATAACAGTTAAAAGGAAAAGGTCATCTAAAAACAGAATGTTAAAGGAATGCAATATAATTTCAAAGCACAGAGCCCATTTCAAACGAATAAATTAACAACTTTCATCTTAATCTTGTGTCTTGTTACCTCTGCTAAGAAATAAGATTATCTTATACATTAACATAATGTAATATAACATAATGTAAAGATTCTAGTTATACTTGCTAGTAAATACCACCTGTGGACTTAATAAATATAATTGTAGGTTCTAAACTAGTAATACAAATCACCAGATTTCTTTAAAGCTTTCATCAAAATGCCCACACAAATCACCAGATTTCTTTAAGGCTTTGATCAAAATGCCACTATTAAACGCTGAGATTTAACACTGACCCATTTGCAAGCCAAAAGCTGAACTCCTCTGAAGGGACTCCAGGTCCTCTAAGGATCTAGTCTGTAGCTACCCTGCAGCTTCACCTCTGCACATCATTTGACTTCCTAAACTTAACTGTTCGCATTCTTCCTACTATTACCTGCCCCTTTCATGACTTCATGCCTTGGCATTTGCTGCTGTCTCTGCCCAAAATCCTCTTCCTTCTTTGGAGCTGCGAATATGACCTCCTACTGGAAGCTTGTCCTGATGGTCCCAACACCCTCACACAGAGCAGCACTCTGGGCATTCTTCATTCTTCTATTACAGAGCATTGTAATTACTTTTAGATGTCCACTTCCCCTTACCTGGCTATGAGTTTTAAAGGGAGGACCCACACCTTATTAACTGCTTCCCAGTCCCTTGCATATGTTTGGTGTTTACTGACACTCACTACAAATACAAAAGGGAAAAAAGTTAAGTAACTGTGAGAAACAATTCCAATTTTCCTGTAAAAGAGTATACACATTTAACACAGTGGTTCTCAATCAGGAGCAATTCTGTCCTTAGAAAACATATGGTAAAGCATGAAGATAATTTTGGTTGTCACAAAAGAGGAAAAGGATGGGGGAAGGGGGTGCTACTGGCGTGAAGTGAGTAGAAGCCAGAGGGATGCTGCAGAACATCTTAGAATGCAAAAGGACAGCTCCCCACAACAAAGAATTATCCAGTTACACATCAGTAGTGCCTTGGCTAAGAAAGTCAGTTGTCAAGTAACTTATTCATCTGTGATGATCCCATATCATGTCTCAGCAATAAACACAATTCCAATTCTGCAATTTCAATTGAAACTTCTGTAACTGTTGTGTATGCACCAACACACAGTCTTTATAGAAAAGCGGTCCTTATACAATGGTAATGCTTAACAACATTAAACCAAGAGTACTGGAAAGCATCCCATATTTCTGAAAATTAATCTATAACTACCAGAAGGTACTGGGTTTTTTTCCAAAGTTTTGTTTTTTGTTTTGTTGTTGTTGTTAGTAATCTCTACACCCAACATGAGGATCAACATCATGACCCCAAGATCAAGAGTCGCATGTTCCCCCAACTGAGCCAGCCAGGCGCCCCTGCCAGGAGCTACTCCTAAGTCAGTAAACACTTTATTTTATTTATAAACTTCAAAGCAAACCATAGGCCAACTAATTTTCAGATGTGGAACTATGACAAAAACACAGTCTGAGGCATGAGGTAATCGGTTCCTCCAGGTCCGAAGGAAGAAAAATCTCCAAGTACAAGGAGTAAATCATGCACAGATGTCTTTACAGTTGAACACAAGAACTGACGGCAAGAGTAAAGGGCATGCCCTTGCTATTGCCAAAATCATCGGCTTATCAAGATTTAAAAAAAAAACTCTGACAAAACCACTGCAAAAAAAAAAAAATCATCAGATGTCAATACAGGGTGGTGGATACACAAGTTAACTATTTCTCCCCCTGATACATGACCAAGTTTCACATGACTTGAACATTTCACAAAGCTATGCAGGAGCCAAGAACACTCCCTCCCTTTCCATATAGTGGATGACTCAACTGTCTTTGGCACACTCCCTGGCTTAATACTACAAATTCACTAATTTCTTTTGTCCTTTGAACAAGTTATTCTACTCCCTCAGTAACCAACCGAGTTTGGCCCCAACTTCCCAATCATTTACATTTTGTGGCACCCTATCAGTTAAAAAAAAGGGGGGGGAGGGGTGGCTCTCAGAAAAACAAAACCTTGAGTACAGCAACTCTTGTAGGAAATGATACTCTATCATCCTACGAACTGATTTCTAAACGACACACATAAAGCTTTCCATCGCTCTTGTCTTTGTATCTTAAAGGTTTTGCCTGCTTTCCCACACTGGCAGAAAGTGAAGGAGTAAGTGTCTATCACTGGATAAAGCTTACTGCGAATTTATTCTTGGAGAGCTCAAAAAAGGTACTGGGCTGAGAGGGAGAAACGCATTTTTAATTGGGGGAAAGAAAAGTTTCCAACAGTGAGTAATATCTTCCTTCTCAGCTGATTTTGCCAGCAAGTGTCGGTACCACGACTGGGCCCGAGCTAGGCCGGGTTTCACCACATGCCCCAGCAAAACCGCAGCCGAGTGTGGCAGGTGCGTGCAAAGTTGGGGGGCGCGGTGGGCGGGGAGGGTGGAGAGGCTGAGCAAGCCTCCCGCAATCTCCCACGGGGCGCTCTCCACCCGGCTGGAGGCACTAACTCTGCATTTGCGCTGCCATTCCCGGAGCTGGAAGGAACGCGCCGGCACCACACCCTCCCGCCCCGCCGCGCGTCTCACTGACAGCCCCGCGCTCGGGAGCGCGGCGCCGGGCCTGGGTGCGCGGGGCCGCCGGGGACTCGGGGCCCGCCGGGGCTCCGGCCTGCCTGCCCCGCCGCCGCCGCCGCCCCATCCGCCCTCCCTGCCCCCGCGGCCCGCCCCCGGGGCGGACGGCCGAGGCCTAACCACCTCCCGGGCTGCGGGGCCTACAGAAGGAAGGAGCCCGCGCTGAGGAGCGGCACCCGCGCCGCCGCCTCGGCTCCTCAGCTCGGCGGCGGCGCCCGCAGCCCCGGGCTCGCGCTCTCCCGCTCACGTGCTGCCGGAAAGACGGTTTCACTCTCTTACCCTCTGCAAAATCCTCCTAAACATGGTTTAAACACCACCCGGGCCGCCGCGGTGACTCTCCGGACCCTGCGCGGGACCACTCACTACTCGGGGGTGCGCGAGCGGGAGAGACTGAGTCGGGAAGGGACGGAGGAGGAGGTCGGGGCTAGGCGGTGGCGGCAGCCGCTCGGGCGGCCCCGACTTCCCCACAGGCGGCGAGAGGGAGCGCGCGCCAGCGAGCGACGAGGTAGCCTGCGAGCGCCCGCCCGCCGGCCGGGCCGCCCCCGTAACTGACAGCTGGGCGGACCCGCCCGCCGCTGCCACGCCCTCCCGGCCTGTCCATCCGCGAGGGGCGGGGCCTCAAGGGGCCCGGCCCGGAACTGCGACCAATCGGAAGCGGCGGCGGCGTGGGCGGCTGCGTGACGGACAGGCGGCAGGACGCTGGCGCCGCCGCTCCTTCCGGCGGGCAAGAGGACGGCGCGGCGGCCGAGCGCACTCCCGCACTCCGTCAGAGGCCGTGCCCGCGCGCCGGCCGCGAGCCCGCTGGGGAGGTGGGTGGGGAGACCCGGGCCCGGCCAGGGGATGTCCCTGACCTCCGCGGGAGGAGGGGTTCAGGGGTGGGTTCCTGCGGCAGCAGCTCAGGCCGCTTTGTAAAATTAGTCGCCGTGACCCTGGTCTTGACCCTACCCTCGACTGGATCCTCGTTTCTGCTGGGAGCGCTCAGACCCTGGGTGAAAGCAAAGGATAAAATCGCAGACACGACCTGTGTGGCTTCCCTCCTCTTGGCCAACCTCTGCTTTCGTTTCTCTGCTCCCTTGCTTCTAATTTCAGCCAAAGAGAAAGTAAAGAATCAGAAGAAAGAGTAGGAAGAAATCGGAATTTGACTTGGCACGAGAAGTTTAAGGTTGTCCTTTTTGGGCCATAGCATCAGTATTTAATCGACTGATGTCGCTAACATGTTATATTCTCTTCCTAAAGCCCTTGTGTGGCCCATTCTCCTAAGGAATATTAAGCCCTATTTTGCTAATAGTCATAAAGTGAATCGACATGAATGAGTCTGTTTCATAAATAATAATAATAATAATAATGTCCCAGATAAACAGGACGTGGACTTCAAACTGACTTCCAGGCACCACGTCATTATTTAAACTCAAAAATCACAGCTCCAGGGGCGCCTGGGTGGCTCAGCGGGTTAACGCGTGGGACTCTGGATTTCCGGCTCACATCCGTGATCTCTGGCTGGTGTGAGCAAGCCCGGCGTGGGGCTCCAAGCTCAGCCTGGAGTCTGCTTGGGATTCTCTCCCCCGCTCTCCCTCTGCCACTACTCCCTCAAGTGAGAGAGTACTCTCTCTCTCTCAAGTAAATAAATCTTAAAAAAAAAAAAATCACAGCTCTGGAGTCCTACCATTCTGCTAACATTCACAAGCTAAGAGGTTCAAGAGTTTTACCCTGGGAGGAAGAAAGAAGACTTTAATATTTATGTCTAAATAAGGAAAGAGACAGAATAATGCATTTCACCTTACTGGGAGAGGGGAAACCTGAGATCTACCCAAGCAATGAATGGAGTGCCTTTTGGAAAGTGCTTATAGATTCTTTGAAAAGATGCAGCAAATATTTTCAAATGAGTTAATGTAAAATGTTTTATAAAGTATCGTATGGTGGGCGCCTGGGTGGCTCAGTGGGTTAAGCCGCTGCCTTCGGCTCAGGTCATGATCTCAGGGTCCTGGGATCGAGTCCCGCATCGGGCTCTCTGCTCGGCAGGGAGCCTGCTTCCTCCTCTCTCTCTCTGCCTACTTGTGATCTGTCTCTGTCAAATAAATAAATAAAATCTTTAAAAAATAAAAATAAAAAAAATATAAAGTATCGTATGGTGTAATACGTTTCTATTCAAGACATGTTCTGTTTTTTATTGTGTTTTTTGTGTTGTGTCCATTGTGCAGCAAAACAGTTGTACCTACAACTAATATATTATTAAGTACTATTGATAATAGCGCACTTAAGTTTTTCCAGATAAAAATAGCAAAGCACATAATTTCCATCTTCCCAGACACAGGTACTTTATTTTCAGACAACATGGGAAATACTTTGACCAACATAGGGCGATAAAACTATGTGGCATAATAAATGCATAGCTGGTCTCTGCACCAAGTTACTGACAGAGTTCCTAAGACCCTGGTAATTCCCTGACTGAAAGGGTGCTAGGAGCATCTTTTGTTCTAATATTTAATCTTTGACCCTGATTCCTGACACCAAAGCTTCTCAGACCCTTGGAATAGCCACAAGGATAAGAGTGTCTGTATGCTAATGAGGTGACTGGTGGTTGGGGATTGCTAGGTAATTTTAGGATGAAGGCTAATCTCCAGAAAGATCAAGGCAGGATTAGCAGGTTGCAAGTTTCAGGTCCATCATCCCCCCACCTCTAGGAGGGAAGAGGAGCCAAAACAGTTAATTACTAATGGTCATTGATTTAATCAAACCTGACTGTGTAATAGAACCTCCATAAAAATCCTAAACCATGAGATTTGGAGAGTTTCCAGGTTAGTGAACACATCAAGGTATGATGTGCCAGAAGAGAACAGGGAAGATCTGCACCCCTTCCCCCAAATCTTGCCCTATACATCCCTTCCATTTGGCTGCCTCTGACTTCCATCTTTTGTAACAAACCAGTCATAGTGAAGTGTTTCCCTAAGTTCTGCGAGTTGTTATAGCAAACAATCAATCAGGAGGAGGGTGTTGCAGGAACCCTCAATTTATAGCCAATTGGTCCAAAGCATAGGTGACAGCCTGGAACTTGGGACTGATGTCTGACGTTGGGGGGCAATCCTGTGGGACTAAGCCCTGAACTTGGAGGGCTTGCACTAACCCCACGTAGTTAATATCAGAATTGAATTTAATTGCAGGACACCCAGTTGGTGTCCGGACAATTGACAAATCACTTGGTGTACAATAAAACCCCACACAGTCAGTGTTAGAAGAGTTGTTAAGTAGGGGCACCTGCCAGATCAGTCAGTAAAGCATATGACTCTTCATCTTGGGGCTGTGGGTGGAGCCCCACATTGGATGTAGAGATTACTTAACAATTAAAATAAAAAGGGGGGCACACCTGGGTGGCTCAGTCAGTGAAGCATCTGCCTTTGGCTCAGTTCATGATCCCAGGGTCCTGGGACTGAGTCCCTTCTCTGGCTCCTTGCTCAGCGGGGAGCCTGCTTCTCCCTCTCCCTGTTCTGCCTGCCACTCCCCCTGCTTGTGCTCACTCTCTCTCCTCTCTTTCTCGAACAAATAAATAACTAAAAATCTTTTTAAACAATCTTTCTTAATCCTAAAAAAAGTGTGTTCTAAGTAGAGAAAGGAAACGGGTTTTCTTTTTTCCCATTTAAAGTGAAGTTTGTTTCTCTTTTATTTTTCAAAAGTTAATTTAGTTTAAAGCTGCTTATTAATGTCACATGCTAGGGCCTTCTACACAGGAATTCTCCTGTGGAATTTCTTGCCTAATATTAGAAGACACTCTCACTTGTTCAGCTAGATGGGTTCTTCAAAAGTTTGTGTGCTCCCCTGCAGCTTATGATATGACTGGAACAATACCCTAGAGAACTTAATTGCTCAAAAGAAAATAAGCAATGGGTGAGATATTCATGTCTCTAATTTAGCAGCTCCCACACATAACTGTTCCGCTTACCCTGCCTGGCCACTAATCCCTGTCTATTGAGCTCTCTCCATGCATACTCCATTCATTCTTTGACTCCAAGACCTCCAGTCCATTGGCGCCTCTCACCTTTGTACTACCAACCATTTCTAGATCCTCATTTCCATCAAAACCTAACTTAAGGGTTGCCTGGGTACTCAGTGGGTTAAAGCTTCTGCCTTTGGCTCAGGTTGTGATCCCAGGGTCCTGGGATTGAGACCCAAAGGCAGGGAGCCTGCCTCCCCCTTCTCTCTCTCTGCCTGCCTCTCTGCCTACTTGTGATTTCTGTCAAATAAATAAATAAAATCTTTAAAAAAAACCTAACTTAAAGTCCATGATCCAACTTTACAGCCTCTCCCCCTTATGAATATGCTTAATTTCTTTCCCTCTCTCTTCTTTGTCCGTTGTTTTCATCTAGCAGAACCGGAACCGGCTATTCACCACTGTGTGCCCCGCAGGAGCAGGAAAACAGCGCTGGAGCAACAAAACAGCGCTGGAGCAACCCCGCGCCCCCCTCCCCCGCCCCATCAACCTCCCCACACCCACACCCCCGTGTAGGGCTAGGGCAATCGCACTCACCTCATCTTAATAACCACAAGGCTCACAGAGGCACTCAACACTGGCTGCAGGCATCCTGTTTCCCTTGCCTGATCTGCTTTCTCTTCTCTGGTCTTTCTTTGTCCAAAATGGTTTCGCTGTCTTGCCTTGCATTTTCTTCTTAGGCCACGCCAGTCAAGTAATCAAACCTCCTTCCCCTGGCCAGAAAGCCTCCTGACCTACTCCAATGAGACTGCTCATGTTAATGTTAATGTTAATGACCTACCTGTTTCCTAATTAATGAACAGCCTTATTGGTTTGACTTTGACTCTTGTTTACATTGAGAACAGTTGGCCATTCTCTCCTCAAATTATTTTCTACTCTTGGCTTCCTTTGACAGTACACTTTCTGGCTTTTCCCCATATGAGCCTTCCTTCTCAGACTCCTTTGACTTTTCTACTGCATAACTTAACGTTCGAGTACTCCTGCTTCGTTCTAGGGTCCCTCTTGTTATCTGTCCCACACAGCCTGGAAGGCATCTCAGCCAGTCTCCTGGCTTTAAATTTCAACCGTCTACCCAAGACCCCCAAGCCTATCTCTCCTGCATTAACCTTTTCCCAGATTTCCAGACCTGCACAACAAACCATCCACACAGTTCTCCTTGCAGGTCTAATGAGCATCTCTAACTTAACATGGCCCAAACAAAGCTTTCCTTTTTTTATGTTCGAAACTGCTTCTCTGCCAATTTTCCTGTCTCAGTATTTACTACTACTAGGAACTTCGTTGGATCAAACAAAAAATCTTGGCATTACCTTTGATTTCTCTCTTTATCTCATCACTTCCCTTTCTTCTAGCCAATCCACCAGAAAATCTTGATAGGTCTACCATGAAAGCAGAGCCTAAGTCTTCCACTTCTTTCCATTATCCCCCTGGTCCATAGCACCTTCGTCCTCATCTCCTGTCTAGACCAGCATAGGAGTGTCCTGGTTGCTCTCCCTGTTTTGCTTTGGCTTCCCTATAATCCACAAACTACACAGAAGCAAAGAACGACTTTTAAAAATCCATATCAAATAATGTCACTGTCCTCTTTAATTGAAGCTTCCCATCACAATCACAACAAAATCCAAATACTTTATCCTGGCTCACACACCTTGTTGATCTGTCTATGCCCACTTCTCTGCTTTCCATTTTTAACACTCTCCCCTTGGTTTACTCTGCCCCAGCCTCAATGAACTTTTATTCCTCAATTGCACTAAGGTTGTTGCTGCCTTTGTGCCAACCAGTTCCTATGTAGGTAATGTTGTTCCCTTAAGGAGCCAAACCCATTTACAAAACCATAAGATACCTAGGAATAAACCTAACCAAAGAGGCAAAGGATCTGTACTCCAAAAACTATAGAACACTCATGAAAGAAATTGAAGAAGACACAAAGAAATGGAAAAATGTTCTATACTCATGTGTTGGAAGAACAAATATTGTTAAAATGTCTATGCTACCTAGAGCACTCTGTACATTTGATGAAATCCCTATCAAAATACCATCAACTTTTTTCACAGAACTAGAACAAATAATCCCAAAATTTGGAGGATATGGAACCAGGATCCATGAGCTATAGAACCAGAAAGACTGACCCCAAATAGCCAGAGGAATGCTGAAAAAGAAAACCAAAGCTGGTGGTATCACAATTCCAGACTTCAAGCTCTATTACAAAGCTGTCATCATCAAGACAGTATGGTACTGGCACAAAAAAGACACATAGTTCAATGGAATAGAATAGAAAACCCTCAACCTTATGGTCAACTAAACTTCGACAAAGCAGAAAAGAATGTCCAATGGAAAAAACACAGTCTCTTCAATAAATGGTGTTGGGAAAATTGGACAGCCACATGCAGAAGAATGAAACTGGACCATTTCCTTATACCATACACAAAAATAGGCTCAAAATGGATGAAAGACCTAAATGTAAGACAGCAATCTATTAAAATCCTAGAGGAGAACACAGGCAGCAACCTCTTCAACCTCAGCCACAGCAACTTCTTGCAAGACACATCTCCAAAGGCAAGGGAAACAAAGGCAAAAATGAACTATTGGGATTTCATCAAGATAAAAAGCTTTTGCACAGCAAAGGAAACAGTCAACAAGACCAAAAGACAACCGACAGAATCAGAGAAGATATTTGCAAATGATGCATCAGATAAAGGGCTAATATACAAAATCTATAAAGAACTTATTCAATTCAAATCTCAAATAACAAATAATCCAATCAAGAAACAGGCAGAAGACATGAACAGACATTTCTCCAAAGAAGACATAAATGGCCAACAGACACATGAAAAAAGTGCTCAACATCACTTGCCGTCAGGGAAATACAAATCAAAACCACAGTGAGATACTACTTCACACCAGTGAGAATGGCTAAAATTAACAAATCAGAACACAACAGGTGTTGGTGATGATGCGGTGAAGGGGGACCCCTTACACTGTTGGTGGGAATGCAAGCTGATGCAGTCACTCTGGAAAACAGTTTGGAGGTTGCTCAAAAAGTTGAAAATAGAGCTACTCTATGACCCAGCAATTGCCACTACTGGGTTTCTACCCCAAAGATACAAATGTAGTGATCTGAAGGGGTACCTGCTCCCCAATGTTGATAGTAGCAATGTCCACAATAGCCGAACTACGGAAAGAGCCCTGATGTCCACTGACAGATGAATAGACAAAGATGATGTGGGATATATATATATATGATGATGCACACACACAAACACACACACACACACACAATAGATACTACTCAGCCATCAAAAAAAAAGAAATCTTGACATTTGCAATGATATGTATGGAATTGGAGGGTATTATGCTAAGTGAAATAAGTCAGTCAGAGAAAGACAATTATCCTATAATCTCAGTCATATGTGGAATTTAAGAAATAAGGCAGAGAATCACAGGGGAAGAGAGAAATAAATGAAACAAGGTGAAACCAGGGAGGGAGACAAACCATAAGAGACTCTTAATCATAGGAAACAAACAGGGTTGCTGGAGTGGAGAGGGCATGGGTGGAGGGATGGGATAGCTGAGTGATGGATATTGGAGAGGGTATGTGCTATAATGAGTGATGAATCACAGACCTGTACCCATGAAACAAATAACACATCATATGTTAATTAGTTGTATTTAAATTTTTTAAATCACCTGAAATAAAAGACAACTTATTAAAAAAAAAAAAAAGGAAATATTTTTCCCTGAGCCCTTGTGGTTAATTTCATGGCATTCATGAAATTATGAATTAAATTATGAATTAAAAATTCATGTTGTACCTCAGAAGTCTCCTTGGGGCACCTAGCTGGTTCAGTCAAAAGAGCATGTGATTCTTGATCTTGGGGTCTTGAGTTTGAGCCCCACATTGGGTGTAGGGATTACTAAAAAAATAAATAAATAAACTTTTAAAAAATCACATCCTCAGAGATATCTTTAAGGATCATCTCATCTAATGTGGTCTCCAGTCTATCACATCACCCATTTTAATTCTCTGCAGAGCAGAGAAAACTATCACTTCTGACTTTTCTTATTTGTCTATATCTCTCCAACAAGAATATAAGTTCCCTGACTACAAGAACCTTAATTCTTGTTTGCTGCTGTATCCTCAATAATTAAAACAGTGCCCAATAAATATCTGTTGAGGAAGGAAGGAAGGAAGAAAGGTCGGTCTGTGGTTTGAATGTTTGTGCCCTCCACCCCAAATTCATATGCTGCATCCTAAGCTCCAAAAGTGATAGTGGTGATAGCAGGTGGGGTCTTTGGGAAGTAATTAGATCATGAAGGTAGAGCCCTCATGATTGAGATTAGTATTCTTAGCAAAGAAACCATAGCATTTTCACTCCATGTAAGGATAATAATATAAGTCTGCAGTCCAAAAGATGGTCCTTATCCAACCATGCTGGCACCCTGATCTCAGACTTCCAGTCTCCAGGATTGTAAGCAATAAATTTCTAACACCTGGTCTGTGGAATTTTGTTATAGCAGCTCAAGCTAAGATAGAAAGGTATAGAACTATTCTTATAACAGTTGTCTTACTGGGTTCCTCAATCTAGTTATCTTCCTGCTTGTGAAGATATGGTCCAAATCCAACAATCTTGAGAGTCTTTCAATAATCCTTTGATCCTACTTGGTGAACTTTTTTCTTTTCATTTAATATGCGTGTTGCTTGACTGTTGAAAATTTCCCACAACCTACACCTGACCTTCTGTAAATTAGAACATTTTTCTTCTTGTTAATTTCACATGTGACAACCAAATAATTCATTTGCAATTAGAAGCAAATCCATGAAAAATCCCAACATAATAAGCAAAGTGCAGATAAAGACTTTGTATATATGTAAGGCAAAAATAGTTTAGGAATTCTAAAGAATATACACAGTACTACTAACCAGCTATTTGGCATCAAGCAGATTTTTTTTCAAGTAGATTTTTTAAATTTAACTGAATTGTTCACTTTTAACACACTATATTAGCAGCATTGAACCAACTAATTGAAGCCTAGTATCAAGCAACTTGGTGTTTCTTTCATCCCTTGAGGGCAGTCTGAAGAGGGAGTTAAAGGCAAGGACTTGAAAACAGTGGGGAGACGCATGAACTCTCCCTAAGTCCTTACTGGTTTTCTCAATACTCTAGTTGACTTGATTAGCCTCAAGAAGTATCAGGTCTCCACTGACTTTCTTTGGAGGTATGGTTTAGGGAAGATCCCAAATTAACAGTTAATTGTTTAAAATCTATTTTAAAAATACTTCCCTTATTAAAATTAACAAGTCAGGAAATGACAGATGTTGGCGAGGATGTGGAGAAAAGGGAACCCTCTTACACTATTGCTAGGAATGCGAACTAGTGCAGGCACTCTGGAAAACAGTTTGGAGGCTCCTCAAAATTTTGAAAATAGAGCTACGCTATGACCCAACAATTACACTACTAGGCATTTACCCCAAAGATATAACTGTAGTGATCTGAAAGGGCACCCGGCCCCCCAATGTTTATAGCAGCAATGTCCACAACAGCTGAACTATGGAAAGAGCCCTGATGTCCATCAACAGATGAATGGATAAAGAAGATGTGGTATACATACACAATGGAATATTACTCAGCCATCAAAAAAATGAAATCTTGACATTTGCAACAACGTGGTTAGAACTGGAGGGTATCATGCTAAGTGAAATAGGTCAATCAAAGAAAGACTAATATCCCACGATCTCACTCATATGTTGAATTTAACAAACAAAACAGAGGAGCATAGAGGAAGGGAGGGAAAAATAGAACAAGATGAAACCAAGGAGGGCGACAAACCTTAAGAGACTCTTAATCACAGGAAACAAATTGTGGGTTGCTAAATGCGAGGAGGGGGGTTGGTGGGTTGGGGTAACTAGGTGATGGACATTAAGGAGGGCTCATGATGTAAAGAGCACTGCGTAGTAAATAAAACTGATGAATCACTGAAGTCTATCTCTGGAACTAATAATATGTTAATTAATTGAATTTAAATTTTTTAAAAATCCCAGCAAATAATTAAATAAAGAAATAAATACCAGGGAGAAAAAAGAAAAAGAATACTGCCTTTAATTTATATGTGATAAGCCATGGCCAAGCCTATTTCATTTAAACCACAAATTAGTGGAGTACAGCATAGACCACACAGAGGTGGCACAACAAAACTTCCCACCTAAGATCACAGGGTGGACCTCATGGGTGCTGAGATGGCTCATCCCATCCAAAGCGCATGGTTGGGATTTCTGACCTGGTAGACTTCTCATTTTGCCTGGGTTTTCCAAAACCACACATGGTGGCCACGAGGCAAGCCATGGGGATCTAGGATATAACTCATCATTTTTATCTCGTGAATATTCTTTACATTGCCTATTTGAAAAGAAATCAGTATGAAATCAAAGTGAAATCAGTGTGAAGCCAAATCTAAGTCAGTATTCTTAACAGCCTTCAAATTGAGAAAGCAGCCTGCAGACCCCCTACCTGAACAGCCCACCAAATGCAGTAAGGTACATGGAGGGTACCTGGATGGCTCAGTTGTTAAGTGTCTGCCTTTGGCTTGGTCATGATCCCAGATCCTGGGATCGAGTCTCGCATCGGGCTCCCTGCTCAGTGGGGAGTCTGCTTCTTCCTCTCCCTCTGCCTCTCTCTCTCATGAATAAATAAAATATTTTTAAAAAATAAGATGCATTGGGCGCCTGGGTGGCTCAGTGGGTTAAGCCGCTGCCTTCGGCTCGGGTCATGATCTCGGGGTCCTGGGATCGAGTCCCGCGTCGGGCTCTCTGCTCAGCGGGGAGCCTGCTTCCCTCTCTCTCTCTGCCTGCCTCTCTGTCTACTTGTGATCTCTCTCTGTCAAATAAATAAATAAAATCTTTAAAAAAAATAAAATAAAATAAAAATAAGATGCATTGGGCGCCTGGGTGGCTCAGTGGGTTAAGCCGCTGCCTTCAGCTCAGGTCATGATCTCAGGGTCCTGGGATCGAGTCCCGCGTCGGGCTCTCTGCTCAGCAGGGAGCCTGTTTCCCTCTCTCTCTCTCTCTCTGCCTGCCTCTCCGTCTACTTGTGATTTCTCTCTGTCAAATAAATAAATAAAATCTTTAAAAAAAAAAAAAAAGATGCATTGAATTCCATAAGAGAGAGTGTCACTGCACCGTAGAAACGGAACTAATAATGTGAAGGTGTGTTCTCACTCATTTCCAAAGTGTGCATGTGAGGTCTGGTGAAGTTATTTCACAAGGTTGGTAGAGATGTCATCCAAGCGTTGGGCAGGGCTAGCATTTCCTGGGGTTTTCTCAGTCCAGTGTTTTTCTAAACATGTCCCTCAAAATCCTAACTCCTCAGAGGCCACTGCAGTGGGTGGGCAGAAGGAAGCAATTGGTCCTACATTATCCACCCTTGCATCAGCTAATGTGGCTCCACTTTTGTCTCGTTTACATAATGGAATTCAGAGTAAGATTTGTTTCAAGAAAAAAAAGGAAAGTATCAATCAGGAGCCCAGAAGGAAGAATGTAATTGAAGAAATTTTAAAGGAGAGAACTGCTATATGGTCAGAAGTTAAGAAAACCAGTAAGAAATAGGAAAGCACCCCTAAGTTAGCAACAGCAGGAGTTACCCCAGATCTAGCTGAACTAGTGCCTAAAGGAGCAAGAGGAGGAAGCAGCTGCCAGAATGCAAGGAGAACTAGGCAAGAGAGCCATGATAGGAGCCACGACCTTCAGTAGAGGAATATTTAAAAGACACTTAGACATGAAAGGGAGGGTAGCAGGGCACTGTAAGTCTTGGCCTCTTTCTCCCTTCCACCTTCTGGATTTCCTGCAACAGTTTCCCACTGTTCCAGCCCAACTCAGAGCCAAAAAGCAAAGGAGCCTGTGAGTGGAGTGAGCAGATCAAATTCAGCCTTTGGAAGTTGAGCAATTAAGATCTCATGCTAAGTAAGAGTCGAGCTACATTCCCTCTGGAAGAAATGTCAGAAAATAAACTGGATTCTATATAGGTTCATATATACTAGATCTAAACTATTAAGAGCAAAGAGTCTGGCCTGGTTCTAGACATGTCATTCACGCTGTCTACAACTCTATTTAAATGTTATATATGAGTTCACTAAAGTTCAAAAGTCGGAAATTTACTCATGCCTACAAAGCTCTGATTCTTTCCATCTACCACACTGAAGGAAAAACAACAGTCAACACTTTAAAGCTCTTTTCAATTAGAAAGTTCTGGAAATGGATGGTGGGAATGGCTGTACAATAATATGAAGGTACATTATGCCACCGAAGGGTCCACTTAAAAATAATTAAAATGAAATTTAAAAATAATAATTAAAATTTTATGTTAGGTTCATTTCACCTCAATTAAAAAAGATGTGACAGTGGAAGCAAGGGGTTGGAATTGATGCTGGCATGCCGGGTCTGAGGACCCAACAGGGGTCCTGCCTGACCACCTGAGGGTCCTTGGCTACATGCAGGATAGAAATCCAGCATGAGGCTCCTGACTGGCTTAGTTGTAAGCCATGATTTCAAGTCCCACACTGGGCCTAGAGCACACTTAAAAATACATAAACAAATAAAAATTAAGGATAGAAATCAACTATGAACCAGCAGGAAGTGAGAGCAGAGTTTATTGAGAATGTACACAGGGAGCAGAGACAGAAGGACCCCTGGGAGACTTGGAAAGGAAAAGGAGAATGAGTCTCACCTTTGCTGGAGGTATGGGTTTTTACTGCGGATGATGGTCTGGTGTACGTGTCCTTGCAGGCATCCAGGAACTGGTCAAACAAGTCCTTGTTCTGATGTCCTCCATAAGTCCCTAAGGCTCTGGCGCATCAAGGTGTCTGGAGTCGGTGGTCTCAGAAAACATACATGATGACCTCACCTGGTCAGTCCCCAGATATCATCTCTTGTGCTGGAAGACTCCAGAGGAATCACTAACCCCTTGACCTTTATAGGTAGGATTAACATTAAAGCCCCTGCAAGGCCGGGGTACAGGTCCTACCAAGAACAGATGCAGGAAAAGAAGCAAAGAGAAAAAAAAAAAAAACTTTTTTTATGGAGTCCCTTCAAGGGACTCAATGATTCAAGGACTTCAATGATTCAAGGAAGGGGTCATGAGCCAAGGAGTGCTGCCAGCCTCCAGAAGCTGGAAAAGGCAGGGAACATTTTCTTCTTTAGTCTCCAGAGGAAATCAGCCCCTGAAGACACCTTGACTTAAGTTTAGTGAACTGATAGCAGCATCTCACCCTAGAACTGTAAACTAATAAATCTGCACTGTTAAAAAGCAAAACAAGCAAAAAAACAAAACAAAACAAAAACCCACAAAAACCTCTTTTTAAAGAACAATATGTGCATTGAATTTGGAATTTATTGATTGTGACACCATGTGTAGCCACAGATGGAAGGAAGGAAGGAAGAAAGAAAGGAAGGAAGGAATTTCAGACCACCTGTTGGTAGCAAACTTACTGAGTAAAGCTTCCAAAACATGTAGTCTCTTTTTCCCTGACTTGGTAATTTAAAATTATGCCTGAAAAAAAAAAAATACATCTGCAAATTCTTTGACACTCCTTCCATCAAAAGGTAGACTCTAATTCTTCCCACAAAGCTGGGCAGGACTTAGTAACTTGCTCCAAATGAATAGTTGCTACATGACTTCGAAGGCTAGTTTAAAAGTGTTTGCCAAATACAAGTGGAATGTTTGCTTCTTTGTTTGTTTTATGTGATTGTTAGCTCAATAAGTCTTCCAAGAAGTTGTCTTGTTTGAGAAATCATGTGATGAATTTGACCTTGAAGCTTCTAGACAAGCACTAGAACTACTCAGCTTTGGAAGGACACTGCCAGAAGGTACACAGAAGAGCAACTGGTATTGTTATTACTTACCTCCCATATCTTTCTCAATGGGTTGCCAGACATTCTATGGTTTCTATTACAAGTTATTTATTTGCTGATGATCTCCAAATCTGCAGTCTGGTTCTCTCTTCTAAATACGAAGCCAAAGGGCACCTGGGTGGCTCAGTTGGTTGAGCAAGAGACTCTTGATTTCTGCTCAGGTGAGGATCTCAAAGAGTCATGAGATCAAGCCTCATATAGGGACTCTGTCAGAGAATCTCTCCTTGCGATTTTCTCTCTCTCTCCCTCTGCTCCTCCTCCTGATCATGCTCTCTCATAAACAAACAAATAAACCCAAATATTTATAGCCTACTGGGTAAATCTACTTCAACCACGGAATCATCAAGTTCAATCTGAAATGTCTCAACTCTAAAGTGAGTCATCGTCTGCCTTTCTGCTCACCCTTCACTCGATTCCCTGTGACCCCCACTGTTCCCCTCACGGGGCTGGCACCAGCATGCCCAAATGAGAAACTGTCCTCTTCACCTGTTCCTTTCTTACTTTTGTCCATATATAATTAATCGCCCACTCCCATAAATTCTATCTCACATCATCCCATTTTTTGAGTCATTCCATTCTAATCTGAGATGCCAGCTCACCTCTGCTTTTGGTCTTGCCTTTCTCTAGTTCATTCTCCACCCTGTAGCGGGAGTGAGCTTGCTAAAGCACAAATCTGATCATCATTATTCCCTCGCTTAAAACTTTTCATGAGTTCCCCATCCTCTTGAGGATAAAAATTTAAATCCAGTCCTGCGGCTTACAAGGCCATCATATGCCCCTGCTCCATCAACCCCTCTGGTTCTTATCTCCAGACATTGTTTCCTTTGTACTGTTACAAATCAGGCATGGTGAACTATCGCTCTTTTCTGGTTCATCAGTCTTTCCTTTATCTGAGCCATTACTTATACTATTCCATACTCCTGAAATGTTCCCTATATTCATCCTCCCTTTGTCCAATTCCAATTCGTGCCCAACTCTTACCCACACACACACACCAACAAAGCTACACAACCTATGTGCACCTCAGTTTTGTACTCAAACCTATTATAGGGGAGAAGAAACCTCAGCAGACTCCTAACACTCTAGGCTACGGGACAAGTTTGTCCCTAAGCTACATCATTCAACTACCTCCACTTGTTCTGAATACAGGACCTCCCCCCACCCCACCACCAGTTTTTCAATTATAATTGGCTTCCTAGGCAGTTTTGTCTGTAAAGAGGAAATGTACTGGTCCTGTTGATGTAAGCATAACAATCCACATGAATATTTTATTGCCCATTGTAAATTAATAAAATGACATTTCAGTCTCGGTGAGCTTGGATAATATGAGTTTGCCAAGAGAAAACTTTACTTTCAATGTGCTGACGAAAGTTCAAGTTTTGAGCCTGCAAAGCGAAGATTCAGAGCTTGTACCACAGTGAATTTACTAATGTAAATGAACTTCCTGATGTCTCTTGACAGCCAGTTGGCCTCCCTGGGCTGCATAATTAGAATGATGACTTGCAGAGAATTTAGACCTACTACACTTCCATGTCCCCCTTATGATTTGATAGGAACTCAGGGCTGGAACATTCCAGAAGCCATCTATTTCAGCACTACATTGCTTAAACCCATAGACAGTTTTAGAATAGCCTGAAAACCTAAAGTAGAATATTATAGTCAGGATTCAAAGAAATGGTCCTTTATAATTTACTAATGTGAAAATGTCTTGCCATAGATATGGTGGGATGAGTGAGGAATGAAAGATGATAAAGTACTTTACTTATTATTATTAATAGTTAAATTATTATTGTGCAAAAAATATTTCAGGGGAGTGAGGCACCCCCACACACACTTTCTCTATATCTTTCGGTACTTTAAAAAGAAAGAAAACAGAAAACAAAAAACAAAAAAACCAGGGTGCCTGAGTGGCTCAGTGGATTTAATTTCCTGACTCCTGGTTTCAACTCAAGTCATGATCTCTGGGTTGTGAGATTGAGTCCTGTGTGGGGCTCCACACTCAGTGGGAACTCTGCTGAAGTTTCTCTCTCTGTCAAATAAATAAATAATAAAAATCTTTGGGGGGAAAAAAAAAACTCTTTTTATTAAGAGAGAAAAAAATCTCCCTGATAACTCAGATCAATCACCTCATTCATGTTATCATTTCTAAATAATATTGAAATATTTAATATCATTATTGGCAAGATTACGTAAAAAACACATGGAACACTTTAAAAATGCTTTAAGGACAATGCTTGTTACAGGTTAGTTGACTAAACTTTGGGATCCCAAAAGATATTTCATTAGATAGATTTTAGTCAACATATAAAATGGACAAGCAAATGAATTAATTTAGTGAGAAAATTAAAGAAGATTTTGGGGGAAAATAGTCTTCTTTCTCTCCCTTTTACCATGGAGATGAGGAAAAACTTCCTCTACCTGATTCTCAGCTTAAGTACCTGGGGATCTGGAAACTAAAGTAACAGAAGACAGGTTAGCAGATGAAAAGGCAAACAATTTTTATTGGTGTTAGTATTTACATGTGCATAAGGACATCACAAAGAAGAAGAAAGAGGAGGAGAAAAAAGAGGTGGAAAAGAAAGAGGAGGAAAAGAAGAGAAAGAAGAGAAAAACCAAAGAAGTGGTTGGATTTGCAGGCTAATGTGTCATTTTAACAAAGAGGGGTATGTTGAGAAGTGACTAGACAAAGGGGAAGGGTGTAGTTATCTGTGGCAGATAACTGTGGGAAAGTGACTAGTGTGGGGGCCACTCTGGCAGGCAGATAATTTTGAGCTAAAGGCAATCAAGACCCTGTAGGCTCAATAGAAACTTTCACCCCTCCATTAATCACAGAGAAGAATCTAAATGGAGGTCTTTCCCAGAATAAGGGTCATTAGCAGAGATAAATTTTATCTGAGTGACCCATCTGTAGTCCCCGGCAAACATCTGTTTACCAAACATTTACTCTTTTTCATCTTCCTAGGAAATGGCAGTCCCTTCCTTTGAAGTCACAGACTCCTCCCCCTTTCTTAATTCAGGATGACAAACAAACCTCATCTTGCCTGTCTTTGGAATTTCCATGTCTGAGTGGTTTTCCCATATATAAGTATATAACGCTATTAAGTTTGATTTTCTTCTGTTAGTCTGTCTCAATGCTAATTTGATTCTTAGTTCAGCTAGAAGGCCTTTAAAGGAGAGAAGAATTCTTGCTCCCCGGCACTGGCAAATAGAAGTCTTGCCCCTGGCTGGGTAGGTGGAATGCTAACTTACTCTTCTGATTTGGCACTGTCCCATTCTAATCAACTTTGCTCGAATAAACTCTTACAATTTTTAATATGTCTTAGTTTATCTTGTAACAAGAAGTAAGGATAGCTCTTTTTACCTGGTACAGGTACCTGGTCTGTGTCTGGCTTTCAGGCAGAAAAAGGGAGGGCAGAGAACTCGGTTATAAAGATGATTTAAGAAAACCATTTAGGTTCTATGGACAAACTTTATTTAACACTTCATGAAGCAGACAGTCTTCTTTCAGAGAACTGCACAATGGGGCAGTAGGCAGGGGCGCCTGGCTGGCCCGGTGATAAGAGCACGCGTCTCTTGCTCTTGAGTTTGTGGGTTCAAGCCCCATGTTGGGTGTAGACATCACTTAAATAAATGAAACTTAAAAACAAAACACACACACACACACACACACACACACACACACACACCCCCAAAACAGCGCACAAGGCAAGAAGCTTTTATAGGATAAAGAATAAAGAGCCAGGAGGAGACAAACAGAAAATACCTGATGGCCAGGGTCCACATCATCAATTTCAGTGAGAAGTCCCATACTTTCCTTGGCCTTTGGGGATTGGTTGACTGGGTACACGGTGCTTCTGGTCAAGCTCCAATGATAAAGATTATCTAAGCTTTAATAGGCTTTTGTGGCAGCCTCCCTCCCTGCCCTCCCTAGGAGCAGCTCCGTCTTGGCCCAGACATTTATTTCAATGGCCCTTGATTCTGTCTGCTGTTTCTCAATATCCTTTAGCTCAAAATATGCCCAAGTGGCATGGTCTGAACCCCTTCCATCTAAAACACCTTTCCCAAGGTATAGAGCATAGTGGGGCCTTCAAAAACAATGATTAGGTTGTCCAATTCATTTGAAATCCAGATGAGAATTTGGTTCTGATGGGTTGCAGAATGTCACCCCAAAATACACCTCTTTGGCATAAGGTTTATTTAGAGCTGATTATTTTGAGAAGTGGCTGATGCAGAAGCTGTGAAACAGGATGTAGGTTATCCTTTTGCAAGGAAATCTGTTTGTAAGTGTCCCCTCTCCGTACTAGGAAGAGGGGGATAACCTCCTCCTGGTTACCTCCCGTAACTGCCCCCCCCTCAACCTCCCAGCGACGGACTAACACACAAGCCTTTTTTTCTTTCATATTTACCTGAAGATGGTTTTTTAAACTGGCTTCGGTTTCTTTGGGGAGTTGCTGATTTTTCCTTGGGTATCCCCTCTGTGTACATAGGTATGTATGTGAAAACACTTCTATTTGTTTCTCTTCATCTGACTTTTATTACAGGTGTCTCAGCCAGTGAAGGGTAAAAGGAAAGTTATTTCCCCCCCCCCCACCATGCATTCGAGAAACTACCGCACACTGCAGGGTTTCTTTTCGTACAGTGCCTGTGGTTCTTAGTCATGCTGCTTAGAAGAACGAAGAGGTAGACCAGACGGAAAGTGCTGGGCAGTAAGGCAAAGTTTATTGGGCAACAGCACAAAGGTCTCAGAGAGGTAGTGGACCCAAGAAGGTTGCCTTGGAGGGTCTAAGTCTAGGGTTTTTTAAGAGATTGTTGGAGGGCTGTTTTAATCTGATTAACTTTCCCTGCCTACCAACCAATCAGATTTTTGTCCACGCGCTCATCTACCTATCAGATAGTTGTTTAAGTGGGGAAGAGTGGTATAGAATAACAAGATGGCATCTTTTTCCTTTTAAGGGTGGTTTCCTCTGGGGGACTAGCCCTTGCCTGCCTTTCTTCTGACTCTCCTCCATTAACTGCATTATAAAATCCAAGGATAAAATTTGTTTAAAAAACAAAATTCAGCCAAGTAAGTTGAATGTTAAAGATCTAATTGGTTTTATCCAATGAGTCATGAATCAGGCAGCACCCTATCTCGTAAAGACAAGGAAGGTCTCCACAAGTTGTAGAAAATGGAAGTTTTTTATGGGCTGAAGGCAGGGGTTGGGGGTGGGGGGTGGCGGGGTGGGGGGTGGGACAAGGAAATTTAGGGCAGATTACTTACACCAGGAAAATTTACCTTCCCCTAGAGGAAGGCAGGGAATCTCATCACAGAGATTACCTCACCAGTACTGCCCAGGAAATTCCAGACTGACTGGATTAAAATTCCACCTCTGGGAGAGGCTGGAACTACCATTAGGTGAGGTATTTAGTGTTGGCAAAACCTAGCAGAAGTGATCCTGTTTTGGGCCCATTTTTTTCTTTTTAACAAATGTAAAGCTCATAATAAATAATTTCATCTTGTGGTGGGAAATTAGTAACAAAAACCATCTTTAAATTATTTTATATACTGAAGAAAGATTCTAAGATAGTATGTAACCAATTTAGTGGAGTAATTTTAAGTTGCAAGGTTTAAGGTATTGTTATGTAAACCAAGATTTCTGTCCATCTATGTTGACAATCTTGATGAGTTCAAAACACTGTGTGGCAGACTAGAATAAAGGGACGCCTGGGTGGCTCAGTTGGTTGGACGACTGCCTTTGGCTCAGGTCATGATCTCGGAGTCCGGGGATCGAGTCCCGCATCGGGCTCCCAGCTCCACGGGGAGTCTGCTTCTCTCTCTGCCCTTCTCCTCACTCATGCTCTCTCTCCCTGTCTCTCTCTCAAATAAATAAATAAAATATTAAAAAAAAAAAAAAAGAGAGATCCGTTGTATCTTCTGCTCTGACTTGGAAAGTTGAAGACACTTGGAAAAATGAATTCATTTTTTAAGCCTGCATAGTATTTGCTGAACCTCCTTAGGAAGTTGGCTTGAATCATTATGCCAACAGTTTAAAGGGAACTGTATCTATTTTTTGTTTTCATTTTATTGTATTTCATTGGGGGGAGTATATATTTTTTTCTATTGTTTGGGAAATTATTAACTGCTAACTTTTTGCAGAAGTGGGTTCACTCATAAATCCTCTAAAGAAATGTTTCCCAGATCTTTGTATTGCCAACTGCTCACTCTTAACAGTTAGTTTAGGAAGTTTCTTTTTCAAGCAAAAAAGCACTATTTGAGACCTAGGTTGACTAGAAAGCAACATTTAGTTGTGGTCATAAAGTGTTCTGTTATACTATAGAATAAAATATAAATATAGATTAATAAAAATATAAATAAAGATTAAATATAGGTGGGTAAGAATCCATTTTGATTTGAAAAAGCTCTGCTAAGTACAATTTTTCAATAGTGAGAAACGCCATTCTATTAAACATTGCAAACATCCTGCATTGCTTTTAATGTAATTGACATAATGATACAAAGTTGCAATGGTTACTTACTTATTCTATATTACTTTGTTTTGTAACTTTTTGTTGCAAGGTGAAAGTAACTCAACAGAAAGCTCACAGATAACATGTATTGAGCACTTAAGTAGAATCTTGCCGAACTTCTTAACAGCACCTCACACTAATCCTATGAGACAGAGAGAAATTAAATAACTTTTCCAAACCAAAAAGTGGTTGAGCCCAGATTTGAAGGCAGGCAGGCAGTCTAACTCCAGAGCTTGACCTAGTAATGATTTCAAATGCTTGAATACCTAGTGGACTGGTATAAAACACCAGTGTGGAGGCCGAGAAAAATCAAGGCCATCCCACCTCAGGTTTAGCCTTAGCATAAGTACAGCCATCTTAGCTCTGGCAGCCATCTCAGACCGCTGTGCCCAAGGGCTGAACTTTCCCCCACCCTGCTTTAGTTCCAGAGATCCCCACCCTGCTTTGGTTCCAGAGACCCCTACCCTGCTTTAGTAACAGGAAGCCCCCCCCCCTTGCTTTGCTTCCAGAACCCCCCACCCTGCTTTAGTAACAGGAATCCCCACCCTGTTTTAGTAACAAGAACCTATAAATACCCCTGCCTTAACTAAGCTCGGGGTCCAAGTCCCTACTCCTCTGTGTTGGGTATACATGGGCCCAAGCTTAAGCTTGTCAAATAAACCCTCCACGTGTGATTGCATCGGTGTTTGCTCCTTGGTGGTCTCTTGGACGCGAAAACTCGGGTATAACAACCAGTAAAGTAGGTAATATTGTTTGAGAAGTTGAATGTTTTATTTATTTACCTATTGCTAAAGTAGTTAAACAAGGAGGCCATTGATGAGACCCAAGCATTAATGCCACCCAAGCAAACCAAAACCTAAGCCTGCAATGCTTCAAGATTAAGAAATCAAAACCTGAGAACAACCAATCACAAACAGTCAACTAGACTTTTCTAAATAAGGCAAATGTATAGGTTAGAGCCAATCAAATCATTCCCTTGCTTTGCCCCTGCACCTTATCTAGAAGTCTTTCCCCCAGCTTCTGTGGGTGGAGTGCTGCCAACCACATCTCACTGGACATTGCTAGATTCAAATGGATTTCTGCTCAAATAAACTTAAAAATTTTTAACATGCTTCAGTTTATCTTTAAACACTATATATATTTTTAAAAGATTTATTTATTTATTTATTTATTTATTTATTTATTTATTTATGAGAGGGACAGATAGAGCATGAGGCGAGGGGAGGCAGACTTCCTGCTGGGCATGGAGGCTGATGAGGGCTTGAGGTAGGGCTTGATCCCAGGACCCAGAGACCATGACCTGAGCCAAAGTCAGACACTTAACCAACTGAGCCACCCAGGTGCCCCAATTTACTTATTTGACAGAGAGCGCTAGAGAGCACAAGCAGGGGGAGCAGTAGAAGGAGAGGAAGAAGCAGGCTCCCAGCCGAGCAGGGAGCCTGATACAAGGCTCGATCCCAGGATTCTGGGATCATTAGCTGAGCTGAAGGCAGACAATCAACCATCTGAGCCACCCAGGCACCCTGTGTGTGTGTGTGTATGTACGTATGTATATATATAGATAGAGAGAGAGAGAGAGAGAGAGAGAGAGATAAAACAGTCTCAATAACCTTTCATCCCTTATAACTGTATGGTCCTCATGATCTCCATTTTAATTTTTTTTTAAGTTTTTATTTATTTATTTGACAGATCACAAGTAGGCAGAGAGACAGGCAGCGAGAGACGGGGAAGAAGGCTCCCCAATGAGCAGAGAGCCCGATGTGGTGATTGATCACAGGACCCCAAGATCATGACCTGAGTTGAAGGCAGAGGCCTAACCCACTGAGCCACCCAGGTGCCCCATGATCTCCATTTTTAATGCCTACTATTCCATCAACATTAGAATATTTTTAAAAACCTACAAGGGTTTGTTTTTCTTTTAAGTTCTTGTTTTATTTTCTTAACATACATATTTTGAAATATCTGTATTTTTTACTTTTTGGTTGTTCACTAAAGATGGTTGGCAAATCAGAGCTCAGTAAATCAATTCCATATGATCATATAGAATTTTCAGAAAGTTAAAAACCCTGATATAGAGTCAAAGAGATATTTATCTCATTAATGAAAGAGCCAGAAAGGTGATAAACCGTAGGGCATAGGATGGACAAATTATTTCTAGTCACTGAGGAAAAAAAATGCTGGAATAAGCTTACTAAATTACATAAAAATTGATTAATGCCCCACAGCACAATAAATCTAATCTTTGGGTTGTAATCTCTTCTACCAGGCACAAAATCATTTGCATCTCTAGGGGACAAGGTTATTTATATTGCTATCATTTACAGATTATTCACATCAATCACTCTCTGGTGTTCTACAATTTACCATCTATTCTTACAGTCATTTTTGCCACTTGTCACTCTAATGTTACATATTTTACATATTTATCTTGTTTATGGTCTACTCCCTCCATTAGAATATAAAGGCAGAGTATTTTCACTCTTTTGTATACTATAGTATACCCAAAACAGTGCTCGGCATACAAAAGGTACTCAAAAATATGTGTTGAATGAATAAATGAGTAAAATCAAAGAAAGATGTGGTTCACTTTGGCTTTAAGAACACAAACCATTTTAAGAGAAAAATTTGAAAAAATATAAAGTAAATAGGCCCACAGTAAATTAAAAAGTAAACTAAATTGTGGTTACCTGAAGGATACCCAAGCCCTCAGTAGTGGTGCTTAAATAGAGGCAATTTCCGGACCAACTGTCTATAGAAAGATTAATAGAAATGACATACGATGAGGTAGAAACAAGCAGCATCTGTAGAAAATCTGTTAGCCCCTCACTTTCAGGATGAAAGAATTGTGTGGGTTCTCTGAACAGGGCTGGGGTGTGGGGTGGTGGTGGCCAGGACACCTGATCCAGATTGTGAATTTCACCAAGATAAGTCCTACCTCAAGCAGCCACTCATTGTTGAAGATGACCAGAATATACCACCTCAAAATATGCTACTGTTGCATAATGATTATTTTGAATCAAAGTCAATTAAGATACTACAGTCATGGGAAAAATAACTCTCTGCCCTCCCCCATATTACTAAAAGCAGGGCAAACTTTGTCATTCATAAAGATGTCTCCTTCTCCTGTACCAGGAAGAGAAAAACAACTCTTAATCCCAGGGACTCTCAATCACTTGAGACAGCATGACTCTTACCAGACCAGAGACTGGTACCTGATTAATTTGTGTGACAAACTTTGCAAAATGTTATTATCTTCTATCTTTCTAGAAGCTCAGATCCCTTTTCCTTTGTCTTGTCCCTTCTCCACAATGTATTGCTGTTTGTTAAAATGATATATAAGCCTTTGGGTCTGATCTTCTCTTTGGGGCCTTCACTTCATTTCTGTGAGGACTCTCACACACATACAAAATAAACCTTCTCCTGTTTATCTATCTTTGGTCATTTCAATTTGCAGGACTCCAGGCACCGAACTTAAGAGAGTAGAGGAAAAACAATTTTGCTCTCCTACATTTTCCGGCCACAAATCCCCCTTTCTGGCATCTACTGTGAAAATCAGGTCATATTTTTGACATCATATTTTTAAGGCTATCGCCTAAATCCCTTAAGTCACTTAATCAGTAATATATTAAGTCAAGTCAGTCTAAAACATTTGATAATTACATGAAAAAAAGGAATTTATTGAGATAACTCCAAGTTGACAATCATGTATAAACATTTTGTTGTCTTTAGACTTTTCTTCATACCATAACAAGAAAATGTCTCTTAAATGATTCCCTGCATCCTCAAAAAACCCACATACATAGAGTATTTGATTCTCTCTTTAGCATAGAAATTTGTAAAATCAAATTTCTAGTCTATATGTACCTATTAAAATAAGGTAGTAACTCCCATAACTCCCATAACTTTTTAAATGTTAATGTTTTTATGATAGAATTCTATTTCTAGTTGTTATAATACACTTATGAGCTTTATACCAGGGACTGAAGAACTTTTTCTGTAAAGGGCCAGATAGTAAATATTTTAGGACTTGTAGGTCATATCATCTCTGGGTCAGCTACTCAATTCTGCTATGTATTGTGAAACAGCCATAGACAATACCTAAAGAAATTGATATAATTGTGTTCTAATAAAACTTTATTTGTGGACACTCAATAAGAATTTCACATAGTTTTCATGTGTGATAAATATTCTTCCTTTTTTAAAAACTATTTAATGTTTAAACAATGCTTAGTTTTTAGCTTACAAGATAGGCAGCAGGCAAGATCTGACCCACAGGCTATGGTTTGCCAACATACTGTATATAAAATGTATACATAACGTTTCAAGAAAAAGTTAAAGGAGGGGCACCTGGGTGAATCAGTGGGTTAAAGCCTCTGCCTTAAGCTCAGGCCATGATCTCAGGGTCCTGGGATATAGCCCTGCATTGGGCTTTCTGCTCATTGGGGAGCCTGCTTCCCCCTCCCTCTCTCTGCCTGACTCTCTGCCTGCTTGTAATCTCTGTCTATAAAATAAGTAAATAAAATTTAAAAAAAAGAAAGAAAGAAAGAAAGAAAAAGTTAAAGGAGGGGTATCTGGCTGGCTCAGTTGGAACAGTATGCAACTCTTAATCTCAGGGTCACAAGCTTGAACCCCACATTGGGTGTAGAGATTACTTAAATAAATAAAAAATTTGTTAAAAAGTAATAATGTTATTGAATGTTTTTTTCTATATCTATTGAGATAATCATATTGCCTTTAATCTCTTGATGTAGCAAATCACACTGATTTTCTTTCTTTTCTTCTTTTGTGGGGAGAGTGGGGGGAGAGGGAAAGAATCTTAGTAGGCTCCACACCCAGTATGGGCTGGACAGCGGGGTGAGTCGCAGGTTGAGCTTACAAACCTGAGATCATAACCTGAGCTGAAATCAACAGTTGGGCACTTAACTGACTGAGCCACCCAGGTGTCCCATACACTAGCTGATTTTCTAATGTTGAACCAATCCTGCAGCCTTATAATCAACTAGTCAATATTATATGGTCTTTATCTATGTCTTGTGGTATTCAGTTTGCTAATATTTTGTTTTAGGATTTTTGGCAACTGTGTTCTTAAGTGCAAGGGCTTATAAATTGCAATTCTTACACTGAACTTGTCTATTTTTCATATCACCATTTTACCAAACTTCAGAAAATGAGCCGAGGACTGTTTCTCCTCATTTTCTATCCCTTGAAAGTGTATTAGAACTCGCTAATAAAATTGTCTCAGCTTGGTAGGTTTCCTTTCATGCACAGAAGGATGTTAAAATACCAATTCAATTTTTTTATGATTTTAATCACTTTCCCTAAATTTGTTCATTTGTATATTCTTTCCTTTTAACTTCTGCTTATTGTTTATTATTTCATTATTATATGTAATATAACATTAAATTAATATTGAATATAATATTACATTATATCCCTTTTCCCCCACTCTCTTTAGTTTCATTCTTTTTTTTTTAAGATTTATTTATTTATTTGAGAGAGAGAGACACACACACAAAGACAGAAATGGGGTGAGGAAGGGGCATAGAGAGTCCCAAGCGGACTCCGTGCAGAGGTGACACAGGGCTTGATCTCATGACCCTGAGATCATGACCTGAGCCAAAACCAAGAGTGGGGCACTCAACTGACTGTGCCACCTAAGAGCCCCTTGTTTTAATATTCTTTTTTAAGATTCTTATTTATTTATTTGAGAGAGAGACAGTGAGAGAGAGCACGAGAGGGGAGAAGGTAAGAGGGAGAAGCAGACTTCCCATGGAGCTCGGAGCCTGATGCAGGACTCAATCCCAAAACTCTGGGATCATGACCTGAGCCAAAGGCAGTTGCTTAACCAACTGAGCCACCCAGACACCCAGTCTTTTGATCTCTTTTCCAGTCTCATAGATTTGCGATTAACATAGCTCATTAACCTTTTGGTATACTTTTCTTTCTAATATAACCATAGTAAATTATGCATTTTCCTCTAAGAATTCCTCTCCAGAATGTTTAATACATATTTTCATTACCATCCAAATTTAAGTATTGTAAAATTACCATTACAATTTCTTCTCTGAGCCATGTTGTTTTAACAAGTATGTTTATAACATTTCCAATCATGTAATATTTTAAAAAATCTTTTAACATGCATTCTTAACTCAATCACATTGTATTTAGAGAATATGATCTAGATTTAGAGAATATTCCTGCTCTTTTAAAAATTTTTTTTTATTTATTCCTTTTTTTTTTCAGAAAGAGAAAGAGTGTGTATGTGTGTTTGTGAATGTAGGGAGGGGCTGAGGGAAAAGGAGAGAATCTCAAGCAGACTCCAGTTGGAACATGGAACCTGACTCCATGGGGCCAGAACCCATGATCCCAAGATCACGACCCAAGCTGAAACCAAGAGTTGGATGCTCAACTGATTGAGCCACCTAGGTGGCCCTGCATAGACCAGTTCTTTAAAAAGTTCTCAAACTTGTTTTTTGGCCTGGTAAGTTTTGACATAAATGTTTTACGGCAAACTGCCAGGAATGTAAGTAATTCAGTTGTCGGGTATGGGAGTCTACATGTGTTTATTAGATTAAGCTTGTTAGTTGTACTGTTCAGATCTTCTATATTTCCATTGCTATCTTTTATGATTGACCTATTAATTATTGATATAGATGTATCAAATTCCCCATTATGGTAGAGGATTTCCTGAGACTCCTTGCAGTCCTGGCAACTTTCACTTTGAGTATTTTAAAGCTGTGCTATGAGACCCATAGAACCTTGAATTATTAAATCTCAATGAAACTAATCTTCTATCCACGTGTGTATCCTTATCACAATAGTGCTTTTTGCTTTAAAAATCTAAATTGTCTGATATGAATATGGTCATGCTACCTTTGTATTGGTTAGTATTTGCTTAGTATATATTTTTACATCCTTTGACTTTTAGTCTTTCTCTCTTTTTTTAATGGCTTTGGCAGTGGTGTGCTGGCAGATGCTTAACAATGAGCTCTCTGGGGAGGGGAGTGGAGCCTGATTTCTAGCATTTACTGGTTTCTGTTGTGTCAACGCTCCCCCCCTGGGTTTCAAGATAAAATGCAGGACACCCAGTTAAATCTGAACTTCAGATAAGCAAGGAATCATTTTTTATATAAATACATCCCAAATATTGCATGGGACATGCTTGTATTTTAAAAGTATTTGCTATTTATTTGAATTTCAAATTTAACTGGTTGTCCTGTATTTTTACTTGCTAAATCTGGCAATCCTACTCCCACCAACATGTCATTGACTGCAAAGTTGGGAAGAAATGTTCATAATCAACTGGTTTTAAAATAACTTCTTTTAAAACACAATTCCCGCATTACACAATTCACCCATTGAAATGGACGGTTCATCGGTTTTAATATATTCAGATTTACACACCTGCTACCACAACCCTCAATTTTCAAAGATGTTCATCACCCAAAATGAACCCTTGTAATTATTAACATTCACTAACCTCCAACCATCCCCCCTGTTTCTGTCCTAGGCAACTGCTGATTTATTTTCCATCTTTATAGATTTGCCTCTTCTGGACATGCCACATAAGTGGAATCATACAATATGCTGTGTGTGTATGTGTGTGTGTGTGTGTGTGTCTGTCTGTCTGTCTGTTCTTTCACCTAGCACATGTTTTCAAGGTCCATATGTGTTGTAGCATGTATCAATACTTCATTGTATAAATATACAACATTCACTTATCCATTTATCAACTGATGAACATTTTTTGTTTCTACATTGGGGCAATTATGAAAAATGCTGCTGGAATAGTCAGCTCTTGTGAGCTGTAAGAGCCCTAGTATCACCACCATTGTCCTTCCACCACCGACCCCCGACTCCTCCCAAGTTGAGGTGTTTCTTAGAGGTGGCATAGGGTACCATATTATAATCGCCTATTACCTATCTCTGTCTCCCTCTAGCTGATTAGCTACACAAAAAGGATACTGTTCACTATAATTACATTTCCTAAAGCAGTTGCCTGATATTTGATGTTTAATTAATACTGTGTGCGTGAATGAAGTACAGTATGGTGGTTAAGAAAGACGACTTTCCGAGTTATTTAAATCTCACCTATGCCACCTATGTAAATGCAGAAAAGTGAGCAGGTTAACATTTCTAAGACCTGGTTTTCTTCCTGGTAAGACGGGAAGGACACTGGCACCTTCTTTGGTAGGATTTTATGAGCATTTACCATGTGCCTGGCATATTTTAGTACTCAATAACAGATAGTTACTGTGACTTGTGTCAGACATTGATAACCCATCAGATCTGGTGATCTCCCAATTCCTCAGCCATAGTCATCCTTCACAAAGTGTGGTGGGACCACCACAGGTCCCAGGACCACCTTTGGATTTGTCATCACCCACAGCTACTTCATTGCAGATAAACTGAACTCCCAGACTCCAGTCTCTGATAACAACCTTACTCAAGGAAATTGCATAACCAACATTGAGATTGTTCTTTTCAAAAACAAACAAAAAAAGGAAGAAAATACTATCTTTAGTATTTAGGAAGAAAATACTATCTAGTTATCATATGTATTTCTGTTCTGATTAGCAAGGTAGAATGTTTTCAGTTGATTGGAAATATGCATTTCTTTTGTGACTTTTTATGTCTTTTGCTCATTTTCAACTTGTATGTTAATCTCTGTCCTATGCATTTGTAGGAGCACTTAATGTATTAAGAATATTAATTCTTTGTCCAGGATATATTTTATAACTGATTTTTCCAACTTTGCCTTCATCTTTGAGCTTTTCCTGGTACTTTAAAACATATAGAATTTTTTTTATTTCTAGGAAGCAAAAAATATCAATTTTGCCTATTAATGTTACATGACTTAGAATGTGAAATTCCCACATGTTTTTCACTTTCTGCCCACTCCGTGAAAACCACTGGTAATGATTTAGTATATCCCCAAAACACATGTATTTATATTCAATATATACCATCAACTGTCAGCTCTTTTCCACTCTTAATGCTGCCAACTGGTCTAGGCCACCATTATCTCTTGCCTCTCTTCCTCCCCTTCCTCTCTAAGTCATTGTTCATATAATAGAATGGTCATATTTAACATAAATGACTCTTTTCTAAACATACACTAGCATACAGGTCATTAACACGCAGCGCGTACATACGATTCAGCTCTCTGTTCTATTCTCACTTAACAGTTTATGTTGAACTTCTGTCTTCAGATGTTACAATAGTATTCAAAACTAAGTTTAGCTCCTATACTGGAACTTTTTACCATTCTGCCACATCAAAGAACTTAAAAATATGTATATATTTGATATTTAAAGGGCTTCTTAATTTAATTTTTAATTAACTTTTTATTATAGAAAAGAATTTTAAGATTTATCTATTTGTTTTAGAGAGAGTGTACAAGCAGGGGGAGAGGCAGAGGGAGAGGAAGTTTTTAAAAAAGATTTCCTTGCTTATCTGAAATTCAAATTTAATTGGGCATCCTGTTTTTTTACTAAATCTTGTGGCCCTATGCCTGTCATTGGTGCAAGGTGGCTACTGAAGCTGTAATTTTCTACAGCTGTAGCCATGGGAAGGAGGAGCATATCTTTAGTTCTAAGGGAGAGCTTAAGGGCAGAACCTGGACATGTCACATATTTCTACTTTTATCCCATGGTCCCTGAGCCACATGGCCTCACGGAGCTTCTAGGGAGGCTAGAAAATGGAGTATTTGGCTGGGCAGGTAGCTGGCCATCTAAAACCCTATTTCTATGGAAGAACAGAAAAATGGTTATCATGGAACAACTAGTGGCCTGACATAGATAACAATCCCTCCATCACCAGATACAGTCACTAGAGGTACCCAACCCATTTCCCCACTCCAACCTGTGGATGGGCACGTGACCCAAAATTCAGCAATTCTGTCTCTGAAACTGAAATATTGAGCAAAATGATACAAAGACTTCAAATAGTCCATTCATCCTGATTGTAGTGACCTGACGAATTTAAACATTATGGCTTTATGTTATTCAGATCTCTACCAGAGTTTTTCTGGTTCCTGAGCTTGTCCTAAGTCTTGTCTTCCCAGATCCAGATTGTCCTTGCATGATCTAAGATTTCTTCCCCGCCCCCCTTAAGTTATTCAGAATTGTTTTCTGTGACTAGCAATCATAGAACTCCAACCGATCAAAGGTCAAGTCTGGATGGATTTCAAGGTGAGGAGAAATAAAAGTAGTTCCCCATCCCTGTGGATTTCTGTCTAAGCACATTTCACTTCAACATTGCAATCTTCAGACTTAAAAGTAACAAGGCAACTCTAATATCAAAGGCAGTAGCTTAAACAGAGAAAGAAATGAAAATGAAATCTGATTAAGCTAATATTAGCATTTCCTCTGTGCCTCCTTGCGGACATTACTGATTTCTCTAATATTTGCAGCTACTCTTTGCTTCATTAAGTTTTATATGTATTATCTCATCAAATGCTTGCAGCAAAAATAATTAGGCACTCTTATTATTCCCATTTTGCAGATGGGGAAAATGGGGCTTAGAAAGTTAAGTGGCTTGCCTAAGGTCCCATAACTAGAATCAGTTGTAGCTAGTATCAAAACTAAGTTTAACTCCTACACTTGAACTTTTTACCATTCTGCCATACCACAGACCTTAAAAAAATAAAAATAAAAATATTTTTTTGAACTTTTTGAACTTTTGAACTTGAACTTTTTACCATTCTGCCACACCACAGACCTTAAAAAAATAAAAAATTAAAAAAATAAATTAAAATTAAAAAATAAAAATATTAAAAATAAAATAAAAAATAAAAATAATAAAAATTAAAAACATTTAAAGAGTTTCTTAGTTTAATTTTTAACTAACTTTTTATTTTAGAAATTTTTTGTTAAAGATTTATCTATTTGTTTTAGAGAGAGAGGGCACCAGCAGGGAGAAAGGCAGAGGGAGAGGAAGAGAGAAAGAGAGAGAGAGAAGCAAACTCCCTGCTGAGTGGGGAGCCCGACTCAAGGCTCTGTCTCAGGACCCCAAGATCATGACCTGAGCTGAAATCAAGAGTCAGACACTTAACCACAGCCACCCAGGCGCCCCACAGAAAGTTGTACATATGTAAGAATAGAATAGTGTAATGAAGCATGCCTATACCCATCACCTAGCTTCAATGATCATTCCCATCCTACCATTCTTTTTTCATGGATCTTTTCCTCAAATTCACACTTCATTTTCCTTTATCTTAAAGTATTAAAAAATGAATCCCAGACATCCTATCTCATCACCTATAAATGCCTTACAATGTTTCTCTAGTGTATGAGAACTTAAAAGAAAAAAAGCATAATAGCATTATCATGCCCTTCCAAATTCATAAACATTCCTTCATACATTTAATATCCAATGCAAGTTCAACTTTCCCTGATTGTCTCAGAAATATCTTTTTACAGTTGTTCTAATAAAAATTCAAATATGGGGCACACATTACATATTTAGACATTCTCTTAGGTTTCTTTTAATTTATGGCAATTCTCCTTCACTTTTTTTCTTTTAAGCCATGTGTTTGTTGAAGAGAAATGGGATTTTGTTCTGGGGGATTTTTTTTGCTTTTCACATCAGATGGGTAAGGTACCAATTATGTTGTGACAATGTCTGAGGGAGACACATTCCACCTGGTGGCTGAACACCCAGTCATCACACCTGTGAACAACAAAAGGTTCTGTCCTGTGGCATTGCTAATACTCTGAGTTGGCTAATGGCATCCTCCTGGTGTCATTAACAAGTTCTTCCATCTCCCATCTTTTCCATCATCTGCCAGTTAGTTCAAGAGGCTTGAGTAAATTCAGGTTCAAAATTATTATTATTATTTTGTTTTGGAAAGACTACTCCATAGGTGTAATAACTACTTTTTAACTAAATGGTGTAACTGCTCTATTAAATGTGCTTAGTCAGTGACTAAAATTAGGAAAACAACTTTTCTTCTCCCACCTCTGCCTTTATTTTCTTTTTTAAATTTGTTTATTTATTTATTTATTTAGAGCACAAGCTGGGGGGAGGGGCAAAGGGAGAGGAAGAAAGAGAATCTTAAGCAGGTTCTATGTTCAACACAGAGCCTGACTCGGGGCTTGATCTCATGCTCACAACCCTGAGCTGAAATCAAGAATTGAACACTTAACTGACTGAGTCCAGGCACCCTTATTTTGTTTAATTTTTAGTTTTTTTAAGTAATCTCTACACCCAACATGGGACTTGAACTCCCAAACTCAAGATCAAGAGTCACAGGCTCAACTGACTGAGTCAGCTCAGTACCCCCTTCCACCTCCTCCTTTTTTTTTGGTCAGAGAGAGAGCTCATGTCCACTTAAGCAGGGGAGTAGCAGGCAGAAGGAAAAGCAGACTCCCAGCTGAGCATGGAGGCCAATGGGAGACTCAATCCCAGGACCCTCAGATCAGGACCCGAGCTAGAGGCAGATGCTTAACTGACTGAGCCACCTGGGGGCCCCTCACCTCTGCCTTTTTTTAAAGATCTCCCTTCTGTGCCCCCAGTGACATTACAGGCAGGTCCCTTACCTTTAGGGTCACTTTCAGATGTGAGAAGAGTCTCATTTTCAGCTATGCAAAATTCCAGTCCAACCTAAATTCACTTTAATTTTCATTAAATTCACATCTCCCTGTTTCTCTTATTATGGGATGGCCTGAACTTTTATCTCATTTAGTAGAGTGTCTCCCCACCTTGTCCCCTTCGTCCATGAGAAACATAGCGCATTCTGGCCCAGCTGAATGCTAGAACCTTCTGTTCACATCCAGCCACCAGGGGCAGTCCCAACCAGCTTCCAGTCTACTATCTCTCTATACTCCTCAAACTCCAGTGGACCCTTGTCAGATTCTCCCCAAAGCACTCCTTGACTTCCACTCCTGTCCCAGCACAGGGAAGGTGTACCTATTCTCCCAGCCCAGCAAGCATCTGACCAGGGAGTGAGAGTCCCGCATTCTTTTCCGTCTAGGCTAGCATTCCCAGTTCTCTAAGGAGTTCTCTCAAGGCCTTCTTCTGTTGGCTCTGGTAGGAGAAGTGATGTCCCAGGTGCACAGGAAATGCTGTTGTGCTCTCTCCTCTTGCAAAGTCCCTCTAAAGATGCATCTGCCTAACTGAATCTTTGGCCTTCTCTGGTAACAGCAGTGCGAGAGATGGTTGCTGGACTGGAATGTCCCTCTCACAGTAACATCTGTGTTCATGAGTTGAGAATCCTTCTCACTCATCTTCTACACCTGTGTGGCTCTAGCTTCAACTTTTATCAACAGGAAAATCTCCATCTCCATCTATACAATCTATTAAGATTTACCCTCAACTTCACTTTATAAAGTAGTTTTGCTAGAGATACAGAATTTCCTACTTTATTTTAAATGAAATGATTGAGGGGCGCCTGGGTGGCTCAGTCAGTTAAGCATCCGACTCTTGATTTTAGCTCAGGTCATGGTCTCAGGGTTGTGAGATGGAGCCGCACCTCAGGCTCCCGGCTGGGCGTGGAGACTGCTTAAGATTCTTCCTCTCCTTCTTCCCCACCCCCTCCACCCTGCCTGTTGTCTAAAAAAAAAAAAAAATTATACAATGAATGATTTAGATAGACTCTAATTTAAATACATAAACTCTAATTTAAATACTACTCTCCAGGATATTTTTTCTCATGTGTCAGCGGGATGTTGTTGAATGTCAAGCACAAGTACCAACAAGGTTTGTCTTCTGTCCTTACTCAAGACCTGGGTGTTGTATGAAATACCAAAAACAACAAAACAAGGAAGGAGCAACCACAGAGGACAAGCAAGCAGATCTACAGTGATACATTGGCCGAATTAAATACATCCAGTCTTGTTCAATATGTTCATAGTTCAGAACTATGTACTTGCTGGATTCCTGTTTTATTAGATAAAACCTACAACCATTTTAACTGGTGTGTGAAGGTCTATGTGTATTTTTTTAAATTAATGGGCTTAATTACAATTGCTGGGTGGAGAACTGCTTATTCCAGCCTTAACTAGAATTAGAATTAGGAAATAAAAAGGCTTACTGACTCACCGGAGAGTCAGCTGAGTCCATTTTTATTCTGCTCTCAAAGTAGGAGTGAACCATAAAGTAAGCAAAAACGGCATACTGGTGAATCAGTGTCCATGGATGAGTGTGTGTGTGTGTGTGTGTGTGTGTGTGTGTGTAGAGGCAACTCTGTTACATCAAATTGGCTGCAGTAAGGAGTTCAAACATGAATGAGAGTTTCTGGAGGTGTATGGCGGTATAATGGGCCAATTTCATCACACTGAATCATGTTAATCGTGGATACAGCTAGCTAAATAGGCCTGAATCCAAGTATTAAATGTCCAAAATGTGTGCACCTAGCAGAGATTCAGGCTCACGTTAGGATCTTAATAAATGTTTGTGGAAGGAGAAAGGAGGCAGGAAAAAGGGAGGAAGCGGGGGAGGGAGGGAAAGATGGAGGGTGGGAAGGAAAAGTCATTTTTATTACCTTATTTTAACAACTGAGTAAGCATTGATGGGTTAATGGTCTTTCCATAGTGCGCTTAGCATGGAATTTAGGCCTGACTGTGCAAAGAGAAAAAAAAAGTAAGAGTTTAATAAAAATCATGTTACAGTAACAACTGAAAGCTGACAGCACAGGAGTTGGAGAAAGGAAGGAATATTAAACATTCAGGTTTTATGTTTTTGTTTTTAACTCTGGCATTATGAATTAACTTTATTAACATACTTAGCATTCCAGAATATCAAGCCACTGATCTGTTCTCTTAAAAACACCCTTTTCCAAGTCATTTGAATTAAATTACAAATATTTTTAAACACGAAGTCACTACTGATGAATAGAAAACGAGTGTTTCACTAAGGAATGTAATGTAGAATGCATTTTTACAGCAGACCTGATGAAACAGAATTTCAGGACAAGATAATATATTAGTCATTCGAAGTCTGGGTCATGTGCTGATTTCATAATCATTCTTTCTGTCTTCATCCCACTCTTGGACCCTGACTGCGGAGGGGGCGATAGCCACAGTTCCCTGGCACCCTCTCCCTGAAGGCCACGCCCCTCAGACTTCTCTCTCCTTCCTCCCTCACTCCCTGCTTTGGCTACCTTGGTGCTGTCTACCTCCCATTTCACCCTCTTGGAGAACTCTTTAAGGACCTGAGGAGAGACGTGAAATTGCCTCATGGCCAAAGTAACCCTCCCTCAGGGTGTTCCTTTGGTACTTTCTAGAACCCTCCAGGACCACACTTTTCTCAGAGGCCATCATAGTTCTCATCCCTAGAACCCAGACTCCATGTAGAACCAGTCCGTACTCACATCTGAATCCTATCTACATGTCCAACACCGGTCCAACACCAATCTGTGTTAGATACTACAGTTTAGAATTGAACAAAAACAGATGTTGTCTTCGGATTTGGGAGGTATACCATCTTCTGAGGAAGAGCCTTACATAAATCCACAGGGAAAACAGGAGAGTGCGATGTATGCTATGACGAAGCAAGAATCCAGGGTGCGGGGGTGGGGGGCGGTGGCAAGAAAAGCAGGAGAGGCAGACTCTGACTGGGGGTTTAGCAAAGCTTCTCTGAGGAACCAGCATTTAACTTGAAGCTCAGTATGGCTCGGGTGATTCAGGTGATTCAGGCTTGAGGGAGACGCAACCGTGTGTGGGAAGTGTGGGGCCCCTGGGGCTGGAATGGCCGGGCCAAGGACACAGGGATGGAAGAGGGTCCTGGGTCAAGAAGCCGTGGAGCCTTAGAGGCCACGTTAGGGATTTTGTATTTTATCCTAAATGTAAACCACTGAAGGTTTAAGCAGGAGATGAATGTGATGTGTGTACTTACATGCCTTGTGTTTACTGGTTAGTATTGAATATGTACAAACAAACGAATCAATTACATACACACAGTAAGTCAGTGATACAGTTTGATGCCATTTTAGAGTTTTACCAGCTCTAGGCAGTGAGATGAATCGGATACAACTCGTTCTTGGTAAACCAAGTGGAAACTAGTTGACTTTCAGCTACTTACCATTCATTTTTCTCTTTCTACCAACCCTTCATTTTCTTCTAAGTAACACGTCTCCCCATTGTGCGGATTCTCGGTGGCCGGCTCTTCCTTGGCCGAGAGGCAGGTGGCAGTGGAATTCCTCTCCTGGGACTTAGAGTCTTTAGCAGAGGAAAGGAGGGGATGGGGGAAATGTCTGAAGAAATGTGTTTCAACCATGCTAAGTTTAAAGCATGTATTTCGGGCTCTGGTGTGCCTCAGAGACAAAACTAGTTTCTGAATGCAGTTTTGTGTTTGCCCTATTGATTCTGCCAGTTTGGGCTGGAAACCACTCTCTTTGCCTTAAAGACTATTTTCCAAATTATGTTCCACAAAACACTAGTGTCAATTATTATGTAAGTCTGGGGGTGCCTGGGTGGCTCAGTGGGTTAAGCCGCTGCCTTCCGCTCAGGTCATGATCTCAGGGTCCTGGGATCGAGTCCCGCATCGGGCTCTCTGCTCAGCAGGGAGCCTGCTTCCTCCTCTCTCTCTCTGCCTGCCTCTCTGCCTGCTTGTGATCTCTCTCTGTCAAATAAATAAATAAAATCTTTAAAAAAAATTATTATGTAAGTCTGAAGAGCAGTGAAGACTCTACCCTTTCCTGGGGTCTTAAAGAACACCATAGCATCTTAAAGCATCCAAAAAAAAAAAAAAAATCCTGCATATAAAGAAATCTGAATATTTTCCCAATGTTTCCCAAATGTCTGGTCATGCAAATCTTCTTCCTGCAAAATGTACTAAAGAAGCAGCATTTTGTGGAACCCACTTTGAGAAGTGTTGTTTTTGAAAATCAAAGCAAAAGTGGGGTTTTTCCATTTTCTCTGTGCCATCTGTTCATGTTCCCTTGGCAGTAGGTTTATTCTTTTTCTTGTTTTTCTGCTTTAAATACTCCTTGGACATTCTTTTTGTTATTGTCCTTTTTAGAATATTTAAAGGCCTCCATCCCTGCTAGCAAACACTATACTTTGGATTTATTCTAGAGATGGCCGAGATGCCTCTTAACGTAAAGGCCTGTCAAGGTGCTCTAAGAGTAGCCACAGGGTTCACTTACTTTTCTGAGTGTGACTTTTCTGAATGTCTCTAAAACTGGGAGTGATATGGTAGAGGGAAAGGTCACCATTTGGCCCCTGCATTTAGCCTGTGTCTTTTGCACATGCACACATGAACACACGAACATACACAAATACATATCATAAAAGTAGCACAGTCCATTAGGAAGGTTTCCCTAAAGACATCCAGACAATCCAAGCTGAGATGGAAAATGTGGATGGAACTATGGGGACAGATCATTGCTCTGCCAACTTGCCCTGACTGATCCAGTAAGAGCATGAAGGGAAAGTCAGGGGCCCCAGAAAAAGGCCAGGTTGGACAGGAGGAGGGCAGGAGCCAAAGATTAGCCATGATGGCTGTGACCTTGATCTAAGAGATGAGAGCAAAGCAACTAGCATCTTTCACTCTTCATTCACTCACTAATTCACTGAACTAACATTATTCAGTATTCATTCTGTAAAGACATTCGGCTTGGTTCCTGTCTTCAAAAAATTTCCTGTTGTAAATGGCAAGATTTTATTTCTTTATGACTGAGTAGTATTCCATTTTATGTTGTGTGGGGTGTGTGTGTGTGTATCTCCCAGTTTCTTTATCCATTCATCCATCTTTGGACACTTAAACTGTTTCCATATTTGGACTATTGTAAATAATGCTGCAGTGAACATAAGATATTTTTTTGAATTACCGTCTTTCTTTTCTTTGGGTAAATATCCAGTAGTGAAATTGTTGTATCATAGGGTAGTTCTATTTGTAATTTTTTGAGGAACTTCCATACTGTTTTCCATAGTGGCTGCACCGACTTACATTCCTACCAACACTGCGTTTTTCCACATCCTTGCTAACACTGTTTATTTCCTGTGTTATTGGTTTTAGCCATTCTGACAAGTGTGAGGTGATATCTCATTGTGGTTTTGATTTGGCTTTCCCGGATGATGAGTGATACTGAGCATCTGTTCATGTGCCCATTGGCCATTTGTATGTCTTCTTTGGAAAAATGTCTATTCAGACCCTCTATCCATTTTTTAAACATTGTCTTCTTGTTATTGAGTTGTTTCAGGTCTTTACATATTTTGGATATTAACCCATTATTGGATATATAATTTGCAAATATCTTGCCATTTACAACAACACGATACCCTAAATGAACTAAGTCAGAGAAAGATAAAGACCACATGACTTCCATTATATGTGGACTCTAAAACCAAAACAAAGGAACAAAACAAAACTTATAGATACAGAGAACAGAAGGGTGTCTGCTACAGAGGAGGGGGATGGGCTAAATGGGTGAAACGGATCAAGAGGTACAACCTTCCTGTTATAAAATAAATAAGTCCTGGGGAGATTATATACTGCATGGTGACTATTGTCAATAATATTGGACTGCATTTGAAAGTTGCTAAGAAAGTAGATCTTGAAAGTGCTCATCATAAGAAAAATATTTTTCTGTAACTCTGTGTGGGGATGGGTGTAAATAGACTTATTGTGGTAATCATTTTATAATGTATACAAGTATCGGGTCATTATGTTGTACACCTGAAACTAATATAATGTTTTTGTCAGTTATACTTGAATAAAAACATTTACTGTCATATTGGGCAATAAAAATGTGCAATGGGGGGGGCACCTGGGTGGCTCAGTCCGTTGAGTGGCTGCCTTCAGCTCAGGTCATGATCTCCAGGTCCTGGGATCCAGCCCCGCATCAGGCTCCTTGCTCAGTGGGGAGTCTGCTTCTCCCTCTGCCCCTGCCACTCATGCTCTCTCTCACTCTCTCTCTCGCAAATAAATAAAATCTTTTAAAAGTTGTGCAATAGAATTTGCAAGTATTATGTTAGAAGTAAGAACAAAGCGCTTTTCTGCATTAACTTACATATTTAGATACCTTCTCTAACTTAAACTTGTGTTGCTCTAGAAATACATTATTTGATTCAAGAATGTGCTTTCAATTTTCTCTACTAACTCATGTTCATTCATATTCACTGCTTCATAGCATTTTTATAGCGTTGCATTGCAAAATATAATACCAAATTCAAATTACCATCAATATTTGTGGCTAAGTCAAATATCCATCCTATTGACGAATGTTCAGGTTTCTTTAATTTCTTTGCGATGCTGCAGGGCTGTTCTCACATACACCTGATGGGTGCGAAATGTTCCTAATTGTGGTTTTTAACTTGCCTTTCCCTGATTGCTAGTGAGGTTGGGCATCCTTCATTTGTTTATTGGCCACTTGGGATCCTATGAATTCTTTTATACTTTCAGGACTATGCCTTCAGCCCACCTTCAGCGAGTACTAAAGCTCCTCCTTCCCAGGATGAAGTACTTTGGTGACCTCATACTAACTCCTTCCAAGTTAGCCTCACTGAAGCCCAGTTTTGCAAGTGGGTGGATCCTGAAAATAGTTGTTTTTCTGTCGGCCCAATGTCTGTGATGCATTCGGTGGATCCATTGACTTGCAACACTCCCCTACATCTCACTATGGTGGGGCTAGTTTGCCTTCACTTCCCTGAGAAGGAAAGCCCAGCTCTGCTCTGCTGGAGCATTGCCAAGTCTCACCATTCCTCTTCTAGGGCCCTAGAGACTCTCCACTGACCCTGAGTTGCTGGCTGAGGTTCTGCTCCAAAAAGACGAAGCATTTACAAGTGTGATATTACTTCCCTCCTAACTTGAAGCGTCTCCTGTGCATGGAGCTCCAGGCCGACAATGCTCCACCTGTCACCCGGACCCCCTTAGGTATCAGCATTGAATGCAATTACATTTTTTTATTCCTCCCCTTTGAACATTAACTTGGACCACTGGCCGGCATCTGCGGGGGTCAGAGCCATGGCCAAATCCTGTTCCTGAGCCTGCTTCCAGCCTCCACTTCCTCCCTACCAGCCAGACATGTGGTCCTGCACGCCCCGAGGCTGCCCAGCTAGAGTATGGAACTCTATTCTTTCTCTTCCATTATTAATGTCCCCATTAAATGGAATTGTTATTGATTTGTTCTTTTAATCCAATAGAACTTATTTTGCTTCTGTGAAAGCTCCTTCTTCAAGGCCAGAAAATAGTAGTGGGTAAGTCACAAAGAGAGATCAAAGTGCTACCCTGAATCCCCCTCTCCAGTCTCCCCTCTTGACTTAACTTTTTTCCTGTCTGGGACTCAAACTTTTCAATCCAAGTTAGATACTTATTTAAAATCATTCTGGAGATGCTAGGGGTGTCTGGGTGGCTCTGTCGGTTAAGTGTCCGACTCTTGGTTTTGGCCCAGGTCATGATCTTGGGGTGGTGGGATGGAGCTCCGCACTCAGCGGGGAGCCTGCTGGAGACTCTCTCTCTCTCTCTCTGCCTCTGACCCTTCCTGCCTCCCCCAACACTTTTTCTCTCTCAAATAAATAAATAAAATCTTGTAAAAAATAAAATAAAATCATTTGGGGGCTGCCAGGCAAGAATGGCTATGAAAATTTCAGTAAAAAAATAATCAAGCCCAATATTTCAATAGATTTTCATCTTTTAGGTCAGCAGATTTCTTTTGATTTGGGTATGTGGAAATACTGTGGCATTTAGTTTACAAAATAGGCCATTCCCTAAGACAGTCATGGAGACAGCAAGTCCTGTGAACATAACAGCTCGAGGAAGCAAGTGACTTTCTGCCAAGCTCACCGCAGGCAACCAAACATGGCCCAGTTCTGCACCGGAGGAGAAATAATAATTCTCTAACCCTGTACCTCCTTCTTCAGTTGTTACGCACAAAACTGTACCCCCAGCTGCTGCCCTGAGCTCCTCTTCCCCCACCCCTGCATTTCTGGGGCCTGACCATACTGTTTGATCTAAATTGTCTAAAAGTACATCAGGCATATTCCAAAATTCTGAGAACGGAAAAACACTGTTCTTTTAGGAAATATTGTTTTCTCAAAGATTTTTTTTTATTTATTTGACAGACAGATCACAAGTCGGCAGAGAGGTAGACAGACAGAGAGATAGAGAAGGAGGCTCCCTAGTGAGCAGACAGCCCGATGTAGGGCTCAATCCCAGGACCCTAAGATCATGACCTGAGCCCAAGACAGAGGCTTTAACCCACTAAGCCACCCAGGCACCCCAGGAAATGTTATTTTCTGTTGTCCCTTGGAATGAAACATTTATAAACTCAAAGTGTTTTTTATAATATATCTTAGAGGAAAAATATCAAGTTGCATTTTTTTTTAAAGATTTTATTTATTTATTTGACAGAAATCACAAGTAGGCAGAGAGACAAGCAGAGAGAGAGAGGAGGAAGCAGGCTCCTGGCTAAGCAGAGAGCCCGACGTGGGGCTTGCTCCCAGGACCCTGGGATCATGACCTGGGCCGAAGGCAGACACTTCAACCCACTGAGCCACCCAGGCGCCCCTCAAGTTGCATTTTAAGAAGCATTTCAGGGGTGCTTGGGTGGCTCAATAGGCTAAGTGTCTGCCTTCGGCTCAGGTCAGGATCCCAGGGTTCTAGGATGGAGCCCAGCATTGGGCTCCCTCCTCAACAGCAAGCCTGTTTTCCCTCTCCTAGTCCCCCTGCTTGTGTTCCCTCTCTCACTGTGTCTCTCTCTTTCAAATAAATAAATAAAATCTTAAAAAAAAAAAGAAGCGTTTCAGAGAGAATTTTATCATCAGAAATCACTAGTCGTATTTTATTGCTTTGACGGAAAAAATGAATAAGAAGTATTCGTTCTGTTAGGGCACCAGGGTGGCTCAGTTAGTGAAATGTCTGTCCTAGGTTCAGGTCATGATCTCAGAGTTATGGGATCGCTCTCTCTTGGATAGCTCTTGGATAAATCTCTTGGATAAATAAATAAAATCTTTAAAAAAAAAAAGGAGTATTCATTCCTAAAAACGCACAACAATGTACTGCAGGAATATTGGCATTTGACTTGATTGATCAACCCTAAAATGGGAGGATTAGGTACATCTTTGAATTCTAGAAGTTTAGACAGTGTGCTCAAAGGCATTAAAAGGTGAATGGGTTTTTTAAAAAATTAATGTATTTATTTTTAGTAATTTCTACCCCAGTATGGGGCTGGAACACACGTCCATGAAGTCAAGAGTCACAAGCTCATTAAAAAAAAAAAAAAAAAGAGTCACATGCTCTTTTGACTGAGCCAGTCAGGCTCCCCCAGGTGAATGGTTTTCAAAAAGCAAGTTTTGGAAAATTGAAAAGACTTCCCTGAGTTATTTTGCTATTCACTGGGTTACCCTTTATTGCTACGTAGCCTTGCATGGTTACAGTCCTGACTACTGTTCCAATTCTCCATTCCCACAGAGAGGTGATGTTTCTAAAGTAGAGAGAGTGGGATACCCAAATCACTTTGCCGAGCCTTCTGTCATACATACAGAAAAATCTGTATCCTCAGCTGGAGGGGAGGATCAGTTTTATATATTGATCGAAAGTTGGTAACACACCATGAAACCTCATGGAACCCCACTGTGCCAGGCTCCCAGGTACGGAACTATTACCTTGGGTTCGGCTTTCCCTGGGGTGCCTAGCTGGCTCAGTCTGTAGAGCACGTAATTGTCAATCTCAGGGTTGTGGGTTCAAGACCTATGCTGAGTGTGGAGCCTCCTTATAAATTTAGAAATAGGACAACAACAACAACAACAGCAACAAGAAGGACACAGATTTCGCCAGCTAAGGAGCACTAAGCTGTATTTGTGGGTGAGGACCTTGGCTGATTTATTCAAGGCAGTGTTTACAAAGTGTCACAGAAAAGAGGTGAATGTTGCATGTACTGGCACCCGGATGTGGCAGTAACTAACCTAACGTCACATAAAAACATAATAAAAATAAAACCACATGATCCCTTTTTCAGTCCTCTTCAATCCTGATCATATCAAAGAGAACCTTCCAGCTGGGTACCACTGAAGTCTTAGGACATCTGTTCTTTGGAGTGATGCAGACAGAAGGAGCAAGGAGGTCATGGACTCAAAGCCTTCCGTGGGCGATCTCCTCTTGTTAGGATTGAGTGGAATTGTTCTGCTTTCCTTGTGATTGTGTTTCTTTTTGTTTGTTTTTGTTTTTAAGATTCTATTTATTTATTTGTCAGAGAGAGAGAGAGAGAAAGCACAAGCAGGGGGAGAGGCAGGCAGAGAGAGAAGCAGGGTCCCCGTGTAGCCGGGGGCCCTACTCTTAAGTAACATCCCACTGCTCAGCTATTCTGTTTCTTAAATGAATCACCAAGTCCAGGCAACACTCAGGAGAGCAGATTGTACAAGGGCCTGAGTGCCAGCAGGCAGGGAGTATTGGGGCCATCTTGGAGCTGCCTACCCCAGGGACATAGTACAATTGCCTCTTTTTCTTCTTTTCTTTAATGGATTAAATGCTCCGTGGGGGCAGAGAGAGGATGTTGTTCATTGTGGTGTTCCTTGTACTGGGTCCGGTGCCTGAAACTTAAAATGACTCTATGTTCCTTTGAAGGAAACAGGAAAGAAAGGAAAGTAATAAGGAGAGGATGGGGAAGAAGGAGGAACCGAAGCGAGAGGATCAGAGGATCTCAGGGGATCCAGTGTTCCGCTCGTCCCTCGAGAGCAGGAGGGAAGGAAAACTCCACTGAAAGAACTCTGGGAAAGGAGTTTGTACTTCCATGTCTTCCCTAGTCCTGAGCATGAATAAGTCTCCAGGGAAAGAGAGCATAGCTGCTGTGGATGTGGAGCTATAAAAGAGCCTGAGAGTTACTCATGGAAGAACAGCCCTAACTAGGATCCTAACCGCAGCGATCCAGGCTCTGCTGAAGGAGCTGTGATCGCAGAGGGGTAGACAGGAAGAACTCTGGCAGAGAGCAGGGAGAAGTTACACCGAATGTGTGTAGGCTGCTTTGTCATTGAACCTTAGAAAATAAAGAAACAGGAGGCCTGGGTGGCTCAGTCAGTTAAGCATCTGTCTTTGGCTTGATCACAATCCTGGGGTCCTAGGATCAAGTCCCACATCGGACTCCTTGCTCGGCAGGGAGCCTGCTTCTCCCTCTGCCTGCCGCCGCTCCCCCTGCTTGTGCTCACTCTCTCTCTCTGACAAATAAATAAATAAAATCTTAAAAGAAAAAAAAAAAAGAAAGGGAAAGAAAGATACTACTTAGTTATAGAGCTTTTTGTAAGCATCGTGTAAGGTACCATGTTAACATGAACCGTTCAGCGGTTACAACCCTTTTGCCTTTGTGGGTCATTCTCATTTGTCCACTGTTAACCCACAACAATGCTGGAATGGATGATTTTGCAAACCTGTCTTTTCACAATTGTGACAATCTCTTTAGGTTAAATTTCTAGAGGGAATTGTAGGGTAAAGTCTATGTACAATGGTGTATGTGTGTGTGTGTGTGTGTGTACGTGTACTGACAAACTGCCCTCAGAAACGATGTACAAACTTTCATTCTGGAAGCACCTGCTACCACACACATGCTGAGACCGGGTTTCAGTTATCTTTGTAAAGTGACCAATCTGAGAGCTGAAAAGTAATAGGTTATTACTGTTCTGATGACATGTTGTAGTTGTTCACACTGTACACCAAATATTTCTGACTTTCTCCTCTCTCCCACCCCCCACCCCCAATCCCATAGTAGGGTTGAATTTCATGGCCTTTGAGGTTGGGTGATCTGTTCTGGTCACTGAGCTGTGAATACATGTGATACTTGTCACTCTGGACTGAGATTTCATTGCCAGCGCGAGACCCTACAGAGCTGCCTTTCACTTGGGCTATTGGTTACCAGCAATAACATTCCAGAAACTGGCCCAGTTCAAATAATTGATTAACATGGACATGCCATGTTAATCAATTCCATGGAACAAAGCCTCCAGCTAGACCACAAAAAATATGAGCAAAAAAGAAACCTTGGTTGTGTAAAGCCCCTGTGATTTGGGGCTGAGTGTTACTGTAGCATTGCCTAGACCTTCATGATCAAGGCATTAAACATCTTTGATCTTACTGAAATTAAACACATTTCCCTGGGGTGCCCAGGTGGCTTAGTCAGTTAAGGGTCTGCCTTTGGCTCAGGTCATTATCCCAGGGTCCTAGAATGGAGCCCCATGTCGGGCTCCCTGCTCAGAAGGGAGTCTGCTTCTCCCTCTACCCCTCCCCCACACTTGTGATCTTTCTCTCTCTCTCTCCTTCAAATAAATAAATAAAATCTTAAATAAAAAAACACATTTTCCTATATTTATTGACCACCTGTGTTTCCTTTGTTGTAACTTTCCTGTTCATGTCAGTACATGTTAAGTTTTTAAGTTTACGGTACGCAACCATACATGTCAAGGCTGAGCTTGACACCCACTGAGAACGAAGGGAGAGTGATGAGGTCTATGAATTACAACATGAAGTACAAGGCCACCACAATAGCTTTTTTTTTTTTTTAAGATTTTATTTATCTATATGACAGAGAGTACAAGTAGGCAGAGCTGTAGGTAGAAGGAGAGGGAGAAGCAGACTCCCCGCTGAGTAGGGAGCCCGATGTGGGGCTCCATCCCAGGACCCTGGGATCATGACCTAAGCCGAAGGCAGCCGCTTAACCAACTGAGCCACACAGGCACCCCCACAATAGCTTTTTAAAAGTTTGTTAAGTGACATGTTTTCCTTTCAATGATAATGTCAAAAAATTAATATAAACATATTCTGGATCATTTGAATGGCCACTTTATACTGGAGGGATGCTATTTACTTTCATGACCTGAATGGTTTTATAGGGTGTCGGCTACCCCTACTGGACACACAGACTAATAAATAAAGAACACATGTGAACTCAGAATGTAAATAATGTATTTGCACCAAGTCAGGCCCGAGTGACGTCCCAGCACATGGGCACTTAAGATCAGAGATGTCAGAGTCGAGTTAGCGGAGGAAACGGTGGGAGCACTGAGTCATTGCCCCGCCCAACATCGACACCAGCAGGAGCAACTCAGCAGAATCTGGCACAGCCCCCAGCACCGTTTTTATGTTGTCAATTGTCTCTGTTATGATCCTTTGCTTACAAACAACAGAAAGAGATTCCAGCTAGCTCAAGCAATGAGGAACTGACCGGAATAATAGAAGAAAATGCAGAACTGGAAAAAGAAAGCCAGCCTCAGAAAGTACCAAACCAGGACAGCTCCAGGGATCTCCGTTCCAGGACTTCCTGGGATAGGACATTTTGGAGGCTGCCGGCAAGACGATTCGACCCCAGCCACCTCCCAACTGTGTGTCTGTATATTCTGGACTGAAATTCCTGGGTTCATTTGGGTTGTGTGCCCATCATTTGCTGGGGTGGGGGAATGGAAGTTGTAGGGGACTTCAAAATGTTCAAGTCATCCGGATGTCTGATAAAAATAAAAGGTTATTTATTCTCAAAGTCAGTGTGAGATCTCAAGGGCCATTCCTAGAGGGCTTGAGGGATTCACTCCTCCCTGGGCAGGGGAGTACACAAGGCCTCTTCCTCAGGCGTCTTTCTTTGTTTGTTTGTTTGTAAGTAGGCTCCACATTGGGTGTGAAGCCCAGCGTGGGGCTTGAACTCACCACCCTGAGATCAAGACCTGAGTAGCTGAGAACAGAATCTGTCCCTTCACCAGCTGAGCCACCCAGGTGCCCCAAGGCCTCTTCCTTACAAAGACTCTTCCTTGTAAAGGAAAGGAAACAGATGAACATCCAGAGAGGCATTCAGGAAGAACATAAATTACAGAAGAATGACCTGTAGACTTGAGGAGAATGTGGAAGAAGGAAGCGCTCCTTGGTGAAATGGATGACGAAGAGGGGAGTGGATAGGCCTCTTTCTGGCTACACAGGGCCTCATGAGGTCGTGTGTTGGAATCACATTCAAAGAAACAGCTACCTCCAGAAAAATAAAATCAAAAGAAATTTCATTCTTCGCTTAGTCTTTTGATAAAATTTTGAAGTTGGGGTAGCTTTTTAATCTACAGCAAAACTCTTTGAAATACACTTCAGACACCTTTCTTATCACTAAGTTCTCTTTTGTGCTCTGCAGCGGCTTCCCCGAAATTCCCGTTCTTCACTGTCTCAGAAAGCTCGACTTGACACGTTCTCTTCGTTTTTTGCCTCTTTTCACTATTATGGATATCAACCAAGCCTCTTTGGATTTTTTAGTTTCCTTTTTTTTTTTTAAATTTTTTTTTTAAGATTTTATTTATTTATTTGACAGAGAGAAATCACAAGTAGGCAGAGAGGCAGGCAGAGAGAGAGAGAGGGAAGCAGGCTCCCTGCTGAGCAGAGAGCCCGATGCGGGACTCGATCCCAGGACCCTGAGATCGTGACCTGAGCCGAAGGCAGCAGCTTAACCCACTGAGCCACCCAGGTGCCCTTTAGTTTCCTTTTTACTTTACCCTATTTCCTTTATTGTCTACAACAAAGAAGCACCCAAATGGTGACCTAGAAACCAATGGGCACAAGGGGTAGCCAGAAAATGGGTGGACCCTGCAATTTAATCATTTCCCTAATAACACTAACTGTGTGTCACTGACATTTTTCATTTTCATTTAGCTCACAGTATTTGGTAATTTCCCTCATGACTTATTTTTTTGGCCACGGCTTATTTAGAAGTGTGTTGTTTAACCTGAAACTAATATAACACGGCATGTTAATTATACTGCAATTAAAATTAAAAAAAAAACAACACAGAGATACACACACTTTTTTTTAATTTAAAAGAAATTAAAAAGAAGTGTGTTGTTGAATTTCCAAATATTTAAGGTTTTTCCAGATACCTTTCTGTTGTTAATGTCTGGTTTATTTCTGCTATTGCTGAAAAGCATGTATTTTTTTAAAAATTCACTTTGGGGAGTGTTTTATAAGGTCAATTAGGTCAATTCGGTAGATCTCTAAGTAAGTGCAGTCTACCTTCAAATAATATCATTTCCTGTAACAATATACTCCCGATTCACACCTCCCGTCTTTTGTGCTACCGTGGTCTACATTTTCCTTTACATGTGCTGCGTGCAGTTCTACGGTGGTACTGTTTTTGCTTTAGTAAGTCACCTACCATCTTAGAGAAAATAGAGCTTAAAAAATGTTCATATTTACCTTCATTTATGTCATTTCTAACACTATTTCTCTGGGCAGATCCAAGTTTCTGACTGGTACACCACCACTTCTGTCTGAAGAAATTCCTTTAAGATTTCCAGGAGTGCAGGATTGCTTAGAATTCATTCTTTCAGGGTGTGTTTGTTGGAAAAAGTCTCTATTTATCTTTCATTTTTGAAAGCTATTTTTGACAGTTCTGTTCTCTTGGTACATTTAAGGCGGCACTCTGCAGCACGCTGGCTTCCCTCGCTTCTGACGAGAAGACGGCTGGGATACTTTGATCCTCCACAAAATGTCTTTTTTCCTCTGGCTGCCTTAGAGATTTCTCTTTATGCTTGGTTTTCAGTAGCTTAGTAGGATGAGTCTAGGTGCCGGTTTTGTTTTGTGTGTGGACCAGCTGCGTGTTACAGCAACGCCTTTCAAACGTTAGCTTGCCTCTCCCAGGGATCTTGTTAAAATCTGGCCTTGAGGGGCACCTGGGTGGCTCAGAGGGTTAAGCCTCTGCCTTCGGCTCAGGTCATGGTCTCAGGGTCCTGGGATGGAGCCCCGCGTTGGGCTCCCTGCTTAGCGGGGAGCCTATTTCCCCCTCACTCTCTGCCTACTTGTGATCTCTTTCTCTGTGTCAAACAAATAAATAAATAAAATCTTAAAAAAAAAAATCTGGCCTTGATTCCCAGGTCTGTGCCTCATCTTGAGTGTCTGTATTTCTAATAAGCTACCCGGTGAAGGCGATGTAGGCAAGGCATTGGAGCACTAGCAGGGGTAAGAGAGGAGAGGAATTCACTTGGCAGCAATTTCTGATTTTTTGCCTCTCCCTGGTCAGTTTCATCCAGTGCGCTGTGACTACTGCCTGATCATTCTGAGAGGTTATGACTGTCCTTCAGGCGGCCAGTGAGGAAGCCTTGCCTGTCTGGTCCTGGGTGTGAAAGATGCTGCCACAGCCGCTGAGGCTGCAGAGCCTGGAGAGGCGGAAGCAGCCATGGGTAGTAGCAAAGGAGGAAAGGGCAGCCTTCCTGGGAGTGCTGTGCAGCCAGTGCTCTGCCTGAGCAAATGGCAAGGTCAGAGGACTCTCTGAAAAATCATCTCTTTTCCAAACCTACATGTGTGCATCTTCTTTATCTCATCGTTGGAGGGTGAGCTTCACAAAAGCAGGGGGTCTCTCTGCGTTAGAGCCTGGAACAGTGGTTGCTGAGTGAGTATACATAATGGGAGTTGAAGAATAGGAGCTTCTTAAAATAAATTGGGGGCAGGAGAGACAAAAAGAGGGGTGTAGAGACTGTCTCTTCATTTAACCTCATCTTCCTTCCCCTGGTGAAGGGTTGCTGTGCCAGATAGAGGGAGGCAGCCACCAAATTAAAAGAGAAACAGAAGAACCAATGTTTTGGCTTCTATGTTGGCTGATAATATCAGGGGTTTTCACGGATAATTTTGACAAATGCAATTTTTTGCCTTAGGCACTTGGCATTAGAAACGTTAACACTCTACTTGAGATAGGGTTTCTCATACTTATGAAAAAACGGCCTATAGAGGGTGCTAGATCACTTCCAAAAACCAAAATAAGTGCCTAAACTTTTCACGGGGTTCTTGAAAGTTTTCAAAGCGAGCTGGGAAGCAGCTTTGTGAAGAGCTAATGAAACATTTAGATTTGTCACATTTTGCTTCACAACCAAAGTTTAAGAAAAAAAGGAAAGCTACCCGTGAAAAGACTCACTCTGGGGAAAAGAAGCAGCCTCATTTTTTGTTTTTTGTTTTTTTTTTTTTTTCAAAACCAAAGAAGAGAAGCCAGGCCAGGAGAAGCATCTAGAAGAAAATATTGTATGTGTTGTGAAGGAGAAACCTGAGGCTGGGAGAAGTTGCAAGTCTGGGAGGTGAGGCTGTTAGGTCTCTGCTAAATTCCACCCTGTACTTCATGCCCAGAAATGGAAACTTCTGGGCCTGGTGTGAGGTATCTATAGGCTCTGTAAATGGCAGGGGTGGGGGGGTAAGGGGAGTGGGAGATGGGGGTGGGGTGTTGTTCTGACAGCTGTTGAACTAAGCACATCATTCTTGAAACTGACACTGGTTTCAGTACTCAGCAAGGATTAGGGGGAGGAAGAAACACTTGGGAGTTTTGAAATATGTAGTTGGTCACAGTAGGTTTAGTGGCAAGCCTGGTAGGAAGGAGAAGTCTCTTCAAGGTTTGGATCTGCCAAGAAGTCTTCAGAGAAGGAAATAGAACCCACCAGTGAGTTCTCCTGAAAACTTCTGGGCCCTCTCATTGAGCAGCAATAGTTGAAGCGGCTTTGAGGGTCCAGAGCTGAACTCAAGGTAGAGCTATTCTAGCCTTCATAATCCAGGGATCGGATGCAAATTTTCAAGGAAGAGTTGGACTCAAAAATCCGTAGAGTTGTGACACATGGATTATGCATGGTCCTTTCGATTGGCGACTGTCCTTGCTTTTGTTAGTTTAAGGTGGACTAGTCGCTTTACTGTAACGTTCAATGGATAAATGTTAAACCAAATCAATAAAGGACAAGGAATGAGTTTGCAAAAATAATCAGCCACCTCCCTCGATTTAATTGTAAAATCGATCAAGTCGGTTCTTTGGCACCGTGTAGGGCAAACATCTATTTTACCAGTGAGCAATCTCATTGATTGAATGATTCATTTGGAAGGCATAACTACAGCCTAAGATTTAAATCTTAAAAAAAAAAAAAAAAAAGGTTTAACTACCAAACACATTTTTTTTCAAGATTCTGAAGTCTACTTCTTTTCCCCTTCCACCTTGTCTTTCATGGTTATTTTTAATCATTAGCCATGTATTCAAGTTAGAAAATCTCTTCAAATGTTTAAAAGCCAATGGAAACCTTACATAAGCTGAACCACCACCAAGTAAGGATGGAGAGGGACCAATTATGGAGGTCCTGCTGGGAAGCACTTTATCTTATTTTGACCTCAAAACAACTAATGAGACAAGTACTGTTTGCTCCCTGTCATCATCAGCGTTAACAATTCAAGGCCACAGACCCAGAGGGTAATTTCAGTGAGTGAAGAAGCAGGTGGGTTAAGAAGACAGTGTTGCTCTTTGGGGAGAGGCAAACAATGTTTCCAGCTCCTATTTTTCAAGAGAAGCTGGAAGATTTATAGGAGTCTCCTGATTTAAAATAAATAAATAAATAAAAATGGTGGTAACTAATTAAAAGAAATGTTTCCGGTGCTATGTGGACCAGATAAAAGAAATCTGGGGCTGAATCTGGCCCAGGGACTGCCATCTGGTTATGTCTGGTAGCAGGGTAAAAATAAGGCTTGGGAAGGTGACGTCACCACCCTGTACAGCTGTGGCAGGTGATAGGCGAGTGCTTCCTGGAGCCCAGGATTTTCTGACTACACCATTCTCAGCTAGGGACGCATGCTGCTGATGGGTTACATCTATGCAGTCCTTTTAAAGTATGCAAATGTAGCAAAATCCTTGGTTCTTTTTGTTTGTTTTTTGTTTGTGTTAGTACAAGGTAAACAAAGGCAAGTAAACATTGGTTTCTGGAAGGAGTCAGCCTCAGAGCTGGACCTCCTCTAAGGTATCTGTCCTCTGCCTATAAAAACTGGCAAACAAAAAATGAATTCGGATTTGGGAAGGAGAGCCTTTATTCAAAAGGATTACTGGGAAGGGGAAGACAGGAACTATTGTAATAGGGAGAAAGCTCTGAGCATAAAGTCTGCAAGTGTCCCAAGTCCAGCAGGGTTTCTCTCTTGCTAGCAGAGGGGTATACAAGAGCCAGGTGTGGGGAAAAGGTAGGGAGTGGGCCAGAGAACGCCTCAGCCTGAGGCTAGCCTCATTTAAGGAGGGGCCCTCAAGGAGGCGCTGCTTGCTGGCTCTTGCAGAGGGGGAACCAAATTCAGGGACCTGGGGTTAGGAGAAATCTTCACCAACGTTTGGTTGAAAAACACTTTGTCCCAATTGATCAGTGGGGGACAAGCTCAATTAATCATTTCTGAGGCATAGAGCAAGAATAGGGGTGGGTCTGTGTCTGCTCTTGTGATAGGAAAGCAAGGGGGAGCTTCCTGAGTGTTACAGAGAGGGGTCATAAGACATAAGACAGAGAGGGGTCCTAAGTCATACAGAGAGGGATGTTTGCAGTAAGCCATTTTCCTGACACAAAAGAGTGAGGGTCTTTCTTAACCCTCAGGTAAAACTCAGCATGGTCCACACACAGCACAAGATGGACAAAGGGCAAGGGTAGGATTCTCAGGCCTAAGCTGGTTGAGTCCAAGGTAGGTGTTGCCACAGGAAAGAGGGAAGAAAGGAAGTTAGGAAGGTTCTGGTTTCTTGCACAGAGGGGCAGCTGTCAAAGACTGGGGACTGCTATTCCAAGGGAATACAGAGGCTGTCATGGTTTGCTGGAGGCAGAGCTGTGGGGAGTGACATCAGCTCTGCCAATGTCCTGGGAGCAGGAGCAGAACTGGCAGGTCATAGATCATTGGTCTCTGGTCCCCCAAATCCCTTGAAATGATTGGGAGTCATTTCAGAAATCAAAGAGCCAAGGGAAAATGTGGAACCAAAAAGACTCCTTGGGCTTCATTCACAACCCTCTCCATGGCCATCTTGAGCCATCAAGAAGGACTCTCCAGAATTTCAGGAATTGACGACAGGGACCTGTGCAAAATAATAGTTTTTCTTTTCATTACTATTAACTTGTACTCTTGTCTCAGGTTGAGGTGACCTGGGAGATAATGTTTGCTGTGTTAATGTTTATAGAAATGCTCACATCCTTTGTATGCAAGTTGGCCATCGGCAATGGTTCTTAAATGAACTTCTATTTCATCAGATCCTCCTCCTGTTTAACTTGATTTCATTCCTACCATCCAACTCAGGACTGATTGTCCTCGTCTTACATCCTAAAGAATGGAGAACCGTCTATGAAGTGGACATGAGAAGTGTCACCCCAAATAGACTACCCATATATCATTTGGAAGTTTAAAACATCAAACACAGCAAAAATGCTCTCCATGGTTCTGAGCATCCTACGCGGTCTTCCTATTGTTTAAAGGAGTACAAATTGCTGTCGTTCTAGTGAATGAGCTAACGGCTTCTGTCCGGCTGGCAATTAAGGCCACTCTCTTAAAATCCTACTACACCCTCAACCTGAGTCACTTAATGTCCAGGACAGCACTGTCTCATACTAATATGATGCAAAACAAGTGTCATATGTAATGTTGTATGTTGTAGTGGCATCCACATTAAAAAAAAAAAAAAAGGTAGAAATAGGTGAAATTAAATTATCAACTTAATAACACATTTCATTTAGCCAAGTGTATCAAAACTCTTATCACTTCAGTAGGTAATCGATATAAAATCATTAATGAGATATTTTACATTCTTTTTTTTTTCCTTCATATGAAGTTTCTAGTGCATATTTTACACTGATGGCACACCTCTATTCAGTTTTGCTGCTGAGGGGAATTAGGGCTTGCCCCTCCAAAATACGCCACTTTGGTATAAGGATTTTTTTGAACCAAAGGCAGTTGGGAATCAACAGATACAGGAATTGTTCTCTGTTCTTCTTTATCTGCCTAAAAGCCGAGACAGACGTTTCCTTTTGTAAAGATGGCCCCTTCCCTGTGCTGTTATCGCTGGAGATATGGAAGTGAATTTGTAACAATAGGCCTTCCTAAGATAACCCTTCTGTTCCATTAGTTCCCCTCTATATTTGCCTGCCATTTCTCCATGGCTTATCATCCCTTCAAATCCCAACCTTCCTTTGTTAAAAGGAAGCACCCAAGTCTAACCCCTTCTTTGGGTTTCACTTCCTTTTCATGAACTCCTGTGCACATAAACCATAATAAAAATTCTGTTGCCTTTTAGCCTGCTAACCTGTCTTTTGTCCATTTATTTTACAGATCTCCAGTTACTGAACCTAAGAGGTTAAATATTTTATATTTCAAGCACCCAGTAATATTGGCACCTACAGCATTGGACAGAGCAAGTCAAGGAGAATGATACATAGTATTGTTCTAACCTATACCTCATTTCCGATCCATACGTTTTTCTTATGTAAAAACTATTCTTGTCAAGACTTCCTATGGTTGCAGAAATTCAGTGTAAACAGCATTGCATTTTAGCAACTGGTAACAATCAATAGCTTAACTGAGGATATACTATTTCTTTCTTAAAATACTACCTCATTTTTACATCCATAGATGTTCTAGAGAACGAGAAAAAGGTCAGTCCTTTCTTAGATTCCTTCATATTTTGGTCCAGAAAAAACTGTTTTTAATAGCTTACCAAAATTAAAAAAGGAAGAAGTTAGTCTTAATTTAAAAATCACATGTGGTTTTGATTCAACAACAAACAAAACAAGACTAATTCAAAGTAAGGATCAGATTCATACCTTGCTGGGATTTTCTAATTAGGTAATCAACTGTGGTTTCTAGCAGTACTTTTTTCTGGATCTAGGGTAAGCAAACTCTTCAGAGTCCAAATAAAATAACCACATGTTCTAAAGTTAATTTAAAGTATCCATCCTTATGTTATAAATAGTAGAATATCCCATTCAATGGCTTTAATTATGTCACATCTTTGAAACAGCAAATGGATTGGATTAAACTATAATTTGCTTTATTAAAATTGAATTGAGGACATATGTTCTGGCACTTTGGTTATTTTTCCCAAAATAAAAGATGTTTCCTTTCCCATTTGTATACTTTTTTGGTCTCACTTAAAATTTATACGAGCCCTCAAGACCTAAAATCTAAGATTAGGATTAGGTGTAAAATCACTATGTCTTTGTCATTTTATTCTTCCCACAACACATGTCAGACACAAAAATAAATCGCCAGACCTCTGGTCCTGTTTTTCTTCCTTGCTGTGCTTTGCTACAGCCTTTGTCTCCTCCTCTGAATGAAGACTTGCTGCAACAATGAAATGAAAATAATATTCCTTTTTTTTTTAAATAATCTTTACCCCAAGGGACATGTTTTTCATTGTACATTTCCTGGTGAAGGAGGAGATGAAAATTCACCATGAACAGACCTGGTTGGACTTAAATATTGGTGTGGGTTTTTTTAGAAGTATTTTAAAAATTTATTTAGAGAGAGAGAATGGAAGCGAGTGGCAGGGGGAGAAGGAGAGAGAGAGAGAGAGAAACCCAGCAGACTCCATGCTGAGCGTGGGACTTGACGTGGGGCTGGATCTCATGACCCCAAGATCAGGTCCAAGTGGAAACCAGGAGTTGGATGTTCAACCGACTGTGCCACCCAGGTGCCCCTATCAATTAAATATTTGTAAATTAATGACCATATGAATGTGGATATGAATGGATAGAGCTATAAACCAGATATAACAAACGTCCAGGAAACTTGCAGCAGAATTAATACTCGGGTCCGGGAAGGCTCTGAGAGTCACCCACCGTCCTTGCCCAGTCTTCTAGGCGTACTCTGTGATGACTATGCTCTAGAAGATTGTACAAAGGTAAATCTGCAAAAGGTCATGGGTGTTTTTGGCTGTTAGCACAATTCCTCAAAGGGCCTGATACGATCTTTTGCAACTCTGCCCTGCTCAGACTTTACCACATCACAAACACAAAATCCCTGGCAAGCTGCTACTCGGTTTCCCTGTTACCTGACCTACTTTCCTAAAAAACTGGAACTGTCAGGAAAACGAGCATTTCCTTCGAGTGACTCTACTGAAAGTCAAGTCAACAGCACTGTGGTGCTGCCAGCCTTTTCTTGATCCTGGCTCTACCTCGGGAGTTTTAACCTGGAAACAGCAGACCCCTATTCAAAGCATGGCTTCGAAATCATGGCTGTGAACTTCGGCCAGTAATGTGCCTCTTTTCTTTTTTCCATCTTTTCTGCCAAGAGCTTCTAGGGGATGGATTCTTCAGAGCACCCCTGCTCAAAGCAGGTACTCGTAAACTGGGAACAGAGGCTAAGCACTGTTATAATCCGACAACGGAGAAGAGCCCATGGATGCCTGATGGCAGGGGCCTGGCTCAGCTGCTCTGGTGGAGAAAACAGACACTCCTTGCCTGGTCATCTACATCAACAGTGGGGTGGCTTTTGGAGTAGAGACCTCAGTCCACTCCCTACAGAACTGGCAACTATCCCAGGCTTTATGAATCAGAAATTTTAGCTATGAAGTTCTTGCAGGAGCAGTTTATCAAATGGCCGTACCTGGGTCTCTGCCACAACTACACAGAGATGGCCACTGAAGTTACGAGCATCACCTTTTGATACAAACAGCAAAGGAAGAACTTGGCCACAGGTAACTGCTCTGTCACATGCTGGTGTTCGGGGCATGTGAGGGATGGGTGAAGCCACTCATCTGTAGATGAGGTTCAAAGTTTATCCAGATGATTGAACCAAAAAAACATGGAACAAAAAAAAAGATAACAAGTGTATTCGTTTTTCACTCCAAATATTTACTGAGTTCACAAACAAGAGAATTTGTCTCCCTGAGAAGTTTTATGTGTCCATTCTGGCCCATGTCCTTTTGACTAAAGAGGCAGAGAATGAGAACATACTTTTTCAGCAAAATTAAGTTCGATGCACTTTTACTCCTGTAATTTAATTAATGTGAAAAGCTACATGCTTTACATTATCTATTAAAAGGGAGAGTACTGAACGGCGAATTATAATAGTATAGTATGTATTCCAGGAACGTAAGGATGGTTCTAAGACAGAAATTTTAGGAATGTAATTCGTGTTAATGGACCAAAGGACAGAAATCACATGCTTTTCTCTTATATATGTGGAAAATAATATTTAAATCAATTGTGAACTTTTGAAAAAGGTTGTTTAGAAAAGTAGGAATAGAGCAAAGGTCCAGACCTGATGAGGCTACCCAGGAAAACTCAGCAGCAAATTTAATATATTTTTTTTAAGATTTTATTTATTTATTTGACAGAGAGAAATCACAAGTAGGCAGAGAGGCAGGCAGAGAGAGAGAGGGGGAAGCAGGCTCCCTGCTGAGCAGAGAGCCCGATGTGGGACTCGATCCCAGGACTCTGAGATCATGACCTGAGCCGAAGGCAGCAGCTTAACCCACTGAGCCACCCAGGCGCCCCCAAATTTAATATTTTTTGAAGAAAGATTAGAAGCATTTCCTTTAAGATTGAGAATAAAACTAGGTTGCTTTTTCTCCACCTTACTTTCCATGTGATATTGGAAGTCTTGGCCAACAAAATAAATCAAGAGAAAGAAAAAAGTACAAAAATGGAAAGGGCAGACAGTCAAGAGGTTCAGCTGTCCTTCTTTACAGATGATAGAAATAATCACAGACAACCCAAAGAGATTCAATAGAAAAACTACTGAGAAATGTTGGTGGAGTTCAGCAAAGGGTTTTGCTACCTCCCCAACCGTATTAACCTACGGATTAGCCTAATGAATAGGTACAAAATCTTGGAGAAATCCTTAAAATTCTATGAAAGTACTGTATTTAACACTTTAATGTACTTGCAAATCACCTGAGGGATCTTGTTTAAAAAGGAGATTTTGATTCTCTAGTTGGGGGGAAAGCCTAAGAGTTGGCATTTCAGAACCTCCCAGGTGAGGCTCGTGCAACTGGCCATGGACCACACTTCAAGTATTATGCTACAGTTAAAGAATAAATGGAAATATAAGGCATGCTCATGTAGAGAAAACTAGCCATTGTAAAGACTCAAATTCTCTCCAAAACAGTTTATGATTTTAATATAATTCCCACCAAAATCCCAATAAAATTTGGGATTCAATATTTGCTCAATTTACATGAAAAGAATTACATTTTTTTTTCCAGAAAAAAAGAACAGAGTGGGAGGAAGGGAAATTCCCCTACTGTACATTAAGATATAAAACCAAGGTAAATAAAACACAGTTTAGTAACAGTACAAGAATAGATAATAAAACAATGGAACAGAATAGAGTCCAGAAACAGACCCCAGGATCTTGATCTATGAGAGAGGTGACATCAAGACTCAGTAGCGATAAACAAAAACAAACAAACAAAAACGACTTGGTAGGGAGAAAATATATTGATATATTGGTTGGTAAATGGTGTGAAAAGAGAACTGGCCCACCACATGGAGGGGACAAAAATTAGAATGCTACCTCACAAGCACATGTGCGCACACACACACACACACACACACACGCGCGCGCGCGGACAGCAAAGACCTGCGTGGTCTATGTTTCTGCTTAGAACTGATCTAGGGCTTCTGGGACGCCTGGGTGGCTCAGTTGGTTAAGCAGCTGCCTTCGGCTCAGGTCATGATCCCAGCGTCCTGGGATCGAGTCCCACATCGGGCTCCTTGCTCGGCAGGGAGCCTGCTTCTCCCTCTGCCTCTGTCTGCCTGTGCTCGCTCTCTCTCCCTCTCTCTCTGACAAATAAATAAAGAAAATCTTTAAAAAAAAAAAAAAAAAAAAAAAGAACTGATCTAGGGCTTCTGATCCAGAGCCAAAAGCAGAGGCAAGACAAACCCTTTTAAGCAAGTTGGCTCCCCACATGAGCACATGAGATTTGCCACTTACCTCCTTCATTTACTTTCTTTTGGCCTCGTGACGCATGGAAATTCCTCTGAGGTGCATAATGAGTAGGCCCACATATATGGTCCCAGTACACCACATTCAGAGTTTTTAAGATTTTTTTTTGTCTTCATAAATATTTTATCGTGAAGTTGGAAAAATAGGAGCTGCTAGCCAGATGCCAGTTTAACCACACTTGACTTTTTCTGATTATTGAGTCCGACACATCAGTATGTTTTCCCTTTGTATTGTCCACAGATTTGACTTTCATCTCTTTTTGGTTTTCATTCAGGTTCATAATAAAAACATTTGAATAGATCAGGGTCTTGGAGAAAGGTCTCAGACAAATAGTTAAGAGATTTTCCTCAAAGCTGATATGGATCCATTGATTAATGAACAATGTTTGGGATAAAGCATCTTCCTTATTCTCTCCCCTTATATCTCTACTCTCTCTATACCTGAGGCCACTTGATTTCCATCTGTGGACTTGTCCTCCCCATCTGTATAGGAACAATCCTATGAATTTGAAGCTGTCCAGACCAAAACTCTAGAAGTCAGCACTGGGTCATATTTTCTCCTAGCTCTGGCCCTCCCCCAAGGTGTAACACACAGTTAGGCTTCTGCTGTGGGCCCATTCTTAAATTATTGCCTTGATAAGCTGCTTTTAACATCCTATTATCCTATTTATTTGTTTGTTTGTGTTTTTTGTTTTGTTTTGTTTTTTGTTTTGAGAGGGAGAGTTCTAGCAGGGGGAAGGGATAGAGGAAGAGGGAGAAGCAAACTCTCCGCTGAGCAGGGAGCTCAATTTGGGATTCAATCCCAGGACTCTGGGATTATGACCTGAGCCAAAGGCAGGGGCGTAACGACTGAGCCACACAGGCGCTCCTAGTTCAGTTTAGTTAAATAGGCACCACACCCAGTGTGGAGCCCCACATGGGGCTTGAATTCATGACCCTGAGATCAGGAGTTGATGCTTAACCAACGATGTCACCCAGGTGCTATAAGACCTTCTATTTTTTTTTTTTTATAGTTAAATTTGGGATCTTCTCATCTACTTCTCCCTAGATCCCCATACGAAGATCCCTCCCAACCCTTTGGTCCCAAACTCCAATACAAAAATGGGAACCCTGTAACCTTTTAATTTTTCAGCGGTGCCAGCTCTTGCTTGCTTAGGTTTCCAGTTATCATTTGCACCTGATTCCCATACACCATCCATCTTTTAGTATGCCTCACCATGTGTCTGAGACACTTAGCAACCTCCACCACCTGACGGCTTACTGTCACCTACTTGTTACCTGTCACAATACTTTTATTCGTTTTTAAAGTCCACTTAGTTTTTTAGTAATCTCTGTACCCAGTGTGGGGTTCAAACTCATGACCTCAAGATTGAGAATCGGATGCACTTCCAACTGAGCCATCCAGGCCCCTGTCATAGTAGCTTTAAAGTGTCAAGACCTGCTGACCAGTTTTATCTTCTTCCAGCATCTGGTCCTTCCCCCGCAATATTTTCCCATCTTGTTGAACAAAATATTATAAGCAATTTTATCTACAGTTTGCTGAAATTAAATACTTGATGTCCATGACTTTCTCTGCTATATAATCTACTAACACTATCCAAAATAAACAAATAAATAAAAGACTTTAGTTTGGCACACTTGTTCCTAGGGAATCCGAAGTAGATCCTATGGTTTGCCATTCCCTTCTCTGAATGCTTCATATAAATGTTCCATACTCTGGGATGACTTCTATATGAATATGGAGATTTGAAAATCAGTCTTTGGCAAGATTCTGGACAATCAAACCAGCAATTTATAATCATCAATGTATAAATAAAAGGAAAACATACTATCTCATATAACAAGAAATCCTGGGTAGCCTGGCCACAAGCTGATTGAAGAAATGGCTCAGTAATATAAGCAAAGACCCAGATTCTTTCCAGATCTCTCTTCTGCCATCATCACTATATGGATTTGTCCTTGGCTGGTCCTCTTCCACAGCTCAAGTAGCATGCTCAGTCAGAAATACGGACTGCTACTTTTCCTCTAAGTCTGCTTTTAGGAACAAGGAAACCTTTCCCAGAAACTCCCTCTAGCTGACATCTCATTACGTTTTATTGCATAGAACTGGGTCACCCTGGGTCACCGGCCCCTTACAAACCCATCCCTGGCAAGCTCAGACTGATCCCTGACACACAGGGAAAAGACAAGCAACCCCTTCAAATTGTTTCTTTTCAAGATAGGAGAAGTGGGCAAAGGCCCTTGGCTAGGCAACCAGACTGTCTGCTCCGTACAGAAGGACTTACTCCATAATTCAAAGGACAGCAATAGAAAAGAGCCTGGATTTTTATCTCTTCAGAATAGTTTAACACAGGATCGTGTCCAAAACAAAGGGGCAGATTAAGATATCTCGAAAATTTCCCGCCCACAGTTTAGTGCTGGGATTCTGTTCTCATCGCGTCCTCGGGGAAACTGCTTGCCGCTGGGAACTGCCCACATCAGCAATCTTTGTGCTGCGAACAAAAGTGCATAGTCGCTGATCTGTGAGCATTTCCCCTAACGGCACATTTGTGGAAAACTGAGTCATGGGGATTCTAGGGACTAGGAATCCATTGCCTGAACATTTTTCTGAATGTCTTACATTTTAGATACCAGCAGCTTCCTTGTAAAAAAATAAACTATAATGAAACAATTGACATATAACGAGGAATGGGGCAAAGCAGGTTCGGCTAACTTGTTTTTACGGGCAATGTAGCTTTTTATTTGTTTGGAGCTGAAAGATTGTGATAAACAAGGCAACAAATTGTTTTTTGGTTTTTGTTTAGATTTTATTTACTTACTTATCAGAGAGGGAGAGGACAAGCAGGGGGAGCCACAGACAGAGGGAGAGGGAGAAGCAGACTCCCTCACTGAGAAAGGAGTCCGATTTGGGGCTCGGTCTTGGGACCCTGGGATCATGACCTGAGCCGATGGCAGACGCTCAACCCACTGAGCCACCCAGGTATCCCAGTTAGGTAGCAAATTAAATGTGGATGGCTGTGTCTCAATAGGAGAGGACCTTTGCAGAAAAGTCGACCTGACTCATTCAAGTCACGTGCAGAGTCATTACCATGCTACGTGGTGAGCTATTCATGTGGAATGCAATCCATATGACTTCCACCTGAGCAATCCGAGCCCTTCCAGTGCTAACCAGAGGAAGGGAGGGTGAAAATGCGGTGGTGGGGGGGAGTTATTTTTGTGCCCTCGAGGTAGGATTGCTTGTAGATCTATAATTTATAGCCAAGGCTCTGTCCTCTTGGGTGGTAAGAATAGAGACGGGAGGGGTCTCTAGGACTTTATAGGTGGGGCTGGGTCTTCAGGACATTAAGCAGCAAGAACAAAGAGTTGAAGATAATGCTGAGCCTTCTCATTGGGAGATTAAGCAATATTGTTGAGCAACTGCCGCATGACGGGTTCTATGCTAAGTGTCGAACACGATGATTACGTGTCTTCTCCCGACAGTTCTATTCCGTTTAAGTACTATCATTATTTCCATTTTACAACTAAAGAGACTGAGGCTTCAGAAGATTAACTTAGTTAAGTGGCAAAGGTGAGACTGAAATCAAGATCTTAACTCATCACTACCTTCCGACCTTCTGGGTAAGGAGGAGGAAAAGCAAGTTTCCCCTTAGGTATACTGAGTTTTAAGTGTTGGCGGTACATTAAACTGAAGATGTCTGGCAGGAAACGTGAAACTGAGTTTAGAAAAGGGTTTAGGTTGGAGGCTACCTCTGGTAGTCATTTGCTGAGAGGTACAAGTTAAAGTCGTGAGCTTGCCCTTGGAGACCCTGAAACTTACTCACTCTGTTTTGCCCTGCAGCCAACTCTATGCCTCTCAAACATCAGGCATTAACAACAACAACAACAACAAAGCCCAAACCAAAAACTGATTGACCCCATAGGCTCAGCTTCTTGGTCTGACTGACCCCCTGACTGCCTGTGTGATTCTGGGTGAGTCACTAGAGTACTCTGAGCCTCTGTGAAATAAAGTCTCTTCCAGGACAAATGAGGGCCTCGATGTGAGAGAGAAAAAGAAGACAGACGCCAGTTACTATAGACACAGTTGATGAGATGCCAGAACAGGAAAGTGAAGGAGAGAGAAAAGAGGGAGATAGCTTTCCTAGTCTAGAGCTTAGGACCATCAGCACCATTACCCGAGCCGGGAAAGGAGTGCGATGCCACAGATTTTTGGAGAGATCATAATAACCTTTGAAAATTTTGAGGGGTCGTCCACATGGTAGTTCTTTGGGCATTGATGAGCAAATTGCTGGTCTAGAAATTGTATTATATATACACTGAACAAAGATTTGAAGTAAGAGGGCGGAGCCAGGTGACAATGAATAACCTGTCAGACCTCCTCTGTCTCAACGCCTCTAGGGGCAACAGTCTCCGTAGCAACGTGACTCCCTGCCCCAGTCGCATGACCTCACCGGTGGATCAGCTGGTTTTCCTGCTCCCTAACAAAGGACAAAGCACCGGCAATATATATTTTCTGACTGAGTGGCAGAGTGGTTCAGGGTGCTTCAGGTGCTCTCCCATCCCCCAGATGATTACAGCTTCCCTTCGTCTTTATACCCCTTTCTAACAAGCCCTGCCTTTAGCTTTTCTAATCTTGACCTGCTTTCCCCTAATTTGTCACCCCCTCAGGGGCTTGCTCCTTCTGTGGGTAGCTGTTCACTATTTTATGCACCTTTTTTCTCCATTGCCTCCAGTTTCATTCATGCCTGTTCTTAGGTCCCACGAAAGGCCTCCTGCTTCCTTAATTACCAAACAAGGTTATCTTTCCCTTCAATCTGATGCATCTTTATCCTTACTCTATCCTTATCATCACCTTTAATAGCTAATTTGTCCCAAGCCTTGATTACGCATTCTACCTGCATTAGCTCATTCAATCGTAATGATTCTATGTGGTAGCTTCTCTGTCCTGTTGTACAAGAAAAGGAACTGAGGTTTGAAATGATGACATTACTTGCCCAGGTCCCACCATGAATGGGGGAGCAGGAATGGACCCAGATGGCTTCTTGCCAAACCCAGCTCTGCCCACCACGTGTCTCCTCCCTCTCCAACCAAACTCGTGTTATTACTTTCTTATCTTTGCCACTTTCATTCCACTTTTCAGAAGTGTTCTCAGTATATTCAGTAAGACAATGAATATATGGGCACCTGGGTGGCTCAGTCAGTTAAGTGTCTGCCTTCAGCTCAGGTCATGATCTCAGGGTCCTGGGATCGAGTCCGCATCGGGCTCCCTATTTGGTGGGAAGTCTGCTTCTCCCTCTCCCTTTGTACCCGCCTACCCTGCTGCTTCTGCTCTCTCTCTCTCAAATAAATAAAATCTTTTTTTAAAACATAATGAATACAACTATTCAAGCAACTAATAGTTTTATATAGTTTTTTAAAAATCGCTTTTAATTCCTCTCTCTCCTTATTACTCCCAAACCAATCAGACACTCACATCATATTCTCTGAATCATGTACGCAAAGTCTCTCACATGCTTATATGTCATTTCCTTTCCTGCTCACCCCATTCTGATGAGGTTAACAAGGAAAAAGAGTTTTCCTAGTAGGAGAGGGAAGCATTACAAAAGATGGGACCCAATTTCATTAAAAAAAAACAATAATAACAACAACAGCTTGTATGAGATACAAGATGTGCACACGTAGAGGAGTTAAATAAAGGTAAACAAGGTGAATGGTTACATGTCCTGATGAGACATAGAAGTGGTCCACGCCGCAGGAATCCATGGGAGAAAAAGACCTTCAGACTGAGTGGGATTTTGGAGGCGGAGGGCAGGAACCAGAATGAAGACAGAAACTGGCATCTTCCTCACTGACAATAATTTATCCAGCACCTCCATGTGTTGGACGTTAAATTACAGTTCTCAGAATAAAGAGATGTATAAGGTACTGTTTTTTTCCCAAAGATTCAGTTTTTGAAGCAGGTGTAATAGATGTGAAATAAACAGCAAGACACAGAGACACTAATACACAGAACAAGAGCTACCGTAATTCTGAGAATGAAGGGAACTGACCTCCATGAGAACGCTAAGTCCAGGGACTGAGGGCAAGCTGGTTTGCATGGAGCAAAGGGCTCATGCAGTTAGAAGGAGAGCCTTCTATAAGCCAGGCACAGAACGCAGTGGACTCCCAGAGCTCAGAGCCAACAGGAGGAACCCGGAACTCTAAGGTGACATGTGGGGCATAATAGGAGTGGAGGGGTACCTCTCCCAGTCTGAGGCATCCAAGAAGGCTTCTTGCCAGAGGAAAGTGACAGTGGGAGTCACAGGGGCCAGAGCGGGCAAGCAGGCTGGGAAAGAGCCAAAGCACAGTCTAGAAGATGTACTCAGTGTATAGAAAGAACAGAAACTATGGGTCACTCCGTGCTGCTGTGAGACCGTGAAGTACAAGGCGGTGATGGTGAGATGATGTGGAAGACACGGGTGGGGCTGGACTGGAAGGGCCCATTGGTGAGTTCCTACAGTTCAGAGAATAACTGGAAACTGGGTATTCCAAGAAAACAGCCCAATTCAAAGCAGAGCTGCAGAAAATTTATCAGCACCGAAGAGCAAAGGATGCTATTCATGGATGATTCACTATTTTAAAGGGCTGTAAAAAAAAAAAAAAAAAAAAAGGTGAGATTGCTCTGAGGTCTCATTTCAAAATCCAGAGTGTCTCTCCATCTGTATCTTCCACTTATCACTAATTCTGAATAGGTCTAGAGAGCTCTGCATTTCCTCTTCTTCTCCCACTTTTTCTTCTTTATCTCCAACCTTTCTGTTCCCCTGTGTTCTTTCCATGCCACCCGGCGCCCCCCGCCCCCATGATGGACTATTGGGCCTAAGAACAGTAAACGCTCATGAGGGCAGTTGTCCAGATGAAGAACACAGGGCAAAGACAGGATAAATAGCTGGTCCAGATTCACACAGCTGGTAATGGACAGGGCAGGACTCGCATATGTTTTTCAAGTATGAATCTGAGCATGCCCTTCTGATTCAAATACTTGGTTTGAAATGGTTTCCCAATGCTGTTAGGATTAAAACCAAAAATCTTTAACACGATTTATAAAGACTAGCGATTCCTCTCTCATCTTACAACCAAACCCAGACAGCTGGCGTCGGGGGTCCAAGGTCCCGACCCCTGTGGTCCAGTATCTCTGGGTGTTGAAACAGTCCATTTAAGTTCCTTTATACACTATGAGTTGGAAATCACTGTGAGTTTTTCTTTTCTTTTTCTTTTTTTTTTTTAAGATTTTATTTATTTATTTCTCAGACAGAGAGAGCACAAGCAGGGGGAACAGCGGGCAGAGGGAGAAGCAGGGTCCCTGCTGAGCAAGGAGCCCAAAGTGAGGCTCTGTCCCAGGACCTGAGCCAAAGGCAGACGCTTTACCAGCTAAGCCACCCAGGCACGCCTGTCTGTGTGTTTAGTTTCTGGTATTAGTTTACAGTTCTTTCTCACCAAGGAGATGTTCAACAGAAAAGAGCCTTTCCAAGTGTGGTTCAGTGTGGTCTTGGTTCCTCCTCTAGGTGTACTGGAGTTCATCAGTGTGTCTGTCCCTCCTCTGAGGCTACACTGGTCAGTGGCAGATGGCTGCTTCCCCAAACAGGGGCTCCAACCTCCCATCTGCAGAAAGTTTATGGGCTTTCCCTCTGCTGAACTCGGTCTTATCACTACGTGGCTCTGATACTTTCATGCTCTCTAGTGTTCTTTATCAGCCAAGCTACCCTTGGGTGTCCAGTACCATAGCCAGAGTATCATTTCCAAAGTGTTGCCTGCTTGAAAAAGCTTAGACTCCCATGCAAATACTAGAAAAGAGAATTTGCAAGTGCATTAACTAGGACCCCTCTTGTGCCACTGCCCAATATAATTTCTTAAACTTTCTCTCTTTATGATGTTTATCATTACTTCTTGTAAATGGTAACTGCTGTGAAGGTCACAAGTTGTTTAGTGCCTTTAAATTTCATCCAAATGTACTTTCCGGCTGAAAAATTCCATGATTCCAAGTGTGTATCAGTTTCACGTCAAGCAGGATCAGAGGTTTGGTCAATATTGTTTTTTCCACAGTGAAACCATGTAAGGCAGGAGATCTTACTTAAGCTAACAAATGTGTATCCTTCAAATGGAAGAATAAATAAAAGTATAATTTGTGAATCTGTGAAGGGCTCTTTCCTGCTAGAAAATGTTAACCTTTTCTATTCCTTTTTTTTTTTAAAGATTTTATTTATTTATTTGACAGACAGAGATCACAAGTAGGCAGAGAGGCAGGCAGAGAGAGAGAGGGAAGCAGGCTCCCCACTGAGCAGAGAGCCCGATGTGGGACTCGATCCCAGGACCCTGAGATCATGACCTGAGCCGAAGGCAGTGGCCTAACCCACTGAGCCACCCAGGCGCCCCTAACCTTTTCTATTCCTTAGCAAGAACTTGATCCATATGCATAGTTTTAAATCAAAATGTTGGGGAATTTTGGTATCTTGCAGTGATGTTCTACATATTTCTTTCCTATCTCCAAACTCACTCTTTCTTCTCCAAATGTTATTTTTTTAAAGAATTTATTTATTTATTTGACAGACAGAGATCACAAGTAGGCAGAGAGGCAAGCAGAGAGAGAAGAGGAAGCAGGCTCCCCGCAGAGCAGAGAGCCTGACTTGGGGCTCGATCCCAGGACCCTGAGATCATGACCTGAGCCCAAGGCAGAGACTTTAACCCACTGAGCCACCCAGGCACTCCTCTCCAAATGTTCTTGAGGCTCTATTTGCATGTATTCATCATCACAGAGATGTCAGTCTTTTCTGCTCTGCTCTGACTTCACCAGTATTTCTGTATTTCCTAAGTCATTATCTTCTACAAAGAAACCTCCACCAGACATGCCAATAATTGGAAGTAGCTGACACCTACAGAAAATTTGCTGTTTACTTGATATAAAGACCTACCCCAAAGGCCTGGCATCTTTGTATCTACTTATTTGCTAGGGGCAGGGGAGATCAAATTGTAATTCAGCTGTGGTAATGCCACATATTGTATCTCAGTTGCCATAATCAAATTGTTTCTAAATATTAACAAGAAACATTTTCGTATAAGTAGCTTTTGGAACACCCAAGTAATCCAAAGGGGAATGAGTTTTCAAAAAATAGAGGGCACCGTGCTCGCTTTGGCAGCATGTATACAAAAAAATAAAGGGCACAACACTGCACATTTTAGTCTTCAGGCTGAGCAGGGAAACACTCACAAATTACATCTTCCAATTCCGCTATTAACGTGGATGGATGGAAAACTACCCGCTGTGGGTGAAACAGTCAGCCTCTGCAAATGGTCTCATTCTGAAACTACAGGTGTCACGGAAATCGTGTTTTCCTTCTACAGCTCATTGAAATGGAGATGGGATGGAATGGAGTAAAGGGATCTGCTTTTTAATGAGGCAAAATGAGATGTATTTGAATTGGGGCATGGATGGAAATGAAGGGAAAATCCAATCAGTACCTCATTTTTACATTCTTAGAAAGCCTTTCAGCAGCTGGGCAGAGCAAAACTACACCCATGCTCAAAATGTCCCAAGTAGGATACAAAATTCATGAGCAAATTATTTTCAACTTTCATGGAATCACTCTATTGCTTCTATGATCAGTGTAGAGGGGAAAAATGACGAACCTCAGAGACACATTTTCATATTTTCCATCAACTTAGTTTCTTTGATACATATATAAGCAACCACTCCAATCATCATGGAGTCCATTTGCAATCTTCGCAATGCATAGGATTTATCTGATGGAAGCAAAAATATCAAAGCAAACACACACAACAAATGAAAACAGCTACAACAAAACCTTTCAAATATCGCAACTAGTGAAAAACTCATACTCTAAAGAATTGTGATACAGGATACTATAGAGCTAGACTATATTCCCATTTCTACCATGGGTGTTTATAAATTAACCTACCATTGGGAGAGAAGAAAGTGAAATTTTACACAATGGATAATGGGAAACTAATGAAATCAGTCAAATGTTCTGAGTTCTTAATTTACATAGAATGCCTCTTAATTTTTGTCTATTTAATCCTCTTATATTTCAGAATGAGAGCATTCTTAGGTTAGTGGTTCCCAGACTTAAATTTTTTAGGACAGTAAAACTTCCAAAGCAATTGAGAGAGATAACTAATGTGGAGTTGCCAAACTGTTCATTTTGCCAACAACAACAGTAACAAAAAGCTATCATTTCCAACATTTCAGAAAGGAAAGGATATTTCAACACCAAAAATGTAGGAAGTTCATAATTTCAGAACAAAAGAAAGCTCTTCCCAAGAAACACTATTTGTTAATCAGAGATAATTTTAAAGCAACAGTTAAAAAAATACATGGCAACATTTACAATGCTGAATTTTATTTTATGATACAATGTATGTTATGTTTCCTTGGTACAAGTTTTCTTTTAATCTGGTAACATTGTATATATGTGATACATTAGTATGTGATTGAACCCATGAGGATGGGCTGTAAAATGCTCCTTGTTTTGCTGTTTCATTGTTATCACTGTCCCTATCAAAAAATTCTCCTTCACTTTGAAATGAACAAAAATGAGAATGATTTGCGATTGATTTGAAATAGTTTAGGCATACTGTGAGGCTAAAGAGCCCCTAAATTCCCAAGCCTTTTCTTCTACTTTGCCCACAGCGGGCAGGTAGGAAAGCTAGGGGGCCCATAGGAAGTAAGCTGTGGGCTTACTAATAGTCTATGGACTAGGCCCATAGCCCAGTGAGTGCTCCCCACTCATTGCTCCTCATTTTAGGACAGAACCATTATGCCCCTCCCTGCTTTATGGAGGGAAAATAGACATTTCTACAGTAGGGGTTCTAAGGTCAAGTAAACGTTTTGTCCCTGACAAGTGTTGGGAAGTGCTGCTGTGGGCCATTTTGTCTTTGAATCTCTAAATGCCACCTGGTCCAAAACAGCCCATGGGGCAGTGTGGTTGTAGGTTGAACTCACATCCATCAGAAAACACCTCTGCATGTATAAATTACACATAGTAGAAAAATCTCTGTCTCTAGTCAACACCTACTTGATTTCTTGATGTTTTCTGATGTTTTTTCTCATGCTGGGACTGGGGTTAGGGAGTTTCGGTAGGAAGGGTACACAGGTCAAGGGCTCTTCTCATCATATCCTATCCTGATACATACTACCATCATAACTCTATCACTGTTGATGTTAACCTTGATCATCAGGCTGAACTTACGTTTGTTAGATTTCTCCATTGTAAACTTATTCTTTTTTCTTTTTTTCTACACTGTGCTCTTTGAGAGGAAGGCACTCTATGTAGCTGATGCTTAGGTGGAGAGAAATGCACCCAAACAGTGTAGTACCAAATATAAATTATTTGGAATTCTGCATGAAAGATTTGTCTTTTCACTTCCATTTATAAATATATTCATCCATTTATTTATATCAGTATGGTATCACTATTTTAACTGTTCTGATAAGTACATAGTGATAGTCTTAATTTGCATTTCCCTTAATGGCTAATGATATTGATCATATTTTCAAGGGCTTATCTGCCATCCATAAATTCTCTCTGGTGAGAAGTCTCTGCACATTTTTTGTCAGTTTTCAAGTTAGAACTTCTTTTGAAGTTAAATTTGAGAGTTCTTTATATATTCTGATACTGATCCTTTGTCAGAAATGTGATTTGCCAATATTTCTCCCAGTCTTTTGCTTGTCTTTTCGTCAACAGTGTCTTTTGCAGAGCAAATCGTCTACGTTTTGATGAAGTCCCATTTTTCAGGTTTTTTTCTTTTATGGATCACATTTTTGGTGTCCTATCTAAGACCTATGTCCTGAAGACTTTCTTCTATATCATCTTCTGAAAGGTTTGTAGTTTTACATTTTACATTTAAATCTATGAGCCATTTTGAGTTTTTCTTTTTTTAATAAAATGTGAGATTTAGGTGATGGTTTATTTTTTACTACCAAAATCCACTGAGCCAAGAGTATTATTAAGGAAGCAATATCAATGGGTATGGACTCTAAGCTAGACAACAAAGAAAATGAAGATAAGAGGAGGCTTACAGATCATTCTTTTTAAAAGGTAGTATGGATTCTTCTTCTTCTTCCTTTTTTTTTTTTCAAGATTGCTTTATTTCAGTGAGAAAGAGAGAGGGAGTGTGTGCAGTGGGGAGGGGCAGAGGAAGTGGGAGAAATTCAAACATACTCGGCACTGAGCATGGAGTTGAACGAGGGGGTTGATCTCAAGACCCTGAAATCAGACCTGAGCTGAAACCAAGAGTCAGACGCTAAACCAACTACACCACCCAGGTGCCCCTTAAAAGGTAGATTCTAACCATAATGTAAACTAAGTGTAGCTACAGAGCAAGTCAGCTGATCATTGATCAGCTCATTGGCGATTTCAGAAAGGAAGCAGTTATTGATGATGTCAGTAAAGGTCCAGGGTCCACCAAGAGGGTAGATGGCTGAGCTGGAGTGCAGGGGCGTGGCAGGGTTAAGGAAGTGGGAGGCCAGGGTATAGAATGGGTCACCTGTGAAAGCCACAGCTGCAGAGTGATGGGGAGGGATAGTGTGGAGAGGAAATGCATAGGTCCAGGGCCCAAGTATTCCCTGAATGAGCAGGAGTAAAAACAGGTCAAGGAAATGACTGGGGCAAGGTGAAGGAAAGGGGCGCGAGAGAGAGCAGTTTCAGAAGAGAGCGAGGAGACGAGGAGACCAGAGGTTGCTTTTTCTACTTCTCAGTTGTAAGGTTCAAAGGGCATGGGAGGAAGAAAGAAAGGAAGAAAGAAATTTTTTTCCAACCCTTCAGGAAGCTGTGCGGGAAGAAATGTCCTCAGGAGATTTCTGTTAAGGAAAACAGGTGAAGGGACTATTCGGAGAACTTATTCCATTAGCTGATCACCAAGTGAGGGGTGGAGGCGGGGGACAGCTTCCAGGTTCCACAAGTGCCGGTGGTGGGGAGAGGCTTTGGATTGATCGGACTGAAGAGCTGAGCCCAAGAGACAGACAGACATGAATGTCATGAAATTCTGGAGGACACACCACTGTTGGACAAGGTCTGGAAGTCAAGGGAGGAAGCTCCGGGGGGGGTTCTCAGAAAGAGGGTGAGCAAACGTTCCGGTCACTGAGAGAGACAACTCTGTGAAAGCACTTTGTTTATAAAATTGTATCTTAAAAAGCTGGAAATTACTAGCTACAGTGGCGAAAGGCACTGTACAAAGCAACTTAATATGTCTGATTCTCATTGTCTAGAAATCACTTATTTATTATTCCATTTGCATGCACGGTAGTGTTTTAGAATATTCATTGGCCTGCCCGTGATAATCCTTTAGTCACAGAAGATAAATATATGAACCCCCACACATACACAAACACAATTAAGTCCCCAACAGTAAATTTAGCAGTTATAAAACGATCTGCCAGACATTCCACAGACTGTGTTTTAAGGCCCTGGCTGGTTCACTCCATCTTCTCACTGGTTCCTGCCTCTTCCTCCTTTGTTCCGTTTCCATTTTTCATCATGTTTTGACAGGTGAGGTTGTTCATGCAAAGGGATCCAACAAAAATACGGGAATGCCACCTTTGCCTTCTTATCAGGACAGAGCAACCCTCCCTTTCCTTCTTGCAAACAAAGCAGGCTAAACACAAAGTCTGTCAGCACCCCTCACTCGAATGGGATGACGGATGACAGGGGCAGAATTGTTTTGCTTGCAGGGAGGGAATGTGTGTTTGGTCAACAGGTCACTGGCCCTCTCGGCTTGGGATCAGCTCTCCGCCCAAATCCCCCTGCGTTTCAGTCTTAAAATGCTTCGGGCTTCAGCCAGCACAAACATGTCACAGGGAGAGGGACAGTGATGGTATCTCCATGTGCGATTGGTTTAAGCGCAAGCTTTGTTTGATCCTTATATACAGAAAACAACTTTATTATTACATTATAGCCAAAGGAATTTAGCCTTTAACCTGTAGTTTCCCTCTGCTCAGGAATATAAAACCTTCTCTTCTGATAAGAAGTGAGGTCTGATGGGATTTTCTTCCTTCCCTTCATTCCTGGGGGTGAGGGAAGGAACAACTCCTGTTTTATACCAACTAAAAATAACAGAAAGAGGTCTTTGGTGACAGGGAGGAAAGAAAGAGACTCTCCTGGCATTGTAATGCAGACAAATACACAGCAGAAGTGACTGATACCTGTAAGAAAAAGACATTTATCTTGTAGCTGCTTCACCCTGAGGCCATATCAGGTGAACCCCTTTCCTTTTCAACCGTCCAGTGCACAAAAGAGCAGGGACTTGAGCCCACCTCCACTGAGGGCTCCAGGGCTTGGAAGCTACAGGTCCACAGACCACTGAGAGGGAGAGGACCTGCTGGAGAACAAAGGGAGGGAGAAAAGAGAGAAAGTCGCCCCCCGCTCCCATCCCCCACTGCTCACTGCGGAGGACGATTCTTCCGGATTGATTTTCACCAATAGAAAAAGCCCCAAAATGGCTTTGCACCATCTTCTGGACCCTATGTACATGTCTGCCTAATCATCAGATAGCAGGTTGGTTTTTTTTTTCCCCTCTCTTGAAGCAATGATCTCTGTATTAATTTTCTATGTTATGTATTAAATTACCACAAGCTTAAAACAACACATTATCTCACAGTTCCTGTGGGTTAGGGTCTTACAACATTGCTGTCTAGGTGTTGGCTAGAGCTGGGGTTTCATCGGAGGCTTAAATGGGGAAAAATCTGTCTCCAAACTCCCTTGAGCTGTTGAATTGACTTCCTTGCCATTGTAGGAACCATAGCAACTTGCTCCTTCAAAGTCACCAACAGAGAGAGAGAGAAGGAGAGAGACTCTAGTGGGAGTCTACTGGCAAGATGGTGTCTTATATAATCTAACATCATCATGTGAGTGACACTCCATCATCTTGGCCATATTCCCTCAGTTAGTTCCAAGTCACAGGCCCTGCCTACACTCAAGACAATGGGTTTTTATGAGAACCCAGGAGAATCATGGGGGCCACCTTAAAGCTTGTCTGCCTCAGTCCCCCAGCCTTAGAACTTTAAGGGTATGGCTAGGGAGTAATGAAAGCAACATTTGTAGGGGAACCATGGAATGAAGGAACTTTTTTTTTTTTTTTAAGATTTTTATTTATTTATTTAACACACAGAGAGAGATCACAGGTAGGCAGAGAGAGAAGGGGAAGCAGGCTCCCTGCTGAGCAGAGAGCCCGATGCGGGGCTCTATCCCAGGACCCTGAGACCATGACCTGAGCCAGAGGCAGAGGCTTTAACCCTCTGAGCCACCCAGGCGCCCCGAGGGAACATATTTTATGTGTACACATATACTCACCCATTCTTACCTAAAAAGCAAATGAACTTAGGCCACTTCTAGATGGTTGATGGCATGAGACTTTGCAGCCATACAGCTATGGATCTGAATCCTTGACCTATGGGGGAGTAGCCTCAGTCCCCATCTTTAAAAATGGGAATAACAGTACCAACCTTCAGGTTACTCTGAGACTTAGGTCACGTAGATCAAACACTTGGACCAAGAGAAGTGCTCAGAGACTGTTCACTATCATATCCAGGTGAGAACCTTGGGGAACTTCAACAAGGTAGAGTTTGTACAACATGTTCCAAACACAGAGAACTTAATCCCTCGTGGGGGGGGTGGGTGATGACCTTCTGAGGCCTGAAAGGGTTTGGTACCAGTTTGTCTCCATGCTTCCCATAAGGCTGTGGGTGTCCTCTAACCCCTTGGGGGACTGTGCCAGGTGTCTCTAGTCCTTCTCTTGCGATTTCATCAATGTACCCAGTAAACTTTTGCAAAACTGGATACAAGGTCCCTAGAGACGTCCAGACTTCACAACTGGAGTATCTCGGAGTGGGGTGGACTCACTCCAGATGCCTCCATCTACACTGTACCCGGGCAGAAACTCTGGTCACAGTCAACTTCACAGTCAACTGTCCTATCACGAGCTTCCTATCCGCTTCCTGCTTAGTCCTTGCAACCGGGTTCACTAGATGGGTTCACTTACCTACGACCTCGCAGAGCACTTACTCAACTCTTATCTTGTGCCAGGCACAAGGCTAGTTCTGGAGAGGGAAGACCAATGAATACTGAACCCTTGGTCTACTGGTCAATGCAGAGGCAGATGCAAGCCAAAAAACTAAAGCTGACTCTTAGCCTTTGGGCAGGAATGTACCTTTTCTCTCATACCTGTCCTTTGGTCTGTGAATATGAGCTGTTCAGACCGGCCCCTCCCTTCCCTTGTATTGTAGGTCCACCAAGACCTGCACTTTCGGAATACCCTCTCACACCGCTTTTGACTTTCCAGCTTTCACTACAGTTTTATGTTTTACCTGATCAGCAATTTCCACACTAACTAGAATACCTTCTTTCTTTCTTCCTCCCCACCCCTTTTTTTTAAGTAGGCTTCACACCCAACATGGAGCCTAAAACAAGACCCGAGCTGAGATCAAGAGTGGGATGCTTCACCGCCTGATCCACCCAGACTTCCCACTGGAGTCCTTTCTAGAACAGTTTCTTTCACAAACTATGTTGTCCATGGAACATATTTGGTGGATCATTCACTTTACCAGTCTTGGGCACTGCCTGGCTGAAAGATCCCCTTCTATTTCTCCCACATTTCTGATGACTTTCTGGCTAAGGACCATCACTTTCTCAGAACTCATAACTTTTCTTGGCTTATGGGCACCAGCTGATATCCTTATTTATTTATTTAAAAAAATTTATCAGAGAGAAAGAGAGCATAAGCAGAGGGAAACGGCTGTGGGAGAGGGAGAAGCAGGCTCCCTGCTGAGCAGAGAGCCCAATGTAGGACTCTATCCCAGGACCATGGGATCATGACCTGAGCCAAAGGCAGCTGCTTAACCCACTGAGCCACCCAGGCACTCCTGATATCCTTTTTAAAACTTTGTTTTCACAGCCAGCTCTTGCGATAGAGACAAGTACCACCAGTACTTAAGGCATCAGGATACTGATGTTTGCAGTTTTCAGGTCATCTGTTCAAGGTCACACAACTAGTTAGTGTAGTCTGAGATTTCAGTCCCCCGTAGTCTAATGCAGTGTCATTGCCCAACCCTGAGGAGAGATGTGCGAGCCTGAGAACAAAGTTAACCTACTTAGTACCTGGTCAAAGGTCAGCCCTGGCTTCAAGCCCAAGGAGACAAACCAAGATCAACAGCTACAAAGTCCATTGATTAGCCAGTCACCGATACTTCAAGGGTATTTGTCACAGCCCAGCTTGGCATACGAGCAAATAAAGGACAGCAGTGGGTATCTGTGCAAGAAACTAATGTGGGATAATCAAGAACAAAAGACAGGCAAGGGATATGGGGTGACCTAGCTAGGAAGGACTAGGGAGCAGAGACGGTCCTCAGATAAATCTCTGGATTGAAGAATAAATGCCTTTCTTTGAGCAAAACTTGTAATTCTGGGTGTCTAGGTCCCCAACAATGACAGGGACTGATGGGTGGGAAGGGCACTAATCAAAGACATAGTGGACTTGTGTTTACTCTGGAAAGGATGCTGGCCCAGCAGAGGCCTTTGAAGACACTCTTGCTCACGCAGATCATAGTGCACTATGAGGCAATGTCTTCAAAGAAAAGGGGGGGGCATTGAAATATACATGTCTAGCCAGTTATTTCACTAAGACACTTCAAAGAAGCATTTCCTTTGATCATTCTGACTTCTCGTTAATAATAAATGTGTATATATTACTCATAGAAATTACTCAGAGACCTCAGGCTAATGGAGGCTTCAGTTTGACCCACCCCTGAAGGTAAGAGGGGAAGATGAAGTAGGAAATAGCACACTGGCTGTAAGGCTTCCGCAGGAAGTGACACATATCCCCCTTCTCGTACTTCAGTGGCCAGAGCGGGTCACACTGCCCACCTCACTTCAAGGGGGAGGGGGAAGTACAGCCTTGCCTGTGCTGGTAAGGGAGGGTGGGACACTGACAAGACCTGGTCAACAGCACTGATGACTCACACAAAGGCCAAGTGGAAAATGGGTATTTTTAGGAGGTCAAATGAAGAAGTATGTTCAAGAGTGTATGGCCCCTGTGAATTTTGTTACATTTCCATAATAGTTCCTCAGATGGAATATCCCCATAACAGTTCAACATGAACAACAGAATTATTTAGGGAAACAAGGTGTCCCGCTCTGACAAAATCACCAAGAAAAAGTAATATTCCCCACCTCTCCCCCGCAAAATGGGGAATTTATATCAGTGGGAGGAGAGAAATTTCTCCTGGGTAAGAGGTGGAGGAATCAATCCACCTGCCATTCTCAATCACTGGTAGGAATGCTAAGAAAAATCACTGTAGGACTCTGCAAAGTTAAACTACCAAGGTTTGAATAACCATTGACCTTCTGTCCTTGAACTTGCCTATTGTCTTGCTCTTCTCTGAGCAATTTCAAAGTAAGCTTCCAAGCATTTTATTGTATATCATCATATCTGGAGCTTCAAACAGCCTGACAGGGACCATTTTGTTTCATTCCCTTATTGCTTCATTCAACAAACATTTGTTCTGAGGACCCCCTACATGCAGTATACTTCCCTAGACCCTAGGGATACAAAGATGAGATAGAGTGCTTACCCTCAGGGCACTCACTAATAAATCTAAAGTGGGAGAAAGACCAGGGATTAGGAAATGATACAATATTGTGTACGTGCACTTATAGAAACATGCACCATGTATAATGGGAAAGCTGTTAGTATTGGGATTTATTGAGACCACTTCCTGCCTCAGAAGGGAGGAGTTAACTGTGTGATCCCATCCAATATACAGGGCCACCTCTTAAGAGTTGTGCAAGGTGTTCATTGCAAAGTTCCAGGCTTCATGACCCCCTTGCAGGCTTCTTAGATCTGTATGGATGCCAGTACGTTTTCCCGAGCCAGAGATAGGTCTGTTTCCCTCCAAAGTCATCCTGTGGCCTAGCGACAGAACTGCCAGCATCTAACCAACATTTAGTACTCTGTGGTATTTTCATTATATGCTTACTTTTATATTTAAAATTGTTTTATTATTATTTTTTACTTAAGCTCTACACCCAGCATGGAACCTAATGTGGGCCTCTAACTCATGACCATGAGATCAAGACCTGAGCTGAGATCAAGACATGAGCCAAGGTCAAGAGTTGGACACTTAACTGATTGAACCCCCAGGCGCCCCTTCTTATTTTTATTAATACTGATGTAATGGTAATCCCTAACTCGTTAATTATTTTTCCCCCAAATCATCGATTATACAGCTAGTCTGACTAAGACTCTTCTAGCCATGTTGGAAGTCCTAGATGAATATAAGTAACTATCCTTGACCTCTAAAAATCTTTTACACTAACTGAAGGAAGACAAAAACACATAAATCAATTAAAGGTTAATCATCTCTAATCTGTGTAACACCGAGTCTAAAAACAACCTGAGCTGTGAAAACCAAGAGATCAATCAGCCTTAGATGAGATTTAATTTTGAGCTGGTGAAATATTTTTATGTGAAATATTTGGAGAGACTCGGAGGAAGAGACTGATTGAGAATCCTGTAATTCTATCAGCCTCCATCCATTCCTTCCAGGGAAAACACCTCCAAGCTTTATCCTTGCTGTAGAGATTAGCAACTGCCCCTGTGTTATAGCAAAGAGGGCAGCCCAGCTGAGAAAGTCCATGAACTCTGCTCATCTCCCACTGTGCACCCCCTCCCCACGTACCTGCTGTAGCTTCTTTCAATGCATCTGTGCACCTTGTGTCATTCCCCCTGGGCTCCTCTTAGAGCACATCCTATTACTTTTAAAAGGGTAAAAATTTTAAAGGGTAAAACAGTACTACCAGACCCATGGGGTCATTGTGAAGAATACATGAATTAAGTAAGGCACGTAAAGCCATTGGTGCAATCTTTGGCTGTTAGGAAGCACTCAGTAAAATAGTACATGATCACCTGGCAAGTTTTCCCTTTCCTTTTAGTAACGGGCTGCTTTTAAATAATTCTCACACAGTACTATGGGTGCAAAATCTTAGAGCTGCGTTTCTTCACTCCTTCTCATCCCCTCCACCACCCCCAGCATTCTCTCTCTCTGTATACATTTTCATAGCATAAACTTACCATTTTAAGCATATAATTCAGTGACATTAAGTACATTTACATTTTAAAAGTACATGTACATTTCTGCGCGATCATCCCATCCTCCAGTTCCAGAACCTTTTTCATCCTCCCACACTGAAACCCCAGACCAATCAGACATGACCTCCCCACTCCCTCTCCTCCTCCACCCCCACCCCTGGCAACCACTGTGTTACTTTCTGTCCCTATGAATGTGACTACTCTAAGTATCTCGGATGAGTGGAATCACACAATCTTTGTCCTTTTGTGAGTGGCTTATTTCCCTCAGCGCAATGTCCTCAAGTCTCAGTCACGTTGTTGCAGGAGTAGGGATTTCCTTCCTTTATAAGGCTGCATAGTATTCCATTCTATGTATATGGCTTATTTTGCTTATTTCTTCATCTGTCAGTATACACATCCACTGTTCCCATGTTTGGCTCCTGTGAACAGTTCTGCTGTGAACATGGGTGTGCAAATATCTCTTCGAGTTCCAGCTTAGAATTCTCATGGATGTAGACACAGATGTGCAATTGCTGGTGGTCTACTAATCCGGACAGTCCTCCCTCTAATAAAGGAAAGCCTTACTCTCCCTCTGTCTCCTCTGTCAAGCTGGTGAGGCCGTGGCCAATGAGAGCTGCACCCCAGCCACCTGCTGGCTCCAGGAAGACATGGCAGGATTGCCTTGTCTTTAAAAGTTGAAACGGTAGGGGTTAAAGAGCTCATCTTGCTCTAAAGCAGATCTCCTTGCATCCTAAACTCCGTTCATCATAGTGAAGGCTTTCCTGCCTTATCTACACAGCATTTAAAGAGAAAACTTTATTTTCTCCCATCCGGCTGGTGACCAAGGATCAGAGAATAAAGAGGGGATTATAGGGTGAACGGTCTGCAATGATAACTTATTTTTCCTCCAGTTGTTTCCAACCCAGCACACTGTGTCATTAACTTTGACTGTGGTCATCACTTTGGCTTCAGGTTTAATTTATTTTGACTAGGAATATTGTCCTGGGAAACACTACAATTTCCTGAAGAGACTGCAAATCAGCAGTCTTGCTTAAAGTCATACATGGCCATTATCTTTCCTCTGCTTGAAAGATGTACAAAGGCAGTATGTTATTGTGAGGTGGAAGGTTTTCTTTATTTAGTGTCTGCCTTTTGCCTAAGCTATAAGGTAAGGCAATTAGATACCCAACACTTATAACAGATATGTTTAACTTCCCTGATATGTCCTGCAGAGGTTAAGCGAACACAAAGATAATGGACTTTAACTGGTAGTTAGGCGGTTCAGACTTCAAACCTTTTAGACTGTGTAAATGATGACGGCGAGACAAGAGACAATGTGCTCACTTACTGCTCGAATATTTAAGGTAGCATCATTCCCACCTGTGAGGTCCACAAGAAACATGTACGAAACAGCTTTTTATGCAAGACTTTTCGGTTTTTTGGTCAAAAGAAGCTGATTCCATACGACCCCCTCTAGGAGGCAGTGTTGTGTAGTGGACAGGTGGTCTGAGTCCCCTTGCTTAGGCTTCTAGCAGCCTCTCCACCAGCTCTGTGACCTTAAATGCTTCACATCTCAATTTCTTCACCTGAAAAGTATAGACACTACTAGCAACTACCGGGTATTTCTTGCCATTCCAGGGTAAAAGGCATCCAGAAAAGTTCCCTTAAAATGAATGCACCAAAAAAAAAAAATTTTTTTTAAATAATAAAATAAAGTAAAATGAATGCACCAAAATGTCATTGAGAAAAATTGGTGTTAAAAAAGAAGAATTTTTCTAAAAAAAAGGATGCCTGGGTGACTCCGTTGGTTAAGCAACTGCCTTCAACTCAGGTCATGATCCTGGAGTCCCAAGATCCAGTCCCGCATCCGGCTTCCTGTTCAGCAGGGAGTCTGCTTCTCCCTCTGACCTCTTCCCTCTCAGGCTCTCTCTCAAATAAATAAATAAAAACTTTTTTTTTTTTTTTTAAATAGGCATTTGGGAGCATTATCTTGGAAAATGAGCTTAAAGTTATAAAAATAAAACTAACATTTAATGTAAAGTTTTAACTGCACAGTTATTCTCAGGGGGAAAAATCCAGCACATAAATCACTTAGGAGGTTTTTGCTAAAGTTTTCAAACGAAACTGTAGGTAGCACAATATCCTTCATTTCATATTTGTCCCCAAAGGAACATTATCCAGATAGACACTTTGCACAACCCCTCTGACTATAATTGGTTTGCAGCGGCCTGGCCCGCTCCCCTGGGAGGCACTTGCCATCATTCCAGTCCCTGTTTTCTTCAACCCTCAGCAGATCACCTCATCTGAGTCTGAATTGGCCCACAACTTCAGGACTCATTCTAGTAACTTCTGTATCACTTTCCTCAACTTCATGAAATCTTAAACATTTGGCAGATTGTGCTTTGGCCTTTTGCAATGCGTCTGCTTTACACTTTCAATCTATAGTTTCACCATTAATATCTAACAAGCCACGAAGTTAAGAGCCACAGAGGGGACTGACCCACGGCCAGACAGATGCCAGGGTCAAATAGGAAGGGGTATTTGAATGGAGACTGATTTTAATAAAGGGCAGCTCATTATGACCATTTCTGTCTTCCTGACATCTTTTTTTTTTTTTTAAGATTTTATTTATTTGTTTCACAGAGAGAGAGAGAGAGCACGAGGGGGGAAAAGGTCAGAGGGAGAAGCAGACTCCCCTTGGAGCTGGGAGACCAATGTGGGACTCGATCCCAGGACTCTGGGATCATGACCTGAACCGAAGGCAGTCACTTAACCCACTGAGCCACCCAGGCGCCCCTGACTTCTTTTAACTACAGAGATTTGGAAGATGAATGCTAAGGAAGGAGAGACCCTTGGTTTCTCATTAAATTGCTAAACCCACGCCATGAGCCTGGTGAATAGCATGTGCTGTAGTTGCTAAGTAATTTCTTCAGTACTGCGATGCCTGGGTGGCTCAGTTGGTTAAGCGACTGCCTTTGGCTCAGGTCATGATCCCAGAGTTCTGGGATCCAGTCCTGCATCGTGGGTTCCTTGCTCAGCGGGGAGCCTGGCTTCTCCTTCTCCCTCTGCCTGCTTGTGCACAGACTGTCTCTCTCTCTCTCTCTGACAAATAAATACAATCTTTTTTTTAAAAAAGGGAAATTTTCTCAGTATTTACTTAAGAGGCTCTCCATGTTCACAAAGGTGTTAAAGGCATTTAAACACACATTAATAATTTAGACTAGGAAGTTTATTTTCCCTAAATCAATTTCTCCTTTCCATCAATAAGCACCACACTTAGAGAATAAAAGAATCCTTCACTTCCCACTTACCTCCATTCCTTACTCCCCTCTCTCCTTATTTATCTTTTCTTAGTAACACTTATTCCCATCTGACATGCCATATATTTACATATCTGTTTTGTCTGTCTTCTGCCCCTAGAATCTAAACACCAGAGGCCAAGAAGATGGTGTGTTCTTTGGTGAATCCCCAGCACTGGCACATAGTAGGTCTTCAGTAAGTATTTGTTGACTGAATGATGAATGGAAGATTCCTTTCATCCTCGTCAATCCCAGTGGCCAGGAGCCATCACAGCAATCCCACAGTAAGAGATCCTAGCGCACAATGGCCTGAAAGAGCCCCTGGTGTGAATAAAAAAGGGACACTGTGCAAATCCTAGGAAGCAGAGACAGTATGGAGATCCCAAGAAGTACACAGTAGAATGAAAGACAGTGGATAGTTACAGAAACGCAGGTGCTCTTTGCCACTAGACAAAGACCAATCCTAATTCAATTCAGAGGGAACAGAAGTGAGTTCTCCTGACAGGCAAAACAGGGAACTTGGAATTCTCCCTCCTAAAAGGAAAAGATTTATTTTTGAGTCATGGTGTTGTGGAAAGAATTTTCCTCGGAGGGTTAGGAAACCCACGAGTTGGTCTCACTTTTAACACTAATTGGGTCTGTAACTCAGGATTTTACAACTTCATTGATTAACGTTGAAATAATAATAGTTTTCTACATTGGAGTAAATAAAATACTAAAATTAGGAGAGGATGGGAGGCTGTGGGTGTTGTAGGTGGAGGGGCATATGGGAATTCTCAGTACTTTCCCCTCAGTTTTGCTATGAATCTGAAACATCTCTAAACAATAATAGACACATTAAAACTTTATATCAAAAATTAGGCCTACATATTTCTTTTTACTTTACAAAAAAAACACTACCAGAACACTTAAAATTATATATATAATTACAGATATGGCTCATGAGCTATTTTGATTTGACAGTGCTGCTTTATAACCTGAGAGAAGCAAATGTTTCTCTGATCAAACGCTGCTTATTGCAACTCCCTGTCCCATGTCGTGAGGCTCCTGATCAAAGTGACCATATTGAGACTTCTCGTAGTGTACGGTATATAAAAACCCACTTAATTGGCGTTTCCTACATGTATTTGATCATGGAATCTTTTTTCCACTGAGGGCCTATTAACACTTCTCAGTTCTGAGGAAGACGCTTTGGAAAACAGTGCTCTGGACTTGCTGTAATTCCTTCTGACAATGTGTGAAATTATGGATCTATGTATTTATGAAATATTTTTATATAATAATTTGTGAAATTTGTGAAATTTGTGGATCTATGTATGTGGAAGGAAGCAACAGGCGAGTTACCAAGATGCGTATTCAAATAGAGAGAGTTTTCAGGAGAATTCACGTTCCTCACCAACAGTCCCTGGGACGGGGGACAGCAGCTGGTTACGTGCAGAAGGGGAAGAGAAAGGTCCTGGAGCCCGGAACTGGGTTGAAGGATTGAGGAGGAAGAAAACTCAAGTTCAGAGGATCTTCTCAGAGAAGCCTTGGGTTAACTATATTCTAAAACCTCAGCTCTCTACTACCCACTCAACTTGATGCCCTCAAGAAATCAGCACCACAGGTAACACCAAATCCCAAGGAGAGCATATGCAGTGAGGGAGCCCTCAGAGGAGTCTAGAAATAGGATGTTCCAAGAGGAAGCATTAGGAGTGGCTAGAGGGCAACAGAAGTTCCACAGTTGAGCGGACACAACCTGCGTCAGGGAGTCAAACCCAGACCAGGAAGGCTGGGGGGCCCCACACATCCCACCCTCTCACCTCCAGGCCTCCAGGGAGCGGCTGAGGAAAAGCCCTCAAGGGCTTATCTAGGCAGATAAAGCAGCGAAGCCACAGCCTGTAGCCTCTGACAGATACTGCTGAGGAGGTGATAAGAAACCTATTTCTGGTGCCTGACATTTCGGCCTGGGTTCCTTGCAGTGTCCCAGGCTGGGCGCTCTCTTGCCTAGGATTGCTGGAGTTCCATGGTGAGTAGAGGTTTTTCCTGGATGAACCTCAAAAATTTTCCCATTGCTTACCACGTTTTCCCTTGTCCTCTGTAACTGCCAAAATATGCCTTATTAAAATGTGCTGCTTTTTCTATGCTCCAAGCATTTATTCTGAAATAACAGTTTTTCCAGCTTTATTTAAATATAATTTATGTATAGTAAATTTCACCAATTTTAACTGTGAATGAATTTTAGTAAACGTGCAGTCATCCAACCACCACAAGGATTGCACTTCGGAAGATTTCCATAACCCCCAGTTTTCTTCAGGCCCCTTTGCACTCAATTCCCTTCTCTACCCTCTGCCCCAGAGGACAACTGGTGTGCTTGTTGCCACTACAGTTTTGCCTTTTCTAGACTTTAATGTGGATGGAATCATATAGAACAGTGTATGTTATTTTATTTTTGGCTTTTGTCACTTAGAAGAATGCTGTTGAGATTCATCTGTGTTACTGTATCAGTTCTTGATTCCTTTCAGTTGTCACTATTCCATTGCATATCACCATTTTCTTTTTCTTTCTCTCTCTCTCTTTTTTTCCTTTTTAAATGGTTATTTGGATTGTTTCCAGTTTGGGACTCTTATGAAGTAATAATACTATGAGCCTTCATGTATACGTTTTTATTTCTCTGAGGCAAATATCTAAGAGTGGAAGGGCAGGGGTCATATGATAAGTGAATTTTAACATTTTAAAGAAACTTCCTTCTGTGAAATGGTTTTGCCGCTTTTACATTCCCACCAGCTGTGTATGAGACTTCCAGTTGCTCCATATCCTCACCAACACTTGTTAATGTTACTTTTTTTAATCTTCGCTGTTCTGGCATGGCGTAGTGGTCTCTCATTGTGGTTTTAAGCTGCATTGCTCTAATCACCAAAGCTGTTGAGAATCTCTTTGTGTGATTTCTTACCGCCTGTATATTTTCCTTGTGCAGTGTCTATTCAAATATTTTTTTTCTGTTTTATCATTGGATTGTTTTATTATTATTGGGTTATAAGAGAACTTCATGTTATCTGGATACAGGTCCTTTTTCAAATACATCCCTTACAGATATTTCTATTAATGGCTTTCCTTTTCATTTCCTTATGTATTTCAGCAAGCTAATGTTTTTGGTCTTTTTGAAGTCCAATTTATAATTTTTCTTCATGGTTCAAGCTCTTTGTGTTCCACATAAGAAATTTCACCTAATCCAAGATCACAAAAATTTTCTCCTATGTTTTCTTTTAGAAAGTTTACAGTGTTAGCTCTTAGATTTAGTTCCTTAATGTGTTTGTACTTAAATTCTGCATATGCTTTCTTAATCTAGAAATCCAGTTATTCCAGCATAATTTATTGAAAACTATCTCCATCTTCTTATCTTATCAACTTTATCAAAACTCAGTTGACCATGTAAGTGTGGGTCTAAATTTCTGAACTCTCAACTCTGTTACATTAATCAATGCCTATCCTTAAACCACCACTACACTATTGTGATTATTGTAGCTTTTACAGTAAGTCCTCAAACCAGACATAATTAACTCTTCAAACTTTGTTTTTGTTTTTTAATTGATTTGGCCATTCTACATCCTTTGTAGTGCTGCTTTTTTTTTTTTTTTTTTTTTAAATCTCTACACTCTTCACAGGGCTAAGATCAAGAGTTGCATGCCCCACCAACAGAGCCAGCCAAGCTCCCCGGTAGTGGTACATTTTTAATAATATTATGTCTGGGACATAGTGCATGGATAATGCCATACAATTTTATAGACAAAGGAGCCACAGACATAAAAATGTGGGTGAACTGTCTGACTTGCCATGATGTGGTTGGATTCCTGTCTCTTTGTGGTCACATTCCAAAAGAGTAGGGACTGTATATGTTTTCTTCACCTCCAAATCCCCAGTAAAATGGTGCTCATGGTAGGCTCCAACAAATATCTGTTGAATAGAAAAAGGAATCGGGTCCCAGAGAAGTCAAGTGACTTTTTTCTGGTACCAAAGACAATAGCAGAACTGCATGCAGAACTTCAGTTCCCAAACTGTCGACTTCATCTTTTATATTTAATATGTAAAAATATTTAATATTTTTCCATTGTACAATAGGCATGTGGGAGACAGGGAAAGAAGGGAAAGGAAGGAAAAAAGTGAATGAGAGGGGAGGTAGATAAGAGCATTATCGGAAGGATTTTTTTAAAAGTCCTTTGTTTTGATACCATCTCTGTCTGTACCCTGAAGCTCCCAGCCATGAAACATTCACAAATTTATTCTTTGTTTGAGACCCTTTTTAACATGCAGAGGAATGCCCAGATGCTTCATAGATCTAAAACCACAGCCTAAGCAGGACACAACATTCCCTTCCCGAGCATGGTGCTAAGAAAGCAGAAAACATACGCAAACCCAGAATGGATCCCTGAGGTCAGCAGCAGACAGACCCCGCTGGACCATCCTGGACCAACAGTCGTATTTGGAAAGATCTTCAGGGAGCAGCATTTGGCAGTTTCCAAACTCACCCCCCATCAACCAATTTAATTCAGAAAGGGCTTCCGTATTTAAAAAAAAAATGCTTTAAACTATAGCTTTTGTTTTTAAACCCAGGAAACTAGGTGTAAAGAAAAATAATAACAACATAGTGTTAGTCTGAAAAGGAAAGGAGTGGAGAACAGGATAAGGAATGGACATCGATTGGAATGCCGAGGTAGTTCCAACTTCCCAACCTCTAATTCATGTGGCTTGTAATCTTCTTAAACAATGATTACAGATACTAAATGTACATTTGAAGAGGCTGGAATTGTCATTAATTACTCTGCAATATCCCATGGACCAAATCCTCCCCTCAAGTAAATACATGTGGCTTCCACTGAAATTAGTGGGTGTCACTTAAAGGTAACTGAAAGAATTTGGTTCTGTGACCTCACCAGGCCCTGTGAAGACTAGGATTTACAAACGACGGTTAAAGAAGACGTCTACCAGAAGCAGTGAGCAATAGGGAAGAAATTAAATGTCTTTATTTCAACCCAATCAAAAAAAAAAAAAAACACAAACAAACAAACTGTGTCTAGACTTTGTTCAGGGCAAGATACTAGGTACTTAGGTACTGCCAGGGGAGTCCAAGCTAAGTCATGGACAGATACCCTGCCTTGACCTCAGGCAGATCTGCAGGTGAAAGGCCTGACCAACATCTCTTGCACCTGGTTCATTTCCTCAGTTCTCAGCTTAAATGTCACTTGCTCCAGGTGAGATCAGGTCTCACTTGCAAGATGCATGTTTGTAATTACTTGTTTTATGCCTGTTGTCTCCTCCAGCTCCAAGAAGAGAACGATCATTTATCTTATCATGGAGGCTGTGCATATCTTATAGATATCTTATCATGGAGGCTGTGGATATCTTGGTAAGAACAAAGGTTCTGAAGTCAGTAGCCTGTGTTCAAATCTCAGTTCTGATACTCTATGTGTGACTTTGGGCAGAAGAAGAATATTTTAGGTCTATAAAATATCAGAACTAGATATAAAAGGCATATGAGTGATGATCTAGATTCTAGACAGAACTATTACTTTCTTTGGAGCATAATTTTGAAGATTCTTTTTTTCTTTTTAAGATTATTTATTTTTTTATTTGACAGAGAGAGAGATCACAAGTAGGCAGAGAGGCAGGCAGAGACAGAGGGGGAAGCAGGCTCTCTGCTGAGCAGAGAGCCCAACATGGAGCTCAATCCCAGGACTTTGAGACCATGACCTGAACTGAAGGCAGTGGCTTAACCCACTGAGCCACCCAGGCACCCCATGAAGTTTCTTTTTTTTTTTTTTTTCCATTTAATATTTATTTATTTATTTGTTTATCCTTAAAAAATTTTTTTTTCAATTTATTTATTTTCAGAAAAGCATTATTCATTATTTTTTCACCACACCCAGTGCTCCATGCAAGCCGTGCCCTCTATAATACCCACCACCTGGTACCCCAACCTCCCACCCACCCCCCGCCACTTCAAACCCCTCAGATTGTTTTTCATGAAGTTTCTTAATAGAGATTTGAAAGTTGAGAGGAAACTCAAATCTTTCTTTCTTTTTCCTCTTGAGAAACACCAGATTCAGAGGTGCATGGCTCGGTTCAGTCTGTTAAATGTCTGTCTTTGGCTCAGGTCATGATCCCAGGGTCCTGGGATCAAGACCCACTTCGGGCTCCCTGCTCAGAGGGGAGTCTGCTTCTCCCTCTCCCTCTGCCTGCTGGTCCCCCTGCTTGGGCTCTTTCTCTCTCTCTTTCTGTCAATAAATGAAATCTGAAAGAAAGAGAAAAAGAGAGAAAGAAAGAGAGAGAGGGAGGGGATGAGGAAAGAGTGAAAGAAAGGAAAGAAAAGAAAGGAAGGAAGGAAGGAAGAAATGAAGGAAGGAAGGAAAAGAAAAGAAAAGAAATGAAGAAAGGGAAATGCCAAGATCAAATATTATTCCTCATACCTCCACCACTTTCCATTTGTCCTCCAGGCAGTCAGCTTGGTAGCATGTTCCTACCTCAGGGCCTTTGCACTTTTGTTCCCTCCACCTAGAACACTCTTTCTCCAGAGAGCTATACGGCTCACTCCTCTACTTCATCCAGCCCTCCTAAGTTATTACCTCCTCATAGGAGCTTCTCCAGGAACCCTAGCTAAAATAGACTCTCTCCATCCCATCACTCTCCCCACCTTTTTCCAAAATACTCATCCCTACCAGGACTCTGAGGGCAGAGGCACTGCTTTGGTTACTGCTCTATCTCCAGCACTTAGAGCACTGTCTGGTACAAAGTAAGTGCTCAATGAAGGTCAGTATAGAATAAACAAATCTCACTCTTCTTTTCTCACAGCGAGATACTTGACAGTGTTGTTCTCTGGCAGGTCACACTCCCGTTGGGGGTATACAGATCATGGCAAATCTTAAAATTAATTTTCTGACAAGTAAAATAAATGGTGCCATTTTGCTTTAGATAGGAATGGGGGCATGGAATTCAGAAGTATTTGACAAAGGTGTGAGTGATGAAATCCACCATTTAAAGATCCCAATGCTCTTCTAAGAGAAAACATATCTGGATCTTACAAGAACACAGAGCAAATCAAATTTTAAATTTTAAAATTTTATTTTGTACAAAGAACCTTGATTTTTTTCCTAGACTTCTACTCTTGTAGGTAATATCATGCCTTTCATTCTTTGCATCTCAACTTAGATAAAACTTCCCTCTTTAAAACTTCTCCATGGGGCACCTGGGTGGCTCAGAGGGTTGGGCCTCTGCCTTTGGCTCAGGTCATGATCTCAGGGTTCTGGGATTGCGCCCCGCATCTGGCTCTCTGCTTGGCAGGGAACCTGCTTCTCTCTCTCTCTCTCTCTGCCTACTTGTGATCTGTCAGGTAAATAAATGAAAATCTTTTAAAAAAAACTTTTAAAAATTAAAAATTAAAAAAAAAACAAACTTCTCCATGACTGCCTCAAATTGTGCTTATGTGCCCCCGATATGTTCCCATGGAACCTCAAGCTTACCCTATCAAGGCTCTTAACACCAAGTATTGTCATTGCCTGTTTATCCTTTATATCCCTCATCCCATCCCTCACTGCCCCCACCCCACCATTATTGCATCTTCACCTCCCACCCCTAGGTCACAAGATTTAGGAGTGATAAGCACAATATACAGACCTTGATAAATAATAAAAATGGTGGTGTGATTTTTCAGGCACAACTTTATTCTGGGTGCCTGTGGTTTGGAAGTAGAAGTAATGAGTTGCCAAGTCTAGGAGATCAGCATCATTTCCTTGCCTTCCTCTGTATTACACATTGGCCCACAGATAAAATTAGAAAAGGGGATGCTATATCAGTGAGCACACATGCCACAACAAAATTTAGTGTTGATAAGGAAGAAGAGAACATTCTGGAAGTCCTCAATAGCTCACAGTTCATAATCAGGGAGGAAGAATGTTTTCAACAACGGAAGAAGCCGTGAAGTCTCAGCTCCTTGGCTCTGCAGTCCTTGGGAATGGCCATTCCTCGGAGCATGGGCTATCCCTCGCTGAAGTTAGAAGCTCTGATGAGGGGGTTTCAGGTTGGATACCATTTCTAGCTGTGTAATTCTCTCCCCATCAAAGGCAGCAAGAGGAAGATGGCAAGCAAGCAAGAGGAGCATTATTACAGGAGTAACCTGAGTCCTCATCAACTTATACAGAAACAAATCATTTGTGTCCTTGGTACCTCCTAGTCTGTTACATCAATCGTGGCAAGAGAAAGTCAGGTCTAGAACCGTAGCTCCCCCAATATCTTGACTGGGGACAGCTTAGGCAGAGCAAGTTTCTGGGGCCCATATATTTCACTCAATTCCACTTTCCAATAAGAAAAACAAAAACAAAAACAAAAAATACTCCATAATGACAAAGACTACAAAAGCAAAAATTTAAAAAAAAAATTAGTTAGGGACGCCTGGGTGGCGCAGTTGGTTAAATGACTGCCTCTGGCTCAGGGCGTGATCCTGGAGTCCCGGGATCGAGTCCCACATCAGGCTCCCAGCTCCATGGGGAGTCTGCTTCTCCCTCTGACCTTCTCCTCGCTCATGCTCTCTCTCACTGTCTCTCTCTCTCAAATAAATAAAATAAAATCTTAATTAAAAAAAAATTAGTTAAATCAAGGATAGCAGCAGTTGAAAAGCCCTAGTGACTCAAGGCAGAATGTGTGGTGCACTAATGACAAAGACCCCTCATGGATACAATGGGAAGTCCAACCATCTGCCTGTGTGTATGCACCTGCAGGGAGAGTTTCCAACGTTGACAAGCATTGCATATGAGCAAGCTATCTTAGTGGAATAGTCCACAAACTCAACAAAAAATCTGAATACCTAATTTTAGAAACCTTTAATAAACTCATTTATTCACTAGTAAGTGAGCTGTAGTATATAATAGTGAACACCCATGGACTCTAGAATAGGAAGGTCTTCTATTGTCTTCCATTCAATGCCCAACAGATGGATCCTTTCAGACCTTATGTGGACCATGGGGTGTGCCTTGAGAAACATTGCAATAGGACAATTACCCAATCAATTATAAATTTTAGCTTCCAATATAGTTAACTGCTTGTGAGAAGGATAAGAAATATGAACAGGCCCCAGGGAGCTTATAAGCTAGTAGGCGCTCAATAAATATTTAGAGAAATCATGTATTAGAGATCAAAGGAATGTAAATGACTATTATTGTTTGAAAGAATGAAAATGTTTCCATTATGAGCAGTATTTCATGTGCAATACTGAGAATAAATGCAATCTTTTCAACACTCTGGTCTCAAGATTTATTTTACTGTATCTAAAACCCAGTGACCTATATCAGGAAGTCATCCATTAACATGTGCAAGACAAATGGCAATGGGAATAGCATCTTGGAGACCAGGTGTGAGTCTGCAGTGATAAAACAGACCCGAAGTCTGGGTTTCTAGTTAATTCAGCAACACATGTGGATAAGCATGAACCATAATTCTATAATATGCTCAAGGCTCAGGAATATATGCATCAGTTAATATGTGGAAGTAGCTATAAAACACTGAGGTTTGATCCAGCCCTTTACGTCTTGTACACCTGCTATGAAAATATCTGCAGTACAAGAAAATCAGATCCAGTGAATAATTCACAGCATGAATTCTTTTGAGTGGGTGGGAGGTAATCAGCTGTAACACAGACTCCTTTTCCAAAATGGCAAATTAAAGATTCTAAGCTAGCCACAGGCCGCAGCATAGTTGATGTAAATTGGCTGGTTGCCTGCAGTACTACCAAAACGTACAGTGGGCTATAGGAAACTCTTTTCTTTGTCGTCGCCTTTCTTTTTCTTTTCTCCTTGCAGGCTGTAAACAGATGGCAAATCATGTGACAACATGGAACCTGAGAAATAATGCAAGGCTACTTTTAGCATAACCTATCAGAGCATGCAAACTTTGCTTTTTTACCCAAAACTGCTCAACTTGTATCCTTGACTTTGATGCCTATGACCTCATCTATTTTTTCCCCCCCTCAGGGAACCCTGAAGGTCAGAGGACCGCAAAATGAGAGTAGGAGCCAATGAATGGGTGTCTTAATCATTTTTTTAGACTTTCTGTATCTTGTGATGTTTTGACATTTGGGGGGACCTTAAGGACCTGGGGAGAGTGCCCCTGCCAGGGCTAGCTAATTCCTAAAGATAATATCTGACTTCTGATCACAACTTTCCTGTACAAACCAGTCAATCCTGAATCCATATCCCCTAAGCATCTCCTTCATCTAACTCTTACACTCCAAGCCAATATTCCTCTTCCCTAAATCATCTCATGGCCTGGTACCAGGAAACCAGAGACTTCCCTTATAATCCAAATGCCACGGGAATCATTCAAGCTAGTCAATCTTAGCTGTTGACTCTCCCTAAGCTTACCTTTTCTTCAGAAACTCCAACAAAATCATTGGCCTAGGCTTTCCTCTTGCTCCTTTCTGCCTCCTGACCAAACCTGGTGGTCCTCTTGTGGCCCCATGTGATATGGCATGTCCCCTCTTAGGAAATGTGAGGATTAAATTCCTCTTTCAATGGCAATGGCTTCTCCATGTTGTCCCTCAGTCAACTCCACAAATTAGAATCCCATGGGTACAAATGAGACCATGGCCTTTTGTAGTCATTTTTAGGGACATGCTTGCTTGTTCTCAAATCTGGCTTAGAAATAATCTACTTTCATCAAGACATCACAAGGGACTATAACACAAAGCCCAGGAGGGGAGCCAGGCACTCTCATCTCTGCATGAGGAAGCACACTCTTACTGACTTTCTATCGTGGCACCCAAGTCCAGAAAGTTTGTGTGACCTACTGGAAAAAGTAGGAATGCAGGTCTGTAGAGGAAGGGAAAAAGTAGAGCCCTGCTCTCCTGATTCTTCATATGAAACCACCAGAATAACATCACCAATGGCAATGATAGCTGTGAACATTTATTCTCTGAGTCCCTGGCTCTGTGCCCAGTGTTTTTCATGCACCATCTCACTGAACCCTCACAACAAGGGTATGAAGGTGAGTGCTATCATTATCCCATTTTAGAGATGAGAATATAGGGATGAAGATCACTGGTCCAAGGGCACGTATCTGGTAACTGGTGACCTGGGACCAGACAAACCAACTCTAAGCCATAGCCCAGGCTCTAAACCCTTACTCTATACTACATCTGTTAAGACTGAATGAGGTTCCATCTCCCCCATGACACCGAATTTAAGAGCACAATTATTTTTGTGAATGAAACCTCAGTCTGAAAGCCTCAATCCCTGTTTGACTGGTGGATGGTGCCATATTGCCTTCCAAACCAAACATACTTTTGATAGATATTCACAAGCAGGGCAAGCTCCAGCAACATTGTGAAATAGGCAACCCTCTTGATTTGTGGTGATTGCTTTTCCTAGAATTCAGTGTTCTCACTGTCATTGCAGATAAACCAGATGACTCCACTCCCAACATTGTCTTCCATGGTCTGTGCCTTGGGCTCCAAATTATTTCCTTGTATCTCTAAACCCATCAGAATTCCCATTCCCTCTTTTTTTTGAAATCCATCAAGGGCTCATGGTTCAAATGGATTCTAATTCTAGCTGTACAGCTTTTAGCTGTGTGACCTCATCTCCACTTTCCTCACCTATAAACCTGCTACGGCAGATGCAGCTTTTTTTTTATAAGAGTAAAAATGTCACATCATGGGGCGCCTGGGTGGCTCAGTGGGTTAAACCACTGCCTTCGGCTCAGGTCATGATCTCAGAGTCCTGGGATTGAGTCCTGCATCAGGCTCTCTGCTCAGCAGGGAGCCTGCTTCCCTCTCTCTCTCTGCCTGCCTCTCTGTCTACTTGTGATTTCTCTCTGTCAAATAAATAAATAAAATCTTAAAAAAAAAAGTCACATCATGTGTGCTGTGCCAAGATCAATTATTATCATATCATTGATGCTTGATAGTGGTAGTTCAGTCATGAGGAATAGTTCCCCAATTTTCATTGTATTATTTCAAGATAAAGTAATAACATTGGTTTCTTTTCTTTTCTTTTTAAGGATTTTACTTATTTATTTGTCAGAGAGAGAATGGGAGAAAGCACAAGCAGGGAGAGTGGCAGGCAGAGGGAGAAGCAGGCTCCCACTGAGCAAGGAGTCCAACGTGGTACTTGATCCCAGGACCTTGGATCATGACCCAAGGCAAAGGCAGACATTTGACCGACTGAGCCACTCAGGCATCCCATAACTTTGGTTTCTACAGCCATAAAAGCTCAGCCTCTTTATAGGGTAGACAAATTTCACAAAGATGGCTTAATAAGCCAGCCATGAAAGTAAGCACTGAATTAGCATATCTGTTTGAATTCAAAAGAAATACAGTAAGTTCTGATAAAAGCAGACAGTAGAATAAATGAAAATTAAGCAGTGGATCTAAGAAGAGAATGAAGTCTATTTTATAATTTTGCCAAACATCCACAGCTCTAATGTTATAAAATTCTAGAAAGAATGTTTTTAAATACAGTCAGCAGAACAGATACAGGGGGAAAGCAGGAAAGCAAGCATCATAAGACAGAAGGCTTCATCTCTGCTCTACCACTTGTTGGCCATGTAATCTTGGATGTATCACTTGATCTCTATGGATGTCAATTTCCTTCTCTGTAAAATGAGAGTGTTGGACCAGATGGTCCTGGAGATTTCTTACAGTTGTACCATTCTATGAGGTGATGAGTCTGACTCTACCATTGTCCCTCCCCTTGTTCTCTGGAGATACTGTTACCATAATAATTACTGTTGCCCCCAAATAACATCACGTAGCAAAGTCCAGTCACGCACAGGAATTCCAGGCACTGTGACTGTGAATTCTAATCCCTTTTGGGTCACACCATCATTGAATGACCTTGGGCAGGGCACGTAACTTCAACTAACTGCCTCAGATGCCTCACCAGACAAAAACCTCCAGGCATTTACAGGATAAATTTCCCACTCCTTGCACTCCACAAGCTGCCTTCCAAATGCCTTTACAATACTTACCTTGGGACTACCCACGACAAATCATGAAATTAGGCTGTTTCCCTGAATAATTTTCAATCGTGGTATATCCCCACTTCCAACACAGGAGCCTATTTCTCCCTATTCAAACCATAACTATCTTTCAAAGAAGGCTAAATTTAGATAAAAACTTAAAAGGCTGAAAAATTGGTCAATTTGTGACAAACTCAAGGCTAGGAAGGAGAGCTAATATACATTGTACAAAATAACCACCATGATTTCAATGGGCAGAAATAGAGGAAAGCAAGGAGATTTAATGCCAACTTTCAGCAAACATTTTTGAGCAGATGTGTCTTATAATAGGATTGGTGCCCTAAATGTAATGAACAAAAAGTTTATATGTTTAAATAATAATAAAATAATGATAGCCATTTATTGTGCAAATACTGTTTTAGGGGTTATGCCAAGTCACTACACGACAGGTCCATGAGGATGTTTTTAGCCATAAGTTAGAGTACCCAACTGAAATAGCTTAAGCAGTAGGGGTTTCTGTCTGACAGTCATTGTTAGTGAAGCGGCTGGTTCCAGGGTTAGTTGACTAAACAGCATAATGTCACGGAAGATTCAGCCTCCAACTCTACCATTCCTGGAAGAGTGGGCAACATCCCTTCTTGTGGTTGCACAATGGCTGCAATGATTCCAGGGGCCACACAAATATCTCAACATATAGAAAAGTGCACCTCCTACATCTTTCTATTGTTTAGGAAAACCTACCCAGAAGGTCCCTACAATTTCCCTCACATCTTATTGTCTAGCATGAAATCACTTACCCATTCCTGAATCAAAGGCAAGGGGAATAAGACTGCCAATACCATGTTAGACCAATCATGATTAACCCCTGGCTCACCGTCTTTGAACCCATGGAATAGTGACCACCTTCCCAAACAAACATTTCCACAAGCAGAGAAGAGAAGGATGGGCTGGGAAATGGCACTTGTGTAGGTAATCAACTGAGTTTGCTATGCATGCATTATCATTTTAATAAATCACCTTCTACTGAGTTATTATGCTTATTTTATAGATGATAGACTGAGACTCAGAGAATTCACGTAAATTTCCTATAGTCACATAGCTAGAAATTGGGAAATCATGTGTTTTAAATCACCATACTCATGGTTCTGAAATTTCAATGTATGGGAAACATCAAGAGAGTTAGTGAAAATGAAGATTTCTGGACTCCACACCCAAAGATTCTGATCCAATAGTCAGGATCCTGTAGGAGCCTTCATTCTTCATTTTGAATAATCTCAGTTAATTTGATACAGAGGATCTACGAGTCACATTTTGAGAAAGAGAGAGAGAGAGAATGCGATTAGCTATTAGTTAGGCAGAAATCTTATTTTTTAAAAAGGCCCTAATTTTCTGGAAGCCCCAGACCCACCATCAAACAAAAGCTATTGTCTTCACAGACCAGGCTCTATATAATGCCTATGTCTGGCTCACTAATTTAAAAAGGATATAGATAAAACATGAGAGGAACAAGGTTCACGAGGAACCTCTAAAAGTTAGGTATTCTAAGTAGCCATTGAAGAATATGGGAAGGTTTAGAGTAGAGAATAGCTGACACTTTGGCTTAGAGAAGAGAGGGGGCCATCATAAACCTCCAAGTACCAGCTAGGCTGTCACATGTAAAGAATGCTCAGAGGTAGAATCAATGATCAGAAATCATGAAAGAGGCTCATTTTACTTTATTATAAGAAAGAACAGTCTTTTTTTAAAAACTAATTTATTTTTTTTAATAAACATGTAATGTATTTTTATCCCCAGGGGTACAGGTCTGTGAATCGCCAGGTTTACACATTTCACAGCACTCACCATAGCACATACCCTCCCCAATGTCCATATTCCCACCCCCCCTCTCCCGTCCCCCCTCCCTCCAGCAACCCTCAGTCTGTTTTTTGAGATTGAATCTTTTATGGTTTGTCTCCCTCCCAATCCCACCTCTTTCATTTTTTCTTTTCCTACCCCCCAAGCCCCCACATTGCATCTCCACTTCCTCATATCAGGGAGATCATATGATAGTTGTCTAAGAAAGAACAGTCTTAATAACACTGCACAACAATGCAAAGGACTCTGCCTCATTGAAGCAGAGGTTGGCTGATCCATGTCTGACACGGATACTGTAGAAGAGAGTTCCCAACTGAAAGGAAGGCTAAGCAGATGATGTTTAAGATAGACTGTTGTCTTCCAATCTCATTCTCTACTAACTGACTTGGTTAGATTTTTACTATGGTCATTTTGGTTCATTTTGTTTTCTTTTTAAATTTTATTTATTTGAGAGAGAGAAAGCAGAGAGGGGGAGGGTCCGAGGGAGAAGTAGACTCCCCACTGAGCAGGAATTCCTATGTGGGGCTTGATCCTGGGACTCCAAGACCATGATCTGAGCTAAAGACAGACGCTTAGCCAACTGAGCCACCCAAGTGTCCACTATGGTCATTTCCACTGAACTCTTTGGAGTGCAATTTAACTTCTATTTTACTTTTGTTAATATTAGTTTTATGAATATGATTAACATAGAATTATTTTATTAACACAACATATTAATAGTACTATATTAATTCATATATATATTAATACAATTTCTATTTCAAATTAAATTTCTGTTTTGATTTCTAAATGTGTAATTCATTTAAAAATTTTAAATTTATACCTGTCCTGTTTTCCTGAATTGATGGAACATTTCTGGCCCTTCCTTGTGTCTTTGTGGCATCTAACTCATAACCAGGCTTATCATACGTACTTAATACAGAGTTTGCAAATAAAAAAGGATGGCCTAGAATGGCAGGTGAGAACATCCAGATATAACACTGCACAAGATGAGTAGTGAGTAACTTTTAATATTTCTGCCCTTCTTACTACCATTCTTCCCTCTTTGGGCACTGAGCATTGAGGTTATAGTTGCAACCTGTGTCCTCTTCTCTAACCCTCCTTGACTGGGCCAGAAGTTAATACATGCTGATAATTTCTTAAAAGGTGGTTATACTTATAAAATGCAGACTCAGAAGCATGTACTACTGAAAAAGAATGAAGCCAGTGAGAGACAAAGAGCGAGCTCCTTGGCTTCCCAATTCTTAGATCACAAGTTCTTCTTGAGGGTCAAGTGTCCATGTGCCCTTGTCTCTGTGATTAACTTCTGTGTCCTTATAACTTTCCTTCCTCCTTTCCTTTTTTTCTCCCCTCCCTCTCTCTTTTCCCTCCTTTTTCCTTTTGAATTCTATGGCCTGACAACTCCAGGGAAGCTGAGAATTTAGAGAGCTCCGACAAAGAGAGAGCAGCTGCACGCAGCCAAACAGTTTGCAGAGTTTGAGATCAGAACTACTTCAGGCATTTCCTTACCACTCCGGCCTTGAATCTGTGGGGACACCAAAGCTCCTACAAAGACCTCACTGCCAGACCACAAGCATCCTTAGAGTAAAAATTCCACCCCCCTACTCCAAACAGAAATGATGAGATAGGAAACAACTTCTTGTACAATGAGGCAAGACCACTCAAATGAGAGATGGGACTATTTGGGGGTCTCAATAACCCCCTTGTGCCACAAAGAGTTTCTCCATGCAACATTTCAGGTCTTCCTAAGCAATGCATCCGTAAGGCACAAACAGCTTTTAAAATATCACCTTTATCAGTGAGGACTCACATGAACTTCGTACTTCAGTTTTGTGGCAAAATTGTTTCCCAATATGCATGTGTTTTCCTCACTCTGTACCGCATGGCAATCAGGCAGAATATGTTGATGTCATGTTGACATACTCACTAAAAAACAGTGCCTGAGTGAATCCAGATGACACTCTTCCAGAACCCCCAGTTTCAGGGTAAATGGAAAAGCGAGACTGAGGGCAGTGTGAGATGGGCAGGGGCAGAGTTGGTAGGGAGATCATTGAGAATTTTGTTTTTCTGTCCTGCAATGAAGATCTCTCTTTTGTTGGCCAAAGTTAGCCAGTCATGAACACATAGGCACTAAGGAAGACCTGCTGCTTTCTAGCTCTCCTATTCCTTGGCCTTGTTAAAGCCCAAGACACTTGGATCCCCCATGGATCCTTCTCATCCTCCCTACTGCTTATTGATTTTTCCCCCACTGGTGTACTCCCACCTGTGTTGAGTCTTCTCAGGTTCTCTTAGGAAAGGAATCACAGCTCAATGATTATCACATTGTAGACTGAAATCTCCCTGTTGCCTATGTCCTAAGAAACAAAATTTTCAGCATGTCTTACAATGATTGTCCCTGTTCCTAGGAAATGATTCCTCCTTACTGCCTTGTGGATGCTGAACAGGTTGCAAGTGTGAGTACGTGGTTTTACCATGTAACACTTCTCATCAGATGTGGCCCAAGAAGTTGAGTTGGCTTCCCCTGATCTACATTTTTAGTTAAGAGAATTCAGGTTTTATCACTGACCTGGTCTTAATAAAATATATTTTTAAAAGATTTTATTTATTTACTTGATAGACAGAAATCACAAGTAGGCAGAGAGGCAGACAGAGAGAGAGGGGGAAGCAGGCTCCCCACTGAGCAGAGAGGCTGATGCGGGACTCAGTCCCAGGACCCAGAGATCATAACCTGACCTGAAGGCAGAGGCTTAACCCACTGAGCCACCCAGGTGCTCCAATAAAATATTTTTTAAACTCTAGAATCCTGTTAAGGTAGATGCATCACAGTGATACCATGTTTGAAAATTTTCTATTTCTATTATTCTTTCTATAGTTATCACCTGGCATTTTGTTTTCTTTCCCCCCATACCATCATTATTCTTTCAGATGCTCCAACTGACCTAACTTTGTCCAAAGAGAGCCAGTATAATCTGGTTTCCGTATCATTTAATATTGTCCTATTGGTCTTTGAACATTTACTTTCTAGCACAAGTTAATCTAGGCTCACTTTGTACTTTCTTCTATCTCAGACCCTAGAATCAGTTATCTCTCCAAGGAGCACTGCTCTTGTCAATAAAGAATGGTATTTAGAAACCAAGATCTAGCTTCTAGGTGTGCTCATTGCTAGTGGGATGTAACTGTATATAGACCTTTCAGTACACCGAACTAAGGAATATATTTGTTCAGGAAATCATGAGTTCTTACCGATATCTTCAATTCAAATCCAACACCACGCAAATCTCCCTCTTTTTCTCCTATATTTTCATCTTCTCCCGCATTGAGAACCTTAGTTTGCAAAGAGTTTAAGATATTTTCTCATTTGTTATCATGCTTCAATACACTCAAAATAATTTCAGTATTACCAATTCCACCACAAACAAATCTAAGTAAAATGAAATATTTTTAGAAGTTCTTCCTGTTCAAAGAATATATTCCACAAAAGCATATTAACAATGTACCTGAATTAACTCCATTTTTTTTTCTGTAGTTAAACTGGAGATACCATTTGATTATGAAGCTGAGTTCATTTGTTTCTGTTTATATTCAGTTTCAATGCTTTCCCTTTTTATTCTTTGGATTTTATTTTTTAAAATATGTATAGTTTTTACAGGTTCAAAAGTCAAAACTGTATAAAAAGATAAACTCAGGGAAATCTTATTCCCACTCCTATCCTTTCTACCCCAATTGCCTCCAACCCTCTTAGGTGCCAATTTTTATGAATTTATAGATTACCTTAATATTTTTCTTTTTGCAAATCTCTCTTTTTTATTATTACTTTTTATTTTTTATTTAAGAAGGTTTCTATTTTTACTGTAGTGGTTACCTTTATAGTACTATTTTGTATTTTTTGAAGCTCATAACTCCCCTTTTCCTTACATGGGCTTCTAAAATTGATTTAGATCTTTAAGTAGTATCTTTTGACTCCCACTTATTACCTACATGCCAATCGATGGTTTTATGCTACTTCCTCTTCTTCCCTTCTCCTCTCCAATATTTTCAGTTGTGCTTTTTCTAACTTAGACAATGTATAATATTTATAGGGTATTCTTCCAACTTTGTCCCTAACTTTGTTCCAGTCTTAGACCTCAAGTTAAATAGTTAGTGCTCATCAGCAGCACTTCTGTTGCTATTTCCTCAATCATCTCCTAGTGGGATACAGTTCATCATCTAGCAGACTACCCAGGATGAGATTATGATTACATATACTCTGATTTCTTGCTTGTTTAAAACAATTTGCCTAGAATCTGGATATTTAATGGACAGTGGGACTAGATAACACAGCCTTGTTTTTAAAAGTGGAAATGGAAACATTTCAAGTAATCAGCAACCAAAGGTAGATTAAATAAATAAATTGTGCTCAGCTAAGTAACAGAACCCTGGTCCACACAGCCTCATACATGCTACAACTGCTGGGGTAAAGTAGGAAATGATATGTAAACCTGGAACGGCCAAATCTGTTTTTAAAGTACAAGGGCGCTGCAAACGTATGTATGTATGCTTAGTACAAAGCAGGTCAAAGATACATTTAAAAATTAGCAGGGATTTTTCTCTGATTGATAGAATTATTGATGATTTTTAGGTTCTTCTCTGTGCTTTTTTTAAAAAAAATTTTTTCCAATTGTACCACTTATGGGATTGGAGAGAATAGAGCATTTTTTTTTCTAAAAGCAAGGCAAAGTTCTGAGATTTCCAAGGTTTATTTTTAATGTGTTGGTTTTAATCAATACCACAAGACACGGTGTACCAAAGAAAGAGCAGCATGAGCTAATTAACAAGCTCAGGACAGTCTAGACGGGTCTCGGTGCTCTGCCTGTGCTAGGTCTCAATCAATGAATGCTGGTGATTAAGAAAACTCAAATCAGTCAGTACTGAGCAGAGCCATTTTGGGCACTAGTGTTCATGTGTCTGAGGCAAGCCCCTGCCTCCCAGGATTGAGGAGAGGATGAAAAGAAGTAGGAATAATGTGAACACTCTCAGTCTGGTATCTGGCACACTGTTCTCCTATCACTTCATCTAGGAGGGAAATATAGATTATTAGCGCCTTGTTCTCAGTAACTAATGGGGATGTATTCAGATTTACTTACTCTGAATAATGGCACAACAAAATGGACAGATAGCCAGTATTTAAAAAAAAAAAAAAAAGCCCAAAGCAGCAATAAGAGTGTTACAGAAAAATCAGAGAGCATTCATAAAGCAAAAAGCAAGACAGAAACTAGAAATCATTAGAAATTGCAGTAGTCAGGGCTTCTAAGTCAGAGTGGAGGAAACCTGTGTCCCAAAATCATAACTGTGTTGTTATAATGAAAGTAGTAAATGGGGGGTACACCTGCTTTAGGTAATCATTACAGGATAGTGAACTCATCACGGGTCTTCCAACAACTTCCCTCTGTGGAGCTGACCAAGAACAGCACCCCAGAGCAACTGAATTAGAATCTGAACATGACATACAAGGCCTAAAAGTTTTTTTTAAAACATCTCATCAAGTGATTATGATGATTATTAGCTGGTTTTAGGAGTCACTGGTGTATAAACATGGGAAACCATCCATCCCATCTACTAGGACAGTCCCAAAGCAAATATTACAAAAGAGCCCCCTCTTGGTACAAAAATCTCTCAAGAGTGAACATTATGTGCTCTCCTACCTGGACACTGGCCTCTTGAAGGCACTATTGGTGAAGGCAGATTCACTCCTGTGGTGATGGCCTTGATCTGTAAAACACTGGAAGCACACAAGAAAGTAAGACTTAAAGAAAAAAAAAACACTCCTTGAACTTAAATTCACATTACAATGCTGACCAACAGCAGATTCTCTCTGAGAGTGGAAACTAATGAGTGGAGAAGACAAAGGCATATAGTTTAGTGGAGAAGGAGAATGGAAAACTTGAGCATCTCAACGATAATTCCTACTGCTACTTCATCATTTGGTCCAAGTCAACTGAGAAAGTCAGAAATAAATATGGATTTGACTTTATCTGATGGTTGTTTAAGAGCTTTTACTCATTTCTTCTTTACCTATGTTTGGTCCCCAGTTTCTGTAAGAGTCAAAATAATAAAATCACCTGACAGTGATGTAATATTGCATTTCAGCTACTGAAAAAAACAATCAATACTCCCCACTGTGTTAATGTGTCATCCAGTTCTGGGGGGGTTGTTACCTTGTTCTGGTTTAATCCTGATTTGTTCCTTATAAATAAGGACATGCAAAGATAAAGGAAGAAACCTGAGTGTTCCTAAAAGCATCCATTTATAAAAATGTAAGAGAAAATATTGTAGGGCATAACCCTCAGGACATTGAGCACACTCCATGCCCTCCAATATCCTCCAATATCTTTGCCATCACAGCCCTGGGAGAGCCACCTCCCTTCAGCCCCAGACAGCCACCCTTGCCCATACACTGTGAGCATCCTCATCCTCCTGTCTTGGCTTCTGCTATTTCTAATGGGGACTTTTTCCATAGGAAGGATTTTCAGTTACTTGACTCCTCAATTAATATTCAAGTTACTCAAGTTACAAACTTAAAAAGCGGGGTTTTGTTGTTCTCAGTTCAAACAAACTACAACTCTATTTATAAAACTAGTAAAATAAGAAAATCACTTTCAAGTGTTTTTCTAAGTTTCCAGAAGCGCCAGTTGACAGATGAAATGGCTCAAATAATCAGTTTCATTTACACATTTAATAAAATAGTCTTAATTTTAAACTGCATTTATAAAAGTAACATACTCAAATTTATTTTCACGTGCTTCCAATGTCTTACAGGACCAACTGACAACCATAACAAACAAAAGCTTCCCTAGCTACACTGTGATGAGTCCAATATAATGTATAGAGATTTTGACTCACTACATTTTACCTCTGAAACTAATGTTACATTTGAAACTATACTCAAATTAAAAAAATTAAAAATAAAGAAAAAAAATCCCTAGCATTTAAACTCTCTTATTGCAACCGTAATCAAATAAATGTAAAAAAAAAAAAAAAAAAATCCTAGAGTCCTCTTAAGCATTCCAGTTGTTCATAAATTTAATCAACATCTTGTATACCTTTCAACTTAAAATCTCAAGATCACAATGTTACTCATTTTATATTGCAATCACAAAGGCATTATTTTAGGGTCAGAATTTGCTGCATTCTCTTGAAATAGCCAACATACTGGTCCTTTTTTTTAGAGAAGCTTAATTTGGGTAGATGGAATTCAGCAACCCCCTTGCCTAGGCTGCATTCAACTAATCTCTTTACTGCGTGATTGAACTCTGCATTCTTTTCATATTCTTTTTGTCCAGCTCTGTCCCCAAAAGCCCCCATCTGTCTAAAAACCATCAGCCTTTCTTTATTTAGTCCAAAATTTGACCAAATCATAGTTTCTCCTTAAGGTTGACATGCCAAGCCTAAAAATCCCTTTGAAAGGCACATATACTAACTTGGATGGAAATCACACCACTGCTTTCATCCTTTCCAACACACACACACACACACACACACACACACACACACACACACACACACGGTGGTTCAGATTTCTCAGGAAGAGGCACAGTGAGGTAAGAGGCTATTATGCAATGTGTTTCAATGTCTCCTAAAACCATTTTTTGTTGATATTTGTCTAGAATGCCCTGTGGAAAGAATACAGGCCTTTTTGTAAGCACTTTTTGAAAAGCTTGTCTCCAAGGCAGTTACAAACTCAAGACATTGCTAGGAGAAGGTCTATTGTATGCAGACGGTTAGAGCTGGAAGGGGTCTGATGGGTCACAGGGTCCAACCCCATGCTTTACAAAAAAAGAAAACTGAGCTCTGAAAAGAGGAGACAAAGGAGGGAGAAATGTCATTACTAAATATCTCCTATGTTCCAGGCACTGTGTGAGTTAACCTTCAATTAAGATGCTTTGAGTGGCCCTTAACAATCCTTTCCCACTCGCTCCACCGCCCCCTGTACAAGCAGCATTGCCATTCTCCTCAAGTTCACCCATCTCCAGGCCCTGCAACCTGAGCACACAGCTTGACTTTCCCTTCCATGCAGTCAAGGGAAGTAATCTGCCATCTGCAATTTTGAATTTCAAACCTAGCCTCACAGGCACCCAAATAACTTGTGATCAGAAGCACAGTTTTGATGGACTGAGAGGTAGAAAAGAGATGAATAACTAGGGACTTTCCGAGAAGAAGGGAAGGAGTAAGACAGGACAGAGCTGTGGTAGGGGGCAGGGTCAAGGGGAGACTGGAGAATGGAGAGAGCAGAGCACGTTCCCAGGGAGATAGGAAGAGAGCGAGCACGTAGGGCGTACAGGAAATGATGGACAGAGCAGGAGCCCAGAGAAGGGGAATGTGGGCACAGACTGAATTATTAATTGGGAGGAAGGAGGGATACTTCGTTCTCTGAAGCAGGAGGAAAGGAGGAGGGATGGCCATACTTATTGCTAAGGATGTTCATGTGAAATCAGTTCAGACAATCACCCTAGGGTATGGGTTAAGTGGGGATGAAGGCTGAGCCAGGCCAGGGGTACAGACTGGGGGGACATGGAAGAATCTAAGCTCTGGACATCTCCATGAACTAACGGATGGGAGTGAGTGCATGAATGAATGAGGTGGAAGGACACTGGAGTTTGAGATTTGGGGTAGGGCTGTTCTGAGTGATGACACAGCAGGGCAGGGCTATTGAACGGCCAGCATGCCAAAGTGGAGGCCAACTAAATAAGTGGGCTTGAAGCCAAGGATGAGGGAAGCAGTGGGTCAAAGGGGTCATCCTCCTGGACAATGGCATCACCCAGGCTGACAGGGGGCAGAAATTGGGCGTGGGGAGAGAAACATCATGAGTCTGCTACCCAAATCTCACGTGACTGCAGACGCTGACGGGCAGGTCGACATGATAGGGGTGACATAGAGATGAGATGGTGGCCTCAAAGCCAAAGGGGATTTTATACGGGAGGGGTGGCATGGTAGCCAGGCAACAGCTTCGGAGAGCAATGGAGACACTGATTCCCAACTCTCAGCTGGAGGGGCAGAACAGGGCAGGAGAGAGTGCCCCACTGCCCTTGAGCAGGATAAAAGGGAAGCGGGGAGCTCAGGAGAGACTAAGTCTCAGCTGATGGCAGAAAACAAAAGCATTTAGTGGAAATGTTAAGGATATAGGAATTCTGTTTATCACGGAACAGCCTTTCAGAGGGCATGGTAGAAAGGTAAAGAGGGAGGCAGGGGAGAGAGAGAAAAAAAGCATTCTGGCATGATCTAAATAACAGGATACAGACTAAGTAGGTCTGTGTCCAAGGCCACAGCCGGCTAAGGGTGATAGGAACAGGGGGCAGAGAGACCTCTGCCTTACTCGCCAGGTCATCTGAGGTGAGGGACTTGCTCTCTCTGTGCCTCAGTTTCATCCTTGTGAGGATAATGCTAGCACATACGTCAGAAAACTGATCGGCGTATAGTTACAGAAGAAGCACTAGCTTTCGAAGGGAAAAAGATTCCTACTCCACACTTTCCCTCAAGTGACAGACCTCTGGGTATATCAAACCCCAAATAACACATTTTTGCTTCCTACCAGTTACAGGAAGCAAAAAACCCAGCATGCAAAAATAAAATAAAATGTCAGAGTCACTGATAAGATTTAAGTTCTTGCAAACCTATCTGTAGTAATTAACCATTATCTGTCTGTTTGTAAAGATTTATTTATTTATTTGAGAGAGAGAGAGAGGAAGGAGGGCAGAGGGAGAGAGAGAATCCCAAGCAGACTCCCTGCTGAGTGCAGAACCCAATGCAGGGCTTGATCCCACAACGGTGAAATTGAGGCCTGAGATGAAATCAAGAGTTGGAGGCCTAGCCAGCTGACTACCCAGGTGCCCCTCATCTGTCTCTCAAAAGGGAGAAGAGATGAAAAAGTTGCTTAAGGACACTAAGCATCTCAAGTCATAAATGTCTAAGATGGAGAGTCAATAGTCATCCAGTATATAACTCAACAACAACAACAACAAAATCGAGTGACCTCTGTTAAAAAGTGGGCCAAGGACTTGGATAGACATTTTTCCAAAGATGATATACAAACGACCAATAGGCTTCACATCAGTAATCATCAGAGAAATGCAAATCACAGCCACAAAGGTACTACCTCACGCCCTTCAAGATGGCTCCCACCAAAACAAAAACAGGAAGTAGTGTTAGTGCGTGTGCAGAGAAATTGGAAGGCGTAGGTGATGGGAGTGTGAACCGGAACAGCCACCATGTGAAAAGGTAGGATGGTTCCTCAAAAAATTAAGAACAGAACTACCAGGGGCGCCTGGGTGACTCAGTGGGTTAAGCCTCTGCCTTTGGCTCAGGTCATGATCTCAGGGTCCTGGGATCGAGCCCTGCATTGGGCTCTCTGCACAGCAGGGAGCCTGCTTCCCTCTCTCTCTTTCTCTCTCTCTCTCTCTCTGCCTGCTGTTCTGCCAATTTGTGATCTCTGTCTGTCAAATAAATAAATAAAATCTTAAAAAAAAAAAAAAAAAGATTAGAACTAACCAGCAATCCTACTTTAACGTATCCATTCAAAAGAATTTAAAGCCGGGCGGAACTCAAACAGATATTTGTGCGCACCATGTCCAGAGCACGTTCCAACCACCGAGATGTGGAAACAGCCCAGGGGTCTGCAGACCGGCAAACAGATAAAACGTGGCATATGCACACGAAGACATATTGTTCAGCCTTTAAAAGAAAGGGAATTCTGACACATGTTACATGGTAAATGAACCTCGAAGGCACTGTGTTAAGTGAAACAGCCAGTCACAAAAGGACAAATCCTTCTGTGAGGTATCTAAAGTGACCAAATTCACAGAAACAAAAGGCAGGATGGTGGTTACCAGAGGCTGGGAGGAAGGGGGGGGGGAAGGGGAGTTGTTGGTGATTTTTAAATTTATTTTTAATTTATTTTTATTTTTTTTTAAAGATTTTATTTATTAATCTGTCAGAGAGAGCACAAGCAGGGGGAACAGCAGAGAGAGAAGCAGGCACCCTGCTGAGCAGGAAGCTGAAGGCAGACACTTAACAGGCTGAGCCCCCCCCCCATCCCAGCGAGTTGTTGAATGGGTATAGTTTCCATTTTGCAAGAGGAAAAATCTGTTTCACCATGATGTAAATATACTTAACACTATGGAACTGCATGCTTAAAAATGGTTACAATGGTAAATGCTATGTTTTTTTTTGGTTTTTTGTTTTTTTTTTTTTTTTACCACAAGAAGAAAATGGCAGGGGAAAAAAGTCATCTAGTATCTCCCCTCTCCCGACTCCACTTTACTGATTAATAAAATGAAGCCCAGGGAAGGGAACCAAATCCATGATCACACGGGATCCATGGTCACATGCCGGGTCATGGAGGCAGACTAGGGACCAGAGTCCAGCACTCTGACCCCAGCTGCGAGGTTCCTGCTGTTCCCCTGCTCTCCACGCGAGGTGCGAAGGTAGTGGAAAAATGACATACTTGATTTATCAGTAGTGACAGTGACATTTCACTGAACCTGAAAAAGATGCAGATTCTACTCCGTGCTTAGAAATGCTCCTGTGCCCGTGCCCTTTCTCCAAATCTCATCACGATTATTCAAACCAGCAGGTCTGAGACGCCGCACTGAAAATCTTAAGATATTCACAGCTTCTCTCACCAGTCTGCGGCAGACCCAAAAGCAGATGAGAGCAGCTTTTCTGTTCCTGGGCTGTCCCCCTATAATTTAGAAGTCCAGACAGTTACACTGGAAAACAGGAAGGAAAGCCCAGGGGCCCACTTAAAAACAAGCTCAGTGTGGGGTCTCCAAGGCCGTGGAGTGAAGCTACTCGTTAAAACGTGCTTTGAAATGGGTTCACTCACTCCCGTCTGGACTCAGGGAGGAAGTCTTTCTCCCATTTAGGAGCTTTCCTTTAGCTCTTTATTCCAAATTCCATAAAGGAGACAACAGGAAAAGCTGGCTCCAGCTCCAGAAACAGAGATGAAAAACAGACCTTTCTTTTTTTCTTTCTTTTAAGGGTGATGTCAATAGGTTGCCTTCTATTTAATTTCAGAAATTTCTATTGTTCCCATGGAAACAATGAGTCCAACTGAGAATCCCCCCATAGGGTGTGGCTTGGTGATTCCATACCTCTCCGCAGGTTTAAAAGTATCAGAGCTGAAGGCAAAGACCTCCCTTGCCCCTGTGCTCCTCTGGTCTCCTTGACACAGAAACATCTCGTACATACAACACCCCTTTGAACTCTGAAGGTGTTAGAAAAATCCTTCTTGCATCAATATATCCCGTGATGAAGAACTAAATAATTTTGGCAAGGGCATTTCTGAAGATCTTTCCACTCCAGAAATATTGTTTGTTTTGTTTTGTTTTCAGCAACCTACCGGAGGCTGAAGCAGGATGCCTATAAAAAGACTTCTGTGTTCCCCTAAGCCCTCTTAATGAATTGTCAGGAAGGATGGACTAAGATGGGGGTCAGAGAGCCTGAGCCCGTGCCAGATGCCGGGGCTGCCAGCTCGGATCTCCGCGCTGGTGGCGGCACTGACCGCCCCACTCCCCGCTCCCCGCATTGCTGTGGTCTCTGCCCATACTCCTTAAGGCAATTGGCTGCGCTCCTGACTTGTCTCGCCTGCGTCTGCTAGTTATCGAGCAAAGGCCGGAATGACTCCCATGCCTGGTTTCCCAGATGCTCACAAGCAGGGAGCCAAGGATCAGCTGAAACAGCAGGAGAACTGGGCTGAGAAGCACTGGTGACAAGACCCGGACACAGCTGAGCGGTAGTTCCTGCTGACACAAGACACACCTGTCCTGTAACAGCCAATGAGCCATTCAGGAAGCCTCATGTGCCTCCCACTGAGCGCTGACCCCAGGGAAACAAGGACTTTCCCGAGATGGCATCAAGCCTGAAAGTGAGGAGAAGAGCCCCAGGGCCCTGGGGCCGCTGCAGCACCTCCCTGCTGTTGCAGAGACAGGAGAAGTCAGGAGGCAAGAAAGCTTTGCTGCCTCTACATGTCCCCTGCTCTTCCCCTCCTTTCCTCCACTACATGTATTTTCCCCCAAATCCGAGGACGATCTTCACAGTCTGAAACTCTAGACGAGCTGGCCTCCTGGTCAGGCCTCCTCCCCAAAGTGAAGGCTGGCAAAATGTTTTCTCTAAGCTGAATGATGTCCTCTTAATCGTTCATGGCTAGCTTTTGCAAACCAAAAGGACCCGCAGAGTGGGTGTGCATACAGTCGCTAGAAACAGAAAACACCTGTCTCTTACGTCCACCTATATCCCCAAATGCCCAGGGGCCGTTAGACTATGGAGACTCCTCTGGCGGTTCTCCCTTCAGGAGCTAATTCAAGAAAATTTAAAAGATAATTCCTTACCATCCTGTCCCAGGGAACCAGGATATAATATCCAAAGAAGACTGTCAAAATATGGAACCCACAGAGCAACTGGATCTGAGGCTTAAGGAGAATAGGGGCATTAGCAGAAGGAAAGGGCCAAGAAGAAGATTATTGCAAATCAGCACAGAAAAAGCCAAAACTATTGATTGGGGGAAGGGGAAAAGCAGAAAATGGATAGATGTTTAGATGGATACAGGGAGAAAATAATTTCTCCCTAAACAAAGTATATGTTTAAGGGCTAGAGAGAGAACATATACAACACTGAGTGAGGGTGTTGAATTTTTTTTTACCGATTGCTCCTTTAGAAGGCAGGGAGAGGAATTGCATCCATAATTATGTCATCCTCTTTAAAAAGATGAGGTTGGAAAAAACCAACTTGGTCATTGAATCAAGACATTTCTTCTCTATAAAGCTGTGTAATGGCTTGGGCAGGTAAGGAGAAGCTGCGTAGCATTACAATCAGTACTGACTTGGATATCTTCTCCTCTGGGCAGTATTTATGAGCAAAATTTGGGAGTCAGGGACATGGAGAAGGGAGGGAACTACTACTTACAGAACATCTGCTCTTCTCTAGGTTGTGGGTTGGGGGCTCTATGGACCTCTGAACTCAAGTGTCTTATAAGTAGCCATCTCCCAACATCCCCACTTAGATGGCTAAATCTCAAACTCATCCCAAACTAAGTTTCTGATCTTCCCCCAAACTTCTGTTCCACCCAAAGTTTTTCCCAGTTCCAGCTGATGGTAGCACCATTCTTCCAGATGCCAAGCCCAAAGCCTTGGAGTCATCCTTGACTCTTCTGTTGTTCTCTTACTCCATTCCCAACCCGTTAAGAAATTCTCTTGGCTCTACCTTCAAAATGTAATCGAGAATCTCTTTCCTTTTCCCCATCTCTATTGCCACCAGCCTGGTACAGGAAACCTTCATGTCTCACTCAGATTTGTGCAATGGTCTCCTGGCTTCTACCTCTGCCCCTTTACAATCTATTTTCATTATAAAAGGCAGACTTTTTTAAAAAAAAATATGCAAATCATGTCACCCCACTGCTGAAAATCAGCCAACAGCTTCCTACTCTCCTCTGAGTAGAGCCAAAGTGAGGGCAAGTACACTGCTCCTACAATGGGCCTAGAATATGGGTGTGAAGTGTAATATTACAAGGAGGGAGGAATTGGGATCAAGAATTCAGTCTACCACCCAGGATTATATTAGGTAGAACATTAAAATATTGCCATCTTTTAAGTACAGAAAGGTCAAATACTGGCCATCCCATATGGTTCAATGTAATACCAGTAGCAGAACTCCAACAGCTACTAAGACTCCCTGGAAAGCAGCACAAACAGGTGATACACCACAACACGCAGATTTGTGTGTGTTTCATCAGAAATGAAAACCATGGAGCGCCTGGATGGCTTGGTTGGTTAAGCGTCTGCCTTTGGCTCAGGTCATGATCCGGGGGTCCTGGGACTGAGCCCCCGGCATCAGGCTATCCGCTCAGCAGGGAGCTTGCTTCTCCCCATTCTTCTGTGCTTTCTCTCTCTCTCTTAAACAAACAAACAAACAAACAAAGGAAATGAAATGAAAACCATTTGTGGTTGGCTCTGAAGTCACAGTTTGGTTCCCCTTAAGTAGAGTCATGCTCCATTGGAATCATCCCACTCAATAGAGTTTATGAATTATGTGAAATATAAACCTTCAAATCTGAGTCCCAGTAATATTTTTCCCTGGAGAGTCAGAGGTACTGTGCTCCCACAGGATGGCTATTTTAAGTAGAGTGTTAATTACATTTGAGACTTTGTTATAATTGTCCCTATGGAGTATAATTGTCCCTATGGAGAATCACACCAATAGCACATCCTAATCAAAATTTCCTAGTTTGTTATCCTCTCTTCCCCTTTTCACCCACTACACATATCTACCCATGAACTTGTTTTCTCTGCTTCTAAGCCTTTGTTCACCCCCATCTCCTTGGAATATGTGTCACTTAACTGAAAAATCATCTTTCCCATCCTTACTCCTATCCCCATGCAGGCTGGCTTAGACATCCTGCTGTGCTTTCCCATAATACTCTGTACTTACATACCTGTAATATAGGACTTAACACACTGTTAAAAAACGTGTAAGCATACATCTCTTTCCCTCCCCAGCTTGTGAACTCTTTGAGTGAAGGGACTATGTTTTATTTATCTTTGCATCTCTAATACCCAGCACCATGCTTGGCAAATAGTAGGGGCTAAAACATATTTAACAAGGGAAAGGGAGAGTATTAGAATAGGCTAAACATAAGTCCAACAACAAAGCCCGGTTTATGCAAAGACTCATGCAGTCTATAGCAGATATGGGCCGGGGGTAGGCGGCTCTCCTCCAGAAGGTAACTCGGGGATCCAGCCTTCTTCCAACTTTTGACACTGCCATCCCCAGCATGTGGTCTCTAAGGGCACTGAAGATAGAAAACAGGGCATGGGGAAGGTGTAGTAGATACTCTCTGGGCCCAAAGAGACGCCAATATCTTCTGCCCTCATTCTGATTGGCCAAAACTAGTCACATGGCACACTTAGTCACAAGGAGGGGCTGACCAGGCAAGAACTCACACAAGGGGAAGAGAGCAGAACCTTTTTGGTGTTCAGCTAGCTGTCTCTGCCACAGGGAGGAAGGGAGGGAGAGAGGGAGAAAAATTCAGTGCCTGAATACATAAGCACAACCCTTTAAGTCCTATTAAGGATTCTATTCAAATTTCCTGCCAATTGGACCCTTAAGACCAGACATAGAAAGGAATTGAACAATAACGTCTGATAGAACACACTAAAAATTAAAAATTAAACAAGAAAAAACCCATGGCAGCTTCATACTTAAGCATAGTTAAGAGGACAGCAAGTTTCAGGAGGAAAGGACAAGGATGTGTAGGTCTGTGTGAGCGGGGAGGTCAGCTTGAGGGAGGGAAGGAGAAGAGCATGTTGGGAAGCTTACAGGGCCCATGGAGAAGCACTACCAAGGGACAGGCCCTCCTCTGAAAAAGATTTAGTCTTCAGTGTGGAAAGTAAACCAAGGAATGTGGAGGACATGAATAGGTAATGAGAGAATTATATTCATCAAGATTTGGGAAGAAATGAGGAGGAGGAGACCGCTACCCATGGGTAAAGCAACCATTTACCCAGAGGCTGTAGGTAAGAGAAGGCCTGCTGTCAGAAGCCAGAAGGGAGTGACAAGGAGGGGTAAGAACAGTTGTGGTGGAGGCTGATAGCTGTTCACCAAATTCCATTTCCTCTTCTTCCTGGCATACGGCCTCCCTTGCAGTTTGGGATGACCATGGCATTGGAATACGAACAGAAATGACCTGTCGGAACTGCCCTAGAAAATCCTCCCATGTGTATTGCTCTATGCTTTTTTGTCTTCTTCCAGCTGGATGCCAATGGCAATGCTGTTTTGCTGAAGCCACAGATGGTTATCGTCATCCTGGCCTACCCTCACTGACACAGTCTAGAGGTGGAACCTTTCTTCTCTAACACGGCTACTCTAGGATGGCCAGCAGACATGTTCCTTGCTATGTAGGAAAGCATATGCCATCTGCAGTAGGAGAGAATTAGACCAACACACAAGGAGTAGAGATAGACAGAAGGGAGAGAGAAAGTCCCAGCTGGTTGGAGTTTCTTTCCAGTTTTTGAAACAGTGATTCCTAAAGCTTTTCTTTAAGCTGCTCTAGTAACTTTACCAACTATAAAATTAACTTCCTTTTCCTTTCTGTGTTTATGTCCACATTCACAGAGAAAAGTCAAGAGAAGCCCACTCCCAATCCTGTGCCCTCCATCACCCACATGACACAATGGTGAAGGCCCCGTAGTTGAGTGTGGGGTACGCTACGTTCTGTCATCGCTCTTGAACTGAGTTTCCTCCACAGTCTATTGGTCTGCTTCAGAGCAGAACAGTGAGAATGTTCCAGTGTGCTCTCAGGAGAAACTGCCCCTCCGCTCCACTTGGGTCAGACTGAGGAGGAAGGGACTGTCGGTAAATGTCACCAAGCGCACACTCCATCCATTAGTACTTTTTATTGGGATACTTCCACTATGTCTTCTGTGCACATAACATCTCTACTGAGAAACACGTCAAGGCTGAAGGAGTCTCCTTATTTGCCACTCATGTCACACCAGTTTAACCGAATACCAACTCTGGTACATGATGACATATGCCATCTCATCTAAATTCAAAACGGCCCTGTAAGGAAGGTGTCATTAGTTTGTACTGTGGTAAAATACACACAATGTAAAGTTTCCTGTGTTAATGCTTTTTGAGTGTCCAGTTCAGTGACTTTAGCATTTTCATATTGATACCGGACCACCACTACCACTCATCACCATCATTCCAACCTGAAACTCTTTACGCATTAAACATAACTCCTGGAGCACTTGAGCAGCTCAGTCAGTTAAATGTCTGACTCTTGATTTTGGCTCAGGTCATGATCTCAGGGTGGTGCTAAGCCAGGAGTTAGCTTAAGATTCTCTCTCCCTCCCTCTGCTCTCCCTCCAAACCCCTGCTCATGCATATGCACGCTCACTCTCTCAAAAACGAGACCAAAAAAAAAAAAAAAAAAAAGCAAAAACAAACAAACAAACAAACAAATACCAAAAACCCCAAAGCCCAAAAGCAAAACCAAAATAAACAAATAAAAAAACCCAATAACTCCCATTTCTATTTCCCTGCCCAGGATGCTGGCAACCACCATCTTACTTCCTGTCTCTATGAATTTGCCTATTTCAGGTACCTCACGTAGTGGAATCGCACAGCGCTTGTTGGGCTTCCCCCTTTTGACTACTGTAAGTAATGCTGCTATCAACATTGGTGTACAAGTACATGTCTGAGTCCCTGCTTTCAATCCCTTGGAGTATATACCAAGAAATGGAATTGTTGGAATACATGGTAATTTAATTTTTAAATTTTTAAAGAAATCACTGTCTTTCACGGCAGTTATACCATTTTACACTCCCACGAAAAACATACAAGGGTTCCAATTTCTCCCCATCCTCAGAAGATATTATTTTTTATCTCCACATTATAGTCAAGGAAACAGACCTGGCAAAGTGGTAACTTCCTCACAATTACACAGCTACTAAGTAGTAGATCCCACAAAGGAAGCTGAGATTCTTCAAGGCCATCATGCTTCCCTGGCCCCACAGCTGCCTCAGACACAGAACAGCAGAAATAGAAGTCCACCGAGACCTAAAGCAAGCAGACCCACCTCTGGGAAAGGATTTGTTTCTGGGAGTTACCACCTCAGCTGTTCTTTTAATAATGACACCTCCATGCACTGCAGCTGAGATTTCTTGGAATAGAAGTGTGTGTGCTTCATTGATAAAAGCCAATCCCATTCACTTAGCAAACTTCATTCCTTCACTCAGCTGCTATATGTTCCTTCATTCAATGAGTTTTTGTTGGGTCCATATTTGATGCCAAGTATGTTTTAAGAGCTGTGAACAGCTGTGCTAAGGTTCTTGCTCTAATGGAACTCAAATTCTAGAAAAAGAGACAGGCAATGCACAGAAAAAGATATAATGTGGACCATTTCCAGGTTGTAAGTGTACTAAAGGACATCAGCAGTGTGTTGGAATAGAGTAGTCAGGGACGGGGGAGGTAACTTTGGATAGCATGAGGCCTCTCTGGAAAAGATGACATGACCTGAAGCCTAAAGTTGAGAAGGTACCAGCCATGTGAAATCTGGTGCAAAACAGGTGGGCATGTAGAGTAGCAAATGCAAAGGCCCTGAGGTTTTTTTTTAAAAAAAAAAGGCATGTTCTAAGAAAATCGGGATGTTAGTCTGTTGGGACCAAGGATACAAGACGCTCATCTGCAAATTGAGGATAATATGAGTATTTAGTTATGGGATTATTGTTATGATTAAATGACTAATACACATAAACATGAGCTATCATTATTATAAGACCCATCTGATCAGGTGCTGGTCTCCTACACTATAATAATGATAGCTCATGTTTAATAAACACTTAACTATGTTTCAGATACTATTCAAGCAATTTATGTGTATTATTTCACTTAGCATAATACCCTCTAGTTCCATCTACATTGTTGCAAATGGCAAGATTTCAGGATTTTTTTTTCAAAGATTTTATTTATTTGACAGAGAGAGATCACAAGTAGGAACAGAGAGAGAGAGAGAGAGAGTAGAGACAGAGAGAGAGAGGAGGAAGCAGGCTTCCTGCCAAGCAGAGAGCCCAATGTGGGACTCGATCCCAGAACTCTGAGATCATGACCTGAGCTGAAGGCAGAGACTTAACCCACTGAGCCACCCAGGTGCCCAGATTTCGGGATTTTTGATGGCTGCTTAGTATTCCATTACACACACACACACACACACCCCACATCTTCTTTATCCAATCATCTGTTGATGGACATCTAGGTTATTTCCATAGTTTGGCTATTGTGGACATTGCTGTTATAAACATTTGGGTGCACGTGCCCCTTCAGATCACTACATTTGTATCTTCAGGGTAAATACCCAGTAGTGTGATTGCTGGGTCATAGGGTAGCTCTGTTTTCAACTTTTTCAGGGATTGCCATGCTGTTTTCCAGAGTGGCTGCACCAGCTAGCATTCACACCAACAGTATAGGAGGGTTACCCTTTCTCCACATCCTTGCCAACATCTGTCATTTCCTGACTTGTTAATTTTAGCCATGCTGACTGGTGTGAGGTGGTATCTCATTGTGGTTTTGATTTGTATTTCCCTGATGCTGAGTGATGTGGAGCACTTTTTCATGTGTCTGTTGGCCATCTGGATGTCTTCTTTGCAGAAATGTCTGTTCATGTCTTCTGCCCATTTCTTGATTGGATTATTTGTTCTTTGGGTGTTGAGTTTGATATGTTCTTTATGGATTTTGGATACTATCCCTTTTTCTGATATGTCATTTGCAAATATCTTCTCCCATTCTGTCAGTTGTCTTTTGGCTTTGTTGTCTGTTTCCTTTGCGGTGCAAAAGCTTCTGATCTTGGTGAAGTCCCAGTAGTTCATTTTTACTCTTGCTTCCCTTGCCTTTGGTGATGTTTCTAGGAAGAAGTTGCTGTGGCTGAGGTTGAAGAGGTTGCTGCCTGTGTTCTCCTCAAGGATTTTGATGGATTCCCGTCTCACATTGAAGTCTTTCATCCATTTTGAGTCTATTTTCATGTGTGGTGTAAGGAAATGGTCCAGTTTCATTTTTCTGCATGTGACTGTCCAATTTTCCCAACACCATTTGTTGAAGAGACTTTTTTCCGTTGGACATTCCTTCCTGCTTTGTCGAAGATTAGTTGACCACAGAGTTGAGGGTCCATTTCTGGGCTCTCTATTCTGTTCCATTGATCTATGTGTCTGTTTTTGTGCCAGTGCCATACTGTCTTGATGATTACAGCTCTGTCATAGAGCTTGAAGTCTGGAATTGGGATGCCGCCAAATTTGGTTTTCTTTTTGAACATTCCTCTGGCTATTTGGGGTCTTTTCTGGTTCCATATAAATTTTAGGATTATTTGTTCCATTTATTTGAAAAAATAATGATGGTATTTTGTTAAGGATTGCATTAAATGTGTAGATTGCTTTAGGTAGCATAGACATTTTCACAATATTTGTTCTTCCAATCCATGAGCATGGAACATTTTTCCATTTCTTTGCGTCTTCCTCCATTTCTTTTATGAGTACTTTATAGTTTTCGGAGTACAGATAGAATCTGAATCTTGAGAACAAAATTCAATTCCTCCATGGGCAGCCTCCTACCAAAGTTTTCCTCTATAATGCAGCTGTGGTGCTTCCTACTTCCCAAGCCCAGGACTTCAGCCATCCATCAGTTCTTTGGGTCCAAAGCCTTCTAGTACATTCTCTCTAAGTTAGCCAGTGCTTGTTCTTATTTCTTTTTTTTTTTTTTTTTTTTAGATTTTATTTATTTATTTGACAGACAGAGATCACAAGTAGGCAGAGGCAGACAGAGAGAGAGAGGAGGAAGCAGGCTCCCTGCTGAGCAGAGAGCCCGATGTGGGACTCGATCCCAGGACCCTGAGATCATGACCTGAGCCGAAGGCAGCGGCTTAACCCACTGAGCCACCCAGGCGCCCCTTGTTCTTATTTCTTGTAACCAAAGGAAGTACAGGGTAGAGATAGGGTGGGGGGGCAGGGTGCTCCTAACTGAGAGATCTATTTTAGACAGGTCAAGTTTGAGAGGTCTGTGAAATACATCAAGGAGGCTATTGATGGAGGTCTGGGATGGGGAAAAACAAATTTGGGCATTATCAACATGTAGAAGGCATGGTGTTACCTAGCATAATGTCCCATGTCTTTTGCTGAAAGTCCTGGTTTTCTTTTGGGGAAATATTCCCTCTGGGCTAGTAATCTCGATGTGGCTAGTAATCAAAGAGGATGACCTCTTCTGGTAAAGTAGCAAACAGGGACCTCAGGACCAGACAGTCTGCATATGTCATCTACATGGCCACAGCAATTCTCCCATCCAAGTACTAACCAGGCCCAACCCTGCTTACCTTCCGAGATCAGACGAGATCGGGCGTGTTCAGGGTGGTATGGCCGTAGACGGCCACAGCAATTCTTAAGAGATGCTCAAATGAATTAGGACAATTCAGTAAGAATTAGCTAAAGAAGTTTTGATGGAACAATCAGGAGCAAAGAGTTTTTCTGGCATGATTGCTAAGCTGGTACAATGTAAGCTTAGGGCCACCTGGATTTTTTTTTTTAAACACCACCTTTGGGCCATAGCCTGATGAGAATGAGGTCAAGACAGCAGAAAACAGAGGCAGGTGATAAGGGAGAGAGGCAATATGTTGACACAGCACTAAGGCCCCTTCCTCTGTCACTCCTGAAACTAATTTCAGAACTATGTGAATTGATAAATTCTCATTTTGCTTCAGATAGTTCCGTTGAGTTTCTATTATTCCCAGACCAGTGATTTCTGACAACAAATGGCATTTAAAGCCCTGTACCTGGATGAGATAGCCCAGGAAGAGAGCACAGACAGCAAGGAGGACTGATCTTCAAGATTCTGTAATGCTAAAGATCAAACAGAAGGAGAAGCAGCATTTTGGTTAGATTATCTCTTGTCTTTGTTGACAAAAGGGACCAGAAAGGTAATGGAATTCATCGTATTGCACAAAGAAAATCTATTGGTAGAAATTGATTATTTTTTTAACTGGCTGATCAGTACATAGGGGGCCTTATGGTTGAAAATTCCCAAATTACAAAATTCATTTTTGATTTGATATTGCTACATCATTCCTGCATTCAAGGGACAGCATCTCTTTGCTGGAGAGCTCTGTTGCAGCTGAGTCATGCCATCTGAGATAACTATGGCTACCTGCCTTTTCCTGGCACCTGACTTGCTTAGATATGGAAATTCAGGGGGTTTGGCCAGGAAAAGACAGGCATATGTGGTCTTTTTGTAAATATGAATGAGTTCTCTGTGGTTTTACTGCTTGAGGACAGGGAGGATCTGGACTCAGGCTCTGTTGGCCCTTGACTTCACTTTGGCTGAGACAGATTGGTGTCTGCCAACCCAGCTCCCCTGTTCCTAATAGTAGCCAGACCAGCATCTCTGGCTCCAAAGGGGACTCTCCCGGGTTCTGCACCCAACTGATAATTTGAGGAAACTGAACAGGGCTACAAGTGGTGGGATGATGTGTTCCCACCCAATGGGGAGCTGAGACAACCACACGGAGGCTTTTAGAGTGGGATGCCAGTTTCAAGAAAGAGAGCAGAGAAATCACACACGTTCACCAATGGCAGGGACTGAAGAAACAGTCAATTAAGAGTCTGTCATTAGGAGGAAAAGTCTGCCCTTTCTAAGGAGACATGGAGGATACAGGGAAGCTCATCCTTTTGTAACACAGGAGAGATCATGTGAATTTCAAGTCATCTTACTCAGAGTGGGTAGACTCTGAGAAGCAGTCAGAGACCTCCAGCTGCCCCATGATTTAAATACCTATCATTGACTCTCAACTGAAGGACCCATTGATAAACAGCCCAGTGAAGCACCTAAGTGTTCAGCCTCTGAGGCCCACCTGCTTGCTCTCATTTGCTTCCTTAATGATTCAGTATCTCAGTTTCCTCACCTACAAAGTGAGGATGACAGCTTGAACCTGGAAAACATTAGGGTAAGTGAAAAAAAACCCAGACACAAAAGGATCGGTATTGTGTGCTTCCATTGAATATGAGGTAACTAGAATAAGCAAATCCACAGAGACAGAAAATAGAATGGGGCTTAGCAGTCTGGAGCGAGAGAGAATAGGGAGTTAGTGTTTAATGGGTGGAGTTTTTGTTTGGGATGATGAAAAAGTTCTGGAGATGGTTAGTGGTGATGGTTGCACACCATTGTGAATGTTCTTAATGTCACAGAATTGTACACTTAAAAATAGTTAAAATGAAGAAAGAAAGTGGTAATTATGGGAGGTGGTAGATATGTTAGCTTAATGGTAGTGTATATCCACACAAGAGAATCAGTGCTGTACCGTGTCGGTATATAAAATTCAAAACAGTCAAGCATCATCAGTGCAATGTGGTCACCACTGAGGGTGGTGGGGCCTGGAAAGGGACTTCTAGGGGGGCTGGTCATGTTCTGTCTCTTTATCTGGGGACTGGTGACCTGAATGATGGTCGCCTTCGTGAAAATGATTGAGCTGTCCCTCATGTCTGTGCTTTCCTGTACATATGCTAGACTTCAATAAAAAGGACTCCCCTGCCCCCCCCAAATAAAGGTGACAATAATATCCACCTCAGAAGTTATTTTGGGGGCACCTGGGTGGCTCAGTGGGTTGGGCCGCTCCCTTCGGCTAAGGTCATGATCTCAGCTAAGAGAGTTGGGTTTGAGGTCCAACAGGGCCATCAAGTGAGGTGAAGATCTTAAAGCAAGTCTTGAAGGATAACTGTGCTTTGAGGAGAAAAAGAAATTTGCTCAGGGTGAAGAGACTGTTACCTTGGGTAAGTTATCTGCAGGAATTTCCAGAAGTGAACAGAGAACTTATTTACTGGTTTATACTCTTACCTTTCCCAGGCAAAGTTATCATGGAACAAATAACGGAGTCATATTGACACAGGGGGTCTCAGTGCTAAGTCCCAATAGCTAGGTCACGTCGATGACCATTGTCCCAGTTCTCAAGGCAATGACATCCATTTCTTGTGGCTGAGGTAAGGAGGAAATGAGATCATGGTCTACCAGACCCGCCACATCACAAGAACTAAATAAGCAATAACCTATTATTATTATTATTATTATTACTACTACTACTACTACTGCTGCTGCCCACTTTTAATTACTTGGAAAGGGAAGACAAATGTAGCTGTAAAGGTTTGACCCCCTCAGGTTGTTTATTGCCTTTTATAAGAAGCAAAACACATGGCTTTGAGTTTTCTTGTAATTCAGGAACTACCACAAAGCTGCTAAGTTTGTTGGTAGAATTTGCATTTATGGAAATAAGGGGACAAAAAGGAATAAAAAGTGAGGGTACCTTTTCTGCATCATCGTAATTCTAGCGGGCTTTGTATTTGCACTCCCCCTAGGACACTAGAGTAATCAGCTCCATATGAGAGCTTCCCCTTGCCCAGGCTGAGGGCTGAACTTGATGGTCCTACACAGGAGTGCAATGCTTCACGGGATCTGGAGGTCTCTGCTCACTCACTGTGCATAATGTCAGTTGAAGAGTAAAATTTGTTCGCAAGGGGAACCTACAAAGGTTCTGCCTTTGTAGGTTCTTCTGCCTCCGAACATACAAAGCCCAGAGGAATCCCTGAGTGTGTGTGCGGGCTACAGAGTCCACAGTCGGCATCCGAGTCTCACCCTAAGGAGCAGAAGATCATGTGGCCAGATGCCTCTCTGACTCGGAAGACAGTGCTCACTCGTGCTCCCTCTGCTCCCCCCACTGAGCCCTGGATTAGTGTTCTAAAGACAGGAGGGACCACTTCGGTTCAGACTAGTAACAGAAATGGTGATGTGAATGAGTGAAAATGCAATGCATGGACTGTGTTTTCAAAAAATGAAATGGCGGGACACCTGGGTGGCTCAGTGGGTTAAGCCTCTGCCTTCGGCTCAGGTCATGATCCCAGGGTCCTGGGATCGAGCCCCACATCGGGCTCTCTGCTCAGCAGGGAGCCTGCTTCCTCCCTCTCTCTCTGCCTGCTTCTCTACCTACTTGTGATCTCTGTCAAATAAATAAATAAAATCTTTAAAAAATGAAATGGCAGTGGCTGACTCTTGGTTTCAGCTCAGGGGGTGATCTCAGGGTCCTGCAGAGCATGAAGTGGGCTTGAGAGTCCTCCTCCTCTTCTCCTTCCCCCTCTGCTCCTCCCCTGCTCACATGCACTCTCTCTCTCTCTCTCTCGAATAAAAATGGTAATAATAAAAATGAAATGGCATGTAATTTCCAAACCTGCTGTGGATTTAGGAACCAAGTAGAGGATGTACTTAGCTAGTGACTAGATAAAATGATCTATAATGAACATTTTTTTATAGGCTTAATTGGTCTGAACATTTGCCCTACACTGCTTTTGCATTATTAATTTACTCCATTTGTTAAAAGGGTTTTCCTACGCTGGGACTTCCTTTCAGTTTTGAATTCCAAATATTGATATATTCTGGCTTAATAACCAAGGGCCTGCGGGTCAGGGTCCAGGGACTTACTACTTAGAGAGGCATCCTGGCCTGTCATTTTCTGGCTGTGTGTCCGTGACCCGATTACTTAACCTCTCTGTGCCTCAGTTTCTCTAGTAACAAGATAAAGTAATCATCACGGTTACCAGGGAGGGTATTTGGAAGGATTTAAATGAGTTGATTCATGTAAAAAGCTCAACGCGGAGTAAGCATGTCATACATTTTAGCTCTCATTTATCTTCCTTAAAATTGCCCCATAGAAATTTTACCGCATGACATTCCTAGCAACACTGTCTTATTGCTGGTGTGCCTGGTTCTTGGTCACACCCCTCTGAAGAATGAAGAGGTAGACCGGACAAGAGCAGCAGGCAGCAGAGAAACACTTATTGAGAGACAGCAGAGACAGCACAAACCTTCCCCTTCCCTCAAAAGGGAGAAGACCCCAGAGGGTCGCCACCCGCCACTAGAGCTTCTCAGTCTAGGGGTTTTTATGGGCTTGTTGACAGGCTGTTTCAATCTGATGAACCCTCCCTGCACCTGCCATCCAACCAGGTTTTTGTCACCTGTCACATGGGGGAAGGGTCAAATCCTTTTAAAGCTGGTTTCCTGGGGGTGGGGGTGGGGGGGCCTGTGGCTGTTCCCACCTGCCTGCTTTCCAACTATCCTTCATCATTATGGGGTCAATACCGTAAGAAAAAATTCTGCGATGCCTTTAGTTCAAACCCATGACCCAGCGGCATTGAGTTAGGAAAAGGGCGTTGGGCAAGAAGCTAAGAGAGTTGGGTTTGAGGTCCAACAGGGCCATCAAACCTGCAATCCTGAATGCCTCCCTTCAACTTTCTGGGTGGACCTATTTCCTCAAAACAAAATATATAAGAGGAGGGGACTGACTACACCCTCTCTCTTTGTTTTTGTTTTTGTTTTTATTTTTAAAGAGGAGGTGTGAGCCCAGGAGAGGAAGCAGAGGGGGAGGGGCAGATGGAGAAAGCAGGGTCCACACCCAGCACAGAATGGGGGGAGGCTGGCTCGAGGTCATGACCTGGGCCAACATCAAGAGTCGGGCTCTTAACCCACTGAGCCACCCAAGCACCCCAGACTGCAGCCTCTTAGGACTATACAACGTGCTAGAAAGAACCCTGGAGCAAGACTCTTGGGACTCTTTAAGCTCAATTCTAGTACTTGTTGGGTGAAGCTATTTACAGCAAGTCACATGATCTCCTGGACCCTCAATTTCCACACCTGGAAAACAGAGTAATATTGGAAATGCCCTGCCCCAGTCAGTGGTGAACATAAAATGAGGTAATGAAAAAAATACTTTATAAAGCATGAAATAAGTGTAAGATAATAATATCATTAACTAAATTCTATTTAGTCCAATTTTTATACTAAATCTCACTGTTTTCTGGGCCTTTGGTTGGCTTCATTGGTTAAGCGATCAACTCTTGATTTCAGTTGAGGTCATGATTGATCTCAGGATCATGATCTCAGGGTTGTGAATCCAGTCCTGAATCCATAATCAATCTGACTGTTTTCCTATAGTCTTTTACCAGTGTTTGTGCACCTGCGTGTAGGATTCTGTGAGTTAGAACCAGACTATAAAGATGTATATGTTGGCTTTCAAACCATCTACTAAAGACAACATCTTCCCTTAGTTAAGGCAACAGCTATAAATTTTCAATTCAAACATGACTCTATGAGTCAAGAAATTAAAAATTATCTATTTTCCCTTCTTTGCACAGATATCTCTGCAACCAAACTCTGAGAATAAATTTGCTGCCTCTGTCTGGGGGTTTCTTGATATTTTAAGAGGGTTGTTTCAAGTGAAGAGAATGAAAGGAGATTATCTTCATAAAGGAAGAGCACGTATATCTAGCCCCTGAAAACACACACACACACACACACACACACACATCAGCACAAACTCTGTGCTCCACCCAGGAAAGCACTTTCCTAATACCAGGTCCTTATTCACGAGGTCCCCTCCACCAGCAATTCCTTTTCCTCCCACTTCTGCCCGTCCGGTCATACCCAGAATTCAGGGTTTTGTTAAAAATCTCAGATTTTCAGTGAGATGTATTGAGTGTTCTTTGCCCTATCAATAATCTTTCAGAAAGCCCTTCCCTTTTTAAAGATGATAAAACTGACAGGGAGATTAACTGATTTGTTCAGGTCACCTTGGAGGAATTTGCAGAGAAGTTTAACTCACACCTTTTCCCCCTATGCCCCAGAGGTATCTTCTCAAATCATTGTGGTCTGAACCAATCTACATCCCCCTCACCAGTCCAGTTCCCTTAATGGATACGTAGTATCACATGTTGCCTTGCCTTACAGAGTTCCTTGTGAATAGAGACCTCCTTCCCCAGAAAACAGTTCCGGTAGAACCGGAACCATTCTATTCTCCAAATCCCTCAGACCTTTTAGCGTCCTGTATCCATCTAGCTCTAGGAAAGTTTGTATTTGTTGAATTGGAATGGGATATCCCAAGGGTATTTCCTACCACCTTTTCATGAATGAACTTGGTTTTGTATAATTCCACCTTGATTCTCCCCTAAGGAAGATCTTCTGGAAGTATCAAAACCACCACAGGTGAGAGGCAGGACGTGGTCAAGACCCAAGGCCTGCTGTAGCCTTCTGCTGGCTCTGTAATCCTCAAACATAAAGCTCTCCTTGGGAAGAACAGGTAATGGGCTATCCACTTCCAGGCAGCTTTCGAGAGTGAACTGTTCTTGACATTCCCTGAGTTAACTGTGGTCTGAAGGCCCCAGGCCCTTTGCAGCAGGATTTTAATGACTATCATTACTTCTGCCATTACCACCACCCAATAAAACCCATCACTGACTTGACGGGATTATCCGCTGCTGAGCAGAGCCACCAACTCCAGCGGGTGACAGAGCATATGGTCTTTGCCGACAGTATTATTTATCAAAGGAGGATAAAAATCACCATAGTGCTCTGCTTTTCACAGGAGGTAATGGCTTGGGGCAAGACACAGCTTCAACTCAGCTTGGGTTTTCAAAGACGCGGCCCCCCTTTTCCCACAAAGCACTTCACAAAAGTGAAAATGGAACACATGCTGAATGGGATTTTCAGAATAATGAAAACCCTATAATTAGGAAGCAGTAGTCAAAATTATATTACCCCATAAGAGCAAAGCTTCATAACAAGTTAATGCAATTACTATTTCAGCTTTTCTAGAGATAGAAGCAAACAGGGCAATTAAATCCTCGGTCTTTATTTTTGCAGGGGCTTAATGAAAGGAAAATAAATGAGCTGCATCCCCTTCTTCTTACCTCTGTCTCTGCTTTGCCATCGGGGACAGGCTTCCCACCTCCTCTTTCCAATCTTGTCTGAAAAATAAAACAGGCCACCAGCTGTGAGATGGATTAGGCCCCAAAACTTTGTACGTGGAATAGAAGCCCTCATTTTTGACAGAGACTGCCAAGAATTTTGCATCACTGCCGGCTTTCTATTCCCTCCATTAGCCTGCCTATTCTACTTAACAAAAGAGTCTCTGTGTGCTGATTTGTCTGTGAACGTCCACACATCCTGTGTGCTTTCATTTTGTCCTGTACCCATGCATAGTAGTGACCTACTTCACCATCTTTACCTGTAACACTTCCCCCACACAAACCCGATTCATTCCAGACAAACGATAGACTGACCCACAATCCCCCAAACACAGTTGTCACTTTTCGATGATGACCTTTATGCATCCTATTCTCTCCGCTTGCGGAGCCATTTTGGAGAAGGTACCAAAGGAAGGTGATTTCTCCTAACTGCATACATTGGAGGAGGACACTGTCCGATACAAGTGACTGGAGCTCAGGGCCGCAAAGAGGACAGATGGGACGGTGGCTCACTTCTCTGATGCTAAGAAAAAAGCCCAGAAACTCACCTATCTACATGTAATTATAACATTTAGTATCCGGTAGTCCTGAGCCATAACAACCCGTTTGGACATGCATCATTGTAAACAAACAGCCAAATTTAGTAAATGGTGGGCCCAATTCTGAACACAGAATAGTGACTTCTGGGTGATCATTTTGATCAATCTAAGTCACACATTTCTGGTTCAACAGAGGTGTTCCATGAGAAGCCTGAAAACTGCCTAAATGGGACCCAGATCAACAAATAGGTTAATTTAAATAAATTAACCTGTTTTTTACTGAATGTAAGGTACCCCTGATCATGAGACACACCATCATTTAATGTAAAAATAACACCAATTCAAGCATGCCACCATGTTTTCCTATGTTAAATTTATTTGCTACAAATAGGTATTTATTAAACAACACAGGACCACGATATGAACATCTTTGCCAAGTTCCCAAACATAACAGAACCACCATCCTGTCTGTCATTGACCCACAGTAATTTGATACCATCAATTGTCTGATGCATCCTGATTTCCAAGTTGCTGAATTGTAAGAAAATGGGATCTTCAGCATGGACGAAATAACCTGTATTTCAGCTGAGATTTTCATGCAATCAACGGCTTCTCCTCATTTGACATCAGCTCCAGCCCCAAGTGACATAGGGATCTTGTCTGTGCCCTTGGAGTCGTCTTCTCCCTCTGTCTTCCCCTCCTTATGCTCCGTGATGGTCCTCTTAGGGCTCCGCCTCACACTGGCCTACTGCTTAACACTGGCCAGTTATTAAAAGTTTAACCTTCCCCCCCACCCCTGCCAGTTTTCCAAAACCCCTTAATGCTTGCCATTGTCACCTTATTCCTGCCATTATTGCTCTTTATTTTTCTTAAGCCTTTTTTTTTTTACATCAAGAATAAGTTCCTTTGATTAAAAACCTGTAACTGTCCCTGTTCTCTCCTAAGAGGCTTTTAAGCACATGCAAAGACTTGGGGCAGAAAAGAACAATGATCCAGGTGCTAGTTCAAAGACTGTCCCTCCCCCACTCTGAGGAACCACCTAAACACACCCTATCAGCCTACCTTTTTTCTTTAATTTCAATTTCTTTTTTTCTCTTACAGTTACACAGCAAGATCAAAGGAACACCTTGTCCCTGGGCCTTTGGCACAGAAAAGCCTTTAACTCCTTACTGGTCATTCCTGGTTATTCAACTGTCTCATGACACCCTCCCTCCACCCCCACCCCCCCACCCCCACCAGAGGGAGCAAGAGGGCTCCCGCACCTCATACCCTCCCACATGCAGACCCATCCCCCTAGGCTTACTGTTACTTTTTATAAAATTTACTTTGTTCCACCTCAAAGAGGCTTTTAAAATTCATGTCAACCTGATTTCCCCTGTCTAGGAACGTTAGGGGACATGTGGACATTCTGTGATGTGTCCTGGTTCTAAATGTCCCCAAGGGTGGTCCTGACCCACTAAGAGCCAATTTAAAATATTTACTTCCCTGGCTCCCAACCTGAGGTGATCTTGTCCTTCAGTGACTAGTGACAGTCCTGCTCTTCCTACCCGGTGTTTATATACAGTGCTGTGTAGGAAAATGTTTCACAGCTGGCTGTGGGTAGAGGGAGGACATTTTGACTTTGTCAGTTTGGGCGGTGTAAACACTGCCATCACCGCTGATTTCAAGCCACCAACGTGATGTCACTAAACGCAGGAAACAGACAAAACTTCACCAGTAGAGCTAATAGTAAAATGTAGGAAAATGATTAGGAAATGATGAGTTTTGACGATTAACTGTCTTTGTTTTTAATGTAGTTTCTTTTGTTCTAAATTACATAAATTTTGTTAAAGTTATGTAATTTAATTTTTAATAATGCCTGCGTTTAGTAGTCAGTTTATGAAACTCTGGAAAATTTAGCACTTGGCTCTTGCAAGCCAGAAGGAGCACCTCCAACAAATATATTTAATTATATATGTAATAAAGCATATGCTACCTTGTATTATTATTATTATGTTCATCTTTTATGTACCCAATTAGACTAAATTCTCTGCAATATGAGGCCATTTGTCTTAACTTTTTACTTACTATGCTGCTAAAAACAGAACACAATTAAGCTCTAACTTTCATAATGATATTTATTCATTGAAAATGTTTTTGGGGTGCCTGGGTGGCTCAGTCATTAAGCATCTGCCTTCAGCTCAGGTCATGATCCCAGGGTCTTGAGATCAAGGCCCACATCAGGCTCCCTGCTCGGTAGGGAGTCTGCTTCTCCCTCTCCCACTCCGCCTGCTTTTGTTCCCTATCTCACTGTGTCTCTGTCAAATAAATAAAATCTTAAAAAAAAAAAAAAAAGAAAGAAAGAAAATGTTTTTGATGGGCTATTAAAATCCAATAATAACAAAATCTTGGCTGTGTCCCAAATCTGACTCTTCCTGCAATCACATCTTTTTTTTTTTTTTTTTAAGATTTTATTTATTTATTTGACCAAGGGAGAGATCACAAGTAGGCAGAGAGGCAGGCAGAGAGAGAAAGGGAAGCAGGCTCCCTGCCAAGCAGAGAGCCTGATGCGGGGCTCAATCTCAGGGCTCAATCCCAGGATCCTGAGATCATGACCGGAACTGAAGGCAGAGGCTTAATCCTCTGAGCCACCCAGGCACCCCTGCAATCACATCTTAACCCAAAGAGCTTATGAGCTAAAAAAAATATATATATTTATGCTATCAAAACAACCATATTATTATCAGCATAACTAAATCATCTTTGCCACCAACTATAAGATCATCTACTATTAAGAGCAGGAGTGACCAGCTTTGTTATCAATGCTGTTGAGAACACTGGGAGAACAACTGTCAATCACCAAAAGCAAACCAGCTGCCTCCTATTACTGCTGAAGTTAGAGCTCTGTGGGAGAAAGCATTCTTGGGGTGGGCGTCCCCTGATAAGGTAACCAAACTGACAAACTTAATTAACCAAATCCCCAAAAGCGATCACCCCCTTTACAATTTATACTTAAAAAAATTAGCATATGGTGTGCCTGGGTGGCTCCATTGGTTAAGTGTCTGCCTTCACTCAGGTCATGGTCCCGGGGTCATGGGATCAAGCCCCACATCAGGTAGCCTCCACTGAGAAGAGATCCTCCTTCTCCATCTCCCTCTACTGCTCCCCCTGCTTATGTTCTCTCTCTCTCTCTCTCAAATAAATAAATAAATAAATAAATAATTTTAAGAAAAGAATTAGCATATAGCCCCAAAAGCCAACTTACTATCAAAGAGATACTATTAGTATCCTCATTGGAGAAATAGCTTTTCAGCAACAATAATGTTGGTTTCAAATAAACAGGATCCTTCGTTTCCCAGAAGCAAGAAATCAGGTTAGCCATGAGAATGGCATTTGTTGAGTATCAAACCAGAAGACAGGAAATATGAAGGTCTTGAAAGATGAATACTCCAGGATACAAACAAGTACATCATCTCTGTTCCACAGTGGAGTGGATATGTCTAAACCCAAGACTATTAATATTTACCGAAGTGTGTCTGTCATAGTCAAAAGTATTGGTAAAGTCTGTGAAAATTCTCTATGTATGTCACCAAAACCACGATTATCTCCCACCACAGGAGTTACAATTGAATGAATTTTAGCTTTATAGGCTATGGTTACACGGCAGACATAGATGCCTGAGAATATGCCCTAGGCCAGGGTTGGCAAATGCACAGGCGCATGCGCTCCCACCCACCCCTTCCCACACCACGGCAGACATCATTAATGGATCACTACACTCTTCGCCCCTGAGTGCAACCATTCTTCCCAACACGGCTCTACAGCAAGCACTCCAAACCCTGGCCCTGGGCTCTAAACGAAGAATTAGGCCTCTTGCAGGAAGGGTAAGGGCTCCATGCGATTAGTGCATTATTTCAGGCTCATTTTGATGGTGCTGCTATCAAAGAGTGAACCTTTTGAAAATCTTGTTGCCGGTTTGTTCCCCGCTGTAAACCCCAAGGTGTGAAGTCAAGAGCTTTACATTGGCCTTGGCTTCACTGTTCACACTGTCCCTGTGGTCTGCAGAAGTACATTTTAGAATCTTTATTTAAGCTTTTCTGGCTTTTTGCCACTACCACTAGAGGGCGCCACGGAAAGGGAAAGGGGGTAAAACTTAAGCGAAGCCATTTTCCTTTTCAGTGTCTTCACACATACTGACTCTCTGTTGGACTTTACCGTCTCAATGAGGAACTCCTGACCTAGCCTGCTCCCGCCTTGGATGCCCCACACAGCCAGCCGCTTTCCACACAGAAACATCTCTTTTTACCTCCCTGTACCTGCCCCTCTCTTCTGATCGCAATCAACTTACATTCATCCCACTTTCTCATTTCCATGTCTTTTTCCTCCCATTAGATTGTGAGACCCTGAGGGCGAGGCCTGGCTTTGTGTCCCCATGCCGTTGTGGTGCCTAGCACACAGCTGGTCCTGTACAAGCCTTTGTGTGTCACCTTAGAGACCCAGTGCGCTGAAAGTCACAGGCCTTCTCATTCAGGGTGAGAGAAATAAAAACCATACCATCTCGTTAAGCTGCAGCACATTTTCCACAAGTACTTAGGCATGTTCTTGGGCCCTGCTTTCTAATTTTCTTACCATGAAACAATTCCCATAGGGGCACTAGTCTTCAGCCCCTCTGCTGGGTAGACTTCAGCTTTTTGGCTCTGCATCCTAAAGGTCTGATACAGAAAGAATTTGGATGTCATTCACCCAATGCTGTAGGAGTTTTCACTGACGGTCTCAGGGAAAAGCTGGGGGGACAAGCTTCTAATCCAAATTACTCCCTTCTTCCCCTCTGAAATTCTTAGAGTCCCCCCCTCAACCCCAGGTTGACTTGAATTACTTCGCCCAATAGCCTTTTGCAATTGGGCAAGCTCCTGGGAGCATTTTGAAAGGCCCTGCGAGCTTCCTGGTCAGCATTTTCAATCTCTAATTATAACTTTGCATGATGGCTTCACTTAATACTTGTCAGGTGGGGCTGGGAGTAATTGATGGTTTGAAACTCAATCTTCAGCAGCCACCACCAAGGTATTGAGGCTTAATTCCTCTTATGTTCTTAGAGAAGCTGCTGAAAGCGAAGAGGAAACGTATGCTATCCTCCATCCTAGGGAAGCACAGGGACTTTATTAGAGTGTAGTAAAATATTTATAGGAACTTTAGAGCTTGTGGGGCTCAAGGACTGAATTCACCTCACTCCTTCATTGGTACTCTTGCTTCCAGGGCAATCTGTCATGGGGTGGTCTGGGTATGTGACTTTGGAAATCCTGCTTTTTTTTTTTTTTTTTAAGATTTTATTTATTTATCAGAGAGAGAGGGAGAGAGCGAGCACAGGCAGACAGTATGGCAGGCAGAGGCAGAGGGAGAAGCAGGCTCCCTGCCGAGCAAGGAGCCCGATGTGGGACTCGATCCCAGGATGCTGGGATCATGACCTGAGCTGAAGGCAGCTGCTTAACCAACTGAGCCACCCAGGCGTCCCTGGAAATCCTGCTTTTAATGAACAAATGAGGAAAGGTGTGTGCTTTTTCTCTGGAAAGAATATTTTTCTCGCCCACTGCCTTCAAAAGAAGATAAAAATGTGCTAACATACAGAATAGAAATAAAGGGACTATTCTGAAACAGAGACGGAAGGATTTTGACTAGAGAAAGGACCATCGGTGATGTTAGAGGATTTCTTTAATTCAAAGAATAGGCTTAACTTTTTGTTCAGAAGGGAACTTTGTGTCTCAGTCTTGAGTTGTGAGTTTCTGTTTTACCAAACTCGTATTCTTATTGCTGGCTTCACGGTCTCCCCCTCACCTTCCCTTAATCCTCCATGTTGCTTTGTTGGAATTTATTGTCCTTCTGGCAAGCCATCTCATTCGTTTCCATACTGCCTCTTCCATCAAAGGTAAACTAAGGTAACTTCCTTAGCCTATTCCAGATGCTTCACCCATCCACCCACTCATTCATAAAACATGAGTCACCCGTTGGCTTGATGGCACAGGTACAAACACAGGGCAGTCCCCACTCTCAAGGGACTCTGTTTAGTGACACGGTTTCGAACCATCTGGCAACTTTACAAACTACATGAAATATTTAAGCTATGTTAAGATTCTCAGAGACTGTCACCATTCCTCCATGCCGGAGGGTTCTGAGGAGCTGACACATGTGTAACACTAACCTAGTGGACAAGATGTAACTATGATTCCTTGACCTGAATCTAGAAGTCCTCAGTGTGCCAAGTGCTGGGAAAGAGAGCTGAAGGAAGGCCGGGAGAAGTCTGGAACCTCAGCAAAGAACAGGCAATCAGTTCATAGAAAGAGAGTTCCATTTTCCTCTAGTTCTGCAGCTGTAGATAAGATACCGTATTCCCAAGAATTGGGCTTTTCCCAGAGCAGAGCTGTAGCAACCTATTATCAGCTTACCTGGAATGATTCACATTCTCTCTCTTAACATTCTCCCTGGCCAAACTAGCCAGGTCAGGGATAAACCTCAGGACCCCCGGTGGGATTCTGATACCTAGCTGCAGCACTGGTACTCCAGCCCAATAAGAAACCACTGTTTTTATGAAGTCCATGATCCTTCATGCCAAAAAGCGCACTAAGACGTCAATCGAAGCGGAGGCTAACCTCCAAAGGCAAGGGTTTCAAAGAGCATTCCAGATTTCACCTCACTCTTCAGCCCATCCTTGAATTCAGCATCTATGTACTGCTAATGGTTGTTAAATTAAAAGGCAGTCATGTAATAGAGCAGTTCCAATAACCAGAGTTCAGCTGCCTTCTGCCATATGGCTTTGGGTATGAAGTGATTAAACTAGAATGTCCAGAGCCTCTGCTGCTGGGCTGTTTAATGGCGCTATGCGTTATGAGCCCCGAGATGACAGGAAATCTCTTTTGACTTCCCATTCCCGGGGGGGGGGGAGTGAGTCCTTTTGGCCTACAGGGGCTTACACCCTCCTCCAATCCCTAGGACTTGACCACTCAGGTTGACCCTGTGTATATCCTAATGACTGACACAGGACTGGCCCTCAGGATAGAGACAGGAACCTCCACTACGCAGCCATTCCCAGAAGTACAATCCATAGTGACTAATAAAGCAAGCAGCGAGAGCGGAACACCCAGCACAAACCCTGGAGATAAGGACAATTAGGGGCCCATTCCATGGGTGGCAGCCGAGAGCAGGGCGAAGGCTGATCCCTTAGCTAATGGGAATGGTTCCCCGACCTTGAGCACATCTCGCGGTGCCGTGCACTCTGCTGAGTACGGTAGCCTGTGTCACTTCATAATCTTCCCAACGACCCCTATCCAGGACATATTATTATCATCCCCGTTTTACTAGCAGCAAAGCAGCCTTAGAAGAATTAAGTCAACTGACCAAGGTCACAGCTAATTAGTGGTGGAGCGCAACTTCAAACTCAAGCCCGCTGGACTGCAGAGCCCAACTTTTTTAACCACAATGTCGCTTGAACATGTCTGCCAGTTTCTTTTTTTCTTTCTTTCTTTTTTTTTGTAAAGATTTTATTTATTTATTTGACAGACAGACATCACAAATAGGCAGAGAGGCAGGCAGAGAGAGAGAGGAGGAAGCAGGCTCCCTGCTGAGCAGAGAGCCCGATGCGGGACTCGATCCCAGGACCCTGAGATCATGACCCGAGCCGAAGGCAGCGGCTTATTTATTTATTTGTCGGGGGAGGGGGAGGTGCGCAGAGACAGCACAAGCAGGGAGAGCTGCAGGCAGAGGGAGAAGCAGGCTCCCCACTGAGCAAGAAGCCTGATGCTGGGCTCAGTCCCGGGACCCTGGGACCGAGACCTGAGCCAAAGGCAGACGTTTAACTGCCAGATGTCCCTGCCAGTTTCGTAGTTAAGGGTAACTGGGGGGAAACATCACTATGGGTATTTTTTGGTTCCTTGCTTCCAAATATGATTAGTAAACTATGTGTGATCCTCACTTCAGTGGGCAGACTTCGTCATTTTCAACACACCCTTTTGTTGGCTTCATCAACCCCGAAGTTCAGGAATCATTTTAAGTGCTACCTCCAGATACCAGATCCAGCAAACCATACCTATTTCCAACAGGATTCTGGAACTCAGAAAGGGCCCAAAATGGGAAACTATCACCTGTTTAGTGTTCTGCCTCAATATGGCTTTTTCAATGTGATACTCTCAATGTGATACTTTCTCAATGTGATATTCATTATAGTAGTATACATACTTTTAGCAATATAATACAGTTCCAGTCCCCAAGGATCTTATACTCCTACTGGGGAGCCTGGAGACAGGTCAGTAATACTCAAGAACATGAACAGCTTAAGCCCTCAATGGCCCAGACAGTATGAAAGACATGCAGAGAATCAAAAGACCTCAAAAGAAAGTCCTTGTTTCTTTGGTGTATGAATGACCAAACTCACAAACTCATCCTGCCAGACTAAAATCAGAAAAGGAACTCTTGTTCATATACTTTACTTGGCATCAATAAATCACTTAAGGTCACAAACAATCTGAAACTTTGTATGCCCCTTGTTGAAAGTCTTGTATAGCTTTAAGAAGGCTGTAGGCACTATACCAATCAATCTTTTGGAAATTTCTAGCATAATTCTGAGAGCTAGAAAATTCTTACAAAAGACAGAGGCACTATCTCACCCTTAGTAAATAAGTTTTCTTACCTGATAGGCCCTGCTTCATTAACTTTTAACTGGTGCTTTTAATATTCAGTTTGTACTTTTAAACTTTTAAAGCCTTTATCAGATGTTCTTTGAAGCCAAATGCACAACACTAAAATGCACATGTTTCCAACGTGATCAGATTTCTTTTAAACCTATTCGCAAAGACCTTGAGAGGACAAAGAATGTATTTAATGATAGGAACAAGCATGGCGCCAGTAATGAATGGTTTGGTTCTGCCAATAATACCCAAAACTAAAGCAATAATTTTTTAAAGCCTTGTTTTGCCTTAGCAATTTAAAATAAAGTATTTTCACATGTATTATCTTATTTAGTCCCTATGACAACCATAGAGCCAAGCAGAGTGAGTTTTATTTTCTCCATTTTAAAAAAATATGGTTTGGAGCCTCCAAATAATGGAGCCAAGCTTACAAAACCAATGTATGGCAGAGCCGGCACCAGAATTCGGGCCTCTTGGCTCCCAGCCAATTGCCATTTCAATTCATGTCTTTATATCAAACAATATAACTTCTATTCCTGTGTGATCTCGTCAAGGACAGGTTTAAGTCTTACTTGTCTTTACATCCCTGGTACCTGACTTGGGACAAGTAAGAGTTTATGGTGGACCAGAATTAAAGACACTTTGTGCTCATGTCTGTGCTTCTCACAATCACTATTACTAGTTAGTTGGGTTGAGCTAAGACTAATAAGGCCATAGTTTTTGGTTCTAATTACCCATGGGACAATTAACTTTCTTGTATCCCATGGCCAAACGATGGTTCCCAAATATAACCAGTCATCTGACTAACCTATTCCAAGAGGGATCTGGCAAATTAGTGGACAGTCCAATTTATCTCCCTAAATCCATCCATCCATACTGGAGAACAGGGACTGTCACACCAGCACCTAACAGGGACTGTCACTCCAGCACCAGGAAACACCCTCATCAACAGTCTCTCCCAGGAGGATTCCTAGATGGCCTTCTAGACCAGTGGCCATGATCTGTCCCCAGTGACACCTCCCCTCAACCTGGCAAAACTGATGAGAGCTGAATTGGTGCTTGTCCCAAAAGCAGTCAATGGGCGGCCAAAAACCTTTGAAATGTTCTGGCAAGAAGGCCTTGCCCCATCTGAAATGATGGGGGTTTACAGAGCTGATCAAATAGCCCTTATCAGAAATTCAAAGTGAAGATACAAGGAAAGAGTAACTTAGGAACAAGAAGAGAGAGACTCAGAAGTGGAGACACTGATGGTGAAGCACTGGAGTAGGGACCGTGGGGAGACCTCCCACCTGGGCTCTGACCAGGGTTATAAAGCCAATGGCTGTATTTCAAGCCAGAGTTGGGTTTTCTTCCCTTCTGGGCCAGTAGATCCTTAACCTTTTGGGATCTTGATCCTTTTGATAATCTGATGAAAGATACAGGTCCTTTTCTCAGAAAAATTTATCTACAAGAATTTAGACCAATGATTGATTTAATTTCAAGGGATTTCTTGGTCCCCTAAAATTTAACCCCAGACCCACTGAAAATCTATGAAACACAGGGCAAACACTCTTGCTTAACCTGTTCATCTCTCACGTGATCTCCGAAGTTCAGCATGAAGTATAGGGCTGGGAATACAGTGAGTATAACATACATCTTGGCTGAATGAGTGAGTAAGTCAATAAATAAAAGAAGTACAGTTTGGCATTCATGCTCTGTTGCTAGTGCATTAGGAATATCCTTTTCCTATTTTATGAAATATTTTATTAACATATCTGGGAAGCATGGCTGGAAGGAATACCTGTTACCTGTAGATACCTCAGTGGTGTTTATGCCATGAGCACAGTTGATGGCATACGATCACCTTCCACATCCAAAACTAGAAGGGCATTGCACCTACCAGTACACCGATGAGAACTAGGAAATGTCATAGCCCACAAGGGTAACCCTACTTTTCCAGTAGATAAAGATGTGAAAATTCACTCGGTTTTCTACTTGAGATATACATATGTAGATATAATGATTTAGAATTTAAACTACTTTTTCTTAATATACAACTCTAAAAACAATACTGATTAACACTCTGATTTCTGACTTTCAGGAGGGAAAAAACTAGTTATTTCCAATAGTCTGGAATTCAATTTTAGGTTGAACATTAGCTGGCTTCTCGTTCAGACAGATGGAAACAGAGAGAGAGTAGCCTACTTTCTTTTGGATAGTCTGGCTGGCTTTATTTGGGATATTACCCATCTGAAGATTGACCAGGGTGTAAACGGAGGGCAAGACTATGCCACATAGCATTGTATCTGCTCCTCTTTCCACCGCCAACCTAAGTGTACTACAAATAGAGGGATTTTAAGTCAATTTATTTAGTGGCCCATCAAGTGTGGAGAACAGATCTGCTTTTGGATTTGGGGAGGAAAACAAAGAGAAATGCAGTGAATGGCAATGATCTCAAAATTTTTAAAAAGTATTGGCAGTTATCATTTTAAACTGATTACATTTATGAGTAAAAATCTATCCAGTGGTTAATCATTTTTAAAATGCTTCATCCTTTATCGTACAACTCTTGTGTAAAAAGCTGCACGTCACTTTAAGTTATCACTGCAGGATGTGGCATACATCAAGTTTTCATATAAAGAGGTTCCCCCCGCCCCGACCTTTGGATCAAATACTGTAGCAGTGTAAGAAGAATACAGTTCCATTCATTCACAATATGCACCCTATGGGGATGCATTTGTCTCAACACTTCCTCAAGGACACCAGGGGCACAAAATATGGTACTGTGCTTCCTTCCATCCAAGCAGCACAAACAGTCTCTCATTAATATATTTAAAGGCCATTAACAGGAAATCTGTATTTGGTTTGTGGCAAAGCTACTAACCTCAAAGACCTAATTTTTGCTAGCTATTGAGTCACTTAGCTTCCTAGGCATAACATTTATTCTTTTAATGTGATCTTCAAAATATGACTGCTGTTTTTAACATGTGTGTGGGGTGAGAAGGAGTGATGAAGCCAATATTTCCTGAATATTCTTTATGTAACAGGGACTTTGCAAAAATGATGTCATCCTAAGGAATTCTTTTTACCCGGTTTACATACCAGAAAGTTGAGCTACAGAGAGGTTAAGGTGCTTGCCTAAGGTCATATAACCAGAAAACAACGGAGTCGGGATTCAAGTCAGTACACTGTGCCTTCAAAGTTTAGGTCCTGGCCTCTTGCTGTCTCCCCAGCAGGGCCCCTGACAGGGAATGGTTGTCTGAATCACCTCCATTATTACAAATCATGCATTAAAGACCAGGTCTGTTTGACAAGGTTAAAAGATAAAGACTCCAATTCCCTACTCTCATAGTCTTGAGTGGAGTGTGACCCACATGTTGGTCTTAGGCCCCTCCCTTTCCTACTAGAGGGGGGACGGGGAAGCATGCTGAGTCTCTTCAGTCTAAGAAAAAAAAAACCCAACTGGTCAGAGCAAAGAGCTGCTCTGACCCAGCAGTGGAAGGCCAAGTTAAAGAACAGAAAGGTGTAACCTAAACCCAGAACTTGGCTCTCGGGGTGAAAGGCCTCCCCACGGGACTTCGGCCATGGCATGCTGCAACAGCACTGAGAGCTAGCTCCCGAGTTGAGACTCAGATTCCATTTCTGCCTCCAGTAAGATATTGTAGGGTGACCTTGGGCCTGACCCTTGACTTCAGTGTTCTCGTCTTTGGAGTGAGGGGTAGCGATGTCTGCCTAGCATCCATCTTCTAAGTTTGTTTTTGGAGCCGACATTAGCATAGAGGTTAGCTCTCCCTATACACACAGCAGACGTTGCACCAAAGATCAGACCATCAGGCTCTATCCTCTTGGCAATCGGTACATTCAGACCCCAAACCCTTGCAAACAATCCCACATTCTCCCATCAGCAACCTTTGGTAATCAGAAATATTATAGCATCACTGCTGTCCAGGATCAGAACTTAAGAAGTTGAAAGGTCCAGGAAGATGCGGTGTCTTGTCTCCACATCAAGTAAACAGCCTGGGGTACTGCTTTCTGACAGGTGGCAACACTCATGGGGCACCAAGGAAGGAGCTATGTTTACAGAACACTTAATATCCTGAAAGGCATTGGATATATGGGGGTGCCCATATCCCAGTAACCCAATCCCCTGGCCCTGGACCAGTGGTGAACTCAAGATGATCTCTACCATTTGCTTGGCTGTCCCCATGTCTCCAACCTGTGAAATGGCTGATGGCTCCGGAGAATGACCCCAACCAATCAAAAAAAAAATAGGTTACCCAGCCAGTAGAAAGAGAAAGGGGACCTTTGAGAAAATGTGTCTGATGTTCAAAGGAAAAGTAGGGCAGCCTTTTGAAATGATTTTCATAGTCTTTAAATGAGAGAAATAAATTACCAGAACTAATAGTTATAGACAGCAGGACCGGCAGCCAGACTAAGCTCTGTATTTCCATGATTCTTACACCTGTTGGGGAGCACCCGGTGGGCCCACACTACATGAGGCACTTAATATATATTGTCTAAACTAATCCTCATGACAATATATCATCCTCTGGCATGAACCAGCAACACGACCTTGAGCCAACATTGACATCTCTGGGTCTGGTCTTCTTCTCAGGCCAAGGAAAGAATTACCAACATGTATGCCAAAATCCCCAAGGCTTGGGCCAAGAAATGGAACAGAGAGGAAGACAGTGAGCCACGCTGAGGGCGTAGATAGCTCTCATACAGAGGGGGAGGGGAGAAGCAGCGTAAAAAAATGGGAGACTATCTAGGGAGAAACAGAAAGGCAAATTCAATAAGCACTTTCAAAGTATGGGTCTCAAAACAAGAGTCTTTCTTCCTTGGAATATTACTGTTTTGTGCCAGCTTAGGAAGCCTGACTACCTCCCGTCTGCTTCAGAAAATAGACAGGATAACAGGAAACAGTTTCAGATTCCACAGTGATTATAGCTACTTAAGTTTGTCTTACCAAATACTGTCTCAAACAGATGGTATGTAACATTTGATTAAGGGCTTATCCTGCAAGCCCAACAGGGAACATTTCTTCCCCTCTTAATATAGAAAAGATTCGGAGAAGAAAGGAAATAAACTGACATCTTTGCTCATATTCTATGTATGTCAGTTTTGCTCGTGTGTGTGTGCCTTTCCTGAAATGAATCTATGCTTATTATGCAAGTCAAGATCAAACTACATAATAGTGACACCAGAGAATCTTGGAGAAGAAGGATATGGAAGATCACCTCATCGAGCTCAGAGATGGAGACTGGGAAAGGTTAGCTGATGTTCCCAAGGTCATACTGTGGCAAACTTGGGACCAGGTCTTCTAACTCAGGGTCTGGCATTCCCACCAGCCTTTATGTGTGCATAATGTTCAACGTGGGGAAAACACACAAATTTGTCAGCACCATTTTTACTAAATTAGCACCAATCTCCGAGGAGCAATTACCAGAACTTGAAGCTGATGGGTAATGCCATTCAAGTCCAGTTAATGAGCCAAAAGCTTGGTTCTTCAAAAACACTTAACATTAATCAGCATTTGGCTTTGGTTTGTGACAAATGTTTTCAAAACATCACAGACAATTACAATATTCTTAGCTTTGCCTAGTGTAAATACAAAATGAAAGAAAGTCAGAATTTCATACATGACAGTCTCCAGAATGGAAATAATGAGTCCCACAGAGAAGGTACAATGTGTTCATCGTTCTAGAGGCCAAATGTAATTTGGGAACTAACGAGGTCACTGAGAGATTACAAAGTGTGAGCCTTCTGCTTGGTGAGGATGAAAAGGCAAACAGGATCAGCCACATAAGGCAGTTAGAAAGGAATTACCCCAGGCCTCATGCCCATGTCCCACTCCCAGGCTCACCACCTAAGCCTGTGGTCACCAGCAGTGCCCCAGAGAGGAAGGTTTCCCAGCATCTAGTGGGGGGAGAAAGGAAACTGAACACACGGTGGCCTGGCGCTGGGAAAGCAGCAAAGGAGAGGAAGTGGGGGTGGGGGGTGTGGAGAGAGTAGGAGGGGGTTCCTGGGTGGCTCAGTGGGTTAAGCGTCTGCCTTTGGCTCAGGTCATGATCTCAGGGTCCTGGGATCAAGTCCCACATTGGGCTCTCTGCTCAGCAGGGAGTTGCTTCTCCCTCTCACTCTCATTCTGTGCCCTCCCTCCCTCCTTCCCTCCCACCTTCTCTCGCTCTCGCTCTCAAATAAAAAAATAAATAAATAAAATCTCTCTAAAAAAAAAAAAAAAAAAAAAGTAGGAGGATAATGCCTTAGCTCCAAGCCCCAGATTCCAAGAAGAGTTCTTATGCAATTTTGTCCTCTGGATTTCCTGGGGCAGTTCATCTATGACCTGCCCATCTATCTATCTACTCTCTATCATTACAAGCTAAAACCCAGTTGTGGTTAATGTTAGGTTTTCTAAAAGACAGAGGATTGCTTCATTCACTGGGCTTAAACAGCATTACTCACCAACTAGTTTTATATTAATAAAAAGTGTGTTAATCAATTAACCAGTCATTGTTGATCAGCCCATTAATAGTTAACATTTATTGAGAAGTCACTGTGCCAGAAACAACACTAAATGCTTTCTCCTGTATTTCCTCATTTATTAGCCACTATGACCCTGTAACATGATAATAATGATCAGAGTCACTTTCAGGAATTTATTCAATGCATACATTAAGCACCTGTGGATATGACGCACTGTTCTAGGCATTGGGGATATAGCAGTGAAGGAAACATGCAAAGTCCCTCCTCTCTCTTAGGTAACTTATATCAGTTAGCTATTGCTGCATAACAAATCTCCCTTAAACTTACTGGCTAAAACAATTAGCATTCACTATTGCTTATAAATGTATGGGCTCCCTGACCTTGGATGGCTCACTCACACATCTGTAGCCATCTAGCAGACTGGCTGGTGGAGAAGAACCTGCCCTGGGAAGACTCCTCTTTATTCCACGAGGTTACCATCCTCCAGCAGCTCTCCTGAGTGTATCCTTTTTTTTTTTTTTTTTTAAGATTTTATTTATTTATTTGACACACAGAGAGAGATCACAAGTAGGCAGAGAGGCAGGCAGAGAGAGAGGGGGAAGCAGGCTGCCACTGAGCAGAAAGCCCGATGTGGTACCCAATCCCAGGACCCCGAGATCATGACCTTAGCTGAAGGCAGATGCTTTAACCCACTGAGCCACCCGGGTGCCCTCCTGAGTGTATTCTTTATGGCAAATGTGGGAGTCCTGAGAGAGTGAAATGTGCCAATCTTCTTGACACCTAGACTAAGAATTAGCACAGTATCTTCTGCCACATTCTATTGGCCAAAGAATGCCATAAGTCCACCCCAGATTCAAGGGTGGGGAAACAGAGTCCACTTCATGATGGGAAGAGTCACGTTGGAAAACACATGGATACAGGGAGGTCATTAATAACCCCCATCAGTGACATAGGTAATGATGGCTGACATGATGTTAAGGAATTCATGACAATAGTTCATTTGAGTCTCACAGGTACCCTGTGAGGCAAGTTCTACTATCAATCTTAGTTTTCTAGATAAGGAAATTGAGGCCTCGAGAGGTAAAGATTTGCCAAACATCTATAGAAATACCATGATGTAGCCAAGTTTCAAACCCAAGACTGTAGTGCCTGAGCACCGAACCACTGTGTGCTTCTCTCTACCTGGGCACTTCAAGAGGGAGAGAAAGTACAAAATACGACCAGTATCTGCAAGGCCCTTCCTGGCCTACTGGGGACACATCATATAAATCCCTGAAGAATCAGTAACCATACATGCCTCTAAGCTGTACTTCCTTGATAACTGCCAACAGGACTGAGGATAAAGGAAGCCAAGACAAGAGCCAGAAGCTTCCATGACTAGAGGGAGACTAACAGAACTTTGAAGGTCAAGGACAGGGAACAGCAAATGGCATCCCCCTAACTTCTATGTAAAGAGGTTTCTGCATCTTTCTTGCTTACTAATAAACTTCAATTTTCCCAGAATGGCATTCAGTATTTCTAACACATGGATTTATACAGCTTAGCACTTCATTCAGTGGCAAGCAATAGAAAATCTGACTACCAGTGGTTTTTACTCAAATAGGGATTTTTTTTTCCCCACACGCAAGGCATGCGAAGGAAAGCAGTCCGGGGCATCCCTGGAACCAGGGGATGTTATCAAGGAACCGAGATCTTTCTCCTCTGCCATCCTCAAAACATATCCTCATTCTTGTGGGTGGGGAGGTGGGGCCTAATGGTGCCAGGATGGGTGGTATGCCCACAGGGAATTGTGTGCATGCCTAAGTAGGAAGAAGAAAAGACAGGAAGCCCAAGATGAGCATGCAAGCACACCCAGCCCCACTGTTTAAATGTTTTAATGTTTTCCTTTGACATCCACCAGCTCACACTCTCTTTACTCTCTTTGGCTGGCAATTGGTAATGCATAGCTGCAAGGGAAGCTGGGAAAACTGGTGTTTCCATTTTCTAATTCCACAGTATGTGAAAACAAGGCAAAACAGGGCTGGAATTGGCTTTTTGATGCCCTAGTAAACTGAAGCTGCCAACCCAAGAGCACTTCAGTCAGTTGCTCTCCTGGCTCCCTTTTTTCCTGATGCCCTTCTCCCTTCATGGACTGTGGAAATTTTTCTGTGACTTTCCTGATGCCTAATGGCAGGCATGACTTCTATCAAGCCCCCTTAATCCTTTCTCTCTGCCCCTGCTGTTGTGGCATTTAGCACTTTCTACCTTGAATTGTACCTCTAGTAGAATGCAAACTCTTCCCATGAGCACCTCCTATAGCTCCTGGCACATGCAGACATTGTGATGGGAAGGGATCAGACACCATGACGCAGTACATGTGGACGACAAGGGAAGGAAGAGTGGCCCCAGTAATTTGAGGATTGTCAGGGGCAGAAGACTGGTAAAATGGTGGTTACCATCTGTAGTAACAGGACACTGCTGAGCTCTGTTTCAGACTTGTTGAGCATGAGTTGATCACCGAACGCACAAATGGGAATTTGAAACACATTTCTGGTCTTAGGATAAAAGTTAGATCTGAGTTATAGGTTTGAAACTCATTGCCAAAAAGGAAGATTCAAAGTGGGAATCTATTGATGATTCTACCCACAATCAGAGAAGACCCTGGTGAAAGAGGAAGGAGCAAGCTCCAAAGACCAAGTAAATGTCAAAAGCAAAGCTGGACCATGACATAGGCTTGACATCACCAGGATTTTGCCGGGCAGGGAACACTGGCTCTGTGCTTGTCCAAGTGGTCAGTGTGTTCTCATGAAGAACAATGGAGGCCAGACTTGAGCAAGTATTTTCAATGCAAACTATAATTGCAAGATAACTAAGGATGGAAGCAACAGACATGCTCCTCTAAAGCAATAAACAAACAAGTGTCTCATTTCCTCACCTGGCAAATGGCAGAACCCCAACTGAAATTGGCTTAAAACTGGCTTATTTAAAAGAGAACTTACTGGCCCATGAAAGAGCATGGATGGCTTCTGCTTCAGGCATTGCTGGATTCAAGGCCCAAGGAATGTCTTTAAGACCATCTCTCATCTCTCTTCATTCCTAATTCTCTCTTAATGTTGGATTCATTCTCCCTTAATGCAGATGACTTTCCCCATACATCAAGGAAAACTGACGGAAAGCAACTCTAGTGTACAACATCTTTTTTTTTTTTTTTTTAAAGTAGGCTCCACACCCAGCTCAGAGCCCAATGTGGGGCTTGAACTCACAACCCTGAAATCCTGAAATCAAGACATAAGCTGAAATCAAGAGTTAGACACTTAACTGACTGAGCCACCCAGGCATCCCAAGTCTACATCTTTGCAGCTTGTGATTTCAAGACAGAAGAGAGTTCTATAAGCTCCTCAATGTCAGATCACAAGGAGGAATCTGATGGGCCCTTCTAGGTTTCCTGCCTTTCCCCAAGTCAAGGGAATGAAGTGTGCTGACTGACTGAGCTGAGGTCACACACTCACTTCTCTGGAAGTTGCGGGTCTGAGGGCTCTCCATTAAAACATAGTTCTGTTGGCAGAACAGAGAATTACTAGATGGGCAAAAACAACATAGTCTTCTAAGGCCTGTTACAAATAGGCTTTGACCATTTGGGCCTTGCTTCCTTGTTGGGATTCAGACACACAGAGCCTATTGATAATTCAACAGTGAAGATCTGCTTGACTCACTGCCCTGGCGTCCACTTGCCTGTTTAGCTGGTCAACAACCTCTTTACCTCGCTCCAGGCTTCCAGACATATTCCAGGAAGAGGAACTAAACAGAGCCTTGGGCTTAGTCAGCCTCAAGCCAGCCAGTCTCAAGGCTTGCTATTGTCAGTAACTGAATTTAGCCCCAGCCTTATAATTACATCCCTTTGAGACTCTATTTGGCTCCTCCCCATGCCTTCCTGAGCTATATCTTGGATTCCTGCTCTACGTACCATTTCCTCTGGGCCTAGGATATTACTTTATTCTCTCCTGGTATAATCCCCTTACTAAGGAGCATGACTAGTCTCCACTCTTTCATTCAATAGCTACCTGTAGGAGAGCTGTCTGCAGCCGGATACCGAACTCAGCTAACGTGTCACGCCTTCTTCCTGTTGCCCACTGGCTGGACCACCCCTGTGCTATCTCTGGAGGCTGGTTCAGATTCTGAGTCCCACCCCAATTATGACAGCCTAAAGAAGTTCCTCGGTCCCTAAATATATGGAGCAATTGGGGCACATGGAACAGCATTCTTGGAAGCACCCAAACTGTGTTTACTGCCTTGTAAACATTTAAACTTCCCAGTGGAGCCATCAGAAGTGGGAAGAATGTCCTACTCCCCTACTTCATTATCGCACTCTGTCACAGGGGCCTTTAAAGATTTTGTTCTGCTGGGTATCAACGGATTGAATCCCTCCTAAATCACACCCTGCCCTTCAGACCCAAGCCCTTTTGCCATAGAGTTCGGACCCTGTTGTGGGACAGCTACCACCAGTTCCTTCCATCTCCGTCACATCTCTTTCAAGGGCCTTACACACATACAAAAAATCTCTTCCCTTTTCCTTCAGGAAAAGAGCAAAGAACTCTTGCATATTGGTGCATAGAAACAGACTCAATCAGATCTGCTCCATTAATTTTCTAAACATGCCTGGACATGAACTCCAGCAGAAGAATAGGCCTGGGTTTAGGCTGAAATCTCTGCAAGGAGAAGAGAGGCATGTTAGTAGAAAACTGTTTCCCAATCTCAGTGTACACTATCAAAACATTCTTGGTATGTGCATTGGCTACCTGACACACATCACTTAACAACCTCTCAGGCCTATCTCCCACTGCAGGCCGTGCTGTGGCACCAAGTTCCATATGGTCTTTGTCCATGGATGTAATCTGATTGTGTCTTCCCTGCCCGCCCCCACATGCCTTTTGCAGCCCCTCCCAGGTATTCTTTTATGCAAAGTGCATTATACTTAGGGAAACCCTCTTAACACTAACACATTCCAACCTAGAAGTCAGGATGCCAGTGGGACCACCTTTGACCAATAGATAACCGAAGCAAATGAAGAGATACTTTCCTCTTTTGTCTTCCAGGCAGGCATTATTTTTAAAGATTTATTTATTTATTTTAGAGAGAGAGAGAGACAGAGACAGAGAGAGCACAAGTGGGAGGGGCAGAGGGAGAGGGAGGGAGAATCCCAAGCAGACTCCTGCTGAGTGCCAAGCCTGATGCGGGGCTTGAGCTGAAACCAACAGGCTGACGTTTAGCCAACAGGTGCCCCCAGGCAGGCATTTCTGAGACACAATTCATAAGGCTCCTGAGATGATTCCAGGGATACAGAACAGAAGTTTTCTACAACAGTGGGCCAACCAATAACACATCCTTGTATTGGTTTTCCCTCCCTCCCTGCCACACGTCCCTTGTTCCCTACTCATCTTTGGGATCACTTTTCAAACCAAGTATCTCAGTTTCAGCTTTTGGGGAAGCTCAAGTTAAGAGATAAGGATATCATGGCTTCTCGGTAACTGTCTAAAAGAACAAATAAACCTTTGGTACCAAAGATCTAGTTTCAAATTCTATCTAACTGTTAAGACCACAGACAAATTACTAAGCCACTCTGAGGCCCAATTTCCTCATCTTTAAAAAGGGATAACGTGATGGACCCCACTGCATTTGTCTAAGTATTAAACTGGGTCATCTGTGTGAGGAGTCAAGCAAGGACGGCCACCACAGGGTTGGTTGCATCCAATCAATATTCATTCTCTTCTCTTTAGTCTCACCTTTTGCTCCTCAGGGCGCTTTTTTTTTTTTTAATCAGAGAGTTGAAGGGTAGAAATGAAAATCAACCTAAGAAAGGGATAGCTGTGTGTACAACAGAAAATATTTCAAATGTATATACTTAGCAGTACATGGATATAGAATTCCATTAAGCTGAACACTTAAAATTTGTGTACTTTACATAAGTTATATTGTAATTAAAAAAAAATTAAAGCACTGGAATATTTAGGGAAGGGATCCATCATTGTTCCAGAACATACATTAAAATAAAGACACAGTGAGATGGACAACTAGAGTCTTCTGTCACAACAAGAGCTCTTTCCTTTAATAAGTTTTAAGTGAAAATGACTTTATTAACATATAAATATTTAAATCAAATATATATATTATATATAAATATAAAATACATATTGTATATAATATATAATAGATATATATAACAAATAGCCAATAAAACATTTTTTTTTAAAGATTTTATTTATTTATTTGACAGAGAGAGATTACAAGTAGACAGAGAGGCAGGCAGAGAGAGAGAGAGGAGGAAGCAGGCTCCCTGCTGAGCAGAGAACCCAATGCGGGACTCGATCCCAGGACCCTGAGATCATGACCTGAGCCGAAGGCAGCGGCTTAAACCACTGAGCCACCCAGGCGTCCCCAATAAAACATTTTTTACTTAAAATGTGTTAAACAATTCTTTCTCTAATGGAAATATAAGTTTCAAATAACACATGTTAACATACATTAATTATATTAATAATAATATGGAAAAATCAATCATAAATGCTACAGAAAAATTATATATATATATATAAATAAACTGGTTACTATATGAGCTACCTTATTTTTAATAAAGGACTTTGAATCTGAACTAATGAAAAGACAAGCAAATCACTGGGGTTAAATCAAGAAGACAATGTAGCCCCCTCGTGCCATTATTTAATTATACTCTGTCTCAGCCAGGAGTAGACATCTAAGGGAGCTCTCAGCAGCTATAGGGTGAAAATCGCATTCTTGGAACATGGTTCAAATACCAGTGAAATTATGCACAAGCATGGAAACAAGTCTCTAGATGCTGGAGAGTCATGGTCTAACAAGCAGAGCCGGGAGGGCAACAACCATGGTAGGAGCTGTGGGCCTAGACTCCGTCCCCCAGGGCTAGGTCAGCCAGGAGCCCCACACGGGCCTCCCAGATCCCACAATGTGCCAACAGCCCTTGGGCTCCTGACCACACAGGGGGACCAACGTGCCGGCAGTGTTAGCCCAAGACACACACCAGCAGTGGTGAGAGAATCACAGATGTGGGTGGGCAGTTCAGTCGTGCCAGACCCCCCCCCCACCACGCCCCACATGCTGGAGGAGCCTGAGCCCAGGAAAGCCTGGAGAGAGGAGAGAAGCTGTGAATGAGAATAAAAGTCAAACTATCTGGACCCAGCTTTTTAAAAGCTCCGAATTTGGGGGTGCCTGGGTGGCTCAGTGGGTTAAAGCCTCTGCCTTCAGCTCAGGTCATGATCCCAGAGTCCTGGGATAGAGCCCTGCATCCAGCTCCCCCTGTCCCCCCCCGCCCCGCTCCCCTCCAACCCGCCTTTCTGGCAGCGATGGACAAGGGACAAGACTCCTCTCCTCACTTTCTTGCTGATGGACTTGCTGAGAGGCCTAGAGGGGAACGTAGAAAGCGAATGGGAGTTTTTGTCCCCTCCCTTCTGTTAAATTCTAACTCCCCTCCCCTCTCCCACTCGGCCAGTCTAGTTGTCCGCCTCAGGCGGTCTCTGCCAGCCAGGCCAGGCCTGATCTTGTTCTCTGAATGTTTGAAGCTGGGACAGCTAAAAGGAAATTCTGCTCTCATTCCAAAGTCGCTTCATCTTCATGGGGAAAAATTTTTTTTCAGGGAAAGGTAAATGCAGCCAATCTGAGAAATCTTGGTTGATTATTTACTATTTACGACCTAACCTTCGAAAGCCTCCACTGGAAAATGGAGGGCAAGTATTTATACAGTTCACAGCCCAGGGAAGTTCTTTTTCCCTGCGTGATCACCTGGACTAAGGCAGGTAGGCCAATTCTGTGACCCCCTCCGTTTTCCAAAATGCCTCCCAGTGGCTCACAAAGCTGAAGGCGGGCGGTTTTTACATCATTCCTGAATTACTGATGGAGCTTGGCAAACTAGCTTCCCCTGTGCCCATGATGATCCCTGGCTAATCTGTCAGCACAAAAGGGAAGCTGTCAACAGAGGGCTAATGAAGACTTACTATAAAAGAAAACTTTCTTGAAGTGAACTACCCAAATGGAATTATGACTTTTAATGTTTGGGAGGATGGTTCTCCAGTTTTGCAGCACCATTTCCCAGTACTTGACTTTTCAGGTCCAGCCTCTGTGCAGATGAGAACTGCTCCATGTTAGAAATACTATTATTATTACTCATCTAAAGCAATTACTCAAAATACCTAAATGCTGTTTGAAAAAAGTCAGGCAATAACACAGTGTAAAAACTCACGCTGCAGACTTATTTCAAGGGGTAGAGGGAACATCATCCATCCCCCTTAGGGTCCTTAAAAGATATAGTAAGTAAAGGGTGCCTGGGAGGCTCAGCAGGTTAAGCTCCTGCCTTTGGCTCAGGTCATGATCCTAGGGTCCTAGGAACGAGCCCCGCATTGGGCTCCCTGCTCAGCAGGGGACCTGCTTCTCTCTCTCCCTCTGCTGCTCCTTCTGCCTATTCTCTCTTTGTCAAAGAAATAAATAAAATCTTTTTTAAAAAAATACAGTAAGTAAAAGTAGAGTGGTTCATGTTACATTAAAGGCAAAAGCTAAGGTGACACGGTAAACAGACTTCACTAAATACCCAAATTGAAAGTACACTCTTTATTTTGACTGTGTCAGTTAGGAATAGCAATTGGATGCAAATAACAGGAACTAGGAGGGGCTAAAGCAAATCAGTGGTTTATTCTCACATATAAAGAAAGTCTGAAGGTATCGGAGCTTTAGAGACCCAAGTTCTATTTTTCTTTTTGCCATCCTTAGCCTCATGATCCAACACGGCAGCTGAAATCTCAGCCATGCCATCCATGTCCCAGGAAAGAAGAGAACGGAGGAAAAAGACAAAAGGAGTATCCACCCACAGAGTTGCCAGATTTGGCCAACAAAATTGCTATACATTATGTGAATATACTTTTATTAAAAATTATTCTTTGTTTATCTGGAATTCAAATTTAACCCGGGCATCCTGCATTTTATTGGGCAACCCTGTCCATCTACCAAGAGCTCCTTAGATCATTGGCCATCCCCCCTGCAAGGAAGGCTGGGAAGTGTAGTCTTAACCCGCTGAGCTACCCAGGTGCCCCCTGGGAAGTGTAGTCTTTTAACCAGACACATTGCCACATTAGAGTCCTTTCATTAAGAAGAAATAGAAAATAAATATAATGTAGGGAGCTAACAGTCTTTGCAGGAGTGAAGGTGAGTCTGAGGAAAGGATATCCATACTCCACACCCTCCGTGAAGCATTTCTTTCTTTTTTTTTAAGATTTTATTTATTTATTTGACAGACAGAGATCACAAGTAGGTAGAGAGGCAGGCAGAGAGAGAGAGAGGAGGAAGCAGGCTCCCCGCAGAGCCGAGAGCCCGATGTGGGGCTCGATTCAAGGACCCTGGGATCATGACCTGAGCTGAAGGCAGAGGCTTTAACCCACTGAGCCACCCAGGTGCCCTGAAGCATTTCTTAACTGCAATACCTCATGGTCACTGTGGCCTCTGAAAACATCCAGTCCTTTTGATCTCAGTTTTGGACACAAAGTATGATTTTTAATTTTTACTTCTTAATTTCTTTTTTTAGTAATCGCTACACCCAATGTGAGGCTTGAACTCACAACCCCAAGATCAAGCGTCCCACATTTTTCTGACTGAACCAGCCAGGCACCCCACAAAGTGTGATTTTTTTTTTTTAAGATTTTATTCATTTATTTGACAGAGAGAGATCACAAGTAGGCAGAGAGGCAGGCAGAGAGAGAGAGGAGGAAGCAGGCTCCCTGCTGAGCAGAGAGCCCGACGCGGGACTGGATCCCAGGATCCTGAGATCATGACCCGAGCCTAAGGCAGTGGCTTAACCCACTGAGCCACCCAGGCGCCCCCAAAGTGTGATTTTTAATAAACATATATAAGAATTGATATATTCAGGGAGCTGTTGTCTTCAAAGAAGTCTGACACTCACAATACTAACACCCTTCAAAGTAGTTCAGCAATTTAGATGCTAATGAAGCCCAAGTCTTCCCTTATAAGGGATCCTGGAAGCTGCACTCAGACAGGACTAGGGATGCCTTTGAAATTTGTTGTCTCTGAGTGGAAATGTTCACTAAATTCCATTCTACATCAAACTTAACACCATTCCTTCCCAGAACTTCCTCCCACTCTTGTAAGAACACAAGATTATCTTATAGAATGTCAACAGCTCTAGCCAGTGGGGGACAGGTCTAACAAAGCTGTTGGTTTAGGAAACTGGCTTTGGAGAGCTCAATGGCCTGTGGCCTGATCAGTCTCATTAAAACAGGGTTTACACCGTGGTGCCTCCTAAAACAAAGATAGGGAACAATGAAAGAAAACAACCCCGAATTAAAATTCTTTCCATGTTTCCCCTGAAAAATACTAATTTGGGGGTTCCTTTTGCCCGATGGTGAGCGCTCACAGCTTGTCCCCCCTATAAACCATGCTTGCAAGCTTGTTCCCTGGCTCTGACCTGGACAAATTCAGGATGTTTACATTATAAAGATCAGTCTCTACTGGCAAATGACCCTTAAACACAGCCAGCCTCTCTGCAGGTCCCCTCCCAGGGTTCACTGTGTGGCCACTTTGTGGCCAAAAGTAAGGATAGAATAATTTTTCTAAGATTGAATCTTAATAACCATTTCCACGGTTCAGTGCCTTTCCTGGACGGTGTCTGGGCGCACGGCTCCACGCAGGTGCTGATAACAGTAAGCGCGTTCCCCGCTCCTTGGACACATTCCGCCTGTCGTGAGCGCGTTCCGCTCTGGGTTTTATCATATGCTCCTTCGTTATTTATACTGCTTTCAGTCAGCTACTTGATACTTCATAAAATTTGCCTCTAAGCTGTCCTGTAGGGGAAAACGACCTATCCAAGGGGAATGCCGTTCCAACTTTATAACCTCTGACGATTGCCCAATAGTCCTCTGTAAAGGTTGCAGGACTGGAGCGAGCGAAAGTCCAGGCCACTTGCTGGCATTTAACGGCAGTGGGTGCATTAGTGTAAATAGAATTAGATCCCCTGCTTTTGGGGGGTCCTTTCCAGCTGATCTCTCCGAGGGGGCAGTGAGTGTAGCCGGCATGAGCCATGTGGAAATGCGGCCTCTGCTCAAGGTCAGAACAAACAGGGCACGTCAGTGATGATTTTACCAATCTCTCGCTTATTTCAGAAAGCAAGAAGAGAATGTAATAGCGGCAAGAATGGATCTATGGGATGGAAATAATGAGCCATTTATAACCCAAAATGACGCTGCCAGGAAAAACAAACAAACAAAAAAAATAGGACATTTTATCAGAGGCCGCCGCTGCCCAAGGCTAGTGGGGTACAAGGTACTGAGTGTTCAGCTCCGTGGGCCAAGAGCTACAGTAAGTCCTGCCCCCTGCGCGGCTTCTCTCCTGTCAGCCGGATCAAGCAGCCTTAACCACCTGGTGGAGAAGAGCTTTAGTGTTTTCTAAGTATGTGCTGGGTGGATGCTTCACATTTTTGATAAAGATGTGGAGTCATGTTGCAACACTTAGGGAGGGCCTCTCTGCGTCAGCGTTGCGCAATTCGGGAGGCACCGGGCCCCGCGCATTAGCGGGGCGCTGCGAACACACGGCTTATGCAATGCACCATCGGGCCCGTCCAGGTTTCTCCTCCCAGCCTCCGGAGGAATTTTCAGGCTCCGAACTTGGTCGTGGTTTCGGCAGTTCTTTGCCCTAGTTCTTTGCGCGGAGTGGCTCAGTGGTCAGCAGCTGCCAGCGAGGTAGAGAAAACGGCCACCTCTGGCAGGGGCGCCAGGGAGGCTGGCTCTGGTCTCCAGAGGGCCCTGGCCTGCCTCACAGCACCCTACAAGGAGGGCGGGTGAGGGCTTTTCATCTGAGGGAGTCTAGGCCAGAAGGTGGAACTAGGGCGTGACGACAAGGAAACGGAGTTCCCCCCAAGTCAGGCGTCCTACTTACCGCGGGAGCACTGCTGAATGGGGTGCTCACAGCTCCTTTGTCTGGTGATTGGAAATTTGGCGCTGTGCTCTCCTCCTCCGCTCACCTGGAGCCCTTGGAAAGTAGGTCGGCTGCTTGTCTGATGCCCTCTCACCTCCAATCACTGTACTCGTGCCTGCCTCCCTGTTCGGCTTCTGTTTCCTTCCAGGCTTCCATTCACTCCACAAAGCCGGTGAGCACCTGCTATGTGCCAGGCGCCGTGCCAAGCGCTGGCCACCAGCAGGGCTTTCACAACACCTGGTAGCCCCCTGGGGCACGCTGGGCTCATCCTACGGGGGGCCTCGTCTCCTGTGTGCCTCTTAGCCCTCCCCGGTCCCGGAATCATCCCTCCCCTCCACTCACCTCCCATGACTCCCCCCTCTCCTCCCTTTGGGGAGCGGAACTATTTCTTGATCATTGTGATCATGGTAACCTGACAAAGGATTCTCCCCAAAGTGTCGTTTTTGGTAATCACCGATTCCTCTCAGGAGGATTTTCCACATTCAAAAGGGATAGTTTGAAGAAACCACGCCTTCCATGAAACGAACAATGGGCTGATGGGGGAATGTGGAACAAGGGGGCACGGGGGCAGAATACTGTCTGAGCAGATTCTTTCCAAGTCAGCCAGGGTGGGGTTGCCTTGTTCACACCTTCCCTTATTACTGGTGAGCTGTGAGTGCAGTGTTCAGGGGAACAAATTCTGCAGCTGGAGTGCCTGGGTTCAAATCCTGGCTCTGCACATTCAGATCTTAGGAAAGTTATTTATTTGATCTTGTTCCTTAGTTTCCTCATGAAAAGACGCATGGTTTAGAGATTAACATAAATTAGTATGTATGAAAGTTTTATCATACTGGCATGCATAATAAACACACTATAAATACTAACTTTGACTTTTCTTGAGGCCAACTCTACCCTTTTTACCTTTTTAAAAAAAGATTTATTTATTGGGGGCACCTGGGTGTCTCAGTGGGTTAAAACCTCTGTGTTCGGCTCAGGTCATGATCCCAGAGTCCTGGGACCGAGCCCCACATTGGGCTCTCTGCTCAGCATCCTCCTCTCTCTCTCTGCCTGCCTCTCTGCCTACTTGTGATCTCTGTCAAATAGATAAATAAAATCTTAAAAAAAAAAAAAAAGATTTATTTACTTGAGAAAGAAAGAGAGAGCAGGGGAAAGGCAGAGGGTAAGGGAGAGGGTAAGGGAGAGAGAGAATCCTGAGCAGACTCCCAGTTGAGGGTAGAGCCTAATGCTGGGCTCGATCCCACGACCCTGAGATCGTGACCTGAGCTGAAACCAAGAGTCGGATGCTTAACTGGCTGAGCCACCAGGTGTCCCTCCTTTCTATTTATAGTCAGATTCTTATATGAGCTGGTGCATTTTAAAGAGAAGACTGCTTATTCTAGGCTCCAGTTTCCTCATCTGCAAAATAGGAAGTAGTGACTGAATGAGGATGTGGGGGCTGAGGACCAGTCAGGTGACCAGGTTCTGCTCTACGGGCTCCATTGCCTTCCTGACCTTGGACAACTCACTTAACCTCACTGCAACCCAGATATGGAACTTGTCTGCATTTTCCACACTCAGGTCTTTCAAAGAACACCAGTGGAATTATTACCACGTGCCTGAACCACTTCTTTAGACATACTTACTTGATATTTTCCTTTAGATAATCTTTAAATCAATTCACTTTCATATGTAACTGTGCAGTAAGCGGTAATATCCTTATATACAAGGGTTTGCTATGCTAGTTATAGACTTTTCTAATGTGCATTAAAGTAATTACTTAAAGAAGCTTCAAAATGTTTGTATACTATCCAAGCCATTGTGCAGGCTACCAATGATGTACACATACCATTTTAGGAAAATCTGGATTAAATATTCACTGTGGATCCAGCCAGCTCTAAAAACCTGTTCCTGTTATATAATTTTCATGTGGTTATTTAACTTTGGATGTGTTTCTTTATATCATTTACCTCCTTGAAGGCACAGAGGTACACTATGGTTTATACCTCTTCAGGAACCTAGCACGGAGAAGAATGCTTAGTAAATGTTTAATTTTAAATCATAAATGCATATGGAAGCATGCATACATATACGCAATTATATCTGTCTCCTACGAACCAGCAACCCAATACCAAAAATGTTTATTTTTTTTTTTCCCACATTGTTATCATTATGTTCCTTGGGATGTTGTTCACTAACTGAAGAAAACGCATGGAGTTCCAGGCCATGTGACGCTGGAGAAATGTTAGCTGCTTTGACTGCCTTCTCTCTTCCCATGTCCTTTGCTAGCAGGTAGCATTTGTCTGTGTGAAAAGTCTAAGGAGCATAGCCTTGGCTTTTGTTGGGCCAGAACAATTGCTGTCCTCACCATCAAACCTAAAAGAGTCCATTCCCAGGACTAGAAACAGCTGATCCAAGAAAGAAATTTCACTTCTAAATGCTAGTATTGAAGATATCTCAAGGAATTGCCTGGAGATTTACTGAAAGTTCTTCAGAAAAACAAAAAAAGGGTTTTTTTTTTTAGATTTTTATTTATTTATTTGACACAGAGAGAGAGAGAGAGAGCACAAGCAGGGGGAGAAGCAGGCTCCCCAAGGAGCAGGGAGCCCGATGCGGGGCTCCATCCCAGGACCCTGAGATCATGACCTGAGCTAAAGACAGACCCTTAAACAGGTGAGCCACGCACACGCGCCCCCACCCCCATATCACAGCACAATTCTGGGTTTGTAGCTGGAACAATTTCTCTACCCATCAACATTTACTAAGCACCTTTTTGAGCCCCTATTGTGTCAATGATCTTGGGGTCAGAAGTCTGAATAAGACTATGAGATTGGGAAGAGAGCGTAGGCTCTGAGGGCCTTGAAGGCAAGGAAGAGGTCTTGTTCTTCCTCGCATCCCCTGGGGCCTTAGCGAACCACACACGTGTGCTAGCTACCCATTCAGTATTCACTCCATCAGTGAACAAACGAATGAATGAAGACAGCAGTCTAGGACTTAAGGAGCCCCACGCAACCTGTTGGAGAAGAGAGAAGATAAGACAGATGAAGTGTTAATTAACAATAAGCCTAATGTTACAAGAGATAACACAGGCTCTTAAAGGTTAAGTGAAGAAGTCCTGTCAGAAACCTCCCCCAAAGCACAGAGCGTTGATTCAGCAGCAGGTCTCACAGAGAAAAGTGTGCTGGCCGTTCTTCTGTACTTAACCACTTTTCCGCCCAGGAGGCCATTTTCAGAGGGAAGTTGCTAGGTTGCTGTCACGTGACTGGTTTCTAAAGGCCACCGAGTTTATCAGCTCCTGGGAGTGAGCGGGGTGGGGGGGGTGGTATTAGCTCCTGTAAAGAAACCCATGGGTGTTTATCTTCCCAGGCATTCTGCATTCATCCACAGGCAAAGAAATGGCAATGATGAGTCTTTGGGAGGTGTGGAAGCGGCATATAGGAGAAGTTAGGAGGCTTTCATTAATGTTTTGTTAGACCCTACGTCGGGGTGACTTCTCGGGAGAAGCTCTGGGCTCCCTACACAGCTCTCTCTAGGATTCCCGACTGTCAGCATACACACAGCAGCCCAAACCAGAGCTCCTTATTATTCATTAGTTACTGAAATACTTTCCCCCAATATACGCTTAACTGAAAGATGCCTTCTTCTGTAGTGTTTGAAGCCATTTTTAGCCTGTGAATCAGGCCGTAGATTTTAATCTGCTTCACTGGGCACTGATCTCACCAGCCATAAAACCTTAATTAATAGGTTTTAAAAAAAGGTATTTCTATTCAAATTATTTTTTGAAAAATGATTTGTGTATATGGCCAATAAAAATTTCACAGTGCAAAACAGTTTGAAGGTAGAAAGTAAATTTTCACTCATCTCTGAAGCCCAGTCTTTTTCATAGAGGCATCCACTATTACATTTCTTGGGTATCCTTCCAGAAATATTCTATGTACGTACAAGCCACATGCCTATATGCACACCCCCTTTGCTTGCACATCCCCCTTTGTTCCTTAGTGAAACTAAACAAGATATTGCAGAGTTTATTGTAAATCCAATAGTTAGATTTACCTATTTCATTGCACAGATGTCCCAAAATTTACCCAGCCACCTACTTATAGACAAATAAGTGGTTTCCGATTGTTTTGGTCCCACAAACACATTTTTGCACATATGTATGGACAGAACTATGAATCAGGGCCTTAAAGTAGAATTGCAGAGTCCAAGGATATGTAAACTTCAATTCTCCTAGACATTGTTAAATAGTGACACTTAACTTTGGCTGGGAACTGACAAAAGTAAGATATTTGTTCATGCCAGAAACAAGAGTAAAGAGAGTATTTAAACTTTAATGCCTCGGGGAAGCAGTGCATTTATTTATGAAACTCATTTACCAATGTCTTACGCACCTAAGCACGCACACGCCTGCACACATGCATACACACACAGATATTATTGTGAATCTATTCAGAATACACTGTGACAACAACTCTCTAAATGAGGAACTTACCAGAAGTTCCTTACCAGCAAACTGCGTGAGTGTTGCAATGGAGTTAGCGCACTACTACCGCACATTCTCCACTTAGCTTTTGCTGTATTTACTACCCTTTATGGCCCTGGTCATTTAGCAACACTAAATGCCTTATTTTTCTTTTGTTAACCAAACATCTGTTTATGACCTTGCTTCCTCCCTTCCTCCTCTGAAACACAGGCACATCACGTCTTCTCTCCATGGTTTCCTCACAAAAGTAATCAGTCTTAAACTGTCAGGTGAGGCCAATTATAGATGCACCCATGAAAAGAACTCTATCACCATGGAACTTTGATTTATTTAATTCTCTGTTACCTGTGGGGTGAGTCGGTGAACAACAGTCCCGTATTCTGGTCAGCCGCCACTTCCTTCACTGGCTTCTTATATTTAAAAGGTAAAGAGACCCAAAACATTCTCCTGTTTCTTTAGTGTTTACCCAACTCGCACTCTCTGCTACAATCCCCAGCTGGGGCTCCTTTCCTATTTACTCTTGTAACATGAGAAACCATGTGGAGGTTTTGTGTTTGTTTTGTAACAAGCTGTGACCATTGTCTTTTCTCTGTCCCTGACCACAGACACAGAAACTTCCTGGCGACTACTGAAAATCTACATGTGACTAGGTCAAAACCGAATGAAGTCATTTTGTTTCTATTGGTAACAACCCATTCGATACATGTTCTGCTTACATTTAGAATGGGTTGTAAATTTTAAAAAACGGTTTTAAAGCCTTACTTCAAATGGTTTGGGGCTCCATGGCTCCATGAAATGATTTCTGTAATATGAGAACCAAACAGCTTCATTTTTACATTTAAGCTTGGACTGTCTCGAGGATTGTGGATGGGGGGGTGGGGGTAGATTTAAACCCTGCAAGGAAGCAATTTCAATATCCTCCCTCATGCTCCTTAGTCCAGATAGCCCTGCTCTCTCGGAAAGCAATGACAAAAACTGATCTTCTGTATGAAAATAAAAGTAAAAGTAAGAGACCCACAGCGCAATGTTGACACTTTGTTAGCAAAATTCCCGATCCACCCTATCTGGTCACCTGTCCACACGGGGGTTCGGAATCTGGTACCGCTACTCTTCGTCCTGCCATAGGGTGTCACCAGAAAGTGGGACCCCAGGGACTTGGGAAAGGAGATCAAGACAAGGGGGCCACCACACTATTCCAGACCAGGCTACAGAAATCTTTAGGAAAACCCAAAACACAACAGCTGACCAAATGACCACTCTCTACACAATGGAGTGGTTTCAAAATCAGTAAAGACAATTGCCCCACTTGGCCCTTCACCAAAGACACACCTTTGGCAATGGACCCCTTCATTGCATTCTATCATTTCTATTCAACAAGCACGTATTAGGCATGTTTTAGGTGCCAGGCTTTCTGCTAGGTGCTGTACAAAGACTAAAAAGTCAACTCTGCCCCATAATGGGCAGCCATTAAATATTATGGAATGAATGAGTGAATAAATGCAGGAATGAAGGATACAATTTCAATAAATCAGGTTACAGGAGGAAAAAAAAAAAACAGATAAACAAGTGGTGTGTACAGAATACGGTGTTATAAGCAATTCCGGGTAGTAGAGCAAGGCCTCAGCCTTGAGGTGACCAGTGAATGGATAATGGCCAGATACAGGGGGAAGAAGAGGTCTTTGAAGTCGGCAAGTGAGCAAGCATAGCGTATGCAAAGGCTTAAAGCAGAGATTAACAAACTACAACCCCCAGATCAGATCTTGCGCGCCACCTGTTTTTGTAAATAAAGCTTTATCTGAACACGGCCATGCCTGGTCACTTACCTTTTGTCTCTGGTTGTTCACATTACAACAGTGGCACCAAGTAGTTGCAACAGAGACCAAAATACCCAGAAAATCTAAGATATTTACTATACATCAGGGGCCTGTAGGAAAGCTGAGGTCAACTGTGGGAACTAAGCAGTCCTAAAAGGGGGCTCAGTAAGAGATGGGACAGAAGGGACCAGACCCCGAAGGTTCTTCTATGCCATATTAAGAAGTTTGGTCTTGGTCTTCCAGAAATGGGTAACAAGAGAAGTTTTCCATTTAGAAATGTTTCTTAAGTGTCAGGATAGATCAGGGAGATGCAAGATGGCAGCTGAGACCAACTCTCCAAAACTTCCATCTCTGACAAATTCCTTGATTCAACAAACATCAGGAAGTTTAATGTTTGCTGTGCATCTTGCTATAGGTTTGGGAAACAGAACGTGGCAGACAGAGTCACTCATTCAATGTTTATTGATGAAAGGAATTAAGGAAGGAATATAGACAATATTTTAATAGCATCATTATCTGAAGCTTTCCTGAATAGGTTGCTTCTGCTATGAAACAGCTAGCTAAGATTCCTACCCGTCTCCAGTTTCTATACCAGGAGACCCTGAGATCCAGGCTTGAGGAGGTTAAAAGTGAAACACAAGCTAGAGAGAAATTCCTTCCTTCATCTCTGGTGCCAACATCATCAAATACCAGTCACTGGCCAAACCTGTGTTTATTCTGTGCCCCGTGGCCTAATGAGAGGAGATGAGACAAGAAGCAGCTCAGCTAATAACTGTCATAAAAATAATATCTCTTGGTTCCATGTGGCATCTTTGGTTGGAAGATCTTGAATCATTTTTCTTCTCTCGTGTAACTATTATTTCCATTTTATTTCCACTAAAGGAAAAGCCAAAGCATAGGGAGAGGTTGTGACTTGCTTAAGGTCACTGAGCAAACCAGAATAGCAGTTTTTAAGTGGTGGGAAGAGTTTCAGGGTATGTGAAATCCAGTTTCCTTCCCCATCTGGAATGGGCCAGGTTCGTGGCTCACCAAGAAACACAGCATTATCCAAGCTGGGCGTCTCTTAAAAAGGAGTCATGCTAGAGGAGAGTCAGGGAACAAGGGGCTGTGTCAGGTGCATGTTTTCACTAGTCACTTTGTCCCTGCCCATTGAATTTCAACACCTGTGACTAAAGTCCATTACAGGTGAAGAAGAGCCTCTTCAAAGGTCCAGCCTGTGGAAATGGAAGGTTCTGGGTTCTGGCTTGGGAGTGTCTGTCCTTTCTGATTATCCCCCAGCTGCCACCGCCCAAGAAATCCAAGACTTCCTTGTTCTTGTATTCGCTGGAAGCCTATGCCGAGGGTAGCCACAGGCTGCTCTCCAATAACCCGGTAGTCACCTTCTGTCCCAACATAAATACTAATAAATGTTCCTTTCACTTTAAAAAGTGCCCCGGTTTTGGACCATAAATTAATTGTGTGATCATTCCAGCTCTGAAAAATCAGGAGGCTTCTACACTCAGTCCAAAAGCCTTCAGAGACTTCCTCTAATCAGGTTTAGTCTACCTCAGACACTTTTGTTTTTTTAGATCCAGGATTTTTTAAAAGCTTTAATTCCAGTATAACAAACATGATGTTGTGTTGGTTTCAGGTATATAACATAGTGACTCAGCAATTCTATACAGTACTCGGACTCATCATGATAAGTGTACTCTTAATGCCCTTCACCTGTTTTGCCCAATCCCCCACACACCTCCCCTATAAGTTTGTTCTCTATAGTTGAGTCTGTTTTTTGGTTTGCTTCTTTTTTTCTTTGTTCGTTTCTTTTGTTTCTTAAATTCCACATATGAGTGACATCATATGGTATTTGTCTTTCTCCAACTGACTGATTTTCCTTAGCAGTTTATAACCTCTAGATCCATCCATGTTGTTGCAAATGGCAAGATATCACTCCTTTTTATAGCTGAGTAATATTCCACGGTGTGTGTGTGTGTGTGTGTGTGTGTGTGTGTGTGTGTGTATACACCACATCTTCTTTATCCAGTCATCTATCATGGGCATTTGGGTTGCCTCTATAACATGGCTATTGTAGATAATGCTGCAGTTAACATAGTGGTGCATAGATCCCTTCAAATTAGTGTTTTGTATTCTTTCGGTAAATACCTGGTAGTGGAATTTCCAGATCTTATGATAATTCTAAGTTTTTTGAGGACCCTCCATACTATTTTCCTCAGTGGCTGCCACGGGATTGTATTCCCACCAACAACAGGCAAGGGCTGTGCTCGCTTCGGCAGCACACATGCTAAAAACAGCGGCAAGGGTTCCTGTTTCTACATATCCTCACCAACACTATCTTGTGTTTTTTTATTTTAGCCATTCTGACAGGTGTGAGGAGATATCTCATGATGGTTTTGATTTTCATTTTCCTGCTGATGAGTGATGTCGAGCATCTTCTTTTGAGTCTGTTGCCATCTGCATATCTTCTTTGGAGAAATATCTGTTCATGTCTTCTCATTTTTTGAATTGTGTTATTTGCTTTTTTAGCATTAAGTTGTATCTGTTCTTTATATATTTTGGATACTAAGCCTTTATCAGGTATATCATTTGCAAATATCTTCCCCCATTCCATAGGTCATCCTTTAGTTTTGTTGGTGAGTAATGAAGTTTTTATTTTGATCTAGTCCCAGTAGCTTATTTTTGCTTTTATTCTCCTTGTCTTAGGAGACATAATCTAGAAAAATGCTTTTATGGCTGATATCCCAGACATTACTGCTTGGGGTCTCTTCTAGGATTATTATGGTTTCAGATCTCACATTGAGGTCTTTAATCCATTTTGAGTTTATTTTTGTGCGTGGTGTAAGAAAATGGTCCAGTTTCTTCCTTTTTTTCTTCTTTTTTTGCATGTAGCTATCCAGTTTTCCCAACAACATTTGTTGAAGAGACATTTGTTGAAGAATATCCTCACTGGATATTCTTTCCTGTTTTGTCAAAGATTAACTGACCATATAATTGTTGGCTTATTTCTGGGCTCGCTATTCTGTTCTATTGATTTGTGTGCCAATTTTTGTGCCAGTACCATATTGTTTGGATTACTTTTTAAAAAAGATTTTATTTATTTATTTGATAGAGAGACAGATCACAAGTAGGCAGAGAGGCAGGTAGAGAGAAAGGGGGAAGCAGGCTCCCTGCTGAACAAGGAGCCCAATGCGGGGCTTGACCCCAGGACCCTAAGATCATGACCTGAGCCGAAGGCAGAGGCTTAACCCACTGAGCTGCCCAGGCGCCCCCTGTTTGGATTACTATAGCTATGTAGTATATCTTTTTATTTAACTTCTATTTAAATTCCAGTTAGTTAACAGTGTAATAGTAGTTTCACTTGTACAATTTCATGATTCAACACTTACATGCAACACCCAGTGCTTATCACAGGTGCACTTCTTAATCCCCATCACCTCTGTCACCCATCCCTTTCCCCCTTCCTTCAGGTAAGCATCAGTTTGTTCTCTGTAGTTAAGAGTCTGTTTCTTGGTTTGTCTCTCTCTCTTTTTTCCCCTATGCTCGTTTGTTTTGTTTCTTAAATAACACAAATGAATGAAATTATATATTTGTCTTTTTCTGACTGATTGACTTATTTTGCTTAGCATAATACTCTCTAGGTCTACCCATATCATTGCAAATGGCAAGATTTCATTCTATTTTTATGGCTGAGTAACACTCCATTGTATATGAACACCACATTCTCTTCATACTCTTTACCCAAGCATCAATCAATGGATAGTTGAGCTGGTTCCACAATTTGGCTATTGTACATAATACGGCTATACACATCAGGGTGCTTGTATCCCTTCAAATTAGGATATCTTGAAATCTGGGATTGTGATACTTCCAATTTTGTTCTTCTTTTTCAAGGTTGCTCTGGAAATATGGGGGTCTTTTGTGGTTCCATGCAAATTTTAGGATTAACGTACGTACTTCAGAAGGTTGTTGTGAACATAAAATGAGCTTATTACATTGCCTGGCACATAGCAAATACACGCGAATGGTTGTTGATTATCACTATCATGACCGTTACCATTATTAGTTATTGTCATGGGCCTTAGAGACGGGAGCAAGAACAGGCAGCATCAGCAATCTTGCAGACCTCCAGCAGCACTAATACAAAAAATACCTCTGATTTCTCAAGCACACAGACAAAAAAGTCGTTTGCAGGCATGTGGACAAGAAATGTCTCTGTTAGCAGCCAGTGAAGACAGTTCTTCAAAGCACTTGTCAGATCCCAGAAGCACAGAGAAATGAAATTCCACTTGAGAGCAAGCTCTTTCTGTCTTGGAAGACTGGCCCGGTTTCCTTCCTGGATAAGGGACTCCATCCCTAGTGTGTACTGTATCTCCTGGAATTGTAGGCTTCTCTGAATGACAAGCAAAGTACAACACCTCAGGAACGTCATAATTTCACAGGAATCCAGTTTCTGCTAAGAAATCAAAGCCATGCCTAAAATCAGCTGATCACAGGGGTACAAGTTCAGAAGCAGCTCTGGGAAATGTAACTTTCCATCGCCTAACTGAACAGCCTGCCAAGATCAGACCCAGACGGGACTTACCTGGAGTCCTCTTAAGCCACAGATCCATCCCACCCCAACCCAACTCTGCTCCGAGTCTGCAGATATAGAGTATAAGGTAGTGAAAAAGAAAACAAAACAATAGCCAGTGAGTCTTGGAGTCAAGCAGACCTAGGGTTCAAATCTCAGTGGGTCACCTAACAAGCCAGGTAACTGTGGGTGATTCTCCCTCTCTGAATGTTTACTTCACAGATTTCCAGGGAAATGAAGGAAAAGATGTGGGTGACAATGCCTGGCACAGAGTTGCCATTAATTTCTGTGCCTTCCCTAAGAGCCGGATGGCCCTGGCTGACTTGCTTTGTCCATCCCCCAGGTTCAAGCAGTGGATCCAGCTCAGGTCACGGCCACCAAGTACAGCAGACTGCTTTCTGCCCTGTGCGTCATCACCCATGTTTTCAGGCCACACTTGGGGAGCCAAAGCCTTCCCCGAAGCTGAGGTCATAAAGCAGAAAAAGACAAAGCTCTGCTTTCAGAGAGCAGGTTGGCCATGAACAAAGCCATCTCTTTGCGGCCAATCTGCCCCCTGGGTATGGAAGGCCCCACAGAGCCCTGCAGGAAAGAGCTGGCCCATTTCGCTTTCCCACCCACCAGTCCTATGTGACCCCTGCACAGAGCTAAGGAGCGGGGAGCTAGTTCACCGAGTCTCTTAATCCTCTGGACATAGCACTCTCGTGCCCCAGCCTCAGAGAGGATGAATATGACAGTCACAAGATTCACACTTCTAGCCATGAGGCATTCTCTTCTTGCTACATCAGCTGGCAGGTGTCCTTGGCAGTGGGCTCCCAGCTCCACTGGTGTGCACAGCGTTTTTCTCATCTCTGTGCCACTAATATTTTCCCAGCTTTTCATTTAACCATTGGCTTATCCAGGGACACCTTTCAAACTGGATTCTGAAAATCTACTAGATTTTCTACTCATGGTTTGCATTTTGAGAATCTTTAACACCTCTAGTACCTTCTATTGGCTTTATAATTTTACTTTCACACCAGATTTTACCTTTGTATATGCTTGAAATAGTGCACCAATCTATTTTTTTTTTCACATAATGAACTATTTCTCTATCACCGATCAGTGTTTTAGGTGGTCTGTCTTTTCCCTCCTGATTTATGTTGCCATGTTTATTCTGTAACAGGTTCCCATGTGGAAGTCAGTCTATTCCTGACTCCCCGTTCTTTTCCATGGATTTTTCTGGCTGCTCCTACACCAGTCCCACACTGGTTTTATCTGGGAGGGTGAATCCCTTCTTTTTGCTCTTCCTTTTCAGAATGGACTTAGGCATCACGAACTTTCATTCCTTTGTAAAAGTTTAGAATAAATATGTGGAAGTCCTCAAAAAAAACTGGCCATAATTCTGACATTGAATATGTAGGCTAATCTTAAGGGAAACTGACATATTGACATATCAAAGATGTGGCATATCTTTCCATTTATCCCGCTCTTCTTTGAAAATGTGCAACTGGTTTTCAACTTTCTTTCAACTTTCAACTTTCTCAACTTGTTGGGTTATTTCCTACAGACTTTATAGTTTAAGAATTGTGGGTGTTTTTTTTTTCCTTTTTTTTCCTTTGGTGTGTTTTATTTTCTATTATATTTTCTGGATGGCCTTGCTAAGGTTGATAAAGACTAATAATTTTTTAAGACTGCTCAGGTATTCACCATCCGCTTGTCTTTTATTTTTGTTTGTTGATTAAATGTGCTTCTCCAATCTGTAGATCTCCTTTTCCTTTTTCCTTCTCTTTCTGTTTGGCCAGAAACTCCAATGTATAAAACAATTAATAGCAAACTGTTGTTAAACAGTAGCAGTAAGTAAGTAGCAGTAGCAGAGTCTCTACAATGGCAAACCAGTTAGTTAAATTAGTCAATCTTTTATATTATTTACCTATAGGTTTACATTGGGCCTCATTCCAGAAAGGTTTTTAGAATGTCTTATAATCTGTATCATATATAAGCAGAAATGAAATCTCTTTCTTTTTTTTTTTTAAGATTTTATTTATTTATTTGACAAATAGAGACCACAAGTAGGCAGAGAGGCAGGCAGTAAGAGAGGAGGGAGCAGGCTCCCTGCCAAGCAGAGAGCCCGATGCAGGGCTCGATCCCAGGACCCTGGGATCATGACCTGAGCTGAAGGCAGACCCACTGAGCAACCCAGGTACCCCAGAAATGAAATTTCTAACAAACGATTGGGGAATACAGACTCACAAGCAAAGCTGCTAAATTTGAGAAAAGAAGTGTTCATCATTAGAAACATGTCTACTAACTCTACCAACTCTAATACTTTATTATTTCATAAAAACGGAGATCATATGTACCCTTTATACTCATTTTATCCCATCATCAGTATAAAAAAAGGAATTGGCCCTTACAATAGCAAAGCAGTCAGTTACCATGGTCAGTTTAGGTAAATAAGTCAGTTTTGTTGAGCACAGCGGAATGGGAGAGAAGTATCCCTCAAGTTGATAATATTGCAATGCAGCTACAACTTTCACTTGGTTGGACTCATTTAAACACTGAAAAGCTGTCATAAAAATAATAAGGCTATTTCCATTTTTGGAAGGAAAAACTAAGTAAATCAGTTTCTTAGTTGGATGAAAATGACAGACCTGTGAACAGGACTCATAAATTAAGCCCGAGTCTGGTCTGCTACCTCTCTGTAATCAAGCCCCATGATTTGCCAGTGGAAATCAATGCCTCTTAAATGCATGGAATGACATCTCAGCAAACATACAAGCAGATGATCCCACAGTCCCTTCATAAAACTAACCATCAGGAAGTAACAAGGGACTGCATTTGTTCCTGACAATTAAGGGTATTTTTCTTCCCATTCCTTGCATTTCTACTTAGGGAATATGCGAGAGAATGTCGTTTCTCAGGGCTGCTGGTATGGAATGTGAATGTTATGCTGCCTTTTGAAGGGACGTCAGACTGAAAGCGCAAGAAAACATACATAAGGGTGAAGAGGGGCTCAAAGAAGCAGAATCAAACTATGTAAGAAGAGGAAACCAGAAAACTGTAGTTGTCTTTTTTAGATACTGCTTTGCAGACCAAGCAGCGACATACAAAATGTGGCCCAGCAGAAGGCTTACATAACTGGGAGCAGAATGAGGGAAAGGAGTTGCTCCAGATCCCTTAGAACCACTGATTCTCCTTGAAACAGCACCTCCTTTAGAGTGAGATTTACTGTGAGCTAGCTAACAAAAATTCTGTGTTTATGGGAAATAAGCATTGTCGGAAAGGATAATGGATTCTGTTTTCAACTGTCCAGATTATAAAATTGAGCTCTCAAACAAAGAAGGGAAAATGTTAGCTCCAGAATAGATCATCATCAAGGCACTGATTGCTGTTTTGTCTCTTCTCATCAGCAAGAGGGAAAATAAGATAACCTCAACAGAAACTAACACGGTTTTCCACGGCAGAAGATACCACTTTGGCAGCTAATAAGGCACTGGCAGTCTGTGTTGAATGACTTCTCTGTTCAAAAAACGCCGTGCTCGTCATACCCATGAACTGTAGGCGTGTCTATCTGGCCCGCTCACGTCCCCACACCTGTTCACTCAGGCATTAGACCTAAGCACTTGTAAAGCAAGTGAATGTATCTGTACGACGACGGGTAAAAATAACCCGGACTATTCCTGTAACATTATCAAAACGATCTGACCGAAGAGAAGATTGTGTTTCATGGGATAAAGTGGTTAAATTAGATGTTTCCTCACGTTTTATGACCGGTTTGTCTTATTCGCTGTGTATAAAATAGCTGACCTCCATTCCAGGAGCATGAGTAGCAACCAAATTTAATGCCATGTGCTCAGAGGCTCAAACACTGGTTTCGTTGCCTCTGAGGCATAGCTCCTGAGTGTGCTCCTGTCACACAGAGACACCGTACTTGGGACATGACAGAGGAGGAACGTATAATTCAATCAATGCTACACTAGTTCTGTAGGATAACCGTTGATATAGTTATCGTTGGTCAACTCCTGGAAAATAAAGTTCAGGGAGAAGTTGGATAACTTGTTATCTGGAATAAACTTAAATAAGTTTATATAATCTCTCTCTCTCCCCTTCTCTCTCTCTGTGTATGTATGTATATATATAATCTCTCTCTATATATAATATCTCTCGCTCCCTCTCTTCTCTCTATATATGTATGTAATGTATGTATATACATAATCTCTCTATATATGTAATATATGTAATTTCTCTCCCTATATATATGTAGTGTCATATATGTATATATACATATATATACTGTATAATATATGTATAATCTCTACAATGAGAAGTTCCCAAGCATAGACAATGACAAGAGAAGAGCAACCAGTAGTATCTTTCTCCAGTTCCCTCATAATACTTTTGCCATACTGGCAATGGGCTCCTGAAAAATCCAGGCATGGTTGATTGAATCACTGTTCACAATTTTTCACATCCTTCCTGTATTAAATTATTCCTGCACCTTCAGTGTCATGTGTCTGAGGTACTATCCACTGTGAGGTAAAATATTTACCCCATCCCATTTATTCTGGGCATGGCCATACAGTTTTCTTTAGACAAAGGAATGTTCCTGAACATGACGGGAGGCCTTAAATTTGCTTGTGTGTGCTCCCGACGTGGACTATGAAAAGAACATGTTCCAGGATGCTACTGGTCAAAAGAGAGGGAGCAACATGCGAGGGAGACCTGAGTCCCAGAGTCCAGCCAAACCCAGCGAAATTGCAGCTGGTCCACAGACCCATGTGAAAGAAAGAAATGCTTATTATTTCAAGCAGAGTTGGGAATGATTGGTTATGCCAGATTGTTGCAGCAAAATATCATCTCAGTGACTTAGCACATACTGTTCCCTCTACCAGGAATACTCTTCCATGCCCACTCTTCATCCAGTTAAGTCCTACTCATGCTTCATATCTTGTTGTAAATGTCTTCTATATGGGAAGATGTTGCAGACCAGAATAACTCCTCCTCTACATCCTGTATTTCTCCTTTTGTAAAATTCATTACAATTATTTGGTCCATGTCATCCAACCAGAACATAAGCTTCTTTGAGGGATGGGACCATTGTGTCTTATTCATTGGTATAGCCCCAGCACACAGCACACAGTGGCTAGCAGAGTGGAGTCAATAAATAATCTGTTATTCTAAGGCATGTGGTTCTGCTACTTATGTTTGAGTAAGAAACTTAACTTTTTGGGTTTTAGTTTTCAGCAACTATAAATTAGACATAGTAATACCTATGTCTTAAGGCAGTTATGATTAAATAAACTAACCAATCAACTTAACATTCCAAATATCTAACACATAGGCAAATAGAAGGCACTTGGTAACTTACAGTTTTTAATAAGATAAGAAAGATACAGACATCCCCTCTGTGTCTTAAAAAGTGATTTGTTTTAAAGTAATGTTTTGGGGACGCCTGGGTGGCTCAGCCAGTTAAGCGTCTGCCTTCTGTTCAGGTCATGATCCCAGGGTCTCGGTATTAAGTCCCATGTCATGTTCCCTGCTCAGCAGAGAGTCTGCTTCTCCCTCTCCCTCTGCCTCTGCCACCCCCGGCTTGTGCTTTCTCTCTTGCTCACTCTCAAATAAATAAATAAGCTCTTAAAAAAAATAAAATAAAGTGATGTTTTGGCAGAATAGGAAAAAAATTACATAGTGTCACTATCAATAATTGCTTAATTTAGATATTTTTAAATAATATGCTTATTTACCATGATGTGATTCCATTTTAGAAACAACTGAAGGTAGAATTTGGGAAAAAGAAACGGGTTTGCAATTGATACTTCATTTATTTTAAACATTGTCATTAAATGATGTCATACTTTTTTTAAAAGAATGAAATTTATCCTTCCTATTTTTGAAAAATTTTCATCTTTAATTCATTATTCAAAGTTGGAATTTCAGTTTTTCAAAATGTTGTTCTTCATTCCCATAGTTATATTTTGCTTCAGTGGGATTTTATTTAATTTAAATCAGGTTTTTCTTTTGCCAATAGCAACATACGTCCATCATAGAAAATTAGAAAATGCAGATAAGGATAAAGAAGGGAAATTTATTTCTGTAATCCCACTACCCCAGAGGTAGACATTGTATTTCATTCCAAATATTTTTATTCAGAAGAAAATAATGATGGGATTTTGTTGTGTATTACTCATTTGGGGTTGCCTTCTCACTTATTTATCATGAGTATTTTTCTATGCCAAAAATATTCACCTACAACATCTTTTTATCAATGACCTCCCATCATATAGAAATACCATCATTTACTTGAGCGATCCCCTATTGCTGGAAATATCCTTCCTTCCTCCCTACCTCCCTCCCTTCTTTTCTTTTCTTTCTTTCTTTTTTTTAAAACTATTACCAGCAACGCTTCTGTGAATGAGTGAAGAGATACAGTGTCATTCAAAACCAATAGAAAATGACAGCCACTTCCTGGTATCTTACAGGTCAGGGTATAGATCATTATCCTGACCATGGCCTATTTTTTTCCCTTACATTTCTTACTAAGAGTCTAGGGTCATCGATGGAAGATGGTAAAGGTGAGTAGGTAGGCAAGATGGGGATACAAAAGAGAAAGGACTTCTATTTCTGGTCTCAATATTGAAAGTGCAAACCAGAACCTATAAATTAACACATGATCAAAAACGCTATAACAAAACGAGGGCCCACATTTGGAAAGGGGAATATTTCTCTATTTGCAGTTTGAGCGTCCATATTTGTTTTGACAAACATGTTTCCCCCCCCCCAATCTGGTTGGTTGGTTGGTTTGACAAGGACGAACAGTCTCTTTTTACAGGAGCTGAGGCACAGCAAGGCTGACTGGAGTGTCCAAGGTCCCACAAGTTAGTGGCATAGCCAGGGTCTGAGCCCACGTGTCCTGGCCCACGGACAAGAGCTCTTTCAATGCTCTCATAGTTCTCTGGGACTGTGAATACCGGGAATTACTAAGACTAGAGAAGCGGACACAGTGTGGCAGGGAGCTTAGCAGAAATGTAATGATTCTGAGAGATGGCACGGGGACATCTGTTAGCTATTTAGCATGGGTCGAACATCCTCAGTGAGACGGTAAGAAACATCTCTGTTCACCTCTTTAGAGTGATCTGAACATGATTGTTTACTTAGAAATTTGTCCCTTAAAGAGCTTCAATGTTCTCAAAAGAAAGGGGCTGCTGAAAAGTGAAAATATTTTGCTTTTACTCACTGTGTAAATGACGGAAAGGAGATTTGGCTCAGGTTAAGGAATTATTGGGAAACACGTAAATTACCTAATAATGTTAGGACTACACCGCTGAATTCTTTGAATGGAGGGATCATGAGTCTCCACTGCACTTAACACACAAAAATACAGTGAAAATCATATGCAACACAATCAGAATTGCTAATTAATGGCTAATCAGAAATGTTTGTGGGGGGAGGATATGTTTATGTTGTCAATGTTATAGTTTAACTCAAATAAGGGTAAATGTATTCACCCATCTGGTGGAAGGTCTTAGCCCTTTCCCTCACTGTGAGTTCACTGGAAAGGCTCCAAAGCCACATTTTTTTTTACCGAAACCACACCCATAAGATCTTGTTTTTCATTTCCAATTTTTCTTTCCTTGTAGTGGATGAGAACTTAAAAACAGTTGTGAGCAAAATACTGTAGGTTTTTTTTTTTTCTCCATTTGTCATTGCGGAATCTTTTCAAAGCATCATTCCATTTAAATTACATTTCATTTTAATAATTCTCTCTCCATCTCTCTCTTGAGACTCCTGTTTCATTAGTTAACGTAATATTGAAGCAAACTGTATAGTCTGAATAACAAGTAGAACTGGCATAAATACGTTCAAGAACAAACAATTCTGAGTCTCAGAACACATGAAACTCTGCTCTTGGGGAAGAGAAGGGCCAGTGAGGGCAGACTTGGGTTTTGGTCTATCAGTCACATCTTCAACAAGAAAATCACTGGTTCCTCCTACTAGTCACTTAAGTGGAACTCGGCTAAAAAAGTACCCACAATAGTTTTCACTAGTTAACTGTGAGTATTAAGCAGTGTCTTCATAGACAATGCCCATTGTCAGTCCCAGGAAAAAGTTTGAATTATATCTGTCACACTTATACTCAAAGTTTTAAAATCCCCTCCTCTCTACCCCAATAAATCCCAAGTGTATCAATCTGCCTATTCAAGCAGTAAGTTTGGGTTCACATTATCCCTCTTCTAATTCCCTAGAAGACCCAATATCTCACCAGCACAGCCCCTTGAAATGGGAAGGAAGGACTGGATAATTGATCCTAACTTTTCTTTCCTTCTGAGCACTTACAAACATTGAATTGTTTCTTACTTTTTCTTATTTTCTGTTCTCATGATTAGAAGGTACACTCGGTGAGAGATGGGACCTCATCTGTTTCATCCACCTTTGGATTCTGGGCACACCTAGCATATTATCTGGCATAGAGAAGCTACACATTAATGTTGTTAAATGAGTGACTGATCTCATCTGGCTGCCCAGAGTATACACAACATAAGTGTCTTCTACACTGATTTGATCTTACTTAATTACTAACATTTTTACTTTTTCAAATAAATTTCTCCTGGGTGGCTCAGTCAGTTAAGGGTCTGACTCTTGATTTTAGCTCAGGTCATGATCTCAGGGTCATGGGAATGAGCCCTCCATCAGGCTCTGCACTGGACATGGAGCCTGCTTAACATTCTCTCTCTCCAGGGCACCTGGGTGGCTCAGTGGGTTAAAGCCTCTGCCTTCGGCTTGGTTCATGATCCCTGGATCCTGGGATAGAGCCCCTCATCGGGCTCTCTGCTCAGCAGGGAGCCTGCTTCCCTCTCTCTCTCTCTCTGCCTCTCTGCCTACTTATGATCTCTGTCTGTCAAATAAATAAATAAAATCTTAAAAAAAAAAAAAGATTCGCTCTCTCCCTCTGCCTCTGCCCCTCCCTCCTCCTCTCTAAAATAAATAAAATAAATTTCTTCATTGTTAAAACTTTTCCAATTACTTGGCAAAAATGCAGCCTGCAGAAGGCTTAGATTCTAATCTTATATATATCAGGTCAGAAAATTACTGTCGCTCCAGGAAATAAAAAGGGCATTGCAGAACAATTAAAGCTGCGTAAAGGTTATACTCATGGGGCATACCAAGCAGTTTCATATAGTCATTCCGACCCAGGCTTAATAAACAGTCTTATATATCCGCAATGACAGCAACCAGTCACTCATAAGGTAACATTGTCCCTAAGCCCAGCACACTTTATGTCACCTCTGACCCCACCTACAATTCTAAGGCTATCATCAGAACTTCTATTATGGGCTTGACAGAACTGCCTCCCCCCCAAAATAAAAGAAGAAATAAAGAAAAAAATGGATTTCTTATCCAAGCTTTAAAACTTTGTTTTGCTTTTTTTAAGTGACTGTTTTGTTCAGGAACACTTACATTTGGAAGGCATGATGAAAGACATTTTTGTTAAAATAGATTAATGAAAAAAAAATTATAGTTGGAAAGAACAACTCATTTTGAGAGACAAAATGAAACTACAGATTCCTCCCATGAAAGAAAAATGAAAGGAAGGGAGAAAAAGAGAAAGAACGAAATTATTTTTGTTTTGTTACTTAAAAAGATAGAAAAGATTTCATATTGGACCCCACAAGGTAAACATGGGACCCACGGAGTGAACATGGACCCTGACAGGGTAAACATGGACCCCCACAGAGTGTACATGGACCCCCACAAGATGAACATGGACCCCACAGAGTGAACATGGACCCCCTACAAGATGAACATGGACCTCACAGGATGAACATGGATCCTACAGGGTGACCATAAACCCACAAGGTGAACATGAACCTCACAGGGTGAACATGGACCCCACAGAGTGAATATGGACCCCACAAGGTGAACGTGGACCCCCACGGGGTGAACACGGACCCCACAGGGTGAACATGGACCCCACAGAGTGAACATGGACCCCCACAGGGTGAACATGACTATGATCTCCCTTCAAGCATCCCAAATTCCACATTCCACAAATGTTCCACAAAAATTCCACAAAAAGCATTCCATTCCACCAAGCTTCCCAAGCTATAACAATAGAATTTGTTTCAAATCTTCACTCATCTGCACATTCAGCCATTAAAACCATGAAAGCTATCTTTAAAATGTCCTGCCAGTTCAGCTCTTCTCTAGCCCCCTGATACTGGTTCATGGTTTGGTCCCCATACAGCAATGGGTTGTTACAGCACCTGTGAACGGTACATCCCAGAGTGGTCCCTGTACCAATCCATCTCCACGCTGTCACCAGACTTCCTTCTCACCCAAGTTCCCTGGAAGCCACTTAGGCTTCCAGATGGCTCAACTCATCTCTGAAGTCTCATCTCTTGTCCTCTTACAACCACACTTGCACGCTTCAGGCACAATCAGGAGATAGTGGGCTGTAAGTATGAGTGTGAAGCTCAGCAAAGCAATCTCGAATGACCAAGATTTACAAATAGAGTACTTATTTATTCTTAGTTGCTCTAGAGAAAATCCTGTGGTGCACTATCCAGTTTCTCCCCCTCTCCCTGCCCCTTCAAAACCATGATGCCCATTCCTCCAGCTGCTGGGAGCCCTGGATCACAGCTGAATCCCTGTCCAAAGGAGCCGCCTCACCCAAAACTATGTCCCCTCCCAGCCAGCAGCCCACGTTCAATAACTGATTTTAGCAGGACACAAAAACCCAGACCCCTTGCTTGATGGGGAAATAACTCTGAAGGGTTGTCCCAGCTCCAGAGTTTCCCATGGAATAGGCTGAATCTTCTGTTGTGACTGTATCACGGTTCAACTTCTTTCTCTGCCCAAACCTGCTTCCATCACTTTCAGGGAGCACTTCCCAGTGAACCTCCTCCATGGAAATCTCAGGTTCAGGGTCCATTTCCAGGAAATACAATGAAAAGAGAGTTGATCTCTTTAAACTTAAAAAATATATATTATTATGTCATAATTAGTGACTTTAATTTTAATTAATGTTCATACTTGACTGTTAACCATTTTTAAGGTTCTGTTTTTATTCAGAATGGTTCAAGTGAAAAGAAAGGACATCTATGCCTTTGGAAAAAAAAAAAAACTATTAAGGGGAGCCTGTGATCCAGGGTCCTGGAATTGAGCCCCATGTAAGGAGAATCCCTGCTCAGCAGAGAGCCTACTTCTCCCTCTCCTACTCCCCATGCTTGTGCACATGCACATACACACTCTCTTTCTCTCTGTCAAATAAATAAATAAAATCTTAAGAAAAGAAAATAAACCATTAATTCTAAAAACAATAACAAAACTATTAATCTTAATCTGTTTCCACTCTCAGGTATTGCCTAAAATGTTGGAGCCAGAACTCTCAAATTTGGCTCTCTCATTTCCTAGCTTTGTAACATGAGTAGGTTACATATCCCCTTTGTATCTCAGTTTCTTCATCTGTAAATTGGGAATAATAATAACATTATGTTATTCAATGGGTTATTGTGAAGATTAAATGAGTTATCATACCTAAAGTATTAAGAATGGTGCCTAGCCAAAAACGAGTGCTTATATTCATTGGGGCAACATTAACTGCTCTAACAAATAGAGCTAAAATAGCTTTAGCTCAATGGTTCAAACACAGTAGGTATTTCTTCCTCATTTCTTCCTCATTCCAAGGTGATCTTGGTCAATTGGGGCAACTTTTCTCTACGTGGCTTTACAAGGACCTACATTAATGGATTCCTGTTATCTCCAATACATGGCTTCTCCATTCCTATTAGCCAGAAAAAGGAAAGAACAGAGAGGAGTGTGTATGGGAGATTTCTACGGGTCAGACTTGGAATTAGAACTCATTATTTCTGCTCATCTTCTATGGCTAGAACATATCACATGGCCACACCTAACTGCAAAGGAGCCTGGAAAACGTAGTCTAGGGAATGGATTTTAGTGACCGTGCAGAAAACCTTGCTAAAGTAATCACTATTATTGTTCTCATTATTACCAGCTTTCTGGCTTGGGCTCTCATCTTCACGCACCTGGCAAGTCACAATAGCTTCCTCACCAGTCTTCATGACTCCAGACTTCCTCCTACCCAAACCCTATCTCCACACCAAACACAGAGTTATTATCTAAAATCCAAACCCGATCATCTCACTCACCATCCCTCAACTGCCGATTTAATACCCTTCCGTGACTTCCCACTGCCTCAGGGTACAGTCAAAGTCCTTGCAGCTCAAGGCTCCAGTCACCACACATCCCTTTGGTCTCACCTCCAGACCCTCCTCATCTTGCAGCTGGCATGTGTGACTGGACATTGGAGACTCCAGTGAATAAGGTAGACACGATCTGCCCTACAGACTTTATGTTTTATTTTATTTATTTATTTATTTGACAGAGAAAGAGAGAGAGAGAGCACAAGCAGGGGGAGCAGGAGAGGGAGAAGCAGGCTCTGCACTGAAAAGGGAGCCCAGTGCAGGGCTCGATCCCAGGACCCTGAGATTATGACTTGAGCTAAAGGTAGACGCTCAAGGGGCTGACTGACTGAGCCACCCATGTGCCCCTAGACTCTACATTTTAGTGAGGTGACCAAAACCAGTAAACAAATGAATATACAATATTAAATAGTAAAAATTATGGGGAAGGAAAAATAAAGGGTAAGGAAATTGAGAGTGGTGAGCTAAATAGATAAATAAGTAACATCTTAAATTTTACAGGCAGGTGAAAATCATCCACAAAGAAATACACTGTGGACTTGATCTTCACTATACTTACACACACCCCTGTGACTGCATATTACAGAAGGGTTCTTATCATTGACCTATACTTGTGTTCCTTTGAACTTCTATTATGACCGCTATTCAGGGAAACAATATAGAGCAATAAAGATTGCATAATGTGCTATTTGTGTGGGATGTTGACACAATGATATAACTTATTTTTGCCCACTGGGGAGTTAGAGTACGAAGGGCTCGCTTTTTTCCCCTACAATCTTCTATGCAAAAAAAATTTCAACATAAAATATTTAATAAAATCAGATTTTACTCAAGTATGCAAAGTATAATTTTTTTAATTGCCTGGACAATGTTATTTTCTCCTTAGTAATTTTTTAATTGTTGTATTTGTGATGTTCCTGTCACTTTACTGTACTTAGATCTTCAAATTCAGGAGATGCAAAGTTAAGGATTTTCTTGTAGATGCTATTCATTTAATCAGGGTAAGCTGCTCATGCCAGACTAAGAACTTTAATGGTCAAACATGGGCACATGACATGATGCGAGATCCACATAAAGTCATGAATTTCCTCTCAGAATCTTCTACTAAAAAACTGGAACTTTTAATTCGTGATAGCAAAAGAAAGTTGCAAACAATCTAATTGTCAAATTGTTGGAGGAGCTTTAAATAAAAACTGGACTATTGTAGTGTCATCAAAACTCAAGTTCTTATAAAATACTTAAGAGTATGGAAAACTAGGTGTGATATAAAACCAAGTGAAGAGGGAGAATGTCAAAGAGTATAAAAAATGTGGTTGCATGAGTCTGGTTTAGAAAACTCAAAATTACTTAAAAGTCAGCTTTACAAAATTGTCAGAGGCCCAGAGCCTTCTACATTGCTACTCTTCTTTCTCTTCTAACCAGTGACTTCCAAACCGTTGGCTCTAGGTGGTTGCTTGAACTCCATCTGTTGTACCTACATCCCAGCCATCAAAAAAGGAAACGGGCTGGGGCGCCTGGGTGGCTCAGTGAGTTAAGCCTCTGCCTTCGGCTCTGGTCATGATCCCGGGGTCCTGGGATTAAGCACCACATCGGGCTCTCTGCTCAGCGGGGAGCCTGCTTCCTCCTCTCTCTCTGCCTGCCTCTCTGCCTACTTGTGATCTCTCTCTCTCAAATAAATAAATAAAATCTTTAAAAAGAACAAAAAAGAGAAAACAGGAAAAAAAAAAAAGGCATACCTTGCATGGTAGACAGAAAAAAGGACTGCTAAAGATGCCCATGTCCCAACCCCTGAAACTCATAAATGTTACCTGACCTGGAAAAAGGAACTTTGAAGATATAACTGAAGATCTTGAGATGGGGAGTTTACCTTAGATTATTTAGGTGGGCTTAATGTAATCACAAGGGTCCTTATGGGGGCACTAAAGGGTGAGAGAGAAGGAGATGTGCAGTGGAAACAGAGGTCAGAGTGATGTGAGAAAGGAGCCCTGAGCCAAGAAATGCATGTATCCCTTAGAAGCTGGAAAAGGCAAAGAAACAGTCCTTCCTAGAGCCTCCAGAAGGGACACAGTCCTGTCAACCCATTTTGGGCTTCTGACCTCTAGAACTGTAAGATAAGAAACTTGTGTTGCTTTAAGCTCCTAATTTTTTGGCAATTTGTTACAATAGCAATAGGAAACTAATACACACTCTCTTAACGTCCCAAGGAAGAAGGTAAACATAGATAATAGGGCATAGTTCACACATTCTGCTACAATGCTTTCCTTTTAAAAGGATGTAAATATATATTCTAAAGGAAATAGGTTAATTGTGTTTTGCTAGAAGTCTTTGGTTGCAAAAATGGAGCCCCAATCCCAATTCTAAGTTACATAAGTTTAAGCAAGGGGAGAATAGGTTATTTATAATATATCTGAATCTCACCCCATTAAGGAAGAAGTAAAGGATAAACTGTATATCCATAGGGCCTGTAACCAAGGACTCCTCCAATATCAGCCCACCCCCTTCTCTCTCTTTCTCTCTCCGCTCTGCTTTTCTCTGTTTTAGTTCATTCCCTTCTACTGAAGATGGACCTTACTCATATGATGAGAATCAAAGCAGTGAGCACCACTGGGTCACTCAGTCCACCTTAAAGACCTTCACCTGATCGTTCATTCACTTGCCATGTGTTTATTGAGCACCTACCCTGTGCCAGACCAGTGAAGACAAACAAGTGCCTGTCTTCATTCTGGCAGACGATACAGAAAATAAACAAATACATAAAGAAGACCCTTAGAGAGCAGAATCTTATTTGTCATTGTTCGTTAAGTATGATGATGGAAATATGCAGAGAGATAAAATGCCAAATAACTGGGGAGACCACTTCATACTGGGTTGTCAGGGAAGGCTTCTCCAAGAAGCTGACATCTAAGACCCCAAAGAGAAATAAAACACATGGGAACACAATCCAGGGGACAGCAAAGAGCCCAAGATAACTTTTTAAGGCAACAGAAGGGCAGCCAGCATATCCGGTACCAAGTGAGCAGATGGGGATAGTAAAAGATGAGGCCAAAAGCTACATCCAACAGAGCTTCATTGATACCTCTTGGTTTTTCTAGGAGAGTCCTCTTTACACCTGTTTCCCCACCATACATATTAAAAGCCATCCCAGGTTGGAGGATACATTTTTCAGTCACCTTGCCTAGGCAGCTACAGGACTCAGGATTTTCTCCTAAGAGAAATGGAAAGGTATTGAAAAGTTGTAAGCGGGGTGATGCAAGTCTGATTTGTACTTAATATCACTGGAAACCAGAGAATGAGTTAATAAATGCAGTCAATTAAATATGTCTACATTGGGAGTGTTGATCTTTTAAAGATAGAAACCAATATTGAGATAAAATTAAAATAGGTACAATTTGTGACTTAGCAGAAGGCACAGATATACCCTCCTCATCCTCATGAACACGCAGACCTTCATACCACCACTCTGTTCGTTATTCTTCCTCCTCTTCAACCCAGAAGCACCTTCTGAAGCAGCACGTAGCTCCAGCTTTCTGGGTCTCACAGCAACTTGGCAGCACCAAGCTGCTAGGCTGAAATCCCAGCTTCCAGGGATTCATGCAGTTTCAGCCACAAATATTTACCTTACCTGGCTCCTGGGGCTAATTAAAAGGGTAGGGCTCCATTCCACTTGGCTCTCCCCTAAACTGCTTTCAGAGTCAGAAGCAGCTGCTGGACAAGAGTGACAGCCTCATAATTCATCTCCACATCCACACAGTGACTCCTTCACCAATGTCCTTTTCAAACGAGGAAAAGGGTCCATAGCCATACCCTGGCCTTGCCACTCTCCTACTGGATTGGAAACTGCGTCTCTGTATAATGATTTCTCCTAGAAGCCAAAGTTATACTTAGCAGCACATCTATCATCCAGCTGCCTCTGGAAGGGAGAATCTCAGGGTCAAAAACTGAGAATTCATTATACTAGGTAGAACACCACGTTTCAACACAAATGTTCATTCTTATTGTAAAAACGGCACATGTTTACTATGAAAGATTCGAGAAGGTGAGGGGTGCCTGGGTGGCTCAGTCGGTTAAGCGTCTAACTCTTCATCTCAGCTCAGGTCTTGATCTCAGGGTCATGACTTCAAGCCTGGCACTAGGCTCCAGGCAGGGTATGAAGCCTACTTAAAAAAAAAAAAAAAAGATTCAAGAAGGTGAGAATTGAAAAGTCAGTTTTCCCCTCTCTGCTCCGTCAGCCCTTGTCACAGACCTCAATGAATGACTTTCTCCTTGGTAACTTCTGTTACCAGTTTGGGCCATTTTCTATGCCTATACATGCAAATAGAGAAGTATTTATAGGCATTTAACTAGGTCACCCTAAAGGTTTTAAGTGATTTCATGATAACAAGCAAGTCCAGATTTGATAAACGGTGAAATGGAATCACATCACAGCTCCCTCACAGGAACTGAAGAGTCAGCTCTCCTTGCAAAGCAGAATAGCTCCGTTAATCCTGGTTACAATTCAGAACAGGGTCAAGATACCAAATGCGAATCACCAGGCCCACGAAGAAAACAGAGAGGAAGTGAGATCACAGCTCTGAAGACAGACTCGGAGCTTGAGCTGGGGGTGAAAATAGATGGAGAAGCTGGAAATCTAGTCTGAGACCAGGGCTCAGAGGGCAGGGTCTGGTCCAGAGGGGAGGTAGCACCATGGGGTCTACTGGGGTCACTGGGGTGATGAGAGGTAGAGTCAGAGAAAGCAGAAAGGCAATATGGGGTTTCCTTAGAGGGAAGCGGACATATTGCTGGGAAAACAGAACACATCCACAAAGGAAGAGGAGCAGAGGAAGGCAACAGACTGAAGGCATCGATCTGAGGACTATCTGCCTGTCTGCCTATCTGCTGAAGGCAACAGGCTGAAGGCATCTATCTGAGGACTTAGAAGGCTCAGATAGATGAGTGAGAGAGAAGTAGAGAGAGAAAGAGAGATGGAATCTCCCTCTGAGCGGACTTTGAATAGAAATTCTGACAATATCATATGCTGCCTTTCAGGTATCTCTCTTTTGTATTTTCTGTGGTGGTAAAATATACATAATACCATTTTAACCATTTTTTAGTGTGCAGTTTGGTGGCACTAAGTACATTCACTTTGTTGTACAACCATTACCGCCATCCATCTCCAGAATACTTTTCATCTTGCAAAAACTGAATCTCCATCCCCATTAAACCCCACTCCCCCGGCCCCTGGCAATCACTATTCTACTGTCTGTCTCTATGAATTTGATGACTCTCGGTACCTCATATGGGTCAAGTCATCCAATATTTGGCCTTTTATGACTGGTTTACCTCACTTAGCATAATGTCTTCAAGTTTCAGCCATTTTTAAATTTTTTGTTTTTATTTTATTTGTTTGTCGGGGGGGGGAGAGAGAGAGAGAGAGAGCGAGCACAGGCAGGCAGAGTGGCAGGGAAAGGCAGAGGGAGAAGCAGACTCCCTGCAGAGCAAGGAGCCAGATGTGGCACTCGATCCTAGGATGCTGGGATCATGACCTGAGCTGAAGGTAGCCACCCAACTGACTGAGCTACCTAGGCATCCCTTCAGCCATTAAAAAAAAAAAAAAAAGATTTATTTATATTTTTAGAAAGAGAGAAGAGGAGCAGAGGGAGAGAGAATCTCCAGCAGACTCCTCACTGAGCACAGAGCCCAACACGGAGCTCCATCTCACAACCCTGAGATCATGACCTGAACCAAAACCATGAGGCAGATGCTCAACCAACTGAGCCACCCAGGTGCCCGAAGGCTCACTCCCATTACAGAGTGTGTCAGAATTTCCTTCTTTTTTAAAAACTGAATAATATTCCATTATATGTAGCTATCACTTTATCTACTCATCCATTTACTCATGGACACTTGAGTAACTTCCACCATTTGGATACTATGAATAATGCTGCTACGAATATGGATAGACGTTCAAGTGTTTTTCTAAATAAAATATTTCAAGCCTTGAAAGATGAACAGAGGTTTTTCATTTGCTTGTTTGTTCTTTTTTGTGTGTTTTTCTTTAAGCAGAGAATGGCATTCCTGAGGGAGGGAGAGCATGGATGAAAGTGTGGAAGGGGGAAAGACAGCTTGACCAATGAAGGGGAGGAGACTCCTGGGGCAGCAGTATGAAAGGGGGATACAGTGAAAGGTGAGGTAAGAAACATGACTATGTCAGGTCATTGAAGCCTGAAAGGACAGAAAATAATAGAATATTTTCATCACCCAGTTGTGTCATATCTCAATATCTTGCCATATTTTCTTTTAAAAACCTAACAAACAGTATTCTGGATATGACTGATGGATGCTTCCTGCACCAACCGCCATCCCATTCTTTAACTCTCCTTCACAATGGCACCCATTTTCCTGAATTCCAAGTTTCATTTTTTCCATGTTTTATGATTTTACTACATATGTATGTCATGTGTTTTCATGCTTTTAAACTTTATTATTATATGAATGGCATCAAACTTTGTATACAGCCTTTCCTAACTTCTTTCTTCATCAACATCACATCATAGAGATTTATCTAGATTATTTTGTATTACTATTTCATTGTATGAATATTCCACACTGTATTTTCCCAGCATTATAAGCAATGCTACAATAAACATTCTTGTATATTTTCCTTGTTTACACATGAGAGACTTTAGGCTACTAACCTAGATGTGGAATTGCTGGTTCTAGAGTAATGTGGACCTTCAACTTTATTTGTAAAGTCAAATTGCTTTCCAGCAAAGTGGTTGTATTGATTTATACTTCCACAAGCAGTGAACAGTTGTTTTCATTTTGCCCTGTAATGGCTAACAATAAATATTGTCAAATGTCGACATTTTTAAAAAGTTGGTAAGATAGAACACTAGTTAAGAGCCAGATTTTTTTTTTTAAGGAGTTTATTTATTTATTTGACAGACAAAGACCCCAAGTAGGCAGAGAGGCAGGTAGAGAGAGAGGAGGAAGCAGGCTCCCCACGGAGCAGAGACCCCGTTGTGGGGCTCGATCCCAAGGACCCCAGGAGCCGAAAGCAGAGGCTCCAACCCACTGAGCCACCCAGGCGCCCCTAGATTTTTTTTTTTTTTAAGACTTTATTTATATATTTGACAGACAGAGATCACAAGTAGGCAGAGAGGCGGAAGGAGGCTCCCTGCTGAGAAGAGAGCCCCATGCAGGGCTCGATCCCAGGATCCGGGGATCATGACCTGAGTTGAAGGCAGAGGCTTTAACCCACCGAGCCACCCGGCACCCCAAGAGGCAAATTTTTTTAGCAACACGGTTGGTGTTCAAATCCTGGCTTTATCATTTACTAGTTGTATGAGCTTAGGTCCTGCTTTCTCTTTCTGGAAGAGGAAAGAGATAGTAGTACCAACTTCATGCATTTATTGCAAGGTTTAAGTGTGTTAACAGATGGAAAGCATCTGAAACAATATGTTAGTGCTCAATAAATATCATCCCTGTGTCAGAGTTTTGAACTGGCCATTCAATTCTTGTTTTCTCTGAACTTATTATTCCTTTCTTTATCCTTCTCATATTGATTTGTAGGTAGTCTTAAAATCTCCTGAGTAATAATCATTTGTATTTATTTGTTCCAAATATCTTCTTTTGGCCAGTGGCTTGTCATTTCAGTTTTTATGGCATACTTTGTCATGAAGATTTTTTGTTTTTGTTTTTCAATAATCCAAGTTTTACTAGAGGAAATCTTCTAATCCCCATTTCTAGTCCATGCAATACTCCAATACCCCAAAAATGGGGTGAAGGTTGGGGAGGATATCAGTTAGTCTAAGACCAAGATCCTAGCAATAAAATTGTCAAACCAATTGTTATGAAATTTTTAATCAGAATCTAGTCAACTGTATCCCTTCTATTTTTTTTGTTTAATTTTTTCCCTCACTTTTGTCATAAAAATGTTCTGAGATATTTTCTTTTCTTAAGGTTTTTAAAGTTTGCTCCTCACATTTAGAGTTTTAGGATTTAATGCACCTGGAATTTAATTTTGTGATTAGTGTTAAGAAAGGATTTTTTTTTTACTCTATTTTTCCACATGAGAAAACAAATGTTTTGGTATTATTGATCTAATTTTCAGTGCCACTTCTTGTCTTTCTATATATGTTTAGGTTTGGTTTTAGCCTCTTTGTTTTACTCCATGATTCTATTATTGTTAATAATAATAATAATTATTATTATTATTATTTATTTTACCTGCATCAAATACTATAACACATAATATTACAATAATAATATTGTAATTCCTTACAATAGCTTTAATATTAATCTTGCCATTGTTGCCTTGGTTGAGCTAATTCCTTTCCCTTTATAGTTCCAGGTTCAAGTTGACGAAGAAGGATTTGTGTGAGACCTTGGGACGTGGAAGTGAAGAGAGGCTGTTACGCGGTGAAGGTCTTCACAATTAGGTGGACTGACTGACACACAAACATGGAAGTAACAAAAGGATTCCAACTTGCCCTTGTTCTCTTCTGCTTTGCATTCAGCTTTTCTTCCCAACTGCTGGTCCTGTAGCTCCAATTGCTGGTCCCGCAGCTCAAGGTCCTCTACCAGACACTTGGCTAAGATCCAAAGACAAGGGGCTGCACAGAAGTGATCATTTTGCATAGATCTCTCCCTGTACTCCCCTCTGCAGTGCAACCTTGGTAGCTGGGTGTGCTTGACTTCTTAGATTTCCCTGTCATCTCTGTCTTGTCTACCCATACCTGTCCTCCTAGACAACTGCATAAAGATTCTTCTTTGGTCCTCTAGCTTTTCCTTCCAGACCTTCATTCTCCCAGCTCTTCCCAGAGCTATAAGGTCCACTTCCTAGAATAGGCCACTTATGTCATTACGCTCACTGCAGCTTTGCTTTCTGGACTGAACTCTGACTGACACACTGTATATGCTAGAGTGAGCCTTTCCATTTTGGTCTTCTTCAAACTTCTTTCTCCTTTGCTCTTCCATATAATTTTTTGAATCATCTTGTCAAATATACCAAAAAAATAAATAAATTGGGATTGTTTCAAATTTATTAATTTGGGAGAACTGGCATTTTGGGGCAATATTTAATGTTTACAAAATTATTTATTGATGTTGTATGGTAATGCAAATTATTTTATACTAATCCTGTATCTAGTAACTAGCTACTATCTTATATTTGTTCTAATTGTTTGTATTTTCTCTTAGCTGCTATAAATGTAATACTATTCCTATGAGTCGTGATACTTTTGCTTTTTTGTTGTTGTTGGTTTTTTGTTTTTTTTTTTTTTTCTTTTCCTGTCCTCATGGCTTTTCTCTTTCTCTCTTATTGCCCTGACTGGGTACTTCAAATAATGATTGGATGGAAATGGTGATAATTGGCATCTTTTCCTACTCTTGATTTTAAAGGGAATAATTCTAAAGTTTTACCAGTAATATAATGTTTGCTATAAGTTTCTGATAGGTATATTTGTTCAACTAAGATAATCACCCCTGCAGGGGTGCTGGGGTGGCTCAGACGGTTAAGCAGTCATCTCTTGGTTTCAGCTCAGGTCATGATCTCAGGCTCCTGAGATTGAGCCCCATGTCAAGCTTAGAGTCAGCAAGGAGTCTGGTTGGGATTCTCTCCCTTCCCTTGCCCCTGCCCCTGCTCACATGTACTCTCTCTTTCTCTCTCTCAAATGAATAAATAAAATCTTTAAAAAAGATAATTCCCCCTATAACACATAGAAAAAATATCCCCAAATACCCAATTTTTTAAAAAAATGGTCAAAGACTTGAACAGATATTTCTCCAAAGAAGAAATACAAGTGGCTAGCAGGTATATGAAAAGGTGCTCAACATCACTAATTAGGGAAATGCAAATAAAAACCATAATGAGATATCATCTCACACCTGTTAGAATGACTATTGTCAAAAAAGCAAAGGTAACAAGTGTTGGCAAGGATGTAGAAAAATTGGAACCATTGTACACTGTTGGTAGAAATGTAAAATGGTGCAACCACTATAGAAAACACTATGGAAGTTCCTTAAAAAATTAAAAATGGAACTACCATATGATCCAGCCACCTCACTCCTTGGTATATTCCCAGAAGAAACCAAATTGGGATCTCTAAGACTTATCTGTACTTCCATGTTCATTATAGCATTATTCACAATAGCCAATGTATGGAACTATCCAAATGTCCACTAACAGAAGGATAGATAAATAAAATGTGGTCTATACATACAGTGGAATATTATTCAGCCTTTAAAAAGAAGTAAATCTTAACCTGTGCAACAACATAAATGGACCTGGAAGTTATTATGCTAGGTGAATAAGTCAGTCACAGCCGAACAAATACTTTGATGATTCCACTTATATAAAAGTGTGGTTAGAAGGCTGGTGGCCAGGAGATAGGGGAAAGGGGAAATTGGGAGATGTTCAAGGAGCATAACATTAGAGTTAGACAAAAAGTGTAAGTTCTAGAGATCTTCTGAACAACATGGTATTTATAGTTAACAATATGGTTTGTGCACTTAAAATTTTCTAAAAGGGGGGGCGCCTGGGTGGCTCAGTGGGTTAAGCTGCTGCCTTCGGCTCAGGTCATGATCTCAGGGTCCTGGGATCGAGTCCCGCATCGGGCTCTCTGCTCAGCAGGGAGCCTGCTTCCCTCTCTCTCTCTGCCTGCCTCTCTGTCTACTTGTGATTTCTCTCTGTCAAATAAATACATAAAATCTTTAAAAAAAAAAATTTCTAAAAGGGAAGATCTCGTGTTGTGTTATCCCTCCAATCCCCTCCCCCCAAAACTGAAAGGACTCAAAGAAACTTGGAGGTGATGAATAGGTATATTACCATAATTTGGGGATGTCAGAAAAGACTTTTTATGTCCAAACTAATCAAACTATATACATTAAATATGTGCAGATTTTTAGTATATTGGTTATGTATACTTCAATAAAGTGCAAAAATAAATAATTTTTTTTAAATGTCAGGCTTAGGTAACCGGGAAAGGGTAGGAATGTGAAAAGTGAAAAGAGAATCTGGGAAAAGATTTCCATTCACAAATTATGCCCTAAAATGGACAATTGACATTTGTTAGATCAAATACTGCCCGATTTTCAGAATAATTTCAAGTTTTATGAAAGAAGTGTGTACAAAATAAAGTTTCTTATTTGTATTTTTAATACAAAAACTGTTTTAATATGAAAGAATATTACATTTCAACAAATGATTTTTCTTCCTCTATTAAGGTGTTTTTCTTCCTCTATTAAGGTGTGTTTTTCTCTTGTTCTTTCTCTTTCCAGTTTGCTAGTGTGGTAAGTTATATTGATAGATTTTTTTTCCCCCCTAAGATTAAATCATCCTTGTGTTCCCAGGATAAACCCAGTAGTGTATTATTGTTTTTGTTAAGTCACTAACTTTGCTGAATTTTTTCAGAATTTATATCTTTGTATTTGGAAGTAAGTTAGACTTACAATTTCCCTACTATCCTTGTCTTACTTTGGATTCAACTTTGTGCCAGTCTAATAAAGTGAGTTTGTGGATTTTCTTTCTTTTCATACTCTATTCATTTCTCTGGAATAGTTCGTAGAAGACTGGGACCATGTGTTCTTGTAAATTTGGTGAGATTTGCCTGAAAGAAACTAAATGTATCTTAATTCATAATGTGGGTAGATTTAATCACTGATTTAATGTCTTTCAAGGGCATAGGATTTAGGTCATTTGTTTTCTCTTGAGTCAGTTTTTTTTTTTTTTTTTTAAGATTTTATTTATTTATTTGACAGAGAGAGATCACAGTAGGCAGAGAGGCAGGCAGAGAGAGGGGAAGGGGAGCAGGCCCCCTGCTGAGCAGAGAGCCTGATGCGGGACTCGATCCCAGGACCCTGAGACCATGACCTGAGCCGAAGGCAACGGCTTAACCCACTGAGCCACCCAGGCGCCCTCTTGAGTCAGTTTTAATAGAGTATAGTTTCCTAGAAAATGGACCGTTTTGCTATTTCAAATTAATTGACATAAAGCTGTACATGACTGTCCCTTGTTACCTGTTTTAATTTCCAGTATATTTGTGGTTATGCTGCTTTTCAATTCCAATCAATATTCTTTTGGATATCTTTTTAATGTAATGCCATTATGATACTGGCCATAGGGAAGCCCAGTTTTTAATGGGCTATAATGGCCAATTCCTACAATAGCCCAGAGTCTGAAGTAGGAGTAGAAATAGAATAACCACTAGAACTATTTCCCTACAACTTCTATCTACTGTCCCTAATTCCTCCCTGTGAAATGCTTCATTGTACATACGTAACCTCAAATGCTTGGTTGAACATACCCCTTAGAAGTTTGTACTCTTGCATAAATGCAAAATGGTGGTGGTCTATTTTCTCTAAGTGCTCAGTCCATTCAAAGAACAGAAGACAATAACTTATCTCTCCTAAAATGTATCTCCTGCAGCTTAAGTATCCTCAGTTTCTCTAATAGTTACTCAAAGACCCTGGATCACAAGCTCTTTGCCAGGTCTCCCTGTCTAGTGATCCAACCCAGGGTACCAGCATCCTAAACTGAGTCTTTTTCCAAAGGTGTGGTTTGTCAACCACAAATAAGTGTAGGATGAGTCCAGTATGACAGGATCCCTCCATTAGTGCTCCCTAAAATACACTGATCTTCTACTCACTCCATCACACGACTGACTCATGTTAATTTTGCAGTCAACCAAACATTTGGGATTATTCCACACATGCTGTTGAGGAATCTTTATTCCCAAGTAATATAGGAGCAAAACTTCATTATGTAATTTCTTAGTCTACTAATTTACAAAGAGAATTTAAAGCATATCTGAGCTATAAGCAAATACCCTTGTCAGCAAGGATGGAGAAGCTAGCAGGCAGGACTGTCCTCTGCAACACAGAGGAAGAGATTTCCCTTTCTAAAGGAAGGCATGCCAGCTGGGTCCTGCCACAGTACAATCGCCATGAGCAAGGAAGGAGAAAGAATTACCATTTATTGAGAACCTACTGGGGGCCAGATCTATGTTAGGTGTTCTACATACATTATCTGAACTTTAATCCTCATAACAACACTGAATCAGGGTGTAAAGATGTAAATAAATAAATGCCAAATAAAAATATCCCTATTTTATTTATGTGAAAACCAAAACTCAGAGCATGACCTGCATAAAAACGGAAAAGCAATGGAGCCTTGTTTGACTCTAAAATCTGTGTGATTTCTTCCACTCGGCCAGCCAGGAGTGAATAAATGTGGGCGGAGGCATTGAGCCGCCAGCAGCAAGGGCACTTGTGTCATGCTTTATAGTTTAGTGAAGGACTTTCACCTACCTTAACTCTTCTAATTCGACCCTCCCAACATCCTCATGCGGTAGGCAGAGCAGGAGATACAAGCTCCATTTTACCAGTGAAGTTTTACCAGCGCTCGGAGAATCAAGTGACCGACCCAAGGTCACCCAACTAGACAGGGAGGTTGCAGGACAAACCTTAACCCCGGACTCCCCGTCAGCAAGCGCCACGTGAGAACCACTCCTGGCTGCCATATAGGGCAAGGAGGACATCAGGGCCGGAGCAACTGCTTATGACTGATGTGGATGTGGGAAAGGGAATAGCTCAAAACACAAACCTTCCCAAGAAAATGTAATGCTCTGTTATTAGTTTGTAATCATCTTAAGGCTTCCGAAGGCACAGGAGGAGGAGAGCCCTGATTAATGGGCCAAGAAGCAGAGCAACTCAGGACAAACAACAATGCTGTTTCTTCCACACAAGGCAAGGCTGCCTGTTACCACTGACAACACTGGTGACAGCACTAGATCGTTGTGCAGAAGGGCTGTAAACCTACTGACCAGTGGCCCTATCCACCTTCATTTGATTTCTTCAGCAAAGCCAGAATCCTAACACAAAAACAAAAAACAAAACTCAAATGAAATCAAATGTGTTCATTTCACAATCCATTGAAGACATGTATATGTAACATTGGTCAGCTGTGCACGGAACATCGGTTTAACCAGTTCCTTCAAGCCCACTTAAGTCAAGCACCATCTTATTCAAGTCCTCAAACTAGAGGCTTTGTCTGTTAATGGCCATTCACCTGTGGGAACCAGTTTCCCCATGGTCCCAGCTGGAGACCACAGGGGAACTGGGAGGTTCTCTTTTTTCCTGTGCCACCAGTTTCTGTCTATTGCCCTCTCTCAAGCCTGGCTGAGAAACAGTTCTCCTGGAGGACCCTAAATTACCCAGGGAATTACCCAGGAGCCTTCCACACCCAAGCTGGCATCTTTACCCATCAACAAATGGTGGACACCTGAAAGTTCCTTAGAGTTTTGGTTCTTCAACCAAGACATTACAAAATCCGGGAGCAGAACCTGAGCTTTTCTAGTGCTTTCCAAACCTCACTGTAGTTCAAGTTCCTCCAAGCACCTTAAAAGAACATACGGATGGGGGTACCTGGGTGGTTTAGTTGGTTAAACATCTGACTCTTGATTTCAGCTCACGGCATGATCTCAGGGTCTTGAGATGGAATCCAATGTCAGGCTCTACACTAGGCAGGAAGCCTGTAAGATGTTCTCTCCCTCTGTTCTCCCCATCTTGCACTCATGTACTCTCTCTCAAAAAAAAAAGATAGATGGTTGGGTGGATGGATATCTTGACTGCTCTCAGAACAGATTCGGCTGCAGAGAAATGTGTTAAACCACATAAGGAGGATGCCATCACAGCCCGTCAGCAAGACGCAAACGATGGGAAGGCGAGATGGAGAGCTTGTAGAGTCAGAGACTTGAGAGACCTTGAGTGTGACATTTGAACTCAGCTGATTCTGATTTCAAACAAACACCGGGTGAAAACAACACACAAAAACAAAAGAAAGTTCGGGACATTTGGAAGACAACTGAAATTTTGAACATCATTTGGGTATGCGATGATATCAAGGACTTTTTGCTCTTTTCCGTTTAGATGTAATAGTGGTATTGAGGTTATTTTTTAAAAAGTTTACATGTGGTAGAGAAATGTACTGAAATATGTTGATAATATTTGAGAATAATGTGATGATAAAATGATATGATGCCTAGAATTTGCTTCAAAAATGAGTAAGCAGAAACATAGATGAAGCAAGACTGGCCATTAGTTGATAATTATGCAGCTGGGTATTAGATTCACGGGGGTAAGTGGGGTTCATTATGCTTTTTGGTCTACTTCAGTATATTTTTGAAAATTTCCATAATAAAATTTCTATTTCCCTAAATTTGTGAGCTATTGTATTTCTCCACTCCACCGCTCAACCTTAACACACTCATAGGCACATTCATATACCAAGGCCACCTGTTTCAATGTTAATTCACTGTTTATTCCCCAGAGAAGAAAAGGGACGTGGGAGTAGAGCCTTCTTGTACTGCATACAAACACAACTCATTTCAGAGTTTCTCCTATGATTTGTACTAGCTCTAGACTGAGGCATGTAGAAGAGCTGTTCCTAACATCAAATTAGTCTAGTTACCTCTGAAAGACTAGTCCCTGTCCTTTCAAATTAGAACAGTTTATTTCTTTCTCCATACACTGCCATGCCTGCAGTTTATGAGCTTCATGTGTTTGGGGGTGTAGGGGGGCCCACCATGTACAGTTGTGCAGGTTGTTTCAAACGCAAGGAGGCACCCTTCACATTGTCAACACTGTAGATGTGCATTTTTATGATGACAGCTATCTTGCAAGTGGTAATAAAATGTCTTGTTCTATCAAAATCCGTATTTCATCATTTTTCAATTGATGGCAGCAGGGGGACTCCTTTTCTAATTATGGACCCACCATACGGGGTAGCAGTGGACTCAATCTGCCTGACAATCTAAGTATGAATTCCTTTCCCCAAACCACTCATTGACTTTATAATCTTCATAAGTATTACTGAAGAGCCCTGAGCTTATGCTTCTTTCTTTAAAAAAAAAAAAAATTTTTTTTTTAATTTATTTTTTAGATAGAGACACCGCGAGAGAAGGAACACAAGCAGTGGGAGTGGGAGAGGGAGAAGCAGGATTCACACTGAGCAGGGAGCCCCATGCAGGTCTTGACCCAGGACCCCAGGAATCATGACCTCAGCCCAATGCAGATGCTTAATGACTGAGCCACCCAGGCACCCCAAGCCTCCATTTCTTTATCTATAAAATGGGATGGTAAAGTCCAGAGCATTGTTTAAAGCTTTAAATGCATATGAAACAGCGCCTGCCAAGTTGTAAGCCCACAATCAGTGTCAGAGATTAGCTATTATCTCTGTATCTACTCATACAGATCTAATTTTATGGGGGGGTGGATCTGAGTGTGTGTGTGTGTGTGTGTGTGTTGTGTCTTTCATAAATTCATCAAATAAGTTATTGGAATGGATTTCAAGAATACTACATCCATTATTTTACTAACTCAGACTATTTTAAAAAGAGGACATTTTTTTCCTAACCACCACGTTTTGAAAGATGCCGTAAAGTTCATGGTCCAGGTAAGAAGCCAGGGTTTATAAGCCCTTCTGCACACAGGAGCTACATGTATACACCGATCAAGAGCTCTCCGAAGAGATATTCTGGGGTTTTTCCATCCTGCTAACTACTTGGCCTGTAAGCCTATAATGGGAAAAGATCCAGTGGGAGTTGCCAGCCACAAAAGGGGTATTACCCCACAGGCAGAATAGAGTCAAAATGCTTCAAGAGGTTAAAAGTCTATTTTTAAAAGGAAAGAACACAGAGTATGCCTTTAACTTGTGTTAAAAATAAACTCAGCTGCCTCCTTTACACTTCCCCCCCTCCCCCTCCCTTCATACCCTGCACTGCCCATAGGGAAGAAAGAGTACTAGTGTTTCATTTTGTTTCTCCTCATGAGTTTTTCTTTTCTTTTCTTTTTTTCATCGTTAGCCAAACATGAGCTACTTGGTTTTCAGTCCGCAGAACAAGTCGCATTCTCTGTCAAAATTTCCTCAGGGATCCTCATTTCGGAAGCAGGTTGGATTACCATTTAGAACTACCACGTCAGGGGCCTAGGAAAAAATCCACGCAGAGATAAACAAAATGGATCCCTGCCAGCTTTCCCCCATGCCTGGGAAGCATCTGCAGGGGAGGTCATCCAGGCAAGAGGGCCTTTCAGGGAATGCTATTTCATGTTGAAGTTTAAGCACAGGATTTTCCTGGGGCACAGTTACCCTTAGAAACTCTGCTTTGCTGAGTTGCTTTCAATAAGTTTCATTAAACAACCACAAAAATCCTATAGATCAGATGTGCCAGTTTTTGTTCATGAAAGAGCTCATCTGTAGAGCAGAAAAGCTGCTGTCTGGAGGGAATAATCTTGATTTCTTAATGAATGTAGACGGTAGAGGGATTTTGAGACCCCAGTGGGAGGCAAAGATGTTGAAGAATAGAGAGAGACGGGTCTGTCTATACACAGGACTGATATTTCACTGGGGGACAGCGGGAGGATGAGAAATGAAGGGGTCACTGGGAACTTGTTTACTTAAAAAGATTTTTATTTTTTTAAAGAGACAGCCCTTAGTCAACATAAGATAAAGCAAAAAGCAACAGAATTTATTTTAAGAAATAAAGGTCTTGTCTCAGGTCAGTCTCTACCTTGAAACACCACCTCAGTGAAGGCATTCACTTCCCTTATAGTTTCCGTTTTACAAAATGAGATCCTTGCCTTCTTAGAGCTATTCTTGAATAGGAATAGTGTTAAATCAGATACAATGGGCGAAAACAAAATATTGTATCAGAACATTTAGCAAGTTTAAAATCCCAATGCCCATACGGACTGATTTAAACATCATTCAAATTTAACAAAGGGATTTTGATGCATGGCTGGAAAGGTAGAAGGGAAATTCTATGAGTAAAGGTTGAGGTCATGCCAATTGTTTTCCATTTTTCACGAAAAGGAAACACTCTAGTGCATACCTGAGGGCACTAGCATCTAACCAAATATCACAGGTAGAGTGTCCGGTTCCTAGCGGGCAGGATCAACCTCTGGAGCACCATGAAGTTCTGCAAGGAGTCTTCTACTCCATATGCTCAACAGACAGTACTGATATTCAAACTGAATAGCTGCAAAATATATGCACCTATTTTTCAAATGTATATGGATTGGTTGTGATTAATAAGATATAATTGATAAATGAGAAATTCATTAGTTTTGGTTCTGTATTATATTTTAATAAAATAAAAACTCATCTTAAAACATTAGCAAAATCAAGTAGACTGTCAGCATATGTTTTTTCTTTTTTTTTTTTCAGCCCTGACCATCATGGATTTATTGGTATTAATCCATACTGATTAATTTGTATTAAATTGTATTTATTTGTATTAATGTACTTGCACAAATGATTTCCTTTCCTTGATCTCTACTCTATACTGTGTCTATATTTTACAAAAGCAAAAGCCAAAATATAGTAAGGGTAATGGATAGGAACGTGTATAACAAGCCAATATTAAAACATCAGGAGTGCCTCACATCTGATACTTTTCATTTCAGCAAACACAACGTCCTGATTACTCACGAACGTTTCTGATGACTCAATTACTGTTGAAATGTGTATCTGATTTTTTTGGTCATTCGTACATTTTTGTATTGAGACATAATGGACATGTAGCATAATAGTAGTTTAAGGTGCACAACACAATGATTTGATATTTGTATGTACTATGAAATAACCACCACAAGTAAGTTTAGTTAGCGCCCATCACCTCGCATAGTTAGCAAAATTTTTCTTTTCTTTTCTTTTCTTAAGATCTTATTTATTTATTTTAGAGAGCGCGCGGGTAAGCAGGGGAAGAGGCAGAGGGAGCTGGAGAGGATCTCAAGTAGACTTCCTGTTGAGCATAACAGCCTAATGAAGGTCTCAGTTTCATGACTCTGAGATCATGACCTGAGCCAAAAATCAAGAGTCAACCACCGAAGCACCCCACAATTTTTTTTTCTTGTGATGCGAACTTTTATCTACCTTCTTATCAACTTTCAAATATACAGTCCAGTATTGTTAACTCTCATCACCATGTTGCACATGGAAGTTTATACCTTTGACCCCCTTCATCCGTTTCACCCGCTTCCTAGCCCCTGCCCCTAGCCACCACTCAAAATACATTTCTTGATCAACCAGTTCTGAAATTACAACTTCTCTCAGCTTGGAACTCTGGAACTTAATATTTAACTTTTTGCCTTAAAAGGGCCTCTGCTACATTAGTTCATTAAGAAGGTAATGGGACAATGATGCATGTCAGTAACTCAATGCACTGCTCTGAAAGTGAAGAATCAAGTCTACCACAGAAACACTGCAGTCTGTAGCCATTTATTTGTGCTGTTCCAGGAAGGGCTGAGGTTGGCTTACAAAGATGGATACAATTCAGCGAGATACAATCCACTAAAGATAAATGAGGGTAGGCAAGGAAAGAAAATAGAATAGAAAGTGCATGGCTATGGTGAGGTTAGGACATCAAAGGCATGCCTTGAAAATTCTACATGTTTCCAAGCACTGAGCAGTTTGCCTCTGCCCTTTGTACACAGCCAAAGGAAAAAGAAAACCATTATCGGGTACATAATTCATATTACTTGTTAAATAGATACAGATTGGCTTCTCACAAGAAGACCAACTCTTTCAGCTGGCAAGATGAGAGAAAATTCAGGAAGGGCAGCATCCCCAGAGCATACTGTTGCAAATAGATCAAAAACTGAGTTTTAGCCGATATCCTCATGCCAGAATTTGAGTCAGCAATTAATCCAGTACAGCCTTTCCAACATTTGGTGGAAATTATCTTTGCCTTCTTATGTGGGGAATCAGGCAGAGCAGAGTGATTTGCTTCTACTTCATACACCATGTCGATTACACAGATAAAAATAGAAATAATGTGTCCTAGCAAGATGTAATTCTCAGTTCTATCTTACCTCCAGATGTGTTTCCAAATGATGATCTTTAAGTATCCTGGAGAACTCTACAATGGTGACCTGTTACCCCACTTTATTTTCTCTTACATTGTCCAGTTGCAATTTTCCCCATTCTGACTCTTAGCCTTGGTCACATGGAACACTCAGTGAGGTAGAAAAATGGAGGGCCTCTAGGAAAGGAGAGTCTGAAGAAGACACTGTAGAACTAGATGAAATAGCAAAGCTGAGACTCCTGGGGACACACTGTGGAGACAGCCTAGAATCTGTCCCTGAAGTCCAGGTCATGAACTCAGGACCAGACACCTCACTGCTGACTGAGAAGCCTAGAAACGAGTCTGGGTACATTCCCTCTCCCTGGCCGCTAGCAGATCATCAATCCATTTAAACTCCTGAAGCAGACATGCAGTGAGTACCTTCCAGGCACCAGGCACTGGGCTCGTGCGAGGGAAAGAGAGGCAGAAGGTACAGACCTTGCCACCACATTCAGTTAAGCTGCAGAGTCATATGGTGGTTACACACACAGGCTCTGGATCCAATTCCTGAGTCCTACCTCCATTTTTGCTATGTCACATGTCACCAAGAACAAGACAAACTCCTAGGGCTTCAGTTTTACCATCTGTAAAATGGAGATTAGCAATTACTTTATACAGATAAAGCTTAGAACAGTCCTGGGCCTGGCTTCCACCCCCCAGACCACTGCCTCCTCCTGAGATACTTATCTCTGTCATGGTGACCAAAATTGGCTCTGCATATGCTATTCCAGGCACTGTCCAAAGCATTTGACACATTTTAATTCATTTCATCTTTTTTATAGCCCTATACAGAAGATACTACTATTATCTCCATTTCGTACCTCTGAGGCAGAGGGCTTCAGTGCCTTGCCTAAGGTTCTCAGAGAGGCAATATAAAATGGTCATTACAGGGGCACACTCTGGGGACAAACTACCTGGGCCCTCCCTAGAAGTTGTGTGACCGTGAGCTAATTACTTAACTTTTCTGGGTCTGTCTCCTGCCTGGAGACAGGTTTCAATCCATTCCCCATCGTTCCCATGACTTCTGAGAACTACATTTCAGTAGTCCTGAATGTCTCGTTAGCTGAGTGTCTCATTAGCTCAGCCAACAGGAAGCACTGGTAGAGAAAAAAGTCAGGGTGTTTCATTCCCTCTCTGTTTGGGGCAGCAGCTGTAGCATGGCTGCATCTCCTCCTGGGTTCCAATTCCTTCTGTTCCCCTCTGGGTCCAATTCCTGTGGGGCAGCCCCAGAACCTCAGCTCTGGTGACATCACCTGCCCCTTGCACCCCACCCCCATCCCTTTAACTGGCATCAGCAGCTTCCTACTGTTGCTCCTTTCCAGGCTGCCTTGCCCACCTATCTGCCTTTTGTGCTCTTGCAATACCCTTGTGGTAGAGCCCTGTATCAAGTTTCCTCTAGGGAGCTACTAGAGTAACATTGGTTTTCCTGATGGACTATGACGGATACATTTTGTGGGGGGCTGTTGTGAAATTCCATGAGCGAATACGTTTCAAGGGCTCGGAACAGAACCAGACACACAGCAAGGGGTAGCTATTCTGGGACACACAGCCAAGGCACCAAATTCCCTTGCTTAGGATCTTAGGGAGGAGATCTAGAAGCCTTCAAGGATGAGATGAGTGGAAGTAAACCAGGTAAAGCAACAGGGAAACGTGTTTCAGGCAAGGGGGTCAGAGAGCTGAGTGGCCAAGCGGTAAGAGACAGCAGGTGTCCTAAAAACCACGAAAGGAAAGAGGATCAGAAAGACCGGAACACGTGGACAGCACAAGGTGAGGGGAGAGTCTGGGAAGAAGAATGAGGCTGGACGGGAGAACAGAGCCAGACCATGTCTTTTAAATAATGTTAAGAGTGTTAAAGTTGTTTTTAAAAGGAGGCCATTAGACCGAAGTGGCTCTAAACGCCAGGGTGATTGACATAAGCAAACCCAAATCCAACCCTGTGAATGCCTCAAAGTTCAGAAATCGAAACCGAAAGACGACCAATCACAAACAGCTACCTAGGCCTAAAGATAGAGCCAGTCAAATAATTCCCTTTCTTTGCTTCTGCACCTGCTCCGTGTAAGTCCTTCTCCTGGCACCTGTGGGTGGAGTGCTCCGAACCGCTTCCAGTTTGGGATTCTGGTCCAATTTGAATGGATTTTTGCTCAAATAAACTTTAGAAACTTCTACTATGCCTCGGTTTATCTTTTAACAGGCTTTGACCTGAGGATAATAGGAAACCACTGGAGCATCTCAGTTAGCAGAGTGACACAACTGAATTTATGATCTAGAGAAATTTCTTTGGCTGTAATGTGGGAAGTATATGGGGTGGGAAGGAGAAAAGAGAGAAAGGCAGGAAGAGCTAATAGGAGGCCACTGCGTGTGTCCATCGAGGAAGCCATGGCTCGGACTAGGCGGTGGCGGTGAAGTTATTCAGGAGGTCAGAGGGATGGGACAGGCATGGGATTGGAAGTGGCAACCAAGGGAGAATGAGGCATCGAAAAGGGTGGCTGGGTTTCTCAGCTGGGGAAATGCACACAGCAAGCAGCACAGCATTGTTACGGCTTACACAACCCGCAGCCAAAGCCCTGCTCTACCCACAACTAGCTGTTGAACCTGGGGCCTGGTACCAGATCACTCTGGGTTTCAGACGTGCGGAGTGGGGAGAATTGCCGTACCTTCAGTCCTGGGCTCTCGCAAAGGTGAAATGAGGTAAAACATGTCAGATGCTTGGAACGGAGCCTGGAATATCACGAGCGCGCTGCATCTCGGTCACTGCTAGAGACGAGGCTCTCAGGGGAAGACATAATGTCAGGGGTGAGAGCATCCTGAATTTAGATCAATCATGCTGACTAGGAGACACCTACGGAATCAGAGAAAGAGTTCCGATCGAGAGATAAAGTGAGGATGGATAGGTTTATACGGCGCACCCAGGGAAATGTCAGTTTTTAAGTGACAGTTTCAGAAAGACAGACTGTGATATTGTGATTTGTAACAAGAAATATGTATTCGGTCCCATTCCTGATACAGACCTCCTAAAACCACCCAAATTTCCTGTAATGAGAGTGACCTAGGTGTCTTTGGTGATGTTAAGGGATGACATTTGGAAAGCACCTAAGGTCGGGGGCTGCTTGCCAGTGGAGCCAACAGTATGATTTGAGGTTGAGAACTTTCGGTCCTACCTCACCCCCAACCCTGACCTTTGGGGAGGGGGTGGGGCTGGAGGATGAATCAAGTGCCAATAGCCAATGATTGCGTCAGTCATGCCTGTGTAATGAAGCCTCCGTAAACACCCAGAAGGACAGTGTGTGAAGAGCTTGGAGATGGCTGTACAAGAGACAGTGTTGGAAGAGGACATCAGCTACCTCCATTCGGGCAGGAAGGAGTCTGTCCTTTCTAACAGATTGAGTTCTTTCCAGCTTCTGTCTTATCTCAGACAAAAGATCCTTTGGGCAAAGCCTCCTGTGATGGGAACAGAAACTGCCCCCTCAGGCAGTAAGGACTAACCTGAGCCAGGAAGACCAGAGTAAGTGACCCCAAGACAATGATTGACCTGACCTTTATAGCCACCTGCATGTACTCACTGACCTTGGTCCCACATTTTCCTCATAGAAACCTAGGAATGTTCTCAGCCCCACAGAGAGACACTGGTCTGCTGTCTTCCCAGTGTTGGCCTCACTGAAATAAACCCCTTTCTCGTTTCACCCCTGCTCATCTCCCTACCTCTGGATTTTTTTCTGCTGCAGGTGGCTGAACCTCTTCTGCTGGGGACCCCCTGAGCCAGGCACTCTGGCACCTGTGTGCCCTGACCACAGTGCTGGGAGACAGGGCACCTGCAGAGGGCCCGGAAGCTCTGCAGCTCTTCCCACATAGCTTGCCCTTGCAATCTCTTCCATCTGGCTCTTCCTGAGTTATAAACTCTTACAAGAAACTAAAAATCTAGTAAGTAAAATGTTTTTCTGAGTTCTGTGAGCCACTCGAGCAAATTAATCAAGTGCAAGGAGGGATCTGTTGGAACCTCCAATCTATAGGCAGTCAGTCAGAAGCACAGGTGACACCCGGGGCTCGTGCCTGGCACTGGGGTTGGCAAGCAGGGGGCACTAGGACCAAACCCTTTCCTATCGGATCCCATACTATCTCCAGCTCCATACTGCCAGAATTGAGTTGAAGTGTAGGACACCTAGCTGGGGTCAGAGAACCGCAGAGGCGTGTGAGGGGAAAATCCCACACCCTGGAATTGGAGTCAAGAGTCATGGAGGCCCAGGAGGGACGCAGGGAAGAGTAGTCCGGCAGTGGCTGCAGTCCAGTTGTGAGGGGAAAACAAAGGCACCATAAAAATAGCAGGAACTGGGACTGAGAGTTATTGGTGTGACCTGGGGTCTTCACTTATCCTCTCCAACCAGGGGTCATGTGACATGGTAGGGAGAAGCTCGTCCCTGCGGAGCTGTAACAGAGCAAACAGCAGACATCCATGTCTGATCTTCTAGGCTAACCTTGGTGGCTGGAAATGACACAGCCCAATTTTTCTGGCCATTCCACTGAACCCCTGATCTTTTTGTTCATGTGACAAACCAGACAGCCGATATTCCTACTGAGTACAAACAGCTGCTATGATTGAGAACAAGCATGAATGTGGTTATCTGCCTTCTCCTGTACGTACACACAAAGCCATCTGTAGGCCCTCATCTCCTTTCCAAGGTCCAAATAACCCTTCGAGTAATTGTAGCCTTAGATTTTTGTTTTGTTTTGTTAAAGACTCTGATTCCAGAAGGTTGTTCATATGTCACACTTATTAAAATCCCAAGACCTGGCCCAAAGCTTCACTCCCAGGATTCTGATGACAATGCCAACATTCTCTTAGCCCCAAAGATGTCTTTGCCAGAAGACACCAGGAGGATTACTCTGATTCAATGCAGAGAGGTAGTGAAACCGTTTTATATTCTTCCAAGCATAAGCAAAAGGAGCTGTTATTTTTATAATCATCAGAGATTTCTACTACATCACTTGGGGAAATAGTGATTAAAAAACAAAACCAAACAGTGTACTTTTCTTTGGAATTCTACTCCCCACAAACTTTCATTAACACTAGCTGATTTGAGAAAAGTTCAGCATGAAGCTTCATACAGCACTTTGGCACAAGAGTAGCTGTGCCTTTGGGATACACGATAATTTCTTACTTTAGACAAAAAGAATTTCTTTGGCAAAATGAACCTTTTTGCCAAACATGGACTGGTTCCATTTCTCAACTCTCCATTCTGGGTTGCTGAACTCCCAGAAACTGAAAAGAACGTATGAAACATCATCCAAACCATCTTGGAAGGGACTAGGAGAGAAACCAGAACTAAGGCTGACCAGTGTGATAGCTAGTAAATGTTACCAAGTTAACAACCTCCCATTTATCAATAGTTAAGCAATAAAAAGGGAATATTCATGAGTTTTTTTAAAGCACCATGAAAAAGAAGATGTATTAGCATAATTGACTTTATTATGCAGCAATAACATAAATGGCAATCCACTCTCGTAGAATATTTGTGTTGAAATTAGGAAATGGTAGCACATTCACACACAAGAGCTAATGGAGGCTCTAAATATAGATTATATCCCATCTGGCTGACAAGAGCCTGCCTCAACCCATTAACCAGAGGACCAAACCAGAGAAGGGAAACAGCTCTTAAAAATGCAAAAGAGAAAAGAGATTCACTTGGAATTTTATCTGGTGAAGTATCAAGTCATAGAATCAAGTCATCTGTTTCATGGACTATTTTTATAACTCAGATGTTAATTTTAATGCTGTCTTTAGATGCATAAAAAGAGATTTTTCTCCCTTTAAACTTGAAAGACTTTTGTCGAAGTAGGAACCTCATAGCTCGTAAATGGCATTTGGTTGTTGAAAGTAATTTTGACAATTTGGCTTTGACATTCCCTACATTTGCACAATAAACAGTGCTGCTGTTTCTAGTCTTTCAAAGCCATTTTAAATTCTAGCCCATGGGGACCATGTCCCCTTCGCATTCTGCAAGAATTACGTTTTGCACTAACTGAACAACAAGCTTATGTTTACAAAACAAAATTATTTTTTCAAGTTTGGGCTGTGCTTATTAACAATGTAAAGTAGATATTTCTCAAGTCAACATTTCCTCTTTGTTTATGGTTGAAGATCTTGACCACAGGAAAAAACAAAATCTCCCGATGAGCACAGAAAATCACCCCCACACAGAAATCTCTCTTCATAACAATCCCATAGCACACCAGCCATCACAATAACCAATGTACTCATAGAAAGTCAACAACGGCTATTTGCCGTTGATCCAGTTCCTCTATTTACGAGATTTTTGTGACATAAATAGATCAGAGAGTCTTGCAAAATGTGTATTTATGGTTGAACATTTATGCATTTCAGAATTTGTTTGGAGTACTGAGGCATGCTATCCTGAGTGTGTTGTTTTCTTTTTGCGCAAACTCTGCTGAAAAACAGTGAACAGGACAAAGAAAATTTTAATCAGGGCCCTGGGTTAATAGGGAAGATCACCTCCAGGCCTGAGGCCAGTGGGGCTTTTGTTCTCCTTGCCGGGCTCTCCAGAGAAACTAACTCCCAAACATTAATCAGATCTGTAGGCTCCCTGCTTAAAAGTTTCCAATGGCAGGGGTGCCTGGGTGGCTCAGTAGGTTAAGCCTCTGACTCTTAGTTTTGGTTAGGTCCTGGTCTCATGGGTTGTGGGATCAATCCCAGCAACTGGCTCCGAACTCAGCGGGGAGTCTGCCTGAAGATTCTGTCTGTCCATCCCTCCCCACCGCTAGCTCAGGCTCTCTCCCCACCCCCTCTCTCAAATAAATAAATAAATCTTAGGAAAAAAAAGTTTCCACTGGCTCTTAATCCCTCTTAAATAAAATTTCTGACCCTGGCCAACAAAACCCTATGCAATCTAACCCCTGCTCAGGTTTCACCAGCCCGGCCATGGGCTGAATTGTGTCCCCACCAAATTTATAGGGTGAAGTCCTAAAACCTCCAAATGTGACTGTTCAGGGAGATAGGGTATTTAAAGAAGTAATTAAGGTAAAATGGTGTGACACAAGTGAGCCCTAACCTGATGTGACTGGTGTCCTTTTAAGGAAAAGAGATTAGAAGAAGGCCTGGCACCAAGAGAAGACCATGTGAAGACACGGAGAAGGGAGCCATCGATAAGGCAATGAGAGAGCCCTGAGAAGAAACCAGCCCTGCCAACAAGTTGATCTTGGCCTTCCAGCCTGTAGAACATTGAGAAAACAAATCCCTATTACTTAAGACACCCAGGCTGTGGTTCTTTGTTACAGCAGCCCTACCTAAGGAACTCAGGCCCACCCCTCTGCACTCCTCCTCTGCGCTTCCCCCAGTCTTGGCTTCTTTCTGTTTCTTTCAAGATGCCTGACTGGCTCCCACTGTGGGTTCTTTGCACTAGCTATGCCCCCACCTGATTTTTCCATGGCTCCTTTTTCTGTTTCAAGTCTCAGCTTATCAACCTAAATATCACATCCTCAAAGGCTAGATAACCTAGAGTAGTTCCTCTAATCTGACTTTCTTATCTTCTGTACCTCCGTGTTAGCTCTGTTAGCTCCCAGAGGATGGATACTATGTCTGTCTTGTTCACCACATCATCTCCAAGTCTTAGAACAGAGCTTGGCATTTGGTGGGAAATTCAGAAAATATTTATTGGATGAGTGAATGTTTGAGTGAATGCATAACAACTGACCTTTTTTTTAGGCCCTAAAATCAATTAATTGGCATGAAAGGCCTGCCGCAAGGTAAAGATAACAGAATCAGTTGGGGCAAACTTAATTAAATTATTTAATTAATTAAACTGCATTGAATTAGGCAAATGAAAAATAACCAACCTATAGAATTCGATGTTTAAAATTTCATTCTGGGGCACCTGGGTGGCTCAGTGGGTTAAAGCCTCTGCCTTCGGCTCAGGTCATGATCCCAGGGTCCTGGGATAGAGCCCCACATCGGGCTCTCTGCTAGGCAGGGAGCCTGCTTCCCTTCCTCTCTCGCTGCCTCTCTCTCTGCCTACTTGTGATCTCTCTCTCCGTCAAATAAATAAATAAAATCTTAAAAAAAAATTTTTCATTCTAACTCTCTGCCATCTCGTCTTGATGATGGAGTCTCCATCTCCATCTCCATCTCCATCTCTCCATCTCTCCATCTCCAAATAAAGCCAAGAGGGTACTATTAAGAGACCCTCCTGAAGACAGTTCGATCCAGAAAAAACAATTAGAAGAAAGGGTGCAGGAAGATGACTATTCACTGTGTTCCCTCTTGTACCACTCACAACTTCTGCCAGTGCATATATAACCTTTAGAAAGATATTTTGCAAAAGATAAAGTGAGTTGAGTAATTACTTGCTTTAAGGGTATCAATGAAACTCTGCCCATTTCCCCTTCTGCCCCAAACACACACCCTCCCTCCTCCTTCTGCCCCTTTGTTCTTGCTGATAAGGCTGGGAGAACACCCCACCCGCTCCAATCTCTTCCACAAGCTCTCCTCTCGATTCAGAATCTCTAGTACATTCCTGTGGTAGGTGGATCACTTTGAATTATGACTGTTTCCTTAACCCATCTGCCTTAACCTAACCTTCATGACGGCAGAGACTTGGTCTTACTCAGTCTGCGATTACTCAGTAATCACACAATCTTCAACCCACGAAGTGGCTCCAGGGATACTGCTGACTGAGGAAGTGCACAGAGCACGGCTCTTTCCTAAAGACTGCCCTTGACCTGTCCAACTCCTTATTCCTTTTCTGTACTCCTCTGGGTTCTTATGGTTCTTATTATCTGCCCCTCCATTTCCAGCACTCGATATCCGGCAGCGTATCCAGAAGGGCAAAAGAGAGCACTCAGCTCAATAAACACTTCATGAAGGGCCAAGGTTGAGATGTGTTCTACTTACCTGTCTTAATCCAAAAGGAAAAAAAATAAAATAAAATAAAGTGGCAAAGCCTTATTAAGGCTTTTTTAAAAATTGAGCTATAATTCACATATCATAAAATTCACTCTTTAAAGATATATAATTCAGGTTTCTAGTATAATCATATTGTGCAGCCATCTTCGCTATATAATTTCAGAATATTTTCAACATCCTAAAAAGAAGCTCACTGCCATTAACAATCACTCCTGGTTCTCCTCTCCCATTAGGCCCTGGCAACCACTAATCTACTTTTCATCTCCATGGATTTACCTGTTCTGGACGTTTCATATAAACAGAATCACACACCGTGCAGCCTTTGTCTCTGACTTCTTTTACTTGTCATAATGTTTTCAAGGTTCGTGCGTGTCGTAGCACGGGTCAATATATCATATTCCTTTTAATGGTGGAATAATATCCATTGTATGGGTACCACATTTCTCTTTTCCTCAGTTGATGGACATCTGGGTTGTTTCCTCTTTTGGGCTGTTATGAATAATGTTTCTATGAACATTCATGTATAAGTTTTTGCATGAACGTATGTTTTCAACTATCTTAGATTATATATCTAGGAGTGGAATATTCTGGGTCATAGACACACATTATAGCTTTGTGTTTAACTTATTAAGGAATTGCCAAAGTATTTCTACAGCAACTGTACCATTTTACATTCCCACCAGCAATATATGAGGGCAAGGCACTTTCTCTAAGAGATTAGATAATCCCCAAAGGAAGGACACTGTCCTTTACAGACTGCTCAAGGTCAAAAGAGAGAGGAAAGAGATGTTTTATGAGAGAGGGAGATGTTTTATTAGGGGAATGAATGGTTCACAAACTCCTGCTGACTCACCGTCAGTCAATTTTACCATGGCCTTGCTTAATCCACATTGTGACTACGTGTTCAGTCTTAATGTGAATAGCCTCGGGGTCTGTGGCATCACTTTCCAAACAGTATAGCGCCTTGGAGACCTCTTTTAATATGTTTAAGTTTGCTTCCTATTCAGCAGGAAGAAATAGGTCTTCCTTTGCCCACTTAGCTTTCTTTCTGGAAATAAGCTTTTCAAAAAGCAGGAATATCAGCCTTGCTTTAAACCATCATGCTGCCTGAATGGCTTCCATCCATTACTTCAGAATTTTTCTTTAAATTTTAGGTTAAGGGAAATTTTATTTCTAAAGACTTTTGGAAGTTAAAAAGACATAAGGGGTTCTGTGTATGTATGTGCGTGTGTGTGTGTGTGTGTGTGTGTGTGCATGCCCATATGTATATGCATACGTATGCCTGTGGAGGGGGCGCCCCGGAATGAGGGGCACATACTGTCCATCAATAATCATCAACTAACAGAAGTCACCACCTACCCTGTGAATGGCAGCCAGAACCTACATCACAATGACAGCTATGAAGTTTCTGAGTCTCGTTGAAGGAAAGCAACAACCATTGTTCATAAAAAGAATTCTCAATCTACGGTTATATGTATGAAACTTAGAAATGGAGTAACAACAAATGGAAGTATTATATTTACAAGTGAACCTACACTGAGTTCACTAAAATTGTTTTTTTTTTCCCTTTCATCATAGATTCTCTATCACACCACTCAACTTCCCTAAAAGATTCAGCATAATGCAAAACACAACAAAATCCCCTTTCCGTTCATAAAACTCTGGTCCTGACTCTAAGTCCATGCCCTATATAAACACACAAGCCTTTGCCCTATGCCCTAGGCGACAATCTCCCAAGACTCTGAACCTGAAGAGAGCCCATTTCCAAGAAGAGGCCCTTCTGTCCATCCAACTTTGTCAGACCACGCAGCTCCTCTGCAAAGACAGGCAGCCGCAGCGTAGAGCTGATCTCAGCAGGTGCAACGGCACAGAGAGAGGGGAATGGAGATTGAGAGGAGGAGGAGAGCTCCCCGGAGCCAGGATGCTGAGGTAGAAGATGAGGCCAGCTGTCAATCAGCCATCACTCGACAGCCTGACCAGTGGTGCTTTCCTTCCTGAGGCTGTGGGGAAGTGTTCTGAGTGGTGTTCTAGGAGAACTCCCTTCTGGATGCCAACAAAGGCAGAGGCATCCTGTGATAACCTCTGAAATACAGAGAAAGGAACACCAGAAGAGGAGGGTAGCATGGTCGTGGACCCTCCCCATCACATCTCCGAGGCTCCATTTCTCCAGCTCTAAAGCAGAGGTGGGTGAGAGTGACCTCTGAGAGAGTGCATGTAGGACTATTGCTGTTAAATGAATGAAAAGCACATTAACTCCAAGTCAGTGGCTCTAAAATTAAGGGTCTATCAGCACTGCCTGGAGCACCTGTTGAAACACAGATTACTGGCCTTACTCCAAGATGTTCCAATCTTTAGGTCCTGGGTAAGGTCTGAGAATTTGCTATTCTAACTCCCCAGGCTCGGAATGCTGATGCAGCTGGTCAGGGACCCACACTACGAGAACCACTGTGAAAGCAGAGGATAAATGTCAGCAAGAGTAACAATGGGAGATCACGAGGCAGGTCCAGACTGAGCAGTAAAAAGAATCAATGATATTGTCCAGAATAAGCAAGAAAATAATAAAACATATATAAATATAAAACATATAATGCTTGAGTTGACAGTACTAAACTGTTGCAGTTTCATCTTGAAAGTCAGAAAGATTAGGAATTAATTGGACAGACATTTCTGACCAACTTCTACCCTCCAACTTAATGGAAAGGGACTCTGAGGCTGGTCTCACTCACTGTCCTCCCAAAGGGAGAGGAATCTAAAGACAACTTCTCTCCAGTCTCTGTCTGAAGGTAGCAACCTTGAACTTAACCACTTCCAGATGTCAGAGGGAGAAGCTTCTCAAGGCAGAGGGTGCCCTGGAGCCCATCTCCTCCTCTTCCATGTCCTTGACCTCCTTGCATGGGTAGCTAAGAAGCTGGGCTGAGTACAAAGTGACTTTCCCTGCAAAGCTGACACAGAGCCTGCTCACAAGTTCCTGAAAACCTCCACAAACTGCTTAATGAATGCAATATGTGTACGTGGAATACAGCACATCCTGTGTCAGAAGTGATACTTCTCTGCTGGTGGTGACCCTTCTTTTGACCCGGAGCTCACTGAATGGCTAATGTCAGGTGACATTTATATGGGGAACATGTGACATATTGTGCCTTTTTGCTTAGCGACCCATATAGGAACCAAATGGAATGCAGACTAGAAATCAACATCAATTGGTTCAAAAAAATTCCACTTAAAGAATGATGATTTGGGGAAGTGAAAGAATTCTCCCTAGATTGGTTTACTGTGAAGCAGAAGGGAAGAGCATTTTAACTGGTTTGAAATGACAGCTGATGAAATGACATGGAAGGTGATGAAACATCATCCCCTGACCAATGGTTCTGATTCGGTTCAGTGCCTCTTCCTCTCTCTTGCTACCCTCCCATTTTACCCACTAAAAGAGCTTCTCATATGAGAGGCTAAGAAAATCAACCAATATAAAGTCCAGTTTGAAAGTGAGTGCTACATCATGATCAAAAACTTTTGCACAGCAAAGGAAACAGTCAACAAAACCAAAAGACAACTGACAGAATGGGAGAAGATATTTGCAAATGACAGACCAGATAAAGGGCTAGTATCCAAAATCCATAAAGAACATATCAAACTCAACACCAAAGGACAAATAATCCAATCAAGAAATGGGCAGAAGACATGAACAGACATTTCTGTGAAGAAGACATCCAGATGGCCAACAGACACATGAAAAAGTGCTCAACATCTCTCGGCATCAGGGAAATACAAATCAAAACCACAATGAGATACCACCTCACACCAATCAAAATGGCTAAAATTAACAAGTCAGAAAATGACAGACGTTGGTGAGGATGAGGAGAAAGGGGAACCCTCCTACACTGTTGGCGGGAATGCAAGCTGGTGCAGCCACTCTGGAAAACAGCATGGCGGTCCCTCAAAAAGTTGAAAATAGAGCTACCCTATGACCCTGCAATCACAATACTGGATATTTACCCTAAAGATACAAATATAGTGGTCCAAAGGGGCACATGTACCCAAATGTTTATAGCAACAATGTCCACAATAACCAAACTATGGAAAGAGCCCAGATGTCCATCAACAGATGAATGAATAAAGAAGATGCGGTACACACACACACACACACACACACACACAGGAATACTATGCAGCCATCAAAAGAAACAAAATCTCCCTCCCAATCCCATCTTGTTCTTAATCTCACAAAACAAACTGAGTGTTGCTGCGGGGAGGGAGGTTGGGAGAAGGGGGGTGGGGTTATGGACATTGGGAGGGTATGTGCTTTGGTGAGTGCTGTGAAGTGTGTAAACCTGGTGATTCACAGACCTGTACCCCTGGGGATAAAAATATATGTTTATAAAAAATTAAAAATTAAAAAAAAGAAACAAAATCTTGCCATTTGCAATGATGTGGATGGAAAGAGAGGGTATTATGCTGAGTGAAATAAGTCAATCAGAGAAAGACAATTATCATATGATCTCACTGATATGAGAAATTTGAGAGTCAGGGCAGGGGGTTGTGGAGAGTAGGGAAGGAAAAAATGAAACAAGATGGGATGGGGAGGGAGACAAACCATAGGAGATGCTTAATCTCATGAAACAAACAGGGTTGCTGGGGGTGGGGGGGTAGGGACAGGGTGGCTGGGTTATGGACATTGGGGAGGGTATGTGCTGTGGTAAGTGCTGTGAATTGTGTAAGACTGGTAATTCACAGACCTGTACCCCTGGGGCAAATAATACATCATATGTTAATTTTTTTAAAGCAAGTGTTAAAAACTTATCCATAATTAAACTAAGCAATTGCCTCCTGAAAATTAATTGGGACAAACTCTGAGCATATAAGTTATAAATTCCATAAAGTTATAAAGTTAAAAATTTATAGTCGTAAAAACTCCAGTGTCCCATTTTTCTATGTCCTTCCATCCATTTCATCTCAAACGTCTGCCTCTCTCTCTCTCTCTCCCCCTTCCTCTCTTTCTCTATGACTCTCCCCCCCTCTGTCTCTTACCCATACTTCTTATTTAATTGTCTGCAAGAAAGGAAAGGATCTTGGGTTAGTCATTCACACTTTAGTGTGAATTAAAGTCAGTGAGTCAACTCTCACAGGAATGAGGATTTCAAGCCATAGCTCTAATGTGGAATGGCTGTTTTTGAACTCCTTTAAGGATATTTCATGGAACAGCTAAATTCAAGGAATATGAGAGGAACTGCTCAAGTCTGCCTATGCATAAAGGCAGCCTTGAGTCCAGTTTTGAGAAATAAGAGTCTTCAGCTGCCACTCCAAATTGAAAGTGAATTCCAGTTAATTTACTGACACTGAGTGAGACTTAGAATTTGTCTTTTGGGGATAGGTTGGTTTTAAAACCTTCCTTTCTCTGGGCCTCAGAAACATCTATTTCTGATGGCCCGGTCAGCCTGGTAGGGTCTATTCTCACTCGACACCTGGTCTCTCTGCAATAGAAGCCCTTTTCCCCCAGCAAGTTTTATTTTAGAAAAAGAACAAGAGCTGCTTGGGCCAAATGTGGCTGCAAATCTTTCAACAAATGTTCTGCTCTAGTAAGCACGACCCTCTGAGCAGAAAGTTGATAGCGGTCTGACATATGGCTGGTCCCCTGGAGTCTCTCACTCCTCCCTCAGCCGGAAGAACTTCAAAACTCTGAGCCAGTGGAAAATCCAGTCTGTTCCAAGCAAGAGAGACAAGTGTGCTCCCAAAATGAATACTGGCATTTGGAAATACCCTAGGGTATTATAAATAAAATCTTCCTGAGGTGTGAGTATATGTCAGAGAGAAGGAGAGGGAGAGCGTGTACGTGTGTGTATGTGTGTGCCACGTGCACATGCGTGTGTGAGGACAGTAAGGGCCATGAGCACAGGCTCAAAGCTAACAAGTGTCAGTGTCAAGAACATGAGGTCAGCATATGGAAAAGAATGTCCACTATGTGACCAAGACTAAATTCAGAATTTTCTACCTCTTCTTTTCTAAATAAGTGGGAAAAAGGGAATTAGAGAAGGAGGAAAATGAGAGAAAGAAAGCGAGAGAAGCAGAGATAAGATGGAGAAAGAGAGATGAGTGAGAATGAGGACGGAAAGGAATAGGAAGTGCAGAGCCTTACTGACATTAAACAAAAGGCCGGGACTGAGAGAGACAGAATAAAGAACTGCTGATCAGTCACAGCGCCCATCATCAGTTACAAGAAATTCATTTCTGCCTTTATTATGTTTTGCCCCCTATCAGCTTTCCTGTCCGAATGGCTCAACCCTCCCAGAATGCTATGCCAAGCCTTATCCGCCATCCACAGGGCATCCTGTTACCTGCCAAAGAGGTGGGTGTGTTCTGGTGGATCTCACCCCCTTTTGTGTCTCTGGACCTGCTGCCCAGTCTCTGGGGCTGAGGAATAGAATGAAGTGAGGTGAATTGACCCTACAAGAGCCCCTATGACCCTCACTGCTCTTTAACCAACTGAGCAGACCAGCCAGAAGAGGCAACATGGCACCCCCACAGGAGCACTTCACCCTTTATGCACCATGGCTCCTGCTGACAGGCTGGTCAAGCCCACAGACATCTTCTCAGAATCACTTTTTAAATACATAAAACTATATGGGGCACCTGGGAGGCTCAGTGAGTTAAAGCCTCTGCCTTCAGCTCAGGTCATGATCTCAGGGTTCTGGGATCAAGCCCCGCTCAGGCTCTCTGTTCAGCAGGGAGCCTGCTTCCTCCTCTCTCTCTCTCTGCCTGCCTCTCTGCCTACTTGTGATCTCTCTCTCTCTCTGTCAAATAAATAAATAAAATAAAATCCTTAAATACATAAAAATATAAAAGGAAACAACTACATTGCTATGATTATCAAATATTTAAATAGTATGTCATGGCCCTATTTGTACTCCTACATCAATGCTTTAAGTACTGAGATCTGATGAAGAGTCAAATGACTACGCTACTGTCATTTCAAAGAGCGACGGTAGGTGTTTTGAGATGTCTGCAACAGCTATCAGGTGATATGAAAAGATCTGTGATTTCTATGGTGACAAAGTCACAATGCGGACAGCACCGCAGTCAGCTGCCTGCCTTCCCACTGGAAGGAAAAGCAAGATTCTAAGGAAAGGTTAGGTAAAACAGAGAGGTCTTTTGTTCCCCCATTCAAATGCATAAATTGGAAGGAAAGAAATAAAGGAGTTGCTGATGATAATGATAACAGGAACCATAATAGCAAAGCAACATCTGCTACCCGCGCAACAGCAAATATGGCTGCCACCTGTGGAGGAGACCCTGCTCTGTGCCAGGCTCTGGGCTAAGTGCTTTCTGCTCTGCCTATCATTTCCCTTCATCCTCACTCTGTGGAAGGCGTCATTTTGCCCACTCTATAGATGAGGAAACTACGGCTTAGGGATTCTCGGGAACTTGTCCAGGATCGCAGTGATGAGCAGTTGAGCCAAGAATGGACGCCGGACTGTGGCTGTCTGTCGGCAGAGCCCACGTTCACCGAGTCTCCTGGAAAGAGAAGAGTACTGCAGCAGGGAGAGAGAGACTGAGCTGAAGGCCCAGAGCACTGTTTCCTTTTCCTCTTCCACACACACGTTCCACTGGTGTGAAATGGGAAGATACATGTCAGAGAGGGTAAGAGCCTATAGATCATCAACACCATCAAAAATCTTCTCAGAATACACTGGATGAGATGGACATCACAGATATATTCAGAACATTTCATCCCAAAGCAACAGAATACACATTCTTCTCTAGTGCACATGGAACATTCTCCAGAATAGATCACATCCTCGGTCCTAAATCAGGACTCAACCAGTATCAAAAGATTGGGATCATTCCCTGCATATTTTCAGACCACAATGCTCTGAAGCTAGAGAACTCAACCACAGAGGAAGTCTGGAAAGAACACAAATACATGGAGACTAAACAGCATCCTTCTAAAGAATGAATGGGTCAACCGGGAAATTAAAGAAGAATTGAAAAAAATCATGGAAACAAATGATAATGAAAATACAACAGTTCAAAATCTGTGGGACACAACAAAGGCAGTCCTGAGAGGAAAATATATAGCGGTACAAGCTTTTCTCAAGAAACAAGAAAGGTCTCAGGTACACAACCTAACCCTACACCTAAAGGAGCTGGAGAAAGAACAAGAAAGAAACCCTAAGCCCAGCAGGAGAAGAGAAATCATAAAGATCAGAGCAGAAAAAAAAAAAAAAAAAAAAGATCAGAGCAGAAATCAATGAAATAGAAACCAAAAAAACAATAGAACAAATCAACCAAACTAGGAGCTGGTTCTTTGAAAGAATTAATAAAATTGATAAACCCTTGGCCAGACTTATCAAAAAGAAAAGAGAAAGGACCCAAATAAATAAAATCATGAATGAAAGAGGAGAGATCACAACTAACACCAAAGAAATACAAACTATTATAAGAACATACTATGAGCAACTCTACGCCAACAAATTTGACAATCTGGAAGAAATGGATGCATTCCTAGAAACATATAAACTACCAAAATTGAACCAGGAAGAAATAGAAAGCCTGAACAGACCCATAACCAGTAAGGAGATTGAAACAGTCATTAAAAATCTCCAAACAAACAAAAGCCCAGGGCCAGATGGCTTCCCGGGGGAATTCTACCAAACATTTAAAGAAGAACTAATTCCTATTCTCCTGAAACTGTTCCAAAAAATAGAAATGGAAGGAAAACTCCCAAACTCATTTTATGAGGCCAGCATCACCTTGATCCCAAAACCAGACAAGGATCCCATCAAAAAAGAGAGCTATAGACCAATATCCTTGATGAACACAGATGCAAAAATTCTCATCAAAATACTAGCCAATAGGATTCAACAGTACATTAAAAGGATTATTCACCACGACCAAGTGGGATTTATCCCAGGGCTGCAAGGTTGGTTGAACATCCGCAAATCAGTCAATGTGATACAACACATCAATAAAAGAAAGAACAAGAACCATATGATACTCTCAATAGATGCTGAAAAAGCATTTGACAAAGTACAGCATCCCTTCCTGATCAAAACCCTTCAAAGTGTAGGGATAGAGGGCACATACCTCAATATCATCAAAGCCATCTATGAAAAACCAACTGCAAATATCATTCTCGATGGAGAAAAACTGAAAGCTTTTCCACTAAGGTCAGGAACACGGCAGGGATGTCCATTATCACCACTGCTATTCAACATAGTACTAGAAGTCCTAGCCTCAGCAATCAGACAACTAAAGGAAATTAAAGGCATCCAAATCGGCAAAGAAGAAGTCAAATTATCACTCTTCGCAGATGATATGATACTCTATGTGGAAAACCCAAAAGACTCCACTCCAAAACTGCTAGAACTTATACAGGAATTCAGTAAAGTGTCAGGATATAAGATCAATGCACAGAAATCAGTTGCATTTCTCTACACCAACAACAAGACAGAAGAAAGAGAAATTAAGGAGTCAATCCCATTTACAATTGCACCCCAAACCATAAGATACCTAGGAATAAACCTAACCAAAGAGGCTAAGAATCTATACTCAGAAAACTATAAAGTACTAATGAAAGAAATTGAGGAAGACACAAAGAAATGGAAAAATGTTCCATGCTCCTGGATTGGAAGAATAAATATTGTGAAAATGTCTATGCTACCTAAAGCAATCTACACATTTAATGCAATTCCTATTAAAGTACCATCCATCTTTTTCAAAGAAATGGAACAAATAATTTTAAAATTTATATGGAACCAGAAAAGACCTCAAATAGCCAAAGGGATATTGAAAAACAAAGCCAAAGTTGGTGGCATCACAATTCCAGACTTCAAGCTTTATTACAAAGCTGTCATCATCAAGACAGCATGGTACTGGCACAAAAACAGACACATAGACCAATGGAACAGAATAGAGAGCCCAGAAATAGACCCTCAACTCTATGGTCAACTAATCTTCGACAAAGCAGGAAAGAATGTCCAATGGAAAAAAGACAGCCTCTTCAATAAATGGTGTTGGGAAAATTGGACAGCCACGTGCAGAAAAATGAAATTGGACCATTTCCTTACACCACACACAAAAATAGATTCAAAATGGATTAAGGACCTCAATGTGAGAAAGGAATCCATCAAAATCCTTGAGGAAAACACAGGCAGCAACCTCTTCGACCTCAGCCGCAGCAACATCTTCCTAGGAACATCGCCAAAGGCAAGGGAAGCAAGGGCAAAAATGAACTTTTGGGATTTCATCAAAATCAAAAGCTTTTGCACAGCAAAGGAAACAGTTAACAAAACCAAAAGACAACTGACAGAATGGGAGAAGATATTTGCAAACGACATATCAGATAAAGGACTAGTGTCCAAAATCTATAAAGAACTTAACAAACTCAACACCCAAAGAACAAATAATCCAATCAAGAAATGGGCAGAGGACATGAACAGACGTTTCTGCAAAGAAGACATCCAGATGGCCAACAGACACATGAAAAAGTGCTCCATATCACTCGGCATCAGGGAAATACAAATCAAAACCACAATGAGATATCACCTCACACCAGTCAGAATGGCTAAAATCAACAAGTCAGGAAATGACAGATGCTGGCGAGGATGCGGAGAAAGGGGAACCCTCCTCCACTGTTGGTGGGAATGCAAGCTGGTGCAACCACTCTGGAAAACAGCATGGAGGTTCCTCAAAATGTTGAAAATAGAACTGCCCTATGACCCAGCAATTGCACTACTGGGAATTTACCCTAAAGATACAAACGTAGTGATCCAAAGGGGCACGTGCACCCGAATGTTTATAGCAGCAATGTCCACAATAGCCAAACTATGGAAAGAACCTAGATGTCCATCAACAGATGAATGGATCAAGAAGATGTGGTATATATACACAATGGAATACTATGCAGCCATCAAAAGAAACGAAATCTTGCCATTTGCGACAACATGGATGGAACTAGAGCGTATCATGCTTAGCGAAATAAGTCAAGCAGAGAAAGACAACTATCATATGATCTCCCTGATATGAGGGAGTGGTGATGCAACATGGGGGCTTAAGTGGGTAGGAGAAGAATCCATGAAACAAGATGGGATAGGGAGGGAGACAAACCATAAGTGACTCTGAATCTCACGAAACAAACTGTGGGTTGCTGGGGGGAGGGGGGTTGGGAGAAGGGGGATAGGGTTATGGACATTGGGGAGGGTATGTGCTTTTGGGTAAATTGGAAGGGGAGATGAACCATGAGAGACTATGGACTCTGAAAAACAATCTGAGGGGTTTGAAGTGGCAGGGGGGTGGGAGGTTGGGGTACCAGGTGTTGGGTATTATAGAGGGCACAGCTTGCATGGAGCACTGGGTGTGGTGAAAAAATAATAAATACTGTTTTTCTGAAAATAAATAAATTGGAAAAAAATCTTCTCAGAAACACTAAAAAGGAGGAGCTATGCAGGAGGACTGGATCTATCAGATAGGCATGCAGCACAATGTCTCTATAATTAATACAGCGTGGTAATGGCACATGAATAGACAGACAGGTCACTTGACCCTGGGTGGACCTTCCTCTCCCTGCAGCCACAAATGTGATTCATAAGCAGGTACTACCCTTGACTGAATCACACACACTGGTTTCTCAATAAGACTCTTCCAGGTTTGAGGGAGGAAGGACAACTAATTTTTCACCGTACAACTAATTTTTCACCGTGGTGTTCAAACAGGATCTGTTTAGGTCATCAGGTAAGACTTGCACACCAATCAATAAGTCACAAGACCAAACAAAGCTTAATTTAATGTAACCCAGGACTGCAGTGGACTTCTTCATGGTCACATCACATAGGTGACTCAAACCAGATTTATTTTCAAATAAAATCTCTCTGTCTTTGTCACACATATTACTGCTAAGCCATGTCACACCCTGAAAATGTGCCATTGGTGTTCTGGACGCAAATACAGTTCCTCTCCTTTATCTCTGTTACATTTAATTCATGGTCATGGCATATCATGCAAAGCCTTGACTATTTTTATACTTTTTTGTTGTTATTAATGAGCATATTAATATGAGATAATCAAGAAACTATACCACCTGCAGAACTTACCTTCCTCTTTTTTAAAAAATCAGATGGGGATTGGCCTATCTTGTCTATCATCTTCTCTCCCATAAACACAACTTGTCATGATTCCCTCAACTCTGGAGTGTAATTTCTTTAGGCAGCAAAATGGATTAGTTTGAACATCTGTAATGTCACTCATCTTAAATGTCACCATTTCCTTTTTATCAAAGCTTGCTCAGTACTCTTCAGCTCAAGGATCATTCTATTTTGTATATTCAGTGTATGTGGGAGGCTGACTATGTTCTAGGCACTGAAAAGTTACAGACAAATCTGTGCCCTGACTTTCAGGAAGCTTTCAGCTTATTGGAGAAAACCAATGCGCATACAGATAAATTACAATACAATGTAGCAATTGGGAGTCAAAATATCTTATATGATAGAGAGACTCTATTGACTCATGTAAACAAAAGGTCTGGAGGCTTCAGGCATGGCTTGATTAGGGATCTACCAGTGGTTTTCTGGAAAGTATGTAACAACTGACTCTCTGGAGAACAAAGCCTTGTTCCCCCATTTCCATGTTGTCAGTACTCCTGCCACGCCTATTTCAGGCCACCAGCATACAGTCACTGAACACAGACTGGAAAGAGATGTGCATAGTCACCTGCAGTCTGACACAGGCTCTCTCCAGCACACTGTTGCCACCTTCATTTTGCCACAAATTTCTTAATTCTTCCATTCCATATGCCAGTTTTGTCCTCAGGAGCCAACTAGCAACTCTACACTCTCTTGCCGGTGTCTAACGGAGGAGAACAAGCTTCTCTTTCCTTAACCATCAAGAACTTTCTGACCTCCCCGGAAATAATCACTGCAGCCAAAGAATGTTACTCCCAACCGGCTTGGCCTTGGAAATGTGTTTAATAAGGAACACTATGTGCCTCCCAAGGCTCTTCACTTCACCCACTAAGTGTTCCTTGTTGGATAGAACTGTCACCAAAACCACATAAGACAAGAATATAGTTTGTTTCTGTTAGTCCATTTTACTGGCTACACCAACCAGATTTCCCTTTCAGGACGGACACTGTCATCCCGTACTGCTGGGAGTGATCACTGGTGATGGTTCATAAATGAATTCCTCTGCAGGCATTGCCCTAGCCGAAAGGAGCTGTCTGCCCCTTTTGGGAAGAAACTGCCTCTAATGGCTTGTCAGTGAGTGGGTACAAAAGCCTGGCCCTGCCTCAATTCAGACCTCTCAGACCTCTCAGAAGGGACATCCCCGCTCCAGAGCGCCCCTAGAGGATCAGAGGCAGCCTTTGTTGCAAACATACAACAGGTCAACCTCTCCTACTGCTCCACTGGATTTCCCTCTTTCTGTTACATGCTGCCTGTGCCCCTTCCCCACTAACTCTTCTGCATCCAAATCTCAGTGTCTATTTCCAGGGAATACCAGCTCCAGTGCCCATCTCATAACCAGTCACTGGGGTACTCTTGACAAATCAAGAGTCATCACTAAAGCCTGCCCTGCTGTGGAGGAGGGTTTGAATGGATCCTAAGGAATACCACCAGCACTGTCTACACAATACAACATCCTGAGTGATATAAAATCACACAGACAATATCGCGATCCAACAAAGGCTGTACTGTAGGTGCTAAGAAAAAAGAACGCAGCCCCCAACACCCACAAATAATCACAGCTGGACCCTAATAGTAACACAAGCTGGTCTGACACTCATAACCAGGCCATTTTGTTCTCCTGCTGTGCAGAAACAGTCTTAAAGGAAACCAATCTCAGATAAACTTACTCTGAACCACGATAAAATGCAACAAAACAAGCTCACTGCATAAGTTTGTCTATGCAAAGACAAAATCAAGGTCACTGTGTCCCCCACGAAATCCAATCATAGAATTGTCCTCACTCTCTGGCGGTTTCCCATCTAGAGCAGATTCTTGATTTCTTAGACCCTCCCCAAATCACCCAACCAACGCCCAAATCTTATAATACGTTCTCCGTAGCATTCTGTTATGGAGATGCCCCATGGAGTATGTTTCCCTCTGTCAATGAATAACAGACCCACCTTGTTTCACTGCTGGCATGTCCCTGGTGGTCTTGGCTGAAGGTCAGGGACGGCACTCAATAAGCACGTGTGGGTGAATGAGTGTAGAGATGACAGAGCCAATCTCCTTTCTGGGGATGCTTCACAGAGGAGGTGACCTTGGAGTTGGTTCTTGAAGGATGACTGGGCTTTGCCAAGCAACCAGAATCGGAAAATCCTTTCCAGGCAAAGGAAGTGGCATGTGCAAAGGTCGGTAGCACAAACATGAGGATGATGAATCCGTGTGTGGCGGGTATGGGGAGGTGCTAGGATCAAATGTGCAGGTCCTTGTATGTTCACTTGATCCTGTTGACAAAGAGGATAGAGAAGTTGGAGGTAAAGAGCTCTAAATTTGAAATGTGCCTAAAAGGAGAATTACCTGAGTAGACATAAGCAATTTTCCCCCTGCCTCCATTTTTTTTTTTTTTTTAAATATGGAGTGGGGTGGGGAGGGAGGGTAAGACACTTGCCTCTGTTGAATCAAAACTGCATATTCTGAGTTCTCCCAATTTCCTTAATTTTAAATTTAAGGCACATGCCTGGCAACCGCAAGCCCTCTATTCCCTAATTATCATGAATTCTGAGATCTGAAAGTTGGGGCCAACAGTATTAAGTCCTGGTATGAATCCAAAAGCCCAAGAACAAGGGGCACAAATGTCGGAGGGCAGATGAAGATGTTTCACCTCAAGCAAAGAGCAAATTTGCCCTTCTTCTGCCCTTTTGCTCTCAGTGGACCCTGAATGGATTGGATGATGCTTACTTGCATAGGATAAGGAGATCTTCATTCAGTCTCCTGATTCAAAGGCTAATCTCTTCCAGAGACATCCTCACAGACACACCCAGAAATAACATTTTGCCAGCTATCTGGATACCCTGTAGCCCAGTCAAGTGGGCATGTAAAATTAGTCATCACACCTTGCAGATGGGTCATGAGAGCACAGTACTGTGTTAAGTGTTTGTTAATTATGGGTCTTTTGAAAATGACATAGCTGGTAAATTGAAGCAGACTGAAATGCCTACAGTCCTATAAGCCCTCCTTAGTGCCACCCTGGACCACAATTAGAGAAAATTTTGTGTCTATTTGGGAAATTCATGTTTTCATATTTTTACTACACGTGTATTGATAAGCCATGTAAGGTAGGTATTCTTCTGTACTTTCAGACATAAGTAGAATCACGGTGTGTGTCATTTCATGATGTGCTTTTTCCACTCAATACTATGTCTTGGGATCCAGACTTTCTGTTAATATATGTAAAACTCATAGATCTGTGCCAGTAAACATGTATTAACCATGATTTTCATAACTGTTTTAAAGATTGATTGATCGATCGATTGATTTACGAGAGTGAGCAGAGACAGCACATAAGAGGGGGTTACGGAGTGGCGGGGGCGAGGAAGAGGGAGAAGCAGACTTTCTGCTGCCAAGGAGCCAGATGAGGGCCCTGGGATCATCACCTTAGCTAAAGGCAGACACTTAACTGGCTAAGCCACCCAGGTACCACTATTTTACTAATTATTAACATGTGGATTTAGATCATTCCTTGTAATCACTTTATAGTAACTGAACATTAATTATACTATATTTTGTTTATTTCCAATTTTTTGCAACTATAAAGAATGCCCCATGGAATATGCTTCATCATATTCATACATTCACAAGTTTGTACTTACTGAAAAGTGGGTTGTAAGGAGAATGCATTTTAAATTTTGCTAGCTATTGTCAAATTGCTCCCCAAAATGTCTGTAACCATTAGTTCTTATAATCAATGTATGAGAATCCCTACTTTTCTAGATCTTTGCCTAACACTGTGTCAAACTTTTCAATCTGTCCACTAATATATTTTTAGTTCCTGTTCGCTAGTAAGTGAGATAGGACTTTTTCCCTATGTTTATTGGCCATTTGGAGATGTAACATTTTCTGGGGTCATGGAACCCCTTTGAGAATCTCCTTTAGAAAAATGCACATGAGTATTCACACCACACTTTGTACACATATGAAGGGGCTTCATAGAGCCCCTAATGACCATCCACGGACTCCTCAGAGCAGAGACTCTCGAACTGTTAGTGGATGTAAGAACCACGTGGGAAGCTTGTTCAAGCGCAGAATCCCACGACCCATTGTTGCACACCCTGACTCAGGGTGTCTGGGTAGAGTCCAAAGAGTTGTTACAGATGACAATTTTAAGAAAGACAGTTGTAAGGGTTCCTGGATTCCCTGGAAGAAAGCCTATCTGTGCTTTCCAAAATGTCCCCTTTTCCTATAGCTATGAAACAAAGGAGTCACTAAATTTAATATACACAAGCTGTAACTTGCCTTCAAACTGACACTGTTGCTACTTTCAAATCTGGAGTTACTACTGTCTGCACAGCCCGTGCCTCTCATCGAGTTGGCTAGGAGGGTGGGTGAAATGATGAAGAAATGGGGTTACGTGTGATGCAAAGAAAGACACGCAAAGGAGAAATTTTAGGAAATGCTAAGCTATGCAGCCAAGGGTACATAAAAAGCATCTTCCTACTAAATATGAACAGCTTGTGTTTGGAATGTCTTGTATTACTAATTTTAATACACAAGCAAGCTCATTTTTTATCTGTTAGATATTTTTAAAATTTATTTTTGTTGTTGTTGTTAGATACTTTAAAGATTCTCTTATGAAAAGAAGGAAACAAAGTGTTCCCTCCCAGATCTAAATTCACATATGTGACTATTATAAGATGAAGAAAATTGATTGCCTCAGCTGCAAATATGTTTTCTGTTTAAAAACCTAGTACTCAGGAAGCCATGAACCAAAGAATTTGCAGAACATTTTGAGAGCAGTTGAGCATCCTTTTGGTATGACGATGATGTTACACTGATACATTTCTCCCCTCTCTTTTTCAGGCCAGCAGATTTCAAGAGAGAATTAATCCTTGTTTTTAACCAAGTCACACGCAAATGCACTTCTCTCTGAGCTGTTCAAAGGCCAGCATCCTCTTGAACCTTCCATCTAATTCGGTTCTGCAAATGATGCCAGGAACAAGAATCAGGATCCGGTTCTAGGACTTTAGAATGACTCACTGGTTAACTTTGTTCCAGGACCAACAGCAAAATGACTCAGTTGCTCTGTCTATGAAAGTGGGGCAGTGATGCTGGCTGCCTGCCTCCCACAAAGGGATGAAGGAAGGCCAGGCTTGCGGGGGGCATTATATGGGTGGGGAAGAGAAGGGTGCTAAAGAAGAACTGGAAGACCGTGGAGGGGGCAAACCTGACCCAGAACTGAAAGAAATCTCTGAATAGGGTGTTCTATAAACAACGAGGAAATCCAATGGAGTCAACTCCCATCCGTTGTCCTTCTGGAGACTAGCTTTCTACTTTCATAGGTAATTCATTGGGTTCATAAAGCCCAGGCTTTCAGAAACTTTCTGATACCCATTATCTTGTTCATTTGGCCATACATTATTTCTCATCCTATTAGATTTTCCAGTCTAGACTGTATGTTCATTAAACATGGGAACTATGATTGATATATAGGTATACATATACCCAAGGTTAAATGCCTGGAACTCTCAATATAAATACTGTGTGTATTTAGCGAATGAATTCTCACACAGGGAATAAAATAAAACACACACACACACACACACACACACACCAGCATTTTCCCCCAGGATTCAAGCCAGGCAAAAGAACAAGTTTGGGGTTGGGGGGGATGTGCTGGGAAGACATTTCTACTTACATATTCATTCCTGCCTGTATTATTTATGATATAGACACATCTGCAGTAATGAAGACCAAGTAACCATGACTTAAACAGAATTTATTCTCTCTCATATAATGTGGCTGCTCCACAGAGTCCAAACTCGAGTTCCTTCCACCTTTCTTAGGGTGTTATTCTCATCTGCATGATCCAGGTAGCTCACCACAACACCCGCATCCTGGCTGAGTAGGAAAAGAAAGGAAAGCACATCTTTCCTTGCAAGAACACCACTCCTCACAGCCCTTTGGCTAGAACTCAGTCACATGACCGCACAGACTAGCTGCATGGGAGCTTGGGAAATGTAGTCCATATTCTGACAAGCCAAAGGTCCAACTAAACATCACTGTCCTCTAACAAAAAAAAAAAAAAAAAAAAAAAAAAAAAAAAAAAGGCAAGTAAGCAGGGGGGATGAATATTGAGGCAATTAGCCATCTCTGTCACACTGTCCAGCATCAAAAAAAAAAAAGTAAAAAGACGTGGATTTCCCAAATTGCTGGAAAAAAGCCCCAGTGGACTCAGAAGTAGCTGGCATTAGCTGCTATCATGAGTGTCCCAATCTACCTGCGGTCATTCCAGCTGTTCCTTCAGGGAAAAAGATCATTCTCAACTTTCCATACTTGCCTTTTAAAAGCCTGCACTTTCTTGTATTAATCTCTGATACTCTCAAACTTCCTTTCCTATGTCAAATTTGGGTTATCATACTACAGATAAAGTTTCATGTTTTTTGACCACTAGGGCAGGAAAAGCCCACTTTGATATACAAAGTCTAGTATACAAGACTAGAAAATTAATGCATTTGGTGTGAAATCAGGGATATGCCTGTATTCAGCTAGGAAAATAAGAACAAAAAGCCAGTGAGCATGCCCAACATGGTCATGATCAGACAACCTTCTAGTCATAAAAATTAAAGTAACCATATAATAGTTAAAATCTAGGGACTCCCCTCTACTTGCAGATGGGGTGCTGTATGACTCACAAATTGCTTAATAAAGCCAAACAGATTTTCAAATAAGAAAAAATAAAAAATAGTTAAAATCTACTGAGGACTTATTTTCTGCCAAGTGCTTTATCTGCATTATCTTACTTTGAATGCTAAAATTAAAAATAAGTTGAGGAAGGTGGTACTTTTACTATCTTCATTTTCAGCTGAGGAAACTGGGCTTAAGAGAGTTAAGTAACTTGCCCATGCTACCCAGCTACCAAGTGACAGAGCCTGGACTTGAACTCAAGAATCTAACACTACTATTAGTATCTTTAACCACTGAGCATACTGCTATGCTGGGGGAATAGAGAACTGTGAGTAGTGTCCCATGCAACCTTCCTGCCAACATTACAGGCATAGCTATAGACCCTGTCAATCACTCTCTCTGCAAGTATGGGGTGGGAGACCTAAGCAAGAAAACAGAAGTTCCAACCTTTAGTATTTAAGAAGTTGGCTTAGAAAATTAAAGCCACCATAGAGCCTTTGTACAATGAAAAAATTCAGAAAAACTTTAAATATATTAAAATAGTTCTACATTTGATAATTTTCTTGTCATTATTAGTATCCACAAAGTCTAAGGCTATTCCAAAAGTGAGACCGACAAACTACTCTTTTGTAGCATTTGCTGCTATTGTAACTTATCATGTAATAATTTAAGTCTACTTCATTGGTGGAGAGTGGACTCCAGGAAGATACATCCCTGGCTTTATTCCCAAATTCAGAACAGAATAGGTGTCCAATAGTTATTTATTGAGTAAGTCAACCTTTTCCTTCAAAATATCCCTTTAGCATTATTTGCAACCTATTAGAAATAGTTAATATAAATATTATAATTATATTATCAGATGTTGCTGTGCTTCAAAATTTGATACTAAGAACTTGTGCTATAAAAAGTTTTGCTTAATCCATGTTAACTTATCACAGGAATTTAATATCCCCCTGACTTGTGTGTGTCTGTGTTCCCTGTGCACTTTCATTTCTATTAATAAGTTTGTTTACTGGACTACTTTTTGCCCCCAACATTTTGTGTGGTTGGTTTTAAATTTGACACCAGTGGATACGAAGGAGTCAAGTCATTAAGATCTCAAACTGCTTCAGAACATGGTAATTAAGCTCTAAGAAGAATGACCCCAGGACCCATCTGCCCTTAATAAATCGATTCTTGAAAAGAAATTCGTTCTCCTAGTTATATTGGGTTTCTCCCAGAAATTTCAGGTGAAAATTCCTGAATTATTTTTGCCCTGGAATTCTTATTCTTCATCACCTAGGCAGACAAGATTCCTACTAAATTTACACAGATACTGAAAACTGAAAGGACTTTACTTCCTGAGGGTTTTTTAGTGGTTGCCCTCTCAAAAGCATGTTTGTTTTATTGCTTCCTTTTTTGAACAAGCCCTCTCTCCACATCTAGCTCCTACTCCAGATTTTCAGTTGCAGGATTATAAAAGAACTAAGGATTTCCCAGGTGAAAAATGTCCATGGGTTTAAATATATCATGTGGGCCCTTAGTCTCTGAAAGGATAAAAGCACCAGGGTCCGTGAGGTTAAATCGAGGGCTCCTCAGGAAACACTCACCAGAAGAATACATGCAGACTGGCTTGCTGGTTTTCTTCCAGATGCTTCCCCCCTCCCCAAATTTTTATTTTGAAAGTTATCAAGCCTTTAGAAAAGTTGAAAGAACAGTTTAATGAATAGCTATGAATATCTCCTATAGGTTAAACAGTTATTGGCATTGTCCATGTTCCAAATGCTCCAAAGAACATTTTCTTTCTCTTTATACATCTATACACTTATGGATATAGATGTACATATTTATATATTTTTTACAGAACCATGTGAAAGTAAGTTGCAGAAATGATAATACCTCACCCCTAAATATTCACATCGTATTGCCTAAAAAAACAAGAATATTCTCCTACATAGCCAACAATACCATTGTCATACCCAAGAAATGTATCGTAAATTCAATAATATTATATAATACACAGTCCACAATCACATTTCCCTAGTCGTCCCATACATAATATGCTTTATTGTTGGGCTTTTTACTTCTTCTTCCTTTTTTTTTTTGATGGGCAGGGCTCCCCATATTCATTCAAGTTTCACACTTTGCATTTAGTTATCATGTATATTTAGTTTCTTTTAATCTAAATGTACATACCTCCAGCCCTGACCTTTTTGTTTTGCTTTGTCTTCCAAGTTTTTTGAAGAGTCCAGGGTAGCTGTAGAACATACCATATTCTGAATTAATCTGATTGTTTCCTTGTGAATCAATTCCACATAAGCGATTTTGGCAAGTATCATACTTTCTAATGCTGTTCCCATGAACTTTGAACAAACTCCAGCACAAGGATTTTTATCAAGGGCTGAATGATCAGATTCAAAGGATTAAGGGGGGGAAAAATAAGATTTAACATATACTGCTTTGAACAGAGGGTGAGATGTCCAAAGCAAGATGAAAAATGGGGCATCCAAAATTTGTGTCCAAGATTAGTACTAACTTATATGTGTTTGAAAGGGGCCCTTGTCATGTCAAATCTAACAACCTTTGTGAAATCATCAGGACTGAGATTTGGGTAGAGTCAGCCTCTGCCCTTGCAAAGTGGATAATGACTCATTTGGTGCAATTTCAGGAAGGCAGAAGGCCACTCTGTCCCATTCAGCTACACTACCTCTATTGTGTTAGCAATGATTCCCATCTACTATTATTAATCATCAAGCCCTTTAGTGAATAGCTAATACATGTCAGGCCTTGTACTTAGTGTTTTACTGATCTCTATCTCCCATGTTATAGATGGGAAACTGAGGCTTAGTGATAAAACTTCATCAAGAGTCAAAGCAATATATTTGAGATTTGAATCAAAATCTGTCTCACTAATTAAAGCCCCATAATTTCATGTTCTACCTGGTGCTCCTCTATTCCCCAATCTTACCTCATTTACCAGATAGCTTTGTCTTCTTTCTCTAGCCCATACACTGCACTAAGCAACCAACAGCAGCATTTTATGCCCATAGGTCCTTCTAGATATTAAACTATTATTGTTTGTGCCAAGTCTACTTTGTGCTAGGCTTCTTGTTAAATGCTTTTCATACATTTCCTCTCACCAAGAACCACATAAAGAAAGTATATATTAATAATATCCCATGATCACTCAACTAGTAAATGGTAGAGTGGAGACCTAAACCAGATCCGGCTAGAGGCCCAAGCTCCCAACCAAGATACTTTTCTGCCTGGCTGTAGGAATAACATGGCCACCATGAACAATACAATGGCACAGAGACTTGCAAATAGTCATAAAGGCCAAAACACTGATTCATTAAGCTCTGAACTCCTCTGCCCCCATACTTTCAGGAGCACAACTCCAAAAGAGCCTCCCAGAACATTCCCCTAAATGGGCCATGGGCTCATCTGCTCCTGGGAGCAAGTCACTACACAAGACTCCTCCCAGACAGAAAAAAATATTACTCCTCCTACATCCAGCAAGGGCCAGGAGCCAAGATACTACTAGCAGGAAGAACCTACACATTCTACCTCTATTTGAATTTCCTCCTACACAAACACATCGAGATGATTTGGTCTAATAAAAAAAGATGTTTCCCAGCAGCTATAGAGAGCAAATGTCCCAAACTAAAACTCAGAACACAGTCTGACTACAATTGCTATGCCTTTAGCAAGGATATCCCAAGAAACGAATGAACAAATAAAAAATCAGCTTAGCCAAAAGCATCCAACCTGTTCTGCAGTGCTTTTACTGGGCAGAAAGTCCAGAATGTGAGGCTGGGGTCACTTCCCAAGGTGCATATCCTGGTCTTTGCATATCCTTGTGCAAAGGACCACTGTGCTTCACCCAAGATGCACCTCTCTACCATGGCTGATGGGACCTAGAAGGACGTCGAGGAAAGGAGAGTGAGGCAGGGAAGGGAGGGGTGCATTATAGAGCTGGCTTCTGCTTGGGATCAAGCATGACCGGTTGCTCCCTCTCCCAGGACCATCTTCTGACAGGCCACATGAGTGAATGCATTTAGGACTGGCTCCAGAGAGAGGAAGAGGGAAGAAGTTATCCACTGGCTCCCATTCCCCCTTGGCCAAAGGTTTTCTCCATGAGGTGTTGATTCCTCCTCACTTCCCAGTTGCTTTACACAGGCACTGAGCAGGTCGGCATCAGCAGGGAATCGCCAGCGTGGAAGATGAGAGACACCTGGAAAACCGGCCTTTGTCAGGGTGCACCAGTACAAAAGTCAGTGGGAGCCCAAGCACAAAAGAGACAAAACAAATAAGCAGAGGCTCATGGGTCTGGTGAGTCTGAGAGCACCTGAAGTGGCCCCTAAGAGGACATCCCTGTCCTCTCAGCACAATGTCAGGCTTCCCACTGGACGTTTCCATGGGAGTGTCTGACGTGAACCATCACGTGGTCAAGAGAAGTTTTCCTCCTTCCCCACTCCAACAGGCTCCTCCTTCATCTTCCCTTTTTTGGCCAACAGCATCTTAATCCAACCGGTTGCCAGGCTAAAATTCAAAGAGTTACCATTGGATCGTCTCATTTCCTCGCCACACTGCCAGTACAGTATGTCCTGTTGGCTCTAGCTACAAAACATATCTGGTCCCAATCCCAATCCAGTCCATTCTCTGTGTCCACACTATAACCAGCCTAACCCATCTGCCACCAGATACCAGGTGGGCTCTTCTAGACTAACCGGCTGGTCCTCCTGCCCTTAACCTCTCCACAATACAATCTCCATACAGCTACAGCCAGACTGAGCCTTTTTTTTTTTTTTAATATTGCACTATTGAAAAAAAAAAACAAGCAAACAAACTTCAAACCTATACAAAGTAGAAATAATAGTAAATCAAGCCCCAGTTCAACAAGTATCCAATCACAGCCAATACTGTTTCATCTAACCTCTAATTTTAAGGAAAATCTCAGATATCATATCATATGATACATAATGATACAGTTTTACCTACGTCTGCATCCTTCAAAATAGGAACTTATTTTTTTTTAAAGATTTTATTTATTTATTTGACAGACAGAGATCACAAGTAGTCAGAGAGGAAGGCAGAGAGAGAGGAGGAAGCAGGCTCCCTGCTGAGCAGAGAGCCCGGTGCGGGGCTCGATTCCAGCACCCTGGGATCATGATCTGAGCCGAAGGCAGAGGCTTAACCCACTGAGCCACCCAGGCGCCCCCAAAATAGGAACTTTATAAGAAATAACTATATCCAGGGAAAGATCAACAAAAATTGCAAACAATTGTTTTAAGAACCCTAACTACATAACATTATAGGGCACTCTTTATAAAGGTAAAGCAGATCACGTCCCTTCCTTGCTGAAAACCTTCCAGTGGCTTCCCATCATGCTTTGTATAAACAAAGACAAACTCTTTATTAATGTCCAGAAGGTTCGACCTTACATGACCTCTGCCTATGTGTCTGGTCCCAACCCAGCCAGGCTCTCTCTGTCCACTGCATGCCAACCACACTGGCCTTCTTTGTGTTCTGCAAATGCCCCATGTCCGTTCCTCCCCAAGAGCTCTTCGTTGATCTCTCTGCCTAGAAGGCTCATCCCTGTCATCTTCCTATGCTTGGCTCCTTCTTGTCATTGAGGTCTCAGCTTACATAGAACACCTCTTGCCACCAGTCTCAAGTAGCCATGCGGTCATTACCACATTACCCTCTTCTAATTCTCTCCATAGTCCTTTGCCCATGACATTTCCGGTGTGCCCTGGTCAGGTTTATACTTATTGTCAAGTGTGACTATTAATAGAAACTTGCTGGCTCTCAAATGTGGGCAACAGATTTTATGGTCATCTTATTTACAAGAATCTTATTTTTGTTTGACTATTGTCTATCTCCTCCTACAAGGATGTGTGGTCTTTAGCATACATTCTCTGTGCCTCTGAGCTCTCATCGGACTATTTCTCCAACTGTATCCACAGTGCTTGGCACTGGAAAGTCTTGAGGAAGGAAGGAAGGAAGGAGAGAAGGAACACAGTGAGGGTGTAGGAGGGTGGGAGGGAAATCTCAGGCTCCGACTTTCCAGTTCCTGGTTCAAGTCATTCTTTGTATTCTGTCCTTGGCTTCCATAATCTTCTATGAATGTTCCTATTTTGCTTAACATAGATAGAACAGATTTCTGTGACTTACAGCCAAGTAACTCCTGAGAGTAGCTAATTTCTTTCAAGAAATTAATCCTTTTCACCTTTCTAATATACTTTCTTCCAGTCAATTGTTCTGTTTAATTTTAGAAAAACTATTATAGGAGCCATAGGTATGGATAGAATGATTATATCTGCCCCTCAAAGTTTATATGTTGAAATCCTAACCCCCAGTACAATGGTATTAGGAGGCAGAGCCTTTGGGAGGTGAGTAGGTCATGAGAGTGGATCCTTCATGCATAGGATTAGTCCTGTATAAAAGGGACCCAGAGAGTTCTCTTGTCCCCCTGCTGTGTGAGGACACAAGAAGAAGACAGCTGGCTATGAACTAGGAAGAGGACTCTGACCAGAAACCTAATCTGCCAGCACTGTGATCTTGGACTTCCCAGCCCCCAGAACTGTAAGAAATAAATGTCTGTTGTTATAAGCCACCCAATCTATGGTATTCTGTTATGGCAGACAGAACTGACTAAGATCGCCTTCCTTCTCAAACAAGGAAAATCCACAAGACTATTTTCCTTAACCATAAGCCATTGAGAAGTTTGGAATTGCAAACAAGCAGTCTAAACAAAATGAATCATTTCTACTCCACCAACTACCATAAATATCAGTGACACTGGCAATAAAACTTCAGATCCTGATTATGCATAGGCCCATTTTTACAAAAACATTTCAGTAAAAAAGATAGTACATCGTCAAAACAGCAATAAATCCTTGAAATAAGACCCGGGCTTTTTTTCACTCAAGCTGGTATAAAGCCTATGTATGCCATTGCTTTCAGTTCAGCCCCTTTCAGGAAATTCAAGCTTTAAATAATCACTGTAAAATTAAAGCCATTCTGTAAGGAAAAGAATGGTAGGAGCCTTCGTTCTGACAGAACAATATAAAAATCAAGCCTTCGTCTTGCGTTTCGTTTTGTTTTCTAATAGAAATGGTGGGGGCTAGGGGTTGTCTTGAACTTCAGATGATAACTAATGACAAAAATGTTGGTTTCCAGCATACAATATTAAGAAAAGTTTAATAAACTCACTTCCCAAGTAATAGTAGCTGTTTTTGAATAAAGAATGAGGTTACGGGACGCCTGGGTGCCTCAGTTGGTTAAGCAGCTGCCTTCGGCTCAGGTCATGATCCCAGTGTCCTGGGATCGAGTCCCATATCGGGCTCCTTGCTCAGCAGGGAGCCTGCTTCTCCCTCTGCCTCTGCCTGTGTTCGCTCTCTCCCCCTCTCTCTCTCTGATGAGTAAATAAAATCTTTAAAAAAAAAAAAAAAAAGAATGAGGTTACTAACCCTTGGAGGGGACGACAAAGTTCTACTGAAGAAATGTGCCTCGGACCACCTCCCCTTCAACCTCAGATCTACTTTCTTTTCCTGACAAAATAGGAAAAATGAGTTTTAGCAACAAAAAGAAACACAGAGGGCCTCACTACTGGTACATGCCACACCCTCCAACAGTGAGCCCACTCTCAAGAACGTTAAGGTGCCTTTTCTGTGGGAAAGGTGCTACAAGTTCACTCATTTCCTGAAAATTTACTGCCCTGATCTGTGACTTGGGTGTACAGTGGTGAATAAAAGAGGCAAAACCCCTGCCTTCTGGAGCTCACAGTCTTATGGTACCCTCAGAACTAACATTGCTCTAGCACCAGCCTATGCCAGTTCCCTGCGGAGGCAGCATGACATCCTCTGGTCTCCATCAGAGAGCCTGGATTTAAATCCTGACTTTACAACTTAGGAGCTCTGTGATCTCAGGCAAGGTACTTAATTTCCCTATGCCTCAGTTTCCTCTTCTGTAACCTCATAGCTTTGCTGGGAGGATTAAACTACTATAGCAGTTGGGGTGCCTGGGTGGCTCAGTGGTTAAGTGTCTGCCTTCGGCTCAGGTCATGATCCCAGCCTCCTGGGATCAAGCCCCACATCAGGCTCCCTACTTGGCAGGAAGCCTGCTTCACCCTCTCCCACTTTCCCTGCTTATATTCCCTCTCTCACTGTCTTTCTCTCTGTCAAATAAATAAATAAAATATTTAAAAAAAAAACCTACTATAGCAATTAACAGCATAATGCAATTAGATGAGTATCTGACACAGAATAAGCTATAGAAGAGAGCGTTCCATTTCTATTATTATCCCTGCAAAGGGTGGGATTCATTTGGAAAACTTAATTAATGAATGTTATGCACCCAAACATCCCTGACCAGTTTCCTGGTAGCCAGACCCTTTTTCCTCCAGACAGGAATTAGGAAGTTTCTTATCTGAAAAAAAGTGAATGGCTCCAGAAAAAAGACCTCCATAGAATGGCATTTGGAAGTTTCCCAGCATTTGAGCCAACTCTCTGCCAATCACCCTAAAACAACTACCATCAGGCAGTAAGCCCCATGCAGGTCAGAAGCATTCCCCACTCTGTGTTAATAACAGAGAGACCTTTAAAAATAGAGAGATGCCAAGAAAAACAAACAGATAATGGCATCTCAGAGTAAATAAAGAAAAGATAGGAAACTGAAAAGAACTCTAATCTTTGGAAAGATTAAGGAAGATAATTGCATCCATAAAACAGCATCAAAATGCTATGGAAAAAAAAAAGAACAGAGAACAAGAGTTCTTACAAAATTAAAAATAGAATTGCTAAAATTGAAAATTCAATAGAACCGTTGGAAAATTATGTATATGTATACATATAATATGTATATATATATACATATTTTTTAAGACTTTATTTATTTACCTGGCAGAGAGAGGGAGAGAGAGCAAGAGAGCACAAGGAGGGGAAGAGATTCATGGGTACACGAACATTGGACTTGAAATGACACAGATTGGGTTTTCCAGTCTCAGGGATGACGCTTCCAGTGAGGCAAGAGTCACGTGTGTCAGAACACTTGTTGGCTTACAATCTGGTTGTCACCTTCAGCCAAAATGGTGACATCAGGTTTTTTTAATGGTTTTTGTCATTGTTAGCCTGAGAACATGCTGTGTAAAATGACAATGATTACTATTAAATTAAGGATGATAATTAAGTACCACACACCAAAATGTAAAATAAAAAAGATGGCTAGCACAAGAGAAAAGATAAAATATATAAAATATCAATCCAGGTCAAATATCTGATGGGAGTTCCAGAAAGAAAAAGCAGAGAGCATAAAATTACTGAAAAAAAAAGAACTAAAGAAATTCTCCCAGAGCTCGAAAACATGAACTTTCAGGTTGAAAGAAATTAGCACAAAAGAAAAAAGCTAGACCAAAAAAACGGCATCATGAAATTCCAAAACACCGGACGTAAAAGAGAAGAAATATAATCCTTACCTCAAACCAGACACCAAAATTGATGCCAAGTAGATTATAGATTTAAGTATGTGAGTCAAAACTTGAAATCTTTTAGAAAAGAATATAGCAGATCTTTAGATATGAAGAAGACAGAGAGGGTAGAGAAGATAGAGAAGCACTTTTTAAATAAGTGTCTAAGTTTATAACTTATAAAGAAGAAAGGTGACACGTTTGCCTAAAGTAAATATAAAACTTCTACTTCATCAGACGAGACTATGTCAAAGACTGCCTAGGTGTTCACTTATCCTTCTGTCTCTTCCTACACACAATCAGACTTCATTTCTTAGCCTCACCAACAGCAAGATGTAGCCACGTGTTATAGATGTGGACACCAAAAAGAGTAAATTTTACTGCATGCAAATAAAAAGAAACGCATAAAAGCTCAAAAAAAAAAAAAAGATGTAGCCATGTGACTGTATACTGGCCAGTGAAGTGCATTCATTTAGGACAAGATACCCTCCATCCCTTTAACTATATCTGGCTTATAGTATTTCCATATTTTCAGTATTTCTGAGGGTTCAAGACATATACTTAAGAAGCACTGGCTTTGGACTCAGCACGAAGACAGGTAGAGCAGACAGAGTGTACTGCTTTGTGGTTAAGGACATCCCTCTAGAGCCTCTCAGCTCTGCCAGCTACTAGCCTTGTGACCCTGGGCAAGCTACCTCACTTTTCTGTGGCTTATTTCCTTCATTCATAAAATACGGGGCATAACAAGGACAGGGCCTACCACATGTAAGCATTATAAAGTTTCAATAATATTTAGTAAGCTTTCAAAACCTTCTATTACTTTTCTTTTTTTTAGAGAGAGTTCGGGCAAGTGATCCTGAATGGCAGAGGGGCAGAGGGAGAAGAAGAGAGAATCTTTTTTTTTATTATTATTATTTTTTTTAATTTTTTATAAACATATATTTTTATCCCCAGGCGTACAGGTCTGTGAATCGCCAGGTTTACAGGCTTCACAGCACTCACCATAGCACATACTCTCCCCAATGTCCATAACCCCACCCACCTTCCCCCAACCCCCCTCCCCCCAGCAACCCTCAGTTTATTTTGTGAGATTAAGAGTCACTTATGGTTTGTCTCCCTCCCAATCCCATCTTGTTTCATTTAGAGGGAGAGAGAATCTTAAACAAAGTGCACACTTGGCATGATGTCTTACACGGGACTTGATCTCATGATCCTGAGGTCATGACCTGAGCTGAAAAGCAAGAGTTGGATGCTTAACCGACTGAGCCACCCAGGTTCCCCTCTTCTATTGCATTTTTTAAAAAGATTTTACTTATTTTTATTTTTGTGAGAGAACGAAAGCATGACGGGGGCTGCGGGGAGGTGTGGAGGGGGGAAGGGCATAGGGAGAAGCAGACTCTTCACTGAGCAGGGAGCCAGACATGGGACTCAATCCCAGGATCCTGGGATCAGGACCTGAGCTGAAGGCAGACACTTAACCAACTGACTACCCAGGCACACTCCTATTACATTTTTAAAGAAGGATTTAATCATGGGACACCTGAGTCGGTTAAGTAACTCCCTTCAGCTCAGGGCATGACCTCACAGTCCAGGTATTGAGTCCCACATCAGGCTCCTTGCTCAGCGGGGAGTCTGCTTTTCCCTCTGCCTCAGCTCCTCCCCACCCCACCCCCCTGCTTATGCTCTCTTTCTCTCTCTGTCAAATAATAATAGTAAAAATTATTATTATTATTACTAATGAAAAGGACTTAATCCACAATGTGAGTGCCAAAATGGGAGGGAAATAATTACTAAAGCAGTAAGATGACTTTTTCTCTGCCTAGGGAGTGCCTGACACAAAATGGGCGCTCAATAAGCATTTCTGAATGAACAAATAAATGAATATGAGAGTAAGTAACAGTGAGAAATCGACTGAAGCAGGACGGGCATGAGCCCCTCAGCACTAGTCAGCAATATTCCAGTGTTGCTCAATCCCAGCTCACATTAGGATCACTTGGGAGCTTTCTGAAACCATCAGTGACTGAACTCCATCAACATGATCAGCTAAATCAGAAACTCGGACTGGAAACAAGCATTGGTATTTTTTTTTTTAATAGGGGTGCTTCTATTGTGCACCAGGTTGAGAATGACCACTTTAACTAATTCTGAGTTGACTCCTTTCCTATTCCCCATGGTAATGGTTTAAAACTCCCTTATTTCTTCAGGTCCCCAACTCTACCCCTGATCCTCTTATTCTTGGCTATTACATCTCGGTTATACTTTTTTTTTTTTTAAGATTTTATTTATTTATTTGACAGACAAAGATCACAAGTAGGCAGAGAGGCAGGCAGAGAGAGAGGAAGGGAAGCAGGCTCCCACTGAGCAGAGAGCCCGACTGGAGGCTCGATCCCAGGATGCTGGGATCATGACCCGAGCCAAAGGCAGAGGCTTTAACGCACTGAGCCACCCAGGTGCCCCTATCTCGGTTATTCTTATCTTCTCTTATACCTCATCTTTTACTCTATTTTTCCTTGCTCTTCCTATTTCAGGAGAATATGTGGATCCTTGGATTCATTCACTGCCTTCATTTTGTAGTTATCATACTGTGATATGGAGTAGACCATGCTTCTGTCCACTCTCCAACTAGACAGTGACCCTCCAGAGCAGGGTTCATCCATCTTTGTACTGTCACTGTGAAGAAAGGTGGGAGCATACTCCAAGGGTCAGGGAAGAAAAGCCAATGCCCAGCATGGGGGTAGGTACTTCATAATGTCACTGAATGGGGACGTGGGGACTCTACCTGGGTCTTGAAGGATCAGTAGGAATCAAAAAAGAAAAGGGGAAATTGAATGAGGCATAGAAAATAAATACTTTAAGATATAAAATTCAGAACAGCATTTAACTCTTCCTAGAACTTTCTAGGAACTATCGTCATTGAACTTTAACCACATATTACAAATAAGTACTGCTTTGCACCAAAATTCTTCTGGTTGCAAATAAAATACAGCTTTTGAAAGTACTCTGTCCAGTATAAAAGACAACATAAAAGAAAGGATGCTGTTAAAAGAAAAAAGAACATACAAGAAAGAGACATCACCAAAAAACATCATTTTGTTTCAACAAGGAGATACAAGTGCAACTCCCTCTTATTCCTCAGTGTGTACATCTGTAAAAAGGAGACAATAAAGAATACTTCCTTTTATGGAACTGATGAGGTGTTTAAATGGGTTAATAAATACAGAGAAGATAGAACAGTGTCTGGTATATAGTAAGCACAATAAATTGTTAGCTTTTAGATGATATGAAAGATAAAATCCCATTATGATATGCTAAAGTTCATTACAACTACTCACTCCTGCTAAATAGCACTGTAATTAAATTGTCAAGGGGGCTTGAAAACTCAAAGAAAGCTACCAAGTCGCCCCTCCAGCCCCTGTTCCCAGGGATACTAAATTGGTTCCTCTAACTTTTCCTCATTGGTGTTATTTCCCCAAACTTCCTCCACAGTCCTGAAACTCAGAGGGACAAGAGAGGCTGACTTGTATAGACCTGTTATCCTATATGTCCCACCTTTTCTCCCTGGTCCTTTGGGCAACCCTGATTCATATCAACGGAGGTTTGTCTAATTTTGTTCATTTCCTTAAAGAAGTAAGTTGCCATGGTTGATCACTTTTATCTTTGTCTTCTATTTCACCAATGGCCATTCCCTTTTTTAAAAATTATTGAGGTGTAAAAATTGACCCTTTTTAGTGTACAGTCCTATGAGGTTTAACAAATACATATAACCACGTAACCACCACCATGAATATATACAGCATTTCAATTATCTCAAAGAGTTCCCTTGTGTCCCTTTGTTGTCTCTATTTTCTGCCCTATAGTTCTGCCTTTTCTAGAAAGTCATATAAATGGAATCAGATGGTCTGACTTTGAGCTTTCTGAATCTCGATTCTTTTACTCAGCACGATACATTTGAGATTCATCCACATTGTTGCATGTATCAGAAGTTGGTTCCTTTTTATGGTTCAGTGGTTCCATTGTTTGAATGGACTATGGTTTCTTTATCCATTCACCAGTTGAGGGACCTCAGGGTTGTTTCCAGTTTTGGATGTTTATGAATAAAGCTGTTATTTATGTTTGCATGAAGGTTTTTGTATGAACATAAGTTCACTATGCTTGGGTAAACACCTAAAAGTAGGACTCCTGGGTCATATGATAAGTGCATTTCCACTTTATAAGAAACTGCCACACACTGGTTATACATTTTGCATTCCCACCAACAATGGATGAGAAGTCCACTTGCTTTGTACCCTCACCAGCACATGGTTATCGTTGCATTTTATTTTAGTTTACTTTATTTTATTTTTAATTATCTTTTGTGTGTGTAGCATCTCACTGTGGTTTTAATTTGCATTTCTCCAATTATGTTGAGCATCTTATCATGGGCCTATTGAGCATTTGTACATTTTTAAAGTTTCTTTTCAAGTCATTTGTCCGTTTTTTTAAAAATTATGGGAGGTTTTCCCTTAATTTTGAGTTTTGAGAGTTCTTTAAATATTCTAGATGCAAGTCCTAAATCACATATGGATTTCCTGCTTACTTTTTTATTCTCTCGAAAGACTACATCTGATATTTCTGAGATGAGAACTGAACATCCTGTAGCCATTAGTCACAAGGGAGCCAGACGTTTATGGGAGAAGATAGGGAAGGCCTTGACTATATGGTCGCCCAGAGATTTTCACTGTTCATTCTATTCCATACAAGTTAGGACAATACTGAAGGTCTATGGTAAAAGGGAAGAAACACACAAAAGGACACAAACGTTTTCTACAAGTGGGCCAAAACCATAAGGGAAGAATCAGTTTCGTAGCTATTTCACTTTGAGGTTGAACCAAGAGGTCCCATTTTCATTCGCCCGTTCTCTTAGAGCAAGGACTCCCCCACTCTACTTCCCTTCTCTCCAGCTCCAATAGGACTAGCTAAGCACCCGGAACCAGAATCAAAGAAGAATAAGAGGCTGGTCCTGAGAGAAGAAGACCATGCAAGAAGGAGAAGGAGTTCCTTGGTGCCCATCAGGGAGACTCAGTGTGTACTGAGCAATGACTTTCCACATTGCAACATCATTTAGACTCCTAATATACATTTGATTGATAGCAGGATTTTTAGGTAGGAAAGGCTTAGAGGTGGTAATATTTGCTGGGGGATCAGGAAGAGCATGAAACTCTGTTTTCAAAGCTCTTCACGGGGCGCCTGGGTGGCTCAGTGGGTTAAGCCGCTGCCTTCGGCTCAGGTCATGATCTCAGAGTCCTGGGATCGAGTCCCGCATCGGGCTCTCTGCTCAGCAGGGAGCCCGCTTCCCTCCCTCTCTTTGCCTGCCTCTCTGCCTACTTGTGATTTCACTCTGTCAAATAAATAACTAAAATCTTTAAAAAAAAAAAAAAAACCAAAGCTCTTCACAAAGGATTATAAATATCAATTCTCCATATCAAAGAAGAGTGCAAAAGTGAAGCTTTCTTCTAACACTCTGTAACATCGCACCTCCTAGCCATTGAGGAAGAGTTAGGAAGACAATGAACCCAACTCCATGTTTGTCTTACTACTGATTCATTTTACACAGAGGAAAGATAGATGATAGGTAGATAGATAGATACATAGATAGATAGACAGATAGGGTAATCGTTGGCTTTTAACTCCTAATCAAATAATCCTAGAATTTCTGATTCCATATTACTTATTTGACCTGAGATATGTTATGGTTTTGAAGCACTAGTAGCCTCTATGAAATGGGGGGAAAAAAAGCCACAACAACTTCAAATTGCCTGACCTTTCTATGGTAGAGGTAAGTAGCCAATCTATTTTCATTTCCTTTCTCTTATGTCAAAATAGACAATTAAATCCTAAACACAGAAGTGTTAATCCTGTTGGCACAAATGATACCAAATGTGCCCCCAGTAAGTCACCAAATGCCTTGACCTCTACAGTTCTTCTGTTGATCTCTATACTTTGGCTTGAGTATTTCCTTAATTATCTGTATTTACGTAGGTCTGTTCCACATTGTGGCACCCTGTGTAAGATGAGTGGCTCTGAAAACACATCACCATGGATCATCGGTTATAATGAGAAGTAGATTAACCCAGGGACGTGCCATCAAATGATCTGCCAAAGGCACAGTTGACAAAGTCCTCATCAGTCAGTAGTGATATAAATACCACCCTCCGCAGTGGATTGTTCGCAATGTGTCTCTCCGAGCTAAATCGGCACTCTAATTGCAACATCAGTTACGGGCCCTGCTCAGTGATGAGAGGGGCAAAGATATGAGGATGTTCTCAGCTGAAGCTATTTATACATGCCACGTAGCCCCTAATTATCTAGTAGGGAGGGGATGGGAAGAGGCAGAAAGTTGACTTGACTAAGAACTCAATCTACCCACCCCCCTTTACACCATTCTGACAAGAGAAAATTTTAGGTATTCCTTTTCTATTAAAAAAAAAAAAAGGCAAGAAATTCAAATCCTACAAAGATGCATGCAGTCTACTCAGCTGCCAACTGGGATTTCACTGCTAATGTTCCTTTTGAAGCATGAGTTCAACATTCCAAGAGATTATAGGAAAGAAAGTTCAAGTTTTATAAGCCCCAATTCAAATGAGCAGTCTTGGTAGAATACTCCTTTTATCCTTAAAGGGGAAAGTAAGTTGTAGAGTAGAAAATTTATTTGGTTATTTTAGAACTTTAGTCAATAAAATAGCCAGACTTCAGTATGAAAACTTCCTGGAACATAACATAACAATCGTTAATTACGTATTTATAAATTAATATATTAAATGCCAGAGATTAAAAAATACAGTAAAGAAAAAAATACACCACAGGAAGAATATCAAATATAAGGTATATTTGGGAAGATATAGCTATAATAATGACCACATTTACTTAGCATTTCTATGTGTCAGAGACTACTAAGAACTTTGCCTATATTATCTTTTTTTTTTAAAGATTTTATTTATTTATTTGACAGACAATCACAAGTAGGCAGAGAGGCAGGCAGAGAGAGAGAGAGGAGGAGGAAGCAGGTTCCCTGCAGAGCAGAGAGCCCGATGCGGGACTCCATCCCAGGACCCTGAAATCATGACCTGAGCTGAAGGCAGAGGCTTTAACCCACTGAGCCACCCTGGCGCCCAGAACCTTGCCTATATTATCTTAATGAATTCTTCCTACAACTCAATAACAGACATATTATTATCCACATGTTACTGATAAAGAAACTATGAGTCAGAAGGTTAATTGGGGCAAGTCACAAACCATTTAAGTGGAAGTATCAAAATTCAAATTCTCATCTCACTCCTGTCTTTAGCCTGAAACACAAGCCTATATTTTACATATTTGGATCAGCCTGATAGCATATCCTATACATCCTGCTTCCCTATAATGTCAACTGACCTATTTATGACTTTCCAAGGCAACTACTCTCCCTTGTGGATCTCCTTTACGCATCTTTAAGCTGTTTATACAGTGTGAAGAGTTTAACTTTCTACTTATACCTCAACTCACATCCAATAATGCGATCATCATTAGTCCAGCTTCTCTCTGGACTCTCTGGACCAGGGCGGGGGTGGGGGTGTGCAGGGCAAAGACTTTGTACCAGGCCTCCTCATAACACAGTAATTGCCCATGGTCAGGTTCCTAGTCTTGTTCCAGTTAGCTGGTGGCTGGAGGGCAGGAACAGCAGAAGAGGGGAACACGACTCTGTTATCAGAGGCTGTAGGTAAGCCCTTTCCCCACCCCATCTCTACCCACCCTGGCAAAGGCTACAAAAACTTAGACTGACCTGGATAATACAAATATGGTGAAGGGATTCAGAACATATCATTGTAAAGAGTTTTCTCTTCTGAACTCTCCCCATCTGCATAAAAGCAGAGCATCCCAAAAGAATTAAACTGTTCTAAGTGCTCTCCTATCACTGGAGATCAGCACCGGGAAAAGAAATCACCTAAACAGACATTGTTGCTCAGCTAACATATCTATCTGTTCTTCTAAAGACCCATTTATCTTCCCTAAAAGTCACTTCTTTTCCATAATTGCCCTTTTCCCCACCTTCTGCCCTTATGATGACATTACATAAGCCCCCAGTTCTAACCATCTCCTCGAGTCACATTTTTCTGTGAATTCCCATGTACATAGATGAATTTTAAAAAATCTTTTTTTCTCTTACTAATCTGTCTTTTGTCGGTTTAATTCATAGACCCCCAAACCCTGAACCAAGGAGGGTAGAGAAAAAGGTTTTCTACCGCAATGCCATAGTTTGAAACCACCAAAAAATATTGTAAAAGAATATTTAATGACATGGAAAAAATCTATTGTCTTATAAGTTTAAAAATGAGGTTACCAAACTCAAATGTAGAGGCAGATTTCATTTTTGTAAATATATATCTGTATACATGCATTGAAAGTCTAAATGAATGTTCACTACATTGTTCACACGATTCCCTTGAGGAAAAAAAGCAATTTTAACTCTACTTTTTATTTTATTTCATACTATTTGAACCTGTAATAATAAATTTGTATTACTTTTAATATAGAAAAATATGCAAATATTTTCTTTTCAAAAAATAACAATCTATGCATACGATTTGCAAAAGCCACATTATTTTTAAGATTCATCCATAAAAGTCAGGATGAACTTAAAAATTAACCTTAGAAAAAAATATTCACTGCTGTATTAGCCAAATAAAATTTCAAAGAAACAGCCCAACAACATTGAGCAAATAAATTAAGTGATAACTATAAAGCCAGTATTTTTCAATTATAAACATTATTTTATGAGAAAAGACATGGCATGGAAATATGTGTACAATACACTAATTGGGAAAAAAACCAAGTCACTGAACAATAAATTAGAGCGTGACTCATTTGATAATTAAAATGTACATAAAAGAGGGCGCCTGGGTGGCTCAGTGGGTTAAGCCGCTGCCTTCGGCTCAGGTCATGATCTCAGGGTCCTGGGATCGAGTCCCGCATTGGGCTCTCTGCTCAGCAGGGAGCCTGCTTCCTCCTCTCTCTCTGTCTGCCTCTCTGCCTACTTGTAATCTCTCTCTGTCAAATAAATAAAATCTTTAAAAAAAAATGTACATAAAAGATATTTATGTTCAGAAAATATTCTGGAAGAATTTAACAGAAAAGTGGGTGGGATCACAGATGGTTTCCATTTCTATATATTTTTTTAAAGATTTATTTATTGATTCTAGAAGGAGAGAGACCACAAGCAGGAGGGGCACAAGGGAGAGGGACAGAAATTCTTAAATAGATCTTAAATAAAGCCCCCACTGAGCAGAGCCCATCATGGGGTTAGACCTCATGACTCTAAGATCATGACCTGAGCCGAAAACAAGAGTTAGACACAACCAATCGCATCACCAAGGCACCCCTGGTTTCCATTTCCATATTTTTATGTCTATTTTTTTAAAATTATCCTACAGTGAACCTACATTACATATGTAACTTAGAAAGAGAACTTGGGGTTTGGGGTTTTATTGGGGGTTTCCGTTTGTTTAATGTAAATATTGACGGCTTTGACTGACATTTAGGGACTCTTCCTCATTCCTTGCAGTTTCACCGGAGGCTGCTTAGAGCACATGGAGAAAAGCTTCAATTTAAAGGTTTGATAGTCATGACACAAAACACACTAGATTAGTAAGTGTACATCTTAATACAGAAAGCAAAGGCAACTTCTTGATCACCATATAAAAGTTTTCTTTTTTTTTTTAATTTTATTTATTTATTTGACACAGAGAGCGCACGCATAAGCACGGGGAGCGGCAGGGAAAGGGAGAGGAAGAAGCAGGCTCCCCACTGAGGAAGGACCCTGGGATCATGACCTGAGCTGAAGGCAGAGAGACTTAATCTACTGAGCCACTTAGGCATCCCCATATAAAGTTTTCTTAATGGGTGTTATTTATTCATCATTCAGTGGCAGGTTGTCCCCACAGGTTGGTTCTACTCTGATGCTGCCTCTACAGGGTCCTGCGCTCCTCAGAAACCTGAAAACAAAATATCTTTGAGAATTCTTCTTTGCAAACTTGCCAGCATACTGGAAATTAATGGAAAAGCAGATGAAAAATTTTAATTCAGGCCGTTATTTTGCAGTAGCTGTAATCCAAAGACTTGTCTTCCTCAAAATATTAAAAACAGATTTACCATGTAATCTCACCATTCCACTTCTGGGTATGGACCCAAAAGAATCGAAAGCAGAGACTTGGACAGATATTTGTACATCCATGTCCTTGGTAGCATTTTTCACAACAGCCAAAAGGTAGAAGCAACTCAAGTGTCCAGCCACGGATGAATGTATATGCATGTATGTGGGATGAAAAATGTATTTCATACTGTGGGCCACGCACAAAAGTGTTTGAAAGCGTCTGTGTTAAAGCATATGTCCAGATACAGGAATTTGGGAAAAAAAGAATTATAATTTAGTTAATTTTTATTCCCGTATCTCTAATAGTAATTAGCAAAACACGGTGGCATGCAAGCCCTTAGAGTTCCTATTTTACTACTTCCCTTTTCAGAAACATATTTCTTTCTGAATTCACTTCAACACCTCTACAATCTCCACAGGATTTCCACCTCTCTAGTCCCTTAGTGATAATTACATTTAGACCTACGCTGAAATAAAGTATACTTGAAATTTAAGGAGTAAAGGACATGTTTAGTCAATAAATAATAGATCTCTTGGGTATTTTATTCTACTTAACTAAACAAAGATTTTTATTATCCTTCTAACACTTTCAATTTTCATGATTGGTTGTAGATCTGCCTATGAAAATCTTATCTTTTCAATTTCTTAACCCTTGACAAAGGTTAAGAAGAGACCCCATGGGGACAGTGTTGGAGGTCAGCCCAGGCTGCAGTGGACAGCCAACTGACATCAAGTGGAACGATGGACAATCGTGTTAACAGATCTGATTTTCCAAGAAAAGCCAGAAATTTCTATCTTTATGTGAAATCTCCTGTTTTTAAATGTTGGCAACCAATTCAAAATAGTTTTAAGCACTTTAAAGGACAAATAAAATGTGTCTGTAAGCAGTCCAGCTTACAACCGCTTGTTCCAGAAGTCCACTAGAGAAGACTTGACAACTACTCTTTGGAGCCTCCCTAACTTCACCCCATTCTCACCTCCAGCCCTCCCTTACCCTGGAATTAACAGCTCTTTGATCTGATATATTACAGCAATTTTTATGTATCCTTACCGTGCTCGTTACATTCTGTGAAAGTTTTACTGTTGTTCTTTCTGTTTTTACATACCCGTCTGCCTTGCGCTAAAGATCGCTATAATTTAACGTTGAACCCTGAGCTTGGTGCTTTGTTAGAATTTGAGGAAATCAGTTTGAGCCCCAGCTCTGACAGGACACAACTTTGGTTGAATCCTTTGACCTCTTCAGGTTCAGTTTTCACATCTAAAACGTGAATTAATGATAATCATGGATAAAATGGGGCTGCGTTACTATCTGCAGCACTGGAAATACAGTGAGATATCAGCAGTCCAACCTTCCATGAAGCCCTTGGGAAGAATCCTTGAGTGTAGATAGAGTTTCAAAAAATAATTATGATAATGGGTAGGATATTGAGTGCTTATATGTGCCACGCACCTTCTAGATGCTTTATGTGGTCCCCAAATCTTCATGAAAACTCCATAAGTTGCTCATCATTATTTACCTTAAAGTAAAGAAAATAAGGCTTATGGTGGTTGAATGTTACTTCTACTAAGTGGCAGAACTGGAACTGATGTTCCACTCCAAAGCCACTATCTTGAGCACACCGCTAACTTGCAGCAGTGTAAAGGCTGAGAATGGGGTCTTTTCCTTTAATCTCTTTGGTTCCTAAGGCAATACAATGGACTTACATTCTCATGTCCTCTATATTCTTTTTATAGAGATGGATGTTTGCATTTGTTTAGGAGAAAAAAATCCATAGGTAGTGGCTGGGCTGGATGGATGGTTGACGGGGAGAACAGGAAAAGGGGCTGGCTAGAAATTGATTTTAAGCAGATTTCTCAAGGCACAGAGTTTGAAAAATGTTTTCACCAAAGGGAAGGAAAGAGCCGAGCAGATGTGGAACAGGAGCGCTCGCTCGTGCCTCCTGGGCCCCCATCCCCACCTACTCCAGCTATGGACAGCATGACCACAAATGCTGGATCACCAGCCAGGCAGGAATTGGGGCCAAGGTGACAACTGTCCTGGGAAAGGTAGAGACTGCTCAAACTTCTGCAAGTCCTTGATCTTGGTGATGGTAAGTCTTCCCATTCATTGTGGAAAGGTCAATACAGGAACCTAATAGGCAGTCATCAGCTAATGAGGCTTTACTTGAACTAGCACAGTTCTTACTCTGTTCTTATTTAAAGATTAATCCCTGATCAGTAGTTGGTGTTCTCTTGCCTATTTTTAAAAATAGTTATTTATTTATTTATTTTAGAGATACAGAGAGAGAGTGTGTATGAGCAGAAGGAGGGGCAGAGTGAGAGAAGCAGACTCCCAACTGAGAACAAGGATAGGGGTTGGGGGCTCCATCCCAGGACCCGAGATCATGACCTGAGTCAAAACCAAGAATTGGACACTTAACTAACTGAGCCACCCAGAAGCCCCTCTCTTGAACATTTTAAAGGGCATTATTCCCAAAGGAGAGTGGGGAGCACCATTCTACACATAGTTTTCATCTCATTGCCATTATGAGTCCTTACCATTTATTTCTAAATAACTGTATACAAGAAAAGGAAATAAAACACTCCCAGAGACCTTTACAAATTCAGATAAATTTGTCTGGGGCTTTTGGTTATTTAGCATGTCAAGAGCTGTTTTCACAATCCAGAGCAGTGATCAATGAATGCGATAGCATACCCCACAGTAACCTGGAAAGGTTTGGGCAGATGACCTAGCTGAGGAGAAGCCAACACTTGTATCCAAGTTTCTATTTGCTAAAGACAGAAATAGTTTGAAGAGGGAAGGTCCTGCAGGAACATTTTGAGCAATGCTAAGGAGATAAAAATGACAGAAGCCGTAGTAAACCAGGTTAAACCAGGTGAAAATTGCAGATGGGGCTTCAAGGGGTACCAGGGCCAAGAAGAAAGAAATGTCCTCAGTCATAGGGCATGCGGTCAGAGGGACACCCTGGGGTAGCCTGTTGGCCAGCCTTCAGTGTCCCACGGAAAAAGTACGGGTTGCTCCAAGCCACTGAGCAGATCTGCCTCCCCTAGGGAGCAAATACTTGCCCAGTAGTCCATACAATGACCCACTTTTTTTTTTTTTTTTTTTTTTTACATTTTTCAGAAGGAATGAACATAGCAGTGTACTAACAACTTGAAACCCAGCCTAGCTGACTGGCATCATGGGAGTCAAGCAGCCTGTTTTGTGGAGGACATCCAACTCTGAACTGAGATTTCCTTGCTTCCCACTGGTCAGTCCAAAGTGATGCCCGTGCCTTACAACTCCCATGGGTAAAAAATAAAGAATATTTTGAAAAATCTGTTTCTGAGCATAAGTGTGCCAGCAATTAGGAGACAATCTGTTATTTTGGCTCACTTTATGCTCAAGAGAATCCTGTCAGGGACATATCATTCCTTTTGCCTATAGATAAGAAAACCAAGGCATAAAGGGATTAAGTAACCTACCCCAATATGTCAATATTTTTTTTAAAAAGCCTATATAGCTCTAGAATCCAGATGCTTAAACTCTAAGCTGCACTCTCTCAATGAGACGATACATGGAAAGTTTTTGACAGTGCCTGTCATATAGAAATTCAATAAATATTGGCTACTATTTTTCTCCTTTTATATACAGACATTTATATTCTAGCTAAAAAGCTGAGATTATTAGTTGACTAAAAATTATTTTAAATAACAGTTTATTAGGGGAGCCTGTGTGGCTCAGTCGGTTAAGTGTCCGAATCGTGGTTTTTCTCTCAGGTCATGCTCTCAGGGTTGTAGGGTTGAGTCCCACATTGGGCTCCCTACTCAATTGGGTATCTGCTTGAAATTCTCTCACTCCCTCTCTTTCTGTCCCTCCCCTGTGCATGCTTGCTCTCTCTCTCTCTCTCTCAAATAAATAAATAAATCTTTAAAAAAAAGTAACAGTTTATTCCCTGGGAACTTCTACTAGGGTTAGATAATACCTATGGCAGCCAGTCACCGAGAAGGCCCCCAATGGTCCCTGCCTTCTAATATTTACATCCTTGCCTTAAGTCTTCTTCCACACTGTATCAGGGATTGACCTACATGATCAATAATAATAATGAGGAAGTGAAGAATGTCGCTCCTGAGGCTAGGTTATAAAGGACATTGTAGCTTTTGAGTTTCTCTCTCAGACCCCTCAGTCTGGGAAAGGTTACATGGGAAAGGTTACAGAACATGTCATGAGTAGCTGTACAAAGACACCCCATGATGAGAACTGAGGCCTTCTGCTTGTAGCCATTTTGAAAGTGGATCCTCCCCAGTCAAGCTTTCAGATGACAGCAACCCTGGCCAACATCATGACGGCAACTCCATGAGAGAACCTGAGCCAGAACCATGAGCTAAGCCTCTCCGTTTTGGCTGTCAGAAACCATGTGAGATAATAGTTATGTGAGATAATTATTGTTCAAAAGTACTACATTTGGGGCAATTGTTATACAGCAATACATTAACTAATACATTATCTCCTCTAGAAACCTTTCACTGACCACCCCCCATCCCGCCTGGTGTTTTATACTCTCTCTACCTATTCTGACTCACAAGTTTTCATCTTAGCCTTCCCTTCTGGACAATGAGTTCAAGGACAGGAACTAATACTCTGCTTGGTCTTTGAATTCCCAGGATCTAGCATAATGCTGTAATTGCTACGGACTTCAATAAGTATATATTATTGGACTGAACTATCTCTACTTACTATACGTCTTTTTAAAAAAATAATATGTAGTTCAGATTTTTCATGAATTCAGGTACTTCTTGCCATCTCAACAATTAGGCCTGCTTTTATTCAGCTAGTTTTTAGTTATTAAAGTTAATACTAAATTTGTATTATCCAGGATCGTAGACATGTCTTTTTTATTTATGCAGCAGAATTGTACTAACTTTTAACAGAAGAGGTTAAGTAGTGTTTAAAGTAGCAACATTCCTGCGCTTTCAACACCATCGGGCCATTAGCCCAGAATATTTCTTTTTTTCTAAGTGATATCAAGTACCTGGAAATAAAAACAGCTCACCAGTGGAAAAAGTAAAATAATTTCCTAGAAAATATTGTCTTAGTTGGAGATTAAATTGAGAGTTAGGGCTAAACTGGAGGTTGAACTTTTTTCTTTCTTTCCTTTTTTTTTTTTTTTTTGACAGAGAGAGAGAACACAAGTAGGCAGGGAGGCAGGCAGAGGGTTGGGCGGGGGGGAACAGACTCCCTGCTGAACAGAGTGCCCAATGCAGGGCTCGATCCCAGGACCCGGAGATCATGACCTGAGCCAAAGGCAGAGACTTAACCCACTGAGCCACCCAGGTACCCCGAGGTTGAACTTCTTAATTCATATTAAATTCACAGACTAAAACTTTATTGTTATTAAAGATATCAGTTCATTTATGGTTTATTCTGTACTCTGATCCTGTGGAAAGCAAATTCATCATTTTTTCCTAAAATGTCATATAAAACTTGAGTGATCATAACATTTCTTATTTTGTACTTGTAAAATAAGAAATGCCTTAAAGACACATGAACTTCTTAAGTAAATGGAAAGCAGTCCACGTCAATGCATCCTCCATCATGGTATTACCAAGAATTCACCACTTCTAGGAGGTTCTATGGTCAGGGAACTAACAAAGGCCAACCTCATCATTTCAAAGTTGTCCTCTATCCTTGCTGCAAAATATGCTAAATCCAACAAAGGAATGGATGCCATCCCTGTCAACATGTCTCCAGATGAAGAGAAGTTTCTCAGCTCTGAGTGATCTAAGGTTCATCTCTGTGCATTGACACAATATACATTCAAAGGTGTGTTTGGGAGGAAGGGGGAAGAAGGTGGGGATCGTGGCACAGAACAGTAACTCACCAGTGATGAAGTTGTAGAATCCCACACAAATAACATCCTCAGGTTTATATCCTGTTGCAGTCTGGCTAGGAGGAAATATTTAAAATAAAACAGATGAGTATTCAACATCAACATGAACAATGCAGTAAGTTCAAGAAGGAAGAGTGAGAATAGAAACTATCTCATGTACACAGCTTGGAAACTGAGGACTGAAGACTGGAACTATCTAACCTTCCTCTTCCCCCGAACACACACCACACCTCTTACTTAGATTTTTTTTTTTTTTTTTTGAGAGGTGGGGCAGAGGGAGAGAGAAAATCATAAGGAGACTCCACCTCCACACCCCGTGTTAGAGCCTGACACAGAGCTTGATCTCACAACACTGAGATCATGAACTGAGCTGAAATCAAGAGTTGGCTGCCTCACCAGCTGAGCCACCCAGGCGCCCCACACACCCCTTACTTTCCACAATACATTAACAGACTTTTAATTCTATTACTCCATCATCTTCATTATCACGCCTTTACTAATTCAGGAGATTCTTGTCCAGGAAGATAACTTGACTATTCTTTATAGGAACTTCCCCCAAAGACCCTTCACTTCTTCAGTAAGAAGCACCAACAGATAGTTAACACCCTAAAGATCTTCAAATCCCTCAACTCAGAATCTTTGTCATGCTGTTTATAATCCTAAACTGTCACATTATTATCCTTACCCAACCAAGCCACCTCACTGGAAGACAACCTTAAATCAAACTTTCAATTTGCAATAAAATCTAACCTTGCCTTTTCCCCTAGGAGACATTACCCAAACTCTGTCTGGGTGGTCATGTCTTACCACAGTAAACAGCTTTGTCATGTCAACAGATTGTGTCGGTGCTATTTGGAGAGCCAGCACTTGACAAGAGCTTAGTATGGGTAGCAATAAACTAAAAGAGTTGGAGATTAATATATGGCCTTTCTGCCAATCCCAGCATTTGCCACAGTATATTCTGAGAGATGTTAGGAGATACTACTTTTGTTTAAAAGAAAAATGTTTCTGTGGCCAAACAATTTGAGAACTGCTGAGTTAAGGATAAAATCCATTATTTCTTTACTGCAGGACTTCTCAGGGCCTTTAGTGTACCACTCAGTATCAAAAACATCCAAGAGGGAGTTATTAATATATAGCCAAAACATATTTAAATGATTTCTCCTAAAGCAGCTCATTAAATTCTCACTGGATACCATAGGGGTGATGGATAATTTTATCTAATCTTTCACCCTGCCTTTATCCACAGACCATTACAAGACAATATGGCCAGAAAGTAAAATAAATGACTGCAGCTGTCTTAGGTCAGCATCAGCTTCAGGATGATTTCAGGGCTGTCTTGAGTTGTGTAATGAAGATGATGAAGGAAATGGATCATCCTGAGTCCCACCAGCCTGAGGTCTCTATGTCCTGAGCCACGCTTTGGTGATTCCGGCCCTCCCCGTGAAACGGAACGCTAGCTGTCCAACATCCTCCTGGGAGCTCCTCAAGGCTTGCCCACACTTACGAGTGCCAGACATCAACTGGCTAAATCTTCCAAGTTGGCGATCCTTGCTTAAAGGAAATCTCCCTTGGCACAGACTCCTTAAAGGGAGGAGGCACCTGGCATAATCTGCCTCGCTAACAGCTAAAATCCTTGGACTGGTATCTTTATTTTGCTGTGCCTTTTACTGAGATCTCCACTGAAAGGACATTCTTTAAGTCAGCACTTTCAGCTCTGACTTCCCTAGTTTGGGTTGAGGAGAGGAAACTGATGGACCCTTCCTGTGCATTTTCTATGTGCCCGTCATGACATATGGCCCTTTACAGTCTTCATCCCATGTAAGTGACACAAGCACAAAAAATGACAAGTGCCTATTTATATCACATTTATATCACAAAACTGTCATAACTGTTTTGCTTATTTTCAGTCACAGTGCTCACAGCAACCCCGGGCAGTAGACAGTTATTACCCCCACTTTCTAGGTGAGGAAACTGAGGGGTTAAAGGTGAGGCAGTTTGGGGCACCTGGGTGGCTCAGTGGGTTAAGCCTCTGCTTTTGGCTCAGGTCATGATCTCAGGGTCCTAGGATCAAGCCCCACATCGGGCTCTCTGCTCAGCGGGGAGCCTGCTTCCCCCTCTCTCTCTGCCTGCCTCTCTGCCATTTGTGATCTCTCTGTGTCAAATAAATAAATAAAATCTTAAAAAAAAAAAAAAAAGGTGAAGCAGTTTGTCTAAGATCACACAGGGGATCAGTGGCAGGGCTGGAGGTGAACACAGTCCATATATCTGACCACACTACCATTATCCTACATCTTCCATACCTGCCCTACTAGTGAGAAAACCAAAGCTCAAAGAAGTTAAGTGTCTCACTCAAAAGCACACAGGAAGGGGCAGAACTGAGACCAGAATCCCTGTCTGCCTATAAGTCCTTGTTTTCTCTCTAAACCAACAGTTCTTAAAGCACGGTGCCCAGACCAGCACATCAGTGTCAGTTGAGGATCTGTAGAAATGCACATTCTTGGGCTCCACCCCAGACCCACCGAATCTGAAACTCTGCTGTGGGGCCCAACAATCTCTGTTGTAGGAAGACCTCCAGCTGATGGCAATGTAGACTGAGGTTTGGGAAGCCCTGCTTTATGCCCTGCTACCTTCTATAGAGCACTGAAGCTTGAGGGAAGGACTATGCTGCCCAGGGGTTAGAGGCTGTGAGAAGTGAAGAGAACCAGCAGGTACCACTAACTGCCTTGCTAGGAGAGAACTTGGATTGGAGCCAGCATATTTCATTGGCTTGTCAATAGCCAGGCCACTGGTTACTCTTTTTCGCCTTAACTATTCATGGGGCAGAAAAAAAATAGTCTGTGGTCCAGTCTGTGGTTAAGAGGAAGACAGGTCCTCTCCTTGGCCATCCTTGAGCCTGCCATTGACTTCTCAGATACAGAGACTCTCAATGCATTTCAGTTCAATGTTTTGCCACTTTTGCCTGCCTGCTCTGTCCGTTCCTACTTGTAACCCTTCTTGTCCTTAAGCTCCTTCCTCTTTGGGAGGAAATACTTCAGTGGCAACACGGTCAGCTGATGTGCTGCCCTCCTCGTTGGCACCTGTGCAATGAAAAAAATTCTTGTAATTCTTGAGGCCCTCCCTTCTAATGATGAAAAGGAAGGATGGGAGCCCCCCACTGCCCAGCTGGGCCCAGGGCGGGCACTAGGGGAGGTGGAAATATAATGAGGAAAAAAAAAAAAAAGAAAGAAAGAAAGAAAAAGAAGTAAAGAAAAAGTCTTACAATTCTGAAATCAAACTTTTTTTTTTCCTTTTTTGCTCCAAGGGTCCATTCAGTAGCTACACATTCATGTTTTCCTCACCCACTGCGTCTTTGAAATATTTAGGATCCCAGCTTTCCTCTGAATCAAGCTGTTGTCAAGAGGTTCCGTGTATGTACAGGAGACAGAGCAATAAATTGATGTTTACAGAGAACAAAAGGAAGTTAAGGAATCTTTGATGGCTCAGGGTGGGAGCCTGAAAGGCCTTTGATGTAAGACAAGGAATTTGTGGCCAATAGCTGTACCACAGGGGAAAGGGAGAGAGCCACAGATATGAGAGGAGAAGCTAAGCTGGGTCAGAGGTGCTGGTTTGCCGTCGGGGATCAAATGCATACTACTTTTAAAAAGCATTGTCCATCCTTAACACAAGTTAATGTGAGCTCACTGAGTTTCTTTAGGACACACATCCCAGGGCAAGATGGACATGGAGTGCTCTATTTTGGTTTCCAGGCTGAGGGCAGGGGATCTGCTGTGGGACAACATGTATACTGACTACAGTTGCAAGGAGGAGAGTGTGCAAGAGCAAACCATCTCTGTTCTTGCCTCTGGATGGTTTCCAGGGATCTATCAGTCTGTTGGTTTGTTTTATGCTTGATCTGGAATCTTGGTTTTTATTGCCCCACGCCGAAACCAGTTAGTACCAGAAAGGGCACCATAGTAAGAATCAGCAAGCCTGACCTGATTCATTAAAAAAAAAAAAAAAAAAAAGTAAGTGCAGTGTTGAGTATAGACATTAGACTCGGGGAGAACATTAGATCTCGGTGGGTTGTCCCAAGGGTTAAATGAGAATATGCATGTAACTGTGGCTGACTGTCAGCTAGGATTGTTCAATTCACACTCCCTGGGAGTTCAGTGGGGATCTGGCCCTGTGCTGGCAGACTCCACGAGGTCCAGAGGGGCTCTCTGTGGGGACAGGCTTGGTTTCCACCATCACCAGCCCTGCCTCCCAACCTGGCCCAGTGCATCTGGATAAACTCTATAAGCCCCTAAACCCCCATATTTCCTCATCTAAAGAAATACATGTTTTCCGGGGGATCGTGGGGAATAAGTGAAGGAGATCCCCTGAAAGTTTCAAACGATTATGCCAGGCTAACAAAAGATAGCACCAAAATATGTTATATGAGTAGAATACCTACTTTTTAACTTCTGATATTCATACTGGTTGAATTTTTCTGCTATGGTATAATAGAAGGAATCTCTAAATCAGGAATTAGGCCCAAATTTAAGTCCTGGTTCTGCAATTCTATCCCTTATTAGCTGTGCAACTTTGAGTTAGTCACTTAACTTCCCTGTTTCCTTATCTAAGAACTAGGCTAACGTTATCTACCCCACAAGTTGTTGAGAACAGGCCGAATGGCTTCTCCCTCTCCATCTGGAATGGCTGTACCCTTATCACCTAGAAACCACAATCTGGTTTCCTCTCACCACCCTAAGATTGCTGCCCACAAGTATCCAGTTTGGTATGGGCGTGTTATAAGAATAGGAATTATAATGAAATTCATCATTTACTGGACACTTAATGCATGCTAAAGACTTCAAATAGTCCTCACAACTCTGCAAAGTAGAAATTACCCTTCTCAGCTTGGAGGCAGGCCCACAGAGGTCATTCTGTGGAAGTCACAGAGCTAGTAACCTGAGATTTTGACCCACACCTGAGTCAATTATCACTGCTCTCTTCGTTTGCATACTCCTTGAACGAAGAGTGCAATCTACCCGGACTGCAGATCTCAAATCCTGACTCCTAAATCTTCATATTAAACCGCATGGAAAATTTCTACCACACTATTTAAATTATAATCTGCTTTCCCACCCTCCGGCCTCCAAAATAACTGCCATTATAAAAAAAAAAAAAAACTGATGTAATGTAATCTCAACCTTAAAAGTTATAAAAAGTCTCCATCATAAATGACAGATAATGTTTCTAGAATGAAATCTATTTTGGTTAGTTCTAAGGTTTTTGAAAATATTTGACGTATAATATGCAACACACAGACACACAGAGTCCTTAAAGCTTTTTTTCCCCCCCCGCAAAAGCCACAGAGAAAAATTTTCCCAGGACCCGAGCTCAGGATATTCCTGATACCAGATGCCTCCACAAGTTGGGCGGCTGTCAGTGGGACAGAGAAGCTGCCAAGAAGCCAGGCCATTTCCACTCCACATTTGGTATGAGGCCAGAGTGCTGTCTCTCAGCTTTTAGAAAGACCTCCCAGGGTGAGGTGGACCCAGCAATGACCATATGTGACCATCATGGCCTGCAGGGTGGAGAGAAAAGGTAAAAGCCTTTTAAATGGCCAAGATCTTATCTGAAAAAGCTGGAAAACTCTTTTTCCAATGCAAAAACAGAACCAGTCCAAACTAATCTTTACTTGAGGAGGCAGGGAGTCCAAGTTCAATTTTCCTGGTCATGGTAATCAGTTTCTAAGGAGGATCCTGTCCTTACGCTGTGAGCCTTATACAGCAGGCTCCATCCTACAGGGTTGGTCACGGTATGTTTATCTTGCATTATTCCCAAGTGAATCCCAAGGAATGTTATGATCAGCTTGGTAAAATCCCATGCCACGGAGGCCCATGCATGGGCGTGCCATGTGACACAGTGTTGATCTAGTACATTGAAAAAGGAAAGTTGAGGGCGCCTGGGTGGCTCAGTGGGTTAAGCCGCTGCCTTCGGCTCGGGTCATGATCTCAGGGTCCTGGGATTGAGTCCCGCATCGGGCTCCCTGCCGAGCAGAGAGCCTGCTTCCCTCTCTCTCTTTCTCTCTGCCTGCCTCTCCGTCTACTTGTGATCTCTCTCTGTCAAATAAATAAATAAAATCTTTAAAAAAAAAAAAAAGAAAAAGAAAAAGGAAAGTTGAAACAATATGAAAGGAGCGGCTTTTTAATGTCTTGTGCTTTAGTAGATTTTACATCTACAGGCTTTTGTAGAAGGATATCGTTGGCCTCTAGTACGGCATCGGGGTCGAGGCAGTGGAAAGGGAAGTGCCTAAAGTCATTGTGAGTCCCTAGTTCATTCACTCAGCAACTATTTAGGATGGGCCCACCACATATCAGGTAAGGTGCTACGTGCTACGGATATAAATGCCCAGGAAGGAGGCATCCCTCATACGCTCTTGAAACTTGGTATCTAGTGGGGAGTCAGTCAACAATCAAGGAACTGCATACATCTATGAAAAACTGAAGCTGTGACAAATGCTAAGAAGGAGCGGTCATGGTCTTTTAAGAACTTAAGAAAACCTGACTTAGAGAGATCAGTGAAGGCTTCCCTGAGAAAGCAATGCTCCCACTGAGATCTAAAGGATGAGTAGGCATTAGCTAGACAAAACAAGAGGGTGAGAGGTAAAGTCTTGACCAAGGGAATAGCAGATGCAAAGACTTTGTGTTGAGAGGGGGCCATCGTGGTGGGAAGACAGAAGAGATCTGACCTAAGTGTCACCAGAAAAGCCCACAGGTCCCTAAACACCTCTGCCCTCTGATGTCTAAATCCTACCATTATTAAGGCATGCTTCGGGTTAAGACTGTTTTCCTCTTCAAGGGCTCTTTCATGCTCAGAAGAATAAACTATTAAGGCAAATGAATGATTTTATCTGTTCAGTTTTCTTCCTAACTGCACAGGTCATGGTCACAAGTCCTTGAGACTTGTTCAGGGGTTTGGATTGCTGGTGTTAAAATACACACACACGCACACACTCACATATTTTATGATACTCTGCTGGATGGTGCTAGCAATCAGGCATTTAGTGAGGGGAGTTTCTATAAAATGAAAGGAAAAACAAAGATTGTTAGAAACCCGGTTTCTGAGTCCAGAGGGGCAGCCAGTCAAGATTTTTAGCCTTGAACTTGAAGCATCTTTCGAAGATGGACTGAGGATGGCAGTGCCCAACTGATTAATTCTCCTGGGTTGGAGTCTGAATGCCTCTGCTGATGGTATCAGGTGCTCCAGGGAACTTTCTGAACAGTGCACATGGCAGATAGCTTGAAAGTTGCCCAGACATAATCTGTTGTCATTTCTTTTTTAAGTTTCTATCAAGTCATCCAGCTTCAGCTTATAGGACTTCAGAAAAAGGGCAATCTTTTTTTTTTTTTCTTTATTTTAGTTAGTTTTTTTTTTTAAGATTTTTTTTTTTAAGATTTTACTTATTTATTTGACATACAGAGAGAGATCATAAGTAGGCAGAGAGGCAGGCAGGGGCGGGGTGGCAGGGGGTGGGGGGTGGGAAGCAGGCTCCCCGCTGAGCAGAGAGCCCGAAGCAGGGCTCAATCCCAGGACCCCGTGACCATGACCTGAACCAAAGACAGAGGCTTAACCCACTGAGTCACTCAGGTGCCCCTTTATTTCAGTTTTTATTTTAATTCCAGGAAAAGGCAGTCTTGATCCCAAATCAGGAGAGAGGAAAAAAACTAGAAACTTTAATTGGGAGAGTTGTAACCAGATAGTAGAGCAAACTAAAAGAATTCAGGAATTAGTAAGGATTGGCAAAATATGCAAGACAGAGCCCACAAGGGTGCACTATAGTTTTCCACCGAAACAAAAAACCAAATTCTTTTCTATACTCAGTCCCATTTCTCCGTTTCAAAGATAATCAAAGAAAGACTAATTTGTTTGTGAAGTAAGTGTGGTCTCATTACTCTTGGCCTGATTATTTATATAAGTGCAACAAGAGCTTGCATAGGCCCAGATTTGAGTTTGCTGTGCTGGAACTTTTCATTAAAAAATTGCAGATGGGACTTTTAAAAACCTCTCGAGGGGCACCTGGGTGGCTCAGTTGGTTAAGCGATTGCCTTCAGCTCAAGCCATGATCCTGGAGATTGAGTCCCACGTTAGGCTCCGCTCAGCGGGGAATCTGTTTTTCCCTCTGACCATTCCCCGCCTCGTGCTCCTCTCTCATTCTCTCTCAAATAAATAAATAAAATCTTTAAAAAAATAAAAAATAAAAGCCTCTTAAGGTTAGGAAGCCAAGCCAAGAACTCACTATCATATTTTGCCTACAATATCTACTGATTTGGGTGGATTCCTCTCTATTCAGTATCCCCCAAATATTCTAGGAATCCTGGGTCTGCCAAAAAGTGACCTTCCTTATTCACCTGTAAGGTGGGGAATGCTGTAAACCAGATACAGGTCAGCTTTTCTAAGGGGAGGAGGAGCTTATAAGCACTGGCTCCTTAAAAAATCAACCTTAGTTCCTTAAAGCTGTCGGGTCTTATCTGATTTTAAGTACATCATTCTCAAATATGACATTCTAAGTCAAAGCCTTGTTAATATAACCATGTTTCTAATTGTGTCTTACTACAAGAACAGATTCTTATTGAACTTATGCAAATTACATTGTTATGAAAATAAGAATGCTAAGAGTTTCCACATTCTGGAAGGATCAAGCAGAGAAAAAAGGTAAATGTTTCAATGCTGTTTAGAAAAGTGTAATATTGCAAATTTCTAAGAATTTCACACAATCTGGAATATCTGTATTAGTCATATATATCCATACACATATACCTAAGATGTATCATCATTTCTTATTTAACAATGCTTCCCACATAATTTAACATACCAAATAATTCTAATTAGCTTAGATCTCTCTTTTACAAAGTGAGACAGAATCCAGAAGTGCTCTGGGAAATCTCAAAGTTAGTTTGGAGTAAAAAAGACTCCAGGATTTGATTTTGGAAAATTGTCAAAAATGTCAAAAAGTTTGAAACTTGACTACACAGGCTCACAAGTCACTATGAAACAATACTTAGTTATCCATTTAACCAAAGTGATAATTAAAAGACTTCAAGGGCAAATACAGAAAATCACATAGTTGTGTGCGTGTGTATATATATATACACACACAAGTACTCTCATTATTAAAAGGTATATATATACATATACAAGTAGTCTCATTATTAAAAGGTATATATATATACATTCACATATATATGAGAATATACATATATACTTGTATATATATACATTCATATATATATGAGAATATACATATTATATGTATACACAATATGATATGTATTATATATATTATCATTATATATAAAGGAAACCCAAGAATACTTGGGAATTCTTGGGTTTTCTTAAGTAATCAATGACTGATTAAGACAATATGAAGCACAGGAAATTATTTTAGGACACAAAATCCTGATTGCCCAGGCAAAATGTAAGGAAAAATTTTTTACACTGTTTTAAGAGCAGACCAATAATCTAAGAAAACTTTGTTTTAACAGAGAGAGAAAACCAAGTTCTAATTTTGTGTCAGTATAATAGTTAGTAATAAAAAGGCTAATTTTTTTAAAAGCCCATATAAATAAATCCATTCAGTCTTGGCAAGCTTTGATCACCCACAAAAAAAAAAATTCTTTTCCAAGATTCCTTTTCCATAAATCTTCAAAAAACTTTTTTTATTCATTCAGTTTTTGTCCTACTCTGTCTTATTTCTAAGTCTGGAACAATTAGTCATTCTATTTCAGAACAAAATTTCTCTTTTTCCTTTAACAAAAACACATGCTTCATACTTTCACTTATCAAAAACACATCTTAATTTCCTTGCACAGCCTTGCTTTTTTATTTACTTTTATTATTTCTTGTAGATTCATTTACACAACATAGATTTAGAATCTTTAACCATTAGTAACCCTAGTTTTCAGTGAAAACCAGGAATCAGGCAGTTGTGAACTGTCACATACTATCATTCTGTAGCAAATTTATGAACACATTATTTCATAATTCTCTAGAGGTGTTATCTTTCTCATACTTTAATTTTTCATGTTTATTAACAGACTGAAATATATTTAGTTTCTCTATCCTGTAAAAAAACAAGATTCCAAAAGTAGATAAACTTATGTTTGGCAATTAACATTTCAATGTTTTATCTTTCTTGGAAATAATCTAGCTATTCAATGAATATCCATCATTTAACTGAGCTAAGATTTCAAGTTATCAGAAAGATTTTTGCAACTTTTTTTTAAATTCCAGCATAGGGGAATTCCAGCCACCTGGGTGGCACAGGTGGTTGAGTGTCAGACTCTTGATTTGGGCTCAGGTCATGATCTCAGGGTTGTTAGATCAAGCCCCTCTTTAGGCTCTGAACTCAGCCGGGAGTCTGCTTGAGATTATCTCTCTCCCTCCCCCTCTGCCCCTCCCCCATCATCCCCTCATGCTGATGCTTTCTCTTTCTCAAATAAATTTAAAAATCTTCTTTAAAAAGTCCAGTAGCATTAATATAACAGTGTTATATTAGTTATATTATATATATAACATTATATAAAATAACATTATAATGTTATAATATATAACATTATATAAAATATAACAGTGTTATATTAGTTTCAGGTGTACAATATAGTGATTCAACATTTCCATACAGTAACCTATGCTCATCACAAGTCCCTCCTTAATCCCATCATCTGTTTCACCCTTCCCCCCCACCCATCTCCCCTCTGGTGACCATCAGTTGGATCTCTCTAGTTAAGAGTCTGTTTCTTGGTTTGTCTCTCTCAGTCCCTTTTTCCCTTCACTCATTTGTTTTGTTTCTTAAATTCCACAGATGAGTGAAATCATTGGTATTTGTTTCTCTCTGACTTATTTTACTTAGCATTATACTCTCTAGTTGCATCCATGTCACTGCAAATGGAAGATTTCATTCCTTTTATAGCTGAATAATGTTCCATGGTATATGCATACGACATCCTTTTTATCCATTCATTTATTATTGGACACTTGGGCTACTTCCATAATGTGATTATTATAAATAATGCTGCTATCTATAATCATAGGGATGCATGTATCCCTTTGAATTCGTGTTTTTGTATTTTTGTATTTTTTGGGTAAATACTCACATGTGCAATTTCTGGATCATAAGATAGTTCTATTTTTAATTTTTTGAGGAACCCATACTGACTTCCAGAGTGGCTATACTGCTTTGCATTCCCACCACCACTCCAAGAGGGTTCCTTTTTTTCCCCACGTTATCACTTGTTTCTTGTGTTTTTGATTTTAGCCACTCTGACGGGTGTGAGGTGATACCTCATTTTGGTTTTGATCTGCATTTCCCTGATGATGAGTGACGTTGAGCATATTTTCATGTGTCTGTTAGCCATATGGATGTCTTGCTTAGAGAAATGTCCGTTTATGTCTTCTGCTCTTTTTTTAATTGGATTATTTGTTTGTGGGTGTTGAGTTGTATCAGTTCTTTATATGTTTTAGATACTAACTCTTTATGAGATATGTCATTTGCAAATATCTTCTTCCATTAAATAGGTTGCCTTTAGTTTTCTTTTTTTATTGTTTCCTTTGCTGTGCAGAAGCTTTATTTTGATGTAGTCCAATAATTTATTTTTGCTTTTATTTCCCATGCCTTAGGAGATATATCTAGAAAAATATTGCTGGGGCCAATGTTAGAGAAATTACTGCCTGTACTCCCTGCTAGGATTGTTATGGGTTCAGGCCTTATATTTAGGTCGCTAACCCATTTTCAGCTTGTTTTTGTGTATGGTGTAAGGAAATAGTCCAGTTTCATTTTTTGCATGTAGCTGTCCAGTTTTCCCAACACCATTTGTTGAAGAGAGTGTCTTTTTCCCATTGAATATTCTTTCCTTCTTTACCAAAGATTAATTGACCATATAATTGGGTTTTTTTCTCAGTTTGTTCTATTCTGTTCTATTCCTATTCTGTTCTATTGACCTATGATCTATCTGTCTATCTCTGTGCCAGGACCATAACATTTTGATTACTACAGTTTTGTAATATAACTTTAAGTCTGGGATTGTAATACCTCCAGTTTTGTTCTTTCCAAGATTGCTTTTGTTATTTGGGGTCTTTTGTGGTTCCATACAAATCTAATTTCTTATTCTAGTTCTGTGAAAAATGCCACCAGTATTTTGATACAGTTTGCATTAAATCTGTAGATAGCTTTGAGTAGTACAGACATTTTGACATTTGTTCTCCCAATCCATGAGTATGGCATGATTTTCCCTTCTTTGTGTCATCTTCAATTTCTTTCAACAGTGTTTTACAGTTTTCATCATACAAGTCTTTCTCCTCTTTGGTTCAGTTTATTCTCTGGTATCTGATTATTTTTGGTGCAATTATAAATGGGATTGTTTTCTTAATTTCTCTTTCTGCTGCTTCATTTTTAGTGTATAGAAATGCAACAGATTTCTGCACATTGATTTTGTATCCTACAACTTTATTTAATTCATTTATCAGTCTAGTAATTTTTGGTGGAGTCTTCCAGGTTTTCTTTCTTTCTTTTTTTTTTTTTTTTTAGATTTTATTTATTTACTTGACAGAGAGAGAGATCACAAGTAGGCAGAGAGGCAGGCAAGGCGGGGGGAGCAGGCTCCCCACTGAGCAGAAAGCCAAATGCGGGACTCGTTCCCAGGACCCTGAGATCACGAACCGAGCCGAAGGCAGAGGCTTAACCCACTGAGCCACCCAGGTACCCCCAGGTGTTCTATATATAGTATCATGTCAACTGCAAATAGTGAAATTTTCACTTCTTCCTTACATTTTATTTCTTTATCTTGTCTCATTGCTGTTGTTAGGACTTCCAGTATTCTGTTGAATAAAAGTGGTGAGAGTGGACATCCTTGTCTTGTTCCTGACATTTGGGGAGAAAGTTCTCAGTTTTTCTCCATTGAGTATGATGTTCTCTGTGGGTTTTTCATATATGGCCTTTATTATATTGAGGTATGATCATTCTAAGCCTACTTTATTGAGGGCTTTTATCATGGACGGATCTGTACTTTGTCAAATGCTTTTTCACCATCTTTTGATATGATAATATGGTTTTTATCCTTTCTTCTGTTAATGTGATATATCATGTTGATTGATTTGCAAATATGGAACCACCTTTGCAGCCCAGGAGTAAATCCCACTTGAGTGTGGTGAATGATTTTTTAAATGTATTGTTGGATTTGGTTTGCTAGTATTTTGTTGAGGATTTTTGCATCTCTGTCCATCAGAAATATTGGCCTGTAGTTGTCTTTATTTTGTGGTATCATTATCTGGTTTTGGAATCAGGGTGATACTGGCCTTAAAGAATGAATTTGGAAGGTTTCTTTTTTCTACTTTTTGGAATAGTTTGAGAAAAACAGGTATCAATTCCTCTTCAAATGTTTGGCAGAATTCACCTGTGAAGCCATCTGGTTCTAGACTTTTGTTTGTCTGGAGTGTTTTAATTACTGAGTCAAACTCTTTGCTGGTCATCGATCTGCTCAGATTTTCTATTTTTTCTTGCTTCAGTTTTGTAGGTTATATGTTTCTAGGAATTTATCCATCTCTTCTAGGTTGTCTAATTTGTTGGTATATAGTTTTTTTATAATATGCTCTTTCAACCGTTTGTACTTCTGCAGTTATTTCTCCTTTTCCCTTTGTGATTTTGTGTCGGTCTTTTCTCTCTCTCTCCCTCTTTTTGATGATCCTGGCTAGAGGTTTATCAACTCTGTTGATCTTTTCAAAGAACAAGCTCCTGTTTTCATTGATCTATTCTATGGTGTTTTAAGTTTCTGTATCATTTATTTCTGCTCTCATCTTTATTATTTCCTTCCTTCTGCTGGTTTGGGGTTTTGTTTGTTGTTCTTTATCTTGCTCCTTTAGGTGTAAGATTATGCTGTTTGAGATTTTCCTTGCTTCTTGAGGTAGGCCTGTATTGCTATAAACTTCCCTCTTACAACAGCTTTTGCTGCATTTCAAACATCCTAGACCATTGTGTTTCCAGTTTCATTTTTCCATGTACTTTTTAATTTCTTTTTTGATTTTCGAAGGACCCATTCATTCTTTAGTATTCTTTATTTAACCTCCATATATGTATGGTCTTTCCAGATTTTTTCTTGTGGCTGATTTCTAATTTCATAGCATTGTGGTCAGAAATGCAATGGTATGACTTTGATCTTTTTGAATTTGTTAAGGGTTGTTTTATGGCCTAACATGTGATCTGTACTGGAGAATGTTTCTGTATGCACTTGAAAAGAATGTGTAGGGGTGCCTGGGTGGCTCAGTCAGTTAAGCATACTGACTCTATTTTGGCTCAGGTCGTGATCTTAGGGTACTGAGACTGTGCACTGAGTGGGGCTCCATGCTCACTGGGGAGTCTGCTTGAGGATTCTCTCCCTCTTCCTCTGCCCTTTCTCTGTCTCTCTCTCTCTCCCCCAAATAAATAAAATCTTTTTTAAAAAAAGAAAGAAAGAAAAGAATGTGTAGTCTGTTATTTTTGGATGCAATGTTCTGAATATATCTGTTAAATCTATCTGTTTCAGTGAGTCAATCAAAAATACTGTTCTCTTATTGATTTTCTGATTGATTTGCCCATCAATGTAAGTGGGGTGTTAAAGTCTCCTTCTATTATTGTATTACTATCAATTAGTTTCTTTATGTTTGTTATTAACTATTTTATGATTTGGGTACTCCCATGTTGGGTGCATAAATACTTAAAATTGCTATGTCTTCTTGTTGGATTATCCCCTTTGTTATTATATAGCGTCCTTCTTTGTCTCTTTTTACAGTCTTTGTTTTAAAGTCTATTTTGTCCATTATAAGTATTGATACTCTAGTTTTCTTTTGCCATCCATTTGCATGATAAATGTATCTCCATCCTCTCAGTTTCAATCTGCAGGTGACTTTAGGTCTGAAATGAGTATCTTACAGGCAGTATACAGATGGGTCTTGTTTCTTTATCCACTCTTGTCACCCTTTATCTTTTTATTGGAGTGTTTAGTCCATTTATGTTCAAATTAATTATTGACAGATATGAATTTGTTACCATTTTATTACTTGTTTTGTGGTTGTTTTTGTAGCTTCGCTCTGATCCTTTCTTCTCGTGCCCTCTTTCTTGGTTTGCTCGTTTCTATAGTTTTATATTTGGATTCCTTTCTATTTATTCTTTGCATATCTATTAGTGGTTTTTGATTTGTTGTTACCATTAGGTTTGTATATAACATCTTCTAATTATTGTTGAAAAGTTCATTTATAAACATGTATCCCATTTACCTTTATTCAATTCACTTGTTCTTATAATTATGCTTGAATTGCTCATGAAAATTTCATGAGACATAAAACAAAAGCTAGCCATCACCTTAAGCTATTTTTCTTGTGGGCATATCAGGTACATTTCCTAAAAATCATGGAAGCAAAGAACCTAAAAGTTAAATATTTGGTTTTTCCCACCTTTACTTTTTTAATTGCCATGTCTGACATGCATCAAGCAATTTATTTTTATTGTAAATTTTATTCTTCAGTTGAATTCATACTTTTATAATTTTAAGCATATAATGAGATAATCAAAGCTTGTTTTACCAGTAAATCTAGGTAGGAAAACAATGTGTATCCACATTATAATTAATCCTGAGAATTCTGAGGACATACCTATATTATTTTACCAACAGTTTTTATAGTTGCTTTATTTACCAAAGAATATCCCAGATCACACAAATTAAACACACACACATCAGTTAGTTTCCTTATTTCTGAGAGTTATGTAAGTGCCCACTTATCTCTAAACCAATTAGGGAAGAACTCATTTGAGGGATTTTATAAATTAATTTGATAATACCACCTGGAGATAGAAAATTATCACCTGTGTACAACATACAGACATATATACACACATACATAAACATATAGACAAATACAGATTTTTTTTTAGCTTTCATTCTAAAATTTTGGTCATAAGTTAATAAAACATAGTAATATAAACTCACTGGTTTATCTTCACTTTATATTTTTATCTGCATTGTGTTTCTAGCAAATAGGACAAATTAAAGTTACCTGCATGCCAATATTTGTGGAGAAGACTTTTAAAATTTTCTTTTATCCTGATATGTGATCTGATGGAGTCTATGTATTAAATTGTAGGCTAGTAACTGAGGAGACACCCAGCAGCTGTCTGGACATCTCCAGTGCACAACTGGAGTGGACAAAACATCTAGCTCTGGTTCCAAACAGTTTTTTTTTTTTTTTTCAGCCTTAGGTGGTTGCTTTTGGAGGTCCTTGAGTTTCCTGAGAGCCCCTAAGGGAGGGTAGGGGGCCTAAAAGTCAAGTGGCTGTAGGGAACTGAGAAGATAAAGTGAAAGGGAAAAATCTGGTAGGGTTGAACAGAGGAATAGAGGAGGTAGGGGTTGAAGGGGAACATAGAAAAGGATTCAAGAGAACTTGAGGGAATATTGAAGGTGCTAAAAGGAGGAAGGAGGAAAGACACAATGGAAAGGGACAGGCCTTAGAGGAGCCAGTTTGGGGAAATCTCAAGTTTTCCAAAGAGATCAATGGAGTTCTCAATTATCCTCAGCAAAATCACGCCAACAAGAAAAGAAGCAGACAAGATCCCAGACCCTATAATTAGTAGAGGTACAAGAAGGGGGCTTCAGTCAACTGAGGAGTTCCCACGGGAGAAGCAGAATCCAACAAAGAGAACAGAGAGACCTCACAGAGAGCCAAGAAGTAAAACTTCCATGCCAGAGAGTGAGGGAATAATTTTCTCAGGAAAGAGAACTAGAGAGAAGAGACTTCCAGCTTAATAGGTACCTTTTAAAGAAGCTAGGGACTCTAATTCATCTTCTTACAAACAGAGAAATGTAGAACTCTAAGTCAGCTTCCAGAGTATACTCAGAATCTTAAGAATCAAAATCTGTCCTTACCAGCTTCAACAATGTCTGTCTGAAGCACTGGTTCCAGAGTCATACTCTCCCACAGATCCCCAATCTATTAGGCAGGAGGGAAGACAAAGGCTTCAAAGGTGCATTCTTAGGGTCCCAGGTGAGAAGTCCAGGGGCCCAATGATGAATCTTATCCCATCTGAGTTATGGCTCTGTAACTGTTAAAGAAAAAAATATTCAGTGAGACTTGTTAAAAAAGGTAAGATGGACTTTATTCACGACCATCACGACAGGAACAGGGAATACTGTAATGGGATTTCCAGTGGGGTAGAGAGACTGGGCTCAACTCCAAACAGAGCAGGGCAAGTAGGAATTTAAAGCGAAGGAGTAGAGTGGTGGGGGGTGGGACAGGGGTGTAGTGGATGAAAAATTATTAAGGAGAAATGTCGAGCATAAGAGGGGTACTGGCTAAACCTACCTAATGGGATTCTTGTTGACAACAGGCTAGGATGATCAGACATCACCCAGGGGATGACAGATCTGATCAGATCTTGAAGGTGATCCAACAGCAAGGGTGAGTGGCTCTAGTTAAACAGACTTATCAAGGATCTTGCTAAAACTAGATTTTACAAGGACATGCAGAGATGGGCCTAGGGGAAGGTCCAGGAGCCTAATTAAAGTTTGCACAAGCCAAGTATCTTTGTTAGTGGGTTTATTTTAAAGAGGAAAAAAATAATAAAAATGGGAGATGGCATCCCTGAGATAAAACTTCATATTTATCTAAATTTAACTCAAGGTAGGGACACCTGGGTGGCTCAGTTGGTTGGACGACTGCCTTCGGCTCAGGGCGTGATCCTGGAGTCCCTGGATCGAGTCCCGCATCAGGCTCCCAGCTCCATGGGGAGTCTGCTTCGCTCTCTGACCTTCTCCTCGCTCGTGCTCTCTCTCACTGTCTCTCTCTCTCAAATAAATAAATAAAATCTTTAAAAAAAAATAAAAAAAAATAAATTTAACTCAAGGCTATATCCATTAGAATTCATTAAAAGCCTGGCTCCCTGAAAACCATGTAACCTTTTGCCTTCAGAGAGCTTAATAAGGCTGCAGGGCAGTCTCAGAATTTGAGAGAAGTCCATGAAAGGAAACAATCCAACAGAAAGAGGGAAGCATCACATTGTAAGGATGTCAATAACTCATCATAATTTACCTAACTCTAGTCCCCTACCCTAAGTCACTTTTAGCAACTCAAGTATCCTTAAACTTGCATAACTGAAGGAATATAGATTTCAGCATTCTTTTCCTAGGCTCTTATACAGATGTGTCAAACCCATGGCATATGATCAGGCAGGTAAATTATACTGACTTTTCAGTCACTGAAGCCCCAGTTCAAATCCTGACTCTTCAACTTAGCTATTTGACCACAGGCAGGTTTTCTAATGGCACTAACCACTATTTTCTCAACTGTAAGCCTGAAGTCATTGTTTTACCTAACCCACAAAGCCGTTTTGAAGGTGGGATAAAACAACGCATCACAGTGCCTAGCAAATTGCCTGTCACAGAGTTTGCACTTAGAAAATGGTTTAAGAGCTTAAGTAAGTGGGAGAAAATTAGAGAGGAGGACAAACAGAGCAAAGGATACTTACCTTCCTGCCAATTGTGAGCTCCAGCCCACGAGACTGGCCTTGTTACAGATGGAATCATTTCTTGCCAGAAAGTTCCCTGGGCTTGTTGAACTTGGCCTCAGGTCCCCAATGTTTTCAGGCTTGGCATGGTTTTCTCTAGCAAGATATTCTCTTTTGGGGGAGAAAAAAAAAAGCGATACAGTAATAAAGGGAAACTATATAGTAAGAATGCCAAAGAATGTTTGAGAATATGAATCATGGGGGAGAGAATTCTTGAATTTATCTTTTCCCAATGTTATTTTTATTAAGGAGAAAGATTTCCTCCTTTTTCTTTCTTGTTTTATTATTTAAATTCAACTAGGCAACAGATAGTACATCATTAGTTTCATATGTAGAATTCAATAATTCATCAGTTGCATATAACACCCAGTGCTCATCATATTGCATGCCCTCCTTAATGCCTATGGCCCAATTACCCCATTCCTCCACCCTTTTCCCCTCCAGCAACCCTGTCTGTTTCCTATAGTTAAAAGTCTCTTATGGTTTGTCTCCCTCTTTGATTACTTCTAGTCATTTTTTCCCTCTCTTCCCCTATGATTCTCTGCGCTATTATATTTCTCATAAGATAATTGTCTTTCACTCAGGACCCTCTAGTTCTAGATGGAACACCCTCTAGTTCCATCTATGTCATTGTAAATTGTAAATATTTATGCTTTCTGATGGCTGAGTAATATTCCATTGTATATGTATACCACATTTTCTTTATCCATTCATCTGTTGATGGATATCTCAGCTCTTTCCATAGTTTGGCTATTGCGGACATTGCTGCTATAAACATTGGAGTGCATGTATTCCTTCAGATCATTACATTTGTATTTTGGGATAAATACCTGGTAGTGCAATTCCTGAGTCATAGGATAGTCTATTTTTAACTTATTATGGAACCTCCATACTGTTTTCCAGAGTGGCTATACATCTTACATTCCCACCAACAGTGTAAGAGGGTTACCTTTCTCCACATCCTCGCCAACACTTGTTTCCTGACTTGTTAATTTTAGCCATTTTGACTGCTGTGAGATGGTATCTCATTATGGTTTTGATTTGTCTTTCCCTGATGCAGTGTGATGTCAAGCATTTATTTTTTCATATGTCTGATGGCCAGTTGTATATCTTCTTAGGAGAAATGTCTGTTCACGTCTTCTGTCCATTTCTTGACTGGATTATTTGTCTCCAAGCGTTTTGAGTTTGACAAGTTCTTCATAGATCTTGGATACTAGCCCTATATCTGATATGTCATTTGCAAATATCTTCTCCCACGCTGTAGGTTACATTTCGGTTTTGTTATTTCCTTTGCTATGCAAAAGCTTTTTATCTTGATGCAGTCCCAATAGCTCATTTTTGCTTTTGTTTCCCCTGCCTTTGGAGATGTGTCTAGCAAAAAGCTGCTGAAGCCAGTTCAAAGAGGTTGCTGCCTATGTCCTCATCTAGGATTTTGATGGATTCCTGTCTCACATTTAGGTCTTTATCCATTTTGAGTTTATCTTTATGTATGGTGTAAGGAAATGGTCCAGTTTCATTCTTCTGCATGTGGCTGTCCAATTTTCCCAACACCATTTGTTGAAGAAACCGTCCTTTTTCCATTGGATATTCTTTCCTGCTTTGTCAAAAACTAGTTGACCAGAACTGAGGGTCCATTTTTGGGTTCTGTATTCTGTTCCATTGACCTATGTGTGTTTTTGTGCCAGTAACATACTGCCTTGATGATTATAGGCTTCGTAATAAAGCTCGAAGTCCCTAATTGTGGTGCCACCAGCTTGGGTTTTCTTTTTCAACATTCCTTTGGCTATTTGGGATCTTTTCTGGTTCCATAAAAATTTTAGAATTACTTGTTCCAGCTCTGTGAAAAAAGTTGATGGTGTTTTGATAGGGATTACATTGAATGTATAGATTGTTCTAGGTAGCAGAGATGTTTTAATAATATTTATTCTTCCAATCCATGAGCACAGAATGTTTTTCCATTTTTTATGTCTTCCTCAATTTCTTTCATAAGAGTTCTATAGTTTTTAGAGTACAGATCCTTTATCTTTTTGGTTAGGTTTATTCCTGGGTACTTATGGTTTTTGGTGCAATTGTAAATGGGATTGATTCCTTAATTTCTCTTTCTTCTGCCTCATTGTTAGCATATAGAAATGCAACTGATTTCTGTGCACTGACTTTATATCCTGCTATGTTGATGAATTCCTGTATGAATTCTAGCAATTTGGGAGTGGAGTCTTTTCAGTTTTCCTCATAAAATATGTCATCTGCAAAGAGTGAGACTTTGACTTCTTCTTTCTTGAGCCCCTGCATCTGCATTTCCTTTAACACTTTCTTATGAAACTCTTGCTTTTGTTTCATTTTTTACTATGTAGCTATTTTAAAGACCTGTTCCTGTCTCTGTGTGCTCTTTTCTTTCAGGCGGCCATGGGAAGAGTTTCAACAGGCCCAACCAACAGAGATAGTAACAGCAGGATGTTATGTCCTATACCTTTTGGAGGCTGAGGCATAAGGACTGGAGGATTGTAAATACAAGGCAGAGAGTGGCCCACGGTGTCCTGGATATTATGAATATCCAGGATATGGATATTACGTAGTTGTAGCAACACACCCATCAAATGGCCTAGTTTCCTGCCTCCCTGAGATGACCAAGGAAGAATGAACAGAGAGCATCTGTAACAGAGAGCTCTGTACATCTCCACAGAGGGAAGTGTTGGCCAAAAAGCCAAAAAGTCTCACTGAGGAAACATGGCTAAATCTCCCACTCAGCGTTAGAGGAAACAGACCTATAAAATGGAGGTGGCTATAAGTCTGCCAAGAAGGTAAATCATGCACACGAGATTTCAGGACCACTTAATGCACAGCAGATTTTGGGACCCCTTTTATCTATTGAATACAACAGGTGGACTAATAATAGTATAGAAAAATATTTTATGTTTCAGTGGAAAACTATTCATCCCTTTCTACAGCATACTCTTCTGGGTTATGAGATTCTAGGGCTATTCACTGTATTTGAATTGTTACATAAAGCTTTGTAAGCTGTAGGTAACTGATAGATATGTGATTTCCATCCTGTCTGGTAATAATTTAACTGACCACCCTTCCACCATCCCACCTGGCCTTAAAACTGGAAAAAAACAGTTTTGTTTCCATTTGCAATTCATCTCAACTTTCCTTTACTTGTATAAATTTGTGCTGTTTTGACTTTTCCTTTGAATAATGTCCCCCATCAAAAAAAAGTCTTGAATCCCAGTACATGTGAATGTGACCTTATTTGAAAACAGGGTCTTTGCAAATGATCAAGTTGAGATGAGGTCATAGTGTGGGCCTTAATCCATTATAACTGTGTCCTTATTAAAAGAGGAAGTTTGGGGGCGCCTGGGTGGCTCACTGGGTTAAGCCGCTGCCTTCGGCTCAGGTCATGATCTCAGGGTCCTGGGATCGAGTCCCACGTGGGGCTCTCTGCTCAGCGGGGAGCCTGCTTCTCTCTCTCTCTCTCTCTCTCTCTGTCAGCCTCTCTACCTACCTGTGATCTCTCTCTGTCAAATAAATAAATAAAATCTTTAAAAAAAATTAAAGAGGAAGTTTGGACCAAGAGACAAGACAGACAGAATGAATGTATGCCATGTGAAGAAGGAGGCAGATATAGGGATAATGGGCCTTACAAACTAAGGAATACCATAGATTTTCAGCAAACCACCAAAAACTGGGAGAAAGGTATGGAACAGATTCTCCTTCAGAGCCTGCAGAAGGAACCAACTCAAACAACCTTGATCTCAGACCTCTAGCCTCAAGAACTGCAAGGAAATAAATCTGTTGTCTAAGCCCCCCAGTTTGTGCTACTTGACTATGGCAACCCTAGCAAACTGATATGCTGGTTGTATCTGCCTAATTCCCTTCTATCATATGGTAAAATAAATTCTTTGAAACATGTTCATTTTATACTCTGTATGAGAGTCAGGAGTTTACCTTTTCCTGGAAATGATCTTTTAATAAGATACATGGATCTCTTGCTGTCTCTCTCCGTTCCTGAAGACTTCTCAGCCAGGGCTATCCCTGAAGACTAATTTTTTTCATTGAGATTTTAGGTTGCATAAAGGCATCACAATGTATCTTTTAAAAATGACCCATAATTGAAAACTAAACTACTCAAAATGCACTGCCTTGCCCCCATTCAGATGAATGGATACAAAGGAAATGAAGCCCAGCCACCTTCTAGGCTCTGTGCTAGGTACCTGGAACTCTGCAGGATATTTTTTGAATCCCTACCACAGCCATCCTACCTTCTCTAATGTTGGACCAGTAGTATTCACCTTTCTCCCCCAAGCCTCAGAAAAAGGGATCCTATTCCAAATTTCCCCAGGAATAAAACCTGATTGGTCTGAGATTCTTATGGTAGTTCCAGCCACCTTGTGCTCATAAAGGCAGTTACCCTAAAGACAAAATCTGTCACACCAAACATGGAAGAGCAGACAGGACAATTCTTGGGTTCTTCATAACATCCAAGGTAACCTACCCAGAGTAACACAATTCAAAATCTAGACCTATCTTGTGTCCCACACCGCTTACCTTTTCTGTGTTTATTATTAGTCAGTGAATGAAGGTTAATTTATCCTACTTCTTATTTGTTTTTATCCTTTAAAATGTCTTGGGAGACCATAGAGCCTAGTGGTTAAGAGCAAACCTAGTGGTGTCAGGTGGACCTATGTTTAAATCCTGCCTCCGTGTGATCTCCAGCAAGTCAAGTAACCCCTTTATGCCTCAGTTTCATCAAATATAGAATGGGGATAACAGTCGTATGCTACAAGCTTGTGATGAGGACTAAGTGAAATGTAAAGGACATACCATAGGTCCTGGCACATGACACATGCACAGAAAAATATTGATGGTGTTTATGTATTACTATTACTGTGCCATGCAGGATTACCTTACCTTTTCTTTCTTTTCTTTTTTTTTTAAGAAGATTATCATGATTACTTTTTTTTTTTTGGTAGATTATTTATTTATTTATTTATTTGACAGACAGAGATCACAAGCAGGCAGAAAGAGAAGGGGAAGCAGGCTCCCTGCTAAGCAGGGAATCCGATGCAGGGCTCGATCCCAGGACCCCAGGACCCCGGGATCATGACCTGAGCTGAAGGCAGAGGCTTTAACCCACTGAGCCACCCAGGCGCCCCTACCCTAACTTTCCAATAAGCAGCCAGCATTTCAAATGTAAAAAGAGCATCCTATTCCCCATACATAGAGTGGTTTCATCAGTTGATTTCAGATTCATTACAGCCTCCCCTCTTCATACTAAATACTGGGAGGTCCCCTTCTTCCTTCCCAAATACCTACCATCAAAGGAGCCCAACTCCCCAGGAGCACCCGTCATTCCTTCAGGAAGCCCAGCCTGGTTTTGTATCTACTCACAGTGCCCCCACCACCCCCCTCAAGCTCCGCCCAGGTCCCTGAGAGCTTTGATGCTCACGTGGCTGCCAGGCAGGAGCAGAAAGATAAAACCCTACTTGTTCCCTCTCTTCACAATAAGACCTTTGGCGATTTAGAGGAACACAGAGATAAAAGACTGGATTTTTTTTTTCCTTTCTTTTCATTTTTTTCCCCCAAAAACAAATGGTGGTTTGTCTTCCCCAGCCACTCCTTCAGAGCCACACCAGTATCAAAGATCCTGAAATCAGCAGAGAGGCGAGGCAGAGGAGTTCTACTCTACCCAGCAGGGAATTTGCTTGCTTACAGGACCAAACAGAAAAGGAAGGGGAGAGAGGAGCCATATGCAAAGAGCATCTCACTGGGGTGACCTAAGCTCATATCCCCCACTCCATTCCCAAAAGTTTGTTTTCTTTTTTTTTTTTTTAATGATTTTATTTATTTGAGAGAGCGAGCGAGCATGAGAGGAGAGAGATCAGCAGGAAAAGCAGGCTCCCTGCTGAGCAAGAAGTCTGATGTGGGACTCGATCCCAGGACTCCAGGATCATGACCTGAGCGGAAGGCAGTTGCTTAACCAACTGAGCCACCCAGGCACCCCAAAAGTTTGTTTTCTTAACATCTACTCTATGCCACTTGAAGCTTGGAACACAGACAAGGGCAGTGAGGACAGAGAGAAGGAAAGCTCAACTTGTGTCATGGATAAATCTTGAGTTGACCCAACATCTCATAGTCCAGAGGGCTTACTGTGCTGACAGCATTCAGCTGGGACTTACAAGTCTGTTGTCAAGTTCTGCTCAAAGTCCATGTGACCACATGCAAATGGAGAAGGAATGAGAATAGTCTGGCGTAACAAGGGGCCTGTTGTTTCTGGAGTATATCCTATGGGTTGGGTCCTATACTAAGTCCCCAATATGTAGCAACCATGGGGTAGTTGGGACTACTTTCCCCATTTACAGATGTGGACGCTGCAGCCTACAGAGATCAAGTCCAAAGCCACATCCTAAGAGGCAGAGCCAGGACTTACACTCAGATCTGCACCAAAATGTGTATTCTTAACCAGATGCTGTAAAGCTGCTTTCCACAGGGATTGTGAGTACACTCTGAAAAATACCAAGCAATATGCAGCTTGGGGGCACCTGTTATCCATTGATTTGTTCCTTCAAAAAATGTTAAGCTGAAGTCCTAACCCCTAGTACCTGGAAAGTACTATTCAGAAATAGGGTCTTTTCAGATGTAATCAAGTGAAAATGAGAACATACTAGATTAGGGTGGGCCCAAGAAGGGAAATTTGGATACACGTGATACACGTACTCACACAAGGAAGAGAGCCATGTGAAGACGGAGACAGAAACTGGAGTGATGCTGCCACAAGCCCAGGACCATCGAAGATAGCTGGAAACCCCTAGAAGCAAGGAAGAGCAAGGAAGGATCCTCCCCAGAGCCTTTGAGAGAACATGGTATGGCCAGCAACTTGATTTTGGACATCTGGCCTCCAGAACGGTGAGAACAGGTTTCTGTTGTTTTAAGCCACCAAGTTTGTGGCACTTTCTTATGGCAGCCTTAGGAAGGCTGTCTGTCTTTGTGAGTTTACAGAGGAAGAGGAGGAGGGGGAAAGGAGTTGCAGGGAGAGGAGAGGAAGGCAAGACAACTTTCAGACAAGTAATATAAGGATCACCTCTCACATAGTGGCCTGGGGAACAGGGCAAGGATGTTAGTCACAAGAGAGAGACAGACAGAAGTGGGTGATGAAGGTAGGGAAATGAGGAGTTTAAGTGAGGGATGGGATGGCAAGGAGAGAGAAGAGAACGGGAAGGAGTTGGGTGGGTCAGCTCCTTGAAAGGGAGAAGAGTCCAAGAAGGTTCTGACAAGCCCCGCCAGGGAGGGAAAGGATTGAGGAAGAGCAGAATGCTGCCAACACTCTGTCCCGTGACCATGACCTTGCCCCACGCCACTGCCCCAACCTTCTCACACCTCAACAGGCCTCTTACGTCAGACTCCTCTTCAGTTACTGCCCTCAGGGAACATGTAGTTAGCACTCACTAAATGACTGACATGAGGACCAGGGAGTGGCACCAAGAACAAGGAGCTAAGAGCCTCTTGATTTCTTCAGCCTGGAATTGCTCTGCATCCCCTATCCAGCCGGCCTAGAAAGAATGTACTTAGAACTCCCTCCCATCCCAACTTGGATGGAGCATGAGCCCACCTCACTGGGCCCAAAACAACTTCCACACCCCTTTATCATCATGCTTGGACATTATCTTGTGTTTCTTTCTTTTTCTCTCTCTTCTCTATATATATCTATACACAGATATGGGTAGATAGGGAAGTAGAAAGATATAAACACATAGATATCTACCTATTGCTATAGATACAAATAAAGATAGATAGAGAGATAGATACAATGGGTCCTCCACTAGAGTGTAGGCTTCTGGAAGGCAGCGTCCTACTCAGCTCTAGCCAGGGCTGTTGCAGAGCCTGCGGCACCATAGTTGGGTCAGTAAATAGTTGATCAATGAATATCTGAGGTATTCTAGAACTCACATGACAAAAAGTATTAGTAGGAAAACAGGCAAAGGACATAAACACATGATTTACAAAATAAAAGAAATAGAAATGGTTCTCAATCCCATGAAAAGATACTCAATCACAATCGTAATAAGAGGAATGCAAGTTAAAGGTACCCTGAGAAAGGATGTTTCACCTCTTGGACCAGCATTAGTGTGACAAGACACCCTGTGGAGAGGTTGTGGGACCCAAGCGGGCCCATCCCTGCTCCCAGGAATGACATAACCCATAAGGTAATGTCTATTAAAACTACAATTATGCTTACCCTTCATACAGCAATCCCACTTCTGGCAAGCACCTGCAGCAGATCTCACAGACAGACCTGCAAACGTAAAACTGGAGTACGTACAAGCGTTTTTGAAACAAAAGATCTAAAGTCACGCAAGGGCCCTTCTCTAGAGAAGTGGGAAAATAAACTATGATGCTTGAAGAAGAATGAGGAAAATGAAGACTGTATTTATCTTTGCTTCATTTGCATTAAGAAAGGCCAGAGCCATAAGAAACTGATGCACGCGGCTCCTTAAGTGGGAACAGCAGGCAGGGTAGATTGCTAGAGACCGAGCAAGATTTCTCAAGGCATGGCTTTCACATCAAGCTGATTCTTGAATTATATAAATGTACTGCATGGTCAAATTATAATAATTTAAAACACATAAGCATATAATATTAATAAATAACATGTAATTTAGGAAGTAATATGAAGAAGGTAGAGTCAGAATGCTACACTGCTTTTATACACTGCAGGAAGGTCCCTGGAGAAGAAATAAAAATGACTCAAGAAACTCAGAACAGTTTAATTTTAAAAGAACATTAAAATTTACTTATTACCAATTTCCCATAAAACTAAAATAAAAATAATAAATAATAAAAGAATTATAAATAATAATAGATAATAAAAGAATAAATAATAAAAGAATAATAAAAAGAAGAAATAAAAATGACTCAAGAAACTCAGAACAGTTTAATTTTAAAAGAACATTAAAATTTACTTATTACCAATTTCCCATAAAACTAAAGAGGAGGATCTGTTTTCCTTAAGAACAAAAAACTGGGGGCACCTGGGTGGCTCAGTGAGTTAGGCCTCTGCCTTCAGCTCAGGCTGTGATCTCAGGGTCCTGGGATCAAGCCCTGCATTGGGCTCTCTGCTCAGCGAGAAGCCTGCTTCCCCCTGCCTGCCTCTCTGCCTACTTCTGATCTCTCTCTCTCTGTCAAATAAGTAAATTTAAAAAGAAAGAAAGAAAGAAAGAAAGAAAGAACAAAAAACTGGGGTAAATAAATAATGCCAGTCAGAAGTCCTTAAGCCACCTGAAGGAAAAGTCCATTGGTCATTGTGGGGAACATACACTCAGGACGTAAGCTGCCTAGCCACTCAATTATCTATTTCCCCCCAACAATCTCCCTGGAATTTTATTTATTTCCTAATTTCAGCCTCTTCTAGCCATTTTTAGTCTCACCAATATCCTCACATCTTGAGCTTATCTAGACTTTTCCATATCATCCATCAAAGCCTTCCAAGATGTCTAGCTCAATACACCTTTCACATTTTTGTTTAAAATCTAAATTGGCTGTCATAAGGATATAATAATGCCTTGCCCAACCCAGGATACTATAACTCATTTAGCCCCATAACATTCTCACAAGATAAAGACCATGATAATCCATTTTATTAGCATTTTACAGAAGAGAAAAGGGAGCCTAGAGAGGTGGGGTGCTTTGTTCAAGGTTATGTAGTGTGGGGAGGTGGTGCCAGGATGGAAACCCTAGCAGTTTGACTTCAGAGCCCATTCTCACCACTGCTGCAACCTTAGGTGTCCCCAAAATGCTTTATGACCAGTAGACCTTTTCTTCTGCTCACATTCCTCCATCCATGCAATCACTTGTCTTCGACATCCATGGCCATCTACAGTAAAGGCAGTGTGCTAGGTGAAGGGGATACAAGATTAAGAAGATAGTGGTCCTTGGGACGCCTGGGTGGCTCAGTTGGTTAAGCGGCTACCTTCAGCTCAGGTCATGATTCCAGCGTCCTGGGATCGAGATCGAGTCCCACATTGGGCTCCTTGCTCCGCAGGGAGCCTGCTTCTCCCTCTTCTACTCTGTCTGCCTGTGCTCTCGCTCGCTCTCTCTCTGTCTCTGACAAATAAATAAATAAAATCTTAAAAAAAAAAAAAAAAGATAGTGGTCCTTGACTTTGAGAAGCTTATAGTCCAGAGAGAATACACAGATAAGCACACCACTCCAAATGCAAGCAGTTCCGCAGTGTGAGCCTAAGACAGGGCCTCCTGACCTACTTCTGTACCTCTTTTGTTTTTCCTCCTAGAAGAGGAAGTCTCCTTTTGGGGTCCTGTGTCTATCACAAGTGGAAAATCAACTCCTTCAGGATTCATCCAGGTAAAATAATGGGATCCAAACAGACTCACATGCTAACAACTATCAGATTTGGTCTTGGGGTCTGCTTTCCTGTAGCTCACAGTTTTAAGCATGTCATTTCATGTTGAAACAAGAACAAGAGAATTGTGTGTTTTTGCTTCTAGCCACAAGAATCAGATCGAAACAAAAGAGAATGGAGACCTCACTTAATAATACTTCTTAGAAAAGAACTCAGAGGGCTGAGCAGTAAAGAAGAGCCCTGAGATCTTACCTGTTGCCCTTAAATGTCCTCTTCCTTATCACAGTCCAAAGGACTCGTGTTCCTAACATCACCGCCCTAAGTGAGAAGCGGCAACTTACTTGCTAAACATGCAGTTTTCCCTGTGATCTGCTCAGTCTCCACAGGGCAAGAGTGACTGCCCAAGTTCTATCCCCCAAATGAAGCACCAAAATTAATCACACAAACCTGGGTTCAAAAGCCAGACTCTGCCACTTACTGAGAAATCATCAGCATCAACTTCCTCATCCTGAGAACAGGATTAATAATGAAGATTTGGTAAGATAATAATACATACAGAGGCTCTAGCCTCAGGTATGACACAAATTCAAAGCTTTCTTGGGACACTCTATTAACCAGAGTCACTGCCAACTTCCACATGCAAAGCCACTGCCCTCGGCTCCCCAGCATTAGCCCTGGTTCCCTCTGCCCACGAGACCTGTCCTTATTTCTGCAGCCATAACCTGGGTGTAGAGGGGCAGAGGACAAGGAGGACAGGTTCTGGGGCCTGAGAAGAGAAGGGCTCAAAAGAGATAGGGATTATCCAAGCTGCAGACATACAAGCTGGGGTTGGGTCTATACTCCAGACTGGAGAAGCAGAGGGAATCCAGGGAGACCTGGGTGAAGCGAAATGCAGCAGTGTCCCCAGAGACCAACTATGTCCATAGTGCAACGCCAGCAAAGCAGTAATGTCCACAAAGTCACTCTGGAAAAAAATCACTATTTCCCAAAAAGTACCCAGGAAGTTACCTTGAGCGGAAAGAAAAAAAAGATCGGAACTTCATTGAACTGACTTACACTTGTGCAGGGTTTGATACTGTTTTTAGTTTTAAATACATAGAGGCAAGGTGAGGGTAGGGAATAGAAGACAGACACCATATTCTTTCCCATGTTAATCTGACCTCACCCCTTAAATACCAAAAAGACTTCATCTTATGCTATCTAGGTCAGTACCCCAAATGCCTATAGAGTTCAAAAATATTAGAGAAATGAGCACCTGTACCAGGTAGGGAAACTGGAACATAAATGCTCTAGCCAAGTGTTGCCACAGAAAGCAGAATCAGTGTTGCTGGGTGATTTTTTTTTAAATATATATAGATTTATTTTAAGGAACCATCTCACACAATTATGGGAACTGGCAGTCCAATATTTGTAGTGCAGACCAGAAATTCAGGTAATAGTGATGTTGCCATCTTGAGTCTGAATTCAGCAGGGCACAAATTACCTGTTGATGATTATGATGTAAACACACTGCTAATGTTACTCAGTCACCTTTAGACATACACAATAATGACAAGAGATTAAGTTTTCCTAAGGGTGGGAACGGATTTACCGTCCTCCTGTATGTTTCCATTATTGCTCATTCATGAGATCATATAAGTAAATATTTGTCTCTCTTCACCAATAGGCTAGGATGTGTCTCAAAGTGTTGCTCCCATGCCAGAGACATCAAAATATTCTGGAATTCCTGTTAAATATTTAGATTCCTAGCCACTCCTTATCTACCACATCAGGAAATAAGCACTTCCTTTTTTTCTTGAGTATGCTAGCATTTAAACCCCCCCCCTCCCCCGCCCCGGGACGTTTGGGTGGCTCAGTTGGTTAGGTATCTGCCTTCAGCTCAGGTCATGATCCCAGGGTCCTAGATCGAGTTCCACTTCCAGTCCTTGCTCAGCAGGGAGCCTGCTTCTCCCTCTGCCTGCCCCTCCCTGCTACTTGTGTGTTCACTCTCTCTCAATCTCTCTGACAAATAAGTAAGTAAAATCTTAAGAATAAATAAATAAATAGCCATTGGATAGAAATTATTTTCTCCTTTTGTCCTTCAGTGACCAACAAAGTCTCCTAACACCTAGTGGGAGCTCAACTAATGTTGAACAAATAAATATGGTCACTAGTTTACCCTTGGGTTCTCTTGTGACGTCTGTAAAATCATAATGTTAAACTTGTAATCTTGACCTTTGTTTTAGGAGATAATCAACTACTGTGTAATCATCTATGTATGTGTCAGTTAACCCCACTAGACTGGAACACTTCTTTGCATTTTTGCCATTCTTATATTCATAGACCCTAGCCCAGTAACCAGAATAAGTTAAATGCTCAATAAATATTTTTTGAATGAATAGACAGATGGATGAATGGACAGGCAAATAAAGCTACCTGAACATAGACCACCCACTGTCTTATTAGGTTGTGAATATGTTTTACTTGCTGGCCCAAGTTTCTCATCCTATCTTTCAGTAATTCATAACTGCTACAGGTATTAGGAGTGCACTGAGAACTTCCACTTGCTATGGATTCAAACACAGTTAAGAGTCTATAACATGGAATTTCTATAGCATTAACTAGATGTCTTTTATCACTTTCAGAAAAAATAAATATCATGGTATCCATAACTGGGAGTCACACTATTTTGGAGGTGACATTGAATCCCCTTCAAAGTATAAACAAAACTATTCATAAGCCTGAGTGCTTAAACTTTTTACTATTTTGTAATAAATTTTTAATGAAACTTCAGAACCATCCAGTCCCAATATTGTCTCAAGACATTCAGATTAAGAATAACTGCTATAAATCACTTGACCCAAATCAGGTGGCAGAGATTTCTGTTTCCAAAATGACTAGAATTAGAAAGACTGACAATAGCAAGTGTTGATGAAGGTGTGGAGTAACCCCAAGTCTCAAAAGTTGCTGGTGGGAAACCAGCATTTATTCAAGAGAGATGAAAACACTTGTCAGCAAAAGACTTGCACAAGAATTTTTAAGGCAGAGCGATCCACCATAGACCCAAACTGGAAGTGACGGAACCAAATGTCCACCAGTAAGAGAAAGGAAAAAGTATGACATCTGCACATAATGGGATAATACTTAGCAATAAAAAGGAGAAAACTAGTAAACTGCCCTGTCAAAATCACCTCGAATGAAACAAGAGTATATTCTACAGAACATTTAGAATAGGCAGAACTAATCTGTAGTGATAGAAAACAGAAGCAGGACTGCCTCTGCAAAAAGCAGGTATTGACCAGAAAGGACACACAGGAACTCTCCAGGTGAGAGAAACAGCCTATATTTTGATTTGGCAATGGTTACATTTGTCAAAACCCACAAATTTATCTGATTTGTTCATTTCAGATCTATATGTTTTTCTGTATGTACAATATATCTCATTTACAGAATTTGTACTTCTACATTGGCCAGAAATATCAAAGCATGATTATCTTCTATACATTATGGTTTCATTTTGGGGACCATTTTTCAGAAATCTAAGACTTTTAAACAGTCTATGATTCCAGCAGAGGTGTCGCCGACATCTTAACACGACATTCGTGTATCATTCTACAAGGGTGTTACATTCACTATTATATTATATGTAATATATTGTATATTTTATATATATATCAGTTATTATATTCACAATAATTACATTATCCAATATGTATTGGATATACAATATCCAATATTGTAGATCCTTGGCATCACTGTGGCTCTTTATATTCATTAGTTGGTTTAAATCTCACTTTTTAAAAATGTGCAGTGTGAATATTTAACAGATGAGAATCAAGGTCCAGATTGATCAAGTTTCTTGCCTGAGTCCACACAGCTAATAAGTGATGTCACCAGGACTCAAACCCTGATCCTGAACCCACACTCTTTCCTCTCCAATAAACCACACACACACACACACACACACACACAGGCCTGAATCACGATTCATAGCTCTTTCCATTCTTTTATCCTTTTATCATGAATCTGTGATAACAGTTCTTCCTGTGAAATTTTTAAAATAAATAAATGAAGCCTTTATACAGCACTCTACAGCCCATGGAAAGTTTTAAATCATTGCCTGATTCGTCCCGCCTGGCTCTCATTCTCAAATCTGTGTTTGCTTTGGAATCTAGAGACTGAAATAATCTACGGAGAGCAAATGAAAGAGGCCACAGAGCATTTGTTGGCCAAAGGACAAAGGGGGGTGTTTCCCTCACTTTAAGTGTTAAAACAAAACTGTCCATTATTCTACATACTGAATTACTGTCAGCATCATAGAGGGGAAGCAGACACATTGATTGCATTTCAAATATAAAGTTGATAGCAATTAGTGAACGGAAGACAGTGTCTATAACCACTGTCTGCTCTTTCAAGCCATGGTCCTTAAGATATGGTTTCTTATTGAATTTTTCACTCTCATTCGTGGTTTTTAACAGTGAATTTCTAGATACTCAAGTCCAAATCAAGGCCAAGATTATTTAATTCTAAACTGTTAGAAACCCCCAAGAAACCACCCAAAAATGCCCCCAAAAGTTCACATGACCCACATGTATATAGTGAGATTAATATCCCTCAGAAATGCCTCATTAGGGGCGCCTGGGTGGCTCAGTGGGTTAAAGCCTCTGCCTCTGGCTTGGGTCATGATCTCAGGGTTCTGGGATGGAGCTCCGCATCGGACTCTCTGCTTAGCAGGAGCCTGTTCCCCGCACCCCTCCCCCCACCCCCGCCTGCCTCTCTGTCTACTTGTGATCTCTGTCTGCCAAATAAATAAATAGAAAATCTTTAGAAAGAAAAAAAGAAATGCCTCATTAATGTCAGAATAATTCACTTACACCTTTTCCTGGAAAAACATAACCTTCTATGTCAGAGAATAATATTGCAGAGGTACCAAGACTAAAACAAGCTGAACAGCTACTAATCAGATGGCCAGCTGATTAACTGATTAATAAAAAAGAAAATATTATTACTATTGGAAAAGCTGGGTTCTGGTCCAATATACTTCCAATGCCACTGAAAATCATTTTGTGTCATCCACAGATGAGAAAGTCTTCACATATTTGGTCAACGAAATGAGAAACTGGTTTCCAAACTGGTTTTCAGTCCTAATCCTATTTTCCATGAAAAATAGTTTGTACTTTAAAGAGCTCAGGATGGTAATGCCTTTGGAAAAAATTCAATTCCGTGGCTAGCTTGTTATTATAGATACAAACCATCTTAGGTGTCAGCTACAAGCTTAAGCATCTTATTCCTCTCTCTGGCTTATGGAGCAAGGAAATAATAATAAAAGCATCTCCCCTGATCTTATAACCTGAGTTCTGACTAGCCACGAATATGATTCCCAGCACTATAAATAGTCTTATAAATCTTGCCTTCCTAACAGACTGAACTTTTCCATTTTCTTAGATATTAGCAATAAAAGTACCATGTATAAATGTCCTTAAGATTTGGGCAAGGCTGTCACAAGATTCAAAATATGCAGTCCCTATGGATGGTTGGCTTTTCATACAGTTAAAGGCAGTGAAGCAATTCCAGGAGTGCCCAGGGAATAAAGAGGAAAGGCTCAGAATAATAGGGTAAGGCAGAATCAAGAAAATATCCCGGGTTTTTAAATGCATGATTTTTGTTGTACAGGCAGTTTCAAATAGAGTAATTCAAACCAAAGTGTCTTTTGATTTTTGGTTCTCCATAGGGAAACATGCACAGCAGCAAAGATCATAGAAAAGGCGAGGGGCAGGGAGCTTGGATACAAAAGGCTTCAATCCCTGTTTCATTTTTCCTAGCACACAGACTTCGGCAATAAAAACAAATGATAATAATAACAGCGAACAGTTAATGAAGATTAAAGGGAACCAGACCCTGGTCAAGGTGTTGTAAGTGTATTAACTCATTTAATTCTGTGATGTAGTGAAGTGAAGAAGGATGGGTTCTGAGCTGAGCCTCACTGCTTGGTTCTTTCAAAACTTCCATTTTCTAGCTATGTGATCCTGGACAAGCTGCTCTTCTGGAGAATCTTCATACAATGGCATCTAGCTCCTGGACTGCTTATGAGAATTAGTGAGCTAATACTTAGGTTAAGCACAGAAAACAGTGTGTGTTTGGCACAAAGCAGACACTCAATCAACGTTTGCTATTGTTACTCCCACTTAACACTTGGGGAACTGAGACACAGAAAGTCTATTTGCTGAAGATACGATGATTGGTACCTAACAAATGAACCTGTAATATTTGGCCTTTGTAAATAATTGATACACGATAGCTATTTTTCATCCTACAACAAAGAGGTAACTGTGAAAACAACTCTCTGGTTATTCGAAATTGTGCTTTGTCTAAACTGAACACGATGAGTTCCAAGTGTAGATTTCTAATACAAAACATTTAAGTGGCCGTCAATTATTATCTTACCCTTCCTCTTGCATTCCTGATCATCAATCCAAAGCACATCAATAAATTATGCAGACTGAATGGAGAGCTACATTCTGCATTAACTATTATACTAAGGCACCTTTCCAGCAACAATTAGTATACTGATCTATAGAATGGGCAACCCAAACTGACCCCCTGCAACCCCCCAACAGCAGGGCACTTTCAGGGCAAATTCTCCACTTTCCAGATCCTGGCCTCTACTAGTTAGACAGCCTCAGTTACTTGACACTGAAAAGAGAACACAGCCATTTCTTTGGGACAAATTCCCCTTAACCAAGCTTATCACCAAAACCCACACACAAAACCAGAATGCCAAATGATGAATTACAAGGATATATAACACACCAAGCAGATCTGAGATTAGATCAGCTTATGGCTGTATTCACTTGCTGTGAACAATCTGCATGGAAACTGGATTATAATTAGAAGGTTACTTGATGAACACAGAACCAGTAAGAAGACGGATGGTGCCGTCTCTGGTGCCATCTCCGGTGTACTCAGAACTGGTGAGTTCATAATAGGGCTTCATGTTTCCAGTCCTTTGCTCTGTAGATCGCCCCTCCCAGACATAATTTAGTTTACCCTTCCTCTCAGGCTAATTAATCCCCTTTCTGAAGGACTCATCCTTTCTTCATCTCTGAGAACAACTTCAAGCCTGTTAGAGTCAAAGCCTTGGGGCCTAGAAGCTATCCCATCCTTTCAGGTAATCTGCCTCTTTTTATGTCTGTTTCACAATTTGATTTGCTCTCTTAGAAGGCAATTTCCTTTCCAAAGTTCAAAGCACATAGGCAGGTACATCCCTATTTCTCCAAAATACTAGCACTAAGATAATTGCCTAGCACAAAATAAATCCTCCCAAGATGTAATGCCTTTCTTACGCCTCCTTCTCATAGGTCAGCAAGAGTTTTACCTCCCCATGTGGCAGGTAGATGCTTTCATGGGTACCCAGACAGATCTAAGGGTCAGTTCTTTCATTGACTCGTTTAACTTCTATTTACTGGGTGTCTATTACGTGCCAAGCACTGAGCAATGCACTGTGAGTCAACAGGATGTAAAAAAGATACAGACTCTGCCAGCCCAGATATCTGAGCAATGTGAAACAGACACTAATCATTTACTACAACCCCACCAGAGAAGGGTAAAGTACAAACTGAGAAAGTACCCTGGAGGGAAAAAAGAAATACCATCCTTTGAGAAGACCACTGAATGGACCCAACCAGGTGGGTTAAAAACCCCTTCCTGAAGAAAAAAGATTTGGGTGGAGGTTGAAAGGACAGTAGTAGGCACTGATGGGGAGATCAGAGAGCTACCAGGAGGGTTTGGGGGACAGAAAGAAAGTTTCAGATGAAGGAAACTGCACTGCAGAAGCCTTGAGTTTTTGTGAATAGAGAGCAGCATGGGACATGAGAGGAATCTAGAGAAGGTCAAAAATATCCAGAGAATATGAGCCACTGGGCAAAGCAATCATGAGACAGGTGGTACAGGTAGGAAGAACAGGTGGTCCTACTCTGGCCATGCAGGACGTTGCCAGCCAAAATACAGATTTTCATCTCTATCCTAGGGTGAAGAATTTTAGAGTCAGTTGGTGATTCCTGATCAGATTTGCCCCTCTGAAGATCACTCTCCCTACAGAGTGGAGAATCAGTTGGAGGGGCTATGAAGGAGGCTGGGGCATCAACAGAAGCTCAGGCAAGAGATGCTCATTCCTCAGTGATTAGCAGAGATGAAGAGAAATGGACAGGACTGAGATACTGCAAAAACAAATGTCCATTAACAGGCAAGGGGTAAGAAAAATTTGCCCCACTGTGTGGACATTACTACTCAGCAGTGAAAAGGAATATAGTCAATAATGGGACAGAAACTTAGAGGTGCAGCAAAAGGGAACTGACAAGAAAGGGACACAAGGGAACTTCTAGGGAGGAAATCTAAATTGTGTTGGTAACTACAAGGGCATACAAACTGGTCAAAACTTATCAAACATATGTTTAAATGACTAAATTTTATTGTATGTAAAGTTGCTTGATTTTTTAAAAAAAATCAGTGCATCTCAACTATTAAGAACATAGATTTTGGACTCATGAGTTTGACCCCCAGTTCTACCACTGGTCAATGTGTCACTCTAGGAAAGTCAATAAAAGGGGGAGGGCGGATGGCTATTCTAAGTTTAGCAAATCACCCATTTGAGCACATTGTCAAATACAAAGGCAAGAGGGCCTACCGTTCAAATTTCATTCATTGCCCCAGTAAGAGCAATAGGTAAAGCAGTGAACATTTCTTGAGTGTGTAGGGGTTAGGACAAATTGCCCCAAGATACACCACTTTGGCAAGGGGATTATTTTGAGCTGAAAACAATCAAAGTCCAAAAGACACATGAAGAAACTGTGACCTTTCTCCTAACTGCCTAAAAGAATTTAGATAGAGGATCTGCTTCATGAAGAGAGTTATGATCATAGATAATGATAGTATAAAATGAACTGGCATGGTAGACAAGGAAGAACCTAGCAAGGCCTATTTGATCAAAGTCTTCTCTATGTCCCATTGCTTCTGTATGGCCCAACATTTACTCTTTTTTTTTTTTTTTTTTTTACCCTTCCCATGAATTACTGTCCTTCCCTTTAAAGTCCTAGACCCATACCTCCTTCTCCTTAGTTGAGATACATATATACCTCATTTTGCCTGTCTTTAGAATTTCATGTTTATGTGGACTCCCCATATGTATGTAATTACATTTTATTTTCTCCTATTAATCTGTTACGTGTCAATTTGATTCTTAGACCAGCCAGAAGAATCTTGAAAGGTAAAGGAAAAGTTTTCCTCCTCAATAAGTGCTTCCTATTCTTAGGCATGTGGTAGGCCCTACAGATGTCTCATTTGGTCCTAATAAATACTCTAAGAGGTGGCCATTGTTCTTCTAGCTTTGAAATGTCGAAATCTCCCAGGAAAGAGTAGCTTGGCCAAAGCTATTTAGAGAGTGAACATAGAACCCAAGGTCCTTGCAGGGGTGAGAGAATGTCATCTTAGACCCACCTTCAGTGATCTAGGAGGAAACCTGAGGATCCTCACAGGAAATTTTCCAAAAGGCAGCACTTAAACACAGGTTATTTTAAATGCACACAATAGGGAGTGCCTGGGTGGTTCAGTCGGTTGAATATCTGACTCTTGATTTCGGCTCAGGTCGTGATCTCAGAGTTGTGAGATCAAGCCCCACATCAGGCTCTGTGCTCACTGGGGAGTCTGAGATTCTTACCCTCTCCTTCCAACCTTCCCCCTGCTTCCTCTCTATCTCTCTAAAGTAAATAAATAAAAATTTTTTTAAAGAAATCAACTTTAAATGCACACAAATGAACACTTATTATTTTGCTTTTATTGTATTCATCATTAAGGTTACTATGTTAAGACTATTCAGGCTGCTGTAACAAAATATCACAGACTGGGTAACTTATAAACAACATAAATTTACCTCCCCCAGGACTGGAGGCTAGCAATCTGAGATCAGGGGGCCTGCATGGTAAGGTGAGAGCCCTCTTCCAAGTTGCAGACTTTTTCATAGTTCCTGACAAGGTGGTGGGGGACAAGGGAGCTCTCTTCAGCATTAATCGCATTCATGACAACTCTGCTCTCACTACCAAACCACTTCCCCAAGACTCCACCTCCTCCTACCATCACCAATCAGTCCTGGGTTTAAGAAGAATGTATCATGTGTGCCATCCAGGTGCTCGGCAAAGACTTTGCTTAAGAAATACAGTGCCTGGGATGCCTGGGTGGCTCAGTTGGTTGGACGACTGCCTTCGGCTCAGGTCATGATCCTGGAGTCCCGGGATCGAGTCCCGCATCGGGCTCCCAGCTCCACGGGGAGCCTGCTTCTCTCTCTGACCTTCTCCTCGTTCATGCTCTCTCTCACTGTCTCTCTCTCAAATAAATAAATAAAATCTTTAAAAAAAAAAAAAGAAAAAGAAATACAGCGCCTGATGTAAGAGGCAGTGGATTTAAATTTGCAGAGCTTTGTTGTTGTTTTTTTCTACGAATAATTATTCTATGGTCTCTTGTCTCATCTCCAAAAGCCACCTGTGACAGTAACAGGTGGGCTTTGAATAGTGACGGTGGTTTTCTGTTCATGATAAATTAAATTTCCTTTATAAAAATAAGTTTTAATTTTTAAATAAATCAAATTAAAACTATGAAGGAACTGACAGGATGGACCCTACTTAGATATCTCAAAATTGTCGAGAGGATTTGGAAATGACTGAAGTTGAGAAAGGCTGAGTCAGCCCAGTAGACAAAGCTTAGGGCCCCAAGATACCAGGAAGATGGGCCAGGGAGGCAGAGAGGATGCAGGCTGGGGCTACAGCAACCTTAGACAGACTGAGAAGAGAGTTTATATTCATGTCAGTGCTACTTCCCATTTGAGTGATGCCGTGACAGCTAGGGGCAAAACCTGGGCCTTGGGGAAGGAATAAAAACGGGGAAGGAAAAGTGGCAAGAGGAAGAAAAATCAGGGAAAGATAGGAAGAGAGCGAGAGCAAATGATACGGATAGGGTATCTATCAATGCCAGACCAGAAACCAGTGCTATTATTTTTCAACTCCAGCGAGGACAGTTTTGTAGGGAAAGCCAAAACAGCTCAAAGCTTTTCTTAGAATCTCTTTTCCTCTATGAACTAAGGAAAATCCAGCTGTAAAATGTTCATTTTCAGAAACAAAAGAATTAAAATAATGAATCTTCTTGTACTTTCAACTTCACTCTGTTACTGTCACAGGTGGCTTTTGGAGGTGAGACAAGAGACAATAGAATAATTATTCATAGAAAAAAAACAACAACAATGCTCTGCAAATTTAAATCCATTGCCTCTTACATCAGGCACTGTATTTCTTAAGCAAAGTCTTTGCAGAGCACCTGGATGGCACACATGATACATTCTTCTTAAACCCAGGACTGATTTGTTTGTTTGTTTTCCTAGTCTCATATCAAAACTAATCCTTAGGGAATTTTAAAAATGGTTATGGAATTTATTCTATGCCATGTTTTCCTTCCTGTTTCTCTCAGCAGTTCTAACATGTTCTAACTTAAGATTTGGTCAAATTAACTTCTAAGCAAAGCCCTTAAATTCTACTCTAATGCCTATACCACCATCAGCTCTCAAACACACACTGTCTGTGCCCAGGTTCTCAGTAGAGATGTCCTAGAAGGTTCCTATATTCATCTTTGGAATGAAAGTTCTTACACTGCTATAGAAATTCCTATACTCACCTAAGGAAGGATCAAGAGGAAGGAAAGTAAAAAACCCTTTCTAGATCTGCAAATTAGTCTGAAGAATGAAGAGTCAGGAGAGCAGGGATAGAACAATGAGAGGTGGTCAGACGTCACAGTCAGACAAGGACCGGACCGGGAGAAAGAAGCAGATAACCCACACCCTACAGTGAAATCTCCAGGGGAAGAAAAAAGAGTTCACAAACCAGGAAACTGTAGCATCTGGAGAATAATGGTAGTTCTGGAGAATGCTTGATTCAAAACGGACACTGAATGAAGGTTTGCTGATTGTATCAGTAAATATATGAATGATTGCCCAAGCTAGAGGGTCCATGGTAGTCTCAAGAGAGAGAAAGTAGGAGCTGATCACCCAGAAGCTTATCCTTGTGCTTCTCCAGTCTCAGTTAAAGATGTGTTGAAGACCAGAGGATACATCAGGTACCTTAGCCCCCTTGTCCAGACCTATTTATTAGATCAATATGGGACATGGCATCTCTCCTCCTACATTGTACAATAAAGACCATATAATCTCCAAGGACCTTCTAAGAGGAAGAGAGGTGAGAATGTGATATATGATAACTTCCATAAGAACTTCCATAAGCTGGGATGCCTGGGTGGCTCAGGTCATGATCCCAGGGTCCTGGGATCAAGTCCTGCATCAGGCTCCCTGCTCAGCAGGGAGCCTGCTTCTCCTTCTGCCTGCTGCTCCCCCTGTTTGTGCTCTTTCTCTCTCTGACAAATAAAATGAATAAAATCTTAAAAAAAAAAAAAAAGAACTTCCGTAAGTAAAAAATGCCCTAAGAATTGGTCTGGTTATTATCATAGCATCCATTGCTTAATGAAATATTTATTGAGAGGTTACTCCCCACCTTATGGTTGACGCAGGATACATGTTTGGTCCTAAACTGTGGTGTGCAGGCAGAAAAAACTGGGCGAAGAGCCAGGAAACATGAATCTGAGCCTTGGCTCAGACACTCAATGACTTTGAGAAAGGGCATTCCAAGTGGAAAATAACTTGTGAGCCATCCCAGAGAGATAAGAAACACCATATGAGTTCAATAAATTTCAAGAAGCATGGTGTTCAACAAAAGTGTCTGGCAGGCACGGCAAGGTTTTCGGTTAATATGTAGTAAGTGCTCAGGAAATATTTGTTGAATTAATGAATGAGAAGTAAGCAGAAACAGATCACAGAAGACCTCATATTCATTCTATGCTCAAAACCTGGGTTTACCTTGTAGGTAGTAGAGAATCACCAGTGGGACAGAACTTTACTCAGACTTAAGTTATAACTGGGTGCTATGCTATATGGAAAATTAATGTAGGGGGAGCAAGAAATGAGACAGAAAGGCTAGCCAAAATAGGCAATGGTCCTAGAACGGGAGAAGAGCAAATGACTTGGAGAAATCAGAGCTAAAAGAGCCTTTGGCAAATGGTTAGATGAGGAGAGTTAAGTAGAAGAAAACTTAAATCATGGGCTTTTAGGTGATAAGGTGCTTGACAGCAGCATTGATTTTTATAGAAAGTGCATGAAGAACAAATGTGGAAGGGAAACTGATAAGTTTGACTTTAGATATGTTGAGTGGAACATCCAGGTGGAAATTAAGCATTTGAATTAATGAACATTAACATAATAAATACAACTTAAATAAACACTTGAGACTTTCTCATAAACCAAGAAGTATTCTAAGCTCCCTACATATGTGAATTCATTTAATCCTCACAACAGCCCCAGGCAGTAGGGAAGGAAAGTAAGATACAGAGAGTTTAAGTAACTTCCCGAAGCTCTCAAGCTGGTAAACGGCAGTCAGTCTCAAACTCAGAATGTCTGACTCCAAATTCCACTTTCTCAACCGTTGTGCAATTGGACATGTATTTGCCCTTTAATGAGGGCCCAGAGCCCTCCCTCTATCTCTTCTTATCGAAACAGAACTCAATCATATAATCGAATTAGTCCCCCCACTGCTCTTATCCACAAGGAATATGTTCAAGACGCACATGTAGGCCTGAAACCATGGGCAGTACCCTGTGTGTGCAATGTTTTTTCCTATACATCTATACCTATCATGAAGTCTGTTTTATAAATTAGGTACAGTAAGAGATTAATGACAATAACTAATAATAAAATAGAATGGTTAGAACAATATATTATAATAAAGTTATATGAATGTGATCTCTCTCTCTCCTGAAAAATACCTTATTGTACTATACTTACCCTTGTTCTTTTTTTTTTTTTTAAGATTTTATTTATTTATTTGACAGAGAGAAATCACAAGTAGACTGAGAGGCAGGCAGAGAGAGAGAGAGGGAAGCAGGCTCCCTGCTGAGCAGAGAGCCCGATGCGGGACTCGATCCCAGGACCTTGAGATCATGACCTGAGCCGAAGGCAGCGGCTTAACCCACTGAGCCACCCAGGTGCCCCTACTTACCCTTGTTCTTGAGATGATATAAGATGATAAAATGCCTACATGATGAGATGAAAGGAAGGGAATGACATAAGCATTGTGACACAGTGTTAAGCTACTACTGACCTGACAATACATGAGAAAGACGATCATCTGCTTCCTGGACCACGGGTAACTGACACCACATAAAGGAAGTCTGTGGTTAAGGAGGGACTACTGTAAAGGGATGATTTTATTTTTTTAAGCACACAAAATGTGAGAATTCCAACCATCAGACTGAATAGTATTATTGCTGGTGATTTCGCATAGTCAAATCTCAATCTACATTTTAATATACATCTGGTCTCCAAAGCAAACAAGATATGCTATTTTTGTATTCATTTGTCAAGTGATACTTCTTTATATAATTTATTTAGAGAAAATTAAATAGCATCTGTCATTTGTTAAGTAGAGAAAAGATAAAATCTGTCTTTATATCTATTATAAATATTACAGAACATATTAAAATACACTTCAATAAAACCTTTAATCCTATATCTCTAAAATTTACTTTTTTAGCTTAAAATTACATTTTCCACTTACTTTGTAAAAATAATACAATGATTTTTTTTTACTTCTGAGAGGCTTCATGAAATTATATATTACTATGAAATGGATTTGAGACTAAAAAGGTCAGAAAGAAAAAAATTATAAATAAAAAATTAAAAAGTCAATAACTACTGCTTGGCACCAAGGTATAATTTCTGCCACTTTAAGACATTTCAGAACCAAGAGACCTCCATGAACAACTACAATAAGAAAAAAAAAAAAATCTGAGACCTTTTCCATTCCAAGGTTTGTGGTGGAGGGTTCACTTTGGCTTGAATCCCTTATAACATGACTAAGCACCACAGGGATACCACTTGCAACTTGGTGGACATGCTCACCTGACGAGCTTCTCTGTTAGAAGCTCCATGCTATTTTCATTTGGCTTTAATCCTTGATAGATCAAGACATAGATCTCTTTGAAAAGCCAGGTTTAATAGAATGCACACAGGACACATTCTCAGAAATGGATGAAAACACTTTTACTTCCTTTCCTAGTTATCTAAGACTCTCGAACTTACTGTAACTTCAGCAGGCGCCAAAAGAAAGGTCTTTCCTCTTGAACTTTGGTCCTTCCTTTTGTTTTCAGGGATTTTCTCCCTCTTTCTGGCTATGGTGTAAGTTTTTTTTTTTTTCTCCCTGAGATTCAGCCCTCAAAGGAAAGCTGAACTCATCCAGGGTAATGGAGTGACTTGAAGAGCTCATTTGTGACTACTGAACACGTGAAATATGGCTACAGTGACCAAGAAATTAAACTTTCAATTGCATTTGATTTCAATTTATTTAACTTTAAAACCTAAACTGAATTTAGTTGTTGATGAATTTCTGAGTATGTCTGGAACAACGTGAGTTATTCAATCTATTTTTTTTCAACTGTGAATCATTTGAAATCTAAATGCACAACAAGTATTTTCAATGAAAATTCAGTCTCCAAAATAAGATGTGCTGTAGGGGTTAAATATACTCTAGATTTTGAAGGTTTAGTACAAAAAATGTAAAAGTTCTCATTAATAACTTTTTCATTATTAATTTTTTATGTTGATTACATATTGAAATGATAATATTTTGGTTATGATGGGCTCAGTAATTTATATTATAAAAAATAATTTCACATTTCTTTTACTTTTTAATGTGACTACAAGAACATTTTAAAATTATTTATTTATTTTAGAGAGAGAAGCATGAGCAGGAGGGACAGAGGGAGAAGGAGAGAGAATCTCAAGCAGACTCCCCACTAAGTGTGGAACCTGACATGTGGCTCCATCCCAGAACCCTGAGATCATGACCTGAGCTGAAACCAAGAGTCAAACATGTAACCCACCGCACTACCCAGGCACCCCTACTGGAACATTTTAAATTATATGTGTGGTTCACATTATTTCTACCCACTGGTGCTAGTCTACAGCATGGGCTTTGGTGTCAGAGAGAATCAGCTCCCCTCTTTGGCTGATCGTATGACCTTAAGCAAGCTACTTAACCTCTTCAAGCCTGTGTTCACTCATCTGTAAACTGGGGGACATTTTCCTCTTTTCTGAATAGGCCTGTAGTGAATTTAACATGAGGCAGTGAACAAAAACCTACCAGAGAGCCTGGCTCATAGCAAAATATTCTGTAAATGTTCACTGTGACTATTATTGTTGTCATTTTTCGCCAACTATCATCCAAATGTTTAGCCAAAGAGTGCCTCGAAATAATAAATGTTAGTCACCTATGGTTGACTAGTATCTCATGAACAGATAAAGTAACCTCATTTTCCAAAATGAAAAGAGGGACTTACGGTCAGATATAGGAGTTTTTCTCACATTTTTAGTTTTTTCACATGAAAAATCTTTTTTTTTTAGTTTATGGAATGGTTTTATTTAAAACAGTAAAAGTGTCTGAAACCCAGACTTCCCTAGAAAACCCAGGTCATGAGGTTTATGTGTAAAAAATATCCATGCACAATATCTCAAAAGCCCAAGCTCAGCAGTCCTCCATTTAGATTCAGTTTTGAAGGCTAACATTTTATTTATATCCATTTCTTTTTTGGCCAGGATTAAAAAGACCAAATAAATAATCTGGATATACATTAGGAACTTTTGCTTCCAGAAAGATGGAGACGTGCTTTTCCTTATTCTTCCTGCTAAGTAAAACTTAAAAACTCTGGATCTTATATATAAAACAAACTCTGAGAGTTTTCAGAGTAAGACTCTGAAAGGTAGAAAGAAGAAAGACCACTAGGGATCTTGCTAAGATGCATCGTCAAACAACTGAAAACTAAAGACAAAAACATCTTAAAAGCAGAAAGAAAGAAATGACACTTTACCTATAGGGGAAATAATGATTCTAGTCATAGTAAATTACTCATCAGAAATCATGGCAGTCAAGGAAGTAGCCCAACAACCTTCTGCCAACCCAGAATTCTGTATCCAGTTCAAAATAAAAAAGAAAACAGGAGTGGCTACATTAATATCATATAAAGTAAACTTCAGAGCAAAGAAAGTTATCAGAGATGAAGACATTATTACATAATTATGAAAGGGTCAATCCACCAAGAAGACATCATTATCCTAAATGCGTATGCAACAGAGTGACCAGATGAATGAAGCAAAACCTGATAGAACTGGAAGAATAGGCAAATCCAGAATTATAGCTGCAGACTTCAATACCCTGTTCTCTGAACAACTAATGGAACAAACTAGGCACGAAATCATCAAGGATGCAGAAGAACGCAGTAACACTATTACCCAACAGAAACCAATTGACATTTATAGACTAATCCACCCAATAATAGCAGAACACATGCATAGAGCATATACTCAAAGAGACCATATCCTGAGTTGTAAAACCTACCTTGACAAATGTAAAAGAATTGAAATCCACAGTGTGTTCTTGAACCACATGCAATCAAATTAGAAACCAACAATGGGAAAGATCTCCAAACACTTGGGAACCAAACAATACATTTCCAAAGACCCTATGGGTCATAAGGAAGTTTCAAGAGAAATGGTTTTAAAATACATTCAACGAATGAAATGAAAATTCACTATATCAAAATTTGTGGGAGACAGTCAATGCAGTGCTAAGGGGAAATCTGTAGCACTTACGGTAACATTAATAAAAATGAAAAGTCTCAAATCAACCACCTAAGCTCCCACCTCGAGACATTTTTTTTTAAAGCAAAATAAACCCAAAGAAAGCAGAAGAAGGAAATAACAAAGAAAAGAACAGGAGTCAATAAAATTTAAAACAAAAATAGAAAAAAAAAATTCCCTGGAATAAAACGCTGACTCCTTTAAAAGATCAACCAACAAAACTCTAGCAATGCTGATGAAGAATAAAATGAGAAGGAAAAAAAAAACCAAATTACCAATATCAGGAATGAAATGGGATATTGCTACAGACACTGTGGACATCAAAGTAATAACAGAATGTTGCAAACAATTCTACATACACAAATTTGAGGACCTAGATGAGACGGACCAATCCTACAAAAAGCAAACACTGCCACAACTCATCCAGTATGAAATCAATCATTTCATTAGCCCTGTAACTATTAAAGAAATTGTATTTATAATTTTAAAACTGCTGAAAAGAAATCTCCAGACTCAGATGGTTTCACTGGAGAATTCTATCAAACATTTAAAGAAAAATTAACACCAAGTCACACAATCTCCTCAAAAAAAAAAGAATAGCAGATGAAAGAATAAATCAGTTCTTCTTTCATTTAACTTGCCCTCTTTGCTCCACTGCAGCTACCTCCTTTAACTTCTGGAACATACGAACCACCTTCCCCACTTAGAAGAACAAATCGCCTGGGTGGCAGTGGGTTGAGGCCTCTGCCCAGGGTCCTGGGATCAAGCCCCGAGTTGGCAGGCTCTCTGCTCAGTAGGGAGCCTGCCTCTCTGCCTGCTTGTAATCTCTTGTTTGTTGAATAAATAAATAAAATCTTTAAAAAAAAAAAAAAAAAAGAACAACAACAACAAATCCATGCTGCTGCCTTGGTGCATGTTCCCTTTCACGCTCCCAGATTCACGCCCATTCACCCCCGACATCTCAGCTTATATAGCCCATGAGTTATTTCCTCTGGGAAGTCCAGAGTGGGGGGAGGGCCCTGTCTTATGCACACACAGCCTCTGCTATGTTTTCTCTCTGTGGCACTTACTACAAATTTTGTTCACTATTTGCAATCAATTATCTAAGGTCTCCAAGGCTTCTTCAACTAGTCTAGGCTGTACACTATAAACTGTATGAGGACAGGATACCAGACTCCTTCATTCACTCTCTATCTATGACTTGGAGCCCAGTCCCTGAGATCCAGACAGCAGTAGGCCAGTATTTATTGAGCAAATATTCAGTCAAGGTCCTGCAGAGAACAGAACTAATAGGATGTATATACACAGACAGACACACAGACACACAGACACACACACACTTACCTATCCAGGGCCGGGGCGGGGGGGGGGGGGGGGGGGGGGGATCGATAAGGAACTGGTGCAGGTGATCAGGAAGACTGATAAATCACAAGATCTGCAGAGTGAGTCAGCAAGCTGGAGACTCAGGAAAGCCAATGGTACAGTTCTAGTGCAAGTCAAAAGGCCAGCAGACCCAACACCTGGATAGAGCGGATGTTCAGTTCGAAAAAGGCAGGAAAAAGCCAATGTCCCAATCCAAAGGCAGTGAGGCAGGCAGAATTCTTTCTTCTTCAAAGGGTCAGCATTTTTGTTCTATTCAGGCCTTTAGCAGATTGGATGAAGCCCACTGACATTAAGATAGATAAACTAACTGGTCTACCAATTTAAATGTTGATTTCAGGCAAAATAAAAACATCTCTCACAGAAACATCCAGAATAATGTTTGACCAACTATCTGGGCACCCTGTGGCCCAGTTAAGTTGACATACAATTAGCTATCACATTGAGTTAATAATAACTGAATAATGGGGGGAAAAAAAAGGTTTGTGCAATTAATCTATCAAGTGTCAGAGACTATCGCCAAAGTTTACTTTTTTCATTTGGCAGAAAAGTATACAGCATCTAATTCATCAGTGAACTCAGTCATTAGCTGGGCTGGGGTCTTGAAAGATAACTATCACTAAGTATTTTTCTTTGTGTCTATTAGCTCTATCCTCCCAACAACTTTGTAAGGCTAAGAGAGGTTATATAACACGTCCAAGACCACACAGCCAGATATTGGCAAAGATATGACCAGGGTGTCTGAGTGCCTCAGTCAGTTAAGTGTCTGCCTTTGGCTCAGGTCATGATGCCAGGGTGCTGGGATCGAGCCCCAAGTTGGGTTCCCTGATCAACGGGAGTCTGCTTCTCCCCCTCCCTCTGCTGCTACCCCTGCTTGTGCTCTAATAAAACAAAATAAAATAAAATGACAGGAACCTAAATTTGTCTTCATAGCTCAAGACTTTATTACTTTTAAGAGCTTCCCGTTAAGAAAACACAAACAATACAATTTCCCAAAACTGAACAACAATGTGTAGCTCAGCCATTTTTTAAGCAAGTTATATAAACTCCTCAGTATCCAGTTTCCTCATGTGTTAGAAAAGAGTAAAAGCACCCCCCCTTTAAGGAGTTGCTGGAGGATTCATGGAGCTGTAGAATTTAGCATGCTACCTAGACATTGCAGATGCTCAGTAAATGTTAACTTGTAATATCGCTTGATTTCCATGGGCTTTTACTGGCATCTGTTCTTGCAGGCTTCCAAACTCCTATAAAATCCTTTGGGAATATTTCTGCTCACATGTGTTCAAAATTCAGCCCACTAGCCACTGCCTCATGGCACCTGTAGTCCTCTTCCTCTCCATCATGGCTGGACCCCAACACACCACGTAGCTATACACATGTACACATATTCCACCCTTCATAAAACAGTCCCTTATGCTCCAGGAGTCCCCCAGGACCTGACCAGAGATCATTATCTGACCTTTTCCCTTTCTTCCTCCTCTGAACAGACCCTTTCAACCCAAGCAACCCTTGGAGGGTGAGGAGCAAGGAGAAAGGGGGCAGGGCTTGCTTCTCGAAGAAGACTGTCTCTTCTCCACAGTATATTCTTGTCCTAGATTAACTGACCATGCAAGCATGGGTTTATTTCCGGGCTTTATATTTTATTCCATTAATCTATGTGTTTATTTTTGTGCGAAAAATTGTGTGTATTTTAAATTTGAAAAAAAAAATTGTGGGAACCTAGCCTCTTATCTTTTGGGGAAAAATTCCAAATTGGCTTCTCCTGAGTTGATCTTGATAAATGTTCTGCTTTCCATACATGGTAGGGCAGGTGCTGGGGCCTGTTTTTCCAGCCATGGTGACAGATTTGCAGTGGTTATCCACATCCTATCACCTGTTCCAAGGGCAGGTCAAGAGAACATTTTTTACTATGACTGGCCAGCTTAGAGCACAAGTTGAGACCAGGAAGCAACGGAAAACAGACCGAACAATAAGGAGGTTGAACCTTTGGCCTTTCTCAACAGGGCCCTTGGCCTCAGACTTTCACCTCTGCCATATGGCCACAGTGCGTGTGGTTGGCAGTCAATTCAAACACAATGACTAAAACTTCAGGTTAACCAATTGAGTGTCCTGTTGCTGTTTTGTTCCAATGGATTTCAAAACAATTTCAATTCTTATACTCATCTCAATGTGAAAATAAGAATTTACCTCTTAACAACTATCCATGAAAAAAATAAAACAACAGCTATATTGCTGTTGTTTTATTATATAATATAAAACATATATAACATATATATTTATATATACATATATATAAATATATAATATTTATATTGTGGAAAGTATTGCTGGCAGGTTGGGCTCCCTAGAAATAATAATAATAAAACATATATAACATATATATTTATATATATGTATATATATATTTTTACATATACACATATATATAAATATATAATATTTATATTGTGGAAAGTATTGCTGGCAGGTTGGGCTCCCTAGAAAACAGAATCAGAGATGGAGAATTACATGCAAGAGGTTTATTGGGGAATGATATAGGTACCAACACCTGTGTGGAAACAAAGCGGTCCACTGAGGCAACGGGAGAAACTGAGCTGCAGGGCAGTCACAGCAAAGACCTCAACTGATCCCTTTGGGAGTTCTGGAGCTGGGATGGCCCTGGGGAGATGTCCTGAAATAAGGCAAGGAGGCTGAAACTTTCTACCCCCACATTAGCCAGTCATGGGATTTTGACAGCTCCTAGGAAATGGTCATGATCTTAAACTATGTGGCTTTTCTTTACCAGCACTGGGGGAGTAGGAGGACACAGGTGTGAGCTGTTAGCCAGTCACAGTCCAGCTGCAGTCCTGAAGTGAGCATCTGGGCAGCATACCCCGTGCCGACCACAATGAGAATTACATATCTTTTCACTCTCTCCAGAGAAATGTCTATGTACACCTAGCAGACAATAAAGACGATTTCCTAAACGAAGAGTGGACTATTAAAAAAAAAAAAAAAAAGAAGAAAAGAAAAAAAAATCATGAACCATGGAACTTTTTACCAGAGGTAAGATAGCATGTCCCTGCCAAGACAGTGCAGCATCTTATACTCAGCACAAAACTGATCCCAGCTTCCCCACTGCCCCCAATTAAAAACAGCCCAGCCCTGAATCTCGTGCAAGTTACCCACTCTCTCTGCTCCTACCCAGCACTCAACAGTCCTTTCACAAATGCTAATGACTACAAAGTGAAATGCATTTCATACAAGAGAACCTACTACACTTGCTCCATGTGACTTCTGCATATTAGCTTTTATATGACTGCCAATGGATGGAATGAACAGAGGAAGAAAATTTTTATATGGAAATCTTTTTTGTTGTTTGTTTTTTGGGGGGTGGGTGGGGGAAGAGTGCATGAGTGCATGGGTGAGCAGGGGAAGGGGCAGAGGGAGAGGGAGAGAGAGAATCCCAAGCTAGATCTATGCCCAGCATGGAGCCCAACACAAGATCCGATCTCACAACCCTGAGATCATGATCTGAGCCAAAATCAAGAGTTTGATGCTTAACCTACTGAGCCACTCAGGTGCCCCGTATGGAAATCTTTATGGCAGACAAACGGTCTATTATTGGGTCTGTCTTTTCAGCAGAGCTTAAAGGTCAAATTGTTGTTTTATCATGACATCTTCATGCTTTGTGCAAGCTAGAGACTCTCCCGAAGGGTTATCCAATGGAAGAAAGAAATTGTTGGGACCTGGCAGAACTTCTGCGTCTCACACTGAATGTTATGAAACCATGTGTCTCTTCATTTACAATGAGGAGAGTCAGCCGTCTATTCAGTTATGGTATGATCATTTTAAATGATATTTTAAAATATATATAGTGTAAATTTGGAGGGTGAGGAGCAGGGAGAAAGGAGTAGGGCTTGCTTCTCACAAGCAGTTTCCAAAGGTGGACAGATAAAATGTTGACCTGTCAACATGTCAACCCCAGGGTAGTGACTTCAGAGAAAGCTGTGGGGAAAGCAAGTTCTGTATGTACATCTGTCTATCTGATGTGACATCAATGGTCCCACCCTCGACAAGGTGCTGGATGGTAGAACCTATTTGAGGTGTTTTCTCAAATTCCTTGACCTCATCTATACACCCAGACCCAGGTTAATTAACCTGACAACATTTGTAAGTCTAAATCTCCATGGAAATTTTAAAAAAGAAGAAGAAAGAGAGAAAAAGAAGAAAGAAAAAAAGATTAAAATGCAGGTGAAACTCAAAGGCAGGAGGAGTAAACCCACTTAGCAAATAATCAGGTCATCATCAGGGTCCTGCATTTCTTTTTTTCTTTAATATCCTTGAGCCTGGTTTGTGGGTTGAAAATGGCCAGGTTTTTCTGGCCCTTTCAACCAATTTCTCTCAGAGGCTGTATCTGATCCCTTGCACATATTCCCAGCTGTCTGCCTTCCTGAGGTAAACACATTCCTGAAAGGTTATATGTGAACACAATGTTTGTAGAACAAATAATACTTCTCCACTGACTTTCATTCTGATCTGAAAACACTGATCCCTAGTGTTTTTTATCATCACTTCTAATCTCTCTCTTGTGACAAGTGAGTCACCCATAAGGTGAAGAATTCTTTTTTAAAGTAAGCAAATGTCCCACCTATTTTGTTTTCAACAAAAGAGGCACCTAGGGGTGCCTGGGTGGCTCAGTGTTAAGCCTCTGCCTTCAGCTCAGGTCATGATCCCAGAGTCCTGGGATGGAGCCCCACATCGGGCTCTCTGCTCAGCGGGGAGCCTGCTTCCCTCTCTCTCTCTGTGCCTGCCTCTCTGCCTATTTATGATCTCTGTCTGTCAAATAAATAAATAAAAATCTTAAAAAAAAAAAAAAAAAGAGGCACCTAAAAATGGTATGGGCTTGTGGTCCCAAAGGAGTCCAACCTGAACTCACCTCCTTGCCGGCAGCTAACAGCTTGGACAATGCAAACTTCCCTCTCTGCTGTGCTGAGTGCTGTACTGGTCTGCTAGGACTGCCTTTACAATGCAGACTGGGTGGCTTAAACAACAGAAATTTAAATTTATTATCTCACAGTTCTGGAGGCTAGACATCCAAGATCCAGGTGTAGATAGGTTTCTTTGGAGTTCTCTCTCTCTCTCTCTCTCACTTGTAGATGGCCATGTTCCCCCTGTCTTCACATGGTCTTCCCTCTGTGCTTCACTGCATCCAAATTTCTTCTTCTCACAAGAACACCAGCCATAATGGATTCGGACCTACCTATATGACCTCATTTTACCTTAACTACTTCTTTAAATACAGTCACACCCCCAGGTACGGAGGTTAGGACCTCAACATATGAATTCTGATGGAACGCAATTTAGCCCATAGCATTAGCTAAATAAAAAATATATTTGAATATCCTTCTGCATAAGAAGAGAGAGGGAAAGATCATTTACAAATATCTTCCTAAGTAAGGAATGACTCCGTAAAAAAGTTAGCTTCTTCTGGGCATCTCATCTCTTCCCTTCTCTGGATAACAGTAATGCAGGGGTTCCCAAATGGTCTAGCAGAATCACCTGGACTGCTGAGTAAACACTGATCACCTGCCCCACCCTCCAGAGTTTCTGGTCTACAAGGCCTGGGGTGACCCTGAGAATCTGCATTTCTAAGAGGGGGTGCTGTAGACTACACATGGAAAACCACTGTAGGGCTGTGCGATTATGGGTGTCATCTTACACCTCCCCTCCCACTGTTGCCTTCCTGAGCACTTTGATGGCATTCTCTCTCTCTCTCTTTTTTAAATTTTATTTTTTTATTTGAGAGGCAGAGAAAGAAATCACAAGCCAGTGGAGGAGGGGAGGTGCTGAGGAGAGGGAGAAGCAGACTCTCTGCTGAGCAGGGAGCCCGACATGGGGCTCCATCTCAGGACCCTGAGATCATGACCAGAGCCAAAGGCAGACACTTAACCAACTGAGCCACCCAGGTGCCCCAATGGCATTATCTCTGGAGCAACTCAAGTCTCCAGCACACTCATAGTGTAGCAAGCAGAAGCATGACCGTTGTCCTTATTTTAGGGAGGAGCCAAGTCCGACTCAGAATGGTTTCGGGCTCCCTCAGTGTTGCAGTTAATTAATGGCACAGCCATCTGTTGGTCTTGTTCTCTCCACTAACCTGCAACCATCAGGATCAGAGAGAAAACAGAATGAAAGATAACTGGGTTTTTCCCAGTATATATAAAAAAATCACTACTAAGAATGATAATGGTTATTCTCTGCTAAGTGTTCATTATCTCCAGGCGCTGCTCTGTTTCACTTCTACTATGCAATTTAATTCACTCAACCATAAGAAATAGGCACTATTATTAATGCCCACTTTACAGATAAGGAAACTGAGGCTCACGGGGTTTAAAAAACATATCCAAGGTCACATAATAAAAAAAAAAAAATCAGTGAAGCCTGGACATAAATCCGGATGAGTCTGATCATGGAACCTATGTTCTTAGATACTACTCTTGTAGAAGGGAAATCAATGGCCTTTTCTAAACTCTCACTACCCTTCAGTTCCTGGTAATCTGTATCAAGAGCTGGGCTTTGTGATGAGAATGGAGATGAGCAGAGAGAGTGAACTGCTAACCCAGTGTCAAAGCTGGTGGTAGAGGCAGGTGGCTAGACCTCCCCAATAAATGAAGGATAGGAGCTGGGGGACACAAGGGTCTGGAAACTTCCTTCTTTCATACAAAGGTAACTAGGTGGGAAGTTTTGCCGTAATTTTAATGAATGAATCAATCTTCCCTTACTTCTGAATGCTTGCTTAGTGTCACTCCCTCCCTTTTCCTTACATATAATGTCTAGTCTACCTTTTTCCATAGCCTGTCTTCCTTTACCCACTGCTCCCAGTTCCTTTAAAGTTTCTGAGGGCAGGGGTTTTGATAGCTAAAAGGCTACATGGACATTTCACCTATATTGAGTTTTCTTCATTTCTCTCCTTCCCTCCCTACAAGAGGCACCATGGAACTCATCGTTAGGCTAATAGGTAACCTCAGGCTTTGTGGGTGGCCTCCCAGGTAAATATTTTCTTTGGTTCCCATGACATATCCCTTCTCAGATTCTCAGAGTCTGTGACTCGTGCGTTTGGCATTCCCATATCTGCTCTCTTGGTTGCCCACCTCCTAATGAAAGCATTACCTGACACAGATAAAGAGTAAACTGAATAAGAGGAAACCTTTTCTGGTGCCTCCTCTGAGCCAGGATCTGTGCTAGTGATTAATATATGCTTCTCCACCACGCCTTCCCAGCACATCCCTGAGATTGGTATCATTCATCTTTACAGAAGAGCGGGGGTTACAGAAGACCTAGGCCACACAGCCTCTCCGTAGCAGCACCAAGATGCAGACCTGGGTCTTCCTCACTCTGTTGTCCATCTCTTTCCTCCATTTATCCTAAAGAGAAGTTGTTTCACCAGCCACTGCAAAGGCGACTCTGACCCCACCACTACTCCTCTTGGGCATTTGAGTATATTCTGCAGTCCCTCTTCTGAGCAGAGAGGAAAGCCCAAATCCTCAGAGACTTTACAAACTCAGAAATATGGAAAAAAAATCATCATCTCACAAAAAATGCCTCAAGTTTCACTCTACTTCTAAAGTGGATCATGGAAGCTGTGAAATCCAGGACATTAAAAATAATAATAATTGGATTAATAGGATTTCTTAAACATCCACCATGTTCCAAATGTGCATATTTTTAATATTTATGCATAGCCTAGCACTTAGGAATAGACTGGACTCACACTGTTTTGATATCTCAAGTTTGCATTTACTAGCTCTGGAACATTGGGAAACTTTCTTTTTTTTTTTAAGATTTTATTTATACATTGGACAGAGAGAAACACTGTGAGAGAGGGAACATAAGCAGGGGGAATGGGAGAGGGAAAGGAGACTCCCTGATCACCAGGGAGCCCCATGCAGGCTCGATCCCAGAACCCTGGGATCATGACCTGAGCCGAAGGCAGAGGCTTAAGGCCTGACTGAGGCACCCAGGTGTCCCATTATTGGGAAAATTTCTTAACCTCTCCTTGTATTTTCTCATCTGTAAAATCGGGATGAGAACTATACTCACCTCATAGGGTTGTTGCAAGATTCGTTAAATTAATATATGTAAAACACTCAAAACAGTGCCTAACACTTAGTAAGAACAAGAGAAGTGCTTTTTGTTATTAAAATCTCACAACAGCCTTATTGCTACTACATAGTTTCATATATGAGGAAACAGCTTGGTTGGTTAAGGATTAAGTTAACCTGGCATGGTAGGGATTCAGACCTAGGTGTGTCAGCTTCTAGACCCCGGGCTCTGAATGAGCCCACAGTGACCTTTACCCCCACTATAGCAGAGGAAAGTCAAACACAAGCTGAGGAAAGCTGTTGTCTCATGGTGCACTGTAAGCCCCAAACAAGGCCATTGCCCTGGGTATGCTCATTTGCAACTCTCTGACCATGACCTTTGCCCACTTAAAGAGCCAATCCCAAGGCAGCCTCGGGTAAAGGGGTGAGACAAAGGTCTTTTGATTGTGAAAACAATGGAAAGGGGACAAGACCACGTAGCTGAGGGGAGGTGTGTGGGGTGGGGGTGGGGGGTTGTTTATCACTAGGGAATCAATGCTAAAGGCTACTATAGTCAAGAACCAGAGCTCCCCAACTTTTATAATCAAACAACCTTGGTCACTGCTGGGATCAGAGTTCACCGCAGGCTGTTCAGATGCCCTGGCAACAAACTTCCACAGGCCATAAACATCCCCTTCAGACTGAAGGAAAGGTAGGACAGGATACCAAGGCCACAGGCTCCTTAGGAGGCGAACAAGCACAGGAAGACGGATTTAACACCTGACATTTCCATGCCTCTCTCTGACATTTGTGTTCCAGGTCTTAGAAAAATTAGTGTTGCCCTATAGACTCTTAAGTACCACTTCTCAACAACCTTGGATTCTAGCCAATCTCCAAAATGGAAGACACTCTCACATGAGACCAATTAAAATATTTACACCAGCGGAGGAGAGCTCCATTGATGTACATTTTTGAGTCCAGGATGACTTTTTTTTTTTTTAAAGATTCATTTATTTTAGAGAGTGTCTGGGCACATGCATGGGGGAGGGGCAGTAGGAGGAAGAGAATCCTCAAGCAGTGAGTGCTGAGCCTGCCGCAAAGCTCAGCCCACCACAAGGCTCAGCCCACAACCCCAGTAGAAATCCAGAGTTAGGCACACAACCACATGAGCCACCAAGGCACCCCTCATGATGACTTTAAAACAGAACAAAAGTTATGAGACATACCTTTATGTCATCATTAAATACAACTAGTATCTTTGTTGAAAAAGCATTTTGCAATTTTGTATGCATTTAGAGTATGTTATTGTAACTTTCACAAGTAAATGAATTTTGGGTCAAAAAAACAACACTCTAGGAAAGCAGTGGGTAGGGAGTAGGAGAGACGCTCAGCAAACAGAAATAAAGTATTTGCTTTGAGTCATGCTTTCATTTATCTCAAGGGGAAACAGAGGGGATGCATCACACCCCTGGGCCCACTCAGAGGAACCTGGATTCAAAGCCCAGCTCTGCCCAGGTAAGTACCTTGGGTGGATTCCATGAGGCACCAGACCTTATCTACAAAATGAAGGTAACAGCATTCACCTCTGAGAGGTGTAGATGAGATAACATATGACAAATGCCTAATCGTAAGGATGGCCCAGTCTTGGCTCAAAAATGTCACTTTTCTTCCTCCTACACCCCACCTCTTAACTATTCTACCCCCAAACAGAATTAGTTGCCCATCCTTTTGTTGTACCCACAGTTGATATGCTCTTTATTTGTATCTCTGGCATTTAGAGCAGCACTCAGGTGCTTAGTAAACATCTGTGCACCCAGATGTGGTTACGGCGTGACTTATATCCCTACCAAGAAGTCCCGGGGACAGGAACCATGTCAGCCAGCATCAAGTACGGTTGTGTTACCAAGTGTTGCCCCTCCCATTTTGTAAGGTACACAAACACATCAATCTTCAGCAACCAGGCAAGTGACTCAAGTCAGCTGAATTAAGATAACAAGAGTGGTAAAGTCTGTGACAAACTGGACAGGATCTCCCTTAGAGGCACTCTGATTCAAATAAACAAAACACACTTTTCTGGCCAAACAAAACCATCTGCCCACAGGATCTACCCCTCTGGCCATAACTGGCAGCCATACACAGAGATTCACATTGACAAGTATTTTCTTATACATTATTTCATTGGAAATGTCAGCAACCCTCGGAAGGAAGCATTGTAGAGTTCATCTTACAGGTATCTGACAGAGGGCGAAACTAAGGCTCAGACAGAGTGATATGTCCAAATCAAACAAAGCTAGTGCGTGGCCGACCAGGGATTCGAATCTGTCTTCTAACGTCAAACTACACCCCTGCTTCTCCTTAACACCACACACTGCCCTTGATATGTTGCTGTTTCTCACCCCCATAGTTTTTCTGAAACAAAAACCAAATCCCACCAAAAGGTTAAACCCGTGTCAGATTTACACTCTAATGACCGCCATGAGTCATAGTCCATCTAGAACTGAAACGGGTGTCCTTGGAAATGGTGCCTTCTTTGCAAGTAGAGGGACATATTTTATACAGGTTGTTCACACCGGGAATACGGTCGGGGGTGCCAGACAGAAGAGGTGCTAAGAGGAACAGTGAACAGATTAAAAGGAGGAACTCTGCACCTGAATAGTATTGAGGACCCAGGCTCCTTAAATCTATGTGAACAATCTTTAAAGGAACTGGAGTCTGTAAAGAGAGCAAGAAAATCAAGGTAGAATCTTAGCAACTAGACTAAACAAGAGTCTGATTACCCTAGGCTACGTGTGTCCAAGGGAAATAAAATGTGGCCTACATATATAACTTTACATTTTCTAAGTAGTCACATTAAAAAAGCAAAAATAAACCAGAGAAAATAATTTGAATAATATATTTTGTTTAATTCAATATACCTAAGATATTATTTTAACATGTAATCAATAGGAAATCATTAATGAGATATTTTATATTCTTTTTTTTCATAGTGCTTTGAAATCCAGGATGTATTTTACATTCACAGCTCATCTCGGTTGCACTGGCCATATTTCAAGTGCTCAGCGGCCATGGGGCTAGTGGCTGCCATACTGGACGGCATATCTGGGCCAAAGAAACTCCTAGAAGTGTGTATTTCTGGTTTAGTGGAAGTGAATAATGTAGTTGAAAGCTAGATTGGACAGCATTCTTCAAGGTCACAGAGAGCCCTCATTTCTAATCTTGCTAGTTTGATTTCAAGACAGGTCTCTCAGAGCCACCTTCAAACTTTGCCACCATTTGGGGGACAGCTGTGTCAGTTTCCAGCCAGTTGCTCTGCAAAGCCAATCAGAGGCCATTGTGTTTGGCAACCTGTTTTTGCCTTGCAACAGTGCAATCCTCAGCATGTCCCCTTTCAAATACCTATTATTCTAGTTCTTTCTTCAGTGGTGCTGTGACTGGCAGTGATTAGGGTGACATTTTTTATGTGCCTGAGTTCACAGAGCAATTACATAGTGTGAGTGGCATAGTGATTCAGAGGCTGTATGTAAAGACTAGAATTGCTACATTTGCATGTCTCTGAATAATGAGATTCCTATCTCCATTAAACGGCAATGAGGTAGAAATTGATAGCATTATTAACTATTGACACAGTAAGCACAATTTTCTATTCTCTCCCTTTCCAGCTGATTTCAAAGATGCTAAAAGCTAGAAGAGGCAACCAGAGACCATGAAGTTGCCCACACTGAGTCCCCTTAGCAACTCTACCAAATAGAAATTCTGCAGAGCTAGAGATTTCCACACCTGATCAGTAAATCTTCTGGCTGCTTCCCAGAAGAGAGTCCACACACAATCCAACCCCATCTCATGGTTTCATTTGGGAAGAGACTGCAGCTTAGAGGCGAGATCTGTCCAAGGTCACAAAGAGAGAAAGAAGGCTAGAAGACAGAGGACTCCAACAAGAGCCACTCCTCCTCTGAGTCTCATCCCCTAGCGCTGGTGGTAGCTTTGGAATAACAGAGTCCCATCTTCCAGTCTAATTGCGTATTGTACATTCTGGTCACACACCCCTCTTTCTGCTGAAGAGATGGAGAAACCAGCTGAAATTATAATTTGAGTCCCCAAACACAAAGACCTTTTCAGTTGACTAGAAATGAGCCCTAACTAGCCACTGAATCAACAAACATCCATTTTTGCAGCAATGAAATAAATACATGGGGAGATAGTTAAGGTTATGGTGGTTATAAAACAGGGAAAGGGAAAGCTGTGATTAAGTGTTTATATGGCTCTGCCATAAAAATAAAACATTTTCCCATCAGCCACGTGGCAGTGACATTTTTTATAACAAGGGCAAGATCAAGGTAATTCTATCCAAAGGGACCCTTTAAGAAAACAGGTCATCGGTGTAGCAACCCACAGATGCATAGCACAGAGTGCTTCGCTAGCAACGTTGTGGTACAGAAGGAAGAAAAACTCGCTTCAGTGAAATCCTAACACAACAGTGCTTTAGCCGTGGAGTAAACAACAGCAGACAGCATGAAGGTTAACCGCCTCTGCATAGAAGAGGAGATGGAGTAAGATTCGTCATGTGTACAGTAGCATCAGCTTAACGTCTGTCACAGTGAAATGAATGCATGAACAGCTGTAACAGCGAATGCCATTAATAAACATGATGGTGAAATGGGCTGGGTTGAAGCATTATTATTTATTATATGCTAAAATGGAGTGTTTGTGATGTATCTTAAAAGTGCTGAGTGTCTTTAAATAGCTAGAAGGGTCCATTACCTCCTTACCCCCATCAATAATCAAAGACGTTGTCCCAGGAGTCAAAGCTGAAGGAGTTTCTGGATAGCATAAAGCACAAGAAAACTGGGACATATCAGCAGTATGTAAAAGAGGTTGTGAAGTCCTTTGGGTCTCCACTTAAACCTCTCTGGGTTCAGCGAGGACTTTCTCCGAGCCCGTGGTCTTAATGAACTACCCCGCTATAAGTGACCATACTTCTCTATACTGTTTCATATGGTATGTTCATTACAAGTATGTACTTAGAGCCTGTCTTCTCCATGAAGAGGATCAGGGCAGACGCCTAACTGTCTAACACAGCTAACTCACTGATTCAAAAGGCACCCACAGAATACCTACAGCTAGGCGCCATGCTAAGTGCAAGGGTTACAGCAGAGAACAAAACAATCCTGTGTTCCCGCAGCTTATACCCAACTAGGGAGAAAAAGACCATCAACAACTCAACAAACAAGCTGGTCTCATAATTAATATGTGTTCTACACAAAGCAAAGGATAATGAGATAGAGAGCAGATGCATGAGAGGCTAGTCTCTCTGAGGACATATAATGAAGGAAATCTGAATGTTGCGAAGTTCTGGGGGAGGACACCCCAGTCAGCCAGAAGACAGGTTGGAGGAGTCTTAAGATGGGAATCAGTCTCTATGACTGGAACTGAGTGAGGGGGAGAGGGAGTCAAGGATGTAGATTGGACAGGACTGCTTCCTTGGATCACAGCAAATGCTCGATAAACATTTGCTGAATGAAACAACAACAACAACAAAACATTTGTTGAATGAATGAATAGGTACATGTCAGCTATTAGGGCAGGTGGCCCATAATTCCTGCTGCCTTGGGCAAAAGTGTATGTGACCAGCATAAAAAAGTGGAACCTAGAAACTTGAAACTTCATGAAAAACACAGCAGGTAAAGAGGATGAGGGCTATGCACTCACAGAAAATAAAAACGATATTCAAGGCAATTTATAATAAACTCCAAAGTGCTACAAAGGAATGTAGGGACAAGCAAGTTAATTGCAGGCTGACATCATATGGGGCAGGTTCCTGAAGGTAGGAAATGTGATGGGTCTTGAATCACACATACACATTAGGTGGAATGAACACAGGGAAGGGAGAGCATTGCAGGAAAATCAGTCTTCTCATGTTATCCCAAAGGAGCCACCACATTTAGTTTTGGGACATGATGTCAGTCCATACTATGCTAGTCAGACAGACAAGGGGGACAGTTACATGCAGGGAATACAGAAGCTGGCATCACGACTTCCCTCCTTTAGGCTCAGGCTGCTCCCTTGGAATTCACAGGCTCCAACCTGAGTGGAAAATTACCTACCTTCAACACAGAGTGAAGCTGATGAGAGCTTAGGATCTATAAAGTATGTTTTAATTCTCTCATTTTCCGGAAGCTCACTAGCCTGCTAGTCTTCTTGTGGTGGTTTAGTTCCGCTTTAGCACTTTTTTAATTAAACCCATTTGGAAGCTGTCCAGGCTAATCTAACACCATAAAGTCTGTAACAGATGAGTCACAGGGCCACCACCCAATAGGCTCAAGCCAGAAACCAGGTACCCTCCTATCCTCCACCCACCTTACTTTCAAATCCATCTTTCTGCCCCTTCCTCACCACCACTACCTTATTCAGCCCCTTGTCGTCTCTTGCCTGAATCCCACCCCACTTCCAGCTCATTCTAAACATTCCTCTCCACTCCCCATAACCTGAATGACTGCTCCCATATTCACCATTATATATATATACACAGCCTTCATGATTTGCCTACTTTCCATTCCCATCTCCCTCCACACTTCCCAAACATCCCAAGTTCAAGAAAACCAAGCTTTTTACACTTTTCCCCAAACCCCATGCTGTTGGGAGACTCTATGCCTTTGTGCTTGCAGTCCTCTCTGCCTAGAATACCCTTACCCAATCCTGTATGGCTGCCTCTGATTCATCCTTTAAGACTCAGCTCAGGTATCACCTATTCTGTGAAGCTTTCCCTGATCACCACTGTTTATTATTCAGGTTTCTCCAGAGAAACAGAAGCATTGGGCTATGAACACAGAGGGAAAGAGATTAATTTTAAGGAATTGGTTCATGTGATCATGGAAGCTGGCAAACCCAAAAATATAGGATTGGTTGGCAAGTTGCAGATCTAGGGAAGGGCAGGTGCAATAGTTCAAGTCCAAAGGCTGTCAGGCTGGAGATGCAGGAAGAGCTGGTGCTGCAATTTGGGATGAAGGCCATCTGCTATAAAATTCCCTCTTGCTTGGGAAAGGTCAGTCTTTTGTTCTACTCTGGCCTTCAGCTGATCGGATGAGGCCCACCCACACTGTGGATGGCAATCTACTTTAGTCAAAGTCCACTGATTTAAATGCTAATCTCGTCTAAAACAATCCCCTCACAGAAACACCCAGAACAACATTTGACCACGTATCTGGGCACCATGGATGAGACAAACTGACATGTAAAATTAAACACCACAATCTAGAGCAAGAATAGGGATTTTCCTTCTGTGATCCTGTAGCATTTCAAACAAAACTCTATGTTACCATTTACTATTTTGCTTCAGTTACAAGTAGACACATCAATCTCATCTTACATGAGTAGGGACCACATACTAGTCATATCTATATCCATTCTTAATACAGCATCAATAAACTAGTCAAATTAGTTAACTAAGTGAATTCACCAAGTGCTTTTATACCATTAGGACAACACTATACAAGCCTAGTCCTTACAGCAATCACCAGATATGGAATTACTGTTAGCTTCCATGAAAGGAAGTAAAAACAGTACAAACAAGTCATTAGCCCAACTTCCCACTGAGAGACCACAATTTCCAAGTTTCACTTGAAACTTTTGCTCCATGATTAACAAGGCATAAAGGATGCCCTGACTTCCTTCAGCTTTCTTGAGCAGTGGACAGACTATCCCAGCTCCCATGACCACTGACCAACAAGGCATTCCCTAGAGCAGTCTGAACTTGTACAACCATTCCATGACTCACCTGCTCATAAATGTCCCAGGCTCTTGGCTCAGAGCATTTGTGGCATAATAACAGTCAAGAGACCATAATTCCAAGCATGTATCATAAAGCTATTAGAACAAATTCTTACCATTACTTTGAAACCCAGGATTTAAGGTATGAAAGGCAAGACATCTTCAACAGCCAAGACAATGTAATTTCATTCTAGAACAAAGAGGTCCTAGTATTTGGTGAGATGGACTTCACAATAAAGATTTTGTTAATAGACACTGTATTATGCTGTAGGCATTGCTCCAGATGAGTTTATATGCATAAACTTATTTCATTCTTACAATAGCCCTCTGAGGTAGGTACCATTGTAGCTGTATTTTACCGATGAGGGAGGGCACCGGAACACAGATTAGGTAATGAGGTAAGGAAGCAGCTCAGTGGAACTTCAAACTAGTCGGGCTCTAAAGCCCACAGTCACAATACAGACTCCTTGGAGCACCTTAGAATCATTGGAGCAGATCAGGAGGAAATAAGGAGTTCTCAGAACATGCTCTTTCTCTATCCTATCTCTCTCAAGAGGTCTTTAGGACGTGCATCCACACATTCCACCTGTCACCCCCACCCCACCTCCTCCCCAATCCCACCTGTCACCCCCCACCTTCTCCCCACATCCTACCCATCACCCCCCACCCCACCAACTCTTGTAGCCTCACCTTTTGCTCTCCTTGTCTACATGCTACATTTCAGCCAAAGTTAATGTATTTTGGTCCCATCAACATCTCTTGCCTGCAAACCACATACATGCATTTCCTCCACTAGGACCCCACCCCTTACCCTGCCACTCGCCTTCACCTGAACCCTGTTTATTCTCAGGTCTCAGCATGTTAGCTTGGGGGGGGTAGCTCTCCTGGCCCCTCTGTCTGGATGGGTGCCCTTCTCCCTGTAGGCTCCTACAGTGCACTCTGAAGTCCTCACAGACCTTACCACACCTTATGGTAATTGCTTATTGAATGACCCGTCTCCTAACTGTGGCCTCCGTGTGATCATGATTAAATACTGGTCACCTAGCACATGTCTGACATTTGGTGGACACTTGATAAACAGCTGGTAGAAGGAGGAATATAAAACTGAACAAATGAAATACACGTTTATTACCTGCTTTTAGACAGGACACGTTTAAGACATTCCCAAAAGAATCTCTTAAGATTTCACCAAAAATTGATGCCCTCAGGACATCTTCTCCCCTAGCAACTGAAGACGCCCCTAAACTTCTCCAGCTAAGAAAAGAGGCTCCAAGAGCCAAGCACTAGGGATGCCTGGGTGGCTCGGTTGGTTTAGCACCTGCCTTCAGCTCAGGTCATGATCCCAGTGCCCTGAGATACAGGGCCACATCAGGCTCCCTGCGCAGCCAGGCAGTCTGATTCTCCCTCTCCCTCTGCCTGCCACTCCAACTATCCATGCTCTCTTTCTCAAATAAATAAAATCTTAAAAAAAAAAAAAGTAGCAAGCACTAATGACCTCTGAAGCTTTCAGTCTCCCATTTCAATCTCTGAACCCAAATATTATCATAATATATAATAGATAATATTATATTATTATCATAATATTCATTATCATTAATATTATCATAATATGTAATAGATAATATTATCTATTATCAGAAAGGACCTGGGATACTTTGGAAGATAGCTAGTCTCAGAGCAAAGTGCTTGGTAATAATCTAAGGTGAACTTAATCCTGAAGTACTTTTTAAAACAATGTCTGCTGGGACGTCTGGGTGCCTCAATTGGTTAAGCGGCTGCCTTCGGCTCGGGTCATGATCCCAGCATGCTGGGATCAAGTCCCACATCGGGCTTCTTGCTCAGCAGGGAGCCTGCTTCTCCCTCTGCCTCTGCCTGCCACTCTGTCTGCATGTGCTCGCTCTCTCTGACAAATAAATGAATAAAATCTTTAAAAAAAAATAAAATGAAAAATAAAACAATGTCTGGGTGTCACCCAGCTTTGGGGTTATAAACACATTGTCTACTGTTCATTATTTTTTCGCAAGTAATGTTCCATCATTGCTAACTACGCAAACAAGATTTTCATGATTCCCAAAGAGCACTCTTTTACTTATAGCACAGGATGTCATTTATGATGACAAATATTGAAGGATATTGTCTTCATCTTGAATATAGACCCTTCTGTCCTGGGACAGGAAGCTGTAAGTCAGAGATATGTGTTTTGCATAAGGTTGCATCGTTCCTCTTTCTGAAAGAGAAGAGGTAGGAACTACACTACATGATCTCTGAGACTTCCAATTCTTAACTTTCTAGGAGCCTGTGAAGTCATAAAGAAAGTGTGTATAAGCACTATTACTAAACAAATGTCTGAGCTCAATGGTGCCCCCCCCAAATTCATATGTTGAAGTCCTAACCACGAGTACCTCAAAATGTGCCTGGTTTTGCACATAGGGCCTTTAAAGAGGTGATTAAGTTAAAATAAGGATGTTAGGGTGTGCCCTAATCCAATGTGATGAGTGTTCTCATAAGAAGAGGAAATTTGGACACAGACATGCATGTGAACAGAGAAACGCCAAGGGAGGACACAGAGAGAAAGAAGGCAGCCATCTACAAGCTAAGGGGAGAGGTGAAGGAGCCAGCTCTGCACGTAACTTGATCTTGGACTTCCACCTTCCAGAACTATGAGAGAAGCAATACCTGTTGTTTAAACCACCAGTCTTTGGTATTTTGTTATGGCAGCCCTAGCAAACTAATAAAACACATGATTAAGAAATTTTATTTTTTTATTTTTTTTTAAAGATTTTATTTATTTATTTGACAGAGAGAAATCACAAGTAGATGGAGAGGCAGGCAGAGAGAGAGAGGAAGGGAAGCAGGCTCCCCGCCGAGCAGAGAGCCCGATGCGGGACTCGATCCCAGGACCCTGAGATCATGACCTGAGCCGAAGGCAGCGGCCTAACCCACTGAGCCACCCAGGCGTCCCGATTAACAAATTTTAGAGCAATATTAGAATCCCAGGGCAAGACGTGTTTTATCTGCCATTTTTGGCTAAGGATACTTTGAGTCTGCATTTGTAATATAAATACTTTAATTAAGTAGTGCTAATATTCATTAATTTTGGCTAAGAAATAATTTGGGTGGTGAATGCCATTAGGCCAATTTTCTATATCCATTCTCTATGGAGATCAGTTAAACCCCTTCCAAGTTTTTTCTTACATTTTAAGTTTTGTTCAGCTAAAGTCATTTTCATTTATTTAATTTTTATCAATAGTAAATTAAAATGTGTTGAATCAAATCTTATCAACAAACATTTATCAATCAATGTTTTGTCCAAATAAAATGTTATCAATTATCACCTTTTCTAAAGCTTTTGCTATGGCTATTATTTATTTATTTATTTATTTATTTGACAGAGAGAGAGAGAGAGATCACAAGTAAGCAGAGAGGCAGGCAGAGAAAAGGGGGGAAGCAGGCTCCCTGCTGAGCAGAGAGCCCAATGTGGGGCTCGATCCCAGGATGCTGAGATGATGACCTGAGCCGAAGGCAGAGGCTTAACCCACTGAGCCACCCAGATGCCCCGCTATGGCTATTATTTTTACTGAGGTCAAGTTTTTCCACGTCAAATGTTGACAAAATTTGATTCTTCTGTTAAGTTTTTAAAAAGTAACAGCCTTATGATGAGCACCAAGTAACATATATGATGGTTGAATCACATTATACTGCATACCTGAAATAATAAAACACCATATATTAACTATACTGGAAGTAATGGGGCACCTGGGTGGCTCAGTGGGTTAAAGCCTCTGCCTTCAGCTCAAGTCATGATCTCAGGGTCCTGGGATCGAGCCCCGCATTGGGAATCTCTGCTCAGCAGGGAGCCTGCTTCCTCCTCTTTCTCTCTGCCTGCCTCTCTGCCTGCTTGTGATCTCTCTCTGTCAAATAAATAAATAAAATCTTTAAAAAAAAAAAATAGGGTGTCCAAATGGCGCAGTTGGTTAAGCACTGACTCTCGATTTTAGCTCAGGTTGTAATCTCAGAATCATGGCACTGAGCCCTGCTTCAGGCCCTCGGCAAAACGGAGAGTGGGCCTGGGACTCTCTCAGGCCCTCCCTGCCCCAGTTCACACATATGCACTCTCTCTAAAATAAATAAATAACTCTTCCTTCCTTCCTCTCTTCCTCCCTCCCTCCCTTCCTTCCTTTGAGGAACAGAGGGAGAGGGATAAATAGACTCCTTGCTGAGCACTCCAGGCTCAATCTCACAACCCCAAGATTATGATTTGAGCCAAAATCAAGAGTCCTACACTTAGTGGACTGAGCCACTCAGGATAAAAAAGTGAAGTTCTTCAGTAAAAAATAAAGTAATAAAATACCTCCATGTTTTAAATAAAAATTAACCTCATTGAGTACATAAAGTTTATGAAGTATACAATTCACTGGTTTTTGTGTGTGTGTGTATCTACTGGGTTATAGTATCAAATTGCAGAACATTATTATCATCTCAGAAAGATATTCCCATTCCCCTCTCCATGCCCCTTGCTTGTGGCAACCAGTATCTGCCTTCTGTCTCTACAGATTTGCCTATTCTCAACATTTTGTATAAATGGAATCATGCAATACATGACCTTTCGTACCTGGTTTCTTTCACTTAATGTCTTCAAGGTTCATCCATGTTAAAGTATGTATCATTACTCCATTCCTTTTTATGGCCAAATAATATCCCATTGTATGGCTAGGCCATATTTTATTTATTCATCACTTAATGGACATTTGGGTAATTTCTACTTTTTGACTATTATGAATAATGAAACTTCATATACAAGTTTTTATATGGACATATATTTTTGGTTCTCTTGTATATAGGAGTGAAATTTTTAATCATATGGTAACTCCAGGCTTAACTTTTTTGAGGAACTGTCACACTATATTCCAAATTGGTTGCATCATTCTACATTCCCATTACCAATCTATGAGGGTTCTAATCTTCTCAATTTATATTATCGTTTATAATGTGCAGTTTTGGCTTTTTCAGCTGTTTTGTGTTTGTAGACACTACCACTAATATTCATTACAAAGTACAAACCACATGGTGACTTGCATTTATTCCTTAGCAAAGTCAAGGAAATCTAGGTATTCCAGGATGTTTCTATTGTCCAGAACTGGTCTACTGCGGGAATGAGAAAACTCATGGGCCAAGTCCAGCCTGCTGCCTGGTTTTGTTTGACCCACGTGCTAAGAACATCTTTTACATTTATAAATAGTTTCCCAAAAAATGAATAATATTTTGAGGTACATAAAAATTATATAAAATCCAGATAACATGGACACTAAGTAAAGTTTTATTGGAACACAGCCACACTTTATATTTACATATCATCCATGATTCCTGGTAAGTTAGATAGTAGAGGTGACTGATTCTCACCAGAAACTGTCCGGCACACGCAGCCTAAAATATTTACTACCTGGCCCTGTAAAGTAAAAAGTCTATCATATTGCCAATCCAATTCATCTTTATTTTTCAGATCATATCGTACTATGGGCAGCAACTGTCCAGATAGTCGTCCAGATAAAGCATATGGCAGCTATCCCAAATGTGGGCCTTAGTCTGTTGCAGTTGGTGAGCTATCATGATCCATAACAAGATAAGCACAGAAACTGAGAGTAAGCCTTAGACAATTATAGAAAATTGACAGAGTAATTTCATATCTGCTGAATCTAATACTTTAGGCCTGTACGTGTGTATGTCTTTGGGGTTTTAAAATTTCATTTATCTAGTAATTTATTTTTATTGCACTTCATTAAAGTTTGTTCACAGGTTGAAAGTTAAAAAAAAAAAATGGTCCTTTAACGTAGATAGCTTGAAAAGCAGTCAAACAGAGAATCAATGTCTTTAGAATCAAAAGAGTAGATGTGTTGGGACATAAGCATCCTGAGGGCATTTTGTCTGTTTTGTGCACCTCTGTATGTCCCAGCACATAGACAGTGCTTCATACAATACAGTGAGTTTTGAAAATGTACAAATCCAACACAACCCACTTCCTAACTCTAACTTTGTTTTTGTTTTTAATTTTTATGGGCACTATACATCGCTCAGAATCTGGAGCGAAGCCTGAGTTGAGATCCCAGCCTCCCCTTTTACTGGCCAAGTTACCCAACCTCCCTATAACTCTTTATCTGTAAAATGGGGATAAGAATAGTGTTTAAAGGGGCGCCTGGGTGGCTCAGTCAGTTAAGCGGCTGTCTTCAGCTTAGGTCATGGTCCCAGGGCCCTGGGATAGAGCCCTTTATGGGGATTCCTGTTCAGTGGAGAGCCTGCTTCTCCCTCGGCCTGCCACTCTGCCTAATTGTGCTCTCTATCTCTCTGTCAAGTAAGTAAATAAAATCTTAAAAAAAAAAAAAAAAGAATAGTGTCTAAAGAGTTATCAGGAGAGTCATCTGAGTTAATATATGTAAATTATTCAGACAGAAACCTAGCGCATAGTAAGAACTCCATAAATGCTAGCTATTATTACTGTACATATATGTAAAGTATCTGTTCATGAAGTGCCCACCAAACTTTCTTTATCAGCTGCCCAAAATGGTATGCGGCATACTCAACTTTAGAGGAAATATATTTGATATGCCCACCAAACACAAGACATCTAGCTTTTTAAAACGGTCTTACTAGGTTATGGTCACCAGATACTTCTGGCAAATTGTAAGATAATTATTTGTATGTTATTTTTTATGACTTTGTAAAATATTTCTCATAAATTCACTTTATATAATCCAAAAGCTTAATTTCAACTATCTAAAGTGCAGCCCATGAATTGGTGCAAACACTGGGTAGAAGTTCCAGTTCTGCCATCCCGCACACAACAATTACTCATCCCCAATCCTACACCAACTTTATAGAACACAAAATTTTTTCAGTTTATCTGAAGCCTGTGGCAGCCTCTTCTTGGGTGGGTTTCCAGGCACTGTGGTAACAGGGGCTACCCGAGGAATGACTCTCTTTATAGCTGTATATCAGTACAATATTCAGGGTTACTGGAAGAATGATAGCTCAACCAACCGCACAGAAAGTCTCCCTCTCCACAAACATTCTTACCATTCCCTGCTTCCTGCCTCTGGCTCTGCTCTGCCTTCAGCCTGCAATAAATCTCCCAGCCTCTGCCTACTAAGAACATAGACATCCTCCAAGGCTAGATACCAATACCACTTCTGTAGCAACTTCCCAGATCCTCTGCAGTCAGAACTAATAAAAACTGCAAAACTCTACGTTATCATTCTTGTTCAATGCCTGTCTTGTCCACTAAGTTGACTCCAGAGCCTTATAAATATCGAGTGGGAAAAGGATACCAAATAATATCCTCTAGGAAATTATTGATCAAAACATCAATAAGCTGTTATTTGTCTTCCAACACTGTCTAAATTCCATAAGGGCAGAAATGTTAACTGTCTTGGTATTAGCCAGGGACTGGCAGTAGTAGATGCTAAATAAATGTTGGTAGAATAAATGGAGGAATGAACACATGAGTGAATGAATGAATGAATGACCAAGACAGGATTAATCTTCATAAAGCAGAACCCTCTGATATCTTAGTTGAGCTGATCTCATTTCTCTCCACAGAAAAAAATCGGGGGAACCTACAAAATTACTTTACTTGAGACTTCCAATAATCAAGTTCTTCTTCCCCAAGATCAAAAGTAGAGTTGTTTATCATGATGTCACACACAGCATACACAGCATACTGATACTGAACTAGGAGGGGAGTTTAAGGAACAGATCTGTTTTTTCTTTACTTCCTTCAGACAATTTTAAATCATCTTCTTTTTCTGTAAGCTAATCTTCCAGTTGCCTAGGTTATTTCTCCTGTAATTTTCTCATGCTATTAGGGTCATCCATTTTGCAACATTTAAGGATTTCGTATACCTTGGTGACAATAGTCACTCCTGGATCAGGGTATCAGCAAGCCACAATACCCTGAGTAATCCTAGAGGCCCAGGCTCACACCATAAACCCCAGCCATGGACTGGGGTTATCCAAAGGTCAGGGAGCAACTAAACCACTGTTACTAACCAATTGTTTTTACACTCATTATGAACATGGGTGTTAACTTTCCAGGGACCTGAGAAAAGAGATGCCAAGGAGGCAGTTGAATGTCACTCTGCCTACGTTTTCACTGACCCTGTTTACCTATAAACTGTTCATAATGACTGAGATTCTAGAATCATAGATATTACAGCTAGAAAGGGTCATAGAGAGAGTTTTAATCTTTAACCTTTCAGAGGCAAAACCAAAGGCCTATAGTGGCCAGGCAGATTATTTAAATTGAAAGAAAATAGCATGTTAGAGCCTAAGGAGAACAGCAAAGAAGAGGCTCATCTGAAGAGCAGGGCAAGATGCTCACTCAGCTCAAGTGGCTGCTGCCAACTGGTATCTAAGACCCAACATGCCTAACCTTGTTATCCTTCTCCCCCATAAAGATGACCATTCAGATTTTCATGAGTTACCTCTTAATTTTTTAAACTGTCATAAAAATATGCATAATATAAAGTTTTCTATCTTGCATAGACCAATGGAACAGAGTAGAGAGTCCAGATATGGACCCTGAAGTCTATGGTCAAATAATCTTCGACAAAGCAGGAAAAAACATCCAGTGGAAAAAAGGCAGTCTCTTCAATAAATGGTGCTGGGAAAATTGGACAGCTATGTATAGAAGAATGAATCTCGACCATTCTCTTATACCATACACAAAGATAAACTTGAAATGGATGAAAAACCTCAATGTGAGGCAGGAATCTATCAACAAAATCCTAGAGGAGAACATAGGCAGTAACTTCTTCAACATCAGCCACAGCAATTTCTTTCAAGATATGTCTCTAAAGGAAAGGAAGCAAAAGCAAAAATGAACTTTTGGGACTTTATCAAGACCAAAAGCTTCTGCACAGCAAAGGAAACAGTCAACAAAACAAAGAGGCAACCCACGGAATGGGAGAAGATAATCACAAATGACACCAGAAACAAAGGGCTGATATCCAAGATCTATAAAGAACTCCTCAAACTCAACACACACAAAACAGATGATCATGTCAAAAAATGGGCAGAAGACATGAACAGACACTTCTCCAAAGAAGACATACAAATGGTTAACAGACACATGAAAAAGTGTTCATCATCACTAGCCATCACGAAGATTCAAATCAAAACCACATTGAGATACCACCTTACACCAGTTAGAATGGCCAAAATAAGACAGTAAACACCAAGTGTTGGAGAGGATGTGAAGAAAGGGGAACCCTCTTACACTATTGGTGAGAATGCAAGTTGGTGCAACCACTTTGGAAAACAGCGTGGAGATTCCTCAAAAAATTAAAAATAGAGCTACTCTATAACCCTGCAATTGCACTATTGGGTATTTATCCCAAAGATACAGATGTAGTGAAAAGAAGGGCCATATGTACCCCAATATTCATAGCAGCATTTTCCAAAATTGCCAAACAGTGAAAAGAGCCAAGATGCCCTTCAGCAGATGAATGGATAAAGAAGATGTGGTCCATATATACAATGGAGTATTATGTCTCCATCAAAAAGGATGAATACCCAACTTTTGTAAAACATGGACGGGACTGGAGGAGATGATGCGAGTGAAATAAATCAAGCAGAGAAAGTCAATTACCATATAGTTTCACTTATTTGTGGAGCATAAGGAATAACAGGGAGGGCATTAGGAGAAAGAAAGGAAAAGTGAACTGGGGGAAATTGGAGGCAGAGATGAAGCATGAGAGACTGTGGACTCTGAAAAACAAACTGAGGGTTTTGGAGGGGAAGGGGATGGGAGGATGGTTGAGCCTGGTGGTGGGTATTAAGGAGGGCACATATTACATGGAGCACTGGGTGTGGTGCATAAACAGTGAACCTTGGAACACTGAAAAAAATAAAACTAAATTTTAAAAAAATTATCTACCTTAAGCATAAGTGTACAGTGGTGTTGAGTACATTCATGTTGTGCAACCAGTGTCCAAAAGTATTTTCATTGCATAAAACTTAAACTCTACTCATGAAACAATTCATCATTTCCCATGTCCCATTTCCCCCAGCCCCTGGCATCCACCATTTTACTCTCTGTAAATGACAGAGTGAATTTGACAACTCTAGGGATCTCATACATGTGGAATCATACAGTATTTTCATTTTACAACTGGTGTATTTCACTTAACATAATATCCTCTAGGTTCATATACTGTAGCATGGGTTGGAATTTCCTTCTGCCTTAAGGCTGAATAATATTCTGTGTATGTATATACCACAATTCTTTATCCACTCATCTATTCACATTGTTTTCCATAGCAATTTATAAAGGAATGACACTAATTCAAATTTTGTAAAACAAAAAGCAAAAAACTAAAACATCATATAGCAAAATTCACACTTTCAAGAAGTATTTGACCCAGAGAACACCCTCACTTTACAGATGAAGAAACTAAAACCTGTATGTCAATATGCCCATAGCTGCATGTGGCTGGCTGGGGCCTGAGACAGAACTAGAATAAGATACAGAACTGGAGGGTGCAATGCTAATACAGACCGTTGAAATGTTTCTTAGAACACTCATCAGAGCCAAAACTCTGATATGTTAGAGGTTCCAACTTGTTAAAAATTCATGACTAGACTTGGTGACTTGCGGAGGAAAGAGGAAAGTACAATAACTCAAAACGGTCTTATAATATAAATACATACATACATACATACATACAGGAGGAGATAGATGTGCTAATTAACTAAATAAGAGGAAACCTTTCACATATATATATGTATGTCAAATCATCACAACGAACACTTTCACCATCTTATATTTAATCTGTCAATTATAGCTCAAGAAGCTATGCAGGGGAGGCAATAATTCAAGGCAGAGGCAGGCTGGAAGTAACTTTCTCTGCCCATTGCCTCCTTCTTCTTTCTTCAGAGGTAGAAACAAGGGGGCTGGAGATCTATTCATTATCAGTTAACAATGGACAAAGAGAAGCTTGTCTGCTACATTAGTCACTGCTTAGAGGTCCCCAACTTCTAGTTACACTCCTGCTCTCTACCCCCAAAGTGACTTCTCTTTGATACTATTTCTGAAATGGAATGTGACCCTCTGGCTGAGCAGGGTTGAGGGCATGTGGAGAGCATGAATAGGATATTAGAACTGTAATTCTGCTTGCGTCTGACGTGTGGGTTCTCAAGAATAAATACGGCAATGAGAACTTGGAAAGGGTTGTTATCGGCAGAGGAGAAATGAGGCACAATCTTAAGAAGAAATGGCAAAGATGCGAAGATGCCCAACTTCGAAAAAGGGATGGCCTTTCTCTTTCTGGAACAGACACACAATTTGACTTGCCGATCACTAAGGAGTGGAGTATTTCTGCCCCTAACTCGCTGTGTGCTCAGAGACAAAGTCCTTGCCTCCTTCCATCCCAACTTGACTTTTCAAAATATTAGAAAAAAGTTACAAAGATGCAGGGTTTTCCATCCTGCTAATTTGGCACTTAGGCATACTAAGTTGACATTAATCACATAGCCATGCCTCCTCTATCTTGCCTGGTGTCCCCTGTTCTACTAGCTTCTCTACCAACTTTAGCCGCCTTTGGTGGTTCAGGAATGCAGAGTTTGAGTCGAGTCAGAACAGAGGCAGTAGTACATTGTAATAAACCAAGGGACCTCATGACCGGCCTGAAATCGCTGATCACCTGGAACAAACCATCAGCCAGCAACTTCAAACTTTGATAGTATTTGATGCTGTTATGAGAATTACTACTTGCCACTTCTCTCCCAGCTAGAGGTGGGGGTAGTGCCTAGGAAACTTTCAAAGGGTAGTCAATATCTGAAAAAGCACCTGGGGGATCCTCAGATGAAACTGCTCGCTATACCCAGTGGCCTACTGCCAGCTGTATTACCCACACTCTTAAGGTTGAGTAGACGGTTTCCTGACACAACCATGATTCAAGCCGTTCTGAATGATGCCTTTTTAATACCAGGGCTGGAGCTGGCCTCGACGAGTCTCCTGCTCCCTTAATCATCCATTGTCTTCCATGGAATAAGTTCAGGAGAGTATGTTTGGCAAGAGTTTGCTGTAGTCAGTGTGAAGCACCATTTGCTAGAAAGGCATGCCCATGTTTGCAAAGGGTTTCATTTACATTGCCTAATGTGTCATCAGGATGCACCCAGAAATGAGACTTCATTATAATCTCCTACATCAGGGCAAAGGCTGTGTCTCACTCATCTTTGCATCCCCAGCATCTGGTACAGGGCCTGGCCCCTCGTGAACTCCTGTTCATCCTGTAGTTCACTCACTCATTATGAAGCTGATTGAGCTCACCGTGCAAACCAGGCACTGTCCTGGAACCGGGGTGGGGAGGGCAGCAAAAGCAAAGCACAAGACAAATCAAGCCCTGCCCTCAGGGCACTTCCAGCCTAGAGAAGCACCACCTCCTGCAGGAAGCCTCCCCTTCCCCACTATCTCTCCCTGATGCTCACTGAAGACCCGGTGTCCATTCAAGAGACCACACTCGTGACAGAGTACTACAGTTACTTGAAGGATTTCTTGCGTACAGAACTGTGAATTACTCATCTTTGTAACCCTGCTGTCTAAAGCAGAGCATGGTACCTGCAAGTGCCCTACAGATGCTTGTTAATCACCAAACCCACACTTCCCCTCTGACTTCCGCTAATGTGCGGAGTAGCACTGTGCAACGTGGACTGTTGCTCTCTTGGCTTGCTTATCCCTTGTGCGACCCAGCTGCTTGGTAATTGCCGTTTTACTGACTTGGTTACCTTACCAGACTATAAATTCCCCAAGAGCAAGCAGCATACCTTAAACAAGGACCACACTTCATCCCAACATGGCAGGAATAAAAGCACTTCATAAATGTTTGTTAGATTGCTGAACACGTATGTTGAATTAGGAGTAACATGAGAGATGCTTAGATATAAAAATAACACCCAATATACATATAATGATAGCATCTGAAGAGGGATTAGGATTATTCTGTCTGTAATCTGTTGTTAGAATAATGGTAGTGGTCCTAATTTACAAAATCTTACTAGTGAGATACAGAAATCTGTCAACAGTTGAACCATTATGGTTCCCATTGTTAACTCATGCAATGAAATACTTCAACCCACCTTCATTTAACAAATTCATCAGATTAATGTAGGTTGTAGTTTCCTCTCTAAAATACACTGACTTTTCACCATATTCCCCACTTAAGGGGTACAGTTGGAAAGGCCTCCATTTGTCTGAATGCGTCAACTCCCTCCAGCTCGCCTGTATGCTTTCCAAGACTCAGTGGACTTATTCTTGCTCCCTTTTATATCTGTGGTATTTGCTATTATAATTTTGTAATTTAATTCAATATTGCTGGGCGCCAGGTGGCTCAGTCAGGTAAGCGTCTGCCTTTGGCTCAGGTCATGATCCCAGGGTCCTGGGACAGAGTCCTACATCGGGCTCCCTGTTCAGTGGGAAGCCTGCTTCTCTCTCTCTCTCTGCCCCTCCTGTCTGCTCATGCTCTCTCTTTCTCTCAAAATAAGTATTTTTTAAAAAAATAAAAATTCAATATTTCTAATGAAATAGAAATGCAGGGGCACCTGGGTGGCTCAGTGGGTTAAAGCCTCTGCCTTCAGCTCAGGTCATGATCTCAGGGTCCTGGGATAGAGCCCTGCATCTAGCTCTCTGCTCGGCAGGGAGCCTGCTTCCCTCTCTCTCTCTGCCTGCCTCTCTGCCTACTTGTGATCTCTGTCTGTCAAATAATAAATAAATAAAATCTTAAAAAAAATATATTGTCAGATTAGGTATGAGTTGGTAAACTCTAAAAGCTTGGGGAGAAAAAAAATCTACTGATTTTTTTGATAGTGATAGGATCCTGATAGGATCCTGAAGATGCTATCTTCAGGATTAGGAAATGTGGATAATACTTTATAAAAACAATTCCTGGGTGGGAGGGAAGAGGAGGTAAAACTTGAATCAGCTGACCCATACTGAGAGAAATCAGTAGTTTTGAAGCCTACAAAACTAGACAAACGAGACAAACCATAAGTGACTCTTAATCTCACAAAACAAACTGAGGGTTGCAAACTGAGGGGGGTTGGAGGAAAGGGGGTGGGGTTATGGACATTGGGGAGGGTATGTGCTATGGTGAGTGCTGTGAAGTGTGTAAACCTGGCAATTCACAGACCTGTACCCCGGGGATAAAAATATATGTTTATTTAAAAAATAGTAAAAAATTTTAAAAAAAAAGAAAAAAAAAAGAAAAAAAAACTAGACAAATGAATGTACATTATATGTCATGAATTATATTGAAAAATTTAAGGTTTGTAGGCATATTCTTTTTTCTTTATTTTTTTATTTATTTACTTGAAAGAGAGAGCATAAGAGGGGAGAGGGTCAGAGGGAGAAGCAGACTCCCCGCTGAGCAGGGAGCCCGATGCGGGACTCCATCCAAGGACTCCAGGATCATGACCTGAGCTGAAGGCAGTCACTCAACCAACTGAGCCACCCAGGCACCCCTGTAGGCATATTCTTTATGATCATAAACTTTGACAGATATTTTTCAGTTTACTGATTCCTGGGCTATGGACCTGACAGATTTTCTTTTGTATGTTGGATTATTCAAAGGCTACTTCTGAAAATAGTGACGAACAAGGACGGCCCCTGCAAGGCCAGCCTCCTGGCCTCCTACCGTGATGCTAAGAGTTAATACAGGATGGCTCTAGCCACATTCCAAGCTCATCATTTTCTCCAACGCCCTGAATAAGGCAGCGAATCTAACTGTGGGTATTTAGATGTCTGCCACCCTATCTTTGTAAAAAGGATTTGTAATGAAAACTAAACAGCAATTTTCCATGGATCTCTTCAGAAAAGGAAAATGACGGGGAGGGGGCAACCTGGGTGACTCAGTTGGCGGCTTCAGCGCAGGTCAGGATCTCAGGGTCATGAGATAAGAGTTCCACATCGGGCTCTGCACTCAACAAGGACTCTGCTTGAGATTCTCTCTCTCCATCTTGCTCTCTTCCTCTTCCTCTGCCCCTCCCCCTGCTCTCTCTCTCTCTCTCTCTCTCTCTCAAATAAAGAAATAAATCTTTCTTAAAAAGAAAAAGAAAGGGAAAGTGGGGAACAGACTGCATTCTGAGAGCAGCTGGCTTTTCATACTAATCTCACGTAATCATCACAAACACCCTGTGAGTTCGAGCTCACTGGCCTCATTTTACAGATGAGGCTACCGAGGCCCTACAAGGTGAAGCAAGGTCACATGACCAGGAGGAGAGAAGTGGTATGTCACTCACTGTGAATTAATATACTTCCTAAGCCACCAAACTACCTCTGATGATTTGCCCCATATTTGACATCAATTTTTTTTTCCCAGAAATAAAGCAGTATCGTGGCTATATAATGTGTTTCTTTCCAAGAAGCTCCAGCCACTTAAAGGGGATTTTTTTCAGTTTTGTTGTTGGTATGGGTCCAAGCTGAGCAGCAACCGTGCCCTCCTCCAAAGCTGGCTGAGGCTGCCGAGGGTCTATAAAAAGCCCCTGTGTTAACACTATGCTACGTTCCAGCTTCTCTAGAAATTCTCCAGGCTACCCTCCACTCCTCCACTTTACTCTTTCTCATTCCCTCTCTCATGGGTTTGAATTCTGTTCCCCCAAAAGATACTGAACTCCTATGAATGTGACCTTATTTAGAAATAGGATCCCTGGGGGCGCCTGGGTGACTCAGTGGTTTAAGCCTCTGCCTTCGGCTCAGGTCATGATCTCAGGGTCCTGGGATCGAGCTCCACATCGGGCTCTCTGCTCAGCAGGGAGCCTGCCCCCTCCCCCCAAACCCCTGCCTGCCTCTCTGCCTACTTGTGATCTCTCTCTGTCAAATGAATAAATAAAATCTTAAAAAAAAAAAAAAACTGTTTTTAAAAACAAGAAAGAAAGAGAGAAATAGGATCCCCTCAGAAAATCAATCAAAGTGAGGTCATTAGGGTGGGCCCTAATCCAACTTAACTGGTGTCCTTATAAAAATGGCAAATTTGGACACAGAGACACAGAGGGAAGACAATATGAAGACCCTAGGAATATGCCGTCTACAAGCCCAAGGAACCCCTGAGAGTACCAGAAGCTAAGAGAGAGGCATGGAACTGATTTTCGGTCATGTCTCTCAAATGGAACTATCCCTGATGATACACTGATTTCAGACTTCTGGACTCTAGAACTCTAAGATAATACATCTCTGTTGTTCAGGCCTCCCAGTAGTGTGGTGTCTTCATACAGCACCTCATGCCTCCCTCTCTCCCTGTTTCTCTCTAGTTCAGTCTCCATGGATTATAAACCTGCCTGAATTTTCTGGCTCCCTTGGTCAAGTTTTGGGTTCCTCAGGGATAGGAGCTCTCAGTACCCCTACCACGACCATAACCTTGGAGAATATCCCTTGAGGGACACCTGCTCCTTCCCGGCAACAACTCAAGCTCCCAGCATACCAAGGCCCAACTCAAGCCCCCAGTTGGGAAGGCAGGTGCCAGGGGAAGCAAGATTGGGCAGTATGTTTTTTGTTTTGTTTTTTTGTCAACTAAACAGAATTATAATGCACAGCAGACAAAGCTATTAAGAATGCCCCTTCCCACACAGGCTGACGATAATCATGGCTGTTCTTTGCTTACCAAATACCTTCTATTTTGTGACCTATATTTTTATCACATGATCAGGCTCCAACAAGCCTTTCCCTTGCCAGGAGATTGCCAGGAGAATCGCAAAATTAATCAAAAACTGCAAAGCAATCATCTAGTTTCTATCACAAAATACTTTGGTGTCAACTTAACGGAATCTCTCAGACATTCTAACTGAGGTCAGGAGTGAGATCTAAATCATTGTCTCCACGTGGCACCATACTGGGCTACAGTATTTAATCATTTATCATTTGAAAGATGTCTGATGGGGAGTGGTTGTCATGTATCTTTCTAAACACACCAGAAATCCACAGCCTTAGTTGTTTTAAATGTAACCATACACAACTCTAGTTTACTCAGTTATCAGATATTAATCAAGTACCTACAAAGTGACAGGAACTTATTTAGGCCCAGTGGCAAACAAAGTGAAGCCCTTGCTTTTCTAGAGTTTATTACAGCCTAATATCAGAGGTAGACGACAAACAAAAATATAATTGAATCTCAAGTCATTACACATATGGAGAAAAATAAAGCTGTAATTGTTTGTTCAACACTGTCCTCCTTTTAGGTTATAATCTCTACAATGACAATGGCCATGTCTGTCTTGGTGCTGGTTCCATGTAGGCTTCTGAGAATAGCTGTGATGGATGGATGGGGGGTGGGGAGGAGTTAGAGATGGTGGTGCAAGAGAAGAGTCCCAAAGGAAGTGAAACTTGAACTAAATCTAGAAGAGATGTCAGGTCCAGAAAAGGGAATCCAGGCAGAGAGACCAGTAGGGACAGAACCTGAAGATAGCAAAGTCAGAGGACACCAAGACAATTTTCTAGTAGGACAAAAAACAAAGGGAGGGCTTCTGAGGCTGGAAAGTAAGGCGGGAGCCAAATGTTCATCTGTCTCATCAGCATACGTCAGCCCTTTCATTGCGGAAATCTGATGAGCTTATCAGACACGTTCTAAAGGTCAGCAGTGCTGAATGATTAGAGACATTGAAGTAGTTAAATGAGTTGTTGCCTAGAAACCTCCCTTAGCACAAAAGCATCTTTTTTGCCTGCATTGCTTTGTGTCCACCCTGGGCGGGTGTCAGATTCCGTGTCCTCCTTTGACTGAGAACCATAGACTGTCCTCCAGGCAGGCATAGGTGAGGCCACTCAAGCGGGCCATCTGACCAACTGCAGGTGTGCTCAGTCCGGATTCAAATCCGCCCGGCTCACTGCGACTCACCGCCACAAACCTGCTCTGCTGGTTCCTGCAGGCTTCTTCCAGAAAAGAGAACCATTTAGACACCGGTGGGGGGAGGGGAGGGCTCTGCTGGCATTCGGTGAGCTGCTTGCAGAGAAATGGCAACCTTCTGTAGGTCACGTTGCACCTCCAATTCACAAAAGGAAAGAGCGTCTTAATGAATTTTATTTACTTTGGAGACCCAAATTTAATTATGCCCTGGTATTTATCATCATGTTAGCTTATTCCAATCGAAAGGAAATATATATACCCTGTAGAAAATAGGGAAGTTGGAGGAAAAACAGAGAATAAAATCAAAATTACAGTAAAACAATCACTTAGAACCATTGTTGATATTTGGGAGTATTTATTTCTAGTCTTTTTTCTATGAACATTCATATATAAATTCATCTCTTCAGCACCCATGAGTCTGAAACATCTATGCTGTAATCATGTTTGGCAAATAAGTAAATATTTTTATACATTTAGAACAATGCTAATATGCAGTATGGAATTTTGCTTTTAAAAATTTTTCTCAGGGGGCACCTGGGTGGCTCAGTGGGTTAAAGCCTCTGCCTTCGGCTCAGGTCATGGTCTCAGGGTCCTGGGATGGAGCCCCGCATCGGGCTCTCTGCGCAGCTGGGAGCCTGCTTCCTCTTCTCTCTCTGCCTGCCTCTCTGCCTACTTGTGATCTCTGTCTGTCAAATAAATAAATAAAACCTTAAAAAAAATTTTTTTTGCTTAGTATGGTGGGTGTATAAATCCTTTTTTATGAATGCACAAATACTATTGTGTGGATGATGCTGACCTGACATCTAGTACATAACCCCGTATTTGCATCTCTAAAGATTTCATTAGGCTAGATTCCTAATTGTGAAATTAATAGGTGAAAGAGAATAAACTTTTTAGGATTGCTGGCGTCATCCAATGTTGACGAACTTTCCAGAATGAAGTGATTCTTCACTTGGAAACCCAATCAGACCTCTGAGAGCCCTCTGGCAGTCTGCATTCAGTAGCTGCTTCCCACCTGCTGAAGGAATGACCCTCTCTCATGGTCTTTGGACCCGTAAATCTTCTCATACCCCTGATAGCCTCAATTCCCCAGCCTCCCAGGACCGTCCCTGTGTTGGCCCCCCTGGGTCAAGCTCCAGCTCAGGTGCCCCAGTCCTCCACAGAGCCTTGAGGGAGACCTCTAATCTTCAGTATTGCGTTCCATTTAATTTTCACTTAAGGATTGTCGTGACTGTTTTCCTACTTTGTTTAACCGTATCTAAACAAATTCTGTGTCACAAAGCCATTTCTTTCTTCCTTTCTTTCTTTCCTTTTCCCTCTCCTCTCCTCTTTACTTTTCTCTTCTTTTCTTTTATTTCCCCCTGTATTGCGTCCAGTATCAGTTGAGGATTAAAATGGGTAGCTTTATCGCCCTTTGATACATTTGTACTTAAATACAATACTTTGATACAATTTGATATATAATGTATATTATAATTATATATTATATTATATATAATATAATTTGATACAATGTACTTAAATAAAATACTTTGATACAATTTGTACTTAAAAATATTGTCTGGGGCACCTGGGTGGCTCGGGTCATGGTCTCGGGGTCCTGGGATTGAGAGCGCCGGGCTCTCTGCTTGGCGGGGGGCCTGCTTCCCTCCCTCTCTCTCTGCCTGCCTTTCTGCCTACTTGTGATCTCTGTCAAATAAATAAATAAAATCTTTAAAAAAATATATATCGTCTGAATTGTATCCTGGGTCTTCCGTGACACCACAATAGAAGTCATTCCAATCACATTCATCAAACGTGCATATTACTGTGCTGTGACCTGAAAAGGACTTTTTTTTTTAATGTTTGCCTTACAGAATTCAGATCCGCCACGATGACGTCTTCTTCCCCTGGGAGTCTTTCTTTACAATCCTATTTACATCTCCACCCCACCCCACCCCACTTCCTCCTCTACTTAATTTTTATCATAGTAGTTGTCCCCACCACACCATCTATCTTGTCTCACCACAAGAAGTCCAACCACGACAAAACAGTTCATTAATTGATGAATCAGTTCAGTGCTTACTGACCACTTCCAGGTGTCCAGAGTTGTGATAAGCATTGGGTGGGGGGCAATAATAATGAGGAATGCTGCTTTCCAGGAGCTTACAACTGAGTAAGGAACATCAAACAGTTGAGCAAAGATATGAAGGAGGCTCTAATCTTAAAATACTGAAATACAGGAAAAAGTGGCAAGAACAGACTATGTGAAGCGTGGGTAAAAGCCAGGTTGGAGCAGGTTGGAGCTTGATGAGGAATTTACAGTAGAAACATTTGGCTCCTCCTGCAAGCGGCGCAGGTTTCTGAGCGAGGCAGTGGCATGATGAGATAGTGTATCAAAAGGACCAGTGGATAAAGAGTGACAATGAAAACAGCGGTGAGAGGCCAGATGAGGGGGCACTGGTTGGAGAGGTCAGGGGAGCCAAGGTGGGGAGGGACCAGAGGAAGGTGGTAAATCAGGAAGGATGAGAGGGTGGAGGGTGACCTTGCAGAGAGAGGCACGGCTAAAGGACCCTGGCCTCCAGGCAGGCAGTTCTGAGAACATCAAGATCACCAGCCCTTCCAGAGGACCACGTTCATGGGTTGCGGGAGACTGAGGCTGGCCACCTGAGAGGGGAGCAGAGGGGTGGAAGATAATATCAAGCACAGGATAAGGACAGCTGGGCTGTTCTATGCAAACTTAAACTGATTAACAGAGCCCAGATAAAGGGGAATAAAAATGAGAAAAGGGGAAAAAAATAAGAATAGCTATTTTAGGTAAATCCCATATGGGTTATGCTCTTAATTTACTTAAAGCAGATGGCTGGACCCAGGACTGCCTAATTTATTACTGTCCTGCCATTCAGAGCCAGAGCCTTCCTTAGGTTTCTAAGCAACTCTGATGGGAAATGTCAGATTGCATGAAATTTTCTGATTAGACCATGTGACCTAAGCACATCCCACAGAAAATGATTCGAATACTCAAAATCGCTTATCCTAGACCACAGCTGCCAGGTCTGTTCCCTCCCTATTCACAGCAGATGGGTGGGTGGGCCTTCCCCTATTTGCAGGCAGTATGGTGGGAGTTCTAGGAATAAAAAAGACCAAAATAGAGGATGGGAGCGGACTTGGAAGAAGTCTAAAATACCAGATTCTTTCTTGTTGTCCTATTACTTTACAAAATTTTCTATAAGGGAAGGAAAGTCACAAATCATTTAAAAAGAAGCACTCAAACTTCTCTAGCAATTAAGCAGCCTCTGAGTCAGCAAACTCATCTACTAAACAGAGTAGCATTTGAGATAACATGAGAGGACTGAAAAAGTTGGGACAGAATCAGGAGCTAGGCTGGTTTACGACCTGAGAAGGACAGCATAGTGATTTTTTAAAAAGCTGTAATTTAACATTTTTTGATGATGAATCATCATGCGCCAGGTTCTGTAGGAATTATTACTGGGGATCTAAGTTTGGGCATACAACCACCACAAAGAACAGTGTCTCAGACCAGTTCTACAGATCTACCAGAGTGTAAAGGGTTGGTCAGAAACGTGAAGGGCAGAAAGCTGCATATGCCAGAACTGGAGAATGCCAGGTGCTTCCCTGTGGTATTCCTTTGGAGCAGAGCATAGTTCAGGCTAACAGAAGAAGGGACTGCTTAGGGCAGAAGAGAGCATTTGCCAAATGCAATGGGGTACCCTGTATTGGATCTTGCAACAGAAAAAGGACATTAGGGAAATATGAAAAAAGTCTGGGCTTTAATTAATAGTAACACACCAAAGCTGGCTTCTTGGGGGTGATAGAGTTACCACAGTAACGTGAGATGCACATAAGGGATAGAGAGGAGCTCTGTGCCATCTTGTCACTTTCTGCAAATCTGAAATTATTCTCAAATAAAATTAAAAGGTAGGTATCTTTAGAAAAAGAGTACATTCCCATACACCTGAAGGGTCCCACAACTTTCCCTTTTCGATAAGGTTTTTGGGGCGGAATAGGACTCTGTCACTCATGGATACCAGCATGCGGAGAAATGGCACGCCCCCTCTATCAGTTGATGAAGGACACCCAGACAGCCGGCACCCATCAATTAATGTGGGATCCAGAGTCAGAGAAAGCTTTTAAAAATCACAAGAGGCCCTTGCTTACTGCCCCAGCTTTAAGTAGGTCTTCCTACATGAGGGATGTGACAGAAAGGGAATGGGCTTGGGTGACCTAAGGGGGTGGGGGTGGGGGGAGTTGGACAGCTCAACAGCCAGTGGGATATTTAAGCAAAGAGCTGGATCTAGTGACTTGTGGCTGGCTCACATGTCTTAGGGGCAGCGATGGCTGCCCGCTCTCTTGATTCCCAAAGTCATGATGCTAACTCTGGGACAGGAAGAAACTAACTCTGGGACAGGAAAAATGTGAAGAATAGCCGTTCTCCCATTCACTAATCCCCATGGGCATACAGCAAGTAGGAAGTAATCCTGGAGAAGATTGGCAAATGGACTTCACCCATGTCTAAAATGCATGGGTACAGGTACCTCCTGGCTTGGGTAGATAGCTTCATGTACTGAGTTGAGAACCTCCCCCCATAGAAACAAAAAAGTCTCAGAAGTGATAAAGGCACAGATAGATCCCTTGGTTTGAACTCCCCCAGTCCCTTCAGATTGGTTAACAGAGGGAGCATCCGAGGTTTTGGAATCATTTCCTCCCTCTTGCAAGGAGCTTCCCAAATCCCAGCACCCAAATACCAACTCTCCCATTTCGCCCTGGGGGCCAAGTGCTAGTTTAGAGCCAGTCTGGGAAGGCCCACATACAGTAATTTTAGCCACTCCAACAGCAAAGTGCCTGAATCTGAAGTCTGAATCCACCATTCCGGAGTCAAACCCTCGTCCCCAATGGGGCCTAACAACAAGCAACCAAAATCTGTGAATCCAGAAAGGACCTCAAACTACTCTTGAGGGACAAAGATCCCTATATCCCATCAAAATCATAATCCTATTGCATGTCTTTTGCCTGCCCTCTCCTTACCGCACAAGGGGAGTTCACTAAAACATCCTCTGCCTGGCACCGGACCCCTGGCTCTACTCCATCTTGCATTGTGCTTTGGGCCTTGCCTTCTAAATGCTCTACCTCACTTGGTATCTTCCAGAATAAGGGTCATCGAACTCCAAATGGTGGCTCAGATGGAGCTTCACATGAAGGTCAAACTAGGAATCTATAAGGAACCCCTTGATAGCTCAGGAGGAGAGGAACCCTGGCTTCCACTCCATCCAACCCCTGTGACCAACAGGAAGTGGCTCTGATCCGTCCTCAGCCTCTTCCCTAATGATAATTAGGGTTACGTCTTCGGGGGAATGACGAAGTATAGTTGGAAGATAGGCAGGCAGAGACAAGGGACCCCTGCCCTAAGAAGAAACCACCCTTAAAAGGATTTGACACCACCCTGGAAGGAGCCCTCCACCCTTTCCCTTGTGACAGATAGGTGACAAAAACCTGACTGGTTGATAGGTGCAGGGAGGGTTAATCAGATTAAAACAGCCTGTCAAGAAGCCCATAAAAACCCCTAGACTTACAAGCACCAGTAGCCACCCTTCTCAGGTCCCCTCCCTTCTCCAGAGCTTTGCATTACTACTGTTATCACTCAGTAAACCTTGCTTTGCTCTCACAAAAAAAAAAAAAAAAGAAGAAGAAAAACAAAAGAGGGGACGCCTGGGTGGCTCAGTTGGTTAAGCGGCTGCCTTTGGCTCAGGTCATGATCCCAGCATCCTGGGATTGAGTCCCACATCTGGCTCCTTGCTCGGCGGGAGCCTGTTTCTCCCTCTGCCTCTGCCTGCCACTCTGTCTGCCTGTGCTCGCTTGCTCTCTCTCCCTGACAATTTAAAAAAAAAAAAAAAAAATCTAAAAAAATTTTTTAAAAAATTTTAAAAAAAAAAGAAAGAAAAAGAAATGAGCATTTGTGACATGTTTACAAACATTCTTCAGAATAGCACCATTTTTAAAAAAGATTTTATTTCTAAGCAATCTCTACACTCAACAATGTGGGGCTCAAATTCATAATCCCAGGATCAAGACTCTTATGCACCTGACTAAGCCAGCTAGGTGCCCCAGAACAATACCATTTAAATGGAAATGGCAAGGGCAGCATTTTTGTGGCTGACTGTATTTCTTGCCAAAACTCTTCATGATGACAATCACAATGATTAACATTATGGAGCTCTTACAATATCCAGCCCTCGTCCAACAGATGTTACGCAAATGCCCACATGTTATCTTTAAGACAACACTACTATTATCCTAACTTATATATTAGAAAAGTGCCTCTTAGAAGAGTGCCTAGAATCTGGTAGTCAAAAATTGAGGGTTTTTTTAAATTGTTATTTTTATTATAAAATATTATATTATATATTTTTTATATTTTTATATATTTTATATATATTTAATTATTTTTATATATTTATATATTTTTTATATATTATAAAAATATTTTATTATAAGCTAAGAAACCAGGCCACCCCAAAAGCAACAGAGTAACAATTCAAGCCAAACCTTAGAAGACTTCCAATTCCAGCCTTGCCATTTACTAATTCTACGGCTTGGGCCAGTTTGAAAAACAAAAGAAAGCTAAAATCAGGGAGTGGACTTAAAAGTTTGTTGAGAGGGACGCCTGGGTGGCTCAGCTGGTTAAGCGGCTGCCTTCGGCTCAGGTCGTGATCCCAGCGTCCTGGGATCGAGTCCCACATCAGGCTCCTTGCTCAGCGGGGAGCCTGCTTCTCCCTCTACCATCACTCTGTGTGCCTGTGCTCACTCTCTCTGACAAATAAATAAATAAAATCTTAAAAAAAAGAAAAGTTTGTTGGAGTGGCAATTGGGTGGCTCCTAGGTTAAGCCTTCCAACTCTTGATTTTGGCTCAGGTTATGATCTCAGTGTTCAGACTGAACCCCGAATTAGGCTCTGAGCTGGGCATGGAGTCTGCCTAAGGGTCTCCCTCTCCCTCTGCCACACCCTGTGGTCTAATTGGCGGGGGGAGGTCTGTTGAGAAATATCAAGTGTTGGTGAGGGTGTGGATAAAAGGCAACCCTTGCACACTATAGGTAGGAATATAAATTGGTATAGTCACTATGGATAACAATATGGAGGTTCCTCAAAAAATTCAAAATGGAACTACCATATGATCTGGTAATTCAACTCTCGGGTGTTTATCCAAAGAGAATAAAAACACTAATTTCAAAAGATTTATATACCCCTATGTTTACTGCAGCATTATCAAGAATAGTCAAGATAAGGAAGCAACCCATTGATAGATGAATGGATAAAGAAGAGATGATAGCTATACACAATGGAATATTACACAGCAATAAAAAAGAATGAAACCTTGCCATTTGCAGCAACATGAATACACCCAGAGGGTATTGTGCAAAGTGAAGTAAGTCCGAGAAGAACAAATATCATAAGATTTTGCTTATGTAGAACCTAAAAACAAATGAACAAATTGAAACAGTATCATAAATACAGAGAACAAGCTAGTGGTCACCAGAGGGGAAGTGGGAAGGGGGACAGGCAGGGATTAAGAGGAACAAACTTCCAGTTATAAAATAAAAAGTCAGGGGAATGAAAAGTACAGCATAGGGAATACTGTCAATTAGATTGTAATAACTTTATATGGTGACAGATGGTAACCACACTGATTGTGACAAGCATTTATAATGTATATAATTGTTGAATCACTATGTTGTACACCTGAAACTAACATAATATGTCAACTATAGTTCCTAATTTTTTAATGTAAAATTTCTTTTAAATGAAAGTTGGTTGAAAGCTGTATCATTCAACGGAAGTTTAAAAGCAGATAATTGTTCATTATCCATTTCAAAATTTTCTTTTAATGATTTTTTATTTATTTGAGAGAGAGAACGTGCACAAGTTGGGGGAGAAGCAGAAGAAGAGGGAAAAGCAGATTCCTCACTGAGCAGGGAGCCTGATGTGGCACTCAATTCCTCACTGAGCAGGGAGCCTGATGTGGCAGGGATCCTAGGATCATGACCTGAGCCGAGGCCAGCACAGTGTTGTATTGGGGCCAAAAAAAAAAAAAAAAATTCCATATATACCTTTCATAAGAATCCTTGGATACACTTCCGAATACAAGAACCAAATAAGAGCAAATGGGGACCGCAAGGGAAATGGTCAGCCCCTCGTTATGTACAGGAGCCACCGGGAAAAGAATGTTTCCAGATCTATCTCTTCAGGCATCAAACGAATGCAGCTCATTGGACCGGGCAGAATCCCATAATGAGAAGTGTTTCCTTCGGAGTGGAAGGTGGAAGAAGTGAATTATGAGGACAGCCTTACAATGACTGAGGCCCAAAGTGAAAATGTGAGCAGCAGAGAGGGAAGGCTGGTAGTCAGCAGCCTTTGCTCACACACATTCAATTCAACTCCACTGCCCTTTATTCAACATTTTCTTAGTGTCAGAGATGATGCTAAACTCTGGGAAAGACACAAAGGTGGGAAAAAACAAATAAATAAAACAATGCCTAACGCCAGCAAGTTAACAGCTAGTGGTGTATTTCACCAGAAGGAAAACAGAGCAAATATGAAGCGCAGTGGAACACTCTGAGTCTGAGTCTTCACTTCTCTCTTCACTCCACACCTGGCCCAAGCTGCAGACTCTCTGCCGACCTCCATAAAAATAATGTAATTCGGGACACCTGGGTGGCTCAGTGGGTTAAGCCGCTGCCTTCGGCTCAGGTCATGATCCCAGCCTCCTGGGATCGAGTCCCACATTGGGCTCCTTGCTCGGCAGGGAGCCTGCTTCTCCCTCTGCCTCTGCCTGCCACTCTATCTGCCTGTGCTCGCTCTCTCTGTAAAATAAATAAATAAAATCTTAAAAAAAATAATGTAATTCATATTTGCCTGGGAAGATGGCTGTGAGTCCTGAAAATGAGCAAAGTGTCGATAATGTCTGACACAGAAAGTAAACAGGAGTCTCATCATAAACCCATTACGTTTTCCTTATTTTTTTTTTTTTAACCCCAACAAAATGAGAAGTAAATCCCTTCTCCTGGGTGACTCAGTGGGTTAAGCCTCTGCCTTTGCCTCAGGTCATGATCCCAGGGTCCTGGCATTGAGTCCGACATCTGGCTCCCTGCTGAGCACGGAGTCTGCTTCCCTTCCTCTCTCTGCCTGCTTGTGATCTCTGTCTGTAAAATAAATAAATAAAAATCTTAAAAAAAAAAAAAAAAAAAAGGCGGCAAGAGGCCAGAGCAGAAATGTTAAGAGAAGAATTTCTAGCTTCAGAGACTGCAGGAGCCCAGGTTCAAAAAGTATAAAGACTACTGAGCTGGGGTAGGGGTCGGGGGATAGTTCAAGAATGGACTTTCGAAACTTACCTGCCCAACCTATCCCCAAAGATAGGGGTGCAGAGATCCAAAACATACATTACTGACACAAAATTGCTTAGAACCTTAAGAAGTGGAAACCCTTTCTAATCTATCTGTCCAGATATGGAGTCACTTCTAATTTGCACAAGAAATGTGCTAGCAACAGCTGATGATCAACCTTCCCCACCACCCCATACCTGCCTAAAATGTGATAGCCTTGCACTTCTGGGCCCAAAACTGGATGAGAGAACAACAAAACCCTATGCCTGGAGCCATATAATTTATTCATTTATTCAACAAATATTTATTCAGCCCCTACTGTGTGCTCTGGAACATTTTCTTCTCCCTGTGTCCCCTGGGCTGCCTCTAACCTCTCTATTCTACCCTTGCTGGTCCGGAGAACCTCAAGTTTATAATCTGCTTACTGTTTCTTAGCCAATATCTCACCTCCTGACATGCAGGTTAGCCATCCTTTTCTTCCAGAATAGAATATTTTTCTATCCTCTCCTGTCCCCCAGGCTTTACCTCTTTCTTCAAAGCTTAATTCCAAGCCCTCAAGCCCTTCATTATTCAGCTCCTCTTGCTTCTCTGCCCAGCTGTCCTATCACCAATACCTGCTCTTCACTCATCCACACCATAGCCCCTGAATAGAGCAAATGGGGCTGAAAGAATGGAACTTATTTGCCTGCCATGATCCAAACTGTGAGCAAGGCAATTCAACACATTCTGTAAAAATAGCAATAGTAACAATAATAGCTAGCACTTTAGATGGAGATTGGGAATAGGTTACACTCATGGACGTAAGTCCATGACTAAGTCCAAGGACCGACTGTGGGTCTGAGTACATGAGGTGGGGTGGGGCCAGGTCATTGGAGGAGGGGAATCTAAAGAAAGCCAAGACCAGATAATGAAAACAGAACCTGTAAGGATAAAACAATCATCTGAAAGTATGGCAGATATACTGCAGGAGAGAGGGATCTGGAGCTAAAATCCTAGGAAACAAGGGTGTATGTTAGAAGGAAGAGGCAGTAGATTTGGTCTGATGACTTAAGAGTCAGAGTTGGTTAGGAGGACTGTGGGGTGAAGGGAATGTTCTGGAAGCAACACATAGTGAGAGAGGGAACACAAGCAGGGGGAGTGGGGAGGAAAAAGCAGGCTTCCCACCGAACAGGCAGCCTGCTGCGGGGCTCAGTCCCAGGATCCTGGGATCATGACCTGAGCCGAAGGCAGACGCTTAACGACTGAGCTACCCAGGTGCCCCAAATGGACCATAAGTTTAAAAAGTAGCACAATATTTTATATTCATACTATCTGACTAGTCTTTGATCTTGTCCGAGTGAAATTTATTGCTTTTGGCTAGAGAACTCTGCAAGATTACACAGCAAAGAGTGGGTATAATACTATCTTTAATATAAGTTGTAAAATTCTAGAGAAAATAGAGATTTTCTGAGGCTAAAAAGTAGGAAACATTTCAAATCTAAAATCTAATCTACCTCTCTATTACTGGAGATGTCTGAAATTACCTCCAGCATTTGAGGCGATGGGTACAGGGGAAAAGTTAAATTGATGGAACTTTCCCTGACTCCCATATCTAAATTAGCCATACTCCTTCTATGTCAACATTGGTTGAGTGCTCAAATGTATTTTATGTAATCCACGTAACAAACTGAAAGATAATAATTTCCATTTTACTGACAAAAAAACCAATGCTTAGAAAGATAAAACAACTTGCCAGCATCCCACAGGGAACAGCTAAAGCAAATTCACAATTCTGTTAAAAACAAACGCCTCTTCCTTTACACCATGATACAGTCACGTTTTCAAGCATTTTTAACTGGGTGGTGGGGGGTGGGGGAAGATCCATTTGTGTTGTCCACACCAGTCACTAATTATACTTACCTCTTTCAGTGGTTTCAAGGAAGAATTCTAGTTGATTAGACCAGAGAAGCTCATTACATAAAGTTGAATAAAATATAATGGGGAAGAACCTCCCTCTCAGGAATTCTGCTGATTACAGGCTAGTTTAGCAAAGAGAAGTCTGGTTATGTTTAGTAGAAAAAAATATACTGAGGACAGGATGACACATTTAGCCAGCCGGAAAACCCTGATGGAGACACTCACTATCACACCATAACTAGAGAGATGATGGTGAAAATTGGCTTAATCTGCATAGCATCATCATTAAAATAAATAAATAAATAAATAAGGCATTAGTCAACTCATGGAGATGGGCCACTATTCAAATGTACAGTATTTACTCATCTTAAATCTATGAGAACAGGTTTTACAAACACAAAAAAGTTCAATCAGGGATGAGGAGAAAACCATACACCAATCTCCATAAGAATTTATGGAATTCAGATAAGAAATCTGCAGAGCCCACGGGCACCTGGGTGGCTGAGTTGGTTAAGAGACTGCCTTTGGCTCAGGTCATGATCCTGGAGTCCTGGTATTGAGTCCCGCATCTGGCTCACAGCTCCTTGGGGAGTCTGTTTCTCCTTCTGACTCTCTCCTCTCTCTTGCTTTCTCTCTCTCAAATAAATAAATAAAATCTTAAAAAAAAAAAGAGAGAGAGAAGAAAACTGCAGAACCCTAATGCAGATCAGATGAATGCCAGGATTTTGTAAAACACAGCTGAAACACCTAAATCAATTAATTTACTTACTAGTAAATTAAGTAAAGTAAATTTACTTACTAGTAAATTAATACTTATTAGTATTCTTTTGCATGACTGTCCTATCTATCTATCTATTATTTATTTATTTATTAAGATTTTATTTATTTATTTGACAGACAGAAATTACAAGTAGGCGGAGAGGCAGGCAGAGAGAGAGGAGGAAGCAGGCTTCCGGTGGAGCAGAGAGCCCGATGTGGGCTCAATCCCGGAACCCTGGGGCCATGACCCGAGCTGAAGGCAGAGGCTTTAAACCAGTGAGCCACCCAGGCGCCCCTCTATCTATTATTTAAAACAATCCCCTGTATGTGGGGCATTTGGTTAGTTCTATTTTTCTCCAATAAAAATAATACTGTAATTAATACCCTTATACAGGGGCACCTGGGTGGCTTAGTTTGTTAAGTGTCTCCCTTCCACTCAGGTCATGATCCCAGAGTCCCAGATGGAGTCCCACATGGGCTCCCCGCTCAGCAAGGGGTCTGCTCCTCCCTCTCCCTTTGCTTCTCACCTCTGCTTCTTACCGGCTCTCCTCTGCTCCTGCTCATTCACTCTCTCTCAAGTGAATAAATAAAATCCTTAAAAAATAATAATAAAATTGTACATACATCTTGGCACAGTTCTTTGTTTCCTTCGAATGAATTCCTAGAAATGCTGTGTCAAACTACAGACATATTTTTTAATCTTTTGGTAGATACTGCCAAAATGCCCTCCACATATTAAAATACTGGATTGAGATTTCTAGCTCAATGGAAGGAAGGAAAGGAAGAGATTAGCTCTATAACCCTGGATTTTAGACCTAAGGTTCACCATTTGTTAGCTATGCGAACTTGGGCAGGTTATTTAACTCTTCTGTTTCTCTGTTTCCTCACCTATAAATTTGGTATCATCAGTACTTACCTCATAAAGTTGCTGTTAAGAATTACATCAATTAATGTTTGTAAAACTCTTAAAACAGAGTCTGGCTTCTAGAAGCCTTGCATAAGTGTTCACAAATTCCTGGTTCTTAGACTTTGAGACTTCAAAAACAAATTTTTAAAAAAAGAATTTAGGTGATCCTAGCATCCTGGGATCGAGCCCCGAATTGGGCTCTCTGCTCAGCAGGGAGCCTGCTTCCCCCCCTCTCTCTCTACGGGCTCTCTGCCTACTTGTGATCTGTCTGTCAAATAAATAAATAAAATCTAAAAATAAATAAATAAGTAAATAAATTTTTAATAAATAAATAAAGAAAGAAAGAATTTAAGAAAATCTGCATGAGTTTGCCTTTTTCTTCCCGGAAAAAAAAAAAAATACTTTTTAAAAACCCAGTACATAAGCAAAATTTCATAGAAAAAATATTTAAATAACATAAAAATTTAAGGAGAACACAACGTCAAAATACATGACTTTTACCGTTATATTTAGCTTTAAGAGAGATTTTTTACATTATATTTATTTTTCTCATTTCTCCAAGGAGCAGTGAACTTCCCATTTGTTCACAGTGAACAAATGGACAGTCACATTTTCTAAAACTCTTACATTTCTATTTTTCACTTATTAACAGTTAAAAGTATTTAATTTTAATAGAAAAAAATCGTAAAATTTGGACAGCAGCTTTTGTGAACTATGTGAACAAAAGATAATAGGATCATAAGGTCAGCTTACTGGCTTTGCCAGTTGCAAATAACAGATGAAAAAGAAACATTCTCTTATATGGCTCTGAAAGAAAATAAAAGTGAAGCTTTTGGCCAAGAAACTTGACATCCTACTTTTATTCTGATAGAGGAGCCCCTATAAAGCTGTTGAAGTGGAAATGAAATTCCCAAGTCCCTAAGGGCCAAATCATTTGTGGACAGCCAGGATTTGAATTAACTCCCAGCAAGACTTGAAAAGAAACAGAAAAATGCTTAGGGAAACCATGGGAACTGCACTAGTGGCAGAGAAACTGATAAATCTAAAATGGTCTCTGTCTTAAAAACAATTTGTTTGGGATGAATAATGAACGCTATTGCATTATTTCTGGATGGATTTCCTGAGTTATTTGTTAGTTGTCAGGCACATATTTAACAAATATCTAATTATAATTACTAGTATTTGGTGCGAATTCCCTAGGTGCCTTGCACTGTGCCATGGCATTACCTCATTTCATGATGACAGCCATTCTTTAAGGAAGGGAGTATTGCTCTAAATTCCTCTTTAAAGGTGACAGACCTAGAGAAGCTAAATCAAAGGCTGCTCTAAGCTTCCACAAAGGTAGAACCAGAACACAAACCCAGTCCAGATGATTCCAGAGGTCTTGCTCTTTTTTTTTTTTTTAATATTCCATTTATTTGTTTGAGAGACAGAGAGAGCACAGGGGGAGTGGCAGAGGGAGAGAGAATCCCAAGCAGACTCAAGTGCGGAGCCTGATGCAGGGCTCAGTCCCAGGAACCTGAGATCATGCCATAAGTCAAAATCAAGAGGAGACACTTTACTGACTGAGCCACCCAGGTGTCCCAAATTATGTAGTATTTGGTATTATTTAGAAAATAATTTCTTTTATTAGTTACACATCTAGGAAGGCCATAAAAATTACAGGCACACATGAAGAAGAAATATGTCTATGAATTATGGTACTGACTACCAAGGACTGTGAGGGCTCTGAGATTATATCTGACTCGCAAATTAACAGTAAGCCTGCCACAGTTTTATACATGCTGGTAAAAGGCATGAGACTCCTGAGTCAGACACAAAGGATTTTATTACTCACATCAATGTCAGTAGCCAGAGTATCAGCACTTTCTTGCACTGGTTCCCAGAGTCCCAATCCCCACAAGGTGACATGAAAGAAGCCAGATAGCATCTGCACATGCACTGGTTTGCATTTCAGGAAACGAATGCCAAATCTTTTATAATAGGCAGCAAATACACCTGTTCCTTTGCTCCAGAAGGACAGAGTACTTCTATTTTCCAAGACCACTCACTACACCAACATCCTTGAAAAGATAGTCTGGAAGGAATACAGTCAATGCCTCTGGTCACAAGACAGGCAGAAATGTGAGAGACCCATGGAAATTGTCTCTAACACTGACCATTCTGCTTATTAGAAGAATAGATGTTTGAAGACTGTATCTTGCTTAGGTCCATAGATTTTCTTTTGATTCATTAAAATATTTATTGAGTGGCTAGGGAGATACAAAGGTGATTAAAACATCATCAAAGAAGTGAGGCAAATGCACACATCATAGAAAGCCAAGTGCAACAGGTCACTGAATCACAGCAGTCAACAGAAAAGAGCTTTAGGAGATCAAGAATGACATTGTTTCCAGAGATCCACAGATTTTAATAAATATTATAGTGGCAACAAATTATTCACCAGGATCTTGGACTATTCCTTTTTAAGTCAGTTGTGTCACTATGTTTGTCATATTTTCTACAGATCCTAATGAGTCGGCCCAGAGCTTAACAATAAAATTTTCACACAGTGTAAAATGCAGTGTGGAAACTGACCTAGAGCATCCCCAAATTAAGATATTCTAAATATGTTCTACATATTTATAATCATTTACACTAAGACTGCTAATACAATATTCTAGAGCCAAATGACCTCAATGAAGAGCTATGAGGCTTTTTAAAAATGTCTTAAAGTCTAGATTGGATGACACCGAATCCCTATTTCCTCAATACCTCTTATGGGAGATAAATTGAAAAGACAAGGAGATTCCTGTCTTAGGACAGTTTTCTTTTCTTTCTTTCTTTTTTTTTAAATTAATTTATTTATTTGACAGAGAGAGACACAATGAGAGAGGGAACACAAGCAGGGGGACTGGGAGAGGAAGAAGCAGGCTTCCCACAGGGCAGGAAGCCTGATGTGGGGCTTGATCCAAGGACCCAGGATCACAACCCAAGCCGAAGGCAGACGCTTAACGACTGAGCCACCCAGGTACTCCAGGACCAGTTTTCTTAAAAGAATCCAAATTCTTTTTAAAAAGATTTTATTTATTTATTAGACAGACAGAGATCACAAGTAGGCAGAGAAGCGGGCAGAGCGAGTGAGGAGGAAATGGGCTCCCTGCTAAGCAGAGAGCCCGATGTGGGGCTCCATTGAAGGCAGAGGCTTAACCCACTGAGCCACCCAGGTGCCCAAGAATCCAAAATTTTGAGCTACTATTCTTTCCCTCTAATCCATCAATACTGTTCTTGTTCATCGAACTGCATTAGTTCCTTCTTCCCAATGGTTCATCAGATTGATCAGAGTCTCACAGAACCACCTTTTGATCATTAAAATCTAATGTAATGAGGGGTGTCTGGGTGGCTCAGTCAGTTAAGCATCTGCCTTCGGCTCAGGTCATGGTCCCAGGGTCCCAGAACGGAGTTCCCATCTGGCTCCCTGCTCAGCGGGGAGTCTACTTCCCCCTCTCCTTTTGCCTGCCACTCCTCCTGTGCTCTCTGTCTCGCTCACTCTTTCAAACAAATAAAATCTTAAAAAAAAAAAAAAGGCAAATATAATGAGATTCAGACATCTGTGTTCAAAAAATGTCTTTTTAGTATTTCTTTTGTCTGCTGTGATGCTAGGTAGCAGGCCCAAAGTTACAAAAATTAAACTTAAAGGCAAAGCACTCTGCTCCCCATATCCATGAGTGTATAGCTGAACTCCATGAAAACCATTTTTGATGCATTTCCCCTAGTCCCTTGAATGTTACTCTATGTCTTACAGTTCCCTATTTATTCCCACAAGCCAATTCCACACACCATTCATAAAATGAAACAGCAGCAAAGGTTTGCTGCTTCAAAATGAGGACATACTACCTTATTCCCAAATTTATTTCACCCAGATATAAATACCCAAACACTGACAAAAATGTGGAAAATGTGGTATGATTGAAAACTGCATCTGTGTTTTTGTTGTTTTTTTTTTTTTTAAATAATACTTGTGTGGCAGAATACTATGTATCTGTGTTTCTGTGGCTTTGGAAATACAACACTAGCAAATGTGAAATACAATTTTGTCTCCTAATTTCAATAAAGGCTCGTTCTGGCAAATGGCTAGAAATAAACTCAAAATGTGATTGAAAGTCAATTTTTGCTGTTTTAAAAAACATAACATTCAATCAAATCAGAGGCTGGTTTCAAAAGAAATGTCATTTTCCATCTTTGAACAGCATCACACACACTCTCACATACACACACACACACACACACACACACACACACAGAAAACTACATACCCCTTAGAGAATACTTAACAAGAGCTAAGCTCTAAAATTAAAGAATCTGTAAAAAATGCAGTGATGCACCTGAAAATTGTTTTCATTCTCTCCTTTGTGTGAAATTCAATTACAAAGAAAGCAAACAAACGGAGCAAACAATGAAAATGGCACATGGGATTTTTTTTCAATTACTATAAACTGCACTCTTTAAAAGAAAAGACCATTTATGCAGCAATTGCATCTAATGACAGGCATTGTTCCTCTGTCAGCCTATTTCTGATTTTTGGAGCCTCTTAACACTAAATCCACTGTTAACTCCTTTATAACAAGAAACTATCTTTCCCCATAAATGCAAACTTAATAATATTGCTCTTATCTTGATTCTTCTGTGGTGGTGGGGGGGGGGCCCTTTTAACACTTCGACAATACTAAGAAAGACACAATATGGTATTTACATCTTTCTAGATGTATTTTATTGAGCCTACTGTTACCATTCAAGGGCAGCAAGAATGAAAAGTATGGAATTTCATTGCCTTAACTTAGTTCTAATGTATTGCTTTTAAAACAAACAAAAAAACCAAGGTGCTGTAATATGTAAATGCAGCCCTTATAAAAATACCAAAACATACATTTACCAGATTAATCTTCTAGAAAATTAGAGTACTAAAATCCTTCTTTGGATTCCCTTAAATAGCGATCTGTTCTTATATCTATTTTTGTTAATATTAGTATTAATAAAGATATATTTAGTTCTATGTAACTATACTGTGACAGAATATATACATTTATTAATATTAATATATACTTAATTCTCTCTCAAAATTATCATGTGAGAGGATTTCAATCTCAAATTAAACTGGAGGATATAAAATGAGGAATCTCATGCACATGCCATCAGAAGAACAGAACGTAAGCACCTAGACACTGATTTCCCAAAAATGCCTGATTTACAGAAGATGAGGCTTATTTCCTCACCAATGACCAACCAACAGGAATCGCTCCCATCCTCCAGCCAATGAACTTACTGCTTTGGACTCTGGCTGGACTTCCCCCTCTTCGCATTCCCTATTCCTAAGTCTGCCCAAAACCCTCAACAGATTTGCCTGTAGCTTGCTACAGCATGCATTTCCAAAACTGCAATTCCTCCACTATTTGCAAATAACCTCAATTTCTAGTAAACTTACCTCTTTATTTAGGTTGACATATATTCACTTCCAAACCTACATCATCTGGGCTTGAACTGATAAGGCACGTAAGATGTAAAATGACTTACGACAGACGCCTTGCTCCTCCCACATAGATTTAATTGCTTTAATGGGGAGCAGTCCCTGAGCCAGAAGAAATTTAAGTATCAGTGACAAGCTGGTGGTGACATTTCAAGCTGTCTGCCACATTCAAAACAGACTCCACCACCCACCTTCTCTCACGCCTCAAAACAGTAAGTAAGACCTATTGGTAAAAGCTTTGGAGTTCTACCCATATAAACGTGAGGTGGCACAACCATGTGACAGACCTCACCACCTGCCAGTCCTCTTTCTGGAGACAATGTAGTATGGTGGAAAGAGCATTGTGCTTTCAAGTCAGACAAACCTGGAATCCAATCCATTTGCTAATACAGAGTCTTGGACTAGTTGCTTTATAGTTCTCTGAGTTTCAGCTGTCCTCATCTGTAAAATGGGGAAAATTCAAGCAATCTTCAGGGTGGTGTGACAGAGCTGTGTGACAGAGCTGACAGTGACAGGCAGGCATGAGAGAATCCTCCTGGTGGGGGAAGTGGGACAGGTTCCAATGCTTGAAGGAGTCACAGTATCTGTGAGATTTCTGAAAACATTGTTTTAGACCAGTCCTGATCACTATCAAGGATGGGAACTGTGCTGTTCATGCATTCATTTATTCATTGCATACGTGCTCACGGAGCTTCTCATCTAGGCTAGCAAGGAAGACAGACTGATGCGTAGCTAACTGTAAGACACAGGAGCTATTACATAGGTAAGCTGAAGGAAGGGTTGGAAATGACAGTTGGCCTGGTCATCAAAACAAGAGCGGACCGGACCTTTCAGGTGAAGTCACATATGGTCAGAAAGGATTTAGTGGAAGGACACTGCAGGGGAGTTTCCGGGCCATCTATGAGTGAGTGCTTCATACCTGTCTCTCTGGGACTATGTAGTGGGGAGCAAGTGCACCCCCTCTGGAAATCTGCACGGTGGTTTCTCCATTGTAACTGTGGCACGGACTCAGAAGGGAAGAGGTTTAGGAAGTGGATGCAATCAGGCCACAGGGGTTCCAGGCTTCCTTCTAAACCAGCTAGACCTTCACAAAGTGAATGGCCATCAACACCACCAACTCGAGAGAGTGGTTTAGTAAGAAAGGAGAACCTGTGAAGGAGTAGAGAAGGTTTTCTGCTAATATATCCTTTCAGATGGGATGAGTGGATCAGATTCATTGTATATCTGATAGTACGAATAACCAGTCTAAAAGTTTCAAATATAAATTAGAGTAGATTGATGAAAAATAAAGTGATGGTTGCTTCTGTTCAATTCTATACATTCTGATTGTGTTGGTGATGTTGGTGACAAAAATAATAACAGCAGCTGCCATATACTCGGTATTTTTTTTTTAAGATTTTATTTATTTGAGAGAGTGAGCAAGAGAGGGCACAAGCAGGGGGAGGGGCAGAGGGAGAGAGAAGCAGACTCCCTGCTGAGTGGGGAGCCAGAGGCAGGGCTCGATCCCAGGACCCTAGGATCATGACCTGAGCCAAAGGCAGATGCTTAAACCCACTGGGCCACACGGGTGCCCCCATCCTGGGTATTTCCCATGTATCAGGCAAAAATTTGAAACAGTTATTATCCCCACTTACAAATGAACAAACTGAAAAACTGAGAGATTAAGTAACTAGCTGAAGGCTACAGAGATAGTAAGTGGTGGAGCTGGGCTTCAGACCCACAACTCCAGAATCTGCATTCTACCCTACTGCCTATAGGCTTATTCAATCTTTAAATAGCTCTGTGGACATTCCCAAAACAAGAACTTATCAAAGTGCTATTTATTTAAAAATCTCTATTATCATAAAAATTCTCACTAACATTTATTGTAACAATGATAAATTTCTCTACCTTAAGATTTTTAGGTCCCAGTACGCCTGGGTGGCTCAGGGGGTTAAAGCCTCTGCCTTTGGCTCAGGTCATGATCCCAGGGTCTTGGGATGGAGCCCCACAGTTGGGCTCTCTGCTCAGCAGGGAGGCTACTTCTCCCTCCCCTTCTGCCTGCCACTTCCACCTGCTTGTTCTCTCTCTCTCTCTCTCTCTCTTTGTGTCAAGTAAGTAAATAAAATCTTAAAGTCCCAAGGAGAACTTTGGAGTAAATTTAACAAACCCCCTCAATTCTACAAATAAGGAACTGAGCTATCCCAAGTTCAACTGAGCTACAACTAAAACACCTCATTCCCTTAAAAATGTTAGAAAAAATGGACCTCTTTGTATATACCTATTGATGATGATGAGTTTGAAATAAAATTGTGATATACTAACAGATGGCATCAACCAGCCCTGGGACTAGACACAAAAGGTTGGAATGTTTACAAACCTCACTTACTTTGTTACTGGGTGACTTTGCAAAAAGCAGGTGGGTTCCTAAACACTGGCTATTTGGTTCTCCCCTACTCATTCCTAAAGCTGGGACGCTTGGGGGACTCAGTCCGTTAAGCATCTGCCTTCAGCTCAGGTCATGATTCCAGCCAGGGTCCTGTAATCGGGCCCTGCATAGGGCCCTGCATTGGGCTCCCTGCTCAGTGGAGAGCCTGCTTCTTCTCTCTCTCCTGCTCCCTGTGCTTGTGCTCTCTTTCTCTCTTTCTGTCAAATAAATTTAAAAAATCTTAAAAAAACAAAAACAAAAACAAAAAAACACCTCATTCCTAAAACTTCTAAGGTATGTCCTGGCTTAAATGTATCCTTAGTCGGTTCACTTTTATTTAAAAACATGGTCATGCAAAACTGAATTTAATTTTTTTCCTGAAGCAGAAGTAAAACTGTTCTAAAAGTAACTGAAAACAAAAACACTACCTGAAAAGCAAAAACTAGGCAAAATCAATTACAGAATAAGGCAAATGTCAATCACTACGGAGTTAGACCATTAGCTAAAAGTAACAGAGACAGAAAATTTGGCTTGTGGCTTTGTTCATTGATTTATTTTTATCCTCCCATCTTCAGTAGGATTATTTTTTCCATAGCCAGCTATTGATCATTTGGAAAATTAATTTTTTATAAAAAGACCATTCATTTCCACTGTAAATGACAAAATGAAAATGAAATATTCCCCAAAAGAAAAAGTCTTCGACGTCATTAATAATAAAAGAAATACAGATTAAAATTAAATACTGGGTTTATACTATAAAACTGACTAAGATCAGAGATTTTCCCCCCAATTCTCAATGTTGGTGAGGGCATGACAAAACAAGTTTAACATGATGTTTTGACAATACTAAGAAATAAATGAAGGCAGTCTTTTGGGAGATCATTTGACAATATCCCTTTAATGTGCATTTTTTTAAAGGCGCTTTTATTTGACACAGCAACTCCACTTCTAGGAATGTAACCTCACATTGTCTCATATGCAGACTTGCCTATAATGACATTGATAACAGAGATAGCAAGGAAGGAAGGAAGAGGGGAAGGGAGAAAATTAAAGAAATCAAAATGTTCCCCTATAGGAGCAGATTAAATAAATAAATATGGTACACTGCATTAATAAAAAGCAGTATTATTTTTCCATTAAAGTGATGTGGATAAATATTGCTGAGATGGAAAGAATTCATATATGTTATTAGATTTGACAGAAAAAAATACAAAACTTTTTGTACTTGTGTGTTTCACTTTTATGAAGTTCAAGAACAGGTAAAACCAATCTGTAGCAAAAAACATCAGAACAAAGTTTAGCTGGGAGGGTAGAGAACAGGTGAAGAGAGTAGACACTGGTATGAAAAGAGGTAAGGGAAATTTCTAGAGGGATGGAAATGTTCTAATCTTGGAATATGTCTTGGGGGGAGGAGAGGGACAGAGTAGGTATACATTTGCCAATTTTTCTAAATGTACATTTAACATCTATACATTCCATTCTATGTAAATTATACATCAATTTAAATAGGGAACAAAACCCCTAAATGTATAACAAAATTCATTGTTAATCAAAATAATGTTTGTATATGTACCTGCGGAAAACGATTTGGAGATGATTTTTTTTTTAACTTTTTTTCAAGACATGTCAATGAGCATTATGATAATTAAAATAAATACAAATATACAAGCATGTCCAAATGTGTTTCATTGAACCTCTCATGCCCTTAATCTGGATATTTCCAACCCCTTTCAAAAAGTAGCGTGTCAATTACCCAAAGCATCATGGAGCCACAGGGTTCAGAGTTTCTACATTCCCATGGAGGGATACCACTGGAGTCCCACACTTTGTGGCCGTCCTTCATAGTATGTGCTCACTGATCATTTGCCTCATTTCTCAGACAACTTCAAACACCAAAGTTACACCAAGAACTTAGTCATCTGAAGCATACTTTAAGTATTTTTTAATTTATAGAACCCAAATTCCTCTCAGCTCCAGAGGAGAAAGCTTTAAACTGTGGAAGGCATTGCAAATGCTGTGTGGCCTGAGAAGTAGCTGTTCCTTTGCATGCGTCCTGCCAAACTTCTAAGAATGGTTTTGCCATTACTTCCAACCCCACAAGCAGCCCAGCCTGAGCCCTACCCCCTCCAGTAGGCCTATTACAGATAAGACAGTCAGTGTTCTGGGACCAGGTGTGCTCACCACCAAGGCTGGCTGTCTGCCAGCTCTTGCTGGGTTCACATGCAGCCCAGAGATCTCTGTATGGCCTGCTGGGTCATTAACTATGCAGGCACAATCGCTGACTGGCAATAACAGCGCACACAGTAGTTAGTTGATGGGTGGAAAAGAGAGGACATAGTCACAAAAAGATGAAATGAGGAGCACCTGGGGAGCTCAGCTGGTTAACTGGCTGCCTTTGGCTCAGATCATGATCTCAGGGTCCTGGGATTGAGCCCCGTGCTGGGCTCTCTGCTCAGCAGGAAGCCTGCTTCCCCCTCTCTCTTTCTGCCTGCCTCTCTGCCTACTTGTGATCTGTCAAATTAATAAATAAAATCTTGGAAAAAAAAAAAAGATGAAATGAATAACTACATTCCTCTTCCTTAAAACGCCCGCAGGATGGATACAGACTGAAAACTGAAGTAGGTGGGAACAAATGAGAACAGAAATCCAACTTTACCTTGGGATACAGCCAAAAAAGTCAGTAAACAAATGGTGCTAAGAATAGCTCCCCAACCCAACAACTTGGCTTGGTTCTAGACCAGGGTTCACCCCAAATACCCAGGGCATCCACATCTCTTACCCACTGAACAGCTTGCCAAAAACGCCCCACAGGGCCAATCAGATTTACCTAGTCTCAAACTGGACATCCTTTCATTGCTCCCACCCTGATATTCCTTTTGCAAAGCCCCCAATCTCTATCACACTGCAATCTACCCCTTTAGCAGAGTAAGAACTTAGAATTTAAGCCTCCTCCTTCATTTTCCACATACAATCAGTTATCAGGTCCTACAGATCCTACCCTCTAAATATTTTTCTGATCGGTCTTTCTCTCCAGTTCAGGCCAACTGTGGCAAAAACCTATTCTCCACTTTACTGCCTGAATAACCTCCTAAAGTGCAAATCTGATCATGTCATTTATGTATTCTAGTCTTTCACGACTCTTCATTGCCTACCCAGAGGTTTCTTGAGACAATCTGAGGTGCCTTCACTACTAGCTATTTAAATATGTGAAATCATGGGGTTTAACACAGCAAAGTAGGGGGCAGTACAGACTTAGAAAAGACCTGTTCCACTTAAAGGCATTCAAACCTCAAACTATTTTCAAACGGCCGTGCCAGCTAGTAAAACTATTTTTGAGGTCACTTTGATATTCCTGGTCCACACAGTAGAGTCTGAACTCCCTAGCCTGAACCTAAGTCTGTGATATAGTTGATGCCTGCTTCTTTGGCCTCATCTTCAACTATTCTCAGCAAGCAGCTTTCATTTTCCTGAAGATTCTTTTTCACACAGCAATGCCTTTGAACTTGACCTTCCCTTAGCCTGGGCCCCTCTTCTTTCACTACTTTGCCTGATACTCTCATTTCAATACCTCTACTGTCAGCCATCCCAGAGCCCTGGGGAGAGCTGTACCCTGGACATACATCCCTTATAGTGTTTTCTCAGCTTGCAAATATTTATTTTTCCTTCCCTACTAGTTAGTATCTAGGGGCTTGTCTTTCAATGCACAAATTATATGTTACTAAAGAAACAACGAAGGCAAGAGACAACTCTGCTCCCCAACATCTTAACTAAGATTGGGAAAAATATTGTTTGCATCACAGACTACAATTTTTTGGGTGTCCTTGGAGAGGTAATGGAGACTCCAAATAAGCTATTCTTTGTCCCTATGCAGTCTCTGCTCACTAAATCTTTATTTAATATGACATTGCAAAACCTTATGCCAGAAAAGCTGCTTTAGGTCTTGATCAATTTCACAAAATGTTAATGGGGGTAATATTAAACATTACCATGTATTTTCAGTGTCCAAAAGAAAGAAATGAGGAAAGACACTCGTCCATGCTCCAGTGCCTTTTAAAAAGTCACTCTAAGAAAAAAAAGGGAACTCAACTCCACTCCCACAACTGGGTCACAAGATCCATTAGCTGAAGTAGTTGAGTGCTCAGTTACATGAAATAGTTCTATTTCTCAGAACTTGTCCAAAGGGATCTCCCCTGCCTGCAGAGATAGAAGTAAGGAAAAAAAGAATCCTTCCTATACCTTTAAGTTTGACCTGCCCCATTTTTCCTTCCCTTCCTGTCCCTTGATTTAAGCCACTGGGGAGGGATGGAAATAAAATGGGAAGTTCGAAAGGGAAGAGATCGTGAAGGATGAAGGGGAGGGCAGTAGTGGGGGCTTACAAGATATCTATTTCAGTTGTGATCAAGGTTAAATGAAGTCAACCACAAAGCTCCAATAACCTTATCACTTCCTACTTCGCACACACAGGCTGACCTCTAGATTTGACTTAAAACTGAGTGGTCTGAAGTGAAACTCTTTCATTATATACCAGTTACTCACAGAATATTACATATATTTTTATCATTATTGTTGTGATTATAAGTGCTTTTATTCTTATTAAACAATGTGAAAGCAATTTACTTAGTGCTAGGCTGAAAAAAAAGTCTCAACACTCTGTCCTAATATAAAAACGAACATGCTCATGATAGAAAATTGACAAAATACAGCTAAGTTTAAAGGAAAAGTAACCACCTATACTCAAAGATCTTTATATAATTGGAACTCTATTATATTTACTTTTAACACTTAAAAAAGTAACTTTGTAACAAGCTCTTGCCTTGTTTTTAGAAAATAGTTAAAGCATTGTTTTTTATAACTACACAGTATTCTTGGAAGTGGATACATTATTATACTTAATATAACCATTTTTCTTTTACTAAGCATTGAGTTTCTATAAATCATATTTTGGATTAATAATATGGATTTAAGCCTTTTAACAGCTCCCAATACCAGCAATGGTAAATGAGGTGTAGGCAGCAGTAGGGGAACAGTTTAGGAAGCATTTTAGTCATTGGTTTCCTTTAGCCAAGAAAAACAGGTACAATATCACTGAATTATAAACAAAAGCAGGAACTACTCTGAAATTTCCTCAAGAATAATATATTTCACAAAACCCTGTTGACTTGAAGGTGGGACCAGTTCTAGCAAGGCTTTGGAGGAAAGAGAGGAGTGCTGAAAAAAAGAACACAAATACACAAGAGGTGGTATAAAAACACAAAGGTGGGAACAAGAAACCAGAAGTTCTTAATATGACACTTAGCAGACTTTTCCAGCCATTAGAACCTTTGATGAGGACTAGACACTGATAAGCTTGCCTCAGGTCCTTAAATCTTGTTCTTTTTTTTTTTTTTTTTTTAAGATTTATTTAATTATTTGAGAGAGAAAGAGTGGTCATGCCAAGGGAAAGGGAGAGAATCTCCAGCAGAGCCCCAGCTGGGCTCAGAGTCCCACACGGGTTCCAATTCACAACCTGGAAGATCATGACCTTAGCCTAAACCCAGAGTCAGACATTTAACTGACTGAGCCACCTGGGCACCCCTTGGAGGAATACTTTCTTAAACAAAAACTTTAACAACCATTTGTTAACAGGGATCCCCTACCTACCTTAAGTGTCTTCCATCAAATCATTCATCTTTTCCCATGCCTTTTAGACTTTACCAGAAACAGATAGGGAGCCAGGAGTTCTTCAACAGATTCAACATGATGAGAATCACCACTGTGAAATGCTTTTCAAGTGATAAAGAATTTAGAGTCTTCCTAAAACCCAACTTCCTTGAACCTTTGTGTCAATCTGGGGAAAATAAAATGCTATGTACCATTATACTTTCATTTGATTTTCACTTAAATCAATTTTTTCTTAGAAAGCTATCTTAAAATTTCAAAATCACTCTACATGATTTGTCCAAAGTGTTTCCAATTATTTCTTATAACAGTTTGTCTTCACAAAACTTTAAGACATGGGTAGGGCAGGTATTATTAACTCTATTTTGGAGATGAGAAAACAGATGAAGAAAGTAAAGATGCTGTCACCAGAACCCAGATGTTTTGTCTTTGGGCCCAGGGTGCCTTCTCCTACAGACTACACAGTCCCAGTGGCTTTGGCAGACAGCATTGTTGGAGAGTCTATGGAGGCATGACTTGTGCTTCTGTGATCAGATATCTCATAGAAGTTTTGCACTTGTTTCAAACCTGACATATAAACACTGAGTATTTTCCTGAAGCATATATAGATGTATTGTCTTTTTTTTTTTTTTCAGATTTATTTATTTATTTGAGAGAGAGAGAGAGAAAGCAGGTCAGAGGGAGAAGCAGACTCCCTGTAGAGATGGGAGCCCAATGAGGGACTCAGTCACAGGACTCCGGGATCATGACCTGAGCCAAAGGCAGTTGCTTAACCAATTGAGCCACCCAGGCGCCCCTAGATGTATTCTGTCTTAAAGCATCTCCAAGTTTCCTCAAATTGGATTTTTAAAATTTCATTCAATTAAACTACATAGAAGGAGGAACCAAAGACAATTTTAGAATTCATTTTTCCAAACAGTTCAAAGGGATAAATATGAATCTTTACAAATAGTAACATATTTGAAAAACCATATTGAGATTTAAAATGGCAAATAGAGGGGCGCCTGGGTGGCTCAGTGGGTTAAGCTGCTGCCTTCGGCTCGGGTCATGATCTCAGGGTCCTGGGATCAAGTCCCGCATCGAGCTCTCTGCTCAGCAAGGAGCCTGCTTCCTCCTCTCTCTCTCTGCCTGCCTCTCTGCCTACTTGTGATCTGTCTCTGTCAAATAAATAAATAAAATCTTAAAAAAAAAAAAAAGGCAAATAGAAGGGGGAATGCAAGTGTGTCTCTTAAAAGCAGAAAGATCTACACTATGTGTGGATTAAATTAAGCAAGTGAATATTTATCTTAACATTACCAAGCTCTTTTTTAAAAAGTAGAACACTTTTTTCTTTCTTTTATTCTCTTTCTTGTTTCTTTCTCTGTCTCTCTCTTTCTCACTCTTTCTTTCTTTTCTTTTCTTCTTCTTTTTTTTTAATGACTAGATATATAAAGGCTCAGCCCGGAAAATTCATCAACAGAAAATGCACCTGTATGTAAGTGTATGGCTGTTCGCCTTTTAAAATAATGTGGCTTTTCTACAAAACTAGAATGTAAAAGATTCTTGGAGAACAGACAATTGAAATAGAACACATCTTCTATATATCATACTGTAATGTATTACTTTCTTTAAAAAAAAAAAAGGAAAACTGATGTTGACAGCTACTTTCATTAGGGATGAGGGGGTCTGTGCATATGCATGTATGTATACACGTGTATTTTTGTGGTTGAAAAGCAGTTACACTGTGATATCTTGAGTTTAAGAACTCTGTCTTCTTTTGTATCTTCCACAGTGCCTGCCACGATGTTTACATTGAGTTTAAAAATGGGGAGCGTGGCTGGTTGAATTGGTGGAGCATGCCACTCAATCTTAGGGTTGTGAGTTCTAGCCTCATGTTGGATGTAGAGATTATTCAAAAACAAAATCTTTATCAAACTATCACTCTTTGCAGATGATATGATACTATATGTGGAAAACCCAAAAGACTCCACTCCAAATCTGCCAGAACTTGTACAGGAATTCAGTAAAGTGTCAGGATATAAAATCAATGCACAGAAATCAGTTGCATTTCTTCACACCAACAACAAGACAGAAGAAAGAGAAATTAAGGAGTCAATCCCATTTACAATTGCACCCAAAACCATAAAATACCTAGGAATAAACCTAAGCAAAGAGGCAAAGAATCTAAACTCAGAAAACTATAAAGTACTCATGAAAGAAATTGAGGAAGACACAAAGAAATGGAAAAATATTCCATGCTCATGGGTTGGAAGAACAAATATTGTGAAAATGTCTATGCTACCTAAAGCAATCTACACATTTAATGCAATCCCTCTCAAAATCCTACCTTTCTTTTTCAAAGAAATGGAACAAATAATCCTAAAATTTATATAGAAGCAGAAAAGACCTTGAATAGCCAGAGGAATGTTGACAGAGAAAGCCAAAGTTGGTGGCATCACAATTTCAGACTTCAAGCTCTATTACAAAGCTGTCATCATCATAACATTATGGTACTGGCACAAAAACAGACACATAGATCGATGGAACAGAATAGAGAGCCCAGAAATAGACCCTCAACTCCATGGTCAACTAATCTTCGACAAAGCAGGAAAGAATGTCCAATGGAAAAAAGACAGTCTCTTCAACAAATGGTGTTGGGAAAATTGGACAGCCACATGCAAAAAAAATGAAACTGGGCCATTTCCTTACACCACACACAAAAATAGACTCCAAATGGATGGAGGACCTCCATGTGAGAAAGGAATCCATCAAAATCCTTGATGAGAACACAGGCAGCAACCTCTTGAACCTCAGCCGCAGCAACATCTTCCTAGGAACATTGCCAAAGGCAAGGCAAGCAAGAGCAAAAATAAACTACCGGAACTTCATCAAGATCAAAAGCTTTTGCACAGCAAAAGTTAACAAAACCAAAACAGTTAACAAAACCAAAAGACAAATGACAGAATGGGAGAAGATATTTGCAAAGGACATACCAGATAAAGGTCGAGTATCCAAAATCCATAAAGAACTTATCAAACTCAACACCCAAAGAACAAATAATCCAATCAAGAAATGGGCAGAGGGGACGCCTGGGTGGCTCAGTTGGTTAAGCAGCTGCCTTCGGCTCAGGTCATGATCCCAGCCTCCTGGGATCGAGTCCCACATCGGGCTCCTTGCTCGGCAGGGAGCCTGCTTCTCCCTCTGCCTCTGCCTCTGCCTGCCATACTGTCTGCCTGTGCTTGCTCTCTCCCTCTCTCTCTGATAAATAAATAAAATCTTAAAAAAAAAAAAAAAGAAATGGGCAGAGGACAAGAACAGACCTTTCTGCAAAGAAGACATCCAGATGGCCAATGGACACATGAAAAAGTGCTCAATATCACTTGGCATCAGGGAAATAACAAATCAAAACCACAGTGAGATACCACCTCACACCAGTCAGAATGGCTAAAATTAACAAGTCAGGAAATGACAGCTGCTGGCGAGGATGAGGAGAAAGGGAAACCCTCCTACACTGTTGGTGGGAATGCAAGCTGGTGCAGCCACTCTGGAAAACAGCATGGCGGTTCCTCAAAAAGTTGAAAATAGAGCTACCCTACAACCCAGCAATTGCACTACTGGGTATTTACCCTAAAGATACAAATGTAGTGATCCAAATGGGCACATGCACCCAAATGTTTATAGCAGCAATGTCCACAATAGCCAAAATATGGAAAGAACCTAGATGTCCATCAACAGATGAACAGATAAAGAAAATGTGGTATATATACACAATGGAATGCTAGCAGTCATCAAAAGAAATGAAATCTTGCCATTTGCCACAATGTGGATGGAACTATGCTTAGCGAAATAAGTCAATCAGAGAAAGGCAATTATCATACGATCTCCCCGACCTGAGGAAGCTGAGAGGCAACATGCGGGGTTTGGGGGTAGGAAAAGAATATATGAAACAAGATGGGATCGGGAGGGAGACAAATGATAAGAGACTGCCATTAATGCTCATTAAAATAGCCGCACTTTTTTCTATGTACAATTGATGTTTCTCAATATTATGTCAAATGCTATTTAAAAAAAAACTGTGCTTATAAAAAGTCTCCTCTTGCAACAAATCACCAGCTCCAAGTCCCACTTAAAGAGAAATTCTAGGGGCGTCTGGGTGGCTCAGTGGGTTAACTGGCTGCCTTCCGCTAGGGTCATGATCTCGGGGTCCTGGGATCGAGCCCCACATTGGGTGCTCTACTCAGCGGGGAGTCTGCTTCCCCCAACCCCCAATGCCTGCCTCTCTGCCTAATTATGATCTCTGACTGTCAAATAAATGAAATAAAATCTTTTCATAAATAAATAAATAAAGAGAAATTCTACAGTTCTCGGTGTAGGTACTTGCTATAGACTTAATGTTTGCGTTGCTTTAAAATTCGTATGTTGAAATCCAAACTCCCAATGTGATGGTATCAGAAAGTGGGTCTTTAAGAGATGATTAAGTCACAAGGGCGGAGTCCACATGAATGGGATTAGTGCCCTTGCAAGAAACTAAGGAGTGCTCCCTTGCCCTTTCCACCTTGTGAGGACACAAGGAACCAGGAAGCATCTATGAATGAGGAAGTGAGTTCTCAGCACATGCTGAATCTGCCAGCATCTTGATCTCGTACTTTCCAATCTCCAAAACTGTGAGAAACAAATGTCAGGCTCTGAGGATTGAGTTGATCACATTCCTCATAAATATATATAGCCCCAAACCAAAACAAACAAAAATCAAGGACAGATTTAAAAATCAGCATGAACAGCTAGAAAGAGAGAGACAAAGAAAAAAAGAGAGAGGGAGGGAGGGAGAGGGAAGGAGACAGAGGGAGATGAGAGAGATTGACTGCATCTGCGATATGATACATGATATAGTAACTATGCCAGGAGAAGAAATTAGCAACATTTATCTACAGATTGCCTCATAGCCTATAGCTCAGTTGTAACACAGAAGTATCACTGGATCACCTGGCTTTCTGCCCTCCTAGGGCTTGTAGTCTAGTTATAAGAATGAAATTCTGTTTCACCACACAAGGATGAATGCTGACAACCAAACCAATCACTATTAAATTTTCACATACAAATGACCATTAAATTTTTTTCAATTCATGGAATAATATTGGTCACAATTTTTTACATAGGTAATTTTTATGTCTTATTTTTCTATTTTTTATTTTATAAAAACATTGCCTAATTTGCAAACTGCATTTTTGGTCATTCCAGTCATGCTAGAATCTAATACTTTTATCATGAGTGTGTACAACTTCTTTCTAACGTACAGAGATTCAATTCCATGGCCCATGAAATATAAAACATCTCTCTTCTCCTTTCTGTTAACTTCGTCTCCTCCATTTTCCTAATGACTTACAACTTCAACAACAATCAGTTCATGGCCTCTCTAGCTTCGTCCACACTCCCAACCCATCTTCCCTGCTCCAACAACCCAGATTGTTTTGAAAGAAATCTCACACATCATATCACTTCAGCTCTAAATATTTTAGTATAGATCTCTGAGAGGTAAGCAGTTCCCCTTTCAAACATCATCATAGCCCCTCAAAATAATAACAGTTGCTTAATATCATAAAACAGTGTTCACATTCCCTAATTGCCCTATGTCTTTCCTCTTGTTTATTTTTTGTTTGTTTTAATATATATCAAAACAAGGTCCATACATTACAATTGAGTAACATGTCTCTCATGAGCAAACATTGTTTTTCAAGCCCTTCTCTTCAAATGAAAATGCAGAATTGTTATGTAGTAAAAACAAGCAATTCTGAATGAAGCAGGAGTTTAAAATGCTGTCTGAAGAAGGTGGTGAAAATGTCAAGTCACTGCCTTTGCCCAGAAGATAAGCACTTGGCATATACCTTTCCCTGAATGATAAAGAAGGAAAGTGGGAGCTGTGCTTCGCGGTAAATATTTTTATTCGCCACCCAGAACTGCACATAAACATGATGCATGTGAAACAAAGTGCTCTGTTATAAATAGGAATTGAGGAAATGGAAAATGAGTTGTAAATCTGAAAATCATTTCTCTACTTTGATGAAAGAGCAGCTTATAAACAAGCAAACCAAACAGTCTCTTTTAAAGTCTTGCTAATGCTGGTTGCATTAATCCTTTCCAGGATTTTTAATCCTAAAGCTTTAGTTTAATTTAAGGCTTTTGAATTTTCAACTATTGCGTATTTCATTCTAATCTGCGCCTTTTGAAAAAGAAAATCACTTTGGATGACATGGCATCGAAGACTTCGACTTCCATTTTGCACTGTAAGAGCTTCTCTTACCATCCTACCTTAAGCAAAGCTCCTTTTTCATTTTAAAAAGGAAAGAAATCCCATGTCAGAACTTAACACATACAAAATAATCACGATGTAATAAGAGACAAGACAAGTTTACAGTGATACAGTGCAGGAGGTAAGAATATGGGCAGCAAAGAGAGAGAGGACATCCCTGTATCTTTGCCAGTGAACTGGGGACGATAATTAGAAGCTGTCTCGCAATGCTGCTGTGGCGATCATTCCGCGGTGATCGTGAGAAGCACCCAGCACTGAGTAACAGTAACTGATGAGCTGTTGTTATCATTGGAAAGACAGAGGAAGGGATGATTTGTCATGATCAGTTTTACCTTGAGAGACAGAACTTACTTTATGGTAACGTTGTGAGTCAATTACAAGAGAAGTGCCCGGCCTGGCACCCCCCACTGCACTGCCTCCCATAAAAGGACCCAGAGAAAAGAAGTACCCTGGAGAGGGAATGTTAGTTCTCCCCTCCGATGGCTCCAAATATCTGAAAATAGTACAAGAAATGGCTCCGTGTGTAGTTAAATTCCAGGTAAGACAACACTGTGCTAAGTGCACTACACAGATTAACCTGAAATTGGACTCTGATCCCCAAGGAAACTGGCCGGTGTTGCCCAGTCCTTTCGGCCAGGCAGAGGGAAACAACCTAATGTCTATCTCAACTGTGATCTGACTGGATATGATCTAAGCTTTGAATGGTGCCTAAGCTCATTTCAGGCATAATATACCTGTTAGACAATACTAAACAGGGAGCTTTGGGCTGGGGTGTGTACCCTAATATGGAGGAACTGACATAGGAAAATGAAGATCCATTATTGTAATTCAGCCTTTCTCTATTCTACCATTTTAGTCAGACAAAAATTTCCTCTTCTCTTAGGTGTTTCTCAAGTAATTGCAAAAAAAATAACCCAATAAATAAATTAATTAACTAGCAAAAAAGTAGGGGTGGTTATTTATAGGATAGCATTCTTCCATTCAAATCATGTTACAAAATTCCTTTTAAAATCCTTCCCTCACAACTCACAGCCCTTTCCAAGCACCTAGCTCTCTGCATTATTCCTCTACTCCTTGAGGAAATGGAGGACAGATCGCCAAAGATAATGTCCTTATTAATAATATCCTATGTTTAAATGCTTTATAATTTTAAGGCACTCTCAGATCCACTATGGTCTTGTATAAGATGGTATAAATGATATCGTACCTATTGACTGGTAAGAAAAGTTACATATAGCAATTGGTGCAGGTGAGACCTGAACACAAGATCATTCCAACCAAAAGCAATGGTCTGGAACCTGAAGCAAGGGGCCCCATGCTCATGCTCACCAGTTTTCTGTGCAGTTTTTCCTCCCTTTAGTGAGTCTATTCCAGTCTCTTCCTCTTTCCTCCTCAGTTAATTCTGATTCATGCCTCACCTCATGTAATTACTAAATGGGAAAGATCTGAGTAGACCAACATCCAAACTAATATTCACTGCACACAAACCAGAAGCTAGACCTTTGAAGCAGAGGAAAAATTTGATTTTCTTTATCATTTAAAAAGACTATAGTGAGGGGCACCTGGGTGGCTCAGTGGGTTAAAGCCTCTGCCTTCAGCTCAGGTCATGATCCCAGGTTCCTGGGATCAAGCCCCATGTCGGGCTCTCTGCTCAGCGGGGAGCCTGTTTCCTCCTCTCTCTCTGCCTGCCCCTCTGCCTACTTGTGATCTCTGTCTGTCAACTAAATAAATAAAATCTTTTAAAAAAAATAAAACAAAAAGAGTATGGTGAGATTACTCATTTTGTCAATTTGAACCAATTATCTTAAAACAATATTTGCATATTAGCCAAAATGGAGCCCCTAGCTACATGTGTTCAGTCCCTTTTTATAAATCTGGAAATAAATTTCAAGCAGCTTCTGTAAGAAAGCTAAGGCTTGGAAAATGTCCCTGCACGGACTTGATAAGATTTCCAATTGTGCCATGGTAAAATCTCATTTCTTGAATCCCTTTTCCAACATTAACTTATTGTACAAACTTGCATCTCCCTGGAAATAGGAAGATGGTGAAGTTAGATGCAGTGGTCATGAACCTGGAGGTCAGAATCTAGAACAGGAAGACCAGTGCCCTACTCTGGACTCTCCAAGGGACCCCAGGCTGGGAACAATCAGGCCTCACAGCCCGCTGGGCCAGGTGGAACCCACCTATGGCCACCCTGCCTGAAGCCACATGGGTCTTTACTCATTTCTCCTTGCTCCTTCTCCCACTGGACTCTGCATGAGTCCCAGTTTCCTTCGCCTTGGAAGTTCACCAGGTTCTTGGTGGCCTTAGCCCCTCCTCCTTCTCCTTTGGCCCTCAGCTCTTGACCTCCTGCCTCAGGAAGCGTTTACTGACTTGCAGGTCTGGTCATATCCCCTGTGAAACCCTCCACCACCTTCAACCTTACCACATTTGTAGTTTTTACATGTACTTGTGTGATTGTGTGGTATTTGACTATATCTCCTCTCACATGCCTAAGATTCTGGAAGGGCAGGGGCTGGTTTTAGATGCCAGTGCCTGGCACACAGTAGGCCCTCTGGGAATGAAAACAGAAGAGTCACAGGTGCCTGGAACTCTGTGGAGTTCCTGGGCCACGTAGCCTGGGCTCCGTGGGCGGGCAGGATGGACGGGGTTGGCTTCCGTAACACGGGGACCTCGCGGCTCCAATCTTAAAACCTGAGTGACCATCTGAAATGGAAAGGTTTGTCCCAAGTCCCTAGAAGACTTGAAACTCCCAGATAGCAGAAATCCTATTATATGTGGGTGCCCGTTACTTAGTGTGAAACGCAAGTGCAAAACACTTGGTAAATATTAGCCATCGCCAATATTAATGAATACGCTTCGGAGCGTGGGACCACGTGGAGGTCGTTACCTATGGCTTCAAAGAAGGCTTGGACGGACTCCTAAAAGAATACAAACGACCCCCTAACCAAAGAGAGAGAAAGACAGAGACAGAGACAGGGAAAGAAAAGAGAGGAAGAGGAAGGGAAGGGAAGGGAGAAAGAAACGTGCCTTCTTTCCTCTGGAAAACAAAACCCCCAAAACAAAAAAACCCTCCAAACAAAAACCCTCTTAACCGACGTCTTCCCCTTTCTAGGCCTTCACCCTCTCGTCCCCCCGCACCTCGCGGGCGAGTTCGGGACGTCAGTCACTGCGGACACGGCCATCGCCGCGACGCCTCCAGGCGCTGCCTGACCTGGGTGCAACTATGTGAGATGTGCGCAGTGGGACCTCCTCTCCAGGAGACGGCATTTAAGGTCTCCGCGGGGCAAGGGGCGGTGTTTATAAACACGGAGGGAGGGGGCTTTGCTGTTTCCTACTCACGGGTGTCCTAGCAGGCGCTCGCCAGCCCGCGCTCGGCGGCAGCCAAGGCCCTCAGGTTCCGCGGAACCCACGCGGTCGCGCGGCCGAGACCCCGCCCCCCGCCGCCCCTCCCCCGCCGCAACGGTCCCGGCACGCAGGCGCGGGGGCGCGCGCAGGGCGGGGCGCGCGGGGGCGGGGCTGCGCGGGCCCACTTAAATATACGCGCGGTGGGGGCGGCGCGGAGCTGTCGCTGCGCTGCTGCCTGGACGCCGGGAGTTCTCACAACTGTCTTGTCGCGCGAGCCGCGAGCCTCGCTCTTCCCCCCGGCGGCGACGGCGACGGCGACGGCGGCGCTGCCAGGTTCAGCGGCAGCAGGAAAGAGCGGAGGCGAGCGGGCGGCGGGCTCCATGGAGAGCGGCGGACGCCCGGGCAGAGGCGGCGTCTCCTCTCCGGCACCCGGGCTGCAGTGACCCGCACTTGTTCCCTGCCCCGCGTCGAAGCGGCCGCCGACTCCGGGACTGACCGGCCTCGCTGCCACTCCCCGCGCCGCCGTCTCGCCTCCCGGCGCCCCCAGTGCCCCGACTCGCCCGCGCCCCAACTCCCCGGCGGGGTGGCGGCGGCCGGGCCCCCGCGGCGGCGGCCGGAGCAGCAGCGGCAGCAAGAGCCCGCCTCTATGATGAAGTTCAAGCCCAACCAGACGCGGACCTATGACCGCGAGGGCTTCAAGAAGCGGGCGGCGTGCCTGTGCTTCCGGAGCGAGCAGGAGGACGAGGTGAGGGCCGCCGGCGCGCTCGGTACCCTCCGCGGCGGGGGTGCCAGAGCAGGCCGGGGGCGTGGGGGGCGCGGCCAGCCGGGGTGGGGGTCCTCGCCTTCCCCTTTCCCTGCCCGATTCCTCGTCTGGCCCCGGGGCTGGGAGGGATTAGCCCCCTCCCTTTTTCCCTCCTGCTCGCCCTCCCTTCTTCCTTCCTTTCTCTGGGTTGATGGTGGAGACAAAGGGGTTGGCCCAGCCCAGTGTTCTGGTGGGCGGTCGTGAGGACCTGAGGCCGAGACGTCTCCTGGCCCGCGGGAAGGTCCCGGGCGGAATAGGTCGCTTCTGGCGGGAGTCACCATCTTAACACGCGAATTGAGTGTAAACCCAGATAAACCTCGAGTGCTAACCGAGGCGGCAGAAATGGCGTGAGTGTTGCAACCCAAGCTCTCCTGCCGCTGCCTCTGTTACATTTTCCTTTAACGTTACAGCAGTTTGCGTTTTTTGATTAAAGCTAGGGATGTTTGTGGACTGGCCAAACAGACCCCGTGCTTTAAAAATAAAGCCCCATTCAGTCTGGTTTTTCAAATCGGACTCGCATGTGGACCCTTTAATCCGTAAGGACCTGGCATAATTACACGTGATACATGTATTTTTTTAAGGCCACCTTTTTTAAAGTTTTCTGAGAGCAGGACAGGAAGATGGCTAGTGAAAAATGTGGAATAACGCCAGAGGGAGATGGGCAGAGTTGCCATTTTCAGAGCATAGTCTCTAGTTCTTAGCGTTATTTACCAAGGCTTCTTTACTTTGCTGTTGGTTTGACATCTGGAGAGGAGCATCCATCCTTGTTCTAAGAGCAAGCAGTTAGTCTTCTGTCATTCATACTCCTGCGTTGGGTTGATATGAGGCCCTTGAGGTTTTTCCTGGAAAGTAGTTTTTCCTTATTTCAATGTTACATTTATTTAATTTTAAAATGGCTCACTGTTCTAAATTTGCCCAAGGCAATACTAGTTGATTGGTAGCCATGAAAATCTTTTATAAAGCATTGCCATTCCTATAATGATTAGGCAGAGACAAAACTAAGAGTTCTGCTTCCATAACCAACTGTGTCCAATAAAATACCAGGCTAAAGCTGGAGATGGGAAATGTAACGGCTTCCTTACTGCTGATCCGTGTAGTTAGGCTGAGTATGACATAGTGTATACAGTTAGTAGCATAGTTCTTACTATGCTGACGAAAAAGTGCTTCAAATGATGCTCTTCAAACTCTTGTTTTGCCTTTATTTATTTAAGAAACCAAGCCTTTTAGTGCTGATTGGTGCTTAGTTTGGGGCCTGTAAGTGTTTAGCCTAAATTTTCTTAGAGTTTTCGGAAGAAAACTATGACCTGGGCCCAGTTAGGAAAGCTAGAAGGTGGGAGGGGAAAGATTTTTTAACATTCACAGAATAAATAGTCAATAAGCATTAAGTATATTCTATTATTTAAAAAGATTAGAACCTTGTTGAGGGAGGGCCATGTTAGGAAAAAAGCAAGCTTTGGATATAAAAGAATAGCCCAAAGTGATCAAGGAAGGTCAAGGATCTTCTCTGATTCGCTCACTATTGTGTAATCACATTCTTAGTTGAGTGCTTAGGATATGTGGGGCTTGCCTGAAGACCTGTAGGTTTGTGACATTTCATCCTTTGAGTGCTGGTTCATAGGTGAGGAGACAGTTGAGATTGTTAGTACTTTCCCCAAATGACATAACGAGGAAGTGGTAGATTCACAATTCAGGATCCAGCCTTTCCTTGCTCCTGATGCTGGGTTCTTGGCACAGGGTTCTTTAGCAGTTGGGTGCACGCTATTTGCTGAATGAGAGATTTTGTGAGGCTAAGCTTGGAAGACTCTCTGGAAGTGATGATTTTGAAGTCTTGCCATAACCTGAACTTGGAATTCACGCTTTGTAAAAAAATAAAACGGTTCCCAGGAGAAAATACAGGAAATGGGAGGAAATTGAAATGATCTGTATTGTGAGAGTAGTAAAAGCAAAGCTTGAAGAATGCTTCAGAGATAACCTTAGTAGATCAATTATTTTTGTGCTTGGAAATTGTTCCCTACTGTAATAAATGCTAAATTTCTAGCCTCTAGTTGAGTGAAGAGACTACTGACATTAGATAAAATGAAGTAAGGAGCAAGCTCTGGAGTATTAGAGAAATCTGTTATGTAAAACTTGGCAAATCTGGTACAGTGCAGATGAAGAAACCAAGTCAGAATTTATGTTCTAAGGGAATGCTCTAGAATTTTCTAAGTGAGATGCACAGCCAACTTTAATATGTATCTCTCTAGGATCTTCATTTCTGTAGTTGTGAGTATTTGGGGCTCTTTCCTTAATATGATAGTTACAAAATGAACCCTGTTAGCTTTCCAGGACATCTTGCTGTTTTCCTATGAATTTATTCCCATGTTACTAAAATTACACTGGTAGCCTTCCAAGGATAGAATACAAAACAGCCTGAATCCACCTCTTTAGCTAACAGGTGAGAATTCCCCCCCCTACTGGCTTAACACCACTTAGGTCCTGGTTGGGAGATTTAAATGTATGCCTTTATTTTAGGATGAAATGTTAACAGAGTGTCAATTGAAGTAAAATAATAGTAATTGCTCTTTGACCACAAAAAGTTACAGAAGTTACAGTGTTCCAGTATGGTCCTTCTCCTGGAGTTCTCAGCCCATAGTTGAAAACAGCTTGTTTTAGGAAAGAAGGTTGTCCTAACAGCAGTCTTTATGGGGGGGGGGGTGTTTATATATTTGCCCATTTTATCATCCCTGTGAGGTAAAAAGCATTAGCACTTGTACAGGAGGAAATTAAGTCAGCGGACATAACTTATCCCAAGGTCCCAAAAGCTGGCAGATAATTTTGAGCCCAGGTGCTTTATTTCTAAATCTTCTGTTCGTTTGATTCTTGGTCAGCGCTAGTTATTTCTACAGGGAACCACCCTACAGAAGTTTTGGCAGTTGGGCTTACACAGAATCCCACAAAATAAGCTTCCCATTGATTAGCTGGGATACTGTGCTTGTACAGTGAAAAAGAACAATACATTCACAAAAGGTAACCAAAAGTAGATATTTGAACTTATTGCGTATATGAGTTTCAACAGGGTTGCAGAGATGAAAAGTGTCAACTCCTTAGAAACATACGCTACAGTGGGAGGGTAGACAAATGACTGACATAAAGGGAAATAAATTAAGGGAAGAGTAACTTCACATGCTCCAGGGTTAAGATCCACTGGAGCTCGATTTCAGTGAGAGAGGAAGGACCAAACATCACAGACAGCAAAACTTGGGGCTGTGGGTTAGTTGAGCTGCAGCTTAGGATAGCATAGGACAGAGAACTGCTGAAAAAAAGCACCTTAAATGTAAGGCTAAGGAGTTGCTAGGCAAGAAAGGAACACTTAGTTTTGAACAAGGAACATTTACATTTTAAATGTATGCAAGCTCGTGGATGATCTGGCAGCAAAATAGGATAGAATGCTAAAAAGAGAAATAGAAAGGACTTGATTCTGGGTGGAATCCAGGCACAGTTGTGAGCGAGAAACAGTAACAAAACAGCCTTAAAGACTGCCCACTACTCCCCTAATTAGCTTTTAAGCTCCTGAGCCAGGGGATGCATTCTACAGTCTGCTAAATGCCAAATGTGTATTAACTAAATGTCTGAATTCTACAAAATCATGCACTAAAACTAAGCCTTGAGGGAAAGCAGAGTCCTAAAAAGAATTGGTAGGGAAAGCAGAATTCCAAAACCAGAGCCCTAATAAAAACAAGTCTTAATAAGAAAGAGACTTCTACTACATTTGTCTGCTTGGATCAGTAGGTAGTCTGCCTTACCAGATGTAAACTCTGGGGCTTAAGCTTTGCAGAAATCATTTCTTTTAGATTTTAAGTCGTACAAGATAACTTGCCTCAAAGGGAGACCACTTTTATTAAAATTAACTCTCCAGGGACACCTGGGTGGCTCAGTGGGTTAAAGCCTCTGCCTTCTGCTCAGGTCATGATCCCAGAGTCCTGGGATCTGGGATCGAGCCCCACATCGGGCTCTCTGCTCCAGGGAGAGCCTGCTTTCTCTCCTCTCTCTCTGCCTGCTTATGATCTGTCAAATAAATAAATTTAAAAAAAAAAAACCTTAAAAAAAAAAAGCAGATTAGTGTGCCCACTAACAAGTGGATATAAGATAAAGAATTTTGGAAAAAAAAAAAAAAAAAGATTAACTCTCCAAAGGCAGCTTTTTCTAAACATCGGAAATGTCACCTATGCTTGAAGCTCTCCCAAACCTAAAGGGCTTCTTAGGCCACTCAGCCAGCCACTTTCCAAAGGAAAGGCACTTCTGCAAAATTTGCATCTGTTTCAGGCTCTTGGTATGTATTACTAAGGCTTTCTGTAAATGGTGAAAGAAAGCTTACCTAGAGCTTCAGAACATTGACATACTAAGAGAAAATGTCATCAGCGCAACTTAGCGATGCCATCTACCAATCCCATACAGATTGTCCCTGACTTCAGTGGTTTCAGCCTGTGGTTTTTCGACTTTCTAGTGGTGCAAAAATGCATTCAGTAGAACCCACACCTCAGATTTTGAATTTTGATCTTTTTCCAGGCTTAACAGTAATCTCATTTGGGTTAAGCACATTTTCCCAAAATGAGCCCATATTTCTGATCCTCCTATAGCACTGTGCCTCTGTAGTGTACTGTAGGATAGTCCAAAAAGTAGTACTAATTTGTTTATTAATAACAGTAGGTAGCTGGTTAATGGATACAGTAATCACTGATCTTTTAAAATGTCTGTGTGTGCGCTGGTATTCCTAATGTGCTGCTTGCTGGCCTAATTTTGGCTAAATACCTATAATACAGTTACTACGGTAGAGATGGTTTAATCATTCATGCATCGTGGTTCATGATAATGTGGGAAGAAAGTACAAAAACCCCAATACAGCTTCTAAATAGGTATAATTCACAAAATAAAACTCTTCATTCTTCCATGTAGGGATCACCGAGTTTCTCCAGATAGCTTGCCCCCACTAGAAGTAGTCATTTGTAGTGACTAGTTGTTCCCAGAAGCTGACTGTGACCAAGAACAGTTAATAAGGGTAAATAAGGGTAAAAGCTGAAACACAAATGACATTTGGGGGCCACCTGGTGTATAGGAATTTCAAGTACCTGCATCTTCTGGGGCATAACTGCATTACATAAACCTTACACAGCTTATGCCCCCCCCACCATTTACAAGCTCTTACACACTCACAGTGAGGAGGACTTACTAGGTGATACAGAGTATAGAGATACTCCCAATTCATTGACAGACCTTTGTCCAGTAAGACTAAGGGCTGGTTCCAAGTAGACCATTATAATTACTACTTACATTCCAAATGCTTAAAACGTTGTCTAACAAAAAGACAAGTGTGAGAATTGGCTTCTTAACTGATAAGGGAATGGTGGTGTGTTCTGGTAATTGTTCAATACATGGGAGGAGGGGTTGAGGTTTGATAGTACAGCAGCAGGAATGCTTATATGAAGGTGAGCGGGTTGAATCAAGGAAATGTCTTTGCTTTTCACAATCTAACAGCGCTGGCTTTGAGGTTGAGTTTGATTCAAGTCTAATTCTGCAGCCTGGTGGGTTGGCTAACCTTTTTATAAAAAATCTTGCCTTTGGTCTCAACTCTGGCTTATCTGGAATGGTGAATGTCATCTTCACAGCTGTCACCTTGTCACTAATGTGGCAGACTATCATCTTGTTGGATACACAAAATGTAATACGCCCAGAAAAGTATTTGAAAAGGAATTTAAAACCTATGAACAACCAGGGATGGATTTGTCAGCTGTTGGTGTTTTGGTGTATACCCCTAACTGAATGAGATATTACAACCTCTGTTACTTCAGTAATAATGTTTTCAGAGCATCAGTAAGCATGCTAAACCTATATTACAGATCTGGTAGATTGGGGATGTTGTAGAAATGTTAAGATGGCTTTTTCTTTTTTCTTTTCTTTTCTTTTTTTTTTTTTTTTTGAGGATGTTGAGTAATTTGTAATGGGAGTTCACGTTTAGATTCTTCTAGCATGTTGGAAGGATTTTAATCACTTGTCTCTACATAATGCTATTCAGATTAGTTTCTTCTACCGGTGTAGATTAATCACCAACATCACAACACACATACAAATGTGGCCTTGACCTCATTTGAACTCTGAAGTACTCTAGATGAGTAGGTAGATATTTAATGAAACATACTGGTTTTCAAATCTGTTTCATACTGAAGGCTCATTATCAAATCTTCTAAGCTAGTAGTTTAGATGCTGATCATTTCTGTTACCACAGGTATCAATTACTCATTTATTAAATACATCATATTTTGGAGAGATACATTTGAAGTAATGGTTTGATCAGTTAAATTTAATCAGTTCGGGACATCAAGGGACTCCACATGATAAGTTCTCAGATTCTGACAAACCATTAGTCTGAAACTTTAGATTTAGACAAACCATTTGTCTAAAACTATATAGATCTGTTTTCATACTTTTCTAAAATACAGTTTATGAAGGGAGATGTTGAAGCATGCAGGGATTCCATGTCACTGACTTTTGGAAGATAATTTTAGTCATATGTGAATGATGTCCTGTAGATTGCAGATTAAAGATTTGGATTTAATTGGAAACATAGGTGTTCGTTCAGAAAAGCAGACAGACTCTACTAATGGGTTTTCAACATTATTAACCTTATGTACTGTGTCTCTTAAAGAGCATCTTGGGACAAATGGGAATTATCATTGATTTAGGTACATGAGAGTTTCATTTTTTCCAAGACTCAAACATAAGAATATCAGTGGCTTTGAAACTCCCTGTTGACTAAATAAGGATGTACTTTTCCAGTAGCCAGCCCCTGCGGTGGCCTGTCCCATTGTGAAAGTAATCAAGGAAGTTGCTTAGGGAGCACAGAATTAGGTAGTAAGAATTCATCCAGGCAATAAAAACTAGATTATTTGTAACCCATTGGCACCTAGTGATCAGGAAAGAGGCCTCAACCTCTGCAGTCAGAATCAGAAGTTGGCAGTTTACTTTTCCCTTGATAAAAGATACATGCTTTTATACCTTAAGCATTTTCGTTTTAACTTAAAAACATGTATTTGCCTGTCTCAGTCTAGGCCAAAGCCTTGAAATACCATAGAACCTTCATAAGCCTCCTTTTTTAATAAACTAAAAAGCGAAATCTGATTTCCAGTTTCACTTTGTTTAAAGATCTTGAACTTTGAAGACTCTTGCTGGCTCTTTCTGGATTTTTAAATTTCCTTTTTCTAGTCTTTTATAGTAGCTCATCCATATTTAATTTGCAGTTTTTAATAGCCCACCTTTAATTAATCTTTGCTTTCTTTTTGATAATTCCTTTCTGCACTCATTTCATTATTAATTCTCAGTAATTACAGAACAAATGCAAGTGGCAAGATTTGGGGGGAGAAAGCCTAATTCTTGGTAAGCTGATTCAACTCCAGTAGTGGGAAAACAGAAAGAGCTAGTGAGGGCCAATAGCAGGTGCCTTGGCCAGGACTTAGGGTGTTTCATTCTCATTAACACTAAACAGCCCTACAAGGATAGACTCTTGATTTTAGAGAGGATGGCACTGGTGCACTAATGGTAGATCAGCAGCCTTCATTGTGTGCATCCAGGAATGAAACACACCTTGGTTGTGATCTGTACAGTTGAGAAACATCTTCAAGTTAAAACCAGTGTTTTCTACTTGCCAGATTTGCTTATTCTGGCTCTTTAGTTTCTAATTTTGGTATGTAAGCCCTGTTTGCTAATATTTAAGAAAGCTTAAATTTAAGGCTTAACATTTCATTTTACCAGAATTGCGATATTTGGACTTGGTGGTACCTTCAGTGTCAGCCATTAATATTTTCTTTTTAAAGATTTTATTTGACAGCACAAGCAGGAGGAGCAGCAGGGAGAAGGAGAAGCAGGCTTCAATGAGGGGCTCCATCCCAGGACCCCAGGATCATGACCTGAGCTGCTTAATCAACTGAGCCACCTAGGCGTCCCAGCCATTACTATTCTCTAAGGTTTTACCAGCTGTTATCTTCTAGTGCTTCCTCTGGATTTGCACTGTTCTGCCAGTTAAATTTGTCTGAAGGAATAAAGTCCCAGTAGAAGCAATAGAGTCCTCTCCAGATGAGGAATGAGGGAAACCATGCTCAGGCCCCTTGAATGTTGGTTGATACTTTTGCAATGATGGTGTGTCCATAGGCCAAAATTTGCTGCTTAGTTTTCAGATTGAGGGAATATGTGCCTGGATAGGTGTTCCCTGAACTCCCAACTCCGTACTTTAGAGGTTTTGGGGGGAAAGGTGGGAGTTGCTGAACTGTTTACTGTCAAGCCTGGCACTTTGTAGTTGGGAAAGGTTGAGTTCCTGGTGGCCTCCTTGAGTAGGAGGCAACTCCTGTCCTGGCTGTGAGCGCTCCACTCCAGCAGCTGCTGGCAGTAGGGATGGAGCTGAGCAGATAGAACTACTGGCATGCATGTCGGACAATCAGTACACACTTACAGATTAAACTTGACTCTGAATTGATTGATGTATCTGGTGAGAATGGTTTACGTTCTGAAGACAGTATACCAAGGTAATTTGGTGAACATTTTTGTTCAAGTTGGTTAGGGCACCTGTTACTTCACAAATATCTTTGGTTATTTATCATAGCTTTTGTGTTTTAATTTGGGTGAATTTTAACCTACCCTAGCTCACAAATTTTCATTCATAAAATAAATACATAATTCTTATTTCAGGCACTGTTAAAATAATGATCCTCTAGGATAATCTGATAATGTCATCCTTTTTTTTAAAAAGTGCTTGCATATTTCAAGGTTAATGCTACTCTTCATTGAGGTCTGCAGACTTTTCCTGTATAGAGCCAGATATTTTTAGGCTTTGTGGGCCACACTTTTCTGTCAGCAGCTACCCAGCTCTACTGTTGGGAGTATGAAAGCAGTCATCGGCAACATGTAAAAAATGAATGAGTGTGGCTAGATTTTTCTAATTTATGAACACTGGAATTTGAATTTTATATAATTGAAAATGCAAAAACCATTTTTAGCTCCCAGCCTGTACAGAAACAAGCTGTACACACACTATAGCTTGCCAACCCTCTTCTAGATCGTAAGTTACAGCTGTCTGTTACCAAAAGAAGTGACTTTTGTTCATTTATAATTGGTTCGGAATATGAAGGTTACTTCTTTCCACCCAATTGTAAGTGTAAATATAATAGGAACTCTCTGTATACTGAGCATTGGCTTTACCTGAATCTCCCTACTCCTTTCTCAGTCTTAGATACCTTTTAAGTATTCATACATTCCATAGGTGAGGGAACAGAGTGATGAGCCTGGGGTCACATACTCTTAAAATTTGGGAGAATGATAAGATTCTGTAATTTAAAAAACAGATATTATGACCACAAACCTAAGCGCATACAGCTTTGAGGCTAGTAAACCAAGTCTTGGCTTCTGTCTTTTGTTAGTCTCCAAGAATTGGAATGTCACGAATTGAATCTGGTAGTTAAAGTGATTTCATTAGGTTCATTCAGATGGTGTAGTAATGTGAGCACAATATTGTTGAATTCTGAAAAACTGTGTGTACAAAAGCTGTCATTGCTTGTTTGTGCTAGACTCTGCACTCCTCTTATTTGAATGACTCTGAAAGGTGTGTTAATGTGGAAGTGCTTTCCCAGCCCGGTGGAGGTTTGAGGGTGGTGTTGGGGGCTACGGTGCTCCCTGGGCAGCAGGAGTATACGGTGGTCCTCCTCCTTGCAGGTGCTGCTGGTGAGCAGCAGCCGGTACCCTGACCAGTGGATTGTCCCTGGAGGAGGCATGGAGCCAGAGGAGGAACCTGGTGGCGCTGCCGTGAGGGAGGTGTACGAAGAGGTGAGATAAACTGCAGTAGCTTATTGGCTGTCCTTGCATACAGGCTGTACTTGGGAAGTTTTACAGTGTCTGTGGGGCGCTTGGGCTACATGTGCACTGAGAAGACGACAGGGCAGGTCACATGGGTTCTTCTCTCTTTGTTGTTCAACATTTTTAAGCAGGCAACTATAGGTAGCATTTTGCTAAGAAGATATATTTGCTACCTGGTAAAACAGAGTTAAAAGCAATGTAGACGTCCCCCAGAATTGTTAAACAGACAACAAGCTTGATGAGTTATCAGTAGATAATATGGTGACCTTGTCTCTGAGCAGCTAGTAATACACTGGAATGCAGAGACATTCATGTGCTAGACTTGTCAGATGAATAAGCAGACTTTTATTTGTTTTGTCCTAAAGCTGAATAAAATGAGGCACACACACAAATACACAAAAGCATGCATGGCCTGCTTATCGTCTTAAAGTTGCTCATAGATAGAATTTGCTTTTACAGCATAGATTGAAGTGCTGTTAAATTACTGAGCAGCAGTTAGGTTATAAACGGGAAGCAAATTCTAATGCTCTCATTGGGTCTTGGTTCTATAGTTAGAAAGGTTTCATAGAGATGGGTGTTAAAGGATGGACGCTTCCTAGATAGAGGACAGAGCGGGTATCAATGTGTTAGTTGTGGTGTGGATATGATGTTCCAGTCGGTCTGTTACAGTAATGGGTAAAAGTAATGAGGACTCTGAATTCGAAGGGTAACACATAGAAAAGAATTGTACCTCCTGAGCCATGTGAAGAAAAAAGGAGGTGGGGCAGAAAGATAGTCCTTAAAGTAAGAAGGGTCATACTTATACAGAAAAGTCTTCTTTTCATTCATTAAATTTGTCCCACATTGGTAGAAAGTCTAACTTTTGGTCAGGCCCTGTCGTTTCTTAAAAAAAAAAAAAAAGACAGTCAATCTGGTCAGTCTGAACTTGCATATGGAATAAATTAAGCCATGTTTTATAGCAGACGACAGGTCGTGAATCTTGCCATTGCCCAAAAAAAACCTTCACAGAAGCAGGCTTAGTATAGGAGGGCCTGTTGTGCTTAAATCCAAAAGTTGAAATAGTCAGAAAATAACTTCAGTATAAATTTTCTTAGGAAAGGTAACAATTTTACTTCATCCTTTTTTAATAGGCTGGAGTCAAAGGAAAGTTAGGCAGACTCCTGGGCATATTTGAGGTGAGTAGCCAAAGTAATCCTTTCAAATAATAGAAGAATTATAACCATTCTTTCCTAACCAGCCAAATAATCTGGCACAACCTGAGCAGACTAAAACTATCAGTAAGCAAGTAAGTTAATTAAGAGGGAGGGAAGTAAGCTTTTTTTTTTTCCTTCAAGATACTACTTAAGGGTTAGTTTTGTCCTTCTGGTAGAATCGTAAACATTTTATTTTTAAGGGGGTGCCTGGGTGGCTTAGCCAGTACATCGGCCCACTCTTGATTGCGGCTCAGGTTTTGATCTCAGGGTCCTTGGTGCTTAGCAGGGAGGTCTGCTTAGGATTTTTCTTTAAGCCTCTGCCCCTGCTCACGCTTGCATGGGCGGGCCTCCCTTCCTCCCTCTCAAAATTTAAAAAAAAAAATAATGGAAAAGGCTTTCCACAGAATTCAGAAATTGTGCAGTACTTGGTAGAATTGATGACTCCCGTAAAGTTCTCAAATTTTAGTATTCAGTCTTTCCCAGAATTCAGCACTTGCTTTACCCAATTGAAGAGCACCATCTCCTGGTTAAAGTGAAAAATGTATTGAGGGTTTTCTATAATTGAGAGTACCCAAGGTACAAATAGCAAGCACATTTCAGTATGTTGACAGGATTTTTGAAGGGAATTTCTCACATTATAAATAAAGCTTCTATAACACAGGTAGGTGGTAATAGTAGTATTGGCATTACAAATGCTAAATTTCATAGAATCTGAGCAGAAAAAAGTAACCAATGTATCTTTCCCCTTAGAATATGTAAGGGAAAGTTAGAATTGTCCTGCCTGTTCACCCTGGTGATTTCAGTGAATTTGTGAACATAGCATAATAAATGTATTGATTTTCCAGGCATAGAAGTAAGACATTAAGTTCTTAAAAATAATGAACAGTAATGTTTTATGTGAGAGATGCCTCTCATTTTTTGCTGTTTCTGTTACTTCCCAAAGACATAATGTGCTATTTGGATTGAGTGAATTAGGTTGTTTGTGGTAGAAAAAATTCTGGCAACTATCAGGCTGCCAGGCTGGCTCAGTTCATACAGCAAGCAGCTTTAGATCTCAGGGTTTTGAGTTCAAGCCCCGGGTCAGGCATAGAATCTATTCCAATAAATAAATAAATAAACAAATAAATAAATAATTTTCAAATCTGTCAGTTACCAGACTAGAGTAGACAGGGCTAACTTTTAATTGAGATGAAGATGAGCCCCTTCATTTTAAAACCAATGTATGTTTAATTTTGAATCTAGAAATAAGACAAGGCGGCAGTTTTAATGTGGGTAAAAATCGAGTTTGAGCACATGGGACTAAAAGGTAATACTCCAAATGAGTAACCCATTCTTAACTCTGGCCACGCATAGTTCACCTGGAAGCTTTTAAACTATCGGTACTTCATGTCTCTTAAAAACATGTGTTGAAATCAAAGTGCCAAAAGTTTACTATGGGGAGTTAATTTCATCATTGTACATGTTTTTTCTTCCCCCACATAAAATTCACTTCTGTGCTGGGTTATATGACTGGATTATACTTGCCTGTGCCAAGCATAGTATGCATAGTATTGCTAAGTAGTAGTATGCTACAACTGACTTTTTCCCTCAAAAATGTGTCATAGCTAGCTCCTGGAGATTAAAATGCTTTTCTTTTCATATTCAAGCAGAACCAAGACAGAAAGCATAGAACGTATGTTTATGTTCTTACTGTCACTGAAATATTAGAAGATTGGGAAGATTCTGTTAATATAGGTAAGTTCCCTTTCCCTTTGCCATCTGGATTCTCTTAATTCAAGTATTTTGTACTTGTATAGTTTTCATCTTGAATTACTTTTGGGTCCCCTTTTCAAAGAGGATCAGTATATGTATGTCCACACTTGAATTATCTTAAAAGTCTTCCACCAGCATATTGTCCAAGTCATTCCCAAAAAAGCGGTAAAGTTATTTGGGGGGAGGGCGTGAAGGGCATTATAAAAGCATTGGCCTACTTTTTAAAATTGACTTAACTGTATAATGACCAATGTCCTACTATTTTCTAGGAAGGAAGAGAGAGTGGTTCAAAGTAGAAGATGCCATCAAAGTTCTCCAGTGTCATAAGCCTGTACACGCAGAGTATCTGGAAAAACTAAAGCTGGGTTGTTCTCCAACCAATGGAAATTCCACGGTCCCTTCCCTTCCAGATAACAACACCTTGTTTGTGACTGCCGCACAGACCTCTGGGTTGCCACCCAGTATAAGATAGAACTGGGAGGACCTCCCATGTGCAGTCTTGTGGGGAGAGGTCTCTTTATTTTCCTTGGTAAACATCCGAATGATGCTTGCAAACTGTCTGAATTTGCTGTGCAGGATTTTCAAACAATTTGCAAGTTTTTCAGATGTTTTCAGATCTTCTTTAAAAAAAAAAAAAAAATGTAAAATATTTTAATAAGCCAAAGCCATGTGGAATTTTTTTTAGATGCCTTAATTGTGCCCCTGCCCCAACCCACACCCCCCATTCTAGTTGTCATTTTTTCAAACATTTTGTTCAGTTTTTCGTCCATTTGATATCAGTCTGTGGTTTTTGTCAGATCAGCTTATGGGTAGATCTTTTCTCTAAATTATTTTCTCATCACAGCATTAACATAGTCAACAAATTCTTCTGTTGTAGAAATTTATAAAAATCTTGATATTAAAGAAATCTGTCCATCTGAAAACGTGTATCACAGGATCACAGTTTTAATTTCTAAATTCCAGATTTTGACTATTTCTGTATGGTCCAATAACTACTTTGACAAAGGACTTAATTTGCTATTTTCAGGAATTTGTCAACTCATTTGTCTAAATTTTCACAACTGGTACGTCACTAGCTACCTGATAGGGCCAGTTCCCCTCTATAACCCGAACTTTCTGTTAAAGGACTATTAACTGTATACAGTTGGTGATTTTTAGAGAGGTAATGTTAAGAAAGATGCATGTAATAAATACATCATCATGAAAAACTGTATTCATGAGATTTAAGTTAGCACAATTGGCTAGATTGCCAATTCCTTTTATCCATAATCTCTCTACACAGAATACTTGAGAACCATAATTCTCTTGAGGTAAATGTTTCCTGTTTCTTAATTTACCGACCCCTCTAGTTAAACTTACTGGTTACCAGTAGTGACCCACAGGATTAGAGTCTAACCTCAAATACTAGTCAATGGTGACTACATCACAGTTGAGAAATGGCCTCCTTGCTGTTCCACTGTTACAGACTTAGATTATTAAGACACCTAAGAATGTCACATTTTTTATAGGTTGCTAGTAAGTACTACTTATCCTATAACTGTTGGGGCACTGGAACATACCTGAACCAAGAATTATTTTGTCTTGTCTTTATACTCACTTGGAATCAAGAATCCACTGACAAACACACAGGTACCTTGTCTGAAGCCCCTGTGCTCCCCTCCCCCACCAAAACAAAACAAAACAAAAAAATAACAAGAAATGAGACGGAGGACAGAAACATTTGAATAAGAAAAACATGGGGCGGGAGGAGTGAAAGATGATTCTGTATGTAGGCGTTAGCCTTGTAAATATTATAACTGGTGAGTATAGAGTAGAAAGTTAGTATAGTTGTACATTCTACAAATTGCTAACCTTTAAAAATATACTTGCTGCTAAAAAATAGAGTGCTGTTACACCTAAGGAAAATCGGTGCAGCTGTTTTGAAAAAGATTTGTGCCATAAATGCAGCTGAACTAAATACAAATACTAGTTCACAAATTAATGCTGTCAGAGGAATGAGTAAAATAGAAAGGACTTTTAACAAATGACATTTCATTCTAAATTATGTAGTGTGATCAAACATGATCATCCAGAATTTTTGTATTTTTCTTTGTACAGGTTATGCTTCCTGGGTGTTTTTTAAAAAGGAAACATTTTAAATCCACAGATTGACACTTTCAATCTTTAATGGACTTAAGATTTTTTTCTCAGTAATCGCTGAAGTCTTTAAATTAATATACCTTAACACAGCAGAGGAACTGGATTTTGTATATAAAACTGTCCACCTGAAATGCTGTCACAAGTACTGGGGGTTGGGGGGATCTTGTACATGATATTCTTAGAGGTAATAATGCATGGACTTATTTTATAAACTCCTAGACTATGTATTTGACATGTAAAATATGTACAGTATTGTCAGCCATCTCTTAAAAGTGAGCCTATAAATAGTGTTGTATAATTTTTTTTGGTCAAGAACATTTGGACTAAGTAGTGCCACTAGGGTCAGGATTTTCTTCAGTGCCATTTAGCAAACCAACTGTCTTTAGGTCTATGCAACTAGCAAAAATTGGTATGATACAGAATACTTCACAGTTGTCGCACTTTGAATTTCACATGAGGGATTCTTCACTTTTCCTCTGGAACCCAGTCTAGCAAAATTAGAGGAAAGGCCCTAAAGAAATTGCCATTTCTGTTGAGGAGGAAAAGCCTTCCTTTCCAGGCTCAATAGTTGAATCTACTATGGATGACAGTGTCTACTATCTCAGCCCTCGAAACTTAGTGTTGGGACACATTCTGCTTTCTGTGGTGTAGATGGATAAAATTGGGCAGCTAAATTTTTCAGTCCCATGTGCCTCCTAAAAAAAAGAAGTTAACTAGGTTATAAGTTGACATACAGACACAAAGTAGCAAACGGTCCTGAATATTTGTTGTTGGGGGGGTTGTGTGTGTGTGTGTGTGTGTGTGTTTTAATAAAAAGGTGAAATTTTCCAACCAGGCATGTGCCATTCAACTTTCTGTCAAACAGTTGTATAAAGCAGCAAAACAAGGGGGGGGTGTGGAATGATTGTTGTATACACTCTAAATTGCTTTGCATGGTCTCAGAGATAATTGGTGTAAGAATCTTGACTTTTTTTTTATATTTGGAAACCAAATAAAAATGGAAATAATTTTTTTTAACCATAACTGAACATCGAGTGGAAAATGTGTCTGGCATTCCACAGTAAATAATTTACTTTTCTCCCATGGGTGGTCATACACATCATTTCATAGTATATTTATACACTTTCATTCATGATCTCTTACTAGTGGGATTAGCTGGGTTAAAAGGGATTGTCCACCAGTGAAGTGTTTCCGTTACTCTCTGAAATGGACATTGCTCTGTTAAGATACCAGTCTCAAGGTGGCCCACTATGGCTATCTTATTTCTGCTTCTCAATGGGTTTTGTTAATTTTAATAATTTCCAAGAGGTCTTCTATTCTGTAATTACGTACTTTGCTGTTAACATGTTGCAGATAACTATATACTACCATCACTTTTTATTACAGCTGTTTTTTAAAAGGGTAACTGGCTAAGTTACCTTCCCCACCAAAATATAATTTCTATTTCCCCAAAATACTGCCTACTGAATACCAACTTAAGAATTCTCACATAAAAATTCCATTCAAATCTCATCTGGCTTTTGACTGTTAGTAAGTTGGAGCAAAAACAAAAGCCTGGCATTTCCCAATGTTGTCTTCACACTGGAATGGAAGAATTCCTTGTAGGTCCCCTTAAAATGAACTTTGTAGACAAAATGACGGGACTAAACACTAGAGTTGATTGTTTCTAGTAAACTGGGTTGTAGCAGGAATGTTGTCATGTAGTTGATTGTGCCTCAAAGTTTCAGGCTAACACTTGTTTCCTATATTCCTAAGGTTTACCAGAAGCTGCACAGTAATCCTCTGCTTTATGCCCAGCATTGTTGCTCATAGCACAGAGTAGGTTTCTGCCCTCAAGACAGAGTCTAAGAGCATCTGTGTGACTGAGTTGGTTAAGCAGGACTTCAGCTCAGGTGGTGATATCAGGGCCCCAGGATTTCAAGGTGTTGAACAACTTATTTGACAACAGCGAGAGGGAACCCAGGTGGAGTGGAGAGAGGGAGAAGCAGGCTTCTGCTGAGCAGGGCTTAAACCCAAGATCCAAAGCAGACCCTTACTAGCCACCCAGAACCATTTTTTTTTTTTTTTAAATAGACTTAACATCTCCAGTCTTCAAAAGCAACAATTTTATATGGAGCTGTAGAATAATCAGGTTGAAAAGTGATCTTTTCTCTGGTACTATTTCCCACCCACCCCCCTTTTTTAAAAATCTTCCTGACCAGGGCCATTGGCTGAATTCTAACAGTCAAGTGAGAAGGCCCTAAAGGCCTCTCTCGGCATTGCGTTATAGCAAAGACCCAAATTTATCCAAAGGCTTAGTTCTTTTTGCCAGAAGCGCTTTGTATGACTGAAACGACTTGTGATCCCCAAAGTTACTCTTGACAGTATGTGGAAATACTACCTGCACATCACATTTCCTGGTTCTTAATAAACACCAGTGACACTATTGTAACTCCCACTGTTCCTCAATTTTTAATCAAATTCATTCCTTAAAAGAATACTTGGACCATTAATGTGTATCAAGAACCTTAAAAAAACATCTTTTGATCAAATTATACTGGGAATTCCAAACCCTCTCCAGGGATGTGGATAAAGATTTATGTACCAAGATTAGGTAACTAATAATAACATATCCATGTAAAGGAATATTATGCAGACACAAATGACATTCAAGTCAGGTAAGGATTTCTGCATGTAAATCAGTATAGCCTTTTGGAAAATAAGTACTACTTAGCAAAATTTTACAGCTCCACTTCTGGGAATCTAGTAAACAAATAGACAAACTGCACAAACAAAATATGGTTAAAGATGCATAATGCAGACTTCAAAAAATGGTAACAATCTAAATGTAATGGGGATTATCATAAATAGATATTACAGGGATAACAAAGAAATACAATGCCCCAAGGTAAACTTTCAGTAACATTTTAAAAAAGCATTACCTGCTAACAGTCACTTTTAAAAAAGGAACCTGTACGGATTTCTTTAAAATCTGTGTAAATTTAAAAATTAAAATACTCCCAGAAATTTTCAATGTGAAAATGTTCAGTAATCTTGCATGAAAAAACTGAGCTTGATAAATGCTCAATCTCTGCATACTATCAAGATATGTATGTATTAACAGCAAAGGGGAAAAAGGAAACCTACACCATCTTTGTTACTGGAGTAACCTTAATGTATCACTTTTTCTAAGGAGGAGCGGGGTGGGGAGAGATTTGTTCCAATACAAGAGCAGTGAATAATCAATCACAGCCAAGGAGGCTACAGGCTAAACCTTAGCCCCCACCTGTCTTTGCACTGCTCACAAATTTAATACTTTTTTAAATGGTTGAAAATATTTTGTGGCCTGTGAAAAAGTTTTATCATAGCACAGCACCTCCAGCCATTTAAAATTGTCTATGGATGCGTTCTCACCAACAAGTGCAGAGGTCAGTAACAACACGGACAACAGAGCCCCAAATATTTTGTTTTTTGGGGGGGGGGATCACCCTGTTCATTCCCTTGGCTACTCACAAACCAACCACCGAGTTCAAATCTAGTGCAACCAACCTACCTTATCTAAAATGCTTTTGACAAAGTCTTTCAACTTGCTAGATTATACTGAAATTTAATTGGGATTTACTAACTTAGATCATAGAACTATTTCAAAAGAGTCATGGTGGGTGAGAATGGATCAGAATATGTAAAAATGAAGCCTGCTAGGTACTCTCTACAAAGGTGGTGAGGTTACTAGTCTTTCTAAGACCTGTTTTGTCCCACAAGTAACATGATTAGAGGAAAAATGGTAAAAAACTCCTTAATGAGCAACACAACATGTATTTTTAAATGATGAGATTTCAGTTGTGACTCTGCTAGGAGACACAATAAGCAAGGGTGAAAAATACTCTGGCAATTATTCTGCTTCTACAACCAAGTCAGAAACTGAAACAATTACATCAAGTCAGTCGAGGCTTGGCTGTGTACCAAGTCTCCATTCACACAACTGAAATGCCACACCAACAGGCACAGATGAAATGAGACCAACTGAAAGATGTCCAGATGTAACTGGGGAGAAAAAGTACTGGAACTCTTCATGCGGAGTTCCATACTCAAAAGGAAAAACTGTGGCCGAAATCCTAGTTTTGCAGCCAATGGGAACTTACCCAATTTGTAACAAAGCTGTAGCAAAGCTAACCCTTGAAACAAATCTTCCCAATTTCCAACATCAATGAGAAATGGAAATTAACACAGGGGCATATAGTTAAGGAAACAAAGTATCACCAGGCTGGGTGGAAGATTACAGATTTTTATTCTTTATATTTCTTTCAAGTTATTACATTCAACATGTTTTGCTTTTGTGATCATTAAATCATTTAAAAAATAAACCCCTGATATAATTCCTTAAACTAAGCAGCATGCTAAATGAAATGTTATCCCCCCAGCCCAAAAATACATTATTCCAATGAGATAATTACATTTTTCTTAAATCAACTGATAAATTAGCTGCCATGAATAATGGCATTTTATTTAATTTAATTACTTGGTTTTTGGCCAGCTTTTCCAGATAAGGTTACCTTTTTAAAACCTTTGCAACTAACAAAATGTGATATGGCTAGAAGAGCTTAAAAAAAAAATCCTGAATTGCCAAATAGAAAAATAAAGACAATTTCTATCATTCCTAGGACACCAACAGTTCCATCTCGCTAATGTTGTGTTTATGGTGTCTTCCAGGATACTAGATTTCTTCCCGTACCCTCTCTGAACAGTGCTAAACCACAGCACCTGTGGCTTGTTCAAATACCAGTTCGCATTTTAAGCTTATTCTTAAATGCTTCTGAAATTTTGTATTTAAGTATATTCTTGGTCTAGAGCAGGGTTTAAGTTCTACACACTGCGGAGCCAAGATTTTATTAGGCATGACCAAGAATAACTAGTGTGTAAAAAAAATCAAAACAAAGTAGACTGAAACAAAATCAAATCAAATAAAGCCCCAGTCAATGCTTCTGGATTTCAGAAAAGCTCCTAAAGGGGGCAGAACAGATTTTTCAAGAAGCCACTTAACATACTCAGATTCTTCTCCTCTCCCCCAGGGCTTTGTACATGGTATTCCTCCAGCTTGGAGGTGTTCATCTGGCTGGAACTCAGGAGAGCAGCCCTCTCAAGTATTCCTTCCCTTCTCCATACAGAGCGGCAACTGCAGTTCTCTGTGCCCCTCCCCCGTAAGAAGGTCCACAGGAAAAGCCGCAGGCCAATCTCATTCACTTAATCATCCACAAGTGGTACAGTGCTGCGTACATAAAATACTTCCGTCGAATTCACTGTTCCCTTTTAAGCTTAGGAGTTACAAATCAAAGGCTAGAGAGAGAGGACTACATAAAGGAGCAAGCAGGCTGCAGGGTCCGGGACTCACAGCCCACTGCGGAGTCTCTGAAGGAGGAGAGAGGGACGCGCGGCTCCGGAGGCGGCTACTCCACTCCTCCCAGAAGGTGCTCTGCAGCAACGCAGAGCGGGGCTGCAGTTGCCTGATCTTCATACCATTCATGTTACCAGAATTGGAGATTTTTTTTTTCCCATGTGAATTTCCTGATTTTTAAAAATGCTGGCACTGAATTCAAAATATTTTAACCAACCACACACTGTGCGGGGCCAAGGAAAAGAGGCCCAAAAGCCAGAGGTGGCTGACAAGTTTTTGCAATCTACCTGGCCTCTCCCAGAGCCCCTTTTAATCCTAAACAAATTCAATCAACAGACTGACTCCTTTCATTCCACTGGCTGAGAAAGAGTCTTAAAGAAACAATGGGGGCTCTTAACAAATTACAAAGGAAAAAACAATGCCATGAAATCGGGAATTCATATATTTGAAACAAAAACAGTATATTATTCCATTTTAGTACTTCTACAACTCAGATCAGTAGACATGAGTCCCATTCTAGACATACTCTTGTGGTACAATGGATTTAAATCTGGAATTTTAGAACTTACAAATCACTATGTGATACTAGCTACCATCATGAGTAGTGCCACCTACACTAAATAAAGCTCACTGCTTGAGTGTTCATTTTGGCCCCAGAATGTGATTCTGTTTCCTTAGTTGCAAAACACCCTCTACAGCACAAGAACTGTTATAAATGTCAACCGCTCTTCAAGAGCTTTAAATTTACAATGTTAGGGTTATGAACAATTTTATTCTGAATTAAACTAACATTTGTTTCCAAGCAATGCATTTATTTGGAAGGATACCAGTTACCAGTCATCAAAAACTTTCATATGTTGAAAATGTAATTTTAATAGATAATTCTTCATCTTACATAGGAGCACAATAAAATACACCACATTCTGAAGAAACTCCAGAAGTTATGAGAATCAAGAGTGGGGGAAATTCAGACGGGCTACAATATCCATTACCTTAAATTGCAAGAGACAAAGGTTCCAACCCAGGGGGTGAGGAGGGTGTGGGGAGGGGGTTAACATTTACATATTTGGGACTGGCTACACTGATGACATACAAAGAGCAAGGATAGGGAATTTGATACGGAGAAGGGTGGGAAAGAACAGTTTTTTTGAGGGGAGGAACTCTGTCAATGCAGAAAAAAATTACTGAATATCAAACAACAGGAGCTCCCATAGCAAATACTGAAGGATGAAAGAATCATTAACTGAGGATCTGATACTCAAAGGAAGAAACCTTTCAGATAACACTTATGCAAGCTAGTTGCTTGAGATCTGCTCATCAGGTCTATAAGGAAGACTCATAAATGCTTTAGCAACCCCCAAAAATTATCAGATTGGTGTTTCCTAATAGCACACACCAGTGGTTACACGTGGTTTCCAGACAAGAACTAAGAAAAGGGTCATATCCCAAATGCCAGATACAAACAAATGTGGCACAACATGTGAGTCCTACACAAAATCAGTCACAATGCTGCTTTGCTGTGACTCTCCTGTACATGGCAAGACACCAATGATCACCTACCTAATCAGACAACACCAACACATTTATTCAAATTTCTAGGAGGTTTAAAAAAAAAAAAATACCAATGCTTTAAGCATGCTCAGGGCCAGCTTATAAATACTCCATTCAGTGGTATCTTAACACGTTTGCATCAGTGAAAAGAAACTGGCAAAATCCACCTCTTGCCAGATCAACTTGTCAGATGGTGAAGACCAAAAGAGAATGTTCCATCAGTTTTAATTTTTAAATACGATTGTCACATTGGGAAAATGAAATAAACACAGTAAAATAAACTGTACAAAGGCAAAGTAGAATAACAAAAAATATTTTACTAAAACATAAGATTTACAGAAGTTTCCAGACAAGCCATACAAAATGGTCACAAGCTTTTTCTTGAAGGAAGGATTCTACACTTGACAGCAAAGTCACAATGTTATTAGTGAGGGCTGTGATGTTTGTTTAATGTTCCCATTTTGGTTCAAACAATCAAGCTTGTCCATCTACAGTGTCTAAATAAAGTTAGACTTGGCTAGAGAGCATATTCTAAAGAACTGGTTAGCTGCTTTTAACCAATGCAATTAGATCACCATAAAAAGGGGGAAAGGAGCCCATAAAATTAAAATAAAACTACCTCTCCCCCTCAAAAAAGTAATAAAGAAAAACACCCAAACCCCTGCAGCTAACCCTGACAACTACCTTCATTCACAGTGCTTAACCATGATGGGGGAAATGAATAAAAGCAGAGAAGGGCCGCTGCTTTTAAACGTTTCACAATAATCCAGATGGTACTTCTAGCCTCTGCTCATGCTTTACAACAGTGAATCAGGACAAGACATAGATTTGCTAATGTGCATTTAATCACCAAAGGACTGAAGATGTCTGGGCTTTTATTCTGTAATGTTTCTAAGACTGTGTCCATTAAATGCAAACAAAAAAGGAAGAAGTCTTGGCAGAACAGGATAAGTGATGCACACTTGATGATCAGATCGATTTTAAATATTATTCATGGCATATAGCCTAGTCCATGCTCTAGCTGTAGACAAAAACAAACGTGCAATTATTATTTTACTTAGTTCAATATGTTACTTTCCAAACTCTATAAACATAAAGCAGTATTATGTTGAATGCATACTATTTTCTATCATCTGGATCAGACAGAAAGACTTTGTGTATATCTAATTACCAAAACACTACAATGGAATCCAGAAATTCTACAAAATTCAGCAGGATGGAAAGAGTTGTCTCCTTTTGTCTCCTTCATTTCTAGATATGCTCTCCACTAATTTTGTTAAAATCTGTAACAGGAAGAAGCTTACTGATTTTCAAACTCCCTAGCTATAAACTGGCATAGTTTTACTGATCAGATGAATTACAAAAGCAGCTCAAAAGGTTTCAAAAGTTTTCTAGCATCTTCATGTACTGTTAGGTGAATGGTACACAGGAGTATTTGATAAACCAATTATAGGCTGTCTTTACATTTGGGGATCATGCAGCAGGCCCTAAGACAGAGTTCAAACATCTGCTGTTGAGAGGTGTTTACATAGTACAAACAGGATATGACTTATTCCTCTTAATGTATCTTTTCCTTTCTGTTAAGACTCGAAAAGAAGTTTTTGTAACGGTAGTATATATTGTTTGAAAAAGTGGAGTGGTGTGAAGGAGAGTGGGTATTAAATACCTGTTTCTATGGCTTGGGCCTCGTTGGTCTTCCACTGCTCTGCTACATCGTTTGCTAATGGATCATCCGGATTGGGAGCACTTAACAAAGCCTGGATCGATAGCAGAACTGTGCGGATCTGCAGTGCTGGGGACCACTTATCTATGAAGGCAACAGGCCCAGAATGATCAAGCATGAAACAAAAGCCCCAGAACTACTGCATTGCATTCCCACAGACCTTTGTGGTCTTTATATAAGGCAATGTTCAGATTCTCAATATAGAATGCTTAAGAGAAAAAGGAGAAATCTTAATAGCATATATTAATAAGGGTAACACTTACCTTTCAAAATATCTAAACATATTCTTCCCAACTTGTCTACATTAGGATGATAAATTTTGGTCATGAAACGTACTTTAGGGGCTGCCATCGGGTATTCTTCTGGTAGGAATAGTTCAAGCTTAAAAGTCCCTCCCTCAAAGGGGGAATCCTGAGGGCCAGCAATGACCACATGAAAATAACGGGCGTTGCTCTCATCTGGTTCTGCTTTAATGCCAGGAACTGGTTCTGCCAGCAAACGCTGGGTTTCCTACAACAGAAAAACATGACACATTTATGAAACAAATGTCACTTTGCTAAACACCAAATTAAAAATTAAGAAGTTCGTCTCTTGTGGGGCACCTGGGTGGCTCAGGTCATGCCTTTGGCTCAGGTCATGATCCCAGGGTCCTGGGATGGAGTGGGCTTTCTGGGCTTTCTGCTCGGCAGGGAGCCTGCTTCCTCCTCTCTCTCTCTCTGCCTGCCTCTCTGCCTACTTGTGATCTCTATCTGTCAAATAAAATAAATAAAATCTTAAAAAAAAAAAAAAAAGAAAGAAAAGAAAGAAAGAAAAAAGTTCATCTCTTGTGACAGGACACAACAGAATTTCTCCACTCTCCCAAAGGGTTTATATTTATTTTTTTAAACTCGAAGTTCAAAGAAAACACTATTTAAATAATCCCAATCACCTGAATGCAACTGCAAGTGAAGAGTAATGACATACACTGCAGCTGCAAATGTCTGAGCCTATGCTGGTAATAAAACTTAGGATAATGAAACTGATTTTATACTAAGGAGAGAAGTGAGGAGAGGGGAGTGGAAGAGAGAGGAGGCAAGAGAGAAGAAAAAAAAGAAAATAACACTGGGATTTTCACACAGGTAAAGGCCACTTACACTGTTTAAACTCTACCAAAACCTTTAAAAAGTAAAATTAAGGGCACCCGACTGGCTCAGTCAGTACATGAACTCTTGGTCTTCGTGTTGTGAGTTCCAGCTCCATGCTGGGTGTGGAGATTACTTAAAAATAAAATCTCCTAGGGAGTGCCTGGGTGGCTCAGTGGATTAAAGCCTCTGCCTTGGGTGCAGGTCATGATCCCAGGGTCCTGGGATCAAGCCCGGCATCCAGCTCTCTACTCAGTGGGGAGCCTGTTTCCTCCAATCTCTCTTTCTGTCTGCCTGTCTACTTGTGGTCTCTGTCAAATAAATAAATAAAAATCTTTTAAAAAAAAAAACTAATAAATAAAAAATAATAAAATCTCTTAATTTTTTAAAAGTAAAATGAGTTCTAAAAGTCACTGAAAAATCTTTCCTCTAAAAAACAGAAGGGAATGTAGGAGGGCCAAGTGCCTAGGCACCTAGACAGGGCTAGAGAATAGATACAACCTTGACACTGAACCCTTATGCTGCTCCCCAACAATCATTAGTTCTCTTTCCCATCTTTCTCCCTCTCTCCTAAATATCTAGAACACTCTTGTCTCTCTTCAAACCTCCAGAATCTCTATCCTCACCCTCATTTTTGGCTGATGACTCTCCTGTCTATGTCACAAGAAAACAGATATTTCTTCAAGTTTGCACACCCACCTTCAACTGTGTGCCCATATGCTTTGTCTGTCCTCTTGTCACTGTGGATAAAAAGGCTGTCACTCTTGGCTAAAACTGACCTCTCCTCTAAAGCATTAAATCTTCTCTCCTTTCCACTTATTAAAGGACATTGCCGTAGGATCTCTTTCTTCTCCTGAACTAGCATTCCCCCCCCTCCATTGGCTCTTTCCCCAAACTGTACAAACTTGCTGCAATTTTCCCAGTAAGAGGAGAAAATAACCTTGACTTAACTCTCCCACCACCTCCTCATCAGCTAATGCACCACTGCTTTGCTGCTTTTTCAAAGTTCTCTGTATCTGATTGTTTCCAATTTTTCTCCTCCCCTCCTATCTTGAACACAACTCTCCAATCAGGGTCTAGCCATTAACGTGCCTGTTGAGGTCACCAGTGATTCCCACACAGTTAAATCAAATGGCCAATGCTTAATCTTCATCTTATTTGACCTAAATGTAACATCTTACCCAGCTGGTCTGCCCTCCTCCTTGCCAAACATCACCCAGCTTCCTACGGCCGAGCTCTCCGGATTCTCTTCCTACTTGTCTAGCTGCAACCTCCTTGCTGGTTCCTCCCCTGACTCCCCAACACAGAAGTGCACCAGGGCTCTGTCCTAAGGCTTCTTTTACATACTTCTATAGTGATCCCATGTTGTCCAATGAATCTAAATACTAAATACACCCTGTATACAATGTCTCCCTAAACTCATATTCAGCACAGATCTCTCCCCTGGATTACACCTCTTCTATCCATAACAATTTGTTCAACAGCTCCTCTTATGTGTCTTAATGAGCATCCCAACTTAGCATGACTTTCCCCACCTCCAATATGCTCTTCCCACAAAGCCATCTTCACTTTAGTTAACCATCCATCCACCCTTCCAACTGATCAAATTTTTCCCTTCATCTCCACCATATCTAAACTGATCGGCATATTTTGTTCCCTTGAATTTCCAAATCTACTGGACTGCTTCTTACTGCCCTACAGCTACACTTCTTTTTTTTAAAGATTTTATTTATTTATCAGAGAGGGGGGGGGGGAGAGTGAGCACAGGCAGACTGAATGGCAGGCAGAGGCAGAGGGAGAAGCAAGCTCCCTGCCGAGCAAGGAGCCCGATGTGGGACTCGATCCCAGGACGCTGGGATCATGACCTGAGCCGAAGGCAGCTGCCCAACCAACTGAGCCACCCAGGCGACACTTCTGATCCAAGCCACCATCAGCTCTCGGCTGGCACACTGTAATAGCTAAGTTTTGTTTTTCCTGCTTCTGACCTTGTTCCCCACTCACTCCTGGGTCTGTGTTCCATGGCCTTTGGAAGTCCTTACAATGACCCCCCCCTCCCCAGAAGAGGTTTTATATGATCCCCTTACTCTGGCTACGCTTAACTCATCTTCAGCTGTGTTTCCCCCAATACTCTTACCTGGCACTTTGCCCCAGCAAGATTAGCGGCTTTGTAATTTTCCAACCTGCTGGACATACTCCTCCCTCAAAAGCTTTGCCCTTGCTTTTTTTTTCCCCTGAAATTTCTACGTGGTTTGCTCCCTGAGAGCTCCTAAGATCTTCATTCAAATATGTTTTCTCGGGTAAGGCCTCCATAATTGAAATTGCAAAAGCCCGTTCCACCTAATCCCACACCCTCCCTATCCCTGTTGCCCGAATGTTGTCTCCAGAGCTCTACTAACACATTACATATCTCACTTATTTTGTTCAGAATGGAAGTGCCATAAAAGGAGATTTGTGCCTGTTTTATTCACTACTATATCCTCAGCATTTGGAACAGTGCCCAGCACCACAGATGTTCAATAAATACTTGCTGAATTATGAATCTATTTGATGTTACAAAGAACAAAGAATAAACTATCAGAACTGCATCTTCAACATTAAAGCAGTGTTATTCAAAGCAGGATATGCACATCACAGGAGGATAACAAAAAGATCCATTCACGCATGGGAAAAAATAACCTAACTTTATAAACTTACTTATTTATAAACTTATTTTTTTAGCCAAAAATCGATAACACTCAAAAGAAACTGGCAATTCCATGTGTAATTTTATGTTAGTAATATATATTCAACATTTTGAATAGGCATGTGCAGTTCAAGTTTTAAAACACTGCTATATCTGAAGTTTTATATATGAAAAACAATGAGAATACTGTATTTACGCCACCTTCAATTATGAAAAATCCTACACCTTACACCATTTCATTCTACAGTCTACAGAGTACATACTAAAAGAGCTTTCCCTGTCTTATACTGAAATAATTATAAGATGCAGATAAAAAATTAAACCCTTTTCCAAGCTGTGTTAAACCCATAGCCATTTAAAGCAATGCCTTTAGTACTTTAATTAACTAGAGACTGGTTTTTTTTGCTTTGTTTTAATCATAGCAGTGCAAGGGAAATGAGAACAAATGCTGTGAACTACTTTTAGCAAAATGTTCTTTGGGTTCAAAGTAAAACATTTTCACCGCATAAAAAATCTCAGAGGGGCACCTGGGTGGCTCAGTTGATTAAGTGTCTGCCTTCAGCTCTAGCCTGGCACTGGGCTCCCTACTTAGTGGGGAGTCTGCTTCTCCCTCCCTCTCTGCCCCTCCTCGCCCCAGCTTGTGCATTCTGTCTCGTACTTGCACTCTCTCTTCCTCTCTCAAGTAAATAAACAAATCTAAAAAAGAAACAAACAAACAAAAAAACCTCAAGAGGCAATAATGAAGCCTCCCACTGTAGGAAGTCCACCAACATGGAATTAGAACAAAAGAGGCAGGTCTTCATTTTTAGCAAAAAAATTAAAATAAAATAAAATAAAGATACTAAGGATCAACAGTAAGAGCAAAGAAATGAGAAAAAATTAGATGATAAAATTCCTTGAATTCTGACCTCTTCTCACCTCGACCCTCCTTTTGTTTTGCCCCAGGTCTTCCTATTTTTAGAAATCCAGAAGTTGGAAGACTGGAGGAAAAAAGAAAAGGCTGGGGTCTAAGGGCCCCCAAATCCCACTCCCTGGTTACACAAAGTAGTAGCAGCTCTATTCTAGGCTATAAAACGCTGCCAAGAAGGGCCTCCAAGATCATATCCCAAAATAGTCTTAAAATCACACTTAGAACACATTGTCAGATTCATCATTCCTTCCTCATCCTCAGTTCCTCCTCAAAATAAGCCTCTTTCTAAAGAATGTACATATTAAACATACCACATGGCCTGATCAATTATAAAATTTAATCAGAACACATTCTAGCATAATCCTTTACCTATGGAAAACATTTTGAAACAGTTTTTATATGCTCTCAAGTTCTCATGGATTTTGATATAATGAAGAGATGCATAATTATTTGGCTACATGGCACTGATTTCCCAAACAAACCCACAGCATAAATTATGGGAGGAAAAAAGAATAAAATCCAAACCAAAAGGAACAAGTCTCACCCACAGAACTTAGAGTCCATTTTTTTTTTCCCGAAAAAGGCAAAAGTGGGTAGGAAATAAAATCCTTCCTGCTAGTACTCACTCACACATGGGTAACTGTGAAACACATTCTAGTTTTATATTATTCCTTGGTAAAAAGACAGTGAAGTACAGTATGATTTCTTCAAGTCTAGAAGTAACAGGTTCAAATTCCTTCTGCATTGCTTACATATTACTATTACTTTTGAGCAAATAATCTGCACTGCTCTGAGTCTCAGCTGACTTATTAAGATTACCTCTCTTGTAGAGTTGCTATGAAGATCAAAAGAGGAATACTGCAGAAAGACTTAACAGATGAGATCACATAGGAAGGCCATAGCCATACACAACTCAAAAAGAATTAAGAACAAAGCACAGTAACAAATCTTAAGATTTAGTAAACAACAGTACTTATTTTTTTTTTTTAAAGATTTTATTTATTGGAGCCCCTGGTGGCTCAGTGGGTTAAAGCCTCTGCCTTCAGCTCAGGTCATGATCTCAGGGTCCTGGGATCAAGCCCCACATCGGAATCTCTGCTCAGCAGGGAGCCTGCTGCTTCCCCCTCTAAATCTTTGGTGGAGGAGGTTTTATTTATTTATTTGACGGAGAGAGAGAGATCGCAAGTAGGCAGAGAGGCAGGCAGAAGGTGGGGGGGGGAGCAGGCTACCTGCTGAGCAGAGAGCCTGATGCAGTGCTTGATCCCAAGACCCTTAGATCATGACCTGAGCCAAGGGCAGAGGCTTATTAACACACTGAGCCACCCAGGTGCCCCCAGTACTTGTTTTTAAAGAAAACAGAATAACCATTAGTGGGGCGCCTGGGTGGCTCAGTGGGTTAAGCCACTGCCTTCGGCTCAGGTCATGATCCCAGGGTCCTGGGATGGAGTCCCACGTCGGGCTCTCCGCTAGGTGGAGAGCCTGCTTTCCTCTCTCTCTCTCTCTCTCTCTGCCTACTTCTCTGCCTACTTGTGATCTCTCTCTGTCAAATAAATAAATAAAATCTTTAAAAAAAAAAAAAGACTAACCATTAGTTGCATTATAATCCTACTTGTTTAAAAGCTAATCCTCGGACCCAATCCCAGGCAGAACCGAGTTTAGGCCATACAGAACAAAAAGTATTATAGACTACTTAGGGAATTAGTTACTAAAAAACAGAAAAGGAAGTACATAAAAATAGAGTATAAATTTAAGTGGCAGGAAGATTAAGTCTCAAGGAAACTATCTTACAGAGTATACCTTAAAAAGGAATTAAGTATCAAACTGATCTGGTTATCAATAGATCTACTGGGACTTGAAGAGCAAATTTTAGGATTATACTACCGTAAACTGCAACACTTGACAGTCTGTCAACTAAATTCCATTATCTAGGTCTTGTCCCTCTGTAAAGTTCAATAACAACTTGCGCTCACCATCAAGAAATGTTAAGGTCTATTATACATCTTTTTAAGGCAGTGGATGAGGTATGTACAGTAAAATTTTAGATAATAAACAGTATTCTTAGAAAAAAAGTGGCAGGGATGCCTGGTGGCTCAGTCAATTAAGTGTATTCTGGTTGAGGTCATGATCTCAGGGTCCTGAGATCTAGCTCCAGATCACGCTCAGCAGGGACTCGGCTTGAGATTCACTCTCCCCTTTGCCCCTCCCCCCCCAAGGAAGGAAGGAAGAAAGAGGGAAGAAGGGAGGGGAAAAGTGGCAATCTGCATATGAGAAAAGTTGCTCCATTTAATAACTTTCTATACACACCTCCAACTTTCTATATACTTTACATTACATTATATACATATATACATGATTACACTACATACATTATATACTTTACATTAATATCTATGTACACCTCCAACTAGTTGGAGTGTAATATATATACACACATATATATGTATATATATATACACTACCTATATCTATATACTACCTCCAACATATACCTACAGCCATTAGGTTTTTTTCCTATTTGGAATATCCTCTGGTGGCACCCGGGTGGCACAGTCAGCTAAGCACCCGACTTTTGGTTTCAGCTCAGGTCACTATCCGGGGTCCCGATATTGAGCCCTGCTTCTCACTCAGCACAGAATCTGCTTAAGACTCATTTTCCCTCTTCCTTTGCCCCTTACCAGGCCCTCTCTCACTCTCTAATGTTAAAAAAGAATTATTCTCTGAAACACAAAGATGTTTACTAATGTATTACTAATAATATCATTGTGGATCTTTAGATCATCTCACCCAAGAGCCATCTGACTACACTCGGTAACACCATCAATTTTGTTACCACACTAGTCTTCTCAAACTGAGAGGTGCCTCAATGATGTCTGCTCTGTGTACTCCAGCCTCTTTAACCACATCTACAAGCAATTTAAAAATATTACCAAGCAGGGGCTCCTTTGTCTGGGATTACTGATAAAGCAAAAGCCTATTTTTCAATTATAAACTACTTCAAGGGCATCTACAATTTCGCCATCTAAGACAAGTGGGAATTTTTTAAAAACATTACCAACATTTTGAGTGTCATGTCCCTAACATTTTATCCATGAGGCTTGTCGTTTGTACTACACAATTTTGGTCTGTGAACACAATGAATTTTAGGAACGCATAGATCTCATCATTATAGTAGAACTGACCTGTATTTATTCTGGCTGGGATTAGAAACAGAGCCAAAATTGTGCTCAATTTAACTACTGTACCACTTCCTTACAAATCATTAGGGTGAGCTAGAGGTGCATACAGCATGATAAAAATGGTTGATGAATGCTTTCTCTACAGCAGTGCTGCCCAACAGAAATACAAGCTGCAAATATAATACTAAATTTTCCACTAGCCACATTAAAAAGTAAAAAGCAGTTAAAATTCGTATTTTATTTAACAGTATATTCAAACGGCATCATTTCAACATGTAATCAACATAGAAGTTGCTTAACTGACTGAGCCTTTTTTCATACAAAGTCTTCAAAATCCAGTAATTTATACTTCTATACTTACAACACGTATCAATTCAAACTAGTCACACTGCAACTGCTCAATAGCCACATGGGCTAGCAGCTACCATACAGGACAGTGAAACACAGGACAGTACTGTTATAATGTTACTTACACATTACCAATATAACTTATTTTATATAGTGAGTAAAAACTGGTAGAGAAACTTTAAAGTATCACTTTTTTCCCCTCAAAAGTTCTATGCAACAGTAATGTCAGAACATTTGAATCACTAGTATTAGGAATGTGGCTGTTAATGTTTGGTACAGTCACAAGCCTGTGCTCGAAAATAATGACTCGTAGCCATTTCAAAAAAACACAGCACGGACAAAAATTAACTGAAACAAGGCAACTGCATGAAAAAATAAGGGTTAATCCCTCAGAGATCCTTTTAATTTTTACAGTCCACACTACCCCCTAGTGGATAAAAGATATAACTTACTCATTTGAACCCCCTTTCCTCCTCAAATAGCTGATCAACAATTTTACTCTAATTCACTAAGTTTTTTTATAAAATGTTTACCCTAAAGTCAGAGGAGACTAAAATTCTCAAGGCACACCCTCCACCTTCCACTTTTCCCTCTACTCCCACACACATAAACCTCACATTTTCCTTTGCTGAAAAGAAGGAAAAATGGAAGAAGCCCTTTCAAAGGCTCTAGGCACCAAGGACTAAATCTTAAGATCTTAGACCAAGGTCTCCCTGTGATGAAAAGCTTTATTTCTAGTGGACCAATAAGTAGTAAGAAAGTACAGCTGCCCCATGAACAACATACAAGTTAGGCGAACCAACCCCCCGCACAGGTGAAAATCCACATACAAATACTGACCCCCCAGAATTTAACTACTAAGAGTCTACTGTTGACCAAACACCTTACCTGTAAGTCAATTAATACATATTGTATGTATGTATTATACACTGTATTCTTATAATAAAGTAAGCTAGAGAAAAGACCATGTTAACAAAATGAGGGGCACCTGGGTAGCTCAGTCAGTTAAGCATCTGCCTTCAACTCAGGGTCATGATCTCCCCATCTTGGGACAGAGCCCCGTGTTTGGCTCCCTGCTCAGCAGGGAGTGCTTCTCCCTCTGCCCCTGCTTGCACATGCTCTCTCTCTCTCTCAAATAAATAAATAAAAATATTTTTTAAGAAAAAATCACAAGGGGTGCCTGGGTGGCTCAGTGGTTAAGCCGCTGCCTTCGGCTCAGGTCATGATCTCAGGGTCCTGGGATCGAGTCCCGCATCGGGCTCTCTGCTCAGCAGGGAGCCTGCTTCCTCCTCTCTCTCTCTGCCTGCCTCTCTGCCTACTTGTGATCTCTGTCAAATAAATAAATAAAATCTTAAAAAAAAAAAAAAGAAAAAGAAAAAATCACAAGGAAGAGAAAATGAATTTAATAGTTTATACTGCATTTTTAAAGATTTTATTTATTTATCTGACAGAGAGATCATAAGCAGGCAGAGAGGCAGGCAGAGAGAGAGAGAAGGAAGCAGGCTCCCTGCTGAGCACAGAGCCCGATGAGGGGCTCGATCCCAGGACCCTAAGATCATGATCTGAGCCAAAGGCAGGCACTTAACTGACTGAGCCACCCATGCGCTCCAGTTCTGCACTGCATTTATCAAAACTAAAAAATCCACGTACAAGTGGATTCACATATAAACAGACCAGTGAGCACAGTTCAAACCCATGTTCTTCAAGGGTCAGCTGTACGCTGTATTCCACTTTGGAGTAATATCCAAGAGAAGGAATGGAATAACCTGGTTGGTCTAGAACTCTCTAGTTTTTTCTCTCAAACCAAGACCAAATCAGTACCTCCGTTAAGTTCAGTGAAAAGGAAAAGAGACCTGGAAGCCAGGGAAGGACTTCTGAAAATCTAAGTATCTTCAACTGACTTGTTTCTCAGGTCTGAATTAGTCTGGAGTTTAGACCTTAACACCACCCCTCTTACTACAGCTGGGACAATAATTATTTGAAGATGAGAACCCCAACTAGCAAATGGTGGTAGTGAAGTGCTAAATACATGCTTGCTCAATGAATGAATAAATGCATGTGTGCTTAGGCACCACACAGAGCTGATAAGAAGAATTACTATACTTAACTATTAGTAGAGGGTAACTTCTACCCCAGGAATGGCATTTACAATTATTTCAATCACTGGCAACAGACAAAAATCTGAAAATCCTACTAACAAAGTGTGCCTCCAACAGGGAAAACCATTAGGCTGAATTCCTTGTCTACTACCCCCAAATTCTTTTGTTCCACTAAGCACCTCAAGTTATACTGCAGTCTGTCTCTTTTCCTGCCCCCACTAGTCTGTAAATTCCCTAAAGGCAGGGACTCTATGCAATTATTAAGCACTACACCCAGATGGGCAGAGAAGCAATAAAAAAAATCAAGTAACAATAACTGTGCCAAACAGTGATTTAAGTGCTCTACATGTATTATTAACTCAATCTTCATACCCATTTTACAAATGAGGGAAATGAGAAACTAAAACTAACCACTTATATTATAACCAAAGTTATAGCAAGTGGCAGAGCCAAGACTGAAATCCAGGTAACTGGGCTCTACTCAGACTGGCTTCAGAGCCCGATTTCTTAATCTCAGTGACCTATAGAAAGACAATTAACAATATGAACAGTAAATCTCAGATGTTTGTCAGGACAGTAAATAGCACAGAAGTTAAGGAAGGGCTCCTTTCAGTCCTTCATAATCATGAAAAAGTGCTTCATCAAAGAGATAAATTAATTTAAGCCATAATGTCACTTTTGTCCTTTTTCTCCTTTGGGATTGGCAACTGAAGAAGTATACAGTCTTTGTAACATAAATGAAGTAGAAAAAACTCTGCTTTATTTAATGGAAAAATCGGTATATGTCATTTTGACCTGGAATTATCCATTATATGATAAGCCACTTTGCCTATCTCTGTTATTACATGAAACTACTATGCTCTAAAATGTTGTGACTCTGAAATATGAATTTACTAACAAATGTTTATTTTGTACATGGCATTGTGGTACCAACTACTTCAAAGGAAGAATTTTTAAAAAGTCCCTTTATCCTTCAAGAATTTCACTGTGAGTATAAAATATATTTATAAAAGTCAGTTTTTGAAAGATGCATTTTCAAATACGGTATGTCAAGGTCTTAGAGAAGGTACAGGCAATTAGGGATACTAACTACAAGACCAACAGGACTACACTGGGAGTACATTATGTTCTTGCTTATTTCTAAAGACATTCCAAAAGTTTGCTGGGAAGATAACTTTACATCTCCATCTTTTTCTGTTTTTTTGAAAGACTTCTAAATACTAACATCACTCATGAAAGTTAACATCTCCATTTTTTTCTTAGATTCTGATTTGATGGATAATACATAAACACTTTGTTGCCTGGACTTTCTTTAGCACCAGCTCAAAAATTTAATATATGCCTTTACTGATCTAAATAATGTAACTGTCCTTTGGTCTTAATGAGTTTGTGTCTTAGGAATTATGTCTTGGAACTCTGAATGAAAAGACTATCTAGCTTAGTAACACTTCACTGAGATTGCTGCTGTAATAAGGTCATTAAGGCACCATTAGCAAACCCATCAAAAAGCATTTTTTAAAAACCTGAATGCTTCAAATTCTGGGAAGAAGTATATAACTTAGTAGATGAGGGAGGAAAGGTCTTCTGTATTCATCCTGAATGAAAATAGACAATTTTTAAATGCCTGTTTCTGTATAGTGAAAACTAAAATTATGGTTGATGCCTTAGCAAAAACCAGTAAACCTGTACTTAAAAAAAAAAATTCAGCATTTAAGTTAGAAATCATCTAGACTGTGGGTTTCTTTCTTAAAATTTCACGTGGTTGAAGTTGGTAATTCATTTTAAGGCCTTTACGTGTTAATTTCAGCCATTCATCTACACATTTGACTACAATGAAACAACAGTAAAATTCCACCATTCATTCATACCTTTCCTTCTTTAGCATAATGCTGGAATTGGGAGCTTAAGAATGTGAAAGTTTGAAGTAACTGTTGTTTGAAAACAGAAAAAGTTATCCATAGTCACACAGGATTATGTCGGCGGCATAAGAAAAATTAGGTTCATAATGGGTGTTCATCATTCCTTTAGACCACCTGACAGGCTGAACAGCCTTGATGGGGAATAATACCCCCAATCTTTACAGATCCCCACCTCCCTCAACAGAAGCTTTAGTCTTGGGAAATTTCCTAATTCTCTCCTAAGCATGTGTGAGATTTAGGTTCAGTCAAAACCTGTGCATCAAAGGTAAAATACAACAGAAGGATCCATTCTGGAGATAATAGCAGTAGTTACCTCTAGACAGCAAGGAGGAGGTTCTAGTGCAGCATTCTGTACTTGGCATTAGCAGTCGAACTGCAGGGTAGGAAGCATACAATGCCAGCAGTAAAGCCTCCACCATGTTGTGATTCTGAGCCCTGTTTCCTGAATGCCTCTTTCTTTGGCACCCCTGAAGATTATGTGAGATACTTGTAACTCAATAATACTATTTCTACTTAAACTAGCCAAAGTTGAACTCCATTGCTTGCTAAAAATACAAAGCTTAAACTAGATAGAAAAGAAAGTGAAAAAAAGGAAGAGTTAATAGACCCGGGGTTGGGGAAATGAAAAGGTTAAGAAGCGAAGTATCTCTTTGAGATTAAATAAGGTCAAAGGAGAGCAGGCTAACCTCACTACCAAAGAACTTCTATCTAGTTTAACTGCCTTTAAAGAGGGAGCTAATTTGGGGCGCCTGGGTGGCTCAGTGGGTTAAGCCGCTGCCTTCGGCTCAGGTCATGATCTCAGGGTCCTGGGATCGAGTCCCACATCGGGCTCTCTGCTCGGCAGGGAGCCTGCTTCCTCCTCTCTCTCTCTCTGCCTGCCTCTCTGCCTACTTGTGATCTCTCTCTGTCAAATAAATAAATAAAATCTTAAAAAAAAAAAAAAAAGAGGGAGCTAATTTCACACTGAAAGAGCTAACTTCTAACTAAACAGTCTGGTATACCTCCTAGGGAAAAAACCTGGAGCTAAAACATCTCTATTTAATCCCAATCTTAACTGTACCAATTTGTCATACAATCACACAAATTCACTTAGCCTCCCCAACTTCTAAAATTTAGTCCCTCCAACATTTCAAAGATTCCCTCTAACACTAAAACTAAGTATTTAACATTGAAATCGGTTAAATCTTACTGTTTTATGCTCCCTTCTGCTAAAACGTCCCCTTTTATAATACTCTTGTTTTTTAAGATTTATTGTGTTTGAGAAAGAGCAGGAGGGAGGGGAAGAGGGGGAAGAGAGGCCCAAGCAGGCTGTGCTTATTAGCGCAGAGCTCCAGACACAGGGCTCAATCTCAAGACCCTGAGATCACGACGTGAGCTAAAACCAAGAGCAGGGTGCTTTAACCAGCTGCACCACCTAGGCATCCCTATAATACTCTTTAACACTGTTATTACTGCTCACTGTTTTGCCCTATTGAGGGAAGAGGTATTATGGACTGTATCTCCAGCATCTATGCCAATGCTTAATATCTAAAGAAATTTGTTGCTAATGGTACCTGCTTTTTTACCCCCAATTCTTTCCTACCTGCTCATTAACGAAAAATACCATGTTGACTTAAATAGCTATACTCCTAATAACCAAAATCTGGTTAACATCTTAGTATGTTTGTATTTATTCTGATAAAGACAAAAGCCCTTTTTAAAAACAGTTTAATATTTTTACATTTTTTTCAATTACTGTGTCAGTCTACCCCACTTTCCTGGTTGTTTTACATGTAAATTAATCAGTATTCCTTGCACAACTATGTGGCATAAATAGGCACTTTTACTGGCCTCCAAGCTAGTGGCTTCTCTCGTACAACTACCATGGTATACCTTATAACCATGTATTACTTATTCAATCCTTGATCACTGGTAGAACTACCATGGTATACCTTATAACCATGTATTACTTACCTAATCCTTGATCACTAGTTACTTCAGGTTTCAAATGTGGTAATCAAAACAAAATTTAAGCACTAAATGCTTGAGGTCTTCACTAATAAGAAAGGCCTCTGCTTATATTAACAGACAAGACAGAAGCAGAGCAGATTAAATTTTCAGTGAGGGAATCAAAAACAAGTTACAGTTAAACCAGATTTGCATTCTCAATCCAATTGTGCCACTGACATAATTCTGTCCAAAATCCAAACCACAAGAAGAAAAAATACTGCACACTAAACACTGAGACAAACTAGGAAGCAATCAGATATTAGGGATCCTTCTCCCCCAAAATAAGCACCCTTTAACAAGGCTGCCATACTGCACCACTCCAAGAAAGGCCCATTCACATCAGAGTCTATATGAATGGCACCCCCTGAAGTTGTCCAGTGCAAGATCCCAAATACTTTGGATTCAAGAATAAAACTTCAGTTTAGCAGCAATACAAATCAACTTCATTATTGTTTAACTCATGGAAAACTTATATATGGTAATTCTAATAAAATCAAAATGATAATTTCAATAAAATCAGATTACTGACCCCAAACATCCCATCTTCCTGCCCACTGTTGGTAAATTGGCATCCACTATGCTTTAAAAAAAAAAACTCTATCCCCCATTACAGATGGTTGTGTTTAAGGTTATCCATTTTGTGGGACTAATGCATAAATGATGAACCAGGTACACTTACACTGAGAAGGAATTCATTTTTTCCAGATTTACAGTGAAGCAGCATCTTTGCAAAATCAGAAAACAGTAAGAACATTATAAGGCTCACTATATTATGGTAAGCTCTCTTCTCTGCACTATAACCCTCCCAACCACCTTAGAACTAGATTAGTGTATTAAACAGATGAAGTAGAGGTCAAGTGGGCTGTACAAGCTAGTACTTGGCATAGCTGCAAGTTGAGCCCAGAAAGCCAACCCCCACATTCTGTGCTCCTGCCACACAGAACTCACACAAGCTCCACATACCCAAAATCTTTTGGCTCTTCAGAATTAGGAAGTAGATCTAAGACATTTAAGATTCTAAACATTATTTTGCCCACAAAGCAGCATTTCTACCATTTTGAGAAGTTGATTGTCACTTAAGAGGTAAGCAATTGGGGCGCCTGGGTGGCTCAGTGGGTTAAGCCTCTGCCTTAGGCTTGGGTCATGGTCTCAGGGTCCTGGGATCAAGCCCCACATGGGGCTCTCTGCTCAGCAGGGAGCCTGCTTCCCCCCTCTCTCTCTGCCTGCCTCTCTGCCTACTTGTGATCTCTCTCTCTCTGTAAAATAAATAAAATAAAATATTAAAAAAAAAAAAAGAGGTAAGCAACTGAGTAAATGCTACTGGCTAAGAGTATTACTGGGCGGTAGGGGTACACCTTCTGCAGAAAACTACCTTCCCCCTACAGTCTAACTCCCCAGCTACACTAGTCCCTATAGGTCAGGGTCCAGGTGTAGTGTTTGCAGCCTCAATACTGAGCATCACATTCCATACAGGCTTGAATGAACAGACCTAACTACTACAGAAAGAAAAATACAGAAAGGGTAAAGGGGGGATTCAAGAACTTCCAAAAATGGTAGTCTCAAGGTTTTAAGGAGCCAGATAGTGGCCATAAAGGGCAAGAATATGGGGGGAAAAAAAGAAGAAGAAGAATTTTTTTTTAAAGTTTTAAACCCAACATGAAGGATTTCATATTTCTGCTCAAAAGCTTTACCCTTGCTATTCTCCTTACAAGTTATGCACTTAAAGGACCAAATGCTAAGCACCAGAATATCACGCTTAAGTTTCTTTTGCCCCTTTAGTAGTTTTGATAATCTAATAATCATTTTCTTAAGTTTAATAATGATCATTTGCTAATAAGAACTGGCTGCCATATTAAAGATTCAGTCTTCTACTTCAAGGTTTTGGAAGAATTTGAAATTAATCTCATTTTCTTGAGTACTTTCGAGATTTTTTTTTTAAGGATTTTATTTATTTGAGAGAGAGACAGTGAGAGAGAGCATGAGCGAGGAGAAGGTCAGAGAGAGAAGCAGACCCCCCATGGAGCTGGGAGTCCGATGCGGGACTCGATCCCGGGACTCCAGGATCATGAGCCCAGCCAAAGGCAGTCGTCCAACCAACTGAGCCACCCAGGCGTCCCACTTTCGAGATTTTTAATATTTTACACATTATCAGTCTGGTTTGAAAGTTAAATTTTTTTTTTAAGATTTTTTGTTTATTTGACAGACAGAGATCACAAGTAGACAGAGAGGCAGGCAGAGAGAGAGAGAGGGAAGCAGGGCCCCCGCTGAGCAGAGAGCCCCATGTGGGACTCGATCCCAGGACCCCGGGATCATGACCTGAGCCGAAGGCAGCGGCTTAACCCACTGAGCCACCCAGGCGCCCGAAAGTTAAATTTTTTTTTTTAGATTTTATTTATTTATTTGAGAGAGAGTAGAAAAGAGAGAAAGAGAGCACAAACTGGAGGGGAGGCAGAGGGAGCGGGAGATGCAGACTCCCCAGCCAAGCAGGGAGCCCCCACGTGGGACTTGACCCCAGAGCCCTGAGATCATGACCTGAGCCAAAGACAGATGCTTAACTGACTGAGCTACCCCAGGTGTCCCGAAAGTTAAATAATCTTAAGAGATCCAGCTGGATGGAGTATATAGCTCAGTAGATATTTCATTTTTCTGTAATTTTAGATGATTATTTTATCCTGTGCCACTGAGCCAGACAGAGAAATGACCCACACAACTGAGATTTTAATATAACTGAAATTAAGCACAAATTTACATACTGAGGCTGACATATGAGAGAGCATCTGTGTACAATAGTACTGGGTCAAATTCAGCCTCTTCATGTGGGACAGCCAGAGTCTCTGCAACAACATAATATAAATGCTGGACTTAGGGCCTGCTAGCAGTATGAACTAATATGATATGATGTAAAACTCTAAACAAAAATAATAAAATTTCAAAAAAAGATTATAAAAGCATACAAGATTATAAAATAACAGATATAAATGATCCAACTTAGTGGTTTCCTTGAGGAAAGTGACTAGATGGTTAAGAGGTGGGAGACACTTCAGCTGAATAACTTTTTGCTGAATTCTGTAACATGTCCAAGTACCACTTACCCAAAAAAGCAAAAAAAAAAAAAAATGTTTTTAAATAAAGTCACCCAAGGAAACAGAATAAGTATTGTGAAAGTAACCCTATTTTGAAAGTGACAATGTCTCATTTTCAAGACAATCCTTAAAACTCAGAATAGACAAAGACTAAAAAAAGTAAGTAATAATGCTATTTACTGTTACGGAGAAAACTGGCTCTCATAATCATGGCTGGTGGGATTACAAGTTAACCCAACCCTTAAAATTTCAAGTCTTGGAATTTATCCCAAGGAAAAACTGAGAATATGTTCAAAAGTACAGCTCCAAAAATAATGATCACGCCAAAGCCTAAGAGAAAAAGATGTTGTAAAGGTGTAACAGTACAGAAAAACACCCTTCTACATAAGTGAAAACACACACTTCAAAACAGTATAAACAGTGCTGGGATGGAATATTCCAAATCTTAACAAGATGGTAGTTTCATAATTATTGTCAAAATGTAAATGATACACTTAAAATGGCTGCATTACTTGTACGTAGATTACACCTTAAAAGAGTTTATTTAAGGGGCGCCTGGGTGGCTCAGTGGGTTAAGCCGCTGCCTTCGGCTCAGGTCATGATCTCAGGGTCCTGGGATCGAGTCCCGCATCGGGCTCTCTGCTCAGCAGGGAGCCTGTTTCCCTCTCTCTCTCTGCCTGCCTCTCCATCTACTTGTGATTTCTCTCTGTCAAATAAATAAATAAAATCTTTAAAAAAAAAAAAAGAGTTTATTTAAAAGAGGGGAAAAAAAAGCCTAGTGTATGTCTTGAGCTTACTGAGGGCAGGAAGTGGGTCTTAATTTGTGTAGACAAGACCCCCATTCACCTGAGCTTATGACCATTAGCTGTTATACTCTTCAATAAACATCCGTAAACTTGCAAAATGCTTGCAACTACGTAGTGGACTCTTTATGGAAACTGCTTAAAGGGCTGAACTGTGTGTTTGGGTTAAAAGCATATACAATCCCAGAACCAGAGACAAAAGAAAACCTCAAGACATTGATAAATGGTAAAACCCCGGGAAGGACTTTTTCAGAAGCTAATGAATTAGAAAGCTAGATAAATTTAGCTAGAACTTCAAGGTGTAGGGATGACACAAGAATTAATCCTTAAAACTGACCTGGATGTTCACGTATGTTGTTTCAGTTTACCTCAGATCCACCTCTGGAAAGAAAACACAAGTGGCAGAACACTTGGACTAGTGGACAAGGGCTCTTTTACACTTACGAGCTGGTACCTGGACTCCTCAGTCTCCAGCTTAACATCAATACGCTCATGATAGGTAAATGACGGAGTTGTAACTATAAGGTGTATCTGAGCTAAAAATTGAAAATGTTTCTTAATTTGTTCTAATAGTATATGAAGAAGTGTCCTCAGAGTTGAGGCAGTCACCAAGGATAGGGGCAAGAGTGAACCCCCAAGGTACCACTCGCCTGTATCCTCTGGCACTTTCTCTAAGCCTACTTTCTTCTCTAAAACCCTAGTTTGAATGCACACAGTTCTGGTCTGTCCTGAGATTTGAGCAATGGTTCAAAAAAAGGGGGGGGGGACGCCTGGGTGGCTCAGTTGGTTAAGCAGCTGCCTTCGGCTCAGGTCATGATTCCAGCGTCCTGGGATCGAGTCCCACATTGGGCTCCTTGCTTGGCGGGGAGCCTGCTTCTCCCTTTGCCTTTGCCTGCCATTCTGTCTGCCTGTGCTTGCTCTCTCTCTCCCTCTCTCTCTCTCTCTCTAATAAATAAATAAAATCTTTAAAAAAAAAAAAAAACAACGAAATCATTTAAAAAAAGGGGGGGGGAGGAAAATTCAACTCATTTGAACAAAGGCATTTATATGTTACTTACTTTAAAAAAATTGTGACAAATGGTGTGTATGGGGGGGGCAGCGGTTCCCTTACCCTAAGCTTAGCCAAAACAAAAATATTTTTAAAAGATCTCAAAATCCCTAATTCTGCAGGACTGAAGTCAAGCTAAACACTGCCACATCTTCAGGGTTTTTTGCTCTTCCCTATCTATCATGGGCTGAGCCAGAAGGTCAGGCAGCTTTCTCTCATTGAAACCTCTACACCGGGAAATTTGTATCTGTGTCACAAGTAAGATAATGGTTTCTCACTTATCCTTCTATACTTTGTGATTCCGGAGGTGGGACTCTGCAAACCACACTGCTGCTTTGCCAGGGACTGAGCACTAAACTCTGCAGATGAGAAGTGCTGAAGGGGAACTACAAGAGAGAACTTGCCTCTTCGAGGTTTCTGTGAGCATCACCCAACAGCCTGCAGCACATTCACTGAGTCTGCAGTTTACCACACACGACAGCACCAGCTTAATCGCCATGTGTGCCTACAGAGAGGGTGGGACTCCCTTTAGAGTTCTGCATCCCAGATGGGGCTCTGCATTCCAAGTTCCTCAATTTTAATAACCTCTATCTTTTCTCTGTTTTCTTCCCAAACCTGGAAATGGTAGCTGCTTCCTATTCTACCTCCACAATACTTTAAAGCTCTCTTTTCACCCTTTCAGTCACCCACGGAACAACTTTATATATGTGACAGCTCCCAAATGTTCACAGAATTGCCATGGTAAGGATAAGCCTAGGTGCTACTAATACTAGTACCAGAACCTAGTGCTACCCCAAACCTCACTGCCCTTCACTCTGCAAAGGATAAAAGGACAGCTGGGAAGTAGAAGGGCAGTTATGCCAGTTAAGGAAATGCCAAACCCAGAAGGTGCCCATGCAAGCACCTCAGGTCCCTAGATGTCTGGGAATCTTTCCACTTGAACAAGTAGAAGGCACAATGCCCATATCTAGCAACTAAAATCAAATAATCAAATTCAGGATTCAAAGGGTGGCTTACTCAAAAGCAGTAATTCAAAAAGATATATACATCCCTATGTTCACTGCAGCATTAAATAAAATAGCCAAGATATAAAAGCAACCCAAGTGTCCATCAACAGATGAATGGATAGAGGATATGACATGTGTCTGTGTGTGTGTATGTACTGGAATATTACTCAGTTACAAAAAAAGGATGAGATCTTGCCATTTGAGACAACATGGATCAACCTAAAGGGCATAATGTTAAGTAAAATCAGACAAAGACAAATACCATATAATTTCACTCATGTGGAATTTAAAAAGCAAAACAAAAAGCAGAAACAGATCCATAAATACAGAAAATAAAGTGATGGCTGCCAGAGGGGATGAGCAAAATGGATGAAGAGGAATGGGAAATACAGGCTTCCAGTTACGGAATGAGTCAGTCACGGGAATAAAAGGTACAGCATAGCGCACATAGTCAACAGTACTATAATAATGCTAGCACTTGTGAGCATAGCATAAGCTATAAACCTGTCCAATTCACTATGTTGTAACATCTGAAACTAATGTAACACAGTCAAAAATACTTCCATTTTTTAAAAAAGTGGTTTTATTGCTATTCATATATGTTTCACAGGTACCAAGACCAATACTATACCAACTAAGATCCACTCTTCCTCACTTTACAATGCAGCAGACTACAGCTAGATGCTCTTCAGAGAACTATTTGATAATGTGCTCACATTCCAAGTGTGAATGACCCAAACAGAATTTCATAATCTGGGAAGGTTTTTGAGATTCCCAATCACCTTCTCCCAAACCGCACTTCTCCAGTACTCCTGACAGAAGATATAGGGTCCAGCAATTTTGCACACAGCTTAGGTAATACTTTGAGGCAACACTTTCACATACATGAGAGTCAAATGATTCTAAAAAGAAAGGTAACCAACAGAAAACAAGATTAAGGAAGGGGACAATCCCTGGGATCTCCCTGCCTGAAGATACAAATACCCCTTCTCAATCCTTCTCACCCCCATGATAAAGCTCTTTCTTCAGAGATAAGAATAAGGCTCTTTATACTGAGGGAAATGGGTAACATTTCTATACTTTGCAACTAATCACATTTTTTCAAGATATTTCTATTCTAACAGAAGTTGTATCACTGACTTTATGATATAAAAGTGGCTGATATATTAACAACCAGAAAGAATTATTTTTTTCAGTCTGCCATACACAGAGGAACTGTCCATAATCAGTATAAAGAACAAAACAGATATTCAACATACTAATACTTGTAATCTTTAAGAAACTAACATACATAAATCGTAACCATAATTGGCCTGATGATTCAACTCAAGAAATAAAACAACATTTTGGAGTGTGTGTGTGTGCACATGTGTGCACACTCTCTAAGTATTAAAACTGCTGTAACTTGATTACTCCTAAGAGGGGACATATGCTAGTTTTACTTTCTTTTTTCATTGACAGGAGACCTAAATAGCTGCATTTTAAAAATACACACCTGTGGCGCAAAGGTATCAAAAGCCTGCTCACCGACTAAAACTGGGATCTTGGTTGTCAGGGTCCTGCTGCATCCTATCACAGGAAAATCTGTTAAAGTAATCCCTAAAATGAAGGAAGCCAGCACTGGAATTCTCCAAAACCTTTGTTTATAGCCCTGTTATGGTTAATCCACTATTATCAATTAAACAGTAGAAAACAGAAAGGCTCTTACATATGTGTGTGAACCATCAGAGCAAGGGTCTATAGACCTTTTTAAAAGTATATATGGTATTAAAAACTTTGACCCAGGCAGTGCCAAATATTTTCCAACAGTTACAAAGAGCAAATTAAAATATTTCTTCATCTGCTTTAAAAAATTAGGAAATCCTGCCATTCACAACAAGGAAATTATGCTAAGTAAGCCAAACACAGAAAGACAAATATGCACGATCTCACTTATGCATGGAATCTTTAAAAACAAACAAAGTAGAACACTGCTAGGTGGAGGAAAAGGTAAGATACTGATCAAAAAGTAAAATCTTTCAGTTATACGTTATACAGTTACACATTCTGTATACCTGATGTAGCAGATGTGACAGATAATAGTAATACCACAAACTTTTACCTGTTACTTTCCATTGTGATTTTTTTTTGTTGCAAGGACACTTCAGATCTACTCAGCAAGTTTTAAGTATGTATGCTCCCTCTCTTTCTGGCCCTTCCCACCTTGTGAGCCCTGGCATGCTCTCTCTCTCTCTCAAAGGTGTGCTCCCCCTCTCAAATAAAATTAAAAAAAAAAAAAAAAGGCAAATTACTTAAATTTTATCCCTGATTTTCTTTTTATGGAACCTGTAAAATAACAGAAAATAGTATTTCTAATTCTAAACCACCACCTACTTGTTATTAAGAACATCAACAAGAGGGGCACCTGGGTGGCTCAGTAGGTTAGGCATCTTCCTTCAGCTCAGGTCATGATCTCAGGGTCCCAGGGTCAACCCTGTGTCAGGTGCAGGGAGCCTGCTTCTCCCTCTCCCCTGGCTCATGCACTCTTTTGTTCTTTCTCTCTCTCTAACTAATTAATTAATTATTAAAAAGAGAAAAAAAAAAGAACATAAACAAGATGACGACTGTCAAGATTTTCCCCAGGAGAGTAGAGGAAACAAACCCAAAATACAAAATGCTGGACCATCATGTTTGATGAGGGCTGCTTCCCTGCAAACATGGCATAATTCGGAAGTTGGAAAATACATCATTTTGGCTGGTAAGCAGTAACACTATCAGAAGTTATATAAGAAATAGGAAAAGGGTGCCTGGGTGGCTCAGTGGGTTAAGCCTCTGCCTTCAGCTCAGGTCATTATCTCAGGGTCCTGGGATAGAGCCCCACATGGGCTCTCTGCTCACTGCTCAGCGGGGAGCCTGCTTCCCGCTCTCTCTCTCTCTCTCTCTCTGTCAAATAAATAAATAAAATCTTAAAAAAAAAAAAAGAAAAGAAATAGGAAACAGGAAGAGATGTCAATGAAATAAGATGAAAAGACCAGCATGTATGCCAAGTTTTAAAAGTCTGAACCTTACCCTATATACAGTGGAGAGCGACATGATCACATCAGTGTTTTAGAATAATGTGATGGATGGGGAGAGAGGGATATAGGTGGGCAGTAAGTGAAGACAGAGAGATGAGTTCTGAGATTATTGCAGAAACAATCAGGAGAGGATGATTAAGGGTCCACATACAAAGACAACTGGAAGGAGAATATAGGAACGGGTTAAGAAAAGTCAGAAACATTCCTGAGGCTGAATCCATCATGGGTTTATTAGCAAACTCAATGTGGAAGAGAAACACTGGGAGGGAAGAGGAGGAATAAATCTCAGACAACTGGGTTAATGTTGACATAACAAGGAAGAAATACTAAAAGTGCTGACACACATGAGGGGAGATAGCAAAATACATTCTATTGTTAAAAAAAAAAAAAGTTGGGACGCCTGGGTGGCTCAGTTGGTTAAGCGGCTGCCTTCAGCTCAGGTCATGATCCCAGCGTTCTGGGATCGAGTCCCACATCGGGCTCCTTGCTCGGCAGGGAGCCTGCTTCTCCCTCTGCCTCTGCCTGCCTCTCTGTCTGCCTGTGCTCACTTGCTCCCTCTCCCTCTATCCCTGACAAATAAATAAATAAATAAAATCTTAAAAAAAAAAAAAAAGTTGATTTTAAAATGTCAGTAAGACATCTAAGTGAAGAAAAAAGGAGGCATTTGGAGACCTGAAATTCAGCACTAAATTTTGGAATCACTGATCAAGGTGGACTGAAGCCAGGTAAAAGTAAATAAGGTGTTCTTAAGACTACATAGTGAGAAAAGGCTCAAGGTCTGAACCTCAGGACATAAATATACATTTAAAGGTTTTGAAACTGTCAAAGCTGTTAGGATACAGGCCTACCTACCAGTTATACTGGAAAACTATACATTTATTTTAGAATACTGCTACTCCAGCCTTTGTGGGTTTTGTTATTTGGTTTTGGGTTTTTTTTAATTGCTTAAGAGCCAGTTTAAAAGCCAAAAGGGAAAATCAGTTCCAGGATTATGCGACATGGGTTTTTTTCTCACTGTTTAAAATTCTGCCCAAAGGGATCATATAATCATCAAGTTTTCAAATATGAATTGGAATAACTGAGGCCCAGGGTAAGTGAGTAACTTGGCCAAGGTCACAAAGTTCCTTAATCTTTGAGATAAGAATAAAAGTCAGGGCTGATCCTTAACATTATTCACCAGCATTAGCTTAATTTTCTCAGTGTCTAGCAATCAAGTCTAATCTTCAAAGACAAAGATTTACTACCACTAAAAAAAAAAAAAAAAAAAGATTTACTACCACTGACTTCTTTTTTCTTTTTTAAATAATTGCTCACAGGCTGAAGAATATTTTTTTTTAAAGATTTTATTTATTTATTTGACAGAAAGAGATCACAAGTAGGCAGAGAGTGAGAGGAGGAAGCAGGCTCCCTGCTGAGCAGAGAGCCTGATGCGGGACTTGATTCCAGGACCCTGAGATCATGACCTGAGTCAAAGGCAGCGGCTTAACCCACTGAGCCACCCAGGTGCCCTGAAGAATATTTCTTAAATGTTCTAAAGCAATGTAGGTTTCAAATATAACTAGTTTTGGGGAACCAATACAGATTATTTACCTTATAAAAGTACCACTATGGGGGCTGCCTGGGTGGCTCACTGGGTTAGGCCTCTGCCTTCAGCTCAGGTCATGACCTTGGAGTCCTGGAATCGAGTCCCACCCACATCGGGCTCTCTCCTAGGTGGGGAGCCTGCTTCCTCCTCCCTCTCTCTCTGCTTGCCTCTCTGCCTACTTGTGATCTCTGTCAAATAAATAAAATCTTTAAAAAAAAAAAAAAGTACCACTATGCTTCAGCACTGTCATTTCTTAAAAGTTACTCAGAAAACTTCAGCTAAGAAATTTTAAAGGGAATGAAGTACCAATACATGCTAAAATGTGAACCTTGAAAATACACTAAGTGAAAGACGCCAGACACAAAAGCCCTGTATTATGTGATTACATTTATAAGAAAAATCCCAAACAGACAAAACCAGAGAGACAGAAAAATAAGCAGTTCTCAAGGGTTGAGGAACTAAGAGGGTGAACAGTGACTACTAATGGGCATAGGATTTCTTTTTGGGATGATGAAAATATACTGGAATTAGTGGTGATGGTTGCACAACTTTGTAAATTTTTAAAACCCACTGAACTGTACATTTTAAATAGATGAATCTTATGGTATATGAGTTATATTTCAAAAAAATAAATGAAGCATTTAGGTTTTCCTTCCATATTCAGTAAGATGTTAGCCACTTTATGAAATGAAGACCACAATAGCAAAAGAAAATGAAGGGGAAAAATCATATTACTTAATTATTTGGGTATATAATATACTTAGTATATTAACTGAATTTTCAAAATGAAGACCCATTCATAAACTACATTTTGGAAGAAAAAAAAACTTTTTTAAATTAAGACTGCCTTTCAAGTGCCTATGGTCCAAGCAAAGAAGTGCTGACTCATGTTACAGCTTTAGCACTGCTCAAATATCTTCTTGAAGTTGATATGTGTAACCTGGAATGACATCCTACTCCCAACTCCCCACGCCCACCACCTCACTTTTCTACTCACCCTTCAAAATTTAGCTCAAAAATCTAAAAATCTCTAAAAATCTCTCTCCCTAAACCAATCTTGCTGGATCTCCCCATCCTGGACTGTCTGTCATGTCTTTGGTGTTCCCATTGATGCCTTTGCTCTCTATGTATGAGAAGGTACTGGCTATGTGATTTCTTTATTAATTTTTTTTATTAACATACAATGAAAGACAAATAGCTGCTCTTTAGTTCCTTCTCACCCGAACCCCAAACTTCTCCAAGTGAAAGGATCCAGGAGGGCAAGAGAGGAATATATCACTCCAGACCAAAGTCATCCCATCTTAAGTGAAACTATTATTAAATAGGGACTCACTTGTGCAAAAGCCTCTAATTAAACTATAAATAAAAAGACTTCGATGAAAAACATGAAACCTGGGGCACGTGGGTGGCTCAGTGGGTTAAACCTCTGCCTTCAGCTCGGGTCATAATCGAGCCCCGCATCAGGCTCTCTGCTCAGCGGGAAGACTGCTTCCCTCTCTCTGCCTGCCTCTCTGCCTTCTTGTGATCTCTCTCTCTCTCTCTCTCAAATAAATAAATAAATAAATAAAAACACAAAAGCTAAGCACTTAGATCTTGCAATGAACATGTTTTTCCACTTCATTTGCTCAAATGATAAAATATAAAATACAAACACTGCCAGTTATTATCTAGGGGCAGATAAGCTCTGGTGCATTTCATCTACAGCACCTGTGATGCATAAATTTAGATTGCCTAAGTTCATATCACAGTTCCACCAACCACTTAACCCCTCTGTGCAGGCTTCCATATCTGTAATTCAGGGTTTAAACTAATATTCATATCATGGGCCTGCTCTTAGAATTAAGTAAATTAATGCATGTAACGTGCTTAGAACAGTACCTAGCACATAGTAAGTGTTCAATTAAAGATGTCTTACTTACACAGTAAAAACTGTATGACCAACCTCACTTCAGGAACAGTTGTCACACTACACTCTGGTGAATAATTCATACACTAAGTCTGAATTTAACAATTTAAAATTCTTCGCCAACAGTTGATTCCAACTCACTAAACTTAGTAACTAGACAGTAATACTTCTTAATGGGACCCTAAAAATTACTTAAGATACTATCCATCACACATACTAGATTCTTGGAATACGGTATACTTTTGTGTACTCTTTCTCTTCTGCTTTTTCTCCTTCTAGCTTTCATACCTGCTATTCCATCTACCCAAAACCCACTCTCCCTCCTTCAACTTTACTTTTTAAAGATTTTATGTATTTATTTGACAGAGAAGAGAAAGAACACAAGGAGAAGATGCAGGCTCCCCACGGAGCAGGGACCCCAATGCCAGGCTCCATTCCAGGACCCTGGAATTGTGACCTGAGCCAAAGGCAGACACTTAACCAAATGAGCCACCCAGGCACCCCTCCCTCCTTCAACTTTAAAAACATTCTCTCAGAATGCCCAAGTGCCTCAGTAGGTTAAGCATCTGCCTTCAGCTCAGGTCATGATCCCAGGGTCCTGGGTTCAAGCCCCACATCAGGCTCTCTGTGCAGCAGGGAGCCTACTTCCCACCCCCCCCTCCACCACCGCCTACCACTCTGCCTACTTGTGATCTCTCTGTCAAATAAATAAATAAAATTTTTTAAAAATTCTCTTCATCCTTACTTTCCTTCATCCTCAGTCCATGGTAAATCCCATGTGTATCTTTTCTCACAACACACCTCACTTTAATTTCTTGTTTCATGACTGAGTTTTCCATTAGATAGTGATGCATTCATTTTTTTATTCATCTGGCTTAGTGCTAAATACATATTATGCATCCAGTAAATGTCCATTTATCTGAACTGAAAATGTCTCAAGAATGGATTAAAAAAAAAAAGGGATATTAAAAAGGCAGAAAAATCACAATTTCACAGAAGAATGAAATTTGGCCTTGGGCTCTTACTAGCTGAGTACATCATTTGTGTCCCTGCCCTATAGTAAGAGGGGAAGGGGATGATAATTCCAATTGTGATAAGAACACAAAGACTTTATGGGAATAATATTTTCCTTAGTATAAATTATTCTTAAAAATCTTCAAAAGTTGTAAATAAAGGCACCCATAGTCTCAAGACACAAAGGTAACAACTGTTATACTTCTTTCTAGTATTTTCCTGACTACAATGCCTTTAGTTACTAGACTGTAAAGACTTTGAAAATAAAAACAGATTTGCCCAAAACAGACCAAATTACTGATCAAGACATAATGAAAACTAAGGGAGTTTGGAAATCTGAACAGATTAGCCAAAAAGCAAAATATGTCAACATTAGATTCTGAAAACAATATCTAAAAGCACTAGAACCCTTAGCTAGATCAGTCAGCAGGGCATGTGACTCTTTAATCTCAAGGTCGTGAGTTCCAGCCCCACAAGCCCCATGTTGGGTACAGAGATTATTTATCAATAAATAAAACAAAATCATTTAAATTATAGCTAAATCCTAACCATTTAGAAACATCTGAGTTGTAGGCCAAATCAGAATTATAAAAATTTTGATTTTTATGTATCCCTTTCTAAGTACCCTTTTTTTAAATTTTTTATTTATTTATTTGTCAGCGAGAGAGAGAGGGATAGAGAGTGAACACAGGCAGACAGAATGGCAGGCAGAGGCAGAGGGAGAAGCAGGCTCCCTGCTGAGCAAGGAGCCTGATGTGGGACTCGATTCCTGCTTAACCAACTGAGCCACCCAGACCTCCCAACCTTTCTAAGTACCCTTAAGGGATTCTAGAATAGCTACAACCAGGATTTTAAAAAAACAAAATAGTGTGATATCTATTAGTGTTGTATCACTAAGCTATATCACACCACAACTCTTTTTTTTTTTTTTAAAGATTTTATTTATTTATTTGACAGAGAGAAATCACAAGCAGGCAGAGAGGCAGGCAGAGAGAGAGGAGGAAGCAGGCTCCTTGCTGAGCAGAGAGCCCGATGTGGGCCTCGATCCCAGGACCCTGAGATCATGACCTGAGCCGAAGGCAGCGGCTTAACCCACTGAGCCACCCAGGCGCCCTCACACCACAACTCTTAAAAAGAATAGCTAATAGAGAAGTCTCTCTATTGATTCTGAGGGCTCTTTACCAGTTATCTAGTTCTTTCAATTATACAATAATGGTTTCTGCCACCGGAGATGCTAGAGCCAGTTTTCAGACTATGGTGATCCTATATCCTATCTAATCCACAAAATAAAGATAACTACTTAGCATTTAAAAACAAAACAAAAAATACTTCATGTAGGAAACATTTTTAGAAGTTGCTAAGATTTCAGAAGTTAACTAATTCCCTATTATTCCATCTCAATTTACATATCCATGCTGATGTCCTTCATATACATTTGCAAAGGATATTTCAACTGTGTAATAAAAAACCAGTCCAACACATCTTTCATACAAAGGAATATTTCTTGATATAAAATTACTACACATATTATGCCTTTCAGATCTATTTTGTTTTTATAAAGTAAAATTATATAAAAATTAGGCACCTACATCAAAACTGATGACTACAATTGTAATGCCCAAAACCCCTAGTGGATGGTCTCCTCATTCCCCTGTTTCTGATATTTATTTCTCTAGTGCATACACATTCATAACTCACAATAACAGATTTAAATGTATGTTCACAATCCGTACTACCTGAATCTGTAGTACAACTTAATTGCTTCTTAAAACCATTTACACACAAGTAAACCATCCTATGGGATATAGGGAAAAAAGCAAAGTTACCAACTTTCAGCAGAATCCTAGTCATCCAACTTCTCTGGCCTACAAACTCATCAGAGAAGGAAAACAATGGGCATCCTCTTAGGTAAAACTCTATAGCTATAAGTGGTCAAACTGTGAAAAAAATTTAGAACTTCCACAAAGCAAAAGCATAGTATTTCTGATGCCATAATTACTTAGCATGGTAGACAAAAGTGCGAGCTATTTTGACAAAATTCAATTTCTATTGTGAAAGTCAATCAACCTCAACAAAAGAAAATGCTTGAAATAGAGAAGCTTAAAAAATAACACTCAACTGCTATTTTTAATTTACTTTCAATTAAGCCCACATTTCATAATCAAAACATCAGGCAGTAAATTAAAAAGTATCCTTACAACCTGAAAATTTAATCACTACCAAAAGTAGTCCAGGGATTCTTAACTTGGAATCCACCGAGACCAAGAAGATTCACAAATAAGCGTGTCAAGAACCTGAAACCCCAGAAGTCATATACAAAACATATGGTTTATTATCCTAGAATGGTCCAAAAAAATTTTTTTTAAGATTTTATTTATTTATCTGTCAGAGAGAGAGAGTGTGCACAAGCAGACAGAGTGGCAGGCAGGGGCAGAGAGAGAAGCAGGCTCCCCACTGAGCAAGGAGCCTGATGCAGAACTAAATCCCAGGACCCTGTGATCATGAACGGAGCCCAAGGGAGCAGCTTAACTGACTGAGCCATCCAGGTGTCCCGGTCGAAAAAAAAATTTTTTTTTTTAAAAGATTTTATTTATTTATTTGACAGACAGAGATCACAAGCAGACAGAGAGGCAGGCAGAGAGAGGGAGAGGAGGAAGCAGGCTCCCCGCAGAGCAGAGAGCCCGATGCGGGACTCAATCCCAGGACCCCGAGATCATGACCCGAGCCGAAGGCAGCGGCTTAACCCACTGAGCCACCAAAAAGATTTATTTATTGAGAGAGAGACAGACCATGAATGGAGGGAGGGGAAGTGGGAAAGACAGAACGTCAAGCAGACTCCCCACTGAGCACAGAGCTGGCAGCGGGGCATGATCTCAGAACCCTAAGATTATGACCTGAGGCAAGATCAAGATCAAAGACGCTTAACCAACTGAGCCATCCAGGCACCCCTGAAAATTCTTAACAGAAAATTCTTAAATTGGGACAACCAAAAGAGCCAAGCACCATACTGTTTCTGGTCAAAGATTTTATTTTAAGAGTTGATCAGTTTCCTAAGGATGTTTTAATTACATATAACAAGTCCATCCTCATCATGTTAGACTTTCATGCCTTTTTTTAAATGGAAAAAAAAATTATCAGTCAGACTTTGAAGGCTCAAAAACAGGGCCAGTTATCTGACTTTTCTCACTAAAAACTACCATATGTACTAGAACAGATATCAAATGAATGGCTTTTAAATAGTGATAGGAAAAAAGAAATATTTGTATTTTTAAAAATCAAAATTATTAAAGTAAAAAGTATATAGAACTCAAGTTCAATGCAGAGTCAGACCTAATTAAGTTTTTAAGAATCTGACTAAACCTCACAAAACAGAAAAATAAATTCTAGGAAAGACTGGTAAAAATCTAATCTGAATAGGTTGGTTTTCCAGGTTTTAATCAAGTAAGTCAACTCCTTGAGTAAGTTAACTACTATTCTTTAGGCTGTATTTTACCATCTTTGTGATTAACTTTGGGAAGACCAAGGCCATAATTACAGATCTGATCTATCTGCTCCCAAAGTAACTCTAATTCTTTATGAGGAACACATTAGGAAGGATCTCTTATTTTAGTTATCTTTTTTTTTTTTTTTAAATGGAGAGAGGGGCGGGGAAGGGAGGATGAACAACTCAAGCTGGGAGGAGGGTCAGAGAAAGGGAGGGAGAAGCAGACTCTGCTGAGCAGGGAGCCCGATGGAGGGCTGGATCCCAAGACCCTCAGATCACAACCTGAGCCGAAGGCAGACATTTAACCGAATGAGCCACCCAGGCACCCCTAGTAATCTTTTAACTTACATGATTTTAAGCTGTAACTGCTCAGTCACTTTTTTTTTTTTTAAGATTTTATTTATTTATTTGACACAGAGAGAGCTCACAAGTAGGCAGAGGCAGGCAGAGGGGGAGGGGGAAGCAGGCTCCCTGCTGAGCAGAGAGCCTGATTCGGGGCTTGATCCCAGGACCCTGAGAACATGACCTGAGCCAAAGGCAGAGGCTTAACCCACTGAGCCACCCAGGTGCCCCTGCTCAGTCACTTTTAAAGACTAAAAGAGCTCTGGCCGAGGAGAAGAGAGAAAAAAGCAAATTCTTAAAGTTCTCAATAAAACACAGAACTGTCAAAATTCAGTATAATACACCATGTGTGCAAAATACTACTAACTGTAGGACTATACTGATCACAGCACTGTTTGTATAGCAAATTTTGGAGACAATCTAAAAGTCAGCAATAAGCAATCAGTTAAATTAAGGTCTAATACCACAGTTTCACAAAGAACCCCTCTAAAAAAATGAGTCACCTCAAAGATAAAATGGGGGAGATTAAGGTATCTACACTGGGCGGAGGGGACTAGGCCTATACATATATACTAAATCTCTCTGGTCTTTCTGGAAGAATACACAATAAAAATAATGATTGTCTGGCAGGCACCTGGAATGCTGAAGGGCAGATGAGAGAGTCTTTAACTTTCTCTATGCACCCAGTAGAACCTTTCAAAGGCTGCACTCATGTACTTCCTATTAGACAAAATAAAAAACTGATTTTTTTTAGCGAATTAGAGATTAACTTCTAACTCAGAAATTGACTTTTAGCTCAATGATTTAGACAGAATCTACTAAGCAATAACAATGTCAAATTATGACATAGAATAACTGCTAAAACTTTCTTCCAGAGATTGAAGCACACTCATTCATTCATTATTTCAGTGCCCATTACATCCTCTGGGTATTAGAGCAATGCCCAAGTCATCTAAGAATCCCTGCTTTTGTGGAGCTTTAGTAGGAGCAGAGATAAAGAGTAAATAATGTAACTTCAAATACTGTTAAATGGTACAGAAAAGGAGAGGAGGAAATATGGGAATGAAGAAGAACTATAAGGGAGAAGAAGAGGAAAACTGTTTTGGGATAATTAAGGTAGACTTCTCTGAGGATGACATGTGAGCCAAGAACTGAACGATATGCCAAAACAAGCAACGTAGTAAACAGAAGGAAAGCCCTGTCACTGGAACAAACTTAGCCTCTTACTCTTCAGACAGAACAAAGCAACAATGTGGTTGCAGAAGAGTGACCCAAGGACAGACATGCAGGAGACGACCACAGACGCAAGCAGATGCAAGGAAGGCCTTGTAACTACAGGAGAAAAAGTCAAGATTGTATTCTAAGTGTGATGGAGAACCTCTGAACAGTTCTGAGAATGGGAGTGACATGATCTGTATTTTTAAAAAGTAACACTAGCTGCTGTATTAGGAGACTATTGTATTAGGAGACTAATACAGTAGGCTAGGCAACAAATGATGGAACTGAAGAGTGGCTTCAGAGAGATGGGTAAATGTCACTGATTAAGGGTATATTTTGAAAGCTGACGCCCTAGGGGATTTGCTAGTGGATTGTATATGGGAATCTGAGTGAGACAGTAAATGAGTGAATAGAAATTCAAAAAAATCATTTTATATTTGTATAGTTATTCACAGTTATCAAAGTATATTTACATACATTGTCATTTCATAATAACAAGAAGCAGGAAAAGGTCACACCTGACCAAGATCTGAGTTCTGTCCCTTGCCAGTTTTAAGACCCTAGGAAAGTCATCTGAATGGGTTTCTAGACTACGTAAGGTAAGTCTACTTCACAAGATCAAGAGCTACAAGTATCAAATGATGTAAGACTTTTGTAAAGGCAAGAGGAGCACTTGGCTGGCTCTGTCAGTGGAGTATGCAGTTCTTGATGTCAGGGTTGTGGATTCAAGTCCCACACTGGGTGTAGCCATTACTTAAAAATAAAACCCTGGGTCCTTGCGTGGCTCAGTGGATTAAAGCCTCTGCCTTCAGCTCAGGTCATGATCCCAGGGTCCTGGGATCAAGGCTCAGACTGGGCTCTCTGCACAGCAGGCAGCCTGCTTCCCTCCTCTCTCTGCCTGCCTCTCTGCCTACTTGTGATCTCTGTTGAATAAATAAACAAAAATCTTTAAAAAACAAAAATAAATAAAGCCTTAAAAATTTTTTCTGCAAATACAAATAATGACCAGTTGGCAGTGAACAGCATCCTATCAACAGCTGTCCAATGAAAGAGGTGTGTTCGTTCAATTCCGAACAGCACAGCTACCTACCCAGCACCGCCACGACCTCCTATTCCACATGGAATCCTGTATTGCAGATGACCAAAAAAAGGCAAATCTTAAAAAAATTCTGATTGCATGCATGGGTTGCTCAGTCAGTTGAATGTCCAACTCTTGGTTTCGGCTCAGGTGATAATCTTTTGGGTCTTAGGAACCAGCCCAGCCTGGGACTCCATACTCAGTGGGGAAACTGCCTGAGTCTCTCTCCCTCTGCCCCTCCCCAACCCCACTCAATCCACACATATTTTCTCAAATAAATAATCTTTAAAAAATTTTTTTCACTGATTATGGGAAAATATACATAATACAAGAATAGCACTTGAAAACACATTATAGTCTTGTAATCCTTCCTAGGGACTGGAGAAAACAGTTAACTTAAGCTATAAACATTAAAGTAAAACCACCTAACTTTTCCAAGATAAAACCCAAACGAAGTCACCTCTTTATCAAAGAAGTGCTATCAACAATATACTGTAAAATTAAGACCATATTTACAAATTATCACTGTCTTGGTTAAAATACTAAAATGAAATACCTAGTGTAAACTAAATTGTGTGCCAAAACTGAATTATGAGGACTTCAAATCACTGCCATAAATCATTTCTGTAACTTTATTAAACAAAGTTTCACAGGATTATTTGTTCATCCAAGGCTTTCATATTACTGCAGATTATGTCCAGAATCAAGAAAAACTGGAAAAGATGTTAAACCTATTTCATTATGTATTTTGGAGAATTATTAACAATGTCAATTTGTATTATGTGGTCAATAAATAACCTGAAAACAGGAAACAAAAATCTGAAGACATCTGGTGTACATCTAGATCCCCCATGTCTCATTTTCAACTGAGGCTTCAATAAATACGACTGGGGTCATATGAGGAAAATCACATTGTAAGGACCATTCAACGCATACAGCAATTTAACTGCCTTGGACAGAGTCTGAGACAAATCCTTAATACAATAAATTTTGCACTATGAAAGTTCACATTAGACTGCAGCACGCAATGACAATCTACGCTACTTCTCTAACTAAGAATTTCTACCTTATAAAAAGTCTTATTTCTCCAAATCAAGCAACTCTAGGTCAGAGACATCTGCCCAACTCAGGTATATGTAAGTTGCAGAAAGCACAGCACAATACATCACCCATTAAAAGACCTTGGACTTTTATGCATCTCCCCCCAAACTTTAGAACAAGCTAGATTAAATACACGTTCACCAGGTTTTATCAAGGAAATGATGCTGCAATTTAGTCACTTTAACTCGCATATTAAGCAACACAGAGGTTCAACTAAAATCTTCATTAAAAACGACAAGAAATTTCACGGTTCTGTTTTTATGTACTGCAAGAAATACCGCACGTCTGAGGACCCGATATTACATAAAGAATTTACAAAACTAGTTATGTCCATTTTTCACAGTTCCACATATATTTGCCAAAGTACAGTATTCATAAAGAGCCGAGGAACAGTTTAAACATTAAAGTGCATAAAATCGAGAGGCAAAGTATTTCACCAAGTCCCCCTAACATGCTCTGCCGCTCCCCCAATGCAGTGTTAAACTATTTCCTCTTGAGCAGAAACTGCTTTCAAGGAGTTTGCCAACCAGAGTAAAATCACTTCACACAGATAACGAGCGGAAACGTATTTAGAGAAGAGGAGATCACGAAAGCGAGGGCAGCAGGGAGCGCAGCCCCACGTCTCCGGACCCCGGCAGCCTGCGGCGAACATGTGCCTACGGCGGCAGGACGCGCGGCCCTCCCGGAGCCGCCTCCCGGGGCTCGGGGCCCCGCCCGGCCTCAATCTCCTGGTTCATTCATTCTGAACCCGGGGCTTCCGCACCCCCGCGCTCACGCCCGGCCCGAGGGGAGGCTCCAGGTCCGAGGACCTATGACTGGCCACAACTCCCGCCCGGAGTCCGGGCCCCGTCGCGATTCGCGCGCGCCCGCGGCCTCCTCCCCGGTGGTCTGAGGCCGCGGAGGCCCGCGCCGGCCAGCGCCCAAGACTAAAGCCCCGCAACCCCGCGGCCCCACCCTCCGGCAGGGTGCAAGCCAGGCCTTCCCCGCCTGCCGGGCGGCCAACGGGAAGCCCCCGGTCCCCGCGGTCCCGTTGCCCCACCGCGGCCGGAAGTCTCTCCGGAGCCCCCTCCCCAGAGCCTGACTTCCCTCGCCGACACGGCCAGACCCTCTCCGCGCTGGCCTGGGGCCTCCCAGCGCGGGCCGCGGGCCTGAGGAAGCGAGGAGCCGCGCTGCCGGTTCCGCCGAGCGGTGGAGAGCAGAGCGCAGAGCCGGGGATTGGCCTGGGCGGTTACCTTGATAATCCTGCGGGGCAGCCCGGCCATCTTGTCAGATCCCGAGTTCGGCCTCTGGTCTCGACTCTGGCTCCGCTCGCCTCACGCACGAGTGGAAGTCCAGGGCTCCACTTCCGGGGGACGTTGCCGCGCCCGCCGCCGCCGCCGCCGCCGCCGAGGCCCCTTGGGAAATGTAGTCCCTGCTCGTGCGCGGGCGGGCTTCTCTAGGACCTGGCCCCCTCCCCCCGCGTTCCCCGCCCCAGCCCCGGCCTGGGGTTGGCGGAAGTGACGAGCCCCGGCGGGGCAGGGATTTGGGGAGGAGGCGCGAGGCGGCGCGGAGCTCCGGCGCTCGTGGCCGAGCCGGCCGCGCGACGGTGGGATTACGCGGCCACGCCTGCGCCAGTGGGCGACGTAACAGAGGCCCAGCGGCGGGCGCAGCCCATTCATTCATCCGTTCGTTTGTTCGTTCATTCAACGTTTCTACGTTGCGCGCGGGCCGCAGCGGGGAACAGCTCCGGTTAAGTGGAGCCGGGGCTCCTTCCTCAAAGGGAAATGAAAGACGGGAACTCAGGAGCCATACTTCTGAATGCGGATCTCGGAAGTTATCCAGGGAAACCCTAGTCATAGAGTTATGATATTTAAATTTGGACTTTTAAATTTCATGTAAATCGGGCTCCTTAAGCCCAGGGAAGGCTGAAAGAAAGGATCTGGAGAGAGTTGGGAGGCAGGGAATTGGCTTCTGAACGCAGAGCTGCTAGCTGGAGGAATGACCGAGGACAGGATTAGAAAACCCAGAGAAATCCCTGAAAGAGGGATTACCCATGGCACGGAGGGCCCTAAAAGAAGATTAGAGTGGCGGTGCTTGAAAATGGGATTGTTGGAGAAGCATTTTGTCACATTTGTCACTGCTTGCTTGCTCTGGGATAGGCTTTTCGCAGGCATTATTCTATTTCATAGCAATCTTAAGAAGGTATCTCTACAAATGAGGCTCAGAAATGTCAGCTAGCTTTTTCCAAGATTATCCAGGAGAAAATGGAGCTGTTTTGACCCCGAGGAAGTCTCTCAAAACATGGACCCCTTAACTGCTTAACCACAGTGTTTCCTAGCAGAGGACACATAGTAGATTAAGGATGTGCCAGGTGCTGTGTTGGTGGGTGAGAATGCAGAGACAACACTGATTGCTTTCCAGTCCAATGGAGAAGAGAGAGAAGGAATTAACTAAACAATTAATTAACCCAGTGTGTTAAGGGCTGTAGTAGAGGTTCCTCCAAGGCGCTTCTGCAGCCCAGAGCCCAGGCATTAGTTGATAGGGAAGTCAGAAAAGTCTTTCCCAAAGGAGAAGAGTTTCCCTCAAGGATTAATAAGAGTCTAACTGACCTGGTAGGGAAGAGCATGTCTGATACAGGAAATAGCCCATAAAATGGCATTGGACTACAAGAAAAAAAAGAAAAATTATGTGTCTCTCTCTCTATATATATATATTGTATCTGTATATATATGTATGTGTGTGTCTATATATGTATGTATATTGTGTCTGTGTGTATATGTGTGTGTGTATATTTGTATACACATTGCATTAAAGAAATGGAGACTATGAATGCAAGAAACCTAATAAAAATGATAATTATTCTGTGCTTGACACAATGCTAAATGATTACATGGATTGTCTCAACTAACTATAAAGCTCATGAGGTAAGTTCTCTTATTACCAGTGCATTTGAGATGAGAAACCAAGCCTCAGAGGTAATACTGAGAACCTCACATAACCAAGAGTCTGAAATAAGTAGCTCTGTGAATGAAGAATCTGAGAAAATAAATGACATTGGACAAGGATGCTTTCAGAATATTTTCCAGGAGAATTCACCCTAATAAGAAGAAAGGCAGAGTAACTATTAGGTTAAAAGTGTGCTATTGTTGCCTAACAAACCAGCTCATACTGTTTAAAGCAACAACAGTCATTTACTGAGCTCTTGAATCTTCAGTTTGGACAGGGCTTGGCAGGAAGGCACATCTTTGCTCCGTGCTGTGCTGTGTCAGCCCGGGCAGCCTGACTGGGCCCAGATCCACTTCCAAGATGTCTTACATAGCTGGCAAAGTTGGTGCTGGCTATTAGTCTCTCTCTTAGTAGACCTCTCCCTGGAGCAGCTTTGGCTTTCTCTCTACCTGGTGGCTGGGTTCCAAGAGTGAGTGAGTATTCTAGCTAGCAAAACCAGAAGCTGAATGGTCTTTTTGACCTAGCCCAGGAAGTCACATAGCATCACTCCCACTATAATCTATTGGTTGACTAATCACAAAAACTCACCCAGTTTCAAAGGTATGGGGCATGGAATCTGCCTCTTGAAAGGGGAGTGGAGAGATTGTAGAAACTGGCATAGTTTGTGTGTGATGGAAGATACGGTTGTGGCCAACTTTGGAAAACAAACTGTCACAGGTATGACATTTGTCACTGTGCTTACAGCCAACTGGCTTAGTGTCACCTGCCTGTGACACTTAAGCACTGGTTAAAATAAACATGCCTGGCTGGAGCCCTTCTCTCAGAGATTTTCTTTAAGTCAGCGCCGAGGCCTGGGAGTCTGCATTAAAATATGTGTACTTTTGGGAGCCTGGATGGCTCAGTGGATTAAGCTGCTGCCTTTGGCTCAGGTCATGATCTCGGGGACCTGGGAGCAGAGTCGCGCAGCGGAAGCGTGCTGGGCCCATGATCTCGGGGACCTGGGATCGAGTCCCGCATCGGGTTCTCTGCTCAGCAGGGAGCCTGCTTCCCTTCCTCTCCCTCTGCCTGCCTCTCTGCCTACTTGTGATCTCTCTCTGTCAAATAAATAAATAAAATCTTTAAAAATATATATATATGTGTACTTTTGATGGATCCTAAAATTTGAGAACAAAGATTTTGAGTAAACAATAATGTATTTTTTAAAAATGTTGCCACATGCCTTCTCTTGACTCTATTAGGATCTATTGCCACATGCTTTCTCTTGGCTCTATTAGGATCTCATCTATTAGGATAGATGGGTATCAGGCAAATTAAGAGTGAGGGAGTCCTAGTCTAGGTTTGAGAACTTAAACATTTGCTGTCTTTTATTTTCTTCACCTATGAAATGTATATACTTCATGTGATTGTTGTGAAGTTTAAATGAACACCACATAGCACTTAGCACGGACTATTATTTTCCTAATCTTCATAGAATCAGGTATAGTTTTCCTTAGGAAACCAGATTTTCAAAACATGACAGTATAACTTTGTTTGGTGGAGACTATTTGATGGCATGAAACACTCAAGAATATTAATGATAAAATATATTTTTGCGGGACGCCTGAGTGGCTCAGTTGGTTGGACGACTGCCTTCGGCTCAGGGCGTGATCCTGGAGTCCCGGGATCGAGTCCCACATCGGGCTCCCAGCTCCATGGGGAGTCTGCTTCGCTCTCTGACCTTCTCCTCGCTCATGCTCTCTCTCACTGTCTCTCTCTCTCAAATAAATAAATAAATAATCTTTTAAAAAATATATATATATATATATTTTTGCAAGTCTCTTCTAGTTGTTTTTCCCATTCTTTTCCCCCTTGAGAACAACTCACACTATACTCATCTGGAAAACAAAATCCGAACTTCTGATTCATGTAAGTTCTGTAAAACAGGATATCGTCTTAGAAGGACAGGTTGCCACAGGATCAAGATGAAGACTATTCTCAAGTTAGAAATCTAGTTAAGAATCCTTACTCTAGAAAAAAAAAAAAATCCTTACTCTAGGGATGCCTAGAGTTAAGCATCTGTCTGCCTTGGGCTCAAGTCACAGTCGCAGAGTCCTGGGATCGATCCCCACGTGGGCTCCCTGATTGGTAGGAACCCTGCTTCTCCCTCTCCAACTCTCCCTGCTTGTGTTCCCTCTCTGTGTCTCTCTCTGTCAAATAACTCTTTAAAAAAAAAAAAAGATTGCAGGAGGCTATTTAAAAAATAAAAGAATTCTTACTCTAAAATATGGATAAAAAAAGGAAACCCACCAAACTCATTGAATCGATTCCCTCAGGGAGGGGTGTTGGGTATTGGAGAACAGAGGTAAAAGAAAGACATTTCACTCACACTCTTGTACCTGTTAGATTTTGGACTATGTGAATGCATTACCCATTTAAAACATTAAATAATCTAATTCACTAATTTCAACAGCCTTAAGAAATTCTCAAAGTTCTTTCAATGCTGATCAAGGATGATACTTCACACTCAAAACTCAGCAAGATGCTGGTCCATGATATCGAATAAATGATAGTGACCAGATAGCTCTATTAAGTTGAATAGTGCTAGGCAGAATTCTTAGCTAATTGACATTTGGCTTTTCGTCAGGCCTTACAACTATGTTTTTGTTTTTTCCCAGTCTCTGCTCCTTCCAGAACTCACACTGCAAGTGCCTTTCCATTATGATATAGGAAGGGAATCAGCAAGAATGCTGTGCTGGAGGAATTAGAAGAATTCAATTCCACAACAAGCTCTTACTCCCAGAACACTGGCTTATTTCATCCTGTTCCTTCCCTACCTCCAACCCCATCTCCAAATATTCCAGGTTTGTGATCTTAAACTAGCAGATTCATATGTACTATTTACCCTGCAGGTAATATCTTAGGACATTCATACCTGAGCTCCTCCACATTATGGATGTCTTCCATTTTGGTCCCCAGGGTACTCCTGAGGCCTAGCTCAGGGCCTGCTCTATGATAGTTCTCAAAAAAATATTTGTCAAGGGAATGAGCCCATAACTGCCGGGGGAAAATAAACACCTCTTTGAGAATAGATTACATAGGTTCACGATCGATAAGTGAATGCTTACAGAAACCACAGGATGTTCATGTTCATCCCTAAACATCTCAACTTCCTGAAGGGCGACTGTTTTTTTTTTTTCAGCAACTGTCTTATGCTTTGCAGAGACAAAATAGAGTAGATGAGTTTGGAAAATCCTAGGTCAGTCATCTCAAAGAGAGGCCCTGTTTCAATTCAGGGGGGTAGTCATGCGGCAGAACTATTTGTTTGCAAGTACCCTTATTGTTTCTTGCAGCATGAGAAAACCATTTTGTGGGCGATCAAGACAGGAGTATCTGTGAAAAGAGAGTTCATGAACACTGACTCAGGGAGGAAGTGGGTAGGGGAAAAAGAAAAGGCGCACGCTGATTTGAAAGAAGAAAGGAGGGGTGCCTGGGTGGATAAATCGGTTAAGGTTAAGTGTCTGCCTTTGACTCAGGGCATAATCCCAGGGACCTGAACCCCAGGTCAGGATCCTGGGGTCCTGGGATTGAGCCCTGCGTCAGGCTCTCTGCTCAGTGGGGAGCCTGCTTCTCCTCCCTCTGCCTGCCTCTGCCTACTTGTGCTCTCTTTCTCTGCCAAATAATTTTTTTTTAAGATTTTATTTATTTGTCAGAGAGAGCGAGCACAGGCAGACAGAGCGGCAGCAGGGGCAGAGGGAGAAGCAGGCTCCCCGCTGAGCAAGGAGCCGATGCGGGACTTGATTCCAGGATGCTGGGATCATGACCTGAGTTGAAGGCAGCTCTTAATCAACTGAGCCACCCAGGTGTCCCACTGTCAAATAAATTTTTAAAAACTCTTTAAAAAATAAATAAAAAATAAAAGAAGAAAGGAAAAAATGTCTGCTGCCTCCTATTCAAGACATCAATGTAAGTAGCTGAGCACTTATAAACTGTTAACCAATACAGTGCCAGCCTGTAAGAAGGAGCTGAGCAGAATCATCCAAGGTCATAAGAACACTATGTTAAGGTGGAAGGCATCAGAAAAGATGAGAGCCAGGAGAATCAGAGTAATAAGGGTTAGCATTGTTTAATGCTTTATTCTTTACAGAACATTTCTGAATGTCCTCTCACCCATGGAGAGTATGTAGGACCATCGTTGACTCCACCGTGTCTCTATAAAGGTAGATGGAGGGGGTATGTCTTTCTCTGGGCCATTTCCCAGTGGCAACAGGATTCCAGGGGATGGTGACTCAATACCTTTGGCCAGAAGCCTAGCTGGAACAGGAACTCTCAAAGCGAGGTTTCTTTTCCCTGCAAATGCCACCATTCCAGGTTCCCAAAGAACTATTTGCATGCCAGGACCTCGGGCTTCATTCAGCTGCTGTGTAGCTGGGCCTGTGACTGTATATTCAGCCTACCAGCTAAACTGGCCCTACCTTTCTCTCCATCTGGTATGCCTTCCCCCGGTCTGTCTTACTGGCTTCCCATATCATATGCTTTTCAGTTGTGTCACTTGCTCTCTGCAAAACTGCCCACCTGGTTCCAGCATGATTAGAAATGTTTTGAAAACTGTTTTGTTTTTGGTAACAATGATTTGGGATCCAATAAACTCTGGAGCAGAGAATTCCAAACTTTGGAGGGTTAAACACCTCAGAGGCTGGTTAAACATACAGGTGCAGGGGCCCCACCCAAGGTCTTCTAAGTACAATCACAGGCCCCATGCATCTGTGTGTGTTTGTTTGTTTGTTTGTTTGTTTTCCTAAGACTTTATTTATTTATTTGTCAGAGAGACAGAGAGCGAGCACATGCAGACAGAGTGGCCAGAAGAGACAGAGAGAGAAGCAGCCTCCCCCCTGAGCAAGGAGCCCGATGTGGGACTCGATCCCAGGACGCTGGGATCATGACCTGAGCTGAAGGCAGCTGCTTAACCAACTGAGCCACCCAGGCGTCCCTGCATCTGTGTTTTTAACACACTCCCCAGACACTACTGAAGGGCCCAAAGTTTGAGAGTTGCTGTCCCACATTGTCTGATCTGCTGGAGAATACAAAACAGTTGCAACAGCAACCTTGACTTTTACTGTTTTGCTAGATCCTTTTTGACCCCAAACCCATAACTTTCCTCCTGCTTGCACCAATTTTCTTGGTCCGGGTATTAGATATTTCACATTGTTCCTGTTTAAGTTGGCCCAGGTGCTCAGTATTCCAGACTGTAGGGTTTTGAGGAGGCCAAGAAACAAAACCCACTTTCCCCTCCTGAAACTACAAGCAGATTGAAAGAGATGGAGATCAGCACATTCATTGCTTTCATTACTAATAAAGCTGATTGGAGAACATAGCTCTAAGTCTGTAGTAACTTGGATTTACTCACACTCCCCCCAATCTGCTCCCCAGTCACTTAGCACAGCCAAACAATGGCAGGTCCCATAACCCCAGCCAGAGCAGAGCTCTGCTGGAGAACAGAAAACAAACTGCTGAAGAAGAAAGAGAAGTAGAGGGAGGAAGTGGAGGGGGAGAAAGAGGAGGAAGAGGAGGAAAAGAAGAAGAAAGAGGAAAAAGGACATAAAGAAAGGAAGAAGAAAGGGAGAGAGAGAACAGAAAAGAAAGGGAAAAAGGAGGGAGGGAAAGAAAAGAGAGAAGGAGACAAGGCTGAGACAACCCAGTTCATTATTTTAAATTCATCCATCAGAGAACTTATTCCTCGTAGCTTCAATTTACAAAACCTCTTGACATTTTCTTAACCTACTGCTTACTATCTGTCTCCACTCCCCATATGCCACCTCAGCCCAGAGGCCAGACAATTTCATCGAAGCTTTAAATATCCCATGATTCATCATACCTACACTCTAACACCCCGATTTTCACATCTGGGTGCCTTTTTGCTCACGTTCCTCACCCCAACAGCCCGCTCATCTCACCCTCCTCTCCAAAACACCTCGCACAGTATGTTCTAGCAAGTGTTCACTCTGATCATCTGTTTACAAATGTCCCTCGCCACGCTGTGTGCCCTTGTAAGGCATATATGCAACTGTTCCTATGTGTTCAGCAGTAACCTAATGCCCGACACACATTCCCCCTTCCTGCCTTTCTGCCTTCCTTCTTTCTCTGTCTGTCATGTACGATACCCTCTCTAGCAACGGTATTTTTTTTTCTTACTTAAATTCAATTACCCAACATATAGTACATCATTAGTTTTTGATATGATGATCAATGATTCATTAGTTGCAAATAACACTCAGTGCTCATCATATCACGTGCCCTCCTTAATGCCAACAAATATTTTAAAATGAACTGAGTAGGATCTCCAATCTGGAACGTACTTTCTAGTATGGGAAACAGATATTAAAACAAATTAATAAGGGCACCTGGGTGGCTCAGTGGGTTAAAGCCTCTGCCTTCAGTTCAGGTCATGATCCCAGGGTCCTGGGATCGAGCCCCTCATCGGGCTCTCTGCTCAGCGGGGAGTCAGCTTCCCTTCCTCTCGCTCTCTGCCTACTTGTGATCTCTGTCTGTCAAATAAATAAATAAAACCTTTAAAAAAACACAAAAATTAATATATTTTATGTGGCAAGTCCTATAATTAAGATATAGAAGATACAGTGAAGAGTATACATAAGATACAGCAAAGATTTCATTCACTCAATTATTTAATAAATATTTAGTGAGTTCCTATCAAGTACCAGGCACAACATTAGTTTCTACAGGTAAATGATGATCCAGATCAGACATGGAATTGCCCTTTAATGGAATACTACTCAGCCATCAAAAAAAGAAATCTTGCCATTTACAACAATGTGGATGGAACTAGAGGGTATTATGCTAAGCGAAATAAGTCAATCAAAGAAAGATAGTTATCATATGATCTCTCTGATATGAGGAATTTGAGAGGCAGGGTGGGAAGTTGAGGGGGAAGGGAGGGAAAAATGAAACAAGATGGAACAGGGAAGGGAGACAAACCATAAGAAACTCTTAATCTCAGGAAATGAACTGAAGGTTGCTTGAGTGGAAAGGGGTGGGAGAGAGAGAGTGGCTGGTTGTGGACACTGGGGAGAGTATGTGCTATAGTGAGTACTTTGTATTGTGTAAGACTGATGATTCCCAGACCTATACCCCTGAAACAAATAATACATTATGTGTTAATAAAAGAGAAAAAATAAATAAAATGGTGCTCCTTAAAAATAAATTAAGGGGGGCGCCTGGGTGGCTCAATGGGTTAAGGCCTCTGCCTTCAGCTCCGGTCATGATCCCAGGGTCCTGGGATCGAGCCCCGCATCGGGCTCTCTGCTCAGCAGGGAGCCTGCTTCCTCCTCTCTCCCTCTGCCTGCTTGTGATCTCTATCTGTCAAATAAATAAATAAAATCTTTAAAAAAACAAAAAAAAATTAAGGAACTCCAAGTAAAGTGAGATTATTTACACAAGCAATTTAGGGGTGCCTTCTAGATAGGTTGTAAGGCTGAAGTCTGGAAGGACAGAGTTCCAGGATCATCTTCTGAATGACCTGGAGGGAGAAGCAGAGCCCTCTTTTAAGGTTGTGGTGCCAATAGGAATATCAAAGTCAATGTCCACCAAATAGGGTCATCTCACTGCCCTTGTCACTTGAACTCACATTACGCATTTACTTAATTCTTAGTGTGATGGGAGCCCCTAATCTTTTACCAAGGTTGTTTCACTGTTTGATTTACCAACATATTCAATAAAGCTACTTGTTGCTTGAAACTATTCAGAATTCTTTCCACATCCTATCAGTATGGGAGAGTTGCATTGCTTATGCGTAAGTGACATCCAATTGAATTTTGCACCAATCTCTGGCTTTATAGTTACAACACTAGAGGCATGCTAACAACACTTATTCTGATAGGATGTCAGTTATCTTCCTTTTACTCCTCCAGATCGACTCTTTACTTTGTCCATCCTGCTCTCTGCCCAGGAAGTTGATCTGAACGTACTACCCTGTGTGGAGGGGGTTCCCTGCCCTCTGGGTTGGGGAAGGATGTGGAGGTCAGAGTAATTATTAACCTGGATTGGTCCCGGCAAGGTCACCTTAGGCTGGCTATGCCCTTCGACAAAAGATTATTATTCGTCTTAAGGTAACCAACTATAGGATTCTCTCTGAGCTGCAGTTAGTAACCACTCCCTCTCTTTGTCCCTTCTGGTCTGGAAGGAACAGCCAGTGCTACTAAGTCTGAGTTACACTACTGTTACTCCATATAATTCCACTCACACTTCTGTAAAAAATCCCTCTGTAGATAAACTCTTCTGGAATTATACCAGTATGAGTATGACATGTCTTTTTCCTGTCACCCTAAGTGATATACCAATTTAAAGCTAGAAATTATTATTGTCCATTTTAGACTAATTATATTTTTCACTTTTAATTCCATTCATTAGATTATTTCTTACAGTCAAAAGGGAAGGATTGGGGCACCTGGGTGGCTCAGTGGGTTAAGCCTCTGCCTTTGGCTCAGGTCATGGTCTCAGGGTACTGGGATCAAAGCCCACATTGGGCTCTCTGCACAGCAGGGAGCCTGCTTCCTCCTCTCTCTCTCTCTGCCTGCTTCTCTGCCTACTTGTGATCTCTGTCTATCAAATAAATAAATAAAAATCTTTTTAAAGAAAACTTAAAAAAAAAGGATTATATTTTCATGTCTAAGAAGTAAGTAATCTCCTTGGGCAAGAGATTCATAAAAATTTATTATATAAATATTTACTAAGTACCTACAAGGTATAATTATTGCTAGCATTGAATGAGTGATAATTACATTTGCTAAGCATTTTACTTACTTTCTTTTTTTAACCCACCCACTCAACAATTCTATAAAGTAGGGAAGATCATTCTTGTACTCCTTTTATAAAGAATAAACTAAGACTCAAAAATATTAAGAAAATACATTTTCCCAAAAAACAGAGTTAGGAAATAAGGGGATCAAGATACAAATTTGGGCAGAGAGGTACACCTGGGTGGCTCAGTCAGTTAAGCCTCTGCCTTCAGCTCAGCTCATGATCCCGGGGTCTTGGGATAGAGTCCTGCATCAAGCTCCTTGCTCAACAGGAAGCCTGGTCCCCCTCTGCCTGCCACTCCCCCTGCCTGTGCTCACTCTCTCTCTGACAAGTAAATAAATAAAATCTTTCAAGAAAACCCCGGAAATTATTTAAGCTATTCACAGGAAAGATGTTCATGATACATTGTTGAGTTATTTGTCTATTATACATATACATGTAGGTTTTTTTTTTAAAAAAAGATTTTATTTATTTGACAGAGAGAGATCACAAGTAGGCAGAGAGGGAGAGAGAAAGAGGGAGGAGGAAGCAGACTCCCCGCCTAGCAGAGAGCCTGATGTGGGACTCGATCCCAGAACCCTGAGATCATGACCCTAGCTGAAGGCAGAGGCTTAACCCACTGAACCACCCAGGCAGCCCCATATATACATGTAGTTTTTAAAAAAGAAAATCTATAAATTCAAGTATATGTTGTTTATTTGTATATGTATATTTTTGGAATAAAAGAAAACATAAATATGTGTTTGTGTGAAAAAGAGGGAAATTGAGGGAGAACCAGTCTGTCTGGTTCATATGTCAGCTCCACTATTTACTGACATAGGATTTTTTTTTTAAGATTTTCTTTATTTATTTGATAGAGAGAGAGGGAACACAAGCAAGGGGAGTGGGAGAGGGTGAAGTAGGCTCCCCACCTAGCAGGGAGCCTGATGCAGGACTTGATCCTAGGACCCTGAGATCTGGACCTGAGTCGAAGGCAGACGCTTAACTGCTGAGCCACCCGGGCTCCCCAGGATCTTAAAACAGTACACATAACGTGTCCAATAAATGTTGGACAAAAAGAAGACATGAAGACAAAAGAAGAGATGAAAAGTGGCAGATTATACACTGATGTGTTACAGTGACTATCTTATTGGGTGTGTTTTTTTTTAACATCTGTTATTAGTTGTTTTTTTTTTTAATATACATTCTCTATTTGGAAATGAGCATTGCACAGGTTACGCTGACAGGTGCTGTAGTCAGCAGTTCCCAGGCTCAATTCACAGGTCTACCAGGTGTACTGTGCATGATGCTGAACAAGTTATTTCCCTTCTCTGTGCTTCTGGAACTTCATTTGTATAATGACAGAACAATAATTATACCCACCTCCTAGGACTCTCAGAAGGAATAGGAAAAAAAAACAAAAACCTATGTAAACTGTTTGAAGATTAATTTCTGACACATGGTAAGTACTCAAAACTGTAGACAATTTTATGTAATAAAATATAAATTAGAGTTTTTAGAAAGATTAGCCCTCATGGCTTGGCTTATTGCTCTGGAGTCTTTGATCTCTGATTTATATAAAAAGTGACTTTATTCTGTGAAGTTAGGGAAGAAAAAAGTCCATCCCCTTCTCAGCTGAAACCATTTGAAGCCAACATTTTGTCTGTTTCATCACGTTACTAGCATGAATTTAAACTGCTTTTATGTAGGCCAGTGTAAGTTACTGCTGGCATTTCCAGTTTGTATTGGGGGGAATTATAGTTCTAAACTTGAGGGCATCAAATTTCTTTACAACATGCCTCTTTTAGCTACTCTCACCCCACGGTCTCTTGGTTTTCAGAGTGCCTCTCTCCTTGCTGGGTGTCCTCTTCCACGCAACCTCTCAATGTTGGAATTCCCTGGGCCCACATTCTGGGGCCTTTTTCTCATTCTTTTTTTCTACAGTATCTCCCTATATGCACTCAACCTTCCCCTGGCTTCAAATCGGCATCTAGCCTACACTCTATTCTTCAGACACATCTGTCCAAACACCTCCCTCCTTTTATACTTCCATTATATCTCTATTTACATCTCAGAGATAACTCAAACTCAGCAATGCCCAAAAGGAATTACTCATCTCTATCCTCACCGCTCCTCCCCTCCCCCGCCCAGCCTGCTCCTCTTTCAGTCTCACCTATCTCCTGAATCACACCACCTTCAAGGTAGTCATCAAAACATCTCCTGAGATGTCTTTCCTCTCTCTTAACTCCCACATCCAATAATCCAGCAGCAGGTTCAGCCATCATTTCTACTTCCAATGTATACCTGGACACTCTGTCCTTCGCTTCCTCTCATGGTTGTCATCCTCTACCACGTCACCACTCCTCACAAGTAAAGCCCGAGTGATATTTTAAAAACATAAATCTGGGGCACCTGGGGTGGCTCAGTTTAACCAACTGAGCATCTGTCTCAGCTCAGGTCATGATCTAGGATCCTGGGATTGAGCCCCATGTCGGGCTCCCTGCTCAGCAGGGAGTCTGCTTCTCCCTCTCCCTTTGCCCCTACCCTTGTCTCTCTCTCTCTCAAATAAATAAAAGCTTTAAAAAATTAAAATATAGCTTTCCGCGCTACCCAGGGAAGGGTCCATACGGCGTTGTTTCGCGTTCCCATCGTAACTTAACCGGGAAACTTTCACAATGTCCGGAGCCCTTGATGTCCTGCAAATGAAGGAGGAGGACGTCCTCAAATTCCTTGCAGCGGGAACCCATTTAGGTGGCACCAACTTTGACTTCCAGATGGAACAGTACATCTACAAAAGGAAAAGTGATGGTATCTACATCATAAATCTGAAGAGGACCTGGGAGAAGCTTCTGCTGGCAGCTCGTGCCATTGTTGCCATTGAAAACCCAGCTGATGTTAGTGTCATATCGTCCAGGAATACTGGCCAGCGAGCTGTGCTGAAATTTGCTGCTGCAACTGGAGCCACTCCCATTGCTGGTCGCTTCACTCCTGGAACATTCACTAACCAGATCAGGCAGCCTTCCCAGAGCCAAGACTTCTGGTGGTTACTGATCCCAGGGCTGACCACCAGCCTCTTACAGAGGCGTCTTACGTTAACCTGCCTACCATTGCTCTGTGTAACACAGACTCTCCTCTGTGCTATGTGGACATTGCCATCCCTTGCAACAACAAGGGAGCTCGCTCAGTGGGTCTGATGTGGTGGATGCTGGCCAGGGAAGTTCTGCGCATGCGTGGCACCATTTCTCGTGAACACCCGTAGGAGGTCATGCCTGATCTCTGCTTCTACAGAGATCCTGAAGAGATTGAAAAGGAAGAGCAGGCTGCTGCTGAAAAGGCTGTGACCAAGGAAGAATTCCAGGGTGAATGGACGGCTCCAACTCCTGAGTTCACGGCTACTCAGCCTGAAGTTGCAGACTGGTCTGAAGGCGTGCAGGTGCCCTCTGTGCCTATTCAGCAGTTCCCTACTGAAGACTGGAGCGCCCAGCTGGCCACTGGAGACTGGTCTGCAGCTCCCACTGCTCAGGCCACTGAATGGGTAGGAACAACCACTGAGTGGTCTTAAGCTGCTCTTCCACAAAGGCAAACAAAAAGGAAATAAGGTTGACGGAAAATAAACAGTTTGTAAAAGTCGAAAAAAAATTTAAAATATAAAAATAAATACAAACATAAATCATATCATGTCTCTTTTTTGGGGTAGAACACTTCAGTGACTCCATACTGCATTTAGCATAACACCGATGCATATGGCCTCTGTTCTGACTCCATGTGGTCACTACATGGCCTATAATGCCCAGCATGACCTGGCTCTTACTCACCTCATCTCCTGTCACTCTCCTCCACACCATATTCCAGCAGAGGATAAGCTATTTCTACCCCCTTTAGACTTCTAAGTTATTTTCTTTTCCTAGAGCTGTCTCTACTCTCTTTCCCATGCACATGGTTGGTTTCTTTTCTCATCTCAGCTTTGTCATTTTTTTTTCCTGGTCTCAAGCAGTGAGTCTTCTTGTTGGTCAATGGTCCCCACGCAGCTCTCAGCCATCAAGATGTGTCCTCTGGAGTCATTATTGATCCAGCCCTCTTCTGCATTGCATAACAAATGTTTAACAAGTCCAGTTGATTGTTCATTCAAGGCTGTTTCTCTTCTCTGTCTCTTCCTCCAACATAGTTCAGAAAGACTAATGTCTTGTAATCAAGACAGCTTTGAAGGACGGACAAGATTAGAAAGGACAGACATGGGCCCTAAGATTAGTAGCAGAACAAGCTTGGTATTCTGTAGAAGTAAGGCAAGACACCAAAACAGCTCACATTTATTTTTCTTTACTGTGAACTTATATTATGTCCACTTATTTTCAATATTAACTACTCAGGATTATGGCCTTAAGTTTTTATTTTTGTTTTTAAAGTAGGCTCCAAGTCCAGCATGGAACTTAAAACAGGGCTCAAACTCATGACCCTGAGATCAAGACTTAAGCTAAAAATCAAGAGTCAGACACTTAACCAACTGAGCCACTCAGGCACTCAGATCACATGGCCCTTGGCTTTCAAGGAGTTTATTGTCACCCTTGAATACATGATAAAAGTTATGAATTCTTTTCAGAAAAATGTAGATATGTACAGATTTTTGCAGATCATTAGGAAAGGAATTCCCAGGCTAAACTGCTGCTTCAGCAGTCAATCAGCTATTGTTTCGGATGTCTGCAGGGTTATTGTTTCATTGGTTCAACAAATATTAGAGGCCTACAATGGGGCCAAATGCAGTCCAACATGTTGGGTTTATGCAGAGTATAGAACACAATAGGTACTTGTTCCTGCCTTCATTGAGCTTGCATTTCAGCATAGAACAGACATTAAACAAGGAAACAAATGAAAATGGAATGTTACATAATGGTAAATGTTATGAAGAAAAATAAAGGAGAGCAATAGGTTAAGGGCAGATGAAGTTCTTTTTCTTTCTTTCTTTTTTTTTTTTTTTTAGATTTTATTTATTTGACAGACACAGTGAGAGAGGGAACACAAGCAGGGGAAGTGGGAGAGGGAGAAGCAGGCTTCCTGCCAAGCAGGACTCCATTCGAAACCCCTTGGGATCATGATCCAAGCTCAAGGCAGATGCCTAACAGCTGAGGCACCCACTGATATGGTCCTCTCTGAGGTGTTATCAGAGCAAGACCTGTATGAAATAAAGCAGTTGTCATGAAAAGAGGTGAGAGAAAAGTATTGCTGGCAATGAGAACCGGAAGTGCAAAGGCCCAGGGGCCTTCTCTCCTCACAAAAGCAAAAGGCAATGTCCAGGATTTTGCACATTTTCTTCCTCTCCTAATGAATAGCCAGTACAATTCTAAGATCACAGTTTTGGGCTTTCAGGTGGAAGGGCCTCCCCACTTCCCTGTGTCAAAAGTCAAATCCAACCCCACTGGCCTTCAGTGCTTCTCTGAAGTTACTTCTTCCCCCCCAGGAAACCTTAGTTTACCCACAAGGATCTGCCTTGAGCTTCTCTAACAATTTGTATAAAGTTTTTAAAAAGATGGTGCTTGTTACTTTCTAAGGATGTGTGCGTGGGGAAGTGATTTTGTGTTGTTTTTGAGGTAAGGTTGAAGCAAACAGCTACAACTAAACACAGGAACAAATTTAGTGATGCCGCCCTCACGAGTCCACCTGGAGCTCTTCCCGCGGAGACTACATTTCCCAGAGTGCCCCGCGGGCCAGGGAGGTGCATGAACCGGTGTCCTCTAGGACCCGGATTGAGGTAAAATGGCGGGCTCGTGGTGAGCGGCTGTCAGGTAACTGGTGTCCTCTCTTTCTCCGGTCAAGGAGTTTCTAGAAACTAGGCAGGTCCAGAATCCTTACGGGGAGATGTCGATGTCTCCTACCTGTCGTCCCTGGCTGGGTAAAAGCCCCTAGTTTCAACATTCTGGATTCGTCCTGCAGAAGGGTTGGCGTAGGGCCGTGCCCTTCCTGTGGGGCTCGGCTCGTGCCTGGGCTGATCGCTTGGGGACCTCTCCAATCCAGGTCTTTCGGTTCTGTCCCTGGGTGCTAGTCCCGATGTGCATGGTAGCGTGTTCCTCAAACCGCGGATGCTTTGAGGCTCTCCGCAGCTTTTGCTTCGGGGTTGAATTATGGGTCAAGGAATGAATTTCTATCCCTGGATTGAGTAATCTGACCTTCCAGCTGCCGTGATTGAGGGGACCTAAGGTCGCCCCAGATATTTTGTTCCTTGGTTCGTGGTCAGAAGCTATGAGTTTGCGTTCCACCCATGCAACCTATAAAGCAGTGGTATGGTGGGCAGTAAATCGCTTGACCTCTCTGAGCCTCAGGTTCTCAGCGTATAAAATGGAGATGCCTATTTCACAGACTTGTGAAAGAGCATATCATGTATAGGGCAGCGAGGTTATAACCTGTAAAAACCACGCTGTATGAACTCAGGGAAAGTGATGCAAATGTACTGACGTGCAAGGAATCGCGCTGCATAATTTAGTCTAATAAATAAGACTATGAGGTCTATGTCCCTATTCCATTTTATCACTGTTGCGAGAAGGGAATGAAGAATCATCGAGGTGGATTAAAAACAAGGGATGTAGCAATAGTTACAAGTCATTTACTGACAAAAAACATGGAGGTTATGGTTGTTTTCCCCATTTTACCGTGAAGAAACAAAGGGTCGTTTAATTAATGACTTGCCCGAAGTTTCCCAGCTTATAAGTGACTAACTGTAAAGTTCTTGGAAGCAAATCATTTAAATTTTGTACTTAAGTTTTTTCATGAATGAAATAAAGATACCTGTCGTGATCAGTAGAGTAAAATGAAATGGTAGTGAAAGCACCTTGCAAAGTTAAAAACCTTAATATAAGAGGGTGAAATTTTACTTGGGACTTTAGTGTTTATATGTGTTCCTCTAAATCGGTATTTAATAGATAAAGGATAGACCTTGTTTAATATTTAATTTAATTAGAAACAATCCTACTTCAAGTAATGTAATAAGATCTTGTGTATGGTACCTGAGAGGCTGTACACAGACACTTGAGCATTATGAAGGAGGATGTTTAGTGTAGCATGTGTGAGTGACTGTTTCTAACCAGAATTACACATTTCCTGAGTGCTCACTAAGTGGAAAGAACTACACTAGGGTGCTGAGAAGTTTGCAATTAAGAAAAATAATAATGGACATAGTTCCAGGACTTTAGGTCTTACATTTTGGTGTTTTTTTATCATATATCACATGGAAATGGAAAGTTGTTTAGAAGCTTTTCTTGTGACTGTAGTTCTAGCTAGAAATTCCTTTTGTTCTGGTAGCATTCAATATATTGTATCATTTTAATTTATCATAGGTAGTACTAATTTTTCTTTATCTTTTATACAGGAATGAAAATAGATATATGCCTTGAAGAAGATTTTAAAATTGGCTTCTCTTCAAATCATCTTCTTTCATACCACCCGATAAGGATCTTGATTCACCATGGCGTTAGCAGCAGTAAAATGGGTGATATCAAATAGAACTCTCTGGAAACATTTATTTCCAATTCAAAGTGAGCTTTTTTTCATGTTTGAAATTTTTCAAATATAGAAGCTCATGTTCACTGTAGAAAATTTAAAGTGTTTAGTTGTTAGGCAAAAAAAAAAAAAAAAAAGAAGTGTTTAGTTATTGTATAAGCCTCTTAATGGGAGTGTTTGCAATGATGGGAAAGGGGAGAAAGTCTAAATGGCTATCAAAAAGGGATGGATAAATTTTTGGCACATCTTTATGGAGATCAAATGGCTGTCACCAATATGAAAAGATCTCTAAATAGAAGGGGGGAAAGTATGTCACAGAACAGTATTTATTGTATGATCCCATTTGTGCATTTAAAAGAGGATCTACAGGGGCGCCTGGGTTGCTCAGTGGGTTAAAGCCTCAGCCTTTGGCTCAGGTCCTGATCTCAAGGTCCTGGGATCGAGCCCCGCATCGGGCTCTCTGCTCTGCAGGGAGCCTGCTTCCTCCTCTCTCTCTGCTTGCCTCTCTGCCTATTTGTGATTCTCTCTGTCAAATAAATAAAATATTAAAAAAAAAAAGATCTACCATATACATATGTGTGTATATGTGTGTATATATATGTATATATGTACAGAGTTAAATGTTTGGACCAAAAAGGTTTTCTGTATATGCTACTAGTGGGATTTAGCTGAGGGCAAGTGAGGGATTGACAAAGGGGAACTTTCTGAATTACTTTGCATTCATTATGTTTTCACATACCATTTTATTAGTAGTTCTTAATATTAGCAAGTAAAGGGCAAATTTACAATTATATCTTACAAAAATCATTGCTAATATTTAGGATTTCAGTTGTATTTTCTTTGTCCTTAGCCATTTAAAAATATGTATGTAGCTTATATTTAACATAAAAATACATTTTATATTTAATAATATATAAAATATGTGTGTATGGTTATATTTAACATAAAAATACATTTTATATTTAATAGTATATAAAATATTTATAATTTATAGGGGCATCTGGGTGGCTCTGTTAGTTAGCAGAGCAGGCAGCTCTCAGTCCCAGAGTCATAAGTTCAAGCCCTGTGTTGGGCATGGCACCTAGTTTTAAAAAAAAGAAAAAAAATTTTTTTTTAAAGATCTTATTTATTTATGACAGAGAGAGATCACAAGTAGGCAGAGAGGCAGGCAGAGAGGGAAAGGGGGAAGCAAGCTCCCTGCCAAGCAGAGAGCCGGATATGGGGCTGGATCTCAGGACCCTGAGATCATGACTTGAACTGAAGGCAGAGGCTTAACCCACTGAGCTACCCACTGAGTGCCCCAAAAAAGAAATTTATGATTTATATAATATATAATTTGTACATTTCTGAAGAAATGTACATGGTCTAATATTTTCTTAAAAGCCTAGGGATACATGTTTGATAGTCAAAACATTGACCCATGTAAATAAATAGACTATTAAAATCTTATTTCCCAACCAGTCTTGCTTTCACTCTCCGTTTCCTCTGTGAACTCTCTTCTTCCATATCTAAAGCAGATATGGTTAGAGTGTAATAATCGGTTTGCTTTTTCTTTAGTTGGGCTAGCCAACTTTTTTTACACATCTCTGGCTGACCTTAATCTCTTCCTTCATGTTTCCTTTATTGCCATTTGTAATTGAATATTTATTTATTTATTTATTTATTTTTAAGATTTTATTTATTTATTTGACAGAGAGAAATCACAAGTAGATGGAGAGGCAGGCAGAGAGAGAGAGAGGGAAGCAGGCTCCCTGCTGAGCAGAGAGCCTGATGCGGGACTCGATCCCAGGACCCCGAGATCATGACCTGAGCCAAAGGCAGCGGCTTAACCCACTGAGCCACCCAGGCGCCCCTGTAATTGAATGTTTATTGAATTAGGGGAAAAGAGTTGAAAACTGAGGTAAAAGGTTTAAGTATAATTAATCAAGTGAATTAAGGTGGAAATTGTTAAGAGACTAGATATAAACTAAAATCAGGGGCTCCTTGGGTGGCTCAGTTGGTTAAGCCTCTGACTTTATTTCTTTTTTTTTCAAGACTTTATTTATTTGAAGGAGAAAGTGAGAGAACACAAATGGAGGGTGAGAGGCAGAGGAAGAGGGAGAAGTAGACTACCCACTGAGTAGAGAGCCCAATAGCTGGCTCTGTGCGGGGCTGATCTGGGATCATGACCTGAGCCTAAGGCAGACACTTCACCTGCTGAGCCACCCAGGCACCCCTTTGGCTCAGGGTGTCAGGGTTGTGAGATGGAGCCCTGCATTGGGCTCTATGGAGTGTGGAGGCTACTTACGATTCTCTTTCTCCCTCTCCCCTCCTTTCTCTTTCTCTCTGTCTCTCTCTCCCCATCACTTAAAAAACGAAAATGAGAACAAAACAAAACAGTAGTCAGTTCTTGATTATTTAGGAGTATTTTTGTTGTTGAGAATTGGGGGAGAGACTTCTGCTTGTCCTCTGCTTGGCTCTGAATAGAACCCAGCCTCACGGCTGATGATAAATCAGACCTAATCATTTTTTCCTAGTTCATGTAGCAATTAGCCATCGCTGAGGTCAATCTGAAAACCAGTTAATCTGCCCCAGGATAAGTGAAAATTATCTATGTATACTTTACCGACTAGATTATAAATTTGTAATGTTTAATTTATTTTGGTTTTCTTAGTACCTCTCATACGTGGTAGATGATGAATGTTTGTGAACTGATTGGAATAGACTGGTGTTACCAAAATATCTAATTAACTACGAATTAATTTAGGCTACCCCAGAAAATTACTGCATTATTACTCAGTCATCCTAATATTCAGTAACTGCCTAACTTCTTGTATCCTGAAGCCCCTTATTCTCCACAAGTCCTATCATTACTATTATTGAAGGTAAAGTAGAATTACTGTTACTGATACCTCATATGAAAAGGAAGAACAGTAAGATTAGAGGCAAAGCAAAAGGGAGAAAGTTCAGTGAGCAGAAATAAAAAGGCCTCCCATATGCCAAAAGGAACATTTAAAACTTTACAAAATATGCAATCAACAATGGGAATGTAGGGAATATTTTACATGTTTTTAAGCATACTAAGTCATTTGATCTTTAAAACTTTGAATTTTACAACATTGAATAATCCTACATGGTAGGTATTTTATGAAGATGAAGGAACTTAAATTCTCTGACCCCTCAGAAACCCAAGGTTGTATATCTGGTAGATGAGAGCTGTGATCGAAACTTGGGTTTTCCCGTCTTATTTAGTTGAATACACTTTGTGCTGTATATTCTTTCCTGTAGTAACTTAAAATATTGAGTATTTGAAGGTTAAGTGGGACTATCAGTTTGTTTGTTTGTTTTTAAGATTTTATTTATTTATTTGACAGAGAGAGTGAGAGAGAGAACACAAGCAGGGGAAGCGGAAGAGGGAGAAGCAGGCTTCCCGCTGAGCAGGGAGCCCCATGTGGTGCTCCATCCCACAACCCTGGGATCATGACCTGAGCTGAAGGCAGATGCTTTACTGAGCCACCCAGGCACCCCAGGACTGTCAGTTTTTATAGGTCTTATCAAAAAGCAGTTAAACGTATGTACATAAAAAGAATAGCCTGTAAGTTATGGAGAGCTGACTCATTGAAGTTCTTTTTGATAAATTGAATTGACTGATGTTAATTTTGGCATTCTTTTTTAAAAAAGGTTTACTTATTCATTAGAGAGTGAAAGAGCATGTGCTCATGTGTGGGGAGGGGCAGAGGCAGAGAGAGAATCCCAAGCAGACTCCCCACTGAGCACATAGCCTGATGTTGGGCTCGGTCTTAGGACCCTGAGATCATGACCTGAGCTGAAATCAAAAGTCAGACGCTTAACTGTCTGAGTCACCCAGGTGCCCCAGTTCTAATTATATATTTAAAACCTCTGATATTTACCATATATAGAGTTTTTCTCTCGATAAAGTGTCAGATGAATATCTCTAGTTATGTACTAATTGTGAATGAGTTAGCGTTTTAGAGGCAGTTCAACAGTCACTTCTCTGTTAGTAACCACTGTAGGGGACAGAGTCATGATCAAGGTGTGGTTCCTGGCCTTAAGGAATTTATCTACACTTGTAGGTGAAACAGACGTTTATGGAAATAAGAAACAGCTGAATATGACATAGAATGTTATGTATGTGATGAGGGTACAAACAAATATCTGTGTAAGTACAGGGTAGAAATTTAACAGTTTCTTGCTGAACTGAAATACCGTTGCCTTGAGTTTTCTCTCCTGCCTTTATTTTAAAAACACTTAATTCTGTCTGTCCTGCCTTTGCCACCCAACCCAACCCTGTTCCTTTCAGTGAATGTGTATCACTAGCTGGTTTATATTCAGAGACTACAAACTTCTTTTCATATTAATTCATACATAATTGAGAAGATTCCCAACAGTGTGAAGAAAATAAGTGTAAATAATGTTTACATCATCCTCTGACTTGTCATGCTGAATGCTCCTCTCTGTATTAGCACAGATCATTGAAAATCAAATCTTTTGAGAGATGAGGTTAAATTTCTAATTCTTTGTATTTTATTATATTACATCAATAGAATTTTGGGATTGACATTTTGCTGAGCAATCTTTTATGATAAAAGTGAGTTTTGTTAAGGCCCTTTTTATGCTTTGGAGTAAGAATTTATGTTTAGGCCTTTATATGTAGTCCTGGGGAAGGGAGGAGTATACAAAGGTGGAAAATGTATCTTATTTACACATCTTTGATACATATAAATAACTGAAGCAGGAAAGAAAAAGACCACAAGGAAGGTATAGCAATGTGGTATGAGGCATAGGTTTTGGAACATGTACAACAGACTACTCTTTTCTCTGTGGTGGGAGTTGTGGGGAAGGAAAGGGAAAAGGGACTTCATGGAAGAGTAGCATTAGACATTGAAGGATGAATGGTGTTTGAACAAAATGGAGATTGCATTCCATACCGTGGAGCAAGAGGCTCAGTTGAGAGAAGTTGATCCTTGGCTTTAGCCGGCATATACTGTAGCTCACCCTTATCCACAGAGGTTACATTCCAGGACCCCCAGTGGATGCCTGACACTGAATAGTATTGAACCCTATATATACTATGCTTTTTCCTATACATACATACCTGTGCTGAACTTAAATTTACTGATTAGGCACAGTAGAGATTAACAACCATAATTAATAACAAAATAGGGCAATTCTCACAATGTACTGTAACAAAAATTATGTGAATGTGGTCTTTCTCAAAATACCTTACTGTCCTGTACTCACCCTTTTTGTGATAATGTGAGATAAAATGTCTATGTGATAAGATGAAGCAAGGTGAATGACGTAGCACTGTGGTATAGTTAGGCTACTGCTGACCTGACACTGTGTCAGGGGGAGGCTCATCTGCTTCTGGACTGCGGTTGACCTTGGGTAACTGAGACTGCAGAAAGTAAAAACATGGATGGGGGAGGACGCCTCTATTCAGAACCATTTTTAACTGTACTGAGCTACATTTACATTTTTTCTTTGTATTTAAAGGAGCACTGTTTCTCTGAACATAGGAGAACTTAAAGTAATTATGGCTCTTGAATTTGCAGGTATTCTTAAATAGGAAAATCTGCTTTGAAATGTGAGCATTTTGATTAAGAAAACTTATTTGAACAGTTTATTTTGTATTTCATCACTTACCATTCTCCCTTTGTGAACTGTGCACCTGGTCTCACAAAAGCTTTTATTTATTTATTTATTTTTACAAGTTTTTAGAATACCTAAATACTTCCTGTATTCCTCTGATCCTTAGCACTTATAACTTCCTGGAACATTGTACTCTCCCCTACCAACTCCTGCTTATCCTCCATCCTTCAGAGCACCTTAGACATCATCTGCACTGGAAAAGCGTTCTTAAACCTGCACAGTCCTATTTTGTAACCTGTCTGTGTGCCCTCTCCCAGTGCCTACCCTTCATAACAGGGCTTGTCATTTATTTTGGAATTGTTTGTTTACTTGTCTCTCACCAGATTTTCATCCTTTCTGAGAGCAGGGACTAGATCTTGTTGAATCCCTGCTCTCTGTACGGCCCTGTTTCATAGTAAACGCAGTATATATTGGTTGAGTGAATGAAACTAGCTTTATATTTATATGAGAACATATGCTCAAATTAACTAAATCCATTTTACTGCTTGGGGTTTTTGCAGATGGAGCTTTATATTGTGTTTGTCATAAATCTACATATTCTCCTCTACCAGATGACTATAATTGGTATGTATTTAAATTCAATTGGAAAAATAACAGTCTGTTAGTTGTATCTGAAATGATTTAATTTTATTTCTTGTTTTTGGTATCTTCTGCTTTCTTTTCTGATTAATCTTTAATTTTGTATTTAAAAATCATTTCAATGGCCTTATTTACACAGTATCTGGGCTCATAAATGTTTTAAATAAAAATCATTATCATTGTGTTTCAGTGAATCCTTAATTTGTTGTTAAGACAGACATTCTGTTAGAAATGTCTTTTATTCCAAAGCGTTCTTTAGCTTTTTAGGAAAGTTAATTAGTTTTTAATAGTTTTTTCTCTTGGGGTTCATATCTTTTAGCTTAAGCAGTTATTTATCTTATCTTTTGTTTGATGGTGAATAACCCTAAATTACAAATAATTTGATTCAGTTACAATTTGTTTGGTACTTATTCAATTCTAGTCACTATACTAAGAACTAGGCATAATATATGAATAAGATGTTGTTTTCTTCTCTGTAGTAGAGTCTGATATACAGAAACTGCAGCATATTTTCTTAAGCTATGATGTTTCTATTGCAAATTTTAGTAAAAATATATTTTCTTCCCTCTTGATACTAGTTTTAATTTTAATTTTAGGTGTATATTTAGTAAGTACTAAGATAGCAATGAAATTAGACTAGGAAATAGGTAACACTTTTTTAAACCTGAAAAGATTGAGTCTTAGAAGTGTTTTTTGTATCATGTAAAACTCCATTCTTCATCAAAAATCACTTGATAGATGGGCGCCTGGGTGGCTCAGTGGGTTAAGCCGCTGCCTTCGGCTCAGGTCATGATCTCAGGGTCCTGGGATCGAGGCCCGCATCGGGCTCTCTGCTCGGCAGGGAGCCTGCTTCCTCCTCTCTCTCTGCCTGCTTGTGATCTCTCTCTGTCAAATAAATAAATAAAATCTTTAAAAAAAAAAATCACTTGATAGATTAAATGTTCATTATAGCTGTGTTATGCTATTTGATCTTAAAATCATGGTGAAACAACCTAATACCAGGTCCTTTGTTAGCTAAAATATGCTGTAGTAATTGCAGATCTAGTTCAAATCTGGTTAGTATTGAAACCCTAGAAGCTTAAATTTATAGACGTCTAGAGAACACTGTTGTAAGGTTAATGAAAACTGAAAGTTGTGCTCCTTAGAATGTATATGGATTTAAGTATAATTGTAATTGCTGGGATCTTTGAAAAACAGTCTTAGTCAGTTGGTACCTGAATGAGATCCAGCCAGAGTATTCCTTGAAAAAATATTTAGAGGAGTATTGCCCAAAATGTGTTTTTCTGAGGGATATTAATGGAGGGAAGAGATAGTGTTCAGTAATTCTCAAATTTATTTGACTGCAGAACTCTTTTTACAGGGGAGGCTTCTTGCAGCTGTACTGTTCCGCCAAAGGCACTTGGAGAAGGCACTTGATCTAGAAAAAGGGCTCAGCTACAGTCTTTATGATTGGAAGATGATGTACTTTGCTGATGTTTAATTCTAATAATTCAACAAAGTAATACTTCTTACAGCTTTTTTTTTTTAAAGATTTTATTTATTTATTTGACAGACAGAGATCACAAGTAGGCAGAGAGGCAGGCAGAGAGAGAGGGGGAAGCAGGCTCCCCGCCGACAGAGAGCCGGATGTGGGACTCGATCCTAGGACCCTGGGATCATGAGCTGAGCCCAAGGCAGAGGCTTTAACCCACTGAGCCACCCAGGTGCCCTTCTTACAGCTTTTTGAAAGTAGTCTTTATTTTTTAAGATTTTATTTATTAGAGCATGAGCAGGGTGGGAGGCAGAGGGAGAGGGAGAAGCAGCCTCCCAGCTGAGCAGGGAGCACAAGGTGGGGCTCAGTCCCAGGACCCCAAGATCAGGACCTGAGTTGAAGGCAGACGCTTAACCAACTTAAGCCACCGAGGTGCCATCAGGGTAGTTTTTAGATAAGGAAAAAAAGGTCTAATAATACTGATGCGTAAACATGAAGATCCCTTCCAAAGATCTGGGTCGTCTAAAAACAAATAGATAAAATAGTGGCTTAAGTATTAATGGTTTGTTGTGGTAGTTAAGCTGACGTATTTTGTGGGATGGTCTGAGTTGTACCCATGATACGGGTACCAGGTCTGCCAGTCCAGTGCCATAGTGTATGTTCTTCAGGGACTTATGATTAATTAATTTTATCTCTAAGAAAATCATTCTGTCTTGAATACAATATAACTCTGTTTCTAAAACGTTCTTTTTTTTAGCAAAGTAGAGCTTGCTTTGACATCTGATGGCAGGACAATAGTGTGCTACCACCCTTCTGTGGACATTCCATATGAACATACACAAGTATGTATAAGAAAATCTCTTGTAATTTATAATTTGCTGTTAGAAATATTCACATTTTCTTACCGTATCCAAAGAGAATGGAATTGTTTGTTTTCCTTTATTTGGATTAGACCTTTTTTGTTTTGTTTTTATTTTACTATTTCAATTTTTCTCCTATCTTTTTCGTCTTTCTTTAAATAAAGACTTTTTCAATACACAGAGTGAACCATTTAAACACAGTTATGGCATCAGTTTTCTGGTCTAAAATCTGATAGATGATTTTTGACTAGTACAGATTTACAAAACATACTGTTCCGTACTACCTTATATTTTAAACTAATAAATCGTGAAAAACTTGTATTTTGGCATGCTGTTTTATACCTTTTATATTGTATTGGTTCTGATAATCCTTTCAGTATTTAGTGAATTTCTTTTTTTTTTTCTTTTTCTTCCCGGTTTTTTCCAACATGGGCATATATTTTAAGGACTAGTTTAATTTTTTCCATATTTCTTCAGAAGCCAAGCATGAGATAGAGGAAGTTTTGGTTTTGTTTTCAGTACAATTTGTTTTAGCTTGACCCAAGTCTTTTTCTTATTTTATATTTGAAATGCTTCCTTTTATGTTTTTAAACCATAGTTTACTATATTTGGTAATGTTTGATTTGCTCTTTAAGGAGAAAATAATTAGATAATTCAAATCATCACATGATGCATCTAGTGGTAGCTATTTTTAAAAATCATCATTAGGGCCAGAATAGTGGTAGATTTGAGAAAAGAGCTTAGTTTTATTTTGCTAGTTTATATTCCCTTTTTAACTTCATCATTTTGTCTGCCTACTTTGTATTCTAGCCACATATCATAGGCAATAATCCAGTACCTCTTTTGTTTCATTTCTTGGGGCACTGTGTAGAAAATAAGCATAAATCACTGACTTCTGGCTTGTAAATACTCCAGTTCATGCTATATTGTGTCCTCCTCCATTGTTACTTTGTATTATATTTCTGGTTACATGGTTTATCTTTTAGTGGTTATACCAAGGCCACAATCACGAAGTCATTTCTCAGCTTCCAGACTTCCATCCATGTTTAGTTTTTTACATCCCTGAATCTGACACTTTTCATATCCTTCCTTCCTGTCTAAACTTTCTACTTTACTTTTAGCACTCACCATCATCATTAAAATCTCTCATCACATTAACTTCCAGAATTTTGCCTTCTTCTCTGTCTCTGACAGAAACCTTATTGGACCCTGGGGCCATTACTTCCCCAGTAGGTTTTTAAGTAGTTGATGTTTTCTTCCCTGTTCCCTTTTACTACTAGACCTAGAGGGGAAGTAGGGATCCTTGTAGCTCCTTGTTGTCATATGCATACCGTTTTTCCTCCTCCCTAACAATTTCTGGCTTTGTAGTTTATATCATTAAACTATAACATCTGCTCCTTTTTTTTTTTAAGATTTTATTTATTTATTTGACAGATCACAAGTAGGCAGAGAGGTGGGCAGAGAGTGGGGGGCGGGGAAGCAGGCTCCCTGCTGAACAGAGAGCCCAATGTGGGGCTCCATCCCAGGACCCTGAGATCATGACCTGAGCTGAAGGCAGAGGCTTAACCCACTGAGCCAACCAGGCACCCCTGCTCCCTTTTTTTATGGCTGTTATCTCCCATCCTTCAGTTCACTTCTCCTCCCCCAATCCTTCTACTCTTCCTCAGAGATTGTAGATGTACCATCACTCCCTCTGATACTGTTTCCATCCTAATTCTTTGTTATGGCAGTATATGGAGATAATTTAATGCCCTGACCTCTCACTTCATCTTTTTCCCTGCTTCAGCCCCCACTCCCACTGCTGTACTCTAGAGATGTTCTAGTCGCAAATACCTGCCCCTCCTTCCTGCCAGTCTAGATTTCAAGAATTCCACTAACTTCTACCAGCTCCCTCAGTCTCCCAGCTCCAAGAATTCTTCATCTCCGAAGGATGATACCTACATCCATTGATCAAAGCACTTTTTCTTAGCCCTCATGCATCTCGCACATTCTCACTTCTCTCCTTGCCTGGCATAGATTCCATGGTCCATCATTGTAATCACTCCCTTGCATACATGTCCAATTCCCTGGTTCCTTTTTTTCCATTGCACTCCCATTGTAGCAGTTGTCTCCTCTCCCATGTCATCAGTATTCCTTCCTCTTTCCCTTTTATTCTCTCTCTCTCTCTCTCTCTCTCTCTCTCTTATCTGGAAGATTGCGTCTATCACTTTACATGTCATCATTCCACTGCTAACCACACTGGCCTCCCTGCTGTTCTTCAGGTACAATAGGCAGGCTCCTACCTCGGGGCTTAATGTAGTACCCCTGCGGCTGGACTCCTTCCTATTATCTTTTCCCTATAGCTTGTATCATTTCTGGCACAATAGATACTTTCTTGTATTTCTGTCTATCTCCCATCACTAAAATGTAAGCTCCATGAGGATGCCTCTGTGTTGTTCTCTGATATATCCTTAGCATCTGGAATAACACCTGTACTTGGTAAATATACACTAAATATTTGTTGATTAAATGAATAAGTTTGTTCCTTTCATGCTTATGGGTTTTCTGTTTTAAGGCTAAGAGACGTATTCACATGGGGAGGCATGGAATTTTTTTGTGCTCAAGTAATAAATTGTAGATTAGGCTGCACAATAAGAAACATTCTTGCAAACACATTATTGTTAGAATTTATAATACAGTGTGTTCTTTTTGAATCTAGATTTATAAATCTCATGCAGATAGTATATGATAATAAATAAATACCCTTCAACATGACTTGAAGTTTGTCTTAATTTTTTTCTTTTCTTAAGGAGGTAGGGCTGCTGCAACTCCAGTGTGCCCTTTGATTCTTTAGGCCCTAAATCAAAGGCTTTGAAAGCATACTGCATACAAAGATCCTGGTCATATGTAGAAATAACTACTGAGACTGGCTTTAAGAAAGTTAGGATGATTTGCATCTTTGGTTTTCTGGTAATTTAAAACATGTTGATTGTTTACTACAGATCCAGGTAGAAAGATCCTACTTCTTTTACTTTTATTAAAAGTACTAATATTCTAAAAGTGTTTTTCTAGAACTTGGGATTTCTTGTTTAAGAAAATAAAGATAATATACCAGGGGCAAAAATAGTGACTTGGAAAGTTTAAAATGCAAGTACTAAGCAATTCTTTTTAGTGGCTGGTTTGGTGGAAAATTTCAAAAGTCACATTTTGAAAATTCTTAAGAGAAACAAGGAAAATTCAGGATGACAGTTCTGAATGTTTCTTAAAAGTTGACAGTTTTATTTTAGTTTTTCCTTTTTACTGAAATAGTCATGTATCTTTCCTTTGAACTTTGATCAAGGAGATCAAATACCATCTAAAAATCAATTCTGAATCAGCCAGAGGCTCTTGGTATAGACTTTGAAGAATCCATTAATTCCAGTGTCTTTTATCTATGTGCCTGGAAAAGAAGTGTTTTTAATCATACAAAGCAGAGAGAATTTGTGATATATTAGAATTGAGCCTGCTTGGGAATAGGAATAGAGACAATGGAACATTCATGAATACTTGAAAACAATTTAACTTTTGATAATACTGAAAACTTTGATCTTTAGCAACAAGTACAGTCACCTAAAATAGAGAAAACTATTATAGGCTCTAAACTTGTGTTTGCTAGACCTCTGAGGGTCTCATAGTAACTTGCAAAGACAGTTTATATTTCACTTTGCATGCAAATGATAATCTTTTAAAATTACTGTAAATGCCTAAGGAGAACTTTTTTCCAAAAGTAAATTTATATCACTTCTCTCCTATTTGAGGCCTTAAAGGAATCTTAGTAGCTACCTACCATTATTGAACTCTTAATTAAGAGTACAAGAGATAGCTAAGCATACCATATATTATTATTTCATATGATCCTCACCAAGCCCTTTTGGGTAGGTATTATTTCTCTGATTTTACAGAAAGGGAATTTAAGAGCTTAAATAACTTGTCATGGTCACAGAGCTAGTAAGTGTAGAATTAGAGACCAAAGCTCAAGTTCTTAACCTGTTTATTAGACTACCTCCTCATTCCCTCCCACACTAAGTGGTTCCTTATTTCTGCTTACTCCAAATTATTACTTAAAAGTCTAAGTTTGAAGACCTTTCATAATCTGGTTTCTCAAGATCCATTTTTATTTTTTTTAAGATTTTATTTATTTGAGGGGCACCTGGGTGGCTCAGTGGGTTAAGCCTCTGCCTTCGGCTCAGGTCACGATCTCAGGATCCTGGGCTTCAGCCCCACATCAGGCTCTCTGCTTGGTGGGGAACCTGCTTCCCCCCCCCCCGCCTGCTTCTCTGCCTACTTGTGATCTCTGTCAAATAAATAAATAAAATCTTTTTTAAAAAAAAGATTTTATTTATTTGAGAGAGAACCCCAGAGAGAGAGAGAGAGTGCACAGAAGTGGGGGGAGGGGCAGAGGGAGAGAGAGAAGCAGACTCTCTGCTGAGCAGGGAGCCTGATGCAGGACTCCATCCCAGGACCCTGGGATCATGACCTGAGCCAAAGGCAGACACTTAACTGACTGAGCCACCCAATTACCCTCAAGATCTTTTTTTTTTTTTTTAAGGTTTAATTTATTTATTTGACAGAGACAGAGAGATCATAAGTAGGCAGAGAGGCAGGCAGAGAGAGTGAAAAGCAGGCTCCCCACTGAGCAGAGAACCTGACCTGGGCTTGATCCCTATTTTTAAGGTTTATCTCTTTCTTGTGTGTTCTTTCATACTTTTCTTTACTTGTAATATTTGTTATCCCTTATAGAACATATTCTGCACTCTGTAACAAGGCTCTGACCTGGCTCCTATTCTGCCTCTTACTAGTATCTTTTTGTTACTGTGCATTTCTGTAGTGGGAAGCCAGTTGTGCCCCCTTCATGCGCTTAGATACTGCTTTTTTTTTTAATATTTTATTTATTTATTTGAGAGATAGAGAGAAACAATGAAAGAGAGAGAGCATGAGAGTAGAGGGGTCAGTGGGAGAAGCAGACTTCCTGCTGAGCAGGGAGCCCGATGTGGGACTCGATCCCAGGACCCTGGGATCATGACCTGAGCCGAAGGCAGTTGCTTAACCAACTGAACTACCCAGGCACCCTGCTTAGATACTGCTTTAAAGAAGTCTTATTTTTTCATGTCCATATGCCTAACAAATATAAATATATGCTATGACATTTAATACAATGGGAGCATATAGTAGTTGTCATTAATAGTGTATGAATGTAAAGACATTTATGTTTGAATTATTTTCTTTCTGGTTATAAATTCGTATTTTCATGTATTGTAATACATATATATGGTATTTATAAAGCAAGACAATGTTACCACCTTGTGTTACATACATTCTCATTTAATATTTAAAATATATATGACTTGGGACGCCTGGGTGGCTCAGTTGGTTGGACGACTGCCTTCGGCTCAGGGCGTGATCCTGGAGTCCCGGGATCGAGTCCCACATCAGGCTCCCAGCTCCATGGGGAGTCTGCTTCGCTCTCTGACCTTCTCCTCACTCATGCTCTCTCTCACTGTCTCTCTCTCTCAAATAAATAAATAAAAAATCTTAAAAAAAAAAAAAAATATATATATATATATATATATATGACTTGACTTTCCAAAACCGTGATTCTTTTTTTTTTTTTTTAAAGATTTTATTTATTTATTTGACAGAGAGAGATCACAAGTAGGCAGAGAGGCAGGCAGAGAGAGAGGAAGGGAAGCAGGCCCCCTGCTGAGCAGAGAGCCCGATGCGGGACTCGATCCCAGGACCTTGAGATCATGATCTGAGCTGAAGGCAGCAGCTTAACTCACTGAGCCACCCAGGTGCCCCAAAACAGTGATTCTTAAAGGCTTTAATGAGCTAGGGTTACTGATGGGATTATGTTATAATCACTCAAATGTATTGGGAGGGAAATGAGATTTTTAATAGTTGATGTCTTTAGGTGAAAAAGTACTCACATTACCATAAAGTATCATTTGATGACATTTCAGTCACCTAAAATGAAAACACTGAAACTTTTTTGTTTCCTTTGGATATAAGAAATACCATTTTTATTGTATCTCACTTTAATGATAAGCAAGGTTAGAGGTTGTAAACTTTCCCCCACTAAGGTTTTATTTATTTATTCATGAGACACAGAGAGAAAGAGAGAGAGAGAGGCAGAGGCAGAGGCAGTGGGAGAAGCAGTCCATACGAGACTCAATCCCAGGATCCCAGGATCACGACCTGAGCCAAAGGCAGATGGTTAACTGACTAAGCCACCCAGGCACCTGAGACTATAAACTTCCAAGTTAAAAAGTAATGGGCAAAATTTACAGTTTTGGGAAATAAAAATTAAAGTAATAAGTGCTTTTTTAATTGGGGGAACAATAACATTAAATGAGAAATTTATTATTGGAGAAAAACCCCAAAACTTGGTATGAGAAGAAAAATATTTCTCTCTCTTTTTTTTTTTTTAGAGGGAGGGGAAAGAGAGACGGGGGAGGGGCAGAGGAAGGAGGAGAGAGGATCTTTTTTAAAATTTATTTTTATTTAAATTTAATTAACATGTAATGTATTATTGGTTTCAGAGGTAGAGGTCAGTGTTTCATCAATCTTATATAATACCCAGTGCTTGTTACATCATGTGCCCTCCTTAATGTCCACCACCCACTTACCCTATCACCTAACCATCTCCCCTCCGGAACCCCTCAGTTTGTTTCCTATGATTAAGAGTCTCTTATGGTTTGTAAACAAGACAAATCTTGTTTTTTTCCTGCCTTCCCCTATGTTCCTCTGTTTTGTTTTTTATTTATTTATTTTTTACCTTGCTTATGGTTTATTTGAAAATAAATTCTTCTAAATTCTTTTTTTTTAAATTTATTTATTTTCAGAAAAACATTATTCATTTTTTTTTTCACCACACCCAGTGCTCCATGCAAGCTGTGCCCTCTATAATACCCACCACCTGGTACCCCAACCCCCCCCCCCCCCGCCACTTCAAACCCCTCAGATTGTTTTTCAGAGTCCATAGTCTCTCATGGTTCACCTCCCCTTCCAATTTACCCAAATTCCCTTCTCCTGTTTTTTTTTTTTTTTTTTTTTAAAGATTTTATTTATTTATTTGACAGAGAGAAATCACAAGTAGTAGGAGAGGCAGGCAGAGAGAGAGAGGGAAGCAGGCTCCCTGCTGAGCAGAGAGCCCGATGCGGGACTCGATCCCAGGACCCTGAGATCATGACCTGAGCCGAAGGCAGCAGCTTAACCCACTGAGCCACCCAGGCGCCCCTCCTGTTTTGTTTTTTAAATTCACATATGAATGAGATCATATGATAATTGTCTTTCTCTGATTGACTTATTTCACTTAATACCCTCTAGTTCATCCATGTTGTTGCAAATGGCAAGGTTTCATTTTCTGATGGCTGAGTAATGTTCCACTATATATATATATATATATATATACACACATATATATATAAATATATGTAAATATACACACACATATATATATAATATATATATGTGTATATTTATATATATACACACATCATCTTCTTTATCCATTCATCTGTTGTTGGACATCTAGGTTCTTTCCATAGTTTGGCTATTGCATACATTGCTGCTATAAACATTGGGCTGCAGGTGCCCCTTCGGATCACTATATTTGTTTCTTTAGGGTAAATAACCCAGTAGTGAAATTGCTGGGCTATAGGGTAGTTCTATTTTCAACTTTTTGAGGAGCCACCATACTGTTTTCCAGAATGGCTGTACCAGCTTGCTTTCCCACCAATAGTGTAAGATGGTAGGGGTGGGGAGAGAGAATTTTTTTTTTTTTTTCAAAGCCAAACAGCAAGGGTCGTTTATTACGAGTTCAAACCCGGACCGCCGTGCCCTCGTTGCCAGTGATGCTAAGAGGTCCTGAGCTCAGGATCACGGCACTTTTTTTTTTTTTTTTCTTTAAAGATTTTATTTATTTATTTGACAGAGAGAGAGAGAGAGAGATCACAAGTAGGCAGAGAGGCAGGCAGAGAGAGAGAGGGGGAAGCAGGCTCCCTGCTGAGCAGAGAGCCCGATGCGGGGCTCGATCCCAGGAACCTGAGATCATGACCTGAGCCGAAGGCAGAGGCTTAACCCACTGAGCCACACAGGCGCCCCATGGATCACAGCACTTTTTATGCACTATTTTTGGGGAGGCAGGGACTTAGAATACATCATAGTATCTCCTAACAAATCACTACGTACTGCAGGAAAATCAAACAGCAACTCTCTAATATGACTGGCGCGCTACAGAGCGGGGAAAAGGCTGGGAACAGATTATTGGTTAGGTCAAAGGGCTGTCATTCTTCAAACTGCTTGGTCGCTAGGGTATGTGTCACCTCTGGATTGGCCGGGGTCTCCCTGTCAAGCTGCGGGGTGCCAGATGGCTCCACACCCAGTGCGGAGCCTGACATGCAAAGCAAGGCTCAGTCTCATAGTCCTGAGATCATGACCTGAGCCAAGATCAAGAATTGGATGCTTAAACAGCTGAGCCACCCAGGTGCCCTTGTTTTTGATTCTTAATGAATAATGCAACTAAGTAAAATTCTGTTCTGAAAACATACTAACCTACTTTGAGGTACTATAATGAATTATGGAGTGTGATAATTGTATTGTAAATTCAATCATATATGTTAACCTACATTTTGATCCTATTGATTACTGATTATTTTGTAGCCTATCCCTCGGCCAGATCCTCTGCATAATAATGAAGAAACACATGACCAAGTGCTGAAAACCAGGTTAGAAGGAAAAAATGAGCACTTGGAGCAAGGACCCATGATAGAACAACTTAGCAAAATGTTCTTTACTACTAAGCACCGTTGGTATCCTCGTGGACAGTAAGTTCTTTTCTTTAACCCCCACTTGACAACTAAAAGAATACATGACTTTTCCTGCATTAACAAACTTATGAGGTTGTATTCTGCATTGGGAAATTAACACCCAGTATGATCACCTACTTAATTGTATTTTTAGATGTACATAAAGGATAGCTAAAACGAAATAGTACTTATTTTTTCTTTTATTTTAGTGGGGGAATTTAACCAAAGCTTTCAGTGAATTTTGCAAGAATTCTTGAAAATTTTTCTGTTCTGTGATAAAGTCATTTACTGTTTTTATTCATCTTCCTGCCAAATAATTGATCTTGTTCTCAGCCCACCTATGCATTTATTTAACAGATTTCAAGTTATTGTTAAAAAAAAGAAATGTGGTACAGCAAATGATTGGGCAGCGTATATGGCTCTCAGTTCCTTTAGAAACTAGTTGCCCTGTTTGCTAATACTCAAATTTTATTGCATGGATTCTTATCACCTGACTCTGGCTTTAATTATTTTTCTTCTTTTGATTCTTCTTTCTTGTATATGTATCTTATTCCCTACCAAAACTGAGAGCTGACTATTTTTAATAGTTTATGTTTGAGCAGACTTTGTTCTTATTCACTTAGTCAGCCAATAACTAAGCACTAGGCTGGCACATTTCATGGCCGGACGTGCTTATGGAATTAATGAGTATACATTCACTCACCTGCTCTGCTGAGTGCTGGAAGATCAAAAATATTGTCCTTGTTTATAAGTTGTTTATAGTCAAGGAGAGAAAATAATACAGTAAAAAAAAAGTCAAGCAGTTGAGCCTTGAAGAATGGTTAGGAGCTAGCCATGGGGAAAAGGCTCTGCAGGCTGATGGAACAGAATGTCGTAGAGTATTCTGGGGAAATTGCAAGTAGTTCAGCTTGGATGGGATCCAGAATATGAGGAGGGAGTGTAAGTCTTATGAAGGAGTTTGTGTTGTGCTGAAGTTAGATTTTATTTTCATTATCAAATTTTAAGAAGAAAAGTTGATGCATTAGAAAATCATGAAGTGGGTTCTGTACTTGGGATACATGGAAGGTGTATATGAAAAGTTTGGAGTCAGAGGGGACCTGTTTGGAAACTATCACAATAGCCTAGGCCAGAAATGGGAATAGAAATGGGGAAAATAAAAGAAAGGACTGTGATAACAGGAGGAAATAAAAGGAGAAAGGAGGGGGGAAAAGAGAATTTTAATCAACAGTGGTAGGTTACCGGCTAAGTGTGGGAAGAGACAGGCAGCCTCCCAAGTTTCTGAAGACGTGTTTGGGTGGATGGTGGTGCTGTTCATATATGTGGGGAAACAGGTTTGACAGGAAGATGAACTCATTGTTGGTCGTGTTGAGTCTGAAGGGTCAATGGATCCTTCTGCTCGGGAGCAATTCTGAAAGCAAATGGATATATGGATCTGGAGCTTGGTTTACTTATTTAGTTTCTCTTCAGAAGGTACTTCCTCTTTTATCCTTAGGTAAAATAGAGATTCCTTAAGGCTCTAGTCTCATACTCTGTGTCTTGCTGAAATTCATTCAAAGGGCTTTAATTATATTTACTATATAGATGCTATGCTCCCTTATACTTTTTTTTTTTTTATTTCCTTGGTCTACTTGTCTACTTTTTTTTAAAGATTTTTAAAAATTTATTTGAGAGAGAGTGCATGAGCAAGGGGGAGTGGCAGAGGGAGAGGGAGAAGCAGGCTCCCCACTGAGTAGGGAGCCCGACGCAGGGCTCAGTCCCAGGACCCGGGGACCATGACCCATGCAGAAGGCAGGCACCCAACTGACTGAGCCACCCAGGGGACCATTGATTTTCTTGGTCTTATTCCCAGTATCAATGTTCCTAGAAATTTCAAAATAGGTATCTGTCCAAAGTTTTAAATTCATTATAACAAAAACATAGCTCTTTTTTTTCTGTATTAAAAAAAGTTCCTCCCTTAATAATCTTTCTATAATAAAAGTGATATTTCTGTATTAATTTCCCAGGGAAAAAATCTGCAATTCTTTGGCCACCATGGTGTCTTTCAATTCCTGCTTCTGTTTTATATCCTCTTTGATTTTTCTTTCATATTTAATATCCACTTTGTTTATACATGCTCTTTGGGTTTAGAGTATGTAGAAACAAATTAGTAAACCATTTCTTAGCCCCATATCTATGTCATTACTATATTCTGTGATTTCTTTCCATGATTCATAAGATTACTTGTGTTTATACTTTATTTTGTCTCATTATCTAGATATTTTAGTTCAAGCCCTATCTTGAAATTCTTCTGTTGACTTTCAGTACCTGTTTTCTTCCTGTGTGTTCCATATTGCTACAGTTGTCTTCCATCTTTTGTGTATAACCAAATCACTGTAGTTATAAAAATCCTGTAAAGGGGACTCTAGGGGAACAAAATTGAAGGCAGGAAGACTATTAGGGAGTCTTAAAATCATGCGTGTTAGCTTCAGACTTTTATGTGTAGTATCCCACCTATGTTTCAATATTTATTTATTTATATTTAAAGATTTATTTATTTATTTGACAGAGAGAGATCACAAGTAGGCAGAGAGGCAGGCAGAGAGAGAGAGGGGGAAGCAGGCTCCCTGCTGAGCAGAGAGCCTGACATGGGGCTCGATCCCAGGACCCTGGGATCATGACCTGAGCTGAAGGCAGAGGCTTTAACCCACTGAGCCACGCAGGCGCCCTGATGTTTAAATATTTACTTGTTTAATCTTGTTATTGCTTATTAGCTTTTGACTGCTAGTTAATTTAATCTCTTGGTATGTCTGTCCCATCAGGATTACCAGGCACTTGCAATTTTAAGCAGACTTTAATTAGATGCAGTTGATTATCCCAGTATCTCTCCTAATAAAGTTTAGCAGAAATACTCCAGATACTAGCTTATGTATATAAAGAAAATTTTTACTAATAGACATTGTCCTTGGGATGCATCATCTTTCAGAATTTTGAATAAGCTAAGGTATGATCACTAATCATTCAACAAATATATATATATATATTTTTTTAAGATTTTATTTATTTGACAGAGAGAAACCACAAGTAGGAAGAGAGGCAGGCAGAGAGAGAGAGGGGAGAAAGCAGGCTCCCTGCGGAGCAGAGAGCCCGACGCAGGGCTCGATCCCAGAACCCTGGGATCATGACCTGAGCCGAAGGCAGAGGCTTTAACCCACTGAGCCACCCAAGCGCCCCAACAAATATTTGTTTGGTATCTAAATACTTATTTTGGACTAATGTAAGCCGTTTTCAAGTATTGATTTCTAGATGTCATTGAGGTCTTCTTAAACGTCAGGTAGTGTGCATAGAGGGATGTTTTATTAAATATTTCACAGTTTTTAGATCCTGGCAATCAAAAGACTGGTACTCATTATGAATTTAATAATTGCAGGTATATAGTATCTTTCTTTTTTTTTTAAAGATTTATTTTATTTATTTGACAGAGAGAGAGATCACAAGTAGGCAGAGAGGCAGGCAGAGAGAGAGGCAGAAGCAGGCTCCCTGCTGAGCAGAGAGCCTGACATGGGCTTGATCCCAGGATCCTGAGATCATGACCTGAGCTGAAGGCAGAGGCTTAACCCACTGAGCCACCCAGGCACCCCATATAGTGTCTTTTTAAATAAGTTTATATTAACAGATACAAAATGCTTGTATAAAGTATTTTTAAACAATGCAGTGAAGAGTAAAGTAGAAATTTTCTTTATACTTACTCATTCCTTATGCCCCATAAACACTGTTAAACTCTTCCTGTATGAATAGACCTATCTCATATTATAGTCAATCTTGTGCTTTTTAAACTCCAGTAAAGCCAGGCTCTTTTCTGAGCGTACAATTTTGTTTTAAAGGGGACTGGGCTTACTCAAATCATCTCCTCTGCTAGTTACTAGCTATTTAATCTTGTTATTATTAAAGAAAATAGAAATAATAATGCCTAATTTGCCTGGCATAAAAAGTAATTGATTGATTAATTCCAGTGTTACATTAGTTTCAGGTGTACAATATAGTGAATCACCAATTCTATATATTACTCAGCGCTCACGATAGTAAGTGAACTCTTAATCCTCTTTACCTATTTCCTTTTTTTTTTTTTAAGATTTTATTTATTATTTGACAGAGATACAGTGAGCGAGAGAGGGAACACAAGCAGGGGGAGTGGGAGAGGTAGAAGCAGGCTTCCCGCTGAGTAGGGAGCCTGATGCGGGGCTTAATCCCAGGACCCTGGGATCATGACCTGAGCTGAAGGCAGATGCCTAACAAGTGAGCCACCCAGGTGCCCCCCTCTTTACCTATTTCATCTGTCCCCCGACCCACCTCCCCTCTGGTAACCCTTAATTTGTTCTCTGTTTTTTGGTTTGTCTCTTTTTATCTTTGTTCATTTGTTTTGTTTCTTGATTTCCATGTAAGTGGAATCATATGGTATTTGTCTTTCTCTAACTGATTTATTTCACTTAGCAATGCATATTTTCTAGATCCACCCATGTTGTTGCAAATGGCAACATTTCATCCTTTTTTATGGTTGAGTAATATTCCACTGGAAAATTATATGTGTGTGTGTGTGTAGAGAGAGAGATTTATATCTCTCTCTGTATATATGCCACATCTTCTTTTTCATCTATAAAGGGACACTTGGATTGCTTCCATGTCTTGGCTCTTATAAATAATGTTGCAGTAAACATATATCTTTTAAAATTAGTGTTTTCATATTCTTCAGATAAATACTACATGATGATTTTGATATAAAATATAATAATGTAAGGGGCACCTGCATGGCTCAGTTGGTTAAGCATCTGCCTTCACCTCAGGTCATGATCCCGTGGTCCTGAAATTGAGTCCCATGTAGGGACTCTCCGCTTAGTCCAGAGCCTGCTTCTCCCTCTGCCTGCTACTACCCCTGCTTGTGCTCTCTCTCTGTCAACAAGTAAATGAAATTTTTTTTTTTAAAGATTTTTTTTTTTTTTTAAGATTTTATTTATTTATTTGACAGAGAGAGATCACAAGTAGGCAGAGAGGCAGACAGAGAGAGAGAGGAGGAAGCAGGCTCCCCGCCGAGCAGAGAGCCCGATGCGGGACTCGATCCCAGGACCCTGAGATCATGACCTGAGCCGAAGGCAGCGGCTTAACCCACTGAGCCACCCAGGTGCCCTTTTTTAAAGATTTTATTTATTTATTTGACACAGAGAGAGAGATCCCAAGTAGGCAGAGAGGTAGGCAGAGAGGGGAGGGGGAAGCTCTCTGTTGAGCAGAGAGCCTGATGCGGGGCTCGATCCCAGGACCCAGGACCCTGAGATCATGATCTGAGCCGAAGGCAGAGGCTTTAACCTTACACTGAGCCACCCAGGTGCCCTGTAAATGAAATCTTTAAAAAAATATATATGTAATCATGGGAGTTAAGCACCTAGCATATAGTATATGCTCAGTGATGATACGGTAATGATAATTATTAATATTGTCTCCTACTCATAGTTTTCCTCTTACTCCTTTTGAAGTATCTTTTCTTAGATAGATGGTTTTGAGGTATAATTTACATACAGAAAAATTCACCAGTTTTAAGTACACGTTGTGTTGAGTTTTGACAAATGTGTATGCAATTGTGTGATTACTACTATAGTCAGAATAAAGACTGTTTCATCACTCTAAAAAGTTCTCTCTTTTGCAGTGCGTTTTTCCCCTTTAACTCTCACCCTTGGCAGTCACTGCTCTCCTTCCTGTCTCTTTAGAATTTCATGAATTTTTAGATTTTTGTGTTTTTCCCTTTCTAGAATTTCATGTAAATGGAATTATACAGTCTGGAGTAATAAAAGTAAAAGATTTTTGACTATTTTTAAAAAGGAGATTTGTTGTCTTATTGTATAAAACTTGTGGATCAAAGTCCTTTGTGAGATAAATATCTTGCAAATATTTTCTTTCTGTGGCTTGCTTTTTCATTTAATAGTGTATTTTAAGATTAAAATTTTTATTATTTTCATAAAGTCCAACTTACAAATTTTTCCTTTTAGTTCAGGATTTTTACATTCTACTTTAAAATCTTTGCCTAATGGGGCACCTGAGTGGCTCAGTGGAGCGTCTGCCTTCAGCTCAGGTCATGATTCTGGGGTCCTGGGATTGGGGTCCTGGGATTGAGCCCCCAGTCGGGCTCTCTGCTCAGCGGGGAGCCTGCTTTCCCCGCCCCCGATACTGCCTGCCTCTCTGCCTACTTGTGATCTCTGTCTGTCAAATAAATAAATAAAATCTTTAAAAAAAAAATCTTCCCCTAAGCCAAGGTCACTAACACTTTCTGCTACGTTTTTTTTTTCTAGAAGTTTTTATAATTTAAGCTCTAACACTTATGTCTCTGATCCATTCCTGGTTAATTTTTATATCTGGTGTGGGGCACAAGTTGAGGTTCACTTTTTTGGAAATAGATATATAGATATATATATCTATCTCCAGTTGTTCCTGCAGTTGTTCCAACACTATTAGTTGAATATATTCTCTTTTGCCGCTGAGTTGCCCTACCAACTTTATTGAAACTCAGTTAACCATTTATGTGGGTCCTAGACTTTTCATTTTGTTCCACTGTCTGTCTTTGCCATACCATTCTGTTTTGGCTAAATAATTTTAACTAAGTCTTGAAATCAGGCAGAGTCCTCTAATTTTGTTCTTTTTTTCAAAGTTGTCTCAGCAATCTTAGGTCTTTCACATTTCCATATAAACTTTAGAATCATCTTAACAGTTTCTACAAAAAACCTGCTGGAATTTGAAGGAGATTGGATTCAGTCTCTAGAACAATCTCAGAATTGCTGTCTTAATGGTATTGAATCTTTCTGACCATTAAAATGGTATATTTCTCCATTTATTTAAATCTTTAAAAAATTTTCACTTAACAATGTTTTATATAGATTGTGTGTATGAGTATGCTATATTTTTTGTTAAATTTACTTTAAATATTTCATAATTTTTATGCTATTATAAATAGTATTGGTTTTTTAATTTCAGTTTCCAAAAGTTTTTTGTTTATAATAGTTTTATTTGTTGTAGAAATATGATTGTTTATTGATGTTGTCTCCTGTGATCTTGAGAGTAGTTCTAGTAGTTTTTAAAATACATTCCTTAGAGGGGCGCCTAGATGGGGCGCCTAGGTGGCCCAGTGGATTAAAGCCTCTGCCTTCGGCTCAGGTCATGATCTCAGGGTCCTGGGATCAAGCCCCGAATTGGGCTCTTTGCTCAGCGAGGAGCCTGCTTCCCCCTCCCTCTCTGCCTGCCTCTCTGCCTACTTGTGCTCTCTGTCTGTCATATAAATAAATAAAATTTAAAAAAAAATAAAAATAAAATACATTCCTTAGGAAAAAAAAATAAATGAATAAATAAAATAAAATACATTCCTTAGGATTTTCTGTGTTGATGATCCTGGTATCATTGAATAAAGGCAGTTTTACAGATTCTTTTATAATATCTATGCTTTTTATTTCTTTTTCTTGCCTTATTTCACAGCTTAGAGTCTCAAGTACAGTGTTGCATAGAAGTGTTAAGAATGGACACCATTGCTTTTTTTCCATTTTTAGTGAGGGAAAGCATTGAGTCTTTAAACATTAAGTATGATGTTTCAATATGGGTCTTTTTCTAGATGCCCTTTATCAGGTTGAGAAAATCCCTTCTATTCCTGGTATGGAGAGTTTTTATCATGAATGGATGTTGAATTTTGTTAGATGCTTTTTTCTGTATTTGTTGAAATGATCATAATATTTCTCTCTTTTACTCATGTGATCAATTATATTGAATGACTTCAGAGTGTACTAAACCTTTCATTTGTGGGCTAAACTTCACTTGGTGATGAGATATATATATGTATATATATATACATATATATATATATGTTTCTTTTTTATGAATTGTTTGGATTCTGTTTGCTAAAATTTTGTTGTAGAATTTTTACATTTTTATTAGGGATATTGATCTATAGATTTATAATATCTTTGTCTGGTTTTGGTTTCAGAGTAATGCTTGCAACATAGAGTAGGTTTGGTACTATTTCTCAGTGTTTGGGAAGAGTATGTGTAGAATGGGTACTATTTCTTAATGTTGGAATTTACCAATGAAGCCATCTGGGTCTGGAATTTTCTTTGTGGAAAGAGTTTTAACTGCAAATTCAACTTCTGTACTCAGTAGATAGGACTATTTAGTTTATCTCTTCTTGAGGGAGCTTTGGTGGTTTGTATCAGATTGTTTCAGGATTTGTCCATTTTATCTAGATTGTTGAATTTATTTGTACCTAGTTTATAATATTCCTTTATGTCCTTTTAGTATTTTCATAATCTGCAGTGATGTCATCTCTCTCATTCCTGGTGTTGTTACTTTGTTATTTTGTTATGGTTACTTTGTTGATTTTTTTGAGAACCAGCTTTCGCTTTAATTGATTCATCAGTCTCTTCCTCCTCTCTTCCTTCCTTCCTTCCTTTTTTTTTTTTTTTTTTAAAGTAGGCTCTACACTGGGGCTTCAACTCAGGACCCTGACATCAAGACCTTAGCTGAGATCAAGAGTTGGATCAGGGGCACCTGGGTGGCTCAGTCTATTAAGCATCTTCCTTTGGCTCAGGTCATGATCCCAGAGTCCGGAGATTGAGCCTGCTTCTCCCTCTTCCTGCCACTCTGCCTGCTTGTGAGCCTTCTCTCCCTCTCTCTCAAATAAATAAATAAAATCCTTAAAAAAAATTAAAAGAGTTGGATGCATAACTGACTGAGCCACCCAGGCGCCCCAGTTTTCTATTTTTGCTCCTCGTTATTTCCTTCCTTCTGCTTACTCTGGGTTTAATTTGTTCCTTTTCTAGTTTCTTAAGGCTTATTGTTTAGAAACCTGTCTTCTTTTTTAATTTAAGTTTTTAATGCTGTAAATTTCCCATCAAGCACTGCTTTAGTGCATTCCACAAATTTTGATGTTTTCATTTTAATTAAGTTCAAAATAGTTTTTAATTTCTTTTGTGATTTCTTCTTTGACCCATGGATTATTTAGCAGTGAGTCAATTTCTAAATATTTTGGAAATTTTCAGATACCTTTCTGTTACCGATTTCTGGTTTAATTCTGTTGTGATCACAGAGCATACTTTGTATGATTTCAGTCTTTGAGATTTGTTTTATGGCCCAGATTATGGTCTGTCTTGGTGAATGTTTCACATACATTTAAAACGTAGGTGTATATTGTGCCATTATTGCTGGTAGTGTTGTAAAAATATCAGTTAGGTCTACTTGGCTGTAGTGTTGTTCAAGTTTCAAGTTCACTAATTTTCTGTTTATCTAATTATTATTAGAGGAACATTGAAATCTACATCTGTACTTAATGGATTTTTCTGTTTCTCCTCCTAATTCTGTGTTCATGTATTTTGAAGTTCTGTTATTAGTTGTATATATGTTTACTATTCTATTTTCTTGATGAATTGACACCTTTTTTTAATGAAGTCTTCTTTTTAATTGCTGCTAATATTTCTTATTCTGAAATATAATTTGTCTAGTATTAATAGCCTATCCAGCCTTCTTTTGACTAGTGTTTACATGATCTGTTTCTGTTCTTTTACTTTTAACCTAACTGTGTCTTTATATTTTAGATGGATTTCTTAGAAGTGGAATATAATTGGATTTTGCTTTTGTCCAATTTGACTTTTCATTTCAGTATCAAGCCATCTTAAATGCTGTTTCCTTTGATTTTCAGTACTTTCATTTTTCTACCATTTTCTCTTAGCTCACTTTCTTCATAAAATTTAATTTGGTTATAGTTATTTTGAATAGCTGTTACCCCCATTAGCCCAAGTATATATAACTATAGGTGACTAGATAATATTAATGTTATATTTGTGGGTAATTTTTTATTTATATTTCCTGCCATAAATTATTCTCTCTTCATCAGGAATGCATCTTTTGTTTTGTACTTTTCCACATGATCTCTAATACAGTAGTCTTAATACAGTATGTGGGATCTCAGTTACTGTCTGATAAAATATTATCTTACCTAATTATCTTCTTGAAGGTATTCTGTTTTTCTTTGAAATGGTACTTTATTTATGGTAGTTTTGGGGATAGTCCACTGATAAATTTCTCAGTGATTCTTAGAAGTTTTATTCCCAGAGTTTAGCTATCAAATTATGTGGGTTTATTCAGTTACCATTTTATTTAGAGTTTCAGGTAGAGTAAGATGTTCCTTATTATCAAATTCTTAATCAAGGTCAGCAAAGTGAGTTATGATCCCAAGGTGTTGCCTCACTTCATTCAGTCCTGAACCTACATGCATTTAATTATTGACCTCACCCAGAGTGGGTGGGCTGGAAGGGTAGGTAAGTATGATTGTACAAAACTGATTCTGAAATAGCCCAGTGGCCAATAAACATTGGTGATTAGATCATCTCAAGCTTGGAAGTCTAAAGTTAATATTGTTATATGAAATTGATGAATTGCCTTTTGCCTTTTCCTAATCCTGATGATCTTACTTACTTTAGAATGGCAATTCAAAGAGTCTTAGATTTTTGGCTTTATGGTGAGAGTGGGTGCTAGGGCTGTTTTGAATTTTTAGTGTTGGGAAGTGGGTACTGAGGAAACCCAAGACATTGAGTTTGGGGTTAAATTGAACTTTTAGTTCCTAACCCTCTGCCTTTGCCTGAATGACTATTTTTACGTTGATTTGTGCAGAGTTTGATTTTAAAAGATAACATATGTAATCATGTGGCTCCTGCTACTTCCTGTTTAATGATATAACAGGTATGAAAACAAATTAAACTAGCTTAGCCAGGGACGCCTGGGTGGCTCAGTTGGTTAAGCAGCTGCCTTCAGCTCAGGTCATGATCCCAGCGTCCTGGGATAGAGTCCCACATCAGGCTCCTTGCTCGGCAGGGAGCCTGCTTCTCCCTCTGCCTCTCCTGCCATTCTGTCTGCCTGTTCTCGCTCTCTCTCTCTGACAAATAAATAAAATCTTTAAAACAAAACCAAAACAAAAAAAACTAGCTTAGCCATTACATTACAGTTACCTGAAGTCATGGAACTTGGAACATATTCTTTGAAAGGTGCACCAAGTGTGATGGTGCATTCCTTCCCTTGTAATTCTTTCCAGAACACATCATTTTAAGTGTTACAGTCCCTAATGGTTGTATGTGGGTTTTCTTTTGTTTTTTCTCCTTAATTCAACCTTAATAGCTCATTGAAACTCTTTTTACATATCCAAATACTATCTTGGTTTCTCCTACTGATTTCTTTTCATCTTTTTTACCTCTTAAGTTCTGGAGTCCTCAGGGATCAATCTTCCGTTCTCTGCCCTTTCCTGTCCCATTTTCAAAGACGGTGATCTCATCCGGTCTTGTAGCTTTAAATACCTTCTGCATTCTAATGGCTCCCAATTCTGTCTCGGGTGAAGACCTGTCCCCTCCAGAACTGTATCCATCCAGCTGCCTACTTGACATGTCTAATAGGCATCCCTAACTTAATATTGTCTTCTAATGGAGCTTCTGATGGTCTCCCACAACCCAGCTTCTCCTTCAGCCTTCCTTATCTCAGTTAATGCTTGCTCCATTCTTCTGGTGGCTTAGACCAGAAACCTTGGTGCCATTCTTTACTCTTCTCTTTGTCTCACACCCAGCATCTGGTCTGACAGCAAATCTTATTAGCTCTGTCTTCCAAAATGTATCCACATTTGACAAATTATCACCATCCCTTTTGCCACCATCCTGGTCCATGTCACCATCTTTTGCCTGGTTTACTGAATTACTCAATTGCCTGGTCTCCCTCCTTCTACTTTACTTCTCTACAGTCTGTTCTTAGCACATTGCCAGAGTAGTTCTTACAATTTTTCTATTGAAAACATTCCAATAGTTTCGTATGTTACTCAGAAAAAAGCTAAAGACCTTAACTGTTACCCTATAAGAACCTGTATGATCTGATCCTCCGTTACCTCTCCACTCTCATTTCCTATTTGTTTACTCTGTTCCAGCCGCATGGCCTCTTGACCGGTCCTTGAACATGCCTTTCCTGCAAAGCCCTTACATATACTGTTCTCGCTACGTAGAATTCTCTTCCTGCTAGTATCAGCAAACCTAGCTTTCTCACTTCCTTTGGGCTTTTACTCCCGGAAACCTTCCTTGTCCAACTTAACTTGTTTTCCTGTCTCCTACATTGGAATGTAAGCTTCATGAGGGTAGAGATTTTGTCTTGTTTTGTGTACTACAGAATTCTTAGCCTCTAGAAGTAGTCGCTGGCATGTAGTAGATGCTCACACATCTAAAAATTAATAAGTGAATGGGTAAATGCCACTGATTCTCATAATACCCTTTAAAAGAAGATAGTAAGCTAACATAGCTCTACTAGGTGTAAAGTTATGTTGAGGGAAAGAAGGATGGAAGGATTGAAAGAAGGCTGGATGGAAAGTAAGAAGGATTTGGAAAATAATTTTAAATTTCTTAAAATGTAGAGCAATCCTATAAATGTATGAATAGCAATACTCTTTTATTTAAATAACTTTTATTAGTTTTCCATGGAGGCCACAAAAATTTGTTACTCCCATCAGTAGGAAACAGATTTGAATATCAGACTGCAGTGTGAACCAGGAGATAAAGTTCTCTGGATTAAGAACTGTGGACAGTTATTTCAGATGTCACCGAGTCGTTGTGTAATTTAAGAAGGGTAACAGTGTGTCTTGGTATTCCATGAATAGTCTTGGTTTAACTCTCTTGTTAATTATTAGTGGGTGGGTTTTTAATTCTCTCAAGGGTTTGAGTCTGATGATAAGTTATAAGGGTACCCTAAAATTAAAGTGCTTGCCCCTGGCTAGTGATTGTAGCAGATATTGAAATTCATGTATCATAAGAAAATGTGACTTTCCGGGGCACCTAGGTGGCTCAGTTGGTTAAGTGTCTGCCTTAGCTCGGGTCATGATCTCAGGGTCCTGGGATTGAGCCCCGCATCAGGCTCTCTGCTCAGCAGGGAGCCTGCTTCCCCCGCTCTCTCTGCCTGCCTCTCTGCCTACTTGTGATCTCTGTCTGTCAAATAAATAAAATAAAATCTTTAAAAAAATCATACTGTATATATAAATTTACATCCTGCATCTCCTCCTCCCTGATTAATCTTTAATATTTTAGTATTAAGATAGTTAATATTTTAACTATTTTTCTATATGCTTTAGACTAGATTTCCAGAAGAGGAGTTACTAGATCAAAAGTTATGACTATTGAAAAATATTTTTTGGTATATATTGCCACACTGCTTTTCATAAGTGTTGTACCAGTTACTACTTTAACCATTTGGGTCTGATGTTGCTTATTTCATCACACCGGTGCTTGGGTTGGGCATTATGATTTTTAAAATATTTGCGATTGCAAAAACAAAAGTTCCTCACTGTTCAATTTTACTTCTTACGTTTTTTGTGACGTACATTTTCTAGAAACAGTATTAATCGCATCCTATTATATATTAAAACATGATTTTAAGAGACCTCCATTTAAGGGAGAACATCCCCTTATAAATAAAACTTTAATAGAGCATGTTCAAAAGACAATTACCGATTTTTTTGTGTGTGTCTTTTTAAAATTTTATTTTTTATGTATTTGAGAGAGAGCACAAGCAAGCACAAGCCAGGAGGAGAGGAAGATGAAAAGGGAGAAGCAGGCTGCCTGCTGAGCAGGGAGCCCAATGCGGGGCTCCATCCCAGGACCCTGGGATCATGACCTGAGCTGGATGCAGCTGCTTAACTGGCTGAGCCACCAAGTCACCCCAAGACAATTGTTAATTTTTAATTAAGAATCAATTATCCAGGTTACCATATTGAAATTAACTTCAAGAGTGGCAAAAGAAACCTTTCCAAAATGCTTATTTAGTAGAAAAAATTTTCACAGTGAGGAAAATGGCTTCTTGTTAAGAAAAATTTAAATAAATAATAATAAATAATAAATTTATAATAAATAATAAATTTAAATTTATATCGGATATATCTAACATCTATCTATATTAGGTTTCATTGAGATCATTGAGTACTAATGAACAACAAACTAATCATAGAAATTTGGTGTTTCTTTCAGTAACAGTTAACATTTACTAAAATAATACCTTAAATATTTTCTTCTTTTCAAGGTATCATAGACGTCGTAGGAAACTGGATCCTCCAAAAGACAGATGATACTGAGGTTTCAGGAATTGAAAGGAATTGAAAAGATGTTATCTTGTGTCTCATTTGCCTTTTGAGAAAATGCATTGAGTATATTCACTAACATGTTATATAGCAAAATAATAATAAAATGTGTTCATATATTAGAATGTATGTTTCTTTATATATATTAGGGGATTGTGGATTTGACATTCTTACTTAGAGAAACCTACTTCATCTTACTTTAGACATTAAGGTCTGCCATTTATGTTTATGTGTCTAGTGTGATTAAGTATTTTTACATCACCAGCCAAATATTGTTAATAGTATAAATATGATTAATAGAAATGTGCATGGTTCTTCTCAAGGAGATTTTTAAATTGCCTTTGGAAAGAAACTCATGAGGTCCACCCAGAAAATAAATGTTACAATTCTTCCTTGTGGCTTCTAGGAAATAATTAAATTGCAGTTGATCCTGACCAACACGAGTTTGAACTATGCAGGTCCATTTATACATAGATTTTTTTTTTTTTTGATAAATATAGTCCAGTACTGCAACTGTATTTTTTCTTGATTTTCTTAGTAACATTTTCTTCTCCCTAGCTTTATTGTACGAATATAAAATACACATAACAAGTAAAATTATATGTTTATTGACTATTTGTGTTATCAGTAAGGCGACAAGTCAACAGTAGGCCATTAGTAATTAAGTTTTGGGGGAGTCACATTTATAGATGGGGTTTTGACTGCATGGCGGATTGTATCTCTAATCCCCTTATTGTTCAAGGGCCAACTGTAGTTACATTTTAATTAGTTCTACTGTCTGCTGGGTCCTTTATATACGTCATTAAGTTCTCACAAAAATCCTTTAAAGAAAGAGCATTAACCCCATTTTGTGGGTAAGGCCAAGTGACTTGAACCCTACCTACTTAGCAAGTGGAAGAGCCAGAATCCAAATGGTCATGCGCCAAAGCTTTTTATAGTGCATTACAGTGACAAAGGGGTATTTTCTTTCACCCAAGAATGTACTTTCCTAGAAAGAAAGTACATTTTGCTTACAAATTATATAATTTGTTTTGAGGGTTTTTTTTTTTTCTGGCTCTTCAAAAAATTATGCTGGCTTCAGAATGCATGCAATTCTGGTTAAAATGTTAGTATCACTGAACTAGTGTTACGAGAATGTTAATAGATTATTTGGCTGTTGATTGTCAGTACCACCTTATATGTGATCCTTGATGGACTTACTGCCCCTGTGATTTCTATTTAGGAAGTGAGGAATCTCTTAAAAAAGTGGAGAAGTATTTTATTCAAACTCCTATTTGTGGTACTTTAATTTGATGTGAAAAATTATTTCATTGAGTGAAATTGAAATGAAATTCATTGAAATGAAAACTTCATTTAAAATCTGTTGTTTAGGGGCGCCTGAGTGGCTCAGTGGGTTAAGCTGCTGCCTTTGGCTCAGATCATGATCTCAGGGTCCTGGGATTGAGTCCCACATCGGGCTCTCTGCTCGGCGGGCAGCCTGCTTCCTCCTCTCTCTCTCTCTGTCTGCCTCTCTGCCTACTTGTGATCTCTCTCTGTCAAATAAATAAATTTAAAAAAATCTTTAAAAAAAATCTGTTGTTTAGTTCTTTTAATAAAGGAACTCTATCTGAAGGTTTAAGTATTTGGTAGGATGTATGGAATAATAAATAGAGAAGAGTAAAGGAAATCTGTTACCAAAAGGAAATGTTTTTTAGCGGCTTAATTTTTTTCATTAATACATTAATTGGGGGGAAAGATCAAAGAAAAACAAGTTGATAGAACTTAACAATCAGAAACATTTACCAGACATGTTTAATGACACTGAAAAATGGTTAAATTTTTTTCAGATTGATTTATATCCAGATTTTTATAAAAATTGGGACATGCTGCATTTTAAAAGTAGGAAGGATAAAGAATTTAATTAAAATTTTTTTTACCTGGGGTGCCTGGGTGGCTCAGTGGGTTAGGGCCTCTGCCTTCGGCTCAGGTCATGATCTCAGGGTTCTGGGACTAAGCCCCACAACGGGCTCTCTGATAGGCAGGGAGCCTGCTTCCTTCCCCCTCTCTCCCTGCCTGCCTCTCTGCCTACTTGTGATCTCTGTCAAATAAATAAGTAAAATCTTTAAAAAATAAATTTTTTCCCCCCTAAGTACAAACATGTACTAAATGGAGATTGTTCAACTGTAAGATGCTTAAACCACACATCCACATGTCACATGTCAAAGCTTTAGAGAATTAACTTCAATCTTACTGTATTGGAAATACAGATTAATACTGTAGTTGTTGGAATTTTGGTTTTCGTGGATTGCTGTTATTTAGTTTTGCTAAATAAGTATGTATTCTATCACCACTATCACCTCCTTTCTGCTCCTTCCATTTCCCACTACTCCAGGGGCAACTTACCTGCCATCGCAAGCATCTTATTAAATGTCTACTTATTTATTTGTCTCCTTTTTTACCTTGAAACGTAAAAACTACATAGGATGGGACGGTCCTTTAAATTGAATTAATTTAGCTTCATGAAAAATTCACTATCCAGTTCTTTTTTTTTTTTTTTTTAAACTACCCAGTTCTGTGTCTGTTGGTGAGGCAGATCAACACAGCTCAAGCTGATAAAAAGCACTGTGAGTTGAACCACAAGAGGGCACTCTCACATAGTGTTCAATTCCGATGTTGCTCACCCAAAGGTGGTAGCTCAAGTACTTAATTACCAGAGAGTATTTAAGATACTTGAGGTAAGAATGACTAGTGGAATAAATGGCAGTAGTGAACTTATACGTGTTGAAATTCTTTAGGTAAGAATGACTAGTGGAATAAATGGCAGTAGTGAACTTATACGTGTTGAAATATTCTGAGGCCATTATTCATTCTGTTCATCTAGTTGTGAAGCATTTGCCAAACACCTAATACGTATGAAGAGGCATTATACTTTTTGCTTAGGCTAATACCAAAAAAATGGTCCCTTTTAAGGAAGATTGTATCTACTTCATTAGTATCTTCTGAGCGCTTAATTTTTATAATGGTGTTTTTAAACCGTGAACATAATACATTATTTTTTTTAATTAAAAAACAGATAAAGAGAAAATAAAAATTACCCCTAATTGTGCCTTGTAAAGAAAACACTGAAATTTTTGCTTTCCTTCGATTTTACTTCACTGCACAAATATATTTCAGAAAGTAAAAGTAGTATTAATTATACATGCTATTTTATAACTTGCTTTTTTCATTTAATTGATTTTCTTTGCCATATCATTAAATACTCTCATGTAACATGTGTATTATTGTATAATCTGATTATCAAAATTAACTCCCTACTTTTAGATATAATCTTGGTTTGTTTGTCCCCCATTATAAATAATGCTGTTATTAATATCTTAGTGGATATACTTCTTCTTTTTCCTAAGAGACTTCATTTTTAGGGGCACCTGAGTGGTGCAGTTGGTTAAGTATCTGACTTGCTTTTAGCTCAGGTTGTGAGCTCAGGGTCTCTGCTCAGCACAGAGTCTGCTTAAGACTGTTCCTCTCCCTCTGCCCCTCCCCAACTCAAACAAATAAACCTTTAAAAAAGAAAGTAAAAGACTTTATTGTTTAAAACAGTTTTAGGTTCACAGCAAAATTAAATGGAAAGTACGGATATTTCCCATATCCCCACACATACCAATATCCCCCAACCAGTATAATACATTTGTTAACAGTTGATGTATCTACATTGACACATCATCACCTAGAGTTCATAGGTTTCATTAGGGTTCACTCCTGGTGTTGTGCATTCTATGGGTTTTGACAATATAGACTGGCATATATCTACCATAATAATATCTGTAGTGTATTTTCATTGCCTTATAAATCCCTAAAAATGGTGTCTGCCTTCATCCTCTTTTCCTTCCTATTCCCTGGTAACCACTGTCTTTCTTGTCTTCATAGTTTTGCCTTTTCCCTAATGTTTTATGTTAGAATCATAAAGAATGTAGCATTTTCAGATTGGCCTCTTTCACTTACTATGTCTTTTCATAGAAAAATACGTCTTTTTATATCTTGATAGCTAATTTCTTTTTAATGCCGAAAATTTTTCCATAGTTTGGATATACCATATAGTTTGGATATTCCATTCACTACTGAAGGTTATATATTCATATATTGAAGGGTATATTGGTTGCTCCCAGATTTGGGAATTATAAATAAAGCTGCTATAAACTTCTGTGCATAGATGTGTGGACACAAGTTTTCAACTCCTTTGAGTAAATGCCAAGGAACATGATTACTGGATTGTAAGGTAAGAGCATGTTTAGTTTTGTAAGAAATTGCCAAGCTTGCTTCCAAAATGGCCAGAGCATTCTGCATTCCCAATAGTGAATAAGAGTTTCCATTGCTCCACATCTTTACCAACATTTGGTGATGTCAGTGTTTTTAGATTTTGGCCATTGTAATAGGTGTGTAGTGGTATCTTAATTGTTTTAATTTGCATTTCCTTGATATATTTCCCGTGGAGCATCTTTTCATATGCTTATTTCTATCTGTATATCTTTGGTGAAGTGTCTGTCCTTAAGGTCTTTGGCCCATTTTTTAATTGGGTCATTATTGTTGAGTTTTTAGAGTCTTTTTGTATATTTTGTATATCAGTCTTTTATTAGATAGGTGTCTTACATGTATTTTCTCCCACTCTGTGTCTTGTCTTTTCATTCTCTTCCATTGTCTTTTCACAGAGAAGAAATTTTTAATTTTCATTAAGTCCAGTTTATCAAGTTTTTCTTTCATGGATCCTGCCTTTGATATTGTATCTAAAAAGTTATCACCGAACCCAAGATCATCTAAATTTTCTCCTATGTTCTGAAAATTTTGTATTTTATAGTTTTGCATTTTACATATAGGTCTGTGTGTGTGTGTGTGTGTGTGTGTGTGTGTGTGGTCTATTGAGTTAATTTTTAGGAAGGATGTAAGGTCTGTGTCTAGAATCAGTTTTTTTGCTTGTGGATGCTTCATTGTATTGGATTAACTCCTATGTGAAGAATCAGTTGACTAGATTTATGTGACTCTATTTTTAGGCTCTCCTGTTGAAATATTTTGTCTATTAGTTCACTAGTACCACAATCTCTTGATAATTGTAGCTTTATAGTAAGTCTTGAAATAAGATAGTGTCAGTCCTCTTTGTTCTTCTTCAATAGTAGAGGACTATATTAGTTGATTTTTGAAAGTTGAACCAGCCTTGTATACCTGGCATAAATCTCATTTGATCATGGTACATAAATCTCTTTTATACTTTTTTTTAAAATTTGATTAGCTAATACTTTGTTGAGGATTTTTGCTTCTGTGTTCATTTTAGGCATTGTCTCGTAGTCTTTGTCTGGTTTTGGTATTAGGATAATGTTGGCCTCATGGAATGAGTTAGGAAGTATTCCCTCTGCTCTATCTTCTGAAAAAAATTGTAGACAATTGATAATATTTCTCCCTTAAATGTTTGGTAGAATTCATCTCTGGGCTGGGTGCTTTATGTTCTGGAAGGCTATTATTGATGCAGTTTCCATTTACTTATTTCTTGTTTATTTACTTTAAAACCTTATTTATTTGTAAGAAAGGGAGAGTGCATGCACAGTATAAGCAGGGGGAGCAGCAGGTAGAGGGAGAAAATAGCTACCTGCTAAGCAAAGAGCCTGATGTGGGCCTCCATCTCAGGATCCTGGGATCATGACCTGAACCAAAGGCAGACGCTTAAGTGACAGTGTCCCAGTGGAATTTCTTTAATTGATACAGGCTTATTCAAGTAGTCTATATCTTGTGTGAATTTTGCCAGATTGTATATTTCAGAGAATTGCTCAACTTCATTGAAGTTGTCTGTGGTTATAGAGTTGTCCTTGGGAATTTTAGTTATGTCCCCTCTTCCATTTCTCTATCAGCAATTTGTGTCTTCTCTTTTTTTCTTAGTTAGCCTGGCTAGTGGCTTATTATTTTTCTATTGCTCTTTACAGAGAATCAGCTTTTGGTTTTAATCAGTTTTTTTCTATTGATTTCCTGTTTTTAATTTCATTGATTTCTACTCCAATTCTTACTACTTCTTTTTTTCTGCTTACTTTGGATTTAATTTGCTCTTCATTTTCTAGTTCCCTAAGGTGGAAACTCAGGTGGTTTATTTCAGATCTTTCTCTTTATCTAACACATATATTCAATGCTAAAATTTCCCTTTAAGCATGGTTTACAGTGCATCCCACAAATTTGATAAGCTTTGTTTCATTTTCATTTAATGAAAAATACTGTTTAATTTCTCTTGATAATTCTTCTTTGACTCCTGTTATTTAGCAGTGTGTTATTTAAACTTCCAAGTATTTTGGGATTTTCCAGCTGTCTTCCTGTGAATAATTTCTAGTTTAATCCCATTGTGGTCTGAGAGTAGACATTGTATGATTTCTCTTTTAAGTTTGATAAATCATGTTATATGGAGAAGAATGTGGTCTGTATTAGTGAATGTTCCATGTGAACTAGAGAAGAATATATACTCTACTGTTGGTTGAAGTAATCTGTAGGTGTCTGTTATATCTGGTTGATGGGTGGTGTTTTTGAGTTCAGCTATGTCCTTACTGATTTCCTGCCTGCTGGACCTGTCCATTTCTGATAGAGGGGATTAAATTTTGCAATTGTAATACTGTATTCATCTGTTTCTCCTTGCAGTTTTATTAGTTTTTGCCTCACATATTTTGGCATCCTCTTGTTAGGTGCACACACATTAACAGTTGTTATGTCTTCTAGAAAAATTACCCTTTTATCATTATATAGTGCCCTTCTTTTCCTGATAGGGTTCCTTGCTCTGAAGTTTGCTCTGTCTGAATTTAATATAGCTACTCCTGCTTTCTTTTGAATAGAATTAGTATATCTTTCTCTCTCTCTCTTTATTTTTAATCTATGTGTTTTTCCATTTTAAGTGGGTTTCTTACAGACAACATGGAATTTTGTTTTTTATCTACTCTGACAATCTCTGTCGTTTAATTGATGCATTTGGACCATTGACATTCAAAGTGATTATTGATATTGATATAGTTGGGTTATTATCCACTATATATACTTCTGTTTTCTGTTTGTTGCCCTTGTTCTTTGTTTCTGTTTTTGTGTTTTACTCTTTTTCTGCCTTTTGTGGTTTTAATTTATATGATTCCGTTTACTCTCCTTTCTTAGCACACTGTCTGTTATCCTCCCCCCACCCCAAGGTCTTCCCACATGCCAGGCCCTATTGTAATATACTTCTTTTTTTTAAATCTTTTTTAGTGGTTGCCCTAGAGTGGTTGCATATATACATTTGCACCTAAGCCAAGTCCACTTTCAAGTAACACTATATTGCATCATGGGCAGTATGAGTACCTTATAATAACAAAATAATCCTAATTCCTCCCTCCTGTCTCATGTATCATTGCTGTCATTCATTTCTCGTACATAAGCATAATAAATAAAATCAGATACACTGTTGCTATTTTTGAAAATACATATTTTTCATTTTTAAGTAACCTCTATACCCAACATGGAGCTCAAATTCACAATGCTGAGATCAAGAATTGCATGGTCCAGGGGCGCCTGGGTGGCTCAGTGGGTTAAGTCGCTGCCTTCGGCTCAGGTAATGATCTTGGGGTCCTGGGATCGAGTCCCACATCGGGCTCTCTGCTCAGCAGGGGGCCTGCTTCCCTTCTCTCTCTGCCTGCATGTGATCTCTCTCTGTCAAATAAATAAATAAAATCTTAAAAAAAAAAAAGAATTGCATGGTCCACCGACTGAGCCTGCCAGGTGCCCCTGTTGCTATTTTTTAAACAAAATTATTAGATCAGTCAAAAATAAGAAGAGTTAAAGTTTATATTTTACCTTCACTTACTCCTTCTTCATTGCTCTTTCTCTATGTAGATCGGAGTTTCTGACCTGTATCATTTTCCTTTTCTCTAAAGAAATTCTTTTAGTATTTTTTTGTAAGATAGGTCTATTGGCAATAAATTCTTTAAATTTTTGTTTGAGAAAGTTTTTATTTCTCCTTCACTTGTGAAAGATAATATTGCAGGGTACAAAATTCTAGGTTGGTAGGGTTTTTTTGCTCTCAATCTTTGCTCTAAATATTTCCTTCTAGTCTCTTCTTGCCCCCATGGTATCTAAAGAAAATTAGATATAATTCTTACTCCAGAGCACTTAATCAGAGTTTTCAGTTAAGTATTTGTCTGTGTGCGATTAGATAAATATCCTTCTTGTCTACAAGACTGTAAACTCCATAGCTTACAAGGTCCCTGACTGGCCACACAGACCACTGTGTCCCTAGTGCTAAATACAGCCTGGTACATTCATTGTACCACAGACATGATTTGATGAAAGAATTGCTATAGTGCAAAGGATTGTAAACCTCCCATTTTATGAATGAGATTTGGGATTGAGGGCTATCTATGAAACTCCTGAAGTTGTGTAGAATTTTGAGAATATGTATCATGTGTGTTTTCTGGGGATAGAATCTATAGTTCTTCAGTTCATTAAAGGCTATGTCACATCGTGCCTTCATTCTTACTTGCATGCAGGTAAGTACATGATAACGTTAGCATCGGAATAGTATTGATATGCAAGATTGAAAGTGTGGTTTCCACATGTTCTATGAGAGCAACCTTAGATTCCAAGCATTTTTTTAAGAATGGAAGAAAGCAAGATCATATGCCTTCATTTTGGAAGAAAGCAAGATCATATGCCTTCATTTTAGAAGGCTCTAGCAATGTGAACAAACCCTGACTTAAGGAATATTTTTCCAGTTTCAGATGCATATTTTTCAATTTCCAGAAATGAGTCAACTTGAATATCAGCACATAAATACAAAAGGTTAGCAAATTACTTTATTTGCTAAAGGCATAAATAAATGTCTCCATGGCTTAAAGTCAAAGGGAATGATGTCTTAGATCTTTTTTTCTCTGAAGTTCAAAATGACTTGCTAATATTCTTAGCAAAATAATTTGTAAATATTGTCCCAATTGCAGTTCGGCTACTACCCCCTACTATTTTCTAATGTGCTATTTAACCTTCTGAAAGAAGTCATACTTTAACACATCAGGAAGAAATGCTTAGGAAGAATATGTAAAATGCTTTCTAGTTTTCCACAAAGACACCTGTTTTGACTTAGTAACATCACATCATATTTATATAACATCTTCCTATAGGAATCTAAACTGCTTCACAGTTGTGATTGCCTAAATTCTTACAGTGTTGTTTATAAATTAGTACATTTTTTAGATGAAGAAATTGAGGCAGAGTTCCATAATTATATCTGGAAATTGCAAGTAGCATCCTGAGTCATTCTTTAATTCAGCAAGATTGTATTTTCTAATGTTCTCTCCAGGCATCTAATTATTTCAGCAGATTTTATTAAGCACCTGTAGAGTTCAAACCACAGTGTTTTCAAAGATGAGACCTCATTCCTGATTGACAAAATATCTTGCCCAGACCTGCCCTCCTGTCCCTTCTAGTCAGAATTCACTTCTTCCTTCTCCACAATCCAAAGCACATTGAGTTACTAATGTATCACTTTTTTAAGTCCGAATTAGAGTGAAGTTGTAGTTAGTGTGACAATTTTAATTAATCCCATTGGCCTTTTTCATCGACACCCAGCTATAACTATGAGCAGTAGGATCATAGAAGATAGAATAGTAGACCCAAAAACATCTTCAGGATGATTTTGGGGTACATACTTCGATTTTACAGATAGGAGAACCGAAATTCAGTAAGACTAACTGATTTGCCCAATCTCAATGGGCAAAACTCATGGCAGAACCAATCAATGTCTCCTTTAAACATTAAGGGTATGTTTATATGTATATTTATGTGTACACATACTGATGAAATTTGCCTGCAACAACAGATGTGCTTATTGCCATACTAGTAGAGGTTCAACAGCTGGCTCTGCCTGGTCGTTTGCCAATTTCCAAGGTGTAAATGATCCCATTATGGCTGATTTAATCTACCAACAGTTTAACAACTGGCTCACAAAATTTCTGAAAATTTAATAACATGATCTCAGATTGCTATGAACTAGCTCTAGCATGCCACTGGATGTGCCCCTGATTGAAATATTGGATCAGTTTCTCACCCATCCAAGTTATCCTTTCAAAGACACTCTACCTTATTTTCTGATTAATGTTTCGAGAGGAAATAAATGATCTTTACATGATAGCTTTAACCTTCACTTTCAGGGGGTTTTTAAGTGTTTTTTGTTTGTTTGTTTTGTTTGTGTGTGTGTGTGTGTGTGTTTAAAAAAGGTTAACGACTTCCAGGGTCTGTCTCTTAAGAGAATTTTGGATGAAGCTTTGAATATCAGTTTCCTATTTGCTAAGTTACAAGTCACCCCAAATACTTACTAGCTGAAAAAAAACCAACCATGTATTTATTTACAGTTCTGGGTAAATCTTTTTTGTCTAGGTTAGGCTTATCTGACCCTGACTGGATTGGCCAATGCATCTGAGGTCTTAATTGGGTTGATGAAGCTGGCTGGTCTTAGCTGGTGTTACCCATACGTCCAGTGATTGGTGACTGTCAGCTGGAGCCATAAGGGGAACTTTGTGTTTCTCAATATCCAGCAACTCAGGCCTGGCTTGTTCACATCGCTTCAGGGTTTCAGGGGGTATGAGACTGAAAACTGCCAGGTCTCTTAAGGCCTAGGTTGCAAACTGGCACAGCATCACTTCCACAAATCCACCCCAAGTTCAGGGATTGGGGAAATAGACTCTACTTTTTGAAGGGAGAAATAGCAAATACTGTGGCCATTCCATTCCATTACTGATTTGTTTTGGGGTTTAGATTGTCTTATCTATGGGACGGATACATTGTTCTAACTGGCAACTAGTGAATTGAAAATGAATTTTGAAAATACAGCATCACTTGTTTCATTTTGGACAAAGTTAATAACGAGTAGTCTGAGCATGTGGAAGTTATTTTAAAACCTCTTTTTTCCATTTTCCTCATCATCCCTTTGTAAATACAGTTCTTTCATTATATTAAGGCAACACAGAAGAAGCAGTTTCGATATACATCATTCCCTGAAAGTAGTATTGTCAATCCAACCTGGATTAGATATTTTAGTAAGAAAGAAACTAACTAATCTGACATATTAAAAACTTTAAAATATTCATACATATAGTATTTATTCAAAGTATGTATGTAATGGCCTAATCTAGAGAATTACTATTTCACTCATAATTTTCTTATGTTACAATTGAAGAACAACAAAATGTTAAGAGTTCTAGAAATCCTCTAATCTTAAGTGTGCATTTACAGTGAGCAAGGTTTTTTGTTCTAATTCTAATTGCTGAAATATAATGTTCATTGAATCAGATAGTAAAAAATTTAAGCCACTACTTTTAATTTTTTTCTTTTCATTTTTAGTAATTTAGGGGTTTTTTAAAATAATTTATAAAAGTATCAGACCACAACAGATTAAAGAACCATCCCCTTCAACAGAAGATTTAACAACTCCTGTTTCACAGTATACTTTCCAGACCATTATTCAGCTTTGAATTGAACTCCTCTAGTACTAGGAGATCATTCCCTTTCCAGGATGCCAACTCATCATTCTGATTATTAGTAAATGTTTTCTTAGATTGAATGTATCAATCGTCCTATGATTTGTAGTCTTCAAACTTGATCCTACTCCTAGTACTGTACAAAATAAATTTACTCCCTTCTGCATGTGACAGCTCTTTGGATATTTGCAGACACTTGTCATTATCCCTCCTTATTTTTCTGTAAGCCTCACTTGTTCTGATTATTCATATGATCTTGTTTCCAGAACCTCCTTGTCCTGGTTGTCCTCTTCTGGACATACTCTTTTAATAATGTCTTTCTTAAAATGTATTACCCAGGACTGAACTGCACATAAATTTCTGGACAATAAATACACTTCTGCTAATGATGCCAGTACAGTAAGTTTCTTAGCAATCCTGTCATTTTATTGATTCACCTTGAGTCATAATTTCTTAAGACAGAATCAGAATATCAAAACAGTCTCCATATTCAGTTGATTCCTCATCTACCTTTTTTGATTCCTTTTAGGGAGAAAAGAAAAAAATTAATTTTCCTTGCTAAGCTTACTGATTTTTAATTTTACCATTTAAATATTAGCAACAGGGCTGGTAATGTAAACAAAGGAGATTTTAAGTAGGGATGCTGTGTTTACCCACATCATTGTGGGCAAAGGGTGGAGGGGAGCTGATGGACTGGAACAGGAGGGAGATGAAATGTTGGATGAACTCTTCGGTGACTGATGTAGCCATTCAGATGACAAATGACAATGACCTGGGTTAGAGAGGAAGCAAAGAAGATGGAGAGAAGAAGGCAAAGCCCCGAGATACGTGAGAAAGTTACTAAGACCCAGTAACTAATTTACATGGGAATAATTTCCATAATAATATATGGGAATGAGGAAGGGGGAGATGGCAACTCCTGACATTCAGAAGCCAGCCTGGCATTTACAGGTAGGCCATATTATTTCCTGCTGGGCATAAGAACCTCGCAGAGCACCATCAGATGAGATTATTCTGAGGCCATAATAACATGAGACGAAACAGGTTTATTCCCTAATTTTGTCTAAGCACAGATGAAAGCAGTCACTGTGCCACCCACCAAATTGCAAACACCCCCTTCTTTCAGCTGAAATGAGTGACAGCTACTTCTTACCAATTATTAGCATTACCTTTGCGCTGGACTGTCCATTCTGTATGTAAGATGTATTGTGATCTCAGTCATAGAATTCCCCCTCTTTTTATGACAGCATCCAATCTAGAATAGGTCTCTGCTTCCTTGGACCCTCTCAAAGTGCTCACACAAATAGCAAACCCTGTAATGGTTTCTTTATAATGCTCTTGTACTGAGTTCCATGGTTCCTTATGCTGGGTGTTCTTCCTTAAGTGAGTCATAAATTCACCTCCTTCAACTAGAGATGTGTTCCTGGTTGTATCTGGCTAAAAGATATTAAGAATAATCCAAGTTTGGGATGCCTGGGTAACTCAGTGGGTTAAAGCCTCTACTTTAGGCTCATGATCCCAGGGTCCTGGGATTGAGCCCCGCATTGGGCTCCCTGCTCAGCGGGGAGCCTGCTTCCTCCTCTCTCTCTGCCTGCCTCTCTGCCTACTCGTGATCTCTGTCTGTCAAATAAATAAATAAAATCTTTAAAGAAAAAAAAAAAAGAATAATCCGAGTTTCTTGCTTGGACAATCAGGTGTTGGTAGTACCAATAACAGAAATAAAGAATACTAGATGAGAGAAAGGTAATGTCTTCACTTTTTAACAGGTTGTCTTTGACATAATCATGGTTTAAACTTTGTATAGATATCCAGGAGGCTTTTGGTTGTCTATATGGCTCTATGGCTTAAGAGAGATGTCTGTGCTGTGCATTTACCTCTCATCTCTACCATACATAAGAGACTCAGAAATACATATTTGAGAGCCATTATTTATGTAATAATTAAAGCTGTGGGGTTAGCTAAGATCACCAGGGAGGGAATAAAATGAGAAGAGAAAAGGAACACCTATATTTATGAGGTGAGTAGAAAGTGAGATACCCAGAAAAGACTCTTTGAAGAAGCTGCCATTGAGAAAAGAAGAGAATCGAAGTAGAAAAAGACCAGAAGTTAGAGAAGGAAAAGGTTTCAAAAAGGAGGATGAGATTAGGAGTTTTGTATGCCGCTAAGAAGTCAAGTGAAGGGGCGCCTGGGTGGCTCAGTGGGTTAAGCCACTGCCTTCGGCTCAGGTCGTGATCTCAGGGTCCTGGGATCGAGTCCCGCATCGGGCTCTCTGCTCAGCGGGGAGCCTGCTTCCTCCTCTCTCTGCCTGCCTCTCTGCCTACTTGTGATCTCTCTCTGTCAAATAAATAAATAAAATCTTTTAAAAAAAAAAAGAAGTCAAGTGAAGTAAGGAGCTGTTCAAGCCTTTGACATGCCCCATCATTTTTGAGTACCTCTTTACTTTCTCACACAATAGGATATTCAGCCTCCTCTTATTCTTCCTTGCCCTAGCCCTAGCATCAGCCATTTGTCTAAGGACTCCTGTTTCCTTTGAGTGGAAAAGATATTTAGGATCCATGATCTGGGGTACTATTCCTTCTAAGAAGCTTGTCTGTGAAGGCCTATGGCCACATGGTGATCACATGAGGGAATGGAAGGTCAGAGAGCAGGGGGAAACTTGGCTTAAGTCAAGATGAGTAAAGGAGAGGTCTGATTATCTGATTGTATGATTATCTGATTATTAGAGACCTGAAGCTTGAGGTCAGAAGCAAGATAAGGATGATTAGACCTTGAGTCCCAGGGTGGCATATAGAACTCCAAAGGTTAGGATTCATTTTAGGAATCTGGGTGAAGTTCTCCCTTTCAGGAAGCATTAAGTGAGGCCATCTGCAAAGGCTGGGCACCAAAGCAGACTGAAGCCACTTGTGAAATATTTGGGTTATCTCCTGTGTCAAGCATTTTTTTTTTTTTAAAAGATTTTATTTATGTATTTGACAGAGAGAGATTACAAGTAGGCAGAGAGGCAGGCAGAGAGAGAGAGGAGGAAGCAGGCTCCCTGCTGAGCAGAGAGCCCGATGTGGGACTCGATCCCAGGACCCTGAGATCATGACCTGAGCCGAAGGCAGCGGCTTAACCCACTGAGCCACCCAGGCGCCCCTGTGTCAAGCATTTTATCCTGGCATGTGGGCTCTCATGTTGGAATTGTTAAGTCTCTACTTATTAAAGTGATAATTATGTTTATTGACTTTAATATTTTTGTTTAAGATTTTATTTATTTATTTGACAGACAGAGATCACAAGTAGGCAGAGAAGCAGGTAGAGAGAGAGGAGGAAGCAGGTTCCCCGCTGAGCAGATATCCCAGACCCTGGGATCATGACCTGAGCCGAAGGCAGAGGCTTTAACCCACTGAGCCACCCAGGTGCTCCATGTTTATTGACTTTAATAGTCTTTATCATCAAGAAAAGAATGGGGTTTCTGGTGTAAACATCTCTGATTTTGTCGACCAAGTATTCCAACCCCTTTTCTTCTAGAAAATGTCCATTTTCCTCCCACAAACATCTATAGGGAATTCCAACTCCTGGCTAAAGTTTATTGGACTAAAGATGAGTAACCACATCGAGTAAAGCTGATCAAAATACTGTGTTTTGGTCTTCAGTGAGCAGATGACCTAAACCAGGCCAGGGAGGGTCCTTCCTTAGGATTTGAAAAACTTATCCTGGGGAAGAGGCTTACTCCCTTTCTAAGACAGAGAGGTGGGGAACCGATATGTTTGTGGCATAATTCCCAGGAAGAAGTCAGTACAGGAGAAACAGAGATGGGAGATGAAAGACGACTCCAGGTGGCATTTGAATCTCTGATCCCTTGTCTGCAAGGCCCAGGTGTGCTCTTGCCATCTCAGAACCAATGAGCTTTCCAACACAGATTCCTTTTTGCCTAAAATAGTTTTGACTTGGGTTTCAGACACTTTACCAAAGGAGAGAGACCTCACTCATACAATGACTTCAAATAAATCTTGTTTGAATTTGTATTGTCAAAAGCTTTATTACCTCATTTATATTGTCAAAGGTTAACTTCATTTCCCCCTTTTTAAAATATATTAACATTCAGTGTTATATTCACTTGACACATCCAATATAGCGATTCAACAATTCTATCCATTTCTTAGTGCTCATCAAGATAAGTGTTCTTTTGATCTCCTTTATCCATTTCACTCCTCTTCCTACCCATCTACCCTCTGGCATCCACCACTTTGTTCTTTGTTTGTTTGTTTAAGATTTTATTTATTTATTCGACAGAGAGAGAGAGATCACAAGCAAGCAGAGAGGCAGGCAGAGAGAGGTGGGGAAGCAGGCTTCCTGCTGAGCAGAGAGCCTGATGTGGGGCTCCGTCCCAGGACCCCGAGATCATGACCTGAGCTGAAGACAGATACTTAATGACCGAGCCACCCAGGTGCCCTAGAGCTCATTCTTTTTTATGGCTTTTTAATTTTTTATGACTAAGTAATATTCCATTTTATACATATATATATATAAACTCATATAAGTATATATATCATATAAACATATATAAGTATAATATATGTAAAACTCACAGCTTTATCCTTTCATCTATCAATGGATACTTAGGTTGCTTCCATATCTTGGCTATTATAAATATGCTGCAATAAACGTAGGGATGCATGTATCTTTTCAAATTAGAGTTTTTCTTTCTTTGAGTAAATACCCAGTAGTAGAATTGCTGGATCATGTGGTAGTTCTATTTTTAGCTTTTTGAGGATCATCCATACTGTTTTCTACAGTGGCTGCACCAGTTTGTATTCTCATCAAAGTGCATAAGGGTTCCTTTTTCTCTATATCCTTGTCAACATTTTTGTTTCTTGTGTTTTTTATTTTAGTCATTCTGACAGGTATGAAGTGATATCTCATTGTGGTTTTGATTTGCATTTCCCTGGTGATGAGTGATGTTAAGCATCTTTTCATGCATCTGTTGGCCATCTATATGTCTTTGGGAAAATGTCTGTTCAGGTCCTCAGCCCATTTTTTAAATTGGACCATTTGTTTTTTTGGTGTTGAGTTGTATAAGTTCTTTATATGTTTTCAGTATTAACCCAATATTGGATATACCATTCGCAAATATTTTCTCTCATTCAGTAGGTTGCCTTTTTGTTTTGTTGATAGTTTCCTTTGCTGTGCAAAAGTCTTTTGTTCTGTGGTATAGTCCCAGTGATTTATTTTTGCTTTTGTTTCCCTTGTCTGAGGAGACAAATCTAGAAAAAGGTTTCTATAGCTGATGTCAAAGTAATTGTTGCCTACATTTTCTTCTGGGAGTTTTATGGTTTCAGGTCTCACATTTGGGTCTTTAACCCTTTATCCTTTAAATCCTTTAAAATGAAGTTAACTTCATTTTGATAAACATTTCAAATATTGAACCCAGGGGCGCCTAAGTGGCTCAGTGGGTTAAAGCCTCTGCTTTCGGCTCAGATCATGATCCCAGGGTCCTGGGATCGAGCCCCACATCGGGCTCTCTGCTCAGCAGGGAGCCTGCTTCCTCCTCTCTCTCTGTCTGCCTCTCTGCCTACTTGTGATCTCTGTCTGTCAAATAAATAAATAAATCTTAAAAAAAAAATATTGAACCCACATCAAGTAAGGTTCAGTGACCACAAATGGCTGTTTTGTTTTTACTAATAAAAACAGCATTTGGGGCGCCTGGGTGACTCAGTGGGTTAAAGCCTGTGCCTTCGGCTCAGGTCATGATCCCAGGGTCCTTGAATTGAGCCCCGCCTCGGGCTCTCTGCTCAGCGGGGAGCCTGCGTCCTCCTCTCTCTCTGCCTGCTTGTGATCTCTGTCTTTCAAATAAATTTCTAAAAAAACAGCAGTTGTCCAAAATGATTTTTTTCCTACTTATGCCTAATATCAGAACATCTATCCCAGGTAATCTCCCAAGAATCTTTTTCATATTAACAATCTGAGTTTAAATTGCATTTCCCTTCCTTACTTTCCCCATCACATTATTGCTCTGAGTGTATATTATCTTGTTTATTTATTAAATCATCCATTCCTAAAGAAACAAATAAATGGTTTGTAGGATAAAGTACATATACTTTCTTAACTTTCTCCCCTTTAGTTACAAATAATCTACCAAGTGCTTGCTCAAGCCTACACTTTCTCTAACAGTCATTTTGACAGGTTTTAGTGTCTACTCTTTCAGCTTTTGTAGTCCTTATGGGTAGTAGAACCCTTAATATTTGTGTTACCCGGACATTTGCTGAGTTTAAGGACAGCTATACAAGTTGGTTAATGGCTTTGTTCTTTAAAAGGAATCTGATTGGGGCACCTGGGTGGCTCAGTGGGTTAAAGCCTCTGCCTTTGGCTCAGGTCATGGTTCCAGAGTTCTGGGATCAAGCCCAGAGTCGAGCTCTCTGCTCAGCGGGGAGCGTGCTTCCTCCTCTCTCTCTGCCTGCTGCTCTGCCTACTTGTCACCTCTGTCAAATAAATAAATAAAATCTTCTTTTAAAGAAAAAGGAATCTGGGGGCACCTGGGTGGCTCAGTGGCTTAAGGCCTCTGCCTTCGGCTCAGGTCATGATCTCAGGGTCCTGGGATCGAGTCCCACATTGGGCACTCTGCTCAGCAGGGAGCCTGCTTCTTCCTCTCTCTGCCTGCTTCTCTGCCTACTTGAGATCTCTGTCTGTCCAATGAATAAATAAAATATTAACAAAAAAAAAAAGGAATCTGATTTTGGTTCAATGCTTATAATCATTAATATATTCAATGCAGTGTTAAGTCATTGTGTTCTATAGTTTTTCATTGCCTGCCTCAATAGAATTAGCCCATATTTTTCTTCTTGGGGATTTACCTTTTCCCCATTCTGAGTCTGTGAGGTCTCAATGCATTCCGCATTTCAAGAGTGGAGCCATGACCCAGGCCTAAGGCAGCCTGCACGTGTGTTCCTGAGGTAGTTGCATGACCTAAACCAGTGCAGCCTGAGGACATTGCAGGATTTCTATGAATGCCACAGTAGATATGTTTTTCCTCTCCTTAGGATATGAACTTAAGGGTCTATGAGGTTGTTATTTCTGCAGCCATCTCATGAACATGAAGGGGTTATCTGAGAATGGAGTCAACCTAAAAGACATGGAGTCAAAAGATGGAGAAAGAGAAACCCAGGCCTAGTTACTTGAATCAAAAATTAACTTTTTGCTTAAACCCATCTGAATGAGTCTTTCTGTTACTTATAAACAAAAGGATCTTGACCAATGTAATAATGGTCATGTGAAATTCACTTGAATAAGAGGAAAAATTAGATAAGTACATATATATCTGAATTTTTTTAGAGCAATATCTGAGAGACAAATGAAAACTCGGACTATTGGCTGTGTCAGCTTGTCCTACATACTTGCCAAAATTAATCATCTAGAAAAGCATAAGAAGCTAGGCTCTGAGTGTTCTAAAAAAAAAAAAAAATCCAGTAAATTTCTTGGGATATCCTGAGTCTGAGAGATATAGCCCAGCCCTGTAAAAATGCATTATAGTGAGAAAAGTTCTGAGTAGTGATCGCGAGGTACAGGGAAGCCACAGTTATCACAAGGAGTCATAGGCTCCATGGATGGAACTTAGGTTATTATGCTCAGCGAAATATGTCAGGCAGAAGCAGGAAAAATACCATATGATTTCACTTACATGTGGAATTTAGGAAATAAAACATTAACATAGGGGAAGGGAAGGAAAAATAAAATTAGTTGAAAATAGAGGAGGAGGCAAACAGTAAGAGACTCTTAACTCTAGGAAACAAACTGAGGATTGCTGGAGGGGAGGTGGGTGGGGGGATGAGGTAATTGGGTGATGGGCATTAAGGAGGGCACTTGAAGGAATGAGCATGGGGTGTTGTATGCAACTGATGAATCACTAAATGCTACCTCTGAAACTAGTAACAAACTATATGTTAATTGAATTTAAATAAAAAATTTAAAAGAATGAGTCGTAGGCTCATAGAATTTTAGATCTGGAGGAGTTAAAATCACCTACTGTTTAGTAATACAGGGGAATGGACTCGTGCCATTTTCAACAATGTAAGTTGAAATACCTGGTTTAAGTTAATCCTTAAACAACTGAAAATTTAAATATATAAACACAACGGTTTTCCAGTCTCTCCTACTGACTAAAGCTCTACAGTACAGGAGAATTTTTAAAAAAGATTTTATTTATTTATTTATTTATTTGGGAGAGAGAGAGAGAGAGCAAGAGCAGGGGGAGGGGGAGGAGAGGCGGGGAAAGGAGGGCCAGACTCCATGCTGAGCCCAGAGCCTGCCCATGATGATGACAACGATGGAGGTCATCATCATGGGCTCCATCCCAGGACGCAGGATGCTGACATTATGACCTGAGCTGAAGTCAGATGCTTAACTGACTGAGCCATCCAGTACAGGGGAATTTTTTCTTGGCCGAGACTCATCAGGTCTTGAAGGACATAGAAGTTTAACAAAGAAACTCTATCTCTTTTTCTCCTATTTCATCCTATAATTCATATAGTGGGATGCATCTTCTATTTCTCAAAGCAATCTTTGAAGAATGTAATATATTTTGATTCGTATTATTTGGGAGGAAAGATGTGGAGTAGAAAATAGAAGAAATTTAGATTTAGCAGGTTTCATTTGCATCCTAGCCCTGTCTATAACTGTGTGAGCTACTAGCTTAAGCCCCATGAGGGCATAGCCCAGATTTGTCTTAATTCATTGATGTACACACATGGCCTTATTGTGTCATAATATCTGGCACATATAACAAATGCTCAGTAGACTTTTGTTAAATTAATATCTAGATTTTGCATGAGTCCCTTAACATTTCTTTGTTAGTTAGTCTAACCAGTACAATAACCACCAAAACTTCAGTGTCTGGACACAACAAAGGTTTATTTCTCACTCCTGTTACAGTGGAACTTGGGTCAGCGAATGGGAGGAAAAAAAAAAAAAATCTCTGCTCCACAGTGTCATTCAGGGAACCCAGGCTCCTGCCACATGGTGGTTCCTCATCCCCTGCGGCTTCAGGTCCTCTGCTGGACCTGGGGACTTAGATCCCGTGCATCTAATGCTCTGATGGCAGACACAAGAGAAGAGTTAATGTGGGGAAGAGAGGATTGTATGCCAAGTTTTGGTCAGCCCAGAAAGTGAGGGGGGGCGCTTTTTGCCACATTCCATTGGCCAGAACTCAGTTCTCTGCCAGCACCCCCCCCCCGCCCGCCCAGCTTCCAGAGAGCTGAGAACTGTGACCTTGTGGTGTGTCCTGCAAAGGGAGAGGCTTGAGCATTGATGAGAACAAGCTTTCTCTGCACCACGCTTTGAGCTCCAACTTTTCTTCTGACAAGAAAAATTAATAATTGCTGTTTGCCAGCACTTTATGAGGATTTAGTGAGGCAATAAATGTGGAAATGCTTGGTGACATGCTAATCAAGTGTTTGTAATGAATATTTCCAGGTAATTTTGTTCCCTTTACCTCTGCATTTCCTCTGTGAAATGTGTAGGCTGATATGCTTTCTGAGAATCCTTTCCAACTCTGAAATGATTAGATTTTGTCGTTCTTTTAAACCTTCATGAAGCAGGTGCCCCTCTGACTTTGTATTGGTGCCTCAGGATTCTAGCACACGTGATGTGACAACCCAGTCCTGCCCCCAAACCTTCTTCCATTGCTTAATATTGCCCATGTTCTTGTGGAGACATAACCTAATTCTCATCTCATTTTAATTCTGTTCATTCTAACTATAGATAAAAGATAATTTTTGCCTGCCTATTGCATCAACCAGTTCCAACCTGCTCCATTTCCTAATCTCAGAAGAATAATTGTAGATTTGGGAAAGATAACCTAAGAAAGCTTTTTAACAGATTTGAAATAATTAAAACAAGCACGATTACTTTAATCCTGTCTTCAAAGAACCTATGTAATAGAAATCTGGTTGGACCCATTTCCTTTGTCTGTGGTTTCCTTAGTGCTCTTAGCCCAGTTTCCCATTTTTTTTTTTCCTCCAGCTGAATTTCATTTGTGGTCCATTGACAACTGCTTTGCACAGTTCCTGGGGATGTCAACAAGCAGAGGTCTGAATTGTACTTAAAGGCTGATGAGGGGCTGATATGCACTGATGTTCAGGAGTATACTGGCCCCTTCTTATCCTTCTCCAGACCATAGCCAGGGGACTCTTGTCACATGACAAATTCCATGACATTGCTGTGCTTTAAACACTTTATAGTATGTACTATACTTAAAAAAAAAACCAAACACCCAACTTTGATATATGTTACACAAATAACACAACGCACAGATGTTTAGTACAGTTTGAGGAGTTTCGGTAATTGAATGTGCCTGGGAAGTCACCACCCCAAACAAGATACAAAACATTTCTTTTTCATATCTTTTTTTTTTTTTTAAAGATTTTATTTATTTATTTGACAGAGAGAAATCACAAGTAGATGGAGAGGCAGGCAGAGAGAGAGAGAGAAGCAGGCTCCCCGCTGAGCAGAGAGCCCGATGCGGGACTCGATCCCAGGACCCTGAGATCATGACCTGAGCCGAAGGCAGTGGCTCAACCCACTGAGCCACCCAGGCGCCCCTCTTTTTCATATCTTTTTACTTGAGAAAGTTCCCTTGCTCCCTTACATGGTCATTGGCCCCTCCCCGTCCTTCACTCCAGACACAACCACTTTTTGATTTTTATCACCATGGATTAGTTTTGCTTGGCCTTTGGATTTGATACAAATATAATCACAGAGTGTGGACTTTTTATACCTATTTTTACTTAATGTAATTTTTTTTTAAAGATTTTATTTATTTATTTATTTATTTGAGAGAGAGAGAGCATGAGCAGGGGAGAGAGGGAGAAGCAGGGTCCCCGCTGAGTAGGGAGCCCAACTCAGGGACTCAATTCTGGGACCCTGGGATCATGATCTGAGGTGAAAGCCAATGCTTAACTGGCTGAGCTGCTCAGGCGCCCCCTCAATGGAAATTTCTTGAGAGTGTTCCATGGTGTTGTGTTCATTCCTTTACATTAAGTATGACTATTGCCACTATCTCTTTATCCAGTCTTTTGTTGATGGACGTTGAGATTGTTTCCAGTTTTAGACTGTTTTAAGGCTGCTATAAATATCTAGGTCTTTCGAGGTCGTAAGTTTTCATTTCTCTGGGGTAAATAAGAGTGGAATTGTCAAGAAATACGGGCTTCGACAATCTAAAGACCAATTTAGGATGAAGACCGAATCCCCTGCATGGCCCTGATCATATCTCTGGAGTCTGCACATGCCCCCTTCTCCTCACTCTCTGAACTTAAGTCCCTCTGTTCATGCTTTTCCCTCTGACAGAAACACAGTCCGTCCCACAACTGCCCGCCATCCCCATTAAGCTCATTCCGTATCGTACGCATTCATGGTCTGTGTTCTTGATGCCCTGGCACTTACCAAGACTACGGTTTTATATTTATGGGCATGATCATTTGTTTAGTGTTTCTCCTCACTCAGGAGCAAGCTCCACCATTTTACTCGCACAGTGTCTGCCCAGCCTAGTTTCTAGCATGTACTAAACATTCAGTACCTCGTTGATGGGTGAAGGAATGGTGGTCCTTCTTCACCCACCACATATTCTGTTCTCCTCTTTGGTAAAACGACTTTTGGTCAGCTGGAGAAGAAAGTCTGCCCTCGTGGGGGGTTTTGCTACAACCTGGATTGAGTCGGGGGGAAAATCCCAAGCAGTCAGTTCCCTTTAGGTGGCCTGGCTTCCAGGAAAGAGAAAAGCTTGAATTTCAGTCTTCATACCTCTTGTCCTAAGCAGACCATTTTAAAATAAAAATTCCTGCTCAGAGGGGCTTCTGATACAAATAAGACAATAAGGCAATGCAGTTAGCAGATATTCTCCCTCAAACTAGACCAAAGGGGACTTGCTCCTGGTTCTGTTTTTTCCCCCTAGTGTATCTTCTTGAGCACCATGTACTGGGGACATTCTCAGGGTGGCGCTGGTTCTCTTGGAAAGCAGAAATTTTTCTTGAGAGGGAATGAACTTATTCCAGAAAATACTAAAGGACCAAGTGCTATGAAATGAAATTTACTTCTACGTTGAAAGGAACCTCTGTGAGGTATTTTTATCATTTGATTTGCCAGAGCAGAGATGCTTGATGAGCTAGGACGGCTCATTAACCCCACTGTTCTGTTATGGTGAGCCAAGCTATCCAGGGATGTGTTTAGCTACACATTGTGCCTCCCCCACAAACCCCAATATGGACAATAATGAAGATGATTACTATATTCTTACATACCTGATGCTGTATTTCTCATGGATGATTTCCTCTCCAGATTGACCTCTTGTCTGAACAGACGAGTATATGGATACTCTCTATTCTTTAAGTGTTTTTTCCTTTGCAGAAAGAATGTGGAAATGTGATCCTTAAAAAATGAGTGTGGGGGCACCTGGGTGGCTCAGTAGGTTAAGCCTCTGCCTTCGGCTCAGGTCATGATCTCAGGGTCCTGGGATCGAGTCCCGCATCAGGCTCTCTGCTCAGTGGGGAGCCTGCTTCCCCCCTCTCTCTCTGCCTGCCTCTCTGCCTACTTGTGATCCCTCTCTCTGTGTTAGATAAATTTAAAAAAAAAAAAATCTTAAAAAAAAATGAGTGTGGTACAGAAAGGACTAGAGGTGTTCAAGAAAACAGCCTGATTACTTTTATTGCCATCTGGAAGTAAAATTATTTTAAGAATCAGCAAGCCTCTATAGAGGAATGGATTATGCTCTCCTGTCTTTAAATAGTGGTGGGTGATTCCTCGGTTGAAGAGGAACTGGGAAAGTCAGAGGTGATAATATGCTTTGGAAAGCCTGCCAAAAGTATTTATCAAAAAACTTAAGTGTTCATACCCTTTGATCTAGTAATTCCACTTGTAGATATCTGTCCTGTAGAATTAATCATAGATATGGACAGGCATCTATTACAAAGAAGATCAATACTGCATTACTTATAATAGGGAGACATTAGGGATGATCTAAATGTTTAACAAAAAGAGAATGGCTAAATTAACTCTGGGCTCTGCTTATTATAAAATGTTATGATATTAAATCACGTTTGCAAAGAGATTTAATAACATAGGAAAATTCCCCTAGTGAAAGAAGCACGTAGGGGTACTTGGGTGGCTCAGTTGTTAAGCGGCTGTCTTTGGCTCAGGTCATGATCCCAGGGTCCTGGGATCGAACCCTGCACTGGGCTCCCTGCTTTGCAGAAAGCCTGCTTCTCCCTCTCCCACTCCCTCTGCTTGTATTCCCTCTCTCTCTGTGTCTCTCTCTGTGAAATCAATAAAATCTTTTAAAAAAATAAATAAATAAAAGTACTTGGAATAAGGCCTGAAATATTGTAGGTACTCAATAAATATTTGTTCAATCAACACATGAATGGATTACTGCCAGAGAAATGAAGGTTAACATTTTTTAAAACTATAGGTAGGGTTAACATTTCTGGAAAGGCATTGTAGAGGGGAGAAAAGGAGATAAAAACAGTTCTCTCCCCTAAAAAAAAAAAAAAAAAAAAAAAAGGAAGAAAGAAAACATACCAAAAAACTTGATCTTGAATATAGGCCAATGGAAAAGCCTTTCTTCCAAGACATTTTAAGTGGAAATGGAGTCCATTTGCCGTACTGGAGGTGCTTTCCTCTAAAAATGAGATTTCATTAACTTAATAGTTCTTGAGCACTTCTTCTGCGTGCCAAAAATTTTGCTGAGATGTTAGTTTGAGGAACTTTTCTAATTTAAGAGTTTCATCCTTTTACCGTTTTGTTAGGTGAAGAGGTGGAAATATTTTTACCTCATTAAACAGCCTCGATTCCAAAGACCTAGACAGAGTGCCTGCCGCAGAAGCCTATTTCCTACACTTACCCGCTAAGGTTAAGACGGGCAGCTGTAGGCATTCTTGAAAGTGTTTGCCTTGTACATTTTAGCACAGTTTTTAAAACTGGCTCACTGCCATTCTGCGCTCCAGCTTGTGATGCTTAAATAGCAGATTCAAATGCGGCAGATATAAAAGTGTGTGTGTGTGTGTGTGTAGGGCGATGATGGGGAGAGGCCCCAGAAGGAAAACCAAAAAAAGATATGTGTGTTGGAGGCCATGCTATGAGCCAAGGGCTGCACTTTTTAAGTGGAAATCAGGGGTCTACCTACAACAGGAATGTTTCAAAACTAAGATCAGGACAAAACCATTGTCAACAACCAAGGTCACCCTCAGGGGTACATGAGCTCTGAAGTGTATTACACTGGGCTTTACTATGTGGGAAGACTCAGCTCTGGGAAGTGGAAGAAAGCATTATAATTTTAGAACCCCTCTTTAAGAAAAGAATATGATTTGGGGATACCTGGGTGGCTTAGTTGGTTAAGTGTCTGCCTTCAGCTCAGGTCATGATCCCAGGGTCCCAGGAGGAGCCTCAGTTTGGGCTCCGTGGTCAGCAGGGAGTTTGCTCCTCCCTCTGCCTCTCCCTCTGCTCGTGCTTGCACTCATTCTCTCTCTCTCTTTTTCTCTCTCTCTGAAATAAATAAATAAAATCTAAAAAAAAAAAAGAATGCAATTTTAGGATATAAATACTGTAAGAAGGAGACACAACGGTGCTTAAGAAACGTTTGAATACATCCACCAAACCTTACTATGTGTATCCCCAACCCAATGTTTCCTTTAGCTAGATCCCATAATGTCCAAGGCCCCTCTCCGAAGCTCTCTGACAGGAGAGAGTTTGTGGAAGGAAGGAAAACCAGAGAGCAAAGACAGAGATCTTAACTGATTATGGTTAAAATACCTTAATTCTGCAATTAAAAAAAAAAATTCTGCAAATTTATCAAAACACATGCCCCATGTGAACACATTATTAGGACTGCTTCTAGGGCCTTTACAAGTTAGGGGCCTTGAAACTCAAGCTTCATTAACTTTGGGATAAATCCTCCTCTGACCGTGCCCCACCCCTAGCATTTTTTTTTTTTTAAGATTTTTTTTATTATTTTTTATTTATTTGAGAGAGAGAGACAGTGAGAGAGAGCATGAGCGAGGAGAAGGTCAGAGGGAGAAGCAGACTCCCCATGGAGCTGGGAGCCTGATGTGGGACTCGATCCCGGGACTCCAGGATCACGCCCTGAGCCGGAGGCAGTCGTTTAACCAACTGCGCCACCCAGGCGTCCCCACCCCTAGCATTTTTCTGCAGATTAAATCAGACTAAAGTTAAAGACAGCTAAAGGGATGAGTAGAAGGCAGAAATTATAGAAAGGCCACAGTGGGGACTCATCACATACTTTTTTTTTTTTAAAAAGATTTTATTTATTTGGGGTGCTTGGGTGGCTCAGTGGGTTAAAGCCTCTGCCTTCAGCTCAGGTCATGATCCTAGGTTCCTGGGATTAAACCCCGCATCAGGCTCTCTGCTCAGTAGGGAGCCTGCTAACCCCCTCTCTCTCCCTCTGCCTGCTTCTCTGCCTACTTGTGATCTTTATCTGTCAAATAAATAAATAAAATCTTAAAAAAAACGACTTAAAAAAAGATTTTATTTATTTGACACAGAGAGAGTAGGCAGAGGGTCAAAGGGGATGCACATTTGACACTTTAATACCACCAAACTGACCTACAGAAAAGTTTTGGTGTCCTGCCTCCAACAATGGTTTGTTTCTCTCAACAAAGAGTGTAGTTCTTTCCAATCTCTGGATACCTGCTGTGTGACAAATAGCCTATTGTCAATTATATTGCTTTTTTGTTATTATGGTAATGGTTAGTTTTATGTGTCAACTTGGCTAGCCTATGCTGCTCAGTTTTTTGGTCAAACAGCAGTCTAGATGTTGCTGTGAATGCATATTGTAGAGAAGATCAACATTTAAATCAATAGATTTTTGAGTAAAGCTGACTATCCTTCATGATGTGGGTGGGCCTCATCCAATCAGTTGACAGCCTTCAGAGAAAAGACTCTGGTCACCTTTTCCCTGGGGCTGGAGCCTGCTGTCCTGCCCTGCATGTTTTAGACTGCCTGTACCCACATGAACCAATGCCTTAAAATAAAATTCCAATTCCTAAATATGTACTTATCCTACTGATTTTGTTTTTCTGGCAAACTCTGACTGATATAACTAAAGAAGTCGCCCCACTCAACTGTTCATTAGCCACCTGTATTTCTTTTCTCTTCTCTTTTCTTCCTTCTTTCCTTCTTTTCATCCTCTCTCCCTCCCTCTCTCTTTCTCTGTCTTTTCTTTCTTTCTCTCTCTTTTCCTTCCTTCCTTCCTTCCAACTATCTCCTTGTCTCCTGGTTGGCTCAGTTGGTTGAATGTCTGCCTATGGCTCAGGTAATTGGCTCAGGTTGAGTCCCGCATGGGGCTCCTTGCTCGGTGGGGAGCCTGCTTCTCCCTCTGCTTCTGTGGCTCCCCGTGCTTGTGCTCTCTCTCTCTCTCTCTGAAAAATAAATACATTAATTAAATCTTTAAAAAAAATTATCTCCTTGCCCTGTGCCTGGGTCTTTCTTAGACCCTCTGCTCATGCCTGACATGAGGTATGACCTAGGGCCCCAAAGTGATAGGCTCTGCAGTCTATGCCCTGATTTTCTGACTAGGAACTTATACTTCAAGTGATTTAATGGAAACAAATAGGTTGAATAAATAAAGCCAAGTAATTGAGAGTGCTGCTTAGTTAAGGGAACTTACTTAAAAACTAGTTCCTCCTTCATCTATCAGTTAACAGCCAAATTTCCTGTTGTTTCTCTTCTCTCCCTCGTAGAGGCTGATGTCATCACAGCCACGTAGCAGAACAGTTTCCCACAGCAATGGAAGTTCTATGACAGCATTGGGGTTACAAAAGCTGGTAAGGAAATTTGTTATCAGTACTTACTATCAGAAATTACAAAGAAAATTAATCTTAAACTTTCTGGGAAAGGAGATGTTCAGTGAAACTAGAAATTTTTCTTAATTTACTCCACAAAGAAAGCCTGTTTCCTGTCTACCAGACAGAGAATACCCTACAACTTCAAGTTACCAGAAAAATAGGACTGGTCTAAGAGACAGATAGTCCTACTTAAGAATCTGTGCCAAAATGGTGACTATCTTCATATAGGATAGGCTGGCGAATGGGCTATTTTTCAAGACCAGACCTGTCCCGAGAAAGTTTTAAAATTTCCTACTTTCTTTGTCTTAGGTGAAATCTCCTAAGCAGGGGTCCCCTGTCACCCTCCATCGCCCTGTTATAATGGAAGCAGGATGTAATAGTTTTGTATGGCTTCTATAACAAATTACTACAAGCTGAGGGAGAGGGAGGGGTGCTTTAAACAACAGAAATGTGTTGTGTCACAGCTGTAGAGGCCAGAAGTCCCAAATCAAGGTGTCAGGAGGGTTGACTTGAAAGTCACAGCTGAACTGTGCTAACTGGGAGGGGCAGCTGCTGTGGCGAAGAGGAATGCTCATCAGAAGGAAGGGAGCCGAGACGTCGGAGCAGTGTGAAACATCAAGACGAACACAGTGGGGAGGAAGGTGCTGGGTTCAATCTGGACGCGCTGACTTGTGACGCAACCAGTGAGACGCCCAAGCATGATGTCCCTTGTCCGTGAAATGTGGCAGCAGGCGTATCATTTTTCCACTTTGGCAAGAACACTTTTCGTGGAGTGTGGGGGTATGGGGACTAGCAGAGGGAGTTGAGGAGTGAATGGGAATTGAGGGAAGTTGAAGTCGGGCAGGTCAGAAGCAGGAGAACTAGCATCTGTTTGGGAACCTTCTCAGCTCTGAGGACAGGTAGCCTTTCAGGAGCAGAGGCAATGCCCTAAAACAGTACTTCTCGGGCGCCTGGGTGGCTCAGTGGGTTAAGCCGCTGCCTTCGGCTCAGGTCATGATCTCAGGGTCCTGGGATCGAGTCCCGCATCGGGCTCTCTGCTCAGCGGGGAGCCTGCTTCCCTCTCTCTCTCTCTGCCTGCCTCTCTGCCTACTTGTAATCTCTCTCTGTCAAATAAATAAATAAAATCTTTTAAAGCAGTACTTCTCAAAGGCTGGTACCAGACGGGCAGCATCCAGGGTCTGGGAACTTTACTAGCCCTAATGGGTCCCAAACTCTATGTCTGTGGTTAGGAAGCCCTCCAGGTGGTCCTGATGCCCGCTAAGGTCTGAGAACTACGTGTCCGGAGCATGGGAGAACAAGTATGACAGAGCTGGTCGGGCCTTGTGTCTCAGGGAGGCATCTGCACATGGTGTTAACACGCTTACTTCAGCTGGGCTTGCTTGGAAACAGAGTCTGATTTGGGGTGGGAGGGTGAGTCAGCGTCTTGGGCCCAAGGGCACACATCTTTGTAAAGCGAGCCCATGAGAAAAAGGGCTGGTTCCCTCTCAGGGCAGGATCCCTGCTGCTTAAGGATGAACTACACCTGTTCCAGTCTTTCAAGCAAATCAACCATCTGACATCTTCCCACTCCTCTGAGCAACAGCAGAGGAAGCAGCTCTCTTGAAGGATGGGGCTGGGGTTCTGCTGGAGCTGTCCCAGAGTGGCATTTCTTGCGATACTTGCAGAGCCCCTGGGAGATGTTAACCAGAAACTCGATTTGCTCTTTGACTTCAGTCTTTACGGTTGAAAACCTTTCTGAAGTGGATCTCTGTCTTTTTGTCGCTGTAGAGACGAGAGCAATATCTAAAATAGCCAAGTTGTGAAAGATTTATTATCTTTACAATGCAGAGTGGGTTTCAGATGAGCTCTCCGACAGTATCGCTCTTACTCTCTTGCATTCTGATCTGTTTCCTTGAAAGGAGAGATTGGGTTGCGTGGAGTTGCTGCTGATTGCTGGGATTTGCGTGTGGCACCACACCCCACGTTATCCATGGCACACTCTGTTACCTGTGTCCGCGTCTGATTTCCCCTTAACAGCTGTACATGCAAGTCATCTGCCCTGTGGGCAAATAACAGGAAGTATGGCACCGTGTAAACACAATGAAGACAGTGCTGGGTAGTTCATGGGTTTACCTCTAAAACCTAGAACTGTAACAGGACCCGATAAACATTGTTGAATGAATGAAAGAATATGGTTATTATAATTGGATTTGGGATCATCTTGGAATCTATATAGGTCTAAGGGTCACCATTCTGAGCACTAATCCCTGCTCTCTGGAACCATAAATTTAGAAAGAAATCTTACTAATCCTGGTAACTTCTGGAAAAAGCTTTCAGAAAATTTTTGCAGAAATCCTTGAAATGACCTTTTTATGTACTTTCCTCTATCAAAACGGAGGGTGTCAGTGATAGGATTGGATTAGTCCAATTCTTCCCCCACCCCCTTGGAATGCATCCAGTCTTCCATGTTGCTCTACAGTGCCCCCCACTGGAGGGATCAGAGTATATGTCCCCCATTCACTGGTGTCGGACTTGGCATATGACTTGCTTTGGCCAATGGAATACATGAGTGGACATGAGCCGAGCAGAGACTTTAAACGTGCTCCTGTAGTTTGGCTTGGCTTCTTGTCTGGCCCTCCACCATGAGGAGAACTGTCCTGGGCACCTTCTGGTTCAAGGAAAATGAGAGAAATGTTGAGTGGACCCGATCCCAATCTGTGGCCCAACACAGAGCTGTCCCAGCAGCCCTACAGACCTGCGAGGAAGAAAAAGAAATGCTTCCAATATGCCACAGAGATTTTGGAGTCATTGTTAGATAACAGTCTCACAGCAGAAGCCCAACTAATAACAAGCCCTTCAGGTGGATCCTAGCAAACAGATGTTTTCCTGCTTTTTTTTTTTTTTTTTTTAACTTTCGGGATGCTGAGGATGACAAAGAAGAGGCTAGAGAGGTCAAAATGCTGAACATTGGTGTTCAGTCCTGACGCTCAAATCAAGCCAGCAAAGACTAAACAAAGTACTGAGCAGGGCTCAGCTGGGTAGCATGAAAGAGATCTTATTCTAGCGGTCTCAGTGTTTTGGAGATTGGAAGTTCCAGAGAGTAGCTCCCTGAAGAAGCAGCAGGAAGAAGAGACCTCGTTTTTTAGGACTTTCTGGCGAAGGTGAGCCCAGCAGCTACCTCCCGGCAGCAGGGAGGATCGCTGGCATCTCAAACAGCCCCTACAGAAAGGGCTCCGAGAGCTCAGGGAGCGGCCCTGCCATCTTCAGGGCAGATGAGCTGCAATCAGCAATTTGGGGGATGAGCGGGGCCCCTTTGTTCCAGGAATTCCAGTAAAGTCCCAAACCTGTCCTTTGAGCCGGGGTTGTTGAGTGGGACTCCCCCAGAGTATGTGATCCAAGAGTGAGAAGGGGAGGTTTCCGGTGGCAGGTGGAATAGCACTCCAGAAGGGTCTGTATCCTAATCCTGAGAAACCAGGAACAGGCCTCACGGCATGGGGGAATTAAGGCCAGGCAGGCAAACAAATAGACCAGAGCAGATGAAACCTGGTTCCTTCACTTCCTCGTTGGGTAACCCTAGGGGAGTTACTTAACCTCTCTGTGCCTCAGAAAAAGAGGATGATACCTATCTATCTGATCGAGTTTTTATGAAGATTGATGTTAATACATATGACCAAGCATTGTGGCTGGCCTATGATTAAGACTCAAATGTGATCGGTTGCTATTAGGACTAACACTACTGGGCAGTATGTGTAGTGATTTGTAACCCTTGGGTCTAGAGCCACAATATGTGGGGTCCAAGTTGGCTCTGTCACCTAGAACTTCTCTGCTTGGGCAAGTTATTTCACATCTACCAGGCTCAGTTTTTTCATGTGTAAGATGATGACGTTGAAGTTACCTCCCTCACAGAGTTGTGATGAGGCATTAATCAGTTAATACACCGGAAGTCCTAGAACAATGCTGGCAGATCCAATAAATGTTGACACAACATCAGCGTTTGCAGCCATCCAGAGTCCCCATCGCTCTGGATGGTGAATAACGAAACCACCACCACCATCCAGTCCGTGGCTCCTCATGGGACCATGAAGACCTTTTAGGCTGAACCATGGCCAACCATACTGTGGGAATCACTGGAACAACACCGCGTCTCCTCCTGTGGGAAGCCAAGTCATGGTAGCCTCTGGGGGAGATGCACATATGATATATAAAAAGAAAGGAAAGTGGAAAACTAAGTTGTCAGAAACACACAATCAGGAAAGACTCGTACATGGGACGCAGAGAGCCTGCGTGCCTCTCTTTTTTCCCTACTCTGCGATCACATAGCCTTGGATTTGCCTTGGAGTCAGTGTTTTTACACTTTGTAACATGGTCGGAACATTAGGTTAAGGAACCTTGTCATTTTCCTATTCCGAGCTGTCCACTCAATAATACCAAGAATTCCCACTTTGGGAGATAATGACAAGAAGTAAGACAGCCCACTAGTAAACAAGCAAATCATTTCATGGCAACAGCTGCTTTAATCAAAACTTTCTGGTTCTCCCTCATCTGAACCCACAAGGAACGAACCAATCCGATTGGAAAAAAATATTTGTTTTATCTTTGCCACATTTATTTACTCTTAGGGACTATTTAACTTGATCGGGCAGAAAAGCCGGAAAGAATGGAACCATTCGAGGCACCAAGCTGCTGTGTCTCTCTGGCCTCCGACGGAACCGGCTGGAGGGACAGCCGCACCTGCCTGTTCCCCAGTCGCATATAGAAGCCTTTTGCCCTCGTCCTCATGCCAGAGAATCGCGCTGTTCGTGCACCCAGTTTTGGGGGTGGAGGTGCAGAATGGAAATTAGAGAAAAGAAGTCAGCCACTTCACAGTTCTGCCCAGCTGTGTAAGCGATTTCAAAATACGAAATAGTCTTTCCACAACATTTTTTGACAACAGCCTGTGTGTAAGGCATGGTGAAGGTGTTACAGGGAGGCCAGGATAAATTAGATGCGGATTCGATCCCAAGGAGCGCCAAAGGTCACACCAAGGACGCACGAATACCTGTGAGGAGTGGAAAGCTCCGGGCGTGTCCTAGGTTAGAGCCAGGATCTCACAAGGACGCTTGTTTCCTGTGATACTGTCCAAGTGTACACCTGGTACAGCTCTCCTGGGACCTTTAGAAATGATTATCTTTTGTCCGCCAATGAGACGAGCCCTGTGGGGGCCTAGCTAGCTTCAGGTTGGGAGCTGGTCAACAGAAAAGGCCGCCACACGACGAGAGGCTTAGAACTTTCGGCCCTGCTCCCCCACTGCCCGGGAAGGCACAGGGGCAGAAGATGGAGGTCGGTCCCCAGTGACCAGTGATTGAATCAACCATGCGGACAGAATAAAACCTCCACAGAACCCCTGGACCGTGGTGTTGGACGAGCTTCCGGGGTGGGGAGCACATCTCCATGTCGGAAGGGGGGCATGCCCCTTCGCCCCAGAGGCTCCCACTCTTGGGATCATTTCACTTCTCACTCTCTGTGCCTCTCACTGTTGGTTTGTATTTTCTATAATAATCTAGAATAGTAAGTGGAGCCCTTTCTCAAGTTCTATGAATTGTTCTAGTAAATTATTGAACCCAGGTGGGGAGCATCGTGGGGACCCCCCCCCGCAATCTGTCACCCATTAGGCAGAAGTGCTGGTCACCTGGAGGCTCCACTTGCTGCTGGCATTTGAAGTGGAGGCAGTCCTGTGGGACTGAGCCCGTTAACTTGTAGGATCTCATGCTAACTAAGTCCAGGTATAGATAGTATTAGAATTGAATTGAGCTGCGGACACCCAGTAGGTATTGGAGAATGGGTTCGTGTTGGGAAAAGCCTTATATTCGGTATCAGAAGTGGAGTCAGAAAATGCCACGCAGTCTCACAAAGTTGTTCCAACTTGAGGTAAGAGGAATGAACCTTTATGTCCCATATCAGCTAGCCACTGGCTATGGGCTTCCCAGGGGGAGACTAACCTCCCCAATATTTCTGGGCAAGGTGGCTCCCATGGGTCAAGGGCAACTGTGCAGGGGAGGGTACAGCAGTAAGCCTGTAGCAGCCAATCTTTGCCGAAGTCATGGGCTGGATAGACCTGCCGGGGAAAGGGGTTCTGGACAGCATACACAGCACTGATTGCAAAGTTGCATTCCAAGGAAGATAGGAAACTGTTGGTGGAAGTTCCCAGGAGATGGGAATTGATCCACTGACATCAGGAGGCTGTCGTTCAGACAGTAGTTCTCCCCTATCTCCCAAAATAAAAGAGATTCCTTGAAACAATCATCCTAGGAGCTCCTGCCTGAAGATTCCAGTAAGACATAGGTGATTGTATTAGCCAGGATTCTCCAGAGAAACCATACCAACAGAAGATATGTGTATGTGTGTGTGTGTGTGTGTGTGTGTGTGTGTGTATACTCATACACGTTGATAGGATTATGGATGCTGGGAAGTCTCATCCTCTGCTGTCTATAAGCTGGAGAACTAGGAAAGCCAATGGTTTAATTCAGTCCAAGTCCAAAGGCCTAAGGAAAGGTGTTGGGATATGTGATGGTTCTAAGTGCCAGGATGAGTTGAGAATGAAGAGTGTGATGCCCGAAGGTGGATGATAGACATCCTAGCTGAGGCACAGAACAATTTCTTCCTTCCTCTGCTTTTTTGTTCTATTTGGGCCCTCAACAGATTAGACAATGCCCAACCACATGGGAGAGGAGGAAAGTGGTCCTTCACTTGGTCTACCCATACTCATCTCTTTGGGAAATACCCTCACAGACACCAAGGAAGAATGTTTTCTCCGGTATCTGGGTGTTTCTCTGCCCAGTCACTTCGATATCTAAGATCAGCCATCACAGTGATGCAATGGAAAAGTACTTAGGGCAGAATTGACATGGTGCCTACCTGGGAGTATCTGAGGGAGAACATCTGGAGGGCTCCTAGGATGAAAAATACAGCCCAAAATGATTTAAAATGAAGTTTTGGTTTGGGGGTGAGACTACCATCTTTATAGGAAACTAAGACAAAAACAAAAACATAACTGTTTATTGAGCACCTACTCTTTGTCAGGTGCTATGACTTTTGGGCTCAAGCTTTACAATATATGAAGAAATAAATGGTATTGTATTATTTATAAATTGTGTTATCACCATCACACGTACCATCTTATTTACCTCCCCACGACATTCTTACGTGGGAGAATTATCCCTACATCAGAAACAAAGACACTGAGACTCAGAGAGTTAAATAAAGTGCTTATGGCCACTCAGCAAAGGAGCGGGGTTTGGACTCCCAGAGTTATTTATTCAGAGAAGGACAAAGAGGACATCGAATTCTCACCACCCCTCTGTCCTGTTCCAACAGGAGTGAGTGGAAACACGTCACTTTCTTTCATCAAGATCAGATTATGGCTTCCAAAAGCACAAGACACAAGAGACACTCCCGTGCAGAGTGAACAGCCCCCATCTGGGGCGCCGCTGTTAGTCACAGTGGTGTGTCCTCTCCTCAGCAGCTGTCCAGGAAAGTCACATAACATGCACTCAAGAGAGAGCCCCTGAAAGAAGGGGTGAGATGGGGGTATGGAGTCATTTTAGGGGGAAGTAGGAGGACTACCAGGGCACCTGTCAGCACAGGGGGAGATCAGTCAGGAAGGGGGATTCTAGGGATGTATCTAGAGTATGGCTCCTGGAAATAAAATGAATCATACCTAGAAATCTTTTTGGAGCTGCTCTGACAGAATGGAGCCCATTCAGGCGTTGGGACAGCTTTGCTGGAGAGTGTTTTCACCATTGTGTCCCTGCGCATAAGCCTGGTGTAGGTACACGGTGTTTGCAAGATTGCCTGCCTGCCCTCTCTCTCCTCTCTGCCAGATAGGAGCTGCCTGCTCGACTACAACCTCCTCACCTCAGATCAATTCTGCAAACATTTAGGGAACATCTTTTCTCTGCTGGGCCCCGTGCTAGGAACTAGGGAGCAGTAACCAACAGTAAACGGTGGTGGTTGTTTATCAACACCCTTCTTAGAATGTCCACCTCAAGCGAGTCCCTTGGTTCTCTGTATTTTAGCTTCCTCATCAGTGAAATGTGATAGTAATAGGACCTACCTTGAATAATAGGCTCTACCTGTAACTGTGAAGTCTAGATGGAGTTCCTGTATCAGGGGCACCTGGCTGGCTTAGTTGGTGGAGCGTGTAACTCTTGATCTCAGGGTTATGGGTTTGAGCCCCGTGTTAGGTGTAGACATGAGCTTTAAAAAAATCTTTAAAAAATTTTAAAAAATCGGTTAATACAGCAAAACCCTTAGGTACTTTATATATTAACAGGTATTCTTCTGATAAACATTAGCCCATATTCTTATTACTATTATTCTGCTATTACTGATATTACTAGTACAGTTACTACAGTGAATAAGACAGATAAGATATGGTCTTTGGTTTATGGAATATAAGACTAGTGGGGAAAACAAGCAATTACAATGAAGTGGTGGGTGTTCACTTACCCAGAAGCTGAGATGCCCCGGGAACATTCAGAGGAGGCCACAGGCTTGGGTGGTTACCGAAGGCTTCCCAAAGGAAACAATGACTTAGCTGAGACCTGAAGAATGAAGAGGCCAGTGAAATGACAGATAAGAAAAGGTCCTTGCAATGGGAAGAATGTAGGAGTGGTATTTTTTTTTTATCTGTTTATTTTTATTTCTTAAAATTGAGATATAATTGACATATAACATTGACATATAACATATAACATTGTGTAAGTTTAGGGTAAACCACAGATTGATTTCATACATTTATATATTGCAACATGATTACCACTCGTGTCCTGTAATATTATTTCTTTTTTGTGGTTATAGCAATCAAGATCTATTAAGAGTGCTATTTTTTAAAAAAGATTTTACTTATTTATTTAACACACAAAGATCACAAGTAGGCAGAGAGGCAGGCAGAGAGGGGAGGGGGAAGCAGGCTCCCTGCTGAGCAGAGAGCCCGATGCAGGGGCTCCATCCCAGGACCCTGGGATCATGACTTGAGCCAAAGGCAGAGGCTTTAACCCCTGAGCCACCCAGGCACCCAAGAGTGCTATTTTTAATCTGTTTTTGTACTAAAGGTAAATCAGTATCTTTTCTTATCTGTAATTTCACTGATCCTGAACTATTCTCTTTCTTGAATCACTTGAATTAAGGTGGGGGTTGAGAATATGTGTTGAGACCTTTAAGTAGTAGGGATTAAAAAAAAATCACTCTTAACCTTTCATATTTGTCTTTCTAGGGTGAGCACTGTACCGGTTCCAAAATTTGGGTTTGAGGCAAGGAAGGTTATTCAATGATGGAATCTTCCAGGTACATTGACTTCTTAGACTGAATAATGTCCAAATTTCAGCATTTCCTCCCTTTTTGTTCCTCTCCAAGTTAGTTATTCTTCAGTTTTACCTTTTTAAGAGTCAGGGTTATTAGGGAATAATTTACATAAAATAAAATTTACACCTTTAGAGTGTATTGTTCAATAAATTTTGTCAGTTGTATACAGTCATGTAATTGCTGCCTTGTTCAAGATGTAAAATCTTTCTACCAAATTCAAAAGTCTCCCCATGCTCTTTGTGGTCAGTCTCCTCATCCATTCCCATTTCCTGGCAACATCTAATCTGTTTTCCAAAAAGTCATGTAAATGGAATCTTATAATATCTAGCCTTTTGTGCCTGGCTTCTCATACTTAACCTACCGCTCTTGAGACTAATTCAAATTGTTGCATGTGTTGGTAGTTTGCTCTTTTTTCAAAATTTTCTTAAATTGTTGAATATTATTTTATGGTCTGGATGTAGTACAATTTTTTAACTTCTTTACCTGTTGCTGAGCATTTGGGTTGTTTCCAGTCTATAGCCATTATGACTAAGATTGTTATGAACATTCATGTACGGGCCTTCGTGTAGACATATGAAATCATTTCTCTTGCATAAATACCTGGGGGTAATATTGTTGTTAAACAGAAGCAGTGTATGTTTGATTTTATAAGAAACCACTAGGCTATTTTCAAGTGGTTTTCCCCTTCTCACCAGCAATCTGAGAGTCTGAGTTGCTTCGTATGCTGGCCAGTGTTTGGTAATGTCAATCTTTTAAATTTTAGACGTTCTAGTGGGTGCACAATGGCATTTTATCATGTTTTAATTTAGATTTCTCTAAATTCAAATTAGCATCTTTTAATAACTAATTTGTTTATATATATATATATATATTCTATGATGAAAGTGTCTATTTAAATATTTTGACCATATTTTAGTTGGATTTTTATATTTTCTTCTTGAGTTGTAAAGGTTCTTTATGAGTATTCTTGTATCTAGAATGTCTACTATCAGATACAGAATTTTCTAATAGTTTCCCTAGTCTGTAGTTTAAAAAAAATTTCTTTTTCCTTTTTTTAAAGGTCTTATTTATTTGAAAGAGAGAGAAAGTGAGCGAGAGAGCGCATGAGCCCACGCAGGGGAGCAGCGGGCAAAGGGAGAAGCAGATGCCCCCACTGAGCAGGGAGCCAGATGCAGGGCCCTGTCCCAAAATCCCTGAGTGGAAGGCAAATGCATAACTGACTGAGCCACCTAGGCATCCCTAAAAATTTTCTTAACATTGTCTTTTTAAAACAGCTTTATTGAGAAATACTCACATTATCTTTTGAAGAGCAGAAATTTTTCATTTTGATGAAGTCCTAATGTATCAATTTTCTCTTTCTTTCTTTCTTTCTTTTTTTTTTTTTTTACCTTTTGTGATGTTTGTGTCCTATCTAAGAAAACTTTGCCTGACCCAAGGTAACAAGAGTTTCTCCAGTATTTTCTCAGAAGCTTTATAATTTTGTCTCTTTCATTTAGGTCTATGATCCATTTAAAATTAATGTGTGTGGGGGCGCCTGGGTGACTCAGTGGGTTAAGCCGCTGCCTTCGGCTCAGGTCATGATCTCAGGGTCCTGGGATCGATTCCCGCATTGGGCTCTCTGCTCAGTGGGGAGCCTGCTTCCCTCTCTCTCTCTGCCTGCCTCTCCGTCTACTTGTGATTTCTCTCTGTCAAAAAAAAAAAAAAAATTAATGTGTGTGTATGGTTTGAAGTAAGGGCCAGGGTTCATTTTTCTGGTGTACGGATGTCCCAATTGTTCCTGCACCATTGAAAAATGATCCTTTCTTCATCAAATTACTTGTTCAAAATCTGTTGACTATATTTTGGTGGATCTATTTCTGGACTCTAGTCTGTTTCCCTGATCTGTATCACCATCTTTAAGTCGGTACTACTCTGTCTTGATTACTATAGCTTTAGAATAAATCTTCAAGGGGCTCCTGGGTGGCTCAGTCAATTAAGTCTCTGCCTTGAGCTCAAGTCATGATCCCGGGGTCCCAGGATTAAGCCTTGCATTGGGCTCTGTGCTCAGCAGAGAGCCTGCTTCTGAGTATCCCTCTGTTGCTCCCCCTGCTTGTGCATTCTCTCTCTCTTTCTCAAACAAATAAATGAAATCTTAAAAAAAAAAAAAGAAAAGAAAAGAAAAGAAAAAGAAATAATCAAATCAGAGTGAATCTTCTACCTTTGTTATTCTTTCTCAAAAATGATTTCTAGGTCCTTTGCATTTCCTATAGAATCAGTTTGTTGATTTCTACAACACAACCGAAAAGGTTGTTGAGGGTTTTTTTAGGATTGTGTTGTAGCTATAGATTAATTTAGGGAGAATGACAGCTTCACAGTATCAACCCTTCCCATCCATGAGCATGGCCTGCTTAGTTTTCCTTAACTTTTTTCAGCATTAAAAATTTTCTTTTTCGGGATGCCTGGGTGGCTCAGTTGTTAAGCATCCACCTTCGTCTCAAGCCATGATCTCAGGGTCTCAGGATCCGGCCCTACACTGGGCTCCTTGCTCGGCAGGGAACCTGCTTCTTCCTCTGCCTGCTGTTCTCCCTGCTTGTGCTCGCTCTCTTGTTCTCTCTCTCTCTGACAAATAAATAAATAAAATCTTAAAAAAAATTTTTTTTTCTTTTTCATGTACCACTCTTGCACATATTTGATTACATTTATCTCTAACTATTCCATGCTTTTAAACATTTTTTAAAAACCTTTTTAACATTTTATATTTCCAATAGTTTGTTGCTAATGAATAGAAAAATGATTTATTTTTTGTACTGACCTTGTATCCTGAAACCTAGCTAAACTCACATATTTATTGTAGTAACAATTTGTACTTTTGATCCCTTAGAATTTTCTATGTAGATGATTATGCTGTTTGTAACTGAAGACATTTTTACTTCTTCCTTTACAATCTATATACTTTTATTTATTTTCTTGTCCTAATGCACAGGCCAGCATCTCCATCACAATAGTGAAAAGAAGTTGTAAGAATGGACATTCTTGTATTGTTCCCAATCTTAGGGGGAAAGCATTTAATCTATTACCATTACGAGTGGTGTTAGCTGGGTTTTTCTTTTGTAGATAAAGTTTGTCAGATTGAGGAAGTTTCCTTCTAAGTTTGCTGAAATTTTTTTTGTGATGGATGTATGTTGACTTTTATAAATGCTTTTTTTCATATATTAAAATAACTATATGATTTTACTATTTTAGTCTGTTGTGTTTGTGAATTACTGGCTGATTTTGAGTATTGAACCAGCCTGAACTTCCTGGAATATATCCAAATGGGTCATTCATATATTATCTTCTTTATATATTCTGATTCAATTTGCTAATATTTTATGATTGTGCTTTTGAGAGATATCAGTCTATAGTTTTCTTTGCCATCTTATCTCTCTTTGGTATCTAGAAAGATGCTGGCTTCCTGAAAGGAATTGTGAAATGCCCATGTTTACTTATTAAGAAAATTTTTTGAAGAATAGGTATTATTTCTTAGCATTTGGTAAAATTTACCAGTGAAGCTTTCTGAATCTGTAATCTATTTCTTAAATAGAGATAGGACTATACAAATTATGCATTTTTTAAGCAGGATTTAATGTTTTATTCTCTTGCAGCAACTATCTTTGTGTGAGACATTGTCATAACTGTCTTCTGATTTCCCAGCTGTTATCAGTGATATTTATTTATTCATACCATCTCTATTTATTATATCATCATCATTATCCCACCTTTATTTGTGTCTATTAAATGGCTAGAATCAACAGACTACAATAGAACTAATCTGCTTGGTAATGAGTGTGGGGCAGGGGAAACTAGGTGCTGGTGGCACAACAGAAAGCATGGTAGACGTTGGGCTACTAAGACGATGTCATGAAAGACAAGGATTTATCTGATGACATTGTGAGACAAATTTGCCTCTTTTAAGTATTGGTTTTAAAAATGGGAGGGAAGGGGCACCTGGGTGGCTCAGTGGGTTAAGCCTCTGCCTTCAGCTCAGGTCATGGTCTCAGGATCCCGGGATCAAGTCCCACATTGGGCTCTCTGCTCAGCAGGGAGCCTCTTCCCCCACCCCACCACGCCTGTCCTGCCTGCCCCCGCCTGCCGCCGCCTGCCTCTCTGCCTACTTGTGATCTCTCTCTGTGTTAAATAAATTTTTAAAAAATGGGAGGGAAGAAAAAAGGAGATTTTGAAATAAAAGCCTTCTCAGCAACACTGGAAAAACCAAAGGGAAAATGACAGGACTTTCCAGCACGATGTTTCCAGAGTTATTTAAAAAAAAAAATTTTTTTTTTTAAATTTTATAAGAAATAAGACTTCATTTTTGTGTTTATTTTAGAGTTATTGGCACATACTAAAGTGTAACAATTTCTTCATTGTTACAAACCTGACCTTCCTGGAATATATCCAAATGGGTCATTCATATATTATCTTCTTTATATATTCTGATGGCTTTATATATTTATATTTTCCAAAACAAAGGAAACTATCCTTCCCCCTTGACTCTTTATCACTTGCTTTTGTTCAAATACTGTAAATAACCTTTGAAAATATTACAGACACATTTGTTGGAATAGCACTTTAAGTGATTTGAAGGACCTATTTAAAAAGTAACTTACCCTCCAAGCTCCTTTTCCATTTAAAGTGTTTTCTTTGTTCATATTAAACCCTATACTGTTTTCCTAAGGACAGTTTGTTTATAAGTACAGAAAAACCTATTTAATCTACTGTGGCTTTATTTATTCACATGCACACTGGCATTTTTTTTTTAACCACTAAGTGTTTTAAGAATAAAATCGGGTATAGGCTATAATATATTGGTGAAGAGAGATTGAAGCCATCATATACAGGGGAATCGAAGATTTTACATTGGTTTCCATTATCTGGGGCATGACCGTTGTCGTTTGAATGTGCTAGGTGAGCACGCTGGCCTTTCAATGTGGAACATATATGGAGGTTGTCCTGTGGCTCCCAGTGGTGGTGACTATTTGTATTATTCCGGGTTGCCACATGCCTTAGGTTAAAGTTAGCCTCATCCGTGACTGCCAATCTCCGGACTGGTTCACTGGGGGCTGGTGCTTCTCAGAATTCCATGACTAAGCCAGGAGCCGTGTTTGTTATTTACTAACAGGTATTTCTTCGGACTGCTCCACTTACCACATCATCATTCCAGGCCCTGACCTTTGTGAACTTCTCTGGAAAATCAAACATACCTAAGCCGCCCAGGCTTGGGTCTAATGACACCGACAGTTGCTCTTCGGGAGGCCGTGGAACAGGGCTGGGAGGGTGATTTGAATGAGAAGGAAACCCAATGGTCATGGAATCCCTATTTTTCGTGGGAAAACAAGAATCCAGAGAAGTTAAGGGACTTGATCAAGATCCCCTCTCCTGTGATGCCTTTCTGGACTTTCCAAGGTGTTTTGGAGTGGTGCTTCCTTCCTAGCTGTTTGCAAAACCAGTGTGTGCTTTTCTCCATGACTTTTAACCCTTTGTTAGAATGAATGATCAGCAGCGTCTCTCTCACTAAATGGAGACCCTCTTAAGAGTGGGCTGAATTATATTTGTCCCAAGGCCTGGAACATTTAAGTTCTCATGAATGTTTCATTAGTGGGTGAGTCCCTCACGTGCTGTCTACTGAGTACAATAGTTGTGACATCAGGCTCCAGGAGATTAAGGAGAAGTTCTAAAACAGCTAAGTTCCCCTTGGTAGCAGACCAGAGGCAAAAGGCAAAACCACAGTTTAGGGTGAGAAGCACATCTAGGTGGGGAAGATGAGGATTCCAGGCACCCAGGCTAGAAAGAAGGGAGAAGCAGCATTTCAGTTTCCTTACTTGTAGATGCATTCAATTCATTCATTCATTCATTCAATAATTTTATACTACTAGGGGCCAGCAGCTTCTTTAGGCACTGGGAACACAGTAGTGATTTTATAGACAAACTCCCTGCTTATATTCCAAGGGGAGAGAGACATGAAACAAATGACAAATAAAAACCATTATCATGTCTGGTAGTAGTAGGTGCTGAAATGAAAAACAAAGCAGGAGAAAGAAATGGTCACTGATAAGAAAGGGGAGGCGTCTCTGTGTAAGGCCTGAACAAAGTGAGGGAGCGATTGCATGCGAATTTCGGGGAAAGAGCATTTCAGAGAGAACAAGTACAAAGGCCCTGGCTTAGGCTTGGTGTGTTTGAGAAATGAAGAAGTCAGAGGATTAGAGCATTGTGAGGGAGAAGAAAGTAGATGAAGAAAATTATTCTGCACTACTGAAATAATGTCCTTTCTGGAACCCATCTTATAATTGATGATTTTTTAAAAGATTTTATTTATTTATTTGTCAGAAAGAGAGAGAGTGAGCACACCAGCTGGTGGAGCAGCAGAGGGAGAGGGAGAAGCAGGCTCCCTGCTGAGCAGGGACCCTCCCCCCAACATGGAACTTGATCCCAGGACCCCAAGACCATGACCCGAGCTGAAGGCAGATGCTTAACCAACTGAGCCACCCAGGTGTCCCATAATAGATGATCTTCTGACTGTATAGACCAGTTGCAATAAAGAGAATCCCTACCATGAGGAAGGCAGACTTTCTCTCTGGAGCAGGATATCCGTGGCAGCCATCACCCTTAGGACAGGGTTCTCACCTGAGGTCAAGAGGACCCTCGGGATTCACAGTCAGCCTTCAGATTGTCCATTGATTCCCTGAATCTGTGCTTCCAGAACATTTTTCTGCAGAGAAAGTCTTGGATGGAGCCTGTATGCAAATAGGCATGCAAAAGAATGAAATGGGTCAGGTATGACAACATGGCCACCCTTGGCTTATTAGACACACCAGAATGTATTTCACTTTCTTGGAGAAATAAGGTCTCTCCAATTGGTCTTGAAATTTCCAGTCCTTTGAATCTTTTATTTCCCTGCTTTGGGTAGAGACTTGGGTCTCAAGAAGTAGTTCTTTACCATAAGAGAGACAGCAGTGCAAAGGTGATGACAGATGACAAGTAATGTTTAGTGTTGGGAAGCCAACAAGGGATGGTGAGGACTGTGGTAAACAGGAAGGCTATGGTGAATGAGCCTTTAATAGGGGCAGCCACAACCCCGCTTCAGCTGATTACTGCCTTGAGGGAATGGATCTCCCTCAAATCTGGATCACTTTGGGGGTGAAATCTCCAGAATTTTAATTTGATTTATTTAAAAAAAGAATCTTGGCTTACCAACCCTAACAGTCTGAAGGATCAAATATGACCCATTCTTGTCCATAGACTTTACTAGAATTTCTGAGAGATCTCTGACCTTATACTAAAAGCTATTATCCTAGAATATGATTCCCCTCAACTTCTGTGCATAGAAAGATGAAGGGGATGGCCATCTCCCAAGCTCCTGGGTCCCAGAAGTCTAGGGGAAAGCCATCTTCCTGGCTTTTCCCTCTTGCAGTCCCTGACCCAGAACACTGAAGCCAGTCAGGACACCAGGAAATGTCCTCCGTTATGGGGCTCGAGCAAGCAGGACATTGTAAAAGGGAATTGGTACTGAGAAGCACCAGAAGAGAAGTAAGAGATGTTCATCATGTAGATGATGGCTCTCTTCTTCTTCTCAATTCTCTTCCCATTCCCTACCATGCATTCCTCCCCATCCAACTCACCACACCCCATAAGAGCATCTTTGATTACAAGTTACAACAACCCAAATCACACAAGGTAGAGAAAAATTAACTCGTTAGCTTTGGTATCTGAGAAGGTCAAGGGTGGGGCTGCCCCAGGCATATTGGAGTCAAGTACTCAGGAATCGCTTCCTCTCCCTCAAACCTGAGCCCTGCTTTCTTCTCTGCTGCTTCCATTCTTTGATGGGCTTCCATGCGGCAGAAAAGTTGGCTTCCATGGTCATTACTCCCCATCATCTCAGAAGGGAGGGATCATTCCTCTTGCAGCACTTATATCAAAATCCCAAGAGAATAACCTGCTTAGGCTGTGATTCTGGAAAGAAACCCCATGTCCAGGAGAACGAGTTACTTCTGTTGACTAACCTGTGTCCTCTGCTCTCTAAAGGCATGGGTTCCAGAACCGCAGGGATTTGTGAGGGTGGGGGATGTGTGGTGGTGGTTGTGGTGGTGACGGTGACCTGGCCAAATTTAAAAGGAAGAGATGGTGGCAATGATCATCCTGTAGCTCCCCCACTCCTAAGACAAGAACTGAAAAAACTCTCTGCAGCTCGGCAAAAGCTCAGTGTAGAGCGCTTGCCAACTCCTGTACCAGAACATCTGCATTGCACACCAAGGACAGCCAGCCTGAGGCTGGCACGCCGAGATGTTCGAGCCTCAGCAATTCTCCAGTGCAGACAACAGAAGGCACCCTCCAGCTTTGTGAAAATCACCCTCCCTTCCCTCTTCAAGTAGCATGATGCTTCCCCACTGCAGCCAGGCATCTGCCCCACTGAACAGAACAGAGATGAGATAGAGATTGACAGAGCTGCAGATAACGAAGTATAGTGATCATATTCTATTGTCACCACGGCCCTATAAGGTAAGTTCCAGTATTATTTTTTTTTAATTTTGTTTTTTTTGACAGAGACACAGCGAGAGAGGGAACACAAGCAGGGGGAGTGGGAGAAGGAGAAGCATGTCCCCCGCGGAGCAGGGAGCCCAATGCGGTGGTGACGACTCGATCCCAGGACCCTGGGATCATGACTTGAGCTGAAAGCTGATGCTTCATGACTGAACCACCCAGCTGCCCCGTAAGTGCCAGTATTATCTCCATAAAATGCTGACTGATTTGCCTAAGTTCACTCATGTAGCAAGTGATGGCAGAGTGAGGACCCATGCCTGGGCAGTGCAGCTTGAAAGCCACCTGCTAAAGCACTGTCCACCCAGCCACTGGCTCATCCAGTGGTCACATGGAATGGTTGCCACATGCTGGGGACTGTTCGAGATGCTGAGCCATAGCTGGGAACAGTGCAAATCCAAATACTTGTCCTCATGAAACTCACATTCTAGTGCAGGAGAAAGACAGGAAACCAGACCAGTAATTAAGATATAAGCTAGGTTAGATAGTGATCAGCATTAAGGAGAAAACTGGAACAGCGAAGAGAGAGAAAGGTGTGTGGAGGCGGCAGGTCGATTCTGAATAGGGTGGGCAGGCAAGGTCTCACTAAGGTGGCCCTGAATAGAGGTCTGAGGAAGTGAGGGAGCAAACCATACGGTTGTCTGAAGGAAGAGTGTGCTGGGTCAGGGAGGCAGCATGGGAGGCTTCGAGGAAAGAGCAAGGGCAGTCTGTCTTGGGAACGGCAAGGAGTCCACTGCGTCTTAAGCAACAATTAAGGAACAGAGCAGGAGGGGACGAGATCAGGGAGGTAAATGGAACCAGATCTTGTAGGATGTTGTGAGTGACTCCTTGGATTTTGTTATTCACTCTGGGGTGATGTAGCCATTTGGATTGGAGCAGAGGATGGACGTGCCATGGCTTGGTTTAAACAGGATGATTCTCACTGCTCTGTCAGGAAGACTGACAAGGGACAAGGGTGCCAGCAAGAGGCTGTAGCCGCCAGCTGGGCTGAGACTGGTGAGCCAGGCTTGGGCCAGTGTATGCTGAAAATGTGGCAAGGGCTTCAGTTCTGGGTTCACTGGGACATCAGAGTTGAAGGACTGGCCAACACGTGGGATTTGGGCTGTGGGGAAAGAGCAGTCAAGGATGACTTGAAGGCTTTTAGCCAGAGCAACTGAAGTCTAGAAATGACATTTTTCAGAGATGGGGGGAAATGAAGGAGGAATTGCTTTTGTTTTTGTTTTAAAGGGAGGGGTTGTTTTAAGAAATCATCAGGTCTCAGTTTAGGACACGTTAGACTGGGGATGTCTATTAGATACCTGGAAGGCATTGCTGAGTGGCCGGTCTGGGAGCTCAGGAGAGAGAGCCATCAGGACTGGGGTCCTAAGCTCTACAAACTATACTCTGCTCCCTTTGAGTCATTGAAGACATTGATCCATATGTAGCTTTGGAAAATGATAACTCTATCAGAAATACTGGAAAAGGGGGCATCTGGGTGGCTCAGTCGGTGAGGCTTCTGCCTTTGGTTCAGGTCATGATCCCCAAGTCCTGAGATGGAGCCCCACATCTGACTCCCTGCTCAGCAGGGAGCCCATTTCTTTCTCTCCCGCTCCCCCTGCTTGTGCTGTCAAATAAATAAAATCTTAAAAAAAAAAAGATACCGGAAAAGCATTAGGAAATCCAAATTTAAAAATTCGCCCATATCCTGCCACTCTAAAAACAGCTGCTTTCACTTCTCCACATTTCCTTCTGCTTTTGCCCACAGGCCTACATAATCGTATGAAGTAGTAAGCATAGCATAGATACAATTTCATATTCTACTTTTTCTCACTTAAACATGATCCCATAAATATTTTCCTAAGAGGCTCCCCTATGTGTTTATCGGGGATTAAAAAGGCCAACAAAATGCTGGACATGGCTGGAGACATTTCAGAAACAGAAGTCGAAATCTTACTTTGCTACACAGTTTGGGGCACCTATACCTGGCATTGTGCTCACTGTAATTTTTGTGGACGATGACTCTGTGGAGGTAGACTTTGAGCCGGGACCTAAATGATGAGAGCTGGCCACACACCCAATCTGAGGAAGGGCATGCCAGGAAGAGGGAACTGTGTGCAAAAGAGGGAACAACACAGGTTAGGAGGCAACAGGAAAGCCCATTAAGGAGGGTTGCTGGCAGATTCATTTCAACTGACAATTAAGTAGAAATTTATCTTTGTAAAATGTATATCCTTCACGTGGGATTCTCTAGAAAGGAATAGAAGCCATATGGTATAATTTAGAATACACTGAACCCTAGTAGATGACTAGTAGTTCTTAAAGATTCCGGGGGGCCACAGACTATACACAAACTCTACATGGAATCTGATTTGTTCATTCATTCATCCCAGCCCCTGAGCCAGGACTGGATTCATTTTTTATAGAAAAGGCCGAGGGTCCAAAGACAGTTAAAATGACTTGGGCAGAATCATTCAACTACTATATAGGGAGTTTTAACTAGGGTTGAATTAGCTCTGCCCTCCCCGTGGAAGTCTCTAAAAAAACAAAACATGATTCCATGCACATGATTCTATCGTCGACAAAGCCCTTCGTTAGCTGAGACATGCCCCCTCAGTTCTTGGCTCACCTGCCTACCATTTGCTTAGTTATTTACTCAAAGGCTGGAAAATTGTTAAAATTTCTCCCTGACTCCCGGCCCCGGAAGGCAGGAAGCTGGTTTACGTTCCCTCCTAGGGCCAGCAGGGGGGGCACCAGGCACAGTTTGTGAGCTGCGCCTCCCCCACGGCTCCTCCCCCTTCCTCGCCCAACTTCCCCATAGCCCCTGCTACAACTCCAAGTGGCCATTGACCTTTCAAGCTTTTGAGCGCTGATGCAATAGAATAGTATTTCAAAGAAAAATGGTTATCGAAATTTTGGATCCGGTTTTCCCTTGAGTGTTAATGGTTTTCCAAAAAGTAGGTCACATTTAAAGTAGGTCACATTTTGAGAAGGGCATGCCGGCATGGAGCGGAGTTCCAACTGAGGCCAGGTGGCCTTCCACCGGGTGGGAGGAGGTGAGGGTCTCCGCGCAGGGAAGTGACGGGATCTTCTTTCCGAATTCCCAGCCCCTGGGCGCCAGGGCGGCGGGAAATCACCGAGGCAAGAGGTCTCGGGACGGCAGGCACCGAGGCGAGCCGCCCAGCACCCCCGGGGCGCGCGGGTAAGGGCGCCCCCCTCAGCAGCCAGTGCAGGTGAGCGGCGCGGCCAGCCGGAAGGAGACGGTGGAGCGGCGCGGTGAAGCAGGAGCAGGAGAAGGGGAGGAGCCCGGCGGGGCTGGTGCGGGAGCCGGCGTGTGGCAGCGCCTGGGGGTGGAGACTGAGAGCCGCTAGAGCTGCTTAAGGAGGCGCCGCTTTCCACCCGCTCGCCGCCTTCTAGGACCGGGGCAAGGGTGCCGCCTCCGGGCCGCTCCCCCGCGAGCGCGAGTGCCTAGAAAGGGGCCTCTCCAACTCCATGACTGTGCTGTAAAGCAAGAGGGGCCGTTGTCAGGGACCACCCATCCCGCGCTCACAAAATGTGCAGCCGGGAGGGGCGCGTCGAGAAGGCGCGGAGAGGGTGGGAGAGGCAGAGCCCCGCGGGGGGCCGTGGAGGTCTGGGTCCTCAGACCCCCGCGCACAGCAGGCACGGCGGGGGACGGGGGTGCAGGCTCCGGATGCCGAAGTGGGGACGGCGGTGGCAGGGACGCTTCTTCTGTGCGCCTGTGAGCACTGGAAGCTGTGCGGTGAAGGCGGACAGACTCTCAGGCGGCTACGCCGCCTGGCCCCGCACCGACCGCTCTGAGCCCGCCTCCCCTGCAGCTTGCGCATTAGTGCCGGCGCCTCTTTAAAGCAGAAGCGGGGGCCGCGGTCACGTGAGGTGGATTCCTGGAAAGTTCCTGGAAAGCGGCCTCCGCAGCCGCCGGGCGGGGCGCAAGAAGAGTGCGGACCCGGCCGGGAGGCGGGGAGCAAGGGAGGCGCGCGGGGGCTGGGAAGTCGCGCGCACACCCGTTCCGAGGACAGACGTTTAACTCTTGCCATGTCTCGCCGCCTCCACAGCGGCTCGCGGGCCTTGGGTTTCCCCTGAAGCATGAGCCTCCGCGCCCGCCGCTACCGGCGCTGCGCGGGCCGCGGACAGTGCGTCCCGGAGCCCCGCACGCACAGCCTCAGGATCCCCTGCGCCCGCAGCCGGGGTGCTGGAGGAGTTCGGCCGGGGGCTGGCGGCAGGTACTGGTCCGGGGAGCCCGAAGGCTCTTCCCCAAGGAGGGTCGCCGGGGAGGGCACCGGGGCGCGGCCGCTAGCGCCGGGCGGCCTGGGCTTCCGCAGTTGCAAACCGCCGGGGACGCAGTCGGAGCCGCGGCTCTGTTCCGCGGCCGGGCGCTACTGCCTGCGTTCTTAGGCTCCTTCTAGGCGTCGGGAAGTCTCCGGAGTTTCCTTCCCTGCTCCAAACTGCCATCCAAATTAATAATCCTCCTAATAACCTGATCTGCCGCTCCTCCCCGCCCGCCTGCCTCCCGCCCTAGCTCCTTCCTCCTCCCTCTCTTCTTCCCACCCCTTGGTCGCCGCCGGAGGGAAAGCCAGCAGCTGCCCAGGGTGGGGGATTTCGGAGCCCGGGGGTTCCAGGCGATGATCCCCGGCGCTTTTGTTTGCTCTCTACGCAGAGAATTCTGGCTGCCGCAGAGCGCATCCCCAGGCATCTCGTTCCCAAATTAAAAGTCAACAGGGGAAACTCGGGCAGACACCCCTCCTCTCCCGGGTCCCCCGCCCCATGTCCGCTGGGGAGGCTGCCTGGTGTGGAGGCGGCGGCCGAGGCCGAGGTAAGGGCTCGGCGATCGTGGTCTTACACGTCCAGCGGCGCTCCCTGCCGCCTGTTCTGCCCCGGCCGGGGTTTCTGCTCCGAGCCCCCGCGAGGGCCGAGCGCTTGGGTCGATTCCTCGACAGCGCCCGCGGCGGCGGCAGCTATTGCAGCCGCCGCCTCCCGGCCCAGAGAGCGGCCGCCACTGCGCGCCGCGGCGCCCCCCCACCTCTGCCCCACGCGGGCGCTGGTAAGCTGGTGGAGGGGGAGCGAGGCAGCCTCTGGGCGGGGGTGCGGCAGTTCCGCACCTTGGCGCGGCGGGTTGGCGGCTCAGGGTGCTTCGTCCCGGAGCCCCTGGGCTGTACAGAGTGTGAGATACAGGAGTGCAAATTTGGGGATGTCTCCTGTTCTTTCCTTTACAATTTTTCTGCTTGTCCTTGACTAGGGCGTATTTACTACCTTACCCACAGGTGACTCTGCTCTGCTGGTCTGCGATTTCGGCCAGTATCCCTGGGCTGGAAACACCCTGTCCCCCACCCTCATCCTGCCCCTCCCTACCCTCTTTCCCTCCGCAACTCCTGCGTCTTGGATCCCTGCTCTCTGTCCTTTCTCTACATCTGGGCCGGGGCAGTCCCTGGATGCTTGGGGTTAAATGGTGCAGGAGCATAGAGGCGGAGGAGTCCCCGGGATTTTCCACGTCTCTATTTCCCCACCCACACCCCAGCCGCAGGGGTCCAATTTGGACTGACCCAACCCCATACTTTCTTTTTGCAGGCAAACTCTGGGTGACCGCGCCTGCGGGGGACTTTGCCATCCGTCCACTGGGACCTGGGGAGGAAGAACCCCAAGCACCCCATCCCCTCCCCCTCCACCATTTCGGATACCCCGCAGACACTGACTTCCAAGAAGGACGCCTGCCCCCTCTGACCCCATCGCGGGTGGCCACCTGTCTTTGCCGCACTGATCCCTCTCCCATGACCCTGCGGTGCCTCGAGCCCTCCGGGAATGGCGCGGAAGGGACGCAGAGCCAGTGGGGGACAGCGGGATCCGCGGAGGAGCCGTCCCCCGAGGCGGCGCGTTTGGCGAAGGCCCTACGGGAGCTCAGTCAAACAGGTAGGGAGCCGATCAGCCTACACGCGTGTGAGAGGGGTGTTTCCCCAAAGACGCGGTTGCAGGCTTTGCCGGCGGGGAGCGCGGCATGGAAGCGGGGCCGCGATGGGGGCAAAGAATGGGATGGAACTAGGGCTCCTCGGTTTCCGTTCCCGCTTCGGGTCAAGGGATCCGCGGAGAGGATGCACGCAACGCCCTGGGTCCTGGGGAATGCGAAAGAAAAGTGGTTCTCGAGGGACTCGGAGGCCTAGGGGAGGACAGACCGCGAGAAGGGCTTCTTGGAAATAGCCTCATAGGGCTCTGGAACCTTTGTTTGTCGCGACCGCTCCGGGGTCGGTGCACGGGCTTGAACCCTGGCGGGAGAAAGTGCCAGGCGCCTCCCTTTCCGCGGGGAACAAGGGCGGCGAGTGGGCGCTGCGCTGCCCGCCGCTCCAGCTGCATCCGGCTCCCGAGCCGAGCAGCCGCGGCTGCTCGGGATCTTGGCGGCCAAGTTCCAAGGACCGACAGACTGCCGTGCCGGCGGCTGCCGTAGAGCTGGGAGGAAAGCGGCCGGCGGAGCCACTGCGCAGAGCGCGGCCTTCAGCGGCCGCTCGCCCAGGGAGTTGCTGGTTTCAAGGGCAGTCCTGCGCTTTGCGGGGCTCGCTCGGGTCTGAAAGAAAAAAATCTGGGAAACCACGCAAGCTTACAAAATCTGGATCCTCAAAGCTTCCGTTTGGGGCAAAGTTGAAGTTTTGGTGGTCCTGGGAATAGGGAAAAGTCACCTGCAGTTCCGGTCTTTGAGTGCGACCACCGGCTTTCCCTCCGCGGGGGCCCGGGGGATTTGCAAGTATCTGAGCAGTTTTCTGGGGGCGGGGGTGGGGAGCACACTGTCAGACTTCTTATGCAGAGTGTCTCGAAGTCCCTGGACCGCGGGGTGGACCCTGGGGTGGCGCAGGCAGATCAAATCGAGAATGCTGGGGAGACCGACGGTTGTGATTTGGATTAGGGCAAAGTCCGAGAAAGAGTTGCAGATTGTAAACTTGAAGTACTGATTATCAGTTGGGGTTTCCCTCATTTCTCAATGCCTGGTAAGGCAGTTTTAATCAAAGCAATAAGCAGAAGCTGTCGTACGGGGTCTGCACTTTGAAAAGACGTAAATAGCCGTGCTTTCCAGGGGCTTTGGACGGAGATGCAGCCCAGAACAGATATGGGGAGAGGGGGCGGTGGACACCAACCTTCCAAAAAGTTCTTTCAGTTTGTACCCTGTCGGAATTACTGGAATCGGGCCTTCCACTTTTGTAAGGGCATGACTTTTATTTCTAACTTCTGATTTATTTCTAAGTTCCTTTGATTTCACTTGGATAGTGCTAGAAGCATCCTGCTTTGTCATCATTGCAAATGTTTGGTTTCATGAGGAGAAAAATGTTCAGAGAATGTAAAGAACAGCTACAGAAAGCTAACTTTTTAAAACCGAAAACGGACTCTCAGTGTGGGTTCATGAGGTAAAAGGGACCCGCCTTCTCATTAAATTTCTCCCCCAAGTGTTAGTCTCTGGGAAACTTTCCCTCCTCCATTTCTACTTAGAGCTAGAGAAACTTGTTGCCGAGTATTGACCCTATTTTTTACAAAATTCCTTGTAATAACTATTTCACCCTCTCTCCTTTTTCTTTTCGAACAAAAACCCCAGGTTGGTACTGGGGAAGTATGACTGTTAATGAAGCCAAAGAGAAATTAAAAGAGGCACCCGAAGGAACTTTCTTGATTAGAGATAGCTCGCATTCAGACTACCTACTAACAATATCTGTTAAGACATCAGCTGGACCAACTAATCTGCGAATTGAATACCAAGATGGGAAATTCAGATTGGACTCTATCATATGTGTCAAGTCCAAGCTTAAACAGTTTGACAGTGTGGTTCATCTGATCGACTACTATGTTCAGATGTGCAAGGATAAGCGGACGGGCCCGGAAGCCCCCCGGAACGGCACCGTCCACCTTTACCTGACCAATCCGCTCTACACAGCCGTGCGGCCGCTCCAACATCTCTGTAGACTCACCATTAACAAATGTACCGGTACCATCTGGGGACTGCCTTTACCAACGAGACTAAAAGATTACTTGGAAGAGTATAAATTCCAGGTGTAAGTGTTTCTGTCTTTCTAACCTTGCCTCGTCTAGAGTCTCTCCGAATGCAGCTATGTCAAAGAGAACCAGAACGTGAGTGAGTGCTCTGGATAACTCCTCGGGATTCTCCAAACAGCTGAAGTCCATCTAATTTAAATGGGTGCCGAGGTAGCTAGGTATTTAAAGTTCCCCCAGAGATTTTCACGGGAGTGATGCTGACCAAGACCCACCCGTTAATCCTTTTCCATTAGAATCCAGTGTCCCGAGTAAAGGCTGAAAGGAACGTTTTCTCGGAAAACCTCACCTTTCTGAGGTTCCTCTCTAGTAGGTCAAAGTTCTACGCCCCGGTAGCAAGGAGAGAAGGGGATGCAGGAGCACGGAAGCAGTGGAAGGAACCCCAGCTGACACAGGCTTAGCTTCAGTTTTAGATGCACGGTGGTCAGAGTCTCCATTAGGCCGTTTTCTCTTTTTGCATTCTTGATGTACCTAGGAGTTTTGTTAAACAGATATGCTTGTTGAGTATTTATCCTTCACTTTATGCAATTAACCGAATCAACCAAAAAAATGACCATGAAATCCTGTATTTGACTTCTTACTACATGTATGAACTCTCTCATGTGAATGAGTACTGTAGTATAATCTGTTTTAAGGGAGCCTTATCTCAGAACTATTTCAAACTGGTGCACTTGGAAAAGACTTGGTCTTTTCCTTTAAGGCTAAAGACAAGAATGTCGTGCTCTACAGGTGCAACTCAATCCCTGAAAACAAAACCATGTAGATACGGACATTTGATCCTTTCAAGTAGCTGTGTCCCCCACCTGTTGCCATTGACTTTTTGGAAATGGCTGTAGAAATTTTCAAGTTGTCCTTGAATTGTCTAACCATGGACATCAGCGGTTGTCTCCCTTCTACCATGTAGAATATTTTGACTTAATTCTCTTCCAGATATAGGGGGATACCTGCCTGTTTTTTTCAAAGTGTTTATTTACTGCTGTTACTATTTGATTAGAGTGTATTAAATAAAAAGAAAAACCTTGACTTTTACAAGTTGCACTTATTGCTTTGAATTGTAGAGAACGGACACGTTCAGGTAATAGGCAGTTGCCAAGAAAACCTAGGTCACGTGAAATCAACCAAATATTTAGCAAGGTGTAGAACATGATTTACCTTTCTCCATAGTTACGGGCCGCATTTTGCATTTTGGAAAGGACGGTTTAGGAAGTACGAGAATTGTCTAGTGCCCTGGTCTTTTACACATTGAATAGGGATCACACTAAGGCCCCGGGTGCTTCCGAATACATGGTTTAGAAACCTACAAAAACTGTGACACATCCTAGTATTTTATGGGTTGAGTAGGCCTAATACAAAATAAAAATTAGAAGTTTTATGGCTTTTTTTTTTTTTTTTGTCACACAGTCTCATGACTGTTGCAGATGAAGCTCTTTCTAGAAAGTATTCATTTTGCCACGTTTGAAAAAAAAATCTCCCGCATAGTTACATACACTGGTGTGTCATTGGGAAAGTGAACGTTTGCAGATCATGTGTGTGCCCCAAAGTGAATTAGAAAATTCGGGTGTAAATTATCGTAAAATCTGCTTATCCCCAAATCATGAAAATATTAATATTTTCATGAAGTTTTTGAAAATTGGTTTTGTGCCTTCAAGGAAAACAAATGCATGCAAACTATGCATGTCCAAACAGCAGAGCCAAGCACAAAAGATTGCTAGGTGTGCCTTTGGAAGAATTTATTTGTAGCCAAAAATTTAAAGAAGAGGGCTCTTTCTGGGGTCTGGTCGATGATGGGGACCTTTTCATTAGGATCTTCAGATTCTGTGCCTAATTTGCCTCTTTGTCAGTATGGGGTGTCTGACTTTTCTGGCAAAACCTCTCCACAGGATTGGTGCCAGGGCCTTTGGAATTTCTTTAAGGTCTTTTGCATTTCTGTTCTCATTGATTCAGACTCTCTGATCCTTGTCACTGATGAGAGTAGGACGGACTAGTGGGGTATGAGTACTTAAGGGACCATGGCAAGGACCATGGCAAGGTCTTCGTAGGTCTCATTTCTAGCTGATGGTTAGTTATGAGCAAACCAGAAGATAGCAAACCCTATCTCTGGGCTGGGCTGTGCAACAATTACCTTACGTTTCAAACTTTCCTGTTCCAAGTAAGTTGATAAGCATCTGGAAACAGTCTTTTTTAGGACAGGGGAGTGTAGGGGTTGTTTCACTGTGTTGTTGCTGTTGTTGTTGTAATTACAAACATCGTTTATGTATTGAACATTGTTTATGTATCGAGCTTCTCGTGTGTCAAGTTCTCATTTCAGCATTTCACATGCATTATCTCATCTAATCACCCTGACAGAATGAGCAAAGTTCAGTGATCACAGGAGGTACACCTGATTTGTAGTGGGGAGGCATTCCAGGAACATCCTAGCCCTTTTTATTCCTGGAGAGGAATTATGAAGAGCAAATTGCTGCTGTTTCTACATCGATCCAAACGAACAAGTTAGAACAGGAGAACAGGCTGTAAAAGGGAACCCTCGGTTCCTTTTTACTGCTGCCTCAACCGGGAAGAGTATGGGTACCTTAGTTAATGTACTCTGCGGGATTCCCACCAACTTGGCCCGGTGGGGTTTTCTTCCTGGTGTGGGGGTAAGTCAGGAGAGGGTTAACTGTCTCACTTTGTTGCTGGAAAACGCTGCCAGTTACCAATCGTTGCTAGCCCATTCGACAGATAGTTGAACCAAGAAGTTAGGTACACTTGAGTAAATTATCCTCAACAGACCCAGGATAAGTCGCCAGTATTCTTTCCCTATGGAGGGCACTTTGGGGGATTAGGGTATGTATTACGGTTGTTACCGTTAAAAGAATAGAGTAGGCAGAACTTGCTTATCTCCATGGACTTAAAATATTTTGATGTGAGTTTCCACTCTGAGTGGATTTGATGAGGTAGTGGAGGTTTTTTGTTTTTTGTTTTTTTTCCATCGTAGTGGGGTCCAGGGTCTGCTTTTTAGGGACTTGGGTTTTTTTTTTTTTTTTTTTTTTTTTTTTTTAGAGCTCTGGACAGTGAAGAAAAGGCAGTTTAGCTTCTGAGCTGAGTTCTTTTTTGGCATGTCAGTAAGAAAGTCTTGACTTCATAGTAATTATGTAATCCAAATAGGTAACAGAATGGGACAGTTGTTTGGAGTGTTTATTTTCTTGGGAAGGACTTTTTTCTGCTTTTAGAAAATTGTACCCTGGTAGGAGGGTAGGAGACAGAGACGTCATCAAATAATCCAAGGGATGGAATGTCCTGAGACCGCGCCGTGCCCTTCTCGGTTGTCGGTTTAGGCACAGGGTGGTGGGGGGTTGAGTGACTGTGGTTCCATCGAACAGCTGGGCCGAGGCCTGTCTTGTCTCTGTGGTCAGGGTCGGGTCTGGGTTCTAATGCTTCAAAGCAAAAAAAGGTTGTCATTCATTCCAGGCCTTTCATTTACTAAGAGGCCTGTCGCCTCGCCCAATTTTTTATTTCCTAGAATTTTAAAGCTTGAAATCACTTTTCAGATCCTATATTTTAGTTCTGATGTTTTCCCAAAGAAGGCTTTTCAGGGTCAGGAGATTTGTCCCTACCTGCGCACACATGTATACACACACACACACACACATACACCACACACAGTTTAGCAACTTAGTGGCAGGGGCTGGTGTTGGAGCTCAGATAGTCTAACCTCAGCTTACGGCTTACGTATTTGTAAAAGCTGCATCTTTCTACCCTGTGCGTGAATGCTCAGTATTCTTTGCTACCTTGCAAGCCCTACAGTGCCTTTTTAAAATATATATATATATATATTTAAGATTTTATTTATTTATTAGACAGCGTGAGCAGGGGAGAGGAGGCAGAGGCAGACTCCCCACTGAGCAGGGAGCCCTGATGCAGGGCTCCATCCCAGGACCCCTAGATCACAGCCTGAGCCCAAGGCAGACACTTCACCCACTGAGCCACCCAGGCGCCCCCCTCCAGTGCTTTTAACATCACATTTTTCTTCCTCTGAAAATTTAGAACAGGCCTTTGGAATGCTGTGTGAGATAATACCAGTTCTTGGCTCCTTCCACCCCAACCCTGGGGAAAGCTTCTGCGGTGTTTCATGATGTCTCGACCCACATTAGAGTGCGGCATTGATTTTAACCCCTCTAGGCTTCTAATTTGTTTGCAGTTTTAAAATCTAAAACCTGTCATCCATGCTGTGTTGTGATCTCCTTTCTGCCTTCTGCACAGGGGATTCTCATGCAACTGTGGGTGCCCAGTGCCCCCCCCCCCACCGGTGGAACCCCTTCTTCTTTTCCCCTGTTTTCGGGCATGATGGCACAGTAAATTCCTGCCTGACTCTCTCGCCCTTGTGTCATAAATGTGTCTTTTAGCTCATCTGACTCAGTACTGCCTAGCCTTATTTACTCCAGTGAAAGAGGGCAATTATATTCTCCTTGAGTTGGGTAATCCGGTGATTTAGAATACCTGAAGATTAAATCGGTTCCCAATCTCTGACTCCTTTCAGGTTGTGAAACAAGTAGGGAGCCCCAGATGCCATACTTTTGTTATGGGCATTGTGTGTGTGTGTGTGTGTGTGTGTGTGTGCGCGTGTGTGTTTAATGTCGGTAGTGGGGCTGCTTCTTCACTGTTAAACTTCCCTTTGTTTGAATGGAAGGGAAATGCCCTCCCTCCCTCCCTCCCTCTTCACCTCTGTAAGAATGAGTCTGTGATCATTTTGTTTCTCTCCTCCTGCGTCTGCCTATTTTTTCCTCATATCCTCACCTTCACATTTTGATTTTCTTCTACTGTCTCTTCTATGTGGCTTGAGTCCAGGCTCCTTAACTTTACTTCTAAAGTAGAGTACCAGCTGCCGTGACCCTAGGACACCAAAAGCCCTGGAATCCCAAATGCCTAGATAGTAAGGAAGCTGAAATCTTGGAGCAGACCTAGAGATTCCTTCCTATGCCTTCAGGAGCTTTGGATCAGACTGGGTCTTCAAGTGTGGTCACAGAGAATGGGGTTCACATCAACAAACATTTACTGAGCCATAAAAAGAAAACCACTTTTTTTTTTTTTAAAGATTTTATTTATTTATTTGACAGAGAGAAATCACAAGTAGATGGAGAGGCAGGCAGAGAGAGAGGGAAGCAGGCTCCCCTGCTGAGCAGAGAGCCCGATGCGGGACTCGATCCCAGGACCCTGAGATCATGACCTGAGCCGAAGGCAGCGGCTTAACCCACTGAGCCACCCAGGCGCCCCAAGAAAACCACTTTTATAGACAACTCTTAACTCTGAACTCCGTCCCTCACTTGGAGGAATACTGCCTTGCTGTAGAGATCAGGAGCACATTTTTGTGAAGTATTCTGCGGGATGTCCTCTGTTAGAAACCCAGGGAAGGGGAGGGCAATCCAGAGTGCAAGGCCGCCTTCCCCTTCTGTTGAAGCATAAATACCACCCAAGGAGCCCCTTTCCTGTGGCAGAGAGGGTGAGACTTCATCCCAGAACTTCGTAAAACTTTTCTAAGTCTCCCCGGTCTCCAACTGCGTTAAGACAAAAATGTATGTTTTGCCAAACGGTTTTTCCCTTGTTAGTTTGGTACGCTTTTTCCTGTTTAGATTTGGGTCCAGAAGGCTGCTGTGATCTTTAACATTCAGAAAAAAATATTTTCCATGTTGTCTCTACCCAGAGAAAGCCCCATGTTAACATCCCCTGTGCCATCTTGATGAATTTGACCTTTCTGAGGTTTCTGAAATAGCTGTCTTCTCCTTTCTATTTCCAGGTTGTGGCCTTTGAGTCGGTATTTGGTCAGAAAGCGTGTTTGTGTTTTACACATTTGATTAGGGCATCTGCTTTCACTTACTTGCAGTAATATGGGGCAGAGAGAATGGGGATAATAGAAACCCATAAACACGTTCTAGCTAATAGTGTCTACTTCCTCCCCGTTCAATCTGCTTTGCTAGAACCACTGACAGAAAAATTAGCTGCTTCTCTGATCTCTCCTATTATGCTCCTCAGCCATCAGGCTGTGAGGCTATTAATGAGCTAAACTGGCTAAAAAGATGGCAGGCGCGAGGAAGGCAAGGGGGCTAGAGAATCAGTGGCCTGCCCCAGGGCTCTTGAGAGCCTGGTGTTAAATCCAGGCATGCCTGCTTATCTGGCACTTAGCTGTGGGCAGTGGTTTTTACCCATGACCCCTTGCGGTCCCCAAGGCAGATGAGCCTCGTTCTGACATGGGGTCAAAAGGTCCCTGGTAGCCTAACATGACCTCAATGCCCATGTCATTCGCTTTGCTTCCTCTGCTCACGTCGGCATTTTATCATCTCCCATCATCACCAGAAGGGTAAGTACAGTGAGATATTTTGAGAGAGAGAGACCGTGTTCACATCAACTTTTATTACAGAATATTGTTGTCACTCTGTTATCCTTATTGTTCATCTTGTACTGTGCCTGACTTATCATCAAACTTTATCGTAGGTATGTATGTGTAGGAAAAAACCTAGCATAGGTTTAGCATTATCCGTGTTTCAGGCATCCACTAGAGGTCTGGGAAGGCATCCCGTATGGAGAAGTGGGGGCTGGTCCACTGTACTTAGGGATTCTGTGAGCTCTACCCTTATGAGTAAATCATTGGCAGATTGAAATCAGCCTCGGTGGGTTACGCTGCAGAAATTGGCAGACACAACAAATTGGGCTCCCCCTCCCCCATGATTGGTTTAACAACATCACTGATGGAGGTATTCTCTGTCCTCTATAACTAAGACCTCACTAGAATAAGATCGGTTTGTATCCTCCTTTGTAAAAGTTCCAGTGTTTAGAGCAAAATGGGAATGAACAAATTGAGGAATGCGTTTAAAAAAAATATGTGTGGGGCACCTGGGTGGCTCAGTCCATTAAGCGTCTGCCTTTGCCTCAGGTTATGATCTCAGGGTCCTGGGATCAAATCCCATGTGGGACTCCCTGCTCAGTGGGGGAGTCTGCTTCTCCCTTTGCCTCCTTTCCCACATCATGCTCAAGGTTTCTCTTGCAAATAAACAAATGGAATCTTTTAAAAAGAATGTGTTTGCCAATCCTGTATTGAACTACATTGTTTCCTGGTAAATTGGCTAGTCTCTTGATTCAGTATCTTTTCCTAGGGACACAGTAGTGCCTGCCGCCATCCTTGCAGAGTTAGGAGGGTGTAGGGAGGAACAGGACATTCTCAAAGTCCTATGACTATAAAATAGCTCTTTTAGCTCTAACAGATCAGTGTCTCTTTTTTGCTTCTAGCTTCATTCATTCATTCATTTCGTTATTGAATTTCCTTCCTTCTTTCTTCCCTCCCTCCCTTCTCAACCCTTTTTCCTCCCTCTCCCCTTTATTCTGCCAACATTTATTGCATGCCTGCTATATTATTCATGAGGAATACAAAAGAGTAAAAAACTGTTCTTGCATGATTGAGCTCTGATACCCAGGAGGAGAGATGGAGAGGGGAGGAATAATCTTTAGCAAACAATCTCGTATGTTCTAGTATGTTCTACGGCTTGCCTTGTTATTCCATTTAACCCTTGCAACACTCTAGTAAGGTATGTATTTCCCCATTTATTTCAAATGAAACTGAGGCTTGGAAGAAGAAAATAGCTTGACCAGGAACTGGTGAAGTCATGGTTTGAACCCAGGTTTTGTTGAGTCCAAGGTCTGTGTCTCAGGATCCCACGTTCCAAAGGAGCTTAAATTCTTTGAACGGTTTACTGTAAAATGCCATGTCAAGGGCAATAAGTGTTATCTGTTATCTGTGAACCAGGTGTCATCACCCTGCCTTGTGGGGTTGCAGAAGACCTCAGGGGAAGGTGCCTTGTGTCTGCTCATTGAAAGGTAGCAGGGGGCCTTCAGATGTCCTCAGTGAGGGAGGGGTTTCCCTGAGAGGTTGGACAGGAGGGTAGGGGTGAGTCAGGGTAGATCTTGCAGATCTTAATAGCTTGGGATTTAGCTGGAGGGCCATGGATAAAAGCTTTTGAAAGGGGCAGTAACTAAACTAGGTTTGTGTTTTATATCATGCTTCTGGAGCCCCTTTGGAAAATGTTCTGAACAAAGCAAGAGTGGAGTTAAGGAGACTGGGTAGGTGTGAGCTGCTAGGCGTGGGGAGAGGAGGAAACAAGACTGGGAGGAGAAGGGGAGGGCTGCGGATGTGGGCCCCCTGCCCCATCTGCAGGCTCATGTTTGCCCTGGAGTCTGGGGCTTTAGGTCCTGCATGTGGATGCCTCCCTTGGAAGGCTGGCTTCCACACCGGGCAAGCTGGGGGACTCGGCTGATTCCTTTCTCAGGAAAGGAGAAAGTGGTGGTGAGGAGCAGAAACTTGAACTACAACTGTAATTGGGGTGTAGGGGTGCGCGAGCACCTGGTTCGGGGGGGTCCCAAACACACCAGGTTCGGCCATTCGCCACTGACAAAATCCAAAGGCAAAGAGAGAAGGGGTGGTGACACAGGAAGGGATTTACTTCAGGGAGGCCCACACCGGAAGGACATCAGACTAACATCTCAAAGATGGCCTCCAAAGTACCTAGAACACTCGCAGGTTTCTGTGAGGAAATGTGGGAGAAAGGTGGGTAGGTACAGACCTGTGAGCAGCTAACGGCCAATCATTGTCTTAGGGTCAGTCACTCGGAGTCTTGCTGGCTTCGGAGCAGTCCTGATTCCTTCAGCGGGTAGTTTTGGTTCCCATCATGGGTTACTTTGCCTGCAGGGTCTTTTGCCTGAGTTCAGAGATAAGCTGGAAAGAAGGTAATCCATTATAAAGTATGGGCTCAGGTCAGAATGCAGGTAGCCGACATCTTCTTTCAGGACTGGGAAAACTTGGGGTCCATTTCTGATCGTTTGACATGGGGCCAGGCACTGAATCTCTTAGGGCCTCTGTTATCTGTAAAAGGAGAAGCTTGGCACCTTCCTGCTTTTTTGATCCCTTCCAATGACGTGCCCCAAGTGCGCACAATCTCTCTCCCACTGGGATGGGAATGGCCCCGGGAGAGGCAGTCTCCGCATTTTTGTGGAGTCTCAGTTTCAACATAAACTTACAGTGTAGATCTTACCTCTATGCCATAATGCATTTTCATTTATTTTGAGAATAAGAATTCCCTTTTAACTGTGGACATTTTCACAGCTGGAGTCCATTGATTGCATTTTCATCCTGGTTAGTTAGAAGAATTTTGTGTCCCCCCCCCCCCAGCTGCGGATCTTTGAGGGTGACCCTGTAATCGAGGAGTTTTGAGTTTGGGGTTTTTAGATCTTGGTTGTGATGGAGAAACGGGAATCTGATGTGTCATCTCTTCTTACACTAACTCTTTGGATACATTTTCTTTATCAAGGGACCAGGAGAGCAGTCTTTGCTCCCTGAGCAAGGTTAGACATGGGCTGCTAGAAAATCGTGGACACTGGTCATGCTTTCACAAGTCATTTTCCCCACCTACATAGATTATAGATTATCCTCATTTGCGATTGATCCTCAGTGGACAAGAAAACCACAGAGCTTTATTTTTTTCCTTTTCTTTGTCAAGCAGTTGATTCAAAAAAAAAAAAAAAAGAAGAAGAAGAAAAAGAAAAAACCTGCAAAAGACTATTGGATTCTTGCATTCTTTGGTAAAATGAAAAGAATCTTGAAAAAAAAGAAAGAAAGAAAGAAAAGAATCTTGGAGCGTGGTTGATCCTGCCCCAATCTATCCACCTTGTGTATTTGGATTTTCCTGGATCTGTTTTAAGGCGGGGCACACCTTTGGGGGCGTGCAGCTGTTACTGGCAGAAGTACCTGGGGGAACTCGGTCATGGTTGAGCCCTCCCACGAGATCCAGCTTGGAGCTGCACTTGGTAGGCCATGGGGGTTGGTTAAGCTCAGGGCATGCCTGTGAGGCAGCCCTTCAATAACAAGCCCGATCTTGGGCTTCCAGGGGACTGGAAAAAGCTAGAACATTTAGTAATGCCAGATGCTGCCCTTGACACTTTACAAATAGGACCTCCTTTGGTGGCCCAACAAACCTTTGAAGTAGCTTCTGTTTTTACCTCCATTTTAGAGACAAGGGGGTGGACACACAGAGGGATTTAGTGACTTAGAGGGAGAGCTGAGATTTGAACTCCAGCCAGTATGACTCCCAAATCCAAGCTTTTTTTCACTCTTGCATCCTCTTTCTCAAGCTCGCAAATGCCTTTAAGCTCTGAGAGCTCCAGCTAGCATGACCTCAATGATGTATGCGAGGCCACGTACCCATGTACCTTCTAGTCACATGCAGTTAATAGCAAGAAGGCAAGGACCCCGTCTGCCCGACAGGTAATTATGCAGTCTTTAATTTTGAAAGTCAATCGAGATGGGCCCAAGCCCTGAGCACCCGCCGGGGAAGACCCCTTCCATCCGATGGACACCTCTTCTCCCTTCCTCTGTTCTCCTTTAGGTCTCTGTCCAGGGCAGCCGTAACACATTGTGTCATCCCTGTCGTTCTCTTTTCTCTGGAGTAAACAAGATGAGTAACGTGTCACTCATAATAAACTAGGTTATGCTACAGAACAAACGGGCCCACGCTCTCTATGGTGGAAACAGCAACAGCTTCTATCCTAACAGATTTCTCTGCCAGATGTCACAGGGCAGGGGACGGGGGCAGGGGGAATGTAGGGGTGGGGAGGGTTCTCCTAAGTCGTTTTAGAACCCAGACTGCCAAAGCAGGTACCTCCTAAAACGTGGCTGAGGTGCCTAGCCCGTGGGGAAGGAGAAATCCAAGCCCGGTCACTTCCCTCCACCCATTGGCCGGCTCTCTGCAAAATGGTGCAGCTCACACACCAGGGGGCCAGGCAGCCCTGCCTCCCCAGTGCCAAGGAAGGGTTCGGAGAAAACCAGAAACATTCAGAGAGCACCATGCCTCATAAAGTTAGCTTCCTTTTTTTTTTTTTAATATTTTGGCTAATTCGACCTCAGGTAACCTTTGTAGGACACACATAGCCTCTTGAATTGCATTCCTCCTTCCCCTTTGTCTTCCAAAACTTTCTTTCAAGTACTGCAAAACAGCTTCTCTCTTTCCTTCGTGAGAGCCAAAGGGAAACAGTTCTAAGTCTTGAAGTGAAATTATACATATTCAAGAGCTAGGGCTACTTACCTCAAAAGCTTCTGAAATAACCAGAAGTTCCTTCTGATCTTCATAAATATCTCTCCGGGCTTCCTCACCCTGCTAAAATTAAACCTGTCTTTTCTCCAATATCAATATTCCGGATAAATAATGTGCCCATTCGCTTCTTCTGCTTACTGTTCTGTTTAATTGGCTATATGGTAACAGCATTGGACAGTCTTACTTTCTCCCAATTTGCAGCCGAACATAGAGACAGTCAGGCACATGACAACGCAAATGGATTTTGTGAGATAAATTGGACAGCTTACTAATTTTAACTCACTTCTGAGGGAAACTGTATTCTAAATTTTGAACAATGGATTGGCAAACCTTGCTTTAGAATGCCTCCTATTGCTAGTTTGGGTCTTTTTCTGCAGCATATTTATGTGTAGTAGGAATACCAGAATAAAGCTGGGTTTTCACAGGCAGTTCTGCTCTGTTGCATTCATGAGTTAATATCTTTGAAAAAATTACAATCTGTACATAATTTAAAACTTCTTGAACACAATTTTCCCTTCGTTCTCCGTTTTTTTTTTCTACGTTAACCCAAATCAGAAACTGTGCCATTGTCTTTGACTTCTCCCTCTTCATGTTTATGTCATTTATCCAGTCCTTCATTCACTCAGTCCGTCATCAGATATTTACTGAGCATGTGACAGGCACGAGGCAATGCAGCCTAAAGTTCAAAAACAGTCGCTGCCTCAAAGGGATTCTGGGTGTGGCGAGACACATGTCATTGACCAAAGTACAGTAAGAGAATCCCTATAGTGAGGTATGTCCAACAGGCAGTGGAAGCAGAGAAGAAATGCTTCTGTCTGCTTGAAGGCATCACAGAAGGCAGCAGAGAGGGAGGGAGCAGCTAGTCAACATGCATGGATGTGTTGACAGCATGAGTTGGTCTGAGCTAGAAGCAGGGTAAGGGAATTCCAGGAGTTGGGGGATAAGTCCAAGTTGGTGAGCAGAGAACAGAGCTCCAAGGGTTTTGTTTGCCTTTCAGAAGTGTTTGCATTGTCCCCAGGAAGTGAGGGGAGCAAAAAATGGAAGACTTTTGACTTGGAGAATGATAGCCTCAGATTTGATGGCAATGCAGATGCCGGTCTTGAGGTGTGACCCTAAATCGGGGCTTCTTAATCCAGCCCCTGGGTTTCCAACAGATCCCTGGAAAGAATGCTTGGGATCTGCGAACTTGGATAGGAAAAAAAAAAATTACATTGTTTTTGTCATTAATATCTAACTGAAATCAAGCTTTTCTTTCAAATATAAATCGAGGTGGAATGCCTGGGTGGCTCAGTGGGTTAAAGCCTCTGCCTTCAGCTCAGGTCATGATCTCAGGGTCCTGGGATTAAACCCTGCGTTGGGCTCTCTGGTTGGAAGGGAGCCTGCTTCCCCCTCTCTCTCTGCCTGCCTCTCTGCCTACTTGTGATCTCTCTCTGTGTGTCAAATAAGTAAATAAAATCTTCTAAAAAAAAATCCTTAAGAAAAAAAAAAAAGGTCAGAACTAGAACTCAAGTACTAGAGGAAGGGGATTGTGAGCAGGTGGTCCAGCCTAAGGTAGTGGTTGGGAGGAAGATGAGGTGGAAGAATTTATGGGAGATTCTAGAGAGAGCCAGAACTTGTCGATAGATCTGGGACATAAGGCAGAGGGAGATCTGCGTGTCCCTTACTCCCCATCAGGTTTCTGGCTAGAGCAGAATTCTTCCTACTGCTTGTCACAACTGTCTCTTCCTTCCCATTGCTAATGTTGTTTAGCTCTTAAGCCTTTAATAATGTCATTTGTGTATCGAGGTTTTAAAAAAATTAAGCAGGATGGAAAGACTATCCCTCAGTCCCCCTCTTCTCCACCTGCCAATCCTACAGTTTTGAACTCTTGTCATGTTCTTTTCCCTTGATGGCATATTCCATGCGGGAAGCTGCCTTATAATCCCCACTATGTTTTTCATTTTAGCTGTTGAATAAATGACTGATAGATTCCAAAGGTATTTCCTCTTTTGAGGTCAGCATGTACATCAGTTATGCCATACTCTAGTTACGCACGTTCTCCCAACCGTGACATTCTAGGAAATTGGTGTTTTACCTAAATTCCCATGTTTTCTGTCATTTGTCTTCATATAAAATAACACGGAATGTGCAAATAAAAATTCCATTACTGGGGCTTTCTGGTTGTTTCTGTGGAAGTGAGCTTAGTGTGATGGTGAGTCGAATAATCTTTCATAATCTCAAACCAGAAATGGAGACGGTGGATTTGAAATTTCCACCCCTTCCCTTGTGGGGGACCGCGGGGGTGGGGAGTGGTGTTGGTTGGCTTGGTAGCAGAGGTGAATTTCAGTTGTTGCCCACGTTGTAGACTGCAGAAAGAGTTGCAGCTAAACCCTTGGTTGGCTGGCCGAAATTCCTTGTTGTGCTTCTTGTGAGGTCCAGGAATGTATAGTTTTGTGCTCTGATGTGTTTTGATGATTGCCAGATAAAATTGATGTCTGGCACTTTTTCTAGGAAAAACACATTTAGATGTTTCCAAGTTGATTTGTAGGAACTTAGTGTTATTAGAATTTTGTGGCAGAACTTTTTCTCAAGTGGCAGAAGGCTGTTAACAGCACCTTCCATTAGTGCCAAAGCCAAAAAGGTTGACAAAGTCCTGGATTGTTAATAGGGATTTACGGCAAAAATAAGCAACTATCTGGACTTTTAAGAGCCACTGATGCAGTAAAATACAGCTTTAGCTACTGACACTAGATGAGCCCCCAAATTTTTAGAAAAAGGTACACTTCCCCCTTATTTTCTATATAACATTCCTCAACCCAGTAATTAGAGAGACTACTTTGGGGTTAACCTTGAGATTTGTTTGTTTCCTCTTACTGTTTTTTGGAGGGAGGGCGGGCAGGGTTTGGGAGAAAGAGTACATTCTGGAAAAGTTAGCCTCCCAATTTGTATGTCTTTTCTTCATTTGTATTATAAATATTTGAAGGGCAAGTTAGAGACTATTAGCGAAGAAGTAAGAGAGATTACCTGAGAATGCAATGAGTTAACTTTTCTTTAAACTTACTGGCTTCTCCTTAACACTGACTGGCTGGAGAGCAAGTTTTTACTTGTTGGCACTGTAGTTAAGCCTCAGAAAGCTCTGTGAGCAAAGGGACTTTTTTTTTTTAATGCATTATTGAAATGTAATTACAGTGGAGGAAAATTTTATATTTGGAAGACGTATTTAAGTGACAGACCTTCAAACCCAACTTTTCCCAAGGCATTTATTGAGCAGGTTAATGCAGCGTCAGAAGAGAGAACTTGTATGGCCGATAAACGGGGTTAGAAACCGAGACTTGCTCGGAGAGACTGGACACAAGCTGATTTTGATTTCTGTATACAAGACCAGAAACGAAGTAGCTCTGTAGGTATTTCTAGGAACAGTCAGAGGAGGAAGAAAAAGATGGGAGTCTGGAGAAGAAAGTGTGTGTGTGTCTGTCTGTCTGCCTGTCTGCGGGAAGAGGAAGCTTACTTGTCATGGTTAATCCACTTCGGAGTTTTCTAAGAGCTGCTCAGGGACCAGCTCTAAGGTCTGCGACACGTGCACACAGGCTGTGACCGCGGAAGGGATCTCGGGCCACTGGGTGATACAGAAAAAGTTCTTTGTGTCCAGCCCTGCTTGAGCACCGAGCTCCGTGGTGGCTGTGGCCGGGCAGCTCCCCCCAAAACCTGTCCCGCCATGCAGCGTGGAGACAAAGGAGCCCTTTAGACACAGACCGATGTCATCACGCTCGGTATTGGAAATACACCAGCTGAGCCGGGAATGGAGAGGAAACGACTGTGTTTCACATTTTGCTGTGCATCTAATGGGTTAATATCTGTTCCCTCTGGCTTAGTCATCCCGATATACATGAGAATGTGGCTTCCGTGGATGGTGGATTATCTCCTCCAGGAGCATCCGTTTGGGTCTTGCTAATGTGGGTTTAATATAAGTTTATATGGTTAGCTAGTTTTTAATTATTCTAAAACTAGCAACGTGGTTATTATTACCATGATTAGAAATTGAAACGGTTCAGAATCATAGGGAGTGAAAAATAGAATTGTCAATCTCCTGTCCAGAGGTCACTATTGTTAAACGTTTCTTTTCTTTTCTTCCAGAATTTTAAAACACAGACTAGGCACATATTTAAATTTTTTTTTTTTTTTTTAAGGACAAATAGTATACTATGCATTCTGCTCTGCAATCTAGTATTTTTATTTTAATATCTGGGATCTCTTCATATCTATATAGCTTTATATATCTTTATGTAACAAAAAGCTCACCCACATTCTTTTCAACATCTGTAGTATTCCATCTCTGAAGGCACCTTCACTGATTGAAACAAATCCCTTTCCAACGGGCAAAATTTAGGTTGTTTCCGGTTTTCTGCTGTTACAATGATGCAGGAAAAAAAAATCTATGTGCCAACATTGCTGTGTGCTTATGGGAATATATATGTTGAGTACGTTTCAAGCAGTGGAATTTTAGGGTCAAAGCATATGCGCATTAACATCTTAGTAGATATTTCCAAATCCAATTCCAAAAGCGTTGCACCGATTATTATTTCAGCCTTAAAAAAATGACTGTCTTCTAAGTTGTAAGCATAGTTGAAGATTTTCCTTTCAATACTGTTAATTTTTTTTTAATATTTTATTTATTTATTTGACAGACAGAGATCACAGGTAGGCAGAGATGCAGGCAGAGAACCAGGCTCCCTGCTGAGCAGAGAGCCTGAGGCAGGGCTTGATCCCAGGACCCTGGGATCATGATCCGAGCTGAAGGCAGAGGCTTTAACCCACTGAGCCACCCAGGTGCCCCAGTAGAGGTATACTGTTAATTTTTTAAACAGCATGTTTAGTATTGAGACCAAATGAGCTTGTTCATTTGCTAATTAAATGACCTGGAAGTTTAATTTCCATTCCAGAAATGAAGTCTAGGGCATGTTAAGTGCCCTGCTTTGGGGCCTTTAGAACCAGCCAGAGGCCTGGCCCAGCACCCAGTCTGAGAAGCTCAGGCACAGCCCCACCAGAGACATCCAGAGCAAGGGGGCAGGCACGTGGCTTCATACTTTGTGGCTTCAGTTAAATCAATGGACTGTCTCTAGAAATCATAGGGCAGAGTCAAACCCCCCCCCTTTTTTAAAAAAAAAGTGTAATAATATCATCTTCCATTAGTTCTGTTCAAAGGACATTGATTAAGCAGAGCCATGGTATGAAGTTCCTCTTGAAGGGAGCCTGACATCCCTACTCTCTCTCCTCTGGCATCCGTGTTCTCTCTTCCTGCTTTCTCTTTTTGTATCAACTGCTTCTTTTCCGATCAACTGTTTACCCTCTCATACCCACTCACTAATACCAGAGCGGGTGACCAGGTCTATGGACAACTAATTGCTTTCCTAGTTCTGGATAGGGAAATAATTTTGCTTGTGGTTCTAACCACAGTGATTTGACTCCATATCTGGAGTCTAAACCCCCCCCGCCCCCCCGCCACCGTCCGTGGGACAGTTAATCTGCTTATGACTTGGAATGCTGAAAGCCGTCCACCGACCCAGAAACAGCTCATTTTCTTTTTAATTTAAGGTTTTTGTAGTTAAAATCTATTACAGGTGAAAACAAGGTATAACCAGATACCAAGATGCAAGTCCCATTTCAAAACACTTGTGGTTCGAGTGGCTGTTAAGTTGCTGTGTAAGTCACAGTAGCACCCCAAAATACCTCGTCCATTATAGCCCACTCTTTGGGAACCACAGAACTTTCACATGTGTTTTGTTTCACAAATGACCTGCTTATTTGGAAAATGACCCCTTTAAAACCCTGCTCCCTTGCCCTCCAAAGTCATCTTAAACAAAAACACAGTCACATCAGAATAGGATCTAGGTGTCAGCAAAAAGGAAAAACAAACAAACTGAACGAAATAAAAATAACTCCCATTTTTGACCCTCTGTGGTTCTGTAGGCAACTCCACTACACCGTGCAGAGACTAATGCCTTAAAATAAAGGAAATAAACCAAAGAAAGCTTGCCTAATTAAAACTCTTAATTCCAAACTCTTAATTTCCCATCAACACATTGGAAGCCAGCCGGAAGAGAGAGGAGGTAAAATGTGTTGTTCCAATGTTGTCCCTAAATAGAATGTTCTTTACAACTGGCAGGAAGCACCTGGGAGATTATTTGCTTTGGAAATTTGGAAATAAATTGTTTTTGAAATAAGAAGGGAAAAATAAATTGGTTTCTAAGGTCAGATGCTTTTACCATTTTCGCATACATACATTTTTATACTATGAATTCTGAAGGTAATGAATTCAAGTTAATGTTTTTAAATTTAAGGAGAGATGCAGGTACTATTAAGATAGGAAATTGAGATAGGAAATTTTAGCTAAACCCTGAATCTCCTCTCATTTTGACGAAAATTGACCTTCAATATTACAGTACTTTCATTTTTACAGCTTTCTACATATTCTGTAAAAAGGCTTAAAAGTGAAACAAAGATGTTTCTTAGCTATTATATTTTCTACTGTCCAACTCTTGTAACTTTTTAAGTCCTTTAAGACTTTAGAAGCTATTCTTTACAAACAACTCTGTCCTTTAATTAATAAAATACTAATGGAGTGGATATGATTTTTCCATTTTTCTTTTCCATGAGAAGAAATATTCTGGTTCCTTTTATTCATCTTACTAGCTTAGAAGTAATTCTGGTTTTTTTTTTTGTAGTTAATATGAAATTAATTCATTGTAGAGAATTCTGTTGCTCTGATGGCTGATAATATGAATACGTATTTGCTCACATTGCTAGAAAGAATGTTACATAAGAGAGTCAGTGGAGGAATACGAGCTCTCGAACACCGGGAGTTAAGGGGAAAATTAGTGCTTGTAGGTTGTTAATCTTTGTGTTTTAAATAAAAATTAAAAAAGAATCTCACCATTATGTAACCAGTTCTTTAAGCACCTTTTACTACATTCTGCTACTATGTCAAATTGAATAAGCCAACCAGAAACACGGGGTACCTATTCTTCTTGTCAGTAATGCTTTAAAAGTAGAGATTTATTGAGAGTTCTTTTACTACCTTGACTTCATTACTTTCGCAAAATATTGGATGGACATTAAACTCAGATTTACTAGTGTGCTTAAAATCTTGTCAAAATGAAACAAGCACTTCTTGTCATAAGTATTACAGATTTAGAGGCGTTTGTGATGGGGTGACTTTGCTTTTGGGATCTCACTCATTCCTGAAAAGAAAAACATGCTCAACCTTTTTTTTTTTTTTTTCTCTCTTTTTATAATAGGCCCATATTTTACCAATTCCAAGTCCCTTTGGGAAAACCTCAGAGAGTTTTTACAAATTTTTGTGATTTAGTTCTAGAAGTGAGTTGCATTTTAGATTGTTCCCTTTTCCAGCCACCTGATTTAGGTTATTTCTTCAGACGCAGCACAGACCTTGTCACTATAAATTCATTTGAGAGACCGGTTCTTTCTACAATTCTTTGTTGCTGTGATTTCAGAATTTCAAGTGGATTTGTTGTCAACTTTAATGTACCTTTTGAGAATAAACTGAGTCTCCAGTTTCTTGCCTATGTGTGTGTGCACGTCTGGAGCTGGAATGCCTTTCTTCGGCCAACTGAAAACGGAGCCCGACGCCTCTGCTCGCAGAGACTCCCTCGCTTTTCAGGAGTTTTACATTTAGTTAGTTCATGACCAAAAGAAAAGAAGTGCCCTCATTTTTCTTTTTAACTTCAAACAACCACAGTCTAGAGTCTTGCCGTCTAGCCTTTGGGAACTTGAAGCATATGGCAGTTCTGAGCTCTATGTCTGGTCAGTCTAATAGAGTCTATATATTCTTTTGGCACTGAACGCGTGATTCTCTCTTATTGTAGTCGGTGGGCTCACGCCAATCAAATAAATCATTTTATTTTGTATTCTTTTCTTTTCCTTTCCTCTGGTTGGGTCTCCCAACTACTTTCTAATAACAAAGAGGAGACACAGGCAGTGAAGGGAATTTGCCTCATTCTCGGCTTCATCCCCTTCCCTCCACTGAGCCACAATTCACTATTTCATAGTAGGAGCCTTCGCACTTGACCCAACACAAAAACTGGTTATGTGGTTGGACAGTACCATGCAAAGGTGGGACCCTGGGACAAATAGTGAACGTATTTGGAATTCTTTCTTTCTTCTTCTTCTTCTTCTTCTTCTTTTTTTTTTTTTAAAGATTTTATTTATTTATTTGTCAGAGAGAGAGCGAGCGAGAGCGAGCTGGAGTGCTCAAGCAGGGGGAGCAGCAGGCAGAGGGAGAGTCAGGCTCCCCGCCAAGCAAGGAACCCAATGTGGGACTCGATTCAGTACCCTGGGACCATGACCTGAGCTGAAGGCAGACGCTTAACCAACGAAGCCACCCAGGCATCCCTATTTCACAGTTAATAGGATGTGTTTCTTGACTTTTAATTGCACCCTTCCCATGCTATGTGCCAAGTTTTATGGAAGCGCTTTGCATGTGTTACTCGATTTAAAGGCCCTGTGTGGCATGTATTCACATTGTCCCTATTTTGCGGATGAGGAAACCGAGGCTCAAAGAGTTGGAAGTAGAAGCCATCCCTTCATAAGTGGTGGAGTTGGGATTTGAGGCAAGTTTATCTGATTTTAATATCTGGGATCTGCAGCTATGCTCTACAGCCCAAGTCCCTCGCTGGGAAGTCAGTGTACTGTCAGAGTCCTAAGGAAGGGCTACCAAGGGATCTAGACCCATGCATTTGGTGACTTGATTGTTCAGAGAAAACTGCAAGTTCTGTAGGCCTCCCTGTCCTGCGTCCCATGCCCCACCTACCAAAAATGGCTTCTCTTTTTCAGGGCCTTACTTGTCTCATCTGTCAGATAGAAATTGTATTAGGTGAGGCGGGCTGCATAGTTCTCTTTTTATAAAAAATAACTAAGGCGGCGCCTGGGTGGCTCAGTTGGTTAAGCATCTGCCTTCGGCTCAGGTCATGATCCCCTTTGCACCCCCAAAATCAGGCTCCTCGCTCAGGCGGGAGCCTGCTTCTTCCTCTGACCCTCCCTCTGCTTGTGCTCTCTCTGTCTCTTTCTGACAAAGAAATAAATAAAATCTTAAAAACAAAAATAAAAACAAAAACTATGGATTCACTGCAGGCTGTGAAGATCATACAGAGAGGGACAGAGAGGACCTGTATACCCTTTACCCGGTTTCCCCCAGTGATTACATCTTAAGTAACTAGCACATGCAGGCCACAAAATTGACGTTGGTATAAAGTGTCTGTATGATACTGTGCCATTTTATTATCTGGAGGTTGTAAGTATGAGCAGGAGGAGGATATAGAAATTCTCATGGGGCGCCTGGGTGGCTCAGTGGGTTAAATCCTCTGCCTTCAGCTCGGGTCATGGTCTCAGGGATCGAGCCCCGCATCAGGCTCTCTGCTCAGCAGGGAGGCTGCTTCTTCCTCTCTCTCTGCCTGCCTCTCTGCCTACTTGTGATCTCTGTCCGTCAAATAAATAAATAAAATCTTAAAAAAAAAAAAAGAAAAGAAAAAGAACTTCTCGGTTACCACCAAGAGCTCCCATGTTTGGGCACTGCCCCCATGCTTCCTTCCTAAACCCTGACGGCTACTAATTTGTTATCTCTTTTCACTTTGTCATTTCATATCCTTTTGAAGCACAATTGTGTTTTCATTATGAAATACCTTGATTAGAAAAGTACGATACTTATATAACTACTACTCAAATTTAACATGATGCAGATTTAATAAGTGTTGTTATATTTCTTTTGTGACTTTAAAAAAAAAAATCAGATTGGGGCACCTGGTTGGCTCAGTGGGTTAAAGCCTCTGCCTTCAGCTCAGGTCATGATCCCAGGGTCCTGGGATCGAGCCCTGCATCGGGCTCTCTGCTCAGCAAGGTGCCTTCTTCCTCCTCTCTCTCTCTGTGCCTGCCTCTCTGCCTACTTGTGATCTCTGTCTGTCAAATAAATAAAATCTTTTTTTAAAAAATCAGATTGATTTTAAAGCTTCTTTGTCCCACTCTCTGATCCTTTTGACCTCCTACCCTTCCCAGAAATAAACTCTACCTCAGTTATTGTCCTTGGTTTTCTCTTTTTCTACATAACTAGGTGCCTGTAATATCCTATAGCATAGCTTTGTGTGTGTTAAACATTGACATAAACAAATCAACAAATATTTATTGAGTGCCTACTATGTGGTGGGCACTGTTCTAGTCCCTTGGAATATGATTGTGAATAAGGCAAAACCCTTTTCCTAAATATATAACTATGAAAAAATGAGAGTATCTGTAAATGTATGAACATGATGAAATAGGATATTGTGGTTCAGATTGGCAGGGTTAGGGGAATGAAGGGGCTGGTAGGGCACTGAGGAAAGGCTTTGCTGAAGATACTAGCATTTAAAATCGAAACCTAAATGGTAAGAAACAACAAGTCAAACAGAAGGAACATCAAGCAAGTGCTTTTGCCCTCACATAAGAATGAGTTCCAAGTGTCCGTGGAAGACCAAGACTCACACAGAGGCTGGGGTGATGTGAACACTAGGGGGCATGGGGGGGGCATTGAAGGGTAGGAGGTAGGGAGAGGGTAGAAGGGATTGGGAAAGGCCAAGGAGACCTTGATAAGGAATTTGGATTTTATTAAGGCTGTTGTGGGAAGCCATTAAAAGGTATAAGCAGGAATGTGCCAGAGTTGCCAAGGGGAAGATGGCTTAAGAAGGGACACAAATGGGTAAGCCATTGGGCTGTTGCAGTATTTCACGGAATAGATAAGTTGGAAGGATGCTGATACCTTCTAATAAGATGACAAGGCTTGGGGCACCTGAGTGGCTCAGTGGGTTAAGCCTCTGCCTTTGGCTCAGGTCATGATCTCGGGGTCCTGGAATTGAGCCCCGCATTGGTCTCTCTGCTCAGCGAGGAGCCTGATTCCCCCTCTCTCTCTGCCTGCCTCTCTGCCCACTTGTGAGTTCTCTCTCTCTCTGTGTCATATAAATAAAATCTTAAAAAAAAAAAAAAAGAAGATGACAAGGCTTGGTATCACCTAATCCTTCTGCAGTTTGCCTTTAGGATTCAACACTGTGTTTCAAAATTTACTTATGTTGATACTTTTAGATAAAGTTAATTCATTGTAACCACTATGTATATCCCATTCTATGAGTATACCAGACTCTATGTTTATTCTTTTGTTAGTAGACTTTAAAGTGTATCTGTTTCTCCAAACACAGTTCTGCCAAAAGCATCCTCAAGTATGGGTTCTTATGGGTAAGATACCAGACTTTCTCTGGGATACAAAAATGGCGATAGAACTGCTGGGCATGCCCATTGTCAACTTTGTACAAAATTGTTCTCCAAAGAGGTTATATCAATTTATAGTCACTACCTGTGTATGAACATTTCTATTTCCCCACATCTTCGACATTTGGTATTGTGCTTTTAACAACTGGGTATGAAATGGAGGGCCATTGTTGTCATAGTTTGCATTTCTTGACCACTAGTGACTATGTTTTTTGGTCCTATGTTTCTTTCCTGGGAATTCCTTCTTTCTATCCTATGCCTACTTTCCCACTGGGCTGTTTGGTTTTTTCTTGTTGATGTGTAGGAGTTCTTTATATATTTTGGATAATATTCCCTTGTTAGATTTTATGCATTGAAATATGCATTGAAAACACCTTTCTTACATTTGTTCTGTTTTTAAAGATTTATATATTTGAGAGACAGAGAGAGAGAGAGAGAGAGCATGAGAGTGGGGTGAGGAGCAGAGGGAGAGAGGGAGAGAAAAAGTCTTCCCGCTAAGCATGGAGCCTGGCCTGAGACATGAACCCATAACCCTGAAATTATGACCTGAGCTGAAATCAAGAGTCGGCTGTCCAACCAACAGAGCCACCCCTTTTGGGTTTTATGCATTAAAATATTTTCTCCCAATTTTTTAGCTCATCTGTTTACTTTTTACATTTTATTTTTTAACAATTTTATTTCTTTATTTGAGAGAGAAAGAGAGCTAGCGTACCATTGGGGGTAGGGGCAGAGAGAGAGGGAGAGAGATGATCTCAAGACTTCATGCTGAGTGCAGAGCCCAACACAGGATCTGATCTTACAACCCTGAGATCATGACCTGAGCTGAAATCAAGAGTTGGATGCTTAACCAACTGAGCTACCCAGCGGCCTTCTGTTTACTTTTTTTTTTTTTTAAGATTTTATTTATTTATTTGGCAGAGATCACAAGTAGGTAGAGAGGCAGGCAGAGAGAGAGGGGAAGCAGGCTCCCTGCCGAGCAGAGAGCCCAAATCTTCAGGACCCTAAGATCATGACCTGAGCCGAAGGCAGAGGCTTTAACCCACTGAGCCACCCAGGTGCCCCATTCTGTTTACTTTTTTTTAAATGATGGTTTACATTTAAATTTTTACCACAGTCGGATTTACCAATCTTTTTCTTTATGTTTTATGTTTTCCCACCCAGAGTTCATCAAAATATTAAAATTGAGTTTTCTATTTTAGTAACTGAATTGACATGCAAATTAAGTTTATGGACGAAGGGAAGTATGGATTTCTAAAAAAAAATTTTCCCGGGACACCTGGGTGGCTCAGTGGGTTAACCCTGTGCCTTCGGCTCAGGTCATGATCTCAGGGTCCTCGAGCCCCACACTGGGCTCCTTGCTCAGTGAAGACCGTGTTTCTCCCTCTCTTTCTGCCTGCCTCTCTGCCTACTTGTGATCTCTCTCTGTGTCAAATAAATAAATAAGATCTTTAAAAAAATTTTTTTTTCTGATTGGAAAATGAACTGATCTAACACTATTTATTGAATAGTCTTATTCTTTCCCCACTGATTTGTAATGTTATCTCTGTTATACATCAAGTTTTCCTGTAAGTGTGGGTCTCCTTGTGGGCTCTCTATTCTGTTTTGTTGTTCTACTTTTCTGTCTGTGCACCAATGCCATCCTTCAGAAATTACTGTAGCTTTAGAATAAGCCTTGCTGTCTGGAGCATTGAGCTGTTTTCCTTTGCTCCTCTAAGTCATCTTGGGTAATTTGGGTTCTTTATTCTGATATTAACTTGTGGATCAACTTGGCAAATGCCATGGGGAAAAAACACATGGATTTTAATGTAATTGCAGTGAATTTGCAGATTAATTTGGAGAGAATTGCTGTCTTTGAGTCTTCTTATCTCATACTTGAACATAGTAGATGCTTCATTTATTCAGGTCTTTTTTTCTGCATCAGTCAAGCTTTATTCCATAATGACCTTGTATTTCCTTTGTTAGACATGTTTATAAGTTCCCCAAGTCTTTGTTGCTATAGTTAATGGAATCTTGTTTTTGTTTCATAATTATACCTTTGTTAGTTTTCTGTTTAAATATGGTGTTACTGATTTTTTTTTCTGCTATTGATTTTTTAATATTCATTTGTGTCCAGCAACCTTTGTGATTCTGATAGTTTGAAGATTCTTTTAGAATTTTTTGTGGATAGTCATTTTGTCTATAAATAATTATCTTATTAGTTTTTCAATTAGCCAGCATTTTAGATTAGATAATTTCCTTAAGTCCCTTCCAAACTGTTGGATCTTTGATTCCATTCAGTGCTTTTGTATCTATTGTGTGGATGAAAATAAAGCATGGGTACTCGTTCTTGATGCATTACATAACACATATTAGGAAATTTTCAGCACAATTTTGATAACAACAATAAAATATAATTTAAAAAATCTTTAAGAGATTAGACATCATTCATCACTTGCTGTTAACCACTATAGACTCAGACAAATGCTACCTATATCACAGATTGTAAGATATGGGTCAAAAAGAAAAAAGAAAAAGAAAATGATGTCAACTTTCAATATTAGTAGAACACACACACATACACGATACTGTGTGTGTGTATGTGTATGTGTGTGTGTGTCTAAAGTCATGTGAGCTATACAGCATCTTGGAATGAGAACATATTTTCTGCAATCAGAAACATCAAATCCAGGAAATGGTTCCAGTTTCCAATTAAGATTCAAAGGTCATATGGTAGGTCTTTAAGAGACTTTGGGAGGTATAATTTTGGGAGATGAGCCCCTGATGTTTGCTGGGTCACTGGGACCAGGAGTAGTTCAAGTGTGGATGGCCCTCAACTCTTAGGATTATCATCAGGATAGACCACAGGGTGGTCTTGCATTTACTGCTCAGCTCCTAGGAAAAGAAGAGGCTCTTTTCTCAATCAGACCCTGGATTCTGTAATTCACCAAGTCACAGCCCTGGCATTATGCAGGGTGATGGTGGTGATAAGATAAGGACCCAGAAAGTCCCTGAACTACAGCTGGCAACTAGGTTGTCACCTGGGGCTTCTGCCATGTTTGTAGTTTCCTGTATGAAACAGGAAGGGCAACAGGTCCACTCCTCTTGGAAAGCCTTCCGCAGGGGCTGGTCTATAGACATTTGCTGGGCCAGCTTTTCTGGGTTGTCCAAACTTCCCTGGAGTGAAGTCCAGTCAGGATGTGGTCTGAACTGAGAAGCAGTTACCAGTCCGCCTGTGCTACCGCCGAATCTACTTGGTCAGAGACCAAGTCATAGCTGCTCCCCAAAGCTATGAGAGTAAACACTGCCTCCTATTTTTAGTAGTTCACTGCTTGCAAAAATAGCTCCAAATCCAGACCTTTGAGTGTCGACAGCCTTCAGCTTCAGAGGCCATCCTGTGGTCACAAGCACCTCAACAATGACAATGCGGGCCGCCATTAACGTCTGCGGGAGTGGCGATGGGTGGGGAGTGTAAGTGCTTCACACACACTAGCTTGCTTCATCCTCGCACAGAGTAGTCATTGTTGTTACCTCTGGTTTTCAGGTGAGAAGACCAAGAGTCAGAAAAGTCAGGCCACCTGCCCTAAGTCACACAGGCCTTGAGATGCAGGGCCTGGTTCAGAACCCCAGTCAGTCCAGCCCAATGCCACGGTTCATGTTTCTGACTCCTTCTTCTTCTTGCCTTCTCACGTTCCTATGGCATCTGTGGCGGGATGTTAACTCTGTGGGATCTGGTCCAGGTTCTTCAGAGAACTTTAGTCGATAATTGGATTCATGTGAAATAATCCAGAAATTATGTCCATCTCTATGGGAGATATTAAATACCATTTTTCTTATGGTTTTGTTATTTTTTTTTAAAGCTGTTGGATTTACAAAGTTACCCTATTCCCATCATGTTCTCTTCTTACGGAGAAACCTAAGTATTTTTCCAACACACTGTTATTTGGGGTAATTGCTTGACAGTTTAAAGGGCACCCAGAAGCTGTGGAGAACGGAGTCTTAAAATGGCCAGTGAAACCATCTGAGTGTGAGTGAGCTCCAAGGGCGGAACCCGAAATGTGGCTGCCTATTCCTTGTTGACCACTTTAATAGAAAAATCAAATTCATGATCTTGTGTTTACTGAGATGATTGGCGTGCGTTATCAGAGTAGCTGCACATGGAAAATTTCTGACTTCCATCGGTTGATCTTATGTAAGTGGCATATGGAAAACAATGTGTTGGTTTGGTTACCAAATGAAAGTTTGGGGAACACCCACACGGAGACAGTCTACTTGTTTCTGATTTGACGGCTCTCATAGGGAAAACACTGTGGTGCTGGCCATTTCCTGGCAAGTCCTCATTGGTGGCTGCCTGTATAAAATCTCCACTAATTACGTGGCGAGGTCGGGTAGCGGGCAGTGGCCTCAGAATGCCTGCCCTGGGAGTTGTAAGAGCCAAGCCTCTTCTGCTTGCAAGTAACAGAAACCTACTTGAGACTAGCGTAAGCAAAAATAAATGAACAATAATCATATTTGCATATATATGATGTACATACATTACATATGTGTATATTATGTATGTGTATACATATACCATACATACATGAGTTAACACAACTAGGACAAGAGTTTCGCTCTGAGGATACAAGGTTAGCTCATGGAATCCAAGGATCGAGTGCTGGGGGCTTTGGGAGAGACCCGAATGCTTTTGGTCCCAAGGCGGCTGTCCTTCTGGACACCTCCTCTCTGGGACCCACGGTTGCTTGTCTCTGCTTCTGCACCTTCTTATTTCTCTTTCCTTCTCTGTGGGTCAGCTCCACCCGCTTCTCTGTGCACGACTGCCTCACAACTCACCATGTTCTCTGTCCTCGGCTTAAATAACCAAGAGGCCCTGACTCCGTACTTCAAGTCCCAATTTTGCGTCAGAGAGTCAGCCCAGGTCAGGTCAGCAACCCCAGTAGTCAGCTCTGGCCTGGGAGGTGGAACAATCGGGCTCACATGTGGCCTTAGGGGGGCTCTGCCTGTGGGAGAGGGGCCGGTTTCTAAATACATCCCCTTCTTTCTGTTCTCAACACACAGATTCTCAAAAAGAGGTTGATTTTTTGTCACAGTGACTCCTCTAATAGTGGGGGAAGGTGTGAGGGGTAGATGCTATCTTTGCACAAATAGGCCATAGATCAGTGAAATATGGGAATGTGTATTTTAAGAATTGATACCTCCAATAATCTTTTATTCCTCAGACCAACAAGAATTTATTCCTTTTATCCTGATCCAGTATTTTATGTTTAAAAGAGTTTTATTTAAAAAAAAATAAAAGAGTTTCATTGATCACCTATCAAAATTAACTGTAATAATTGTAATAAAGAAGTCATTTTGTCAGACATATTATTTTATAGGTAGTTATGCCTGGCAAATATACTTGTGTGCTTTAAGGAAAACTTATTATTGGGTACTTTAGAAGGTTATACTATACTAATCACTTAAGGTGATCAGTCATGTATGACCATTATCTATCAGCTGGGTAAGCTTAGAATATTTGCTTTTTTTTTTTTTTTTTTTTTAGATTGATTGATCACACATACAGGGTAGAATGTTTAGGAAATGACCACTCCTACCTACCACTCCTGCCCACCACCCAAGTGGTCTTAGTGATGTTATATGTCAATACAACTTCTGAGTAATTCATTTAAATTCTCTTACTTTTTATTTAAAATTATGTTTATAATGTATTTCAAGCACATGAAAAACATGGAGAATAAAATATGATACCAGTGCTTCCCCCACATTTAACAAAGATGATGGTTGTAGTATTGTTTTTCTGTCAACCAAATGAGATAGTTACCAAATGTTAATGTAGTATATAAATAATATATCAGATTAAAAATTAGCCAAAGCTGTACTATATATTATGAATACATATACTTATTAAGACATAAATATACAATGGGGAGGATACTCAACTACTTATGAAGGGTCAATACATATGAGAAGTTGGATGGGTAAAGTCAGGGGCTTCAACTATATCTGTGATGCTTTATTTTAAAAAATCATCTAAAGGAAATATGGAAAATGCTAACAATTGTTGATTCTTGGAGGGTTTCGGGATAAGGCATAGGGTGAGACAATTTGACTTTCTAAGTAGAAGCTGGCCCCTTAGAAATGTTCTTCCTTCCCCTCAGGTGCATTTGTAAGTAACAAAGAAGCATTACATGAAATTGTCATGGGTAGATGTCCTTTGTAAGCATGTCTACTGTATGACTGTCCCTTGAATCAGAGAATGGAATCAAGGATAGGAAAGGAGATGTGCTTCCTATTTTTTACTTCTGGATTTTGTTCTAATTGTGTGATGGTCTTCTGAGGGGTGATAGAGGTAGAATTTGTATCTGCCACCATCATCATCACAGCTAGCATTTACTGCAAGCTTTATATTGTGTCTGTCCCTTGCCAAATATCTTGAATGAGATATTCATTAGGTTACAGTTTTGTTCACCATAACAGAGACCCAAAGTAATGGTGGCTTAAACAAGTTATAATTTTTTAAAAGATTTCATTTATTTATTAGAGAGAGAGAGAGAGAGAGAGCAGAGGGAGAGGGAGAAGTAGGCTCCCCACTGAGCAGGGAGCCCCACACAGGGCTCCATCCCAGAACCCTAAGATCATGACCTGAGCTAAACTCAGATGCTTAACCAAATGAGCCACGCAGGCACCCCAAACAAGATATAACTTTGTCACTCACAAAAGAGTCTAGACATCAACAGTCCATGGCTGATATGATGGCTCCATGAGGGTCAGGGATCCAAGCTCGTTCTATCTTGTTGTTCTGCTACTCCTACAATATTGCTCTTATATTCCTAGTCTATGATGGTTCTTGGCTCTCTCTCACTAGAACTTCTCATCTACCCCCCCCATCCTGCCCCACCAGAATTTAACCCCATGAACACATCTGGCTGCAAGGGAAGCTGGGAAGTGTAGTCTTTATTCTGCACAGCCATGCAAGGTGGCTGTAAACATTGGGGTTTCTATTCGTGCAGAATATTGCATATGGTGGGGGCGGGGCATAAGAAGTCTGTGCCGCAGTGAGTAGTTTCTGTTTAACCTTACAGCAACGTTGGGAGTCAAGCCCAAATCGGCCCATTTAACACGTAGCAAGAGAGATTGGATTACCTGCTGAAGGTCAGGGTGTGGAGCCGGGTGTGGCTGTGTTTTTGTTTCTTTGCACATTTACATCTACTTTGCCTAGAAGTTCTATTACTAGGAACTGAGCGGGGAATTTTCTCCATTTTCTTGGGACTGCCACACCTCATCAGTGTTTGGTGTTTCATGACACGGTTTAAAACAGTCAACCAGGAAGGAGTTTGTGTGCCCTGTGTGTTAGAATTGAAAGCAGGCACACATTTAATTTTTTCCAAGGTATTCTGTGATATTTATTGAGCAATGGGTAGTATATTGGGTGTTGTCCAATCAGAACTGGGAACACGGGGTGCCTGGGCAGTTCATTTGGTTAAGTGTCTGTCTTCTACTCAGGTCCTGATGCCAGAGTCCTGGGATCAAATCCCAAGTGGAGGTCCTTCCTTGTTCAGCAGGGAGTCTGCTTCTCCCTCTGTGCCTACCCCTGCTCATGCTCTCTCTATCAAATAATTCTTTAAAAAAAAACAAACAAACTGAGGGAGGAGTCAAGATGGCGGAGAAGTAGCAGGCTGAGGCTACATCAGGTAGCAGGAGATCAGCTAGATAGCTTATCTAAACATTGCAAACACCCACAAATCCAACGGGAGATCGAAGAGAAGAAGAACAGCAATTCTAGAAACAGAAAATCAACCACTTTCTGAAAGGTAGGACTGGTGGAGAAGTGAATCCAAGGAGATGGGAAGATAGACCGTGGGGGGAGGGGCTGGCTCCCCGCAAGCAGAGGCGCAACGGAACACTAAATCGGGACTTTTAAAGTCTGTTCCGCTGATGGATATCGCTCCAGAGGCTAAACCAGGGTGAAGCCCATGCGGGGTCAGCGTGGCCCCAGGTCCCACAGGGTCACAGAAGGATTGGGGGTGTCTGAGTGTTGCAGTGCTTGCAGGTATTAGAACAGGGAAGCCGGCTATAGAGACAGAGCCGAGTAGTGAGCTCTCAGCTCGGGGTTACATTGAACCAGTCACAGCCTGGGTGAGCTTGGAGCGTGGCCGGAGGCCAGGGAGACGGGAATTATTGGGCGCTATTCTCTGAGGGTGCACTGAGGAGTGGGGCCCCAAGCTCTTGGCTCCTCTGGGCCGGAGACTAGGAGGCCGCCATTTTCATTCCTGTCCTCCGGAACTCAATGGAAAGCACTCAGGGAACAAAAGCTCCCTAAAGCGAACCCGAGCAGATTACTCAGCCCGGCCCCTGATAAGGGCGGGGCAATTCCGCCTGGTGTAAAGACACTTGAGAATCTCTACAACAGGCCCCTCCCCCAGAAGATCAACAAGAAATCCAGCCAGGACCAAGTTCACCTACCAAAGAGTGCAGGTTCAATACCAAGGAGAGCAGTGGAATTCCAGAGGAGGAGAAAGCAAAGCACTGAACTCATGGCTTTCTCCCTGTGATTCATTAGTCTTGCAGTTAATTTAATTTGTGTGTGGGTTTTTTTTTTTTCAATTTTTTTCTCCCTCTGCTAAATGTTTTTTTAACTTTTACCCTTTTCTTTTTCAATGCTTTTTAACTAGTTTATCTAATATATATATTTTTCCTTTTTTATATTTTTTCTTTATTTGTTTTCTTTTTTTAATTGTTTCTTTTTTTTTTTTCTGAACCTCTTTTTATCCCCCCCCCCACTATTTGGGGTCTCTTCTGATTTGGTTAAAGCGTATTTTCCTGGGGTCTTTGCCACCCTTTTAGTATTTTACTTGCTCCTTCATATACTCTTTTTTTTTCTTTTAATACTTAAAGTATTTATTTATTTATTTTTTCATTTATTTATTTTCAGCATAACAGTATCATTATTTTTTCACTACTCCTTCATATACTCTTATCTGGAAAAAATGACAAGGCGGAAAAATTAACCACCAAAAAAAAAAAAAAAAAAAAGAGCAAGAGGCAGTACCGAAGGCTAGGGATCTAATTAATACAGATATAGAGCTCAGAATGACGATTCTCAAGGTTCTAGCCAGGCTCGAAAAAGGCATGGAAGATATTAGAGAAACCCTCTTGGGGGATATAAAAGCCCTTTCTGGAGAAATAAAAGAACTAACCAAGTTGAAATTAAAAAAGCTATTAATGAAGTGCAATAAAAAATGGAGGCTCTCACTGCTAGGATAAATGAGGCAGAAGAAAGAATTAGTGATATAGAAGACCAAATGACAGAGAATAAAGAAGTTGAGCAAAAGAGGGACAAACAGCTACTGGACCACAAGGGGTGAATTCGAGAGATAAGTGACACCATAAGACGAAACAACATTAGAATAATTGGGATTCCAGAAGCAGAAGAAAGAGGGAGGGGAGCAGAAGGTATATTGGAGAGAATTTCCCTAATATGGCAAAGGGAACATGCATCAAAATCCAGGGGGCACAGAGAACCCCCCTCAAAATCAACAAGAATAGGTCCACACCCCATCACTTAATAGTTAAATTTACAAGTCTTAGTGACAAAGAGAAAATCCTGAAAGCAGCCCGGGAAAAGAAGTCTGTAACATACAATGGTAAAAATATTAGATTGGCAGCAGACTTATCCACAGAGACCTGGCAGGCCAGAAAGAACTGGCATGATATATTCAGAGCACTAAACAAGAAAAACATGCAGCCAAGCATACTATATCCAGCTAGGCTATCATTGAAAATAGAAGGAGAGATAAAAAGCTTCCAGGACAAATAAAAATTGAAAGAATTTGCAAACACCAAACCAGCTCTACAGGAACTATTGAAAGGGGTCCTCTAAGCAAAGAGAGAGCCTAAACATAGTAGATCAGAGAGGAACAGAGACAATATACAGTAACAGTCACCTTACAGGCAATACAATGGCACTAAATTCATATCTCTCAATAGTTACCCTGAATGTTAATGGGCTAAATGCCCCAATCAAAAGACACAGGGTATCAGAATGGATAAAAAAAAAAAAACCCATCTATATGTTGCTTACAAGAAACTCATTTCAGACCCGAAGATACCTCCAGATTTAAAGTGAGGGGGTGGAAAACAATTTACTATGCTAATGGACATCAAAAGAAATCTGGGGTGGCAATCCTTATATCAGATCAATTAGATTTTAAGCCAAAGACTATAATAAGAGATAAGGAAGGACATTATATCATACTCAAAGGATCTGTCCTTTGAAGATCTAACAATTTTAAATATCTATGCCATGCCCCTAATGTGGGAGCAGCCAACTATATAAACCAATTAATAACAAAACCAAAGAAACACATCAACAATAATACAATAATATTAGGGAACTTTAACACTCCCCTCACTGAAATGGACAGATCATCCAAGCAAAAGATCAACAAGGAAATAAAGGCCTTAAATGACACACTGGACCAGATGGACATTACAGATATATTCAAAACATTTCATCCCAAAGCAACAGAATACACATTCTTCTCTGGTGCACATGGAACATTCTCCAGAATAGATCACATCCTGGGTCCTAAATCAGGTCTTAACCAGTATCAAAAGATTGGGATAATTCCCTGCATATTTTCAGACCACAATGCTCTGAAGCTAGAACTCAATCACAAGAGGAAATTTGGAAAGAACCCAAATACATGGAGACTAAACAGCATCCTTCTAAAGAATGAATGGGTCAACCAGGAAATTAAAGAAAAATTGAAAAAATTCATGGAAACAAATGATAATGAAAACACAACGGTTCAAAATCTGTGGGATACAGCAGAGGCAGTCCTGAGAGGAAAATATATAGCGGTACAAGCCTTTCTTAAGAAACAAGGAAGGTCACAAGTACACAACCTAACCCTACACCTAAAGGAGCTGGAGAAAGAACAAGAAAGAAACCCCAAATCCAGCAGGAGAAGAGAAATAATAAAGATCAGAGCAGAAATCAATGAAATAGAAACCAAAAAAACAATTGAACAAATCAATGAAACTAGGAGCTTGTTCTTTGAAAGAATTAATAAGATTGATAAACCACTGGCCAGACTTATCAAAAAGGAAAGAGAAAGGACCCAAATAAATAAAATCATGAATGAAAGAGGAGAGATCACAACTAACAACAAAGAAATACAAACAATTATAAGAACATATTATGAGCAACTCTACGCCAACAAATTTGACAATCTGGAAGAAATGGATGCATTCCTAGAGACATATAAACTACCACAACTGAACCAGGAAGAAATAGAAAACCTGAACAGACCCATAACCAGTAAGGAGATTGAAATAGTCATCAAAAATATCCAAACAAAAAAAAGCCCAGGGCCAGACGGCTTCCCAGGGGAATTCTACCAAACGTTTAAAGAAAAACTAATTCCTATTTTCCTGAAACTGTTCAAAAAAATAGAAATGGAAGGAAAACTTCCAAACTCATTTTATGAGGCCAGCATCACCTTGATCCCAAAACCAGACAAGGATCCCAACAAAAAAGAGAACTACAGACCAATATCCTTGATGAATGCAGATGCGAAAACTCTCACCAAAATACTAGCCAATAGGATTCAACAGTACATTAAAAGGATTATTCACCACGACCAAGTGGGATTTATTCCAGGGCTGCAAGGTTGGTTCAACATCCGCAAATCAATCAATGTGATACAATATATTAATAAAAGAAAGAACAAGAAACATATGATACTCTCAATAGATGCTGAAAAAGCATTTGACAAAGTACAGCATCCCTTCCTGATCAAAACTCTTCAAAGTGTAGAGATAGAGGGTACATACCTCAATATTATCAAAGCCATTTATGAAAAACCCACCTCATATATCATTCTCAATGGAGAAAAACTGAAAGCTTTTCCACTAAGGTCAGGAACACGGCAGGGATGTCCATTATCACCACTGTTATTCAACATAGTACTAGAAGTCCTAGCCTCAGCAATCAGACAACTAAAGGAAATTAAAGGCATCCAAATCGGCAAAGAAGAATTCAAACTATCACTCTTTACAGATGATATGATACTATATGTGGAAAACCCAACAGACTCCACTCCAAAACTGCTAGAACTTATACAGGAATTCAGTAAAGTGTCAGGATATAAAATCAATGCACAGAAATCAGTTGCATTTCTCTACACCAACAACAAGACAAAAGAAAGAAAAATTAAGGAGTCAATCCCATTTACAATTGCACCCAAAACCACAAGATACCTAGGAATAAACCTAACCAAAGAGTCTAAGAATCTATACTCAGAAAATTATAAAGTAGTCATGAAAGAAATTGAGGAAGACACAAAGAAATGGAAAAATGTTCCATTCTCCTGGATTGGAAGAACAAATATTGTGAAAATGTCTATGCTACCTAAAGCAATCTACATATTTAATGCAATTCCTATCAAAATACCATCCCTTTTTTTCAAAGAAATGGAACAAAGAACACTAAAATTTATATGGAACCAGAAAAGACCTCGAATAGCCAAAGGAATATTGAAAAAGAAAGCCAAAGTTGGTGGCATCACAATTCTGGACTTCAAGCTCTATTACAAAGCTGTCATCATTAAGACAGCATGGTACTGGCACAAAAACAGACACATAGATCAATGGAACAGAATAGAGAGCCCAGAAATATACTCTCAACTCTATGGTCAACTAATCTTTGACAAAGCAGGAAAGAATGTCCAATGGAAAAAAGACAGCCTCTTCAATAAATGGTGTTGGGAAAATTGGACAGCCACATGCAGAAAAATAAAATTGGACCATTTCCTTACACCACACACAAAAATAGACTCAAAATGGATGAAGGACCTCAATGTGAGAAAGGAATCCATCAAAATCCTTGAGGAGAACACAGGCAGCAACCTTTTTGACCTCAACCGCAGCAACATCTTCCTAGGAACATCACCAAAGGCAAGGGAAGCAAGGAAAAAAATTAACTATTGGGATTTAGTCAAGATCAAAAGCTTTCGCACAGCAAAGGAAACAGTTAACAAAACCAAAAGACAACTGACAGAATGGGAGAAGATATTTGCAAATGACATATCAGATAAAGGGCTAGTGTCCACAATCTATACAAAACTTATCAAACTCAACACCCAAAGAACAAAGAATCCAATCAAGAAATGGGCAGAAGACATGAACAGACATTTCTGCAAAGAAGACATCCACATAGCTTACAGACACATGAAAAATTGCCCACATCACTCGGCATCAGGGAAATACAAATCAAAACCACAATGAGATATCACCTCACACCAGTCAGAATGGCTAAAATTAACAAGTCAGGAAATGACAGATGCTGGCGAGGATGCGGAGAAAGGGGAACCCTCCTACATTGTTGGTGGGAATGCAAGCTGGCGCAACCACTAAACAGCTTGGAGGTTCCTCAGAATGTTGAAAATAGAACTACCCTACGACCCAGCAATTGCACTACTGGGTATTTACCCTAAAGATACAAAACGTAGTGATCTGAAGGGGCAAGTGCACCCGAATGTTTATAACAACAATGTCTACAATAGCCAAACTATGGAAAGAACCTAGACGTCCATCAACAGATGAATGGATCAAGAAGATGTGGTATATATACACAATGGAATATTATGCAGCCATCAAAAGAAATGAAATCTTGCCATTTGCGATGATGTGGATGGAACTAGAGCGTATCATGCTTAGTGAAATAAGTCAATCGGAGAAAAACAACTATCATGTGATCTCCCTTATGAGGAAGTGGAGATGCAACATGGGGGGTTAAGGGGGTAGGAGAAGAATAAATGAAACAAGATGGGATTGGGAGGGAGACAAATCATAAGTGACTCTTAATCTCACAAAACAAACTGAGAGTGGCTGGGGGGAGGGGATTTGGGAGAAGGAGGGTGGGATTATAGATATTGGAGAGGGTATGTGCTATGGTGAGTGCTGTGAAGTGTGTAAACCTGGTGATTCACAGACCTGTACCCCTGGGGATAAAAATACATTATATGTTTATTAAAAAAAAAGACTTATGAATAAAGCAAATGGAATTAAAAAAAAGAAAAAGAAAAAGTAGAAACAATCAAAGAAATGTTATTCTTTAGCTTAATTCAGGTTATACCTGGCTTTGGGGTAGGCTAGAAAAAGTACGTCTATTATCTTTTTAATAAGAAGGAAATACTTAATAAAATATGTGTTCTAACATCTTTTTCTCTGAGCTCAATGTTAAGACGATGGACTATCTCTACGCATTAAATAAAAAGTAGCAAATTTTCAGGGTGCCTGGGTGGCTCAGTTGGTTAAGTGGCCAATACTGTTTGTTTGGTTTGGTTTGGTTTTGGTTTTGGTTTTTTTGTGTGTGTTAGTCACCATACAGTACATCATTAGTTTTTGATGTGGTGTTCCATGATTCATTGTTTGCATGTAACACCCAGTGCTCCATGCAGTCAGTCCCCTAATACCCATCTGCCCCTTAATGCCCATCATTGGGTTCACCTATCCCTCAACCCCTTCCCCTTTAAAACCCTCAGTTTGTTTCCTGGGGTCCATGATTTCTCAGGGTTCATCTCTCACTCCAATTTCTCCCCCTTCATTTTTCCCTTCCTTCTCCTAATGTCTTCCATGCTATTCATTATGTTCTTCAAATACGTGAAACCATACGATAATTGACTTTCTCTGCCTGACTTATTTCACTCAGCATAATCTCCTCCAGTCCCATCCACACTGATGCAGAAGTTGGATACACAATCTTTCTGATGGCTGAGTAATATTCTATTGTGTATATGGACCACATCTTCTTTATCCATTCCTCTCTTGAAGGACATCTTGGCTCTTTCCACAGTTTGGCTATTATGGACACTGCTGCTGTGAACATTGAGGTGCATATGGCCGTTCTTTTCATTACATCTGTATCTTTGGGGTAAATACCCAGTAGTGCAATTGTGACTATCGGTTTTGACTCAGGTCACAGTCCCAGGATCCTGAGATTGAGGCTACCTTGGGCTCCATGCTCAGCAAGGAGTCCGCTTGAAGATTCTCTCCCTTGCCTCTCCCCCAACTTCTGCAGGGGGCACGCTCTCTCTCGATAAATAAATCCTTAAAAAAAAAAAAAGCAAGAAGTGATTTTATTTTGAGAAACAAATAGCTGTGAAACCAGATGTTGCTTCTTTACAACGGCATCCAACCACCAGCAGGTGACCCTGCTGGTGACCCTTTTCTTTTACCCGGATCACAATTTCCAAGAGTTGGCATGTGCCAAAAACAGAATTTCAAAAGCGAGGCCTGGTTCCTGAAAGTTCACATCTGACATTATTCAAGCTCATGCTGGACCAGAAATCTGTATGGTTCAGGACCAGGGTCAGGATCAAGGTTAGGCAAGTGTGACATTCACTCACTGGCAGCAAACTTTACAGAGGTGTCAAAAAAACTTAGTACAAGATCAGTAATAATTTAATACAAGTTTTGAAAACAGAAATAAGTATAAAATCAAGTTGTGATGAACAAATATCCAAATTTTTAAGTAAAGACAGGCCGTTGTTTGTGTTGCCACACTACATTGTTGTGTGATGGGAACAGCCATTTCCAATCAGCCCCATGTTCCTGGCCCCGAGCTCCTCAAATCCTGCCAGGCAGGTTTATGAGGATTGACAATATGTGAGAAGAGATTGGGCAATGAATGTGGAGCTTTATATAGGGTCATATTTTGTTGACGATAGATCTTTTATTAGTTTTTCTCCCTTGGTTCAAAAATATTCTGGAGGATATTTTGATGAGTGTATACAGGTGTGTAAATTTTCCCTTTGTCCCAGGCTCCAGTTAGGCTCTATAGGGCATGGTCCAGGACTTATGGGAACCCAGCTCTCCATGCTAAGTGAGCCACTGCTAGAAGAATTCTCAATTCTTGCAAAATCTAGTGGTTCCTTCTCTGAGACCATTTGCCCAAGCCTGTGACTGCTCTCCCTTAGAACACCAGGCCACAAATGCCCTTAGCCTTTTACATTTACACTGGATGGGAGCCTCTGCTTAGTTTGTCCCTCTGTCTGCATGAATACCATCTAACCTATACTGGGAAGGCCCTGAGCCCCATCCCCTAGTCCTTCCCTTCATAAATTTGGTTTCTCTTTTTTCTCTCCCTTTTTCATTCCAATTCCCATTTTTCATTTGCATGGGTGTGTTTATTTCACATCTGTCTCCCCTGCTACAATGCCAGCTCTATGAGGGCAGGGAGCATATTTGTCTAGCTCGTTACTCTGGCCCTAGGACCTAGCATAGTGTCTACATATTGTAGGGATACATATAGACCTTTTAATAGGTCAATGAACTCGTGAGTGCTTGGTCTGCATTATGCAATTCTCAGTGAAGCTTCATGTACTTAAAAAATGTTACTGGTAATGATGCTACAGGATTCTTTTCTTTCTTTCTTTTTTTTTTTAAAGATTTTATTTATCTACTTGACAGAGATCACAAGTAGGCAGAGAGGCAGGCAGAGAGAGCGAGGAAGAAGCAGGCTCCCTGGGGAGCAGAGAGCCTGATGTGGGGCTCGATCCCAAGACCCTGGGATCATGACCTGAGCCGAAGGCAGAGGCTTTAACCCACTGAGCCACCCATGTGGCTCCACCCATTGTACACCCACTGTCGCCCCATGCTACAGGATTCTTTTAAAAAATTTAAAAATTTAAAGATGCCTTCAAATGTCAGAGAAATGAATCTCATTTTCTCTCTCTCTCTTTTTTTTTCGAAGATTTATTTATTTAGGGGCGCCGGGGTGGCTCAGTGGGTTAAGCCTCTGCCTTCGGCTCAGGTCATAATCTCAGGGTCCTGGGATTGAGCCCTGCATCAGGCTCTCTGCTCAGCAGGGAGCCTGCTTTTCCCTCTCTCTCTGTCTGCCTCTCTGCCTACTTGTGATCTCGCTCTCTGTGTCAAATAAGTAAATAAAATCTTTTAAAAATTAAAAAAAAAAAGATTTTATTTATTTATTTGAGAGAGAGAGAATGACCAAGGGAGTGGCAGAGGGAAAAGCAGACTCCTCACTGAGCAGGACGCCCTATGTGGGGCTTGATCCCAGGACTCCGGGACCATGACCTGAGCCGAAGATGGACCCTTAACTGACTGAACCATCCGGGTGCTCCTTGTTTTCTCTTTTTCAGTGAGGTCTTGAATAAGCAGTGTTTCTCCTCCCTGACAACTACGTTACATGTCAAGCCATGTTTTGCAATATCTGGAAGAGGAGTACTGCAAAGGCAGTTTGACTTAGTAGAAAGAACATTGGATTGGGAAATCAGGCAGCCTGGGTGTGAAGTGTAACTCTAAAAGAGAATGGGATGCTTTCAGTAGAATGGACTGGGTTTCCCCCCAAATAGCCAAGTAGGCCACATTCTCCTTCTCTTGTAGGTCTTTGGCCATGGGTACGTTCCTGAAGCCAAATTCCCTGTTTTCTTTAGGTCTAGCCCTGCCCACTGATTAGATCTGACCGTGAACCCCAATAGCAGAGGCTCCTTCACACCAGAGCCTACCCCCATCCAGTCTATCACTGCGCAGCCAGCCAAACCTCCATGTCCTGAGTGCCTTCTCTTTGGAGTTTCTGGCTAATATCAGAGGAATCTGGAAGCTACGTCCTTGAGGAGGCCAGTGGTTCAAAACATTTGCCTAACTCAGGTCATGCTTTTGCAGTAGGCACCAGACCAGGAGAAGAGTCTTGTAGCACTGTGTTCTCAGGTTGGAAGAGGCAGGATCGTGAGAGGAGGCCTGGATTTGGGGTCAGACAGACTGGGCTCTCCTCCCAGAATGATATTCACTAGCTAGGTAGTTTCAGTTTGAAACAGAGTGTGGAAAGAGAATCATAGCACTACTTCATCAGTCAGAATTCTTGGTTCCACTCAACAAACACTCAAGTGAACTCAAGTGAACGTAAATGGGTGTAAATAACTTAAATGGCCTAAATGGGAATTGACCAGCTGGGCTTACCTGGTTTATTTCCTAAAAACCCCCAAAGGGTGGGGTAGAGCTGGATTTCAGTGACACACGGAACCAGGCTCTGCAACATTGTTGGGGCCCTTCTTTCTGTCTCTGTTCTCTCCTTGTCCCTCTGTGGAAAGACTGTAGTTCCTAAGGCGAAACCGTTCTTCCAGGGCTGGGGAACACGACCTCCTATTTCACAGCTTCTCCCCCAAAAAGGAGATTGTTTCTCTCCCCTGTGATCTCATTTGAAAAATCCTCGGAAGGATCTGATTGGCCTAAGTTGGATTACACTCTGACCATTGGACCAATCAGCTCTGGCAAGGGTGGGTGGTTTACTGTGATTGACAAACTACAGTAGAAGCACATGTTGGAGGGGCACCTGGGTGCCTCAGCGGGTTAAGTATTGGACTCTTGATCTCAGCTCAGGTCTTGATCCCAGGGTTATGGGTTCAAGCCCTGAGTTGAGCTCCATGCTGGGTGTGGAACCTGCTTAAAAAAAAAAGAGAGAAAAAGAAAAAGAAGCAGCAGCAGCAGCACATGTTGGAGAAGTCCTCAAAGAAGGGAGGTTGCTTTTCCCAGAAAATACAACCATACCAGGCAGACTAAATCATAGATGTCTACCATACATATTTCCCTCTCAGGGTTGTTGGTGAGGATTAGACATAATTGATATAAAGCATGAGTTGAGAAATGCTGCTGCTGCTGGTGATGATGTTGTATCCAGCGTCTGGATACTTGGGCTCCACATTTGGGGCCATAATATGTCACAGAAAGAAGTACACTTTCTTTGTTACTCTTTTGATCTTGGGACAGTCATTGTAATAGACTCTTACAAAGTCCCTTAGTTACAGATGGAGACCTAAAAAGTTATGTTTGCTCAAGGACATACAGTTTGTGGTACAAAGAGGCCTAGACCCAACCCTCAAGGCTCCCAGTCAGTACCCTACGTTTTGTACACCACGTGGTGATTAAGAGTGCTGGCACTGAGCCAGCCTGCCTGGCTTTACAGGTCAGCCCCTCTTACCGTATGATATTGGGCAAGTTCCTTAACCTCTCTGAGCCTCAGAGATTCCCCCTACAGAGTTGTTATGGGGATTAAATGAATTAATATGGGTTTATTGGTTATGATGATGATTCTGTTCTCAAAAACCATCACCTGGGTCTCCCGCCCTGGAGCCAGTCACCTCCTCCAAGTAGGTCTGGGGACATGCCAGGCATTGTGATGGGGCTGCAGGTTGGTTCCGCTGGTCACTGGGATTGGAGTGGGAGCAGTGTTTCAGATCCCCTCAGACTCTCGGTGAAGATGAAGGCATCAGCTCTCTCTCTCCATCCTAGAGGTAGTGTATTATTAGGTGGTTTTTAAGATAAACAATTTCCCAACAGAACAGTGCTTCCTGAACCACTGATGCTGCCAGGCTGTCGCTGATCTCACAGAGGATGCTCAGGAAAAAACCTCAATCCCCTTGTGTTCTCTTCTTTGAAAGAGAGCTGTGGCACTGCCTGTGATTCCAGGATCAGCCCAGGCTTTGGATTCAGACAGGCCAGGGTTTAAATCCCGCCACTGCCACTGGTTAACTATGTGCCTTAAGCAAGGTGCTGGACCCTCTTTAGTGTCTAAATTGGGAACAGTATCAATATCTGCCTTGTAGAGCTGTTAAGAGGAGTCCCTGGAGGGCAGGCAAAATGCTTAATACAGAGTGTACTTACTAGATGTTGGCTGTCGTCAAAATTAAGTGTCCTGTGATGTGTATGTGTTTGAGAACACACAAAATCATTAAACGAATATAAAGCCTTCTTTTTATAAAATAAACACACTTGCATGTGTATTTCTCATAATTATGCTACCTCTTAATTTTGCAGAAGGCTTAATTAGAGAGAACTTTGGGTATGAGATTTCCACCTGATTTTAAAAACAAAAACAAGAAAACATACTCTCAAAAATCAGAGAAGTGTCTTCTTCGGTTATGTGAAAGGCTGCCAGGTTAATTCTGACAATAGAAACAAAGAGAACCCCTCCCAGAGCATTGAATGATTCCCACCCCTGGTTTCAGAGAAGGGTAAGGACTCCCACATTTATCTACCAGACTCATGCTGTGTCCGTCTATCAACCACGAAGTTGGAGGTGGGTTGGCTTTAAGCAAGGGATAGCTTCTCTAAAACAGAGTTGGAGGCATTCTCTCAACTTGCATTTGTACCCTTCCCATCCCTCCCTCACCAGCCCCCGCCCCATCCTGCGGGGGTCCCACTACACAGGGAGGACTTGCAGAAGGCTCAGGTCCTACAGTTTCAAGTAATCCCTATTTGCAACATCCTCTCGAACACTTCAGAGAGTTCCTTCATACGCCAGAGAAAATGACTCCCTGGCATGGACAGCACTTTCTAATACAATGAACACTATCTTGATGAGATATACTCGTATTGCTCAGGATAGGCGAGATTAAATGGTAGGAAACCAAGTCCTGGATCCTCAGTGTGGCACAGAAAGTTTGTTTTTTGCCCTCCTGCTCTGGATCCACCTCAGGTCTGATGCCTCTCTAGGGTAGCTTTTGTCTGAGTGGGAGCTCAGAGACGGAATCTTCATCATGTGAGCCCACCATGGAGCTCCCAGGTCACTAGGACAGAGGGAGAAAGCTTGGGGAAGGCGCACTCCCTCTTATGTGTTACACATCACTAGTATTCGTGAGTCAGTGCAGAAGTAGGTCTCATGGGCCCCCCTAATTTTAAGGAAACTGGGAAGCAGAGCTCTCGCAAGTACCCAGAAAAGAGAAAGAAGGAAGTATGAATGGACAGAAGTCTCTGTGGCAGTGTTTCCCCTTTTCAAATGCTGGGATCCTGGTTGTTGGATCAAGGCTCCTTGTGAGAAAAACCTGAAAAAGACTTGAAAGAGCAGAAGGAAACATGGAGAGCCAGTAGTGAAAGGGGAAGATACTTTCTTAAGAATGCCGAGGACCTACCTGTCCTTGGTTCAAGGTTCCTGAATGTAACAAGGGAATTTAGAGAACCAAAGCAGCTTGAGAATGGAGACCAGTGGAAGCATCACGCTGAAATTGCAGCCATCTGTTCACGGCCTTAAATTGTGTTCCCTCATCCGGGTACCCCGCTGCCAGGTACCACCATCACAATCCTCTTGGAATGACTATTACTGATGTAAGTTCTTTCTTTCAATAACGTACTTTTCCGTAGTGAAGAGTTCAGTATCATTTACCAAAGATAGAAGTTATCCAGAAGAACAAAAACAATGGCACCAAAGCAGAGGGTTCTGAACCTGAGGTTTGCTCTCTTGGTTACAAAGAAAGACTAGCAGATATTGGAAGGACAAAAAAGACAAGCCAGCTCTACACCTGAACTCCTTTCATGGAATCAGACAGATGGAAAGAATGATAAAGAGAGAGATTGATAGCTCAGCGGGTGGACTGTGCCCTGATGCCTGGGTTCTAATTCTGGGGCCCCATCATTTACTAGTTGTGTAGCCTGTGTGCCTCAGTTTCCTCATCTGTAGATCTGAGGGTAATATTTCCTGTTTCATATATGGAACTCCTATAATGGGGTCTGACCACAGTGAGGGCGCTATAAGGAGCATTAGCAATTTTTAGTAGTATTTCTTACAATGTGATGTCTTGCTTAATGCCATCTCCTCTGCCTCTTAAAATTACTTCCTCTACCACATTAAATTATCTCTTACCCCTGGTGAGATGCTTCCTGCTCTTGGAGAAACATACATCTAATAACCAGCCCAGGCTCTGCAAAGCAATAGCCCTGAACTACAAGCCGGTTGGCTTCATTGGCGATGCTATTGGCAGGTTACTCAGCTTCTTTAAATCTCGGTTATCTAAGAGAGGTTAAAGACATCTGCCTCCTAGAAGATGCTGAAGATCCAACAGGTAAAACAGAATCTATCCAAACTTCAGAACTAAAGCAGGTATTCAATAAATATTGGTTTACCTTAAACCAGTCATTCCTAGCTGTCCCCGAGGGATCTGTAGAAATCTCCGGTGGAGTCTTCAAATGTGTTGCCCACTATATTATAGTAATTTGAAAACATGCTTACATACGTGAGAGCAGTGGTTCTCAGACTCAAGCAAACCTAAGAATCACATCGGCGGAGAGTCAGAAGCGCCGACAGTCCCTCATCCTGCCGTGCTCCTCACTCCCGGGCAAACCTGCAGGGGTAGGCTCTCCGCCTGGAGAATTATTCGAACACGGATGCCTGGGCTCCCACCTCCAGAGATCCTGCGGCAGCAGCTGAGGGTGTGTGTGTGTGGTGGGGGGCGCTGTGGGGAGGGGATGTGGAGCCTGAAGATTTGTAAGTCTAACACAGCTCCCAGGTGCTACCTTACGTCTGAGGACCACACTTCCAGCAGCTCTGTCTTCACGCCGCACTTCAGCCTACCAATGCCTATGCTTCGTGTTCTGTTTCTGAAAGTTGCTAATTGCTCAGCTTTTAGAGCTTCACAGATATCCTTACCGTCTCTCAGGTTGGTGTTATTTCCATATATATATATATATATATATATATATATATATATATAAATTGATGTAGAAACATGTATGTCATTACTTACCAAAAAATTTTTGAAAAAAAAAATCTTTTCATTACGATGTATTATTGACTGCCTCAAGAGTCATAGTTGATTGATTTTATGTTTCAGTACAGTTTACTTGATTTCTAGAGCTCCCAAAATGCAGTATGGCTGAGTGAATGTGTGAATGAACCAAATCTAATATTTTGTTGAAGTCTTGTTACAATGATCAGCGCTATTATGTGTAAATCTGGTAAAAACTTGTTTTGGTGTTTGGGTTATACTGATTGTGTTCCTTTTAGTGTTCCCATGAAGGAGCCTAGTTCAGTTTGCGTCTCTATGTTCCTGCGAGTCCTCTCTCTGCTCAGAAAACTTGCTGGTTTGATCTCTGCCCCATTGCTTGGTTGTGACTTTGACTCAGTAGTCCGTCAGGTCTGTCATTTCTGGCTTCAGAGGGCTCCAGAAAATGATGTGTTTTGATCTCAAGAGACACTAGAAGGACCCTGGGAACAAAATGTACCTGGTAAGTTGTCATGGAGCCAAACAAAGAGGCTGTGTCTAAAATGGGGAACGTGGGGCACCTGGGTGGCTCAGTGGATTAAGCCGCTGCCTTCGGCTCAGGTCATGATCTCAGTGTCCTGGGATCGAGTCCCGCATCGGGCTCTCTGCTCAGCAGGGAGCCTAATTCCCCCTCTCTCTCTACCTGCCTCTCTGCCTACCTATGATCTTTCTCTCTGTCAAATAAATAAATAAAATCTTAAAAAAATAAATAAATAAAATAAAATGGGGAACGTGGGTACGTGGGTGGCTCAGTTAGTTAAGCGACTGCCTTCAGCTCAGGTCATGATCCTGGACTCCCAGGGTGGAGTCCCGCATTGGGCTCCCTGCTTGGCAGGAAGCCTTCTTCTCCCGCTGACCTCTCTCCTCTCATGCGCGTGCTTTCTCTCTCTCTCATTCTCTCTCTCAAATAAATAAATAAAATCTTTAAAAAAAATAAAATGGGGAACATGGTAGGTAGCCGGCATGTGCGGGCGCTCAATCATGAACTGGCTATTTTACATTCAGAGAAGCTCCCTGTCTCTTTCCCTTCACCCTCCCTCCCAACCCCGGGCTCTGTAGGTGTGCTTCCCCTAATCAAGGTTGCACTGTTTCAGGGTACCGTGTCCGTCTGCCTTGTAGCACGAGTGGCAGTGCCATTATACTTCCTTTCCGTGATGACTTCATGGCAGGTTGCCTCTCCACCAAAGCATGGACCCCGTGAGGGCCTCGCAGATCCGCCTTCAGCGTCAAAGTCTGCCAGTGGGTCTCCACTGCTAAAAATGTGGCCTGTCAGCTGTCAGCCCCCGTGGCCCGGCCCCAGCTGAAGAGAGCTGCCCTGACCAGACCCCGGCCCCTTCCCGTGACTGATCTACATGGGGCTATGCAGGCTTGGCTTTCTCCCTCAGCCGGGACCAGCTCTGGCAGGTCATCCCATCTTTAGAACCCCCTGCAGGGCTGGCCCCAGCTTCTCTTGAGACTCTTTCGTATTTTGACTGCATCCTCTGCTCAGTCGTGCTTCCTTCCCTTCCTTCCGTGGATGTTAATCCTAAGGGGACTCTCTAGTGCACCTTATGCCTTCTGATCTCCGCCTCCGAGTCAGCTTCCCGGGGAGCACAACTTGCCCTGTTGCCCCCTGTTTAAAGGTAGGAATTAAATTGTTGTTGCCAATTCTGTGTGTTCTCAGAGCCTACGGTAGTCCCTGGTGCTGGTAGAATCTCAGGAAACGCTTGTGGAATGAAAGAATGCATGAATGAATGATAATAGCACTGCCTCGGTAACTTCTGTTTTATGCTCCACCCCCTCTTCTTTCTTCAAAGGGCATGGGACTTTCACACAGGAATTTCTTGAGTTTCTATCCAGGGATCTATTTGCTTCCTCCTCCTTCCCTCTCCTTTGGCTCTCCAGTCCCCTTTCCTCCCACCCCACCCCCTTTCTAAAAATCTCTGCCTAATGATGCTCTTCCTTAGCACTGGGGAGGGAGGAGAAAGCCTTGGGAACGCAGCTGAGAGACGGTGATGGGAAACAGCTAAATTAGTTTAGAGGCCAATTTAGTAACTCCAGGTTTTCTGGCTATTGGGAGTGTGTGTGGAGCCCTGGGAGAAAGGCTAATGCCAAGAACAGAGGAAATCAATATCTGAAGGCCCTTGCTAATTGCAGGGCTGTCAGAAGGTATTTTCTCATTGTGAATGAGAAGGGCCTTTCACAACAACAAAGCTCTTGTATAAGTAGGAAAAAAGAAATGAGAACTCACATTTGAGCCCTTGTGAAAAATGGCTTCTTTGTTACCAATTTCTCATCCTCTTGGAAAGCCTCCGCAGCAAACGCGTTTTGTTCTAAAAAGCCATCGGCTTTTTAGTTTCGTTTTGGTTTTTGGCGTTTTCCACCCGTCCTAGAGAGAGCACTGTATTCCCGTTGGAAGTCTGAGTGGGGGGGCGCCTGGGTAGCTCAGCGGGTTAAAGCTAAAGCCTCTGCCTTCGGCTGGGGTCATGATACCAGAGTCCTGGGATTGAGCCCCGCATCGGGCTCTCTGCTCGGCCGGGAGCCTGCTTTCCCCTCTCTCTCTCTGCCTGCCTCTCTGCCTACTTGTGATCTCTGTCTGTCAATAAATAAATAAAAATCTTAAAAAAAAAAAAGTCTGAGTGGGGGACCTCGCTCTGCGGCTTTGGTCACTGTGTCATGGCTCTGGGCTTTGTCCCTTGTCTGGAAGGTGTTTGCTAGTCGACTCACACAGCAGGAGACGGAGACACTCAAGGGAGACAATGGACAGGAACAAGATTTGAAAACGCAAGGATGCTTAGTGATTGTCGTTGTTGGTGCTATTGTCATTCAGTTTTTGGTGAACCAGAGCTCGAAAAGTCAAAGCTAGTCAGCCCTCCCAAAAAAGAAGGCACTTTGAAGCCAAATATGAATGTCTTTAAGAAAAATTATTCCTCGGGGCGCCTGGGTGGCTCAGTGGATTAAGCTTCTGCCTTCGGCTTGGGTCACGGTCTCGGGGTCCTGGGATCGAGCCCCGCATCTGGCTCTCTGCTCAGCAGGGAGCCTGCTTCCCTCTCTCCCTCTCTGCCTGTCTCTGCCTACTTGTGATCTCTGTCTGTCAAATAAATAAAATCTTAAAAAACAAAGAAAAAGAAAAATTATTCCTCCCTTTGCATGACGTGTAGCAAAGGCCTTCATGGTTAGCCCACATGATTACGAATTGACTGTCAGAGTGCACTTAGAGTGTCAAATTTCTGTGTAAAAGCCACTTTTCATGTATTTTCATGTATTTGTGATTCCATGGCAGAATCAGGAAGCCACCTGTTCTCTAGACCAAGGTTTTGGGTAGATCAGGTACACGTTATTTTCGCAGATGCTTTAGTACTTTTCCTTGGTTCTCTCCCATCCAAGGCAGCCCTGCTGTTCCGGGACATGTCTGCTTTTCCTCCAGATATGTGAGGCTCTGAGGATTTATGCCATTAGGAATTGTCTCCTCCCCTCAAGCCTAGGCATGCAGGAACCCATGATTCCCTTTGCGTAGAGCAATTTTCTACAGAAAATTGGACTTTCTCCCTTCTATAGAGGCAGTCCAGTAAGGTGCTTTGAGCAGCCAGCAGAGGGTCCCAGATCTGCCCCTTTACTGCTGATGGATTATAAAATTCTTACACTATCTGGGGTCTGCAGACATCTCGAGCTGTTCTATAATCAGATGTGAGATGTGGGGGGTAGAGTCCAGTTTTCAGCAGACACCTAGGGAGCATCTCTAAGTATTCTGGGAACAGGAATGGACTTTTTAAGTCTTCATTTCAGGTGCCGGCATTATTCTGAAGGGTAAACTACATTCCAGGTGGAAAAAAGCAAAGCGTGAGTGAACAAACATACACAACACAAAAATGACAAAAGCAAGTGGACAGATATTGCCCATGAAGCCCCTTTACCGAGAAGATGGCCTGATTATAGACTTCGTGAAGACAGCAGCCGGGTCCTAGCTCTCTCAGATCTACAGAATACTAGCAGATCCTTTGAAGATGTGTGGTCTTGCTCTCTTGCTGATGAGTGGCTCTTGCTCTCTTGCTGATTCAGTGGCTCCCAGTACCTCCGTGATTAATATTTGGTCTTCTTGGTTTGGTCCTTCAGTTCCATCATGATCAGATCTGGCCTCCCCTCTTGCCATTTCCCCCATTAAACTCCACATGGCCACCATTCAGAACATGTCTCCGACTATCCCCTCATCTCTTCATGCCCTAAACACTGTCTCCTACTGGTTGGATGCAGCTTATCTGAGCAGCCTTATCCTTTCTTAGCCCTTGACACTCTAAATTGTTAATCAGTGCTTTATGTGTGTGTGCCTACCTCGAGTGTTGTCTTAGAGAACAGGGCTTATACCTTGTTCACTGTTCATTCCCAGAGCCTTGTAGAGTGCTTGGGATCCAGGAGGTGCATAATAAGTGCTGATTGATTTAAATCTTTTAATGAATGGCTAGTTCAAATTCCATCCATCCCTCTCCAGGGAGGCACCAGTCTTTCTGGCTTGCTGCTGCTTCTTCCTTTTTTTTTTTTTTTTTTTCAGAGGGAGAGGAAGAGGAGACTTTTCTGCTGAGCAGGGAGCCTGACATGGGGCTTGATCCCAGAACCTGAGCTTGAACCAAACCTTGATCATGACCTGAGCTGAAGGCAGATGCTTAATCGACTGAGTCCCCCCAGGTGCCCCCTCTTGATCGTAGCCCCCCGCCAGCCCCCCAGGCGCCCCTCTTGATCATGACCATGATCATGACCTGAGCTGAAGGCAGATGCTTAACCGACTGAACCCCCCCCCCCCCGGGCCTCCCTCTGGCTTGCTTCTTTAAGGGTCATTGGGCAGGGTTCCTGCAGAGTGGATGGAGAAGGCAAGCACCAATAGTGGGATTTGTCTTCTCAACAGGCTTATCCTATGCACGGCTGTGTTTCTATTGTTCCCCCTTTTAATTGGATTAAGGAATTACCCTCTGAGAGGTGAAAACACTACCTTGCATTCTCATGAGGAATTCGGTAGAATTCTAGAATGTTGAGGTAGAAGGGTCCTGAGAGGTTATAAAACCCACATCCTTCTCATTTTCAGGTGAGAAACCAGGCCTAGGGGTAGAAAGATTTGTTAAGCTTTCATGATCAATTAGTAGCTAAAGACATCTGTTGCTTTCACCTGCCTCCGTCCCTTTGAAGAACCAGTGCTTGCCCCTCTCAGTCCCAGCATTTTGTGTTGTGCTGACTCTACGCCCAAATCCAGAGTGAACATGTGACTAGGGCTGGCCAATCAGAGCATCAAGACCTGTGTTCCTGGGAGGCCAATCAAAGCTGACAAGACTTGATTTCAGAATACTGGAAAAGAGAAGTTCGTATGATCCATTGGGGTTGCTAAGAAGATAGGACATTTGGCAGCCACCTTGTCACCATGAGTGGAGAGCCAAGGAAAGCGGTACTAAGAGATGGAGAGGGTGAGTCTGTCCTAATGACATCATTGTAGATCCCCATATGACTGTGTCTGATCCTTGATCCCTGTAGGAACTCATTAATTACAGTGTGTTTCTATTTTTTTTTTAGTTTATTTTTTGCTTAAGTTAAATTCTGTCACTTTCAACCAGTTAATCTAACTAACATAATGTTACAACTAGAACCAGGCCTTTTTACTCCCAAATGCAGTGCTCTTTCCACTGAACCACATGGGGTATTCCTCGGATTAACCCAATGCCACCCATCATCACATAACAGAAGGCTGAACTGGGAAAGAATGGAAAATGACAGGGCTGTGTTTTGATGGCATGGGGGGGGTGGATATGCTTCCAGTGAGGGACCCTGGGGACTACTAGTGGGAGGTCCTTGCAGTAACAGGAGGGGTTGGGACTACTAGAGTGAACAAGAGAATACCTCAAAACCAGATTTTGCCTGCTTCCCTGTCTTGACACTGGGGTGGGGGACTGGTGGACTAGAAGCAGGTTCAGCGTGGTTTTTCTTCTAGATGAATGAAAACGCCTTTCAGGCTGGGACCTGGGGAAGCAGCTGGGGGAATAGACTGGAAAGCAAGGATAAAAGTCAAGATATCACCATTTTACTCTCAACACGTCATGACTTCTCTAAGGTGTGGGAAAATACCGTGTTGCAGAACAGGCACAGGCCACAACACATGAACATTCTCTAACCCAGCACTACTGATGGGACGTGATGGAGCTGGCTGCATCTGTTCATGGGGACCCAGGCAAGCAGCAACACGGCTGTGATATGCTAATGAGATGGCTTCACCCCTTGAGGATAATTTGGTTTCTGTCTCTGAGGTCAGATCTTCATTCAGCACAATGCCCAGGAAGCATGGACTAAAACTGAGGATCTGTCCCTGGTGGGAACCCCCACACTGCCCACACACGAGGATGGGAGTTTTAGAGGTCGGCTTCCTCGGTTCATGTAGCTCTCTTCTCTGCATTCACATAAAACTCAAAAGCACACAAAAGTAAATTATGGTGTTAGAAGGCAGGGTGCCAATGGCTACCCTTGGCGGGTGGGCTAGGAGGGGCTTGGAGAGTGAGGGAGAGAGGTTCCTGGAGTGTTGTGTTCGTTCTTAAACTGTGTGCTGGTTCCCCGGAGAGGTTCAGTTTGTGAAGATTCGTGGAGCTGTATATTTGGGGGTGGTGTATGTTTCTGCGTGTGTGTCGTCTTTCAGTGAAAACGTGGGCAGCTCTTTGGCAAGATGGAGGTCTCAGGAATGAAATGACACGAGGCCACTGAAGTTACGTCGTGACACTATTCTCTTATAAGGTGGGTCATACGCATGACCAGAATATGTTCCTATTAATTTTAAGGTATATAACAAAAATGAAAATATAAATTAAAAAAAATATCGTAGAGGGCTCACCATCCTCCAGGGGCCTAGGAGGGAAAAATGGAAGTATTATATTAACGATACTTCAGAATCTTCTCCAAACCATTCACTCTCTCCACTTGGACTTCCACCACTTTCGTTCAAACACCAGCAACTCTAGGCTGGACTGTGGCAATAACTTCCCACTCTTGCTGGTGTGTAATCCACAGTCCACACAGGAGAAGACTATAGCCATAAAAAAAACTCAAATAACTCCCCTATCTGAAGGCCTTCCAAGAATTCCTTACAGTCTTTTTTATAAAAAGATTTTACTAACTTATTTGAGAGAGAGAGAGAAAAAGAGAGAAAGAAAGAGAATGGGGGTGCGGGGAGCAGAGGGGAAGTAGACTCTCTGCTGAGCAAGGACCCTGGCGCTGGGCTTGAACCTGGAACTCTGGGATCATGACCTGAGCCAAAAGCAGGTGCTTAACCAACTGAGCCACCCCAGTACCCCCAGAATTTCTAACAGCCTTAAAGCTCAAATCCCAGCACACCCGGCACCGACTGGTCCCTTCTGCTTCCCTGACCATCCTCCCAACACTCTCCCCCACATCACCAATTTCCAGCCTTCCTGATCTTTTTTCATTCTTCTAGGACTCCACGCTTGTCCTTGCCCTAAAGCTTTCATATATGCACATCTGCCCAAAAGGGGTCTCCCAGACCTTGGGACTGCTGGCTTCCCCTCAGTGTTTACATCTCGGCTCAAATGTCACCCCCTCAATTGCCATTGTGCAATCACGTAACCTGATTATTTTAGTCATGGCACCTGTGGCTATCTTGTATATGTAGTTCTTTACCAGAATATATACCCCAGGAGGGCAAGGATTCAACTGCCTTCTTCATCATTTGTAGTAGTCAGTGTCCCAGCAAGCGATGGATGGCATATTCAAAAGAGTATAACGAAAAAGAATTTATAAAAGGGACCCCATACAGAAATGTAGGCAGGACTAAGGGATCCATTGAGGCATGGTGAAGGTCCCAGGGAAGACCGTCCCTGCCCCTAGGTCTGAAGGGGCAAGACAAGGTGCCTCTCTTTTTCCAACTTTCTTTATCTGTAAAGTGCAAATTCTAACTATAGCTGCCCATGAGGTGGTTGTAAGACTTGGTTACACATGCGGACTAGATGGGTAGAGCAAGCAGAATAATGCCTGGGACGTATTAAGTGCTATGTGAATGTTTGCTATTATTACTGATCTTATTTTAAACTCATTTAATTTAGTTCCTACAACTGTCTGAGGTAGATCAGGGGTTGCACATTGTCCGCCTGTGGGCTGAACTTGGCTTCTAAATGTGTTTTGTTTGGCTTGCACATATTTCTTTAACTTGAGCCAACAATTAAAAATCTGGAGTTTTATACAAAAATCTGGATTTCTGGCTCTTCTTGAAAACTCCTCATCTGGCAGCAACCAACAGGGGCCACATGCCGCCCTCTTCCTCAGAGGAGGAATACATGTGGTAGCGTACCGCCAAACCAGCGGCATGTAAGGGACACCCAGCTAATAGTCATTTCGAGTAAGGATTTATAACCTCAGTGAAGTCCCATGTTAGGGTAGTTTGAGTTCAAGGTTAACACCATGGCACAAAAAAAGTTGCCAAGGACTGCTGCCTCACCCACGCTGATGTTTCCACCTTTCCTCTCTGATACTTTTTAGCATGTCAGCTGTGATGTTTCTCCTCATTTCTACCAATGTTACAAAGTCTCATCTGTCACCTGGACACACACACACACACACACACACACACACACACATCCAGAAGAGGAGAACATGCCCTTCTACTGGTTTCTTTTTTTTATAAAGGAAAATCTTGGTGCCCCTGGGCGGCTCAGTTGGTTAAGTGTCTGCCTTTGGTTCAGATCATGATCCCAGAGTCCTGGGATGGAGCCTCACATCAGGCTCCCTCCTCAGTGGGGAATCTGCTTCTCCCTCTCCTTGTGCTCTCTCTCTCTCTGTGTCAAATAAATAAATAAATTCTTAAACAAACAAACAAACAAAAAAACCAACCCAGCTCCCCCCAATCCCCGCCCCCACATGAGGCCAGGACTGGATAATATTACCAATACCCTCTTGGCAAGGGAGCTGGGAAGCAAGTCTCACACTTTCTGGTGTTCTAAGTGGGAAGGCAGGATCTGTTGGCAGGAAAGAAGAGGCATGACTGGTGAGTAGGCTACCCCAAGTGCCAGGTACAGCTCACCAAGTAATTGCTCAAGTGCATATACCCAGCTCCCACTACTTACTTAGCTACCAGTGGGCAACCAAATTTGTGATTTTTTTTCCCCCCAAGTTTGTGATTCTTGAGGAAGGCTATTTAACCCATGTTATAGATAAACTCAAGCTCATGGAGAGTACATAATCCACCCAAGGTGTACAACTAATCATGCTTAGAAGACCGCTTGCCATGTAATAGGCATTCAACAAATGATAGCTACCAATTTTCTGTCTTGTGGGAGGTTTGAGGCATGATTAATTTAGGCAAAGTTTTTCTTGTTGTCATTGTTTCAAGTCACTCTGAGTTCTTTAGAAAGGAGCCCTATAGAGGTTGAAAGTGGCATGATGACTTTGCTGTTCAGAGTTTGAAATTCAATTAAGATATTTACTCCTGGGACGCCTGGGTGGCTCAGTTGGTTGGACGACTGCCTTCGGCTCAGGGCGTGATCCTGGAGTCCCGGGATCGAGTCCCACATCAGGCTCCCAGCTCCATGGGGAGTCTGCTTCGCTCTCTGACCTTCTCCTCGCTCATGCTCTCTCTCACTCTCTCTCTCTCTCAAATAAATAAATAAAATCTTTAAAAAAAAAAAAGATATTTACTCCTGTGTGGATACTCCACAGCACCACGCCCTATTTATTGTGTCTCCAGGTACACACACATGTAAGAGGCCATTTGAGATCCTACCCAGGCACATGGGTATAACCTTCCAAGTAGTCATCACCCAAACAACTCTGGAGGGTGTTGTTCTCCAAGAGAATTCCAGAGCAAGGCATGAACGGTGGCAAGCAGCAGAGATTGTCAGAATTTCTTAACGGGGCTGGCATACCATTTCATGAATGAAGGGGAGGAAAAGCTGTAGTAAGAAGAAGCTTTGTAGGTCAAGTTGTTTCTGATTCCAAGCTAAAGGCAGAACCCCAAAACAAGACCCAGCAAGAGATTTCTTGTTGGAAAGAATCTTTTTGAGTTTGCAATGACAGTGACAACTGTCACTTCTTCCAGATCCAACTGGATCTTCTAAGCTACCTTTAGAACAAGGAGGTTAGAACCCAGCCCTTCGCTAATCCCCTGAGATCATCCTTTTAAAATTCTCAATAGCAAGCAGAGGTCCCACTTTTCCCCACTTCTGAGGTTGCTTTCAGCTCCTTTCGCTGTTGGCATTTGCTCTTTCTGGTTATTTCCCATGCTGAATCACTCGCTGGCTCTCGGGCCATCTCCTGGGGGAGCCACATAGTTTAAAACATCCTCAGTGACTCATGTATCCTTACTAGTTCTTCTATTTATTTATTTTTGTGTGTGGATGTGTCACACACACATGCAAAATAAGACTCCAACAAAGAATTTCTATTTACTTAGCCACAGAATAGCAAATCTCTGCTTTCTCCGAGCGTGTCTTCGCTTGTAGCTTTCTAGTTCATATAATTGAAATAAAAATGGGATTATTTCACCTTTAACCAAGTCCTAGGTTTAGCCAAGAGTATTCAGTTCAGGATTTGGCTTCACAAAGCTTAAGAACCCCTTGATGAGAAAGAAGGGCATATTACTATTCTTTCACCCACTAAATCAGTCGTTTTGCTACCTTCCGCTCTGGCGGCGTCAAAACTCTATGTCTGAAATCATTCGGTAATGAGACTCATGGAGCCAGTGGAGCAATCCCATTTTAGTATTTTAAAAAACCCTGAAAACAGGGGATGCTCAGTAACTAAAAGAAGAAATCCTGATAAAAGCAACAAGAGACATGAGAGTCACCCAGGGTAGACACTCCAGCAAATGCTTAGCCAGGCTGTTAAACTGTTCTGCCAGACTTGGCTCTTTCCGGCTTGAGATCATTGCTTAAGTCTTCCTCAGGAGTATTTAAAGTAAAATGAACCTCTTTTTGTTTATTGCATGGCTGCCATTTTGTCTTAACAACGGGATTCCTTGCAGGCTTCTTAAGGTAATACTGGGCTCTGCTGAACGCAGACGTACCTTTGCAGAGGAGGCTAAGTCCTAACTCCTTAGCATGGTGTGCCACTCCAGACTTATCTTGCGGACTTTCCTCCACCCCCACTGAAAACTTTCAGCATACTCTGGGATCCAGGCATACCTAACCAATCACACAGTTACCGAGCAGACCCAGTGTTTTACACATCAGAGCTTCTGAGCATGCCCTTCCCTTCCTAGAATGCCCTTCACCACCTCCTCTACTGGGAAAACTCCTACATATACTTCAACAGCCTATCCAACTCAAGCATTTTTTTGTTTCTTAATGTCTCTGGCCTTCCCACCTCTCCAAATTGCCCTAGCTCTTTTGATCCACCACTGCACCCTTGTATGCACCTCTGATATACACTTAGTCTCTCCACCTTGACATCAGGCTCCCTTGTGTCTGGAGGCAATCACTTATCTACGCTTTGCCTCTCTAGATTAGGCTATTCTGGGCATTTCATATACATGGAATCACACAGTATCTGAACCGTAACACTTTGTGTCTGGCTTCTTTCACTTAGACTATTTTCAAGATTTATCCACGTTAGAGGATATATAGTATTTCATTCCTTTTTATGGGTGAATAAAATTCCATTGCATGAATATACCACATTTTATTTACCTGTTCACCAGTTGACAAATATTAGAGTTGTAATCACTTTTTGGCTGTTGTGAATAATACTGGTGCACACGTTTGTGTCCACCTTTTTCCTTTTGTGTCCACCTTTCCACATTTCATTTCTCTTGATTGTATGCCTAGGTGTAGAATTTCTGGGTCATGTGGTAACTCTGTGTTTAATCTTTTTAGGAACTTCTGGACTTTTCCAAAGGGGTTATACTGGTTTACATTCCCATCAGCAATATATCAGGGTTCCAAATTCTCCACATCCCCACCCACACTTTTTGATTATAGCTGTCTTGGCAGGTTTGAAGTGGTATCTCATTGTGGTTTTAATTTGCATTTCTTTGATGGTTAATAAAGCTGAACATCTTCTCCTGTGTTTATTGACCATGTATATATCATATTTGGAAAAATGCCCATTCAGATCCTTGGCCTATATGTAACTGGTTTATTTGTCTTTTTGTTTCTGAGTTATCAAATTCTTTTTATATTTCAAATACAATTTCTTTATTAGATATATAAATTGCAAATATTTCCTCCCATTCTGCTAGTTGTCTTTCCAGTTTCCTGATAGTGTCTTTGAAGCATGAAAGTTTTAAATTGTGATGAAGCCCAGTTTATCTGTATTTTCTTTTATTGCTGTGCTTTTGGTGTCACATCTCAGAAATCACTGCTTGATCCAAGATAATGACGACTTCCACCTATAGATTCTTCCAAGGGTTTTATAGTTTCAACTCTTTTTTTTTTATTTTTAAGATTTATCTATTTATTTTAGAAAGACAGAATACAGAGAGCAGGGGAAGAGGGGCAGAGGGAGGGGGACAAAGAAATCTCAAGCAGACTCCCCACTGGGCTTGGAGCTTCATGTGGGTCTGGATCTTACAACCCTAAGATCACAACCTGAGCAGAAATCAAGAGTCAGACAACTGACTGAGTCAACCAGGTGCCCCTAGTTCTTATATTTAAGAGGTTTTTGATCCATTTTCAGTTAATTTTTTTTTTAAAGATTTTATTTATTTATTTGAGAGAGAGAGACAGTGAGAGAGAGCATGAGCGAGGAGAAGGTCAGAGGGAGAAGCAGACTCCCCATGGAGCTGGGAGCCCGATGTGGGACTCGATCCCAGGACTCCAGGATCACGCCCTGAGCCGAAGGCAGTCGTCCAACCAACTGCGCCACCCAGGCGTCCCTATTTTCAGTTAATTTTTTTTAAGATTTTATTTATTTATTTGACAGAGACAGGTGAAAAATAGGCAGAGAGGCAGGCAGGGAGGGTGGGAAACAGGCTCCCCGCTGAGCAGAAAGCCCCATGCAGAGCTAGATCCCAGGACCCTGAGATCATGACCTGAGCCACCCACGTGCCCCTCAGTTAATTTTTGTAAATGGTGTGATACAGAGCTCCTCCTTTCTTCACCTGAATATCTGGTTGTTCCAGTACCATCTGTTGAAGAAATTATTCTTCCTCCATCTAATTGTCTGGACATCCTCATTGCAATTCAGTTGCCTATAAATGTAAGAATTTATTTCAGGTTCTCAATTCTAATCTGTTGGTCTATATGTCTGTCCTTGTGCCAATAACCACACTACCTTGCTTATTGTAATTTGTACTGTTTCGTAATCGAGACGGGTGAATTTTCCACCTTCATTCTTCTATTTCAAGATTGTTTTGATTATTCTGGGTCCCTTGAATTTATGTATGAATTTTAGGATCAGCTTGTCAATTTTCGCAAAGAGGTAAGCTAGAATCTCAAAAGAGACTGCACTGAATCTGTGGATCAGTTGGGTTAGGATTGCCATATCCAACAATATTGTCTTTTGATCAATGAACACGGGATGTCTTTCCATTTATTTAGGTCTTTAATTTCTTTCAGCACTATTTTATTAATACTTTGTACTTCCTTTGTTAAATTTATTCATGAATATATATATAGGGTAAATACTTTGTACTTCCTTTGTTAAATTTATTCATAAGTATTTATTCCTTTGGTATTATAAATAGAATCATTTTCTTTCTTTTCTTTTCTTTTTTTTTTTAAAGATTTCATTTATTTATTTGACAGAGAGAGACACAGCGAGAGAGGGAACACAAGCGGTGAGGAGGAGAGGGAGAAGCAGGCTTCCCACTGAGCAGGGAGCCTGATGTGGGTTCAATCCCGGGACGCTGGTATCATAACCTGAGCAGAAGGCAGGCACTTAACAATTGAGCCACCCAGGTGCCCCTATTTTCTTTTCTTTTTTTAAAGACTTTATTTATTTATTTTGAGAGAGTGAGCAAATGAGAGAGAGCATGAGTGACAAGGAGGAGCAGAAGAAGAGAAGCAGACTCCCTACTGAGCAGGGAACTGGACATAGGGCTCAATCTGGGACTTCAGGATCATGACCTGAGCCAAAGGTGGATGCTTAACCAACTGAACCACCCAGGTGCCCCTGGAATCATTTTCTTGATTTCATTTTCAGTTGCTCATTGCAAGAATATAGAAATACAATTGGTTTTTATATACTGATACTTTATCTTACAACCTTACTAAACTCATTTTTTAGTTCTAATAGTTTTTTAGTGGATTCCTTAGGATTTTCTATATATAAGATTATATAATTTGCAAAAATAGTTTTACTTCTTCCACTCCCATCTGAATGCTTTTATTTTCTTGCCTAATTGCCTAATTCACTGCAGTACAGTGTTGAATACAAGTAAGAATGGATATCCTTGTCTTATTCCTAGTCTTAGGGAGAAAACATTCAGTCTCTCACCATTAAGTATGATGTTAGCTGTGGGTTTTTCATAGATGCCCTTTGTTAGCTAGAGAAAGTTTCTATTCTTAGTTTATGGAGTATTTTTTCAACTAATGAAAGGGTGTTGGATTTTGTCAAATGTTTTTCTGGATTTTTTGTGTATTTATTCATAAAGGCTATTGGTCTGCAGTTTTCTTTTGTTGTTATATCTTTTTCTGGGTTCTGGGTCATACTGGCTTCATAGAATGAATTGGGAACAATTCCTTCCTTTTCTATTTTTTGGAAGAGTTTGTGAAGAATTGGTGTTGATTCTTCTTTAAATATTTGTAGAATTCAGGGACACACGGGTGGCTCAGTAGGTTAAGTGTCTGCCTTTGGCTCAGGTCATGATCCCAGGGTCTTGGGATTGAACCCCACATCATCAACAAACCCCACATTGAGGGAGCCTGCTTCTCTCTCTCCCTCAGCCCTTTCTCATGCTTGTGATCTCTCTCACTCTCTCTCTCTTTTCAAAGAAATAAATAAAAAAATTTTTAAAAATTTGTAGAATTCACCAGAGAAGCCATCTTGTGGGGTTTCTGTGTGGGTAGTTTTAAAATTACTAATTGTTTTAAAACATAGGTTTTATTATCATTCAAGTGTGGTAAGGCTAGTAGATCAAGAGATAATTGCCATTGAAAAGATAGTTTGTTACTCATAGTTCCCAAGTTCTTACACACATGAGGAAACAACAGGGTCAGTCGGGAGACAAAGGGATCAAGGGGAGCACTTTGGCAAGAACTTATTTTATGGTTTCCATGGAAGTCAGCGGAAGCAGGTGTAGGATTGGCTAATTTGAATAATTTCAGCTGGCTCTGGGGAATAGGGGTTGTTCCTAGTCACCTGGTACCCCTTAGGGTAGTTAGGACAAGAGAATTGTGGCCTAGAGTATAAGAGTCCAATAGCAGAGACGGTGGGGGTATGGGCTTTGATTCATTAGTTTGCACTCACAGGTGAATAGGTTATTAACTGTAGGAACTGGCTGCTCTAGAAGAGGCAATCTCTCTATAGGTTCCACAAGTCTCCAGATATCAAGGCATCAGACATACAGAAAATAAAAACACATGATTAACACACAAATTCCATATTTGTATTTATAGGACCGTTCAGATTTTCTGTTTCTTCTCAAGTCAGTTCTGTAGTTTGTGTTTGTAGAAATGTGTCCATTTCATCTATATTACCTAATTTGTTGATATTCAGTTGTTCATAATATTTCCTTATAGTCTTTTTTCTCTAATGTTGGTAGCAATGTCCCTCTTTTCACTACTAATTTCAGTTAAGTTAAGCCTTCTCTTTTTTTTTCTTGGTTGGTCTAGATAAATATTGACTGATGTGGTTGATTTTCTCAAAGGACTGAGTTCTGGTTTTCTTGATTTTCTCTATTGTTTTTCTATTCTCTATCTCATTAATTTCCACCATGAGGTCTTAGTTATTTCCTTCTTTCTACTTGGCTTGGATTTAGTTTTTCTTTTTCTGGTGTCTTTAATGTGTACATTTGGGGTGTAGCTTTGAGATGTGGTTTCCCTTCTTTCCAATATGGGTGATTATAGCTACAAATTCCTCTGTAAACACTGCTTTAGCTGCATCCCATAAATGTTGGTATGTTCATTATTCTTCTGAATATTTTTTTTTCATTTCCCTTATGATTTCGTCTTTGACTTGTTATTTAGAAATATGTTGTTCAACTTCCACATATTTGTCAAATTTACTAAAATTCTATTATTCTCTCTAGTATGGATATCTATTTTTATTCCATGATGGTCAGAGAGTATATTTTATATGATTTAAATCCTTTTTATATTTATTATGACTAATATATATCCTGGAGAATGTTGCACGGTGCACTTATTCTACTATTGCTGAATGATGTATTCTATAGATGTTAGGTATAGTTGGTTTATAATGCTGTTTAAGCCTTCCATTTCCTTATTGATCTTCTGCCTAGTTCTGTCAATTATTGAAAGAAGGGTACTGAAGTCTCCAGACATTAGTGTTGAATTTTCTATTTCCTCCTTCAATTTTGTCAGTTTTTGCTTTGTGTGTTTTTGGTTCTGTTGTTAAGTGCAAAGATATGTTTATAATTGTTATAACTTCCTGGTGAATTGACTCTGTAATTGCTATAATACATCCATCTTTATTGGTAATAACATTGTTTTTGGCTTTGAAATCTGGTATTATTTATTAATTTTGACTGGTATTGATGCCTGATATTAGCCACTCCAGCTTTCTTATGGTTGTCATTTGTATGATAGATCTTTTTCTATCTTTTTACTTTCAACCTCTTTGTATCTTTGAATCTAATGTGTGTCTCTTGTAGACAGCATGTATTTGGATCTTGTTTTTTCTTTTTATTCAGTCTGACAATTTTTTCCTTTTGATTGGATTGTTCAATCTATTCACATTTACTGTGATTATTGAAATAGTTGGATTTATGTCTGCCATTTTCCTTTTTCTTTCCTGACTCATGTCTTACTTGTTCCTTTAGTTTCCTTTACTGCTTTATTTTGCATTGAGTGATTATTTTCTAGTATAGCATTTTAAATCCTCTAATGGTTTTTCTCACTACATTTTTTGACTTATTTTCTTAGTTTTTGCTCTAGGTCTAACTATATATACTTTAGCTTATCGGAATAGACTCAAGATTGTCACTTAATTATAGTGACAAATAGAAAATGTACTCCCACATGACTCTGTTCCCTTCTTCCCCTTTCTTGTGCTGTTTTTGTGTTATATATTTATATATACTTCATATATGTCCAAATATTTTATAAGTGTGTCTTTCAACTTTTTTTTTTAAGTTTTATTTATTTAGAGAGAGATCACAAGTAGGCAGAGAGGCAGGCAGAGAGAGGGGGGGAAGCAGGCTCCCTGCTGAGCAGAGAGCTGATGCTCAATCCCGGGACCCTGAGATCATGACGCAAGCTGAAGGCAGAGGCTTAACCCACTGAGCCACCCTAGTGCCCCTCAACTTCTTTAAAAGACATAAAATTTTAGGGGCACCTGGGTGGCTCAGTCATTGGGCATCTGCCTTAGGGTCAGGTCATGATCCCAGTGTCCTGGGATAAAGCCCCATATCAGGCTCCCTGCTCAGTGGGGAGCCTGCTTCTCCCTCTCCAGCTCCCCTGTGCTTGTGTTCCTTCTCTTGCTCTCTCTCTCTGTCCTAAATAATTTTTTTTAAAATTTATTTATTTGAAAGACAGATCACAAGTGGGCAGAGAGGCAGGCAGAGACAGAGAGGAGGGAAGCAGGCTCCTGAGCAGAGAGCCCGATGTGGGGCTCAATCCCAGAACCCTGGGATCATGACCTGAGCTGAAGACAGAGGCTTTAACCCACTGAGCCACCCAGGCACCCCTAAATAATTTTTTTTTAATTTAAAAACAAACCCATAAAATTTTATAAAATAACAATGATAATGTATTATTGAGTTTGTACCATATAAGATACTATTTAAATATGTAATATATACTTATACATATTATGTAGAATATGTTTATACCACAACTATGTATTTATAGAGTTTATTATTGTAACCTTCTTATTTATCCTTTCTGTTTCTCTTCATCTCTTCACAGATGTGGGTTACTATCTGGTGTCATTTCTTTACTCCAGTGCAGCTTTGTTCCCATTTAGCTCCTCTGTGCTGTTGTTATCCAATATGTTGTGTTTCTATATATATAGATATATAGAATGTATATGTATATATAGTTTTATACAATTGCTTTTCAAATAAGTTCAGAGAAGAGGGTTGCCTGGCTAGCGCAATCAGAAGAGCATATGACTCTTGATCTCAGGGTCCTGAGTTCAATCCCCATTTTGGGCATGGAGCCTACTTAAAACAAAATAAAACAACAAACTTAAAAAAAATAAAATAAGAAATATACATTTATCCTTTCTCTTATAATTATCTGCATAATTACCTTACCTGCTTCTCTTTGTGTTTTGGGACCAAATTATTCTCGCTTGAACAACTTTCTTTGGTGTTCCCTGTAAGATGAGCCTATATTTTTTGTGTTGAATCTTTGTTATTGGTGGTGCTGTTGTTTTTACTTGACAATGTACCATGTCATTTCCTGTCAACTCTTCCTCAGAAAGCATCAGTTTTTATGCCTACATGATATTCTATAGCTAACACGTATCTAACCACTCTCCTAAGGGGTTATTTTCGGCTTATTATTGTAATGAATGATGCTATCATTAACCTCTTTACACACATCCTTTAGGAAACTTTCTTTTTTAAAGTAGGCAGTTCATCTGAGAATATATTTATATCCAAAACCACTCAGGCAACACAAAGCCCCCTTCATAGGGCATCCACATCTCCTTCTAGACATATTCCTTTTTATTGGCTTGGTGTATATACCTTCCATGTATTTGTATACATATTTATAAACATTCATTCACATACACACATGCACGCACATGGACAGAGAAACAGAGACACAGACAGAATATGTTTTTTATTTGTTTGGGTGATGGTTTTAGTTTTACATCAATGGATCACCCTGTATGTCCTGTATACTTAACATATGTCTAGGGAAACTTTCCATTTAATAATTTGAATTCAGTCTTTTCTTAACTGTCACATAGAATTTCAGAGTCATTTAACTAACATTTGTTGAATCCCTGCTGTGTGGCAGGCCTGGGGGAGGCAGAGACTATGTTCTCCTAGAGTTTTACTGTGGCTGTATGGATGTACCAAATTTAGGATTCCCATTTTGATGAATGTGTAGATTTTTTCCTAAAGACAGATACTTAGGAGAGGAATTACTTAGTCAAAATATATGAAAATTTAAAAGTCTCTTGACGTACACTGTGAAATTTTTTTCCAGGAAATGGGACTAGTTTATATTCCCAAGAGGAATATATGAGAGCACTAGCTTGCTTATTTAGTAGATGGAAAATTTCAGTTTTAATTTGCATTTTTAAATTGCTACTGAGATAGAATATTTTTTCATGTTATTAACCAATTGTATATTCTTTGTGGAATAAGATTTTTTTGCCCAACTCTTAAAAAGGGTTATTTTCCTGTTTGCCTAGCTATTTAATATACGTGGATGTTCTTTTGTAGTTTTTGCTGCAAATATTCTTTCTTATTTGCATTTGGCATCTGATTTGTCTAATATCTCCTTGTTGAATGAAATGATTTTTCAAGGGTTTTATTTTAATGAAGTCATGCATCCATTTTTTTCACTTTTCATATTTCTTTTACTGCATTTTATGCTTACAAAGTCCTTCCCTAAATTAATATAAGATAAATGATCAAACATTTACTCAGCTATTTGGTTTCTTTTTTTTTTTTTAAGATTTTATTTATTTATTTGACAGACAGAGATCACAAGTAGGCAGAAAGACAGGCAGAGAGAGGAGGGGAAGCAGGCTCCCTGAGAGCAGAGATCCCAATGTGGGACTTGATCCCAGGATGCTGGGATCATGACCTGAGCCGAAGGCAGAGGCTTCAACCCACTGAGCCATCCAGGCACCCCTTTGGTTTCATTTTTAACATTAAACTTTTTAATCCACTTGAAAAAAAAAATACCATAGGGAGTGAAGAAGGATTTGATTTCATTATTTTTCTCCCAAACTGTTCTTACACAAGTTACAGAATGACTCTTTCTTTGCTCATTGTATCTGATGCCACAGAACTGTGTCGCATTCATCCACATGAGACCTGTCTCTTGATTTACATTTTTCACTTTCATCACTGATCCCACTCTCATGTCTTATGCATCATAGACACCCACCGTCGTATGTTTGATATAGGTCCTCAAATAGCATGTGCATCCTTATGAGATATGTATTGTTTGTTCTGTGTGCTTACAATGCACACTCAGTATAAAATCCCACAGATCATTGTGTCTATTTTATTCATCTTTTCAAATAATTTGTTGTTGATTTATTAGTCTTCTCTATTCTATTTTTATCCCTAGCTTTATTACTTCATTCTTCTTTCTTTCTCTTTTCTTGAGAGAGTAGGGAGAGGGACAGAGGAAGAGGAGGAGAGATTCTTAAGCAGGGTTTATGCCCAGAGTGGAGCCTGGCTTGGGGCTCTAATTCAGGACCCTGAGATCATGACCTGAGCCAAAATCAAGAGTCAGCTGCTTAATTGCCCGTGCCCCCCTGGGTGCCCCTCTTTTCCTTTTATTTCACTGGGCTTATTCAACTTCTTTCTTTCCAATTTCACAGATTAAGAGTATAGATCATTTTCTTTCTTTCTTTTTTTTGTTTTGTTTTACATTTATTAATGTATTCAAAGCTCTAAATTCTCCTTTTGGTACTTCTTCGTATTTCTTTCATGTAGTATTTCTGATGTTTTCAATTCCAAGCATTTTTAAATGCTCCTTATAATTTCTGCTTTAAGCTAAGAATGACTTTAGTAGAATATATTTTACTTTTGAGGCATAAAGAAAAATTTTTAATATCTTTTTTGTTACAGAGTTTTTATTTTATTGGAACATGGTTGGTAAGATATCAACTGTACTTTATTAAGGTTGCCCTTGTGATTAACTTTTGTGAGTGTTCTGTTTGCCTGGGAAGAATGTGTATTCTCTGCTTGTTCCTTGTTTGCTTATTAATTGGTTTTTCAAACAGTCCATACATTTGTGTATGTGTGTATCTGTTGGGTTATTTTTTTGGGGGAGTGATGTTTGCTTGAACTCACAGCTTATGATGAACATATGTAAAATATCCCAGCAACATTTATATCTCTGTTTCTTCCCATAACTCTGCCAGCTGTTGTTTTGTTTAGTGGAGAGGCATCCAGAGTCATTATCTCATACTGAACTTGGTCCCTTTCTCTCATGCATAATGTCCCTCTTTATCCCTTTTACTTTTGGTCTTGAACTCCGTCTTGTCTGACAACAAATATTTCTAAGTTATTTACTTTCCTTTATCTTGTAGCAGCCTTCTGTATTTCTCTTTCAAGAGTTTTTTCAGAAAGAGTCATTCCAGGATATGCTTCCTGAGTCTTTTTATTGTACACTCAGTTTGATGAGATACTTTAGCTGGTTATAAATTTTAATATAATGCATCCAGGTGTTGTCTTTCCCTTAATTCTGTTTTGCTTTCTCTATGGTCTTGTGAACTGAAAAGATTTTCTTCCATTTAGTAAATTCTGTTATCCTTTCAAACATTTCCTTCTGTCTATTTATGTTTTCCCCTTCTGTGTTTCCCATTATAAAGCATGTTGACATTTCTATGTCTAGCCTCCTATCTCTTAATTATTTTTATATATTTTTCATCATTTTATCCCTTCTGTGTGTTGATACAGTAGAGTTTCTTCAACTTGATCTCCCAGCTCAGCAACTTGGTCTTCAGGTGTATTTCTTGAGTTATTAATCTCATTTATTGAGTTATTTTTTTTCAACTATTACATCTTTTGTAACCAGGTATTCCACCTGGTCATTTATCCTGTTAGTTCAGTTGTTATATTACCAATATTAGCTCTTATTTGTTTGAAGATTTTTATACTTATTTAGCATTGGTTATTTATTTACTCCATTAATTCTGTTTCTTCTCTTTTTGTTGTCTTCTTTAAATGATGATGCTCTTCTCTTAGGGTTTCTATTCCCTTGGGGGGAATTTGGCAAAATATACTTGTACTGGGGAGCTGTCAGGTCTTGGGGTGTGATGGCGTCAAGTCCTGGGAGGGGCCAGTTCTCCTCCCCTGGGATGGAGAGTTCCTTGCCTCCCACTCTCAGTCGCACAGTATGGGCTTGAGTGATCTTGGCCGTCTCCTGCTCATTGCATGTAGGGCAGGTCACTTGTTCCTTAGGGAAACTCCATCACTTCTACCCCATCTGAGCCTTTTCCAAGAGTTTTTCTTCTCCTGGGAGTGGGCAGGAGAGAAGGAGGGAGTACCTAGTGCTGGCCAGTCCACCTGCACCTGTTGTTTGCTTCTTCTCGCCCAGCCAGCTCCAGGGCCATCTGCCAGTGTGTTACCCTGCCCACGCTGGCACTCTGGGGCTGGTGCTGCTGTTTTTCTTTTTCTCTACTGGCATCAGGCAGGCAAAAATCCACCCAGGGTATTGGGAGAGAAAGAAGCCAACTCCCCCCAAGTCCTCTCTTCTTCCAACTGGCCCATTCCCTCTGGAATTTCTTACCGTGTTCACATGAGTTTCACAGAGCTGCATAGGCCCCTCATGTTCTGGCTGCTGCAAGCTCACGCCCTGCTGCTCACCAGCCCCAGTCCTCCAGGCCCTTCTAGTTCCTTGAGGCATCAGACACATTCCCTCCCAGAGTCTCTGTGCTTTTGCATTTTGCTCCTCTGCCTGGAGGAGTTTTCTTCCTTTAGGGATGTCTTCCTTGCCCCCTTCAGTCTCTGCTCAATGAGGGCTTTTCTGGGCATGCCCCACCAACACAGGCCTGGTAATCTGCCATCTTGCTCTGCCAATATGCTCCGGATAACATGAAGTGTCAACTTGTTAACTTGTTAACTTGCCCATTGGGCCAATCCCACTGAGGTTTTGATTAGGATGGCAGGTCTTGGGTTTTGATTAGAATTGCATTGAACATGAATTTGGGCAGAAGTAGCCATTTTTACATTAGACATGCTCTTGGTGAAGAAATGTGCTTAATGTGTTTGTTTCCCAAGGCTGCTATACCCAAGGACCACAAATAAGGTGGCTTAAAGCAACAGAAGTTTATTCTCTCACAGTTCTAGAGTCCAGACATCTGAAATCAAAGTACTGGCCTGGCCATGCTCCCCCTGAAGGCTCAAGGGAGATCCTCTCCAGCTTCTGGGGGGTTACCTGTAATCCTTGGTGTTCCCTGGCTTGTAGCTACTTGACTCCAAACTCTGCTGCCATTTTCATGCGGCCATCCTTCCTCTGTGTGTGTCTGTGTTCCAACTTCCTTCTTATTATGATGCCAGGCATTGGATGACAGTCCATCTAATCAGTATGACTTCATGTTAGCAAAGACTTATTTTCAAGTAAGGTTCCATTTACAGGTTTCTGGTGGACATGAATTTGGGAATGGGAACACAAGCGGCACGGTTCAACCCAGTACAATGAATCTTTCTCTTCTCATGTCTTTGTGGCTGTTTGGAATCGGATACAGACATATATTTTTTAACCATCATACTTTGGAGCTGGTAATTACTACAAAATAAATGCTTTTTGGACAGTGGAAATGGAAGACCCCACTAGATTCCTGTTGAGCACCCCTGTTAGTGGACTTGACATTCCTCCCAGTAGAGTCAGTTGTTAATAAAGACAGGGCTGTTGTCTCTACCCTGCAGGGGATTTGTTCTTTTGTCCTCTTCTGTTAGTTGAGAACTATGCATTACTCGATCAGATAAATTCTCTTCTAATGTGGCATACCACAGTGCCTTTCTGGGCTTAATAGAAAGGACAAGTAAAATAATTTTGATGTGAGCTACTAAGAGTCAGGATTAGGTGGGGGGCAGGCCCTGGAGTATGAAGTTGACCCTGCAGGTGATGAAGGGGGCAGTAGTGGGATGAGGGATTCTGAGAGAAGGGGTTGTTTGCATCTCAGTTTCTAGAGCCATTCAGTCTGCTTCCAGGCAGAGAGAGGAACTGGCTGTGGAAAGTAATGGTAAAAACACTTGCTAGTACTTAACTCTGACACTTAGCTATTGACCTCTGGGCCAGGGTCTTACTGTCATTGAGCCTCAGTGTTCCCATCTGGAAAGCGGGGCCATAGTACCTCAGAATGTTGTTGTTAGAAGTTTGTGATCTAATCTATATAGAGTTTCAAGTACCATGCTTGGTCCATAATAGGTGTTAAACAAATGATAGTACCTTCTCCAAAAATACTTCCTGATTGTTTCTATTTCCTTTGGAAATTGAAAACAATGGTCAAGAAAATGGATGCTCTAATTTTCAGGGAAAGTGAATATATATATTTTTTAATTTTTTAATTTTTAATTTTTTTATTAACACATAATGTATTATAAGCCCCAGGGGTACAGGTCTGTGAATCACCAGGTTTACATGAAAGTGAACATCTTGATAATCCATTTACAATTCTTTTTCTACTTATAAAGCAGCTATGTATCTTTAAGTTATTATTTTTTTTAAGATTTTATTAATTTATTTGGTAGGGAGCACAAGCGCAAGTTGGGGGAAAGAGCAGAGGGAGATGGAGAAGCAGACTCCCCACTGAAGCTGGGAGCCTGACCCTGAGATCATGACCTGAGCTGAAGTCAGACATTTAACTGACTGAGCCACAAGGCGCCCCATGTTTCTATATGTTATTACAAGCCAGGAACACAACCTTGAATTAACGTGGTGCAGAGGTGTCTGAAACTCATGGAAAACCAGTCAAAGAAAACACACCATATTCTTTATCTGCACAGCAGTGCAAGCCTTTGCCTTTCCCAGACTGTCTCATTTTGTCACATGCCCTGGTCCTAGGGTGTAAGCAGGTGGCAGGTAGAGGTAGTCCCCTTCATACAGAAATATGGCTTCTATTCTGAGTGCTGCCTGGTGTACTTCCTCTTGTTCTTTCACCTGTGTTTTGCACTTTTGCAAAGTCTCCTGTTGTTAGTACTTCTCGGTGTCCTTGTGAACATGGGGAGCCAGGCTGCTGTCAAAGTCTGTGCCGCTGGCTCCTGACTAGTATTTTATAATCTGTTTTGAAAAATGTACTAGCCCCTGGTTTTTCAGTGCATGTGTTCCCTGTCTTAGAGATAATTGTGAGCAAGGATAGAGGCTTGGTTGGTCCATCAATGCCCTTTTCACATGTCTTGAAGAGGCACCTGGAATTCTGATTTTTAAGGCTAATTCTGTTTGGTGTTATGACTTCTCTCGAAGGTGCTGTTATTTATTCTACCTCTAAGCACAGATTTGCCCTTGAAGTTTGTGCAATTTAACCTTCTGATATGTAGGAGTATTTGCTCAGTTTTCTCCTTTGTAAAATCTGTGAATGACTCTTAAAGTGTTTTGGACTTTTGAATGGGTACCAGACTTATCAATTTCACGGATCAACAAAAGAGACAACAAAAAACTTGAGAACTGAAATCCTCTGCCAACGTTTTATTTTGCCAGGAGTCTATATTTCTAAAAATATAATTTTCTATCACTATCTGTTCATAAAAGGACATTTGAACACCAAAGCAAGCGAGGAAGTAATCTCGCAATACAGAACAGTCCTTGAAATGGAAAGCATTTAAGAAGAAAAATGGGCTACACGGTCTTTTCCTCTTCTTGCCCAGGACCAGGGAAAACCTCTACAAAGACATGTGTGCACAACAGCCTTAGGAGCCCTGTCCACCCTCTTCCCAATTGGCTCTGAGCACTTTCTGAACAACCTTCCTTTGTCAAGGTTGTTCCTACCTGGCACTTTCCTCCCTCGCGCAGCAGCGTTCAAACGCCCTTCCCTCTGGCGGAGGCCTCCCTGCCACACCGGAGAGCCTCGATCATCAATTCTGGGAGGATGGATGTCCATGTTGCTGCTGGTAGAGAAAGCCCAGCAGAGGTGGCAGCTGTTAGCTCCGAGGAAACCAAGCAGCTGTTGACTGTCGTGCCGGAGCTGGATCATCATTTATTGTGCACAGAGATGGATTTATAGTTCTCCCCCATCCTTGTTCTTCTCACCCAGGCTAGAAGAACCTGATGCCTTTCATCTTGGTGCCACAACTCAAGGACTTTGCCATTTGTCTTGCTCTCCTTCTGGGATTTTTGATAAATATTTTATGTCATCATCTGGACAGCGTTCCAGCACCAAGCACAAAATGGAGGCCTGTGTACCACAGGGGTATACAGCAGGGATTTGGCTTGGATCAGATTTTCTTTCCCAATTTGCAGTACAGCCTCTGCAAAACTGGGAAAAGCTGATGTGTCTGCTGTTCCTGGGCTTTCCTCTTTGCCCCCCTTCATTTCATTCTCATCCAAGCATTCTGAGTAAGCTGCTAAAAACCACTTCCGGTAAGGAGTCGGGAGTGTGATTTCCTTCCTCCCAGAGGTTCTTACTCCCAATGAAGAGGAGAGAGCTCAGCATTGGCGTCAGAAGGATTTGACTGTACATATTGTGGTGGGACTTGGGCAATTGATATAATGTTCCTGAGACTCTGTTTCTTCATGTACTGTTACTTTGTTTCCTTGATGTAAAAAAATGAGATTGTGAGTGGTCAAAATGCTTTGTAATCTGAAAAGTGTTTTGATGATTTATTAGTCTTTTCCTTGGGTTGTAAATAGTAGAGACCAACTGAGTGAACCTGGGTAAGGATATTGGGTTTGACTAGTGAAGCCTCAGATAAGGCAAGATTGAGGGGTTCTGGGAAACCAAGAGGTTCTCTCTCTAGCAGATCCAGTGCTGACCAATATCTGGTTTGGCTCTCCTTCAGAGATGTGAAGTGAAGTTCTATTTTCTGGCCCTCCTGGCATCTGGATTGAAGTCATGTATGACTGAGTCCTGGCCAATGGATTTTGGAAATAATTGATGGTATGCCTCTTGTAGACCTGGTTACAAAATGTCCCACATGAGTTTTCATGTTTTGTCTCTTCAATACTGGGATGAGATGGGGTGATGCCAGGGGGACCTTGAAACCACCAGATTGTGGAGATGTGATGTGGAGTGAAAGAGCCTGTGTCCCTAGGCACCACTTGGAGAGGGCTATGCCTGAGAGCCACCCAACAACATTAACATTGGACTTTGTGTGAGCAAGAAATAAACTTGCATTGTGTTAATTCACAGAGATTTGGGACTGTTTCTTATTTGTAGTCTACCCTAATGCACCATACCCTGAGTCTGCTTCCCCCTGCCCCCGAGTTGTCCGTCTCTCTAGCTGCATACCAGCTTTCTCTGCCTTCTTACTCATCATGAGGGAAAAGGGCCACCAGCAATAGTAAAAAAGGTGATCTCTCTCCCTTTCAAGGGAACAAATTCTTTGCAACTAAAAACGTTTATTTCACATTTCAAATTCCTTTGAGAGAACTGGATTAAGTCTAGTTTATAATGGGTGTCAATTTTTGAATAATCAATATAGGATATCTGTGTGATAAGAAAGAGGGGCAATTTCCAGAAAAGTGGTGCTTGGCAGCCAACTCAAAACATATTTACCCAGTACCCCATACTTGCTGTTAATGTGTAGGGTTTTTAAAAGGTTTTATTTCTTTATTTTTTGAGGGGGGGAGGAGCAGAGTGAGAGGGAGATCATCTCCAGCAGACTCTGTACTAATACGGGATCCTAGGACCCTGAGATCATGACCTGAACCGAAAACAAGAGTCAGTTACTTAACTGAGTGAGCCACCCAAGAGCCCCTTTAAAGGCCATTCCTAATTTGATAGGTGACAAATAGTTTACTATGGTCATTATAAATGTCTTTGATTACTAATGGGAGTGAACATTTTTCAAGTATTTGTCATTGTGTTTCTATTGTGATTTGCTGAATCACATTATTTCATATATCACACATGTGTGTATATCCTTTCAAAAGTAACTTTTATTTTCTAAATCCTGGAGAGCCCAAGACTGTGTCTGCATATAGTTGACCCCAAATGAAAGTTTGTCAGACAAATGAATGCCCACATATATATGTGCCTGCACACAGTTTGGTATGTGTACTGTAGTAATAATAATAAGTAAGAGGAGGGGGGTGAGTAGTTCATAGTGCACTTAACCTCTAGAGACTGGAAAGTTATGGTTTAGAGAAATAAGGCAGCCTGGGAAGGGAATAAGATTTTCCCAGGATAAGTTAATCAGTCATGTCCAAAGCTCAGCTTACTTTCTATTAGTTCAATATATTTTTCATTGGCTAGCTTTTGAGTCCGTTTTCCAAGGAACATTACAATGTCATCATTATTTAAGCAGAAAGTGCTTTGTTGGGCTATCGAGAAAAAAATTGATCACCTGGAGAAAAAAAGGAACCCACATATTAATTATAGAATTGTTCATCTTGACAGTGATCCTTATTTTAATGAGTCCTTGTATAATTCTCATTCAGTTTCATGAGAATGAATTTGCAGTTGGGAGAAATTCTCATGGTCTCTTACAGAACTCGTGCAAGCAACAGCAAGAAGTATCAGTCTATTGCTGAAGAATTAATATGGTGAGTCATTGCTTTGAATCCTAGGTTTATGGGAACTGAGTAAGTGTGGGAAGGACCTTTTGAAAGCTTGTTTTGACAATGGGAGGTTTGGAAGTTTATCTTTCAAACCCAAGAGCTTCAAGATCTGAATGAGGAAAGTACAGGTTTTTATTTCATGATTAAAAATTTAAAAAAAGAATCTTTGTTTAGGGACAAAAATTAAGAGTTGCCTTTTATGGAGACTTAAATAAATGACCAGGTGTCCTTTTTTAATGCGGTTAATGATGCCCATCCGCACAGTTACGAGCAACATCATCTCCAAGATAATGAATAATTTTGCACCCTTTTGTCCATCAATAAACCACTACCTGGTTATGTTAACATAACCGTAACATAACCTGGTTATGTTACGGTTATGTTAACATAACCGTAACATAACCTGGTTATGTTAACATAACAACCTTCATGTGGAAACTCAGTTATTTAGATTTGTAAGTATTGACAATTCTATTAAATTGATTTTTACACTCATTTATCTAATTTTTTTTTATTTGACAGATCACAAGTAGGCAGAGAGGCAGGCAGAGAGAGAGGAGGAGGAGGCAGGCTCCCTGCTGAGCAGAGAGCTCGATGTGGGGCTTGATCCCAGGACCCTGAGATCATGACCTGAGCTGAAGGCAGAGGCTTTAACCACTGAGCCACCTAGGTGCCCCAATTTATCTAAATTTAATGCTAACAATTTATGCTTATGGCAGGCTTTTTTTAAAAAACCACAGGAAATGTGTGTATCAAATCACTTTTTCTTCGCTTTACAGGATTTTTCAATAATTAAAATATTGCATGAAGGAGATGTGGACCATTGAAGGGCTGTGTAATTGATTGTGAATTCTGTAATTGAAAGCCAAATTCTAGAATTCTCCATCGTCTAGACATGAGAGCAATCAATGACAAGCCGATGAGAATTATGAGGTGAATCAATAAGTGTTAAGTGTTAAAATCCATTGCCACTCAGGTGTGGAAGAGATTTTAGAAATGTGTTACCAGGGGGAAAAAATCATACCGTTCTGCCACTGTTGGCCTTCCTCTCTCTGCCTCACCCAGACGTGAGACTCTGAGCATGGTTGGTAACCCCCAGAGCCCACACCCTGCCGGCTCACTTTGTGATAATGTTCACAGGTGGAGTGTTATGTTTGGAATGACGTTATGGACTAATGTTTGTGTCCATTCCCCTGCCATCCATCCCCAAATTTGTATGTTGAAGCTCTGACCTCCATGGTGGTGATATTTGGAGATGGGGCCAATTAGGAGATAATTGAAATTTACTTAGGTCTTGAACATTGGCCTTCATAATGGGATTAGTGTCCTTACAAGAAGACTGAAGAGACACCAGAACTCTGTCTCTGTCACGTGAGGACGCAATGAAGAGGTGACCAGGAAGAAGACTCTTACTAGGAATCAAGTTGGCCTGCACCTTGACCTTGCACTTCTCAACCTCTGGATATGTGAGAAATTAACCTATCTGGACGTTTGTTGTTCAAGGCACCCAAGTCAAGACAAGCAGACTCCCTGCTGGGCAGGGTCCCCCGGATGCAGGCGAACCCAGGACCCTGAGAACATGACCTGAATCGAAAGCAGACACTTATGGTAGCCTGAGATAAGACAGATTGAGATCTAGGCTTCTGCAGATTTGAATTGGATTTCTCAGGTGTATTGTCACATGACTATAGCTTTTTGATATTTCTTTTTCTTTTTAAAAAAATTTAAAAAATTAACATATAATATATTATTTGTTTCAGGGGTACAGGTCTGTGATTCATCAGTCATTTATACTATCCATGCTCATTACAATATCATTACACCACGTGCCCTCCTTAATGTCCATCATCAGTTACCCCATTCCCCACCCCCCTCCCTTCCAACAACTGTCAGTCTGTTTCCTAAGACTAAGAATCTCTTATGGTTTGTCTCCCTCTCTGGTTTCGTCTTGTTTCATTTTTTCCTCTCTTCCCCTGTGATCCTCTGTCTTGTTTCACATTGTTTCCTCATTTTTATGAGCAGCCATTTCACACTTCATTAGCAATTATGGAAAATGAAATTTAGCCTCATTCTATAAATGCATGTGGAAATTAATATTAACACTCTAATGTTGTAAACTATGAAACACATTAAATATACACAAAACACAGAAAATACTGTAACAGACTTCTGTGTATCCACAACCCAAGTGTAATAGAGTAAGCTTTGTTTTAAGCTTTTGTTTTAATTTAGGGAATAAAATGCAATAGTTACAGCTTAAGTTCTATTCTTCATTCCTTTATATTTTCCTTATCTATCCTTATCTGTTAGAAGTAATATCCACCCAAGATTGCTGGGTATCACCATGCATATTTTGGAATGCTTCCTGCATAGGTAAGTAAGTACATATATAAATAATTTTTCCATGTATTTTCAAAATGCATATCATAGTACTCTTTTCAAATTTGCCATCTTCAGGTAAGCATATGTATTTCAGATTTATGCACACCTAGAATGGTCGGTCTCTCACTTTTCCAGGAGGGGCAGTATCAGTGATGTAATAAACTTTCACATATATATCTCATTTGCACTTTAAAGAGTCTTCCCTAGTTTAGATGCCTAGAAATGGAGTTTTCAAACACCATCTTATAAATTGTATTTATTTATTTGAAACACAGCTTGAGCAAGGGCAGAGAGGGGCAGAGGCAGAGGGAGAGGAGAGGGACAAGCAGACTCCATGCTGGGCAGGGAACCTGATGCGGGGGTCGAACCCAGGACCCTGAGAACATGACCTGAACCGAAAGCAGACCCTTAACTGAGCCACCCAGGCACTTCTCAAACACCATTATAAAGAAACTTAGACTACAGTTTTGTCATTTCAAGAGAGTGTTGTTTTAATCTAGGACATTGTTTCATTGCTTGAACATAAACTGCTAATGCGAGCAGGAACAACGCAAACTAACACAGTCATTGTTTACTGGAACTTGCTGTGTGCCAGGCACTGTTAGGATGGGGTTTCCATGAATTACTTCTTTTACCATAGTTAGTTTCACCTGTTCTTCTTCTTCTTTTTTTTTAAATGTAATTAATTTTTTTATAAACATAAAATGTATTTTTAGCCCCAGGGGTACAGGTCTGTGAATCGCCAGGTGTTCTCTCTCTCTTTTTTTTTTTTTAAATTCAACTTTAATGTAATGAAAATCCTTGTCCCTCGTTAAAGGATTTTAAATTTTAATGAAATCTAACATCCATTTTGCTTGCATGGGTCATGTTTTTAAAGATGACTACTGTAAAAAATGTGTGACACACAATTGTAACCACCTTTAAATGTACAGCACAGTAACGTTAACTCTATGTACGATGTTGTACAACAGATCTCTAACATCTTTTCATCTGGCAAAACTGAAATTCTGTATGCATTGAACAGCTCCCCATGTTCCCCTCCCGGTAACCACATTCTGTTTTCTGTTTCTACGCATTTGGCCAGTCCAAACTTCATTTAAGTGGAGTTCCTCTGTAACTGGCTTATTTCCCTGAGCATAATGTCTTTACAGTTCATCTTGTTGCAGTATATGACAGAATTTCTTTCTTTTTAAAGGCTGAATAATATGACATTGTAGGTAACTACCACCTTTGGTTATCTATTCATCCATTGTTGGACATTTGGGTTTCTTCCGCCTCTTTCCTATTGTGAATAAAGCTCAATGAACATAGATGTGAACATATCTCTTCAAGATTCTGATTTCAGTTCTTGTGGATATATACCCAAAGTGGGATTGCTGGAACATAGGGTGATTTTATTCTTAATTTTTTGAAGAACCTCCCTACTGTTTTCCACAGCAGCTGAACCATTTTACATTCTCACCAACAGTGCACAGGGGGGACAATTTCTCTGCATCCTTGCCAGGACTTGTTGTTTTCTATTTTTTTGATGTCTGCCATCCTAATGGGTGTGGGCTATGATAGCTCATTTGGTTTTGTGACCTTGAGCATTTTTTCATATGCTTGTTGGCCATTTGTATATTGTCTTTGCAGTTTGCAGTTCGTCTGTTCAAGTCTTTTGCCCATTTTTTAAAAGATTTTATTTATTTACTTGTCAGAGAGAGAGAGAGCACAAGCAGGAGAGTGGCAGGCAGGGGACAAACAGGCTCCCCGTTGAGCAGGGAGCCCGATGCAGGCCTCCATCCCAGGACCCTGGGATCATGACCTGAGCCAAAGGCAGAGACTTAACCACTGAGTCACCCAAGCATCCTGTCCTTTGCCCCTTTCTAAATTCAGCTATTTGTTTATTTGAGTTTTAGGAGTTCCTTACATATTCTGGATATTTCACCCTTTGTAAAATACATAGTTTGCAAATATTTTTTCGCATTCCACAGACTGCCTTTTCACTCTGTTGATGATTTCCTTGTTGTGTAGAAGAAATCCATGGGGTGCGTATGAGATTTTTCATTTCAGTGTATCCCAGACAGCACTGGACACTGTCAGATTTCTTCATTCTTGTCCCTTGCGTTTTATAGACTCTGAAAGCCTCAGAACTTGGACAGCAACAGTTCTGGAATCAAGATTCTTTATTTCCAACGCAGGGCTCAGTAGTAGCTTAAATATTAACCATTTATGCTCTTGTATCTCTACTTTCTACAGAATTTTCAGAGATATTTTAAGCTAATTGACAAAGCAGTGGGCCTGGCGTTTAGGTTTGCCCTGAGAAGCTCCCTCAACCTGTCAGGCCAAGAGGGGATGCAGCCATTCTTTTTTTTTTTTTTTTTTTTTTTTAATTTGACAGACAGAAATCACAAGCAGGCAGAGAAGCAGGCAGAGAGAGAGGAGGAAGCAGGCTCCCTGCTGAGCAGAGAGCCCAGTGTGGCATCGATCCCAGGACCCTGGGATCATGACCTGAGCCGAAGGCAGAAGCTTTAACCAACTGAGCCACCCAGGAACCCGGATGCAGTCATTCTTACCTTTCATTTCCAAAGCCTTCTGCAAAACATGACTACTTATCTTCTGTGTTTTTCTAAGTGTTTATGGGAAATAGGGGCAGAGTGTTGGGGGTGGAAGGGTACACCATTATTTGGAGAGTTCGGGCACTTTAAGACATAGCTGGAGATAAAATTCAAGGAACAGTTAAGTTGGAAAAAGTTCATCAGAATAGGTCCGGGGAGTTGTTGATGGGATCAAAGAGAAACGTTGTTTAGACAGAGATGTTGAACAATTCAAATCTGGAAGGCTGATGGGATTCTGCTGTTACAAAAACATGGGGTGTGCATTTATAGGTCAACGTACTTACTTCTATGCAAATCATGCATCACTCTATGGAACTGATTGTTCAAAGACACTGTAAAAAGATATCCGTCTTCTATTACTGTTGTCCCAGACGACTTTATTTTGGCTGCAAGGATAGGTATTTACAGTGGTTTACAGGCATAGATTCGAGCTCAGGTCTTTTCCCTGAGGACATAGGAATTGAGTCCTACATTTATGAATCACGCAGAGAGAAGCTAGGGAAAAGGCCTGCAGGATGGGTGAACTTCTATTTAGTCACACTCCACCAGGCTCTCCTCTACTTAACCGGGACCTGGGTTTGTTTACTCGGAGCAAATTAACCTTAGTGTCCTCATCTGAAAATGAGGATAATAATCGTTCTGACTTCACAGGACTGTTGTAATCGTTAAAAGAGATAATGCTTTTGAAGTGCTCCATAAACGTGAGCTCTTCCTATTACTCTCTACTCTTCTCTGAGTCCTTAAAAGGCTTCTGCTGGACTGTCTCATCATTGAGTAGCTAATTGCGTAGTTTTATATAGTTTGCTACTGTTTCTTCCAAGCTAATCATCTCTTTCTTCTGCCTCATGAATTTCATGAAGGAAACACCGTCTTCGTAATATGCAGACCTGCTCCTTTCCAGAACGTGTCCACAGATATCCTTTTATGTGTCTTTTGAATCTCCCACTCGCTCAGCTCACAGATGAACATGGACAAGCCCCTCTACAATGTGTATTAGCGGACTGCTCTTTGTCAGAAAGATATATCTCTCCAGAAGTTACTTCAGTGATTGTGAATCAGAGAGCTTCACTTTGAAGAAAGAGCAAAGTGCATTTAAACATCCTAAAAGGAAGCTTCTCAACTTGAGAATTTTTAGGCTGCTGGGTAAATACAAAATGATTATTAATCCTTCTATGTGGGAGCGCCCTGGTAGAGGTTAGAAGTACCTGTGGCACGCTGTCCCTTTTTGAAGAGGAAAACACAATGCTGTGATGGTACGTGAAGCCCATTGCTAAGCAACAGAACCAGGTCTGGCCTGCACGGGAGTGAAAATTCTTCCGTGTTTGGTCTGATGAAGAATTATGAAGTGGAAAGTGTTTAATAGGATCTAACCAGGATCTAACCTGCAGCAATAACACTCATCATCATCATTCTTCAGAGCCACTAATCAGCAGTTGATAACTAATTTTCACAGAGCCTCTGACAACAGCTCCCATTTTCTGTTGCTAAATGAAGGAGTTCAACAAGGTTTTGCATATTTGTTTTTGTGGAAGATATGGATCTGTGTTCTAGGTTTAATCCAGGAATATAAAAATCCATCTCGATCAATTTTGGGGGAGATTTTATTTATTTATTTGAGAGAGAGCACGCACACAAGCAGGGGAAGGAGAAGGGGAGGGAGAAGCAGGCTCGTCCCAGGACCCTGAGATCATGACCTGAGCCAAAGGCAGAGGCTTAACTGGACTGAGCCACTCAGATGCCTCTCAAGTAATTGCAATTCCAGTTAATATTCATGTATAAATGTTTATTGGAATAATTTAACAAGGGTCTCCGGAAAGCCTCACCTGGAAGTTACTAGAAATGCAAATTCCCGAGCCCCAGCCTGGGCCCTCTGAATCAGAAACCCAGGCAGCAGGGCCCAGTGCTTCCCCCACTCCCCCGCCCCGAACCCCATCAGTAGCCTTCCTGGTGATTCTGATGCCCATTAAAATTTGATAACCAGAGGCCTAAAGGGTTGGGATTACTGGGTGAGACACATCAAAGTTGATAGTAAAGGGCTAAATTCAGTTTAGATCAGCTCGAACAACTGGGGCACCCTTTGAACTGGGGAAGAAGTTAATTCAGAAAGTAACCATAGAGGGAAAAAAAGAAAGCATGTGTCATGGAAGAGATTTTTCAAGATAACCTCCCTGTTGAAACTGGAGCCACTTATAAACACCTCTTACCCGTTGTATCTATGAACAATCAGTTTTGGAAGAAATCATTTATCAAGAACATATAGTAGTTTCTTTGTTTTTGTTTGTTTTCCCCCATCAGAGGTAGTAAGGTGAAATGATCTCTATTGCTTATAACACCAGAGACTGGTACATGAGACGTTTCAAATAAGTTAAGATATGAAGTCTAGAACAAAATACATGCACATCAATATCATAAACTCGGCCACATTTTGAAAGTTTGAAATAATGGGCATTCACTCAGCCAAAACGACTGACAAGGCCATTGCTCAGTTTCATATTGAGAATTAAATCTGTTCAATGATGTAATTTCATTCCATCAGCTACTAGCCCTGCAACCCCAAATCACTTGTTCCTCCGGGCCCCCTGTTCTACTTTTTGAAATCAGAACCATGTCTTAGTTCCTTTCCACATCCAGAATTCTGTAATGGGATAAGACCGCACATTCTGTGAAAGAGCTCATGTTTGTTTGTTTGTTTTTTCAAAGAGATAGATTACCCCCTAGCTCACTTACCTTTTATGAGAACACAATCCTTCTGTACCGCAAAAGAATGTTTCTCTTTGGACAACTGAATCTTAGAAAGCACGCAATGATCACTGCTCAAGGTTCAGGAGAAGGTCGCACATTTGATAATGAACTGACTCTGGTAAATGCTGTTTTGGATAATGTAATCCTTGAAGGTTGGTCCTTGGGGGAAGAATGCTTTTGGGAAGCCAAATCTTGAGCTCCATGTGCTGTCTAAGTGAACTGCAACCTTCCAGGAATGATCCATGAGCTCTAAATGGAAGCTAAGCTGCCTCCGTTGGTTGAGTATTTCCAGGGAACCTGGTCAGTCTGAAGGGAGCATAGTATCACTAGGGCAGTAATTAGTACTTAAAACTTTGGTATCAGACTGACTGTTATTTGAATCCTAGCTTTGCCACTTAGCTGGTTGTACCTACTTCTTAAGACTGTGCAAGGATTGGGGCACCTGGGTGCCTCAGTGTTAAGCCTCTTCCTTCGGCTTGGGTCATGATCTCAGGATTCTGGGATGGTGTCCCACATCGGGCTCTCTGCTAGGCGGTGAGCCTGCTCCCCGCCCAACACACACCCCTGCCTGCCTCTCTGCCTTCTTGTAATCGCTGTCAAATAAACAAAATCTTAAATTAAAAAAAAGAAGAGTGTGCAAGGATTGAAAAAAGCTAAATAAGATGATACGTGTAAAGAATGGCCACAGTTCCTGGGAGGAAGTAAACCTTCAATAATTATTAGTTTAAAAAGTTAGGTTTAGCGCTGTTGAAGGAAATTGGCTCATTCAAATTGGTCTTGGTGAGTAGGTTATTTTATGTAAGAACCTGTGTTGTTTCGCATTTGGCTTATTCTTCATGTACGGTTGTGTCTTACTGGCTAATTGATTCACTGACTTCTTCATTCAGGAACTATTTAGGGACACCTGGTGGGCTCCATGGGTAGAATGTGTGACTCTTAATGTCAGGGTCATGAGTTCGAGCCCCACGTTGGGCATGGAGCCTACTTAAAAGAAAAGAAAAAGGACTATTTATTAAGCACTTATGGTGCATCAGATTTCCTTCTAGACATTGGAAGCACAGCAGCAAACAAGACAGCAAAGGTCCCTGCTCTTATGGATATGTATATTAGTGGGGAGAGACAGAAAGGAAAAGAAATGAATAAGAAGTAGTAAACAGACAACAAACAAGAAAATTAACTGATGGTGATAAATGCTGAGGAAAAAATTGAAACCAGGTGTTGTGATAGAGTCTGAGGAAGCTTTAGATCAAGTGTTCAGGGAAGGCCTCTCTTGAGAGGTGACGTTTAAGATGACATCTAAATAAGAAGATGGAGCAATTTTCTAGAGTCTGAGGAAGATATGATAGTGATGTAGATGAGGGTAGAAGTGGTTAGGATGGAGAGAGACATGATTGGGTTAGATGTGGCAAGAGAATCAACAGAATTCACTGATGGGTTGGATGGAAGATATAAGGGAAAGAGAGGAATCAGGATGACTCCTACAGCCTTCGGGTTTTGGGGGTGGTGGTACCATCTGCAGAATTGGAGCAGGTTGGGGAGGACGGGACTGGCGTAAGAAGAATCAGATGTCTGGATTTGGAAAAACTGAGTCATCTGTTGAACTCTGAGTGGAGTTTTTAAGTAGACAGCTGGGTACATGACACCGAAGTTAAACATTTGGGAGCTATTTTATTTTGCCTTTAGATAATATTTAACGGAGTGAGCTGGATGAGAGTACTTAGGGGAAAAGTACAGTTAAGAGAAAAGGTTGTAGGAGTATTCTTAAAATGTCAGGTACTTAGGACTTATAACAAAACTTGATTTTTATTTTTTAAAGAAGAGAGCTCAAGCAGGGGGGAGCAGCACGCAGAGAGCGAAGCAGACTCCCCTGGGAGGAGGGAACCCCTTGTGGGGCTCCATCCTAGGACCCTGGGATAATGACCTGAGCCAAAGACAGATGCTTAACCGACTGAGCCACCCTGGTGCCCCATAACAAAACTTTAGAGTAATAACATATAACTTATAGAATTATCCACAGAAAAATGAACTAAAAGGAATCTTTGACCTTCTTAGACTTTTTAGTGTATAAAAATGGAGACCAGAAAGAAGACTGGTTTTAATTCACTGGTCTTATATGCATTCATTTGACCATATTTTTGAGTGCCCACTGCCAGGCACCCTATTAGGTACTATATATAAAATGAAATCAAAAGAACCAGTCATGTTGGCCAAAATATTTTCTGAACACATGATGTGTTCATAGTGCTAGATGATTTGAGTAGAGACCATGAAAATGGAAAATGAATTCTCCGTTCCCAAGAGAAGACAGTCCAGAGCTGCCACTGAAGAGCAGAACAAACCTCTCAAGGTCACAAGGAAGGAGTGTGTCCTTTTCTTTCTGCATATCTGATGTTCTTAAACCGTTGACCATTAGGAAATCTATGTGGGCCAAAATGAATTTGGTGAAGTAGACCACAGTCTAAAATCATTTTGTCTTTTCCTCTCCCTTCTACTTCTGGTCAAAGGGAGGGCTTCCATGGGCAGCGAGAAGCTTATTTCAGTCCATCTCCTACCTGTAGCTGACTGGTGCTCCAAGCGCCCCAGGATTCACATCTCGTTATCTGGGGAGAAAAGATGTAAAGAATCTATCAGCACTTTTAAAAAAAAATTTTTTAAATTTATAAACATATAATATATTTTTATCCCCAGGGGTACAGGTCTGTGAATCGCCAGGTTTACACACTTCACAGCACTCACCATAGCACATACCCTCTCCAATATCTATAATCCCACCCTCCTTCTCCCAAATCCCCTCCCCCCAGCCACCCTCAGTTTGTTTTGTGAGATTAAGAGTCACTTATGATTTGTCTCCCTCCCAATCCCATCTTGTTTCATTTATTCTTCTCCTACCCCCTTAGCCCCCCATGTTGCATCTCCACTTCCTCATATCAGGGAGATCATATGATAGTTGTCTTTCTCCGATTGACTTATTTCGCTAAGCATGATACCCTCTAGTTCCATCCACGTCGTTGCAAATGGCAAGATTTCATTTCTTTTGATGGCTGCATAGTATTCCATTGTGTATATATACCACATCTTCTTGATCCATTCATCTGTTGATGGACGTCTAGGTTCTTTCCATAGTTTGGCTATTGTAGACATTGCTGCTATAAACATTTGGGTGCACGTGCCCCTTCGGATCACTACGTTTGTATCTTTAGGGTAAATACCCAGTAGTGCAATTGCTGGGTCATAGGGTAGTTCTATTTTCAACATTTTGAGGAACCTCCATGCTGTTTTCCAGAATCTATCAGCACTTTTAATGGCTGATTTCTTTTCCCTATTAAATCCGACACAGTCTCCCTGAAAAACAGTTCTAATGCTTCCATATTAATATCCACTATTTGTTCAAAATTCTGTGCTTCCTGAATAGCTGGTGGATGGCTTGGATGTATGCCCACTTATCAGTGCAAATGAGATGATGGAAGGGAAGCACCTCTTCAGGGCTAATGATCGTATCTGCTTTATTAAGATGCAGCTGAATGTTTTGGTGGATTGTTTTCAGAAAGAACAGCCTGGGATCAATTATAGGGAAACAAAAATCATTATATTTAGTAGTCATTGTCTAATTTTTAAATGGGCTTTATTAAATAAGTCCAGATAAAAGCTTAGTTTGTTCAAGTGCTTGGTACATTCACTGATCAATCATCCTGGCAGAACCATGAAAATGATGAAGTTCTGCTTGGAAACAAACACTCAGGAAGTTCCACATATTTATTTATTTATTTATTTATTTATTTATTTATTTATTTAATGTGGGCAATTGGTAATGGAAATACTTAGGGATTTTTTGGGGGGAGGTAAGGTCAAAATAATTTCTTGGTGCTTTAGGATGTCAAAATCTGTCCTCTCAGCCAAATGCTTGGCTATGTGCTTAACCAGCTTCAAATGTGTGGTTTCAGTGTTGTTCCTTGAGCAACATCTTGACCCTTTTCCTGGCTGCCAGCATAGCTTGCTTCTATGTCACTTTCCTTGAACAAAAATAGAAGGTTGTTTACGAAACGTTGAGTTAATCCCTTACGTCTGCTATCCAAAGTGTATGGATTTCTCTTCAATCAACAGTACATAATGTGAGCCCAATAGATACTCAGCAGGGAACTTAGCTATTGAGTTTTCCCATTCTGAAGACTGAGGTTCCGTTGTTAGCTAGTACTTGACAATCTCAAGGGCATTCATTTCTGGCTTCTGTAGGTCAGTGCATTTAGGTCCCCCATCAGAAAGTAAGACCTAGATTGTACTATCTTCTGCTTTCTGTTGGGTTAATACTAGGGAGGTACATTTGAACATTTTGGTATCTTACACAAAATAACAGGAAAATCATGGGATTAATTGATCTAACATTCCTTATATAAAGAATCACATGATAAATTCCTGCTTGAAACCAGCATTGGAGAAATGTTAGCCTTTTTAGATGACTCAGTGTATTTTCTGAGATGGGAACTAAACACTACAAATGATTTTCTCTTTTTATTGTGAATACCATGGAACTGAGAGCTTATTTTAGCATGCTCTAATATCTTTAGGTGTCCTAGTATCTTAAATTCTTTACTGGCTTCTTATCCGTCTTTTAAGTGTATCTAGTACAGTTTTACAACTACTGCAAGCTTTTTGAATAAAAATAGGGGAGTTCGCCTCCTTAAAGAGGCTCTCTGGAAACTCAGTTGAAATCAACTCCTCTCCCCTATCCCCCTGACTAGTTTTTCTTTTCAAAGCATGCCTCCTTCATTGTAATTGTAATTGCATTGTATCGTAATTATTACTTATTTTTTATTTCCTTGTTTATGTTTGTCTTCTCTAGACTCCAGGCTCTGTGAAGACAGACTCTATCTCTTTCAGAATGTTAGCCCTAGCTGATCATAATACAGTAAATGTTCGATAAAAACTTGTCAAATTATGAATAAATTGCAGTAATTCTAGTACTATCAATCACTAAATTGTTATAATACTTTAAACATCCAAAAATATTGTTGGGATATTATGTCAGATTGTGATAATTTGCATAATAATGCATGTGGCTCTTTTAAAGACGTGCTTATTTATATTTTATTTTATTTTTAAGATATTATTTATTTATTTGACAGACAGAGATCACAAGTAGGCAGAGAGACAGGCTGAAAGAGAGGAGGAAGCAGGCTCCCCGCTGAGCAGAGAGCCCAATGCAGGGCTCCATCCCAGGACCCTGGGATCATGACCTGAGCCAAAGGCAGAGCTTTTTTTTTTTTTTTTTAATTTAAATTTCTTTTCAGCATAACAGAATTCATTGTTTTTGCACCACTGCCAGTGCTCCATGCAGTATGTGCCCTCCTTAATACCCTCCACATGACTCCCCCAACCTCCCACCCCCTGCCCCTTCAAAACCCTCAGATTGTTTTTCAGAGTCCATAGTCTCTCATGGTTCACCTCCCCTTCCAATTTCCCTCAGCTCCCTTCTCCTCTCCATCTCCCTATGTCCTCCATGTTATTTGTTATGCTCCACAAATAAGTGAAACCATATGATAATTGACTCTCTCTGCTTGACTTATTTCGCTCAGCATAATCTCTTCCAGTCCCATCCATGTAGCTACAAAAGTTGGGTATTCATCCTTTCTGATGGAGGCATAATACTCCATAGTGTATATGGACCACATCTTCCTTATCCATTCGTCCATTGAAGGGCATCTTGGTTCTTTCCACAGTTTGGTGACCGTGGCCATTGCTGCTATAAACACTGGGGTACAGATGGCCCTTCTTTTCACTACGTCTGTATTTTGGGGGTAAATACCCAGGAGTTGAAGGCAGAAGCTTTAACCCACTGAGACACCCAGGTGCCCCTCTTTGGCTCTTTTAAAAGATTTATCACTTGGGTTTTTACAAACTCTCCCAGAATTTTAACAATAAGCAATAAGTAACCTGAGAGCAAAACAAAATATTAGAGAACTTAAGGAATCATTAGAATTCATAACTTAGTAGAGAAAAATTAATTAGCACACATGATTCAGATAATATTATTTACAGCATAATCCCTTTATCAGGAGTTATAGAGAAAGAGGGAATATTCATGGCTGCACATTCCAAGTATAGTTTTAGGATTTACAGTTACAGAGATAGAGGCCTGTATTTCCTTTAACAAATTCTGTCCCTAAGTCTTTTGGGGAATGGGGGAGTACGGGGAAGAAAAGCTATGTGAGACTCCTACTGCACGCTCAGAAAACAGCAAACGTGAAATGGGGGATAAGAATTCAGGTCCAGAAGTCTTCATATCTACCTGACATGGGCATATCCTTTGCCATCTTCCTCTTCTACTTCTTTCCTCCTCTCTTCTATTCCTTTCTTTGTCCTTTCCTTTAGTTGTCAGATCTCCTTAGTCTTCTCGGGTCTGTGACAGTTTCATGACTTTGACACTGTGTAATAGAAATTGTCAGATATTTTGTGGAAGGTCTCTCAATTTGGGTTCGTCTGATTTTTCCTCACGAAAAGACTGGGATTAAGAATTTTGGGGAAGGATAGCACAGATAGCCCTTCTGTTCACATCATCTCTGGGCACATGATGTCGATATGATTTATTTCTGGTGATGTTAACATCATCATTTGGCCCAGGTGGTGTCTGCCAGATTTCTCTGCTATAAAGCTTTTTTATCCCCCCTTTCTATACTCTATTGGTCAGGAGTGTGTGACTTTTTGTACCCATCTTTACTGAGATATTATTGAAGAATAAAAGTTGTTTACATTTATGCCTGTACATGTGATTTTTTGATATACGTATACATTACAAATCGATTTCCACAGTCAAGCTTATTTACATAGCTATCCTTAACATAGCTACCATTTTTTTTATGTGAGGTGAGAACATTTAAGATCTACTCTTTTAGCAGATTTCAAGGATGCAACATGCTATTAATGATAGCCACCATACTCTACATTAGAGACCCAGAACTTACTCATCCTGCATAACTCAAACTTTGTAGCCTTTGGCCAACATTTCCCCATTTTCCCCACCCCCAACCCCTGGCAACCATCGTTATAAATTCTGCTTCTGTGACTTTGACTTTTTCAGATTTCACATTAAGTGCGATTATGCAGTATTTGTCTTTCTGTATCTGGCTTACTTTGCTTAGCATAATCCCCTCTCTGTTCATCCATGTTGTAGTGTATGACAAGATTTCCTTCTCTCTCTCTGTCTCTCTCTAAGACTATTATTTTTAGAGCAGTTTAAGGTTCACAGCAAAACTGAAGAAAAGATATAGAGATTTGCCATATATGCCCTGCCCCATACGTGTACAGACTTCCTCATTGGCAACATCCTCTAGCAGAGGATAATGTAATATTTGTTGCAATTGATGACTCTATATTGACACATCATAATCACCCAAAGTTTATAATTTACTTTTGGGTTCATGCTCGCTGTTCAACATTCTTTGGGTTTGGATGAATGTATAATGACATGTATCCACCATTATGACATCACACAGAGTATTTTTACTGCCCTAAAAATCCTCTGTGACTCCCTATTCATACTCTCCTCTTAGTCTCATGGCAACTACCGAGCTTTTTACTGTCTCCCTAGTTTTGCCTTTCCTAGAATGTCATATAGTTGGGACATACAGGGTAGTCTTTTCTGATTGGCTTCTTTCTCTTAGCAATATACATTTAAGTTTCCCCCATGTCTTTTCATGTTTTATAGCTCATTTCTTTTTTCAGGGATGAATAGTATTCCACTGTCTACATGTGTGATGGTATAAATATCCATTCATTTTCTGAAGGACATTGTAGTTGCTTTCAAATTAGGCAATTATGAACAAAGCTGCTATAAACATTTGTGTCAGGTTTTTGTGTGAACATGTTTTTGACGCCTTTGAGTAAACGCCAAGGAAGACAATTTCTGGTTCATAGGATAAGAGTATATTATGTTTAGTAAAAAAACTGCCAAACTATCTCCCAAAATCGCTCTACCATCGTTTATTCCCACTAGCAATGAATGAGAGCTCTTGTTGTTCAATGTCTTTATCAGCATTTGGCGTTTTCAGAGTTTTGGGTTGTGATCATTCTAATAGGTCTGATTTTCTTAAGAGCCAAATAGACGTATATTCAGAATTATATATGCACATATACATATAAGCTCATATTTTTTTATCCATTCATCTACCAGTGGACACTTTTGTTGATTCCATATCTTGACTTTTGTGTATAATTCTGCAATGAACATGGGAGTTCAGATATTGGTTTTGGATACTGATTTAATTTCCTTTGGCTCTATACTCAGAAATGGGATTGCTGAATCATTAAAAGATCTACTTTTAATTTTTATTAATTTTAATTTATTATTTAATTTTAATTAACAAATTAAAAGATCTACTTCTAATTTTTTTATGAATCTCCATACTGTTTTCCATATGGCTGTACCAATAGAATTGTGTAACTTTTTTTTTAATCAAGAATTTAAGAGTTATTTTTTATTTTTAAGAAGATTTTATTTTTTATTTATTTGACACAAAGAGAGAGAGAGAGAGAGCACAAGCAGGGGAGGGGCAGAGGGAGAGGAAGAAGGAGAAGCAGATGCCCTGCTGAGCAGGGAGCCTGACCCCCACCCACCCGAGGACCACGACTGGAGCTGAAGGCAGACACTTAACCGACTGAGCCACCCAGGCACCCCTTACGAGTTATTTTATTTAGTTTCTAAGCTTATGGGAATTACGGAAGCTATCTTTTTGTTAAATTTTCTAATTTTACTGTGAAATGGTGGAGAACATAGTTTGTAGTCTGTTGATTTTTGGAAATTATCAACGTTTCTTTGTAACTTAATTCATGATCTATTTCTGTAACTGTTTCAAGTATGCTTGAAAAGAATCTGTTTTTCCCCATGGCTTAATTTCCACATTCATAAAACAGGAAGAACCAAAAATGTCTGACTCCTTTGATTTTTGTTTTGAAGTTTCCAGAACTAAAGACCAAACTGAAAGACAGAAAAATAGTACATTTGTTCTCTTCGGCTCTCTATTTTGCAACCTAACAATGGGTATACAACTTGACACAAGTAAACACCATAGGGGAAAGAGAAAAAGGAAAATATCTGTCCTTCCTGAAAATAGATTTGTTACCACTGGGTAACAGGTGCTTAATCCTCTGTGGGGGCACATTTCCAGCCTACAGAGAGCAAAGAAACACAGTGGAGGCATAGTCATCTGTGATAGTGATTCTGATCTGTGCTTGACTTTTCAGGCCCCTGGCTTTAGACATTTATATGAGTGAAGCTAAAGCTTTGTCGAGCTGCTCCGAAGTATCATTGTATGGTAATGTGGGATGGTGATCCTGCAGTGAGTTAACTGTGGCCACGTGGTTAGTCGCTTAGGGACACCATAAACGCTCATCTAAATTTGCCATTGGAAGAGGAATTTAACGATCTTATGGGTTTAAGTCAGATCCTTAATAACCAGCCTCTTAAGTTGCTCCCCATCTGGACTCCATGCCCCTCTGCTCCTGCACTAACTCTTCTCTTGCTGCCTCTTACGCTCCTTTCTTCTCTTCTGTGAACTCTCATGGAACTCACTGCTGGTTCCCCCCACCTTCCTTGGACATCATCAATGTCTCCTTCTAGTTCCCAGAAGATCTCAAGCCTTTCCAAATAGGACAAGTCATTAGGAAGTGTTTTAAGCTAGGTAGTTTTATATGGATGTGCTTTGTGCCATTTATTTCAACTTTAGTAAATGTTTGAAAATCACCAAAGTTTATAGCTGGAAAAATTACACCCAAAAGTCTATAATCTCAGCTATTGCTAGGATCGCGAGAGGTCTGCACTTTATCTAGATGAAGGCAGAGAATGTTGCTAATACCTGTCCACATACAAATGATAAATCTTGCCCAGGAAAGGAAAGCAGTTCCAGAGGAGAAGAAAGAAAAAAAGAGGAAGAGAGGGAAGAGAGTACTAGGAACTCAGGAGTATCAAGTGGGAGGTGGCAACAGAATGATTTGCCAATGTTTTGACTGTCATTAGAACAACAGACTCTTGGGTGCCTGGGGGGCTCAGTGGGTTAAAGCCTCTGCCTTCATCTCAGGTCATCATCTCTGGGTCCTGGGATCAAGGCCCACATCAGGTTCTCTGCTCAGCAGGGAGCCTGCTTCCCCCTCTCTCTCTGCCTGCCTCTCTGCCTACTTGTGACCTCTCTCTGTCAAGTAAATAAATGAAGAATCTTTTAAAAACAAAACAGACTTCACCACACATGTATGCGTGGTATACTGTGTATTGGAAAGGGCATGAAATTGGAAGGACCTGGTTAGAATTCAGGTTTTGCTATATAGTAGATCTGAAATTTTGGCTAACACATTTGTCCACTTTGATTCCACAATCTTCACATATGTAAAATGCTAATAATAGAGGCCTGTGTGACTCAGTCTGTTAAGCTTCTATCTTTTGGCTTGGGTCATGATCCCAGGGTCCAGGGATCAAGCCCCACATTGGGCTCCCTGCTCAGTGGGGAGCCCGCTTCTCCCTCACCCTCTGCCTGCCACTCCCCTTGCTTGTGCACTCTCTCTGTCAAATTAATAAAATCTTTAAAAAAATAAAATGCTAATAGTAATAATACTTGCCACCCATGTAAAAAAAATTGTCTCTACTGGCATAATAAAATGGTATATTGGTGTAGTAACACATTAAACTGGTCACAAAAATTAGGTTTTGAGGAGTGAGGTTTAGAATCATTTTCCATTGATTTGTTTACAAAGACTTTCATCCTCCACTAGAGTTGTTGGTTAAGAAAACCTTTACAGAAATAATGATATTTGAGATATTTTTCCCATTACCATCGACCAATTTTTATCAGGTGTATGACTTTCGGCAGATATCACCCAATTGATTTAAAAGTGAATCAATGAATTTGTTTATTGATTGCCTCATTTCATAAAGGCATTCAGGAATGACCCTCCTTCTGATATTCTTATATGTCTCTATATTTGGGTCCTGCATTTGTCTTGCCTTCTGAATGAAAAATGTGAACTCAGCAGGTCACTCCCCAGTAACAGCTGTTCTCTTTTTAGAATGTCTTTCTGTACTTCAGAAGCTGGAAAACTGCAAACTACATGCCCCAGACACCCTTGCTGCACATGGTCTACGTGCAAAATAGGTTTCACCAACTGCATACATCAGAGTAAGGTTTGAGGTGCTGTTTTAATGCTGCTGGCAAATACAGCTGGGGAGACCTTGGTTTTTCTGCAGCAGTGTTTCAATGTCCAGTCACTTGATCTGTCAGTGTCGAGCAGCGGTAGGGACTGTGAAGTGGTGACTTCCCAACTCTGCTTTATCGATTGTGGTCAATTAGGTGGTGGTGTGTGGGGAGCAATTCTCAGATGCACAGGCCTCTTCCAGGCTTTCTAAGGGTTGTGAATGTCCTCAATTCCTCATGACAAATCCTTTTCTTTCTAGAGTAGTTAGGTGGTTGCTGCCACTGAATCCTGACTTAGGGACTTGTAATCACTTTGTGGGTAGAAACTCTGTGATATAAAATGATATAAATGACCCTGCATTTTAGCAGAGGGAAGCAGATGGCAGATAATTCAGTAAAAGTTTTAATAAGTTTAAAATTCAGTAAAAGTTTTAATGAGATGGTGTTAACTTTGTTATAAACAAAGTTGGTAAAGGGAAGGGGAGCGCAGGAGATGAATGTTTCAGTTTTAAATAGGGTGCTCGTGGAAGGCTTCTCTGATAAAGTGACTTTTGAGAGCTGACTATTATGTCAGTTGTGCGCAAGGCTGTGGCGGAGTTGCTGTGTTAAGATACTTCTTTCCTTAGGGGCGCCTGGGTGGCTCAGTGGGTTAAGCCTCTGCATTTGGCTCAGGTCATGATCTTGGGGTCCTAGGATCGAGCCCCACATTGGGCTCTCTGCTCAGCCAAGAGCCTGCTTCCCCCTGTCTACTTGTGATCTCTGTCAAATAAATAAATAAAATCTTGAAAAAAAACAAAAACAAATAAAACCTTCTTTCCTTAGATAACCCCCTAAGTGATGCTACTATTTTCGCCAGTATGTTGTTTACCCACAGCAAACATGGCGGAAAAGGCTTCAGTTCGACACTGGGTTTCCTCTCCTCCCATAAAGATGGCTACAGCACTTCCTGTGTTTTGCCCTCAATAAAGATGGCGACAACACTTCCTGTTGAGGGCTTTCGCCTTCAACAAAGATGGTGGTTATGGTACAGGTTCCCTAACAGTCTGGATTCCGGTTGCGGTTTCTTTCTTTCTTTCTTCTTTTTTTTTTTTTAAATATACGTGTTTGCAGACGTAAGTAACAGGAAACCAGCAACCCCGTATCCACTTTTTCACGAAGGCCCGCACCGTGGCGTCTGCGGCCTGGGCCCTGCGTGGCTCCCCCCGCCCCTTCCCCCAACTTGTTCTCGGCATTTCCGAGCCGGCCGGGTTGGGGTGGCGGTAGGGATGGTGCGGGGGTGGGGACCGCTCCCCCTTCGGTCCATTCTGAAATCATCCCCGATACCCACTTTTTAGCTTGTCAGATTGCCCCGAAAACCCCTCATAGTTCTTCCTGTTCGTAACACAACAGGACTTCAGCTGGCGAGGCAGGGAATAAAAAGTTCCAAATGGGCGTTGGCGGCCCAACGTGCACACCCTACCCCTCACCTGCCACCTCCCGGACTTCACCGAGGGCTGCTCAAAGGAGTGGGGTCGGGTCGCTGCAGGGTACAACCCGATTGTATTTTCTGTGGGTTCTCGGAAGCCCCATCTGCCCCCCACACCCTTTCTTTGCCTTCATAGCTTCCACACTAGCGCCTTCAAACTCGCGCAGTGATCTTGAAAACAAGCCTTAAAATCGTGCTTGGTTACTGACCACGACTGGTGTGTGGACATTCTTTTCTAGTAAAGAAAAAAAAAATCCCCATTAAATGTCCCATACACATGTAGTCCGGGCGGTGTTGTGAAAGAGATTCGGAATTCTTGGAAGCGGTTGAGTCTGTGACCATATATAAAGTTTATTGCAGAGGCACACACAATAAATATTTTTTCTTGGAGGTGATGGTATACATGGCTTTTATCTTAGGGAGGAGAACCTCAAGCTTACTGGTACTTACCAGTTTCTGGCGCCCACTCCCATGGCTATGCAGGTTCGGCAAATGCCAACGAAGAAGGGCACCTGCATGCATGTTGGCCGTTTCTCTGGTATTGGGGTGTATCTGATGAAGGCTATGTTAAAGCCACTGTTTCTTTTTAAGTATGTTAAAATGAAATGCTGCTTTGTAATTCTCAGATCATAGCTTCTTTTCAAGCAGGGTCCGCGGCCCAGTTTTTTCCAAATCTCTTTATCAAGCAAGGAACGGTGCTAGGATTCTATTGTATGGAAAGCAAAAATAGAAAAAATGGTTCACATTCAGGTGGTTCATTATGTTTGGAAACATTCAAATATTAATTTGCTTTGGCTTAACAGCTGTGTACTAAACACCATGGCCTTGACTCTGCTGAGGTTCAAAGTGTACCTGACCTTAAGGATCTTGCATTGCCTGTGGGACGCTGTGTTTAGGGGTTGATCCGCTCCCCGTAATCTGAGCTCCTATTTTGTCTCTTCCCAGGGAGAAATGGAGGCTAGAGACAAGCAGGTGCTTCGCTCCCTTCGGCTGGAGCTGGGCGCCGAGGTCCTGGTGGAGGGACTGGTTCTTCAGTATCTTTACCAGGAAGGGGTCTTGACAGAAAACCACGTTCAAGAAATCAAAGCTCAAGCCACAGGCCTCCGGAAAACAATGCTGCTGCTGGATATCCTCCCTTCCAGAGGTCCTAAAGCATTTGATGCGTTCCTAGATTCCCTACAGGAATTTCCCTGGGTTAGGGAGAAGCTGGAGAAGGCCAGGGAAGAAGCTGTAACTGAGCTGCCTGCAGGTAGGCCTCAAAAAGATCACTGCAAACCAGCCGCAAAATTGTTGAAACGGTGTTTTTTGGATGTGAAGTTGGGGTTTTAGGCTGGGAGTCCGGAAGAGTTTGGACTGAAGGCCCACGACGTTGGAGGTACAGGATGAGGAGGTGGAATTAGGAAGTGCAGGGAAGGAAGAATGAGCCATGACCCCAAGGGTGAGGCGGGAGGTCATGGAATACACTTAGAAATGCTTCCAGGGAAACTTGGCAAGTCACTGGGGAGGCATGTTCTCATGTGAGAGCCAGGTCATATCTCAGCCCTTGGCATTGGGTGCCATTTGGAAAGTGCAGATGGGAAAGCAGGCATTAGGCTTACTGGTAACCGATTTGTGGGGTGCCAGAGAGGCCGGATGGAGAAGGTCAGCTTCATGAAGGAGGAGACAGCCTCTAGGAAGGCATGCCTTGCACCTGTTCCCTAGGCTACCCTGCACGGCCAAAGGGGATTATTTAGAGAGCTGGTTAAGTAAGTTTTTAAAGGTTATTGATTTCAAGTCAGTCTTTTTAGTTTGGCTTTGTTCAGACACCCAGAGCATTCAATGTTATAGGACTAGTAGTTTGGGGAGGGTCGCATTTTGACTTTAAAGAATGTTGCATGGGGCGCCTGGGTGGCTCAATGGGTTAGGCCTCTGCCTTCCGCTCATGTCATGATCCCAGGGTTCTGGGATCGAGCCCCACATCGGGCTCTCTGCTGGGCAGGGAGCCTGCTTCCTCACCTCTCTGCCTACTTGTGATCTCTCTCTGTCAAATAAATAAATAAAATCTTAAAAAAAAAAACAAAACAAAAACCAACAAACTCAACATTTAAATTAAAAAAAAAAAAGAATGTTGGAAGCTATGGAGAAGAGAAACAGTCCTGGTGCAATGAGCCTGGCTTGTCTCAGGATGGAGATGTGATGTGAAACATTTTCCCTCTTAAGAATTCCATGACTTTTACTGTCTTACAAAGTTGGAGGAGCAGAGAACTGAGTCGGTAAAATAATTAATTAGTTAATTAATTAAAAATAAATACATAAATAAAAGAAGAAAACATCTATAAATAAAATAAAATTAATTTAAAAAGACATAAAATAAAAAAAAAATTAAAAAATTGCAAGTTGACTTGCAAATTTGGAGCAGTTAGGAAATGAGCATGCTCCGGAGAGTTTGAAAGCAGTGATAGTTAGAACTCCTCTGGGATAGTGGTCCTCCGACTTCATTGTTGCAGTTGTAAAAATACCAGCATAACCGGTTAGAAAACAAATGCCAGTAATAAAAGACCAGTTTTGTTATTTTTGCCCCATGGAACCTCATATTTGTTTTCATTTTGGGGTTTTCTTTTTTTATGGACCTTATATTTTGAATGACTTTTCAGACCCCAAGTGCTAACTAATCATGATGAATCCTTCTATTTTTATTAACGACAGATGTCTGGGTATCTGCTCTGCACGAGGTAACCCCTTAACTTAGGAAAGCTTGGTTAAATCGCAGGGGAAAAAACAAACACATTTTCATTTCCTAGCATGGCCGAATTACAGGTAAATGTGTTTTAGGCTTTTTGAAATATTGAAAATATCTGTCCTTTCAGGGCCCCAGGAATTCTCAAGTTCGAGTGTCCTTCCAAAATTAAGTACTTCAGGTGTGTGAACACATCCAAACTAAAGGAGCTAAGACATTTCTACCATTTCCCTGAAAGCGGAATAAATAAGGTAGAACTGGGGACAGGTTAAGAGAAGTATTAGGGTACCCAGTGTCTTTTCCTGGTATTTGACTTCGAGATTCCTCTTGGCACCAGATAGTTGGAAAAAAAACTAAGGAAGCGAATCTAAACACTGTTACTACCAAAATATTTCATTTAATTTTACAGTCATTTTGGGTGATGTAACTAGTCCTGTTGTACGTTGTTCATAGAGGTATGACCCCCCATTTTCGCTTTTTCAGATTTATTCAGAGAATGAGAAAAAAATTATGATTTTTTTTAACCAAACAGTGAAAGTTACACAGAAGTTGAGGGAAAACTAGTTTTAAAGTAAACAAAATGAAACAGTGAAACATGAGAAAAAATAGTGTGTGTCTGTGTGAAAAATACTGATTTGTTAGTTCTGTGGAAGTGTTCAAAGGGAAGGATAGGTTGGTTACCGTACAGATTTTAAGTACTCTTGCTTTACTTTTTGTCGGAGTAACGTGGCTATTGAAAAATGTTTTGAAGAGAGAGTTTGATTTATGTATGTTTTCTATATGCCTTTTTCAGTGGTAATAACATAAACTTACTTTTAAAATAAGTTTTGTTGGGGCGCCTGGGTGGCTCAGTGGGTTAAAGTCTCTGCCTTCGGCTCAGGTCATGATCCCAGGATCAAGCCCCGCATCAGGCTCTCTGCTCAGCGGGAAGCCTGCTTCCACAACTCTCTCTCTCCACCTGCCTCTCTGCCTGTCAGATAAATAAATAAAAATCTTAAAAAAAAATTAAATATGCTGAGTAAAAATATACTTAAAATATTAAAAAAATAAAATAAGTTTTGTTAATTATTGAGTATTTTCAGTAAGATTATAAAATACAAGTAAGGTATGGGGAATAATAGTGCAGGGAACTCCTGTCTCCCCATCGCTAAGTTTTTAAAAAAAATTTTTATCTATTTATTTGTCAGAGAGAGAGCACAGGCAGGAGAGTGGCAGGCAGAGAGAGAAGCAGACTCCCCGCCAAGCAGGGAGCTTAATGTGGGACTCGATCCCAGGACCCTGGGATCATGACCTGAGCCAAAGGCAGACACTTAACTGGCTGAGCCACCCAGGCACCCCCCCATTGCTAAGTTTAAAAAAAAAAAAAAATTACCATTGCCTTTGAGGACCCTGGGTGTTCCTCCCCAGGCCTACCTTAGCCACAACCCCTACTTATTGGTAATTCCTGAATTTGAAGTTTATCATTCCCTTCTTCACTTTGTATTTTTCTCCCTCATAAAAATCACTTTTAAAATCCACTTACAGAAAATCTGCAATACCTTAAGTTTTAGGAAGATATATAAAGATACAAATAAAAAAAATTATAATGTGTGTGAGAGACTAAGCGATGGAGGAAATGATAGACTTAATTAAATTAATTAATTATTTGGGAAATGATACATTTTAAAGGAGTTTTTAGTTAACATCCTTCTCTTATTTGGGACCTTAAACAGTGTTTATTTAAGTTGACGGTGATATTTTAATTCTAAAATTCATTGAGACTTAATTAATTGAAAACCCAAGGGTTTTTTGTTTGTTTGTTTTGTTTTGTTTTGTTTTTAATGCTGGGAAGAGTAGAGATGGCTTTAGTTTAATATTCCAGTACAAAATGCAGATGGATGCAGAGATCTATTTCCCAGGACTCTGTGCTTCTCTAGTGTTTTAAGAGTAATTTAAATAAGCTTTTAAAAAATCCATTTACATTTTTGTAAAGGCATTTTTGAATTTTGAGGAACTAAACTGTAGGAAGATGTGCTTATATATTATGTGTATATATTAACCTTATTTGATCTTTTACTCGTTTTGATTGTCATTATTTATTAATTTGTGTAGGTTTTGTGGTCCTTTCTTGGGAGGTCTGAGAACCAATGGGCAGGAATGGCTTTCTCTTTGGCCAAAAGGCTGAAACTTCTCCAAGAATGAACTGATTTAATTTTATTAAGAAGTGTTCTTATTTTGGGCTCAGAGAATCATGGTTTCCTCTTTGCTTATTTAATTTCTGTGTTTCACTTGTAAATTTTGAGTTGTCTCAACAGGCCCTATTTGGTGACAGATTCTAGTTAGTTGCTTTTTATTAGAGAAGAATCCACTTGTATCTTAATCCTCTCTGGTCTCTTAAACCCTACACCCAGGAAATCCCAAAACATAAAAAACACCTTATACCTTTGTTTCTTTCAGAGTCTACCTAATTGATGGGCCTTCCTATTTATGTTTAAAAAAAAAAAAAAAGTCTAAGATGTTAATGGATAATTGATTTTGTGTTTTTCTCACCCTCTAAAATATAAAAGGACTCTTATATTTTAGAAGAGAAATTCTGGCAATAATATTACTTAAGCCAGCTTGGCACTGTGGAAGGGACACTTCATAATGTGTGGCTTTCTGGCCAAGGTCACATAGTAGACAATAGATCAGCTGGCAGTCCTCTCTGGGCTCCTGTTCTGTCTTTCAGGAGATGAGAACTGTGCTGGGTCTGAGTGTAGGCAGCATGTGCCCGCCTGCCTGGCTTTCTGCTGCTTATGGGCCCTGTCTGCTGGCAGGCTCAGTGCCTGAGCTAATCTGGATCTGGAAAAGAGGTTTATGGGAGCCCAAGTCTCACCAGCTGGTGGGACTTAGCCTAAATTCTGGTGGGAGTTATTCCTGGGCCCCAGGACTCCCTGTTCCACTGTGTTGGCCCTGTTTGTGGGACCGGGTCTCTGCTGTGATTCTCACTTACCAGTCAACCTGGCGACTTTGCCTTTTACTCCAGTCTTAGGTTAGGCTTGGGAGTTTTTTCTTCCTCCCTCCTCTGTAGGCTAGAATCTGGCTTTATGTCCTCTTTGCCACTGGCAAGGATGAAGGACAAATGTCTTGGAACGCAGCTTGATGCCTCAACACTCTAGCCTCCTGAGGCTCTTTGCTCCAGCTTTGCCTGAGCTTAAGCTGGTCCTCACCATGGACCCTGTGCCCTGACACTGGCTGCCCTCCATGGCGTGGGATGCAGGCCTGGTCTGCTTCCGCTCTATACGAGGCCTCCTGGGCTCAGCCTGTTCCTTTTGGAGCTGGCCTTGTGTAACCATGCAGAGGCGTATCAGTTACTATCTCAGGATCTCTTCTGGTTCTCAGATGTATACTTGGATGCATCTGAAGTTACTGAGCAATAATGGCAACAATCTTGGGGATTGTAATAGGTTTACTGGAGAGATTTCTAGCCTGGGATTCTCCAGTCATACCATGAATTGGCCCTACTCTGCATGTAATAAGTTTGGTGTTGATCTCCCCTTACCCAGCTTGTGGTCTCTCCAGGCGCTTCCACTGTGGCTGGGTAGAGTTCACTTTGTGGCATGCTGTGTGCTCAAGAGGGAGTGGTGGGTCAGCGTCCATGGTGAGACCCTTCCCTGTTGTAAGGGCAGGGGCTGCAGAGAGCCCCAGTGTGATTTCTCATACACTGCCTGGGGACCAGCTTGATACTGGGCACTAGGTGAGAAGGACCTGTGAAAGCCCTCCAGACCGATTGAGGGGATTCATTTATTCATTGAAGAAATATTGAGTATTGGCATCAGGTGCTAGGATGGTCAGGGGAGACAAAGCCCCTGTCTTCTGGAGTTTACCAAATGCTGTAGTCTGGTGGGGACAGACAACAAGCAAACGAGTGAAAGTTAGCGCTGATGGTGAGGAAGGCCTTCGCACATCGTGCAGGGTGGTCAGAGAAAGACTCTCTGCCTGAGGATGCGGAGCACAGACCCGGGCTCTGCAACAGAGAGGATGCTTGGAGGAGGAGTGTTTCAGAGAAAGGGGACCGCAGAGGCCCAGGGCCTCCAGCGGGAGCCTTCAGTGACAGTGTGGCTAGAGCCCAGTGTGGAGAACCTTCCTCACAGAGAGCAGATTCACACTGCACGTTAGCCAAGGCCCAGGCTCCACCACTTGTTGCTGCACTTCCCAAAATGTGAGATGTGTGCACAGCCATGATTCTGGGTGGTTCTTAAAATGATTTCAGATGAAATGCAGCTACGGGAGTGAATCACGTGGTGAGAGAGTCATTTCCTGTTTCTTTCTGTTTCAATCGTGATGACCTTCAGGTGAAAGCTTCCCTTTGCTGTAGCATCTTTCTTGACACTGGCAGTTCCTTGACACTGGAAAAGTTCCTTATGCATAAAGCCTTCTGTGGACAACAGTATTTAGCTGGAGTTGAGTTGTGTTGCCTTCTTTCCCTTGCATTAAAATGAGTCACATAAAAAAATACTATGAAAATAGTGGTATGAAGATGTGGCAAAAATTGTAAAGATGCTTTTCATGCATTTTCTCGTTTAAAAAGACAGGAGTTTGGGGCAGGAGCCCCTGGTTGCATAGTTGGGGGAGGAAGGCTTCAGCTCTAGTTCAGATAGAAAAGGGTGCCAAATTCAAGGTCCTTTATTGTTTTGCTTCTTCAGATTATGCACAGTGGTTGGGAATTGGTTAAATTTAATAGTAGAATTGCCAGAATGATTTAATTTTATGTTTTCTAAATTATAAACATGTTCAGAGTCAGCAAGACAGAGACATATTCTGGTATCCCAGAATTTTAGGCCACGAGGGACTCACAGATCATCTAATTTTTCTCCGAAAAAGCTGAAACCTATGGAGATTAAGTCAACTTGTCCATGATTACATAGCTAGTTAATGTAATTTAATGCCAAACTAGCTAGAATCCAGGCCTCCCAACTCTTGATTTAGGATTTCTTCTGCTGTGCAATCTTGACTTCCCACTGGGTTTGAAATGGAATTATATTACGCTATAGCGTTAATAATTGAAATAAGCTTTAAAAAAATTGTACTAATGCTTTTTTTGTTTGTTTGAAGAGGAAAATTTTCAAGGGCTTTTAGAGTATACTGGGATAAGATTTTGCTAAAATATTTTATTTTTATTAATGCTAATTTTAATAATTTAAAAGGAAATTTTGATAGTTTAGTACTGCATTTTATTAGAAGAGTCCCGCCTGACCTCCCTCTCCCCACCCGGCTTCTGCAAGGCTGACATAAAGGAAGAGCGGAAGACTTTTATCAAGTATTTATGGGACTGATGAAATAATGCATCTGTTGGCAGCTAATTGTAGCTCTTTCTAGGAATAGCAAACCATGTGACAGGCCTCTCCCCAGCAGGGTTGCCTCCATTTCACTTTAAAAAATGGATTTAATGTTCTTTTCTCTTAGAAATTCTCACTGTGACTTTTTTCTTCCTTGGGTGGACGTACACACCACTTGGCTACATTAATCACCCTGCTGACTCTTGTGGTTGATTTTGCTTAGTCTTTCTCAGTGCTGGCTTTAGAAAAACTACTGATCCCTTGACTTCGACACAGGCCAGTTCATGCCAAAATCTGTGGAGGTGTGATCCTGGCTGTGGTATTAAGATAAACACACACACGGACACACATGCAAGCAAAGAGACATGCACAAACACCTCATAAAGTTATTTTAAAGTGCAGCCAGGGTTGGGAAGCTTGAACTCTGACCAGCTGATCAGGGGCATGACTCCTTTGTCACTTGTTGCTCCCCAAGGATGAACTTTCCAGAGTTGTGTACTTGCTTGAAGAGTTGTTCTTGTTTTCTGATGAAGTGAAGAGCAAAAGGTGGTAGGAATGGAGATACAGATGGATATGTAGTTTTGTTTTGATTCTGTAATCGCAAGTGTTTTTAATTCTTTGAATGTTATTGCTCAAGAATGTTCCAGAATCCCAGACCCCACACAGGTATGACTCCACTACCAATACTAAAATCCATTAGAGCTCTTTGGGGATACACAGGCTCAATGTACACACAACAACATTGACTGGAGCGTTTTGAATTAGCAGATAAATTTGGATTTGAGGGAATTATTTTCATTGCCTCTTTACATTGTTAGGTAATTACAAACATCTGGAATATTTGGTGCTCTGTAGTTCAAGTTGTCCAAATGGAGATAAACCTGCCAGTGGAGAATGAGTTGGATGCTAGCCCTCAGATACAAAGTGAGTTGAAGATGGCTGGAGGATGGATGAGAGAGGAGAGAGACAATGTTGGGAAGACTGAAGATGGTTTAGCCAATAAAATAACTATCACAATATTTATTGGTGGCTTTACTTTGTGCCAGGTACTGGTCCAGGTGAGACAGGTGGTCTTATTACTGTTACTGCATAGAGGAGAAAATGGAGGCACAGAGATGTTCAGTCGCTTGTTCAGGGTCATTCAACCCAGGAAAGCCAAATTTGGAATTTAGGTTTTCAGAGCCTGCTAATTCATAGCCTATGAAAACACATTTTCAAGGTGTGCTTTTCTTCCCCTCCTACTTCTGACAACCCGTGGCTGCTCCAGAACCCATCAGTTACCAGCCCCCAATTGTCTTCCTTCCCCTAGTTCAGTCATTCCCAGATATGCAGCCCAAGAGGCTTCCCTGTCTTTCTCTTTCCTGCCTCTTGTCAATGACTAAGTCCTGGTTGGTATCTCTCTCTCCCCTATCTCTTTTTAAAAATTATTTTTTGGGGGGCGCCTGGGTGGCTCAGTGGGTTAAGCCTCTGCCTTCAGCTCAGGTCATGATCTCAGGGTCCTGGGATCTAGCCCCACATGGGGCTCTCTGCTCGGCAGGGAGCCTGCTTCCTCCTCTCTCTCTGCCTGCCTCTCTGCCTACTTGTGATCTCTCTCTCTGTCAAATAAATAAATAAAATCTTTAAAAAAAATTCTTTTTTGGGGGCCAAGGTCTAATGTGAGGCCATTTGGGGTCAAGGAACAGAACCCTTGGGTTGCTTCTATTCCAACTTGCTTCTTGAGAGTAGAAAAAAGACTAAATCTTCTTGGCTGTGATTAGGAGATAGTGCATTGGCTCTCCTGGTACTGGAATCAGGTTCTACTTTGGCAGCTGTTAAATCTTCCTATCGAAAGCTGAAAGCCATCAGTTCTAATAACTAGCTGTTCCGGTGGCACAACTTCAAGAGTTTAACCGTGCACTTAGCAAGGTAGCTTTCTCTTTTTATGGGTGTAGTTGAAACTTGTAGGCTGTTGTTGTAGCTAGCTGCAGGAATGTTTGCCTTTGCTTAATTTTAATAGGCAGCTGTGTTTATACTTGTTCCTCAGCTTGAACAGTAAGGAGTGTATGTATATGATTCTTTGGAGGACTTTTCCCCAGAGGAAAAAAAGGGTACATTGTACTTTTCCAAACAGTAAATTTTAATTGAGAAGGAAATGTGACCTCTAAAAGAAGTTTAGTCCTAGGCTTTATTTTTGTTAACGTTATAAAAGAAATCTTAACTCCTTGTAAGAAGTGCCAAGTTGACAATTCCTGGAAATGTTCACGTTCTATTTATGCTCAGCACCATAGCAGAGAGCGTGGTGACGCCGTTACCAAAATAATACTGCTGAGATATAGTAAGTGGCAAAGGAGAGCTTTGTGGTTTCATAACCTAAATATAAGACTTTTTTTTTTTTTTTTTTTTTTAAAGATTTTATTTATTTATTTGAGAGAGAGAGAGACAGTGAGAGAGAGCATGAGCGAGGAGGTCAGAGAGCGAAGCAGACTCCCCATGGAGCTGGGGAGCCCGATGTGGGACTCGATCCTGGGACTCCAGGATCACGCCCTGAGCCGAAGGCAGTCGTCCAACCAACTGAGCCACCCAGGCGTCCCTAAATATAAGACTTTTAATGCATCTCTCAGCTCCACCATTTGTGTATAAGGTGTATGGCTGCCGGGTGGTAATGACCACGTTGTTACGGAGATCTGCAGAGTCAGCTGAGCACATCTGCTGGGACCTTCCCTGGGGTTAGCACTGTAGAAGCTTAGAGGTGGAAGGGACCTCGGAGACCCCCCACTGCACAGGTGAGGAAACTCGAAGACGAAAGTCAGCCTAACAGCGAGTATGTGGGCTCCTTGGTTCAAGCAGTAGACTTCTTGCTAACATAAGCAAAAATAGGAATTCCTCTAACATATATAGGGCTGTTCACAACCTTGAAGGAATTGCTAAAATGCTTGGGCTTGGTAAAGCAGGAAAGAGGCAACTCTGAAGATCTCTGGCCACAGACGACCATCTCCAGCCGAGTTCCTCTGCTATGCCTCATCTCTAGATCAGCGTTTGACTGGCCTAGGTTGAGTCATGAGCCCTTTCTTTAGGACACCAGAGTCACCTGTAGTGGGGAGGGGACAGATCTAAAAGGAAGAGGTGAAAGCTGATTAAAGGACAGCCTCTATCATCTATCACACCCATTCTTTTTATATTGAACAGGTTCCACACTTGTGGGCCTGGAAAAAAATGATAGCCCTTTAAAGAAGGAGAATGTTCTACCTCTTAGTACAGCAAGGCCCTGGTCAAAGGTCAGACATGACAGGAAAATTAGAGGAGGGCAGTATTTAGAGCAAGATAGGTATTCTGAAACCTTTCCAAAATCAGAAGATATTGGGGGAAGAAAAGAAAATGAGGATGTTGAAGTCAAGAGGTGGTTAGAGAATTTAGATTGGGTTCTGGCCTTAGAGCTTTATATCCATAAACTCACTTTATCCTCATAGACCTTTGAGGTCAGTACTATTACCATTATTTGCATTTTACAAATGAAGGTATTAGACAAATTGCCCAAGGTCGCATAACTTGGTAGTAGCAGAGCTGAGATTTGAACACTGATAGTCTGGTCGTCTAAGTCTATGCTATATTAATTGCAAGGCTCTTCTGGGTCCCTAATACCAGTTCTTGGTTCTGGTCAGTGTCATATGTCTCAGAGCACCTGACCTGGGTTCCCTACAGCTTCTTTATTTGCTTGACCCTTTGTTTCCTTGGGTCTCACATGTAGCCAATGTTTTCATTGCGTTTTTAAAAACAGTTTGCCAAATGGGGGGTTTAAAAAACACTGAAGAAGATAAAAAATATTTTCTAAGAAATGTGATTAGACAAAGTCAAGATTCTGAATGAGATTGACTGGGCAGTTTTTCTTTGCCGAGTCTTTATCTCTTCCCTTTCAATTTCCTTTTATTATGAATCAGCCCTTTGATGGTGCTGTGGGCAATTGTCCTTTTTTGGGCCCCTCGTATTTGACCCCTTCTATTCTTTCGAGGGCCAGTCAGGATCCATTCAGGAGACAAAAACCACACAGTAACGTGAACAAGGAAATCTTAATATAAAGAATCATTAACGAGTAAAAGGTTCATTATGACTAACTACTGAAGAGGTGAAGAGGTCTGCTTTTTCTTGGGCTAGAGGAGAGTGCAGGGTGAAGGCACTAAGAGCTTGCAAGAGGTTCCCCCCAAGACAGAATTTCAGTCCACTTTGGAGATGAAGTGACTGCTGGTGGCCAGTGAAGTTGCCAGAGGGTCCAGGCTGGAGCTGGTCAGCCCACTAGGTGGAGAATCTTGGTAGATCATGTGGGTGGACCAGAGTTGTTCCTGAGCAGTCTGCTGAATGGCAGGGAAATTCCTTGGCGTAAGCACGTTTGGGTTTCCCAAATGCCACTGGCAGTACACTTTAGAGGGGATAAAGCAGCCCAAACCCAGCGAAAAGCCCCTTCCTCTGCTGTGGCCTTCCAGTGTCCTTCCAGTGCCCTCTTTTGATGAAAACGAACACTGCACGATCTGGCAAAGGAGAAATGTTCCCAGGGTCCAGCCCCAGTGTCACAAAGCAGGGCAAAGAGGGTGAATGTAGAGCTCAGAAGTAATACATCACTAATCGGTACACCTCATCTGTAAAAGGATAGTAGTATCTAATTCCCAAAGTAGTTCTGAGAACCTGTTCCGTTCATTCATTTATTTAGCCAACATTTATTGACTCTCTACCACTGCTGGCTCTTCTGCCAAAGCTGTGAGATTATGGTTGTCATTGTCTATTTTTGTTTGTTTGTCTGTTTATCTGTCTGTCTCTGAAAATAGACTGTGAGCATCTCTAAGGCAGAGACTTTTCCCCTCTGTACCCGAAGCACCTACTAGCATAGTGCTGGCAACCCATTAGTCCCCGCATGCTTACAGAGCAAATGAAGGCAGGACTACGAAGATGAACGTAAAGATGGAATCATACCCTCAAGGAATTTAAATTCCTTGAGGGAAAGGTAGATGCAAACAAAATAGGATATTCTAGTTATCTGTTGCTGTGTCACAAGCTACTACAAAACTTAGTGGTTTAAAATAACATTTATTTTTACACGAACGTGCAATATGGGCAGGGCTCAGAAGGGGGCAGCTCATTTCTGTTTCACCTGGTGTTGGTCACAGTGGCTTAACTGGGGCTGGAGGGGCCACCTCCCAGATGTGTCACTCATATTTCTGGTAAATTGATGCTGCTTGTTGGTTCCTCTCCATCTAGGCCTTTCTGCAGGTGGCTGGGGTTTCCTTACAGTGTGGTGGTTGAGTTTCAAGATGCAGGAAGTAGAAGCTGCCAGTTCTTAAGGCCTGGGCCCAGATGCTGGCATAGTGTTAACTCTCACTGTATTCTTTGGTTAAGGTATCCCAGAGCCCAGATTCCAAGAGATGAATTAGAGACCTCACATTTTCTTGGGAAGTATGTCAAATTATCTTGGGCCTTGTGGCACTTATCAGATGTAGTGACTTTAAGTACATATATTTGTTATCATAAATGGAAAGTTAGCTGCCATACATGAAAGTGACTTGTAAATTAATAACAAATGTTCTTATTGTTTAACAAAACATAGGTTTTAAAAAGTGAAAACAGCTCTTTTTATCACAAATATAAAAGCAGCACATATTTGTTGTTTAAAAAGGAAAGGCTCTAGAAAGATACCAAGAAAATGGAAGTCACCCATAATCTTATTGTTCAGAGCTAACACAGTTCATAACAAATGAGGAGTGAAATGCAGTATTTGGGTTTTTACCCTAGGACGTTGCTTTAGAAGCTCTCTCTTTTCTGAATTCCGATCGTTTCCAGAAAGTTGTTACTTACAACTCTTAAGAGTTGATACCAACTCTTAAATCTGGAATTTCTCATGTGATGCTAAATAAACAATAAAATTCAGAAGATTGTGTTTAAAAATATATATATATGTAATATATATATATGCACAGACATACACACATACACATTTTCCTTTGAGAGTAAAACTTCCTGAGTCAACTTGAAGTAGTCTTTTCATATTATTAAAGCTAGCCCCTAGTTGTTTCATTTCAGTTAGCAGGGGTGGGGGTGTGGTGGACTGGACTTAAATGACCTTCTCCAGTTACTCTTAAGGAACTAAGAGGAATATTTTTCACTCTGTTGTTTAAGGTAGTTTTCTGTTTATCTTTCTATTAGTATTCTATTTCAAAGTGTTTCACTAGGCTATTATATAACCTGATTTTTTTCTAAGTCTCCTGTTTGTATGCTTTTAAATATTATGTTTCTAAACCTTTTCTTTGTTTTTCCCGAGCTGTTCCACTATAGGTGATTAAGCCTTTGCCTGTGGCATTTTAAGATCTATTTATATTCCTCAAATTGACTAGATTTGTAAATATGTGAGTGTTCTGGATAGTAGATTAGATTTTTTTCCTCCTTGCACTCGGAAAGACATTCCTAATGACTTTTTTCACTAAATCATGGAGTGTATTTCAAAGAAATTGTTAAAACCTTTGGTGGATAATCATATCTCATCCCTCTCCTTATTACCAGAGTAAAGACCATAAACCATTGTAGGAGGGGCTGTGTAAGTCAGAGGAAAAGAGCAGACATGAGAAACTCTAAAACATTGCTTCCTGCATTATTTCAGGAAGCATTTATTGAATTTCCACTGTTTTCTGTGAGTTAGATACAGAAATTAATAAAGTTTAATACCAGCCCTCAAGTTGCTCCAGATAAATGAGATGATACATGTAAAGTGCTTAGAATGGAGCCTGGCATCCATTAAACATTCAGTGACTGTGAGTTGTCATTATTATCATTAGAGGTAACCGAAGGGTTGTGACAGAGAGGTATGTGCAAGGGACAGGGCAGCTCCACACAGCTTGCAGTAAGATGGAATTGGGGAAGGGTTTAGAGAACATGTGTACAATACCTTCTGTTTGAGTTTTAAAGGGGAAGTAGGAGTTCATAAAGAAGGCAGAGGGGAAGGGCATCCTAGGCAGAGGCAACAAAGTGCCAAGGTGTGGAGGTGATGGCTGTACATTGTGGGCACCTAGTGCCTAGGGGCGGGGTGGGGTGGTGGCAGCCAAGTCTGGGGGCACAGGCCCAGGACTGCTCAGCAGGGGCCCTGAGTGCAGTGTAAAAATCCAATCTATGATAGAGCACAACTGATGACATTTGAGAAAGGGATCAACATGAACAGACTTGCATTTAGAACGCCTACTCCAATGGAATATGGATGGGAAGGCGGGTTGAAATAGGGGCAGGGAGCCCAGTTAGGAAGCTGTTGGAACAATCTAGATGAAAAATTGTGAGGACTCGATGCTGGCATTGAGGGTAGAGAAGAGAGGAATGGGTTTAGAGAGATTTAGGAGGAAGGATTATTAAATGTGTTCTGCCTAGGGGGGATATGGTCCCCACAAGGCAAAAACTGGTTGGGGGGATGGTGTGAAAAAAAACTCAGATATTAAGATTCAAAAGGGCCACAGTACATAAACACATAAGCAGTTATCCATGCAATTAAAATTTCATGGGAGGGATGCAATTAGGGAAAACCTGTCTGAAAAGTTGTAAGGAGATAATGATGACACGAAGTTTGAAAAGCATGGGCTTAGAAAGACTCGTTGCCTGACTGAGCTGTGGCCAAGGGAGAAGAATTCTAACATGATACCTAGATTTCTGGTTTGGACAGCTATTCATAGGCACCAAGAATGGGTACCCAGTGTGTATGGCTGGCGTATGTGTTACGCTCCTTGAATGTAAGCCAATAGTGAGTCATATTCGTTGAGCGCTTATGGTGAGCTCGCCCTTTTAAGTGCTTTACTTTTACCAACAGTGAGAGGTAGGGGCTGGTTCTCATTCCCACTTGCCGTATGAGGAAACTGAGGCCCGGCCCAGAGCCGCAAGCAGTTCACTCTGTGAAAGTGCTGGGTAAGCGTGTGGAGGTACTGGGTCTCAGCTCAGGACGGAGTCCGACTTCTACCTTTTCCTGCTGTGTGATGTTCGGTTAGATTATTTTGGTTAGTTTTCCTCTAAATTTTAATTTCTTCACGTGTGAAACCAGCTGCCTCTGCTCTTCTCTAAGAGGAGTTGTTGAGGTTAAATGAGAGGCTTTCCGGCTGAATCTCTAAAACATACAGTGCCGTGTGAATGTAGGTGGTATTTTTCATGTAGTCAATAAATGCCAGTTTTCCAATTAAGTGTCCTGCTCTTGGTTTTGGCTCGGGCCATGATCTCAGGGTCGTGCGATGGAGCCCCTGGACAGGCTGTGCTTTCAGCAGGGAGTCTGCTTCTCTCCCTCTCCCTCCCCTCCCCCCACCCCACCCTTTCTCTCTCTAAAAAAATAATAAAAATAAATAAATGCCATTTATTTATACCCTCGCTTCTGTCCTTCTCAGTCTGTGTTCAAGCAGCTCCCCAAGACTGGGAGAGGAGAATGAGAGCCCCCCACCATCGTTGCTGCCACTGCCTCTGTGTCTTCTGCTCCCCCCACCCCCACCCCGCGCTTACCGATCCCAGAAGATGACTCAGGCAGCTTTTATTTCCTTGGGTTTTCATGCATGTCCTCCCATCAGAACACAGTGATTCACTTCTCAAGCTGTGGTCATTTGCTGCTCCTTGCAGCTGTTTTCCCAGAGGCCACCAGCGACCTTTGGTTAAGTCCAGTGGCATTTTTCCTGTTGCCACTTGCTGTCTTGGCGGCATGTCGGGGGCGGGGCAGGGGGCTCCTCCCATTCTTGATGTTGCCCCCTGCCGTGGTCTTGTTTTTTCCTCCTGCCCCTCCAGCTCCTGTTTGTCAGCTTCTTGCCCTGCTTGCCTCTTTAGTGCTTGCCTTCTCCGGAGTTCCGTTAAATTCTTCTTCTCTTCTCACTGGCTCTGTTCTCCTAGGGCAGAGCCCATCTGCGCCCTTGCTGGATGACCTCAGTGTGAGCGGCTTCTGGATGGCTCTCTCTGGCCCCGAGAGAGAGCTGTGTTTCTGTCCTCTGCCTTAACGCGGCCACAAGAAAACCTCATGTTGCTCACAGCAAACACCCTCTTCCTCGAGGATATTTATTTTGTCCAGTTTGAAAATACAGTCCCAGTCAAATAATCCAAAGAAAGTGGTGGGTTTTTTGTTTGTTTGATTTGGTTTTTGGAAGCATTTAGCCCAGATATCACCTCACGTCTTTCTTGAAGCTTTGTGTACCCCTTTCATGGCTGGCTGAGAAAACCCTCTTCTGTGTTTCCAAAGCCCCAGGGGAATATTTCTCTTCTGGCACATCCAAACTATGGTAGACTTTTGTCCTCAAGTAGACTGTGAGTTCCCTGAAGGCAAGAACTTAGCGTTTCATCCTTGTGGACTCAGAACCTAGCCCATTGCCAAACGCCTCCTGGTGCCAATACGTGTCGGTTGAGTGGGTGAATCTGTGGTGGCCTTATTTGCTCCCCTCCTCTTCATGTCCAAGCATCATAACTGTTTCTGTTTGTCAGCTCGTGTTGTCGTAATAGAGTATGCAGGCTGGGTGGCTTGAACAACCAAAATTGATTTTCTCATCGTCCCAGAGTCTGGAAATCTGACATTAGTTTTCAGCAAGTTTGGTTTCTCCTGAGACGCCACTGGCCCTCACGCTGCCTCTTTACGTGCTCTTCCCCTGTGTGTGCGCGCGTCCCCGTGTTTCTCCGTGTCCCCCGTGTGTGCGCGCGTCCCCGTGTTTCTCCGTGTCCCCCGTGTGTGCGCGCGTCCCCGTGTTTCTCCGTGTCCCCCGTGTGTGCGCGCGTCCCCGTGTTTCTCCGTGTCCCCCGTGTGTGCGCGCGTCCCCGTGTTTCTCCGTGTCCCCGAGAGTCTCCTCTTACAAGGGTACCAGTCATACTGGGTTAGGGCCAGCCTAATAATGGCCTCATTTTAACTTAATTACTTCTTTAAAGACTCCAAGTAGAATCACATACCAAGGTACTGGGGGGTCAAGGGCTTCACCATAGGACTTCTGGGGAGGCACAGTTCAGCCTATAACACTCTTACACTATTACCGCCTTTTTTTTTGGACTTTATGTGTCAGCTTTCCTGGCTAGTCAGTGGAGAATAACTCTTTGGTTCTTGATCTTCCCTGAAAGTGATTCTTTGGCATTTCTTAGAGGTTGCTACTTACTGTGTGCTGGGTGCCAGGCTCTACCCATTCACTTCACCAAACTTAACACAGAGTGCAATTTTTAACCTGCTTGGTTAGCAAACCACTTTTTCAGCATTATGATTAATTGTTGTAATAATGACGTCTCATGGGGTGCCTGGGTGGCTCAGTGGGTTAAAGCCTCTGCCTTCGTTCAGCTTGAGTCACGATCTCGGGGTCCTGAAATCGAGCCCCGCATTGGGCTCTCTGCTCAGCAGGGAGCCTGCTTCCCTTCCTCTCTCTCTGCCTGCCTCTCTGCCTACTTGTGATCTATCTCTGTCAAATAAATAAATAAAATCTTTAAAAAAAAATGAGGTCTCATGTGGGAGGGTGGTCTTCTCCTCGTTGGTGAAAACTCTGCTCAAGGACATACGGGTTCGCTATAGGAGTGGGTACAGCGGTCAGAACCTGTGAGCTCAGCTCTGCTCAGGGCCGCATCATTTTAAAGATGAGAGAAATTCTAAGACTGAAGATTTAAGGTTTTCACCATGGGCCCCTCTGAACTCATATTCCTAGGAACACTGCATAAAATAAAAGCAAAATGAAAATCACCCTCTTTAACTGGCACATAACCCAACAGCCTAGGAACAGCAGAATTGCTCAGGCCCGCTGAGACAAGAATTTCGTACACACAGTAGCCTTGGTTCTTAAGTTCTAGGCTCCTGCATTAATCAGCCTTTTTCTGATGTTCAACTTTCTTACAGTTTAATGCACAGCCCCTCCCCTGGGCTATTGGCTAGCTGACTTCACTTTTGCCTCTTCATTTTCCACAGATGCCCTAGAAACTTGGCCTCCTGCTTCTTTTTTTCACCCCTCCCCACACCGCTCAGGCTTTCATCACTTTTGCTTGGGTTTCTCTTGTCTTAGGCTGCAGTTTTCTTGATTTCTCCTGGGTGTCCTTTCTTCCTCCTGGATTCGTATTATCCTTTCCTCTTTGCTTCCCCAACAGTCTTCTTCTTTTAGAGGCAAGCTGAAGTTTCCAAGCTGATTTTGGCCTTTCTCTGTCACCTTGCCTTTGGTAAAAAGCCGGGGGTTGGCCTACTATGGCCAAGTCCCTGTGGTCATATCAGTTTTTGTGTGGCCCCTAAGTCGAGGATTTACCTGTTTATAGGGTTGGAACAAAAACAAGGGCACAGAAAGAGTATTTCTTAACATGTGAAAATTATGAGATTCAAGTTTTTGTGTCGATAAATAAAGTTTTATTGGAACACAGCCAGGCTTAGTTGTTTATGTGTTGTCTGTGTCTGCTTTCACGCTAAACTGGCAGAGTTCGGTAGTTGCAATAGAGACTTTATGGCTCACAAAGTCCAAAAATTATTTACTGTTGGGGCCTTTACAAAGAAGGTCAGCCCCACACTTCGTATAAAGAGTTAGAAAGGCCGGAAAATAGCTTTGCATGACAGGAATCAATTTTGTTTACCTTTCTTTTCTTAGTGCTTACCAGAGTGCTGGATTAAAGCTAATGCTTAGTTCTAAAATTGTTTTGAGAGTCAAAAGCAGAGAGGCCTTTCTTCAGGGCAAACTTTCCCTGTGAAAGTATGTTATTATCTCTGCCATTTCTTTTGAATTAAATTTTGCCAGAAGAGATTTGTCATACCAGGGCCATTGAACCTTTTCTTTCATTTCTGAAATTGTACTAAAGGGAAAAAAAGAATTAGGTAAACCAAACAGATAAAACTCCTTTGTACTCTGCACACTCACACGAGGATTTAATTTCAGCTTATCCCATATACTTACTCATGGTTTAGTCTCAAAACGTTTAAGTACTGGGGTGATGAGATAATGTTAGCATTTGAGTACTAATCACAAAAAAGAGTTAGGCAAGTTTTGCCATCATGCGCATTTGGATTTTGTTCTCATCCATTAGGTATTTTGTGTACTTTGTACAACCCTCTATCTTGTCTTTGTTTTCACCTTCTTTGAAGGAAATCATTTACCACTGAAACTCAAACCTCCAGACGTGTAATGCCAAGTAAGGGTAAGAAATCTCTTCCCATTCCCCGAGATAGCCATTGTGTTATTTCTGTCTGTTATTCAGAAATGTGGCTGGATGAGGTTTCTCAATCCTCTGAGGCATTTGTTAACAATACATTTTGAGTGTTCACAGAGTGCTGTGGGCTGGAAAAGGCATCAAAGGGATCACATTAGAAATGGAAGGTAGAGCCCTTGTCTTTCAAGGAGTTTGTAATCTTTATGGCAAGAGAAGGGTGACATGCATGTGAATTTCTGTGGCCTGCAGAGAAATACCAGTGCAGTGAATGGAGTTTCATCCAAGCCCGCGGCATGAAGAAGGGATCTCAGTGGGGAGGAGGGGTAAAGTAGGAAATGCTTGTTGGGGGACTCTGGGTGGTAAGGAAGGTAGTCATGATCACTAGGGAAGAAGCCAGTCCACACAGAGTAGATACTGAGTACTTCCTCCCAGATGGCTTCCCAAGATGCTTTGCTGGAACATTAAACCCTTAATGTTGCAAATGGAATAATTTTTCCCCCAATAAATCCAGCTTCTCCCCTTGTCTTTAGGAGTGTTGTCAGTGTCATTTTGTTTTCTGAATTATGTACCTGCCCTTTTCACAAAGCAGGTCCTTGAATGAGTGGGTTCTGTGAGGGGAAGGACAGCAAACAGATTGTTTGGTTCAAATGAAGAACTGATGTGTTTGGAAAAGGAGGTAGAGAGAGACAGATAAGAGGGAGGTGAGCTGATGGATGATCTTGATGTCTAGGCATTGGTTTGGGCTTGAGAAGGTCGGGGAGCAAGCCTTGAATGTGAGGAAAGTGGCCCAGGGAGACAGAACATCTCTCCATCTACCATCTTCTGGGGCTGACTTCACCTGCCCCATAAGATTTCCCCAGATTTTAACTGAGATACAGACATCCATTCTGCTTCTCATTTTAACTTAGCATTGGCTTCAGGTGGGTGCTGTTAGGCCTAATAATGTTTGGCTTTGGGGAGAAACCGAGAATCCCGTGTTCCAGGTGGTATCTGACTATGACTTGGTCTGAAGCACAAGCCCACAGTTTCCCTTGCAAGAGGGAAATAGCTCAGCTTGGTCTTTGATGCTTCTCAGGGTCTTCTTACCTGCAGGCTCCCTAGAGCCTTGTTCACACCGTGCCTCCACCCGTAATCTGTATCTTCATCTCTCCCATCCTTCCTCTTACTCCTTACAAAACAAGCAAACAGAAACCCCATAACACTTTGCAGGCAAATGCAGTGGACCTTAGAGGCCCTGTGGTGAGGTCCTGTGGATGGGGACATAGCCGTGGGTGTTTGGGCACTGTTGATAGTTCCTGAGAGAGCAGTGGCCCTGAATGCAGGGGATCAGACCACCCTCCCTGAAGTCCCTGCTTTTCTAGCCCTGGTTTGTTCAGATTCGGTAAGCTCCATTCCAATTCAGTTCACAAGTGGTTTAAATCATTTATGTTATTTTTTTCAATTCACTTGGGAAATGAAAACAGACAGAAAATAGACATTTTCATTATTTTTAGAACAGTGTTTCACACCTACTATAGACTCCCCGAACTGGCCAAATGCAGATTTTGGCTCTAAGGTTGCTGATTAGATGCTGACTCTGTTCTTGAGGGCAGAAGTGAACACAAGCACAGATGCTTCCTTACTACCTTCCAAAGGGGCAAAAGGCAGTTATCTCTTTAGAAAGTAAACAGAAACAAAAATAAAAACTAAAACAGGTGCCATAAAGAAAACAGGGGCCAATCAGGTATTGTGTGTGTGTGCGTGTGTGTGTGTGTGTGTGTGTGTCTCTGTGTGTTTTCTTTCTTAAGGTCCTTTTAATTTAAAGCTTGGAGTAAAAATTGTGGTATACTTGAGAAAATAAGAAGTCAGTTGATCTAAGCTCAGATACTGGCTATTTCTGGCTGGTTCCCTATCCTTGGACAAGATTTTTTTTTAAATAACTTTTTACTTTGAAATCATTTCAGACAAGAAGTTGCAGAAGTAGTACAGAGAGTTCTGAGGTACCTTTCCCTCAGTTCTCCTCCCCACCAAAGAAAATATATTCTCCTTTGTCAACCAGGACGCTCACATTGATACTATTAACTTAAACAGGACCTTACTGGGATAGTTTTAACACGTTTTTGAAGTATGTGTGTGTTCTATGAAATTCTGTCACACTTAGGTTCGTGTATGCTTTTGATTTTTAATGTACACTTGAAATTATTTGGAGTTGTGTGGGTACTTTGTAATAGCAGAATAGAAAAACTGGGGACTGTTTAATTTAGAAATCTCAATTTAATACTCTTACTTTAAAAACTTCTGTATTAGGAAGTAGCAGGTCAGGTTCTAATTCCAGCTGTCCCAGCTAAAGGAGAAATGAGGGAGCTAACACAGGCAGAAATACTGTTTTTCCCATGGTTTCAGGTGAAAACCTACAGATCATCGTTACTTTGATCTTTTGCTGTGCCTATCCCTGTCCACAGCATCTGTCCCATTAGCTAACCTGAAATAGCCTCAAATCTGTCTACTTACCTCCTTCCCTTGCCAGGGTTATTGCAGTAGCCTCCACACGTACTCCCTCTGCAACCCATTGTCCACACAGCTGCCAGACCCTCTTTTAAAAATGGAAAACAGATTATGTTATTCCTCCTTGTAAACCTTCCTCCAGTGGCTTCCATTGCACTGAAATGAAATCAGAACTCCTTATCAGAGCGCACGAGGCCCTTGTGATTGGAAGCTTCTGCTGCTCCAGTCACATGACTCTGACGAGTCTCCCTCCTCACTGTGTGTGCTCTGGCCCTACGGGTCTCCTGGTGACCAGGTTAATTCCCGTTGAGGCCCATGTTCCAGCTGTCCCTGTGTCTGGTATGCCCTCCTCCTAGTTGTGCTGTAATGATTAGCTCCTTCTGGTAACTTGGGTGCCAGGCCTCTTCAGTAAGGCCTACCCAGTCTGTGCAAATTAGACCCCTCCCAAGTCACTTTCTGGCGTATCGGTGTTGTATCTGCTTTCTCTCCTTGTCGCTTATAACACTCTCTGAGCCTGGCCCCTGCGCTTGACTGGGTTTGTTTTTACTTGACCAGTAAGTTATCCATCCTTAGACTGTAAGCTGGTTGAGAAATAGTAACTGGCTTCTTCCGCCTTTGTCCCTGGTGCCTAGGACAGTGCCTGCCCCACAGGAGGTCTCAGTCGTGATTTTTGGAAGAGGTTCTCCAGTGGACACATTGATGCAGGTGATCAAGAGTTTCTTGAAACCGAAAAAATGACTTGATTGAATGAAATAATTTGAGGTTTAAGAATCATGAATTTTTTTCCATTTTGGGGGACTCTGAGGAAAACGCCATTAAATTACTATATACTGTAGATCCTCTTTTATGTACCCATGTTTTACTAGCAGGCCTTTTTCTGAGTCAGGGCCACTTGAGGTGGGAAAAGTCAGTCTTCCGTACCCTTGCAGACAGACTCCTTTCTGCCCGAACGTGTCAGGCCATGTTAGTGATTTGAAGAGGTAAAGTTGAAATATATTCATTTCCCCCATCAGTGGTGCCTTGACACTGCAGAAGACCACTGAACAGGTTTCAACTTTCTCGGTAATATAGAAGGTACATGATTCTAAGTACAGAAGGTACTCAGAATCATGTGGCTTGACATTTAGCCAAACTTGCTTTCATTATTAACTTAAACACGTTCTTTTTCTTTTGCATTTCACGTGTAAGTAATGGCTCCCGAGGCTGGAAGACTCATAGCTGCTAATATTCTCACTGAAATGAAAAGAGAATGATTTATGTCCTCTGCTGCATTTCTTAAATTCCTGTTTAACTTTCATTTTATTGATAGAGCCACATTACCAAAATGTCACTGTGTTTATTTATTTATTTTTAAAGATTTTATTTATTTATTTGATAGAGATCACAAGTGGGCAGAGAGGCAGACAGAGAGAGGTGAGGGGAAGCAGGCTCCCTGAGGAGCAGAGAGCCCGATGTGGGGCTCTACCTGAGCCAAAGGCCGGGGCTTAACCCATTGAGCCACCCAGGCGCCCCCACTGTGTTTACTTTTGATGGTATTTCCAGCTACTTGTGCCTTTGAAGCAGTTTCAGAAACATAATGCACTTCAGGAATAGAGATGCATGTGTTTTTAGACACGTGTTATGCTGACAATGCTTTGCTACTGCAGAAGGAATGGTTTCTGAGTGAAGGAAATCGTTAAGTATTTTTATCAGAGGTTAATTCATTTTACCTAATTAAATTCTGGAGTTCTCTTTTGAAAAATGCATGTACTCATCTAGCTTCTTGTAATGTAAATGATGACCTTTGGTTCCTTTCCTGGTGGTTTTATTGTTGTTATTGGTAATGCATTGTTTTTCAAGCAAATATGTGCTTATCAATCTGGAAGGTGGCATTTTCTGCTAAAAGCATTATTGCCATTTTCACATTGTTAGGCCTCTACCTTGTAGGGCGTTTTCTTGAGAACTTATTTTCTTTTATTGATTTTTTAAAATGGCACGCCAGTGGTCAGTGTGAATTCATATTATGAAAAATGTGAGTGGCGGAATATGATTAAACATACTACAAGGTAGTCGTTTGTGTGAAAAATTGATGCTCTGAAGCATCTGCTACCAAAATTTGTTCTCTTTGTGTTACCCCTCCTCCCCGTCCTTGGGGCCACTTAATGGTTCTGCATTTTTTTTGAAGAGCCAAGCATGACTTGAGGGAGATAGTGGGGAGGAGGAAGAGTAGGAGGGGATACAATGAGCAGGCTCTTTTCCTAGAAGCCTCTCACTTGCAGCGTCTGAAATGACTGTTGTTGGGGAAAAGTGGTATTCATACTGATGAGCTAAAAATGCTGGCCCATTTCGAGGAGCTATTGTTTTCATACTAGGACTTCTTTGTACAAACAAAAGGATGTTCTAAAGGAAAAGGACCGTTTTGCAGTTGAGTGTTTTCCATTCTGGTAGCGTCTGAGAATAATTTTCAGAAATTCCTAGTATTACATGCAATCATTGCTTAGCAGTTGGATCTTTTTATTTTTATGATGGCAGTTTGCATTTAATTTCTCTTTTAAGTCCCACCCACGTTTTTAAGTAATGTAATATAGTTTACCCTTGAACAACACGGGGTTTAGTGATGCCCAACCTGTGCCTGGTCAGAAATCCGAAAATAACTTTTGACTCCCCCAAAGCTTACCTATTGTTGGCCTCCTGTTGACTGGAAGCCTTACCAATCACATAAAGAGTCAGTTAACTCGTATTTTGTATGTTTTATGTACTATATGCTCTGTACCATATTGTTATAATATGATAAGTTAGAGAAAAGAAAGTATTATTGAGAAAAATCATAAGGAACTGTAAGTCAAGGAACACCAAAGATTGCCAGCAACACCCGAAGCTGAAAGTAAGAAATGGAACAGATTCTTCCCTGAGCCCTCAGAGAGAGCATGGCACTGTGAACACCCTGATTTTGGACTTCTGGCCTCCAGAACGATGCCAAATAAATTTCTGTTGTATTAAGCAGTCCAGTTTCTAATAACTTGTCACAGTAGCTATATGAAACTAAAACAGGGTGGGTAGAACAGGGATTGGCTAGAAAGAAGCATGAGGGAACTCTAGATTTTGATAGGGCTTTGGGTTAAAAGAATGAATACGTTTGCCACAACTCATCTGCTAGTACACTTGAGATTTGAGCATGTTATTCTATGTAAGGTTTACCTCAAGAACAAAAAGTGCCATAAATAAACATTGAATTCTGGTTATTCATATGCATGCTGAAGCATTTAAGGGTGGAGCGTACAGATGTCTGCAACTTATTTTAATTGGTGGGTGGAAGGATGGGCCGATATGTGAGAAAGCAAACATAGCACACTGTTAACCACTGTAGAATCTAGGTGGTGGGCGTTTGAAGTTGGCTGTACGCTTCTTTTAATCTTTTTTTTTTTTTTTTTTAAGATTTTATTTATTTATTTGACAGAGAGAGACACAGCAAGAGAGGGAACACAAGCAGGGGAAGTCGGAGAGGGAGAAGCAGGCTTCCCGCTGAGTAGGGAGCCTGATGTGGAACTCAATCCCAGCACCCTGTGACCATGACTTGAGCCAAAGGCAGACACTTGACGATTGAGCCACCTGGACACCCTCTTTTAACTTTCTTACGTGTTTGAAAGTTTTCATGATAAAATGATGGAGAAAAACCAAAAAAAAAAAAAAAAAAGAAAAAGAAAAAGAAAAAGAAAAAAGAAAGAGAAAATACATTTATAGTACTACAGTGTGTTTACTGAAAAAAAAAAAAACCCTAAAACCTTTGTTAAGCGGATCCACATAGTTCAAACCCATGTTGTTTAGGGGCCAGTTGTAAATTGTTTTCTTAACTGTTGGGTGACTAAGTGAAATATGTATAATTTGCCCAATAGCATAATTCTGTGACCTGTATAATCCATATGGGTGCTGTGGCTTTTGTAGGACTGCCTACAATTTTAGTAGTAAGATTGATTCAAGGTATTCATTCAAAATCACGTAATTTGTCTTCCTCATGTCTATGAGTCAAATCTCTGGGAAGAGTAGTTCATTGGACATAGGACAAATATTGGACTGTGAGTATCTGTCATCTTTATAAATGTTTGGGGGAGAGGCACTTTTGTGAGTGGTGATGTTCTATGATTATTTTTTTAAATTAAAATATTGTTAGATAACAAAGTGTTCTCAAACTTGGCAGATTCTAACAACCATTTGATTTCGTGGGTTAGGAATTCAGAAGGGATTCAGCTGTGTGGTTTGTGTCTGATCCATATGATGTCAGTTGTGGTGCCTGGGGCTGGAGGCTTCAATTCTAAGACGGCTTCTTCTCTCCTCCATCTAATGCCTGGGCAGGGGGTGTGCTGACTGTTGATGCTGGCTCTTGGCAGGAGACTCAGTGAGAGCTGTTGGTTTGAGCACTGACACATGGTCTCTCCAGTGTGCTTGCACTACCCTTAGCATGGCAGCTGGGTTTCCAGAGGGAGTGTCCCCAAAAGGTGTAGGTAGAAACTTTAAGGCTCAAAGCTTCTTATGACCTAGCCCGTAGTTCCAGAACACTATTTCTCCCACATTTTATTGGTCAGATAAGTGACTAACACCAACCTAGACTCAAGGTGAGGGGGATTATCCTCCATTTTTCATGACATGAAGTGGCAGAGAATTCAAGGCTATCTTTAATAGCTGGTGATGGGATCACATCAGGATTGCATTTACTTAATAGCAATTTATGCCTCTCCTGAGGTTCAGATAGCTTAAAGTATAAATACTAATAAGTAGTTCCACTTAAGGGGAACCTATTCCAAATGGTACAGCCTTCAATTAAAAAAAAAGTCTGATGTGATTCATCCCAGTCATTTAATGGATGACTGTAATCTCAAAACATCTAGAAAGATGTCAGTCCTCTGAGTCATAGTCCAAGCTAGTTTGTTCGAAGAGTTCAAAGGAATCATAGATCTTACAGCTGGAAAGGACTCCCAAGGGATTACATCATCAATATCACCTTCCAAAAAGATTTATTGAGCACCACATAGGTGCCAGGCCCTGGAAATGCAGAGGAGAAAATGACACAATTCTTGCCTCTGAGACATAGTTGAGGAAACAGGACTGATGCATAAGAGATGAATAGAAATCCATGGAATATAGTCTGGGTGGCAAAAGTACAGATGATATGTGCACAGGAAGGAAGAGTCATCAGTAGAGGTTATTGGGGCTGGGGCGGGGGCTGGGAAAGGGCATAAGGAGATAGGCTTCCCATTACACTGAAAACAAAATCCAGAGTGTTGGTCGTCACCTTCAAGTCCCTCTGTGAACTCGATCCCTGCTTCCTCTCCAATCTCCTTTTCTACCTTGCTTTTCCTCCCTCACTGGCCCCCTTCCTTGAATATGCAGACATTTCAGGACCTTTGCTCTTGCTCATTCCTTGGCCTGGAATGCTCTTTCCCTAGATAGTCCCGTGGCTTGCTTTCTGACTTCAGTCAGATCTCTGGTCAAATATGCCCTCTTCAAGCCTTTTCTGACCACCCACCTCATCTACTTCCTATCCTTCATCACTGTTCATCTTCATGAAGTCAGGGTCATTGTCTCCCTTGTTCCTTACTGTACCTTCAGCACCTAGAACAGTGCCTGGCAAATACTTGGTGCCTGATAAATAATGGCTGAATGAATCAATGAGGATGCACATGTAGAACTTGAGATGGGGAAGGATTTAGCAAGATGGAAGACAGGTGGTACTGCTGGCTGCTTGCAAGGTAGAATGAAAGAGAAGCAAAAGTATACCCAATACAGTCACAGGTCGTTTGTTTTAACACTGACCTCAGGGTCCTCATTCAACAACTTCTGGGCCTTCAGACCCCCCCCCCCAAGCTCCCCATAGCTTCTTCATGTGGTAAACACTACAATAGGGCTTACCAGGGAGTGATTCACTCAGACCAGATACACTGTGTCATGCCAGGTCTCGGTTATCAGAGAACTTGCCATTCCTCAAAAGTACTCTGTACGATAGCGCTTCTTAGTCTTTGCTCCTGTTTGTATTTCTATCTGGAATATCCTGCTTTTTGTCTTGACATTTTGAAATTCCATGTGGATTACCTCTTTCCTCCATTGTACTTAATAGTTATGTGATATGATATCAAATAAGCATATTCTGCTTCACCTGGAAATACTTATATACATGTAGTTCTTTCACTTAAATATAAACTCTTTGCAGAGCCTGGGTCTAGTTTGCTTTTTATTCTCTGGTACAGAGCATTGGAGATTCTTAATAAGAATGTGTTAAACTTACTTGAATATGAGAAATTAGAGTTCTTCAAGCCCTTAGTGTAAAATGAATACATATGCCTAGAAATCAGAAGAGGCAATGTTAAATTCCCAAGGAAACTACACAGTAATAAAGTTCATTAGTGGGCTTCTCTGGTTGGTGTGATCAGTTTAGCTTTCTCAGGTGACATTCATGGCTCGCAAAGGGCCTGTAGAATCAACAACTTACACGTTTTTATATCAGGTTACTGATTGCTGCATAATATACCGTGCCAACATTTAGTGGCTTTAAACAATAACAGCCTATTATTTCTCACGATTTTGTAAGTTGGCTGGGCTCAGCTGAGTGGTTCTGTTGCTCCACGTTGTGTCAGTTAGTGTCACTAAGGCAGGGGATGCTTGCAGTTGCAGAGCCTGCCTGGCCCTAGAATGTCCAGTAAAGCTTCACTCACACATCTTGTGTTGGCTATAGACAGGACAGCTTTGCTTCTCTCCACGATGGCTCATTTCCTTGGCAGCTAGACTGGGCTCCTGATCACGTGGTCCCAAAACTCCAAGTGTGTGAGGGGCACTGCCACGTCTCTCAAGGTCTAGATCGGGACTTGGCACAGCATCCCTTCCACCACGTTGTCCTGGTCCAGGTGAGTCCCAAGGCCAGCCCAAATTTGGGGGGAGGGGGTGGAAACGCAGCCTCTTGGTGGGTTGGGTGACATGTGTGTAACAGGGCTGTGAGGAGTTATCAGGGGCAATGTTTGCAGACAGTCCACATCAGCATGCTTCGATTTTTTAATAGTTTTACTTCTTCAGTGGGAAGTAGCGCATTATTAGTGAAGTCACAGGTCTTTGAGTATTAGTTGAACCCCTTGTGTTTGAATTATGAAGTGTTTATAGAGAGAAGTGTTGTGAACATTTTGGGCTTAATTGAGCAGCAGCTGAAGATCATTGGCTGTGTTGCCCTGCTTTTCTGCTTTCCTTGGCATTTATGTTGTATCGTACATGTTCCATTGGTTGGGGCGGAGGTTGGAATCAGAAGCCAAAGCTTCTGAAAGGTGGTTCGGGACTCTTGTCTAGTTCTCCGGGTAACCTAGACCGAGGGACTCTGTCTGTGGGTCAGGTAAGCCCAGGCCAAGAAGCAGAAGGGAACAAGCCTGTTGCTCTAGGCCGATGGTATAATATTAACAGATGGCAGAGGAAAACTTGAACTACTCAACTGCTGTTTGGCTTCCGCCTTCTCTGTTCTAACTGGTTTCTCTGATTCCTTCCTTGCCTCCTACAGTTCATTTCCCACAGAGCAACCAGAGTGATCTTTTAAAAATGTCAATCAGATCATGTACTTCCTCAGCTTAAAATAAACCAGTGGGTTTCCCTTGTACTTGTGATAAAATAGCGACTTCTCCTTATCATAGATTGGCTCCTGCTCCCACCTCTTACACTTTACCTCCTACGACTCTCCCCTCCCTCTTTATGTTTCAAGCCACTTTTTGCTTGTTTCTGTTCCTGGAGCCCCTCAGGTTTATCCTGCCAGGTTCATCCTGCGTTAGGGCCTTTTTCTTTTTGTTCCTTCTCTCTGGAACACTCTACTCCTAGATCTCTGCGGCTGGCTCTTCATTCCAGGCCCAGCCCCAGCCCAGATGACCTTGGAGAGACCTGCCTGACCTCCCAGGCTATAGTAGTGCACGGGGCACTTCCCCTGTTTCTCTGTTCTGTTCTTTTTAGCACTGAACCTCTGTTTCTCATTTTTCTCATTTATAAAATGCGGTTGATAACAGTATGTACTTCATAGAGTTGTTACGAGGATTAAGTTAGTTAATATTTAGAAGGCTATTGGGCATATGGTATGCTCTCAAATGTTAGCTGTTATTATATCACTCTTTACCACCTGGAATTGCCCTGCTTATTTTTTTGCTTCTTTACTGACTTCTCCCATTACTGGAGTGTCAGCTCTTTGCAAGCAGGTACTTCCTTTGCCTGTCTTGTTCATGTTCCATCTCTATTCCCATTGTGTCAACAACATATATAGTAGATCTTCGGTAAGTAGTCCTTTATAAAGTGAATAAATGAAAGGCAGGAATGGTCATCCTGAATAAGCCAGAAAAATCTTTGGTAACATGAAATTAAAGCTTGAGAAACTTGAATGGATAGGACAAGACTGTTTAATTGCTCAAAATGAGTTTAAGAGTTTTGATCCAGAAGAATTCTATTTCAGGACACTGAAAGAACTTGGGGATAATTTGTTATTAAGTATTCTTTCATAGAATTTTGAAGAATGGAAAAATGTCAGAATTATGAAGGTAGGTAAAGGCAGTCCTAATTTTCAATAGTGAGGAATATGGTTCAAAAGCCATAAACCGAGAGAGAGTGTGTTATGCTCCTCATGGGCAGAGTTCTAAAATGGATTAGTAAAAGGATGGTTTGTGAATGCTTATAACATTGTTTAGTGGGCAGCTGGGGTACCCTTAGAGAAAAGAGGCCTGGAAAAATAGTTTTGTTTTGTTTTCCAAGTTACCACTTTAGTTCGGTGGTAAAATCAAGATAAAAATAAAGACCTCCTGATTCTTTTCCAACAGTGCTTTCAAACTCCTCAAATTTTACATAAAACAGATTTTCTTTTGTATGTTGTTATTTTGAGGATAAGCTTTAAAAAAAGCCACTTTTGAACTCTGAAGGCTCAGTTGGGGAACATTGATCCTTAGAAGTTCAAGGGCAGGGCGCCTGGGTGGCTCAGTGGGTTGGGCCCCTGCCGTTGGCTCCGGTCATGATCTCAGGGTCCTGGGATCGAGTCCTGCATCAGGCTCTCTGCTCGGCGGGGAGCCTTTTCCCCCTTCTCTCTCTGCCTGCCTGTCTTCCTACTTGTGATCTCTCTCTCTCTGTCAAATAAATAAATAAAATCTTAAAAAAAAAAAAAAAGTTCAAGGGCATATTCTTAGAGGTCCATGAGATTTCATTCCCTTTTGTTCTGCTTTAAAGGAGGTTTGTGCACTACTAGGTCAAGAAAGTTGCTACTATATTTTGCCAGGTGATTTGATTAACACACCTTTACCTGTTGTCCATCTACAGAAAAGAGCGTATGTTCTTCCATTCGACCTGTGCTGTTCAACATGGTAGCCTCTACTGCAAGTGTTGAACAGTAAAAATGTGGTAACTCCAAATTGATGTGTGCTGAAGTGGAAAATGCATGCTGGATTCAAATGCATACCATATTTTAGTACCAAAAAGTAATGTAAGCTATCTAATCATTATTTATTTTGAGTACCTATTGAAATAATGTTTTGATATATTGGGTCACATAAAATTCATTATTAAAATTAATTTCATCTTGGGGGCATCTGGTGGCTCAGTCAGTTAGGCATCTGCCTTTGACTCAGGTCACGATCTCTGAGTCCTGGGATGGAGCCCTGTGTGGGTCTCCCTGCTTAGTGGGGAGGCTGCTTCTTCCTCTCACTCTGCCCCCACCCTCCACCTCATGCTCTCTCTCTTCAATAACTTTAAAAAAAAAAATCTTAAAAAATTAATTTCATCTTGTTTTTCTTTTTAGAAATGTGGCTGCTAGGCCACTAGAAAATTTAAAATTATATGTGTGGCTCAGATTATTGGATGGTAAGCCCTTAGAATTTGTTGCCTTTCTCAGATGAAAGGGTTGATGCAATTGGTTCTCCTTGTGTTAGCAAAATGGCTGCATCTGTAAGGCTGGAAGTTAGTGGGAAGGGGCAACTCCTGATGCATCTATCACTTTTATCAGGAAAAGCAGTAGTCTTCCCAGAAACTCCCAGCCCATTTCCCTTTTTGTTTTGGTGGCTGGGAGTGTTGCATGGTTACTCCTTGCTGCAGGAGAGGCTGCACAGTGAATGTTTGTTCTTCCAGCCTCTAGAATGGAGATAGTACATGAGAAAGAAGTTGGCAGTGACAGTTGTGTTAGCCCAAAGAACAGGGTGGCACCCTGCTTAGGTTGAGTTTTATTAAACAACTCCTATGTAGAGATGGGATAACTGAGGACCAGAGACGCTCTTCCCTTTGATTCTTATATAAATTATTTACACGGTAAGAGTAAGACTTCTCACTTTACCTCTTTCTACCTTTCTAACTTCATTAGCAAGAAGAGTGTATTCCTGAAAATGACAGGGCATGTTGGTATAATTGTCACTATTTTGCATCTTTTTAACATTGGTTTGGACATTTTCTTTTACTACAAAGTAATTTTTAGTAGTCTTATAAGGAACAGACATAATTTTTATGTTCATCTCCTCATTAACTTGTTGTATTTCTCTATGAGTGTTCCCTGTGCTTCTCTTTTTTAACCAGTGGCCCATTATGGGCATCATAATGTCTGAACAATGTATGTCTAAGAATAAAACAATTTTAAAACACCGTGATTACTGGCGGCATTCAGCTGAGTTTCTGATCGTCACCACCTGCTGTAGTGCTCCTTAGATATGAATTTGCATGTTCTCAAACCATTCCGCTTTGAAGAAAAAACTGTTGATTGATTTAAAAATACAAATTGAACTAGATGCCAAGTACTGCCTTTAAAGACTCAAGGCCCTCACCCCAATGTACCCTGCCCCACTCCTCCCAACAGAGTCCCTTGAGAACGACTTTGGGCAATGGTGGTGGTGCGATGGTACTTGTATTTGTAAGAGCATGAAAATGAGAGGTTGGAAAAATATAAGAAATTCAAGTTTTGCTGAAGAGAATTGACCTGTGGAATATTGTAATGCAAATGAGTTTGGTGTGTTTTAATGGAAAGAATTCAAAACAGATGGTCCCTGACTTGATTTTTCAACTTTATGACGGTGTGAAGGCTGTATGCATTCAGTAGAACTCTACTTGGGAGCATGAGTCTTCTTCCAGGCTGGCAGGACACAGCCCGACACCCTCCGGTGACAACGGGCAGCAGGGGGAGCCACGGCTCCCAGTCAGCCTTGTGATCGCACAACGAACGCTCTCTGCTCAGACCCCTATTCTGTTCCTCACTTCCCAAGTGAGTACAGCTGTTCAACATTTTCTGACAAAATAGGCTTTGTGTGAGATGATCTTGCCCCACTGTGGGCAAACGTAAGTGTTCTGGGCAGTTAAGGTAAACGAGGGTAAGCAATGATGTTCAATAGGTTTGGTATATGGAATGTATTTTCCGTAGGATATTTTAAACTTAGGATGAGTTTTTCAGGAAGTAACTCCTTTGTAAGTCAAGGAAGATCTTTATTTTAAATAGTAAGTGTCTGTTGTGGGTTGAAAAACTAGGGACATTTATTTTGACCATTTAGTGCCCAGAGAATTTGAATAGAAACTAGTGAGCTGTGGAATGCCCCCTCTGTCTATTCATTGTTGGGCTTTATACGTACCTCTTTCTCAAGCCTCAAAACCTCTCTCAATGAAGTAGGTATTTTCCCCATTTTGCAGAGAAGGAAGCTCAGAGAGATGAGCTTTTCCAAGGCCTCAAAGCTATACATTAGCGCACTGTTAGAAACCCAGAGGTGACTCCAAGACCTGTGGTTCTCCTACTGAGTTAATCTGAACGTTTGCAAAGTCTGCAGCTGTAATTGTTTTTGTAGTTAATGTTCTTGAACTGGCAACAAGTAAATAGTTTATTTAATGATACTCTCAATTTGCTTGGGCAAATTGAGATCAAGTATTATTTATTTGGGTCAATAAATGTATTTTTTAATATTTAAGTACGCATTTGATTTTTTTCAGGTCTTGCTTTTTGTGGTAGGGAACCAGACTTCACTAGTACTCTCTTTGGAGGGGCGCCTCTCTTATCAGGCACAGATCTTACCCAAATAATTAAATACATGCCGTGTCAGTTGAAGCACAAAGAACTACAAGCTACTGTTTTGTCCTTATTCTTTTCTGCTGTGAATCTCACCAGGTTAAAGTTTGGTTTTCACTGTAGGAAAGAACAAATGGCAACTTTGTGAATTGTGGCATTTGAGGTTTGACTGATAAGCAAGACTACTGCAGCACTCAGTAGGAATAGAGCTGTTGCCAAAGACATAGGAAAGTCTGTTCTAAGTGAAAGGAGTGATCTTTGGCATTCGGCCATCTGAGTTTCACGATAACATGAAGAAGCAGGAACCTTGGAATTGTTCTTCTTTATATTCCGTTCCTGGATAATTACCAACTCTACTAAGATTTTGAAAGGTCCTTTTATTTTGTGATTGCATCTTTCGGCAAGAGCTCTTATTATCTTATTATGCAATTTGTCTCATTTATGATGCTCAGGTGGGAAAACTTTCAGCCTCAGCAATTGAAAAGATCACTGTGATTGAGTGTTTTGTGGTGCTTTTGCTTGTTTTGCTGTTGAGCAAGCAGAGTTCAAGACAGGTGAATTCTTTCCAGATGTGCTTTTGAATAACTGGACAGATCCTGGGGTTTCTTCAAGAATAACACAAGTGACTGTGTTCTCTCCCTCTTCCTCCATGCACAGCTTCCTGTGGTCACTCTGCTAAGGGCTCTGTAGTTGTGGGATGATTCCACAGTTAATACCGAAAAATAGTTCATCCAAGCAGCCAATCCCTGAGCTTGACTAGGTCTGCTTATTTGTTGCCAAAACCTGTCACTGTCCAGGAGACACAGCAATTTTGCTTTCATTTGCTTTGTTACCATTTTAGGCATGAAATGAAACCATTTTCTGCCAAACATAATGTCCCTGTGTAGAAATAAATACTTCATGGGTTTTAAGGAGTTGAGAGTCAGGCCTATGAGTAACTGAAACTGTAATGACTCAACTTGACACTGATGGCCTTTTCCTGAGGTAGAGAGGAGGGGATGTGGGAAATGAAGCTCCATCCACAGTGCTCAGTGTCCAGCTCAGCCATAGGCAGCCAGGGTTGCTGAGCCAGAGGGTGAAGCCAGCAAGCTGAAGGGATGTGCCACCGTGACCGAGCGGTGATAGAGCACACTCAGCTCTATGTTAATGACATTCATTCATTCTGGAGAATTTAATGGAGCTTCTACATGGGCCCAGGCCTTGGGGCACATGCCAGGCCTATTCAAGGGAGAAATGGGGACCCACCTCAGGGATCGGGGATCAGTTCTTTGGGAAGTTTTTCCTAACAATACCCTGTATTCATGGAAGACTTTGTGTTGTTTTCTTGGGCTCTCCTTGAACACAGGGCATACGCTGTTACAGTATGCTTCTCTGTGTCCTCGTTTATCTCACTCTCTAGACTGTGAACCCTTGAGGACAGGGATAATTTGTATACTTAGTGCCTAATACATGTTATATGTTCAATAAATGTCTGCTAAATAATGAAATGGCAATATTCAGCTGCTTTCTTCCACAGGTCCTCCATCCCTTCCAAGGAAAAGAAATATACCAGAAATTCTACCAGTTACGTACAACTGGTAATCAGAACTAATGAAACATAGTAGTATGGACATGAACAGAGTTGAAAAATAAAGGTGATCATAAAATATGTAGCAATTGCACACAGCACGTATGAAGAATTCTTCCAAACTGGGCTGAGCCATATAAAGGAACACTTGAATAAATGGAGAAACGTGTCATGTTTTTTGGTGAGAATTGTTAATATAGAAAGTATATCAATATTGTTCTTATTTACATTAATCCAAAGTTTGAAGCAATTCCAGCAAAAATTGCAGTAGGATTATTGTTCTATGAATTTGATAGAATAATTTTTAAAGTTCAGAAAACTATTGTTTGAGATTAGGGAAGAATGAAAAAAACAGGAGATTTTATCTCATCAAATTTTAAAATATTATAAAATACAGTAAGTAAAAAATAAAATAGTATATAAACTCAGAAACTAGAGGCCAGTATAACCTGGATACCAGAACATGACAAAGACATTGTAAGAAAAAATCAGACTTCATTAACATAGATGCAAAAATGCTTAACAAAATATTAACAGTTTATAGTAAAACAGAAAAATGGTAATATATCATTACCAAATGGGGTTTATCCCAGAAATTCAAGATTGGTTTAACATTTGAAAGTCAGTGTACTTTATCATAGTAACAGGATAGAAGAGAATGTAGAACGGCAAAGCTACAACAGGAAGCCTAAAAGCTGGCAGGGTGGGAAGCAGGCTCCCTGCTGAGCAGAGAGCCCGATGCCGGGCTCAATCCCAGGACCCTGAGATCATGAACTGAGCTGAAGGCAGAGGCTTTAACCCACTGAGCCACCCAGGCGACCCAGTATAATGGGCTCTTAATATACGATAAATGAACAGATTAATAAACAACAAATGAATTCCCTAGCACAAAAATGGACCAAGGATATGAAAAGGCAGTTAGCAAGAGAAGAAATATGAATGGCTGCTAAGACTCTTCTACTACTCTGACAACAACCTTGACAACTACAACTAGCAACCGCCATTTACCGAGTGTTTATTGTGTCAGGCACTGGGCTAGGGCTTACAGTGCTTCAGGAGATACTGAGACAGGTGCAGTGATTTACATTTTGCAGTGGAGAGAGTCCAACTTAGGGAATTCAGACGCCTTGTCCTAGGTCACACAATTACCAGGGTTTCTGTAACCCAGGACTGTTTGCCCCCAAAGCTCTTACTCTTCAGTAGACACTGACCTCTATCTAGCAATGTACTTATGAAAAGAAAATGCAAATGAAAGCAACCTCAAGTTACCATTTGTTTTGTCTGTCAGATTGGAAGTGAGTTAAGAAAAAAAAAAAAAAATCTTATTGCTAGGAAAGTTTCCGCTAAAGAAAAGTCTGTACTCTCTTCTATAGTTGGTAGCTGTGTCAACTGACATATTTCTGGAAGGCAGTTTGGCAATATGTATCAAGAGCCACATCCTTTGACATAGTATTTCTACTTCTAGGAATTTGAAAGGATTAATTTGACATGTAGTCATATGTATAAGAATGTTCAATTCAGTATTTATAAAAGCACAAGTTTGAAAGAAACTTGTCCGTCAGTGAAGGACTAAATCAGTATGGGAGAATTGAAGATGTAGAGCTGTATTTATTAATTTTTTAATAATGTCCCTGATTTACTATTGGATGGAAAAGTAAAACAAAGCCAGTTGCAAAACAGACCATGTGGCGCAACCCTATATTTGAGAAACTCGGTGTTTATATACCCACACATGCCAAGAAAAAAGTCTGGGACACGGTGTTGACAGTGGTGTAATTATAAATGATTTATTTTCTTTATATTTTTCTGCAGTTTTTCTGATTTCTTTTTGCTGTACAAATATACTCTGGTTTTTAAAAAGTATTTAAAAATACTTGTTATAATTTTCCCATACTCATGGAACATTCCAACTTGAAGTTTAAGTACAAAATTTAGAGATTTCATCCAGGTCTGTATATTTACTTTGCTTTTGTTAGGGAGTTTTTAGGTTTTCCCTGTACTTACATTTTACTCTTTGGGAGTTGGCATAAGTATAAGTGCACACACACACATGATTTCCCATGTGTTTTTCTAAGAATTGCCAGAATTTTTTCACTGATTGGGTTTAAAGTAATGGTTTGCCAGCTATTTGATTTACAAATCCAGTTATTGTGAAATTGACATGAGTAAACTTCTCAATAGATGCAGGGGAGTCCTATTCATGCTTGACCAGTCAGCAGTTCGGCAAGGTCGGGTTTTTCTACTGGGCACTTTTTTTTTTTTTTTTTAAGTTAAGTAATCTGAACTCCCAACATAGGGCTCAAACTCAGGACCCTGGGATCAAGAGTTACATGCTCCACCAACTAAGTCAGCCAGGTGCTCTGGGCTCACACCTTCTTAATAACAAATGGAATTTTTATTTTATTTTATTTTTTTAAGATTTTATTTATTTGACAGAGAGAAAGAGATCACAAGTAGGCAGAGAGGGAGGCAGAGGGAGAGGCGAGCAGAGAGAGGAGCTCTCTGCCGAGCAGAGAGCCTGATTCGGGGCTTGATACCAGGACCCTGAGACCATAACCTGAGCCGAAGGCAGAGGCTTAACCCACTGAACCACCCAGGCGCCCCAACAAATGGAATTTTTAAAAAATGGTCTTAAATGTTGCTGAAGGAGTCCCCCTCAAGGAACCTCCTGGTTTAGAAAAGTATTCTTTCTGATAAGGAGACAGTCATGTTGGGAATATCTCCTGAGGCTTGATATATAACCTAGAATTTATTATGAAACTCTGAAAGCTGGAATTTTATATGGCTTGTGGGCAGTTTGCACAGTGACTGTGAGCATCTTCCTAACCACTCAACATTGTTTAATGATGAGAATTGTAGGCTAAGTAACTAGGGTTCATTTTGGTGTATCTCTGAAGATGTGGGTGCAGAGATATGAGTTCCATTTGATTGAGCTGGTGGTTTAAGAAATAAATTTTTAACTTGCTTACCAAATGAAAGAGGAAAACACTTGTAGTGGAAATACTGGGTGTAGATAGTTCCAAAGGCCATTCGGGGCAACCGAGCAAGGTGACAGTCACCACGAACGTAGTTAGTAATGGGCTTTTAGAGACAGTGTCTTAATGCAGTAGTTATTTTGAATAATCTTTAAAATGTTTTATTGACCCTGTTCTTCTATCTGACATTCTCTTTCGGAGGTGTACATGTCACAATGATCTCATGTGAATAGTGGAACTCTTATGTAGCAGTTAAGAGGGTGCATTTTGGAGTCAGGTAGCCCTGAGTTAAATAAAATCCAGTCTCTACTATGTAGCAGTGTTGTTACTTTCGGAAAGTTACCCAGTCTCCTGGGCTTCAGTTTCTTCATCTCAAAAGTACCAACCTACAGCATTACTGAGAGGATTCAATGAGAGAATTTTTGTAAAGAGTTCAATAGCATCTGGTACATAGGAAATACTCAGGTTGCTCTTATCACATATAGTTCGATCTCTTTTAGAATATTTTTATAAGAAGTGATATATTGGAAAGGATGTATACTGTATTATCTCAAAGACCCAGACCGGAACCCTGGCTGTGTCTCTTAATAACCCTGTGACCTTGGGCAAGTCACTTGTGCTCGGAGACTTAATTTTCTCCTGTGAAATGGGGTCAGTAATGCTTACCTTATCAGATGTGAAGATTAGAAATAATAGGCTAAGTATCAAACCTGTGTTTGGAGTAAGTAGGTATTCAGTGAATGGTTACTATGTCATGGTTATAAAGCTGAATATCAAAAAACATCTTAAGGCTTTTTATATTTTCGCTTTCATCTTTGTGTTTTACCTTGTAATTGTAATTCTTTAAGAAATTGAGCGCACATAGCTAAGACTGTGCGATATAAGAAAAGTTTAAGAAGTTCTCTAAAAATTTATTACAGTAGTACATTTGGTAAAAAGAATAAGAATCTGAAGTGACGGGTGGTATTAGAGAGAAGGATGTGTATGCAGGGCCTGGCTTTGGGGTCCTTGTCAGGGGTCGGTCTCTCAGGAGGAGGAAGCAGGAAGGGCATTGGTTTCACTGCTCGCAGCCCCCCCTCTTACTCCACTGCCCAAGTGGCTGCCACAGGTTCCTGTTCCTGGGCTGGCGGGGGCACTGGCTGGTCCTCTAGGGTAGTTGCTGGAAGTGCGCCGGCGGCGAGGGAAGGCCTGGCTGGCTGGCAGGCATTTGTGATGTGATGCGATCTTATTTCCCTGTGCAGGCTGCCCTCCTGGGTGGGCTTCGTCCACACATGGGACCTCTGGCCTCGTGTTGGCACGGTATGGTGCTCAGTGCGATCCCTTAGTCTGCTTGTCCTCCCTCCCTCTCTTGTTCCGTCTTTCCATCTATCCTTTAGGTGCTAGTAATAGCGGTGGACAAAACAGATAAAATCCTTGCCTTTGGGAGCTTACATTTCAGAGATTTATAGCATCCTCAAATGGTAGTGTCTCATTTGCTGGCTGGCTCACTTGATCATTTATTTATTTATAATTACTGAGGTAGAGTTGGCATACAATGTTATTATTAGTTTCAGGTGTACAACACAGTGACTTGGCAATTCTATATATTACTCAGTGCTCACCATAGTATGTGTCATCACCATCTGTCATTATGTAATGTTATAATATCATTGACTATATTCCCTAGTACTTTTCATTTCAGTGACTTCTTCATTTCATAACTGGAAGTTTGTACCTCTCAATCCCCTTCACCTATTTTGCCTATAACCCCAGCCCCCCTCCCTCTGGCAGCCATCAGTTCTCTGTATTTATAATCTATTTCTGTTTTTCTGTTTGTTTTGTTTTCTTAGATTCCACGATATAAGTGAAATCATATGAAATTTGTCTTTCTCTGACTTATTTCACTTAGCATAATGCCCTCTAGGTCCATACATGTTTTTGCAAATGGCAAAATGTCATTCTTTTTTTTATGACTGAATAATATTCTGTCCTAGATCTCTCTCTCTCTCACATCTCCTTTATCTATTCATCTATCAATGGAAACTTGAGTTGCTTCCATAATTTGACTATTTATTATAAATAATGCATTTGCTTTTTACAACAGGTACGTGAATTTGGATTTTTTTAGTACTTTGCTTGGATAGATGAGGAAACAGAGATATTTTGACATTAAATAACCAATGCAGGGTAATAGTGCTACGAAATAGAGCCCATTATTTTTCATTCTTAGTTTTAGCCCCCTTTCTTCTGTGACAGTCTGCCTTCTATTCTAAATATGTTTTCTGTCCTCAAAATGCTTTTTTGCACTGTGTGCCTTTTCCAGTACATCAATTACAGGTAGCCAAGGGAATTGGAAAGAACATTAAATGAGTTCAGTGGACCTGCTTTAATCTTCGCTCCCATTGCTATTAGGGTGAGATTTGAAATCCACAAGGTTGTCTGCCATGCCCTGCGTCAGCTGGCTGTGACGACTTAACAGCTTTAACCTGGGTCCCTTTTGCTCTCACTGCCTGTCTTCCAGACACACTGGCCTGCCTTCCTCACCTCAGAAGCACTGCGTTCTTTCCACATTCAGGCCTTTGCTCATGCTGTTCCCTCTGCTTAGAATGCTCTTCTCTATTCCCCTTCCTCCCCCTCCACCCCCGTCTTCACCAGCTTCATTCAACTCCTAGATCTCAGCTTTCAAACCACTTCTAAGGGGAGGCCCTCCCCATCCCCCAGTCCAGGTCAGGTCCTTTACCATATATGTTTTCACAGCACTCAGGTTTTCCTTCACAGCACACTGATCCCAAACCATGGGTTATTTACTGACTTTCTCCCCTCTTGGAATGACTGGAAGATAAGCTCCCTGAGGGCAGGAACCCTGGTTATCTAATTCCCACTACTGTCTCCTCAGCTAGCACTGGGCCTTCTAGCAGATGCTCCGAAAAATGTGAGCAAACAGATGAGTGATGACTCTAGCAGCACAGAACTGAGAGCAGCATGAGCAAATTTAAATTTAAATGATGTTTGTTCAGTTTTGCTTCCCTCCAGAATGGGATTCTAGCAACGAAGGCAGCATACGAAATGGTGGCGATTTCTCCTGTTTTACTCATGTTTAAAATAAAGAATGGGAAAGCAACTACTAAGATTTGGGAAGTTAGTAAAGTGGCAGTAAAAAGTAACAAAGGGGGAAAACAAAACCCAATACAGAGCCTGGGGGAAAAGAGAAGAAACCAAGTTATTTGTTTTTGTGTCTGTTTCCCACTAAGCTGTGAGCAATTTGGAGTCAAGTAGCAGAACTTTTTTGGGTTTATATCCTCAAAGAGAGTGAAGTGCCTGGCTCAGGTTAGCTGTGGACTAAATGTTGAATGAATGAATGAATGAATGATATATACACCTTTGTTCTTAATGCTGATATTAGAAATAGGAATAGCATGGTTTATGGAAAGAATACTGGAGACCTCTAAAACTGCATTGAAAGTGAGAACAAGGAAAGCCTGGGTGGTTCAATTGGTTAAGCGGCTGCCTTCGGCTTAGTTCATGATCTCAGGGTCCTGGGATCAAGTTCCACATTGGGCTCCCTGCTCTGTGAAGAGCCTATTTCTTCCTCTGCCTGCCTCTCTCCCTGTTTGGGCTCACTCATTCTCTCTAACAAACAAATAAATAAATAAATTCTTTTTTAAAAAAAGAAGGTGAGAGTAAGTATGCCTACCAAGTGGGCTTGTTGGGAGGATGGTTGGTAGATGATGCTCATAGAATGCTTAGCAAGTGCTGGACACATGTAACAGGTCCTCAGGAGATTTTGAGCTCCCCTGTTCTGCCTCTCTCCCTTCAGTCAAGTCCCAGAAAGGCTTTCGAGAAAGGTATATATGTTGTTAAAGTAGAGAAAAAGAATCTCAAGGCAGAATCATAGCAACAAAGCTATGACAAAGCTTGGCTACTTGTGTTTGTCAAAACCAGCATGACGTCGGGATGCTTACACAGCAGTGCAGTACATTGTGTAGGAGTTGGGGAATAATTATTCCTATTATTATTCCTATTATTCTTGTCTATGGTCAGCCTATTACCAGAAAAGAGAAACCAAGCTGATTTATAAAGTCCTTACATTCCAAAACGTTGTTTTGACCTCCCTTCATCTCTGTGTTTCCCATCTCTTCTTACAAATATGGCCTCAACCCACCTCTTCCTCGGATTATTTCTTCTACTGCTTCCTATAGTAGTTTTATTCTGTTCTCGGCAGTAAATTCTTTTATTTCCATCATTGCCAATACAAATGGTTATGATGGGCTGGATGGAGGGTGTGTTAAGTGTTGATGGATCTGCTGATTTCCTTCCATTCCGACTTCTCTTAGGCTCTGACTAGGTAAGTCAGTTGTTCTCCAGTAACCCAGCCCTCCATGTCTTCCATCTAATGAGACATAGAAGTGTGAAGTGTGGCGAGGTTTTTGTTTTGTTTTGCTCTAAGGGTGGAGTGAGAACAAATGATTTCTGACAATAACTTGACAGACTTAGCATCAAGCAGCAGAATCTATATGAACCTTGTTCTAGGCTCATTATGGTTGAAAGCTGGAAGTCATTGTACAGCCACATCAATTCAGTTCTCTCTTTTTTAAATGTTAATTTAAATTTATTTTTATTTTATTTGGTGCAAAATATGCATGGCACTAGACATTTAAAAACAATCAGTTCCTTCAGGGATGTGAGTCTATCAGGGGAGATGGACACATGAACAAACATGGTCCTTACTGTCTGAGAGGTCATGTACAAGCAACCAAGGAGACAGTAATGGTTTAGGTCTGGGACAGGTGAATGATGGTGGCATAGGCCAGCTGTGGGAAGAATATTAAGAGTTTGCTATATGAACAAGATTGGAGAGGGTATTCTAAGTAGAGGAAACAATAGGTGGAGAGACAGGGAGCTATGGGCTAGCATATTTGTGCACGGAATTCCAAGTAATTAGCTATCTCTAGATTGTTGAGTATGAAGACTGTTGAAGTCTGGCAATGCAAGCTAGGTCATGGAATTTCTTTTTTTGGAGCCTTAAAAATTCAAAATAAAGCATCCATGTCTGCTTAGGATGCTTCGAGCAATATTTTTGCCAAAGGTAGAGACTTACATACCATATGTGTCAGATAAAAGTCAATGAGTCAATGACTATTAGGTAAACATTGAAGTCATATTAATTAATTTAAATAAAGAACTTAAACGCTGCACTTTACTCTGCTGTTCTGGTTTTCAAGTCACCTAACTAAGGTGGTCTCTTGTCTGGAACTCTGCTCCTTTTTGGGGAAACAAATGCAGTCATAAAAAGCAGTACAACTTAGTGTCTACCTTTCTTCATTGGGAGGCTTGATTCTTTGGAGCAGAGGTAGTTCCCATGGAATCAGTCCAAGAGCTGAAGAAAAATGGAGGGTGGCCTCTCCTTGTCCACTCTTTGTTGCCTCGGTGGAAAGAGGAACCTTTGATACGGTTTACCTTTCAGTCAGCCATGTTGCCTCTGTCACCGCCCTCTCTGGTGAGGGAACTGGGTCGTCATTCCACAGCCCTAAGCCCTGGAGCAGGACTGCTGTGCTTGCAGTACAACAGCTTTTTATGGAACAGGGGTTGTTGTTTAGGGAATTTAGGCAGCTGGAACCTGCTGCATTAGCAGTTTGGACTAAGGAAGAGTTTTGGAGTGAGAAAATAAAGCTCATTTTATAATTTCATTGGGGTATTTAGAAGGCTGAGAGGGGAGGAGATGACAGTATTATGAAGGCAAGCAGGAGAGTTTCGTAAACAGCTCCCTCGCTTTTCACTTTTACTGTAAGCGCTGGGTTTAAATAGGGTGATCATGTGGCCCATTTTGAAAAGGGCAGTCATGTTCTTCGGTGTTCTTAGCTGTTTTGTTAGTTGGAGCAAAACAACAGCGTGGCTCATTTTTTGCAGGGTTAGAGGAACAAGGAAGGGCTGGCAGAAGGATGGGGTGGGAAGCTCGAGGAGAGAGGAGAGGCCAAAAGTGTCAGACTGTGGGGACAAGGACCTGAAGGAGGCCCGTTGGCCTCAGGGATGGAGCCTGGAACTCTGCCTTTTTAAAGCCTGTTGACGATCTCATCCTAATTTAGCCTTTTGTGGAATCTTCCACGAGAAGCAGTTGCCAGCTTCAGCCTTTCTAGAGAATAGAGTCTGCTCAACTCTGTTATGAGGTCTACCCAGAAGAAGTGGCAGAGCTGGCCCCCTCCTTAGAACCAGGATAGCACCTACGTGAAGTGAAAATCCTCTCTCCACTAAGAAAACACACCCAGTTCTTCACACCTGCCCCCCAACCCCCGCCAAAATCCCACCAGCCCTCAGCAAAAACTAAAGTTGACATCACTGTAACCTTTGGCTATTCTTTTTTGTGCGTAAAGTGTCAGCCTCCTGTTTTATCTTCATTAACAATGGAAATCTTATTTCTTTCCAGAAAAAATCATGTAAGAAAACAGGGACTAGATTTAAACAGAATAAAAATCATTAATAAGTCAGAGAGTCTGACTTTAGAAAAGAAAAAAGGGGAGCAAAAAGAAAAAAAAATGTGTGCTCTTGTTGACCTTAAAATGTGTCTTAAGGGGAAATCATTTAGGTTACGAGTGGTTTCTTTTTTAATCCTACTAATTACTTGATTTTGAAAGAATACAGGGAGTTGGAGGAATGAGTTTTATATTCTTTGTTTCCTCCCTTCTCTCACAGTAAAACAGACAGGTATGTGATTGTAGAGACACTTGAATATTCTGACTTTGAGTATTCTGACTTTGACAATGGTCTGGACCCAGTGGGTGCTGTGAGGTGGGGAGCTTCCCTGAGGAAGAACCAGGCTGCCCGTGTACTCTCTTTCCATCTTTCTTCTACACGCAGATGTGAAGGTTTTGAGCCGTGGTTAATGTAGCCTCTTCTTTAAAAAAATGTGTACTCTGCCCATTTCCAATAGTTTTGAGGTTGGTACCCACTAATCTTAATAGGACATACATATTAAAAGTATATAACATATTATTTAAAATCAAATACAATGTGTTATTTAGGTTTTAATACATTATCCTGTTTTTATAGGGTATGCTGATGGTCTAAATAAATCTAATTTTTATTGGCATTGAAAGATTTCTTTAAAAACTATTAAGATTAAATATCAATATCATATAAAGCTTTCTAGGAAAATATAATCAAAAGCATCAAGGCCGTCTCCTACTGTTGGTGGTTTCACTTATCTTGTTTCTCAGAGCTGTGACAAGGTCTGTGAATTTCAAGAGTTCAGAAAGATAAATAAGAATAACCTGTAGTTTTGAAATGGAGAAAGGGAAAGATTCTGGAAGTTGATTTCTATTTTTAAAGTAGTTATTCTCATCTTAAAAATAGAAAAAAACCAGAAAATTATTTTTCATATATTAAGAAAAAATGAGGTTATACTTTTGATTTAAATGCAAAGACCAGTATTTTCTAGATGAACATTAATAATCAATATGGAGGCTACTGATTGCAACTCTGTTTTTTATTTATTATAAATATGCCTTCAATTTTCTTCCTCATTACCACTCGCCGCCTTTAATTACAAGAGGGCTTTCATTAAAATACTTGAACCATTTATTTTGAAACATCCGACTTCAGAAAAAGTTTATGGATTTTTATAGCATAAAGTAGAAACATTTTTATTTTAGAATACAAATCATAAACTAAAACTTCACTTGGAGAGTTTGGCCAAAGATACAAAAATATGTAGAGAGAAAAGTATATTTAACTAATACTGTGCACATTTTTATAATAAAGCATATGACATTTGGATTTAGAGTTTTAACTATAATAACCTCTTCTGTTTAGTAGTGATTTTTAAAATAGGGGGGAAAATACTGAAGCAGACCAGGTGCTTACTAGATTTTTATCTTGGTTGAGCTGAAATTAGATAGAGAAGCAGGATGATTAGAATAACTTTTTTTTTATCAACATCCAAATATTTCTCCTTTTAACATTTCACTTAAATGTGAAGAAATACGAGAAATGAGAGACCCATTAGCTGTGTGGAAGGAATTCTGAGGGTTGTAAGCTATCCATAGTTTTCTATGGCATGAAGATTGTTTTGTTTTTTTTCAAAAATAATTTTGGAGGGGGGTTTTAAGATTTGCTAATCTTCCCTAATGCACTTGCCAAGGGTTTTATTTTAAACAATAAAACATTTTTAAAAAGAAGCCTGGTCAATTCATTTTTGTTTGCAGTCATCTCCATTTTAGTGTTGCTGTGATTGATACATGAAAATTAGATAGAATGGAATATATTTCTGTGAAAGCTATAGTTTTAACAGCAGTATCTACCTAGAAAACGCAGGAGTCACCCTAGATCAATTAGAATCAGTTTGAAGTACTCTGGTCTTCTTTTTAAAAAGCCAGTGTTGGCTAATAGTATTGCGTGGCAAGTTATTTACTCTTGTCACAGGCAGTTTAGTTATTTTTGTATACCTGTAGCTTTTTCCTAACAGTTAGAAATAAGTCTATTTGTGTTATTAAAAAAAAACAACTATGTACACATGATAATTTTGTTGTGCAAAATACTTAATACCTGTTAAAAGCTGCTTGAGTTGACTTTCAGTTTTAAAGCAGCTGGGTAGTTTGGTGACTCCTGCAAAGGATTCTGGCTTTCTCCGTGGCCTGCCAGCTAAATAATTTTTGCAGTATTTTCCTTTGCTTTCTTATAAACATTTAAAAATTTTACTTGCTTTTCCATAAGTCCAACCATTAAGTTAGAAAGCACTGAAGTTACTATAAAATTGCCTCTTATTTTTTCATCCATCAGGGAGGAAAGATAGACTCTGTGTATCCCCTGTGAGTTGTTAAAACAGAAATACTTTGGGCTGCTGTTCTCATGGAGTGGTATACTTGCTTTCAAATGAGTTTTGTTGCTTTCTTGCTTAGGCCAAGATATTTAATTTTGTATTTGTTGAGAGTATCTTATAATACACTTCTCCCCCATCACATCCTCCCAAGTTTGGGATAAGCATAGAATCCTTTCAGGACTGCGCAGGTTAACTGTTTTTACTAGAAAGCAAGACCCATGTAAAATAGTGGCTCAAGATCACGAGTCTTTCCTTAAAGGCTATCAAGAAAAAAAGTTAAAATGTCAAGAAAGACGGTGCTATGACAATAAAAACCTTATTTTCTCCGTAACTAAAGTATCTCACAGGAGGCCTTGAATCTTATCCTCAGCTGTCAAAAATGTTTAAATATGAAAGTAAAGGTGGTTTGGAGGTGGACGCCATTCTGTCCTGAAGGCCCACTCTTCTCGAGGTGTATAGTTATTAATCTTGTTTGAATTTACACATTCTAGAGGATGAGATTGATTTGCAGATCGTGTTGATGGAGGTTAGTGCCTGGGGTTTAAAATGAGGAGGCTGATGTAATATTACTCCTAAGCCTTTTTGCTTCTGTTTTTGACTCTCTGAAAATGCTGTTACATAGTTTTGCTCTTCTGTTTGCCTCTAGCTGTGGTTGAAGTAAATAGGCTTAGAAATCACACATTTTACTTATTTGTAAAATTAGGGGCTGGACTGTACCCTTTCTAGGCTCTTTGCAGAGACAGGAATCTCCGATTCTGAACTCACATTACTCATTCTACACTCCACCTTTCTGCTCTGCAAGCCCCGCTTTTGGTTATCTGATTTGCAAGTCCGGGTTATGGGAAGTTCTCTATTGTGATGCAAAACCCCTCAGCTTCAGGTCCTAGCTGATATCAACAACCCAAAGGCGATATTCAATCCACCTTGGAAAGAAAAAGCTTTTCAGAAGGCGGCAAACTTTGTTTTCCTGTTAACCCAAAACGAAGTTCTCTGGAGCAGCAGCGTTGGGCCCTGCAGGGTAATCCAATCTATCTTAATGCAAAGATTTTCCAAGAAGGCAGGAAACAGTCAAGGGGAAGGCTTTCAGGCATCTGCTGTTTCGTTTCCAGATCCCTTGTGTTAATTTAATGTTTCTAGGGAACCAGTCTCTCTCTTTTTTCTCAGAATGCCTTCTCTAGGAACTGGTGAGTGCGGTGGTGCTGTGTGAACAGACAAGCGGAGAGTCTGGCTCGGACGCTCGCCGGTCCAGTGTAGCCTTGTCTGGGAGGCGGCTAGTCACCCCGCCGCCCCAGGGGCGCTCGGGTTGTGATCTGCGGGTGACTGGGTCGTTTCTCCTTGTTCTCAGCATATTACGCAAAGGCAGTGCCAGGAGTGACAGAGGAATACTGGAAAGCCATGTTTATTTGCATTTGTCCAATTTGGTCTTAGTGAAAGGTAAATAGGAAATGATTGGCTTGTCCTCACCCCACCAAAACCGGGGAAACTCAGCCAATCTCAAGGAAACATACAAACCTAACACGAACCTGAGTGTAATGTGAACCTTGCAGAAACACTTGGCTTTGTGTTTCGGAAAGAGAATACAGGGGAAATGGGCATTCCTTATAGCAGCCCGCTGCCCATCTTCAGTAGATGAGCAGTCACTGGTTGCTGGGGAGCTTCTTGCTGTGGTGTGATGATCAGGCTCTGCAGATTCCGTTTCGAAGGGGCAGACTGTCCTAGTCGAGTCAGGTGTTTCTGTACCTTGGGAACGGGAACGCGTTTTGTTCTGGGTCCCTTCTCATGAGGGCAGGTCCACCGGGTCTCTGTCCCCTTCTCATCTTCCACTTCAGAACCAGAAGTTCCAGACTTAACTTTTCAAGAGGAACTCTGCACAATCAAAAACAAAAGGCTGCCCTTTAAGATAGTTTCATTTTTGTATACTCCTATGTTACTCCTGTTTAGACCTCAGAATGCTAGTAATTGATGTTGTGAGAACAGCGGTGTCTGTTTTCTAGTTAAAGTTAAATGAGTTCACGTGCCCTGTTCTAATAGAGCACTAGTGCCCTAACCAGCCCTCTGGTGAAGCCAGCATTGTAGCGGGCGGTTTGTGTAACTCTTGTTACCAAGTGGATGGAATCACAGAATTTTGGATTTGGAATGTAGAGGTCATTCAGGCCAATTTTTTTTTTTTTAAATGGAATTGTAAGATTCTTATAACATTTCTGACTGCTTTTTGAGGCAGTCCATTCGTAGCTGGAGAGCTCTAATTATGAGAATATTATTCCTTATATTAAATCGAATTCCCAGCGTAATTAAAATAATTCAGGATAATGTCTGTAAAATCAACTGATTAGTAACTTAATTACATAGCAAAACCCCTTCCCAGCAGTGCCTCATTTAGTGCTTGATTGAATCATCAGGGATGGGAATCTTGGGGGACATCTTTTGAATTCAGCTGAGCACACCCATCTAGGCACAGCGTTCCTGTGATGCTGTGCCTAACCTGTTGTTCTAAACAGAATTTAAGCATCTTATGGCTCAGAATTTTGCAAGGTAAAATTAAAACTTAAAAAGGCCAAGAAATATGAACTATTGCTTAAGGATTTTTAGGGGTTTAATGAAACATTCACCTATAAATTTTTCTTTTTTTTGTGAACTCAGACTCTTAATGTTGCAAAATCTTCCCCAATCTTCTTGTTTAACTTTGGTTTTGGCATCATATTGTGTAGTATCAGATAGATTTCAGTTTATTCTACTAGTATTATATATAATGTCGATCACTACATTTTAAAAAGAATAGTTTCTGCAGTCTGATTTCAGCCAGGGAGAGTTTTTGTTTTGTTTTGTGTATTAAAGATTTTATTCATTTGAGAGAGAGAGAGTGCATAAGAGAGGGAGAGAGAGATCATGAGCAGGGGGAGAGGTAGAGGGAGAAGCAGATGCCTCGCTGAGCAGGGAGCCAGATGTGGGACTTGATCCCAGGATCCTGGGACCAGGACCTGAGCCCAAGGCAGACACCCAACCCACTGAGCCACCCAGGTGCCCGTTTTTTATCTATTCGAATAGAATTCTGTCAGAATCCAGTTTTGGGTAAGAGACTAGGTCCTGTGACCTTGCTGCCCCTTACTCATACCTGAGATGCTGGGACTTCTGTTCGTAGGGTCCATATAAACCCCTTTTCACTTCTTGTAGAGTTTCATGATTACAGTTTGGGCCTGGGGAGGGCAGGCTTACGTTATATATCCTGATTTACAATTTATGAATGTTGATTACTATTTGTTACTTAAATTCTAATTTTTCCCTTCAGAAACTTTTTAATTAGACAACTCTTCAGAAGTATGGATTATTCACAGAAAAACTGAACCACTGAAAAGAAAATAAATGGTTGATCACCAGATGCAGCCGTAGAACAGAAAATGTTCAGCTCTTAGGGGTTTTATGAATACTCTTTAGGACTTCCCCCATCTTTCAGTAGCTGCATTGTCTTCCAGTAACTCCAGCAGTGGGGATTTTATATTCTCAGGCTCAGATGTGGTGCTGTGGGAAGTAACTGTGGTCTGGGGGTATGGAGTAGAGAGATAAATGAATGCTGAGACTTGAAACTCATGTCTCCCCCCTCCTTTGGGGTAAAGCGATGGTCAAATTTTAACCACATATCTTGGGTGACTGTGTGTTTTTGAAACATGCAACATTGCTGAGATGCTGTTTTTGCTTTCCCTAATTTATGATTATTTTCATATAATGGAAGATGCCATGGACATTTTGGCATCAGTATTTGTGCAGTTAATCAAGTAGAATGATTTAAAGTTCTGTTATTACTGAAGCCTCTACAGTGGGGAGTGAGTGGATCCATGCCAGGACGTTATTAAGTATGCAATTACTTATCTTTTTATCTAAGATAAAATTAAAAGAAGATTTGGGGGAAATTTACACATACAAACACACCCGACTACCTCCACTACTACCACCACCACATAAAATAAATAGATGGAGAAATTGGGCCAAAGGAAAATGGGAGAAATACAACAAGGCTGGTGTGGGTAGGGTTAGTACAAAGAACATACAGCATAAAATACTATACAGGCTATAGAACTAGACTATAAATTTGGCTGTGGTTTTTCTTTTCTTTTTTTTTTTTTTTAAAGATTTTATTTATTTATTTGTCAGAGACAGAGGGAGAGAGAGCGAGTGAGCACAGGGAGACAGAGAGGCAGGCAGAGGCAGAGGGAGAAGCAGGCTCCCTGCCGAGCAAGGAGCCCGATGTGGGACTCGATCCCAGAACACTGGGATCATGACCTGAGCCGAAGGCAGCGGCTTAACCCACTGAGCCACCCAGGCGTCCCTGGCTGTGGTTTTTCTACCAAACAAAGTGGTAGCTATAGGATTCATCACATTCATAAGATGATTATAAGATTGGAATTTTGCTTTGAACATATCTTGTGTCGAAAGGGCATTTGATGCTTTCCTTCTGCTGGAAAGGTAAACTTTGAATGTCAATAAAAACCATAAAAACATAATTTTGGCAGAAATATAAGTGAACAGAATGACAGGATGGAAGCAGTCAGCAGGATTTCTACTATTACCTCTCTTTGCTTTGGTCCATGACCTAATATTCCCAACACTCTCCTCAGTGCACAGAGAGGTTCAAGAAGATTGGCCATATTTTTTGGAAGCTGAAGACTTCCTTGAAGATTGTGTGGGATTGGGAAACCGAATTTGATCTTTTTTTGCAGGATGGAAACCTTTTATCATGACGAATTTTTCTTTATTGTATATTTTTATATAGTTTCCAACCCATGAATTAGTGGTGTCCCAAAAGTTCATTTTTAAGTTGCTTGTTTGAAATTAAGAATATATTTTCCTAAAGAAATGATGTTGTCCATGACCTAATTTCAGACTTGCGATGAACCCAAGGTTCAAAGAGGTTAAATCTGAGTGAATACAGGTCTGCAATTCTGTGTTCAAAACCTTTGAGGCTGGATTTTGCTGACCCTGGATTTTTTTTTTTTTTTGAAAGATAGTATTGTGCATATACCAGTTATTACATAGCACTGCAGTGTGGTCTGCAGCATGAGCCTATACTCAAACACATTAATACTTTTGCTGTATAACTGATGAATATTCACACTCAGTGGAATAAATAAAAACTATAAATAACCTCATGTCAGTTCAGTTGAGGATCTGTTGCCAAATAAATTCAGGCCAAATGAGTTCAGGTCAGGTCAGGTTTTGCTGCCAAATGAGTTATGAAAAAACTATGGTTTTCAGAGCGTTTTGGATTTCAGATTAGTGGATCTCTATTATTCTTTTTCTTTCTTTCTTCTTCTTCTTTTTTAATAAAAAGGCCACTGGTATTATAAGCCCTGACCACAATGTAATGTAACTTTATGGAAAAATGTGTTGAATTCCAATTAAGGAAGCCAGGAAGCCATCACTCTGTGGTGACCCTAAAGCAGGAGTTTCCATGATGCAGGAGTCAGAGCAGAAGTGCTGTCTCCTGTATCCCAGCAGAAGCTCCTGTCAGGCAGGTGGAAAAAAAAAGGAAAAAAAAAGAAATCCCACCTGCTTCCTAGGGTGGTTGAGAAGATTTTAGATTCTGAAGTCAGTGTGATGTTATTATGAAAGTGCCCCACACAGAATGGGTGTTTAATAAATAGTAGTATCTGTCAGCATTGTTGTCCCCTCTCCTACCACCCTCTGCCCCCCAAACTGGCTGAGGTACAGGGAACCAGGACCCAGGTGGAGAAGCAGTGTATCTAGAAGCAGCGGGCGCTGAGGCTTCTCAGGGGATGAGCGTGGCAGCTGCTGTGGAGAAGTGGTCTGCAAGGGCACGAAGGCTCTAAAGTGTGGGCATTTGTATCTGGGCTGACCAGGGTATCCTGTCCCTCTTTAGAGCCTGATCTTGGCTTGGTAGACCTTTAGACTTGGAAGCTTTTGGAGGACAGAATATTCTGCAGGCTTTTCTGAGATTTAGGTTGGAACCAGATGTCTTCAGGGCTTGCCCAAAGCTGTTTGTAGCCACGAGGTCTGATACTGTCTCGTGGGCCAGGGCCTAGTAGGAGTCAGAGTAGGACTTTCAAGAAGCCACAAGAAGTTGCACTACTATTCTAGGGCTTTGACATGGGCCCTGTTCGGTGGTACTCTAGTTCTTCATATTGACTACATGTATTCTTTCAATAATATTAAATGCTTAGTGTATGTTAGGTACTGTTCTGTGGATATAATGGTTAATGATGTAGACAAGATCCCTGCTGTCATGGAAACAAATGAAGATACTAAGTTAGAACATAATGAGATATAGGTGGGTAGGTGGATGGGCAAGAGCTCCTTGAGATGGGGTGGTCAGGGAAGATCTCCCTGAGGAGGTGATACTGAAGTTGGATTTTGAAGGATGGGCAGAGTTAGCCATGTCTGGAGAATCCTAGATAGAGGCCATCAAGTTTGAAGGACCCAAGATTGGGAGGAGCTTGGTGTTTTCCTAGACCTTCAGAAGCCATGTTGGAATATCATGACCAAGGGAGACAGCATCAGAGATGGAGGGAAAGACATGCTGGGACCAGACTTGCTGAGCCTTGAAAACTCGAACAGAAGTATGGACTTCATAAGAACAGGAGACTCCGAAGGTTTTTAAGTCGGGAAGGGGCATGGTTTGCATGAGTCTGCTCTGCCTCTCAAGTGGACATCATGTAATATTAAAAACTGTCAAGGTGTTAGGTTCTTTTAGTAATATTCAGTATTTCCCTTGTTTTTAACTCAAATGTAAATAATTTGAAGCTGTGTGTCCCTCTGTATTTTTCATATTTTCTCTTCAAATCCAATTAACAATGATCATTAAATTGCTTTTTGGTGAAAGAATGCATGAACAGCCAATTCTGTAATATTGAGCAATTCTTCTGTTACCTGCTTTTTGCTTCCAGCTCTGGCTGTTGTCTGTTTCTCCTCCAGTACACCCATTCTTTGCTGCCAGCATTGACATGCTTTCTCTTCTCCTCCTTCCTCTTCTCCTTCCTTGGTTTTACAGTTGTGATAGATTTTTTTGTTTGTCTGTATCTTTCAGGACTTTGGGGCTTTCTTTCTTGGCTGTACTGATTTCCTTTATAGAATTCGGCTTCGCATAAGAGACCTAATTAGCTCTTTGTACATAGTAGGCACTCAGTAGAGTTTTGTTACGTGAATGAATAAACAGCAAAATCTGCGGGGCCTTTGTGATAAACATGAAGAAGGCTGTCATGTTTATGCCCTTAAGCAGACTGTTGTCTCAGCAAGTCCACTGCATGACTGAACATCATTGTTTGGCATAGGACCCTAATAATGGGAGGTAAGTACAATGTGGAAAGGGATTTTGGGGAGTAAATCTGACACCTGAAGCTCAGATCTAGCCTCTGTTTTGGTTAATTAACACACTTAACTAAAAGTGTATTTTTCAGGGAGAAAAGTATAGTTGTCATCATAATGGACAACTGAATCATGTTTTTATTCAGGGGAAGAAAAATATTCTGAAACTTGGTGATAGAATAACAAGACAAAGGGTCTGACCTTTAAGGTCACATTAGAGCATTGTATGATAAGCCCTAAGGGTGATCTGATTGTCTGGAGAATGTAACTTTGTTTTACCTACTACATCTGCTTTTAATTAGTCCTCAGATGCTGTTAAAGTTAGAAGTTAACTTATAGAAAATTGTTAAGATACAAATGATTTCTCTCAGGTAGAAGAGATAACCCCAAGGGTTATGTTTTATTACCATTATAGCACATTAACTGGTTTTGTATGTAATTTAGCAATGCCGATCAAATATATTTTTTTAATTCACTAAAACCATTTCTTTTCTACCTTGCTGTTTTCCTCATTAATGAGTTGCATAAGTCTCTGACATGTGCTCAGTATATATTTGTATGTGAATTATATTTTTAGCCTTTTAAAAATCATATTTTGACATTTATATTCAGTAAAGTCCTTAGACCTTAGTGTATACATCATTATCCAAATTACCTAATCATATGCTACCATGTAACTTCTGAATGGAAACATCATAGAGGTCACAGTAAGGGGAATTATGGTGTGATACATAGATAAAATTTTTGCTTATGGTAGAGCTGTATTTTAGGAGGTTCTCTGAGGGCATCTGCCCCTGTACAAGTTCAGTGTAAATAATCATCATGAATTTTAGCCGGTCTCAGGGAAAGCTCTCATTGAATTGACGTGGGTCTGGACCTGTATTTACTGTGCTCTTTCTTGTATGATAGCAAAAGAAGTAACTAAGTAAACTTGAGAGTCTTTCCACAAATACTTTTGCTTACTTTTCCCCCTGCTTACAAAAAAAAAAAAAAAAAAAAAAAAGCATGAACATAATTATAGGAAAAAGTGGATTCTGAGTTGTTTACCATAAAGAATTACTAGACCAAAAGCACAGAAAGTCACTAAAATCTCACCAGTTGCATCTGGAAGTTCAGCACTGCTTGGGATTTCTTTCCTCAAAGGTTCTTTGCCTACCATGAGGGCGGGCTGTCACTAGCTGATGCTGTTTTCATAGCCTCTTCATCTAAATAAGTTTAGTTAAAAGTCGCTACTAACTAAAACCTACATTAGTATTTGGGGTGCCCGGTTGACTCTTTATTTGAACGGATGACACAGGAAGAGAAAAACTAAGGAAATATAATGTTCATTTGGTATCTTTTGGTAAATTACTTACTCTTCTTTTGGTAATTGTTAATTCTCCATCACTGTGCAAAGGCATCCTAAAACTGATCTCAGTCAAGGTTCTAGTATAATGCTTTACACACCTGAATCCTTTTTCTTTTTCCTTTTCTTTTTTTTTAACTTTAAAAAAAAAAATTGATTTGAGAGATTGAAGGAGAGGGAGATAGGGAGAGAGTATGAGCAGGGTGAGGGGCAGAGGAAGAAGCAGGCTCTCTACTGAGCAGGTTGCCTGATGAAGGGCTCAGTCCCAGAACTCCAGGATCGTGATCCGAGCCGAAGGAGACACAACAGACTGAGCCACCCAAGTGCCCCTTGACTCTACAGACTTTATTTTGACTGCGCCTCTCAGGATAGCTCAGGAATTTGAATCTTTTTTCAAGAGCTTTATTGTCATCTTCAACAGTTTTTGGTTTTTTGCCCCACACTGTAGTCACTTATGGATGTTTATATGCCTATTTTCCTAGGGACCGTGCTGTTTAGGCCCGATGACTCAACATCATTCTCAGTAAGGCTCCTTTTCAGAGGTATCTCTGTTTTTATGGTAAACTATATGGTCACACTACTTTACCATGGTTAGATGTGGATAAGTCTTATTGACCTGACTCTTGTCTGCCTGTTTGGTCTCTCAGCTTCTTTTTTTCACTTTCCTACATGTTGCCTAAGCCACAAGAAGAATCTACAGCTGAATGAATGTGTTTTCCCAATTCATTTTACTGTCATTTTTTATTCTTTTAAAAAGAATTGTCTCATTTATTTATTCACACATCCAAGTAGCTAGAATCATTGAGCACGTCCTACATTCCTGACATTGTTCTTTCCTAGGATTACTCAGTTCTCACAACAGTCTTATGAGACAGGTGCTGTCATTATCCCCATTTTACAGGACTACACAGATGAGTAACTTGTCTCAGATCACACAGTGTGGAGTATACCTTTGAAGCTGGTTGGTCTGACTTTTGAGGTCATGCTAGTGACTGTGGGTATTATGTATTGTTTATGCTATGGGGTAGGGCAGAGTATATAAAGAGCCTAATAGCTCAGATATCCCATGTTCTAAAGACAGTAAGAATTGCTAATCTGGTTAATTTTTATACAAAACAAAAGTAAGAATTAGGAAGATTTCACACAGCAAAGGAAAAATGCCTAAATGAAATAAACAATCTTCTAGATGTATTAGCCAAACTCCTAAAATTATGGCCTGATATTCAAGACCTTCTATTATAAGGCAGAAAGGTCCACTTTCCTGCCCTTACGTACACTCTCCCCTCTAGTCACACTAAGAAGGCTGACCCTTTTTGAGACTCGCTTCATGCCTCTCATCCTACATACCTTCATCATCCTTGCTCTGGCTCTGGAAATTCCCTTCTCTCCAAATCTCCATTTGTCGAAACTCCAACCATTCTTCAAAGACCAAATAAAATATTATAATGTTTATAACACATTTCTTAATCACTGAACTCATCAATACTCCATTCTTTCCCCTGTAGTATAGATTTTATTGTGATTTCCATGCTTTCACTCTGGTTCCCTAAAATAGACTCTCCAAACATCAAACAGATTGAACTTTAAAACATAAAATCCCACCAAGTACTCCCTTACCATGGCTTCCCACTGCACCTCCAACCCCAACTCCAGGCCCACTTCCCTCTTGGATCTCATCTTGGACACTCCTATCTTGCTTGCCACAGTTATCCTGACTCCTGATAGTTCGGCACTCTTCCCCTCAGGGTGCTTTTCCCTTTGTTTTTTACTTCTCCCTCTGACCCGGACACTCTTCTCTTGGCACTCCCCAAGACTGGCTTCCTCTCATCCTTCAGATGTCTCCTCAATAGCCCTCTTCAAGGAGCCTTCCTAGCCTACCCTTCCCTAGAGGGGGAAGACAGCTTCCCCCTCTGCTGGCATTGCAGAGTTTTTGTTCCCTTCATGGCCTTTTTTTTTTTTTACAACCTTCTCTGCCTCTCCATTAGCACATAAGCACCCAGGAGGTGGTGACCACACCTGCCTTGTCACCACTACTACATTGTCCCCTCAGTCCCTGACGGAATGCCTGGTGTATAGCCAGGGTGTGTGTGTGTGTGTGTGTGTGTGTGTGTGTATGTGTGTGTGTGTGTATGAATGAACAAATGAATGCAAAAAAAAAAAAAATCATGTCTAATTGTGAGCCTCCACAGGTAGATGAAGTCATTTTTCTCAAACCCACCACAGAACCTCGCCTTCTATCTCTCTAGTAGTCCTATTTTCATGGAGGACCTTGTATTACAGTTACGTGTGTGTGCATTTGTCATCGACCAAGTTAGATTCATTCTTAATCATCTTTGTTTCCACCAGAGGACCACAGTAAGCTCAAAAAAGAAGGATAGGGTTCCCTGGGTGGCTCAGTTGGTTGGGTGACTGCCTTTGGCTCAGGTCATGATCCTGGAGTCCCAGGATCGAGTCCCGCATTGGACTTCTTGCTCTTTAGGGCGTCTGCTTCTCCTGCTGACCGCTCCCCTCTCATGCTCGCTCTCTCATTCTCTCTCTCTCAAATAAATAAATAAATAAATAAAAATCTTAAAAAGAAAAAAAAAGAAGAAGAAGAAGGATAATAGAAAAGAGGATCAGGAGAGGAAAGGAAGAAGGAAGAGAGAAAAAAAGGAGAGGGCAAAAGGGTAGGAAATCACAAGAAAGAGATAAGAACAGAAGGAAGGAATCATAGGGAACAGAACATAACACACAGATCAGTAAGGTAATGGTTTTCTTCTATAATTTTTTGGCCAACATTTCTGTATTTTTCCCTATCCTCTTTTCTATGTGCTTTTCATTTCAAATGAACATCCGCCGCGCCACACCCTTGTGCTGATTTTACCTTGGAGCCCAGATGGACAAGTGATGACTATTCTCCACTTCTCTTGGGGCTGCGTCAGCCCAGTATGTCTAGTATTAGCAGACCGACCTTGAAAGCCCAACAAGGACAGCTAGCACTCCTCGGCATCCAGGGGAGTAACTAACAAGCAGTCACCTCTAGATGAAAGTTTGCTTTGAAAAGAGTAGACGACCAATAATTTCCATTCCTGGAAATCAAATGAACAGTCTTTGTTGTTCTCTCATTCTCCTTTGGCCACTTTTTTCTATCCGCGTGGAGTTGAGCTGTGTGTTTTCCTGTACTTCCTGTTGCTTGTTTTTCTGGGACCAGACGGAGGGAGTGTGCCTATGAATACATTGTACCAAAGGGATTTTTCAGTCTGTTCATAAAAGAGAAAATTGTGGTTAACAAGTTCCTTCCTTGGCTATAGGAAAAAGAGGTGGTAATGAAGCCAGTAGTGGGGCAAAGGAAAAGGAAGAATGAGATGAGGAAAGGCTCTCAGTGGGCAAAGTGCAAGCTAAGTTGGAAACAGAAATGATTTCAAAATAGCCAAATAGTATTCTCTGGTGACTAGCATGAAGATGAAGAGCTTCAGAGAACAAAATAATGGAATCAGTTTTTCATCCAAAGAACCCAAGAGGAATTTTTTCCCTTTATCAAGTACCTAAGCAAAGAAATATAGAAGTTTATAAATTTCAGAAAAGCTAGGTAAAGGTTTTATTATTATTCATTCATCTATGCAAGTCTTTTTAACTGTAAAAGATTTGTTCTCTTCTTGTGCAACACTCCCCATTCTCTGTGCCCTCCCCCCACCTCCTCGGCAAGATTATATCAACAATTATTACTTCTTTGGTCTTTTTCCAGTCCAGTTACATCATGTGCAATAAAAGTAAACATACTTATAACATTTCATGTTGTATAACACAATACAGTTCTCCACTCTGCTGGCCCTCAAAATTTAAAAAGTAAAAAACACTGTACACTCCCCAAAATTAAATGCCCTGGTATTTCAAATTCTTAGTATAATGTTTCTTAGTCCTTGAATTCCCAGAAAGCTGTAAAGATAGCTCAAAAGAAACAAGGTACTATAAAAGCACAACAAATAATAACTACAAAATGGTAAGAACTTAATCTGATTTCATAAGAGTTAGCTGTGAACAGTCCCAGTCTAAAGGTTCCATACTTTTTTTCTTATAATAAAATGATATCATAAAATTGGATTCTTGAAGTTAAACTACATACTCCCAGGATCTTAGTGAAGCTTTTGAATATAAGTTGATATAAAGTAGTATCACATCAAAATCTATCAAATCTAAAACTAATGAAAAATCATATAAATCACACGAACGACAAATCAAATAATTTGAATAATGCCAAATGTAAAACCTTCAACTGTAACTAAAACTCTGAAACACTGAGATGATCTTATTTTATTTAAAGCTGCCACTGAGGCACCTGGGGCAACTGGGGCACCTGGGCACCTCAACTCAGTCAGTTGAGCATCCGACTCTTGATTTCCTTGATTTAAGCTCAGGTCATGACCTTGGGTCCAGAGACAGAGATATGAATGGGGCTCTACACTCCGCAGGGAGTGTGCAGCTGCTTCACTCCCTCTGTCCCTCCCCCCACTCAAGCAAGGGCTCTCTCTCAAGTAAATATGTCTTTAAAAAATAAATAAATAAAGCTGCCATGATCTATAAAAGAACCACAGAAGTTTTAACTAAAAGAGTCAAATTATAAATTATATGTCTTAGTATCCTATGAGAAATATTTAAGTTATTGGTGTAGAGACTTATGTTTACTCCCTTAAAAACTGCGGTTTCTAGACAAGTCCCCACATTATCTTTGTTTGATAAGTTCTACAGTAAGAATTGCAAGGAGTAAAAAAAAAAAAATCTCATGTTCATTGCTAAAAATGTATGTTCTAATAAATCTTCAGAACTAAATTCTGGATTCTAATCTCAAACATCCAGATTGCTTGTTCACAGAGTAGGGACTGGTCTTCATTCTTTACTTGGTTTTGTACCTTTGGGAGCAAATCAACCATGGTAGTAAAGCAGTAATAGTAGCAATGAGGAGTAACTGATATACTTAATTTCTTAGCAAATACAAATGTAGGGTATGAACACACATTATTAAACTTGAATAAAAGAAGCAGTGTACCATATTACCTGCTCTAGCCCCAGTATGTACTGGGTCCAACCACCCTTTGCTACCTGTACCACTTCTGCACCTATCCAAGTGACCATCATCCCTCACTTGGACAATTGCCATGGCCTCTTGACTGGCCTCCCTGCTCCTTCCCAATCCTCAACAATCCATTTTTCCACTCCAAAGCCAAAGGAATCTTTCAAAACTATCTGCTAGAACATGACAGTCCCTTGCACATTTTCTCTTCCCTTCTTCCTCCTCCTATACTTCTTTTCCTACAGGAGCAGATTAGATGAACAACATTCTATGGTTGTTTTCTCCTTCTCAAGCTCTGATGGGAAGGGGCTAAGAAAATTAGTCCCCCAAATTAGTGCATTCTTTGTAATGATATCTTGCTACTTTCAAAATTTGGAACAAAAAAATTGCAAGAGTCATGAACACCTCACTTATCCAGAAGCCACATGTCTGATTAGCCCAACTTTCTAAAATACTACTGAGAAGAACCAGAGGTTACAGAAATAGGGAAGGAGGCTCACAGATAACACAAAATCCCTACATTAAAATACCTGCATGTTTTAGACAAACCTAATAATACCGATCATCCACTTTCCTACATATAATCCAAGAGAATATATTGTTGGGGACTAAAGCTCTTGCAGAAGTCATGTGGCAATATCAGAAAGGAACACTAATAGCCTGCCAGAGAGGAGGCGACAGCAAAACTATGAAAAATAGGCATGAGAATTAGAAACATCAACAACTATATATGGTACTTGGTGTCATGGGAAAAGTCCACCTGGAGTAGACCCTAAGTTCATCACAATATTGCAGTGCCATGTTTTCAAACTTATCCTGGAGTAACAGGAAAACATTAGATGGTATTCCAAATACTTCATGAAGAAGATGGGGAAATGAACATATTTTAGTAAATTTTACAACAAAACAGTTGCAATAGTTTTAAGTGATGGTGCTTTAAGGTTATAATTCATTTACCCCCATACGAAAAATTCATTCTTCCACGATAGTGGTAATAAAGCCAACAAAATTATTGATTGGCAAAGAAATTAATCTTGTTTAAGTTGAGGGTTGGTTTGGTCAGTGGTGTGTTCCTCTCAAGAGGGTGCTTAAGGCTTCCCCCGCTGCAGGTGTGCTGGAGCAGGGAGGCATCCCAGGACAGATGAAGGCAGGGAGGCCATGTGTTCTCACCACTTGGAAGTTCCTTGGATCCCTAACAAGCTAAGAGGTTATGGCTATATGCCCGTCTGGCACATTTCTATCAGCTTCCCCCCGCCGTCCCCCGTTGGACCCACTTCCTCTTTGGACTGCCCCTCCCTGTCCTACTCCTAGATACAAAGGCTCCCTACTCCTTGGAAAGACTTTGCCCTTCTTCATTCAAAAATATTTATTAACCATCTGTCACAGATCAGGCCTTGTTTCAGATACTGGGGATGCAGCAGTGGAGCAGAAATGCCCTGAAACAGACAGCTGTTGCCAGCTCTGCCCGAGGCCTTCACTGTCATGCAGGGTACAGAATGAAATTAGGACACAGGTGAAAGGCCTTCGAAATCAGAAGGAGATAAAAGCCTGCACAGAGGAAATGCCAGACTGTATCTGTTCACCATCAGATAGAGCCCTTGTCCTAACTGGTTAGAGCGTATCTTTCACCCGAGGTATGCAAAAGCTGCAACCCTTAGTACAAGTCTATGTCCAAATGCCTTGTGTCTGCTAACCCACTAAATCTACAGGGGACTCTGCCTCTCATGGTTAAACACACAGAGTTAGTTTGACTGGTCTTTTTGTCCTTAAGACTTAATAGAAGATATGGTCTCAGTAGTTGGCAAAACAAGATACCAAAATTCCTCAATGGCCACTATCACAATGTAAAATCCCTGGCTTTAATACTAACATGGCTGACATCCTTAGCAGGTCTAAAATAGAAAGAAAGGCCTTAAAGTGAACCCGGAGGACCTCTCTGCATTATTAGTTAACTAGACAGTCACCATCTCCAGTCCTTAATGCTAACCATACTTTGGAATGCCACCAGGAAACCTTCAGCAAATGCCCTGCTTCACCCCCTCGGATAAAACTTCTAAGTTCAGTCTGCACAGAAGATTAATAACCATAGCTTTTATGCAAATACAAAATTATTCTGTTATTAGTAGAAACTGAGAACAGCAATGCGACATGGGTATACTTTAAAAAATAACTTTTTTGTTAATTTGTGAGTAAAAATCCTCAGTTTTAGATTTCAAAATGCTAAGTTTTTAAAAACTGTTTAAAAATATATTCATCTTTTTGTGTTAGCCAGCTACAAAATGACCCACTAATTCTTGCTTCCCAGCTCACTCTGGTGTATAACCCTCCCACCTGACCCCACTAGGGGTGAACTTCGTAACCAATAAGATATTCCTGAAATGACAGAGGAGTGTGACTTCCAAGACTAAGTCATAAAAGATATTCTGGCTTCCACCTTGCTCTGTGAAACTGCTTGCTCTAGGGGAAGCTGGCCTCCACCCTGAAGCTCATAAAGGAGCTCAGATGGGAGGGAAGGGAGACCTGCCAACAGCCAGCCCCATATGAGGCGCTATGTCAGTCTCAGTCTACTGACAGTGATGGTGTGGGCGAGGAAGGCATCCCCTAGGCCCAATTACTTGTGGCAAGTCCCAGCATTTCCCTGATCAAAGCCAGTGTCCTTGTGGTTCTTATGACTGTAGGACACAACTTCAGCAAACCATCAGGGAACTTCAAAGAATAAGATTTTTACTCACAAACCCGAGGATGTGCGGGATGCCCGATGGCCACACACCAAGGTAGGTCAGAGGTAGACAGAGAGAGGAGGGAAGGAAGAACCTGAGGCTCTGCCTTTATTAGGGTCTAAGGGTTGGGGCCTAGAATTTCATGGGTCCTCTCTTCACTGGCAAATTTAAAGCATTAAGGCATGAGAAGGGAGAAGCAGGGCCACCCAAGTGGTCAGTTATCTAGGTTACCAGGGTCTTTCTGAAAAGGGGAACTTCATGGGTTGGGGTAGCCTGGTTCCTTATAGTTTTGCTAGTAGCTGTGTTATGCAGCGAGAAGTATGTTGATTCAAGATGAGTTTCTTTGAAGTAAATGCGTCAGTAATGAAAAGCTTAATGCCAGGCACTTAGATTACAATCAAAACGTCTAATGTGAGGCATTCATACTACAGGAACACCACATGTTCAAAGTGTATTCTCCAGCTCCATGCCAGCCTTCAGATCACTGCAGTCCCAGCTGACATCTTGAGATGTCATGAGAGATCCCAAGCCAGAGCTATTTAGCCACGGCACTTTCAAATCTCTGACCAGAAGAAAATGTGGGAGATAATAAATGCTTACTGTTATAAGCAGCTAGGTTTGGGGGTAATTTGTTATGCAGCAATAGATAGCTAATATAAAACTTCATACTGTTAAATTGCTAGCTGACAAATGAACCATTTAATGTTCACTACCAATCCATCCTAGATCCAGCTACTACATACATCTGCACACTGGCATTGACTGTCTCTCCACTCACAGTGTATCCCCCCCCCGAGTCTGAATACAGCATGGTGTCTCCTCAGTAGACCCTCACATTTGAGGGTCTATGTCTTTGGTGGTTTGTTTGCTTATTCATTAATTCAGCAGGCATCCATCGAGCACCCACCCTCTGGTGGGTATGAGGGGCTCCCTACTTTCCACATGACTCACTGTTTTCTACTAGTTTCGTTAGTGATGGGGTGGGGGATACCATGCACTGAGATAGGCGATGTTCTCCAAGGGTGGAAAGACCTCCCTGGGGAAGTGACATTTGCACTGAAAGCTAAGTGACGATCAAGGGGAAGGTTGGTCCCAACACAGAGCCCTGCAGTGCCCACGCTATAAGGCTGAGTGCCCACGCTATAAGGCTGAGCTGAGCATGTGAGAGAGGGGGAGGAGGCTGCTGTGTCTGGGGTTCAGGGAGTGAGGCGAGGAGTGGTGGGAGATGAGACTGGATGGTTGGTGGGGTCCTAGCACTGCCTGCAGATTTGCAGTGCCCTAGCTGTCTCGGGCCACACCCTAGAATCTATGTGGTGGGATTGGGCATCAGCATTTTTGAAAAGCTCCCTGGGCAACTCTAACGTGAATTTGGATTTATTCTGATTGTAATGGGAAGCCTGTGGAGGAGAGTGAGAACATCAGGTTGTCATTCTTTAAAAGATCACTCTGAGGCTGTGTGTAGTGTGAAGGGAGGAAAAAGGTAAAGGGTGTCATCTGGAAGACGAGTTAGCAGGCTTTAATCATGCTTTAGGCAAGAGATGATGACGGCTTGAACTAAGGTGGCATTGGAGGCCACCATGAGAAGTGGTTACTTTTAGGAAGTGGGGAGTGGGGCTAAGAGAGAAGTCAAGGACGACTCCTAGTTTTGCGGCCTGAACAGCTGGGTTGGTGAAGTGGCTGTTAATTGGGTTAGGGAGAATGAAGGAAAGCCAGGTTTGGTGCTTTAGGGAGCAGGAAGGGGGGTCAGTTGGCCTGGATTGTCATCCCTTTGTCCTCTGACAACTTAAACTGCTCCTGTAAGACACAGCTCGTGTGACTTTCTAAACTCTTAAGTTCATACCCTCATTATAGCACTGTTAGGTTGACTGCCTCGTATGGACTTGCAGATTTTCAGCAAAATTCACTGTGTGACCAAATTGGTCTTATGAGCACTTATTCCATTTTATCACAAATAGAAAGAGGGAAAATTCTCAGTGATTTCCCCAATTTTAATCCTCTATTGCTCAGTATGCTTTGGGCCCTAATGTATTTCTTGCTGATTTTCAGAAAAATTCTGTCATGCTTTTATATAAAGGAGGGGCAGATGAATACTGGGAATTCAAAAAATTGTGGTATCTTCTTGGAGAATGAGCTTTGCTTTTCTGCCATCTTCTGTGTTTTTGCTTCTTCCTAACATTAAAGCAGGCACAACTCTACTGCAATAAAAACCTAAAACAAAGATCCAACCCAGGAGAACGTAAAAGCTTAAAATAAATTTGAAAAGATTAATAATTTGAAACCTTTTTTTAAGCTCAAGAAAGGATTGTCTGTAAAAAATTTATTTATTTATTTTGGTGGGGGTTGGGGGAAGAGAGACTGAAAGCGAGGGGGGAGGGGTAGAAGGCGAGGGAGAGAGAATCTCAAGCAGACCCTGTGCTGAATGTGGAGCCCAGCTATGGGGTTCAGTCTCATGACTGTGAAATTGTGACCTGAGCCAAAACCAAGAGTTGGATGCTTAATCGCCTCTGCCACCCAGGTGCCCCTGGATTCATTGTCTTTGAAGTGATAGTGTGCCTCTTTGGGGTTCCATCACAATGTAGTCTGAATAAAGTTAACCTGAAGACGGTGCGATCAGTTGTAATTACTGCTCTGGGTTATGTTAGGCAAGCGAGTAATCAGTAAATACTTACTGCCATCATTTTTGGGGTGAGGCTGAGAACAGTAAAGAAGCAGAAGTCTTGTTCCTTGCTTTTAAGGGATTTGCATTCTATTGCAGAAATATGCCCAACTGACTTACTGACTTTATTTCCTCCTGCCTCCCTTCCTTCCTTCCTTTTCTTTCTTTTCTCCTTCCCTTCCCTCCCTACACTTTCCCTTCCTTTTCCCTTCCCTTCCCTTCCCTTCCCTTCTTTCCCCCACAGCAGCCAAGGAGGTGAGAATCTGTGACTGTCCTGTTTTGGAATTTGCACCCAGTGATTCTGGAATGATGTATTTGGGCATGGGTGAAGATCTATGCAGACTTCCATTCAGTTCTCTTTTTCATTTCATGTCATGTCATGTCATGTCATGTCATGTCATGTCATTTCATCATGATAAGTGTACTCTTTAATCCCCATCACCTATTTCACCATCCCCTAACCCCCTCCCCTCTGGTAACCATCAGTTTGTTTTCTATAGTTGAGAGTCAGTTTCATGGTTTGTTTCTCTCTTTTTTTTCCTTTGCTGGTTTGTTTTGCTTATGAAATTCCACATATGAGTGAGATCGTATGGTATTTGTCTTTTTCTGACTGACTTATTTTGCATAGCGTTATACTATCTAGCTCTGTGTTGTTACCAATGGCAAGATTTCATTCTTTTTTATGGCTGAATAATATTCCTCTGTGTGTGTGTGTGTGTGTGTGTGAGATAGAATGGATATAGAGGGCTCTATATCCTCTATAGCCATTCTATCATATCTTGAGGAACCTCCATACTGTTTTCCATTGTGGCTACACCAGTTTGCATTCCCATCAATAGTGCAAGAGGCTTCCCTTTTCTTCACATCCTCATCAACACCTTTTGTTTCTTGTGTTGTTGATTTTAGCTATTCTGACAGGTGTGAAGTGACATCTCATTGTAGGTGTTTTTTTTTTTTTCCCATTGTAGTTTTGTTTACATTTCTGATGACAAGTGATGATATTGAACATCTTTTCATGTGACTGTTGGCTATCTGTATGTCTTCCTTGGAGCAATGTCTTTTCATGTCTTTTGCCCATTTTTAAACTGGAAAATTTTTTTTTTAGGTACTGAGCTGTATCAGTTCTTCCTATATTTTAGATACTAACCCTTTATTGGATATGTCATTTGCAGGTGTCTTCTCCCATTCAGTAGGTTGCCTTGTAGTTTTATTGATTGTTTCCTTTGTTGTTCAGAAACTTTTTGTGTGTGTGTTTTTTTTTAAAGATTTTATTTATTTATTTGACAGACAAAGATCACAAGTAGGCAGAGAGGCAGGCAGAGAGGCAGGCAGAGAGAGAGGGGAGGAAGCAGGCTCCCTGCGGAGCAAAGAGCCCGATACGGGACTCTATCCCAGGACCCTGGGATCATGACCTGAGCCGAAGGCAGAGGCTTTAACCCACTGAGCCACCCAGGCGCCCCTGAAACTTTTTGTGTTGATGTAGTCCCAATAATTCATTTTTGCACTTATCTCCCTTGCCTCAGTAGACATATCTTAGAAAAATGTTTTTATGGCCAATGTCAGAGAGATTACTACCTATCTCTCTTTAAGGATTTTTATGGTTTCAGGTCTGACATTTAGGTCTTTAATCCATTCTGAGTTTATTTTTGTATTTGGTGAAAGAAGGTGGTCCAGTTTCATTCTTTTATATGTGGCTGTCCAGTTTTCCCAACACCATTTGTTGAAAAGAAATTTGCATTCTATTGGAGAAATATGCCTGATGGACTTACTTTCTTTCTTTCCTCCTGCCTCCCTTCCTTGCTTTTCTTTCTTTTCTCCTTCCCTTCCCCTTCCTTTCCCTTTCTTTTTCCATTATATTTTCATTACTCCTTTGTTGAAGATTAATTGGCCATATAATTGTGGGTTTGTTTCTGGGTTTTCTGTTCTGTTGTATTGTTCTATGTGTCTATTTTAATGCCAGTACCATAGTGTTTTAATTATTACTGCCTTGTAATACAACTTGAAATTCAGAATGTGATACCTCCAGTTTTGGTTTTCTTTTTTAAGATTGCTTTGGCTCTTTGAGACCTTTTTTGGTTCCACATAAATTTTAGGATTGTTTGTTCTGGTTCTATGAAAAATGCTATTGGTATTTTGATAGGGATTGCTTTGGGTAGTATAGACATTTTAACAACGTTTATTCTAACTCATGAGCTTGAAATGTCTTTCCATTTCTTTGCATGATCTTGAATTTCTTTCATCAGTATTTTGTAGTTCTCATAGTACAGACCTTTATCTGTTTGTTTGAGTTTATTCCTAGATATTTTATTGTTTTTGATACAGTTATAAATGGGATTGTTTTCTTCATTTCACTTTCTGCTGCTTCATTATTAGTGTGTAGGAATGCAACAGATTTCTTTACATTGATTTTGTGTCCTGAGACTTTACTGAATTCATTCATCAGTTTTAGTAGCTTTCTGGTGGAGTCTTCAGAGTTTTCTGTATATAGTATCATGTCATCTGCAAATAGTTAAGAGTTTTACTTCTTCCTTACCAATTTGGATGCCTTCTATTTCTTTATGTAGTCTAATTTTTCTGGCTAGGACATCCAGTACTGTGTTGAATAAAAGTGAGAGAGGACGGCCTTGCCCCTGACCTTAGGGGAAAAGCTCTCAGTTTTTCACCACTGAGTATGATGTTTATGACTGCCTTTCTTGAAACAGGTAACAATTATATGAGATATAATTGGGAGCTAAATTAGGGAAATGAGAACGGTGGACGTTCACAGAAAGGGGAGGTCATCCCAGAAGAGCCATGAAGTCAAGAAGGGCCTTATGCGCCATATGGCTTGGCTCTCAAATGTTTGGTTGAATCAAGGTGGAAGTTGAGCTGGAACTCAAGTGATACATAGAACTTTATTTAATGTTGTGTTAATATTTAACATTTATTTTGAACTGTCAACAGGTACACAAGTTACACATACTGAAGGTCTCCTTCCTTCTCCTGTCCCTAGTCCCTCAATCCCCTTCCAGAGGCAGTGCTCAAAAGTCTCTTCCAGAGGGGCGCCTGGGTGGCTCAGTGGGTTAAAGCCTCTGCCTTTGGCTCAGGTCATGATCCCGGGGTCCTGGGATTGAGCCCCGTGTCGGGCTCTCTGCTCAGCGGGGAGCCTGCTTCCTCCTCTCTCTCTGCCTGCTTCTCTGCCTACTTACAATCTCTGTCAAATAACTAAATAAAATCTTTAAAAAAAAAAAAAAGTCTCTTCCAGATATCATGCATTATTTCCCCATATATAGATAGCATTTATTATTTGAATTGATGTAATAGTCTCTTTTTTAAAATGTATCCCCTCCTAAGTGTTAAAATAGTAAAGAACATGTACTCTAAAGCACAACAAAACAAAAAGAATCCAATTATTCATTTCCCTGTTGGGAGACCCCAGCTATGCTAGTCTAATTTATTGGTGGTGAGCAACACATGGGTGAGAATTGCTGCCCCGTGACGTTTGCTTCCATGCCCATTGGAATATTGGTGCCTGGAAAGTAAGCAACTGTGATCCCTCAGCTGCTTGGAGAATGATGAGAATATTGTCTTGAATGCTGCGCTGTGCTTGAACTTCACAATTATTTTCTCTAGTCTGTACCACAACTCCACCAAGTGGGCCTTTTCCTTCTTTTGTAGATGAGGAAGCTGAGACTCAGGCCATACTGCAAATAGGAGGTCCGGTCAAAGTCTGAGCTGACTTGAGCTGGAGTCACTTCAGCTGGTCTACTTTATTCTGTGGCTTGAAGTTCTGAGACATTGTTGTGAACTTGTGGTGACCCAAGAGGAAAAAAAATGTGCAGAAGCTTTGTTCCTCTCTATTAAAAAAAATCTGCCAACAGGAAAAGGGCAAATTCATAGCTCTGTTACAGGGAACTGTAGGTCAAGGCAGTGTGCATGTGTATATGTATGTATATGTTTATGTCTATGTGTGTGTGTATATATATATATACATATCTGTATATCTATATGTATATATATGAATGATACAGACAAACCTTTCTCATTTTGAGTTTTTGAACCTGGGATGATGAGAGTCTCATGAATCATAAATATGTACTTTGAATTCTAATTAACTTTTTGGATTCAAGTTTAGAAATTCTTTCTGTTTTTTCTTTTTGTCCAGCATCTCTCTTGACAAAAGATTGTTGGCCACTTTTAAAGGCAAAAAAATAAAATTGGAGGACAATCGTTATCTTCTTGCTTTTTCACACAGGCGCCATCTTTGTTAGTGTGCTCATGTACGCCTGTGGTCCCAGGTGGTGAGTGCGATGCCAAGACTGTGACAGGAGGTGATGCAAGGCTCCACCCACTGCAGCAGCTCAGCAGCCATGCATGAACTGGTGTTATGTCCAGGGTGGTGGATTGTACAACCCAGGGCTGGAGAGAGAGCTCCCTGGTGGCAGCTCTTTGACAGGCTGTTTTTATTTGTTTGGGGGAAGCTGATTAGGTCTAGTTAGAGAACATGGACTCTGAGTCTGAATCCTAGATCTTCCACTTACTAGGCATGGGACCTTGGGCAAGTTATACTCACACAATGGACAGTCTTTTAATGGGGATGTAATAAGGGAGTACTCAGTGTAATTAAGTGAGTATAAGTAAAACACTTAGAACTCTAACCGGTAATCTTTGGGGTCATAGTTTGAGAACCACTAATAAACATTTTGAAAGTGATTAAAATGGACATTCCTTGAAAAGGTAGTTTACTGCTCACAGCTTTAAGTGAATTAAGTGAGTATAAGTAAAACACTTAGAACAGTGTTTAACTCAAAGTAAGCATACCCTTGGCTACTGTTACTGTTTTGTCTGCCCCACCCGGTTCTCTAGTCTCTTTTCCTCCTCTCTTTGTGCCTGGGATATGAATGCAGCATCCATGGCTTCCTATGGGACCTCAAGGGAGAGGCGAAGAACAGCAGCCTCACTGCCTCTGAAAGCGATGGGATGTTCACCAGTGTCTCTTCCTGACTTGTGCCCTTGTTAAATGAGAGGAATAAGCCTTATTTCTTTCGGATGCTCTGTTATTTCTACAGCCCAGAAGGAGAGAGAAAAGATGACCCACTCAGGGTGTTTTAAGGAGTTTGGTATGGTTAGCAGGCAGAGTGAGAGGGACCAGCGAGGTTGAGAGGTGACTCCAGAGCCATAGCATACCTTAGATTTTGAAGGGTTTTGTAAACCATATTATGGACTTAGGACTTTTTTTCCCCCTGGCGAGTTATTTTAATCAGGGGATCAGACATGATCAGAGTTTTGGCTTAGGAAAAATCACTGGCCACGTTGTGAACAATGAATTGGAAATGCCAAGACTAGAAGCAGGGAGACCTCTCTGAAGGTTATCACAGTAACCCCAGGGAATGGTGATCATGGCCAGTGGGGATGGAAGGAAGTGACAGAATTCTAGAAGTGTTTGGGGATAGAAAAGAGGGAGATGAAGGACTTGAGTAAGGGGAATTTCTGGTTTGTATGGCGGGTTGGATGGTGGTGTTCTTTTATGACAGATGGCATACAGAAGTGGTACTTCTTAGTCTTTCCTTTATCAATGGATTTAATAAGGTCATCGCAGAGTTTCAAATATCACATTTCTTCATGCTTCTTTTGTATTCTCCTCTTTCCCCCACGTCCTCTTTTTTCTTTCTTTTTTAGTTTTTCATGGAGGGAGGTTTTGGGTCTTTGTTGCTCAAGAAATTCACCTTCATGCTAGGAAAGCATCTGTGATATCCTTAGAACAATTTTCTCCCTAATTGTAGAATTATTTATGACATTTGGTAAATACTATTTCTTTGACTGCAGGGAATGGAATGGAGATCATTAGTATTTAAAAACTCCTTTTGTCTCTCTTAATTTTTTGACGTTACTTTATGAGCAAGGAAATTATGGAATTTATGTGAAAGTGGTAAACAGGATAAATACCTCATATAAACCAAAGGCATCCATCCAATTTGGAATTGTTTGGGAAAGAAATCCCCATGGACAAATGAAAGTAGGGGATCATTAAAGTTTTCTGATTCAGAAATTCAGAAATTGAGATATGGCTGAATGGACATTTAAAATTTTGGGCGCCTGGGTGGCTCAGTGGGTTAAGCCGCTGCCTTCGGCTCAGGTCATGATCCCAAGATCCTGGGGTCGAGTCCCGCATCGGGCTCTCTGCTCAGCAGGGAGCCTGCTTCCTCCTCTCTCTCTCTGCCTGCCTCTCTGCCTGCTTGTGATCTCTCTCTGTCAAATAAATCAATAAAAAAATTAAAAAAAATAAAATAAAAAAATAAAATTTTGAGCATGGTTGTAAGTTAGAAATGTAAGATGTAAGCTAGGTCCAATCTAGAGAAAGAAAAAGGCTTAGTGTTTTTGAAATTATTAATGATTAGAATGTGAGCTTGATATGCTTGAAGATAACATCATTTTAGTGCTAACTGCCGGCTGCTCAAGAAATAAAGGGCTTTTTGAACAGTTACTCAGAGAGAGGTCACGAGGGACTTGCTGGTTTTCGTGTGTGTGTGTGTGTGTGTGTGTGTGTGTGTGTGTATGTGTGTGTGTGTTTTAAAGATTTTATTTATTTCAGAGACAGAGATCACAAGTAGGCAGAGAGGAAAGCAGAGAGCGGGGGTGGGTGGGGGAGCAGGCTACCCGCCAAGCAGAGACCCCCGATGAGGGGCTCGAGCCAAGGACCTTGAGATCATGACCTGAGCCGGGACAGAGGCTTAACCCACTGAGCCACCCAGGTGCCCCTTCTTATGTGTTCTTAACAAAGGTTTAAATTATTGATGATGATGATGATGATGGTGATGTCTTATATTTGTATAGCACTTTCCAGTTTATACTGCCCTTTAAAAAGCATGATCCATTTCGCCTTCAGTGAAGTAGGCAGGGCAAATCTCTTCACTTTAGAGGAGAGGAAACTAAGATCCAAGGTATACCTCAGGCCATTTGATTCCTAGTGTGCTACTTTATCCAGTAAACACCCAATATTCCCTGTGCCTTGCAGTGGTATGCACAGTGCAGCTGTGCGGTGAAGGGGAGCCTCTTTAGGGAGGGTGAAGGAATGAATGGCCTTTTGGGTGTGCTCCCCCCCACCCCACCATTGCCTTAGAAATTTGCAATATAAAAAGCACAGCTCCAATAATACCCAGGAATGGAAACAAAACAGATGTTAGACTAAGCATGATTGGCTATTTCTTATTTTGTTCCTCAATAAAATTTATTGTTTTTTGTTCTCTTATCTTTCTCCAGCATTTTTTAGGAGAACATTAAGCAGTGCGGTAGATTTAAGGGGAAAAAAGTAGGTGCAAGTTACTTAACGTGGAGAATGTTTTATTTATTAACTTCTTTTCTGCGAATTAAGAGAAGACTGCTATGTATGATTTTAGCAGAATAGCTTGGTCCAAACTGAGGAACTCTAACCGGTAATCTTTGGGGTCATAGTTTGAGAACCACTAATAAACATTTTGAAAGTGATTAAAATGGACATTCCTTGAAAAGGTAGTTTACTGCCTTCTGAGGAACATTTGTATAGCTTTCAAAATTATTCATATTTGAAAGAATAGCATTATAAAGAAAGGTAATTTTTGAGAGATAGCTAGTGACTATCTAATGGAAAACTCTAAACGCCTGCCTGTTGCCCTTGACATCCTCATATTCTGACAGCTTCAACTAGCCAAGTTACTAAATCTCTGGTTATTTTTGAGACTTACCCTAAGCCTTCCTTAGTGAATCTGAAGATTCTGGGGCCAAGCTGAGTGCATCAACGGTTCCTTATGCTATGTCTTCTCCCTCCCCTCCCACCCCATTATAGTGTCTTCTGCTATACCTAATTTAGCCAAAAATGTGCAGTCTTTTAATGGGGATGTAATAAGGGAGTACTCAGTGTAATTCAAGGTCCTGCTTTTTCTGATGGAAACAAAAACTAAAAGACTCCCACTTGTCACCTATCACAATATACTTTTTCTGGGATTTTCCCACTGGACTGTCTCATCTGATTTGAAAGGTCAGCTGCCTCTGGCCTCTCTGAGACTATCTTCTGATTTTATTCTTTTTTCTGTCCTGCAGTCCCCTTATTGAATTGGCAAGGCTTCTAATGCTTCTTCCTCTTTCTCTTCTACCTTTGGTCTTGGTTAAAACTAACTCTAAAATGTAGCTGGTGCTAATGAAAGTGGACACGTGTCATTCTTTCTTAGGTAGTCCCCGTTCTCAGAAGATGGATATTTGAAGTGTAAATGGCATGAACTCTCCTTTGCTGGGTAGTGGAAAGTCAAACCTAGAATGTAAGCTCCGCAAGGGCAGTGAACTTGTTTTATTCATCTCTCTCTTCCCTGGGCCCAGGACAGTGCCTGGAACATTGTAGAGGAAGATTGGCTGGTTAAAGGAATGAAACTTTCCTGTGGGGCTCCCTGGAGGCAGCTGGCTCAATTTTACAGATCTGTGCATCAAGTCTCGTGGTTGCAAGTGACAGAAACAGAATGCACTTGGTCCATTTCTATGATTTCTTCCTCTTACTTTTACACAAGCAGAGACAAGGCCCTTGTTCTTTCTGTAGTTCTAGGCAGAAAGCCCATTGCCTGTGCTCTCCAAAATATTAAATCTCACAGACACTGGTTTCTTTGGGTTTATCTATATGTCCAAGCTCTAGCCATATTTAAAAGGTCTCAACAAATTTATTTGTGATTTCTTCCCATCCCTTCCCTTTTCCAGATCAGGTGAAATGTTAAACTCTTGGGTTCTGTTTTTCACTTCCTTAAAGCCTTAACTGAACCCCCTTCTTAGATAAGAAGCCTTCTCTAATTAACCTCATCTCCCTTAGATCCCTCATACCTACCTCACTTGGTGTTTCCTTAGCCAATAGGTTGTGCTGTTTTGCCTTGCATCTATCTTATTACATTATGTATATGTTTTTTCTGTCCGCCACTTTTTAATTAAAAAAAAACTCATCTATTTTATTCCACAACACATAAATTATAGTCTCAATTTAACAGTACGGACACTACCACTGACAGAATGGTGACTGAGAGCAACTTGAGATTTTATTTTTTTCAGTTTTGTTTTTTCTTTCCTTTTTTTTTGTAAAGACACTCAAGTTCTACCCGCTTAGCAAATCAAATTTCAGTTATACAAATATAGTATTATCAACTAGAGTCATCATGTTACACATTAGATCTCCAGATCTCACTCATCTTATAATTGAAAGTTGCTACCCTTTTACCACTCTCTCCCCTTTCCTCTCATTCTGCAGTCCCTGGCAACCAACATTCTACTTTTTTATTTGAGTTTTACTTTTTTTTTTTTCTTATATTCCACATATAAGTGATATCATCCAGTATTTGTCTTTCTCTGACTTATTTAGCGTAGTGCCCTTCAGGTTCATCTGCGTTCTTTCGCGTGGCAGGATTTTCTTTTTATAAGGCTGAATAATATTCCATTTATACACACACACACACGTGTGTGTGTGTGTGTGTGTGTGTGTTTATAAGTGTGTGTGTATTATATATTTGCATCTATCAACAGACACTTAGGTTGTTTCCATACGTTTACTGCTGTGAATAATACTGTAGTGAACATGGGAGCCAGATCTCTTTTCAAGATAGTGATTTCAGTTTCTTTAGATATATACCCAGAAGTAGAATTACTGGATCATATGTAATTTGTCTTGCACCTCCATACTGTTTTCCATGTACCAGTTTGCATTTCCCCTGGCAATGCAGGTGTTCTCTTTTCTCTACTTCCTCACCAGCATTTGTTATCTCTTGTCTTTTTGACACATCCTAACAGGTGTGAGGTGGTATCTCACTGTGGTTTTGATTTGCATTTTACTGATGATTAGTGATGTTGAGCACCTTACAATGTACCTGTTGGCCATTTGTATGTCTTCTTTGGAAAAGCATCTATTCCAGTGCTTTGTGTATTTTTAAAATTGGGTTATTTAGTTTGTTTTGCTATTGAGTTGAGTTCCTTATGTATTTTTGTGTGAGGGGGGTTCCTTTTTTTATTTAAATTCAACCAATTAACATATAGTGTAGTATTAGATTCAGAAGTAGAGTTCAGTGATTCATCAGTTGCATAGAACACCCAGTGCTCGTTCCATCACAGGCCCCCCCAGTGCCCATCCCCCAGGGACCCCATCCTCCACCCATCTCCCCTCCAGCAGCCCACAGTTTGTTTCCTATGCTTAAGTGTCTCTTTATGGTTTGTCTCCCTCTCTGGTTTCATCCTGTTTTATTTTTCCCAGGTTTGTTTCTTTTACTAACCAGAATCATGCTGTATGTATTGTTCTTTGATGGGCTTGTTGGAGATGTTCTCAGCCTAGCATACTCCTTTTCTCCATGATATATTCCACAGAATTAGTGTCACTGTTTGGGTTGCTTCATTCTGCTGTTCTAATTACGTCCACTTTTGTGCACAGACTTGAGCACAGGGGCTGAAATTTGAGGGGAAGAGTGTCAGTTTGAGTCCTCGTCAATCTGTGGTGAAGGCGTGTTGACTTGGCACTGAGCAGGTGGCAGGCCGTGCTCGTTCACTTGGGCAGGGGAGCGGCTGCATTTTAGATACTAACCCCTTATTGGATATATGATTTGCAAGTATTTTTTCCCACTTGGTATGTTGCCTTTTCATTTTGTTGATGGTTTCTTTGTTGTGCCTTTTAGTTTGATGTAGTTCACATGTGTATTTTTGCTTTTTATTGCCTTCGATTTTGGTGTCAAATCCAAAAACTCACTGCCAAGACTAATGTCAAGGAGCTTATCCATGTTTTCTTCTGGGAGTTGCAGAGCTTATGTTCAAGATTTTAATCCATTTTGAATTGATTTTTGTGTATGGTGAAGATAGTAGTCCAGCTTCATTCTTTTGCTTGTTTAGTTTTTCCAGCATCATTTACTGAAGAGACTACCCTTTCGGCATTTTATATTATTAGCTCCTTTGTCAGAAATACATTGACCATGTATGCATGGATTTATTTCTGAGTTTTCTATTCTATTCCATTGATCTATGTGTCTGTGTTTGTGTCAATACCATGCTGTTTTGATTATTATATCTTTTTAATGTAGGTTGAAATCAGAACATGTGATGCTTTCACTTTTGTTCCTTTTCAAGTTTGCTTTGGCTATTTGGGGTCTTCTGTGATTACATATAGTTTTAGGAATTTTTTTTATTTCTGTGAAAAATGCTATTGGAATTTTAATAAGGATTGCACTGAATATGTAGATCACGTTTGGTGTATAAACATGTCAACAGTGTTAATTCTTCCAATCTTTGAACACATAGTATCTTTCTATTTGTGTATTCTTAGTTTCTTTCATCAAAATCTTAGAGTTTTCAGTGTACAGGTATTTCACTACCTTGGTCAAATTTGTTCCTATGTATTTTTTGATGCTGTGGGTAAATGGGATTGTTTTCTTATTTTGTCTTTCTGATAATTTGTTGTTAGCATATAGACATGCAACTGATTTTCTATATTCATTTTTTATCGTGCAACTTTACTGAATTTGTTTATTCTAACAATTTTTTTTGGTGGGGGGATTCTTTCATGTTTCTATATATACTATCATGTCACCTATAAACAGAGACATTTTAACTTTTTTTTCTATTTTGGTTGATTTTTATTTCTTTTTCTAATTGATATAACTAGGACTTACAGTCCTATGTTGAATAAATGTGGTAAGAAATTTCACTGTTGCTTGTTTCCCATCATTGAAGAAGAGCTTTTATCTCTTTATCTTGAAGTATGTTATTGGCTATGGGCTTGTCATATATGGCCTTTATTATGAAAAGTACCTAGTTTGTTGAGAGTTTTTATCATGAAAAGATACTGAGTTTTGTCAGATGCATTTTCTGTTATCTATTCAGATGAAAACATAATTTTTATCCTTCATTTTATTAATGTGATGTATTCACATTTATTTGATTTGCAAGTGTTGAACCATCCTTGCATCCCAGGAATAAATCCCACTTGACCATGTTGTATGATCCTTTTAATGTGCTGTTGAATTCAGTTTGTTAATGTTTAGTTGAGGTGTTTTGTTTTGTTTAGTTTGTTTTAACATCTATATTAATCAAGGATATTGTCCTGTTATTGTCTTTTCTTGTGGTGTTCTTATCTGTCTTTGGTATCAGGGTGATACTTGCCTCGTAAAATGAATTTGGAAGTATTCCCTCCTTTTCTGTTTTTTTGGAAGAGTTTGAGAAGGGCTGGAATTAATTTTTCTTTTAATGTTTGGTAGACTTCACTAGTGAAACCATCTGCTCCTGGATTTTTCTTTGTTGGAGGTTTTTGATTACTGATTCAGTTTCCTTACTAATAATTGGTCTGTTTGGGTTTTCTCTTTTTTCATGATTCAGTCTTGGTTGTATGTTTCTAGGAATTTATTCATTTCTTTTAGGTAATCTAATTTGTTGGCATTGTAACTGTTCATAGTAGTTTCTTATGATCCTTAATGTTTTTATGTTATCAGTTGTAATGTCTCCTCTTTCAGTTCTGGTTTTATTTATTTGAGTCATTCTCTCTTTTTTCTTAATCTAGTTAAAAGTTTGTCGATTTTCTTTATCTTGTCAAACCATCAGCTCTTAGTTTCAATGATTTTTTTCTATTGTTTTTTTAGTCTCTATTTCATTTATTTCTGCTCTGATTTTTTATTGTTTTTTTATTTCTCCTTTGACCCATTGGTGGTTCAGGAGCATGTTGTTTAGTCTCCACATATTTGTGAATTGTCTAGTTTTCTTCTTCAATTAGCAATAATCGCGCCTCGGATAAACCTCATTGGCTACGATACTGCCACTGCGCAAAGCTTCTAGTTTTCTTCTTATAATGATCTATAATTTTAGTCCATTGTGATCAGAGTAAATGATTGATATGATTTCAGTCTTTTTAAATTTATTAAGACTTGTTTTGTAGCCCAATATATGATCCATTCTGGGGACTACTCCATGTGTGCTAGAGAAGAATGAGTGTTCTGCTCTTTTGGATGGAATGTTCTCTGTATGTTAGGTCCATCTGGTCTAACATGTAATTTTAAGGTCAGTGTTTCCATTGATTTTTTTTTTTTGTCTGGATGATTTATCCTTCATTGAAAGTGGGGGTATTGAAGACCCTTGCTGTTACTGTATTGCTGCCTCTTTCTCTCTTCAGATGTGTTAATATTCACTTTATAGATTTAGGTACTCCAGTGTTGAATGAATAAATATTTATAATTGCTACATTTTTCTTGATGAATTGATCCTTTTAGTCTTATATGATGTACAGTTTATCTCTTGTTACAATTTTCTTTAAAGATTTTATTTTCAAGTAATCTCTACACCTAACATGGGGCTCGAACTCACAACCCTGAGATCAAGAGTTGCATGCTCTACCTACTGAGTAAGCCAGGTGTCCCTCTTGTTAAAAGGTGTCCCTTTTAACTTAAAGTCTATTTTGTCTGATATAATTATAGCTAACCCCTGTTTTCTTTTGGTTTCCATTCACATGGAATATCTCTATCCTTTCACATATGGTCTCTGTGTGTCTTTAAAGCTAAAGTAAATCTTTTATAGGCAGCATATGGTTGAATCTTGTTTTTAATCCATTTAGCGTCTTTTGTTTGGACAATTTAGTCCACTTACTTTTAAAGGAGTTTAGATAGGTATGGACCTACTATAGCCATTTTGTTCATTGTTTTCTGGCTGTTTTGTAGTTTCTTTTCTTAGTAGCAGTAGTTTCTTTTGCCTAGATTCTTTTTATTTTTTTTGTGTATCTGTTATAGACTTTTGCTTTGTGGTTACCATGAGATTCACATAAAATATGTTTATAACAGTCTATTTTAAGTTGATAACAATTTAACTTTAAATCCATACAGAAGCTCTACATTTTTACATTCCCTTTTCCCCCACATTATATATTTTTGGTATCCTATTTTATATCCTTTTGTATTGTGTATCCATTAACAACTTATTGTACTTATAGTTAGTTTAATACTTTTGGTCTTTTAACCTTTATACTAGAGTTGTGATTTACCCACTACCATTACACCATTAGAGTATTCTGAACTTAACTATATGTTTACCTTTACCAGGGAGTTTTATACTTTTATATTTTCCTGTTACTAATTAGTACAGTTTCGTTTCAGCTTAAAGAACTCCCTTTAGCATTTCTTAGTAAGGCCATTCTAGTGGTGACAAACTCCTTCAGCTTTTGTTTAAAAAACTTGAGCTCTCCTTAAGTTTTGAAGGACAGCTTTGCTGGATAGAGTATTCTTAGTTGGTAGTTTTTCTCTTTCAGCTTTGAGTATATCATTTCACACCTTTCTGGCCTGCAAGTTTCTTTTGAAAAATCTGCTAATAGTTTTATAGGGGTTCTCTTGAATGTAATGAGTTGCTTTTTTCTTGCTGTTTTTGCATATCTTTCTTTGTCTTTAATTTTTGACAGTTTAAATATAATATTTCTGGGTCTTTTAGATTAATTTTATTTGGTACTTTTTGGGCTTTTGCCTTTGCATGTCTGTTTCTTTCCCCCTGTTAAGGAAGTTTTTAGCTGTTACTTCTTTGAATAAGTTTTCTGCCCTTTCTTTCTCTTTTTTCCTGGGACTCCTATAATGCACATATTGGCCGGCTTAATGGTGCCCCATAAGCCCCTTAATCTGTCTTCATTTTTTTTCCCCCTTTTTCATCTGATTGGATGAAGTCCCCTGCCCTGTCCAGTTTGTTGATCATTTCTTCTGCTTGATTTAGTCTGCTGTTGAACTTCACTATGGAATTTTTCAGTTCAATTATTATATTCTTCAGCTCTATGAATTCCGTTTGGTACTTTTTGATATTTTCTATCTCTGTTGAAGTTCTCACTTTGTTCGTTCATTATTCTCCTGACCCCAGTGAGTATTTTTATGACTCTCTATCAGATAAATCACTTATTTCCATTTCATTAAGATTCTTTCCTGGAGATTTATCTTGTTCTTTTTTTGGGAATGTATTGCCCTGTTTCTTCATAATCCTTGACTCTTTGTGTTGGTTTTTATGCATCAGGTAAAACAGCTGTCTCTCCCCTTCTTGACAGACTGGTTTCATGTAGAAGATGAACCTTGTTAACCAGCCTGGCCAAACTCCTGGCTGTCTCTCAAACTTGTGATTGTCCAAGCTGCCATCTTTGTTCTTGGTGGTTCCCAGTCATCGAGTGTGTGCAAATGTTAGGGGTTAGTTGGACAATGAGGTAGTCAGTACCAGGATCACCAACAAGAAATCGGGAAGCTAGGAGAGCGGAGACAAGACCTCACTAGCATCCTGTTTTACAGCTTAGACAAGACCTCTGCAGAAGTGACTTTTGCAAAACATCCCGAAACAAAACAGTTAACTATAAAACATTGGTCATTATCACAAATTGAGGCAGTTGGTCTCCAGATGTCAGCCCAAAAGACCATCAACATATGAACAATAACCCAAGCCTTGACTGGCATACCTTTAACAGTGAGGTCACAGAGGGCCTGCATTAAGCATGCTCAAGATCTTCCGCCAAAGAGCTTATAAATATCCCTATATTTGAATGCCAAAATGGCAACCCTCTTGGGTCCCCTCCCTCTCTGGGAGCTTTCTGTTTTTGCTTAATAAACTTAGCCTCACTGCCCACCTCTCTTTGTCTTGTCTACCTCTTTATTCTTTGGAGCAGCATGACTAAGAACTGTGGGCACCAAGGGAATAAAAATTCTGTTACCCTAAAGACCTATCAGTCTTAAAAGAGTTGGGAGAGGTTTGCAGTCAGCACCTGGTTGCAGGCTTATGTCAGGCAGCAGTTGGGAAAGTATATGTGCTCTACAAATGTGCACTTTAAACCCCTTCCTGCTCCCTCTGCACCGAGCCTGGGCATATAGCTCTGTGCAGGGGGGTAGTCCTGCTCCTGTTTAAAACCGCTTCTCTATCTGCATAGTTCTGTAGGACTCACGAACCCAAGCCACCTCTACTATCAAAACTGCATCATCTGTGAGCTCATGCCTCGAGCCAGCCGTAACAGTTGGGGAACTAGATGTGTAGAGAAGCTCCTTCTAAGCAAATACTAGTGACTTGGTTTTATTATTGGGGTGGGCCAGAGGCAGGGGGAGGAAGGCCCACTGGCACTTTTGGGCTCCAGGGAAGTTTGCAGTTAGCCCCACAAGCACGCTAATTCGAAATGGATCCTCAGGGAGGATTAAATGTAGTTAAACCCACTTCCAGTGAAACTAGGCGATGGCATTTTTGCCTGTTCTTTTTGTGTTGAGCCCAGGGGGTATAGCCACAGTGAGTGCCCCTGGGTGCCTGAGAAGAACTGCTTCCCTGTTTGCTATAGTCCTGCAGGACTCAGGAATGTAAGCCCTTTTGGCTCTCAGAGCTAGGCAGTCTGGGGGCCTGTCTCAGGTGGCAGTCCCAAAAGCTGGGGTGCCAGACATATGTTTAAGTTCCTTCCGGAGAGATGCCAGTGAGCTGGTTTTATCACTGGAGTAGGCCATAGTGTGAAGAAAGGGGAAGTAATCACAAGCTCCCCCAGGCTCTATAGCGGATTGCTGCCAGCCCCTAGATGCAGGCCAAATTAAAGTCAGGCCCTCAGGCAGCGGCTTGTAAAGTGTGCATATACATCCCTTCTAGGTAAAGACTAAGGGGTGGATGTTTTTGCCCCATTTTTCTGCACTGAACCCTTGGGGGATAGCTTTGGTGAATGCTTCTGGGCCTATTAAGAACTACTTCTTTGTTTGTTGTTTTCTTATGGGTCTTATGGGTACAAGCCCCATTGGCTTTCAGAACAAGGTGTTTGGGATCCTGTCCCTTGGGTGAAGATTTTAAAAGTTGGGGCACTGCCCGTGTGGTCCAAACCCTTCATCCCTCAGGGAGAAGCTGGGAGTCAGAGTTCCTTCTTGATTTTATGGCACAATGTTGGGGTAGCATTATGGCAAGATGTGTCTTAGCCTTTTCTACCTGTTTTAATGTGAAGATTTTCTCATTTGCCTGATCTATAGGTGTCATTCACCTAGTTTCTGGATTTTTCTCTGAGGGAATTGCTCTGTATAGCTGTATATTTGGCGTGTCTGTGGGAGGAGGGAAGTTCAGGAGCCTTCTATGTTGCCATCTTGGTCCCTCCCTCCTTTTTGTTGCGGTAACATTTATTGAGGTTTATTGTGTGTGAGGTACTGTGCTTTGGCTTTAGATCCTACCTTATCATGATAATTCCCGTAGCAGCTGTTTGCAGTAGGTGATATGATCCCCATTTTACAGTAAAGAAAACCGAGTTTTAGAGGGGAGGCATGCCCAAGGATATACAGCTAGCCGATGACAGAGCTGAAGTTTCAGTGGATATGTTGACTTAACGGCTGTAATCATCACATTTCACACTCGAGGAGGGGAGGGTGCAAGGCATCTATTTTGCCCAACTCCTACCAGTTTTCTTAGAGTGGTCCCGTAACAAGCTTCGTATGATTTGAAAAAGATGTATGAATACAAGTCCTGTGAAGAAATACACAATCATATTTAATTAAGCATTACCAGAAACCCCTCCAATCAAGATAAACCGGTATTGATGTTTTGGAATATATAGTTTGTATTTCTTATGCAAAGACTTAAATATATGTATTAAAAGTGCTCTTAAGACTTAATGCATTCTGTTAACAAATGTCTCTTTAGTGTGCTCAAAATTGTGTGCTTACTAAGAGCCTTTTATGTTTTTTCTTAGCCTTGTTCATACCAATTGAACTTACTACTGCAATTATGTAATCTAAATATTACATAAACAGTGAAATATGAGTATAAAAATAGAGCAGTTTTCTCCACTAAAATTAGGTTGAATCCTTTAGCAAATTGTGAGCAAGCCCGATCTCTGAAACAGTTGCTCTGGAATTCATAGTGGGTGGGATAACTGTAAAAGATTTGAGAAGCAACGTTAAAAGTCATGAAGGATTCCATATTCATATTGCTTCACAAGTGTATTTACATTTTTGTTCCATGTTAGCAAAAGTGAAACTGCAAATAGAGAAGATGGATTGTGGATATGATTTATGCAGGAAAGATGATGTGGAATTCTAGTAAGCAAATACTCAAGTCCTTAGTGTTAAGTGAAAAAAAATGAGATGTTTTAGGCAGCAGGTGGTTTTTTTTTTTGTTCACTTGTTTTTATGAATCCTCACTTTCACTTGCTTTTGAAATCAAGCAGTTAACTTCTAGTCCTAGATGTGTTAGAGAAGAATACTTCTATATATCTCAAAAGGGGAATTAGATCTAATTTGCTAAGCTACTTTTTTCCATTTAATAATTATGGACGTATTTCCAAGCTGATAAATACAGAATAAAATATTTTATGGCAGTGTAACATACATTTAGGGAAGTGCACAGATGTAAGTATACAGCTCAGTAAATGATCACAAAAGCAAACGCATCCAGGTAACCCCCACCTATGTCAAGCAACATTTCTAGTACCCCAGGAGCCCTCCATGACCTCTTCCCCAGCAGAGGTAACTGCCATCATGACTTCAAACCCTACAGCGACTGTTTTAAATTTTGTGTAAGAGGAGCATATGAAGTTTTTTGTTTTTGATTCTTTTACTCCATGTTTGTTTCTGAGCTTCATCTATTTTTTTTTTAAAAGATTTTATTTATTTATTTGACAGAGAGATCACAAGTAGGCAGAGAGGCAGGCAGAGAGAGAGGGGAGAGCAGACTCCACGCCAAGGAGAGAGCCCAATGTGGGGCTCGATCCCAGGTCCCTGAGAGCATGACCCAAGCTGAAGGCAGAGGCTCAACGCACTGAGCCACCCAGGCTCCCCTTCATCTATGTTTTTAACCTGCATTATTATTTGTTCATTCATTGTGGCTGTTGAATATTTTTTCATTGGGATGAAATGCCAAAATATTTACTTACTCAGTTGTTGATTGCCTTTGGGGTTGTTTCCAGTTTTGGGCTGTCATGAAAAATGTTGCTATGCGCATTCCTGTACATGGCTTTTGGTATACATGAGAAGGTTTTAATTCTTGTCATTTGTTTGTATGCCTAGGAATGGAGTTAGTGCGTTATAGGATATGTTTGTGTTCAGCTTTAGGGCATACTGCTGAAGGCCTTATCCCCAGTTTGCACCCCATGGATGTGAGTCTCTGTTGCTCTGTATCTTTGGCAACACTTGGTGTCTTTGGCAACACTCGGTATTGTCAGTTGTATTGATTTCATCCAATCTGATAGGTGTATGGTAGCATCATGTGATTTTAATGTGCATTTTCCTGATAACTAATGAGGTTGAACAACTTTTCAAATTGGCCATTTGGGTATCTTTGGTGGGGACAGAGGAGGTTTAAAGTGCTTGTTTAAGTCTCTTGGTCACTTTTTCTATAGGATTGTCAGAGTTTTTCTTATTTATTTGTGCTTCATATATTATAGATATAAATTCCTTCATTAGTTACATGTGTTAAAAATATCTCAAAAAAGAAAAGAAAAGAAAAGAAAAAAAATATCTCCTTCTACTCTATGGTTTGCTTTTCTTACTCTTTTAATAGAGGTTAGTGGAAATTCCTAATTTTAATGTAATCCCATTTACCAATTTCCCCTTTACTATTAGTGCTTTTTGAGTCCTACTTAAGAAATCTTTGCTTAGTCTCAACCCCAAGGCCCTGAGGATACATCTGCCTGTGTTATCTTCCATCAGCTTTATTGTTTTACTACTTATAGTTAGATCTACAGTTCATTTGGGTTTAATTTATGCCTATGGCGAGGAGTTAGACATTTATGCGTATGGCAAGGAATTAGACTTCAATTTCATTTTGGAGCATATTGATATCCAACTGACCAAGCAGCACTTACCAAAAAGACCGTCCGTTCTCCATTGCTCTGTGGTGCCATCTTTTTCATCAATAAAGTATCTATATACGCACAGATCCAGTTCTGGACTTTGTCTTCTCTTCTATGGGTGTACTTCTTTTGTGCTAATGTGAGTTTTGATTATTGTAGCTTAATTAAGTAAAGATTAATTCTTCTTTGTACCAATTCCTGATGATACTCTTCAGTTCTTTGCATTTCCGTATAAAGCTTAGAACCGGTTTATCAGATTCTACAAACATACACAGAGACATACTAAGACTTCAAGGATTTTGATCAAGATTTCTTTGGATTAAGAAAGGTAGTGTAAGAGGGGCTCCTGGGTGGTTCAGCTCAGGTCATGATCCCAGGGTCCTGGGATCAAGCATCGGGCTCCCTGTTAAGCGGGGAGCCTGCTTCTCCTTCTCCCACCCTGCCTGCTTATAAACTCTCTCTCTCTGTCAAATAAATAAATAAAATCTAAAAAAATATTAAAAAAAAGAGAGATTGCTTTGGATTTATAGATCAGATGCTTTGACATTCAGGTCTGTAGGAGACTTGACATCTTTGTAATTTTGAGCCTTTCAGTTCATGTGCATGGAATATCTTTCCATTTGGTCTTCTTTACTTCACTCAGTGTTTCATATTGTCATTATTCAGCTTTATAATTTCAGTGGCTAGAGAATTGTGTGGGTAACACCAAAATTTATTTAATCAATAACTTTATCTTGTAAACTTAGGTTATCTCTATTTTTTCACTGTTATAAACAGTATTACTGTGAACGTTCATGTATATACATTTTTTTATTACCTTTCTATCACCTTATACTTTACTCCTGAAACTGGAAAACTGGAATTTAGCTTCCCCTGCAAATTGTGCCATTTTAAACTCTCACCCACTGATATGATAGTTTCCACTCTCGTCAACCTAGGGAACTAGTGATTTTTAAAAATATTTTTAAGGGGTGCCTGGGTGGCTCAGTGGGTTAAACCTCTGTCTTCGGCTCAGATCATGATCCCGGGTTCCTGGGATCGAGCCCCACTTCGGGCTCTCTGCTCAGTGGGGAGCCTGCTTCCTCCTCTCTCTGCCTGCCTCTCTGCCTACTTGTGATCTTTGTCAGTCAAATAAATAAATAAAATCTTTTAAAAGAAATATTTTTCAGTTTGATGGGAAAAAGTAATAACTGATTGTTCTTTGAATTTGCTTTTTTTTTTTTTCACTAGTGGGTTGAGCAAGCCATTTGTAGATCTCTTATGAGTAGCCTCTTCATAGCGTTTGCATATTTTCTATCAGGTGTTTTTTTTTTTTTAGTCTTTTTCTTAGGTGAAACCCTTTGTCAAATATATTTACAAAATATGAATCTGTACAACAAATGAGTTAACCAGCATCCTTTTGTTACTGGAATGGGCCTTTGCTGAAGAGCAAAAAACAAAACAAAACAAAACAAAACAAAAAACAAACCCTATTTCATTTTTTTTTAAAGATTTTATTTATTTTTATTTATTTATCAGAGAGAGAGATGGGGGGAGAGAGCGAGCACAGGCAGACAGAATGGCAGGCAGAGGCAGAGGGAGAAGCAGGCTCCCCGCCGAGCAAGGAGCCCGATGTGGGACTCGATCCCAGGATGCTGGGATCATGACCTGAGCCGAAGGCAGCTGCTTAACCAACTGAGCCACCCAGGTGTCCCTTTTTTTTTTTTTTACAAACCCTATTTCAAATTGGATTATTCCCCAAATCTCTATGTCCTTCACATACCAAGTAATGTCTTAGTGATAATGTTACAGAACCTGGACTGGGTCCTGATGGAAGAATCAAGCGGTTTTCACAGGCTTTGGAGAATCAGAGGTTTATTTAACACCGGCGGGCTCAGAGAAGAATGATCTCCAAAGGTCTGAGCCCTGAGCATATGCAGGGAGGGTAACTTATACCCTTCTACTTCCGCACACTTGGTACTTCTGGCACCCATGGGAAACGGGGTAGGGAAGAAGAACCCAGAAGGGCTTTGAGACAGGGACTAGAATTCCCTTGCTGGTTTGGTCAGCCATCTTAGAGTACAGGTTTTCCCTTATCATTCACCACTTTGATGCCCCTCTAAACACGTAGTTTAGAGGAACATCATTTTTATCTACTATGGGCTGATAGCCTTGCAAGGCTAATATCTGGGTGATGGCTTGCCTGGTAACAGTGTTTTCTATGAACTTAGCAATCCATCCTAAGGTTCCTAAGGTTGCCCAATAAGCAATAACAATAGCAAGTTTCTGGGACAAAGTCCAGTCAGAAGGGGCAGCAGCATAAAGTCAGACACCTGAGGTGAGGGATATTGTGCCGATGATAGGCAGGGACCACGGCAAACAGATGTCCATCAGTCAGTGGGGTCTCGCCGAAGGTGAGGCTAGAGTGGGTCTGTAGGGTCTGCTTGGGCTTTCCACTGGAGTGATTCCTCTTCTGACTGGTGAACCCATGGGGTGATACCTGAGACCTTGAGGACAGTAGGGATAGTTAAAACAACAGTGTGGGGCCTTGTCCACTGTGGTTTGAGGGCGTCCTTTGTCCAATCTTTGACCCAACCTGAGTCTCCTGTTTGGAGTGAGTGTACCTATGACCCTTAGGAAACTGGAGCCCTTCCAGTGGTATATTTCTGTAGCTTATTTAGGATGGGCCCCAGTGCCTGAAGCTTTTCTCTTATTTCCTTATCTCCAATCTGATGTAGGTTCCCTGAAAGGCTTCTAGGCACGGGGGAGGCTGTCCATACACCAGTTCGGAAGGGGAGAAGCCTACTGCTGCAGGCATGCAGCGAGTGCCTAGGAGGGCTGGGGTAGCAGATCTGGCCATGGAAAGTTAGTAACCTGGCCGAACTTTGCTAAGGTTCCCTTGAGGCTGCGATTCATCCATTCTACTTTCCCTGAGCTTTGAGGCCGGTAGGCCATGTGGAGCTTCCAGGTGATGTAGAGAGATTTGGTTAAGGTCTGTACAATATCTGCTGCAAACGGGGGTCCCTTGTCACTGTGAATTGTTAATGGCAGACCGAACCTGGGCACAATCTCTCGCAGGAGGACTCTGGTTACTTCCCGGCTCTGTTCCGTCCTGGTCGGGAAGGCCTCAACCCAACTAGAGTATGTGCACGCTGTCACTAGGAGATATTTGTACCCCTCGCTGGGCTGTATGTCTGTGAATTCTATTTCTAGATCTTCACAGGGGGTTGCTCCTATTCTCTGGACCCCAGCGGGGGCCGTGGTGTAGATCAAGCATTATTCTTAGCACACGTTAAGCGCCGTTCACTCCTTGCTCGGCATAGTGCCGTCAGCTCGCTGATGTAGGAGTGCTTCTTGAGGAGGGCCCCTACTGCAGTTTTTCCTAGATGAGTGAGTTGGTGGGACTCCTTCACTAGATGTCCTCCTGTTGCTGTTGGAACGAAGACACACCCATCTGGCATCACCTCCCATCCCTTTTTAGTCAGGGTGGCCCCTCAGCCATGGCCCATTTTCTTTCTTTTTCAGTGTGACTGGGCAGAGGGGCTTCTTCCAGGGGTGTCAGGGCCATCGTGAGGGAAGGGACTTTGTCCCTACTCGCTGCAGTTTTGGCCGCTTCATCTGCCAGACGATTTCTGCGTGCTCTGGGGTCATCTCCTTTCTGGTGTCCCTTACAGTGCCTGCAGAAAGGCAGAAAGATTACTGCTTCCTTTGGAAGCCAGACATCTTCAAGAAATTTTAGTATCTCCTCCTTGTTTTTGATAGCTTTCCCTGAGGCAGTAAGGATATGGCCCCATGCATGTGCACAGTAGTGAAGGCAGATGAGGAGTCAGTGTAGATGTTGACTTGATTGCTTCCCTGAGGGTGAGGGCTCGGACTCAGGCATACAGTTCAGCCCGTTGTGCTGACCATCCAGCAGTTAATGCCTGGGCTTCTAGGACTTCAGTGGTTGTGGTCACTGCATAACCCACTTTCCGGGCACCCTCTTTTAGGTAACAGCCTCCATCCCTGCATAGCATGAGCTCTGGATTCTTTATGACTTGATTCCTTAGATCCGGATGGCTTGCATGGACTTCATCAGTTACCTTGGATCAGTCATGGTTTGGCTCTCCATCTTCCATGGGGAGAAAGGTTGCTGGGTTTAATGTCCTTACTGTCTCGAGGCTGACCCTTGGGTTTTGGCAGAGGCGCCCTGGTATTGTGCTAGCCGAGAGTTGGAAAGAAAGCAGTACCCCTGTGTGTTCATGAGGGACACAACCGCATGAAGGACTTTGACATTAAATTCTTGTCCCAGGGTGAGCTTCTTGGCCTCCTTGATGAGTTGGAGTGTGGCTGCAAGTGCCCTGAGACACAGTGGCCATCCTGCTGCCACGGGGTCCAGTTTCTTTGACAGATATGCAACTGGCCGTTGCCAGGGCTCAACAGTCTAGGTGAGTACCCCGAGCGCTATTTTTTCTTTCTCAAGTACCGAGGGATTTGAAGAGTTTTTCTATATCTGGTAGGGCCAGAGCTGGAGCCTGCCCCAGAACAGTCTTCATCCCAGTGAAGGCAGCTTCTGCTTCCTCAGTCTGGGCAGGGGGTTTGCGATCTGGACCTCCTACAAGATCATAGAGAGGTTTTGCTATTGCTGAGAACCTAGGGATCCAGATGCGGCAGAATCCTGCAGCCCTTAGGAATTCTTGTAGGACTTTTTTTGTCCAAGGCCAAGGCAGAAAGATGATGACTCTCATTCTGTCCGGCCCTAATTCTCTCTTCCCTTGGGTGAGGGGGAAACCAAGGTATTGGATTTGTCTTTGGCAGTTCTCTGCTTTCTTCCATGATACCCTGTATCCCCAGTCTGTCAGAAGCTGTAGGAGGGCCTTGGTGCCCTTAGTACAGTCTTGGGTGTCACTGGCAAGAAGGAAGTCACCCATGTACTGGAGGAGGGTATACCGTGTGGCCTTTCTCGGGAAGCTGGTGAGGTCTGCGATCAGTACTTTGCCAAAGGGGGTTGGTGAATTCTTGGGCCCCTTAGGGAGGTGTGTCTAAGTTATTTGCATCTGATGGCCCATATAGAGTTTAGTCCATTCAAAGACAACTAGTGGCTGGCTCTGGGGAGCTAAGCGGAGACAGAAGAAGGCATCCTTCAGGTCCAGGCAAGTGAACCATCTGGCTGATCCTGGGATTTGGCTGAGGAGGGTGTATGGATTTGGGACCACGGGGTGCAGAGAGATGGTCACCTTCTTGATGGCCCACAGGTCCTGAACTGGTTGGTATCCCATTCCTGGTTTCTTGACTGGCAAGAGTCAGGGTATTCCAGGCTGATTGACACTCACCGGGATGCCTGCCTCCTTTGAGTTTGGTTGGGTGTTCTTGGATGCTGATCTCAGCTTCTTGCGGAAGGGGATATTGCCTTTGTCTTTGGGGTTGGGCTCCCGAGATCAGTTCAACAATGATAGGGGCCCAATTCTGGGCTAGTCCAGGTAGGTTGTCCTTAGCCCATACTGTAGGAAAGGCAAGTCTGAATTCCAGTGGGCTGTTTACTTGTGCCCGAGCACAAAACAACTTTCATTATTCTTCTCTTGGCATGGTGGTCGCTAGTACCAAAGACCCACCTCTTCTTGTCTTGGGTTTAATCAGAGGCTAGTATGCCCAGTGGGTTCAAAAGTTATCTGAGCCCCGAACTTAGAGAGTTACATCTCTGCCCAGGCGGGGGATGGGGCAATCAGGCAAATAAAGGAACTCATGTCATACCTTGTGACCCCTGAGTTCACATTGTTGTGCTTGGCAGAAGGGTTTTGCTTTCATGTATTGCTTTCATCCCAGTGGCTGCAATGAGAGTCGCAGTTCTTGTGCCGAAGGGGGCCACCAAGGAGGGGACAACAGAGTGTTTGGTCCCAGTGTCAACCATGAAAGTCATTGATTGGCCCTCTACTTTCATTCTGACTGTGGGCTCATGAGGGCCAAATAGGAATGAGCCCGGTTCCCTACTTCTGCCAGGCCTATGAGGTCCTCCTCTTGGGGTTCTTCCTTGTAGTGGCTGGGCTTTGGAGCCTTTCCTCTGTTGGGACATTCATTTTCCAGTGTCCCTTTTCCTTACAGCAGGCACACTGGTCTTTTGCCAAGGGGCTTCTGGGCTTCTCCCCTTTTGGTGGTGGGAGCCTTCCTGTCTTTGCATTGTCCTTTTCCCTCAGGGACGAGGAGAGGAAGCTGACTTTTTTCTTAATTTTCTTTTCTGCTTCCCTCTCAGCTGTGACCTCCCTGTTCATGAAGAAGTTATCAGCAACCTCTGTTAGCTGGGTGATGTTCATCCCTGCAAATCCCTCCAATTCCTGGAGTTTCTTCCTGATGTCTGGGGCGGCTTGAGCCATGGAGGAGGGGTTTACCGTTTGTTGGCTGTACCGTGCCTCGGGGCTGAACGGTGTGTACACCTGATAGGCTACGCACAGTCTTTTGTAGTAGTCCCCGGGGGACTCCACTGGTTGTTGAGTGACCGTGTATATCTGGCCATGTTCGTGGTTTCTTTGCTGCTGCTTGGGTTCCCTGGAGGAGGGCTTCTTGGTATCGGTGGACATGGGCCTGTCCTTCATCCTTGTTGAAGCCCCATGTGAGGTGCTCCTTGGGTGCTGCTGTTCTAGCCCAGGCAGCAGGGTCAATAACTCCCACTGGTGCACATTCCACTAGGTACTGTTGTGCTCCTCTCGTTAGTCTTCTTTCCTCCATGTTGAACAGGGTGCACAGTAACCGTTGGCTGTTCCCGGGCTGGCCAGTGGGTCTGGAAAAGGGATTCCATAAGGTCTATCATAGCTTGTGGTTTTTCAGAGTAAGAAGGGGTTTTGTGCTTCCAGTTGAGGAGGTCAGTGGTGGAGAAAGGTTGACAGTACATCATGGAATGTCCAAGTTGGACCGTCCTGTCTTCGTCACATCTTTCAGTTTCCTGTGCCTCCCATACCAGCATCTGGAGGGCACTTGCACCTGGGGCACAGTCTGGCCTCCAATCCTGGAGAAAATCATCCTTTGGGCCTGGGGGCACTGGTGGATTCTCTGGACCTGAGGGTGTCAGAGAGACTGGTGGCGGTGGATTGTCTGGAACTGAAGGGTCTGGAGCAGTGGGCTTGGGGGTTCATATGGAGGGGGCAAGATCAGTTCATCATCAGGATCTCTGGCTATGATCTGCGGAGCCTGGGACTTCCGTTGGTTCTCTTTGGGCCACTTAGATGCGGCAACTAAGACCCTAGCCTGTTCCTGTCTGTTGCAAGAGAACAGCTCCCAAGGGGGAAGGGTCTGGGTAATTTCCAGCCAGGAGTCCATGTATGGAAACTGATCAGGTTGTCCTGGGTCCCTGGTTATGACTTGCCACACTCAACAGACTGTTGGGACCTGTTGGGACCTGTTGGGACATCCAGTGTCCCTTCTGAAGGCATCCAGCATCAAAGGTAGGCCACTCTAACTCACATAGGGTTCTCAGCTTGCCAGGATACATCTAACTCCATAGTCTCCCAAACACCCCTTCTTGAAATTGTTGATCATGGTTTCTAGGACTGTCAATTTGCTCTGCCCTGATCCCATGGTGATGTTTCCCATGTGTGGTAGCGTAGAGACAGACAAATGGTGGTACCCCTCCAAAAGAGAGACCAGTTTGATGTCTGTCTCTGCATTCCTGTAGGAGACTTGGGTGCTTCTTGGCCATAGCAAGTCTGTATAATCACTGGACTGGTGTCTTGAAGGGGCTTGTCTTAGATATTATGAGGTCACTGTAGAAATAGGTTAGGGCTCATTTGGACTCTGTAGGCTTCTGGGGACCTTTAGGGTGCCCTCCTGTGGAGCCACAGAATCAGTCCACCTGACAAGGCCAGATAAACTGCACCTTCACTTATGCATTCACTCCAGAAGTTATTATAGTCCCCCCCCCCCACCCTAGGAGGCCCTGAACTGTGGAATTCCTTTCTTTTTGGAAATTCATTCCTGTCCCCCTTTTTGTGGGTTCCAGACCTGAGGGACCTCCCTCCTTCTCCCCGCTGGGAGTCCCTACCTGTGAGACCTCTAAGAGGACTCTGGGAGGTGATCAGTCTTCCCTTCCACTCTGACAGGTGGGCCTGACTGGGTCCTGGGGCCCCAGGCCTCACCTGGAATCCTAATTCTGGACCAGGTCTTCACCTGCCAAGTTGCCTTTGAGTCTCGAGGGAACAGTGGAGTGGGGCTGGTCTGAGGTGACCTGATGGGAGACTGCTGAAGATTAAGCAGGGCATGCCTTTTCTGTTATGATCCCTCATTCCATCACTGGCCCAGCATTGCCCCCAAACCCCCAAACTGCAACAATGGGCCAGTGCGGTTGGGTTTCCCTATCAGGGAACCAAATGTTATGGAACCTGGACTGGATCCTGGCAGAAGAACCAAGTGGCACTTAGAGACCTTGGAGGATTGGAGGTTTATTTGACACTGGCAGGCTCAGAGGAGAATGATCTCCAAAGGTCAGAGCACCGAGCACAAGCAGGGAGGTGAATTTATACCCTTCTATTTCCGCATACTTGGTACCTTTGGCATGTGCTGGAAACTGGGTAGGGAAGAAGAACCCAAAAGGGCTTTGAGACAGAAACTGGAATTCCCTTGCTGGTTTTGTCAGCCATCTTAGCATACAGTTTTTTCCTTATCAATAATGTGTGTAGTAGGAGGGATTATTAGCAGCTAGATATAATAGAAGAAAGATCATATAATAGAGTGGTAAGATCATTGAAATTAGAGCCAGGAGCCTGGGTACTACACCTACATCTTTACCTCTGAGATCTCCCTGAGCCTTAATTTCTGTATCTGTACCTAGCACATTTTATATCAGATATCTTACAGGGTTAAGATGAGCTCATACATGAAAAAAAGTATTGTAAACAGTAAAAGTTACATAATACAAATTATAATATACTAATATGTATGGTGTAACTGTAGCAATTTGAGTATGTACTTCATTAAAACTACCATCTTCTCTGTCTGGCTATAGCCATCCTGGTTGGCTCAGTCAGTGGAGCATGCGACTGTTGATCTTGGGATTGTGGGTCAAGACCCATGTTGAGTGTAGAGGTTACTTAAAACTAAAATCTTAAAAAAAGGGTCATCTTTTTTTTTTTAAGGGTCATCTTTTGAGGTAGCCTAAATTGTAAATTATTCAGCCTCTTTCTGAGTCTGTGGTTTACGGGTTTGTACTTATTTGCATGATTCCTTTAAAAAGAAATGTTAAAAAAAATTGAAGCTGATGTTCTTTGTGACAATTCAGAGTGGGTTTGTGGTATATGTGGCTTCTAGGGCACTAAGCTGCTGTCTCCAGTATTGACCGTCTTTTGTGAGCTCATTAGCTACCGTTTTGGTAAAAGCTGCTTTGATCTGTGATGAGAGTACTGCATTAAAAGGGCATTAATGTTGGAAATCTACACTTTGGTCAGTTCATTAAAATGCACTCTTAACAAAAATGCAATATGAATTTGCATTGCAAAGGATAACTTATTTCTTTTTAAAACTCTTGAAACCAGGTAATTTAATTATGCCTCTGCCATAGCCTTTTATCTTCCTCTGCAAAGGAACTCTGTCTCCTCTGACACCTCATACTGGAAGCTGGTCTTCTGATCCTTGGAATTAATTAACATGCAAATACTTGTCTAGAGATGTGGAAACGCTGCTTTTTGATTAGCATTTAAATGTCATTCTTAATGGTGTCAAATTGACTCTTTTTAAGGGAAAATTAAAGTGGTATAGTTACCTCTTGATTATTTCCTAGACCATGTTATTGGTATTTCTGATTATCTGGTCTTAGTGGGAGCTTTAATCTTCTACTGTTCAGGCCAAACTTAGTCAGATACAAGACTATACTTGATGGCTGCACAGTCAAGCTCTGGCCTTCCAGTGCCTACAGTTTCTAGATAGGCTTATTTACCATATCCTGCACTGCTTCTCAGTAACATGTTTATTTATGTTGGAGTAGCACCTGCAGGAACTGTTAGCAACAAGTCCAAGGTACCTGGGAGCGAAGAGGGGTGCGTAGAGGGGCCTTGATAGCAACTGTGTGATAAAGAATAAAGAAGATGAGCTTTGGAGTGAGATATTCAAATAGGTTTAAAAATCTTGCCTGTGCCACTTTGAAGCTCTGTGACCTTGATACATTACTTCCCTTCTCTGAGACTCAATTTCCTCATCAATTTCCTAAAATGTAAATAGTAATATCTACCACTCAGGTTTTTGGGAAGGTTAAAGGTGATCATGTATGTAAGGTTCTACAGAGTGAGAGTAGACTATCTGCTCTAACCGAGAACCCCCAAATCTCAGTGGTTTGACTTAGCTTATTTCCTGCCTTGTGAGGGACGGAGGAAGGGCCCTACTCCACGCAGACATTCAGTGACCCGTACTTCTTTCATCCAGTAATCCTGACATTCCCCAAGGCCTTGGGACCCGTCATCAGATCATCTGTCTCCAGCTGGCCGGAGAGGGAAAATCCTAAGCCTGGGAGTGACACAGAAGGCTTTACAGGGCAGGCTGGGGTTGGTGCACCTCCTTTTACTTATTTCTCAGTGACCAGAACTCAATTCCCTAGACACACTGACTTTCAGGTTAGCCCAGGAAATGTGTGTGTCAGAAGGAAAACAAAATGAGTCTGTTTGGTGAACACATAGTCCTCCACTTCAAGCATCCAGTAACATTTGTTGAGTAAATGACAGAAGGAAAGAATGGATTTTCTGTGGACTCTGAAAGCGTGAGAGCTAATAGAGAGCCTTAGCAGTGGTCATGTTTTACTCTCTGTTTCTGTAGAGGAGGAATCTGAGGACCTGGGAATTTAGTGGTCTGCCCAGTTATTAGTGACAGCACTAGAACTTAAACCCATTTTTCCCAAGTCCTGTTATTTATTCTGCATTTAATTATTTGGAACATCATTCTTTATTTTCTGCCACAGTGTTGCCCTTTTCTTTTGGCATATGAAGATGGAGATTTAAAATAGATGTTATTCAGGGGATGCCTGGGTGGCTCAGTAGGTCAGGTGTCTGCCTTCAGTTCAGGTCATGAATCCCAGGCCCTAGGGTAGAGTCCTGCGTCGGGCTCCTTGCTCAGTGGGGAGCCTGCTGTTCCCCCTGCTTGTGCTCACTTTCTTTCTCTCTGACAAAGAAATAAATAAAATCTTAAAAATATATGTTATTCTGGTCATTATTGGTAGACTTCAGTTTTCTTTGGAAGGAAGAATTTGCTACTTTAGGGTAATGGGATGGATGGCTAGAGGCTCTATAGCTTGTCAGTATTTTGTACTGACAGTGACTTAATCTTCACTCACGCACTCCTGTGTTTGAGCTGTCTTTCTTAAGCCCCCTTCTATGTATATGGAATTCTGCAAGGCAGTGTGGATGGAGCAGTGATTAAGACAGAAACATTCGCAACCTAAGGAAGGTGTCAAATATTTAATCAGTAATTAGTATATAAAATGAGAGCTCAGTGGAAGCAATAAGGTAGAAGTGACCAGCTGCTGCGGTAGGAGGGACAGGGAGTAAGGACAGCTTCATGGAGGAAGGAGGTATTTGAACTGGATCTTAAAGAATGAGTTCATTTATTGCTCTGATCTGCTCTGAAACATTCACATTTGTATTTCTGTAATCTGTGTAGATAACGCCGGCTGGTGTTAACTGACTGTACATTAGAAAAAATGGGGAGAAGAACTCAAACACACAGATCAAAATCCTGATCAAGTCTCTTGTATAAAATGAGCATTTAGCACCCATTTTTGCCATTGATAATTTTTGTCAGTTATCATTTTGCCAAGTTTTGTTTTTTTTTTTTAAAGATTTTATTTATTTATTTGACAGAGAGAGATCACAAGTAGGCAGAGAGGCAGGCAGAGAGAGAGGAGGAAGCAGGCTCCCTGCTGAGCAGAGAGCCCGATGCGGGACTCGATCCCAGGACCCTGAGATCATGACCTGAGCCGAAGGCAGTGGCTTAACCCACTGAGCCACCCAGGCGCCCTCATTTTGCCAAGTTTTGATGAGTAGATAATTATGTAAGACAACCTTTGGTACTGGTCAGTCATCATCAACAAATAGTTTATTGTTTGCCAGCAGGTTCATCCTTCTATGCCCGATGGGCTTTGCGTAATTTTTGGTTAGAAGAGTTTGTAGAGGCAGGGGTGAGGCAGGGGTGAGATGCAGGAATTATCAGAAAATGGAATCAGTGGGAGGAGTGGGCACATGCTCCCACCACAGAAAAGGCACAAACATGGGTATAGGTTTGGATTTAGGAGTTGATTTTTGCAAGTTTTCTCTTACAGAAAGAATTCAATACAAAAAGGATATAAAATGCAAAGTAATTGTCCCTTTCTCAAACCTTTGAGTATCATGAAAATAAACAGATTTTCTGGACATTTTATGTGAACAAAGAAACACACACAGATACATGCTCTTTTATGTAAGTGAACTTATTACACATATTCATTTTTCTGTAATCTCTTATTTATGTAGCAAAGCTTTTTATATTACTACATAGTTCTACCTTATTATTCTTATTTTAATAACCAATGGCATAGTCATCCATACTGTATTGCTTTTCCATGATTCTTATTGAACCATTTTTAAGTTTTTTTTTTCCCTTAACCCTTTGCTATGTATTGTACACTCTGCTTCAGACAACATCCTTGTAGCCACCCACAGACTTTTTGTAGAGGGATTTTTTTGGTAGAGTACTTGAAATGGAGTTCCTAGATCAAAGAGAACATGTATTTAAAAGTTTGATAGATGTTGGGGAATTGTCCTCCAGAAAGACTGTACTTATTTTCATTCTATCCATGGTGTATGTGAATTTCTTTTCCTAAGTATTTTTCTTTTTAAAGAGGATCCTGGTCTCTGGGTCAGAGAAGAGGCAAAGAGTCTCGAGAGAGCCTACTAAAAATAAGTGGTGGCCAAGGAAATGAAAGTGTTCACACAATGATTTGTATGTAACAGCATTATTCATAACAGCCAAGAAGTGGAAATAAACCAAATAGTCAGCAACTGTTGAATCGATAACCAAAATATGGGCTATACGTATAATGGAATATTATTCAGCAATAAAAGGAATAAGGTACTACTGTACACTATAATGTGGATAAACTTTGAAAGCATTATGGTAAGTGAAGGAATCAGTCACAAGCACCATACATAGTTATTTATTTGTAAAGATTTTATTTATTTGAGAGGGAGAGAAAACATGAGCAGGGGGAGGGACAGAAGGAGAAGCAGACTTCCCGCTGAGTAGAGAGCTCCCTACAGGGCTTGATCCCAGGACCCAGGGATCATGACCTGAGCCGAAGGCAGACGCTTAACCAACTGAGCCACCCAGGCGCCCCTTACCATACATACTTATATAAAATGTCCAGAACAGGCAAATCGATAGAGGCAGAGAGGATATAAGTAGTTGCTTAGGGTAGGGACCTGGGGGCGGGAAGATTTGGGAAGTGACTGTTAATAGGTACAGGGTTTCTTTTTGGGGGCCTTGAAAATATTCTCTATAATTAGATTGCAATGGCTGTACAACTCTGTGGGTATACCAAAAACCACTGAATTGCATATTTTAAATGGGGGAGTTTTATGGTATGTGAATTAATTTATCAGTAAAGCTGTTGAAAATTGAGTGGTTGCCGAATTCATGGAATAGGCGGAAAAGGATGGTGATGTGGTTATTATCATGGGCTTATGACACAGGCAGAAAGACCGAGTTGTAGCAGTGTAGCAGGGAATTTGGATGGGGAGAGTATATCTCTGGACGATGCTGAAGTGTGTTCAGGTGGCCCATGCTACAGAGGTGGATGGTGGGGTTTCTCCACCAGCAGAATGGAGACAAGGGGCGGTTAATGCCATGCCCTAGTTAGGGTGAGAATGGGGATTAGTACACTGAATTACTGACTCCTTGTCCTTGTTCAGTCCTTCCGAATATACAGAAGATACTGTTCTTTGTTGACCTAGAAAAGCCTGCGGCGCTCCAGCATTTGGAAAAGGAAGGTCAGAGAGAGGAAGCTGAGCTCAGCTGCTGAGTCAAGGAGAAGGGGAGGAAGGCCTAGGGTCACAAGGACAGCGAGGCCCTCCTTTGTGAATAAGAGCAACTAGTCCATTTTAAATTCAGCAATTAAGCTTTTTCTACATAGTGGAAGTGACTGTTCTTTTGGAACATGTTTGCTAGCAAATATGATAAGAATGTTTAGAAGGAATTTATCATTTAAGTGGCCTCTGAGTTGTGTTGATTGATAAAATGAGCTTAAGGGAAAGATAGTTAAACTTACAGTAAACACTGAAAGTTAAAGGTAAATCAGTATACCAGTTTTCTTTGTAATCATGGCTTTTTTAATGCCTTCTTTACTTCTCTTAGTTCCCCCGTCATCATGGCTCTATAGCACAGATTAGATTAAAATGTAACATCCCAGAACCTTCTTAATTACTTTCAGGTCTGAAGTGAGCATCAGAGAGAAGTGAGGTAGGTCTCCATGGTTCCATTTTGGAGGGTGATCTTTTCAGGTAGCTACTACTGGTTTACCAACAGTTTGCTTTTAGAAGCCCAGGACAGCCTATGCATGGGTCAGGACTGACCTAAGGGCAAAATTATTTTGTATCAGTCTGAAGTATGGGGTCTCCCGATCAGGCAGAGACTGGTGGCCCTGGTGGTGAGAGAATTCACTCAAGACAGAACAAAGGAGATAGAAATTGTATTGACTATCCCACAAGGGAGCGGAGGGCAGGACAGCAAAGCAGAGATTGTCTGCCAGGAGGAAGCGGTGGGGTCATAGTTAAAGGGAAGGTGAGGAGGTATGGGAACATGGAATTTTCCTCTTTTGGTACCTGTGTCCTGGTGTAAGTAGCCCAGTGGTCAGCTAGGGCTTATGGATATTTTGAGGTAGGTTGCCTAATGGGCCTGTTTTCAGCCAGGGGGTTGGAGTCAGTGTGGGCCCTTCTTCCTTATTTAGCTTTCCATTGTTCAAGCTTGTTGCCTAAAAGCTGCTTCTTCAAGAAGGCTTTTTCTTGGTCACTCTATTCCATTCACTGCACAGAATAGGCTTTATTCTCCAAAACTTCATTTAAGAATATACCATAAAGGGGCGCCTGGGTGGCTCAGTGGGTTAAGCCGCTGCCTTCGGCTCAGGTCATGATCTCAGAGTCCTGGGATCGAGTCCCGCATCGGGCTCTCTGCTCAGCAGGGAGCCTGTTTCCCCCCTCTCTCTCTGCCTGCCTCTCTGCCTACTTGTGATTTCTCTCTGTCAAATAAATAAATAAAATCTTTAAAAAAAAAAAAAAAAGAATATACCATAAATATGAAACTATTAGCCTTTGTACTTGAATAGGATATTAACAGGAATCTTAACAACTTGTCAGCCTTTGCAAGAAATAACTATTCTTCTGATTTTATTTTGACTTGCTAAAGAACCTTTAGCACTGAGAGAAATTTCACTTGGTAATTCAGAGCATGAGGGAAGGAAGAGACTGATTCTGGCACATGCACACTAGTTGAATAACTAACTGGTGGATATTTTTATTTCTATTTCTATTCTTAGTCTATAGCCTGTAGTTAACTAGGGAGTAACTAAGCTCAGTGATATTTATCACACTTGGAGATCTTAGTTTGAATACGTTGGTATCTAGACCTCTAGGAGAACTTAAGTTATGTTTAGTTGATTATTGAAAGGCACACCCTCTTCTTAAGGAATTCCCTCTCAGTAAACAAAGAATAAAATTTGAACAGATTAAAATGCAAGATAATCAAAATTGCTCTTTATTTCTGTGAGCTAAATCTTTAGCCACTATGCATAGCCACACAGAGTTTTTGGTTGGTTTTGGTTTGCTTTACTTTTTGGGTTGTTTCTCCTAAATACGATTTAAAGGTAACATCTATGGCATGTATTAGAATTCCTCCTTGTGTTCTTGTGGTAGGATTCTGGAAGTTGTAATGAATTCACAGGAGCACTCAAGAATGTAAGAAATTAGATGCCAGTCATATCTCCATTTTAAAAAATAACAAAAAACATACAAACAAAACAAAACAAAAGAATGTAAAAGCAAGGTTTCTACCATTTGCTGAGTTGGGGGTATAAACTTTGATTCCATTGCCAACCCTCTTAAAATTGTGACTGTGAACTGTGGTGACTTTACTTCAGAGCACAGCTGGTTCTTTTGGCAGTGGCACCAAAACATTTTAATTCTGCCTGAACAACTGTTATCGTTCAGTGTAGACAAGTGAGTAAGCGTCTTACTTTGCTGGTGGTGATACTGCACATGCTTAGATTTAGTGAAATGTCAAAATTGCCACAAGCCAAGATATAGTCGTGGATGAGAACTTAAACTTTTTCTGTGTCTGCTGAATGTTTTAATCCATGGAGAGCAAAAGTCTCTGTCATTTTCTTTTTTAAACCACAGATGGAGGAAGCAAGGAGATAGAAATATTCTTGTGAACTTAATTCTAGCCAACTGTTAGTGAAGTGGAATTGATTAAAATCTTGGGAGGCAGTTGCCGTGATCATGTTGTTTTGTAACTACAGAAGAAATGAGAGTTGGATATAACCAAAGAGTTAACGGTAACTTCTGGAAAATATAGAGAAAGGGTAGTTATTTTTCAATGTCCAGAGCCTTGAAAAGAGGGCACTACAAAAAGAGAAAGGGAGAAAGAGAGAAGGAAGGAAAGAAAGGAACAATCTGAGGGCAAAAGCACAATTTTTTTTTTTTTTTTTTTTTGGATGAAGAAGAAAAAGGGAGGGGACCACTTTAAGAACAAGGAAGTTTTTAGTGAGCTCGGATAGTAAGAGAACATGTACCCAAAGAGAAGCACATGCTCAACGACAATTCAGAAGAGTGATATAAAACTCGTAAGAAAATATCTGTAATGCTCAAGTTCAGACTGAGCTAAGGCTGGAGAAAATGCTACAGACAACAGAAAAGGGCTCTTGAAAAGCTGTGTTCAAAACAAGAAGAACAAGTAAAGGCTAAGCTCGTTGCTCGGGGGGAATGGAATAATGTTAACATGACGAAAAGCAGACCTACTCAACTATTTGGCTTCTCTCTTTATCAAAGAGAGTGATCTCCAAACTGGAATGTGTAACATAAACAAGGCTCAGAATAAATTGAAGCACACAAGATTGGGGATGATAAGGACAGTTACAACTACAGTTTGTTGAGTTTCCACTCAGGACTGAGTACCAGGAAGGAGAACTTAGTTATTTTTCTTCATAGTGCTTACAGCAGCTGTGTGAGGTAAGTATTGTTTTCAACCTTATTTCAGAGGCAAGAACACTGAGGCCCAGGAAGATTTAATAAGCCTGAAGCTACACAGCCATGAAATGATTAGCTTAGACTCCGCTCCAAGCCCGACTGGCTTCAGAGTTTGGCTCTTGACTGGACCCCCTGACTCCCATGCCAACAGCACCTAAGAGTTTTCAACAGGATTGTGTCTTTAGCTTAATTTATATCGTAAGACACAGAAAGAAACGAACAAAACCTCGTAGATGTTAGTGAAGAGCCATAGTGTGTAATCACAGGGAAAAGAAGGAAAATGGAATATCAAAATGATAAAAAAACAGATAAAGACTGTCTTGATTTCTTTTTTGAAGGCTCACTTTGAGCTATCTAGAACAAATTGCTTGATACTGGCCGTTGGGATTGTACTATGCAGGGAAACAGCTGTAAATGAAAGTACGGGTCCTCAGAAGGCGGCATGCCCAAGTAGACCCTAACCTTCTTCCTTTCCTTGCTTCCTTGCTATTTTTAAAAAAGATTTTATTTATTTGAGAGAGAGAGAGAACACAGGGATGGGTAGAGGAAGACAGAGAATCTCAAGCAGCCTCCCCGCTGAGCACCGAGCCCCATGTGGGGGCTTGGTCGCACGACCCTGAGATCATGACCTGAGCTGAAATCAAGAGTCCAACACCCAACTGAGCCATCCAGGCGCCCCTCTTCCTTGCTATTTAACTGGTAACACTAGCATTTGTTAGAGGATTCCGTATAGCTTATAAACAAGTTGAATTAATCTAGGCTCAGCTGGGGAGATTCATATTTAATTGAACTACTTTACGCACATTATTGATTTTAGATAGACAGGCTTTATTGAAATCAAAATATCACGTTTGCGGCATTCCCCCTATCTGTCCATATAGCAACTCTGTCAAAAAAGGAAATGAAGTTTTTTGGCCCGAGTTATTCGTGGTAAACCCCAGGCAATTCCTGGTATTTATTGCCTTGTAAGTGATTATGAATTGTCTGTGTCAGCATTCCTCCAGCCGTTTTCTGAAGAACTCTGAAGATGCTGGAAAAGTTAATAGGTGTCATCTCCTGAGAGCACAGTTTGGGAAATGCTACTCTGTGTAATAATTTGTTGTTCAGTTTTGCTGGGGGTAGGCATTAAGTTCTTTATCTATGATTTAGGGAATCAGACATATCCATCCTTTTCAAAATGTGGATTGTTTTGGATTGCTTTGTCTTTAATTTTTCAGAGTATTCTACATCTTTACATATAGCTATCAGTTAATTTAGCATCCTAAATAGAATTCATCTTGGCTTGGTAACCTGAACTTCTTTAAAGGAATCAGGCATATTCTTTCTTGTTTTATATTTAATCTCTATTTTATACTTTATTTTCTGGGATTTGAGAAGGAATTAGACAGTATGTATAGTGTCCAATAGCTTAAGTTTGGAGCAGTCAATTTGAAGTTACATCTCGTGATTTTTCACATCAAAATAATGATGTACTTTCTAGTAATTTGGAAGGTTCAAGCAGAGATTATATTATATCTGTTAGGGATATAAAGAGGAGATTCGTATGCTGGATGGGTTTAGAGAAGATGACCTTCTACCTCTAAGAGTCATGATTATAGACATCTCTGTTTCATACATAGTCAAAAATAGAGTAGCTCTTGGGTATTGTCAAAGTCTTGGAAGTCAAAGACTATTTTGTTATGGTACCATTATTATCCAAGAAAAGCAGGAGCAGTCTCCCTTTTTGAAGAGTAATTGCTGACTTGGTTATTCAAGGGGGATGGGTGGTTGGACAGTGGAGCTATTTTATGGACCCTCTGGTTTATTCTAGTGAAATGATTAGTTGTCACCACCGCCTGCTCTTCCAATAGCACTATTTTAAGTGGTTTTTATTGATTTTCAAGGAAGAGAAGTTAAATTTTGGTTAGAAAACTACATATAACCTGATTGTGCCAAGATTAAAACTCTGCAGAAGTTGGAAATAAAATGAAGTTTTATTTCATTTTGTTCTATAGGTGGATTGGAAGCAATTCTTGTGAAATTTTTGTCTTATAGGTGGATTGGAAGCAATTCTTGTGAAATTTTTGCCAGGACAAAGAGCTGCAGTGTTCACTTTTTCAAAACAAGCAGTGGTTCTTTGAAAATAGCTCATTTCCCCACAGTAATGAATAAATCAGTAATGGGATTAACAGGATTGTATTTTATTGTTGAAACAAAACATTGTCAGAAGTTAAAGCTGGTATTCAGACCAGACTGAATGAACTTAGTGACAACATCAGCATTTAAAGAGTATAACAGCCCCCCACCAAAACAAACAAACAAAAACCCCTTCTTGATCAAGTGCATATAAAATATTTTACACACCCAGCCCCAAAAAGAATGTAACGGGGAATAGTTTTATGTTTAGTACACATGTGGTGTTTAACAATATGAAATGAACAAGGGACTGGAAAAGTATGACTGTTGAATAAATTGGACAAAGAATAATGTAGGGGAAAACATTATATGGTCTTGTTTGACTATAAAATTATGGGACACTGATTATGATGGTACTGAAGTTATGAAATCTTTAATAGGATTTTGTCACCTTTCATTTCTATTCCAAAGTACTTCATAGTGGTGATCATATGAGTGTTATAAAAATGTGTTCAGGTGTCTCCTTCCTAATAGATTGTAAGGGATGCCATTATAGGCTATGTCTTAGTCACCGCTGTGTTGTTCTTATGTAGCCACTAGGCTGATGATCTCAAAGCTCCAAGGGGACCACTGTGTCAAGATGGTCCCCTCTCTCACATCTCCTCAAAACTCTGCAGTCTTCTTAGCCAAGTTCTGTGGCAGTAACATGTTGAATGAACAAAGGGAGGAATAAATGAACAGGTAAAGCATTTTGTACTGGCAGACCCTTTTGGAAGTAGGACCGGCCAGTACAGGCATTGGTATCCTATGTAAGTGTGGCACGCAGGCACTGTTTCCTGGGACTTGTGATATGACTGCAGTCTTGCCTTCCTTTCTGGCTTCTTTTGAAGCCTTTCCTGGGGTCCTCCCCATTCTAAGATACAACAGCTGGTGGTTGGTCTCCTTTTCTCTCTTACTCTCTTTCATCTCAGTATTTTTGGACTACCTCATATATGCCAAGTATATAATATATCTAATCATATATGATGCTCTTAGTTAAAAAAAAAAAAACACTTTACTGGTATAAAAACAAAGACACAGAGAACTACCTTACATATGCTCACACACAGATAAAAAGAAAGTACCAGGTTTGACCCAATTGTCCATGGTTCTAAATCTCACATTCCTTCTGTTATACTCTGTAGCCTCCCTCGATTGTGCCCCATCTTTGCCCTTTCATTTCTCTCTGACATCCCTGTCCTCCCTCATCTCCTGTTCCCTCACCCAAAAGACAGTCTGAGGTAGATCCTTGGCATACCACTTTTCAAAGGATCCCCAAACTGTGCTCATCCTATATGATGTCCCCAGTGCTCAGCCCTGTTTAACTCTTTGGTCAACACTAGGCCATTTCCCACTTTGTTTATCAGACCTTACTTGGTCTTTGTGTTTCCTGTTTCCAGAACAGCTCTGAACACTGTGGAGGAATTCTTCTTTCTACCAGGCCAACTGTGCCATTCTCCTCTGATCTATTTCATGGTAACTCCCCCCATTTTCTTCCAGAGAGGCAGCATTGAGCAGTGGCTGAAATTATGGGTTCTAGAGTCAGAATGTCAGGGTTCAAATGCTGACTTTTCCTTCTCCTGGCTGTATGACCTTGGATGAATTACCTCAGTGTCTCAACTTCCTCACCTGAAAAGGGAAGATGAGAAAGTGCCACCCTCACGGGATTGTGGATTATAGATTTAATCCACAAAAATATGCCCTTAAAGTTAAAAAGCCCAGAGTCAAATCCTTGATAAATGTCAAGTGTTGTTTTGAATAAAGACCAAGAGCCTCACTCATAGTTTCAGGCTCATTCCCGAATTGCTTGGGTTTTCTCCATCTTTTGATTTCTTTTTTCTTTCTTTCTCTCTCTCTTTTTGAAGATTCTATTTATTTGAGTAAAAGAGAGAGTGGACTAGTAGGGGGAAGGGTAGAGAGAGAGGGACAAGCAGACTCCCCACTGAGTGAGGAGCCCGATGTGGGGCCCAATCCCAGGATCCTGAGATCATGACCTGAGACGAAGTCAGATGCTTAGCCAACCGAGCCACCCAGGTGCCCCTGAACTTCTGATTTCTATTCATTCCTCCCTCCTCTCTGGCCTTCTGTGTCCTGCCTGTTCCTCCAGTCTGTGGTAGTCTGTGACATAGGCTTTGTCTACTCCCGAGCCTGGACCTCATCTTCCACCTGCATCCCACAGTCTGGATTGGGTTGATCTTCCCTGTCCACTTCTGTCTGCTGGTCTCCCTTACAGAGCTTTCGGAGCCTTCAAAAGTCCCTTTCCCTTCGTGAAACCTTTCTTACTAAGAGGGAGAGGAGTGAGTAATTCCCCTGCTTGTACGTTTTCTGAACATACCACATCACCTCACCAAAACATAGTATGTATCACTGTGAAGTGTGTTTGTGAAAAGAAAATCATTTGATTTCCCTCTTTGTCCTGTACCTGATTATGTGCTTAGAAGATCAGTGTTCATTTAGGACAGGGTACTTTTCTCTGTGTCTGTTCTGAGCCCATAGCTCACAGAGAATATAGGCTCTGACTTCACAGGCCACTCTCCCAGTGGCACTTGCACCTGTGATGAGTAAAGTCCTGACTCGGAGAAGAGGTCATGTAGAAACACCTATCCACTGAAAACCTAACCCCTAACCTGCATTCTGAAAATCGGTGTTTAATGCTTTACTCAGATCCAACATTTGAAAAGTCCCCTAAAACTTGCTCGTCTTGCATCGGGGATATTTAATTTCTGCTAACTAAAGATTTTTTTCCTCGGGGTAGATATAGAAAACACTGGGCTTCTTCCCAGCCTTCCCCCTCTTCTCTCAAAAGCTTTCATATTTACCCCTGTATATTGTTTGACCATACCTTGCGCTTCAGGCCCTGTGTGGGAGGAATGACTTTCCTAGTCACATGGTAGGAACTGTTCTGGATCCTTAAGAAAAAACTGCTACTGAATAGTGCCTAGTCTTCTCCTTTGAAAGGATGACAAAAATTATAGTGGTTTTGCCTGTCATTTAAAAATAAACAGACTCTGAACTTGTCTGGATTTATTGGCTTTACGGAACCAGACTGAAAGTACACCATGCACCAAATTGTGGCAGAACAAATTCTTCTTTAGGACATTTATGGTAGGTTGGGCTTTTCTTTCTTTCTTTGTGTGTCTCATTACTGGCAATGATTTCTGAAGCATCAAGCATTTTCCACCTTTGTATAAAATTAAGCAAAGGCAGACTCTTAGTGGCCTTGAATTACTTCTCCTCTCTGTGTTGAATCAAATCCTTGTTGTGACTGCCTTATGGTGTCCTAGACAGAGGTGGGTGGGTTTTCCTAAAGAGCAGGGAGTAGTCTATAAAGCATGCATTTTGGATGCCAACAGGCCAACCTCTTTTACCTCAATGAATAAATCAGTTCCTTCAATGAAGGAATGCAGGCATTTAAGGAAAATTGTGTGTCTGTAAGATTAGTTGTGAACGTAGAATGTTTGTTAATGGAGAAGATGGGGATATTGCTTGAGCAGCTGCCCTTCCTATTACTAGATGTTAACATTTTAATTTTACTTTAGTGTTCAAACTGATCTCTCAAACATAATTGCATTTGAACTACACAGCAATCATGTGAAGTCGGTAGGGAAGGTGTTATTATCATACAGGGAATCCTTCCCAAAGAAACTGGAGCTGATCATGTTGGCTTCGATCTCCTGACTAAACCAAAATGGTGGTCTTTCCATTCTTTTTTTTTAATTATTTTTTTAAAGGTTTTTATTTATTTATGTGACAGGTAGAGATCACAAGTAGACAGGGAGGCAGGCAGAGAGAGAGAGGAGGAAGCAGTCTCCCCGCTAAGCAGAGAGCCCAACATGGGGCTCGATCCCTGTACCCTGAGATCTCAACCCAAGCTGAAGGCAGAGACTTTAACCTGCTGAGCCACCCATGTGCCTCTGGTCTTTCCATTCTAAACACAGTGATTTTCCCCACTAGATTAGGGAGTCTCACACTTGACTATTCAGAAGGCCTGGCATTGGGATGAGAAATTCACATTTTTGTCACACACCCCAGGAGACTGATGGTGATACAGGTGTGTGTTGGCCGACACTTTAAAAAACCCACTCTATGCCATGTATCTTGGGTTTCAGCCTCTTTTTATTAAGTGTGATGCTTGGAAAATATCAGTTTTAAGGTGGCACGTTTAACATGGAGGATTGAAAAGTTCATTTAAATGTGTCAAAATCCACAGTGATACACAAAGTTATGACAACATTGTTCATAATAGTTGAAGACTGGAAACCTTCCAAATATCCATTGCCAGGGGAATGGTTGAATGGCCAAATGGTACACTCATAAAGAGGAATAATATACATTTATAAGAAGGAACCAGGAAAACCTGTATCTTTCCATGAAGTAATTTTTAGGGTCTATTGTTAAGTGATAAAAATAAAATGAAAAAAGTATTTATAGAGTATGCTATTTGCAGTGTAAGGAAGAAAGGAAAATACAAATATATTTATGTATAATAATATGTAATTATTAATATAGTAAAAATAATATTTACCTCTATATATGTATAAACACACACAGCCTATACCTCAGGGTGTTTGGTTTCTTTTGGTTTTTTTGGGTTTTTGGTTTTTCCCATGGAGTATATTTGGGCACATCTGGGGCAAGGAGGCTCTGCCTCTGAAAGAAAGTGTTGGGCCTCTTCGTGGTGAAGTGGGGCTTGTGCTGGGTGGGGGAACCTGTGAGGCAGCGGGAACTTGACCTTCCTGTCTTGGAGCTGCATGACTGCCAGTTGGCGGCGCTTGCTGGCCGCAGTCTCCTCCTACTTCGGGATCTGGATCATCACTGCCCACTCATCAGTGGGCCCAGGAACTGTGCCCGTAGTGCAGGTCTCCATAGCACTGGGGGGCAGTGCCTGCTGTGGTCAGGTCCTCGGACTCCTGGTGCACGCCATGGTTGCCATTGCAGGAGGCCTAGAGTAGCCGGGCACTCAGATTCTTCACCCACAATGAGAATTTCTCCCACACCCACCCACAGCAGTTCCCCTGAAGACTTTGTCTTCTTCAGCAGAGACACAGAGTACCAGAAGCAGAACTTGGTGACAGCATGATTAGGTGCAAAGATTGGCAGGTGATGGAGGGGCAGAGTGTGGCCTCTGGGGGTGGGCAGGCAGCGCCCAACTACCTTGTTCTTTTGTGGTATGCCCGAGGCCCTCAGGGCACCCTCTCTGCTCTTGCTGCCACCCAAGAAAGGAAGTGCCAGAATAGGTTCTTTATAGATAATTACAGTAAATAAATGCAGAAGGATGCTAGAAATAGAAAACCACTATTTTGCAACATCTACTGAAATAATGGAGCCAGGCAACAATCATTAATGGATGCTAAAATCTGAACTGAAATTGAAGCTTTGTAATTGAGAATCAGTGTGACATTTGAACCCAGTGATCACTAAAAGTAGACTAGCCAAACATTATACTCCTGATGTGATCTGATTGAAGTGAAACAGCACCACTTATGCAGTATTCTGCCCACATCTCTTCTACACAAATTTGAACCAGAATCTCAAAGTTCAGTATCCAGCTATTAGTTTACAGGAAATACAGGAGACAGAGGCACATATTCTACAGCACCACAACGGCATAAATTGGCCAAATCCAGAGCGTGGGAGTTCTTTTTTTTTTTTTTTTTTTAACATTTTATTTATTTCAGAGAGCGAGCAGAGAGAGAGAGAGAGAGAGAGAGAATGTAGGGGTGGGAAGGGACAGAGGGAGAGGGAGAAGCAGGCTCCCCCCTGAACAGGGAGCCCCATGTGGGACTCAGTCCCAGGACCCTGAGATCATGACCTGAGCTGAAGGCAGACGCTTAACCAATTGAGCCACACAGGTGACCCCTGGAGTGTGGGGAGTTCTTCAAAATTAAGGACCCAATTTCTTCAGCAAATAAATGTATGGGAAAAAAGTAGGAAGGGGAATAATTAGAAGTTAAAAAACTTAAGAGACCTGTAAATCAAATGCCATGTCTAGACTTCATCTGAACAAAAATCATATAAAAATACCTTTCTTTTGGGGCGCCTGGGTGGCTCAGTGGGTTAAGCCGCTGCCTTCGGCTCAGGTCATGATCTCAGGGTCCTGGGATCAAGCCCCGCATCGGGCTCTCTGCTCAGCGGGGAGCCTGCTTCCTCCTCTCTCTCTGTCTGCCTCTCTGCCTACTTGTGATCTCTGTCTGTCAAATAAATAAATAAAATCTTTAAAAAAAAAAAAAATACCTTTCTTTTTTTTGAACAATAGGAAAATGAAACATAACTCTATTACATGTTATTAAGAAATGATCAAAACTTTATTGATCAGCTAGTGGTATTGTGATAAATATTTTTTTAAAGTCTTTACCTACAGAAGCACTTGCTATTATTGAATTGTTATGATGCCTAAGATTTCCTTTAAACATATCACATCAAAAGAAAAAAGTGTTGAGGGAAGCAGATGAAATCAGAATGGTAGGATGTAATAGTTATTGAGATTTGGTGGTATGTCCTGGGAGTTCCTTACATTTTTCTCTCTACTTTGTTGTATGCAGAAAATCTGCATAATAAAGAAGATCAACTTGTGCTGTTTTAGAGGCCAAATCCTGGCTAAAGGCCTGGATTGTAGCCATTGTTTGTATAACTCAGGGAGAGTCATGGCTACTCCCTTTTCTCCTACCTCCCTGCCATTTTGCATTTCTTTCATTCCTTCTGCTTCACGGGTTGTTCACTCCATCACATCTTGTACCACCACTGTGGTAAATCTTCCACCAGCAAGGTGTAGACACTAACGTTCTCACTATCCAGATGAGGAAACTGAAGTGTGGGGGGTTGAAGTTTCTTTTTTCTATTCTTTTCTTTTTTTTAAGATTTCATTTATTTATTTGACAGACAGAGATCACAAGTAGGCAGAGAAGCAGGCAGAGAGAGAGGGGGAAGCAGACTCCCTGCTGAGCAGAGAGCCTGAACCGGGGCTCAATCCCAGTGTTAGGGTCCGTGATCATGGGAGCGAGACTGATACAAAGCAAAGGTCAAGCAAAGCTTTATTTCGTGCCAGCACTGAGAATCAAACCGACCGGTTGGGGCCGCTTCCTACAAAGAGAAAGCGATGACTCCTAGCCTCATAGGCCTGCTTCTATAAAGCAAAGGCCGTGTGGTTGAGCCTGGCCAATGAGATTGTAGCACACAAGGAAAGTTACACGGTCATGCTAGGTCACACACGGGTGGCCATTTGGATTACAATTTACCCTATAATAGCTGTTTGAACTAGCCTATCACTTTGGTCAGAGTTGGTGCCTCCGTTTGGCGCCCAAAAGACAGGGTTTTCATTCTTTGGTGGTTAGGGAGGTAGTAGGTGCGCTTTACTGATTGGATGTCTCCACCTGGCCTAAAAACGTCCTGGTATCTGGGCTCTGTTATCTCCGCCTGGCCTGACATGTCCTGGTACCTGGGCTCTTATCAGGGGCTGGTCGGCCATATTTTACTGGTTTCCCAGACCTCTTTCTAAGTAAGTTCCTCTGGGGGGCAGGGTCAATCTAAGATCACTGCATAAACAACAAAATGGCTGTTCTACTGAGATGGTGTTGCTCCGGCTAAGTAGGCCCTTACACCAGGACCCTGAGATCATGACCCAAGCAGAAGGCAGAGGCTTAACCCACTGAGCCACGCAGGCACCCCAAGGTTGACGTTTCTTGTCCACAAACCCATATCCCTCTGTCACCAAAATAGGAGCTCTTTTGTATTATTTCTTGCTGCTTCCCGGAAATAATCCTTTGATTTTATAGTTTTTCAATTTTTATTTTTAATTTTGTTTATGGATAAATTTTAAACACTGCGTAAATAAGGATAGATGAAATGGAGTAGCATCTGTGTATTCCTTGTGTGTGAGAAAGATGTAAGGTATCTTTCTGACTGTGATAATTACAAAGGTCTAATCAGAGGCAAGGCAGTGATGGGACTAGAGTATGTAGCAACTTTCTTCATACTCATAAAAAAGTAAATCTCTGCAAATTGTAACTTAAAGCCACAAAATAAGGTTTCCTTATGCTTGTCTTCAACAACAGTATTTGATCATCCTTCTACTAAAGTGGAGGCCAGAGAAAATTGGCTGATTTAATTTCTCTTGTGTTTGTAAAATGCTTTTAGGACTATCACAATAAAGAAATGCTCTGAAACAAACAAATAAAATCCTGAACTTCCCCTGAGCCATGATTTGCTTTATTTTCTTCCAAAATTATTTTGGCATTTGTCAAACCCAGGTGTGCCGATGGGCAAGTGCAGCCCTGTCATTGTCATCTGTCACGCGCGATGCTCTAGATGGATGAGATAGCAGCCATTAGTCAGGGAGTGCTAGCAAGCCACATCTCCAAATTCCTCCTGCAGGGCATGCGTGAATCATACCCTCTGCTTTACAAGATTTAGTGTGACTTTCCAAAATACCTGCAGCGTGGCACTTCATGGCTAATCCCATGTAATTTATGACCCAGAGATGTCTGACTGCAATCTTAGGAAATTATATTAATGGGTTTGACATTGTTGTTTCCTTCAAGAATCAAGGCACTAAATATAGTCAAAATGAATGACAAAAATTTACCAGGGCATGCTGGTGAGGGCATCAAAAATGGATAAATAATAAATAATAACTATTGAGTCTTGCTGTTTGCCAGAAGCTGTACCAAGTCCTCTAAACATATACTAATGTTTAACTGTCTCAGCGATCCTGTTTTATAACTGAGGTGGCTGCAGCACCGAGAGGTTAAGTGACTGCCCGAGGTTGCACACTTAGTAATGGCAGAGCTGGGCTCTGAACTCAGGCATTGTGAGTCCTAAGCCTTTGCTGTCTCACCATTGGGCAGTCTCAGAGCCCCAGCAGAAAGTAATCCCACGCAGTAATCCATACCTTTGGATTGGTACGGTAATCCATGCCATACATGTGCCTTTTCAGACATTAGGGCACGGTAGAAACCAGGATCACGTACCAGAGCTCCATCTGACAGTTTGACAGGTATCTAAAGCTAAGCAGAAAGAGATGAAGAGATTGGTCAAGCACATGTGGCAAATCTACTGTATTTGATACTCGATACACAGAGTTGCTATTAGAACACAGGGTTCCAGAGTGACTTACTGTCCAGTGGGAAAGCCAGTTGGCCTGGTGACCTTGTAAGACAGTTAAAGGACATAGAATGGATATTCAGGGATGCCTGGGTGGCTCGGTTGAGCGGCTGCCTTCGGCTCAGGTCATGATCCCAGCATTCTGGGATCGAGTCCCACATCGGGCTCCTTGCTCAGCAGGGAGCGGGCTTCTCCCTCTGCTTCTGCCTGCCACTCTGACTGTGCTTTCTCACTCTGGCAAATAAATAAATAAAATCTTACAAAAAAAAAAGAATGGATATTCATTCAAGATTATCAGAAAGAAATTAGGTCAGAAATGAAATGAAAACAAAGGGCAAAGAAATACCTTTTTGACATAAATAAAAGCATTTCTCCTGCTTAGTGAAGGGAGTGCCTTTTCATTCCTGATTTGTTGGAGAAACATGGAACCTGCTTAGTTTGAAATCCTAAAATCTCTTTAGGCCCAACTCATTATTAATGTGGTATACTTTCCTCAAAAGAGTGATATTTTCACAAATGCTGTTTCTGGCTCCAGCCTTGTATAGAAACATTGGAATGAGTCCAACATGGTGTTTTGCCTTAAAAAAAAACAAACAAAAAAATAACTGTATTTGATAATGCATATGCTACAAACACCTCTAAAAATAATTTGCGGTTGACAAGTTATTTCTTTGATATTTTTTTCCAGGCCCAGGAGAGGAAGCTTTAAAATTCAAATTTGATTAACCTAGTACCTTTGAGAGCAAGGACAAGAAACTTTGCCAGCTTATATGATTGAAATATGCTTTAGTATTTATATAATAATTGAGAATGACTCAAACTGGTTTTCTCTGGTAAAGAAAGAAAAAACAAAAAACAAAAAAATAAAATTAAAGACTTAAATATGTCTCTTCCGGAGGGTAGCAGGCTTAAGTCAACCACTGGTATATCATCTTTTTCAACTTCCCAGTCCTGGACCTGTGAGTTTGAAGGCAAGGATGCTTCTTTGGAACTTCCTTTATACCTTCTTTTACCCTTCAGTATTCAACTACAAATGTTGTTGGCAGCTCCTGGCAGAACAGGAAAGGAGGCCAAGGAGTGGATCTATAAAAGCAGAGGGATTTGTTCATAGAAACTCTTTGGTGAATAAAAGAAAATGGATTTGAAATCTTGCCAGTACCAGCAGTATTTATTAAAAATGCAAGCTAATGATAATAATATCAAACAGCATTATGGAGGAATAGTGAATACCCCACTTCACAGGTCATTAACTCAGATGTATATTTGGCTACCGAAGAGAGCAGACACGATCAAGAACATGTGAGATCTAGTCCTATAGCTTGTGACCATGAACTGGTCACTTAATTCTTTGGCCATAGATTCTGTAATAAAGACTTGTACTTGATCTCAGTGATTGTTTTCTACTTCACCAAAATGGCTTGATTCTAAGTTCCTGTGGGATATCCAGGTAAGATGAGGCAGGTGGAACATTAGTTTTGGGTTTTGCCTTAAAAGGAAGTGTTGGGGAGGCAACAGAGAGTAGCAGGGGTCACAGACTCAAATGCCTGTGTAGGCAAATAAGTGAAGTGAATTTGATATAGGGGAGGTACATATCCATATTTTATGTAAAAACCCATATTTTTAAACATTGACAAGTTTTTTTGTTTTTTTTTTTAATACCTAGAAGTTGAATTGCTGGATCATGTGGTTCTGTTTTTTGTATGTCTATATGTATGTATGTATGTATATATTTAGTTTTTTAGTTTTTATTTAAATTCCAGTTAGTTAACATACAGTATAATATTAGTTTCAGGTGTATAATTTAGTGATTCAAGACTAACATTCAGCTCCTGGTCCTCATCACAGCAAGTGCCGTCCTTAGTCCCCATCACCTACTTCATCCATCTCCACAACCCAAAAGTTGACAGTCTTTCCATTTTTATCAACTCACTGTTGTTGGTGACATGTGACTGGCCAATGGGCCTTTGGCTTTTGGACTTCTGGGATAGACTCCATTATTAATGGATAAAGGGCAAGGTTTTAGATTCTGACAAACCTGAATTTGAACCTTGGTCTTGCCCTCTGATAAATATGTTAGCTTGTATATCTATATTTCACTTCCTAAAGTTTCAAGTTTCTTTATTTGTAGAAATAAGAATAGCAGTACCTTTTTTGTGGATTTCCTAAAGATTACATGTAGCACCATACTTAATACAGAGTAGGCACATTCTAAATGTTAATTCTATTATTATTGCCATGGTGGTAGACCGTCTATAATTTTTTCATTTTTACCTTGAGGGCCAGTTGCTCAGCATTTAGAAAAGAATGATAGATGCCAGTGCTTCTTCATAGACTCTGCAATTGAAATCTCTTCAACCTGCAGTTCAGTTGTTTAAAAATACAGCTTTCATATTTAAAAGACCCCATTTAGAAGGATACGTTTTCTTTTTTCCAGGGGATACAGGAGGCAGTAAAATCAAGATGGTTGGTTACTCTCAAAACCGCTTTTGACAGTGAGGAAACACACCACCACATTTCCTCCTTAGGAAAAATCTAGTGTCTGGGGGCCCTACTGTGATGATGGTAATTTCATAGTTTGGTTATTCCCAAGGGAAATCTATTTTGAAGAGAATTTGCTACATGCCCTACTATGTGCAGGGCACTATTCCAAGGGAATTATATAAAGACAACTAAGACCTAATGGAATCATCATGTACAGGACGGCCTTGAGAAGCGACATAGACCTTCAGGGATGTGCTGTTGTTCAAGGTATCTTTGAAGTCTCCCTTTGGAATTCTCCTTTAGAGATCTCGGCACATTTTGCTGAAGATTTTTATACTGATGGTATTATTCTTAGAAGGTGGTTTTGATTTGGGAGACTTGCCAAGAATTCTAACTGACGAAGTCTTCCACGTAGGTGTTAATCAAACTGGCTAGAGTAATTTTTGGTTAGAAATGGGTTAGGACCATAAAGTAATATGACAAGTTTCTTGTATGACACATAAACTAATCTTAGAGATAAAGGCAGTTCCACCAGAGGCATTCTGCAAGATTTTTGCTCAAAACCAGTATCCCTGAAATATATTTGTAGCTTCCCACTGGGGTTACTTTGAATGGAGTGGTGCTCATCTGCCGGTGTGGTATAGTATGTCTGCATAGAGAACCTTGTACTTACCTCTTAGCAAACTGAGTTTTGTTTTTCCCTTTAAAATATTGTAGCATTCTGTGAAGCTCTGGGAGAGATTTTCTCCAAGAAAATGAAACAAATTAGATCCATTCTCAGAAGATGTTAATGGAAAGAAATATAGGTTTATACCAAGTTCTTTAAAACTTATCTGAACTGAGAAGGATTGCCTCATTGTTGACCATGATTATTCTACCATGATTTAGAGACAAATAAGTTTCCTGTCAAAGTGTTTAACAGTAGAATTAGAGTTCCGTGTTGTGGCCTGTTGAGCTCATTCATTGATTCCACAGATATCTTTTGAGGCCAAATATATGCCCCGCATAATCAGTCACTTATGATGATGATAATGATGATAAGTATGTTTGCTTCACCTCCTGGAAGTCTGCTATGCAAGAATACAAACTTATTCAATAACTGACCTGAGTATAGTTAATAGTAGTATTATCAATTATCCTACTTTTTCCTCAAGGGATAATTTGGAGTTTCATGGAGTGGTGAGCCTTTCTGGTACCTTTGAAATATTGTTCATTTTAGGACCATTGGACCATGTATATACTCTTGAGGAAATACATCTCTGGCATGGCACCTGGTCACCATGTGGGTGGTCCCTCAGGTCCAAGGATCCATCTCAGACCACTTTTTTTTTTTTTTTAAGATTTTATTGATTTATTTGACAGAGATCACAAGTAGGCCGAGAGGCAGGCTGAGAGAGGAAGGGAAGCAGGCTCCCTGCTGAGCAGAGAGCCCGATGCGGAACTCGATCCCAGGACCCTGAGATCATGACCTTTGCCGAAGGCAGCGGCTTAACCCACTGAGCCACCCAGGCGCCCCACATCTCAGACCATTCTTAACCAAATGTGTCATGGAGCCCTCATTAGAATGATGTTCTTGGTTGTAGGGGGAGGCAAGGCTCTGAGGCTCTGAGGTTGTTGTCATGTTCCATCACTTCTTCAGGGTGCTGTATGTGGAAGGAGAAATAGCAGTGGTGCTGGAATCAGAAGATGACACTTTCCAGTCCCAGCTCTGCTCTCCTCAGCGGTCATTAGCTCATCTACCTAGACCTCAGTTTTCTAACCTTCCGGAGAAGGTTATTCTGCTTATTCTCAGCATTGTTGTGGGGCTTTGTAGGAGATGGGGTATATAAAGTATGGTAGGGATGTTAGTCCTTATTGCTGTCATCCTCTTTCTGATAATGAAGCTTTGGCTGCACTGAGAAGCAGCTCTGTCCCTTGGAGTCCCTGGGGCTTTGTTTCACAGCTCTTAGCTCTTATTTCTTCTTCCTCCTGTAGATTATTTGTGTATCTTATCTTCAGTAGCCAAGTTTTTCAAGGTCGGAGACTGTGATTGGTGGGCACCTACCCTCCAACCCTCTTCCCCCAGTCTTCCTATTTTCTCACTTTCCATGTTGACTGACAGAATCCTCCTATGGCTCAGAGTGGCCAGAGTTTTTTTGTGTGAGCGTCCGAGTTCATGTTTTTCCCCAGGCAGAGGCTAGGAAGTATCTGGTATAGTCATTTTTTTTCAGAGTGTAGTTACTTCATCTCCAGAAAATTACCCGAGAAGCTGAATAGCATTTTAGAAAGAAAAACCAAACACAGTTCAAATTCTTTGTGTGTGTGTGTGTGTGTGTGTGTTTTCTCCTTTCATAAATTCTCCTTCTTTCATAAATTCTCTGTTCGGGGGGCCTTTAATTGGATATCTCACAATGTGTAGAAGTAGTCTGAACTCTTGAAGTTCATTGAATGAATTCATGATCTAGGTAGCAGGTGTGGTTTTAGAAAATGATGTGCGCATTGCTTTTGTAAATTGAATACCAGCCACCACCCCTTCCCGCAGGGACTTGTCACCTCATGGGATTTTCCTGGGACTTCTAAACAATGTGGGCTCTGGCCTGAGGTCCTGGAGTCAAGGATGTTGTCTGCTCTCTTACTCAAGGCTACAAAGTCCACTTCAACTGCAGGAAGAGCTTTGCTTCCCTGGGTAGAAATAGTATGTATCATCTTTTCTGAAAACGTAGTGGATGCTGTTTCTTCTCTTTGGCCCTCAAGAAGCTCAGAGGTAAACCCGAAGCTTATCTATAACAACCATAGTCTGCATAAGTGTGTTATATTTTCATTGGTCTTGAATTTCTATTTTACTTGTATTTTCCTGGCTTAGACTGTATAGTTTTTGAATATTAATAATTTTGTGTGTTCTTGATGGAAATCCCCTAAAATCTTTTCTGTGGTGAATTGGAATGAGATCTGTGGCTTAATCCACTAAGTTTTCTTTGGGCAAGGGACGTTTGTGCTAGAAAAATCAAATATTATAGTAAATTTGAAAAATCAACATGGTTCTTCAGGTTTAAACATACTCGGTAGGAATGTCCTCCCCTAGGTCTCAAATTTTGACTAGGTATGAATTCATTATGAATAATACTCATATTTTATACTTCCCCAGCAAGGAAAAGAAATCAACTAACAATGATTATTAAGTATCAGCATCTCTTTCAAGAAGTAAAATGTTATTTATACACACATGCTCTCTCTCTCTTTCTGGTTGTACAAAGTTAATCCCTCCCTCTCCCCTTCTTTTCTTTTCTCCCTTCACTCAAACATTGGGGTTTCTGCTACCCACAGGAGCTGTTGCAGAAAAAAGGTTAAATAAAACAATGTTTTTTTAAAGTCTTTTTTTTTTTTTTTAAGATTTTATGTTTTATTTATTTGAGAGAGAGAGAGAGCATGAGTAGGGTGAGGGGCAGAGGGAGAAGCAGACTCCCTGCTGAGCCACCCAGGTGCCCCTAAACAAAACAACATTGTTTCAAAATAGAACAATCTGTTAGAATAGTGCTAATGGATATTTTTTTTTTTTTTTAAATCTCAAGGCCAGCTTTCCAAAATAAGCTTTGTGGTGTTGTAGACTGCTTGAATTTTTTTACTTAGCTTTCTTACTCTGCCTAAATTTCCAGTAATTAGAACTTTTGATAAGAGCTTTCTTTTAAGAATAGAAATACTTCTGAGACTCTTCAGAAGTTAATAGCTATGTACAAGTAATTGCAAATTTCTTAAAAGCATTTTTCCCCCTACTTACACATAACTGAGGTTAGAAGGTCCTAGAGAAGGAATTCAGTTTTGAAGAACTGGCCTGGTGAGTATTATAGTAAAGGACTTAGGACAAAATAAGGGTACTTGGGGGCTTGGAGAGCATGTAGTTAGGAAGTAGGAGAGGCTTGCATAAAGGTGTTGAAGGATGTCCAAGGCCTTCCTCCACCTGTTTTATAATGTTCTCTAAGGCTGGCCCAGCTTTTGTGAAAGGACCCATATCTTTTCTCTGCAATCTGCCCCAAGGAGTTCCAAGATCTGGAATTCAGATGAGGACTCTTAGTGAATAGTTTGGTTATATTGTAGGTTAAATAGGTTTGATAATAAAGCTTGCCACCATTTATGCTATTATAGTTATTACTTATATAGGTCTCAAGCTAGGTGTTGACTGATTTTCACAGTGTCCTCTCATAGAACCCTGGTATAACAAACTGTAATATTGGTAGCAATTATTGTAGCAGGTGTAGTAGTAATATTTTCTGTGTTAAAATACAGAACTTGGTATGTGCCAGGTATAGTTCAGTTATGGCTGCTCACTCATTTAAAGATACAGGTTGTCCCTGTTATTACAAGTGGCACAGTTTGAGTACTATACGTGTTGTACTATTATCCCCATTTTACAGATGAGGAACTAAGTAACAGAAAAGTTATATGACTGAACTTCCCAAGGTCACACAGCTACTTAGTAGCAAAGCCTTGATTTGAACACAGAGTCTGGAGATCCAGTGTCTGATCTTAACTGTTATACTGTCCCCACATGACTGAGGTTTTCCACAACTGAAATAAAATTATAAAGTCCCCCTCAATCCATGGAAGTTAACAGTTATAGGATTTTCTCAGTTTTAGGTTTTGTGTCTCAAATCTTTGTACCCAGTACAGCAGATAACCAATGAGAGAACAAGGGGCAAGTTAATATCAATGATACAATTATGCATCACTGTATCCTGAGAGTTTACCCAGACAACCCACATACGCTAAATGGCGATAAAGCTAAGCAATTTGCAGCCAAAAAACAAGAACAGAAGAATTGCAACCATAAGCAACTGAAGACATGCATGGGTGATGAGGGTAAAATTCCTTCAATTTACAGACATTCCAAGCACAGGTATATGTTCTGCAACAGGGCTAGGCATCGTGTGGCAGCTGGACTTCTTAGCATAATTTCAAATGAGAATCATCTGCAAACTCCAGGAATGTACTAATTTTGGCACTCCTAAATAACTTGCTTAATATGTTATACTATTTATTCATGCACAAAACCAGAACCAAAACCAGAAAAAGCAAACAAAAGTTCTTAGACTTCCTCTTCCGCCCTTAGAATGGATGGAAGAGTTTAGATGTTGTCATCAGTTTGCTGCTTACCAGTGAACCCCTCATGGCCCTGCAGCTGGCAGTGGGTCATATTTTGAGAATTCCTGCTTTAAAGAAAAAAATAAAGTTCATACCTTTTCCTGAAGTCAGTTGAAGGAGACAGCAACAGCACAGCAAAAATCCTGCCTTGACCCCTAGCCAACCTATTTCATTTTTCTGCTCTCCGTCACTACAGAGCTTCTAGAAAGAACTCTGCGTGCTCATTTCTAGTCCTCATCCCCCACTCTCTTCAGCCCACTTCATTAGGCTTTCATCCCCACCAGTCCATTGGTGGCGCCTCTGTCAAGGGCACCGCTCACGTCCGTCTGGCCATATGCCACGGTTTATGACGGTCAATTCTTTTTTCTCATGTTACTTTTAGCAACATTTGATATAATAGGTCACTTCTTTTATGGAATATTTTCTTTTCTTGGCTGATGTCAACCCATATTTTCTTGGTTTTTTTGTTTTTGTTTTTTTTCCACACCTCACTGATGTTCCTTCTCCTTCTGACCTCTGGCTATTAGGAAGCCTCCAATGCCTGATCTTAGAACTTCTCTGTCCTCCTTTTCTGGGTAATCTCTGTGGGTCCTGTTGCTTTATATATCTTCTTTTTGCTAACTGACATTTTGAAGCCTGACTTCGAGGCTTGAATGTCTGAGTGCAGCTCGAATTTAACGCACCTCAGTCAGAACTCTTCATCTCCTTTCTGCTTTCTCCATGAGGCCAACCCCTCCTCGCTATCCCCCTCTCAGAAAGTAACTCTGTCAGACACCCCACTGTTGAAGCCTCACACCGAAGCAACATTCTGGGTTCCTCTTTTCCCCTCATCTCCCACAGCCAGTCTCCTCAGTATCCTGTACTGAAAGGCCTCCTTAGTCACCCACATCCATCCATTTCTCTCGTCTTTTCTGCCACCACCCGAGTCCAAAGCTCTGACATCTTCCACTGGACTCCCTCATTGTCTCCTGACCTGTCTCTGCTTCTGTACTCACCCCTGCAGTCTGCCAGAGGTAGCAGCCAGAGCAGTCTTTTAAAACATAAATGTCACTCCTCTACTTGAAATCCTCCATTGGCTTCCCATGGCACTTAGAAGAAAATACAAACTCCTTCATGCTGTAGCTCCTGCCTATATCCGTACCTTCTCTCCTGCCTCTCTCCCACCTCTCTTCCATGGCTCGCGTCTCTATTTTGTTCTTCACATATACCAAGTGAGTGTCAAACCTCAGGGTCTTCGCAGTTCTCTTCTCTCTTGTTGACATATAGATCACTTTATACGGCTGGCATCCGCTCATTACTTTGGTCTCAGCTACCGAGCTGAGAGAGATTTGCCCTAACTTTCCTAGCCAAAGTGCCCATATGGTCCTGGGTTATACTCCTGCCTACAGCCCATTTTCTTTGCATTTATAGAAAAGCATGCATGTGCTTTTGCATTTGTGTATTTATTTGTGTATTTATTTGTTTTTCCCCTAGACTATAAACTCCAGAAGAGTGGATGCCTTGTCTGTCTTGTGTGTGCTGTGTCCCTAGTACCTAGACCAGTACCTGGAACATATGGGAGGTTAATACTTACTGCATGAAGGAACACATGAATGACTTTCATTTCTGATTGAGGATCAAAGAACTTTGCTCCCAAGGACTAATCTGTACAGTATTACCCCCATACTTCTTCCCCTGGCCTCTGCCCCCTGCTCATTTGAACTCTGTGCTTGTGTACTGTGTAAAAGCGTGTTCAGCATTTTTAAACAGGTTTAAAGACATATATTGTACTATGGGTTCTTTGTCATTTCCAGTAGTCAGATTCTGTCCAGGGCCCCATCCACAGGGGTCTTGTACAATTTCCCAGTTTCTCAGAAAGGTAGTAATATTTATGGCTGCTTGCATGTCCTCTCCTCCAGTAGTATTTGAACTTAAACACCATTCATCTGCAGAGCTGGACCCCTTCCAGGTCTGAGCAAAGAGCAACCTGAGATACACCAGCTCCACACGCTCTTTGATCTAAGGCACTCTTGTTTCTTCTTAGCTTTTCTTTGCTTGTCTCTGGTTGTCAGTTTGCTCCTTCCTTTCCTTCCCCTCCATTTTTCTTTTCCTGTAGCAAACAACTCATAAATTTCTAGTTCAGTAAGATCAGCTGCGAGAAAGGCCCTTCCCCAGTTGTATTTATATAACTAAAAACTATGTTTAAATCTTAATTTTAGTGTGATAATTGAGCAGCCTTCCAGAAAATAGCTAGGGCATGTGCATTGTTACCAATTTGATTGTTATACTGGGATCGGCCAGGGTGTCAAAAGTGAAATCCTTTGTCATGTCTCCAAGTAGGTTAGTACTTTGGGAATCTTCTTGACAGGGGATGAGTTGGAATCAACAAATTTTATCAATTTATCTCATGGGTGTAATTGTACCTATGTATGTCTCTACTTGGTAGAGAGCTTGGGTAAGCTTGTTTTCAAGGTCTTTCGGGTTCTTTCTCAGAGAATTGTATCTTAAGGAAAAGTTGAAAGAAAAGTAGGCTGTTGGGATTTTCTTTTCAGTCATAACTAACAGATTTGTTACTGATATTCTTTTGCATGTAGATAGAAGTCTGTTCTTTCTGCCAAAATCAGTCTTCTTTTAAAGATTATATTTATTTATTTGACACACAGAGAGAGACAGTGAGAGAGGGAGTGGGAAGGGAGAAGCAGGCTTCCTGCTAAGCAGGGAGCCTGACTTGGGGCTTGTTCCAGGACCCTGGGATCATGCCCTGAGCCAAAGGCAGACGCTTAATGATTGAGCCCCCCAGGCACCCCTGCCAAGATCATTCTTTATGAACTACCATATAAGTCATTGGAATATCACTTTTAAATATCAAGTATTTACTTGTGATCAGCAAAAACATTTCTGGGGCTAGACTTTTCCTTGTTATGGGTATACTTTTTCTAAGGAGTTTTTTACTATAGGCCCTGTTTCCTTCGGTCTTAGGGTTAATGGGTCTCTTTGATGTTGATAATTTTCATTTTGCTTGTTCTTACCCCTTCTGCTCTAATAGAGCTTTGGCCCTTTGCAAATCTCTCCTTCGCCCTTGGCCTGTCTCACATGCTCACAAGCGGCCTAGGCCTGAGGTCCCGTTATATACCTGGTCCTACCTCCGCCATTCGCACTGGGTGGCCAGATCTGGTTGGCACTCTTGCTGCTTCCGCTGGGATCAGCCCTCCTTTTACATATGAATGGTAAGAGCTGGGGAAAATGGAAATGCTCTTATCTGAACAGCTGGCATCAGAATTTGCTTTAGTAAGGAAATGATCTTGGAGAGAACACCTTAACGAAAGCTTGAGGAAGAATATGAGGCCCCAAAGGCCTGCATGTTGGCAAAACTACTCTGCCTGGAGCCAAGGAGAAGCACTTATTGCTTGTTCCAAGAGTAGAAGGGCTATGTGCAAGAACAAAAGAAAGGGGAGGGTAGAGGAGGGACAGGGCCCCAGCTAGGTGCTGAAGATTGTGGGGAGGACCCTGATGGCACCATTCCATGCAGTCCCCTGACTTCTCTGTGAAGTCTGCATTGCTGGTCCATGTCTAGCATGGAGTGGACTTCTGGAGGGGAACCTGGAGATGTAGACATTCGCATCTCAGTCAGCACAGGATGGTGTGGAGACCACATCTGCGTAGTCGGGAGCCCAGGAAGGAAGGGAGGCCCTGAGAACTTCATCTCACCAAAATGTCGAGAAGGGCTTTTGGTTTCTAGAGGCTGTCAAGTTGGTGGAGGATTGAGCCCATTTTCCATACAACTTGAAGGAGACTGAGAGCCCCAGCAAACACATGGGTTCCATCTAGAGGGTACCTGGCATGATGCTGGTGGAAGAATTTTCACACCACTGCCATTGGTTGCTCCGCTGCTAATGTTGTATTTTTATGTGTGCTTGGTATGCTTACATTTCTGGAATTCTGTTAAACATTTCTTCAGTGCACAAAGGATATTGTAACGTGTAACTGTGTACCCAGAACACAGACAAAGGAATACATTCAGCAGTGCGGATGTGTGTGGAACATGTGGCAGACAGGCGGTCGGGATGGAGCTGTGTGAGGAAACGTCCAGGAGGAAGCAACCACTGTTTCTAAGCAGCCTTCACTGTGGAGCTCACAATCTCCACACCCTGTGCGTCAGCTATTTTTGTTTTTCCAGTCCAGTCGCTCTTCCAGGCTTTGGATAATTGAGGAAGGGGAACCGGGAAAGCTTTGCTCGAGGCTAGAAACAGTCTCTTTCCACATCACTGAGGCCTCAGTTGGAGCATGGTCTCTCACCTCCCTCTCCAAGCTTCTCCAGGGCTTCCCCCTGCAACACTCACTTGCTCTCTCCTTCTTGGTACTACAGCACTTTGTACATTCCTCAGTTTCTACACCTGGCATATTATTTCTAATCGATCATATGTATTTTTCTTTGTTTCCCAGGAGAGTATAATTTCCTGAATGCAGGAAACTGCGTCTTGTCTGTGTTTGGTGGTTCCCCACCAATAGTCACTGAATGAATGTTGTTGGGGACATGAATAAAGAACCAGAAGTGTTTTTGATTGGTTGATTGAGAGAGAGAAAGAGCTGCACAAGTGGGATGGGGAAGGGGCAGAGGGAGAGAGAGAATCTTAAGCAGGCCCCACGGTAATACAGGGCTCCATCCCACAACCCTGAGATCACAACCTGAGCCGAAACCAAGAGTCAAATGGTTAACTGACTGAGCCACCCAGACCCCCTGAAGTGTTTTTATTTTTATTATTTTGTCTTTTCCCAGGTGTAGAGGGTAAGTGAAGAGGCAGAATGAGAAGTAAGATTAGTGGTGCTAGTAAAGAAACCGAGACACAGAGAAGTCAAGTGACTTGCTCAAAGTCACACAGCTAGTAGGTGGCAGTTGGGATCCAAACTCCACAGTCTGGGCTTTTAACAGTTATTCGTCCTCTCTAAGGTTGGAAGACACTGAGAGAATTCAGATCCTACGTGTGTGAAACCTGCTAGGTCACAGATTTACTGTCCTATTGCTGTATTATTTTAATAACTATTACTGTAGTATTGCTAAAGAGTTACACTGAACATGTGACCGATTCCTTTCACAAGCTCATCTCCTCCAGATGCTCCCCTGCTGAACTCACAGATAGCTGGGACAGGCAGGTCCCAGAAAGGCGGGGCAAGGAATGCTGAGGAATTTCTCTCTGTGGTTCTGGGAAAATCTGTCCATGTCAGGCACCAGCTCACCCCAAGTGTAGTAACCTGGCCCTCTATAGAGAGGGGCCCATCCCTCCTATAGCCTGTGGAAGGGAAAGGGATTCCAGACACAGCGTTCTTAGCAAATAAGGTGAGGGATAGGGAGAGGGGCATACCTGTTTGTGTTCGGTACCCTTATCTTAGTATGAGGGACTTGAACTACATTATTCTTTGTCAGATTGGGGCCTAAGGACCCAGGGGATCTAAAAGTCCTATGAGAACTAGGTATTTTTATTTAAACACTAACCAAAAAATTAATATTGCCTTATTTGGGATCGTTTCTAATGGGCCCCCTGTCTCTTGGTTTCAGTTTCTCAGGTTGTATTGGTCACCGTGACTTTGACAGGAGCAAGTATGAGTCACTTATAGTGTCGGGCTTTTTGAAATACATGTTATAGCCCAGCATACACAGCCATGTGAATATACATTCAACCAAAAGCTTCCTGAAATGTCGTTTACCTTTTCTATCCAGGAAGTTCCCTGTTGTTCCTCCACCTCCCTGGCTAGTTGTGACCATGACTTCAGTTAGAGGGGTCGCAGCATTGAACAGTGAGCATGTCCAGGCTGCTATGTTTTGTTTTGTTGTTTAAATTTTATTTATTCAAGAGACAGAATGAGAGAGAGAGCAAGAGATCACAAGCAGGGGGAAGAGGCAGAGGGAGAGGGAGAAGCAGGCTCCCCGCCAAGGAGGAAGACCAGTGTGGGACTCGATCCCAGGACTCTGGGATCATGACCCAAGCCAAGGGCAGATGCTCAATCGACTAAGCCACCCAGGCGCCCCAGGCTGCTATGTTCTTTTGCAGTGGAAACTTTCTACTGGAAGACATTTTACAGAATAAATCTTTAGTTTCTTCAATTATGTAATAAATTGAGTCTTTCCCTTGGGATCGTGAGAACAAAATAAAGGTATAAAATAATGACTATTTTGTTCTGGATCACTGAGAAAAGTACACAGGTGGTTTAATCCGTGGATTAGAATTACACCAGAAAAAGGCCAAATCAGAGTCTGTGTGGGACGGGCCCATAAGCAGCTGCATCAGAGTAACTGTGCCCCTGCATTCGGGGCTGTGTTTATGATCCTGTCTTCGCATTCACCAGCTCACAGCAATTCATCTGTAGAGAATGCAGTAACCAGTAGATGGTTCTTTCTCATTAAATTTAAAAATCTTTGTCTTATTTATTTGGGGAAGCACTGTTAAAGTGGGTATATCATTTAACTTGTACAATTTCACACATTGTAGATTTGCGTGATTTTATTCTTGTGGTAGTGTTTAGTATGTTTTTCCTTCACCTATATTTCCTGTAAGCTAAGTAGTTGGATCTGGAGGCTTGATTAAATTTAGGCTAAATATATCAGGCAAGAATACTTCATAGGTGATACTGTGTGCTCTCAAATGTATCAAAGAGGTTCACAAAGCTTGGCAGTCCCATCTGTAATGTGTGGAAACTACCCTTCCATCCTCTTTGCCCACCCAGTACTGTTTGTGAGCAAGAAGAGAAATATCTACTGTATTTGAATCAACTTAATAAATACAGTTTCTCTCTTAAAGCCATTCCATATCCACCTTTTGGCACTGAACATCTGAAACCATCCAAAGAACTGTAAGTACCTTGCCTCGCCAGTAAGCTGTTAACAAGTCTGAACTCAGGAGATCTGTCTCTTCTGGCATTCTGAGAAGCAGAAGTCTCAAATTGCTTCCAGCTGAAATGGAAAATAAACAAAACAAAAGCTCATCTGTGGTTGCCAGAATAATGCCCCCCCCAATTTACCCTTCTTAACTGCGGAACCTGGGATTATGTACCTTATATGGCAAAAGGGACTTCAACTGAGGGTACTGATTTTGAGATGAAGGGATTATCCTGGATTATCTAGACAGAAGCAATCTAATCATGTGAAAAAGATGGCAAAGGGAGACAGAAGAGCGGGTTGGAAACATGTAACTGGGAGGATTTGATCTACTGTTGCAGCCTTTGAAAGTGGAGGAGGGGGCCGTGAGCCCAGGAATGTGGGCAAGTTTCGAGAAGCTAGAAGAGACAAGGGAATGGAATGTCTCCCAGAGGTCCCAAAGAAGAACACAGCCTAGCTGATGCCTTGATTTTTAGCTCAGTGAGATTTATGTTGGTCTTTGACTGCATAACTGAAAGATAGTAAGGCATAATATAAATAAATGTTGTTCTAAATCATGAAGTTTGTGGTCATTTGCTACAGCAGCAATAGAAAACTCATACCAAAAATCACTTAAGTTTTTATCCCTTTATCTATCCACCTAGCTCTGTACAGTAGAAACACTTAAAGGTTCTTAATGCCTCATATTTATCTCTAGAAACGTGGGTGCTTAATGAATGCATTTTGACAAGAGAGACATCGATGAGGATATTCTTCAGTAGCTGAAATATATTCAGGCTGGTGAAATGATGCTGGACATTCAGTCAGTCCTATGTGTGACTCCAAATATCTGGATGTTGGAGTTGTACAGCCAGGGGTAGACCAGCTACTTCTGAGGGCAACTTTTCAGTTTTCATCTGGATATCCAGCAAGTACGGACACGTCCAGATCCTGTGAGGTCTGGCTGGAACGGACATAGTTCCCATGTGGTGGAAGAACAATGCAGTGTGGCTCTGGAGGCCTGCTGCGCTCGTGGTGCTTTCATCAGGACAGGCCAGTGAATGTTGTGGTCAGGCCCTTGGGCAAGTGACGCCACTGAGATTTTCTTTCTTCACCACCCCTCCTCTACTGCTGAAATGTGGCTAGCTGCTTCCTCTGTCAATTAGGGTGTCACCCTTCTAAGTCACACCAAGCAAAACAGTAGGAAAATAAACCCTCTTGGCTGGGCTGAGGGGCTGGGAGGAGAGGGAGGGAACACACAATTAGGAACCAAAAGCTGAATGAAAGACTTACAGATTTGGATCTTGTCTTCTTTCGGCCATGGTTTCAGTTTTGACCTTGCTTTAACCTCCTTGGTTCTTAACTTCCCAGAACTCTAAAAAGTGATTAATAATCTCAGCCATGCAGAGGTGGAGAGAACTAGTAAATGGTAGTTAAGGGTGATGAGTAAGCCAGACCTAACAGCTACTAGTTTTAAGATTTCTCAGGATATATTCAAGTTGCTTTTGTTTTAAGGACTGTGAAGAGTTCAAGAAGACATTTCTGAGTTGGGTACCATTTATCTTTTTGTGCTAAAGATTCTTAAAGCTGCAGGAATTTTCTTGCCAGAGCTGCAAAGCAATTCTGAAGATCAAGTCATGTCTTCTTTGTGCAGAGGAATTTGGGGTTTGTCTCTCTTAGCATATGTGGAATCCTGTGATACAGATATCAGCCTCATACTGAAGTGGATCAGGGTTTAAAGATCTTTCTAGGTCATTTTTTTCCTTGACAAATATGTGATGTAACTGAAGTAACAAGAAATGGGAAACTATTTTGAAGGGGTGTGTATAGTCTAAATCATTATTTTTAAAAGTATAAATAAAAATACATATTAAAAAAAGCACATTCTAAAAAATAAAAAAATAAAGCTCATTCTAGATAGCAAATTATATTCTTGTACAAAGTAAAAAATAACAAAAACAAAAAATAAAAATTTTAATAAATTATTTTAATAAATTTATATTTATTAAAAAGATTTTACATGACTTTATAGTCAACCCCCCCCTTTTTTAGCTAGTCCTTAGAGTCTGTGGAACATACTCTTTTCCTCCCCAGTACATTTTGTCATTCAGTGGAAAAGAACAACACAGTGTTCTCTGTGTGTGTGTGTGTGTATACATATATATACATATATGTATGTATGTATACATACATAACATATATTTTGTTCCATAGATATATGGAACCAAAATATATGGAACAAAACTAACGCTTACTAATGTAGGAAAACTCCCCACAAATTCCCTGAAGAAATGTATCGGCAAGACTGCTAGAAATCCACATTAATTTGTTACGTGAACTTAGGACATTGAAACCATATCCACCTGCTTCTTGCTTCTTGGCCACTGAACAGTGTGTAGCAAGTGCCTGTGTGATCATATGTCTGCCAGAGGGAAAGAGGAGAACATGGGTCATATTAACACTGCAAAGTACTCAATTCTTCAGAAATTACCCAGAAATACTTGGCTGGCCGTAATACAGTAAGCCCCTGAAGGATGCTGTGGTTTCTCTGGCCTGTTAGAGGAAAGAACACTGTGTATGAGTCGCTGTCTCCTTAGACACTGGCAATGGCTGCATGTGGGTAATGAGCTGATTAGGTATTTCAACGTATTTTCTCACCTTGGGAAATTTTCCCGGTACACCTCTGTTTTCTTTCAGCTGCCAAAAATGTCAGTTACCATCAGACAGGTGGAGCTGGCCTTTTTAAAAAACAAAAAGGTGGACAGATACACTGTCATTCTTTGTTCTCCCATGGTTTGAACACTAACAAAGTGCCTTCTACCCATTGCGTGAGCCACTTCTGCATCTCTGCTGCTCCCCCACTCTACCCCTTGCCCATTCTTGCTGAGAAATGCTGAGAATGCAAAGCATAGTGGTGGCTTTATCCCAAGGTATGACCTGTTATGTCTCTAAAAGATCAAGGTCAGACTTTTGGATTGCTAGCAGTTTCACCATGCAAGCCAGATAATTTTCTTTTTAATTAAGATTTATTTTTTTATTATTTATTTATTTTTTTTGACAGACAGAGATTACAAGTAGGCAGAGAGGCAGGCAGAGAGAGAGAAGAGGAAGCAGGCTCCCTGCTGAGCAGAGAGCCCAATGCGGGGGCTTGATCCCAGGACCCTGGGATCATGACCTGAGCCGAAGGCAGAGGCTTTAACCCACAGAGCCACCCAGGCGCCCCCAGATAATTTTTTAAATGGTGGTTAGTGCCTGAAGATAGTCCTGTGATACTCAATCCTATCCTTCACGATATGTAAAATAAGAAATATTTTGCTAAGCATTGGAAGTCAGAGAAAGACACTATTTGTCAGAAACATGAAGGAGTTTCTAATAGATGTAGTACAGCTAGTTCCAGAGAATTCATTTCCAACTCAACTTCACAGAACAGAAGCCTTGCCTTGAGAGAAGTCAGTGGTCTTCTAACTTCTTTGCTGGATAACCCCTACAAGGATTTTTTTTTTTTCTTTTAAATGGTGTACTTTCTTGAGTTCTTAACTTGACATCTCTATGTTCTCATCGTTTTTTAAAATAGAAAGTAGAAAACATTATACATCTCATAAGTTGAAAGAAGGTAAAGATTGTGCATGGAATAAATTATTTTGTGACATGATTTTGATAAAATAAGCTTTATGAGACTGACGCGCTGCCTACTGCGCTAAGAAGGCACTGATAAAATAAGCTTTAATGTTTTCACTGAGTAACATATTAAATCTGAAAGGAGTCAATAAAAAACATATGTAGACTGTACCCAGCACATCTGGTGGTTTCAGACCTTTTTAAAAAATGTTGTAGTTACTTTAATCCACATCACCACTGTGTTACTTTATTCAGAACTTTGCAGCAGTGGCCTAGCTCACCCCTACAGACCTGTTTAGAGAACAGAGAGAAATAAAAAAACCCTGAAATTTCCCCAGGCCAATATCTGGACTCCTATAAGGCAGCTCACCGCAGTGAGATTTGAGATATATGAATAATATGACTTTCCTCCGTAGAGTGGAAGAAAAAATGTCACTGCTAAAAAGCTGTCAGACACTTTTAGAAAAGAGTACATATGGAAGCTGAAGATACAGGAACTCATTTCCATGAAACTCTCCCTTTGGAAAGTCCGTTGAAGAGTGCTGGAACAGAGAGGCTGCTGGGATTCATCATGGACCTGATGTAGTCTGTGTGTAGTAGGAAGAGTATGGAAGGGCCAGATAAGGCAGACAGAGGGAGAGAATGAGGGTGCTCCGTTTAGATGCGTTTTAATGTGGTGGCTCAGGTCCTTGGAGGGTGTGCTGAGCCCATTCTGGGTGCAGGAAGTTACCTCCAGAAAAAGGTGACAAAAGAGGTGGAGGAGCGTCCCCCAAATTACCGAGCTCAGATTACTCGTGACCTCAGCCCCCTACGTTCGTTCAGGCTGCTAGATGTAACTAGTCTTCCAGCTTGTGATCTGAGGCATTTATCGAGTATCTATCACACACTAAACATTGTCTTAGGTACCAGAGATACTCTGGTAATGAAGGCAGCAAATTTGTAAAGGTGGGGACCAGGGAGATGGAGAGACAGAGAAATAAATCTATGAGAACATTTCAGAGGGAACGCCATGACAGAAATCACCTGTGTGATGTGACTGGGATGGTGACTCTAGCTCGGTTGATCAGAAATGGCTTCTCAGAGGAAGTGGTGTTTAACTTGAGACCTAAAGTCATCCACATAAAAAAAATCGAACAGTACATCTAAAATCCTCAAATATTTGTTGGGTGCCACTATATGCCAGGCTTGTTTAGGTACTTGGTTTATTTATACTGGAAAACAGGCAAAGATCTTTGCCTGGATATCTTATATCCTACCCTGGGTAGGAGGGGGACACACAATAAACAGTAAGTATTATAGGTAACTACATTATATGGTACGTTAGAAGGTGGTGAACATTCTACAAAAATAAAAGGTGTAGAACAGTCTAGGGAAAACAGGTAACATGGGAACAGGGTGTAAGTTTAAGTCGGATGGTTGGGGTAAGCATCGCTGAGCCGGTTAACTGTGAGTGCAGCCTTGAATGAGGTGAAGGAATTAGCTCTAGATAAGGGACCGTAGAGAGGAGAGCTAGAGCAAAGGCCCTAGGCTGAAGTCATGGCTGACATGTGAAAAAGAGCAAGAGTGTGGCTGTAGCAGAGTGAATAAGGGGGGCTTAGCATTAGGACAGGAGATCAGAGATGTCCCCAGAGACCTATAAGGCCTAGGTGGCCTGGTCTCTGGGGTGAGTCTGTGTTTTTACTCTGAGTAAAATGGATATCCATTTCAGAGTTTTGAACCAACTTTGATTTCAGCAGGGTTACTGTGGCTGCTGTGTGAACAGATGTTTAGGATTAGGAGTGAAGAGGGCAAATTTAGTACGCTGAGTGATCCAGGTGTGAGGTGACAGTTGTTTAAAGCAGATGTGTTGGAGTGGATGTGGTAGATGTGATTGGACTCTGGATATATATTGAAGTTAGAGACAACATGATCTCCTGTCAAATTAGACTAGAGTGTGGGACAAAGAGAAGACACAAGTCTGATTCCAATGTTTGGCCTGAGTAAGTGGAAGATAGAATTTTATCAGTGGAGATAGGAAGGCTGTTGTGGAGCAGGTTTTGAATTGAACATTGGGGGAAAGCATAGAGGCAGAAGGAAAATTTTTTTATTTCTTCCTTTGCATGTTAAAAAGTATTGCTGAATTTTATACATTTAAAAATTCATCTGGGGCTTAAATAGTTTGTGATTTTAAAAATGGGTAAGTGTCAGAAATGTGGTAAAGAGAGGCAAAGAAGGTAGAGGGGAAAAAGGGAATTCCACAGATACTGTTTTGCTCAGGGTAGTATTAAATATACTCTAATGGGGCACCTGGGTGGCTCACTGGGTTGAGCATCCAGCTCTTGATTTCAGTTCAGGTTATGATCTCAGGGTTGGGAGGTCAAGCCCTGCATCAGGCTGAGTCTGCTTGAGATTCTCTTTCTCCCTCTTCCTCTGCCCCCTCTCCCATGCACATGCGCACACCCCCTCTCTCTAAAATAAATCTTTTTTTTTTTTTTTTAAAGATTTTATTTATTTATTTGAGAGAGAGAGACAGTGAGAGAGAGCATGAGCGAGGAGAAGGTCAGAGAGCGAAGCAGACTCCCCATGGAGCTGGGAGCCCGATGTGGGACTCGATCCCGGGACTCCAGGATCACGCCCTGAGCCGAAGGCAGTCATCCAACCAACTGCGCCACCCAGGCGTCCCTAAAATAAATCTTTAATAAGTAAATATCCTCTAGCTATGTATTAAAGGTCTAGTTTACCTGTGTATTTAAAATTTATCAGTGGACTAAAATAGAATATATGCTTTTAAGAAATAGAGTGGAAAAAGTGACAGAAAATTATTTCACTAAAAATCAGGAAGGAAAAAATGACAAGAAAAAGGGATATGTGAAAACTGAATGAAATGAATCAAGTCTTAGTCTGAGAAATGGGTAGAGGATAATATCATTTCCTAGCATGAGGGAGTCTAGACAGGGGAGTTTGTGTTAAGAACTGGATTTGGGATAGAGAGTAGAGAGAGAGAGAGAGAGAGAGAGATCTAATTTGGTCATGTTAAATTTAAGATTGCTATTTGACATCCCAGTAGGAATGTCAAATACGTGGCTGAAATTCAGGTAAGGGATCTTGACTGGAGGTATATCTAAGGGTCCTTAGCAAATGAGTGAATGATATTTGAAACCACAGGCATGGATGATGATGGTGGTGGTGGTGGTGGTGGTGGTGATGATGATAGCAGCTACCATTTGTTGAGTACTTAAGAATAAAAACTTCCGGGGAAGTAGATCTCACATGCTGTTGAAGGTATTGTGGCCCTGGGAATACTGACAATTTGTGTCTTGATACTGCTGGTCTTGCTCTTGGGATGGAGGTAGGGGCTAGGGTTCTTGATGATTAAAGATCTCGGGACAACCTGTTTCTCGCTTAAGTGTTGAGGCATTCAAGAAGAGAGGTATCAGTACTTGGTAGGACTCTTTATTCTGAAGACTCATGACTTTCTTCCAAGTCAAGAATTTTAAAAATAGTATTCTTTTAACTATTTCCTGTCCTCCATTCTTATTGTCCTCTTCTAACTTCTGTTAGGTAGATATTAGAACTTCTGAATCTGTTTTCCATGTCTCTCAACTTTTCTTTCATACCATCTATCTATGTCATTCTGGCCTACATTCTTCCAGAATGGAAGGAGGATCCTTTGTCAGTCTTCCAGCTCTCACATTTCTTACTTCCACTATGTCTATTCTGCTCTTGGTTTTATTTCAATAATCCATTTTTTAAAAAAATTCTCTTTGTAGTCCGTTCAACTTTTTAAATGAATCTGATACCTTCTTGAGTCTCTTTGATATTATATACTTGTTTTAACTGAGCAATACTAAGTATACTAAAGATATTAAATGTTGTAAGGCTTTTGTTTGTTTTCAAAGCTATTTAGCAGTACATTTATAAACTGTGGAGACTACATTGTAGTGGTGATATATAAAGGCAAGTGGCAGAAATACTATCCATTATAGAATTTGATTCAGATTTGTGGTAATTTTGTTTGTAGAACTCAGAAAGAAATGGCAAGAGATATATTTCTTTATTTCCCAGAAGAGATTAGATATAGCAAAATTTAGTTTTCTTAGCTCCAGCAAGAATAAAATTGAAGCTCTGGTTATACCAAAGAATCCTGACAAACATAGGAAACTATGAGATTAAGGTACGGTGTAACAAGTGGGTGACCTGGAAAATGTGTTTGCTTTGGGAAAGTAGGTATTTAAACTAACTCAGATTCCTGGGTAGCTCAGTCAGTTAAGCATCTGCTTTCGACTCAGGTCAGGATCTCAGGGTCCTGGGATTGAGTCCCACATCAGGCTCCCTGTTCTGCAGGGAGTCTGCTTCTCCCTCTCTCCCTTGCTTATGATCTCTCTTGCTTTCTCTCAAATAAAGAAAATATTTAACAAAATAAAAAAATAAACTAACTTATGGTGGTCAAGCTTGTTTTTCCCATACAAGTTTCATAGATTCCAGGAAACCAGTAATTAAAATACAGTAGTAGTGTTTGTCTACTGATTTTAGTGACCTTAATGTTTAGAATTTAATGTTTAAAATTTTAGAAACTTTAATGTTTCTCCAAAATATTTGTGTTGGGATCATTAAAGATGGGTTTTGCAACTTCAGTATTTACTATAAGACCTTTTGGTATAAACTTGATGCTTCCCATCATCTTAAGAAATATGATTACTAACTGTTGATTAAGACAATAATAAAATTATTTAATGAGGCTCTTTGATTTGTGTTAGAATAGAAGAAATATAATTTCTGAGGCATGAATTCTACCTTGAGAGAAGGTGGAATATGATTAGAGTTGGTTGGGACTTAGATAACCCATCCAAAGCAGCCCAGAGAGCCATAGGGTTGAACACAGCCGTAGTCTTTTAGAGGGCACAGGTATCAAGAGGTGGGGGAAACCAAGATCATTCAAAAGCACAGAAAGCAGAAGCACAGAGCTTGGACTGGCAAAAACTAGAATGGAATAGGCATATGCAGATCCAAGGAAAGAAGGGATGGGGGTGCTCTGAAAACCAGACTGACTCTTGCTTTTAGTGTCTTCTGGGGACAGATGTGTCAGCTAGTCATCTGGGCTTAACAGTACAGGTGTGCCATGTAAAAACTGAGGAATTAAGACATAACTATTTGCTCCTATTCTATATAACTAGAACAATCTCCCTAGGTAATTTCAATTTTAACCACAAACTAGGACCCAGAAACTTCTGTAGTCTGGTGTGGTCTTTCAAGAAAATGAAGATAAAATAAGAAAGTATGTATTTGCTCTCTAAAAATGTTTTCTGAATCTGAAACAAGGTAGTGTGCAGTCTTTAGGGCATGTCATCTCTTTAGTATCTAAGGCTCTAAATAGGCTAGTCTATAGCCCCATAATTTGGAAACTAAGTTTTTTTTTTTTTTTTAAGATATTTATTTATTTATTTGACAGGGGGAGAGAGAGCACAAATAGGCAGAGAGGCAGGCAGAGAGAGAAGAGAAGCAGGCTCCCCGCCGAGCAGAGAGTCCGATGCGGGGCTCGATCCCAGGACCCTGAGATCATGACCTGAGCCGAAGGCATGACCCACTGAGCCACCCAGGCACCCCTGGAAACTAAGTTTTTAAAAAACTTTTAAAAACTTTTAAAAGCTTGGTATTAAAAAACAATTAAAAATAATAAAATAAAAGCTTTGTGTTAACAATGACGATTGGCTCTTTTCCAAGTTCTATCATGGAGCTAGTTTGGTTCACAAAACTCAGAAAAGAATTTGAAACAATATATCTAATATAAGTTATTTTATTTATAAATTTATTAATTCAAGTTGCTATTTTTTATTAATCTTTCATTCATTTCTGTGACAACTTCATAAGGGAGGAGTGAGAAAACTAGGAAATACAGCAGTCCCGCCTTATCCCTGGGGAATACATTCCAAGACCCTGAGAGGATACCTGAGGCTACAGATAGTCTGAACCCAGATATACCAGATCTTCTTCTATACATATGATAAAGTTTAATTCATAACTTAGACACAGTGAGAGATTAAGAACTACTAATAGAGCAGTTAGAACAATATACTGTAATAAAAGTTATGTGAATGTGGTCTCTCTTTCTTTCAAAATATCTTATGCTTCACTTACCCTTCTTCTTGAAGGGTATTTTAGGATGATGTGAGAGGATGAAATGCCTACAGGAGGGACGAAGCGAGATGAATGATGCAGGCTTTTGAGCTAGCATTAGGCTACTGTTGACCTTATGAAGTGTATGAGAAGGATCATCTCTTTCCAGACTACAGCTGACCATGTGTTACTAAAACCATGGGAAGCAAAACCATGGTTAAGGTGGGACTACTGTAGCTGGTTTAGACAAATTAGTCAAGAAGTTTTGTCAGAAAGGGAAGGGAGAAGGTATCCTGATTGGGCAGTATCCGTATTCAGTTCCTTGGGGAAATGACATGCCCCTGTAGATTTGTTTCATTTTATTATATCTTGAATTTATTCATCTCCCTTTCATTCCAACACTGTTCCTACACAGTTCCTGAAGGAGGCCAGTGAGACTAGAAGGTGTTAGCAGGTGAACAGTATTTTGGACTGCTCTGCATTATGTTGTTTCAGTTCTGCTCTTTGTGACTTTCGTTAATACATTTCCAGTCCCTGGTCATCTGTGAGTGAACCAATGTTGTTAAATAATTGAACCCCATGATCCATAATCTAAAGCTTCTCCCAAGTTTTCTCTGAAGAACCCCTACTGCAGACTGACCATGTTCCCAGGAGGATCTGGGAGGGTAGACCATAGTAACTCATCTGAAGCACAAAATCTTCATGGAATTTTCTTTTTATCCTATATGGGTTTTTTTTTTTTTGCTTCTATTCCAGAATATATTAATATTTGTTTTAAAATAAAAAATGTTTATCATTTAACAAAATCATTCCTCCAAGAAAATACACCATGTTTATCTTGTTGCTTGTGCACTGCTTGTAGCCCAGGAAGTGGTTCTTCCTCAGTCTGAGGAATTGCAAGAACACTAGGTTGGGGATGGAGGTACTTGGACAGCCCTATATTTAGCCATAAATTAGCTGTGTGACCTTGGGAAAATCATTTAAAACTATTGTTTTCCATTTTCCTTTATATTAACAAGGAGAGATGAGTGGTCAGACTGGATAATTCACAAAGTCCCTTCCTCCTGTCATTCTGTAATGATAAGGAATCTGGAATGCCAGACCCATGACCCCACAGGGCCCAAGTGGTTGCATATTATCGACCGTAAGATCCAGTTTGTACAACTTGCAACCCCGTTTCTCTTTACTACTTCCTGATTACAGTACAGATTTTTGATTATTGAGTGCATAAAGAGTGAGTGGGTATCGTGGCATAGTTGGTTTACATACTTATCTTTCCCTTTCCTATCTATGGAAATATGAATTAAGTCCATAGCCCTCCTGTGGCAAATAAAGAGATGGGCCTAAGGTTTTCATGAATTTACTCTGCTTTCACACTCAACAGTTTCATCTCTTCCCCTCAATTTGTATCTTCCCTGACAGAAATCTAGCTAGTTACACAAGTCCCAGCCAAAGAGATATTCTTCTATAACCTCTACCAACAGCTGAAAAGTTATATAAACTTTTTAAAGAAATGATTACCAGCAAAGGGCAGTGCTTCTAGGCTTGCTGTGTACAGCACACTCTCTAAATTAACGAGATCATATTATCCATGAGAACAAGCATCACTCTTAAGCTTCTAATCTGTTTCTCCTGGCTGTACCAAATTATGCTTCCTCTTAAAGTGGGACATTCTGTGCCCATGTGAAAGCTGGTGTGACTAATGTAGTTGGAATTGCTGAAAAGAAAAGATAAAAAGAGAGGGAACTAAAATGCTTTAAGAATAGGGAATTTCACAAGGCTCTTTGCTGAATACAATATGGCTAATATGTATATTATTACGTGGAAATATTATCCCCCACCTTCTGCGTGGCGGAATGGGCTCTGCCTCAAAGTCATACTGCATAAGTGGCAGGGCTAGGTCTCAAACCTAGCAGGGAACATCGGCTGGCCCTAGCCTCTGCTTTGCCCAGCCATCACTGCCTGTCACTCCTCCCCAGCACCTACACATATGTTGTGGTGATCAAGTCACTGATGTACAGGTATATCTGGATTTCTGCCCCGGTTGAAAATTAGAAATATCTCAGATCACACCTCAAGGATGAAACGTAAGAGGTAGGAGCGCCTGGGTGGCTCAGTGGGTTAAGCCACTGCCTTCGGCTCAGGTCATGATCTCGGGGTCCCGGGATCGAGTCCCACATCAGGCTCTCTGCTCAGCAGGGAGCCTGCTTCCTCCTCTCTCTCTCTCTCTGCCTGCCTCTCTGCCTACTTGTGATCTCTGTCTGTCAAATAAATAAAAAAATCTTTAAAAAAAAAAAAAGAAAAGAAATGTAAGAGGTACCTGGGGAGGCTCAATCCGTTCAGTCTGTAAGGTGTCTGACTCTTGATTTTGGCTCAGGTCATGATCTCAGGGTTGTGAGATGTAGGCCTTGTGTGGAGCTCCATGCTCAGTGTGGAACCTTCTTGTGATTCTCCCTCGTTCTCTCTCTCTCAAAAAAAAAAAAAAAAAAGCAATGTAAATTCCCTGGTCTTGAGCTAAAAATACATTTTTAAGTGAAATAAATCCCTTAGCTTACAGGTCTTAAGTTTTTTTTTGTTTGTTTTTGTTTTTTTTTTTTTCCTGTCAAAACAACTTAGAAATGGCAGTCAGTGACATTTTCTCCCGGCCCTGTTGCAGCCTAGAATAGCCAGCTGCTGGTGTTGTAGATTTTTGAAAAGATGCTTTGAATTCAGAAACCTGATACTGGGCTATTTGGTTAGTATTTACATTACTCAAAGTGCTTTTATGGACTGACAATGCGAAGGTTAATGATAGTAAACCCGTTATCTACAGCTGGAGTTGTCTTAGGTGTGGTTCCTTACACCTGCCCTCCGCCCCTTTCACAGGCCGGCCGGGTAGCCCTTCCCTGGAGCTGCGGCCAAGGAGGAGGAGGTTCTGCCGAGGAGGCGAGTTACAAGGCTTGTGTAATCAGACATTTCCCTGATGTTTGACTTTAGACTCAGGACACAGACACTGACATTTGCCGCAGAAACTGGCTGCATGTGCACGCACCATGGAAAGACCCCGCCTTGGCTGAATATTTGGTTTGCGTGGGGATGCAGCGGAGTGTAGTAGAAAGAGCACCAGCTGGAAAGCCAGACCAACCTGAATTGGATCTGCAGAATTAGCCTTTACTCTGCTCTGTGACTTTAGGCAAATTATTTAACTTCTTGGAATCTCAGTGTTCTCATCTGAGTCACAGGTGTAAAACACACACATTGAAGGACTGCTAAAAGATTAAGGAATGGGAACGCAAAATAGGATGGCCACTTTGGGAGCCACTTTGGTCTTTTCCTAAGAAGCTAAACATGGTCTTAACATGTGATCTAGAAGCCCTGCTCCTAGATATTTACCCAGGTGAGCTGAAGCCTTATGTCCACACAAAAAAACCTGCACGCTGTTATAGCAGCTTTATCTGTTAACTTACCAGAAGCTAAAGTTGCCAATCTCGAAGTGAGCAAGATGCCTTTCAATAATTGACTAAATAAACAAACTGTGGTACATCCATCTGATAGAATCTTTTTCAGCAATAAAAAGAAATGAGCTATCAAGGCATGAGAAGAGATGGAAGAAACATATGCATATGGCTAAGTGAAGGAAGCCAGTCTGGAAAGGCCACATACCAGTATGATTCCAACTGTATGGCATATTGGAAAAGTCAAAACTATAGAGACAACATAAAAAGACTGGTGGCTTCCAGGGGTTTGGGGTAAAGGGCTAAGGGACGAACAGGTCAAGCACAGGGGAGTTTTAGGGCAATGAAGCTATTTTGTAAGATACTGTAATGGCGGGTTTGCGGCATTAGGCACTTACCGAAACCCACAGCATGTACATGGCAAAGAGGGAGCCCTGAGGTAAACTGTGGACTTTAATAAACAAATAAACAAAGTTTCCTAAAAAGATCAAAGAAGAGGATGTATATAAACTGCCTAATCTACCAACTAGTACATGCGAGGCTCTAATAAATGGTAGATATTATTTTTATTCTATTCTAAGTTCTAATGATGTCATTTAGACATAGTTTCTCTTTGGGTTAGATGTATCAATTCTATCTAAAAGTGATATTTAAAAATCTAGCTGGCTACCAATTGAGAATTAGTTGTGTTTTATAATCATGGATTGGTTCAAAGAAATGTAATGTTTTCTCCCCTGCCCCCCATCCTATGCAGTTAATAATTTGTTGCCAAATCCCAGGAAAGCAAACTCTGGTTCAGGCATGAGTTTCATTGAGTTTTATTTCAGTCCATGAATTACAGTTAGTGTAAAATTTGGGCCTGGATTTGCTTAGTTATAACACAATTGCAATAGAAGACGTCTTGAGTTGATTTTGCCATATCCTATATTGTTATGTAAAATACTAACTTTAATCAAGAATTGCCTCAATACAATATCCTTATTTGTCTTGCATGAAGTTTCTCCTCTTTGTAAGTTTTTTTTGTATGTTTCAAATTAATGTGGGAAGGGTAGGCAGGAAATATAAATTCAAGTGACACATGTTAATCATGAAAGAACTATATGACCAAGCATAAAAACAGAGCACATTTTAATTTTGCCAACATCTGATAAAAGGGATTGTATAATTAAATAAGAACGAATGCCTGTTCTGGAACTGGAACTTGAATGTATCAGAGGCCCTTTTCCTTTTTTCACTAGATGCTAAGAATCTAGCCGTGCAAAAAGTGTCCAAAGTGGCCAAATCCCACAGAACTTGAATCCAACACAACAATGCAGAGAAGTCAAGAACATACAATAAATAATCTTTGGGCTTTTACAAAGTGCTAAACTCAATGTTACATTTATGTCCAAATCCTCTACCTCTTGCTTGGTAATTTTTCTTAGCTCATTTTAGAGGCACGGAACTGCAAGCAGTCAGGGGAAGTTGGGATAGAAACATTGTCTCTCTTTCCTTTTCCCTTCACATATGTGTGCCTTTGTACCTTCTCTCACCTTTACATTATCCATGCCTTTTGGAAAAACCTTAATGACCAGTCCAGTTGGTTTCTTTTGTCCCACTTCTGTAACTATTGGCCCATGTCCTGGAGTCTGTGTGACAGATTATCTCAAAGTCGAAGGGAACTCGGTGTCCAAGTGTCAGCAGTAAGGGAACTTGCTGGCGTAACTTGGGCTTGCCCTGGGATCTGTGGATTTGGGGGAACCACCGGTCTGAGTATGAGTGCGGAGGTGAGCCAGGGCAGGAAGCAGGGTAAGCTCACAGCTACCCAGGAAAGAGAAAGAATCTATGTTTAAAAAATGGTATTTCTGGGGAACCTGAGAGCAGATTGTAGTTCGGGGCAAGCCAGAACCACCCTCTGCCCACCTGCTGAGGGTATCACAGAAAAGAAAAGTTGGCCTGGAGCCAGAGATTATTGCCTGCAGCCCAAATGCTCAGATTGAGGGGTCAGACAGAGAGGGGAAAGCAGGTTGCCCAAACCTGGTGGTCAGACTAGGTTTCTCAGCTGCCTGCCTCCCCTCTGGTGGGTTGGGGCCCCCACAAAATACAAGCCATACTTTGGTGCTGGTTGTAGACACACTGTTTCCTCATAACTACTGTCATTCAAACAGGATCTAGTTCCCTGGCATGAGCAGGTCATTCCCACCGAGCATACACACTCTGCATTGAGCTCGGCTAGGCAACTCCTGGGGGGAACTGGTTGGGTTTCTCAATCTGAGATAAGGACAGAGATGGAGAGGAGCTGACTTTGCCTTCGGTTTATGAAGGTTTTGAATGCTCCCTGCAAAGTAAACATAGTTCAAGTGGGATTACCCAATTACCCAGTTGAAATTTGGTCTGACTGTAGTTTGACTTGTCTGATGCATCTAAATATTTAATCTTCCCTCATCATGCATCCTAGAGTCACGTGTGAGTGCTAACGACCAAGGCTCTGAAAGCAAACACTGCGCTTGGAGTCAGAAGTGTTGCAAGTAGTACAATGGCTGTGACATTCTAGAAACGTCTGAGGACGCCAGAGGAAATAAGCCTAAAAACATGGAGCTGGCAGCCAGGAGGCCCGGGTTCTCCAATTTAGCCTGAACCTCTGGGCCTTTTCTGTCATGTAAGGACACGGGCAAAGCATCTCAGAGGACAAGTCATTTTTTCTAACTTGGAACATCACAGGACCAACAGGGATGCAGCAAATTAGCCACATTGGTTGCGAAACCTAAGTTCACAGTTCCATTCGTTCTGTGATATTGTATTGATAAAACAGTTTCTTCAAAATAGAAAGTGAACTTACCATCACTGCATCTAACATCTGTGCCCCCCACATTTTATTCAAATTATGCCAGTGATTAAAATGTTTGGCCTGTTAGGAGTTCTCTACAGACATTAGAATCACCCCCTTGGGTGCTTTTAGAAGGCTATGGGGGTGTTTTTTAGATGTCACTGTGATTGGGGATGAGGTGCTAGTGATATTTGATGGGCACACCTTGCTCAGTTCAAGGCTCTTGTCACACAAGGCTAGTGGCTTCCGCATTGAACAGTGCAGTGCTAGTGAAATAGCTTTTTGGGGCTGTTTCTGCCTCTACCTGGTTCAGCCATCCGAGCGCTCCCATCCATGACTTCTCATCCCACGCAGTGATGCCCATCTAGAAAAAGCCCTCACATGACCTGACAGTGGGTGGGGTACAGGGGCACTGTGGTGGCCTTTGCTGGCCCCTCCCCCTCCCTGTGCTAGAGTCAAAGGCATCAAAAATATGGAGGGTTTGTTTGAAGTCTTGCTCACACAGTGCAGCGTGCTATGGTGCCAGCCCTGGAGGGGTGGACTGATGGTCAGAACAGAGCTCTGGATTTGGAGAAGTGGCCTAGTGCCAGGAATCGAAGGGCTCAGGGCTATAGAACTTTATACAGAATTTCACAAACTTACTATTTTTTAAAGTAATTTCTTATTTTTTTCATCTTCGTCTGCTCGTTTAGCTCACTTATGGAATGCACATACAAAGGGACTCGGACCCAGGGATTGTCTAAGGCCCTTCCCTGTCCATGGTACTGGCCCCCTGATTTGGAACGGGGTCCATCAGAGCCTCTAACCTGGTCCCTCAAAGGACTGCAACTCCTGGCCAGGTTTTCCCTGTTCTTGAGGTATTTGAAATGTGTTTTCATAATGCCTAAGAGCTATGTTCAAGGATGTGTGTATGGGGTGGTGTGGAGGGTGTGGGGGGCAGAGAATGTGGCATCTGGCTGGACAGAGTGCTTTACTTATGTTGTCCTACTGAATCAGTAGAACTGCCATTTGAGGAATGTGCTATAGTTATCCTCATTTTCCACAAAAGGACATGTAGGCAGAAGAGGTTAAATAACTTGCCCCAGGTTCCAGGAGCTGTCATCATCACATTCTTTAAGGTTGCCAGGCAGAATTTTCTTTCTTGGCATTAAGCTGTCTGCCCCTTCTTACTCATCCTTCATCCTTCATTTCCATGACATATTCCCCACCCCCCACCCCCGGCAAATGTGCTTCAGGCGAGGAGCCCCTCGTTATAAAACAAGTTGAGGACTTATAATCCACCATATGTGACCCTCAGACTTCTAAACTGGTTTTCCATTTGATGGCTCAGATTCCTTTTTAAAAAAGCTCAATCTGGGAATGTGTGACATTCAACTTTTGTCAGGCCATTATTCAGCCAATCAGGAATCCCATTTGCCTGTCATCTCCTGGGGGTTCCAGACCCAGGAGCGGCTGGTGCTGTTGCTACAAGCCTTCGGGTTTTATAGGAAGAAAAGCTGCTTCCTGAGACCAGAAGGGGGCTGTCTGGCCACTCAGGCAGGGCCTTGTAGATGGGCAGAGCTTTGCCAGGATCCTTCCTCCCCAGGTCTGTTCCTCAGCTTTGCAGATCAAGGGTAACCTCGGATCCAGGGTGGGCAGAACAGGCTGGGAGAGGGTGTGGGGGAAACGGACTCATGACAACCAACCTTAGAAAAGACTAATGTATAAATCATGATACCTGTTCATTACTGGGCTAGAAGAAAAATTTCTTCCAAGAGGACACTGATATTTATGTTTGCAGGGGTTTTGTGTGTGTGTGTGGGGGGGGTTTGTTTTGTTTGTTTGTTTGTTTGTTTGTTTGTTTTTAACTTTTATTTCCACAGAAGGTCTTGTGTGAGAAGCCAGGCTTTTATCGGAAGGTTGTTTAACACACTTGGAATCAGAACTAGGACAGTTAGATTATTGTCGAAGAATTTCAGTATTTGTAATTGAAGCAGAGGTGATGCAAAAAAGATTTAGTGAAAAAGGTCAGCTTCTCTTCTAGGCCATGCCCCTCAGCCCTTTGCCCCTTCCTCAGAGGTGACCCATATTCCCGATTTCTTCCACAAGTTAGCTCGTCTGAGGCCTGTATTTCCTGAATAGGGATGTGCCTGTTGCACAGACCAGGTAACTTGTGTCTTCTGGGCGGTCTCCCTTCCTGGACCTGTTTTTTTCTTTGGCCCATTAGAGGATGGGAGGTGGGAGGCGGTAGAAATGATAGAGACCCACTTTCGGGGAGGGGCACCCAGGGTTTGTGGAGTAAGAAGACCTGCCCTCTCAGACGGGTGGGTGTGTGGGGGGAGGGTGAGCTGGGAGCTCCCCAGTGACAGCTCAGAGGAGTGTTCCCAGGCCCCTGGTGGGGAGAGGATGGACTCTAACTGCTCCCACGCATCTGGGGAACAGGACAGGAAAGGAAACCACAGAGCGGGAGAGACAAAGGCGGGCTCTGCTCCACTGCCTTAAAGGGGGCAGCCACCCTGGTCCAGGAGAACACCGGACAGAGACAGGGCAGGACCAGAAACGGTGTGAGAGGTTGTCCAGCCCTGGAGCAGCCGTGCCATCCGTGGAGTCAGTCATATCTTGTGGTGCAGCCAAATACGGTGCCTTCCAGCTCCAGCGCCCGGACCCAGAGACCGCGCCGGAGAAGGTCTGCAGCGAGAAGGAACAATTAGCCAATTCATTATGTTGACATGTCTAGCCACAAGATAAGGTCTTTCCCCTTAATTAGGGCTGTGACAGATAAAAATATATTCCCAGCCAACTCCTCTTATCCACACGGGCAGACCTATTATCCTGACGTGGTCTGGCCCTGTCCTTATTTGAGGGCTGGCCTTGTGCGCGCGCACTTGGCAGCTTTGTAAAGGGTTTGGAAGGAATAAACACAGTGCCTGTTCCTGCCCTTCATCTAGAAGAGAAGACTCATTCATCCACATGGTCCACGCCAGCAAACTTTGGTGGTTCAAGAGCAGGAAAATAAAACTAATGGGGGGGGGGTGTCTAAAAACCAGTTCATGTGAGGAAAAGGAAGCGAATGAGGGATTTAGGTGCCAGTTCAAGTGAGGAACCAGGAGTATTTAGTGTGGAAGAGGGGGGACTCAAAGAAGCCATGAACACCATCTCAGCTGTTTGAGAGGCAGTGGGACTTAATGTATGGTGGGTAAAAGCCGAGTGGCCTGAGTTCAAATTCTGCTGAAGGCACTTACCACCTCTGTTTCTCCTCTCTGTGCTTCTCTTTCTCCACTTCAGAAAGTGAGGACAGTATGGTACCCGTGGCTGATGCAGGAACTGGGCAGGTTGATACACAGTAAACACTTAACAGTGGCTGATGGGGGAAGCACTTCGTAAGCATTTTTTGCTGGGCTTAAGAAAGCAGGGAGTGGATAATGGGTTGTGCCAGGTAACCAAAGCAGAATCCGTGATGGAAAATCGACCTCAATATACAGATTACCTTCTTTTAAACTGGAGTTACCCAACAAGTGGACCTTGAAAAACAAAGAGCAAAGAACACCCTAGAGTTTGAATGGGACCCAGACCTCTTTAAGTTCTGCTTATCTATCTAGTCATCTTCTTGACATTTCCACGGGGTATCCCCCGGACGTCTTCTATTTAACATGTCCAGAATTCATCTTTGGATCCTGCATTTTCCTGCTTCTCCTTCAGCCCTTCTCTATTTCAACACCAGTGGTGGCAAATACCAGCTACATGGCCTCTCAAGATAGAAACTGGACACTTATCATTGATGACCTCTGTCTGTCCTGGTCCTTATGTTTAATCAGTCAGCCACAGATGTCCATTCTACCTCTTCAGTATTTTTGGATTCCATCTACTTTTCTCCATAGCCACTGCCTAGTGACTCGTTTCTAGTTCAAAGAATCATCATCTTTCCCCTGCAGTAGCTTTCCAACTGGCCTTCCTGTTTTACCTTTGTCCCAGGGCCAGAAAGCCTGCAGGCAGCTTGGGGTAGCAAAAAATACACTGCCCATAGAAGAAGATGCAGCTGGGGCCAGGCCTTTATGAGCAGACCGAGGCTGGATTTCATCCCTCGTTTGTTCCCTTGGCTGGTGTCCTTGGGCCTCAACACCTGCTCTACCATGTGCACCGGCCCTGCTTTCCAGTTCATTCTTCCAATGGTCACAGTGATTTTATTAAAATGGAAATGGGATCACAAGAAACTTCTTTCCAATATCAACCCCACCCCCCATCATTCATGGCTTCCTGTTTCCCTTGAGCTCTAAATCAAATCTGGGTTCCATTTACAATGATGTATCACTAAACATCGTATTAATATATTTAATTGGTATTAATAGCCATGAATCAGATGAGAGATTTTACTGTAAAAACTAGCTCTGGGGTGGATCAGGAACTGTTAGCTTGAAGAGAGAACTGAGAGGCACTGTGCTTAGTACAGAGGCCATTGACTGAACCCTTGAGGACCGGAGCCAGCCTGCAGACAGGACTCATGGCATTTAATATGATGTTTAGCCGAGCCTCATTAAAATCAAGATGTCACCTAAAATATGGACTCTTGGCTTCTCCTCAAAGTTTGGAAGATGCAGAGACATTGGGTCCTCCTCCTCCCGGGGTGGTAGTTAGCTAATGTGGAGCACTCTAGCACCCCACTGCTCTGGGTTATACTTGTTTGTGACCCCTGCCAGGTCTGGGTGGATATTTGCATTTGGAGCCCCTGAGTTCTTCAGCCCCTGCATTTGGCAGGGAGGAAGCTGAGGCTAGGAAGGTGGCGCTTCAGTCTCAGGGTCTTGTACTGGGGCTTGAACTGTCTCATGGCTTCTGCTGTCTCTACTGAATCACAGCTGCCTCTCAGTTGAAGACTGAAAGGAAACCCACTCTGCAACTGGTTAGTTATTCTTTCTGTAGTGATTGCTAGCCAGTGCGTCCTTTAGTTGTTTTGCTTATATCTGTAGCAACATGAAAATTAGAACATACAGTCTGGAGGACCAGGGTGGTGTTCTATGAATATCACCTACAGTGCATGAGACTCAAATCAGAAAAGTGGAGAAATAGGGAGGATTGAAAAGGACGGGGAAAATAAAACCTGGAGAGCTTTTGAGAAGGGAACAGCTGCTTCCTTGTGGTGCTGCAGAAAGCTGGCTGGGTTGCTACCTTGCCTGGGATGTGGAAATGGAGATGTAGACGCATTGAGTCAGTGGCAGGAAAAGGACCAGAAACCAAATCTTTGTTCCCAGTGCCCCATACCGTGCTGTCACACCCTGAAAATTACTGTGGACAGATGGATCCCTGCAGGAAGGGCAAGTTTGCAGAGTACCTTGACAAACAATGGCTTTGACCAGTCAAGAGGACCTGGGATGAAACATAACCCCAGAGCCTTGAGTCCAGTAGTGTTCTTGTGTTCTTCAGAGAAAGAGGCCACATCATGCATAGGGAAATTAGCCATGACCGCTATCAGATCCTCCGGGATACTGCCTCTTTTTGTCCCACAGTGAATCATTGCCATGAAGCTGTTCTGAGTCGTTAGCAACTCAAGACCTCATCCACATGGCAACTTTGGGCTTTTTTTTCCTAAGCTATAAAGAGGCAGGCTGTGTATGAGGAGGAAAATGGAGTGACAAGACCTATCCCTAAAGGCAAGCCATGTGGGTAGGGTGGTGTGACATGCTTTCACCTTCCGGGCTTTGTGTCTCTTGTATTATTCTCTTTTTTGTTTCCCACTGGAGTCTAAAAATGTTTAATGGTACTTAATTATACTTCTTTTATCTGTATTCAAGTGTATCTGGGAACTTGTGCATACATTAACACTCTCTTTTGATTAAGCCAAGGCAATTAGAATATTTTATCTGTAAGAGAAATATTTTCCTCTAGACATAGATGGAGAAAATCAAATCCTCTCTTTCAAATCTCTGAGCCACTGCTCAAGAATGGAAATCAGATTTATGATTTCATAGTCCTCTCCTTTGGATGGCAGACTAATGGACATAGTGATTTATGCAAACAAAATGTGCTCATTGAAGAAGAGGCTCCTATTGTTGATTTCATTTCTTAAATTCCTGGGGCTTTTATCTGTTTCTCGCCTAAAGAAAATACTTTAAGAGTGAGCATTGGGTCAATAGGTAACACCAGGGGAGGCTGGTGGGGGAAAGGGGTGAAACAGGTGATAGATATTAAGAGTACATGTACCCTGATGAGCACTGGGTGATTCGTAGAATTACTGAATCACTGTATTGTACACCAGAAACCAATGTATCACTGTATGTTAACATACTGGAATTAAAATAAAAAATAATTAATACCATCCCCTTCCACTCCCTTCTTTTAGACAAAAGGAATTTTTAAAATTCAGACTAAATTATTTCCACTAAGGATTTATTTTCATTAGTTGGTTGGATCGATAAGAGTAAAAAGCATTTCTCCTTCTATGAAGAATTCTCTACCACCAGGTTCTTTTGGTTTAAGAAAAGTTACTTCCTTATAATACCTCTTCGGTTCAGGCATTTACTTTCTTCATTTGAATTGTAAATCTGTTGCTGTTCTCATCTTTGTCTAAACTTGTCTTTCTAAACGTGAGGACTTTTCCCTTCCTGGGGTTCAGGCAGAAGTAGAGATTAGGATCAGATTAAAAGTGCAGTTGTGTGGGGGGGGGGCGTAGAAGTAGGTAATGGGAGTAGGGCGTGAAGGGGGGATTGTCACGGGAGAAAGAAGTAGGGCTGTTGGAACGGAGTGGCCCAAAACCCTGCTAGAAAGGGCCACCATCCTAAAAACCCAGCTGCCCGAGGCTGGGCAGTTATCAGCTCGCAGAGAGCCTGCTGTCCAAGCAGCTTGGGGGCAACTGCTGTGTGCAGTGTAAATATGGAGTTGTGGAGAACACGGCGACCCACACTGAGACAATAATGAAATGGATGGCGATTCCCCAGTGGATGGAAATTTACTTTTGCCATGTTCCAAAACACTGGCTCCAGTCGGGTGAGTGTCGTGTTTTTGTTTGTACTATCCTGCACTCATGGTTCCTGGAAACTCTAGCGGGAGCCTCTGACTTTTGGTGCAGGCTCTAAAGCAGCATCACCCTACCTCTAGGTCGCTGTCAGGGCACGCCCTGGGTCTCATTTTCAGTGTCTCAGAATACTTTCCAATGCTTCCAGTAATTGATTGTGCAAAACACAAAACCAAAAGCAGATGGGACATATGTAGATAAGCTGTCTTGTTTTTCATCTCTATAATTTCCTAGGTTTGATAGCACTTCAATTTTCTAACCATAAAAGCTGTTTCTTTGCTTTTTGGAACACACACACACACACACACACACACACACAAGCACGCACGCGTGATGCTGCCAGTAAGGACGCTGAAAGAATATTACATGCGGTTTTCTGTTGTTGTTGTTTTGGTTTTTTTCTTCTTTCTTTTTTAAAGAGTACCTTGCTGCCGGAGAAAGAAATTCAGAAAAATTACTTGGAGTGTATTTGTCAGAGCTCCGATTACCTACGGTACTATTGTGTCAACACTGAAGGATACTTTCGAATGTCGTATCATAGCAGAAGTTAAAAATCTAGCCTCTGCAGAGTGGTGTTCCTAGAGGTGCTCACTCTGGGAAGTCACAGTCTTCATTTACCAAAATCGTAGATGTTGGTTGTGGTGTCTGCATCTCCTGCATTGCGGGGTGGGGGCGGGGGTTGCTGTTCTATCCAAGAAGTGTGACTGGGCAGCAGGAGGCGAAAGCTGCATTAAGATGGATGGCACACGTCGCCAGGGCCACCTTACAGGAGGTGTTCCTTTGGACCCACTCACCTTTCTGTCAATTAAATGCTCACATTATCTTTTCAGTCAGATAAACATTACCAGGGCCTTGTTTTAAGTTAATCATGTATTACGTATTAAATAAATTTTTATTATTTTATTTTATTTATTATTTTATTTTTAATATTTATTAAACTCAGTCTTCTTGGCCGGCCGTCTCCAGGTTGGCTCTGGGCTCCACCGTTTAATAGGTGTCTTTGGGTATCTGAGCAGTTTGGGAACCTTGGAACCAGCACAAAATTACTGCCCGGTAATCTTTCTTTCTCAAGGGATTTGTCGTCACTCATCTACTCAGACCAAGAAAGCAGAGCACAGAGACTCATCGGAAGAGCAGACTCTGGGGCCAGACAGAGCAGGGTTTGAAACCAGGCTGTGCCTTCTTATGAGTGACTAGGAGCAAGTCCTTCAGCTTCTTCTAAGAATAACACCCTCGTTACAGAAAGACGCGCATGATCACACCTATCCCATGACGATGGCTGTAAGAGCAAAAGTGTTTGCCTTAACCTTCCCTTCTCCTTGTTTTAAAGTGATCCAGGGAGGGAACCCACTGGTACGCTGGTACCAGAACTCTCTGCACCCGCCCAGGGCTGTGTTTGAAAGCATTGATAAGCTCGGAGCTGGGCATTTGTCACTTTAGTCCTAGCAGGGAGTGAAATGACTTATCTCGCATCTTTTCTCTGTCATCCAGCCAGTAGCTAGGAGGGAAAATGTGGGGGCTCCCCCAGGCGAGGATGAGGAACCGCGCAGAAGGCCAAGAGAACCTCGTTGGTGCAGCCTTTTCCCAGCCCCTTTCTGGAAGGGAAAGAGCCACTACCGCAAGGAGGAGCGGCTCTGCCCACCTCTCAGACCCTTTACTGCCTGGACCCCGGCCACGCCGGAGCGCAGGCAGGGCGGCAACCTGTCCTGTCCCCTCTCTTCCTGCCCCTCCAGCCCGCCTGATGCTGTTGTTTTCCCAGCAATAAAAGTAGAGCTCCTCCACGACGAACATGTAGCGAGGCAAATACATCCCCGGAGCCTGACACGTATTTATGGAGCTCTGTGTTTTTATGTTCTGTTCTGCCTACAGAACGCAGGCATGGAGGGGCTCGGCTGTCTTCGGGAAAATCTGAAAGCCAGGAGCTTACTCACAGGCTTCACACCTGCCTCTGTGAGGAACTTCTGAAGCCGGAGATCCTCTTCGTAACTGAGGTCCATCTGTTGCACAGCTTTTTAATTCCCATATTTTCCCTTCTCAAGCCAAGACAGAGAGAGCAGCCAATTTTGTGGAAAGATCTCTTTAATATGAAACGAGTAAAACTACCAATGCTAAATAAAATAGACCACTGTGAAACTTGGGTTCCACCCCACAGGGAAGAGGCCGCGCGATTACTGCGTTATATAACCAGACCGGCCGCACCAGCTGGCACCGCTCTCTTTGTTGTTCCAAGGGAGGGGGCGCGCCAAGGCTGGGGCCAGAGCACATGATGCTATTTTAAAGTACTTGCAGCCTCTGGAATTTTCCCTCACAGACATGTCCGGCGTCCGAGTTTTCCTTTGATTTATGGTTGCTTTCAATGTTTAACACTATTTTACATTTTCAAAGCTACCTCCTCTGCCTCCAGCACCCAGGGGTGCGCTTCTGTTCCTTTGAAAGACACTTTTCAAAAGAGAAGTTTTCAAATTATGCAAAAAGGAGGTTTTTGCAGTGCGGAGCCTTCGAGTGATTTTAAGTGGGTAAGAGGGATGAGGATGTAAAGGCAGGGGCCACCCCGGGGCCTTTCTTCTCGGCTGCTTGTGGTGATGCAGCAGAGAGGGGCCCACTGGAGGGTCAAGGATTTCCAAAGCGGCGGTACATTCCCTTAGCAGATGTCCTTGGGCCGGCCTGTCCTCCGGGGCCTCAGAGGACTCCCCATCAGGTCTGGTTGACAAGCGAGCATTTAGGTCGAGCCATGTGAGACTGCCATTTCTTAGGTCAGAAATGGTAGAACATTGGCGGTTTGTCAGATGAGAACGATACACAGTGACCAAGACCACAGCGGGGCCAATGCGCAGCGCCCTGGGAAAGTCTAGGGAAGAGGACTCAGCACAGTGTTGTGGGGTCAGGGTACAAGAAGGGGACAGCATAGCTGAGTGGTGTTGTTCCATTGTTGTTGTTTTTTTAAACAAGTCACTTTATTGAGGTATGATTGGCATGCAGTAAACCGCACATATTCTTAGTATAAATTTGATAAGTTTTGACACATGTATATATACCCATAAAACCATCACTTCAATCAAATAATGAACATATCTATCATCCCCCCAAATTTCCTCATTCCCCTTGGTAATCCCTTCTCCCTGTCACCCCATCCCCAGGCAAATATGCTTTCTGTTACTAGTTTCATTTTGTAGAATGTTATATAATTGGCCTTATATAGTATCTTTTCCCCCTCATTCATGTTGAAGTATATATATCAATATTTCATCTCTTTTTATTACAGAATATTTCATCATACGGATATACCAGAGTTTTTTTTTAATTCACCTTTTTAAAAATTCTTTTTTTAAGATTTTATTTATTTCAGAGAGAGAAAGAAGATGAGAGAGAGAGCATGAGAGGGAGGGAGGGTCAGAGGAAGAAACAGACTCCCCGCTGAGCAGGGAGCCTGATGTGAGACTCGATCCTGAGATTCCAGGATCATGAACTGAACTGAAGGCAGTTGCTTAACCAACTGAGCCAGCCAGGTGCCCCTCATTCACCTGTTGATAGACACTTGTATTGTCAGTTCTTACAAATAAGGCTGCTATGAACATGCATGTACAAGACTTTGTATGGACATAGGTTTTCTTTTCTTTTTGGTATGCACCTACGAGTGGAATGGCCGTATTATGTATATGTTTAACTTTTTTTTTTAAGATTTTTATTTATTTATTTATTTGACAGACAGAGATCGCAAGTAGGCAGAGAGGCAGGCGGGGGGGAGGGGGGGGAAGGGAAGCAGGCACCCTGCTGAGCAGAGAGCAGATGCAGGGCTTGATCCCAGGACTCATGGGATCATGACCTGAGCCAAAGGCAGCAGCTTTAACCCACTGAGCCACCCAGGTGCCCCAATGTTTAGCTTTTTAAGAGACTGCTGTACTGTTTTCAGAAGTGGTTGTCCCATTATATGTTCCCACCAGCCGTACCCGAGAGTTTTGATTTCTTCTACATCCTTGCCATCATTGTGTATGTCTTCTTAATTTTTCTCATTTTACTAAGTATATAGTGGTATCTCACTGTGGTATTCATTTGCATATCTCTAATGACTAATGATGCCGGACATCTTTTCATGTATTTATTTGCCATCTATATATCTTCCTAGCTGAAGTGTCTGTTCAGATCTTTGGCATTTTTAAATTGGGTTGTTTTCTAATTAAGCTAAGAGAATTCTTTGTGTGTCCTTTCTAAGGTATATGACTTGTAAGTATTTTCTTCCAGTCTGTAGTTTGTCTTTTCATTCTCTTAGTAGTGTCTTCCAAAGAGGAGAACTTTTACATGTTGATGACATCTTGTTCTTCTATGTTCTTCTATGCTTTTGGTGTCACTTTTAAGAAATCTTTACTTAAGCTAAAGTTGCACATGTTTTCCACCTGTTTTCCTAATGTTTCCTTCAGGAAGTTATGTAGTTATGGGTTTTCATTTGGGACTCCTGAAGTTTATATACGGCATGAAGTGTAGATTGAAGTTCTCTCCTTGTCATCTAGAGAGCCAACTGTTTCTGCATCCTTTGTGAGAAAGACTCTCCTATCTCTGCACGTTGGCCTACGCGCCTTTGTCGAAAATCCATTGTTCATACAGGTGTAGATCTCTTTCTCGACTTCAGGCTATTGCATTGATCTAGTTCCCTATTTTTTTCATGAATATCACACTGTTTTCATTTCTTAGGAATGAGTCTTGAAATCAAGAGGTATAATTCTCCAACTTTGTTCTTTTTTGCAATTATTTTGGCTCTTCTGGTTCTCCTTATAAGGAGATCCTTCACATCTCCTTATAAGTTTTAGAAATAGCTTGTCCATTCCTATTTAAAAATATTCTGGGATTTGGATTGAGAGTGATTTCGACTGAGAGTTGCTGGGCTTTCATGGGGCTGTGTCCATGGGAGGAAGGTATTCAAACATCATTTTTATATCTGAACAACTGGAATTTTGAGACCAGTACAGCATTTAAAAAATTTTCCACAGCCTCACTTCCAAGTTTATTGAAAACCCACCTGTGCAAAATGGTGTTATTCCGTGCCAACGGATACAAAGAAAAATAAGATGTTCTAATTCTGGCCCTTATTTCTTATAAATTCACCCTTTTAAAAAAATCTCCTCCCAGAGACAGAGAATAAGACGATTATCTTGGGTAGTTTTTCACCTCTGTGAAAAGATCACAGATAACTGGGAGAATCTGTGCTTTCTTCAGCGAGAAGGGTCCCTTTTGCTCTTCTTTCCCCCAGTGGCTAGAGGCTCATTCACCAAGCAGTAGACTGTTGTAGCCTGTGGCTTGGTGCAGGAGTTGTAAACCAGACACATGTAGGGCCTGAGAGATCCCAGACAAAGGAGAGCAACCCAGCCACTGGGCTTTCAAATGCATTGCGGGAGAGAGTGGATGTTGGGGGCTAACCAGCATGAGGATGACTCTGGTGAGCTGACAGGCAAAGCCACAAATCTGGAATTTTGTGAAAGCTCCCAATTTTCAAATGCAGTCGCTGTAGTTTTTTGAACAGCATAGGCCAAGTGAAACATATCTGTGGGCCAGATTAAGTCCACTGGCTACCAGTGTACAGTATGCAATGGATGGGTTCTTTTATTTGCATTCAGGGTCGTCTCTTTCATCAGCTCCCCAAAGGATTCATTAACAATTGCTTATGGAGTACTCATAATGGCCAGGAAGTGCTCAGTACCCAGGAAGTCGATCAGTGGTAGGAGGGACCCTTTCAATCCCTGTGCTGGAGGGGCTCCTGCTCCAGTGTGGGGCTTAAGAGGGTATAGAGACATTCCCATGCCACCTCCCGTGCCATTCTCTCCTGAATCTGTCCCTCCCCTGTATTCTGTCACTCTTTTCAGGCCTCCTGGAAGGCCATGGTTGATGGTACTTGGAGGAGTCCCGGAAGGCTTCTCTGAGGAGGTGACAATGTGAGTTAATTATTGAAGGTAGAGTGGAAATTGGCCAGCTGAATGTATACTAGAACAACGTTCATCAGATTTCTGGTCGCTGCCCGTTTGTGGGACATGAAGTCAATTTAATGGTTGAATTCGGAATTAAAATAAAATAGGATATCATATAGTATAGGTCAGTATTTTATGCTTTGTGAAACTTCTTGTTCAGTTTTAACACACACATGTATGCGCATGCTTCTAATACATGTATTTTTGGTCAAAAGCCAGAAAAGCGTAGTCTGGAAACATTTCCATTTTTTGAGAATCACAAGGAGATTAAAAGAGTCTTTATTAAGGATGGCCCCATGTTATTTCGGAGATCCTTTCATGAATTGTTAACTTCAGCTGTGACGTGCGGCTCTGAGTAGGCACAGAATACCCGCTGGGCTGGGCATCGATGCCAGGTGAGGGGGAGAATGAGCAAGTGACTTTCATTTCTCCGATTTTATTTCCTGCATTGTTTTCCTGGTCAAATAAATAAATTCGTCTAGATTAGTAGTGTTCACGCCCCGGGTTCCACAGAGGTGCTCTTGGCGTACTGCAGACCCTTTCCGTGAATAGCTAAATTTGCCCCCTGCTGGATCATTAGCCCTGAGCAGTTCCCCTCAGCCCAGTAGGCCTCAATTCATATTTGCTGAATTAGCATAACTGTTTTCAGACTACCATCCCATTTTATGGGAAATTAGGCATATTTGAATTAATTGATAAGAAGTATTACAGAAGTTCCACTTTAGGCACAAAATCTGAAACCATGCAAATCCAAAGGAAATTAAAATTTTGTCAAGAGTTACAAAGTCCCAAAGCCAGGTGGAACTCACTGTGGTACTCGGCTCTTGCTAACTGGCCACACTCCCGGGCTTTGCCCAGTTACTCTGGCCTTATGTGAGGTGTTCAGAATGTGCCCCCTACCTGAGATGCAACTCCGCCATACATTTTTTAAAAAATTTATTTATGTATTTATTTGAGAGAGAGGTAGAACGAGAGAGCATGAGAGAGGAGGTCAGAGGGAGAAGCAGACTCCCTGTGGAGCTGGGAGCCCAAGTGGGACCCGATCCCAGGACTCCAGGATCATGACCTGAGCAATGGAAGGCAGTCACCCAACCAACTGAGCCACCCAGGTGCCCCTGCCATATATCGTTTTAAACCCAAGGTCCTAAAAGACATTTGTTGGGAGATGTTAGTACCGTGCACTGTGTCCTCACTCTGAGCAAGACACACAGTTTCTGTCTGACTAAAACTCACGCTTCACCCATGCCAGGTGCTTTCCACAGACCATGTGTGCGCTTGCAGGTTAACAGCTTTCAGGGTCCCTATAGTCTCTGAGGTTCAGGGTCCTGCTTCTCTGTCTGTAGAATGCGCCGTCCGGTCATCGGTGTGGAAGTGGTCTGTCTGACCAATGCTAGTTCTGTGAGACTGTCATCTTCCTTCTCCCTGATTCCAGACGGATGTGTTTGTCTGTCTGTCTGTCTGCACGTGTGTTGTGCATGTGCTAGGTTCCCACTGCGTTTGTAGGCCATTAAGGCATCTACACCTTTCCTCCTGAGCTGCATTTAAGACAAGCTGAAAACGTTCTGTGCTGTCATGCTTGATTTTCTAAGCTTGATAGGATGTCCCATTTATCCCAACACAAATTAAATCTTGTTAGTATCATTCCATCGATCTATCCGAATTATTTTAATTCTTGATTATGTCAATCACCACGTTCATCGTCCCTCCCAATTGTGGGAAGAAGGCAACTTAAAAATCCTCCCTTCTATTCCTCTCCCCCAGTTGCTGGTAAGAGGACTGGAAGTTTCACTTTTGAGATTATTATGGTGTCATAACTTTGAAAGATTTTGCTAGGCAAAATCATTGTCTTCTTTTACTTCTTTGGGCTTATCGCTCTGCTGTTCAGCCTGGTGGAACTCCGTCGAAGAAATGTACTTCGTGCAGGTGCCTGGAGTCACCTGTCTGTAAGCACTCATTAATGATTGTATCCTTCCTCTGGGCAGGTTTAGTACTGATAAGGAGAGGCTATCTATCAGAGTTGTTATTTTATAACTTATATGCAGTCAAAACTTTTTTAAAGTAACTCTCTTTCACTCTTTACTGACCAGGAACCAGTGACAAAGATAATGTCAAAGGACCCTGGGGGTACCTTGTTTCCTTCCATTTGGGTATCAGTTTAAATATCGATGTTTTGATCTTGAAGACTAAAATACAGTTACAGATGTTTTTAAACAATTTTGAAACTTTTGAAGAACAGTCATCCGTGGGAAATAATGTGATTAAAGAGTTCATTTTGCCTATTTAGAAAAGGGGAATACCCCAAATTTATATTTGTATAATAGAACTTCCATATAAAGAAATCTTTAACGTCATTTGCTTGTTGCTTGTTGAAAAGCAGTGTTGTCATTAGTGTTGAGAATTTGCAATTAGTCACTTATGCACGCTGGGTAATATACAAGGCACTTTGGAATTTTGTCTCTCAACAACTACACTCTGTTTTTAATATCAAAAGGGTAGTTTTGAAGCAGTTTCAATAAACCAAGTAATTTTTGCCACCTGCCAATAAGTTTGTGACTTAGAAATACTAGAAACAGGGCTGCATTATGACTTGCCTGGGCTGGAGGCACTCTTGCCTTTGTGGCTCCTTCCTCCATAAAAAAATATTAAAATTACATTTTAGGACTCTATTGGTATAAAAATGAATATATTAATATTATATATTCGAACATTTTCTTTGACTGAAGTTCATTTTTTTCTTCTCATTTTGAAAGAAATTAAAACATTTTCATGGGCTTCAAAAAGTAATGTGGACTCTCATCCCTGTCCTCACTGTGCTTAATGGATAAATAGACTCTGATTAGAAGTTATTTTTCTGGGACGCCTGGATGGCTCAGTTAGTTAAGCAGCTGCCTTCGGCTCAGGTCATGATTCCAGGGTCCTGGGACTGACCCCCGCATCAGGCTCCCTGCTCAGCAGAGAGCCTGCTTCTCTCTCTCTCCCTCTGCCGGCTGCTCTGCTTACTTGTGCTATCACTCTGTCAAATAAATAAATAAAATCTTTTTAAAAAGTTATTTTTCCTTTTTAGTTTATTAATTATTCTTTTGTGTTTAATGTCCATATATATATATATATGGAAAAAACAACTTCTTTTCTGTAGAGCATCTCTTTTAAACTCAATAAGCAGCTGCATATTGGTGGGAGTAACGTGTATCAGCCCTGACATTTATCAACAACTATTCTGAATTAAGGTATAGAAGACTTAAAGAAAGTGGTAAAACAGAAATGTAGGTCTTTTACGTAACTGATTGAAACCTGCTACATGGTCCGAAGCTATCTGCATTTACCCATTTTGTAATTTCAAACAGAATATAATGATCAAGAAATACAACATTTACTGCTCCTTTAGCCCCCTTCCTTTCCTATAGTACTGTAAAGCCATGCTTCTCTGTTTTTACTATCTAGTGGTTTTAAGGTTTAACAGTGGAAGATCAAGCGTTATTTCTCATTCATTCATATTTTAATAATTATCCTGCTATGTTTATAAAAATGATACATGTTCATTTTAAAGAATCCAAGGAATAAAGAAGGGAATAAATAAACAATCACAAATCCTATCACTTAGAAATAAGTCTCAACAACATGTGAATGTCCCCATTTGACATCTCTTTAAGCATGCTTGTAAATGGGAAGATGGATGGATGGATGGAAAAAAGAAAGAAAGAAAAAGAGAAAAAGAAAAAGAAAAAAAAAGAAATGCTTTTACAAAAGTAGGATAACATGATACATACTGGTTTTTAAATTTAAAAACCATTACATTTAATTTTATTTGAATTTAAAGTAAAAGAAACTAAGTGAAAAGAAATTAAACTTTAAATAAACAATTTTTTTCACAGTAAGAAATGTACTTTTTTTCCTTCTGTGGTTAAGAGATGATGAAGAACTTGATGTTTTGTTTTGTTTTTTTCTTCTCCCCCAGTTAGGTTTCTCAGTAGATATTAGTGCTGTTCACACAGGTCTCTCCCCATCCTGGGATACAGGAGTATCCCGCATTCCCTTCAAGTTAGGTATGACGTTGTGACTTGCTCTAGCCACAAATTATGAACGGGAGTGAGCAGAAGGTCACTTAGGGATTGATGTATTTAATTGCCAGATCTATTACTCTTATCCTTTCTTTCCATCTTGATAAACACGGGTTCTCATGTGATTGTGGAGAAGTATAATATCAGTGCAGCCTAGAATGCAGAACTAGCTCATGGGTGTGCTAAAGAGCCATGTGGACCTGCAGTGGTGGGCATGTGAGAGAGAAATGAAATCTGTTCTGTTAAGTCACTGAGATTTAGGGCTTCTTTCCTACCATAGATAACAGTCTCTCCTGACTGCTGCCTCCCCGTTTTAGAAAGTGTTAATTTCAGAACACCTGAGTGGCTCAGTTGGTTAAGTGTCTGCCTTCAGCTCGGGTCTTGATCCCAGGGTCCTGAGATCAAGTCCCACATCGGGTTCCTTGCTCCATGGGGAGCCTGCTTCTTCCTCTGCCTGCCACATCCCTGCTTGTGCTCTCTTTCTCTCTGACAATTAAATAAATAAAATCTTAAAAAAGAAAGAGAGAGTTAATTCCTCTCTGCTATGATAAATGAGATCACTGACACTCTCCCCGTCTTTCTTTCTTCCCTTCTAGATTTTGGTTAGTTACATTGCTATATCACAAATTCAAGATACAATATTTATATTCTATTCTATAATCTATCTTTAATTTTGATCACTTGTATTATTTTAATATAGTCAAGGTTAATACAGCATTGTATTCTCTTCAGTTGCTTTTTTTTGTGGTTTTATTTATTTATATATTAACATTTTATTTATTCATTTGACAGGGAGAGAGAGCGAGAGAGAGAGAGAGAGAGAGAGAGCACAAGTAGGCAGAGCGGCAGGCAGAGGCAGACAAAGAAGTCTGCTTCTCTGGATCGCAGAACCCTGGGATCATGACCTGAGCTGAAGGCAGATGCTTAACAACTGAGCCACTCAGGCATCCCTGTTCAGTTGTTTAAAATTAGTTTTATATTTAAATGAATTCAGTGCCCTGTGCTAATCTTTTTACGTGTCTTTCCTATTACTGATACCAAGAAATAAGTCAAGGGGCTCAGGGCAGACTATCTGACAGGGGAGCATTGTACCCCAGAGAAGAGAAATATTTTATCATTTGTATTGCTTAGAATTTTGGGCACATGTTGATATGAAAAAGCAGATTTTTAGTGGTTTTATTATTGTTTTTAAATTATCTGCAAACAGTGCATCCTTCCTTTATTGCTTGCATCTAAAGCAAACATTGCCACTGACCCACTCGTGGTATGCCGCTGCTAGCGTCTTCATTTTATTCACTGCACTTACTAGATGGATTGTCAAGACTTTTGAGGCACCTGGGTGGCTCACTCTGTTAAGTGTCTGCCTTTGGCTCAAGACATGTTTGCAGGGTCCTAGGATTGAGCCCCAGATCAGGCGCCACTCAGTGGGGATTCTGCTTCTCCCTCTCCCTCTCCCTCAGTGCTCTCCCTCTCTCTCAAATAAATAAATAAAATTTAAAAAAAAAAAAAAAAAAGGTTGTTCTGAGCCTTCTTTTAAAAGTCTTCATGGCAAGTTCTTGAGTTTTTATCACTAATTTCCTACCAATTACCTATATATTTGAAAAACATCTTGGCTAGGAATAGTATTCATAGACTTTACTTTATTCCCCTTAGAATTTTGGAGGAATTGCTTTATTATCTTTTGCATTTAAAGTACTGTTGAAAATTTAATGGACTTTCTCTTCCTTGTAGCAACTTGCTTTTTCTGCTTAAGGAATTATTTTATTAGAACCAGAAACTCAATTATTTAGCTAGAATATGTCTCACTATTGATTTACTCTCTTATTAGTTATTCCTGAAACACAGTATTCTCTTTCATTTTAGAGATTCTGTTGCTTATTCATTTTAGGGATATTTTCTTGTTTTAGATCTTTGAATTCTTTGGGCTGGGTTTTCTACTTTAGGGATGCCCATTAATCTTTCAATGGATTATATTTTTCTCTCCTCCACAGTCATCATTTTTCTCCAGTTACTTTAAATTCTGCCTTTTATCTCTGTTTACCTCAAGTCTTTCCTGAATATAGATAAATTGAATCATGTTAATTCTTTTCTTTGGTATTTCCAGTTTATGAATTTCATGATGATGCTGTTTTGGTCCTCAATTTATCGTTTTGGTATGACAAGCTGCTTTTAAAATCTCATTTTGTTATTTGATTATCTCATTGTTAAGCTCTTGTTTACTGTATTCATGTTCCTATTATACCCTTATTAAGTTGTTCTATGACAAAATGCTTTCTCTTATTTTGACATCTGTGGATTTGTCAGGGTTTTTTTTTTTCCCCCCCATATAATGTTTTCCTTTTTAAATCACTTGTTACTCTAATATGTTGCTCATTTGCTGTGGAGGCCGAGAAAAATCAAGGCCATCCCTCCTCGAGTTTAGCCTCAGCGTAAGTACAGCCATCTCAGACCCCTGTGCCCAAGGTCTGAACTTTCCCCTACTTTACTTTAGTCCCAGGAAGCCCCACCCTACTCTAGTATCAGAAAGCCCCACCCTGCTTTGGTTCCAGAAACCTCCTCCTTGCTTTAGTAACAGGAACCCATAAATACCCCTGCCTTAGTTAAGCACGGGGTCCAAGTCCCTACTCCGCTGTGTCGGGTGTACTTGGGCCCAAGCTTAAGCTTGTCAAATAAACCCTCGTGTGATTGCATCAGTGCTTGGCTCCTTGGTATGGTAGTCTCTCGGATGCGAAAACTCGGGCACAACATTGTCATTCCATTTCATTCCGTCTTGTACCTGATGGAGCAGCTGGATTCTGCCTTTGGTGCTCTGATACACTGGTGATTTCTCCTTGACCCCCTTCTGACCCCTTGGAGGACTGGCTGTTTCCTGTTCTTTAGCTTAAGGGCACATGTAGGCAGAAGAGTCCGGGCAGGGGACTGAGCTCAGTTGAATTGTTTGTTGTGATATGGAACACCTGTGCCCAGCAGGCTTTACCAAGACCATATGAAATGTCTTGTCACTTCTGCTAGGGATGGTCAGTCCTTATTGTTCACATTTCTGATCTTTCCATACCTCAATGTAGCAGTTACCATCCTCACTCTACTAAAGTTAGAAGAGAAAAAATAACCAATTCATTCCCCTCCAGATTTGGGGATAGGAGAGTGAATCTTTCAGTTGTTTGTTGAATAGTCAATACAGCTCAGGGAATCAGGAATTGGAAGGTGGCTCTGCCATTTTTTTTCATTGGCTTATTTTTATTACTTTTTGTTCATTTCCTTAAGTATTAGAGAGAGTGAAGACTGGAACTGGCCTCAGTTTGCCGTATTTACCTAGAAGCCATCTTGGAATCTTTCTGACTCGTCAAATTAAACGTGGATGTGGCCCAGTTAAGTATAGAAAGCGAGTAGCTGCCTATGCTTCACCTTGACAGTATTTTATTATTATGGAGTCATGCCCCCTTTTTATTTTCTATTCAGTCCCAGATTACGCAATATAATTTCTTTGGTTTTTGAGTGCTAAGTAACTTAAAAGTGGGAGCATTTGGGGGGGCGCCTGGGTGGCTCAGTGGGTTAAGCCGCTGCCTTCGGCTCAGGTCATGATCTCAGGGTCCTGGGATCGAGTCCCGCATCGGGCTCCCTGCTCAGCAGGGAGCCTGCTTCCTCCTCTCTCTCTCTCTCTGCCTGCCTCTCTGCCTACTTGTGATCTCTCTCTGTCAAATAAATAAATAAATAATCTTAAAAAAAAAAGTGGGAGCATTTGGTAACACCTAGCCATAGAGTAGACAGCAGAGCTAAGTGAATTTATTATAATTGTAATGGATCATTGCTTTTAATTTGTTTATTTATCCAACAACATTCATTTATGTAGTGAGTGCTGACTATGTGCTAGGTACCATTTTAGGTGCCTGGGATACCTCATTAAACAAAAACCAACAAGGTTCTCCTGCCTGTGAGGAGCTTCCATTGTAGCAGAGACAGGATGAGTGTGTGGGGTAAGGACAGATAGCAACAACAGACAACGGTGCGTTGGTGAGCTACAGATCAGAAAGTACTATGTAGATATGGGGGATCACAGAGTGGAATGGGTGCTGTGATTAAGAACAGGCTGGTCAGTCCACGGGGGAGGGAGTCAGCGGAAGAACATTCCAGCGAGAGGGACCGGCTGTGCAAGGTCCTACGGTTCCAGGTTGGTGGGTGGTTTCAAGGAGCAGAGTGAATGGCAGGTTGACGGACTTGAGTCAGGTCTGTGCAAGTACGTGAGAAAAATCAGTGGCCCAGAAGGTTGTAACATAAACTTTTAAAGTTTTTGTACTATTTTGAAAAAGTTGATTCTACCAGTATTCACTGGGTGTTTATTTGCTATGGGAGGATATGTTTCCATCTGTGATCTTTAAAAAGCTGAAGCAAATTAGCAAAAACCATAATTAAAACCACAGAAGTCTTTGTTCTGTCTAGAAGACATATAGGAAAAGTAATGCAACAATAAATGAATAGTTGTTCCCTAATGAGAAATCAAAAAACAAGATCTGTAGAAAATAAAATTGCTTTTTAAAAAGGTAGTATAATATGTTGTATCTAAATGAGGCTTTGGCACTCATCTGGTTTTACTTTTTACAAATGAGAATACAATCCAAGAGAGCCTAAATGTCTTACCCCAAGTTATATGGCTAGTTGATCGCAAATTCAAATAGGGATAGGGCCCATGCCTGCTGATTAATTCTTTGCCCCGAGCTGTGGTCACCCTGCCTCTGGCCTTTTATTTCAGGGAGAACTCCATTATTGCTAATAGTTTTGTTGTTGACCTTCCATGGACTTGATAGTCAAATCAAGTTTTCCATGACAATAAGTATGATTTACTTGTATTTTGCAACAGGGCCTTGTTATTTGAAGTGGGCGGTCAGTCACTTCATCATCTTGGAATCAGTTTTTGAAAGACCAGTTTATTTCTTCACCTTTCTGTGAGGACCACATTGTTCTCTGTGATTATCTATCAGAACAAGTGGTTCTAATTAGTTTTCTTTCCAAGGTGCTTTTCTTTCATTTCCCAGCAGCCAGTCCCTCCGCCAAAGGCATTTCTCTGCTGAGCCACTGCACTGGGGAACCAGGGTTCACGTGGGCCCTGGGAGGCGGCCGGTCAGGTTGGCTTTCTCAGGCTGGTAGTATCCCCAACCTCTCCGTTTGCTTCCCTCCCACAATAAACTGTTCTTTCTGTCTCAAATACATTCTTTCATTTGTGTGTGTTTTCACTAATGGTGTTGTTTTGAAATACATATTTTAGAATTTGCATTGGTATAGGTCTCCTTCTTTTTTCTTACATTTCTGCTTTATCCTGACTGTCCAGCATTCCCTTTGTGCCCCCTCAAGTTTGTCTCTTCCCGTAGTAATGAGCTCAGATACTGCTTCCAGCAGATTTCTTCCCATAGAATTCTGACATGACCCCTCATGAATCTGTGTGAGAATGTTTCTGGGATCTGTGAACCCCAAAAGATGACAACTGGGTTAAAAGGCATATGCATACTTCCTAGCACAAACAACACGATTTGTATACAAACAGCCTTTTCCGTGTCCCTTATGGGACTTTTTCGGAGTTTTTCTGTGGTACATATACATAGGAACAAGATCGTACACCACGTTCCCATTTACTCCCATGCCTGCTTGCTTATGGAATGGCTGCCCAGTCCTCATTCCCACCAGTGAGGAATATAGTTCTACATCTCCACATCTCTGCCAGAACTTGGTATTGCCTATATTTCTAGGCACAAAAAGGGATTCATCATGATTATTTCCATTGTTATTTCTTAAATTTCTGGGTTTGAGCCTCTCTCTGAGTTTCCTCAAATTCAAGTCACCTTGTCGTAACTTCATCCTTTTTTCTGTGGAGGTGCTTATCTTTTTCCTCTTGGTTTTCGGGGGTCCTTGTACATCCACATAGTCCTGTCTCCTGGGCTTTAGACATTGACAAGTATCTTTGTCCATTCTGCTCTGTCATCTGGAATAATGGTCTCCTTCACTGAGCAGAAATTTTTAATTTTGATGGAAAAAAACTCATCTTTTGGGGATTCATTGAAAAAGACACTTCCCACTGCTGGTAATAAAGATAATCTCCATTATTTGTAGCTTTATCTTTTATGTTTTACCTTTATCCATACAGACTCAATCACTGTGTAGGGTGTGGTGTAAAAAAGTATCATTTTACATTTCCCTGTATAATTAGTTTTTCCCAGTTTGGAGAAAGCCTCTTCTTTCCCCATTATAAAATTTTAATTGTTATTATAAGAATTGTCATGTTTATGTAATAATAATGTCATCCCACCCAGGGCACGAATGACTCTCCATTTATTCAGATCTTGCTTTATGTCTTTTAATTCGTGCTTAAAATTTTCCCTGTTGAGGTCTTATGTGAACTTTGCTAATTTAATTTCTAGATACTTTATGGTTTTTATTGTTTATTTTTTATCATATTTTGTGTTTGTTGGTTTTTAAGTTGTTATCTGGTGATTTTACTCAGCCCTCTTAATTATTCTAGTGGATTATTTGTTTATTTGTTTATTTATTTATTTTTAAAGATTTATCTGTTTATTTGAGAGAGAAAGACAGGCGGGGCAGAGGGAGAGCAAGAGAGAGTCTCAAGCAGACTTTCTTCTCGGTGTGGAGTCCAAAGCGGGGCTCAATCTCACAACCCTGAGATCATGTCCCAGGCTGAAGCCGAGTCAGATGCTTAACTGACTGTGCCACCCAGGCGTCCGTCTAATGGATTATCTATTGATCCTGGCCTTTTCTTACATATTAGATCAAATGATCTGAAAATAGTGATGGTTTTATCTCTTCCCCTCAAATGCTTATACCTAACTTCTTTTTTTCTTTATAGCTCTGGTTAGGACCTTCACTATTATATACAACAGTAGTGGTGACACTGGGCATTCCTTTTTTTGTTTCTGCCCTTAAGGGGAAAATGTTTAAAAGATATCTATTAAATCAAATGCTTATTGAAGACTTTCATAATCTTCACCAAGTTAAATAGGTTCTCCATATTCCTAATTTTTAAAGAAATCTTTTTAAGAAATCATAAATATGTGTCAAATTTTATCAAATACTTTTTTGCATCTATTAAGATAATAGTGACTTATCTCTTTGGACTACTGAGGTATTGAATTAATTGATCTAGTGATACTAAAATTATTATAATCCTGGAATAAACTCTACTTGTTTCTAATATGTTATTTTAAATCTTTTTTACTCAATAAATACTTAGGATTTTTACATATGAAATAATCATTGAAAAGAACCTGTAACTTTTCTTGTATTCTCCTTATCCTGTTTCAAACAAAAAGTAAAGCAGCCTAATAAAATAGGCTATAGAACTTCTGTTATTTTTCAATTTCCTAGAACATCTTACAGAAGATAGGAAATTAAATGTTTCATGAACATTTGATATAGCTCACCTGTAAAACTGTCTGGGCCTAGGGCCCTTGAGCAGGGGAAGACTTTGATTGACATTTCTATGTATTTAATACTTAGGTCTATTCAAGTTTTCCATTTTTTCCTGCACCAGTTTTGGCATTATATATATCCCAGTATCAGTTCATCTAGATTTTAAAAATGTATCAGTATACTTGTGAGTGTTTATAAATTATTGCTTAGCAAATTTTTACTCCTACTTCCCTGTGAGAACATTTAATACACTGTCCTGGTGGTCTTAGACTTGGCCACATGCCTTGCTTTGGTCAGTGGAACATCAGTGAACTCAGCCTGCAGAGGCCTTACATGTCCTTGAGGCAGGAGTTAGCCTTTTGCTCCTAAAAAGTGGTTACACTAGAAAGGGGCAGTCTCTTAGTTCAACTTTTTTTTGGTTCAGCAAACCTAAAGCATATGATACTCCCACCAGTGACAGTGGTTCACTGCAGCAGTGAGTTGAGAAGGGTAATATATTACCAAATTCTGCATAGGAATGTATATAGTTTTCAAAAGTGCAACCCCATATCCAACTGAGTCACTGTTACAAGGAACTCATAATGTACTTTATATCTCTAGCTATATCACAAAGTAACTGAAGTTTAAAAAGGAATTTTATAGGGGGCACCTGGGTGGCTCAGTCTGTTTAGCATCTGTCTTTGGCTCAGGTCATGATCCCGCGTCCTGGGGTGGAGCCCAATGTTTGGCTCCCTGCTCGGGGCGAGCCTGCTTCTCTCTCTTCGTCCACCCCTCTCCCCTACTTGTGCTCTTGCACATGCTCTCTCTCTCTCAAATAAATAAATAATATCATTTTTTAAAAGGAATTTTATAGTTAAAATCCTTTCTGTTATTGTAGATTCCTGAGCAGAGATTTATCTGAGTCTCCTAGCAGCTGTTTATGGGTCTGCTGTGCCTTTGCTTTACTCCATAATCTTCAGTCTCTGAACTGTGCTTTTGAATCCTGTACAGTTCCTCTTTTTGAGGTCACCGTTAAGGTGGCCACATATTGTAGAAGAATATAGATCAGAAAGGGGAGGTTGACCAGACAGGAAGATGGGCTTGCCGACTTTCCTTCACCTGGAGATTGCACACTCAGCCAGGATAGACCAGGGGGTGCTGTCCATGCAAAGATTTGTTGGAAGAAATGACTTCTTTTTCTGGAACAAATAAAAAAGTCAGAATCACATACCTGTGGAGATGATGAATTTGAAACTTGACTTGGAAGAACTTTTTTAACAATATGATGAGTTTTTTTCCCCTTCCTTCCCCTATGTTCCTCTGTTTTGTTTCTTTTTTTTTTTTTTTTAAGATTTTATTTATTTATTTGACAGAGAGAAATCACAAGTAGATGGAGAGGCAGGCAGAGAGAGAGAGAGAGAAGCAGGCTCCCCGCTAAGCAGAGAACCCGATGCGGGACTCGATCCCAGGACCCTGAGATCATGACCTGAGCCGAAGGCAGCGGCTTAACCCACTGAGCCACCCAGGCGCCCCTCTGTTTTGTTTCTTAAATTCCACATATGAGTGAAACCATATGATACTGTCTTTCTCTTAACTGTGGGAAACAAGCTGAGTTCTGCTGGAGGGGAGATTGGGGGCGAGGGGTAACTGGGTGACGGGTGTTAAGGAGGGCATGTGATGTGATGACCACTGGGTGTTATATGCAATTGATGAATCACTGAACTCTACCTCTGAAACTAATAGTATACTATATGTTAATTAACAGAATTTGAATAAAATTAAGTTTAAAAAAAGAGTGAAATAAATATGGTACTATACATTGAGTTCCATATTGTGCTCAGCAAGGGGCTAAATCTTGGAGGAAGGCAAGAAGTAGAAGACGTGATCTCTACCCATGAGAGCTCAGGAGACAGAAGAGTCTTAAAAGAAACAAAAAGTTAAGTATGAATCTTTTAGACTGGACTCTAAATGCAATAAGAATGGGAAAGGAGATTTTTGGTGGTTAATTAGGTATGAATGAGGGAGGAGGAGATAGTTGGAGATGTAATGACCACAGGGAGGGGAGGGAGGAAGGGTGGGCGTTCATAGGGAGATGGGGAATAGGGTATTTATCCCTTCAAATTGATGGCTTCGTTGTGGTAGAGGGGTTTGGAAGCGAATGTTGTTTTGTTTGAAACATAGGAGTTTTCGCTTCATTGAGAATGGGATTATAGAGTTGCATGCAAGATTTAGAATCTGTATGAGAGAGAACATTCTGGCAGTATAGAAGGAGCTAATTCCCCATCTAGAATATTTAAAACCAGTTAACACTTCTGTCACAGTATCTGGTGGTTCTTAACCAGGCACAGTGCTGCCTCAGCCCCAGGTATGTGGACTTATGTGCTCAGGCTGGGGTTACTAGTGCATCGGAGGTGCAGGCCATGAACAGGTACATGGACAGCCCTGCTTAATGGATGGCCTACCTCAAAGGCTTGTGATGTTTTTGGTGAGAAACACCAGACTTCCCACACACCAGTCATTCGGCTTCTGCTGGTACAATTTTTGCTCTCTCTTTGTACCACCTGTACTGCTAACTCCTTGCTTGTATTTAAATTTACTTTTTATTTAAAAATCTACTTCTCTTTTTTTGTTACTTTTGTGTCATTCTGGATCTGCTTTTTAACTTTTATTTTCTTATCTTAATTCTTGTAGTCATGAGTTTGAAATGTTATTTATACTTTTCTAATTGTATTAAAATAGATACTATTTTAACAGTAGGACTGTTTATTTATCAGATTACTATTTTTTTAATAGATGACTATTCTAATACAGAATGCTCACCTGTGGACCTCTGGATATCCTCTTGTACACTGCTTGTGGTATGCAATCAAGCTCTGTGAACAGTGGTCAGATGGTCACAGTGGGTTAATTTATAGCTTGACCTGATTTTATATAGTATATTCTTGGGTGTTGACACTAAAGCCTTGGGACTCTCATTTTTTTAATTTATTATTTTTTATTTTTTTAGATTTTTATTTATTTATTTGATAGAAATCACAAGGAGGCAGAGAGAGGGAGAAGCAGGCTCCCTGCTGAGCAGAGAGCCTGATGCAGGGCTCAATCCCAGGACCCTGAGATCATGACCTGAGCCGAAGGCAGAGGCCTAAACCTCTGAGCCACCCAGGCTCCCCCCTTGGGACTCTCATATTTTCAACTTTGCATTCAGCAGAATTCACACGTTGGAAGGGCCTCATGAGGATACTTCCCCTGCTCGAGATCAGATAGCACAAACAGCTGTTATGGTCTCCTCATGTCTGGAAGGTCTCCTTGGAAGGGTTTACACGTGCTCTTGGCTGAGTAGTGCTTCTGTGCCCAGTTATTTTAGCTCCGGCCTGTGTCCACAAACTGCTGGCCATCTCTGAGTTCCGAGGCAGTATTCCCAAGGGATATGTGATCCTGAACATGCAGAGGAATGAGAGCAAATACTGCCCTGACTCCCAAATAATTGACCCAAAGCCTATGTTGCATTAATATTTGGCCAGGAGTCAGAAAGGTGACGGTATAGCAGAACCACAGAGGCTCCCTCCCCAACACCTGATGAACTGATCCAAAACATTCTCCAGCATCAACCAGCCAAACAAACAAAAAATCCAATCACAACTTTGATGCCATGTACTTTGAAAAATGGCAGGCCCTTTCCAAAGGCAGAAAACACCCCACCCTGAACCTTCAGAAGCAGTCCTGGGAAAAGAAGGGAGGGAAGGGTACAAAATCTCAGGACCCCTACTAAATCAGATTGGTATGAAAGAAGCTGGTGGAGGAGGTGAGTAGACATCTTGGTTGATGTCAGGAGACATTGTCAGCAGAGGCTGGAAGGCAACCCAGGGCAGGCCATCTCTGTGCTGAGCTACGGGAAAGGGACCGCAGGAGTGTGTGCACCCTGGCTAGGCAGAACAGGCTGCAGCCTGAGACATTTCCTTGGCTTCCAAAAGAGAGAGCAGCACACCGGACCCCCAACCAGGGCAGGCCTAGTGTGTCCTGCCTTTCCTCTGTGGCAGAACACTGCGTAAAAAGCATCAGCCAAGCACAAATTGTAGCTCAGAGGGAGAGAGTGTTAGGGGTACGTTGGCTTACTGTAAAAGAGCAAACAGAAGCTCTGGATAGAGACGCTCGTCTTAAATGTGAGCAAGATGAAGGTGAGTGTCAACGACAGCTACGTGAGAACGCTACAGCAGAATAAAGAAGGGAGCGGGGATACAACGGGTTGGGCCCGAACAGAAACCCAGGGCAAGGAAACTCAGCCTCACAAGTATTTCGTGCTGTCAGAGAGCTCAGGATCAATTCAGTGGAAATAAAAACTTAATGTAGTTATGAGAAGACAACAATGAGATTTTTAAAAATTTTCATTTTTAATTGTGATAAAATATAACGTGAAACTGGCCATCTTTTCCATTTGGGGGAGTACAGTTCAGTAGTGTTACGTACACTCACGTTATGCAGCCAACCTCCAGAACTCCTCTCACGTTGCAGAACTGCCTGCCCATGAAACAATTCCCCATTCCCCCCACGCTCTCTCCTGGTAACCACCGTTCTTTCCATCTCAGTGAATTTCACTAGCACAGGTACTTCGTAGGAATGAGTTCATAGAGGACTTGCTCTTTGGTGACTGGCTTATTTCACTTGGCATAATGTCTTCAAGTCTTACCCATGTTGTAGCTTGAGACAGAATGTCTTCCCTTGTAAGACTGAATAATATTCTAATGCATGATCGACCACGTTTTGTTTCTCCTTCCATTCCCTGATGCACACTCGGTTGCTTCTACTTTTTGGCTACTGGGAACAATGCTGCTATGAAGATGGGTGTATAAATAACTCTTGGACTCACTGCTTTCCGTCCTTTTGGGTGTATACGCCAGGAGGAGAACTGCTAGATTGTGTGATATCCCATGTCTTGTTGTTTAAGGAACCATCGCACTCTTTTCCGTAGCAGCTGGGCCATTTTATATCCTCACCAATACATGTCATTTTGGTGGGGATTTTTGGTTTTGTTCTGTTTTTGTTGTTGTTTTGTTTTTGACAATAGCCATTCTAGTGGAAATGAGGTTGAATGGGAATTTTAAAATACACGTTGATGAGGGGCACCTGGGTAGCCCACGCAGTTAAGTGTCCAACTCTTAATTTCAGCTCAGGTCATGATGTCAGGGTTGTAAGATTGAGGTCTGTGTTGGACTCTGCCCGGGGCATGGGGCCTGCTTGAGATTGTCTCTCCCTTTCTCTGTCCCCTCACCCCTGCTTGTGTGCATACATTCTCTCTCTTGCTCTCTAAAACAAAAAAAAGAGAAAGAGAAATTATATAGGCAAGAAATGATATAGGCAAGAAATGAGGAAAGGAAGAAGAAACACCAAGTGTTAATTATACAGCATTAATGTAAAAATATATAGTTTAGCTCTTAAATTTTCATATATTTTTTTCTCAGCGTTAAATCTTGTGTGTGTATGTGTTGCTGTTGTTGGTTAAATAGTTAACTATAAGTCAAAAAGCCATTTAATTTTCACTTCTGTTTCTTTTTTTTTCTGTTAAATTCAAGCAAAATTAAATAACCTTTATGAGAAAAAAACCAATAATATAGCATATATGCTTGAAGAGTTATCCAGAGTAATGTTCACCAACTCTAAGTGGTGGGTTATTGGAGGACTTGCTTTCTCCTTTGTACTCTTTTATGTGGCTTGAATTTTTTTTAATGAGCCCACATGTTTATGAAAGTGCCCATAGTTTTATAAAAACCATAAAATTGTTACCATTAATATAAAATATTGGTCCGTAGTATCATCATTATTCTAGTTGGGTCTTAATCATTTGAAAAAATTACAGTCTTGTCTTGACAAACACCAGAAAGAGCCCTTGACAGGACTTTTGCAACTCGTGCCTCAGATATTGGCAACTACCTTGGGGCAAAAGGCATGTGCAGTGGAAAGCATTAGCTATTCTAATAGGATGCTTTTTGACTTCTTATTGAATTCATAAATCTGAACAATGAGCTGGTGAGTGTGAAGTGGGATTGACTTGGATTCCCATGATGCTGGTGACAGAAAGCGTGGTACAAGTGTAGTGCGGTTTGTTGTGCACATGGCTGAATGAGGAACATGAAAACCGTACTTCTCGTTCGGCCCTAACCAATACGCAACACCAGAATTTTGGACATTTGGAGTGCCTCTCACTCTCTGCACTTCCTTACACTGAACTTCCTTCTTTTCTTGAATTTGCCATGGTCTCCTGCCTCCGGGCCTTTGCACAGGCAATTTCCTCTCCTCAGGGCACACTTCCTTTCCCTTTATTGGGTTCTTTCTCGTGTTCAGGGCTTAGTTTTAGCCTCCTTCCTCTAGAAGGCCTTCTGCATTGTAACTGATGGTACTTCTTCCTTGATATGCCTGGCAGTCTATAGTCACTCACTTGGTGTCAGAGTTCCACAAAAGCCTGGCTTGGGGGCGACTAGGATCTAGGAAGGGCAAGGTCAGGTTCTCTCATTGCTCTTCCATAGCACAAGTTTAGTTTTCTTCCTCTGGGCTCCACCAGGGTGGTAACTCTCCTCCAGCTACCTTGTGGCCTCTGAGTTTTCTTTTTTTCTCAGCAGGCCTCTTTGGTTCTGCTTCTGTTGGAAACTGCAACTTTTCTTGGTAATGTTCAAGTTTATCAGGAGAGAGTAGCTGTTCTGTTTAGCCCGTTTCCCTCAAGCACTGGCCATTCCTGCAGCAGAGGGTATCACCCCTGCACCCACAGGCCTGTGCCAGAGGGAACTGGGGCCCAGGCTGGCATTCTTAATTCCCTCTGAACCTCCTGCTTGGCCTCTTTGGTAACAGAGATGGAGGGAAGAAAGCCCGTTATAAAGCTTTGTGTGCCAAGAAATCCTAAACATATGTTTTATATATAAAAGACCAAAAAGAAAGGTCAAATCAGGGGGTGCTTGGGTGACTCAGTGGGTTAAGGTCTCTGCCTTCGGCTTGGGTCATGATCTGAGGGTCCTGGGATCGAGCCCCACATCAGGCTCTCTGCTCAGCAGGGAGCCTGCTTCCCTTCCACTCTCTGCCTACTTGTGGTCTCTGTCTGTCAAATAGATAAAAATATTTGGGGGGAAAAAAAGGTCAAATCATTATCAGTGGGTTTCTCTGATGGGATTTCTAGTTATTTTTACTTTCCTGTTTTAACCTTTTCTGCAATAAACATTTTCATAGATGCTAAATGGTATTTTGTAAGCTCCTATATGTGACCTTTGACTGAGCAGCCCTCAAGAAAACTAGGGAAAGCTGGCCCTGCCTGATGAAGCGTAATGCTGTTCTAGTCACTTTTTTCATGTATGCCTCCATCTGATGTGTTTGTTTGCTCTTTCCCCCATGTCTCTCTTTTCTCCAGATGACCGGATGACTGGCATCCCTCCACACATCCTCAACAGCTCCCCGTCAGACCGGCAGATCAACCAGCTGGCCCAGAGGCTGGGCCCTGAGTGGGAGCCTGTGGTGCTGTCTCTGGGTCTGTCCCAGTCGGATATCTACCGCTGTAAGGCCAACCACCCCCACAACGTGCAGTCACAGATGGTGGAGGCCTTCATTCGCTGGCGCCAGCGCAATGGGAAGCAGGCCACCTTCCGGAGCCTGCACAGAGGCCTCCAGGCCGTGGAGGTGGACCCCTCAGTGCTCCAGCACATGTTGGAATGATGGGGTCTCCCGACACCATCCCATGGGAGAGTGTGTCCCCAAGTTGCATGGGCGGAATCCTGACTTTCTCCCAGGGCAAGTAGTTTCTGGGCTTTCCGGGGGTGGGGGTAGGAGTGGGGTTGGGGGGGAGTGGTGTCTTTTCTTTTTAATGATCTGTAAATGAAAGGAGAAAATGAGATTTCCAGGTGGCCTTACTTAAAAGGCCAAATTACTCAGTAGCTCTACCACATCATCGACTTGACAATTCATTGCTCTTAATGTCTTGAAGATTGCGTTGTTTTAATTGTGTGAGCGCCTTTTAATAAACTGGTAAATCATAATGGCTCAAAAAAAATTACTGTCTTATCATATTACATACAGATGTCCTATAGATAGATAGATAGAGATATCTGTCTATATCTATCTATAACATCTACTTTGATACTGCCTGGGAACTGAACTGTGGACTTTGCTATTATCGATGATAATAAAAAGTGAATTACTGTACAGAATGTGGCCTTTCATGAGACAGTATTATTTGTTTTTTCTCATTCCTGTAGTACCTAGATTAAGGGTGTAAAATTACAGTAGTCCTTTTTTTGGAACACAATTACTAGTAGTGACCAAATGGTTACTTTCTCCAGTCAGGATAAATCGCTCAGAGGGGATGTCTGCATTACATTTAAGACACTGAAGCTCCCTGTAAGGCCAGTTTGGGTACGAGCGTGCATCCCTGAGCCCTTCATCTTTGAGAGATTGCTTAAGAAAATCCTGTGTTTAAAGGATTTAGTTGGGGGACAAAAGAGGGTGTGGTCTTTCCGTTGACGTTGTAGTGATTGAAGTGTTACACTCCCAAGGAGTATGACTTAGTCTTCTGTCTTTTTATTAATGACACATGGTATTTGTCAAATGCTTTTTTGTTTTCAATCAAGGGTTTTCATATATGTGATCTCATTTGGCCTCTCAAAAATGCTATGAAGTAGCTGGTCAAGAGAGCTGAGCCTCCTTCTGTAGTGAGATTAAGTGATTTGCAGGTGGTGAATGAGCTAGAATGTGTCTTTGGAGCCCTGCTCTTTCCACCTGGTCCCTGCTGCTTCTCCTCCTCTCTCTCCTGTGCTCCTCAAAGAAACTTGAGTCCCGCTCTCCTCTTGCTAACAGCATCGCTGTGGACAAGCTGCCCTTCTTCTCTGACCCTGTACAAAAGAGCAAATGATTATCCTCTCCTCCTAGATTTTTGTGATAATTAAGGGAATAATGTCTTCCAGCGTCTCATCCAGTGCCTGGCCCTTAGTCAGTTCTCAGAAGTGGGAACTGTTTGCTTGCTGCTGTGGCTGCATACGGATGAAGTTCACAGGCAGAGCTGGTTGGTGGCTAGAGCTGAGGGCCCTGCAGGAGGACTGGGACTGTGTTTCCTGCTGAGCTTTAACATGTGATGTAATTTAGTAACAGTACCGTGGGTCCAGTCAAGAGAGGGACAGGCGAACAGTCCCAATCTGTGATCTGTTCTTCCGAATAATTGGGGAATCTATTTCCTCATCTTAACCTAACTCGGGATTTTTTCCAAAGGGAAAACATTGTACTTTTTACCTCTGTTCCAGGACAAGTATATAGAACAGCTGAGTTGAACATGACATGAGTGCTCCAAAAGGTGACAGGGACGTGTCGATCACATCCTTGTAGATGTCTGGCAACCATATTCCCTTTACTAAAAAAGATCAATTACAGGTCAACAGACAGTTCAAAAGGATGGTCTGCTGGCCTCATCAGCTCTAATTTTCCATTTTGTAGCCCAGCCATTAATTCATTATCTTGTAAAATTCTCATAGACTTTGGCCCCATGACTACACTAGCGATAGACTGTACTTCTGTGGCATCTTCCACACTGCCTGTCATTCTGAATCTTGGACTTGTTACTTCGCTATTTGTTCCCCTGAGCTTGCTAACAGAGTTGCTTTGGCTTTTGTTCTCACCACATTTATGGCCAAGGGCATATGGCTGGGCTCTGCTGCATCTGACTAGATGGCATTTTAGAAACGGGTGTGATGATTAGCTAGTTCATCTTCCCACCGTTTGCTTGGAAAGCTGAATCCGTCATGCACAAAGACACTTCGGTGCTCTGTCCATCACTGGCTGCCAGGGCCGGTAGAGAGCTCTGACTTGCTGCCCTTAATGAGCAGGTGTCTCCCCCATCACATGGCAGAAGATCTTCTTGCAGAAGATTTGCAGAATGCCAGAAACAGAGCATCTAAGTCACTACCTTATCTCTGCCTCTGGCTGTGGAGAGTGATGCCAAAGGCATTTGCCTGCCTCCCAGGAGAATCAGGTAGGTGACATGCCTGCAAGGAGTCCACGTGTTTTTACCTGGTAGAAGATTCTACGGTTCCAGAGGCTGCCTACCTCCAAATAGAATTCTGAATGAGTACAGGGCAGTGATAGAATGTTTGCAAGCACTGTCCGGAAAAATATGAAGTCTTACTCCACTCTGCTTCTGGGTGCACATGCGTGTACATTCATGAGTATGCCCTCTTACATTTTTTAAAAACTAGAACTTTTAGGAAGTTTTACTCAGTACAAAATAGTGCATGCCCATTATAGCAGTTTAGAAAATACCAGTGACCAAGAATAAAAAAATAAAAATGACCCCTACCCCATCTTCCAAAGATAACCACTAGGACACCCCAGTTTTAGTCTCTATCCCCAGTTACTTTCCTATGGCTGCATATGCTTTTTGTAATGAAAATGAGATTGTATCAAAGCAACTGTAACTATAAGATGTAGTTAAAGGATACACAAAATTAAAAGATCTGATGTAGGTATCCATAATCCCAGTTTTCAAGATCTACTACAAAGCTGTAGGAGTCAGAAGTATGGGCACAAAAATAGACATATGGCTCAATGGAACGGAATGCAGAGCCCAGAAACAAACCCATGAATTTATGGTCAATTAATCTATAAGGGAAGAGACAAGAATATGTAATGGGGAAAAGACAGTCTCTTCAACAAATGATGCTAGGAAAACTGGACAGTTACATACAAAGGGATGAAACTGGATCAATCACACCATTCACAAAAATTATCTCAAAATGGATTAAGGAACTAAATATGAGACCTAAAACAAAAAAAAGCTCCTAAAAGAAAACAGAGGCAGTAATCTCTCAGCCATCACCCTTAGTAATGTATTTATGGATATGTTTCCTCAGACAAGGGAAACAAAAGCAAAAATAAACTACTGAGACTACACCAAACTAAAAAGCTTCTGCAAAAGAAGCCATCAACAAGATGAAAAGGCAACCTACTGAATGGGAGAAAATCTTTGCAAAAGATATATCTGATAAGGAGTTAATGTCCCAAATATATAAAGAATGTATATAACTCAACGCCAGAAAAACAAATAATCCAATTAAAAAATGGGCAGAAGACCTTAATAGACATTTTTCCAGAGAAGACAGGCAGATGGCCAACAGACACATGAAAAGCTACTCAACATCACTCATCATTGGGGAGATGCAAATCAAAACCACAGTGAGATGCCGCTGCACGCTGTCCGAGTGGCTAAAATCAGAAAGACAAGAAATAAAAGTGTTGGTGAGGATGTGGAGAAGAGGGAACCCTTGTGTATTGTTGGTGAGAATGAAAATTGGTGCAGCCACTATGGAAAACAGTATGGAGAGTCCTCAAAAAAACAAAAATAGAACTACCATACAATCCAGCAATTCCACTTCTGGAAATTTACCCAGAGAAAATGAAAACACTAGTTTGAAAAGCTGTCTACACCCCTAGGTTTATTGCAGCATTATTAACCATAGCCAAAAGATGGAAGCAACTTAAGTATCCATCTGTGGATGAATGGGTAAAAAAGAAGTGGCATATGTATACAATGGAATATTCCTCAGTCATAAAAAAGAAAATCTTGCCATTTGTGACAACATAGATGTAATTTTAGGGTACTAGGCCCAGTGAAATAAACCAGACAGAAAAAGACAAATGCCATAGGATTTCACTTATATGGGGTATCTAAAAAAACAAAACAAATGAACAAACAAAACAAACAGGCTAATATGTACAGAAAAGAAAATGTTGGTTATGGGGTGTGGGCAGGGGATATGTTGGGTGGGCAGGCAAAATAGATTAAGGGGATCACGAAGTATAACATTCCAGCTATAAAATAAGTAACTCATGAGGATGCAATGCACAGCATCAGGAACATGATATTGTAAGAACTTCACATAATGACAGATGTTAACTGGATTTATCATGGGGATCATTTCACAATGTGTAAAAACATCGAATCACTATGATGTGCACCTGAAATGAATAGGATGTAGTATGTCAATTATACTTCAATAAAAAAATGGGATTGTATTGTACATGGTGTTTTACAATTGGCTTCTTTTATTTAACATATAGCTGTCTTTGCATGTCATTAAAGATTTTTCTATACCAGTGATTTTCATTGTCCTTTGTGTTTGGAGCACACTTTCAAGTCCTATAATTTTCGGCAACATGTTTGAAGACATTAAAAAGACTCTAGCTAGTGGGGTGTGTGGACCTGGTGATTCACAGACCTGTACCCCTGGGGATAAAAATATATGTTTATAAAAAATTAAAAATTAAAAAAAAAAACTCTAGCTACTGAATGTAAGAATGTCTTTCACTCTCAAAACATCTGCCATTTTTCCACTATTTGTCTGACGCCCCCCTTTAGAACCATGTCCTTCCTTGCCTGAGTAGAGCTTTTGGCTGCTCCCACTACCGTACACTCATATCCTAAAAAAGCAAAATTTTCTATAAACATTCTGGGCTTAATCTGAGCTTTTTATTTATTCCTCACAGCAGGAAGCCCTCTCCTCTGCTCTGTGTGACCCCCTCCACTCCATGTTCCATTTGTATACGTGTGTGCATTCCGTGGCCGATCGGAACCCTTGTGTGTGGCTCTGTTCTCCACCGTCACGTTTAGCGGTGGTGTACTTGCCCGCACAGGCGTGCGTCACGATTTGTTAACCACTCTCCTATGACATGAAAGGGACCTGTAGGTGGCTTTTGCTCTGTCACTTTTACAAGCAGTGATGTGATTCAAGGGAGTTCCTCGTTGTTAAATGTTGACCGCCCACAGAAGCTACAATGAGCTGGATCCCTCTTTTGTTTAGTTCCAGACATATTTAAATTTTATTATCAGTTAGTTTTATTATATAGCAAACTGCCCCACCATGTGTTGGCTTAAAACTTAAATCCTGGCTTAAACTTAAGTTCACAAATCTGGGAGCCAGGTGGACTGTCTCCGCTGGACTCATGCAGCTGTGGTCAGCGGGTGGGCTGGCCGAGGCCCGATGATCCAGGATGGCCTCTTTTGCATGCCTGGCAAGTAGCTCGCGGCTGCCTGCAGCAACAGAGGTGTCTTGGTCACATCTCTCCATCCACGAAGTTTGCCCTGCCTCCTTCGCTTGGCAGTGGTGGCCAGGGTCCCGCGGGCAGCAAGAGGAAAACCCTAGCGGGCAAGCACTTTTCAAGCCTCTGTTTGCCTCCATTTTACCAATAATTCTGTTGGCTGAAGTGAGTCCTAAAGCCAGCCCAGAGTCAAAGTGGGAGGGCTCTACCGAAGGGCATTGGGAGAGGGAGGGCAATAATTTGGGTCCATTTTTTGCAATCGACTACAGTCAGTATTTTAAAGTTGAGATTTCTCAGCCCTATCGACAAAGTTTGGATTGCAATAACGGGCAGGCCCCTTTGCAGAGTGCTGCTGTCCTTGCCTTGGACAGGATCTACACTTCTTACCCAGCTCCTCTGCCTGCTGTGTTACCTGCTCAGCCCCCACAGACGTTTATACCTGCAGCCTCTAGCCATTCAGCTGGGAAGATTCTTTGGATACACTCCCAGAAGTAGAATTGCCCAGTTTAAAGTTGCACATATTTCTAAAAATGACTTTGATTTTTTAAACTTTATAAAAATTATTTTTAAAAACCACTTTTGCTTGGAGTAAGCAATGGTGTTGGTTTTAAATGCCAGTTAATCCCCCCAAACTTCAGTGGTCCCTGAGGAAGTTCTTGCTGGGGCACACACACAGGCATGTACACACACCCACGTACCGACCCCGCCACCACACATGCGTGTATGTACACACACGCAACTGAGGCAGTAGAATGAGTCTGTCTTCATCCCTTCTTCTGGAGAATGCCCCAGAAGTGGCAGTTTTGGAAAGAAACTCCCCTCATTCAGTTATTCAGCAGAATTATGGAGAAGCTACTATAAACTAGGCCCTCTGCTAGGTGGGGAAGCCAAAAGATGACCAGTAAGTACACTGTCCTCCAGGAACTCACTATTTGGCCAATGAGACCAGCATGGACTGGACTGTAATCGTAACATGGTACAATTAGGTCCACACGTGAGTGCCTAGTCTCTGGGAACACAGAGGAGAAATGATTCATCCTGCCTTGATTCAGAGGTGGGAGGCCTGGGGCTTACTTGCATGAGACTCCCTTACTTGGACACGATCTCTGTGCCATTTTCCTCCTCTGTAAAATAGCTCTGATAACCATACCTGTAAGATTTTACAGGCGAGATACACAGGACACCAGGCGAGACAGGTGCAAGGCAAGTTTTATTAAAGGCGCTCTTGGGCGAAGTTCCTCGACTCAGGAGAAATGAGTCCGGGAAGTCACTCCCGGGAGGGGGTCCAGTGGGTCTTTCATTTGGGTTAAGACAGGGCATAGGTTCACAGCCATATAAGGTAAGGTATTCAGGGTGTGGGTTCACAACAACAATATATGTTAAGGTATTTGTGGTTGGAGGGTAGGGGGAGTCCTGATGTTCCTGTTTCCTGCATAGGTATCGGTTTACTTATGGTGACGTGTCCTCAGCATACGTCCTTCCGGCGGCTGAGTCATGGGTAAAGGAAGAGGGCGGCCTGGAAGATGACGGCCCGGCGGCCATTTTTATTGTTCCTCCTACATTCCCAGAGCCCCTGACCCAACAATACCCACCTATGGCTTCAGTGAGGATACAGAAAGCTTATAACAGTGTCAGGTACAGAAAAATGTTTTGCCAAATCGTTGAGCTGAATTATTTTAGCTATTCTTTTAAAAGATTTTATTTATTTATTTATTTGTCAGACAGAGCACACACAAGCAGAGTGGCAGGCAGAGGGGGAGAGAGAGAAACAGGCTCCCCGCTGAGCAAGGAGCTCAATGTGGGACTTGATCCCAGGGCCCTGGGATCATGACCTGAGCCAAAGGCAGCAGCTTAACTGACTGAACCACCCAGTTCAGTGCCCCTATTTTAGCTATTCTTTTTTTTTTTTCCAATTTATTTATTTTCAGAAAAACAGTATTCATTATTTTTTCACCACACCCAGTGCTCCATGCAAGCCGTGCCCTCTATAATACCCACCACCTGGTACCCCAACCTCCCACCCCCCGCCACTTCAAACCCCTCAGACTGTTTTTCAGAGTCCATAGTCTCTCATGGTTCACCTCCCCTTCCAATTTACCCAAATTCCCTACTCCTCTCTAACGCCCCTTGTCCTCCATGCTATTTGTTATGCTTCACAAATAAGTGAAACCATATGATAATTGACTCTCTCTGCTTGATTTATTTCACTCAGCATAATCTCTTCCAGTCCCGTCCATGTTGCTACAAAAGTTGGGTATTCATCCTTTCTGATGGAGGCATAATACTCCATAGTGTATATGGACCACATCTTCCTTATCCATTCATCCGTTGTAGGGCATCTTGGTTCTTTCCATAGTTTGGCGACTGTGGCCATTGCTGCTATGAACATTGGGGTACAGATGGCCCTTCTTTTCACGACATCTGTATCTTTGGGGTAAATACCCAGGAGTGCAATTGCAGGGTCATAGGGAAGCTCTATTTTTAATTTCTTGAGGAATCTCCACACGGTTCTCCAAAGAGGCTGCACCAACTTGCATTCCCACCAACAGTGTAAGAGGGTTCCCCTTTCTCCACATCCTCTCCAACACATGTTGTTTCCTGTTTTGTTAATTTTGGCCATTCTAACTGGTGTAAGGTGATATCTCAAACTCTCCCTCTTTGCAGATGACATGATTCTTTATATGGAAAACCCAAAAGACTCCACCCCCAAACTACTAGAACTCATACAGCAATTCAGCAACGTGGCAGGATACAAAGTCAATGTGCAGAAATCAGTGGCTTTCTTATACACTAACAATGAAAATACAGAAAGGGAAATTAGAGAATTGATTCCATTTACTATAGCACCAAGAACCATAAGATACCTTGGAATAAACCTAACTAAAGAGGTAAAGGATCTGTACTTGAGGAACTATAGAACACTCATGAAAGAAACTGAAGAAGACACAAAAAGATGGAAGACCATTCCATGCTCTTGGATCGGAAGAATAAACATTGTTAAAATGTCTATACTGCCTAGAGCAATCTATACTTTTAATGCCATTCCGATCAAAATTCCACCGGCATTCTTCAAAGAGCTGGAGCAAATAATCCTAAAATTTGTATGGAATCAGAAGAGACCCCGAATCGCTAAGGAAATGTTGAAAAACAAAAATAAAGCTGGTGGCATCACCTTACCTGATTTCAAGCTTTATTACAAAGCTGTGATCACCAAGACAGCATGGTACTGGCATAAAAACAGACACATAGACCAATGGAACAGAGTAGAGAGCCCTGATATGGATCCTCAACTCTATGGTCAATTAATCTTTGACAAAACAGGAAAAAATATACAGTGGAAAAAAGACAGTCTCTTCAATAAATGGTGCTGGGAAAACTGGACAGCTATATGTAGAAGAATGAAACTCGACCATTCTCTTACACCGTACACAAAGATCAACTCAAAATGGATAAAAGACCTCAACGTGAGACAGGAATCCATCAGAATCTTAGAGGAGAACATAGGCAGTAATCTCTTTGATATCAGCCACAGCAACTTCTTTCAAGATACGTCTCCAAAGGCAAAAGAAACAAAAGCGAAAATAAACTTCTGGGACTTCATCAAAATCAAAAGCTTCTGCACAGCAAAGGAAACAGTCAAAAAAACAAAGAGGCAACCCATGGAATGGGAGAAGATATTTGCAAATGACAGTACAGACAAAAGGTTGATATCCAGAAACTATAATGAACTCCTCAAACTCAACCCACACGAAACAGACAAACACATCAAAAAGTGGGCAGAAGATATGAACAGACACTTCTCCAATCAAGACATACAAATGGCTATCAGACACATGAAAAAATGCTCATCATCATTAGCCCTCAGGGAGATTCAAATATTTTAGCTATTCTTACCCACTTCCACTCTTCATACTGCCAGGGCCCTCAGAAGTGTGAAGGTCAGAATCACCTTTTCCTGTTGTGATTTGCAGTAGGGAAATGGAAAGTGCATGGTCCTTCAGTACTTCTACCAGGACTCTGAAAAGAAGGACTATGAACTGGTAAGCCACCTCAGAGCATATTCAGAATTGGGATGGGGACTCTGATCTAACATGTGACTGTCCTTAAATGAATACCTACCAACATCAAGCTACCGATTTGTGTAAGCTACCAGAGATACAGGGTAAAGACACAGATGCTGCCCTGTAGGATCTTAGCCTGTTGGGGAGACAAACATAACAGCCAGCGATTATGATACTGTTTGGCCAGCACTGAGCAGGGAGCAATTAAGTTGGCCGTAGAGGAGGTGGCACTTCAATGGGGACTTTTGTTAGCTCTGCCCAAGTTAGTATGTTGGTCCCTTTGGGGGATGCTAATGCATATGGACACCAAAATTCCACTTAATTTATTTATTTGATATCCAATTTGACAAATAGCACTTCTCGCCATGGGTCTGCAAGATGCTTCCATGGTGCTGTCTCGAAGGAATTTAGAAATAAAGAGAATCTTATTTATAGGCTAAGACACCAATATTATCCAATTCTCTATATCAAGACAAGATGTTGAGAAACATGATTTATTTATCCACAGTAGAATTGGATCAGGCTTCAGATTTTAGGTATCGGGCATATTTGGGGGTTCTTTGTGCCATTCCTAGCCCTTAGTTCTTCCTCTGAAAGACCCACAGATTAAAATTAGATGTTGCTGGCATAGAGGGAATGTTTTTAATGTAATAACTGTCTGTTTACTTCTTAGAATCATAAACAGAGCTTAGAAGAACAGGAATGTCTATCTTGTTGGCATTTACTGTTTTTGTAGGAAAATTATAGAGTCTCACAAAGACACAGTTCAGTGAGCCAATTAAGCCTTGTTTGTTAAAATTATGTAAAATATATGGCAATGATTCTGAAAGCTATTATTAATTCAAAATATTGGCCACAAAATCCAGGTCTGAGTACTTCAGAAGAAAAAAATAGACCCAATGTCTTGATAATATTTATATGTCTTCATTTCATTTTCATATTCTGTCTTTGACCACTGCTGTTTTTAGTGACAGATAACATTCCTAATGGAGAATATTTGTGGAAAATATTTACTATGATCTGAATGCTTGTTTTTCTCCTCACCCCCATATATATGTTGAAATTTTAACCCCCAAAGTTGAGGATCTCAGGAGATGGGGCCTTTGGTGGTGATTAGGTCGCCAGGGTGGAGGCCTCATGAAGAGACCCCACAGAGCTTCCTAGCTCCTTCCTCTGAACAGTGAGAAAACCCCAGCTCTGAACCAGAAGAGGTCCTAGAACATGACCATGCTGGTGCCTTGCTCTTGAAATTCCCAGCTTCCAGAATTGTGAGCAATAAGTTTTTGCTGTTTATAAGCTGCTCAGTCTGTGGTATTTTGTTATAGCAGCACAAACAGACTAAGACAATATAAAATGAATTAGATAAATAATTATTATTCTTTCTTTTGGTGGCATCTAACCTCCTCCTTGTCAGCTTCTAGGAGATGAATTGATTTAATCAGGACTTTGCTGATACCTGTCTTTGGCAGGACTTCATGGCTCATTGCTGATCCCAGGAAAAGACTGAGAGCCTACAAATGAAGTCAGTCAGTCCATTCATACACTAGTTGTGCACTTTAGTGCCTCAGGAATGCGGGGGATCTGGCTAGGGAATAGTTCTTTGAAGGCTCAGACATCTTCTTCTAATAGATCTTGTAATAGGTCATGGTTCTTAGCCATTTAGAGGGGCACAGATCCCTTTAAGAATGTGAAAAGGCTGTAGAATCTGCAGGAAGAATGCAGACTTCTTTGTGGAATCATTCTTTTAAAAAATGCACATGTATTCACACACACACACACACACACACTCAACACTTGGCATTCAATTTTTAGGAAATTCCCACTACACCAAATCCAGTTCACTTATCCCAAGAACCCTGAGTCTGTAGAGTCCCTAGCATCAGACTTCATCAGCATCTAGGTCTGGTCTAGTCATTTCTTGGTTTTGTAGAGTATTTGGAAGACTTGTGTCCAACAGAACGAAGCTAAATGTTTCTGCTGGATTCACTAGCGTATAATTCCTGGCATGAAGAGCTAACCATGGTTCGGAAGGAAGGTGAAACCATTTGTCTAAACCCTGATCTTAATACAGCTGGTCACAGTTCTTCTGTTCTATGGGAAGACAGGCAGGTGGTCCTCCTGAACCCACCTCTTGGAAAGGTAAGAGCTTGCAGACATGCAGCGTATGACGGTCTCTAGCTTCTAGCAGCTTTCTGCCTTCATCCCATCTCTATAGCACCAGGGATCCTAGACAGGAAAGGACTGAGACTTTTGTGCCCAGGACATTGGGAATAATTTATTTCAGGGGGAAGTTTTATAGAACCTCATCTGCTTTATATACGGGGAAATTATTTCCAACAATATCTTTTTGTCCAGCCATCTGCTTGAATCAAGTTTCTGCCAGCCTCTGGAAGAAGTAATTATTCCCTGCTCTGAAACTCAACTCCATGCTGGCTTTCTGCTGAGGGAGTGGACCCTTTGGTTGTCTGTTTTCTATTGTCAAGAGTTCTTTTGTCACTTACTATTGTCAGCTGCTTATTTTTCAACAAACACTATCTTTGAGGCTAAAAATAAACCCTCCCAACACAAGTCCTCTCTTTATGATAGTGTGAAAGATAAAATAGAGCTGTCAATTGTGGATATAATTTTATTCAGGCTATTGCAGGAGAAGGAACATTTATTAATGAGAAATGTCTCAAAGAAAATAAAAGAGGCCCGAGTTTTATAGAGGCAAGTAAACAAGGGAGTCATCCCCAAGTCTTATGGGAATCTTGAGGAGGGATGGAGTTGGGCCTTATCTCAGAACAGGGGAAGGCTAGGTCTTTCTTTGTGGTGGTTAGCTATTTCGTGGAACACAAAAGTGTGGGGGATTTTTCAACCATCACTGCTTTCAGGGAGCACAGAGTTCAGACAAAGTTCAACATTGTCAAAAGTCACATCTTTTTAACTTTTAAGAACCTAAAGCAAATTTGGAAGAAAAAAAAATTGTTTCTGTAAGGTTTGGGTGTGAGGTGAAATCAGAATTCTGGCATCTTGACCGCCTGTTCTGTAAAAGACATGGAAGCTATCTCTTCATTTAATTTGGCTAAAGAAAGATGAATGGCCTGCATGACCAAAGCTTAACAAAAGGAAAAGAAACAAAGCTATTATGACTTTCCTCGAGGCATGGAGAACCCAGGGAACAATTTTCAATTTGTACCAGTCATGGGAACTCTGTGACTTACAAAAATTTATTCAACATGCATGTTTTGAGCACCTGCTGTATGCCAGGCACGGGTATATGTGCTGGGCATAGAGCGTTCAGTGTACCAGTTCAAAACTTCTCCCCTCATGGAGCTCCCTGCTGCAGAGAAAAAGAATGTATAAAGGGACAATGAGAGTCAGAGGAAGGACCTGTGTAGTTTTTAAAAAGTTGGGTCAGAGAAGGTTTCCATAAGAAGGGAACTGGAGTAAAGGCCCGAGGAAGTGAGGGAAGGAGTCCCTGCTGAGGTCTGAGGGAATCTTTTGGGTGGAGGGAGGAGCAAAGTGTGAAGGCCTCAGATGGAAACTTGCCAAACATTTTCAAGGAATAGCAAGAAGGTCAGAGTTGCCTGAGTGCAGTGGGCAAGAGAGCAAGTAGTCAGGGTTGAGGCCGGAGAATCGTGGGAATCAGAGACTAGGCAGTCTGATGGGCCATGGCAATGATTTTGGCTTTCACTCAGCATAACATGGGAAGCCACCAGTTGGCTTTCGGCAGAAGCATGACATCATCTAATTTATATTTTCAAAAGATCAGTCTAGTTAATGTTTTAAGAGGGCTGAGGGGAAACAGTAAAAAGGCTACTGCACCATTCTCGAGAAGACAGGGGTTCGGATCAAGATGGTCATGGTGAAGGGTAGTGATGTGTGATATACTGTTCAGCTCCCCTTCAGGAATAAAAGATTGATTCCTACAGCAGCTGGGAGGTCCCCAGCAAATGGCCTTTGGCTGTCAGCCCTCTTCAAGAGTTGCCTTCTCTGAAAAGAGCTGTTTTCCCAAAGGCATTCTCCCTTCCCAGGGCGGCCTGCATCCAGTGACGGGTCAGTAAGGCCTATAAAGACCTGGGGACTCATCTCTGTTCAAGACAGTTCCCAAGGGCTGTCCCGGCTCAGAGCTCCTTGTGGAGGCAGCACTGGCCTTTATTGTGCCCAAATCACAGCCCAACTTTTTCTCCTGCCCAAACCCATTTGCTTTCCTCCTCAGTTGTTGATCCCAGGAGCATTCCCGGATAACCTTCCTGCCCACTGACCTCTGTCTCAGAATCAGCTTCCAGGAGGACACAACCTGTGACATGGAGAGAGGAGCAGTGGTCACAAATATATTCTGAATATATTTTGAAGGTAGAACCAAATGGATTTGCTGATGGATTTGATGTGATCTTAAAATTAAAAAAAAAAAAAATCAGTGATGACACACTGAGATTTTTGTCCCAAACAAACAGAAGGATGGAATTGTTATTAACTGACATGAGAAAGACCATGGGAAAGGCAACGGTTTGGGGGGTTGGTGAGGAAGGTAGGGAATATAATAGAAATAAAAATAAACTCTTAAGATTCATGTAGGTAAAAGATCAAACTCCACTTCCAGAAGGACATTCTTAACTTTGAATACTCCCAACATTATACAGTTTTAGGTAGAATCTGTTATAGTAGACGTTTCATTTAATTTGAGGAATGTGAGAGCAATTAAACATAAAAAATGTGAATACATATTTTCAGCCATTACACAATGGTTGCTAATTCATAGAGATAGAGTTGAAGTAGTTTTATAAGGGAACAAAGCCAGCCATTGGCACATCCACCAGGATATGTATCAAGAAGTTGTTTTTTCTTTTTTTTTCTGTAAGGCCCTTATAACTCATAATACAGCAACAGTTCCCAAGAGAAATTGAAGCAAAACTGGTTACAAATGTGATATATCACATACCCAGACAATAACCCCAAGGCAACACGGTAGTAAGCACAATGATAGGATACCACCTTGAACGGATAAAGCTCTGAGAAAATTCACAGTAAAGGGAAAGTCAACCGGAGAGCACTGTAGGTAGAAAATGAATCTTGAGCTGGGGTTTGACGGTAGAGAGTAAGCAGAAAGGTTCGGGAAGGGTGTTTCTAGAGGAAGGAGGAATGCGAGAGAAGGCTGAGAAGGGACGATGGGTAAGACAGAGGCTAGGAACAGTTGTGATGAATTTGCCTCCCAAGAAGATTACCTCAGTTGGGTAAAGTGGGGCAAGTTAGCTGACTTTTAAAACCAGGGAAGGAGTTTGGAGTTCTCCTTTTAATTCCCAAAGGGAGAGAAGGTATTTTCTCAAAACTTTTAAGGTGCAGACATGCACTGTGAATCTCCAAAATGGAAATGGGTGATGTTTCCCAAACTTAATGGACAGGGGAAGCTTTCTTCCCATGACGGAACCTGTTACCATCTTTGGGAAGATTGATTCTACAGGCACAGGGAGGGAGATGACACTCAAACATGGAGTGTGTTGAGAAAACTAGTGGCTCCAAGCTGCCAAAAGTAACCGCGATTTTTAAAGGACACGGACAGTGTCCTGGGTGGTGTACAAACAGCCTTCATTCATTCTCATGTTCTGGCGCTTCCTCTGCCCCGTTCACAGCATATTATGGGCCCCCTGGAAAGAGACGTGTGGTTCTCTGGGACCTTCTTTTCCTGCCTTAGTGATTGATAAGTCTGTCAACGTTTTTTAGTCTTATGATCCTTGTATTCATGCAAGGTGCCTTCCTGGCTTGCTGGCACTGCCTCTCGTTCAGGCAGGAGGTGGTGCTGCCTGTTCTTCAGCAGGCCGTGGGCGCTCTCTCTGGTCGTTGTCAGATGCCAGGTGGCACCTGTAAGACAAGCAGGAAGGAACTGCTCTTGCCCCGAAACAGCAGCCCCAAGCCAGAAGGCTCTGTCTATAGCCCCAGGCCTCCGCGCTCCGGCCTCGCCCTTGCCAGGACTTTCTGTGTGTTTGCTCTCTTCCCATTTGGGTTCTCTTTTTCTTACTCTGCTGCCTCTCACTGTAAGCCACTTAGAACTTGAACTTGCCTTTTTCTTCTTTTCCTTCTATAGTTCAAAAATATCCGGAAATAGCTTGGTTTTGTTCGTTTGTTTTGTTTTGTTTTGTTTCTAATGGACCCTCCAACCAGCAAGTCTACAGGAGTGGTTCCCAGCCAGGATAGGGGGGTGGCCCCACATTCCTCCCTGCCTTTTACCAGGTGCCATTTGGAAATGTTTGGAGGCATTTTGTGGGGGGCTTGTCCACAGGCATTGGGGGGTGTACTGCTGCCACGTCGTGGGAAGGGGCTGCACATAGTGTGAGAGGTCACCCTACACGAGGCAAAGCTGTCTTGCCCGAAATGTCAGTGACGTCCTCAACCGGAACCACTTTAAGCTTCCCAAACAGCAGTCATGTGAGTCCCCTTGGATAATATTTGGTATTGAACGTACCCCCCCATGTCATTCTTCGTTTAATATTTTTCCTTTGAATTTACTCACTTATAGAAATCTTTCAGCAATAGTATGTTCGGAATAATGGGTCGATGTTATTGTCTATGTATTTTTCAGTATGCATAGAAATAAATACCTAACACCTCATACAAAATATTCCTCATTAGTAACACACACGTGAAGGCTGGGAAATAGTGGGCCCTTCTTATACCCTACTGGGTGTTTGATGGGAGCATTAGTCCTACACTCATTCTTTCTTCTGGACTGTGGAGGTTTAAGCAAGTACAACTATCCCATGTTTAATGCCCCCTCAAGGTCATTTATTTTATAAAAAGAAGTCTGTTCCACTGACAATGACAGCATTCTTGACCCAAGCCAGCTGTTGCTTTGCTGGTTGCAGAGTCATAGGATAAAAGTGGGGCTTCGTTGGCATTTGTCTCCTCAGACTGTCAGCTCTGTGAGGGCAGACCTGCCTCGTGTGACTCCACCTCCCTAATGCAGAGTCTGGCACAGGCTTCGTGAAGATTAATGAGTCTCAGTGAATAAATGAAAACTTGACCAAATGAATGTATGCTTACCCATTAGCACTAGATAAACCATGGGGCACTATAAATGTTACCGTCACCAAGTAAAAGAAAAGCCTTGTGCACATGTTTCTTCGGAAGTTTCATAACTTCTCTGCTTCAGGTTCCTTACCCCCAAATAGGGATAATGGTACCAACCTCCCAGTATTGGCATGAGGAGTCCCTGAGATCGTACCTGTGAAGTACCTAGAGCAGCATCAGGCATAGAAAAAATGTTACAGAAATATTTGAAGACGAATGAATGATGTCTGTCTTCTACGTAGGTTTTCAATATTCGTGGAAAGAGAATCAACAAATGCTGAGTCACAATGTTCCTGCATTCCACATCCTTGCTGCTGGGCCCTTGCCGCAGGCAGCCATGGCCGCTGAGGCAGAACATGCCAGGCTCCGTTGAGAGCTCCTGCTGTAGTCCTCAGCACAGAAAGAACTCTCCAGAACAGGTAACCTGGGATGATGCAACCCCTGCCTCCACTTCATGACAGGCGGCACAGGAGCAGTATCCTGCTATTTACTTCAGGCGATGCTAGAACATAGCCAATGAACTAAATTCCGGCTCTGTCTCAATGGACTCATTCCGCAGGAATGCCTTATTCACCTACCCTGAGCCCAGAAGTGGAAGGGGAGGCAAGAGAGAGAGGGGTTGGCACACTGAGAGAGTTTCTGTGGTGAACCAGCCACAGGGAACGTGATCTTGAGTGTTTCGTATTACTTCATCCTCTGAAAACCTTAGGAGCCAGGATTTTAGCCCAACTTCCCTTATTTCATAGGTCAGAAGCCTGGTACTCCAGGCAGTTAACTAACCCGGCCGACATCATTCACTACAACACATACCAGTGGCAAAATTCGAACTCAGTCCCAACTGAGTTTCGTTTCGTTTCGTTTCGTTTCGTTTCGTTTCGTTTCGTTTCCTTTCCTTTCCTTTCCTTTCCTTTCCTTTCCTTTCCTTTCCTTCTTTCTTTCCTTCTTTCTTCCTTTCTCTCTCTCTCTCTCTTTCTTTCTTCTAGTCCACCTGCTGGATTTTCAGTGTCGGCACCTTTCTCCCATCATTAGGACGGAGATTAAGTGAGCGATGCTCATGAAATAGACATGCCTTAACAGCTCCTGCTGCGCGAGCCCTCCAGTCACGTGACGCAGCAGCAGAGGGAGGTTGCCGTTACTGCCCATGGGATTTCATCAAAAGCCAAGATAATCCTGGCTGAGACAGTCTGCAGGCAGGGCATGGCTCGGGTGTGAATAGAGCATTTGTCTCCTTCGCCAAAGGAAAAGGACTCTATTCATAACCTTCTCCTGATAGCCTTCTACATGAGAAAGTGTAGGAAAAGCCAGATTCTCTGCAAGAAGGGGCCTGTTCCTGTTCTCGGAGTATGGGGATTCCACATTCCATTCCTGACAACCCTGATTTTAGATAAATGGTTTACATTTTTTTTCTCCCTAGGTCATGCTTACGGGTCAGCACTAAGAAGTTGTCTTAGTATCTGAGTGTACAGGGCAGCAGTCTGACTTGATCTAACTAAATGGAATCTGAGCTCCTCCTTGACTTCACTATAGAATCTCTTTGCTCTCTGTTATCACCCCAAGGCCTTCCTTCTGTCTCTAGAGAGTAGACTCCAAAACTGTTTCCCAAGTAAAATGTCATTAGTCTCCTCTACCCTCTGAGGAATAATCCTCCTGCCCACTATAGCTGACTGTGACTGCATCGGGCCTTCTAAACAGCTTACCTGGTTAAATCACCCACAGGATTGGGAAGTGACCTATCATCTGAATTTGTTAATTCAAGCAAAGATTATGTGAAGCTGATGCTAGTCAATCTCAAGTTTGGGCTCCACATAACTATCTGAGGCATTCCCTTCCCAGCCCTGTTGGCCGTGAGCTAAACAGATCTCCCGCCATGGTGGCCTCCCTTGCCGTGCAGGGCTCACTCAGGCAGTAATGACCCCAATATTCAAGACTCAGAGTGAGTGCTTCAGCCGTAGACCCACATGTATGCATCATCACAGTCTCCTCATGGAGCTTACTATCTAGTGAAAAGTTGTAAGCTACAACAAATGGTAAGAAAGAAAAGATCAGTGAGCTATGGGAGCATGCTGAAAGGAGGCCCACTCTCACCTAGGGGTCAGAAGGTTCCTGAGAGGACGCTCTGGTTCCCCACTCCCTGCCTCAGTACCTCAGGCCTGGTCCTGGAGTTCACTTATCGGCTAGCCTTCCATCTTGATGGCCCAGTTGCACCATTTATTTCACTTTCGTGTTCTTCTCTCTAAGATACCACCTCTCGGTAATGCCCCTTTAGTCTATGAACCACAGCCAAAGATGACAGGGTGAAGGCAATCAAAGGTTATTGTACAAATGTTAGTCAGTGACCATGGAAATGGGGAGAAAGAGGTTGACATGAGACACAATAGCTTTTAAACAGGAAACATTACTGTAAATTCGATGTGCCAGTTCTAGAACACTGGTAACGAGGTGCCATTTCTTGCACCCTGGCCCTCCACCATACTTGGGCAGTACATACTGTCCCAGCCTCTACATCCAGGACCCCAATATTCTATCTAAGAGGTGGTGTCATATAATATTATTGCATTTGCCTCTAGTTTGCCTAGGACTTAGTTTAGGAGTGTTGTTTCATTTGTTCACTAATTAAAAAAAAAAATATTTAAGCCAGTGGGTCAGGTGCTATGCAAGGCAATGGAGGGGGCTGTGGTGACAAGACATGAACAGCATCTTGCTCAATGGAGCTCGTGTTCATTGTCCCAAAATTAAATAAAGACACCAGGACATCAGTAGAGGAGCTGCCATACTGAAAGGGCATCTTGTTGAGGCCAACTCACAGGGCCCAAACTTTACAAAAGCCACAGTCCACGCTGCCAGCATAGGGTATTGGCAGGAACTTCCAGAACTTTCCACCTGCTCTTCAGTCACTGTTTATTTCATTTTTACTTTCATTGAGGTAATGCGATCCTATTAACAGTCAAATAGTCTTACACAACTGAGTACACAGAACATCCCTTGACCATCCACTTTCCTCATTTAAAAGTCCACCAGGGAAACCACTTCAATTTATTTAGTTGTTTCATTTTGGATTTGCCATATTTCTCAATAGCTGCCACCCCTTGATTTTTTTTAATGACAATTATATTGAGATATAATTCATGTGTCATGAAATTCACCCTTTTAAATAATTGGACAATCCATTGATTTTTTTTTTAGGGTATTCACAGTTATGCCACCATTCCTACTACGTAATTATAGAACATTTTCAATACCCCAAAAGAAACACCAAATACATTAGCAGTCACTCCCCATCCCTTCTGCCCCAGTCTCGAAAACCACTAATCTAGCTACTTTCTCTATGGATCTGCCTATTATGGACATTTCATGTAATGGGATCATATAGTATGTGGCCTTTGTGTCTGGCTTCTTTCACTCAATGTTTTCAGAGGCCATCCATGTTGTAACATATGCCAGTAATTCATTCCTTTTCATAGTTGAGTGATAGTCCATTGTATGGGCATACAATTTTTTGTTTATCCATTCAATAGTTGATGGACATTTGGGTTGTTTCTACTTTTTGGCTATTATGAAGAAAGCTGTTACAAACATCTGTGTGCAAATTTTTAATTCTCTTGTGTATACACCTAGGAGTGAAATTGCTGGGCCACTGATTTTTCAAGCTTCGGGCATTATCTACTGGCTTCTCACTGTGGAGTCACTATGGAGACATCTTATCTTCCATTACTACCTCTCCCCGACATACACACTTTCTATCCTTCATTCTCCCAATATTTATAGCATAATTTTGATTGCATCGGTATTAATATGATAATATAAATGTTGAAATATGATTATTTTTCCTTAAGGAACTTTTGGTTTTACCTGGAGTTGTCTTATTTGTTTATTTTCTATGTATTTATCACCAACTCACCTTTAAACTCTCCCTCAGGAGTGTCATCTCTTCTCCAAATATTCATATGCCTTAGGCTTTCTATCAATTTCATCATCCTAGGTTTCTCGCAGAGTCTTGTGACTTGCTAAGGTAGACTAGTTGTTCTCCAGACTGGTAGCATGGCTGTTAACCCAGGATTTCCCTTCAACCACACATAGGAGATTTTTTACCTCTCTCTTGTGTTAGGTTCCTTTTATCCTAGATCCCATATCTGTCTCTCTCTTGTTTCCCCTCCCCTATTTTGTGGGATAGCTCCTCCAGTTGTATCCTGAAAACATTGCATAGTGAGTATGTTGCTCCAGAACTTGCCTATCTGAAAAGGCTTTGTATTATTAAGTTATTACTAATTTTATTTTTATTAATTTTAATTTTCGCTAGTTTTACTTGGTATAAAATTCCATAAAGCTCATTTTTCTGCAGATTTTTTTCTAGTTCCCACAGTTGCTGTTGAAAACATCCACACCATTCTGATTTTTTTTTTGTCAGAATCTAACCAGTTTTTTTACTCTCTAGAAGCTTTTAGGATTTTCTCCTAAAATTTTGTTATCCTTTGGAAGGTTTTGTCAAATTTCTCTTCCAACCATTTTATTTTATTTTTAAAATTTAATTATTTTTTATTTTTTAGAGAGAGAGAAAGAGAGAAAGAGTGTGTGGAGGAGGGCAGAGCCTTAAGGAGAGCCTTAAGCAGGCTCCATGCCCAGTGTGGAACTTGTTGCAGGGCTTGATCTCTTGGCCCTGAGATCATGACCTGAGCCAAAATCAAGAGTCTGACACTTAACCAACTGAGTCACCCAGGTACCCAAATTTTTCTTCCAATCTTTATTTGGATTTTTAGTTTATGCCATATTTTTAAAATTTCTAAGACTTTTTTGTTTTATGAAGTCACCCTTTAAAACATCATCCTATTGCTTCATGTTTTTAATATATCCTTTTAGCTCTCTAGTAGTTTTCATCTTATTACTTAAATTCTGTTTTCTCCAAATTAATTTAGTACCTTTGTTTTTAATCTCTTTCATGTTTGAGACTTTCTTCAAATGTCTGGTGATCCTTGACTGCTCATTTACTTTTAAAATTGGGGTACTAAAAAGCTTAATGGAGCTCTGTATTGTGGGTGGGGCTTGAAGACCACAGATCACACGTAAAGAGATCAGGTTGGGCTGTTTAATTGGATAACCCTAGTGTCAGTATCTTTATATCTTTCCTTTGGCTTATCAAACATATATTGAAGAATTGTCTTATATCCTGCACAGTATTGTGGGAACAAAGTGATGGAAGAGGGCTAGGAGCTATAGGGGAAGGTCTTAATATTTACTATTTAACACTTTTGTTTCCAAAACGGTTACATCTCTCAGCTGTGCCATGTGTCCCCCATCTCAGAGACCTGTTTTAGTCTTTCCAGGGCATAAACCCCATTTTCTGCTGAGGTAGACATAGAGTGAGTCACCTGGCTGCACAAAGTAAGGAAGAAGATTTTTGTTGGGGTGAGGGGTATGTCTAGCCCTTCGATTTCTCTCCTCCCCATTCATCCCCAAATTACAAACTCCTATTGCTTCTAATTCTTGATAGTTTTGGGTTCTGTGTTGGAAAATGGGCTATTATTTAGTTTGCTCACTTAGGAATTAGTTTTCTTGGGTCTGCTAGGTAGGTTATCTTTCCTCTTGTGTTTTAACTTGCAATGTTTTCTAGCTATCACCTCCCTCCCGCCCCAGTTCTCTTTTTCTCTTGGATTTATATCTTTTTTAAAAATACCTTCATATCAGTTTAGTGGGAATCCAGAGAAAGTACTGGAAAATGTGTCTGTTTAATTTTCTAACTTTAAGGAGCCTTTCTAATTTTAGAGTCCTTCCTTTACATATATTTTACTGGAAAATGCCCCAGTATGTAATTTGCTCTCTTAATGATTACATTTTAAGGGTAAGGAAGACGAGAAAGCTACAGTAGTAATTTTGGAGGCATATTAAAGCATTTCTTCCGACAAAGTTGACAAAATTGTTGCAGGCTAAGATGAAATTGTAGTGACCTTAGTTCACAAAGACAAAGCTATCTTAAATTTTGAATAGTGAAGTGAATTGTGAAAGTAAATGAGGGAATGTGAAGGGATTGAGGTCAGTGTGAATATTCATGGTGGAGCAGCAGAGGGGATAAAGCTCTGGACCAGGTTGGACTGGGAATGATGTTTTACAGGTATAGTCAGAGGAAGCATGCTGGGAAGAATCCAAATTGTTTTTGAGGGAGACCCCCAAGGACAGCATTGACTGTCCTATGTAAAGGAAAGGCAAGACTGAGACATGATGTTGGAAAATTGGATGGGACAATAGCTCAGGATCAAGACTGAGAATGGCAAAAGAGGGTTGGATACTTCCCCTTTTATGAAATGCCATATGCATAGTTAATGCTTATGGGAAAGATTTGAAAGATTAATAATATCCAGTGTTGTTAAAAAGTTGCGAAGAAACAAGCATTCTCATGTACTGTTGGAGAGAATATATTGATATAGCCTTTATTGGAGAGTAATTGGTAATTACATGTTAAAATTCTGAATGTTGATTTACTTTGATTTATCAATTCCACTCTTAGGATAATGACTCTATAAGAAATACCAAAAAATTAATGTATAAAAACGTTTATTACATCATTGCTTATAATAGAGAAAACTAGAAACAACCAAAATCCACATTAATAGAGGATTGTTTAAATTCATAATGTTGCAGACCTGCATAAAACTCTTGTGGCTCATTCATTGTAAAGAGTAGCTTTAAAAAGAAAGTAGTTTAATATTTTTCAAAGAACATTGAAAGAGATCTAACTCATAACTCATAATTCCATTTAAGTTTATTCTTGTTCCATGGTCTTATATGTAAATGCTTGGAGCACCATATGTCAGGCAAGATAAGGTCGATTAATATATAGTGACACATAGCAATATCTAGAATACAGTATTCAATTTATTTATTTATTTGGTATTCAATTTAAAAAGTGTTACAAAATAAAATATATAGCATGATCTACTTTATGTTTGAAAAATTATGAAGGCTTCTAGCTTCAAGTAATTGCAGAGTAGTTTGGATCAGACTAAACCTCTCACTGATAATAATTATAAATTTGGCTTATAGATCTACTTGAAGACACTAAAGGAGTACCACAAACAGACACAAACTAGAGGAGATACAATCCACATTTAACTGGCTTATCCCTCTGCAGACACTGAGCAATCTGCAGGATACAGACTTAATGGACTAAGGAGTTAGAGGCCAGAGTACAGGGCTGCCAGAGCAACTGCAAATTAAAGGGGGAAGGGAAGTCCCAGGAAGTTAGGAGTAGTAGTGGGGGAGCCCCCAGATCTATGTACAAAATCTTCTCAGAATCTTGGCTGACTCTTCAAGTGCAAATGCCCAGGGCAAGACTCCAAGGAGCATAGTAGAAAACAACAGCTGGACCGTTGAAAGAACTGAGCAGAGATCTCATCTGCTGCCTGGTGCTGGGAAGACAGAGTTTGAAGTTAAAGCCTATGAAATTAGAGGGGCTTGAGAAACATCTCTTGCATTCCTATGATACACCAGAAGCACCATGTTTTTGGACCACATCCTAGGACTATGAGATATATCCTGGGACTAAGAAAAAAAAAGAAAAGTGTAAGTCATTTAATAAAACCTAGAAACAAGCCTGCAAAGGATTAAGTTTGTCCACAAGAAATTTAGCTGCTTTCTGGAACAAAACCCAATGCTCACCAGAGGAAGATAACAGAATTTAGTTTCCACAATGTATCATTTACAGTGTCCAATATACAATAAAAATTACCAGACACACAAAGAAGCAGAAAAATATGCCCCATAATAAATAAAGAGACCCCCCCCAAAACCCAGAAAACAAAAGGAGACCCACAGACAACACAGTTGTTGGAATTATCATGCAGGGTTTTAAAGATACTATTATAGATATGTTAAAGAACTTACAGGAAAAAATTGATATGATTTGTGAATACATAGGAATTTCAGGAAAAATATGAAAATGCTAAAAAAAGGGAAACCATATGGAAATTATAAAACTGAAAAAAGTACAATATCTGAAATATAAAAAATACAATGCCTAAAAAATTATTGGGTAGGATTAACATTAGTTTGAATATGACCGAAGAAAAGATCAGGGAACTTGAAGAAAAGTCAACAAAAATCACCAAGTAGAAGGGGAAAAAATGGAAAAAATAAAACAAAACTCCACCAGAGTCTCAGAAGGAGAGGAAAGAATTAACAGAGCAAAGAATATTTAAGGAAGTTTAGGAAGCTCAGTAAACCCCAAGAAGAAAAAAACAGAAAGAATTCCATATCAAGGCACATTATTATTAAATGGCTAAAAAACTGAGGATAAAGAAAAATATCTTTAAAAAGAGCCAGATAAAAGATACATCATATATATGAGAATAAAGATAAGAAAGACAGATGATTGTTCAACGGTGATGATGAATGGGATGGATGTGGAGGCAGGACTTCCTAGACCCCCTCTCCAGGAAAACAACAATTTAACTTGTGAAATACCTTTCTAAATAAATCATTCCAAGTCTCTGGGAATTGTCCCAAGGGCAAAAAAACATACAGCAAATAGAGAAATATTTATTTAAGAAAATCTACTAAGTCTTGGCAGGAAGTGAGAGTCTGTGGCACTTGAGCCACCACGGCTTCTTTACCCGCCTCTCCCCAGACCTGCAGACTGAAGGAGATGATTGGTGGAATTCCAGCAGCCTTTTTGGGCTATGGGATGACTTGAATAAGGTTATTCAGGCCTGAAGATGACGGAACAGAAAGTTAGGGGATGACAGAACAGAATACTGTTCCTTTTATACCAGTCCTAAACTTCCCATTAGGCTTATTTTATGTGAGAAACAACCTCTTTTGTTCAAGCCACTATTGCTTTGAGTTTTCTTATTGTATACAAACACACTTGATATAAATCTTCCTATTTATTTTTAAGCCTTCTCATGAGATTGATTGATTGATTTTTCTGGAAGTCATTTTTGTTCATGAAATAAATGCCTGTTAAACTTCATTTAAGTTTAAATTATACCACTGATAGCCTTACTTGTTCTTCCAGTCACATATGTGTGGTAAAACTTTCCGAGTGGAAGGAAAGTAATTCTATATATCTAGCAGCTAATGGTTTTTTGACTGTAGAAATGGCTTTAACTTAGTTGTACCTGAAGCGTTCCAGACTTTTTATTTCCATTGTGGTGTGTATTCTGAATCCTTGCACATGCGCAATGTCTTTATTTTGCCCACTCACTTAAAAGCTAGTTTAGCTGGTAGATTCGAAATCCTATTTCTTCAAAGTAGGTAGACATTTCATTGCTGTCCAAAAATCAGTAGTATAAATGAAATGTTTATTGTTTATTACCTTATGTTCTTATAGGAAGCTATTTCTACCCTACCCCACCATTGAATGACAAGGATTTTCTCTTTAATTTTTTGAAGATTTTATTTATTTATTTGAGAGAGAGAATGAGAGAGTGAGAAAGAGAACACAAGGGGGAAGAGGGTTAGAAGAAGGAGCAGACTTTCTGCTGAGTGGGGACCCCAATGGGGGGCTCAATCCTGGGGACTCCAGGATCATGACCTGAGCCGAACGCAGCTGCTTAACTGACTGAGCCACCCAGGCACCCTGGATTTTTTCTTTAATTTTTGAATTCAGAAATATCAGTAGAATGTATCTGTGTACCTTTCCTTTTAGTATTCTTGCTGATGTAGGAAGACCAGGAATTGTTGGTTTTTTTAATTTAACCCAAAGAACTTGAGTACTTATTTAGTCCAAGAGAGTATTTTTCTATTAATGGCTTTATGTCATCCTATCTGTGATGTCTTAAATTCCTATTAAACAGATTTTTGGAATTTTCTGCTTTTTTTCCCCTCATGATCTCTTTCCCTGACTTTTTGCTTTATATTCTGGGGGAAATACCTTGATTATATCTTCCAAATCACTAGTTCTCTTTTCAGTTGTATCTGTAATTCATCCCTGACATTCAGTTTTATGATTTATTAATCAAATTTTTAATTTTTTAGATGCCTCTATTTTTCTCTGATTGTCGCTTTTTCTATGGTAGCTTCCACTTCTTTTATGATGTAATATCCATTGTATCCCAGACACTAAATAAAATATTTTTGCGGTTCTCTTTGGCTTCCTGCATTTGCTCTTTCCTCGGAGGTCAGTTTGCTACTGATTCAGTTTTTAGGTCTTGGGTTTGGTCCAAACGTCTGGTGATTCTGGGTTGTTCCTTTCCTCAATATAAATTGATCAGTATTGATAACTGGTATCATTTCCTGGGTAGTTGTTGAGGTTACCTTCCAACATCTCTTGCTAGGTCTGCCCTCCAGATGTGATGACAAATGGTGGCAGATGTGCTGTGCTCTAATGGCAGAGGGAATAGGACAGCAGGTTGGTGACACTTCTCAAATAAGCAAGTAGGGAAGTTACCCTGCCTTGGGTACCTCAGGAGATCTCATACCTATTCCAAGTTGCCTTTCCTTAATTAACAGTTTAGTAATTTGTACATCATGCCCTTCTGTTCTCTCTGGTCTGATCCTCATTCTATGAGTTCCTGTGGCTAGTCCTTTACTCAGAGAGCATGGGGCAAATCCCATAATTAGCTCTTCTCTGTGCCCAGCCTCTGCACTCCACTGGGGAGGGTGGGAGGGGCAAGTCCCAATCAAGCATTCCACAATACACTTCTGGCCTTTCCTGTGGACCTTGAACTTTCTTTTTCTCTTAAGAAAGGTCATATTAGCTGTCACTATTGAATACCTGCTCTGTGCCAGGAGCTATACAGAGCAGAGAGGACACAGTAATGAATCAGACCGATGATTATTTTATTAGAGGCTACAGAACTACTCATCCAGCAGCCCCCTACTTAAGCTATGTTTCTCAGCTCTCTGGTATTTTTGTTAGTCTGCTACCACCCAGAAATTTTTCTGTTTCTATTCAGCCAGTTTTTTCTAGGGAATGCCTAGGACTTAGTCTTAATTTATGTATCCTATTTTATTGGGATCTGGGAGTAAAGAGAAGTAGTCATTTGGCTCAGTCTCACTATCCTAAACTAATCACCTTTCTTTTCTTCAAGTGGAGGAGGGACGGCTAAGTGAGTTCAAATACTCTATGACCTAGGAGCAAAATAGATTGTTCCCACACTCCATAGGAAGGCTTTGAATAAAGGTAGTCTTTCACTGGCTCTGGCTCTGGCATTGGGGTCTCTGGAGATTTGGGAAAGAAGTTACAGAGTTCTCATCAGTTTCTAATGTTAGGGAACAAGCCTGGGGTGATACTGTGCAACTTGACAGCTTGCTCTTTCATTCTCCTTCTTCTAACATTCTTCTTGATCACCTTAACAACAAGGACTCTAAAAATATGGTAGAGAAGGTGTCATTTTCAGAGCACAAGAGAAGAGCATCTGATCCCCACACGATCCCTCATACATCCCCCACCACCCTTCTCCCAAGCTATGCTTCAAAAGAAGAAGCTTTTATGAATACTCTACAAATTTTGTTTCACTCTCTGTTATCTGGAGACCAACCAGGCGCATGGACTCTTTAGGTCTCTTTGGAACCCAGAAGATCTCTTTATACATTCCCATTGCTCTGTAGCTTTTATAGAAAACCCTATTTTCAGAGTTAGTATTGATTCCACTTGACCTTTGTTGATAAGTCCCCTCTCCCTTACTTGGTTTCAGTAGATTTGTTTTTGTTAGAACCAAACTGAGTAATAGTCTCCCTTCCCAGAAATAAGGACAAGCACCCCCTCCCCCAGGTGACTTGTTTAGCCACCCTTAGGCAAACACCAAATTGAATATTCAGCAATTTCTGTTTTGAAGCTGGGGGGAGGGGGAAAGGGCCCAAAGAAGCTAACTCCCAGTTCCAAGAAAGTGTAAACACTGTTCATGCACTTTTTTTTAGATGATTATCATCTTAACCAGTCGCTGCGTGGTCAACATCTGATACCTCTTACAACATGGAGGTGACAAAGTCAATCCATTGGCCTGTCTGCCCCAGAGCTAGAGATCTTGTCTTCTGGTGATGATTTAATGAAGTCCAAGTCATCTTGCAAAAAGGAAGTGGAAAAGGATTCAAGCAGCACATTTTTGGCAGCAACAGTAGTTCTGTGACTGTTTTCTTTTAACAGAGAAAACATCGTGGCTGATAAATATGGCAGAACTCTTTTGAAACAGTGTCGTGTCTTACGTGTGTTCTGCAGTGCTCCAAAAAGAGGAAACTTGTCTTTTGTGGCTTCCAAGAAAGAGCGTTTTTCTCCTCTTCTTTTTGTTTGTTGCATATCTAAATCCCCAGAATCATCTAGGCAGAAGAAGCGGGTGAAGACTTTCAAAAGAATTGAGTCTCTCATTACGAAAGTAATATTCCACTCCACATATGCAGATGCTGGCATGTGCAGAAGAGAAGGTACTGTTTGTCTTACTGCATCATAATTTGGATGTTTGATTTAACTAGAGCAGCCTTGTATTTTAGCCAATATGTATTACATAAAGTTACCCCTGAGACTACTCCTCAGAAACTGGATAAATGGAACTGTGTGCTCTGGTAAAATGGCCCCTGTAGAGATTATCCCAGGAAGATAAGAGTAAGCTTCACCATGTACCAAAGAAGTGGTATATCTCTCTCACACACACACACTCACTCCCCTAAATTTGCATATAGAGGTTTGACTCTTTTCAGAACTTTCTTAGATTCATGTTTATTTAGACCTCTTCCTTCTGATAACTCCCCATTTTTCTTCTTAATCCGTCTTTAAAATAAAGTGGGCATTTTTCTGATTTAAAGATTTTGAACTTTGCAGCACCTACCTATAAATCAACTGATCAGCTTGTGAAGAATGCTTTGTCTTTGAGGGAAGGGAAGGAGTGTACAGTAAGATGGAAGTAGATTTCCTGTGGCCTTTGGCTCACTGTTAGCTCAATTCTGAGAATCTAGATTTAGAAGACAAACAAAATGTCAGACTGGCCTCTGTGGTTTCCCCTCCATCTTCTAACTTCTTAGAGGTCCAGCCAGTCTTTGGAATTAACATCTGCCAATCTCAAGAGACTATATAATTGAGTAAAAACAGACCCAAGTGGCAACAGTAAGGGACTTGGAATTAATACAACTTTGGGGCCAAAGTATTTAGCCTAGTAAGTATTATTCGATAAATTCTGGATACAATTTGATTAGGCATATGGATAAAGAAGGGGAAAAATAAAGTTCTCCATTGTGAAGAGGGAATTAACTCTATGGTACACATTGGAACTAAAAGCGTGAGACCAAATTTGGAGACAGAGTGGAAATCCCTATTTCAGTTCAAGAGGTTTCTTTCTTTCTTTCTTTTTTTTTTTTAATAAGATTTTTTTTTATTTATTTGAACAGAGAGATAGATCATAAGTAGGCAGAGAGGCAGGCAGACAGAGGGGGAAGCAGGCTCCTGCTGAGCAGAGAGCCCAATGTGGGGCTTGATCCCAGGACCCTGAGATCATGACCTGAGCTTAAGGCAGAGGCTTAACCCACCCCCAGGTGCCCCAATTCAAGAGGTTTCTTAGACTTGTCTTTTACTTCCTCACATAGACTTATTCGGAGATCTTAAACGTCTATGAAATCTAGTACAGATTGCCACATTTCTACTGAAAAACATTCAGACTTTACACTGTTGCTATTTAAAACATGAACATTAGGGGCATTTGGGTGGCTCAGCTGGTTTAGTGTCCAACTCCTGATTTTGGTGCAAGTCATGATCTCAGGGTTGTGAGATTGAGCCCATGTCAGTGTGGAACCTTCTTAATATTTTCTCTTTCCCTCTCCCTACGCCCCTCCCCTCTCAAATAAAATAAAGTAAGATAAAATAAATAAAACAAAACATGAATGTTATTCAGCCTTAATGGAGAAGGAAATTCTTCCCCATGCAACAACATGGATGGACCTGGAAGACACGATGCTAACAAAATAAGCCAGTCACAGAAGGACAAATATTGTGTGATCCCACTTACATAAGGTGTCTAAAGAAGTCAAATTCACAGAAGCAGAGAATATAATAGTGGTTGGCAGGGGCCAGAGGGAGTGGGAAATGAGAAGTTGTCATTCAATGGCTATAAAGTCTCAGTTATGCTAGATAAATCAATTTTAGAGATCTGCTGTATTTATGGTATTGTGCACTTCAAAATCTGTTAGGAGGGTAGATCTTATGGTAAATATTCTTACCATAAAAACAAACTAAACAACAACAACAACCAAGGGACAGAAGGCAACTTTGGGAGGTGTGTTGGGTATGTCTAGGACCTTGCCTGTGGTGATGGTATCCTGTATGTTTTCATAGGTCCAAACTCACCAAAATGTACCCATTAAATATGTGCACCTCTTTGTATAACAATTATATTTCAATAAAGCAGTTAAAAATTGATACTTGAGGGGGCACCTGGGTGGCTCAGTTGGCTGGTTGTCTGACTCTTGGTTTTGGCTCAGGTCATGATCTCAGGGTACTGGGATCAAGCCCTGCACTAGGCTCTGTACCCAATGGGGAGTCTGCTTGAGTTCTCTCCATCTCCTTCTGTTCCTTCCTCTCCTCATGCTCTCTTTCTCTCTAAAGTACATAAATAAATCTTTTTTTAAAAAAAACTTGATTCTTGAGCAAAAGGAAAAAAATAAAATATGAGGTATGGCTATAAACTAAATATAAAACTAAATTTCCTTCCATTCTTCATTCAAAAACATTTTTTGAGAGCCTACCGTGTGACAGGTACTGTGCTAGGCACCAAGGATTCAGAGACAAGTAAGAAATGTCCATCCCTGTTCTCAAGGAGCTAGAGAAATTCAGACAAGTGTTCATATAAGGATAATGGATTATAATGGGTGCTACTTGACATGGGGCATGGGGGCAGAGAAAGAAGAAGAGTGGTAAGTTCTAGAAAGGAATTACAGAGGCCTCTCCATAGGGCTTCTGAAGGCATGGTAGCTGCTTTCTTTAGAGCAAATGATCCGAGAGAGAGAAGAACCAAGACAGAAGCCAGGAGTTTCTGTATGACTAGGTCAAAAGTTACATACTATCATTTATGCCATATTCTATTGTCACATCAATTCTATTGGTCACATCATCTATTGGTTACATCAACCCTGGTGTAGTGTTGAAGGGAACTACAAAAGGGTATGAGTACTGGGAGGAGGAGTGCACTGGAGACTGTCATGAAGACTGGCTACCATAGTTCTCTAGAAAGTGATAGGCAGACGTAATAAGAAATAAGAAAGTACAGCCATTTATTAACTGAGCCATCAACAAATAATCCCCATTATATTTATTGATTTAAAATGAATAGAAGCACATGGCTTAGGCCTTGAGGCCCAAACAGAACCTCTTATTCCTTCCTGAATCTAAATTTTGAGATCTTAGTACCCTCTAGAAGGATGCATGGGGTAAAAATGACAAAATGACGAAGAAAATCAGATGACTAATAATTTGACTTATCTCCCTGGGCACTTGCATAGAGGAGGTAGAGAGGAAGAGAGAGGGCTGAGTGCATGTGTCCACCCAACTGCATACATTAGAAAAGAAAGAAAACCATTCGTAGGGACAGCAACCCTGCCCTGATCCCAGACTCCAGCCACTCAAATTAGCATGTCCTCTATCTACCCTTGTGTTGGGGTCAGGAAGCTAGGAAGAAGCAAGATGGCAAGAAGGAAGGAATTGAAAATTCCTTTTTCCTGTAATGAAGAAAATGTTCTCTTATTCATATGAGGGAACTGAAATGTGAAAAGATTAACTGAAGTTTAATGAGTCTATTGCCAAGAAGCCAAGACAGAAGATCCTAACGTTTTAAAAAATATTTTAATTATTTATTTGAGAGAGAGACAGAGGAGTGACAGAGAGGACAGGTAGGGAGAATGGGGAGGAGAGGGAGAAGCAGGCTCTCCGCTGAGCAGGGAGCCAGACATGGGGCTTGATTCCAGGACCCTGAGATCACTACCCAAGCTGAAGACAGATGCTTAACTGACTGAGCCACCAGGCACCCCAAAGATCCCACCTTTAAATTCAGCCATAGTGGTCATATTGGGTCAAACATACCATGATTGCTGTTGAACTTGTGATGTGTTCATTCGTTCTTTCTTTCTTTCTCTCTCTCTCTCTCTTTTTTTTTTTTTTAACATTTTTTTCTTTATGACGGGTATTTGGGTTTTACATTAAAATAACCAAAGATACACGTTCAAGAAATAGAAACACGGGGGTGGCACTGGAATTATCTCTACCCCTTCTTTTCAGAAGTAAGGCAGTTGATATCTCAGGAACTCATGGTTGGGAATGAAGACCCGAGCTTCATTCACCTCCAGTCTGGTGCTTTTTCCTCTGTGGCCTGTGAAGGGATTCCTGACCATATGTATCCTCTGAGATTGGTTCCTCTTTCCCAGTTGTGCAAGAGGGAGCAGAGGAAGGTAGAGAGAGCTCTGGTCTTAGAATCAGAAACCCCAGTTTGCCAGCTCCATTCTGCATAAGTGTGTGTGACCTAGGCACCGTCTCCTTAGTTTTTTCTTCTGAAAAATGGGTACAGTCATATTTGCCAACCTGTCAGGATGATTGTAGAGATGAATGGAGATACTATTTGTGAAAAATATATGTAGGATTTAGGTGCTAGGCACAGATAAGGAAGCTGTGTTTGGAAAACTAAATCTATAAGGCTTCCAGCTGCCAAGCTAATATGGTCATGTCCCTGGCTTCTTACATTTAACTACCACTAGAATTTTTTTTTTTTTAATTTCCATCCTTAGGCATTGTATCCCCTCTTCCTTGAATGATTTTGTTTCTACTGATGGTGGTCCAGCTGAATTCTGGACCCAGAGTTCAAATACTGAGAGAGGTCAGTGATTCCGTTTGCTATGTGGGATGTTTTCCCTTCTCCACAACCACAAGAATGAGTAGAGCATGGGAGTACTACTTTGGAGGGAGAAAAGCAAACACTCCTATCATTTAATTGGAGGGTTAAAAGCTTTAGCTTCGTAGGTGAGTATGGATATTGTGACGGACTGGCAACTGTTCCTGCTAATAATATAGATTTATTATATCCATATATATATATCCATATATATCCATATATATATATATATATATATATATCCATAGATATATTATATCCATATTATATCCATAAGGACCAGTGTATGGTCATGGGTTCCATGATAGAAGAACTGTTTGGGAAGAACATTCGCTTTTATGCAGTGCTTCCCATACTCAAGGCAGAGTAAGGAGTGAGACTGGTATCATTCTTGCTTTCCAGAGGAGAAAGATGAAGTTCTGAGAGGGTTAGGTGGTTGGCTCAAGCTTATAAATGGTGGAGCTGAGACTTGAATCCAGGTCTTTTCCCTTCCTGTCATCCCACATCAGGGAAGGTCCAAAGCATTTTGAATCTATTAGTTTCCTATGTTTGAAAATGAGAGACGTGTAGAGGAATATAATAACTGAAACAGCTTAGCCCATTGCCCAGAGCTTGGAAATGTCAGGTAAAAGGGAGGTCAAAACATTGATGAAAAATTAGAAGTAAAATCCTTACACTTCTCCTGCCTCTTGACACCAGGCACAGATACACTTCTAATGACAGCTCTTTTTCCTGACACGGTCACCAGAGTAAGAGTTCAACTTCAGGGCCATGAATGAGTAGAGGGTATGGAAAGTCACAACAAAACACAGAGGACCTAAAACAAGGATTTGAAGCCATGTCAGTCTGGCAGGAAGAAACTGAATGAAATTCAGGAAGTTCTCAAATACATAGAGATCTATTTTGTTTTACAGCTTTACAAAAAAATATCCAAAATATGTGAACTTCTAGGAAGCAGAGAAGTTAGCAAATTGCCAAGGCATTAATAGTCAGTTCTTGGTACTGTTAGAGCACAGTCTGACTTGCACATCTGACTGAAATATTTTCCTTAGCAAGCATACTCTTTCCCAGTAGGATTCTTAATGTTTCTACTGAAAGACTCATACTTTTGGTAGTCTGTTCACTTCAGTCAGAAAAATGAGAATTTATTGAGCACGTACTGTGTGCTGGGGATAGGTCCCCAAGATGCAAATGTAAACAGAATAGAATACATGCTAACTTTCATGGAGTTTGCAACCTGGTTGGAAAAGCAGTTTAGTCAACAACAAGGAGCCGTAACATGTCCGCTAGAAGAAGAGTTAAAATGAAAGTAGGACAAGGTGCTGTGGAAATGCAACAGGAAGGTGGCTAACTCGGTCTTCAAAAGTCAGTGAAAGCTTCCTGGATAAAGTGCCATCTACGCTGTGGCTAAAGGATGAATAGGAGTTCATGAGGGGTATATTAGGGTTCACAAGAGAAGCAGAAGGAATCGATTCACACAGTTACGGAGGCCAAGAATGAAGTTATGGAGAACCATAACTTCATAAGCTGGTGGTGTGATTCGGTCTGAGTCCAAAGGCCTGAGAACCAGGGGAACCAAAGGTATAAGTCCTAGTTCAGGGATGGATGTCCCAACTCAAGCGTGTGACAAATTCATCCTTCCTCTATCTCTTTGTTCTATTCAGACACCCAAAGATTAGAAGATGCCCACCCACATTAGTGAGGGAGATCTTTACTCAGTCTACTGATTCAAATGACATTTTCTTCCAGAAACATTCTCACAGATACGTCCAGAAGTTCTGTTTTACCAGTAATCTGGACATTCCTTAGTGCAGCCAAGTTGACACATAAAACTGACCATCCCAGGGGGTGTATATTCAACAGATGGAGGAACAGGTAAAAGGAGTGGAGGTGGAGAGTGGATCGTGTCTGGGGAATAGAAAGAGATGCAGTTTAGCTGCAGGACTGAGAATAGAGGTGGCTGGAGAGATGAGGGGGGCTAACCTTGCGTACTGTGGTCAAGAGTTGGGACTTCATCCTAAGAAAATCTGGAAACCATCCAAGGGATTTAAGCATGATATGAGATGATCATACTTATGTTCTAGAATGAGCATCACTCTGTGTGTATGTATTTCAAAAGGATCTGTGTGGTGATTTGGAGCATGAGGCATAGGATGGAGGACAAGACCAGAAGCAGGATGACCCATAGGTGGCAACTGTAGTCATCCAGGTCAGAGATAAGATGGTCCAGTCCAGGGTCACACTGTTAGAGCTGAAAAGAAGTAGATTCAAGAGCTCCTTAAGGGGTGGATTGAGTCTTTCCTTGCTTAACCATGAGGAATAAGGTAGGGAAGCCGTCAAGGATGACTCCAAATTTCTGGGATGTATGGATGCGGATAGCAGCTCCTGAATGAGAACACTGCCGAAGAAGCAGGTTTCAGAGAGATGGGAAGGAGTTGCATTTGGGGAATTCCTGGAGGAGTGTATGGGACCCCTAAGTAGAGTTGTTCAATACAGAGTAAGAACTATGGGGTTGGCATCTCAGGAGAGGAATTTGAATAGATTCTGGATGTTTTGAGTCATTGGCAAATGGATGGCCGTTGAAGCCAAGGTGAAAATCCCATTGGCAAGGCTAGCTTCAGCAGTCCTGCCTTCAGAGAGGGTCTGGAAGCTCCCACTTTCTCTTGGTTTGTATGTGTCAGACCATACACACGTAGTTAAGACAGACATCCATTCTCAAGTCCCTTTATGTTTTTAAAGTAGTCTCCCTGTGTCCCTAGGACTATTGGGTAAGTTCTGTAGAGAGACGCAATGCACACTTTATATATATGTCCAAGGTCTTGAAGTGCCAAGCTGTGACAGAGCTCAGCCCTGGTTCCTCCCTGTGCCCTTCCCACTATAAGGTCTTGAGGTCCCCCTTCCTGACACTCTGTAAAGAATATACTCAATTCCCAGACTGCCATGATGGCCTGAAATTCATGACAATCTGTAAAGGGCTTCACCTAAGAGAAGCACGGGGACAGCATCTGCCAGGCTCTGTGGTTTTGGCTCCTGTGTCCTTACTCCATTCCCCTTGTCCTCTTGGTGGCACTCCCCACCCTGCGTTGCCCTCAGCACAGTTTCAGAGCCCCCCTCTCTACCCTCCGCCGGTCTTGGAGGGACGCCTTGGCTCCATGGCTCCTAGTCTCAGGACATGTGGTCATTCACTGGTTTTAAGAGGTGGCTCAACCAGCACTTGCTCAAAGGTGAAGAGAGAAAGTTTTCCTGCTGGTCCAGGAAGATGGGTAAGTAGAGAAGAGATTAAAAAATAATAATAATAATAATAATAATAATAAAAAGAAGAGAGAAACCGAGATCATTTGGGCTTGGGGCTTTGTTTTGTTTTTGTTTCTGAACAGTGGACTTTTTTTCCCAAAGAATTCTTGAATGGGACTCCAGTTCATAAGATGATCTAAGAAACAAAACAAAACAAAAAGAACTTCTCTGACAAAAGAGGGAGCCCTGGGGGCTGAGCTAGCCCCCTCACCCCACACACACTCAGCCAGGCCCTTTGCCCAGTGGCTTTGAGGCTTCTTGGAACACACTTGAAAAACAGTCATTTAGTCCCCGCCCTGGTGATGCTGGAAGATACAGAAGAATGAGAGCTTGCACTGTCGGGCCAAACTCCCCTGGTCTGAGCCCGGCCACACTGCCTATTAGTTGTGTGACTCGGGACAAGTTATTTCAATTCTCTGAGCCTCTGATTCACCATCTATAAAATGGGGAATAGTAAGTACAGAATGGCTGTGAGCCATGATACAGGAAAAAATGTCTCCAGCACGGAGTACTGTGCTCGGCGTTTAGTATAATCTCAACCAGCAAGTATTATTTCTGTTTGTTGTCAAACATTTGGATTTTTCAAGATGAGCTGGAAATTTGGATTAAAAAAAAAACGATTTTTAATTTATTTATTTGAGAGAGAGAGAGAGAGAAAGCGCACAATTCGGGTGGGGAGAGGCAGGCAGAGAGGGAGGAGCAGGCTCCCTGCTGAGCCCAAGGCAGACACTTGACTGACTGAGCCACACAGGCACCCTGACATTTGGATTTTTAGAGGCAGACCGCAACTTGGTCTTTTTGTGAGACTCTCACAACTTGTTAATGTTGGCAAGGAACTGATTTTTTTAAAAAACTGGTCTGAACTAAATGAGATGTCCTCCAGCGCTCAGTTTGGGGGCCACTGGAGTGAATAGTTAACACACAGTTATGCGTGGCATGTACCATGTGTGGTGAAGCATGTATGAGGGGGAGGGGCAGGAGGCTGAGCAGCCCCCGGGGGGAGGAAGAGGCCCAGAGCTGCGTGTGGGTCCGTGGGCAGGGGGTTGTGGGTTGAGGTGGTTGGTAGAGATTGGGCCCTGTTACCCTGCTGTGGGGTGGATGGACGTTTCTGGGCGTGGCGGGAACATTCTCTTCCCTGGCCTGCTGAGATGGGACTAGGATCCACAAAGGAAGAGCCGATCCCAGCACTTTGATGTTGCACTCAACGCAGGAGTTTCTACTGACCCAGCCTTTACTTGAAATATGATTGTTTTGTTCGTCATGGATTATTTTTGCATTAAGTTTTTAAAATACTGCATTAAAATATATACCCACGTCAGTTACTGAGTTTTGGGGCATCCCTTCAAACTTTGTGCCCAAGGCTAGCACCCCATTCCCGTCACCCAGCCCAGTCATGATTTAGTGGACGCTCTGTGTACCAGGCTGGCCGCCTGAGGCCGGTGCTCAGAGCAGGTGGACGCTGGGGAATGCAGAGCGGTTCCGGTCGTAGCCAAAGCAAACAGTCTCTAAGAAACAAAGCTACTGGAGAAGAGGAGGGGAGGAGCAACACATTCCACAGGCAAACAGGAACTGTTTCCAGAAGATTTACTCTTTTGGATTCTTGGCATTTCTTCTTTCTCCAGTTCTTCGGTAAGGAAATGCATGAACTGATTTCCAGGGGATCAACTGTGACTTGCGCCTCCCCAAGCTTGCAAACAGCCTTCCCCTTTGTTCCGTTGTGAAAGGTACAGAGATTCCATTCAGAGGAGCTCAGCTGTTCAAGGAGAAAACTATTTCCCCTGAAGCATCTCTCCTCCAAGGCTTCTATGAAATCCCAGCACTGGGTCTGGAACTGCCTGTGGGGCCCAGCCCTGGGGCTTCTGGATCAGGGCAAGATCTCAGGTAGCTGCGTCTGTCTGGCAAGCCACAGGCCTGTGAGCCCTGTCTTACTGCAGCTGGACTTCTGCCTGTCCAGGGTAGGCAGAGCCACTAGAGGCCCTGTCCCCTCTGTGGGGCCGGTGGCTGCTGGAACCCTTCAGCCACTCCCAGGAATTCCACCTGCCTGGACCTGAAGGACAAGGCCTGGGAGTTGAGCCGAATCAGTAGGAGTTCTAGATGAGTTCAACTGGTTCAGACAAGGGGGAAAAGAGACCAAGAGACTGAGCTTCATCCCTTCACCCAACTTAAGAAATCAAACATCACGGATATGAATCAAAACCCCCCTTACACGACTTAAATGTCCGCCCTTGGGAGAATGGATATAGAAATGCAGGCATGTTTGAGAATATTCTCCAGCAGGTAAAGCAAGTGAATCAGAGCTGCGTGTGTCATCAGATAAATCTTAAATACATTGTTGCCCTTGATTCTTTCTATGGTTGTTTCCTGGGCAACTGGAACGGACTTGCTCTAAGAGAGTGCTCAGCTCAGGACAGGACCTGAATATCCCCACTTTCTTCTCTTCCTTTTCTTCCTCCTTCCTTTCCTGTGTTTCCTCCCTCCCCTCTACCTCCTTGATTCGCTTCTCTTGCCTCCTCCAATCTTGGGTTATATTCTTTCTGCCTCTCCTGCTTCTCTCCTCCTTTTCTTTTCTCTTAATGGGAGAAGCCTGGGGGAGGGGTGTGGGAACACAGGGAGGGGTGTGTGTGTGTGTGTGTGTGTGTGTGTAAGTGGATAATACCCAGCTTGGACCAGAGGTGCCATGCACACAGGACTTCGTGTCAGTTCTTTATTATCCCCATTTTAAGACTGGGAAAACTTAGGCTTGGAAAATGGGCCAAAGCTCTACAGTTAAAAATAGCTAAACCGAGACATGAAGTCGAGTCAGAGTCTAGAATCTGGTTTTTCCCACCTCCCAACACACGGCCCAGGGCACAGCCTTTTCCTACCTCCTGCCTTTTCTCTCTTCCTTCACCAAAAATGTCCCATCTTGCCTACTACTGCCGCTACCAGTCTTGTTGCTATGCCTTGTTATACATCTCGAGAACACCATGGGTTAGGGTTTATCAAATGCTCTCATGAACAAGATTTTCTTTGGTCCTAAAACCCCCCTGTGAGGAATGTGTGGCCAGCACTAAGACCACTCTGTAAGTAAGAACCCAAACTCAGAGAGCCTGGGGCAATGCTGAGGGCCATGTAGCTGTGGGCTGCTTTTCTGTCCCTGAGTCTGAGTCCTGGCTCCTTCAGTCACTCCGCTTCACCGAGACCCTCTAAAGCCAGGAGACTGCTTGAAGTCAAGTGCTGGTCATTGGAGATACATGATGTGTGTGAAACCAGACCCTGTTTTAAATTTTGATATTTTGTCCATCAGGGATTTGGGGGGCATTAATTTTGAGGTTTTTGAACTATTGCATCAAGGTATCATTTATGTGATTTATGTGATTGCTGGGGTTATTCGGTGCCTTTAAGTTTTGCACTGGACGTGATGCCTCACTTTCCTCACCCTCATCCCAGCCCTGTCCTTACTTGGTTCCAGAACCGCGCTGTGTCTGTTTTTAATGAGAGGAGCATGTGCCAGCTGGTTTTATAACCGTGCCGCCTGGCTGCCTTCTCTGACCCTTCTCCATTAGTTTGGTTCAGAGTCTCACTTGCTCAAGTCCTCTTCTGGGAATCCTGTCTGATCAGAGTGATTTCATGGATGCCAGTGAGGACCTCAGTCCTTGCTGCATGGACAGTGATGTCTCAGCAAGAAAAGGCCCACTTTCTTCCATAGGGCCCTGGCTGTCAGTAGATGCCCAGTGCTTTGAGCTAGGTAGAATAATGAAGTCTTTTTCTGGGAAGGGACTGTTTGGGAATAAACTTCCATGGGTACCTCCTCCCATACCCGCCAGCCCCCACTCCCGGCTGTTAGCTGTTAGGGAAATAGAAGGAACAGCTTGATCAGGGTTTTTCCTAGAAAAGCCCTTCGATGGGCCCATTATGGAAAACGGAGCTGTTTCTGTTTTCTTTGATTAATCACAGTGTCCTGTTTCCCAAAGCAAATGTGGCCTTGGGTCTTCCAACATACACAGCCGCAAAAGAAGGACAGTGGCTCCCTGGAGCTTGACAAGGACCCCAAGACTGGGGTAGGGGGAGACGCGTAGCCCTGTCCTCAAGGACTTGGCTCTTTGAGGAAGCTCAGGTTACCATTTCCTTTGTGTTTTTCTGCCAGTGTGAACAGGAGAAATATTAGCCTTTAAAGATTTCTTTATAGTTCCTTGAAAGCTGGTGGGATGAAGTCAGCCAGAGAATTATATAACAGTAAAGCTCATTTAAAGCAACAGCACCTTTCTAGAAGGCTGTGGCGTTTCATTCATCAGTTTTTGTCACTAATTAGAAAGAAAAAGATACTAATTTTGAGGGGGGAAAATAGAGGACCCCACCACACACTCCTGCTCCCTTCCTTTCTGTTTTTTCACTGGAGGGATACAATTGCTCAGGTGTTGATTAAAACAGAAAATAGAAATCCTCCTTCAAGGAAGACAAAAGGAAATCAGTTCATTAACCTCAGGCAGTCATAGCATTCTTAATCTTGTTTGAATTCAGAAGGGGAAAAAAAAAATAAAGAGAAAAGCTTTCTAAAGCACTTGTTTATTTTAATTTGAGAGTCCTGGGAATTTTATCAGTATTCAACTCTTCTCTCCTTTGGAAGGGAGCCCCGCCCTTTGCGGCAGGGAAGGATCCCACCATTGGGATTGGGCTGCTTCACTGTTGTATGTGGTACCTTCTACCTCTCAGAGGGCAAGAGGGGGCATTACCTCAGCTGATCGCCACACTCCCTGCATTTGCTTTTGTTTTTCTTCCCATTTTAGAGACAAAGAAACTGAGGCCCAAGGATTCTGTGACTTTCCAGGCATCACAGAGCTCAGCTTGAGACCAGATTCTGAGATTCTGTCACTGTCTCTGTAGTCACTGGCGTCACCCCCACCACCACCACCACCAAGAAACCCCACCTCCTTTCCTGTGTAGCAGGGTGACTTGGCCTTCCAGGGGACATAGGGCAAGGTCTGCAGGTATTTTTGGTTGTCCCAGCTGGGGGAGGGAGGACAGGTGGAGGTGCTCCTGGCTCCTAGTGGTTGGAGGCCAAGTGTGCATCCTGGAATGAGTGGAAGGCTCCAGCAAGGAAGCATCCGGCCCCACACAGCCGGGCAGTGCTGAGGCCGGGAAACCGGGGTCCACAGTGGGCTCCGCCGCAGAGGCAGCTTCCAGATCCCCCCGACTTGCCTGGGCGTCCTCTGCTCGGCCACAGTCTTGGCCTCCCTCCTGGGACTGCCACAGGAGTTAAAGCCGCGTCCCCCTGCCCTTTGGCGGTGGCCAAGAGTCCCCCGCCGGAGCTGATGGGGTTTCTAATTTCTAGTCGCAGCAGCCCGTAGTACTCGGGGGCCTGGGGCTCCGGGCTCCTGGGAACGGGCCGGGCGGGGCGGAGGGGGCGCGGAGCACGCGCTCTCCCCTTCCGACCCAGCCGGCAGCGGCAGCCCCTGCCAGAAGATGGCCTATTGAACATTTCCAGGAATAGCACTGCCAAGCCTGTCAACTGCTTTCTTGGAAATTCACTCAATCAGGATGGCGGGCCTCCAGCCGGGAGAGCACAAAGCCCGGCCTGGAGCTCGGAGCTCCGAACCGGCAACGCCCGGCTGCAGGCAGGCCGCCCCGGCCCCCTGGGGAAGGGGAGCTGTGCTCGCTGGCCTCTGCAACCCCGCAGCTTCTGGAGTCGTCTGCAGCCTTTCTCCTTCTCAGTGTTGAGGGGAGAGGTCACACGTCTCTGCCAGCCTCCTGCGACTCCGTGACCTTCACACGCCCGCTGTGTTTGTTTAGACCCCAGCCGGCGGGAGGGCCACAGGGCTGGGAGGTGGGTATGAATGGTCAGAGGGGACCGACCTCAGCCTCTGGGGGAGCTGCGGCCCTCGCCCCTCCTGTCAGCCTCGCTCCCAAACGGAACCAAAGGGTCCTCAGAAAGGGAGAGGATTTTCTGCCCACCCCTCCCAGCACTGCCCCCCAGTCACTCTGAAGATGAGGCAGGTAAGAGGCAAAGATGGGATGTGGAAAGAAAAACCCTGTGGTTCACCCGCTCCCCCTCCCCCACTGCAGAAGTAACCTTTTCCCTTAACAGAGGCCTGACATTCCTACTGAAGTTTGACAATCCACCCCCAACCCGAGCTCTCTGACCAACAGCCTTTTCCAACTTTTGGGGTGTCCCAGCGGCTGGCGGGGCTGGGGGATGCCCCAAGAAAGTCAGCTGCCCTGAGAAGAACAGCTTGAAAATGTAAGCAGCATATAAAAGCAAGAGATGAAATCCTCTTTCTTGTTTGGGGTGTTCAGGCAATATTGGTTACTCGCCTTTTTTCAATTATGAGTTACAAAGCTTATCATGGAGCAGGTATGGAACATTTTTTTATTTCCAAGAACCACTGGCTCACAGGACCCATGCTATTTTAGGAACACACTGGGCTTCAGTTAGTTGGGGGTAGGGTGCCAGATAGGATATCAGATGTCCAGATAAATTTAACTTTCAGGAAGATAACAATTTTTTTTTTTTTTGGTGTAAATATACCCCAAATATTACTAGCTGTTTATCTGCAGTTCAAATTGACCTGGGCGTCATGTGTTTTTATTTATTCAATGTGACATTTTACTTGGGGGTACACTGACATAGTTCAGGGAACATTCAGCACAAGGGGAAAACCATACCAGTTGCGGGGGGGAGGTGGTGGGAAGGGAAGGAGGAGGGTAGTAAAGAAGAAGGAAGGAGAAAGATTGGAAAAAAGGGAAATACACGTTGTGAAGGAGGAAAAGGTGGAAGCGAAAGAGAAACAGGAAGTGCTGAAGACACAGGACAACAGGAACGTTTCCGAAGGGCCTAAAATGCTTGATGAATTATGATTGTTCCATAGTGTCATTTCCCTGGGAAATACTGCTTTTTTGGCTGCCTGTTTCGCCTGGATCTTCTGCTGCTTTGCTCGATCAGGTAAAACCAACAGTGGCCACTCAGGAGAAACAGGTCTCTAAGCTGGGGTGGCGGCAGCTGGATAATATTTTACCTTGGGGTCAGTTAGACACAAACCTGAGGCTGTATCCTACCCCCAGACCCATACCCCCAACACCAACACCCACACCTACCTTGTTGTCCTTAGTGGAGTGGGGATTTTGAAATAGGTCTTTCCATAAACTCCAGTGGGGAGCAGAAGACAAAGACCAAATGTACCACCTTATCATGTCCCTATTCCAGACACATGCTCAGGCTGTGTCCATGCGGAACTTTATCATTACAACAACAGCGAACATTTACTGAGTGTCTACTCTGGGCCAGGTGGGTGGGAGTTGGGGGTACTTTATATACATTATCCCAACTGGCCCACCCTAATGTAGATTTTAAGTATATGTATATTTTTAATCTTTTCCTACTGTGAGGGAAATCATGACTGCCGAAAGTTAAGCTGTTGTCTCAAAGTCGGTTGGTGGGTGTTGGGGCTGAGATTTGCCTCAAGTCTGCCTGACTGCCAGCTCAGGATTCATCCCTGCCCCTATGGTCAGACTGAGGGTTCAAATCCCAGCTCCATTATTCCATAGCTGGGTGGCCTTGGGCAAGTAACTTAATCTCTCTGTGCATGTTTCATTGTCTATAAAACGGGGATAAAATGGTACCTATCTCAGTGAGCTGCTCTGAAGATTTAAGGAGTTAGTACATGTCAGGCACTTAGAACCCGGGACTTGACTCCCCTGACAGCATCCAACCCTTCAACAATTCTGTGAAGTAGCTAATGCTATTATCCTTTTTTACCTATGAGGAAGCCAAAGCCCAGAGGGGCTAATGAACCTGTTCAAGGTAAGTGGGAGAGCTGAGTTTCCAAATGCAGACAGACTAATTCATAGCCCATACTTGTAGATTCTGCCTCCTGTTTACTTTTATGCATTCATCTCGTGGTTTCTGGATTTTACCATCGGGACGTTATGCTGGTAGCATTTTCACATACTTAATAGCTATGAACAAGGTACGGGATCTTCCTTACAACTACCAAATACTCTTCCTTCATAAGAGAATTACTCAGAAGATTCATTTTTTCTGAGTTTGCTCCCGATCACTGCTTCTTGGTAATGACTCTAGTAGTAAGGCTAGGTAGGCTAGGCTAGGCTGAGGTGCAGTAACAACTAAGCCGTGAAATCTCAATGATTTATCCCAGCAAAGGTGTATTTCTCCCTTATGGAAAGTCTAAGGATGCTTTGTATGGCTGAGGTAGACAGTGGTGGAAGACAAGATCTGGAAGGGGATGTCAGTGGGACCTACAGAACCTTGAGGGCCTTGTGACCTGTGTAAGGACTTTGCTTTTAACGCCTGCTTTCAAAGCTCCATTGTCTCCTTATGGCCTTCAGGACTTGGTCCTGCCTCCTTGCACACTCCCAGCCCACACACACTGAACTCCTCTCAGTCCCCAAGAGCAGTGGTTCTCAAACTTGGGGGTACTTCAGGATCCCCTGGGAGCTTAAAGTCAGATTGCTGTGGTCCCCCCACAGAGTCTTTTGCTGGGGCTTAAGAGGCTGCAAATCTAACAGGATCCCAGGTGACGGTGATGCTGCTGGTACTGGGGCCACACTCCAGTCTGGTGCCACAAGCTCCCTCTCACTTTTGGGCCTTTCTGCTTCCCCAGGAAAGCGTGCCTGGATGCCTGGACAGTGCTGACCGCATCCTTTGTGAGGCCCAGTGCAGAATGAAAATACAGGCCCCTTGTTTCAAAAGTAGGAAAGAAAGGACAAAGGTAAAATATAAAGCTTTTCTTTAAAAATATTTTATTTTTCATAAAATGTAATAAAAACAGTAGTGATATATGAGTAACAATGTGGCTAAAACATATTTTAATGTCATAATTTTTTATAATAAAATAATATGGATTGATATGATATCAAGATTTTTCTGGTTTGTTTTCCTACATATTCATTCATTAGGTTGTAAACATTTTTACGTTCAGCAGTTTCATTTTCAGTTCATGCAATGAAAAGTGATGTTAGTGGCCGTTGGTAAATGCAAGGTCACAAAAACGTTTTGATAAATTTAATTTCTATAGTTGAAATCAGATCTACAGAGGCGACTATGGCTGGGGCAGCATATTTTATAGGCTGTGACAACACTGGGATACATTTTTCATAAATTATTTTGAAATATGAGTTTTAGTACATCTGGAGGTAATGATACTATGGAACCGTTTTTCTTTAAAAAGAGTTAACTCTTCATACGAATCACTTTTATGTTCTGAATTTAATATGTGAATTTATATTATTTATAAATAATAAATTATTTATAATATTATAAATATAATAAGTAACACTAGTCAAGTAGTATTATATTATTGAACTCCTGTTAATTATATGATTTTTACATACAAATTTAAAATTTTAATATTGCCATTTCCTCTGACGATTCCTGCAGCTTGTGGAGGACATACAAGAAACCAAAAGCAGCTTCATGATTTTCATATAATTCAAAATGTCCCCTTATGCATTCTATCACTGGATTTCAAATCCAAGGAAAATTAAGACTATCTTCATTGTTATTGTTGGGACTTTCTATGAAGATAGTACTTTATTATTCTGTTGACTAGGACCATCTTTATTTTTAAAATTTTTATTTTTTAAAGATCCTATTTATTTATTTGACCAACAGATATCACAAGTAGGCAGAGAGGCAGGGAGAGAGAGAGAGGAGGAAGCAGGCTCCCTGCAGAGCAGAGTCCGACCTGGGGCTGAATCCCAGGACCCTGAGATCATGATTTGAGCCAAAGGCAGAGGCTTAACTCACTGAGCCACCCAGGTGCCCCAACTAGGACCAGCTCTAAAATTAATTTCCATATCCTGGCCCATGGATATTTGGTCTGCAATCCTCCAACTGTTTTCAAAGCTAGAAATTCTAAATTCTTTGAACAATGTTAATAACTCCTGGATATCCATTATTACAATGTCATTGCAAACACTTATTCTGTAATACTTTGCTGACAGACTTGCCTACCTGCGTGCCAGAAGACCCTTAATGTTTGCAGGTGCTCCAGGGACCGGCTCTGGGGACCGACACGCAAGCCGCAAGCCGGTTTTCCGGGGTGCATCCCAGGGCGGCCCCTCCCCCACGGCTGCCACCGCTGCCGCCACCTGTGGCATCGGGTACTGCAGCTACTGCCCAGTTGCTGTCAACCCCCAGGGCTCCTGCCGGCCGCAGGGGTGCCCACTGTCACCTGACTACGGGGCCAGCCGCTGGCACTGCCCACTGGTGTGCGTGCAGGCTGGAGTCGGCCCATGGGTCCACTAACGCCTGGCATAGCGCCTCTCCATACTTGCTTACTCTCCCTTGTTCCTTCTGACTTCACGAATTCAAAAATAAAATGATAAAGAATTTCCAGACTATGACAGGAGAGCATTAAACCCAGCTAGTGTCCCTTCTGAGTGGGCCCCCGAGACTGTCCAGGGTGCACGTCCCTGGAGCCCGTCCTGTTCCTGGATGGAGTGACTTCTGCCGGGTTTGCCCACGGAGCATATTGTAGTATGTAATTCTCTGACAGTGTGGTATCGTACATTATTTGGTGTCGGTTTTCCCCACTAGGCAGGGTCAGCAAACCAAATCCAGCCTGCTGCCTGATTTTGTGATCTGGATTTATTGCAACCCAAAGCACCCACTTGTTTCTCTCCTGCCTATGGCTGCTTTTCTTTTTTCTTTTCCTTTTGCCTTTTTTTTTTTTTTTTTTGAGTTAGGTTTTTCTTTCTTTCTTTTTTTTTTTTCCATTATGTTCAGTTAGCCAGCATATGGTACATCATAAGTTTTTGTGGAATTGTTCAATGATTCATTAGCTGCTTATAACACCCAGTGCTCATCACCACACGTGCCCTCCTTAGTGTCCAGCTCTTGGTTACCCCATCCCCCCACCCCCCTCCCTGCTGTAGCCTTCAGTTTGGTTCTAGGAGTCCAGAGTCTCTCATGGTTCCTCTCCCTCTCTGATTTCTTCCCATTCAGCCCTCCTCTTGCCCTGATTTTCTATTACAATGCCTGAGTTGAGTCATGCGACAAGGAATGTTTGGCCCACAAAGCCTAAAACATTTGCTCTTGGGTCCTCTAAGGGATGTTGCTGATGCTTGCACTATACTGTAAAATTTCTGAAGGCAGGCATCATGTCTGTCTAGAACAGTGCCTGGCTTATAGAAGAAGCTCAGCCAATATTTGTTGAAAACAAACAAACAAGCAAACACAATGAATACATGAAGAGCATATTATTTTTAAATGAATTTAGTTTATCTTTTTAAAAAAAGCATGTAAATTTTATTTGGCTTCGTTTTTTGGTTGTTTTTAATATAAAAATTATGTTTAAAATTACCTACCCTACTGCGAAACGGACTCTCCAAAGACATTGTAAGGTGTTTGTCTTGTGGCTTGGCATACCCCCTGAGGCCCCACGACACACCTCAGTCTGAAGGAGCACACGCACTGAATATCATTCATCACTTAACAAATATTTATCGAGCAAAGCACAGGGTTAGGCAATATGACAAGAGAACACTAACTCACTCTTGTGTCTTCCCAGTAGACCTAGACAGCCTACAGACCAAAGAAGAAAAGACCAGCGAACCTGTTCTGCACAAAGGCAAATAGGTAACGATTCGATAAAAAAGTGTTAAGTACAGAAGGAAATTTCTGGATTGAACGCTTTGGGTTTTCAGAGCCAGGACACATTCCTTTCTGCTGTGAAATCAGGAGAGGCCCCCTGCCAGTCACTCTGTTTGGTCTCAGATCCAATCCCCGTCCTGCGCTTTGCTCAGCCCTGCAAGAAGCTGACTCCTGCAAACTACATTTCTCTGACTGCCTGGCCAACTGGCTGCAGCTGGAGTCAGTAAGTGGGAGGCCATAGGGAAAGATGGGAGGGCTGGAAGCGAGGAGAAGCCAGGATATTTCTCTCCTCTCTCTCAGCCTCTTCTCTACCTGTCCAATGGAAAAAAAACAATAGTATGTTTTCACAGGTTTGTTTGTTTTTTAACGAGAATTAAATGAGTTAAGACATGCACAATGTTTAGCCCAGTAGCTATAAATGTTTTATACCCAGAAAGTATGTAGTATAACAAGCCTTCAAAGAATAGAGCTACTATTGCTTTTAGCCTTGCTAAGGGACATGAGATAGAGTGCGGTGATCTATTAGTAATGTCTGCTAAGAGCGCTCGCCCGTTGGGAGAGGAATCCTTTGTGGGAGGATTATTTACCAACCCTGAGATTTTGGAGCTGGATCATGGAGATAGATTTGTTGGGTCTGGCAAATGGACTGACAGATTCCACATACTGGAGACAGACTAAGGTAATGGGAGAAACCTAACAATTGGAATAGTGATATCAAAAGTCGGCAACCCATGAGAAAGAATAGGTCTGGGAGGCAAGATTATGGATTCATTTTTAGACAAAAGTGTTGGGCTTTTTCCACTTACAAACAGACAAACAAAAAACCCCAGAAGAACCACAAGCCGATGATACACTTGAGGATACCTCAGCAGTTGTGGTTTTTTGAAAGAGATACACTTATATGCAGTGAGTTCGCAAAGAAAACCATCTCAGAAGTGACATGTTAAGGCCTCATGGAAAATTGGAAAACCATTCAGGAAACCATAGCAACTCCAGTTACTGCAGTGTGGTCTCCTCTGAAGAAGAAAAACCATTGTTCTGTACTTAGCAATTCTTCCCTGCTTAGGACACCCTCTGTCTCTGCTTCCCTCTCTTCCCTATTTTCTTCTTCCTACCTGTCTTTCTGCTTATTTTTCTGGGCGTTGCTTTCGTGCTTTCCAGCAGGGCCACGTACTTAGCCCAGGCTGCCTCACAGTCTCCTCTTTAAGTCTAGCCCACATCGGATGTCTTTAAGCAAACAGTTGTGGCTGGCACGGTGGTCCCCCAGTGCAGAGTGTGGAGACCCACGTGACTCAGACAGTGCTGTGTAACTGGTTTCACGGCCAGTCTGATGTTGACATGGTGAGTGAGTTGAAGATGTCACTGAGATCTAGGTGAAGCTACAAAGTAAGATTAGGTCTTGGTGGAGAGCATCGAGGATATTTAATTATACCTGCTATTCTACATCTCATATGAATTTGATCATTCCAGGTCAAAATCTGTCCAAGGTTTAGGGCAAAGACACCAGAAGTTATTTATGAAAAAGGCAGTTGTTTTAATGGAACCAGGAAGTTAGACAGTGTGTGGCTGGAGGGATTTTCTTGCTGTCCTTTATAGGGACTTGACTGATTTCTTTTTTTTTAATTTTTTATTTATTATTAACATATAATGTATTATTAGCCCCAGGGGTATAGGTCTGTGAATTGCCAGGTTTACACACTTCACAGCACTCACCATAGCACATTCGCTTCCCAGTGTCCATAATCCCACCTACCTCTCCATACCACTGCCCCCTTCCCAGCAACCAGGACTTGACTGATTTCTTAGAAGAACAACTTAGAAATCAGTTTGGAAGGGTGAGTGTGATGAAGTTAGGGTTTTCTTACTGCCTTCAGAGCTTGAGAAAACAAACAAAACAACCCAGCCCTCTGTGATTCTTCCCAGAACTCTTCAAATCCAAGATATCCATCTTCACATTGGAACATGACGGACCCAGAGCTTGCAACACACATATTCCAAGGATAAGCTGGTACAAACTCTTTTACATGTGTTGCTTTAAAAAGAAAGAGAAGGAAAAAAAAATAGAAAGAGAAGGAGAAAAAAGAGGAGATAGAGAAAGAGAAGAGCAAAAAGTTAAAAGAAAAAAGCTTCATGTTTCAAAAATCTATTACTGATGAAGACCAAGGGAGCTGTGAGGGCCAGGGAGCTGCTTGCTCTTAAAATCCCAGGTGAGGACAAACAGGACAACTCTTTATGGACCAATACCAGAGAGGAAGTATATATGATTTTGTTTTCATCCTCAAGGGAGAAGCACCCCAACATGCAAAGTCTTTTCTTAAAACAAAAATAATAAATGTCACAGACACAATTGAAGAAGTGGAGAATTTTATTTTGTTTTATTTTTAAAGATTTATTTATTTATTTATTTGACAGAGATCACAAGCAGGCAGAGAGAGGGGGGGAAGCAGGCTCCCTGCTGAGCAGAGACACCCCCCACCCCCGACGTGGGGCTCGATCCTAGGACCCTGGGATCATGACCTGAGCTGAAGGCAGAGACCTTAACACACTGAGCCACCCAGGCGCCCCAAGAAGTGGAGAATTTTAAATGAAAGAAAAACAGCCTGCATCCAATCCTCTCATCATACCCCATTATTATATAAGTGGTTTTTTATATCGTTATTCACAGGCATAAGTAATTTTTATGCCATTGTCTTCTGAGGCTGTTGGGCTCACCTCGCGGAACTTCTGGGCCTGAATGCTATCTCTAGCACACACAATCTACATGACTCGACAAGCTACTTATAAACTCTGTGGGCCTCGGTTTCCTCATCTGAGCAGTAAGGATGAGAATATTAGCTACTTGAGGGTTAAATGAGATACCTAGAAAGGCTGGTTCAAGGGCTGGCACCCAGTCGCTTATAACCGCTACGACTATTCATCATGAACGTGAGTCAGTTTTGTCATCCCGGGTTAGCTGGGGCAGGGTCGTTTGGCAGATGAAGTCTGCATTTGCCTGCCTGTTTTTTCTCTCTCCCACAGTGAGGTGATTCTGAGTCCTCTTCCACTAGCTGCCTCAGCCCCCACTCAACCCAAGATGGAAGCATAACACACGTTGTTAAGTGAGCACCCAGTAGGTGCTAGAAGGACGCACACGAAGACGTGGGAAAACACAGCAAGGATGCCAGCTGGTCCCACAGAGAAGTTGTTGTGCTCCAGTGCACGCCACATGCTTCATGGACATAAGCCAAACCAGCACCCAGAAGGGGGGCCATGAGGAGAAATGTGTTTCTCAGGAAGGTTATGGGCTGAAGTGTGTCCCCAGAATCATACGTTGAAGCCCTAAACCCCACTCCCTCAGAATGTGACTGTATTTGTAGATAGGACCTTCAGAGAGGTGAGTAAGTTAAAATTAGGGTGGGCTCTCATCCAGTTTGAGAGGTGAACCAGAGAGAGGAAATTTGAATCAGGGATGGATGCACCCCATGGAAGGTCGTGTGAGGACACAGCCAGAAGGTGGCTACCTCCAAGCGAAGGAGAGAGGCCTCAGAGGAAACCAGATGACACCTTGATCTTGGACTTCCAGCCTCCAGAACTGTGAGGAAATCAGTATCTGTTGTTTCGGCCTCCGGGTCTGTGGTATTTTGCTGTGGCAGCCCCAGAAGACATATATAGTTACATAACTTTTAAGAGCTCCTGGGGCGGGCGGTGCTCAGCCTTGAGAAGGAAGGAAGTTCTGACCCATGCGACAACACAGATGAACCCTGAGGACATGACACTAAGGGAACTAAGCCATCATAAAAGGACAAATACTCTGTGATTCCATTCAGATGTGGTATCTCGAGTAATCAGATTCACAGAGACAGAAGAAAAATGGTAGCTGCCAGGGGCCAGAGCAGGGAATGAAGGGGAGCTACTATTTAATGGGTACAGAGTTTCAGCTTCACAAGATGAAAAGAGCGGTGATGGCTGCCAGCAGTTGTGACTGCACTTAAGGCCAATTGAAAAAATGCTTAAAATGGTGAATTTTATGACATGTGTATTTTACACAATAAAAACTTAATTACAAAAAAAAGCTTAGGGGGCTCCCAGGCTCCCACTCTTCCTAAAGTTCAGTCTCACTGAAATCTTGGCTAATTGCTGTTGGGAGAGATGCAGGGAAGGAGCTGGAGGAGGCGGAGGGAGCGGGGCAGACAGGACTCGGGGCTAGCCAGGCCAGCTTCCTTTTGCTGCCCCATCAGAAATGTGCCTGCAGACTCCGATGACAGCTGTCCTGGCCTCGCCAGCGTTTGAAAGCCAGAGTTGCAATGCATGCCCAGCATCCTTGCCCTTGTCAGTAATGATAATGGAGGAGAACATGATTTCCAAATGGGAGGCTGAAGTCCCTGAGGTTTTTGTTTCTGTTGTGTGTGTGTGTGTGTGTGTTTTCTTTTAATGCCTTTTTCCTCTTGTTTCTCAGCAACTCCTGGGCCTGCTCTTTATCCACACAGAAAGAACACATTCTCAGCAACGGTCAAAGCACCTTTCACTTTCTCCCACAGCAGCAGCACATCTGAACACATCTGAACAGCCTTTCCCTAAGGGATGGGTTCCCATGCCAAGCCCAAGACCTAAGGAGTTTGGGCCCTTGGTAGCTGCCCACTGTTTTGGTTTGGGCTAAGCGATACGGCCCTCCCTGGGGGACCCCAAAGCACCGCACCCATGGAGTCTGAGAAAGGCATGTGGTCCGAGCTCTGTCTCTCTTTGTCTGTCCTCTGCCTCGAGCCCCCGGTGTGAACCCTCCAGGTGTGCCATGTACTCGCTTCAGGACCTGTGAGTCAGAAACCTGTTTCGGTTTCTCTCGCAGCTTACCTTCTCCACCCTGGGGTCCACTGAACAAAGTCAGAGCATACAGACGGCCCCAATCTGAGGGACATCCTGCCACATAACTGGCCTTGAACTGTTCAAAAGACGTCAGGGGTCATGGAAGATAGCTAAGAAGCTATCCCAGACTGAAGGAGACAAGATAAAACCCATGGTAACCTGGTTCTGGACTGGATTGTCTCGCCATAAAGGACATGATTGGGACAATTGGCACAACTCAGCTGAGGTTGAGGACTAGACTACAGCGGTACAGCAGTGTTTATTTCCTGACTCGGATGGAAGCCAACCCACGATTACACAGAACAATGTTCTTGATTGAAGAAATCCCATACGGAAGTATTCAGGGACGACGTGCCATCAGACTGGTGATTTTCTACCAAATCTTTAGGAAAAAAGGTAATTCTTTGTACACTTCTCCAGCTCTTCTACATGTGTAAGTTTGTCTCAAAAGAAAAAAAAAGGAAACGGTGTCGTGTTTGGTTGGGATGGAGGCCATGGTCGCTGAGCCTGGTTTTCAGGTGGTTTTTTTTTTTTTCTTTTTTTTTTTTTCAGGTGTTTTTAAGCACGAGCCTGAGAACTTTGAGTTCAAAAAACCTTGAACTTGAATCACCTCTAAGAGAACTCCTAGAGGGACGTTGGTGGAAATGGGATGGAGGAATATCAGATGAACAAGTTTGTACATAATCTTGCTACCTGGGTAGAAGGACTCGAGGTGATTTCATGTGCAAACTTTTAGGTGTGTGTGTGTATGATCAAAACCCTTTTTTTTTTTAGTGCAAATCACACGGTACAAACGGTTTATGACCTCACAAACTTAAGACTGTCCTTCTACAACATCATTTTTAAAGGTTAACTAGTAAGTATCCCCTTGAATGTGAATCTTAATTTAGTTTACAAATCCCTGCTGGGGTTGGATTTGACATTTCTTGCTCCTCCCTCCATGCCTTGGATTTTTGGCTCGTATTGTGCCTGAATGTGAAAGGGGAAAAAAAAAAAAAAAAAGGAATGACTTGCCAGTTTCTTTCTGGGAGGACTTGTGTTAGTTCCCGTTTTCCCACGAATAGAATAGGGCAGTGAAGAGGCAGTTTCCAAGAGTGTTTAAGATCACAGTTCTAAACAGATGGGCTGGGCTCAGATGTTGACCTTCCTCTTACCAGCTGTGTGAGGTTAGGCACATTAACCCATGTCTCTGTGCCTCAGTTTCCTCCTCTGTAAGACGGGGGGCGGAAATGAAGAGTATCCATTTCACAGGGTTATTGAAGGCATAATAAGCTGTAGGTAGCTGGCATACAGGAAGTGCCCATCGGTGTTGACCATTGTTAATACTACGAATAAACTTAAGCGGCAACTTTTGAGGTCTGCAGAAAGCTAGAAAGACATCAAATTGGGCAGTCTACTCCCCAGGAAGGGAAATAAGTCCTGTGTTGGTGGCAAGCGGTAATTATGATGGAAAAAACCTTTTCCAAGGTCTGGGGCTGACGTGTACTCCTTGTGACATTTTAATCTCTGAGTAATAGATTCCATTGCCTGCAGAGCTGTGATTTTTCAGTTTATTGCTTTTTCCTCTTCTCTTCTCAAACCTGGATTCCTCCTCCTCTCGGCTCCAGCCTGTCTCCAGCAACCGTGAACTGTTTCTGGGCAGCCCCCGTTGGGGAGCCAGCTTCTGCAGCAGGAGGCCTGAAGCCCCAGCGTTGTACGCTGCCCTCCTTGAGGAAAGAGGAGGGAACCAATCGGGTGCTCCATCCACTGCGTCACCTTTCATGCTGGCGACAAGGGGGCAAAGCAGATGCAGCACTGAGACAAGGACAACCTCGGCTCTAGGGTTGCAGCGCGGACGGGGGAGGGTTTCCCACATGGGCTGTGGAGTCCGTGAGCCCAGCTCAGGTTGTGTCACTCGCACACTGTGTGACACCTTGAGCAATTTATTTAACTTCCCTGAGGCTTAGTTTCCTTTTCTCCAAAAGGAAAGGGGTGACAAGAACGCTGGTGTGAAGTGTTGGGAAGACTGGATTAAATCACATATATCAAGATAGATAGATTCATTTACTGATTTATGTATATATATATGTATGTATGTATGTTGGGGGGCGGGGGTGAGAGAGTGCGCAGGAGCTGGGGGAGAGGCAGAGGGAGAAGCAGACTCCCCTCTGTGCAGGGAGCCCGATGCGGGGCTCCAGCCAGGGCCCTGGGATCATGACCTGAGTCAAAGGCAGACGCTTAACTGACTGAGCCACCCAGGTGCCCTTAAATCACATACATAAAGTAACTATATGGTATAGCATTCAGAGCACAGAGCTTGCTCACTAAATGAATTAGTGCTGTTGTTTTATTTAGAGTTGAAAAACCTGAAATTCAGGGTAGTTATAATTATTGTTGGATTTTGCAGGTGAGGAGCACCCCCCACCTTTGGCAACCGGTACACCTGTTAGCGCTTTTCCCACTGCACAAATTGGCTCGCCCTCTGGCAAAGACTACCATTCCCCTGCTGTTGTTAGTAATAGAAATTTTAGATGGGCATAAGGACTCCATTTCCCAGCATCCCATGTGGCTAGGTGTGGCCACGTGACTAGTTTGGCTCGTAGGATGGGCCTGGAAGTGCTGTGACGCTTCCTGGTTAGGTGAGTACAAGGAAGGCTTTTCCTCACCTCTTTCTCTCTTGAAATGACTGCATGGACTTTTACATAAGGAGGATACAAACTTCTGTGTTGTTTAAGCCATTCGTATTCTGGGTCTCTGTTACAGTAAGTTTACCAAACCTTCGCAGAGAGGGAGCAGCTGGGTTAATAGTAAGGGGACCCCGGCTAGCAGTCCACAGACTGAGGTTTCTGGCCCTGCCCCTCATTTGCCACATGACCAAAATATTCGCTCACTTCTTCATCTCACGACATTTAGCTGTCAACTGTAGTAGACATTAGCTATACAGAGATTAATGGACACAGCCCAGAAACCATGGAATCTACCTGCAGTCTTGGTGCCGTTGTGCGTGTTAATCCTTGAGGAGACTATATTCTTAGAGAGGATGCAGATTCGGTTCCAGATGTAGCCCAGGGCCCTTAGGTAATTTCTCCACGGGATCCAAACCTGCTACGAGTTCCAAAAGGGGCTCCAAATCTGTTCACATACTTATAAAAATGCTCAAAACTATCATAACCTAATAGTTGCAAGTCCTTGGCAAGACACTGAACCTCAGCTCCGATGGTTCAATGTCAAATGAACATAATGGTACACAGAGGATTACGTGAGGAAGCACATGTGGAGTACTTAGCACAATATCTGACACTTGGGAGACACTCAGTGAGAGATGATGACGGTGCAGGCTTGACTCCTGGCTGCTCTGTGAAGTGGGCTGTGGTAGGAGCTTGCCAAAAAAGGCCCTCTGAAGGGTGCTTATCACCGTTTCTCTGCTCTCCAGAGCTGCTATGAGGCTTAAATGAGGTTGTGTTGATTTTGTTTTTTCTTGTTTTAAAGATTTTATTTATTTCTTTGACACAGAGAGAGCACGAGAGATCACAAAGCAGGGGAAGTGGGCTCCCCACCAAGCAAGGAGTGGGATGTGGGGCTCAGTCCCAGGACCCCAGGATCATGACAGGAGCCAGAAGCAGAGGCTTAACTGACTGAGCCACCCAGGTGCCCCAGGGTCGTGTTTGTTAAACTACTTTTCCAAAAGGGTGATGTGGTCGGTGGGGTGAGGTCTTTGTCAACATTCAGACCTGCAGCATTTCACACGACCTGCCTCAGTCTCTCAGACTGCTTCCCTTTTCCTTGCCAAGATCCCATATGATGACGGCTTCCACATTTGCACTCCTTTGGTGGTGTTGCTGAGAGTTCGTGTTATTGACTGATGATCACGTAGTCCTGTGTCCCTTGGGATCTATCTACATACACAATTAATCAGATAGATTTCAGGGAAAGAAAAAGTTTCAATCTAATCATTACAGTATGTGGCCTCTGTACATTTGTATATTCATAACATGAGATGGATTTTTGAGTTCTAAAATGCTGACTCTCAATGCAAGTTACCTTGGGCCATAAATCTGTATCTTTATCTATCTATCTATCTGGATTCTACAAAGTGATGATCCTTATCCTGACTTTATAGGTGAAGATACCATGATCCGGAAAGATCATGTAACTTTTCCCAGAGGCGAGGTCTACCTGGAGCCGGGTCTACCATGACGCTAATGAAGTCTAAGCTCAGGCCTCTCACTTACATGAGGTTCTTTACAAGACCTGGTATTGATTTGGATCCATGCCTTTGTATTCGTTTTCTTCAGGAGCTGCCCAAGTTATACAAGCTTTAGGCCCTACAAAATCTAGACCTGTCCCTATAGGGTCACACAGATGCTAAGTACCAGAGCCAGAATTTAAACAGAAATCATTTAAGATTTTAACTGAGTTTAAATTCACCATAACACTACATTGTAATTTATTAAACTAGTGCTATGACATGTAAGTTTGTGCCAATAGACCAATAATGGTCTATAAGATTGGGATTGGGATCTACCAGTGATATGCCCATGTGATAGACTGGATACATTTTATAAGACCAATTCATTGATATCAGTACTTCCTAGTACTGTCTGAGGCACTATGCTATGATAATGACCGTAATATCTTGGTTTTATCTGACATGCAGTGAATACATCCATTTTTCTTATGGGACAGAATCATCCCTTCCATTTTACAACTGCTAATTGAAGGCATTTACAGTTGCTAAGAAGCACACATCTTAACGAGAGAACTGAAGTAGAGAATGAGGGAAGTGATCGTGGGCACATATGAGACACCTCTGGGGATTCCCGAATATGACTCTGTGACATGATGAAGGTACAGAGCAGCTCGCCTTCAAAATGTGAGTGATTCCCCACCTGCCTCCACTCTGTCTACAGCCAGAGAACTCCTAACTGATCTCATTCCTTCCCCCAGACCTTCCAGCCTCAGATTCCTTCGTTCCACTCCCCTGGATCCCCGTCTTTCAGACCAAGGATCAGGCATCACAGAGGGATGTGGAAAACGGGAGATGGTCCCTCTCATTCAAAGGTACAGGAACGTGAAGATGGGAAAGGATGTGCGTGGCTGCTTTTTCCCTCCTGTGATAACCCGGGTCATTTTTGATGCTAATGTTGCAACACGAATCTCCTTTTTTGGGATGGTTAGCCTGAGAACTGTGGGATTCTTCCTCCCTCTCTCATCTGCTTCCACAGAGTCTATCCTGCCTAATAATCTCCATGCATGGCTTAAATCATCTCCAGAGTTTCACCCACTAAAGAAAAACAAACACACCTTGAAGTTTCTGATTTCCCCTAATTCAACGCCAGGAACAGTGCCATCTCCACACCTTCTGTATCAGGGTCTGTCCTTGTATTATCAGTAAAATGCCATGCAAGAGCAGTGAAAACTCTGCCTCACATTCAAAACAGATCATGTGGTTGTTTTTGGTTTTTTTTTTTTCAGTGTTCCAAGATGTAATGTGCACCACACCCAATGCTCCATGCAATCTGTGCCCTCTTTAATACCCACCACCAGGCTCACCCAACTGCCCCATCCCACTCCCCTCCAAAACCCTCAGTTTGTTTCTCAGAGCCCACAGTATTTCATGGTTCATCTCCCCCTCTGATTTCCGCCAATTCACTTTTCCTTTGTGGTCTTAAAGACAGGGAGATGTTGTCCTTATCTCTTGAGAGTAGAGAAAAGACTAGTTCTGATTTTTCCAGGAAAGCAGGGTGAAGCTGGGTAAAGAGATGGGCAGAGAATGAGTCAAAGTATCCAAGTCCTGTGCCAGTGACTCTGAGCTTGGCAAGGGTATGTCAAGAAAAGGCAGACAGGCTTGGGATGGTTAGTAGGTGGGGAATTCCGTGAGGGCATCAGAGGAAGCAACAGCCCCTCCCCACCCAGTCCAATGGTCCCCTGGTGACCCACCTATGAAGGCGGTGTTGCTCCCTCCCTCAGAATCAGACACAGAGCTGTTCTAGAATGTACCATTTTCCACAACAGCTTCCAGGGGCTGATTTCTGACTATTTTGAGAAGAAGGCTTTGACATTCTGGATCATCTTCATTATAGACAGACCAGCAATCTTTGTTCCCCACCTTTTGAAGATTAAAAATTTTATCAATTAATATAGACACACAGGGAAAAATTAAGATGAGTTTATAATAAAAAGAAATAGTCTCTTATCCTACGTCTCCCTACCTGGAGAGACCACTTCTCTCTCTTTTTTTTAAATTTTAAAGTTTTACTTATTTATTTCATTAGTTTTATTATGGTGGTTCTTGCTAATGTGCTATGTTGCCCTTTCATGACTTATCAGCTTTACACTTTTGACTTTGAGTTCTTGCCAACAGGTGAAGAGTTTTGCTCCCTGGATCCCTCCTCTAACCCCCTGACCCTGAACACACTCACATCACTGTTCTCAGTTCCAGCTTTTGTAATTTAAAACACTGTAATTGAATTTCTAGTTATCTCATTAAATCTTACCAGTTGAAACCAGTTCTTGCTAAGTTATGCAAAAATTGGGTTGGAGGTTAGTGAAGAGGACAGATACCCATAGGTCAAAGAAGCTGAAGAATAGGGCTTCAGAAAAGCCATGAATAGGGAGGGGTGTTTTAGGAATCTAAGGTTGTTCTGAGAATTATTGCAGTGTCTCTTTAGGGCACTGCCCAATATGAATTAATGAAGATTCTTAATTTACCGGGAAGAGAAAGTCTGAATGGCTTATAATGGACCATATGCTCACCCATTGGCTAGAAAGTGTAGGACATGTATTGATACTCTCACTAAGACTTTATGCATGGGGGAGGAAAAATGACCCAAAGGAAAACTGAGGTGCTCTTACTAGAAGATGGGGATAAGGAGGCCGGGTGCTGTGCTCCTTGCTTTGTAACATACTGTTTAGTACACAGTCATTCTTTCCTTCCCGTAACCTCCCCTCCCTGCCTAACATCTCTCAGCTGAATCTGTAGCTCTACACTAACAACGATCATAATACTTATAGTCCTTGCTGTGCAGGCTTTGTCTTTTGCTGGTTTTAAAAATGAAAATTATTAAGCAGTCTTCTTTATTTTTCTGGAGGAAGAGTAATGCATTATGATAACATTCATCTCAGTCTTTTAATTTTTCCTGGAATTTCTAATTGCCTTAATTTTTTATATTTTCTGCCTTTATCATCTGCTTATGTTCCTAAAATGTCTCCAGCAAAGTACCTAGTTTATAGACACAGTATTTCCTCAGAGACCTCCTCTTGGGACTCTTCCATTTGCCTCCTATAATTTGGACTGATTGCCTTCTGGAACTGATAATTAGCTGGTGTTTTCCTTCTCTTCTGTTCTCCTCTAAATCGGACTCACCATTCCCTGGATCTCATGACTTCCTTTTTCTTGATTGACTTCCCTGTTTTACTGGAGCACATCTTCCCTAGTAACTCCCATGTGAACAATGGATAGGAGGTAAACTTCCTAATCTTGCATACAACAAAGTCTATCTTATTTAATGACATTTTATCGGGGATAGAATGCAAACCGAAGACCATATTTTCTTCGCTTTAAAGGTTGTGTTCCATTTTCTCTCAGCATCTGCTGTTGGCGTGCCAGTCTTTCTCTTTCTCGGTCCTTTGTAGCTGACTTTTTTCTCTCTCTGAAGTTTTAAGGGTCTTTTCTTTATCTTTGGTGCTCAGAAATTTCTTGAAGATGTGTCTGGGTGGGAACCTTTAAAATTCACACCTTTCAGCATAGCTATTCTCATCCTTCCTCTTGGGAAACACGTTGGTATTAAGTTCTTTCTCCCCTTTTTCTGTTTTCTCGTTTTGGCACTCCTGCTGGTCAGACGTTGGATTTTCTGCACTCATCTTCATGCTGCTTTTCTTTGTCTCTCGGATTTTAAGGAACTCCTACCAAGTGAAGGAGACAGTGGTGCTATGCAGCAGGGCGCACGAGGTTAGATAGCTCACTCAACCGCTTCTAGCTGTCCTTCCTCCCCAACCAGATTGGAAGAGTAAAACTTGAGCTTCGCAGAGCCCTTGCAGCTGGAGCTCAAGAATGCAGCCTGCGCTCTTCCAGTCCCATGTTGTAGCAGAAGTGGAGGCAGAAATGATCAACGTGAGGCAGCAACCGTACGCGGCAAGGCGGGCTCTTCCGGTGAGAAGAGTGGGAGGGGTGTTTAGTTCCGGGGTGCCTGGAACCGCGCCTGTCTCCTCAGGTCTGCTCTGGGTGATCAGAGCTCGGGATCAGCAGCAGTAACTGCCCCCTCTTCCTCAAGCAGCTAGTGTCTTCAGGCTCTTCCCCTGCTGTACTTCTAGTGAGGCAGCACGGAGACCTGGTTCTTGATCCTTCTTCAAAGTTCTGTGAGCCCCCCAAGATCCTTTAACAAATCTCTTTCTGCTTGAACCGGCCACAGTGGGTTTTGTTGTTTGCATCTAGAAACCTTGGCATGGAGATATGAGCTGGATACGAGGGCAGATGAGATGAAGACTTCCCTTACCTGAAATGAAAGCAATGTTTTGGGGGGCGCCTGGGTGGTGCAGTGGGTTGGAGCCTCTGCCTTCAGCTGGGGTCAAGGTCCCGGCATTCTGGGATCAAGCCCCACATCGGGCTCTCTGCTCCCCAGGGAGCCTGCTTCCTCCTCTTTCTCTGCCTGCCTCTCTGCCTACTTGTAATCTCTGTCAAATAAATAAATAAATAAATAAATAAATGCAGTAATTTTATAGGATGAATGGCAACTGAGGAGAAACTTTCAGGATGAGTAGAAGTTTACTGAATGGACAAAGGTAGAAAGAGATTTCAGACTGAGGCACAGAAGTGAGAGAGCGCATATATATTCATTTACCCCTTATTCATTCATTAAATCTTCACCAATACCCACTGTGTTCTAGGGACGGGACTAGATTCTAGACGTACCACAGTGAGTAAGTTGATTGCCATGATTCCCACCCACAGGATGTTTATATATTTTTGAATTGTGCATGTAGATCATGTTAACCTGCAACAGTTTAGATATGAAGGCAACGATAAGCGAACTGTGTGCCCTTTTCACATTGAGTACTTGCCTCTTGGGAGCTGAAGGAGAATTTGCTTTCATACCTGCTTTCCTACAATTAAGTCATGGGGAGATAATCCTCAGAATGCTGGACACAGTTAGTTCTATCCAGGTGAAATGATTTTTCTTTTCTGAAGAAGTTGGATAATCTTGTCTATCTTACTTGACCAATGTCCAAAGTGATATATGTTTCTGCTGCAGAAAATTAGAGTAGAGGACAGCCATTGAAGATAGGGACACAGCATGCTAGTAACGAGACCAGCTTCTCCATGTCAAGTCTCATGGGGACAACAGTCCAATGGTGGAAACTTGAAACTACTGGAGATGGCCATTATCACTGCAGGCCCTGTGTCCTGGACTCCAGATGGCCAAGCCCAGTAATGGCATGATAGCCCCCCAAGGACATCACATGATAAGTGGGGCTGATGCTCTTGGATCCAAGGAAATCTGGGGCCAGCCATTTTCTGTGTGGTAATGATTCCTTACCCTGATGCCTTGGCGGGGATTTTGATTCATTAATGACTTGAAAGATAATGTCCTTTCCTGATTTTATATTATTGTCTATAGTACCAAATTCCATCCCTACTTTTCCTTGGCTTTTTCACTCCTGGGAATTGGCACAGTCACATGTTAAGGCCCGCCAAATTGAGCACAACTTCCCACTGGAGGCTTTGGTTCTTGAACTTACATTTATGGGTTCATTCTAACCAAGAAAGACCCATTGTAACCAAGAAAGACGTTAATTTATGGAAACTGGTAGGGAACCATGGCTATCCAAGAGGCAAATTCTGGATTCTAATAGCCAGTTGGAGAATAGAATTTTCAAAGATTTCATTGCAGGGATATTTTGTGAAACAGATCTAAAATAATAATAATAATAATAATAGACATTTAAGGAGTGTTTTCTATGTGCCAGTAGCTATGTTAAGCATTTATATCCATTTTCTTTATTTTTATTTTTTTAAAGATTTTATTTATTTACTTGACAGACAGAGGTCACAAGTAGGCAGAGGGGCAGGCAGAGAGAGAGAGGAGGAAGCAGACTCCCCGCCGAGCAGAGAGCCCAATGCGGGGCTCGATCCCAGGACCCTGGGTTCATGACCTGAGCCGAAGGCAGAGACTTAACCCACTGAGCCACCCAGGCACTCCAAGCATTTATATCCATTTTCACCTATAATCCTCACACCATTACCATTACATAAATATTCCCATTATTGCCATTTTAAGACGATGAGGTTGGGGATGCTTAAGTAATTTGTTCAAAATGAGGCAGCTTATAAGTGACAGAGCCAAGATTAGAACCTACGGCAGTGAGATCTAAGGCCTGAGCTCAGAACCACTTCACTTCATGTCTCCCTTGGAAAGCAGGGTTTTTCTGTTCTAATAATTTGTCTCTATTTGACATCCTTTCTCACCCCAGGGATAGAGCGTGAACAAATCTAAAATTTTCTTAAGCCAAAGTTTTAATGAAATTATGAATTGAACTTAGTCCAGTTAGTTTCATGTGTAGGCATAAATCTGAAATGAAGCATTTCCAGCTCCTTCTCTGATTGGTCTGACCGGCATAAATTTTTCATAAACTTCAAAATTTATAACTCTAAAATATGCAAAAATTTATGCCTCTAAAACAGTTTGGATTTTAACTCAATAAATGAAAGAAAAAGCCGAGAAGCATCCTTAACATTTAAATTGCGAATATATATCCTCTTCAAAAGTACCATAACGTTGCAAGGCAATGCTTTACAATGCTTCGTGATGACCCACTGGCGTTGCTACTATCTTAATACATGCATTCATTGCCAAGATGTTGAGATGGCATATTACAGAAACTCAGCTGGATTTCGATCTTTAAAAATCTGGAAGTGACAGAAATGGTTTTCTGGATTTAAGTGAGAACATCCTCGCTGCTAAAACAGTTAGACTCGGTTAGACTTACTTCTAGAACTGCATTACTAACACATGGAAATGGCATAAACTTGTTGCTAAACCATCTGCAGATGGTAGGGCTTTTTTTTTTTTTTCTTTCCCAGTAAGCCCCCGGGCGCCGTGACAGCGCTCTTCAGAACAAATGGCATTCAGTTCTGCACCATCTTCGTCTCTTATGCGGCACTGTCCTGCTCCTTGCACTGGGCTCCTAGTTCTGGAAAATGAAGGTGGTTTAACTTTAGTCAGTGCATCTTGAAAACTGACAGCTCTGCTTTCCGGTGAAAAATGGCTGGTTTTCTACCCTGGCTTATTTGGCAGAACAAGCAATTGCGTGAGTCTGAAACGAAGTGACAGACCCATGGCATCACAGACTCTGGAGAGTTGAGAAGTGCAGGACCATCCAGGCCACACCTCCTCTGCTATCCCCGAAGGATGCTCATCTTCTGCACTCGGGCTGAATTTTCCAGCATGAAGACACCCACCACCCTGCAGAGACAGTTCCAGCAAGAGTTTACAGGGCACCCTCTGTGTGCCCGGCTGTGTGCTGTATGGACTGGGGATTTGGAGGCAAACAATCCACCCGTCCTCGTTCTCCTGGTCCCTGGCCTCATGGAGCGGATGGTCCGGGGCAGCGGGAAAGGCAAGTGAGCAAGTAGTGATGGTCCCCGGGGGTGTTTTAGCTGCGCCCTGTTGCTGAAGGAGGGATTCCCATCCTCAGGCTGTAGGGATGGCTGAACACATCTCACTCAAAACACTGGACGGGGGCTGGGGGGCGGGAGGGCGTGGGCTACAGCAGTTTTGGTCACATATATATTCACAGCCTGGGGTAGGAGGACGCCACAGGTCACATGAGGTCACAAAAGGGTTGCACTGAGAGAGTGAATCATCAGGGCTGTGAGAGGCAAGCTTTGCAGTATCAAGAAGGTGGGGTGCGGGGCACCAGGGTGGCTCAGTCAGTTAAGCGTCTGCCTTCAGCTCAGGTCATGATCCCGGGATCCTGGGATGGAGCCCTGCACGGGGCTCCCTGCTCGGTGGGGTGCCTGCTTCTCCCTCTCCCTCTGCTGCTCCCCCTGCTTGTGCTCTCTCTCTCTTACAAATAAATAAGTCTTAAAAAAGAAAAGAAGGTGGGGTGCCCTTGGTTCCTTCAAAGATGTGACTGGCTTGTTTGAATAATTCCCTGATGTGGCAGGGAGCCGGAACCTGCTGTCAGGGAGGGGCAGGAGCCACACCTGGGCCGTGGGTAAGGAGGCTAGTTGGGCTGGGGCAGCAGAGGGCCAAGGCAGCTTGCAGGGGGCGCCCTTTGAGACCCTCCCAATTTCACCTGACGCCCAGGCAGCACACACGGATGGGCCTACACAAGAGGACACTCTTAGGAGGGACCATGAAAACACGACCTGAGGTGGGGTCCTGGTCGGTGAGGTTGGAGCAGGCATTCCTAAGAAAGGAACATTTCAACTGAGACCTGAAGGATGGGTTGGAATTAGATATCCCCAAGTTGGGGGGACGGAGAGCCCAGATTGTGCATGTGGGAGGTTGGGCTGGGCGGGGGGAAACTGAGAGAAGTTAGCACACCTGGACCGGCATGCGCAGAGGAAGAGCAGTGCGAGATGAAATGGGACAGTGTCCGGGGGTCAGTCACGTACCCCCCACGCAGCCACGGCGTCAGCCAGGTGACCTCAGAGAACCATCGGAAGGACCTGGGACAAGGTGGTGCAGACCTAGAGCGGAGGAACAGAGCCTCCGTCCACATGGGAGACCCCAGCTCAGCCCTAGACTGTTCTTTCCATGTGAGAGCCTGTGCCCAGTGTTAGAAGATACCCTGATTTTCCAAAGGAAGCCTTACATTTTGATTTGTACACGGAATTTTCAAAATTATAAACATTGGCTTTACTTGAAATTTATAAAAGCACAGTGAGAGCCAAGCAAAACCTATCAGCCCACAGGCTTCTGGTCTGCAACCTCTAATGAGAAGCCTTGAAAGCCAGGAGGAGTTTCAGTCTTAGCCTAAGAGCAGTGGGGATCTATCGCAGAGTGTTGGAAGAGATAAAGGCAGGCTCGCACTTGTGTTTTAGAAGGTTGGCACTTCCTGAAGACCAGATGGGAAGCTGAGACAGCAGTATCCGTGTCTGGCCTGGGGACGTGTCTGTGAACATGGAGAAAAACTGTTCTCATTCAAGAAATAGGCACGAGGTAGAAGCAATAGGGCATGGCTGTTGGGGGGAAGGAATCAGATGTCTGGCTTATCACATTATCAGGTAGTTTTTAGAAATCACCTTCTTGCAACTTCTAGATATGGAAGGCCATCAAAGACTCAACCTGAATCTTCTTCTAATTATTCCATATGTAGGGGTGTGGGTGGGTAGGAGTTAATGGCATGGAAAAGGCAAAATGCTTTCAGCCTAGAATTTTAAGACCAGAACAGATAGGATCTGGGGGGTGGGGGTGGGGGGGCAGAGGCAATAAATTTACTTGCCTAGCCATAGGCCAAGATTTAAATGAATTTTCATTTTCTGAGTTCTCACAAAGTGATTCAGGAGCTAGGTTATCCTGGAGGACTTTTGGGTTCTGTGAGGATTCCAAATGGTAATTAGAAAGGTACACGGTATATGGTTCACTTAGTATGGTTCATTTAATTTCTTATCAGGTGTTCATATGAAACTGAGTGACAGTGATAGGTTCTGATCAAAACAGAACATGAGGGCGCCTGGGTGGTTCAGTGGGTTAAGCCGCTGCCTTTGGCTCAGGTCATGATCTCAGGGTCCTGGGATCAAGTCCCGCATCGGGCTCTCTGCTCAGCAGGGAGCCTGCTTCCCTCTCTCTCTCTCTCTGACTGCCTCTCTCTCCATCTACTTGTGATCTCTCTCTGTCAAATAAATAAATAAAATCTTAAAAAAAAAAAACAACACGACTATTTTGGCCATTTCTCTACATTACAGGGATTTGGAATTTAATGGGATTGCCTCCTCTTGATGAATTTCCTTAATATTGTTTAGATTTTTCCCTCAGAATCAAATGCTGTCAGTTAGCTCAGCCTCCCCAGCACAAGTCAATAAGACAGCCAGTGTCCTGCTCGGATGGAGGAAGGAAAGTGCCTTAAATATAATCTCTTTGAACAGCAAACTCCCAAACTGTGAAGGACAAAAGCCTATTTAGCAGATAAAAATGGCAGGTCCTCTGCAAAGAAGGCTCTTCGAAGTTTTCTAGCAAAACCAGAATTCCAGATATTTATAGAAGAAGAGGAAGGACAAAAGACAATCCAGAGATCTGCTTGTCCCAGGCCCAACATGAAAACCAAACATTCATCAGTGGAATTGCCTTCCTCCTCCAGAATAAAATGGAATAAACCCTGAAAGCTGATTATTTTCTCATTTTTCTTATTTTGTTGTGTTGTTTTTTTCCTAACAAAATAAGTTCATTGTAGAAAATTAGAAAATAGTTCATTATGAAATACTAGACATGAAGATGCATTTAAAGAGAGAGAGAGGAAAGAAGGAAAGTCAAGAAGGAAGGAAAGAAAGAGGAAAAGGAAGGAAGGAAGGAAGGAAGGAAGGAAGGAAGAAGGGGAGAAGGTGGGAGAAAGAGAAAGACCCAGTAGTTTCACCACCTATAGGTAACCACTATGAATGTGGGGTATTTATCTTTTCAGTGGTTTTTAGTGGATCCGTGCATCCTTCATTTTTCCCTAGAGTGGAATTCTATCCAATAGGATATAAGAGTATCAGTCAACCCACATGGCTGACTTAATTTACATCCTAAGCCTCCATTTCCTTGGGGAGACAGGGGTGGGGATGGACAGGTGGTCTCAGCTCAGTCTCCTTGCCCGACTCACTCCCTGAGCCAGACAAAGTGCCAAGGCACCGGCATCCATCAGCCGGAGTCTCCCTGACCACGGGGCCATCTCCTTGTCCCTGCTTCTCCATCCAGCAGCGCTCGGGTGTCAGTACACACAGTATGCTGCTGAGCCCTGCCTTGTTCTAACTCCTGATGGTGCAGGGTTCCCTCCTCTTCAGCTGTGCCTCCCTTGGGTCCTGCTCAGGCTCAAGAAACTAAGGGACCCTCTTCGAGGGGCCATGTTGATGGCATACCACTCTCGGGCACATAGGTCAGTTCAGAACCTGGGACACGTTCCCTGGTTACCTGAGGCTCTTCCTGCACCTACCTAGCCCTGGGCCATTTCTACTCCCTGCTGCACCCCCCTCCCCAGGCTGTGCCCAGGAGGAGAATGCAGGCTCCCCTTTGCCAGAGTTCTATGCACTGTCCATGCATTCATGATTTCCCTGCTTCGCTTATCCCCCTCCACCCAGCATCTGAAGAACATTTAGAAGTTTTCCTCCTTCTCGTGGGCTCTTCCAAATCTGCTGTGTCTGCTCTGGTTTTTGTTGTCTTGTTAGCCCTCTTAAGGGCTTAACTTGAAGGAAAAAACAAAAAAACACAAAAAAACACACAACTCAGGAGAGGGTCCCGTTTTCTTTCTTCTGCTCTGCAATTCCCAGCGCATAGGCCAAAACTCAAAACAGCCTCACTAGAAGGGCGGAGTGGCCGCGGGATGAAATATCAGGAAGGTAAAGGAATGACAGCTACTCACGCTTACAGGACCCGAGGTCCTGATTCCTTCTAAGGGACTGGGAGGTGGCAACTTGTGGGACAGGAGCTTTCTAAGAGGAGGCATGGGGTGGGGGGTGCTGCCCCCTGACGGTCCTTTCTGTCCACATCCTGTGGTTCACGGTCTTGCCTCACTGCATGTAAACACAGAGGGGCTACCCAGGTCCTGGATCTTGGCCTCTGGAGCACACAACAAAGTATCCATCATAAGGGGGCAGGGGAGGGCGGAGAAAGAGGGTGTCCTCGAAGGGACAGAATCTTCCTGGAGGAAAATGTGCTCACAGCAGTGTAAGTTGGATTCCTATAACTCCCGCTGCCAGGCTCCTTTTATTTCCTCGACTTGGAAACAGGCTGGAAGTTCTTACTTAAATCTTCTGCCCCAGAAGGGGACTGTGATCACGGCTTGGTCGTGATCCAGCCTCAAAGGAGAAACCACAGCCTTGAGACGGAGCCAAGGCAGACAACGCAGTGCGGATGACTCTTCGCTGGAACATTTTTCTAGATGTTTAATGTTGCGCAAAAGTTTAAGCTTCTCTCTACCAGCCATCACACGTAGAATTCTGGGAGAGCCCCTTGGATAAGAATTTCACCTTTTCCCACTTCTGCCCTGTTTCCTAGAATCTTGTCGAAAGGGCTCTGGAGTGAGTGGAGGGTCCCAGCAGGTCTCATCTTGGTCACCAGAAACTGTAGAGGGAGAAGAATAAATTTCCCTTATTCCCCTTGCTGGGAATGGGATCCCCTTATCTGCAGGGCACCTTGTAAATGGATAAGCTTATCTAGGTGAAAAGTTCTCAGCTGCGGCCGCTGTGATTGGAGATTATCTTTGGTAAACTCATCCTGCTTGTTCAGCCTTAAAACAAAATTCGATTCACCTGAGATCTCACAATGGCCCGCCCCTAGTCCAGCTTAAGTTGACCCAGTCTCACTTCCAAGTCAGACCCAGTCCAGAGGAAGAAACGCTCAGATAAGCCTGGAAGCTTCTAACACCAGAGCTGCGGAGGATCTGGGAGGGACTTCCCACCACGTCCTGAGGCAGCGGGAAAGCACCGGGCTGCGGGGGACTCGACAGGTACCCACGTTTACTTCCTCCTGGGGGCGTTGGAGAGCCTCTCCTTTGGTGTTTCCATCTTCTAACACCAAAACAATTAAAGATAAACTGAGGCACATTAAAAGTTCTTAAGAGTTTATCTGAGCAAAAATCAATTTGAATCGGGCGGCATCCGATCTAGCAGAAATAAAAGAGCCTGGGGTTGCCGTACAAGTGAACAAACTTACAGGCAAGAAGGGAGCAGGGACGAGGAAGTTACACAAGTCAGGAAATCAAGCTGCTGACTGCAAAGTTCCTTTCCTTTAGGCGATGGCAAGGGTCTACCAGGCAGATGACTTAACATTGTTTAGGTGAATCCTGATTGGCTTAAGTTTGCATTCCTGGGACAGCCAAAAGTGTAATTAAGTCTTGGTTTGGTGACGTGGGGCTTAGCATAAGCATCTCCATTTTGGGTCTGTTGTCTTGTTTTTAACAGTTCTTAAATATGATTGCTTTGGGGGCACCAAATTATTGGCACCCTTGTATTCTTATAAATCATTTTTCATTTCCTTAAATGCCCTTTCCAAACATCTGTTGGTTTATTGTTCTGGGCACAGAAAATTATGATCCGTTTAGTGGCTGTTTAATGCAAATTCAGAGTTCTCTGTCAGAAGATCAAAATTTTTCATAGCCAAGCAGCAGACAAATCAAAGGAAATCCTTATTTTATGTCTCGTACGGTGTGACTTATCTTTAAATATCAGAAAATGGACGTTTTGAATTTGTGTTCTTAACATGAAAATGCTCTCTCGCTTCTGAGAAAACAAGTTACCCAGCCACCAAGATACATTTGTGCCAAGAAACAGAGTGGGGTGTGAGTCGCAAAGCCTGGGATCTTTCTTGACTTCTGTGGTAACCTTTTTCATTGTTCCCGTGACGGTGTATTAGTGTCGTCTCTATTATCAGACGTGGGCTGAAGGCCGGAGACACAGAGATGAGTGAAGGCAGGCGAGTCCCTGGCCTCCCAGAGGCTGCCTGGGGAGACAGGCCGGGGTGGGAGCAATTACCTGAAGCTGTAGGATTGTTACCACCTGGCAGGCAGATACCAGGGTGGGGGAGGTGGGGAGGACACTTAGCCGGCCTAGATGTCCAAGAAGGCCTCGGTAAATGACAAGCCGAAGTGAACAGTGACACTGACCAATGAAGCCACACGTACCACAGAAGAGACACAAGGGAGAGTGAGGTTCCCAGCAGGAAGTGCATGGGATGTCCTTCTGGCAGGAACAAGGCATGTAAGACCACACTGCCAAGAAGTGGTGACCAGGGGAGGCAGCGTCCAGGTGGCTCAGGCCCTTGGGAGCCTGGCTAGAGTTTGTCCTGTACTCTGGGAACCATGGGAAGCCATGGGGGGATTTGAGGTAAAAGACTCACACGATCGGATGTGTGTGTTTGAAGGGTCCCCGGAGGAGGGACTGGTGAAAATGTTTTCGGGTAAATCTGAAAATCTCTCTGTCAGGCCGTTCTCGCTCTCTCTTTACAGTGAGTTCTTCCTTCTCTAAGGAAAACTATGTAAGTGTGCATATGCACAGGACATTTCTGGAAAGACACAAAACAAGGCACAATTGCCTCCCAGAGGGGAGCTGAGGCACGAGGAGCAGTCCACTATGCACTTTTTTAAAAAAATTTTATTTATTTGACAGAGTTAGAGAGATCACAAGTAAACAGAGAGGCAGGCAGAGAGAGAGAGGAGGAAGCAGGCTCCCTGCTGAGCAGAGAGCCAGATTTGGGGCTCGATCCCAGAACCCTGGGATCATGACCTGAACTGAAGGCAGAGGCTTAACCCACTGAGCCACCCAGGCGCCCCTCACTATGCACCTTTTAACACTATGGCTGTGTTATCCAATTAAAAAGAATCATGTTAAATCTGAATGTTCCAAAGCATTCCTTAACGGGGATAGAGTCCAGTTCCCAAGGTAATGAATGGAAGAATGCCTTCTTCCTTTTCCCTATTGGATAGGCCTCTGTGTCCAAACCCTTTCTGGGACCATTTCAGGAGAAGTGTCCAAAATTCATTCTGATACTGAGCTAAAGTTCACATTCCAAGAAAGTTTCTCCCTCCGCTCCTCAACCCATTTGCCCAGTGTGGGTTCTAGTCCTTTCTCTGTAGTCCAGAGTCAGCCTCTTCCTCTCCTCGTCTTTAAAACCATTGCACGGCGAGGAATGGTGAGCGCCCTACCTGGGAGAAGGAACAAGGCAGTGATTAACCTCCAAGGAAATACTGCCATGGAGGGAAGACGGCCAGATGTTGCCACAGCCTCCCAGGGAACATCAGAAATGGCTACATCTAGTTTTAATACCTCAGCTTTGAAATGGTGACACCTAAATTTTTTTCAGATCCTGTGCAGACCAAGTAAAATGTACATCGAGCCAGATGGGGCCTGTAGGCCATCAGTCCACCATGTGTCCTGTCCTTTTCCTCCAGGTGCCATGAGAATTTCTCTTCTTGTAGTAGGATGGTTGGTTTTGTAATGTGGATGCTTGTGAATGTGCCGTTATCCAATCTGGGCTATTTCTCAGGGTTTTTTGTGTTTTTCGTTTGGTTGATTGGTTGGGTTTGTTTGTTTGTTTGTTTGTTGTTTTAGAGCATTAGAAGACAGGCAGCTGGGTTCCGGCCCCAAGAAAACACTGGATGATCGTGTGTGTAAGCCATCCATGTGCCCCTTCCATGGTTGCATTTCCTTGTCTGTGAGAGGAGAAGACGACCTGGGTCCCCAGGGGGCCACTTTACAGACTGTTCTCCATGGATTTCCCCTCTTTGCTGAGCTTCGAGAAGTTCTAGAGGTTGGAGGTCTGAGAGTAACGTGGCAGGGAGGTTGGCTGAGGCCTCTCGTCTGGGTCGCGTCTGCGCCTGCATGTGCCCTTCCAGATGGAAGGGCAAGGCTGCTTTCTCTGCTCAGTATTCGTCCAGAAACTTTGATTGCTTTCGGTCGGGGTATTGAACTCTGGCTCTTCGCTTGGGTAAGACGAGCCATCGCGGGCTTCCTGCTGACAATCAGGGACCCAGCATCACGGATGGGACCGTGAGGGACTATTATTAGCAGTGGGCGTATCTTGAAACCGGGCCCACCCGGGAGTTTTGCTGAAACTGTCTGCAGGGCGCCGTGAGTTGGCTGCTGCCCTCCTGAGGAGTCCCTTTAGAGACTTGTCCCTTCCTTTTACTCTTCCTTTTCTCCCCCTCTGGTTCTGGAGAGCTCACCAGCCCTAGGCCAGGGGCAATGTGGGCAATGGTGGCAGATGGGATCAACACCCTCCTGTCTTCCCCTGCCGCTCTCTGGTCTGGCTTCTTCCCAGCTTCCCCTCCTCTCTCCAGGCACCCAACTGGTCTCCCAGCCCTCCCTGTGAACAGGAATCTTGAAAGATGACTCAGAGTCTCCGCAAACCCCGCCCCTCCCACTTGCCCTTCTCTCTCCCGGTGATCCCTATTAAAGTTCAGTAAAACCCAGCGATCATAGCATTTACAGACAAACCTACCCTCCGTGCCCGACTGCCAGACAGCACGCCCATGACGACTGTGTACATCCTTGATAGTTAATTTTATGTGTCAACCTGACTGGATTAAAGGCCACCCGGATATCCGGTTACACATTATTTCTGACTGGGCCTATGAGGTTGTTTCCAAGGAGACTCACGTTTGGCTGGTAGACTAAGTGGATTGAGCTCCCCAGGGTGGAGGGCCATGGGGGTCTGAAGAGAACAAAGGGTAGAGGAAGGAAGAAGGCCTTCCATCTTAGCCTGAGTTCCCTTCCCGGTCTTCTCTTACCTTCAGTGCTCCTGGCTCTCAGGCTTTCCAACCAGGGCTGGAGTCTGTACCACTGGCCCTCTAGCCCTCAGGCCTCCAAACACACCACTGATGTTCCTGTCTGCAGGAACATGTGGATAGCAAATGGTGGGACTTCTCAGCCCCCGTAATCTCAGCCTCCTTCTCAACCAATTCCTTATTTAAAAAAAAAAAAAATCCTATGTGTGTATGTGTGAGTATATATATATATATATATATATGCACACATGTATATAGAAATGTATATACATTTTTTTTTAGAGAACTCTAATACGTCATGAAGCGCGTTGGATGAATTTGGGCTTAATTGGCCATGTGCCATGTTGTTCAGAGATGACCCATCTTTCTCACTGTTGTCCTGTAGTCTGTCTTGTTTGTTTGTGTTTGGTTTTATTTTTAGAGAGAGCACTCATGGGTGGGAGAGGGAGGCATAGAGGGAGAGAGAGAATCTTGAGCAGGCTCCATGCCCAGCATGGAGACCACCGTGGGGCTCCATCTCACCACCCTGAGATTATGACCTGAGCCGAAATCATGAGTCAGACACTAACCCGACTGGCCACCCAGGCTCCCCCATATGCCTGTTTAAATGAGGGCAAGGGACATAGTTAGGTTAAAGAGTAGGGGGCAATCTGCATCCTACCTCAAAGACTATGGGTTGGTAAAGATGACCCTTAGGCTGCTGGGAAAGAGAACTGTTGGCAGGCCATTGGAAGACCTCCTGTTGAGTGAATGAATTCAAGTATGAGTAATGGGATTGCGGAGATACAACACTAAGGCTAACACTTCTGAATAGAAGCAGAGGGTCTCAAGTTTTGTGGAGAGAACCATGAATATGCCAGGAGCTCTCTCGGAGAGAGGAAAGGGGATCCAAGCACCTGAATTCCATCTTGTTGCCCTTGTTTCTGGGGAAGGCAAGAAAGTTTTGAATATGATATCTGACAAGGCTATGCAATGAACCCTTAGCCTCTGACATTCTTGTCCCAAGTTAGCACAAAGAGGGGACATGAAAATGATAAGAGAAAGCTCCCATTTAGAAGTCTAAAAGACATAATAGTCTTTTAGGAGCATACCCACTTCCAGATTCCTAGAAGAGGCAACAGTAATACAGTAGCCAAAGAAAATGACAGTATTAACTAAACCATTGGACAAGGCAACAGCAGAAATCAAAAGGTACAGTGGTGGTTGGACCATAGCAGTAGACACAGAAGAAGGGAGTAAACCTCATTAAGGAGCTCTGGAATAAAGGGAAGAGGCTTGGGGGGCTTATAATCTCAGTTATCTAATGGGGCTGAGGCTGAGGGTTATTCACATTGTGACTTTTGGTGAAGCTTTCAGTCATTCATTTATTTTTTCATTCAATAGAAATTTGTTTGACTATCTTCTATGTATGTGTGAGGCATAGTGGATGAGTTGGCCCAGTCCAGGGATCAGTACCTCTTTTCTATAAAGGGCCAGATAGTAAATACTCAGGCTTTGTGAGTCATATGGTTTCTGTGATATTAAATGATTTATAATAAGAAATGTATATTTAGTCTTTGTCCCATTCCTGGCACAGAGCTCCTAAAACCCTTGGAATTTCCTATGATGAAAGCAACAAGTCTTGTAATATTAGTGAAGTAACTTTTGTACCTCATCTGAGGATAGAAGCTCTTTTCCAGTGAAGTCAACAATGTGATTAGAGGGTTGGAACTTTTTGTTCCTATCCCCAACTTCAGAAGGACTGGAGACTGAGTCCAAACACCAATGACATGATTTAATCAGTCATGCCTATATAATGAAGTCTCCATAAAAACCCAAGAGGATGAGGTCTGGAGAGCTTCGGGGTTGGTGACCACATGAAAATTTGGGGAAAGTGGCATGTCCAGAGGGCACAGGTGGTCTATGATCCTTCCTATATACCTTGCCCTGTGTATCTCTTCCACATGGCTATTCCTGAGTTATATCCTTTTATAATAAATTGGCATTCCAGTAAGTAAAATGTTTCTCTGAGGGCACCTGGGTGGCTCAGTGGGTTAAAGCCTTGCCTTCAGCTCAGGTCATGATCCCAGGGTCCTGGGTTCGAGCCTTGCCTCGGGCTCTCTGCTTGGCAGGGAGCCTGCTTCCCCCTCTCTCTGTCTACCTCTCTGCCTACTTATGATCTCTCTCTCTCTGTCAAATAAATAAATAAAATCTTTAAAAAAAAAGTTTCTCTGAGTCCTGTGAGCCTTTCCAGCAAAATAATGCAAGGAGGGGGTCTTTGGAACCTCTAATCTATAGCTGGTCTGTCAGCAGCACAGTTGACAACTTGGACCTGCAAGTGGCATCTGAAGTGGGAGATGAAGGGAATAGTCCTGTTGGACTGAGCCTTTAACTGAGGGACCTTATGCTGTGTTCAGATAGGGTAGGAATTTAATTGAATGATAGGATACCTGGCTATCAGAGTGTCGGAGTGTTGGAGGATTGCTTGGTGTTGGGGGAAACATACACATGCATGAATTGGTATGTTTCTCAATTTCTCTCACAATACTCCGCTTTGCCATTATAGCACATAAACAGCCATAGACAACAAGTAAATAAGTTCGTTTATTGCATGTATTCCAATAAGACATTATTTATAGAAACAAGGCGAGGGCCAGATTTGACTATGGGCTCTAGTTTGCTAACCCTTGGTTTAGAGAAAATAGAGGTGCTGGTTATTAGTTCGCCTCTCCAGATTCACCCTATAGCCCTATTTCACCCTGCTCTCTGGGCCAAGAGACGGGGTTCTGCAGACTGTCACTCCAGCTCCTTGCCCTCTGGCTTCTGGTTATGTTTGGTCAATGGAAGGCCCTAGAAGGAGGTCAGGAGTTGGGAGAGAGGGTGGAGGAATTTGGTCTCTCTACTCCCTCCCTTCTGGGCTGTGCCTCGGTGATGGCTGTGTTCCCATGCGTACATGTGGGCACAGCTCTTACTGGTGGCTCATACCCAGGGCTATGCCTCTCACCCAGTCCCAGTAACAGCTCCCTTCCTTGGCCCTTCAGCCCCAGGGGTGGTAATGCTTTCTTACTCTTCCTAGTTCTGTACATTTCTCCATCCCTTGTTGATTTCCTTACCATTGCTCACACGTCATGTGTGGTTCCTTCATTAAACTCTCGTCAAGCGTGCTCTTTCTTCCCTGCTAACAGTGTCCGAGGATGCCCTTATAGTGGACATTCACTGCTTTTAGGTAATAATATTGGTTACAACCTCAGATCCAGGAGCAACATGTGATCTAGACACGGCCAGTCAGAGCACCAAATCACCCAAGCCACAGTAACTGGTTCCAGAACATTCACATGAACCAAGTTGTTGCAGTTGGAGGGAATAATAATACTTATGCAGAAACTCCCAAGAAGTGCTGTCTGTTCCACTGGACTTGAGCCTGGGAGAGTAGGAATTTGCAGCTCCCAGTAGCTATTCTGTGAAGCCTGAGGACAAGGTCTAACACTAAAGAAGGCAAAATCTGGAGATAACCTCATCGGAGTCCCTGGAAGCAGATCTGCTCCTTGACATTTCTGTCAAGGAGACTATAAAGTTCTTTTTTTTTTCTTCTTTTTAAGCCATTTACAATCGAGATTTCTGTCACTTGCATCCAGTAGCATAACTTATTTTAAAAAAATGAAAAACAAAACCTGTGACCTTTTTTTTTTTCACAAAGTATATTTTCAATAAATGTTATTTGAAGATTTTATTTATGTATTTGACAGAGAGATATCACAAGTAGGCAGAGAGGCAGGCAGAGAGAGAAAGGGGGGAAACAGGCTTCCTGCTAAGCAGAGAGCCCAAAGTGGGGCTCAATACCAGGACCCTGAGATCATGACCTGAGCCGGAGGCAGAGGCTTTAACCCACTGAGCCACCCAGGTGCCCCAACCTGTGACCATTTTATACCAACATCATACTCACTGAATTATCTCAGTAGGAACCACTCCTGTTTCATATCTGGATTTGATGCACGCTAATACTACATAGTGAAACCCACACTGGATTTCCGTGATGGAAGCTAGAGCATTGGTTAGCCATCCACCCACGTCCACAGGGAAATGGTGGGAGTATAGCGGCATCTGGGTGGTTATTGCCTCCCCTCCCAGAAAGAGACCTCCCAAGCCATCGTCTCACCCACTTGGACATTTGACAGTAGCAAAGAGAGAAAACTCATCCAAATGAATGGGCAGATTGGAGCTATTGTTGGCAAGACAACGAGTGGCAGCCTGGTCTTTTTTAATAGTCATGAGCAAATTACGACTCTGTGCCAGTAACCAAAATAGAGACAATTGGGCATAATAAACATTAAGTCTCAAAGATATCATCTAACCAATAACCTAAAATGTCTTTTGTGGACTCCAAGAGTGTTAATTATACTAAATCTTATTCTATTCATTAATTCATTTAAGAATTTGTTGAGTGAATGTCAGCCTCGTGCAGTACAAGGATGGCAACGAGGTTTCATTTCTTGTGCCAATTGTGGTTGCAGCTGCTCCAGGGGCCGTGTTGAGAACAATTGTAAGGCCAAATCTGAGCCTTACAACTGGCCACAAGAATGAGTATCATAGTCAATTTAAGATGTCTTCTGCACAAGAAGACAGAGTATACGGAGAAAGGAGTATACAAGGTACTTGTCATCCCTGAGAGTTGAAAAGTGAATCTGGAGTGAGAAGGAGTAGATCAGTGATGAGTCACTTCCTGTCCATGTGCCTTGGTTTCCTCAAATTTTTAAAATAAGAGAGTCGATCCAAATAACTTATAAGGTTCTTCCTTGCTTTCTTTATTTATTTATCCATATTTTTACTTGTTGGCTTCTGCCTGGCAGCTATGGATGAAATTTGTCCCTGTGTTGGGGTGATCGCCCATCTGGTACATAGAAGTCTAAATCTGGTTTCCCAGCTTCTTACGTAGTAAGGGTGCAACCTTGGAAACTGAGTCCACCAACCAGACCTATCTGTGTTGAATTTGTTTGAAAGCTGGTGGTGGCAAGAGACAGACTCTGCACAGAATCCATCTGGCATGGACAAAAGCAGGAACCCCTACTTTGTGGAAGCTCTGGTCCCAGAGTAGCTGGCAGTAATGTCTAGTGCTGGGCTGTGATGGCAGCCACAGTTGGGGGGTGGCCTGTGATGGTTCACTGAGGCAGCTCGGCAACCCAGCTGGGGGCATTGTTCCTGGTTATTCCTGGCATCTTCCAATCCTTCCATCTTTGGGCCTCCTTCAACTTTAGCTGTTTAATTCTCTTTACAATAAAATCCTTTCACTGCCGAAATGAGCTACAGTGGATTTCTTGGTTCTCAAGGAGCTTAAAAACTTGGGATCAGAACTGAATGCCTTCAAATATACATTTTTCTCTTTTAAAGATGAAAAAGAGGTCTTTTATGAATTATAAATAGTATGCTTAGCTGATAGCTTACAAAATGCATTTTGTTGTAGTTATCAGCAAGATAATTATTGCAGATGGATAAATACATGTCAAAAAGGGATGTTAGTCTCACTTTTTCTTCTTTGTTACTCTAAGTACACTAGAGAAATGTAATCTTTTTAGTGTTTATGGTTCAGTTTTACACTGAAAGACCCTTCTTCTTGGGGCACTGGGTGGCTCAGTGGGTTAAAGCCTCTGCCCTCGGCTCGGGTCAAGGCCCTGGAATCCTGGGATCAAGCCCCACATCGGGCTTTCTGCTCTACGGGGAGCCTGCTTCCTCCTCTCTCTCTGCCTGCCTCTCTGCCTACTTACGGTCTCTCTCTGTCAAATAAATAAATAAAATCTTTAAAAAAAAAAAAAAAGAAAGAAATACCCTTCTTCTTAATCATTGGTAGTGTGATTTTCAAGAGTTTATAGGAACACTTTGGTTAGGTTTCTAGTAGTTTTTAAAGTTTTCTCATGATCAGAACAAAATATCCCATAATGGCAGATGGCCACAGCAAAGACTCATTTAACTAATTGTCTTTGCAAGTGTTTCTTTAGAGAAATTGAAGCTTACTCTGCAAACACTGTGTATAAGAAAGACTACCTTGCTGGGGTGCCTGGATGGCTCAGTCGGTTAAGCTTCTGCCTTCAGCTCAGGATCCTGGGATGGAGCCCCATGTCGGGTTCTCTTCTCAGCAGGGAGCCTGTTTCTTCCTCTCCCTCTGTCTGCTGCTCCCCCTGCTTGTGCTCTCTCTCTATGTGCATCAAATAAATATATTAAAAAAATCTTAAAAAAAAAAAAAAAGAAAGAAAGACCACATTGCTTTATTTTCTTCAACCAATTGAAATTTACTCTCCAGCCTACCATACTATTTGAAAAACAGGTGTTTAGAAGTCATGTCTCAAAGTAGGCAAAGGAAGCCTTATCTCCTCCATATTATCCCTCAACAATCCATCTTTACATTCTGAAATAGACAATAGATATTTTATGCAAAAGAGATGTTCATCTGAAAATTCAAGGTCCTTCCTTGGAACCTGACTACTGATCTTAAGTTCTCCCAGTATTGATATTTTGGACCTTAATTATTAGGACTTCTTCTCCCCTTGTCCTCCCTTCCTTCCCTAGGACTTATAAAACTCCTAGGGTCTTAGAGCAAAACTTAGGAACACAAACTCACTGGATGAAACAACAGATTCTAGCCATAATAGAAAAATAGATATCAGATTTCCTTTCTACTTTCAATCACTAGAATGCTGGACAAAAGGTATGGAGTAGTGCTGGACATTAGATACTAGACAATGGAGAGGCATAAGCTTTGGAAGAAGAGAAATGCTCCAGAGGAACTGCCCATTCATCCCTATGAAAAATTCAGTATATTTAAAAAAAAAAAAAAATGTGCCTGGGGCTATGTTGTAAATCAAGGCACAGAAAAGTGGAGTCCAAACAAAACAGAATGGTTTTTCTGGGTGGAGGAAAGGTAGATTAGAATTCAGGGATGCTGAGGCGACTGACATTTTCAGGTTAGGGCACCTGAGAAAAGAGAGGCCCAAAATTATGATAAGGATCTCCTTGAGTCTTGGCTGGTACTAAGCCACACATGTTTAGGATGAGGATCCAAGATGTCTGACAGAGAACAACTATTTGTGAGGTGTAATCTGAATGGGAATTACAGATATATTTTGGCTCTGATAAACCAGAGAGTGAACTTCACTAAAATCCCACAGCAATTAGTTGATACTCCAGAATAATCATCATTAGTAATATGCCATTCTAGCCCTAGAGTAAGAACAACTTTAGACCTGCCCTCACAAAGCCTACAACCAAACCTTGACAAAACCAGTCTAAGCTGCAAATGAAGTAACTGCAAGTGAAATAAAATATAAAACAAACAAGCAAACAAACAAAAAACCCCTCACTTACTGAAGGAACACTCTTGACTAAATAACATCCCAAAATTCAAGCACACTATAACAAATTCCTAGATATACAAAGAAGCATTCCTAGATATACAAAATTCCTAGATATACAAAAAAATGTATTACATATTCAAGAGAAAAAATAGTTAATAGAAACAGATCCAGAGTTGACAGAGATGTTAGAATTAATGGCCCAGGATTTTGAAACAACTTTCATAAATATACCCAAGGATTTAAAAGAAAATACGGATATTAAGTGTGGACAGAAAAGGAATTAAAACAAAGTTAGAGAAATCATGAAAAGAAATGTAAATTGTCAGTGAAAAATACAATATATGAAATGAAAATCACTGAATGGGCTTAACAGATTTGACATTGCAGAAGAACATGTCACTAAACTTGAAGACTGATCAAAAGAAATTATCCAAAAAAATTCAAAGCATTTTTAAAATAAGCATAACCAGGGCATCTGGGTGACTCAGTTGTTAAGCGTCTGCTTTTGGCTCAGGTCATGATCCCAGGGACTGGGATTGAGCTCCCTGCTTGGTGGGGAGCCCACTTCTCCCTCTCGCTTCTGCCTGTGTTCCCTCTCTCACTGTTTCTATCTGTCAAATAAATAAATAAAATCTTTAACAATAAAATAAGCATAATCTTAGTGATCATAGGACCCTATCAAGAAGCCTAACATTTATAATTGTGGTCCCTGAAAGGCCACAATAAATTCCAAGTATGATAGACATCAGGAAGCTGTATCTATTCATATCATAGTCCACTTGCTGGGAACAACAATGACAAAATTCTTATACGCGGGAAATATCACCTCCAGGAGAATGAGGGTAAACATAAAAACTTCTCATCAAAACCCCTGCAAACCAGAAGGCTGTAGAATAATATTTAAAGGGCTAAAAGGAGGGGGGAAATCTCATCAAATTACAGGTCTATATTCAGCAAAAATATCTTTAAAAATGAAGTTAAAAATAGAGACCTTTCTATATAAACAAATGCTGAAAGAATTCATTCCAGTAAACCACAACCCAGGAAATGTACACATAAGCCCATCAGTCTCAAATGAAGATAACAGTCAGAAAGATGGGGCCTTCAGGGAGGAATGAAGAGCACCAGAAATGGTGAATACACAATATATAACATACTTATTAATAAATTTATTAAAAAGACAATTGACTATTTAAAGTAGAAATAATAATGAGGGAGTTGTAACAAGCATAAGTAAAATATATGACAATAGCAAAGGCAGAAGGAAATTAAGGGAAGTATATTCTATAAGTAACTGCATATATGTGAGGTAGTACAATATATAGTGGACTATAATAAATTAACAATGTATATTGTAGTTCATCTTAAAAGATAAACAGGTATAGCTAAAAGCCAGTAGAGGGGATAAAATGGGATACTAAGAAATATTTGTGTAACTCCAATGAAGGCAACAAAAAAGGAATAAATAAAGGACAGATGTATCAAATAGAACACAAATAGCAAAACGATAGAGTCAAATCCCATGGTCTCAATAACATTACATGGAGATGGACTGTACACTATAAGCAAAAGGTAGAGATTCAAGCTGGATAAAAGCAGGATCCAATGATATGTTGCTTGTGAGAGATATACTTTAAGCATAAAGGTACAGATTGCTTAGGTGTGAAATTATGAAAAAAGATGTTCCATGCAAATATTCATCATAAGAAAGTTAGAATGGCTATATTAATATCAGACGTAGTAGATTTCAGGGCAAAAAAATCCTACCAGAGATAAGCAGGGACATTTCATAACAGGGTCCATTTATCAGGAATATGTAATAATTACACATGCACATATACTTAATACCAAGTTCAGAATACATGAAACTGACACAATGAAAGGGCTCAGTAGACAAATCCACAATCATGGTTAGAAATTTTAACACCTTTTTGTAAGTGGCTTATAGATAAGTTACACAAAAAAATTCAATAAGGATCCACAAGAGCTGGACAACACTGTGTTTAATTGGCTTTTATAGAACACGATGCTTAAAAACTGTAGAATACACATTATTTGCAAATGCACGTGGAATACACACCAAGATAGAGTATATGCTGGGCTGTCAAACAAGTTCATTAAGTTTCAAAGGATTTAAGTTATACAGAGTTTAATTCTCTCATCATAGAGAATTAAGTTACACATTAGTAACAAAAAGATATCTTAAAATTTCCCAAATCTTTAGAAACCAAGCCGTACACTTCTAAATAACTCATGGGTCAAAAAGAAATCACAAGAAAAAATTGAAAATAATAATAGTAATGAAAATAATAATAAAAAATAAATGACAACATATAATAAGATATATTATAATACATATAATATATAATATAATATAAAAATATAAAATAAAATATAACAAAAATAAATAATAATGAAAACAGAGCACACCAAAATATGTGGGATGTAGCAGAGCAGGGATAGAAGAAAATGTCTAGATTTAAATACTTTATTAGAAAAGAAGAAATTCCATTTTAAAATCAGTCACCTAAAATCAGTGACTTCTACTTTAAAAGCCTAGAAAAAAAAAGAGAGCAAAGTAAACCCAAAGTAATCAGAGAAGAGAAAGTGTATAAACAGAAACTAGAAAGAACAGAAAGCAGTTAAGTAGGCAAGACAAACACTAGAGAAGATAGAAAGCTGTTTCTTTGAGAGGATTAATGAAGTTGGTATATCCCAAGCAAGGCTGATCCGGAAAAAAAAAGAAACATAAAATACTAATACTAGGAATGAAAGGGGGAATATCAGTTCAGCTATTTCAAACAATGAAAGGAAAATATAGTAATCATATGAGAAATTTTATGCCAATGAATTTGACAACTTAGATGCAAACAGATTTCTTAAAAGATACCAATACTGACCCACAAAAACAGAAATTTGATTATTAAATGAAAATTATAATTTATGTAATATAGAATATAATTTTATGCCCTATAATATCATATATAATTTATAATAATGTATATAACATAGTAATTAAAATCTGTATAGTTCCATATCCATTAAAGAAATCAAATTTATAGATGAAACCTTCCCAAGAAGAAAATTTCAGACCAGGTTTGCTCCTCTGTTGAATCCATCAAACATTTAAGAAAGAAATAATACCTACCTTGTATAAACTCTTCTAGAATATAGAAAAAGTGAATACAACTCATTTTATGAGACCAGTGGAACCTTGAAAAAAAACCTGTGAAGGATATTATGAGAAATAAAAGTTGCAGACCAATGTTCTTCATAAACATATATGCAAAAATCCTTAACACAACATTAGCAAATAAAGTCTAGCAACACAGAAAATAATCTATTCTGACCAAGTGGGTTTATCCCAGGAATGCAAGGTTGGTTTAGCATTTAAAAATTAATCAATATACTTCACTATTTTAATAGAATAAAGAAAAAATGTGATACTCAATGTAGAAAGAGCATTTGATGAAATTCAACACCCATTCATTATAGAAACTCTGGGCAAACTATGAATAGAAAGAAAACATGATAAAGGCTTTTTAGGAACAGACCAGTATGATTATGAATTAAGATTTTTAGAAAGTTTAGAGCAGCCTTATACATAACAACCCCAATCTGGAAACTACCCTAATGTCCACCAGCAGGAGAATTAAGATGCAAATTGTGGTCTGTTCACACCATGGAATACCACTGTGCAATAAAAAAGAAACGAATTACTGAAATGTGCAACATCGATGAGTCCTAAAACACTGATGAATAGAATATGTAAGACACAAAATTGTACATAGCATATGCGTCCATTTATATGAAGTCTTGGACAAAACTATGTTGATAGAAAACAAAACAGTAGTTTTCTCGAGGGTGTTGGGATTAACTGAGTAAAGGCATGAGGAAATTGTCCAGGGTAAATGGAAGATTTCATATCTGGATAGGAGTGTGCAAGTATGGGTTATAGGAGTGTAAGCAGTTGTCAAATCTCACCAGACTATATGGTTAAGGTCTTCACATTTCATTGCATACAAATTACAGCTCAATAAAACAAATTAGGGGGAAAAAATCTTTACTATATATACCTCTGATCTTTTGTCTACGTTGGTTTTCCAAGGCCTTGTGGTTACAGGAAAGGAAGTTTTCGTTACATCACACCAGGAAAAAAAATGCCTTTGACGCCATCTGTAGGTGGTTTCTAAGAAAACTAATTCCTGGGTCACAAACCTAGAGACTGTCAATTGAACCAAACATTGCTTTTGGTTTTGGTTTTTGCTTTAACAAAAAGCAAAACCAAAAACAAAAAAACCTCCCAAGTGATTTTTGTTTTAAGGATTTTATTTGTTTGAGAGAGAGAGAAAGAGAGAGAGAGAGAGAAACCACAGGAGCATACAAGCTGGTGGAAGGGGCAGAGAGAGGGAGAAGCAGACTCCCCATTGAGCAAGGAGTCCAATGTGGGGCTCCATCCCAGGCCCTTGGGATCATGACCTGAGCTGAAGCCAAATGCTTAACCCCCTGAGCCACCCAGGCACCCTCCCCAGGTGATTCTAATGTGCAACCAGGCTTGAGAATCACTGCTCTAGCTTACCACCCAACCGGGACACTCCAGGGAGCTGGAGCTTAAATTTTACTCCTTATGGAACTCTTGGATGAGGCACTTCCAACCTCTGTCAGTCATTGTCCTACTAGAGAAACATGAACCACCTGGGATTTGAAATGAGAAATGTAACACAGGGAATTGGTTATCCAGGTGATGGAAGAACTAAGAAGCCAATAGAAGACAGACCAACCCAAAGATTAGAAACAGCAGGAAGTTCCTATAAAAAAGCCAATGTTTCAGTTCAAGCAGTCTAGCAAGAAGAGTTTCCTCCTCCTTGAGACAGGATCAATCTTTTTTTTTTTTTTCCTTTCTAGGCCTTCAACTGATTGGATGAGGCCCACCCACATTAGGGAATATAACTGGCTTTGTTTTCACTACTGATTCAAATGTTAATCTCCACCAGAAACACCCTCACAGACACACCCAGAATAATGTTGGACCAAATGTCTGGGCATCCTGTAGCCCAGTCAGAATGACACAAAATTAACCATCATGGTTTCCCAGAGAAAAAAATTTGGGACTCATCCTTGACTTCTCTCTTTTATATTCTCTATCAAATCAATTAGCAAATTCCAATGGCTCAAAATAGGACCAGAATTTGACCATGTTTAATCACTTCTACCACTACCATCCTCGTCTAATACCACTATTATCTCTTGTCTGGATGATAGCAATAAATGCCTCTCTACTACTATTTCTTGTGTCCCCTTTTCTATCAAAAGAGATTTATTTATGTATTTCAGAGGGAGAGAGTGCAGATATGGGGAGAGGTACAGGGGAGGAGGGAGAGAATCTTCAAGCAGATTCCCTGCTTATTGGCCAGCCCAGCCCTGAGATCACGACCTAAGCAGAAACCAAGAATCTGATGCTTAACTGACCGCACCCCCCAGGTACCCCCCAACTTTTCTATCTATTCTTTTTTTTTTTTTTAAGATTTTATTTATTTATTTGACAGAGAGAGCAGGAGAGCACAAGCAGGCAGAACAGCAGAGGGAGAGGGAGAATTAGGCTCCCCCCTGAACAGGGAGCCTGATGCAGGGCTCGATTCCAGGACCCTGGGATCATGACCTGAGCCGAAGGCAGTTGCTTAATCAACTGAGCCACCCAGGTGTCCCTCTATCTATTCTTAATCCAGCAGTCAGAATCATAAAATTGTAATGTGTGAACTCCTGCCACTCCAGTGGAAAATCCTCTAATGACTTCTCAGATAATTTTGAATAAAAATGTCTCCCTGCTCCCTCACTCACCCCATCTCTTCCCATTCTCCCCATTGCTCACACCACTTTAGTCCAGCTGTTTCGCTCAAATATGTCAGCACACTCATCTCTGAGCCTTTGCACATGCTTTTCCTTTTCAAAAGGTGTATCCTCAGATACACCTGTGCCTCACTACCTCTCACCTCCAGTAGTCCTCTGTTCAGCTCCAAGGACAGCTTATTTAAAATAGCACACCCCAGGGGCACCTGGGTGGCTGAGTCAGCTGAGCTTCTGACTCTTGGTTTTGGCTCAGGTTATGACCTCAAGGGTCGTGAGATCGAGCCCCATGCCCAGCATGGAGCCTGCTTGAGATTCTCTCTCTCTCCCTCTGCCCCTCTCCTGCTTGTGTGCTCTCTCTCTCTCGAAAAAAAAAAAAAAAGCACACTCCATTGCCCTTCACTCTCACTGTCTACCTACATCCTCTGGATCATATTTTCTTCATAGAACTGACTGTGAGTGGCATCTATAACAGTAAATGACACACAGAAAAGCTAATTAAGTAAGGGCAGAAACCAGTCAAAGCTGGTTGGCTTAACCATTTTGCAAAACTGTTGCCATGACAAGTTGCTGACTTGAAACAATAATCATAAAATTTCCCTTGAGGTAGCGAATTATTACCCTACACACAATTATAGACCTACTGATTTTTTTTTCCCTGCCAGGATTCTAGGACTCTAGATACTATGAAAGCCTCAAACAAAAGTAATAGTGGGAGAAAATGGTCCTCAAATACCAGTCTTTAAATTGCTGGTATCCCCTTCTCAAGCCTGGGACCTGTGGGAAGAGTCTTCCCATTGTAGGAGGTGGGTAATGAGGGTTGTCCCTTCATCTCCCCACTGAGCCTGAAGGAGGTACAGTTATATTATACCTATAAAAATAATAGGTATTGCTTAATGAGCCTCTACTGCTTGCAAAGTACTGTGTTAAATACTCTTAACTCATTTAATCCTCATTACAGCCTTAGGAACAATATGATATTTCCTTGTTTTATAGGGTCAGAGACTGAGACTCAAAAAGTAACATCCCTTGCTTGGGTCACATCCTGGAGAAAGTGAAGACAGGATTCCAAATGAAATGTATATGATTCTATAACCCACAGAACTCATGGGAGCCTTTCTTTTCCAAAATGTAGGGCAGTTTCTTTTCATTGTAAAATTGCATTTCTTGAGGATGCTGTGAGTCTTTGATCTCTTTTGTTCTGGGTCTTTATTAACATTACTGAGGAGTCCCCTTAGGAGTCCTGGTCTTCCTGGCATGACAGAGAAGATGAATACGGCCTGACCAGTGGAGTCTTAGAAGATTTAATTAGTTCCGGGGGTGCCTGGGTAGTTCATTCAGTTAAGCGATTGACTCTTGATTTAGGCTCAGGTCATGATCTCAGGGTCAGAGATGGAGCCCTGTGTCAGGCTCCATGCACAGCGGGGAGTCTGCTGGAGACTCTCTCCCTCTCCCTCTGCCCCTCCCCCTCCTCACACACTCTCTCAAATAAATAAACACATCTTTAAAAAAAAAAAAAAAGACTTCATTAGCTCCATCAGGGCAGCCCCATACCATGTGATGTGCAGACACGTGATTCATGGCATAGAAGGGAAGTCACGTGATGTCGCACACTCAAGTTAGTGGTGTAAGTTCTCATAGCGCTTCTTACAGGTGGAGACTCTTCTCCACATTTAGATGTCTTTTCATAATTTTCTCCTCAATCTGGCCCTCTTCTCATGATCCTCATCACTCGCATTCCAAAAGGAAGCATTGAGGCCATTGTAGGGAAAGATGATCGCCTCAAGAATGGAAGGGTGACATTTGTCCTCATTGGGAGATGTTTGTCTTTGTTGCGAAAGGTCTGGTGTGGCGATGTTATCTCCTTAAGTTCTCCAGCCTCTTGCTACCCCCCAACCCCAGTCATCACCCTGGAAAAGCCCCAATCGTTCCTGAGGCTCCAGGGGTCTCAGCTGCGAGGGTATTATGTAGAACGTCCTCTTCAGCATTGAACAAACTCCCAAGTTTATGTAAATCATAAATATTCCAGCTCTGTCTATATAACCACCCTACGGTCCCAATAAAACATTTTGGATGAAAGGAAAATGATCAGAGTACCTTCTCAGGGAGCTAAACCCATGCCAGGGCAGATTGGTTATATGCCTTTTTCCCTTAGGCTCACTCCATTCCCACTTGAGGGGTTCCTTTTTTTTTTTTTAATCTCCACAATAGTTGTTTTGATCTTTTTGTGGATTATACAATAGACTTTTCTTCTCCCAGCAATTTGAACAGTGGAATTGGGTTAAGAATCCCTCCTGGTTCTAGCCAGTGCCTTCTGCTGACCACTGCTGGTCTGTCGGCTCAGGCTTCATATGGTCTTTTGGGTTCTGATAGAGATATGCTGGCAATCAGCATCTTCCTTTTTTCTGGAGGGACTCAAGTGTGCTCACATCACTCCACAGTTTGAGGGTTATCTCTTCTTGGTTTTAATCACTATGTTCATGAAATCTTGCCATCATCATCTCTTTAACCTCTGTACAATTCAGAGACATTGTAGCTGCCAAGGTTCTGGCTCATGCTTTAGTCATTCCCTGACTGTACCATGCCGAGACTCCTGTCTGCCTTTCCCTTTTGTCTGCAAGGACTGGCTTGCCAAAATATTATGTCTTATTTCAAGGATTCTTTTTTTTTTTTTTTCCCTGTTTCTTTGTAAGTGTCATGTTAACCTATTACGTTATGCGGTCAGCTTCATTGCTTCTCTTTATCTGAAGATTATTATGATTTTTTTAAACGTCCTACTTGCTGGAAGCTTGCTATCTCAGGACTCTCACATTTCAGGTAGACATCAGATTCTGGTTTGGTGCTCTGGTGTGTTTCTCATAAATCCCTCCATTCTATTTCCTTTTCCCTCAATGACCTCCTCAGTTGATATCATAGCTAATTGCCCCAGGCTAAGGGAGAAGTTGGATATGATGATCTAAGCAGGCATCCCTAGGCCACACTGAGTTGTAGAACACCACAATCTTGAAGCAATCCCTGGATACTACAGGGATTGCTTAGTTCAATTTCCTTCCAAAAGAGAATCCCTATAGGATCCAGGGATTGCTTAGTTCAATTTCCTTCCAAAAGAGAGAAGTTATTGTATAGTACAGTGTCCATAATTCCTTCCTCTGCTTGAATCCTTTCAAGCCAGGAGAATTCATTAGTTGGCTAGGTAAAATTGCTCCCTTCTAATTACTGGAACTTTCTTTCTCCCATTGAACTGAACTCTGCCTCCCTGTAACTTCCTACCATTAGTTCTAGGTCCGCTCTCTGGAGTGATACAGAAACAGTAACCTTAGTCTTTTTTTTTTTTATTTTTTTTTATTTTATTTATTTATTTATTTGACAGAGAGAGAATACAAGTAGGCAGAGAGGCAGGCAGAGCGAGAGAGAGAGGAGGAAGCAGGCTCCCCGCTGAGCAGAGAGCCCGATGCGGCACTCGATCCCAGGACCCTGAGATCATGACCTGAGCCGAAGGCAGCAGCTTAACCCACTGAGCCACCCAGGCGCCCCAGTAACCTTAGTCTTATGATAGCGGTCGTTACTACATATTGAATACTCGCAAGATTCTAAACCAAGTATCTCATACACTGTAATCATCAACGTTCCTCAGACAGAAGTCAACTCTGGCTGATGGTATTAGCTCTCTTTGACAATATCATAAGTTATCCCCAAACTTAGTGGCTTAAGAAAATAAACTTTAATTGTCCCACAATTTCTGTAAGTCAGGAAGAATTCAGAAGCAATTTGTAGATAATTCTGAGTCAAGGTTTCTCTTTGGATTGCAGTCAAGATGTCAGCTGCACTTAAGTCATCTGAAGGCCTGAGTGGGGCTGAGGAATCCGCTTCTAAACTCCCTCACATAACTGATGGCAAGAGCCCTCAGTTCTTTGCCATGTGGACCTCTCTAGCCATTGTAGCTAGATTCTCCTGGAGTGAGTGACGTGAGAGACAGACAGACAGACCCAGTGAAGGAAGCCTTAGTACTTTGATGACCTAATCTCTGAAGTCACAGATACATTTTTTTAATATCTATATTTTATTTATTTATTTATTTATTAAAGATTTTATTAATTTATTTGACAGAGAGACACAGTGAAAGAGGGAACATAAGCAGGGGAGTGGGAAAGGGAGAAGCAGGCTTCCTGTCGAGTGTGGAGCCCGATGTGGGGTTTGAACCCAGGACCCTGCGATCATGACCTGAGCCGCAGGCAGATGCTTAACAACTGAGCCACCCAGGCACCCCTGTATTTATTTAATTTGAGAGTAAAAATGAGATTTCTGGGCAGAGGCAGACTGATTACTTAGTTTGGCACATTTTGGTGGCAGTTCCCCTTTTCCCATTTCCCCCTTGGGATGACAAGGTCAGAGGCAGTGAACCCCATACATGTTGGGGCAGGGTGGGGGGAGTCTGTACCACAGGAGCCAAACTCTGAAATTAAAAATCTCAAACTATATTATGCGGGAGCGGAACATTTACCACCCTCCCCTTCAGAGAAAGGGAGAAGGAACTTGGAATTTTATCTCCCTGATCTGGGTACAGAGTTCTCTTACCCAGCGACGTAAGCATTTCACTCCAGAGAAGAAAAGAAAGATTTTACCATCCTTTCAAGAGGAGTAGATGTCGCCACCAAAAAGGAGACAAGTGGCATCCGTCTGGCTCCCATACATGAGGGAGAGCAAAAGGCTATGGGGAGAAAAGAAGGTAGGTCTCTATGTCCGTAGCCCTCGGAAATTATAGGGAGCTCCCAGGGGCACGATTCAGACCAGATTTCGGAGTCAGGTCAGGCTCTGACTGGCAGGGGGAGGGTGGGAGACTGGATCTGAGTTGCCGAACTTCAGTGCCTGAGGCCAGGCGTGGGTAGGCTCACATTGGAAGCTGCCACAAGCCCTTTAAGCATTTGGAGCTACTTAACCACAGAGCACGCTACCCAAATTCTTCATCATTCGGTGGCCTTTCTCCAGCTACTCTCTGTTTCATCGACATCCCGCTGACTGTGTGGTGTTTGATGCTCCAGGCACAGTATGTCCAGCGCAGAGAACAGTGGGGCCATTAAACACATCCAGAGAGGGTGCCCGAGGTGCTTGTTTGTGGGATGAATCAAACAAAGGAAGATTGTCGTGACAAGAACTTGGGTGAGGATTGAGAAATATCTCTGGGATTCATAGGGACATATCCAGTTTAGTCAAGATCACCATTTATTGGACACTTTTATATCCCCAGGCGACTGAGCTAGTTTTGGGGTGGCAAACATGAACATCACATATATTTCTTGGCAGTTGAAGAACTCCCATCCTTGACTTCCGACTCCTTCATCCAGCCTCTCCACCAGTCCAGCCACATCAACTTCGTAGGCGCACTTGGCACTCATCCAGCCCTCACTCCCTGCGCCGTCACCTTCGGTGTTCAAGCCACCATCAACAGTCACTGGAACAATTTTGACAGGTCTCCCCCCTTATGCTCCTGTTTTCCTCCAATTCTCTCTTCCCCACTGCCTTCAGAGCATACTTTAAAAAATTTAAATCATATGTTATACACAATTTAAATAAAAGATCACTCTCCTGCATAAAAATCTTCCATTGCTATTTAATTGAGTTTTAATAAAATTCAAACTTCCTCCCTCCTTCCCTCCCTCAAGGCTCTGTGGGATCTGGTGTTTGCTTCTGCTGTACCATCCTTTCTATTGGCCTCTCACTCACTGTGTCACAACCACACTAGCCTCCAGTGCCTCTCAGGCGTTCAATGTCTTTCATGCCTCAGGACCTTTGAATGTGCCAGCTCTCAGCCAGAAGGCTCTCCCTTGTTCCTGTCACTGCCCTAATACACATCCTTGCCCTGTTTTCGGCACAATTAGGTCCTTTTCACCTTCCAGGCCTTCCTCAAACATCCTATTTACACCATCTTCTTATTCTCCAATCAAGGCACCATTTGTTTCCATCAGAGAATGTGTCCCAAATTGTAATTACATGTTGCTTACTTGTTTATAAGCCACTTTTCTCCGCCAACCAAAAGTAACTTGGGAGAAGAGACTATACTTTGTTGCCACTGTGTGCCTAGGACCTAGTACAGCAGTCTGCCTGACCAACAGTAGCAGGTTCTTGACAAGTAATAGTTTCATGAATGTTTATTTAAATGACTACTTATATAATTTAAGAAAGAAGTTAGTAATTGGGAAACATGACACCCTAATAAATTTTTGTGAGGATTAAGTGTATTATTGTGAAGGATAAGTGAGATATGTGAAACCATTTAATATAGTGGGTATCATCTCTCCTTCCCTTCCTCCATTCCTTCATCCTTTCTTTTTTTCCTTCCTTCCTTCCTTCCTGTACTAAGAAAAATATGGAAATCTCTTGACTACCATTTTCTTTCCTGTCTATCCTTTCTACTCATGAATGTTGGTGGTGAAGAGATTTTATCTCCCTAAGGTAATTCACTCCTTTAAAGGACATGAAATAGAGAGGAAGGAGGTTTTAATGATCTTTTAAGACCATCTGTAAAGAGCATTGCTCTGCAAAAGTGTTCAAGCCTCCTTATACCTGTGAGAAATTCCTAGACAAAGTTGCCATCTGGAATGCCTGCTTCACTCTCAAGAAGAAAGACAGAGACCATAGCAGAAGTAAATTTAGAAATAACAACAGTCACAACTAGTGCTTAATGAGCCCTTAACATGTACAGGCTCTGTGCTAAGCATTTTACCTGCCTCCTTCCATTTAATCTGCCAGCAACCTGAAGAGGAATGCGCTGTGATTACCCCACTTTACAAGGGAGAATATGGGGCTTAGCAAAGATTCTAATGTAGGCCTGTCTGACTCCAGAACTTTCTGGCAATTTCCTGAGTGGGTTCCCAGTTTTTATTCTTTTCTTCCTGTTTTGTACGTGAACCTGGCCTGCGTCAATGCCTCACCCGTTCTTGGCACAGCCTTTTAGCTTTCTGTGTGACAGCCAGCCTGGGGAAGTGTACCTAGTTCTTTTGTGAATTTTCCCTGCTTCCCAGCCTCCTACATGGTCATCCCATTTTCCCTTTTTGCAGATTACTCTGTATTTCATAGATTAATGGATTAACCAATAGATGAATATTACTGAAACCTGTTTTTACACATCACCTCCACTCAAAAGGTTTTATGGGTTCTGGAATTCAAGATACCAGTTCTGGTTCTCCCTTTCCCTAGTTGTGTGTCACTGGGCAAGGTACTGGATTTCTCCGAGTCTCAGTTTTCTTGCTTCTAAAATGAAAATGACTGTAACTACTCTCTAAGATCACTAGGCTTGGACAAAATTCTCTGTCCATCTGGACAGGCTTGGTTGTGCTCGTATGATAAATAATCACTGGAACTCTGTGGTTTTGTCCTCAATCCTGCTGTATTCTCACCACATGTCTACCTTCTTCACTTCAAGGCTCCAGCTGGTGGGGTAGCCTTTCTCTGAAATGTTGGCAGATATGGGCTGGTGAATCTGGGTGATGAGTCTATAATCTCCCAAGTAATGTAGAGGCCTTGTGCTGGGACAGTATCATACATGTGGATAGCACTGGAGAAATGCTTCCTCCTTGGTGTGTCCAAGGAGGCGCCACACTAATGTCTGGCCTTAACATGCAGCCTGGCCCTGTGGGCTGTGTTGAGCTGAGATGTTAACCATTTTAGAACCCACTTTCAGTTGGTATGCCCTTCTGAACAGCTGAATTCTTCCCTATGTCTCCTGGCTTCATCATCTGGGTGGGTTACCACAAACTCAGTAGTCTGAAACTACAGAAATGTATTCTGTCCCAGTGCTGGAGGCCAGAAGTCTAAAATCAGGATGTTGGCAGGGCCACAGTCTCTCCATAGTTTCTAGGGGAAAAATGTGTTCTTTGTTTCTTCCAGCTCCAGTGGCTGTCAGCTTTCCTTGACATGTGGCCACATCCCTCTGACCTTTGCCTCCGTGAACACGTTACCACCTCCTGTTCTGTGTGGTTCCTCTGTGCCTTTTTTTTTTTTTAAAGATTATTTATTTATTTATTTGAGAGAGAGCATGAGCGAGGAGAAGGTCAGAGGGAGAAGCAGACTCCCCATGGAGCTGGAAGCCCGATGTGGGACTCGATCCCGGGACTCCAGGATCATGACCTGGGCTGAAGGCAGTCGTCCAACCAACTGAACCACTCAGGCGTCCCCCTCTGTGTCTCTTAAAAAGAACCCTGTCATTGGACTTTGTGTCCTCCTGGACAATCCAGGATGATCTCATCGCAAGATCCTTAAATTAATCACATCTTCAAAAACCTTTCTCAGATAAGGTCACTTTCATAGGTTTCAGGAATTAGGATGTAGACATATCTTATGGGGTGACCATAGGTCAACCCACTATCGTTGCCAAGCGCATACTCTTGAGCATTACAAAGTTCATGGCTCAGTTGTTTTTTACTGTTTTGGGATGAGGTTGATCTTACTCATAATCTTAGTCTTTCAGTGATCAAATGTTTTATATAAACCCAGAACCCAGGGAAAAGATTTGTTTCTACCATATCATTTTGTATCTCTGAGTAATTGCATGAATGTAGGCCCATGGTGGCCCACCAGAAAGGAAAAAAAAAAGGTAATTAGGTAAAAAACAAAGTACCCTCTCCTCTTTCTCTCTTTTTTCCCTGTGATTGATACTTCATTAGGTATTACTCTCTTTGCTGAGATCAATCATACAGATTATGTTGATGTTTCTTGGAATTCTCTCTATAAAAAGTCATATTTCTTTTGCCTTTGAATAGAATGGAAATTTTCCACATAACTCCAGGATGACTGAGGTCTTCTGTGAAATTCTCTGTGCAGTCTCTCTATGCGAAACACAAAGTCTTGATAAAAGATACTCTGTGGTTAAAGAAAATTAATTATAATTCCAAAGGACTTGACCTATAATTAATTGCATTTTTAATGAATTACATTTGCTTTGCTGTTTTTTTGGAAGAATTAAGTGTAATTTGTATTCCTTAGGGGGAAAAGATCAACTTCTTCATGTATGTATTTCTTTTTTTCTGGTACTTGATAATCACTAATGAAGTACATTTTCCTCTTCACTTAAGTTCTTATTCTCGGTGTGAAAATATACTGACATTTGCTGCCCCTGCCATATCAAGTGTAAGTGGTAAAGGAAGGGAAAGAAGAAAAGAGTAGTAATTTGTTGTCATGGAAATGAATTAATACAAAGCTGGTGGTTTGAGCTATCCTCTAAGTTGCTCACAGTGGGAGGAGAAAAGATGACAACATCTCTATCATTGTGAAGCCAAAAATCCTAGAGAAATAGTGACAAATATCTGAGCAGATTTTTGTCCCCTCCTCTCTCTCTTCCCCTGACATGAGTATTCAGCCACTGGGTCTACACTGATCTAACAAAACCAGACAAGGTCCCAAGAGTTTTTACCCCTTCTGAGTATGGCCTGGCCAAGTGGAATCAGCATTCAGTGTCTGTATTTCTTGGGCAAGTATGACTCTTCATTTAGAGAAAAAAAATCAAATATGGAGGCATTTACATTAGCTCCCCTTCACGCCCTGAAATTAGATGGACTGCACAAATTCCAATGGTGTCACCTTTTCTGGGAATGACCCGAAATCACAGAGCTGTCCCCCTATGGCCATATCTGGACCACTGACCCCGATTCCTACCCTTAGGTGCAATTAGATAGACTTCCAGCCACTGGTGCAAGGTGGGGCCTAGCTCAGTTTAGCCAGTCGTGATCATCCGTCTTTCTGGTCTTGGTTGATTGGTCCAGGAGTAGTCATCTGAGCCAAACCAGATCAATCAGAATCATTCCCCAGAACTTCTCAAGCTGGAACTAAGAGAAGACCATTAGCTCCATTTTGAAGGTAAAGGTATGAGATAGGAGGCCTGGCACCTCCAAATGGCCACGTTGCACACCTCTTCAAAGAAATCCTATTAAGAGAATGAAGTGTAGAGTGGCAGATGAGAGATGGAGAGAAATTTTACTGGCAGAGCTCAAGTCTCCAATTCAGTTGTCCCCAAGGTCAGGCGCATTTCTAATTTTTCCACGGTTATGAGAATCTATGTACCTCCAATAAGTTCCTATTGCTTGACCAGGGCATTTAGAGATGGGTTTCTATCCCTGGAAATCATAAGAATCCTAACTAATATACTTCTCAGCCCTTTGCGTTAAGATTAAAAGCATTTCTCTGTGTAGTCCTATGCTTCTCAGAAGATGTTAGGGGCTTGGATGACCCAAACTAATGAGGTCACAAAGCCTTTAAAAAAAAATATTGGCACACTATGTGAAGCTGGGGGAAAGCCAGGGGGTTAGTGGCTCAGTCTGAACAGTTTGAACAGTTTGCTCAGATTTTCTGAAGACACTTCTTGAGTTAAACTCAACACACCTAAAGGTTGCAGACTTCTTTAAAAAAAAGTCACCTACATCAAATGCAGTCCTTTGCCTCCACAGAGTTCTTTATATGTTTTCCATCTCCTACTGTACTCTGACATCCACTACCCTATTTTACCTCTGAAGAGCTCTTGGAGGTGAGTTGGCCAAAGGTCACCATTACCATTTGAACAGGAGGAGGCAATTGCATTCCAGAAGGATTAAGTATTTTGTTCAAGGCTGATGAGTTAATCCACAGCAAAACGAGCCTAAAAATCAGGTTTCCTGACTCTTGGAACTTTATCCCTGCTCTACCCACATTTGACAGAAAACAAATGAGTCTTGTGGCTGTGTCTTCTGGTTCTGAGTCTGAGGAGCAGAGAAAAGAGGCCTGGGAAAAGACCCTCCAGCTGGTAGATGTAACAGACAAAGATCATGTTGGGACATGGGGCACAAGGCTCATTTTGCTGCCTTCTCCCAAAGTCGAATGGGAAAATGAGATGTACATTATTAACACAGTCTAGTGAAATAGATTAAGAGCAACATGGGCTAAGGCTAAACGCCTGTCTGATCAGAGGAAGAGCAAAAAGTGTGTTTCTGCTATCTGTATCTGTCTCAGAGAGAATGACATCATGGCTGGGACCATCTTCCAAATTGGGAGAAGGGATTTCTCCTTGCCAGGAGGGCTGGGAAGGCTCCTAAAAGGCAGAAGTTTGGCTGCAGAAATTACTTGGCTACACTGTTGGACACAGCCAACTACATTACCCGTTCAAACAGGTGGGACTCAGAGAGGGGTAGGGTTTCCCAGTGGCTTTTCCCAACCATATCCCTGGAAAAATGGAACCACTGGGACTCCATTAACAGGGCAAGGAAACATTGGTGAAGGGTGCCTTCCGCCAGAGATGAAAACCAAATAGACCAAGGAATATACCCAAGGCTCCTTTTTCTAGTTTAGGGCCCTAACAGGAGAAAAGAAGCTCTGTTAATAGTATTTGACTATGGGCCTCCCAAAATTTGGAAATGGAAGAGAAATGGGACTATTTTCTGAGTGCTGAACTCTAACACCAATATATTTTTGTGTTGTAAAAGGTCAATGGGAAAAATCAGTGGAAAAAGTCAGTGGGAAAAGACGGAATTGTTTACAAAGCTGTTGGGATGGCTGGGAGCTGGAGGTAGGCTGGTGCAAAGGAAGGTGATGGTTATGATGGTCAAACATGGAGACAAAGATAAAAGATACAGAGATCAATTTCAGTGGTGTTCAAACCCTATCCCACGGAGAAGGAGCCTTAGCCAACAATTTTTAGTATGCAATACCATTTCTAATGGTAGATGTATCTAACCTTCGTGTTTTGAGTCTTCACATCCTCTCTGTAAGACCATCCTTGGTCTTACAGGGGAATGGCGTACCAGGCTAGCTTGTCTGGCCACTGGAAACCTTTGGTTTATTTAATGCCCGCTGAACTGGTGTCCCCTCTTCCCATGATGATCTAGCTTTTACAGGGAAGTGATACAGTGATCCTGGAGACTCCAGGTAGTCTTGGTCCTTCTGCAAGGTGGTTTGTCATGAAAAGTGAATCTTGAACAGGATTAGCCTGAGCTTGCCCTGGAAGATTCACTAGATTCAGAAGACTTGCTGACCAAATCCAGTTTTGCACCTACCAGACTCCTTATCCAACTGCTGAGGAGTAGAAGTTTATAGGGTAACAAATGACACCCTCTAAGGCCATTTGGGAGCCAGCCAGCCAGCTTTCTCATGGTGGGGTACCCTGGCATCGCTATTTGGCTAAGAAAGCACATTTGGGGCTTTAACACACTGTTTTTTGAGGGGGGGAATATATACAGCAAGTTAAGAATAGAGTCTTGGTCATGGACAGTGGGAGGCACACACCAACCTTAAGGTAGTGCTGACAATGTTCCTGAGTGTCATGGCCGCCGTAATGGGCCTCATAGACCTCCAACCACAGCGAGGCAGCTTTGCTCTAAATCCATGTGGTATTTACACAGAGACCACTGTTCCCATGGCCTCCTCCCTGCCAGTGACTAAGCACACTGGGAATACTGAGGCAGACAGGGGGAGACAGGGGGACTCCTTTGAGGGCTGACCTTGGCTTGAGTACTCCCCAGCAACCTTAACAAACCTTCTTTAGATTGCCTGGCAGTCTAGCACACTTCCTTCCAAACTTCTTTCCCCTTCTTTGCTCGGGGTCAGATTTTCATCATGCTCCTCACAGATAACAGTTTTGCCTCAGCATCTGTTTCTCAGATGCCTTCAATGAACACAGTGCAGAACGGACACAGTCAGGAACCCGATAGGAAAGCGATGACATGCTCATCCCACGATACTCCGGATAGAGCTTAATAAAGGAATCATTTCCAAAGGGTATAGAGAGACCACAGGGGGATATGTAAAGTTGCTCAGGGCTAGGGAGGCACTGTTCCTCTTCTTGGGCCCAAAGGAGGAAGAAGGGAGGCCATTACTAGATCTCAGAGAATGGGGGACTGTGAAGGGAAGTCTGCCTTCTTGGAGCTGGAAGATGTCCCAGGGGGGCCGCCCTCTGCGGGGCTCCCAAGCAGAGGAGCTAAAGGAAGCAGTACTCTTGCCTCTCTGTCTTCCTGCCTCTGATCTCTTGCTGGTGCTCCTGTTGTTCCAACGCAAGTGACAGCTGCCAGGGGGCGGGGTGTAGGGGGTAAGCCTGTTGATGTGGTCCAAGACATCAGCTTCATGCATCCTGCAACCGGGAGGAAAGAGACGGAGAGTGGATCTGGAAAGGCAAGAGGGACATCTCCAGCCAACAGACAGTAGTGAGCTTTTGTGTGGCGGCAGCAAGCCTTCTCTCCAGGCTTCTGATGAGCAGCAAGGGCAAAAGGAGCCCCAATCTGGCAAATTAAATTGTTCTGGTGCCACTTCCCTCCACATCTCTTAGCCTCAAACTCCCCCATGTGGCAGCTTCATCCCCTGCCTTGTACGTAGGTAACTGGATCCCTTTCTGGTGTCATAGCTAGTTCCCAAAATGTCCTGAGATAGAAAAGGCAATCTCTCCCCTATGCTTCAGTTTGGCGCAAGGAAACCTTTCTAGAGGCCCCCTGGGAGAACCCTCTAATGTGCATGACCGCTCAGAACAGGCTGAGAGTTCTGTTAGGAAGAAGGAAGGGGGCTGCTACATCCATTCGCTACATAGCAAATGGAATGCTCTCTCTAATCCATAAATCTGGGCATACCCTGTCCTGCTTAAAATCCTCCGGTGGCTCAGGGAGCCTGGGTCACTCAGTCAGTCGAGCATCTGACAATTTCAGCTCAGGTCATGAACCCTGGGTTGTGAGATCAAGTCCCACATTGGGCTCTGCACTGCGCACAGAGTCTACTGCAGATTCTCCCTCCCCACCCCTCCCCCACCTCTCTCCTTCTCTTAAAAAAAAAAAAAAAAAATCCTTCTATGGCTCTCACTGCTTTCATGCAAAAGTCCAAAGTTTCTGTATGCACATACAAGGCCCATTATACCGTGGCTCACCTGCCTTGCCAGCCTTCCTTCTCAAGCTGCCCTCCACCCTGCAGTCGTACTAGAACATTCGTGCTGATACAGTAAGCCAGGTTCTCCCCTCTATCACTCAGGTGTCTGCTGTGTATTCTGTCTGGAGAACACTCTGCTCCTGGCCCCCTCAGCTCTTTCTGGGGAATGTCCCATGCACATCACTTCTTCTGAGCAGACTTCCCTTGGCCCTGCTGTGTGTCCCCAGCACCTTGTAATTTCCCCAACAGTATTCGGCTGTGTTCAGATGACCAGGAATCTCTCCTCCTGGGCTCCGTGCTCCAAGAGGGAGACGTCTGTGCCCACTGTAAGCAGCTGTCTGGTGGATTCAGAACTCCTTTCTAGCATCAGAACAGCCTGGATTTGGCTCTTGGCTTCACTACTCAAAGCCAGTGACCTTGGGCAAGTAATTCAGACCCTCTGGGCTTCTGTTGCCTCATCTGCACAGTGGGAACAATAATTGTAAGTAGTTGATAAGATTCTTGTGAGGGTCAAGTGAGGTGATTCATGTAAAGCCTCGGCAGGGATTGATACTTGTCCTTCATGAGCTTTTGTTGGTTCCTGTAGTTCATCTGCTCCAGCTCCAAATGCACAGGGATCCCGCTGTTTTAGAACCTGGCCTGGAGCAGCTCCACGCTCATTAGGTTCTCATGGCAAAACCTACTGCTTCCTCTTTTAAAAAAAAAATTGTACCCAACTTTGGTTGTCTCTGGTTTTCTGGCATCTCCTCTATTTTTCTGATATTTGGGAAGATGACCCTGAGCAGTTCGGTCATCTCATTGCAAAATGCCTGATTACCTGGCATGCGCTTTTTCATACATTCCTTACAGAAATCACTCCTATTAGAAGTCAGTTTATTGGAGCAGATGTCGTAACAAAGACCCAGGTCATGGCGAATTAGAAAAGAGAGGTCTCCCCCAGCCCTACCGCTCGGTAACAGCCCAAGCGTTTGCAGTCCTGGGCTCATGCAGCAGCATCCAGGACCCGAATCCTCCCATCACGCTCCTGTTTCATCTCCGGAGAGTGGCCCTGGCCCATTTGGTTCAAATGGCTCATTGCATCAACTCAGATGCCATCTAGGTAGCAGGAAGGAGAAAGAGGAGGAGGAAGGTACACTGCCTCTTTCTAAACGTAAGACCTTGAACTTACAGATGTCATTTCTATCTATATCCTATTGGCAAGGACTCATAGACTTGGGCATCCAGTAGCAAAGGAGTCTGGGAAATGTAGCTTCCCCATTAGCTGTAATGGGCCCAGCTGAAAATGTGCAGCTCTAGCTCCGTAGGAGAAGAGAAGACAGATATTGAGGCAGATGTAGCAGTCTCTGTCAGACTCCAACACGGCTTCCTTTCTGTAGCCCCTAAGGACTCCTCCGTTCCCTCAGATCTGAACCTAGGGAGTCATTTCTACATCTTCCTTTTCCAGCCACTCATAAAAAATGTCATTCATTTTATATTTTAATCAGTTCTACTACTGGTCTTAAAATATTTTTTATCCATTTCTTTCTCTTTTCTCTTGCCATCCAAATACACACTCTCACCAGTCCTTGGTTTTCTTCTCATCAGCCCCAAACTGATAGTCTCTCACCTGCTGACTGCTGGTCAGGAAAGGTTTTAGTCACACGCTCTCTGGACAAATGGCATGGGACCTAGCTTCCCGTTGCCCTCCATACAGATGCCTGTTGGAACAGGGATTCTGGCCCATTGGTCCTTCCCCAGGAGGGGATAAGGAATCACTGTTTCTGCTGCTGTGACCTTCTGTCCACAGCCAGCCAATTCCCTGTGACCCTGGCTTAACTCCCCTCCTTCTCAGAGGATGGTGGTCCAACAGTTTATAGCATTAGTGTTGCCCTCTTTGGGGAGCTGCATTTTGCCATTTTGTCAATTCTTGGCCAAAGTACAAGAGCCTTTTAACTTGTTTCTCTGAAAACACCCTATCTTCCTCTAATCTGTTCTATACAGAGCAAAATTAATCTCTTTAAAACACTGATTTCATTAAAAAAAACAACAACAACTCTTCTACTTGCAAATTTTTACATGGTGAGTCATTTATCACAGCAGGGAGAGCAAATGTGTGTTGACTTGTTCAAGGCCAACCTCACTAATCAAGATGCTCTGTTCTGCTCAGCCTAGATGAAGCTGTAGAATTCTCTTCCACGGTGGGTGCTACCCATTGATTGGAACTTACACGAGAGATAAATCTTATTTATCACCCCTAGCCTACAAAATTGTTTCCAAAGGTTGGGCTTTAAGTGTCTTCCATCTCTTATTTGTGCTAAATATTTGTGCTAAAATCTTGCTGTCCAACGTATGTAAACCCCATTTCCTCAACAAGACCAGAAGTTCCTCCCTCTGTTTATGTTTTGTTTTGTTTTGTTTTGTTTTCATTAAATGTCTGGGTTCTGCTCCCAGAGTTGAGGCAGGTACCGTTTAGAGGCATTCTTGGGTCAAAGAGGGGATGTTAAAGGTGCCGAAGGATGAGCTGATGGATGAGGGAAATGAGGCCAGAAAGAAAATCTAACTCTCATCGAAAAAGGTAGCAAAAAACACAAGGCAATAGAAGACTGTAATTAAAAAAAAAACTGGTGCCAGGTGTGAGATCTAAGTAGCGAGGCAAGGTCACAGATGGAAAAGCCAGAGCTCAGGAGCCAGAGGCTAGGAAGCTAGTCGGGTTGCAGAATGCAAATTGGGACACATGATTCACAAGTGAGCTTGTGGAAATGCTTCTGAGAATTATCAGAGCTGCCTCTGTGCACGACCAGCCATTCACAGAACCATGCATGTAATATGCATTAATGCATAAAGAAGCAGACACATAAATCAAAATAATGCTGTCTGAGCCTCCGTTGAAAGGCTATGTTGAACAGGAACTATCTACCGTTTCTCTCGGTCTCCTTGCCCCATGTGACACAAAAATATTGACTTGGCAGCTTCTAAATTATTGGTGTGTAGCCGTCTTTAATATTGTATTTGAGCCCGAGTGGCAAGGGTAGCTCTCAGTACACACTCTTGTAATAAAGCAGACCTTGAAAAAGAGCCAGATGGAAACTAGAAGGATTCCACCCCAGGGACATTGGCGCATTAGGTCCCCATGAAGCCTTTGTTGCCCCTCTCCTCCTGCCAAGCCCGAGGGACAGGCTCCTCACTGCAGCTGCCTTTGCAAAAATGAATGATTTGGTCCTGCCAAGAAAGCAGGTGTCAGGCTGGGCAGTTCTCCTTTGCTTTGTTTTCTTCCATGGCAGGAACATGTGCCCCCTGAGTAGGCATTTGTTTGTGTAATCAGTAGGACTGCAGAAGCAAAGGCGGGAGATGAAGTTGAGTCAGGAAGGAAGAAGTGGCCCCTGGGAGCCGACTGGAGCACGGAACAGCCAGGTGATGGAAACAAGGTCAACCAGCATTCACCTGCGTTAATGAGAGCATGCTGACTCACGCAGCTCTGGGAACAGTGAAGACTGTTTGCATGCACGTGATGACTCATCTGATGTAGAAGTCGAGCCACCAGCTATAATTAATCTTGTGCATTAAGACAAATTTGAGTAGTCTGAACATGAACTAATGAGACTGACCTGTATGTTCATGCAGCATTCATAGCTAGGTGGATAAGTGTGCCGAGGGATGCCCTTGGGGAGTGCTTTTCCTGGTGGCCTGCAATTTCACCCGTATGGTAGGTTGGGCTGGATGGTACTTGCAGGCCATACTGCCCTCCAGTCCTCCTTTACTTATGGTGCTACAGTGTTCTCTGGAATAAGGGATGCTTACGGTTATTTCCAGTTTGCAATGGATTTTCGTGCTGTTTGTGGAATTTAGCATGCTAGAGTGACCAACTGTTGGTTGTTGTCATTCAAACTGGTAGTGGACAGGGACACCATGGTGACTCAATCAGTGAAGATGCCAGCTCTTGCCTTTGGCTCAGCTCATGATCTCAGGGTCCTGGGATTGAGCCCCACATTGGGCTCCACGATCAGTGGGGAGTCTGCTTGAGAATTCTCTCTCTCTCCCTCTCGGTGTGCCCACCTTCTGTGCTCTCTCTAAAATAAATAAATCAATCTTAAAAAGCTGGTAGTGGATATTTGTGGGTTTTGTCAGGCCAGCATCTATTGCATATTCCCCTAATAATAGTACTCAATTCCTTGAAGATGCATTCCTTCCCATTGGAGACAGCTTGGTAAGACTGCAATGAAGGTGTCCTGTCCTTTCTCAACTAAGGAATGAGCACGTGACCCATGCCATTCGTTGGCTCCTTCCCCACACATTTGATTTTGGCCAGGATGAGAAACAGCTGGAGAAAGAGTAGATCCATGGACTAAATTTGTCCAGCAACAGCTCCCAGGAAAAAAAGCCAGATGTTCTTAACACCATAAGACCTGGAAGTTTGTTCAGGTGCCAAGCTTGGTTCCCCAGCTAGTCTGAATTTAGTTCTCTGAGCCTGTACTTTCCGCTCTTCCATGTCCTTCCCCAAATCCCCCTCTTTGTTTAGGTTGGCAAGAGTTGGTTTCTGCTGCTTATAACCAAAGACCCCTAATTGATACAGATTCATGTCCCCAAAGTTTCTGCTACAGATATTCAAGGAAATGAAGTTTCTGAGTGAACCCAGCAAACTGATTAAATGAGTGCTGGTGAAGAAAACATCTATGTATTTTACAAGGCTCATTACTCCAAATCTTCTTTTCCATATCAGCCATGCCTTGAAGTTTCTTTTCTGATTAATTTGTCGTTTATTTCAAGTCCTTTATCAAACATTTCCCCAAGTATAAATAATAAATGGGCAATATATCACCTGAAAACTTGCTTATCCACGAACATCTTTCACCCAGACAAATCTTGTGGGGGCGGGGGAGGGGAGGAGGGCTGGTGGTACTTTGTCTTCTTACAATACATGAGGTAAGTGTTTGACTCACAGGATGTGAAAAGAAAGGCCATCCCTGTGGAAGAGAGAAACACAGCGAAGTATCCAAAAACAATGGAGAAAGGGAAATGCCAATCACATATTTTATTCAATCAAATGTGCCATCAATTCTCCGAAACACTGTTATGTTCCAGTAAGAAAGAAAGACAAATGTTACCAGTCACTTGGGGCACCTATTCCCAAAGTCAGAGATCTTGCCAAAAAATGCAAGAAAAAAATGTTTTAAAGTGATGACTTTTGGTAATAAAAATGACAACTAAGTGTAGGGAACCCTAACTACATGACAGGCTCTGTTCTAAGTGTTTCACATACATTAATTCACTGAATCCTTACTGTCTGATGAGATAGTAATGATGTGTTAACACAACTAATATCCATAGTTAGCCAAACAGATGGCTTAGGCTTAATGTCAATTCCAAGTGGAGTTATTAAAGGTTTTATATGAGCAGACAGAGTGTTTTAATCAAAGCAACAGTTAAAATTAGGTGGGAAAGTATTGCTCTGATATTTTCTTTTGTGAGATTAATTTCTAAGATATAAGCTTGTCTCGGGCTCAAAAATACATTCTTAGTTTTGTTTCAGTCTTTACAATTAAAAAATATGGCATTGTTTTTCATCCTTGTTCTATGAATCTTAAAAGGCTGTTGGGCCAAAAGCAAGAAATATTTTGTTTAATTCCCTATTGCTGGCCCTGGTTGTGTAGGACTGAAAAACAGTTTTAATCAGTAATTCTTTAAAGATATTTTGTGGAAGACTGGCATGGAAATGTTGTGTTATAACCTGAAAAAAAATCCCGGGGCTCAGGGAGCCAGTCTCAACATGGTGAACGTTCAAAGAAACGCAGTCCAATAATCAGTCGTGATCAATATCCTTCCCTTTCTTGCATTTCTCAAAGAATGCTAAAAGAGATCCAGTTCATAATACACAACATCATTTCTTAAATATTTCTTTTCCTCCTCCTCCTTCTAAGATTATGATGCGTCTCAAGTTTTCCCTAAAACTCCTTTTTCCCCATTTCTTATATACAACTCTCCCCACAAACTATTTTGGCTATCCTCTACCTTTATAGGATCGTATCCTTTCTTCTTCTCTCCCTTTCTTTCCGACAGTTAAAATTTCTTTTAAGAAAGCCCCAGTCCAATCTGATGCCATCACCCGTTCCAGGTGCCTGGGGCTTTTACCCTCTGGACTGATGGGTTTGTCTGAGAAGGACCATGAAGTGAATATGACATTAAAGGAGATAAGCTTAATAAACTTTGTAAGAAGTTCACATAACGTGTGCAGGTCAAGAAAGAGATAGAACATTTCTTTCATGGTTATGATATTTCGGGGGGTTATTTTTTAAAAAAATGTACATTGGTCATTTATGTTAAATTTATGATAAACATTAGGTATCTTGGGGCACTTTGGTGGTTCAGTTGGTGACGCGTCTGCCTTTGGCTCAGGTCATGATCCCAGCATCCTGAGATGGAGCCCTGGTGGGCTCCCTGCTCAGCCGGCGGTCTGTCTCTCTTCCTCCCTCTCCCACTGTGCTTGCACACTCTCTCTCAAGTAAATAAATAAAATCTTAAAAGGAAAATTTTGATACCTCCTGAAGATTTACAATCATATTAGCTTATAAAAGGCAGTGCAAAGTCTTAGAGTAAAGAAGCCCATTTATCTTTGTTTTATCTGGTATTTCTGAAATATCCTTGAAAACCTTCTTTCTTTCCCCCACCTCCTCCCCCTTACACACACAAGTACCCATAGAATGCCATTTGGGTAAAGTGGCCTTAAGTGACACAAAAATATAACAAAAGTCATTGAAGGTACACTTAGATACATAGAACGGTAGAATGGGTATTTCGAGGACAGCAACAGTTTGAATGTGATCTGCACTTTCCACAAAACATGGAAAGTAGTGCCACGTTGTCTCTCATCTTGTAGTTATGATAAGATAACTGAGCCAGAACGGTCACCGGCTCAGTCTGTCCAGCTAGTAGTCACACAGGTGCCAGCTGCAAAACCGGTTCTGGGCAACAGCTGTCCTTGCATTTGATTTTGCCAGGAAGTTTTGGGTTATGACCTCCCTAGGTATCTTGATTTCCCTTGAATAGCAGCCAGCTCTTCATTAATGCTCCGAGTTAATGCTGGAGATTAGCCCAGTAGTCCATTAGCGATTACGTTAAGTTTAATGTCACTGGGCATGGAGAGTATGATGAGATTGTAGATAGTCTTGCTCTATCGCTGGAGGTAATATGTACCTGGGTGTCTGAGCAAGTTTCCATTTGTGATCATCTGGAAAATAGCCCCTGAAACCACACATACTCCCTTGGGCATCCAAAGCATTGCACAGATTGAGGAGGGGAAACGGCTGGGGGATAATTTGCAAACTGGTAAAGTTTTAGCTAGATCGGATAACACTGGAGAGCTTCCTAGGCAAAGGTGCCTAGGAAGATTCATCATTAATTTTAAAAAAGGCAACAGAGAAACAATTATTGAATATTATGACTCTTCGATTGCTTGTTTTACTTTGAATTGTTGTTACTGAGAGCAAAGCTGGAGACCAAGACGCAAACCCACGTCACTGCCTGCGGCTTGTCATTTGTTGAATTAGATTTGCACCAAGTCAGTATAAGTGACTGTGTTCGCCTACATTTCCTCCTGAAATTCCCTGGGAGCCGTTGGACAGCTTTAAGGAACAGGCATCTAAAAAGTCATTCCACTTATACAGAATTGGGGAAAAAACATGTATCCAAAATAGGGTACTGGTTCTTATATTACATCCATGTATGGCCATCATGAGTGCCTTCCACAAAGTGTTTCCAGTTCTCCTTTTGGACACACAGCAGGATTACATCTCTTTGCCCACTTTATGTTAGTAAGGCCATAGGACTAGCTAAAGCTAGTTAGTGCTGGTTAAAGAACTGAGGAAATGTAAAAGCAAATACCATGTACTTCCACGAAGAAACTTAAGGGACCAGTGAGTAATTTTATATGGTTATTTTTCCTTTTGCCTGGATCCTGGTGTGAACACAAAATGGGACAGAGCTCCCAGCTGACCCACGACAGGCACATCAAGTGAGCAAGAAATAAAAAATTATGGCTTGAAGTCGCTGAGATTTCGGGGACTGTTTATTACTGCAGCTTAACCTAGCCTTTTCTGGCTGACATACCACACAATGAGACTTTAGACAGTCTACAGAGTAGAAAAATATTAAATAATGAGAAGATAGAGATATAATATAACAAGTTAAAAAATAGAATTTTTAACAAACTTAAAAATTAAGTTCAGTTACTATAAAATAGATGTGAAGTGAGGGTTCCTAGGGGAGATTGGATCTTTGGAATTTTGAAGTTGGAAAACATTCTATTAAACAGACACCTGTGTGGGTAGAGACTAAAAGTTGACCTTTGGGTTTAACTGCCTTTGGAGGGGAATACTTTAAGATCTGGATCTGTAAAGGAACTAAATATTCTCCTTCCTCGAAAAAAAATTTTCTGGACTGGAGAGAGGGCATTGGACCTCTCCTCCAAGATATAGAGCAGCCTAATACTTCCTGGGGTTGGGGAGCAAGTCAGCCTTGGCCACACAGAAAGCCCAGGATCCAAGCCAAGACCCTAAAAGCCACTTGACCTGGTTGGTGAGGGGCTGTTTGCAGTTGGAAGGAAATCGCTAAGGAAAGAGTGTGTCCCTTCCTCAGCCTCCCTTTGGACCTATGAGCATGAGTTCACAGCAAAGGTAGCCAAGGGCACCAATACCATGGGGGAGGGGCAGACTGAAAGAATGAATAGAGAGCCCTCAGCTAGAGTCATGGGTCAACGTGTGAAAATTCACCCCCCCCCCAGGGAGGCACAGGGGACACTCAACATCCACCTTCCCATCTACCCGTTCTCATTCTTCCTTCTTCTCAGCTCTCCCAGTGCCCTGAGTCACACTGTTGTGATGACAAGGCAGGAAAGGGTACATACATGACTGGGCTGCCCCATTTCTCCTCTGCGCACTCCCTGAAGACAAAGGGGGATGACAAGTAAGAGGAGTTCACCCCAGGAAGCTTGTCTCTGAGAATAGAAGCCGTCCCAACAAGATAAAAGAAAAAATAATTATCTGGGAAGGCTATAATTAGTAGTGTCAGCTTTAACCTTTGTTCCAATAGGAGGATGTCTAGGCTAAGGCACGGCCAAGACCTCATGCTCTTTCTACAAGAGAGGGTTGTCCTCGGGTGTGGAAGTCGGCGCTTACCACAGCCAGCGCCAGCCTTCTCAGAGGATGGTGTGCCTTCTAAGGACCCCCAAAGTAAGCAAAGATCTTGTGGTTCTGTCTGCTAGCTGCTATCAAATTAGCCCCTTCTGTCCTGTTTCCCCAAGAACCCACTGCCAGGTCTAGTGCACAGGAAACAAATGTGAAATGATGAACTCAAACCTGAGACTACAGAGCAAGTTGTAGAAACCATGGGACTAAAATGTTCATGTGAAGGTTTCATGCATGTGGCCGTGTTGGGGATGCGTGTGTGTGTATGTGTGTGTGTGTGTGTGTGTGTGTGTGTGGGCAAGGAGGGGTGGGTGTGTGTGTTGATCAGAGAAGCTTCCATCCAACAGAGGGTTGACAGGGGCTCCAAGAGCTTACATATGGAAGTGGGAGTGGAAATCCATATTTTAGTGATTTTTTTTCCCTTCCACACAGACAAGTGACATTTTTTCAAAGATCTATTCTGCGAGCAAAAGGGGGGAGGGACATATGTCAGTGTTAAGTGCTTGGAAGAGAAATTATGGAGAAATACTACTCACTTAACTTATCTTGGCTCTATGAAAGATTATAGGGTTTGGACTATTTCTGGCCACATCCGAGTGTCTGTGAAAAGCGGAAGTAAGGTTGTTAAGTGGCGTGGGCATTTTATGCATTTAGTAATTTGCCTGGAGCAGAGAGTCTAGACACCCTCCTGGGAGCATGAGGGAATGTAGCACTTTGCTATGGCCTTCAGCACTCTTTTTTTTTTTTTTTTTTTTTAAGATTTTATTTATTTATTTGACAGAGAGAAATCACAAGTAGGCAGAGAGGCAGGCAGAGAGAGAGAGGGAAGCAGGCTCCCTGCTGAGCAGAGAGCCCGATGCGGGACTTGATCCCAGGACTCTGAGATCATGACCTGAGCCGAAGGCAGTGGCTTAACCCACTGAGCCACCCAGGCGCCCGGCCTTCAGCACTCTTGAAAGAGGAAAGGCAAAGCCCATCTGGGAGACCCTGAAACCAATGGTCCCAGGAGTTCTTGGGGAAAGCACCAAAAAGCAAAGTGGAAAGTGCAGTGGTCTGGCTTCCACACCGAGGCCAGGCCTCTGCCATCCCGAGAGAAGCAGCCAGAGGCCCAGGACGGTTCCGGACCTTGCTAGCTCCCAGAGCCCCTGATGTCCTACCTGGGCAAACTAGAAACTAGTTCCGTCTCCTTGGACCTTGGCTCCTGTGTGGAGCAAGCAGGCTCCGTCACTGGAACACGGAACTAGCTCACATTTAAGAAGGACTGCCTATGTGCCAGGAGCCAGAGCACACATTCAATCATTTCTTCTTTGTGTCAGCCCTGTGAGGTAGGTAGTATCAGTAGATTTCACTGATTTTAAGGTGTGAATTTTTTCCTATTTTTTTTTTTAAAGATTTTATTTTTATTTGTTTGACAGAAATCACAAGCAGGCAGAGAGGCAGGCAGAGGGAGAGGAGGAAGCAGGCTCCCTGCTGAGCAGAGAGCCCAATGCGGGGCTCGATCCCACGACCCTGAGATCATGACCTGAGCCGAAGGCAGAGGCTTTAACCCACTGAGCCACCCAGGCGCCCCTTTTCTTTCTATTTTAACATTCTTTTATCGGGACGCATTGTGTAATGGATGAGAAAGCATATAAGTCAGGACTCGATTTATAGTTCTAATTCTTTCTCAGTGGCGCGTAAATCGGTGATACGTTAGATTCAGTGAGGAAACCGAGGCCCAGCTGGGAAAAATAACTCGCCTGAGACCATACAGCTAGAAAATGGACTCTAATTCAGGCTGTTTTTAGAGTGGAGTTTCTTGTAATGAGCTCCATCTCCTGGTTCCTCCCCTTACTGACTGTGTGACCTTGGACAAGTTCTTAACCTCCCTGTGCCTCAGTTTTTTCTTCTGTCCAATGGTGATAATAATAGTAACTGCTTCATAGGCTTGTAGTTAAATAAGTTCATACATGTAATGTTCTTATGATAGTGCCTGTCATATGGTATGTCATAGCTATGACTAATAGCTAAATAAAATTTAGCTATTAGCTTTAATTATTGTAAAGAGGAAACCAGCATCACCGGCTCTGAAGAGAAAGCCTTTTTTCAGTCAGAAAAAGGCTAGAACTAGTGAAAGAATACGTTCACCAGCAAATCCCTAAAATCGTCTTGGCTTTGGGAGAGACGTGTTTTCTCCATCTGGGAAAATGTGCTTTTCTTTTCCCTAAAACTGAGGGACGAGGTCAAAGTGAAATGGGAGAGAAGCTGAGGGAGTGGTCGTTACCGGCCAGGGAGAAGGGACAAGGGACAGAGGGGAAGCTGGGGTGTGCTTGAGGAAGCCGGTGTGGCCTCCACGCAGGGAACAGTGACAACAGCGGGGGTGATCTCTTGACCCACACTACAAAACGCCTTCTGCAATCACAGTCCATCAGTAAGTCATGGCGTCAATTTGGGGGATCAGAACCAGCATCGTTAGAAAGACAATAGAGGGAAGGGAAGTGGGCACAAAGCAAGGCAAGTACTAGAGGGTCAGGTGTAATAATAAGCAGCATTTTATGAAATTCGGGTTTCAGTTAAGAACGAATAGGTGAGTGTAACGCGTTCTGACGTATTTCTCTTCATGGGACTCAGTTCACAAGTTTGAAAGCCATGGGACTAAAGATGTGATTAGACATTGGCCAAAGAATAAATGCCCAGTATAAATTTAAAGTAATGTGCTTTATAGATACTAAATTATATATAATTATATACAATTATATAATTTAGTATCTATAAAGCACATTACTAATGTGCTTAGCCAATGTCTAATCACATCTTTATATATATTATTATATATAATTATATATAATATATATAATTTAGTAAGTTATATATAAACATATAATTTATTAATTTATTTTTATTATTTATTATTTATATATAATTATATATAATATATAAATGGCTTATATAAATATATATTTATATATATCATTTATATAAATGATTTCATTTATATATTTATGTAAATATATAAATGACTGCTGGAGATTTGGAATTATATATGTTATATATAATTATGTATATAATTATATAGTATATATAATTTAGTAAATTATATATAATACATAATTTAATTTATTATTATTTATCAAATTAAATTATTTATTAATATATAAATTATATATTTATACATATAAATATTTATACATATACAATATATACATACAAATATTTTATATATATAGTATATATAACAACTAGGAGCCCCTGGTTCCACGTGAGTGCAGCTTTCTGAAAGCACAGGTCTGACCCCTTATAAGACCCCTGTAGATTAGTCCAGCCTTCTTCCTCTCTTTGCCTTGAGGAGACGCACTGCCCCCCAACCCCATCCTGGCGCTGATTCTGCCTCCCCTTGGCTTGGCCTCTGTTGCTTTAGACCTAATTCCAGCCCTTCCCCTCCCACCCCATCCCTTCTGATGACCTACTGATCCCAGCCCAACCTGCCCAGGCCAGGCTACCTCTTATTGATCCACGAAGCCTGGTACTTCCACACAGGATGCCCTGTCACTTTGGGAGGCTGACTGCCTTCTTTCGTGTTTTCATGAACGTAACTCAAGTATAAATAACAAAGAGGTGGAGAAGCCATGCTCCTCGGGAGTGACATTAACTCAAAGCCCATGGGGGCCTGAGTCCGAACCGCTTGACTTAACACTCACATCTGGGGTTGGGTCAGAGTGGATCCTACACCTCGAACCAGCTCTCTGATGGGAACCACACAACACAGCTGTGCAAAAATAGGCCTAGCCTTATTCATACTTTAAAGTGACTTGGGGTGCCTGGGTGGCTCAGTCGGCTAAGCCACTGCCTTTGCCTCAGGTCATCATCCGAGGGTCCTGAGACTGAGCCGGGTGTCCGGCTCCTTGCTCAGTGGGGAGCCTGTTTCCTCCCTCTCCATCTTCTGCTCCCCTCGCTTGTGCTCTCTCTCTCCCCCCTTCTCTGTCAAATAAATAAATAAAATCTTTTTTTAAAAAAAAGTGACCAGTGGTGGGGATTAAGTCTTCATCTGCCCCCAGATCAAATTAACATTGTTTTAAAATGTGCACATGCAACATGATATTAAATGACGGCCGGGGATTTGGAAGAACCTTTCACTGGAACACAGAACAAGGCCAAGTGCAACTGGTGTGAAGCTAGTCTCATCAGGATACAGGGCCTGGCTTTAGCTATCTCCTCCTCTCCTTCTGAGGCCATGTCAGACTGTACTATTCCGGCCCCATGAACTTGTGTTTTCCAACTTAGTTCTATCTTTTAGGTAAAACAGTTACTACTAATTATCAATTAACAGTGGAAGGAGACCCCATAAGAAAGAGCAGTGAAATCTTATCAGTCTATCAAGTTGGAGGTTATTGGTCCATCTTGCAAAAGGTGAATAAAATACAGACATTCGCAGATTCAGAATAGTCCACTAAAATCCTCCTATGATTAAAGAAGGTACCAACTGGACATCACTGAGCATGACACAGACTTCACGGGCAAGAATTCCCATAATGGAGGCATTTGAAAACGTAGCTGCTTTTTATAAGCCCCCGTTGCCTGTAATTCAACTAATGACTATCTAATGATTACTTTTTGGTCACTGGTACATAATTAACTTTTTCCCATTCACTAGTTATCCCTTGAGTAATATGAAATAGGAAAAAAAAAATTTTAACTTCCAGAAAATATTTCTTGCTTTTTCTTTATAAGAGAAAGTTCATTTTTAAATAAGCATTTATTTATTTTTTAGAAGATCTTATTTATTTATTTGTCAGAAAGAGAGAGAGAGCACAAGCAGGCAGAGATGCAGGCAGAGGCAGAGAGAGAAGTAGGCACCCCCTGAGCAAGGAGCCCCATGCAGGGCTCGATCCCAGGACCCTGGGATCATGACCTGAGTTGAAGGCAAACGCTTAACCCAGTGAGCCACCCAGACATCCCTTATACAAGCATTTAAAAATTTCCCTGTGTGTATAGGAATCTAACTATTGAATGCATTGAGAAATGAGTTTATTACTTCTTCAGTCCTGTGAGAAAGGCAGGCCAGAGTTGGCAGCTGGTGGGAGGAAAAGTTTGGCTAAATCCCTGTGTTCTGAAGGGATAAACAGCAAGCTGCTTCCAGGTTTAGGCTGTGCCCCCAGGAACTGAGCTGGGAGGTGATCCGAATGCTCCTTCATGGCCTTTTCTGGAACTTCTTACTTACAAGCTCAGTTGGTGCCTGCAGCAGAGTCTTTGGGATTTCTCTGGAGGTGACAATCTCTGTCCTTTGAGGGTTTTATTTGTTGAAATGACCAGAAGTCTGTTGAAGTCAGATAGGGTGAATCAGGTCAAGTGAGTTAAAACAACTTATGACTTTGAAGAGTTTTTCTCCTCAAGCTCAACAGCAGACCCTATAGGAATGAATACACCTTCTCATTAAGGTACATGGAACATGGTCCCGGGAGAGGGGAAGGGAAGAAGTGAGGAAAATATGAAGCTTAATGGCATAGAGCCAGGACAGGAGCTAATAAGGTCAACATCACCTTTTCTAAGTGTTTGACTTTAAGGCTTATCAACAAGGGACAAATGGAAGAAAGGAATGCATTTCTGTTTCCTCTAATGAAAGCCAAATTCCAGCACAACCCAAAATTCTAGAACGGAGAGCCAGAAAGATCTCCCAACAGCATTCCATTCTGTGGGTAATTCCTCCTCCTCCTCAGTATTGAAGAACAACCAACCCAGACTGGGGGAAGGGCAATGGAAGAAGACAAGGAAAATTCAGTCCTTTCTCTGTTGACATAAGTCACACATGATGTAAAAAAGGAAGAATTAGGAACCCAAGATGATAAAATTAAAATCTGGCAGTAAGAGATAAACCCTATTAATATGTTTTAGTGTAACTTCTTCAAAATGTTTATATATCTCATCAGTATGTACAAATGTATATTGTTATGTCTACCTAGATACACATATAAGATGTATTTTCCTCCCAGATGGCATTGCTTTGCTTTCTATTAACAAGAAAATGTGAATATTTTGCATGTCAGTGTAATTTTAGGTGGTTATTTTGCAGTATTTTCACAGACAGATGATTGTTTAACCAAATCATAATCTTTTAGACATTTACTTTTTTTTTTTTACAGGTTTTTCACTATTCATGCATAATATATAAGGTATCCCTAACTCAGTCAGATAGCTCTAAGCATTTGTCCAATTTCTTCCTTCCCACAGTGAAAAGTCTATTGCTTTTTCTCCTGATAGAAACTGCACATAGCCATTGCCAAAAAAAAAGAATTCAAACACTACGTTGAGGAGAAAACTAGAAGTCCCTGAAATCCACCTTTCCCAGAGAATGATTATTAGCATTTCAATGCCTATCCTGTCCTGTAATTCTTTGTGTTATGTGCACAGATGTATAATTTCACAGACATGTACCTGCACACACTTGTACACACAACGTGTAAGAAGGCATTTTTAAAGGGATTGGTGATATATGATTCTCTGTGTCTTAGTAATTCACATAATGGAAGTTCCTCCAGGTCAAGTAGAATATATAGATCATTAAGTTTTAATTCTTGCATAATAGTCTGCTGAAAGTATTATCATAATTCATTCTGCTATTCTTTTATTAATGAACTTTTGATTACCTACTAACTTTTTATTATTAGAAATAATGCTGCAATAATCATATAGATATATGTATATCCTTGAATACACACACCCACTTATGTACTAGAGCACTTACTTCTATAATGTAATATAATATAATATATAATATAAATTCCCAGGAGTAGGATTGCTGGGTTGAATTGTATATGCATTTACAGTTTTTAATAGAGATCATGAATTGCCTTCTCCCATTTCTGCCAGTGATGTCTGAGCATGCCCTTGCCCTGCTCCCATTTCTGCTAATAATAGGTGCTATTATTAAACTTTTATTTTTGCTACTATGATGGGTATTATCATGGCAATTTTAATTTCCATTTCTCTGCCTCCTGGGGGAAGGGTGAACATTTTATCATGCTTGCTCTTCTGTCAATTGCTTATTCATGTCTCCAGCACATTTTGCTATTGGGTTGATTATCTTTATGTTATAAATTGTGAGGGAGCTTTTCATATAGCATAGATAGTAATTTTTTATCTATCATTTGAATTTAAAATATTTCCCCTAACTTGTTTGTCTAGTGACTTTGACTTTATATTTTTGCTCTATCAGTAACACCTTAAAGCTTTAATACCTTAACATTTTAAGTGTGTATGTATGATATATATTTGATATACGTATATATGTCATATGTATTTATCACATATCCTGTCTTAGTTTAAAATATTTCTCTAATATTTCTCCAATTCATAAGTGTACTGAAAGTACTCTAATTTTTTTTATAAAACCGTTGATATTCATTTTTAATTTCTACTCAGGATTTTATTTTTGAAATTAATGTAAACGGTGTAAAGGAGAGACCTCAAATTTATTTATTTTGTTTTAGGAATATATCCAATTGTGGTGAGACTGTTAATTAAATTTTCCAGAATAGAATACACACCAGTACATACATGTGCATGCCCACCGACACACACACACACACAGAGAGATACCTAATTCTGAGCTCTCTATTATTTTTACTGACTTTTTAGTACAGTGCTAGGCCACCCTGTAATTTTTCTTATTATAGTGGCTCTTAAGTAATTTTAATGTAGTATTTTTATGCTGCCATTCTTTATTCATCAGTTTAAGAGCATTTTATCCAATTAAAATTACCACTGGGATTCTACTGGGGTTGTACTAAACTTATATATTATCTTCAGGAGAACAAAACTTTTTTATAATACAGAGTATTCCTTTTCAAGAACCTAGTGTAGACTTCTACTTGTTCAGATCATATTTTTGCCCTCTAGTATGATTTTTTAAATACAGATCCTATTCCTCTCTTGTATAATTCATTCCAAATTCATTTTTGTCAGTATCACGAGTGGAATATTTTTCTCATTTCCATCTTCATATGGAGCTGCTCACCTAGAAAAAACTAATAATTTTATATATTTCTTTTATAGCTACTTCATTTATCAAATTCTTTTATTACTTTTGCTTATGTTTCACTAGAGTGTCTTGGTGACATCACGTATGAAATGATAGTATCAGCCAGAAATTTCACTTCTTTCGATATTTACATAGTGCATTTCATGTTTATTGCATTCATTAGACCCTCCAAACAGTACTCAATAATAATGGTTGATCATAAGCATTCCCGTCTTGTTCTTGATTTTAATGGAAATAGCTTTAACCACTTGAATACAAATCTATTAGTCGCATTTTTTTTAAAGGTTTTATTTATTTGACAGAGACACAGAGGGAGGGAACACAAGCAGTGGGGAGTCGGAGAGGGAGAAGCAGGCTTCCCACCTAGCAGAGAGCCCGATGTGGTCCTCGATCCCAGAACCCTGGGATCATGACCTGAGCGGAAGGCAGCCGCTTAAGGATGGAGCCACCCAGGTGCCCCTATTAGTCACATCTTACCAGTTAGCTTACATGGCAGCAAAGCAACTCAGAAATATGGAGGCCTTGAGCAATGCAAGTCTATTTTTAGCTCACATCACCTACTGGCTACTCATAGGTTGTAGTCCTGCTCTTTCTGGATCTAAACTAAAGGTGGAACATCTGTCTGGGATCTGCCATTCTGTGAAAGACGAAAAAGAGCAGTGGCCATACCACAAGTTGATCCTTAATGCTTCCGCCCAGAAGGAACATACATGGCTTCCAGTCACATCCATAGACCACAGCAGGTCACAAGGCCAAGCCTAATGTCAATGTTGTGGAGGGAGGGCCGCAAACAACTGGAACTAATAATACAATCTACCACAGTCTGGCCCCGGGTCAAAAACATTTTCTTTTCTTCTTTCATTCACAAGATAAAAACATCTGTTTTCCCCCAAGAAAAACCCCTAAAACATCCTAGCCAGTTCTGAATGACGAGACCGTTCAGGACTTTATAATATCCCTCCTATCCTATTTGGATGGGGTTCCTCTTGATCTTGAAACCAAAATGGGACAAAAAAAGAGCATACCCTCTACTATCCCCAATGGGCAATGGTAGAAAACAGAGGGGGAAGAACCGAAGGTACACAGTAGTCACCGATGCATGGCAATTCTGAAATTCCACAAAGGAAATGCTGCAAGGACCTCATTGAGGTTTTGATTTGTATTTGCCTGATGCAGAGTGATTTTGAGCACTTTTTCATGTGCCTGTTGGCCATTTGGATATCTTCTTTGGAGAAATGTCTGTTCATGTCTTCTGCCCATTTCTTGATTGGATTATTTGTTCTTTGGGTGTTGAGTTGGATAATTTCTTTATAGATTTTGGATACTAGCCTTTTATCTGATATGTCATTTGGAAATATCTCCTCCCATTTTGTCCGTTGTCTTTTGATTTTGTTGACTGTTTCCTTTGCTGTGCAAAAGCTTTTTATCTCAATGAAGTCCCAATAGTTAATTTTTGCCCTTGCTTCTCTTACTTTTGACAATGTTTCTAGGAAGAACTTGCTGTTGTTGAGGTCGAAGAGGTTGTTACCTGTGTTCTCTAAGGATTTTGATGGATTCCTATTTCACATTGAGGTCTTTCATCCATATTGAGTCTATTTTTGCGTGTGGTGTAAGGAAATGGTCCAGTTTCATCCTTCTGCAGATGGCTGTCCGATTTTTAAAGAGGGATTCCTTGATGAGTCCTAATCTCTGCTCCCTACAAATACTGTCCCAGGTTGTTGTTTTCTAGCTGAGAGGCTCTGTCCTCTCAGAGGTCTTTCTATTTCTGTTATTTCTCTTGGTCATTCTTAAAGGATGTTAGATATTGTGTCTACCCTTGGGGCTCAGCACCTTTTCCCCCTTATTCTTGCTCTCTGTCCGAAGAAGCTTGGAGATTCCAGAATTGTTTCAACTCTGGAACAGCCCATGGCCACTGGGGATTGGTGGTTCTTTTAGTAGTACATCTTCCCCCAAAATGTTGCCCTATTTTCTCTTGACTTTGTTTGGAATAATTTGAGCTTATGAACTCCTGTAGGGAAATCATGAAATAGTCATTCTTGGCTGAGCCATCCTTTCCAACTGTGTGCTACCTTCACTGAATCAGAAGCTTTCACAGAAGGCCTAATGGCCCTAGTCTTGATTTGGTTCTTATCACACAGCTCTCTCAGTTGGCCCTTGTTGCTCAGAGTCCTTCTCAGTTTGATTTTATACCGGTTGGAGATAATGAACATTTCCATTTTCCAATCATGCTTGCAAACCAGCCAATTCTTTCCTAAGTTTACCTCCTCCTTGTAATAATTTAACACACCCAGACAATAGCAACCAGTACATACTAATAGCATTTTACTCCCAAACTTTTCATATAAATTCATAAGCTCATTTGGTACATTCTCTGCTTTTGGAGACACCCTTGGTTATAATATTGAGAATGGCCACTACATCACACAGACCATCTTTCCAGCCTCCACTGACAATTTCATTGCCATAACTGCCTGGCCCCGAGAGCCAATACCCTGTAATTTAAGTCTTCTTTGTTGATTGCTTGTTGTTTTGTTTGTCTGTTTTTGGCATCATTCTACTCCTGGTCATAACTTTCATATTATTTTGATTTGGCTGTTATGTTGTGATAATAATAAAATCTCAGTGGCTTATAACAAAGAGCAGAGTTTTATTTTTTTACTTCCTAACAGATAGGCTGTGGGTAAACTGTGGCTCTGCCCTTTTATCTTTTTATTCTGGGATTCAGTCTAGGGATCCAGTATTCCACTGACATTTGCCATTTTTTTAAAGAGAGAAAACAGCAATAGTCAGTTCATACAGTGGTCCTGTATCATCTATCCATCATCACACCACATGCATCAGCTCCACAGTGACATACATCCCTTCCTCTCATAGTCATTGCTTTATTCAAAGTAGATAAAATGGCCAAAACCTAGCGCCATGATGTCACAATGTCAGTGGGGCAGGGAAGAGTAATCCTTTTGCTTGGAAGGCAACAAATAATTAAGAACAAGATTATTGTCTACCATAGCATTTCACCATTTAGATTTATATTTGCTGCTACTTTTCCATGTACAGTCTTTGTCTATAATCTGAGTAGTTTCCTTCTATTCCTATTTTACTCTGTGTGTGTGTGTGTGTGTATTTTAAGAAAGCATTGCTGAATTTATCCAAAGCTTTCCAGCATTCATTGATATGATGGAATGCTTTTTCTCCTTTAATTTGTTGATGTAATATTTACCAATTTCCCCATGTTTAACTATCCTTTAATTTCTGGAATAGACTGTACTTGGTAACTATGGACTATTCTCTTGATAGTCCAATGACTACCATTTAATAAAATGTACAGTGTTTGCAACTGTATTCATTAGTGTGATTAGTTGATAATCTTTTTTGGTTCAATTTCAGGCTTAGGTATTAAATTATACTAGCTTCATAATGTGAATTGGGAAGTTTTTAACCTTTATTTTTATAGATTACAATCTTTTATTGAATTATCCATTCTTTAAATCTGTCTAGAACTCAGGTTTGAAATGACCTGATCTTGGTGACTTCTAAAATGATTATTTGTTAACCATATATCAAACATTTGATGATAATTGATCTATTAAAGTTTTCTACTCCTTCTCTGGTCACTTCTGGGAACTCAAAAGTTATAAAAAAATCTTTATCGTAGGTTCTCAAATATGTTATCAAAGAGTTGCATGTACATTTTATTGTATTTATTTTATATCTGTGATTATGTCTTGCTTATTCATTCCAAACTTGTACCTTCTCACATTCTTTTTTATACTCACACCTGTGAGTCACATACTTTTTTTATTGATAAAAGTAGCTCCTGAATTTAGTTCTCCTTTTACTATTATTTTGCTTTCTGATGAAGTAATTTTAGCTGTTGTCTTTATTCATTTTTTGTTTATTTTCCAGTTTCTTAAGAAAAGTGCTACCTTTGGGCAAATGTCTTATCTTCGTAAAGAAGACTATTACAACTATAAATTCTTCTTTAGCAGTCTCTCATTTCTTATGTTATAAATAGACCCATTTTCATTACTTTCTCGGTAGTTTGTTATAACAATTTAATCACTGTCCCACACCTTTTATCTTCAGAGTCATTAAAATTAAGCTTAAAAGTTCCCTTTCTGTTCATTTCCTCTACTCCCATGACTTAAACTACTACTTTTAAATGGGTGGTTTCCAAATTTCCCAGAGGCTACAGTCTCAGACATCTGACATGCCAACGGATATAACTAGCTCAGTTTGCTTGACCCTGGTGATATTTCTTTAAATCAACAATAACAGGGGTGCCCAGGTGGCTCAGTGGGTTAAAGCCTCTGCCCTCGGCTCAGGTCATGATCCCAGGGTCCTGGGATTGAGTCCTGCATTGGGCTCTCTGCTCAGCGGGGAGCCTGCTTCCTCTTCTCTCTCTGCCTGCCACTCTGCCTATTTGTGATCTCTCTCTTTCTGTCAAATAAATAAAATCTTAAAAAAATATATTTTTTCTCCACCATAACTATATTTATTTGTACCACTATCCATGTAGTTGTTCAAGCTAAAAACTTAGAATTCATCCTTGGCCTCTCCCTACTCCCATATTCAATCAAACACCAAATCCTGATTATTTTACCTTCCAAATAGTTTGCCTTCAGCCCATCTTCTCAGTTGCTGCTGTTGCTGCCCCAGTTTTAACCCTCACCATCCATAGCAGATTAGTACAAAGGTGCATGACTTTCTATCCTTCTTTCTGCTGCCGGCCCCATCCTACCCCAAACATATCCTACAAAAGTTCTAGATTAACTTATTGAAAATGTGAGTCTCACCATATAGTATCCTCACTTAAATATCCTTCAGTGTTCCCTATTTCTAACACAAACTCAACATAGCCTATAAGGTGCTATAGATCCTCAACTAAAGAGAAAAGCAACTAACAACACTAACAGCGTAGTATGATCCGTGTAATGAGTTACTGTATTAATGACCTTCTGTATTTAATGACATACGGAGGGCACTGGGTAGAGAAAATGACTAACACATATTCTCTGCCTACTCTTCACCAAGCCCTATGCTAGGGTTTTATAATCTCATTTAATCATTATGCTGGTGTGGTGGGCAGATAGGAATGCATCCAGGTGCAAAAATTAGAATATCTCACCAGTGACAGCTTCAGCCACAATGGCGGTTAATTTTCTTGTTTTACATTAAACCTAGAAGTTGGTGTCTCTGGCCAGATGATGCCATCAAAGACTCCTAGACTTTTCCATTTTTCTGTTCTGCCATATCTAACGTGTTGGCTTTTCATCCTTATGTTGTTTCCTCATGAATGTAGGGTGGATAGTGAAGCCCCAGGTTTCAGAGAGAAAAAGGAAAAGCGGGGACACCAGCGAACAATTCCTCTGACCCTAACCCCTTTAAAAGGAAGAAAACTTTCCCACAAGTCCCAAGAAGTTTTCCATTTACTTCTCATTGGCCACAACTGCTTACCTGGCTACTACTATTTGCAAGGGAGATGAGAGAGCAAGAATTTAGGGAAGAGGGGCCGAGGACAGTGGCTCCCCACATTTCATTGTCTCCCATATACAGGGAGGTTAATGTTGCTCAAAGTCCCTACTGCTGGTAAGTGTGGATTCTGGATTAGTAATTGAGTTTCGTTTCCGAAGTTGGTACCATCTTCCCTACACTTGGGTTCCCTCTTCTTTTACTTTAAGACTAGACTTTCAGATACATAGATATGGTTAAAAGACAGTGCTTGGTACCTGCTCTTTTCCCAAAGTCACACCACAATATGTTCTCAGGCATTGGATAGAACCACCCTGGAATGTTCAAAAGATGAAACCACCCTTCTGCCTCTTTAATAAAGCCACATGTAAATTGTTCCTTTTGTAAATGGAAACATTAGGGACTACACTAGGACTGTTTTAGATTAGCTCTGAAGTGTAGTACTTAAAAAGTAATCCCACTCAAAGTATTGAAACCAGTATAGCCCATGTTCTCTAGCCTTCCTGCTACCCACCTGAGAAACCTTGTCAGTTTCATCATTTAGTTGTGAACAAGGTCCTGGAATACAGTCAGCCTGGACTTTGGATGTTTCACTTGGCCTAATGAATAGCTTGTAACTTAATTAGTAATGAAGGTTAAACCTTCACTGTTGCGGCCGGTGCGACAAATCAACCAGGAAAGGTAAGAGGATGGTGAAAAGAAATTAAGAGACAAAGAGATGGGGGCAGGAGGGACACTGGGGAGGATGTCCAACAGTGCTGATTTTATTCCACATCTTACAAGCATTTATAAGGCAGACTGTAAGACCCGCGGATCCCCTTACCCAAGAATTCAACACTGCCACAGGATGCAAACAGCAAGAGGTTCTTTATTGTAGCGCAGGCGCCTGCGGGTGGTCAGCAGCTCCTGCTAGCTGAGCACACCAGGCTGGGGTGGTGCAGGATTTTTATAGACAGGTACAAACAAGTTTTGGATGGGGCAGGGCTGATTGGCTGACAATTTGAACATTTGAAAAAGGCATACTTGGTGTTTGCGGATTGGCTTTGGAGGACCCGCGCCCGAAGAAAAAGGAGGGAAGGGGGAGTGAGGAGGGGGAGTTGGACCTTATTACTCAGCAGAGATGCATCCTGCCTACGTGACTATGTGGCCCCCTGCCTATGCCTCGGCTATTAGCAGAAGGTATCTTGTTCAAACAGGAGACCAGTGTCACACCCTAAAAGCCAAGCGGTTACAAGAAGGCAAAAGAGCAGTTAATTAGTTAACTGGGGGAAGGGTCTTTCACAGACCACAATAGGAGTAATACACCAGTACCTAGTCAGATGACCGCAAGTTTCTATAACGAGTTTACATTAACTACAAGCAAACCTCCTTATGTCACGTAGTCTCGGCTAAAGCCATTAGCAAGACAATCAACCAGGTAGTGGGTTATGGGAGGTACAGGAACAACAAGGACCAACTAAGAATTCATGACCCTGACCACATTGTTCCCTTCTGTGGGGAGAGCATGTGGGAAGTCACATAGGCGAGCGCACGACACATAGAACAGACCTTTTCTCAGTGTTACTCAACTTTCCCGTCCTTAACCCCTTGTCAAGGTGTCCGGACTTTGAAGGAGACACAAGTCAGGGCCTGGTTTGATCCTCAACTCCAACCACACTGTAGCCTCCAACACTTCACTAATACACCAAAGAAAAAAATTTTAAATACCTAAGGAGCATGTCCATCTCAACAGGAAATTTCTGAGGGAAAATCTGCATCTGAAATTGTATTATCTTATGCTTCTTTCGTCTTTGCTTTAATAAATGGAAAGCCATGAGACAATAGTCCAGTTTTTTTGCCTTTGTATGACTGGGAGTCAAATCTTTATTAGTTATTGTGCAATGATTATGACATCACCATGGAAAGATTATGACTTAAGGTCATAAGAAGGGGAAGAGGTATATGTAAACAGCAAAAACATAAAATGTGAGCTCCACTGGAAATCATTCTTCCCTGACAATAATTCTAGTTCCACCTGCTGAAAACTAATTTTCTATAAAAATGAGCTGCAGGCAACTTAACATTCAAGGTTACCTAGAAAGTCCTCAGGAACTTGTAGATGGGAAATCTCCCCCCCCCATATCTCAAATCTTTTTCTTGAAGCAACCTAATCTTAGTCATGAAAATGGACTAAAAAGACCCACATCCATCAACAAAGGCTGGATAATCAAGACCATTCATGCTACTCTTGGGGCACCATTAGGTTGAAAATTACTGCATTGTTTCCAGCCTTACTAATAGTTTTAATAATGTTCTCATTTTTTTTTTCAAACTTAGATAATTTTCCTATGATGGAAGTGTATTACTGTTGGAGAAATAAAATGCCTTGCATAAAAAATTTCTGTTTCACACAGGAGAAGGCCATTTCATTACAATCTTTTTCTGCCCAAATCATTTGAAAGATTGAAGTCTCTGTTGTTAGGCGATTTTTCAGATGAGAAAAACTTTAGAAAATGCAATTAAAACAGGCGCATATATAATATGTAAAATCTTGAGACTCTCTGTAACGTGTGGTATGGGGAAGAAAGAAACACAACATTTCGGAAGCAAATCCCACAGCATTCTTCAAACTTAGTTTGTGCCACAACAAAATGTTGCTATAGAAACGCTAAATCCCCAACAGAATTCCTGGAAGTTAAAGATCGGCCTGCAGACTTGTTTCCAGATGATGACTTGCTCGCTTGTTAAATAAAACTTAGCATTTATCGCATGGGAGATTTCATCTCAAGATATACTATAAAATTACTGAGGACTTTTAGTACAGTGCTCTCAGTGGGAAGAAAAGTATTAATATAGTAAGAGTGGCTAGTCTGGTAGATGTTCCAGACTTTTGGATTCAGTGCCTGTCTGTCTGATTAGTTTTTTCTGTCCTCAACAACACTTCCTCTAAAGAAGTAGCTCTAAAATAGGATTGACCCTTAATGACCAGATGATGGGAAATCACTCTGTTAATAGAACTGTTCATCCATCTTAAACAGGCTAAGACTTTCGGAGCACCAGTGAGGAAATCACATTTTCCTGTAGACAGTTCGGGGGGCTCTCTTTAAGAGTAATTTTCCCCCAGTAATTATACAGCAGTTTGCTCTCACAAAATGGACTGATTAATTAGGAAGCAGCTAAATGAGTTCTTTAAAAATGTCTAAAGATGTTCTTCTTCTTTTCTAATCCTCCTCAATCAAACTGACAGCTTTTTTTAATCCCCTTAAATAGTCAATGCATAACAATTACATTGGAACTCAGAGAATTATCACTGACCTTAAATCCCTTAAAGAAGAAGAGCAGTTAGATTATGTAGGAGTATCCTATTCATGGGGTTCTGCTGGCGGATGTTCTCCCCTCCACTTCTCCCCCATTAGATACCACCCACTTCTCTGCCTTCCTCTTATCCTATTGTTTTACCCCATTTGATGGCTTTGACCACTTTAGGAGAAAAACCAGTCCATCTGGGGAGGGGCGGTATTTGTCCTCAGGAAGGGAGCATAGCCTTCCACTGAGATAATCACTTCCTTCCTTGACAGCCCTTGCTCACAATCACAAAATATCCAACTTTTAATACATGTATGTAAATACAGTAAAAGGCAATGTCGTCTCTTGTGCCCTTAAAAAGGGAGGAGTCCCACTCCAGTAGAGCGGGTCGTATATAGTGACTTCCTTCCCAAAAATACAGTATTGAAAGTGGGGACAAAAGAGTGACTTTATAGTGGAGAAAGCTGATCAATTCTACTTCAAGCCACATAATCAAGGTCAGTATCAATAATCAAAAATCACATTAATAGTATGTACTTTTTAAAAAGATTTTATTTATTTATTATTTGAGATAGAGCAGGTGAGAGAGAGCAGTCTCAGGGGAAGCAGCAGAGGAAGAAGGAGAAACAGGCTCTCTCCACTGAGCCCAACGTAGGGCTCGATCCCAGAACCCTGGGATCATGACCTGAGCCAAAGGCAGATACTTCACTGACTGAGTCACCCAGGTGCCTCAGTAGTATATACTTCTGATATGATGAGATGAAAAATGGCACTATACCTCTGTGGTCTTCCTCCCCAAAGCCTATAACCCTATGCAGTCATGAGAAAAACATGAAATAAATCCCAATAATGGGGCATCCCATGATGTGTATAACCAGTACTCCTCAGAACTATCAAGGCCATCAAAAACAGGGCATCTCAGAAACTGTCACAGCCAAGAGGAGCCTGAGATGACATGATGACTAAATGAAAAGTGGTATCCAGGGGCACAAAAAGTACATTAGGTAAAAACTAAGGAAATCAGAGAAAACTATGGACTTCAGTCAATAGTAATGTTCCAATATTCATTCATTATTTGCAACAAATGTACCACAATGTTGTGAAACTTTAATAATAGGGAGACTGTGTGCCAGCTGGTAAATCTTTGTACCATCTGCTCATTTTTTTTTTTTTGGGTCAGTGTAAAACTTCTATAAATAATCCCTATAAATAAAAATAAGGGAGAGAGAGAAACGGCTGAAGTGCATGGGGGCGGCTAATGAGGTATACAAAGCCCAACATTTGCTGTCATTGAATTTGGGCACCAAAGTGGGACTCTAGGAGAGATGCAAGGCACAAAGCTCCACTGGGATCCTGGACTGGCTGAGGTGGACTGGCCCTAGGTAAGCATAAGAAGCACAGGTTCTTCCTCTCTGTAACTCCAAGCCCCGTTCAGCACCTCCAACGCGAGCACTGATGTTCTGACGCTGCACTAAAGTTCTGTAGGTACACTAGCTCATAGCCACCAACCTTATTGTACAGATGAGAGAAACTGGGGCACAGAGTAGTTAAGGAGCTTCCCCTGAGACACCCAGCTTGTACCACACTGTGCGCTACCACCAGCAGACACATAAGCAATGCTGGTAGTATGACCGGCTCTTCTGTGTCACGTTTCAGGGATGAATCCCTTGTTCTGAACATTTGAAATTCCTCAATTATATTTGGTAGACCCCATTGATCCTTGGCATCCGATGTCCAGTTCCTGGGTTTGGCTCGGGAAGGGCTCCCTGAAAATCCACGGCATGTAGCCATTTCTAATACCGCGGAGACATGGAGTAGAATTATCCTGCTGCAAGGCAGGATTGTGGAATTCCGTTTAAGAGCGGTCATTCGTTTTTGAGTTCTCAAATCTAATTTCTATTGACCTGGATCCTCAGATCCGATTCCTTGGCTGCAACCTTTGGCAGGTCAGCGTATTGATGGAGGGATGCTCCTCCATGGGAGGGTAGAGGGGTGATGGTAATGACAAACGTGTATGTGGATTTCTTACCTTGATGCTTTATTGACACGCCCCACCATATTTGTTGCATAGTCATTAAATAGATGTGAGCTCTAATTGAATACGTCCCCAAATGCTTTTCCTGCCGTTTAGACATCCTGATTTACCCGGGACAGTCTCAGCTTATGACTGTTATCCTCACATAATTACCAACCGTGCCCTCTTTCACTCTCAAAAGTGCCCATCGGAATAACTTGTACAGCCACTGTATCTATAACACAGAAATAACCTGCCACTCCCAAGCTAAAAACTCTAGAAACCATGCCAACTGCTGTTTTCTAATAGGCCTGGGACAGCTGGGCCTCTTGTTCCTAGAGCTTCGGTGGAGTGAATTCAACTAAAAAGAAAAGTGGCTGTGGAAGAAATCGTGATTTTCAGGGGTGTGATTTGTCCCTCATGCCACAGGGATCATGGTTTTGCAACCCTGAGGAATTTCAACGACATTTCTTTTGCAACCAAAGACTGTAACTCCTATGAAAAGCACACTTATTGAAAAAGGAATGTACTCTGTGACCGTTACCTGAGCTTCAAAAACTAGATGGTTGCCCTTAAGAAGTGACAGATGGCATGCTTCTCCATGAGGACGGTCAGCATGGTTGCCTGTGATGGTACACGGAGCATCAGGCATCAGTGGCTGCCCTGCTGGCCCCGGGCCAATGGCAGGAAATGCTTTAGTTCAAGTCCGATTGTCATTTCCATTTTTTTGCAGTTCGCATACTTGACATACATCCTGAATTTCTTTTCAGAGCCAATATACCTCGTCTTACGCCGAGCGTACAAAATCTGATAGTACCACTCCATCACCTAGCAACACAAACCTCTTCTACAGTTCCTTCCATTTCTTCTTCCTTCTAAATCATTTTGCTCTGTCGATCTCTTTGTCATTTATAAGGTTAACAAACTCACTGAAAATTATGGGGTTTTACTTCTAAAATCTTTGAAGCTAAGTGTCAGCTATTAATTCCTTTTATTTGCTTTCCCTCAAGAATTTGAAGATTTGTTGTAAAATTCTCTTCTCCCGCAGACACCAACACGTAGCAGCCACCAAGAAATCCAAATATTCACTCAATTCTAAGCCTCAACCAAGGTCACGGATAAAGTGTTGGGTTCTTGGTGGTAAAGGCCACTGCTGTTGACTGTAGCCAAACTAATTGTAAAATAGAGACCAAACCAAATGCTGAACATGGAAGGTGGTGATGTTGGTGCAGGTCTATGAACTTACTTAACACCACTGAACTTGACACTTAAAGTGGTCATATTGGTCAATTTTATGTTATGTATATTTTACCACAGTAAAATTTACACATCTGGAACACATCAGTAAGAAGCATTGGGAGACGAGGACCATGTGTGCGTGTGTGTGTGTGTGGTGTGTGTGCAGGTGTGTGCTTGTGTATACGTGTGTGAAGATGCTGCCTGGCTTGGTTGAAAAAAATGAAATTTTCCCAGCCAAGAATGAGAGAAAGGCAGAAGTCCCTGGACACACATGTGTCCATTGTTGGGTGGTCTAAACACGCAGTGAACTTTTATAAGGAGAGATATGGATCTCGCCTTACGGGACCATATTGGCTAAGTGCTGCCCTAGAGCTGCAAAAGACCAAGTAGACAGACATCATACTAAAGATGCAAATAGATGGTAAAGACATTCATTTATTCAACAAATATGTATCACACTCTTGCTACCATATTTTATCAAATCTCAGACAGGGTATGAATTATTAAGCCAGTGTATTTTTTTGTATATCTGAAATATCCATTTCAAGGCTCTAATACTTTCACAAATACATTGAGTCCAGGTATGATACAAAGTTACTTCCTTCACACAGAACCCAAACAAGAAAGGTGTATATAGGATCACAAACACACTCAGGAAATAAATAGAAACTCTAGCCGCAGAATGGAAAACACTTAGGAGGTAGGGGAGAAACAGCAGTTAGTGATTAGATTATGCCTAATAATTTTCCTGGAAAATAACTATTTTTTTAATGTCAAGTGCTTTTTCACACATTCAAGGAAAAGGTAGGTGGCTGAAAAATCCTAAGGTCCTATAGAAAATCTAGACATGGCATCTTCTGACTCAAAGCCCAGGGCTCCAAGGGGCACCTGGGTGACTCAGTCGGTTAAGGATCTGCCTTTGGCTCAGGTCATGAACCCAGGGTCTTGGGATCAAGCCCCACATTGGGCTCCCTGCTTAGCAGGGAGTCTGCTTCTCCCTCTCTCTCTGCCCCTTGCCCCTGCCCATGCTCTTTGTGTGTGTCTCTCTCTCTTTGTCAAGTAAATAAATATGATCTTTAAACAAACAAACAAAAGTCAAAGTTCAGGTTGCCTGAAGTCTAAATAAGTAAGCTATGCAGAAATCGGTAGAGCTACAATTGTGCTACAGGTCCCTTAATACCCATGGTAATGGGCCCCAGAGTATCAAAGTCGCTCAGGTTTATACAAGCAATCCCAAAGGCATCACGGATGATCCAATGATTAACTACACAGGCTTTGGGGTCCCACAGACTGGTGACAAAGCCAGATTTAATTACACGCCCACTTACTGGGGCTTTAGATGAGTTACTTAAAATTCACTCTTTCAACGGCACTCACCACCTCCTAGGATCACCAGGAAGGTTGAACAAATTGGTACATATGCAATATCTACCACATCATGCTGGGCACATAGAAAGTCCCTAAGATATGTTAGCTGGTATTATTAATATGTTGAGAAATTTGTTTCTTTTCATTGGTGCTGGTAAATGCCCACTAAACAAGGAGTCAGCCCTGGCTCTGACCCTGGAATAGCTAGGAGGTAGCCCAAGGTTAGTACTCCTCATCTCTGTGCCTTAATTTTTTTTTTTTTAAGATTTTATTTATTTAACAGAGAGAGATCACAAGTAGGCAGAGAGGCAGGCGGGGGTGGGGGGAGCAGGCTCCCTGCCGAGCAGAGAGCCCAATGTGGGACTCGATCCCAGCACCCTGAGATCATGACCTGAGCCGAAGGCAATGGCTTAACCCACTGAGCCACCCAGGCGCCCCCTTAATTTTTTTTAGCCGTACAGCTAGACATGGTTGCAGGTTGGTTCCTTTTATGGGCATGTTCTGTCTTCCATATCTTTCACATCATGCTTGCATCTCCCTATTCCCCACTCCTCCCTCCTGTCTCCCCATCAGACCTGCTTTACTCTAGAAGCACCAAGGCAGCTGGTTTCCTTCTCTCGTGGGGACAACCACCCTCTTCTACTCATCATTTACTCTGCCACCACTTTTTCCTTCTTCCAAGACTTATTCCACATGGCTCCCAGGATTTGCGTTTTACCACCCAGCTCTGATGACAGCTCCCTGAAGCCTGCAGAGCTCTCTTCCCAGGATGGCCTCTCTCTGCTCACAATGGCCATCCTTCCTCTTCTCTAGCAATGCTTCACATCTGTTCGAATGTCACATCTTCTTTCAAGTTTCTCCAATTTCTCTGGGACAAAGCTTTCCCTCTTTTGTGCTCCCACAGCCCTATGTTCACACTCTTTTAGAAGACTTTACTACAGTGATTTTTGTTGTTGTTGAAAGAGAGTGAGCACATGACAGGATTGGGGGGTAGGCAGAGGGAGAGAGAGAATTTTAAGCAGGCTCCATCCATGCCCAGTGCAGAGTGCAGTGTGTGGGGCTTGCTCTTACAGCCCTGAGATCATGACCTGTGCTGAAACCGAGAGTCAGATGCTTAACCAGCTGAGCCACCCAGATACCACTATAGTGATTCTTAATAGTGAAACAAGACAAAGCAAACAATATAAAGTTAAGTATTTTATTTACCTGCACAAGAACTGGAATGTAGCAGGTATTTGGTAAGTGTCAAAGAATTTTAGAAAATACTGCTATGTGACCTGATCAAAGACATGGTCCAATTATTTTAGTTTCAAGTCCATGACTCTTCCAAGTGATAAGGAAAAATGGAGGGAAACTGTGTGAGCAAAATGTTTGTAGAGAGTTAGAAACTCGAAGATTTTCTGCCCCTCATTAGGTTGAACAGGAGGTCTGTTAAGCTATGGGTGTAATAGGTGTGCAGCAGAGAGGGCAGAGTCTCCCCTCTCCTAAGGGAAACCAGTTAGCAGATGACTGTTGGACTTCAGCTATGACATGACCATCACTTTATTTTAAATTAATTTCCATATCTTATAGCTGATAATTCTACTTCCCAAACATCTCGAGGGGTACGGTCCTCCTGCTACTTATTGTTTCTGCTGATTGCAGCTTGCTTATAACATGCTTGCAATTTTAGACTGCAAACACAAATGTAATTGAGTTTTATCTACGGGAATCCTCTCAATCTTGGATTGAAAGTTTATCCCTCTAGGAAGGACTTTTTTTTTTTCCTCTGCTACATGCCCAGAAATACTATAAGGATGTGGTCACTTTATATCAATTTTTACCTTCGGAATTTCCAGGACTAGGTAGTATAAATGTGAATCCAAACCCATGTGCTAACAGATCTATAGTCACTAACTTTGAGGAGTTGTTTTTACTCACTCAGAACTTTTGCCAAGATGGACACATTAATTTCTCATCTCCCGTTATGGGAAAAATGATTTTTAGCCTACTCTCACTGAGCATTTGCATTTAAGCATTCCAGATTTATATAGCTTGATCAGTCCCATCCCTGACTTTTGCAAAGCTAAGATCTTGTTTTTGTCCCCATAGAGCCAGTGAAAGCTTGTGCCTTGTTTGAGAGATTGACAAATACCTTCTGAGTTTAGGATTTCAACTTCTTGTTTTGGACCCCCAAGGGTTTCTCTTCCTTTTCTTCATTCCCACCTTTGCATTTGAGAAAACATTTTATTTTATCCAACTTCCTTTATCCAAGTGTGTTGCAGTGGAAGAGCTTTCAAATTACCACCATAATCCTTCAAAGGTTGGCTCTTCCAGACACAATTCAGGTGGGACAAGATGGCTTGTTTTATGGTGCGTCCATACCCTGTCCCTGCAGGCAGCAACACTGTCACTGTGACTTGGGTTAAGTGGATATAGCACCTAGTTGAACAGCAAGAACTTAGGGAAATACGTTTGAGTTGGAGCAAGAAAATCACCTAAGGGGGGAAAAAAGGCTCTGAGTAATACAAGAGAGACTTTCAGATGTCACTGAAGCTAGGATAGATTTATTCCCCAACCAAAGTTGAGAAATGCTCTAAAATCTTGACATCGCAGGGGAAGGCATTTTACAAGTAGTGTTTTTCACAGGGGTGGGAGTCATCTAACTGATAGCCTCAGAATTATCTCAAAAATTTGTTTTAAAATGTAGAGTTCTGGGATTCCTGGGTGGCTCAGTTGGTTAAGCGTCTGCCTTTGGCTCAGGTAATCCTGGGGTCCTGGGATAGAGTCCCTCATCAGGCTTCCTGCTCAGTGGGAAGTCTGCTTCTCCCTCTGCCCTTCCCCCCTCACTTGTGCTCTCTCTCAGATAAATAAAATAAAATAAAATAAAATAAAATAAAAAGTAGAGTCCTGAGCTCCACTTTCAGATAATTCTGATCTAGGAGTCTGAGGTAGGACATGGAAATCTGTATTTTTAACCAGACCCCAGGGGACTCTTCATTATGCTGAAGTGGGAGAGCCCATAATGTAGAATATGCATGCTTTTTGAAGAGTATGTTGCCTTAATTTGAGAGGCCCCACTGATCCATGCTGTAGGAATAGAAGGAGCCATGCAATAGAAAATCTGCATCAGTCCTTGAGATTGAAAGGCTCTCAGTCTCTGTTGTTAAAACCAAAACTTTGAACCATTGCAGAGAGAGACATAGAGACAGACAGACAGACAGACAGAAGCCCTTTGTCATTATTCAGCAGACGTAATCCAAATACATGCCCATCCAGACACTCGTGATGACAGCCTCAGATCGCAGCAGAATTAAACAAGAGTCAGAGAAACAGACAGACCTGGGACCATAGAAGAAGAAATGCTGTAGCAAAAGCAAGACTGAAGCTTCATTCCAGGACCTCCTGGGGAGGATCTGTCCCCCATGCAATTCAGGAAGAGGTGGTCATTAGTGCCAGAATCCCACTGTATCTAAACTCATGTGTTAATTGCTGTCTATTGTATACAGCTTATTCTGTTTAACTATTACTTAACTATATCTATATATCTAGATATCTATCTAGATATATATGGAGGGAAATATATATGCATATATATATGGAGGGATAAATATCTAGATATCTGGGTATATAGATATATTTCCCTTCATTATGTGGGTTTTATCCTTATGCCTAAATTAAGTCTTCATGAAACCCAAGCTAAAAGAATACCTTTTGGAATGTTTATATAGAGATACAAGAATCAGTGTCCTGCTGCCCAGAGCAGATACATGTCACATCCACTGAGATGGCACCCAAACAGGGTCTCTGGAGCACTAACAGGAAAGAAAATATGTTACATAATATGGAGTGTGGGAGGGGAAGAGAGACCCATAATCAATAGAATTAGGCAGAGGATTAGGTTTATAAAAAAATTAATTACAATTGCAATGGTTTTAAAGGAACATCATTAAAATAAAGTATTTTAAAGAGTGACATCCATTTGGAATCATTTGGGGAAAAATTTGAGACATGCCAAATGAAGAACTTTGCCATGATTGTCACTTTAAGCACCATTTTTGGTTTACAGATTACATGCCACTTTACAGACAACGAAAGAAACATGATCCAACTGTATTATTCTGGTACCCCATGTATTAACAGTTCCATATGGTTAACATCAGTTAGCTGATTTCTTTAGAAACAATTAAAAGTCTTGCCAGATACACAAGAAGAAACCATGTGAGCATGTTTCCTGCTTGCTGGTGACAAGTAATCTGTCTCTAACAGATTACTCAGCCCACTGGGGCAGGGTCCCTCAAAGGCCAGGAAATGACGGCCCTCATCTGAGACATCCTATCTTACCACAATCCAAATTTGGCCTTTGGGCAAACAATAACGCAGGAAGAGATCTGTTTTTGTTTCTGTGGCACCAAGTGACAGTATTAAGAAGTGAAGCTCATATGAAAACCAGTTGATAAGGGTCTTAAAATCCAGTAAACCAAGGGAAAGGACTTGACAGTAAGTCCAAAGAATGTGGACCCATTTTGAAATATTGGTCAGCATAGACTAGATTTTGCTGCAGTAACATCCATCCCCAAATCCTAATGCATTATGATCCTAAAAGTTCGTTTCTCATTCATGTTCTCAGTTGGGGTGGGGAAAGTCAACTCACTGTCAAAGTCATCACTCTGAGTTTGAGACTGATCAAGAAGGAAAGCATGAGAAGATCTAAGATACTGTGTCCTTGAGAAGGGGCTCTGCTTCCTGACTTGCTGTCCCCATCCCAGTCCTGGGGAGAGGAACTATAGAAACTCCAGGTGGGTCTAGGGGATCAGAGGACAGAGAGACATGCACATAACTTCAGGGCTGGGGGCAGTGGGAGAAACACAGAGCAAGCCTGGGAGAGTTTCCTGGCCCTGAGTCTGGCCTTTGAACAGTAGACTCAGCTGAGGGAGGTGCCTAGGCATAAGGACAGGTGGCTGTCTGAATAGACTCTTGATAGGAGGCCACTTGGGAAGGAGGGTCTCTTAGTAGAGGCGAGTACAGACAGATGGAGATGGAAGGTGGAGGATAGCCACTTCCCCTCCCTTAACCTTTGTATTTCAGCACTTTGGAAACCTTCAAACTTAACACAACCTAGGGATTGGGGAAGGGTCCTCAGTTAATGGAGATTAAGCATCTACTTTTGGGCGGGAGAGAGATTTGCAATATAGGTTTTACCCTTTCACCAAAATTCCTTCTAAAACTCCACCTCTCCCCATCCTTGGAGAGGAAGCATTTGAGAAACCAAGTGTCATCCTAAAAGGTTGGTTTTCTGGAGTGGAATTCTATTCTCTAGAATTGCAGGTGATGTAAAAAGACTCAAGAAACAGAATCAGTTCAGGCTCAGCTCCCAAAACCCTGCCTCCTCTGGTTCTTTCCACTGTTCTTCTGGCTCAGATTCCCCATGGAGCTGTCTCCACCGCATCTCTTTCCTGACTTCTCCTCATTTGTCTTTCATGAATTCTGCTCCCCTCCATCTGTAGAGCACCAGAAAGAGACATATCCATGAGAGATCATTTAAGATCACATCTGCTTGTCTCTTCTCTTTGATGCAAGGGACAAGGAGAGAGGACAGGTTCATCCCACTTCTTTTTTTACCCCTCACCACAAACACCTTTATTGCCCAGACTGGAACTGGCAAGCCAGACCTTCCTTTGTAAGCAACACTGACTCCTGGGCTCCCCCTTGCATTTTTGTAAGAATCCAGGGGTTTAGGGAGCCAGAGTGGAATTTTCTGGATTTGGGAGGAAGTTGGAAGTGCAATTCTTGGGAACTTGTGTCTATTGGTGTTGAAGTGTGATTACATGTCCAGAGGTGAGGAACAGAAGGACTCACGAGAGACCAGAAAATAGACAAGAATAACAAGAGCAAGTCAGATAAATATTCATCTAGAAGTTAATTCCTGAAGCCTTTAACCACTCCATTAGGACTCTTGGTACACGGAGAGAGCTGATCTTTTACCACATAATCAACAAGCACAGTGTGAGTGAGACATTTGATGCTTGGCCTTTTGGTCTGGTCCTAACAAGTATTTGGATGCTTTTATAAACTTGGGACCAGAAAGTAAACAGTGGAGAACAAACACAAAACATGGGTTTGTTGTGTGTGTACACAGGTGTGCACACATGTGTGTGCATTTCAGCCCCATGAATGTAACATAGGGAACGTTCATAGGGAACGAACAGCAATGTCAACCTCAGGCAGGGTAACTAGCTCCCAGTTACCTAACTAATTAGTGGCCATTTCTTTTTTCTGCCATCATGAAATTGGTTTCCCTTTCTTCCTTACCTTCTCATATGCTTTTAACCTGCATGTCTCCATCTCATGGCAAATCCAAACTTTCCTCTCGACCGTGGTTTGCACTCACTTCTAGTCTCTGTCTATTCTTTGTCATCACATTTGGGGCATGAAAAACCCTTCCTCACTCCTTCCCTTGTCTCCCCAAAGTGAGTCTACTCTGCAGTCAACCAGTTCTGCCTTCTAGCAAAGCTGCTCTGTGGAACCAGAGTCCTGTACTTATTTCCTGTCCCTGCTGAACCTAAGTCCCACAATAGGGGTCTTAAAGCCACACATACTTACTGTCTCACAGTGCTGGAGGCTAGAACCCAAAAGCCAAGGTGTCGGCAAGACCAAGCTCCCTGAAGCCTGTAAGGAAGAATCTTTTCTTGTCTCTTTCAGCTTCTGCTGATGGACATCAGTCCCAGTGTCTCTCAGTTTTCAGTGGCATCACTCCAATCTCTGCCTCTGTCATCACCCGGTGTCCCCCCTGCATGTCTGTGGCTTCACGTGGCCTTCTCCTCTCTGCCTGGATCTGTGGTCCAAATGTCCCCCTTCTTACAAGAACATCAATCATATTGGATGAGGGCAGACCTTAATGACCTCTTAACTCTATGTTTTACAAGGTTACATCAGCAAAGACCCTCTTTTCAAATAAGACCACATTCACAGGCAGCAGGTTTTAGAACTTCCACATATGTTTTGGCAGACACAGTTCAACTCTCACCTTCTCTGTATTCCTGTCTCTGAGTTAAAAATACAGTCTCCTTGTGTGACCGAATCAAGAGAAGAAGCCTCTGTAGGGCCCAGGAAGGAATCTGAGGGTCTTTGGTCAGGGAATTCTGGGAAGGACCTAAGAGTGGTGGAGAAGCAGAGGAGTCTAGGGGTGTTGGACTCTTGGTTTCGGCTCAGGTTGTGATCTGGGATTGTGAGATCAAGCCCCTTATAGGGCTCTACACTCGGCACGGAATCTGCCTGGGGCTCTCTCCCTCTCCTCTCTGCCCCTTTCACCCCTCTAAAATAAATAAATCAATCCTTTAAAAAAAAAGAAGAAGAAGAATGGGAGGTGTGTAAGCTCTGGATGGGCACATCCTCTTAGCCCAGAGATGCTGTACCACATAAGGATGAATGCCGCAGAAGGAAGGTCAGCGGAAGGGCCACCCAAAGTACCGTTTCAGGGGTGCCGCATCAGAATCACTGCGAGCTGCTTAGAAATGTGGACTCCCAGGCCCTCCCCAGACCAACTGAATCTGCATCTTTGGGAATGGAGAGTAAGGTGGCAAGTATCTGGGTGTTTTCCAAGCTCTCCCATGATTCTTCTGCTTGCTAAAACTTGAGAGCTCTAATGTGGGCAGAATGAAGACCTCGTTCCATTGTTTTAAAGGTTGGGTGCTAAGAAAGTCCATCTTTCCCTTTTAAGCATCCGAGGGCAGGACTAGCCTCAAGAGCATGCCAACAGAAGGGGGACAGCCTCTGTGAGCCACTCAGATGATGGGGAGGGACATTGCTATCTAAAAAGGCAGCCTAACTCTTTGATGGAAAGATCTCTGGAAGCAAAACTGCATTTCCTTTGTTGAGCAAAAATTGCATCTCTGTAGCTTCCACCTCCTGGTTAATGTTACTCTTTGGAACCACAAAAGAAATCTGTTCTCTTACCCAAGCAGCCCTTGGAGGTATTCAGAAATGGCTATCCCATCCTCAATTTTTTCCCTCCCATGTCCACCTGTCTAGACTCATGACTTTTAGTGTAGGAGAAGAAGGCATGACATAGGGGGTATAATAGAACGGAGCGAAGCATTGTTCAGTTTGCCATTGGTAAAGACACCTGACTTGAAACCTTAAATAATATAAAAGGAGAACATGAAGGTTTGTTTTGTAAAATGTTTATCAAAAAGACCATACATTAGAAATGACCTTTTCAGTTAGATGACAGCGGAGATAAAGATCCCATCTCTTTTTTCCTGGATCCTAGCTGAAAAAAATTCAATGTACTTATAAAGCCCCAAAACAAAACAAAAAATTGGAGAGAAAAATGGTATGAGATTTTGAAATGGAAGAAAGAAATTACTGTCTATCCTTTTTTTTTTTTTTAAGATTTTATTTATTTGACAGAGAGAGAGAGATCACAAGTAGGCAGAGAGGCAGGCAGGGTGGGGGTGGGGGTGGGGAAGCAAGCTCCCCGCTGAGCAGGGAGCCCAATGCTGGGCTCCATCCCAGGACCCTGAGATCATGACCTGAGCAAAGGCGGACGCTTAACCCACTGAGCCACCCAGATGCCCTCTGACTATCCTTTCTGTGGAGAGTCTGGGGATCACCGGATTCCTTAAGTATGTGCATCGCTGTCTTTGACTAGGCTTTCTACAGCCCTGCAGAAATAGAAGTGAACTTGTAGAGTCCCGATAGCAATGTAGGCGATCCTTGTCACAGAAATGCAATTTCTTGTGTCCTGCGGGATGCAGCTGGTATTGCTCTGTATGTCACCCCTTCCGCTAGACTTAGATCCATTTGTAAATGCATCTCCCAAATTCCTTATTGGACCATAGAGATATGTGGTACTTTGAAAGGAAGGTTGTAAAACCTTGCTGATTCCTTCATTACTTCATGGTTACGTAAAACCTTTGGCATACGTTTGTTTTTGACTTGGATGAGAGTCAGGACTGTATCTTATTTTGAAAATGATCCTTTCACAGTCATTTTTCTTATAACTGGCCCGTCTCTCTGACCACCTTTTGGTTTTCAAATCCACACTCCCTTCATTCTGCCCACATTTTGTAGACACAGAAGCTCCTAAGGTTCCAATACTGTTATCAGGGTAAGTTCTGGAACTGAACTGCCTGAGCTCAAAATTCAGTCAAAATCTTAGTCAAGCTGCTGACCTTTCTGTGCCTCAGGTTCCTGTAAGGTGCGGATACCTTACAGGTTTGTGATGAATAAATGAGTTACACAACCCAAGCATTTAGAAAAGTGTGTGGAACATATTTTTTTTAAGTCTGTTACTTTTATCACCTTTACATTACAAGGACAGAAATAATTTCTCTCTCACTCTGGGACTTCTTAAGGGTCCTAAAACCATAACCCCTTTTCTGTTGCTTCCGTTAATGAAAACCAAATTCTAATTTAGGACTCTTTTGGTATCACTACTTTCTCATTTTCTCCTCTGTCAGGATATTATTATCAAGTAAGGATTTATATCACAATTTTTATCTGAGGGAGTTCAATTTTTTTTAATAGAATGAATTGATCAAAGCACCACTCACCTTCATAATTGCCCCACAGACGGATCGGATACATTTATTGTATTTGCTTATGTGGAACATCAAATTCTAGAACCCCCTGGGAGCTCCATTCAAGCTGAGGAAAAACATCAGTTAGCACATTAGAAGTGGAAAGACCATGCTACCTTTTAGGCATAAGACGAGTGATCCCTCCTGAAAGGTCCATTTGGGCAAACCAGGAAAAGGAGTTTGTTTTAGCTTCCTTCGTCTGTTTCTGGACCACAGAACTCCTTCTTCAGAATTCGGCTGTTAGACTTAAGTTTCCAATGAAGGTTGTTTCTGGAAGAGTATTCCAAGTCCTGGGTCCCAATTTTATCAGTCAGGAAGGCCTTGTTTTTTTTTGTTGTTTTTTTGTTTGTTTTTGCTACAATAAGCAACCCTCCCCAGTTTCAATACCTGAAGCTACACAGGTTTATGTCTAGTTGGTGCCGCATGTACTGACAGTGGTCTCGGCTCCATGGCGTCCCCTTCATCGCAACACAGGCTCACAGAAGTGCCGCCATTTGGAATGTCTCCAGGTTCACAGCAAAATGCAAAGAATATGGAAAATTGTAAAGTGGCTTTAAAGTATTTTTGCCCCCAAATGGCTAACATCCCCTCTGCTCACCTTTCATGGCCAGACCTAATTTTGCCAGAACTAATCACAGATTCACCCCTCCCATGTGCCCAAAATGTGCTTTACCAAAGCAGTTATGGCTTCCAAGCCTTTGACCGTGTTTCTGCCTTTGTTCTAATTTACTAGCTTCTCTGTCAGCGTTTGGAACAGGATGTAATTCCATTTCCCTTGGCTGTGCTTCTAACTTCACCACATTCCTAAAATTATCTGAAACCTGTGGGGAGGAACGAAGTTCCTTAACAGTACCAATTAGCTTTTTTCAACTTCGAGCTTTCTCTAAACGGGTGCCCTTGGCATTGCCAAGAGGAAGCTAGTTTTTTCCTTCCCAGTTCCCCCTCCGCAGCCCCGCCTGGGTCTCATTGTAAAATGCGCCTGCATGTTTTAGAAGCTCATTATGTAAATGTATCAGAGTCCATATCTATCAACAGATAATTAAGAAGACTCTATACATATTTATGAGTTTGCTTAATACTGCTTTAATGAGGAGGTTTACTAGAAATACAAATCAAGGAGGCAAGAAGAGAAATGATCCTAACAAGGATGAGTGTAAGTTTTCAGCAGTTCTTGGTAGTCCTGAGAGCTGTCAAAACACTCAGAGAACATCTCAGAGTTCCTGTGAGCCTTCCATACATGGTAGGAAGAAGCTGGGGAGCGTAGACAATGTCACTCAACGTTCTGAAACAAGGCTATCCTTTTGGTTTCAAATTACAGCTATTCAAAGAGCACAGGTGCCCTGTTTCTACCACCTGCAAAAGCCAGATCATTATGGGGACGTGGTCAGAAAGCCCGACAAGGCAGCCCCCAGCTGATTCCAAACTGCTGAGACAGCCGATGCTCTAGCCAGGATGATCCCCTGTGCAAATCAGAGAGAGGAGAGTCAGGGTGCCTGTGTGCCTCAGTTGGTTAAGCGTCTACCTTGGGCTCAGGTCATGATCCCGGGATCCTGGGATCAAGTCCCATCAGCAGGGGGTTTGCTTCTCCCTCTCCCAAGTTTTGAGGCTGAGGTTATTTTACAACTCCAACAGTCAAAGACTTTTTTCTTTTGAATTCAGATTTTTCATTTCTTTGGCTGAAATGTGGTAGATCTTCTGTTTGCATTTGGTCAGTACTGTGTGTCAGGGTCTGTATCCACATCCATTGCTAGACATCATTCCCAGAGTTCATTTGTGTCTTTGCTTCCTTACACCCCCCAGTTGGTCTTCCTGTCTGTTTGTCTGTCTCTCTTTCTCACTCCTCACCCCCTTAGAGAATGGTCCTAATCACATCTTCCCACATTCCCACATTCTATTGACCAGAACTCATTCACATGGTCCATTTCACTACAATGGAGGCTAGAAAATAGGGTCTCACTGTGTGTCCAAAAAGAAACAGAAATGGGGCTTAAATCCTTTTCATGATTTCTTCTTCATCTTGCTGCCTGGTAGATAGTTATCCTGGTTGGAAGCCTCCACTCAAAGCAAATATTTGGAGTCAAGTGAGGCATCTCCAGAAGAAAAGGGGGCATTGTTTCTAGAAGAAAACAGGATCCAAAGCAGACTAAGAAATAGATTCCAGACTGGTCGGGTAAACCTAGGAAGAAACCTTGGCTTCAACACTTTCCAGCCTTGACTCTCTGAGCCTCAGTTGCTTAATCTGTAAAGTGGAGGTAATAACACTGCTCCTTTCAAGATTATTGTGAACTTAACGTTTGTCACATACTTAACACAATACTATGAAAAAGGAATAGCAGGATATGATAGTGTAGAAGGTAGAGACCTCAGTCCAGACACCTAGCTGTGCAGGAAATTTAACTTTATTTTCCTATATCTGAACTTGGTGTCTTGTTAAATCCCCCTTTCCTTCTGACAACAGAAACTTAATCTCAGTCAATTCATAGACTCTCCCAGGATCTTTGTAAGTTCCAGGGAGCTAATGTGGATCCAAAATGGCAGGGGTGAGAGGGTAGGCAGCTGTCCTTCCACATTGTTCCTTGTCTATGGTGGCATCCCCGGAGATGATTTTGCATATCATTTAGTCTTTGTTCTATTTGGGTCACAGCTGTGCCCTTGCTTGTTCCCAACCACCAAGCATCTGCAGATCTGCCCACTCCATGTGTCACGCCTGGGTCACTCCACAGTGCGCAAGAAACACTATTGCTCAGATCATCCTAGGGCCCTAGAAACATCTATGAGGTTGTCTTGGGCCTGTCTGTCTTGACTCATTGCCCAGATACGCCTTCCTTTCTCATGTCTTATTGGCTTAGGGACTTCTGGAGTCTCCACACCCCCATGAAAATGAAGCTCACGTCCTTTTTGCTCCTGGTTATCCAATCCTATCTGGAGATTCCATCATTCAGCATCAACAGATTCCCTTCTTCTCTTGACTCTATTCAGATGAAAGGTCCCAGTAGTCTCTAAGACTAAGCTGTTCAATATAATAGCCAGGTAAAATATGCTGAATAAATTATATTAGCCACATCTCAAGTGCTTGGGAGCCATATGTGTCTTGTGGGTATCATGTTGGAGAGCACAGCTTTTATTCTAGAATGTTCCCAGAAGGTTTTATCAGACAACACTGGTCTAGGATCTCTTACTTGTCTGGCCTTCCCATCCTCTTCATCTCAGAATCTTTATCTGGGTGGTGGGGAAGCCTTGCTTTTATAAGATCTTTTCATCTCAGAACCATCCTACCTCATGTCTAAGCCCAGGTTTTGAAACTCAAAAGCCAGAACTGACTGTCTTGTTCTCTCCATGTTTTATGGGGTCATCTTTCTCTGAGGCATAGAGGTTGGGATGACTTTGCTACCGATAGAGTGACCAACTATTTAAGTTTGCCAGGACGGGCAAGATTCCTGGGATGTGAAACTTTCAGTTTGAAAACTAGGAAAGTCCCGGACATTCCAGGACAAGCTGGTCACCTTGGTTACAGAGAACCTTGGTTACCAAGGACTATGGGGGGGAAACACCAGTCTTTATATCTCAAAATTCACTTTAATTCTGGAGCTAATATTAATCTAAGAGGGGTTTCACTTTAACCTCCAAAGTGAGACTTGGGTATTATATTTCCTCCTCTCTTTCTAGAAGCTTCCTTGGTCCCCACACTCCTACCCCTTTCCCTCCCTCGTCCTATGAATACTGCAGATTTCATTGGTTCTACCTAGTATATGAGCTGTATCTCTTCAGATCACCTTTTCCCTTTCCCAGCCCACTAGGGGAACTGTTGGAGACTCTGATATTTCACCCTTTTTCAAGGGAAAACTATTGATCTGAGGTCACATGAAGAGTGAACCACATAAAAGACTTCTGTGAGGCAAACTACCAGGGCCAGCTCCAAAAAACCCCTTTTGGCATTAAACTCAGACCTTCAGTGGATTGTTAATAGCTACCTTTTGGCCCGTTTCTAACTCAATAGTGACAGTTTCAAACACAGAAGCTATTGTAGAACTCAGCTGTAGGAAAACCGCTGTCACTCACCTGCTGACTGCCTTGCCCCTTCCATCCCCTCCCTGACACATTCCTGCCCTGGCTTATTAGTTACTCTGTGTGAACTATCTAAAAATACCTGCATAGCGGCAGCTCAGAGAGTTAAAGGAGAAAAAGGAGCCATTCGGTAAGAAGACAAATGTTGTTCTTTCTCCTGATTCCCTCCCTCAGTGAAATTTTCCTCCCAAGGAGACACCAACATAAATTCTGTCAGAGACTCTGACCCAGAAACATGATTTGTGCTGTTCTCTGCTTCTGGAAAGCCTCTCTTCCCCCATTAGCCTTAGCTTGTAAGATCTAAGGCCAGCGTAGCCTCATCCAGGAAGCTGTTCATGATTCACACTGAACGAATCACATGTCTCAACTGCCCATAGGACAGACTGGAAGATTCAAGGTTTATTATACAGCCTCACCCCAGACTTGAAAGGAGGGTGCCGGTAAGATGCACTTTAAACAAACACGTCAGGGACTTAAAAAAAAAATTCTATTGATACAGAAATCACACTCTATACCATTCACTCATTTCAAGTGTACAATTCGATAGCTTTTAGCATGTTCCCAGTTGTGCCCACCTCACCATAGTCAATTTCAGAACACTGTGTTCATTCTGGAAGGACACTCTGTCCTTTAGTTCACACCCACCTCTCCCCACTGCCGCCCTCCCTAACCCTGGGAGGTCACTGGTCCATCTCTGTTGCTGTAGACTTACCTACTCAGGACTTCTCGTAGAAATGGAATCACACTGTATGTGGTGCTTTGGGACTGGCTTCTCTCACTTAGCATCACATTTTCAAGTTTCGGCCATGTTGTAGTATGTACGGCACTGCGTTTCTTTTCATGCCTGTGTAATAGTCCATGATTTGGATATGCCACATTTCATTTTCCCATTCACCAAACAACAGATATTTGGGTTGTCCTACCACTTCTAATATTGTCTATTATAAATAATACCATTGTGAACATTTGGGTAGCCATTTTGTGCAGACATTGTCTTCATGCTCCTGGCTCTATGCCTAGAAATGCAATTGCTACATTACATGGTAATTCTACGCCCAGCTCCCTGAGGAACCATCAGACCATTTTCCACAGTGGCTGCACCATTTTACATTCCCACCCACGGAGCATGAGGGCCCAGATCTCTCTCTATCTTCAACATGTGTAATTACCTGCCTTTTTAAATTCTAGCCGAGGTATCTCAGCTTTCTGAGATACCGCTGCGAAGCAATATCTCATTTTCATCCTGATTTGTATTTCCCTAATGGCTAGCGCAGGTGCTTCTTACATTCAATGACGTTTGTGAACCTCTGACATAACTGCCCTGTAGCACGGTGATTGAGTTACCTGTCTGTGGGCCCAACCAGACGATAAGGCCACGGCCGATGTGGATAGCATTCCATGGCTGCCTAGATCCCCTCGGTGACTGCCCTTAACCTGGCACATTGTAGGTGCTCATAAACAAGAGCTAATAACTAGGGGTGCCTGGGTGGCTCAGCGCGTTAAACCTCTGCCTTCAGCTCAGGTCATGATCTCAGGGTCCTGGGATTGAGCCCTGCGTCAGGCTCCCTGCTTAGCGGTGAGCCTGCTTCTCCCTCTCCTGCTCCCCCTGCTTAAGCTCTTTCTCTCTGTCTCTGTCTCTCTCTCTCTCATTTTATTAAATAAATAAATAAATAAAATCCTTGAATTAAAAAAAAAAAAAAAAGAGAGCTAAAAGCTAATGAAGGCTTGCACTGTGTCAGGCACAGGTCACACAAGTTAATTCATATAATTGTCACAACAACCCCAGGAGGTAGGAACTATCATTACCACCATTTTACAGAAGAGAAAACTAAGGCACAGAAGAGTCAAATAATTTGCCCATATATGAACTCAGGTCCTTTGATGCCAAACTAGACAGCCTGCCTGCTGTGGTAAACAGCGATTGCATAGAAGAAGGAGTTGAAACTCTGGAGAAAGGAGGAGACGGCAGGTTGTAGACACAGAGCTGACGCCACCATTCCTTTGGCTGAACGGCCAACACTTGGGAAGAACTGGGAGTTTGAGCCGCCTCGCTCCTGTGAGGGACTTCGCGACACTTCCCCAAACCTCAGTTCCTCATGAAGGTCATAGCAATTTTCACAGGCCTGGGTTTTGTTTTTTAAGGCAGTGGGTACTTAGCCTGGGTCACCAAGCCCACCAGGAAGTATTTATGGTGGAGGAAGGAAATGGAGACTCATTCTGGGACAGACTGGGAAAAATGCTTGCTCTCCTGGTTTTCCAGAGATGCATCGGCAGTGAGGTTGAAAGGTAGAAAGAGGTCTTTCTACCTCTGAACTGAGCTATTTTAGATCAAATGTCTCCTTTTGAAAGTAAACATGCTGAACAGAATTTTCTACTTCCTATACAGACTAAACCATATCTTACCAATCAGGGCTGCCGAGCACCAGTGTCACAGCTTTGGCAAATTAGAAAAAGTTGCTCCTTCAGTCTGGGCCAGGGTGCATGGGTTGGTAAACTGAGCATGAGCTGGAGTTCAGCCCATATCAACCCTCTTGGCTGGGCACCGTGGTGCAGTGCCCAGCCTGAACAACCATCTATGGTAACCCTACCACCAGGCACCTTACATTCCAGAGAGGAGGTGACTCTGTATATTAAAGTCTAACCCTGGCGAACACGGGAATCTTGATAATTAGGGGGCTACTTACCATAAATCGAATAATGGATTCTCAAAATCTCCTAGCTTTGTATAATCCAGATGAAAGAAACAACCATTGGAGCCAACAACAAATGACCGATAGAGACTTTGTCTGACATAATGGACTCTAGAAGCCAACTAAACCCAGGCAGACAGCATCCAAACCAAAGCCATAGCTCAAAGCCAAACTCATTCATCTTGACTTGAGTGCCTAACCCAGAAAGCCAGAGTGCCCTTGGAGTCCTGAAATATAGAGTACGACACTACAAAGAGCCGAAGGTTTGTGGCTCAGGAATGCAGACAAGCTGCTTCCCTTGGAGCCACACCAACTTCCAGAAGCCCATCACGCTCCTCAGGCAACTGATGGGGCCATCCAGAATGCAGGCTTTGTGAGGTAGCCCCACAGAGGTCCTGGCCAAGAGCCAGCCACCCCCACCCCGTAACGTCTGCCAGCAAGCAGCTCCAGGAAGCGGCCATGGGGAATGGGAGCAGGTGAGAAGCTATATGAGGTGCCCGAGCAGCTGTCAGAGGAAAGGATGACAAGGAGTAGCACCAACTGTTATTTGTGTCTCTCCAAATGCCCAAGCCCCCCATTTACACAGCCCTCAAGAATGCCGCAGGGTGCTGGCTTTCCGCAAGAAACTGATCACAGATTGAAGAGCGGGGTTCAGAGAGAGAGAAAGATGATGCCTAGACAGAGAGGACAAGCTATATACCAAAGGAGGCAGCCCATAAACACGGGCACAAATCTAATAACATTAATAATTATTTATACAGTGGCAGAATTTATTGTTTAAAGTTGCTAAATCTGTACTATGCCCTTCACTCCTCTTATCTCACTTGCATTATTAAGTCTGAAGGGATGTTAGTAATGTAAGCTTCTCAGAGGTGAGGACACCGAAGCACAGAGAGGGTAAGTAGCATACCCAGAATCACACAGCTTGTAAGTAGTGGAGCTTGGATATGGAGCCATCTAGTCTTATGCTGAAACTCAAGCTCTTGGGTTCCAAATGACTAAATAGATACTGAGGATATGAAGCCACAGTGGGTCTTCGGAGACACTACCTTACAGAGTGGGCGTGTTTTCTGTCCATCCATCCATGCATCCCTACATATGTACATACATACATACATAAACACTTATTTTTTTAAGGAATATTTATTGTGTTCTGCTTTTTGTATATGTTGTTGTATTTAACATTGTGAACAGCTCGAGTTTATTAGGAAGAAATATGGTTCCTATGTGGGGCAGACTGTTCCCCAAAATGGCTGCAATACTATCTTTCAACCTTTCCATCTGTCAACCTTCTCATAGATAAGTGGAGCCTATTTACCTTCACCTTGAATCCGGGCTGCCAGGGATACTTGCTCTGCTCAGTAGATTACGGTAGAAGAGATATCCTGAGATTTCAGAGCCCGAGGCTGAAGAAGACTGGCAGCTTTCACTTTTCTTACATCTCAGCAGCCACATAATTAGTCTAACCACCTTGACCCTGCCACACTTTGAGGAAGCCCAAGCTAGCCATGTGACGAGAGTGTGGCCCCATGAGGGGGGCACCGAGGCACCAGGCATTTGGGGAAAGTATTATACAGATTGCTCCATCTGTATTAGGCCTCTCCAGAGAAACAGAACCAAAGGCATATCACATGCATACACACGCATGTGTGTAGACAGAGGTGTGTGTGTGTGTGTTATATCAAGAGACTGATCTAAGGAATGGGTTTGCATGATTATGGAACTTGGCAAGTCCAGATTTGCAGAGTGGGCCAGCAGGCTAGTGCAGGACCCAGGGAAGTATAGATGTTGCAGTTTAAGTTCTAATGCCACATAGTGGACTATTACCATATTGCTTGAGGAAGGTCAGTGTTTTGTTCTATTCAGACCTTCAGCTGATTGGATGAGGCCCACCCACATTATAGAGGGCAATCTGCTTTACTCAAAGTCCACTGATTGAAATGTTGATCTTACCAAAAATACCTTCATAGGAAGAGCAGAATAATGTTTCACCAACTCTCTGGGCACCACACTCCAGCCAAGTTGGCAGATTAAATTAACCACGGAGTCTAACCCAACCACCAGCACAGTGCAGTTGAGTGAGCCTTTGTTGATACGATAGGAAACATAGGAACCAACCAAATTCCTGTGAGCCCTGCCTAAATTCCTGACTCACAGAATCATGAGAAATAACAAACTATCGGTTTCAAACCACTGATTTTGAGGGCTGTCTATTATACAGCAGTAGAAAACTGCCCCAATAGAACTCATAATTTAGTGACCTTAATAAATAAGTAAATAGAAACATAGAAGAATAATTACATATTTAATACATGTTAAGAAGGAAGGAACAGAATTGTTCCTTCATTGCATTTATTAAACACCTACCAGATAAAATGCCTATGGTAGTGTTAGGGTACTGGCAACACAGCCTCCCTCTTCCAGCCTCTGAATTTAACTTGAAGTGATAACCAGGCAAACCACCCACCTCTCTGGACCTTGGCTTCTCCATCTGTGAAATGGGCCTGATAGCACTCATTCTCTCTGCCTCATTGGCTTTTGTAAAGATGAAACAAGAGAAGAAACAAAAGTGCTATGATTGCTGAAAAGTCCTTGGCAAGCTACATCACAGCCAGATAAATGCTCCCTTGTGCTAAAATGCAAAATTGCTTTATAATTTATTGCTGAAATGGAAACATCTGGCCCAGGAAACTTGAAGGAAGCAGCAACCTTTCTGACCAAAGCAATTTCATCTAATAGCTTGTCTCTGGAGGCTCTTCCTTCAGCTCTGATTTCTCCGTGGCTTTGAGTTTTATTTTGAAATATGTCAGCCTTGCTTTTTTGGCACGTCTGTTTTTCTATTTTTACTTTTGCCCAGAATAGAGAAAGAACCCCTTATAAATGGTAAATATCCATTGTTGGGCATTCTAGCTAAAGGTTAGAGGATAGAAATCTCTCCATGAATCTATTCACTGATATGTCTTTTAATTCTAGTTATAGAGCCAACTGGAGTGAGTCAGAATTGTGTGGAATTTTATTAGCAACCTCAGCAAGCTGCGATTAGTCTGCAGACGAATGTGATTTCCACCTGGGTTTTGAAATAGTGAACCCAGGAGTCAAATCCAGCTATGTCTTGTCCCTGTTCAAAAATTCCTTAGTGACTCTTCCATGCCCTCTGTATAAAGCCAAAGCTCTTTGGCATAGCACTGAGGTCCTCCTTGATCTGATTGTTGCTTACCTCTCTAGCCTTGCCTCTCACCATTCACATTCTTGGGCTTCATGATGTGTTAATGCAGGTGACTCCCCCCCAGCCTTTGTGTAAGCTCTTTCCTTCTCCTATACCACCCCTCTTCCATAGTTGCTTACCAACTCCTTCAAGCCTTTTTGTCTCTCTTTAGATGACCTGTCTGAGAAATCTCAAAACCAGCAAGACTGGGTTTGTTATCCCTCATCTGTGACCCCTTAGCACCCTCCCTCTAAGGTAGTGGCAAATTAAGATTTCCAGAAAGTTGAACACAACTCATAAAACACATCATGAGCCTATGCCAAATTAGTTAACTCATTAACAAGGGAACCAGCAGGGTGATAAAGCCAGATCAAAGGGACATATGAGAAACTGATTATATGTAGCCAGTAAAAGAAAGAACACGGGTGTAGGAGTGCTAATTTAGAGACAAAACTACATGTAACAGAACATCCTGTAGACAATAAAATCATAACCCTTAGGAGATGTTTTTTCTAATAGACAGAAACATCTACATCTCCACCAGACAAAAATCATTCACAACTTGTCAATTTCCTGCAAATTAAGATCTAATTTTTCAAAGTCCAGACCTTAACCAGTAGTAATAGCCAAATTAAGGGTATCAGATGGCCTTTGGGCTGGCCTGTTAGACAATGACATTATATGACATTGAAAGGGCATAAAGTCATCTTTCTGGATGATTTCTTTTTCTTTTTTTTTTTTTTCTAGTAGTGTGTATTAACTATTGTAATGACTTGTTATCTTGTTGGAAATTCCCAGCCAACTGAAAACTCTTTAGAGGCCAGGAATGTGTTTTGTTCACTTTCGTAGCCTCTGGTCTTAGTTCAGTGCCTAGGATGTGGCAGGTATGCAGCTAATTATTACTGGACGAACTAAAAGGTTTTCTCTTGAAAGATTAAAGTGCCTCCTCCAAGGAGCTTTACTAGTTTCTCCTACATCAGGTTATAAGTGATGCAAAATCTGTGCAGCAACTGCAGATCACAGCCCAGCTCCCTCTCCCACCCCAGCCAGTGTCCCTGCCCCTGGTGTCCCCGCCACTGATGTCCCCAGCCCCTTAAACCTTTCTCCTGTTTCCTACTGCTGCAGGGAGCTCTGACTGTCACAGGGACGCTCAGCTGCAGAAAGCTAGATGGAAGAAGCTTGCCTCCTCTACTGTCTCCATCTCAGAATCAGGAAGAATCTGGTGGTGACTCCACCCCACCCCCCGCCGCCCTGGCACCCCTCCCCTCAAGGTCCCCTGCCAGCCCCCTGTCCCAGCAGGTCAGCTGGAATCCACAGCCTCTCTAGCTGGCTGTCTCAATTCTTTGTGCTGCTCCCTGAGAGGACAAGGGCACCTTCTATTCCTGGAGTCGGCTCCCCAGGGCTAGCTCATGAGGCTGCAACCACAAAGCTTATCCTTCGAAAAGGTGTACAGGGCAGCTGCCGGGTTTTATCACAGATAATGAGCCCGCATAATTTCAATCAAGGCTGATTTATGCACTTAAATACTTGTTGCCAGCACCCATAAACTGCCCTGTTTGTGGCTTGTTTTTATGAGCAAAGGAGGCAGCTAGAGCATCCTCAGTGAAATGGGGGAGGGGCAGAAGCAGACCTGATTTTCAGTTATTTGGGGTCAGGAAATGTGCCTGAAAAGGAGGGAACAGGGATGGCATGCACTCTGAAGCTTTGAGGGGTCTGAAAGGTCTGACAGAAACAGACTTGAAATAGCATGAGTGAGAGGGACTTTATCACTCTATATACACCTGTGTCAATCTTGTGGCGACCTTGGAAAGATTCCAGAGAAACAGGGAGTTATAGGGTTTGGACAAAACACACACACACACACACACACACACACACAAAACAAAACAAAACAACACAGGGTAGAGTTTGAGAGTCCTAGACTCCTTTGGCAAGAGGTGGGCTCCAGTGAGCCCCTGGGCACTGGTGGGAGGTGGATTGGGCGTGTGGAGAGAAAATATAGAAAGAACAAAAACCCAGCTACAAAGGCTTTGTATGTCCTCAGCAGCAGAGTGGATTGCTGGAAAATCTAGGAAGCGGATGAAGTTCACCATTAGAGCTCCCAGTTTCTTATTTCTAGCCCCTCTCCCTCCTCCAGGGAACCCTTTTTCTCTCCCCCCTCTAGAACCATGGTGTGAGCCATTTACCTCTTTATTTTGAAATGAAAGCTAGGTCCTCTCTCTCCTTTGCAGTGGTATTCACACTTAAACCTTTTCTCTTTGCAAAAGGAATAGAGTGGCCATATAATTTATCATCCATCTGGGAATATTTTTGGTGCTCTTCGAAGTTACACCAGAACAGGGGCACCTGTGTGCCACAGTGGGCTAAACATCCCACTTTTGGTTTTGGCTCAGGTCAAGATCTCAGGGTCATGAGATCCAGTCCCAAGTTAGGATCTTTGCTCTGTGCAGAGTCTGCTTAAGACTCTCTCTACCGGGTCGCCTGGGTGGCTCAGTGGGTTAAAGCCTCTGCCTTCCGCTCAGGTCATGATCCCAGGATCCTGGGATGGAGTCCCGCATCAGGCTCTCTGCTCAGCAGTGAGCCTGCTTTTCCCTCTCTCTCTGCCTGCCTCTCTGCCTATTTGTGATCTCTGTCTGTCAAATAAATAAATAAAATCTTAAAAAAAAAAAAAGACTCTCTCTACCTTTGCCCCTCCCTCCCACTCTCTCTCTGAAATAAATCAATTTCTAAAAAAGTAAAAGTAAAAATAAAATAAAATTACACCAGAACAACAGGAATAACAGAACTATCCAAGAAGAATCCCAGACAAGCTAGACATAAGGTCATCCTAGAAATGCAAGGTCTTGTCTTGTGTTGGAGGAACTGTGGGCATCACTGAGCAGGTACAGAGAGGTTTCTGATTCTTTCCAAAGGTGAGAGTAATGGAAGGAAGTGAATAGGAGCAGAGATGTATTAGAATGTTCCCAACTGCCCATAACAAAGCATCCAGCCATGATGGGCTTAAATTAAAGAGATTTATTTTTCTCATGTAACAAATGGTCCAGAGGGAGGTGATTCCAAGCAGGAGCAGTGGCTCAACCATGTGAGGGCTTCTCTGGGAATCTTCTTAGCACTCTTCCTCATTATCTCAAGATGGCTGCCAAGGCTCCATACGACAGACATATCTTGACAAAAGTGCATTCAGACGTAGGAAGAGGGAGATGCAGCTTTCCCTCTTTTTCTTTGGTCACAAAGATTCTATCTGCTCAGAATTCCCCCAGCAGAGTTCCCTTCAGGTTTACTCTACTGATATTGGGTCACATGACATTGCCAGTGCTGCAAGGGAAACTGTGAGAGTGAGAACCTCCATTTTCTGCCTCTGTGGTAGGCACAGGTTTTGCAAATTATTGGTCATTTTATATATCATCAGTAATTATTAAAGTTATCCCTTGCTCCTTAGTCCCAAGTCCTTACAGGTCCTGTGTGGTTTCTTCTCTTTCCGCCACCCACTTTCCCCCTCAGCCACTATGCATCAGCAATAAAGGGCTTATTTCTATTTCTTGACTGGCCTGGGCCGTGGCCTGCCTCAGGACTTTGGCATATGCAGTTTCCTCTGCCAGGAATGCTCTTGACCCAGCTCCTCTCTTCTCTCTTTTTTTTCTTTTTTTTTAAAGATTTTATTTATTTATTTGACATACAGAGATCACAAGTTTGCAGAGAGGCAGGCAGAGAGAGAGGGGGAAGCAGGCTCCCCATAGAGTAGAGAGCCTGATGCGGGGCTCAATCCCAGGACTCTGGGATCATGACCCGAGCCAAAGTTAGAGGCTTTAACCCACTGAGCCACCCAGGTGCCCCAGCTCCTCTCTTTCCAAGTTTTAACTCAAAGAAGCTTTTCCTAACCACCTTAATGATGTGCCCCTCTTATTTTCTGTAACGGCACCATAATTATTCCCCTCATTGGGTTTAACACTGACATTATCTTCTTACTTGTATGTTTTTGTCTCTCCTCCAACCCCTGCCAAAGCCTCCCTGAGATCAGAGACTTTGTTCTTGACTTATCCCTTTTCAGCTAGAATAATGCCCAACACACAGTAGTTGCTCAACAAATTAGCTAAATGCATAAGTGGTTTTAAAAATTGAGGCCCAAATCCAAAGCTGAGCAGTTCAGCTATAACTGAACACCTAGGCTATAAAAACACCTTAGAGCACACCTAGGAAACACTGGTCCAATCTAATGCCTGCATTTTAAACATGAACACGGGGCTGAGAACTTTTACCTGTAAGACTCTAGGGTGAATTGGTAACAGAGATAAGGAACGAACATTGGAATTAGAGACTGAATATTCCATGCACAAGCCAAATAGCCTTGGAGAGAGGCTTGCCTGAGTGGCCTCATTGGTAAAATATCCGATAGACAGCCCACGTCACTGAGTGAGTTTGAGGCTTACCTGAGGTCAGGCGGGCAGAAGAGTCAAACCTGGGCCTTCACTGACGGGGGTGCTCAGAGGAAGATAGCCTCCCTTGAATCCCAGGCTGAGGCCCTTTGCTTCTACCACGTTCTCGTGGCCATGCGTCTCTTCCCACGTGATGGGTACACACAGGTCTTGCAAGGTGGAGCTTTTGCAGACCCAGTTTCTCATGGGAGGTCTAGAGGAAACCCCGACAATGAATGAGCAGGGCTCTCTTCATTTGTTGTGGATCCCCATTTCAGAGCCCAGAGCCCAGTGCCCAGTACTGGGGGTCCAAGGCTGGCTGACCGAGGCTGAGTCAACCCCATAATGCAGCTAAAAGTCTGATGGGGAAGAGGAGGAGACAGTGCTTTGCAGAACCGGGTAGCGACCCAGGAAGAAAACCAGCAACCTGGTGTGTCAGGAATCGGGGGCGGGGGGTGTTGGTGACAGAGACCCATGAAGGGGAAGTGGGGGTGATAGCAGGTTTGGATCAGCTTATTTTAGGGGAAAGGCAGGGGTTTCCCCCAGCTGGGGGTCATTTGCTTTCCACACTACGGACAGCTGTGGTGGGGGAGGAGCCCCCTGAGATTGCATGCAAACTCTCCACTGCCCATGGGAACAAGCAGTAGGGTATCAGGGTTACCCCTGCAGGCTCTGGGGTCACAAAGAAGGGGTTTCGAGTGCTGGTTCTGCCCCTCTCTTGAACACACAACCTTCACTTCTCTGAGCCTCTGTTTCCTCATCTGTGAAATAGGTTAATAATAGCACCTGCGGCAACAAGTTGCTGGCATAGAAGGCTCCCTGCCAAGTTTTTTTTGTTTTTGTTTTTGTTTTAAGATTTATTTATTTGACAGATAGAGGTCACAAGTAGCCAGAGAGGCAGGCAGAGAGAGAAGGGGAAGCAGGCTCCCTGCTGAGCAGAGAGCCCGATGCGGAGCTCGATCCCAGGACCCTGGGATCATGACCCAAGCTGAAGGCAGAGGCTTTAACCCACTGAGCCACCCAGGCGCCCCTCCCTGCCAAGTTTTTGACATCAACCCGGGTTCAGTGAGGTCAGCGATTTCTATCAGTGTAGACAGTTCTAGACAGAGAAAATTTTCAAAGTTAAAGCATGAGAGGGAGAGGCACAGACCTCAAAGGCGGGCCGTTTGACTTTCCCGGCTCATCCTTTTCCATTCTGCAACCAAGGAGGAAGGCAAGATTCAGCCTGCACTCCGCCTTCATGCCCGCCCCATTTCAAGACAACCTCGGGCTACAGAGTTGGAAACTTTCGCTTTCCCAGAAAGGAGACTTTTCCATTGCAGCCCATATAAATGGGCCATGAGAACACCCTGCAGTCTGTATTTGCTGCATGTTTCTATGGATGCCAGCAAAGGAGGACTTCTAGTAATGGGATCAGTAACCCAAGTAAGAGAACTGAAAAGGCAAGTCTGAATTTATCCCTGCCTGTCATGTTCCAGTGAACAATGAAAGCCCAGTAATGGGAAACACCGCTGCCTTACAAGTTCCAGCCAGCCCAGCCCTGCTAGGTACTATTATTAGCACTGATATTAATAAATGCTTCTGACATATACACAAGGTTCAGTGTGCTGGAGAGCTGCAGAGAGCTTGCCAAACACATAAACTGCCGGCCTCTGGTGGCTCCCAGACACAGAGGACACAAGACAAGGCCCAAATGGCAGAAAACATAGTGACTAGGGAGGGGTCATTGCAGGTGAGGCAGAGATTTTCCAGACCTGTGCTGGAAATGAAAGTGACAAGCCTTGAACCCTGTTGTTGTCTGGTCACCAATGTCGTTTGAAGAATCATTCTTGGAAAATCATTGGAGAGATGATAGGAGACAAGTGACAGTTCCCTTTGAATGTAAGCTCTACCATCTTGGAGCCTTGACGGAAGAGGTTAAGATGTGTCCAGCCTTATAGCTAACTGAGGTTAGGCTGGGACAGAAATTGCTGATTGCTCCCCAAAGGGGAACTATTATTTCTATTCTTTTTTTCCTTTTTTTTTTTTAAGATTTATTTATTTATTCTAGAGAGAGAGAGGGAGGCAGAGAAAGAACGGGAGAAAGAGAGAGAGAAAGAGAATCCTTACGCAAACTCCCCACTGAGCAGGGATCCTGTTGCTAGGCTAGATGTGGGGTTCAATCCTAGGACTCTGAGATCGTGACCTGAGCCAAAATCAAACTGCCACCCAGGTGCCCCACTTTCTTACCTTTAGATACACAACTTTCCAAGATAGCAAGGAATTCTCAGAAGTAGGACTCCTCCAGGGGTAACTAGCAACCACCCACCCTAGCAACAGATGTAGTCACCCAGCTGAGCTCTGGCCATGGGTGGAGAGCAGAAACCCTTTGTCCAACCTCCAAATCACATTTTTGGTCCAAAAGCTTCACACTTCATTTTTTTCTTCCTCCGCCTGTCCCTGGCTGGGGCATGGACCAACCGGAATGACTTCCTGGGACCAGAGAAGGAAGCCCATGCATTGAAAAGGGCAGATCTCTCCAGCTGCATCCATTCTGCCAGCTCTAGACCTCTTATCTTCCTTTGCTCCATTGGATGAAAGAAAAACAAACGTTTCTCCTACTTAAGCCATGATATTTTTAAGGTCCCTTTCTTATAGTAGCTCATCCCAGACCATGTTCACAGGCCCGACTTTGGACTCAAGTCATGTTTACACATTTCCCCTTAACCTTGCTCTCCTCTCTCTCCCTCACCTATTGGGTTCCCGCTAAATGGGCTGCTTTTTGTGTTCCTTGAACTCATTAGCTTCTTCCTTACCCCAGAGCCCTTTCCCCCTGTATAGATTTGCTGAGGCTGCTGTAACAAAGGACCACAGGCTGGGCATTTACACAAAATGAACATACTGTCTAACTGTTCTGGAGGCTGGAAGTCCAAAATGAAGGTGGTGGCAGAGTTGGTTGTTTCTGAGGCTGTGATGGAAATCGGTTCTAGGTCTTCTCCTTGGCTTGTAGATGGTTTTCTTCTCCCTGTGCTTCTTCCAAATGTCCTCCCTTTATGTGTGCCTCCCTATATGTGTCTGGAATTTCCTGTTTCTAAGGACAGCAGTTGCCTTATTTTAGGGCCCACTCTAATGATCTCATTGGTACTTAGATACCTCTGGAAAGACTGTCTTTCTCTAAATAAGATCACGTTCTGAGTATTATGGGTTAGTACTTCAGCATAAGACTGGGCATGCAGTGGGGCTACAATTCAGACTGTAACAACTCCCCCTTAGAATATAAACTGCCTTTATCTGGTATATAGAAGCATTCGATTTTTACTGAATGAATAAGTATACAAATCCTCATCCTTTCTATTATATCAACATCATTCTCATTATCAGTTAGGAATATTTAACTGGCATATCTATACTTCTGTATAGTTGATATTAGTTAATATTGAGCTGATAGGTAACAATTCATATTAATAACAATATTCTGGAATGATGGAAAGATCCTAAAATGTAATTCAAATAACTGGACAAAGATTACACTAAGTTCAGTATGATTTTAATGTTGATTTTATTTTATTAATATAAAATTTGGTCACTCATAGGTGGGATTTATAATAATCACCAAATATCAAGAATGTTTGTTTTTACTCTAGTCTAAAATAACACAAGGGTTTAAGTAATGTGCCCAAAATAGGATTTCAATAAAATGAGAATAAAAACAGATAAAGTGGGATTAAACAAATATGAAAAAATAAAGCAAATGTTCTGACCATCGGAGTCACTAGAATTGCTCTACTAGAGCATAAAATTGTGTTTAAAACTTTGGGCAACACGGCGGCAGATACACACAATGTGATTGTTTGAAACAATGGAATCTGAGAGGCAGATTTGAAGCAATTTTTCTGGAGGCAGAAGAATTTTGCCTTATAGAGAACTCAGAGAAATTTCCACAGGGCACAATCTGTAGGGCACAGTTATCCATTGGATCATTCAATGTCTTCCACAGTGGTTTCGCCAAGAATTCAGACAAGGACTTTTGGCTTTTTCTTGTACCAGCATTGTAATAGTCGGACAACAGCTTTTAACATAATTTAGTGAAAGTCGTTTCTGAGGTGCGTGGTGTTGATGTGAAACATTCCACCCAAGAGCACTTAGAACATATGGATGAATAAATAGATACCACATCCCTTCCACTCCCTCCCTGTAATCTTGTCTCCATTCCACTGGGCTCTTTGCAGGAATGAGCTCAAGTGCAGTGGTTAAAGGAGCCAGACATCTGGGTCTGAATTTGGGCTCTACCACTTCTGAGCCACATGATATCAAGTAAGTTACTGGTGTATAAAATGAGGATGATTATAATGCTTGTTGCAGATGTTGGTGGTGAGGATTAAATCATGTTCATGAAGCTCTTATACAAAGCACTCGGGAATTTTGGCAGTTAGTAGCAGTAGCATATTCTTGGATCACAGGTATGTATTTCTACTTTGGGAGCCACAAGGGTCCAAGGTAGGGTTCACATTTCCTTATGAAAATCAACGTGCTCAAATGGTATTCCCACTTAGACAGAAGACTGCTGAATGTAGGGCTTCTTGTTTATGTGTAGAAAAGGTACCTACTCGGTTCTGGTTTCACTGGAATAGCTTGATCTCTGATAGAAAACTGTGTTAACTGCATTGGCAACTTTCCAACAGCATTACCCTTTATGACCTCTTGTTTTATTTCCTGGTATTAATTCACCTGATTAAATAGAAAACAGATTTTAATTTACCCAATTCTAATCACAAACAAGCAAATAAAACCTGTGTATAGATAACCCATCTTTTGTACAATACAGAATCTGGCTTGCCTTTGTCCCTGGTTCCTGGGAGGGAGCTTCAAAGTCCTTGGAATTCCCCCGTGTAATAAAAATGTCTTTGTTTCTCATGAGCTTCTTGGATGACACCTGAGTTTGAACTGAAAGATAAGATGACTCAGAATGGGAGCTGGTCACCAGAAAGATTAACTGTGTAAGTAGAAATTTGGGGGTTTGAAACAGTCCAGCCTCTGGAGAGAGGAGGAAAGCTAAAGGTTGAGTATAATCACATGGCCAATGATTCAATCAATAATGCCCATATACCGAAAGCCCAATAAAAACTTTGGGCATAGATCATTGGTGGAGCTTCAAATGTGCTTGATGAATGCATTGATATGTCAAGAGGAAGACGTGCCCTGATGCCACAGGGAGAGGGCACAAAAGATCTCCCAGATACTGCCCTCTGTTTCTCTTCTTTTGATGGGTCCTGACTTGCATCCTTTATAATAAAACTAAAATAATAAGCACAGTACTTCCTGAGTTCTGTGAGTCATTCTAGTGAACCATCAAAGGTGAGGTGTTCTAAGAACCCCCCCAGATTTGTATTTTTTTAAGATTTAAGTATTTATTGGGAGAGAGAGAGAGAGAGCATGGTGGGGGGGCAGGGAGAAAGGGAGAGAGAGAATCTCAAGCAGACTCTGTACTGAGTGTGGAGCCCAACATGGAGCTCGATCTCACAACCCTGAGATCATGACCTGAGCCAAAACCAAGAATGGGATGCTTAACCAACTGTGCCACCCCTGTAGTTTATGGATCAGAAGTGCAGATGGTTTAGAACTGAAGTGGGGGCGTCTTTTTGGGACTGTGTCCTGAAACCTGTGGGGTCTGATGCTAACTCCATGTGGTAGTACCAGAATTGAATTTCAGTGTACCACTTGATGTCAGAATATCATCTAAAGGCCCTTGGGTCTTCAGAACCCCTGGTCCTGCCTGTGAAAAACAGACCATGAGAGAGGCCTCAGGATGTTTGGGGGTCCTAAGAAAGTCCATTATCAATCCCCTGCTGCTCCCCCAGCAAAGGGATCAGTAGAGCATAGTAGTCAAACACTCCCAACAGCATCACTTCTGAGCCCTGGGAGCAGGTCTTCTGTTTATTCTAAGACAGAATCCTTCCCTTAAGAGGGAACTTGAGAAAGATTTTAAGACTGATGAAACCATTTCATTCAGATGATGGGCTCAAATTAAGACCCATTTATGATGATGAAACATTCGTTCATTAAAACAAATGTTTTATCGATCGTAATAAACCACAGAATAGTTACTAATTTTTGTAGGTTATACTAGTTATTTCCTAGTTCATTTATCATTCCTACCTGTCTCTTCTCTCCCCATTCTCCTGGTAATAGATTCTGCCTGTTTCCCATTCCCGTGTCATAAGAACGGGCACAAGGCCAGGCCAGCCCAATCACAGTACTTGTTCTAGTTGGGGCCAATCAACTGCCATAACAGGCCTCCAAATGTATAATGGCTCAACTATCATAGAAGTTTATTTCTTGGTCATATAAACAGTCCAAAGCCATCAGGGAAAGGAGGCTGTTTTGCTTCATACAGTCACTCAGGGATCAACTGTCAGTGCCTCCTTCAACAAATACTCCCAACATATCCCTGGGCATTAGTATCCAGTGATAAAAGGGGACGAAGGGGTGGAAAAGGTGCAGTGTTTCATAACTTCCTTGTCTGGAGAGTTAGACATATTAGTTTTGTTCACATTCCTCTGATAAGAATTATCGAAGACAAGGCCATGGAACTAACGGCCTCAGGTGCACTTGGGGCTGAGAAAGGAAGTCCTTATCTGGGCTGCTGCTTCCCAGACTGAGCTCTGTAATTTGGAAAAGGGAGCACAGTTCTTGTTGGACCATTAGCCATCATAGATGGGTCAATGTGTAGACCAGACCCATGACATGACCAAAACTGGACCAACCAAAGAACACCTGTGGTACTGATATTTGAAAGCTTGGAGAAACAGAGATTATTGTTTTGTTTTGTTGAGGGGGTGAGTGTGGGGGAGATCTGAATTTGGACTTCTGCAGCCATGCTCTTTGCTGTGAGGTGACAGTCTGCAAGTGAAGTCAGGCAGAGAAGGAAAGAAGGAGAGAGACAGAGAGACAGAGATCAAGAGACAACGGGGGTGGTGGTTAGAAAGTGAGTCCTGATGACTTCAACTTCCTGCTCTGGTCCTGGAGGCCCAGGTGCCCATTCTCCCCCTTCAATCCTCTGAGTCACCCTACTCTCCTTTCCACCTGCATAAGCCAGTGACTTCCCCTCCTTATTAGTGATAAAATTGGTTTTCTGTCACCTGCATCCTTTGAACATCAGCCATATACCAGAAGCTCTAATGGGCATTTTACATACATTTCCAAGTAGATCCTTAATACATATCAAGCCTGTTTTATAGATGAGAAAAATATTTGGAAATGTGAAGTACCTAGTGGAGCTGGGACAAAAATCTGGATCTATGGTTTAGGACAAGAGTTGACAAACATTTTCTGTAGATGGCCAGAGAGTCAAATACATTAGGCTTTGTGGGCCTTACATCATTGTGGCCACTACTCACAAAAGCAGCAGGGCCAACAGTAAACTAATGTGTGGGGCCGGGTTCCAATAAAACTTTATTGACAAATCAGGTGGTAGGCTGAATTTGGCCTGCAGGCTAGAATTTGCTGACCCCTCCTTTGGGGGAAAAAGGAACACCACTAACCTGAAAGTCAAGAGAACTGTGGTTTTGTCAGTGACTAAATTGGTGACCTTGAACAAATTCCCTGATATCTGAGGCCTGATAGACCCTCATATCCCTGATATGGCCCTGATATCTTGAGACCAGTTTCCTTATTTATTTCAGTACCTTCATCAGCCCTTTTTAACCACTTGTCTCCTTTTCAGTGTCCCCATGCAGAATGTATGCAGTTGTCTCACAAGGGTCCCATTTTTAGGTTGGGATCCAACTGAGAGCTACAGATGCATTTTTATTTTAACTTTGCCTCCTTATGCACACTGTACAAAACATGAATTACTCTTTTATTCCTTACCCCCCCCACCCCCATTCATGGCAGGGCCTGAGTGATTCTGTGTGCTTCCCTTGCTTGGGTGCCCCGGGCTGTGTGGGGATGCAGGCCCCACACTCCATGGCCTGAGGGGGCTGAGCTGTGAGGCCAGCCAGTCTGTTCTCCTGCCCATTCCTGCTGTCACTGTGCGTGGCTGCTAAGCTACTCCCGAATGAACATTCATTGCTTAGATCTAGGTCCAAGAATGTGTCCTTGTCTCTTCTGGCTTTGAGTAAACTACAACTATGCCCCTCGAAACCCTTTCCTTGGACTTCAAAGTGCAGTTCGAGATGCTGGATGGTTGGCATTCCTAGAAATACGATCCTGGAAGAGTGGGCATTATTTAAATGCCTGCCTGTTTACTATTTAGCAAAAATATGATACTCGTCATAAGGCTAATTTTGCAGATCACTCTCTCCTTAAGTGATTAGGCTTTTAGAAATCCTCAGCACCTGCAAATGTTCCATGGACCCTGAAAGCCAAGGAAAAGAGAAGCAAACAGAAACCGAAGACTCCATAGTCTTCGCCCTCAGTGGGGGGCACAGAGAGGCCCCCGGGGTTTTTGGGAGAAAGCCCACACTTGGGTGCTGTCAACAAGAGCAAAAGAAGCCTCGGGTCTCTTGGGTAATATTTAGAAATACAGATCTGAGTGTTGGAAAGCATCGAGGAAGGCGAGATAGTAAACTCTCTCCTTTCCTGATAAAGGATGGGCTGCCGACAGGCGAGTTGTGTTCTATAAGGGGCCAGAAAGGGCATTACACTCTACATACGGTCTTTGTGGCAAATTATTCTCCCTTGTGTGTGTTGGGTAGTGGGGGGATGGGGGGATGGGGGTAAGAGGTTTGTTCCTTTGAAACTGTAAAAACTATCATTAGCTCCTGGGGGGTGCAGAAACAGGCAAGACCTGGACCGCAGGCTATAGTTTGCTGACGTATCTCAGAGCACTGAGACAAGAGTCCCGGCTTTGCCACTACAGCTATATGATAAGGGATGGGTAAACTAAACTTTGAAAGCCTTGTTTTTATCACCGAGAAAATGAGAATACCACTGGCTTGGGGCATGTGGGTGGCTCAGTCAATTAGGCATCCGGCTCTTGATCTCAGGGTCCTGGGTTCAAGCCCCATGTTGAGCTTGGTGCTGGGAGTAGAGCATACTTAAAAAAAGAGAGAGAGAGAGAACACTGACTGGAGTGTTTTACCGCAGTACCTGGAACATCGTGGCATTCAGTTCATGAGTGGTGGCTGGATTTGCTAATTCCTGAATCCTCATGAGTCTGTATATATATATACACACACACACACACACACAATGGGTTATTACTCAGCCTTGAAGAGGCAGGACACTCTGACCCACACCACAACATGGATGAACTCTGAGGACATCATGCTAAGTGAGATAAACTAGCCACGGAAAGGCAAATACTGTATGATTCCACTTACAGGAGATCCCGAGTGTAGGCGATTCATAGAGACAAAAAAATACAATGGTGGGTTCCAGAGGCTGTGGGAGAGGAAAGGGTTGGGTTTAATGAAGACTGAGTTTCGCTTGCGCAAGATGAAAGGCATTCTGGAGACAGAGAGTGGTGATGGGTGCGCAGCGGTGGGGATGTCCCGTAACGCCACCAAGCTCTGACTATGTAAAGACAGGCGGGCAGAGTGTTTATTCTGTCGCTGTTTTAAAACCACATAGACGTGTATCTCCGATCTGGAAAAACAAAATGAGAGGAGCAGGGGGTATTGTAAGGTGGTGCAGTTTGAAACGGGGCCGCGGAGCAGGGCCTCTCCCGCAGGAGACTATGCGGTTCGGTGGGTGCTGGGTGGGAGGGCGGTATTCGTAGCAGGTCTGGTGAAGCGTGGGGGCTCTGAGATAGGACTGGGTGGTCTGTCCACCTCCCCTTCAGCCCTCAACACACTCTGGAGCAGAGCAAGGGAGGGGAAGATGAAATCCAGGAAGGAAGAAGAGAGTCAGATTGTGCGTGTGGGACAAGGTCACAGAACTTGCTGGCACCGGACTTTCACTCTTCAGGAAATGGTGAGCCACTGCGGACTTCTGAGCAGAGGAGTTCCAAGAGATGAGCTGTATGTGAACAGAAGCTCTGTAGCCGCTCTGTTGTGGGAAGACCACAGGGACCGAGGGTGGAAGCTTGGGGACCAGACAGGAGGTTCTAGAATCATCCAGGACGGGGATAATGGAAGAGAGGATGGGGTTGCCGGCAAAGGGAGAATTCGTTGGATTAGGGATATATTTTGAGGGAGGGTCAAGAGGATTTGCTGAAGGATTGGACTTGGGGCGTGAGAGGAAGAGAAGACTCAAGGACGGTTCCCAGGCTTGGGACCCGAGCTAAAGCTGGTTGACATGGTTTACGGGACACATTCACGTTCATGATCTCATTTCCACCTCACAATCAAGGCCTCACAGGTCGAAACTCCAGGGCTCAGGTGAGGGAGCAGCCAGGTTAACCTCCTCCTGGAGTTAACCTCCTGCTTCTGACACTCATTTGCTACGTGGCCTGGACCAATACCCCTGACATCTTTGCTCTGTAGAAGGGAGACACTGATGGACGATACCTGAGTCACTATTAGGACCGCAGCACCTGGGGCCCAGGAATTAGTCAGTAGCAGCAAAGGTTACTAAGGTAGTGCCACAACTGGAATGGGAACCTGACCCTTGGCCCCCATTGCTTTGTTCTTTCCACCATGTTCTCTTGCCCTGCTTTCTGGACAGTGTCTAGTCAATCAGTCATTCCTGGGAACAGCATTCCATTTTCGAGCACTTTAATTATACTGGATCTCACTGAAGAAAATTTTCTTCAACCAAGAGACTCTGTCGTAGGAGCCAGAGGGAGTTCTGGAACGGGGGCATGGTCCCATGTGTATTTGGTAAGAAGGGGCAGGCGGTCCCATGAGTGACTTTCATTTGGTATTGGCCACCTTCCAGGGAAGAACAATGTGCTCTAGACCCTTCTTCTCTCCTGACTTAAAGCACTGGGTTGAGCTTACTAGAATTTGAACATGTATCAAGCATAGCCTCACTCTGAAGATTTAGTTTTAAAATAACAGTATGGAGAAACCCTTCCTTTCCCTCCCTTCACAGTTTAGTATGCAGACAAAGAGATGGGAAGAAACGCTGATGCTATCACACAGCAGGCCACGTGGGCTGGAGGTGGGGTGGCAGAGGCCCGCGGAAAGAGCACTGTACGAGGAGCCTCCCGCCTTGGGTGCTTCCCAGCTGTGAGTCCCAATCACAGCCGCTCTGACGTTTAGAGTCTTGGCCATAAAATAGGCATAATTTTTGCCCCTGCTCCTCACGGAGAATCAGATTCGAGAAAGCAGGTGAATGTCCGATGTCACAGGTCGTGAAATCCGCTCTTTATTAAGTCCCAGAGCATAAACCATCATCCCAGTCGTCTTCTGCTCCATCTCAAATCATTGTCTGGGGACTTCCTTCCTCAGGATCATCTGGGGTTGCTTAATGAAATGCTGAATTCTGCAGCCGGGTCCAGCCCAAGCCTCCTCCCTCCCCACCAGCTACCTAATCCTTAAACACAATAGAGCTTAGACCCACACTGGTCCAGGAGTTAACCTTGATGCAAGAGAAAAAGGGATAAAGGATAATTAAGCCCCCAAAGAGCCTTGGCATTCAGATAGGTGCTAACCTACAATATAATGATGGACCTAATTCATTGTGTTTGAATCTTCCCAGTGGGTGGGACATAGATTTGGGTTAAAAACAGCTGGGTGAGGCGGCTTGTCAGGATTTTAAATAGACAATGTGAGTTGTTAGAAGCCTCCCTTCTGAGGCGAAATTGTTAATGCAGAGTCTTCTCTCCCTTTTTTGGAGATGAATCTCCAGTGTTCTTTCCAGGTCTTTCTATGCCCCCCAGAACACTCCGCCTTGGCTTTTCCTGGTACTTTGCGAAGTTATCACGAAATCAAGGACTCACCAGTTTTATGCCAGCATTTCAGAACCGAGCCCTTCTCCCGCAGCCATGCCCGCACCATGGCCAAATGAGCCATCACACCTGCGCTATAGATCTGGGCTGGGGCCCAGAGGACAGCCGGTCCACGATGAGGGCAGGCCCTCAAGTTCTAGAAGCGCACTGATTGGGCAGGCCTCAGATGCTTCCACAAGCCAGATGGGCACGGGGGTGGGGGTCGGGGAGTGTTTCTGAACCCTCCACCCGCGATCTTTTAACCAGACCCCAGGCCCATCAGTTCAGCTGCCAGCCCCGAAGTTTTCAGCTGGGCATCTCGCCCATCTCCTCAGGAGACAATAAGCTTTGTGGACACACAGATGCTGCGGAATCCATGTGGAATACGTTGAGCACGCGGCAGAGGGAAAGGGCAGGCAGGCTGCGGGACCTGCAGCTCTTGGTGGTGGTGGTGGTGGTGAGCAAGGGAAGGGCTGTTCCTTGCGTGTCAGCCGCAGCTCCTTTGCTGCTCGGATCCTGTGGTCCGATGGGAGGTGACTGGGGACTTTTCTCCCGGGACATCGCACGTGCACGCGCACGCGCACATGCACGCGCCCCGTGGAGGGCTACAGGTACATGTGCACAGCCGCCGCGAGGCTCGGGCCTTTCAGTGACTACTAGAAGGGGAGGTGGAGCCGATAGCCTGCATATAAAGTGGAGCCCAGAGCCTGGGGTGACCTTAGGGAGCTATCTCCGCCCAGGAGACACAGAAGCCTCAGGAAGGGTGCTGAGTGTGTGCATGCTTTGAGGTTTTCTAGATATGGGGAACCAGGATGCTCCCACAGATGGCTGGTTTCTGTTATTGTTCTTGGTATTATTATCATCATAATTGCCCTGGACCCACTGCAGGGGCCCTGGCCCATAGCATCCCCGCATCTGGAATGCCCTTCTTCTCCCTGAGTTCTGCGCATGATCTCAGGGGTCACCTCCTCCAGGCTGTCTTCCAAGGCACACGTGCGCACGCGCACACACACACACACAGAGCTCCACGAGGTTCTAACAGTCATCTTCCTCATGTTAGTCTGTGCATGTGACTCTCACATTCCCAATTAGATTTCGGGGCAGGCACCACGCCTAGGTGTCCTTGCTTTGTCCCCCTCACCACCTAGCGTGATCTTCAGCCTCGGCAGGTACTCGCTCATGCCTGCTGACTCATTAGCAAGGGCTAGGACCTGGAAATCCGCTTTAAAAACCGAGTTGGGTAATACGACTGGGCTTTGTGAAAATAAGATACCACCTGAATGGATGATGAGAAACAAGCTTTGGCAAAACGAGCCCGGTAGGATTATTCCATGATTCTGCACCTAAAGGAATGAAGGGTTGAGAGCAAATGAAAGCCCCTGGTGACATCAGTTTTGGCAGTCCCCGGTGGAAAGTGACCCTGCCAGGGCCCGGCTCCCTCATTCAGTCCGGGAACGCTTTCCATTAACGCTATTAACCCGACCCAGTGGTCAGGAGTGGCCAGGGTTGGCCAAACATGCTCCGTTCCAGGTGCTGAGTCATCTCCTCTGTGTCGCCCTTTCTCATATCTTCAAGAATGAGAAGCAGCAGAGGAGGGGAGAGGAGCACCAGGGACCAGCCCACTTTAGCAAATCCTCCGTAGGAAGCCATCTGGCCCATTCCTTCTAACCCTGCCTGCTCTTTCCGTTAAAAACATTTCTCCACCACAGCCGTCTTTTCAACTTCTTGTATCCTCAACCCAAAGGGAAATTATCAGCTCTCCACCCCCAACCACTTACAGGGAGGAATTCCCTTCTAAGGGCGGAACTCACTCTTCTCAGTGTACAGCTTGATTGCTTGACATCAACCAAGGGACACAGGAACATCTTGACCTTGGGAAAGCAGCCCGGAAGATCAGAGAAGGCTTTTCTTGCTGTGGCCTGGACTCAGCCTCATCAAGAGATGCAAAAAGCCCCCTGGGACTAAAGATAGAGGACATAACCAAAGTAGGCAAATTCTGTCTTCTCTGAGCTGGAAAATTAGAGCCAAGGGAATTTTATTGTTCAGAGAACCTCTTTGCAAAGCAGGAAGGGGTAAGTCGCAAAGAAGGCTACACTGCCCTCTATGGGGGGCTGCCAGCGTTCAGCCAAGGGCTTTCATTCATGATCTCCATTGCCGTTGTACAACCCACAGGAGCCATTAGTAAGTTTTGAGACAAACACACTAAGGAGACCAGACACATCAGTAATCCGCCTAAGGCCATGCAGCTAAGACACAGCACAAGCAAGGATGCCAAACCAGGATAAATGACTTCAAAGTTCATTTTCTTACCATTTATCTCTATAGATAAGTTTTCCTTCTTGAACTCAGTGTCCCACTTGGAGAGTTGGCCAGTGCTTCTGCCTTCTGCAGTGTGTCTCAGAGATACCTATATTCTCCAGGTGATTCTAATACATCGCCAGCACTGAGAATTCCTCCTAGCTGCAGAAGAGATGCGAGCAGAAACGGGCGTTCCCTCGAAACTAGGATGCTCTGTGTAATAGAGAATAAGCTGAGAAGGTTGCTCTGAAGAAAAATCACGCTGGAAGGATGTAGGCTCAATAGTGGAAAGTTACAGTTACAGTTTGTGACATTGTGGCAGGGTGAATCATAGCCCCCCAAAGAACTCCACATCCCAATCACTGGATCTAAAAGTAGGTTACCTAACATGGGAAAAGGGACTCTGGAGACGTGATTAAGTTAAAGATTCTGAGATGGGGAGGTTATCCTGAATTATCGGGACCTCTCTGAGGTGATCACAAGGATGGCTGGCATGCAGTAAGTGCTCAATAAACAAGGCTTACTATTATGATCCGAGCTGGAGGTCCCGTGATGCAGGAAGTGAAGTCATGAAAAGAGATGTGAGAACAGAGACACGGCTAACTGTGCCCAAATGCAATTTCCACGGGGCAAGGGACTGAGGTGAGGGGAAAGCAAAGCAGCAAATGCTGATTCAGAAGGACAGTGACAGCAGGACTGCCTGGCCAGCTGGTCTTTAGAGGGGACTTGCTCCTGACTATTCTGAGCATCTTGTCATATCCGCAACACAATTGGGTCTACCCCCAACCCCCAAAAGTCAGCTCCATTGTTGTAAGAACTCCCCCAGGGAAAGAGAAAAAGAATAGCAATCATCTAGACATCTAGACAGAAATCCAGGTTCCCCAAACTTTCATTCACAGTCCAAATATAGCCAACAGGTCAATTTCTGAGCTTAAAGACAATTTCAAGTTCTTACATCTTCCCAAGAATAAACATTGTTTTCTACCTATTTTGTTTCTGTTGAATTATGAAAATTGATAAGCACTATACCACCCATTAGACTTGTGATCTTGGGAAAATGACTCTGTTCTTCCTCACCTATAAAATAGGGACAGGAATAACACCTACCTCTAGGGTTGTTGTAAGCAATAAATGCTTTATGCATTTAAAGAGCATAATAAAGTGCCTGACATGTCAGGTGCTCAGCAAGCTAGCCATTAGCATTTTATCGTGGTTATTTTTATTCTGGAAAAAAAAGGGGCGGACAGGTGGAGAAACCACCCACTTAGAAGACTTGACATGAAAGGAAGTAGTTTTTAATACACTTTCATTGTTTTATTCTTTTTTTAAAAGATTTTTATTTATTTATTGAGAGAGTGCTCAAGCAGTGAGAGGGGCAGAGGGTGGGAGAGAGAATCTCAAGTTGACACTGTGCCGAGTGTGGAGCCTGATGCAAGCCTTGAGTCCACAACCCCATAATCATGACCCAAAATGAAATCAAGAGTCATCCACTTAACCAACTGAACTACCCAGATGCTCCATGGCATATTCAGTTTCTTTTAAGGAGCTGTAAGAGAAAGTCGCCTAAAATAAGAGCCAAATACAGTCACTGATTCACTCAGCCAACAATTATTGTGTGCCTTTTACATACCAGGCCCTTTTCTAGGAACAAGGAACCCAATGATAAACAAGATCTCTTCCCTGTCCTCAGGGCATGTCCAGTCTAGTGGTGTAAAGAGACATGGTAGATTTCTATTAAAGACGGCAGGATACATACTACAATTAGGGTAGGTAGAGTGTGATGAAGATGTACACAGGAGAGACCTAAATGTAGGTCTAGGGGAGGGGGCACCAGGGAGGGCTTCCTAGAGAAAGAGACCTTTAAGATGTCTGAGTGGTCATTTCCCAGAGGAAGGGATAGGGATAAGGAGACTTTTAGGGGTTGCCAGCTCTACTGAAGATTTGAGGTCAAGGGCAAGTAGTGTTTTTAGGGAACCAGAGAGACTCCGTACAAGCTTAATACATAGGACCAGGCCTGGGAGGGTGAGATGGTCAGAGATTTCCCATTCAGATCATGAGTAGCTTAAGAACCATGATAAGGAGTTAGAATTTTGGATTGGGACAGTGAGGAGCTTTTGAAAGTCTTGAAGCAAGACTTTCCAGGTGATTCTAATACATCGCCAGCACTGAGAATTCCTCAGTGAACTTTAGAAAGATTACTCTCAGGGGAGCAGTTGAAGAGAGACAAGATAAAAGTCAAAAGACAAACTGGAAGGCTTCCTCAGTAATTCTCATGGGCAGTCATGGATGATGGAGCCAAGGTACTGACAATGGTGTGATCAGGGGTGGATAGATTTAGAGATACCAGAGCAACAGAGCTGCAGGCTGAGTTGTAGGGTAAGGGAAGGGGAGAGAAAACCTGTCTCCCAGGTTTGCCTTCTAGGAAATACAGGAACCAGCAGTCTGAGCGGCCAGTGACGTGCTTCACTTTAGACATATTGGCCTGAACACGTTGAAGTCCTATAGGGTCTTCAAGTGGTAACGTAAAGTTTGCATTTCAGTGTGTGTACAGAGCTCAGGAGAGAGATTTGGGTTGCAGACAAAGATTTGAGAATCACCAGCCTGTGAGTGGTCTACTTAGAAACTATGGAAGTCATGAGATCACCTAGGGAGAGTAAAGGGCAGGAGAAGAAGATGGTCAATGACCTAAGGTCAGGCAGAAGAAGAGAGGACAGTCAAAAAAGGGAGACTGAGGCTAACCACACCAAGAGAAGGACCAGGGGAGCTTGGCACAGAATCCAGGAAATGAGTGTTTCAAGGACAGGGACTGGCTCATGGTCCTGAATGCTTCATTGAGGTTGAAGGAGATGAGGACATGGACTTGGAGGCCATTACCAACGCTGCTAGGAGCAGTGTCAGTAGAGTGTGGAGGATGAAAAACCCTGAGGGATGCAGCAAGAAGTGGAGATGCCAGGTAGAGAGGGCAAATGGGGACCTCTCTCTCAAGATGAGGACTTGACATTCTCATGAGAACCTTGAGAAGAACAAAGGGAGAAGGCAGTAACTGGAAGGAAGCAGGAGCAGAAGTTTGTTTGTTTGTTTGTTTTTAACATATAAAAAATGAGAATATTGAGACGCTGCTGAGCTGGAGGAAGGGGAGAAAGGAAGAACTGAAAGTACCATGGAGGTCTGTTATTCTTGCATTCCAGATTTACAAATTCTCCTACTTCATCAGATTTATTTGTAATTCCAGAAGCAATCCTTGCAGGGCTGTCCTGGTCATTCCCGAACGTGCATGTGCTCAGAAAAGCGAAATGTTTGACTTCCCCAGTGCACGTATTCCCAGCTGAGGTTGAGCAAGGCAGTGCTGAGACTTCTTGTTTCCGTTCTCAGACTGCTCTGGGGCCTGCTTTTGTGTGCTTTTTTTATTGGTCATGTCACTGTTTCAAATTGCCGCATGCATGATACTAAAGTGGTGTCTAAGGTTCCTGAGGGCAAGAAGGCTACAATGTGCTTTAGGCAGAGAACAAGTGTTAGATACGTTTCCTTCAGACTTGAATTACAGTGCTGTTGGCTGTGAGTTCAATGTTAATGAATCAACAGTATATTTTAAGTAAAGGGTCTTTGAACAGAAACCCAGGTACAACTAGGTTATGTATTGACTGATTATGTATTAATTATGTATTGATGTGGCCAGAGACTCCCAGAAACCTAACCCTGTATTTCCCCCAGAGGGAGTGGTTCAGTGTTCATGGTGACTTTATAGAACATAAGTCTTGTCAGTAACAGGAGTAGACTCGACAAGAGAGTCAGAAAGAGGTCTCAGAAATGAACTTAGGGGACATGCTTTTGGTTAATGGGGTCATCTAGAGTCCCTGATCTAGTCATCTGGTAAGTTTGCTAGACCAAATATTCCTTTCAAATAAAAACACGGGGACTCGGCTGTCACTGGGCTTTGCTCTGAACAAGCAGCCCTGGGATATGATGAGTGGAAGGATGGGTAGTGGCGGGAAAGCAACATCAACAAGAAGACGTTGAAACTAAGAAGTGGGGAAAGAGAGAGGTCTCATTTTGTTGTGTTCTCTCTACATTGTGCAATTTATCAAGTTATTAAAAGGGGGGGCTTTTGGGGGGACCTCCCAGGGAGTCACAGATTTGACTCTTCTGGCGATGCCAAACTTTGTTTTGACCCCTACTCTTAAACAGTGCAGTTTAATCTTTACTTTGTTCATACCTGGATTGAGAAGGAAGTTAGTTCTAGACAACTGAGACTTGGCATTACATAGTAATCTCCTTTTTATTAACTCATCTCAGCAGTTGAAAGCATTGGAAAATGCTATAAAAACATTGCAAACAAAAACCAAAAAAAAACCCTTTGTAACCAAGCATATATCCTGTGGGAAACACTTAAGAACTTTTCCTTCCCACTGCCTTTTTCCTATATTAGAAAAGCAAAACTTCTCTACTCCCAAAGTGAGTTCAAATAAAGGGGAAAAACTACTTTGGTTTAAATGGTGCTGTGCACATTCTAGAGAGAGTAGCAGGATTTCAGACAGGAGGAAAAGCAAGTTCTCAGATACTGACCACCCTTGCTAGTCTCCGTGAAGTTACCAGGAAGTTCTGAGAGTCGGAGAAACTGACAACTACCTATTTCCATGTCAGGTCACAAAAGACAGGTGTGCCTTCTGTTGGCAAGTATAGGGGAATCACACTTACCTGACCCCAGCAATGTGCGATCTCTGATTTGTCGGGAGTCTGGAGCAAAGTTCGCTTTCTTTGTTCTATCTGAAAAAAATCTTCTCTTAGCAGACTGACAGGGTAAACAAGTTCAGTTTAGTCTTGAACAAAATAGACTTTTCCTAAGCAGGTTATAAATTTAACAGACAGGTGGTACTAAAGAACTTTTTTACCTTTTCTTAATGCATGGATTTTTTTTTTTTAGAGCATTTCGAAGTTTACAGAAAACTGGAGCACATAGTACTCAGAGTCCCCATGTTTTCTTCTCCCCCTCTGCACACACAGGTTTGTCCTATTAATAGCATCTTGCATGTCCAAATGTAGCACATTTGTTACAACTGACAAACTAATATTGACACGTTAGTTTTAACTCTGATTTATACTTTATGTACATACACTCTTTGTATCCAGAACAGCCTTTCAATATGTTTTAGAAGCAGGGAAGTCATAATAATAAAGCTAACCTTATACAGAGGCCTTCCTTGGTCACCATTGGATACATCATTAACTCATCTTTTTTTTTTTTTTTAAAGATTTTATTTATTTATTTGACAGACAGAGATCACAGGTAGGCAGAGAAGCAGGCAGATAGAGAGGAAGGGAAGCAGGCCCCCTGCTGAGCAGAGAGCCCGATGTGGGACTCGATCCCAGGACCCTGAGATCATGACCTGAGCCGAAGGCAGCGGCTTAACCCACTGAGCCACCCAGGCGCCCCATCATTAACTCATCTTAACAGTCTTGAAAGATAGGCTGCAACTCTGGCTTAAAGAAAAGGAGCTGAGGTTCAGCGAGGCAAATGCCCTGTCGAAGTTCACACAGTTATCAAGTAGGAGAGACAAGAACCTAGGTCTTGCTTCTTTTTCAGTTACGCTGATGCTAATTTTTTAAAAAAATTTAAACATATATTTTTATCCCCAAGGGTACAGGTCTGTGAATCGCCAGGTTTACACACTTCACAGCACTCACCAAAGCACATACCCTCCCCAATGTCCATAACCCCACCCTCCTTCTCCCAACCCCCCTCCCCCCTGCAACCCTCAGTTTGTTTTGTGAGATTAAGAGTCACCTATGGTTTGTCTCCCTCCCAATCCCATCTTGTTTCATTTATTCTTCTCCTACCCACTTAAGCCCCCATGTTGCATCACCACTTCCTCATATCAGAAAGATCATATGATAGTTGTCTTTCTCCGCTTGACTTATTTCGCTAAGCATGATACACTCTAGTTCCATCCATGTTGTCGCAAATGGCAAGATTTCATTTCTTTTGATGGCTGCATAGTATTCCATTGTGTATATGTACCACATCTTCTTGATCCATTCATCTGTTGATGGACATCTAGGTTCTTTCCACAGTTTGGCTATTGTGGACATTGCTGCTATAAACATTCGGGTGCACGTGCCCCTTTGGATCACTACGTTTGTATCTTTAGGGTAAATACCCAGTAGTGCAATTTCTGGGTCATAGGGCAGTTCTATTTTCAACATTTTGAGGAACCTCCATGCTGTTTTCCAGAGTGGTTGCACCAGCTTGCATTCCCACCAACAGTGTAGGAAGGTTCCCCTTTCTCCGCATCCTCGCCAGCATCTGTCATTTCCTGACTTGTTGATTTTAGCCATTCTGACTGGTGTGAGGTGGTATCTCATTGTGGTTTTGATTTGTATTTCCCTGATGCCGAGTGATGTGGAGCACTTTATCATGTGTCTGTTGGCCATCTGGATGTCTTCTTTGCAGAAATGTCGGTTCACGTCCTCTGCCCATTTCTTGATTGGATTATTTGTTCTTTGGGTGTTGAGTTTGCTAAGTTCTTTATAGATTTTGGACACTAGTCCTTTATCTGATATGTCGTTTGCAAATATCTTCTCCCATTCTGTCAGTTGTCTTTTGATTTTGTTAACTGTTTCCTTTGCTGTGCAAAAGCTTTTGATCTTGATGAAATCCCAATAGTTCATTTTTGCCCTTGCTTCCCTTGCCTTTGGCGATGTTCCTAGGAAGATGTTGCTGCGGCTGAGGTCGAAGAGGTTGCTGCCTGTGTTCTCCTCAAGGATTTTGATGGATTCCTTTCTCACATTGAGGTCCTTCATCCATTTTGAGTCTATTTTCGTGTGTGGTGTAAGGAAATGGTCCAATTTCATTTTTCTGCACGTGGCTGTCCAATTTTCCCAACACCATTTATTGAAGAGGCTGTCTTTTTTCCATTGGACATTCTTTCCTGCTTTGTCGAAGATTAGTTGACCATAGAGTTGAGGGTCTATTTCTGGGCTCTCTATTCTGTTCCATTGATCTATGTGTTTGTTTTTGTGCCAGTACCATGCTGTCTTGATAATGACAGCTTTGTAATAGAGCTTGAAGTCCGGAATTGTGATGCCACCAACTTTGGCTTTCTTTTTCAATATCCCTTTGGCTATTTGAGGTCTTTTCTGGTTCCATATAAATTTTAGAATTATCTGTTCCATTTCTTTGAAAAAGATGGATGGTACTTTGATAGGAATTGCATTAAATGTGTAGATTGCTTTAGGTAGCATAGACATTTTCACAATATTTATTCTTCCAATCCAGGAGCATGGAACATTTTTCCATTTCTTTGTGTCTTCCTCAATTTCTTTCATGAGTACTTTATAGGTTTCTGAGTATAGATTCTGTGCCTCTTTGGTTAGGTTTATTCCTAGGTATCTTATGGTTTGGGGTGCAATTGTAAATGGAATTGACTCCTTAATTTCTCTTTCTTCTGTCTTGTTGTTGGTGTAGAGAAATGCAACTGATTTCTGTGCATTGATTTTATATCCTGACACTTTACTGAATTCCTGTACAAGTTCTAGCAGTTTTGGAGTGGAGTCTTTGGGGTTTTCCACATATAATATCATATCATCTGCGAAGAGTGATAGTTTGACTTCTTCTTTGCCAATTTGGATGCCTTTAATTTCCTTTTGTTGTCTGATTGCTGAGGCTAGGACTTCTAGTACTATGTTGAATAGCAGTGGTGATAATGGACATCCCTGCTGTGTTCCTGACCTTAGCGGAAAAGCTTTCAGTTTTTCTTCATTGAGAATGATATTTGCCGTGGGTTTTTCATAGATGGCTTTGATGATATTGAGGTATGTGCCCTCTATGCCTACACTTTGAAGAGTTTTGATCAGGAAAGGATGCTGTACTTTGTCAAATGCTTTTTCAGCATCTATTGAGAGTATCATATGGTTCTTGTTCTTTTTTTTATTGATGTATTGTATCACATTGACTGATTTGCGGATGTTGAACCAACCTTGCAGCCCTGGAATAAATCCCACTTGGTCGTGGTGAATAATCCTTTTAATGCACTGTTGAATCCTATTGGCTAGTATTTTGGTGAGAATTTTCGCATCTGTGTTCATCAAGGATATTGATCTATAGCTCTCTTTTTTGATGGGATCCTTGTCTGGTTTGGGGATCAAGGTGATGCTGGCCTCATAAAATGAGTTTGGAAGTTTTCCTTCCATTTCTATTTTTTGGAACAGTTTCAGGAGAATAGGAATTAGTTCTTCTTTAAATGTTTGGTAGAATTCCCTTGGGAAGCCGTCTGGCCCTGGGCTTTTGTTTGTTTGGAGATTTTTAATGACTGTTTCAATCTCCTTACTGGTTATGGGTCTGTTCAGGCTTTCTATTTCTTCCTGGTTCAGTTGTGGTAGTTTATATGTTTCTAGGAATGCATCCATTTCTTCCAGATTGTCAAATTTGTTGGCGTAGAGTTGCTCATAGTATGTTCTTATAATAGTTTGTATTTCTTTGGTGTTAGTTGTGATCTCGCCTCTTTCATTCATGATTTTATTTATTTGGGTCCTTTCTCTTTTCTTTTTGATAAGTCTGGCCAGGGGTTTATCAATTTTATTAATTCTTTCAAAGAACCAGCTCCTAGTTTCGTTGATTTGTTCTATTGTTTTTTTGGTTTCTATTTCATTGATTTCTGCTCTGATCTTTATGATTTCTCTTCTCCTGCTGGGCTTAGGGTTTCTTTCTTGTTCTTTCTCCAGCTCCTTTAGGTGTAGGGTTAGGTGGTGTACCTGAGACCTTTCTTGTTTCTTGAGAAAGGCTTGTACCGCTATATATTTTCCTCTCAGGACTGCCTTTGTTGTGTCCCACAGATTTTGAACCATTGTATTTTCATTATCATTTGTTTCCATGATTTTTTTCAAGTCTTCTTTAATTTCCCAGTTGACCCATTCGTTCTTTAGAAGGATGCTGTTTAGTCTCCATGTATTTGTGTTCTTTCCAAACTTCCTCTTGTGGTTGAGTTCTAGCTTCAGAGCATTGTGGTCTGAAAATATGCAGGGAATGATCCCAATATTTTGATACCGGTTGAGTCCTGATTTAGGACTGAGGATGTGATCTATTCTGGAGAATGTTCCATGTGCACTAGAGAAGAATGTGTATTCTGTTGCTTTGGGATGAAATGTTTTGAATATATCTGTGATGTCCATCTGGTCCAGTGTGTCGTTTAAGGCCTTTATTTCCTTGTTGATCTTGATGTGTTTCTTTGATTTTGTTATTAATTGGTTGATATAGTTGGCTGCTCCCACGTTGGGGGCATAGACATTTAAAATTGTTAGATCTTCTTGTTGGACAGACCCTTTGAGTATGATATAGTGTCCTTCCTCATCTCTTATTATAGTCTTTGGCTTAAAATCTAATTGATCTGATATAAGGATTGCCACTCCTGCTTTCTTCTGATGTCCATTAGCATGGTAAATTCTTTTCCACCCCTACACTTTAAATCTGGAGGTGTCTTTGGGCTTAAAATGAGTTTCTTGTAGGCAACATATAGATGGATTTTGTTTTTTTATCCATTCTGATACCCTGTGTCTTTTGATTGGGGCATTTAGCCCATTAACATTCAGGGTAACTATTGAGAGATATGAATTTAGTGCTATGTATTGCCTGTAAGGTGACTGTTACTGTATATTGTCTCTGTTCCTTTCTGATCTACCTCTTGTAGGCTCTCACTTTGCTTAGAGGACCCCTTTCAATATCTCCTGTAGAGCTGGTTTGGTGCTTGCAAATTCTTTCAGTTTTTGTTTGTCCTGGAAGCTTTTAATCTCTCCTTCTATTTTCAATGATAGCCTAGCTGGATATAGTATTCTTGGCTGCATGTTTTTCTCGTTTAGTGCTCTGAATATATCATGCCAGCTCTTTCTGGCCTGCCAGGTCTCTGTGGATAAGTCAGCTGCCAATCTAATATTCTTACCATTGTATGTTACAGACTTCTTTTCCCGGGCTGCTTTCAGGATTTTGTCTTTGTCACTGAGGCTTGTAAATTTTACTATTAGGTGACGGGGTGTGGACCTATTCTTATTGATTTTGAGGGGCATTCTCTGAACCTCCTGAATTTTGATGCTCGTTCCCTTTGCCATATTGGGGAAATTCTCCCCAATAATTCTCTCCAGTATACCTTCTGCTCCCCTCTCTCTTTCTTCTTCTTCTGGAATCCCAATTATTCTAATATTGTTTCGTCTTATGGTGTCATTTATCTCTTGAATTCTCCCCTCGTGGTCCAGTAGCTGTTTGTCCTTCTTTTGCTCAGCTTCTTTATTCTCTGTCATTTGGTCTTCTATATCACCAATTCTTTCTTCTGCCTCATTTATCCTAGCAGTGAGAGCCTCCATTTTTTATTGCACCTCATTAATAGCTTTTTTTATTTCAAGTTGGTTAGATTTTAGTTCTTTTATTTCTCCAGAAAGGGCTTTTATATCTCCGGAGAGGGTTTCTCTAATATCTTTCATGCCTTTTTCGAGCCCAGCTAGAACCTTGAGAATTGTCATTCTGAACTCTAGATCTGACATATTACCAATGTCTGTATTGATTAGGTCCCTAGCCTTCGGTATTGCCTCTAGTTCTTTTTTTTGTGATGAATTTTTCCGCCTTATCATTTTTTCCAGTTGAGAGTATATGAAGGAGCAAGTAAAATACTAAAAGGGTGGCAACAACCCCAGGAAAATATGCTTTAACCAAATCAGAAGAGATCCCAAATCGTGAGGGGGAAGAAAGGGGATAAAAAGAGGTTCAAAAAGAAAGAAAGAAAAAGAAAAAAAAAAAGAAAAGAATTAAAAAAAGAAAATGAATAAAGAAAAGTATAAAAGAGAAAAAATATATATATATTAGATAAACTAGTTTAAAAAGTTAAAAAAGAAAAGGGTAACAGTTAAAAAAATTTAGCAGAAGAAGAGAAAAAAATGAAAAAGAAAAAAATTAAATTAACTGCAAGACTAAAAAATCACAGGGAGAAAGCCATGAGTTCCGTGCTTTGCTTTCTCCTCCCCTGGAATTCTGCTGCTCTCCTTGGTATTGAAACTGCACTCCTTGGTATGTGAACTTGGTCTTGGCTGGATTTCTTGTTGATCTTCTGGGGGAGGGGCCTATTGTAGTGATTCTCAAGTGTCTTTGCCCCAGGCGGAATTGTACCGCCCTTACCAGGGGCCAGGCTGAGTAATCCCCTTGGGTTTGCTTTCAGGAGCTTTTGTTCCCTGAGCGCTTTCCATAGAGTTCCGGAGAACGGGAATACAAATGGCGGCCTCCTGGTCTCTGGGAGCCCCATTCCTCTGAGCGCCCTCAGAGAATAGCGCCCAGTAACTCCCGTCTGCCTGACCTCCGGCCGCGCTCCGAGCTCACTGAGCCTGCGACCGGTTCAAGGTAACCCCGAGCTGCGAGCTTACTGTCGGCTCTGTCTCTGCAGCCGGCTTTCCCATTCCAAGCTCTTCGACACTCAGACACCCCCGATCCTTCTGTGATCCTGCGGGACCTGAGGCCACACTGACCCCACGTGGGCTTCACCCCGGTTTAGCCTCTGGAGCGATGTCCCTCAGTGGAACAGACTTTTAAAGTCCTGATTTTGTGCTCCATTGCTCCGCCGCTTGCCGGGAGCCGGCCCCTCCCCCCGGGGTCTATCTTCCCGTGGCTTTGGATTCACTTCTCCGCCAGTCCTACCTTTCAGAAAGTGGTTGTTTTTCTGTTTCTAGAATTGCTGTTCTTCTCTTCAATCTGCTGATGGATTTGCAGGTGTTTGCAATCTTTAGATAAGCTCTCTAGCTGATCTCCTGCTAGCTGAAGTAGTCTCAGCCTGCTGCTTATCCGCCATCTTGACTCCTCCCGCTGATGCTAATTTTTAAGATGCCACACTTACCCTCATTCCTCAAAGCCAAGTTTACATTTATTTTTTTTAATATTTTATTTATTTATTTGAGAGAGAGACAGTGAGAGAGAGCATGAGCGAGGAGAAGGTCAGAGAGAGAAGCAGACTTCCCATGGAGCTGGGAGCCCGATGCAGGACTTGATCCCAGGAATCCAGGATCATGACCTGAGCCGAAGGCAGTCGTCCAACCAACTGAGCCACCCAGGCGTCCCCAAGTTTACATTTCTAAGCAGAGGATTATGAGACTTGCAGGCTAGTATTTCCACTGAGAAGCAAACTGTGACAAAGTGAACGAGATGCTACTTAGTCACATACTGGGCAGGTGAACTCATGTAAGTGCAAATTCATCTCTTGGACTTCAGTATTTAGGGTCTATACTTCCTGCCAATTGATTTGTCTGTTTCCTCCATCATATATGAAGCTTTGGGAAAAAAGGAACCACGTGTGTCTTGCTTACTGTTGGGTCTCTGTTGCTTATGTATAAGATGTGGATCATAATAGCACCCAAACAGCAGTTATTAAGCAAATGAATGGAAGGATGGTATATTAATATGTATGTGTGTGCATATCATATATATATATATATGGAGAGAGAGAGAGATTGATTTATTGTGATATGAGGAATTGACCCATGTGATCATGGAGGCTGAGAAGTCCCACGGTCTGCTCTCTGTAAGCTGGAGGCCCAGGAAAGCTGGTGGTGTAGTTCCAGCTCATTCCTGAAGTGCCAGAAAGCCAGGGGAACCAATGGTGTAAGTCCCAGACCAAGTCGAAAGGCCTGAGAACCAGGTGTGAGGGCAGGAGAAGACAGAGGTCTCAGCTCAGGTAGACAACAGATTTACGCTTCCTCTGCATTTTTGTCCTCTTGGGCCTTCAGCCAAAGGAAGGTACCTACCCAGTTGGGGTGGGCAGTCTTCTTTACTCGGTCTACTGATTCAAATTCGTGTCTTCTCCAGAAACACCCTTACAGACATGCCCAGAAGTAGTGTTACCAGCTCTCTGGGCATCCCTTAGCCCAGTCAAGTGGACACGTAAGATGAACCCATTTAGATATTGTCATCTGTGAGTAGTAATAACCACACATAATCGCTTCTGGAATCCCTTTTGATATCTTCCCTTTTGCTTTTTGGGTTGTTTTCTAATTACTATTTCATATGATCTTTTCTACTTCTTCTGATATTTTGGCCCTCACCATTTCAACCACATTCTGTAATTAAAAGATAACTTGAACGAACACCAAATTTCCTAATTGTTTTCTTTTTCTGCTACATAACAAGGCTCAGATATAACCTACCACGGCTCTTAAGATAACATTTATACCTTTGGGCCGCCTCCAGCACTGAGATCCTCGTGTGTGTGGATGTGTCGATGCAAATAGCTTTTGCCTTCTACCTTCTCCTCAGTATGAATGGCAGGAGGAGGTGATGTAAGGAACACCAGGTAGAGTCAGGAAATCTAAGTCTTAAATCTAAATTGTGTTTGCAGCTCTTTTCAAGTAATGGAAACTTGTTTCCTTTTGGTTCCTTAACCACAAGAGGGAGATAATACCATGAGTTCTTAAGATGCCCCCTAAAATGATTTTTTTTCCCATATAAATGAGCAAACAAGGGACATTAAAATACTTGGGTATTTCATTATCTCTTTATTAGTTTTAGCAAACACTGAATCCAAGGTCCTAAAGGGAAGATTACAAATAGGTAGCTCAAGGGACCCTATTGAGTCAAAAAAGTGTTTTGTTGGTCGAGCAGTGTTGTTTTTTAAATTGTAATTCAGTCACTAAAATGTTTAGGCTTTGAGAGATTTCACATTAAAATCCTGGCTTCCTTTGAAAAATCTGGGGATTTGGCACTCCAGGCCCATTGGCATTTAGCAGCTGACCAGTGACTGCCTCTGGGTAAGGACAAAGGGACGCTCTCATTTCCCACAGCGTCCCCCCCCATTCAAGTTAACACACCCAGTCTTTGCCATAGTGCCTGCCACTCCTTCCTTATTACACCCCATGTGTTTGACTTACTTCTGTTACTCTCTGGTTCCTGAAGGCATTTGAATGTGGCCATTCCCGTTTTGAAGGGATATTACACAGCTTGTAGTTGATTTCTAAAGCTGCAGCTTGATTGACCCTATTCACAAAGTTCCAAAGAGAAAATCCATCTTATTCGCTAAGTCACACGAACATTACAACCTCTCTCTTCCATCCAGAAAATTTCCCTCACCATAAATAAACCATCTAGAGCTAGATGACATCTTACAGCCCATCTGGCCCAACCCCCCTTATGTAACAGATGAGAAAACTAAAGTACCAGATGGTGAAGATGCCTCCTTACAGCCCAACGGCCCAACAGAACAAAAACCAAGAGGCAGAACTAAAAGCAGAACCAGCCTCCCAGTGGAAAGCTTGCCAGGCGGCCGCCTCCCATTCTTTCCAGGGTAGGCACAGAAAGCAGCTGCTTACTTTCCTTTATGGAAAGCACGTCGAGCTTGAACTCAAGGACAAGAAGTGGGTTTTTTCCTCTGGTTCTAGGCTTTAGAGTCTCAACTTGTTTTCCTATTCTCAATGACCATGAAGATTCTCTTTTGAGTCTCGGACTCATTTCCAAGGGTTGCCATCACCCAATGCTATAAGCCATTAGGCTTTCATATAACAGAAATCCATCCTCTCACAGTGCTAGGGGCTATAATTGTGACCTCAAAAGGTCAACAGAGCAGGGTTCCCTTGGAAGTCTTTCCTTGCCTCTTCCTAGCTTCTGGTGTGCCCTGGAAATCCTTGCATTCCTTGGCTTGGAGCAACACTGCTGTCCATTCTGTCCCCTACTCCTCCCTGTATCTTTAAGACACCAGTCATTGGATTTAAGGCCCTGTTTCCCCATTCAGTACAACTTAATTTTAGGTGATTAATTACATCTGCAAAAACCTTAGTCCCACATAAGGTCACATGTTGAGTTTCCAGATGGACCTGAGTTGGTTGGTGGGGGAGGGGGACCGGGGTGGGGACACTCTTCAAGCCAATACAGCCCGTCTCCAAATGTTCCTAAAATTGTAGGCTAGTCTACTGAGGCTGATGATCCCATGGTTCCCAAGTGCTCTAATACCACTTCTATAGGCCATCACAACACTCGCTGTTAGAGACAGTCTCTATGAACCTTTGTTACCTTTCAGGTTCTTGAGGCCTTTACCTGCTGTTCTTCTAGTGAGCAACGATAGAGTGTAACGGTCAACACTTGGGCTCTGGTGTTGGGTGGGACCTGAGTCACCAGCTGTTTGGCTTTAATGCTCAGCTTGCCTCCTCATGGTTGTAAGACAGCTGTCTCAGCTACAGAAGTCCACTCCAGTCCAAGCAGTCCATCTAGTCTCAGGTCCTATGGATAGAATCATGTAACAGTCTCCTAGCTCAGGGTTCTCAAGCTTTTTGTCTCAGGACCTCTTTACACTATTAAAAAATATCAGAGACCCTAAAGAGCTTTTGTTTTTGTGTTCTATCTACACATACTTACCATATTAGAAATTAAGACTATGACATTTTTAAAAACATTCATTTAAAAAGGACAACAGTAAATGCATTACAGGTGAAAATAAATATTTTTATGAAAACTAACTATAGTTTCCAAAGAAAAATTCAGTGGGAAGAATGGCGTTCTTTTCCATTTTGCAAATTTCTTCAATGTCTAGTTTAAGAAAACTAATGAAGAAAGCTATATTCTTTTATCTGCTTCTGCACTCAGTCTCTTGTGACATGTTCTTTTAGCTGAAAATTATAGAGAAAATCCAGCTCACACAGATATATAGTTTGGGAAGGGACAAGTATGTTGACAGCTTTTTCAGATAATTGTGAATATTCTTCTTTGATATTGCACCAAAACTTGAGAAGTAGTAGTTTCTTAAATGTTAGTTGCAATGTGGAATCTGGAAACATAACTGAGGAATTTTCCATACTTGACTACATTAAAATCTTGTACTTCAAACTTTGTAACCTATGCATTAGTCATTTGGAAAATATGAGTTCACTGAGTTATACAGATCTTTCCCACATTGACACATTTCATTGTACAATATAAAAATATCATATTTATTAATATCACTACCAATCTCATTCTAATTTCCTTTGAAAGCTTACAGTTTATTATTGGCAACAACTACGGCCAGTTGTTTTCTTGGATGTGCTTAATTCACTTCATTTTTTGAAAATATTTCTATCAAATCCTGAAGCCTGGATAATTACAGTTCTTTCATCACTTGTTGCTTTAAGTAACTGTGGTGTTGCACCAAAAAAAACCAGCCAGTTCAGCTTGCAACTCAAACAGTTGCACAAATGCTTTCCCTTGGGACAACCAGCATTTGCTCTGCGGTAGGACCGCTTCTTGCATACTTCCCAAGTCAAGGGTGGAGAAGCATAAAAGTAATAATTTTTACCGCTTTGGGGACATTCTCAAGTAAAATGCTTTTGTATTACTCTGTGTGGTGGTGAAGAAAACAGGGAGTACTTTTGGCGCCATGATTCATGCTACGTCACCAGCAAAGATGGGGATGGGGAGAAAGATGATGGGGAGAAACAAAGATGATGGGGAGAAAGCGAATAACATCTTGAAATAATTATATATGTACGCTTTGTTGGATCTGTATGTTCACTAGAGATACACACACACACATACATATATACAGACATACCTTTAAAGCATGCTTGGCACAAGAAAAACCCTCCGTGATGTTGGATGTTGTCATGGTAAGTATTATATTGTGCAGTTTGATTATCCTTCCTACTCCCTCCTTTCAGCAAGTTTTTCTAGGCAACTAATTTATTTGATTTTTTCAGTACCCTATGAGATATAATAGGTATTTTTTCAGAGAACTAAGTTAAGTAACCTAAGATCCCACACAGATCAGGGGGGAAATAACAAGATCTCCCAGTGTGATTTAGGGCCCCACACCTAGTCCTGTGGTCAGCCCAAGTCTAATAGGCGGTCTTCCCCGAAATCTTCTGGGCCCAAGACTCATAGCTGGTGAAACCATGTCATCCTGTCAACTCAGACCTGTAGAAGCTTCTTCAGATAGTTTGGTCCAGAGCTAGGTAGAGTATTCCCCAGGGGTGTGTGTGTGTGTATGTGTGTGTGTGTGTGTGTGTGTGTGTGTTTCCCTCTGTGGTGCTTAAGATCTCTTCCTAGTTGGCTGAATGTCTCAAAAGAATATTCTTTAAATTCTACCTCGGTGTTAAATTATGTCCTGAGAGAGCCTGCATTCTTTATTATTTTATTTTATCTCCTTGAAGAAATGTATTCATTAAATGGGTACCATATATCACTGGTATTAAGATGTACTTTTTTCACCTTTTAACATCTTGTAAATTAGAATGCATTTTAGAGTCTATGAGAAGTTGTTATTTGGCAGTATTTTCCCTTTCTTAGTGATACATAAAATAATGGTGTAGCTATTACCAATGGTGTCTTAGAGCCAACAAAATATGGTATTTAAAAATCTAACTCTAGACTTTTCCAAGCCTGATATAAAAAAAAAATAACTATCTGAATACCACCTCCGCACTTTGTACAGAATTATTATTATGCATCACATGTTTTAGGATTTGGGGCCTGTAACACAGCTCTGCCAAAATTAATCTCAGAGTTCCACACTGAGGAAAGCCCTTGTGTCTTTTCCTGAACTGCCATGCCTCTCTTGTTGGATAGCCATGGGCACGGAACCTTGTAACCTTTCTTTTTGATGAAGACAGCCAAGAAGCTCAGAGCTAAGTCCTGTGCTAAGTTACAGTAGGCTTATACAACCTGGGTTCTCTCTTTTGAACTTCCACTTACCATCTTTACCCCCTGTTTGATCACAGAGAAGAAGGTTCTTCTTTGTTCTTTCTCAAAAGTGGGGCATAACTCACCAAGTAGAATATGCAGGTCTTCTAAAATACATGAGCTGGGACGGAAATGCCCTCTTAGATCTGGGATTCTCGATCTTTGGTTTTGCATCCACATGTGTGTGACACCCTCAGGACTCACAACAAACAAGTAGGAGGGTGGAGGGAAGAGGAAACACAGTGCATGTCCCTAGAGAAGCACATAGGATCCTTGAGGCCTGTGCCAAGAGTCCCTTATGATTTTAACCTACCCCCATCCCTGAGTTTGTTCATCTTTCTATGCCTGGGATAGTGACATACACACAGTAATGGCTTCATAAATTGCACCTGAAGATAACTGAAAATAATACAAAGTTAGGGTTACAAACCTGGGCATTAACATTGGGAAGAGTCCCTAGCAATGAGTGGTTGGTTCTGAGGTGTAAGTTTTATTAGCCTCTAGGTGGGGTCATGTGCAGTTTTCATTCTAGCCAATGAGAAGAGAACAGAAGTACTATGTGACACCTCCCAGAAATCTCCTTAAAAGGGAAAAGAAGGCCTCTTGTCTTTCCTTCCTCCGTTCTGCTGCCTAGAACTCACCCAAGATGGCACAGGCTCCATCAACCATCTTGGACCAAGAAAATGAAGGTCATAGTTCAGAGAGTGAGAAACAAATTTGAAAGAGCCCAAGTCTCTGGTGATTTTGTGATGCTGCCTACAACCCCAGGCAGTTTCCCTCCCAGGCTTCTTGTTTTTTGTGAAAGCATAAAGCCTTGGGTGTTCAAACCACCATCCTGGGGTCTCACTTACTCTCAGCCGGACGTAGTTCCTCACTGATACAACATCATAAAATGAGGCCTACAAGGTCATAGATCAGGGCAGGGATGAAGGTCATCAAGTGAGGCCAGGCCTGGAGCTCAGAAACCCTCTTTCTGGTCTTTGCTACAATAGTTATGCCTTTAACTTGCTTCATGTATTTGAGTAACCCACTTAACCTCTATTTACTTACGTTTCCTCATTTAAAAAAGAAATAGAACTTCCTCCCAACAGAATTATGATATGCCCATGGGGAAGTCCTTTGAGATGGTGAAAACCTTCATCTTTATTATGGTTCGTTGTAGTAATATGGACCATGGAATAACCCCCACCCCCCCCGCCGCCGCCGTTATCCCTGCCAAATGCGGCCAATTCTAGACTCCCATGTCCTGGCCATTGGTGTTGACATTAAGAGGAAACCACAGCGGTTAACGGAGCTAGAACTGTTTAACAGGGGAATAGATGTTGGGAGAGAAGCAGTCATTGACACAGTCTTGAGAAGGAGAGAGAGTTGCAAAGAGTGATCAGCTATTCTCTATAACCCCCAAGGATAGCCTGTGATTAGAAGAGTGAGAATTTCCTAGTTGGGTACTGTTTTGGAGCTGGTTCCCCAGAAGCAGAGATTGGTATACTTATGTGAGAGATTTCAGGAGAAGGATGTAAGGAAGTTAGGGAAGCAGGTCAGAGCCTGAGAAGCAGAGAGATGCGGGCTCAGGAAAAGACCAGCCTCACCCTGGCCCCAGAGGGCACTCTGGAGCCTGACTAGCACCAAGGAATATGCCACTTCAAGGTCAGAGGACCAGGCTTATTATTAGTCAGTCACTGGTGTAGACCACCCCTGAAAGGAGAGGAAAATATAATCTCCTGCATGATTCTGAGTGAGAAGGCTCTCGCTCGCCAAGGACAATTCTTGAGAAAGTGTGCAGCTGACCCTGGATAGCAGGCAACACTCACAGCTGGTGGGGGATAGAGGGACTGGCCCAGTGAATGGACCTGGTGGTGTACCCCAGTGTCTACTATAGGAACAGAACACTGAAACAGTAGAGGCAGGTCATGGAGGAAGTATCTGACCACCTCTCTAGGGACACTGGAAAACAGAACCAACTTGGGGTCCCTGGGTTGATTGGTAGGTTAAACATCAGAATCTTGATTTCGGCTCAGGTCACAATCTCGGGGTTGTGGATGGAGCCCCATGTTGGGCTCCCCACTCAACGGAGTGTCTACTTGGATTTCTCTCTCTCCTTTTCCCTCTGCCTCTCCCTGCCCTGTCAAATCAATCAATCTTTAAAAAAAAAAAAAAAAGAACCAACTCACCTGTCTGGCAGAGTCGAAATAAGTGGGCTTGCTGTGAAGAGACAGGCAGATGAAATGTGATCGCAGTAGTTATGGAGTCCTGCAGGTGTGTTCTCTGCATCCTGGGAATTCAATGGCAAACCCCGACAGAAAGGAGAATGCATGGCACTCAAGAGCTCCATCCGGCGAATGCCCACAGATAGGAGGGAGATGAACCGAGGGACATTTTCTCCTAATTCATTCTCTTCTTCCCCCCGCCCCACCTTGTCAGCACCTGCTTTCCGAAGCAGTTTGGAATGATCATTAAAACGGCAAGCCCTACCATTAGCCCCACAGTTGGTTCTGCCCTGGGACTAGCTAGTTAAGCTCCCGAAGCCTCAGTTTTTCCAACTGTAAATAGGGACAATTCACGTGGCAGAGGCAGCTGGCTGGGCGCTCAGTCACAGTGGAGGTACCCGACTGCCCCATGTGTGGGGAGCTGTGTTCCCGGCCACCTTGTGGCCACCCGTGTCTCATGCTCACCAGCGGAATGCGAGTGGGGGTGACTGCTGCTCCTCAGAGCAGGTGAAGTGGAGGTGACTCCCCCACCAAGTCCTTCCCCAACCAACAGCTGGAGGGACAGAATTGGAAGCTTTTAGAGGAGGGTCACGGCTTAGGTAAAGGGAACCTCGGTTCCTATGTTACACAGACGGCGGCCCGCCCAGGATTACTCAGAATAGACTAAAGTGAGGGAGAAATCAGCTTCTCATTATGTTAAAGCACGGTGATGGAGATGATCTCTGTAAAGAATTTTAGGTCCCTCAATAATCTCCACTATCTTCTCTTGCAAAGTACCCATGAATGAGTATAGAGTCTATATAAGGGCAGTGTGTTCATGTTTCTCAATATTTGACTAAAGAATATGCAAAGGGGGCTGAAGGACAAATTCCCTAGCCCCTCTTAAAAATCTGATCTATGGAAACTCTGCAGTCACTGTTGCTTATCAACTTGGCAGCTAATCAACACTGAGAATTGTTAGTTACGAGTATTAATGGAGAAGGAATATAATTGTTTATGGAAACAATACCAAGAAATAGTTAAATAATAAAAGAAATAAATAATAAAATAGTTAAAAGCTTGTTGTGTACTAGACACTGTTCTAAGAACTTGGAAATGTTGGGCATTTGATTCTAATCATAAACCGATTGAAGTATGGAAATTCTTATCCCCATTTTACAGACAAGAAAACTGAGTTTCAAAAGCTTAAGTAATTAGCTGAATTAGCGAGCTGTAAACGTGGACTTGAATCTAAGTCTGTTCAGCCCCAACGCCTAAGTCCTTTCCTCTCTATGATGTAACTCATTCCAAAGCTGCCCCTTAAAGCTAAGGGCTCAAGTGACTGGGGGTAATTTAATCACCACAAAGCCATAGCCAGATCCCTGTCCCTTGGTAGATTTTTTTTTTAATCTCCCTAAAGTCAACAGGCCATCTAAGATGAAAAGTAAGCCATAATTTTTATAGGTCATCTCACTGTGACATTTTTCAGTCTTGTCTTAATTTCAGCCCCTCCCCACAAATTGGCACATCATGGGGAAAAAAGGAACAGAAAATGTATCACGGGAGAGCTAGGAGGGGTGAGTGATTTTTGCCCCCAGATAAAGATGCTGTCCTCAAACATTCCCTCTGACTTCCCATGTGAGCTCTCGTCATCTGTGATTTTCAGGATAAGCCTTCAGAGCTGGGGACTCTGACTGCCAGACATCCTTACAGAGGAGGGTGACCCAAACGGGCCCTTGGCCCAGCCCAATAAACTAGGTGAGGACAATGCTCTGTGTCACTCTGGAAAAGGTACTACCTTCTCAGACCATGGAAGCACCTGTTGCAGGGTGACCCGGTATGGTAGACCACTGCTAATGGTATATGATAGGGGTGGTGGGTAGGGGGCTAAAGCCCTGTATCTTCCTAAAGAATGAGGGGGCACTGTTCACTCCAGAGCCGCTGGACTTGCCTTACGCCCTCTAGGCTTTCCTGTCCCGAGGACGTTCATCCGTTGTAAGCCTTCCCAGCCCGCGACGCAGTACAATGTTGTGTCTAGAGCACGCGCTTTCAAGGCTGCATTCTGGTCTTGCTCTTTAAGAGCCACTCAGGGCAGGGAAACCAGGAAGATGTCCTTGACACTCACGCTGGGCATTTCACATCACGGATTTCTCCACAGCACTGGGGATTTGAGGGTGTTATGGAATCACTTTTCTCCTCCCCTCTGGATTCAGAACCAATGGAGAAATAATTCACGAGAATCAAAGATCACGTGAACGGTGTTCCTGCCGAGAAGCCTGGTTTGAAGACTTGGCTGGGATCCAAGGGCAGCGGGACTGGCTTCCCTTCCCCCTGGATTGAAACTGTGGACTGTCCCAGAGGGCACAGGAGTGGGGCAGTCACACGCAGGACTCCCATGACACAGAGTGGCAGGGAGGCCAGTATGGGGAGCCCGCAGGCAGGCAGACGGTCTCAGCAAGGTCAGCTTCATGCACTTTCCCCGTCTTCCCCAGGAAGCCAAGAAAGAATGGTCTCAGCCCTTCGGGGAGGGGGGCCCCTATTCTGTAGGAATCACGGGGAGGGGAGCACACGAGCTTCCCTCCTACCAGACTGCTGAAGACAAAGACAAAGGATCCTCTAATTTTGGAGGCCCTGTAGAAGACCCTGAGGTCTGGACCTCTGCAGCAACCACACCGTTTCCATCTGTCAGCGGCCCACGTCTCCTTTTTTACACCAAGAAGCTGACCTGCTTTGTAGCTCTTGGCTCAAATAGCCAGACACAGCAGTGTCTATGGCTCCAAATCGCCTCTGTCAGAGCTCTCCAGCCGGTGCCTGGGGGCTGTTTTTCTGTGTCCCCTCTCCCGAAAGCATTATGCAGCCCGAAGTAGAGGCTGACATTTTGAAGGATTGCTTTTCCTGAATTTGCTGCATTTTCCTGTCTCGGGGTAAGAGACAGGCTGCAGACACTACTCTGGGGTCGCTGTAGCTCCAGAATGCATTAGTGGATTGGGCCGGGTGCAAATTATAGCATCCTTGGCTCCACATGCTTTTCTGATTGGTGTGGTGTTTTCCAATCTGCTAGCATTTCACTAGCAAAGCATTCTTTTAATTACTTTTGGCTATAGGTGTGTCTGTTTTGCTCTGCCTCTTCTCCTCCTTGGCCCTAAACCCCTATCTATGGCTCCTCACTGCGCTGTCTCCTGCAACGACCTACTTCCAGAGGAGGCCAAGGACAGGGGCCTTCTGGTGCCTCTCCCAGGACCTCGGGATCTTAAGAAACTGGTGCCGGCCCAGTGTTGCACTGGGGTGGGTTGGTTTGGGTGCCTTGAAGCATCAAAGATTTCTAAAACAGGCGTGACTCCCAGGTTTGGTTGATGTGATTTTCTACCCACCATAAATGATCTTGCACTTAAAATACTTGTGCATTTTCAACTGTCCAGCTGCCCAGGCAGGGTGGAAGGTGAACAGAAGGGGCCACATGAGTGCAGAGGTTTAACGCAGTGGGTTCTGCAACACTGTCTTTCCCATGGGGCAGGATGCTGCCCGGGAGTCAAGGAGAGCCAGATCCCACAGAAGCCAACAAGATTCGTAGGCAAATATCCTCAGGCTGAGTAATCTCCATGGTATCTTGAATTCATCTCACTTCCAGAAACTCCATAAAAACCAAGGGGAATTTCCATATACATGATCTTGGCTTCACAGTGGTTTTTTCTTTTGTCTTCATTGTGATGAAAAACACAATCGTGTAAAGAGTCTCTAAAACACCACCTTAGCACACCCAAGTTCAGGCCATTGCTGTCTGTCCCCTGGATTGGGCTCTCCTTCCTTCCATGCTCTTGACCTCCAGCTCTCTGCCCACAGCTGCCGGCTTCAGTCTCCCAGCGCCCAGTTTTAATCTTGTGTGTCTCTCGGTTGAAACTTGCCGGAGGATCGCCTCACTGAATGGAGTAGAAGGACCCCAGTGTTGGTCCAAGCCCCACCCCCACCCCCCAACTGCGGTGAAGTAGTACTGACCTAACTTTCTGGACTTCACCTGCAGCTTGCCACCCCTCCTCCCCCAGCACTTACTCTCTGCGCAGAGGTCAGACTGTGTCTGTTCCCCTCTCTCCTCTGCCAGGACAGCCCCCAGCTCCTTCTCCCTGCAGAATTCTCCCCACCATTCTAGGCCACCTCCAAACACTACCTTCTTCTAAAACCTCCCCTGTCATTCTAGGCAGACACACTTTTTTGGGGTGTTCACGTGGAAACACCGTTTCCCATTCTGTTCTCTCTCCATCTGTGTGCCTGTCTTACCCTTCTCTCTGCAGGCAGTTTCTCTGTTTCTCTTGGATTCCCCTCAGCGTGTAGCCCAGCGTCTTACCCTTAGGAATGGTTCGATAAGTTGAATTGATTTGGAGTTGAAGTACTTTACTAATCATGTGCACTGACACACCATCTTCCCAAATATTTTCTTTTTTTAATTTATTTTTTTAAAGATTTTATGTGTTTATTTAAGTGAGAGAGAGAGAGAGTTTCAGTGGAGGGCAGCGGCAGAGGGAGAGGGAGCAGCAGACTCCCTGCTGAGCAGAGAGCCCCATGACGCAGAGCTCCATCCCAGGACCTGAGATCATTGACCCACCCAGGCGCCCCTTCCCGGATATTTTCTATCCTACGTTCAGAAATTGAAATATCCATTCCAAATGACATCAAGGGAGAAAACTTCTCTTCAGTTTTTAGAACGGTTTCTGGTTTCTTCATCAGATTTTAGGCAGCATAGAGGCATGTGGGGACTGGGGGGGCCTGGGGAACAGAGCTTAGTGACTTAGTGACACCTCAAAGGCTTTCAAATGAGGCTTGGATCCCTGTTCCATCAAGGACTACTTGTGTGACCTTGAGGAAGTTCCTCATCTCTCTGAACTTCAGTTTTTCATCTCTAAATAGAGAGAAAACTACCTATTTTATAAGTTTATTTGTGAGAATATTAAATCAGGAAGTTTCTATTAAGCACTACTTCCTTCGGTGGCTAGTCTATAGGCCGTACAAATCATAGTTGTCATACCCACCCTTATCCTAGTAGAAAATCATCTTCCATAATCATTCTACGCTCTCCATATTTTACTCCAGAATCAGTCACGGCATCTTTTAATGAGTACATATTGAATACCTATATATTTACCCAGCATGCTACCGACTGGGGGGCAGGTAGAGATGGAGACCCAAACATCCAACAGGACAAGAGTCTCATCTGTTTGAATGGACAATCACAGTGTAAAAACGTTTATTGAACAGTGCTATGGACAGGTGTTCAAGTGCATGTTAAATGGTAAAGGAGATTTACTGAAACCAAAGTGGGGGCAATGGAACGTGGCAAGGAGAAGCCCCTGTTCTCAGGGCCTTGCTGATGCTGTCCACAGGCTGACCAGAGCATTTCTGTTACCCTGTGGCTGCATGGGCCCAGCCCTCTGCAGGTGGCTACCCTTTGCCCACCCCCACTCCTGCACTTGGAAGAGCCCCACACTTGGCTCAGTCCTCTGCTGTCATCACCTTGAAATTCTTCCTACTGTTCTAACAGATTCTGCCTTTGCATTTTGTGCTGGGCCCCACAAATCATGGAGCCAGTCCTGCTTACCGGAATTGGAGGGGTTATGCTGAATGCATTTTCTGTCCCCAGAGTCTGACACAGCATGTGCTCATAAATATTTCTGAAATGAATGAAGTTCACTTCCACAGTTGTATGAGTGACAAATGCTCATACCTCCGCTTTTACCTAAAGTTTTAGACTTGAGGCTTATAAAGTTTGGTACATCTGTGCCTTAGACTTTGAATCTTGTGAAATAGGACATTTACCATTTTCTACAAAATGTCCATGCAGGGGAAGCAAAGAGAGAAGCCAGCAGCTGGGTGACTTCTCCACTTCCGTTTCTAACTCCTTGGCTCTTTTTATACCAATGGTTATGACTTAGAGCCCCTCACACCCAACACACACACACACACACACACACACACCTTTTCCTGAGCTTGTTTAAGACCGATGGGCCCTCTGAAGTAAACAAATTCATAGCCATATTTTTTTTATTATGTTAGTCACCATACAGTACATCATTAGTTTTTTATGTAGTGTTCCATGATTCATTGTTTTCATAGCACATACTTAAAAAGCAATTCAAAGGGCACCTGGGTGGCTCAGTCTGTTAAGTGTCTGCCTTTGGCTCAGGTCATGATCCCAGGGTCCTGTGATGGAGCCCCACCAGCAGGAGTCTGCTTCTCCCTCTCCTCTGCCTCCTCCTCCCTGCCCATGCCCTGTCTCTTTCTCTCACTCTCTGTCTGTAAGAGAAATAAAATCTTTTTGTTTTTAAAAGATTTTATTTATATATTTGACAGACAGAGATCACGAGGAGGCAGAGAGGCAGAGAGAGAGGGAGAAGCAGGCTCCCTGCCAAGCAGAGAACCTGATGCGGGGCTCGATCCCAGGACCCTGAGATCATGACCTGAGCTGAAGGCAGAGGCCTAACTCACTGAGCCACTTAGGTGCCCCAAAATAAAATCTTTTAAAAAATAATAAAATAAAATGCAATTCAAGTACAACTTCTGAAATCTGTTGGAGTAACAGTAGACAAGTCAAAGACACACTGGAAAACACATTCTGACATACATTTTTTGGCATGTGGTAGTATAATATACAGAACATAAAATTTACCATTTTAACCATTTTAAAGTTACAGCTTCGCAACGTTAAGTCCATTCACACTGTTATGGTCCCAGCACCACGGTGGGGCTCCAGACCTTCCCATCACCCCCAACTCAACATCCAACAGTAAACTCCCATATCCCACTATCCCCCCAGCCCCTGGAACCACTCCCTACTTTCTGTCTCTATGAACTGGGCCATTCTGAGCACCTCACATAAGAATTGTGCAATATTTGTTCTTCTCTGTCTTGTTTTACCTAGTGTAATGTCTTCCAAGTTTACCCATGTCATAGCATGTGCCAGAACTCTGTTCTTCTTAAAGGCTGAGTAATATTCCTCCAGGGGGACAAGCCACATTTTGTCTATTCATCCATCTGTTAATGGACAGTTCAGTTTCAGATATATTTTTAAAAGAAATATCAATTTATATATATATTTAATTTTTAACTTTGAATATTCTATTTATTTAATATATTTAATTATATTAATATATAAATATATTAATAATAGATATAATATAAATAAATACATTTATATATAAACATAAATAAAATTTTTAAATGCATTAAATACAAATATGTATGAATATTAATATATATTACTCTATTAATATATTTATAAATATATGTTAAATACATTTAAATATATTTATATATAGCATATAATATATATTGAAAAATATATTAACTATATAAATATGTCTAGAGAAATATAATTATTTAATTATATTAATATATATTTATATAAACAAATATATTAAATATATAAATATATTTATATACATACATTTATATAGATATTTAATGTATAAATATATATAAACTATATAAATATAAAATAAAGTATAAATTTTATTCATAATTTTATAAATTTTATAATTCATAAAATTATGTTATTTATAATTTTAATTTAATTAATTTAATTTAATATATTTAATTTTAAACTATTTAAACTTAAAGTCTTGATGAGGATGGGGGCCAACTTCTCTCATGGCCCGTGAGCTAGCCCATACCTCTTTCCCATACAGCCTGGGAGATCTGCCATCACAAAGCAAAAGATGACATCTGCGGAGGTGGACCTTTGGTCAAACCTGGGTTTATCGGCAGTGTCTCAGAAACGTCCACTGAACACCCACACACCCAGCAGGGACACGAACCTAAAGGAAGGACGCAGATGCATCCATCAACAGTTTCATACCCCAGAGATCATTTCTGTATTGCCCAAATGAGCCCCAAATCACAGCGTCCGGTTTGCCTCGAAGCTGACTTGGATCTGTCTCAAGGGAACTTGTTTGTTCATTCTCGGAGCTTGTGTGGGATGAAGTGTGGGTTGAGGTGTGCGTTCCAGGAAGATGTAAATACATGTAAATAAGACCCATCGGTTGTGGAACACGCCAACCTTGTTACCATATTATATATATCCAAGTCAGTAAAAGGCCCCAATAACCTAAACTCCATTGACTAACTCTGCCAGGGGGAGTTTGGGGATAATTCTCCTTCCTTCCTATTTGCATTCATTTACTGCGTATCTGTAGAGCCCCTGGCATTACAAAAGCGAGCAAGGTGGGGAAGGAGGTTGCACACTTAGAAACAATAAACAAGGAAATTCACAAGATGACTTCAGAGCACGCAAGTCCTACCAGGGACAGAATTGAGGAGAGGTGACGGGGAGTGGCTGGGGGCAGGAGTGGGAGTGTCCCTTTTGACCAGGTCATCAGGTAAGGCTGTTCTTAGGAGGAAAGCCTGGAGCGGAGCCATAAAGGAGCTGCAGGGAGGGCCTTCCAGGAAGAGGAAACTGTGAATGGGCAGGTACTATATCTAGAAAGAGCTCAGTGTGTTAAAGGAGTGGAAAGAAAGCACACAACTGTGGCAGAACACAACAGTGGAGGAAGGGAAAATCTTGGCCGGTGGCCCTTTCTAAATGGGGTGCACGCCCTGAGCCAAGGAGCAAGCAAAGGCAGAGGGTCGTTTTCTAGGCTCCGGGCCTGCAGTAGGCAATGATACTTTGGGGTGGGTGTAGGGTTGGGGGTCGGAGGGTAAAGCTGCATCAATCCCTGTCCCGCGTGTTCTGTAGACAGCTGGACATTCATGTCCAAAGCTCTGAAGAGAAATCTAATCCGGAAATCGAGATTTAGAACTCAACGGGTGGCACGTGAAGTCATAAAAGAGCATGAAAAATCTTGGAAGAATGTCCGTGGAATAAGAAGAAAAGACCAGGGACACCTGGGTGGCTCAGTTGGTTAAGCAGCTGCCTTCGGCTCAGGTCATGATCCCAGTGTCCTGGGATCGAGTCCCACATCGGGCTCCTTGCTCAGCAGGGAGCCTGCTTCTCCCTCTGTCTCTGCCTGCCACTCTATCTGCGTGTGCTTACTCTCGCTCTCTCTCTGACAAATGAATAAATTTAAAAACATATTTTAAAAAAAAGAAGAAAAGACCAAAAGCCTATCTCCAGAGACATCAACATTTCAGGGTGAGCAGAATAAGAGGAAACAAATGGCAGAGAGGGCCAAAGGAGAGGCATGAGCAAGGAGAGGGAGTCTTTCAAGAAAGGGTGTGGCCAGCAGTGCCAACCAGACATTCACGACCAGAAGCCCCCTGCAAATGTGGCTGGTGCTTTAACCGTTGGCTGGAACTGTGATGTCTGGGGACACAAGAGATGTGTCCGAGGCAATGGCATCCAGTTCTTTTGACTTGGTCTGGCTTTGTGCATGGAGGTGGAGGTGGGGGAGGAGGAGAAGGAGATGGAGATACGAGACGTGTCAGACACACACTCGGCAAAGGTTTCCCAATGAGGATTAACCTCAGTGAAGTTCTGTAGACATCGGCCAAGTTGCCAAGCGTGGAGGAGAACCTATTCCAGGCAGAGGGGACAGCAAGGGAACATCCTGGCCACAGCCTGTTGTCTAGCATGCCCGGACTATTGAGGGCATGTGGGAGAGTCATGTGAGATCAGGCTCCGGAAGACACCAGGGTGACAACAGGACTTTCGGTCTTTTTAAGAGTTTACATTTTCTTTCAAGGCAATAGGGATCTACCAAGACATTTGAAGCCGAGGGCTGATATGATTAAATTTACATGTTGGGCTGATCACCCTGGCAACAGAGAGAGGCTGTTGCATTAATGCAAGGTGAGAAATTACAAAAGCCTGTAGCAGGGAGGGTGGCATTGTGATATAGTGAGAAAGGGCTGTCAGGGCATTTTATACATACTGGCCAAATTAGATGTTGACACCTTAAGTCAGGCTCCACGGCAAAGGCTAAGGTAACAGAATTTCTAGTTATTAGCTGGGCACACATCTCCCCAAAATAAGAACTGCATATCCCACTTTCCTTGCAACTGTAAGGGCTCTGGGAGCCTTCTTTGTGAATTACCCACTCCCTACCCTCTGCCCTTCTTCCTCATCATTTCCTCCTTCCTACCGGAAGTGATGACTAGAACTGGGGCAGCCATCTTGGACCGTGAGAGGACCGTGACCTTAGGAAGAGAGGTCAAACATAGAAGAGAAATAATAGGGAAGTTACCTTTCACGGTAGAGATAAACTTCTGTCTTATTTAAGACACTGTTATATTAGACCCCTTTTAACCTTTTAATTAATTGAGCTCTCATCTTTACCTGTTCATAAAAATCCCCAACTCTGGGAGCCAGTATTCTGTACCAGCCCCCCAGCTTTTAGCATATCCTCCTTTGGTCTCTAGTGTCTTTTTGGCTCCTTGGCACTGAGCACATGCCCTGTGCCTAGTACATGCTCAATAAGCACTGGAGAGGAGGGGCAGGATGCAGTACCCAGGGCTGTTTTCTTGTTTTCAGACCTTGTTAATCACCAGGTCGCAGAAGAAATTTGCAAGGGGAATTTCATCATGCAAAATAGTTAACGCCTTGCCAAGTGCCTTCTTCCCAGGAGTGTAAATGAGTAGGGAGGAAACTCCAGGAAGACTGACTCAGGTCCCCTCACCTGGAGACAGGCAGCCTTGAAAACACTGAGTCATGTACTCCTGGGGGGCCCTGATTTGCATCCATTAACAGCAGGAAGAGCAGGGAATTCAAGCTGTGGCTAAGATTCAGGTGAGAACTTCTGGTGACTCCCCCATTCCCTCCCCGAGCTGCTTCTTCCGGTAGCATACATCCCATTTACCACAAATTCATGTTTCCTGCACGTCTTGTTCAATAGGTCTCCTCTACTAAATCAGGAATCAAGCCTGCCTTCTTCACCCTTAAGAAGAGGGTGAAACACCTCTGTGCTCAATAAAATCCTGGCTGGAAAATAAATGAGTCAACCTTTTCAGGCAAAGAGGAAAGAGATTAACTGATAGAATCTGTCAAGCTGTCCATGGGAAAACCCCTTTGCAAGTTTTAAGGAAATTATTGTATTGATACATAAGATTTGTCACTCGGTGGGTGAGCCCTGGTGGGAGCTTGGATCCTGAGTCAAGTTCCTGAGTCGGAGTCCTATCCAGCCACGTAATCTTTCTCACCCAGTGCTCCAGGAAATGCGAATGATTTTCAATATTCGCCTAAAATAAAAATGAACAGTACATCAGTTGGGAGCAAAAGGAACAGGACAATCAAAGGCTGTGCCCCAAGGCAGACGGAAATGACTGTGAGATGATCCCCGGGCCCAGGCTTGGGAGCCCGGCCTGGACGTGGCAGGGCCAGGGGCTGAGCAGGGTGGGGCGCGGAGCGGTGCGCCCGGCGGGGGAGCGGGTGCGCCCGGCGGGGAGCGGGTGCGCGGGCAGGGCGCCCTCTGCCGGGGGTGAAGGAAGAGGCGCCCGCACGCGCGGGGAGGAGACACCAACTTCTTCCAGGGGAGGTGTTCTTCACACGTCTTTTTCGACCCCCGCCCTTACAGGCCCACTCTTGTCCGGCTCAAGGGGAAGGACTGCGGTTCACTGCAGATACTGGTCGCCCTGGTCCCAGAAAGCTGGGGCACTCCCCACTTCCCATCCCTGAAGTCCTAAAGAAAGACGAGATTGCTTGAAAGGATCGGAAATGTCAGGTCTTAAAGGACCCGCAGGACCCTCTTTGGGCCACGCCCCCATTCCCTCCCCGAGCTGTGTAGCGCAGGGGCCGGAGACCCCCTAGGGCTGAGAGATCTCCGCGTGGGAAAGGGGACGGAGTAGGGCCTGAGCGCCTGCAGCGGGTCCTGGGGGGAACACCCCGGGACAGCCTCCCGGCACCGTCCAGGACAGGCCTGAGGCCGAGAGTCGGGACCCCTGCACCTCCGGGGCGGGGGGGGGGAGCCCGGAGGTAGGGAGAAGCGCCCTTGACCCACGTAGGGGCTGAGGCCGGCTCTGTCCCCCGCCTCACCAGGCCCCCATTCTGGTTGCTCGTCTGCAGAATCCGGAGGCTGAATGAGATAGTCAGGTGGCCCCGACCCTGAGCCCCTGATCTGTTGTCTGTTCTGATTTAGACCCCGATTGTGTCCGTCGGGGGCTGCTGAAGAACAGAGAGGTAGGTCTGGAGTGTGACCCAGAAGAAAACAGTGGGTGGGACCGAGTCACAAGCTCCCTTCACCAGGAAGGCAGGAAGGGCCCTCCTTAAGGGCCCGGTCGCTCTTTATTGAATCGGGAGTGACACCTAGTGGCTCATACGCCTCACCGTCACGGCCGTGCTGGTTCTCTGGGGTCTCAGAAGCCGCACTTGCCTGTCCTTGGTACTCCCAGCTAAAAGTTCTGGAAGCGCCAGCGCTGACCGAGGACGTTTCCTGGGACTTCCCGGGCTCTGCCCACAGCCTTTTTCCTGCCTTGTGTGCAACTCTAAGTAAAATGGTCTTCTTGTCTGTCCAGCTGGCTCGGGCATATCCCTCACTCTTGGGCAGCAAGTGCGTTCGTATCTGGCTGCTGTTCTAGGGGCTGGGGATACCAAGATAGCTAAAGCTTGGGCCCTGCCTTCAAGTAAATGACAGCCCAGCTTGTGGGGAATAGAGCTGTAAACAAATATGACATTACATTGGACAGATGTTGAGTGTTTGTTGGATGCTGTCCAGGAAACAGAGGGGGACTTCAACTCTGTCTAGAGGCATAGAGGAAGGCAACAATCCTTGGGCTAAGTGGTCCTGCCCCCCAATTTTATTTAAATTCCAGGTAGTTAACATCTAGTGTGTTATTAGGTTCAGGGGGGAATTCTGTGATTCATCAGCTGTGTATATCAGCTGATGTGGTAGGCAGAAGTCTGCCCCTAGGTTCCCAGCCCCCCTTCTTCTGTATACACACCTTCTTCCAGCTACTCAAACACGGATTTAGGTTCAGCTGTAAGAGATTTTGCAGACACCATGAAGATTCACCAATCAGCTGACCTTAAAATCTGGAAATTATCCTTGGTGGCCTGACCTAATCAGGCCACTTTGATAAGACTAGGCTAGTCCCAGCAAAGGAGATTTAAAGCACGGAAAGAATGCATCCTAGGCAAGAATCTTATCTGCCAGCTCTAGAAATGAAGGGGGGACATACCGCAAAGAATGTGGGCAGCCTTTAGGTGCTGAGAACAACCCCTGTCCAGCAGAGAAAGAGGAGAAACTGAGTTCTGCCAAAAACCAGTGAGCTTGGAAGAGAACCCTGAGCTCTACATGAGAACACAGCCCCAGCTAACACGGTGATTTTAGCTTTGTGGGAACCTGAGCAAAGAAGCAGCCGTATTTTGCCCAGCTTCTAACTTTGTGGTAATTTGTTATACCACTGTAGGAAACCAACACAGATGGCCATCTGAAAGAGAGGAACAGCATGGACGAAGGCTCAGAGGCATAAAGCAACAAGGTGACTTTGGAAAACTGAAGTTACTCAGGATAGGTGAGTGGGAAGTGTGGGAAGCAAGAGAGGTGGCAAAATGTAATGCAGAGAATTCGGCTTTGGGTCAGAGGGACTGTGCTCTTGAGCTAGTTAACTTCATTCTCTGTGTCTCAGTTTTCTCAAAGGTAAAATGGGGCTCATACTAGTAGTTAAAACAAAGCATTGTTTAATGGGACATATGCCTATGAGGGGTTCAACACAGTCTTGAGGTATGATAAGTGTTCCAAAAATAGTGGGTAGTCCTAGCTGTACCAATTAATCATGTGCAGATGGACCAGACTAAGGAGAGGCTAAGTAATGTGGTTTCCTACAGCGCGGTTGGAGACCACCTTGTGGGATGGCCTGGGGAGCTTATTAAAAATGCAGACGCCTGAGTCCTACCTTGAATCCAGACTAAATCAGACTCTCGGGGCGGTGGGGGTGGATGGGGGGGCGCACAAGAATCTGCACTTTCAGAAACTTCCCAGGTGACCTTTATGGGATAACTAGGCCTTGGTAAGAGCGTGGGTGAGAGCCAGAGACCGACAGAATCAAGCAGGAGGGCAGCAGCGAGAGCCGGAGGAGGGCGGCAGGCTGTGAGGCCGGTAAGACCTGCAGAACCAGCTAATGTAGTAGAGGGATGGTGAAAGCAGCCGGGAGGGTTAGCTCGGGACGTTTGGTGGTGGGGGAGGGGGACGGTGTCGGTGGAGGTGGTGACATTGACTCAGGTTGGGTCTTGCAAGTCCGCGCATCCCTGGGACATCCCGCTGGAAAGTCCTATAGACAGGTGGAAGGACTAAAATTCAGGAGGTGAGTTGGGGCTGGAATTTTGGATGTCTGCAAGGATACGAAGTTGCGGGACGGTGCCTGTGGAGTAAGAGGGTGCTCAGGGATAGACTTCAGATGGACCCATCAGAAAGGCTGACTGCATGCTGGGAAGGGCGGAGGGCCAGGGAGGTGGCCATGACCATGTCGCTGGCCTTGGAGCAGTCCAGATGGAGAAGGCGTGAATGTACCCCAAGACCTAGCTGCCAGCTGCTTATTGGCAGGATGGCAGGCGAGAATTCTACCACTGAACCACCCATGCTTATTGGCAGGATGGGACCTATTTTGGTGGGATTAGCTAGGGACATTTGGCAGTGGAGGCGGGGGGCCATGTGGGTGGAGGGTCCCAGCTGGGACGAAGGAGGCCAGACCACCTCAGGCAGGAAGTAGGGACTCTTCTTCAGAATTATGACTGTGAGGAGAAAGAGAAATCGGGGGGGGGGTTGCCTTGAAGAGTCCACAGCCTTCCCCTCATATCCGCTGGTGCAAACCTAGACACAGGCCAACACCACCACCGTGGCTCTGGCTGGGCCCCCCTGTGCCCACCGAACCGGACCGAGGTTCTCAAAGATGGGGTGCCTAGGGGCCCAAGGTTGAGAGTACAGATAGGTTTATAGTTGTGGGGCTGGGCCCATGAGGCAAGGAAGAGGAGTGCGGTTGAGACAGGCTTCACCCTGTGGAGAAGGCAGCTGGGGAAAGAGGAGGGCCCACAGGCCAAAGGGTCGCTGAGCTCTGTGGAGGACCCGGCTGGGATTAAAGGACAGGAGTCCCAAACTAGTGAGCTTACCTGGAGGGTCGCTGCTAGGGTCTCTGGGATGGCACCTGCGTGGGGATCGGCCTCAGAAGCACTGATAAGCAGCAGCTCTCCCAGGGTTAGCCTTGTTGTTATTTTACAAGCCAGGTAATGGCACCTCTCTGCCCAGAACCTTCGGGTCGTTTCCCACCTCACACAGAGTAAGAGCCGAAGTCCTCTACTAGGAGCTGAGCCTTCCTCTGTGCCTCCCTCCAGCAGCATGGGTCTCGGAGTTCATCAAGCATGGCCAGCTAGTTCCCACCTCCACACCTTTGTTTCTGATGCCTCTTTTCCCTGTAACACTCTTGTTCCGGTCATCCCCGTGGTCTGCCCCGCCCCTCCTTCAGAACTTGGCTGCAGTGTCGCCCTCAGTAAGACCTGCCTTGATCCCTTCATTAAGGTCTTGGCTCAAATGTCCCCTCTTCAGGGAGTCCCACTGCCACCACCTAAAATAGCCCCCCCTCCCTATCCTCACTCTGTTGTTTTGTTTTGTTTTAAAGATTTTTATTTATTTATTGGAGAGCGAGAGAGCGAGCATGAACAGGGCAAGGGGCAGAGGGAGAAGCAGATTCCCCCTGAGGAGGGAGCCCTAGCCTCGCTCTGCTTTGCTTTCCTTCAACAAACTTGCCCACACCTGGTGGATGTATTTGTTTACTTGCTTATAGTTTACCTCCCCAGCTAGACGTCAGCTCCAGGAGGGCAAGAGTGTAGCTTAGATCACTGTGTATCCCAAATACCCATGATGGCACCAGGCACAAAGTGGGCACGCGATACCTATTCACTGAATTGCTGTGTTATCATCGTTGTTTACATCATTATTAATAGTGGTATATTGGAAAGCAGAAGGTAAGGAGCAATTATCCTGCGAGGAGTGGACAAGGGCAGGAGGAAGGTGGTCAGGCAGGACACCCTGAATGCATTTCCAGTGGTAACTACAAGAGGGAACAAGGGTCCTCCCTGCCACCCCCTGGTGTGGACTACTCGCTACCCCCAGCCCTCTGGGCACCAAAAGCATGGATTTCAGCGCAAGCAGTGGCCCAGAGAGTTTTCTTTTTCTCTCCTCCCAGAGTCCCTGGGACTGCACACACTGGTGCTCTGTAAACACTTGGGAAGTGATTGTACAGGAACTTCTTGGAACCTTTGAAAAAGCGTCAGTAACACCAACATCTGGTTCATCTGTTCCTGGATAGGAACCAACAGCTCTTCATTTTCAACATGGATCTCAGTCGCTGAGGCTAGGTCTGGGGTCTTCCGCCAAGAGGGGATGGCAAGGAAGCAGAGAGCAGATACCAGAGCCACGTTGCCTGGTCCAAACCCTAGATCCACTGCCTACTTGGATAACCTCTGTGCCTCAGTTTCCTCATCTGGAAACTAAGGACAATTGTAATACCTCTTAAGGTTGTTATGTGAGCAGATATATAATATATGTATATATTTAACACACATGCAATAGATAAATATTTGTGTGTGTGTGTGAGTGTGTGTACACACATACACACATTTTTTTGTCAGTAATTTAAAAAAATTTTTTAAATTTTTTAATAAACATATGATGTATTTTTAGCCCCAGGGGTATGGGTCTGTGAATCGCCAGGTTTACACACTTCATGGCACTCACCATAGCACATACCCTCCCCAGTGTCCATAACCCCACCCCCCTTCTCCCAACCCCCCTCCCCCCAGCAACCCTCAGTTTCTTTTGTGACATTAAGAGTCTCTTATGGTTTGTCTCTTTCCCGATCCCATCTTGTTTCATTTATTCTTTTCCTACCCCCCAAACCCCCCATGCTGCATCTCCACTTCCTCATATCAGGGAGATCATATGATAGTTGTCTTTCTCCGATTGACTTATTTTGCTAAGCATCATACCCTCTAGTTCCATCCACGTCATCACAAATGGCAAGACTTCATTTTCTTGATGGCTGCATAGTGTATGTGTATATATATATATATATATATATATGTATATGAATACTAGTATATACTAGTATATATATATAGTATGCATAGTATTCGTATATAAATACTATGCATCCATCAAGAATATATATTCAAGAATATATATATGTATATATATACCACATCTTCTTTATCCATTTATCTGTTGATGGGCATCTAGGTTCTTTCCATAGTTTGGCTATTGTGGACATAGCTGCTATAAACATTCGGGTGCACGTGCTCCTTCGGATCACTAGGTTTGTATCTTTAGGGTAAATACCCAGTAGTGCAATTGCTGGGTCATAGGGTAGCTCTATTTTCAGCTTTTTGAGGCACCTCCATGCTGTTTTCCAGAGTGGTTGCACCAGCTTGCATTCCCACCAACAGTGTAGGAAGGTTCCCCTTTCTCCATATCCTCACCAGCATTTGTCATTTCCTGACTTGTTAATTTTAGCCATTCTGACTGGTGTGAGGTGGTATCTCATTGTGGTTTTGATTTGTGTTTCTCTGATGCCGAGTGATGTGGAGCACTTTATCATGTGTCTGTTGGCCATGTGGATGTCTTCTTTGCAGAAATGTCTGTTCATATCCTCTACCCATTTCTTTTTTTTTTTTTTTTAAAGATTTTATATATTTATTTGAGAGAGAGAGAGTAAGACAGAGCACAAGCAGGAAGGAGGGGGAGAAGCCGGCTCCCCACTGAGCAGGGAGCCAGATGCGGGGCTCCATCCCAGGACTCTGGGATCATGTACCCGAGCCAAAGGCAGACGCCTAAAGGCTGAGCCACCCAGGCACCAACCTCCCCCAACCTCCCCCCCCCCCCGGCCCATTTCTTGATTGGATTATTTGTTCTTTGGGTGTTGAGTTTGCTAAACTCTTTATAGATTTTGGATACTAGCCCTTTATCGGGTATGTCATTTGCAAATATCTTCTCCCATGACAGACAACTGTCAGTTGTCTTTTGGTTTTGTTGACTGTTTCCTTTGCTGTGCAAAAGCTTTTGATCTTGATGAAGTCCCAATAGTTCATTTTTGCCCTTGCTTCCCTTGCCTTTGGCGATGTTCCTAGGAAGAAGTTGCTGCGGCTGAGATCAAAGAGGTTGCTGCCTGTGCATACACACATTTTTTTTAAACAGTTTCTGCCAAGAGCTATGAAAGGTTTGAGAGTTCACCCTACTCGTGAGCTCATAAGTCACCCCAACACCCTTTCATTAATGTTGACAGATGACGCAAGACTCTGGTCAGGGGCAAAGGATGAAGGACTTTATTACTTGCATCACTAGCAACGGCCAGAGTATCAACATTTGTCCCAGGTCCCTGAGCCCAGTTCTCACGGAGCCAGGCAAAGATGACACCCCCATGTACAGCAGGTTGTATGGTAGGAATGGAGCCCTGAGCTTGGGGAGTCAAATATTTTATCATAGGCAGTAAGTAATGCTCTTTGCTTCTGTGGGAGACACTATCTCTATCTTCCAAGGGTCCTTGCTAACCAACAGCTCCAGAAAAGATCATCTGGAACAAAGAGTAGGGACCCCGGAGTATGGGAGGTAAGGAAATGTAAGAGATCCCTGGGAATTGTCTCCCAAGAGTGTGTGGTAAGAACTACTATTACTATAAATAGACTACTACAGAAAATGGACCCATACAACGTAACTTCATTTCTTCTGGTGACTCTGAGATGGATAGAAATTAAAAGAAAAAAAGCCAAGACAGGGACTAAAGAAAAGTTACGAAGACTAATGGCGAGTCATGGCGTATGAGTTAACATTCAGTGACTAGACTACCAAATGCTTTCGCAAATGGGTTTCTGGGGGAAAAAACTGCTGTCAGCAATTGATTGTGATCTCGGGCAAATGAGTTTGCAATTTCATGCTGAATAATCTATCATTCCGTATCTTGGAAACTCAGGCACTCAATCTTTTTTGACAGGCAGCATGTAGAGTCTATTGCCAGGAAGGAAGGCGGTTGTCAAATTCCTAATTTTTCTCTGTGAAAAATTAACATTTAACTCAAACATAAGATCTGGAGGAACACATAAGACCTTAATTACATAGCACAATCCATGATTTGTGCTAATTAATAAGCTGATGAAAAATTCATTGGAACTCAGAGAAGAATCAAGGGAAAAAATTGGCCAGTGTGAACACTGAGTTTCTATAAAATGTTTAAGTCTTTCCAAATGGGCAGCCATGGTCTGTCATAATTATAATTTAATCATTCCCATGATTGTTTCATTTCATAAGATTTTAGTTACACATCAAAATCTGTGCAGAGAGACTATTTCTTTAAACTTTGTGATTTCTAACGGTTCTATTATACGAGCCTGTTAGAGATTTTTGAAGAAAGCCGGCTCAGCTACCTGAAATACGAATTTTTTAAAAGATGTGAGGGAAGACATCTGTTTGAATCCTGGCTTTGCCATTCACTAGCTGTGACCTCCAGCAAGTTCTTTGAGCTCTTTGTGCCTGTTCCCCCTATGCAAATGGAGATGATGATGATGCATGAGGTTATGGTGAAGGTGAACGGTTATTGCTGTGAATTAATCATTTGCCTCCTCCCCTCTAGAATCTTAACCAAACCACATCAGGAACCAGATGGAGATTGAAATGCAGCAACTGGCTTGTTATCAGTACAGCTGGACTGGTTAATAAGATGGTACTTAGGCAGAAATTGGGCTCCCTGCCTCCACCCTCTGCACCCCAGGACCTGGCTCTGGTTGATACCACGCAGCCCCAGGGAGCAGGAAAGAGAGCAGCCAGGGGGAGACCTGCTGTTTTCTGTCCTTTGTGTGGTATGTTCTGGCTTCTTAAACACTGGTTGATGCATTCAATTACATCCACTTATTCATTTATCCCGCAAGTAATTATAGAGAGTAGATGACTTGTCAAGGGTACTTGCAAACAAGTTGCAAATGAAATAATGAGCCAGGCTTTGGTGCCTACCCTCATGCAGCTTACAATCTTACCTGCAGAGGGACAGGAGGTCAAACCACTGCAGCCTTTCTCCAGGAATCGGGAGGGGAGACTATACAAGAAAAATATTTGTAAAACATTTACCAAAAGTACCTGGCCCCTACTAAGCACTCTGAACTCTTGGTGGCTACTAATATCTCTATCACTACTACTATTATGAACCAGCTTTGTGATTGTACATATCACCATACCACTTGGTCTATTAATAATTCTTCCTTAAAATCAGCTTCCCCGAGCAAGTGTCTGGGAAGGGGCAAGTAGGAAAGGCTAGTTATGTTTCTATAATACAGATGAAAATAAAATATGCAATTGTTCAGACAAAATCTGATCATCTGAAGACCTGCCACAATCATTTCCTCTTCTAGCACACCCGGAGAAAGGCTGTTAAAGTCTCCTTCCATCCACCTGCGGAAATTAAACTGCATGAAGGCAGGCATCAAAGCCTGGCTTATTTTTAAGTGTTGCAATTCATTTGCAAGTACCCTCGACAAGCAGCATGCCCTCGCTAATTGTTTGTGGGGAATGAATGAATGGATGTAAATTGAATGCATCAGCCAATGTTCAGGAAGCCAGAACATTCCAGGTGAAGGACAGAAAATAAGAGGCAAATTAAAAATTGCATCGAGCTGCCTTCTGCTTCTCCCAGCCTCTGCCTCTCGGATAACTGACCTGACCTGCCCTCCCCATTCTTTCTCCCTTTTAAAAAAACCAAACTCCTGGCTTATTTGACAGCAAGTTGGATGGGGTTTGGGAATGGAATGAGTCTTGCAGTTGTAATGAATCAGAAACTGGGCACAAAAATCAGATCTCGGCAACAGCAGAATCCTTGCTGTTTCACATGCTCTCGTCCCTTAGGCTTGAACAGATTAGAGGCTAATAATTTATGTTGAAATCCCACGAAGCCCTCCACAAAGTGCTATTGCTGGTCCCCATCTTTTGACTGACGGATATGAAAATAGGGACTGATTTGAAAAACCTAAGGCTATTTGGCTCGAGCAGCATTAATCTCTCCATTAGAAACTAAGAAATGAGAGGGTGGGGAGGCCCCAGACAACCACAAAGAAACAGATGTGGAAGGCCACGCCTTTTTCCAAATAGGAGACTCACACCAGCTCTTCCAGCTTGAGTTAGCTCTCCGAGCCACGGGGACCTCAAATTGGCAACGATAATTTTTTTCCATGCTAGTTAAAATGCCCTTAAGCTACAGTCATTAGATTTGCTGGACAGCGGCATCATTCTGATGTTATCGGCGCTGTCTTCCTGTTTTCATGAATAATGTATAAGAAGGAGCTGTTAGAAATGGATTCTTCCATGGCTGACGGTATCGCCACCAGACAGGTCCCTGAATCCTCAGTCATTTTATCTGCAGCAGGAACAGATCTCCCTCCTCGGCACGCTACCCCCCCGGGGCCGCCTGCCATGCATATTGGAGAGCCTTCCGAAGGTGCCCTATCTCCCCCTCTAATCTCAGTAGTATGGAAACAGACAGCAGGGAGACAAGAAGAGGTGCCCAGAACCTTCCTTCCTTTTCATTTTTGCTCCATGTCAGAGGAGTGGTGCGGGGGCTACTGATTGCCAAGTTCATGGGTTTGATTCTCAGCCCTGCCTGCTGTGGGCCAGCCTACCTTGCTCCGTCTGTATCCAGGTGCCTGTGGAGAAAGCGCTTCTCGATGGGCATGGGTGAGGGCTGGGAAGGATAACCTCTTTGCCTTTTCTTTTGTTTTCTTCTCTGTTTCTCTGTGCTTACATCTATCATATCTTTACAAAGAAAAGGCACATCTTTCAGCCCTGCCCCTTCACTCATTCATTCAACCTATTTTTATTATCTGTGAGGCTTCTAGTGAAGGAGGCATGCAGTAATCAAGGATTCTAGAAATGAATAGAAAATGTGTACAAAGAAGAGCATCCATTGTGGGTATATAATAGAGGGAAGCAGCCAAGTCAGGGAAGGCACTGAAAGGAAGTGAGACTGAGCTAAGAGCTGAAAGACAGGGATGTCATCCAGGCAGCAAGAACAACATGTGCAAAGTCCCTGTGGCAGGAGGTGGGCAGGGCACCCATCAGAGGAAGTAGAGCATGACCAGGGGCCACAGGATAGTTTGTAAATAAGAGCCAGCACTTCTCTCCCCGCTTTGACATCTTATCCACTCATCCACTTTCTCCTTTCTGACAGTCTCTGCTTCCCTTGGAGTCCAAGAATTGTTCAGTCCTGGCTCTCCTCCCCCTTCCTAGCTATTTCTACTCATCCAGATTCATCCACTATTGCCTCTTAAACTGCAGGCATTAACTTAGAACTTTCTGACGCTCCTGTCCCCTGGTGTCCGGTGCAGTGCCTGTCAAAGGATCCCAAAGAATGCAATGACCATTTATTGTTCTGAGCTCCAACTGAGAACTGGAAAGCATTCTGAATACCCAACATCGGAGTGGGTAGACTGTCACGCCCATATACTGGAGGGTCACACAGTCATTAAAAATGATGTTTTAGATAAACAAATGATCTTGGACATTTCTCATGATATAACAGGAACTTAAAAGCAGAATGTAAAATTCATCCTAAAGTGTAATCTCAATTTACATGGAAAAGAAGACCAGAAACAAATCCATCAATGTATTGAGAGGCTATCTCTGTAGGTAGAATTATTTGTGGTTTTATTATTTTATTTTGTTTTAAGATTTTATTTATTTATTCGACAGAGAGCGAGAGAGGGAACACAAGCAGGGGGAGTGGGAGAGGGAGAAGCAGGCTTCCCGCCAAGCAGAGAACCTGACACGGGCCTTGATCGCAGGACTTGGGGATCATGACCTGAGCCAAAGGCAGACACTTAAAGACTCAGCCACTCGGGCGCCCCTACTTGTGGTTTTAATTTCTTTTTTTATACTGCTCCATCTTCCCCTTCAATGAGTTAACTAATTTAATTCATAAATCATTTATCAAATTAGTTAGTTTAATTGAACTAATACTGAGGCCCTTATTACACGCCAGGCATCACTACCAATTCAGTGATGGACAAAACACACACATGTCTGTCATAAAGAATTACTTTTATAAATTAAAGAAAAATTTTTTTAGAAACAAGGTGACTTAAAAATATCACTTTGAGAAAACCACTTATAAGTGCTTCCTCCCGAGGAGGTCAGTGGGGAAACCATCCAGCAGCCTGTTGACGTTACCAGCAAAGTGTGCCAAGGACTGAACCTTGATGACCGTCCATTTGTCATTTGTGCCTGAGGCAAGATGCTGGGAACAAGAACTCCGTCCTGTCAGCCCCTATTACTCTGGAGTAGAAAACTCTGTACCACCGCCTTATAAAATTTAGTCCTCCCTCCCCAGATGCTTGCAGTCACTTCATTCCAGCCCTCCCGTGGGGAACCTTTCCAGGGATTTTGTTCCATTGTCATCAGGCCTCGAAGATTCGAGAAGCCTCCTCACACGTCTAAAGCCTAGCAGCCTACCTGTTGTTCCTAACCGTGCCCAAAGTGAGGGCTTCTGATCAGACCACAGCAAAAGCACCAGCCAGTATGAACAAGAAGCCAGTAGGAGCCCGAGAGTCTCCCATAAACTAAGAATCTGTTTTCAGTAGAAGGGAGATAACAGGCAGATGAGATATGGGAGATGGACAGAGACTTTTCTGAACCACTGAAAAGTTCTTCTGGGGCGAGGAGTTCTCTAATAAAAGCCCAGCACGTGTATGAACTGGTAAACTATCAAGTTCCATATTTCTCTTCAAGTGGGATAGAATTTCTCTCTCCTGTGGTTCTCTTCCTCCTCTTCCAACCTAGCTGTTTTGTCTCTTCCTGCTTCTCCAATATTCCATCTTTGTCTTGCCTGGAATAGTCCGTTTCAGAATGGCAAGTCTTCCTGACAGTGAAGAGTGTATCACCCGAGAATGAGCCTAAGCGGTAGACAGAATGGGCAATACTAATTCTACTACTCGTTGTCTATTTTAATGCACTTAGGAAAATCTGCATCTAGCACGTCCAACCTACGATTTCATGATAGGCTCTGGCAGCCCACGCTTTAAAAAGTCAGTTAATATAAAGAGAGCCAATAAAGAGAAAAACGATTAAATATATTGTGATATGTGTGATATGCAAAGGTGGTAAAATGGGTGAAATGGGGTGGGCATGTGGGGTACATGAGAAATAGAGGGGGAATTCTGCCGCAAATCCAAGGCGCCTCCTGGGGAAGGGCCAGAAAACTCTCCTGGTTCCCTAGGGTAATTCTGATGCACACATCTGCATTCACCCTGGAGCTCCCAGAAGCATTTGCTGTTCTGAATCCCAGAACTTCCCCAGGTCTAAGAGCTGAGTTCTCAAGCTGGTAGACTTCATCTCCATCAGGGAGAGTGGTTTTGTTTTCAAAACCAGGCACTCTCACACAAAAATGCAGGTTTGTGGTCCTCTTTAAAAACTGGAAGTTCTTGGGGACACCTGGGTGGCTCAGTGGGTTAAAAACTGGAAGTTCTGGCGCTCTGGGTCTAACCCCTGCACAGAGAAAATCAGGTGACCACCGGCCCGGGGTGGTGGGGGGGGAGCTGTTCTCTGACATAAGGTCCTGTGGGTGTGCTTCTATTCCCGGGAGCCACCCCAAGACTAAGGGTAAAAAGAGGCTTCCTCTTCTGTAAGGTTTCTCTTCCTCTGCTTCTCGTCCTTCTCTTTCCTCCCTCACCTCTCTTCCCTAGCAATCCCTCCCCACCCACCCGCCCACACATGCATAAATACATCTCCAGGAAATGGCTGTGAGAGTGAAACTTCTCTCTTCTACCTCTGATGCCCAGGGTTCTCCTTGCCTGAATGGTGGCCCAGATTCACTGATGACTCCCAGCATGACGACTGATTGCCTTTCAGCCTCGTGATTGGCGCAGGATCATTTGAAACTGCCTTATAGGTTGTTTCTGGGTAGGATGTGTGGTGGATGTAAAAATTCCATTTTCTTCCTGCTACCGTATTGTAAGGGAAAGGACGCCTGATTTGGAGTCAGGGCGTCTGAGTTCCAATCCTGATTCCCTCGTTCATGGGCTGTGAGATCTTGGGAAAGTCATTTAACTTTTCTTCTCCTCTGTTTCCTTATCTGTAGCACAGAACTTGTATGAAGAGAAAATAAATATATATATAGTGCTTAGAATAGAGCCTGGTACACAGTAAGGGTTGCAAACGTGCGGGCCTATTCTACGAGTAATAAATAGTCTTCCCTCTTATGAACTCCCATTGGGATAAGTTCTAACTCTGTACCCCAGATATGATAATATTAGTCCTATTCCTTTTATCCATTCCTTCTTACTGTCATGTAAGTGCTGGGCACTACACGGAGCCTTAGAACACACACACAAAAATAAGAAAGTGTCTTCGCCCTTCAAAAAGCTTCCTATCCCTAGTTGATTTGGAATTTAAGGTTAAGTAAATATCATACGACAGTTGTTTAAATAATTACAAGGTTAAATTAAGCAAACATCACATAATTGTTTAAATAAGCAGGAGGCCAATGTCGAACAAAGCATTGCGTTATTCAAGATTCAGTCCACAAGGTTCAGTCCCCCAAAGAGTTTGAGACAAATTGGCATCTTGAAAGGTGCCCCTTCTACCTGAACTTACGACCCGAAGAGTGGGAAGCAGCAGAGACTAGCAGAGGCTACCACAAGGAGATGACCTCTTGGATGTGGGTCCTGCACACACCCCCGACACACCATTTGAGGGCATGCAGACTGGCATTGGGATGGGGGGTGGGGACTGGTGTTGGGACTGGGGGTGGGGGGAGGAATATGTCCCAGATTCAGAGCAGCTGGGACCTATTCAGCTCTGTTTCTTTGTGTGATTTAAATTTAATTGAATTCACCGTGCCTCAGTTTCCCTATTTTAATGGAAGCATGCTACTCCTTTTCTCATTGGTATTGAAGTACTTTATAATGATCAGGGCTAGAATGCCGAATGCGGGGGGGCGGTGGGGGGAGTCTACTAGCATTATAGTACGGCTGGCCAACTCCGGGGGCAGCTGCAAATCTTTCCGCAATCAATATCTCCATCAACCACCAGTGCTGTGTTAATTAGCGTATTGAATATCAGAATTCGTTTTTTATTGCTGAAATTAGTGACTTGTTAATTTGCATAGTGCAAGTTAGAAGCAACTCTCATCAAAGACAGTCAAGACGTGTGATGGGGCTAAAATGGTTCAGAGGCAGCCCCATCCCCCGTACCCCACTCCCCCCCCACACACACACCTGGAAAGATGAGGGAATAAGAATCCAGCCAGCCCCCAAGACCTATACCATTGGGACAGCCCCTGAGGCTTGACCCCGAGTCCGTTTCCGGCCACCGGAAGAGGGGATTTCTGATGGCACCAAGCCTGCCAGGGGCCCAGCATCGTGCCTTAGGAACCAGAAAGGATGGAGAGCTGGAACTTCATCAGGATTATGTCATCAAGGTTTTCCGCCTGGGTGGCTAAAGAAATGCTGTCTAAAAGTGGAAGCGTGGCAGATTTTGGCTTGAAGCTTGTTTCCCTTTAGCCAGGACGTGGGGTTTAGGGGGAGAGCCAACATCACCACCTGGGGCTCTCTCATGGCTGCTGTTCACCATCCAGAGAAGACACAAGTGCTGTGTCTGACCAAACTGGCCTGCGTCGGCTCCTGAGAAGTGGGGGAGTTGGGAGGGGGCACGGGAGAGGAGCGGGGAGGCGCTATGTGAGCTCCAGGGCCCTGCCCGGATGACCCCTTTGATTTCCTGGGGCTTCTCTTCCCACCCAGCCTTGGTGGGTGGGTCCTAGGCTGACGGGCGTGTTAGCACCTGGCAGCCGTGGCTGGTGTCTCTAGAAGGCTGGTGGTGAAGGAAAGCACTCGATGGTTTTCATCTGGTTTACACGTGCTTCGCATTTCCTCCAGGCTGTTCCCAAGGGTCCAAGGAAGGGCTTCTCGCTCCATGCTACCAAGAGTAAGTCCCCTCCAGCACTCCCCTACTCTAGCTTTACCTAGAGAGCGACTCCCATCAGTGTTTCCCAATCTCCAGGCTGAATCGGAGGGTGGGGGTGGGGCAGGCCAGAAAGAACACAGATCCTAGCCTTCCCGGGCCTCCTGGAGCATGCACGTTAGAATGCTGTCCTCAGACCGAAAATCTGGCCACAGTGTGGAAAAAGTCAACCTCTGTCGACCACTCAGAAGGTGGAGATCAGAGCTGTGCGACAGAACTTTCTACGATGATGAGCACGTTCTCTACCAGCGCTGTCCAACATGGCAGCCACTCACCGCCCAGAACCGCTGAGCACTAGAAATAAGACTATTGTGGCCGAGGAGCTGAATTTCAAATTTGACTTCATTGTAATTAACTTAAATAGCCACATGTGGCCAGTGGCTCCTGTATTGGATGGCACAAGCCTGGATCCTGGCCACTCTCCCCAGCCCTTAGGACGTTGTATCAAGCCTGCACTGGTCCGGTCAACCGCCAGCCTCTTTCTCCCAAACACTTATCGTGAGCTGAGCTGCCTGGCTCTCCGTCTGTATTTCAATCCAGAGTGTTCCAGCTCGGGTGCATAAAGGGAAGGAACCCAGTGCTTTCCAAACATTCTCACAATAGGGACACACAAGAGGTGAGCCCTCTAGGGAATGGAAGAGTTAAAGATATACGGGAACGATAGAATGCACTATTGGGGGCTGTTGAATATGGTCGTGGGTCCTGTTATACGAATAGTGGTAACGCATTGTCCCCCACTTGTAGATACGTGTGAGGACGTAATCACAGTGCGTGCTTCAGGCAAGGCAAGGAGAGCAAGAATTAGACTCCCCATTTCAAGGATAAGAAACCTGAAGGTCAGTCCAGTCAAGGGGGTCCCACAGCAGGTAATGATAGAGCTGAGACCGAACCAGCTGTACAACTCCTAACGCCTCACCCCTCGGGCATCTGAATTGGCTCTGCTTAGAGAGGGGGCAGGGAGGGGAGAAGAGAGAGGACACGATCACCCCGACAATTTGACAGTGTCTTAAATGGGGGCTCTTTTGTTTTACTCCCACAGAGAGCCACACTGGACACCTGTATATTGTTTCACTGTCTAGCACTGTAGAAGCCCAAATGAGTTCCGACAACTCGGGTGGGGAATCTGCTTTCCAGAACCCCAGTGAGTCGTCTTGATCCCTCTGGCTTTCTTACTGTTTTCTTAGGGATCTTACTAATGAATCTCTTCCTAGCAGATCGTCTGCCCTTTGCACAACTCCAAAGGGTGCCTTCATGTATGATACAATATGCAGTACAGTCGTATTACACAATGGACTTTATTCCTGCATTGGACAAACTAGGTTCCTGTCTTTCCACTTCAGTTCATTTTCCCATTATTTTTCCTGGGTGTTCCCATGAAGCATGAATAAGGCTAAGGGTTCACCACCTTAGCTGTTTATCTGAATTGGTGGTGCTTTAAAAAAGAACAACACAAAGTTTCACCCCTTGAGAAGCTGGGGTTGGGCTGGGCATCTGCTTTTTCTCCAAGCTCCCCCAGATGATCCCACCGCTGAGAACCAAGACTCCTAGAACCCTGGACCAGTAATCAGGACACTCCCGTTTCCCACATGCTAGCCTCCCTGAGCCTGTTTCCTAGTCTGTAAAATGGAGAGAGATGAGGTCTGTCCTACTTTGATTAGTTTGAAGCATGTGAGCTTGTGCGAAAGAATTTTGAAAAGTAATCTGTGTATTTACGCTGGTTAGGGAGCTCGTGGCCAGCAGGCAGACCCCACCTGCAAACAGGCCCAGCATTCAGTGGACGGGTGACATTTCCCCATGGGTTCTCATGGCCTGCTTGCCTCCATCACACCATGCTAAAAATGGGCAGAGGGTGGGTGGAGCTCAAAATACTTTAACTAGAGTGTAATTGTGTGGGCAGCTTCCACTTGAGCTAGGTAATTCTGGACAAATGGAAGCTCGCCTGCAGGAAGCTATATTTATTTCCCAAATAGCTGGTGAGAGCCCCCAGGAATGTCAGACACACATTTTGGTTTTATCTGTTTTGAGACCTTCAGGCCATGGGATTAGAAAGCTCCGGGAATGAATCAGAAGGCAGAAATACACCATTATTTATGCCCGACCTCAGAGCTAATACTCAGGGTAAACTCACAGCCGTTTGATGTGGAAACATTTTAATCTGAGAAATCAAATGCAGGAAAGATACTACCCCCTTACTCTTCATTTCCAGGAACACACACACACACACACACACACATACCACACATTAAATGCCCAGAATTAGGCTGCTATTGAACCCTAGCTATATACAAATTACAGATTACATAACACTCAAAGATGCTGACAGTACTTTCTGTTGAAACTTCATGGTTTTACCTCTATGCCGAACAGATCTGTGTCATTTCCATTAATTACATTTTATGTATTCAGTGTATCACAAATTAGCCATAGTAGGAAAAGAAATGCATTAAGGATTTTACATTGATAAAGATACTGGGAAGACGAAGTCAAGCTTTTGATTGGCCCCAACACAACTGTCAGACTTCTTATGTAGTAAATTCAAATTCTTTCTGTGAAGACAGACATTTTCAAACTATATCTTCTACCAAAATTACTATAAGAAATAGTTGTTGGGATCCTATCCCAGACCTAGAGAACCAGAAACTATTGGATGGGGGTTGAGTCATCTGTATTTTAAACAAGTGTTAAAACCAGTCCACCTAGCATGCCTGCAGGGAGCCTTTCAGGAGTATCAAAGTGTGATAGGGTAAATAAACCAAGAGAAATCCCAGTCCCCATCTGAGCACCCCTGGAAAACTTTATGCTGAAGGCTGCTTACATGAGAGGGACCCCAGAGATCATCTCTCTGTCTTCCTGATAGATCACTGAAGTACATTGGAACTTTGGATTTCTGACAGGATTGCCCAATACAGTTGTTCAAGTTGAGCACTGCACAAGAGGACCACGTCTAGAGAACCACCATTTATAGCAAAAGCATTTGATGTGTATATTTATTACTACACTTTTTCTGGCTGATGGCACTATGGGTCCTGTCCCAATGAATCAGCTCATGACAATTTTCCAACAGATATAAGCAAAAGGTCTTGAAGAAGGGGAGAAGATTTGCTTTTGTAATTCATACATAAGTGCAGTTTGGGCTAGCCCCAGCCCAGTTCAGTTCCTGTCCACTGGCTTCTTTCCTGATCATCCCTGGCCTGGGGGAGGAAGGGCTGCTTCTGCCTCTGGGAGGCTAAGTGTGCAGCAGCCTGACTCTCACAGCCCAGGAGCCGCTCCACCTGCTCCCAGGGCAGGCTCCCTGTGCACTGCCCGCTGGCATAAAAGTGCAGTAAGCAGTCTGGCTTCTTACTGGTCAGTTTCCAGGTGTGGCCAGTTTTTCTTGAGTTACCCTGCAAGAACAGAAGACCTCACCCCTTTCTTCCCTTTCTTCCCTGTGTTCTGCTTGGGTTACCCCTGTGCTATAAAAAGACCCTCTCTTGAACTGGTTTTCAGTTTTTCCTTGCCATAACATCTGGCCTTTACCTTCAAGACATCCAGACTATTCCTACATCTTATCTGGGTGCCTGAACCGTCCCTGTTCAGGGATTTTAGGATACTGTTGATTACCCCAAAACTTTGAGGTTTGGGTCTATACTTCCTTCCTCCCAAGAAACTATCAAAAAGGAAGGTTTTTTTGGTTGTTGGTTTTTTTTTTAAAGATTTATTTATTTATTTTAGAGAGAGTGTGCACACACTCACGTGAGTGGGGGGAGTAAGAAGGGGGAGGCTCTTCCAGCAGACTCCCCACTGACCAAGGAGCCTCACGCGGGGCTGGATCTCATGACCCATGTGATCATGACCTGAGTCCAAACCAAGGGTCAGGCGCTTAACTGACTGAACCACCAGGTGCCCCTGAAAAGGAAGTGTTTCTCAGTGAGAAGTTGATGAACCCTCAAATTCTATCTTGCCCCTGCCCTCCACTTTCACACCCCAGCTGCTGTCAGGGTAACCTCCCTTTCTGTCTCATCTTCACACCTCTCTTTGTAAACCGGAGTGGAATGAGGAAGTACGTGCTGGTAGGGCTAGTTTAAAATTCTCTGAAGGAGGGACACACGACTCCTAGGATCCGTGTGGATGCCGTGGTAGCTGGAGGGAACACTGCCTACAGCGGGAACCCCAATCCATTCATTTATTCTGTGTGTACACAACAGGCACACTGATCATTCATTCACTGAGCGTCTCTACGTGCTGGGCACTCTGCTAGGAGTTGAGGGCAAATCGGTAACACAGCCAGCCTCTTGCCTGCAGGGAGTGAACGGTCTAGAAGAGGAGACTTTCCATAGATGGGTAAACAAAAAATGACACAAGCAATAACACACTGCATTAAATGCTCTAAAGGGAAGGAGCCCTGCTTTGGAAGAGGGAATACCAGGAGGAGACCTACTTTAGACCGAGCAAGGGAAGGCTTGTGTGAGCAGATGCTGTGAGATCTGAAGAATGAGAGAGAATCAGGAAGCTTGTTCCAGAAGCAAGGACAGTAATACAGAGACTGAGAACAGAGAACCTCCAGGATATATTTCTAGGATACATATATATATATATATATATATATATATATATTTCCCTCCTCAGGTTTCTCTCCATCCTGGCTCTTTTGTGATTTCTCCTAGTAAAGTATGAAAGCGCCATTCCAGGCATAAATAGTAACAAACACCTGTTCTGTGCCTGCGGCGATTTTAAGTGTGTTTCGTGCCTTAACTCAGTGAATCCTCTTAACAACGCCAAGATGGAGGTAACATGCATGTCCCCACTTTACAGATGAGGAAACTACACGAGGCAGTATGCAAGAATAGTCAGTATTAATATTAAAATTAGTAATTTATTCAACCATGCCATATTGAGCCTTGTCAGGTTCCTGGAAGACTTCATTTTATTCATATCTGACCTTTTCGCTACCCAGTTAGATCCTCCCTCCTGGGCTGTCTTCTGTGTGACTTGCAAATTTCAAGCTTGTTTTTAAAATCCATTGTTCAAGTCATAGGTGGGAAATCTTTCACACACTGCTGATCAGGCTTTACAGAAAAATCATTTGCTGTGTCCTCCCTAGCTGGTGTACCTCTTCGAGTTCTAGCCAATTCTATAAATGCTTTTTGAGAACCTGCTAATTGTCCAATGTGACCCTGGATGCCAGGATCAGATCTAGAAATTTATTTATTTATTTTGAAAGATTTTATGTATTTATTTGACAGAGAGATCACAAGTAGGCAGAGAGGCAGGCAGAGAGAGGAAGGAAAGCAAGTTCCCCGCTGAGCAGAGAGCTCAATGTGGAGCTTGATCCCAGGACCCTGAGATCATGACCCAAGCTGAAGGCAGAGGCTTTAACACACTGAGCCACCCAGGTGCCCCAGATCTAGAAATTTAAAACCAAGGAAACACACACACACACACACACACACACACACACAGGGATAGCTGTAATAGAATAAGATCTATGCCCTCCTTGTCTCATCATTGAAAACCAAATACAAATGAGGAAGCGAGTCCGTGGCTGCTGATTGGGAAAAATATGACCAATGGTCAAGTAGCCAACTGCCCAGCAGATGTGTTCTCAACTTTAGTTCATTTTCTTGTTGTACAAATACTACATGTGTAGCTGGTCAAAACCCTTTTCAACATTAAGAGGTAACAACTCCCTATTTTGGAACATGTTGCCCTTATTAATCTGATTTGTCTGAGAATTGCTTCTCTGCCCACCCAAGCCACCTCATTTTCTCCTAATTCCCTACTGTGCTTATGTAGATTTAGTCAAATAGAGACTTATCTTTCAAAAAAAAAAAATCATGTGTACAGAAACTAATAGGCTCTAATAAGTGAAATAGTAATTGTCAAAGAATTGGTGCCCGGTGTGCTTATTTCTAAGTTGAGAAAGAAATTCATTTTTGCAACAATAAAATAGTGATCTGCCCTTCCCAACAGTGTTGGGATACTTCCCTTTGTGCTCCCCTCCCCTCTCATTTAGTCTGCCCTTCCCAACAGTGTTGGGATACTTCCCTTTGTGCTCCCCTCCCCTCTCGTTTAGGTAAGTCCTAAAATAAACAGGAAAGGGGAAGTGTGAATCAGCCCACTCAATTATTACAGCTTTTTATTTGCAAAAAAAGAAAAATTACAGGAGTTTCTCATTTGTATTTTAATGCGCAGAAAATTCCTTCTAGGGGGATCTGGGCTCCTTCTTGATCCATTGTCAGAGTGACTTCATGCAATGGGCAAACTGCCTCTCTAGGGGGAAAGCATGATGTCCGCTCCCTGAGCCATCTCCTATCTCTGAAATGTCCACATTTGATGAGGCAGGAATACCACAGAGGAGAAAAAGGACCCAACAGCTACTGAATCAGTGGAAAACACAGTAACACCCACATTAAAGAACCACATTCCAAGGACGGTTCATGGAGGTGTATTTTAAAGATTTTATTTATTTATTTATTTATTTAACAGAGAGAGATCACAAGTAGGCAGAGAGGCAGGCAGAGAGAGAGAGAGGAGGAGGAAGCAGGCTCCCCGCTGAGCAGAGAGCCCAATGCGGGGCTCGATCCCAGGACCCTGAGATCATGACCCGAGCTGAAGGCAGCGGCTTAACCCACTGAGCCACCCAGGCGCCCCTGGAGGTATATTTTAAAAAGGTCTTTCCAACCAGCAAGCTGATTGGGTCCTATCCCCCTTTCTGTTGTTGAATCTAAGAACCTAATTTTTTTTATGCAGCAGAATACAGATTATAATGTAATGCCTCGAGTAGGTGGGAAACGACATCCTAGGCCTGTGTCCACGACAGCAGAGAAACACATACTGACCCTGGTTTTCAGCCTGGTCCCTCTGTGGTAGAGGGGCCTTGGGACAATAGTTTTTAATCTGGGTCTATGAACTTATGTAGTTAAGAACCACTTAGAAGACTCTCAGTATTGTTCCCATTGCTTTTGGTGACTGCAGTATGGCCCCATTGCAAAAACCCAGCTTCCATGCAGCGAGGGGCGTATAAAATTAATCTATTGGTGCATTTCACTGTGCCTTTCACATGGTTTTGGCACCCACTTTTTTAATAACACACCTCCACAAAAACCTCAAATGCAGTACCATTGTGAAATATGGAGTCATTTGATCTTCAAATCACTGGTTTAAACTGCATCAGCTTTCAGCTGTTCCAGAGCTGACTTGTCTGAGCTGTGACTGACCAAGGCCCCCCTTTTCTTCCTGGTTTCCTCTCTGGCTGTTCACCACACTGTTTTTACGATGGGTCACAGGTGCCCTGGCAGATAGGCACAGCACCCGGGGGAAGTGACATTCAAATGTGACAATTTTCCTACATCTCTAAGAAGTCGTGGATGGGTGGAGGTTGCAAGTGTTGATTAAATTAAGATTTGGGATTACCTGCGGATTTTAATTACTATGCCATTCCTGTCCCCGTGCCCTCTGTCTCCCCCTGCCACTGCACCCCTGTAGCTCTAATGAGACACTTATCAGATGCTGTTTTGTATTGTTACTTATCTTTGCAGCGCACATGCTCTCTGAGTTCATGGAACCCATGTTATTCTCTTGGGTAGCTCCGGTGCTTGGCAGACAATAGACCTGTTGGGAAGAGAAGAGGTGTGGCTGAATTGAATGGTTGTCTACGGAGCACATTTAGTGGGCCAGTGCTAAGAGGATTATTTTCTACCTTGGATTTGTTTATGCAACAGCTATTCTGCAAATACTGAACACTTACTATGTGCCAGGCATCATGCTAGACATTAGAGACAAAGATGAATACAATCTAACCACTTCCTCCAAGAATGCTAGGACCATCGGGACACTCCATTGCAATGGAGTATAATGATGGCAGAGTTAAGGGTGGGAACCTGATAGTGTTGGTGGTACCAAGGGGGGAGTGGTGAGTTCTGGAGAATGAAAGTCAGAGAAGGTGCTAGACTTGGGAATCCCGTGAGTAAGACTTAGCTGCTAGGAAGAGGGGTTTGGAGACCTTCCTGAAATGGGGAACCACACATCTCTGCTTACTAGAGGAACACACATCATTCTTTACCTACCCATCACCCATTTCCTCTCCTTCCATCCTTCTTCCCTGCTACTGGAACTTTAGTTTTGTATCTGGAATGATCTGGGATGACCTCAAGGGAGGTAAGCTCCTCACCCCTTACCCCCCTCATCCAGGCTCCTGAGCCAGTCAGGAACCAATCATGGCCATTCCTTTCTATTTTGCCAGTGACTGGTCTCGAGCAGGCATGTGATCACATTCTGGTCAATGAGAAATAAGGGGAAGTCAACTCGGGTCCTTGCTTTGGATATAAAAAGACAAAGTCATGCTGGGAGAAAGCCGGCTTTCCCCTTCTTGGCTTGATATTTGCAAATGTGGCAGCTGTCTTGTGAGAGTAAAAAGATAATAAGAGCTTAGGGGTTCTTTGATTTTAACACTGAATAGCAACCAATACTATCAACTGGCTCCTTGTGTACAAAAATTTAACCCCTATTTGTCTATGCTACAAGTAGCTAGATTTTCTTCTCCTTCTAGTGAAACACATCATAACTGATTTACACAGCTCCCCTTAGCTACTTTTATGGGTCTCCCTGATGGGGAACAACGAGATCGCATGACTAATACTCCTGAGTTTTACTGGCTGATTATCGCCCACCTGTGTAGCCCTAGGACTCAACTCCTTCCTTCTTCAATCTCACCAGTCATTGTAGGGAGACCACAGCCAAACATCTTTGAGAAGTGGCTTCCTCCTTGCCACTCTGTATCACCAACCCCTCCACCCTGCCCCGTGCTGAAGCCGTGTTCTATGAAAAGGCAGGAAGGAAGCCCTACTCTCTGCCTCTGTGTTCAGTATGTCACTGACCCCATGATGTGTGAATGCCTTGAATATCATAAGCCTTGGTCAAAGCACACCTTCCAGCTCCCGCCTACCCCTGCTCCCTGTTGAGGAAGGTCTACTTTTCTTTGTGTCTTTCCACAGAAGCCCAGCATCAACCTCCTCCTTTAGACAGAACCAAGCAACACAGTTCCAGGCATATCAACCCATACCAACAGGTGCCTCAGAGTTCAGGTTCACTGGCCCTGCAAGATTACTCTCCAATAAGCTCAGCCCAGAGTGTGGTTACATGTGTCTGTGAAGGAATAGCAACATAACATTCCAAAGACAGGCAGGCAGGGACCTTGTATATCAAGCTAAGAAGTGTAAACTATAATCTCTAAACCAGAGATTCCCAACAAGTATATTCATTATCTGGTGTGTTGAGATACAAACCTACTCTCTCAGCCCCTAGGACTGCTGGCAGAGCCTAGCAGCCAGAGCCCCTAGTCCAGTTACCTCCAGCAGCAAGTGGCCTTGTGTGGGTCTAGGAGGGTGGGTGGGGTGAGGCGGGGTGGAGCCTGATGGGACCATGACATAAAAAAGACTATAAAACGGAGGCACCTGGCTGGCTCAGTGGGTTAAAGACTTTGTCTTCAGCTTAGGTCATGATCCCAGGGCCCTGGGATCGAGCCCAGCAGCGGGCTCTCTGCTCAGCAGGGAGCCTCTCCCCCCCCCCCCCCGCCACACATACACCTAGCCTGCTTCTCTGCCTACTTGTGATCTCTGGCTATCAAATAAATAAATAAAATCTTTTTAAAAAAAGACTATAAAACAATGACGACTCATTGAAGGATTTTTAAAAAGTAGCAGTCTGATAAACTTGCCATTTTGGAATAAAATGAGAGGGCAGTGGATAGGAGGGGTGGACAGGGAGCATGGGACCGGGAATACTGATCTCACCTAAAACAGCCCAGTTTTGAAATGAGGACAGACCCAGTTATGGAGTAGAGATGGGAACACAGAAGGGATGTGGGATATGAGAACCCTTAAGGAGATAAAAATCAATGGACTTGCTAGCTGGTTAGATATAAAGAGGGAGGGAGGTGTCCAAGATAACTTTCCAGCTTTTGGACGGAGAACATGGGTGGACAATGGTATCGTCAATATTGGGAACATGGTAGGGGGTGTGTAGAAGAAAGCTGGTTTGAGATGCTGGGGAATGTCAAGAGAGATGACCAGATGACCCTTAGACACATGGATCTAACACTCAAGAGATCACACTGGTGTAGAGATGTTAGAATTTGTGTCTTTCTAAGTAATAGCAGAAGCCCATGAGCATTGGTGATATTGATCAGGGAGAGAAGAACAGTGACAGGAGAGTGCCAAAGACAGAGCTGGTGATAAAAGCCCTAACCAGCTAGTCACTGGTCACCCTAACCAGCTAGTCACTGGTCACCCTAACCAGTTAGTCACTGGTCACCCTAACCAGCTAGTCAAAGGGCCAGTCCTAGTGGACCGTGGTCTCTCTCTCTCTCTCTCTCTCTCAGTGATTCTCTTTGTCTCTGCTTCTGTTGAACTGTTGACCTCATTGTCTGCTATTGCAGACAGGACTTTTCTACTGGGCAGAGAACAAAGTCACTGGTAGCCCCAGATTAGACACCTCAGTAAGAGGCATTTTTCCTCCCACCATCCATACAACAATCTCTAGAAAGAACTCTGATTGGTTTTGCTTGGATGACATGACCTATGCTTAGACCAGACACAACTGACAGATATGGAGCACTTGGATGGGCCAGACTGGGTCTTGTGCCCACATCTGCCTGGGGGTGGGGCGTAGAGGCCAGTTCCATTAGCAGCCAAAGGGGGTGGTAAAGCTTTCTGCGCAGGTAAGTACAATTACCATGATTCCTTCCACATCAGCATTTAAAGAGGTAGGTAGAAGAAGAGGAACCAGTAAAGGAGACAGAAAATTGACATGTCCAGAGTAGATCCTCAGCATTACAAAGACCAAGACCTGTGTCTTCCTCATATCTATTTCCTCCTTCCACCCATTCTCTGGTACCTAGCGCTATGTCTGTAATCAACAAGCATGTATAGACTGAATTTACAAACACTCCCTATGATAAGTAGCAGGGCTTTGTCAAAAGACATAAAGAGTAACACCCAGAAATTGGATTTGGAAAATATACAAAAGCACATTTTTTAAAAAGTGGCTGGTCACCGCTGACACAGTCATTACCAGATATTCTGAAAAGAGCTGACTTTTTTCGTGATTTGGATGGAGATTCTATATCAATTCGGGCCAAAACAGTTACAGTTGAGGATGTGATTTGGGGAGTGTCTTATGAAAATCAGGTGGCGTTGTTTTGAAGAATGTTCATTTCATTGCTCTGTTCTAGGGCTGACTGTAATTTCATGCTGCATATGCAAGCCTGCAGGCAGGCACCTTAATTACTGCAGATGCTACAGTGGAAGAGGAGGCCTAATCAAACCTTTATTAATCGGTGACATACTTCCACTTTTGGAGAACAGATGCTAAGAAAGAAAGGAAGCTGGAAACCGTAGTACCCAACAACTCCCCTCAGGTCCTGATGAACCAGTCTTCATTTTTTCAAGTACCTTTTATATCCACTAGGGGGAACTGTAATGCACATCAAAAGCTGGCTCCGTGTGTAAGGAATGAATGATATCCCCACGAAAACTTGCTTGTCTGTTGTTGGGTGCCTCCTCGACAGGGTTCAGAGATCTGGCATGTTGTCATATTTTTCCAACATATGAGAGAATATCATTCAAGGTATGTTCAAGAAAATCAATTGTTTACATTCTTACTGGCTTTAGAGGGGATCCACTAACCATCTTAGATGAAAGTTTTTCTTGGAAGCAGACATTTCTAAAGGAGGGTTTTTATTTGTTAGAATCTTTGCTTATCAAAAAATAGAAAATGTTGAATCTGTGCCCTTTCAGTTTGAAAGAGCTTAATTTTAAATACCTGTTAGACACTAGTGTGATCTTAATGCTCAGTGGAATTCTTAAAGTATTATTGGCACTCAGTTGATAATTATTATAATTATTATAAGCTTGTCTAACATAATTACAGTATAAGACTCTTCCCTTTTCAACACAAAACCATTTTCAAAGTTTGAAAGGTGCTGCAAATTAACAAATAATCAAATGCAATGCTCAAAGTCAGTGGGTTTTTTCCTCCATTTTGTCAATAACGTTTTTGTGGGATATTGCTTTTCTCCTTCTGTCTTCACTGTCTTTAACAGAGATAATCAATTCACAAATTGATACATACATATTGTGCATTTTCCAGGTGAAGTCATTGTATTTGGGGCTGTGGGTACCCCTGAAGAATGACCCCTGTCCCTAAGGACTTTGGTCTTTAGAGCACAATTCAACCGATGTTTCTTGAATATTGAGTCTATATGGGGCCCAGTAAGCCGCAAAGAGATAGAACAGTCAGTCTAGTTCATGGCCACATCCCCAGCTCTCAGCATGCGTTTAGTGCATGCTAGGTTCTCAGAAAGTATCTGTTAAAGAAATGAGAAGGTAAATGAACAAAAAGTTTGAAGTCTGCAAGAAATCATGGAGAGAAACTGCCTGAGACACCGTCCCCTGACCTCAAGGAATCTACAATTGAGTAAAAGATAGACACACGATTAATGTATGGTGTGTAACAGAAGGTGTAAGATGTAAAGGCTATCATAGACTGGCAAATAAGGTGCTATTCAAGGTCGGAGGAGGGAATTTGTAACCAAATGAAGGAATCAGTTCGGTTAAACAAATTCAACAGGCAAGTTTGAGTACAGTACTAGAATGGAGCCTGACAAGCAAGAGATACTCATTATCATTCTGGAATAAATGAATGAACATTTACTATACACCAGGTCCTGTGCTCATTCCCGGAGGCACAAAGATGAATGAGAACTTGATTTCTCTTTTAATTTAATCTTTTAAGAAGCTCATAGTCCAGTAGAGAGCTTCTAGTATATTTTCAAGAAAGACTGCCAGGAGAAAGCGGCTTTTAAACTAAACCTTGATGAATGATCTGGAGTTTGCAAGGTGGAAAAGAGGGGAAGGATATGTTGGGTAAAACGTATAAGCATACGCAAGAGCATGGAGGCATGGTAGGGCTTGGCTGGTTTAAAGAATATCCCACTGCTAAGAATGAAAGACAGTACCCAGTATATCCCTAGCTCTTACCATAAAGCCCTGTAAATGGGAGTCCTTTAGTAACTACTTGTTGTTTTTGATAATCGTGATGGTAAGAGCCAAAAGATGACTAGACGTCCTAAGTGTTGGTCAAATACAAGTAATGTGCTTAGGACTAGGCATGTGCCCCAGAAACTCTAGTTAAAATTCCTTCCTAAGGATAGGATTTGAAATGGGTGTTGTGGGCTACCTTGGGTCTCTCCCCTCCTCTATTCATAGGTTGAAGTCCTAACTCCCCAGTATCTCAAAATGTGACTGTATGTGGAGATGGGGTCTTTGCAGAAATAAAATGAATTTGGTCAGGGTGGGTCCCAATCCCATTGGACTGATGCCCGTAGAAGAAGAGATTTGGGCATAGTTGTGTACAGAGGGAAGACCATATGTGTAGGCACGGGGATAAGAAACGCTATCTATGAGCCAAGGAGAGAGGCCTCCGAGGAAACAATCGGGCTGACACCTTGGTCTCAGACTTGGAGGTCTCAGAACTGGGAGAAAATAGATTCTCTTTGTAACAGCCACGCCATGTGTGGTGTTCGGTTTTGGCAGTCCTAGAAAACTCCTACAATGGGCTAACATAGCCCTGGAGCCCCCTGGTATCTAATAACAGTAATGATAATGATGATGTTATTATTTATTGAGCATTTCCTGTGTGCCAGACATTATACGAAATTGTACATATTATCTTATTTAACGTGCTTGGAAACCCCATGAGGTAGAAGCTCAGAGAGCCCAAGTCTGCATCGTCATGGAGCAATGGCTCTGGGTCTGGAACCTAGGCCTGACTGGGGCCACAGCTGACCTACAGAGTCTTTATACATAGAAAAATCATCTCTTCCTTTGGACATGCCCAACCCCATGCCAGAGAGCAGGGTGCGGTAAGCAGATGGGGCAGGCTGCATTTCAGTCCTAGCCGGTGGGCTTCCTGGGATCCTGCAGCCACAAGGGGGGGGGGTGTCTTTATCTAGCCTGATTCTGCTAACTGGGCTCAGAACAGCTGTCTTTAGTCCTCACTCAGCAAGAAAACCAGCTTGCTGGGATCACACACCTCCCCTGTCCCCAACATCTCTCCCCACACCCCCAATCAAAAAGAGACTGACAAACGCATCTTTGATTATTTTGACTATGAATGTAAGTGTGCCTTTTTGGACAATTAAAGCTCCGGAATGTTCCAAAGTGCAGCTTTCATGGTGGTGGGGGAAAGGCCTCTGACAGTGTAAATATTTAATCACCATTAAGAATGCTCAATAAATGAGGGGAGTTGGGTTTCAGATTGGCTGGTTCAGATGATTAAAGCACAAAATCATAGCAGGGTAAAAAAATAAAGTACCCTCAAAAAAAGTACCGTCTTTAGAACTCAAGATGATTTCTATTTCTACTCCACAGAGAGCTGTGTGGGTCACCTGTCCTTGAGCCATGAGGGAGCCAAGAATAACCAATTTATCTTTAAAAGTTAGTGGGGGGTGGATGGGCCAAGGTCTGAAGATGAGGAAATTTGGCAATCTCTTAATAATCCTGTGTCGGTAATCATGAATAAAAATGGAATTTCTCAACTGAATTGAAGGGACGGCTGAAGCTCACTCTTAAGGAGAAATGTCTAAAAAGGAAAAAGCAGTATGTTCAGTTTTGTGTCTTATTTGAAAATATACTTCAAACGTTCAGCAGTGTTTTAGAGATCATAACTACCCCTGTCTCCACGTCACCTTCTGAACCCTTAGCTCCCAGTAGTTCCTGGTTTACTTTTAAGGGAAAGCTTTCAGTTTTCTGATTTAGCTGGAAAAAAAATATAATCCTTCCCAGTCGAGTTTCCATTTCTCTGTATCACCAGGGTGAACGGAGCGTAGGAAAGTCTATGCCAACAGAAGAAAAGTAGAGCTTTTCTTTTGCCAGGTTTGGGGAGAACCAAACACTTGGAAAGTCTAGACGTTCCAGTGTGCCTGATGGTCTCTCATGCTTTCCATGGATGGACAAACAGAACATCTGGGTTTAGACATGACACTAAGTCACTTCTCTAACCATGTTTGGAGGGAGGTGGCGGTAGGGTTCTGACAGGAAGCAGGGGACGCACGCAAACGAATGCATTAACGAAGGGCCCATGGCAGACGTGTGCGCAGGATGAAGGGAGAAGGGCAGGGCTGGTGACAGAGGAAGGGACTGGCTGCCACAGGCCTGAGGCTGGGGTAGTCGCTGTAAGCCAGAGAAGGCTCTGGGAGAAGGCTGCTCACAGGATCTGTGGTCTTCAAAGGGCACAGCCACATCGCATAAACAGAGTAGCAGGGAAGGAGCTGGGAGAAGAACTATCTGGAAGTCGCCCCTAGCCATCTACCTCTGGATCTCCTGCTGGCACCTTCCACTGGCTGAATCCAACTGGAAGCCAAGAGGCAAGGGAGATGTCCATAAATGTCAAGCCCCTGGGCATGAAGCAGGATGGGGGACAGTGGGGAAATGGGTTGTGGAAAGAAATGGAGGATATCCAGCACCGATGGGGAAGAACGCAGAAATGGGAAGAATTAGAAAGCGTGTAGAAGGCGGGCTGAAAGCTTGGTCTTCCGTGGGATCTGCAGGCTGCCAGGGTCCGGGAAAAGCTGTTTGGACCTCCATGCTCCCCGTGCCTTCCTCACATGGGGGGACGGGTGCGGATGTCCTTACCACGGGACCAAACGCTGAGTTTCCTGACAGCCGTTCATGCTCAAAGCTGATGCCAGTTGCTTCTGGCCCACCTTGGTAGAAGTATTTTCCAGGGAGTGGCAAGAACACAAGAATCAGAAGGGGTACCATTTGTGGAGGGGGGGAGGCGAGCCACTGGCCTCTCACCGCCAGGTCCAGAAACTTCATTGTCAGCTCAGAGCTTCTCCCCCTGTCAAGATCTCAAGGAAATGGAAGTATGAGTGACTGTGAAGTTATCTGTGTGTTTATCTTATCTTCTGCTATTCATTTCAAGAGTTTGAGTTATTATTAATATGACGGCCTGTTTCTGGCAGCTCTTCTCTTTGAATGGGTTTGTGCCAAGCTGCCAGTAATCAAAGGATTCGGAGCCTGGGATTATGGTGGCAGGGAGCCTCGGAACCGGGGTGGCAGAACAGAGACACATGAAAACACACCGTGTTAAAGGGGGATCCGCATTTTGTGTCTAGTCCTTGATGCCCTCTTGGCTCCATATTTCGAAAGAACAGCAAGAAAAATATAAGCAGGGGCAGACTTGAGTCTTGTGAAACTCAGACAAAGGCTTGTGACCCAGAAACTACTCAGCAAGTGACAGAGATTCCCCAAATTGGAAGAAATAATTAACCATTGATTTTGTGTCCTTCGTGCAGGGTGAACCCCCAGCTGGTCTGGGAAAACACTGATGATTTACTGTATTTTGCTCTCAACCGGCAAGGGTCTCAGAGTTTTGACTACTGATGGTTTGGGGGAATGTCTTGGAGAAAGGGTTCAAAAGAAACTTCTTGACACTGAGTGTATTACCTGAGAAGAGCGGCTCTAGGGGTCCAGATGATGTCCTAAAACCAACCTCTTAAAAACAACCAACAGTTGACATCCCCTCTCTAGAAAACAACTCATGGGTCCCCAAAGCTGACCAAAGGCTCTTATCTATCTAGCTTAAGGGAAGTCTTTGGACCTTGAGTCAAGAATTGTGGTTTTTTGTACCTCCAAACCATTCTCCCATCTACAATTGTGACTCTGCTGCAGAACGACCATGAGCTATGAAGCCGGGACAGAGGAAAGAGGATGGAAGTAATGCTTGGGGTAAATCGTATCCTCCCTACGGAAGGAACAGCCCTTGGCCTTCATCGCTTCGACCAAAAGCAATGGGGCGGTATCCCCAAGCATAAGAACGCTCAACAATCATCTGGGGCCATGTTGGGCGGGCAAGAAGACGAAGCATTGTGTTCCTTTAGCCACATCTTAACTGCGCTGCGTTTGACTGACTTTTCATGTTGATTGAATTGCATTCAACTCGTCTCTCAGCATCAATTCAAACTTATTAAATGGCTCTCCATCTTATCTGCTTTCAACCATCTACTCATCAGCAGACTAGAAAGGAGGCTGGCTCATGTCTTTTTTCCTGTCAGTCACCAAAAGGGGCCAGGAGCTTTGATAAGGACCTGGATGTGGAAGACCATGTAGACTTGAGCAGAGCTGTGGGGAAGGAAGCAGCCTGTCTGAAGTCCTAGCAGGATAGCACTGGTACGGTCGGACCCACCGGGGTTCCCAAGTGCTGCTGGAGGGGTTGTAACTCCTTGAACGAGGCAGAGAATTTGTTGGCCACCAGAACTGGTGTCTTCGGTGCTTTCGATCTCTGTCAGCCCAGTCATCCTACAGATCACTGTCATATTTTTTTTTCTTTAAAGTCAGAAAGAAAACTGAGAACACCAATGATAGCTGTCTTGTGACTGTGACCAGTTGTCCGCTGAACAGTTTTTCATGTCCTGAGCCTCAGCAGGAAACCATTGAATCTATAAAGTCCGGTCCGGCAGAAATGAGTCTGATTGTGGATGGTCTGGTTAACCCAGATTGTCGGAGCTGCCTGGGGGAGCTGACTTTCTCATTATGAAGACTTTCCCATCTAGTGAATGCTACAAATAAAACGGCTCCGAATCAGTCTGAACTGCCTGTTTCCGTGGTAGCGGGCCTCTGTCTGGAGGATAAATTTGCACCGTCTTCTTTTTCTTTGGGTTTCAGCCAGTGGTGTGACAAGGAGTTCCAAATGTGCAGCGAGTGACACCCACCAGCATGGGCTCCGTCAGTGGGAGAGGGAAGCCGTGTCACCGGTGGGACTCGCACCCCCCGCCCCCGGGTTGGGCGCCAGGGTCCAGGGGGGAAGCGAGCTGAGCCAGACAGAATCCACATGCCCACTGATTTCTGTTGTTTGTATTTCCCACGCTTTTCAAGTGTGAGATTATGTCCTCCAGGTGGAGCTTTAGTACACAGGAAAATTGGAAAGGGGCAAACATGTTTGTACAAAATGGGGTAGACTCAGCAAAGAATATATTTACATGCTCCCTAGTCTCCTGCCTTTCTTATGCCAAAAAAGTAGGCACAGCTTCTGACTCCCTTCCCCATAGGCGCCTGCAGACAATTCAAGGATGGAAAAAAAGGAGGCGTGCTTCCAGGAGTGGGGCTCATCGTCCCGGATTCTAGAATGGCGAGAAACTGTAGCCATCAGAGCCATTTATGCTCCTTGCTGCTGGTATTTTTCAGATGTTTCTTTCTCAGAACGAGGCGGCAACGAATTGAGTGGTGATCAAAATGCCAACCATAGAGTATGTTTAATCCAAATAGCTCCCAAGATGGTCTCCTCCTGATTGTCGCAGCTCTGCAGGACTTAGAGAAATTACGTGGTTACCAGTGAAGTAAAACTATCTCCAGAATGGAATTGGACTGTTGCTTCTCAGCACAGCGACAGCCATGCCGCGGCAGGTTCGTGGCAGCCGTGATGATCGCTGTTTTCCTCATCATTCACAGGGAAAAGTGTCACCGTGTCCACAACGGGAATCCGCTCCTATGCTGGGAGGGCTTCGGTGAGTTTCTGCAGGTGTTTCTTGGGTACTACTTTTCCCGTTTCCAGCAGAGCAAAAAAGTGATTAAAACATTTCAGGTAGGCAGAGAATGGAGGAGTGGGGCCTGATTATCTTGCAGCAGAGAGCATATCTGATGTGCATTACGGACAGACTCCCGACTAACGACTAACGTCAGCCTGGGGTCCCAGGCTTTCTCCCTCACTCATCCCCCTCCCCAGTACCCCGGCTGCCGCTGCCACACAGCTCAGGGCAAAGTATTTCCTGCCCACTGGCAGGCAGAGATAATGTCATCCAATTGCAGACAAGGAAATTATTGAATGGGACGATGACCACTGTGAATGCAGAATACGAGAGCCACTGCTGGGATGGCGGGATCCTTTAACTGCATGGCAAGGGCAGAAACTTCTGTTTCTCTTCTGCTTCCTGCCTCAGCCCACCCTCTGTCCCTCCAGCCTCCCCAAGCTCCTTCTCCTGCCTCATCCATCAGCAGGGGGAGAACTTGAAACGCTATTTTAGAAGCTGGAAACCTGCGGCAGCTGCTCCTTCAAGAGGGTTCGGCATCTGGAGGAAGCCTATTCCCCCCATTCCCCCCACCAAAATAGAGTCCATCTAGAGTTGGGGAGCCAGGAAGGGAAGGAAGAAAGGTGATGTATCCTGTTACTCTCCCTGGGCCCTGTGGCCTAGAAGCAGCCGGGGAAGGGACAGAGATCTTTTTGCAAAGATGCGTCAGGGTCCTGGGGAACCCCTTATTACACCCCCCCCCGGGGTCATCTGCCAGACTCGAAGTGTGCTGTTGGTGCCATCAGCTGCCTCAGGAAGCTGGGAGGCATTTGTGCTTCCTCTGAGATATCATGAACCTAGCCCCACATGTGCAATGATTCAGAAATTCACTGTGCTCCAGAAATTTTTGGTGGCTTTGGGGACACCCCTGGGTGGGTTAGTGAGACCTCAGAGGGCCTGAAGAAAAGAAGTAGGAAAGGATGAGGCAGAGAGAGAGAGAGCCTCTAGGGAATAAAGGGTACCTGGCTCTAAAATTAGAAGGCTGGGCTAGGGAGGGCAGGTTGGAGCATTTCATTTGGGTAACTTTGCAGGCCCACTTGCTGAAAATGATCTCGCAGCCTTATTGGATTGGCCACAGGTGGTACCTGGCTAGAGCGAGATGTGTAAGCAGCCCTGAAGCTAGACAGGAATTCGAAACTCACCTCTACTGTTAACCAGTCGTAGGGCCCAGGAGAGTTCCATAACCTCAACCACGATCATTCTCACTAATAAGTGGGGATGATGATAAAAACAGTCACTAATTAAAAGGGTTATTAGGGTATTAAACGAGTCTTAATCCATGGGGTAAATTTCGAACAGTAGCCAGCACGTAGTAAGTGCTCAATAAATGTTAGCCAGGAACATTAAGGCTAGATGGTGAGTAGAACTTTCTAAGCGCCAGGTCTGGGAGCCTGGGACTCCGTTGCCAAGGGAGATCAGAGAACCTTTTCAAATATGGGAGCTCTGGCCCTGGGGATTGTCCAGAACCAAGTCTCGGCGCCCGCCTTTCCCCCACCTCGCTCCTCTGACCCGGGGAAACCCAACCCCTGTGGCAGGGACGCCACCGTCCCCTGAGCCTCCGGCTCGTGCACGTCTCCCGCGCGCCTCCCCAGGGCCTCCCTCCCGCCGCTCCACACCTGTCAGCAGCCCTGCAGCCTCCCTGTGGCCTGAGCTCTGGGCCTCAGCTGCAAACCCTGGGCGCCCTGGGTTCTCACTCCCCGGTGCCTGGCGCACCCCCCCCCCCGGCTGCTCTCATAAACAAAACCCGAGCGTTGGAGCAGCCCCGCGGGCGGACGCGCGCGGGAGCCGGCTCGGCATACTGCTAGCGCGCCCCGGGAGCCCCGGGAGAGCCAAGGGGCGATGGTGGCGGCCGCGGCGGCAACAGCAGGCGGCTCAGCTTTGTTATGAATAGATGAAAGAGGCCACCTACACAGTAACCCAAATTACTAGACCTTCCTCCTCCCTATCTCACCGAATCAAGAGGGGAGGGGAGATGGGCGTGGAGGGAGGGAGGGCGGGCGGGCAGGAGGCGGAGGGCGGAGGAGGAAGAGGATGAGGAAGGGGGCCAGTTGCATCCCACTTTCACAATGGGAAAGTGAAACGCACAAGCGCACCCAACCTCTCCAGCCCTCCCCGCCTGCCTCGCTCCCCTCCGCCCGTCCCCTCCCTTACCCTCCGCGCCTCCCCGCGAGCGCCAGCGCTGCACAGAGGAACTCTCCGGAGAAGCAGGGCGAGGAGGAAGCCGCTCCGGAGCGCGCAGGGCTTGCCGCCGCCGCCGCCGCAGCCGCCACAGCCGCCGCGCAGGCTGCCGGAGCGGCCCCGCCGCGTGCCGCCCTCCCTGCTCTCCTTCCCGGGCGAGCCGCGGGGATGGGGCGGCCGCGGGAGCCCGAGCGCGCGCAGGAGCCGCCGCCGCCGCCGCCCGCGTCTCCGTCGCCGCGCGCCTGAGCTGCCGTCGCCGCCGCGCGCCCTGCCCGGGGGCGGCCCCCCCAGCCCCATGGAGGTCTCCCGGAGGAAGGCACCGCCGCGCCCCCCGCGCCCAGCCGCGCCGTTGCCCCTGCTCGCTTATCTGCTGGCGCTGGCGGCGCCGAGCCGGGGCGCGGACGAACCCGTGTGGCGGTCGGAGCAAGCCATCGGAGCCATCGCGGCGAGCCGGGAGGACGGCGTGTTCGTGGCGAGCGGCAGCTGCCTGGACCAGCTGGACTACAGCCTGGAGCACAGGCTCTCGCGCCTGTACCGGGACCAAGCGGGCAACTGCACGGAGCCCGTCTCGCTGGCGCCCCCCGCGCGGCCCCGGCCGGGGAGCAGCTTCAGCAAGCTGCTGCTGCCCTACAGCGAGGGGGCGGGCGACCTCCAGGGGCTGCTGCTCACCGGCTGGACCTTCGACCGGGGCGCCTGCGAGGTGCGGCTGCTGGGCAACCTGAGCCACGGCTCCCTGCGCAACGGCACCGAGGTGGTGTCGTGTCACCCGCAGGGCTCGACGGCCGGTGTGGTGTACCGCGCGGGGGACCAGAACCGCTGGTACCTGGCGGTGGCCGCCACCTACGTGCTGCCGGAGCCTGAGACGGCTAGCCGCTGCAACCCGGCGGCGTCCGACCGCGACACCGCCATCGCCCTCAAGGACACGGAGGGACGCAGCCTGGCCACGGAGGAGCTGGGCCGCCTCAAGCTGCGTGGGGGCGCGGGCAGCCTGCACTTCGTGGACGCCTTTCTCTGGAACGGCAGCGTCTACTTCCCCTACTATCCCTACAACTACACGAGCGGCGCCGCCACCGGCTGGCCCAGCATGGTGCGCATCGCGCAGAGCGCCAAGGTGCTGCAGTTCCAGGGCCAGGCGGCCCTCGACTGCGGCCACGGCCACCCCGACGGCCGGCGCCTGCTCCTCTCCTCCAGCCTGGTGGAGGCCCTGGGCGTCTGGGCGGGCGTGTTCAGCGCGGCCACCGGGGAGGGCCAGGAGAGGCGCTCCCCCGCCACCACCGCACTCTGCCTCTTCAGGATGAGTGAGATCCAGGAGCGCGCCAAGAGCTGCTCCTGGGACTTCCAGACGGCCGAGCAGAACTGCGTAAGTCCTGCCTCCGGGGCGCCGCGGGGAGTGTTGGTGTTGGGGGGCCGCCGCCGAGGCCGAGCGGGAGGGAGACCCGGTTGCCATTCACCAAGTCCCGGGTTCCCACAGGTCGGTGGCTGCCGAAGAGCCGTTCTCTTACTGTCTCCGAGACCTCGGGCGGCCCTAAAGCACAGCCGGAGTTCCCCAAAGGGAGTGGAAAAAGGGAGGTGGAGAGGGTAGGAGTTTGGCTGAAAACTCTAGTTACTGCATCCCAGTGCCATCCTTCTCTGTCCAAACGACGCTTGTTTTGGGCTGAGCCTCCGCAGGCAGCCCACCCCCCCACCCCCCCGCCTTCCCTAATCGCTTCCCCAGGTGCATGGGCTTAGCAGGCGTGTGGGTTTGACCCTTCTCTACACCGTTACCAAACACGGCGCCCTGGGCAGAGAAGGCGGTTGAACCTAAAGGGCGCGCTGCCACACCCCAGCCTTTGCCCCCCCCCCCCCAACCAGCAACGCACGTGATGTGGTCAGAAGAGTTGCTAGCCTGCTCAGCGTGGGTCAGTGCTAGCCTAGAAGAGGGGCTCCCGCTTGGGGGAACAGAACCCTCGGCGTGACCCGGTGTGAGGGGGCGGGGCTGCGGCTGTGCTGTGAGTGCGCTGTGGTCTCCGGGGGGGAGAGGCAGGGGAGGCTGAGGTCTCTTTGTGGATAAAAGCTTCAGCCTGGAGGGGAGAGTGAGATAAGAGGTTGGGATGCCGCACAGTTTATAGGCTGCATGTTACCGGACTCGACTGTGGGGCTCAGGGACACCACCCTTGTATTTTGCCCACCCAGCCAGAGCCCAGGTTCCCGCCCCCGGGTTCTCAGGGCAGCCACAGCTTGACTCTTGAGATTGGCAGCTCTTTGACTGGAAAATAAAGCGGCGGTTCAAGAGGGTCCAGTTGATGGGGATTAGGGAGCCATTGTGCACTTCTCAGAGGCCGTTTTCCTTCCAAGGCTGCTGGCACGTCGACTCCACATATGGCCCCTGAGAGGGGAGCCTGCTGAGAGCCTCCTTTATAACTGGACAGAAATCAAAGAGCAGAAATTAACGGCTACAGGTGTTGCCATTGTTTTGGGGTAAAATGCGTCAGAGAGGAAGGGGAGAAGTCTCCACTTGGAAAACGTGTTGTAGTGATACATTGTTGTGCACAGGGGATCCTGGGCTCTAGGTATGGTAATATGTGTAGAGAAAGACCCTCCCAGCCCCACCCACCCCTTTCTCTGCCAAGCACATCTTACCAAATATTCGCCCTGTTCTCCAAGGAGGGAAAAAGAAAAAGAAAAAAAAACAAACACAAAAAACCGGAGGTCCTTTCCAAGGTTCCTTAGATGGTCATTTGCTTCTCCCTCCTTGCCTATCAGTTGTGTGCTGGGACCCGCGGGTAATGCCTTCATTTAGTTACTGGTATAATTTTTTAAAGCATAGGTTATAACTAGTGCTCCCTAAATGCCTTCGTCTTGCCATACACATATACTGTTTCATATGTTTTTATTAGATGTTTAGCATCTGAGAGTTCAAGTGGGGCAGAAATCGTTGCCTTCTACTCCTCCATAGAAAGACTTGAACGCACCTCCAAATGTTACTTAGTACCAAGCTTTAGGCATCCTTGGTCTCTGGAGTTAATGACAAGACAGCTCAGAGGCCCACAGCGGGTAATAACAGTAGAGGTCCAGGCTCTGTCATCTGACAGCTGTGTGGATGTGTGGAGCCAAAACAATTCTCTTGACTGCCTCTCTGTCCCCGTTGGGTCCTGGAAGACTTCGCTCCCTTCCAAACCCAGCAGGCATCCCGAGTGCACTCCGAATCCACGTTTTGGCTGGATCAGGTGTTCCTACTTGCTCTGGGATGAGGAGGGGAAGGGAGGGGGGCAGTCGGAGAGCTGTTTATCCCTCTTCACGGGAGCTTCTGAAGAGAGCTTTTCCTTGGAAATCAAGCCAGGTATAAATACACGCTGCCAAAAATCTGGAACCGGAAAAATAAATAATTAAAAGGGGTCCCTCCGCAGCCTTTCTTGCTGCTGTTATTTATCAAGAATTCCCAGTGTGCTGAGAGCTGTGGATTCTGAAAGACAGGGTCCCTACCCCCTGAGCTTGTCATCCAAGTTAAATAATATACTCTGGTTCAAACAATAGCATGTCATGGCTGCACAGGTGGGAGCTTGGAGTTTTGCTTTTTTTTTTTTTTTTTTCTAATTTAAGTAAATTCCTTGCTGCTACTATGCATTAAAGAGCATTAATGGAAGTAAATTTCAAGAGGGGTTTGAATGGGGGGGGAGGTGATAGGTTTGATGAAAAAGCTGACAATTTTTCGAACCTATTAAACAGGCAGATAAGATACTTAATTCAACAGCTATTTGCTTGGCGCCTGCTTGTGTAAACAATGCCGTATGCTGGGTGCTACTGGATTTGCCACTGAAAGGACAATAGCAGGTTGCAGCCCCATTTAATGGGGTCACAGGATCAGCATGCCCCGGACTGTCACTCAGAACAATGATGTCATTTGATTGCATTTGTTCTGCATTTTATTTTCTGGTTTTGAATGCATTTTGGAAAAGGCAGGCTGAATTACAGGTGCCTAAAACCAGAGACTGACTTGAAACACTCTAGAGGGAGCCTCAATAGACTCCAACAGCGATTCCTTCAGAGCAGACCCAGGGATTTTAACAGTAACCCAGAGGCGGTGAGGCACAAGCAGCTGGATTGGCTGGCCTTCTCCTTTCCTACTAGGTGGCTCTCTCTTCTTTTCCATCTTCAACCAGCCATGGGTAGCAAAGTGACAGGAGTGACTGGGCTGTGTTTTCTCCTTTCTTGGTTCTCCTATGTCAGTGGCTTCCGCTGAGGATTAATTTACGAGGTGCTTGTGCAATGAGTGTGTACCCAGCTGTTCACACGCTGGGTCTTTAACTTTTCTGCCTTGCCACCAACTTTGAATCGCTTTCACAACTAGAGCAGGTTACCTTCAGCCTGCACCCCCGCCAAGGGAGTTGATTTCCGCAGCCCCTTTCTCTGATGACCCTGATAAGTATTGGTACAGCCCTTCCCCATATATTATTTTTCTCAGCCCCTGATCAAGTCTAAAGTTGATTCTATGAGGAACAACCCCATCTACCTGATGAGGAAACAAGAGAAGTGACTTGCTCAAGATAACAAAATAAGTGCCTGAGCCTTCTGGCTTAAACTCAGATCTTGAAAGTCTACCTCTGTATTCTTCCCCACCACTCTAGTGTTTTTCAAACTTTCTCTTGAAAGAGGCAGCCACCAACCTCCCATACAATGTGGGGTTGAGGCTGATCGGTGCCCTTTAAAGTGTTTTAAAATTTCATGTGATTCCCATACTCCGCCTCCCCCAGCTCATTCTGTTAAATTACTTGCAAGTTCATGAACTTCCTTCCCCTCTGAACTCCTGCTACTCTTGCCACACCAACGCACCCAGAGAAAAGTGGACGCACGTTTCCAAGTCTGGCTGTTCCCACAGTGGCGTGGTCACCATGGCTGGGTCCTGGGGTTGCTTGTGGTCTACACATGGTGTCCACCTGCTCCATAGACACTGAGGGTGCTGTGTTTTTCATAACCGTCGGCTAATAGGGTGGATGCTTGTAGTTCATTCTTAGCTCTTGTGGGGAAACACACGCCCTTCCACACTCCCATAAGTCCAAAGCCTGATAGAACTTAACCGTCATGTGGACAACCACAAAGACACTCACATGCTCTCCAGCAGACAGTCACCCAAGATCCTGCTAGTGGTGGTGTGCAGAAGTAATGTCCCAGGATCTCTCCACAGTGCAGACTTGTGCATTGCCTCTTGACCTCAAAATCCACAGTCTTCCTGTGATGTTTATTCCTCCTTTAGTTTCTGTTATGATCCTGTCTAGCCATTTCACAATCTGAAGACTAGCTGGTGAATTCTCCCCCTCTACACACATCTGAAACACAAGGGTAGATCTAGAAGAAAAAACAACAACAACAACAACAAAAAAAAAAAACCAAAAAAAAAAACACAAAAAAACCAATACTGACTTAGAAGGGAAAAGCAATATAGTTACTATCTACTGGGTTGTTCTAATGGCCAGGCTTTGGGCTAAGCACTTGACATGCCTTATTTTTGGTTGATTCTCACAGTCCTCCTCTGGGGCAAGGACTGAAGTTGCTACTGTGATTTTATAGGTGAGAGAATTGAGGCTGGAGAGCTTTGGTTAGATTCCACAGCTGTGAAATGGCAGAACATTAAGAACCAGCGGGGGTGGGAGGACTGACTTGTGGACCTGAGCTTGTGAACCACTGCCGCAGGCCGCCCAGGATGTGAATGTTGGGTTCTGGTGTCAGTCCTAACTTGTTTGGAGCAAGTCAGGCCCTCCTGACTGCTCTGATAAGATCAGCTGTTTGCGGACAGTAGATGTGAAAGAATGGAGCATCCATGGCTCCAAGAACGGCATTTCTCTTTTTGTAGATTGTATAACCAAGAAAGTTCAGACTCTAAGAGGGCGGTAGCTCCTCATCTGTCAACTTTTGGACTGTTTTGACATTCTTTATATTAAAGCTCACAAACAACCTCAAGAAGACCAACAAGGCCTCAAGGGGCTTCTCCCAGTCTTTGTTCTTGGACACAACCCAGCTCAGGTCCTGAATCGAGAGAGCTCAGCCTGTTAAGTCTGGGTTATGGCACCTCTTGTCTCTGTTAGCAGCCACAATTAAAACGCGAGCCCCAGAATGTTCAGGAATTGGTAGCATTTTGTTTCCTGTTGAACGCAGAGTACTTAGCCTAGTACCTGGTGTGTAGTTAGGACTTGAGAAATATTTGTGGAATGAGCCAATGCAAGGTCTTAGAGGATCCTGTTGGAAATGTTTCCTTGCTTGGGAGCAACACTTTCTTGAGTCTGTCCACTTCAAACAGCTTGAACCATTGGCTTTTTTATTTATTTATTTTTTTAATGTCTGATGTGTTAGAACCTCTTTCTTCCTGAATCTCAGGCAATCTGGCATTCCTCCGCCCCTCCAGGCCTTCCCAGAAATCCCCACTGATTGGAAGAGTCAGACTTCTGGTTTTACCAATCTGCGAGTTAACTTTGACCATGGAAACCCAGCATGGTTGGAATTCCTATGATATAATTTCATAACATATGTGATTGTGCTTTTCCGTGATGGGAGGAAAGGGCCTGATGCTGCAGGGCAGTGTTTCTCAAAGCGCAGTCGCTGGACCAAACGCATCAGATCAGCATTGCCTGGGAACTTGTTAGAAATGCACATTCTTGGGCCCCCCATCAGATTTACTAAATCAGAAACTGAGTGGGTAGGTAGCATTTTCATTTTTTCTGGGTAAATACCCAGTATTCCAGTGGAATTACTGGATCCTACATCAATTCTGTTTTTAACTTTTTGAGGAACCACCATACTATTTCCCAGAGTAGCTGCACAAGTCTGCATTCCCACCAACAGTACAGAAAGGTTCCTTTTTCTCCCCATCCTCACCAACACCTGTCGTTTCTTGTGTTGATTTTAGCCATTCCGACAGGTGTGAGGTAATAGCTCTTCGTGGTTTTGATTTGCATTTCCCTGATGGTGAGTGATGTTGAGCATCTTTTCATATGTCTGTTGTACTCCTTATCCTCTTCTAATTGCTCAAAGCAAATACCTAGAAAACCTTCTAAACTTTTTCCATTTTTGAGCTTGTATTCTGAGTCTCAAGAACGTAGAGGTCACAGTTTAATGAGCCCCTCCTCTCTTGTATACAGCAGTCTATTTGCAATTCATTTCAGGATGGGGGGAGAGGATTTCCAGAGTTTTCCACTCTCCTGTACATCAGAACCAGCTCCACACCTTGAAGTTCTCTGAGGATCTACTCTTTAGAGCGTCAGTGCTCATACGGATCTCTGCGTTAGGCACAGTTGGTTATTCGAAACAAACATCTACTTGAGCAAGCTCAAATCAGGGGGCGGAGGGCTTAGTGGAAAGAACTAGGCGGAATTCCATGGAAATCTGGGAATAGGAGCAGGACTGTGTAGGGGTTTCAGGCACAAACTCTGGAGCCAGGTCAACTGGGACCAAAGGCACCATGTATAAGTTGTGGGACCTTGAGCAAATTACTTACCCTTTCTGTGCCCCAGTTTCCTCATCTATAAATCGGCATCCTGTTTGCTTCATAGGACTATTGTCTGGACTAAGAAGTTCATATGTCTTGGATGAACCCCACATGACCCCTAGGAAATGCTGTGTATGTATTTACTATCCTCACCATCAGGATTATTGATAGTAACAGGATGTGGCTTCCTCGATATGGAGTTGAAAGGAGGTTCTGGACCCAAGGCAGCTCAAAGAAGCTCAGCAGCAGGAAGTAACAGTTGCTCATTCTAAGGTTCCACTGTCAACATGACTTAGCCTGGCTACTTCCCTCTCTCCTGCCCCCAGTGCCCTCTTCTTCCTCAAACATCTGCCTCTCCAGCCCTCCACATGAATGCTGCAGCCTGCTGTGATACCCACTCTACGTTTCAACAGCATTTAACCTTCTGCTCTGGCTCCCCACTGGCAACAACAATCTGTATTGTTTACTCAGATTTCCAGGAAAGAGATCATGCCTCCAGCTTACCTTTTCACACCAAATTAGAGCCCTAGTTCAGGGTAGGGATTTCTGGTCCTTGGGGCAAGATGCCTGGCCCAGTCAGAAGGAGGGGGTCAATATGGCAGATTCCCTGCACATGGAACAGTGAAGAGCCCCGCTGTGGACGCCGTGTTGTTTATAATAACACGGTACCATCTCTCCTCCCTCTAAGCTTCTTGATGTTCTCTGTCTTCCCTGAACGTGTGGTGGCCCGTGGCTGATAAGGACCGAGGCCTGCTCTGGGAAATCCCAAAGTCTGCTGGGGGATGGGGGGTCGGGTGGGAGTGGGGGTAGGGCAATTTGGAGGACTTATGGGTCTAACCTGTTTGTAGGAGCGAACTACTACTGTTGAAGTAGTATTAAGTTTGCTGTTTCGCTTTTTATGAAATGTGTCCAGAGTGGGGTTCTTTTGGTCTTAATATTCTGTTTTGAGGAAAATTGTAATTTTCCTACTGTCACAAAATTAAATAGAATTGTGACCTTTTCCCCCACAGTCTGTGGCTGAGTTTTATATTGGTTTGTCTGCCTCAGAGTTACAGATACTGCTCTCCTGAGAGGAGTTACAGTGGGGATCTGACCCCAGGAAGCCCGGTCTTGCTACGCTGGCCGGTGGTCTCAGCAGACGTCAGCATACCTTTCCTGTAAAGGTCAGCCCATCGATAATCGTGGGCTGTATGTGCCACACACCTGCTGCTGAGTGTGCTGCTGTTGTGTGCAAGCAACTGTAGACGATACACACGTGAGCAAATGGGACAGCGTGCCAATAAAACTTTATGCACACTGAAGTCTGAGTTTCATATAATTTTCACATGTGAAATATCCTTTTCATTTTTTTCCCCCAGCCATTTAAAAATGTAAAAGCTATTCTTAGCTCCTGGGCCATTCAAAGAAAAAAAAAAAAAACCCAAACAGGCGGCGGCCAGATTTGGCCCACAGGTGGGAGCCGCCCACCCTGCCTTGATGGCAAGGCGGAGGGTAAAGCAAGCCTGTGCAATGTCAGGGGACGCGGTGAGAGGTAGCCAAAAGACCCAGTGGACGCCCTTAGATGGAGGGTCAGACTCAGCCAGGAAAGATCTTGGAGGCTTCAGAGAGGTGATGCTACAGCTGTGTCTCGAAGCTGTGTGGAGGAGGCAAGGAAGGGAGTTGCAGAGAGAGGGGACAGCTTGCACACAGGCGGGACGTTGAATAAGCTTGCGAACCGCAGGTAGCTCCCCCTGGCTGGGAAGCATCCAGAAATGAGCAGGCAGGGCCAGATGGCCACAGGCTTAATGAGACAGGCAAAGACGGCTGGATTTTCTCCTGATGGTCAGTCACTTTCAGATCTTCCAAACGTGGTTCTTAATAATCAGTCTTAACCAGGAGCCCCGTATGAGAGAGTGGTTAGTACTCATCATTGACTTGCTGCACTGGGTGAGCCCCTGGTCAAACGCTGGGACACAGGGGGCAACAGGAGTTTGGAGGTTCCGAGAACCCTGTGGCATGTCCTTCCCCACCTTGCCTGTCCCTGAGGCATCTCAGAGGAACTTCTAGGATTCTGCCAAACCGGTTGTGAAAACCATAGCCATGGCTGATGGAAGACAAGAGCGGGGCGATACGCAGACACGATCTGATGATGTTCTAGAGCCATCACTCAGAACAGTGGAGAGGCAAAACCGCGGATCAGAAGGATGCTCCCTGGTTCAAACCAACAATTTATTGAGTTTCTATTACATGCCATGTGTTGTGCTAAAATACTTCTGTCAGTGGCAAATAGAAGAGATAACATGTAGCAAGTAAAGAAGTTTTTTGTTTTTTTTTTTTTTTTACATTGGAATAATAGCTAGCATTTATGGAGCGCCTACTGTTACCAGTGGTGTTCTAGCACGTTAGCAGCAGAGGCACAGGCTAAGGTTGTGAGCTTAGCTGGTACTAGTGAAGGTTCTGTTTAAGCAGTTTGAGTCGACACTAGGAAGATGAGAAAGGATATTTGTAGATGGCCCCTTGGAGAACTGGGACACAAACACTCCTTGCACACTGGGCGGGTGCAAGGGCTCAAAGGAGAATGACTTGGCCGGCTGAAAGAACAAGGTTAGCCTGGTTGGGTACTGGGGAGGGGGTAAGGGGAGAGGGTTGGGGTAGGAGGTTGGAGAAGGCAGCAGCAGTAGCCAGATCCTGTAGGCCTCACAGGCCATGGGAAGGAGAGGATGTTTTATTTGCAAAGCATGGAGGAGCCTTGGAAGGGAAGTGACATGATTGGCATTGAGTCCCTAGATAATGCAGTTCCATGGGGAATGGATGGGAGGTTGGCTCTGGTAGAAGCAGGAAAAGCTTCAGGTGGGAAATGACGTCACCTTGGTCTAAAGTGGAGATGGTGAACATGGAGAGAATCACATGGCTTCTGTGGATTGCAGTAACCCAGCTGATGATATGATAACCCTGTAGACGATATGAACCAGCGTGTTGGCAGTGAGGGTGGAGAGGGAGGGATTAAATGAAATACCTTTTTAAGATGTAGAATTGAGAGGTCTGGTGACCAGTTGGAAGACAAGTTGAATTTAGTTGATTTGGTGATGCCTTTGGGACAACCAGGAAGAGCCACCATGCAGGCGGGGGACAGAGAAGTTAGGGACTTGGGGATGTGCCAGGCTCAGTGTTCAGCTCGACACGGTGCTGTTGAGGCTGGATGTGCCTCCAGGGGAATTGCCAGGTCTGTCTGTTTCCCAAGCGTCATAAAAGGGTCTCACACCTAGTGGGACCTCAATACATATATTTCCAAAGGGAAAGGTGTTTTCCATTTCATGGAGAAGATGGTGATTCTAGCACAGTGAACTGAGAGCTTCCAGGAAGAAGTGATACCTGGAGCTATGTTGATAGGAAGCCAGGGAGCCCAAAGGGAGGGACATTTCCCTGTGAGGGAATGAAGCTGGATTTCTTGTTGCTCCCCTATCACCCCCTCACCCCGACCTGGTCTTGGAAGAGTCTGCTGGAGAAGCATTTGCTCAAACAACCAGCTGCTCCTAATCATTGTTCACTGACATCTTCCCAAGGCTCCATTTTCAGCAGTGACCGTCTTAAGAATTGGATTCCAAGTGCTCACCCTTCCTTCTCTAAGGCAACAGGAGGAGTACCTAGCCCAGAGCACCCAAGGGTTGTAGGTGTCATGGAGGGTCGGCCTCCTGTGTGCAGCAACATTTCCGTGTCCTCGACCCCAAGGGCTCCAACCACCTTGGAGCCCTTGTTCCATGGACTTCTGTGAAGTCTATAGATCCTTCTCCAAATATTGGTTTTAGATGCATAAAATAGAAATGAATTACAAAATGAACCAGTTATATGGCTACAGAGATAGAGCAAATTGTGTTTTTCAAATTGAGCTATAGTAATATGTCTCTTTTAAAAATATGGATTGGTTTATTTGAGAGAGAACGAGAGCGAGAGCATGTGTGCACAAGTCGGGGGAGGAGCAGAGGGAGAGAATCTCTAAGCAGACTCCCCGCTGAGCTAGGACCCTGTTGTGGGACTCGATCTCATGACCCATGGGATCATGACCTGGGCCAAAACTGGGAGTTGGGTGCTCAATGGACTGAGCCACCCAGGTGCCCTGAGATGTAGTTATATATCTTAACACAGTAACTAGCAGGATCTAGCAGTAGTAACTCCTATAGTTTCAAAGTAGAGATGAGCCTAGATGATATTTAGAGATATCTGAACAACTATAAAATGATATGAAAATAATCTGATTTCTTTTGGTGACAAAGTCACCATTTCCGTTAATGCTACTGTGTCCTGCATTCATAATTAAAGAAAATGCTGTATTTCAGTTGGAGTTAGGTGAAATAGAGTTGACCCTCTAACAACACAGGTTCGAACTCTGCAGGTCCAATTGGATTTTTTTAATATATAAATACAATACTGTAAATGTATTTCCCTTTAGATTCTGTTAATATTTTCTTGTCTCTAGTTTACTTTATCTTAATACGGTATAGAATACATATAAGGTACAAAATACATGTTAATTGATAAGGCTTCGGGTAAACAGGTTATGAGTTGTTAAGCTCTGTGGGGAGTCAAAAGTTATACACAGATTTTCATTGGCATGAGGGGTTGGCACCCCTAACACCTGTGCCGCTCAAGGCTCAACTGTAAATTTATTTTTTTAATTCCTGAATTCTATCCATGAACTGTGGATGTCAATGGATCCCCTCCCAAAACCATTCATTTCAGTTGTTATTTCTGAAGCCAGCAGCACAAAATGTAATGTATTGTATTTTCTTTCAAAGCCTATTTCTTTGGCTTATTTTGATAAGAGGGGGTTTATTCCCATTTGTATTTTATAGATCACACTCTTGTCCAAGAGCAAGTGCTCCATAAATGATGGGTGGGTAGGTGGACGGTTGATGGGGAGACAGGTGATGGTGGATGGAGAAAAGTCTCGGACAGGTTAAATGGCCTGCCTAAAGACTCACGACCCATAAGTAATAGAGCTTGAACTTGAACCCACATTTTTTTAACTCTAAATCTCTTGTTCTGTTTCTTCTTCCATGGTACCATTATGCTATTTTCATTTTAAAGAGTTAGCCCAATGCAAGGCTGTATTCATAAAATATGGTATTCTAATCATGAAAAAACAGTCCAATTATTCTTTTTTGGTCAGAGAACAACCCAAAGTACTTTGTTCCCATGGGAGGACCATATTTTCAGCAAACTGACTCTGTAGACTGTCTATGGACTGAGAGGGCAAGAGACCCAGAACTTTCTCTTATGACTTGTGGAGAAACTATGGATGTAAAATTTGAGAAGGCCAAGATGTATGGTGGTAAGAGATGTAGGGTAGTTAGTATTGCTCCCTAAGGCAGAACCAAGGTCCAGTGTTCACAAGGACAAATTTTGGCTCAACTGCAGAACTCAGTAATGACTAGACCTACTTATCAATGTACCAAGGTATTGACTGAAAGAATTCAAATGTTGATCCACATATTTATTCATGCATTCAATAAACATTTATTGACAACCTACCACATATCAGATGCCTAGGTGTATGCTGCCTTCAAAATGCAGGATCAGAGAAACTATTGTTAGAGCTGGGAGTCTGTCTACTGGGAGACAGATAATAAATAAAATTTTGAAACAATCTTGCAGGGAAAAGTGGAGTTCTATGATTCATAATAATTGGAATAGGATGGAAAGGTCTATAGTTACATGTCGGCAAGGAGATGACATTGAATTTGAAACCTGAAAGATTAGAAAGATCCAGCATACAAGGGGAACTAGAAATAACATGTGCAAAGGCCCTAAGGCAGAAATATGGTAACATGTTAAAGAGTCTCAAAGAACTGTGGAAATTGAGGTGGAATGGAAGAGAGGACTGGTGGGAATAAATGAGAAGAAGTCCACAGGGATGAACTCAGGTAGGATCTGGGGAGACATCTGGATGTAGTTCTAGTGTGATGGGAAGGTGATAAAGAAATTTAGGCAAGGGAGTAACACACTTGCTTTATGTTTTAAAGGATCACTCTGACTGCTGGTCAGAGAAAGATTATAAGTTGAAAGGGAGAGATCAGGAGGTGCTTGCAGTAGATCAGGAGAGAGATGGAGGGTGCTTAGCCTGGGGGCAGACTATGGAGATGGAGAAGGCCAATGGGATTGTTGACAAATCCAGCTGAGATTTTTCATGTATGACTGTGGGGAGTGACAGAAAGGAGCTGAGGGTGATTGGTGATACCTTTCATCATGTTGGGGAAGACTGGGGAGGACACGGTTAGAGGCAAGAAACTTCTAAATAAGCGTTTTCCAGCAACGCCAAAACCTGTGACAGATTCCAGTGGTTCTCAAGGAGAAAGATGCTATTTGTTCAGTATGTAGAGATGTAGGGGAAGGAGCTTTCATACCTAATCAAATGACAGGATGGGGGCACTACTGACATTTTATGGACAAGGGTCAGGGATGCTGAAAGTCCTGTATCACACAGGACTGCTCCCATGATAAAGAAATACCCCATCTAGAATGCCAGCCGCTTCCTTGTCCAAAAACATTTGTGGACTGAGAGCTTTTCAACTCTAAGAATGTAGAAAAATGTGTTTTTCCCCCACTGTCAGCCATTCATCTCTTTTTGTGAATTATTTGAGTCAGGTTCTTTTCAGAACTAATTGACTGAAATTAGCCACAAGGAGCAGATGGAGATTTTGATGGAGGAAGAGGTGTAAAGCAGGAAGGAGGAAGGATAAATCCTGGAGAGTGGGACTTTGATGGTGGGTAGGGCTTCGAGGCTGACACTGAGGGGTTCAGAGGGAGGAGAGAAGACAGAAGAGCAAGTGGAACAGGCAAAATTCAAACTTCATTCTGTGTTTCCTGCGGTTCGACTGCTAGTTGCCTGATGCCTGCTGGTGTACACACTATCCAGCCATGTCCCCAAACTTCCCTTCACCCCTTGTGCACACTTTGAGCTTTTCCTTTTGATCATTTGAGTCCTCAGGGTAAATTCTTCCTTCAGAGGATCAGAGAGATGCCGTAAGCTTAGAACCCAAGCAATGTTGTGTACTCTAGAAGAACAAAGAGAAGCAACAGGAGTCTTAATGGCTAATGAAATCACGAACTTGGGTGAGAAATTGTTCCTTCCATCTCTCTACCTTAATAAAGATCATCTACTTATTTTCACGTACAAGGTTTTATCTGAGCCTCACAACAATGCTAAGAGGCAGAGCATATATATTAGTCTGTCCATTTTATAGATTTGGTCATTGAGGTTCAGGGATATCTCAAAATCAAGCAGCCCATAGCGGGCAGAATGGGAGGAGGTGGGGTGTGTGTGTGTGTGTGTGTGTGTGTGTGTGTGTGTTTGTGTGTGTGTCTGCACAAATCTCGAGTGCAGGACTCCACCTGAGGTTTCCCAACCACAAGTGGACCCCTGGTGAGTTCTAGGAAATGGTGAAGAAACTGTTTCAAAATAAGTATATGCCAAAGGAGAGCTGGATACAAAAGTAACTGCCCAAGAGGCATTTTCTCAAGGTAGAAGTAGTGAATAAGCCCTCTGTTGGTATCTTTCCTGGAAACACCAAACTGAGGGAGTCTTTTCAGCACCTTGGAAGTAGAAGACTTGACTTTTGCTGGGTCCCTAACACTTGAGGCCCCTCTTTCATGCACATTGCCTCCTACTGTCCCCATAACAGCTCAAGTAGGGCTGGGAACAGCCTCCATTAGGCGTGATGAGTCAGGCCATCTTTTGCATGGTAGGAGCAAGGCCACGGTGTTACTCAGCTCCGGAGGGTGCCATTCACCCCAGAATACATGACTGGAGCCCCCTGGAATTGTACACTGGGAGTGTGTATTGTCAATGAAAGGTCATATAAGGGTGCTGCCAGGAGGTCAAGCTGTTTCCCCTTGCGATGGGCCCATTGCTCCCCATACACACACTCTCTCTCACACACACATGCCTCCAGCCCTCCCCCTTCTGGGTAGCCTTGGTTCCACTTTGGTACGTGGAGCCCAAGGCTCTCTCTTTTTGAGCCCAAACGTTGTCTGAGACCAGGTAGCTTTTTCCCTCAAATGGAGGAAACTTTCCCTCTTCAGGCTAAAGCGTGGGTGTGACGTCGTGGTGAGACATGGCAGGCGGGAGAAGCAGAATGACAACTCTGAGGGAACCAAGAAAGCCCAAAGGGGAGACAAGGTTTAGAGCTAAATCAAGATTGGATTCTGTCATGAAAGGCAAAACTGGCAAAAGCATCATTACAAGGCATTAACCTTGTTACACAAAGACGAACAAGCAGAGGCTGGGATTCAGAAATAAATTACACATAATAAACTAGACAGAATAGGCTGAGAGCAACATTAGCGATGACGCCCTAAGGGGAGAGAAGGGCAAGATAGAGAATAGGCCAAAAAAAAAAAAAAAAAAGAGTAAGAATAATCTCTGGAAACAGGGGGCCGACTGCACATTTCACCCCTTTTTCGTCTTGGCTCCCTAGCTATTAACTTCACTTCTGTGAGGAGGTGTCTCTGAAGGCTGTCTCTCTTTTGTTTTCATTTGCTGAAATGAGCATAAGAAAGCCACTCAGAGGGCCCCTTTTTCCATTCACGGGGACTTGTCCATTTCTGTGTGTTTGTAGCACAAAAGAATCCATTTCCATTCAGCCAGAGCTGCCCTTAGAGTTTACGTGAGGTCCAAGCCGGCTCTTTCCTATTTTCTTCCAGGCTCACTGATGTAATGGGCTGTGCAATCCTGACCGTGGCCAAGGTCTTCCACGGTGAGGGGAATAAGTGTCAGCCAGTTCTTGGTCCCTCGTAGCTGAGGAAAAGCTAGAGTCTGGTGTCACGTCCAACACAACTCTCATTTCTTGCAGCGACTTGCTTTTGGTTGCAAGTAACAGAAAACCCATTCAACAGCAACTTAAACCATAGCATCTGTTGTTAGTAAATGTTTAAAGGTTCAAAGCTGTGCTCCATGGTGTTCTCAAGAGCCTAGAGCCGTTATTTACCCCCACACCGATTTTAGCATGTTGATTTTCATCCACCATCTTGAATCTCATGGAAGCAAAATGGCCATCACTCTGGGCACGGGGGCCTCACACAAAACAACAGTTATCAAAGGGAGCAAGTGAGGGGAGAGGGCAGAGGGACTCTTCTCAAGAGCTGCTGCTTATCGTAGAGATTTATTCTCAGAAGCCCCTTCAGTGAACTTCCCCCATCTCACGGGCCCAAACTGGACCGGCTCGAAGGAGTAGGAAAGCAAATGCTTGGTGGTGGAGAATGAGATTACCCCGTGGCTTAGACCCATCATGGTTTCCCAGACTACCAGGTCAAAGTCAGGGTTGTTGTGGCAAAGAAGGTGGGAATAACTGCCTTGAGTGTGGCAGCAACCATTAGTGTTTTAAAATGAGGTAATGAAAACAAATATGGATCTTGTATTTCTGTGCACCAGATGTTGTTCCAAGGTTCACTGGGCTTGCGTACTTAGAGTAGTTATCATCCCTTGCATCGCATAGAGGAGGAAACTGAGTCGCGGAGAGGTTAAATAACATGCACAAAATTACTTAGCTGGGAAGTGACAGAGTCAGGATTAGGTAAGGTGATAAAATAGTCCGTGTAGCACACAGTCAGTGCATGTTACTGAGACCAGCAAACAGGGACCAGCATGTTAGGACATCTGCTATCACTGATGTACCTCTACTATCACTCTTCTCTATAATCCCCTACCAATAAGGCTAAATCGTAAGCCTTATTCACAAATGAGAAAGCCAGCCCCCAACAGGGTCACACAAACTGCCCCGGTCAGCCAGGAGGTGAGAACTGAACTTGAATGCAGACCTAAGCTCTCTGACCACGTAGATCCAGGAGGGCCGTTCATGCCACCGGCTCCCAAGTTCAGGAGTGTTGATCTCATGGCCCTACTACTTACCTGTGTTACTGATCCAGGACTTCATTTGGAAAACTACAATTATTAAGGAACGGTCAGATGTCAGGGAATGGTGCTGGAAAAGATGGGATGGTAATTTGGAAGCAATTTTTGTCCTTATGTCTTTACAGCTTTTGAGACACTTCTGGATTTTTTTTGTTTTTATTTTTGGCTTTGTTTTGTTTTTTTGTGGGTCTAAGCAGAATATCACAAACAGAATTTCTCATCCAGCCTCAGCAAAGACTTCCTGTGATGTCATGGTTCTTGGCTAGTCAGAATGGCTACACTTATCAAGCACTTATTGTATACCAGACGTAGGCATACCCTGTCCCATGAGGTCCTTGTGGATGAATAATCAGCAACCTATAGCCATAACTTTTTCTGTGCCATGGGTTGAGGGGGAATGGAGTCCTCTAGTCAAAGAGAACAGCACTAGAACATTCCAGATGCCCAGACATATGACACCTAATTCTCTGAGTTAGCCTCTCTGTAATGCTCAAATATTTAATAAGAGTAATAGGCATGGTCAGCTGATCTGAAATTTGAACAATTCTGGTTTTATTTTAAAGGAAGATGTGTGGTGTGGTTTTATTATTTTTTTCAATCTAAAGGTCATCTGATTTTTCTCTTTCTGCTTATAGTCATGAGGCATCCTTATCTAAACAGTGATCTATTGTTCTGATTCTCAAACCCACAGAATTTTTTTCTTCTTAATTTCAATTTTAACAGGATACTTCCTCATTTTCCCCGACGGCATGAAAAACAGGGGGGAAAAAAGTCTCTATGGGCTTTCTAAAAATCTTCTTAAACTGAGTTCACTATGGAATATTTTATGCAAATAAGTCACTTTCTCTTAGGTTATGACATCTTTCCCTTAAAAAGTGATCACAGCATTGGAAAAATCCTTGCTAGCTTATCTTTTCTTCCCAGTGCAACTTCAACAAAGAAATATAGACGGCAGTTTAAAGGCTTCAGAAATCAATTTAGTCCATGAATCCATTACTTTAGATGTTAATGAAACTTGGTGGGTTTAAAAATAATGAATGTTTAATAAGACATAAATTGAAAGACATAAACACTGTCAGCAATAATATAATGAAGTTAATAAGTCTTAGCCTCCCCCTGCGAACCTCCCCTCCCCCCAGACAGGACAACTTGAAGAGTTCCAGTGAGGCTTACGGGAGTTGGCCGGCTCTCCCGTTGGCTAAAACTTAAATGTGGGTTTGGAAACCTTAGTACAATTGGGAACTGAGCTCTGGCCGATAAAGTATGCTATCACACCGTATTTAGTAGCTGCAGATGGTAACGGCTTGCTCTAGCGCTGTATCTTCCAGACATTTGTGTAACAAACTCAGTTTCCTGTTGTTGAAGGCAGGAAGCACCATGAAACTCTTCACGCCTTGAACCAAGAAAGACCAAGACATTTTGGTGGATGCTCGCTCTGCCCTGGGTTTAAAGAGGGGCTTTAACTAATGAGCGGGAGCAAGCACGCGATTAAACCGTGCTCAGTGCTGTAGACCATCAGAATGCCTTCGGGCTGGAAGCTGAACTTTTTGTTTCTTCTTCAAGAGCATCAGCCCCATGTCCAGCCCTCCTGCTTAGTTCCTCTTTAGCTCTGTGGTTCTGTCCTACCCACCAGCCATGAATGTATTTTTCCCTTTTTACCCTCTGAATTAATTACCCTGTCTTCGGGCTTTACGTTGCAGGCATCTGGTAAATCCGCAGCCCCTCCTCTCTGCCTTTGCACCCAATGGGATGGTCCACCTCACAGCTTGGGAAGTGGCCTGTTTAACCTCACAGGAGCCAATCCCTCGCTAAAATAATTTGCAGGAGGATCATGCAAACCGCCAAGCATGGGATCTTCTCCCTCCTAATTCAGCAGTGGGCTCTTTCTTGGCCATAGAGTGGAACTCGATTTCATCTATCAGCTGGGGGAGTGTTGGATGGATGGCTAGTTCACTGCTGGCGATCAATACATGTTAATACACAGTCAACAAATGGCTTTCTGTGGGTTGGGCAGGCGTGGTGATCCTGCAGAAAACGGGGCTAAGCAGGTGCTCCTGGGGGTCTTGTCTAAGAAAATGTGTTTGGGGCTCAAGGAGGATTGTTCCCAGGTGGGCATGAGTGATTACCGCTGTTAAAAATGATCTTTTTTTCATTTGTGCGTTTGTGTGCATGTTCAGAAAGAAGGCGAGCAACCTGAGAGAGTCCAACCAATCGCCTCATCTACCTTGATCCATTCCGACCTGACATCCGTTTATGGCACCGTGGTAATGAACAGGACTGTTTTGTTCTTGGGGACTGGAGATGGCCAGTTACTTAAGGTTGGTTTTTTGTGCCTTCTTCAATGTCAATTTTCATCGCGATCCATTTTGTGATTTTTAATTTATTTACTTGTGTTTTTTTTTTTTTTTTATTGTTTCTGGGTTATACACGACATCTTACCAACTGCTCTGTGAACTGCTCCGAGACCCTCAGAAATGACCACAAAGAGATTTCTGGAAATCTGTATGGGATGGCCTCCCTAGCCTTGTGTAAAGAAACTCCAACCACCTTGCTTCCCAGGAGCATGCCAAATTATTCTCCCTCCTTTACTCATACACTTCCGAGGGGAGGTAAATGGGGGTCTGGCCCTCCCGCTCCCCTCTGTCCTAAGACAGTTCACCCTTCGCTCCATGTCTCCTTTGTAATGGAAATGTACGATGCGCCTGATTTCTGATAACTTGAAACAGATGAGGGATGGTACGGTTTGAAAAGTAGAAAGAACAGGTGTTCCTTCCCCTCCAACCCACTTGCCACCCGTGGAAGGGTTTTGTTTTATGCCCTTTGTGCCCACATCAGGGAGAGGTTAGAGACCCAAAATCCTTTGAGACCCCGCCTGACTTTTATCTTGGAGGACTATTTTTTCCCTACTGTATGGGTATACCATGGGTCAAGTTGGGGTTATGATTCACTGGGGGTTGGGGGGAAGGCAGTGGGAGGAGGAGAAGATAAACCCAGGGTTACCTAATGACTTGTCTGGAGTGATAGAGCGGCCGGCCTCTTAGCTTCATCAGCAAGCATTTATCGAACACGTCCCACAGCCTCCATCAACAGTCGGAGCTGGGAACGGCGCAGTTTCTGTCACCTTAGGCTGATGTTCCTCTGCCTCCCGGTAGTCAGTTGATTTACTGTCAGCTCAGAATCTAAATTGAGTACAAACAGATTTGATTTCTCTACTGATCTCCCATCGACAACTAGCTGTGTGACTGAAGGCGAATCGCCTAACTTCTCTGGGCTTCCTTTTCCTCATCTGTAAAATGAGATTGCGCTAGACAACCTAGAAAACCCCTTTCTCTCCGGATGGTCTCTAATTCCGTCTTCTGTGCACTTATCTCCCACTTTTGCCAAAACTATTTGCTTGTTTCCCTGATGTGCATTGTGTATTCCGGTCACCCCCGCCCCCCACCTTTGTTCATGCTGTGCCCCCTTCTGGGATGGCTTGGTGTTTTTGTTTTTTCTTTTGTTTTTTTTCTCTACTGAAACCTACGATGTGTCTGTGCTTTGGCTCAGCTCATGCTCTACCTGCTCTCTGAGGCCTCCGAAGCCCAGAGTGACCCTGTTTTCCCCTCCTCTGAAATACTCATTAGCTGTCTCCTTCTTTTGGCTCCTTACAGATGTCTTGCTTTGATACCCAGCCTTTTCACTCCTGTTGGTCTTGCCTCCCCCACTTCATTTGTTAAGCTTCTCGAGAAGGGGGTCCCGAATCCCCACAGCCTAATACAATGCTGCGTGCCTGGTAGGCATTTGATTTAATCTGTTTTCTTTGGAGGAAACCCAGCAACATATGGGAGGGAGTTTGTTTGTATACACATTCTTTTAAAATATACATTGATCATCTTTCCTGTTGCGTGAGCTTGATTTCCTGGGGAAAGGTAAACACCCATCCGTCACTCTACGCAAGTTGCTTGGCGCGGTGCGGTGACACATGTGGCTCCACCAATCCTGGGCAGGCGGATTGGACCCATTTCACCTGGCACGGGACGCGGCCATCCGTCCTTCCCGGGGCCTCCTCACCAATTATCTCTTCAGATGGAGGCTCTTTCTGATGAGTTTTGTGACGAGAACACTGTTTCCCCAAAGCAGAGCCAACCAAATGGCTACATGGTAAACAGGAGGTGAGGGAACACTTGGCCCTAAATCGTTCCCCGGGGGACGGCCTGGTTTCGCCTGTCCTGTCGGCTCACCCCCCGGGGCTGGCGTGCAGCCGGCCAGGTCACCGTGTTGTTGTGGCGTCAGAGGGCTGGGCCCGGGCTGCCGCTTCCAGCTGACGAGGAGGAGGCAGCTGACTGAAGCGGGGCTTTCCTCAGCATCTGTGAGGGGCACGCCTTCAGAAGCCTTCCCTGCGGCCTTGTTTTTAGGATCCCAATAACACGGGCAGGTTGGTTTGGGGGCTTATTTGGTGACTGCTGGCATTTGTGCTTTGTTTCCCTTGTGCCTGTCCCTCTCCATGTTCTAACGAATTCCATCCTCTCCACGACGCCGTGAGGTAGTTACAGACTAGGCCCGTTTTACCCAGAAGGGAAGGGAGGCCCGGAGAACGTGGATGATTTGCCCGAGGTACACAGGGCACAGCAGAGATCTGCACGTCGGGGGACTCCCGCGTCTGCACTAATGTCCCCGGAGCTACCCTGAGTTTGTGATGTCTGCCTCAACCACTCCTGGAAGGTTCCCTGGGGGCGGGGGGCAGGAAGCACATTGATAGGGATCCATGGAGGGGCAGTGACAGTGGAACCCAGGCTCCTAGGGTGTCCATCAGGGTTTTTAGAAGCACCAGGAAGAATCCCAGCTCTGGGAGGAGGCAGACCATCTGACTGGAGGAATACCTGTATGGCATGATAACTTCCGGGGAGTTAAACCCTGCTCCCGGCTTCACTCAGGAAGGTCCCTTTCCTCAGGAGGAAATTGTGAGGGAAATATCTGAACTGACTTGGCCACGCCGGACTCCCTAGACCAGCCCAGTAATTCCCAAGACTTCCCCATGTCTTAGACGCAGCCCATGAAATTACCCAGAGTCCCAAGACCCGGGATTGTGTCACTGATTGGGAAGGCATAGATAATCCCCGAATGCCTTTATTCAAAGACTTCAAGCTTCTCCCTTGCCAGACTTGTCACCAGAACTGTTAGAAAAGATGAACATTGATAGACACAAGCTTGGCTTCTGAAGCCACAGAGTGGAGGTACTAATAAGCAACGCAAAACACAACCCAACCCGAGGCAGCCAGTGGGAGGAGGAGAAGAAAGAGGGCTTGGATCACCCACAGCCTGACTCATCAGTTTCCCAGTGATCAAGAGTTGGCAGTATTTTGACAGACGCCAGGCACTGTAGTATATGCCTGGTTGGATGAGGGGCAGGAAACAGCAGTTGGGGGCCAATTGCTGGTTTTGGGTTTGTTTTTTATTTTTTTGCTTTGTTTTGTTTTTGTTTTTGTTTTTTACTACTACATGTATTCTCTCTCTCTCTCTCTAACTTAAATCTCTGAAAACCTCATGGGATTTTAGCATTGTTCGGTGTAATTTTAAACCTCAGGTTATTTAAATATTTTTTTTCTTATTATGAAAGTAATATATGTTCCTAGAAAAAGTTACAAAGTAACAGGGGGTGAGGAGAAAACAGAAAAAAACAAAACAAACAAACAAACAAACAAAAAACCCTAGTTCTGTTGTGTAGGGGCAACTGAAGGCAGCATTTTAGATTTTTTTTTTTGGCATAGTTGAGGTCAGACTTTATCTAATTTTGCACCCATTTTTTTCCCTTTAATGAGGGAAAAAAATGCCTGTATTAAAATGTTATGGAAAACCCCGGGCGCCTGGGTGGCTCAGTGGGTTAAAGCCTCTGCCTTTGGCTCAGGTCATGATCCCAGGGTCCTGGGATCGAGTCCCGCATTGGGCTCTCTGCTCAGCAGGGAGCCTGCTTCTCCATCTCTCTCTGCCTGTGTCTCTGCCTACTTGCGATCTGTCTGTCAAATAAATAAATAAAATCTTTTTTAAAAATGTTATGGAAAACCCTTTGTAAACAGTATTTTTTTTTTAAAGATTTTATTTATTTATCTGAGAGAGAGAGACAGTGAGAGAGAGCATGAGCGAGGAGAAGGTCAGAGAGCGAAGCAGACCCCCCATGGAGCTGGGAGCCCAATGTGGGACTCGATCCCGGGACTCCAGGATCACGCCCTGAGCCGAAGGCAGTCGTCCAACCAACTGCGCCACCCAGGCGTCCCTGTAAACAGTATTTTTTAAATAGCTGGGTCATATTCTGCAATGGAGTAACATGATGCTGGGCTTGGCCAGGGATACTGAATCATCCTTAAAGACCCTCACTGCCTCCAGGTGATGTGGCCCCACCTCCAGAGGTAAGATTGAGAAGTGGAAGAATGGAAAGCTTTGTGATATGCTAATGTCTGCACTGCCCTTTTTTCCTGCGTTTATTCCTAAGATTCCTTGTAAGGTTCTGGAAAAATGGAAGTTTAGAACTTGAAAGGGTCCTTTCCACAGTGCAGTCCTCCCCCTGGTTTTACTGAAGTGTGATCCTAGTGGCTGCGAGTTGGGTTGTGTCGTCACCCTATCCCCCGCGGGGTTATTTCCTCATTTTACTTCCTTTCTGAGGAAGATCTCATGCTGTACTTCCTTGGTTGTCAGCATCTCCCCTGCGATCAGCTGAGCGAGGATGGCCACGCTGAAGTCAGCTTTTGGGGATTCACGTCTCACGTGTTGCACACCCGCACCCTGCAGGGCATACCTGTTTTTATAAACATGCGCCGAGTCTTTGTCCGGATTGTGGTACAGCTTATTGTGGGGTTCCTTTGAGCTGACTGTCGCATGTAGAAAATTGTCCTTATTTCAAGGACAGAATTGACTATTTTGAGCTTCTTCCAGGTGGTAAAATAAGTAATAATAGAATATGCATGAAATTTGAAATTTGTAACTTGATGCATGCCCATTAACCTTTCTTGTAAGCATAAAAGATAAGGCAGCAGGCGAGGCATAATAATAGCCAACATTTCTGAGCTCTAACTTCTGTGCCGGGCATGAGAACAGGGCTCTGCCTGGGTTAACTCATTTCATCCTGTGCGTCAATCCTGTTACCATCCCCAACTTTATAAATGAGAAAGACCTGAGGCTCGGAGAGGTTAGGCAACTTGCTCAAGGTGATTGGAACTGAAGCAACTCGTCCCCCAACAGAACTGCCCCGCTAATTAAAAATGCAGTCTGTAGAGCTTAGTGGAATTTGTAGAACTGGTTTTGTATTGCTTTTTTAAAATTTTCTTTCAAATATTGGCGGGTCCGAGTTAATACCAAGTTGCAGGTATTTGATGTTTCATGAGAAGGGCCCTGGCTTCTATGCTTTTAGTTTGTTCCTATTTGGGGATGGCGTCTGGCACCCTAACCCGGCAGGGTGCAGACATCTGTATTAGAAGGCAGAGGCTCCTCCTCTCAGAGCTGTGAGTGGCTCATGGGAGCCTCTGAATCCCCTATGGGACCCCAGCTTCTCCCCTGTGGGCTCTTTGAGAGCAAAGAAGAAAATCTGTGTTCAAGTTGATTTGGGGAATGGTTCTTGTGGTAGGCGGCTAGTGTGGGGTTTCTCCAACATCCCTAGGACTAAAGTAGGTTTCAGAGGGACAGAAGCCTTATTATGTGTGTCCCTTCCCATATTGAGCAGAGAAGCACTGCTTCGAGTCAGGACTGGCTATCCCTGTGGCCTTCAAAACTCTATTCCCCGAGGTGGATTTCATTTATCCAACCATGGAGCAAAAAGTCAGACCAGTTCCAGAAAGTTCTTCCATATCCTTGCAGGAGGCAAAGTGTGTGACACCTGAAGTCTGCCTTGACCCTGGTCTTAAAGTTGTCAAAGGAAAATAAGACATAACAAAAATAATAAGGTACTTTATAAGGACAGGCTCTCTTTCTATTCCCAGAGAATTTTCAAATAAAGGAAAGAAGGCCATGCAGAACCCGGGACAGGACCTGGGGCCAGAAGTAGGGGTGGTGGGGTTGGCCTAGCCGAGGTAATAGATCAAGAAGCCCAAACAGGGGCGCCTGGGTGGCTCAGTGGGTTAAGCCGCTGCCTTCGGCTCGGGTCATGATCTCAGGGTCCTGGGATCAAGTCCCACGTCGGGCTCTCTGCTCAGCAGGGGGCCTGCTTCCCTTCCCCCCTCTTTGCCTGCCTCTCTGCCTACTGTGATCTCTCTCTGTCAAATAAATAAATAAAATCTTTAAAAAAAAAAAAAAAAAAAGAAGCCCAAACAGCAGGAAGTGTCAAAACTTGGAAATGGCCTCCTTGATTGGCTGCTTGGAGTGTCATATGAAGTGAGTTCAGGTTCACCTCCATCTCATTCTTTCTAGTTTGTGAGTTTGCAGGGACTCCCCAGTTTAGAACTATTAGTGCCATGTAAGCCACAACTGAGAACTTGTGATTCAAGCTATAGTCTTCTCTTACTATTACACTGAAATAAGTAGACTGGAAATAAAAGAGGAATTTGCCTTAATCTTTATATTTCACCTTTATTACTCCTAACTACTGAAGCCCTTTAAACACTGTTGGATAATTACCTTGCTTTCTCATGTGTGTGTATGTGTGGTTTATGTCCCCATTTGCAGCATTTCTTAGAAATTATTTGTTTTTTTAAAAAATGAGAAGATTGGCTTGGTTGCCCTTTAACTGGAAAGAAATTTGAAGTATATATTTTAGCTTTTTGAACACCCATGGCTTTTCCATGTCATGGTAATGGTAAAGAAAAAAGAAATAGTCTTTTGTTTAATTTTTTCTCTCCTCCCCACCCCCCATTTTCCTCAGCAAGCTATCCTTTCCGTGGGTGGTGTTGAACTTGTAGCATATCTGTCTGATGTAGAAGTCTCACACACCACACATTTCAGGACTGGAGTTGGGAGGTTGTTTTGTATGCAACAAAAATCCCAAGGCTAGTTAATAGCCTACCATGAAGCTTCAGGAAGATGTCGACAGAAACAATATGTTGACACACACTGAAATTCTCCACCGGGGAAAATTTGTTTTCTACACAGGCTTCAGCTGGAAAAAAAAAAAAAAAAAAATCTGAAGAGCCTTATAAAAATCTTGAATGCTAATAGAATTTTTTTTCATTTAATAAATATTTATTGGGCACCTTTTATGTGCCAGACACTATTCTGGGTGCTGATACAAAAATGAATAAAAGAGGCAACCCCCTGCTCTTGTGATGGGAAGAAAAAGACAGAAGATATGTAACTGAATTTACCAGCAATAAAGCCATTTCAGACAGTAGTATGTGCTCTGAAAGAAACAGACTGATGGGTAGACCACGACAGCGGGGTGAGGTAGAAAGGCAACTCGGGAAGGCTTCTCAGAGGAGGCGACATCTGAGACTCAAAAGATGAAGGGGTAAATGAGCATATGCATGGCAAAGACTCGGGTTGACTCCAGATTCGAGCTATATTAAGGAGAATTCTGGAAGCAAGAGATGAAAATCCACATCATGCCCAAGGAACGCGTATGAATTAGACGAGTGGCTTTTAAACAAAACTCAACCCATTTTGGGTTTCTGTGACTCACTGTTACTTCCTGCCGCACTTCACCGATCGCGCTCTTTCCCCAAAGCTGCCCAGTTAAACTGAGCTGAGGAGGGAACATTTCCCGGGCTCCAGTCTGGCTGGCTTTCTTCTCTGTGTTGATGTTGACACGAATTTTGCAGTTAGGAGATCCAAGTGTTGCTTTGATGCCCTGGGAATGGGCTGTGGGGTTGGTGGGGGGGGGTGATATTAATAGAAATCTAGCAGGAAAGAAAGCCATGTCTCTCCTGTCCTAGAGTCACCTGAGAGAGGTGAGGACCACCGTACCCAGACCCCTCCACATCACACGTTGGGGTCTCTTTGTGATGAAAATGAGAAGTCCCTATTGTCCTCAGGGTTATGGAGATCCTTTTATGTGGAATCTAGGGAAAAAAAAAAAAAACCCAAACCAAAAAACAAACAAATAAAATGAAACAATTGGGTCCACTCATCCTCACTTTTCACATTTAAATCTTATGTATTTGTTTTCTAAGATAATACATTGACATCGTTCCAAATTCAAAAGAACCAAGAGAATATACAGTGAAAACCACACATTCTTGAACTAGGGGGCAAAGAGGGGAGTGGGTTTCTTGGGTATCTTCCCAGAGATATTTTATATATGTTTGCAAGCAAAAGGGGAAAGATCGTCTTTCTCTCATTTTGTCAAATATACAATATATTAAACATGCTATATATGTATATAAACATGTTTATGCAATATATAGATATACATAATATAATGTGTTAAACGTATATAGAAAGAGCTTCCTAATGACTTTTATGGCTAAATAGTACTATACTGCTTATACTGTGTTTAATCAGTTCTCTATGGTTGGACGTTTAGGCTGTTTCAATCTTTTGCTTATAATTTGTGATGCACTAAACCTCCATGTACATATGTCATTCAATATAGATGTGAGGGGCTGTGGGGTCTAAGGGTATGTGCTTTATAATTTTGATAGATAATGCCAAGCTACCTTCTAGGGAAGCCTCACTCCCACCATCAGTGAAACATAACCAATTTCAGCCCAGCATCCGTACTTACTAGGACAAGCTCTCTGTGTAAGCCACTCTAGGTAGCTCATTTAGGAATCTGGCTGGCAAAGCCTGGTACCCAGTACCACAGAAAGGCTTTCCTGCTGCAATTTGGAGTTCCAGAGAAAATCCTGGTGCCTCATCATGTACGGGTGAATCAAAGTTGCCCCAAACTGGATCTTTCCGGCCCTTACCCATCTGCGTCAATCACGCTCCAAGAATTAAGTCCCGATAAAAACTGCAACGTAGCTTCTAACTCACTTAAAATGGATGAGCGGTGGTGTTTTGTAAATTATGTTTTTCTTTTGAAGCAAATCCCAGACAGTGGCATTTCACCCCTCCGTGCTGCGTTACACATCTCTAAAAAATGCTCAGTTTCTCAAGTAACCGTACCCATGATGCTGTTACCACAACAAAATTATCCAGTCATCCTTTCAAATTATCTAATATTGCCTTTGCAGAGCTACATTTTCCTCATTGGCTCAAGAATGTCTTTGAAAATTATTTTTGTTCAAACTGGTATCCAGACAAGGTCCTCCAATCACCTGTGGGCTGCCTTGTCTCTCTCAGTCTGGAGTGACCACTTTCCAGCCTTTATCCGTTGCCACTGACTGAGGAAGTGAAGCCTGTTGTCTCGTCAGATGCCTCACGTTGTGGATTTGGCTGTTTGTTTCCTCATGGGGTCGTTCAGCTCCTTCCTCCCCTTTCTGCTTCCTGATGCTAAATGAAAGTTCGCACTAAAGGCTTGATTAGATTCGAGGTCCGTTTGGTTGGCACGAATGCCTCAAAGGTGGTTGTGCCCAATGGTGCCTTTGACGTGATGTATTCCTCCTGGACAGCAGCCTGTTTTTTAACTGGCTTCCTGTTTCTTCTCTTCTCTATGACCACTTTCTAGAACCTGATCAATTGTTTGTCTCTGAGCTGATTAATAAGGACTATGAATTAGAGATGGGGAGACAAGAACCTGGCAGGCTCACACTTGGGCTGCGCCTGTCTGGTATTTCCCTGCCTTCACGGTTCTCGGTAGGCTGGTGTTGTCCAACAGAACTTTCCACGATGATGGAAATGCTCTGTGTCTGCACTTCCAGTCCTGCACTAGCCAGAGGCGGCTAGCGAGTGCTTGAAATGTGCAGTGGCTCCCTCGCTCTCACCTGGAGTGAGAGTAAGGTCTTTATATGGGCCTACGAGAACCCACATTACACACCCCTTCCTCACTGCCCACTGCGCTCTGCCTCGCTGGTGCCACTCATGCCCCAGTGCCCCCCCACCCCCAGACTGTAGGGCATCGGGACCAAGGGGCCAAACATGTGTCATCCAGACACCCAAGTGACCCACTCCGGCATCTCCTGCACGTAGCTTACCTAACTACCACCTCTCAGTGAGACCTACCCTGAGCACACGTCCTTATCTCTTTACCCCACTTTATTTTGACCGACATCACCTTCTAATAGGGTTTATAATTTACTCATTGTCGGCCACCACTCCCCTATGCACACACACACGTTCCATGAGGGTAGTTTCTACTCCCCTTCCCTCCACTCATTTGTTCAGTGCCATTTTCCAAACACCTAGAACATGCCAGATATATAGGGGCTATTCAGTAAATATTTATTGATTCAGATGAGTGAAACTTGGGTATGTCCATTTTCAAAGCGATACTTGGCTCTATTTTATATATAAGCACATACCCACCTGCTTGGGCCTGTTCAGTTGTCCTGCTTACATGAAGATGTTTAAGTATGTCAAATTGTATAGGAGAATCAGAGTCAACTGTGCAAGTCATCAAACTGACTTCCTTTGGTCTTAGGATCACTTGGCGTAGTATTAAGGAAGCTGTCACTTGTAGCTTCTTGTAAAGCCGGGTGTATTAAGGAATTATGGATGTCAAGCTTCCACCTATGAGGTTACTGCCACAGGACCGAAGGCTGGCTGTGCGTGTGTGTGCGTGTGCACGTGTGTGTGTGTGTGTGTGTGACCGTACTTGTTCTTACCGGCTTTGCGGAAGACTGAGACAGCAGATGCTTGAGGAACACGGTACCGCAGCCCATATATGTAGTGAGTGAAGAAGCACATGGTCTTAGAACTAAGCTACAAGTCTTGCCTCCCCCCACCCCCGCTATTTGACGTATTTAATATAAATCATGTTTCTCTTTTTGAAAAAAAAAATAGGTTGTTCTGGGTGAGAATTTGACTTCAAATTGTCCAGAGGTTATCTATGAAATTAAAGAAGAAACACCCATTTTCTACAAACTGGTTCCTCATCCTAAGAAGAATATCTACATCTATCTAACGGCCGGGAAAGAGGTAGGTAAAAATACCAGCTATTGCTTCTGACTTCCGAATAGAAAGTGTTTAATTAACGTCATTATCTAGTAGCGAAGCTTTTACTTTGAACTATCGGGTTTAAACACTGCTGCAGGCTTCAAGAAGACCCGCAGTGGTTCATGGACGTGGAATTAAAAACCTTGCTGTCAGTAAGTTAACAAGAAATATTACCTATTTAGACAATTTTATTATTGGCTATATTTCCAATGCTACGTTTTTCAGGGGAGGGGTGTGCTTGCAAATGGGTGCATAATCAGCTAGGTAACTGAATTTACACATTTATTGTGCGGGCACTGAACGGTTAGATGCATTTATGAATATACCCAATGGGATTGGCTTTGGAATTTGGGGTTAATATCAGGCCATGGTCTCATACACATTCATGAACCAGGAAATATATGGCACTCCCCCTCCCTCCCTTAATTTATTTGTCTGTTCTAGTTTTTTCTTCTTGCTTCTGCTTACTGAAATAAAGAGAATATCTTTCTCCATTTTCTTCCTTTTTACAAGGTGCTTTCACCAAGAGAAGGGAAGAAAACTAATTTTTATTCAGCCCCTACTGACCATGTGCTAGTTACTATTCTAAATAGGGTCTCTCTACGTGCGTACAGTTGTGTCTGTCCACACACACCTATAAAAGCAATGTTGTTGAAATATGTTAATAATTTAATGAGATAAAATTACCCTTGTTTTATACAGGAAGAGCCTAAGACTTGGAAAGTTTAAATAATTCACTCAAGGGTGTGTGTGTGTGTATGTTAGACAAATATATATGCCTATATATAGATAAACAAGGTCAAATCCTAAACCTGTGAAAACTAGCAGCCTATTCTGGCATAGTAATTTGGCTCCATGGCCACTGGAACATACAAAGTGCAAAAGAGATCAATGAGACTTACAGAATTGTACAATGGGATAACAGCTGCCCTTGGCCCACCCCCACTTTCCATTCTCTGTCTCTCATTCTAAGGGGAATGGCAATGATATCAAGCCACATGGTTGTTATAGTCACAAGGTAGGTACACGAGCACTCTGTAGTCTCCAGAATTCCTAGAAAGGCCATATTGCTCTTTGCACGTTGTGAAGTCAGTTACGCAGAATGAGCACGTGGTGATGGATGGTGGACCTGGTCTGCGCTGGTAAACCAGTTGTCCACCCTATAGAATCTTCTCGAGCGGCTTGTTTCATCACTCAGCACTTTCCATTCTATTTCTTCCCTGGGCTTCCTTCATTTGAAAGACTTTGGTCTATTCCACAGACTGCCTGTATTAAGTAACTATTCGCATTCCCAGGTTTTATTTATCAAGGGCATCTGGAAACTGCCAACCGGGGAACAGACTGTGCTACCAAACGGAGCCAATAAAATTCTAGCCCAAAGCATAGACTCTTGAAGTCTTGCTTGACCCATGCATGTTTTTTCCATTCAGCTTTTTGAAACATTGCAAAGAGCTCACAAGTTCTCATTACTGCTTTCCTTGGGACTCACGACCGTAAGCTGGGAACCACTGGGAGAGCCACAGATAGCTGACAGGTCCTCATTTTCTGGAAGCTGAAGACTGCTTAGCCTCTGGTCATTCAAAGTCTGAAGTCCAAGGGAGAGTTTTTGACTGGGCATTAAAGCTGGTTATTCGTACATTTTTCACTTAGGTTTACTGCTGTGGATCCTATTAGATTCTGGTTAAGCCAGTATAATCCCTAGAGAGCCAAAACCTAGGGAAGGTTCTGTCCTAGACTCTTGGGGAGATAGTAACAGCCAAACTAATATGCCCTGGTACATCTATCAAATATGTGGCCATTAAAAATAACCATATGAAGATTTATGCATTGCTGTGTTAGTCACTATAATGTGTTATTAAGTTAGAGAAGCAGGTCCAATGTAAGTACTTCCAGTGTTCTCTCTTTTGCATGGAGTTATGTTGTTTCTATGTTTAAGTACACTGTGTAAAGGTTCTCACAGAAGGTTCTAGAGATTATTCCACTAAGTGTTCTGGGGAAAAGTGGCCCTAGGAGGAGATGGTATTGACTGTACCCCTCCTGGAGTATCATGATGCCCAGCATATTCAAAGGCTCTCAGAAGCCTTGCTCTAAGGAAACTGATTTGCCTTTTCAGTGGAAGATTTCACATGTTTGTTGGACTGTGGAACCCTTTCCCCACACAGTCGTGATAACCAACATTTATTGAGCACTTAGTGTATGCCAGACACATATAGTAACTCCATGGAGTCAGCGGCACCATCACCATTTCACTGATGAGGAAACAAGGTTAGAGAGATTATGTATTTATGAAACCCCCCCCAGAATTAAGATGTTGTGTGAGCTATGAGGAAATAGCCACATTCTGGTTAATTCTGGCTCAGGCTGGTGGTCTGCCCCCGCATCTTTCAGCAGCATCGAGGACTATGAGAAATGGACAGGTTTATCCCCCATGAAGTCAACTTAGAATTGAAGAATACTCCTCAGGATAGCCTATTTTCCTCATCAACCCTTTCTAGAACTCTGTTTCTCTAACCTGTTAAAGAAGTTACTTCTACCTTCTAGCGTGAATAACTTCCCAGCTTAATGTGTTCCCCAAGTTTCCTTACTGCCTGCTGTGGGATTTTGCCTGCAGAAAACATGCCATGCAACACTGAGGTCCTGTCTGCCTCCTGCCACCCCGTCTCCAGGCTCCTGCTGACTGTCTCAGATGCTTGGGTCTGCCCAGCATGGGCACCTGCTCTGTGGGTTGCTTTTTCCCTGACAACTGGAAGAGGTGGCTTGTGGGGCAGGCAGTGATTTGAGTATTCCCTGATTCTTTATTCTCAACTCCAGTGGAGGGAATGTGTGTGAGTGAACTAGGAGCTGAAGCAATGGAGTTACCCTGGCAGGGACGTGGGTTTGTCCTCATGTCCATGTCCAGCGCCAGCCTCACGCTGACGCTCCTGGGTCAGAGCCTTCGCCATCCCCAGACACTCATTTCCAAAGCACCACTGACCCCACACTGATGGGGTTTTTTTTTGGAAGACCAGGTGACCCGATTCCACGAGCCCCTTGGAGATCATCACCAACCAATCAGAAACCTGACTGTGTCTCACACTCACCTGAGTGAGCCCCTAAATATTTCAGATTCCCAGGCTGGGTCCCAGACCTACGGGCAGGAGTCTGGGCACTGGGGTTAGCAGGGTATCTGGGGATCCACACTTTCAAAGCTTCCCCGGGGGCTTCTGAGGACCACTGCCCCACATCATCACAGAGATATCTGGAGTTCAAGTCAGTCAGTGTGCTCTTCCTGGCCCCTCAACAGATAAGGGGTTGTCGTTTTTCCAGCGTTGCCTGTAATTCCGTCTGAACTGCGGGTGTCTTTATTTTTAGGTGAGGAGAATTCGTGTTGCCAACTGCAGTAGACATCCATCCTGCACAGAGTGTTTAACGGCTGCAGACCCTCACTGCGGTTGGTGCCATTCGCTACAAAGGTATTCCCTGATTCTTTCTTACCGACTCACATGTTCGGGGAGGCGTGGGGAGTGTCAGGTGGCAGAACACTTGTTGCCCTACTTTGAGGATCCGTTCCGATGACCTGGGGGAATGGAGCCCTTCGCTGCCCACAGGAGTATCACGGTGGAATCCTAATGAATTGTCAGCGATGCTCCCAGCTGTGCCAGGGCCACCAGACGGTTGGACTGGGACCGTTCAGGGCTGCCCGTGCCCAGGGGTGGGAGCGGGGGAGGCTGGGGTTGTCAGTGCTGCTTGTACTTTCTACAGAGTTCCCCAGGACTCCAGAGAGAGAGAGAGACAGAGACAGAGAGGCAAAAGGTTTTCCCCCCAAGGAGATGAAAGAATAGGGAGGTTTGAAAATTTTCAGCTGAATCCCCATACTGTCACGCATCCGGCTGGCTGGGTGGAAGCCTTGTGATTGATGGCGCTGTCCCCTGCGGTGCGGTACGGCTGGGGGCCTGGTGTAGGGTCTCGGTCCCTGGGCAGAATGGGCCCAGCCTGGGCTTGAATTATGATGTTCGCGACCCATCCGGGCTCTGGGGCGACTTGTAGTGGCTTCCTCCTCGCCATGGCAGCTCCTAGCTTGGCTGGGACCGGGCTGGTTGGATTGGCTGTTGCCATGGCAACCCAGTACTCGGGCTCCTGCTACAGAAGCGAGGAGGAGAGCGCCTGAGCGGTAGCTCAGGCAGGGAGAGGGGAAAAAAAAAAAAGAAAAGAAAAGAAAAGAAAAAAAACCATAACAGTGTCTGTCAGTTCGGTGCTTTCAGTTTTTAAAGGTGAAAAAGGATAAGGAGGAGTGGAACAGGTGCAGAGGAGCCGAAGGCTGAACAAGAGGGCAGTTGGGGGAAAGAAAAGAAGACGGGGAGAGAATGGGGGAGCCCCTGTGGAAGGAAGCCCAGGGCAATGACGGGAGAGGGGGAGAATACGGCCCAACCAAGAGGTTCAGGAAACAGGCGGAAAACGTGGGGATGGGATTAATTAGGAGTTCGCCGAGGAAGTTGAAAGCTACGATGCACCCAGACGCATACTTGCCCTTGCCTTTCGCTGCGCTTCCTCACGGGGCTGTTTCCGTCAGAATCATTGGCAGACAAAAGAAGCAGGGCCAGAAAAATGCTCATGAATAACTGTAATTGGGCAGGAACGTTTTCTTCACGTGGCTCGCCCAAGTCTAGGGTTTAAGGAAATTAACCACTCATCACAGCATGTCATCACCACCCACCCACTACCACGCACAACTGCCCTCTTCTTTCCCACCCGTTCCATTTAGGTTCCATTTAGGTCGGTTCCCTGTCTGTGTTTGCAGAGCTCCCTGCAGGGGTTCATTCGGTGGCAGCGCCGAGAATTCATTAGCCACACAGAGCTAGTGGCTACTATATTGGCAACCACAGGTCTGGAGTTCATGGACGAAGTGTACGGGCTGGTGAGATGACTTTGGGGTTTGGATGCATCTAGATGGGACGTGAAGAAGCCTGAAGACCAGTCACGGGAGGCCATGTCGACTGAGGGGAGGAGTAGTTGGGGAACTGAGCACGGAGGTGGCCCCACAATTGGGGGCAGAGAGAGGCAGAGGGGGGGGAACAGCCAGAAAGGGAAGAGGAAAGACCGAAGGAGGTGGTCTCCAGGTTGCCAAGGCCAGAAAGAAGGGAGCGGTCCACTGTGCCAGATGGTGCTGAGAGGCTGGGCAAGAGAAGAGAACTGATCCATTGGACCTAGCGGGTGATGACTGGTGACCGTGACCGGGGCCGTTGTGGCAAGTGATGCTAATACTGCGAGGGAAACATGAAAGAGCAGAGCAGAGATGACTCTTCAGAGGAGCTTTGCTGAGGAAAACAGCAGAAAAATGGAGCAGACGTTGGAGGAGACAGTAAAATCCAGAGGGTCTTACTGTTTTTAAGGTGTGTGAAAGCACGCTATGCTTTGGGGCTATTGGGGAAGTTCCAGTGGAGAAGGAGAAACTGATGGTGCAAGAAAGGGAAAGGGCCCTTGCGCAGTTGTGTCTCAGAAGATGAAAGGAAAGACGATCTCACGCACACACGCACGCGAGGGGAGGCAAGCCTCGGGAAGGAGGTATGCGAGTCAGCCTTGGTCATGGGAGGGAAGGTGCAGAACGTGGGTCCTGGGGCAGGTAGGTGGGGGAAGGGTAAGTGGCATCAGTTTATATTGCTTACATCATGTTCAGTGACTTCGGAGCCGTCAGAGTGAGGTGGGGGAGGAAGTACTGGAGTTTGAAGAGAGAAGGGAGAGAAGGTGGGAAAGAGAGTTGGACAGGTAATGGAGATGGAAAATGCAGGGTGATCCCTGGGCAGCAGGAGGGCCCTGTGGAGGCCAGTGGTCTTGCTTTTGGAGTGAGAACACTCAGTGTGGTTTTGCTTTCAAAGGCTGTGTTCAGCTCTGCTGGTGTGGTCACAGAGTTGGGGAGAGCTAGGTTGAGCAATGTAGGGCTTTGCAGGAAATACATGGTGGTGGTGGGGGGGGGGACCTGGAGACTGAAGGTGTATCCAAGGGAAGCATGATGGTATTGTCATGGATACTGGTACTTAAACTAGTACCAGGGGACCCTGGGCTCTCCGCTGGAAGCAACTCTAAGGAGGGCAGTGAGGATGGGAACAGGGCATGGGATCTGTGCTTGGGAGGTTGTGGTTGGATTTAAGACTTGTTGGACCTGGGGAACTGGAACGAGGTAGTAGCTGGACTGTAGGGAGATCATGTGTGCGGTGGCACTATTGGTAATGACAAAGTCTAGGTTATGTCCATGTACCTGAAGTAGGATGGAAGACAAGATCGTTGGCAGGGAGGGGGTCAATGAACTGAGGTAGCAGAGTGTTGGATGAATCATCTGTTTGGAAATTACAGTCGCCAAGACCAACTGTGGAAACAATATTGGAGTGAGGAGCAAAATAGTCCAGAAAAGGCAGGAATTGGCCGGGCTGGGGGTGCACTGTAGATGGTTGCAGCAAGGAGAACTTTGGGGTGGTGTGGGCTGGTGGCATGACTGCCTAAGCTTCCAAGCTGGGGCACTTCAGCTTGGGGGACAGGTTTGGAAAGGGGGAGGAAAGAGGAAGCATCCAGAAAAGGCAGCGAGACACAAGCAGGACACTTACACATGAGTGAGAGGAAGCAGCCAGCCCCTGAGCTGGCTTTGAGGAAACTTTCCCCCCGGCAGAGGCTGGGTTCATGAGCACAAGAAGGTAAGAGGAATGATCCAAGAAGAGGCTGAAGACACATTATTTACTGATGATGGGCTAGAAGTTCTAGCCTTCTATAAAGTATGACTCGGGCTTCCCCTGGTTCTCCTCTTGCTCCCTCACCCCTGTCCCAGTACTCTCCAAGAGGAAGGGTAATTTAAAATCTAAACCCGATCATGTCACTCCCCAGTTCAAAACCTGCACTGGCTTTCTCTCCTAGAATCCAGTCTGACTGTCTGACTACAGGATGCGTATATTATCTGACTCTTCCGTGCCTCTCATGCCTGTCTCTCCTCTGTTCACTCCACCCCACCAGCTTTCCTTCTGACTTAGGAATATGCCAGGCTTGTTCCCTCTTCTGGTACTTTGCACTTGTTGTTTCCTCAGTCTAGAATATTCTCCCCCAGATCCTTCCACAGCTGATTACCCAGTCTGAAATGGCCTCACCTCATTCATAATCACCTCACTGTTTTATTTTCATCATGGTCCCATCATAAGAAGTGATTTTCTTTCTCTGCCTCTCTTGTTAAAATGAAAGTTCCATGAACATAGGGTCCTAGTTTGTCTTTTTCACGACTATATTCCCAGAGTCTACAACAGTGTCTGACACAGAGTAGGTGCTCAAAAAATATACATTAAGTGAATGAAGTAGATTGAGTGATTGAGAAACTCTACCAGTTGCGGGTTGAGCTGTGTGTATTAAGTCATATAGAATTTTCTAGACTGATGGCCCTTCCCAGCCACATCGGATCACTTAAGTTTCAAAGTGGCTTGATTCTGGCCTAAGACAAAATAAAACTAAGCCTCAGATCTGTGACTCATATTGAGTTCCCAGTACCATTCAAAATTAGGAATTCTAAAGGGGGATCTTTTCTTATAACCGTAGAGCATCCCACTGTGTTTATTTTAAATGTCACAGATTTATTTAGAAAAATAATTTATTTTCCCTTTTGAGAAGGTTGAACTTTTTTGCATATGTGTCTAGAAAATGGATTTGTTGGGCACGGGGGGTGGGCAAGAAAACTATCTTAACTTCCTTTTGATCGTGTGTTAAGAATAGGCATCTAGTATAAGCAGATAAAAAGCAATTAGATAAACAATGAGCTCTAAAAAGTCTAGTATTTTATTGTTGGAACCTCAAATCCAACCTGTGCTGAATTTGCCTGTGTGGGTGGAAAGTGAATTTTTTCAGGCTGAATATCTTGGGTTTGGAAGCAGTTTCTCAGTTTCTCCCATATTGCAAAGCATAGCACATGTGTTCAGTTATGGATTTCCACAAAACTGGCAATCCTGAACCAATGAACGGGTGAGGTTCCAAAAGTTCATTTGCAAGTTTGTTTGGCACTCAGAACGCATTTTCCCATAGAAACAATGTCATAAATTAAGGACTCAGTCCCAAGCCAGCCCACAAAGTGCAATTTATTTAGTTTCAACAAATATTTATCAAGTATCTACCCGGAACGCAGTGTGGGAAATGAGACAACTAGGTGTTACTGAGAGAAATCAGATGCCATTCTTGGCCCTAAGAATTCTCATGCCAGCTAGGGAGACAGACATGTCAATGGCCCATATGCATTCATTCAGTCATACATCCAATTAACAAATATTTATTGAGCACCTGTGATATGATGAGGCCTCTGCTGGGGGCTCGGGTTATAGTTCTTTTTTGCCTATGTAGAGCCTTCGGTCTCGTGAAGAGTGTAGACAAGTGTATCAGTCAGGTTTCTGCTCCAGTGATACTGTGTTAAAAAAACTCTTAGGGCTTAGAAGGCTTGTTTTTCTTGTTCATGGGTCTGCTCCAATGGGGGTAGGGATGTCGTCTGCCTCAAGGTGCAGGTTGAGAGGCAGATTCTGGTTGTGTTCGCACATCTCCCGTCCTGCACATACCATTGTCCAGGCAGACAGCAGAAGTACCAGAGGCCATGCTAAGCTGGACAGCACGTTCAAAGCCCCTGCTTATGTGTTTGCTGGGGCTCCATTGGCCAACACAGCCCATAGTCAAGCCCAGCATCAGTGGGGTAGGAATATGGTCTGCCTACTCCCGTGGGAGACGATGCAAAGAGGACAAAGTGTAGGGATGGGTCCTTCCAGTACAGGAGAGACTGAAGAACTGGACACAACAATCCAGTCTACCTCAACAAGGAAAAGAACTATCCATCCACCAAGAAGTAAATAGTGTATATGATAAGGGTTCCCACAGAGGCAGGGGAGGATTCCATGGGGGCACATAAAGAACATCTAACCCATCTTCAAAGTGAGGCAAGTTTTGCTGCAGGAAGGAATGTCTAAGCTGAACCTGAGGCCCGAGCAGATTTCAGCCAGGTAAAGCCAAGCCAGGTGACTGGCTGAGGGAACAGGTGCACCAAGGCTGGGGGCTGCAGGAGCTCCTGGTCTGGTGGTCAGTGTGCATGGAGCATACAGCCTTGGGGTGGGGGGTTGGGGGGGGAGCTGTTGAGAAAGTGGCATGGCTACAGGAGCCGTGGAGGACTGGTCCCATAAGCCGTGTAAAGAATTTCCATTTTATTGGAAGGACTTTGGGGAGCTATTGCAGAGCTTTGATTAGAAGAATGACCAGATCGGTTGTGTGTTTTAGAATAAGCATTCTGGTGAAGATGGATTGCAGGGGACCTGCTGGTTGCTGGAGGACCTCTTAAAAGGTGACTGTAAACCAGCAAGAGATGGGGAACTGGTCAGAGGGTTGATAGTAGCGATGGGAAGATCTCAAGAGCTCAAGACTCAGGACTCCCAATTCAAGAGCTCTTTGGGAGATAGAATTGACAGAATTTGGCAGTTAATTAGATTCCCCCTTGAGTTTGACACAGTCAGAATAGGGTTATAAAATGAAAAATAAAATATCAAGGTGGCCACAGCTATTGGTTTTTTGGGAATATGTGTTCTTTCTCCCTGATCTAAGTCCTCATAAAGACAATAAAGAAGTGCCACCCAAGGGATAGATTCCTACCGTCCCACGCATTGGAGTAGGCATTAGATTGGAGCCCAAAGGATGAACCCGGAAGTCAGAGGGGGAGGACTTGGGAGTGATGTCAGAGCTGAGTGTCAGAGGGCGCTGTGGGGTGAGTTCCTGCTCTTTTCCCAGCAACACAGTGACCTTGGTGTTGAGATGGTGGAGGAAGGAGTGAACAGTGTCATTACTGAGCAGGAATGTTTGGGAGGCACGGTAATGCTGGGGGTGACTTCCGCTCTGGCGGAGGGGAGTCCAGCCAAGGAGGAAGAGTACAGGGCCTGGAGTCAGCTTGCTTGGGATTGAACCCAGGTTTCTTTGTGACCTGCAGGTTTCTTTTCTTCATGTGCCGGTCTCCTCTTCCATAAAGTAGGGTTAATAATACCTTAGAGGGGGGCTGAGAAGATTAAATCAGACATGCACAAAAAGACCTGGACACATAGTGCCGGAGTCCTAGTTAGCACTCAAGCAATGCTAGCTCTGGTGATGGTGGAAGCCCAGAGGAGGGACCTGTGGCTTGTAACCAAGGCTGGGGCAGGCTTCACAGAGGAGGTGGCATTAAAATTAGGCCTTGACCAAAATTAGTACAGGAGACAACGGGTGTTGGCGAGCATGCAGAGAAAGGGGAACCCTCTTGCACTGTTGGTGGGAACGCAGGCTGGTGCAGTCACTCTGGAAAACAGTGTGGAGGTTCCTCAAAAAGCTAAAAATAGAACTACCCTACGATCCAGCAACTGCACTACTAAGTATTTACCCAAAGGACGCGAAAATACAGATCCAAAGGAATGCATGCCCCCTGGTGTTTATAGCAGCGTTGTCAACAATAGCCAAACTCCGGAGAGATCCCCAATGTCCCTTGACTGCTGAATGGATAAAGATGTGACAGACAGACACAGACAGACAGACAGACACACACACACACACACACACACACACACAGGGGAATATTACTCAGCCATCAAAAAGAATGAATTCTTGCCATTTGCAAAGACAAGGACAGAGCTAGAATGTATTTTGCTAAGCGAAATAAGTTAATCAGAGAAAGATGAATACCATCTGATTTCACTCCTACGTGGAATTTAAGAAACAAAATGGATGAACATTCACGAGGGAGATAAAAAGACGGAAACAAATCATGAGAGACTCAATGATAGAGAACGAGCAGGGTTGACGGAGGGGGAAGGGGTGGTTTGGATGGGGGATGGGTTTGGAGAAGGGCCATCCTGACAAGCACTGGGTATTATGTGTAAATGATGAACCAGTGAACTCTACTCCTGAACCAACACTGAGCTGGATGTCAACTATCTAGATTGTAAATTAAAAAAAAAAAAAAAAAAAAAAAAAAAGATTAAACAAAAAATGAGGCCCTGAAGCCCAAGGGAACAGGGAGCAGAAGGCATCTTAGAGGATCCGGGACAGGGAGCGGTCTTCTGAGGGAGTGACAGGCTGGATAGTAGCCCTAGAAGCCAGAGAGCATGGGGGGTTGGGGGGGGACCAGGGTGTGAAGGGCCCTGAGTGTGGACTGCATATTAGGGGGTTCCGGAGACCCATGAAACGGTTTTCAGCAGAGGACAGCATCATCTTTGTGTTTTAAAAAGATCATCCTGGGGCACCTGGGTGGCTCACCCAGGTGCGGCTCAGTGGGTTAAGCCTCTGCCTTCGGCTCAGGTCATGATCTCAGGGTCCTGGGATCGAGCCCCGAATCGGGCTCTCTGCTCAGCAAGGAGCCTGCTTCCTCCTCTCTCTCTGCCTGCCTCTCTGCCTACTTGTGATCTCTGTCTGTCCAATAAATAAAAAAAAATCTTTAAAAAAAATAAAAAATAATAAAAAGATCATCCTGGTGGCAGGGTCCAGCACTACCCCAAGCATCAGCTTCATCAGACTCCCCAGCCGCATACCTTCCCGGCTCCACTGTCCTGCGGCATGTCTGTCTCATAACCAACAAGCTTAACTCCCGTCTCCTCCTGAGTCATCCACTTGGCCGCTCCTTCTCCAGCTTTCATGCACTTTCCACCTGTCCCAGCACCACCATGGGGCTCCGCTTGCTCTGGTCCCGGTCACATAAGGGAATCGGGGCTGGTCCTCTTCAGAAAACGGGCTGTGCAGGAAAGGCCAGGCTTCTTTTCTGTCCCACCCTGTCATGCCCCACTCTGCACAGGGACTGTGTAGGGTCAGGCTGCTAACCAGCAGGCACATGAACTAAAGGGTGTCTTAGTGCCTCTGGAGGATTCGTGTAAGCCTGACACTCGCCCATATTCTTCTGCAGGTTTCTTCCATATAGACACGTGGAAAACCTTTGAGCAGCCCCCACCAGCTGCTGCTGGTAGATCATTCCTTGACCTGGCCTGACAACCGGGCTCTCTGGCTAGACCCACAGTCAGCCTTCCTGAAGGACTGGGAGTACCAGAGGGGATTTTGAATACAAGAGAGAAAAACAGAAATGTGACTGCTAAACGAATTTGTCCCCAGTAGCCTGGAGTAACAAATAAACAAGCAAGAAAGAGTTACAGGATTGGCTTACGGCCCTATCCAGGTCCTGACACCGCTGTCCTGTTGGGTCCGCCTGCCCTCGCTCCTCCAAGAGACATTCTGTCCTCAAGCCTCCCCGGCCAGTTTTTGACTCTAAGGGCCATAAGCTGGGACTGCTCAAAAACTCGACCGAGGTAACCCTTGGGGCACGGCAACCCACAAGCACACTCTTGCGAGGTCGGCATTCCCGCGGCCGGGTCTGACCTCCTGGGCGGTGGACAGTGCGCGACAGAGATGCCCACTGAGGGCTTTCCGTAGAGGAGCCCCTGGGGTGTGCCCACAGACCCTTCAGGACACAGTCGCAGTGCGCCTCCTCCGAGAAGCCTGCCCCGACTCCAGGCCCACTCTTCGTGGGTGGGTGGGGGGACGTGCTCACTCTACACCAGACACTGTGCCCTGCGTCCCCGTGCCCTGTGTCCTGTACACATAGTCCTCCTGCTGCCCTGTGAAGTCTGTACTAGGACCATCCCCACGTGAGGGAGGAGGAAACTGCCTCAGGTTGTATGTTCCTTTCCCATTACTGCGGTAACAAAGGATCACAACCTTAGTGACTTAGAACATCAGACATTTATTGCCTTACAGTTCTGGAAGTCAGAAGTCGGCAGTGGGTTTCCCTGGGCCACCATCGAGGTGATGAAAGGATGATGTTTCCTCTGGAGGCCAGAGGGAGAATTCCTGTCCTTGTCTTTTCTAGCTTCTGGGGGAGACTGCCCACCTTAGCCCATGGCTGCTTCTTGTGTCTTCCAAGTCGGCAACATAGTCCCTCACATCTCTCGGGCTCTGACATCTGTTTCCATCGTCATGTCCCCTTCTCTGACTCTGACCTTCCTGCCTCTGCTCGATCCACCTGTGACTACTTTGGGTCCGCACTGATCATCCAAGACAATTTCCCCATCTTGAGATCCTTAATCTGAAAAGTCCTTTTAGCTGTGCAGGGAAACATATGCCCAGGTCCCAGGGATGGAGATGTGGGTGTCTTTGAGGGTTCCATTGATGTCGGGTCACACAGGTAGCAGAACCTAGCTCAATCTCCAGAGTCAGTGCCTTCACCTACCACTGCAGGGAAAGGGAAGGGGAACAAGGAAGGGATATTGTCCCTGTGGCAGTAGAGGGAAGAGCTAGGTCTAAAAAGACCCTTGGTGGATGACTGGCTATGCCTAACAAAGACAACAGGACTCAGAGCCTACCTGACTTGTAGAAAGCCTTCCACCTTCAAAGTGTGAGCATCCATGCTTTCAGTTAGCAAGTATCTGTCCAGAACCTAATGTGTGGCCGCCGCTGTTCTAAGCACTAGGATTCTGCCACAGAGAACGGCACAGCCGTAAGTCTTTGCCCTCAGAAGTAGGTCCTTCTGACGGAGTGTTGCCTTCCTAAGGCTGCCCTAGCCTAGGACCACAATGTAAGGGCTTACAACACCACAGATGCATTCCCTCACCTAGAAATCCAAAATTGAGGGCTCAAGGAGGGAGAGCTCCCTCTCCTTTCCCAACCTTAGGGGGTTCCTGGTGTTTCCTGGCTCTCTCATAACGCGGTCTTTTCCTCTTTGTGTCTCCAGACCTCCCCCCACTTTCTCTTTTCCAGGCGCCGGTCACTGGGTACCTTAAATCCAGGAGGCTCTCCTCTTGGAATCCTTGCATTACATCTTCACAGACCCTCCTTCCAAGTCAGGTCACCTTCTGAGGTTCTGGGTGGATGTGAATGTTGAGGGAACGTGGTTCAACTCACCACACGAGGGAAGAGGGATCGTGTGAGCATGAAGAAAGAGAGAGCATGTCAGATGGTGATCAGTGTTCTGAAGAAAAATACAGCCGAGGACAGGGGTAGGGGGCTCCTGGCTGGAGGCACCAGAGGTTGCCGTTGGAACCTGAGTGGTCCCCGAAGGCCTCACTGGAAGGACGTGTCTGAGCCAAGACTTGAGCTGGAGATGTCCCCCTTCGTGGGTACGGCCACTGCCAGCCAAGTGGCCAAGAAGAGAGTTTCAGACAGGTTGTTCTCATTCTGTGTTTGCTCCCCCTCTCCTCCTGATCTGGGGTGTGTCCTCGTGCTTGCAGCCTGGACAGTGACCCTCCTTGATGGTCCAGTGCCATGCGAATGGCAGCGATCATGGTTACCATGGGATCTGGCGGCCACCTCTCCTTCTTGGGTGAGGACCCCAGTGTGCCGACTAATTGTGTAGAAGCAAGTAGGACAACTGTCTGTAGGGTGGAAACAGTGAGGAGTAAAGAGGAATTTGATTCTGGACCTTGGGGCAGTCCTGAACTACCCTGGCCGAGGCCCAGCCCATGCATCCAGGTTATCGAGAATGCTGAAAGGGATTTGGGGGCCTTCTCACAGTGGAGGGGGGTCCCAGGTGAACCCAGATCCCCTGGGTTCTCCTTTATCACCTCCGCTGTCAGGAGCTGTGAACAGTTCCTACTCCTTTCAAAGCGGAAGGTGGAGAGGGATGAAATCATCGAGGGGCACAGCTCTTGGTACCCTGAGAGCTGACAGAGGTCGACGCAGGGAGAGGGCTCACTTTACTCAGAAGCCAGTTTTATTTGGAAGTGCTGGCCGCCGAGGTCCAAAGAAACTGCTTACCCACACCATCTCTTTAATTGATGTTCTCTGACTTGGAACAAGGACCATTAGGAACGCCCCTTTTAGTAAATACATGTTTTAATGGAATAGATTTTTTTTTTTTTTGAAATGACCTTATCTCAGGCAGCAGGCACTTTCATAAGTACGTATTGATTGGCTTTTAAAAATTCCTCAAATGTTTTCACTTGTCTCTGTGACCTAGAAGATGTCCTGTTCCCAGCACCTTCTCCAGCTTCAAACACAATGTTCCCATTTTCTTTGGAAGCCTTCCAGGTGGCCTTTCATGGTTTTGCTTTTGTAATGTTTTGTAAAGCTGAGGTGCTTATGTTTGGCTGTATAGAGAGGGGACCGTTTTTGATAGGCCCAATGAGGCCTTCGGTATTTGTCCCAGGAAGAGGGGCCACCTGCGTTCCCAGTGGGGAAATGGAGGCCCAGAGTGGCAAAGGCATGTGGGGGCAGAGCAGCTTTGAGTCCAGATCTTCTTGACTCAAAAGGCACCCTTTTCCCATGTTTATTTCCACGTTATGTATTTTTAAAAACCCTCCCTTAAATTCTTCAGCTCGTGGTTTGTGTTTGGAAGTAAAAAAAAAAAAAAAATGCCAGCTTCAGTAAACTCATCACCCACAAAAGAACCACATGGGGTGCAGGCTACAGATCCCTTTTGTGTGAGGGTTTCAGTCTGCAAATGTGTCTTATGTGTGCTAAATAGCTCTGAGTTTTAAGACAAAGGCTGGTTTTCCACCAGGCCAGTTAACAGGCCAGCCCAGTGAACAAAAATCAATGAAACAACTTATGCCGGTATCATGGAGACATAGTCAAGAATTTTAGTCACTTTAAAATTGAATTCTTAATTCAGTGCGGCTAACGCTTGTTGCATTCGGGCTGTGGGTCAGGCCCTGAACGAGGCCCTTGGGGAAAAGCGACGAATGAGGCTCTGCCCCGGAGAAGCTCACAGGTTAGGGCGGCAAGCGTCCACCAAGCCAATACTGTCCGTACACTGCGGAAAGGGCTCCTAGGCGGTGCTCGAGGCTGGGGAGATCCTAGACAGCCCTTTCGTCTTGGGAGGAAGGCACATTGTGATTGAGAATCCTCCAAGAAGCCTTGAACTGGGGCTGCCTCCTTATGGAGGAAAGGTACGCTGCATGTTGACCCGGCACATGTGAGTGATGCCGGAGGGCTGTCCCGGATCCCTGCCTCGTCATTACCATTTTGTGTTTGCGTAGCTTAATGTCATCCAAATGCTTGCGTGAAGTCTGTTTCACTTGCCCGAGTAATAAGTATCACAACAATGACTACTCTATACTGAGGCAGTATTGTAAGCCTCAATTGAATAGATGCACATTTTGCTAACAATCCCATGAGGTAGAAACCATTAATATCTGCATTTCTGCAGGTGGATAGCCCGAGACACAGAGGGGGCACATGACTTGCCACGACACTGGTGTGTATCTGGCAGAAACATTCTCCCCTCTGTGTGCTAGCTAGTCTGTCCTTTAGTCAATTCCTCGCAGAGAACAGAGTTCCAAGCTTTAAGTGGAAAATGCTGTTCCTTCTCCCTGGAATGCTGTTCCTGTTATTCTTGATGTGACTTGATGGTTTTCATCCTAGACCTCTGAACTAAAATGTCACCTTTCCTGGCCAATCTGAAGTAATTCCTCTGTGCCACGTTCTTGGTTTCTGCAGAAGACCTACCTTAATTTAAAATTATTTTAAATTACTGTTTATTTTCTCGCTGGAATGTAAACTCATTAGTAGGGGAATTCTAATGGGTTGATACATTAATGTGTCCACAGTGCCAACTATGGTCTCTGGTGTCTGGTGGGTGCTCAGTAAATATTTGTGGTGCAAATGCCAAATACAGCACTAGGTCCGGGGGGGGGGCCAAGGTGAATGAGGTGGGTCTTTCCCTTGGGGGACCTGCTGTCTAGTGGGAGAGACAGGCTATCAGCGGTGAATGTGATGTGCTGTATACACCTGGAGCACATGTAAGGTGCCACAGGAACACAGCGGAGAGAGCTACTGCTTTGCCTGGAGCTTGGGCAGACATCATGGAGGAAGTGACTTTGAACTCGCTTAGAACAAGGAACACCATTTCATCAAGTATACTGCAGGCTCAAGGGCATTCTGGGGGCTGTGGGAGCAGCATATGCTAGGGACAGCCAGGGGTGTTTGCATTGCACATGTTAATCAAATAGACAGACTCATCAATCCACAGTTGCCTAGGGATTAGTTTGGAGAAGAAGGCAGGAGCTAGATACTAGTGCCAGGGTAGAGACATGACCGTGGAAATGTGTGTTCTAGGCTCCTGGTCATAAAAGACCCATAGGAAGAGGAGTTTGATGCTGGCAAAAGAGTGCCATTGAAGGTTATTTTAAGTAGGAAGTGCTATGATCAGTTCTGTGCTTGAGAATGACCTAGATGTCTGTCTGGAGGCTGATTGGAGGCACTAGAGTTGGGAAGGTAGGAGCCCAGCTACAAGGTGATGGATGAGGGTAGAATGTAGGCGATAATATAGAGGAATGCTTAGAATTAATAGGTCATTACCAGCTGAATCCGAGAGTTGAGAAAAAAAGCCAAGGAAGACCCAAATTTTCTAATTTGATCCACTGTTTGAATTACTGTTCATTGGCCAAGTTCAGGCAATATTTCCCAGTGTGCATGATGAGAACTTCTAAAAAGTTGGAAGATGTTGCATCATTCATTCCTGTCTTGGAAAGTTACAAAGCACCCCAGTATAGCCAAGGCTCTGAGAAGTCCTGCAGCAGAGAGATTAGTTTAATTTTATTTACCCAGTGTCTCCCAAACCTCTTAACAAGGACCCTACTTTAGATACCTCCAGAACAACCCAAAGAACACTGGTTTTCTGAGAAGTGACTAAAACCTATATTTCCCGATATGGCCCATGCTCGAGGAGGACCTGTTGACTTTTATCTTGGCATTTGTGATGCCATTATCCTGGGAAGTCCTTGGAAACTTTGAAGAATTTGGCACAGGAGTAAAGACTGCTGAGGTTCACACCGGGCCACCTGACCACTCTGCCTTAGAGTTTTGTCATCCTTGCAGGGGAGCCGATAATAATAATGTCTACTTCCTGAGGTGGTTGTGAGGGTCAGTGAGTTGCTTTCTGGGAAGCCCCAGGAGCAGTGCCTAGCCTGCAGGAAGAGCTCAGTAAGTGTTAGGTTCTGTGTGAGGCCATAGAGGCGTATAAATGAGACCACAGATGTAGGAAATGGCACTGCTTGGTTTTCATGTCTCAGGCACTCGGCTTGCTAACCCCGTGACCTTGGGAAAGCAATATGGTGCCTTCTGCACCTCAGTTGCCCCCATCTGTAAAGCAGGGCCAATGATTGCTCTTACTTCATAGGTTTGTTATGAAGACTAAATGAATCACATTACATGAAAGGTGGCCCTAGCATGTGAGATGGTTTCATTGGTTTTTTTTTTAAAAGGTCTTCTAAATTGCTTCTGGAAGTAGCATAATTTGATCATGTAGATTACCTTTTGGCTGGAGGTCCAATTTTTCAGTGATGGAGGTCCAATTTTTCAGCTTCCCCAGCACTTATTTGGATCTGGTGTTTTGGTGTTCCCCTTTCCTGACTATGGGGGCCTGGATTCAGTGTGTAGTTTGCCCCGGGGGGCCATCCTATTCTCTTCTATTTGGTCGAGTTTGGTTTTTTCATCTCTTGGACTGATGATGTCAATAAGAGCCCCCATATTTTGGGACTATCTAGCTCTTCCTCTGTGCCTTTCCTAAAAATGCAGGCATCTGCTTGAAATCCCTTAGCAGAAGACCTTGGGATGCTCTTGGAGCCAAACCTTCCCCCCAGTATGGACACAGCCTCCTGCTCCCTGAGAGAGAGGCTGGATCGTTTTCTTGTTAAAAGTTTTCTGATATGATATCAGTATAGAATCTTTGGAATAGGTCACACCAACCCCACATTCAAGCCAATTATCTGGTATTTAGTTATCAGGGACTGTCTGCTTTTGGTGAACAATTAGATTAAGGGATGCTGCTGAAAGTCAAGCGGCAGGAGGTAGAAGTTACATTTCTGAGTTCAGAGTTTGCATTTCAGGGTTCTATTTCAGAGTGAGCTTTTTAAGGATGGAGGCAGGGAAGATGCCTCCTCCCCCACCATGCCTGTTCAGGCACCTGTGGGTTCTGAGTGGGAAGTTTGAGGTTCACCTGATTCCCCTGGGGGCTGCTAGAGGACGGACAGGGTCCTAGGCTGTCTCCAGTAGAAGGGCCATGACACTGTGCTGTGGATTTTGACATTCGGAGTGAATGTCCAGGACCCAGCAGAGACTCAGGTGTGGTAGATCCTTGGGGACAGGCAGAAGCCCTCCAGGGGTTTCCATGTATTTTTGCCAATGTTGTTATTAGCAGCTTACATTTTCTCTCAGCAAGAGTGAGTGTGATAATGTTGAAGTCGTGCAAGTTATGGGATATTTTATGTGTTGATGTGGGATTTTTTTTTTCTTTTTTTGATTAGAAGAAGGAGGCTAAAGTCCTAGGAAAGGGATCACCCTAGGGAGGGGCTGCTGGCAAGGTGTCTAGTTGGTACCATCCAAGCCCTGGAGCCCTCTCTGAACTGAGGCCAGGATACTGTACCCTGTGGGGCACAAGAAAAAATTCCCTATTTAATTCTGTTAGGATTTGGGGCAATTTTTGCATGGTAATAAGCTTTGGGTTGCTCTTTGGGCTTCTCAAAAGGGAAGTGTTAACTCAGAGATTGTAAACGATGACGTGTTCTGGTGTGCTGCTGACCTAGCTGGACAGTCATAACTCCGAGAGTAGGTGAGAAAAGGCCTCCATGGTCCCAGGGTGTCAAATACTAATGACAGAGGCGCTCACTCACGTGCCAAAATTCACCTTTATCCTAGTTTTTCAGGGCTCTGATATCTGTCACTTAACTTTTAAAACTCATATTTACAAACATTCTGGTAAGTAATTTCAGTGACACCTGAATTGTGGGTCTGAAGCTTTTTGCTTATTGTAGTATTGATTATACTGCTTCATTTGGTGACTAGAGAAAAGTAGCCTTCCATTTATTTTTATATTATTTTACAAGTTTTTACCAGCAGTCATGTATGTGACATTTACCTTGGTAGCTGAGATGTTGTGCTAAGGACCAATAGCCTCTCACTGAATGAGAAAAAAGAGAGAGAGAGAGATTTTCTGGCCTGATAGAGTCAGATTCCAAGGTTCCCCAGCCCACAGGCATTTTATCTGCCTGGGAACTTTAGGTCCTTTTTTTCTTTTTTTCAGAGGTGGGTCTCCCTGTTCTTTATGTTGGCATGAAGACAATTAATAATTTAAATCCTACCCATTAAAAAACCAGAAATAATGTATAAATATAATAGTGTAGTAATAAATTTAAAAGTCGATCCAGCTGGGCAGTGTTCCCAGACTACCAGCTGAGCAAAAATACAAACCCGTAAGGTAGGAGAAAACTCTTATACAATGCAAATGGCCGCAGTCATATTGTTTACTGCTACTCTTTATTGCAAATGTACAGCCTAGAAGTTACATTATGGATGAATAGGTTTTGTGGGCTAAACCGGGGACCTAATCACTGTTTATAACATTATTTCTGTGGGGAGAAAGATGTAGTCCATATTACAGACAGATGGGTAACAAGCAAAATGGGGGGGCACAATAGGTTTGTAAATTGGGGGACTCCTGGGATTTTAACCTGTAGATGGATGTTTTGTGTTCAGGGCTAGGGATAGATGGAAAATCAGAGGCCTCTCAGAATCGCCCCATCCCCCTCAAGTCCTTGCTGTCCTTTCAACCTCTAGACTCTGCCTGACTTTCTCTAATGTCAGTCCCCGGGGTGCTCATCCTGGAGCAGCCCCACCCTCCCCCACCCCTATGGAGGCCCCAGGAAGCCAGCAGGCACCCTGAATGTCTTTACCCTTTCACACCTTATTAAGTGGGTAGTTAAGGTTCATAGGAGGCCACGCAGATGGGTGACCAAGTGGGTGGCTCTGTAGGCAGATTTCTGACGCTTGTGGCTGTGTTGCGTTGGCACGTTATCTCACTTCTCCAAGCCTCTATTTCATGCCTTAAGAAGGAGGTGGTTGGGAGGACTAACGTGGGAGGGCCGCCTGTAAGCATGCGGGCCAGTACCTGGGATGGGATGGGGTTCTCTCCTCATAGGTGCTTTCTGGGCAAGTTTCTCACTGATATTTGAGTTTAGACAGATTTCCATGAACTTGGGAAGCAAACCCGTATTTTAAAAGTACTTTCTGGATTCTGAACAGCAAACCTAGAAACAAGTGCCTGGGACTTTTCTGTTCAAGAGTTGAAGCCTGGATGGGTTTTGAACATAGTTTTGTCATGAGTTGTGGGGAGATGGAGGGGGTGGTCCATGCACGCATATAGTTGAGTGGGCAACGGCGAAGTCTGTTATTGTTTTGTTTTGTTTTTGTTTGTTTCTTGTTTTTTTTTTTTTTCCAAAGTTTTTATTCACTTATTTGACAGAGAAGACACAGCGAGAGAGGGAACACAAGCAGGGGGGTGGGAGAGGGAGAAGCAGACTTCTGACTGAGCAGAGAGCCTGATGCAGGGCTCCATCCCAGGACCCTGGGATCGTGACCTGAGCCAAAGGCAGAGGATTAACAACGGAACCACCCAGGTGCTCCTCTGTTATTGTTTTGAATAGATGAAGCTTTACAGCAGATTTCATAGAAACTAATCAGACTAAGCCTTCTTAACTAGTTTTTTTTCACTAAGGTGGTTCCACATACTGTGTTTTTCACCTAAGGAAAATGGTTTTCTGTTTTAAAAAAATTTTTTGGTTTGGGTTTAATTTTGTTTTGTGTTCTTCAGTGTTTCCTGATTTGCAAACAGGCAAATGTCTACATATTGGCCTTATGGTGTAGGCATGAGATCAGATGGAAATAAGGACTGGAAAAAGAGAACAGTGACTGGGAGTCTTAGGGCTTCCGGGGAGACCCTCAGTAGAGGATGGGGCCTGAGCGGTAACACAGAGGAAGGGAAGCAAATGTGTCATTTGCCTGCCATGCCCAGTCTAATCCAAATCCCATTGTCCCCTTATCTGTCGCCTGAAGAAATTGAAATGAAGCCACTTAAGAGATCAGCCTACCTGAGAGCACGTCACTGAAGATCAGCCTCACCGAGAGCTGTGTCTGACTGCGAGGTTTTAATTTCATTTGGGACGTCTGGGTGGCTCAGTTGGTTAAGCAGCTGCCTTCGGCTCAGGTCATGATCCCAGCGTCCTGGGATCGAGTCCCACATCGGGCTCCTTGCTCGGCAGGGAGCCTGCTTCTCCCTCTGCCTGCCATTCTGTCTGCCTGTGCTCGTTCTCTCCCCCCTCTCTCTCTGATAAAAAAAAAAAATCTTAATTTCATTTGGGCAAAGGTTTAAGTGTCTACACCACCTGACCATTGCTTTTGTGATACATAGGAGGGGATAATTTCAAAATAACTGCTTTTATTTTATTCAAATGTGGGGGCTATAAGATCTCCCGCTCCTGAAGAAATGTGAATGTGTGGGTAACACGCTGTCATGAAGGTTTTATAATCTGCAATATTGGAGAAGTAATAAGATGTTGTTGTTGGTTGACCATCTGGTTGTACATTCTTGGTGTCACGGTTTGCTATTTCATTTTTTAAAATTTATTATTTTTACTGGCGAGAAGCAAGTAACGGGAGTTTAGAAATTTCAGAGGTGTTTTAGAAGTAAGAAATTTATGTTAGTTGCTTAACATGGTTAGATTTTGTTTCTACCTTGTACAAAATGGGAAGTAAAAGGTTGGCTATATATTTTTTCTCCCCCACCCCCAAAGATAAACTGGAAACTCCTAATCTCTTTCCTCTCTGGCCCCAGATTGGAACTTTGAGCTTCTATTAAAAACAGTCTCTTTGTCATAAGGAAGAGTCAGACATAAATTAGAAGAAAATTTTGGAAAGAAAAAGCATGCACAGAAAGGACCTATAGAAATTTCATATTTCATCCGTCCATTCAGAAATATTTATTGAGACCCCAGTATTTGCATATCGTGCTGCCAGACCCTGAGGGATTTGTCGAAGAAATCTTAAAGTCATTCTCCCTTCCTTTGAGGAGCTTAGCGCTTACTTGGGGGTGGGGGGGGGAGATGACAGCGACATATGAAACAGTTAAGTTGTAATTCAACACAGCATATGATTAAATACCAAAATGTGTAGTTCCGACAAGAAATGCTATAGGAGTTCAGCAAGGAGGGGTGATAACTCAGGGGCACTACTGTGTTCTGCCTACAAATTGGCACACTACAGCACTATTTGTATGAAATATCTTACACTTGTTTTTTTGGCAGCCTTAGGCCTTGACTTCCAGGCAGCATTAAGAGCCCACGACAATATTTGTACTCCAGTCTCCCCAGAACTGGCTTTTTGTTGTTTTGTTTTCAAACAGACAGAGCCTTAGACAAACCAGAGTGCCCAGGAGAGGCTGGGACTTTTGACAGTCATAACCCTTTTCCAATATAGAATAAGAAACCGGCTCCGTCATCCTGTTTTTCAATCCAGCCACACTTATCCCTCGGTGGCAAATGCTCCCTGATACCGACAGGCCGTTTAATTTGAACTTAATGTCCATGACGGACGAGCTAGCCATCAAGGGTCGGATGAATTGATGGCTTTGGAAAAGTGCTGATGAAAATCCCCATGGTCAGGACATTGGAGAAGGAGCCCACACAGACGTAGGGGAGTTTGGACGCAGATGTGCTCCCAGCAAACAGGGTTCCCCAACCCTTGCTCAAAGTACTGTGCTCGAGGATGATGCTTAATGAAACTCACTGGCTTCCTGTTCTATTTTTGTCATATTCAAATGAGCACAGAGCTCAGAGATGAAGCCATGGGGCCTACATTTGTACAAATTTAAAAAGGAGAGGAGAAGAAGAAGAGGAAGTAAAATACTTATGAAGTCTGATGCCCTTTCAGGGACCACATCCCGCCCCTCTCCGACCCTTGGAGGGACAGATGAATGCCTTTATCACTTGCCGGCTTTTCGATCTTGTGATTCATGAATTTTCCATTTCTTTTCAAACTCACGGTTGCTGGGTCTCCTCAACCCCTCCATTTTAACCTCAGGCCTTGAGGAGGCGTAGATAACAAGGATGTTCTGGTCTCTTGATATTATCCAATGGAATAGTTGTGGAGTTCAAGGCTTTTGAGCATAACACAGCCCTTGCTGTTCCTTCTTTTTGTCAGGTTGCTGGCCCTTCTGGTGAGGCAGGAGCTCCCAAGTGAGCGTGACCTAGAGTGGCCGAGACAGCCAGCAAAAGAGTACACCCCACCCTACCCCCCCCTTAGCTCCTGGTCGTGTTTATTAGAGGACTTGGCCCCAACCACAGCTTAAGATTTATTTGGGACATCCTCTGCGCTGACAGACTTGGGAAAGTGGCCCTGGAAAGTGTACACCCATATCTTTCGATATAATTGGGTGTCTGTCTAAATAAATGCTTTGTAGCAGATGGTTATAGAATGGCTTATCACATTCTTGGGAAGACTCTGCCCTCGAAATATTTATATTTAATTCTCAGACTACAAAGCACAAGATGGCCTTATTAGTGTCTTAATAACAGAAAGATTCCCACAATAGGTTGATATATCTGGGAATGAGCCCCAGACCTAAAATTTATATAATATGTAAACCATTTCTTGGACTTGTCCTTTGCACCCAGGTTTTTCTCGAAGGGAGCTCTTTAATTTTAGAATCCACGAGAGGATGTGCTTTGGGTGTGTTTAATGATGTCATCCCGAGAGAGGCCACAGGAACCAAAGTTCAGCATGTTTTCTGCATTGGTTTTCTGCTTGTAGACATGATGGAAAAAATGCTCTGCTCTGGTCCCATTGCTTTTCATGGTTTTAGCATCACGTTCCCATTCTCGCTCAGAATCAATAACCCTCTGCACAGAGCCTGCCGTTCTGTACTGAAGCCAAGTCTGAGATATTTTAACTAATGCATGTGTGGGGTTGCTGTTTTGTTGCCTTTTCCTTTTTTGGATAGGTGTACTTTTAAAGAAGATTGTGTACACCCAGAGAACCATGAAAACTGGCTGGATATTTCGTCGGGAGCTAAAAAGTGCCCTCAAATTAACCTATTTCGAAGCAGTAAAGATAAGGTAAGAGGAAAGATTATAATTTGTCTCTGTTGTCTCATTTTGCACAATTGATGCTAACTTCCTTCTGTGTGTGAAATATCTTCTAGCATTAAAGAAGCTTATTAGGAGAGTCCGTTCCTTTAGTTACTAATACTGAATGCCTGGCAGATGCCGTACTCTGGGCGAGATGCTAGAGAAATAGCAGAGAACAGACAGATGGTGAGCCTGCCCTCATGGAGTCTGTTGTCTTGTAGAGCTGAAGACTACCCTCATTCATTGAATTTAAAGAAAAAAAAGAATTATTAATGTAGTAGAAAAATGTATTGTTTAAAAAAAAAGGAAGAAAGTGCAGATTCATGGTCAAAAAGATTACTTAAATGTGACTTAAGGGTAGAATGTTATTTTATGGTCCTTCCCCTAATTCATGCAGGCTTCTCCTGGTAACTGTCTTATATACATGGCTTTAAGCAGTACTGGGAGAGAGGGCAAGAAACCACCATGGCCAGTGAATATTGCAAGTGTGGTCCCTTGGAAATCCAGTGGGCTCTTGTTATGGCCATACCACCATTGGCAGTCCCTCCACCCTGTCACTGGCCAAGAGAAAGGACGCAATGAGAAGCATATGATTCAAACATCTCGTTCACGCACGGTCCATGCCCTACGGGAATATGGAATTCCTGCCTTGTAATTTCAGCAGTGCTGTAAGGAGACATTTTCTCCCTAATTATAGTTCTTGTATTATGAATAATTGTACAGAATCCCCATCAGCAGCCAGTTGACCTGTCTGTCGAGCTTGCTCTGTTTTATTTGAATGCCACATTAACAAGGAAATGGGCCACTTTCTCTTTTCCCGTACACTTTGCCATTTCAAATAGCAAGAACCATACCACTTAAGATGATTTAACATTTAATAAAGGAGAGCCAGAGCATTTAATGAGTGATAAATAATAAAAGAATAAAGCTTTCAAGTCATAACTGATCAGAACTTACGGATTTAAAGTTATTTGGCTGTTACCACTTTCTATTGTCTTCCGGCAGGTTGGGGTTGGGGGGGAGGCCGTGAAAAAAGAACTTTCAACGCCTTCATCCAAAACTCCACCAGCCCTGAGTCAGACTGAAAAAATTGTGTGAAGAACATGCTTAGGTATCTCAGCATAGGTGTGGTCAAATTTTTCTCTTATCAGTCTGAAAAATAGCTAACTTTGGTTCTGATAGAGAATGATTAAAAAAAAATGATGTTTGAATACACCCAGGGCTCTGATAAATGGTTAAGATTATGCAAGATTTTTTAAAATCATTTTGAAAATTTTAAGGGTGCTACTTCAGCTCAGGGTAGTAAGAGAAATTAGCTTGTTTATTGTATGAAAGATGCTGCTTACGCAATTTGCTTACCAATCTTTGGGTTCGCTGGTATAAATTAATCACCCTTTCTATCTAGTTTGGAACATTGCAAAAAATATTTACCACCCAGACAACCACTAGTGCTTTCTTCTCTACCCAAATCCCACTGTGGTTTACCCAAATCCCTATAGAAGCTTCCCACACAACCATTACCTCGCTCTCCAGCTACCATTGCTCTCAAGGTAAAGGAGATAAGAATATAGTAATCTGAGTAAAGTTCATTTTTGAAACCAACTTTGGACTGATTATTTTAATAACATTGATAAGACATGTGATGCCATCTCTTAGTCATATTGTCTGAAAATATTTCCTACTCTTGTGGTCATCTGTGACATACCCGAAAGTTCCAGATCTTTGTTGATTTAAGTAATACCGGACTCTGATCTACAGAGATGGCTGTCTATAGCTTGGGTCAAAGAGTGTTGGCTACCTGCCCATCATATGCCTAGTAACATTCTAGTAGCTTTCTGAGTCCAGAAAGACCCTGATATAATGCAGAGCCTCTGCTTCCAAGAAGCATCATCTCTTTACACAAATCAATTAGAAGATTGTATATCCTCATCCTCATTACAGAATCGGCATTAACAAGAAATAATTGGAGCAATTCCAGTTGGCTTGGAGGGATTTCGTGAGGTTTTGTTGAGCAAAAACAGCAAGATGCAGAAAAGTATGTGTAGCATGATCTTGTATTGATCAAAAACTCAATATATGCTATTGATATATATAGCATATATGATATGCTATTGATATAGCATGATCTACTGTATATGTTTATGTCTCTATATAATTATTTGCGCATGAAGAAAAAATATGAACGAATTCTTACTAGGTCATAAAAATGGGCTCTCCTGATGGCGGGACTGATGATGTGGTGAGAGGGAAGGCTGAGACAAGTGGAAAAAAAAAAAGAAAAATGAAATTCTCACATACACAAACACAAAAAGGATGTGTGACAGCCCATTTTTGCATTATGCAAAATCATTTGTTTACCTATTAAGAGATTGTAACAATCAGTGAAAATGGCTAATACTAATAAAATCAGAAAAGACATAGAAATAGAAGTATCTCCTACAAACAACAGGACTCTTAAGGCAGAAATACCAAAAACATTCTTTTATAAATCAGATTGAAAACAAGGAATTCCACCATCACTGATGCAAAGAGCATTATTTTTAAAGTTGTGTTTGGTGCAGTAACACAAGAGACAAGTAAGATAAAGTTATGGGAAAGGAATAGATTAAAAAGTATCCCTATTTGCTCATCTGAAGTGGTTGTATATCTTCCAAATCTAAATATATTAGCTTTTAAAATTACTCTAATTAAAATAAAAGTGCTAAATGTTCAACAAACATTCAAATATCAATAACAGCAAGTGAGGTAAAGAAGTTAAGGTCAATTAATAAAAGATCCCATTCATCGACAATAACCAAAATACTCAGGCATAAACTTAAAGGGTGAGGTGTATACCCTATATTTTAAAATCACTTTCACTGGAAGATACATGTTGAAGACAGCTACCAAAAACAGAAATTTGGGCTATGCAATAGCTTGCCTTAAACAGTTCTTTCTAATGGTAATTAGTGGGGCAGTGGTCTATTGCAGCTGTTTATAACTCATGATAGGAAAACCTTACCAATAAAAAAAAAAGCATAAATAAAAATAAAAGCAAAAACACACAAAGTATTTTCTTGGAAGTTAGGAAAAAACATCTTGATTACATCCAGACACATACTACGTATCTGGGCAGTAATCTATCATAAAAATGTCATTTTTTCCTCAACCTATTTTCTAGATTTCATGTCATCCCAGTGAAGATTTGAATTAGACTTTTTCTTAAAAGTAATATAAATTTCAGCTGGAGTACTAAGAACTGGTCAAGAATATCCAAAATGTATTTTGGAAAAACAGAAATGTATTTAAGCTAGACCATTTCCATACAATTATAAACTTGTAGATAGCAACAATAACTCAACCCATGATTCTATTTAAAAGTAGGAATATAGATCGTGGGAATAGGCTACAAAGCTCAGAAATAAATGTAAAAATTGTAAGATCAGATATCATAAACTAAGAAGGAACAAAAGAATTATTTCCTAAAAGAGGCTGAGATAACAGACTTACAATATGGAAAGATAACAATTCGTATTTTACATTAAGTATAAAAATTTAAGCTAATTAAGAAATTCATAGAAAAAGGTAACCCTAAAAAACAGAAAATAGAAATGGGCATCAGATAATTGGAAGTATAATTTTCTTAGCTCTGAAGCAATGTAGTATGCATTAACAAAGGGAAAACATTCATATACTTGTCATTTCAAAATATATAACAAGAAAGATAACTAAAGCACAATTCAGGAAAACATTTGCAGCAGGCAAGATATTCATTGCAAGATATTAAATCCAGGAGAAATTAAAAAGATAAACACCAGGCCACCAAAGAGTGGACAAAAGCTTACATTCTCACAAGAGGAGGTTTAGAGAGTTAGACATAGTTAGGGGAATATGTTCAACTTCACTAGCTATCTAATAAATACAAATTAAAGTGATAAGATATGCTAACATCTGGCATTGGCAATGCCAATTAGTACAGCCTTTTTGGAGAGCAATTTGCTGTTCTGTTTCAAAAGTCATAAGTATATTCATTTTATTTGAAACACTAATTCCAGGCTTTAAATTCTGAAGAAGTAACTTGAAAGAAGCAAAAATGTAAGCATGCAGATGCCATTTCGGTAGTTTTGTAGACTGAGAAACCTGGAAATAACCACATTGTTTGGCAATAAGCAGAATGGTTAAGTAAAATAAGGTCTGCCAACCTGCTAGAATGTTGTGCAGCAAGCTCTCTGGCTCTGGGAGAATTACCAGCTAATTGACATTCAAACTCTATTTCATTTGACTCTTTGTGTCTTCATTCCCTCTCTATCCAGCTTAGTTGGGGAAGGAGCTGTCAACCTGATAAGGATTCCCAAGTCAGGTTTATTAAGCCAGGTGTCAGCTTTTTATCCCTACTTGCCTGGAACCCACACTCACACAAAAAATACCTTCAGGTCCCTGGCTACCCTCTCCTTCCACTGCACTTGAAAAAACTTGCTATTTTCAGGTCAGCTCCAACCTGGCTTCTGCTCCAGAGTTCCCTGTAACTGTTCTTGCTGAGATCACTAGCGAACTCCTTGTAGCCATTCCAGCAGACACTGTAAGTCCTCCTCTTACTTCATCTGTTGGCTGTGTTCTTGAAACCTCCTCTCCCATTGCCCTCCCTCCCTTGGCACACCCTGTCCATGCTCTCTTCCTTCTCTCTGGCCATGCCTCAGCCTCCCTTGCTGGCTTCATCTCTCCTTGACTCTAAATACTGGAGTTGTTTTAGACCCCGTTTGGACTCTTCCTATGGTTAGCTCTCTACTTTCTCTAAAGACCATTTTATCCAGTCCCTCATCTTCATATCTTATCTCTGTGTTCATTGTCTCCTTTATCTCTAGCCCAGATTGCTCCTCTGAGTTCCAGGCCCATATCTAACTTGACCTATCTCTTGATTATTACACAACTATCTTGAACTACAGGCAAACAAAATTGAAATCTTACATTTTCCACCCAAAGTCTGCCTCTCCCTTGGTGTGTCACATCTCAGTACATGGTACTTCTTTCCATCTGCTTTCCTTACCCAAATTCTCCATATCCACATGCTCTACTTCTCGTCCTGCCCCATGCTACTGCTAAAGGGTATCCTGAATCTGTCAGTTCTTTCCTTCTCTACTGTACCATCCTAGCCCAGGCTTCTATCCCATCTTGGAGATCTCTTCACACCAGATGGCCATCCAGTTTCTGAAAGGTGACATCCCCATGTTTCTGCTAGACTATAAGCTCTTCGAGGGCAGGAACCACAGCTATTTTGTTCACTAAAGCACTTAACACCTTGCACCGCCCTTGGCACATGTTAAGAGATTGATAAATAGGGAACCAATAAATGCAATGATTATGGTTACATAAAAGCTATGTGAGAATTGGAAGGAAATATGGAAAATTTGATTTCACAAGAATTTCTGATTCTGTTGTTGTAGCATTTGAATAATGAAATAAATTTAAGGCCTGTATGCATACAGGATAATATATGATCATGTGTTGAGCTGTGTGTGCATCTGGGTTGAAGGAAGCAGCATGAATGAGAGCTCAGCCATTTATTGGAGGAGAGCTAGTGGGAGTAGTCTGGGCTTCGTTGTTATGCTCTAGTCTGCTAGAGATGGTTGGGTTTCAGTCTAGTTAAGGCTGGATTATAAGAACTTTCCTTCTCTGGCAAGTTTTTATGGCTGAGAAACAGAGTGTCTTGAAAATGGAAAGATGGCACTGACCCCAGGACTAGATTAGATGTAGCAAGCTAATTCGAGGACAAGAGACAGCAGAGTTTGAAGCTGGCCATTTGGAAAGTCCAGGTGAAAGACAGAGGTATAACAGAAGATGAACGCCTCCCAGGGTGTCTGGGACTGTGGCTCTTCATCATAGCTGGCAAGTTACCACTCCCCTGCTCCCATCTTTCTAATGCTTAGCCCACCTTCCCACCAGATCCCTTTCATGCACCTGTTGCCAAAGGAGTCCACCACTGGTGTATTAATTCCTTGAATTTCCTTTTTTTCCCCAACCTTCATTTTCTTTTTTTTTTTTTAACTGAAATGCAATCACCTAACATTGTGTAAATTTAAGATGTACAATGGATTAGTTTGATACATTGATCTATTGCCATACAATTACCACTGTAACATTAACATCTCTATCCCATCACACTGCATTTACTTTTTTGTGGTGGGATAACTTTCCTCTTTCAACATGAGCACTGGCTGCCTAGTTTGTTTAGATAATTCCTTTTGGGAAGAAGTTGCTTTAGGGGAAATTTCAAAGTTTTGTCTTTGTGTCCATCTGTGTACACACACATACATATAGCCTCCTACCCCAAAACTCTGTATGTTTGCCCGCAAATGAATCCTTAATTTTAAATAGATTTCATAGGTCTCCTTCCTTAATTATAATCTAATAACAGTACCGGTAAGAAATAAAGAAATGAAAAATGTATTTTAGCACCCAGGAAATCAAGGTCCAACTTCTTAAATAAACCCTGGCCCAAACAGAAACAAATGAAAAAAAAAAATCACGTGTTTGGATGGGAATACTTAATATCACAAATATATAAGATCTCCTAAAACTGATGCATATACGTAATACAAGTCCAATTAAACTCATTGTCTCCCCACCCAGTTTGGGTAAGATAATCTTAACATTTATATGGAAGAGCGATGTCTAGGAGATGCTAAGAAAATTACAAAAATAAAGATAGAGATTTGCCTTTTCAGATGTTAAATATATTTAAAATCACAGTAGTAAAAGCTTGACATTGGGATAGAAGTAAATCAATAGATAATTGGAACAGAGCAGAATTCAGAAGTAGATTCCAGATACATGGTAATTTAGTATATGACAGAAGCAGTATTTCAGGTCAGTGAGAAAAGGACGGTATTTTTTAAGTAAGTGGTTATGACATAACTGATTAACCATCTGGATAAAAGTAAAGATGGATTCTTATCTCATACTATACATAAAAATACCTTCCAGATAGGTTATAGATAGAAGTTTAAAAAAAAAAAAAAACAAAGATGGTGGAACAGTTTTATACTTGTCTATAAGCTAAAGTTTGGGAATAACTTTAAAACCAAGACAAAACCATGATGCCATAAAAACATCGTGTGGGGTAAAAGATAACCACATGTACAAGTTGCAAGACAAAGAGATTAGGAGAAAACGTGTCAGAAATATGACAGATAAGGATTACTATCTCTACAGAGCGCTCTTGAAAACTGATAAGAAAAATACACACAGAGCAGAAAAAACTGTTCGAGAATAGGAATATGAGATTCACAGAAGGGCAAAGCAAATAGTGGGTGAAACGTCTCTTTCTTTACATCTCCGGTCTGAGAAGTTCTCCTTGTCTGGCATGTCAGAGGGTGAGTTCATGTAAGGCTCGAGGATGGATGGAGAGGGTATGGAAACAACGACGTGGTTCCTGAATCTTCTTCTTCCCCACACAGACTACAGTGACTGTGGCGGGAAGCTTCCCTCCCAGGCGCGCGGAGTGGGAGTGCGCGGTGAAGAGCGCGGACACGGGCAGGCAGCTCTGTAGGGGTAAAAGTCCACCAAGCAAGCCCTGCACCTGCAGCATTCCCACGAGAGCGACCTACAAAGGTAGGTGGACTTTTGGCTGTTTTTTTTGTTTGTTTGTTTGTAAGTGAAGAAAGCAAGAGAACCTCCTGAACACAGATGGCCCAGGAAGCAAGTTGAATGGGAGGGAGTATGTCTAGCCTCCCTCCCCCATAGACTCAGTCTTTGCCTACCTCCCGCTCTACCTCCCCCCCCCACACTTGGCTGCTCCCCTTGGCTCTCCCTCCTTCTAGGACTCCAGCATCCCCCCTCTTCCGTGTGAGTGGAGGATGACAGCAGAAGAGGGTGCTGGAGACACCCATGGGGAAAAGCTAGAGACCATTGGGCTGACCCTACCCAAAGGGCTCAGGTAATTCAGAGATCGGAAAAGCTGGGAACACCCTGGACAAGATGAGAAAATAGAACAGCTAATGTTCTATCATCTTAACATCATTGTATCCATTCAGAAAGGAAGTATTTTTCGAATATCTACTATGACCCGGGCACTGTGCTAGGTGCTGGGGATATGGTGACCGAAAGAGGCAGCTGGGGGTGGAGACAAGTAGACAACTTGTTACAGTGCAGTTGTGTGAATGCACAGAGAACCGTGGGAAGCGGAGGAAAGGGGCACCTAACTAACTGAACCTGGGCAGTGGCTGATGGAATGAGGAAATCTTCCTGGAGGATGAACAGAGGGGAGCCACAGAAAAGGGGGAAGAGTGTTCCAGGCAGAGGCCAACTATTATGATGGCTAGTAAGAGAGAAAAGCCAAAAGAGCCAAAAGAGGTTCTATGTGGTTCAGGCAAATGGGGTAGGGACAGATGGAAAGCAGAATGATAGAAAATAGACACCAAAGAAGGCACACAGTCTGGTGTAAAGAGCCATTTACAATCAATAAATTTTTGTTGAATGAATGAATGAGTGGCCACAGGTGGAGGATATCTAGAAAAGGAAAGGAGTGAGCTGTGAAAAATCAGATAGAAGAAAAGCCGCTGGGGTGATCCCGGTGGGGGGGACCGTGAGAGAGGGTGCGGAGACAGACAGGGATGGAGAGAAGTGGACAGATTCCAGAGATAGCTAGGAGTTATTGTGGACACACTCATGAATCTCCGTGGGCAAGAAAGACGAGAAGTAGGGTCACATCTTTGGTACAGGCCTCCTAACATGGGACAAGATCATGATGGAATGAAGTTTTGGGGTGAGAGCTGGTGTTACTCAGTTAATCCCAAATCTCTCCGAAGGGAATTTAGTGCACCAGACGAAAGCCCCAAACTTAAAAAAATGCCTCTCAGCCTCTGGGCTCTTGGTGACTGTTTGGGATCAGATAGCTTGGAAAATGATTCCAGTTCTCCATTTTTCTTTGTTTACACTATGCAGCCTTTGTGATACGCTTCTAGTTAAATTTGGTCGTTATAATGCAGATCTTACGCATATATAAAATCTGTTTTTCAAGTATTTGCGATCACCTTGTAAAGCTCTTTGGTTGCATTTACAGCTCTATCCATTGCACCTGACCTCTGCCTGCCTTTTTCTTGGAATGCCTTGCATATTCTCAGCCAGCAAACTCACTCCTGTCCCACCTCCTGTACTCACCCAGCCCATGGTCATTGCCAACCCCCTGTCCGTGCCCTCACCCCTTTCATCAAATCCTGTTGCACTTCTGCTCTGAAACATTGGAGGAAGAGTCACTTCCTTCGTAACAGTCCAGGCTGTTCGGGCACCCCTCACAGTCCCCACAGGCACCCCCATCTTGGTAGGCAGGTGCTACGTGGAACTCAGACCACTCATGGGCTGTTTCCTTGAGTATCCGTCCTGTCATTGTTGGGTTTTTCCACCTAAGCCATTTAATCTCTCATAGAATCACTGTAAATGCTACCAGAGCAGAGATCAAATATATTCGTTTCCTTGGGATATTTCCCAGTAGTGTTTTGTGCACAGCTGACATGAAGAAAAGTGCAACTTTTCCTGGTGTTCATCACTGAACCTTGTAGATTCCACTGAAATGTGTTTTCCCTGGGAGTCTTTCCGTGCTTCCTGTCTGTATGTCCGTTCTACCAACATTTACAAGTGGCTGTGCCAATACTCTTGCCGGGAGGTCACTCCAGCCCTCGGACCTCCGGGTCTTTGCAGCCGGGGGTTATCCTTTCCCACATAACCACTTTATGTGGACAGAGTTATGTGTGGCATCCTGACTTCCAGAATGAATTCTACTGCTGTAGAGAAGTGTCTGAAGGTAAGGGCTCTCAGACTTTGGGAATCATACACTAATAAAAGTTCACGAAGAAAAGTAAGGAGTGCCAACCAACTTACGCCAACTTCTTATTTGGCCAAGTGAAGGCTTTTATTTTCAAAGGCTCAGCCTTTGTCTCCATTAACTCAGAAAAGGAAGACAGTATCCTACCAACCAGATGTCAGTGAAAAACTCACAGAGGAGCACTGGTCCCTGGACACAGTGGGCTTTGAGGGGGCCACTCCGGGCTGTGACACCCAGCCCCAGCTGTATACAGTCACGTCATGGGGGAACATGCCCCACCACAGAGTCCCAGAGGCTCTCGACGTGTGTTACCTCAGGGTATCAAGGAGCATGGCCCTAGGATCTGTTTTCATCTGTTTCTCAACTGATTCTGACACACCACAGGGTTGGGGAATCGCCTTGGATACAATATAGAAGTTAAGGACATACATGAACGATGACATTTCTCCAATGCTGATTGAGCATGGTTTTTATCTTTCTTGTTACTTTATTCTTTTGAGGGGTTTCTACCCAGTGAGTATGTTTTCCAAAGCAAATAAGAGAACTTTCTATCATAGATTTGGCAACAGTTGACTCTAAGAGGCTCATGGAAGCCGGCCCATGGGAGACACACTTCGAGTCTGTTGGGCAAAAATCGGTAGTGTGGATGTTGCTGAAGCTACAGGATTTTCGTCTCTAACATTCTGGTTAGCATGTTCTAGGCAGTTCTTGCTCGGTGACTTGTTTTATTCTTATGCTGTGGCCAATTACAAGCTGAGATAGTGATCCCGGGGAGAGGATGAGATGTAAATGGGCTGTAAAATGGCTTTTTCCTAGTGATTATCCATGGGAGGCTTGGAACGCGAGGTGGGCCCGGGTCTGTTTGGAGGCTTGTGCTGTGCACTTTGGCTGCCTGATGTGAATGGCCCACGGGAAGGAACCACATACTGATTGAAATGCTGGCAAGCAGCTGGCACAGCCCCACCCTCTATGCAAAGGAGGCAAAAATATTTATTTTTTGCATTTACAGCTTTGCTTGACGATAGTGGGACTCCACCGTAAATGACATTTTTTTCCCCTTTGCTCCAGATGTTTTGGTTGTCAACGTGACATTCTCCGTCGGTTCTTGGCGTTTATCAAAAAGATTCAACTTTACCAACTGCTCATCATTAAGAGAGTAAGATTTTATTTGAAATTTAAATATTCTGTCATTGGTTTTAATTTATTTATTTGCTTTACGCCTCCATCTCCTCCGTAAAGAACTCTTTTGTGGGGTAGAACTTTCTACAGTGCCTTTTGGAGCATGGCCTAACGGGAGATGGGGGGCCCCTGAGCTCATCACCTGTGTTGTTCAAGCCCTAATAAGGAAGGTGAAGCAGCTGAGGAGAAAAACTGGGCGTAAGTGATCCTACCAACAGGGAAATACGTTTCCCTCAGACCAAGAGGCGCCTTGGAGTGAGTCCAGGGAGGGGCTTGGTGGGAGGGGTGCTGCCGCAGTGTCCTCCCCTGATCTGAAGGACGGCTTTGGGAACTTGAGTCAAGGGAGAGGGTGGGAGCATGAGGCAAGGGAAGTCATCAAGGAGGAGGACCAGATGAAATCTCTTTCATCGAAAGACCGTGTTCATTCCCACCCCCCACCGCCAACTTTTCATACCACCTTTGGCCGTGTTGGGCTACGTACCCTCCTCCCCCCGAGGTAGGGCCACACCTCACTTCTTGCTTCTAAAGCAGAGAGAAGACAGGGAGGAAATGTGTTTCTCAGATTCCTGATTTTCCAGTTGAAAGATGGGTTGGAGGTTCCCATGGAAACAACAGGAAGCTGTATTATTAGTGATTCTATAGTTCATTCAGTCGTTTGATTGACCGACTCTGTGGGTATCGAATGCGAGTTTCTTTTGGCCTGGCCTGAGAACCACTGTTGCTGGGGGGCAGGGGGGATGAGTTCAGGCTCCAAACAGAGTCAGAGGGCCTCTCTACTGCTAGCCGAGCAGGAGTGCCGGGACCCCATTTTCACCACTGTGGCACTCTTAAGGAGGGATCAAGTTCGGTTATTTCTAATAAACTGGTTGCATTTGGGGAGGGGGAAGAAGCCAGGCTTGGAACAGAAAGCCTCAGAAGTCTGTGAAAATGGGGAAAAAGGGGGGAGAGGTTACAAAGAGTTTGATGGCGCAATGAGAGCTGAAACATACAGCAGGTACCCCTTCCCCCGTGTAGAGGCCAGGAGGAAGGAGGTGACTGGCCCCCGTCCCACAGCTAGGTCATTAAGGACCAGCTGCTCAGACCCGCAGTCCCCCGGGAGGACTGACCTTGAGTACCTACTTCTCTTTGGAAGGGGCTCAGTACAGGACCCACTCTTGAGGGGCCGTGATGGGAATGCAAATCACAAGCCTGCTTCGAGCGCACTTAGGTGGCTGGATACACACTTCAGGGAGCCCGAGTTTCCTTCTCCCATCGAAGCGGCCATTTCTCTAGATCAGAGTCACAGAACACTTTGGCTTTCTTTTTTTTTTTTTTTTTTTCTGAAGACCTTAAAATACGAAGCGTGTCCCCTCTCCCTGCACTGGCTATCCTGCAGTCCCGGTTGACCTCCTGCAGCTGTGTTTCCAGACCAACCTCAGTTTCTGTTTCTATTGTTCCTTCAACTCGGATTTTCCTATGACGAGCTTCTCAGGTCCTCTGCTGTTAATCCCCACGTGATGGGTTATTTGATGAGTAGTAGATGCAATTCTTCCTTAATTTGATTAAAATCAAATTCTGACACCCCCTTCCCTTTACTTGCCAGGCGATACTTACGGTCTCGCATCTCCTGGGCAGTTGAGGGGTGTCTCCACTCCAGCGAGTGAGGGTGTTCTGATCTCAGGGTGCAGACGGGGAGGTCGGTCTCCAGAGGGGAACTTACCTGAGGGTGGACAAACAGCAGAACCAAAATCAGAAACAGAGCCCGTGGGTTCTTGTTATCTACCAGCGCAGCAGGTGATCCCTAGCTTCCAGTTTCCATAGCAACAGCCCTGCAGGTGTGATGACAGTCCATCAGCCCCGGGGGCTGCCCAGAGCAGGCACAAAGTCAGTGCTGTAGCCTAGCCTCAGAGGACCGTCCTCTCTCCCCAAGGGTGGGGGGGTTCATCAGTCTGTCCAGATTTGGGGTTACCCCCGTTTTTTAAATGCTTGCACCCCGCATCATAGAGGGAATTTCTAGGTTATGGACGTTTTCCTAAAAATGCAGGAATTAAGTTGGTTTTCCGTGTTGCCAGGTGTCCAGTGTGTATTGGAACTGGCTGTGCTTGGTGTAAAAGTGAGAGGAAGTGTATCCATCCCTTTACAGCTTGTGACCCTTCTGATTACAAGCGAAGCCAGGTAAAGTACCATTTTTTGGTGTTACAAGGTTTAACCAAAAAATAAATGTTTGTGGGGCACCTGGGTGGCTCAGTGGGTTAGGCCTCTCCCTTCTGTTCAGGTCATGATCTCAGGGTCCTGGGCTCAAGCCCCGCATCAGGCTCTCTGCTCAGCAGGGAGCCTACTTTCCCCTCTCTCTCTCTGTCTGGCTCTCTGCCTACTTGTGATCTCTCTGTCAAATAAATAAAATCTTTTAAAAAAAAAAAATAAATGTTTGTGACCCCCCCCCCCAGTCCCAGTCTGTCTTTCGTGTTTGTTTCAAACTCTAAGTGTCCCATCTGTTTGGGTGTTGAAGGGCTATTCTTCATTCCAGGAGCACTGTCCAGTCGCTGTGGAGAAACGGACACCACCCGAGACAGCAGGAGGAGGAAGAGTCACAGAGAATAGGAGTAATAAGACCCATTCCGGCTTGCAGGTCAGACGTGGTTTGGGACTCCTAATGGAAAAAATTCCCCTTTTGAATGACAATAACAACTCCTCCCACTTTGAGCTCCTTTTGACAATGCCCTGTTTTACTTTCCACCAAAATTCCCTTTTTTACCTTCGATTTTTAACCAAGTTTCACTTAATTGGCTCAATACATCAAAGGCTGTGCACTCACATAAAAGAAATTAAAATTCTGTAATTATGAAAAATGATATCGTTCCAGTAGGAGTAAAATCTTCAAGGTGACTTGGCAGCTCACTCTGGGGGAGTTAGAAGGCAGCAGAGAGCGCACAGTACTGAGGGGATTTCAGTTCGACACATTGTGGTGACTTTCCTGGGGCTTATTGGGGTGAAGGGAGTCTATGCAAAATATACCAACTAACTTCCTTCAGATTGCCTCTCTTTACTTTGCAGAGGTGACATGACCCATAGTTAATTGTGTCAAAACAAAGAGTTGTTTCTTATGACATACACTTTTCCCCAAAATTTTCTTCATGGAAAAATATTTTCCATCAAATTTTCTTAGAAATTCCATGGATTTCTTGGAAATTCTTGCAAATCACCAAGTTCAACCAGCAGACATGTTTGAAAAGTAAGGATAGGACAATGTGAACGTTCTAGTGGTTGTGCCCAGTGGCTGACTTCTCTGAGCCAACAGGAGTTAATTGAGCATGTACTAGGTGGTGACAAACAGAAAAGGATAGGTTCTTGCCCTTATGAATCTGGAGGTCTAGCAGGGGCAGACAAATTAAAACACCACATTTCTTTTTCTAAAAAAAAAAAAGACTTTGTTTTCTATTTCATGACTAATCTATGGTTTTGATTTATCCATTTGCTGTTATTTAAGGTCAAGTGCCAATATAGTAGATAAGTAGCACATTTTTCATCGCTACTAAAAGTTGATAATAACTTCCGGTGAATAACTACCAGGCAGAGGGACTGTGAATCAAAATGGATTACGAAGTTAATTAAAGGCATTAGAAAGGCTTGGTGTGCCAATCTCTCCAGATTTGAAGTCTTTGGGGTTTTATTAAGTGGTGGGCTACTACTCTTCTCTTCCCATTAGCTCATAGAACTAAGACAGAATGACAGGTATTTGGATCAAGAACGCAGTGGCTTCTTAAAAGAGTTAAATTTCTCTTTTGTTGCTGTTTTAACTGTTTCCTTCAGTTTTAGCAAGACACACCTAACAGAATTTACCATCTTTGCCACTTCTAAGTGTACAGTTAGTGGTTTTAAGGACACGCACCCTGTTGTGGAACCATCACCACATTCCCTCTTCAGAACAGATTTCACCTTGCAAAACTGAAACTTTGTACCCATTAAAAAATAACTTCCCATTTTCTCTCCCCCCGCCCTGCCCCCCACCAGTCCCTGGCAGCCACCATTCTACTTCCTGTCTCTATGAATTTGATGACACTAGGTACTTCATCTAAGGGGAGTCATATAGGAACTGTCCTTTTGTTGACTTACTTCATTTAACATAATGCCCTCAAGGTTCATCCATATTATTAGCATGGAACACGATTTCTTCCCTCTTGAAGGTCGAAAAACATTCCACTCTGTGCATATAGTACATTTTGTTTATCCATTCATCTGTGGATGGACACTTGGGTTGCTTCTACTTTTTGGCGATTGTAAATAATGCTACTATAAACATGGGTGTACAGATACCTCTTGAAAACCCTGTTTTGATTCTTTAGGAAATATATCCAAAAGGGGACTTGCCAAATTGTATGGTATTTTTAATTTTGGGGGGAATGCCGTGCTATTTTTCATGGTGTTCTGCCATGTTACATTCCCACCAACAGTGTACAAGCATTCCAGTTTCTCCACATCCTTCTAAGTCTTGTGATTTTTGTGGTTGTTTTTAATGGTCACCATTCCAAGTGGGTATAAGGTGGTATTTCATTGTGGATTTGAGTAATTTTCCCTAAAGATTAGTGATACTGAGCATCTTTTCATGTGCTTATTGGCCATTTGTGTTTCTTCTTTGGAGAAATGTCTGTTCAAGTTCTTTGCCCATTTTTCAATCAGGTTGTTTTGTTGTTGTTGATTTATCATAGTTCTTTATATATTCTGGATATCAACCCTTTATCAGATACATGATTTGCAAATGTTTTCTCCCATTCTATAGGTTGCCCTTTCATTCTGTGGATTGTAGACTTCGATGCACAGAAGTTCTTAATTTTGATGAAGTCCAGTTTTACTTTTTTTTTTTTTTTTTATTTGTTGCCCATGCTTTTGGTGTCCTATCCAATCATTGCCAAATCCAATGTCATGAAGCTTTTTGCCCATGTTTTCTTCTAAGAGTCTTAAAGTTTTATTCTTACTTTAGATCTTTGGTCCATTTTTAGTTAATTTTCATATATGGCATAGAGTAAGGATCCAACTTCATTCTTTTCCAGGTGGATATCCAGTTTTCCCAACACCACTTGTTGAAAGACTGGCTTTTTCCCATTTAACGGTCTTGGCACCCTTATCAAAAATCATTTCATCAGATATGCAAGGTTTTACTTCTGGGCCATCTGTTCTGTTCTGCTGGTCTATATGTCTGTCTTTATACCCATCTCACACTGTTTTCATTACTGTAGCTTTGTAATAAGTTTTGAAATCACAAAGTGTGAGTCCTTCAACTTTATTTGTCTTTTTCTAGACTGTTTGGGAAAAAGTTAAATTTTATTTTGAGGTAATTATAGATTACATGTACTTTTAAGAAAATACTACAGAGAAATCTTCCATATCTTTTGCCCAGTTTCCATCAGTTGTAACATCTTGCAAAACCATCACACAATATCACAACCAAGAAATTGACAGGGATAACAGTCAAATACAGAGCAGCTCTATCATCATACCCCCTTTCCTCCTCCCTCTCACTCCCCATTTCTAGCCCCTCGTGTCTACTAATCTGTACTCCATTTCTAGAATTTTATAATTTCAAGGAGGCTGTATAAATGGAATCATCCCGACATGCCCTTTTGGGATTGGCCTTTTTAACTCAACATAATTCTCTGGAAATTCATCCAAGTTCTTTTACAGATCAATAGTGTGTTCCTTTTTTATTGCTGAGTGGTAATCCAAGCAATGACTTTTTAAAAATTTCTTCTATATTAGTGTCTTCCTGTGCCTTTTGACCTTTGACACTGGGCCGTTAAAAGAACTGGCTGGGGGACGCCTGGGTGGCTCAGTTGGTTAAGCGGCTGCCTTCAGCTCAGGTCATGATCCCAGCGTCCTGGGATCGAGTCCCACATCGGGCTCCTTGCTTGGCGGGGAGCCTGCTTCTCCCTCTGCCTCTGCCTGCCACTCTGTCTGCCTATGCTTGCTCTCGCTTCTCTCTCTATGACAAATAAATAAAATAAAATCTTAAAAAAAAAAAAAAAAAAAAAGAACTGGCTGGGTTACCAAGAGGGCAGAGTGAGGCTGAACACAACTGGGAGCCCAGGCGCATCTCCAGGGCTGCTATGTGAATAACCCTTCTTAGTCTGGAGAAAGGTATTTTGTTGATACTGGAATGTTTCCTTTAAATATATGGCTCAGGGCAGAATCTCAATTTAGGATCATAGGGAATGGCGTAGTATTGGTCCCAGGAGGGATTTCTCCTGCTCTGCCATATACGACTGTCTTTTGTTATCCTGGGGATGTGTAACCCCACATTTCCAGTTTGGGTCCTGTGTTAGCCTTGATTGAAGTACTGAACGCTCTTCCTAGCAGAGAAGCCACTGAGAGCTCTCCCTCCATACATCTTTCTGCATCACCCCTGTACCGAGTGCTTCCCGTGGGCCGGGCACTGGAGACAGGAGATGGCAACGGTGCAGACATGTTCTTTGGCTTCATGACGCTGAACTATAGTTGACGCTTCCTACAGGTGTCGTTTTGAGCATCTGGTTGATGCCATTATATCGAGCTTCGTAGCTGTAATGAGGAGGGCACAGATGAATCCAGTGCATGTCTTGCCATCAGTCTCAAGAATCTTGTACATGAGTACATAAGAAAGAATATAAAATAAAAATATTAGCATAGGAGAAGCACCAGAAAGTATGCCAACTCAGAGAGCCTGGCTGTGCCCACAGCCTTGGCTCAGTTGTTCCTGTTTATTGATGCCCAGTGCCTGGCAGCTGACGGCACTGAATCAGTGTGGTTGGTGAAGGTTTTGATGGACAGATGGATTGATGGACAGAGATGGAACTTTAGCCAACCGCTGAGGGACGAATCACATGGAGACAGAGGACTGTGTGTTCTCAGCAGAGCAGCTAGTGTTAGCAAAAGCATAATGGGTCACCAGAAAATTCCAGGGCATCCATACCTGGGGTCCAGAAGACCCCAGGTAATTCAGTCTGACCAGAGATGGGTGCAGGAAATCCAGGGACACAGGGCTGACATGACCCAGTAGCCGGCATCTGTGGGGCCTTCCACATCAGGCCGAGGAGCCTGGCTTTTGTTCTCCAACAGCTGCAGAATGCTACTCGAGACATTTATCTTTTAAGCTGGGAATTGGCTCATCCAACGACGTGGCACTTAGGAGACAGGGTTCCTGGTTCAGGCTCGGGTTGGGCCTCCTGCTGTCATGCTGGTCCATGCACCTATCCCTAGTCCCTTTACCCAAGCTACAAAAACGGTCCTGTATCGGGGAGGGGGCTGCCTTAAGGAAAGGCATCACCACAACAGGGAAGTGAACTCCAAACCCTATGTTTGCCCTTTGGCTGAGAAGTGTTTTTAGCTGTGGAAGCCAGTCTCTCCCAGGGGGTTGGCCCCGGGGACCCTGCACTCACTTCTCTTCCTTTTCTTAACAGTCTCCCACCTGCTGAGAGAAGCGCTGGCTGCTCTCCCTTTCCTGTTCTCACGGAAAGGTTGTGAAGGTCTATGAGATGATGTTCTAATATTTGCTACTCTTCGCTGTCTGCTTATCTCGGTCGGGTGGAAACACGCCCTACCAAGCCATGTCTCCTGCTCCCGAGCATTCACCTGCATTCCCCATGTTCTTTCTTTGTCTTCCTCGCCCCTCCTCTTCTCGTCCTCCGCCACTTCTGAACGTGCATTCTAATTTCTCACAGGCAGTTCGAATCGACTCCTTCACAGACCTTGCCTTTAGCAGCGAGATGAAGTTTAGGACCTACCTTGTTGCGTGGCTTCTGTGGGCGCAGCGGTGGACTCCGTGCCGTTGAAGGCACCGGCAAGTGTTTATTGATCCAGTTATTGAAACTGTGTTTATTGAGCACACTGTGTGCCAGACGGGGGGGGCAAAACGTGTGCCTTCAAGGAACTTGCATTGCAGCACTTACAATATATTGGAGGAAATAAAATGCATTTTCGTGAAGCGGTTCAGTGCGTGCAGCAGAAGGAATAAGAAGGACCGCCCGGCTGTACTAGCTTGCACGGTGGGGACCCACAGTTGCTGAGCCTGTGCTGTGTCCTGAACTCAGAGTAGCTCTTTGAGTGAGCTCACAGTGTCCCCATTTTACAGACAGAGAGCTGTTGGCGTGCGGAGGATAGGTAGCTAGTAAATGATAGTCAGGAGCTCTGAACACAGGCAGTTCTGATGCCGGAGCCTACAGTTTTAACCACTACGCTACTCTGTAGGACCTCGAAGGAGGGAAACAAGCATGAAATGACGTCGTGTTCATGATAAGAGTCAGTCTGGAGGGGAGAAAACTAACACTGGCTTCTCTTGGCATTTAACCGGCAGAGCCTGGCCCGTCTATGGCACAAACATGGGTGGGCTGAAGACCTCCAGCCAGGGCCCCCAGAGAGGGGAGGCTGGGGTGTGGTGAGAGTAGAGGGAGCCGCCCCCAGCAAAACTGGTTTCTTCTCCAGGACTACGAGAGCCGAAGAGGCCCAAGGTGGAAAACTGAGGCCCAGAGGAGACTGGAATGGCACGAGCGTCATGCTGGAGTCGAAACCCAGCAGAGGGGTGGATTTGGAGAGGTTGAGTCTAATTTACAGTCAGGCCTCTCTCTAGGCGTGGAGCTGCCCACCCTGGTCCCGGAGTCACCCAAGCCAGTTCTGAGTTGCCACACTCAGAAGGTTAGCGGCCAAGAGTGACTACTATGGGGACTGGTCTTGGCAGCCCCTCTTGGAGCCGTATCAGCCTCCCTGTAGAGTCCCCATGTCAGAGAAGCGAGCCTTGATCTCCTAGCCCAGGACCTTGGTCTGTCATCTTCTGGTCTATCTCAGTTGTCCTTCTGACTGTTGGTATGTCCCGGGACCACTGGGGATTGGAGGTTACGTCCCAAGTTTCCTGGGGCCTGTCCCAGGGCTGCCGGGAGGGAGCGTGACCTCGTTGTTCTCGCTAGTGCTCTCCTTTTGCTTTGGCAGGACTGTATTTTCTTTCAGGATCTCACCTCCTTTTATACCTCCCCATTCCCGCTGCCGGTCACCGCTTTTTTTCAGTTTCTCCATTTCATGAATACATTACTTCTGTCCTTCTCAGTCATTAATAAAGATGTTAAATAATTCTGAACCAAATATTCACCCCTGTCGAGCCCTACAGGACATTTTCCTTTAATTAGTTGTGCTACCTTTCATCTCTCTAATGTCCTTTGGTTTCAGATTTCCAGCTGGTTTTGAATCCATGTGACTTTTCATCCAGTCCCGTTTGAACTAATTTCGCCAGTGAAACTCTAAGAGACGTTTTTCTGAGCGTCGATTTGGGTCCAGGCCTACCGAGAGCTTGGCTATATTCAGATTTTTTTTAAACAGATTAATAGAGCACAATTTGGTCTTAATAAATGGAGCCTTCGTAATGCACCTCTTTCCGATGTTCTTTTCAATCATGGCAGTAGTTTCTCCATTAATGTCACGGTAATTTGAATTGTGTTGACGTCAGACTCCACAAAACGTACTCTGTCAGAAGCGACCCTCTCAGACCTTTCCAGAGATAGCTAGTCTTAAGGGCTGTGCTGTTTCCAATATTCCACAGGGACTTCGCTTTAAGAAAATAAAAACAAATGGGGATTCTGTAATCACCTAATTAACCAGTTTCTAATGTGCTTTCATATACAAAATGGGGAGTAATTTCAAACCCGGGAGCGACCAGAGTTCATAGTGTTTTATTAAATAATTTAAACTTGGGCAGCCATTTAAAAAGCGTTCTTCTGTCTTTAAAATGTAACTGACAAGAAGTGGACTGTTCTGAGGTTAATTGCCGAACAACGCGGGTTGTGAAGGTTACCGTCAGGGGTATTTGGATTTGGCGTATGGAAATCCTTGGTCCTAAGACGAGGGTGGAGTCCTACTGTATGGCTGGAAGAAAGCATCTCTTTGTATCAAACTAGATTCTGTTTTTATATTAACCCGTTCTGTGTGTCAGCTCCAGGGGCCCACGACTTCCTACCGGGCTGTGAGATTAACTCTTGATTAAAATATAAAAATAGGTTTAAAGTAAGTGTGTGAAACATTTGTCAGGAGGTCATTCTTTGCCTTCTGTCTGTACAGGATTTTTAAAACCTTTATCAGTAAAAATAGAAAATGCTATATTTCTAAGAATTGTTACAGCCCATGGTACAGCCATATAGCTACCCCCATTTTTTTTTTATACCTGCATAGTGTATTCGATGAGGTCCTCTTGCTAGCTCTTTAACTCACTTATTAAGAGAGGTTCTCCAAGCAAACAAAGGGCAACTAATCTGACCCTCTTTGCAAACAGACTAGAAGCATCTGCTTTCAGGAGATACACCGGGGCTGGATTTCATCCTAGACCGCCGATGGAAACTTCTCTAAACAATAAGGTTTAAAAATAAAATCCTTTTGAAGTAGCAGGGCTCTCTCTGCTCAGGGAGAAATAAAAAGTTAATAAGGTAATGTGGTGGGTCCTCCGATGGCATTTACAGAACCGTTTAAGGAGCAAAATACAACCCCCCAAAATACATATATATTTTTTTTACATTAGTTATAAGGTTCTTTTTATCCTCTCCCAAGGGTAGAGAAGTAGCATTTCTTTAGGGTGTGTGAGACTCTGGTTGGAGCAGATATCCCAGTATACATACAGGAATCCAGAAGGGCTGTCCAGAAAGAAACGTGGAGATTGTGGCAGACTTGGGCGAAAATGTGAGTCTTCGTTGGGATTAACATATAACAAAACACAGGCTATCTTGCCACCCTAAGGCGGCAGCAGACTTCCCCTGTGCAAGGGCTGGCATGTTTCTTCTCCAAAGAGCCAGATGGTGTAAGGTTTAGGCTTCGTGAGCTCCGTGGTTTCTGCCACAGATACTCCCCGCTGTAGCGCAAAGCAGCCACAGGCGAGCCATCATTGAATGGGGTGGACACTAAAATGGGCATTTCATGTATTTTCACATGTCATGGAACATTATTACTTCTTTGACATTTCTTTCATGGGTCATACAAAGGCAGGCGATGGGCTGGATTTGGCTTACTACAGGCAGATCCACTAGTCAGCCAACTCCTGCTCTGGTGCCCACAGAGATCATGTGCCCCCACGACACCTGCTGCAGTTCTGGGGACCCCTACATGCTCAATACATATGCGTTCACTTAGCTGTCACCGTGTCAGAGTGAAGAGTAAGCCGTTAGCCATAGAGCACACACTTGACATTTGCAAGGGATTTATCTTGAAGTCTTTGCTAATCCCCCTACTCCAAGTACCACTCCTGCAGCTAATTTCCCCCATAAAGTGCAGTCAAGTATAACAGAGTAATTAAAGTGACCCTTTCAGACCCTTCGTGATTCTATAAATATGGGGCGAAAGTCCTCCACTAAGTGATTAAAATAAATTCTGCCACGGAAATCAATTCTCTGCCACATGACATCATTGCTGGGATGACACAAAGGATGAATTTACCTCAACCCACAGAACCAATCCATAGTGCTAATGAGTGTTGGTGACCGCTCTGTCATATAGCACCTGTGTTTGCCAAGGAGCAGAATCACACCTCCCTCTCAGCAGGAGGCTCCGCCGGAACAGCCCCAAAAGTCCACCGTGACAAGCATCACACCTATAAAGGAGCGGGGAACAGGAGGCTGCTTCAGGAAGCAGGTGGTAGGCAGGTGTTGGGCGTGACTGATGCTCTCCCAGTGCCATTGGTGGCCTCTTTCTGGATTGGGTCCTCCACATGGATACACTGGCATTGATGGCTTAGCCGAATTTCACATGACTCTGTGTCTCTAGCCTGGAGGTTGTTTTCAAACATCAACTGTGCGAGTATGAAACGCATGCTAGAGATCTGCTGTACTTTGTATTGGCCAGAATCAGAACTCTCTGTCCTGTTCTGATCACCCTGTCATAGAAGAACACAGACACGCGGGAAATGGTCTATACGAAAGAACGACCAAATGATCAAGACGATAGATGGTAGCATCTGTAGGAGAAAAGTGAAAGAAATCAGAATTGTCTCATCTTTGAAAGGGAAAGTGATTCTGCCATCACATGAAGGCCTTTTTCTTTTAAGGAGAATTTGTCATTTTTTTTCCTTACCTGTGTGGAACCCTTCTTTTTTTTTTTAGATTTTATTTATTTATTCATTCATTCATTCATTCGAGAGAAAGAGAGAGAAAGAGCATGAGTGGGGGGAGAGGAAGAGAGAGAATCCCAAGCAGATTCTACGCCGAGTGCAGAGTCTAACCCGGGGCTCCATCCCATGACCCCGAGACCGTGACCCGACCCAAAACCAAGAGTCAGACTTTGGAGGAAATTTTGATTAGACATTGCAAACAGAGAAGTAAGGTGTCTACGCGTACATGGATGGGTACCGTGGAGAAGACACAATTGACCACACCAGTTTGGCTTCTGACTATTGGATATTAGGTGGCGGATTGGGTTGATTTTCAAATAGCCCAACTGAGACAAACAAAAAATAGGCACTGCTTTCTAGGGCATTAAGTTTATCCAGAATGACATTTATTCCAGCTTAATGATAACGCTTCTTGGCCTAGCTTCAGCGGACGCCTTGTCTTTCCTTTCATGTTGTTGGATGGGGAGCCGTAAGGCACTGAGCATTTGCAAGACTCTGATGAGATCTCACCCTTCAGACAGAATGTCAGACTCTTCAACTGTATTTTCAACTGTCTTGTGAGACGAAGACTAATTGGTTTGACCTCATGCTGTCGCATGTTGAGAGACATGAATCTTCAGCACTCTTCCTTGAATTCATTGATTTCATTAAACACTGTCTGCTTGTGTTTGCAAAATGTCGTAATTTCCCAGTGATTTCTTCGAACAGCAGCACATAAACAGATTTTTTGGAACAATGCCATTTCTTAGCTTTGATCTTGTGTGTGAATCTTTATTTCCAACAGGTCTTTTACATTAAGTCCATTGAGCCACGGAAGATATCGACTTTAGGGAAAAGCAACGTGATCGTCACGGGGGCAAACTTTACCCAGGCATCCAAAATTACTATGATCCTGAAAGGAACCAGTACTTGCGAGAAGGATGTGTGAGTTGACATAATAGTCATTTATCCTTGATAATATAGTAAAAAGCTCAACCTTCTGCCAGAGGCATATCATGGTGATTACGATCTTCTCAAAGTATTGCCATGTGCCAAAATAGGCCATTGGTCTGCATATTTGATAAGACATAATTTCAAGAAGGAGAATAATTTAAACACCACACTTGAAGTTAATTGTGAGAGAATCTGTTCCCTCTTACCCCCAAAACCTCAGAACACACTAATTTTAGGGCCTTGCCTATTTGAGGTCTTAATTCATATCCATTAATAAAATCAAGTGTTTTGGATAACAAACATGATCTTGAAAATGATCCCCTTAGGAAATCAGTTGCATTCTTAGGAATTTGAATAAAATAGAACAGCTCTTCCAATGTATCACCCAAAGTTGAAAAAAGAAGCTTCCTGATCTGTTTTATTCATTATAGCCTTCTCATCATTGGATTGGTGTCAGGCTACATGAACTAAATGGAACATATGTTAGTAGTTAAAGAAAAAAAGACCAAACTCCCCAACACAGATATCTGGTCAGTGTACCGTTTGAACATCATTATTTCTGGGATTTCTTTTCGCCTAACTCATCCTTTCAGTGAAACTTTGAGAGAGAAAATAATTTTTCAGTGTCTCCCCAACATTCTTGTGCAAATGTTACCCCCCAAGAGAGAAATCATAATAATAACTCAATAGATAATTTGAGTTTTCTGCTTGTTAGCTTTTATAACTTTGAGTTAAATTGAAGTAAAAGACATCCACAATCTCTATGAAGTATAACACTGAGCTCGTTCGCATCGTGGAAATGCATAGGAGCCAACGTGTTGAAGCATGATGTTTTGGTTTTTAACTACTACAGCAGATTTGTATGGCATTTTAATCTGCCATACTTATTTACTGAATTTTCTGTTTTAATTCATTTGCTGCATATCACTGCCATCCTCTTCCCCCACCCCGCAGTAAATTTGGGATGTCTGTCATCTTGATGGAGAAAGCTGTTTGTGGGAGGCTTTGCTGTTTACCAGAATTATCAAGCACACATTAACGGCTATATCTATGCAGCATAGGCATTTTTGTGCCGTTGATCCCAGCTAAATACCTTATTGCAAAAATCTTTCATTTTGTGTAGCAAAATCTGTGAAGTTAGACACCTGTGTGTTCACCGAAAGGCAATCATCGTCACTGGAAAATAAGTCGGTGTTCAGAGCATTACCCTATTTTTGACTCTTTATGCTCTCATTTCAATTCCGAATGTGTCTTGAGAGACTGCAGTTATTAGATTAAATGACTCTGAGGCCTTTCTGCGTGTAGCATTTCAGTAACCACATCAGAGTGGTGAACCCAAGTTCACGAGGAGTAAACATAATACCCAGTTAATCCTATATGGGAGTTCATGCCGTAATCCCGAACTCTTTTACTATGGTATTTTTCAAATGCCTAATTATTCTGAAGGGAAAAAATACAAGAATAATAGCAGAATGACCCACATGTCTGCCTGTCTCCTTCCAAAATTTGTAAACAAGTCTGGATTTTAATGATCACCCATTTGACAATGAATTTCCTAGAGCTTGGCTCTGAATATAAAGCTTAGAATGTAAATCCGAGGAGGGTGAATGCACACTGACTCACATGCTTTTTGAATTTGCTTTTTTTTAGGATCTGTTATTACTACCTACAGGATGTGTGTGTAAGTGTTAATAATCGTGCACATATCCTCTAGTGTCAATAAAGTCACGTGTAGCCTAATTATACCGAGCGTTATTCAGCACAACCCAGTCTTAATGATTTTTTGCTTTACAGAGTCATTGTAGACATGATGTACAGAGGAAGTGCAGGCTGCAGAGGGAATATTCTAGAAGGCTTTACTTTGACCCCTGAAGGGTGTGGAGGACAGGCCCCACTGGATGTCAGAAGCACCCAGGATACTTCCAAGCAATTTCTTGTCTGCAGCTCCTTGGGAGGCAGCTTGGTTTGATGCTGATTGAACCTGGAGACCCCTAGGCCCTTGGGATGGGCTCTGGTCATGCCAGAGCATGCTATCTGCTCTCTGAATGGCAGAACCATCTATCTCTGCCTAGGATGGGGTTCTAACCTGCTCTACTGGAACTTCTCTTTTTTTTTAAGCTTTCCATCATGGAAATTTCCAGTCATACCCAAGAGAGAAGAGTACATCGAACTTCTCTGTACCCATCTTCCAGCTTCAAAACTTAGCAACATTTTGCCCATCTCATTTCATTTTTGGAGGGGAGGGAAGGATGGTGGCTGGGGTTTTTAGAACCGTGCTGCAGACCCCATATCCTTTCCCTCACACATGTCTCAGTATATGTCTCCTACAAATGAGGATAGTGCCATTCTCATGCTCAGAAAAATTAACCAGAATTCCTTAACATAACCTAGGCCCATGTCTGTGTTCCACTTTCTGTTAGGAGTTCTTAAGGGAAATGGTTATATCTCCTTGCCCCACTTCCATGGGAAATGCAAATAAAAACATACGCATGCGCAGAAGAAAGAGGAACCCTGCCCCAGGTGATGCCCACAGTGGTCAGCGGCCCCTGATGAACCAGCAGTTGCCTCCAACTGCTGCGATAGTGGGTGGGTTGTTGCAGTTCAAATAAAAGTCATACACGGTCATGTTCAGAAGTCAACTGTGCTAAGCGTCTGGGTCCTTCAAGAGTTGTTTTTCTGCCCTTTTCTAGGATCCAGGTTAGCCACGTGCTAAACGACACCCATATGAAATTCTCTTTACCATCAAGCCGGAAAGAAATGAAGGATGTGTGTATCCAGTTCGATGGCGGGAACTGTACATCTGTGGGACCCTTGTCGTACATCGCTCTGCCACATTGTTCCCTCATATACCCTGCCACCACCTGGATCAGGTGCTTTCTAGATTCATATTTTTCTGTCATTGTGTGTAAAGGGGTCATGATCTCAGGGTTGTGAGAGTGAGCCCTACATCAGGCTCCGTGCTGGGCGTGGAACCTGCTGAAGATTCCCTCTCTCCCTCTGTCCCCCTCCCCCTTGCCCCACTCTCTCTTTCTCCCTCTCTCTCAAAAAAAAAAAAAAAAAAAAAAGGAAAGAAAAGAAAGAAAGGGGTCATATGCATAAAGATCACGGATTTCACTCAACTAAAGATAGAAATAGTAGTCGTATGTAAACTCCTCTCACAGAATTCCCCTTAGGATTTATTCCTAGAAAACACACAGACACACACACACCCGACCAGTAGTTGTTCCCTTCAAAACTGCGAGCGTGTCCTGCTTTCCTCTGAGCTGTGGCTGCCAGGAAGCTCACAGCTAAGTTGTATGTTCATACTGTGGTTTCTCTTCAGATTGTATGTCTTTCACCCTTTACACTGTTCGTTCCATTGCAGTACCTACGCTTAGCCTGCATTTCTGGTACATATACATGACATCTCACTTCTGCCCGTGACACAAAGCTGCTCTCTTACATCTTTCATTTTATAACCTTTCGAATAAGCTGATTTGAATAATTCGAGGAAATATTGGGAGCTATCTAAATGAAAAGCAGTATCTGCATTTCAAAGATCCTCCCTAAGAGAGAGATTGACATTCCAAAATAAACTCTTCCAATATATTAAAAAAAATTTGTCTAGTTGAATTTAAATTCTCATTCAGATTTTGGAATATAACCCTAAAGATATTTCCATAGTAAGAGATTTCACCTAACACAGCATGAAGCTGATTTTCAAAGTACCGTCTAGATGAAAATGTAGATGAACCTTTGTTTTTAAAAGAAAAAAGAAAAAAAGAAACAGGAGAAAAACACCTCTAGTCCAGGGTTCATATTTAAGATTAAGTCAGAGGTGGATGTCAGGGTTGGTTTCTTTTCTTGGCTTGTAGGTAAATGGTCTCTTCCCTGTGTCTTCACATGGTCTTCCCTCTATGACTGTCTGTGTCCTACCCGCCTCTTTTTGTAAGGACTCCAGTCATATTACTGGATTAGGGCCCACCCCAATGACCTCATTTAATTTTTAAAGACCCTGTCTCCAAATATAAGGGATGGGGGCTTGGGACTTCAACAGTTCTGCCCCGAACAGTGGTATGAGAAAAAGTGAACTCTCCAAACCAAGCCTCTGGCATTGAACCACCTCCACTGGGGTCTAAATCCTTCCTACAAATAAACAGAAACAGTGACATGGCCCTCCCCACATGCCGTGTGTGTTTCATCTATTAACTCCGTTTATTGTCACAAAGGGAGTAGCCCCTTTAGCAGAAGAGGAAACTGAGGCATAGAGCATTCCAACGACTTGCCTGGCCTCCCAGGCATTCTGGCCCAGGCTGCTATGCGCCAAACCACCAGCATTATGCTTTGCCATCAAATAAGAGGCTTCTTTATTATTTTTTAATTGAAGTATCATCGACATATGATATTACAAGAGTTTCAGGTGCACAGCATCGTGATTTGATTAGCTTCTTAGTGTCCAGTCACCTGTGCTAATCTGAGCCCGGGACCCTGAGTTATGCTCAGGCCGGGATGTGGCTCTTAGGCAGCTCAGCCTCAATTTCTAGAAACAGCAACAGGCTGGCATGAGGCCAACTCAGCCTTTCCCCCTTGTGACTGGGTCACGGCTTCATGTCTTCCTTCTGCCCTACACAGATTGGCCTCCTCATGCTCACCTCGCGGTCTTGTCACCCTGGGCCCGGCTGGTGCACAGAGCTGACATTCCCAGGCTCCTGTCCCCTGGAATGACCTACATGAATGGGGAGGGGGGTAGATGAGGGCAGCCAGAGCTGGGGACAGCTGTTTATTTCACATCTAATGACCACTTGGCTTCTGTGCGATTATGTGCTGAGAATATGTGAAATCATTTGGCTTGGTTTTGGAGAGAATGGAGCTGTTATTTATATGGCCTACCAAATGGGAATTTATAGTTTTAATGTCATTTATAATTTTACCTTGTCCAAAATGTTCCCTATCTCCCTAAATAAAGTATAATTGGTAGGTTGGGAGTTTGATTTTGAAAATTGTTAGATTGAAGTATCTTAATATAGATTAAACAGCAATCAAACAAAATTCTGTTTAGTGAAACCTTTTCAGGGTATAGCCAATGATCTGATTATATGTGGCAACGTGACACAGCAAGGCTCCAAATTCTGTAAAAGAATTTGGGCATTTTCCTAGAATTAACGCCGGATCTGACCTGAATTTTTGTATTTATGTATCTTAAAAACTATACGTTTGTGGCCGGTATCATTAAAAAGAGTTATAGAATTGTCCCACATTTGAAATTAAAATGTATTACTTGGCTCTCACACATAACTGAGTTTTATATTAAGTGTGAATAAAGTGATAGCTTTGTTCATAAATGCAAAATGCCTGCCTGTTTACTATGAAACTCCTCTTGTTGCTTTTTTCTTTGCAGTGGTGGTCAAAATATAACCATCGTGGGCAGAAATTTTGACGTAATTGACAACTTAATCATTTCACACGAGTTAAAAGGAAACATAAATGTAAGTCTTCAGCTACCTTGTAATAATAGTAATTTTCAAGGATGATTTTGTTTTCATCACACTACCGTTCCCTTGGGGAGTATCTTTTGTTTCTATGCCTTTACAAGCTTTTACCTGTTGGGGGATATACAGCATCTGGGCTCTGAGGGCAGTAATAAGACCTGTCCTTGTGGTGCAGTATTTCCCGTTGTGGCACAGAGGAGAGAGAATGAGCTTGGTATGGCAAGGTCTGCCATTGTCGCCATGTGGGCTTTGTAGGGAGGCACTTTAAAGGGACAATGTTTAGAAATAAGTGTGAAGATGCCTGTGAGGGGTGAGCGTGTGATGGCGTTCCCATTGTGTGGACAGAGCCGAGGTTCTGAGGCCAAGTGACCTGCCCGAGTCCCCGAAATCTTGCCATGGACTCCTCCCTTTCCTGCCATTGTCTGATTTGGTCCCTTTCCTTCTGACTTGGCCTCCTCTTACCTGGCATTTTCCCCACACAGGGTTCTGGTTTCCAGCCCTTGTCCACTTGTTAGCACCAACAGGAGGCACAGAACGGCCTCGTCCCACAAAATGATGCATTTCAGATACAGGTTGGGCCTCTGAGGGCACTCCGACCCTCTTCTCGAATGCTCTCCCCATTCTCTCTTCTCCGTTCTCTCCTTCCTTAATGAGAGATGTGAGAGAAGCAGCCTCTCTGGGCCCCACCTGACCACTTCCTGCCAGAGTGGGCAGGTGTGCCAGTGGCCACAGACATGGCCATGCTTCGGACCCGTGTGGCTTAGGGCCTAGGCACAGATGGCCTTCCTGAGTCACCCTCACAGCCTCGTCAACACACATCCGCCCCCTGACACAGCCAGAGGCAGTTCCTGGCCTCACCGCCGATCTGGTTCTAGGCCATGTCTTCTCTATGTGGACACACACCGGTTTTTGGTTCTTCACATCGCCAGAAATGCACATGAGAGCTCCAGGGGTTCAGGGGGAGGGAGGTGTTGTCTGTCTTAGCCTTTTGTGTCAGATCTTCCCACCTAGGGCCTCTTCCTACCCTCTCTTTTCTTTTTCTTTCTTTTTTTTAAGATTTTTTTTTTTTTTTAATTTTAGAGAGAGATTGAGAGAGCACATGGGGGTACAAGGCAGAGGGAGAGAGAGTCCAAAGAAGATGCCATGCTAAATGTGGAGCCCAGTGTGGGGCTCAATCCCACAGCCCTGAGATCATGACCCGAGCTGAAATCAAGTCAGACACTTGACCTGCTGAGCCTCACAGGGGCTTTCCCCTCCCCCTTTTCATCTCCAATAGTAGAAAGTCAAAAACAGGTGAACTCCCACCTGAGATTTTTTTCACAAGTCTTACTGCTCTCTTTTGTTTTTTAGTTTTGTTTTGAGATTTTATCTTCCAGCATCCATACCCAACGGGGGGCTCAAACTCCCAGCCCCAGGGTCAAGTCGCACAGCCTGCAGACTGAGGCCACCAGGAGCCCGTATGGTTCTTCTTCAAGACCTTTCTCAATCTCCTCTTTTCCAGGGGCTTTCTGTGCCCATATCTCTGCACCCCTAAAAATGACAGTATTGACATTTTTTGTGAATAAACCTGCAAAACAGGCCACACTTTCTGTGTTCTTTCCAGCCTTCATGCATTGCATTTTCATGGGGCCACATTGTCCCTTTTGCTTTTGTTTCCCTGATTTCCTGTTAGGCCTGCAAAACCTTTTCCTCACTTGGGGTCAGTGATTTCTGCTAAGCGCCACAGGCATTCCCTGGACGAGGAGGGATGTGGCCAGTGGTGTGCAGGTCACCGCAGCCTCCCTGGGGGACGGTCCCCTCCCTGCCTGCATTTCCCAGCCCACCTTGAGGACTCACAGGACACACAGACCCTGCAAAGTCTTTGGTGCCAAGCATCCCTCATTGTCTCGGCTCCTTCTGTCTGCGCCCCTTTCTCCATTGCATGACCCCAGGAGCAATCGCTGAGAGCATTTGCAGGGACAGCAGCTAGCATCTGTGGGTGCTGACTGTGTGCCTGGCATGATCGGAAGCATTTCTGCACATGTAATCCCATGTAATTTCACTCCCGTTTAGTTGAATGAGCCCTCATCACATTTAATTTGATTTCGGGTTCATTCAGCCCTGTAAAGGGAGGGTAGTATCAGTTTCCCCATTTTGCAGATGAGAAATTAGAAGCACAGAGAAGTTCAGTTGCCTGGGTCACCTCGCTCCTCCTGTGTAGGATTGGGGCTCAGAAACGAAGTTGATTTTTGTTGCTTTTTTAATTGTTTGTTTGTTTGTTTGTTTTTAAAGGTTTTATTTATTTATTTGACAGAGACCGTGAGAGAGGGAACACAAGCAGGGGGAATGGGAGAGGGAGAAGCAGGCTTTCTGTCAAGCAGGGAGCCCAGGGACTTGATCCCAGGACCTTGGGATCATGACCTGAGCCAAAGGCAGCTGCTTAACGATGGAGCCACCCAAGTGCCCGGGAATGAAGTTGTTAAAAATGCTCTTTTCTCCTCCTCAGGTCTCTGAATATTGTGTGACAGATTCCTGCAGGTTTTTAGCCCCCAGTTTAAAGAGTTCAAAAGCGCGTACGAACGTCACCGTGAAGCTGAGAGTCCAGGACACCTTCTTGGACTGCGGAAGCCTGCAGTATCTTGAGGACCCTAGGTTCACGGGGTGTCGGGTCGAACCCGAGGGGGACACAGAGCTGGAAGTGAAAATTCAAGTATGTTTCTCGCTTCCTTTGGGTGGGACGCGCCCCCCACCTCAACAGGCAAGGAGTGGTTGGGTCTGTGGGTTCCCCTGGGTGCCCTGATTTCTTCTTCTCCTCTTTGTTCTTCCCAGAAAGAAAATGACGAGTTCAACATCTCCAAGACAGACATTGAAATCACTCTCTTCCACGGGGAAAACGAGCAATTAAATTGCAGTTTTGAAAACATTACGAGAAATCAAGATCTCACCATCATCCTTTGCAAAATCAAAGGCATCAGTAATGCAAACAGCATCGACACCTCGTCCAAGAAAGTTCGTGTAAGTCACCTGACGGTCCTACCTATTGATTATACCTTATTTGAGGCACTTGCTTGGCGACACAAGAGCCAGAATGGCATCTGTCACAGATCTCTAGCTCTTAGCTTTAAATAGCAGATAAACAAAGCTGCTATTGCAGGCGCACTCACAATTCTTCCAAAATAACTGGCGGAACCCATCCATATGCCTATTCGAATGTTAAAGCATTGAATGCACCATTGTCTATAATGCTAACGAGCCTTGATAGCTTTTGTTCTAGCCATACATTTAGATAGTAGCACCTGCAAGCGGAATCTCCAGATCATGGATGAACGAGCCGTCGTTCTTTTGCCAAATGTAAGGATGACATGTCTTAGCAGAAACCCAGAACACTCAGAGTAACATTCGATTCTGATGGAGACCAGATGATCTCCAGGCCATGGGCTGCTTCCTCCGTCATGGAGTCAGGCTTGCCACAGTTCTCCTCCCGACATGTTTTGAGGGGCCCATCATGGGTAAATTTATGTCCCATAATGAAGATGGGAGACCCTTGGGAACAGAAACCTATTAGAAGTCTTTCTTTATGGTGTTCATGCCATATGAGGCTCTCTACAGTCTATACCCCCCCAAAAATGCTTTATGATCTGTAGTCATAAATATTGAATAAAGGTCAAGAAAAAAGAGCGTCAGCCTAGAGCACCCACACCGCCCCCCCCACACACACAATATGTGTTCATGTCCCAGCTGTGCCAGCTAATAGTTGCATGGCCTTAGGTAAGTCACTTGACTTAGCTGAGCCTCCCATGGTCCATCTGTGTGGTAAAGAGGATAATCGATAATCAATATGACAATCAGTCGATACGATCATCAGTAATGACAGCTGAATTCACAAGCGCCCCCACGGGTCACACTGGCTGAGGAGAGCAATGCTAGCTATCTCTATTCATGAAATGGTCTCTGAGTGCCTCTTCTGTGATGGGAACACAGGGGAGAAGAAAACAGATCCCCCAGATTCTGCCTTTGTGGGGATTACCTAAAGAGACATGGAGCGAAGAATGTACATGAAAAATGTGTGGTGATCGCCATGGAGAAGCATGAAGCAGGGGCAGGCAGTGCTGCAGGGTGTGCGGGGAGGGCAGCCAAGGACTCTCTAGGAAGATGACATTTGAGTAAGGACCTCCAGGAGGAGAAGGAATGAGCCAGGACCTCTCTGGGGTAGAGAGTTCTAGGCCTGCAGGTTGCAAAGATCTTGAGGCAGAAGCCTGTCTGGTGCATTTGAGGAGCAACAAGGAGCCCAGTGTAGCTAGGGCAGAGGGAACAAGGGAGAATATTCAAGGAGGCTGGAGAAGTAACCAAGGGAGTAGGGAGAGGTAACAGATCATTAGGAACGTGTGGGCCGGGGCCCACTGAGCCTGAGTGGCTCAGTTGTTTAAACACCTTCCTTCAGCTCAGGTCATGATCCCAGGGTCCTGGGATTGAGTCCCGCATTGGGCTTCCTGCTCAGTGGGGAGTCTGCTTCTCCCACTACCCCTTCTCCCTGCTTGTGATCTCTGTCTCTCTCAAATAAATAAATAACATCTTGGTGGGGGGGAGTTAAAAAACAAAACAAAACAAAAAAACGTGCGAGCCATTGTGAGGGCTTGGCTTTGAGCTTTGGGAAGCCACTAGGGAGTTTTGGCTAGGACTGCCTTGAGCCCATTCACTCAAATGATGCATTTAGTCTTCGAGACAACTTTCTGAAGAGTCACTATCCACATCCCACTTTAGAGGTGAGGAAGGTAAAGATAAGGTAAGGCTGTGTTAAACGCCTAGGGCAAAGAGGACTCAATTCTAAAATCTCCAGGTGCAGTCCAGTGCTCCTCAACTGACATATCTGGAAACTGAGGCACAGTGAATGTTCTCGATGTGCTCAAGTTCACATAACCAACCCATCTGAGGTGGGACTTGAATTCATATATCCCACCTAGCTTGTCACCTTTTTGTATCTTGGGGGAAACAATCTGGAGGAAAAAGTGTGTCTATAAATAATGGTGCTGAACTCAATGAGTCTAATGACATTCTGTCCCATTAGGTCAAACTGGGAAACTTGGAGCTCTACGTTGAGCAGGAAACAGTTCCTACCACTTGGTATTTTCTGATTGTCCTTCCCGTCTTGCTAGTGATTGTCATCTTTGGTAAGTGCCCTGTTCGATTTTGTCAGAGAAATGATTCCCTGGAGCCTCTCGTCAGGCCAGCAGACTCAGCTTTCAGGAACTGTCTGCCTCAATTAAGTACTAATGGGTGAAAACCCAAATCACAACTTTGGGAAAGGAATCACAGGTACATGTTGAGGGCTTTATAAGCATTCTTTAGGATGCCTCATCAATACAAAGCTGGATTATTACAAAGGTGGCATCTTGGTGTTTGAGAAACATTGTCCACTTTTCTTCCCCAATACTGTGAATCATGATGACAGATGTCCCATTTACATTATTCCTTCAGAATTCCTCTGGCATTTTGGACTTTCAGGATCTGGTCATCTCCTCCTGCCTTCTCATCTCACCAAACACCACCCCCTGCTCCCACCCCAGCTCTGCTTTTCCTGGCAGAACTACCTTTTAGAAGCGTGATCTGTACCATCTATTAAAATGTCGCAATGCTCATCCGAGCACAGCAATCTCAGGGTTGTTGCTTGCTGGCTGAATCTGGCCCACCAATCTGTTTTGTTTGGCCCACACAGCATTTTTTTAAACTATGAAGTAGCTGATAGAATTTTAAAATTAGGTGAGCCACCTATGTTGTATACCTGAGACCAATGTAACATTTGTGTCCACTGTACTTCAACTAAAAAATAATTTAAGTGGAGTCACATTTTTAAAAATATCTCTAGAAAATTTGAAAGATCTGGCTCACTGGATCTTCACTTTTCCATAGCATCAGTTTACGGGAGCTGAATAGCAGTGGCACCATGAGGGAGGGCATGTGGTCCCTGGGGTTTTGCCATAGTCCCCACCACTCCCTGTTGTCTCCACCTGGGCCACATGACTCACCTGCATACCAGACCCCTGTAACAATTTAGTGTGTGACCTGGTTCTGAGCTGCTTTTCATCCAAAGTCTGTTTCCCCTGTCCATCTCAGAAATAGAACCTCTCTCCACCAACTGAGAGAGCACTTCCCATCTGTTGATTTCACACAGGTGTTGCCTTTCTAGCACTTTCTGTTAATAGTTGCTACTGTTTCCTTCCATCCACTCCTTCATTCATCCATCCCCATACCCACTGAACACATGTGTTGTCAGTAACAGTGCAAGTCTCCGGAGCTAGAGAGCGTAAGGGAAGGCCCGGCCCTTTCTCCCAGTGGGTTCTCAGTCCAGAGAGGGAAAGATTTCTGTGTGTGTTTAACTGGCCTGATGGAATGAATTCATTTTGCAGAGGCCCTCTTTTGGCTTATGGATGGTCGTTTCAGGTATTGTCTTGTGGCTTCTTCTCACGTTGTCCACCCCTGTTCTGTAGCTGGAATCCAGAATTGCGCTTGATATTTTAATAAAGTCCTGGCTGGCACTGCCTTCAAGTAAGAAGATTACGTATAAATTCTAAACACTGAGCTCTATTTTGAGAATCCGCCAGTGGCAAGCAGCTGTAGACAGCAGTCTCCCCATAAAGTCCTCTCCGCTTTGTGACTTATTAGCAGCCGCTGATCTCTTCCTGTGCCGTGTGTGACTCAGCGCTCCTGTCCCCTCACTGTGTCATAGACGTTGTTTGTGCTCTTTACGGTGAGGTGGGCTCACTTTGACCCATAGCTTTGGCTCCACTGGTAGTGGCAGTGCCCTTTAAAATTCTCATCCCCTTCTTGCCATGATTCTAGGCCATTATGGGTGACCAGCAGCTTGAGCAGGTGTAAAGTGTATAAGTATTTTAGCCCATCGGTCACGTCATTAGTGAAAACACAAAGCGTCCTGGCCAAGGCCTGCCGCATTGTGAACGTCTCCACTGTGGCTTCCCCAGTTGTCAGCCAATAAAAACCCACTGCTGGGTGGGTGCCGCAGCCTCACTGCCTTTCCCTGCCCTGAGCCCTTGTAACCTGAAATGTGGCCCAAAGAACGCTGACCCTAAGTCATGCTCCTGGAGGAAGAGGTTCCATGGCCACATAAGTTTGGAAATCACTGTGCACCCCATCCTTTTTTGAAGATGCACAGTGCATGTTAGGGTGAAGACTGTTGAGTTTGTGAAATGGTCCAGTGAAGAACCGCACTGAGTTTTGCTTCCTCCAGGATCCTTCATATCTACGGGTCCTTCGATCATGCAGTTGCTATTAAAGGAGGGAAACCTTTCCAGAATAATAACGTAGTTGACCATTGTTGAATATTCTTTTTAAAAAAACAACTTCTGAATGCTTTCTGTGAGTTACTTCTTGCATTTGTCTCAACATCACAGTGAGGTGTGAGCCCTTTGACCAATAAGGCAGCCAGGCACAGAGATGCTAAGGAACTTACCCCAGGGTCACACAGTTCATAGTTGGCAGAGTGAACTGAGAGTGTTCAGGGCACTGTCTCAACAGCACAGTTAGAAGCAAGACAAAGTGGGGAAGAAGCCATGTCCCAGATGCCAGGGCTCACGGTGGACCGCTCCCCATGTCAGCCGACTTGATCTATGCAAGTTTGCTTACGGAGCTCGCCGTGGATCTGTGATTTCCTTCTGCAATTGTGGCTTGACTTTATTTCTCCAGGGATGTTTAGAAACATTGAAAAAAAGAATGGAACAATATCAGCCGCCGTGGCTGCAGGGAAAACGTGGCTTATTTCATTACTTTTCAGCCAGCTGGGATTGTTGGTTACAAGCGAGGTTATTTGATTTAGTTCTTACTTTTAAGGTGGGTGGTTTTCTGTTTCCCTGTTGCATTTCAGCATCTTCCTCTTTAGAGTGGCCCCTCACTGGGACTTTTTCCCTTTATAAATTCTACCTCTTAAATGCTGTTCTTTTCTCTCTTCCTCTGTCTCTCTCTCTCTCTGTAAAAGAAACGTCAAGGTTGGCTTCGTTTTCCTTTTTGTTTTTGAAGTTAACGTGTCAATCTGATGCTAGATTTCTGTCTCCTCAGCGGCCGTGGGGGTAACCAGGCACAAATCGAAGGAGCTGAGCCGCAAACAGAGCCAACAGCTGGAGCTCCTGGAGAGTGAGCTCCGGAAAGAAATACGTGATGGTAGGCTCCAAAATTTTATTTGTGGAAAAACGAGCTTTTTTTTTTTCCTTTTTTTTAACAATCTTCTCACTACCACCATGCCCCGCCCTGTTAAATGGAGCTGGCCAGAGTAACAAGAACTGTTTGTATAATAGAAGACATCTGAGCGGTGGGGTCTAGGCCTGGCTCTGTGTTTATTTCAGCTCTGCTCTGCAGCCAACCAAGTAATTATCCATTGTTTCTTCTTTAATGAAAACCAAGGTCATCCTCCGTGTTAGACAAAACAGCAGAAGATCTTATCCATTGTTTGTTGAGTTAAAATATTGCTCTTGGGATTCTGTTTTGCAGGCTTTGCTGAGCTGCAGATGGATAAATTGGATGTGGTTGATAGTTTTGGAACCGTTCCCTTCCTTGACTACAAACATTTTGCTCTGAGAACTTTCTTCCCCGAGGTAAAAGAGCATTGATCATATTCCTTAAGGTTGAGTCTTGAATAATAATGAAGGAGCTTGTTGCTCTCATCAAAAAACGGGTGTTTTCTTCCAAGGCAGCTATAGATAATGTGCTTGGTATGAAATAAGGGCTTCAGTTTGAGCAGAGCAGGGAGAAGGATAATTATTAATTGGATTGATTAGGGCATAAAGCAGTGATGGGTCACTGATGATTATTCTTTGTCCAGTAACAAAAACCTAGGAGGGACAGAAGTTAAGAGTGATGATTTTTGTTTTATTTTACTACCTGTTTAGAGCTGAATTTGTAGCTGGGAAGGGAGCTAGTTTATTTAAAAATCAATAAATTGTGGGCTGGCCAATTTGTTGTGTTTATCTGCATGACTTCCATTGCAGCTACTAGATTTTTCACTATTACTTCTCAATTGGAAATGAAAAGTATTGTGGGCCGGGAGGGAGGGAAGGAGACATGTATGGAGTTTGAGTTGATAGCAGCCATTTTTAGCAATGTTGAGTTTTTCATGGTTCTCTCCACCAGTTGTTCTCTGCTAATCAGTCCATATCATCCTCATTTCATAGAAATAGACGCACAAAATGACTGATGAATGCATCCTGGGACCCTGAGGAGCAGTCTCCTTTAGCCCTTTGGGTTTTCATCTTGCTCTGTTCTGACGCCTCCATCTTGTCTCCTACTCACTCAGCCTTTGTCCTTTGCACTCCCGAGTCTTGAGCAAAGTACACTCATCTGCCCGTCCCCACCTTCACATCCTGATTGCACCCCTGCCCCACTCCGCTCACTGGTGACCACAGAGGGGCCCAAACTCTGGAACATCAACACAGATGATCATATTTCAATCTAGACTTCTGAGCAAAGCCAGGTCAAAACAGAGCTGTATCACCTTACCTGAAGCTTCTCAGCTACATTTGGCCCAAAGCCTAGGGTTCAGAAACTCAGACACATGCAATAAGCAATTTCCAGCTTCTCTATATTTCTAGAAGCAGACACCATGATATGTGATGCTGTGTCTGGAGGTTGGGATACCTCCATAAAACATCCACCATATAAAACACCCACCAGATATATATATATATATATATATATATATATATATATATATATATACATATATTTTGGGGGGGTGTTGTAAATCAAGAAGACTATAAATAAGACTTCAATTTTTTTGTGCTTGTAAATATACTTTTTTAAACTTCTCCTCCCAGAGTATCAGGCACCAAGGCTTATATTTGCCCCCTCACCCACCCATTTCCACGGCAGAACACCACCGAGGGAGAAAGGTCAATTCCCTGAATCAGGATGACTATGCGGGACATCATGAGTCCTATTTCCCAGCTATCTGAGATCCCCATTAAGAATTTAATAGCAATAAAACAACAGCAATTTCTACCATCCACACGAGGCTTGTGTGGGCTTTTACAGTTAATGATTGCCCTTGAGTGCTGAAGAGAGTCATCTGTGGCCTGAAAAAGAAATTGTCCTATCTTCTAAATTCAGTAATCAAGAGCGAGATAAGTGATGAATGCAAAAGACACTATTGCAAGTTGAGTGTTTTGAGGGAAAAAGAAAATCCCGGGTAAAAGGCTGTATTATTTTAGAAGAGAGATACAGTTGACCCTAGAACAACACAGGTTTGAACTGCACAGGTGCACTTATACATGGATTTTTTTTTTCAATCAAATAGTGCAGTCCTATAAATGTATATCCTCTTCCCTGTGATTTTCTTAGTAACATTTTCTTTTCTCTAGCTTACTCTATGGTAAGAATACAGTATATAATACAGAAAACATACAAAATGTGTGTTCATTGGTAAGGCTTCTGGTCAGCAGCAGGCAATGTATTAGTAGTTAAGTTTGGGGGGAAAGTTACACGCCAATTTTTGACTACCCACAGGGTCCGTGTTCCTCCCCTCACCCCACATTGACCAAGGGTCATCTATAGTTGCAGGAAGCCAAACAGACTTAACTCAGGGTTCTGTGTAATCTCGAAGAGCAACTGGGAAAGCCAGGAAGACTGAAGTCAGGAGGAGTCAGTAAAGGAGAAGACCAGGAAAAATGGGCATCACTATCAGAACCCTAGCAAGACCTGAGTTAAAATGGACTTTATAATGAAAGGTCTAGAGGATGGAGGAACATAGTCTGCGATGTCATCGATCAGGAACCCCATCCTCTAGGCCTGGGGACAGCTGGTAGACGGAGAACTTGAGCAGTCAGCACCTACTGGACACCAGTAGACAGAACCAGAGGGAATGGTAGGTTCGCAGAGGCCGACGTATGACCCATTCCGGCTCTGTGCCGGTTTTTGGCTCTTCACAGTTTTCCTTTTCTTTGTATTGACTACTTTGTTTTGCTTAGAATAGGAGCAAAAATAAGGGTGAGCAGTGCATCCCATCTCCTAGAAGAGGGAAATTTAAATGAAAGGAGGAAGGAGCTTTAGAACACAGAGAGCTGTGGTGGCATTTCCCTATTTGAGGTCAGGAATCGATCTGTTTAAACTGTCGTCCATATCAAGTTGGTTCAGCAGAAAACTGTTAGGACCTAGAAAATGCAAACCCAGGGTATGAGTTCTCTGCATATTACTAAGGGAGGGTATGACCAAAATAGTTTGAGGTCTTCTGCTTAGGCTAACAAACTTGAAACTATAAAGCAAAAATTCTCTGCAGAAGAAATTTACTTTAATGAGGTATGAAAATAGACTAAAGTTTCAAATATTACCCCCAAAAAAGAGGAAGAGAAAAACCTGAATGTTCATGTTTTTATTTTCATTCTGTTGACTCATTTTTACTCAGCATGCTTTTAAAATTTAATCCTTTAATTCCAAGAAGACTTATGATACATTAAAAAGGGAAACTCAAATTGAAAAGTTTATATCCAGGAGCAACATAGCATAGCACATAAAAATAATTGTGGAAACCAGCAGGACAATAACACTGTGATCTAGTTTGCCATAAATTAGTGATAAAAGCAATAAACTTGGCTGAGATAGAACTTACTGTGCATGCATTCATTTTATTTTCACACCAAGTCTAAGAGATGAGAGTTAGGAGTGTCCCCACTTTGCAGTGAGCAAAGTCAGGCACAGAGAACTTATATAACTTGTCCAAAGTCACGTGACCAGTAGGTGCTAAAACCAAGACTGAAACCCAAGTAATCTAGCTCCAGATTTCTAACTTTTAACTGCCCCCCTCACCCCATCTCCATGGCACAGTCTCTTGAGACAGCGGATACTACAAAACTAAGACTCATAGAAACTTCGGGACACAACTCAGTATTTATCCCAAGGGGGCAAACTGCTTCAGGAGTGGTCTGCACATTTGCATAATCTTCTTTACCACTTCTTTCACTTTTGAGTCTGTTCTTTGAAAGTGGGAGATGCCTTCCTCTACCAAAACTGGAACCGATGCAATGATAACGATGCTTCTTAGACGCTCTCAGAACTCACTGGGGCTTCTTGAGAGCTGAATAATTATTTATTATGTATTAGAGGATATAAAATGAACATAAGCCCAGGGCTCTTCAGATTAGCAAACAGAGTCTCTGCTTTATTAAAATGGACTTGGGTATTGTAACAAAAATACACTATTCATTTCCTTTGGATGTTATGAATAATAAAAGTGTCTCCTTCCTCTCAGTCAGGTGGCTTCACACACATCTTCACTGAAGATATGCATGTAAGTCTATAAGTTTTCATTTTTAGCCCATGACTGCCTGACTTTCATAGTGTCCTCCCCTTCATCATCATCTCCACTGTTGAATTTTTGTGAGCTTTTTGGAATCATGGATTCAGTATTAAATAATTCATTGTCTTGGAAAACCCATTGTGGATCTACCTTCTAACTTTAAGTTTTTAACATTATATTATTATATTATTTTATATCATATCATATCACATCATATCATAGCATAGCATATTCATTTATTTTTTCAGAACAGAGATGCCACTGACAAGAATGAAAGTCTCACAGCTTTGGATGCCCTGATTTGTAATAAAAGTTTCCTTGTGACTGTCATCCACACCCTTGAGAAGCAGAAGAACTTTTCAGTGAAGGACAGGTATTAGTCAATTTATTTACATTTTGAAAGTCATTAAATACAGAAACTAAAAATGTGAGCTCCTTATTTTATTTTTGGACCACAACCTGAACTTGGTGTCCACATGTCTTGAAAACATGGATTTATCTAGAGGCTGTCTAATCGGGGTCATAAAGCCATGATAGCTCCATTTTAGGTCACATGACCCCAATACAATTTTGTTTTGAAGACACGCGTGCACATACACACACACACACACTCCTCCTCCCCCACAAAGAAAGCCCTGAAAAACCCCAACACCAAGAAAAAACACAAGTCCTGACTCAAAAAAGCAGAAGTGTTATTTTCTGTCTTTAAAACACCTAAAAATTTGGGAAAGATACTCACTTCTTGTTTACCACTCTGGCTTAAGTTTAAGAGCCATAAAGACATAAAATGTGCTTGGGTTAACACCGGTGCATGGTTTTTATGGATTGAGGACAAAGGTGGTTGACCTAAGACATTAAAAAGAACCCAGGTGCCCATAGGACAGCACCCCATTGCCCCTCAGCTTCCATGGAAATTTCCATCAACGTCAACGTAGTCACGGCTGATAGTTAACCTCATTAACCAAGGCTCTTTGTTTATGTGGTTCTTTGTCGTATGTATATCTTGTTTTTTTCTTCTCTCTCCGTTTTATTGAGATGGAATTGGCATACAGCACTGTATGAGTTTAAGATGTATGACACAGTGATCTTCCTTGCACCTGTTGCAAAATAATGACCATAACAAGTTCAGTCAGCAACCATCATCTCATACAGATACAGGAAAAAGGGGAAAAAAATCAACTTTTGGGATTTATTCTTAGAACTTTCAAATGATACAGCAGTGTTAACTGTAGTCACCATGTTGTATGTTATGTCTGTAGCATCTACTTATCTTGTAGCTGGAAGTTTCTATGTTTTGTCCACCTTCCTCCAATTCCCCCTCCATTCTCCAGTTCTGATAACCCCAAATCTGATCTCTTTTTCCATGAGCTTGGTTATTTTTCTTCTTTTTTTCAGATTCCACATATAAGTGAGATCATACAGTATTTGTCTTTCTCTGACATTTTCATTTAGCATAAGGTCCACAATCCATCCACAATCCATCCGTGTTGTCACAAACGACAAGATTTCATTCTCCTGTATGGCTGAACAGCATTCTGGGGTGCGTGGGGGGAGGTGTGTATACACATATACCACACTTTCTTTATCCATTCATCTGCTCACGGACAGTGGGTTGTCTCGATGTCTTGAGTATTGTAACCGAGGCTCTGTTTCTAAACAGGTGTCTGTTTGCCTCCTTCTTGACCATTGCACTGCAAACCAAGCTAGTCTATCTGACCAGCATCCTGGAGGTGCTGACCAGGGACTTGATGGAACAGTCCAGCAACATGCAGCCGAAACTCATGCTAAGACGCACAGAGTCTGTGGTCGAGAAACTCCTCACAAACTGGATGTCCGTCTGCCTTTCCGGTTTTCTGCGGGTAAGTGTCACCTCCCGCGGCAGGGGCAGAGGTAAGACAATAGGTGGTTATTTTTAACAGATGCTGATGTCTTTGCCAGGATAAGTCCTGAGCACTCCGTGGTGTCAGCATTTAACCTCTTGTAGACACGGTCCGTCCGAGGAGCACATGGAGGGGAAAATAAAATTGTTTTTGCTGGAACTGGCCTATGGAAATGCAGTTCATTTAGATCTTTTTTTTTCACTTTTAAACAATTTTACTGTGGTAAAAAACAACATGAAACCTATCCTCTTACTTGATTTTTAAGGGGTGCCCCACAGAGTAGGCACGATGTGGTACGCTCGATTTCTAGACCTTACTTATCTTGCATAACTGAGATTTTATACCACTGACTTTTAGCCCACCCTCACATCAGTAATTGACAACCAGAAACCAGAAAATGCCCTGGGTGGAGGGGATATTTCCGATATTGAAGGGAACCCAGCGTGTGCAGGGCCTCTGAAACATCTTGGAAATAGCCATTTACCTCCTCATACTGGAAGCTGTTTACACTCAGTTCTAACTAGTCATCCCACATTATTCCATCTGTTTAGCAAGTCCCCAAAAAGCCGCCTGCCCCTCGAGTTTGCTTTGTTGGAATTACTGTATGAATGTGGTCGTAGTCTGATTGAATCTTAAAATCATTTTGAACGCCAACTTGGCACAGACTTCAGCGGGCAAGGACATGGCTCCTGGAGCCTGCTGTCCAGTCTGCACCTGGACCCCGTCCCCCGCTCGAGGAGGCTTCTGCACCTCTCTGAGCCTTAGGTTTATAGCCTGGAGCCCTATCTTAGGACTGCTCTGAAGCCCAGATGAGAGAATGGGTGCAGTGGCTTAGCACCAAGAAAGCCCTCCGTAAATGTTGACTGTTACTGGTATAAAATATTAATAGGAGAGGAGGAGTGTCCCGTTGAACCTGATCGCTGATTGTCATACAGTCCCTCCGAGTCCCCTGGTACAGAAGCTTCTTATCCTTCTTTAATTTCACCAGCCATCCAGATTCCAGCAAAACTGCATAATTGTGTATTTGTAGCCAGTTCCAAAATCTAATTAAACTTTGAATAAGATACACTGCTATGCCACAGGTTTTAACAGTGCTACTTAAGTTTGGATCCAAAAGCAGCCCTTTAAATAGACTGTGCTTAGTTTAATGTTTAATGCAATCTTACAAGTAGATGCACAACATTTTTTTTTTTTTTTTTTTACCAACGCCGTCCTCTCCCAAGGCACTACCCATTTATTAAGATTAATGAAATCTGCCTTCTTTTCTGTTTACTTAGTATAAATCATCATACGCTTTGGGGAGGTGTTGAGCAGTTATTTCTGGGGCAAATATTTTCATATTTTCGCTTCCCACCATCCTTGCTTCAGCCACAACCGCATTGAAAGAGAGCCGGCAGGACCCACACCCAGGGCTGGGTCTTGGTCTTCAAAGTCAGACTCCTGCCCCACCACCAGCACCACTGAATCAGAAGTCCTTGGTTGGGGGTGGGGGGGCCAGAAACCGATGTTTGCCAAGCTCCTCGGGGTAATTGCCCATGCCTTGCATTTGAGAATCCTGGGGTGGTACAAAGAGCACTGGACTGGGAGTCTTGGTTAGAAGCAGCAGGTGCGGGCTGTAAACTCATCTCAGCCCCAGAAGGCTGTGCGTCTCTGGGAATGGCACCTTTTCTCCGGACATATGTTTTCGATCCACAGAGTGAAGGGCCTCGTCACTGGTTTTAAATTTCTCTCTAGCCCTTTCTTGTGATCTTGCGCTTGGAGCCTTGCTCTTGCTGCCCTTGAGCATACAAGGGGTAAGTAAGATGGTCCAAAATTCCGGGCCCTAAGCCCAAACGGCTCCCTGGAGCCCAGGAGTCAGGGTCCCGATCCTGCAGGCTGATTCAGGAGGATCCTGAGCATGAAGGGCGGCACGCTTCCCAGGAGGAAGTGACTTCCAGCCGCCGGTGCTTTCAGTTTCGGTGGAAAAATTCCCTCTGGTACAGGGGGGTCTGACTTCCCACAACCGGTGCCCGAGGGGATGTGGGACTCCGACAGCCTTGGTCCCCCTGCCCCCCCCCCCACAGCCAGCTGCCCGGATGCCCCCAGCTCGGTGACCCTCAGGTGCCCGCCTCCTCTGAGCTTTCAGGGGTCTGCGAATGCCGTGGTAATGCCGGCTGCCGTGTGTCGAATGTGCCAGACGCCGTGCTTGGGGTTTTGCTTACTTTTTCCGCACTGAAGCCTCTCATTTAATCCTGTGAGGGAAGGATCGTTATGGCCACTTTGCACGGGCCTGGGGGGGAAGGTGGGATTTGGAGCCCGCGGAATAGAGGTGACTTTCCCCAGATCCCACAGCGGGCGAGGGACGGCACCAGGGTTTGAGAGCGCTTAGCTACCACCTCCCCAGGGAGGTAGGTACCTTCTTAGAGGCTTAGGGAGGATTTAGGGCTGGAAGGAGATCACGGGCATGAAAGTCTTGGCTCAGCCAGGGCCGGGAGTCTGGTCTCACAAAGGAAAGGAAGGTGAAGGGGGTGGAGCTTCGTTCCCATCCTGGTGGGGTGGGGTGGGTGGGGCTCGGCCAGGTGCCCTTGGCTACAGCTGGCCCCCTGAGCAGCTGTGTGTTCCCTGCTCTAATAAGACACCTAAGGCCCCAGCAGGTAGGACTGAGGACTAGTGTTTAATAGTGACAAAAAAACCTCATGGTTTTCAAAGTCCTCTGGGAAGGTGTTCAAACCACAGAAGCTCGGGCCTCAGCTCTGACATTCTGGGTCTGGGGGTCTATATGTAGGGCCCAGGCATCTGAATTTTTTATGAGAGCCCCCTGGGAGTTCTGCTAATGATTACCCAGGGTTGGAACCATGAGTAGGGTAACAGTATAAGATCAAATATCACTTCTCTCAGGCTGGCAGCTTTCTGGAGAATTCTGGGGAACTCCTGACTGCAGAGACTCTGAGTCTGTAGCTACCCCTCCACGCAGGCCCGCAGAGCCCACCTGTGGTCCCCAGCTGCACCCTCGGTGGCCCAACTGGCGCACGAGGCTCACAAGGACACCCACCCCTGTCTCCGATGTGTGCTGGAGGAAAAAGGAGAAGTAGAAGTTCTAGGTTTGCAGTCAGGACATTACCCCAGAGGGCAGAGGGAAAGAGAAGAGAGCAGTGTGGTTGTGAACCACTAAATAAAGGAAGTGTCCCATAAGAACTGAAATGTCAGGTGCTAGTCCCAACCCTCTCCCCATCTGGGAAATTTTCGAACATTCCACCTCTGTCCTATACTAAGGAAGAGACTCAAGGATATGTCAGCAGGGGAGAGAAAAGGGATAAAAATCCCACGTCAGGGGCACCTGGGTGGCTCAGTGGGTTAAAGCCACTGCCTTCCGCTCAGGCCATGATCCCAGGGATCATGTCGGGCTCTCTGCTCCGCAGGGAGCCTGCTTCCTCCTCTCTCTCTGCTTGCCTCTCTGCCTACTTGTGATTTCTCTCTCTGTCAAATAAATAAAATCTTAAAAAAAAAATTTTTTTTTAAATGTTTACAACTTAAAAAAAAAATCCCACGTCAGCAGTGGGATCTGGGGAAAATCACATCTATTCCGTGTGCCCCAACACACCCCTGTGCAAAATGGTCATAACAGTATTTCCCTCACAGGATTAAGTGAGACGATTCAGTGAGAAAAAGTCACGGGAAAAGTGATGGGAAGCCAGTGGGGAATGGGCTGGCAGACGGGGGTCAAAGGAAGCCCTGGAACTGGGGAGGACACGTGTCCTTGTAGGGACGCGGGATGCCAGGAGTCTTACAAGAGGTCTCCATTGACTTGTTCAAGGCAGAGCAGAGGCGAGAGCTGAGGGAGCCCTCCTCTGAAAGCAGACGGTGAAGCTTGACTGGAAACAGTGCTTCGAGCCTCAGTCGTCTGGCTGGCTTCTTCATCACCAAGGGTTTGACTGCCAGGTTCTGGCCTGAGCTCTTCCTCCTCCCTGTGCTTGGTTAATGCCCGCTGATGGTAGACACTGATTATTTGGTGAGCGTGCTACTGCCAATGGAGGGCTGCTTGCTCTGGGAGGCGTCTGTGGAAGCAGAACGCACAAGCCTCCCGATGAGCTGCTCAGAGTGTGAGCAAGCGAGGGCGGCTGTAAGGTTGGAGACATCTCAGCCAGCATGAGAGGGTGAGCCCTGGTCAAGGAGTGAGTGCCCACTGCAGATGTTTGCAGACAGATGCGATCGGGATGCGCCAAACCCCAGGGAAAGCCTTCGAGCCATGGACGTGGCTCTGGTCCAGGGAAGGGAGTTCAAGAGCATTGGTAGCCACCTCCCAGCCAAGGTGCTCAGGGGTGTCTGTGCACCCACAGCTCTGCAAACCACAGCGAGCTGGCCGGGATGGCCGCAAGTTGTGATAACTAAAGGCTGCTTCCTTCCCTAGAACCTCTTACCACCAAAAAGCCTCCTCCCTGGCCAATGTACAAAATATTCTGACATTTATTCTGGTTACCAAGGCTAATTGTTGTGTATTTTTCTTTAAATGCCATTTATTTTCGGTTTGCTCAAAAAGGCAATTAAATAGGGATGTAAGCAAAGGTTAACCCTTCACCTTACTCTAGGCATTAGCCGGCCGATGAGCATCAGTCTGACCTCCAGAAGCTTCAACATCAAAGAACCACCCGCTGGAGGACTTGGTGTTGCCCTTGACTGGGACTCTGTGCACGTGTGTGCGCGCGTCTGGGCACGTGTCCAGCGGGGCAAGGATGCGTCGCCTGCGTTTTGCGCCCAATCCTGAGTGGAGCGATGTGTGTTTTCTTGGGAGTCTCATGTTGACTGTTAGAAAACACTGCCTCCTGTCTCCTGTTGCACTGCCATAAACTGAAACTTTAACTCTTTGGAAAGTACAGTGGATCCGCAGACCGCTGACTGTCACTCTTGTATTTCTTCCAAGGAGACGGTTGGAGAGCCATTCTATTTGCTGGTGACAACGTTGAACCAGAAAATAAACAAGGGTCCTGTGGATGTGATCACCTGCAAAGCCCTGTACACCTTGAACGAGGACTGGCTGCTGTGGCAGGTTCCGGAATTCAGTACCGTGGTATGTTGGTGGGGACGCCTTCCACCACCCCCTCCCCCCGACCCTGGAACGGAGCCGGGCTGGGAGCTCGGCGTTCGGGGTGATGGGGGTTTTAACGGCGGTCACTTAAAACAAAACGACATCGTTCCTACTGCGGGAGGCCTCAAACGATGAGTTAATTAAAAACAGTAGTTGATAAAATATTAACACGTGTTCACATAATAGATTTTAATTACTTGGGTAGGGGGGGAACTGTAATGATGCCTGGGGTACTCATCAATTTCCAAAGATTTTAATATCAGGAAAGCTTATAGCTTTCAGCATCGTCAAAGGAAATGCAAAGTACTCCCTATTCAGCGCTTATAATTGCAATCAGAATTTCTCAAACGGCTCTGCTCTGGAAGACAATGTGTGAAGATATATTTCAACCAAATTGAGGCCGTCTTATTTTAGAACGATAACACAAGACAAATTCCACTGTGTTCCCCGTGCAACATGACACCCTTACTTTATTTTCATGGATTAGTTACAAATGTTTGGTGTCACGCACTTAATGTTCTGTGATCTCATAGATATTTTTAGCAGAACGCTGTAAATCACTACAGGAAGACGACTGCCTGGCTGCCGGAGGGTTTCTCCCATTCGAGAACTTCTTTTCACCCATCCCCATCCACCCCCAGCCTCTTCCCTTCCTAAAGGAAGAGAGAGCAATTTCTTGCACATTCACGATTTGTAGAGACAGGGCCACGGGTGACAAGTATCTCCAAAATTACTTAGGCATTTTCTGTTCGTAGGGACTGGGGAACGAGATCGTCGTCGTGCGGGTTGGTCTTGAGCTTTATGGAGACTCGGGGCTTTTTCACAATCTCATTAGTGGAGGAGGAGGGAAGAAAGATAGTGGGGTTTGGGTGTTACTCAGTAAGGGAGCTGAGTCTCCTGTGGCTTCGCTCTAGACGGTGAGACCTGTGGAATCATCCTGGAAGAATTCACTCCCTCATTGGGGAAGGCACCATGTCACTGTGGGCCGTGTTATGGTTATGCTCTCTGGTAGGACGGTAGACCACAAATCAGCTGTGTCCAGTTCTAAGTCCCTGCCAGACGTAGTTCACCCTCCGCTGAAGATGGTACCACGCTGGACTGCCATCCGCAAGGCGGGAGCCTGAGTAGAGAGTTAACATTTCTCGATGTTCTGATTTTTGTTTATGTAACTGTCCGCGGCCGAGAGGCGGTGAGGAGCAGTGGTTGTAAACCTGCACGCAGTGGAGGGCACAGACTCCGGTGTGTTTGTGATCTGCCTCTGCCCATCCTCGTGGTCTGGGGCAAGTTTCCTAACCTCCCGGTGCCTCAGTCTCCTCACCCGTAAAATGGGAAGGATGATCATAGTGCCAGTTTCATGGGGCCATCGCAGGGGTTAAGAACAGTGAATGTGGGGCGCCTGGGTGGCTTTGTTGGTGAAGCACCTGCTTTGGCTCAGGTCATGATCCCTGGGTCCTGAGATCAAGTCCCTCCTGTCTCCCTGCTCAGCGGGGAGTCTGCTTCTCCCTCTCCTTCTGCTGCTCCCCCTGCTTGTTCTCTCTCTCTGGCTCACTCTCTCTCAAATAAATCCAGTCTTCAAAAAAAAAAAAAAAAAAACAAAAAAACAAACATTGACTGCCATGGCTTTCTGTGTAAAACTTTACTAAATAGATCTGGCTCAGGTCATGATCTCAGGGTCGTGGGATTGAGCCCTGTGTTGGGCTCCATGCTGGTCGTGGAACTTGCTTGGGATTTTTTCTCTCTCTCTGCCTCTGCCCCTCCGCCTGCTCTCATACATGCGTATGCTCTCTCTCACTCTTTCTTTTTCTATCTCTAAAATACATAAATAACTCTTTAAAAAAGAAAAAAGAGATGCCAATCCAGACAGACCAATGTCAGGGCCTTTCCTCAGGACTGTGAAATCAGAGCTGCTGGGGAAGAAGCCCAGGCGGAACGGAGACAGACGCAGGCACGACCATAGCACAGCCTTCTTGGACAGAGCCCCCGGCTGTCTTGGAGAACAAAAGACAAATTTTGCCTCAGGACCTGTTGACATCCTTCTTGACCTAGGACGGGGAATGCAGGTCCCACCCCCAAAGATGTGTTTGCTTTTCCTCTGAAACATTTTGGAAGCCCCATAGGGTCCCAAAGAGAAATATTTGCAAGGGTATGTAGGTTGGGGGGACCCAGCAGTAATTTCCTTTCATGAAAACGTAAACCCCTGAACCCTGACAGGAAGGAGAGGGAAGAACTCAAATGCCTGAAGCAACTTCTGAGGTTTGAGTCCTCTTTAATGCTTGACATGGCAACACTTTTTCTGCCTTTCATTTTGAAACATTATTTATTTCACAGTCAATTAAGACCATGTGTTTCGGATTTTTTAACTCCCAGCTCCTCACCAAAATGTTTCTTGATGTTGAAGGGATTCCCATCGACTCTTGGAATCTTTTTTCCTTTATAGTCCCTGGGGAAAAGGCTAATGGGAAATTAGGATTTTAGAAATCCAGATAAATCTTCCTTTACAAATTCAGATTTGCCAGTAGATAGAGACTAGAAAAGGGGTGGGCCACTGGTTTTTAGGGTCCTGCTTTAAAAATGATTTTTAATGCTTTATTGTACCTGTCCCAACCTGACTGTTTCATGGTAGATGGTTACCTTAGAAACTCCAGAGAAGGCACTGATCTGGGCGATGCTGGCGTGACAAAATGTTAGCAGAAGGTCAATATAAAAAATTTAAGGTTTTTCATTTCCTTTCAGGCAAGTTCCCTCAGTCTTAAGCATCATATTATAATTTTCTCTTTCCTCCTCTCTCCTCCCTCCTCCCCCTTTCCCCTCCCTCCCTCCTCCTCTCCCCTCCCTCTCCCTCCTCCTCTCCTCTCCCTCCTCCCCCTATTTCCTCCTCCCCCTCCCCCTTCCTCTACCTCCCCTTTTCTTCTCCCTCCTCCCTCTTCCTCCTCCTCCTCTCCTTCCTCTTTCTCTCTCACCTCCAAGCCAACCCCCCACCCCAGTCATGTATGCACAGTGGTTTGCGATCTTGATTTTCTTAAATTTGCCTGAGGTGGTTTATGTAATTGAAAACCAAGGTATGCTGAACAAACTCTGTTCTGTGTGTGTGTGTGTGTGTGTGTGTGTGTATAAATTCTTTCAAGGAAAGAAAAGTCAGAGAAAAAAATCGAGAGCCATCACATAAGCAACTTGAAATGCCAGAGCTTGGTGCCATGACAGGGAGACATCTAAAAGAGGCTCCAACCTGCTGTGTGGCTCAGTGCTCAACAACACAGCCCCTCACCCAGCCACCTGAAAGTTAGGTTTCACACCTCTAAGATTAGGATGTGTTCTCCCTGAGGTGTGGGGTGTTTTCTAGAACATGGAGACATTCTGCCAATTTCTTACCCATGAAATCATTATACTCACAAATAGGCTCAGAGAAGTAATACTTCTGTTCGATGGGTTCTGGGAGGAGAATTCCTCTCTTTCCTCAAATCTGAGCAAAGCCCCGTAGAGTCACAGTCACACTTGCTCTAGCACGGCAAGAACCACCCTCCTCCCTCCACACCCTGCAGGCTCACCTTCAAGGCAAAGGCTGCCCCCGCAGGCTCATCCCCCACTGTTGGAATGTTGGATGCCCCGGGAAGGGTCTGCACATGCTCGGGGACTCTGCCTTCCTCCACCAGCGGGGAATTCAGATAGGACGGCCTGGAGAGGAGTAAGGCTTATTACCCTGTGGTTCTTCTCCCTTTGCAACATTCTAGGCAATGTTTGATTTCATGGCTGGCGACTCTGGAGCCCATCTCCATGCGCACGTGTCCTGTGCTGCAAGGAGGATCTCCGAGCAGAGCCCCTGGAACTTTGGGAGCCAGGGAAGGCGCGAGGACTTCAGTTCTAGGAAAGCACACCACACGGAAGAAGGGACATGGGCTTCACTTTCAAGAGGAGATGAAAAAACCCAATACCAATAACTCGTAGCAAGTGTGCTGAATTAGCAAGAGAAGGTTGACTTGTAATCAAAGTTAAGCGAGAAATGGTTTTTTGAACTCTTAAACCCAGGAAATGAGCCTGCCAATCTGCCGTATCTGAGAGATAGCATCTTGGCACCCTGGGGAACAGTGTTCTGACAAACACAGTATTGCCGTCCTTCTCATATCTATGTGAAAGTCTTTAAGATTATTAGAAATTCTTAGAAAAAGTGCAGATACATGCCTGTAGAAATCTTCCCGCCTCCACTGCGGTCCGTGACGGTTGATGCCAGCCTGCCCCCCTGGGTCTTTTTCACCCGGTCGTTACATTTCGGGGACAGTCATGTTTAATAAACTGTTTCCTCTGTAACAGAGCCCTCGCTGTCTCTCGTGAGAGTTCCACGTCTCCATGCTTGCTCTAACACAGCGCCTCTCCCCACTACTCCCCAGCTCCTTCTGTTCCATTTACTTTGTCCCTTTCAGAAGATCCATTATCCCCATAATTAAACAACCCACTGTCCCGATTAAGTCATTCTCTGTTACTTCAATTACATCCCATTGTTCATTAAATCCTGATGTTTGTACTTCAGCAGTCTTGTTTTTAATACTCCTAGCATTTGTGGAGAAACAGTGAAGTTAATTAACAATTCTTGGGCGTTTTTGTTTTTTTTTTTCCCTTTTTCTCTCTACCATAGTACAAATCATTTCCATTATGACTTGCAATAATACTGAAACCATTACTAACTTCGTAGTTACTGTTCTGAGCTTCCTGATCAAAGAAGTGAAACCATTTTTTTATAATCATTTTAGGTAAGTCATTCCCTAGTCGATGGCAAGCAGTGGAAAATGAAAAATTAACATTAAATGAGTGCTTGAAATGACTTTCCTCTTCATACCTTTTCTTCTCATACCCATAATCTTGGGATTAGGAAATAATTTAGTTACCTAAATACAAAAGTATTTAATTTTCTTCTTTATAGCTCAAATGTTACTTTATTACTTCATTGTTAAGGATCCTTATTTATACTTCTACTCCTCAGAGAATGGTAACTTTTATAGCACATCCTGGTGGAGATAAAAGGCATTTTTTTCCATATGTTTTCTCTGACACTGTCAAAGTCAGCATTTCATTTGAAGGCTCCATTGTCTAGAGCAGGGATCAGCAAACAAGAGCCTGTGGGCCAAATGTGGCCCTGCTGTCTGTTGTTAAAAATAAAGTTTTATTGAAACACAGCCATGCACATTCATTTACTGTTGTCTATGGCTGTTTCCCTGCTACAGCTGAAAAGTCAACTAGTGGTAACAGAAACTGTACAGGCTGCAGAGTCTTAAATATTTACTATCTGGCCTTTTACAGAAAGTTTGCCAGCTCTTATTCTAGAGCCTGACATAAAAGAGAAAAAGAACTAGAATCTGCCCTCCCACTAAACCCTAAAACCCTGAAAGCCTTGGTCTCTTTCCTCTTTTTCTGGGGACACATCAGTGGAAATGCCTTACCACTCTCCATCAATGTGAAACTCATGGGAGTGCTTTGCCAAAAACCAAACTGTGACATATTCATATTAAGCCTAAAGTACTGAAACCAGTCATTCTGGGCTTAAGTAAGACAGATTCTTGCTTGATTCTACCATGAACAAATGCTAGCAAATATAGAAATTCTGTGATAGAAACTCACATTTGAGGAAATTCTCTTCATTCACTTAATTTTTTTCTTCAAGGTGGCAAAGGCCTTCTTTCCTCATTATTAGGCTGGAGGGGAAAACTCCTTGATCCAGAAAGCTTTGGGCTGTGTTGGGGGGAAAGGGAAAGGGGGGGAGCAGGGATGTAGGGCAGCCAAGAGCAGCATTAGAGGGGGTATGTGGTAACCGTCCCAGGGCTGCCTACTCCGGCTTAAGGAAGACCTCAGCTCAGAAGCTTCTGGGACTTGCACTTGTAACTCTGGGCTTAGGCTACTTCTACTGAACCTCTGGAAGCTTGTTCTCTCTCACCCCAAACCCCTCTAAATCCAGTTGGTATAAGAACCAGATCTCTCTCTCTCTCTCTTTTTTTTTAAAGATTTTATTTATTTATTTGACAGAGAGCAAGAGAGCACAAGTTGGGGCATGGTGGGGGACAGGAGGCGCAGAGTGGCAGAGGGAGGGGGGAAGCAGGCTCCCTGCTCAGCAGGGCTTGATCCCAGGACCCTGGGATCATGACCCCTGAGCCTAGGGAGACACTTCACCGACTAAGCCACCCAGGTGCCCCCAGACTTTTCTCTTGACCTTCATTTGGCTCTCAAATAAAATTAAAAAATATATATTTTATAGGTTTTATTTAATGAAAGCAATTATTGACCTAAGACCTTTTGTGATAAAGTAGCTGGCTTGTAATAAATTTTTTCTAGAAATTATTTTCTAGGTATTATAAGGCATTACAGAAAGGATGCAGCAACAGCCCTGCCCTTTTGAGCCAAGCCTGTGGCTGAGGAATTAATAAGGTAGCTGGGTCAGCCTCTCCCCACCGAAGTGTGCAAGAAGTTGGGGGAAATGCCTCTTCCCCTGCCTTTGATTCACCCCACCAGCTCCCCACCCCAGCCTTATTTTTTTCTATTTCTATTTTTTTTTTCTCCTTGTTACCGTAACCCACCAAGTTGTGTGAAGAAATGGTGGGCAGAGCTTCTAGTGAACCCCAATTGTGCTTGTCCGTCTAGCTGCTGCATAGCTTAGTGCTGAGAGGCGGGGGTTTAGAGTCTGACTGTCTTGGGTGTGAAGCCGAGCTCAACCACTTTACTGACGGGCTGTTAGTGACTTTGGGCAAGTCACCAAACCTCTCTAAACCTGTTTCTTCCACTATAAACAGGTGATCAGAAAACCTAACCCTGTAGGCTTATTATGAGGTCAGAAACTAATCTATGTGAGATGGCCGGCCATCACACCTCAGAGGAATTCTCATCATTTATTTATGACAGTTTTTCTTGTCTGAGCAGTTTTTGTTGTCCGCTGTAAGGTCTACTAAGCACAACGTCCTCTCACCCTTCTTCCTGGTCACTGATTTATTGGTGATGGGTGATACAGGGAGTTGATCAGCTGAATCCACTGTCATTAAAACCTCATGTTACTGTTAGAAACGTTACCCGTAATCGGTGTTTACAATCTGTGGCACACAACATCCCACCGGACAGGTGTGAACAGGAGACCACAGTGATGAATCTGACCAATGACCTACCTACACGGGCTGGTGTGTGACCCACTTACGGAAGAACCAGGTCCTTCCCATCTGGTCCTTTTTCTGGGTTCTGGGCCATGCGTCTTCCAAATACCCTTCTCTGGTCCTCAGGCCACCTCACGGTCTTAAGTGCTCGCTCACCCCCCACACAGCCTTCTTCCACATTCCAGACAGCAGGACATAAGTAGGGCTGTAGAAAAGGGGACAGATGGTCACCAGCTGTCTTGTAAGGAAGCTTCGCAGAGGCCGCCACAGGACACATCCTCTTAATCCCATTGGCCAGCGTGCAGTCGCGTGGCCACGCCCAGCTGCGGTAGAGGCTGGGAAAGGTCCTCTTTCCGCTGGCTGAGTGTGAGCTCCAGAAAAATGTCTGTGGGTGGTACTCGCACCAGCCCACGGGGTTCTCAGACTGAGGGCTTTCCATGGGGCTCCAGGCCAAGCCAAGCCAGGGAGGCCAAGCCTCCTCTTCGAGGCTGTCTGCATCCAGCCTGCCTTCTCTGAGAGCATTTATCGAGAACCCCAGGCCCACCCGGACTGCCACTGGACATTTATCACTTTGACTGGCCTTTGGGGTTTGCAGTTAAGAGGGTGGGCATAGCCTAGTGATGACCCTCAGCAGCTCTGTGACCTTGGACACATTTCTGAGCCTCTTTCTGTCCGTTTCTTCACCTGTCAAGTGAAGCTAATGATAGTGTCCACTTCACCGAGCAATTCTTCAATGCACAGAGCAGGAGTAAATGAATTAGCACAGCGTGTGGGACAACTCCTAGTAATGGTTAAGTGCTTGCCATGCTGTATGTGAGCGCTGTGATTATTAGAAACCTAAAACTGTTTTTTTTTTCAGCTTTTGTTTCCATAAATAATAATGGAAATCCTTAGATGGCAGATGGTGATTTTGAAAGGGCAAGCACAGTTCTTCAAGTCCTCCACCCTCCGCTCTACTCAAAGGAAGTGGGATTTTTTTTTTTTTTTAATCTAGACTTCCTGACCTAGTAGCCTGAATAGAGGATTGAAACTTGCTACTCACCAGTCTAGCTAGAACTGAAGCCAGGTGTGTCATGGTCCAGAGGCCTCCTCGTGTACTGCTGCCTGTGCAGTTCCTTTCCAGACCCAATTCAAATGTCTCTTCTTCCATGCAGTCTTCCCTGATTTCTCTCCCTTTGAAAAACCTCCTCTAAGCTAGAGGTAATTCTCTCTGAACCCCTTAAGCACTCTACCTATACCTACTATTTTCTACCTGGTATTAGAATTCTTTGTATACATTCCACAGTTTTTCTGTCAGTCTTCAAATACTTTCGAGTCAGGATCACTGCTAGGTTTCTACTTTGTATATTCTGCAATGTCCTGTTCCCAATAGGTGAGCCAAGTAGCTGGGTGTTAGTGAGTGAATTTAGCTACATGAGCATCAACAGTGAGCTCTGTCAGGTTGGATACATTCAGCTTTAAGTAAGAGAAAAACCAGAATAAGGGAATTGCATTCCAGTGCAGAAAGTTAGGAGGTGAGCAGCCCAAGGCTGGTCCATCTGCTCATCAGGATCACCATCTTTTTTTTTTTTTTCTTTTTCTTTCTTGCTTTTTCTCTTTTTCTTTTTTTAAAAAACATCTTTATTTTTTTTCCAGTGTTCCAAGATTCATTGTTTATGCATCACATCCAGTGTTCCATGAATATGTGTCCTCCTTAGTACTCACCACGAGGCTAACCCAACCCCCCACTCCCCTCCTCTTCAAAACCCTCAGTTTGTTTCTCAGAGTCCACAGTCTCTTGTGTTTCATCTCCCCCCTCTAATTTCCCCCAGTTCACTTTTCCTTTCCTTCTCCCAATGTCCTCCATATTATTCCTTATGCTCCACAAGTAAGTGAAACCATACGATAATTGGCTTTCTCTGCTTGAATTATTTCATCTCCTCCAGTCCTGTCCATGTTGGTACAAAAGTTGGGTATTCATCCTTTCTGATGGAGGGCATAATACTCCATTGTATATATGGACCACATCTTCTTTATCCACTCATCTGCTGAAGGACATCTTGGTTCTTTCCACAGTTTGGTGACTATGGACATTGCTACTATGAACATTGGAGTACAGATGGCCCTTCTTTTCACTACATCTATATCTTTGGGGTAAATACCCAGTAGTGTAATTGCAGGGTCATAGGATAATTTGATTTTTAATTTTTTGAGGAATCTCCACCCTATTTTCCAAAGTGGCTGCACCAACTTGCATTCCCACCAACAGTGTAAGAGGGTTCCCCTTTCTCCACATCCTCTCCAACACTTGTTGCTTACTGTCTTGTTGATTTTGGCCATTCTAACTGGTGTAAGGTGGTATCTCAGTGTGCTTTTGATTTGCATCTCCCTGATGGCTAGTGATGATGAACACTTTTTCATGCGTCTGTTAGCCATTTGTATGTTTTCTTTGGAGAAGTGCCTGTTCATGTCTTCTGCCCATTTTTTGACATGATTGTCTGTTTTTTGGGTATTGAGTTTGAGGAGTTCTTTATAGATCTTGGATATCAGCCCTTTGTAGTGTCATTTTGAATATCTTCTCCCATTCTGTGGGTTGCCTCTTTGTTTTGTTGACTGTTCCCTTTGCTGTACAGAAGCTTTTTATCGTGATAAAGTCCCAAAAGTTCATTTTTGCTTTTGTTTCCTTTGCCTTTGGAGATGTGTTTTGAAACAAGTTGCTGTAGCCAGTGTCAAAAGAGGTTAATGCCTATGTTCGCCTCTAAGATTTTGATAGATTCCTGCCTCACGTTGAGATCTTTCATCAATTTCGAGTTTAGCTTTGTGTCTGATGTGAGAGAATGGTCAAGTTTCATTCTTCTATACATAGTTGTCCAGTTTTCCCAGCACCGTTTATTGAAGAGACTCTCTTTTTTCTATTGGATATTTTTTCCTGCTTTGTCGAAGATTATTTGACCATAGAATTGAGGGTCCATATCTGGACTCTCTACTCTGTTCTACTGGTCTGTGTGTCTGTTTTTGTACCAGTACCATGCTGTCTTGATGATCACAGCTTTGTAGTAAAGCTTGAAATCAGGCAATGTGATGCCCCAGCTTTTATTTTTTTCTTTTTGAACATTTCCTTAGCGATTCAGGGTCATTTCTGGTTCCATACAAATTTTAGGATTGTTTGTTCCAGCACTTTGAAGAATGCCAGTGGAATTTCGATTGGGATGGCATTGAAAGTATACATTGCTTTGGGCAGTATAGATATTTTAACAATGTTTATTCTTCCAATCCATGAGCATGGAATGTTTTTCCGTCTTTTTGTGTCTTCTTCAATTTCTTTCATGAGTGTTCTGTAGTTCTTTGAGTACAGATCCTTTACCTCTTTGGTTAGGTTTATTCTGAATTCTATATGAGTTCTAGTAGTTTGGGGGTGAAGTCTTTTGTGTTTTCCACATAAAGTATCATATCATCTGCAAAGAGAGAAAGTTTGACATCTTCTTTGCCAATTTGAATACCTTTTATTTCTTTTGTTGTCTGATTGCTGTTGCTAGGACTTCTAGTATTATGTTGAACAATAGTTGTAAGAGTGGACATCCTTGCTGTGTTCTTGATCTCAAAGGGAAGGCTTTCAGTGTTTCCCCATTGAGAATGATATTCACTGTGCGTTTTTTCATAGATAGATTTTATGAGTTTGAGGAATGTTCCCTCTACCCCATACTTTGAAGAGTTTTTGTTTGTTTGTTTGTTTACTTTGAAGAGTTTTAATCAGGAACGAATGCTATATCTTGTCAAATGCTTTTTCTTCATCAATTGAGAGGACCATGTGGTTCTTCTCTCTTCTCTTATTGATTTGTTCTGTCACATTGACTGATTTATGAATGTTGAACAATCATTGTATCCTAGGGATAAATCATCCGGGTCACCATCTCTGTGCTCCTCTTTGGCCTCCCACCTAATTACAAAATAGCTGCCACAGCTCCAAATACTACAGTTCCCTTCTGTTAGAGTAGAAACTCTTTCCCTTTCTATCTCATTGGCCAAAACTGGGTTAAACGACCATACACCACTAACCGTATCTGTTGTCCCAGCTTTGTTGATACATTTATGCCAAAGAAATAGGGAAAGCCAGAGCTATTCAGGGACAGATTTCTGGAGAAAAGACCAGCATAGATTTTCAAGCACTTTAGTCTTTTGTGGGTACTGAAGACCAATTGCCATCCTATAGATCTGGACCATGCTTAGTTTACGAAACATTTTCATATTTTGAAAGGCAGGATCACCAAAGTTTTAAGAACCTGAAGCTTAAGTGCCTGCTTCTACCATTTTCTTGCTAGGTGATCTTGTGCAATTTCCTGAACTTCTCTGTGCCTCAGTTTGTCATCTGTAAAATGAGAATAATAGAATCTATGAGATAAGCTTTCTGAGATTCTTAAATACAAATACACAGACATACTTTATAACAGTATTTGGCACACAGGAAGCACTCCTTAATTTGCTATTATTATGTCATTATTTGGTGGTCTTGTCACTCCTTTTAAATAGAAACAGTGAGAGTGTTGGTGTGCCTGGCTGGCTCAGTCGATACAGCATGTGACTCTATCTCGGGGTTGTGAGTTCGAGCCCCACAGTGGGTACAGAAGGAAAGAAGGAAGGAAAGGAAAAGAAAAGAAAAGAAAAAGAAAGAAAAAAGAAAAGAGAAGAGAAAAGAAAAGAAAAAGAGAAAGAAAGGAAGGAAGGAAGAGAGTGTTAAGGCTCAGAGAAATTAGATGACTTACCCACACTCCCACAGTTAAGTAGCATAAGGGGATAATCCAGATGGTCTGATGCCTGTGCTCAGAGCTCTCAGCCCGCCTGGCCTCCCTTCTTGAATTTTCTATCAACACTGACTGAGGGGGATGCCCTTGCACCTAGTGGCTAAATACTGTTTCAAAGGTTATGCTGTAGTTTGTCAAACACACTGTGAATTACCCAAAAACAAAGACTATATCTTAAGGTTCTTCCTATACCCTGCCCCTAACACCGAGTAGGGCACAGGGAAGATTCTGGCTAAATGGGTTTGTAAAGGGAGAGATGGTGCTTCCATGGGGGAATCTTTCCCAGTGGGAATCAGAGCCCAGTGTGCACTCCCTGAGCCCGGGGGGTGGGGGTGGGGTGAAAAGGTGGGGCCCACTCGGGAGCCCCTGACGCCAGGTAAGGCTTTAGGAAATTGCTGTTGGAACTAAGGTTTGCAGTATAAAAAAATCAATTTGTGTCTGAATTGACTCTCTGAATTCCCTGTGGCCTCTCTCAAATCCCATTTTACCTTTCTCCCACCCATCTAGCTATGGAGGCAGTGGCAGATTTACATTATTTTACACCCAGTTAAGATTTTTTTTTCTCCTTTTGGTTATGTTTTTAAGTAGAACATTTATTGCCTCTAAAGGGGTGTTTTTGTTAAAGACAATAGTGCCCTTTAGGTAGTCACAGTGTTATTTCACAAATACCTATAAAACTATTAAACAAGCTGGGATCGCTGGAGCTCTGATTAAGAGGGGCTTTCCAGTTGTCTTTATCTTTGGAAGCCCCGTGAAACAGTGTAACCACCCTCATTCCCTGGTGCGACAGCAGCATGCAGAAATGTGGGGAGATAGGGACAGGTCTACTTGGACTGTGAGGGCAGGACCCGTGTTTCTGCCTCTAGAAGCCCCGTTTGTGGCGGGCGTCTCGCTCAGGACTTTGCTTCCAGCTTGTCCCAGAGGCCCAGGGTTCCCGGGCTGTGGGTGGAAGCAGGGGTGAGAGAGGGCTGGGTGTGGGGACACCCCGTCGCTGAGTGGTTCACAGTGCCCACTCCTCGCTCTGCCACTTACGAGCTGTGTCCCCGGCAGGCGTTATTTGACCCCTCTATACCTCCAGTTCCTCACTCAAAAGTGGGGATAATATTACTTTAAAAAGTCAGTGGGGGTCAGGGGTGGGCAGGTGGCTCAGTCAGTTAAGCTCAGTCAGTTCGGCTGGTTCTTATCCCAGTTCAGGTCTTGATCTCAGGGTCGTGAGTTCAAGCCTCACGCTGGGCTTGGAGCCTACTTTAAAAAAAAAAAAAATGGGGATAATAAGAACACAGCCCCCTAAGTAGGATGTTGGGAAGATTAAAAGAAGTGTGTCTAGAATTGAAGTTGGCAGGGTGTCAATCAATGTGCTGAACCGGGAAGGTAAGGGAGAGGACTCTGGCATAGGAGTGGCCTCCCTGATTCCTTCTAGATGGTCCGCCCAGCCCTTGGCCTCCTGCCAACACACTCTGCCTTCTGTCCTGTCCCGTAGGTCTGCAGAGTTCCAACCCCACAGCCTCAGAGTGTTTATCGTGTAGTTGGGACTGGACCAAAGTTGACTGTGTGTAATTGTCAGCAGGAGTGTAGAAGCAAGATGCGAAGGCCTTGACAAGAACCCTCCCAGGGTTTGCCATCCCCTCTCCCATGACCCTGGTCCTTCTGTCATCGCATTTCCCAAGGGCTCGCCAGCCAGACCCCGTGCTCTGTGCCCTGAGGTTAATTCAGTTGCCAGTCCCAGAGCCCGGGGCAGTTGCCGTTGTGACTCCCACTGGGTAGCAGGGAAAACTGAGGGATCCGTCCCCAGAGCGGGTGGTTCCCCTGTTCGCAGGCAACACGACCCTTGCCCGGCTGGACACAGAGCGTGGAGTCTGAGCCCTGGCTGCTCGGCTTCAGCGGGCTCTCTGCGTCTCCTTGTGGCGGCACACGACATTAGCCATAGTCAATGTTCTGAGAAGTGACACGAAGCCGTCGCTCACCGCTGTCATCGTCATCCTCAGCATCAGTATCCAGTCCGTCCCAAAAGCCCGTCCCTGTGCCAGGCGAGCGACAGGCATCATCTCATTTCATCTCTGTCACAACACTAGAAGGCCCGCAGTGTTACTATACCCATTTGAAAGTTGAGTGAACCCTAAGGATCCCCGATTTCCCCTTAATTGTGTTTTCATTTTTTTTTTTTAACATTTCCAGTAATCATTTTACATTCCATCATGGCAGCCAGGTTCAAAAATGTTAAATGACTGGGTATTTCACACCAGACCCTCGATTCTGCCATCTCCAAGATGGCTTCAGATCCAAACTGTGTGCTATGCTAATTACAGGAACACTCCTAGCCTTTCTCTGAATGGGATCCCCCCCAGCCCCCTGAGGAGCTGCAGTAGGTAAACTTGGTTGTGTTACATGAGTGCGTTCTCAAAGTAAACCGGAAAGGCTCCCTCGTTCTGTGTTTTCACACGTTCACCAAGGCCTTCCGTCCCCCATGTGTCCCATTCTGAGGGTTTGATATACCGGAAGAGCTTTAACTGAGGAAATGTTAAGTAACGGGCTTTAAGATGTAAAATAAAGCACGGGAGACTAGTAGTACTGGGTGGGGGCCTCAGGGGGGGTTAATGAAGACTCGGGAAGCTGACTGAGGATGTCCAAGTGAAGGCGGAGATAAATGTTCTTGTCATTAATGCACACATTGAAAAGTGACCTCTTCCAGCAGGATCAATATGGGAACCTCCTGACCTTTCTTGTCACCTGGAACTTAACTTCTGGGACTCCGTGGTCCTGTTAATAAAAACAATAATCACCAGCCTGCCCTCATCTACTGTGGAACATTTTCTTTATTTTTTTTTTTCTTTTGGAGGGGGAGGATGAAATTAGAAGTCACGACTTCTAGAATATTTATGGGTATATATGTTTTACTCTCGGATATATTTATTCAATACTCGCTCTGTAATGAGAGTTTTCACTTTTCTGTTTTCCTTTCCATTATCCCTGAAAAGAATGGATTACGGGGAAAAGATTAACGTAGTATAATGCGACACAGTGCTTGCTAATGTGCCGTCAGAGGTATTAGTAGGACTCGCCAAGGTTTGTGTCTTTTATGAATGCCTTTCAGATGGCAATTATCTAATAGACTGGGAAACCTGTTTGTGTTCTTGCAGGCATTAAACGTTGTCTTTGAAAAGATCCCGGAAAATGAGAGTGCGGATGTCTGTCGGAACATTTCAGTCAATGTTCTTGATTGTGACACCATAGGCCAAGCCAAAGAAAAGATCTTCCAGGCTTTCCTAAGCAAAAATGGCTCTCCTTATGGACTTCAGCTGAATGAAATTGGCCTCGGTAAGGCAATGAGGGAGTTATTTTGCCCCCACCCCCGGGTGCACGTCTCCCCCACTATCTCCCCCTTCCTCCCTGCCTACGGCCCGCAAGCCTCCGCGGATGGAAGCTTTCTCGCCCAGGCCACTCCCAGCGGGCACCTCTGGGGGCCCGGAGTCTGCACGGCTCCCCCACGAGCAGCATGAGTCCTTCTAGGAAGCATTATCCTTCAAAGACGCTGGTTTTTTAAAAAAAAAAAATTATGTTTGTAAATCAGATTCATGAGATTGTTCGCCCCGAGACAGAATGGATTCACCTTGCATCGGGAAGTACAGAAAGGCGGGCACCCCGCGCCCTCTCTCTGTTTTGCTTTTCGCACTGGCGTTTGATTTGTTGGTTGTGACACCCAGCGGGTCGTTAGCGGGTGGCGCAGACGCTGGGGCCGACTCCCGCGCCCTGGAAAGGTCCTCCCCCTCGCTGCTCATCGCATCCTGCATCAAGCGTGGTCTGCGTCCTGCCCCCAGCCCGGAGCAGCGTCTGCTGCGAATTCTTTCTCGGGCTCTAGCTGTACACTTCGGAGGCGAGCGTCCGCATGAGCGAGCTAACCGGGCTCCGCTGCACTCAAATGTTCGTCAACGTTTTCAAGTTGAGCTCCCCGCGGCCCTCCCCAGAGACCGCCGTGTAGATTTTATAGCAGATAATGGGACAGGAAAGAAGAGTAAAATCACAGCGGTGACAGACAGCGTAACCAGGTTCATCTCCCCTGGAGGTAGGGCTGTAGCCTCGGAGAAGCAGGCAACTGAAGTCGTCCCACCTGGCCCTCCAAGGCCAAACCTCCCACCAAACGGCCATTCAGAGCAGCCAGGGGGCGGGGCCTGGCAGGTGCAAGGAGCCGTGCAGATGTGTGGCAGCTGTGTGACGCGGCTTCAGAGAGAGGGGCCTCTCTTCTGCCTCTCTTCTGTGTCCTGTGGGTGGCCTGTCGGATGCTGGAAGGCCACTGTAGCTCACCTGGTTAGCGGCCGGGTCAAAGAGGCAGACCCAGATGGGAGACTGTGGTCACCTGCCCAGAAGCATCAACCTCTTGCAGCAGCCTCCCTCTGGCCAGTGTGTGGTCCTGGCTGCCAGGAGCTGGGTGCAGGGAGCCGACAGCCACAGGGAGGACAGCCTGGCGGCCTCAGTCCTGTCACCGAGGAGTCCACGGCAGCACCCTCTCGCCGTGCCCTGAGCCCACCAGTTCCTCCTGATAGGGCAAGGCAGGGAGCAGAGCAAGTCTCTAGAAGCTTCACGTTGTAGCCTGATAAGAAGCGGAGGCACAGCCTCCCAGCCCTGCCAGGCTTCCGCTCGCGTGATGATCTTGCAGGCCACCTCGGGTTGGCCTGGGGAAACTAAGGCGAACCATCAGAACCAGCCTTACAGTTGTACTAGAATCCGATCCCAGAGCAGCTGTGGTGGGACAGCCTCTAGCAGAGGCTCACAAACTCAGAGGCCCAGAGGGGCAACCACTTTATTGGTCCACTTAGGACACCAGGAAATGGGACCCAACTTCATTGGCGGAGGACACCGCATCAAAGGGGGCAGGTCCCACTTACCCTCAGCCAATAGTTGCATGTGGGTCTGTGGGGGTCAGTGTTAGCAGATGACCCCATTTTTTTTTTAAGAGAACTCGGTCTGAATTTTTATGAGCCATCTCCTGATCATTGACTGTTGGTGTTGAATTGACATTAGTAATAAGTGAAACGCTGTGAAGGTTCACAAAAGAAAATACACATCAGTGGGCCACATTCTGGCCCTAGGGCACAAGTTGGCAACCTCCATGAAAGAGCTTGAGGCCCATGGCTTGGGGTGTTAGCCCACCAGTGCCCCCCCACGCAGGGATGGACAGGAGACTGGCCCCAACGCACCTGCTTGGGAACATACAAATTTGGTGTTAGAATTTTCTGCAGAGCTTCATCTCTCTAAGGATACATTATTTTGTTTTCATTGGCTTTACTTCCAGGCTTAGCCTCAGAGTATAAGCTTCAGGGAAACATTGTCTTAAAAGTCAAAGCCCTAAACACAAAACAAAAACAAAACAAAACTCGGGCTCCCTGTCTGGCTGAGATATCACCAAACCTTCAAACTAATATTAACCACTTTATTTAAGCTGTATCCATAAATAATAATTTCTACTGTTATTACAGAGGAACATTTAAACTTTCTCACTGTAATGTCAGAGGAGAACAAAATAGACTTTTTTGTTTTCCTTCCCAGAGCTACAAGTGGGAACACGACAGAAAGAGCTGCTGGATATTGATAGTTCGTCTGTGATTCTCGAAGATGGAATAACCAAGCTAAATACCATTGGCCACTACGAGGTAAGAGCGGGGCTGAGCCCCCGACATCTTCCCCGAGCCCCATCCTCACTGGATTAAATCATCTCCAGGTAATACCATGGAAATTCTTTTTTTTAAAAATTACACAACTCCCACCATTTTCTGGCATAGTTTGCTGATTGCGTCCTTCATCGCTCATTCGGAAGCGCCCAGGAACCCCCGTCTGTGGTGGCCTGTGGTTCCCCTGGCGTCCTCCTTTGCCAGGCCGTCAATTTTCTTTTGACGGATCGCTCTCCATCCTGCAGTTTGGGTAGGAAACATCGCCTCACGGCTGTCCACAATGTTCACAGAACCTTGTAACCTTTGTGTACTGTCCTTCCCCCCCCCCAACACCACCCCAGAGGAAGTTCTACATTTCTTGTTTGTTTACAGTACTCAGTCAAACCTCCTGGGGCCCATGACCCACATGCTGGCTGAGTGCCAAGGTGGGTATGGGATGCACGTGCCCTCTCAGCTGTGTGCCAGAGAAGCCTATCTAGAAAAAGAGAAAGGAGGCAGGGAAGGTTCCTGAACACGCTGGGACCGTGGGGCTTATTCAGCCACATTACCCAGGTCTTTGTGGACTATCGGCTCTGTGCCGAGTGCTGGGCTTGCAGCAAGAGGAACAGAGAGACCAGGTTCCTGACCTCGAGGAGCTGCCGCCTCAGGGAGGGGGAAGAGGGGACGGAGACAAGGAAGGAGGCAACATATACAGTGAGATGGGGCTGTGGCTTGGAGCATCAGAGAAAGCTTCCTGGAGGGAAGCTATGACTCAGCGGAGACCTGAAGGGAGAGGATACCCCACAGTTCTTCCACAGGAAGACTGGTCAACTCTCTAAAACTCGAGAGGTGTGAAGGTGGCCGTGAGAGCCAACAGCAGCCAATGTGATGGAGGCCTCACCGTGCCAGACGCTGTCCTCCGCCCTGCCCCTCCTTTTTGCTTACTCCATCCTTTAGATAGCAGACCTCTGAGGTGGGGGCTGTTATTAACCCTCTTTACAGATGGGTACACTGAGGCTCAGGGAGGTTTACCAGCAGCTAGCCAGTGGCGGAGCCAAGATTTGGACCAAGAGAGTTGGGCCCCAGGGTTCACCACAGCCGGTCAAGGCGGAAGGCAGAGAAGTGGGGTGGGAGGCCCATGGGAGGGGGGAGGGGGACCTATTGTGTGGCTCTGTCAGCTTCTTCAGGAATTTGACTTTTGTCCCCAAAGAAGCCATTGGAGGATCTTGAGGGATTTGAGTCTCAGAAGTGCCTGCGGCTGTGTGTGGAACATGGGTGGGAGGTACAAACCTGGTAACAGGGGGGCCCTTGGAAGCTGCCGCTAGGAGAATTTCAGGTGAGGATTGATGACATAGTGGCTGTTGAGATGGAGATGAGCAGAGGGACTCAGAGATGGGCAGGGGATGGAGAGCTTCTGGGTGATGGAGGGTCAAGATGGCGCTCAGGGACGGCGGCGAGCGGAGGCCCTGACCCAGGAGCTCTTCTGGCGGTAGAGGGGGGCAGGAGCAGCTTCCCAGACCTCTTGGAAAGTCGGCGCCTCCTGTCTTTCGAAGTCACAGGAGCACGTGGTTGGCACAGGAAGGCCTGTGGAGCCTGCGGGCTGCCCCCTCCCCCCGGAGGAAGAAGAGACTGCTCCCGAGAGAGCAGAGGACTGAGGACCCCTCTCCCTCGGGCCCTCCGGCTGAGTGGTTCCCAGAGCCAGTTTGGGAAGAGCTGCTTGGGGTGACCCCTGGCTGGGTGCTGTCCCCAGAGCCTTTGCTGGAGAGCACCTGGCAGAGAGAGCTACAGAGCCACAACTTGCTTCTGGACTCGCCCTCCTGCCGCTCAGACTTGCCAACCCTGGTGTCCTCTTGCCAAGAGCTCTTGGCCGGTGGAGTTGGTGAAACTCCCCGGGGGACTTTCCTGCGACGCGCAGCACGGCGAGACACACTGCTGGGGGTGGGGGGTGGGTGCTGTTTTAATGGAGAGGAGGTGGTTAGGTCGGGGCTGCTGCCCTGCGAGTGGAAGTCCTTAGAGACGGGCTTAGTATGGCTTCAGTTTGAAGTTCAGTGAAGCCTGGGAGCCATCTCCTTCCTTCCCTGTGTCTGGGCAGTGAGTGTGTGTCTGGCCAGTCTGGAAGGAACCCCGTCACGACGCCCTCCTTTGATGTTCTTGACTAGGGTGCTTGCCTTCTCAGCTGTGCGGTGGGGGGGGGAGGGGCAGCCCGGATAGGCTTCTTGGCGTCCCCTAGCAACCCTAGCTAGGGCACAAGGTGGGCCACAAAGGAAGGGGTTTGGGGCTGGGGGGAAGGCAGGACTAGACTCTCCAGCAGCGAAAGGGAAGAGCCACCATAGCTGTCTGGAAGGTCAGGGGAAGGCTGTCAGGAGAGATAGGACATCAGTCTTCGCTGGAGACATCGGCCGTGCTAGACACCTATCTGCTTAAGGATGATAATGAAATTAATCCGGCCTGTAGTCACTTCCCGTCCAAATGATTTATTGGCTTCATACCCTAGCATTGCCACATGGTGGTAATAAATGACAAGACTAGGACACAAGGGCTTAAAGGATTCTCCTTATGTTTAAAAAGCTAAGCCGTAAGGCAAATAAACTCAGAGAGCTTGAAGGAAACTGGGGAGGTCATCGGCCCTGTGCTCTCTACGCATGGACCATCTCAAATGCCCTGTTTTTCAAAGACTGCTCAGAAAAAAGTATCCTCCATCACCCTTGGCTGCCTAAATCTGTACTCCGTTTAGTAGTTCCCCCGCAGATTTAAAATCTGGAGTAATTCGACAGGGGTAGGCTGACGCTTACTTTTGCCCTTTCGTTAAAAAATTTTCTCCTAGAGCTGGCTTTTCCCTCCAAAGAGACAAGATGCTAATTACCACTCTTATTCATTTACTAAAGCACCCTAGTTTGAGTCACTGTAAGTGCTTGAAAGCAAAAAACTATATTTCATTTAAAAATAGGGTCTAACTCAGAATTTTAAGTGATTCAGACTCATCTCCCTCCAATTAGCCCAAATTAGTTAGGTTTTAAAGTTAATCTTTAGTGACGGCCAGTTCCTCCTCCTATCTAAACAAAGTCCTGTTGCTGGAGTGGGAGCCTGTTTCTTCTTGCCTCTTCTGTCCTTAGGGCAAATAGAGTGTAGCTGGTCTCTGAATGATTTACTGTCCAAATATTTGAAGAACAGGTTTCTGGAGGGGATCTGAAGACACGGCAAAAATACAGCATCTCGTGGGCCAGATGCAATCTCCACAGCCCCCCGTTGCTGGCCGTGCTCTGTCTTCTGTAGGAAGGCGTCCTCGCCAACCCCAGACATGGGCAGGATTGCTTTCTGCAGGGACCACAGCACTGTCTGCATGCATGAGCACTGATCACATTCACGACGGCGAAGGTGCTCTTCCATCAGATGAGAGCAGAGGAGGGCAAATGTCTGCTGAGGTCTCATTCTGTCCCAGGCAAACAAGGGGTAAAACCAGCATCTCTACAAACACACTAAGCCAGAGGCATCTTTCTCCCCTATAATTACATCTTCCCCAAGCGGTTCCTTAACTGGCCGTCGCTGTGTGTCATTTACAATGAAGGAAACTTCGGTGTGTTCTGGAGCTGAGGAGTTGGGGGGGGGTGTCTCTGGGTCCAGGCTCTCTCTTCCCTTCCCCTGTACCCCCATGTGACATTTCACTGGATAGTGTCACGGCCCTCACACCCTGCTAGGGGGTGGTATCGAGGGTGCGGAACAGGTGTTGTGTCCGGCAGGAAATGTTCTCTGAACATCGCACGTCTCATTCTGAGCTGCAAGAGTCTGAGGGCAGAAAAGACGACTAACCACTCGTGGTGTTGAAGAATATTCTCACAACAGGCCTGTGCTAATGCCACTGCGGTCTCTGCTAATGCCACAGTTGTCATTCAGATGACATTTAAAGCTCGTGGAATGTTCTAAAGTGTCTGCTAGGTAAATTCAGGGGTCCTTCCAGTCAGGTGTGTCATCCGTGACACTGTGGTAAAGGGATTTGACTAAAGGTCTCTCATAGCGTGGATGACTTCAGAGATTGATTTGTTTATTTATTTAACATGAGGGGAGCGCTTCTTGCCCACTGGGCTGTTCCAGTAGCTCTTACAAACGGCAACTGTTTTAGTCCTCGCTACAGCCTGGCAAGGTAGATCCTGTCATTCCCATGTCAGGGCAGAGGGGGGCTGAGGAACTTGACCAAGTTCACATAACTCTTCTCACGGGTACTCCAAGGCTAGAAGCCAATGCAAAGGGAATCATTTGCACCCTGTCCTTGCTTGGAAGCAGGCTTGTAGCCTGTGGCCCCGGCCTCGAAGGCAGCCTTGGCTAGGAAACTGGACCGCGTCATGAGAGATGCTGATAGTTACTGTCTCTGATGTCAAAGTCAAGAAGGTAACATCTCTTAAATTCTTCTGACAGACCTCGTGTCAGTGAGTTTATCAAATCTTCTGACAGACCTTGTGTCAGTGAGTTTATTAGAATGGTTCCTTATTTCTAATCCTACCTTAGTAACATTAAAGGCCAGCAGTCCTTGGAGAGCACAGTGGTTGCCTCCCTCAGATAGGAGGCCTCTTTCAGGCATCAAAGAGCTCACAACTCCAGCCCGAGAAAAGCAGGGGAGTGCTTAGGTTCCCAAACTCAGGCACCCTCTTGGAGGCCAAGCTCGCTCCCAGAGGATGAGGTTAGGGTTCTCTCTGATAATCCTCAGAGGGAGTTTGCTACTGGCCTAGGCTTAATTCCAGGTATCAAAGAAGAAGCAGAAGCCCTACTGGCATTGTAACTAGTTGCAAGAAAATCCTTTAGCGTTCTGTCCTGGGTGTCAAAAACCACATGTGTGATTTGGGTGTTGAGAATTTTCTGGTGGGTCCTTTCTAAACACTCTGATGAGTCCTGAGCCTCCTTTGCTCATGGACTGAGCAAGGTTATCCCTTTGGCCCTGAGAAATTAGATTCCTTTTTCATTTGCCTCCAGCCTTGGGATGTCAGTGGGAAGAGCCAAAGCGGTAGACGGGGAGAACAGAATTGATGAGCGGTTGCAGGGGCAACACTAGTTGAGTAGATCTCGGTTTTCCATAGAATATCATTTTAGGAATGAGAGATACCAGGATGGGTTTCCACATGGTGATTTTTTTTTTTTTAAAGATTTTATTTATTTATTTGACAGAGAGAGATCACAAGTAGGCAGAGAGGCAGGCAGAGAGAGAGAGAGGAGGAAGCAGGCTCCCTGCCGAGCAGAGAGCCCGATGCGGGACTCGATCCCAGGACCCTGAGATCATGACCTGAGCCGAAGGCAGCGGCTTAACCCACTGAGCCACCCAGGCGCCCTCCACATGGTGATTTGTATTGATTATTGTGTTTTTAATTTTTTTTCTTTTAGAAAAAAAGTATCACAAAATTTCATAATTTTCCATATAATTCTTAGGCTAAAATTCTAGCTTTTCTCTTAGGCTAAACAATATGAAATGGTCAATATTTGACCATTTTTACCTACAAAAATGGCAGATCTGTAAGGTTAAATCCAAGTTCAACCTTATATATCTAGAAAATCTATTTTTATGGAATTTTCTTCAACTTCTGCTGCAGAGAAATATTTTACAACAAGAAAACCTTCATTGCACATGCTTTGGAGGATGTGTACCTTCTGTTTATTTCAGGAGTGACTTGAAATTGTTGAAATGAGTCCGTTTAGCCCTGTGTGGTCATAATTCCTAATGCTGCTGCCGGAGGAGTCTCTAGTTTTCTCCACCCTGTTCCAACATTGGCCAGTCATCACCGAAGGGGTAGAGCCTTCTTGTCTCATTGAATCCTGGAGCACTGTGAGGCTGGAAGGAATTTAATTTGAAATAGCCCTGTGTTACCAGTTCTGCTCTGGGCTGGGGAAACATTCCTGCCGCAGATCCATCTAGTGACATTAATCTTTCTTTGATTTAATTTGGTTTTCATTCCTAAAGTAGGGGCCCAGAGGATGCTCCCTGCCTCACAGGAGTACAGGAGGATTAATGAGTCACTCTTAGGAAAGCATTTGGAGCTCCTCAGATGGAACAAACAGCATCATATTTTTAACACTTTAGATTCTGTGGCCCTTTTCAAAAAGACATTTCTGTCCTTAACTCGGCAGCAGCTGACTTGTGCAAAATAGAAAATGGAAACCTTCCCCCCCACCCCCACCCCGCTCCTCAACATCTGTAAATAAACTAGTTTCTGTCTCACAATGGCGGTAAAGTGTCACGTGGGGGGAAATGTTCCAGCCCTGGAGCAGCTGTGCAAGTTAGAAATACACTCACACACGCAGGCTCAGACACACACACACACACACACACACACAACTCATCCACTAATAAAATGCTTTACACTTGCTCTTGGGAGATAATTTCAGAGTAAAATTTCCTTGGTACAAGCTGCGTCTGCGCTCTCCTAATGCCTGAGCTCAGTGCCAGCCGCGAGTCGTTGCCAGCTCTTGAGAAGACGTTTGAACTTCTGGCAGCGCTCCTTATCGGAAGGCCCATCCGTGGTGTTTGTGCTTACAGGGCGAGGGTGCTCACGCTTAGCCAAACAAAGCGTCTGACAGTAGTGGAGTATTGGCTCCACACTCAACAGGATCCATTTGGGATTCATTCTTTGACAATTACCCAGAATGAACCACCAGCTTCCTTTTATAAAAAGATATTTATTGGCTTAGAAACAGAGCCTATCCAGCTCTTCCTGGGGAGGAATTTTATAACGCTGTTCAAACGGTCTCATAAACTTGGTGTCTGAGTGTTGCTAAGGGGGTGCCAGTGCAGAGTGTTTACTTTAATTGCATCAAATATGGAAGAGAAAGGAAAAAATCAACCAGGAAACAATGAATGGCTCAAGGGGAAAGGAGAGGATGTTTGGCAATAACAGCAGAGCAGAATTCAATAAGAGTTCAGAACCCACGCTGGAGACACTTGTCGGAGGCCTGATGGCCCAGCCAGTCCCCGCACCTAGAACTCCCCCTCCCTCTAAGATGCCGTGACCACCAGTGGTTGGCGGCCTTTGGCCTCAGTGTAGCAGCTGGTTAGACACAGCTGGCTGGACAGCTGCAGTCAGGGTGTCTGTGCAGGGTTGGCTCTGCTCCGTGTTCCTTCCTCTGTGGTGCGACCTGAAGGGGATTCGGCTTTAATCCTTCGGTGCTTGCTAAGCAGGTTTGTACATTCTGATAACCAACGTGCAGCAGCCCAGAAGAGAAATTCTAGGTTTCTCTTTTCTCCCCAACTGGGGGAGGCTGGATCCAAAGTAGTATTAGAATTCAAAAGACTGAGAACTTGAGAATGGATGGGAATAGCACTTAGCTGACCATGTTCCAAAACAATAGCATTAATCCTCCCTCCACAATCCCAGAATGAAGGCAAGGATTTGTGTATCCCTGACCTGCCTCTTCTTCAAGGCCCCTTTGTCTTAAATTTTTATAAACTAGCCCCTCAGAACAGTGAGGCCTGCCCTCTGCATCTTGGCAGCTAGTCCCCTTGGCCTGAAAGGTGCTGCTTCTCCTTGGTTGGTTGCAGGGGAGGGCTGCACCGGAGGGCCATTTGGCCCTGTGTTGCACAGTCCCAAAAGGCTTCAGGTGAGAACTCTTGACTTTATTGACGAAAGAGAATATGCATGGGCATTACAATAGTGTGTCAATGTGGTAAAAGCATTTATTTGTCAAATGTGTGCACTTAAAATCTGTGGCACTTTTTTTTAGCAGCTCTAAATTGAGATGATTTATATACCATAAAGGTCACCTTCTAGAATGTACAAGTCAATGGTTTTTGGTGCATTTACAGAGTTGTGTAATCATCACCACAATCTAATTTTAGAACATTTTCATCACCCCAAAAAGAAACCTTGAATTCATTAGCAGTCGCTCTTCAGTCTTCCAACCCCTGCTTTAGGCAACAAGTAATCTACTTTCTGTATGTATAAATCTGTCTATTCTGGACATTTTATATAAATAGGATCGTACACTATGTGGTCTTTTGTGACTGGCTTCTTTCACTTAGCATAATGTTGAGGTTTATGCTGTGGATGTATCAGTACTTCTATCTTTTTATTGTATGGGAATTTTTTTTGTAGTAGATTCATAAATGCAATACAAAGTAATTTTAAAAGAAAGAACTACTGGTGGCTACAACAATGTGGATAAACATCACAGACCTTTTATTGACCCTAAGAAGCCAGACATAAGAATATAACAGTTGACCTTTGGACAATGCAGGTTTGAACTCCACAGGTCCACTTGCATGCAGATTTTTTTCAATAAATACAGTATAGTACTATAAATGTATCTTCTTTTGATCTTTTTATTTTTTTCTCTAGCTTTATTGCAAGAATGCAGTATATAATACACAAAACATACAAAATACGTGTCAATTGACTGGTCTTGGTAAGGCTTCCTGTCGGGCTATTAGCAGTTAAGTTTTGGGGGAATTAAAAGTTATATGTGGAGTTTCAACTGTGCATGGTGGGGGAGTACCCCTAACCCCCATGTTATTCTAGGGTCAGCTGCATTATATGATTCCATTTATATGAAGTTCAAGAGCAGGTGGAAGTCAGACTAGTGATTACCTCTACCTGAGGATGCAGTGGTTACTGACTGGGAAGGGAAAATGGGGGTGCTTCTTGGGACCTTGAAATATTTCATATCTTCATGTGGCTAGTGGTTATGTAGGTATATATATACATGAACATTCACTGAGCTGCACACTTAGTATTAGTGAATGTTTAGTGCTTTCCTATAAGTCATACTTAAAGGTTAAAGTTTTATTTAAAAGTATATGCAATTTTTATGACTTTACAAGCTTTTTTAAAAAATGATATAGCTGCAGAAAAGAGACTAAATCCTAAGTATACTGCTGGACGAATGGTCACAGAGTAAGCACTTCCTGTGAGCGCCACTCAGGTCAAGAAGGAGAACATTACGGGCTCCTCAGAAGTCCCCTCCCTACCACTAACTCCTCTCCTGCAAACATCTGACATCATAGTTTGACTTTTTTTATGTTCATTTGTTTTCTTTTTAGCTTTATGTGAATGGAATCACACAGTACATTTTCTTTTGTGTGGCTTCCTTTACTTCACGTTATCATTGTGAGGTCTACCCATGCAGTATGTAGAAATAATTTGCTCACTTCCGTTGTTTAATATTCTATGGTACGGACATACCCCCAAAGTACTTCATCATTGATGATATCTGGTTGTTTCCAATATGGGGCAATTACAAATAGTTAACTCTCGGGATATGGACTTCTTTCTGTTGGGTATATACCTAGATGTGAAATTGCTGTCCCAGGATTAGATACCTGCTGTAGATAAGTTTTTGAACACCTGTTTCAGCATTTCTTAAAATAGTAGGAACCTCAAAAAGTTAGTGGCCCGAGCCTCTCTTGACCCCTGAGAGGCCAGGGTGCATCCTAGCACAGCTTTGTCTTCCCCTGCTCCAGGGCTGGTCCACATCCCACTGGCCCTACAGTGTCTTGGCCTGCCCCTCCCAGCCTCACTACACCTCACTGCCTTGTCCGTCTCCTTCACAGGACTGTGAGCTCATTGAGGGCAGAGATAGTGTCTTGGTCATCATTATAGCCCCAGCCTCCAGGACAGTGCCCAGCATGTAGAAATTCTTGATAAATATTTAATAAGTGAGAGAATGCAAGAACCATCCAGCTATCTAATTCATGGATGAAGTGGAGAAATACATTAAATTTTGAAAACTCATATATTTTTTATCTTTGCTTTCAGATATCAAATGGATCCACTATAAAGGTCTTTAAGAAGATAGCAAATTTTCCTTCAGGTAACCAATATAATGTTCACCTTTTGTTCTTACTCCCCTTTATAAAGTATTGCTTTTTGCCTCTCTGATGTATCGTCACAAAAGTGAGATTGAGTTGTTGCTATGTAATTCTTTGAAATCGGAGAAAAGCCATTTTAATGTGTTTCTCTTCTGAAGAATGTGAGCCATGCAAGGAGGACAGGAAACAGTAACCAGTGGTTGACTGGGACAGCCCAGCACTAAGGAAGTTGCTGCCTTCAACAACCCTAAACTCGGCACAGGAGATGAGCCTTCCTCGCTCTGTGCCAACTTCCAGTAGGATGGGGGCTAAGAGAGGAGACTCCTCTGGCAAAATGAGGGGGAAGCTTGTAGATAATCACACAGCCCTGCAAGTGGTGATCAAACAAGATAATCCACTTAGAAATCCAAATCTCCTTTGATAGCCTCTGCAAGATTCCCAGAAAGTGAGTGAGGCAAACTAAATGGGGAGATTTTATGGGGAAGTCTATAAACTAGTCTCTATACTCTCTACCACTTCCCTACCACCTCTGGACAGGAAAACACTGTGATGGTGCCTTGAGAAAATCCCTAGATCCTAGCCCAGGTTTGTCTCCAGAGAAAATACACCCCAGCCAAGACAGTCAGTTCAGCTCTTAGAAGGGTTCCGGGCCTCATAACAGGACTTCACATACATACATACATACATGCACACACACACACACACACACACACACACCTGGAGGGGAGGCTTCCTGATTTCTAGATTTAATACTAGGAGCAGCCTCGTAGGTCCCAAGACCTAGTCAGTGCAAATAGGGAATGCAGGGACTCCAATTAAACAGAAAGGATAATTTGGTAGGTTGTAGAATACCCTTTTAGGGATCTCCCCCCGCCCCACCGCAGTCTATCATTATATCTGGCTATAGTGACAGAAGGCATCTTCCAGAAGGTGACTGTCATTCTGGCAGAGGGGAATTGGTGTCCTTCTAAAAAGTGGAAGAGCTTTGTATTTTAAGCTTCAAAGATCAGGCCTTTTGTAGAGCTTACTGTTTGGGGATCTTGCATTTGGATCTCTTCATGGGACCTCAGAGCAGTCAATGCCTCTGCTGCTTCTCTGTCCAGTTCAGCTGAGAGTCATCATTTTGATCACTCCCCTGCTAATCCTTCAAACCTCCTGGGCCTGTCCCCTTTCCCCACCCTCTCAGTCACAACCCCAGCCCTGGATGAACCCAACTACTGGCCTTTTCTGAACCTATACCCAGGCAACCACTGGAGGAAAGTGCAGTTGGAGTCACTGTAAATGCCTGGTGCCCAACAGGACCAGGACCCTCAGTGCAGCCTGCCTCCACTGTGTTTTTCTAGGTAGCTCGCTCTGTGTTCTCCAGAATTCTGCCTTCTCTCCTCAAAGCTCTGACCCACACAGCATTATCACCAGCTGACTTGATCCCGTACCTCACAGAGAAAACTGGAATCAGAACTCTCTCAATGTCCAGCACCAAGCCTCCCACCCCTCCTGTGTCTGCCCGGTTTTTCCTCTGTGCCTTCCCTGGCATCCCAGAGCTGTGCCTCTCTCCTCCAAGGCCAGTCTCTCACCTGTGCCTTTGATCCCATCCTTTCCAACCTGCTAGACATTCTTACACCACAGATAATCATCTCTCATTTGAACTGTCTATACCTCCTCACCTATTGCAGTTTTTCCCTTAGTGTTTCAAGGTATTCTAGTCTCCCTCATCTTCAGTACAGAAAACCTAGTGCCTTACTCCCTCTTTCCCCCCAATTCACCACTCCCTTCACTGCCACATTTCTTTCAGGACTCTCCCCACCCTGTGCCACTCTTGCACTTGCTCTAGGAGCTCCAACTCATTGTCCTTTCCGATCCCAGAAGGGGTGCATTCCTCCTGTCTTTGGGTCTCCTCCATTTGCCAGGCTAACTCCAGTCGTTCATTTAGGTTCAGCTCCAACGCTCTTCCTTCTGAGAAACCTCCCAGAGTAGGGTGGACCCTCGTTAGTTACTTTCTTAGCATATACTTTTTCACAAGCTTTATCACAATTCTAGTTATATAATTAATTGTATAATTAACCATAGAAAGTCCCTCATTGGCTAGGATGTAAACTCCATTGGGGGTGGGGTGGGAACTAGGTCTGTCTTATCACTGCTCTTCGCCTAGAAGCCTCTGGCACTCAGTAGGTGCCATGGGTACATTTGCTAACGGAGAAGGCTTGAACCTCTCCTATCCCCGCCCCCAGCAAGGGACCGTTCAGCCTATTGGGAACCTGCTTCCTACTCCAGGCCCTGGCCCGTTCTGTCGTCACGTTGTTAAGATCTTGAGATGCAGCAGGGTGAAAAAAAATGTACCTATGAAGAGCTCAAGTAACCTCTTCTGTTTATAGCACAAATGGGGCATTTTATGAGAAGGCCAATTAGCCCGTGGTTGTTTTTTTAATAGACTGTTTTCTCTCCCTTTCTCCGGCATTCAGATGTGGAATACTCAGAAGACCACTGCCATTTGGTGAGCTCAGTCTTTCTTGTGCTTGCCCCTGAGTTGGATGCCTTCTGTAGCAGAAACGGTCTCCTTGGGTAACGCTTCTACTGTCTTCCCATTAGATTTTACCAGATTCAGAAGCATTCCAAGATGTGCAAGGAAAAAGACATCGAGGGAAGCACAAGTTCAAAGTAAAAGAAATGTATCTGACGAAGCTGCTGTCGACCAAGGTACGCTTACTGTTCTGGGAGTGCTTTTACGGCTACCTTGGGGGTGTATGATGTGTTTGACTTAATTTCCACTGAAGTGTGAAAATGTTACAAATCCCTTGTGCCTTCTAGCAAAGCAAAATGAAAGTTTAAATTGTAAACACTTCCTACCGTCCTCTTTCTTATAAGCCATGAAGATAACAGCACTTTACAAATTTTGACTGTTGTATCTTCAATCAGGGATTTAATATTGTTCCCAGTCCCTTTACCCACCATCTCACTATTGTTATTTTTTAGGTTGATGGCATAATTATTCCTTTTTGTTTACTTACTATAGATGAGTGATAAAACTCCCACTCTGAATTGCAGATAAATGAAGGGTGGGGTCAGTGTCTATAAACCTAGTAAATCTTTTTTTCCCTTCATTTTAAAGTCGAGAATGCTGTTCCTCTATAAAAGTGTCAGGTGTAAAAGCCAGCGGAATACTAAATCAGAAGAAAATTTTACTTTATCTGGTTTGTAGTGGGATTAGCCGAAGTCTGTGGTGATCCTTTTTTCTCACCTTGAAATGACTAGCAATATAAACGCTATTATGTACACCTGGCCCTGGTCTCCGGGTGGGCACGCTTCTTCAGAGTATAGCAGAAGGTATGCTTAGAGCTCAGTAGATTTGTCTAGTTGGTAGAGGACAGCCAGAGCCTCTTGATTTTCTCATCTGTCCCACAGAGCTCTGCCTATTTGGCTTTTGTAAAACACTCAAATGCTTTGGAAAGTACGTAATAAAAACCTATGATGGAAATACTCGCAATGAAAAAATTCTGGGAACTGAGCAACATTGAGTTTTTCCAGGCTGAACATAACTATTAAAACTAAACATCCGTGGCTTCTTGGTTTATGTATACAGCCCTACAACTGCCATTTCAACTGCTAGAGATTTTTGTAAGATATCCTCTCTGTTGACTGAACAATGTTATCAGCAAGAAGCTGATGAACCAAATGTAATCCTGGGCATGGATTTTCAGGGCCCTCGTCCCATACTGTGAGCGTGTTGGCCTCATTTGATAATTTGACATATTTTCGTTTCAGGTTGTTTTTTCTGTTTTGTACATCATTTTCTTTGAACTAGGATCTTATTTTTCCATTGTATTCAAAACCAATCTTTCTTTTTTTTTTTTTTTCCTCCAGTCTCCCAAGTCTGATGTTCTCTGTTTTTCAGGTGGCAATTCATTCTGTGCTTGAGAAACTTTTTAGAAGCATTTGGAGTTTACCCAACAGCAGAGCCCCATTTGCTATAAAATACTTCTTTGACTTTTTGGATGCCCAGGCTGAAAACAAAAAAATCACAGATCCTGATGTCGTACATATTTGGAAAACAAACAGGTGGGAACAAATAGTAGGTGATATTACTATTTTCAAGAATCTGGGACAGAATCTTAACTGAAAGGAGGGCATGGATAGTCACGAAAGGATTCATTATTCTTAGATCAGAATCCTTTGGCTTGGTGTGCTATCATGTCAGAGCAGATTCTTCCTCTGTTACTATTTTTAAACAAGAAACAAAACTCTTCCTATGCTGAGATCCTATTCTTTAGGACAAAACAAACAAACTTTATTTTCTTTAATGCATGAAAAGACCTTATATAGAATGTTAAATTTAGCTTGACCAGCAAAAGATAAGAAATCAGTATTTTGTGGTTTTTTATTATATGATGATTTCCCATTAGAGATTAATCATTTTTCAGTTATCAAGCTATCTGTCTGTACTCTGACTCTGCATGGATATTTCCATTTTTATTTGATTAAATGCAGTACTTAGATACTATGAGAGTTTGCCAAAGGACTGTGTTTTGTTTTGTTTTCTAACATTTTACCTAAAGCTGAGGCGAGGCATCCAGCTCTATTCTCAACTTCTTATTAGTAAAGAAACATGGCTCTTTACCGTTATTTGAAATACTTTGTCCATGAGCTGTGAATAAGACTCGGTGTTAAGGAGTAATAGAAGTTTCCAGGGCCATCCCAAGCTCTCCTAAGTACTGAAGGTGGGCAGAGCATTTTAAATAAATATTAAAATCTGAAGTTCCAGAGCTCTAGGTCTCATCTCCTCCCATTTAACCCAGGTCTGTCCCAACTACCTACACTGGTTCACTCCCATCCTGTGTCCCAGCCTCTGATTTGCCAGTCCTGCCACTCTTATACCAGGCTTGGGTGCCTCAAGCTCCCATTTTATTGGGAAGGTTGTGGCATCTGAGCAGGGGCAGGAGTCGGGACAGTAGAGCTACAGAGAGGCCCTCCCTCCTCCTTACAATGGAGGGAGTTTGCTAGGCCCGAGTTGAGATAATAATGGAAGGACTCTGAATATTTCCAGGTTCGAATTCAAATATTTGAGCTGTTAGGTGCTGGAAATATAGCAATGAACTGAATAGACAAAAATCCATGTTCTCACAGAGCTTGCATTCAAATGGACGGAAGAGACCATAAATAGGCAAATTATAGTATATTAGAAGGTTAGTACAGCAGACAGCATGGGAAAGGAGGATGGAGAGTAATAGGGCAGTGGTCAGAGGAAGCTCACAGAGATGATATTCAAGTCAGGTCTTGAAAGAGGTGAGGGCATAAACCATGAGACTATCTGTTTGAAGACAGTTTCTGGAAGATGGACAACAAAAGCAGAAGTCCTGAGGCACATGCTTGCCTGATACGCATTGAGAACAGTGAAGGGGCCAGTGGTGGAGTTGGAATAAGGTGAAGGCTCGCAGATGACAGCTTGGGCCCAGATCTTGCAGGGGCTTCATCCCAAGGCCCATGGACAACACAGAGGGTTTTGAGCAGAGAGACTGGATCTTACTCTGTGCTGTGAGAGAATTAACTGAGAATTAATGAGCCCCTGGGGGGCTAATAACCCAGGCAACCATGCCTTAGGTCAGGGTGTGGCACTTGGGGTGAGAAGAGGTCAAGTTCTGGAGACTCTATGAAATGTTTTCATGGGTAGCCATCAACTAACACAATCTAGATCTGGAGAAAATTCTAGTCTTGTCAGCGGCCACTTTCACATTTCTCCTGCTCCAGGCCTCCCATTCAGCAGTGCCTGTCAGTTTAACCCTTTCTTGCTCCGAGTGACACTGCCATCTGTCACTTGGCATAGTTGGCAGAGTAGACTTGCGTACTTCAATAACAAGGGCAAAAACACCCATTTACAAACTGTGATAAACAGAGCAGCCGCCTCCTACGAAGGGCTGTATCTGAAGAGATTTCTCTTTGGAACAGCCTTCCTCTTCGCTTCTGGGTAAACATCCTGAAGAACCCTCAGTTTGTTTTTGACATTAAGAAGACACCACACATAGACGGCTGTTTATCTGTGATTGCCCAGGCATTCATGGACGCATTTTCTCTCACAGAGCAGCAACTCGGGAAGGTAAGGCCTAGCTTCGGTATTTCTTATATGCACTCCTGTGAGTTGTAGCATTCTTTCTTTTAAACATCCAAACAATAAAGAGTCATTGGTAGTCACTGAAAATTTGCTTTCCTTTAAAAGCTCTCATTTTCCATCTAGTTTTTAAAAAAATAGATTATTCTCCCCATCCTACTGCCGAACTCTGCCTGTGAATACCTTTACCACAAAGTATAAATTTTGTTTCCTAGAAAAACATTCTGCAGACACTACTAAACTATGAAACTACTGAAATCAGCTTAGCTAAATTAATCCCATCTGAATATAGTTGACCCTTGAATAATGGGTCATGATGGGCACCAATCCTTCATGGAGTTGAAAATTACCCTATAACTTTTGGCTTCCCCAAGACTTAACTATTAGTAGTCTACTGCTGACCGGAAGCTTTGCTGCAAATATAAACAGTTGACTAACACATATTTTATATATTTATATGTATTATATACTGTATTCTTAAAGCTAGAGAAAACATCAAGGAAATCACAAGAGAAAATATATTTACAGTACTGAACCATGTTGAAAAAACTCCACAAAGAGTAAAGCGGACTCACATAGTTCAACAGTGTTGTTCAAGGGTCAACTGTACACTCAGTCTATCTGAATATAACAAATTGCTCACAGGGAAGAAGATCTGGCCTGAGATTTCTATTACCACTAGTTTGTCAATTCATAATCAAAACATCGATACTGTTTTTCTTTTGGCTTTGCTGAGCAGAAGCCCCAGGAAATCAAAGAAAGATAAAAATACAGAGCAAACTTTGAAAGGGATGTTTTGGTCTTATTCAGGCACTCCAAAATGTATTAAACTGAGCAGTATCAGTACCTAAATGCTTTCAGAAAATCTTTTAATGCTGAGCAGTGTCCCTTTGGTGTAAGGTTTGAGAGAGTGCCTGGAATGAAATGTGGTTGGTGTCTCATAGGTGCCTCGGTCTCCTAGTCTAAATCTATACTGTCACCACCATTTCTGCAAAACAGACCTGTCTTCACTTTTGTCTTCCTAGCATCACCTTGTCTCTCAAGGTAAAATTCTTCGTGTTATCCTTGACTCCTCCTCCTTTCTCCCTGCCCCTAAATGGTTACTACTCATTGCCATCTCCAAAATGTCTCTTTTTTCCCTTCATTCTATTCTATCCCTCCATCCCCTTCCCTGGGAGAACTGCCTCAGAACTGGCCTCCTGGTCCCTGCTGTCTCATCCGCTACCTTCTCCTTTTTCGCTGTGTCTTGGGTTGTCATTCTAAAACAAAAATCTGGTCTTCTCCATCTCCTGCTTAAAAATTTTAAATACTTCCCATTCCCTACCAGGTAAAATCTTCACAGTGCCACGTGGCTCTTTCTGATTGGGTGTCAAGTCTCTTTTCTGGCAAACTCCATATACTTTCTATGCTACAGCTTTTACTTTTCCCAAACTTACCATGAACTTGTTTTCATATCCCTTTCTGTCTCATAACTCCTCTGTCTAGTAAAACTCTTGTTCATTCATTCAATCCACAAACACAGCTTCCTCATGTGTACCAGGAGCTACAGGAGGCTATGATCAGTCTAAATGTAACTACTCTATGAACTTTTCCCTGTACACTGCCCACACCTGTTCTTCATCTGACCAATGCAACAAAAATGCTTCTTTATTCACAGGAAGAAAAATGGCTCTTAACTCATTACTATGCTCTTATTATATTTCACTTAACCATCACAAGAACCACATAATGTAGTTATTATTACCCTCATTTTATAGTTGAGCAAATTGAAGTTCTGAGAGGTTGCAGATCTTGGTTAAGATCCCTCCAAGTTGTTAGGATCCCTGATTTGTCCAGCTCCGTGGTGTTTCTCTTTACACCCTGCCACTAATTATTGGTATCATAGTAACCACTGTGTACCTTTGTCTTTTAAAGGCAGGTACAGGTCATCTTTACCCTTTTACATTCAATGTCTACCACATGCCAAGCATCTCAGTAATAGCTCAGTGTAGGCATCCTTCACAATGATGCAGCCACCGATACTCAATACATCGTGCCCTCAATACACTGAAAAATGTACTGGGACATCAGCCCTATCATTAACTCACCCATTTTCCCTGAGTAGGAATTTCAAAAATTTTGTGGAAAATGGCTTTTAAAAATAAAATCTTAATTTTTAATATTATCACTATTATAATTACATAAAAGCATGCAAGCTGACAGGGAACTTTTGCAAAATCAGACATCAGAGCCCCCAATACTAATGACCGTGTACTTCCTTAAGAACAGTAGAAGAGCTTTATAATCTAATAAAAGGGACAAGCAGAAAAATCCACCACCGCCAATTACTTACCACTTTCATGGTTATATAAAGGGCTCAATCAGACCTACAATCAAGTCTTTCATAAATGCCAAAATTCACTGGTGGGTGAGGATGAGAGCAAATGTTTTAATTCAGGCTTTTTACAACCATTAGTAATGAACTATGATAGAAATAAGTTCCATTGTTACAGTAACTCAAAATCATGCAAAAATAATAATTTTAGTTCTTTTATGAGAGGAAGGCAGAATATATTAGCATTTAATCCGCCTCAAAAGAACAGTGACTCACCAGAACTATCTGGATAGCAGTCAGTCATTCAGTCAACATTTATGAAGGCCCACTGCATGCAAAAAGCTTTGAAAGCTTTGTTACTAGGAGATAATAATGGTGGAAGTTCAGCTACACTGGTATTGTTATAAAATTCCCCATGGTTTTTTTACTCTTGGCCGTGGCTGTTCTTTTTTTTAGGAAGCACCAACTAATAAACTTCTCTATGCCAAGGATATCCCAACCTACAAAGAGGAAGTAAAATCATATTACAAAGCAATCAGGGATTTGCCTCCATTGTCATCTTCGGAAATGGAAGAATTCTTAACTCAGGAATCTAAGGTATTGTTAGAAAGCAGAAATAAGAGGGGTGCTTGGGTGGCTCAGTTGGTTCAGCTTTCGAGGCTTGGTTTTGGCTCAGGTTGTGATCTCAGGGTCCTGGGATCAGGCTCCATGCTGGACATGGAACCTGGCTTTAAGATTCTTGTCCTTCCTCTCTAAAAAAAAAAAAAAAAAAAAATCTAAATAAGAGAATATTTACTTTTTTAAAAAAGTCATTTCAGAACCTCTCAACAAGACTCTCTTTCTTTAAGAAACATGAAAATGAATTTAATGAAGAAGTGGCCTTGACAGAAATCTACAAATACATCGTAAAATATTTTGATGAGGTAAGATTTTAAAATAACATTTTAAAAAAACTGATATTAGCCTCCAGGATTTGGGTGTAAAGCATTCTGTAGGTTTCAGGACAGCTCTGGCATCCCTAACGGCCAGACAGGGAAGCCAGGAAGCCTGTCTGAGGTGGGGGATCCTGGCACCAAGCCAGACCCTGCACGTGGCTGCCCCCTTCTTAGTTTTATCATGCTGCCCACCTTCGGACCAGCCTGAATTTACATTTGAGTTAATGGGGTCTGTAGCCATACTGACTTCAGGATAACTTTGATGAGTAAGCAGTGGTCCTATTAAATAGGGCCAGCTTATGCTTGATTGTAATCTGCTAAAATGAAAGCTAAGCTTGTTAAGTTGCCTAGATTCTGTATTCAATAGGTATATGAAAGTATAACATATTTCTAACTTAAGCAACTATTTCAATAAACCATTCTCCTTTGATTAATTCTCCTTAATCTGGATTTTTTTCTTTGGGAATTCACACAGACACAGTCATCAGATGCGCTGTTTCCAAATATATGTTAATTCCCCCTTCCCTGATTCCCCCCCACTCAGTCATGCTGGGACAGGCTATCCATGTCAATGGTGAGAATAGCTCACCAATTCCATTTGCTACTTGAAGATCAAGTGAAGCGCTAAGGTAGGGTAGAGGCAATGAGTTCCTTAAACATGATAAGCATCCTTCTTTCCAGGGGCCAGGGGTTAGAAGGGAAGCACTGGGGAGGGGAGGGGAGGGGAGGGGAGGGGAGGGGAGAGGAGGCACCACACTGCCCAGGAGGGGAGGGGAGGGAAATACTTAACTGACCAGGATGTCCCTGCCTGCTGCATTTAAGAAGAAATACTTGCCTGCATGTTGGCTGCCCAGAATGCTTGCTGTGCTTGGAATGGCTGTGACATAATGCATAAAACAGGGCCTTGGAAGTCTGGCCCCATATTTGTAAGCAAATAGTTGGTACTTCTTGCTAGCTTCTATTTTAAGCCAAAGTGTTGTTGATCCTGTGATAATGACTTAGCAAAACAACTTGCAAAGTGAGTATGTAAATGATGGAAGAAAATGTTGGCATCTGTTTCATACAGATTTTACCACTCACAGCAACAGGAATGCAACACCCCCCCCAAAAAAAAAAACAAAACAAAATTAAAAAAACAAAAAAAACACAAAACCCTAGAACTGTAATGCTAAAACCACAATATCTAAAATAACTGTTCTAATTGTCAACAGATTCTAAATAAACTAGAAAGAGAACGAGGGCTGGAAGAAGCTCAGAAACAACTCTTGCATGTAAAAGTCTTATTTGATGAAAAGAAGAAATGCAAGTGGATGTAAGCACTCTGGGGACTGGCTTAATCTGGCAAAATTCTTCAGACGACTTGGGAGCAAAATGGCTGCTTGAGCTACTCTGTGTCGTTAATTTTTTAAAGTTTGCACACAGGTTCCACTTTGAGCACAGTCTTTCAGAGACCAAGGCACATGCACAGCTTTTAGAAAGCATACCCACCATTGTGCCTGTGCATATACTGTGGGAACCTTTCTGTAAATAGAGTCGAAGTGGTTGTTGTAAACAGCCTCCTTGTTTACAGAGAATACAGGGCCAGTAAGCAAGTGTCAGTATTGTTAACTACAGTCTCCACTTAAGCACAATGACAACAGTGGTTTTGTTTGAAAACTACAGTTCTGTAGCACTTGTGACTACACTGCACTTCTGCAGAAAAGGGACACTGCCAGTGATGACAAGAAAATGTGAAATGAGTCATTTGGAAACAAGGCGGGAGTGTTAGGGCAACCTCGAGGATTTGCGGCATTGAAACTTTCCCCACTAGTTCTTGGAAAAGCTGACCGCAGAATTTGGTAGTGTGTACACTTAGCATTTGTGAGTGTGTGTGTGTTTTTAAACCAAAAACTGACAGTGTTGCAACATTGTTGAAAGGGCTCGTGTTTTTCAGTGGTCGCCAGTTACACTCCATCAACTCACCTCCATCTCACGAAGGAGCTCTAAAGCAAGGAGAGTGAGGAGGTTTATTTAAAATGCAACAGCATTTTACCCACTTTGTCCTGATGTGTTCCTTTTTTCATTTTTTCATACTAAATGTATTTGATAGTGGACATGTTGGCTGTTGTAAAACAAAACAAAACACCATTAGTTTATTTCTGTCTAAAAACTTTGATCAGAACTAACTGTAGAAGAGTAACTTCCTCCCCTAATCCTACATTTCTGTACTTGGTGTCTCCTTGCTTTAGATTTCTGGTGAACCCTGTGATTATAAATACTTGTGTGTGATTACAAGAAAAAAAAAATAGATACATTTTACATTTCATGAAATTGCTGTTCACACTGGAGTATTATATATGAATATATATATTTGAGGCCCAAGGCCTGAAAAATATTAGTATACAACTTGGTATCTTAGTCTTACTATGTACTTTTTGAAAGTATTCCTCACAAGAGAAAGAATTCAAAATACCCAATTTATTCATGCCTTTCTTTTTAAAGAATCCCCTATCCAGTTACACTGTAGTCTTTTTATTGCTGGTTTTTTATTCCTGAATTTTTGCTGCTCATGACCAATTTTAATACCACTGTGTTTTCCTTCTATTAAATCAAAAGTAAAAAAAAATGTAATTAGCAACTCTCAACTTTCCTTGTGGCACCTTTTACCCTTGGTGCTCTGAATCCCAGATTAAGGAAAGACATTTTTCCAAGTAGCAAATAAAACACTGATCATCTATTCCTTAAAATCTTATACCAACACTGTATGGGAGATCAGGATATCAGTGTGTTTGTCTTCGAAAATGAAATTCTTTTTGCTCCTTAGTATCTAGCAAAGAGTAAGAGGTGATACCTCAGCAGAATGATCAAATAAGCAGTTATTACCCTGATAGGCCCCTTCCTAATCCCGTCACTTTTGACCATTGTCTGTCCAATGGACACACCTCAAAAATACTACCAAATAGGTTACTTACAAGTATAAAGGTGAGAGGTCTGGTCCCCATCTAAGGCTGCGACAGTCTTGATGTGAAGGCATTCATAAGAGAATAACAGGACAGTTGAGAGCCAAGGGTAGGAGAGTTGCCCAAAAGACTTCCCCTTCTTTAGGGTACAGAAATGCTAAGAAAAGGATCAGCTACAGCTTTATCTAAGTATTCAGTAAATGCTACATGAGGGTGTCCCTGTCCAGCTCTCTGGCACATGAGTCCCATGGGGAGACCTACCTCCTCTTCCGGGTACGATGCTGCTGGGAACTTTGGGCAAGTCACTTACCTCTTTGTGCCTCAATTTCTGTATAATATTTCTAACCTACCTCACTGAGGTGGTGTGAAGATTCACTAATGTATGTAGCGTGTTTGTCAATCCTCCAGTGAAAAGCACTATCTAGATCACATTTTGGATCACATTAGCCAAATGCAGTAAATGGCCAAATTAGATGTGTGCTGAAGACAATCAGTCACTGGGTCTATATTAAACAGCAACCAGAGAAACAAATGGCAAACAATTTCTATTTTCAAGTTTCTTTGCATATTTTTTTGGTGCAAACAATTCATTTATAAACTTTTTTTTCTAACACTAGTGTCTACAGCAGCATTTAAAGATTATTTCTGTTACCTTTTCCGTATTAGGGATCTAAAGTCTATTTCTTATTGTATACCTGATTGAAGCTGTACTTGGAGATGAATGTTTTAAATGTCTATATCCAAAAATAAACATTTTGATGTAAATGTGGACTGTCTTTTTTTTTTTTTCTTCAAATGTTCTATTATAGTAGAGTTTTTATTCTAAGTAGCTCCATGGAAATTATCTGGGTGCCAGCGCATATGTGAATAAGCAGCTCTGTAATGGAGTAAGTACATCTAGTTTCTTCTAAATGATGCTAAGGACTGCTCAGTTACAACCCTGGCCTCCACTATCTACCTGGACTTTTGATCCTGAAGACTTCTGGACAATGAACATTCCACTTAGTTTGGCGGACTTGAGCTCTGCCTTGTTGATGTGAAGTTATTGCAGCAGAATTCCTTTAAAAGAGGTTAGGGATACACAGAAATAAAACATTTATAATAACTTGGTTAGATCCACAACAGTGGGGGCCAACATTAAATACCAATAGTATTTCTAAGGGACCCCAAGGGATTCAAGTTTTACAATGAATGGCCCTTGTTTTATACGGTCATAGGATATAATTATTTGTACTTTGTGGCTTTGGGTTAGAATAGAAAATAACAATGAGATCTTCTACATTGCTAAATACACACTGTATGGTCAAAATAAAATTAAACACACAATATAGAAAAATATTAAGTTCTTTAATTATGTGCACACAGCTTTTAGAATGGTAGCATTTTATAATATTCAGATATCTTCAAGTTTTGTTTTTTAATGCTGACTTTTAAATTGCCATCTTTTTTCAAGAACTAGAAGTTTAGAACTCCTGTATAAAGTAAACTGGAAAATGTTTACTGACCCTGTTACTGCCAACCATCTCAAAGAGGCTGAAGGAATTCAACATGGGCATATTTTAGGCAAAATGCCAAAAAAAAAAAAAAAAAAGCCAAAAAATTTTGAAGTGAAATTAATAAAATAATTTAAAAACTTGATTCCTTTTTTTTTTAACATTCTCAAAGGGTTGTCAATAAATATTCTAAATATCTCTTGAGCTGTTTTAATACTTCGCTTATCATTAGTATAATCCTAAAATCCTGACACTGATGCAATATAGCATGTAGCCAGTACCTTTTCTCGAAGCATATTCAAATGTTCTGGCAAACAGTAATACAGTATCTAAATGCCACATATGTTAAAACTTCAAGCTTTATTGAGTCACACTGATTTCATCTCTTTTATCTGCCTTTTCTCCAAGAACATCATTCCCCAGGAGAGCCAAGTTCTTCTAGTTGTTTCCTTTGTGTTGTTTCTAGTTCTTCTAGTCTTTTGCGAAGTAGAGAGAGTTCCCTTTGATGCTGTTCCTCCTTAAAAGTAGAGAAAAAAGGTGGGGGTGAAGCAAGCTCAGAAAAACAGCTGGAAAAGTAACTGGTAGGCAATAGCCTGAGTGGCTCTTTCACTCAGGCCACAACATCTGGCATAGAAAGGATGACCATTTTAGCAGTCTGAGAAGACAGCATCACGGGCCAGACTACTAACTATTCCTTGCTTCTCTTCTGCCTCAGGCACCAGCCCTTGGCAAATCCCAAAGTCTGTTCGTCTATCTAGATATAAAACTCACCAGGGAGTGATTTGGAAAATACTAATGCAGGGCCCAGACATACTTACATGCCGATGTTCTAACAAGGCTGGAGTTTAGTAGTTTATTAAAAACAAAGCACTTGGTCTGAGATTCAGTTCAGTGACTAAAATCTTTGGTGCTTATAACATTATAAAATGTAATTACTTATTATATCATCTTTTGAAAATCATCCCATCAATTTGATTCCTTCAGTATCTCAGGGACTTAATTTGTAGAATGAACCCAGGATTTGGAATCAAACAGATTTAGGTTTGACACTCAGTTCTGTGACTTATTAGCTACGACCTTAGGCAAGTTACTTCACCTCTGACTCAGCTTCCTCATCCGTAAATTGGAATAACACCTTCCCTCAAAATATTTTCCATTAGGATTAAATAAAATATTATACGGAAAATGCATAGTGCACAGCATTAGTAAACGCTCAGCAGCAGTTAGTAATGGAGTGAGCTGCAAACTCCAGGTTACTCAAAGACTCATCAGTCAAGTTTCTTCTTTTCAACTGTCCAGGGGATTTCATTCCTAGCATCATCACTAAAGGAGAGAATAGATTCAAATCCACTTTGCTTTTACCAGCAAATCTCTATAGTAAAGAAAGATTTGAGTTTTTAACTCTGAATTTAAATGGGCAAAAACTTACAGAAATGTTAGTGCTTTTTTAAAACAAAACAAAACAAAACAAAAAAACCAAGAACATAAATGCTCATACCTGCATATGAGGAGGAAAGGATAGGTCCATGCCTGGAACCATGGCTGATGATTGAAAGGTAACAGGATTGATAGATGCTGTTGGAGGTATGTTAGGAACCAAAATTAAACTTCGAAATTCATTATGTCTTCTCTGTATGTCCTTTAATCTTTTTTGAAGCCTTGTATATTCTTCAAATGGAACATTTTGTCTTAAAAAGAAAAAAAGTGTTTCTGTTCTTTAATAGTTACACTCTATTGAAGAACAGTATGATTCACAGAATTTCAGATGGGAAGAAAATGGACTTCAAAATTATAAAATTTTTCTGTATATGATTTATACATAAAACTCTATCTAGAAAGATAAATAGAAATATGACATCTTAATCATGTATTACTGTTAGTTCTGCAAGCTTTCAACTCTTTATTTTTTTAAAGATTTATTTATTTTAGGGGTGCCTAAGTAGCTCAGACTGTTAAACATCTGCCTTTGGGGACGCCTGGGGGGCTCAGTTGGTTGGACAACTGCCTTCAGCTCAGGTCATGATCCCAGAGTCCCAGGATCGAGTCCCGCATCAGGCTCCCAGCTCCACGGGGGGTCTGCTTCTCTCTATGCCCTTCTCTTCACTCATACTCTCTCTTACTGTCTCTCTCTCAAATAAATAAAGTCTTTAAAAAAAAAAAAAGATTAAAAAAAAACTCTGCCTTTGGCTCAGGAAATGATCCCAGGGGCTCCCTGCGCGGTATCTGCCTTCTCCCTCTGTCCTTCCCCTGTTCATGCTCCCTCTCCTTCTCTCTGAAATAAGTAAATTAAAGAAATCAAATCTTTTTAAAAAAGATTTGAGAGAGAGAGGGAGAGCGAGCGCACACCTGAGTGTTCACACATGCAGGAAGTTCTGGGGAAGAGGGAGAGAGAATCTCCAGCAGACTCCCCACTGAATGGGAAGCACCACTCAGGGACTTGATCTCATGACCCTGAGATCATGACCAGAGCCAAAACCAAGAGTCAGCTGCTTAATCAAGTTAGCTGCCCAGGCAGCCCAATTATTAACTCATTTTCAAGTTTTATTTGCTAATTAATTGAAGAGTAAAAATTTCCACTCCACTCCACCAACCCATGAATCCTGAAACTAAAAGATTCCTTAAACTAAAAGGGTGCCTTTTATTATCAAAGGAGTCAAGTAGAAATAGAGAAAATACTAGGTTGAATCTTACAAAATCATCATTTTTATAGGTGAAATATGGCCCAATACAGGAATTACAGCCTAATTATTAAAAATGTAGCTGATGGGGGTGTCTGGGTAGGACAGTCAGTTAAGCCAACTCTTGGTTTCAGCTCAGGGTCATGAGATCAAGTCCCACGTGGGATTCAGCGCTGAGCAGAAGCCTGCTAAAGTTTCTCTCTTTCTCCTACCCCCCTCCAGCCACACACATGTACACACACACTCTCAAATAAATAAATCAATCTTAAAAAAGAAATGTTACTAATGACAAAGGTAAAGCTACCCATTAACTTTAGGGAAAAAGGATCTGGGATAAAAAAGCTAACTTTTCATGCCTTTATATACCATCTCCTTTTTGGACATGAATTTCCTGACCATCAACCACACCACTAATTAAATACAGTTTTCAAAACCATTCAAAGTTCTAGATGATCAGTGCCACATAGGTGCCCAATCCTGAATGGATAATATTTCAAAATTAATGGTTATAGAAGAAGTAGTAAAATTGAATTTTGTTTTAGAATAAATTTGGTGGCTTCTTACTTTGGGTCAGAGTAATTCTAAAGCTGGCATGAATTTGGGACCCCTGGATAGCTCAGTCAGTTAAGCATCTGACTCTTGATTTTGACTCAGGTCATGATCTCAGGGTCATGAGACTGAGCACCATCTGCTTAAGATTCTCTCTCTCCCTCTGCTTTCCCCCCAACTCTTGTGCTCTCTCTCTGAAAGAAAGAAAGAGGAAGAAGGAGAAAGGGAAGGAGGGAAAGAAAGAAAGAGAAAAGAAAAGAAGGGAAAGGAAAAAGAAGAGGCAAGAATTCCACAGTCTATATACTTCAGGTGTTCTAAAAAAACAACTTTCACATTTTGGTAATAATTACACCCAAGGAAGACAGGTGCACATTACGAAACATCACTGCTTGATATTTTAGGCAATTTCCATTACAGGAGAGTCTGACACTGTCTTGTGCTGAAGGCTACCACTGAAATTAGCTGAATTTGAAAAGTTTGTATTACCTTGAATCAAAAGGGTCAACAACGCCATTACCACTAAGTTAATATGGCAAATCATCTCTGCTCAAACATGCTCATCATGCAGATTAGCTGTGTTTGTGTGTAAACAAAAAATCAGAAGCTTTGGGCCAATAATATTTTTCTACAACAAGAAATCAAAAATCTTGATTCAAAATTCCAGCCACATTTTTGGAACTAGGCAATGCTACAACTCTCTTGTCTCAGCAGCTAAGAACTCATACCACTCCTGGCTACCAAAGCCAGGGACATTTCCTGTCAGTCCCAACCATAACACACATGACTGGCATATGTTAAAGACCTTTTGGTTTGAAGGAACATTCAACCAGGAAAAAAAATAAGGGGGCGCCCATGTGGCTCAATTGGTTGGGCGACTGCCTTCGACTCCGGTCATGATACCAGAGTCCCGGGATCGAGTCCCACATCAGGCTCCCAGCTCCATAGGGAGTCTGTTTCTCCCTCTGACCTTCTCCCCTCTCATGTTCTCTCTCTCTCTCTCAAATAAATAAATAAATCTTAAAAAAAATAATAATAAGGAAATTAATTAGGAGCACAATGAACAGTTTTAGAATTCTTTCAAACATGAAAACAAGTGTATTACAGAGAAAACAAAGAAAGTACATTTTAAAAAGAAAACAAAGTGTGTTACACTCAGTATCAAAGTTCTATAATGTCAAAGTCACTACATGGGATATGTATTTATACAAACAGTTACCTATTTAACACCTGATTTTCTGTTTCTAATTCTTCTCTCTTTGCCTCTAACACTTCTACTTTCTCTTGTAGTCTCTTCAATTTGTTTTCATGAAGAGATTTTCTCTAGAAAAAAAATATGAGCAAGTACATTAATACAAAATCTCCTCTGAACAAAATACAGAGAGAATATTTCACTCAACAAAAGAAATTTTCCTTAGAGATAAGTATTTTCAGTGAACACTAGCAGGAAAGATTAGTAGGTATGATTCTTATTGAAAAATGCAAAGATATTGAGCCAAAGATGTACCTCATATTCTCACTGTGACAAATAGAACTGTTATGAATGCCAAACCAGAAAATGGGTATCAATAACTAAATTGCTGCAAATAAAATATCTAAAAAAGGAAGGAGTCAAATTTACTAATGAGCTTACCTGTCACCAGATAAGGAATCACAAGCTCTTTACTTTCCCAAAAGATATGTGTTTTATAAAAGAACCAAAAATTTAAAATTTAAAGCATGCTTACAATTGATAAATTTCTACCAAAGCAATAAAGGACCAGAAAGCTAAGGGAGATTACGGATGCATCTCAGTTTGAAAGTATGCCCTTCTAAATATTAAAAAGAAAAAAATTTAAATTGTACAAAGGAAAAATTTTCTAGTATGGAAAAATCAGGGTATAATGCCAAAGTGGTATAAAAACAAAGGTAATTACTTTTTCATTTTTATAAAGAGGTTGTTTTTGTTTTTTACAGAAAAATATGTATAAATGTTGCAACTCATTTAGTAGCTATAGGCCTTTCAAGTATTTGTTTTGTAACTCGTTCACTGAAGTATATCAGGCTTATAGAAAAATGCACAGAATGTAAATATAAAGCAAAATGTAAAAGCACAAAGCAAATGCCAACCCTCTTACCTCGCAGGCCAGGAGCACTGCCTTATGAGAAGTGCCCCAACCCCTCCTCCTTTCACTCTCTACTCCCTTTAGTCCTCTGAAAAGGCAACCAACTAATTTGCTTCCAAAGTTATAGCATAGTTTTGCTGATTTTTGAATATCATATGAACAGAATCATAGTCTTTCTGAAATTCTTTTACAAATGGCTTTTTTCTCTCAAGATTGTGAGGTGTATTCGTGTCGTTGCTTACAGTAACTGTTCATTGCCACATATTGTCTTGTATCACATAGTTTAATGTATCTACCTGGTCTAGTTTCCTCTAAGGGAAAAGCAACCTCATGTGCCATGCTCCTCTCTCTCAGTTTCCTACCTCTTCAGGATCTTGGCCTCCTAATTCTTTGCTGCCCTCCATGGAGGTATTTTTTTTTAAATACTTTGCCCAGTTCTTCTAGTTTTTATGTGGAGAGCTGATCCACAGACATATGTCTGTCATTATCAAAAGCATATGCTTTTAGGAATTTTAGTTCAACTAGTAGCAGACATTTTAAAGATGAAAATGCTTAATACTTCATCATTGTATTATTGTATAAATCTGCAATCTTAAAACTTCTCCATTTTATCTCCAAATAGTCATATTTCTCCATTTTTATTGTTCATTTAAACTATAATACAAAATTTATTTTATCATCAAATCTTAAGTACACACACACACACACACACACAGAGTACATGCTTCACTGGGCCCTATATTAACTATACAATACAAAATACAGGGATTTCTGAAGGGAATTCCAGTCTATAAGTAGCAAATCATGAGAAAGGGCTTTCTAGAAAGGATAAGAAATTAATTAGGGAGAATCTGTAGTACAATGGGGATGTGGATTTGCCTGAAGCATCTCCAGCAAGGGACTGATAAGTAAAAGACATTGTTTTAAGAAATCTGATATGGCATCAGTGTATGAGATAGACTTTGAAGCTTGCCTCTTAAGAGGAAAATCTGGAGATAAATCTTGAAGCCAGGGTTCAGGACAATGCTGTCCCCATCCTCATCATCGTAAAACAACCAATCATTTACTGAGCACTTGCCAGGTGCCGGGAAATGAGCCAGAATGGAATAAAAGCACTGGTTGGTTAGTTGACTAAAAGACCTATTGAATGCCTTAGACCCCCTCATTATAATCCTTTCTTTGCAGACATCCTCATTACCTTGACCCAAATCTCCCTCTTCTTCAAACTCACCTGGAAAAACCTGGATCTTTATTAAACATGATGCTCTACTGTCTGGACCTACACAACTGGACACAGTTGGCAAACACACACACAACTATGTGCTATGCTATGACACTCCTCCTAATTCCCCAATCCAATCACTCTTCCAAACTCTTACATTCTTTTACAACTTCTTATCTCTCCTCAGGTATCCAACACCTGCATTCCGCAGAGTCTGAGCTAAAGATGTGGAATCTTTTTTGCACTTAGAAAATTGCCCACCAGGAGAAAACTTCCACACATCTATCAATTTGGGAGAAATTTATAATCATATATTTTGCCTCTTTCCCAGTTATAATAGATATACCGTGTTCCTATGCCTTCCACCTCTGAATTCCTACTAAAGGATATCATTCCTGCAACTGCCCCCTTTCTCTTGCATTACTGATTTTCCCCTTGCTGCGGAATCATTCTATAATTCACCCCTCCCTTTAAAGAAATTCTTTGAACTCACAACCCTCCTTAGCTACATCCCCGTTCTCTACTTTTTACAATGAAATTCCCTAGACAAACTCTATCTTCCACTTCAATCTGGCAACTACTCCTGACAAGGCCACCGACAGTCACTGCATAGCCAAATGAATCCCTAGTCTTCATATTGCTATTGTATCATCTTACTCTCAACATCATTTGATATAGTCAATCTTTCTTGAAGCACTTTTCTTCACTTGGCACCTAGTATCCTCTTGGTTCTCCTACCATACTGGCCACTCTGTGTTTTCCTCCTTTTCTTCTCAACTTCTCAACTTCGGCATTCCTCAAAGCTCAATCCTCACACCTGTTCTCCTCTTAATCTTCCTTTTCTTTCTAGCTGACCTCATTCAATCCCTTTGCTTTCAATACCATTTATGTGATGTGGACTCCCAAGTCTTTATTTCTAGTCTAGTCTTCCTTCCTGAATTACCGATTCATGGATTCACCAGACTACTGAACATCTCCACGTGGAAGTCTATTGGGTATCTCCAAGAGTTAACATGTCCCAAAGAAGGTCTTTATTTTACTGCAAAAACCCATTCTTTCTAAAATCTTTCCCATGTCAGTAAGTAGCAAGTCTATTTTAACTAAGTGCTCAAGCCCAGCAACTTGGTCATCTTTGCTTTACATATTTCATGCTCTACAACTATGGCAAACTCCACCTTTAAAATATATACAGAAACTGACTACCACTCAGTATTTGTCCCTCTACACAACAGCCAGAGATTCTTCTAAAATACACTGCAGATTATATTATTTTTCAATTTAGACCCCTCCAGTGTGTTCCCATCACATTTAGAATAAAAACCAAAGAATAAAAATATCACCTGGCCTCCTACTACTTCTCTCCGTTCCAGCTACCTAGCTGTCCCTCTGCATTTCTTCAGCATATCAAGCAGACCCCTGCTTCTCTCTTTTACTTGCTATTCTGTCTGGAATACTGTTCCCCTACATACAGAACACAGCATCCTCCGTCCTTTCCTTCAGGTCCCTGCTCAAATGTTACCTTATCAAAAAGTCTTCCCTGACCACCTATTTAAAAAGCCCCTTCTGGGTCGCCTGGGTGGCTCAGTGGGTTCAAGACTGTCTTCGGCTCTGGTCATGATCCCAGGGTCCTGGGATCGAGCCCCGAATCGGGCTCTCTGCTCAGCAAGGAGCCTGCTTCCCCTCCTCTCTCTCTGCCTGACTCTCTGCCTACTTGTGATCTCTGTCAAATAAATAAATAAAATCTTTAAAATAAATAAATAAATAAATAAAGAGCTCCTTCTATCCCCCTTAGTTTTCCTCTTAGTGTACATCTCCACCTGACAAATATTTGCTTCTTTAATCTGTCACCCACCCAATACAATGTAAGCTCCCCAGCACAGTCTTTACTTCTGTATTCCAGTGAACAAAACTACCAGATACATTAAGTAGGTACTCAATAAATTTGTTGATTAAATTGGTTAAATTAATACAGAGAAATCTGGTAGTGGATATGATCCTGAGCTGAGTGTTAGCAAGAGGAATAAAAGGAAATGAGGTGAGGAGGGGAAAAAAATGCAAACATATTATAAATGAAGAATCTGTAAGCCTGATAAGTGTACTGGGTTGAGCAGTGTTCCCAGATATTCATGTCCACTGAGAACCTCAGAATGTGACCATTATACAGAAAGAAATTTATCTGGTCTTTGTCCTGGGTTTCTAGCACAGAGCTCCTAAAATCCTTGGAATTTCCTGAGTGATAGAAGTGTCCTTTGTTATTCATAGATTAACAATGAATAGTTGTCATCTTTGATTTATATCTTTCATGCTCTAAAAGTACTGTAAACTCCACAAGACACGCAGGAAGAACACCAGATGAAGACAGAGGGACAGAATGAAATGATAGGCCTACAAGCCAAGGAAAACTCAGGGATTGCTAGCAACCACCAGAAGCTAGGCGAGAAGTGTGGAACAGATCCAGCCTTAGAGGGAGTATGGTCCTGCAGGCATCTTGATTCTGGACTTCTGACCTCTAAGACTATGAAATAATACCTTTCTGATGTTTTAAGCCACAGAGTTTGCAGTAATTTGTTACAGCACCCCTTGGAAACCAATACAGTAACTAGATCTGGGGGGAAGGGAGCCCTAAGGATGAATCAAAGGTTTGAAGCCTAAGTGATAGGAAGAATAACATTCTACCTCAAAGAAATGAGAGTTCAGAGGGGAAAATGGCTGTAAAGAATTATTTTAATTTTGACTTTAGTGGTCCAATGCAATCAAAGGATCGTCAAGTGGATGTCTTAGTGTTAAAAGTATTATTTGACACAAAGGAACAATAGAAAAATCAAAAGAACACAAACCTAGGATTCCTCTTTTACCATCTTATTGCCAAATTCAATGAACTCTTTTCAGTAATCATGCTAAATGACAATTTATCTTTGATACCTTTCTTTTCCTGTGACTTCTACAATACCATATCATAGCTTCTACCTCCATGACCATTTCTCTACTAAATCTAGCTCCTCTTTCTAAGTCAACTTAATTCTTAGCTGTTTTATTCTTCAATCATCTCCAAAATCTCAAGGGTCTAATTCTTTATCTCTAATCTGAATTACCGATCTCTATGCTTTCTTTTCCAATATTTCTAGCTACTTACACAGCACCCTGACTGAAGATGCTGGGACATGAGTACGGGGATGCGCTGTGATCACTCCAGATCTGACATGCATTTAACGGAACATATCTTCTCTTTCTACTCCTCAGCTGACATGTGTTCTTCACTCTATCAGGACAACTCCATTTACATCCTCTCACTTCATATTTTTCTTTCTTATTTAGCACCATAACCTGTAACTTTTCAAAATAATTCTAAAGAGTCACTTTTCACTTTTATTCCTACATCACAAGCCCAAATTCCACACTTCTTGCCTCACTGTATTAAAATAGCTTCCCGGGGCGCCTGGGTGGCTCAGTGGGTTAAAGCTTCTGCCTTCAGCTCAGGTCATGATCTCAGGGTCCTGGGATCGAGCCCCGCGTCGGGCTCTCTGCTCAGCGGGGAGCCTTCCTCCTCCTCTCTCTCTTTGCCTGCCTCTCTGCCTACTTGTGATCTCTGTCTGTCAAATAAATAAATAAAATATTTTAAAAAATAAATAAATAAAATAAAATAAAATAGCTTCCTAACTGGTCTCCCTGTCTTCAGGCTTCCTTATCCCTGACACTGGTCTCAAACTTCAGCATCCACACAGATCACCTGGGAGTGACTATTAGTATTCTTTAGGTACTGCATGTTACTTCTTTCTCCAGCTAGATTATATGGTCATCAAACGCAGGAATTAATCATGGCTTCTATTTTCCCGTAAGTGTATAATAAAATGTTTGGCCACACAACATATTCAACAGGTATTTTACAACTTCAAGACTACAGTTCATTTTTTCCCCAAAAAACATTCATAATAACAATCTAATCAAGAATAATTTCATAGAAATATACCTTAGAATAAAAATAACAAGCTGTCATCTCAAGTGCCTCAAAAGTACAACCCACTGTGCTCAGACCAAGAGGTCTCTCTTCATACTTATACTTCAACAATGTATAGAGAAAAACATACACAGAAGCCAACAGTCACAGAAAGGCGTTCCAACTCAAGATACCTAGTCAAGTTTTTCCAAACAAATCCGTACAGCAAAATATCACTACACAAAGACTTTACCTAAAAACACTTAACAGAAATGACATAAGCTTTGTGCATAGGAGTTGTAAATAAACATACTCAGGTGGCAGTGAGCCATTTTTCTAACCTTGGGGGAAAAAATGAAGCTGCTACTCCCCAGTTATAATAATCACTCACAGGAGAGCAACTCTAAAGGATTATGATTTCTGCCCTATAGTTAATATTTTGTGACTTGTTTTAAGTCTTACTGCATAAAAAAGTTATTATTTTTGTCATCTAAAGATCTTAAAAATTCTTAAGAATTATATTTATGTAATCTCACAGCCAAAATTTTCATATAGAAGCATTATCTTTTTTTTTTTTAAAGATTTTATTTATTTATTTGACAGAGAGAAATCACAAGTAGATGGAGAGGCAGGCAGAGAGAGAGAGAGGGAAGCAGGCTCCCTGCTGAGCAGAGAGCCCGATGCAGGACTCGATCCCAGGACCCTGAGATCATGACCTGAGCCGAAGGCAGCGGCTTAACCCCCCGAGCCACCCAGGCGCCCCTAGAAGCATTATCTTTAACTTGAACAGGAAAGAGTCTGAATTAAAGATATTAATTTTATAGTGATTATTCTACTATAAGAAATAAGACTCATATGGATACAATGAAGAAAAAAGCAGTTAAGTATTTAAAATAAAAGAAATTGGGAAATTAAAAGAGGAAAAGCACAGAAAGAAAACAGGATTAAGAACAGAAAAATGGGGAGCCTGGGTGGCTCAGTGGGTTAAGCCGCTGCCTTCGGCTCAGGTCATGATCTCAGGGTCCTGGGATCGAGTCCCGCATCGGGCTCTCTGCTCAGCAGGGAGCCTGCTTCCCTCTCTCTCTGCCTGCCTCTCTGTCTACTTGTGATCTCTCTCTGTCAAATAAATAAATAAAATCTTTAAAAAAAAAAAAAAGAACAGAAAAATGTAAATTATAGTCATGGCACTGAATCTTACTAGTCAAGTAATCTTGGCTACCTACCGCTTTAGTTTCCTAATCTGTAAAAACTATCTGAATGCTAAAATCCCCCAGCCCTAAAATTATACATACTCAAAAATTTTTTATAGTATTTCTATGTCACATATATTGTCTATTTTTCCACTTTAAAGTTATAAGCCTCTAAAGAAGTGTCCCATAAGGTGAGACAGCTCTGGGTCATAATTATTCGCTGAATTGAACTTAACAATTTCCTATGACTTAAAATCATAACCCACAGATCACATTTTTTAAAATGATACAGATATTTCCTATGTTCACACCCATCATTTGGCAGGTATTTCATTAGAAGAAAACATTCACCCCACATCACAACATTGATGAAAGGTTTTTTAAATTATCAGCTCTTCCCCTTTCTAGTGTACCTACAATTAGTTGGTAATCTCACCACTGGATGTCACCTTTGCTCCAAAAGAAGTCAACCCAAACTAACCTCAGTAGTAATTAGAATCTGATCTCTAGAAACTTACTTCTAAAACCTTACCATAAACATTTCTCTGTGAAAGATAAAATCAGCTCTTATAATCTCTACAGATTTTTGGCTAAAATCTGGCTTTACATGCTTCTAAGCTTCAAACAGTACAAGAAATCGTAAGTAAAATTTCTAAGATCATCCCGAGCATAAAACACTTCACCGAAATCCCATCAATAACCATAAGTACTCAGTACTTATACAGACAGAAAGAAAAATAAATGATAGACACAGGGGGAAAAATAAAGACAGTATTTCTGTCTGTCTTTATATAAGTATATATATATTCATATAAGTCAGTGAGTACTTATACTGAGTACTTATATAAAGACAGTATTTATATTTGAGTATAAAACACTGAGAATTCCCAGATAGTAAATGCTGTTTTCTAATCTCAATGTTATACTACTTTGGGCATTACAGGAAGAGAAAAAGCGATATTCAGAAACCAAGAAAGTGGGGAAGCAATGACTTGTAGACTCCTATTGTCATTCCAGCTATCGGGACGCATTTGGCGATTAGATCCAATAACCATAAGTAGGTGACTAGGAACTGTGTCTTTGGTGTCCAAATTCTTTATATGTAAATGATATACAGTTCTCCTCCCTTATGCAAATATGAAGAACTAACCTTTCCAATTAAATATACAGACATTAAGATACTGATGTGCCTACACCTAGAAGGGCCTTCGTCTCATTTCAGACCTTCTTACCTCCCCAAAACAAATGGCCTTACTAATGGAACTTATAAAATGGAGGCATATTACATCATTTAAGGGATTTTTTTAACGCTACTCCCCACCCCCCACCTCCATACCCATGCACCAAATCTTGTTGGAAGTAAGTGCTGAATCACCACACCATGAGTCACAGTTACTGAGGGGGCCATGCTACATTCCTTGGGTTTGCTGCAGTAGAAAAGAAGTTGTAAACCACTGACTTAGATGAATCATCTGATTACATTATTTCCATGATGCTCTCAACTATTTCCAATAAAACAAAGGTTTTAGGTTACGAAGCAAATATGCTCGCAAAAGTGAAACTTAAAAAAGATCACAGCTGTGGTAACTATTATGGCTGTTTCAGAAGCCATGGGGCCTACTTTCTCCTCTTGGGCAAGGAGATACTTGCTCCTACATTTCTGACTTGGAAACAAAAAAAGATTTTAAACAAGAAGGATGTTACACCATTGAAACAGACACAATCATCCTGTAATTTAAGTGCAGAATGAGTTAAGTTAAGGCTTATATGGGCTAGTCTAGAAACTTTATCAATGAAAAACCACTGTGGGTAAACACATGTCGGCTCTGAAAAACCAACTTGGAACATGAAATTTAGAAATAAACCTGTTGAGCAATTTGCATTTTCCCTATTTATCTCTGCAAGGTTGATAGCAAAATGTCATGTTTAAATATCAAATTAAACATACATGAAAATCTCAGTTTTAATTACATTTTATCCTCCCAGAATAGTTAATTACGTTTTTCTCTACAGAAATCACTTTAATAAGAACCACTTGCCTTTTTCTGGGCAACCGCAGCTCGCTGCAGTTTTTCTTTAGCTTGATTATACTTTTCTTCTCTGTCACTGATACGTTCCTGAAGCTTATGCTTTTCTTCCAACCACTGTATCTGTTTTCCTTCCAAAGTCCTGTCAAAAGAATGTACACAAAACATGGAAGTTAACTCTTAAGATTAAAAAGATGGTATCCCAAATATAATCAAACTCACTACCTGCTTCACCACACTGTTAAGTATCCAACTGTAGGTTCTCCTGCACGGTCACATATTTGCTAATTCTCTCATTACTGAATAATTCACGTGAACTAGGCACTGTGCTTACAACAGCCTGTGTACTACGCCATTTATTCTTCACAATAACCCCTTGAGCTAGGTACTTCTATCATCTCCATTTTACAGATAAGGAAACTGAAGCCTAGAAAGTAGTTAACAAATTTGCTTAAAGACTTATACTTAGGGGGTGCCTGAGGGGCTTAGTGGGTTAAGTGTCTGGCTATAGCTCAGGTCAAGATCTCAGGGTCCTGGGATAGAGCCCCAGGGTCAGGCTCTCAGCTCAACAGGGAGTCTGCTTAAGGCTTACAACCTTTTTAAAATTCAGCAGCAGGGCAAACACTTGATAACCAGCTTTGAACCATGATAACCACCAAGCTAATAAAAACTAGATCTAGCATGGGTGATGAGTATATTAAGAAGTGCACTTCTTAATATACTTATTATTAAGTATATTATATTTAATGTGCCCTTCTTAATCTTAAGAAGGGCACATTAAGATGAGCACTGGGTGTTACATCTAAGTGATAAATCACTAAACTACTCCTGAAGCTAATATTACACTATATGTTAACTAACTAGAATTTAAATAAAAACTTGAAACATTAAAAAAAAGAAAAAACTGGGTCTAATAAAGCTGGTTAAAAATCAACCCAGATATCAAATCTTAAAGTAGGATGTTTTCTGACTAGAATAAAATTCATATAAATGGTATTTTAAGATAACATAACTTATATATATTTGAAGTTATTCTGCATACCTTGCATAATTTTTAGTATCATTACTACATATAATATGGCAGTACAAATAAGATTTATAAAATGAGATATCAGATGTTCTACGTTTTAGCTGGAACCTAAATCATATGTGATTAACACTTTATTTTTTACTACATAACCCTATAAATAACATTCAGAAATCAATGATCAATTACTTAAATTTGCTAGCCATACCATTGTTAGAATTCTTAAGTGCATTTTAATCAAACAGTTGAGGATTCCAAGATATACATTTCTATATTTTGCAAAATATAAGCAAAATAATTTGGACCCTGTGGAATGTCACAAGGTATTATGGACAAACACCTTGCTTACTTTCTTAAAATCTCACATGTGAAAGCCTTAAAATATGAAATCATGAGAAACTGAAGGAAAAAAAAGTTTTATGTGGCCAAGTAACCTTCAGAAGAGAAAATTCAAACAAAAACACTAACGTTATGATGATAAAGCAAATACAAAAAAGCAGCTTTCTAACACATCTAAACAAAATTTTCCAGAGAATATAAGATCTTAAACATCACCAAAATCACATCCTTGCCAGTTTACTACACTATTACTAACAAATTTCAAGGCCCCAAAATAAACAAATAAATGAACTTTTCAAAGGAAAAATCTGAGAAATTATAGCTCTAATTTTAGGAAGTTTTGCAAGTCACAGAATTTTTTTTCTGTTCTCTGGCATTCAGAAGGATAATTTGGATAGTTGAAGTAAAAAATGTATTACTGGGGGTGCCTGGGTGGCTCAGATGGTTAAGCCTCTGCTTTCGGCTCAGGTCATGGTCCCAGGGTCCTGGGATCAAGTCCTGCACCAGGCTCCTTGCTCAGAGGGGAACCTGCTTCTCTCTCTTCCTCTGCTGCTCCCCCTGCTTGTGCTCTCTCTCTCTCTGTCAAATAAATAAATAAAATCTTTAAAAAAAATTTTTTTTAATGTATCATTGTATTGGTTTTCTCAATGAATAAAGAAGTGTTTATCTAAGGGTTTTCAGAATATTGTGGTTAGGCAGAATTTTAAGAAGTCTTCTACCCTAAACGCCTTTAAAAAAAAAAAAATTCAAAAGTCCATAAAGCTCATTCTCTAGAAAGTACATTACCTAATACCATTGTACAATGTCAAAGGGTATTTGTAACTAGTTCCCAAAACACATTCAACATTGGAATCATCACTAAAAGAACTACATATAATATAACAGAAAGAAGAAATAGTTTGTACATAAAAAAGAGCAAACTCTACCGTTCAACTTCCAGTTGTGCTTTTTCAGCTTGGCTTCTTAAATTTCGGCATTCTTGTTTTAACCTCTCCACCATTTCTTTCAGCATTTCGTTTGAATTCAGCAACTCATTCTCTGACTGTGCAAGTGAGGTCACTTGGTTCTGCAAACTACTGATTTGCTTAAAAGAAAAGAAAGAAGAGAATCATAAGGCCATATATGTAATACCGTATGAGAAAGGCAGAGGATAGTAAGCTCTTCCTTCTCAAATGCCCCACCCAATTCATGTGTCCTTGAGGACACTCAAATTAAATAATGAACAGCAACAGCATTAGGATCCAATAGTATAGGATCATTTCTTAATATAACCAGATTATCAAGAACCAGATACCTTAGTCTGCCACTAAGTCCTCTCCCCTTCTTCCCAAAATAAACAGGTTGGAAGAGGTATTGGGAGTAGGAAAAGGGTTATGAGAAGGAGAATAAGAGAAGCGAGAAAGGAGAATCCAACCATTAGAGAGATTCTCCATTGGACTTCCTATAGCCTGCTAGGAAAGAACAGATTTTAAAAGCACATCAGATGGAAAAGCTGCTAAGGAGATCCATTCTCCCATTTCCATATACCCTATAATCAGCAACCCTTCCAGGAGTTCTGCTTTTTAAATAGTTAGGAATCATAAATACAGAAGAGATCAATATTACATTGTTTTTAAGTAGTTTCAAAGCATTCCATACATCCAGTATTGGGCAGAAGAGAGATATTCTAAGAAATTTAATGAATGGCAAGGATTCCTTGGCTCCTAGAGCCATTTATCAAACTATGAAATGTCACTCAGACTTTTTCTACATCCTAATTTACCTTTATCTGGGAGTATTTTTTCTCATGAAAAGTAGCTAATTATCTAGTTACAAATTAACACACTTTTAAGATACATCGAATAATCTTCACTTGGAACAGTTATACTTATTTCCTCCATAAGCCATTTTACCAATTAATTAACAAATACTCATTTTCTATTTTTTTTTTTAAGATTTTATTCATTTGAGAGGCAGAGAGGGAGCGAGACCACAAGTGTGTGTGTGGGGGGGGAGGAGAAGCAGAAGCAGACTCCCAGCTGAGCAAGGAGCATGACGAGGGGCTCAATCTCAGGACTTTGGGATCATGACCTGAGCCAAAGGCTGATACTTACTTAACTGACTGAGCCACCCCGGTACCCCAGAAAATACTCATTTTCTTTCACCTTGCCTTACTTCTTAGCCATCCTCTGAGAAAACTTAGAAGGAGAGAATCAAGAGACACAGGACCAAAAGAATCCATTATAAGACTCAAGAGTCGAAAGAAACCAGATTCTTTACTCAATGAATTAAATAAATGCAAAATAATTTCAGTATTTCCTAAAAGCAGCAAACCAAATAAGACAAGATTGTGTATATCGAAAGAGCAATTATTAGAATAAAGTAAAATGATATGTCTCAGATCTGTACTTCAGAATAAATTTCTCCACAAAGAACTACTCAGTCTTTATTTTTAACTGGAGTTGTAAATATTAAATCTGTATTACAGTTGACTGAACAAGTAACTTTTAAGGAGCTTAATATCTTTCATTATCTAGTAAAGGACAGAAAGCCCAATGTCCATGGTACTAAATAACTTCTCTCAGAGTATCAAACATTATGTCCGCCTAGTTGAGACTTAGAAACCACAACTGCATGTGGAAAGTAATACCAGCTAGCTTGCAAGCATAAATCCTGAAAATGGAATCTTCACTACCTCATAACTTTAAACAAAAAAAAAAATAATAAAGAACACTCTTCCATGTTCTGCCCATAAAAATTTTTCTTAAACTCAAATAACTTTAATTAAAATACAAATTTCCTTCCAACAAATACAACCCTTAGATTTCACATTTCATAGGGATATAGTAAGATGCAGCTCATGAAGCAAGAAATAAAAAGTTACAAATCAATGCTACAGGGAACTTAAACCTAGATAATCTTTGTAATCAATTTTTAAAATCAGATTATTAAAATACTGTTCTTTAAACTACAATTTAAAAAATTGATTTTTTAAAAATTAATTTTAAATTCAGCATATAAATTCAGTCACAGCATATAAAGACCTTCAGAAAAACAACTTACTAATTAGAGCTTAAAGAGATTTAAACATTTTATCTTTTCAACCTCATCAATATATTATCAATTGTAATGATTATATTTTCAAAATACTGATATGTGAAATTCCAATAGATTAAAAAAACACACACACAAGCAACCTTAAGTGTCCATCCACGGATTAAAAGATACAGAAGAGGTGATATATACATACAATGGGGACATTACTCAGCCCTAACAAAGAATAAAGTCTTGCCATGTGCAAAAACATGGATGGCTCTGGGGGTATAATGCTAAGTGAAATAAGTCACAAAGACAAATACCATATAATTTCATGTGGAATTTAAGAAATAAAACAAAACAAATGAAGAAAAAAAAAAAAAAAACCAGACCCTTCAATACACAGAACAAACTGGTGATTGCCAGAGAGGAAGATGGATGAAATTAAGGGGATTAAGAGTACAGTAACCATAATGGGGGTTGGGAGGAGAGTATACTTATCATGATGAGCACTGAGTAATGTAAAGAATTGTTGAATGATTATATCGCATACCTCAAACTAATATAACACTGTATGTTACTTAGACTTCAATAAAAAATATCAGAACACACACATTCAAAATACAGACTTAAAGAAGCACTTAAAGAAATAAAAAGAAAATGTTTGCTAAAATCATACCTGTTTCAAGTCAGAATTTTCATTTTTGTCTTTCTCTGCATTTTCAATATTCACAGTTTGTTGTTGAAGTTTCAACCTAAATATCACAACCCAACAAAGATCATTATGAAGAATCCATAGTTCATATATTTCAATGAATTAATTAGATAATCATTTGGGGGTACCCATATTAACACCAGATATTGTGCTTGCAAAGTGGCAGATAAAACGATAAAGATTTTGACTTTAGGCAGTGAAGTGTGTTCACATATAACTAAAATGTAACAAATTTCTGCTTTTGCTATGAAAAAACTACAAACTACCAGCATAGAGAAAATGAGAAATCAAGTATGTCTAAGAAGATGAGAGACTGTTTACATGGAGATATAAGTTTGATGAGTAGGATTTTGATAAACATAGGGAACAATCAGAACAGATGGTCTTTGGTGGAAGAGTGAACAATGTGTCACTAAGGCCTCAGAAAGTCATCCAATGTGGGAGAAGCCATCTTTATCACCATACAGTATTTCATAGCTTTTAGATACGCTGCTACCTCACCTGCTCCCTACTAGGTTGTGGAGCTCCTCAATGTATCTTTAATGCTAACTCTGATATCTATAGTAAAACAGGCATTTAATTAAGGCTGGTCATTTTTTAAAATTTTTATTTACTTGTTTGACAGAGAATAGAGGGAGAGAGAGCACAGAGGGAGAGGGAGAAGCTGACTCCCTGCTGAGCATGGAGCCCAAGATCAGGACTCAATCCCAGGACCCTGGGATCATGACCTGAGCTTAAGGCTGACGTTTAACCAACTGAGCTACCCAGTCACCCCAAGGCTGGTCATTTTTAACAAGAGTAATTTCTCACAATAATTCTATGGAAGTAAGTAGAGTCATTTCAATTTTACAGATAAAGAGATTGAGGCTCAGGCCCAAATCGTATTGGCTACCAACCAGTCAAACGAAGATAAGACTCGGGTCTTTTAACCCAAGTAAGTGTTTCTCTCCCATTTCATTATGCATCAATTTTAATGATTTTAAGTTCAAAATTTACCCCCCCCCCCCAAAAAAAAACCCCTAACTAGTACAAGACACCATAGTATATTTTATAAAATATATTACAACCTTTCATCCCTGAGGTGAATGTTTATACAATGTGTGTCCTTTTCACAAGGAACGATACATTTTCAATGAGAACCTTAAAACATAGAGTATCTCTGGTAACCAAATGACAAACCACATGAGAAAGACTTAAAGCTAACAGGATATGCCAATATGTGATAGGATATGTCTTCAACTGCTCCGTTTTTAAAAAAAAATTTTTTTAAGATTTTATTTATTTATTTGACAGACAGAAAGACTTTATTTATTTATTTATTTCACAAGTGTGCAGAGAGGCAGGCAGAGAGAGAGGGAAGCAGGCTCCTTGCGAGCAGAGAGCCCGATGTGGGGCTCAATCCCAGGATCCTGGGATCATGACATGAGCCGAAGGCAGAGGCCTAACCCACTGAGTCACCCAGGCGCCCCCCATTTTTTAAAAATTCTTTAAACACTTATCTGAAATACAAATCATTTGGCATTTAGTATATACAGTTTGGCATTATTAGCATGCCTTATCAATCTAATTAGAACTGCTTATTAGAAAGACAACAGTCTCAAGAGCCTAGGGCTGTGCTTTAAACACTAATAAGCAGTCAATAAATATTTATAGGTGAACGAATCAACCCAAATTTTGGGTTAGACATTTAAATGTGTAAGGGACAATAAGACATGACAGAAACCAAAGACCCAATGCTTCCTGAGATATTTACACACAAATGCCAGAAACACAAATGCCCTTCTCTAAAGGAAAAGAGACAGTCTGGCTCTTTCTTGGCTCCTTTAACAGTACCAGTCATACTCTTATTTCACAATTCCAACTATATTATTACTCTCTCAAACTTTCCATGCATTTCACCCTTTGTTTTTAGGGATGTTATTAACTTGGTGCTTTTAGATTATGGAGTTAATAAAGGTTTCTTTCTACAAAATCATGACAATAGAAACAGAGGAGAAAATACTGTGGGTCCCAGCTCAGGTCCAGAGTTAGAAAGTTAGGCCCCAAGTAAATCTTAGCTCTGGTCAAGGTTTTGGATATACCTGATGAATCAACAGGAAAGCAAATCCTGTTCAGAAAGCAATGTGGCCTAAATGTTTTCTAAATAAGTTATATAGATAAGAAAGGAAACAATGCCCTACAAATAAAAACTGAAGTTAAAGAAACTAATGATAAAGAGTATTTGACTTTCACTAAAATATGAAAGGAGTAAGAAAACCATTATGGTAGACTATAAAAGATAACATACAAAGTTTTCTTCAGTTCACTTCACTAAAGCAGTACAGGGTCAGACTCTATAACTGATTAGATGGGTTTTTAAAAAAATAATTAGTCCATGATTTGAGATCATTACAGTTAGGATTATGAGGTATAATGGAATTTAACATAAATAAAAATTAATAGAGCTGATTAGGGTTTAGTGAATAAATTCAATGGTCTTAATCTCAGTAACAAAAGAGTTCAGAACAAATTATTTCAAAAGGAACAAAGTATAGTATCTCTTTTGAGGAGAAGATTTTGAATATTTAAGGTATGTCACAACAAATCAAAAGGAAGCAAGTCTTAAAATAGAACTAAAAAGTAATAGAAGAAAGTGCAATTAATTAACTTTCATTAGGATATCAGTAAAAGCAGGGCGCCTGGGTAGTTCAGTTGGTTAAGCCCCCGACTCTTGATTTCAGCTCAGATCATGATTGAAGGGTTGTTGAGACTGAGCCCTGTGTCAGGCTCCATGCCACTGTGAAGACTGCTTAAGATTCTCTCTCTCAATAGTCCCCGACACCTCTCTCTGTCTCTTAAAAAAAATAAAACAAAACAAAACAAAACAAAACAAAAACTATCAGTATCAGTAAAGGCTACATAAGACAAATGCAATTTGGGCTGGACCTTGGAAATCAGACACAGATGAAGAAGATAATGAAGTAAGACTCTAGAGAAACAAAAGGGATGGGATTCAGAGCTCTTGAGAAGTAAAGGGAAAATGGATATCTTCATTAAAATAGAAAGGGAGGAAAGAATAGATGAGGATATAGAAATTCTCCATGAGAAGTTGAGAGAATTTACATCCACGAGCTTTTTTTCAGGTACAAGTAAGAGCATAGTTGAATGGTGGAGAAATAGATTCCAAGTTAAATGGGAAGCAAGGGAAGCAGGCTAACAGACTAAAGAAAGAAAGTACAAGAACTCGTTTGAATATCAATTTGAGTATCAAACTGCAGTGTCTTCAGTGAGATTGAAGTGGATAAGAGAAAAAAATTATGTCCTTGAAATGGTCAATTCTAAGGGATGGCAAAGTCCAAGAAATGGCTAAGTGTAGGGCCTGCTAAAGTGGAATAAAGATAAAGAATACCAGAGAGAAGATAAACTATAAGGCTAAGGTGTTAGATGGATCAGCAATATGAATGGTGTAGTCACAAAGAACAATGACAAAGGATAGAAAATAAAAACAAATTGAGCGAGAAGTCAAGGTCTTCAGCGACTACTGGGGAACATCATGTAGGTTAGTCATTGACAGAAAAGAAAATGGGGATAAGATGGATGCAATGATTATCAAAAGCAAAACCATTTTAACCCAAGTTAGTCAAACAATTGTCTAGAGGCAAAAGTGGGGTTCACAAACACAGATTTCCTTTTTGGTCCCCAGTTGCAGGAACGAAGAAGGAAGAATAATTCCACTTAAAAACCTTCTAGGGGCACCTGGCTCAGTGGGTTGAAGCCTCTGCCTTCAGCTCAGGTCATGATCCCAGGGTCCTGGGATCAAGCCCCACATCGGGCTCTCTGCTGGGCAGGGAGCCTGCTTCCCTTCCTCTCTCTGCCTACTTGTGATCTCTCTCTCTGTCAAATAAATAAATAAAATCTTTAAAAAAAAAACCTTCTAAAAGGTTGCCAGGACAATGTCAGGCTTCAGTGAGAGTATATTTTTTAAAACTGTGGAGACGGTAAAAAAAAAAAATTATTGGTAATGGAATAGTGATTTCAGAGACTACAGCAAAAATTGTTGAGAGTTTAATGGGTCAGCCATGAGCAGAAATCAAAAAGTGAAGGATGAATAAGTTGCCAAATGAGAAACTATGAGATCAAGCACTTCATATTTTTTAAGTAATTATGGAAATAATCGGAAATAATCGAAGGAGAAATAGTTGGTACACCAGCTAATAGTTGGTAGATAGCTGGGAGACCAGAGGGCCAAGGTACAACAGAAAATGGAATGATATAAAAGTTTAAACAGAGACAATAGGAATAACAATGAGGTGGAATCATTCCAAGTTCTCTTCAGAGTACAGGTAGTTAATTATGATGATTATTGCCTAGGTTTTCTGTGATAGGCAGCTCATATGTGTCATTTCAACATTCAACAAATATTTACTGACTACCTACAAATGCTAAGCTTAATCCTAAGTGTCACAGATATACCAGAGAATAACAAAAACAGAATCCCTATCCTTAGGGAATTTTTAGTCCAATGGTACTATCTGATTAAGGTTTTTTTAATGATGGAAATGTTCTATAATTGATACCACTCAATATGATAGCCACTAGCTCATTACATGTAGCTATTTCAAATAGCGCACATTTCAAACAGAAGAATGAAATTTTTGAAGTGGCGGGGGGGTGGGAGGTTGGGGTACTAGGTGGTGGGTATTATAGAGGGCACAGCTTGCATGGAGCACTGGGTGTGGTGAAAAAATAATGAATACTGTTTTTCTGAAAATAAATAAGTTGGGAAAAATAAATAAATAAATAAATAAATTGGAAACAAAAAAAATTTTTTTATTTATTTAAAAATTAGATTTAAATAGTTCTACATCACTACTGATTCTGTATCAGGCACCCAAGTTCTGAGTCTGGCCATTACTAGCAAAAAGAGACTTTCCTGGGAGGGTATGAGACTCATTGAATCAACAGGAAACTAGAGAACCAGAACCAGCCTAAAATAATTGACCAGAAGCACCAGTAAGGGCATACTAAAGAACAGTCTGCTCTTCAAATGTTGCCACATATTCATCTATCACTGACTATGCAGTTCAAATTCTAGAACAGAACTTGTCCAACTGCCCAAGTATTGTCCCTTCCTGACCAATAAGGTGATACACAACAGATAAATTCATCTGAAGATGAAATATAAATAGAAAGGAGGCATATTAAGGAACAGATTTTTTTTTTCAATGTTTCTGAAAAAAAAAAAAAAATCAGAAAGCCACAAGTGGAAAATAAGAGCTCTGGCTTTAAGCAATGCAAAAAAATAAGGGATTCACTATAGGATTAATTTAAATGATCATGTTCCCTCTCCCTGAGCTGGTAATCGCTGCTCTTTCCCCAACATACTTCCTCTTCACTTCTGGCAACAAACCGTACTTTCCCCACCCCCACCACTCTGAAATAGGCATAAAACCTAGTTTGAGCCAGAGTCCACTATTCCCCAAGTTGTAGTGATGGACCCAGGGATGGGCATGTGAACTAGGCCCAACTTCTTTTCTAGGTTTTTTCTGACTTACATCAAATAAGAATCCTATCTCCTTTAATTTCAAAAATAATGTCTTGGCTTCACAGAGAAAGCAGTAAGAGAGAAACAGATACAAGGGTCAGAGGAGAGGAGTGAGATGAAAGGAGGGAAGACGGTTTCTATATCCAGATGTCCGTGAGACCAGCACAATCTCTGTTCTTTTCACAATCTATGTCTGCTAATAAAGACCCTTTCTTCACTTGTTAGCTGGAATTGCATTACTGTCACAACCAAAAGTTGACTAGTTTCTTACTTAAAATCATTTTCAAGGGATGCCTGGATGGCTCAGATGACGAAGCATCTGCCTTCAGCTTGGGTCATGATCCTGGGGGCCTGGGATAGAGCCCCACATTGGAGAGCCTGTTTCTCCTTCTCCTTCTGCCCCTCCCTGCTGCTTGTGCTTTCTCGTTCTCTCTCAAATAAATAAAATCTTTAAAAATAAATAAAATCCTTCTTAAAATATTTTAAAATTTTAAATAACTTCTCTATATTTTTAATTTACAGGTAACTGTAAAACTTGTAAACTCATTGTGGGATGGGACAGTCTCCTGAAATACAGAATACTATCAGAATAACAATTTTGGGAGGAGTCAAGATGGTGGAGAAGTAGCAGGCTGGGAGGACATCAGGTAGCAGGAGATCAGCTAGATAGCTTATCAAACCATTCCAAACACCTACAAACCCAACAGGAGAGCAAAGAGAAGAAGAGCAGCAATTCTAGAAACAGAAAATCGACTACTTTCTGAAAGGTAGGACCAACAGAGAAGTGAATCCAAAGAGACGGGAAGATAGACCACAGGGGTAGGGGCCGGCTCCCCGCAAGTGGGAGAGCAACGGAGCACAAAATCTGAACTTTTAAAGGTCTGCTCCACTGAGGGACATTGCTCCAGAAGCTAAGCTGGGGGGAAGCCCAAGTGGGGACAGGGTGGTGTCAGGTCCCATGGGGTCACAGAGGGATCGGGGGTGTCTGAGCGCCACAGAGCTCGCAGGTCTTAAAGCAGGGAAGCCGCCTACAGAGATGGAGCTGAGGAGTGATCTCTCAACTTGGGGTTACCTTAAATTGTGGTCCATGGCACAGGCCACTGCTCTGTGAGGAGAGACCCCAAAAGATCTGGGGAGACCCCTCACCCCCCACCGAAGAGCACAGGGATCTGCAGGGTTTGGAGACTCCAGGCAGGGCTGTGTGCCAGAGACAGAGATGCTTGGTCACAGGCTGGGTGAGCTCGGAGCGCAGCCAGAGGCCAGGGAGACAGGAGAGATTGAGCGCTTTTCTCCGATGGTGCACTGAGGAGTGGGGCCCCGAGCCCTCGGCTCCTCCAGGCTGGAGATTGGGAGGCCGCCATTTTCATTCCCGTCCTCTGGAACTCTACAGAAAGCATTCAGGGAACAAAAGCACCCGAAAGCGAACCTGAGCGGATTACTTAGCCTGGCCCCTGATAAGGGCGGTGCAATTCCGCCTCCGGCAAAGGCACTTGAAAATCACTACAACAGGCCCCTCCCCAGAAGATCAGCAAGAAATCCAGCCAAGACCAAGCTCATTTACCAAGAAGAACAGCGGAATTCCAGAGGAGAAAGCAAAGCATGGAATTAATGGCTTTCTCCCCATGATTCTTTAGTCTTACAAAGTTAATTTTTTTTTAATTTTATTTTTTTCTTCTGCTACATTTTTTTAACTTTCACCATTTCCTCTTTTAACACTTTTTAACTAGTTTGTCTTACCAATACCTTTAAAAAAAAAATCTTTTTTGAACCTTCATTATTATAGTCATATTCTATCCTTCATTGTATCTAATTTTATTTTTTGTATACACATAGGGTTTTATTTCTTCTAAAAAAATTTGGGATGCAACTTCTTCTAATAGATCAAAATAGTCCCTAAATCTAGCACAGGGCTTTGTTCTAGTCTCCAGCCTGAGCAAATTCTCTCCACTTTCTTTTTCTTTATTCTCCCAATCAACTTACCATATCAACTCCTTTTAAGAAATGTTTAAAAAAATTTTTTTTTCATCTTTATAGTCATATTCTATCCCTTCATTGTGTTTACCCTTATATATGTTTTCCATTCTTTAAAATTTGGGGAGGTGGTTTCTTCTAAGAGACCAAAATACTCCCAAAATTAAGTGGGTGACCCTGTTCTATTTACCAGTCTAATATATATATTTTTTCTTTTTTATATATATATATTTTTTAAATTTTTTTTTCTGAACTTCTTTTTACCCCTTTTCTTGCCCCCATGATTTGGGGTCTCTTCTGATTTCGTTAAAGCACATTTTCCTGGGGTCTTTGCCACCCTTTCAGTATTTTAATCCCTCCTTCATATATATTCTTATCAGGATAAAATGACAAGGCGGAAAAACTCACCACAAAAAAAAGAACAAAAGGTAGTACTGAAGGCTAGGGACTTAATCAATATGCACATTGGTAATATGTCTGATCTAGAGTTCAGAATGACAATTCTCATGGAGCTAGCCAGGCTCGAAAAAGGCATGGAAGATATTAGAGAAACTCTGTCTGGAGAAATAAAAGCCCTTTCCGGAGAAATAAAAGAAACAAAATCTAACCAAGTTGAAATAAAAAAAGCTATTAATGAGGTGCAATCAAAAATGGAGGCTCTGACTGCTAGTATAAAGGAGGCAGAAGAGAGAATTAGCGATATAGAAGACCAAATGACAGAGAATAAAGATGTTGAGCAAAAGAGAGACGAACAACTACTGGACCACGAGGGGAGAATTCGAGAGATAAGTGATACCATAAGACAAAACAACATTAGAATAATTGGGACTCCAGAAGAGGAAGAAAGAGAGAAGGGAGCAGAAGGTATATTGGAAAGAATTATTGCAGAGAATTCCCCTAATATGGCAAAGGGAACAAGCATCAAAATCCAGGAAGTGCAGAGAATCCCCCTCAAAATCACTAAGAATAGGTCCACACCCCATCATCTAATAGTAAAATTTTTAAGTCTTAGTGACAAAGAGAAATTCCTGAAAGCAGCCCCAGACAAGAAGTCTGTAACATACAATGATAAAAATATTAGACTGGCAGCAGACTTATCCACAGAGATATCGCAGGCTGGAAAGAACCAGCATGATATATTCAGAGCACTAAATGAGAAAAACATGCAGCCAAGAATCCTATATCCAGGGCGCCTGGGTGGCTCAGTGGGTTAAAGCCTCTGCTTTCGGCTCAGGTCATGATCCCAGGGTCCTGGGATCGAGGCCCGCATCGGCTCTCTGCTCTGCAGGGAGCCTGCTTCCTCCTCTCTCTCTGCCTGCCTCTCTGCTACTTGTGATCTCTGTCTGTCAAATAAATAAATAAAAATCTTTAAAAAAAAAAAAAAAAAAAAAAGAATCCTATATCCAGCTAGGCTATCATTGAAAATAGAGGGAGAGATAAAAAGTTTCCAGGACAAACAAAAACTAAAAGAATTTGTAATCACCAAACCAGCTCTACAGGAAATACTGAAAGGGGTCCTCTACGCAAAGAGAGACCCTAAAGTAGTAGATCAGAAAGGAGCAGAAACAATATACGGTTAATAGTCACCTTACAGGCAATAAATGGCACTAAATTCGTATCTCAATAGTTACCCTGAATATAAATGGGCTAAATGCCCCAATCAAAAGACGCAGGGTGGGGCGCCTGGGTGGCTCAGTGGGTTAAGCCGCTGCCTTCGGCTCAGGTCATGATCTCGGAGTCCTGGGATCGAGTCCCGCATCGGGCTCTCTGCTCAGCAGGGAGCCTGCTTCCCTCTCTCTCTCTCTGCCTGCCTCTCTGCCTACTTGTGATTTCTCTCTGTCAAATAAATAAATAAAATCTTTAAAAAAAAAAAAAAAGACGCAGGGTATCAGAATGGATAAAAAAAACAAAACCTATCAATATGTTGTCTATAAGAAACTCATTTTAGACCCAAAGACACCTCCAGATTTAAAGTGAGGGGGTGGAAAACAATTTACTATGCTAATGGGCATCAAAAGAAAGCTGGGGTGGCAATCCTTATAACAGATCAATTAGATTTTAAGCCAGGGACTATACTAACAGATGAGGAAGGACACTATATCATACTCAAAGGGTCTGTTCAACAAGAAGATCTAACAATTTTAAATATCTATGCCCCTAACATGGGAGCAGCCAAGTATATAAACCAATTAATAACAAAATAAAAAAAAACTAATCGACAATAATACAATAATAGTAGGGGAATTTAACACTCCCCTCACTGAAATGGACAAATCATACAAGCAAAAGATCAATGAGGAAATAAAGGCCTTAAATGACACACTGGACCAGATGGACATCACAGATATATTCAGAATATTCCATCCCAGAGCAACAGAGTATACATTCTTCTCTAGTGCACATGGAACATTCTCCAGAATAGATCACATCCTGGGTCATACATCAGGTCTCAAACAGTATCAAAAGATTGGGATCATACCCTGTATATTTTCAGACCACAATACTCTGAAGCTAGAACTCAATCACAAGAGGAAATCTGGAAAGAGCCCAAATACATGGAGACTAAAGAGCATCCTTCTAAAGAATGAATGGGTCAACCAGGAAATTAAAGAAGAACTGGAAAAAATCATGGAAACAAATGATAACGAAAACACAACAGTTCAAAATCTGTGGGACACAACAAAGGCAGTCCTGAGAGAAAAATATATAGCGATACAAGCCTTTCTCAAGAAACAAGAAAGGTCTTAAATACACAACCTAACCCTACACTTAAAGGAGCTGGAGAAAGAACAACAAAGAAAGCCTAAACCCAGCAGGAGAAGAGAAATAATATAGATCAGAGCAGAAATCAATGAAATAGAAACCAAAAAACCAACAGAACAAATCAATGAAACTAGGAGCTGGTTCTTTGAAAGAATTAATAAGATTGATAAACCCCTAGTCAGACTTATCAAAAAGAAAAGAGAAAGGACCCAAATTAATAAAATCATGAATGAAAGAGGAGAAATCACAACCAACATCAAAGAAATACAAACAATTATAAGAACATATTATGAGCAAATTTGATGATCCAGAAGAAAGGGATGCATTCCTAGAGACATTTAAACTACCACAACTGAACCAGGAAGAAATAGAAAACCAGCAAGGAGACTGAAGCAGTCATCAAAAATCTCCAAACAGAGCCCAGGGCCAGATGACTTCCCAGGGGAATTCTAACAAACATTTAAAGAAGAATTAATTCCTATTCTCTTGAAACTGTTCCAAAAAATAGAAATGGAAGGAAAACTTCCAAACTCATTTATGAGGCCAGCATTACCTTGATCCCAAAACCAGACAATGCCCCATCAAAAAAGAGAATTACAGACCAATATCCTTGATGAACACAGATGTGAAAATTCTCACCAAAATACTAGCCAATAGGATCCAACAGTACATTAAAAGGATTATTCACCACGACCAAGTGGGATTTATTCCAGGGCTGCAAGGTTGGTTCAATCAATGTGATACAACACATTAATAAGAGAAAGAACAAGAACCATAAGATACTCTCAATAGATGCTGAAAAAGCATTTAACGAAGTACAGCATCCTTTCCTGATCAAAACTCTTCAAAGTGTAGGGATAGAGGGTACATACCTCAATATCATCAAAGTCATCTATGAAAAACCCACCGCAAATATCATTCTCAATGGAGAAAAACTGAGAGCTTTTCACTAAGGTCAGGAACACGGCAGGGATGTCCATTATCACCACTGCTATTCAACATAGTACTAGAAGTCCTAGTCTCAGCAATCAGACAACAAAAAGAAATTAAAGGCATCCAAACCGGCAAAGAAGTCAAACGATCACTCTTTGCAGATGATATGATACTATATGTGGAAAACCCAAAAGCTTCCATTCCAAATCTGCTAGAACTTGTACAGGAATTCAGTAAAGTGTCAGGATATAAAACCAATGCACAGAAATCAGTTGCATTTCTTTACACCAACAACAAGACAAAAGAACGAGAAATTAAGGAGTCAATCCCATTTATAATTGTACCCAAAACCATAAGATACCTAGGAATAAGATACCTAGATACCTAACCAAAGAGGTAAAAAATCTATACTCAGAAAACTATAAAGTACTCATGAAAGAAATTGAGGAAGACACAAAGAAATGAAAAAATGTTCCATGCTCATGGATTGGGAAGACAAATATTGTGAAAATGTCTATGCTACCTAAAGCAATCTACACATTTAATGCAATCCCTATCAAAATCCCACCTTTCTTTTTCAAAGAAATGGAACAAATAAACCTAAAATTTATATGGAACCAGAAAACACCTCAAATAGCCAGAGGAATGTTGAAAAAGAAAGCCAAAGTGGGTGGCATCACAATTCCAGACTTCAGGCTCTATTACAAAGCTGTCATCATCAAGACAGTATGGTACTGGCACAAAAACAGACACACAGATCAATGGAACAGAATAGAGAGCCCAGAAATAGAACCTTAACTCTATGGTCAACTAATCTTCGACAAAGCAGGAAAGAATGTCCAATGGAAAAAAGTCTCTTCAACAGATGGTATTGGACAGCCACATGCAGAAAAATGAAACTGGACCATTCCTTACACCACACACGAAAATAGACTCAAAATGGATGAAGGACCTCAATGTGAGAAAGGAATCCATCAAAATCCTTGAGGAAAACACAGGCAGCAACCTCTTCGATCTCAGCCGCAGCAACTGCTTCCTAGGAACATCGCCAAAGGCAAGGGAAGCAAGGACAAAAATGAACTATTGGGACTTCGTCAATATCAAAAGCTTTTGCACAGCAAAGGAAACAGTTAACAAAACCAAAGACAACTGACAGAATGGGAGAAGATATTTGCAAATGACATATCAGATAAAGGGCTAGTATCCAAAATCTATAAAGAACTTATCAAACTCAATAACCAAAGAACAAATAATCCAATCAAGAGTGGGCAGAGGATATGAACAGACATTTCTGCAAAGAAGACATCCAGATGGCCAACAGACACATGAAAAAATGCTCCACATCACTCGGCATCAGGGAAATACAAATCAAAACCACAATGAGATACCACCTCACACCAGTCAGAATGCCTAAAATTAACAAGTCAGGAAATGACAGATGCTGGTGAGGATGCAGAGAAAGGGGAACCCTCTACACTGTTGGTGGGAATGCAAGCTGGCACAACCATTCTGGAAAACAGCATGGAGTGTCCTCAAAAAGTTGAAAATTGAGCTACCTTACAACCCAGCAATTACACAACTGGGTACTTACCCTAAAGATACAAATGTAGTGATCCAAAGGGGCATGTGCACCCGAATGTTTATAGCAGCAATGTCCACAATAGCCAAACTATGGAAAGAACCTAGATGTCCATCAACAGATGAATGAATAAAGAAGATTTGGTATATATTATACAATGGAATACTATGCGGCCATCAAAAGAAATGAAATCTTGCCATTTGCGACAGTGTGGATGGAACCAGAGGGTATTACGCTTTGCGAAATAAGTCAGTCGGAGAAAGACAACTATCATATGATCTCCCTGATATGAGGAAGGGGAAATGTACCGTGGGGGGCTTGGGGGGTAGGAAAAGAATAAATGAAACAAGATGGGATCGGGAGGGAGACAAACCATAAGAGACTCTTAATCTCACAAAACAGACTAAGGGCTGCTGTGGGGAGGGAGGGAGGGAGGGAAAGGGTGGTGGGGTTATGGACATTGGGGAGGGTATGTGCTATGGTGAGTGCTGTGAAGTGTATAAACCTGGCAATTCACAGACCTGTACCCCTGGGGCTAATAATACATTATGTTAATTAAAAATTTTTAAAAATTAAAAAAAAAAGAGTAACAATTTTGTTATTTAATAATGTAATTTAAGAAGAAACCACTTTAGTGAGCACAGGATACTAGTATGTAATTAATAATTTAAATCATCTGCAAAAGCAGTAATTAATCCTACTTATCACAGATATTTGTTGTTTGTAAATAAATGGATACTTCTGGTTTATATGACTGAGACTTTTCAGCTCCTTAAGCAAGACCTTTTTCTCTATAGGTAGTCTCTTGCTGACTTATTATAAATTCTAAATAAGACAAGCTTACAATCATGATTATTTTAATAAATGACCAAAATAGACCTAGTTTATGTAGGTAGACTCATAAATTAGAAAATCAGAACTGCCATGAGAAAAACACAATTGCAGACCATTAAAAAAAAGAAGTGGTACAGGGCCGCCTGGGAACGTCAGTTGGTTAAATGACTGCCTTTAGCTTGGGTCATGATCCCAGAGTCCTGGGATCTAGCCCTACATCAGGCTCCCTGCTCCTTGAGGAGCCTGCTTCTCCCTCTCCCTCTGTTTGCCACTCCCCCTGCTTGTGTTCTGTCAAATAAATACAATCTTTTTTTTTTAAAGTCATATAAATTTTGCAAATTACTCTTTCTGCTATATTTTACGTAAGTTATTATGTCTTCATTTTAACATAAGTTGGGGTTAATTATACATTAGAAATGATCTGGAGAAACTGAAGAGAAATCAAAAAAATTATCAAAGTGACTAATGCAAAAGAAAATTATTTCTGTTAAAGACAAGCTGAAGAAATGAATGCTATTTTATATAGCAAAAACAAACAAACAAAAAACCCTAAGGGCCATGTTTGTTATTGTCTCCAAGTAGCAACAGTTTGCTTGACCTCTATCACAATGTCAACAGAAACCAAACCAGGAGAATTAGGCTTAAATTCTCACAGAAAACATTCTAACTGGCTAAACTGTGGAATCATAATAGGATAAAACATTAGAGTAGGGGTTTTCCTGGGGAGATTATCTCTCTCCTTTCTAGATATTGTCAAGGAGAAATAAACAAAAAAAGCTTCACCTGTGTAGAATGGTGAAAGAAAAAAAAAGTACTCCTCTAAAAGCGAAGAGTACGACAAAATTGACTCTCCAAATCCACTACAGATTTATGACTCCAGAATTGTAGCAGTCAACATTTAAAGTAATCATTCATAAAAACTGACATGAGTAAATAATACATATATCTCTGCCTGAAGTAATTTTTCCCAAGTAATGAGATTAATAAAACACTGTACATTAAGTATACTGGAATTTAAAGCTCACTTTAGAGCATGTTCAGTGTTGACACAAAATTTTTTACCCTGGGTGTCTCACTTGCTTAATCCTAGACCTGGCCCTAATATATTATGTCACACACACACACACACAAAATCAATGCATTCCATAAATTAGAAATAATAGAAACAATATTCTCTGATTATAATGCAATAAAACTGTAAATTTAAAAAAGCCTCCCAGCTGGAAATTAAAAAACCTTCTGCTACGAACTGACCTGTGTCTCCCCCAAATTTGTATGTTGATGTCTCAACAGGAGTATTTTAGAATGTGATTCCATTTGGAGACAGGACCTTTAAAGAGGTAACTAAGGTTAAATAAAGCTATCTGGGGGAATCCTAACCCATATGACCGGTATCCTCATAAGAAGACGGAAAGGTACTAGACACAGGCACACAAAGGAAAGGCAGTATGGGACAGAGCAAGAAAGTAACCATCTATAAGCCAACAACAAAAGAGGCCTCAGGAGAAACCAAGTCGGATAATATCTTGAGATCTCAAATTTCTAATGTCCAGAACTATCAGAAAATAAATTTCTATTGTCTAAACCCTCTTGATGGTGGTACTTTATTCTGACAGTCCCAACTAACTATTAATTTCTTCTCTTATTAAACAACTACACCTTCTATTAATACTTCTATTAATTCTTGGGTGAAAAGGAAAATGTAAACTCAAATTACAAGTCCTAAAAGATAATAATTAAAACCCTAGAGAATATACTTAATATACCTAAAACAGGGATAAGAAAAATCTCATACTAGAAACTTTACCAACAAAAATGAAGAATACTTGTTGAGTATATTCCCAACTCAAAATAAAACAAAAAAATAAATTAAAAGAAAGCATAAAGTATATTACATGATCTTAGAAAACTCAAAATCTACAAAGCAGCTAGTAGAAAATACACGAGTTTAGTAAGGTCACAGGACTCAAGATCCTTACATAAAAGTCCACTGACTATATTTCCACATGCCAGCAAAAAACAGAAAGTGAATTTTTTTTATTTTTAAGATTTTATTTATCCACTTGACAGAGATCACAAGTAGGCAGAGAGGCAGGCAGAGATGGGGGCGGGTGGGGGGGAAGCAGGCTCCCCACTGAGCAGAGAGCCGATGTGGGGCTCGAACCCAGGACCCTGAGACCATGACCTGAGCCGAAGGCAGAGGCTTAACCCACCGGCCACCCACATGCCCCAGAAAGTGAAATTTTAAAAAAACTGCTCCCATTTATAATCACATAAAAATGCTGAGGAATAAAATGTAACAATAAATGTAAATAATATGCATGACATATTCAATGAAAACTATAAAATTCTGATGATGGAAATTAAAGATGATCTGATTAAAGAAGAGATATGCCATATTCATGGATTGGATAGGCTCAGTACTTTGAGATGACAACTCTTCTCAAACTGAGCTACAGATTCATTATAATTCTAATCAAAACCTTAAAAAGCCTTTTTGGAAAAAGGTGATAGGCTGATTTTAAAATTTATATGGAAAGGCAAAGGACTTAGAAGAGCCAAAACAATCTTTACAAGAAAGAACAAGGTGGGGCACCTGGGTGGCTCAGTTAGTTAAGCAACTGCCTTCGGATCAGGTCATGATCCTGGAGTCCCAGGATCAAGTCCCGCATCAGGCCCTCTGCTCATCAGGGAGCTGGCTTCTCCCTCTGCCCCTCGCCCCTTTCATGCTCGCGCGCTCTCTCTCTCTCTCTCTCTCTCAAATAAATAAAATCTTAAAAAAAAAGAAAGAAAGAAAGAAAGAACAAACGAACAAGGTGGAGGACTTGCACTACCTGCATCAAACTTACTATAAAGCCGCTGTGGTCAAGACAGTGTGATATTCATGTGAAGACGGATAAATGGATCAATACAATGGGAGGAGTCCAGAAACAGACACACTTAAATGGACAACTGATTTTTAACAAAGGAACCAAAACAATTCAATGGAGGAAACGACTGCCTTTAACAAATGATGCTGGAACAACTGGATACCTATGTGGAAATAAAAAATGATTGTCTACCATCACCTCACACTACACAGAAATTAACATGAACTGGATCATATAACCCACATGTAAGAAACAAAATACTAATCTTTTAGAAGAAAACAAAATAGTAATTTTTGTGACACAAGATCAGGCAAAGCTTTCAAAAAATTAAAAAAAAAAAACACACAAACTAGAAAAGAAAAAGAAATTATAAAATTGACTTTGTCAAGGGGCGCCTGGGTGGCTCAGTGGGTTAAGCCGCTGCCTTCGGCTCAGGTCATGATCTCAGGGTCCTGGGATCGAGTCCCGCATCGGGTCTCTGCTCGGCAGGGAGCCTGCTTCCCTCTCTCTCTCTCTCTCTCTGCCTGCCTCTCCATCTACTTGTGATTTCTCTCTGTCAAATAAATAAATAAAATCTTTAAAAAAAAAAAATTGACTTTGTCAAAATAAATTTTGCTTTCAATAGACACAATTAAAATAAATAAAGCAATCCACAGACTTAGAACATACCTGTCAAATATGTATCTCACAAAGGGCTTGTATGCAAAACAAAGCGCTGTTACAACTCAATATGAAAATAACATCCTAATTTTAAATATGGGCAAAATATCTGGATGAATACTTCAAAAATCCATATTACAAGATGCTAAATATCATTAGTCATTGGGGAAAATCAAATTAAGACCACAATGATATATTACTACACATCCGCTAGAGTTAGGTTAAAAAGACTGACAATAACAAGTTTCAGTTAAGATGTGTGAATCAAATGGAACTGTCATAGGGGAACTCTCATACGTTGCTATGGGAATGAAAAACAGCATGATCACTCTGTAAAACAGTTTTGCTAAATATGTTGCAGAACAGTACTGCTATATGTCATCACTCAGCAATGTCATTCCTAGATATTTAACCAAGGGAAATAAAATTGTATGCCCAAAGACTTCTACACGAATGTTCATAGTAACATTAATCATAAAAGCCCCAAACTAATAACAACCCAAATATCTGCCCATCAAAAGGAAAATGAATAAACAAATCATGTTACATCCATTCAATGGAATCTTAATCAGCAACAGAAAGGAATGAAAGACTGATATATACAACAACATGGATAAAGGCTGGGGATCAGAGGAAAGGTCAAGTGCAGAGAGACACAGGGAAAATTTTAGGGTAACAGAACTGTTCTTTGCTTTTACTATGGTGGTGATGATTATAAAACTTTATACAAATACCAAAAGGCATCACACTGCACACTATTTAATGGGTGAATTTTATTTTATGTACATTAAACACTAATAAAACTATAAAAACTTCTTAATGGCAGAACAACACAGAAAGAAGAAAGTAGAAATTAATGAGGTAGGAAATAGAAAAACAGTTGACTCCATAAATCAAATTCCTAGTTTAAAAAAAATATGGAACTATATGCTTAAAATGATTAAAATAGTGAATATTGTTATGTATATTTTATCACAATAAGAAGAATAAAATCAACAAAGCACTAGCCGACCAGATTAACAAATAGAGGTAGCAGGCACATATATAAACAAGAAATAACCCAGGGAAAGTAAGCATTCATTAAAACAGAACAAATTGAAAAATAAAAACTATTCTGCAGACCTCTATGCAGACAAATTTGAAAGCCAAGATGAAATAATTTCTTATGAAAACACAGATCATCAAAATTGATCCCACAATAGAGACAGAGAGCTTTAACAGATTGTTTTCTATAGAATAAACAGATAATTACTCCAGAAGTAGAGGTTGGTTCAAGATTAAGAAATCCATTAACACACAATATTAATAGTGCAAGAGAGGGAAAATTATGACTGTCTGCAGAGATGACGAAAACCTTTGAAAATTTGTGACATCATGCCTATCATTTCTACTATAGTGTTTGCCAAATGATCTTTTCCTATTTCTGTCATTTTTTCCATGTTTGTTAGTTGGAATTCTCCTAAAAAGAGCTTTCCTTCTAAATATTATACATTATGTCATCTAGACACATAGATTTTTATTTTATCCTATGGATTATAACATTATATTATAACTTATTTCTTTGTTCAAACTGTCTCAGATTTGGTCAGTGGGTGTTAAGATTAGTGGAAAAATGTATGATGACAAAGTATGACAAAAAATATTTACATAGTCTCAAAGTATTTCCCCATAAGGTAATTATACATTACAAAGAGAAAAAAATAGTCATTTTATACTGGAAAAATCTGGCCAACATCACCTTAACCAAAGTAAACATCACTAGTAAGGGAACAAGTAATACACCTCCTAATATAATGCACTGAAGAAACATGACTTTGATTTTGGTGTTATTTTTGCTAAAAATATATAACCTGAATTTAATCATAAAGAATTTAAGACAAACTCAAATTGAGGGATAATCTCTAAAATAACTGGTCAGCAATCTTCACGTAAAGGCAATGTATGATTCTGGACTGGATCTTAGACCAGAAGAAGGATATCAGTAGGACAACTGGTAAAATTTGAGTAAAATCTACAGGTTTGATACAGTACTATTTATTTCCTGATTATATTAATGTTAGTATCTTAGCTTTGATTATTGTAATATGGTTATATAACATGTCAATCTTTAGAGATCTCAGTGAAGGTCAGGTAGGAATTCTGTGTATGACTTTTATAATGTTTTGATAGCTCTAAGATTATTCATTCCAAAATGAAATTTAAAATATATATACGCATAGATAACCTAATACTCTGAAGTTCCCTTCTGGCCGACTCTTCTGCCATCTGTGAAGCCCGCAATTTCTCTTCACACTGATCCTTTTCAGATTGCCTCCAGACATCATGTTCCACTTTCATTTTCTCTAAATCCGTTAATCTGTTCTCAAGTTCTATCCTAAAACAACAGATGATAATTATGTTACAAGAACTACAATGAGGATGCTATGACAGCAAAATGTTTTCATTTGCAAAGAGACTGAACACAAAATAAGGTAATTAAGTACTTACTTTTCATCTTGTAATACCACAAGTTTTTGATAACCTTCTTCCTTGGCAGCTTGTACTTTACGTATTAATTCACGATCCTTTTCTACTAGGAGAGCTTTGTGGTGTTCGACAGCTGACTTGAGAATTTCATTGTCTGACTGTAATCCTAATATTTTTTTAAGGAAAAAGATATGCTGTATTCAAAGTTATTAAGCTGAAAAATCATAACAGCAAGCATCCATCAGCTGGTAAGGCAACTAAAAGACCGCAGAAATTTAAGTCTGGATATGTATTCTCAAAGATCTTTACGTTATTAGTAAGCCTTTTAAGAATGAAATAGACTAAAACTCAGTTAACTATTCTGTCATTATTTTATTTAGCATACATATATAAACACTTTAATAAAAGACTAGATATATTTACTCGCTTGACTCTTGAGAACTGGGGGCATCAACCTAGGTGATATCCAAAGAGATATAAATATTAACTCCACTTCTAAAAGGGTTTTGTAATCTTAGCCCCAGAGACAGCATCATCATAAAGCTGGTTGAAAGTAGAGTGAATAAAATCATGGAACCCTTCAAAACCTATCATTCTAACAGAACTGTTGGATTACCAATAGAAATAAAAATTGGAACGGCACCTGAGTGGCTCAGTCAGTTAAGTCAGGCAGGTGCCTTTGGCTCAGGTCATGATCCCAGGGTCCTAGGATCAAGCTCCACATCAGGTTCCCTGCTCAATGGGGAGTCTGCTTTTCCCTCCCTCTCTGCCTCCCAGCTCATGCTTTTGCTCTCACTCTCTATCTCAAATAAATAAAATCTTTTAAAAAAAGAAAGAAAGAAAGAAAGAAATAGAAATTCAAAACTTTCAAGTTTATCCAATGAATTCACAAATTTTCCTTACATTGATATGGCAAGTATTTTGCAGATGGAATAACTAAGACAAATTCATATGTAACACAAAATTTTAAAAGAATGCATAACTAGATCACAAACTCTTTACATCCCTTGAAAAATTACTCCCTAAATTCTATAGAAATTCATGAATCAACATCAAGTAGAGATTAATGATACAAACACTAATTCATCATAAGCTCTGCCTAAAACCACAGAGGCCAGTTCAGCTAAAGACCAACTTGAGGACAGTTATAGGCCAAAAGCAGTTGATTTAAACACCCTTTAAGAAAAATCAGAAATAATACAATTCTGAGGAATCTTGATGAGAAGGACATTCTTAAGACTACACTGGGGCTTAAAAACAAATGAGGCTCAGTAACTAGCCTAGTGTCTACATAAAAACAAAAATTGGGCCTAGGATCTACCTATCTTCCTTATGTAATTATTTTTTTTTAAAGATTTTATTTATTTGTCAGGAATAGAGAGAGAGAGCACAAGCAGGGCAGGCGACAGGCAGAAGGAGAAGCAGGCTCCCTGCCAAGCAAGGAGCCTGATATGGGGCTTGATCCCAGGACCTGAGTCAAAGGCAGAAGCTTAATCGACTGAGCCACCCAGGTGTCCCTCTTCCTTACGTTCTTAAAATAGTCTCACATCACTAAAATGGTCTGGGACTAATAATCACATGATCTAAACAGATTCACAACTATAAACCCAGAAAGTATGGAATCCCATTTGGAAAGTTTCACTTAATTTATGTGTTAATCAAATAACTGTATAAACGGAAGACTGATTTTTTTAAGAGATACATCACAAAATGAACATTCAACATAAATAAAAAAACAATCCATATGTGCTCTAAGATTAAAATTCAGCTAGGCTCAAAAATAAAAATTTAGTTTGATGTATATTAATAATTTGTTTCTATGCAAAAAGAATAGTAAAAAGCATGGGAAATCATATATTACCATCCAGTTCACTTTGAATCTTATTTCTTTCTCTTTCTAGCTCACTCTTAGCTCTTGCTGCCTCCAGTTTGATGTCTGTTATTTCTAGTTTGTTTGAATGTTTAAGTTCTTTTACCTGTTGATAATTAGAAATTAAAATTACTATAGGTCATTTTCTTGCCATTAACTGCTTACCCAAAAACATCAGTAGAAATGAGAAAATGTTTTGGGAAGCAGAGTACACAGTATAAGCACCTTCCAAGAGGGAAGGTGCTTCAGGGCCTTGAACAGTATCTGGTACCAAGAAAACAGAATTTCCTAACAGAATCGAGTTATTTCTTTACAAATATCAGGCTGGGGTCACCTGGCTTAATCTTGCCTTAAAAGGCTTACCTACAAGTACCTAAAATCCAATAGTCAATGACCGGCTCATCTTCAAAGAAAAAACCTAAAACCTCCTTTAAAAAAAGTGCTGGTGCCAAGAAGGCATTCTAGGTAGAAGGAACTGCACATAAAATGTTATAAAGGTATAATGTCACAACAGTATGCTTGCAAGAAAGCAACGAGCTATGCGTTAGCGCAGAGGAAGGCATGCAATCTGTGGAGTGGCAGGGAATAAACGTTATCTGCTGCACAAAAGGGCCGCGCAGCCTGTTAGCTACTGAAGGTGACACAGTCAACTTTGTTTCAGAAAATTAACTCTAATTGCAAATTAAGATTGAGAAAATGAAGGTAAAGATGCCAATTAAAAGGCAAAGGATTGACAAAGTGGGCAAGAAGGAAGAATCAACTGAATTTGGTGTGCGTGTATGTGTGTGTGTGTGTGTGTGGATGTGTGGATGTGGTGGCAGTGGGAAGAATGAGTACAAAACATATAAATCTAATTTAAACTTTTACTGCCCAAATCTAATTCTCTGAAAAGCCCTGAGTGAAGAGAAATAATTGTCAGTATCTTCCATATGATTAACTAATCACATACCATTTTTAGTTTTCTCTGAGACAACCCTTCTGAAAACGGAATGATTTTAGTTCATGAGTAGTATTCATTCATTGGATAAATATTTACTGAGTACCTATTATGTGCCCCAGCACAGTTTTAGGAGCTGGGGTTACAGAAGCAAACAAGAAAGCTTCATCCCTCCAGCTATCTGCACTGCCTTCTACTATTTTATATCCTTTCCCTTTCATAAGGTGCTTCTAAAGTTAGTCCTAGAGTTAATCCTATAACGAGGATTTAACCAATACAGATATAAAAATTAGATAAATCTGTACTCTGACACACTAGTGCATAAAACTGTGAAATTAGAGGAGAAAACCACACATATATACAAGTCAAATATGTAAGATGGTGGGAACAGGAGGGTGAGGATCATATACTTCAGTGCAACAGAAATCTATAAAAACTGAAAATGGGAGTTAGAAACAAATGAGAAAAAGCTTCTAGAGCCAAAGAGGGGAAGGATGAGAAATAGAAGTGTTTTACCAAAGGAGATTCCACTATGAAAGGTCTTAAGAATACTGTAAGGAATGGTTTGGTCAACATTCTCACTTAAAGAAAAATAGAAAAGCAAGTACTGTGCTGCCTTTGTACTGCTAACCACATTTAAGATGCATGTTTTGCTTCCAAATAAACTTACAGATTTTTTAATGACACTACATAAAATGAATACATTGTGCTGACACCAGGTTTGCAATTTTAAACATTACTGAAAATAAGTCTCACAGAACAATGTTCAACTACATGAAAGCAGCTAAGAAATTTTATTTATTTTAACAACTTAAACTTTCTGTGGATTGGGCTCTACTACATTTTAATTTCATGGACAGACAGAATTAAAACTATAAATGTCTTAAAATTTTGAAGAAATATAACTATAATGAAAATCCAATTTCTATAACAAATGAAATTATAACCTGCTATTATATACTAGCTGTAAAAGGTTAAGAATAACATAGCAGTTAATTAATAAGCCACACTGTAGCCTCTCTAAATATGAGGTGGAAAACTTTAGCCATCTTATTTTGCAAAAATTTCATTCATTTCAACAAGAACTACGAAATACATAAAAACCTATTTCTTCTGAGAAAATAATGTTCTACTAAATTGTAATTATTGAAACTGAAAGAACAGTAGACAGGAAGTCAAACAAGTGGAGTCTGACTTCAGGCCTACTTTTATTATTAAACTAGTGGTATACACTCAAAGTATTTGTCCTTGCTGCATTTGAGTTTACTTATCTATGGATCTATAGGAGTTTCAGTTTTCCTTTAGTGCCACGTTTCTATAATCCTGAAATAATGAATGCACTTATAGTAATTTTTAACTTCTTAAAAATATATTAAAAGGATTAAAAGTGAAAAACTTACATGAATTGTATTCCTGAGCTATGACAAACAGTAGCACTTCCTATAAGTAATCTGAATCAAATCCCAACTAGTCACAATAAACTTTTCTTTCTGACCCTAGATCCCTGGTTCTTTACCTTTCTTGTGATCAGGCCTCAAAATTTCTAGGAAAACTAGAGATCATTTCCTAAACAAAATGTATAAGGTTACAATGTTACATATAATTTCAAGAGATACAGAGTCTTCTGAAGCTCCCCTGGGGCCAAGATATCCTGTCTCTCTTGTTTTTTCTCACAATACATTTTCCATTTGAGCCTTCATGTTGCCAATTTGCTTTATGCTTTTGATGTAACAGAAGCTCAGCATCCAGAAAGTACTACCAGTACTACTAACTTTAAGAACCATAAAAAATGGCAGTATTAGGCATTTTACAGGGGTTCAGAATTTGTTAAATTACACATACACATATACACAGACATGCAAGAAAACATATGTAAGCAAGTAAGATATAGTTGGAAAACTGTATTACTCAAGAAGCTCTTGACACAAATTCCAAAGAGATAGTACTTAAACTCTGATCTTTTTTCAAAGGTCTGAGATGGTATGACCTCATTAATGTAGCTAATAAGGATAACTATGTGGGATGATTTCCTTAAACTGCATATTTTATTGGAGTTTTAAAGATCAAACACTTCCTGAGATAACCAGAATTTATCTCATTGAATGTAAAATACCTTCAAGGTTGCCATTTTCAGGCCATCATTGGCAATACTTTTTAATACAAGACACTGAATCACACTGACATAATTCTGTTCAAAAACCTGACAAACATTTACAAAATTTGAATAACTTAGACAAATACACCCCAGGTGCTCCTTTGCATTGCAAACAACCATTTGCTAGAGTTGCAAAATATTGATGAAAATCTCAAGTTGCAAAGAAAACTGTGACAATCATGTTTGAAATATCATTTTAAAATTTATCCTTCCAATGAAATCTTTATACATGCATGATTCCAAATGAAAACTTGGTTTGTCTAAAGCTGAAGGGTGGTTTTTAATATGCCATTTATATGCAAAAACCACAAGTGTGCCCTTAAAATTAGGAAACTCTTAGCAATATGAGAATTGGAAAAAAGGCATGGCAGAACTTCCTGAATTTACTTCTTTGTATACTCCATTTCTTTGTATACTCTACCACTGTAGGAACTCTATCTCAATATGTATACATTTGAATGTATAAAAAAATCTACTTAGGTTAATCAGGAAGCAATTAAATTATTAATTTATTTTACAATCTTAGTAGGCTGGATGAGTTCCTAGGGATGAGCCAGAATGATGTTTCATTTCATCTATGAGGAAACTTGCTTACAGTTCTACAGATTTATATAATGAGGAATGGAATTTGTCATAGGCTTAAAGTTCCATGTTCTTTATGTATATCTTTTTCTCATTTAAGGATATCACTAGTGTAAAACTGTTGCTATTATTTTCATCATAGGCTACTATCTACTGCATTCCATGCAAACCATCTTTAATCTTAGAAAAATCCTGGAAGAGAAAGGCATGTTCCCACTTAAAAGTTATGTGAATTAGAAGTCACACAGGTAATGAGTGAGATAAATGAGTCAGGATCAAAAGACAGATTTATCTGATTCAAAGTCCACGAACTTTTCTATTGTACTTCACTACCCCTTCCAAAATGACAGTTTTTATTTCTAAATACATTTTAGTCTCAACATAAAAGCTAGCCTAGAAAACACATGAATTTAACTATTTCAACAATTAAAAATCTTCTCGCCTAATTTTCACATATTCTTTCTAGCGTCAGCCATGTCTAATGAATTAAATACATTGGCTACAAAACCACTTCGTAAACTGTAAAGTAAAAAATTCAAACAAGAATTGTAAATGTCACTAGAGACAGCATCTGCAAACATAAGAGTATGTGTTTGCCATGGAAAAAACTGGGTAGACTATCTCCCAAAGGTGGCATCTGATACATGCAGCATCATGGCTTATGGCCTTTTGGACACAGAAATAACCACTCTCAAGGCTGGACTCACATTAATAAAGTTTATAAAATCAGAGCTGTGAGAAAAAACTATAATGGAAAACAGAATACTCTAAGTCTGAAGGACCAGTGTGCATTCTCTCCCTGTAGACAAAATTACATGGGAAATTAAGTAACAGAAAGTTGTTTGGTGATCATATAATCAGAACAAATGGAATGAAATGAATTGATAGTTTCATGCCCACCATTTAAAACAGATTGATGAATTCCTTCCCACAATAAGAATTATCTCTTCAATGGGACAGAATACTTCGATTCTACTAAAACTCTCACTTCTGTTATGAACACTGCCTAAGTTCTCTCAAGTAATTCCTTGGCCAAGTCATTTATGATGACTACATGACTCCTTTAGATAAGTTCATTTCTACTAGGCTATAGTAAGTTCCTTCTGGTCTGGGACCTCTTTTGTTTTTCAAGGTAATTTTACATAACTCTGCTCTGATGAAAAATAATTGATTTCACTGATTCAGAAACCACACTTCTTTCTAAGATCTTGAAGATGCCCCCAAGTACTAACATTAATAATAGCTATTAATAATATTTGGGTAATTATCTACTAGACCTTATGCAAAGTGCTTTGTGCATAATATTGCATTTAATTTTGCCATAATCTATAAGGTATATATTAGTCTCGCATTATAAAGAAAAACACAAATTTTCAGGGAGAAAGTAAATTGCTCAAGGTCATACACCTAGTAAGAAAAAGAAATGGAATTTGAATCTAGTCTGTCTCAACTCCAGAGATGATATGATATTGTTATTCACCACAGTCTTCTAAAAAATACTTTCATCATTGCTCTCCTATTTCTGGTTATCAGATTCCTTATACATAAAGCATGTGAGGGGAAAAACTGTAAGTTCCTGAGAAAGCCTAGTATATAAAAGACATGCAAACCATTATATATATTCTTTCTAAAATAACATAAAGAGCACCTGGGTGGCTTGGTTGGTTAAGTGGATGGCTCTTGACTTCAGCTCAGATCATGATCTTTGGGTCCTGGGATCAAGCCCCATGTCAGGCTCAATGCTCAGTGGGGAGTCTACTTGAGATTCTCTCTCTTCCTCTGCCCCTTGCCCTCTCTTTCTGACATACACTCTAATAAATAAATCTTTTTTTAAAAAATAACTAAAAATAACATAAATGCAGACCATGCTGCTATTATTAATTCACTCATTTAACAAGTATTTATAGAGTGCCTGTTCCAGGAGATGGAGATACAAGGAGTAATAAAAGCAATGTCCTGTTCTTAAAGCTTATATTTGATTAAAAGAAAATGGGGTGGGAGAGAAGAGGAGAGACAAAAAATAAACAAATATAAATATACCAAATGCTGTTAAGAGCTATGAAGAAAAATAAAGCTGGTAAAAAAGACAGACAGTGAGGCAGAAGAGGGAAGATGGTATTTTACAAAGTGAAGACAAGGAAGGCCTCTCTGATAATGCGATGTCTGAAAGAGGCAAGAAGGCAAACTATATGGATCTGAAGGAAGACCATGTCAGCAGGCAAGTGCGAAGGTCCTAGGACAGAAGTAAGAGTGAGAAGAAAGCCAGTAAGGCTGGAGCAAAGTGGACAGGAGGGAAAATGGACTGTGATTGCTCTAGAAAGACTGCAGAGGCAGATCATGCAGAGCTCTGAATAGGTAGAGAGTCAGGAGGTTACTGTAAAAATTGAACCTAGAGAAATCATGGCTTGGAGAATAGTAGTCACAGTAAAAGTAGTAAAAATTAGTCAGATTTTACATGTATTTGGAAGGCAGAATGATAGGATAAAAAAAAGATTTCAATATAGAGAAGTAAACAATTTGAATATAAAATTTGTCCTTATGCAGAATCAAGCATTCCAAAAAATGAAGCAGAAACATTAAGATGACTTACTTTACTGGTCAACGTATTTATTTCCCGCTCAGCTTTGTGCAATTTACTGATTAGAACAGTATTTTGTTCAGTGCTTGATTGTAGTTCTTTTTCCAAACGTTCAGCCTGTAGTTTAGCTGACTGTTTTTCAGCCTTTTATTAAAAAATATTTTTAAATTTATTCATAATTTTTATAATTATATAAAAAGAAACACTATTTATTTATTTTTAAAATAAATTTGTGTGTGTGTGTGTTCCAAAATTCATTGTTTATGTACCTTACCCAGTGCTCCATGCAATACATGCCCTCCTTAATACCCACAACCAGGCTCACCCAACCCTTCATCCCCCTTCCCTCCAAAACCCCCAGTTCGTTTCTCAGGGTCCACAGTCTCTCATGGACTCCTCCAATTTCCCCCAACTCACTTCTCTTCTCCATCTACCCATGTCCTCCATGTTATTCCTTATGCTCCACAAGTAAGTGAAACCTTATGATAATTGACTCTCTTCACTTAATATATGTATAATCATACTACCCCAAATTATTCAAAGTATTCAAAACCTCAATAATATTATTCAAAATATTCAAATTATTCAAAACCTCAATAATATTAACATGCACCAAAGCAACAAGAGTTTTCTCAAAGTAATTGGTAGAATTCAAATAAAAGATATTTGATCCAGGAAATATACAACAACAGTCTCTGGAGAAATGACGTATCGATAGCCACCAACAAAATAAAACATATACTTCTCTCAAGAAAGAGAGTACCTAATGTACTCACTTGATACCTATTTACTCTTATTGTGGACACAATTCAAACAAACATTTTGGGGGGGTTTCAATGTATAACAGAAATATAAAAGCATAATAGAAGTAGAAGAAAGGGTTCGTTTGTAGTAGTGAGAACTAAAAATCTGAAAATCAAAGTAGATTAACAAATAAAAACACGAGATTTAAAAATTCAAAATCCTCAACTAATCTGGAGACTCTGGAAGTACGAACAAAGAGCTCCACAGCTCTTGAACCCATCATATCATAAAGATTCTTAAATCTGTAAATTGTCAAGAAAATTTCTGGTTGATAACACTCCTAGTACTCTTTCACTAGAAAGTGAAAACTAAATGCTTTTTAAAAATAAATTTCTACTCAAAATAGTTAAAATTAAAACGTTTGAAATTTCAGAATAAGCTTCACAGTTTTTAAGATCTCATTTCCTACATATCTTAAATATGACAAGAGTATATTCAACAAATAATTCAGGAAAAAACTGTTTTCCTCACATATAAAATGATACTCTTTGGGCACAATGACAGCCAGAAAAATCTAAGAAAGAAATGCTTCTTTTCATTTCATCTGACAAATGATAAAATTAACTACAGGCTCTTTTGAAAATGTCACAAATGAACCTCCCATCTTTTGTAATCATTCAACTTGTCCTGAAAATCATCATTCTAAATGACCTGAATGAAAAGCTTTGCATTGGGATCATATGCTATATTCAATTGCAATCATCCACTTATTCTGTCACTATAAATACATTAAGGATGGAAGGGTAGCAACATAAGAGTACCATTCTGAATTGCCTCATGTCTAAGGTCCAATGATAGAACTTTAGTTCAGGAAACCAGTAAATACTGTCAGAGGCTTTATCCAAAAAATAAAAAGGTGACTTCTACTCTTCAAAACATATCAATGTGCTCCCTGTACCCACTTTGTTGGCAACAAATAAATAAATAAATATTTTGCTAGGTGCCCACTAATTTCTCTACAACTCTAATCATTTCACAACTATTCTAATACACACACGTGCTCTCTCACTCTCTTTCTGGATTGCTCAAAATAAATCAAAACAATTAAACTGGTATTATCCGTTACATCTTAGACACTAAGAACTATGAAAAGTAAGCACACCTAAACAAGATGATTAAGGGATGCAGAATATGCCACAGTGGCATAAAAATTATTTTGAACTGAAAGCATTTGATAATCAATAGACACAGGAAAAGGTTCTTCCCTGAACTCGTCTTAGCTGCCGAAAAGCAGAGCCTCCAAAAAGAATTATAAATCCCCTCCCCTGGGGTTTCATAGCCAGTGAAGACTGACTCCTATCAAGGGAGAAATCAGTACAAGGATAAGAAATCACCTACATATTGTCACAAAACTGTCATATCTCCCACCTATTTTCCTAAAGGCTCGTTTGTCTTTCCTAAAAGTCATTTGTGTTCCTATAAGTGCCCTTTCTCCCCCTCCCTTTCCCTAGTAAGCTGGTATGTAAGCCCCAAATTCTAACTACCACGTGGAGTGACATTATTCTGTGAACTCCTGTACACATATTTGAATAAATATTTTTTCTCTTGTTAATCTGTCTTTTGTCAGTTTAATTCACAACCTCCAACCTGTGAATATAGGCAGATGAAGAAAAAGCTTTTCCTCTCCAACAATGGAAACCAAGAATTTTCAGAGAATACCTCTAGGTATATCAGCCTACCTTTGCCAGCTCTCATCTTTCTCTAATGAACTCAAAGAACTATTGCACTGAAGACTTATATTCATTAGCACCAAGTTGAACTGTATTGCTCTGGCAAGAAGCTGTCTTAAGATACAAAAGTATGGGGACGCCTGGGTGGCTCAGTTGGTTAAGCAGCTGCCTTCAGCTCAGGTCATGATCCCAGCGTCCTGGGATTGAGTCCCACATCGGGCTCCTTGCTCAGCAGGGAGCCTGCTTCTCCCTCTGCCTCTGCCTGCCATTCTGTCTGCCTGTGCTCGCTCTCTCTCCCTCTCTCTCTCTCTGATAAATAAATTAAAAAAAAAATCTTAAAAAAAAAGATATAAAAGTATGGTATTTTTATTTATACAGGACTTGGGATTTTAATATCTTGAATTCCACGTAAGGAAATAACTATTTAGGAAGAAACTGTTTTTCTGGTTTGAGAGGACTTTCCTCCTCAGAAATTCAAATTTTGGCATATTCTACTTTCCAGTATTTCAAGGGTTAATTCATTTCAACTAATGTCTTGACTCCCAAAGAATAAATAATCCCTTTGTAAATGTGGTAGCATAGCTATTGCTTATGAATCAATAGCTTTCTTCTTTACAAAAAGAATATATACTCTTGGGACTCTACAAATGCGTCAGCATTAGACTGGTAAGCATACATTTATGCTCTAAAAATCAAAGGCTTGTCAATTGCACTTTTAAAAAAGCATGCCATACTCTACCGGGAAGCAATTAAAATCTTACCTCCAGGGATCTGACTGTAGCCTGCATCTCAGCCAACTGCCGCACCTGAATTCTTTGGACATTTTCTACCTGAGCACCAGAATTCTCTTTTTCAGCCCTTAATTCTGCTACTTCAGCCTCTAAACCTTTTACTTTCTGACACAAACGAAATTTCTCTTGAAGAAGATGGTCCATTCGTTTGCGGTCTCCCGAGGGCTCAACCTTAAGCAGTTGATCATGTAGTTCTTCTTTATCTTTCCTCAGGCTTGCAATCTAATAATAATTTGAAAGAAAGCACAGAAACTTAAATTATTGAATTTTCAGTCATGAATAAGCTTTACAAGTCAATAAATTAAAATTTAAAATTACACAATATAAAAAAGAAAGCTCAGGTGGTGAAATCAAGTACAAAGGGAAAAAACCTAAAATATCACGTTCTTCATTCTGCACTCAGCATGACTCAAATGTGAGGGCAAGGACCTTGGCCTATTTTCCTTCTATCTCCCCATGGTGTCTAGAACAGGGTTTCATCAATTGCTGACTAAAATTCAAAATTATAAATAATACTATAAAAACAATTAAAAATGTGTCAAGTATTTTATAATTCATCAGAACATTAAGGGGTTTATGCAAGATCAGTATGCTGATTGTAGGGCGCCTGGGTGGCTCAGTCATTAAGCTCCTGCCATCAGCTTAGGTCATGATCCCAGGGTCCTGGGATCAAGCCCCATTCGGACTCCCTGCTCCACGAGAAGCCTGTTTTTCCCTGTTCCACTCCCCCTGCCTATGTTCCCTCTCTTGCTGTCTCTGTTAAATAAACAAATTAAAAAATCTTTGAAAAAAATATGCTGACTGCTAAGCTTTTCCACAAGTGACAATAATTCTTGGGCTATATCTATACTAATAAAATTGTCTATTCTAAGTCACTTAATTCACAAAAAAGCTGCTTGTCTGTGTAAATAACTACAAATGTGACTGATGAGAGTTTTTAAATGATAGCTGGGAGTTTATTAAAATCCTAGTTGCACTAATGGCCTCATTCTTACTTCTTACATTCAAGAAAGAAGTAAAAATCATTACTCCAGGGTATGTGGAAATCACAGGGGAACCTGATGAGCAAAAACACTAAGGATTTTCTCATTTGTGCCAACCACCACTGCCAGATCCCAGAAGCCTCCGAATCCACTAGTTTCAAATTGCTTCCTAACCTCAGGGACACTCTAGAGAACCCTCGCCTCCAGGAATGAGAGGGCTAAGTTATCACGGTAAAACTCATTCTTTCCTGATCCCCCCACCACCACCACAACCACATCTCAGCTAATCAGAGCAGCTCTTCTTGTTAAGTCTTTTCCTACATATGGGGTCTCTTCATATGATTCAACTAAAGGATTCAGCTGATTGAAGAAAAAAATAAGAAAAACAAACGAAAAAGCCACTGCTCTTAACAACTAGCCAGGATGAGCTTAGAAGGATCACTCTAAGCCAAAAGGACCCCATGCTCTGCAACCTAGGCAAAAGTGACCCAAGAGATGATTGACGGCTCACGTTGCTATAAATGAATCTAAGAAGGGTGAGACCTCCACCCCAGCACAGAATCTGTTTTCCTCATCTATAAAATGAGAGTTTAGACTGGAAGCCCTCAAAAATCACTTTCAGTTTTGACATCCAGTGATTCTAATTTGGTTTCAGACATGTTGAAATAAAGATGTCAATGGGAAATGCAGGTAGAGATATCTACCAGGCAAATATCATTTTTTCCAGAAAATAAAGTTCATTGTAGAAGGCAGCTATAAAAGTCAGTATCAAGCCCAACTAATTAGTGTCCCTCTCCTATTTTTCCTGCCATTCTTTACATGACAACATTAGCCTCAGGTTTGGTCCCTGACTACATTTTCCCCCACTCCACATCTTTTCTTCGGCTAGTGGTGTAACTTTGTGCAAGTTACTTTTTCACTGTGGCACCAATTAAAATGAAGGTCTTGGGCTGGATATCTTTAAAATACCACTTAGCTTTTTGCATGAGGTAACTCAAACACAGTCTTAATGTGCTATATGAGAGGTGTGGTGGCTCATCTACGTCAGGAGTCCATGCGTAACTCAAGTTCAGACAACAGTGCCCTTTACTGAGTATGATGGACCAAGTGCTGAGCTAAGTACACTAGACATATAATTTCATTTACTAACAATCATTTCTCTTGTCCTCTTCATTTTACATATGGGGTCAGACAGCTAATGTTCTGGATCAGCATGTTTCCTACATTATTGCTCTCTCCAGTAGTTTTGAGAGCAATCTGTGGGACAGCCGAAGTGGTAGCTGAAACTATGGTCAGAGCTGGCTAACAGCATAGTGAAGGTTAGATCCCACATTCATAACTCCCAACTAGAGCTCACTATCAAAGCATTCCTACAAAATCTTGTGATTGCTGCCTTCTGATTTCTCGATTTGTTTGTTCACTCATGTAACAAATATTGACTGAGTACTTACTATGTACCCAGCACTGTTCTAGGTAGTAAGGATACACTACAGAACCAAGCAGACAAACAATCACAAAATCTGTGCATTCCAAGAACTTCTATTTAACCACTACTATGACATTGCTCTTGTCCAGGTCATCAGGACATAGATCTTAGACACATCCTCAGCCCTTCCCTCTTCCTCTACTCTCAATCAGATTCACAAGCAATCTTCCTTGATACCCGTAATTTGTTGTACTCTCAATCCTTGCTCTAAATTTCCCAAAGGCTTTGTCTGAATTTCTATTTTATGACATTTATCCAAATGTGCCTATATTACAGTTACCTCTACATTTATTTTATTCTCTCCTAGAATATAAGCTTACTTGACAGGAAATATGGTGTATTGAAATACATATGAAATATGGTGTATTTTACTTTTAAAAGATCATTGAAGTAAAGGAAACAACAGAAACAAGAAACAAATCCACAACTAGGAATAATTGTTATCTTCTTTCCAAAGGATGGTTGTACCATTCTAACGCCCCAGGCACACAAAAGGAGAAAGTGGTATATGCAGTTGCTCCATCCATCTCTGCTTTTATTATCTTTAGGACACAGCATAGAGAAATGGTTAAGAGTACAGGCTCTGGAATCAAACAGCCTAAGTTTTTGTTGTTGTTGTTTTTAATACTTTAAAGATATTTCTCTACTGTCTTTCGGTTTATATTATTTCCAAAAGGAAGTCTGTTTTCATACTTTGTTCTTCTTCAGAAAATACTTTTTTTTTTTTTTTTACCTTTAAGATTTATTTGAGAGATCGGGAGAGAGAGCATGTGCACAAGCAGGAGGGACAGAGGAAGAGGGACAGAGAACCTCAAGCAGACTCCAGCTATGGCTGGAGGCCACCACGGGCTCTAACTCATGACCTTGAGATCACATCATGAGCCAAAACCAAGCGTTGGACACTTAACCAACTCCGTCACCCAGGCACCCGTATTTTTTTTTAAATTAACCATATTTTTCGATGATGATAGATTCATATTCAATTGTAAAAAATTATTGGAAGAGTTTCTGTGTACCCTTTGTCCAGTTTCGCTACCTGGTAACATCCCTCCTCTTCTATTTTCTGAAAGATACTCCACAGAACTGGTTTTCATTCTTCTTTAAACACTTCATAGAATTCTCCAGTGAAACCATTCTTTTGCTGAGTTTTTCAATATGAAGTCAGTTTTCTTAATAGTTACATAGTATTCACATGATTTACTTCATATGGGGTGAGTTACGGTAGTATTTGCCTTTTGATCCATTTCATCTATGTTTGACAAATTTATTTGGATAGAGCTGTTCACCAGATTAGCTTTTTACCTTTTTGATATCTGCAAGATCTGTGGTGATATTGTTTTATTCCCGATATAGGCAATCTGTCTCTTCCCTCTATTAATCCTTTCAAAGAATAGCTCTTTGCTTCACTGATTTTCTCTACTGCTTTTGTTTTCAATTTCATTGTTTCTGCTCTCATCTTTCTTATTTCCTTCCCTCTTCTTAGTGTTTATTTTGATCCTCTTTTTCTAGGTTCTTTAGGTAGAAGCTTAGATTTACGGATTTGATCTATTTTTCTCTTTTCTAATGAATACATTTAGTGCTATTTCTGTGGTTAGAGAACTCACTCTGCATAATCTCAATTTTTTAAATCTGTAGAGTTTGTTTCTGGCCTAGGATACAGCCTGTTTGGGGGTATATTCAGTAGCCACTTGAAAAGAATGAGTTCAGGTGCTCTTGTTGGGTAGAGTGTTCTATAAATGTCGGTTAGATTCTTCTGGTTAATGGTGTTTTTGAGTTCTAGATTCTTCCTGATTTTCTAATTTTTCTATCAATTGTTGAAACATGGGTGCCAAATCTCCAACAATAATTAAATATTGCTCTTTGTAGTTGTATCAGTTTTTGCTTCACATATTTTGCAGTTCTGTTTGGTTCAAACACATTTAGTATTCCTGTCCTCATGATGGACTGACATTTTTTATCATTATGTTATCTTCTACCTCTGGTATTTTTCTTTGCTCTGAAGTCTACTTTATCCACTATTAATATAGCCATTTCTACTTCTTTTAACTAATATTTGAATATTTACAAGACATACCTCTTTCTACCCTTTTACTTACTAACTATACATATTATATTTGAAGATTTCCATAAACAGCATACGGTTGGGTCTTTTGTTTTTAAAATCAACTCTACAGGGACACCTCGGTGGCTCAGTTGGTTAAGCCACTGCCTTCGGCTCAGGTCATGATCCCAGGGTCCTGGGACCGAGTCCCGCATCAGGCTCCTTGCTTGGCAGAGAGCCTGCTTCTCTCTCCGCCTCTGCATGCCACTCTGCCAGCTTGTGCTCTCTCTCTGACAAATAAATGAATAAATAAAATCTTTTAAAAAAACATAAATAAAATCAACGTTGCAGGGATATCTGGGTGTCTCAGTGAATTAAATGTTCAACTCCTGATTTTGGCTCAGGTCATGATCTCATGGTCATGGGATCAAGCCCTGTGTCAGGGACTCTCTTCCTCTCCCTCTACCTCTCTCCCATTTGCTCTCTCTCTCTCTCTCTCTCTCTAAACAAAATCTTTAAAAAACAAATTAGTAAAATCAACTCTGCAAATCTCTTTGTTCTATTTGTACCATTTACCTTTATTATGACTATGAATATGTTATGGTTTTAAGTTTTTCATTTTTTTTCCTATTTCCTGTTCTAAGATTTTTTTTTTCCTGCCTTCCTATTGTCTCCATAAACATTTTTTTTTAGGATTCCATTTTGATTTACCCATAATGTCCTGAGTATATCTCTTTGTATAACCTTCTTAGTTACTGCTCTGGACATTATACATACATACCTTGTCACAGTCTACTGGTTTCATTTTACTAGCTCAAGTGGTAGTTAAAAACTTTACCTCTTTTTACATCTTTTTGCCCTTGTTTATGGTTGTCTTAATTACTTCCACTATATACATTTAAAACTACATCAGACAGCATTATGTTTGCTTTAACCATCAAACAAAATTTAGAAAAGTCATTCAGGAAAGGAGTATCTATTGTATACACCCAGAGTTTTGATTGTGTTCTTTTAGCCTTCTTGATATTTTGAGGTTCATTCTTTTACTGTTTTCTTTCTGTATAGAGAATTTCCCACAGGCATTCTTTTGAAACTATTGGTAAGAGATTGTCTTAGTTTTCCTTATTCTAAGAATAACTTGATTTACTCTTCATTCCTGAAGGACATTTTTGCTGGATAATTAGGAGTTGATACTTCTTTCCTTTTAGCATTTAATAATGTCACGGCACTTTGTTCTGGCTTCTATGGTTTCTGATGAGAAATGTCTTGGAATTGTTTTCCCCCATAAGCATCATACTTCTCACTGCTTTCAAGATCTTTTTCCCTATAGTTTTTTATAAATTTGAGTATGATGTTTCTCAGGTATATTACTTTCATTTTATCCTATTTTGATATTCACTTAGCTTCTTGAATCTATGTTTGGGTCTATCATATATGGGGAGTTTTCAGCCTTTATTTCATTAAGTACTTTTTCAAGACTATCCTCTCTTTTCCTTTCAAAGACAAAAATCTTAGCTCTTTCAAGATGATCCACAGGTACCTTTGACTCTGTGCTCATTTCTTTTTTTAATGCATTTTCTGTAGCTTGTTAAGATTGGGCAATTTCTAATGTTCTATCTTAAAGTTCACAGAGTCTTTCCTCTATCCCCTCTCTTCTGTTGTTAAGCCCAACAACTGAGGGTTTGTTTTCATTCTGTCTTGGGGAGGGGGGGTTTCAATGATGAACATATTTTACAGTTTTAAAATTTTTATTTGGTTCTTTATTTCTTTGCTAAAACTCTAATTTTTCCATTTGTTTCATGTTTGTAATTGTATATTAAAACATTTTTAGCATGGCTGATTTGAAATTTTCGCCACATAATTCTAATATTACTGTCATCTCAGTGTTAGCATCTATTGCCTTTTTTCATTTCGTTTGATATTTTACTTCAAATTTTTATTTAGATTCTAGTTAACCTGTATGGTAAAACCGGTTTCAGGTGTAGAACTTAGTGATTCATCACTTACATGTAAGACTTGGTACTCATCACAATAAGTGCCCTCCTTAATGCCCATCACCCATTTGGCCCATGCCCCATCCATCTCCTTCTACCACCTCTCAGTTTGTTCTCTACAGTTAAGTGTCTTTTAGGTTTGCTTCCCCATCTCTCTTTTCACCCCTTCCACTATGTTCATCTGTTTTGCTTCTTAAATTCCACATGAGTGAAATCATATAATTGTCTTTCTCTGACTTATTTCACTTAGCCTAATACACCCTAGCTCCAACCACATATTGCAAATCGCAAGATACTATTTTTGATGGGTAATATTCCATTACACACACATACACACACATGCATGCACGCACACACACACACACACACACACACACACACCCCGTACATCTTCTTTATCCATTCATTGGTCAGTGGACATTTGGGCTCTCTCCATAGTTTGGCTATTATTGATAATCTTAACAACAGAGTGCATGTGGCCCTCCAAATCAGTATTTTTGTGTCCTTCAGGTAAATACCTAGTAGTACAATTGCTGGGTCACAGGGTAGTTCTACTGTTAACTTTCTGAGGAACCTCCATACTGTTTTCCAAAGTGACTGTACCAGTCTGCATTCTCACCAATAGTGCAAGAGGTTCCCCTTTCTCCACAACCTCACCAACACGTGTTACTTCTTGTGTTAATTTTAGCCATTCTGATAGGTGTGAGGTGGTATCTCATTGTGGTTTTGATTTGTACCTCCCTAATGAGGAGTGATGTCGAGCATCTTTTTATGTGTCTATTTGCCATCTGGATGCTTTCTTTGGAAAAATGTCTGTTCACTTCTTAGCTGGACTATTTATCATTTAGGTATTGAGTTTGTAAGTTCCCTACAGATTTTCGACACAACTCTTTATCAGATATGTCATTTGCAAATATCTTCTCCCATTTCATAGGTTGTCTTTTAGTTTTGAGATCTTTCAGGTTCTCAGTATGCCAACTGATTTTCTACTGAAATTTAAACTTTTGGGGTATTGTATTAGGAGACTCTGGATCTTATCTAAAGTTTATTTTAGTTGGCTTTATAGGACATGGCTCTGCCAGGGAAAAGATGGTGTCATCACCTCATTACTACCAGGCAGAGGTAGTAGTACAGATTCCCCACCTTAGCTCTAGGACACCCAGGATGGGACAGGCTTCTCATGACACCATGCTGGGTAGAAGTAGGAGTTCCACCATCCTACATTGTTGGTGGGAATGCAAGCTGGTGTAGCCACTCTGGAAAACAGCATGGAGGTTCCTCAAAAATTGAAAAGAGAACTACCCTACAACCCAACAACTGCCCTACTGGGCATTTATCCTAAAGATACAAATATAGTGATCTGAAGGGGCACCTGCTCTCCAAGGTTTATAGCAGCAATGTCCACAATAGCCAAACTATGGAAAAAGCCTAGAAGTCCATCAACAGATGAATGGATAAAGAAGATGTGGGGGGGGAGGGTGTATGTGTGTGTGTGTATACACATATACACAATGAAATATTATGCAGCCATCAAAAAATGTGAAATCTTGCCATTTGCAATGACATGGATAGAACAAGAGGGTATTATGCTAAGTGAAATAAGTCAATCAGGAAAGACAATTATTCAATGATCCCACAGATATGAGAAATTTGAGAAACAAGATGGAGGATCATAGGGGAAGGGAGGGAAAAATGAAACAAGACAAAACCAGAAAGGGAGACTAACCATAAGAGACCCTTAATCTTGGGAAACAATCTGAGGGTTGCTGGAGGGAAGGGGGATCGGAAGGATGAGGTGGCTGGGGGATGGACATTGAGGAGGGGATGTGCTATGGGGAGTGCTATGACTTGTGTAAGACTGATGAATCATGGACATGTACCACTGAAACAGATAATACATTATAAGTAGGAGTTCCAGCTTCCAAATGGGCAAATAAAGAACTCCCTAAATGGCAGGGGTAGTAGGAATGATTTGTCACTGCTTCATATATGACCTCCACTGACAACACAGAGTCAGCGTAGCTTCCATTAACACTCCAAGGCCGGATAACAGTGAAAATCCTCATTCTGCACTAGGCCTTCTCTGACATGACCCAAGCAGAGAGGGGAGAGAGTACTCCATTACTGCCAACCAAGGCAATGGAAATCTAGGCTTTGATGTCATCTCCAACACCATCATGGCAGGAAGGTGGAAGCCCTAGTTACTGCCAAGTGTGAATGAAAATCCTGGTTCCCTATTTTGCCTTCTCTGGTAATCATCTGGGCTGAAAATTAGGACTCCACATTACAGCCTGGGGAAGACGAAAGTCTAGGTGCTCTCATGGCCTTTGCTGGTATAGGTTGGAATAAGGCTGGTTTTTACTGCAGTATTTGGCTGCTCTTTTCCTGGAGAGAACAGGACTCTCCTGTCCTATAATATCTACAGGGGTTTTTTTTACCCTTACTAAGATGAAGAGGGGAAAATACATCTACTCAATATTCCTGGGAGCAGAAGTCTTCTGGGTGTTTTTTAAGATTTACTCTTTATCACTAGTTTTAACTAATATGAATCTATGTGGCCTTGGTGTAGTTTTGTGTTTTCTGTGCATGTGTTTCAATGAGAGTTTTAGGTCTGTGGATTTACAGTTTTCATGAAATCTGAAAAATTTAGCCATTATTTCTTCAAATATATTTTCTGTTCTTTCCTTCTCATTTTAGAATTTGAAATATCTGACACCGACTGCTATGTATTATAATCATTTTTTTCCTATCCTTTTTCTCTCTATATTACATCTTGGATAATTTCCCCTATAAAATCTTCAATTTAGCCATTATTTTCTCTTCTGCAGTGTCTAAACCCATTTATAGTATATTTTCCACTTAGATTGTTGACCCTTGAACAAATCGGGGGTGACGCATCAACCCCCCATGCAGTCAAAAATCCATGTATTATTTTTGCCCCCATCTTCGAAATTTAACTACTACTAATAGCCTACTGTTGACCAGAAACCTTATCAATAATACAGTCAACTGACATATTTTGTATATTATATGTATATATACTGTATTCTTACAATAAAGCAATCTAGAGGGGAAAATGTTAAGAAAATTATGGGAATATATTTACAGCATTGTACTCTATTTATCCAAAAGAAAGTCTGCTTTTAAGTGGGTCTGCGCAGTTCCAACCCATGCTGTTCAAGGGTTAGCTGTATTTTTTTATCACAAGAATCTTTTCTTAAAAATGTGTTCCATGTATCTTATTATGTTCAAGATTTTCCTTAACTTTTTGAGCTTATGGAGTATATTTATATGGTTTAATGACTCTGTCTACTTCTGTGAACTTTTTCTTCATTAAGAAATAAATCCTCCTGCTTCTCTGCATGCCCCGTCAACTTTCAAAAAATAATCTTTATTCCATGCTCCTGGATTGGAAGAACAAATATTAAAATGTTGATACTACCCATAGCCACCTGCAGATTTCACACAATCCCCATCCTAGTATCAACAGCATTTTCACCAAACTAGAACAAATAATCCTAAAAATTTTATGGAACCATAAAAAACCCTAAATAGCCAAAGCAATTCTGAAAAAAAGAACAAAATGGAAGAGATCCCAATCCTGGATTTCAAGATGTACTACAAAGCTATAGTAATCAAAATAGGATGGTACTGGCACAAAAACACACACAGATCAAGAGAAGAGAACAGATAGCCCAGAAATAAACCCACAATTATATGCTCAATTAACCTTCAACAAAGGAGGAAAGAATATGCAATAAGAAAAAGACAGTCTCTTCAATGAATGGTGTTGGTAAAACTGGAAAGCTATATGCAAAAGAATGAAACTGGACCACTTTCTTACACCATACATAAAAATAAACTCAAACTATATTAAAGACCTAAATGTGAGACATGAAACCATAAAAATCCTATGAGAACACAAGCAGTAATTTCCCTGACATCGGATATAGCAACATTTTTCTAGATATGTCTCCTAAGGCAAGGGAAACAAAAGCAAAAATAAACTATTGGGACTACATCAAAATAAAAGCTTCTGCACAGCTAAGGAAACAAAAAAACTAAAAGGCAACCTACATAATGGGAGAAAATATTTGCAAATGACATATCTGATAAAGGGCTAAGTATCCAAAATATACAATGCAGCTCCAAAACCCCACAAATAATTCAATTAAAAATGGGCAGAAGGCATGAACAGATATTTCTCCAAAGAAGACATACAGACGGCCAACAGACACATGAAAAGATGCTCAACATCACGCATCATTAGGGAAATAAAAATCAAAACTACAATGAGATATCACCTCACACCTGTCAGAATGGCTAAAATAAAAAATGCAAGAACCAAGTGTTGGCAAGGATGTAGAAAAAAAGGAACCTTATTGCACTTTCAGTGGGAATGCAAACTGGTACAGCCACTGTGGAAAACAGTATGGAGGTTCCTCAAAAAGCTAAAAATAGAATTATCCTACAATCCAGGTATAGCACTACTGGGTATTTACCCAAAGAAAATGAAAACACTAATTTGAAAAGATATATGCAACCCTATGTTTACTGCAGCATTATTTACAACAGCCAAATTATGGAAGCAATCCAAGTGTCCACTGATAGATGAATGGATAAAGATAATAGGCTATGTATAAATACAATGAAGTATTACCCAGCCATAAAAAAGAATGAAATTTTGCCATTTGCAGCAACATGGATGGATCTAATGCGTTTAATCTAAGTGAAATAAGTCAGAGAAAAACAAATACCATATAAGTTCACTCATATGTGGAACTTAAGAAACAAAACAAATGAACAAAGAAAAGAGAGACAAAAAAAATTCTTAACTATAGAGAACAAGCTGGTTATCAGAGGGGAGATGGGTGGGGAAATGGGTGAAAAAGGTAAAGTGGATTAAGAGACACTTCTGGGGCGCCTGGGTGGCTCAGTGGGTTAAGCCGCTGCCTTCGGCTCAGGTCATGATCTCAGGGTCCTGGGATCGAGTCCCGCATCGGGCTCTCTGCTCAGCGGGGAGCCTGCTTCCCTCTCTCTCTCTCTGCCTGCCTCTCCGTCTACTTGTGATTTCTCTCTGTCAAATGAATAAATAAAATCTTAAAAAAAAAAAGACACTTCTGATGAACACTAAGTAATGTACAGAACTGTTGAATCACTATACTGTACACCTAAAACTAATAACAATGTACATTAATTATACTGGAATTTTTAAAAATCAATATTTTAAAAAAGTCTTTATATTTTAGATCAGTTTTAGGTTTACATCAAAACTGCACAGAAAGTACAGAATTCCCACATGTGCCCAGCCTCGCCCTCTATCAGCATCATACACCGGAGGGGTAGATTTGTTATAACTCATGAACATACAGTAATGTATCATTATGACCAAGTCTATAGTTTACATGTGGGTTCACTCCTGGTGTACATTCTATGGATATTAATGAATGTAACCTGATGTGCACCCACCACTTTAGTATCACACAGAGCAGTCACTACTCTAAAAGTCCTCTGGGCTCCACCTACTCATCCCTCCCTCTCCCCTAATCCCTACTAACCGGAGATATATATTTTTTTTTTTGGAGATATTTTTAATGTCTCCATAGTTCTGCCTTTTCCTATACGTCATGTCGTTGGAATACTACAGTACATAGCCTTTCCAGACTGGCTTCTTTCACTTAGTAATAAGTAATAAAGGTTCCACCATGTTTTTCAGTTCACTTAACTACTAACCTATTGAAGGACATACTGGTCATGTTTTGGCAATTAGGAATAAAGGTGCTAAAAATAACTGCACAAAGTTGTGCAGAAATAAATTCTCAGTTCTTTTAAGTAAATATCAAGAAGTATGAGCTACATCTTATGGTAAATTATGTGTAGTAAAATTATGTTTAGTTTTCTAAGAAACTGCCAAACTGGCTTCTTCGAGTTGCTGTACCATTTTCCACTCCCACCACTAATGGTGGGAAGTCGCGTGGCTCCACATCCTCACTGGCAATTAGTTAGTATCACCAGTGTTTTGGATCTGGCCATTCTCAATATGTGTGTTTTAGTGTCTTGTTTTAATTTGCAATTCCCTAATAACATACAATGTTGAACATATTTTCATATTCTGATTTGCCATGTGGGATATCTGGTGATATATCTGTTATATATATCGATAGATATATCTATTATATATATATCGATAGATATATATATCTATATATTGTCTGGTGAGATATCTGTTCAAGTGTTTGGCCTATTTTTAAACTATAAGTAAGTATGTTTTCTTACCATCAAGTTTCATAATTCTTTGTATAGCCTAAATAACGGTCTTTTATCCTATGTGCCTGTAGTAAATATCTTCTATCAGTCAATGGCTTCTCATTCTCTTTACAATGTCTTTCACAGAGGTTTTTAATTTTAATAAAGTCTAACTATTATTTATTATTTTTTTATTTTCAGAAAAACAGTATTCATTATTTTTTCACCACACCCAGTGCTCCGTGCAAGCCGTGCCCTCTATAATACCCACCACCTGGTACCCCAACCTCCCACCCCCCCCACCATTCAAACCCCTCAGATTGTTTTTCAGAGTCCATAGTCTCTCATGGTTCACCTCCCCTTCCAATTTACCCAAAAGCACATACCCTCCCCAATGTCCATAACCCTACCCCCCTTCTCCCAACCCCCCTGCCCCCAGCAACCCACAGTTTGTTTCGTGAGATTAAGAGTCACTTATGGTTTGTCTCCCTCCCGATCCCGTCTTGTTTCATGGATTCTTCTCCTACCCACTTAAGCCCCCATGTTGCATCACCACTTCCTCATATCAGGGAGATCATATGATAGTTGTCTTTCTCTGCTTGACTTATTTCGCTAAGCATGATACGTATTACTTCTTTTGTGTGTCATATTTTTAATGTTGTATCTAAAAAGTCATTGCTAAACAAGGTCATCTAAGTTTTCCCCTATTATCTTCTAGGAGTTTGATAATTTTAAGTTTCACATTTAGGTCTATGTTCTACTTTTACTTTTTTGTGAAAGGTGTATTTTTTTTATAGATTCATTTCTTCTTGTATGTGCATATCCAGTTGTTTTAGCACCATTTGTTAAAAAGACTTTTTCTCCGTTTAGTCTTTCCTCTTCTGTCGAAGACCAAATGGCTATATTTGTGTAAGTCTATTTCTAGGTTCTCTGGTCTATTGATCTATTTGTCTATTCTTTTGCCAATGGCTGACTTGGTTAAATAGCTTTATAGTAAATCCTGACGTCTACACTGTCAGTCATCTAACTTTGTTCTTTAATATTGTGTTGGCTATTCTGGGTCCTTTGTTTCTCTTTATAAACTTTAGATGCAGTTTGAGGATATTAACAAAATACCTTGCTGGCATTTTGATTGGGATTGCACTGAAACTACAGATCAAGTTGGGAAGAACAGACATGTTGACAACATTGAGTCTTCCTATCCACAAACATGGACTATCACTCCATTTATTTAGTTCTTTAATTTTGTTCATCAGATTTGTAGTTTTCTTCATACAGATCTTCTACATTTTTTTTCAGATTTATATCTCAGTATTTCATTTTGGGGGATGCTAACATAAATGACACTACGCTTTTAAATTCCAATTTCACCTATTCAATCCTTTTATACAGGAAAGCATCTTTTGTACATTAACATTGTTTCCTGTAATTTCACTGTAACTGATTATTAATTTCAAGAGCTTTTGGTTCACTGTTTGAGATTTTCTACATAGACAATCAGTTATCTGCAAGCAAAAAGTTTTATTTCTCCCTATCAAATCTGTATGTCTTTTACTTCCTTTTCTTGTCTTACCATATTGAATAAGACACCCAGCATAATGTTGAAAAGGCAAGGTAAAAGGATATCCATGCCTCACTCTTCCTGATCTTAGTGGGAAAGCTCTACATTTCTCATCATTAAATATGATGTTAGCTATAGATTTTTTGTAGATATTCTTAGACAAATTAAGGTAGTTCCCTCCTCTATTTCTAGTCTGCTGAGAGTTTGTATCAAGAATGGATATTGGATTCTCTCATGATTCTTCGGCATCTACTGATATGATCATGTAATTTTTCTTTTTTGGCCTGTCGAGGTGATGGATTACATTAATTCATTTCCTAATGTTGAACCAGGTTTGCATGCCTATACAAACCCTACTTGTTCATGGTATATTATTTTTATACATTGTTGGATTTGATTTGCTAATATTTTGTTCAGGATTCTCGAATTTTTGTTAATGAGAGGCAGTGATCTATAGTTGTTGGGTTTTTGTTTGTTTGTTTGTTTGTTTTTCTTATAATGTCTGTTTGGTTTAGGTGTAAGGAAAGGTAATAGGTATCTGGCCTTTAGAATGAGGTAAGAAATACTACCTCTCATTCTATTTTCTGAAAAAGACTGTAGAGACCTGATGTTTCTTCCCTAAATGTTTTGTAGAGTTCATTTATAAACCCATCTGGGCTGCCCAGTCATTTTTTATTGGCTGTAAGACATTGTGAATTTTATGGGGGAAAGTTCACTTAACTACTGCTGGAGTAGTTCCCTGCCCCCCCCCACTACACCCCCCCCCCTTGCTGGAGTCTTCTGGATTCCTTTACATACTTTTAAATCTTTATTCTGTTATGCTTTTAAGTTACTTAGAAACAGTCTGATCCTTGCAAATCTTGCTTTTACACTTGTTAGGGAGAAACAGAGCAGCCTTTAGTGTAGGGCTAATTTGGCTTTACTACTGAAGTAAAACCTTTCTGAGTCTTCTACTCAATGCACCATGCATGGTAAAGCCTTTCCACTCTGATGGACATAATATGGCACAATCGTAGGGCTGACTTCATTTGTTTTCCTTCTTGTAGGGATCACTGCACCTTGTACTACCTGTTTCTCAGTGTCTGGACACCACTGTTTTCTGTATTTTGTCTCAGTTTTCAGGCAAGACCTTAGAAAAATTCAGTCCCTATTACTCCATTAGAGCCAGAAACAGAAACTCCTAGACAATATGAATCATGGTTCTACCATCTACTATCTGTAGATGGACAGACCGTGGACTAATCTCAGTACTTCATGAGTGTTTTTTCAGAAATGAGTGTTTTCTCATTTATAAAATGGGAATAATGATTATCTAATTCCCACATCTGCAACTTGATTTACAAATCTGAAACCTATTTTAAAAATCTGCTATGTTTATTATGATAATTAGCACTATGATTAATGCTATCAGGTCCTAATAGTAGTAACACCATTAATTTGAACATTTACTGTGTGTCAGGGTTATTATGGTAAATATTTTGCACATGAAGTTTCATGCTCTCAGATCTCAGTTTTTAAAATCAAATTAGCTTACCTTTTTTATGTTACTACTATTTTAAGTTTCTCCTCTCCTCCTATATGCACTAGAATGAACTTTTCCTAAACTAATGATGGAATACAAAAACACTGTGATTTGTTTATACTTAATGGAAGTGACACTTAAATTACTTACAAATCTAAAGTTCATATTTTTTAATTATTATTTATTTATTTATTTTCAGAAAAACAGTATTCATTATTTTTTCACCACACCCAGTGCTCCGTGCAAGCCGTGCCCTCTATAATACCCACCACCTGGTACCCCAACCTCCCACCCCCCCGCCACTTCAAACCCCTCAGATTGTTTTTCAGAGTTCATATTTTAATCTAATTTCGGATGTTATAGTTCCCTTTCTTTATACCCTTATTTTCTCCTAGTAAAAGAAAGATAGTCACAGGGAGAAAGCAATTCCCAGAACTACGTACTTGCCCCCCAGACACAGTTAGGGAAAAATTAGGGAATGGAATACAAGAACTGTTGGGAAATGAGCTTATATTCATTTCATCTTAAAAAGAACTGAATTGAGACAGAACAAGAGAATATGGAAAATAAAATACATGCTGCCAGGGCACAGGGCACCTGAAAGCAGAGCAGTCCAAATGCTAAGAGTGAGATGAAGGTGGGGGGCACAGGAACTGAAATTAGAGATGCCCTGGAAGTATTTATGTCATCTGAATTATAGACCTGACACTGAAGATTCCAGCATGCTAAGCAAGAGAATCAAATACTCCAAAATGTTGAGGATGTGTTAACATTTATTCAATATTTACTGTGTGCTAGGTACTTATGTAAGTATTTTACATACCCCAATTTATTAAATCTTACAGATCCACGAGATATATATTACTGTTAACACCATTTTACAGATAAGGAGACCGAGGCACAGAGAAGTTCAATTTAGTTCTCAATGTCACATTAAATAAACATCTTGAATGTTTTAAATTTTACCTGTAAAAAGTTTAGTTTTTGAGATAGTTTAAACTGCATCCACAGAGAATTATTTTTTATTGTTTATTCATTTTTAAGAGAGAGTGAGTGAGAGCACGAATAGGGGGGAGGGGGTAAGAGGGAGAGGGAAACGCAGACTTCCTCTGAGCAGGGAGCATGACATAGGGCTTGATTTCAGGATCACGACCTGAGCCAAAGGCAGATGCTTAACCAACTGAGCCCCCAGGCATCCCCATACAGAGAATTTTAATGAGTAAGATTTCACAGAGCCCTTCTAAAAGGTTTACCAAAATTCATCCCAGAGAATTCCCACTGGGAGGTAATTTAGTTTTAATTTGGGAGACTTCTGCCTATTGTAATATGGTTTATAGTACTCTGAGAAGGGTGCAAGTCAGAGAATTTGGAATATTTTAGATAAAGGAGCCATATGGGCCACCTAGAGCTTCAGAACACACAAGGACAAAACTAGGAAGTGTTTTAAGAGGTTTCATGATGTCTATTGGTATTTGTATCAGGATAAAGACCAAAACTTGGAAATCATTATCAGTTTTATGTTACCAGTGTTGTAAGGAAAAATACAAGGACCCAGAAAAGTTCTCCTTTCTGCCACAGGAATTTTGGTTTCTCACCAGGCCCATAAAAACCAAGGTATAGGGGTGCCTGGGTGGCTCAATCGGTTGAGTGTCATCAGGGAATCTGCTTTTCCCTCAGTCTCTCACCCCGATTGTGCTGTGTTTCTGTCTCTCTCACTTGCTCTCTCGCTCTCTCAAATAAATAAATCTTCAAAAAAGAAAAAAAAAGACACCTGGGTAGCTCAGTTGGTTAAGTATCTGCCTTTAGCTCAGGTGATGATCCCAGGGTCTTGGGACTGAATCCGGACTTGGGCTCCCTCCTCCATGGGGAGTCAGGGAGTCTGCTTCTCCCTCTGAACCTCCTTCCACTTATTCTCTCTCTCTCTCTCAAATAAATAAGTAAATAAAATCTTAAAAAAAAAACAAAACAAAAACAAAAAACAAGGTACAGCTCAGTTTGGAGAGCCAGATGGAATAATCTCAGGGACTTGTCATTATATATTGTCACTCTAAAGTTTTTCATATGATGCAGTGCTCACTGCCCCTCTTTCAACATCTTTACACTTGCCCCACTGGATTACTCTTGCTTCTTGCACTAGTTCAGTAGACCAGTATAATCAGCTATACCTAAAACTCTCTGTATTGTTCATTATTTGCAGAACAAAAATTAGACGCCAAATAACATAATGAAAACACAACAGCACGTACCTATGCCTATATATACAACTTTAGAATTTCATCTGTATGAGGTCCCAGACTTAGTATGTTCTTATAGCCAAATGCATTGAGAAATCATGACCTCATATTACTTATAAAGACATCTACTTTTATATATATATTTTTAAGATTTTATTTATTTATTTGACAGAGAGGGAGATCACAAGTAGGCAGAGAGACTGGCAGAGAGAGAGGGGGAAGCAGGCTCCCAGCTGAGCAGAGAGCCCTATGCCAGGCTCGATCCCAGGACCCTGAGATCATGACCTGAGCTGAAGGCAGAGGCTTACCCCACTGAGCCACCCAGGCACCCCTCATACATTCTTTTTAATTCAGAGTATCACTAGAGTGCTTCTCATGAAAACACTAACAAAATCTTCCTGAAGTATTTACCTAAGAACACAGTAAAGAATATTTAGTTACTTCTTTCATCTGTAGAAGTGAAAATGCACAAATATTGTGTGACTCCTTAATTAATGCAAAAAAAAGCCAATTATTTTTAGTACAAGCTAAAATATTTTATACCAATTTTAACTGTAAAATTGGAAGATGTTAAGAGTAGGCTTTTCTTTGAAGTTACTGCTGTTTCATGATCCCCAATCATATCACTAAGTTTTACTGCTCTTATGTACAGAAATTAGTGTATAAACGTAAGTAATGGAATGAAAGGACAAATATCCAATTGTCCAGTAATTAATACTGTTCCTGCATAACCAATCAGGAAGTATAAAGAAAAGAACTTTAGTCTTATCAGAAAGTTTTACTTTTCTAGACTCTATTTATTAATAATGGCTTCTTAGCTAGCTGTTTATCTTCAGATTTCTCCATAAAAGATATTTAAACTGGGAAAATTAATGATGCCACTGACCCCTTAAAAACTTTAGTGAATATTATTTGGTCTTCCATGGGTGAAAAATAGATTAGTCATCAGATTTCAGATGCAAGTTTCATTCTTTAGAAAAACAATAAAACTAAGAAACTAGAGAATGCCAATAATTATTGCCAGATAAACATCAACATTAGATTTTAAATGCAAAATATAAAATAAAGCACCAGTATCCTTAACCTCAGTGGTTATTCTTTAATACACTAAACCAACATTTTAGGCTGAAAATCTTTATCATTCCTATTTTCCACAAGAAAATTTTTAAATGTAATTCTTTTATGTCTATCATGATTACAGATTTAAAACCTTTCGTCATCACAAGTAGTATAAATTGACAGATCTCTTAACAAAATTAGTTGCTGGATGGCTCCTAACTACCAGAGATTTGAAATTGCCACACCAAACTACAAACTTTGTGCTGGTAGTTGGGGTACCTGAGTTCTACCATAAACTTGGCTGCTGACTTTTTGTTAGATTTTGGGCAAGTTGCTTACCTTATGCTTCAAGTATCCTCATTTTAAATGGATAAAATAATACAGTTCTGTCCCATCACAGTGACTATTATAACAAGAGATCATAACAAGAGATTATAACAAGAGGTCATTAAGAGCACTTAAAGGTTGAAGAAGTTTTTAATAAAAAAGCCTAGGGGCACCTGGGTGGCTCAGTGGTTAAAGCCTCTGCCTTCGGCTCGGGTCATGATCCCAGAGTCCTGGGATCGAGCCCTGCATCGGGCTCTCTGCTCAGCAGGGAGCCTGCTTCCCCTGTCCCTCTCTCTCTGCCTGCCTCTCTGCCTACTTGTGATCTCTATCTGTCAAATAAATAAATAAAATATTTTTTAAAAAGCCTAATTTAAATATTCATAGTTTTCTAATATTGTATTACCAATGGACTCAAATGTTCCAATGTTCATATAGCTTCTTATATATCAAACAATCATGAAACAGTTTGCCCACTGATTAAAAACAAATATTGTGGAAATATCTATGCTACCTAGAGCAATCTACATATTCAATGCAATCCATATCAAAATACCATGAACTTTTTTCACAGGGCTGGAACAAATCATCCTAAAATTTGGGCAGAACCAGGAAAGATACTGAATAGCCAAGAGGAATATTGAAAAAGAAAACCAAAACTGGTGGCATCACAATTCCAGACTTCAAGCTCTATTAAAAAGCTGTCATCATCAAGACAGTATGGTAATGACACAAAAACAGACACATAGGTCAATGGAACAGAACAGAGAGCCCAGAAATGGAACCTCCACTCCACGGGCAACTAATCTTCGACAAAGTAGGAAAGAATGTCCAATGGAAAAAAGACAGTCTCTTCAACAAATGTGTTGAAGAAATGTGTTGAGAAAATGGGACAGCCACATGCAGAAGAATGAAACTGAACCATTTTCTTACACCATACACAAAGATAGACACAAAAAGGATGAAATATCTAACTGTGAGACAGGAATCCATCAAAATCTTAGAGGACAGAACACGGGCAGCAAGCTCTACCTCGGCCGCAACAACTTCTTGCTAGACAAGTCTCAAAAGGTAAGGGAAGGAAGGGCAAAACTGTACTACTGGGACTTCATCAAGATAAAAAGCTTTTGCACAGCAAAGGAAACAGTCAACAAACTAAAAGGTAACCTATGGAATGGAAGACGATATTTGCAAATGACACTACAGATAAAGGACTAGTAGTCAAGATCTATAAAGAACTTATGCAACTCAACACCTAAAACAAATAATCCAATCAAGAAATGGGCAGAGGACATGAACAGACATTTCTGCAAAGAAGACATCCAGATGGCCAACAGACAAATGAAAAGATGCTCAAAACCACTCAGCATCAAAGAAATACAAATCAAAACCTCAATGAGATACCACCTCACACCAGTCAGAATGGCTAAAATTAACAAGTCAGGAAATGACAGATGTTGGCGAGGATGCGGAGAAATGGGAACCCTCTTAATACTGTTGGTGGGAATGCAAGCTGGTGCAGCCACTCGGTAAAACAGCATGAAGTTTCCTCAAAAAGTTGAAAATAGAGCTACCCTATGACCCAGCAATTGCACTACTGGGTATTTACCCCAAAGATACAAATGTCGTGATCCAAAGAGGCACATGCACCCCAATGTTTATAGCAGCAATGTCCACAATAGCCAAACTATGGAAAGAGTGGAGATGTCTATCAACGGAATATTACTCAGGCACCAGAAAGGATGAAATCTTAACCATTTACATTGACGTGGATGGAACTGGAGGGTACTATGCTGAGCTAAGTAAGTCAGAGAAAGTTGATTATCCTATGGTTTCACTCATATGAGGAATTTAAGAAACAGCCCAGAAGACAATAGGGGAAGGGAGGGAAAAACAGAATGGGAAGAAATCAGAGAGGGAGACAAACCATCAGAGACTCTTAATTAACTATAGGGGAGAAACTGAGGGTTGCTGCAGTGGGGGGTGGGGTAATTGGGTGATGAGCATTAAGGAGGCCACATGACTTAAAAAAAAAAAGAGAGAGAGAGAATAGGATGTGATGAGCACCAGGTGTTGTATACAACTGATGAATTACTGAACTCTACATCCGACACTAATAATGTTCTAATATGTTCAATGCTGGCTAATTGAATTTAAATTCAAAAATAATAAAAAGAATAGATCTGTTTGATCCAATTAGTAATTAGTAAAGAAAGGTGAGTATATTCTCATTCTTAATTCCAAATAAAGATGATGCAATAGATAAATAATGCAGGTGTGTTTACACATAGAATATTTCACATAACTATAGATACCAAGCTTTTTTTTTTACATATTCCACTAGTATTAGATTTTTTATTTCAATATAACAGAACTGATATATTTCTTTCTTCTTGAAAAATCACATAAAAGTCCATAAAGAATGATAAACACAAATTTTATTTTTGACAAAAATTAGGAAATGAAACAAAATGAGTAGAAAGGCTGCCCAAGCAGTAGAGATAGAGTAGGGGAACATGCTGCAGGCAGCAGAGAGAAAATTCTGCAGTTGTAGACATCAGAAAGAACAAAATACACTTCTTGAATGTGATGGGCACACTCTAAAGTATAAGCACCTTATTTCTGTCAGTAGAAACAAGGTACATGGGCTGATAGCCAAAGTTCTCCTGATGTGGTTTTGTTCCAAAAAGTAGAGGGGGACAGTGCTACATAAAAAATCATATAAACAAACTATATGTGCAAAAAGAAATTTAACTCTCTGGCTATGGAAGATAAGAGACTGTCTACCTCCATTGACTGGGGCAAAACAAAGGAGGAACAAAAGAGGAAAAGCTAACAGCCAAAAAGAATGTTCACCAATAAAAATCTTAATATAGAACAGATGAATATCATGCCAAATACTTCACCATTAATTAATGAAAGTTAATTATGCAATTAACTAACTTAGAATTTACCAAAAAATCATAAAATTTTATTGACTAGAAGAAGAATAACTAAAACAGTATAACCACTCACCTCTGATTCAAATTTTATTTTTTCTTCTTCTAAAATACGTGCAAATTCTTCTTTCTGGTGTTCAAATTCTGATTTGAGAAATGTATGTTCATAGCGAAGCTTATTATATTCAGTTCTATACTTTTCCACTTCCTAAATTAAAAGGAGACTATAATTTATGACAAATTTATAAATGAAATTTGTACTCACTCCAAAAATCACTTTTGAAAATATAATTTTGAAGTGCATTATATTGAAAGCCATTCTAAAAAGCAAAAAATAAGCTCAACAGAAATATAAATAAATCCTGGAAAATTCTTATGACAAGTATCCTACATACAGAATCAGTACATTCTTGAGAAGGTGCCAATAAAACACATTACCGTTCAATTTACCCTATTTCCTCACTGATTCTCATAATAATGAAAATGAATACCACATCAGAAGTTTTGACCTGTAGGCCTAATAAAATAATATTTAATAATGTAGTATACCTTTCTAAATTAGTTAACTTTTTAAAATTAACTCTATAGTAAAATATAAAACAGCCTCCTAAAAGACAGGATGAATTCTAAGTAGATAAAAGACTATTTGAATATTTAGTACAACAACTTAAGGTTCAATCAAGTATTATAATGATAGTTCAACATACCAGTCTGAAGAATATATGTAGCACCAAATTTCCTGACTAACTAGGAACACATGCAGATCTCTGATATGCTCCAATTCTGCTAACACTACAAAAATTGCTGGCATTCTAAAGTCAATAAGAACTTAGGCAGTAGAGAAGATGAAGGAGACACTATTTCAGCATTCATCAGGAAATTAAGATATAAAAACACCTTCTAAAATATTCAGCTCACTGTAAATCTTTGGTTGAATGATTTCTCTAAGCCAGTATACAAACCAAGAAAATGGGTTTTATGATTTTATTAAAAATATACTTAAACAACAACAACAACAACAAAACCTTTTATTTAACTAGATCACCTACCTTAGGTCTAAGCGGCTTTAAATCCAAAATTTAAGTCTACTCCCAACCACAATGCTTTGGTTACCCACCAGGAGGATATTCAAAAGATGAACTTACAAACCAGTAAGTCATTTATAAAAGTCATGTATAAAAACAAATTTATAAAAATGGAGAGTAATATTCAGTTTAATTAATTCATTTATTCATCAATGCTCAGAAGAGTCCAAAATCTCACTGAATGAATAATTCTATTATACAAAGCATTCTGCAACATACTATATAATCTACATAACAAACCTGTTTTGTGCAATGGCAGCATCACTAGACTACAGCTTTCCAAAGGAGGTCCATTTTGAAGGGGACAATATTCATGTGTTATATATAAGACCCAGGCTACTCATTAAATAAAGTTGCATTATATATACACACATATATATATATATATATATATATATATGTCTGGCATAGTACTTAATATAGGCCATCTTTTCCTATTTCATTTATTAAACAGTTAATTATATTTTACAAACATGATATTTCATAAGAGGAAGGAAACATTTCAGTCTGAAAGAAAACTGTAACAAATTTCTATTTTTCTAGGGTTGCATGAAAACACTCTTTCATTCCACAAATATTGAGTACCTACTGTATGCTAGGAACTTAGAATATACAGTGAACCAAACAGATAAAGGTTCCTTCTCTCATGCAACTTACATTCTAGAGATGGTAATAAAGAAAATAAAAAATAAGCACAATAAATATACAGCATATTAGAGGATAAGTAATAGAGAAAAATAAAAAGTATAGCAGGGTAAATGAACATCCAAAGGTCTAAGAAGTGAAGGGAGAGGCAGGAAGCAATATTAAATTGAGATACACGCTGTTCACAAAGTAGGCCTCATTGAGAAGGTGATATTTCAGCAAAGACTTAAAAAAGTTGAGGAAGGGGCACCTGGGTGGCCGAGCTGCTTAAGCCTCTGACTTTGGCTAGGCCAAGTTGAGCTCCCTGTTCAGCAGGGAGTCTGCTTCTCCCTCTCACTCTGCCCTCTACCTCCCTGCTTGTGCTCTCTCACACACACTCTCTCTAACAAATAATTTTTAAAATCTTTAAAAAAAAAAAGAGAGAGAGAGAGAGGAAGTTGGCTTAGAGATACCTGGAAAGATACTATTCATGTCAGAAGTAACAGTTATACCAAAGATCCTTTTTTTTTTTTTTAAGATTTTTATTTATTTATTTGACAGACAGAGATTACAAGTAGGCAGAATAGATAGGCAGAGAGAGAGGAGGAAGCAGGCTCCCTGTCGAGCAGAGAACCCGATGTGGGGCTCGATCCCAGGACCCTGAGACCATGACCTGAGCTGAAGGCAGAGGCTTTAACCCACTGAGCCACCCAGGCGCCCCTATACCAAAGATTCTTGATTTGTTTCATTTCTGGAGTGCCAAAGAAACACCAAAGAGGCCAATAAGAATGGAAGAAAGGAAGTCAGACAGATAATGGGATCTGATCTTGTGCAGCCCTAAAAGGTCCTTAAGTTAGAAGGGGAGCTACTGCACGGTTTCTGAATAGGGGAATGGTGCTTTTGATCAGTCACATAAAGATAAATGCACAATTCCTTCTATATAAATTACTTACTTCATCCAGATTCCTAAAACGTTCTCTCATTGGAGTTTCTAATTCTTGTTGTATTTGGGCTCGTAACAACTCCAACTTTTGTGGAGTTAATACCTAGTAATGCAGAGAAACAAAGAATTCTAAATATAAAATCACAATATTAAAGAATTCACCAAATTTTAATGCTTAATTATAACAATAAAATCCAATTCATAGAAATTTCACTACATACCTAATTTTACAGTAATCACTATATAAACAGAACCATCATTTGAAAGAATACTTGAAGGCCTCAATTTCAGGCTCTCAGAGACATCAACAATTCCATTAACATGAGATAAAGATAGTCACTGATTATTATTATTATTATTATTATGATTGTTAGAGATAACTATGTTGGCAGCTAAGGTTATCATGTTTTATATAATGGCTAATTATATTTCCATTTCCTAAAGCAATCAAAATAAAGGTATAATAATTTGGTACACCACAGAGAATTATTCAGACTTATTTTCAATCAGAAAAGGCTGACTTTTACTCTAGCCACCAAAACAAGGCTCCTCCCTATTAAGCTGTCTTACAGAACTCATATTTCAAAAAGTGATAAGTATTTACATAAGCTCCTGAAGGGCAAACACAGTCTTTATTCACCATGGTGTGTTCCCAACACCTCACACTACTGCCTGGCACATTGGCTCACTCAATTATCAAATAATGGCTATAAAACAAACAAACAAAAATCCGGTTTGTACTTACATTAACCTCTGAAAACATTTATTCATCAATACTCCAAATAGTTCAAAAACTTCAATGAATGAATACTTGCTATATATAAAGCATTCTGCAACTTACTATATAATCTATATAACATACTGTTCTAAATACCTTCCATGCATTTACTAACTTAATTTAATCCCTGCAATGATCCTCAACATAGCTAAATTATCATCCCCCTTTTTTTATAGAAACGGAAGCATACACAGAGTCTTACTTTCTAAAGATCACAAAAACTCACAAGAAGCATTTCTGCCCCATAAGAAGTTCAAACTCGTGTGAAAATAACATACATACAAATAACTATAAAAATAACTAATATAGGCTTATCAGACTGGTAAAGACCAACAGAAAAGATATTAAGTATAGAAATAGTGGCACATGAAAGGAATGGGAAAACTAAAGTTTAGGTAGAACAGAAACTTAAGAATGGAAAACATTTTAAATTCTCTGGGGAAAAAATGGTCCTCAAAGGTAACTTACAGGCATTTTGCATTGAACCACACTATGCACTACAATTTAGAATCCTGGATCCTTCTACATTAACGCTCTCTAGATACTGTGACAATCAAGGCTACGCTGAAACATTTCCAAATGTCATTTAGCTCCAGAGCTAAATCCTGGCCGGGGAAAAAAGGGAAAGAGGTGGGAGCCACAGGCAGAGGATTCCCAAGTATCACGTTCATACTCTTAAAATTTACTTAGTATTCAACAGTAGTTACTTAAAATTGTTTTTAACTTAAAATGAATAAATATAATTAGATACATAATTCAAACAAAAGGAGTATTAAAAAACTAAGTCATCTTCCTTCATTTATCCAGTTTCCCTTTTAGGAAACAATCATGGCTTATTTCTTATGTATCTTTCTTGAAACAATATATAAGCATATATATATATATATATATATCACTTTTTAATTTTTACATAAAGAAAGGCATACTATACACATTATTTCTTCTGTACCTTGCTTATTCACTGAAGGTATTCAAGCTTAAGAAGGGCATCACCATATCTATATTTTAGGAAGAAGTTTGATGGATCAAAACCATGGTGAGAGTAAACTGGGGTGGGGGGGAGGAGGCAGAGGAAGGCAGTGAATGGAGCTGGAAAATCAGATAGAAAGCTCTTCTTAAAATCTGGTTTAATATGTCAAGAGTCTGGGTGAGAGTATCAAGAGTCCAAAGAGAGAAGGGGTAGTAATTAAAAGGTAAAGAATAATAAAGATCAAGATAAACCTTATTTAGATCCTGTTTCAAACAAACCAACTTTTAAAATAAGCAAAACTGGGGGCACCTGGGTGGCTCAGTTGGTTAAGCATCTGTCTTTGGCTCAGGTCATGATCCTGGGATCCTGGGGTAGAGCTCCGGGTCAGGGTGCCTACCAAACGGGGAGTCTGCTTCTCCCTCTGCCCATATCCCATGCTAGTGCTCTCTCTCATTCTCTTGCTCTCTCTCTCTCTCTCGAATTAATAAATCTTTAAAAAAAATAAGCAAAACTGTGGGAAAATTAGGGAAATGTGAACAAAGTATAGTATTAAAAGATATTAGAGAATAAATACTTTAAAGTATGATAATGGTATTGTGGCTATGCTTTTAAAGGAAAGACTGTCTTGCTATATAATAGAAATACATATACTAAACTACTAGAGCTGAGATAACACGATTTGCTTCAAAATAATCCAGAAGGGCTGAAAGACAGAGCAGGGATGTCAGAAGATAAAACAAGACTGGCTAAGAGATGGTAAGTATTGATGGGTATGTGAGGATGCAACACTACCACCCTTTCTACTTTGGTACTTGTTTGAGATTTCTGTAATTAAAGGCTAATTAGAAATAAAAGTGCTTCCACTTCCAACAGATGGCATAATAGAGATCAGATTTATTCTCCCGCATAAAACAAACAAAAGAATAAACAGAAATCAAATGTTTTCCAGATACTGGGCATAATTAAGCAGCAAAGATCTTTGAGAGACAAACAACAAAGAAAACTAAGCTTCCAGGCCATGTATAGGAAGGGATATCCAAGCAGGGTCTGATGACTCTCTGATTTAAGCAAATGGTACTACAAATCCAGGGAAAGCAATGTGGCTAGAGTCACAAGCAGGGTAGCAGAAAAGAAGGTGGCATAAAAACAAAATTATGAAGATCTGCCAAAGGCTCATTCAGAAGAGTACCCCAATCCAGCATATGCATGTAAGGAAAATATTTAATTAAGGCCAGGAAAAGAATGACCTGAAAGAACTGGGTGAGTAATCTGACCTCACACAGAGCCAAGAATAGTTCCTTTTTCCAAAAGCCAGACTGAAAACTGTCATTTCATTGAGAAATGAGTACTCAGAAGGTTCTCAGCAGTGGCAAGTAATAAGCACTAAGCATTATTCTGCTCTCACTTAGCAAATCTTCAAAGCAAACCCCCAAAACATGAAACTGTTTCCAAGTAACTGTCCCAGAACAAAGCTCAAGAATATCAGAATACAAAAATATCTAGCACTCAATGTAAAATTTACTATGTCTAGCATCCAATAAAAATTTATCAGGCATGCAAAGAAGCAGGAAAATACTACCCAAAACAAACAGGAAAATCAACCAAAACCAACCCAGAAAGGATACAGTTGTTAGAATTAGCGAAGATATTAAAATAGTTATTATAACTGAATTCCCTATGTTCAAAAAGCTAGAGAAAAGACTGAACGTGGTAAGTGGATATAAGGAAATTATTAAAAAGACCTAAATCGGACTTCAAGTGTAAAAACTACAACTTCTGAGCTGAAAAATATATACTATATGGGATTAATGAAAGATTAGATACTGCAGAAGAAAAAGATCAGTGAACTTGAAGACATGTCAAAAGAATCTACCCAAAATGCAACAAGGAGACAAAAAAGATTGAAAGCAAAACTTATATGTATTCTTACTTTAGTCCTTAAGTCAGTAGGGAAAATGTACCAATGGAAATATAAATCCACACAAAGGAGAAAAGAAAATTGAAGTTAGTAACTAACCAAAAGTCTTATAATCTATAAGGTCTCTGATAAAAAAGACTCTCAACAAGATTTTTTTTTAATCTCCTAAGAATCTTACAAAAAACAAGCACACATGCATAAGAAAAATCCATCTTCCCTCTCAACCCTGCCAAAGCACATATACAACAAAGACAAAAAATTAGATTATTTTCTTCATGCCATTTTAGGAGAAAAGTACACTGTGTCCTAGACTTCTAATGGAATACTGCCACCACTTATCTCTAAAGAAACTAACAAGAATGCTTTATCATACAATAGTCCGTGTGTCATTACTTATACTAAATCTATATTACACCAACACTTATCATGTTAAGAATATAAAATAGACCACTGTTTTTCAAAGAATTTTTTTCTAAGATTTTATTTATTTATTTAACAGAAAGGGAGATCACAAGTAGGCAGAGAGACAGGCAGAGAGAGAGGGGGAAGCACGCTCCCCGCTGAGCAGAGAACTTGATGCAAGGCTTGATCCCAGGACCCTGAGATCATGACCTGAGCTGAAGGCAGAGACTTAACCCACTGAGCCACCCAGGCGTCCCTCAAAGAACATTTTAATCTAAGGCGGCAGATGTTGTTGTGTCAGAGATTATTTCAAAAAATGAAAAACTGAATAATAAATTTAGTTCTGAGCTTCCTGGCAGCCAAATAAAATGGGAAACATACTGGGTTGTATAGTTTCCATTGCCTGGCACAAAGAAAGCATATGAATTTTTGGTAAAGTAACTTAAAATTTGTAACAGAAATATTATCAAACAACTCGTATTTTTAAAAAAGGTTCTGCTAACATGGTACATAATAACAATATAAAAATAGCTATCATGTTCTATTCATTTTCTACATCAAAGCACTATACTAACACTTTCTATGCACTGTTTCATTTCATCTTTACCATCACCCTCTAAGTTAGGCACTATTATTATTTCCATTCACTACAACTACAGCAGTGACACAGCAATATTCTTAAACTATCTTTGATATCATTTTTCTATAAATGCCAGAGGGATATTAAATCTAAGTTCAGAAAAGGCATTTTGTAGGTAAAAAAGATAATACATGTATATCATCTTTCATATCTGAAATATAATCATCTTTCAACAGAAAATCATCTGAAAATAATCATCTTTCATAAACATTTATTATTTTTTATTATTGATTCTACTTTGTTGAATTAATTTTATTCGATTCGCAATTTGTATAAATTGCTAACACCCATAGAGCAAATAGCTAAATTTAGTTCCAACATGAATATATAAATATATAAATCTTTATTTTAGCTTAATTTTCCCAGATAAATGTCATAGAGAAACCACTTACGGTTTACCTTGAAAAAAAGAAACCTTACCAGACAAATTAAATTTGTCAGCAAACACTGGCAAAGTTACCCCATGGAGAAATGTCCAAAGTTATTTTGTGTAGACCCAAGGAACAGTGTAAGAACCAAAAGGGAGGCTACACGGAAGATGATTTCATTTCAACATGAGAGGGAAAATACTTAACATACTCCAATCCATGAATGGAACTGGATCACTTTAAACATTTATGAGGTTCTCTCCCACCGAAAGCACTGAAGCAGAGAATAAAGATCCTGTGTCACAAATGTTCCAAAAAGGAATTCGGCTTTGAATGGTGTATTAGTTTCCTAGAGCTCTGACAACAAAATACCATAAACTGGCTATCTTAAAAAAAAAAAAAAAATCCAGAAATTTATTGTCTCACAGTTCTGGAGGCTAGAAGTCCCAAAACAAGTTGTCAGCAAGGCCACACGCCCTAAAGAGAAGAATCCTTTGCCTCACCCTAGCTTCTGGCAGCGTGCTGCTGATGCCTGTTCTTCCTTGTCAGCTACAGCCCTTCAATCTCTGCTTCTGTCATGACAGGAAATTTGGTCCCCCACCCCTCGCCCCTCACCCTGTGCTTCTGTCTTTGTGTCTGTTCTCTTCCAGAAGGACACCAGTCACATTGGATTAAGGGCCCATCATCCTTCAGTATGACCCTCATCTTAACTAATTACATCAGCAAAGACCATTTTCAAACACATGTTGAGATACTAGATATTAGAAGTTCAACATATTTTTTTGGCAGACACAAGTTAACTCATTACAGATAGGAAACAACTCATTACAGATAGGAAACAACAAGAGGTACTAGACATTAGAAGTTCAACATATTTTTTTGGCAGACACAAGTTAACTCATCACAGATAGGAAACAACATCATTGACTCTAAGATGCTTAAGCTTTAGGTAGATATGAGACAAGAAATAACACTATTATACATATGAAGAGAACAACAATTACGATTCATTCATTTATTCTATTTCTTCAAGTCATTCATTCAACAAATATTTGCTAATATATTATAAAATATATAAATACAAACAAATATACTTGAGCACTGGAGACACACTGAAAAGAGGTCCTGCCCTTATGGAGCACACATTCAAACAGAATAAATGCCACCACTTTTGAGTATCGACATGTGTCAGACACTGTACTAGAAATATACATGTTATTTCATTAGTCCTACAAAAACCGCCGTTAACAACTTTTATCCTCTTTACCACATGACAAAACTAAGACATAAAAACAGATGTTTGTTGAAGGTCTTCACTTCAACACTGGTGACCTGACCTTTTTTTCTGTATAAAAATGACCATTTTATCTTACATGACATTTTTTGTCTTGAAGTAAATTTTATCTGATATTAGCATAATTACTCTGTTTTTTCAGAGTAACATGTAGACATGCTTATTTGTACCAAGCACATGCAAACAATAAGCTAAAGAAGACTACAGTGTTTATATCTACAATGCCAAAAGAATACTTTGAATTCCTTGGGTTCAGTACTCACAGATTCCCATTTCTATGGGCCTCTCAATTTTTGCAGAACATATGTATCTACCAATTCTATAGGCTTACATTACATTTGCCTATTCAACTCATATTTCTGAGATTTTTGTTTGTTTAAATGTTCCAAATACACTTAGGAATAAAACACCACCATACAGGCTCTAACCTAAGCTTAGTGGTACTTTTCCCAACAATGGGACAGCTCAAGAAGATACTGAATAACCAACTTCTAACACTGCTGTGAAAGGAATCCATGAATTGGATGATATGTCATACTAGATGACTTGAAAACATAGCTTTTTACTCTTATCAATTTATGACTCCAGTATTAAAAATATCTTATCATTTGTGCCAAGCACTAGATAAACAGAAATACACAGCTGGTGCCATTTAGAGATTAAATGAATACAGGAAAATATAACTGCTAATATCTACTAATTTGAAATTTATAATAAGTTTCACTGGTGCTACACTAAGTTTAGCTTTGGTCCCCTTTCCAGGCAAATGAGAAATGAAACAATAGTCAGTACTATACTTTGCTTTAGAAACTCCATTTACCCTACAATGCACACATAAGTTATGTGCACATATTATTTTTATAGTCTTTTAAGAAGTCCCTTAAAAAAACTATCAGTCTTATCAACCATACCACAGTAATAAATAAATTTTTTAAATAAATATCAGTCTTTTTTAGCTCAGTTTCACTTATAATACTTAAAGGAAAATTAGTAAAACTTTCTTTAAAAAAATATTTTTAACTCTGAATATGCATCAATTCAAATTGGCCTTTCCCCCAGTTATTCTGAATAGTGAAATACTTAAATCAGAACAGGTACTTTAATACAAATTTACATGAAACAACAATTTCATGGCTAAATTCCACATGGTAGCTAGTATTCCAGAATATATGAAAGAATATTAAATTATACCACATGGACAACAGCAAAATATTCATTACGAATATAGGCAGAATTTGCCAAATTTACCAACATCTGACACTTTTTTGTACCACAGGGGCAAAAGGCAGGCCTCCCCTTCTTGGGATAGGTTGCTTTGGCATGAAGCTTACTTTGAGGTAAAAGCAATCAAAACCCAGCAGATTTAGGAAAAGCTCTTTACCTCCCTCTCAACTGCCTTAATTTAATTAGAAAGGAGAGCCTACATCAAGAATAGAGCTATTAATCTGCTTACCTAAGAAATTTATCTGCTTTTAACAGGGCAACATTTGTTTTCCAAATATCTCCTCTAACCATCCTGCTAATGATCTTCTTTCCCTTTGTATCCCTAGACTCTGCCTGTCTCCCTAGCTCAGAATGTCATACAAGCCTACTGTTCCCTATCTTTGCAATTTCATGTTTGTGATGTTTGTGTGGATTCTGCATACTTCCAAAATTAATTTTATTTTCTCTTGTTAATCTATCTCATGCCAATTTGATTCTTAGTCTGGTTTAGAAGGACCTTGAAGAGCAGAGGAAATTTTTTCCACCAAGAGTATTAAATGAAATATATTTTCTTACCTGCAGTTTCATTTCTTCTAAGTCTTTAGCTTTCTCTAATAATTCCCCTCTTAGCTCTTCAAGCAGCATATGAAATTTTTCCTGGTCAGTCTGCTTTTCATTTAACAGGCGCTTTAGTTCATGTTGTGACTTTATGTACTCATCCTGCAATCTGATTTTTTAAAAAAGAAAAAATTCAATGTTAAGGATTTCCTTTGCCAATTGCATTATTTTATGTAAAGTCAACCAACACTACAGAACAAGACCAATTTCATATATTCCATTAAATTTATAAACCTCTTTTCTTTATGGAGTTTAATTATTAACACTATTTTACTAAGACAATTTTACTTAGGGATAAGGAAAAACACACTAAACCACCTAGATACATTTAATTTTATATGTTTTGCTACTTTCAAAGCAAGACCTTCAAATTCATAGCATACTTGAGACCATGTTTAATTGTGAATAAAATAATTTTAAAGCAAAAATTTCACTGTATTAAGGTAGTTTTAAATATATATACTGCAAACTAACAAAATTATACTGTATGTTCCAGTGCAAATGTCCAGACAAAAATAATTTCTTAATAAAGCCCCTTACATCCAAATTTAAGCAATTTACCTTGTATGTTCAGCTTTAAGAGTCTGATAGTTAGTTTTATGATGTGCACATCGTGACCTTTCATCAATTAACATTTTCTGAAACTCAGATTGAGAATCTGTCAGCCCACTGTCTCCACCAGAAGGAAAAATCGTGGGAAAAGTGTCCATATTGGCAAGTGAGCAATTAACCATGTAAAAGTACGTTTGGCTTCCTTTTTGTTTTAGTTTTCTTTTCAAGGGTATTTTCCACTTCCTTCTTGCTAAGACAGACTCTCAGGATGCCAAATTATACCTGCAGAGAAATGCACTTAGTTAGCGATGAATTAAACTCCTTCAGTGTTATTCTTTTTATCCCTTCTTATTATCCGTCTATCCTTTCTATAACAAAACCCAAATTTTCAGATTTTTTAATTGTTCATCAAACAAAATGAACAAAGTTGAATTGCACCTTAACACATTTTCTCTTCTCCACACTAAGTTTCTGTGACCCTCAACATCACATCAAGTATTAACCTAACTAGAATTATTGACTTTTCTAGTTCAGGTACTCGCGGATTCACAAACCATGGATATTCCCTGAAGCTACTGGGGTAAACATCACAGAATGATCCTAGTACAAAATCTATACTCTGAAATCAGAGAAAAGCCATTTAGCACTTGAGAAGTGGTTGGAGAAAATGATAATCTTCACAAAGATGATCTTCAGCAAGTTAACTATGTGATTAATGCTACAAAGCGTCTTTTATTTGACACAAGGTAGACTGCAGACTCAGATGAGAAATCAGTCAACACAAAGATGTTAATCACCTATGTGTTATGCACTGTGCTAAGAACAGGAAAGTAACTCACCTCAGCTATCCCCAAAAGCACTGATCCAGAATTATGAAAGTAACTAAATGTTTATTATATGTAGAATTTTTAAAAAACGATGACAGTGTTCTTATTGTAAATAAAGACAAAAGTTTTCATCAAAATAATTCTGTCCCCTTTAGCTTCATTAATCTTTGTCAAGACTATTACATGTATGTTTTCCTAATAGCATTTCCCTTAGTCATGAGTCATCATGAAATACTTTTTCCTACTACAAGATCTTTAGCACATGAAAACCAACCATCAAATTTCAAATTATATACTACCTAAGAAGACTTTTAAACTAAAATTCAAGTTACTCTGGTTTCCTGTCAAATCACATTTTAATACAAGGGACAACGTCCTCCAAGAAAACTTTACTTCTTACTCATGTTAAATGTGCAACAGTGCAGTTTGTAACAGCTGCCACAACATTATCCTATCAAAAGTATTTACTTGTCAGGGAATTAATTAACTGGATCATAAAAATGGCATGTAATTTTAACTCTGCATTGTTTTTTAAGATTTTATTTATTTATCTGACAGAGATCACAAGCAAGCAGAGAGGCAGGCAGAGAGAGAGAGGGGAAGCAGGCTCTCCACAGAGCAGAGAGCCCAACTCGGGGCTCGATCCCAGGACCCCGGGACCATGACCCAAGCCGAAGGCAGAGGCCCTAACCCACTGAGCCACCCAGGCGCCCCAGCTCTGCTTTTTTATCCAAATTAATTTTTAGAAGATAGAAACATATAATAAACCTACCTCATATTTTCTAATAATACCCCCAAAAGGTATTATAAAGTTTTAACTTTAATTAGCTAAAAGCTAAAACTATGTAAGAAACAACCAAGAGATATCCTTCAGTCCCACTACTAATGAAACAAACATTTTCTAGATAAAATGAGTAATTTTTTTCTTTTTTATTCCAGTTGACAGTAAATATTCTAACTCCTACTTTAAAATGGAAGTTCAGTCCCCATGCAGATAAAATTCACTAAGACCTGGACATTTTAGGAAAACACGGTTAAAAATGATTTAAATCCTTCCCCCTTTTTGCACTAAAATCTACTACAAGTGCTTTCTAGGACTAATTGCAGAATATCCATTTCTCAATCACCACCACCATTACCTCATTAACCTTAAAAAAACAAAAAGTTTCTTCCTCCAGATGGGGTAGTAAAGGAGCATCCAGGTGCAAGATGAAGTACATATCTTCCTGTTGGGTCTACAACTGACTATGAATGGTAGGAGTGAGAGCTCCCGGTGCTACATCTCCCAACTCCATTTTAATGAGGTTTCTCATTATTAATTTTCACAACCTCATCGCCAATTCTAGTTCCATTATAAACACAGGTGTACTTCCCTCCGGGATCTTCTTAACTCAAAGTTATGAACTCCTGGGTTGCATATGCCAATAGTCATTTTCACACTTTTCTCGTCTAGGAATATTTCAGAATCACAGAAAACTATCTGTCCATTTCCAAAAGTCTTGGCAAGGTCAGGATAAATTTTCTATCTGTTTTTAGGTGTTTTGCACATAAATTCAGTTTTCCGGTTCAGTACTAATTAATTTATCAATGAGAATCTTGGAAAATATAGTATCCTCCAAAGAGATAGCTAGTAACATAGACAAAGGCCTCATAAAACTTAATTCTTTCTCTGACCTTCAAATGTGGTTCCACAATTCTATATTTAAGCTTACAAGGAAAAAACTTGTATCTTTTATGTGAATTACATAAAGACGCTTTTGGTAAACAAAAACCCCAGTTACCTTAAACGCTGTGGGAAATGTATTATCAATCTCTTACACCAAGAAATCTGAAGATAGTCCAGTACTAGAGGAAAAGGTAATTTAGATAAAGCCTCTTGCTTAGGACAAGAAAAGCTAGACATGTGTTTTAATAATCTGCTTGAAGACATTGGAAAACTAACAAGAAAATAAATATTCACTGAAATGGGAACAGGAGAGGATATGGATGCAGAAAGATGAGACTTGGGGCGCCTGGGTGGCTCAGTGGGTTAAGCCGCTGCCTTCGGCTCAGGTCATGATCTCAGGGTCCTGGGATCGAGTCCCGCATCGGGCTCTCTGCTCAGCAGGGAGCCTGCTTCCTCCTCTCTCTCTCTGCCTGCCTCTCTGCCTACTTGTAATCTCTCTCTGTCAAATAAATAAATAAAATCTTTAAAAAAAAAAAAAAAAGAAAAGAAAGATGAGACTTGGATTTGGAACCACTATTCCCCTACAGGCATCTGCCAGTTCCAGAGAGGTGGCTGGAAGACTGAATGCCTTCTGACAGTCTTCAAATTCAAAGATACACAGATTAGACCAGCAAGGAGTCAAGAAGCCCTGGTGAACACCCCCTCCATTTTGGATACAGACTTTAAAGGTTTACCCTTATTATTCCTAACAAGGGTAATTCAGACGAATGATACTAGAATAGGCTGCAACTTGCTCTAAAAAACAATTTTACAAATAAATGTGACACAATAATTTTTTTTAATTTTAAAACTCAAGCCCAGTGAAGATAAGGTGACATGAATTAAAGTCACAAGAACCAAAAAGACAATAGACAAAGGGGCCTCACTATTAGAGTTATTAGAGAATGATTCTAAAAGAAATTTTCTTATATTATTATTGTGTACAAGACAATAAAACAAGGTTGAGAATTTTGTGAGAGAATAAGAAACCATAAAAAGAAACCAAAGGAAATCTCTAAAACTGAAAAATTCTACAAACCAAATGAGAAAGTATAATAAAAAAAAAAACCTCAATGAGCAAGTATAATAGCCTACATAAGACATAGCTTAAAGAAGTAATTAGAAGATATGTTAAAAGAATATATTCAAGCTGAAGTAGAAAGAGAAATAAGGATGAAAAATACAAAAAAAAAAAGGACCCAACACTATATGGTCAGCTAATCTCTAACAAAGCAACAAAGAATATCCAGTGGAGGGAGGTCTAGGTGGCTCAATCAGTTGAACATCTGACTACTTGGTTTGGCTCAGGTCATGATCTACGTTGTGGAATCAAGCCCCACTTCAGGCTCCATGCTCAGTGGAGAGTCTACTTCTCTCCTTCTCTCTCTCTCTGCCCCTCTATGAGCATATGTGTGTGCTCTCTCTCTCTCTCAAATAAATAAATAAACCTTAAAAAAAAAAAGAACTTCAAAAAAATACATATCCAATGGAAAAAAGAGTCTCTTCAAGGTGCTGGGAAAATTGGACAGCAACATGCAGAAGAATGAAACTAGACCATTTTCTTATACCATACACAAGAATAAATTCAAAATGGATGAAACACCTAAATGTAAAACAGGAAACCATCAAAATCCTAGAGGAGAAAGCAGGGAGCAAACTCTCTGACTTTGGCAACACCAACTTCTTCCTAGGCATGTCTCTAGAGGCATGGGAAATAAAAGCAAAAATGAACTATTGGGACCTCATCAAGATAAAAACCTTCTGCACAGTGAAGGAAACAATCAACAAAACTAAAAGGCAACCACTGGAATGAGAGAAGATATCTGCAAATGACGTAACAGATAAAGGGGTAGTGTCCAAAATCTATAAAGAACTTACAAATTCAATACCCAACAAATAATCCAGTTAAGAAATGGGCAGAAGACAAGAATAGACACTTTTCAAAAGAAGACATCCAGAGGGCTAATAAACACATGAAAAGATACTCAACATCACTCATCATCAAGGAACTATAAATCAAAACCACAATGAGACACCACCTTACACCTGTCAGAATGACTAAAACTAACTCAGGAAACAAAAAATGTTGGCAAGGATATGGAGAAAGGGAAACCCTTTAATATTGTTGGTGGGAATGCAAACTAGTACAGTTATTTTGGAAAACAGTATGGAGTTTCCTCAAAAAGTTAAAAATAGAACTAACCTTGGGGGTACCTGGGTGGCTCAGTGGGTTAAAGCCTCTGCCTTCAGCTTGGGTCATGATCCCAGGGTACTGGGATGGAGCCCCGCATTGTGCAGGGAGCCTGCTTCCTCCTCTCTCCTCTCTCTGCCTGCCTCTCTGCCTACTTGTGATCTCTGTCAAATAAATAAATAAAATCTTAAAAAAAAAAAAATAGAACTAACCTATGACCCACCAATTGCACTACTAGGTATTTATCCAAAGGATACAAAAATGGTGATTCAAAGGGACACATGCACCTCATTGTTTACAGCTGTGCTATCAACAATAGCCAAATTACAGAAAGAGCCCAAAAGTCCAGCAACTGATGAACAGATAAAGAAGACATGGTGTGTGTGTGTGTGTGTGTGTGTGATAGAATATTAATCCCCCATCAAAAAGAATGAAATCTTGACATTTGTTATAACATGGAGAGAACTAGAGTATTAAGCTAAATGAAATAAGTCAGAGAAAGACAAGTATCATATGGTTTCACTCATATACGGAATTTAAGAAACAAAACAGATGAACACAGGGGAAGAAAAGGAAAAAATAAAAAAACAGAGAGGCAGACAATGCGTAAGAGACAAATATAGAGAACTGAGGGTTGCTAGAGGGCAGGTGGGTGGGGGACTGATTAAATGGGTAATGGACATTAAGGAGGACACTTGTTGGGATGAGCAGTGGGTGTTACTTTTAAGTGATGAATCACTAAATTCTAGTGAAGCCAATCCTATATTAAATGTAAACTAACTTGAATTTAAATAAAAATAAATAGATAAATAAGAAAAATACAAAAAAGGAAAGAAATACAAAGAATAAAGTTAAAATGTCATTCTAACAGATATGCCATTGGAATCCCAGAAGGAAAGGAGAGAGAATAGTAGAGAAACAATACCTGCCCTCCCCCCAAAAACTTGCCAACTTCCCCCAAAAATGTTCTATAAACCACAAGCACATAAATAAAAAGAAATCACATACATCCCATTAAGAAATCCACATCTAAGAACATCATCTTAAGATTTTATTAAGAAAAAGGGAAAATCTTAAGATCAGCCAGTTAAAGAACCAAAGTGCCTTGAAAAAAAAGCAACAAAAAGAACTGACTTGAGGTGCCTGGGTTGCTCAGTCAGTTAAGCATTTGCTTTCGGCTCAGGTCATGATCTCAGGATCCTGGGATCAAGCCCCATATTGGCTCCCTACTTAGGAGGGAGCCTGTTTCTCCCTCTCCCCCTGCTCATGCTCTCTACTTTTTGTCTCTCTCTCTCACTCTCTCAAATAAATAAAATCTTAAACACACACACACACACAGACTTCAACAGTGAAAGTCAGAACACATGTAATATTACCTTTACAGTGCTGAAAGAAAATAACTGCCAAACTAACATTCTATAAATACAGCAAAAAATAATAATAATAATAATAAAAATCTTTCAAGAATACTGGTAAAATAAAGACATTTTCAGATAAACAAAACACACTCATCCCAGAAGATGCACAATAAAAGAAACAATAAAGGACTCCTTCCTACACAAGGAAAATTTATCTTAGATGTGGACAATACAAAAGATAAATGAAAACTGGAAATATGTGCATAATTCTAATTGAATACTGACTGCATAAAATAGTATCTTGGGGATTTTTAACATATGTAGACTTAAAATAAATAAAGAAATGGCTTATAAGTCAGTAAAGGTAGAATTACAAGGGTTATAGAGCCCTTGTACTATATGGGAAAAGGCTAAAAGTATCAACAAATATTACACTTTGATAATTCAAGAATGCATATTGTAATCGCTAGGAAAGGGGCTGACAAACTATAACTCATAAGCCAAATTTGGCCTGCAGCCTTGTTTTGAATGGCCCCAAGCTAAGAATAATATCTCTTAAAAGCTTATGGATGCAAAAATCCTCAACAAAATATTAGCAAATTGAATCCAACAATGTATAAAAAGATTTATACACCATGACCAAGTAGAATTTATTCCAAGCAAGTAAGACTGGTTGAACATTAGAAAAATCAATCAATGTAATCTATTACATGAAGAGACTAAAGCAAAAAAAATCACACGATCTTATCAATAAATGCAGAAAAAGCATTTGACAAAATTCAACACAACTCAACAAATTAGGTATGGAGAGGAACTTTCTCAACTTGATAAAGAACATCTATAAGAAATCTACAGCTAACATTGTATTTAGTGGCGAGAAAGTAGAAATGTTCTAAGATCAAGAACAAAAAAGAATGTCTCCTCTCACCACTCCTTTTTAACAGCATAGTGGGAAGTTTTAGCTAATGAAGTAAGAAAAAATAAAATAAAAGGCATGTAAATACAGAAGGAATAAAACCATCTTTCTTTGTAGATGACATGACAGTAGGTGTAGAAGACCCCCTCCCCCCAAAAAAATTCTCCTGGAATGATAAGCAATTACAGCAAGGCTTTATGATACAGAGTTAATATACAAAAAGTCTATAACTTTCCTATATATCAGCAACGAACAGATGGAATTTGAGATTTATGATACCATTTACATTAATAACCCCCCAAAAAGAAAAAGCTCTAAATTTAATATGTGCTTTTTAAACATGAGGTAAATTACTAAACGCTGATATAAGAAAAAATCAAAGAACTAAATATATGAAAGGGTATTTATTCTATGTTCATGGACAGGACGACTCAATACTGTCAAGATGTAAGCTCTTACAAACTTGATCTACAGTTTCAATACAATCCCCAAACGTTACTTTATGCTTATCAACAAACTAATTCAAAAATTTATGTGGTGAGGCAAAAGACACAGAATAGTCAATGGGGTACTGCAGAAGAACAAAGTCAGAAAACTGACACTATCTGACTTTGACATTTAACTATAAAAGCAAGAGTAATTAAGACGGTATAACAGTGGGAGATCTGGGTGGCTCCGCCAGGTAAACACTGACATCTGACTCCGCCAGGTAAGCACTGACATCTGACTCTGGGTATAGGCTCAGGTCATGACCTCAGGGTCATGAGACCAAGCCCCACATCAGGAACAGGGAGTCTGCTTGACATTCTTCCCTCTCCCCCTGCTCCTACCCCAACTGTGTGCATATTCTCCTCTCTTTCTCTCTCTCTCAAATAAATAAATTTAAAAAAATTTTTCTTTTTAAAATATTCATTTATTTGAGAGAGAGAGTGAACAAGAGCCCGAGCAGGAAGATATGCAGAGGGAGAGGGAGAAGCAGGCTCCCCACTGAACAGAGAGCCCAACAAAGGGCTCAGTCCCAGGACCCTGGGATCATGACCTGAGCCAAAGGCAGAGACTTCACTCACTGAGCCACCCAGGTAACCCTAAATAAACAAATCCTTAAAGGGTTTGCTACTGGCAATTTAACAGACAAATAGATCAATGGAATAGAATAGAGTCCATATATAGACTAAAACAAATATAGTCAACTGATCTTTGACACAGGAGCACATGCCAAAAAAAAAAAAAAAAAAAGTGGATCTAGGCAGACATTATACCCTTCACAAAAATTAGCTCAAATGGGTTATGTAAAATGTAAAATGCAAAACTATCAAATTCCTAGAAGATAAAAAAATCTCTGATATGACAGTAATTTTTTAGATACAACACCAAAGGCAAGATCCACAAAAAATAATAATAATAATAATTGGTAAATTAGACTTTATTAAAATTTAAAACTTCTACTCTATGAAAGACACTGCCAAGAGAATGAGAAGAGAAGTCATACACTGGGAGGAAAATATTTGAAAAAGACGTATCAGATAAAGGACTGTTAACCAAAATATACAAAGTCACACTGAGTAAGAAAAAAAATGGAATTAAAAACTGGCTCAAAGACCTTAACAGGCATCTCACCAAAGAAGATACATAAATAGCAGATAAGCATATGAAAATCAGATATGCAACATCATATGTTATTAGGGAATTGCAAATTGAAACAATGAGATACTACTACAAAACTATTAGGACAACACCAAATGCTGGTGAAAATGTGGCGCAATAGGAACTCTAATTCATTGGTTTTACCATACAGCCCAACAACAGCACTCTTTCATAGTTAGCCAAATTACCTGAAAACTTATATCCGCACAAAAAAGCTGCACATGAATGGCTATAGCATCTTTATTCATAATTGCCAAATCCTGGAAGCAGTAAGATGTACTTCAGCAGATGAATGGATAACTGGTTTATCCTAACAGTGAAGTATTATTCAGCCCTAAAAAGAAGTGAGCCATCAAGCCAGGAAAAGACACGAAGGAACCTTAAGTGCATATTACTAAATGAAAAAAAGCCATTCAAAAGGGATACATATTATAGGATTCCAACTTTATGACATTCTGGAAACATTAAAACTATAAAGATATTTAAAAAATTAGTGGTTGCCAGGGGTTAGGAAAGAAGAAGAGATGAACAGGCAGAGCACAGAGGATTTTTAGAGCAGTGAAATTATTCTGTATGATACTATAATCACAGAATACATAACAACACACATTTGTTAAAACCCACAGAATGTACAATACCAAGAGTGAACCTTAATGTACATTATGGACTATGAGTGATAATGACATGTCAGTGTAGGCTCATCATCTGTAACAAATTTACCACTCTGGGGGCGCCTGGGTGGCTCAGTGGGTTAAGCCGCTGCCTTCGGCTCAGGTCATGATCTCAGGGTCCTGGGATCGAGTCCCGCATCGGGCTCTATGCTCAGCAGGGAGCCTGCTTCCTCCTCTCTCTCTGCCTGCCTCTCTGCCTACTTGTGATCTCTCTGTCAAATAAATAAATAAAATCTTTAAAAAAAAAAAAAAATTTACCACTCTGCTGTGGGATGCAATAGTGAGGGAGGCTGTACCCGTGTGGAGGCAGGAGGTATATAGGAACCCTGTACTTCCTGCTCAATTTTTATGTAAACCTAAAACAGCTCTAAAAATGGAAAGAACACATAACAGAAACTCTACATGGCCTGAAGAATCTAAAATACTTAACATAAAATATGCTGAACCTTCCTATAGGATAAACATGGAAGAATGCAGACAGAGAGGGAAAATTCGCATTACTCAAAACACTCTAAAAAAGGGTTTCTCAACCTTTGCACTACTGACCATTTAGACCAGATAATTCTTTGGACAGGGTTGGGGGGCCTATCTTGTACATTGTAGCATATTTAGTAACATTTCTAGTCTCTACCCCTTAGATGCCAGTAGAACCACCCCCCACCAAAAGGAAAAACAAAAGTTCTCCACATTTGTACCCTAGGGGGGCAAAAATCACTTCCGGCCCTCCTTTGAGAATCATCCCTCCATTGAGAATTCGATTTAAAAGAAGGGAAGCAGGGAGATAAAACAGAACATAAATAAGTAGGGAAATAGGAAGAGTAAAGCAATAGCCTTAGATACATGGATAATTACATTAAATTATATACAGTAATGCTTCAAATAATCAGAAATTTAAGAGAAAAATATAACCAACTATATAACTTTTTATAACAGATTTTTAAAAGGGAAGGGCATAAAGGTTGAAAGAAAAAAAGCAAAAACATAATTAAACACTAATCTAAAGACAGATAACAGAACTACACTAATATTAAATAAAGTAGATTTTAAGACCAAAAAAAAAAAAAAAAACAAATAGAAACAGTTCTAGAGATGAAAAAACGCATTTGTAAAGATAAAAAAAGGCTTTTGTAAAATTTGTAAATATAAAGATATATCTAGAAAACAATTTCCAGTAACTAGAGAATACACATTCCTTATAAACATACACTTAACATTTATAAATACTGACCACACACTGGGTATTTCAAAAAATCTAAAACATTTTTAAAAACCAAAATTACACGACTATTTTTCTGACCAAAGTGCAATTAAACTAAAACTCAATACAAAAAAAGTAACAGAAAAAGCTACATATGCTTAGAAAGAAGACATTTCTAAATAACATGAATTAAAGAAAAGGTCACAATAGAAATCAGAAAATATCCAGAAGTAAATGATAACTGATAATACAACTTAAAACTTTTGGAATAAGACTTCTACTTTTGGGATGATGGAGCAGAGGTACATTTCCATATTAATACCACTAATACAAATAAAAGTCCTGAATGGGGTGTGTGTGTGTGTGTGTGTGTGTGTGTGTGTGCGTGCACGTGCGCGTACAGGACATATATAACACCTCTCCTCTGAAAAATGGAGACCAGAGGCAAACCAGCTAATAACCTCAGGATATAAGAATTGACAGACGGTGGGTTCCCAGGGTAATCTTTTAATACAAGATCTCCAACCTGGAGCTGAAGAAGCTAGCAATGGGTTCTGACTGGGGGGAAAAAATGCCTTAACAAAAGTCTGCTCTCTAGTCAAAGTAACAAGCAAGTAGCAAGACAAAAATGTTTTAGACAATAACAATCTACTCCAGGAAAATACTACAGAAAACACTAGGACTCCACCACCAACCATGCCAGCAAAGGCCAGACTGAATGAGGTAATAATATCCTGGTTGGATGGTATACAAGAAGACCAACTAGAAAGCTGGGACTCTCATCCCCGCTGAGCAGAAATGCAGCCCCACGCTTCTGCAATATCAGGGGAGACTACTTGGACACCCGAACTTCCACCCCTACCAAGAGAAAGGAAAAACACCTACCTCACCGTGCTGAAGTACCATCATAACCATCAGCAGAGAGACAAGTCTGGCACAATCACTCAACAGTAACAAGGCTATTCTTTCTAGGGAATGACAGTGGAGACCACATGAGGAGCCAAAACTCCATGCCACCCAGCAATGATGATGATCTCCCACAACTCAGGTGTCAACAGAAGCCAACTGGGGAACCTAGACTTCTGCCCCCATCTGGGGGTAGCATTTTCCCTCTTTCCTGTGCCAGAGATGTCAGGAAAAGCCAGAACAGGAAACACAGTCTCATAACATTATACTCCCAAATGTCCAGGTTTCAATAGAAAATTACTATCCAAACCAAGAATAGGGAAGATCTTGGGGCGTATGAGTGGCTCAGTCAGTTAACTGTTCACCTCTTGGTTTTGGCTGAGATCACGACCTCATTGGTCACGCGATGCAACAGTCAGACTCTACACTCAGCATGGAGTCTGTTTGAAGATTCTCTCCCTCTGCCCTTCCTCCCAACTCCCATACACATCCTCTCTCCTCTGTCTCTCTCTCTTCCTCTCTCCCCTTTCTCAAATAAATATTAAAAATTAAGAAAGAAAGAAAGACAGACAAGGAAGATCTCAAATTGAATGTAAAAGAACAACTGAAGATGTCAACAGAGAACCAACAGATGTATTAAAGTTAGCTGACAAAGCTTTTAAACAAGTCATGTTAAAAAATATTTCAACGAGTGCGGCGCCTGGGTGGCTCGGTGGGTTAAGCCTCTGCCTTTGGCTCAGGTCATTATCTCAGGGTCCTGGGATCCAGCCCCACATCGGGCTCTCTGCTCAGTGGAGAGCCTGCTTTTCCCCCCTCTCTCTGCCTGCCTCTCTGCCTGCTTGTGATATCTCTCTCTCTGTCAAATAAATAAAATCTTTAAAAAGAATTTTTCAGTGACCAATTGCAAATAAGCTTGAAATAAACAAAAAAAGAGAGAGAGAGAAACACAGCAAAGAAATACAAGTGTCAGCAAAGAATAAAAGATATAAAAAAGAACCAAGTAGGAACTACAGTAAAAATATAATGACCAAAATAAAAATCTGACTATGAGCTCAATAGCAGAAACAGAAAAGAATTAATGAATTGGAAGACAGAATAGAGATTACCGAACCTGAACAACAGAAAAGAAACATAAAAAGTAAATAATAGATGTTCAGAAACTTGGACTAAAATAAAACATTTATCATTTGTGTCATCAGAGTATGGTTCCATTTATAGGTAATATCCAACATATCCCAAATCCACAGAGATAGAAAGTACACTGGTGGCTATAAAGGGCTGCAGGGAGAGAGAAAGAGTGACTGCTCAATGGACAAGAGTTATCTTTGGAGGTGATAAAATGTTTTGAAACTAGACAGAGGTGGTAGACATACAACACTATGAACACACAAAATGCCACCCAAGTGCACACTTTAAAACATTATATTTTGTTATATGAATTTTACCACAAGATTTAAGAAAAAGAAGAAGAAACAGCAAACTGGGAACTGAAAGGCACCAATTTCGTGAAAGATGTATACAAAAAGAATATAGTCGGGGCACTTGAGGGGTGCAGTTGGCTAAGTGTCAGACTCTTGGTTTCAGCTCAGGTCGTGATGTCAGGGTCATTAGATTGAACCCTGTGTCGGGCTCCATGCAACATCTGCTTAGGACTCTCCTTCCCTACCCACCACCCCTCACCCTGCCCAATCTCTTGCTTTCTCTCTCAATTTAAAAAAAAAAAAAAAAAATCTTTAATAAAAAAAAAAGAAGAAGAAGAAGAAGAAACACTCTTGATTCTAAAATCTTCAGTGCCTTCCTTTCAAAACATGATCACAACAAGGATGTTCATTATTACCAATTTCATTTGACACTGTACAAAAAAATGTGGAACAAAAGTATAAAAGGTAAAAATAATTGGAAAAGGAAATATGAAACTTTCCTTATATATAGATGTTCTAACTGTATATGTAGAAAATCCAAAAGAACTTGTAGAGAAATCATTGTAAGTTAATATGATTACTAGGTAGAGGAATATATAAAAAATTAATTGCACCTATGTATCAGCAACAAAATATTTTAAAGACATTCTTAACAGCATCAAAACACAACAAATGCCTAGGCAAAAGATGTGCAAACCATTATAAAGATACGATTGGAAAAACTAAAGAATACCTAGGAACAGAAAATAGTATAACCACAATGGAAAAAAATTTGTCAGTTTCTTATAAGCATATACTCCATGATGCAACAATTATTTACACTTATATTTTTACCCCCTCTCCAACTGAAGACATGTCCACATGGATAAATTCAGATATACTCAGAACGTTCAACCCTGAAACAGCAGAATACATGTTCTTTCCAAGTGCACATTCTCTAGAACAGAACATTTTCCAGAACAGGTCACATATTATAATAAAACAAGTCTCAACAAATTAAAGAAGATTAAATTCATACCAGGCATCTTTTCTGTCCACAATACTATGAAAAAATAAAACAACCACAAGAAAAAATCTGGAGAGAGCACAAATACATGGAGATTAAATAACATGCTACTAAACAACGGGTCAACCAAGAATTCAAAGAGAAAATAAAATATAAAAAAGAAAAAAATGATCCAAAATCTTTGGGATGCAGCAAAAGCTGTTCTAAGAGGAAAGTTTACATCAGTATAGGCCTACCACAAGAAGGAAGAAATGTCTCAAATAACACAGTCTTACACCTAAAGGAGCTAGAAAAAGAACAAAACCCAAACTGAGTAGAAGGAATGGCATAGTAAAGGTTAGAGCAGAAATAAAGAAAACAGAAACTAAAAAAACAATACATCAATGAAACCAGGAAATGAAAAGATCAAGAAAACTGATGAACCTTTAGCCACTCTCATAAAAAAAGGTAAAAGAATCAAAGAGGACTCAAATAAACAAAATCAAAAATGAAAGGGGATAAATAACAAGGGACACCACAGAAATAGAAACAGTTATAAGAGAATATTATAAAAAAATTATGTACTAACAAATGGACAACCTAAAAGAAACTGGTAAATTCCTAGAAACATTTAACCTCCTAAAACTGAATTAGGAAGAAACAGAAAATTTGAGAAACCAATTACCTGTGTGTACCTGTTGTGATGAATACCAGTGATATATGGAAGTGCTGAACCACTATACTCTATATCTGAAACTAATACCATACTGTATGTTAACTGGAACTCTCATAAAACTTTTTAAAAATTAGAAAATACCATCTTCTTTAAAAAGTTCACCAGTTTCTTTTTACTTTCTTTAAATTCCAGTGTAGTTAACATACAGTGTTATATTAAGTTCAGTATACAATACAGTAAGTCAATAATTTTACATATCACTCTTTGTTCATTGAGGTAAATATACTCTTAATCTCCTTCACCTGTTTTCACCCATTCCCCTCAACCTCCAACTCTGGTAACAATCTGTTTGCTTTCCATAGTTTAGAGTCTTTTTTTTTTTTTTTTTTTTTTTGGTTGGCCTTTTAAAATTTTTCTTTTGTTCATTTGTTTTGTTTCTTAAATTCCACATATGAGTAAAATCATAAGGTATTTGTCTTTCTCTGACCTACTTCACTTAGCTTTATATCCTCTAAATCCATCTATGTTGTTGCAAATGGCAAGCTTTCTTTCTTTTTATGGCTGAATCATATTCCACTGATTATATGGTTTATAGATAGATAGATGTTCCATTGTGTATATGGTTAGCTTTACTCCTTTACTCCTACTCCTGTTTTTGGTACAATCATAAATGGGATTGAGTCCTTAATTTCTCTTTCTGCTGCTTCATCATTGGTGTATAGAAATGTAACCGATTTCTGTATATTGATTTTGTATCATGCAACTTTACTGAACTCATTTATCAGGTTAGCAGTTTTTTGGTGAACTTTTTCAGGTTTTCTCTGTATAGCATCATGTGCATCTGCAAATAATGAAAGTTTTACTACTTCCTTGCCAATTTAAATGCCTTTTATTTATTTTGCTCTCTGACTTCTGTGGCTAGAACTTCCACTACTATGTTGAATAAAGTGGTGATAGTGGACATCCCTATCTAAGAGAAACAAAATTTTCAAGAGTTTATTTGAGCATCTACATCAATTTCAATCAGGCAGTGCCAGAGGGAAAGTGGTTAGAAGCACACCACCAAAAGGATTAAGTGCAGTGATTTTTATACAGAAAATATGGAAGTAAAGGAAGGAAATTATGTGATGAATATACAGCTTAAAGAGTTGCCTTAATCAAGAAAGCTTAGTTGGCTGTGATTAGTTGTTCTTAAGATTCATTTTCTTGAATTCGAGTGCATGGATTCTGGCTTAGGCTCTGGTTTGGTTACAAAGGCTAAAGGAACTAGAGCCACCTCAGCCCAAGAATGTCCTCATTTAATTACTTTAACAGTCTTTTTAATTTTAGCCATTCTAAGGGATGTAGAGTGATTAACATCATGGCTGTAATTTGCGTTTCCCTGAAATACTTCCCACCCCCGACTCCCATATTTAATGGCCAAAGATCTTCTCAATCTAGGAAAAGATCTGTGCTTTAAAAATGTTTGCAACAAAATATGTTTACTTTGCAACTGGTAAAATAATAGTGATTTGTATACTAGAAACAAATACGAATTTAAAATTTATCTCATGCAATACTTGTAGCTTCCTGAGCACATACTGCTGTTTTTTACCTTCATGTCTTTGCACATACTAATCTCCTCTTGGGGAAGGCCTTTTCTTATCCCTCTGTAATCTGTTCTAGTGAATTCCTCATCAGCCTTCAAAACCCTGTTGAGGAACACATAACTTCTTCCATGAAGTACTTCCTGACTTTCCCAAACATAATTAGGTAACCATTCTGTCTTCTATCCTATATTTTAGTATGCATAACACATGCAGTGTAACATCTTCCAGGGCAAGAAACAGGTCTTACTCATCTTTATAACCCCACACCTAAAAAACACAGGCACATATCAGCTCAAAAATATCAAAATAATCATGTTATATATAAATAATTATACAATATAATATATAATTATATATTATATAATTATAAGTTAAATATACAATATATACTTAAATATAAATAATTATGTTAAATTAAATATGTAATTAAATATAAATAATTATGTTAAGTATAAAAAGTTATGTTCACCATTCTAACACTGCTTTAGGTCCAAAAATTTTTACATCCACTTTTGTAACTGTGGCGTCCAGACTGTAGCCGGCTGAATGCTGGCCCAGAGGAAGAAATGTCACTTCCTAATCTCTGTAACCGAAGGATATTATCTTGTATAGCAACAGATGTGATTAAATTAAGGATTTAAAAGGAGGCGTTTATCTTGGGTATGGGTGGGCCCTAAATGTAATCATACGTATCCTTCTAAGAGTGAGGCAGAGGAAGTTTTGAGACTGAAGAGGTGGCAGCAATGTGACCAAAAAGGCAGAGATGCTGCCCCAAGCTAAGGTATGCTCGGAGCTGTAAGATGGAGGGAAACGATTCTTCCTTAGACCCTTTGGAGAAAGTGCAGCCCTTGATTTCAGTCTTCTGGTAGCCAAGCTGTGAAAGAATAAATTTTTGTTGTTCTAAGCCCAGTCAGTATCTGTTCCAATAGCTACAGGTAACTAATACACTGGCTTCCTTTTATTCTATTATTCCCAAAAACAGAATTTTATCAAAAATTTAAATTCCTACCATAATTAGGCTTTTCTGATTTCAGTCAACATACATGTATAAATTACAAAACACAGAAATGTTATTAGGCACTCAAACGATATAATAAAAGAAACAACTCTTATAATAAGTACAGAGTTTACCAAATGAACTCACAACACAAATTTTTTCAAAAGTAAGTGGTTGAAACAAACTTTTAAAAAAGAAAGGTCAGGGTACCTGAGTGGGTCAGTGAGTTAAAGGTCTGCCTTTGGCTCAGGTCCTGATCCTGGAGTCCAGAGGCCAAGGATAGAGTTCACAGCAGGCTCCCTGCTCAGCAGGGAGTCTGCTAATCCTTCCCACTTGTGCTTTCTCTCTCTCAAGCTCGCACTCATTCTCAAATAAATAAACTCTTTACAGAGAAAGGAAAGATGGGAGAGAGGGAGGGAGATTGGCTGGTTAAACAGATTACTTTGATCAGCCTGTTAATCAAGGAGCACTTATTAAATGAACTAGTCTCTGTGAAAGTTTTTTTTTTTTTAAGACTCAGCACAACCCCTCTCCAAATACCTCATCTTCCTCACCTTGCAGCTCTTACTATCATATAACCATACCCACTTGTCCTTCCTATCACTTCTTTTGACTAGTCCCAGCTCTAGAGACTTACCTATGACATCTTTGCACAGGGGCTGTATTTCTTAAGCAGTGGTACAATGTCTACCCCAAAGGATGGAAACTCAAAATATTCTAAAAACACAGCTGCTGATACTCATGGAAAGCTTCCAAAACACACTCCACTAAAAAGCACATGCTATGCCTCTGAACATTTCAAAACATTGTTTTAAATACTACATGCCCCTAAAGTGATTGTTGTTTTTTAAAAACATTAGAAGTCTAAGGAGAACTACATCAGGCTTACATTGCACTTATAACAAAATATTAGAAATCAATGCCTTTGAAATCCAGAAAGAATATTACAACAGTCACCGAAACAGCCTTTGGAAAGCCATCCCAGGATATCCTGTATACCAAAAAATGTCACAACTTGACACCCTGCCAAAACCTCAAGTGCAGCTGAGAAGAGACCCTTCAAAACCCTGGTAAGGTGCCAGGCCCTTAGAATGTAATTGTGACTTAGAATGAAACAGGAGGGCAAGGAAAGAGGAAGGGAAGAAGATATGTATTAGAGTGGCTAGCAATCAGCCACCAACCACTCTGAATTAAAATGTTATTTTATTCTTAGAATTGCACTGTCTGCCTCTGCACAGCTTAATTCATACAAAAGAATTCTAGAAAATAGGATACAGTAACCAGTCAACCTCAGAAATAAGTTACAAAAGTCTCTGAAAAGTTGTGATCTGAAAAACAAAGATGACTGTTGCCTAAACTATACTTCAAACTCATTTTAATGTTTCTTAGTGTAGGCTCTCTTAGATATAACATGGGACTTTCCAAACGATTTATCAGTACTTACTACCTTTGTGCAAGTTGTAGAGGCTTCTTTGCTAATAGGCCCATATACCTGAAACACATAAAGCTACCATACAGCTTGTAATACAAAATGAAGCCCTTTTATTGATCTGACAACTTACCCTGGGAATTATTTTTTTATTTTTTTATTTTTTTTTATTTATTTTTTTTTTTAAAGATTTTATTTATTTATTTGTCAGAGAGGGAGAGCGAGCACAGGCAGACAGAGTGGCAGGCAGAGTCAGAGGGAGAAGCAGGCTCCCTGCGGAGCAAGGAGCCCGATGCGGGACTAGATCCCAGGACACTGGGATCATGACCTGAGCCGAAGGCAGCTGCTTAACCAACTGAGCCACCCAGGCGTCCCGGGAATTATTTTTTTAAATAAATCTGAATTATTTCCATGAGCTTTATGCCTTAGTCTGAAAAGTTAAATAAAAGAAAAAAAAAAGGAAAAAGGAAAAAAAAAATTGATGAGTTCAAATGAGTTACATAAAGCAAAGTAATGTATTTTTGCTCAAGTTAACACATTCTCTTTTCCATCCTTGAGGATCTACCAGAAAGTATAAAATTTTTCAGAACCAGAAAAGGGAAATACATAAAAGTCATTCTCAAGACACAGGTTGATTTTAAAACCTTATCTTACAAAAGAAAAAAAAATACAATTAAACAATCAGTATTTATTGAATGGAGAGGTCACCACACCATATTTACTGAGTGATCCACTTATACTAAGAGAGCTCTAAGGGGCGTACAGAAATAAGCAGACCATCAAGTCAGGCAGACTTAGCAAGGAAGAGCTTGCCCATATTAAGAGTATTACAGACAAGGGGCGCCTGGGTGGCTCAGTGGGTTAAGCCACTGCCTTCGGCTCAGGTCATGATCTCAGGGTCCTGGGATCGAGTCCCGCATCCGGCTCTCTGTTCAGCAGGGAGCCTGCTTCCCTCTCTCTCTCTGCCTACTTGTGATCTCTCTCTGTCAAATAAATAAATAAAATCTTAAAAAGAAAAAAAGAGTATTACAGACGTTTTCTAAGTGTCTGTTAAATGCTAGACACTGTTAGGTATAGGGATGCGGTAATAAATAAATGAAAATCCTTGCCCTCAATGAGTTCATGTTGGTCAGTGAAACATACATGTTAACCAATAACTGCTGACTGAATAAGGGTAAGAGAAAATTTTACTATTTATTAAATTCTTTTTGTACTTAAAATTTTTTTGCCATGTACATATATTACCAATTCTAAGTAATATATAAATTTGGAAAGTTTATAAAGTATAAAGCAATGTAATGTATTTATAGATGGCAGGGAAGAGAGGCCTAATTCTGCTAGAGAAGTTGTCAAGAAGACTTCACAAAGAGGGTAATCCTGAGATAAAGAAAGAAGCAGAGAAGAAATATCCAGTAAGGAAGGCATGGAGATGGAAGACAACTTTGTGGGTAGGGAATAAAGGGGTGGGGAGCAGACAAGCCTGCAGAGGTAGGACAGGGCCTCAAAGGCAATGCAATGTACACTGACTCGAGTTTATCCTCGGGTCTCAAACAGCCAAAGAAAGGTTTTAAGCTTGTGGGTGGATGAGGGACAGTATAGGGTGATTTCAGATTTGTACTTAAGAAAAATAACTAGGTTATCCAAGGTTTGTAGAATAAACTGGGGTGGGGTGGAGGGGAGATCTTAAGAGAAAAAGAAAGGCTGGGAAAGTAATGATAAAGATCGGAACTAAAATACCGGCAGCAAGCAGTCAACAGGGAACGGTCCTGAAAATAAATTTAGAGGTAGCAGTAAAAGAAATTAGTAGTTAGATATCGATACCCCCTCCCTCAAAAAAATAAAATAAAAACTATTTTAATATTAGTTAAAAGACCAATCAGAAAATCAGAAAAGCAAAAGCAAAAGCAAAATGGAATCCAGTTAAAGTGAAGAAAGGGTTGTTTCAAAGATTACAAGCACTAATCCTCCATATGAAAAAAGAATCAAGCAAGGAACCTTTGCAAAAGCATCTTAGTAAACGCAAATACCATCATAATACAACACTCAAAATATCTACCTTTCTTCCATAGGGATTTCACCAGCAGAGGGATAAACACTAAAGCTTGCTCTGTCAGGAACAAAGACATAAAATAAGTATTTTGTTCTTTAAATGTCCACCTCCTGTAACTCCTCCTCATTCTTTCCTTCAAACAATCATCTCTATAGCAACATACTCTTAAGAAATTCGTGGGTGGAAAGCATATGTTTTTGCAAAATATGTGAACTCAAGAACATGACTACTCTATTTTTCCCTTTAATATAAGAGATTCACAATACACCCTAACTGCAAAATAAAGATAACTGCAAAATATGGAACAAAAAAATAGACTTAAAAATGCAAGGAAATGTAAAAATTGGTATTGCACACACTTACATGGAAATTCTTTTTATAGGTTACAATGACACCTTGTGGTAAGGCTTTTTAAACAACAACTTACCTTGGAAAATATTTTTAAACCAGAAATAAAATAAAATTGGTTTGGAAAATAGCAGAGACCAAGATCATATACTGAGGTGGAATTAACATGTAACATAATCCATTTGGAAAAATAAGGTAACAGAGGTTCTTTAAAAATTAAAAATAGAACTACTATATTATCCAGCAATTCCATTCTTGCTATTTACTAGAAGGAAATGAAAATGCAAACCTGGAAAGATAAAAGCACCCTGATATGTGCTGTAGTATTATTTACAATGGCCAAGATACAGGAACAACCTAAGTATCCATGAACAAATGAATGGAGAAGAAAACTGATACAGACACACAAAAACACACAATGGAATATTATTCAGCCATTAAAACAGAATGAAATCTTGCCATTTGTGATAACATGGAAGGACTGTGAGGGCATTATGTTAAGTGAAGTAAGTCAGAAGTAAATAAGTGAATAAGTAAAATAAGTGCCCCCCGCCCCCGACACACAAAACACCCCAACCTCAAAGACTGGTGGTTACCAGAGGCAGGAGATGAAGGTTGGGGAAAAATGAATGACCTGTGTTTATTGTTTAAATAAACTGAATTAAAAAAAAAAAAAATGAAGGGACACCTGTTTGGCTCAGTTGATGGAGCATGTGACTCCTGATCTCAGGGTTCTGAGTTCAAGCCCCATGTGGGGTACAGATACTACTTAACAAAATAAAATCTAAAAAAAAGAAAAGAAAATTAAGGACAAAAAAAAAAAAAAACTTTAAATAACATCATATTAAGGGCACCTGGGTGGCTCACTGGGTTAAAGCCTCTGCCTTCGGCTCCAGTTATGATCCCAGGGTACTGGGATCGAGCCCCACATCGGGCTCTCTGCTCAGCAGGGAGCCTGCTTCCTCCTCTCTCTCTCTCTCTCTCTCTGCCTGCCTCTCTTTCTACTTGTGATCTCTATCTGTCAAATAAATAAATAAAATCATAAAAACATAACATCATATTATATAGGGTAAAGCACCTTACAAACTATAAAGTATTATACTATTCTTTTCAATTAAGCTAAAATTAGTAGTGTAAGGGATTTTTTTTTTAATGATGCAAAAATAAACTGATTAACCCAATTAACAGAACTTATAATCATCTTTCATCAAGAGTTGGTTTACTAAACCATGCTGAACACTAGTAAACATAAAGAATGGTTATTAATACACTTTGCACACAATCACCTTTATGAATCTCCAAAATATTCTTCTCCCTCAGCACCTACAGTACCATGATCACCTCTTATCTCTTTGACCTCTCTCCTTTATTTGTTCCCTTTCTCTCAGTCATCATGAGAATCTCTGATCCACTGATGCATCTCTATAAGAAAAGTCAAGTTTTTCTCTGACTGCTTCATTTTTTACACCTATTTGAATGACACTCAAATTTACACCCACATTCCTAACGCAGCTCATAACTCCCACTCTAATCACATGTCCCATACACAACGGAAGCTCAACATAAGAATTACACTCATTAACTTCAAATTTCCATCTGCCTCCTTTAAAAAAAAATTACCACTATCCTCCCCTTATTTCTTAATACACAACTCATTCCCCGACTCCTGTTAGTAATAAATTATTAATCTTGCTGATTCTTCTTCATTTGTCTCTTGATTTTAATCATTCTTCTTCATTTCTAGAGCCATCACCCTCTACAGCAAAACCACAAGTATTTTACACTTGATTTAAGAGAAACCTCCTAAACATGTGCCAGATTTTGGTCTTTCCTCATCCTTATATAACCTACAAATATCCAGCATGACAATCCTTCTCCTACACTGTGTCCATTACTATAATTGCACTTTTATAATCTTCCTATTGTTTACTGGATCAAAGCTAAACTTCTCAAACTCAAAACCTTGGATTAGCCAACTCCCCCTGCAAAAGCAAACATTTCATTTTACTGCCTCCTAACACTCCTCTGCTAGAGTCTATTAAGTTAAGCATGCTTAACAGTCCCTCATACACGTCGCTTACTCTTACCTTCACAACTGTGTTCAAATAGTTATGCCATATTAAAATACCTTCTTAAATCTCTTCAATTAATCCACAAATCAAGGTCAGACTCAACCTGAAACCCTACATCTAAACAATCAAGAAACTACTTTCAGGGCTTATAGTTACTCTAAAAGTAAACATAAATAACTTCTCCCTGTCTTTCTGCTCCACTGATTTCTGCCTTCCTTGTGCTTACTTCAGAATATTTATTCTGTATTCTATCACATCTGCACTTTTCTCCACTAGTGCTTTATAATTATGTAAACTATATTTTTAAAGAAACTGTAAGTTTAAAGAAACTGTAAGTACCTCAAAGGAAAGAATATAATCTTCTACTTTTTCGGTCATCTTCCTAACTCTCAGTTCCAGTAAAATTAGTTAACAATGAGGCATCTGGACACTATATCATACTCAAAGGGTCTGTCCAACAAGAAGATCTAACAATTTTAAATATCTATGCCCCCAACGTGGGAGCAGCCAACTATATAAACCAATTAATAACAAAATCAAAGAAACACATCAACAATAATACAATAATAGTAGGGGACTTTAACACTCCCCTCACTGAAATGGACAGATCATCCAAGCAAAAGATCAACAGGGAAATAAAGGCCTTAAACGACAAACTGGACCAGATGGACATCACAGATATATTCAGAACATTTCATCCCAAAGCAAGAGAATATACATTCTTCTCTAGTGCACATGGAACATCCTCCAGGATAGATCACATCTTCGGTCCTAAATCAGGACTCAACCGGTATCAAAAGATTGGGATCATCCTCTGCATATTTTCAGACCACAATGCTCTGAAGCTAGAACTCAACCACAAGAGGAAGTTTGGAAAGAACCCAAATACATGGAAACTAAACAGCATCCTTCTAAAGAATGAATGGGTCAACCGGGAAATTAAAGAAGAACTGGAAAAAATCATGGAAACAAATGATAATGAAAATACAACGGTTCAAAATCTGTGGGACACAACAAAGGCAGTCCTGAGAGGAAAATATATAGCGGTACAAGCCTTTCTCAAGAAACAAGAAAGGTTTCAGGTACACAACCTAACCCTACACCTAAAGGAGCTGGAGAAAGAACAAGAAAGAAACCCTAAGCCCAGCAGGAGAAGAGAAATCATAAAGATCAGAGCAGAAATCAATGAAATAAAAACAAAAAAAAAAAAAACAGAACAAATCAACGAAACTAGGAGCTAGTTCTTTGAAAGAATTAATAAAATTGATAAACCCCTGGCCAGACTTATCAAAAAGAAAAGAGAAAGGACCCAAATAAATAAAATCATGAATGAAAGAGGAGAGATCACAACTAACACCAAAGAAATACAAACTATTATAAGAACATACTATGAGCAACTCTACGCCAACAAATTTGACAATCTGGAAGAAATGGATGCATTCCTAGAAACATATAAACTACCACAACTGAACCAGGAAGAAATAGAAAGCCTGAAAAGACACATAACCAGTAAGGAGATTGAAACAGTCATTAAAAATCCCCAAACAAACAAAAGCCCAGAGCCAGACGGCTTCCCGGGGGGAATTCTACCAAACATTTAAAGAAGAACTAATTCCTATTCTCCTGAAACTGTTCCAAAAAATAGAAATGGAAGGAAAACTTCCAAACTCATTTTATGAGGCCAGCATCACCTTGATCCCAAAACCAGACAAGGATCCCATCAAAAAAGAGAGCTATAGACCAATATCCTTGATGAACACAGATGCGAAAATTCTCACCAAAATACTAGCCAATAGGATTCAACAGTACATTAAAAGGATTATTCACCACAACCAAGTGGGATTTATTCCAGGGCTGCAAGGCTGGTTCAACATCCACAAATCAGTCAATGTGATACAACACATCAATAAAAGAAAGAACAAGAACCATATGATACTCTCAATAGATGCTGAAAAAGCATTTGACAAAGTACAGCATCCCTTCCTGATCAAAACTCTTCAAAGTGTAGGCATAGAGGGCACATACCTCAATATCATGAAAGCCACCTATGAAAAACCCACTGCAAATATCATTCTCAATGGAGAAAAACTGAAAGCTTTTCCGCTAAGGTCAGGAACACGGCAGCGATGTCCATTACCACCACTGCTATTCAACATAGTACTAGAAGTCCTAGCCTCAGCAATCAGACAACTAAAGGAAATTAAAGGCATCCAAATCGGCAAAGAAGAAGTCAAACTATCACTCTTCACAGATGATATTATATGTGGAAAACCCAAAAGACTCCACTCCAAAACTGCTAGAACTTGTACAGGAATTCAGTAAAGTGTCAGGATATAAAATCAATGCACAGAAATCAGTTGCATTTCTCTACACCAACAAGACAGAAGAAAGAGAAATTAAGGAGTCAATCCCATTTACAATTGCACCCCAAACCATAAGATACCTAGGAATAAACCTAACCAAAGAGGCTAAGAATCTATACTCAGAGAACTACAAAGTACTCATGAAAGAAATTGAGGAAGACACAAAGAAATGGAAAAATGTTCCATGCTCCTGGATTGGAAGAATAAATATTGTGAAAATGTCTATGCTACCTAAAGCAATCTACACATTTAATTCAAAGTACCATCCATCTTTTTCAAAGAAATGGAACAAATAATTCTAAAATTTATATGGAACCAGAAAAGACCTCGAATGGCCAAAGGGATATTGAAAAAGAAAGCCAAAGTTGGTGGCATCACAATTCCGGACTTCAAGCTCTATTACAAAGCTGTCATCATCAAGACAGCATGGTACTGGCACAAAAACAGACACATAGATCAATGGAACAGAATAGAGAGCCCAGAAATAGACCCTCAACTCTATGGTCAACTAATCTTCGACAAAGCAGGAAAAATGTCCAATGGAAAAAAGACAGCCTCTTCAATAAATGGTGTTGGGAAAATTGGACAGCCACGTGCAGAAAAATGAAATTGGACCATTTCCTTACACCACACACAAAAATAGACTCAAAATGGATTAAGGACCTCAATGTGAGAAAGGAATCCATCAAAATCCTTGAGGAGAACACAGGCAGCAACCTCTTCGACCTCAGCCGCAGCAACATCTTCCTAGGAACATCGCCAAAGGCAAGGGAAGCAAGGGCAAAAATGAACTATTGGGATTATATCAAGATCAAAAGCTTTTGCACAGCAAAGGAAACAGTTAACAAAACCAAAAGACAACTGACAGAATGGGAGAAGATATTTGCAAACGACATAGCAGATAAAGGACTAGTGTCCAAAATCTATAAAGAACTTAGCAAACTCAACACCCAAAGAACAAATCATCCAATCAAGAAATGGGCAGAGGACATGAACAAACATTTCTAAAAAGACATCCAGATGGCCAACAAACACATGAAAAAGTGCTCCATATCACTCGGCATCAGGGAAATACAAATCAAAACCACAATGAGATATCACCTCACACCAGTCAGAATGGCTAAAATCAACAAATCAGGAAATGACAGATGCTGGCGAGGATGCGGAGAAAAGGGGAACCCTCCTACACTGTTGGTGGGAATGCAAGCTGGTGCAACCACTCTGGAAAACAGCATGGAGGTTCCTCAAATGTTGAAAATAGAAATACCCTATGACCCAGCAATTGCACTACTGGGTATTTACCCTAAAGGTACAAACGTAGTGATCCGAAGGGGCACGTGCACCCGAATGTTTATAGCAGCAATGTCCACAATAGCCAAACTGTGGAAAGAACCTAGATGTCCATCAACAGATGAATGGATCAAGAAGATGTGGTCTATATACAAAACGGAATACTATGCAGCCATCAAAAGAAATGAAATCTTGCCATTTGCGACAACGTGGATGGAACTAGAGCATATCATGCTTAGCGAAATAAGTCAAGCGGAGAAAGACAACTATCATATGATCTTCCTGATATGAGGAAGTGGTGATGCAACATGGGGGCTTAAGTGGGTAGGAGAAGAATAAATGAAACAAGATGGGATTAGGAGGGAGACAAACCATAAGTGACTCTTAATCTCACAAAACAAACTGAGGGTTGCTGGGGGGAGGGGGGTTAAGAGAAGGGGGTGGGGTTATGGACATTGGGGAGGGTATGTGCTTTGGTGAGTGCTGTGAAGTGTGTAAACCTGGTGATTCACAGACCTGTACCCCTGGGGATAAATATATGTTTATTAAAAATTAAGAACTAAAAATTTAAAAAAAATTAAAAAAAAAAAAACAGGAATGCCCTGAGTAGAATCAAACTTTTCATATCCTTCTCACCGTTTCCATAGTGTAGTGGTTATCACATTCGCCTCACATATCCTTCTCACCATCTCCAAAATGGAAAGTAAGAGTATTTCCACTGAAAGGTTTATTAAAAAGGCTTTTGGCAAACAAACAAACAAACAAACAGACAATGAGGCATCTGGGTGGCTCAGTCGGTTAAGTGTGTGCCTTCAGCTCAAGCCATGATCCCAGGGTCCTAGGAATGAGCCATGCAGTGGGTCCTTGCTCAAAAAGGGGCCTGCTTTACCTTTCCCTCTGCCTCCCCCTACTTTTGTTTGTGCTCTCTCTGTCAAATAAATAAAATGTTCTTTTAAAAATTAGTAAATGAGGGATGCCTGGGTGGCTCAGTGGGTCAAAGCCCCTGCCTTCCGCTCAGGTCATGATCTCTTGATCCTGAGATCAAGCCCTGCATCGGGCTCTCTGCTCAGCAAGGAGTCTTCTCCACCACTACTCCCCTCACACCCCAGCCTGCCTCTCTGCCTACTTCTGATATCTGTTCAAGTAAATAAATAAAATCTTTTTTAAAAAATTAGTTAATGACAAAAGCAAACCATAAAATTCCTTTGATGTGAATCCTACTTTCTGGCAGGCTTACAATGTAATTTCAGAGATGGGGAGGAATGTAACCAAGAACAATGTTTGCAAATCAGTTATGCATGCCTTATAACAATTATCCATCAAGATATTTCAGCTGAAAAAAAATCTGGGTACAGTATGGTAGTCAAAAGCCTTAGAAATGAACAGATCCTTTGACCTAGCACTTCCACATGTAGGAATTAATTCTAAGAAACTAATGAGGTATGCGTACCAACATCTGTGTTGAGGGATCACCTTCATTTATCATTCTGTGAATATTTACTGAGTACATCCCCAGGGCCAGCTAGACGTGGAAGACACCCTGCCTTCACGGTGCTTACACCAGCATGCTATTTATTACAGGAAAATGGGATTTTTTTTAAAAGCATGTTTAATAGTAAATTATACCATATGCATGGATCAGATAGTAACCTGATTGTTAAGATACTGTTAAGATGTTCATTTCTCCCAAAATCAATGCAATGCCATTGAAAATCCCAGAAAGCATTACAGAAATTAATGAGCTAATATTAAAATTCACAAGGAGGGATGCCTGGGTGGCAGTCAGTTAAGCATCTGCCTTCACCTCAGGTCATAATCCCACGGACCTAGAATGGAGCCCTGCATCGGGCTCCCTGCTCGGTTGGGAGCCTGCTTCTCTCTCTCCCTCTGCTGCTCCCCTGCTTGTGCTCACTCTCTCTAATAAAGAAATAAAATCTTTTTAAAAATAAATTAAATTTTTTAAAAACCCATGCAGAAACACAAAGAACCTAGAATAGCCAAAAGAACAAAGTTGGAGAATAAGCACTACCTGATTTCATGACTTACTAAATGCAACAAAAATCACAACTGCATAGCATTCACATCAACAGACACATAAATTCATTAAAAAAGAGAGTGAAGTTCAGAAATAGATTCAAACATATAATGGCCAACTGATTTTTGACAAAAATGCAGTCAGTTCAACAGAGCCAGGAAAGTCAGGGAATCAAATCAAGGAAAAAAGGGAAAGCCACGGAACAAATCATCCTGGCACAACTGCCTATCCATATGCAAAAAATGAATTTCAAGTTGTACCTTGCACCATACAAAAAAATTGACTCAAGATGTATATGTAAATATAAAACTATAAAATTCTTAGAGAAAACATAGAAAAAATCATTTTAATCATGGGTTAGGTATAAGTTTCTTTAAATTGTTTAGTTTTTATTAATATTAACAAGTTAATTCTAAATCAAAATTCAGAACTTGTGTATTTAAAAGACACCACAATACAAATGAAGACAAGCAAGACTGGAGGAATAATTTATAAATCATATATCAATAAAGGGCTTACATTCAGAATACATAAAGAATTCTGAAAACCAAGTAAGAAAATAACTCAATTTAACAAAAAAAAAAATGGCCAAAAAATTTGAACACTTTGTCAAAGACAATACACAAATGGTTACATAAACATTTGAAAAGATGTTAAATATCATCAGTTATTAGTGAAATACAAACTAAGAACACCATGTAACACTACTATACACCTATGAAAATGTTAAAACTTAAAAGGTTGATCTTATAAAGTATGGACCGGGATGTAGAAGAACTGAAACTTTTATAAACTACTGGTGGAAATGTAAAATGGGAAAATCATTTGATAAATTTTTAAGAAAATGTCAGATATTTGCCACATAATCTAGCCATTTCATGTATAAATATTCACCCAAGAGAAATCCAAGTATATCCATACAAAGACTTCTACACAAATGTTTGTAGCAGCTTTTTTTCTGAGACTCAAAAGTGGGTTCATCAAAACATGAATGGATAGGGAGACAGTCCAAAATGGCAGAGGAGCAGGAGACCTTAGTATCATCTGGTCCCAGGAATTCAGCTAGATAGCTATCAAACCATTCTGAACACCTGCAAAATCAATTGGAGATCAAAGAAAATAGCTGCAACACTACAAATAGAAAAGTGACCACTTTCTGCAAGGTAGGACGTGCACGGAAGTGAATCTGAGGTGATACATGGGAAGATGTCGAGGGGGTGGGTATCCTCATCAGCCGGCTACCAACAAGTGATACAGCAGCAGAACACAGAATTAGAACTTTTAGAAATCTGCTCCAGTGAGGGATGTTGCTCAGGCAGCTAAGAGGGGGGCAGAACCCTCGCTGGGACAGTGTGGTCTCAGGATACTCAGGATCACAGGAAGACTAGGGGTGCCTGACTACAGCAGAGCTCCTGGCAACAGAGAAGGGAAGCCAGCTGCAGAGTAAGCCGAGCAGTAGTAGGCTTTCAACTCCAGTTGCCACAAACTGCAAACCACAGCACGTCAGGCCACTGCTCTTCCAGCAGAGGCCCAACAAGCCCCAGAACCAGCAAGAACCCCCCTTCCTCCCCTAGGTGGGGGCGGGGTGGGAGGTAGTGGAAGCACACTGAAAGAGTCCTCAGGACTGCACGGAAAGCCTTCAGGGAATAAAACCCACACCAAGCAAACAGGAGCAGATTACTCAGCCTGGCCCTTAGCAAAGGCAATACAATTCTGCCTAGGGCAAAGACAATCAATACAACAGGGCCCTCCCCAGAAGATCAGCACCAACATCCAGCCAAGACCAAGTTTACTGATCAATGAGAACTGCAAAACTCCAACCCTAGGGGAATACAACACACAGAACTCATGGCTTTTTTTCTCATGATTCCTTAGTATTTCAACATTAATTTTTTTTGTTTTCTTTCCCTTTTCAAACAATTTATCAACTCCTTTTTAAAATCTTTTTTAATTTTCATTTTCACACTTATACTTTATCCCTTTATTATATTTAATCTTATTGTTTTACAAGTTTTCCTTTCTTTACAATTTTGGGATACAGTTTCTTCAAAAAAGACCAAAATGATAAGGAAAAATCTGTGTTCTAAGATGTCTGACCATGTTAGCAAAGGAGTCCTAGCTTATGCCCCAGGGCTCTTACGGGTTCTTCTCCCTAACCTATTCCCATGCAAGCCAAAAGTACCAAGTATGCAGAAATGGAAGGGTATAAATTACCCATTTTGTCTGTGCTCGGGAGATCATTCTCCTCTGAGCCTGCTGGTGTTAAATAAACCTCCAATCCTCCAAGGACTCCAAATACCACTTGGTTCTTCTGCCAGGATCCAGTCCAGGTTCCCTCATACTTGACTCCCCGACCGGGAAACCCTACTCTTGGCCCATTGTTGCCACCGATTTGGGGGCAATGGTGGGGCAGTAACGGAATGAGGGATCATAAGGGAGAAGGGGTGCCCTACTTAATCTTCAGCAGTCTCCCACCCGGTCACCTCAGTCCGGTCCCACTCCACTGTTCCTGCCAGACTTGGTAGGTGAGGACCTGGAGGACCTGGTCCTAACATCAGATTCCAGTAAGGCCTGGGGTCCCAGGACCCAGTCAGGCCCACCTATCGGGTGGAAGGGAAGACTGATCACATCCCAGAGACCTCTGATGAGAGGTCTCACAGGTAAGGACTCCTGGGGTGGGAGGTCCCTCAGGTCAGGAACCACCCCACCTCCGAAAAGAGCGGACAGGAAAGAATTTCCAAAAGGAAAGAAATTCCACAGGTCAGGGCTTCCTGGGGCGGCGGAGGGGGGGGTAATAACTTCTGGAGTGAATGTGTGAGTGAAGGTGCAATTTGACCTTGTCTTGTCAGATAGAATAATGCTGTGGCTCCACGGGCAGGCACCTTTGGGTCCCCAGAAGCCTACAGAGTCCAAGTAGGGCCTAACCTGTTTCCATGGTGACCTCATAATGTCTAAGGAAAGCTCCTTCCAGACACCAGTCCGGGAATTATACAGACTCGCTATGGCCAAGAGGGTCTCCTACAGGAGGGCAGACAGGTGGGCATCAGACTGGTCTCTCCTTTGGAGGGGCACCAACCCTTTGTCTGTCTCCATGCCACCACACATGGGAAACATCACCATGGGATCAGGGCAGAGCAAACCTACGGTCCTAGAAACCATGATCAAAAATTTCAAGAAGGGGTTTTTAGGAGACTATAGAGTTAGATGCATCCTGGCAAGCTGAGAACCCTATGTGAGTTAGAGTGGCCTACCTTTGATGTTGGATGCCTTCAGAAGGGACACTGGATGTCCCAACAAGTCCCAACACTCTGTCAAATATGGCGAGTTGTAAAAAGGGACCCAGGACATCCTGACCAGTTCCCATACATCGACTCCCGGCTGGAAATTACCCAGACCCTTCCCCCTTAGGGGGTCTGTTGCATGTTCACTTGCAACAGACAGGAACAGGCTAGGGTCTTAGTTGCCGCATCTAAGTGGCCCAAAGAGGGGCGCCTGGGTGGCTCAGTGGGTAGGCCCCTGCCTTCAGCTCAGCTCATGATCTCGGGGTACTGGGATTGAGCCCTGCATCGGGTTCTCTGCTCAGCAGGGAGCCTGATTCCCCCTCTCTCTCTGCCTGCTGCTCTGCCTACTTGTGATCTCTCTCTGCCAAATAAATAAAATCTTAAAAAAAAAAAAAGAAAAAGAAATCCTTATTAAATAAATAAATAAGTGGCCCAAAGAGAACCGACAGAAGTCCCAGCCTCAGCATATCTTAGCCAGATGTCCTGAGGATGAACTTATCTTGCTCCGTACGAACCCCCAAGCCCATCTGCACCGGACCCTTCTGTTCCAAACAATCCACCGCCACCAGTCTCTCTGACACCCTTGGGTCCAGAGAGTCCACCAGCACCCCCAGGCCCAAAGGATGATTTTCTCCAGGACCAGCAGCCAGACTGTGCCCCAGATGCAAGTGCCCTCCAGATGCTGGTATGGGAGGCACAGGAACCTGAAAAGGTGTGACAAAGACAGGATGGTCCAACCTGGACATTTCATGATGTACTGTCAACCTTTCTCCACCACTGACCTCCCTCAACTGGAAGCACAAAACCCCTTCTTACTCTGAAAAACCACAAGCTATGATAGACCTTATGGAATCCCTTTTCCAGACCCACTGGCCAGCCCGGGAACAGCCAACGGTTACTGTGCACCCTGTTCAACATGGAGGAAAGAAGAATAATTAGAGGAGCACAACAGTACCTAGAGGAATGCGCACCAGTGGGAGTTATCGACCGTGCTGCCTGGGCTAGAACAACAGCACCCGAGGAGCACCCCACATGGGGCTTCAACAAGGATGAAGGACAGGCCCACATCTGCTGATACCAAGCCCTCCTTCAGGGAACCCAAGCAGCAGCAAAGAAACCACAAACATGGCCAGGTATCCACAGTCACTCAACAACCAGGGGAGTCCCCTGGGGACTACTACGAAAGACTGTGTGAAGCCTATTAGGTGTACACTCCGTTCAGCCCAAAGGCAGGGAACAGCTGACAAATGGTAAACCCCTCCTTCATGGCTCAAGCCGCCCCAGACATCAGGAAGAAACTCCAGAAACTGGAAGGATTTGCAGGGATGAACATCACCCAGCTAACAGAGGTTGCTGATAACTTCTTCATGAACAGAGAGGGAGGCAGAAAAGAAAATGAAGAAAAAAGTCAGCTTCCTCTCCTCGTCCCTGAGGGAAAAGGGCAATGCAAAGGCGGGAAGCCTCCCACCACCAAAAGGGGGGAAGCCCAGAACCCCCTTGGCAAAAGACCAATGTGCCTGCTGTAAGGAAAAGGGACACTGAAAAAACAAATGTCCCGACAGAGGGAAGGCACCAAAGCCCAGCCACTACAAGGAAGAACCCCAAGAAGAGGACCTCATAGGCCTGGCAGAAGTAGGGAACTGGGCTATTTCTTCCTTGGCCCCCATGAGCCCACAGTCAGAATGAAGGTAGGGGGCCAATCAATGACTTTCATGGTTGACACTGGGACCAAACACTCTGTTGTCCCCTCCTTGGTGGCCCCCTTCGGCACAAGAACTACAACTATCCTTGTGGCCACCGAGATGAAAGAAATACAGCAACCCTCTGCCAAGCACAACAATGTGAACTCAGGGGTCACAAGGTCCGACATGAGTTCCTTTATTTGCCTGATTGCCCTATCTCCCTCCTGGGCAGAGACATAACTCTCTAAGCTCGGGGCTCAAATAACTTTTGAACCCACCGGGCATACTAGCCTCTGATTGAACCCAAGACAAGAAGAGGCGGGTCTTTGGTACTAGCGACCACTATGCCAAGAGAAGAAGAATGAAAGTTGTTTTGTGCTCAGGCACAAGCGAACAGCCTGCCGGAATTCAGACTTGCCTTTCCTACAGTATGGGCTGAGGACAACTCACCTGGACTAGCCCAGAATTGGGCCCCTATCATTGTTGAACTGATCCCGGGAGCCCAACCCCAAAGACAAAGGCAATATCCCCTTCCGCAAGAAGCTGAGATCAGCATCCAAGAACACCCAACCAAACTCAAAGGAGGCAGGCGTCCCGGTGAGTGTCAATCAGCCTGGAATACCCCGACTCTTGACAGTCAAGAAACCAGGAGTGGGATACCGACCAGTTCAGGACATGCGGGCCATCAAGAAGGTGACCATCTCTCTGCACCCCGTGGTCCCAAATCCATACACCCTCCTCAGCCAAATCCCAGGATCAGCCAGATGGTACACTTGCCTGGACCTGAAAGATGCCTTCTTCTGTCCCCGCTTAGCTCCCCAGAGCCAGCCACTAGTTGTCTTTGAATGGACTGAACCCGATGTGGGCCATCAGATGCAAATAACTTAGACACACCTCCCTAAGGGGCTCAAGAATTCACCAACCCCCTTTGGCGAAGTACTGATCACAGACCTCACCAGCTTCCCGAGAAAGGCCACACGGTATACCCTCCTCCAGTACATGGGTGACCTCCTTCTTGCCAGTGACACACAAGACTGTACTAAGAGCTTCTGACAGACTGGGGATACAGGGTCTCAGGGAAGAAAGCAGAGAACTGCCAAAGACAGATCCAATACCTTGGTTTCCCCCTCACCCAAGGGAAGAGAGAATTAGGGCCGGACAGAAAGAGAGTCATCATCTTTCTGCCTTGGCCATGGACAAAAAAAGTCCTACAGGAATTCCTGAGGGCTGCAGGATTCTGCCGCATCTGGATCCCTAGGTTCTCAGCAATAGCGAAACCTCTCTATGATCTTGTAGGAGGTCCAGATCGCAATCCCCCTGGCCGGACTGAGGAAGCAGAAGCTGCCTTCACTGAGATGAAGACTGCTCTGGAGCAGGCTCCAGCTCTGGCCCTACCAGATAGAGAAAAACCCTTCAAATCTCTTTGTACTTGAGAAAGAAAAGATAGCGCTCGGGGTACTCACCTAGACTGTTGGGCCCTGGCAACGGCCAGTTGCGTATCTGTCAAAGAAACTGGACCCCGTGGCAGCAGGATGGCCACTGTGTCTCAGGGCACTTGCAGCCACACTCCAACTCATCAAGGAGGCCAACAAGCTCACCCTGGGACAAAAATTTAAGGTCAAAGTCCCTCATGAACACACAGGGGCACTGCTTTCTTTCCAACTCTCGGCTAGCACAATACCAAGGGCCTCTCTGCCAAAACCCAACGGTCAGCCTCGAGACAGTAAGGACATTAAACCCAGCAACCTTTCTCCCCATGAAAGACGGGGAGCCAAACCGTGACTGATCCGAGGTAACTGATGAAGTCCATGCAAGCCATCCAGCTATGGATCAAGCCATAAAGAACCCAGAGCTCACACTATGCAGGGATGGAGGCTGTTACCTAAAAGAGGGTACCCAAAAAGTGGGTAATGCAGTGACCACAACCACTGAAGTCCTAGAAGCCCAGGCATTAACTGCTGGATGGTCAGCACAATGGGCTGAGCTGTATGCCTGAGTCCGAGCCCTCACCCTCAGGGAAGAAATCAAGTCAACATCTACACTGACTCCTCGTCTGCCTTCACTACTGTGCACATGCATGGGGCCATCTCTAAGGAAACAGGCCTCCTTACTGTCGCAGGGAAGCTATCAAAAACAAGGAGGAGATACTAAAGCTCCTTGAAGCTGTCTGGCTTCCAAAGGAAGCAGCAATCCTGCACTGTAAGGGACACCAGAAAGGAGATGACCCCAGAGCACGAGGAAATCGTCTGGCAGATGAAGCGGCCAAGACTGCAGCCAGTAGGGACAAGGTTCCTTCCCTCACGATGGCCCTGACACCCCTGGAAGAAGCCCCTCTGCCCACACTGAAAAAGAAAGAAAATGGGCCATGGCTGAGGGGCCACCCTGACTAAAAAGGGATGAGAGGTGATGCCAGACGGGTGTGTCTTCGTTCCAACAGCAACAGGAGGACATCTAGTGAAGGAGTCCCACCAACTCACTCATCTAGGAAAAACTGCAGTAGGGGCCCTCCTCAAGAAGCACTCTTACATCGGCGAGCTGCCGGCACTATGCCGAGCAACGAGTGAACGGCACTTAACGTGTGCTAAGAATAATGCTCGATCTACACCACGGCCCCCGCTGGGGTCCAGAGAATAGGACAACCCCCTCTGAAGATCTAGAAATAGAATTCACAGACATACAGCCCAGTGAGGGGTACAAATATCTCCTAGTGACAGCGTGCACATACTCTGGTTGCACTGAGGCCTTCCCAACCGGGACGGAACAGAGCCGGGAAGTAACCAGAGTCCTCCTGCAAGAGATTGTGCCCGGGTTCGGTCTGCCATTAACAATGCACAGTGACAAGGGACCCCCGTTTGCAGCAGATATTGTACAGACCTTAACCAAATCTCTCTACATCACCTGGAAGCTCCACATGGCTTACCGGCCTCAAAGCTCAAAGTAGAATGGATGAATCGTAGCCTCAGGGGAACCTTAGCAAAGTTCAGCCAGGTTACTAAATTTCCATGGCCAGATCTGCTACCCCAGCCCATCTAGGCACTCGCTGCATGCCTGCAGCAATAAACTTCTCCCCTTCCGAACTGGTATGGACAGCCTCCCCCGTGCCTAGAAGCCTTTCAGGGAACCTACATCAAATTGGAGGTAAGGAAATAGGGGAAAAGCTTCAGGCACTGGGGCCCAACCTAAATAAGCTACAGAAATATACCACCAAAAGGGCACCAGTTTCCTTAGGGTCTCAGGTACACTCACTCCAAACAGGAGACTCAGTTTGGGTCAAAGATTGGACAAAGGACACCCTCAAACCACAGTGGACAAGGCCCCACACTGTTGTTCTAATCACCCCTACTGTCCTCAAGGTCTCAGATGTCACCCCGTTGGTCCACCAATCCAGAGTAAAGAAGTCTCACCAGTCAGAAGAGGAATCACATCAGAAGAAAACTCAACCAGACCCTGTGGACCCGCTCTGGCTCCACCTTCAGCAAGACCTCACTGACTGATGGACATCTGTTCACCATGGTCCCTGCCTAACATCGGCACAATATCCCTCAGGAGTCAGGGCTTTAAGTCCATAGAAAACACTTACCAGGCAAGCCACTGCCCAGATATTAACCTCACAGGGCTATCAGTCCATAGTAGATTATAATGATAACCTGTAAACTAGGTGTTTAAAGAGTCATCAAAGGGGGGCAATGATAAGGGAAAATATGTGTTCTAAAATGGCCGACTAAGTCAGCAAAGGAGTCCTAGCCCCTGCCCCAGGGTTCTTCTGGGTTCTTCTCCCTAACCTAGTCCCACACATGCCAAAAGTACCAAGTATGCGGAAACGGAAGGGCATAAATTACCCCTTTGTCTGTGCTCAGGGCTCAAATCTTTGGAGATCATTCTACTCTGAGACCGCCGGTGTTAAACAAACCTCCAAAAAAAAAAAAAAACAAACCTCCAATCCTCCAAGGTCTCCGAGTGCTACTTGGTTCTTCTGCGAGGATCCAGTCCAGGTTCCGCAACAAAATACAACCAAAATCTAGTGTATGACTCTGGTCTATTCTCCTGTCTGATCATATTCACTTTATTGTTGTTACTGTTTTTCTTCTTTTTTTTTCCCCTTCTCTTCTCCCTTTTTTCCTTTTTTGTTTTGTTTTGTTAAAGTCTTTTTAAAATTTTCATCTTAACATTCTATCATTCCAATGTATTTAACTTTTGTATATATATGTTTTTCTTTCCTTATTATTTTGAGATGTAGTTTCTTCTAGCAAACTGACCATATAATACTCACAAGATAGTGTATTGCTCCGTTCTGTTCACCTGTTTATATCCCTTCCTTTGCTTTTGTTGTTTTTTTTTTCTTTATTGCTCTTTCTTGTCTTTTAATTTTCATTTTTACAGTTACAGTCTATCCTTCATTATATTTAATTTTATTTTTGTACATATGTAAGTTTTTCTTTAAAATTATGAGATCTAGTTTCCTAAAAAAAGAGACCAAAATACACACAGAATCCAGTGTACTGCTCTATTATGCTCATATTTCTGATTATAATCTCTTCCCCAGCCCCTCACCCTCTAGTTTTGGGTCTCATCTGATTTGTTGAGAACCTATTTCTCTGGGTTAGTTGTTGCCATTTTAGTATTTTGTCCTCTCGTTCATCTATTTTTCTCTGAACAGAATAACAAGAGAGAAAAACTCACCTCAAAAAAGGGAACAAAAGGGACGCCTGGGTGGCTCAGTTGGTTAAGCAGCTGCCTTCGGCTCAGGTCATGATCCCAGTGTCCTGGGATCGAGTCCCACATCGGGCTCCTTGCTCAGCCGGGAGCCTGCTTCTCCCTCTGCCTCTGCTGCCACTCTGTCTGCCTGTGCTCGCTTGCGCGCGCTCTCTCTCTCTGGCAAATAAATAGGTGAAATCTTTTTTAAAAAAAAAAAAGGAACAAAAGTGTGCCTGGGTAGCTCATTAAGTTAAGTATCTGCCTTCAGCTCAGGTCATGATCCCAGGATCCTGGGATCAAGCCCCGTGTCAGGCTCCTTGCCTGACGGGGAGCCTGCTTCTTCCTCACCCTCTCCCTCTGCCTGCAGCTCCCCCCGCTTGTGCTCTGTCAAGTAAATAAATTAAAAAAATAAAAAAGAAAGAGAACAAGAGGTAATACTGACTATCAGAGATCTACTCAGTATGGATGTTATATAAAATGTCAGAACTAGAGCTCAGAATAATGATTATATGGGCATGTGGATGGCTCAGTCAGTTGGGCATCTGCCCTCAGCTCAGGTCATGATCCCAGGGTCCTGGGATTGAGCCCCACATTGGGCTCTCTGCTCAGGGGGGATCCTGCTTCTCCTTCTGCCTGCTGCTCTGTCTACTTGTGCTCCCTCCCTCTCTATCAAATAAATAAATAAAATCTTAAAAAAAGAATGATGATTATAAAGAAACTAACTGGGCTTAAAAAGAGCATATAAGACACTAGAGAAGCCCTTCTGGAGAAATAAAAGAACTAAAATCTAACAAAGTCGAAATAAAAAAAAAGGGTACTATGAGCTGCAATAAAAAATGGAGGCTCTAACTGCTAGAATAAATGAGGCAGAAGAGAGAATTAGTGATACGGAAGACCAAATTATAGAGAATAAAGAAGCAGAGAAAAAGAGAGATAAACAACTACTGGATCATGAGGGAAGAACTCGAGAGATAAGTAATACCATAAAATTAAACAATGTTAGAATAATTGGGATCCCAGAAGAAAAGGAAAGGAGAGGGAGCAGAAAGTATATTGGAGCAAATTATAGGGGAGAACTTCCCTAATCTGGGGAAGGGAACAGGCTCAAAATCCAGGAGGCACACAGAATCCTCCTCAAAAATCAATAAAAACAGGTCAACACCCCAATATATAATAGTGAAACTTAAAAATCTCAGAGACAAAGAGAAAATCTGAAAGCAGCTAGGGACAAGAGGTCTACAAGGAGAGAAACATTAGATTGGCAGAAGACCAATCCACAGAGACCTGGCAGGCCAAAGAGGAATGGCATAATATATTCAGTGTGCTAAATGGGAAAAATATGCAGTTAAAAATACTATATACAGCTAGGATGTCATTCAAAATAGGACTGATAAAAAGCTTGCAGGACAAACACAAACTTAAAGAATTTGTGATCACCAAAATAGCCCTACAAGAAATATTAAAAGGGATCTTCTATGCAAAGAGAGAGCCCATAAGTAACATAGACCAGAAAGGAACATAGACCAGATCAATGAAACTAGGATCTTGTTCTTTGAAAGAGTAAGTAAGACCAATAAAACCCTGACCAGACTTACCAAAAAGAAAAGAGAAAGGACCCAAACAAATAAAATCATGAATGCAAGAGGAGAGATCCCAACTAATGCTGAAGAAATCCAAACAATTATAAGAATATATTATAAGCAACTATATGCCAACAAATTAAGCAATCTGGGAGAAATGGATACATTCCTAGAAACATAAAAAATACCAAAACTGAACCAGGAACAAACAGAAAACTGCAGAGACCCAAAACCAGCAATGAAATTGAAACAGAAACCAAAAATCTCCCAACAAGAGCCCAGGCCCAGATGGCTTCCCAGAGGAATTCTACCAAACTATTTTTTAAATTAATTTATTTTTTAAAGATTTTATTGTTTATTTATTTGACAGACACAAGGTCACAAGTAGGCAGAGAGAGAGGGAGAAGCCGGCTCTCCACCAAGCAGAGAACCCAATGTGGGGCTCGATCCCAGGACCCTGAGATCACGACCTGAGCCAAAGGCAGAGGCTTTAACCCACTGAGCCACCCAGGCGCCCCTCTATCAAACTTTTAAAGAAGAATACCTAGTCTTCTGAAGCTGTTTCAAAAAACAGAAATGGAAGGAAAACTTTCAAACTCTTTATATGAAGCCAGCATTACCTTGATCCCAAAACCAGACAAAGATCCCACCAAAAAGGAGAATTACAAACCAATATCCCTGATGAACATGGATGCAAAAATTCTCATCAAAATAGTAGCCAATAGGATCTAAGAGTATATTAAAAGGATCATTCACAAAAACCAAGTGGAATTTATTTCTGGGCCACAAGGGTTGGCTCAGTATCTGTAAATCAATCAATGTGATACACTGCATAAATCAAAGGACAAGAACTATATGATCCCCTCAACAGATGCAGAAAAAACATTTGACAAAGTACAGCATCCTTTATTGATTAAAATAGGAAACATACCTCAGTATCATAAAGCCATATATGAAAAACCCACAGTGAATATCATTCTCAATGGGGAAAAACTGAGAGCTTTTCCCCTACGGTCAGGAACACAGCAGGGATGTCCACTCTCACCTCTGCTCTTCAAGACAGTACTAGAAGCCATAGCCTCAGCAATCAGACAACAAAAAGAGATAAAAGGCATCTAAATTGGCAAAGAAGAAGTCAAACTCTCACTCTTTGCAGATAACATGATACTCTATGTGAAAACCCACAAGACTCCACCCCAAAATTGCAAGAACTCATACAGTAATTCAGCAAAGCAGCAGAATATAAAACCAATGCACAGAAATCAGTAGCTGTTACCAACAATGAGACAGAAGAGAGAGAAATTAAAGAGTCTATCCCATTTACAACTGCACCAAAACCCGTAAGATACCTAAGAATAAACCAAAGAGGCAAAGGATCTATACTCAGAAAACTACAGAACACTCATGAAAGAAACTGAGGAAAATACAAAGAAATGGAAAAACCTTATATGCTCCTGGAACATATACTGTTAAATGAACAGAACAAATTCTGCTAAAATGTCTATGCTATCTAGAGCAATCTTACATTCAATGCAACCCCTATCAAAATACCATCAACTTTTTTCACAGAGTTGGAACAAATAATCCTAAAATTTGTATGGAAACAGAGAAGATCCCAAATAGCCAGAGGGATGCTGAAAAAGAAAACCAAAACTGGTGGCATCACAATGCCAGACTTCAAGCTCTACTATAAAGCTGTCATCATCAAGATCAAGACAGTACGGTACTGGCACAAAAACAGACACACAGATCAATGGAACAGAATAGAGAACCCAGAAATGGACCCTTCACTCCATGGGCAACTAATCTTCGACAAAATAGGAAAGAATGTCCAATGGAAAAAAGACAGTCTCTTCAACAAATGGTGTTGGGAAAATGGGACAACCACATGCAGAAGAATGAAACTGGACCAATTCCTTTCACCATACACAAAAATAGATTCAAAATGGATGAAAGACCTAAATGTGAGACAGAAATCCATCAAAATCCTAGAGAACATAGGCAGCAAACTCTTCGACCCTGGCTGCAGCAACTTCTTGCTGGACATGTCTCCAAGGCAAGGGAAACAAAGGCAAATATGAACTATTGGGACTTTATCAAGATAAAAAGCTTTTGCATAGCAAAGGAAACAGACAACAAAAAACTGACAGAATGGGAGAATATATTTGCAAATGACAGATCAGATAAAGGGCTAGTATTCAAAATCATTAAAAAACTTATCAAACTCAACACCCAACGTACAAATAATCCAATCAAGAAATGCGCAGAAGACATGAACAGACATTTCTCCACAGAAGACATAAACAGCCAAGACACACGGAAAAATACTCCACATTACTCGGCAGCAGGGAAATACAAATCAAAACCACAATGAGAAACCATCTCACACCAGTCAGAATGGCAAAAATTAACAAGTGAAAAAAGGACAGTTGCTGGCAAGAATGCAGAGAAAGGGGAACCCTCCTACACTGCTGGGGAGAATGCAAGCTGGTATAGCCACTCTGGAAAACAGTATGGAGGTTCCTCAAAAAGTTGGAAATAGAGCTATCCTATGACCCAGCAATTGTCCTACTGGGTATTTACCCAAAAGATACAAATGTAGTGATCTGAAGGGGCATGTGTACCCAATGTTTATAGCAGCAATGTCCACAATAGCTAAACTATGGAAAGAGCCAAAATGTTCATCAACAGATGAATGGATAAAGAAGATGTGGTACACACACACACACACACACACACACACAATGGGATATCAGTCAGCCATCAAAAAATGAAAACTTGCCATTTGCAATGCAGTGGACAAAACTTGCCGTTTGCAATGCAGTGGACAAAACAATGCAGTGTTTATTATATAAAACTGATGAATCACAGAACTGTACCTCTGAAACCAATTAATACATTAAATGTTAATTAATTGAATTTTAATTAAAAATGTTTAAACACTGAAAAAAGAAAAAAGTGAATATATAAACAAATTGAGGTATATCCATAAAATGGAACACTATTCAATAAACGTGAATTTCTCACCATAAGTGAATCTCAAAATAATTATGTCAAGTGAAGAAAATCTAAACAAAAAGAGTACCTGTTATATGATTTTACCTATACAAAATGCAAACCAGTCAAAATGCCAGAAATGAGATGAATGGTTGCCTGGAAATGGAAGACAGTAAGCAGCTGGAGAGGGTAGGAGCAAAAGGGAATGATCACAAAGGGGCATAAGAAAACTTTTGCGGGTGATGGATATATTTAATATCTTGACTATGGTGACAGTCTCACAGTATATACATATATCAAAACTTAATTTTAAAAATGTACAATTTGTTATTTATATTTATATTCAATAAAGCTGTTTTTAAAAATAAACATTGTAAATTACAGGAAAAAAAATTTTCCTAAAAGTGAATTTTAGGTCCAAATGTCACAGTAAAGTTTTTCTTTAAAAAAAAAAAAATTTATGGAAGGGTACTTAATAACATCAGGAAATGTTTGTTACAGAAGTAGAAAATGCAGGGGTGCCTAAGTGGTTCAGTCAGTTAAGTGTCTGACTCTTGACTTCAGCTTACATCTTGGATCTCAGGGTCATGAGTTCAAGCACCATGCTGGGTTCTATGCTGGGCATGAAGCCTACTAACACAAACACAGACTACAAAATACTGCATTATATAATCCTTATTTTGTAAAAAGCCTATTTATATGCCTATATATGCATAGAAAAAAAAACAAAAGATAAACACTAAAATATTATATATGGAAGACAAGTGTGATTTTATCATTTGCTTGTACATTTCCTGTACATTTCTTATTTTACAACAAACATAAACTATATTTAAAACCACGGGAAAAATGTCAAGCCCACCTGAAGACCAATGGAGGAGATAAAAGGGTTCCTTCTGTCCTTTGCACATCAGAAAACAGTGACCAAATACAAAAGAAAATGAGACTGAAGTTAAGACTGGGGGCGCCTGGGTGGCTCAGTGGGTTAAGCCTCTGCTTTCAGCTCAGTTCATGATCTCAGGGTTCTGGGATCAAGTCCCGCATCAGGCTCTCTGCTCAACAGAGAGCCTGCTTCCTCCTCTCTGTCTGCTTGCCTCTCTGCCTACTTGTGATCTCTCTCTGTCAAATAAATAAAGTCTTTAAAAAAAAAAAAAAAAAGACTGAAGTTAAAGCCTCCACTTCAAGAAATAACCCAGAAGTCCTCAAATTCCATTCCTTTTCACACAAGTTTATGCAATACTCAAAAACATATTCAACAAAAACAACTGGTTGTTATTGGCCCCAAATCCACTCTACAAAATTACCATCTACGACATCACTTAAAGGCCTTATCAATGTAATCCGGTTTTATCTAAAACAGCACTATTCAGTTATTTAAGCATCTGCCTTCTGCTCAGGTCATGATCCCAGGCTCCTGGGATAGAGTCCAGCATTGGGCTCCTTGCTCAGCAGGGAGCCTGCTTCTCCCTCTCCCTTTGAATACAGCAGTATTTTAGCAAATGATCTTTTTCAAAATTAAATCTTATAGAACTCTGATATTTAAAAGACCGTCATTTTATTCATGCATATTAAAAATAAAAATTTTAATTCAGAGTATTTTATATCAAAGATATATGTCAGATCTTTATTTCCATTTTAGCTAATATGCTGGAGGTCTCTAATGTTTTAAAATACAGTTTACAGCCCATTTGGATATATTTATCTTTTATTGTGACTTAAAATAATTGAAGATATAGGTAAACAACATTCAAAACAAAATTCGGCAGAATCCTAAAGTATATCCCACTCAACAGTTTTGCAAAACTCGTCAATAATGATTATTTCAAGCTTATTAACATAGTATACAAAAGCTTTCACAATCTAAGTCCTCTTTACTCTTCCATTCTCATCTCTCACAACTCTATGATATATACTTGCACCCTAATAAAACTAAACTGCTTGTAGGTCACTGAACTCACATTTGCTCACCTCATATTGATCCCTCTGCCTAGAATGCAATCTCCTAATCTCACCTTTCACTCATTTTTAATATTCAACTCAGTCACTACTTCCTTCTGAAAGTCTTTTCTAGATGTTTCCCTTATTTTCTTCTAATCCATTCCGAGTTAAGAGTCATTGTGAGCTCTTCCATAATGCTATGTATTTATCCATATCAATTTATTTACTTCACTATATTCTAATCAGCCATTTGTATTCCGATCTCCTACACTAGGCTAAATCCTCCTTAAGAGCAAAGATTACGTCTTAGTCATCTTAATACCGCCAAACCTTACATAATAGCTGGTACATGTCAGGTAGTCAATAAACACATGTTGAATGAATATTAAGCATTCTTCCATTTAAGAAAAAGACAGTAAAAGCAAGAAATTGCACAGGTCTTGGGATTCCACAACCCCAAAAGCTTTATAATTTGATGCCTAAGGAAAATCACAGAATTTAACTCAACAAGTACATTTGGAGTAACTAATAAATGCCTAATAGTGTGCAAAGGATTAATGAGTGATATAAAGGAAGTATGGGTCAGGGTGCCAGGATGGCTCAGTCAGTTGAGTGTCTGCCTTTGGCTTGGGTCATGACCTCCAGGTCCTAGGATTAAGTCCCACAAGCAGGCTTCCTGCTCAGCAGGGAGTCTGTTTCTCCTCTCCCTTTGCCCCTCCCCCCAACTCGTGCTCCTTCTCTCTCTCAAAAAAAAAAAAAAAAAGGCAGTATAGGTCAAGTTTCATCCTCCAGAGAGAAGAGTTCCATACAGAATCATGAAAACCGACTTCCTGGGGCACCTGAATGGCTCAGTCAGTTAAGTGTCCCACCTGTGGTTTTGGCTCAGGTTATGATCTCGGGGTCATAAACTCACCCTGGAGTTGGGCTCTGTGCTCAGCAGGCAGTCAGCTTGAGATTCTCTCTCTCCCCGTTCCCTCTGTCCTTCCCCCACTCATATTTGCTCACACTCTCCCTCCTTCTCCTCTTTCTCTAGAATAAATAAATCTTAAAAAAAAAAAAAAAAAAAAAACCTCCTGCTTCCAGCATGAGAGAATGAGCAGGTTGATAAATACTCTTCACAAAAGAGTCAAACAACAACCATTTCATTGATGTGGAATTCAATCAAAGGCATTCAACAAACTGAAAAGTGTTTACTCATGAAACAACTGGGTAGGACATGAGTCTACAGCAGTCTTACCCTTGGCTACTCCCATCTCCCCCCACCTCTGTCAGTGTAGGAGTTTTAACAAGGGTAAGGCAAACAGGATCACCACTACTGGAGGATAATCTATTGATCTGATGCACCATGAGTTAAAGTGGAGATTTCTATGGTCACCTAACTGTGAGAGCCAGTGGCACCTTTAGCCTGAGTCTGTAGGACTCTATGTGGCAAGCAACAAACTAGCAGGCTAGCTGGGGATTTTACAGGAATTCTGGAGGTTGAGACAGCTGGGGGGGTGAGGTGGGGGGCAAGGGAGACTCAATAAAATATTTACTACTGCAGGTTACACTAAGACTGTATACTGGAGACTGAAGCAGGTCCATGCCACTCACACATCCTTGGCCAACAAAGCTATACATATGGCAAGAGAGGCTGGTGCAAAGTAAAAGCCAGGGCAAGCCTGAAAATGACTAGTGTCTGAATGCACTCTGTTACCCTCATTTAGATCCATCAGCAGTACTAGCCATATTAGTATTAAGCATTCGCTGTAATAGTCAAACTGAACACAACTTCTGACCAATCCTTGAACACTAAGGTATGCAGACACAGGAAGCCAGGTTTAAAAAAATAAATAAAACCAGCAGACATCAAGAATGACATAAAGTAGGGGCACCTGAGTGGCTCAGTCAGTTAAGCATCTGCCTTCAGCTCACTTACTTCATGATCCCAGGGTCCTGGATCAAGCCCTGCACCAGGCTCCCTGCTCAGTGGGGAAACTGCTTCTCCCTCTCCCTCTGCATCCAAATTCTTCAGAATAAATTCAATGAAATTCAATGAAAGTGCAAGAGTTATATATTGCAAACTAAAAAAAATTGAGAGAAATTAAAAACCTAAATAGAGAGACATAACATATTCATGAATTGGAAGACTCTTCAGTTAGCTATTTTTCCCACACTGATCTATGGATTCAATGCAAATCTTATCAAATCACAACAGATGTTTTTTGTAGAAACTGACAAGTGGGTCCTAAATTTTGTATGTAAATGGAAAGAATCTGGAATCACTTTTGAAAAAGTTGGAAAGATTTACACTACCTATTTTGGGTTTTTTTCTTTGAATTTTTATTTGTATTTATTTTTCTTAAGTAAATGTGGGGCTCGAACTCACAACCCCAAGATCAAGAGTCGCATGTTCCACTGAGCCAGCCAGACACCCTGAACTACCCATTTTGAAACTTACTATAACACTACAGTTATCAAGGCAGTGTGGTACTGGAGTAAAGATAGGAATCTAGATGAATAGAACAGGATTGAGACTATAAATAAACCCTTATGATATAAGCAACTGATTTTTTTAATAGAGATGCCAATAGAATTCAAGGGAAAAAGAACAGTCTTTTCAATAATGGTAGGGCAATTTGATGTCCAGTTGGTATAAAAAAAATTTTTTTTAAACTTTAGGGTGACTGGGTGACTCAATCAGTTAAGCATCTGCCTTCAGCTCAGGTCATGATTCTGGGGTCCTGGGATTGAGCCCCAGGTAGGGCTCCCTGCTCAGTGAGGAATCTGCTTCTTCTCCCTCTCCTTCCCCCACTTGTGTGCATGGATGCACGCACACTTGTTCTCCCTTTCAAATACATAAAATTAAAAAAAAAAAAATGTTTAAAACTTCGACCATACACAAATGTTAATTCAATATGGATCTAAATGAAGGAGCTAAAATTAAATAGAGGAGAAAATCTTTGTGATCTTGGATCAGGCAAAAAGTTCTTTAAACACATCATCAAAATCCTAAGCCCAAAAAGGAAAAACTTATAAACTATACTTCATCAAAAACCTCTGTACTTCAAAGACACAAGTATAAGAAAAAGTAAGCCACAGACCGGGAGAAAATCTTTGCAAATATATCTCTAATAAAAGACTTTAACACAGAATATATAAAGATCTTTTACAACTCAATAATAAAACAAAAAAAAACAGAGGTTAAAAATGGGCAAAAGATTTGAATAGAATTCCACCAAAGATGACTTATAAAAGGCTAATAATAAGCACAGAAAATGCAACATCATTTATACTTAGGGAAATGCAAATTAAAATCACAAGTAGAGTTTTGGGAGCCCCCAACCCCCATGTTGTTCAAAGGTCAACCATAGATTCTTCCTCTATATTACGATGCTAACCAAAGACTTGACCTGTATCACCATTTCCAAGTTCACATCTCTGTAGAGAGTATCTTTGTATAGATGAGTTTACATTTATAGTGCTACACAACGTTTCTTGACTAACAATTTTTGTTTAATCAAAAAACTAAAGGTGATAAGCATTCCTCTCTTGGCTTCCAGGATTCTACCCTTTCCTGGTTTTCCTCCATACTCTCTCTCTCCACCTACCCATTACATGTGATGTTCACCAGCCCTCTTCTGATTCCACACATCCTCTTTAGCAATCCCACCTACACCCAGGATCTGAATTACCAGTATTGCTCATGACTTCTGATTCTCTCTCTCTCCAATTCAGAGAAACTTCTCCCCAATTTTACTTGATTCATTAACTCCCTCCTGGTTAGGTTTAATACTTATCTGTATACACTCAGATTACACTTACATACTTCTAATCTGACATTTCCTTAATTATAATGTATTCTCTCTGCAGTTCTAGGTCAGGTGTCCTTCCAACATGCCACCAATTACACTCTCATTTATCTTTATAGCACCTTCGATTTATATTACAAATAACTACATATAAATTTTAAATAACCATTCATTTTCTCCCACCAGGCACTGCTTGAGACTTGGCACTATGTCTTAGTAACAATCTTCCCAGTACCTAGTATAGTGCAAGACCCATGACAGGCACTCAAATACTGACTAAACCAATAAACAGAAGAAATTAAACGTGCTTTAAATTGTAAACATATAGGGCACTTGGGTAGCTCATTTGGTCAAGTGTGCGACTCTTGGTTTTGGCTCAGGTTGTGATCTCAGGGTCATGAGACTGAACCCCATGTTGGACTCTGCACTCAGCACGGAGTCTACTTAAGGCTCTCTTTCCCTCACCCTCTGCCACTTCTCCCCCATGTACACATGCACTTGCACTATCCAAAATAAACCTTTAAAAATTTAATGAAAAATAAATTGTAAACACACTACCTCTGAAAAAAACTTCCGGTAATTTATTTTTTCTAAAGAGAAAATGGGCCAAAAAAGGTTAAGTGACTAACTCAGTCAAGTCTTCATCTCCTGAATCTTCCCCCAAAATCATAATGCCTACTAGTTCATGCTTACTGATCTAAGCTTCCCATTAACCTCCAAAAGTAACATAAAAATATTATTTGGAGAAGAACCATTTCAAATGCATCCACCCCAGCTTTTGCTGGCTTTGTCGGCTGTAGGTAACTCAGATATTAATTATTACTTAATAGTTGTTCTGTTCAACATAGACTAATCTTTAATTTAACCAGTCTTTTCACATATCCTTCATATATAATTCAATATATATCACACATCTGTATGTGAAAAATAAGTGCAAGTTACAATTTGTCAGCACTCCAAAAATATCTAATTATATTGTATGCTCTTTAAGTTTAACAATATCTCAAGTGTCTGCCTTAAACCAAAATGTGATTCAGAGGTGAAAAACATATTGAACGTGAATGCTAAAGATAAAGCACTTCAACTTAGCAGGAAAATCCCTATAGTCCATTGCTAACGTTTTCAGTGGTTGCTATGTTATCCTGCAATTGTGTTACTGGGCAACAACTCAGAAGCTAGGATAGCAAGCTTACTAAAAAACAAATGACTCAAACCAGGATTTATAAAAATACTGAGACTCTACTTGTTTATACCTTTAAATGAAACAATTCCTGTCATAAGCATCAGACATAGGATATACAGCAAGACTACAAAAATTACCCAGAATTTATTTAAAGACATATTTGGGAAGTGACAGGCACATTCCAAAATGAAATGGATAGGTTTAGGTTCTTCCCATCTCTATGAATTTTAGTGCAAAAGAAATTTAAAGTTATAATATACAGAAAACAAGTAACTGGGCACATCCTGCTTTCTTAATTTCTTTACTACTGGATTATATCTCAGTTACTTTAAATTAAAAAAAAAAAAAAAAAGCTGGACTAGCTAGACTATACAGCCTGTGATCTCTCCATGACCTACAGAGGCAGCCTCAATGGAAAAACATAAAAATTAAGATAACTGTTACTTTATGAGGGCCAAATAAAAGTACTGATATAATTCATAAATAAGACCTGACCAGGAAAAAAGTAAAATGGAATAGAGTAAAATGGAGAGATAGGGAGAAAGGGATTATATAAGAGAGGTAGAGGGAGGAGAGAGTTGGGGAAGTGTTTTTAAAATCAAGATTCTACTAAGGAAGAACCAGGAAACTGACCAAACTCCCCAAGCCCACTTGAGAGTAATGCCAACATTCCTGAGAGAGTTCTTACTGCTGATATTGTCATGGGAAATTCTCAAATATCACACTTTCTAGGAATACAATCTTTCCTTCCAATTCCCATGAATTCATGCTCTTTAATTCCCTTTCTTGTGATTTACAGTTGCCCTTCCTCTCTCAGCTACTCTCTCAAAGATTGTCTTTCACTTCTACTACACTATAAAAGGGGGGAAAAAAGTACAAATGCACATTCCTCATCTCTAAGAAACATTTATTCAGCAACTTCTATTTGGAAGATACTAAGGATACACCTCAGTGAGATCTGGTATCCTGCCCTTAAGGAGCTTACAATCTAATTAGGAAGGTAAGGCATATATATCCAAAATGATAAAATGCAATATAAAGTATCAGATGAGAATGGCTAATAAAAACATCCTATATAATTTCAGAGAAGAAAGAGTTCAGAACGTGTTACCCTAAAATATTCCACTTTGGTGTATTATTTTGAGTTAAAAAAACTTAACAAAACAGCAGATGCAAGAGAGGCACTCTGACCCTTCTTTTTCTTCCTGAAAATAGAAAATAAAAATCCCAGAAGAAAAAAACTCTGTACCAGAAGTGAAGAAGACATTCTTATCACCAGAGATCGGGAATCAAAGCCAAGAAATATGTACAAACAAGCCTTATTAAACTAATCTTTATCTTCCTAGTCATTTCCCCACAATTCATGACTCAGCACAAAACCCTTTGTCTTTTTTACACAAATTTATTGTTTCTTTATCTAAAAGATATAAAAGCTTTCTACTCAGGGCACCTAGGTGGCTCAGTGGGTTCAGCCTCTGCCTTCAGCTCAGGTCATGATCTCAGGGTCCTGGGATGGAGCCCCGCATCGGGCTCTCTGCTCAGTAGGGAGCCTGCCCCCTACCCCCACCGCTCTCTGCCTACTTGTGTTCTCTCTCTCAGTCAAATAAATAAATAAATTCTTTAAAAATAAAAAAAAGCTTTCTGCTCTGGTTGCTTCAAGTCTTCTTTCTCCTGTGAAGGCCCCCAAGTACACATAAAAATTTTTTTAAACTTGTATGCTTTCCTCTGTTAATCTGTTTTATGTCAATTTAACTCTTAGGCCAGCTAGAGACTCTAAGAGTAGAGAACTTTTCCTCCCCGGCAGAGATTACAGTGGAGCTGAACTTCATAGAAAAGAAACAATTCAGATTTTAGGAAAGAAGGAAAGAAATCAGGACGGTAGGCAGAATGACACAAAGGCTTGGAAGAAAGGAAGAAAGCACAGAGGAGTTTTAGAGGATAGTGAGGAAATCATTCTGGCCACAGTTTTTCTATGAAGAACATGAACATGAAATGGCAGACTGAGAGGAAATTTTGAAGAGTTCAGATTAAGAAATGTGAACTTTAGGTAGAAAAAAGTACTTCAGGAAATTTTTTACAAATGTACATACACACATGCCCTAAAAGTACACACAGATTAGACAATTTGACAAAATCACTGAACTTAATACATTATGTATGACAAAATTAAAATAAAATTCAATTACTTTAGACAGAGATAGTACCTAGAAAACACACAAAGAATTCTGACAATTAACTAATCTTTCCGTTAAGATTTCATTCTTCTAAACTTCTTGAATCAGAACTTCCATGTTACAAAATATTGACTTCTGATTACTAAGAACTTTATTATACAACATGAGTCATTCTTGATTTTTCTTCTCTGCTTGTCTTGCCCAACTCTTGAATATTTCATTACTTCAACACCAGCATATGGAAAAGAAAAAGGGGGAGGAAACTATAATGAAGTCAACAGATTTTTGCAATGTAGTAAGACATGCAACTTCAAGTTCCAATTCCCATTACCAATGGTTTGATTTCAAAGAAGTCATTCAGTCTCATAGTGTCTCAGATGTTCTCACTTCCTTTCTTACATACTTGAAAGTTTATAGAGCTCAAAAAAATCATGAAAAAGTGCTCTGAAAACTACTGCCATACAGTCATACAAATTTTATCAATAAGGATTCAATGAGCAGAGAAAGAGTAAGGTTATTGGCTTGACCAAGGCTTAAAAGCCACTTGCAGATTGTGTTTCAATCTCCCAACACACTATGCCCTAAATTGGTATGATCTTATTATTTGAAAAATTCCTGAATATAGCCTGCACACTTCATCTGGTTAGAAAATATTCAAAAGAAAGAATACCGGACATACACTGTCCTATATAACCAAAGGGTAACTCAAAGCCACTTGCCACTCTGAAGAGTCCTGTATGACACGAATATTCAAAATATTCTAGTAATTCCACACAAAATGATTTTGAAATCAAAACTCCGTACAGAAGGTGCGTATTAACTAAAACCACCTACAGGCTAAACCCATGAATTTACAGAATTCTGAATCCGGTTAATTGCAGGATAGTTACATTTAATTATATTCTAGCTGAGTATTGGACTTGTTTACGGAGACGTTGCTTGGTGACAGAAGCACTGCTTGAACAACCTACTCAGTTTTAGATCTCAAGTATTCTCTGCTCAGAGCCTAAACACTACCAACTGTAACATATATAAGAAATTAAGAACAAGTTTCCTGTCATCCTAGACACCTCTGAGACTTCACGGAGACAGCTTCACAACCAAAACAGCTTTACAAGTAACGTAACTGTAACTCAAGGCTTTAAAAATACTTGGCAGTGGGCATTTTTAAGAGCTAAGTGCCCATTTATTACGGTCAAAAGCTGGTAAGGATTTTTCGAAATGTCCATTTAAGCCAGGCATTCATTTACTCCGTCTAGACCTTATCTCTGGAATTAAAATTGTCTGCGGGGTCTTGGAAAACGGTAGCATAGTTTTTTCATCACAAATGAAACTGGTGGTACCACACGTTCAGCCACTTACACAAGCGCCGCGCTAGAGTGCATCCAAAAACACCCAAAAGGGGCGCCTGGCTGGCTCAGGTCCAAGAGCACGCGGCTCTCAATCTCCGGGTGGTGAGTTCGAGTCCCGCACTGGGTGTAGCGATTACTTACATACGTACATAAACTTAAGAAACAAAGGAGAAGAAAAAAAAAAAAAGTCCCTAAGAAGTTTCACGTGCACTTAACTCGCCACAAGAACAGGTCTCAGAGCCTCCATTTCTAACACCCGCTCCAATTACTTTACAGGAAAAGTAACAACAAAACATTCAAAGCCAAGTTGTTTAGAAAAGGGGAGCATCCCAAAAACTACGGACCAGACAGCGTCCCCACAAAAAGAGGTTACGTACCAGACTCCCACACAGTCCTTGCGACTTGCGCGCGTAAAACTTAACAGCGCCCGGTGCTGTGGCCGCGCTCGCCACCTGGGAACACCGGCACAGCTCCGAACACCGGCACAGCTCCAACCACCGGCACCCGCTCGACTCTCCTCGCCCCGGCATTGGGGCTAAGGGGTGCAGTTCCACACGCGGGGTGGGCCCGACGGGCAGCCGCTCGCGGCGCAGGCTGAAGAGGACGAGCAGGGAAAGGAGGGCCGAGCGCGCCCCTCGACTCCCACTCCAGGGAAGAAGGTGAGGTTTCCCAGGAGAGCTCCGAGGACGGAAAGGGCGGCGGTGGAGAGAAGAGCTTCGCTCGCCCGGGTGGACGGGCTGTCTCCGGGTAGCGAGGCAGCCCGGTAGCTGCCGACCGGTCAACACGCCACCCTCAGCCCGCCGCCCGCCGCCCGTCCAGCCCTGCGGAGCGCGTCGGTCCCGAGTCCTGAGGGCGCACGAGCCAGGAAGTCCCGCCCCTACGCCGACGTCACCCGCGCCGCGGACGCTGGCCCCAGTCGGCAGCCGTTAGAGGGAGGAGACGAGCCGAGTTCGAGCGGGAGCGACGGCCGGCCCCGGCGGGAACGCCGGGTGGAGGTAGCGCTACGACGGAGCGCCGGGGGGCCACAGAGATCCCTCCAGCCGAGAGCGGGCACGTGCTTCAACCAGCCGGACTGAAGTGCGTGGTTGAGCGGAGCCGGTCTCCCTCGCCTCCTCGCAGCGCTAGGTTTCTAGGGGATTTTCCCCCTTTTCGCGCTTCCCTTTGCCGGCTCTTCGCCCAGAGCAGGAGGTCCTGCCTCTGCCTTCGTCCCCGATCGTGCACACTTAATGATTCTGGAGTCGCCTGCCTGCCACGTCAGCCTGGGAGCAGGAGCTCCCGAGCGGCCAGTCCGCTCAGCTTTCCTGGAGGAACCGGCCGGGTCAGCCCCAGGGCCGGGGATGAATTCTTCCCCGCCCCCCGCATCCTGATCCAGAGTCAGGGTGCCCACTGGGGATAACATTGTGAGCTCTTTATCTTGAGGTTGCAAACTAAAGTTGGAAGAGAAGGTTCTAGTTTTTGAGAGCGTCGGTTCTATGCCAAGGGCTGAAATAAGGTAGTTTCAGTCTCTACAAATATGTAGTGGAAGAAACAGGCGCTCTTCCTTTCCCACGTTTGCTCAGTGACCTGGTTTGGGGTGGCGGTTCTCCTGCATTGTAAAGCACAGCCGTTATTGGAATAGGCTGTAGCCGTTATTGGAAAGGCAACTGAGATAGGACCTTTTTGGGGGGACCATCTTTTTTTTTTGAAATGGGGAAAGAGGAGCCATTCTACGAGAGGTTGCGCTGGCTAATGGAGTGTCAGCACATGGATTACAAAGTTGTGGGATACAGTATCAGTGAACAGAACATAGAATCCAGAAACAAACTGCTGTACCTTGTACAAGTGTTTAATAATACGAGCTCACATTTGCTGAGCATTTAGGTATCAAGTACAAGAGGCCCTTTTCAGGTTATATTAGTTAACACTACGCCAGGTGCAATTATCTGACTTTAGAACATTACCCAGAACCATTACTGGTAAATATTGACGCCAGGAAACCTGGACTCCAGAAGTCTTCTTGGTGGTCATCAGTAAACTATATGCTATAAATCACTGCTAAGTGGGGAAAAGATTATCTGAGAAATAACACCAATGGAGACAGGCCTTCTATTTCCTTTCTCAAATAAATACCAGATGAATCAAAAATTTAAAGAAATGTAAAGAATGAAGCCATAAAAAAACACTATAAGAAAATCAAGGAGAGTATTTGTATAATCTTGAGGTGAGAAAAGCCTTTGCTAACTATGAAACAAAAAACGGAAATCATAACAGAAAAAATTGGATGAAGAACAGAACAGCCTTTGCTAACTATGAAACAACAGAAATCATAACAGAAAAAATAACATGAAGATGACAATCTGTATACAAGTTGTAATCTTCTATACACAAATAATGAACCACTAGAAAATACATTTGTATCATGCGGAAAAAGAAGGAAAAATACTCAATATACAAAGAGCTCATAGAATATCAATTTTAAGGGGTGCCTGGGTGGTGCAGTCAGTTAAGCATCCAACTCTTGGTTTCAGCTCAGGTTGTGATCTCAGGGTTGTGAAATTGAGCCTTTCAGTGGGCTCTGTGTTCAGTGCAGAGTCTGCTTAACACTCCCTCCCCCTCTTCCCTCTCCTTCTCACCCCCACATGATTGCATGCATGTGTGCTGTCTCCAATCTTTAATTTTTAAAAAAGTATCAGTTTTCAAAACACCACAAAAAAATTACCAAAGGAAAGCAATAGGACATATTTAAATCAAGAAAAACAAACATCTAATTAAATAAAAAAGATGTTCTACATTCCAAACAGATCCTTTTTGTTGCTCCGCATATATAGGGATATGGGGTTGCAACTACTATTGTGCACTATTGGTGTTAAGGTTGAAATTGGGACAGTCTTAATTACCAAAATTTCATTAGCCTTTGCCCCAAAATCTCATTTCCTAGTCCATTCAGTCTAAGGAAAACATTCATATGGATGTTCCTCACTCCCTTTTTGTAATAAGTGTTTTTGGAAACAATATTAAGTGCCATCACTAGGATGCTAGTTAAATTACCGTGCATGTGCACAATGGAATACCCTTACGCTATTAACATGATGAATCTTTATTTACATGAAAATATGTTCATAGCATATAGGCCCTCCCATAAAAGTAGACTATAAATCAGCAGGAACAGCGTCTTCTTGACATGAATATATATGTGTGTATAAATGTACAAAAAGATCTGGAGAGATGTTGGCCAAAAAACAAGTGATTTTTATTTTGTCTTTTGGATTTTTTTTATCTCGTTTGAATTTTTTTATAATGTCTATCATTTTTACAAAAAAAAAACTTTTATTTTTAATTAAAGCCAGTGAAAGGGGAGCCAGTTGACGGTAGACGCCCATAATTAGATGACCAATGTGAAATAATTATATCTGAGAGCTAAATCCTCAGCTTTTTAAGTATCCATACATTTGATGATATTAATTTACCTCAAGTTGGCAAATGTAACTCATCACTTGGACGTGATGATTCCGACTTCTTAAATTGGCCACTGTATCCATCCTATATTTTTGTTTCTGTGTACCTCTCATGGTATTTGTCATACTGAATTATAATTCCTTCTTTCTCTCACTAAACTATTTGCTCCTACAATATGTATCCTTTTCTGCCATATGTTATATATTTGTTTTCCCCGATGCATTATTTGTCATCTATTTTATTTTTATGCAGAAATTTTACTTTTAAAGCAGTCAAATGCTAATGAATTATACAGATAATATTAAGGGTTAGTTCAACCTTATGCCAATAAATTTGACAACTTAAGTGAAATGAACAAATTCCTAAAAAAATAAAAAGAACCGACACAAGAAGAAAAAGAAAAGCTAAATGGACCGATATCTATTAAAGAAATTGAATTTCTAATCAAAAACTTTCCTACAAAGATAACTCCAGGGCCAGATGACTTCACCAGTAAATTTATCAGACTTTTAAAGAAGATAAAATACTAATCCTATATATTTCAGAGAATAAAGCAGGAATGAGCACTTCCAAACTCATTTTATGAAGTCAATATAATCCTGGTATCAAAACTTGACCAGGACATTCTACAAAATAATTACAAACCAATAACCCTTATGAATATAGATGATAAAATGCTTAATTAAATATTGGCAAATTGAACCTTGCAATATAAAGGATATGATGCTAAGGAAGGTGTGGTTTAACACTGAAAAGTCAGTGTAATTCACCACACTAACAAAATGGAAGAGAAAAATAAAACAATGGTCTCAGTAGTTGCAGGAAAAGCATCTGACAAAATTCAACCCCATTCACTTAAAAAAAAAATTTAAGCAAGTTAAGTATAGAAGGGAACTTCCTTAGTATAACAATCATCTTTGAAAAATGTAGTGGTGAAATATTAAATCTTTTCCCCCTAAGTTCAGGAACAATGTAAGATTCTAAGAAGGTTGCTCTCACCACCTCTATTCAGGGGTATGTTGAAGGTCTTAATCAATGTAAAAATGTAACAAAACATTGATGTAGTCAATGGAACAATAATAAAATGCATAAAGATTGGAAAAACTTGGACTTTATTTCAAAATTTACAACAAAACTACAGTAATCAACACAGCTGTACTGCCAAAAACATACATATAATACAATATAATATAAAATACATATGCATATATATACATATACATATATATAATATACATATACATATATATACATATAATATACATATACATACAATTCAGAGTCCGTAAATAATACCTTTACATTTATGGTCAATTGACTTTGACAAAGGTGCCAAGACAATTCCATAGGACAAAGAATAGTCCTCTCATAAAGTTATGCTGGGAAAACATGGAAAAGAATGAACTTGGACCCCTATACATAATACAAATGTTAAGATGAAGCAAAGATCTCAACGTAAGAACTAAAACTAAAACTCAGAAAAAAGCATAGCCATAAATCTTCATGGCATAACAATGGTTTCTTAGATGTGACAAGAAGAGCACAAGCAACCAAAGGAAAAAAAAATTATACTTTATCAAAATTTAAAAATTTTGTGCTTCAAAGAACACTATCAAGAAAGTGAAAAAAACATATCTCCTGGTGTGCCTCTCAAGCCAAGCCTTGCCCCCACACCTGCCCGGCTACCAATGAAGTGTAAACACCATATGTGGAAGAAGATTCCATAAGTTGGCTGATACCAAGATATTTCTGAGTAATCGGTATGTGACAACTGTGTGACTGAGGAGGTAGGGATCCAGGTTTCCCAGCAGAACACCAAGGACTTCTTTTGCGTTCTGAACCTTAAGAAGAAATGTGGTATCTCACAGCCCAAGGCTCTGGCAGTGCCGGGATGTCCACGGCCTCTGCCTTATTTTGCTAGTAAATTCTGCGTCAGTGTGACTGATGCATCCAGAAGATGCTATGGCTTCCTCAAAAGTCTGGGGGTGTGCACTGTCTTTGATAGGATAGCTGGGGATTTCAGCTTCCTGGAGAGTCAGAAAGAACCTGTGCCTCAATACCACTAGCACAGTGAGGAAGAGCCAGTGTTCCCCAAGCTCACCTCCACCTATCCCGGCTGGGTTCCCTACTTGGAACGTGTGCTGGGCCACCCTGTCACCCCACCACCACCACCACCTCTATACCACCAAGTCTTCCCAGCAGATCATGACCTCTCTGGTGAAAGATTACTTCACCAGACAGCAGAACTTGTCTTCAGACAAGATTTTCCACATTATTATGGTCTCTGTTATGATAATAAGCTGAAGGCCCTTCGAGAAGATTTTCCCATAGCATCCCATGGTTCCTGGGGTACTGACTGAGTGCGTATTAATCTCAGGTGAAATTGTTCAGATAATGGAGCAAAGTGACCTCTGGTGAAATGACACTGCCACGTATACCCCGTTTTCAGGCCTGTAGGAGAAGGTGAGGCACTGACACCATGATGGAGCTGGGACCAGCAGGTATCTGGCGCACAGCTTCAGACCTGTGGCCCAGCAGCTGTTTCATAAGGATGTGAGGGAGGTCACCTGCTGCACCCTGAGGAGAAAAGACTTCCAGGAGGTCACCGCTGAAAAGAATGGGGAGGTTCTGTTATGCTTTGCTGCTGGGTACTGCTTTCGAAACATCCAGGATATGGTTCTGGAGCTGGAGAAGGGCAAGTTGCCATGCCACTTGGTGGAAGTGCTTGCCTGGACCAGTGGATGTTTAAATGACAGAGGCCCAGCCTAGACCAAGGATGGGCATGCAGACAAGGTGCTGCTGTGGCAGATGGAAGGCATCAACGCTGACCTCGCCACGCAGCCCCTATACCAGCGCCCACGTGCAGGAGCTATACCAGGAGCACCTGAACAGGGCCAACTCCCCTGGAACCCAGGAAGCCCTGCACACAATGTACCAGGACCCAGGGCTCTCTGCCGTCACTGGAGACATCAAGAGCTAAAGGTCAAAAAGGCTGGGAGGCAGGTCCTATCAGCTGCCCAAGGAGGGAGGAAGAGCTGAGTGTGGGCATCAAAGACCCAGGAGGAAAACCACTCAGCTTCTCAGTTATCACTTTTGTTTTTTCAGAATTCTCTACCCCCTAATTGTTGGTGGCTCCCTCAGTCAGTTTGATTTGGTGCTATCTTTGTAATAATGTGTGACTAGAATATTTTAATAAGAGAAGGACTGCCCCAAGTTAAGTATCCTTTTAGCTTAAAACCAAAAAATAGGGCACCTGGGTGGCTCAGTCGTTAAACATCTGCCTTTGGCTCAAGTCATGATCCCAGGGTCCTGGGATCAAGCCCCACATGGGGCTCTCTGCTCCGTGGGAAGCCTGCTTCTCCCTCTCCCATTTTCCCTGCTTGTGTTCCCTCTCTCGCTGTGTCTCTCTCCAAGTAAATCTTAAAAAAAATAAAAAAATAAAAAATATCCTGAAGGAAAAGAATAAATGTAGATTACTATCTTTTAGACTAAAAAAAAAAAAATCCCAAAAATGTCCTGTGAGAAGATAAGACCCCAGAAGTTCAGATTCATGTACCTCAGATTTGATGTGGAAATTAAGATAGGATGCAAGCAGGCTGCAGGGTTTGTGGGGTCACACTCCACAGTCTACCTGATCTGGCTCTAATTTTTACCCACTTACATCATTGCTGAAAATGTTTTTGCTAGAACATGAATAAATTGCAACCTTTGGGAATCCGGGGCTCATATACAAATCTGGATTTCCAGCTTTTCGGACAACAGTGGGCCACATTCCTCAGTGCTGTGGTTGCCAGAGTACAGTAGCAGCCTTCTCCTGGGACTAGCCCTCTAACTAGGGGACCCTGTGGGTATTTGTGGGTTGGGCCTCATACTCATACTTTTATATTCAGCCTTATGGTGAACCCACCTTGAGGCGGCGAAGGTTTGGCAAGGGTGACAGGTATCACCGACAGAAGCATGTAGGGTAGAGATGGGCTGCCCTGCTTAGGCCAGGCTGTGGGTTCAGGAAGGAGTTACCTTAATTCCTCCCCAGTGGGGTTAGCAGCAAAAGACCCTCCTGATCTGCTGTTGTCCTGCCTCCTCCCTACCTGGGTTTCTTGAGGGACCCTCTCATCCTGCAGCCTGCACCGCTCCTGTGAGCGCACCACAAAGAGAAGGGACTAGCAAGCAGCCAGAAATCTACAGAATCATGGCACTCCACATCAGGACTCATCCTTGAAATGAATGACATCCTTGAAATGGCCTGGTGTTGGGTTTTCAAAGCACTTGGATTTTGTTAACATAAACGATGATGTCCTTAAGCCCTCCATGTTCTAAAGCCTTAGCAGCCTCAGTTTCTTTCATCCTATTCTGTACCATGTTGTACCCATATACCTATCCAAGCTGATAGCTAGATATTGTGTAAAGTTGTATGTTTTGGGGACACTTGGCTGGCTCAGAAGAGCATGAGACTCTTCATCCTGGGGTCATGAGTTCAAGCCCCACATTAGTGTAGAGATTACTTAAATAAAAGCTTTTTTTAAAAAATTGTATATTTTTTTCCTTTCGATCTGTTCACAGATTTCATCCTCTGTAGAAACTCATATGAAATAAACAGGAATAACGTAGGGAGAAGAAAGAAAGTGAAAAGACAACCTATAGAATGGGGGAGAATATTTGAAAATCACATCTGATAAGAACTTGTATTCAAAATATATCAAGAATTCTTACAATTCAACAATAAAAAGAAAAGCTAATTTAAAAATGGATGAAGGATTTGAACAGAGACTTCTCCAAAGAAGATATACAAAGAGCCAATAAGCACATGAGAAGGTGATCAACATCATTTGTCATTAGGAAAATGTAGATCAAAACCATGATGAGATACCACTTATACCCACTAGCATGGTGTGGACATTAACAAGCATTAGTGAGAATGTGGAGAAATAGGAACCCTCATACCCCAGTGGTGGGAATGTACAATGGTACTTTGGGAATCACTTGGCATTTTCTCAAGAGGTTAAAATATAGTTACCATATGACCCAGAAATTCCTAGATACATACCCAAGTGAATTGGAAACCTATTATCACACAAAAATGTGGATACAAGTGTTCATAGCAGCACTATTCATAATAACTAAAAGGTAGAAACAACCCAAATCACCATCAACTAATGAGTAAATAAACAAAATGTGGTATATCTATACAATGGAATATGATTCAGCCATAAAACTGAAAAGTACTTGGGCGCCTGGGTGGCTCAGTGGTTAAGCCGCTGCCTTCTGCTCAGGTCATGATCTCAGGGTCCTGGGATCGAGGCCCACATCGGGCTCTCTGCTCAGCAGGGAGCCTGCTTCCTCCTCTCTCTCTGCCTGCCTCTCTGCCTGCTTGTGATCTCGCTCTGTCAAATTAATAAATAAAATCTTTAAAAAAAAAACAAAAACAAAAACTGAAAAGTACTGATTCATGCTACCACCTGGATAAACCTTGAACACATTATATGCTAAGTGAAAGCTACGCGTTACGTGATTCCATTTATATGAACTGTCCAGAATAGGAAAATCCATAGGGATTAAGAAAATAGATTAGTAGTTGTCAGGGGCTGGGGCTGGGGATAATGGGGAATAACTGTTAATGAATACAGGGTTTATATTTGGAGTGATAAAAATATTTTGGAATCAGATAGTGATGAGGTTGCACAGCCTTGAAAATATACTAAAAGCCACTGAATTATTCACTTGTAAAGTGAATTTTATGGTATATGGATTATATCAATAATAGTCATAGACAATATGATAATACCTATTATCATAGGTGCATACACAGGGTACATGTGGTAACCACATAGGTTATGTGGTAACCTAGGTAATACACAAAAGAGCTACTAGAACTAATAATTTAGCAAGTCATAGGCTATAGCACCAATATACAAAAATCAATTCTAGATCTAGATACCAGCAACAAACAACTAGGAATTGAAATTGAAAATAATACCATTTATAATGTATACAGAAACATCAGAAACCTAGGGATAAAGAAGACAAAAGATGTGTAAGACCTCTATATTGAAAACCACAAAACTTAGCTGGGGAAATTTTAAAAGTCTTAAATAAGTAGAGAAATACGTCATATCCATGGATGGTAAAACTGCATCATTAAGTTCTCCATTCTTCCTAAGTTGATTTGTAAATTCAACCCAATCTGTATCAAAATTCCGGCAGGCTCTCTTCAGTTTTTTTTTTTTTTTTTTAGTCATAGATGAATTAATTCTAAAATGTATCTTAAAAGCTGAAGGACATAGAATAGCCAAAACAATAAGTAAAAAGAACAATGTTTGAAGTCTTATACTACCAGATTATAAGATTTCTGGAAAGTTATAGTAAGCAAGATAGTGTGTTACTACCTAAGGATAGGCTAGTAAATAAACAGATCCAAGTCTACAAATAGAACTCCACATATGCAGTCATTTCATTTTTGACTAAGGCACTAAAGCAATTAAATGTGAAAGAAAGTTGTTGTTACAGTTGTCTTTTTTTTTTTAAAAGATTTTATTTACTTATTTGACAGAGATCACAAGTAGGCCGAGAGGCAGGCAGAGAGAGAGAGGAGGAAGCAGGCTCCCCGCCGAGCAGAGAGCCCGATGCAGGGCTCGATCCCAGGACCCTGGGATCACGACCCGAGCCGAAAGCAGCAGCTTAACCCACTGAGCCACCCAGGCGCCCAAAAAAATATATTGCTAAAACAATCTGATATCTATTTGTTTTTTTAAAAAAAAAGAACCTGGGCCTTATTTTTCTCCATATACAAAAATTAATTAAAGATGGTTCATAGGCCTAATATAAAACCCAGGTCTGTAAAACTTCTAGAAAAAAACATAGAAGAACATCTTTATAACTTTGGAGTAGGCAAATATCTCTTGCATGGGACACAAAAGGCACTAATCATAAAAGAAAAATTTGACAAGTTAGACTTCATCAAAACTTAAATTTCTGTTCTTCAAAGACAGAATTACACTACAGAATGAGAAATCTGTACCACACATGTATCTAGCACAGAACTTGTATCTGGACTATATAAAGAACTCCGATAAGTTAGTAAAAAATTAAGCTATGAACAATAACACACTGAAAATAATATCTCAACAAAGTAGGTGCAGAAGGAATATACCTCAACATAATAAAAAACACATATAACAAACCCACAGCTAACATCATACCTAACAGCGAGAAGCTGGAAGATTTTCCTCTAAGATCAGAAACAAAACAAAGATGCCCATTCTCACCACTTTTATTCAACATAGAATTGGAAACGCAACTAGTAATCAAAAAGTGGACCCACACTCAGAACAAAGGCAGGTATATGATCCTGAGGGATAAAATCCAAACTGCAGAAAAGCTCCATAAGCTGTCAAACAACAAATGGGTTTGTCTACCGCGGCAGATAAATGAAAGAAAGAGTTACTGTAAAACTGAAGGTTTTGGTATTATGGAGCTAACAAAGTTCACATTACGAGTAACTGGAATAATGGGGTCTTTAGGAAACTAATAGGAAATTGTTTACAAGTTTAAATTTAAAATGAGAAAAAGTGAGGACATCTGTTTGGAGTATTTGAGCAAGAAAAAAATGCTCTAGGATATGGGAATTCCTTAAATAAAGAACAAGCATTCCAGTATTGCTTTTCACATTTAATACTTTGTTGCCAGAGCCAGAACTGATGTAGAGAAATAAGCTTGTATTTCAGAATGTCAAGGAAAAAAAGCTATATGTCATATGGCTCAGTGGCAGACAAAACTATTTTTGTCTCTTAAAATTTCACATACCTTCTCCTTTTCTCATCCCTTCTCCTCTCTTATTCCTCTTATCATTCTACTTTTCCCTCTTCTTCTGTTTCATCACCTTCATTTTTTCTTCTTCCTGAAGATCAGGTTTCTCAACCTTAGTTTCCTTTTTTGACTCCCTAAGAAGCCAGTTTAGACATTTCTTTTCCTAATTGCTTCCTCTGCCCCCTATGAGATCTTAAACCACAGATATCTCAAATGTCTGTTTATATACTGCGGCTCTTTGGAGGACCACAAACCATTGTTATATCTCGGGTTTTTTGCCCATCAAGAATGCATGCTCCATATAATAAGCTCTTTGAGGGAATCATGTTTGGTTTACCTCTGTCTACTCTTGAGCTTAGTATAAGTTTTGGAACATAGGAGGGAATCAATAAATGTACTAGATGAATACTCATTGGGTAAAAAGTGGAAAATGATCTCTGCTACAAACTTATCATCCAACTAAACTAATATTCTTGGATCTTTTTTTAGACAATGCTACCTACTGCTGATTACTGAACAATGCCTCCACATTCCAAGAATGTGTTTCTGAGACTATATCCTTGTGACTTGGTAGAAACTTGGAAAGCACTCGAGTCACAAAAGCAGTGCATTTGCAGCCAGTTCTGAGGGTGGGTTAGTTACACAGCTTATTTCATCTATCATAATTAATGTTCTTTTCCTAGTTTCAGTTTCAGATACTGATCACTGCCTAAATTCTTCACTAAATTCTGATGCTATAAGTATCTTTGTATCTCTGATGCTATAAGTATCGTTGGTACTTCTATTCCATTATTCAATTTTATCAGTTTCAGCTGAGGTACAAACATTAGAGGATGAAAAGAAGGTGGAGGCACTGTGGGAGAGAGAAAAAAGAAATAGAGGTCGTTACTCTTTTCTGTGTCTTTTTTTATCTGTAAGAGCTCTTCTAGCTCTAAAATTTTGTGATCTTGACGGTTATGCTCAGAGTGGTTCAAAATAAAACCATTTGGCAATCTGTGGAGATGTTGCTAGTTGCCTCAAGATGAGGGGGACAATGCTACCAGCATTTGTGGGTGAGGCCAGGAATGCTAAACATCCCATAATATATGGGACTTTGGTCAGTTCAGGTCCTTGGAAAAGAAGACACCAGGACAGAATCAGATGAGCAAGAGATTTATTGAGGAGAATGGCTGTTCAGAATAAAGGAGAAAGGAAGAAGTAGGCCAAGTGCCTTCATGCTGATGAAGTTCTGCTACTCATGAAAGAGAGGGAAGGAACCACAGTTAGGTAGGAAGAGCCTCAGGCTGCAATACAGCTCTGAGAAAGTCTTGGCCATGCCAATAGGGAACCTTGGAGCAAAATCTAATCCCCATTTGAGGGGTCCCAATTTGGGCAGGCATGGCCTGGCTCTAGAACCTTCCTGTACTCAGCCACTAGTGGGGGCCGGGCTAGTTCAAGGAAGGTAAGGCTGTAGCATAAATGCTGTGGTGAATCGCCAAAGTATGGCACTAGAAGATGGTCTGTGGAGTACAAGCCCCACAGTAGGCACTCAAGGGTGCTTGCTCTTGCTATTTCTTGCTCTCTCCTTTATAAAGAAAAAAAAACAAACAAACCACTTTACCCAGAACTCTTTGTCTGTAAAGCAAGAAAACAAGATGATATAAACAAGAACATCTTTGAAACATGCTTAGGTGATGATTTTGACAATATTCCTTTCCTTTTTTTTTCCAAGGTTAAAGTTGGGCACATAATAAATTTGGGGAGACAAGTCTTGAAAGTTGAGATCTAACATGGAAAATAAGATGAATTAACTTCCCAGGCTGCCTGACTATTCACATTTCTAATTTGCAATGGTTTGTTTCTTCTTTTGACCTCAAAAGGTGTTGGGGAACTTAGGGAAAACTATATGTCATCTTTTAAATTCTACATATGGTCGTCAAGAGGAATAGCATCAAAATTTAAAAGAGGTGGTACCATCTGGCTTACAGTATCAATGATCTTATCACCGATCCATCCGTGTGGTTTCTGTTCAGACTCTGAGGCTCTCACTTCACTGTCAACCTCATTCACATTTACAGTTTTAACACTGCAGCTGACCATTTTTTAAGTTGATGGTCTGCAACCCTTTGCCTGAGCTATAGGCAGAGTTACTATGGGTGGGAATCTTCACATCATCATTAACAAATACTTTACTAGTTTTTTTATGTGGCTAGCAGGTGCTTCTGAACAGGCCGGCTTGGAGGAATTTTCTTGGCATGGTTTTTAATTTGTATCTTAATTTTTGGAGGTAAACTGATGTTATTTTTAATTGCTGCCGGAGGCATTTTGTCAAAGGATTCCTTTTTGGTTCCTTTATCTTTGTCATCTGCTTCATCTTCTTCATAAGGATCATTTCCTGATACTTCTGCAGATTTGGAAAAACTTGTATCTATTATTTATTCTCCTCTTTATGATTTCTTCGATCCTATTTTTTCTTTTTAGTCTTTCCAGCAAGTTCTCTCTCGAAAATCCGAGCAGTGTATCCCATGACCACCATAAAATACCCCTTGCACCACACTGATCGATTTCTCCACTCACATTCTGGGAGCAGCTCCTCTAAAATTCCCCTAGACTTCTCTTCCTGAGCTAATGCTTAGAAGGAGATTCCGAGGACAAACTACACCCCCATCACTCGGTTGGTCTCAGGGCTACATCTGCTCCTCCTCCTCCTCCACTACCCATTCCAAATCCTACTGTCTTCTACCTGTCACCTCTGCAGGTCTTAGTAACCTACCTGGATGTGACCCAAATCCTTTTTCTTAGTGAGAATGTATGTTTATTGGCAACTATACCCTTCTCAGGCAGGAACTGCGGCACATGCCCTTCCACAGTTCCAATTACATACCCAGAGGCTTCCAAGCGAATCACCAAGGATCCACATGTATTTTTCCCTTTATAGGAAAGCAACCCTTCCTCTTCCTGTTGATCTGGGTCATTTATCCCTACCAAGAATGGGGACTCCTCTTCTTGCCTGCTGGTGGCCAGACACAGGAAGTCCAAAGTGCCCAAACAGTAGCCATAGCTTATAGTTCAGTGGGACTCTTATTGCGTTCCTTGGCAAAAGTGTACTTCCTTTGGGGACCAGAAATTCTAAACCTGCAAAGCGCAGAGTTTTGAGAACAGGAAGCACAACGTCTCCCATTGACTCACTGAGATGTTAAGTGGGACCACTTTTGCTCCCTCCACTTGCTCCTGGACCCACATGTTCTTCCTATTAGGGGTAGTGCCCGTCAAAGTTCTCTGATTTAGTGTATGTACTGCATCCTGAATGATGGTACTCAATCCTCACAGAATATTGCCTCTAAACTGCCACTTTAGCTGCACCTTCAGTAGGGAGTCTAGTGCTCTCATCAAGCTGGCTGCTTCTGGGTAGTGCAGTGGGTGGTACAACCAGTAGATGCCCTGGACATGAGCTTCATACCTACATCACCTTTACTGTGAAGTGGTTTTCCTGTTGGGATGCTATGTTGAGTTGAATCCCATGCCAGTGGATATGGCCTTCTGTGAGCTCCTAGGTAGTAGTAGATGTTGAGGCTATGCAGGCACAATAGGTGTTGGGTCCGTTATCAAAGGAACGAGACTGAGACAAAGTTACGCAAGGCCTTATTCTATGCCAAGCATTAGAAGTTAGACTGACCAGCCAGGGAATGAGGCTGAGACAAAGTAAAAGTTATGTAAAGCTTTATTCTATCCCAAGCATTAGAAGTCAGACTGACTGGCCAGGGCCGCCTCCGAAGAGAGCGAAGCCCCTTGGTCTTACAGGCTAGTTTTTATAGGGCACAATCGCAGACATCTGCATATGTGGCTTTGGCTGATTGGATGTCTCCTACCTGTGTGTTTTAGTAATGGTTACCTGGAACCGATACTAGTAACTGTTGGGGAGCTTATTAAACAACAAAATGGCCTTGTTTTAGGTGTGTGTTTTAGCAACAGTTACCTGGAACTGATATCAATAACTGTTGAGGCATTTATTAAACAACAAAATGTCTACCTAGGCAACATGGAGTCACTATGGCTAAGTAGGCCCAGGCAGGCCCTAGGGGGTTAACATGTTTTAACATGGAATCAACCCCAACATAGGCAAACACATACCCAGAATAGGTATTTATCCCTGTGAGGATGAACTACTGGTCTCTACAGAATGGAAAGGGCTCAGTGTTGTTGACTTGCCACCAGGTGGCTCGCTAATCTTAAGTAAAACGCCTTATCAGGGACTCAGGGTTAGTCTCTGTTGCTAGCCAGTTAGACCTCCAGAGATAGCAGCAGTTAGATTGGCCTTCAAGTGGGAATTCGTGCTGTTGGGCTCATGCGTGACCTCTGTCTCTGCAAACATGAGCATTTCATTCATGTGCCCACTGTGCCGGTTTTGAGGTAGGCCGTGACAAAGCTTGGCTAACATCAACTGGTAGAATCTTGATATCTACTTCACTGTTCCATCCCCTTCCCAAAGTTGGAATCAGCATGTGAAGTAGGAATCGTTACCCTTGTGACCACTCTGTTATGTCTGTCCACACACCTCTACTCCAGACCTCCCTGTCTCCAATCTGCCAGGCTTTTCCTTCAAAATCCCCATCACAGGTGCTGCTTCTTTCAAACAAAGTAGATGACCAACTCTACTGCTTGAAGCTCTGCCTGCTAGGAAGATTTTTCTCTCTCTGTTGTCCTTTGGGGACACCACTGAATATGGTTGTAATGTACCGCCATCCATTTCTTAGTTTCCATCCACGTACCAAGATGACTCATTGGTAATCGAGTTTGAACTTTTTCTGCTCCTCAGCTGGCCATAGCGCCTGAGGAAGGGGTGCTAGTACAAGCATAGGGGGCTATGTGGGGCTGGGACTACTGTTTATGCCTTGAGATTTGAGTGTGAATGCATCATTTGCATCTTATGATGAACCACTGCTGGGCCCATCAACTTTTTGACAGGGTGTGTCTGACAGAATTCAGCTCACGTGGCACTCCTGGACGCATGGTAACTTGCTTGGTGCCTCATGGTCAAGCTTTCTGCCTCTACTGGGGCCCAGAAGAATGCCAGCGGCTGTTTTTTGAGAGGAGTAAAATCTTCTGCTCCAGATGGCGTGGCCTTGCTCCAAAATCCCAGAGGACTATATTGTGATCTCCTACTGGGACTTGCTTTAAATTCCATACTGACTGCTGCAGAGCGCATTGCCGTTCCAGGCCTCACTTAGGACTGGCAACCTTCCACACACCCCAGGATCTGAGCCAGAGTGGTATTCCTTGATGTGGAATTTGCGCTTTTGGAACCCAAAGAGGCCCACCAGACACTGTGCTTCGTTATAGAAGGAGACCCACGACACAGAAATTTGTCTTTTACTCTGGAGCGCATGTGTCCACAAGCCACTGACTATTGGACTTCTGAAAACTTGACCGAATCGTCTTACAGTTTATCTCCCACCCTCGGGAGGCATATATCTTACCAAGGCCTCTAGCGTGCAAGCCATTTCTTGCTCATCCTACCCCCGAGTAGATTACCCTAAATATATTGGTATAATATATCCGTGTAGAGCTCTATAGGATACCCAGACCGTCCAGATCTTCGGACTGTATTACAACAGAGGGCAGAAGAAGTAACATAGTGTTACTTGACCTCTTCCACATGAGTGTGAATTTCTTCTTCTTTTTTTTTTTTAAGATTTTATTTATTTATTTGACAGAGAGAGATCACAAGGAGACAGAGAGGCAGGCAGAGAGAGAGAGGGAAGCAGGCTCCCCGTTGAGCAGAGAGCCCAACGTGGGACTCGATCCCAGGACCCTGAGATCATGACCCGAGCCGAAGGCAGTGGCCCAACCCACTGAGCCACCCAGGCGCCCCGAGTGTGAATTGCTTCTTATCCTTATTTCCGACTGGAATAATCAGTGACCACATACCATGTACCTGGGTCCTTCTTAATCTGCCCCCGCAATTACAGCACGCCCAGCACGGCCCGACTTGGGACTGCTGCTCGCTTAAGCCTGCTATGCCAGTCTACCTTTGCGCTGCAGGATGCACAGTGGCACTAATCACCCCCATCAACCCTGGGACACAATATCATTTTTTATTAGGTTAACTGAGGTGGGGAACAGTTTCAAATGCTCATTGGCCTTCCTCACTATGTTAGTTCTTATCTAACAGCCTAAGGACCCAATCCTTCAACTGTCAATTATGTTTGCTGCAATTATATATTCAGGTACCAGGGAAACGACCAGGAGGTGGGTCAGACTTTAACCAGGACTCTATTGGTTGCTTCTGTAAGCCAGGCCTTACACGGACCCCATGGCGTCTGAGGAAAAGTTAAAATATGTAGTTTTCGTGATGTTGCCGAGTCCTTCTCCTAGGGTTCCAGTCACTTATACAGTCAGTGGACTCCAGATTTGAAAATTGGCTCAAATTCAGAAACTCAGCAACACATTACGACTTTTTATTGAGATTACTGCACCTCCATTCTTGCCTGCTTCTGATTATAGATGTTATTTGCACCCTTATTAGCTGCCTATCTATTTTGCTCCCAAGGTAAGATGAGAGAGGTCCTCTTGCTGTCACACTTGGGCTTTGGCTGTCAAGCCTCCAATTGCTCATCTCTCACTGCAGGGCATCAGTACCACTTAGTAATAACTGACCAACTCCACTGTCTTTCTAAGCATTGCTCTCCCCATGTCTTTCAAACACCTGAATCATTATACAGGCAAGGATAGGCCCCACACAAGGAGAAAACTGTGGTTTGTTTTGTTGTCCTTTACCAGTTATTTTCCCCTTTTGAAAAATTACATCAGCGGCAACACTAATCTGATATTTGAATCACCAATACAATATGCCTTATCTGAATTTGTGCCTGTCTCATCTATACATGCGAATATGCTTTCTTAACCTTTATTTCAAGATATAAATAAAATTGCTAACAATATTCCTTTGAACATTGTTTTCTCTAAACTCTAAAATTATTTTAAGCATGTGGCATTCTAACCCTTGTTGGTGGGCATATAAATGATATAACTTCCAGAGAGGGAATTTGGCAATATCTAGCAAAATTAAAAGTTTATTTTAATTTTTACCTTAAATTTTTACCTTGACCCAGAATCCGACTTCTAGGAATCTATCCCAAAGAAACCACGACAAAAATATCAAATTACAAAAATGCAAGGATATTTATTACAGTGATATTTGTTTATAGTCTAAGACTTCTTCCAATCCAGATGTTCATCAGTGGGGGACTGGTTGAAATACATTATAATGTATCTACACATGGAATATTATGCAATTATTACAAAGTAATAACTATATGTATTGTTATGGAATGATCCTAGAACATGATAAGTTGTAAAAAAAAAAATTAAAAGCAAGGTACAGAACAGTGGTATGTGGTATGTAGTGTATTCCTTTTTTTTTTTTTTTTAAGATTATATTTTAGAGCATGCATGCACATGCTGGGGGCGAGGTAGGGGAGGAAGAATCTCAAGCAGACTCTGCAGTGAGCATAGAGCCCAAGGCAGGTCTCCATCCCACGACTCTGAAATCATGACCTGAAACAAAACCAAGAGTTGGATGTTTAACTGACAGAGCCACCCAGGTGCCCCTAGTGTATTCCTTTTATATAAGAAAGGAAGGGCAAAAAGGCACTGTAAGGAAATCCTAAGCTTTCTTCCGTTATACTTTTATTAACAGTACTGATGTTGTTGTTTGGAAAATAGTTCTATGCAAATATACATATAAAGCAAATAAGTGATTATGTTAGTATCATTAAAAGAACTAAGAATTTTGGGGAGTATCTGGGTGACTCAGTTGGTTAAGTGTCTAAATCTTGGTTTTGTCTCAGGTCCTGATCTCAGGATTGTGGGATTGAGAGCCCCACCTGCCCGCCCCATGTACTGGGCTCTGGGCTCAGTGTGGAATCTGCTTAAGATTCTTTCTCCCTCTGTCCCTCCCCCCTTACTCCCTCAAATAAAAAGAAATCTTTTAAAAGGAACTAAGAATTTTGGTGTTAGGGAAGATATACAAATATAAAATCAAAGAGGAGAAAATTTTCTGTAATCTTACATTTAAATTAGAAGCATTAGTATGTTCTTAAGATATAATTTCCTATTTTAAAATATATATTTCCTAGCTCCTTCTACTGAAAAAGCCTATTTCAATGAGCCCTCCCACCACCCAGGTTATGATTTAAAAACTATTTTCCTATAAAAGGAAGAATAGCAGAATATGTCATCCCAAAATATGCTACTTAAGAATAAGGATAATTTTTACCTGATGACAACTGAGAAAAAGGCAATATGAGAAAAGCTCTCTGCTCTTTCCCTATTTGCCTGAAAGCAGGACATAAACTTGTAAAGGTGTCCCCTCCCCGCTCCTCTACCAGGAAAGTCTTCAGTTAATCTTCAGAGACAACTCCAGACCCTTATCAGCCCAAAGAAGGCACCAGAAGTATCATATAGAACAATCCTTGCTAAAACCAGCCCTTATCTACCATTAGCTTCCCCATAAATACCTTCCCACAATTTGCCACCCTTAGAAGCTTAAAGTCCTTTTCCTTTGTCTTGTCACTTTTCTGTGAAAGTATCGTTCTTTGCTAAGATGCTATTTATAAACTCAAATTCTAACCAATCCGTTCGAGTTACTCACCACTGAGTACTCCCACTGAGGATGGATGTGTGGCACACATGTTGATAAACTTGTCTTACTCCTGTTAATCTTTTGCCTAAATTTGCAGGGCCTCGGCCAAGAAACCTGAGACAAGCGGAGGAAAATCCTTCTCTGTAGAACCAAGGCTCCTTTGAGAAACAGTTGACTCCAGGTTGGGGGAAAAGTAAGATGAGCCTGAAATACCTTTTCATCCCCAAAAGCAAGGGAGGCAGCAAAGACTGTTAAAATCACCTCAGAAAAACTCAGGAGCCAACTTGAAGAGGCTCCATCTGACCAAAAAATGAGCCAGTGTAAGCATCATAATGAATAATGACTGAAGTAAATTAAGAATATCGAATGTTTAAAATCCTTAAACACATAATGATATTCAAAAGTAAAATTGGGGGCACCTGAGTGACTCAGTGGGTTAAAGCCTCTGCCTTCGGCTCGGGTCATGGTCTCAGGGTCCTGGGTCCAAGTCCCGCGTCTGGCTTTCTGCTCAGCTGGGAGCCTGCTCCCAGGCCCCCTCTCTCTGCCTGTCTCTCTGCCTACTTGTGGTCTCTGTCTGCCAAATAAATAAATAAAATCTTTTTTTAAAAAAAGTAAAATTTTATGGTACAAATTTATTTGAAGATTAGTTTATAAAGCAAAAGGAATTAAACTGAGTGCTTACACTGCCTATCCTTGAAAATTATATTCCCTGCACAAGCATTCAAAGAGGGACACGTGGGAGGCACAGTCAGTTAAAAGTCCAACTCTCAGTTTCAGCTCAGGTTGTGATCGTTCGGTTCTGGGGACGGAGTCTCCTGTGGGCTCTGCACTCAGCTGGGAGTCTGCTTACATTTCTCTCTCCCACCCTCTCTTCCCCTCCCTCTGCACTCTCTCTCTAAAATAAGTACATCTTTAAAAAAATTTTTTTGAATTTTTAGAAGATTTTTTTAAAGATTTTTTTTTTTTTAATTTGAGAGAGAGAGTGAGAGAGAGAGAGCATGAGAGGGGAGAAGGTCAGAGGGAGAAGCAGAGTCCCCCATGGAGCTGGGAGCCCGATTCGGACTCGATCCCAGAACTCTGGAATCATGACCTGAGCTGAAGGCAGACCTTTAATCAACTGAGCCACCCAGGCGCCCCTAAAGGTTTTTTGTTTTGGTTTGGTTTTTTTTAAGATTTTATTTATTTGACAGAGAGAGAAATCACAAGTAGGCAGAGAGGCAGGCAGAGAGAGAAGGGGAAGCAGGCTCCCTGCTGAGCAGAGAGCCCCGCGTGGGGCTCCATCCTAGGACCCTGGGATCATGACCTGAGCCGGAGGCAGAGGCTTTAACCCACTGAGCCACCCAGGCGCCTCTAAAGGTTTTTTTTTAAGTAATCTCTACACCCCATCGTGGGACTCAAGGTCAGAACTCAAGATTAAGAATCACATGTTCTACTGGCTAAGCCAGCCAAGTACCCCAAAGAAATTTCTTTAGATCTCAAATAATGCAGAAAAAAATATATAAAATTTGGGAAGCCACCATTTTGCAATTTTTAATGAAATAATGGGCCAAGGCAAAGATTGTCAGTATCTGCTAAGACATCAGAAAAAAATAAAAAGCGAGATACTGATGTGCTTACTGCTACGATGCAGTGAGAAGAGCATAGCGACGTTTGTGAAATATTCCTGCTCCCCACAGGGTGCCTGGGTGGCTCAGTCAGTTAAGCATCTGCCTTCAGCTCGGGGCATTTGCTCAGTGGAGAGCCTGCTTCTCCCTCTCACCCTCCCTCTGCCTGTAGCTCCCCCTGCCTGTGTTCTCTCTCGCAATATCTCTACATGTCAGATAAATAATTATAATCTTTCAAAAAACTCCTGCCCCCCCAAAATAAAATTCAAATATCTTCAAGCCTCTAGATCTAACAGTCAGATTATAGTAAATATTACAAAGGTAAAAGGAACACGATGAAATGACAACATAGGGACATAATCAGCAAAATTCTGAATGCAAAAAATTATGTGACAAATGACTGTTTCTTCAACAAATAAATGGCAGGAAATAAAAAAGAGAAGAATCATGATAGATTGAGAGACTTGAGAGATATATCAACCAAGGCAATTGTTTAAACTGATTCAAACAACTGTAAAAAAACAAAAAATGAAAATCTGAGAAAATTATTTAAATTCTGAACATATTATATTCAGGAATTATAGTTAGACTTTTGTTAAGTGATACAGTGGTGTGTGGTTGTTTTTAAATTGAAATAATTATTTATGAATGAAATAATACATCTGGATGCTATCTGGGATTTGTCTTAAAATAATCGGAGCAAGTGGGATGTTATACAGATCTGTGGTCCTCAAACCTTAGTGGATGTACAAATCGACTTGATGATGGTTAAAACACAGATCCCTGGGCCCCACCTCAGAGATTCTGATTCAGTAATCTGGGGTGAGGCCAATGAATTTGCATTTCTAACAATATCCCATGTGACACTGATGCTGCATGTCCCAGGGTCACATTTCATTGAGGATGAAAAAGATTGGTTATTTTTTTTTAAGATTTTATTTATTTATTGGACAGACAGAGATCACAATCAGGCAGAGAGGCAGGCAGAGAGAATGAGGAGGAAGCAGGCTCCCCCACGGAGCAGAGAGCCTGATGTGGGGCTCAATCCCAGGACTCTGGGATCATGACCTGAGCCGAAGGCAGAGGCTTTAACCCACTGAGCCACCCAGGTGCCCGAAAAAGAATGGTTATTGATAAGTGATCACTGAGAAAGCTGGGTATTAAGCATGCAGTTAATTTTTTTTTTTTAATGTAAGCTCTCTGCCCAATGTGGGGCTCCAACTCTTAACCCTGAGATCAAGAGTCACATGCTCTACTAACTCAGCCAGCCAGGCACCCCCAGCAGATACTTATACTTAATATAACTTCATATATTTATATATGAAGTTATATATATATATATAAAATTATACTTAATATAACTCTGAACCAACATGCGTATGGTGGGGGCAAGGTCTCCCACACCACCAAGCAATTCTCCAGACACCAACTGGGTGGCCTACAGTTCAACTCAATTCTGACGCTGTCTACCTGGGGACAGCTTCAGATTCCACAGGTTAAGGGGTCAGTCTCACCAGACTGAGTCCCCACCCCTGTAAGGGTCTGCCCCTCCCAGAGGAACTTGCTTGTGGACCCTGAATGTAAGGGTGGGGCAGACTGAGTGGAGACATCCAATCAGTAAGCCGTATGTATATCTACTGGGAGAATTGGAATTCAATTGGCCACCTGTGTAGGGGCGGGGCTTAACCACCCCCATAAAGGTTACTCTGCCAGGCTGTCAAAGAGGGGGGGGGCTGCTGCAGGAGAGCAGCGGCTGCTGCAGGAGGGATGGAGTCGGCGGAGAGCGGTGAAGTCCGCGAAGAGCGGTGAAGTCGGCGGAGAGCGGTGAAGTGGAGCGAAGAGCGGTGAAGTCGGCGGAGAGCGGTGAAGTGGAGCGGAGAGCGGTGGAAGTCGCAGAAGAGCAGGGGAGTCAACGGTGTATAGAAGAGCTGTAACAGCTCTTGTAAGAGCTATAACCGCGTTTGGCGGTCCAGCCTCCAGCCTCCGGCGGCGGCGCCGAGCCGTCGCCTGCAGCTTCCAGCCTCCGGCGGCGGCCCCGAGCGCCGCCGCCTGCAGCTTCCAGCCTCCGGCGGCGGCCCCGAGCGCCGCCGCCTGCAGCTTCCATCCTCCGGCGGCGGCCCCGAGCGCCGCCGCCTGCAGCTTCCAGCCTCCGGCGGCGGCCCCGAGCGCCGCCGCCTGCAGCCTCCGACGGCGGCCCCGAGCGCCGCCGCCTGCAGCCTCCAGCCTCCGGCGGCGGCCCCCGAGCGCCGCCGCCTGCAGCCTGCAGCCTTCCGCCGCCCCGAGCGCCGCCGCCTGCAGCCTCTGGCGGCGGCCCCGAGCGCCGCCGCCTGCAGCTTCCAGCCTCCGGCGGCGGCCCCGAGCGCCGCCGCCTCCAGCCTGCCGCCGCCTGCAGCCTGCAGCCTCCGGTGGCGGCCCCGAGCGCCGCCGCCTGCAGCCTCCAGCCTCCAGCCTCCAGCCTCCAGCGGCGGCCCAGCAGTTCAGTTGTCAGCGGTCCCTCGACGCCTGCGGTCCTGAGACATCTGCGGTCCAGTTGTCAGCGGTCCCTCCACGCCTGCGGTCCTGATGCCTACAGACCCTAGATGCCAGCAGTCGGTCCTGACACCTGCAGCCCCTAGATGCCAGCGGTCTGGAGGCGTGAGCAGCCCTGAGATGCCAATGGCCCCTAGACACCAGCAGCCTCGCTGCAAAATGCCTCGCCACCCTGAACCACAAGTGGCCTTGTCCGCAGTGGTGGCTTCCTCCGGGTGGAAGCCTGGTCAGAGTAGCATCGTGGGGAGCAGAGTCTGTGTCATCTGGGTTGTCCTCCTTGTCATTGTTGCTTCTTCGTCATTGGGAGTGGCCTCATCCAGGAAATGGTCTTGTCCAGAACAGCCTCTTCTTGGGAGCGGCCTTGTCCGGGGAGCAACTTCATTGAGCAGTGGCCTTGTCTTGGGAGCGGCCTCTTCTTGGGAACGGCTCCAATCATGGAGCGGCCTCATCTGCGGAGCAGCAGCGTCATCTAGAGCGGCCTCGTCCAGAGTGGCCTTCTTGGAAGTGGCCTTGTTGGGTTCATCGTCACCGCCTTTTCGTAAGAGGTAGCTCTGACCGGTAGTTTGATTCCTGATGCTTGGCGCGAAATAAAGTTTTGCTTGACCTTTGCTTTGTATCAGTCTCGTTCCTTTGATCACGGACCCTAACACCCCCATCCCCTTTAGATGCCAATCGCAGGTCTAGGCTATCACCTGTGCTTCTGACTGACAGGCTATAAATTGGAGGTTCCCATGACTCCCTCCTCAGGTTTGATTAATTTGCAAGAGTGGCTCACAGAACTCAGAGAAACGCTTTACTTACTAGATTACTGGCTTATCACAAAATGATAGAACTTGGGAGTACCCAGATGGAAGAGATGCACAGGACAAGGCATGGGAAAGGGGCACAGAGCTTCCATGCCCTCTCAAGGGCCCCCGCACCTTGAATCTTCACATGTTCAACCCTCAACCAGCATACAAGCTCTCCAAACCCCACCCTTTCTGTGGGGGCTTTATTACATTACATAGACATGATTGATTAAACCAATGGCCATTGGCAATCGATTCAACCTCCAGCACCTCTCCCCTCCCCAGAGGTTGGGGAGGAGGGAGCGGTGGGAATGAAGTAAGTTCCAACTCTCTGATCACATAGTTCCTCTGGTGACCAACCACCATCCTTAGATGCGTTGCCTAAGTCACCCCATTAATATTAAAAAAAGACACCTTCGCTGCCCTCCTCCCTTAAGAAATCCCAAGGGTTTTAGGAGCTCTATGCCAGAAACCCTATCTCATAATATCACAATACTCTTCTTCCTACTTCAGCATGTGTTTAACCTTCTTCATAATAAAATTTTTTTATAAAATTCATATGCCAGAACCTGACAAATTCATTATGTCTGCCAATTTTCCCCATGAATTTACATACTGCAATATGAATTTTTATTACAAATTAACCTCATTTTATTTATCCTTTATACTACAGTTAGGACATTTTATATGCATATATATTAATGATTAGAGGTAGGTTGCTTTATATATACTTGTTGCATTTGAGGACGGTGAAGAAGTGTTACAAATATTTATGATAAAGTGGAAATATTGAGTCCTAGAGGGGTGAAAACTGCTAGTACAAGACAGTCTGTGGGAAAATGAAGGCTATGGAGAAAAGCAAGCCCCCATGGCTGAAAAGGGGGCATCAGTGCGAACCAAATCAGAGACCCAGGCCCACCAGGATTTCCCTTTCCCTAATAGAGAAGCTTAACTAATCCGAAGTCTTCCTGAATCCTCCTAGAACATGTTCTTGTTCACCGTTTGGGATTTCCTGAGTATTCAAGATGGGAAAATGAGTCTGAAAACACATCGACTTTTCTCCGAACAGCAGTAGACTAGTTATTAACATTCCGCAAAGTTGTCCAAGATCTCCATTCCACTGAACTGCGGCCCAGCACCAGACAAGGACACAGCTGAGAATGGTTTGAGAAAGATGGCCTAAGGCAGTGGCTGCACTTTGGACTCAAAAGGGGAGAAAAATACTGACAGTCTAGGCCCCACCCTCAGTGATTCTGATTTCATAATCAAGTGCACGGACGCCTGGGTAGCTCAGTTGGTTGGTGTCCACCTTTGGCTCCCGCCATGATCTTGGAGTCCCAGGATCAAGTCCTACCTACATCGGTCACCCTGCTCAGCAGGGAGTCTACTTTTTTCCTCCTGCCCTTCACCCTGCATTCTCTCTCTCTCTAAAATAAATAAAATCTTTAAAAAAAAAAAAAAGAATTGCTAAATTTGTCACTTTTTTTATAGAACACCATTTTTTACTTGAAAGAATGCTGACATAGTGGCTGTTGAGACTTGGGTATTTGGGAGACAGCCTCTCAAAAATAAAGTGAGCCAGTCACTTCGCGGAAAACAAGTGACAATATTAGATGCCAATGATGAAATCTGAGTTTTCAAGGGAAAACTGAAATTTGGAAAACTTGTATCTACCATAATGAGCTTGACTCCATACCAATATTAGAGATTTCTGTGGTAAATTGGTAGTGATATTAATAAATGTGATTTGGGAGATACAGTATAATCAAATGTGTTAACACTTGGCGATCCGTATATCTCAGCCAGTATTCTCCAAATGAATAGTGTATCATGTTACAAAATCATGTATGGATGATAGAACCATTCAAAGAACGAGTTAGACCAACTGATTTTAAGGTAATAGGGTACTGTAAGGTTTCAGATTCCACACTGTGACTAACCTTCAAAAACTACCACCCATGGAGGCACCTGGGTGGCTCAGTCAGTTAAGCATCTGCCTTTGGCTTGGGTCATGATCCCAGGGTCCTGGGATGGAGCCCAGGGTCAAGCCCTGTGCATTCCCTCATGCTCATTCGCTCTCAAATAAAACCTTAAAAACAAAACAAAACAAAACCACTACCTATGGTTCTGGTATAGCATGAAGAATATCCACAGATAGCTGAAAAGGCCACTAAAATACCCCACCCCCTTTTTTCAACTACAAATCTGTATGCCAGATTTTCTTCATACACCTTAACCTACAGGAGTGGAAAACCTTTCCCTTTCTCCCATCCAGATTCTTTGGCCTAAGAAATTGACAGAAGAAAAACAACAGGAGAAAAACAAATTTAATTTTGTGCTTATAGGAGTCCACACGAAGACACGGGACCCTCCAGCAGGCTGGTAATTGAGGCTTATATATCATTCTGAGCCAAGGAGTAGGGGATTGCAAAGGGGAGGGAGAAAACTCACAGGAAGGTGAAAAGAGCAGATGTTCGGTAAACAAATGTCTGCCATGCCGGGCCATGCAGACAAGTCTTTCATATCTAAAAAGTTATTTTTGGTAAGAGCTGTCTTCCTGGTACAGGTTCCCTATCTGGATTCTTTTAGGCAGTTAAGGAGGAAATGAGTAGCTCTTCCTGAGTCTGTTCTTAGGTCTAAATAATCCACAGGCCAAAGTGGCACATTCTAGGAGAGCCTGCCCCAGATCCCCCCAAACCAAACAACACATCACACTAGACAGAATGCAGAATAGGGGATGAGAATCCCAGTTGTCTCCTCTTAAACTGAATATTAAAGGGGGGTCTGGCTGGCTCAGTTGGTAGAGCACCTGACTCTAGATCTTGGAGTCATGAGTATGAGCCCCACATTGGTCATAGGACTTACTTAAAAGTAAATAAACTATTAATGAGGTCTAAAAAGGGGGCGCCTGGGTGGCTCAGTGGGTTAAGCATCTGTCTACTTCTCAGGTCATGATCCCAGTGCATCATAGTCATTGAGGGTCTCAATAATTTGTAAAAGCTTAAGGGGATCTCGGGACCAAACATGTTGAGCATGTTCTAGAATTCCAGAAGTGTTCTATTTCTCAGTTTTATGGTGGCTGCATGGATGTTTGTTTTGCAGTTATTTCTTACAGTATGTATAATACTTTTACATACTTTTGTAAATGTTATATTTCATGATTTTTAAAATTGCTATTAAGGAAGCTGGTTCCTTGCTTATTAAAAGGAGCAAGGCTTTGGAAGTAAAAATTCATGATTCGGGGTGTCTGGGTGGCTCAGTTGTTAAGTGTCTGCCTTTGGCTCAGGTCATGATCCCAGGGTCCTAGGATCGAGCTTCACATCAGGCTCTCCGCTCAGCAGGGAGCCTGCTTCTCTCTCTCCCACTCCCCTGCTTGTGTTTCCTCTTTCACTGTGTTTCTCTCTGTCAAATAAATAAATAAAATCTTTAAAAAAAAATTAATGATTCAAGTTCTCTTTATCTGTGTTAACCTGTTGTATGGGTTTGGGGAAAAAAAAAAAAAAAAAAGACCGTTAAAACCCCAGCTTCCCTAAAGCGTGAAAGTGCTTTTTGTCAACTGTCATGTAGAATGCAAGTGTCAGCCATTATTAGGGCAGGAAGTAGCAACATGTATCTGTTGAAAAGTTTCTCTCTCCCGGTGAACCTGCCTGTGACCTTGAAGCGGATTTTTAACTGACAGTTCCTTTTTTACTTCCAGAATACCTGAAGTTAGATTTGGGGTTTTTTTGTAGGTTTGTTACAGATTACTTCTCCTCCAAACAGCCCTTAATCTTCTTGATGTATCTTTCTTCAACTGCCTCAATTTATATGTAACTCAATATCATCAACGACCTCAAATACTTTGTGGAAAAGAGCAAGACAGGAAATCTCCCATAAATAATAAAGGACACGGACAGTACACAGGAGAGCACGGTCCTCGCGTGTCCTCTCTCTACAGGTTGTGAGGCAATGTTTGTGGCAATCGCATTTCCCTCTTTCTGCAGCCCAACACCCTCAGATAAGTAAATAAAGTGCAGGAATTTCATTTCCAGGCAGTTGTCATAGCAACTTTTGACTACCCAGAGAAGAAGGAATTCTCATATCTTAAGCCCCGACTCCAGAAGAGCTAAAAAGACACAAAGACTAAAAGGAACATGAAAGAATGATCTGCAGGATATGAAGAAACTGGGTATCCCTTATTCAGAACTTGCCCACTAAATACATGTACCCTTCTCCCTGACATAGACTTCCCCTTCTAGATCTCAGAACTCAACAGCAGTAGACTAATAACAATTACCATCTATCATTTACTAGATGCGAGACACATAGAATATTACATACATTTGGGTGGTTTTTTTTAAAAAAAAATACTCCCAACAATACTACAAGTGTGATACTATTTTTGTCCACATTTTACTGACGACGAAATCGAGTGTAGAGAGACAGAGAGAGATGAAGCCATTTACAGTAAGCTACGCAAGAAGTACTCAAACTGAACCCTTCAACACGGTTGACCACTTGCTAAAACACTTCTCTAGTTTTCTGGATTTCCTCCCGCTTTACAGAGCAAATGCTTTGTTGGCTCCTTTGTTTCTGCCTGACCTGTAAATGCCGGCACACCCAGGATTAAGGCCTGGGCACTCTCTCCCCAGAGGATCTCTTCCAGTCCAGTAAGTTTACATGCCTTCTGTGTGTTACTAGTTCCCAAATGTATATATCCCACCCCAGACATCTCCCATGCATTACAACTGCTTCTTTGACACTTGGATATCTGATAAATATTTCAAAGGTAATAAATCTTGTACAACTCCTGTCCTTCAGTCTTTCCTGTTCAGAAAATGGCAGCATTATCCAAACGGATACAGGAACCAAAATCCCTGAGTCCTCCTTGATTTTTCCTCCCTTCCACTCCCGCCCCAGCTGCTAATGTAGAAACAAATTAGTCACATTTATATCCAAGACCTATCTTAAATCTACTTCTTTTCATCTCCTTTACCACCACTGTAATGAAGACCACTGTCTTGTCCCTCGACTCCTCATCAGTGACTTCCCAACCAAGGCCCCTGCTTCTACTCTCCAGAGAACAGCCAGAATGAGCTTTCAGAAACCATACACTGGACCTTCCTAGCTTCCAAGCTAGCAATGCGTTCCCTATTGCTGACATACAATCTGGACTCCTGGCAGCAGCTTAGAAGGCCCGACGTGGGCTAGCTCCTCCTTCCTGCCCAGCTTCTGCATCATTCTGCTGGAATATTCACAATATTCTTTCCTTCCCCTCTGTTCAACACAAAATTCAACAGAATCCATTTTAAAGAACTCTTTGGTTTTATTCAGTGATTCACGAATCGGGCAGCATCCCATCTCGCAGACAGAAAGGAGCTCCAAGGAGCTGAACCAAATGAAAGACTTTTAGAGGCAGAAGGGAACAGGACAAGGAAGGGTACACGAGCAAAAAGTGGGCTGGTTGTAGCGAGGTCATTTTCCTTTAGGGGTTGGATGTCGGGGGTCCGTTGGGCAGATGACCTTACTAGTGCTGATCAGCTAATTCCTAACTGTCTGGGTTAAGATTCCATTTCTGGGAGCAGCCGAAAATGTAATTCCCCTAAGTCTTGGTTTGGTGACATGGGGCCCACCATAACGGACTCCATTTGGGACCTGCTGTCTTGTCTTCAACACTTCAAACACATCAAGCTCCTTTTTGCCTTGGGGACTTTGCTGCATAAACAGTACGAACTATCTCAAACTTCTCTCCGCTCATCTTCTTAGCTTGCTCTTTTTCACCCTTTGGGTTTCAGCTCAAATATCATCTTTCCTAGAGACTGCCTTATCTAAAGTGGCCTCCTGTTGGATCTCTCAGTTGATCATATCATTTTTATTAAAAGCACTTATGGCCTCCGTAATCTACTCTCTTCCCCCGCCCGCAGCGACTAGAAGCTTCATAGGGTCAGGAAACATACCTTTCTTTCTCATCTCTACATTCTCAAAGCTTAGCAGCCTCTAGGAGGTGCTTAATAAACACTCACGAATAGAGAGAAGGAAGGAAAGATAAAGAAGGAAGGAAGGGAGGGAGGAAAGAAATTTAGTGCCAGGTTCCCAACCCAGGATTATTTTGCACCAAAACTTCTTTTAACTACCTCCTTATTTTTAGCTTTTCGAGATGATTCCAAGTTAGGTGATTTCGTTCTGACTCTAGACTGATGCCTGAATTTCCCAAGACCTTAAGTTTGAGATGAGGGCAGAGGAGATGGGCTAGGATTGAATAGAACTGGAAGGGTCCCCCAGTAACCACAAACCTACCTTCTCCTGCAAACTCCTTTAGCTTTGGGGAGAAGACAAAAGATAGAGACCACTACAGCATGGTGTTGACTCCCTCAGGAGTGACGGTTAAATCCTGGAAAGTAGGAAAACATACTCCCGGTCACATCCTTGCCCACCAAGTCCTCAAGGTGTACAGAAAGTTGTTTTAGAGCAAACATGATTCCAACACGTTAGCTTTTGGGATAGAATCGACATTGCATCTCATTGTCACTCATTAATTATTGGCACTAAGATGATGTCTAAGGAACTTACAAGAAAGAAGGACAGAAGGCCGCAGCACAGGCTACTCACACCTGAAGCACTGGGAGGGTAGCCTGAGGAAACTTAGATGGAGGGGAAGAAAAATGTTTTTTTCCTCCTGTACCCTTCTAAGTTCTTTGGTGGGGCGGGGGTGGGGTGGGGAGTGGAACAAGACAGATTAACAAAAGAAAAGCATATCAATATACATTAAATATGGTTTACATGATACAAGAGCCTTCAAAAGGAAATGAAGAGCCAACAAAACAATTAAACCTGAGTATTCTCACCTCAGGTTTGATGAACTGTGGTCAGTGAGGAAAGGGATGACAAGACAGCAAGAGTGGTTCACTCAGATTCCTCTGTGTCCCTCTGTCTTCAGAGACAGGGATGATCCTTTCCTTATGATGATGGGGAAGGCACCTCCCACATAAGGGTTTTATGACCTGCTTCTGGAGAAGGTTAGAAAGTCCTTCCTGCACAGGCTGTTTCTCACATTTCTGCAGCTTAAAATAGTCAATGAACCAAGGCACTATATTTTGCGTTAGCACATTCCAGAACTCATCATGGACTTTGCTCACAGCTGAGCACTCCATACTGACCCAGAATTGATTGTAAATTCCAGTTCCTTAGAGGAGGGAATAGGAAAAAAGAGGTTCTTCCACAGAGAATACAGCTCCAATTTACACAAGTTTCCGAAGAGTTTGAATCTCAAATACCTCACTCTACTTCTAGCACCAAAAAGAAGCATGCCAAGACCTGAGAGAAATAATTTGTTATAATTTGCATGTTAGTTGGCTTTCAGGAAGCTTGGCTCCTGAGCATCTTAAATGTCAAGGATTTTAGCATTAAAACACTTAGCTTTCCACACTTTAGAAACTCTCAATGCTAATGTTTTTGTTTTCTATTTTAACTAACAATTCTTTGGCTGACATCATTCATCTTCAAAGTGCTTAAATTCCTAATAGGTAAAAAAAAAAAAAAAATGCAAGGCTTTGGAAGAGTTTGGACCATAATGATAGACTGAAAATTAACTTTACCCTTGACCTTGATATTGACCTGCTGTGACCTTGCAAAGATCATTTATCTTCCTTTTTTCAGTCTTTTCATTATAAAACATAAAAATAATGCGGAGATTATTTTGGGATCACTGGAGAAAATGGATAAGTCTAGATTATTTGTAGATGTACTCATATCAAATCCAATTATGTAAATGCTATTTTTAAATATCTTTCTAATTCTGTACTATATGATTTATAAGTTTCATACAGTGAAAACAAAATTTAATTTGCTAGTTTGTCAAAATCTAATATCTCTAGTTTCCTTTCAATTAGGGTGAAAGAGCCATAGGAAAACTGAAATAATGAAGTCTCCAGAGTTAATTTTGTGTCTTTTTCTGCTGCACAGAACCATGCCTCGTAACTCTCTGCCTGAAAATTTCTCATTACTCAGGGGGTTCAATTCTCATGTCCCTGACCTTGGATCTATAAACACAATTGTATATGAATAGATGTGTCACAAGAAATAGGGACATCAAAGACATTAACACTATATAATTTCTCTAGTAAACAAAGAATGCAAATGATGAAGTTCTTGAACCTAGGTGAGGTTCAATGGAATGAGGTTCGGAGCCAACGGCTAAGAAAGAATTCTTAAGTCTTTGGTGCAAAAAGGTGGTCTATTAGAGCACGGGGACAGGACCCTTGGGCAGACGGAGATGCTGCGCCATTATCCTGAGGAGTGGCTGATTATATACACAGGAGTTGGGTAGGTGAAGACAAAGAGGGTGATGTTAGTCTCTAAGGAATTTTGGAAGCAAAGTCTCCAGGACCTTGAGGGGCTAGCTATTGTTGGGAGAAAGCTTATTTATTACTAGTAGTAAAAATCTTCTTGTGAGACCCTTTAGATGTCTATCCATGGGCCATATGCTTGGGAATGATTCTCGACACTATCTTGGAGATCTAGAGATAAAGTTTCACATTTCTCCTATCAAGTGTCCTTGTTAGTGAGATTTGGGTTTAGAAGAAATTTAACTTTATTTAGGGCTTGAGGAACAGAGTTATTTGCCTCTGGAAATTATGCTATTATTAGATAGCTTCTTTGTTGTAAATCTCTAGGACATTGGTAAACCCAGGGAGACTCCTGTCTTGCAGGACTGTGATCTCTGCAAGTTAACTATTTGTTTTTCTTTTAGGGCAGCCAGAGGTGCCTGGGGAATGTCACACATACTACCGAGGGGAGCGGGTGGAGAGGGGGTGCAAGGTGCCAGCTTTTGCTTTGTCCTCAGCCAGCCTCCTGCACCTTCATCACAAACTCAAATTAAGTAACTTCTCACCTTGCCATTTAGCAAATATTAAAAAATTACAATTTCAACATTGGCTATGGTATAAGGAAACAGGTTTTCATATAATATAATTAATGGGAGTATAAACTGGTAAGACTTTGTTGAGGAGCAATTTAGAAATAATTATAAGTTTCCAGTTTTTCTCTGAACAGCATGGCAGTTCATCAAGTTACAAACATACAATATCAAGCGTCACTGGGGATGCAAAGACAAGAAACCCTCTTACACCGCTGGCGAGAAGGGAAGCTAGCATGACCACTTCCAAACATGATCTGATAAGGCTGAAGTCATGCCTCTCTTATGACTCAGCAGTTTCACACCTGGGCACACAGCCAAGAGAAACCTTTGCGCACGTGTTCATATCCCCACTGTAAGACCAAGAAAACGGAAACAGTCCCAGCTGTCAATCAACAATGCTACAGAGTAAATGACATCCACTGACAACGACACGGGTGACCTCAGGAACAAGCGGCAGCAATAATGTATACGGCACAATGCCACTTGTATAAAGTTCAGAAACATGCAAAACTCATTCATAGGTTATTTATAGGAACATGTATGTGGTGAAACTGAAAACAAGGTAATGAGACACATAAACTCAGGATAGAGGTTCCCCCTGAGGGAGGGAAGGGAGGAGGAAATTGGAGGGAGGCAGACAGGAGGCTCTAAAGGTAAAAATGTTTAATTTTTTTCCCTTGGCGGTAAGTTAAGGGTGTTCGTTGATAAAAGTGCTTCTTTTTACTTTATGAATTTTTTTTGTATCTAGTCAATGGTTTATAAAAACAAGTTAGGGTACCTGGGTGGCTCAGTCCATTAAGTGTCTGTCTTCAGTTCTGATCATGGGATCCCAAAAGTCCTGGGGTGGAGTCCCGCATCCACTCCTTGCTCAGCCGGGGGTCTGCTTCTCCCTCTTCCTGTTGTTTCCCTGCTTGTGCTCTCTCTCTCTCTCTGTCAAATAAATAACCACATTGAGATATCACCTTACACCAGTTAGAATGGCCAAAATTAACAGAACAGGAAACAACATGTGTTGGAGAGGATGTGGAGAAAGGGGAACCCTCTTCCACTGTTGGTGGGAATGCAAGTTGGTGCAGCCTCTTTGAAGAACAGTGTGGAGATTCCTCAAGAAATTAAAAATAGAGCTTCCCTCTGACCCTGCAATTGCACTCCTGGGTATTTACCCCAAAGATACAGATGTCGTGAAAAGAAGGGCCATTTGTACCCCAATGTTTATAGCAGCAATGGCCACAGTCGCCAAACTATGGAAAGAACCAAGATGCCCTTCAACGGATGAATGGATAAGGAAGATGTGGTCCATATACACTATGGAGTATTATGCCTCCATCAGAAAGGATGAATACCCAACTTTTGTAGCAACATGGACGGGACTGGAAGAGATTATGCTGAGTTAAATTAATCAAGCAGAGAGAGTCAATTATCATATGGTTTCACTTATTTGTGGAGCATAACAAATAGCATGGAGGACAAGGGGCGTTAGAGAGGAGAAGGGAATTTGGGTAAATTGGAAGGGGAGGTGAACCATGAGAGACTATGGACTCTGAAAAACAATCTGAGGGGTTTGAAGTGGCGGGGAGGTGGGAGGTTGGGGTACCAGGTGGTGGGTATTATAGAGGGCACGGCTTGCATGGAGCACTGGGTGTGGTGAAAAAATAATGAATAATGTTTTTCTGAAAATAAATAAATTGGAAAAAAAATAAGTAAAAATCTTGAAAAAAAATGGTAGAACTTAAAAATCCAGAAAACAGCCATTAGTCAACATAAATAGAATGATTTTGTTCACATGAAACTATACCTTTTGTGCATATAAACAGCATATAAAATGTCTGCAAGGACACACACTAAAGTATTCATCACTATGATTACCTAGTGACTGAGTTCGGATAGACTTTGCTCATTGTTTCACTTTACTATGTTGGTTGTTCTTATAAGGGGTATGTGTTCTTTTATTATAAGGACAATAAAGCTGCTTTTTTAAAAAGATACAAATATTAGGATGTTTATATATATATGTGTGTGTGTTATATGTATACTTTTTAATATATTACATATTGTGCTGCAAAGAATTAACTATAACCAAAGAGAGGTCTGGCCTTTGATCCCAGCTTCTGGGCAGTAACCTCTAAGCTCCCGGGATGCCCTGTCTGTTAAGAGCGTCTTTGTTCACCTGGGGCTTTGGGCGACACCAGATCATCTATGCCAGTGTGACTTGATGGTAGGGGGCCTCGAGCCACGTGTAATCAGCTCAATCTGCAGGTGCTGGAGGCTAAGGTCAGCCAAGCAGGCAGTAAACCATACCTCTGTGACTAAGCCCCAGTAAAAACTCTGGACACTAAGACTCAGGGGAGCTGCTCTGGTTGGCAGCGCTCCATGTATTTTATCATGTGCATTGTTTCTGGGAGGAGTTAGGGCTGCCCACGACTCCACCAGGAAGGACAGCTGGAAGCTTCCCACTTGGAACACTCTTGGACTCTAGCGCATGCACCTCCTCCCATGGTTGTTTTTAATCTGCATCCTTCCGTGGTAATAAACTGTAACCGTGAGTACTACAACTTTCAGTGAGCTCTGTCAGTCCTTCCAGCAAGTTCTTGAAACTGAGAGTAGTTTTGTGGGCTCCCAAATTTACAGTTGCTATCAGAAGTGACAGTGGCCTTGGGAAGCCGCAAACATTGCACATAATATTGCATATTATGACAGCAAAACAAACAAACGAAACTTAGAGACCGCCTGTCAAACAAGAGAAAATGAGTAGAATGAATTCTGGTATAGCCACACTTTAGAATACTATTGCCATTCAAACCCTACAGAAGAATGTTTAAGTGGTATCCTAGGGAACAAGTACGAGGTGCCTGGCTGGTTCAGTTGGGGGAACAAGCAACTCTTGATCTTGGGGTTGAGTTTGAGTTCCATGGTGGGTGTAGAGATGACTTTTTTAAAAAAGGAAACAAGAACTAAGACAATAAGATTTCTTTTTTTTTTAATTTACTTATTACTATCACTATTAATTTTCTTAATTTTACTCTTTTAAATTTACTTACTGCTATTACTATTTTTTTAAATAATTTTTTATTTTTTATAAACATATATTTTTATCCCCAGGGGTACAGGTCTGTGAATTGCCAGGTTTACACACTTCACAGCACTCACCAAAGCACATACCCTCCCCAATGTCCATAACCCCACCCCCCTTCTCCCAACCCCCCTCCCCCCAGCAACCACGGCTATTACTATTAATATTACTTATAAGTTAATTTTTATTTACTTATTTGACAGAGAGAGAGAGAGATCACAAGTAGGCAGAGAGGCAGGCAGAGAGAGAGGGGGAAGAAGGCTCCCTGTTGAGGAGAGAGCCCAATGTAGGACTCGATCCCAGGACCCTGAGATCTTGGCCTGAGCCAAAGGAAGAGGATTAACCCACTGAGCCACCAGGCGCCCCTAAGTTTTCTTTTTTAATGAAGAGTGTGCATGTGTGTGTATGTGAGAGAGAGATTCTGTGAGGAATGAATTAGACACAGACTTTGCCTCAGAGCCCAGCATCAGATAGTCTTTCAGTGTGCACATATATTATCCAAAATCTCCTGAGCTTCCTGAGCCTGTACACGGCAGCCCCTTCTTCAGTGAAATTTTCCCTCTTACACCAACCATATGGTTACAGTTATATTACCAAATTCTTCATGGTCCCAACCCCCTGCCCTTGTTAGTCTGCAGTGGGTGACTGACTTATGTTGGGCCTGTCATGGTACCCCAGCCACTGGCCATAGCTGACTGGTGGAGGAATAGGAGAGTAAGAATTCTACCATAGAATTCTTTATACCTGAAAGTAGGAAAAAGCCCTTGTCCCTACATTGTGAAACATAGGAACTGCCAGTGGCAATCAAGAGGGAACCAATTGGCAGTGAGAGAAAATACCCAAAAACACATACAGTGAAGAGAATTAGAGGGGCATGGTTATGTTTGAAGCCACATCCAGTTTTCCCAAGACACAATTTCATCCCCTCCCTTTTGCCATATGTTTATAAGACCTTCAATGATTTGATCTGCCTCAGTATCTTCCCAATGGGTTTCCCTTTTGCTTGGACTTTTCAAGATGGAGTTGTGTTATTGGCATTTAAGGGTGTTTATTAATAAATATACTGGCCATGTCAGAAGCGTGGTATATCTTTGATTTCTCTCTTTCACTTCCCACAAACAAGCAATCACAACATTTTGTTTACATTTCCACGTAATACCTCTCCAGCCCTTTTCTTTAATTGCAAAAGCCTCCTAACTCTATTCATTAATTCACTTATTCAAGAAATATGTACTGAGTGCCCAGCATATACCAACCACTTTTTCAGGTGTTAGAGAGGTAAACAGTAAACAAAACAAAGCCCCTTCCTTCACGAAGACTTCATTGTCATAGAAGGATACAATAAATATACAAACAAGCACATAATACAAGGTCTAACAGTGATCAGTGCTATGAACATGCAATGGCCCAGTATTGCAGTAATGATCCCCAATCATGCCTTAGGTATTCCCCTCCCACAATGATTCTGGCTTAACTCCAGGACATGTTTTAGCCAATGTGACATCACCAAACATGGCGCAAGCAAGAGCTTAAAAAATACTTGTATATTGGACTTGCTTTCTCTTGCTTCTGAGAATACTTCTGCCACCATGTCAACTAGTCCCAACTGTCCCAGCCATTTCAGCTGTCCTAAGGTCTTACACATGTGAATATGGCCCCTAGATGATCCAGGCACAACCAAGCCAGCCCAAGCCAGAAAAACTGTCAGTCATGCCACAGGATGGTTAAAAAAATAATAAATATTTGTTGTTTGCAGCCAGTAGGTTTGGGTTATGTTTTGTTACACGGCAAAAGCTAGCTGCAAGAGTATTACAGTGAAATCAATAGCGATGAGGAGGCCTCTTTGAAGAGAGAACATCTGAACAGAGAGCTGCACAAAGAGAGAGATTAAACCATTTGGCTCTCTGAGGGAACAGAGTTTCAGGGGGAGGGAATAACATTCCAGGCAGAGGGAAGCATGTGAAGAGCTTTGAGGCAGAATATTTGGCAAGTTCGGTGATAGCAAGTTTGTCAGAGTAGCTTGAGTTTAGTGCTCCAGGGGAAAGAGCAATAAGAAATTAGGTCAAAGAGGTGGCTGAGGATCTGTGCTATCCTACGTAAGGGTTGCGCTTTGGTATTTTGGTATTAATTACAATTACCAAATTGTAACAAGTTATCGTCCCACTGGTAATATGTTACTTGCAATTAACAAATAGGGTTATTATTAAGCTGTTGGTCTTTGCCAATCTGATAGGTGAAAAGATGGTGTTTTTTAAAAAATATTTTATTTATTTATTTGACAGAGAGAGAGAGATCACAAGTAGGCAGAGGGGCAGGCAGAGAAAGAGGAAAGCAGTCTCCCCAATGAGCAGAGAGCCCCATGTGGGGCTCGATCCCAGGACCCTGAGATCATGACCCAAGCTGAAGGCAGAAGCTTAACCCACTGAGCCACCCAGGTGCCCCGAAAAGATGGTTTTAATTTTTCTTTTTTTTTTTCAAAGATTTTACTTATTTATTTGAGAGAGAGACAGAGGGAGAGGAAGTGAGCATGAGTAGAGGGGGAGGCACACCCCACTGAAGAGGGAGCCTGATGTGGGGCTCTATGAGGCTCTCAGTCCCAGGATCTCAGGATCATGATCTGAGCCGAAGGCAGACTCTTAACAGACTGAGCCACCCAGGTGCCCCTAATTTGCCTTTTTCTTATTATGAGTGAGGTTGAACAATTATTCATCTAGTTTAAAGCCAGTAGGATTTCTTTTCTGTGACTTGCCTATTTTTCTGCTGGGTTGTCAGTCGTTTTGTAGTTCTTCACCTACCAGACAAATAAGGCTTTGGCTGTGATTGAATCACGCGTTGAAAGAATCAGTCTGGCTTCTGTAAAGAACAGACCGACGGGGCCACGCAAGGCATCCAGCAGAGCTGGCCGACTGCCACGCTAATGCTCCAGGTGAAAGAAGATGCCAGCTGGGATTAGAAATGGAGGGTCGGGATGGTGACAAGGATAGTATCACAGTAATAGCTAATATTCATTGTAAGTTCACTCTGTATTAGGCACTGCAGTAATGGCCCTATAAGTAAATTCCCATTCTACTTCCCTAATAGTTCTGAGGAAGTTGCTATTTTTTTCCACCTACAGAAGCATGGGAAGTGGGTTTGCCAGCAAAGCCCACCCACTCCCCTGCGATGCCACACTCCCGACAGCCTCTCCTACCCGTTGTCCTACCATCTGTGCTCTCTGCAACCACAGTTCTGTCATTGTCATTCTCCTGTTTAAATACCCTAAAGTGGCTCCCTAAGCCTGGGGCCTCCAGAGTCTACAGAACTGTGAAGATGTGGCCTGAGTTGACTGTTACCCCTCCCCCGCCTGCATTCCTCCCCCATCAACAGCTGACCTGACCTGGGATGCTCCCAGCCTGGAGCCCACAGCCCTGCACCCCAGCTTCAGACCTGCGTGGGTTCTCCATCAACAGCGCCCTTTCCTCTTCCCACATCCTGTCCCAGACTCGGTCCCACTGGCCCCTCAGTCCCACCTTAGATTTGTATTCCTTTGGGAACTTTTTGCCTCAAAAAAATCCTGGATTAGGTGGCCCATGTCTATTTTCCCAAAGGAATCGTGAATTCTCCCCTCGGCAGGACTCAGCACACTAGCGTGCATAACTCCATCACAATCCCTCCCAACTGGACCACAAACCATTTCCAACTGTACTATAAACCGAACACAAGCAGTATTTGTTTTTTTTTTTCTTAAATATTTCTATACAATGATTTTAAAAGGTAAAGAAAATTGACAATGCTCACAGATCAGAGTATAAAACTGCATACTGGAAAAGTCTCTCTCCCCTCCTCCCACCACTTCCCATGCATTTAGTTTTCTTCTTCTACAAGAAGCTATTATAGTTTCTGTTTCTCTCCTAGAAACTGTTTATGCATATTCAAGACTACGTGTGTATTCATTTCTCCTATAAACATTTCACACAAATGCTAGCATGCCATACACATTTTGCTGTACCTTTTTTCACTTAGAATGTCTCAGGGAGCTTTCTTTTTCTTTTTTCTTTTTTTTTAAGATTTTATTTATTTATTTTGAGAGAGAGAGACAGCGGAGGAAAGGGCAGAGGGAGAGGAAGAGGAAGAGAAGCAAGCCCCCTGCTGAGCACAGAGCCTGACATGGGGATGATCCCATGACCCCAAGCTCATGACCTCAAGATCATGACCCAAGCCAAATCCAAGAGTTGGTCACCTAATCGACTGAGCCCCCCAGGAGTCCCTCTGGGGTCTTTCTATACCAATACATAAGGAGCTGCTTCTGTGTGTGTGTGTGTGTGTCTGTGTGTGTGCATGTGGGTGAGAGGCCCGAGCTACATTTTGTTCACTGTCACATTCCTCATTGCCTCACAGGGGGTCTGGCACATGCCAGGGACAAAACGACTCTAATTAAATTGCAATATAGGAGAGGTGCCTGTCGGTGGAGCATGTGACTCTTGATCTCAGGGTTGTGGGTTCGAGCTCCATGTTGGGTGTAGAGATTACTTAAAAAAAATAAAACATTTTAAAAAAGAAATTACAATAGAGTGGCTAGATGATGGACATTGGGGAGGGTATGTGCTGTAGTGAGTGCTGTGAATTGTGTAAGACTGGTGGTTTACACACCTGTACCCCGAAACAAAGGATACATTACATGTTAATAAAAATGAAAAATAAAAAAAAACAAATTACAATACGGGAAATTGATAATAAGTGCCAAGGATATCCAAATGACTAATAAACACACAGAAACATGTTCATCATCATGACTCTGCAGAGACATGTGAATCAAAAGCATGGTGAGAACTTACCACCCACCCACCAGAATGGCTAAAAAAAAATCAAATGAAGATCCAGTAACAGCAAGTGTTAGAGAAGACACGGCCCACCTGAAGCCCTCACACTCGCTGCCGAGAACGTAGATGGATGCAGCCACTTTGGGAAAGTGGTGATAAGAACTACTAAAGTGGAACATATGCTTAAGCTATGACACACACTCTATTCTTAGGTGTGCATCCAACAGAAATGCTGGATGTGTTCACCAAAAGACACATAGAAAAAAGTGTGCAGTGAAGGATTGACCTTGCCCAAAGAAAGATTGGGAGGCAACCTCTAAGCTCCCCTAATGTCCTGCCTGAGAAGAGTGTCTGTGCTCTCCTGGGGATTTTGGGCCACACCAGCTTGCCTATGCCAGCAGTGTGACTTATGGTTAGGGCCTTGGGCCACCTGGTATCAGCTTGACATCTGGAAGAGCTATAGTCTAAGGACAGCCACACGGCAGTCACCATATCTACATAACTTATCCCCCCCCCAAAAAAAAATTTCTGGACCAAAGACTATTGCCCCCTGGTTGGCTATATTCCATGCCTGTTGTTATCCGTCATTGCTGAGAGAAGTAAGTGCTGGGAGAGGACAACTATGAGCCCCCACCGGGAACGCTCTTGGATTTGCCCTGCAACCCTTTTCCCATTGCTGATTTCAGTCTCTGTTCTTTCGATGTCATAGACCATAACTGTTGCATATAACAGCTTTCTCTCCGAATTCTGTGAGCCCTACCAGTGCGTTGTTGAACCCAAGGAGGGTCTGGGGTACCTCTCAGAGAGCAACAAGAATGTTCACGGAAGCATTATTCGTAACGGATAAAAACTGGGGGGAAACCCAAATGACCATCAACAGTAGACTATGTAAACCAACCATGGAGGTTCATAAGGCAGAGTACTATAGAGCAAGAAAATAAATAGAAGTACAATTGCACGGGACCATATGCATGTATCTCTTAAATGCAATATTGAACAAGGGAAACTACACAAAGGAGTACATAGTGTATGATTTCATTTCTCGGGGGTTCAAAAACTAATCTATGGTGACAGAAGTCTGAATAAGGTTGCCTTTGGCATGGAGCAGAGGGAGAGGAGGCAAGCTCTGCAGCATCTCTTATAGGAGCATTCATCCCCTTCATGGGGCTCTACCCTCATGACCCCACCACTTCCCAAGGGGCCCACTTCTTAATGCCATCCCCTTGGGAATGGGGATTTCAACATATGAATTTGGGGGGAGGAATACAAACATTCAGTCCATAACACTGGGAGAGGGCACAGGGGTGTTTCTGGGGTACTGGTAATGCTCTGGTTTCTGATCTGGGTGGTGGCTAAAGGGGGGATTCACTCCACAAACATTCATCAAGTTTGACACATGATGTGTGCACTTTTACATAATACATATATATACATATAATATGTATATTATACCTCTACAAAGTTTGCTTCCGGGCACACCTAGTACAGTGTCAATGAAGGAAATGGGAAGAGGGGGAGAGGAAGAAGAGAGGAGAGAGGAAGGCAGAGGGGTCAGGGGAGAGGTACAGGGAGTCGGAGGGGGAGGGAGAGGAGGGAGGAAGGGCAGTGACTAATGCTAAGTGCTGGCAAGTGTGCAGAGTAATTGGAATTCTGGGCTGGACAGACTTGCCAAATGGTACGACCACTCTAGAGAATGGCTTGACAGTTTCCTACCAAGTGAAACATACACTGACCACGTGATCCAGCGATCCCACTCCAAGGAGTTCCTCAAAAGAAAGAAAAACGTATTCACACAAACACTTGTCTGCAAACGAGCAGCTTTACTCATTAGCTTAAAAAAAATGAGAGAACTTAGATGCCCTTGAACAGGCGAGTGAGTAAACGGGCTGTGAGGCATCCACCCGGCAGAACGCGCTACTATGCCATTCAGCATGGAGCAGAGCCTGCACCAACCGCGAGGGCTCTCAGGCACCAGGCCACGTGAAAGAATTCCACCAAGAAGAGCTACCCCCTAGACGGTTCCTCTTCTATGACGTTCTGGGAGAGGCAAGACTTCAGTGACAGAAAACAGATCCCTGGCTGCCTAGAGCTGGCAGGTTGTGGGAGGGGTTGACTACAAAAGAAATTATATTCAACTCCCTACAAGGGAATTCTGGGGCCCTGGATGCCTGCCCCCACGTGACTCTGCTGCTGTTGGCAACTGTAGGTATTTGTCAAAACTCAGAGCTGTCTGCTAGAAAGGATGAGTTTTACCTGTACCCAAAGGATACCTCCCTAAACCTCAAAGGATGTATAAAAATGTTCAAAGCTTCCTTTAAAATGATAATGGATGTCACAAGAGATGTAAGGAATGAAGCCCCGAATACGGAAAGTTTCTTTCGAAGCAAGAATCAGGAAAGCTTTGAAGGAAATGTTTGTGTTAGAGCCGGGCCTGGAATGTGAATGACGCCTGGGAAGTCACCATCTTGAAGAACTAATTTCTAAACATGAATTCGTAGGAGAAAATACCAGAGAGAATCCTATGTCTGTGCTTTTTCCATTAGCACCTCTGCCGGAGACACAAACCAGCTAAACTCTCAGAGTCACTTAGAATCGTCGTGCAACAATACGGCGGCCACACTGCGTCTGCTGAAGAAACGATTCAGGGGCTCAGAGAAGTGGGGTCCTCGGGTCGTGCAGGAACTTCCAAGCTTCCTCCACAGTGTTGGTCCCTTCAGAGTAAGAATGTCCCAGTGATGATAAACCTAATACTTACATTGCACTTACAATGTGCTAGGCCCTGTTCTGAATTTTTACATATATATACGTATATAAAAATATAATTTAATACATATACATATACATAGATTTTATATGTAGAATCTCTATATTTCATATATATGTTTAAACTAATAAATATACAGTCTATAAAATATCTATCATTTTATCTCTATAAAATATGGAGAGATAGATGAGTCCATCCTCACAGCAGCACTATGTGGCAGGTGGTTTTATTATCAACCTCATTTTACAGATGAGAAACTAGAGAACAGCTGCTTAAGGAACTTGCTCGGGGTGCAGAATTAAGGAGGGTGGAGGCAGCCTTCAGTCTGAGCGGTGTGGCCCCAGAGCCCGCGTCCCTGAGCACAACGTTGGAGCCCCTCCCAGTACAAACGGGGGTCCAGTGAGATCCGGAGCGTGAGCCCGCGCTCTGCGCCTGGTCTGGAAGGAGGCACCGGCGTCCCCATCTGCCCTTCCACAGCCATAAGCAAGGAAGGCAGACCGGCAGGGGGGATGCTCATTTCTCCCCTGGAATTCAGCCCCCAACCCCGGGTGACCAGCGAAGCCTCTGTCAGGTGATAAGGAGGCCTCGCCACCAAGCTGGAAGAGGTGCCGCAGAGCTGTTCGCAAGTGCTAACAAGTGCCTTCCTTCCCAGCCTGCCTTCCCCCTTCGGTAACTAGGAAACCTGGAGCTAGTGACTTCTTAACCTCGCTCTGCTTCTGCTTCTTTATCTGCAACATGAGAGAAATAAAACTACCTACTGAGGAAGAGAAATAATACGAGTAAAAACTTCAACGGTGCCAGGCATAGTCAGGGCTCCAAAAATGCTATTACAGTGAAGCCTGCTGCGTTGGGCAGACGTTTCCGCTGTAAGCCTGGCGTTGTGGAGGCCGTCTTTTCTTCCCCCAGCTTTCCGCAGGTAGAACTGATATACAGCAGCCTGTAAGTTTAAGGTGTACAACATGTTGACTTGATTCGCTAATATACTGCAAAATGACTGACCATACCAGTAGCTAGCACCCGCATCCCATCCTGTAATGGTTTTTTGTGTGTGTACGGTGAGAAAATTTAAGATCTACTCTCCTAGCAACTTCCAAGCGTAGACTACCGTATTATTTGCTGCGGTCGCCATGCTGTGCATTAGAGCCTCAGGACTTGCTGTCATGGCTGGAAGTTTGTACCTTTTAACCAATCTCCCCCTTCCCCCTACCCCTCAGAAGCCCCCAGTAATGTCCCCTCTTCTTTCTGTTTCTATGAGTTCAGCTTTTGTTTTTTTAAAGATTCCACATATATGATGGGAGCGAAAGCTCCCTTGACCTTGACCTTGACGTTGGCTGCTTGTCTCTCCCTTCCCTGGTGGGGTCAGAGGACTTTTCCTGTCCTGCTGTCAGTCTGGAGTGGCTTCTCCCCAGCCTGAGCCAGGCCGGTAGTTCTCCTGGTTGCTTCCTGCGGCCGGCACTTATTCTTGTCTCTAGCTATTATCATAGCCTTCTTCGGTTCATAAATACAGCATTAAAAGTCATTGGCTCCTCTCATTTTCCCATGTTCCACAGCTGTAATAGGTCCCCCAGGAACAGGAGTCTAGACCCAACTGCAAGCTGGGATAAGGAATAGGAAAATGAATTCTCTTGTGGTAAGGTTTTATTTAATGCTGTTTTTAGGAGGGGAAGCCTGTCCTCCCTACTCCCTGCAGCTTTGTGTCGAGGCTGGGATTTCAGGCCTTTTCAAGACTGCAAATAGGCCTGACCCATCTGAGGAGTCAACTCCTCTGTAGTGCACCACTGCTCCAAACTGGAGATATTTAAATTCAACTTTCTCCCCGACCTGGAGGAAAACAAACATCGTAGTGCTGCTTTCAGTGTTCCCACGAAGTCCCTGATGCCACGGATCAGAAGGATGTAAATAGCAGGGGCTGTCTCTTCCCCTGGGTCATTTGCACGCCGTCTACTAGAGTAGAAGTAATTTGGAAGAACCCTTTGAAACTGCAAGAATGTCCCCAAAGTGGGTCTGTATTTTTAAAAACTCTGTACCTCTTCCTCTTCCTTATTTAAAATTTGCCTTCTCTCTGGGAGGCAGATCGAACCCTTCAGGCATCTCCGCACCTCCCCTCTTCCTCCTGGTTTTCTAAACCAAAGGGTGGAGTCTTTACAGAGTCTGAAAATGCCTCAGATGCATTTGCTTCCTCAGCCTCTCTTGGGGCCGAGCGCAGACATGTGACCTGATTCCGGGCAGTGGAATGTGGGGAGATCTGACAGAGGGCATCTAAGAAAGGTTTCTTTGCGATGGATAAAGGAAAGAAAGGCCTCTCTCCTTCTTTGCTGGACACGTGTCTGGCGGCAGGAGATGCCTTGGGAGCCTCTTGTCCTCATCCCTTCCATTCAGTGCTTCCCCTAATGCCAGGCCTGGCTCTGTGCCCATTCTTAGAAATCTCAGTCACTCCGGTGGCTTCACCGGTTACTTCGGTAACTCAGCAAATGTATATTAAGCACTTAACTTTGCGCCATGTTTTAGAAGCTAGAAGAAGATAGACAAGTTCTCTACTCTCAGGAAACTTGAAGCAGCTCCTGGCACAGGATCACCAATCGTCTCCGATCCGTTTGTTTCTGTCTGGTGGGGCCACCATCCCTGACACAACACTTCTGAAGTCAGATTCACTCTCTTTTCTCCAAAACTGACTTCCTTGTTTCTGTTAGTGAGTCCCAGGCTCAAAATCGTGACATCATCTTTGTCTTTTCATTCACCCTGTTGCTTGCCTACCCCACTTCTAGTCATTGACTCGACCCCTGCTGCCAGGTGCTGGAGCTACAAAGATACACTGTGCAACACACAGATAATCACAATACAGTGGGCAATGTGCATCAGTAGAGGCTTATCCAAGATGGCGGGACGGAGTGTCCTAATTCTTCCAAGGGAGGCAAGGACGGAGAAAATGGGGAGACCAGGAGAAGACTGCCTGAGCCGCAAATGGAAACTTGGGAAATAGAGGACAGAACAGCGTCAAATGCAGCCCAGAAGTCAGATTATGAAAGGTCTTCTGGCAGCCTGGAAAGGTCTTTTGGCTTTGTAAACTAGGAGTGATCTTGGTGAGAATGGTTTCAGTGGAGTGTGGGTTCGCCTGTGGTAGCTAAAGGATGAATGGAGGATGGTGAGGAGGACTGGTTTTACTTTCCTCCCTTCAGGAAACACCGTCTTGATTATCCTTTGGGATCAGGCCTCTCTCAGACCTTGCTTGGGTAGAGCTGGCCCTACCTCCAGGTCCAGAGCCTATCCCGCCAGATCACCACATATCTGTGGCCACGGAGATTTATTCAGGGATGCGCTCATGACCAAATCCTGACCAGTGAGAAATGGGTGCTGAGCTCTGAGGAAAAGAGGTGTTCTCAGTCTATACCAGTCCAAACCCAAACTCCTATCTTGTCATAGATGGACCACCACACTAGTCCTTTTACCAGTCCCCTTGTCTCCTCTTTGTGGTGACCACAGTTATTCCCAGCGCTGCTTTTATATTATTCAAGAACTCCTGAGCACCCATCATTAAATATCTTGTGCGACTCGCCTCCTGCTCCACAATACAGACTGAATCTACCATTCCTTGCACCTTCCTGTCAACAGGGCTTTACTTCTGCAAAAACCCTTCTCTGAGGTTGCCCACCCCTTTCCTTCCTACTATTCAAATCCTTCTCATCTTTCAATGTCTCAGCTCAACTGCCATCTTCCCTGACTCTCATTTGGTATCAATATGAATTGATGGCAATTTTTGGAAAACATGATTTATTGTCTAGTTTTATTACCTCTCATTTTACATATTAATTTTTTGCTTTCCCAAACTACCTTGAAAGGAAGTTGAAGACAAAGACTGTGTCAAAATCACTGGTGTAGTGTGTAGCATCTATGACAGGGTTCTGTATGGTAGACATTCAAACATTTTCACAGAATGACTAATAGACATTTCCCAGTTTGGCAGTGGGTGGCAGAAAATAGAGATGAATGCAAAACTACAATTTAAATTATGAGAAGACATTTGGTCAGAGGCAAGAGAGGAGAAAACATTGAATGGATGTGAATAGCCAAGAAGACAGAGTTGGAGGAAGTCAAACTTGACAAGGCAAGGGGCAGGGGACACAAAGACAAGCTCTAGACACACTGGATAGTCTGTGATCCATGGAGTGATGGGAAGGAGAAGCTAGGTGACCCCGTTGAGGGAATCACGCAACCGCTGACTTCAGCAGCAAGGTCTCAAGCAACTCAAAGTGGGTGCAAGGTGGGGGGACCTTTGGAAGTAGCATTCATTAGATTTAGGACATTTTATCACCCTCTTCAACTTCTCTGAAGATGCTGTAGGAGAATGAAGGAACGCTCCCAAAAGGGCTTCATGAGGAATGTGGAATCGTAATGAATAACCGTTCCTGATAAGGTCTCAGAAGACTTTCCCATTGTAATTCTCACCTATTTATGACTCCCTTTTCCTGACACATTCTCTTCACTGACCCTCTCTCTCATGGTTGTGCTTCTAATGAATGGTCCCTTCCTTCTCAGTCTCGTTCATTGGGTCACTCCATCTTTATCTCCCTGGCCTCTGAGCAACAGACGGTGCCAGGCCTTCATCCTCAGGCCTCTTGTTGTCTAGATTTGTTCTCGAGTTCCAAAAGATCTTATCCAGATCCAGGGCTTTTATGAGTGGATGACACCAAGTTATGTATCTCAAGCCCTAACTTTTCTCTCCTCTCCCTTGACCTTTACACTTGTATATCCATTGTCTACTCGTTATCTCTACTTGGAGGCCTAATCACTGTTCCAAACTTGGTATGTTCAGTATTGAGTTTTCACATACACACACATACACACACGCCACCTCCACCAAAGCCTACTTCACCTGCATTCTCGGCCATTTCTGTTAATTACTACTCCATGCTACCAGTTGTCAGGCACAACTCCTTGGGTCATCCTCACCTGTACCCTTTCTCATAGTTGATATCCAATCAATCAGCAAATCTGGGTAGCTCTGCCTTCAGAAGAGCTTGATTCTGAAATGTCTCACCATCTCTGCCACTACCACCCAAGCCCAGTCCACTGTCCTTTCTCATCTAGATGATTATAGCAGCCTTATAATTGATCTTTGTGTTTCCACCTTTGTTGCCTCCCATCTCTTCCTGCAAAGCATCCAGAGGTTATCCTTCTGAAATGTAAATAAAGTCCTACCACTCCTTAGCTCAAAACCCTCCAGTGAAATTCTGACCCATGCTGCAACAAGAACAAACCCTAAGAACATCATGCCTGGTGAAATAAGCCAGATACACAGGACAAATATTGTAGGACTCCACTTATAGGAGGTAGCTAGAATAGTCAAACTCATAGAGACACGAAGTAGAACAGTGGTAACCGGGGACTGGGGGGAAAGGTAATGGAAAGTTTTTACTTAATGGGTACAAAGTTTCAACTTGGGATGATGAAAATGTGCTAGAGATGAATAGTAATGATGGTTTCACAACAATGTGAATGTACTTCATGCCACTGAACTGTATACTGTAAAATGGTGAGAACGGTAAATTTTATTCAAGAAATTCTAAAGCCTCTAATGGCTTCCTGTCTCATTTACAGTCAAACCCAAAGTCCTCATCAAGGCCTACAAAACCTTACCTCCTGCTACCACTCTGACCTCCTCTGTTACCACTCTCTGCCTGTCACACTGACCTCCTTGCTATTTCTCAATTAAGATACTGACACTCCCTCTCAAACGTGCCAAGCACTGTCCTACATTAGGACCTTTGTGTTTGCTATTCTTTCTGCCTAGAATCTCCCCCATCCTCACTCCCACCACCAAAAGTCCACATGGTTCATGTCTCCTGCCCATTTCTTGACTGGATTATTTGTTTTTTGGGTGTTGAGTTGGATAAGTTCTTTACAGATCTTGGATACTAGCCCTTTATCTAATGTCATTTGCAAATATCTTCTGCCATTTCATAGGTTGCCTTTTAGTTTTTTTGACTGTTTCCTTTGTTCTGCAGAGGCTGTTCTTGATGAAGTCCCAATAGTTCATTTTTGCCTTTGTTTCCCTTGCCTTTGGAAGCATGTCTAGCAAGAATTTGCTGTGGCCAAGGTCGAAGAGGTTGCTACTTGTGTTCTCCTCTAGGATTTTGATGGATTCCTATCTCACATTTAGGACTTTCATCCATTTTGAGTTTATCTTTGTGTTGCATTTCTATTCACTAACAGTGAGACAGAACAAAGAGAAATTAAGGAGTCAATCCCATTTACAATTGTACAAAAACCATTAGATACCTAGGAATAAACTTAACCAAAGAGGTAAAAGACCTGTACTCTAAAAACTACAGAGCACTAATGAAAGAAATTGAGGAAGACAAAACAAAATTGAAAAACCTTACATACTCATGGATTAGAAGAATAAATATTGTTAAGATGTCTATGCTACCTAGAGCAATGTACACATTCGATGCAATCCCTATCAAAATCCCATCAACTTTTTTCACAGGGCTGAAACAAATAATCTTAAAATTTGTATGGAACCAGAAAAGACACCAAATAGCCAGAGGAATGTTGAAAAGGAAAACCAAAGCTGGTGGCATCACAATTCCAGACTTCAAGCTCTATTACAAAGCTGTCATCATCAAGACAGTATGGCACTGGCACAAAAACAGACACATAGATCAATGCAACAGAATAGAGAGCCCAGAAATGGACCCTCCACTCTATGGTCAACTAATCTTTGACAAACCAGGAAAGAATGTCCAATGGAAAAAGGACAGTCTCTCCCACAAACGGTGTTGGGAAAATGGGAGGGCCACATGCAGAAGAATGAAACTGGATCATTTTCCTACATCACACACACAGATAAACACGAGTTTTTTAATGTAAGTTTTTAATGCATTTTTCTTAGTCTGAGGACTCTGAAAAGTAGAGACAAGTATTGAAATGCTGACATTTTATTTGGAAGAGTTGCAGGGTGAAGAGAAAAGGGGTCATGAGTGTGGCAAGGGGAGTTGTGAAGTATTTCCTTGTGAGGCCTTATCATGTTGGCCACCACTTCATGACAAGCCATGACAGAGTCCCAGCTTGTCACTTGGCAGATGTGTTCACACGGCATGAGGGACTCTGGGAGGTTTGCAAAGGTTTACACATCAGAGTAGTCCAAGGAATGGAGAAATGTGGGAAATTACTGCCTCACTCCTTTCTGTCACCTAATTCCTATTGATCAAGCTTCACTCATGTGAAACAAACTTTCCACAACTTCCAAGTTACATCAAACAACCCCTTAGTGGCTACACGTGAAATCAGATCCTATGTCTTATGGTGTGACATTTCAACAGAGTCTGGAAGTGAAGAAGCCACTTAGTGTCATGAACCAATCAACAAAGTGAAGGAAGGCAGTCAAGAGATTTTCAGAAGTTGCACAAGATTTGTATCAAAAACAGTATTTTAAACAAAATTGGGACCATACCACGCAGGTTACTTACATCATTGAGATATAATTCACATGCCATAAAATTCACCTTTTTTAGTGGACAGTGACATGGTCTTTAGTGTATTCACAAAGTGGTACAACCAGCGCCACTACCTAATTCCAAAACATTTTCATCAATTTGAAGAACTCCCATATCTATCAGCAATCACACCCCATTTTCCCTCCTCTCCAATCCCCAGAAACCACTAATCAACATTCTGTCTTTATGGATTTGCCCATTCTGGACATTTTCTATAAATGGAATCACACAATATGCAGCCTTTTGTATCTGGCTTCTTTCCCTTAGGGTAGTATCTTCCAGGTTCATCCATGCCATACCATTTATCAGTACTTCATTCCTTTTTATGGGTGGATTGTATTCCATTGTAAGGATGTACTGCATTTCATTTGTCCATTCATCCAGCTGAGGAAAATTTGGGCTGTTCTACTTTTCTTGGCTATTATGAATAAAACTGCAATGAACATTCATAAACAAGATTTTATGTGGACATATGTTTTCATTTTTCTGAAGTATGTATCTAAAAGTGCTATATTTTCTTAGGTGTATTTTTTGTGTTTCTCCTTTTTTATTGATAGCCAAACATATTTCAAAATAATATAGTGTGATAACTCTGGAAATCCCAGGTTTTGTTGGTGTCATTGCTTCTGATTGTTATTGTTTGTCTAGTGGCTTTGTGACCTAATTCTGTAAAGTCTGATTTCTTTGTTGTGTGTGACCACTGCAGTGTCTACTTAGCTTAATGGTCAATTTCTTGACGTACCTGAAACCAAACAGCATCTGGGTGGTTCAATGGGTTAGGCTTCTACCTTTGTCTTAGGTCATGATCCCAGGGTCCTGAGATAGAGCCCCGCATCAGGCTCCCTGCTTAGCAGGGAGTCTGCTTGTCCCTCTCCTTCTGCTCCTCCCCACTGCTCATGTTCTCTCTGACTCTCTCAAATAAATGAATAAAAAAATCTTTACACACCCCCCCAAAAATGTCTGAAACCAACACATTGCCCAATTTTTGTTGAGGGTCTCTGTGTGTATATTGGGGAGAATGCTTTCAACATTCAAACAGTGGAAAGGCAATTTACAGTTCTTGCCTCCGCTTTCACTTCCTGCTTTCACAGAGCCTTAAGGTTAGCCAGAGGTGAGAGCTTAGGCCTTTCTTGTGTCTTCCTGAGCATGCACACAGCCCTGGTCATATGCACAGACATATGCATGAATACAGCCTTCTTGACTCCCAGAAATATTTGGAACTTTTCCGAGTCCCATATGATGATCTCATATGTTAGATTTTCCTTTTAAGCTTTTTAGTTAGCCTATTGTTTGCCCAATGTAATCCACCAACTAAGGCACCCATAGATGTTAAGCAATTATCTCTGATTGTTCTAGACAAATGCCTCTGGGGAAAAGGCTGTTAACAATGGTTTACCTTTGGGTCACATCAGACAGCTTTGTGAGTAGTATCTTCCAGGGAACCACCGGACCGGTCAAATAACGTCACTTCTCTGGGTTTGGGTCTATGAAGGAGCTCCAACACTGTTCTGCTCCCTCTGGTGGCTGCCAGTCTGCTGGTTTTCAACATGATTGTGGGTGTTCATTTTCAAGGCAACTGCAGAACTAGGAAGAGGAGGATGAGAATCGGGCAAATTAAAATGCCACAAAGCTCATTGCTTTTATTGCAATCCAATCATTTTTCTTGAACTAGCATTATTTGGTTGATTTTGACAATTTTGCCAGTTTTCTCATGGCTTTTATGGAAGAGAAGATTTTGAATACTTTTACTCTGCCATTTTCTCTGATATCACCCCATGCAGTTTTACTGTTTTTTCTAAATAAGCTCTAAGCCCAATGTGGGGCTCAAACCCACAAACCCAAGATCAAGAGTCACATACTCTACTGACTGAGGAAGCTAGACACCCCTCACCCATACAGTTTTAAATATTAATTTTTTATTATGCATGACCATTTTCCATACTCTTAAATATTCTCCAAAAAACATGAATATTAACAGATGCTTAATGTATCACTGAATTGATTTTATTTAATTAATCATTCTTTTATATGAACTTTTAGATCATTTCCTATTTTGCTTCTCTCTAGAATGCTTTGATAAATATTTTTTTACTGTATCTCAGAATCCTTCCTTAATCTAAGTTGACGGATCCAGAAATACTGGTTTCAAGACAATAAACTTTTTAAAAAGATTTTATTTATTTACTTGTCAGAGAGATAGAGAGAACACAAGCAGGGGGAGAGGCAGGCAGAGGGAGAAGCAGGTAGAAAGAGAAGCAGGTCCCCAACAAGCAGGGAGCCTGATATGGGACTCGACCCCAGGGCTCCGGGATCATGACCTGAGCCAAAGGCAGATGCTTAATCAACTGAGCACCCCCCCATCCTGACAACAAACATTTTTAAAGCTGTCTAAGTTAGGAAATAATAGAAAGCCAGCTGCAAGTAACAGAAAAGCTAGCTAACAGCTGGGATATTTATTACTTACATAACCAAGAAGTCTGAAAGAAGGTAGAGAAATCAGAATTTCATGTTTTTTTGCTCCAGCATCTTCAGGATGTTGACTTTTTATCTATGTGCTTGTTTATGGTAGCAAGACAGCTGCAATTCTCCTATGGTCACATAAGCAAGACTCAGGAAAGCAGAGGTGTACGAAGACAAAATAGAGACAATACTCCTCATACACCACTATCCTTAATTAGGAAAGAAAACGTTCCCTATAAACCTAGCAGAATTCTCTTACTGGATTATTTCCAATATTTGTCACATAACCTTCATTAACTGTTAGGGAATCTAGGAAAACAAGGACCTGGTCCTTTCCAGATTCAATAAAGAAGTAAGAAGTTTGATAGAGCTGCTGAAGATTCAATTACATTAGATAGCAAAACTCACAGTAGTGCTGGGTAACAAATCACCATGAACTTAGAGTTAAAAAATAATAAGCATTTTTTTTTTTCTTGCTCACATCTTGGAACAATTGAAAACTGACTAAACTAGGCTGGGTTTTGCTAAACTTGTCTATGGTTGGGCTCAGGTCTGTTCTATGCACGGTCACTTTGTTTTTGCTTTTACCTTTTATTGTGAAATAAAATATAAAGAAAACAATGCAAAACAGATATAGATATAGCTATATCTATCTTAGTGAATTATTATAAGATAAACATCCGTGTAATTACCAACCAAGTTAAGAAATAGAACTTTGCCAGTTCAATTCCTTCTCTCAAACTTTCTCTAGTGATGCCTGGCTGGCTTGGTCAGTAGAGCATGTGACTCTTGATCTCAGGGTCATGAGTTCAAGCCCCATATTGGGTGTAGAGCCTACTTAAAAAATAAAAAAATCTCTAGTTATCCTGGTTGCCTAAAACTTATTGTCTAATAAATTCCTCAGGAAGTACTCACAGGAATAATATTCCCTAAGTGCCTGCATATTCATAACAGCTTGTCTGTGTCCTTTATACTTGAATGTCACATTTTCTTAAGTATCCAAATATTTTTTTCTGACAAAGTATCACATTAAAAAGTCTAATGATACCCTACAACCCAACAATTGCACTACTAGGTATTTACCCCCAAAATACAAATGTAATGATCCAAAGGGTTGCATGAACCCCAATGTTTATAGCAGCAATGTCCACAATAGCGAAACTATGGAAAGAGCTGACATGTCCATCAACAGATGAATGGATAAAGAAGATGTGGTACACACACACAGAATGGAATTTTACTCAGCCATCAAAAAGAATGAAATCTTGCCATTTGCAATGACATGGATGGAACTAGAGGGTATTATGCTGAGCGAGATACATCAGTCAGAGAAAGACAAATGCCATATGATTTCACTCATATATGCAATATAAGAAACAAAACAGATGAACACAGGGAAAGGGGAAGAAAAATAAAATAAGATGAAAATTCAGAGGGAGGCAAACTGTAAGAGATGCTGAACTCTGGGAAACAAACTGAAAATTGCTGGAGAGCAGTTGGGTGGGGGAAGGGATAACTGAGTGATGCGCATTAAGGAGGGCTCCTGATCTAATGAGCACTGGGTATTAAATGCAACTAATGAATCACTAAACTCTACCCCTGAGACTAATAATACACTCTATGTCAACTAAATTGAATTTAAATTTAAAAATCTTTTTAAGGGGCTCCTGGGTGGCTCAGTGGGTTAAGCCTCTGCCTTCAGCTCAGGTCATGATCTCAGGGTCCTGCAATCGAGCCCCACATGGGGCTCTCTGCTCAGCAGGGAGCCTGCTTCCTCCTCTCTCTCTGCCTGCCTCTCTGCCTATTTGTGATCTCTTTCCCTCTGTCAAATAAGTAAATAAATAAAATCTTTTTTAAAAAATCTTTTTAAAGTCTTCCTTCCTTCCTTTATAAACCAATTGTTCTTTTGGCCTAGATGTCTAAAGAGCCTTTTTCTTTAAAGTCTAGAAATTTCACTAGACTATGTCTTAGTGTTGACCATTCAGTCCAATATTTTCATATGCTTAGTGTGCATTTTTAATATGTGCTTTCAAATCTATTTTATTACAGAAAAATTTTCTCCGATAATACCATGTAGTATTTGTTCAATCCTCTTGCTTCTGTTTGCTTATGCAGGAACTTCTGCTCACCATATGTTGGATCTTCTTTTCCCAAACTCATTCAATAGTTGTGTTGGTTTTCAACTGTTTATCGCTTTCTAATTTATCTTTTATTTTTAAAATTTCCCTTCCTGGGGCACCTGGGTGGCTTAGTCCATTAAGCATCTGCCTTCGGCTCAGGTCATGATCCCAGGGTCCTAGAATCGATCCCTGCTTCGGGTTCTCTGCTCAGTGGGGAGCCTGCTTCTCCCTCTGACCCTCCCCCATCTTGTGTTCTCTCACTCTCTCTCAAATAAATAAATAAAATGCTTTTTTTTTTTTTAAATTCCCTTCTTTTCATCTTCTACTTCTCTTAAGGCCATCTCTGTGTGTTTATTCACAGGATTCTTCATACTTTAGTACCCATTTTTTTTCTGTATTTTTCTTGATCTCTCTCCCTTCACTTCTGAGTTTTTCTATTTCTCATTAATTTTTTCTTTCATGTTTTATTAAGGACATTTCTTTCCTGAAGATATTAGTCTTTCAGCTCATTTTGAAATATTTCATTAATTTCATTTTTCCTTTTTCTGTCTCATGTTTTAAAGCAAGTCTTTATGCCTGCTTTCATTATCCGTGGTGATATTATTTACTCTCATTTTTCTTAGGATAACTTTGTATGAGATTTAGTCTCAATACATTTCTTTTGATCATTTTTGTATGAATTAAGTACGAACTTTCAGAAGGAAGCCTCGTTCAGGATAGGTTTTCTACTCCATAAAGTTACCTATTCTGTTGCGTCTCATGTAGTGCAATATTTGTGAGATTTCCTGGCCATATTCCCCTCAGCCACTTTTACTGGGACCTTCTTTTCCTTCATCTCTACCATGGCTTTTCGGCTCCCAGCAGCATCCTCGGGGACGGGCCGCGTCCTGAAAGGCCAGCTCCCCTAGCGAGTGAATTCTGATTGCTCCTTGGGGCTACGCTGCTCCGGACTTCTAGACCTTACCGCAGGCCCCCTGCACACACCTGCTAATTGGAGCAGGCAAAACGGGTTCAGCTGTTGTTCTAAAATGAGCCTGCTGAGCTTTCCAGGGAATGTGTCCTGGATATTTGGGGGGGGGGGTGCGTGGCGCATTGTTGGCAGGTTGTTAGATGGTCCGCTGCTTCCCTCTGCTTCCTCCGGCACAAGGTGGCTGAGCCACGCGCCTCCTGTGACTGTCAATGACTTAGCCCCACCTGCCTATATTTCAGACTTCGTGGGAACCCCTTCCCACCTGGCTCTGTTGGAAATACCTGTGGATTTTTTTTTTTTAAGATTTTATTTATTTGACAGACAGAGATCACAAGTAGGCAGAGAGGCAGGCAGAGAGAAAGGGGGAGGCAGGCTCCCTGCTGAGCAGAAAGCCCCACGGCGGGCGGGGGGGGGGGCTCGATCCCAGGACCCTGGGATCATGACCTGAGCTGAAGGCAGAGGCTTTAATCCACTGAGCCACCCAGGTGCCCCACGCCTGTGGATTTTGGTTTTGCTCTTTAATTGTTCTTTTTCTGTGGAGATAAGGCAAGTACTAAACACTATTCTGACCCTACACCTTCGTCTTCCCCAATCCCTGTGTTCACTCTGGCGCCCAGGCTGAGGGGCGGGAATATACACCGGAGAAACACACAGGCCGTTGTGGTAAAAGCAGAAATGCAGGAGAGCAAACTGCAAGCCAGAGGATGCTTCAGCCTCTGCTTGCAGCACACATATACTAACATTGCTTCACCCAAAAACAGCCATAAAGCCAAGGACGACATCAACCTGCCAGAAAATACACTTTGTTTCTAGGGAAAGGAACTGCAGAATCATGCAAAGAACATGATGAAGAATTGGGAACAATACCACAATATTCCACGCCGACCAACAACATCTGCCCCAAAGGCTTTTTCTAAATCTTGCTAAATCACTTTCCAGAAGGGTTTAATTTGACTTCCATCCCCAGATCTGAGAGTGCCTGTCACACTGCCACATTTATCTTTATTGACTATTTTTATAGTGCTGATTATTTCCTAAGTAAAAAATATATATATAAATATGTGTGTATATATATATGTATATATATATGCGTGCGGTTTAATGTTTGGATTACACTTCTTTTACTTCTGTGAGGTTTAATATTTTTTATTCATTTATTAGCCATTTCTCTCTCTTAATGACTTGTCTGCTCATGTCCTCTATCTACTACTCTAAGGCAGATCTTGTTTTTCTTGTTGATTTATAAGGCCTCATTACATATTAAAGATTTTAATCTTTATCTTTCATATTTGTTACACTTATTTGTTCCAATTTATCATTTCCCTTTTGCATCATTTATCTAATTCTGCATAACAAATTGCCTTAAAACAGTGTTCTAAACCAAAAAACATTTATTATGGCTTATGAATCTGTGTCAGCAGGATGGGTCTGATGACCTGGACCAGGCATGGCTGATCTCTGCTGGGCTCATTCACACATCTGCTGTCTGCTGGTGGTATGGGTAGGGAACAGATGATCCAGGAAGGTCTCACTCATATATCGGCTGTTGGCTCACTGCCAGCTGACGCAATGAGGATTACTGGCTAGTGTTACTACCATACCCTTTTTTTTTTTTTTTTAAAAATTGCATTTCTATTGTCTTTTGGTTTACATTTAACTGTGTTATATATTCAAAGCTATCGTTTTTTCCCTATGCGATTTCTTTATTGTTGTCATGCTGTTAAAGTTCTTCCCCAGTTCCAAGGTCTGATACATATTCTCTTGGGTTTCCTTCTAGATTTCCGTTCTTGCATTTATTATCTCTAAGTCTTTAATCCAGTGGAAATTGATGAATGTGAAGTAAGAATTTAAATGGTGGCTTTTCCTCATGTAGTTAACCAATTATCCAAGCACCATTAATGGAATATTCTTTCCCTTTCCCGTGGATTAGTGGTATCACCTTTTATCACAAAGTGGATTGTGATACAGTCCTCAGGTCTGGTTCTCAGTTCTTGCCTTTGCTCCATTGACGTGTCTGTCTGTGGGTTCTTGCACGGCCCAAACCTACCCAGGCAGGGGGTGGAAGGAAGTCAGGGTTGGGTGAGATCATCGCCATTCTGTCTGCAAGTGAAGGTCATACTGCATAGCTTCTCTGAAGACTCCAGATGAGCTCTGAAAGATCAGGAGGGAGTCACAGGGGGATCCATCCAGACCTCTCTGAGGGCAGAAGGCTTTGAGCAGGGAGAGAGCACTTAAAAAGATGAGTATCCTCACCTAGCATTTATTGGGAGAACAGAAAAAAGGGCCATAATTACAATCCTGATAAGGAGAGAAACACGGCTTTTCCCGCAGCTGTCTGAGGCACCCGGGGCACCCCAGCCAGACTGGAGTCCCAGAGAGCTGTGTGACCACTGTCCGCCCAGCACCTAGCAGCGCACTGCAGTCTTTCACCTGTGGCAGAATATATAATATTTATTGATTTTCCTCTGAGTAACAGATTTAGTGAAGATTGTCAGTTCTCTGGGGGGATAAACATGAAATAGATTCCCCCCCTCAAATCTATCCGTTATGCTCTGTGAAACCTCCCTTTCCCGCTGGGTAGCAGCCCCCATTAGGTATACGTGTGTGTGTGTGTGTGTGTGTGTGTATCTCCCAGTCTGGTTCTACAAGTTTTCATCATTTTAGTTATCAAAATGGTTTCTCCCCAGTTATTAAGATTCAGCTCTGTCCAATTTAAAATTTCAGTCTTCTATTTGATTCAAAGCTTTCCTCTTTGCCTCCAGTGCAGGAGCGGCTGCAGGCTTTAGGAGAGTTGGGGGTGGGGAGGGGAGTGAGGTCATGGCCTCCTCTCTCCCACTCCTCTCCTTCCTGCTTACCCCTCTGGCTTCTGGGGAAAGCTGAATATGGCCTTTTGTGATCTGTGGCAGAACTGTGGGCACCCATGGCTCACCAAGTGGCCCCGTCAGTGCCGAGCAGCTTCCGGTGGTCACTTTCGGAACGTGGCTTCCTCTCCCAGCTTGCCCCCAGCAGACAGCCTTGTGCAGCTCTGCTCCGATGAGCACGGCTCTGCCCAGCGTGTGGCCATCTTCCTGCATGTCTACGGCCCCCAAGTCTAGGGCTTGTGAGCAGAAGGATCCATCCCTATTCTGAAGCCCGGAGGTTGAGAGGATGACCCCATTCACTTCACACCATCCTGTTATATTTCCATCCGCTAGATGCCGGCGCCAGTTTCCCGCAGATCCCAGAGCTGGGGTAACCCTAGGCTCTGTACATTCATCTGGGCTCTTGATGCTCTAAATGTCTCCACAATACATTTATTTTGACAACTTGCATGATTAAGTAACTCACTATAAGATCTTAAGATCTGACAGAGAGGTCGAGTCACTTTCCTAAGACCACCCACCAAATCCATGCCATGCTCGGATTAGAATGTGGTGTCATTGCTCTCTGTCTCTATCTCAAATAAATAAATAAATAAATAATCTTAAAAAGTAGAGGGGGGTGCCGGGGTGACTCAGCTGGTTAACTGACTCTTGGTTTCTGCTCGGGTCATGATCACAGGGTCCTGGGAACAAGTTCCCCAAGCCTCGGAGCGCAGAGTCAGCCTGTTCCTCTACCTGTTTCTTCCCCGGGTTGTACGCTCTCGCACTTGCTCGCTTGCTCTTTCAAATCAATGAATAATTTTATTTATTTTTTAAAGATTTTATTTATCTATTTGACAGAGAGAGAGAGAGAGAGAGAGAGACAGTGAGAGAGAGAACATAGGCAGCGGGAGGGAGAATTAGGCCTCCCGCTGAACAGGGAGCCCGACTCAGGGCTTGATCCCAGGACCCTGAGGTCATGACCTGATCCGAAGGCAGACGCTTAACTACTAAGCCACCCAGGTGCCCCAAATAAATAATTTTAAATTAAAAAAAAAAAAAGGATTTAGTGTCAGAGTATAGGACCCAGGATTTTTCCATCAGGATAGGACTGGTCAGGCTTCCAGAAGGATCAGAACTGAGAACCTGGGCTTTGCTGTCAGGTCTCATCTGAGTCCTGGATGAACTACTACTATCTAGCTGGGCAATCTTGGACAACTTAGTTAACTTGATTTCAGTCTCCTCACCTGTAAAATCAGAAGAATAATAACAGTATCTGTCTTATAGGTTTATATTGCTTAAACGAGACCATGTAAGCAAAGCCCAGGCCTGACACCTAATGAGTTCTCACTGATGGCAGCTGTTTCATTTTGGCTTTTGTTTTTGTGTTGAGGCATAATTGACATGCAGCATAGCATCAGTTTCAGGTGTACAATGTAGTAATTAGATATTTGTATATACTGCCAAACGACCACCACAGTAACATCAGTTACCATACATAGTTATGATTTAAACCTCCTGAAGAGGACTTTTTTTTTAAGATTTTATTTTTTATTTGACAGAGAGAGAAACAGCAAGAGCAAGAACAAGCAGGGGGAGTGGGAGAGGGAAAGCAGGCTTCCCACCAAGCAGGGAGCCCGATGCGGGGCTCGATCCTAGGACCCTGGGATCATGACCAGAGCTGAAGGCAGACGCTTAACAACTGAGCCACCCAGGCGCCCCTCCTGATGAGGACTTTAAAGATAATAATACTGCATTGCATATTTGAACATCGCTCTATTGGCAATGTTCAAATATGCAATATAGTATTATTAACTATAGTTATATAGTAGTTATTGTTGTTCTAAATAAGCAACTATGCTTAGGCCATGGCTAAACTCATGTAGGTCCAAATGTCACCGCCTTGCAGAGGGTTGAGTCGTATTCCCGGGGTTAACTCCCTCACGGGGGACCTGGTGTGTTGTTGAGGTCCTTCCACCTCTGTGGTGACCTTCTTCTCACCTCTTCTCACCACCTGCTTGATGGTGAGACAGGGTGGGAGCAGATTCGAGGAGGAGTGGCTACGGATTGGTACAAACACATTACTTTTGCCAAAAAAAAAATAAATAATTACCGTTTATGTTTTCTACTTGCAGAGACCATGTACCAGAAAACTCTTAAAATATTATCTCGTGTTTCTTAATACTTAGACCTACTGCTTTATGACAAATTGCCAAGTGGTGGTCAGGAGTCAATTCACATTAAAGAAGAACAAAGATTATGGGACTATTGACCCTTTAAAAAAATCATTCCCGGGGTGTTCATTATTCACACTGCATCCACGCTCAACCCACCCTCTGGGTTTCTTATTTTACACTTATTTCCAGATTAATAGCCCAATTAGAAACCTATTGACTAAGGCTGTACTAAAGGCAATGACCCTTCACGCTCCAAGCATGCTCTTTCAAAACCTCCCTGAAAACCAAAGTGCGTTGGCCCTCCCATTCCTGGACCAACCGCGCCCCCTAGTGTTCACTCTCACACTCGGGCACCGGCGCCTCAGAGTCTCCTTTGTCATTTTTTTTCCTCCTAGGACATGAACAGAGAAGGCCTGTCATCTCCACACCCCGTCTTCTCCAGCCCCTAACCCCCATCAGCCTGTTCTGTGTAGATAACCGACCGAAAGGCTCAGATGTTGCTTCTGGTTCGTGTATTTGAAATTAATTTAGCATATCCATCTTATTATGTGTTAAAAAGTGTTTCTCAGCAGATTGGTTAGGATAAACCTCCATGTGGGAATGCGAAGGGGGTGGACTCTCCTGGAATGTGTGGGAAGAGGGATGTGGCTTTCAAGTCCTACTCTCAGACTAGAAATTCACTTTCCTTGGCCCTGAGCTTCCTATCTTGTAAATGGAAACAGTGACCTTGCTCTGGTGGTTGCATCCTTTACTTGCAAAGGTTGAGCGAGACTCAGCGGTGGCCCCCTGAGCCTGCTCTAGCCTCCTCCCCACACACGGCAGGGTCCAGGAACTTGTCGCAGGGGCAGAGTCCCTGAGGGAAGGCCAGGGAAGGAAGGTGGTGACCACACATGGTCATTCCTGACGGACTCCTGGCAATATTCTCCATAGCACTGGATTGGAAAGGCCAGAGGAGCAGTGGACAGAGGCTGAGGACCAGGAGGTCTGGATTCAGTCTCTGTGGCATCGTGAATTGTGTGACCTTGGCAAAGTCATTTCACCTCATTGGGCCTCGGTTTCCCCAGCTGCAAAAGGAGGTAGCTGGGTCAGGGGTGGGAAGGGAGAGGGTTTCTCTAAGGGCCCTTCTGACTGTGGCATTCTGAGAGTCTGAGAGAAAATAGCAAAGCTCTTTGAAAACAGCAAAATCTGCCCTGTGTAGGTTTCACTACTGGAACCTCTTAGAAGAAAGAGACAATGTTAATTATTTGAGCAGCTAATTTTTTTTTTTACAGCATTTCCATGTGTCAGGTCTTAGTCTAAGCTCTTCACTTACATGAACAGCTATCTGTAGAGTTATCCGGGTACAGCAATTATTAATGTGCAATTAATAATTAAGTGCTTTGGGGGGATAATTTCTAAACAGGACTCTGATCAATAAGCCAGTTGGGGGGGCATCTTCAGCTAATTAAGGGGGCGACTCCCTGTCTCTGCTATGAAAAGAAAAATGTCACCAAACATTACACACAGCCTGAGGGGTACGGATAGAGGAGGAAGGGGCTGCCGTTGCCAGGCAACTAGCTCCTCATCACTAATCATGAGCATAAAAGCCCTGGGTCTTCGTTTTCCACACAGCCAGTGGGCCACCCCCCTCCTTCCACCCCCCGCTCCCCACAGCCGGCTTTTGGGCTCTGATTCCAGACACCTGGACCTTGGAAAAGGCCCGGGACCCCCCTCAGTAATTCAGGGTGGACTCTGCTGCAAGAAAGCAAAATGAGAAAAGATTCTTTGTGTCCATCTCAGATGGGAGGAAGGCCTGGCACCAATATTCCAGAACATCCTTCCCTATACTACGGCCTTTTGAATAAGCCATCACCCCAGAGGCTTGCTCAGATTTGAGGAAAATCCCTTCCTGACCCCTGCATTCAGGGAAGGCTCTCGCTGTTTGCCGTGTGGATGCTGAGCAAACATGTGGGTCCCCGGGCTGCCTTCCAGCGTGCTCTGCAAACACTTCTCTCCGGATACAACCAACTGTCCAATTAGGCGATATGTAAGCCTCGTCCTCTGGGGATTTGTTGTCTTAAAGAGCAAGGACCCAGTGTGACCAGAGAGTTTACACAGCATGTGTCCTACAGGGAAAATGCTCCCACTGGGGACGCCGCGGTCCCATGGGGGCCTGGTCATCTTTCGGAAGCGCAGATGGCTGTCGCATCTGCGCACCATGCACGGGCTCACGGCTGGCCGCCATTGTACTACATGTTTGCATCTGTTTCCTTCTAAGGCACACAGGACTTCGAGGATGACAGAGGACTGCTTTGGTGCTATGAAGGCAAAATACTAGGTTTGGGATGTGGAACTGGAGTGGTCAAAGGGCTGCCTTGATCTATTTCAGAAAAAAAAAAAAAGTTATTCCCAGCATTGAAAAGATAGACATCACCCCAGAATGTGGACTGTACCACCAAGACACTTATCTCCCACAGTCTGAGAGCTGTCCTGATCGAATGTCTGAAGCTTGGAAGGGGAACTGTCTTCCTTGGGGATCCCTGAATGGCAGGTAGCACCACTGGCAGGCCAGGTGGGCTGTGCTGCTCCTGAAGGGGGGACACATTTCAACTACCTGTTGCTGTCCCTCTGACCCCTCCATTCCCCCCCCTCCACTGCTCTGCTTATGTCACACTGGCCTCCTTACTGTTCCTCAAAACTCCCCATGCCAGGCCTTGGCATGTCTCCCCTTGATGCCCCTACCTGGGTTCTCTGGACATGAGAGCTTCTTTCACCTTACCCTGCCTGAAATAACAGATCAGCCACCCCCACTTACTCTCCCCACATGCCATTTTTTAACATTCTTCAAAGTCCCTGAGTTTTCCTTCCCTCCTTCCTCCCTCCCTCCCTTCCTTCCAGTCTATGGCCACTTCCAGCCCTCAACCCACATTTGTAGAGTCAGTCACGATTCCTGTGCTTCCGTCCTGGTCCAGGAAGGTGCAAGGCTTCCATCCGCACGCCCCAGGCACCTGGAGCTTCTCTCTGGAGGAGCTGATGTAGGAGCTTCTGGTGTATCTTTAAGGATAGTTTATGTTTATTCAAACAAACACACATACAGAGCTGTATTCCCCCCAACAGTCCTTTCCAAAAAAGTAATAGTAGAGTACTGCATGTTTCTTCTACATCTTGATTTTCTCACTTTGTATATCTCAAAGATCATTTCTCATCAGCTCAAATAAAGCTTCCTCCTTTTTTCTATGTCTGAGCAATGCTCCAGTGTATGGAATTCACTCCTGCCCATCAGTGCAGGAATTTCTGTGTTTGGTCAGATGGATACACAGGCTGTCCCTCATCTTTTGTTGTTGCAGAATGTTGCAAATAATCTTGTATAGATGATACATTGTGCATATATGATCACATCTATAGGATAAATCTTTAGGAGTCAAATTGCTGAGTCAAAGGGCATGTGTACCTGTAATGTGGATAGATATTTCCAAAGTGCTCTGGACAGAAACTCTATCTACACTCCTGCCAACAGTTCACGAGGGACTTTGTTTCCCCACACCTTCACCAAACTTTCTTTGATCTGTGCCAGTTGGATAGTTGAATAAGAAATACTGCAGTATAATCTTATTTTGCATTTTCTTCTTGAGTAGGGTCACTATTTCTCCAATTATCTGAGAGGCATCTGTATTTCCTTTCTTATGAACTGCCCATTTTTCTATTAGAAGGCTGGCTTTTGGAAAAAAAAAATCAATCAATAGGAACACTGACGTATTAGAAAAATTTACGTTGGCTGTGGTAGAGGACACAAATATTTCCCCCAGATGCCATGTGCCTTCGGATAAAGCCATGGTTCTCTGTCTTACAGAGTACTTGTGGCCTACTGCATTCGTAGGTGTGTGTGTGAGAGAGCTCTCCCTTCTAGTTTACCTTTTAAATCCTTGACTGGATGTCATTCTGTGTTTACAGTATTCTTGAAAGCTGCGTCTTTTATTAATTACATTGAAATTGGTGCTTCCCGGATAGGGTTTAGGATTCTCAACTCTTGAAGAAATGAGGACTCTATACCTTGAAGAATCTTGAGATTTTGGAAAGTACCCAAACTGTGGTAACCCTCATCTGTTTGATGTTAGCATTTATAAATCTCTGTTTCAGAAAGTGACATTTTTTTGACTCTTTTTCAGGATTCCAGAATGTACCACCTGCTCTGGTCTTTAATCATCTCTCCAGTCGTTACAGGTGCAGAAGGTTGAAGCAGCTGGAGAGCATCTGTTTCCAGAGAAAAGGATCCCCCCCACCCGCCACGTCACTCTCCCTGACACACCACGCAAGGCACACACCATGCACCTATTGTCACCTCAGTGAGCCCGCTCTCCCCGTGCCTGGCATTCCACAGCCTCCATCATTGGAGTTCCCCCCTCCCCCTCTCTCCCTGCTGCGACCCTCATTCGCAGCCTCTGCCCTCCCTAGGCTAGCCATTCCATCTCCTCATGCGTGGGGGCTCACCTAGGTTGATTGGGGCCTGAGTCATGCTCCTCTTTTAAAGAAGATGAATACAATTACCAGTCCAAAATTAAGTATGAAAATACACAGGCGGAGAACATAACAAAAACCATAATGTTTTAAAAGCTGGAAAACCCACAAAAACACCAAATACAGAAGAATTACATATTAGTTTGTGCTGGTTGTCTGACATGCTTCTTAAATACTTTTTCCTGGGGTGCCCGGGTGGCTCAGTCAGTTAAGTGTCTGCCTTAGGCTTAGGTCATGATCCCATGGCCCTGGAATCGAGCCCTACGTTGGGCTCCCTGCTCAGCGGGAAGCCTGCTTCTCCCTCTTCCACTCCCCCTGCTTGTGTCCCTCTCTCACTGTCTTTCTCTCTCTCTCTGTCAAATAAATAAAATAAAATCTAAAACAAACAAACACTTTTCCCCCTCCCTTTTGGCTACAGACTATTTGTCTCTTTGTATGACAATGACAGGAAGTGTGAGATACCATATTCGGTAGGAAGCATAGAGAGAGACTTTTGGCTTTTTTCCAGCATGGCTAATCATTTAGAAAAGTGCTTTATTGGTGATGTGTTGCCAAGACCAGGTCCAATACGTTAGAATGCATGAGTCATGCACGCTCACTCTTGTTTTAATCTTGCAAGATTAAATCCACAGGAATCCTGAAAAATTCCATTCTTCCACAATTTCCATTAAAAAAGCAAAGCATGTATAGTGCGTTGATGTAGCTTTATGTGGTATATTCCTGATAGAGGAGAATTTAAATTTTGGCCAGAAGTCAAGAATTCAATCCCTCATTTTATGATTCTACACATCTGATGATTTGAAGAGTTTTTCAAAGGACTAACATTTGGCTCTGTATGTTTCCAACTCGTTTCTCCTCCCCACCCCACATATTTCTGGTGGCAATTGCCAATGGTAGACCCTGATATCACAATGCCACCACCGGCCCTGCTCCTTGTTGTCACCAGGCTGGGGGAGTCAGTGCCGAGAGTATCCTTAAAAACCATCCCTACACCCGGCCAACAGGCAAACTTAACAAAACAACTGGAGGCCATAGAAACATAATCACGTTTAACACACAGTAAATGTATTCTCATCTCAACTTCCTCTTCGTTGGTTTTCAAAAATGCCCACAGTCACGGCCAAGCTAGGGGGAGGGAGGATTTCCTAGAGGGGAAGTGAAGATGGAAACTGACGAGGTCCTCCTCACTGAGGCTAAGGTATCTCCTAAAAATGATGCAGGAACATATGAACTGGGTCCCAGCCAGGGCTGTGGAGGGTCTTCCCTGAATGAGAGACCTTATAGCTTACACCACATTAGCTTCCAGAGAGAGGCATTTCTGCCCCTGCTGGACCCCCACCCCCCACTGTCGGCCATCATGCAAAATAACTTGTATACATGTCAAGACGGTTTTGATTTCCAGGGACAGTAATCCAGCTGAAACCAACTGAATGAAGGATATACTGATTCCTAAACTTCAGGCTTCGGGAACAACCAGAACCAGGGACTACATGCTCCCAGGACTGTCTCCACATCTCGGTCTCTGTCTCCACCACCGCAGACTCATGCCTTGCCCTTAGAGGACCGTTCATCTCCAGCAACCCCAGAGAGCGGCCACTAGAGGGAAACCCTCAAGGGACTCAGACTTGGCCAGCGTGGATCACGTGGCCATTCCAGGACCGTGAGGGGTAGCTCCCCAGTAGACATTCAAGGTTGGAGTAGGGAAGAAGGGAGGGGGGGCTGTGGTAGAGAGAACAACAGTCTCCTGAAGATGTCCAAGCCCTAATTCTTGGAACAGAGAATGTGTTACCCTATATGGCAAAGGGGCTTTGTGAACAAGATTAAGCAAAAGATCTTGAAATGGGGAGATTATTCTGGGTTATTCAGGTGGGCCCAATAGAATCAGGTCTTTTTTTTTTTTCTTTTTAAGATACCATTTATTTATTTAAGAGAGGGAGAGAGAGCACAAGCAGTGGGGGAGGGAGAAGGAGAAGCAGGCTTTCCCCTGAGCAGGACCCCAGGATTATGACCCGAGCCAAAGGCAGAGGCCCAACCAGTTGAGCCACCCAGGTGCCCCCAGGAGGTCTTTATAAGAAGGAGGCGGGAGAGTTAAAGAGGAGGGGATGTGCTGCTGTAGGCAGAGATCAGAGGAATGGGGCCCTGAGCCAAGGTATGCTGGCAGCTGCCATGACCTGGAAAAAAGCCAGGGAACAGATTCTTCCCAATGGTCTGCAGAAAGACTGCAGCCCTGCCAACATGGGGTCTTACGATTTCCAGAACTGTAAGAAAATGAATGCATGTCACTTAAGCTAGCACGTTTGTGGCAATTTGTTAAAGCAGCAGAAGGAAACTAATAGAGTTCCTGAGCAGATGATGAAATGCAAGCCCATGGGGCCTTTTCCCTGCTCCCCGCTAGTCCTAACCACCTGTTGTGAGCTGAATTGTGTCCCCCAAATGCATGGGTTGAAATTCAAACCTTCAGTCCCTCAGAAAGCTGTATATGGAGTATTTGGATTGTACTGGGAGACAGGGTGAAGGTAAAATGAGGTCATGGGGTGGCCCCTCGTGCCAGGCGGGTGTCCTTACAATGAGAGGAGATTAGGACACAGACACGTAGAAAGGGAAGGTGATATGAAAATGGACATGGAAGATAGCCATCTCCAAGCCAAGGAGAGAAGCTTCAGAAGGAACCAGCACTGCAGATGCCTTTTCTCTGACTTCCAGCCTCCAGAACGGTGCAAGACGACATCTCTGTTGCTGAAGTCACCCAATATGGGTATTTGCTATGGCAGCAAACAGATACACCTTCCTCCAGGGCAGTGACGTTCTACCCCCTTCGCAAACTGCCTTTGGGGAGCCCAGATCACAGTGCAACTGTTGTCTCAGAAAACCTGGTGGCTAAGAGTCACCCCAGTTTAACACAAGGATCACAAACCCTAACACCTACAGGGGCCAAGAAGTAAAGTGGCCAAGTATAAGAAACGCGGTGTTTGCCACGTGCGTAAATCGCACCTACGTGATCTACATGGTCACAAAAAGCAGCTTGCTCCCAGTCATCCCGTCTGCCTTCCATTTCCTCACCTCCCACCGAGGACGGGTACAAGAAACACTCTTCTCCTTCCCTGGCAGTGCTGTGGGTCAAAGCCGCAGAAGGAGGGGAGCAAGGGCCCTTCTCCCATCCTCCAGGTGCAGGGGCACGTGGGGAGGGGCTGAGGTGAGCCAGGCACAGGGGCAGGCACTGCTCGGCTCCAACCAGTTGTCACCAGGGCTGCTAGAATTTTCCAGTTTTTTTTCTTTTTTTTAAGATTTTATTTATTTATTTGACAGAGAGAGATCACAAGTAGGCAGACAGGCAGGAAGGTTGGGGGGAGAAGCAGGCTCCCCAATGAGCAGAGAGCCTGATGTGAGGCTCCATCCAAGGACCCTGAGATCACAACCTGAGCCAAAGGCAGCAGCCTAACCCACTGAGCCACCCAGGTGCCCCAATTTTCCAGTTTCTCAAAAGAAGCTAGAAATCTCCATTCAAACAAAACAAAACAAAACCAAACACAGGAAATCTGTTTTTATTTTTTTAAATATTGACACCTTATTCAAAAATTTTAAAACCTGTGCTAGCTGCTTCACACCCATTAGGATGGCTACTACCAAAAGACGAAGGTATTGACAGAGATGTGGAGAATTCGGGACTCTGGTGCACTGTTGGTGGGAATGTAAAATGGTGCAGCCACTAAGGAAAAGAGCAGGAAGCTTCCTCAAAAACTCATAGCAGCAATGTCCACAATTGCCAAACTGTGGAAAGAGCCAAGATGCCCTTCGACAGACGAATGGATAAAGAAGATATGGTCCATATATATAATGGAGTATTATGTCTCCATCAGAAAGGATGAAAACCCAACTTTTGCATTCACAAGGAGGGGACTGGAAGAGATTATCCTCAGTGAAATAAATCAAGCAGAGAAATTATCATATGGTTTCACTTACTCATGGAGCATAAGGAATAACGTGGAGGACATGGGGAGATGGAGAGGAGTGAGTTGGGGGAAATCGGAGGTGGAGACAAACCATGAGAGACTGTGGACTCTGAGAAACAAGCTGAGGGTTTTGGGGGGCGGGGGGGAGGATAGTTGAGCCTGGTGGTGGGTATTAAGGAGGGCACGTACTGCATGGAGCACTGAGTGTGGTGCATAAACAATGAATTTTGGAACACTGCATCAAAAACTAATGATGTATTTTACAGTAACTAACATAATGTAATAAAAGATAAATTAAAAATAAAACCACTTTTTACATTGAAAAAATTTAAAAATAATACGGCCATATAATCCCACAATTCCTCTTCTGGGTATATACTCAAAATTGAGAGCAGAGCAGAGCCTCAAAGACATATCTGTACACCCATGTTCATAACCAAAAGGTAGACGCAACCCAGTGTCCACTGACAGATGAATGGAGAAGCAAAATGTGGTGTATACATACAATGGAATATTCTTCAGCCTTCCGAAGGAAGGAGATGGAGGAACACATCCATTTGGATGAATACAACATGCATGAACCTGGAAGACAATACACTGAGTGAAATGAGCTGGGCTTATTATTTTATTTCACAAGAAGACAACTACTACAGGATTCAATTTATATGAGATCCCTAGAGTAGTCAAAATCATAGAGGCAAGAAGTAGAATCGTGGTTGCCAGGGGCTGGGCCAGGGAGGGAAGGATGGGGAGTTAGTGTTTAGAGGGACACAGAGTTGTGCAAGACCAGAAAAGTTCTGTGATGGTTGTGCATTACGAATGTACTTAATAGCGATCAAGTGCACACTTAAAAATGGTTAAGATAGTAAATTTTATGGTATGTATATTTCACCAGAATAAAAAAAGGGTGGGGGAGACTTTGGTGGCTACAATTGTTATTGCCAAATAAGACACATTTAAGGACTAAGTGGAGCCCATGGGCTACCAGTTTGCAATCCCTGATTTAACACTTAAGTTTTTCTAGTTGTTTCGTGTGTTCACATCTTATTTACCCAACAAGGAGGTGAAATTCTATGGAAGCAGGAGCTGTATCTTAAACACCTTTTGGCGGCACCTGGGTGGCTCAGTCTATTAAGCATCTGCCTTCTTAGGTCATGATCTTGGCGTCCTGGGGTGGAGCCCCGCATCAGGCTCCCTGCTCAGTGGGGAGTCTACTTCTCCCTCTGCCTGCTGCTCCCACCCCTCCTTGTGTATTCCATCTCTCTCTCTCTCTCTGTCAAGTAAATAAATAAAATCTTTAATAAAACACAAAATTCCCTTCATATCTACTAGAGCAGGTGCTCAGGACTCTGCAGTGGGCAAATCACAGGTGTCCTGCCAAATATTTGACACCACACACACAAACACACACACGCCCCTAATAACGATAAAGTTGTGCAGCACACGGAGCTGTGAGCAAAGGGGGCTGCGCTGCGGAGGATCAAGGGAGGAGAGGGCATCCCTGCAACTCAGACGTGGAGATGGTGTCAGGAGACTAGAGGCCCAGCAGGTAGGTGGATCGGGAAAATCGGTCTCAGAAGTCACACTGAGGAGCCTCACTGCCATCCCAGTGGGCAGGGGACAGTCCTGAAGGCCCCTAAGCATGGAGGGACAGGACCGGATTTGACTCTGAGATGAATCATACAAATCATAAAAACTGGAGCCCAGGGGGTGCCTGGTTGGCTCAGGGGGCTAAAGCCTCTCTGCCTTCGGCTCAGGTCATGGTCCCAGGGTCCTGGGATGGAGCCCCACATCAAGCTCTCTGTTCAGCAGGGAACCTGCTTTCTCGTCTCTCTCTGCCTGCCTGTCTGCCTGCTTGTGATCTCGCCTCTGTCAAATAAATAAATAAAATCGTAGAAAACAAAAACAAAAACTGGAGCCCAGGAATGACGCTCAGGGAACAGCTCAACGCCCCTCCACTCAGCTCTCTGGAGCCTCGCCGGCCTGTGTTTGGAGAATGGGGAGGTTGGCATCCCGGGGGGGCTGGGGTGGGGAGGAACTGGGGAAGCACGAGGGGCTCAGTGGGAGGGGTGACCCTTGAACGTGTGCCCCGTTCAGAGCAGGTTGCTGTGTGTGCACAATGCCGTGTGTGCCTGCCTGTGTAGGCACATGCGTGTACATGTGTGTGCGTGTCTATGTATATGTGCATGTGTGCTGGGACGGACGTGGCCCATGCACGTGTATTTGGAGAAATTCCCAGGTGGATCTTGGCGAGCTGACTGTCCATGGGTTCTGCCTATTTCCTTCCTTTACACCTTTGCTAACCAGGTCCAGGCCCCATCAGTGAGCGGAGGTGGTCCTGTGGTCCAGCCATGGGATGGTCTTGGCCCCCTGGGGAGACCAGGAGGAGACACTGATTGACAGTTCTTGCTTCAAACCCATCTGAGACACCAGTCCCAAGCACTCAGTAGCCCGTGGCAACCCCTAGAGGCTGCTGCAAGCTCAGCTATGAGGACGGCTGTGCCCAGGGAACCCACTGGTTCCCCAGACACGGAAATGGCTGAGCCGGGACGAGATCGCGCACAGTCTACACACACATGCAGTTCTCGCTCGGGCGGGTCTGAAGGGGGAAATACCCATCCCCCGAGCACCCTTCTCTAAGAGGAAGATAAACAATAGAAGAAATGATGTGAACAAATATGATACTTCTCCAGCGGCCAACAGTTATTAACTGTACAACATTTAATAACTCAACATTTATTAAGTGTATTTCTCTCCGTTTGCTCAAGGGCATTTCTTCAACACTGGGACTCGGAACAGTTTCTTCAGCAATAACTAACCAGCCACAATGAGTGGAGCCTCAGAAAGCCTGAAAAATACTGTGGCCAGAACAGTTACGTGGCCGGGGCAGTTTGAGGAGTGGTAAAGTGTGGGGACAAGGACCATTGTCTTTGGGGGGGGGAAGTCTCGTGATTAGGACCCAGGGGTCTGCTGGCCCCAGAGATTCTGTACTGTGTGATGGAGGCCTCACTCTCTCTTCCCAATCTCGTGCATCGGTAAAGATGCCGGGACAGCCCACCATCTTTATCTACACGCACTCGAATCAATCCACACTTTTGAATATGAGCAATCGTGCTTCCAAAGGGGCTCAGAGTTCTGCACTGTCCCCAGTGGCTCTGCTTCTTCTCTTCTCTCCCTGAGCTGGATGTCAGCTTTGCATCTCCTCTGCCTGTGGTGCAGTAGGGATTCTGCTTGATGCATCCCCTGAGCAACCAACAGCAGCCTCCAGAAACATCGAGAGATTCAAGATAAGTCTCAGCCCTGCTCCTGACCAGATCACCGCTCCTACACCCCAAGCTGGACTTCAGACCTTGTGCAGGAGATGGACACGGTCCGTGTGACACAGGGACAGCCATGTTTTGGGTGTCCCATGGGTGACCTGGGAGAAGTCAAGTAGGAGGTACACTGAGGACAGAGAGGCTAAATGAGATGGAGCCCGAGAACGCACCCCACTTGGGAAAGCAGGGTTCTATCTTTCCCAAGCCCTGCTTTCCGCATAGTTTACTCCCAGCCTACCCTCAGATCACCCATTCTCTGAGTGCAGACAGACCCCCCCCCACCGACCCCACCCACTCTCCAGGCTCAGGGCCTGTGCACTTGGCCAAACAACAACTCGCTACAGCCTTAACCGACTCCATGCACTCCTGCCTCTGCACGTCTTTACCTCAAAGGCGCATTTGAGGGAGGCCTGTTCCATGTGACCATTCTGACCCACGAGATGTTTCATGGGGCTGTTTTATAACACCCTCTATGAAATTACTCAAAATGCTGCTTTATCTTAAAACTTAAAAGCAGTTTTAAGTGAAAGGGACAAATAAGGGACTGCATGAAGGTTCATATCAAGAGATGGGTACATTATCTCTTAAACACACTACTTAGCAACAACAACAACAAAAAGTTCACTCTTTGGGGGAGGGAGGCAGTGAAGGGAGGGAGGCACTGATTCTACTTTTTAATGGTTTGAGACGTCTTAGGAAATGAGATAGTAGAACATATTTCTTCGGGAAACGTGAGAGGTGTGGTCACATGAGCATTCTGGCCCAGGGATTGTAAGGTTAGTCTTGTTGAGGGTCTTGTAGAAGAGCTCTTCCCCCCCAGTAAAAGGCAAGGATTAAGGAGAGCCTACAGCTCCTATTGTGGTTTTCCGTGAGGATGCGATGGTTGGAGCTGGGGCAGCTATCTTGTGACCGGGAGGGGAGACATCATAAACACACTGAGGTTCGCAGAGCAGAAGGATGACATGAGCTCGATCCTTGGTCTTCACTGAGCTGATGAACTAAGCTTGCAGCCACCTACCTCCCCGCTTCTTTTTAAGTGAGGAAAATAAGTCCCTGTTGTTCACGCCCCTATTACTCTGTTTATGAATGGTATGTTGAATGTATTGTGCATGAGATGGGATAAAAATGGACTTTAGAGTTGTTTCTCAGCATCCCTGGAAACTACTCAGAGGAGAGCACATCTCCATACTCCTAGATGAAAACTAGGGCAGACCTTTAGGTGACAGACAGTCTGAAGTCACTTTCAACAAATGTAGTCACAATTCTGGAATTCACATGGTCCAAGATTAATTTAAATATTAAAAAAAATAAAAACCTGAACCTGATTTTGTATCAAATCTCCCCTCCACCACAAGCCCTGTGTCAGGCCCAAAGCCCAAGATGGAAAGGGGTACATCGCTGGCTTCTCTCTTTTACTACCTCTTATTTCTCCTCTTCGCACCCGACTCGCCTCTACCAGCCTTCACAGGTGCATTTGATCCCTGAAGGAATGGGAGGGTCTATCTTGAACAGGTCCTGCCATAAGTAGGTTGAGGCTTTCTGGTCAAGGCAGATGTGAAAGCTGACTTTCTTGCAGGTGCCTTTGAGGGTGGAATAGTCCTAGAATATTCCCCTATCTGAGGGTTCTTCTTTGAGGGTCCCCTTGACCTGAGGAGAGGCATCAGTGCTGGGGTCTCTCTCCTCGGCCCCAAGACTGTGCCCACCTCTAGCTTCCTTCGCTGTGACTCCCTCTACCCACCACCTCACCCAGTCTGAGTCAGCCCACGCCAATCTGCCTCCTGTGGGGCCCATGGCAGACCGAGGGGAAGCCCTGGGCACCCTGTGGCTGACCCCAGCACAAGCCCATCTCTCTGCCAGCCCCAGGCCTCTTTTGCTTTCTCACTTGTCAGTCAAAACTCTCTTTGAGGGGCGCCTGGGTGGCTCAGTGGGTTAAGCCACTGCCTTCGGCTCAGGTCATGGTCCCAGGTCCCAGCCCTGCATCAGGCTCTCTGCTCAGCGGGGAGCCTGCTTCCCCCATCTCTCTGCCTACTTGTGATCTCTGTCGAATAAATAAATAAAATCTTTAAAAAAAAAAAAACCTCTCTTTGAGACCTGCTTTAAGGTAAAAATGGTAGAACCCCTACCCTAGCCACCACAGAAAAAATCTGAAGGAAAAACTGTTCGAAAATGCTCTGTCTCTCCCCTCTCAATCCTCCTGTGTTCTCCATCCTGGGAGTGGCTCAAGAGCTTCTGGAGAGGTCCTCCGTCACCCTCTTTGGAAGCTCTGCCCATGACAGCCGGGCTCTGCAGTGTGACCTTCTGTATTCTGGTGTCCTGCTCAAAACTGGGGTTTAACCACCCCCCTCTGAAATGCTTCTTACTGAGAAAAATAACCCCCTATTGTCTGAGTCGCGTCTATCACCTGGCTGCCCAGAAAGCCGCCCAGCAACTTTGCCAGGCCGAGCGGCTGCACGACACTCCTGACACAGTCAAGTCGGAGCTGGTAGCTTGTTAGAGGGAAAAACGGTCAGTGTCCGACGAGAGACGGAACAAACGAAACATGTATAGGATGGGAAATTCCGCTGCCATTTAAAACAATATTTCAGAAGTATCTAAACGCAATGACCTAGGACGAGGTTCACATTTTGTTAAATTACATACAGACAGAGGAAAAAGACTAACAGGAAATACGTAAAAAAAAAAAAGTTCAAAGTCCAGTTTGGTGGCAAGTGTAACACAGGTGCATTCTATCTGCACAGAAAGCAGCAGGGTGGACACCTGCCCCGCCTGGGGAGGGGGGAGCGGGGTGGGGGGTGCGGAGGGGAAGGTGTATGGGGGAGGGGACTCTCACCTCCCAAGTTCTCAACTGTATACAAGTATTCCTTTCTCTTTTCATTTTCTTCCTTCCTTCCTTCCTTCCTTTTCTTTTTTTCAGATTTTACTTTTTTATTTGTCAGAGAGATAGAGCAAGAGAGCACAAGCAGGGAGAGCGGCAGGCAGAGGCAGAGGGAGAAGCAGGCTCCTCACTGAGCAATGAGCCAGATATGGGACTCGATCCCAGGACCCCAGAATCATGAACTGAGCCGAAAGCAGATGCTTTACCGACTGAGTCACCCAGGTGTTCCTTTTTCCACTAAAAGGTCAGTGAGTTTGGGTTCTTTATTTTTTTTAAGTTGACATTTTTGGAGGGAAAAGGATAATAACTTTTCTTCCCCCTTGGTGGAAGAATTAGGGGCATTTAAAAAAAATCTTTTTCTTTGTTTCTTCTCCAAATCATTATGTACTACAAAAATAAACACACACACACATACACGATAAAACTGCCCCCCCAGCCCCATTCAGGAACTGAACAACTGAGTCCTAAAGCCATGAGAGGCAGAAAACCAGAGCAGGATGGGGATCCTGGGGGGGGGGTGGATGGCCCTGAGTGGGGCAGCAGAGCCCAAGCAGAGAGAGAGGACACAGTCTGGGGGTAGACTGGTGGAGGATACAAGAGCCCAGAGGGGTGAAGACAGCTTCCTCGTATTTCAAAGCCTGCCCGGGAAGGGAGGGATCATCCCTGCAGCGGGGACCGCCCAGCCAGGGTGCTCTGAGTTCCCGGGGGTGGGAGGGTGAGGCGGCTTGGCGAGGAGCGTCAGCACCCAAAACCACCCGTGGGAGAGGTGTGGGGAGCAGAGACAGAAATCAGGGACACGCAGAGGGGTGGGCAAGCAGGCGAGTATAGGAGAGGCAATAGAAACCAGCATCTCACCGTGGGAGAAGGGACTTGCAAACAGGAAAAAGAAGAGAATGAGTTCACGCGTGTTACGGGGATCAGAGATGTGGGTGTGTGCTCGTGGTTTTCAAAATACAGATAGAGGCAGAAACAAGCTTAGAACTAAGCGTGTATCTATACGAATTTGTGTTTAAGCAAACAGAGATGTAGCCTTAGCTTGGGATCCTAAAATAAAGCATCACAGACCAGGTGGCTTAACCAGTGGGCGTTTACTTCTCAGTTCCAGAGGCTGTGAATCCAAGGGCGAGCTGTGGCAGACCTGACTCCTGGTGAGGGAGCCCTTCCTGGCATGTGGACAGCCACCTTCTCAGCTCACCTGGCTTTTCCTCAGCATACCCAGGTGCAGACAGACAGCTCTCTCACGTCTGGTGTAGAGAAGGCCACTAATCCCATCCGGAGGGCTTCTCTCTATGGTCTCATCTAACCCTAATTACCTCCCAAAGGCCCCATCTCCAAACATCATCACACTGGAGGGTAGGGGCTTCAACATATGAACGCCAGCATTCAGTCCACCAGATGTATAGGCGTGAACATATATCATATTTTATATTACATACCATGCCTCGATCCATATACAAGCACCACATGGGTTCCTTACCCCCGACAATGATCACCCTGGGAGGGGTGATACCTCAGTAGCAAAGAGCCAAGCTATCACCCAAATCTTGGTTTTTACATAATTTTCCACTTTACGAAAGCCGGATTCCGTGCAGAAAATGGCCCTTTCCAGCTCTAGCAAGGGAAAGCACAAAATGTGCCTGGAGCGAAAAGCAAGGTGTGGTCAAAAGGACTGTCAGAAGGACACAAAAGACAGCTTGAGTGAGTTCTCACTGGAACAGGGGACAATGGGCCATTGTGATGAAGACTAATAATCATGGGTTTTAACCCTTAGATTCAAAGAGGAAGTAGGATTTCATACTGATATAAGAAGTGAATAAATTGAAAGTTTGATACTGACTAGGAGGAACATAGTACCTTCCCACAAGTAATTTTTAATTACTAGAGGGGAAAACGTCTCTGCCGTGAAGCCTAGCAGATGCCACCTTAATCCAGGTATCAAAGTGAAATCATCAGTAATGGGACAAACCAAAACTGCAGCCCATATGAGAGGATACAATGATACAGCACCATTTCTGTGATGTTCCTGCCAAAGACAGATAACCTGAATGGAATCAAACACACCAGAAGGGACATTGGCCAAAGTAATTGGCCTGTCATCTTCTAAAGTGCCCAAATCACAAAAATCAAGGATAGGAAGAGGACAAAAGTGAAAACCCAATGCAACTCATAATTCTGAATGGGACGTTTTTGCTATGAAGGACATCGTTGAACTTGACTGAGGTCTGAGAGTTGGATGTCAGTAATAACATGCATCTAATGTCCTGATTGTTGATGGTGATAGTGTTTGTATGGAGGAGAATGTCTTTATCTTCAGGAATTACACACTAAAGTACTGTAGGTGACTGGACATCAGGTTGGCAACTTATTCTCAAGAGGTTTAGGAAAAATATAATTCTTTGTAGTAAATATCCAACTATTCTCTGTTTGTGATCCTCTCATAATTTAAAAATATTTTTTAAAAAAACAGTAAATTTGGGGTGCCTCAGTCAGGTGAGTGTCTGCCTTCAGCTCAGGTCATAATCCTGGGGTCCTGGGAACGAGTCCTGCGTTGGGCTCCCTGTTCAGCAGGAAGTTGGCTTCTCCCTCTGCTCCTTCCCTTGCTTGTGCTTTCTCTCTCTCAAATAAATAAATTAACTTAAAAAAAAATATTCTCTCATCAAAAAACCCCATAAAAATAATGTTTTCTATTTCTAAAACATAGAAGGTGTTTCTATTTACATATTTGAATTAAATATCCCTAAATATGTAATATATGTGATTACGTACTACATATTAACACACTGATAGCCTCTGAACATGCTACATGTGTAAACATGTAGTTCTGGAGCGTGGAGACAGACCTGGACCTCCTGGTGGGAAAACAGTGTCTGGCAAGCCCCTCTGGTTCCAAAGTTCTGGAGAGATGGGCTAGTCTTGCGGGGGGACAGGTGACTGCAGCTGGAGGCTGGGCCCTGCTGTAGCACCTAGACTCCCACTTCTGAAGGCTTCCAAAAATCCTAGAAAACTCAGAACTATCAGAAATTCAAAATTTCCAACAATCTGTCCCACAGTCCTCAGAAGTCACTGAAATCCCAGAGATTCTCCTATTTTAGGATCCCCAACTCAGGACACAGACAGCCTCGTGCTCTTCCGGTGGCCTGAGGGATTAGAGGCAGACAGTGGAGGGTTTGAGTCCCAGCTCCACCCTGTTGGGGCTGTGCCTCTGTCACTTCACACTGAAGGGCAGCTGCTTCTCCCAGGGCCATGGCAGGGGGTTGCTGAAGGCACATAACCGGAAAGCCCCCACACCCTGAGTCAGGTAGATGACAAGGTCTAAGAACAGGAACTGTTTTCTTTATCAGTTAAAAGTTCACATTTCTGGGATGCCTGGGATGACCAACTGGCTCAGTTGGTCAAGCCGCTGCCTTCGGCTCAGGTCATAATCCCAGGGTCTGGGATCGAGCCCCGCATCCGGCTCCTTGTCAGCGGGGAGTCTGCTTCTCTCTCCGCCTCTGCCTGCCAGTCTGCCTGCTTGTGCTCTCTCTCTCTCTCTCTCTCTCTCTCTCTGACAAATAAATAAATAAATAAAATCTTAAATAAAATAAAGTTCACGTTTCCTTGTTTTAGGTCTAGAAATGTGGCTGGCCATTTAGATAAAAGTGAAAAGCCTAAGCCTGGCTCCGAGGTATGCTCTCTTTTCAGCCAGGAGCAACTTCTGACCCCAGCGAGGTTTTATGAGACCTGCTTTATGGTCCTAGACTTTCTTCTGGGACAGGGTGAGGTAAAGGTCAGTATCAGGGAAAGTGAAGCTGAAGGAAAGCTTTTAAGGAGTGTCATTGTTCCGGGGCAGCTGGGTGGCGCAGCCGGTTGGGTGGCCGACTCTTGCTTTCCGCTCAGGTGATGATCTCAGGGTCCTGGGACCGAGCTCCGGGCATCGTGCATCAGGCTCTGTGCTCAGCGGGGAGTGTGCTTCTCTCTCTCCTCTCCCTCTGCCCCTCCTCTCTCCCCCCCACCATCAATAAATAAATCTCAAAAAAAAAAAAAAAAAAAAAAAAAGAGTGTCACTGTTCTAGTGAGATATCCCTTCACATTGGCAAGAGTTTCTGGTAGAAAGTTTGAGCAAACCCAGTCCATGTTCAACGATGGCTATGGAACAACAGTCTAGGAATGGCAGATAAAGAAGAAAGAGATACAGTCCCAGCCCGAGAGCTCCCAGAATAGAGGGGAGGGGAGGTAGCACCCGAGAGTTTCCATCCCTACACTCATCTCGTCTTTGAACACCACCCCTGCGCCTGGCCCTGGGTGAGGTCCTCGGGGTGGGGTGTGGCTTGGTCACAAACTCACCGTTTACCACAGGAGAGAGACAGAACACAGACACCGCCCAAGCATCAGGATAAAGGTCTTCTACCAAAGCATTCCCTCTCAGGAAACCCCGAGGAGGGAAACTATGAGAGGGTCCGGGAGACGGATAATCAGGAGACGTGGGACCCCAGGCAGGAGGCGGCACTGGGAGTGACGCTGCAGACTGGATTCCGAGGGCTCGTGCAAGGGCATGGGGCAGGAGGACGGGATGAAGCTGGGTTGGCTGGAAATTCAGACTTGGCGGTGGGCGGTGGGACACCACGGAAGGATTTCAGCAGTGGAACAAGACCCTCCGATTTGTATTCTAGAAGATCCAGGCACAAGGGGGATGGACTGGGTGTGGGCAAAACTGGCTATTACGGCTGTCCTAGGGAGAAATAATGGTGCCCCGAACTATGGTATTGGCAGGTGGGGTAGAGTGAGGTGGGCGATCTGGGGGTTTATTTGGAAGGCTGATGCTAGTGAGGACAGATGGCTCCCAGGGTCCTAGTCCAGGTAGGGGAGTGCGGGGTGGGGGGGCCGTGAACAGCAGCACAGGAAGAGCCGAGTTGACACAAGCGCAAAACAACGGTTTGGGGTTTATATTTTGAGGGGCCCCGAAGGGATCAATGTAGAGACGAGGGGTAGGTGACTCTTGGAAAGATGGGTCTGTGGCTGGAAAAAGAGCCAGGTACTCTCTGCCTGAGATGGTGATTATTGGTCCCAAGGTTGGCGGCTGAGTCATGAAGGTCGGTAGAAAGGAGGTGAGTGGACACAAAGCAGAGTGGTCAAGGGGTGGGGGGAGAGCCGGAAGCAGGGCGGCAGGGAGACCAACGCGAGCAGGAGGCCCCAGACCGAAGGCAGCGGCGCAAAGGCAAAAGGCACAGGCACTAAATGAAGATACGGGCTGTGGGATGGGGGCCAGAGACGGAAACGGGTCCCTGGTGACCCCTGACGCGAGTTCCAGGGGAGTGCCGGGGGCTGATGCGAGGCTTCAGTGGATGAAGACGTCTTGGAAGACGGGGGGGGGGGCGGTTGAGACAAGGAGGTAAAGGGGAAGAGGAGAGATGAGGAAGGGCCGGAGTCAGAGGCTCGGGGATGACAGCAGTGTGGCTGGGGGCCGGCTGACTCTCCTGCAAGCTCTAGGAGGAGGCAGGAGGCGGGACCACTGTTGGGAGTGAGCAAAGAAGGGGAGAAGGAGGGAGCCCCTGAGAGCTTAAGCCCCAGGAACGGGGTTCCCAGCCTCTGTGGAGGGCAAGCTAATAGGGAAGGAAGCTCTGGGAGTGAGCGTTGTCCTTGGCACTTGCTGCCTGAGGGCACACCCATGCCCCAGGGTTGAAGAAGCCCAGGGTTCCCAAGTGTCAGTCCAGCAGAGGTCTGGGCTCAGGTTCAGGGAACAGGTGGCCTGAGGCGGGGCTGTGCAGGGATGTGGCGTGGGGGTGAGGGAGGGGTGAGGGCTGGAGTCCGGGATGGGGCCGGGGTTGGGACAGTAGCTCTTGGGGATTCAGAGGAGCCCGCAGGGAGGCCCTGTGTGCTCCCAGCTCAGCACCCAGCAGAGGGGGTTACTCACTGCTGACTCAGACCCAGGTGCTCATTTGCATGTTATTCATTTCAAGCCCAAATGAGCAGGAATACCGGGAGCATCTCACCCCCTTTCCAAACAGAACCACCCCAGATCTTCTGAGTGTGCCTGCTGCTGGGCTGAGTCTCTCTGACTTAGACATATTTCCTTTTTAAAGGGCTCTATTCAGTCATGCCCACATGGCTGTCTGTGAAATTGAGCTGAGAAGGAAAAAAAAAAAAGCCACACACACTCAGGAAGTTCATTTCCGCTCTAAAAATACGGAGGTAAATTTTAATTTCAGGCTAAGTGCTCCGAGCAGAGCCTTCCCCCACTGTCAAATATTATATTTCTGTTTATCACCTATCTTCTCCTGCCAGAATGTAAGCCCCACGAGGACAGGAACACTCTTGGTAAGCCTGTGCCTAGAACAGAGCCTGACACACGACCGCTGTTTAAGAAACACATGAAATGATGACGACTCTGCTTGCAAGAACCTTCCCTGATGCTTCCCGGCCTCAGCACCTCACCGCTGAGGAAAGGGAGATTGTGAGAGGTGGAACATTTCCCTGGGTTAATCAGATAGAAGGGAAGGGGGATGCCTCCCCCCCGTTTCAAGCTGGACTTCCCACACGGTCGTGCCGTGGTTCAGAAACAACTTCAGAGTTTATTAGGTGACTCCTCCCGTGAAACCGATTCCTGCTAACCCAACCCTGCCGAGGACATCCCTGACAAGAGAAGACAAATGCACTGATTTCCACTCAAACATAAACAGTTTCCAAGGAGCTGAAACACTCTGGCCAGCTGGCCAGCCCAGTCCGTCCCCAGGAGGACAGGGTCACTCACAAAGCCAAATGTCCCTCAGGGTGGCCAGAAGCCGGCACAGCCGCGTACACTCCGGGAGCCAGTGCGCCAGCTCCGCGAACTGGACACACAGAAGACCTGTTGCCGGTGGCCTGTCGGGGTCCCTGCAGCCCACTCCCCAGCTCTCCGGGAGAGCCAGCCGCCGGCCTGCAGCCTCCTTCCACCCTTCCAGCTCCTCCTTTTAGGAAAAAGACTTGAGCGGCCGAATGGGGCTCCTTCATTCCAACTCTGCACAAAGTGTTCCTCCGGTCTCTCCGGTAATTGTGCCTTGTTGACACGGGGAGACCTGACACCCAGCGGGAAGTCACCTTGCAACGACTCTGACCACACCATCGGGGGAAGGCCACCGCTCAGGGAATCGGGCCTGTGTCTGGGCTGCTGCTGGCTTGAGCCGCTGTGTAGAGGGGGGTGTACCTGTCCCCCCCGAGACCTCAATTTTGGCTGTCTGTGTTATACATCTGTTGCCCACAGCTAGAGGGTTTGGGCTTCAAACTACGGGGGAAGTCTGATGAGTGAATAGTTGTCAAAGTCACTTTGGGGAGGGAACACACCTGGGGTTCAGTCAGTCAGCGTCCCTGCTTGTAAATGGACGGCCTGAGAATCAGAGAAGAATCCAGGTGTCCATGAGTTTCTTTGCTAACTGGAGTCCCTTAACTTCATATAGATCGAGGCATGACTTTGCTTTTTTCTACTACTCAGTAGCTTATTTTTAAGCAGAACAGGGGGAAAAAAAAAAGAAAGAAAGAAATCCAATTCCCAATGCCTGGGCCAGAGCCAAACAACCACTAACAAAACAGCTGTTAACGTGGCCGACACTCATTCCCGTTAGCTGTTTTAGTTAAGCTCAAGGACTGGCAGGAGAGAAATTCTGGCCGGTTGTGCAAGGAAAACCATGGCAGAGGTAGTCACCGAAGGCAGCAGCAGATGTCACGGAGCACAGAGCAGAAGCTACCAGGGGCCTCGCCGTCTCAAAGCTAAGCAAAAAAGCTGATAAATACTCAGCCGCGCCAACTGCCTGTATTACACTGAAAGCAGCTCAGGAAGCCAGAGGGGTGTAGGGTTTCTTTAATTAGCAGTTTTCCATTCTCTTAAGCCACAGATCCGTCAGCCCAGGTCACTGCCCTCCACACGGCGTGCGAATAAGGCGAACGTGTAAATGCACGGTCAGCAGCCACTATGTAGACTGCTGGGTCCTAGGAGTCCAAGTGACTCCCACGGCTCGCAGAGCTGGGAGCTAGTGAGTGGCTGCGAGCTGACTGCTCAATCCCTTTGATTACAGCACGGAGTAGTGGCTCCCCGGACAGGCTCTCGGGTCACGAGAGCGTGGGGCCAAAGAGACGGTTAGTTGTCATAGCCACTCTGAACCTGTTTCCCCGTCTGTTAAGCAGGGGTAATGGCGCTTAACTCACTGGTTGTTGGAAAAATGACGTGTGATATTACATGCAAAGCCTTCGGCACATAGCATCATAGTACACGGTGATGCTCAGAGAACCTGAGCTGGGAGCAGCCCTCCCGGCCCGTGAAAGCCCAGAGAGCTGCTGTTTGCTCTCATCATGTTGTCCTGTAAATTTCTCCATCTCATAGCCATACCTATGAGAAAATGACTTTGTGGGGTGCTTGGGTGGCTCAGTCAGTTAAGTGTCCAACTCTTGGATTCAACTCGGGTCATGATCTCTGCAAGAGGGTGTGGAATGGTGCCCTGCATCGGGCTTAAGATTCTCTCTCTCCCTTTCCCTTTGCCCCTCTCTCTCTCAAATAAAATATTTAAAAAGAAAAGTAACTTTGCAAAAAAAAAAAAAAAAGAAAAAGAAAAAGGGGCGCCTGGGTGGCTCAGTGGGTTAAAGCCTCTGCTTTTGGCTCAGGTCATGATCCCAGGGTCCTGGGATGGAGCCCTGCATCAGGCTCTCTGCTCATAAGGGAGCCTGCTTCCTCCTCTCTCTGCCTGCCTCTGCCTACGTGTGATTTCTGTCAAATAAATAAAATCTTTAAAAAGATTTTTAAAAAAGAGAAAGAAAAGTAAGTTTGCAAGTAGGACTTCCGGAAAAGAAAAGCTTTTATGAAAGGTTATTAGGCTTTAAGTAACTTCGTCAAGTTGTGACTCTGCACACCCCCAGGCATCCCAGATTTGGGGTTGGGAGTCTACATATTACTCAACCTTAGGAAGCACTGCTTTATTCCATAGCATTATTTTCATTATTAGCTAGAATCCACTAATTAAACTTTCTCTCAGTCTCCCTTATAAGGCAATACAGACTTGGTAAGGTGTTTTCCCTAAAGCAACATTTAGGAATATGCTGGTCTGGACACTCATTAATGCAATCACTCCCATGTCCTGTCTTTCCATTTTCAGACATCAAATAGCAACAGCTGTGCGAAAGAGCGGTGTACCCTGTAAGGTTTCCTAAGATTCAAGTGTGCTCTGTTTTCTAGGGTAGGGGATGGGCTGAGCTGTTCCGGGTTTTTCCATCATGTAAGCATTCTGTTTTGTTTGTAGAGGGTGGGTACTGGATGACCAGGAGAAAACAGCTCCAGACCTGGAGCCAACTGGAAGCAGAGAGCTAACGAGGCAGGATCCGAAGCAAAGGCAACGAGAATCCTGACTCCCTTTCACTAACTATGGTCTCGGGGAAAGCTCACATGCCTGAGCTTCAGATTCATCCAGGTAATGGGGATGATGGTCCTCACATCATAGGACTGGTCCAAATGAGCGGACCACACCAACGAGAAACCCCACTAGGCAGACTGCTTCAGCCGGAGGAGTCTGCTTGCCCCTCCCCCACTCGCTGTGCACAAAGCTGTCCGAGCTGCGCCCTCTTCCTTACTCCAACACACGAAGGATCGTGCCCTGTCCTCAGCATCCTTCCATGCTCCCGGTTTCCACGACACTGGGTCACATGAAGGCCCTGTGAAGAAACCAGCCTTCTTTCCACGCGGGGATTAAGGAATGGGCCATACATCCCCCACCAACAACTTTCTATGAAACAGACTTGGAAGTTAGTTTAAAAATTGATTACAGGGTGGTGGGGCTATTGTGGAGGGGGGAGGGATGAGCAGGTGGCACACAGAAGAATTTAAGGACAGTGAAACTGGTGTGTGTGATACTAACGGCCTGGCGGACACATGCCGTTATACGTTTGTCCGATCCCATGGAATGTACAAGAGCGAACCCTTGTACAGACCGTGAACTCTGGGTGACTGTGACGCATCAGTGCAGGCTACAGGCCATCATTTTAACAAACGTACCCTCGGCGGGGTAGGGGGGCACTGATAGCAGGGGGTTATGCAGGTGTATGGACAGGGATAATGGGGAATCTCTGTACCTTCTATATCTTTTTTTTTTTTTTCAAGATTATTTATTTGTCAGAGAGAGAGAGAGCACAAGCAGAGGGACATGCAGGCAGAGGCGGAAGCAGGGTCCCCACTGAGCAGGAAGCCCAATGTGGGACTTAATCCCAGGACCCTGGGATTATGACCCGAGCTGAAGGCAGATGCCTAACTGACTGAGCCACCCAGGTGTCCCACCTTCTACATCTTCTTTAAAAAAAAAAAAAAAAAAAAAGTATTTACTTATTTCAGAGGAGGGGTAAGGGACAGAGGGAGAGAGAGAATCTCGAGCAGACTCCTCACTGAGCACTGAGCCCAATGCAGGACTCGATCTCACAACCCTGAGATCATGACCTGAGCAGAAAATCAAGGGTGGAATACTTAACCAACTGAGCCACCCAGGTGCCCTGGAAATCTCTGTACCTTCTGAACAAGTTTGCTGTGAACCTAAAACTCTTGTAAAAAATAAAATCCATTAAAAGGTTTATTACACACGTGCCCACATGCACACACTTGCTACTGAGATGCACCATGACAAATACAGAAATTTAAGAAATCGAACTCTTTATTGAACATCAAAGCTAACATCAAATGTTTATTTAAAAAAATAATGGCACCTGCTTTGAAGGGGGTGATGATCTACACGGGATTTACAACTGTAGGCTGACGTGAGACTACACAGTATCTCACAAAATGGAAATTCTGCAAAAGACCTCACAACAAACATTTCTAGTTTCCATTTTCGGAACTGCTAACTACTGCCTAAACATATCTTAAACACAGAGCACATTTTGTTGAAACATTTCTCTTAGGACAAAGACAGGAGACACGTTTTAAATAAATTAAAATGATAACACATAAACTATTCCTAAAACAATCAAGGTACATTACTTTCCAGCTTCTTATAAACAAAGGATTGCACTGACTTTAGAAAATTATAGGTTAGATCTGCTTTGTATCTTTTGGGTTACCAAACTCGTGTTAACTGTACCTTTTAGCTTCTTAACTACTTTTTATGTAAATAGACCAATATCATTCCTTTCAGTGATTAATCTTTTTAGACCAACTTCTTCCTTAACACATGGGCTAAACTTTTTGAAACACCTCTCTCCAGATAAAGTTCTGAATTTTAAATAACGCATCTCACTCTTCCCTGGCTCACTCCTCAAAATTATAGAAATATGGTAAACAGGTTGTTGAATCACACGTTTTCATATTATTAAGCACCTTGAAATGCTTTTCCAAACCAATGCAACTATACTTAGATTCAACACAAAGATGTTCCTCTTTGATGCAAAACAATTTGGAATTTAAAATCCAACCCCAAAGGACACAAATAATTAAGTGCCCAAGGGAATCCAATTCCCGTCACTGTTATCGATCCTATAATTAAACCTGATATGCTGGAGAAATGGCAGGGCAATCAACATACCTAACAGGGCAATATTTCCATGAAAACAAGAGTGACAAAGCAGAGGGGCTGAGGTCCCATGGATGCTAATTGATTGATGGGGTAACTGCATTATGGGGGAAGGGGTGGGGAGTTTCAGAGAATCTCTCAATAGCTCACCATGATCACAGAAGCAAAACCACTAATGGTACATGCCAGAAACTTAGGATTGATCCCACTCTCTGCACAAAACCAGCAATGGAGTACTTTTATTTACTGCTTCATTGCAGTTTGAATTGGGGGGGGTAGGATGTTTTGTTCTGGCTCCATCATACTCAAAACCTAAGCTGGAGTAACCAATTTAAAGCCCACAGAAGAGTATTTTTGGGTTACTGTTTTGTCCCCAGCAAACTATCATTATCTTGGTGATCATGAAAACAGTATGTCACCAAAAAATCCTGTGCTAGAATGCAACGTCCAGTTCGCTAAGGGAGCAGGTGTCTGCCCACCTCACGACTGAGTCTGTCCTCAGGTATGTACAAGAGGTTTCCTACCAACGAAGGGTGGGGGGAAAAATTAGTTGACTTAAATGTAAATGACCAATTCCAGGATATGTCCTAGCTGGATCACAATTTTTAATTGAATAATTTATAAAATTTTATTTACTCCCTTTACGCAGGCAAGAAAACACACAACGGGAGGGTTTATTTCCTTAAGAAGAGAACGGTAAACTGCAGCAAGTAAAGAAAGGTCTCCTTGGAGTGTATCAGCTTATTAAAAAGCTTCATGAACTTTCAACAAGACTCAAAAATAAATATGCCACGTAGGTTGAGCATATCCAGGTGAAAATAAGATTATCTGACATCTAATGAGAATCACTGGAAATACAAATTCTGTGCAAAGAAGTCATGATCAGATGGGATGATTTAGACCCTAGAACATTTCAGAACAGAGCCAGTTTCTAGCAGCTTCTGTTCCCAGCTCCAGACAGGAGGGGGTGGAGTGTGCCGCTTTTATTTTCTTCCCTGCTTCTCCCAGTGGGGAGGAGACACGCTGCCTCCTCCCCACTGGGCTGGAAGCATCAGGGAAGCGTCTGGAAAGGTCTGGGAAGCGTCAAAGCCTGCGATGAGCAGAGTATGGCGGCCTGCGGGTTAGCCGCCTCCCTCACTCGCTCTAAACAAACAGCGGCAGCAACGTCCGCTGCAAGCCCTGGCATGTCCAGAGGGCCTCAGAAAGATTCACAGACATGAAGGGTGCCCACCAGGGTCCAGCTTGATCCAAGGGAAGGGGCAGCCAGTCCTCGGCCAAATGAAGCCTGATGCTTACAGGCAATGGGGAATGCTGGCCATTAAAATGTAGAAGCAAAAGGAAGCACACTATTTTCTCTCCCTCTCTTCCCTGGATCTGGAACTCTTTTGTCCCCTGGATTTGATGGCTCACAGTGTATTTACAGCCAACTTGGCAGAACAAGGGAGGGTCTGACAGTGGAAGGGGACACAGCCATGTGATGGGGGTGGGGCTGGGAGCTCCTTCGTCCCTGAGTCCACAATCCGAACAGCCAAAGATGTCATCGAGTGGTGCCTACTGTTTGAAAAAGCTCGAGTCCAGAATGAGATAGTGGGGAGAGTTGCATAAATTTGTGAATTTACTAAAACCACTGAACTGTAAAGTTAAAAAAAGATGAAGAAGAAAGCTTGAGTTGTCTGAGTCTCACACACACTGGACTTGGACCAAATGCTCGACTATTCCATTCTCTCAAACCACGGCACACTGTCACATTTTTTTCAGGAGTTTCCCTAAGAGCAGCTGTTCGCAAAATATTGCACTTAATTTAAATCCAGGCGATTCGATGTTTTCTGGAAGAAAATGTACACTAACATACATCTCCACGCCTTCAGATAACAGAGCGGATGGTGGGAGGAGGGACTGAACAGCAGTTTCCATTAAAACCTTCTATCTTCGTCTTCGTTAGGTGCAGAGAGAAAAAGATTTAAAGGGAAGTATCAGCTGAGAGAACAAGATTTAAAGGGGAGTCTCATCTAAGAGAAAAAGATGTAAAGGAGAGTGTTATCTGGGCCGAAAGTCGTAAGCAGCATCACCCACACAGGCAGAAGATGTTAACTTCTGACGGCTTTCACCTCAGGCGCAGAAGCGTGGCCACTCCTTTCCCGTGGCACCTCAGTGAGCCCCTACATCACCATGGACAACCTCGGTGCAGACATGGGATCTAATTCATCAGACAGCGGCTGGTCTCAGCGGGCGTCCTCAGAAGACCTTCTCGGGCTTCATCCGACTGCCAGCCCCAGGACCACACGCCCCGTTTCCCTCCTGCTTCCAGTGCCCCTACCTCAGTGCACTTTCACCTCACACGGTTCAATTCTGTCGTCCTTCTTAAAGGGGGAGAAAAAAAATCCCCAACACGAGCATCACTGGTGTTCACCTGCGTGGTAAGCTTTACAACCCTCCCCAGGCCGATGAGTAAAGTGAACCACACCCCCACGGGGGGTGATCACAATCAAGACTCAGCGCAGCGCAAACCTCCGGAGCCTACACTCACGCTCGAGCCGCAGTCTGGTGTGGGCTCTGGAAGCATTTCTACGTGCTTAAAGGCCAGGCACTCGAGAGCCTTCTACTTAAGATAGAACTGGGCGTGCGGCTTCCTGGGTGTAAGGAGGCGAAAGCCCCACTCTTGGATCTTCCTGTCTTACCATTTAAAGTGCAAGAAAACACCTAAGTTAGACTTCCACGGACAGACAAACGTGCTGTAAGATTTCCACGTTGTGGCGAGCCCCGCACAATGGACCACTGAGGACAAGGGGAACACCTGGGACCCAGTGTCATCCGGGAACCAGCGCAATGGATTACACAGGATCTACTGTACCTCCGTAGGCCACAAGCGTTCCCCGTGGCCAACGCCCACACTTTGTCCCCTGCCCGAGTCCTGCCACAGCCTTGCTGCTTACGGGACTTGGGGAGAACACCACCACCAGTGACTATGAAGCTCAATTTTGACAGAAACTTAAGGGAGACAGAGACTTAACACCCCATTTCTTGTGGGTCATTAATCACACCAAACGCTCAAGGACCAGAGGTTTACCCCGTTGGGCTAGTCAGGTGGGCAGGAAATCTGGTCTGATTAAGGCAGTGAGCGACGTGGGGCGAGCTTGGCAACAGGTCCACATTCACCAAGCACAGGGGCTGAGCCGGCAGCGGCTGCGGCGTGAGGAGGCCTGGAGATATTTACAACGCGCGGCCCAGGCCTGGCGGGCTCTAGTTAGCACAATGGTTCGCTTTCAGATTTGGTGGTAATGCACAGAGTTTTCCTTAACACAGAAACGTGAGTGAACGTGAAGACGGGCACCGGTGGCTTCATCTGGGTATTATGATCCTTTCTATGGCACACACGATATGGTCCCAGTTTTTACAAAATATTGCGAGAAGAGTCACGGCGAAGAAGGTGCCGAGGATGTGGAAGCGGCTCTTCATCATGGGCGAGACAAATTTGGCAATGGTCGACACGCACACGAGGATGACGGTCATGAAGGCCAGGATCACGTTGATGCACTTTCCCAGGAGGACCTTGGCGTTCACGGTGTCTGTCTGCAGAGCCTGCTGCTCCTGCTGGTGCAGCTCCAGCTTGGAGATGCGCGTCTGGCAGGACTCGAGGGCCTCCTGCGGGCAAGAGGGAGAGCAGGGTCAGACGCTGGTGGGCTCAGGGGCTGCGGGGGAGCGCATGCACGAACAGGCACCAAGGCCCCAGCTCAGGAAGCTCAAGGCCAAGGCAGAAGCCAACAGCCAAGCTGACAGTGAGGACGACGACGGTGACGAGGACGGTGGCAAAGAAGTAAAACGAGAACCCCCAGGCTCATTTACGCTGTTGTTCTTGGCAGAAAGAGCATGTGTACACAACCATAAAATACCACACATGGGGGCTTTACAGCTGAGTATTTTGAGTCTATTTGTATCTGAGATAAAGTGCGTAAAATACTAGCATCTGTTGGTCTCCTCGGGGTCAGAGGAGAGGAGTGGCGGGGTCCCGGTTTGGGACAGTGGGCGACCTCTGGCCACAGAGCGGGTGGTAGCTCAGATCGCCAGGCCTTATTTCCACGGCTCGGACCGTGGGTGCATCCGTTTGCAAACTCCAGAGGATGAAGGGAGAAGGGACGGGGACAGGAATGATGGGGGGGCATCTCTGCTTTCACCTGCTCTTTGAATGCTATTACTCAGGACACCGTCCAAGGCTACACGTTCTCCCTAGATCTCGTTCTTTCCAACACTTCAATTACGAAGTCACAGCTGAGTCCACGTACCTCTCTGGTTCTTAAGATCGACTCACGTATCTATGTACCTCCCTGATAGCTCCATCTGAGACTGCGAACGAGAGAGAGTGAGCACAAGCAGGGGGGAGGAGCAGAAGGAAAGGGAGAAGCAGACTCCCCGCTGACCACGGAGCCCAATGTGGGGCTCGTTCCCAGGACCCCAGAATCGTGACCTGAGCCGAAGGCAGACCCTTCACCAACTGAGCCACCCAGGCACCCCTCTCCATCTGAGCTTCTTAAAATCACCTCAGATACAGCCTTTGACAATGTGGCTTCACGTCCCACACCGTCTCCTGTACCTGTTCTCCTTCTGGTGTTCCCTTCCTCAGAAAACAGCACCTGACCTACCCAGTTCCTCCAGCCAGACCCGCCTCTCCTCTAAGGTGTCCCCCAGCCCCACTAACACAATAGCCGGCATCTATCTGCAGGGGTCCGTTTCTCTCACCTCGCTCTCCATCCCGCTCCCTCCGGCCTCACAGAACACCAGCCCCCTGCCGAGCTCACCATGCTCTGGCCATACAGGCTTTCTCAAGTTCAGAAAAGAACCATGTTAGGGCCCTCTGGACTGTGCCTGAAATGACTGCCTGCCTGCTCCCTCCCCTCTTCACCTGGACCTCTCTTCCCCTGCCAGCTCCCCTCTCCTCCACTGTCCTGTCTGGCCCCAGCAGAGGCTGAAGTCTCCCCAAGCCCTCCCACCCCCGACTGGCAGTCCACAGCTCGGGAGGACGGGGACCAGACCTTGCTGCTGCACCCCGCATGGGGTGGCCGTCCCCTGGGGGTGGACTGCACGCCAGGAGGGGCGCTGGGAGGCCCGAGAGAGAAGAACCTGGCAGCGGCACTGGGAGCCCCGCTGAGCGCTCTGGCCTGCCATCCGACTCACTTCCTGAGAACTCTTTGCTGAGTTACAACACAGCCGTCTTCTCAGGTTTTAAACAACCGTAACAGCCATGGCACGGATTCGCTTTTCTTCTGTGGGACGTGCTCTCTGCGCTGGAGATCAGGGTTCTCTGGCACTATCGTGACTTCCATTACACGAGTCAGCACTGAGAAGGTGTTCACATTCGAAGCAGCGCTGGCCTCCAGGACAGGCACCTGCCCCAGAAACAACTGCCCCAGCCCAATGTGTCCTCCATTTGAGACACGCCACGGAAAAGGGGACAGCTAAGACAGAAGGTCAGCGTCCTTGGCAAACTGATTTATCTTTAGCTGGGTCCGTGAATTATATATATAAATGGACTGATCGGAGAATTGAATGGCCTTGGAAACGTTATCCATTTTTTATAAAAAAAAAAAATGCAAGAAAATTTAGTGAATGGGGAGGAATTTGAGTTACAGCTCCCACTCAGAGCTATTTGACCCCGTGATCTTTAGTACTTTCTTGGATCCAGTATTTAACTTATGGGGACAAGGACGGAGGACAAACTAGATTATCCTTAGGCCTTTTTTAATTGGGAAGTCAAGGGTGATAAAAAGCAAAACTCAATTTCTTGAAATTTGGTGTCCCTGGGGCAACAGTCACCCTGGCCGCAGCAGCTGGCCTGCCGCAGAGTCCTGCCTGTGAGAACGAAAGAGCCGAGAACGAACGACAGCTGAGCGGGCCCCGAGGAACACGGCTTCTCACCAGTATGGTAATTATTTTCCGGCTGCCTACTACGCATCAGGCAAAGATTTAAGGACTTTCTGTGTATTATCCTATGTAATCCTCCTGACAATCTTTTGAGGGGAAGCTCATTGCTATTTCCACTTTACAGATGAGGAAACTGAGGCAGAGGGAGTCAGCTTGTCCAGGATCACACGGTGTAGAGTGAGGATTCTCCCTCTCAACAAAGACGACTGTCCAGTCGCTCACACAGATGTCCTCCTTGTACTTCTGAGTTAGAGACGAAAGCCAAAAAATGTTCAAATGAACTCTTCTAAATTGTGACGCTCCCCCTGTGATGTCCCTTTGTTTTACCCATGCATCCCTAAAGGGGGTTCCCTTAAAAAAGGAAGAACAACATTAACCCAAACTATCCCCTAAATTAGAAAACCACATGTTTAGATATAATCCAGTGGCATCCCAGGCATGTTCTAAAAACAGAATGTTCTAATAAAACAAACTGCACTGTTCACCTTGCAACACTTAACGTATTCTTAAATGGGTCAAATTCTTCAAACCAGTCAGTCGTGCGGACAATGTCCTAACCCAGAGCAGGGGCAAAATCCCCCAAGTGTCTCCTCCACCACGGTCCCCAGAGGCCAATGTCTCCTATCAGCTTTGTTGGGCGCTCCAGCTCCCAGAACTGTCCAAGTCGATGCCTGGGATTGGCACAGACTCACAGCCCACGACACGGAGTAGAACAGAACGTGGGCGGCTGAGACTCCAGCTCACACGCTGCGAGGAAAAAAAAAAAATCTCCCTTCATGTTTCAGTTTTCTCCCTCCTAGAGTGGGGCTGGAAAAAATAACCATGGCCTACAAAGAAAAGTTGTAAAAATGCAGCTGAGCACTACTTGGAGAGTATACTTTTTTGCCTTTTCAATGGGAATGTAAATGGTGGCGGTCACTATGGGAAGCAGTATGGAAGTTCCTTTCAAAATTAAAAATAGAACCGCTATACGACTCAGCAATTCTACTTTTGAGTATATATACCCCAAGGAAATGGAATCAGTTTCTACAAGAGATCTCCCCACCCCGACGTTCGCCGAAAGCATTACTGACAATAGCCAAGACAGGGAAACAACCCCAGAGTCCGTCGACAGATGAATAAAGAAAATGGGAGACCCACACACACAACACACAACCGAGTATCACGGGGCCAGGAGAGAGAAGGCAATCCTGTCAGGTGGCAACATGGATGGGCCCTGAGGGCAGGATGGTGAGGCAGACTGAGGAAGACAAGCAGGCTCTGTGAGCTCGCTTCTATGTGGCAACTGACAAAACCAAACCCACAGAACAGACCGGTGGTGGCCACAGCTGGGGGGGGGGGGGCTGGGGGGGAAGGGCAAGGGAAATGGGTGAGAATGGCAAAAGGGACAAACTCCTCCTTATAAGGTAAGTCAGTCCTGAGGGCGTAATGTGCAGCATGGGGACAAGTTAACCATTCTGTCTTACGTATCTGATAGCGGCCAGGAGAGCAGGTCTTAAAAGTTCTCATCACAAGAAAAAAATGAGTTCACTCTGTGAGTGATGGACGTTGACCGGACTAACTGTGGTGATCCCTGTCACTACATATATTATATATACATCAGATCATTATGTTGTACACTTCAACGTGAAGTGATACATTAATTATATCTCAGTAAAACTGGGAGAAAAGAAAGAGGCCCCTCTGGAAGTAGAAAAACAAAAAAGGCGTTCCAGAAGCCGAGGGCTGTTTCACTGCCGTGACACCATCGCATTAATACTGGAACACGCCTCTGTGCGTACTGACGCAGTAAGCCCTTCCGTCCAACCATCCGGATCCCACCATCCCGGCGAGTCCCACCCGCATGGACGTTCTTGCACATTCCTTACTCGCCGACTGTTTGCAAGACCTTGGTCCAAGTCACTTAACCTTTCTGCCTTAGTCTCCACATCTGAAGAATGGGGCTAAATGGTTGGAATTGCTTTAAAGGGCTGTTGTAAGGCGTGAAGGAGGAGGAAAAAGGCACAGAGTGTGTTTTGCTAGCGTGTGGCACATGGGGTGCTCAAGTCCTTGAAATTCTTGTAGCTGTCAAAGCTATTATTCTGCAGAGGAGTGAACAGATTCAAGGCTTGCTCAGGGTTACACAACAGGAAATGCCAGACCTGAGACTGAAATGCAACGTTTGGTCATGGAATGACCGGCCGCCCCACCAGTTCCTAGCCTGTTGGCCGCTGTGGGTTGGAATCCCGTGGCTTTCACCGTCTGTGCCATGTCACCTGGCCCCTGCTCCTGTTTCCCTGAGCTGTCTGGTGATTTACCTAATCTTGACTAGCCCCCTCCCCTGCTCAATAAGCTTCTCGAAGGCAAGGTCGGCCTCCTGTTTAGAAAGTTGAAGTACTTTTGGTGGTGGGGTTGGGGGAGGAGAAGAGGTTATAGGCGGTGGGCTTGGGTAGATAATAAATATTTATTAACCCAAAAAGGTACACAGAGAATAGCCTGCTTACTCCGTGACACGTGTAACATGAGCTAACGGGGCTAGTAAGGTGGATGATGTTTGTGGAGAAAACATTTTGCTCTACACGCCAGAAATGCTTTAGGGCTGAGGGGTAAGGCACTCATGGTTTGTTAACAGACTTCGATGCTGGGACGAGCCAGCAGGAGTGTGTCATGACGAGAGGAACGTACCTGGATGTCCCGTGAGCGCTCATAGGCCTGGTAGGCCACCTTCTCCTCGATGCTGGCCAGCTCCTGCTTCAGGTTGGCGGTCTCGTGCTGATGCAGGTCAGTCAGGTCGTGGAGCTGATCTTCCAGGCGCTCGTACCTTTGCAAAGAGAGGAGCTGATTCTGAGTGTGACACCTCACAGGTCTCCTTGTTCTCATTCCCTTGAAGACTATGTTTCTGACTGATAGAACATATCTAGGGGCGCCTGGTGGTTCAGTTCTTAAGCATCCGCTTTTGGCTCAGATCATGATCTCAGGGTCCTGGGATCGAGCCCCACTTTGGGCTCCCTGCTCAGTGAGCCTGCCTCTCCCTCTGCCTGTCGCTCCCCGTGCTATGTTCTCTCTCTGTCAAATAAGTAACTAAAATAAAAAAGAATACTTCTAGCTGTGGGGAACATGCTTTTGGAGGACCTGAATTTTAGCTCTAGAAAGGACTGGTCTCTGCCATCTTAACTTCTCTGGCCTCAACTCCTAAGGTGACACGTACACCGAATGCCGCATTTCCACCCACACTGGACAAGCACCTTCACGGGCTGTGGATGGTGACAGAACAGACCTGACGTGTTCACTAGGGCTGCTCAAGAGACCGGGCTGTCTGGCACCCCAGGGTTCCCCCGTCTCCTGCCTGCACAGAGCCTTCTGGTTCCCAGGCACGGCTCGCACACGCCAGAGAGCCCACAAGGAAAGAACCTACTTCTATGCTAGAGCCAACTCCACCATTTCCCAATGCATCCACTAATTATGAAAACATGTTTCCGCTCTGGGCCCTTAAGTGCCAGTAAAAACTTGAAGCTAATTGCAAATTTTAAATGGCTCATCGGGTGGCCTTTCCAAAAGTCCAAATCCTGACAGAAGAACAAAGATTCCCATTCCCACCTCCCATTTTCCTCACGGAAGAGGGACTGGTCTTATCGAAGTCTGTGTTAGCTGCTTATAGAGGTCACCTGACAGAATCATTAAAGGGGAGAGAGACCAGGAGGGAGGGAGGGAAATTGAGAGGTTCTATGTCCCTTATACCTCAGGAAAAAAAGTAAGCCCAAAGAAAAATTAAATGCAGCTTTAATGATTATTCTCAGATAGGACTTCACAGGTATCCAGTGTTGGCGAAGAAGCCTTTTAAAGATCTCTTACCGCAAGCAATACAGTCATGGGTTAACTCCTGAACTTCACAAACATGACAAGATGGCAAAGGAGAACAAGAACGGTCCTAAATTTGTGTAAATGGAGATGCGTGATTTGGGATAAAATTTGGATCCAAAGAGTTCTGCATCCCAAACTATTCAGTTGGAATTAAATATTCTCTGGAAAACCTGTGACTCAAAAATAGTTATGCGACAAAGAAACCAAAGCCAAAGATGCATGCTACCAAGTTTTAAAAAACTGTTTCATAAAGTGTAAGAGCTGAAAAAAGCCACATTTCTAAATTAATAGATTTAAAACCATGTAGGAGATACAAAATGTGTAAGTAAAATTTAAAGTTTAATCTGGTAATATGTAATGGGCACTGAATTTTTTTTAATCTACATTTTTACAAGTTAAATCTTCACTTTGGCCAAAACAACAACAACAAAAACACCGGAACTTCTGTCTGGCTCGGTCAGCAGAATGTGTGACTGTCAGTCTCAGAGTTGTGGGTTCAAGCCTCACACTGGTGAACAGATAACTTAAAAAAGAAATCAAGTCTTTTTTAAAGATTTTTTTTTTTAATTTATTTGAGAGAGAGAGACAGTGAGAGAGAGCATGAGCGAGGAGAAGGTCAGAGAGCGAAGCAGACTTCCCATGGAGCTGGGAGCCCGATGCGGGACTCGATCCCGGGACTCCAGGATCACGCCCTGAGCCGAAGGCAGTCGTCCAACCAACTGAGCCACCCAGGCGTCCCAAAGAAATCAAGTCTTAAAAAAAAAATCCTTGGGGAATCTTTTCACTGGGGAAATGGTGGAAAATCACTTTTATTAATATTTTTATTAATAAGTTATGAGCACATAAAAGCCAGCCTATAAAATACTTTTTAAAATTAGCTAAGGTAATTCACAAGATTTGAATTTATATTCTACTCTTAAGATTTCTTTTGAAAACTCTTCTTTAAAGGAGAAAAGTTTAACCAAAGTAAAATACAGTATATAAAGAAATACTCATTACATAAAGACTTTAAGATTAAGGTAGCAAAGAAAATCGGCCTTGATGAGCAATGCAGCGTTTTCTTTTCCTTGACGGTTTTTACAGAGGAAAAGAAAACAGATCCGTGAACTGGTGCAACGAAACCTCTTCACAGAAGTCTCCTGAATCAGAGCAGGGTGTGCACGCATCCCAGACCACACAGCGATATTTGAAAAGACTCACACAGGGTGCCTGGGTGGCTCAGTGGGTTAAGCCGCTGCCTTCGGCTCAGGTCATGATCTCAGGGTCCTGGGATCGAGTCCCGCATCGGGCTCTCTGCTCAGCAGGGAGTCTGCTTCCCTCTCTCTCTCTGTCTGCCTCTCTGCCTACTGTGATCTCTGTCTGTCAAATAAATAAATAAAAAATCTTGAAAAGACTCACACAACTTGCTCTAAAGTGTCAAACAGTCACAAGTTTATTAAGTTTGGCACCAGGAAGCTGGGGGGAAAGCTACTGATTTTCCACGTTTTTGGATCCATATCCACACTCGTGGAAAATACAGTTCTCGGGACATCCCTGTCACGGAGGCCATCCCGCAAGTCAGGGTAAGTCAGGCTCCCGAAAGAAGGCGGGAGAAGCAGCGGACGTACCTGTACCTCTCCTCTTGCAGGGTCTGAGAAATAAAGCCATACTCTCTCTTGAACTGCACTTTGAGCGCTTCGATGTCCTCGGCCAGCTGAGCCTGCGTGTCCTTGATCTCCCTCAGTTCCTCCAGGATCACGGTCAGCTTGCCCTGGCTGTCCAGCGCACCGGCGCCGCCGGCCCCGAAGGACTGGTGCCCGTTGCTGTCGGCGGAGCCCGACGTGCCGCTCGAACACTCGTCGTCGCTGCCGTACTTGGGTTTGTTCACGATGGTGGCGCTGCCCCCGTAGGCCCGGGGACTGCCCTCGGGCCGAAACTCCTCCAAGGAGTTCTTCAAGTGTGCGATGTTGTCGGCGCTGCCAAACTTATTCCGGATCAGGTTGGCGAACTCTCTAGACTTGTTGAAGACGAACACGGGCGGAGTGAGGGACACGCCTGGCACGCCCGACTTCGCGCCCTCCGTGCCGTGGGGGGCCGTTCGAGACTTGGCGGCGGCATCTCTCAGAGCATGGAGGTTGTCTTTGGAAATGTCCTTGGAGCTTCTGGGGCCTCCGTTCTGCTCGAGCTCCCTGAGCTTTCTGTGATACTGCTCTAACTTCTTCTGCAGCTGGGCGATGGAGTGAGCGGATTTCTGATTCTTCTTCTCAAAGACCTGTTTGATGCGGCCGGCCTGCTGCTTGTCCGCGCTGCTGACCAGTTTCAGATACTCGGCAACGTTGCCGTCGCGGGACGTCTGTTCGATTTTTATCTGCTCGGTCACCTTCAGAATTTTTTGTTTCAGGCTGTCTGCACTGAGCTTGACCTTGTGGAAGTCCAGGATGCCATCTGGTACGTCAAAGTTGAGGTTGGTGTCTGACCCCCCTCGGCGAATGCTCAGGGGCAAGCTTAAGGTATTCATGTCATGACGTTCTACCTGCAAGAGAGACAGGGAAGAAGCACTTTAAGGTTTGGCATCAAAGGCAGAGTTCTTGTGATAGAATCGGTGTACATGCAACAGACATACTTCATGTCCCAGGTTTTCAAACTCCCAAGTATTCGGGGGTGCCGGGGGACCTCCATCGGTTGAATGTCAGGCTCTTGGTTTCGGCTCGGTCATGATCTCGGGGTCGTGAGAGCAAGCCCCGTGTCAGGCTTTGCGCTCAGCGGGGAGCCTCTCGGAGACTCTCCTGCTCGCCCCTTGTGCACGGGCTCTTTCTCTCTCTCAAATAAATAAATCTTTAAACTACAGGTATTCCTGAGATAAAAACTCCCTACTCTCCTCTCCAGTGGAACAGAGGACAGACGAACACCGTCCTGCATCCACATATACTAACGATGAGAGGCCGGTCCCGCAGGGTGTCCGATGTTTCGTCTCATTAGATGACAACTGCCAGTTGCCAGGGTAGAAAATGCCTAATGGCGCGAGGTTACCAAGCAGTGCTAGTTTCCCAAAATGCCCGGGTAACTGGGGTGTCTACCACGCCCCGCTCCATGTGAACCGCAGCGGGGAGGGGGGCGATGCATCCAATTCAGAACCCGCTCACATAACGGAAGACTGAGAAAACCGTTCCAGCAGGTACCTTCATCAACACAAGGAATTATTTTCTTAATGGAATCATTAAACAGATGTGATAAGATTAACTTTACTGAGTACTACAACTGTATTTAGAGGTGGAAATGAACAACCCCAAATCAAGACTGATGTGATTAAAAAACAAGAGCGAGTGGGGATACCAAGGGAAATGGCTTTCTCACTCCGGGGCCATCTGGGAAGAAGTACAAAGGATCACTGAGCATCGTGGCGAGGAGGGGAACTAGTTTGTGTCCAGAAAGGAAAGGCAAAGGTAGTCTGGGTGCCAGGTAAAGACGATGTTAAACCCATGTACGGAGGAACTGAGACGGCAAGAGGCAGGATCTGAACCCAAGTCACGCTAACTGGGTGTTACCCAAGGACTAAAGGTGTTTAGTACCAAGGTGTTCCCAAAGGACTAAAGACAAGCCTTTATAGGGTGTGAATGCAATTTCTGAACAAAGACTAGTAACATCTCAGCCGATGCAGCTTACCTGTCAGGTTAACTACCCTTTGATTAAAATGATGCCTTGACACAGAGGAGCCTTGACTCCATTGGCTCAATGGAGACCAAATGGGAGACAATATTCAGCACAAGTCATCTTGTGTTTTAGGGGACAGTAGGCAGAAATAGCAAAATATTAATAAGATATTAACACAGTTCCTCCCCTGCCCATGAAGTGACCCAGACTTGAATGAAGTGACCCAGACTTGAATGCGTTCATTTCCAACAATGAAGTATTAACACTTTGTCCCACGAAAAATCCTCCCCAGTGCTTTTTCCTAGAGAAAGGAGCCCGATGGCACAGTGGGACACAGTCCCAGGTTGGTGAGTCAGTCCTCCTACACAACTCACAAAAGTTTGTTAACATTATTTCTTGGCCCCTCTCTTCCAACACACAATTTTGCTATGAATGTTTTTATCTGGCAGAAGAGTATCACATAGGAAAGGCTGGAAGGAAATAAATGCCAAATCACTTGTAAAACTAGGAAAACGGATGAAAAAAAATTGTGACGTCAGCTGGTCAAGATGAAAAGACGGGGGTAGGGAATAAAGAAGGTGTACGACCATCATCTTCAAGTCCCAGAGAGATGGCAATGGGGAACTCAAGGGAACCAGGTACCCGTGGCTCGCTAGTGAACCCAGACAGGAATGGGTTCAAATTACAGTAACACAGAATGCACTGAATCTAGAAAATGATTATTTGGGGCAGACAGGGCAATCCGTGGTAACCATACAGTCATGAGGCTACAAATCTGATTTCACTGGAGATATTCACTGATCTGACTATGCTCATCTAACTTCTCAGAAACTTTCTTTGGCTCCCCAAAGCCTCCCAAATTAAATAATACAATCCGGCCACAATAAGGCCTGGTTTACCTTTCAGGCCTCACCTTACAGCGAATGGATGCCATTCATCTTGAGTGAGCCATCCAACCCGAAGTTCCCAGAATGTATGTGAATTATCTATGGATTTTCTCATATAAAGGATACCTACCACCCACCCACTCCTGCTTACCAAAATCTCACATATTCTCAAAGATCCACTTAAAATCCTACTTCTGCCATGAGCTGTTCCCAGTCCATCAGAAAGTGGCCCATTCTTTCTGCGATCATCCGTGATGCTTTTGTGGAACCACCTGACGTGTCCTTGTGTCCCTGACCCGTGGATTTGATCCCCTACAGAGTACAGGCTCCTTCAGGGGAGAGATGTGTCATACTTACACCTGGTCTCTACTCTTAGCTCTGCCCCTGTTCACCGCAGGCTGCCAATAACGTCTGCTGAACGCAAATGACATCCTTCTTTACTCTAGGAGAGTCACACTGAAATCACTTAAGATATATTTTAACAGAATCAGGAACATGACCTTGGACGTTCTGCCCATATGGATCTGATCCTTTCAGGCAGAGCGGTTTTCCCAACAGCTGGGTAGTAAGTTCTAAATCACTTCAAACGGGTTCAACTAAATGGAGATTTTTCTGAGGATCTGTATGCAACAAGGTAACACAAATACAAACAAAGACCTTTAAACTTTAACTGAGGTATAATTTACACACAGAAAAGAACACATTTAAGAACACAGAACCAGGATCGAGTAAAACAAAACAAGTGAAAACAAAGGGGCACCTGCGTGGCTCCATCAGTCGAGCCTCTGACTCTTGGTTTCAGCTCAGGTTATGATCTCAGGGTTGTGAGATCAAGCCCTGAGTCAGGCCCTCAGCTGGGCATGGAGCCTGCTTAAGATTTTCTCTCTCCCTCTCCCTAATTCTCCCTCCCTCCCTCTCTAAAAAACAAACGAACAAAAAAACCCAAGAAAGCAAACCCAAGCTCCCCATGCCCCCTTCGATCATTAAATCCAGAAGCCCCATCGCCGGGGGTAAGCACGCGCTTCACCTCTGACAGTGCGCCTTAGTTTTGACTAATTATCACTCACTCTTCTTGTCTTTTTTTGTTGTACTTTGTTTTTGCCTAAGACCTGTTTTTACCCTCTGGAGCTCAAAGATCAGATAGAGTTAGTTTAAGAAAAACCACCCAAACCTGCTTGGTACTGAGAAGTCCACAACGTTGGAAGACCCAGAAGTTTCTCTCCTTTACCTTCCCAAAGGCAGCGGTAGGTCCCCGCCTCTTCCTCCTTCAAACCTCCTCCCCAGAGCCGCGGGCCTTCCAGCACTGGTGCGACCCAAGGCAACAGCCTCGTCTCTTGGAGTCAGCTGGGCCAGGACAGCCTCGAACACTCAGGAATGTTCGCACACAGAGAGCTGCCTGACTTTTGGCTCACTTTAAACTTGTAACAATGCTTGGCATGTCCTCAAGAGTCCAGGCTGGGGAAAGCAACAGCATTCAAAACTCCAATCAATCCATCCTACTGCTTGTCAGCAAATCTCAGTTTAAAATGTTGGACGAGGGTAGAAGGTTGAAACTACAGCTGGGCCGCACCTTTTTACAGCCTTTTATAGCCCTCGCTCTGCAGGGTAATTAAGAGCCAGCTGTACACATCACTACTAGAGAGATGTCCACTCGTTCCCTAAACTCAAAGTGAAATTTCATCTCAGGGGAGAAAGCTGTGGGCGTCCTCTGTCCTCCATTTAGTCGGGGGCCAGCCCTGAGGGCCCTCACGGGGCACAGCTGTTTCGGGGCGGGGCATAGCTGTTTCGGGGCGGGACCCAGGGAGGACAAAGGTTCAGAGTGGACCCGGAGCCGATCTGCACATGAACTGCGCACATCAGGGGACGCACGGTCCAGTTTGGGCACTGACATTAGTTGGTTTTGTGTTCTTAGCTAAATCAAGTCATTCGTAGTCTTCGACCTCCTCATCTATAAAGAGATCAAGCTAGATCCCTCAGAGCTAACATGGCAAAATTCCATGAAATTTAATCCAAGCTATCTTTTCTGTGAGACATTATGAGGAAATAGTCAAGACCCTGAGCTCTGGAGATAAGAGTACTTTTGGTTTCAGTCTTGATGTCACTCTTACGAGCTGTGTGACTTTGGAAAAATGACCTCACCTCTCTGTGTCTTAGTTTCCTCTTCTGTCAAACAGAGATAATCCCTCTTCCAAGAGTTGTGAGGAACAAATGGCATAATGCACAGAAAGTACTTAAAGAGTTCCTGGCACAGAGAGTGGTTTCAAAAAAGGTTTGCTATTGTTGTCATTCTGATTTCATTTAAAAATGTACCTGTATGTAAAAATGGAAAGGAAAACAAGCTGCAAACAATGGTTATCTCTGCACATTGGGGTTAAGAAGAGTCATTCTTTTTATAATGTTTCCATATTTTCCAACTTAGGAAAAAAAATGAACACGAATTATCATTTCAGCAGAATAGATGCTATTTTTAAAAAATGACTGCTAGCCCCTTTCAGTACTCTTGTAATTACTTGGTTATTCTTAAGTTTATGTGAAAGGCAGACCACCAGCATCCCAGTGAAAAGCCATCCCTAATAATGTTTTCCTTCCGGCAGCAGAAACATTTCTCCTGTCACCTCAGTGTTCTGGAACAAAGGCTACAGAAAAGCCTAAGCCCTGGACGAACATCAAAAACGGACAGTGAGTCATCTCTGCAACAATCCAAGCTTCCAGCACCATGTAAGTGAGCTCACCTTGCCCACCGGAAGCCAGGCCTAGCTCAGTCCATTACAGCGCTGCTCCAACACCCTGGGCGGGCTTCCAGAGAGGCTCTCTCCAGCGCGGTTCACAATTAACCCCTAAAAGCTCCAGAGGAAAATGAACAAGAGGGAAGGACCGGCCAGGCAGAGGTACACCATCCAAAACCCCACCCAAGAGAACAGGGAAAGGGAAAGAGAAGAACCAGCATGGGGGCGCCTAGAGGGCACGAGCTGAGGCTCTGGGGGTCACAGAGGGGCCTGAACATGCACAGGCCCAGAGAGGTCACAACTAGGGAGGGAGAACAGCCGAGGATACAAGGAACCTCTGGCGTTAAGGAAAGCGGCTGGAGCTTGGTCATACGAGGAAAGCTCCAGGTCCTTCAAACCGGCTGTCAGTTCCCAGGTTAACAAGTATGTCCCAGCACACATGAGGGTGCTTTCGAGGCCCTGAGAGGAACAAGTATCCTGAGGCACCCACAAGTCCCTGTGGCTGGGTGTCTGGGCCCACACGGCTGACGTTCTGGACTCTCACTGATTTCGACCAGAATCTAACTTCAAGTCCTGAGGTAGGGCTGTTCCTGTGCCAATGCCAATCAGAATGTTCTAGGCTTTGCTGTAGGAATAATGATGAAATCTCGGTGGCTTTAAAAAAAAAAAAAAGGTTGCTTTCTTGCTCATACTAATGACGGCTGACAATGAGCCGAGGGCCCCGGGCTGTGTGGGGGGGCCTCTCGACCTTCCACAATGTTGCTAGTGGCCAGGGCCGGGCCAGGGACTTGGTGAATCATTTGCTGGGGTCTAGACTCCCAGCAGCAAAGACACCTTCGGATTCCCCTGCTCATTGCACTGGGCTTAGTGGATCTCAAGGGCCATACACGGCAGAGAAGTAATTTACAAATGAGAAGACTAGGCCCAGGGAAGTTCCCGAGTGCACACACTAGTAAACGGTCGAGTAAGGACTGAAACCCAGGCTGACTGTCTCCAATGACGGAGTACTTGGGAGAGGAGTCACGCATTGTGCTACATAGTTTTTTTAGAATTCATACATTCTTCATGCTAATCCTATCTGATAAGAAAAGCAAGGTTTATAAAGAATATATATATATATGTGGGGCACTTGGGTGGCCCAGTGGGTCTGCCCTCGGTTCAGGTCACGATCCTGGAATGCAGGGATCGAGCCCCACACTGGGCTCCCTGCTCAGCAGAGAGCCTGGTTCTCCCTCTCCCTCTGCCTACCTGTGCTCGTTCTGTCAAATACATAAATTAAATCTTCCAGAATAATAAGAAATATATGTTTATATATGTTTCTTGAGGTCCTCCATAGATAATAACTTAGCTGAGGCTTAACTCCGATGTATGAAACATGAAAGACGTTCTAAGATAAGCTCGGCCCCCAACTGTGTGAGAACCCATTCGGCAGGGTCCCTTCCACAGGTCTGCAGGTGACCCAGACTTGTGGGAACACTCTGCCTCTGGTTGAGATCGCTCAGCCAGCACTCTCCTCCTGCAGGCTAAACTCGAAATCACTGCTTTTCTCACAATCACGTGCAAGCACGGACAGTCACTAAGATAAGAAAGAGAATGAGAGAAACAAGGCAAGAACCAGAGAAGGGAGCGGAGAGACCTGTGGAAGAGAAGCAAGCCCCATGTGAGGTCCTAGCGACTGAGGGGTTTAGTTCTGGGGGCACGTGGGGAAAGGCACTCAACAGATGAGCCAGGAATTTGCCTGGAGAAAAGCCTGTCCCTAGGCCGCGTGATTCGGCAGAGAGAACAAGGTGCCGGCCAGCACGGCGATACCTTTTTTACGCTCTAACAAAAACGTGTGAGCTTTGCCTCTCACTTTGCTGCTAGGAATCCAGACGGCACTGCTAAGCCATCTTCCCTCCTGCGGCTCTGTGGTAACTGGACGTGGGCTCACAAAGTATCGTGCCACTCAAGAAACATGGAACCCAGGGGAAGCCCAAGCAGCCCCCTGAACCCTAGCACTCAACACCTCGTTTCCGTGCTAAATGAGCTAACCAGCCCTGGAGAAGTAAGTCTGAAGGCCTGCCGAGCACCCTAATCCTGACCCAGGAAACACATTCACGTGGATTCCGACACGGAATAGTCAATGCCTAGAGCTCAGCAGAATGTCACTTTGTCTCCCACTACCTGCGACACACGAAAACCCTTAACACCCTCCATACAGTGCCCCAAAGGATATTTTGCCGATCAAGTGTCTTCATAAAATATTTGTTCTAATTAGTTTAGACAAAGAACACTCCCTTTTGTAGTTCAGGTCTCACAAGAGTACACTGTGAACTTAAAAGGAGCGTGCGTCAGTATGACCTTCCCAGGAAAAGGACTGAACTTCTCTAAAGTTCACGGCGTCCAGGACAGGAACTAAGTCACTGGTTTTATCATGGAGCTTTAATTTTTCCCCTGTCTCCTCTTCTCTTGGCATCAATGACAAAAGAAACTTGACAGCATCACAAATTCTAGCTCTGGCCTGCAGGTGAAGTTCTTCTCATTGCTCCAGGATGAAGGAAGGTTAGGAGCAGGGGCGGGAGCACAGGACCCTTCGCTGGCCCAACCCTTTATCCAGACACTGCGAATTAACCGACGGAAGGCGAATAGACCAAGTGTTTAAGGCTCTCAAAAACAAATTTTTCAAGCATCTTCAAGCACTCACAAACATTTGATACTGTAATTAGAAATAATTAGCTTCTCATTAAGCCTCTACCAGGCAGCAGTGGTAACCTATTTTGAGTTACATGCACTCGAAAATGTAGATATCTTCAAAATAGCTTCTAACTCACACTTTTGATTAATACAAACTCATCCCCTACGAAATGAGTCGGACCTGGTAAAGATTTACTGGATGTCATTTAATCTACAGAAGAATTAAATGAAAGTTGGGGGGAAGGCTGGATGGAGAAGGCTAGGGTAATGAAAATCGGGCAAGTTACGCCAAATCCCGACAGCAGGTAAAGGACAGCCACGGTTCCCTACGGTTGGGACTGTACAGGCGTGGCAAGCGACACCAAAAGGGGGCTACTTCCAGGAGAAAGGAGTTCTCTGGGCATCATCTGTACCTCAAAGACAGGCAAGTTTGGGAAAAGGAAGTGAGACCCTACCTCCTGCCTCTCCCCTCTACAGTAGAGTCTCTACCGCCTTCTGGAAGGAAGGGCTCACAGTTCCTTCTGGTGGGGAGATGTGGGATTCTGCATTCTAAAGAAAGGGAAGCAGGAAACCCCAATTTTAGGACTAAATGCAGAATAAACATTACTGTGGCTTTTAGTTCCTACACTTAGAAGAAACTGAGGGGTGTGAGAACCCCTGGGCACTGAATTGCCCACTCCTGGGAGGCAGGCTGGAACCCTTCCCCCCACGGGAGTTACTCTACACCAGTTTCTGGCAGCGCGTATCCCTAAAACGTACCCCGGGAAGAGGACCAAGCGCTTGCCTTAAGAGCTGGAGGAGAGGTGGAAATTTCACATGACACACCAGGAGAACCACGCCGGGAACCAAGGCAGGAGAGGCAGCTCTGAAGGAGGAGTGAAAGATGGGTGTGCAAGCCCTTAGCCAGTGAACAAGATGAATGGCCTTTACTCATTGCCTCTCTCATCCCCAAAAGGAAGAGGGTGGGGGTTCTTGGGAAGAATGTGCGCTTAATCTACGTTTCCAAATGATAACCCTGAGCTAGGACTGTCTTGCAGTCTTTCGGCATCTGCTATCCAAACGAGGCCACGGAGGACTTCTCAGCACTCTCTCAGACACATATGACAATGACTAACTTCACACGAGGGGGGTTGACCTGCAACAGAAGTCAGACTCTCAGCCCTGAGAGAATCCTTGCAAATCTCACTTGGCTTAATGCCCATTTAAAAAAAACCAGCAGCTTGACGATGAACCCCAGAGACGTTCATTTCAATCCACATTATGTTAAGGTACCTTCCCCAGGAAAAGTAATTGTCCCTACAAGGGAAGGTAATTTGTCTACTACCGTACAGCTTCTTATACAAATACATAAAGTGAAGATAACAGTCAACACGAGACGGATGTCCATCAGACAACAATCATCATGTTTCCCTGTGTGCCTTGGGTGCTAGGAAGCTCAGAACCAAATGAGTAACTGTTAGACCTGGTGATTAGCCTTAGGAGAAAGAGGTAGGCAGCCTTTACTCTATAGATACTACAGTACATCATCCTGCCTGGCTGTGAAGGCTACACTCTCACTCCCATACGTAAGAGGGGGAATGTGGTCAGACATACCCGGGTCAAAAACTGGCAGAGCTACTTCTGTCCTGCACTGCCAGGGCACCTAGAGAAAGCCACACTGAAGGTCACAGCTTGGCTCATATCCTTCAAAAAGTTGCTTAATAAGACTGAGTCAGGAAACAGAACTTGATACTCCGGCCCCAAAGTACATTCCCAAAGCAAACCTAAGCCTCATTGTTAAGTTATTCTCTGAGGGTCAGGGTTGAATTTTGGGGATATTATAAAAAAAACAACAACAAAACAAAACACCAACTGCATATGTACTGATAATCTGCAGTATCAGTTTTGTTATAAATAGATCAGAACACAACTAGCCATCAGCTTCGAAATAATATACTTAATTATGAAATAGAAAAAAATGACCTTTCTTAGTTTCTTTCCCTTCTGCAATACGGAACTTATTTCCTTTATACGATTTTAATTTTTCTAATGTAAGCCAGGGGTATTATCACTGAATAGCAATTAGAAATAAAAATCTCCCTTTCGTTCTACAAAATTATAAATACCATTATAGTCAAGGAAAAAAATTTCAATGCCCATGAGAAACACATTCATTTTTTGTGCAGAAGTTGTATTAGGCTTCAAATGAGGCCAAGCAGTATTAAAACTGACTGCCTTGGGCCAAATAAAACTATGTTTTTAAAAGATAAACCAGATCATGTCTTGGGTTCCTTCTGAAAACATTAAAAAATTCCCTAGACTAGGGGTGCCTGGCTGGCTCAGTCAGTCGAGCATGTGACTCTCGATCTCAGGGTCATAAGTTCAAGCCCCATGATGGATGGGGATGAAGCCTATTTAAAAAAAAAAAAAATTAATTAAAAAATTCCCTAAAGAGTGAAACCCTTAGCAAAGAATTTAGAACTCTCTATCACTTCTCGGCCTTTTGGCTAAGACCAAGTGTGGAATTCTCTGATCGGGGCCCTGTCTTAGCCATATTCCGGAAGATATGTCCACGGTGCTAATTGAGCTCATCTACGCAAGAGGTACCAGCGTTGAGGCTGGAGCTTTACATTTACTCATTTAACTCCCGCGGGGCCACAAAGTAGGTGTCCGTTAGGTATGCTTTACAGATTGAATGGGGAGGCATCAAATAAGTTGTGGTTATAGCTACTCAGGAACCAGGACTTGTACCAGACTCTCAGCTTTTGGCCTGTATCTTATTCCATTACTCCAATGAGCCCCTGAATGCTCCGTATACTTGCCTGTTTCAGCGTGTTAAATGTCTGCTAGTTCCTCACCTAGTGTGGCCTCGCATGCCTCCACCCTAATTCACCTTTCAAGGACCAGTTCAGACATGGCCTCTTCCACAAAGCTACCCCCGCTCTCATGCTCAGCGAGAACCGATTGCTTCCTTTTCGCTCTCCACAAAATTTGCCTTTACCCCTTTAACGGTGCTTACTTGGCTACGTACCCAAGCATCTGTAGAACACTCTGCACCCCAATGTACCACAGCCTCAAAGGGACGCGATGTCTAAGAAGCCACCTGTGTCCTGTCCCACGTTCCTTCCTCAATAGGACCTCAGTCTCTTGCTCAATCAGTGCAGACAAACAGCCAGCTGGGGCAGCCAGGTGTCCCAGGTGTTTACAGTCTCTCGGCTATTAGCGATGAGATCAAGGAGAACCTGGTTATCCAGGATTATCTTCCAGAAAGACTGGACGGCAGGCGGTTAATGGCTCATGATTCATGCCAAAGGTCAAATATTCAAAAACTGATGATGTGTCGCATGGCGTGCTCCTCCAAAGGGAATACAAGTGACCGATTAACAAAAGACAAATATTAAGATCCACAATGTACAGAACATGCAGGTGTACTAGTCCCTTCCTAAGTGACAGTTTCCCTGTGGTCACTGTCCTAAGTGTTGCTGAGACCACGTGCCTGCTTCCTTTAACACAACAGTCCATTATTTGTGATGGCCTAAGGATGTGTGCAGGCTTGCTCTGCATTACACGACAAACTGGAAAAAATAACAGATCTATAGCACCAGCAACAGAACAAGTGTAGTTCCCTGTTCTCTAGGAAATCATAATAGAAGGTGAACCCCCCCCCCAAAAAAGGAGTCCTTTTATCCTCCAAAGTCTGAGAAGGCAATGATTTCTTTTAAAGGACAAACGCAGGCCTCAAAAAGAATGGTTCGAGAGAGGGCAGGATCTTGGCAAAATAGTACAAATTAATTTTAAAAAGAGAAGCTACCAGTTAAAGACTTAAGCATCGTATAATTTTCTACGTGCTTCACATATATTATTTAGTTTTCCTTTTCAAGAATACAAAATTAATGACTCCTACTTTACAGATGGAAAAAGCAAGTGGCTTGTCTGCGGTCATAAAGCCAGCAAGCGGCGGAGCGAGGAGTCCAGCGGGCTCCAAGGTCTGAGCGGACGGACATCCCACCTTCTGCTGGGAGCCCACTGTGATACGCTAGACCCTTTCCTAGTTTCCCACGCCCTGACAACCCCTAACATTTACTTTACTTAAATCACTGTGTGTCCATTAAATATTGCTCAGTGAAAACACGTATGGGCGAGCAACCAGAAGAGCAAATACGAACAGATTTAGGCAGTTCCTGGGGCCGCAGGGCAATTACTGGAGATGTTCCCAATTTGACATTAATAAGTCAGAAAAGAAACTAGCGTAAACCCCAAGATATCCTGAATAAAACATGTCGGCTGCTTCTGTTTCAACCACTAATGATGATTCTCAATGCCAGTGAAACAGGCCTGCACATCCAGTCCCCTTCTGGCTGAAGCCCTGGTAGGCAGATGATCATTAGAGGCTCAGCTACCAAGAGAAAGGTAAGAGCAGGCTTCTTCCTCCCAGAGCCACAGCAGTTTAAAAGCACTGAAGATCTGTATTTCGGATAGAGGACAGTCCTCTAGGAACACACTGTTTTATAATCTGGAAAAAAAATCACTAGAAAGAAATAAACTGAACTGTGGATTGTGATTTTTAAGATAAATGCCACCCCATGATCTTTCTAAGCTCCCAGGCCTCTATCTGGGTTGACAGTTCTTTCCAAACAGAGGGCACAGCCTTCCAGGGCCTACTCAAAACACTTGCAAGCAACCAGCCCACGGAGATGCTGAGGAAAGCCCCAGTTCCAAAGCCACATGTCCTGAACAGAGGTTAATGATATCCCAGGGGGTAGCACACGTTAGTGGTTGAAAGCGGATTCAGAGCCAGATTATATAGGTTCAAATCTCAGTTCTGCCATGTCAAATGTATTATCGCAGGCAAATTGCTTGTTCTATGCTTCAGTTTCCTCATCTGTAAAGTGGGGACAGCAGTACCTACTTCAAAGGGCAATCGTGATGATTAAATGAATAATTGTGAAGGGCTTGGAACAGGGCCTTGTGCAGAATTAGGTGTTCTAACTGCAGGCTATCATTTGTCCAACATGACGTACCCCAAGTGAGTGGGAACTTCAGAAAGTCCAAAGCCAAGAGCCACAGTACGGCTGTCACCATGATTAAGCTTTTCCAGTGGAAGATGATAATTCCCTCACTGCCCCGCTTCATGGAATCTGCTTGTGTACACGTGTGCCCTGCAGGGGAGAGGCAGGAGGAGCAAAGACAAGCAGAGTCTCAAAACACACAGGAGGCCCCTTCAGAATGCAGTTTCAATGAACCTGAACTGAACGATAAAGAGAACTTTTCCAAAAGATGCCCATTTACCCAAAAGCAGAACATCTAGTATCTGAGAGACTAAATCCAACTTCTGAAAAGGTGCAAGACCTCAAATGACTAAAATTTAAAATCTCAGTATCTGGTCCTTAAGTTTTTATATAGGGATTGTCTTCTATGTTGTTACTTTGATGAAAAGAGGACCCTAAATTCAGGCCCTAAAGGGAGATGTCTAACAACTCCCCAAGCCTTTAAGCAAGATAAGAAAAAACTGTATTAGAAAAACTTATCTAATGATTATAACTTGCTCCTTCCTGCAAGAAGCCTCCTAAACTAATTCTTGAGAGCGTTAGGTCATGGATGCTTGTTTTTACAGATATGCGCGTTTTCAAACTAGGCTAGCGTGAATTCCATGAACTCTCTCAACGGCATCATGATCTGATTTTATCCAGGTTCTCTCTCCACGCCTGACTCATGCTGTCACCAAATCCTCTGACTTCTTTGCCTAATAATTTCTCCCTAGATCGAGCCTTCCCTGCTATCCCCAGATCCACCTTCCTGACCCCACAACCCCACTTCCTACCTCGTCCAGATAAAGGGCAAGAGTTTAAACACATTGCATGGGGATGGAGAGCCGTTCCACTCACCTTCTCCACTTCTGCTTGCCTCCAGTGAGAGCACGAGACAAACTGTACAATGGCTCTTCCTTTAACAAAGGAACTGGGTCCTTCCTCCTGCTGGTACTTAGTCCCTGAGTAATGTTTCCTATTTCAATTACCCTCGGTCCCCCTCCGTCCTTCTACCACTTCCCCAATGGGCCTCAGCACCGCAACGCACTGAACACATCTCTGCACCACATTTCCTCCCCAGTACTTATGTCATTCCCTCCTGGGCATACCCTTTCCTAGTCCTCTGCCTGATCCAAATCCTACCATCTCTGCAAGACTTCTTCCACTGACTCCTGCCCATCTTACTTCCGCTCCTTTCCAATCCACTCTGGCTCTTACGAAGACTGTCGAGAGGAACCCTACTTGTTTTATCTTCCTTGCTGGATTTTTAGGTTACTAAAAGTACTCACTCTTTCTAGATGCCATAGGACACTCAGAACAGAACTAGGAGTATCACTGAGCAGTGAACATTTATTTACATAACCAACTTCTCCATACTGCTTTATTACTGCCATAAAGCCCTAGTTCCAAATTCTGAAGAAGACCCACACTAAGAACATGTATTGATCAGTACACACATGCATATATGTGTGCACATATACACGTATGTAACGGAAACAAGTTTTACGAAATAATACTTATCTTTGCTACATGCAACCCAACTACAAGCATATTTTTAAAAAATAGTTAGCTCATTTTTTTGGGACCACTACATATTAGGAAATAATTAATCTTGTAGAAAAACTCCTTTTTGTACACACATCAGAAACAAAGTACCCTGACGTCTGTAGGTGACTTATTCTGAAACGGATGGCATGTACACTACATAAAGTAAATTAAAAAAATTTAATTGTTAAATCTGGATAAGGAAGATGGGTATTTGCTGTACTCTTCCTTCTACTTTTCCATATAAAAATATGACAGTTGTTATGCATTAAACTCATTGGCATGACCAATAAATGAGACTCAATCCTGTTTGAAAAACACTGCTTTATAATTAGGAAAAAGACAACCCATATGTTTCTGTGCTTGATAATTGTATTTAAGGAGGCTCTAATATACTGAAGAATGTTCTATGGTTACTTCCTCTCCGGTGCGGTCAATAAACTTTCCACTGTTGAGTCTACTAATCTGTCCTACAACATTCTTCCCATGAAACTTTCCGTGAATCATTACTTCCTTAGCAGTAAGGTAGCTCTGATCAAGGAACATTTTATTTGCAAAGTAAAACTGTAAACTTGGCGTTTACCCTGACTTTTTTTTTTTTAATTTAAAATTCAATTAACCAACACATAGCACATCATTGGTTTTTGAGGTAGTACTCAATGATTCATTAATTGCGTATCACTACCGTAAGACTTCTCATCCTAAGGAAAAGCTCTGTGCTCTTCATCAAGGCTTTAAAATGACTACACCTGGGAACACCCAACGATCAAGGCCACGCGCTGAAACTGCAGAAGTCATAATAAGCATGTGCTCTCGTTAAAACTTTCCCCTTCCTTCTCCTTTAAGAACTGGTTCTCATAAAAGAATAAATTTCACCTCATTTAATTGGTACTAACAGGGAAGTGTTTTAGAAATCTTTAGATAATTGACATCCTTACCATTTAAGGGCCAACATTTTTAAGTTTTGCTGATCGCAGATTTCTATCCCAAGATGCCTCCCCATTGACTGGGCTCCTCCATATGATCAGGTCTGAACTATGACAGAACACAGGATAGTTTCTTCCTGACCCTAGGAGGTAAGTAGGGGACCTCGGGACAATGGAGCACCAGAGAGCGCCAAGGGGCCAACAGTGCTGAAGCAGGTGGAAGCTAGGCCGTGCACACCCAAGTAAAAATCATACAGGTGGACATTTCTGATGCGTGCACTTTACCGCAAGTTACCCTCAGAAAGTAAAAAATAAAATGCAAATGCACAAAACAAAGAGAAAGCCCAGGAAACTCTGTGGCATACTAGCAAAGCACTAATATCTGGGGCATAATTAAACATACCAGATTTAGATGCAAAGATATTTAATCCTAAATTCTGCAAACTGCAGCAACATCCAAAACCCCACTGCCAATGCAGATTGCAAATGCCCTGGTTCATTACATAATAGTTATTTAGAATGCCAATGTTTCTCAAATTTAACTAAAAGCACACAAAGTACAATTAGAGCTTATTCATTTACTTAAGCCAAATGTTTTTATGATAGTTAATGGAATTGACTAATTTAGGTTAATGGAACTGACTGATAGTTAATGGAATTGATCCATTTAAGTTCCAGACCAAGCCCCCCAAATACGTATTTTCCACTCAAAAAATGTTTTTCTGGGTATCTTCTGTAAGCTGGCCGGTATGCTCAAAGTACCCGAGTCACAAAGGTGAATATGGGGACGCCTGGGTGGCTCAGTTGTTAAGCGTCTGCCTTCAGCTCAGGTCATGATCCCAGGGTCCTGGGATCGAGTCCCTCATCAGGCTCCTTGCTCGGCGGGGAGCCTGCTTCTCTCTCCCTCTGCCTGCCACTCTTCCTGCTTGTGCTCTGTCTGTCAAATAAATAAAAACAACCTTTAAAAAAAAAAGAAAGAAAGGTGAATATGACAAACTCGGCCCCAGGAGCTCCTGCTTGGACAAGGAAGACACACAGAACCACACCACTACAGAAGAACATAGTAAGTACCATAAGGAATAAAGAGGCAGAAATAAGTCACCAGAAGCCTTCGGTGAAACAGCTTCCAAGAGGATGATACTCGGTTTGGACGCAGAAGAGGAGGCTCAAAAATCACACAAAAGGGGGCGCCTGGGTGGCTCAGTGGGTTAAAGCCTCTGCTTTCGGCTCAGGTCATGGTCTCAGGGTCCTGGGATCGAGCCCCACACTGGGCTCTCTGCTCAGCAGGGAGCCTGCTTTCTCCCCTCTCTCTCTGCCTGCCTCTCTACCTACTTGTGATCTCTCTCTGTCAAATAAATAAATAAAATCTTAAAAAAAAAAAAATCACCCAAAAAAACCAAGCAAGGAATGCAATGTGCCCACAGAGGGAAAAAGTAGAATATTTGGGAAACAAATAGGATTTCTTGAGGTGTCTGGGATTTAGAAGGACTGAATGGGTTGTTCTAAAACAGGGTACAATTGAGGACTAAGACAAAAAAGAAGTCAGGGCAAGTATTTCTGAAAGGCAGAGGCATGAGCAAGAACACAGACAGCCTACAGCTGGCTCTGCAGGCCACACAAGACTGGACACTTGACCGAGTAGGCCAGGGGAAGCCAGGGTTTTAAAAGTAAGTGCCGATTTTTTTTTAATCATAAAAATTTAAGAAATAGGGGCACCTGAGTGGCTCAGTTGGTTGAGGGTCTGACTCTTGGTTTTGGCTCAGGTCCTGATCTCAGGGTCTTGGGATTGAGGCTTCCATTGGGCTCCGTGCTCAGTGCAGAGTCTGCCTTTTCCTCTCCCTCTCTCCCTCCCCTTGTGTGAATGCCACACATGCTTTCTCTAATAAATAAAATCCTTAAAATATAAACTGAGAAATAGAGATTTGGAGATACCAAAAAGTTAGGGGGAAGGAAATCACCCATAAAACCCTCCCTTAAATACAGACACTGTTTAGATTCTTAACTTCTTAAAAACACAGAAATGTGGTTATACCGGACATAGGGATTTCGGATACAATTCAAGTACTGTGTACACAGGGGCATAGGAAGGATCCATTCATCTGTAGGATTTGGTCAGTATATTCCTGCACACTCACACTGCATCACAGACTAACACTAAGTGGGCCTCTGTGTGAGATGCAGACATCCTACAAGTAAACCCACTATTTAAAAAAAAAAAAAATCATTTGAGGCTAAGGACAGCTGAGTTCTCACCTAAAATAATAATATCCATCCCATGATGAGAAACAAGGCATTTTGCCTCACAAATACAAGACATAATTCATGCCATCTCTACTCCTCCCTCTTCTGGAGACATGAGAGGCTGAACGCATTTCACTGACTGCGGTCCTGGTGCTTTGTCAGAGGGCTCCACAGATTACAAAGGATAAAATTTTTACCTAAAATGAAAGAAAAGGCAGGAGCTAAAGGTGACTTCCCCGAAGACTAGGATACCTTTTGTCTTTTATTTACGGACTGAAAAGTGAAATCCTTCCGTGTTTGCGGAAATTACATTCTGCTCACTCCAAGGCATAGTTGGAAAATATCCCAGATTTTTCTGCCTGTAGGAAAGCACATTATATCTAACCACACTGTAGATCTATTATGACTCAAATTCCACCTGAAAAAAACTTTTAAATCCAAATCAGGTTAGTAAAGGGGGGAGAAAAGGCACGTGAAGAAAAGAAAGCTACTGGGTGCCTGGGTGGCTCAGTGTAAGCCTCTGCCTTTGGCTCAGGTCATGATCTCAGGGTCCTGGGATTGAGCCCCGCATCAGGCTCTCTGCTCAGTGGGGAGCCTGCTTCCCCCACTCTGTCTGCCTCTCTGCTTACTTGTGATCTCTCTGTCAAATAAATAAATAAAATTTTAAAAAAAGAAAAGAAAGCTACCTTGGAAAGTTTCAATGCCACATACTTTTCTTCTCTTGGCTGGCTACTGTAATGAACCAAATCCTGAGTCCGTACCTGGCCCAGAGCCCTAACTTCCCAATGAGACACAAGAACTCTCAGACAGGACACCTGTTCTGAGCTTAGGACGGCACTGCCTATGTGCACAATTACAGTTGGAAACCTTACTTTACGGCTCAGTCAGAAGACTGCCTTTCCTGAGAGACTTTACTCAAGCCTGGTTCCCTAAGATATCTGAATGAGGAGGTTTTCTTTGTGCCCAACACTGGGAAAGCTGATGACCTTACAAAGACTCCAAGGGCTGCTAAGGATGTAAGAGTGTTCCAGTGTGGCATACTTCATTAATTCACTTGAGCCCACCTACCTGACTCAGCGTCTCAGAATGTTAAAGAACCATCTGTTCAATAATTACTGAGAACAGGATGAAACCTCATTCAGCCCAAGATACTTCCCTGAATTTGATGACCTGAAATGTCTTTGACGGCTGTACTTGATGAGGCTTCTGATGTCATTCATTACTTCAGCTGTGGTTAGGACTGACATTCTATTAATCAGGCAACATAAATATGTAGCCCTAAGTACCATAATCCCTGTGCCAGAGACAAAATGCCCGACTGCTTTTCATCCTGGATCAACGTGTGCTTGATGATCGGTGACTGTACACTTCACGTTACAGGACTGACTCCAAGTGCTCAGTCCCGTCTCAGAGGCAAGGGTATGTTTATTTTATTAACAGGCATATTTTTCAGAAGAACAAAACTTTATATATAAACAGTCGGAAAGTGAGAAACATAATTAGGCAAAATTAAGTGACAAGCAGATTTGGGCACCATCATTTATTTTCCACTTATATAACATCTTTCATCAAAAATCTCAATAAACCTTACCAAGTACTCTTGTTCCAACCTGGGGATTGGATTATCTGCACGTGTGACAAAATCTACTCTGAATTTCACACTAAGCAACTGACAGGCATTCGGGTTTTTTTTGTTGGTTTTTTTTTTTGAAGATTTTATTTATTTATTTATCAGAGAGAGAGACGGAACACAGCAGGGGGAGTGAGAGAGGGAGAAGCAGGCTTCCTGCTGAGCAAGCAGCCCAGGTGGGGCTCGATCCCAGGACCCTGGGATCATGACCGAAGCTGAAGGCAGACGTGTAACAACTGAGCCACCCATGCACCCCAGGCCTTCAGTCTCTAGGACTCCTTGCTAATTTTCTTTCCTACCCCTTGTCTCACATCACTCAATTCTCTTTCTTTCTGGAACATCTCTCCAACTCCTAAGCTGGACCCCTGCCAGGCTTGGGTCTTTATTGCCTCACCCCAGACCACTAAAACCACCTCCCATAGCATCTTACCATCTCAGGCTGCCCCTCCCTGCGGCAGCACACGGACTGTCTACAGGATGCGGTCTCCATTCGTTCCACTGGCAATGAAAGCCCTCGACGTCTTGACCCAAACCCGGCACTCATATTTGCACACTGACGCCTATAGACCAACTGGCCGGATCCAGGTGAACTCTGAGCAAGTCAAGAAGACATGCCCACGTTGTTTCTACCAGCTCAACTCCCCTTTCCTCACGAGCTCCCCCCAAGCATGGTCTCAGCAACCCCCCCGCCTCTATCTACGCGGTGCCCGCCTCTCAGCAGGACAGGTATCAGACATATTTTGTCCCCAGTGCTCGCCCAGGTTCTACCGGTTATGTTTAGCCTATCACGAAGAGTATCAAGGAAGTCAAGGACTTTAACAAGGTCACAAACCGGTGGGTGATGAGCTAGAGTGCCGACTCAGGTCTGAGGCCACAGCCTGTGTTTCCTCGACTGCCATCCCCAACTTTTTATCTACCAAAACCATGGGGTTCCCTCCATCGGACTCATGGTAACCTTTCCACACAAAGTCGCTTCCTGTCACCTCCAACCTAAGCATCAGGGCTCTCTCAGAACTCCTGCTGCTCTGGGTTCCTCCCGGCAGCAATAACTTCCCTCATCACCTCATATTATAACTTATTCTACCCCTCCCCCCTCTTTTGCAGTCCTGGAGCCTCACAATGTCCTTTGAACATAGTAGGCACTCAGCTTCTTATAAGAAGAGTTGTCTTGTACTTTGATATTATTTCCAATGGGTGAAATCCCTATCAGGGATGATAATTTCACTAACTGAACAAAAGAAGTTCAATAATAAGGGCCCCTCTGAGTTCACAAACTGAAAAGATCAGATGAAAGGGCTAATTTTGGCAGCTTGAATACGTTATCAAAGACTCTTTCCCTTTTTTCCTTCCACTACCCCTAAGACATCTGCCTATTCTCTCACAGAGGTGAAGGAGATACTGTTGTTCTAAGAATCACATGTAGACAATTTCTGGTGGCAAACAAGTTTACTGCTTTTTCTTTCACATTTTATTAGGGAGGAAACATTTTCCAGAAACTCCCCAGCAAATTTCCCCTTAGGTCCCTTTGGTCAGGACTGAGTCATCTGTCCATGAACGAGTTGCAAGCAGTCTGTGGAAGCAGGATCTGACGCTTCCAGCCTTTATCTCAGGAGCTGGCTCAGCCAGCCAGGGAGAAATGGAAAGAAACGGTGCTTGCATAGGTAAGCTACTATTTGCAAATAAACTGCTAGAGAAAGATTAATGCAATGATAAGTTATGTACAGTGAGACCCCTCGATGTCCGAAGAGATGAATTATCCTAAGAAAAGCTGGCTCATCAGGGGGCGCCTGGGTGGCTCAGTCCAATGAGAGTCAGACTCTTGGTTCTGGCTCGGGTCATGATATACAGGTCTTTCAATTCAGTTGAGCCCCTTGTCAGGCTCTGCACTCAGCGTAGAGTCTGCTTCAGTTTCTCTCCCTCCTTATGCCCCTCCCCCTGCTTGCATACTCTCTAAAAAATAAGTAAAATCTTTAAAAAATGTTTGCTAATTGGGTATAGCCCTCCCGTTACCATAGGGTGCTGATGGCACTACAGCTGGGGGGTGGGGGGAACATTGCTGGAGTCCCCCAGTCCTTCAGGCAGTAACTTGTAAATACATTCCTTTCCCTCGGAAACAACCTCTTCCACCACTACCACAAGGAAGGAAGGGCATGGAAGAAAGAACCTAGCCCTTTCGAGTTTCCATACAGTTCTCCAAAGGATGATAATAGGCCAAAAAAAAAAAAAAATCCAAGAGATTTAAAGAACAGAAGTGATATCCAATATTTACAGGTCTTTGCCTCTTTTTCCTATTCTTTGCTGCTCCTAACAGGACACTTTCCTTGCATCACCACGACCGCCATCATCTATTTCCTGTTTTAGAACCAACACAGATACCTATCAATGGGGAACCACCTAAGAAAATTCTAGTACAATGGAAAACAATGCAGCTGCTAACAGGGAAGTGAATGTGAATAGGCCCCCATGGAAAGCTGTCCAAGCTGAACTGTTACGGCAGGAAAGCAAGATGCAGAGCTATGTCTACACACACTCATTTGTGCTTTAAGAGAGGTACAGTGTTGGGGTTTATATAAATAAAGTGTACTCTACTCATATGGAAATTTCCAGAAGGATATCTCAGAAACTGTGAAAAGTAGTTACCTCTGGAGAACAGGGTTGGGAATTTGGGGGCAGAAATACATTCTGCTTTATATTCTTTTTTGGTAGAGTTTGCTTTTACTCATTTTGTTATTTTCAGATCTTTAACAAAGCTCCTAGTGCTTATACCCTCCAAGTGAGACTAATATGCAAATACCTTTAAAATTTCATTAGCACACTCCAGATACTTCCTTGTCCCCTCTTAGGCCCTATGACTTTAGTAATAATAGCAAATAATATATATATTTTAAAAATAGCAAACTAGGGGCGTCTGGGTGGCTCAGTGGGTTAAGCCTCTGCTTTCGGCTCAGGTCATGATCTCAGGGTCCTGGGATCGACTCCCACATCAGGCTCTCTGCTAGGCAGGGAGCCTGCTTCCTCCTCTCTGTCTCTGCCTGCCTCTCTGCCTACTTGTAATCTCCCTCTGTCAAATAAATAAATAAAATCTTAAAAAAAAAAAATAGCAAACTAAGTGGCCTAAGTATTCAGGATGATAAGTCAAAGAGAGTCTTACAGAAAGACTATCTGGTGATTGATTGCGTACAGAGCACGTGGCTCCTAAGGGCCAGACTCTTGTATTTGTAATTCTCAGATTTTAAAGTCTGGGTTTACCCTTTGAGAAGGCCTATCTCTTCAAGGTTAAAGTTTCTTGGGATACAAAAAAGGATATGACTACTTCAGTGTAAAAACATTTTTTGAGGATTCTAGAATTTAAACAAAGCAATGCTGAAATCAGATTACAAGATATTTTTTAAATGTTTACAAATTCTCAAAACACTAAAAATCATTTGGCACACACCTAGAGACCCAGAAATTCCATTTCCAGGAACAAGTGCCCATGTTAAAGAAGTGTATTAAACACATTCATAGCAGCAAGGTTCACAACAGAAAACCACCACCACAACCCAGAAATAACCCAAAGGTCTAGAGGTAATTATATATATATATATATATATATAGCACCCAGCATATATATATATATATGAGAGGAACCATAGCTACAAGAATTAAAACATAAATCTTTTCTAAACAAATGCGTCAAAGAAAACCACATGAAGTACGCATTCCTCTTTCTAAAGATCAAACGCAGGCAAACTCCTATTTGAGTATAAACACACAAAGCAAAAGCAAGGGAATGGTTAACACACACCTTAAGACAGAATGACCTCTTGGAGGAGGGGAGGCCTGTGATGGAGAGACATGCAATCAGGGAAAAAGTCATAGGGTCAAGTTCAATTTCTTATCCAGGGTTTCAGGTGCAGGAATGTTTCATGTTATTTTTATTTATTTATTGAGATTTTATTTATTTGACAGACAGAGATCACAAGTAGGCAGAGAGGCAGGCAGAGAGAGAGGAAGGGAAGCAGGCTCCCCGATGAGCAGAGAGCCCGACGTGGGACTTGATCCCAGGACCCTGGGATCATGACCTGAGCCGAAGGCAGAGGCTTTAACCGACTGAACCACCCAGACGCCCCTCATGTTATTTTTTAAATGAAATATCTTTTGGGTATAGCAGTTTACAATTTATAAACATTTAAAAATAAACACCATAGAATAAGATACACAGTATAATGAACTCTGTGTGTATGTATGTTTAAATTACATGATGAGTAACATCTATCTTTTAATCCCACTGGTCTGTCTGGCTCTGTACTTCATTCTTGGTTAAAGTTTAAATCTGAGGACCCGACTTAACTTGTGATCTAGACTTAAAGGCCTCTGGGCTACTCCAGTGGGGCCTGACTTGGCCTTTCTGGGTCACATCCAGGAGTGGTAAATGATGTAGGCAAAACAGTGAGAGACCCCAGTTTTCCTCATCCTACAGATGAACCCCCAGGCAGCCTGCAAACCACCCTCGTTTGCACTGGAGGAACCCACTCCTCCTGGGCCAGCTGCAGGATGGGAACTGGGAGGAAGAAGAGCTGGGAAGGGCCTGCCCACATTGAGAAGGCTTCTCCAGAAAAGTCTTGTTGACCAGCAGCAAGAAAAGACCCCTTCCTTCTGAAGAGTCCCTCACCGAAGGCAGTGGTAGTTTTATAAGCAGTTCTCCAGTGGCTTGGGAAGCAATTTTCTCCTTTTATTCCAACCCAAATGGTATACAACCCCTGCGCTCACAATGCTGGGAGGCTCCTAAGATGGTTTATTGTTAACACAACAGGCCCTCCATTTTTGCTTTTTTTTGAAGTAACAGAAATTTAATCTCCAAGATGCAAAAAATATAATGATAACCAGAAAATTCTTCCCATTTGCCATACCTCTGTTACATCCTCAATAATATGTTTCTAAAGACTGGGAGTCATTACCAACAGTAAACCCACCTTTACAACATTCTAGATCAACCTCTGATGCCAAACATATTGAAAACAAATTACTTGAATAAATGTGTTCAAGTATTGTCAGGTTCAGGAAATGGAAGAAAGACTGTATGTGTTTTGTACTGATGCACAGAAACAGTCCATGGCACAGGCGCACACACACACACACACACACACACAGTCACAGTCACAAACAGAACAGACATTCCCAGGAGATCAGGCAGCTCCCAGGAGCAGGGCAAAACAGAACCCTGCGGGGGAGCCCTGCCTCCATCACCACGGGGCGGTGTCCCTGGACGGCAAGAGGGGCCCTGGGTGGTACAGATGTCCACTTCCCCCACTGCTGCTTCCTCTCCCAGCCCTGCCGTGGCTGGGGGGCGGCCACCACGCCCGTCCTCCTCACGGTGGAGAGACAGTGGCTGACACTGTCCCACACAGCCTCTTTTACCCAATCCCAAGTTTCCAGGAAAGGGAGGTTTCAAGGAGATCCACTTGTGAGAGGACTCGGGGTTAGAGTACAAGGTCAGACCCACTTCCGCCTGTTTAGCTCCGGGATTACCTCCCCGGTGTCTGGGAAGCGGGCAGAGAGCCAGCTCGGTTTCCAGCCAGGAGCTGGCACCACTCCAACCCAAGTATTTGCTCACCTCTTAAATCCCACAAGCGGCATGGACATTTTTAAAGGACCCAGCATGACAAGCTTTGGTGGTTCAGGAGTTTAGGCCATTTAAATACCTAGAAACCCATGGGGCGATGAGGGAGGATTTGGGGGAAGCACAAAAATAATCTATATTTCTCTTAAGCACCTCATCAACTCTGAATGACCACAAAGCTCTACAACACATAATTACATACGCGGCTGAAAGGGGAGAGTGGGTGAAGAGACTTACCAAAACCGCACAACCGGCAAGAGGGCAGACCCGGACTGCGACCAGCGCGCCTTCCTGCCCGAGAGGCATCTGAGTCTGCAGGGCGGGCAGGCTGCGTCTTTCGACAGCACCTACCGTGTGACTCAGCCCAGACACAGGAGATACCGCCTGCATATCTCTGGGCATTCCCGTGTTTGCCTCCGAGACTCTCCACGCCCTGCACCGTGAACAGCACAGCGACCGGCCATCAGACACCGTGTGGGACCCGGCGCTGCCCCAATGGGCTCTCTGTGCTGCCATGAGATGCTCTCTATGGGGGGGGGGCAGACTGGAAGGGAGGCCTGTTATCCCACAACTCTGGGATGGCCAGGGGACCCCAGATGACGCTCAGTCTGGCACTCCTGGTTTGCTGATGAGGAAATGGGCTCAACTCAACAAACTTTGGTCAGGCAGAGTCCGGGCAGAGCAGTGAACTGAGCATGGGAAACACCAACATGAATGATGGCAGAGAGAGTGGGAAATGGTCCCACCACCTCGGGAAAGGCGTCAGCTCAGAAGTGAGACCAGTTGGGAGACTCTTTGCTCTGTGGCCTCATTCACAAGGCAGACACTCCCTTGTGCCTTGGAGTGTCAGGCACAGCGAGGCTGAGGCGTGCTGGTGTCGCAAGGGGGCACAGCCAGAGAAACAATGGCAGCCTCTGAGGACAGGACAGCCTGGAGTCCAGCCCCAGGGGCAGGGAGGAGGGCTGGGGGGAAGGGATGAGAATGAGACAAGGCAGGAAGAGACTTGTCACTCAGAAGGTGCTTCAGGTAAAGCAAGTTCTGAACTGGTCAGCCAGACAGCAGATGAGGACCCGGGGGACTCAACGCCAGGTGAGGAAGGCAGAACTGAGCGGCCGATGATGGGGATCAGACCTGGAGGGTTCCCGTGCAATCGTGCCAGGGGGTCTGCATTTCACCCCACAAGCCACGCGAAGCAGCTGCTAACGGGATTAGGATGCCCAGATCCTGGGGTTAGACCAGTCCCTGTGAGGGAGCCGTCCGGCAGAATACACTGGCGCCTGCTGAAGGACTGACTCTAGGGCGAGAGTTTGCAGACACCAGACAGGGCAGTACTAGGAAGGAGTGCCCTCAAGGGACACTAAGGAGGCAGCGTCAAAAAGATGTGCCCCAAACTGGATGTGGGGATTATAAGGGAGTCAAGGAAAGCCCCATGTCCCTTTCATTCCTAATGGTGGCCGATAACATCATTCACAAGACCGAAAACTGGGGAGAGGCAGGAGTAGGACATGGGAGTAGAGTAGGATTCCGCTTCAGATGGGGATGGATCTGGGGTGTCCAGATGAGCCCCAAGGGAGGAAGGGGCTGAAAACCGGAGCCCATGACGACAGTGCCTGGGGACAACTTACTGAGGAGGCTATAAAGGGACTTGAAAGGTAAAGCAGATCTGATTTCTACATGACCTTGGGCAAATAAATTAATCTTTTTGGGACTCTGATCTCATCTGAGGAAATTCCTCCTAGAAAAATCAAAGAAGGACGTGCTGTCATACCAGACACAAGATATTTCATATTTTTTCCTGCCCTTCTGTGATCATATATTGTGAACATCTATTGCTTCACGTTATAACCCTGCAACAGATTACAAGCTTTCCTGCTGTCAGTCATTTATCTTTAAATCCCTTTTGACCTCCCTTGCATGAACAGATTTGCAAATATTTGAATTGCCTTAAGTCACATGAAAAAATCAGGCCCCGGAGCCTCGGTGGCTCCGCTGGTTAAGCATCTGCCTTCGGCTCAGGTCATGATCTCAGGGTCCTGGGATCAAGTCTTGCATCAGGCTCCCTGCTCAGCAGGGACATGTGACAACCACCTCCCAGCTCTCTAGTAGCTGGCTCATTTACTAATTTTGATTAAACACAGGGAATGCTTCAATTCAGGGCTATCGTTTTCAGAATCTATTTGATTCCTGTCTTCCACCTGACCGCATGTGGCCTGGCTCAAGCATAACCAGTTTGAGAGGGCACTCTGGTCCCTGAGTGATGGGACAGAGCAAGTACCCACTCCTCAACAGGCCAAATCTAATCTGAGGTTCTTGCTGCTCCCAAACTGTGTGGACTCTGGATGGCTCCCCTTAAACTTACAATATAGGGCGCCTGCGTGTCTCAGTCATGAAGGCATCTGCCTTCGGCTCAGGTCATGATCCCAGGATCCTGTGATCGAGTCCCGCAGTGAGAAGCCTGCTTCTCCCTCACCCGCTCCCCCTGCTTATGTTCTCTCTTGCGGTCTCTCTGTCAAATAAATAAATAAATTCTTAAAAATAAATAAATAAAGTAACTCACAATATACCTGCCCATCCCTCTTAGCCAGCCTCTAAGATTTCAACTCTCCCTGACCTACAGACCCAGGATACCTCCTACTGCTCTCTTGAATAGACCTGAACTTCCCAGACTCTGAATAGATTCACCTCATTTTCTGTGTGTGTGAAAGATCCTCTCCCAACTTGCTGCCAGTAGGAGGCACAATAGAGGCAGGTGGACAGCCAGATCAGCTGGTATCCGGCATCTGGGGCAACAGCAGCATCCCCAGAGCACATAGCTCCTGATCCGTACTGTTATCTTTCGGATGCTAGAAGATGCACGCAGTGTGGGTCAGAAGACGTCTGAGAAGTAATTCTTTCAATTTAAACATTACTTTGAAACACACACACACCCCTAACTAGACCATGAAGACATAAGAGGTTACGAATAACGAAGAGCACCTCATCACCGCACTGTCTCGCTCAGAACTGTCCTACTCCATCCACCGAGAGAGCTGTTCATTCCCAGGGAACTGTAATCTAGGGCCTCAGTTTCTCTCAAGCACTTTATGCTCCAAGACGGTCTTCCTTTCTTCAGAACCCAATTCAGGTTCTGTAACTTCATCTGATCCAAAGAATTCTACTGGCAAATTCAGGGTTACTTACTTGCTTTACTAAGCTCCTTCCCTATTCTCTTCTTCCTCCCTCCCTTCCTTAGATACCTTTGAAATTCTTTTTTATGAAATATCTTTATTAATTCCTCCGACCAGCAGCCCTGAGGTAAGTCTCAGGTCTCACGCTAAGTAGATGAGGATAGTCAGCTGCTCACCTGCAGCAGCAGAACAAACTGGGCCAGGAAAGTCTTTAGAAAATAGAAGATTTCACCAGTTAAATTGGTAAAACTTTGGCAAGACATTCTGTTCCCATCTTTCTGTATTTAAAAAGACGCATACCCCTTGACCCAATAAGACCGCTTTTAGAAATTTAACCACATATGGTTACAGGAAAAAAGATGTACAAAAATATTCAGTAGAGTATAACAAAGCAAATAAACACGGGGAAGAAAAATCATCCTAGAGAGAACTTAAATTGTGTATCAATAGGAGATTGGTTAAATAAATAAAGGATACATTTTGTGCAGAAAACATTTCTGTAAAGGATATGTAAGAAACAATGGTTCTTATCTCTGGGTATAAAGATTATAAGTTAGAACATTTTCCACCTTATGTCCTTTATGGGATTTTTTCCTATAAACTTGCACTCTAAATTAGCTGGTTAATGGAGGAGTGGGGAGCGAACCTTTGTAATTTAGGCTTAAAGCTCTACTACACTTTTCATTTAACAGTATTATTCAATCTTTGTTAAACAGGAAATAGAACAAGGCACAAACAGAAACTCAAGAGAGCAGATACACAATAAAATGTGCTTGCTCCAACAGCTAATTTCATCACTCAACCACAAGAACTCTTCATCTCAGAAGATGAGTTTGTTTTTTCCTCAAGCACCTCCTCTATGTGTTATAGACTCTTCTATAATCTAAATGGCTTGATTAAACTATGGATCTTGTGCTAAACATGTGTTTACACTTAAAATCAGTTTTATTCTGGAAAATGGAGTGAGATTAGGAAGAGAGAAGCCCATTTACTCAAACCTTAAAAAGAAATAAAGACATACCCTCAAATTTAAAAAAAAAAAAAAAAGAAAAGAAAGAAAGAAAAAGGAAGAGTAATGCCCAGGCCCTTTATAGGACTTACTGAATCTTTGGGTCTGGGAGTCCAATCTCTGCATTTTGCACAAGCTCCCCAGGTAAGTCCCATGTTGCTGGTACTGGGCCATGCACGTGGGAAGTAACTACACTTAGCAAACACCATGTCTTATCCAAAGGAAACACAGCATAGAGTAGAAAATTCTGCGAACAGAGGTGTTCACTGCTGATTATTTATTTATTTATTTTGGGTGTGTGAGCGACGAGGGGCAGAGAGAGAAGGAGAGAGAGAGAGAGAGAGAGAACTAACTTCAACCAGGCTTCTTGCTCACCGCAGAGCACAATGCGGGGCTCAATCTCACGACCCTGAGATCATGACCTGAGCCAAAATCAACAGTAGGACCCTTAACCGACTGAGCCACCCAGACACCCCTAAAACAAATAACTTTTTTTTAAAAAAGATTTTATTTATTTATTTGACAGGCAGAGATCGCAAGTAGGCAGAGAGGCAGGCAAAGAGAGAGAAAGAAGCAGGCTCCCTTGCCGAGCAGAGCGCCCGATACAGGGCTCGATCCCAGGACCCTGAGATCATGACCAGGGCTGAAGGCAGAGGCTTAATCCACTGAGCCACCCAGGCGCCCCAAACAAATAGCTTTTAAAAAAAAGTGATACGGTGTTTGTAGTAGCACTGGGTGTATGCAGAACCCTCCGGGCCCTGCCATCAACCCAACTCTTCTGGCTCATCTGTGGCTGACAGGGGCAGTAATGCAGAAGAGCCATCTTTGGGGCTGGGAGGGAGTTCAAATGACGTAGACCAGTGTTTTTCAAGTGATGGCGGCAACCACCTGATTCCTGACCTGGACAACAGTGCGGGGTCCAAATCAGCCCAGGTGCATTAAACAGCCTCCTTTCTCCCTCCCACCTCCGCCCCATTCTTATGCCCAAGTGAAGTTTCATAACCGCTGAGCTAGTCTGGTATTTCGTGAACATCCCACTGTAAGCTCGTCTCAGGCCCCTGCTATCCCAGCCCCTACCCCAGACTCAGTGAAGCAAAGTCTCTAACAGAGGTTTCGTGTGTGAAAGCAGCGCCCCAGGTTACTCTTATAAATGGGGAGGTTTGGGACACACCAATTCAGGTCAAACTCGCTTTAAGATCAAGAAACCACGGTCCAAAAAAGTTAAATAATTTCCCCGAGAGCCTTAATACCTGATTAGCTGGGACACCGAAAACCTGGCGAGGTCATTCTTTCCTCTTATACCAACGGAACTTACTAATGTTTATCATGAGTACCTGCGCGGTTTCTGATTCATCACCATGAGGCTGCAGGTAAGTGACTAATGAAATCTGAACCCACAGGGCATGTCAGAACATCTATCTGGCCCTGGGAGTTTTTCCACTTTCAGTATCAGGATAAGGAGAAATTAAAAAAAAAAAAAAAATGGGGGTGCGTGGGTGGCTCAGTGGGTTAAGCCTCTACCTTCGGCTCAGGTCATGATCTCAGGGTCCTGGGATCGAGCCCCGCATCGGGCTTTCTGCTCATCAGGGAGCCTGCTTCCCCCACTCTCTCTGCCTCACTGCCTACTTGTGATCTCTCTCTGTCAAATAGATAAACAAAATCTTAAAAAAAAAAAAAAAAAAGGCATATCTGATAGAAAAGTAAAGACAGCCCTACACGTTTATAACCAGGCGAGGAGAATTTGAAAGTCTCCTTATTTCTTCTCCAAATATTAAAACCTTTGGCAAAAAGGACTCTATCACACTTTGGGTTAGAGTATCAGCTTGCACCTTGCTGTGGGAGAGAGAAGAGGGTGTCTCCTACAGAGACTGCAACCTCATCCTGGAACCAGTATCTCTACACGCATCAACGAGGAACAGGCAAGGGAGACAAAACCCCCAGCTTGGAATGCACACAGCAAGTTTTAATTCAGGGGGAGTTCCATCGAGTTATAATTGCCTCTAATTGGTCCTCCCACGCGGTCTCACAATTTACAGCTGTAATCAGTGCCACAAAGAATGAGCTAAATTTCTTTTCTACCTTTGAAATCAGAATCATCTCCGCTTAGGTTCTTACCGTTGCTGTTTTGATTTCTTTTTTAATATACCAACGTATAAGAAAAGGGTGAATGAATGAATGAATGAGATAATAAAAGCAAAGATGCAGGCAGCTCTTTTGGAAACAAGTACTGCTCCCTATGACCTAATGATAACCCAGTGGGATTCAAATTTGTAACGGAGACTGTAACGGTGCCAACTTGGCAAACTGTTCTGTTCCAGGGCACACTATCCAAAAAACACATTCTTCTGGTCGGACATTTTCCATACTCCGATTTTTATCTTTCTTGGCATGCTCGACTCTTCTCTAATAAAGTCACAACCCTTGTTGCCATGGAACCCAATCAGACATGGAGCCTGTTACTATGACTTCCCTGCAAGTCTAAAAAAAGAGCCAGTGACCAAAAGAACAGCCCTTTCTTTAAAAAAAAAAAAAAAAAAAAAAAAGAAAGAAAGAAAAGAAAAATCCAAGGCAAAGAGGCTCCAAAAAAGGACCTAACCCTTTTACATCCATTGAAGTTTAAGCTTTCATGCAGGCTAACTTGAACTCTGGAGACAGAGCAAGCTAGTGTTTTATAAAAAATTTTCAGCTAGGACATTCCACAGAAGACAATTTTATAAATAAGTACCTAGCAAAGAGGGTAAAGCTGTTCTTGGGATTTCTTCTTCTTCTTCTTTCTTTTTGTTTAACTCAAGGCAAGCTTCCTTAGATTTGAGTAGTCGTTTAGCAAACATATGTCAATCAGCAGCTACCAAACTGCAATATTCATTTCCATCAATACTTAATTTTTGCCAAAAAGCTCACTATCTCTCTGTAAAGAAAAGATAAGCCAAATGGTACAACCGACTCTGTGTTCTGTCCTGTCTGGAACTGGACTAAACCTGGAGAGCCTAGCAGAGGGACTGAAGCAGAGAGAATGAACCTGTGCGGAATGCCGACCACGGGCTGGGCACTTCCCTGTCATTGCGGGACCCGGGCAACAGAGGCACTTCTGCGTCTCTCTCCTAGAGATAAGGTACCAAGGCTCTCTGAGCTTACGAGCTTGCTCAAGCTGCTGTGCTAGAACGCGGTCTGCCTTCCAAAGCCAACGCTATTCATTCGTTTGACCAACATGTGTGTCTGGCCTCACAGGTGCTGTGCGTTCTGTTCAGCTTCTTGTTCTTGAAGACAGAACGTGCAGCCTGTAAAGCCTGTCTGTGAAGAGGGCCTGGAGTCGACGTGCACAGCCCGCGGGGCCGGTTCGGGCCGTACCCATTTGGAATGAGCACCGTATCTGCCCGGCAGCAGCCAGCCCTTGGGAGAATCCAGAGTAAACGCCCTGGCCTCCTAGATGAGATGACAAGGGGCAGACACTACCACCAGCCCTCAGGAGACTAGCTGCGGACGAGGCCTTCCAGCCGTGGACTCTGCGGGGGTGGGGGGAGCTCAGAAGCTCCAGGTGCCTTGTCTTGTGCAATTTCAGTGTTGAAGTAAAAGCCACCGCATGCAAACTCAGAAGTTATTCTACCCAACACGGGTCTGGGAGAACTGGCTTCCGAAAATGACTAGTAAGAAGGAATATGGGGGGTGGGGGGTGCTGGCTGGCCTGGTTGGGAAGAGCACAGGATTCTTGACCTCAGGGCCATGAGTTCAAGCACCACGCTGGGTGGAGAGCTTACTTAAAAAAAAAAGAAGAGTGAGAAAGAGAGACTTAAAGAAGGGATCTATAAAAGCATGGAAATGAATTCAGAAGCTATATTATTAATCACAGCACCTTTTTCGGCTAGAGATAGTCCACTTACTTCATCATATAATAAATACAACTACTTCCATTAAAAGAAATTTCAAAACCAAGACCACAAAGAGGAGGGCCATAGTCAGAAGACGGTAGTAAGCGCCAGTCAAGAGGCAGAGAAACTCGATGCTCGCCCACTGCCAGTGGGGGCACCACTGGAGTGGGAGTGGGGGAGCGCAGAGTGGGGGGGAGGGGAAGTGCAAGGCGGGGGGGGGGGGGGGGGGGAAGGGAGCGCAGGGCGAGCCCTGTGGGAACACAGACCTGTGTACCCCCTGGGAGACACCCCCTGGGCAGACTCCCAAAAGTGGAGCACAAGAGCTCCCAGGAGAGCCAGCAATTCTACTCCTTGGCTTGGACCCAAGACAAAAGAAAGCGTAAACCCCCCAGACACTTGTATGCGGATGTTGAGGGAAACAGAGTGACCCTAAGAGCCCCAAACCAGCAACAACCATCCCAAATGGGCGTCAGATGCTGAAAAGGACAAAATGCCGGAGGGCAGTGCTGTGGAAGGTTCTCGGGCAATAAAAGGGGCTGAAGTGCTGACAGGCTACAACACAGACAAATCTTGGAAACCTCCAGCTGACTGAAAGAAGCCAGGCACAAAAGACCACATACATCTGATTCCATTTACGCAAAGTGTCCAGGACAGGCAAATCCAGAGGAACAGGAAGTAGGGGCCAGTGTGGCCTGGGGGTTTGGAGGGAGGAAATGGAGAGTGATGGCTAAATGGGTCTGGAGTTTGTTTTGGGGGTGACCAGAATGTTCTGAAATGGGACTGCGGTGACTGCAAACTCGGCAGATATACTAAAACCCAAGAAGTCACACACTTTTAAATGAGCGACTTGTGCATTTTATCTCAGTAAAGCTGTTATTTAAAAGAAAAAAAAGGGGGGGGGAACCAACACAAGCAGTTTTTTGTTTTGTTTTTGGTTGCCTTATGAAATAAGAAAACAGCCCAAGCCACGAGACTGCCTGACCTCAGACAAGTCACTTGTCTCTGGGGGGTCTCTGTGCCTCGTTTAGGAAACAAGACTCATGCCTGAACCGGGAGTCCTCTCCTAGCCCCTTCAAGGTGGAAAAACCATTTGCACAAACACCTCTCCGTGTTCAAACTAGGGGGGGGGGGTCAGACCACCTACTCTAGCGGAATCTTCCCAAGCATTCCTTGTCTGACTCTCCCCTTCACCCCTGTGTTTCCATTCCTCAACCGATTACTGAGCTCCTGCTATATAAGTAAGTCTTGATGCTAGACCATGTTCATGCCCTCTAGTTCTCAAGCCCACAGTCCACAGGGGAGGTAGGCAGTTCTCATTCTGTGGGTGTGGAAGACTCAAAGACTATGTGGGTGGCCACGAGGCAGAGAGACAATTTGAACTCAGAACCAAAGTCTGGGCTGTTTCTCTTCCTCCTGCACCGGGGGTTTTCAAACTGTCTCCACAGGCATATTCTTGGAACTTCTACAGGTTTGCGATGAACAATTTTAAATGATGTATTTTCTTGGATGGCAAAGAATATTAATGTAACTGTATTGGGAGAGCATAGAGATAACCAGCTGCTAACCAAGTACTATCCTGAGATTTCAAGACCGTCTGTGCTTCTACTCACTCTGGGCCCAGGTATTGGAACTTCTTTTTTTTTTTTTTTTTTTTAAAGATTTTATTTATTTATTTGACAGAGAGAGATCACAAGTAGGCAGAGAGGCAGGCAGAGAGAGAGGAGGAAGCAGGCTCCCTGCCAAGCAGAGAGCCCGATGCGGGACTCGATCCCAGGACCCTGAGATCATGACCTGAGCCGAAGGCAGCGGCTTAACCCACTGAGCCACCCAGGCGCCCTGGAACTTCTTTAGTCAGCAGGAAGCACAGTGGCTGACTCTCAGCTTCCTGGGACTGCACCACAAACTGGGTGGCTTAAAACAACAGAAATTTATTGTCTCGGTTCTGGAAGCCTGAAACTAAGCAGTCAGCAAGGCCAGGCTCCCTCTGAAGGTGCTAGAGAAGGGACCACTCCAGGCCCGTCTCCCAGCTTCTGCAAACCTCATCAGGCACTCCTCCGCCCGCAGATAAATCACACCAACCTTCAGTCAGCCCGCACACTGTAGGCACTCCGCCACGGGTGGTCACATCCTCTCTCTTCTGTGCACGCCTCTCTCCAAATCCCGGCACACTGGGTCACAGCCCATCTGGATGACCTCCTTTTGACTTGGTTCCTTCTGTAAAGACCCCACCCCAGCAAGGCCCTATTTTGAGGTAAAGGGAAAGTCACTCCTGTGTCTTCTCTCACCGTACCACCACACTGCTGGTCACCCCCCAGTCCTCCAACACCAGGTGGGCGGCCTACGACTCGACTCTGACGCTATCCGCCTGCAGACGCCATCGGCTCACACAGGGGAAGGGATCAGTACGAGTCCTCCGGGCCCGGCTTCAGCCACCGGTCCCCGGTCCAGGTTGTTACCTGCGATTCTCACGCACTGGCTACAAACTGACCCTCTCCCCGGGTTCCGTCCGTTTTCTAGAGAGGCTCACAGACTCATGAAGACACTTCCCCTCGTACCAGTTTATTAGAAAAGGACAGAACTCAGGAAGAGCCAAAAGGAAGAGAAGCACAGGGCAAGGTCCAGGGAAGGGCCGCAGGGGTTCCGCGCCCGCTCTCAGAGCCGCTCTAACCGCATCTGCAAGTGTTCACCAACCCGGAAGCTCTCCGCACCCCAGCCTCTCAGGTTTTTCTGGAGGCTTCGTTATGAAGCCCTGCTAGATTAACCCACTGACCACTGGTGGTTACATCAACCTCCAGCCCCTCTTCCCCTCCCCAGAGGTGGAAGGTGGGAAGGAAAATTTCAATCTCAACAAGGCTGGTTCCCCTGGCAACAGGCCCCATCCTTAGGGGCTTCCCGAAAGTCGCCTAATTAGCAAACTGCACCTCGTTTGAAAGGGGCTTTCTTTAAATCACAAAAGACACCATTTCACTTTTATCATTATAATCACTTAGGAAATTCCAAAGGTTTTAGGAGCTTTGTGTCAGAGATGGAAACAAAGACCAAATATATACAGTTGACCCTTGAACAACAGGAGTTGGAAGGACTCAACCCCATTTAGATTAGATTTTTATAGTACAGTACTGTAATTGTGTTTTCCTCATGGTTTTCTTTCTCCAATTTATTTATTTTCAGAAAAACATTATTCATTATTTTTTCACCACACCCAGTGCTCCATGCAAGCCGTGCCCTCTATAATACCCACCACCTGGTACCCCAACCTCCCACCCCCCCGCCACTTCAAACCCCTCAGATTGTTTTTCAGAGTCCATAGTCTCTCATGGTTCACCTCCCCTTCCAATTTACCCAAATTCCCTTCTCCTCTCTAACGCCCCTTGTCCTCCATGCTATTTGTTATGCTCCACAAATAAGTGAAACCATATGATAATTGACTCTCTCTCTGCTTGATCCTCATGGTTTTCTTAGCAGCATTTTCTTTTCCCCAACTTGCTTTATTGGAAGAATACAATATGTGATGCATATAACCTAAAAAAATATGTGAATCGACTGTTTAGGTTATCAGTAAGGCTTCCTGTGAACAGTAGGGTACCTGGAGTTATTGTGGGGGTGGGGAGGACCAAAGTTACACAGTGGATTTTCCACTGTGGTAAGGGGGGTGTCAGTTCCCCAACCCTGCACTGTTCAAGGGTCTACTGTATTTCTTATTGTAAATCACAATATCAAAGACTTCAACATATCTTTTTGAGGGGACACAATCCAACCCATAACCCTAACTTTAAATGTAAATGATGCAGTATTTCCAGATGAAGGTCAAAGGGTCTCACAGTGAGAGAAGGGTCATGGGGTCATACAGAATTTTTCTAACAGGAGAGTTAATGGACTGAGCCTTTCCACATCATAACAGGTAAGAGAAGCATTCCAAATGCAAAAGAAAACCTGCCTGTAGGGATTTAGATTATCTGTATATTGAGAGAGTGTTAACGTAGATTGTTACTAACTTTGTATTTTTTATTCATTTCAAAGTTTTCATAATAAAATGTTCAGGGAAAATTTCCTTAGACTGTTGAGGAAATCTGCTAATGAAATCTTCATTCTTAAAGAGCACCTAAGTAAAAACACCAATTAGTATCTCTGAACAAACACTACTCTATAAGCCAAGAGCAAGGAAAAGATAAATTTTAAAATATGAAAACAAGTGTACACCTCTTCCTAATTAGACTTATTTAAATAACAAATGTAGCCAGTGCCTTAAACTCCTCATGTGATGTCTGTAAACAATGAACTCAGAAAAGACAGTCCTCTTATCTGTTGGAAGCGTATAAACTCAAATAATACAGTAGTACTGATGCATGAAATTCTTAATTCATTCTTTTCTTCCTCACTTCCTTCCCTCTCTATCCATCCCAACATTTACTGTGCATTCTGTGCCAAGCTCAGGAGATACAGTTCCTGCCCGCTTTCTGGAGGGGAGAGGGACAAGCGAACTACAAGTGACAAGAATATGAAGGCTCCCAACAGACTTGGGCACAGGTCGGGTGGCGGAGCACCCACGTCAGGTGGGAGAGGAGAACGGGAGTCAGGGAAGACCCTTTCAGTCCTTTGTCTTAGAAGCCTTCCACACCCTTCTAAGGAAAGAATCATACTTATTTTTCACTTGAGGACACTGGCTCGAATGGGTTGAGGAAATGGTCTAAGAGGAGCTGGCGCAGTGTGTAAGAATTTAAAAACCAGGCCTAACCTCTCTGGAGAGCCGGTACCGCACTGCCCCCTCCGAGCTCTAAGCACACACAAGGAGGGCTTGACAATGGCCTGCATTCAGAAGACCTAACCACTTCTCATCGCCTCCCTGGCTAGCATCCCCACCCAAGTCACTGTCACACGTCCCTCTACACCAGCTCACGCCCACCTTTAGTCCGGGAGCCCAGGCAACCTTGGAAAACATTAACTGGCTTCCCACTACCCCTTGGACTTTGTGTCCTTACTCACTCTGCTTCTGCCTCCTTGATGGGCCTCACAGGCATGTTCCTGTCTCAGGGAGTCTGCTTGCTGTTCCCTCTCCCTGGAATGCAATTCCCCTCAGACAAATGTACTGCCTACTTCCTCAGGTCCTCCCTCGGTGACATCTCTGAGAAGAGCTTTCCTTGAGTTTCCTATTTACAACTGCTTCTTTCTCCCCCCACCCCAAGGTCTCCCCAGCCCCCTTGCAGTGACTGGCATCCAAACACTGTACTGAACCACCATTAACACACTGTGTATTTTACCTATTGGTCTGGTCCGCCTACCTTGCTTACCAGAATATGAGCTTGATGAGGGCGACTTTTACTTGAGTTCCTGGGATGCCTGGCACAGAGTAGGTGCTTGCTACGTATTTGTTGAATTAGGCTGAGAGCAGGACGGTTACAAGCACGATTCATACCTGGGCTGTCTATGAATGGGCTCTCCACATAGTACACTCCTGACCTGCTGGGAGGGAGGCAACAGGAGACACCTGGGCAGAGGGAGTGGGAAGAAGCCAACCCGAGGTTTGCAAGGGACCTCATTCTTCAATCCAGTGCCACGAGAAGGTGCTTGAGTGATGCCCTTCCTGTGCCACAAGCTGTGGGGACCCAGACACCATCGATCTTGACGTGACTGTCCAAGGAAGCCCATTAGGACCAGTGGTCCCAGCACTGTCAATGTCATCCAGGGCGACAGGGACTCCTCAGACAAAGAAATTAGGGGAAGTAAAGGGCAAGTTTACATTTTTTTGCCTTCTAAGTGCTACACAACAACAACAATAACACACTCTGCTGGGGTGTTCCAGAAACTCCTTATGTTCCCAGGCTGAGCTCCACCTGTCCCCACAAGGGGTATTTTCTTACATTGGCCTGTTATAACCGGGCTCCATGGTAGCTCACCAGAGCTACTAAAAGAAAACCACAGGGGTTCAGTGCCCCAGGAGTCCTCGGACCGCGAAGGGCAGACTCGGAGCTCGCCTACAGGGGACAGGCAGGAGTGAGGCGGGCTCAGCATCTCGGCGCCTGCGGAGTCTCCAGACGGATGGGCGGAGGAGAAGCGAGCGCGGCAGCATCTCCAGGAGGAGCCGCAGAAGCGTCCGAAGGATGGCAAATGGAACACTGTCCCCTGAGGGGGAGCCCCTGTCACGGAGCGTCTGTCTGCCAGACTCCAAACTCACCCTCATTCTAGCCTCCTGTGAAAATCCTGGCCATGTGCGCGAGACCAGGTGCGGGGCAGAAGGGGAAATGAGGTGACGCGTCATAATAGGAAATCCCGGAGCACCTGACTTCATAAAGTTCTATAAGGCACCAGGGTGCCTTTCAGCTCTGAAATTCTATGAAGGAACTAAAGTCCTTGCAAGGCTGTTTCTAAGAAGCAAAGAAAACCCCGCTGAGCCATGGCACTGTAATTTCTTGAGTTTGCATCAGTCAGTTTCCTTCAGCGAGAGAAAAGGTGACTGGTTTAGGTTACAAAGGCAACATTCCAGATTAAAACCTGCTGGTTGCCATGACAATGAACATCGCCGTTCCTCCCTTTCCTGCAGCATCCCTCTTCCATCTGAGTCAAATCGAAGCTCCCCGTCCTGCCCAGGATTTAGTGCTTCCTCTGCACGAGGACAGCGTATTAGACACACACACAAAATACATACCAAAGGGCTCATGGGAGGTGAACGGCAACCTTCAAAACTGGTACCATCTGTCCTCCTCTGCCAGCGGGGTCCTGTAAACAACTACCAGGAGCAGCCCTGCGGCAGGGTGTGAGAAGCGAGTCTGGGCCGGAAAAGCCGAACTGGTCACCTACCCCTTCTGGTCTAGAGACTTCTTGGAGTGGGCTCTGGATTGGTTCCTCCCGGAAGGGTCCCGGTGAGGCCAGGGCTCCCTGCAGCACTGCCATCCCCAGCCCGAGCTGCTCAAGAGCAGTGCCTGTGTCTGACTGATCTCAGGGCCTGGAGTAGCGCTGGGCACCCAGGGAAGCAGTGGGGACGGCGATGGGGGCTCTGGGATAAGGCAGCCAGCCAGCTGCTCTTTATACTCTGTACTGAGTTTGAGCAGAGCCCGCTTCAAATAGGCCCTGTCTGAGAAACTAGCCAGGGGAGAATTCCAGATCCACGCTCTAGGCTGTGTCACTTCGGGTATCTACAGCGAGCCCTGCTCCTGGTTTCCATCGCGGTGCTCAGGAGCCTTCCCCAGATCCAGGACAAAACAAAGACTAAATCAGAAAGAGCACTGATGTGATTTATCTTCTCAGGACAAAGATCTTTAAAAAATCTCATCAGGTAGCTACATTTCTTGCAGACATGTTTGTTTAAGAAAAGCCATGAAAATTCTGAAAAGCCAGAGGAAGGAAAATAATGCACCTGACAAGTGTCTACACTTGGGGGTCTAGGTCACTGCCCCTTCAGGTGTGGAAGCAGTTTGCCTAGGGGTTAGGGACAAAGGCTCTGGAATGCAGAACAAGCTGGGTTCAGGTCCTACACTTGTCCCGTCTTTGTGGTATGACCCTGCACAAGTCCATTACTGCCCAAGGCTCCATTCTCTGTGGGTAAGCCAAAGAGGGCTGCACCTCATTTCAGGCACTGCAGTAAGGCTGCAGAAACCTCTGGAAAGCCTTCGAAAGCCTTCGTCACAGAGCAGGCAGAACTGCGGACTTAGGCTCGCTCTACCAATATTCTCTCTGTTCGTGCCACTTGATAAAACAAAAAAGAGTTCTCTGTGCCAGTATGTGGTAAACGTTTCCAATTAATATAAAAGCATGACTCAATGACATGTCAATAAATACACTTCTATAAATTGATGTTTTTAATTCAGAAACAAGAGCTTACATTAGACTGGTGGTTTTTCATCTCTTTTAAAGGTCATCTACCACCACCGAGAACCCTGCCAAGGAAAGTACAAATGTAGGGGTGCCTGGGTGGCTCAGTGGGTTAAGCCGCTGCCTTCGGCTCAGGTCATGATCTCAGGGTCCTGGGATCGAGTCCCGCATCAGGCTCTCTGCTCGGCGGGGAGCCTGCTTCCTTCTCTCTCTCTCTGCCTGCCTCTCTGCCTGTTTGTGATCTCTCTCTGTCAAATAAATAAATAAAATCTTTAAAAAAAAAAAAAAAAAAGAAAGTACAAATGTACAAAACCACAGGTCCCAGGTTAAGACACAGAACATTGGCCCTAATTTCATGCATGTTTTTTTAATATTGTGAGGTAACAGAACATTCAAGTAACGGGATTACAAATTAATGTACTTTCTAACTGGAAGTTGATGCTCTAAACTTCTCCTAATGCTGAGTGACATGAGAAAAACAGATAAATTCAGTCACACAAGCCGCATGGGATTGAAGTCATTTTTCATCACTGCTCACACTCACATACTTCAGTACTCCTAAAAACATCCTGATACTACTTATCACTGAAAAGGAATAAAGCATAACACAGGCAACACTGAGGAATCTTAAAAGCATTACGCTAAGTGAAAGAAGCCACACTCGAAAAGGCTACATTCACACCATCTGATTCCATTCATAGTGCCTTCTGGAAAAGACAAGATCATGAGAACAGAAATCAGACCCATGGCTGCTGGGGACAGCACAGTATTGACTGAAAAGGAACAAAAGGGGATTTTCTGAGGTGATGGGAATATTCTGTATCTTATTTGGAATGATAGTTACAAGACTGTGTCAACATATAACCCTACACTTAAAGAGGTTACATCTCAATAAGTAAAATAATGACATACCAACTTTTACAGACCTGAATATTAGAGATGCTAAATTCTTAACAAGGTGCAAAAAACTGCCTGCAGCAAATTCAAAATAACTTTATATTTCCTTTCAGGCAAAATTAAAATGCACACAAACTGAAATACTATTTAGCACCACAGAAAATCTAGCATTCATTATGAAAATTTCCTGTGACGTACATCAAAATGTGGCTTTAGCAGATCACTCTTATAAGTACAAGGACTTGACAAAGCTACTTAAGAACAGATGGTAAAGGTGAAGATACTTCCTCCTCTGCCCCAGCAATGTCACTTCTTGGCAACTTCCCCAGAGAAACTCTCCAATGAGCATACAGACCTCTGAATCAGCCCACCTGTCCATCACTAGGAGAATGGCTACAAACACGCTGGTTTATTCAATATACTGAAATCACATACGGCAATAAAAAAAAAAAGATGGGAATGAAGTATGATAAATTTTTAAAATACCATGCTAGGGGGCACCTGGCTGGCTCAGCTGGAAGAGCATGCAATTCTTGATCTCAGAGTCGTGAGTTCAAGCCCCATGATGGGTGTAAAAATTACCTAAATAAATATTAATAAAAGTTTTAAAATAATTTAAATAAGTTTAAAAGACCCAAACACCTGTCTCACGTTGAGGTCTTTTATCCATTTTGAGTTTATCTTTGTGTACGGTGTAAGAGAATGGTCGAGTTTCAGTCTTCTACATATAGCTGTCCAGTTTTCCCAGCACCATTTATTGAAGAGACTGTCTTTTTTCCACTGTATATTTTTTCCTGTTTTGTCGAAGATTAATTGACCATAGAGTTGAGGGTCCATATCTGGGCTCTCTACTCTGTTCCACTGGTCTATGTGTCTGTTTTTATGCCAGTACCATGCTGTCTTGGTGATCACAGCTTTGTAATAAAGCTTGAAATCAGGTATCGTGATGCCGCCAGCTTTATTTTTGTTTTTCAACATATCCTTAGCAATTCGGGGTCTCTTCTGATTCCATACAAATTTTAGGATTATTTGCTCCAGCTCTTTGAAGAATGCCGGTGGAATTTTGATCGGAATGGCATTAAAAGTATAGATTGCTCTAGGCAGTATAGACATTTTAACAATGTTTATTCTTCCGATCCAAGAGCATGGAATGGTCTTCCATCTATTTGTGTCTTCTTCAATTTCTTTCATGAGTGTTCTGTAGTTCCTCGAGTACAGATCCTTTACCTCTTTGGTTAGGTTTATTCCCAGGTATCTTATGGTTCTTGGCGCTATAGTAAATGGAAACTCGACCATTCTCTTACACCGTACACAAAGATAAACTCAAAATGGATAAAAGACCTCAACGTGAGACAGGAATCCATCAGAATCCTGGAGGAGAGCATAGGCAGTAATCTCTTCGATATCAGCCACAGCAACTTCTTTCAAGATACGTCTCCAAAGGCAAAGGAAACAAAAGCGAAAATAAACTTTTGGGACTTCATCAAAATCAAAAGCTTCTGCACAGCAAAGGAAACAGTCAAAAAAACAAAGAGGCAACCCACGGAATGGGAGAAGATATTTGCAAATGACAGTACAGATAAAAGGTTGATATCCAGGATCTATAATGAACTCCTCAAACTCAACACACACGAAACAGGAAAACATATCAAAAAATGGGCAGAAGATATGAACAGACACTTCTCCAATCAAAACATACAAATGGCTATCAGACACATGAAAAAATGTTCATCATCATTAGCCCTCAGGGAGATTCAAATTAAAACCACATTGAGATATCACCTTACACCAGTTAGAATGGCCAAAATTAACAAAACAGGAAACAACATGTGTTGGAGAGGATGTGGAGAAAGGGGAACCCTCTTACACTGTTGGTGGGAATGCAAGTTGGTGCAGCCTCTTTGGAGAACTGTGTGGAGATTCCTCAAGAAATTAAAAAATAGAGCTTCCCTATGACCCTGCAATTGCACTCCTGGGTATTTACCCCAAAGACACAGATGTCGTGAAAAGAAGGGCCATCTGTACCCCAAAGTTTATAGCAGCAATGGCCACGGTCGCCAAACTATGGAAAGAACCAAGATGCCCTTCAACGGACGAATGGATAAGGAAGATGTGGTCCATATACACTATGGAGTATTATGCCTCCATCAGAAAGGATGAATACCCAACTTTTGTAGCAACATGGACAGGACTGGAAGAGATTATGCTGAGTGAAATAAGTCAAGCAGAGAGAGCCAATTATCATATGGTTTCACTTATTTGTGGAGCATAACAAATAGCATGGAGGACAAGGGGTGTTAGAGAGGAGAAGGGAGTTGGGGTAAATTGGATAGGGAGGTGAACCACGAGAGACTATGGACTCTGAAAAACAATCTGAGGGGGTTGAAGTGGTGGGGGGGTGGGAGGTTGGGATACCAGGTGGTGGGTATTATAGAGGGCACGGATTGCATGGAGCACTGGTGTGGTGAAAAAATAATGAATACTGTTTTTCTAAAAATAAATAAATTGGGAAAAAAAAAAACCCCAAACACCTAAAAGCTTAAATAGATCAAAACAGCATGCTAAAAAAAATAGCAAGTCACAAAAGAGATGCCATTTATATAAATATTTAATACAAAAAAAAAGATATGTTGTTTATAAGTTCATTCAATGTATAAAAGTGTGGAAAGGAATGAAACCCAAATATGTTAGGTTTTGGAGACTCCTGAAGGCATAGGAAGGGAGAAGGCATCCAGAGAGCTGCATCTGGGGCCATTTATTTCTTAAAAACAAGTGGCAGAAATCTGACGCAAACATGGCAAAATGTTGCCATCTGTTAATCTAGGACGTAGGTATGTGGGTATCATATTTTTCAAAATGTTTTTTCCATGTCTGACGCATTTAGTAATTAAAAATAAATGTCTACTGTTTAACTAGAACTATGCAGTTAATGATTTGATATGGATTTTCCGCATGCTCAGAACATCCTCCCATCTGCGAATATGGTTTACTTTCTAAATATGGTGTAAGTTGCAGTTTCTGATGGACCATTTCATTACCTTATAAGCTCGGAATCTGATGTCACTGCAGTTACTTCCAGAGAACATTAACTTCAACCTTAATTAAACCAAAGCAAGCATAAACTTCAGAAAATTAAAATACACTGAGAATTTAATAAGCTAGCGGCCCTAGAAAAACATCCAGTCTCTCTTTAGGTTATTGTGTAGATAAACTAAGGAGCAATTATTTAATTTTTTTTCTTTTTTGAAGATTTATTTATCTGAAGGGGGAGGGAGGTTCAGAGGGAGAAAGAGAGAGAGAGGGACAGAGAGAATCAGACTCCCCTCTGAGCGCAGAGCTGGACATGAACACAGTGCTCTTTCTCAGGGTCCTGATGAGATCAGACCTGAGCAGATCAGATCTGAGCAGAAACCAAGAGTCGGAAGCTTTAACTGACTGCACCAGCCAGGAGCCCTGGGAGCAGTTATTGCAAAGAATCATTTACTAACAACACAAATGTGATTTTAGAAATGTTCCTAGTATCAGAAAACAGAAAATAATCTTCCTATATGGATTTAGTGTCTCTTTCAACAGTATATGCATTATTCTTATTTAGCAAATCTGTTACCATTAAAATTACCCCCTATGTGCAACAGATTGTTTCAAAAAGGCAGGCTGAGGAGGCAGGAACATTTAAAGATAGCCACAGAAACACCAAACTGCATCATTTCCTATCTGCCCAAAGAAATAAAAGCTCTAAACAAGGCTTGTTGGAACGGTGGGCTCAGTTTACAAAACTGTCCCTCAAACAGCAACGAGGCTGAAATTTTAACTCTAAGTCTTGCTTTAAAAATAAATTAGGAGCACCCGTCTGGATCAGTCTGGGAAGCATGCAGCTCTTCATCTGAGGGTGGTTGAGTTCGAGCCCCCCACTGCGTGGAGAGTTTACTTAATAAACAAACAAAATTTTTTAATAAATAAGAGCTTAATTTGAGCCCTAAGGATGTAAAAAAACTGTCTTGCCATCAGATCATCTGAAGTGGCCGGAGTGCCAGTCAAATATCTCAATGGTAGAATTTAATACGCTCCCACTCACCCAAACAGGGGAGCATTTCCGAGGGCTGGAAACGTAACGATTGGGGGTTAAGAGCCCTCGTGGCTCCCTGGTGGTAAGAGGACAAGAATGAAAAAAAGACGACTCTTGCTTTACTTGTGGTGCCTGCTTACCCAACACACGCCAGTTCACCGAACAGCTTCAACTGCTCCGCACAGGACATAACCTTCATCCAGCAACGACTACTTGATAGTTGCTGAAGTCAGGAGGTTTTTACAAGCATGAGGCCTTTCTCAAATGAAAGCACACATAATAAAAGCACATTCATTCCACCTTTCGGATGCTCTTGGGTCAGGTTACGAAATGTTAAGTGTTAGTTTCTGGACACAGGCAACAGTTTTAACCTCCGTCTGTGTCAAATGCAAAGATTACAAGGCAGGTGAGCCTCTCAGTAATTAACACACGTTAATAACAACCCCCTTTGCAGGCCACAGGGGTAACTTACAAATAGGGATAATCAAGCCAAATAGAGAAACAGCTTATAACCTACAAATACAAAATCTGTTGTATTCACTATCCTAACGTGAGTGACAAATCAACATCAGTGTCCTAGTAGGAGGACAGCACAGGGCACTAAACATGTTTCCTAAGCGAGAGGAGGGCAAGCTTGAAAGAGGGCTCTGCCCAGCAGAGCACAGACAGGTGAGTCCCTTCTCTTCCACCTCCCTAGCTGGGACGGTGGACAACAGGTGATCAAGACAGCAAAGCCCGAGTAGGAAGCAACAGTACACATTCTTCCGTCCTTCCGCAAACATGTGGAAGGTCAGGATTCTATGTTAAATAGAACTTGTTGAAAGGCAACATCTATTCAAAAGAGAGAACTGAAAGCACATTTTTTTAAAAAAACAATGAACTTCACCCTCTCTTCCCCTCTACCTTTTAGCCTTTTTTTACTGTAAGGGACACTGGAATCATGCCTACTTGAAAGTTTATAAACGCATGAGCTAGAGTTCTCAAAATGTTCACTTCAAATCCCGGTTTGAGGGGCGAGGTGGGTATCAATCCAGAAAAAAATGTACCAAAAACATAACCTCTGATTCAATAGTTAAAAAAAAAATTTTTTTTAAACCCAGACAAAAATTAGAAATTTATAAAACTACAGATGTAGACAGCAGTATATTTTTAGAGGCAGCTGGCAATGCGAAAATTGGTACAGGTATAACTGTCATTCTTGTGTAGACATCTAAAGGGGAACCAAATTCTAAACAGGCCAAAGATTGGGGCACGTGGGTAGTTCAGTCAGTATAGCATGAGACTCTTGATCTTAGGGTCATGAGTTCAAGCCCCATGCTGGTGGTAGGGTTTACTTAAATTATATAAAAATGGGCCAAAGATAAAATTTATTAAATCATAAAATGTATTAGAAGAACATGCTGTTTGGGTGTTTAAAAGAATCTCAAAGATTCATTATAAAGAGGGGCGCCTGGGTGGCTCAGTGGGTTAAGCTGCTGCCTTCAGCTCAGGTCATGATCTCAAGTTCCTGGGATCGAGTCCCGCATCGGGCTCTCTGCTCAGCAGGGAGCCTGCTTCCTCCTCTCTCTCTGCCTGCCTCTCTGCCTACTTGTGATCTCTCTCTGTCAAATAAATAAATAAAATCTTTAAAAAAAAAAATTCACTATAAGAATGACACAAATCCTATAAGCCCTAAAATTTTTAAATTTCTTCATGGCAAGGTCTGGTTACTATTTATTCAGTGTTTGCCACACACTAGGCTCCATACTCAGCACACCCAGCTAATCATTAAAGCATGTAGCAGGCAGACTGCTAAGATGGTTCCCAAGTTTCCTACCCGCTGGTGTATATACCCTGTATGATAGCCTCCCCTTGTGCGTGAGCAAGACTTCTGAACGCGACAGGGTTTCACGCCCGTGATTAGGTTATGTTATATAGCAAAGATGAAAATATTTTGCAGATATAATTAAGGTTCCTAATCAGTTGACTTGGGCTGATCTGGGCGTGCCAAGCCCGATCAGGTAAACCCTTTATGAGAGGATCTCGAGGAAGAGACAAAATGCAAGAGTTGGGGCTCTCTCAAACTACATTATGAGAGAGCCAAGCAGCAAGGAATAGTGGGCAGCTTCTGGGGCTGAGGGGCTCAGCCTTAGAGCTGCAAGGATCATAATAAACAACCAGTGACTTCAGAAAGGGATTCCAAGTCTCAGACTAGACTGCAGTCCTAGCTGACACCTTGCTTTTACTTAGGCTAATGAAATTCTGAGTGGAGGACTGTTTGCACACAGTCAACAGTGAACCAGACTCCACCATGAAGAATGCAGCAAGTAACCTACACTGGGATCCCTAGCCCATGGAAACCATGAGATGAGAAACAGGGGTGTTTTGGTGCTAACCTATGGCAATTTCCCACATGACAGTAGAAAATACAGTCGGGAATGAGGAACTGGAGAAAATGTACATGCAAAACAACTTATTCAATCAGCACAAAACTTCTACAAAACAACTTAAAAGATTAATAACCCACTAGATAAATGGCCAGAATATATTAACAGTCACAACGCACATGTTTTGTGAACATGAGGATCAACCTTTTGCACTTTTGTTACATAAGATGTAACCACTGGGAGAATCCGGGGGAGGGATACACAGACATCTCCAAACTATGTTTTGTAACTTCTTGGGGGTCTGAGATTATTTCAAAACAAAGACTTTGATTATTTCAAAACAAAGGCTTTAAAATATGATTAACCTCATTTGTATCATAAGTATTTATTAAAATGAGCTACCAGTTTTCACTTATCAGATTGGCAAGGATCAAAAAGTTTTGTGATAGTGTCAGAAAGACACGAGTCGAGGCCTGTTCACACATGGATAGTTATAAACACGCACTTGGTTTATATATATTCACTGCTGCGTCCCTACCTCCCAGGGTTGGACAGAGTAGGTATAATTTACATTGGCCACATTGTAACTTGAAATACACTCTTTGCAGAGCGATTGCACTTTTAAGGATTTAGCCCACTAACATATTCTTCCCACGTGCAAAAAGAAGCCTGTCCAAGGACAGTCGTTGAAGTGCCCGTAAAACCAAACCCTAGAAGCAATAATGTGTCCTTTCATAATAATTACATGGTGGAATACCCATAAACTGGAATCCTGGACAGCAATTTTAAAATAAACTAGATTAATCTGCATTGGTAGGACTCAAGCATGGAATAGGTTTTTCCAGCTTCTCAAGATGGTACAATTTTACAACGTACCCACATTCACTCATTCTGATGGTTTTCACAAAGCCCCAACCATGTACCAGGATCCACGTGTAGATGAACAAAGACAGCCATCCCCCCCCCAACCCCCCATGTCAAAGGAGGGAGCAGGTGCCCACAGGCACAGAGAGGAGCCGGGGATCTACTAAGGAAGCCAGAGTTCGAAGGCTGAGGGTGGGTGGGAGACAAAGGTCAGATGAGAAACCCTGGGTGTCAGAGGGAGAAATTGGGATCCTGTCTTCTGGAAGGATGAAGGATTTAAAGCACGATATTCATAAGACATCTTGCGAAGCACACAGTTACTGTTGAGAGAGAAGAGAAGAGAAGGAGTGGTCCAGTTAAAGAAGTTCACGATCTGGAGACCGTCTCCAACTTCCTTAGAGGTGTCTCGAAGTATCTCAAGCTGAGTGCCTGTGGTAAGCTGAGTCACTTTGACACACCCTTTCAGCTCATGCCTGAAGACGTGCTAATGCCCATAAAAACACGAGGTCTGCGTGAAGTCCTCCTCAACCCTGCCATCTTGTGGGATGGATTCAAAGGAGATACTGCAGATGCTGTCTTCAGCTGGAGAAATACTTGTAAGGAGCCTTCTCAAGCACTTGGACAGGCTTCACTCCGCCATGTTCCCGACGAGCTCTACACCCAACAGTGAAGAGTTGAATCAAAGCAGCAAACCATTAAGCTCCATTTCTTCGATCTTCCTCTCAGCCTTCTGTGCTTTTAATGGTTGAAGCTTTCAAGCACTTCGCCTGATGCCAATACACAGCCCTAACAGCTCTTGCTGAATGGGCCTCGGATTTTCAGATAAATTAGAATCTATGCCAACGAGAGATTCAGTCTCAAATAGAGGCCACCTGCTCCAATTAGTGAGATTAAAATAGTACACCACTGACTGTCTGAAACCGAGTTCCACGCCTTCTGGATTATCACAGTCTCTTCACAAAGATGGTAAAAAGGGACCATTGGCCCCAACGCATGGTTGCACATACTGGAGTAAACGTGTTGAGGTGCTAAAGCGTAGCTTTCACCGAGGGCATACTTTATTTTTGGACAAGCACCAATCTCAAGTTTCTGTGGAAGGCTGCAGCTCAAGTTACCATTTAATTTCCTTACAACAAGCCTACATACACATCTTAATTAAATTCAAGTTTACTTCAGAACACAGAGCTGAAATTTCTTTTCCACCCACCTTCTGTCTCTGCCTGAAATTCCCGGAGTCCTTACTTTCTGGAGTTGCACTTTAGCCCAAGGCTTTCCACGGCCTCGGTTTCTCTCAGGTCATCAGAAGACAGGAGATCTGGCTCGGAACACATACAATTCCCCCTTTTCCCAACTTCTTCCAAGTAGTCCCACCCGGACAAGGCTGCCTTCAAATCACCAGAGTGGGCTTCTGTTCATCTCCACACACTCAAATTTTCATAATCCATGAAGAAAAATATTTCCAAGCATCTTCTAAGTCGTGGGTCTAAAAGAAGTATTTCTAAAAAGATGAGAGATGATACAATACAAACACCCAGTGTTTTCCAAAACGATTCTGGATTATTTTTGGTGACATACAGCGAAAGCAGTAACACAGAATCACCGCCAGCCAACGAGTCCCTTGAAAACCACCCGCGAGGCCATCCAGGTGACTCTCGGGAAAGTCTCTATTCGGAGCTAACAGCTCTACTGATTTCTAGCAAGGGCTCCTCTTCGCCATCTCGTACTGTAAGCCCTCAGGGGCTCAGCCAATATTAACTACAAGAGGAACATCAGTACTTTAAAAATAAATTTAAGTTTGAAGGAGTGAATGGCTTTGGAAATATTAAGTAGATCGTTGTACAGGTGCGAGGAAGCTGTGCGTAGGTGTGGGAATGACTGGAGTTTGGGGAACTCTGGGGCGCACGAGTGACTCAACATCAGAACAATGGGTTTCCTCACACCACTTCTCACACCTGTTCACAGGGCAGGTCGGTGGAGAAGTGGACGATCAAGTCTGACTCCAGAGTCCACACTCTTAACCCTTCATCGTCTTCAAATCCAGAAGAAAACTGAGAAAGTGATGCGGGGGATAGAGAGGCAACGGTGGTTGAGAAGGGAAGCCAGGGGATGTGGTGGGTAAGCCAAGGAAGGGGGCCCTGAGGGCTTCCCAGGCACCTGGTTTGGGAACATGTTGGACAGGGCAAGTATTCCAGGCTCCAAGCTGGGGGTGGGAGGGAATCTGAGAGAATGAACAAAGTCCAGAATATGGACTTTGAGATACCCTTTATTATGTGCTAAAGCCACCTGACTCCCGGGCCATGGAAGGCAGAATTCAGTTTCCCCCAGGGAGACCCTTTACTGGGGACTGGCACTGAACATGCCAGTGGACCCTATCCCCGTCCTCCCACTACCCTTGGGGCAGACGATTGTTTGCATGGCTAAGAACTAGATGATGTTTCTGGTGTGTTGCTTGAAAATTACATATGCAGAAAACACTTGGTGCTGGAAGATGCCCTCAATGAGAGTCTCACAGGAATGGAAAGATTCGGAGGCAACAAACACCAGGTTTGAATTCTAAGTTCGTGTGTGTGTGTGTAATGCACTCCATGACTTCTGTATCTGGCACATAGTTTGCCCAATATCCTATCCCAACCGGTAGAAGGTAAAGACAAAGATGAACTCATTTTGCAAAACTTTATTCTGGGGGGAAAAATACCAACAATAAAATCAGACTTACTTGTGGCAACAGAGCTCCTGTAGCTAAGCAGTCTGATACAGGAAATGTCTCCCCCCCTTCCCACCTAGTCCCATCAAAAATCTGCCAACAAACTCAAAAGGATGATGGCCCAACACTAAATCACTCAAACTCGTTTTTTTCCCCACCTAGAAAACTCACAAAATTTAAAATCTGTCCATCGATTCTCTATTGCAAATAACTTCAAAATTCTCATTCTACTTAAATTCTGATATATGTATTCCAGTCTACGGCCATACCACCCTGAATGCACCCGATCTCGTCTGATATATGTGTTCCATATAACTTAGCAATTAGCTTGGTATCTGAAAATATTTTAAGACTATTTTCTGTTAAGGAATTCTCTTTTTCAAAAGGAGCTGGCGTAATGGTTAGTCCTGGCCAGGCAGTATTAGTTAGCTCATTTCACTGGTTACAGCCTGGCTGGATGTCACTCTTCTACAGATGGGATGGTCTGGAGTTATGTCTACATTCCCGTTTCAGTTCTAACGTGCTAAAATCCTTGAATCTACTTTCCAGCACTCTGCCCCACATATTGAGAAGCACATGTCCTCAGTCCAGGGAAGCTGAGGTCCTACTGGGAGATCTGCTATGGCCAGACTGTGACTTGACTGTCACAAGGAAGAACCAGCCTTGTTGTGTCTTTCAAGTGTTCATGCTCTGGAGACCAAATACCAGGCTGGAAGATGGTTCTTTACTGAGGTTCTTAAATCATGAGCTTATTCAACAGCCTTTAAGACTTCTTCAAATTTAGTGGCAACAATCTTGTATCGTAGGCGTTATAAAAACTTCGTAAATCATCACTCTAAGCCATTCATTCATCAAAGGTTTCCTGGGCACATAAGATGATATACAAAGGACTGGCAAGGCTCTGTATGGGAAGAATCCCGAACCCACAGTGTGGCCAGGCACCCCGCAGAAGCCGACCACACCCGTGCTCCAGCCCCCAAAGGGTTTCCGAAAGACTGAGCTGCTCTCCAGGATTCATTTCAGACGTAGAAGCCAGAGAAGTGGGTAAAAGGCAAGTTCTGCAATTAGATCCGGGTTCACCAGATCCTAATAGCCACAGGACCTTGGGCAAATAAACTGCCTGGGCCTCAACTTCCTCATCTGTAAAAATCCAGCTGCAAATAGGATATGATGAGGATTAAGGAGATCATGCATCTGAAGAGCTTAGTATTGTGCCTGGGGTACAGTAAGGAATTAGCACGTTGACTATTAAGACTGTTTCTGCATTCTTCTTTTAGTCTATGTTCTGTTTGCCTCCTTATGGAGGAATAATCAAAAGATAAGCTGTTCTTCTTCAAGCAGCAACCCCTTCTCCCCAAGTCAGTGGAAGCAGTTGGATCAGCTTCAGATCATACATCCTGGCACTCCTTTTCCAAGGCATGTAAAGTCCTTGTTCTGATTCACAGTATAGTGATTCATGGTTCTCTCCCTTCTCTGTCAACCAGCCCCCTCCACTGAAAACATAAAAAAAACACAAAGAAACAGCAAGGCTGAAAGCTGCAGCCTGTCCCAAGTCAAGACATGGGCAATTTCCATCCAGAAAGATCAGGATGATTTCTGACCTTAAGAGCAGCCCTGGAAATTCAGGCCCTGGGACTGACGTGAAACACATCTTAGATCCAACTTGGTAGCAGCTGTCTTGGTATTCAGCCCGGATGTGACAAGCGGGTGTGCTGGCAGTTTGTTCTCCTCTGAAGGGAGAGCCAGTGAGCCTGTGGCAAAGCACAGCTCAAAATACACACACCCCATCAATTCATCCAGCCACAATTTAAGAAAAATCAGACTAGAGACACTCATCATTATTCACCGCGCTTTTAATGAACTCCTTCCTCTAAAACCGATCACTGATCAGAAGTGTACTCACACAGCCCTCCAGCAGATCAGGGGCCCCCAGGACAGAAGTCTGTGCCCACTCACTCTTGTGCTTGCCCTGGAAGTGAGCAGGTGATCATGAACTTATTACATCACTGCCCAGCCATTTCCACTCCGAGAAGGGCTATGACATCCTCTTCCCCTCGACTGCTGTTGGCCATTAATCGTCATGTAATTCAAGGTCTATTTCCAAACCACAGAACACCTAATGATGAACTACAGGTAGCCACTATGCCCAACACAGGTTTTACTTCAGATGTTAGAGACCTCTGTACTTATTACCATTTCCTCCTATAAAATAGGAGGGGAGTTCCTGGGCCACAAGTGTAAATAAAGCACAATCACCAGATATTAAGCTTCCAGAGACAGCAGGATGCCTGCTGCATTCACCGTTACACTCCTGAAGCCTAAGGTAGCCGCTAGCTTACGGGAAGGTGCTCAGCAAGTATTCGCTGAATGAATGAAACCTCTTGTTCTCAAAGTGCCAGTGTCTACAGTTTATAAACATGTAAGTGACAAATGCAAATACTGTTTAGTCAATGTGATAAGGAACATATGACAGAAGAGGGACAAAATGCTAAAAATGCCCCAAAAAAGTCTATTCTGTTCACAAAATTAGCAGACTACCCATTCTCAAGCTTATGACCACTTCCTATAGGGTGGTAACAAAAACAGCTACCATCTACTGAGTTCTTCCTGGGTACCTGCCATTTTACAGATGTTACTGCATTTACTCCTTATAACAGCCCTGGGGTGTAGAAGAGGACACTGAGACTCAGAATGATTATAGAGTCCATGGGGGCACTGGTGCAGGATGTCTTGGAGGCTAGCGTAATGAAAGTGGCTCCCTAGGCAGAATATTCCAGTCCTTGTGGGCAGGATGGATAGGGTTGACGAAATTGGAGAGCAATGAGAAAGCTAGTTACCCTGATCAATTCCGGAGGGTCATAAGTGGCTAAAATAAGGTAGGAGATGACTGGGGGCCAAAGGGAAGAAGGAACCAATTCCAGAGAAAAGCCCAAGAGAGACCCAGTGGAATGGCCGACAGATGAGAGATGGGAAGAAGGTAAATGCTCAGGATGACTAGTGATTCCGATTAGCAGTGGTACCCACAGAATAAGAAAAAAAGTATTCACCTTACCCAGGGAAAAAAATATCTAACCTCGAGTGTACACAACTGTTTTTTGGTTTTGGGGTTTTTTTTGTTTTTTTTTTTAAGCAAATGCTCTCTTCTTGAAGACTCATGATCTCTCCCAGAAGTAGAGACTATTATCACTTCTGTTACAGACAGGGAACTGGCGGCTCAGAGAGTTAGAGCTTGGCTAGTGCTCCCTCGGCTAGGAAATGGGAAGGGCCAGAATACGATCCAAGTCACTTGATGCAAGAGCCCCAGCTGCTGACCACTATCCACAAGTGGCTGAAGGTGCCATTCTAGAACATTTAAAATTAGAACAGAAATTCAATTCACACATAATTAATAAAAAACAGTTAATATATAGGAAGTGGACTGCCTGCAGGCTTTAAAGTAGGATTCAAACTCTGCGTGCTTTTCCTTGTAAAGTCGGGCATATTATTCTGTGTGTCGAGTTAACATGCACCTTTTCTGAGTTTTACCCTGCTGAAGTTTAAAAATGTGAATGATCCTGACTTGTCAACTTAGAGATAATCACAGAATTCATTAGTTATATTACATTTTCACCAAGGGGAGGAAATCTAGGTTAATCCACCTGGCTATAAAAATAGACTCCTGCAACGTTAAAATAGTACACTGCCTCATTATTATTCTAGTCTCAAAGGCTTAGCCAAAATCAGCAAAAGACATGTGTATTTTTCCTGTTATCACAACCAGGTATCAATTTTGAACTTAAAAAATGACCATTCAGTAACCAAGAACTTGACCTCTTTGGAGTCTCAGCCCCTTCCTTTGAGGAAACTGTGTGTCTCTGAAAGGTGAACTCAACTCATCCAATGCATCTTTAGTTCTCATCAGAGTATTTTTAGGTGAGCCCACAAGAGGGTCCTTTTACAATCCTATACTAGATGGTCTATTGCCAAAGGGACAGTGACATCAAGAAATTAAACCCTAGGGGCGTCTGGGTGGCTCAGTGGGTTAAAGCCTCTGCCTTCGGCTTGGGTCATGATCCCAGGATCCTGGGATCAAGCCCCACATCAGGCTCCCTGCTCAGAAGGGAGCCTATGTGCTCCTTTCTCTCTCTCTCTCTGCCTGCCTCTGCCTACTTGTGATCTCTGTCAAATAAATAAATAAAATCTTAAAAAAAAAAAAGAAAGAAATTAAACCCTAATACTGCCTGATGTTCTCCTTCTACATCACATGTTTTCTCAGTGTAGAAAAAAAACACATCTTTATAGCTAAATCTAAAACAGTTCCACAAAGCAGGAGGTAGAATCATCTGAAAGGAGAAATACTTTCTGCACAGGAAAAATTGTTGGTAGTTTCCCTTCATTACAGCACAGAAGGGAAGCCTCAAGGACAGACTCAAAATTACATCGGCCTCCCTCGAGGAAAGTCATGAGTTTACAAAATTTCCTCGTTTCATTCCCTGCCATCTGAACAGTAAAACCCTAAAAGCAGACAGTCAAGAAGTGTAAAGAGGGAACTCAGCATTGCTGCTAGAAAACATGTTGTCACTCTCCACTGAAGTTCTACTACACCTTGGATCTGAGATTATCTAGTCCTCCTGAGATTGCATTTGCCCAATAAGCCAACTTAGAATAATCAGTACATACAGTGGCTAACCTGGGTTTAAAACACAGTCTATTTTTAAAAATCAGGTGTCTCGGGGCACATGGGCAGCTCAGTTAGCGTCCAACTCTTGATTTCAGCTCAGGTCATGATCCCAGGTGGTGAGACCCGGCCCCAGGTCGGGCTCCACGATGGATGTGAAACCTGCTTAAGGTGCTCTCTCTCTCCATCTCCCCCCCCTCCCCAAAATCAGGTATTTCAATGCCTCAAGAAAACAAGGTAGTATGTGTAAAATCGTCAGTAGAATTTTAAAGAAAATAAACAACTCCCTTCACATAAGACTATGGTACATTAACAGAAAAGGGAGGTGCAGAAATGGAACATCGGGTGAACCAGCAGAGACAAACTAAAGCTACAGATAAATTACGTGTTTGCTTTGCCACTTGCCACCCAGGTACCTTAAGTATGAACTCTATCACTACCATTTCATAGATTATGAAGACTGACTTCTGCAAAGTTCTGTGAGACTCGCCAAATCACTTAAATGAGCTCACAGTGAGCCACCCGTCCCTCAAAGATTACTAATCCTGTTTACACAAAGATTATCACAGTTATGACAAGAGAAACCAAGCTTCCACACTTTTTTCAAGTCTGAAATTTCTTGTCAACGGCAACATTAATAGACTCCACCAATTACAAATGCGTTAGAAAACAAGCTTCACCTTGCTTCCTCCTTAACTCTGTGCTAACCAGCAGTCATCCTTCCCCAAATTTCTAACTGCAGGTAACCAAAGATCTTTCACCAGTGCTTTCTTCCAAGAGTTTATGGTTATTTTCATAACAAACTGTTATGAAACTTCTAAAGAAAATGGAAAACTTATGGTGAGCATTCTATAATGTACATATTTGTGGAATCACTATTCTGCACACTTGACACTAAAGATAACATTGTGGGTCAACGATAGGTCATTTTTAAAAAGTGTGAAAAAGAATTCTTTCCGGGAGTAGGGGAGAGTGGAGGGGATGCGGTAACCTCCACCAAATAAGTTTAATCTGTAAAAATTTAAACCACTCCGTTAACTCAGTTAACAGATACTGAAGGAAAAAGGGAAACAGGGCCTAGTTACTTCACCTCTGGGATAATTGATTAGTTCTCCAAATTATGATTAAACTCCCGAATGCCGCACTAGGCTGCATTTGTCCCTCGTGCCACTTTTCCCATTCAGTGGCCTCTGGATCTTGGGAGATGGCAGACCAGAATTCTCGCAAAACCCTAGCTGTGAACTTTACACCGGGAGGGTGACACGCAAATGCTGAGCTCTCCAACAAGTGAGTGGTTAGCAAAGAACTCCTTCAGGTAGCTTTGCCAGACAAGTGTCAGGCGGAGGACGTGCTGTTTGGCAAAGGCGCTTCAGTCGGCCAAGGGACTCAAGAGCGCAGAAGGCAAAGGGACCCCCAAGCCGGCGGGGGCCTCCGCTCCCGGGAGGGACCGGCGCCCAGGCTGCGGCCTCCTGTCTTCATTTTGAAGCACTACAGGGCTCGACTCTGCTGCTTGCTCTGAGGAGCTATTTTCGCCCACAGCCAAAATCAGCAACAGCAAATTACACTGCAAACAATGGAGAGGGCGCCGGCTCGGCACGGCTGGGAACTCCCGGGCTGCAAGCGCGAAGGCTGACTTTTCGCTCGGGCAGAGCCCGGGCAGCCGCCGCGCGACACCGGGAAGCCGGTGCGCCGCCGCCCCGCGCTCGAAAGCCCGAGGGCTGGGGAGGCGCGGGCAGCACGGGAGGTCGGGAGGGCGAGCGTGCCGTCCCACCCGGGCCGCGGCCGGCGGGCTTCCCTCGCGTTCCGGTACCGCGCGGCGGGCGCTCCCTGGCGGAGGGTGGCGGAGCGCGGGCCGTCGGGGACACCGGGCGCGCGGGTCCGGCGGGCGCGCCGCGAGCCGGCGGCGGCGGAGGGCGGGGTCCGGCGGGCCGGGCTCCGCTCGGCCCCCACCCCCGACCTGGGCTCCGGCGCCCCCCATTCCCAGCCCCCGCGGCGCGGACCGGTGGCAGCCGGGGAGGGAGGGAGGCAGGCGGCGAGAGGCGGGGAGCGAGAGTTGGCGAACACCGGAGCCAAAGCCCCCCCGGCCTCGCCCCTCGGCCCGGCGCCCCACCGCCGCCCCGCCCGCGCCTCTCACCCGGCTCTTGCAGCGGTGGTGCCGGCCCGGGTCGGAGTAGGTCCGGTCCACGGTGAGCGCCGTGTCGCTGCCCGGCATGTCGGCGCTCGCACCGGCAACTTTCCCGTCTCCTCCGGCCGCCGCGCCGCGAGCAGCCGACCGTGCTCAGGCTCGCTCTGGGAGCCGCGGCCGAGGGGGCGGCGCGGGCTGCTGCAGCTGTTGCCGACACCCGCGCTGCTGCCCTGCGCCGCCGCCGCCGCCGTTGCTGGGGGTGGGGGTGGGGACCGGGGTGGGGGAGGCGGGGCAGGGACGCCAGAATCTCCTCCCCCTTCCCCTCTCCCCGCCTCTCCGTGCCCGCCCCCGCGCCGGGGCCCAAGACCCTGCCCCAGGTGCAACTTCTCTCCCTCCCTCCCTTGCTGAAACTTGAATCCGCACTCTCCCACGCTGGCTTCGTTTTCCTCAAAATTTGACTGACATCTACTGTATTTGTGAACTTATTTGTATGTTTATGATATAAGATGAATTTTTGGCAAGGTGTTGGGGCTTGCCTTAAATGCTTTCTTTTATGCTATTTTGTTTATTCAACATGCACTTCTTGGGCATCCACTATGGGCCACACCCTGGGGCGGGGACCAGAGTTTTTTTGGTTTTTGTTTGTTTTAAAGCCCGTGTTTTTCTTACGATCCTGCTGAGCACAGAGCCCATTTCCATCTAAACAAAGGTCTATGGAGTTATGTATTTAAATTTTGTATATCTGACTCACTTTTACATGATTCCTACTTGGAAGTCAATATATATTGTTCTATTTTAGAATTCTCTATTTCCAATGAACAGTCCCTGCCCACAAGTAATCTGGGATCTAGGGGCTCAGTGGGTTGAGCATGTCCGACTGAGGTCATGATCTCAGGGTTGTGAGATCAAGCCCCCCACTGGGGCTACAGACTAGGTGTGGAGCCTGTTTAGGATTCTCTCCCTTTCCCTCTGCTCCTCCTATCCTCCCCACTCCCACCTCAAAAAAAATTTTTTTGTATTCTACAAAACAAAGGACTGGTGAACGATTAAATATGGTACCTGAGCCAAAATTCAGAACACCTCATCTGGTTATGAAGGGTGTACTAGTGGGATACCGAGTTAAAATACTGTTGTTGAAAAAAAAATACTGTAGTTGCAGCTGCTCCAAAAAGAACTGGAGTTAGAGGGCCAGGTAACAAGCCTAGAAGGAAGGGAGCATATGATTCTCCTCTTCAAAAGGGGGCGTGGGTCCTCGCAGGCAGAAGAAAAATACTGAGCATAAAACCAAAGGTCCTTTTCCGGTTTCCGAAAACTTCTCGGCACCAGTTTAGAGGGTGTCTTCAGGAACAGGAGGACACGAGAGGAAAAGTAGGTGGAGACCACGTGCTGCCTGGCTCTGCTTTCCGGAAGAGGGAGTTCAGCCTTATTCTGTGGGTGCTGGGCAGCTCCTGGAGGTTTCTAAATGGGGGAAATGACAATCTGAGGATGGAAGCTGGAGGACATTTATCTGATAGCCATGTGAAACACTGATTAAAGATGTGTAAAGGACATCGGTTAGAGAACCACCTAAATGTCCTTCCAGAGACTGAATAAGTAAAATATGATCCATCCATTCAGTAGATGATTAAGTAACTGTAAGAGAATGAAGCAGCTCTTTATGGCTACGGAGATAGCTCTAACACACATGGTTAAGAGAAAAAAGTCATGTGCAGAGTAACACATACAGTATCCCACCATTGATGTAAAAACAGAATATATGTATCTGTTTGACATATGCATAGCATATTTTTCAGAGAGGATAAACAAGAAATGAGGGAAACAGACAAGAGACTACTGGCAGGAGGGGCCACATACTAGGTGCTTCCATTTATACCTGTCAGTGGATGAACAAATGATTCCCATGAGCAGCCCTCCGGAGCTCAAGCCTGACTCTTGGGGAGGGGAGTCACAATCATAAGTGAGCAAGCAGTAAGAGCCATTCAGATAAGGTCAGAGAAAGCCGCTGACCATGCAGAAATTCCCTAGGGATTCCCAGACGCAACTAAAAGTACCATAAAGGAGTGGGTGTCCCCACAGAGCCAAAGAAAAGCTACTGGACTGTAAAGATAGGTGTCTATGTTCATCTAAAAAACATGGGCTCCACTGAGACTGGGGAAGATTCTGACTGGAGCAGATCCCAACAGACAGACTTGAATATCAAAGGAGAACAGAACAGTTGCTGCAGGTACGTGGACCAAACTGTTCATGTGTTATTGTATTTAAACCTGAGTTGGGGGTGCCTGGCTCACTTAATCAGTAGAGCATGTAACTCTTAATCTTGGGGTTAAGTTTGAGCCCCATGTCAGGTAGAGAGATTAGTTTAAAATAAAATCTTCTTAAAAATTCCTGGGTGGCTCAGTTGGTTAAGCGACTGCCTTTGGCTCAGGTCATGATCCCGGAGTCCCAGGATAGAGTCCCACATCGGGCTCCCTGCTTGACAGGAATCTGCTTCTCCCGCTGACCTCTCATTCTCTCTCTCTCTCTCAAATAAATAAAATATTTAAAAAAGAAAAAAGAGAAAAAAAAAGAAATGGAATCCACATGCCTGCCTAGGTAGCTAGAAGAAAGGAATGGGAAATTTATTTTTCACTCTATATGCTTTTTAAACTTGAATGCTTTAGTTGTGTGCATATATTAACTATTCAGAAAGTAAAATTAAAAAGTATTTTTAAATAAAGGTAACCTTATTAAAATTTTAGAAGAAATAGAAAACTCCATACAGTCCTAACACCATTCGAGAAATGAAACCAATAGTTTAAAACACCCCTGGACATGCCGCCACCTTCCCAACCCCCAGGAGAAGACACAACTACACTAGGTGCAAAGATTTTTTCAGGCAAGCCCTTCCAAAGCAGAAAAGAGAGAGATTGAGTGTGTGTGTGTGTGTGTGTGTGTGTGTGTGAATTTAGCTAGGGTGGCCAGAGAAGGCCTCGAGGATAAGGTGACATATGAGCAGCGACCTGAGAATTAAGGGAGCCAGTTATGTAAATAAATGAAAATTTCAGACAGAAGAAACAGCAAGTACAAAGGCCCTAAAGCAGGAACATTTTGGGAGTGTTCCCCCCAAAAAAGGCAGGGAGGCTGGTATTCACTGGAAAGAGAGTAGATGAAGTCAGAGACATTTTGGAGGTCTGATAATACAGGAAAATTATTTAGGCCATTTTAAGAATTTTGACTTTAATTCTGAGGTACACAAGAAGATTTAGATAACTTTAAACCGAGTAGTAGAGTGACATGCTCTGCCTTTTCACTTGGGGAAAAAAAAATAATCCCTACCTCACAGCATACACAAAAATCAACACCGGATACATTAAAGACCTGAAGTAGAAAAAACACAGCTTTTAAAACTACCAGAAGAAAATGGGATAATATCACTCTGCTCTTAAGTCCTCAGAAGTAAGTCAAAAAGCGCATAAGCCATAAAGAGGTGACTACATTAAAATTTTTAAACTTTGATTTATGAAAAGAAATAATAATAAAATAAAGATAAGCGACAAACAGAACTCAAGTTGAGAGAATCAGTAAGGATGAATTTCACAATTATTAAGAAACAAACAAAAAGAAACCAAGCTGCGTGAAAGTACATGAAGATTCCATTTGTGTCAAGTTAAAAATAAATGAAGAATAAATGCCATTTTTATGAGAACAAAGATTTATGGCTGAAACTATTAAGAAGCTCAAGAGCTTGAAAAACAGAAATTTCAGGGCAGCATCTCCGGTTGGGAGATGAAGGATTCAAGGGGAGAGAGGTGAGAGATGCTGAACAGGCTCTGTTTAACAAAGGACTATTGGTACACCGGATGCATATTCATTCACACACACAGACAAGGTTTCCAAATAATTTAAAATTTTACAGGCAACAAAGACTCAAGGGACAGATGTGCTAATGGCATCCTTAATCCTGATATTTACATCACCAGTTGGGGTATCTGCTCATATAAACAAAACTAATAAAAGACTTATTTATAAGTGTTAAAGCTTAGTATAAGAGCGAGACAGTCTGTTGCTATTAAGTCATTAAGCCAACTTAATCTTACAAAGATCCATTCTGAAAATCCAACAAAATCCATCTTTGGGTCCCCCCCCATTTGTCTGATACCCATTTTTTTTTTTTTTCCCGGCCATTTAAGGCTATAACAAGTGTACTACTCAGGTGTGTTTGTATGTATATGTGTGCACATGACTTTAGAGAGGCCACACCTAAGCAAAGTCCTTCACAAACCAAGGCTGGGCTTTAGAAGGTGTGTCAGTGGGTCAATGGGTCAATATACTTTCCATTTCTATTCCCGTGTTGATGTTCTTGGTACTCTGTCCTGGAAACGCTGACCCTCAATGAGAATGATGAATTAAAACTTCATTAGGTTTACCTGAATGTCAATTGGTAGATGATGTCCTTTTTAGGTCATTTATTTCATAAACTAGTAAACCAAAAGCTGCTCTATGGGACATTCATAGAAAATAATGTTTTTTAAAGACACAAATTAAATAGCACAAAAGCAAACCTCCACCCCACAAAAAAAGAAAGAAAGCAGAGCTGATCACCGTCTGGCTCTTCTACTAGGAAGGAGAAGAGGCAGGCAGACCCTGTCTCCACCTTTGGAGGCAATGGGTAGGAGTAGCATCAGTCCCTGAGAGAGAGAGAAAACACAAATGTTTCCTGTCAAGGTAGGAATTGTCTGTTGCTTGGGGCACCTGGGTGGCTCAGTCAGTCAAGCGTCTGCCTCTGGCTCAGGTTATGATCCCAGGGTCCTGGGATCAGGCCCCACATGGGTCTCCCTGCTTGGTTGGGGAGCCAGCTTCTCCCTCTGCCTCTGCTGTTTCCCCCTGCTTATGCTCTCTGACTTTATTGCTCAAATAAATAAGTAAATAAAATCTTAAAAAAAAAAAAAAAGGAATTATCTATGCCTCTGATACCTCCCCCAAATCTCTCTGTGCCAAAAAGAAAAGAAACAAAAAGAAAAAAAAAAATCACACTTCAAAAGTCACAAAAGCAGGCATGTCAATAAGGAATGCAAAGGTACAAAATCTAGGTTGTAAAACAAGAATTTACTTCCAGAGCATAAGCAGCCCGGTAAGCAGCAAAGGCTAGTAAGCACCAAAGGAGTAGACTGGGGCGTCTGAGCTGCAAGAGTTTGAAGTTTGGAACAAGAGAGGCTTTATAATAAAGAGGGAGGATTACACTTGACTTCCGCAGTATTTGTTGGTTTGCCTGCTCAGCATGCAGTCCTTTATTCTCAACAATAGTGGCTGGATTTTTCTTTTGGACTCTGATAGCCACCCTCGGGAAGTGGTTCAGGTAAGGCAGACCCCAGCCCCGTTCTGCCTCCAGGGAGAGGCACTCCATGGCCTGGGCCAATGTGAGGGCATCGCCAAGGCTTGTGCCCAGGCAAGCACCTGACCCAGTGGGAGTCCATCGGAGTCACCCCTGAGGCTTCTCACCACCGTTGGGGGAAAAGCTGTGCCCTTGCCAGGCCCTCCTGAGCTGGTGCCACGTAAGCCAGCTGCGGTGGTGGGCCTCCTCACCACCTTACACAGACAGCCCCCAAGAAGAAAGCAGAGCCATGAAAGGAGAAAGATTCAGTACTGAGTTACAGAGGACTAGATCCAGCTCTGCCCATTATCTGGTCCTGCAGGACAAATCACCCGGAAGAGTATCAGCTGACAACAGCTCCCATTCATTTGCTGGGGATTCTGCCATCTGATCAGCCTCCCAGGGGAGTGGCTTTTGTGGGCTCCCCGTGAGGCTGCCTGGGGCTAGAGCACAGGATGGCTTCATTCATTCCAGGGGGTAGCTGGAATGCCTGGCACTGGGCCAGGTCTCTGTGGCTATATTTTTTATATTTTATATTTTGTAGTCACGTGTTTTCCAGGGTTCCCCTCTCTCCATCAGAGTGGCTGGAGCTTCTTCATGTGGTGACTGGCTTCCAGACAGCAAGAACAAACACAGCCAAGCCTCCTCTAAGGCCCAGCCTGGCACTGGCAGGTGTCCCTTCTGTCACACCATATTGGTTAAAATGAGTCAAAAGTCCAGCCTCCAGAGGTCCGGGTGGCTCACTCGGTTAAGTGTCTGTGGGTTGGTCTCAGTTCAGGTTGTGATCGCAGGGTCATGAGATCGAGCCCCACATCTGTCTCCAAGCTGGGCATGGAGTCTGCTTAAGATTCTCCCTCTCTTGGGCTGCCTGGATGGCTCAGTGGGTTAAGCCTCTGCCTTCGGCTCAGGTCATGATCTCAGGGTCCTGGGATTGAGTCCCGAGTCGGGCTCTCTGCTGGGCAGGGAGCCTGCTTCCTCCTCCCTCCCTCTCTCTCTCTCTCTCTTTCTCTCTCTCTCTGCTTGCCTCTCTGCCTACTTGTGATCTCTGTCAAATAAATAAAATCTTAAAAAAAAAAAGATTCTCCCTCTCTCCCTCTAGGCCCCTCCCTCCTCATGCTGGCAAGCTTTCAAAAAACAAACAAACAAACAAACAACAATAACAACACAAAGTCCAGCCAGCTCAGGAGAAGAAACAGGATCCACCTCTAGATAGAAGGAATGGTGTGTACAGACAGACGTGGGAGAAGTTGCTGGCTACCCCCAGGGCGACAGATCACCACACCAGTCGTGACCAGACCCCCTTCCCAGTTATATGAAGACATGCATTGCTCTTCTTGCTTAAGCCAGTTTCAAGAATCCTGACTAACACAGCGTATGATGCTGGCTGTGAGTAGAAAGAAGACAAACAGAAGGGTGGCATTCAAGAGAAGGCAATGAGCATGGCCAGCATGAATGGAGGAGAGTGAGAAGGAACCCCAGTGAGGGCAGAGTTTCATCAGGTCACTAGCTGGACAGCCTTCCTGGGTCAGTCCATGCCAGGTGACCTCGTGGACTATTAGTCTGTATTTCTCATTTTAACACAGAAGTTATAATATCATGTCACGTCAATATTTCATGTGAAAATTTGTGCACTCCCCCTCCCCAACCGCTAGATTACAGGTTATCAGAAGGAAAGGACTCTGTGTCTTAGATAAACGTGTTTCCTGATGGTCCCTAACATTAGTATCGTGTGTGTGGTATGTACATGCTGGATGACGGATGAACTCAATGTTTATTAAATGTCTACCTATTTTCCAAACACTGGGGTTTAAAAAATGAGTAACACATACGCAAAAGGTAGCTTCTGCCCTCAAGGGGTTGGAATGAATAAAATACAAGAATGAAATTTGCTGAATAATGACTGTTACCCATTTACAGGTACTGACTAGTTACTGAAATTTGTGAATTCTCCAGTGACTTACTGAGTGCTGATGATGTGACCGGCTCTTCTGTGCTTGGTGCTGGAGATACAACAATGAGTAAGACATGGTGCAATTCCTGAAACCATCTAAACAGGGAGACAGACACTCAAAAAAAAAAAAAAAAAAAAAAGTTGCTTGGATGTAAAAGTAGCTATATCCCTGGTTCAATAGGAGGGCAAAGGCAGACAGTGGCTGTCTATAAATCTCATGTCCTTATGTGCTCCACGCTTTACCATGTCATTATAACAGGAAGAAGGAAACAGACATAAAACAAGTCTGACTTTAAAAAGGATAAAAATGTAAGCCTTGTACAAAGTAAAGGAAAATGTATTTCCCTTCCTATTCTATTTTGATTTAATAGTAGAAGAAAGTGTTCCCTCTGGGAGAAATGTTCATAAGACAAAAAGTACAGTAAGCTTTTTAATTTTTTTTCCCCCTGAGGATTTAAGGACAGAGAGAAAAGAAAAGAATAAATCAGTATTTAAAAATTTATACAACTAGCTTCAGGTGAATGCATGCTGATCTCATATATATATATATATATATATATATATATATAGACACACATATATAGTCATATGTATATATGTACATATTTATGTTGAGGATCAGAAGCTTCTAGGCCTGATGCATTTCCAACTGGAAGTGACCACTCTTTTTCTTTTATTTTAAAAAGATTTTGTCCTTGGGGCACCTGCGTGGCTCAGTCAGTTAAGCCTTTGGCTCAGGTCACGATCTCCAGGTCCTGGGATCCAGCCCTGTGTGAGGCTCTGGGCATAGGAGGGGGCATCTGCTTGAGATTTTCTCCCTCTCCCTCTCCTCCTCCCCTCAATTGCCTGCACATGCTCTCTCTCTCTCTCTCTCTCTAAAAGAAATAAACATTTAAAAAATAAAATTTTAAAAATAAAAATCTATTTTCAATTTAGGTACAATTATGGTAAATTTCACAGGGAAAACTTGGGATTTTGGAGGGAGGAACAAGTAGGAAGAGGTGGTAGAGGGACTTTTTCCTCCAGAGCAATCCCCTATGGAACAGTGTTCTTCTTGGTTTGGGTCCCCTGTTACATCACAGGAGGGGAGCAGCTGCAGAAACTGAGGGGCAAAGCAGAGACTGCCAGAGATTGATGTGACCACCAATGTTGGAACCTGGCCAGAGCATATACTGGGTCTGAAGCTCAAGTCCACTATGAAGAACTTGAGATCCAAGGGCAGTGTCTTTTATCCTTGATCACCACTACATTGGCACAAAGCATTGATTTTTTTTTTTTTAAGATTTTGTCCATTTATTTGACAGACAGAGATCACAAGTAGGCAGAGAGGCAGGCAGAGAGAGGGGGAAGCAGGTTCCCTGCTGAGTAGAGAGCCTGATGTGGGGCTTGATCCCAGAACCCTGAGATCACGACCTGAGTCAAAGGCAGAGGCTTTAATTCACTGAGCCACCCAGGAGCTCCCAAAGCAGTAATTCTATTAGGTTTTTGTTGAATAAATGGCGATTCAGTCCTGGCTTGGCTGGAAGAATATATTATAGCTCACAGATTTGGTTCAGGTTCATTTCATACCGAGTTGTTTACTGAAAATGTACATTGTAAGCTGAGTAGGGAATTCCACAAATTTGGGTGCTTCGTTCTGTTGCGGGTTCCCATATTGGTCTGAGTCTTCGTTTTTGATCACGTACACACAGATTATAACATGACGTCTCTGTCATTTCTAACCTCTGGACCCTACCATTCATTAGGGAAGGGTTTCACCATCTGACTGCATAGGATTCTCGGCTGTCTGCCACTGCAGTTTTCCAGAGGTCCACAACAATGACAAAATGCCTTCCTTTGCACGAGGCACACAGTGTTCCATTCAGCTAAGTCATTCACTGGAGTCATGATGCTGACGGTTCCCCCTTCACCTGACCTCAGGGGAAGTGGCTCTCCGGAGATCTCCACTCCAGCCTATGCACGCGTGGCCCAGGGGAATTTTCTCATTAGGCACACACTGAGTCTGAAGGATGAAGTAGCTATAAGTCAGGAACACACTGTCCAGAGAATTCACTTTGTGTCTCATCAGTTCCCTTTGCAAGATAAGGATGGTGGGAGGTGAAGCGGCCAGAGAAATCCCATGTGACATCTAGAAACAGCCGGTGTCACAGTTCCATCAAAAAAGGAAGCTGCTTTGCTGACACCTTGGTGGCCACTTCAGTCCACACTCACTTCTCCCTCCCTTCGATACTGCCAGTGTTTGCGGCTTGTATCACTCACATACACACAAAGTGTCAACGATCCTGCCCTGTTACAGCGGGGCGCTAGGGTACAGGGGACACGCCTGGATTCTCATCTCGGGCTGACAGCTCCCAGCTACAAAGCCTTGGTTCTCTCCTTCAGAAGCTGAAGGCGACCAGAAGCCCCCTTGTGGGAGTGCTGAGACTTAGAGGAGCTCATCAGCAAAAACACTTCCAAACAGGAGCTCGATAAGTGTCTGAGGAGAACAAAACGGAACCTAAAATCCGTCTTCATGTGTAATCTTTTTCTCCTTACCGTTAAGACGTCAAGGATTTATACTGTTATCCTGGAAAAGGCTGCTTTCTAATTCCACACCTTGTTAACCTTGTTATCACAAATTTTGGTAACGGAACCAGGGAGAAAGTTCTGGGCCCTGACTTTGACGTCTTCTCTCCGGCTTCGGCAGCTGGAATCCGCTGTTGCTGCCACCCAGGGAATGCAAAGCAGCAGGACCTAAAGGCCAACTTCCTCCCTTTACACTAATCTTCAATTCCCTTCATCCCCAAGGCAAGTGTTCCCACAGTTTCTTTTTACCTGTAAACTGTGACCAAATAACTCCACTCTAGAAACCTACCCTAAAGAGGGGAACCTGGGTGGCTCAGTCAGTTCAGCATCGGACTCTTGATTTGGGCTGAGGTGGAGGCCTACATGGGGCTGTGTGCCCAGGAGGGCGTCTGCTTGGGATTCTCTCCCTCTTCCTCTGCCCCTGCCCCTGCTCGCTCTCTCTCTCAAATATATAATTAAAAAAAAAAAAAAAAGCTACCCTAAAGAAGTAATACAGGAAAAATTTTATAGACAAAGACTGTCCATCACCGTGTTTCATCATTCTGGGAAGTGTGAAACAATCTAAAGGACTGTTTATGAAACATTCATTCATGCAAATTAAGGAGCTGATTATATACATTATGAGACATACAAAAAATACAGTACATATATTGCAAATATACTTATAATTTATAATCATAAAGGGAAATGTTTACACAATGATATTATACCCCCCAAAAAGCAGACTGACAAAAATTAAAAAGCACTGCAACACTCAGTGCTGGCAATGATCTGGACTAAACAGATATTCTCACACTTTGGAGGCAAGAACATAAGCGGATACAACCCCGTGGAAAAACAATTTGGCACTGTCTCCTCAAGTTGAAGCTATGCGTGTCCTACGGCCCAGCCATTCCACTCTTCAGTATATATCCTAGAGGACACAAGGCTCCAAAACAAGGATGTTCATCACAGTAATAGTCCCCATCTGGACACAACTCAATTGTCGTCAACAGCAGAATGGATAAATAAATTGTAGTACAGTTATTTCCCAATTAACATTAGTAGTAGTCTGCTGAAGATCACATGCTCTGCATAAAAATGCTTACCAGAGCTCTTTCCCCATTATCTTAATTCATTTTACAAAGTAGGGTTTTTCACAATCTCATATGACTGACAGAGCCTAACAGAATATCTAATATGAAGAATCACAAATGTTGACACTTTCTGCCCCACCTCACCCCCTCCCCCACTCAAATGTTCAGGGCAAATGACCAAGAGAAGCCCACACTCTGCTTCATAAGAATGAGACAACTATCGATCATTATCCATACTTTTGTGTCTCCCGACAGGATCTCTTGTGTCTCCCGACAGGATCTCTAAAGCATCTTGTATGGAGTGAGCAGTGATAATAGCTATTATGTATTTAACCTACTCTATCCATATCAGGAACTTAATGTATCAGCTCTGAGTTACTGCCAAACCCCTCGCCCGCCACAGCACCTATGATGGTAAGTGCTATCATGTTCCCATTTAACTGAGCAGCAATCAGAACCTCTGAATAGATGATGTGATTTGACTGACGGTCCTCAGCTAGTATATGGCAAAAGGAGAGTCTGAATTCCAGGCTTATCTGACTCCAAAATTCATTTACGAGGTGTGCGTCCTTGGATGACTTATTTGACCTTTCTAGGCTTCAGTCTCCTCCCCTGCAGAATGGGGGTAATTGTAAATTGGATCGGTTAAACAAAAACTCTGTCTTAACCAAAGGCCTATGCTGGCACTGCCGAAAATACGAATGGGAAAGAACTTCATTGCGTCTGGAAACCCCGGTTCCACATCTCCTCACCTAACATTGAACTGATACGAATCTGACTTGCCCCATCTGCTCGACCTATATTCCTACTCGATCTTTTCCTGCTTCTCCCAACCAGTTGAAGAAACATCCAGCACTCCTGATAACCCCACGAAGATGATCTCTATATTCTAAGCCCTCTTGTTTCCTGTTCTTTGCCTGAAGAAAGAAAACAAACAGGGCTTTTGAATTCAAAATGACATCATTATGACTTTATCCCCTATCTGAAGGCTCCTTGTCTTTTTTTTTTTTAATCATTTCCAGATTTTCACTTTTGCATTTCAAGATTCACGAAATGAGAAATCAATTCTTACATCTTTTTGGACGGGAAGGTTCTATTTCTTAGAAGTATTTAGAAGTACTCACCATCCTAGCTGACAGTTTCGAAAGGTATTGTTCTATTATGTCTCATTGCTTCATCCCAGATCAGCTGTGACTGATACACTCCCAGTTAATATTTCTGACATTCCATTGATTTTTTTCCTCCCATTACGGAATGTCTTTCACAAAAGGAGGAAAGTGCCATACCAGAGACCAGATTTGAAGTATCTAATATAGTCTCATGGCGTACGCACTGTACCCAGCAGCAGGCACGCCCGCTGTCACACACACAAGCGTGCACTTAACACACATATATACAGGAATCATTAGAAGTTACCAGCAATACAGCATGTAGATTTTTCAAAACATTAGCAAGGTTTGCTCATCTGGAGTTAAAAACAACGATATCCCTTTCAACTGCTAAAAGGACACACGGAGGTAATAAGCTGAAAAACAAACAGACAAAAGATCTGAGAAGAGACCAAATAGCTTACAGAGCTCAATTTTGAGTTTCTGCTCCATCAAAAGAGGCAGAAAATCCATAAATTTCACTGTAGCTCCCAACACTTCCAACTGCAGAACTATTCTCTAGACAGCGCTCTGCTGAGAGAGGAGGCTCTTCCCATTCTTGATTACTTCCATCTGATCCATTTGCAAATGAAATTGCATTTTTTTAAATTCTTTTTTTAAAGGTTTTATTTTTTTGACAGAAAGAGAGAGCACAAGCAGGGGGAGCTACAGGCAGAGGGAGAGGGAGAAGCAGGCTCCGCACTGAGCAGGGAGCCCCGTGCAGGGCTCGATCCCAGGACCCTGGGATCATGACCTGAGCTGAAGGCAGACGCTTAACCAATTGAACCACCCAGGTGCCCCTGAAATTGCATTTTCTTCAATCCAAAAATATCAGACTATTTTAGATATCATAAATCAGAATACATATTATCAATTAAAATACACATTTCTCATAAAACCCCAGCTTAGAAACACCTATTTTAAATGATGCCAACTTTAGGGCGCCTAGCTGGCTCAGTTGGTGGAATATGTGACTCTTGATCTTGGCTTGTGAGTTCGAGCCTTACAGTACATACGGGGATTACTTAAAAATAAAAATCTTAAAAAAAAAAAAAGACTGTGCTATAAATATATTCCCTCTTTTTTTTTTTTTAAATATTTATTTATTTGAGAGAGAGAGAGAAAGAGAGTGGAGGAAGTGGGGAGAGACTCTCAGGCCGACTCCCCACTGAGCATGGAACCCCAGCAAAGGGCTCAATCCCATGACCCCGAGATCATGACCTGAGCTAAAATCACAAGTCAGACATTTAACTGACAGAGCCCCCGAGACACCCCTATTTTCCCTCATGTAGATAACAACACTAATTATGTAAAAAAATGTAATAAATGGGGGCACCTGGGTGGCTCAGAGGGTTAAGCCTCTGCCTTCAGCTCGGGTCATGATCTCAGGGTCCTGGGATTGAGCCCCACATCAGGCTCTCTGCTCAGCGGGGAGCCTGCTTCACCCCCATCTCTCTGCCTGCCTCTCTGCCTACTTGTGATCTCTGTCTGCCAAATAAATGAATAAAATATTTTTTAAAATTGTAATGAATGATTCCCCAAAGCTGCACAGTACAGTAGACACTAGCCACATGTGGCCCACTGGCACTTAAAATGTGCTTACAGGACTGAGGAACTGATTTGTTTTTTGTTTTTTGTTTTTTGTTTTTTGTTTTTAAGTAGGCTTTGCGCCCAGCATGGGGCTTGAGCTCAGAACCCTAAGATCAAGAGTCTGTGTTCTACCAACTAAGCTAGCCAGGCACCTATTGACAGTCTAATTTATATTAAATAAATGGCATTTTTTCTCCCAAATTCCTTCCTCCCTACTGGACTGTGATCTTTTTAAAACAAAAGACTACCTTGCTTATTTTAAAAATCCATCATAGCCCAGAACAGCTCTTGCAATGGAAATCCTTCCAAAAATATCCGAGGCTTGAATATAGTGTATGCTAGTGTTTTTTTTTTTTTTTAACTCATTAAGAAAAAAAAAAGAAAGCCCAAAACTAATATTGAGGTATTACATGCTCATGGAGGGGAAGATGCAGTATTGAGAGGATATCAATCTTCCCTAAATCAACTGATAAATGAAACAGAACCCAATCAAAAAGGGTTTTTCCTAAACTTGACAAGTTTATTTTAAAATTCAGTGGAAGAAAACATGTAACTTTGGGGGTAAAATCTGGTGAGTGAGGGTAAGCTGAGCAAGTTCTCTTTTCCAGATAACAAAACATTTTACAAGCAGTAATCCTCCAGGGAGCATGACTGAGAACAGGCATTAGACCAATAAGTAGAAAGCTCAGAAGGAGACCCATGCACATTTGGAAGCATGATCTGTGACAGAGGCGGTGTTATCAATCACTGAGACAAGGAAAAAGTGGTAGTTCAAGCGGAAAAAAGTAAAACCAAGTAGCTCCCTACCTCACACCAAAATTAAAAATTTAGGTGCAATTCACCTCTGAAAAGTACATCATATTTTCTCTTACTGATGATTCAGTGAGAATTCCAGGTAGACGATGCAATCCATGAATGACACAGTTTTACCCAACAGAAATAAGAAGAACAGAAATGATAGTTTCTAAGAACTTATTTTAAAGATGCCCACATAACAGGGTACATAAAACACTTTTTTTTTTTCCCTTCTTCAATGCACTGAATCAAGCCAAAAGTCACCGGGGCTTTATGAAGGTCAGAATTTTAGAACTGAGGTGGAGGCCAATAAATCCATGGAGAGACTCAGTTACTGTACAAAGGACTTCTAAAGACTTCTTTGAAGATAACTCCATAAAGCTAAAACCCAAATCCAGCTGAACAGTGACAGTGCTATCAAACGGCTCACGTGGACGCACCTCCTCCTGGTTGTTGCTATCGGGGGAGGCAGGGCTGGGCCTTCCCCTCACTCCTCTATAGCCCCGAGTCAGTCACCAGCAAGGTAAGCCTGCACACGGACCCCTGGAGCCTCGGCTGGGCCCGCAGACAGTGCTCTTGGGATGTACCGGGTTTGCTTGCCCTTCTGCAATCCTGAGTCAAGGGTGAAATTTCTCCTCTGACTTCTGGGAAGGCCACAGACCCAAGACTGGGCTTTGGTAGAAAAGAATGTTTCTTTCTTTCTTTCTTTTTTTAAGATGTTATTTATCTGACAGACAGAGATCACATGTAAGCAGAGAGGCAGGCAGAGAGGGGAAAGCAGGCTCCCCGCTGAGCAGAGAGCCCGATGCGGGGCTCGATCCCAGGACCCTGAGATCACGACCCGAGCTGAAGGCAGAGGCTTACCCCATGGAGCCACCCAGGCGCCCCAGAAAAGAATATTACAAACGTGTTCCCTATAGTGTATGTTTCAGATGGTCTTGCAAGCGGGCGTGGGTCCTGCTTGGGCTCTGTGTCGCCACCTTCTAGATCCCGTATCTTGGACTCTCCTGTTTGATCCAGTGGCTGTCTCAAACTACAGATGTGACACAGCTGTGACCATGTGTATGAGTCCGCTACAGGGGCCATCACGAACTGTCACAGGTTGAAGGGCTGAAATCCCAGAAATTCCTTTCCTCACAGCTCCCCGGGCTGGACATCCAGGAGGAAGGGGCCAGAGGGGCCGGTCTCCTCTGAGGCCTCCCTCTTTGGTGTGCCACCGCTCTCCTCATGTATGCCCCTGGGTCTGCTGGGCTCAAACTGCCTCTTCACAGGAAGACACCAGCCAGACTGGGTGACACCCAACCTGATGGCCTTGTTTTAACTTAATCGCGGGGCTGAAAGCCCCATCTCCAAATATGGTCACAATGGAGGAGCAGCTTCGATGTGCGAATGTTAGAGGAACGCAACTCAGCCCGTCCGCCCTGTATGAGATGATGAGTCCGACAAGCCCATGCAAGCGGCCATGCTGGGGGCTGAGGAGGCGCCGCTGCTGGGGGGCGGAGCGAGCGGATCTCTAACCCCACAGAGAAACACCACATCCCCGGGGAAAATGAACCCCTGATCTCTCTTGCTGAGCACGGTCCCTGTTGATTAGGTAGTCTCTTGAACTCCTGCTTTAATTTCACACAGAGAGACAGTTACATAAAGAACTGCACCAAAAGAGATCCCTAGAGGGGTAATGATCCTTTAAATGTCTTTAACAGCTCCTGCAAAAGATCTCATCTTTTCTCCTCCTGAGTAGCTGCGGCTCTCAATAGGCCATCCCTCTGCGCAAAACATATGTGCAGGGCCTGGTGGTAAATGGGCAGAAAGTGAGAGCATGGGGAGAGGAACAGAACCCACGGGAGGAAAGAGAAATCGGGAAGTAGGGATCTTAAGGCGAGAAGTTCAGTAAGAAAAACAGACACTATTGAAAGGTAAGAACAAATTGCCGTGGTTCTCTGAGTGAAACACAGGAGAGGACTGAGAAAAAAAGATAATGGAAAGGAAAACGAGTCTTTATCAGACTCAGTGATTCTATTTTGAAATGGGATGTAATCCTACTGAAGAGGACTTGGGACACCAGAAAGCCTAGAGTTATGGGCCGGGGTTGGGGGTGGGGGTCTGCCACAGCAGCTGGGCAGCAGGAGAAAGTTCTGCCCCTGCCAGGTCAAATGAGGAGTGGGCTTTTCAGGCCAAATAAGCAGTATCCTGAAGACGTGAGCCTGAGATGAGCAAAGAACTCTACACTCCCAGGCTCTAGGGTTAAGAAGTCTATACGATGCCTAAAAAAAGGTATCTAACCAGCTGTGGCCCAAGATGGGATTTTATAATTACATATTGATTCATATCGGATTTCTTGGTCTACTGCAGAGTATGGAATCTCGCCAGGATTACCTCCCTGCCAATTTCTAGGTAGCTTACAGCAATTTCAAAGTACCTCTGAATATACATTTTTAACAGATGGGATTATTAAATGCTTAGTGCAAACAATGATCCATAGATGTGCTACCACCCACCAGTAGACAAAGCGGATCGTCTTGTGTTCCACTCTCATTCCAATAAATATTTACACCCTTCCCTTTACTCACTGCGAGACTGCAGAAGACAGAACATCATTGCTCTTTTGAGACGAATATAAAAAACTGTCGGTGCTTTCTGGATTTTTCAATCAACGTGCTCTCAGAAGAATTTATTTAGTGTAAAGGATAAACAGTTCATGGTCTGTAGATATTTTCACTTACATATGACACTTTTTAAAAAATTAATTAATTTATTTGAGAGAGGGAGAGAGTGTGAGTGGAGGGAAGGGCAGAAGGAGAGACTCTTTCAAGCAGACTCCACACTGAGCACACGTCTGGTGTGGGGCTCGATCCCACAACCCTGAGATCATGACCTGAGCCAAAACCCAGAGCTAGACACTAAACCGACTAAGTCACTCAGGCACCCCATCTGTCATACTTCTAAGTGTGGTACCCATATTTTTTTTCCAAGTAGGAACCATATTTTAAGAACGCATTTATACTCTGAAAGCCCAGGATTGTAGAATTTTTCAGAACCTTCAAGAGTGTATAGTAACCTTTTTTTTCTATGAGGAAACTGAGGCACAGATATGTAAAATAACTTGCTAATCAGTGGGAGGGCCAGAGGAAGAGGTGGGAGAAAAGGGAGGAGAGAGACTCCACAGTTATTGTGGGCATCTCTCGGGAAGCATCCCCATCACAGTCCTAGGGCAGCGCTGCTGAGACCCACAGCGTGGGTCACTGTCACTCCGCACAACAGATTTAAACCCAAATCGATCTGATACCACACACCAGCCCTTTCCCATTTCCCTATACTTTCAAAGAAAATACATAGAACCAAGTTATATTACATTATTAAGTTCAAAGCTGTTATTTATAATGGCATTATACAAAATAGGATTTAATAGCTTCTCAAAACCTTGGGTATATTTCCTACTATTCGATCTCTGCATTATTAGTGGCTTCTATTTGGCAACATAATTGACATTTACTTAAGAAACTATGAATTCAAACATATTTAAGTGGAAATCAAGTTACATTCTGGCTGTTTGACCTTAATAAACCAGGGATAAAAAATTCCTCAATCTTCTCAGTGCTTTTATTCTGAATGCAATTGTTTGAATACAAATGCAATGCAAGGGGCACCTGGGTGGCTCAGTGGGTTAAGTCGCTGCCTTCCGCTCAGGTCATGATCTCAGGGTCCTGGGATTGAGCCCCACATGGGGCTCTCTGCTCAGCAGGGAGCCTGCTTCCTCCTCTCTCTCTGCCTACCTCTCTGCCTGCTTGTGATCTCTCTCTCTGAAATAAATAAATAAAATCTTAAAAATACACACACACACACACACAGAAACAAATGCAATGCAACAGGGGTGTCTGGCTGGCTCAGTGAGTAGGACATGGAGTCCTGATCTCAGGGTCATGAGTTCAAGCCCCCCACTGGGTGTAGAGCTTACTTAAAAAAAAGAAAGAGGGACCCCTGACTGTCTTAGTCAGAGAAGCATGCAACTCTTGATCATGTGGTTGTGAGTTTGAGCCTATGATGGGTGTAGAGATTACTTAGGAAAAAAAAAAAAAAAAAGGACAGCTGGGTGGCTCAGTCATTAAGCTTCTGCCTTCAGCTCCGGTCATGATCATAGGATCCTGGAATCGAGCCCCTCATCGAGCTCCCTGATCAGCAGGGAGTCTGTTTCTCCCTCCCACACTCCCCCTACTTGTGTTCCCTTCTCTTGCTATGTTTCTCTCTGACAAATAAATAGGTAAAACCTTAGAAGGAAACAAATAAAAAATATTAAGGAAGGAAGGGAGGGAAGGAGGAATCCCATTTTTGGCATACAGAATAAAAATTCATATTTATTTGCTCTAGTCTAACTATTTATCCACAACTAAACTTGTTGCTGAACACCAGTAAACCACCAGGGCTGATGAAACCTGATGCTTCATACCTATTGCCTCAAAGTTCTCTGAACATAAAGGTCATCCTTAAATGATCCTCAAATGATAAATGTGAATTGTATGAGCAATTAGATTGGAGTGTGACCTATTACCATCGCCATGAGAACAGCTCAAAGGGCATCTGCCATCAGTATCTGTGGGAGTCCAGTGGCACATTAGTTTTCGACAGACCAGCAAGTAACGTTCATCAGCAGACCACTTGTGTCCTGCTCACATTTAATGAATGACGTTAGAATCTCAGCAGTTTTCCCTTACTATTACTCCATTTTCTTCTGGATCACTTTAAAAATCTAAGTCTGCCCTTAAGTCACCTCAGTAGAATGGAAACTGGAAAGGGAATGAGCTGCTTTTTGTTTTTTATGTCATCACATCCACAATTAGGCAGTGTTTTTAAAAGAAAACAACCAAAAAGTTCCAGGCAAAATAACCTTATAACCTTGGGCAGTTTTGTAATCCACAATGGTATACTGACAGCCCTGGTTATTATTCTGTTTTAATCACAGATAGCCTGCTCTCTGTTGCCAAGAGTATGTTCAGCAAATCAAATCAACTTCCTTTAGCATTTTAAATCTCATCTGTACCCTGATGGAGACACACATTTCCTGAAGAAAAGGAGCCATGTCTTTAAAAAGGAAGTTGCAGTCCTTAAGCTTGAGATAAGTCTTTTCAAAAGAGAAAAAAAAACTGTTGGCAGGAGTTGAGTGCATCGTACACCAGTGGAACATGGAAACCTGTCTCTTATTTAATGGACATAGAAGACACTGGTACCCCAGCAACCAACCTCACAGAATGTATTTGCAGCTCCAAATGGCAACCTTGCTCGAGGGAGGGGGGAAGCAGGTGAGGGGTGACAGTTACTTAACTTTGGATTTGGGAGTTTGTGAAAATTCTATCTTCACTATCCCTGACTCCCTTGAACCCTCCACTAGGGAGACCACACTGAATATTGATTCAAGTCTACATTGTGAAGAACCCCATTCTGCTAGATTCGGCACATGAACACATTAGTTTACAAAGCAGCACCAAGTAAAACGAAGCCCATAAAAAAGCTGATAAAATAGTCACAGAATTACCTCAGCTCTTCTCTCTCAGTTTACCATCCCCCCAGCCAACAAATCTAATTCCATTTTTTTAAGAGGTATGGTTCCTACAACTACTGTGCCTTTCTCCTGTTAATAAAATGGATCACCAAACAATGAGAGAGATTCAGTATCAATCATCACTTGGGAAACATTTTATTTTATGAAACACCCTAAGACTTCCAGCAAAACTCAAGCAAACCAGTCAGTTGATGTTTACTGAGGACCTACTGCATGTGGGGCTCTGGCTGGGGGACACAGGGACAGCACCTTAATGACACTCTCCAGCCGGAACCAGGCTGGATAGAGCAAAGCACTGAACAGGGCAAACAGAGATTAACCCAGTAGAGGGCTCTGCGGAAGAAACACAGGGTGCCTGGGACAGAGAGAGACCTAACCAGATCTGCGGGCTAGGAAGGATTCCCACTGGGCTGGGGATGGGGATTCCCCATCTGGGACTAGGAAAGCCACCCCATTGGATGGCTCAGTGGGTTAAGCCTCTGCCTTCGGCTCAGCTCATGATCTCAGGGTCCTGGGATAGAGTCCCACATCAGGATCTCTGCTTGGCAGGGAGCCTGCTTCCCTCTTTCTCTCTGCCTGCCTCTCTGCCTACTTGTTCTCTCTCTCTCTCTGTCAAATAAATAAAATATTTTAAAAGAAAAAAAGGCTATTAAGTTGAAGCCTACAGGAAGAACAGGGTTTTTTGTTTGGTTTTTTTTTGTGGGTTTTTAAAAAGATTGTATTTATTTGACAGAGAGAGAGAGAGAGAGAGTGTGTGTGTGTGTCAGGCAGAGGGAGAGGGAGAAGGAGGCTCCCTGATGAGCAGAGAGCCTGATGTGGGGCTCGATCCCGGACCCTGGGATCATGAACCAAGCTGAAGGCAGATGCTTAACAGACTGAGCCATCCAGGCACCCCTGGGAGAACAGCTTTAAGTGGGCACAGAAGGAGCAGAGAAAGACAGCTGAGGGGAGAGTAGGGTGCAAATCTTCCTGGACCTACGATGGGGTTGCGTCCTGATAAACCCACTGTAACTTGGAAATACTGCGAAGTCGAAAATGCTCTCCATACACCTACACTACAGAACATCAGAGCTTAGCCTCGCCTACCTTCGCCGTGCTCAGAGCACTTACAGGAGCCCACAGCGGGGCAAGATCATCCCACACAAAGCCTCTCTGATAAGCAAGTGTTGACTGTCTCACGTACTGTGTTGAATACTGCACCGAAAGGGAGACCCAGAAGACCTGCAAGCGTAAGGGCTGAAGATTATGCGGCCGCTCCTGCTGCCCAGCGGCTGTCAGACTGCATGTGAGTAACCAGGGAGACCATCAAAATGCAAAATTCAAAGTATGGTTTCTAGTGAATGCATATTGCTTCCATATCATTATAAAGTCATGAAGTCAAGAGTGAAACCGTCGTTAGTTGGGGACCGCCGATCTACTTGAGAAATGGACATCTGTCCGAGTGGAGCTGGAAAGAGGAAGGGATGAAGCTAAGAGAATGCCAGTGCCGGACCACCTAGGGCCTGGTGGGCCAGATGAGGGGGGTCTACAGTTTATCACCAGGACAACTGGAAACCATGAGTGAGTTCTAAGCAGACGAGTCCCGTGATCAGACTGTTGTTACTGCTTGTGGCTGTTTTAGGTCACTCCGGCGGTAGCTGGGGTGGAACTGAAGAAAAGATAAATAAAGAAGTGAACATGCATAGGTATGACACCTACCTTCTCTTTTTTAATTAAGAGTCCCCGTTCTGCAGGGGCGTGCTCTGAGTAGTAGGATGTGTGGACAAAGCTTTATTCACAACCAGACCATTAGAAAGCTTCCTGAGGCCAAGGGAAGATGTTGGGGCAAAAGCTTTCCTCCTGCTGGAAGGCATGTTGAGTCAAGCAAATGTGAGGAGGCCACCTGTCCTTGGGTAGCACTGTTCCCCAGGGCTACAACCCCGAAGCAAACAGTCCAGATGTTCCGTGTCCCTGTTACTAACTTGAAAGGCTGCTCCACTGTGAGAAAGGCCCATCTTTACAGAAAGACATTTTTCCACTGCTCCTCCCAGAGATGAACTTTTTTGTGGAAAACACCATTTGACAACCCAAGTTGTAGCTGGAGGCGTGAGGAGATACCGAGAAGCTGGGTGGTCACGGCTCCGGCGCCCACAGGAGCTGAAGGAGGCTGGGTGTGCAGTGTTGAGAGGACACCTGAGAGCTGGCGGTGTGACAGAGACAACAGGCCTTGGGGAGTCCCTGGATGTGATGGGCTGAAGGGAGGGACGCTCTCACAGGGACTCTTGAGCGGCTAGTTGGGTGGTGGTGCCATTTACTGAGTCCCCGGACAACAGAGGAGCCATGGGGCGGGGATGAGGAGGAGCATGTGTATTGTCAAATGATGAAACTAAAGCAGTTTAGTAACAAATCTGATGCCTTTCTTGAAGGAAAAACAGTCAGTGGACTGGCGAGTACAGCACCTCACGAGCAGTGGGGCAAACTTCCCGAGAGATTTGGGGCGGGAGTGAGTTCTGTCAAAAATCAGAGGAGGCAACCTGGAAGCCGCGCATGACTGGCTGGGAGACTGGGGATTTTGTTCCAACATCCTACGTTTTAGGGTTAGGTAAGCTGGCTAAAGCTGAGTAGGAGGTTGATGACTGGTGTTATGTTTTCCTGACAATGAGGTATTTCTTAGTGCAGGACACGCTGAGGTTTAGATTTGTGATGTAGTCCCTGGGGCAGCCTCCATTTTGTGAATCCCTTTATCAGTACAACTGTGCACACTGAGGGGCCAGCAAGTACAGACGATGTAGAGAGAATGATAATGACTGGAAGTCAGATGAGGAACAGAAGAGTCCAGTATGGTGGGAGCTGTGGGCACAGAGGTGCTATCTGATACCCAGTGTGGGCTGGGTTAGGGAGCAAGGGTCTGAGACAGACCCCACGGAATGCTGGACGATTTCAACAGCCTCCTGGCTTGCTCCCTGATTCCACCCCTGCCCCCCAATAGTGTATTCTCCATCTAGAAACCCTGGTGGTTATTTTAAAATTAATGTCAGTGTTTTCCTCAAAACCCTACAATGGCCTCTAATTTCATTCAGAGTAAAGCTAACTCCTTACTGTGTCTGGAAAAGGCCACATGATCTGTCCTGCGGTTCTCCTAACCCTAGACTACTCCTCTAACCTCATCTCCACCTCTACTAGCCTCCCACTGGGCTTACTCTGCTCCAGCCGTATTGGCTTTTTGTTGTTCCTCAAATACACCAGCTACTCCCAAACTTAGCGCCTTTGCACTTGCTGCTTCCTTTGCCTAGAATGGTCTTCTTCTAGATATTCTACATGTATTACTCTCTCACTTCCCTGAAGACTCTAGTTGAGTATCAGCCAAAATGCAGAAGATATGAATAGGCATATCTTATCATGGGGGAAATGCAAATGAAAACCATAATGAGTTACCACCTCACACCTGTCAGAATGGCTAAAATCAACAGCACAAGAAACAACAGGTGTTGGTAAGGATGTGGGGAAAGAGGAACCCTTTTGTACTGTTGGTGGGAATGCAAACTGGTATAGCCACTATGGAAAACAACATGGAGTTTCACAAAAAGTTGTGAAATCCAGCGATTGCACTACTAGGTAATTACCCAAAGAATACAAACATACTAATTCAAAGACATACATGTACCCTGATACAGCAGCATTATCTACAATAGCCAAATTATGGAAATAGCCCAAGTGTCCATCAATAGATGAATGGATAAAGACACACACTCATACACACACACACGCAGAAATATTAGTCAGCCATAAAAAAAGAATGAAATCTTGCCACTTGACATGGGGGTGCCTGAGTAGCTCAGTTGATTGTCTGACTCTTGGTTTCTGCTCAGGTCACAATCTTGGAATCATTAGATCGAGCCCAGAGCCAGGCTCTGCACTCAGCATGGAGTCCGCTTCAGATTCTCTCTCCCTCTCCCTAACCCCTCTGCCTCTCCCCCTGCTCATGCTCTCTCTCTCTCTCTCTCAAAGAAATAAACATAGAATCTATACAACAACATGGACAGAGCTAGACAGTACTATGCCAAGCAAATGAAGTCAGTCAGGGAAAGACAAATACCATATGGTCTCGCTCGTAGGTGGAATTTAAGAAAACAAACAATCAAAAAGAGAGAGAGAGAGAGAGAGACAAACGAAGGAACCAAGAAAAAGATTCTTAACTAGAGAGAGCAAACGGACGGCTACCAGAGGGGAGGCGCTGGGGGGGGGGGGAATGGGTGAAACAGGTGATGGGGATTAAGGAGGGCCCTTGTGATGAGCACGGGTGAGGAATGGCTGTGATGAATTACATCACTGTACACCTGAAACTAATGGTACACTGTATGCTAAATGGAAAGTAAATAGAAACTATAAACAACAAACAAACAAATAAATCAGCCAATCAATGAGGACTTCCCTGAGCACCTATTCTAAATTGCAACATCCGTCCATCCCCCTTTCTCTGCTTTCCGAAGCTTACTTTTTTAAAAGATTTTATTTATTTGAGAGAGAGAGAGAGAATGAGTGGGGAAAGGGACAGAGGGAGAGAGAGAACCAGGCTCCCGGTGAGCAGGGAGCCCATTCATGGGGCTTAATCCCAGGACCCTGGGATCATGACCTGTGTCGAAGGCATTTAACAGACTGAGCCACCCAGGTGCCCCTCTGAAACTTATTAATATCTGATATATGTTCACTTCACATATAGTTTATAACATAGTATTATGTTATACATGTATATTTAACGTATGTCACCCATCATCTGGTATACAAATTTTTTAACTTCCTACCCCAAAATGTAGCTCTATGAAGACAGCAATTTGATTTTGTTCACTGCTATATACATACCTAAAGCCAAGACAATTTCCAGGTATGAAATATACACCTGCTTAATTATTTGTGGAATAAAATCTAACATTTCACGATCCAACAGAAGAGTAAAAGGACCAAAAGTGTAGGAGGAAAACAAGAAAACACAGCTTCACAGAAACCAAGGGAAGAACACACTGGCATCAGCAAGGGTTAGCATTTATTGTGCTTATCGCTGGAGTACACGCTGTGCTCACCACTTCCCACAAAATATCTTTTAGACATTGCTACAATCTTACCAGGAAGGTGCTACCCTCCCCTTCTAAATAATTTAGAGAAGCTAAGTAACTTTCCCAAGGTCACGGTCTAAATGAAATCCTGCTAATAGAGGTATTAAATAGAATCTTAAAAACTGTCTACTGAATTGGTTCACAGGGAGACCTTAATCCTAGTGACCTTAACAAAAACCCGGGCAGTGTCCAGGCTGAAGAAAAGTGAGATACAGAGGGGAGGGGAGGAAATGAGGACAGGGAGGCAGCCAGCTCTCTCCAAAGTTGGCTTGTGAAGAGGGGGATGGACAGAGAGCTAGACCAGCGGTTCAGGGGAAAGAAGATTCTATTTTAGGGGACAAGGAAATAATTTGAATTTCTAAAACCCAACTCTTTTTTAGAGTTTTGGTTAGCATATCTATATGAGCAATCAGCATAGATAAGGTATTTGTTTTCCCTGTTTCTTATTCCAAAAAATTCAGATTTTGCATATCATTTTGGTTTTTAAAAAAAAAAAATCCTTAGTTATGCATAAAATTTGCTTTCCCCATCCCAGAGGATGGAGAAATCTATAGAAAAGAAGATGTGTAATTGGGTCAACATCACAAAGAAACAAAAAGATGACCTACTCCGGTTCTCTCAGGAAGCTGAATCAGGGCTTCAGAAAAATCAATCGCGCCACACTGTTCTGTGACAGGGTGTGGGAGACGCCCATACCGAGTCTGGAGGCAGAAAAGCTAGCTGGCTGCTCAGTCGGGGCTCGCCACTTTTGTCACCTTGTGCAAGTCGCCCAAGCTCAGTGTCAGTGTAATACTTTAAACGGCCCTCGTCGTTCTGGGCCACTCAGAAGAGGTGAAGCCAAGAAAAGAAAATACCAGGAATACAAGGTATTCCCGGTATTTCTCGTGATCCAAGGTAAGCATTCAAAGACACCAATGACACACACAGTCAAGACGTAATCTGTCTGGAATATGCATACAAACATTCATTGACTGATTCAAGGGGGAAAAAAGACTCAGCGATTGCTTCACAATTCCACGTGTCACATATGTTTAGAAACACCCGTGCCTTTGCTTTGGGTTGCTACAATTGGTGCTGTTGAAGCAGATTCCCTGTGAACCAGGTTAAGCCCCGCCTAAGCTCAGGGCAGTGTCTACTCCAAAAAGTGACTTATTTTCAGTTTGCTCTGGTTCTGGCCGTGTAACAACTCTACAGCCAAGTCCTGCCACATCGTAAATGCTTGTGCATTTACCAACCAAAGAAAAACCTGTACGGCCAGTCTAATTACAGACCTGCCAAGCTGTGGGACTCTTCCTTAAACACTTCAGAAGCCAGGCCTCACTGAGGGCAAGATCATACACGGCACCAGCCCTGTATCCATTCCCCAGCTGCACCCCATTTCTCCTGGAGACAAGGCTATGGCCATCCCCAAATAGACAAAGACAAGAATCTTTAAGACTTTCCTTTTAATTTTTTTGACGTTAAAACATTCAAGTCCTGCCCTTTAGCTATCGCTGTATATTGCAAATATTGAAAATGTTGGAACGGGGGTGGAGCTGGTGGATTAAGTGTTACAGAGTCCAAATGCATCAGGCTTCTCGCTTATGTAACATTCTGGGCTCCAGGAACCTCTCCGAGTAGGAGTGAATCAATCCCACATCCAGGCAGAGAGCCGCTAAAATCACAGCCTCAGCACAATTCTGGGCATCCTCCTTCATCGCTGCACACCGAGACTGGGGCTCCTTCCTCCCCCTGACTCCCGGGGCCTGGGGGTCTGGGCTGGCCAGTGACAGTAACACTCCAACCGCACCGGCCCCTGTCACTGGGGGGACAGTGGAGAGCTCGTGGCCTATAAAAGGGTTGAGTCAGGTGGCTTCAGGAACAATCCTTGTAGCCTCCATGGGGCGCCTAGGTGGCTCAGAGGGTTAAGCGACTGCCTTCAGCTCAGGTCAGGATCTCCAGGTCCTGGGATCAAGCCCCATGTTGGGGGTTTTGGCTCAGCGGGGAGTCTGCTTCTCCCTCCCCCTCTGCCCCTGCTCATGCTTTGTCTTTCTCTCTCTCTCAGATGAATAAAAAAAATTTAAAAAAATTTTAAAAAGACAGTCATCCTTGTAGACTGCTAAGTCAGCCCTGGCCAGGATCATAATGCAAAAACAAATGAAAAAAACAGCACAGGTCTTCGTTATACTGGGTATTAGGCCCCCAAGACTGAGGTGTGGACTGGGAGATGAGCCACAATCACCCCTGGAGAACTTCTACGACCTACCTCTTTACCAGCCTTCCCCTCGGCCCTTCCCGCAGCTCGTGACGCCCTCTGTCCCTCTGCCCTTCTGCACGGCCACCTGCCCCATCTCTGTTTGGCAGCTTATGCTCCTGCCGGAAGGAATCACCACTCCTCTCTCACAGAAATTCCTCCCTTCCGGGCCCAGATCAAATACCCCTCCTCAGACAAATCTTCCTCAGTTACCAGAAGCAGCATCTCCTTCCACTTGCCACGAATAATATTCTGATGACAAGAGTGAGAAGAGCTGGTAGTAAGATTACTGAGCACACAGGGGCGGGAACTGTGTGAAGCGCTTTCTAAATTATAGTTCATTCAATGCTCGTGATGACCTCCATGCAAACTTGCTACTGTTATTCCCTCTTATAGGTGAGAAAACGTGTGTGGAGGAAGGGGGAAGGACTGTGAAAGATAGTGGGAGCACTGGACGGGGGCCACAGCTCGCTCGACCACACGTGACCCTCTATGCTAAGGATGTGTGCACGGGGCCCCTCTGCACTTTGAATTTCTGAAGTCCTATATCCTTGGAAATCCCATTATATTAACTGTGGGCTTAGCTCAAAGGGGGTCCTTGAACTGAAGCAAAAGTAATGTGGTGTGGTTTTATACATCTCTAGACAGTCACTGTGGCTGATTTTTCCAGGCTTGCTATCCCTCTCTGCTCGAGTCTTACTCCGGAAAGAAAGGCTTTATAACTGGTCGAGAGCAGCAACTATAACCGGTCTTCCAAAGCTGAGAATCTAAGACCCAGGGAAGTAGGAGAAGTCTGACCTACTTTCTAGAAGCCCGGAAGGGGCCCGCAGAACATGGGCACCACTGTGTTCCAATTTTGGTGACCAGGTGTCTGAAACATAAAAGGACTGCCTCGGTGCACATCAGGTCTCTCCGAATGATGAGTTCAGGCTGCAGGAGAAGAAGATGTCTTGCTTCTTAGGTAAGTTTATTATAAAGTTATGTGTGTTTCTTAAAGTTAAGTCAGTGTTTCTTCAGAGTCTCTGAATTTTAGTCTTCTGGAGAATAACGATTCTTGTTGAGAGAATAAGGCAGGATGACTCAAAGCCTGAAAGCAGATGGGCTTTGATGTTAAATGGACTTGGTCAGAATGGGTCCTACGAGGAAGGGGAAAGTCTTCTTTGACCTTCTTAAGGTCAGACCCTGGCTGGGTCTGAAAAGTAAACCGACGAAGCAGTTAAACCTGAGTGCTTCTAATGCAGGGCTTGAGGAAGAAAGGACAGTCACGGAGCAATGTGATAGGTTATGAGTAGAAGGTCGGTGTAGTCACCGGGGGGAATTCAGCAAGGCCTGTTTGTTAGGATTCTTCCAGGCGTCCCCTTGTCTTCAGAGATAAAGATGCTTCTTTCCTCCAGGTACAGGGAGGGCATCTCTCTCAGATTTTATGACCTGAGGGTGAGGGGGGATGGTGTTACGAGTAACCTTCTCCCGTATTCTCAAACTCCCTCAGCTTAGAATAGTTAGGGGTGCCTGGGTGGCTCAGTGGGTTAAAGCCTCTGCCTTCGGCTCAGGTCATGGTCCCAGGGTCCTGGGATTGAGCCCGGTGTCAGGCTCTCTGCTCAGCAGGGAGCCTGCTTCCTCCCTCTCTGTCTCTGCCTGCCTCTCTGCATACTTGTGATCTGTCTGTCAAAGAAAAAAATAAAATCTTAAAAAAAAAAAAAAAAAGTCAGTAAGCCAGGGTGTCATATTTGAGGGCAGCATGTCCTGGACCCCATCTGCTCCAACCCTGCCTCCACTTTCATGATGTGGGCTAAGTTACCTAATGCCTGAGTGTCGGCCTCCGTGTCTGTAATGAGCACATACTCATTTGTAAGGTGACTGGAAGGACAGAAAGGGATAATGTATATAAAATGTCTCATACCGTACACTTGGTAAATGTTAGCTCTTCTTACTTAACAATTACTATTATTAATATTAGTTGCTATTGTTGATAGTCATGGTTTACAGCTCACAGGAGCAATGTTTTCATCTGAAAAATTCTTTGCTGAAGGGTACTGGTTTGTGCTTTTCTGCTCTATAGAACCAGAATACAGCACCCCCCCCAACCTCTGAATGGAAGGGGTGAGGAGATGCAAACTTACAGAGGTGCTGTTTAACAGTTAAAGCTGCTTGAACCGAAGGCTGTGAGGGTCCCCCTTCCCCTACCAGTCACAAGGGTCTCCTGTGGCTGTTGTCTTGGGTTCAACCTGGGACCCCGTAAGGTCCTACATCTAAGATCTTAGCTGGTTTTCCCCAGCCACTTGCGAGGACAACTCTCAAACTTGAGTCAACTTAATAATCACTTAGGGTGTCTAACAAATGCATATTCTTGGGCCCACTGCAGGAAATGAAGATTAAATAAAAAATATCCCAGGTGATTCCAATACCAGTGCTTCTGGGAACCACACTCTGAAAAACATGGGCTGTAATCGACATGCTAGAAATACTTATCCCATGTAAGTTTTTTTCCTGAATCAGAAAAAGACTGAAAAACTTGTTCTAATTTTCTAACTCTACATCTGCATTTTTAAAAACTAGTGTTCTATTTTAAGCCTAATCCTGGGATTCCACAGTAGTGGGTATATACTGGCATAATTTTTTTTTAAAGATTTTATTTATCCACCTGACAGAGAGAGAGAGAGAAATCACAAGTAGGCAGAGAGGCAGGCAGAGAGAGAAAGAGAGAGAGAGAGAGAGGAGGAAGCAGGCTCCTTGCTAAGCAGAGAGCCCGATGTGGGGCTCCATCCCAGGACCCTTAGATCATGACCTGAGCCGAAGGCAGAGGCTTAACCCACTGAGCCACCCAGGTGTCCCTGGTATAATTTTTTTAAAAAAAGATTTTCCTTTTAAGTAATCTCTCTACCCAAGTTTGAGCAGGGCTCAAATGTACAACCCTGAGACCAAGTGTCACATGCTCCACCGACTGAGCCAGCCAGGCACCCCTGGCATAATTTTCTTTAGACAGGCCAGGATCTGAACATAGCTCAGATTCTGGCAACGAGGCCAAGGAGACCTCAGGCTTCGTTTCCAAATGGCTACAGCCAGGCTGACACTGGTAATTACGGAGAATGAGATGCAGACATGGCTGCAGTCTCGGAAACGGATGGGGCTCACAGACCCTTCTACAATTCTTCAGCATCTGATATGATATATATCTGACATCTTCAAAGGCCTGGAACACAGGCTGTCAGGAGCGAATGCAGCTGCAAATATGGGAGCTGCCCCTGGACTAGCCAGTCAGGATGTCCTCTCCCATTCACTCTAACGACTGGAGGCAGTGCTGCCTTTCAGACCACTAAGACCACAGATTCCAGGGGCACACTACCTGCGTGTCAAATCTCAGCTCCTATGCTCATTACCATGTGATCCTGAGCAAGTTCCCTAACCTCCCTGTGCCTTGACTACTTCATCTGTAAAATGGGATGTTGTAAGAATAAAGTTAGTTATTGCCACTATAAACATTGGGGTGCATGTGCCCCTTCGGATCACTATATTTGTATCTTTAGGGTAAATACCCAGCAGTACAATTGCTGGGTCATAGGGTAGCTCTATTTTCAACTCTTTGAGGAACCTCCATGCTGTTTTCCAGAGTGGCTGCACCAGCCTGCATTCCCACCATCAGTATAAGAGGGTTCCCCTTTCTCCACATCCTTGCAAACACCCATCGTTTCCTGACTTGTTAATTTTAGCCATTCTGACTGGTGTGAGATAGTATCTCACTGTGGTTTTGATTTATATTTCCCTGATGCTGAGTGATGTTGAGCAGTTTTTCATGTGTCTGCTGGCCATCTGGATGTCGTCTTTGCAGAAATGTCTGTTCATGTCTTCTGCCCATTTCTTGATTTGATTATTCATTTTTTGGGTGTTGAGTTGGATAAGTTCTTTATAGATTTTGGTACTAGCCCTTTATCTGATATGTCACTTGCAAATATATTCTCCCATCTGTCGGATGTCTTTTGTTTATTGACTGAATGTCCACAATAGCCAAACTATGGAAAGAACCCAGATGTCCACCAGCAGATGAATGGATAAAGAAGATGTAGTATATACATACAATAAAATACTACTCAGCCATCAAAAACTGAAATCTTGCCATTTAAAGTCTACAATGATGTGGGTGAAACTAAAAGGTATTATGCTAAGTGAAATAAGTCAATCAGAGAAAGACAATTATATGATCTCACCGATATGAGGAATTTGAGAATAAGACAGAGGATCACAGGGGAAGTTAGGGAAAAATGAAACAAGATGAAACTAGAGAGGGAGAGAAACCATAAGAGACTCTTAATCTAAGGAAACAAACAGAGGGTTGCTGGGGGTTGGGGAATGGGGATAGGGTGGCTGGCTTATGGACATTGGGGAGGGTATGTGCTGTGGTGAGTGCTATGAATTGTGTAAGACTGATGAATCACAATCCTGTGCCCCGGAAACAAATAACACATTATATGTTAATAAAAAAAGAATAAAGTTGATTCATAGTAACTATGAGTGTTATTATTATTGAATAGTTATATGACCCAAATGATGCGTATTCCCAGAACTTTCACTGGAGATATTTCTCCTGGAGTTTCTAACATGATAAAAATGTAAGCTGAGAAATGCCACAGCCACAACCTGTGGAGAAACTCTTCCTGAGAATGAAGCTACCACAGAGGAGAGAGAGCTGAGAGATGGAAAGAACACATCTCGCTTTTCATGTTATTGTTCGAGTCTGGGATCTAGTCATGCCTGGACGTCTAGTGTGGGATTTTCCAACGTCGTGGGCTATTAACTATCCTCCTTTAATGCCTGCATTGGTTTCTGTCACCTGCAAACAAAAGAATTCTGACCTAGCTTTTTAAAGATATACTTCATATGCCATACAATTCACCCATTTAAAGTCTACAATTTAAAGGTCTTTCGTACATTCACAGAGTTGTGCAACCATCAGAATAATGCAGGATTTTGACCCAAAACATTTGAGACATGGCTCACTAGGTATGGTATGTGGATGGTGGTGGGGATGGGCGGGGCCAATCTGATTCCAAAGCCACCACAGTTCTGAAATTTCAAAGTTGGAATCACCAATTTCATCGATTTCGAAGCTCAGAGCTCAGGGCAGTATCACAGAAAAGGAATGACCTAGGCATTAGGACCCCTGGTTTCTTTTGAGGGAAATTAGAAAATCCCTATGATCCCTTCATACTTTAAAAATTCTACAGTTTCAGTCAAATCCCCTCATTTTTTCATGATAAAACTGAGGATTAAAGAGGCTAAGCCAAGGGCCCAACTTGACAAAGGTACTTGCTGTCAGACACACTCAAAAATACAATTCAGTCTTCTGTGCTGTTAGTCTCAAGCAGTTCTTACTTTTTCTGTAGGATTTCAGACTCGAGGTCCAGGTCAATATCTTGAAATAGTTGGAAGTAAAGAGACTCTTTATAATAACTCATCAAATATCCATTCATTCATTGAAGAAATAGACTGTGATTAAGGGTCTTCCCTATACTTAACGTTCATTTCTGGAGGGTCTCTCTTTAGATAAGATAGTGTTCTACCCACGACCTACAGGAGAGTCGGTATACTTTCCTCGCAGTGGCATGAGAGGGAATTTCAGAAATATCCTATGGTGTTTCCTGTGCGAGGTAGATAATAACAGATTTAAGAGTTTCTACATACATTTGTGCCATAACCTTGGTTTGCTGAATCAGGAGCTTTAATGACAAAAAAGGACCGCTAGGGAGGAGAAGAATGATGGTTAAGAGAATAACTGTGCTCTTCAATAAAAATAAAAGAGATTTGATAACCAAACTGGAAATTCAAAATAATTTCACTTCTAATAGCCCTCGAGGCTTCAGATGATTTAGTGAAGACATAAAGAACCTTTTAGCTCTTATTACAAATCTGTGTATCTGGGCACATAAGAACTCTCTACACAGGCTTTGGAAATTTTTAGAAACATATTTCCTGGAAGAATCTGAGAGGGCTGGATCTGGCCAACAAAATGTAATACAGTCTGGGGTAGGATGCATTGTACTTAGTGGAATTCAAGGACAGAAAGGCCTTCGCTTTATCTCGGATATCCTGTGAAAACACATTAAGAACACCCAGGGAAACATCAGCAGCAGGGATATTATTCGTGGTCATTGTTGTTTTTAATACATGGTTTTTCCTCCGGACAAAATAAGCTCAACCTTACAAAAGAGTACTGGATGTCTTATTTAAATTACAAGCAAAAGGCAGCAGAATTTTTTTTTTAAGATTTTACTTTTTTTTTTTTTTTACAGTAATCTCCACACCAACATGGGGCTCGAACCCACAGCCCTGAGATCAAGAGTCAGCACGCTCTTCCGATTGAGCCAGGCAGGTGTCCCAAGAGGTGGGAGAATTTTTAAAATGAGTTTAGGCGTGAGGTCCTAGGATGGACTTGAAGGGGAAAAGAGTGAGAAAGAAAAACTGTTCATAATGACACATCTACTATGAGGCCTTTTTTTTTTTTTTTTAAAGATTTTATTTATTTATTTGACAGAGAGAGATCACAAGTAGGCAGAGAGGCAGGCAGAGAGAGGAGGAAGCAGGCTCCCTGCTGAGCAGAGAGCCCGATGCGGGACTCGATCCCAGGACCCTGAGATCATGACCTGAGCCGAAGGCAGCGGCTTAACCCACTGAGCCACTATGAGGCCTTTGATGCATTTTCACTCACTGTTCTCGGTGACCTGTCTGCGATCCCGAGGCCCACCGCTCTCCTCCTGCCCAGCCTTCCAAACAGCCTTCCTTATTCAAGTGCCTCCTGCCAGCAATTCTCCCCTCTCCTTCCTACATCATCACATTTTCTTTCTCTCCAGGGATTATTTCCAGTAGCACAGCAACATGCTTTTAATTTTCCCCATCCTTCAAAATCCTCTCTTGACCCTGTTAACCTCTGTTACAACTAAATCAAATTTTGTCAGTCACGTGCAAAACCTTTCATGGCTCCCGTTTCACTCGCAGAAAAGCCAAACCCCTCGAGGGACCTACAGTCAGACGGCACCTCCTACCTTCCCCTCTGTGCTCCAGTCAAGCTGGAGTGACACCCCCCCCCCCAAGAATACACACCAGCCATACTTTCTCAGGGCTTCATACCTGCTGTTCCCTCTGACTGGAATGTTCTCCCTCAAGATGTCTGATGGCCCATTCCGTCTTTTCACGTCTTTAACCAAAAGTCACCTTTACAGTGAGGCTTTCCTCAGCCTCCCAGAGCAAAGCTGCATTGCCACCACATCCCGATTCTTCCTCTTCCTCTTTCTCTACCTTGTTTTATTTTACTTCTTAGCACTGATCACTTTGTAACATACCATACAATTTTAGGTTGATCGTTTGTTTCCCCCAGTCAATATTCACAGTTCCGTAAAAGCAAGACTTTTTTTTTTTTTTTTAAATCTGCTTTGCTTACTGTTTGGTACACAGCAGGTGCTCAATAACTATCAGTTCAACTGATGAAAGATTTAAGACACGCAGAATGTCTTAACCATTTTAAAGTTGTCACAGTCATGCTTATTTATGATTTTTCTATAACCCTTGAGTTAGAATTCTCTGAATCAAACACGGACCTTTGTTTTATCATGTTCTAACTGTAAACACATCTGATTTCAAATAGAATTTGATTTCAGAATGAAAAGAGTTAGAATCCTGGAGTACCATTAGCAACTCACTGACTCTCCTTGTTTTCACTTTGGTTTATACTAAATTTGGCTTAGAGGGAGGTGGCCTTTTGTGTCTGTCCTGGGGAGGGAGCACCATCTTGGGAGGACCTCAGTAAAGAGTATTTGGCAACTGCTGGAGCTTAGACACGATACCCATTCAGAAGCTCAAGGGGAAAACTGGGAGCTGGAGAAAGAAGGCAGAATCAGTCATACAGCCTGAGGCTATGGTTCTCTGGGTCACGAGGACATGGTGGCTCAAAACAGCTTCCGAGGATCAGAGGAAAAGTGGCAACCCACAACAGAAATCAAGATGTTAGCAGTGGTTTAGATCCAAAACAAAAGCAAAACCACAACAGGATAGAGATTCCAAAACAACGGGGAGATGGTCCGCCCCGGAGGCAGAAAGACCTCAGTTTGAGGCTAGCCCCAAACCCGCCCAGCTCAGGGACACGGTTCTCAGGGTCGTGGGGGACTCAACACAAAGCCCAAAGCACCATCTGGCAAAGGTAAGGGCTTTGTGGCCATCAGTTGCTCCCCACCCAGCCTCCAGGACCAGCACAGAGTGAGACACAGTGGGCGACCAGCAGAGACCCCTTCAATGAGCAAGTTGGCCCTCGGGCCTGACTTCACCCACTTGGCTGCTTTCCCTCTCACTGTACTGTACCCTCTCACCTCTGTTTACCCTGCTGCCCAAATCATCTTCCCTTTTATTGTTGCTGTCCCCAGTCCACAATGGAGCCGGAGCCTATGACGTCAATCCCTGCCTGGGCGCCAAACACTAATTTCCATTTTAAAACATCGCACTTCAGCAGAGAGGGGGAGCAAGGAGGCAGCGAGCAGCCTGCAGTCTCTAGTACTACAGGCTGACAGAATTTTTTAACAGGTTCTTGTTTTTCTCCTCTGGAGGAAAGCTGGTTTCCAAGAAGGATTTCCCCCCTTTGTGTTCACTCTTTGTTCACAGTTTTCGTGTTTACTTTTGCTTTTTATCTTTACATAATCCTTGCTGTTTTAAGAATCTGAAGAGATTCTGGACTGGAATCCCTCACCCTTCCCTGAAAATATCTCTGGTTCATGCCAGCGGGGGCTGACACGTTTTCCTCGTTTTTCCTTTCACATCTTTGTGATGTGAAAGGATGCTGGGAAATCATATGAACAAACCTGGTATTTGTTTAAGGATTTTTTTTCCCTCAAGTCTTCAGTCAAGATTGTGTGCAAGGAGAAGTTCATTTCAATAGAATTCCTGGAGAGAGGGCTCGGTGTCAGCATGGGCTACAGAACCACTGAGCCATTTAGAAGCCCAGCAAGGTTAGGGAGGTAGAGGAGCCCTTTGCCTGGAAAGCAGGGAAAAGCACTAAAGCAGGTGGCTGACCTCCAGGACTAGCTCGTAAGCAACAGGGGGATGGGGGCTAGAATTCCAGGGTAAACCGGAAGAGCAGGATAAGGGACACATGGAGGGCACCCCCAGCAGGATGTGATCTCCAAGAATAAAGAAGGATGCCTCTCTTCGTTCTGTTCACTGTGTCCTCAGCACCTAGCTGTCCGTGCAAGTTATGACTCATAGTAAATATTTGTGGAATGAATGAAGTAGAGAAACAGGGTACGACAAGAATTCTTTTAAGTAAAAAAGGAAAGTTTTGGAATGCCTGGGTGGCTCAGATGGTTAAGCGTTTGCCTTCGGCTCAGGTCATGATATCAGGGTCCTGGGATCAAGCCCCGCCGCATCAGGCTCCCTGTTCAGTGGGGAGCCTGCTTCTCCTTCTCCATCTGTTCCTCCCCCTGCGTGTCCTCTTTCACTCTCTCAAGTAAATAAATAAAATCTAAATAATAAAATAAAATGAAAAGGAAAGTTTTGAAAAAGTTTAAAACCTGCTGTTGTCATGTTTAATCTTACAAGAAAATATCTGTAATTCTATGGAAACCCCAGGTTGGTGTGGTATGGAGAATAAAACATGACACTCAAGCTTTTTTTTTTTCTTGTCATATATGACAAACCAAAAAAAAAGGGACTTCAGGCAAAACTAATGGGGCCCAGTGTGTGCCAAATATGGCAGTAGGTAGAAGATGAAAAAACTAAAAGATAATGAGTACACAGGGGCCCTGGCTGGCTCAGTCAGAAGAGTGGAAGACTCCTGATCTCAGGGTTGTGAGTTTGAGCCCCACGTTAGGCAGAGAGATTACTTTAAAAAGAAATGAGTACATAGTGCTATATCTCTGTGAATTATGCATGTGTACATAGAGATATATGGAGTTACAATTTACTTGCTTCATGTCAGACACTTTTTTCTTAACTGAACTACAGTTGACATACAATGTTATATTACTTTCAAGCGTGTTAGATACTAATTCATCCAATACCACTAAGATGTTGCAGCATTGTTGTTTCCACTTTGCAGATGCAGAAATTGAGGCTCTGAGAAGTTAAACACAAATGACTGAATATAGGGCAACCTTGAAAATAAGATGATTCTTCCCTTACCCAAAGAGAAAATTACTTCCATACACACACACACACACACACACACACACACACACACACCACATCTTCTTTATTCATTCTATTGATGGATTTGTTTCTGGACTCTACTCTGTTGCGCTGAACTATGTGTCTGTTTTGTGCTTGTACCATACTGTTTGATAACTAAAGCTTTGTGGTATAGCTTGAAATCTAGGAATGTAATACCTCCAGATTTGTTTCCCACCCACTGCTCTGGCCTGGAGTTACTTCAACCAGCAACGGCCAGATAGGAAAACTGCAGTTTTAGACCACAGATAAGATTTCATTTGCTGAATCTGAGTCAGAAACACAGACAGTGAATCTAAGGCTAAACCAGTAACTATGAGAATAAACAGATTAAAGGAAGAAATGTAAGACCTAAAATATTTTTCTTCTAGGGAGGTGAATAATGTATTATCAGATATCTACTAAGACTTTTCTATTTGGTTCAAATATACATATGTCAAGTGTCTTCATCATCTCTTAAGCTAAACTAACAGGTTTCTGGAATCTTCACTATGTCAATCTTGTTTCCTTAGTATAAAGACACGTGAATACAAACATAGCCTCTTTCCCCACCACGTTGTTTAAATGGCTGCATATTATCACAGCATATTTACTCATTCTCAGAATTGAACACTGGATTATTTCCAAATGCTCAGTGTTAAAAAGGGCACTGAAATGAACACCCTTGAGGATAAACCTGTGGGTATGTGGATAAGTTCTTAATGATTTCCATAGGATATTGCTATGTCAAAAGTGTCAGAGGTCAAAACCTTATTCCTAAGAATTTTTTTAAGGACTAAAAAAAAAAATTAAGTTCCCCACCATGGGGCTCAAACTCATCACCCCAAGATCAAGAGTTGCATGCTGTATGGACTGAGCCAGCCAGGTGCCCTCCTGAAGGTTTTTCTTAATCCACACTGACAAACTCTCCAGAGCGATCGTATTTACGCATACTCCATAGTCAGGTAAGTGTTTCATTAGGTCATCCTGTATTATCACTGCTACATTTGTCAGGATTTGGCCTTAACACTCAATACACTTTCTAAAAGAAGCAAACAGTTTTATTTAGGTAGAATATATAGGAAGCCAAGTAGGTAGAGTCCATAATCTAAAGTACACAATCTGAACAGTTTTATAAAGGTACATCTCTGTAATACCATCCATACTAAAATAAAGAAATTTCCAACTCCCATGGTACCTGGGTGCCTCAGTCAGTTGAGCATCTGACTCATGGTTTTGGCTCATGTCGTGATCTCAGGGTTGTACGACCGAACCCCACATCGGTCTCTGCGTTCAGTGTGGCGTCTGCTTGAGATTCTTGCTCCCTCTATCTGCCCCTCCCACTTGTGCTCTCTCTCTTTTAAATAAATAATCTTTAAAACAACAAAAATAGGGGTGCCTGGGTGGCTCAGTGGGTTAAGCCTCTGCCTTCAGCTCAGGTCATGATCTTAGGGACCTAGGATCAAGCCCCGCATCATACTTTCTGCTCAGCAGGGAGCCTGCTTCTCTCTCTCTCTCTGCCTGCCTCTCTATCTACTGGTGATCTCTGTTAAATAAATAAATAAAATCTTTTTAAAAAATAAAAAATAAATAAGCAAAACAAAAAAAACCCCTCATTTTCAACTCCCCAGGTTTCATTATGAGTCTTCTGAATCAATACTTGCCACCCCCATCCCAGCATAAAAAGCGTAATCTTTTTTTTTTTTTTCAAACGTCTATCACCGTAATTTCACTTTACCTATCCCTGAACTTCATACAGGCACTCTTTTTGTGTCTGGCTTCTTCTACCCAACATAATATCTTTGAGATTCATCCACTGTTTTGCATGTGTCATTAGCTCACTATTTTTTTTTTTTTTTAATTTACTTCAGAGATAGAGTACATGAGTACGGGGGGGTGGGGGCAGTCAGAGAGAGGGACCAGCAGACTCCGTGCCAAGGGCAGAGCCCAGTGTGGGGCTTGATCCCACCACCCGGAGATTATGATTCCAACTGAAACCAAGAATCGGTCACTCAATCGAACACACCACCCAGGTGTCCCTAGCTCATTATTTTAATAATTAGTTCATCGTTTTTATTGCTGTGAAGTATTTCCCTGTATGAATGAACCACAACTTATTTTATCCATTTTCTTGTCAATGTCTCTTTGGGTTATAGTTAGGAGCTTTTACGAGTAAGAGTGCTATAAATACTCTTCTGTGCGTCTTTTTGGTAGATACATGTAAATACTCATTTCTCTAATGCTGTTTGTGGGACAGGTATTTGTATGGCTTTAGTGGGAACTGCCAGTTACTCAAAATCACTGACCTACTTTACAATCTCAAGAGTAAAGTGTGAGTTCCACTTATATAAATATAAATATATTTACCAATATATTGTCTAAACCTTTAAGTACTTGGTAGATATGTCATGTAAGATATGAGTCCTTACATGTTCAACTTATATGTCAGCAATTTATCCTGAGTTTCATCTATAGTACACAGAGTACAATAACAAAGGAGGACAGTTGATTGAAATGGTTAATTCTTGGTAGAATGTGTCCCCATTATTATCCTGGTCATTATGTTTGACCATGTAACATGCAAAAAAGATCAGAGAAAAATCCCTATGATCTTTCAAGTCAAGCTATTTGCCTCCAAGATGGACAATCCACAATACGCCACAGAGTCAGCAATCTAAAGTCAAGGGCACTTTGGGGGCCCCTGGCTGGCTCAGCTGGTAGAACATGTGACTCTTGATCTCTTGGTTGTGAATTTGAGCCCCAGGCTGGGTACAGAGATTATTAAAATCTTTTTTTTTTAAAGTCAAGGGCACTTTTATCTCAAATCTAAATAACTTAAGAGATTCATATCTAATTGCTAATGTGTATTATACTCATAATAAAACTTCTCATCTCCATGAGAAATCTCAAAAGATGCACAGACTGACTAATAGAAGCCACATCTGTCTCTGAGGATGTATTATTATGTTTATTTTATGTAAGTACACTGAACTTTTTAAGAGGTATGGCTAATGCAATAGTGAATCAGCCTCAAAAGCTATGTCAAGTGCCAACTCCAATTCTTTGTCCCCGGTATAAAAACTAATATGTAACTCTCTACCTGCCGAATCTACCATCGGTTCCACAGCTGGAACCAGGGCTGTTTAAATCTGCACAGCGACCAAGAAGTGTGATCTCGGTGTGCAATGCAGGTGTCTCTCCATTTCCCAGTCATGGGATCACAGCAGGGGATCACAGCAGCACTGGTTATCTTCCACCTGTCCATCAGGATGGCTCTGCCTTCTCTGGGAACCTGTAGACATACCCGTAGAAACATCTAGGGGCCTCCAGCTGGGCTCACCTCTGGAGAGCCCTGGCAGGGGGTAGGGAGGAAGGAGTGAGTCTGAGTATTCATCTTGTTTTCCTTGTCCATGTCTCACCGTGGGCTGGCTGCATCCTTTAACCAAAGATCACAGGTCTGGTCAGGCAACCCCCTCCACATGGCCTCCTGTCCCTGGGTTCTGATAACCCTCCCTCCCTCTTCAGGCCTAGGGCTGGAGAAAGCACGTCTGCTACCAGCCTGAGGGAGCCCTGCTCTATCTCCCACATTTTCTCTCCCCTTTTGTGAGGAGTTTCTTTATAATTATTTTTTTAACTCACTAAGCCACCCAGGCGCCCCCCCCCCCGCAACCTTTTTTAAAGCAGGCTCCATGCCCAGTGTGGAGTCCAACACAGGGGCTGAACTCACAACCCTGAGATCAAGACCTGAGCTGAAGTCAAGAGTCAGATGCTTAATCAATTGAGCCACCCAGGGGCCCCAAGGAGTTTCTTTCTTAATTCTCTATAATTATTGGGTTTGTGTGTATCATGCTGTTTCTGTTTGGACTTTAACAGATATTGTAGTTTTGTCAAAGGACCAAGGTAAAGCCTCACAACAGAGGGAAAGAAAAGCATCATGAGAAACATCCTAGGGACATACATAATCTTAGGAGGCCTGGAAGACGAAAGAGGAATACATGGGGTTTCATTCACAGACAGATTACCTATAAAGAGAGCTGATGGTCTCCTCTACATCTGCTGCTGTGCAGGATATGGTGGGGTGGGGGGTGCAAACGGACTTCATGTATGAGGTTCACATGTAGTGAACACCTGTTATCTGCCAGGCCTGATGTAGGGATCTTCGTATACGTGCTGTCATCACATGCTGTGTAACCCTGAGGAGACTCGTAACCTGTCTTCAGCCCAGCTTTTTACCTACAAAATGGGAATAATAATAGGACCTACCTTGTGTTATTGAGAGAATTAAATAAGAAAATCATGTTAAAGTGCCCAAGACAGGGCACCTGGGTGGCTCAGAGGGTTAAGCCTCTGCCTTCGGCTCAGGTCATGATCTCAGGGTCCTGGGATCAAGTCTCACATCGGGCTCTCTGCTCAGCAGGGAGCCTGCTTCCTCCTCTCTCTCTCTGCCTGTCTCTCTACCTGCTTGTGATCTCTGTCTGTCAAATAAATAAATAAAATCTTTAAAAAAAAAAGTGCCTAAGACAGGACATAATATATGTTTAGTAAATGTTAGTTACTAATAAAAATGATATTAATTATAGTGATAGCTATAAGAATAATTAACCCTTGGGGTGCCTGGGTGGTTCAGTCAGTTAAGTGTCCGACTCTTGGTTTCAGCTCAGGTCATGATCTCAGGATTGTGAGCTGGAGCCCTGCATAGGGCTGGGTACTCAGCAGGGAGTTTGCTTGAAGATTCTCTCCCTCTGCTCCTCCCCCTCTCACAGGTGTGTGTGTGTGTGTGTGTGTGAGCGTGCACATGTGAGTGTACAAGCTCCAATAAATAAATTCTTAAAAAAGAATAATTAACCCTTGTAACAATCTTCCAAGTAGATTCCATTTTAAAGATGAAAACAACTGAGGCCTCATGAGCTATGTCACAAAGACGAGGCAGAAGGGAAATCAGCTCCTGATAGCAAGAACAGAAAAGACTACGGTGATCATCTGAGGGTGCTTTCTGTATAAGTGAAAATTCTTCTGTGAGCCATAATTACCAAAAGACAACTAACCCGTTGGTCAAGTGAAACGTAAATACACACGTGTATGCATACAAACCACACACACCTACATACACACATACTCAAAACCAAAATAGAAACCATGATATCTTTTAAGTACCCTTTTTTTTTTTGAGTCCTTGATTAAGAAAATACCCTACCCTATGCTTACTGAATTTGACTACTGAGCACACTTGCACAAGGAAGTTTGGTTGATGCCTTCTAAAATATTCTAAAATATTCTGTGAAGAGCTGTGGCACCACACATCTTAGATCCTTAACTGAGGATGAAAGCATCCTTGGGGAGTTACAGGGAGTCTGTAATTTTATGACCAACTAAGACAGAAAAAACGCTTATGTAAAAAGTAATGCCATTCTTTAAAATTGATCGACATCTTCTCGTTGTTCAATACAACATTTAATTACCCCTAAAGAAGTTGGACTACTTCCCTGTTTCACAGACTATACACCACATAACATTAAGGATCTTAAAATCTCTTGCCACTTTACAGATGCCTTATTTCTATTAAATGCCGATAATAAAACATTTAAGAATCTTCCGCTATCCTTTTTAAAATAAAAGTTAATTTTTTTAAGGGAAAGAAATTGGGGTGCCTGGGTGGCTTGGTCTGTTCCGCATCCAACTCTTAGTTATTTATTTATTTGACAGAGAGAGAGAGAGATCGAGAGAGAGATCACAAGTAGGCAGAGAGGCAAGCAGAGAGAGAGAGGGAAGCAGGCTCCCCGCTGAGCAGGGAGTCGGATGCAGGGCTCGATCCCAGGTCCCTAAGTTCATGACCTGAGCGGAAGGCAGTGGCTTAACCCACTGAGTCACCCAGCTGACCTCCGCATCCAACTCTTGATTGGAGCTTAGGTCATGATCTCAGGGTCATGGTACCGAGGCCTGGGTCAGGCTCTGAGCTTAGCACAGAGTCTGCTTGTCTCTCTCCCTCTGCTCTTCCCCTCTGCTCACATGTACACTCTCCCTCTTGCTCACTCTCTCTCAAATAAAATAAATAAAATCTTAAAAAAAAAAAAAAAAAAGGAAAAAAAATTAACCTGGATCCGGTCGGACACCAGATCTGTTTCTAGCCTACCAGCAGCAGGTCACCCTGCCCTTCAGTTGCCTTTCCTGGGCCAGGAATCACAACCCACATAAGATATACCACGTATGTGGCCATCTGCTCTCACACTCCTCTTCTCCCCAGCTGAATGACAGAAGGGAGTCCTCTTTCTAGCAGATTCTCAGAAGGCCTCCTAACCTGCTACCTCAAGCATCCAATAACAGTCAGAAGGAGTAGACCTGTGAGGTGAAACTCATTTGCCAGCCCTGCGGAAAAGCATTACTTCCGATGAACAGGACAAAATCAGACTTAACGAAAAATGTGTGCTGCATAGATCAGGATCCGTGCTTGGTTCACTCCTAGTCTTCAGGGCCTAGGAAAATGCCTGGGACGTAGGAAGCACTCAGTAAATATTTGTGGAGGGAAGGGAAAGAGAAAGGAAAGGAAGGAAAGAGAGCGTGCAAGCAGGCAAGCAAGCTGTGATCTACAGAGCCAGTGCCACACCTTCAGGAAAAAGATAAAAAGAATGTAAAGCAAAGTAGCCAAAGATAGGTACCATTTCTGGGTAAAATGAGAAAAGAGAGTAGTCTGAATTGGTCTGAGTAACACAGCATTTAAAAAGAAATATGCTTGCCAGCATCTATATCCAGGTAGATATTCTAATGGACGTCCTTCAATAAGCAGATGAAAATATTTATAATATATAATATTTATAATTAGTAACAGCATTTGCCTCACACTTTATAATTTAAGTTAATACATAAATATCTTCTTGGAACACTTGGGTGGCTCAGTTGGTTAAGCATCTGACTTTAGCTCAGGTTATGATCTCGGGGTCTTGGGATCGCGCCCAGCATGCATGGGGCTCCCTGCTCTGTGGGGGGCCTGCTTCTCTGTCTCCCTCTGCTTGTGCCCCTCCCCCAACTCCTGTGCACAAGCAAGGGCACTCTCTCTCTCTCTCAAATAAATAATCTTCATAAATAAACAAGCAAACCTCTTCTTTTTGGAGTGAGCAAATAGGACTTTCAACCCAAATTCTGAGTGGGTGAGTCTGAATGAATGAGATCTTAAAGTATTTAAACCTGAGCCCCAAGAGATCACATGTCCCCTTCTCACTGAAACCTAGTAGAGCCCTTGTAGACAGACTTTTTTTTTCCTTTGATTCTAACACGGACATATCTTTAATTTTCTCTTTGTAAAACTCATATACTTGTTTTAAACAATACTTGTTCTAAACAGTTCCAAAAATACAAAAGTCCAGAAAGTAGAGGGCGTGGAGTGCCTGGCTGGCTCAGTCAGAAGAGCATGGGACTCTTGATCTTGTGGTTGAGTTCAAGCCCCATGTTAGGTACAGAGATTACTTAAATAAAGAAATAAAATTTAAAAAAAGAAAAGAAAGTAGATGGCGGAAAGCAAGCCATTTCCTCTCCCCCAATCATTCAACTTCTTTCCCCACCCAAACGACAACAGGGTGAGCACACTATGGCCTGCAGGCAGATCTGGCCTGTTGCTTGTTTTTTTATAGCCTGGGAGCTAAAAATGGTTTTTATATTTTTAAATGGCTTAAAAAAAAATCAAAAGAAAAATATTTTGCGGCATGTGAAAATTACTTAAAATCCAGTTTTCCGTGTCCATAAATAAAGTTTTATTGGCACATGGCCCTGTCCATTTGTTTCTACATTGTCTTGGCTGTGTTCTCACCAGAGCTGCAGACTAAGTAGCAACCCTGCTCTAACAGTACAGATCCTGTCAACCTTTCTGAAAAACCCTTCAAACTCACTACCTTTTATCCAGCCATCTATGTATCAAACAAATTATTCGACATAATACCACCTGTTTGTCAACCTGCTTTTTTTATTCAGGTACATACTGTGGCCACCTTAAGTTTTCCTAAACCCATCAACCTTCTAATAGGTATCTCCCCAACAGCCATAACCCTATTAAGATTCTCAAAGGCATTTTACCACCAGCCATGCATTCAAGGGCATTTCTCCCCCTACATGGCTTATCTTCTAGAGAATACAAGCACATCCGTACAGATTGGAAAGGACTCAGGAGCAAGGGGAACGATAATCCCATGACTTCCCTTCGCAGTAAACACACCACCCTAGTAATCAATCACTCCGACTTGGTCTGTCAGGCCTGGTGGAACACACCCTATGTAATTGTGCCCTCTTGTTGGGAAAATATTTGCCAAGCAAATGTCTTGAGTGAGTGGGGATCTCCCGCCCCCCTAAAATGTTAGATGTTCTTCTTCTGCCCTTTTAGCTAATGTGAAAAACCAACTCTAGACTGTGTAGCTCTTGTACCTAATTTCCAGTGACTCACAGATTCATACACAGTCTGATTTTACATTGATGCAGCTTCTGTAATTATTCTGATAGCATTTTGTTGACATTCTACCAGCAAATGTGTTTTTTCTTAGAAGACTCCAAGTTAGTCAGTCAATGCACACTAATGTGGGTGGTCTTTGGTATTTGCTTTAGTGAGGACAGAGGAAAAAACATTCTTAACTATGCAAAAATAGTTTCTGGGACTGATTTTTGGGGCTGGACTGAATTTAGAGTTCTGTTTTTCCTAATGGAGACTTCCTGTGCTACACTAATATTAATATTAAAGGACATGAAACTTTTTGAGCTCACATTTAACTTGCCTTCTAGTGCTTGAGCAAAGCTGACATGTGTTCCTGTTACCTATGGCTGCATAACATAGCATCCCCCAATTTAGTGGCTTCAGCAGTAAAAGCCGTTTCTTTTCTTTGTGAAATCTGCAATTTGGGCAGGGCTCAGTGGAGACAGCTCATCTCTGCTCCACACAGCACTAACTGGGGATCATTCAGCCGAAGCGGGAGGACCCACCCACAAAGCCAGCTCACTCACATGGCTGGAAAGCTGCTGCTGGGAGCTCAGTGGGAACTGCTGGCCAACATCCTTATTTCCTTTCCCTATGGACCTCCCGAAAGGGCTCCTTGGGCTTCCTCACATCATGGCAGTTGGATTGGAAGAGTCAGTGGTCGAGGAAAGCGTGGCAGATGCTGTAAGTCTCACTACAGTTCATCTGTCTGTCACACAGTGTCATTTTCATGGCACTCCACTAATTAAGCAGATCCTCAAAGTCGGCTCAAATTCCAAAGGAGGGGAATCGGAGCCCACATCTCGATAGGAGGAGCTGTAAAAAATTTATGGCCATCTTTAATCTACAAGAGTACATAAAAGAAATCATGTAAACACGTCTCTGAAATTCATGGGTTGGATATTGAAGTGGCAGCACAGAGAAGCCAAGAATAGAATTAGAGAGCTTTATGGCTGTGCAGACTCTCCTGGGATGAAGTGAGCACAGGCTTTCCGGGTGTGATCTGAGTTTGGTCACAGACCAGCTGTATGACCACAGACAAACTGCTTGACCTTTCCAGGTCTGAACAGCCTCATCTACAAAGAACAGAAGATAATGATGTCTACGGCATAAGGTCTGTCTGGGGAAATCAAGATTCTGCTTTTTAATCAATTAGAAAACTTAAAAAAAAAAAAAAGATGAACAACATGCATAGAAAAATACAAAAATAGTAAGTACTCTGTGAATTTTCACAAACTAAATACATTCATCTGATTGCCACCCAGACCAAGAAATGGAACACAGCCAAGCTTGGGAAAAAATCAGGGAGCGGCAGGGTCTTTGCTCCCACTAATGGAGAAAGGAACTCTTGGCTCTTGCCAGAGGGTGCCACATAGGGATACGCGTGGCGTGGCAGGCTGAATAAAACATGGCCAAGGGCCAGACTTAGTCCAGAAGCTCCTACCTGGGAACTTTGCAGGAACGTCTGGAACAGTGGTAAGGGATGGGAAGATGCGAGGGGGCAGAAGTCCACTAAGAAGATGTCAGCTGATGAGGGGGTCAACATTTTAGGTGTAGCCAAGCATGGCAGGGATAATGGGAATGGAATGAACTCAAGGTTCCAGAAGGAACCTTGGCTTGAAGCTGTCCTCATAGAGGAAGAAGGTTTCCTGATTCTCGGGAAGACTCAGAGGCCAACTTGCCACAAAGCCAAGAGCTCACCCTTCACACACGCCACCTATTTTAGTCACCAAACATCTTGAGGAGCTCCACGACCAACTGCCCTCAATCTTTCACCCCCACCCAGCGATCAGAGGGAGTCTTTTTCTCTCCTTTCTTCTCTGTCTTACCTTGCTTTTTTTTTTTTTAATTTTTTTTTTTTTAAGATTTTATTTATTTATTTATTTGACAGACAGAGATCACAAGTAAGCAGAGAGGCAGGCAGAGAGAGAGAGGAGGAAGCAGGCTCCCTGCTGAGCAGAGAGCCGGATGTGGGACTCGATCCCAGGACCCCGAGATCATGACCTGAGCCGAAGGCAGCGGCTTAACCCACTGAGCCACCCAGGCACCCCTTACCTTGCTTTTTTATATATTGCCCTTCTCTGCGGAATTCCTACAGTTCTCTCCCTCTTTTGAAATGTCTCACAGCACACATCCTGTTGTAAGAGTTGGGCACTTCAAACCCTTTTTCAGAAAGAGACAGATAGAGTTAGGGAAATGAAAACAAAGTCCTGCTCACTCTGTCTCTGAAGTTGGGGGCTTCTGGTAGATCTTTTCAGATAATGCCAAGCCCTCCCTACCCCCGCTATGACGCAGGGTTTAAGCCAGGGCTGACGAAGGAGGACGAAGGACGTAGGAGGAGGGGAAATCTGGACCCGACAGCAACTGACTGTGGAAGTGGCAGGTCCAGGGACCCACGGGATGCAGGAGCACAAAGAGGCTGGATTTACTCAGAAATACTGAGACCAAACTACCACCTGAACATTATATTCGTGTCTGCAGCATACTAAAGGAGTGAAGCTTAGTGCCTGGCAAAGAGCAGGGGAGCTGCGAACCTTCCTCCCTCTCCGCACCCCACTTCTGCTCTTCTCTGACTCTGTCAGGCTCTGCGTGGTTACATGAAGCTGCATTGAACGTAGGAATCCTGTCCCCGTCAGCTCTTTTTCTCAAGCTCTTCTACGCCCTGACTGATCTCAATGGCACTGCCACGCTGGTTTTCTGTTGGCCTGGGACAGAAGGAGATTGGGAATCACTTCATTCACGTGTTAAGGGCACAGTCTCTCGTTCAGGGATACTGGGTGTTTTGTCATAAATCATCACCACCTTGCCAACCGCTGGTTTGTTCACGTGTGTCTACACGTTTTTATGCCCAGCACACATTCTACTGGGACATCTGGGTACTTTAAGTACACTTGGAAAGAGGCAAGGCGTAAATTAATAAAATCAAAGTGAAGAAAGAGATTTTTTTTTTCTCCTGAAATCTCATTTTTTTCACCCGGTTTCCTCCTATAGAGTGCTTCTCATCAAACACTGTCTTGAGAATTTTCACTACTGTAGCATAAAATAAAACTAAAAAATAACTATTTATGGGCTTCTCGTTGGTTAAGAGAGTACTAGAATCTTCACACTGAGAATAAAAACCTGTACTCGATAGTTTAGGAGGAGCTGTGACTTTTATTTCAGAAAGTCAGGATTATTTAGGAGAAGGAGAGTATGAGTGATGACGGGAACATGTTTTAGGTTCTACAAATAGTAGTAACTGACGAGATAAAGATAGTTTATGCCACTCAGAATTTGGCATGGAGAGTCTACATTTTGGTTTAGACTTTAAAATATTTTTATTTGCATCTACATTCTAAAGGCATTTAAGTGTTAGTGTGTTATTCAAGAAACACAAATGCACACATATATTTTTATGTAAAAGGGACTATAAATTCATTTTGAAATGTTTTTTCAGAAACTTAATAATGCGAGTCTTTATATTATAATAGCTGTATCTGCAATGTTAAAATTATTAACTCTACGGTTAGATATTATAGCCAGTGTTTCACTATTTTGGATGATCATAATTCACAGGTATCTTTACATGCCTGTTCCAGGATTTCCTTAGGACATCCTCTCTTAAAAGTGGAATATACTGGAACCAAGAATATAAATATTTGAAAGTCTGGAATGTAGACTTCAAACTTTCCTCCCAAAAGATCACATCAACTCACATTTCCAGCAGAGTGCTCTTCCCCATACCCTTGCCAGCATAGGAATCTCCCATTTCTTTACTATCTTTATCATCTCATTGGCACATATATAATTTTTTTTAAAGATTTTTTTTATTTATTTGACAGACAGAGATCACAAGTAGGCAGAGAGGCAGGCAGAGAGAGAGGTAGAGGGAAGCAGGCTCCCTGCTGAGCAAAGAGCCTGATGCGGGACTCGATCCCAGGACCCTGAGATCATGACCTGAGCCAAAGGCAGCGGCTTAACCCACTGAGCCACCCAGGCGCCCGGCACATATATAATTTTTTAAATTTTATTTTTTAAGTCATCTCCACACCCGATGTGGGGCTCGAACTTACAACCCCAAGGTCAAGAGTCACCAGCACCACCAGCTGAGCCAGCCAGACACCCCTCACTGGATGTATTTTTAATTACATATCTTTGCTTATTTGTGAGGCTTCTTTTTCTCCTACATTTTCTGCCACCGGAATTTCTTCGGTTGGGAGCTGCCTACTGAGGGCCCACGCAGGTACAGGGTCTGGGCCATGGTTTTACCAGACACATCGTTAATGCACAGCAGACATCACAGGCCCCCAAAGGCCTCGATGCACTTCTGAAACAACTCTGGCTGTAAAAGATAAATAGGGCGAGACAGAAAAAGGAATGATTGGGACAAAGCTCTTAACTTCTTGTCTGAAGTAAACAAAACATGCTCTCCAGTGCGGGTCAACACAATGAGCACTTCTTGCTCCAGAAAAAGGGCTGCTCCCAGCTGCTAAGTCACTTAAATAAATAATGTTCCACTTGGCAGCATGACTTTAATTCCTCTCGCAAATAAAAGGGGCTTCTAGCTACTCCAGGCTTGAGCAACACGTTAATGACAACAGGTTGAATATATCCACATGCAGACATGTATCTCTGAGCGGGAGTCTGGCTTCTTACACCAAGTCCAATAGCTACTTTATTATTCTTTATTATTTAATCCAGTTAATCTTTCTTTCTTAAATTGGGGCTTAAATGTCAAACACAGCTAGGCTGAAGATCCTTTTAAACAAAACTTCTGAAATCCAAAAACCCTTTCCAAATATGTTGTCACTTCAAGCGGTAAACAGTATCTCAAATTCAAGGTCGTGTCCCTGGTCCTCCAAGTTCTCTCTCCTTTTTCTGATTTTTCTTCTGTGTTTATTATTTCTGCCCAAGAGCATGACCATCTTCCCTGGTAGCAGACTGGAGACTTGGAGACGATCTTTATTTCTCCTTCTCCCCTGCCCTCTGCACCTAATCAACCACCAAAGTGTGGCGATTTCTCCTAGGGTGTACATACATGTCAGCTTTTCATCTCAGAAGAGTTTTTTATTTACAGCAAAATTGCAAGATTGTGCAGGGTTGCCGCACCCTGGCAACCCAGATCCCCCTAGTTTTAATTTTGTGTGTGTGTGTTTCCCCACATTTTCCTTGTTTTGGATAACCTGCACAATTTTGACGAATGCTGGTCAGGTATTTTGGAGACTGTCCCTCAGTGTGGGTTTGTCTGATATTTTTCTTACGTTCAGGCTGAGGTAATGGACAGCCACGTCAAGCGCTACTGTCATCACGAATCAGGGGTACACGCTTCCACCATGACTTGCCACCGATGTTAACCTTAATCACCTGAGGTAACGTTTGCCAGGCTTGTCCATTCTAAAGTTACTTCCCCCACACCCGCTTTCCATACCCATTTTGCAGATGAGGAAATGGATGTCAGTAATTAAATGACTATGTCAGGGCTTAAAACATAAAACTGAAATTGGAATGTAAGGCTTCTCACTCCTAGTTTGGCATTTTCTCCTCAACCCCAGGGGCTTGATCGAACCTACTGCCTGTGCTTATAAGGCCCACAAGCTGAGCGTGGTTTTTCTGTTTTCAAATGGTTAAAAAAAAAAAAAATCAAAAGAGTAATATTTAGGACACGTAAAACTAACCTGAGATTCAAATTTCAAGCAGTGATTATGCTCCTTGCTCATGGATTGCCTATAGTCGCTTTCACAACACAACGGCCAAGTTCAGTTGCGGTAGACTGTGTCGCCCAGGAAGCTTAAAATATATTATTATCTGGCCCTTTACAGAAAACTCTGGATAACCCTGTATGATACCATGGTGCTTACTAGCCACCAAGCAGCCTCATTTTTTTGGTCACAGGATGGAGAAAAGAAGCAGCCCTTCCGTTAAGTGCAAAATTTACAAAGTGTGAAACCAGACCCTCTAAAATGTTTCTTTAGGGGCCCAGGTTTGAGGTTTGCTGTGCCTTCGCACTTAGTGAATAAATCACGTATGAGGGATGGAGGGGCCGGGGGTGGGAGAAAGATGCCGAGGTGGGGGACACAGACCAGAGGGAGACAGAGAAACACGTATTATCCTGGACATCAGAACTGGATACTGGAAGAAAGTCTCCCTCAATTAACAGAGGATACATAAAATTTCTGCAAAGAACCAAAATTCCGTCCCCCGGGAGACTTGGTCACAGAACAGGGGTCTTTAAACACAAGCAGTGAGATCCTCCCCTTACATGAACTGCAAAGAAAGGCTTTCTCAGAAACTTTCCCCTCATGCTTCCAAGGCTCAGCTGCCCCAGCATGACCCCGAAAAGGCCCCTCCCAGCCCGCTCCCTCCCGCACAGCAGGACCCCTATCATTCCTATCCACAAACGACAAAGCTGGCTCCTCGCCCAACTCCAAGATTGTTCTCTACTTCTAACTCTAGGAAATGACAGAGATGTCTCATGATAACTGCATTCTGGGGTGTTATTTTAAGTATCTTTTTTTAATTGTATATATAATAGAGAAATTTTTTTCCCTGAGCTTCTATGAATAGTCATTTTTCTCTTTCTGAATTCATATCAAATGCCAATGACATTTCTTAAGAGGCCCCTCCTTTCAAAGAATGTTTTGCAAAGCAGATAAGAAGCTGGCACTCAGGGGCGCCTGGGTGATTCAGCCAGTTAAGGGTCTGCCTTCAGCTCAGGTCGTGATCCCAGGGTCCTGGGCCTGAGCCCCATGCTGGGTTCCCTGCTTGTAGGGAACCTGCTTCTCCCTCGTCTCCCTGCTTGTGTTTTCTCTCCGTCTCTCTCAAGTCAATGAATAAAATCAGAAACAAAGAAAGACAGACAGACAGACAAACTGGTGGTCATCAAGAATCAGGAAAATGAGATCATCTTTGGAGAGGAAAATGTAACTGTCATAAAAAGATAAAGGGCAAAGGGCATGCCATTTGAGAAAATTTCATGAAAGTAGATAATAAGCACAATAGCTGAGACAGTGCTGAGGCTCTGTAACCACGCTGACCTAAAGGACTCTACGGTTGTTTAACAATTTATACTTTCATAAATGTGTTTATCATACCATATCATATCATCTGTGAGGTTCAGAACTAGCCTTGTTTTTCAAGTAAAGCCCAGAGAAATCAGACAGATCATTTTAGATACCTCCATGAGGTCAGAACTCATCACCGTTTACCCAGAACCTACCCTCAGGACTTAGAACACAGCAAGCGTTCAATAAAGAGTTGCTAGAAAAATGACATTCAGCCAGTTAGCGAAGCCCAGAATCTTCCCTGTCCTGCTATTTGCCTTGGTAATGAATAAAGATGACCCCTTGCTGTCATAAATGACCTTCTCCCTTCTATCCCACCTTCAAAGTGGAAGGTGCTAATGCATGACTTGCCAGTTTGGGCATCATCTAAGGGCAACTCTGGCACTCAGTCAGTCAGTTATGGATTCAGAGAACCAAGACTGAACACTCCCTTTCTTGGGTTATTTTAAGTTAATTACACTTTAGGGGTTGGATTATATTAATCTCAAAAGGCGAATGTGGACATCACATTATTTATAGAGGATCAGTATTTATAAAGGAGATGCTACCTTTTAATACTTAAAGTCTTAAAGTTGTTTTCCAAGCTCACAGATGGGACTGGCTTTACGTAATACTGTAGCAATAATAAAGGGTAAGATGAGAATTCTGAAGAATTCTTTAGACTAGCATTCTGGTAAATGCCTTATCTGTGTAATGAAAGAGAGTGAGGATGCACCAAAAAAAAAAAAGAAGAAGAAGAAGAAGAAGAAGAAAAATCCAGCTGTTTGTTATTTTCTGATGAAAGCAGCTGAACTCTCAATCACAGTATATTTTGTTCAATCGATTCATTAACCCATATTTGCATAATGACACAAATGTTTTGAGGCCAGAACTTCCCTTAACAGGAGGCATGGTTAAAAGCAAATGCCACCACAAAGCCACACAAAGCATGGAGATACCAAGTGGGCAGTGTCATGGGTTTGCTAAGCCCCTTTTACTTTTTATGTTTTTTAAGATTTTATTTATTTACTTGACAGACAGAGATCACAAGTAGGCAGAGAGACATAGAGACAGAGTGAGGGAAGCAGGCTTCCTGCAGAGCAGAGAGCCCGATGGGGGGCTCGATCCCAGGACCCTGGGACCATGACCTGAGCCAAAGGCAGAGGCTTAACCCACTGAGCCACCCAGGCACCCCTGCTGAGCCCCTTTTAGAAATCACTCTTCCCCTTTCCATCTCTGAAAGGAACAGGGACTTTCTGGTAATGCCATTTTAGGGACATATTGGGGACAACAAGGCATGAAATTGCTTTGCAAAAGAAATCATTTTTCTGATTCAGAAGCGGGGCTGAGGGGTGGGAGTGAGGGTCTATTTAATACCTGACCTGAATTAGGGCAAAGAAAATATTTAGCGCTATTCAAGGTAGCCCAGGACTGAAATACTGGTTCTGAGAGCTGATGAGAAAAGTATTTATTTAAAAGAAAACCTAAAGAGTAGAGAGATTGCTTTTGTTATTTCCAAGAAAATAGTATATTGTCCTCAGAATTTGGTAGCAGGCCACCCAGCTATGATGGGATAACTAAATACATAAAACCTTCGTGTCTGCCAGGGCAAATTGGTTCCTTGGGCAAAGCAGTAATAAGTCACTGGCTTGATGGTAAAAGCAGCAGCAGGGTTTTTGGTTTTTTTTTTTCTAAGACAACAGAGAGCTTGTAGTCCCCAGAGGGAAAAGTTATTTTCCTGCCAATATTGGTCAAAAGTGCAATTCTTTAGGAACAATTCAGCAAAGTCTTCCTCCCCCCACTCCACCAAGCCAAGCAACAGAAATGTACTTCCAAACTGAATGAATGTTTTAACAATACTTTTTTTTTTTTGATAAATGCGATCAAAGAGGGGACTTCTCTTTGTTTTATGAAATGGAGACAAACTGAAATCGATTGCTTGTGGGGATTTTGTTGTTTCACATTCTTCTGTGTATGCTATGAAATCTCAAAATCATTAGAATACAAGGAACCTGGAGAGGTCACTGATGGGCACTGATCACTGCTCATGGATATCCCCTACCCCCTGCCTGGACCAGTAGCTTCAGCATCACCTAAAATGCAGAATCTCAGGCTTCCCCTCAGGATCTGAGTTAGAATCTGCTCTAACACAGGATCCCCAGGTGGGCTATATGTACATTTGCATCCCTTTCTTCAGTTTGAGAAGCACTCAGCTAGCCTACAGATGGTTAGTGGTGGTTTTCAATCTGAAAATCAGAATTGTGTTGGCTATTCACAGGATGGATGCCTGCATAGTGTTTAAAACCAGCAGCAAATGGAGACCAGCCCTGAAAATTCCCTGAGCAGATAAGAGCTGTTCAGTCATTCAAACGAAGCTCAATTTAACTTATTTTGCAAGGCTAACTTGACCTGAGACATGTCTGGCTTGTTTCTGGAAATCATTAGCAAAACTTAAACTATTTCCCAGACTTGATAACAAGTAACCACTGTTCAATTCATTTAAGAAAATTCTGGGACATGCCTGGATGGCTCAGTCAGTTAAGCATCTGACTTTGGCTCAGGTCAGGATCTCAGCCTCCTGGGATTAAGCACACACACACCCCCACCCTTGGGGTTGGGCTCTGCATTCAATGGGGAGTCTGCTTCTCCCCTTCCCTCTGCCTCTGCCCCTCCCCTGCTCCTGAGCCCTCTCTCAAATAAATAAAAATAAAAGAAAATATTGGAGCACAGGGGTGACTCAGTCGGTTGAGCGTCTGACTCTTGATTTCAGCTCAGATCATGATCTCAGGGTCGTGGGATGGAGCCCCACATCAGGCTCCACATTCAGCAGAGTCTCCTTGTCCCTCTCCCTCTGCTCTCCCCCCAGCCTTTGCACTGTACCCGCTCTCTCAAATAAATAAATAAATAAATAGGGGCTCCCAGATGGCTCAGACGATGAAGCATCTGTCTTCGGCTCAGGTCATGATTTTGGGGTCCTGGCATTGAGCCCTGCATCAGGCTTCCTGCTCTGTGCGGAGCCTGCTTCTCCCTCTCCCTCTGCCTCTACCCTTGACTCATGCTTGTGTGCTCTCTCAAATAAATAAAATCTTAAAAAAAAAAAATAGAAAAGAAAAGAAAACTCTAGTATTATAACCAATCACTGTGAAGAATAAAGTCGTTGCTTCCTCACTATATAAGCTGCTTTATAACAATAGCCCCCTGGGCCTCACTCCATGCTTTGGCTTCAGTGCTCCCGGTTTGCAAACTGTTTTTTGGTGTGGGCACAACAAACTTACCAGTTATCACTTGGGTGATTCACTGGTTTTGCTTCTGTTATTTCTGAACTTTTGACAGGAGCGTGTGCACCGCTGGAGGGCTGAGAGTGGGGGAAGAAAGTCAGTCGAGGTGCTATGACCAGAAGAACAGGGAATAAATGACGGGTAAGCAAACCGAAAGATATTCCTAGAAGTGATCAGTTGTGTGGGATGAGCAGCTGACCCACACCAGGTCCGAGAGGCTCATCTGTGGGACTTTTGCTGTATCTTCAGAGAAGGGGGCACCCTTGGTTCTCAGGTTACATAAAGTTGCTGAAAAAACAGAGATGCGGAGCTTCCAGGGCCACTGGTTGTGGCGCCTGGGTGGCTCAGTGGGTTAAGCCTCTGCCTTTGGCTCAGGGTCCTGGGATCCAGCCCCACATCAGGCTCTCTGCTCAGCAGGGAGCCTGCTCCCCCGCCTGCCTCTCTGCCTACTTGTGATCTCTGTCAAATAAATAAATAAAAATCTTAAAAAAAAAAAAAAAAAAGGAAAAGGCCATCCTGAGAACGAAGCAAACTCCAAGCAAACACAGTGCTCAGAAGCGGAGAGAGACCACCTCCTCATGACTTCAGCTGTGCCCTGCACATAGCCACCAATTCCAGGGGGTTCCCTCACACTGTTTCCTAACACAATGTGGGTGCGCCCCCTGGAGTTGTACGACAACACGGCAGCCCCTCCTGGAGGCACCTATGCCTGATCCAAATTTGACTCTAGACTTGAGTTATACGTGCCAATAAATGTTTTCACCTTTAAAAATTTTGTTTTGATTTAAGACAGTTTGACGTAGACTTTTCTGTGATTTGTAACCACCAACACCCATGGGTACCTTTCAAAAAATACTTGGGTTCATATCGAACCCTAAACCTCCTCCCCTACAACAGATGGGCTCTGATGCAGCCTAGATGGGGATGGAGACAGAGGCAAAGCAGGCAGGGGTATGCATTCTGGGAAGCCGTATGTGAATAAATCGTGGATAGGAGGGAAACTTGGCAATTTTTATAAATACTAAAAGGATATACCATTTGGCCTAGTAATTTTACTTCTGCAAACCGATTCAATAGGTAAATCAGCACATGTGCCAAAGATGTATGTTCTAGGATACTCAGTTAAGTATCGTTGGGATGGCAAGATTGTATAGCCAAAATGTCCAATAACAAGAGACTAATAATGATCCAGCTAAGCAATAGAACAAACATTCTGTAGCTATTAAGAAAGAACGTGGCAGCTGTGCATGTCCAATCCTGGAACAATTCCAAAGATCAATGAAAACTAGTATGGAAGGGAATGAAATGTACAGTACGCTACCATCGTGTAAAGAGGACAGTTCACTAAATACATGTGTACTACATGTGTACATATACATAAGTCTATATATACAGTATGCATAAGCATTTATATACATGCATTTTTAAGTAAACTCTACTCCCAACATGGGGCTTGAACTTATGACCCCACGATCAAGAGTCGCAGCTCTACTGACTAAGCCAGCTGGGCGCCTCTATATGTGAATAGAATCTCTTTACAGGAATAGACAGAAAGGCAACAGTTGTTTCTGGGGAGGGGATGGGATTGAGAAACAGATCTACTTTATATCCTTTAGATTTGCCAACTAGCATATGTGTCCATTACACACTCAATGCCTTGACCTATCTGGAACTTTCCCCTCCTTCTTTCTTCAGACCTCCTGGCCTGGGGAGGATGAAGATGCATGTCCCAGGCAAGCAGCCTGGAGACAAAGCGATGAGCAGCCTCATCGTCTGGAATAAGCCCAGAAGCTGATCACATTACAACTTCTCAAAAGCTCTTTAAAAACCACCAGAAGAACCCAATGTAATCAGCAAAGATGGAGCAGCAGGAGGGGGAAGAGGAAGAGGAATTCTTTTACCTGACAGCAGAAGGCTCCAGAGACCGGGCCCCCCTTAGAAGCCCTGCCTTTCTTTCTTTCTTTCTTTTCTTTTTTTTTCAAGTAAGCAAAGAGGTAGGCAGAGAGAGAGAGAGAGAGAGAAAGGGAAGTAGGCTCCCCGCTGAGCAGAGAGCCTGATTCGAGGCTCGATCCCAAGACCCTGAGATTATAACCTGAGCCGAAGGCAGAGGCTCTAACCAACTGAGCCACCCAGGTGCCCCAGAACCCCCGCCTTTCTGTGTGCAGCCTGGGGCCATAAAGGCTCCCAGCTGCCACCCACCAAAGCTGTCCTGCTGGTGATTTTCTTCCCTCACGGGGCCTGAATCCTCTCCTGCCGCTGGCCTGTCCTACTGGCTATTTGGAATTACAGGAATCTCCTGCTTTTTGAAAGTTCATGTTATGCCACATTGCTTTCCCAAAAGACCTACACTGGTACCTGCTTTTGATAACCAGCAGAAATCTAGAGGATTTTTTTCACTTTTAAGAGAAAAGGCAAAAACGGGAAATAGTGGTGCTTGTTTTGCCACTAGGCATTGGAGAGGTAGCATGCACCTGAGCAGTGAGAACAGCCCCCACCCCCCCAGCTTCCTTCCCTGGGGACTCACTCTGCATCAGGCCCCACAGCTCTGAACTGTGTCTGTGAGCATCTGTGCTTTATTCTGATTTGCATATCCATTAACAAGATGGGTTCTAAGGTATCAGAAAAGCTTTAGAGGGGTTCTTTTTGAGATCCAGGAATGCTAAAAAATGCTTCCCATATAAACCAACGGCAATTGCTTCTTTGCTTTACATCACTTCGGCTTATGAAAGGTTTCCTAGGAGACCTTTTGCACAGTGGAGGAAACCTGTATGGAGCCCTCCTTCAGAGCACCACGGCTTAATTTCTGAAGATCTTCCCTTCTAACATGTGTGCAGCCGGAGACGTTCAAGGCTTCAAGCACAATTAAAATGAAAAGCGGATGCAGTCTGTGTGTTGATTCCGAAGCTCTGACTCTCCCAGTGACCCGAGGCGGAGATGGTCTCTGCGGTGAGTCTGGGATGCTCTGCAGTTGTCACCATGTGCTAAGTGACAGTGACACACAAATGCAAGAACACACCCGTGACCTGAGACGCGCAGCCAAGTCCACCCACAGCGACAGCTGCTGTTGGGGAAGCTCTGGGACTGGCATTTGAGTTTGCCTTCATTCTACTGCTTTAAAATGTGCAGCCCAAGCATGATGAGGCTCTGGTTTCCATTAAGCTATAAATCACCCACAAGTTAACCTCTGCTGCCCTGATTCTGCTTTGTCTGATTTGTCTGCGTTGTCTGATGTTTTAGACAATAGTTCAGATCCCAACTTTGGGAAACAGATACTCATTCTCCTCCTCCTTCTCCCCAGCAAATTCTGTCCCCTCTCATGACCCCAAATTACATATTTTACTGGTTACTAGAGTACCAGTTGGTAGCCTTCCAAAACTGGTGTGTGTTTATTCGTGTATACGTACGGGGCAGCCGGGGAGTGGGAGGGGAAGGGGGTACACGTTTGCCATCAGAAAACACAGAATGCTGTTAAAATGAGGTCTCTAACCAACACTCAGACTTTGCCTCTGGTACTTTTCCAGGCCTCAGACTTCTCATCTGCCTATCCTTCCTGGGGAAGTAGACAGATGCTCTCAAGGGTTTCCTTCACTGCACTGTCAATCAGTACTTGCACCAAAAGCACCCAAAAAGGAGGGGTAGCGTCTAACACATCTGTAAGTTGTGTTATTGTTGTTTTAATTATTTCTGTTGGACTTGAGTGTGTGTGTTCTGATCTTTCCACAATGCCTATCTTCACAAATGCTTAGCCAACACTCATTGAACTAAGTAAACTTGTCCCCCTTCCAGTCGCTTATAGGACCGGGTGTGTGTTCAACTTAAACATCAAAAAAAAAAAAAAAAAAAAAAAAATTGCAAGGTGAAATTTTGCAGAACACACAATTTAAATGTCTCTAAAATGGTGCTCGGTTAGGCAGCACGTATACTAAATGTCGTCAAAACAGATTAAAGTTTATTATTTATTATTATTTATTGGTGAGCTCAGAGGAAAATGCTGGTTTTTTTTTTTTTTTTTTTTTTTTTCATTTTGGGGAGTTTAAAAAACTACATGGGCAGTTCCGGTTTAAAAGAACTGGCTAGGGGCCTCTTGATTTGGGGCAGATGACAACACAAGCCCAGAGAGCCACACGCTGTGCACCCCTTGGGTTTCTGGAGAAACGGCTTCACGCCTGCTTCAGTGTGAGCCTTCCTCATCCCTGCACAGGAAAGATGCAAAGTCACACCAGGGACTGGATGTCCCAACTGTCCAGAGATTTCTTCACACACATTAGTCTTGGCAGCCACAGACAGAATTTGACCCTGTTCACTTCACACGTGGTCAGTTAGCATGTGCTTGGATGACGGACAATCCTAACCGAAAAATGTCTTGAACAGCCAGTGAGCAAGTCTGAGTCACTGTTAAACCTCCAGCACCAATACCAATGCTTGGCATATAATAAGTACTCAATAAAAGTTAGTTGCATGATCATATGATCTCTCTGATGGGAGGAATTTGAGAGGCAGAGTGGGGAGTTTGGGGGATAAGGAAGGAAAAAATGAAACAAGATGGGATTGGGAGGGAGACAAACCATAAGAGACTCTTAATCTCACAAAACAAACTGAGGGTTGCAGGGGCGGGGGGCAGGGTAGGGATAGGGTAGCTGGGGGATGGACATTGGGGAGGCTATGTGCTATGGTGAGTGCTGTGATTTGTCTAAGACTGATGATCCACAGACCTGTGCCCCTGGGGCAAATAATACATTATATGTTAATAAAAATAATTTTTTAAAGAAGTTAGTTACATGAGTAAATGAAGGAAAAAGCAGAACCAAATCTTTTTTTTTTTAAAGGTAGGCTCTACATCCAACATGGCGCTTGAACTCATGACCCGGAGATCAAGAGTCGCATGCTCTACCATGCATGCACACCAAGCCAGCCAGGTGCCCCCAGAACTAAATCCTTTTAAGGAATCTGTTCAACTAAATCTGCAGCAACATCAATTTTCATCTCAAGAAATGAGTTTTAAAAGTTCATCGTGGGTAGGGGCTGGGACATCCCGGCTGGTAATTCCTTATGTGTATACGGTACTTAATCATCCTTTTATTCCCATCACCTTATAACCCTCTATGCATATGATGTTTATATAGTGTAGGTTAAACAGATACTGTTAACGTCATCTTACAGATGAGGAAACAAAGGCACAGAAATTGTGATTTATTTCATACCTTTACATTGAATAGCAGGGTACAAGTTCTTACATTTCTACCTCACCAGGGCAGAGGAAGCTGCAGCTACTGCTATTTATCTTTTAAAACTAAACAACACGGGGCGCCTGGGTGGCTCAGTGGGTTAAGCTGCTGCCTTCGGCTCGGGTCATGATCTCAGGGTCCTGGGATCGAATCCCGTATCAGGCTCTCTGCTCAGCGGGGAGCCTGCTTCCCTCTCTATCTCTCTCCCTGCCTCTCCATCTACTTGTGATTTCTCTCTGTCAAATAAATAAATAAAATCTTTAAAAAAAAAAAAAAAAAAACTAAACAACACACACACATCCTCTCAAACAAGCATACCCTGCTCTGAACATCTTCCTTCATCTGTCTCTGTGCTGCCTCAGTGTTCCCGCACAGGAAATCCACTGAACTTGGAGGCAGGCAAACTTGGGATTATGTCCCTACTAACATCTATGTGACTGTGGACAAGTAACCCTCTGTAGCTTGCTTCCTCATGGGGCTGATGGGAGTAATAATACTCACTGCCAGGGGTTATCCTACAGCTTCAATGAGATCGTACAGGTCAAGAGCTTAAATACTAAATCTGACACAAAGTCAACATCCATTGAATTACAGCTCTCATCACAAAGAGGGCAACACGCAGGGGAGAGGAGGTCACCTGGGACTGTGAGTGTGAACTGAGGGTTACATAGCCTCATCTGTAGTTCACACTTGGCTCATAGTTTTGGATTCGATTCTCCACTGAAAGAGTTTGGGATCACTGAGAACAGGCTGTAGAGACCAAGAAGCTAGCCACGTACTGAGATCTTCACATCTGTAAGCAAAGCCTGTGTGTGGGCATGTGCACATACATATCCACACTTAGACACAGTGGAGGGGCATGCTTTCACACATTAAAGCAAACTTCAAGATACGTAACTAAAAGTCACAGAATTAATGGACTTTTTTTTTTTTTTTTCCACTGCAAACAACACAAGATTCATTCTGATAGGACTCTAGACCTACTACAGGTAAAATTCCATTCCCTGAAAGGACCAACACAGTAAATATATGAACAATTTTCTTTAAGTCCACAGTTAGTTCGGACCCCCCAGCTGCAACATAATACCAGGGTGACTGAAAGCCGTCCAACACGTTTCACAGGCTCCAGGGACACCGACAGTGCTGGTTAACAATAACCAACCAACCTTTTAAAAAAAATGGAAGCCACTAATAGCATGTATCATTGAGCGAACTGATCGCTCACAACTAATTCCATAATGAGCACAGAGTCTGGAGTTGGACTGTCTGCATTTAAGTGCAGATTGTACCACTCTTTACCGTGTGATTTCCAGCAAAAAACTGAGTCTCTCTGTGCTTCGGTTTTCTACTTATAAAAGGGGAACAAGTGGGGCACTTGGATGGCTCAGGTGGTTAAATGTCTGACTCCAGCTCAGGTCATGATCACAGGGTCCTGGGATCGAGCCCTGCATTGGGCTCTCTGCTCTCAGCACAGTGTCTGCTTGAGGATTCCTTCTCTCCCTCTCTGCCCCACTTCCTGCTAGCTCTTTCTCTCAAATAAATAAGTAGAATCATAAAAAAGGGAGGTGGGGGAGCAAGAGTCTTGCATAATACAAAGGTCTGCTGTGACTACTGAATAAGGTAGCAGATATAAAACTTTTAGAAAGGCACTTAACACTGCCCATACATCAGTGAACAGTACCTATGATTACTGTGCATATACCCGAAACATGCCCATTTAACAAATACCTAATGCTCTAATCCTAGATCTCTCCTTCCTCAATGCCCACCTTCAGTATTTCCACCCAGACAGCAATGATGTGAAAACTGATTTAGCTTACCTTCCCCGCTCCCAGAGCCCTGCTACTAGGACTGACACAGAGTGGTTACTCTGAAAGTCTCTGATAAGAGAATGAAATGATAGCAGTATTTTAAAGCATTTTGAAAACATGTCACGAAAAGCATGCTACTCACTGTGACCCTCAAGGGTAAGGGAGAAAGAGGAGGTATTCTAAGTTTAGATGGTCTCTCTCCCATGGAATAAAAGGGAAATGAACAATAGCAGATGCGGAAGGTACCCTGGAATTACACTGTGTCAATTTCCCAGCATGACAGTAACAGAAAACTAGCTCATGGAGCCAAGGATGGTCCCTATTCATCCACCGTATTCTTTTAAAAAACAAACCCCTCTCTCATACAAATTCTTTGTCTCGAGCTACTAAGAATTCACATGAAGGGCCCCTGGGTGGCTCAGTCAGTTAAGCGTCTGCCTTTGGCTCAGATCATGATCTCATGTTCCCGGGATCCAGCCCAGCGTCAGGCTCCCTGCTCAATGGGGAGCCTGCTTCTCCCTCGGCCGCCATCTAGTCCTGCTCTCTCTCTCTCAAATAAATAAATAAAACCTTTCAAAAAAACAATTCACATGATATAAAAATCACAGAAAAGCAGTAGGAATAACAATGCCTTTCCAAGCTTTCACCAACATTTGGCCCTCCAAACAGTAGGACACAGAGAGCACTGGATTTCCAGCAGATTTTATAGTTGCTGTCTGACAGCAAAACCCTGTGGAGGAGGTTAGGGCTGATGCCTCCCATGGGTAGCCTATGCCAGGAAAGATTCACAAGCAGACGAGTGAGAACTGCCCGAGAGTTGCAATGAAAGCTCTGGTCGGAGCACACAGAAACTCCAGGCTTCAGACAGTATTCCCCACAAAAAGCTGAAACTACCCCCCAGTGTGGGGGAGGCTGCACTGGTACAGAAGCAAAGGCTTTTGTTCGCTTTAAGAGAAAAAAAAAAAAAAATCATCAACTGCTCCATTAGAAGATTAAATGGCAAAATATCCACGACATATTAAGCTCCCACCCAAACAGAAAGTTGCAGACCAACGTAAGTAATGAGTCCGTTTAATTAAATAAAACCAAAACCAAACCTTCATTACCTACTTTTGCCCTGTGATTTATACATAAAAAACTTCTGGAAAAAATACTGTCGAATTGCAAATACTGATGACCACTGGAAAGTTAAGTAGAGACTTTTACTATTATTTAAACTTTCATCAAAGAAAAAAAGAGGGACGCCTGGGTGGCGCAGTTGGTTGGACGACTGCCTTCGGCTCAGGGCGTGATCCTGGAGTCCCGGGATCGAGTCCCACATCAGGCTCCCAGCTCCATGGGGAGTCTGCTTCACTCTCTGACCTTCTCCTCGCTCATGCTCTCTCTCACACTCTCTCTCTCAAATAAATAAATAAAATCTTTAAAAAAAAAAAAAAGAAAAAAAGATTAACGAACCCTTATGTACCCATTACTCAGCTTCAGGAATCATCAATTCATGACCAATTTTGCTTCATCAATACCCCGCAACCTCATACTTTCTCTCTTCTGTATTATTTCGGAGCAAATCTCTGATACCACACTATTTCATCTGTAAATATTTCAGTACGTATTGCTAATAGACAAAAACTCTTCTTCAATATCATAAAGACAATGCCATTATTATATCTAAAAAATCAACAATGGTACCCTCATCTTTCAAATGTCCAGTGCTTAAATTTCCTATGAATCTTAAGCTTTTTAAAATAAATTTGTTTGAATCGGCTTTCACATAAGGTCCACCTATAATGACTGAATGGTATCTATCCTTAAGTATCTGCTATCAGTCTCCTTCCATCTTACTTTTTCTTGCAATTTATTTGTTACCTCTTGAGTTTTATATATCTGTTAACATAAAACTGACCTCAAATACTTTTTTTTTTTAGTAAGTCAGGAAAGAGGTGGGGAGGGCTGACAGCACAGCACTGGGTTCCTTCACTCCTCAGAACACAGAAAAGTTGGCCGTGGCAAAAGGTGCAGCTTCATGAGCCGGGTCTTTCCCTGTCCTCCGAAGAGCAGTCAGGCGAGAGCGTACCAATATATAAAGACTGTTTAAAAAGCAAACTCACAAAACAGTGGACTATCGGCGGTATAGCAACAAAGACGGTGATGCAAGAAGTCATCAGCAGCCCCGCAGACTTCCACGTGCACCAACAGGTGAATCAGCTTAGTTCACGTAAGTGGATCTTGGTTTAGCCCTAGTAATGTCTACTTTCCGATAAGTAATTTGCAGGCAATGTAGATGCTAATGATGGGATCTTAATAGACTTTTTGGGTAGTTTTTCGTTACAAAAGTAATCCATGCTAACTACACATGATAGAGCAAATACAGCTAGATAATAGATCAAATGAAATTTGTAACGCCACCAGCCCAAAATAACCACCATACTGATCAGTAAGGAAACTTTTGGTTCTAAGTCAGAGAAGACCTAAATCAAACTGACTTAAATATAAAGGGGAAATGTACATAGTTGGAAAGTGGAGGAGTAGGTTTGGCTCCAGGCAAAGTGTAATCCAGCAGCTAGGTGATGTCACCAGAGCCTGATTTTCTCTCTTACCTTGTTTTTCTTAGTATCAGTTCATTCTGAAACTAGCCTTATCATAGTTGCATGACAGCTACTTCCTACAGCTCCCGAACCACAAATTTCTCAAGTCAGGTAAGAGAAAGAATATGTCTTTGTCCCAGGCTTCTCAGTGACAAGCCTGAAATACACTCTCACTGGTGCGGGTTGGGTCATGTGGCTGCTTTTTAAGTTCATGGCGCCAAGAGGGATATAATGTATGAAATTAGCTTAGCCTAACACACATGCTCCCCTTCATGGTCAAGGTATAATCAGCCTCCCTAGAAACACGGAGATTCCTACAGGGCCATGGGGGCTGTGAGGAAGACAGAAGGGAGAAATCATGTTGGAGAAACAGCTAATAGGTGTCCAGAGCCGTCACTGTTTTTGTAGTTGTGCTGTGACTCTGTTTTTCTTTTTCTTTAAGATTTTATTCATTTATTTGAGAGCAACAGAGAACCCACAAGTGGGGGGAGGAGCAAGCCCAACTCCCCGCTGAGTCAGGAGCCTGATGTGAGGCTCCATCCCAGAGCCCTGAGACCAAGATCTGAACCTAAGTAGGACGTTTAACCGAATGAGCTCCCCAGGTGCCCCCGTGACTCCGTTTTTCAATGTGGATGATGCTGCCAATGCTGAGATTAATTTCTAATATGCAGAAGGTTGGGGAGGGGTATTTTCAATAGTCAAGGCACAAGATGATGCTTCACATTTGGTAGGTACCAAAAACATCTGTTGAGTTGAATATAAACTAGCGTCTAAGGGTTAAAGGCAGAATGCCCGAAGATGCTTTCCAGAGTACAAGACCAAGAAAAGAAAACTTCCAAATGCGGGGCGCCTGGGTGGCTCAGTGGGTTGAGCCGCTGCCTTCGGCTCAGGTCATGATCTCAGGGTCCTGGGATCGAGTCCTGCGTCGGGCTCTCTGCTCAGCAGGGAGCCTGCTTCCTCCTCTCTCTCTGCCTGCCTCTCTGCCTACTTGTGATCTCTCTCTGTCAAATAAATAAATAAAATCTTAAAAAAAAAAAAAAAGAAAGAAAAAGAAAACTTCCAAATGCAGTCACTCCACCTGTGTTAAAATGCATGGCCCTTATTTACACAAATATTTGAATTTCTTGGTTGGCTATGCAAACAAGTAGCATTCCGTTGTTCAAATATTTGTCATGGTATCTTTCCTTAGAACAGAAGTCAAAGAATCATAACAATCCAGGTCTCTCCCACTTTGGGAGGGAAGAAGGTGAATAACCTTTTACAGAACAAAGTCCTACCATGTACCCTAATACCACATGAAACACAAGCTGGGCGGGGCCTGCTCTGGTAAGAATGGACAGAGCGTGAGTTCCCTGCGTGGATCTCGGCCGGATTCCACTTTATACCAGTGCCCCCTCCTCCCCGTTAGCCACGCTAGTCTAGCAAGGGAGTGGGGCGTCTCGCAAGCTATAATGTCACTCTGAATTCAATTCCTGACGCTAAAACCATTTCCTATTATTGAGCAAAAGTCTGATCCCCTGTAAGGTCTACTCAGTGGTCCAAAACACCCTTCCACAAGCTGGTATTTCATCTATCTTAGGAGGGATCCCATCCGGCTCAGCTGTCCAGCCTTCTCTGGGGCAATGTCCTCAGTTCTTCCCCTGTGGCTCACTGGTCATGATCTCTGGTCCTTTTATCATCCTGCTCCCCTTCCACCTCTGTTGAGGCTTTAGGAATATGCCCTTGAGGGCACCTGGGTGGCTCAGTCATTTTAAGCGTCTGCCTTCAGCTTAGGTCATGATCCCAGGTCCTGGGATCGAGCCCCACATAGAGGGTTCCCTGCTCAGCGGGGAGTCTGTTTCTCCCTCCGCCTACTGCTCTTACTGCCTGGGCGTGCTCGCACATGCTCTGTCAAATAAACAAAAATCTTAAAAATATATAAATATGCCCTTGACCCAGGATGGGTACCAATTACTCAGTGTCTGTGGAATTTACTTCTCAAGTGCCTTCTAACAACACGTGCACTTGCTATCTGTCATTCAACCCTGTTAGTACGTTTCAGTGTCTGTCTCAGCAGCACGAGACAGTACTCATGCTGTTCTCGATCTGTTGCTCTACTCTTGATCCCGAAGTGTCTTCTTTCCTCCACACTGCCTTCTCCTCAGACGAATTCCTGGCAAACGTCTTGTGCCTGTGATCTGCTCCAGCCGTGATGCCCGGGCTGACACTGCCACTCTTCCCAGCTCAGCCCAAAGGCCCTGAAAGGACGGTGTCCGCTCTCATCTGTTCATCTCCTGACGTGGACTGCAGCTTCAGATGTGCCTTGATCAGCTCAGAGTTCAGGGCACCCATTCTTCAATGCAGTGCTTCTTTTCAAGCAGCTGTGGGTTTTTCAGGGGCTTCCCTTCTCTGCTGGTTCATGTCAAGCTCAAAGTTGAGGGTCAGTCTCCACTAGGCACAGCCCTACCCAGCTGTCTCCAGAAAGCTGGCCACCTGCAGATTAATTGAGGGCCCTGAGCCAGTGACAACCAGAATTGGTAATATAGACAATGGCTTTCAATGAGGGCTGCGTATTCAAATCATCTAAAGGCCTTTAAGAACTGTCAACGCCTTGTTCTAACTCCAGAGATTCTAATTCAATTGATCTGGGTATCCCTTTAAAAATCAGTCTGTTTGTTTAAAAAAAGCTCCTGAAGTGGGGCACCCAGGTGGTTGAGTCGATGAAGCATCTGCCTTAGGCTCAAGTCATGATCTCAGGGTCCCCAGATCCAGCCCCATGTCTCAGCAGGGAGCCCGCTTTTCCTTCTGCCTCTGCCCCTCCTCCCCAACTCTCAACCCAGCTTGTGAGTGCTCTTTCTCTCTCTCTCTCTCAATGAAAGTCTTTTAAAAAACCCTGAAGTGATTGATCGTCATGTACAGATCTGTCTGTACATGTACATGTTCAGAGTCTCTGCCCAACATCACTAACTGCTTCCCATCTGGAAATAGAGCCTAAGGTGCCCCACAGAACTTCCACCATACAACTCAGGAACTGTCATAAGATTTCACAAACCACATTTAATTCTCCCAATGATCATAGAATACAGATTTTATTATTATCCCCACTGAAAAGATGTCCAAAAAACAAGCCTCAGAAATGTCAAGTATACTGCCCCAAGCACACGCAGGAAGAAAGAAGTGGATAGAGAATATGTTGGCAGAGTCCAAAGACAGCATCCCTAAGCCTGGTACTGCTTTCAGTGCAGTCCCCCTCCTTGGCCTGGTTGAAGGGCTTAGCACTTCCTCCCAGAGCCCTGAGAGCTGGGCTCCCCTCAGTCCTCACAGGGAACTGGAATCTAATCTTGACCCTCTATTTACTTCCTACCAGCCCTTCTCATCTATTGTCTCTGATACCAATTTTCTTCACCTTGATGGAGCTCTGGCCATTATGGCTTGGACACCTCAAAATCCTGTCACAGGCCACTCCCTTGGGTACACATTCCTCTGGCCACTGACCTCCTGTCCCTGGCTCCAATCCATCACTTTCCCAGACTCTGCCCAAAATCAGTCCCAGTTTACTCACAGCAGTACACATGCTGCGTGTCAAGGACTAGTCAATTACAGATCAATCGAATCCCTCCGATTTTTTTTTTCCCATATGAACTGCCATGAAGCTGTTTCTCATTTTACCCAATGTTGCAGGGAAAGGAATGATAGCTTCCAATCTGTGGGACATCTTTCATTTGAGTATTAAACCATCACCAGCATTTATAGCTATTTTAATGCTTTAAAATTTCCCCCAGTAAGGATCACACCCTGTCCCTCTTGTATTTGGAGTGGCTGTCGTACCTGACTCACTCAACAGGCATACTGCCTAGATGATTTGTCCAAGCCAAGGATCAGTCCTTTTTCTATAAAGGGACAGAGAGTAAATATTTCAGGTTTTGCAGGCAAGACTATCCCTTGCAATGGACTAACCAACCAGGATGCTGCAGTGGGAAAGCAGCTGCCTGCCGTATGTAAATCATGGGTGCCCCTCCCATGCCATATGTAAATGATAGGTGCCCCTCTTGTGCTATATGTAAATGAGTGGGTGTGGCCCGTGCCAATAAGACTTGAAACACAGGTGACAAGTGACAGAGCGGTAGTTGCCAAGCCCTGGTCTAAGCCAACTGGGGTAGTTCCATTTCCTCAGCAGGTGGCTGGTTTACAAATGGGCCTGTGGCTCAATCCTGTCGCACTGGATATAAGAAAAGTCGGCTGAGCGGCTTTTAGGAAAAGATTAGTTCACATTTAAGACACAGAAGGAAGAGAAAGCCTTCCCATTTCCTTAGGACGTCAGCAGATCTGCATGTGAACCAGGGCAGTCATCTGGCTCCTGACCGAAGATGAAGCCATCAAAACCAGGAGGCCACAGCCATGAGGACCACAGAGCAGAGTGGAAACCAGACATACTGTGGCTGGGGGCAGCCCGACCTCTTGTCCTGCCCGTTATTTATTCAAGATTCTCCAGGTGCTGTACTTTTCCTTCCCAGCTCTCCGCTTCCTCTTGCTGCCTGGCGCTATATGCAAATGAGCAAACACCCATCGGTCTTACCAGGCAGAGTTCCAACTGGCCACCTGACACGAACACAATTAAAAGTGAAACATCAATTAAAATTCACAAAATCCATTTAGCTCTCTGAAAAAGCACTAAATAACTGTACACATTTGGGGCACAGATTCTTCTAAACGGCTTTTTATTACTCTTCGGTTATCAAACATACGAGGCCCCACTGTAGCCTCTGTTAATTGCCTATTCAGTGTAAGCTGAATGAGCAATGAAAAATGATCCCAGGACAAAAGACAGAAAACGTGGGCTGCAAGGCCGCGCTGGGTCAAGTTCAGGCAGCCAGGTAGCCTGTGGGGGAGAGCCACGCAAGAGAAGCTCCGGGAGGGCAAGGGCTGTCCCGGGTGAGTGGGTGCACAGATGCTCTGTCCTCTGAGACCTCCGCTGATAGGGTCACCTGCTCATTCCGCACAGACCTACATGTCTACGAGGCATCTCAAGTCTGAACATGTCCAAAACAGAACATAAAACTTCCCCTAAATCTATTCCTCGATGTCTTCCCCCCCATTTCAGTAAATGCCCCAACTAAGCATCATTCTTGATTACCTTTTTCCTCCCATACCTCCGCAACCATGCCACCTGCAATTCCTATGGGTTCTGTACCCAAAATCCATCCATGCCTCTCCACTCTGCTGCCGTGATCCAGACCTCTGTTATGCCTCTCCTGAGATTTCTGCCACCGCCTCCTACCGGGGCTCCGTACTGCCCCTCCTACCTCCCAACAACCCATTCTTTTAAAAACTAAACAGAATTCTATCACTCCCTCCACTTAAAACCCTCCAATAGCTTCCCACTGCATTTTGGAATCAGAAACCTGTACTAGTTTTCTACCACTGCTGTGACAAATAACCAGCATTCAGTGAGTTAAAACAATGCACATGTCATCTCTTACATTTCTTACAATTCTGGAAATCATAAGGGTTTTTTTTGTTTGTTTGCTTTTTTTTTTCCCCTAAGATTTTATTTATTTATTTGAGAGAGAGAGAGGAAAAAAAAAAAAAAAAACAGCTAGGGGTGGAGCAGGGAGAGGCATAGGGAGAAGCAGACTCTGTGCTAAGCAGGGATCCCAACACAAGGTTTAATCCCAGGACCCTGGGATCATGACCTGAGCTGCAAGCAGACCCCCATCCAACTGAGCCACCCAGGCACCTCGAGATCAGAAGTCTTAAAATTAAGGTGTTGGTAGGGCTGTGCTCCTTCTGGAGGCTTCAGTGAAGAATCTTATTTCCTTCACTTTTTGGCTTCTCAAGGTTGCCCACATTCTTTGGCTTGTGGTCCCTTCCTCATTTCTCTGACTGAGCCTCCTGCCTTCCTTTTACAAGGACCTTTGTGATGACACCGGGCACTGAGCGATCCAGGATAACTGCCCCATCTCAAGATCTTACTCGCAACTGCCAAGTGGAAGGTACTGTGGAAGGTAACATATTTACTGGTTCTAAGAACATGACACGGCCATTGTGAGGACACCTTTATTCAGCCCACCACAAAATCAAAACCAATACAAAGAACAGCTCCACCCCATGGCCTCCCAGCCCTACAGGAGCCAGCCATGCCCAGCTCTCTCCTCTTGCCTCTCATCTCCCTCTCCCCTCTCTTCTATTCTTCTACCCTGGCACTGGACTGTCCCTTCAGATGTCACACCTGCTCTCACCTCAGGTCTTCACCCTCTGCTTACCTCCACCTGGAGCACTCTTCCCACATTCTTGAGAGCTCAAATGTCATCCGAGATCATCTCGTTGACTTATGTTCTCCTTATAAACCAACAAATTCTGGGAGGAGATTCCTTGTCTGTTTCGCTCGCTGTACCATCTAGAACAGTGACTGGCACGTGTAGCAACTTAATATTTGTTAAAGGAATGAATCATAGGACTTCAAAATGGTAGTGGTTTCCCCATAACATGCCTTCATAACCCATTCCGGTTTTATAATCCGTATAGGTTTATACAAATGCTTTTTAAACTCATCAACATGTTCACCCTGGATCAGTTCTCAGGATAAGACTAAGAAAGATAAAATGTTATAAAAACAACTGTAAAGGCTACAAAATATTGGGGTGAGGGGAACAGGACAGAGGTAGAGTGAAGGGGTAGGGCTGAGAAAAATAGGAATAATGAAACGTGTAAGGAAGATTCAGAGGGATAATGAAACTTGTAAGGAAGATTCAGAGGGATTCATCACAGCTGACTCTTAACTCCGTAGGACTCACCATCTTGACACAGCCCCCCCCAAAAAACTTGGCCTCTTGTGCACTGGAGATTTTCAAGTAAAAAAGAGGAAAACAATTCTTGGACACAGCGTGGTAACTGAAATTGCAGCATTTATGAGGAGTATAATATGAACTAGACCCTGTAGTGAGAGCTTTACATGAAATATCTCAGTCAACCCCCAAATACCATTATGGAGGAGGCACTGGAAAGACTTCTCATTTCACAAGTAAGAGAAGTAGAGGTCTGGTAACTTGCTCGAAACTACAAACTGAGTATATGTGAGGCAAGATTCGTGACTCCCAAGCCTCATGCACCAGCCCTATTGATGCTCTACTGGCCCAGCTTTCACTGATCACAAGGGATGCAGCTGAGAGCCGCTCTGGAGAAGCTGTGGGACTTCAGAGTCTGAGCAGCCCTGTGCTGCCTGGTGAAGCCTGGGACCCAGGAGCTGGAAGACAGTTTGTGGTTACAGAATATCAACATGCTGCTTAGCTCCAAAGATACTACCATCTCCCAATAATTCAGGCTTCACATTTCAAAATCATTTGATTCGTCCTTCTCTGTTCTCTGTCTCCAGGGGGCCATCAAGTCCAGCCACCAATTCTTCTAATGTTTCTTTTTATAATTACTGTATTCCAAAATGAAAAACACATACTAATGGTAAGGTAGGCTAACACTAGGAAAAGATACATACTAAAAAGGGAGTCTCCTTCCCATTGGAGACCCCAGTGGCCCTCTTCTGAAGCCCCTGCCGGTCAGGAAACGCACGTGCGCGCGCGCGCACACACACACACACACACACACACACCTATGCAGGAGACAGTGGCCAGATGGGCAGAGGGAGGGTCAGTGCAGGCGAGGCTCAGTGCCAGGAGACCAGCATACGGCCACTACTGTTGTTCTGGTGGGTCCTGGCAGGACATGAAGAATTCATGAAATATTTAGGGGGAAGGCTCCGTCAGGTAGAGCCAGTGCTTGGACTTGAGGATGAAAGAGAGTGAAGAGTCTGGGATGGCTCCCACAACCCTGGGTTGGGGGGCCTGGCAGGACCATGGTTCTGTTGCACTGAAACAGGAACATGAAGGATCCGTCTGTGAGTTCAGGGTCAGAGGCATTCATGGCATCTAGGAGACAGAACAGACTGACAGAAATGAGGGTCTCGAGTTCCAGAGAGAGGTTAGGCTGCAGCCAAAAGGGGCTGTTGGAGCCGTGGACAGGAGGAGCTCATTCAGTCAGAGGCCATGTGGCTTGAAAGCATCACTCAGTGGGCGGAGGGGCAGAGGAAGCACCATCTTGGGTGCCATCGCCCTTGCGGGGCTACAGTGGACTTGTCCTTTCTGATCTGCCATACACCTATTTTTATCCGGAGACGTATTCTGGCACTTGCTCATGTTCAGCCCTGCTTTGCTCCTACATTATGTTGTATGTGTGTGTCCCGCTGCCTTGCAGCATTTGCAGTCCTTTCAAAAACTGACACTTGGCAAGCTTCATAAATAAGGGATGCGACTTTTTTGCATTTCAGCCACATTTCCTTTTTTTTTTTTTTTAGAAGATTTTATTTATTTGACAGATCACAAGTAGGCAGAGAGGCAGGCAGAGAGAGAGAGGGGAGCAGGCGCCCTGCTGAGCAGAGAGCTGATGCGGGGCTCGATCCCAGGACCCTGAGATCATGACCTGAACCAAAAGCAGAGGCTTTAACCAACCCACTGAGCCACCCAGGTGCTCCTCAGCCACAGTCTCTTAAATTAGGATCTGTGGACACTTGCAGTGAGGCTGTGTTCAGGCAACATGACAAGTGGAGGACTGACACACAAGTGCACTGTCCACTTTGCTGTCTAGGCCTCCTGCCACCACCAGGGAACTCCCCCAGCCGGCCCGGAGCCCAGCACAGACATGGATGGGGCAGAGCCACCCCAGGGGACCTGCCGACGTGTGAATGAGAGATAATTCCTATCGTCTACCATGTGCCCCCTGACATGTCGTGGTTGTGATGCAACATTTGTTCCTTTTATTTATTTATTTTTAAAGATTTTATTTTATTTATTTGACAGAGAGAAATCACAAGTAGACAGAGAGGCAGGAAGAGAGAGAGAGAGGGAAGCAGGCTCCCTGCTGAGCAGAGAGCCCGACGCGGGACTCGATCCCAGGACCCTGAGATCATGACCTGAGCCGAAGGCAGCAGCTTAACCCACTGAGCCACCCAGGCGCCCCATGTTCCTTTTATTTTTATTTGAAGTATAATTCATACACAAATGTTTAGATCTTAAATATACCTTGAATCAATTTTGACAAATGTGTTTACTAGTGTAATCCATACCCTTCACGAGGCACAGAACATCGCCCTAACCCCAGAAAACTACCAGCCGGCCCCTCTGAGTAAACCCCCACCTCACCTGCAGACGCAAACCATGATGTACTCAGTCACTCTGGCCTGGCCTTCTGCTAAGTTAATGAAGATCAGGGGTCAGCCATATCTAGCCCACCCCGTTTTTGTATGACTCAGGAGCTAAGAATGGTTTTTACATTTCCAAACAGAGGAAAGAAAAATCAAAAGAGAAATAACACTTTGTGACATGCGAAAATCTTCTGAATTCATTTTTCAGTGCCCACAATAAAGTTTTATTGGCATGCAGCCACCTCCCTTCATTTACATATTATCGACGGCTACTTCTGCACCTACGGCCTCAGAGTTGTGGAGCTGAGGAGAGACCACGTGTCCACCCAGCCTGATGGGTTTATACCTGGCCCACTGCAGTCCGTCGATCCCCTGACTAGGGAACCTGCCTCCGTCTCCACCACACATACGGAGCCAAGCTCGGGAGCCAATGTAGAGAACCAGGTGTTCTGAGCACTGTTTTAATTACATTCGTACAGGCCAAAGATAAAACCCAATATGTTCATGGAAAGTCTAAATATCACCATACGCAATGAAAAGTGCCTCTCATAGGCACAGCTCTCAATGAGAACACTCTAAGATTTCAAGGAAAACTAAATCAAAAGGGACAACTACAGCTTACTTGTTATTGTCCTGGGTTATTTTCATAGGAACGTCGGTCCCGCTAAGATATATGATTACTGAAACTGCAGTAGCGTAAACAGGAACGGGCCAGAATCAGAGAGAAAGGGTAGGGAGAGAACCAACACCTCATCTGCAAAAGGCAAGGAGAAAAAAGGAAATGGAGCCAGATCCCGAGAGTAACGCTGCACTAAATGTCCAATTCAAGCCCACCTGGCTTCAAAGGCCCAGGGCCGATCAGGCATAGAAGGCCACAGAGTCCGGCAGGGGCAGGGGTGGGGGGAGCCGAGCGGGTTTGGGCTGGCCGCAGCAGAAGGGTGCGGGGTTGCCTCATGACCAGTGCAAGTCCTCCCCTAGAATGCAGGGTTTGCTCCCTCTTGGCTGATCAGGTGCAAGGCTGTTCCTCGGCTGGGAGCATTTGTGTGACGCTTTTAGGACTAACACCATCTGGGGATGTCCCGGAAGAGCTTGGCTGTGGCCAGCGACTCCAGCTCTAAAGCCGGTTCCTTCACGCTCCTCCCCACGACCTCAGCCTTCATTAATACAGATACCTCTCTTGCAGGAGTGATTTCTCCTCTAATTAAGAACCACTTCAACCCTAGAAAAGGAAATGGGGAGTGGGGGTCATGACGGGTGTGGATATCCGCAGAGCCTTTGTTACACAAACCGGCATCAGAGTTTCACAGGACAACAGCAGAAAAACTGAGTGTGCTCTTCTCATATCATCCCTTTAAAATATTTTATGTATTTATTTTAAGTAATCTCTCCACCTAGCGTGGGGCTTGAACTCACAACCCTGAGATCCAGAGTCTTGTGCTCTACTGACTGAGCCGGCCAGGCGCCCCTCATGTCATTCCTTCAAGTATATGCTACGAAAGTATTAAAAAATAGCATGTCAGAAGTGTCAAATGATGAGCCAGCGGTGGCTGTCCCATGTGTGCGATGATCTGAAAGCTACAGATCCTTTCTCCACAGAAATACCCATGTGCATCCACACCCCAAATCTGTGGGCTCTTGGACTCCTGGTGCGAGGCAGGGTGAAGACCTCACTATCCGGTAAGTGAGCGTCCCCTGAGGGAGGGAGGGAGGGACTGTAGGAGAGACGTTCTGAAATGACGGGGCTCTCGCAGTCTGATTACTTGTGGAGTTTGCCCGAGACAGGATACGCACTGGGCGGGGGGAGGGAGGGGGCGGGTGATGAAATGAAAAAAGCCTTTTTTTAGGCTCTTGAATTGCAACTTAGTTTGTCTTTGGGCAAAGTCTGAAAGTATCTGACTCGAGGGTCAAGTGATACACTTCGGAATTCTACTACTGCGTGAGGACACGTGTGTGTTGAGTGTATACGTGTATCTGTGCCTCTGCCCCCCAGGAGACCAATCACTTCTTCTCTCCGGGTGCCGTTTCCTGGTTTACCGGACAGAGGTGACCTCACCTGGGGAAGAGCCACCCTGTGGGTCCCCCAGCAGCTCGCCCCAGGGGAGCGCTGTTAACTTCTTCCCATCTGCACCTGCCCCATCGTCCGCCCCCACCCGGCGGAGGGCATCGACCTACCCGGAGACCTTTCGGCCGCTCTGCGCACCACCGAGACCTCCTTATCGTGGGGCACTGATCTGCTGCTTATGGCGAAACCTCCTTAAACTCCATCCCACTGTGATGCCTGAAGGGGATTACCAGCTGTCATGTAGCTTTTATCTATCCACCTACCCAGCAGCAGACAGGAGAGCTCAAAATGTGACAGAAATAAGAACTAAGAGTAAAGGAATTCCCAGTGGGGTGAATCTGTGTCTCTCTGAGGCTCCGAGAGCATCCTACACAAAATGCAGAACATGAATCTCGGGCTTTCCTGAATTCTCCTGTCTTTTCTTGGCGGAAAGCATGAGACTGATAAATAAGTTGTCTGCCAGCTGCTGGCTCTGGCCAACAGAGAAAATCAGATCGGGAGAGGCAGGCGCCCGGACGGGCCTGCACGAGGCAAACACGCACATGCCCCAGACTCAGGGAGAAGGTGAAGTAAAGGCCAGCACCTCTCCGGAACGTTCTAAAGACAGACCTATAATTGTTTCTGAGGGTGGTCCGGACGACACAGAAAGTCCTGAGAGTTCAACTAAGGGAAGAGAACGCTTTCATTCCACCGGAGCTTCCGATGTTGGCGCTACTTCCACGCACGCGTGTTCGCCAAGGCTAGCAAATAATTCTGCCGTCCTCTGGCCGCCACGGTCAGTCGGCTGACCTGCACTCTAGCTTATTTTCCCAGGTCTGATACCTTTTTCAGTAACCCTTGAGATCAACAGAATCATCAGCAGAGTAAGAGAAAACATTTCTTTATTTAGTAAGCTCTATGCCCAGCGTGGGGCCCAAACTCACAACCCCAAGGCTCAGAAGCTGCCTGTTCCACTCATGGAGCCAGCCAGGCGCCCCAACAAAACATCTTATTGTGCAAAGCCAAGTGGCCCAAATCACCCCGAATAACTTCTTAAAATGCATACTGTTTAAAACCTTTCGATGGATTCCCACTCCCTTGAGGATAAATTCTGTTTCCTAAGTTGGCCTCTAGATAGGGGGGACGATACACTTTAATGGTCCCAACAAGGATGTTCTGAGAGCGAGAGACCGTCCTATTAACAAGAATGCAGGCGCAACAACTACAAACCAGACCGTTTACACTGAACCACCAGATGAGGGGCCTCCCGCACTCGGGGAATCCGGCCTTGCCCCACAGTCCACCTTCTTCTCCCTCACCCCCAGCTCCCCGGCTCTCTCCTCCAGCCACACTGGCTTCTCTCTGGTTTCTGAAAGGGACAGGCCTTCTCTAGCCTCCCTCCCCTGGCCGCACACTTTCCTCTACTGTCCCACGTGCTCGCAGCCTCTCCACCAGGCTTCCTCCTCCTCGTTCCTTCTCCGGGTCTGTCTCCATGTCCGGAGGGGCAGGGAGGCCTCCTCTGACCCCAGAGACAGAGCTGGCTCCTTCTCCTGGGCTCCCCGCGTCACATCAGCAATCCATTTACTGAGTGGTGGCTGCTGCTTCTACAACACACGGGGGGCCTCTGGGCAGCGACAAGGCTGGCTCACCGCGGAGACCTTGGCCTGGGCCCTTGCACCGCGCCTGGCGACAGGAGCTGCTGGGCTCTTACACTCTCACGGCAGGCAGATCCCCTCTGAGACGCTTTCCTTCACCCCACAACCCTCCCCCACCCGACAGAGTTCAGGGCTGTCCTGAGTGCTCCTGGGACTCCAGGCTGCCTCTGATCTAGCCCCTAACAAGGGGCTGACGGTAGTCCACTCCACGCTCTGGAAGTTCCTTGGGGGCAGAGCCTGTAATTCACTCACTCAGGCTCGGGCTGGGCAATGAGGACAATGCTGGTAAACATTAAACCTGGGCCACAGCCCCTCGTTTTAAACCTTGGGCCCAGATGCAGTTCCGAATTCAGAATTTTTCATTTGAAAATGGTAATATTATATCCTATTGCCAGCAGAGCTGGGGTAGCACCCTGTAACCTGCCACACTATTTCTGTAGCAACACACGTGAATATTCACACCAAGGAGCTAAAAAAAACCCTCAGAATGTCCTCACATCCTTTCAGGTCAGTCTCTGCAAGCCACTTAGTTCTGATCAGGACAGAATTTTCTGCAGATTAAAGTTAAGAAGAAATGTGGGTTGTGAAGAGCTTTTGGATTTTTAGGCTTGTGGGAAGGGACCGTGCAGCCAACCTTCCATCAGTATTCACTTGCCAGGCACTGTTCCTAAGTTTATACAGTTATATGTGACGTAACGTGTACCCTCTATGTCCTACATTCGTACCCGGTATATAAAATATACCTAGGATGTGTATATAAAATCTTGTTTAATCCTCAAAACAATCCTATAATCCTAGTATCATTTTACTCATTTCTCAGACAAGGAAACAAAGGCATACAGAGTATAGGTAACACACGCAGGGTAAGCAGACCACAAAACCACACACACAAGCCACAGCTGACGCCCAGTGATCACTGAGCAAATGCCTGAATGACAGAAACGGGAGGGGGGTGTTATACACAGAGAGGTGGGCTTGAAGTATATAAACAGCAAAACCACCGAAGTGGTCTTGTCCATTCCTGTGGGTCTGTCCTGGACCCCCTCCCCAGGCATTGTTTTTACCCCAACTTAAATGTTCACAAAAACAGCAGTAAGATGTAGCCCACCCTCCTGGACAAGGATGCTTGGTACATGGTAGGGTCCTGACCCAAGTTAGGGCAATCGGAACCATTCCCAAGGACTTGGGAAGTAGAACCACAAGGTCATTTTCTTTCTGGGCCCCTGGATTAGAAAACAAACACGTTTTAGAGGAGAACAGGAAACAACCATATGTAGCCTAAATATCCAAATACAGCCTGACATATTCTGGTGTGTAATCTAAGTTTCCTCTTTCTTTTTTTAAAGATTTATTTATTTATTTTGAGAGCGAGGGAGAGAGCACATGCACATGCGCAGGGGGACGGGCAAAGGCAGAGGGAGAAAGAGAAACTTAACCAGACTTCCCGCTAAGCACAGAGTTCAATGATGCAGGGCTCCATCCCAGAACCCTGAGATCATGACCTGAACGAAAACCAAGAGTAGGCTGGATGCTTAACCAACTGAGCCACCCAGGAACCCCTTCTACTTTTTTTTTTTTTTTTTTTTTTTTTTTAAAGAAAACACTGGGGGCACTTCGGTGGCTCAGTTGGTTAAGCATCCATCTACATCTTGATTTCGGCTCAGATCATGATCTCAGGGTCCTGAGATGGAGCCCCGCGTTGGGCTCTGCGCTGGGTGTGGAGCCTGCTTAAGATCCTTTCTCTCCCTCTCCCTTTGCCCCCCCCCACTTCTGTGCACTCTCCCACTCAAAAAATAAATAAATAAATAAATAAAAATTTAAAAAATAAAACACTGGGGGGGTGTCTGGGTGGCTCAGTGGGTTAAGCCTCCGCCTTCAGCTCAGGTCATGATCTCACAGTCCTAGGATTGAGCCATACATAGGGCTCTCTGCTCAGTAGGAAGCCTGCTTTCCCCCCTCTCTCTCTGCCTGATGCTCTGCCTGCTTGTGATCTGTCAAATAAATAAATAAAATCTTTTTAAAATAAGTAACTAAGTAAGTAAATAAATAAATAAATAAAAACACTGGTTTCCTTGTGGCACCAGGAACTAGCAGGCCAGCTGGGACTGCCTCTCCTCCCAATATGCAACTGATTATTGCCAGGAGTCATTTGGTAATTCAACTATTCAACCAATGTTTACTGGGTACCTAGATGAGCCAAGCACCTTGCCATTCAGATGATAGACAAGGTAGATATGGATTCTGTTGCAGGGGCCAAGGGCAGGTTGCCCCAAGTAGGGCCACTTTGGCATGAAGATTACTCTGAGCTGAAGGCAACTGAAACCCTATGGGCTCAAAAAACATTTTGCCCCTCCCTTAACTACATAGAAGAATCTAAATTAGGGTCCCTCCCAGAACAAGGGTCATTAGTAGAGATATATTTCATCCGAGGGACCCATCTGGATGGCAGGACGAACATCTACTCTTCATATTGTCCTGTGAAGTACCTCCCCACCTTCTCAAGTCCCAGATCCCTAACTCCCCTGTCCTTAGTCCAAAATGACACATACACTCCTATAAAAGGAGACCAAATGGGCTAAAGGAAACTCCTTCCAATCTTTCATTTCCCCTTGAATGTAGACCTGATGGCTGGAGCTGCAGCTGCAATGTTGTCACCTCATTTTGCCTGACTGTTTTTGGAATTCCCATGTTGGTGTAGATTCCCCATACGTACACTATTAAATTCTATTTTCTCCTGTTAATCTGACGTCAACTTGATTCTCAGTCCAGCTAGAAGGCTCTTGAAGAGGACAAGAATTCTTGCTCCCTGACCCTGTCCAACCAGGTCATACGGTCATGTGAGAAGTAAAATAACAACAGTGTAAGTGGTGTGGCTCAGGAAATACATGAAGAAGAGAGAGAATACACAATAGTAGGTTCAAATCATTTAGCAACTGGAACTGAAGTGTAACAAAAATTAATTATACTATTTATGAGCTGTTTGAGTTTAATTCCAACACATTTATATATCACAACCAAAAGACTGTGAAGAATTACTAACATAAGCAGTAAAGATATGAATGAACTCTGCATGCACACATGGAATCATTCCGATGCTCCTCGGTCAAGTACAGAGTATCCAGACTCACTATTTTATCAACAGAAGATTAACAATATTTGCATACATATTATGAATCTGATGAAGTAGCTTGAGAGTAGAAAAACTAATAGAATTTGGGAGTATGGTTTCCAGAAAACACTTAGTCCAACCAATGCCATTTGCCCTTTTTTTTTTTTTTTTGCCCTTTTTTTTTTTTTAAATCTAACCTTGGCCCTGGTCCTACATTATTTTTTGCGCATTTAAATCCAGGGTTCTCCAATGTAAAATTGCATTCTGCAGAAAGTACTTCACAAAAATAGTAGAACACACTTGAACTTCAAGAGATGAAGGAACAATGCTAAAGGCATTTCAATAATAGTAAGGATTATTTGTTATCTATGGTAACAGAAACACAACTGATGCCATATATCTCAGACCCTGTTAGGTGTGAATACACTAATCCTCACTCCTTTTCTCCTTGTTAACATAAACCTAATTCTGTTCAGTATTTTAACATCCCTGCTAAATATATTCTTTCCCAGCCCCCCTTGAAGTCATAGATAGTCATGTATTGTGGTTCTGGGGAATAAAGCCCAAGGAAAAGTCTGTTTCTGATTCCTAAAAAAGGAAACTAAATGGGCAAAAGGAAACTCCTTCCAACCTTTCATCTCCCCTTGAATGAAGACCTGATGGCTAGAGCTGCAGCCACAATGTTGTCACCATGAGGATGAAAGCTACCCACTCCTACATTTCACACTGTGTGGAAAAAAAAGTATACTTCTATTTGCTTAAATCACTGTTCTTTAATTTTTCTGTTACCTGCAACCAAATATTCCTAAGAGAAAAGCCCAAGACATGATTGTGCATGAAAGGTTGAACCTTGGGCAACTTTGGCCATGAAGATGGAGAATTCTCTGTAATTAGCATCTCAGGATGAATAGTAGGAAATAAGCAATCTGGTGTCGAACAGCATAAAATACTGATCTTCCTGAGATAGCAAATGAGGAGTGTGGCAGAGCCTGCTGGTTGTTTATTCAACATATGTTCCCCATCTTCTTGCTCACCAACATGTCCTTTCCCTGCCCCAGTCCAAGTTCCGCTTCAGCCACCTACACAAAGCCTACAAGATATAGGCAAGTTAGTCATTCAGGGTTGGTGCTCTGCCAACTGTCAGAAAGATAAGCGTCTTCCAACTTCCATCTTTAGATGCAAGAAATTGCGATATGGAGTACAGATTTACCATGGTTTACCTTAGGGCATGTCCAACTACCTTGTCAGAACCTTCGGGTCTTTTTTGGTTTGGGGAAGAAGTAGGTTTCTAGATGCCTGATCTATCTGATACAGCGTTATTATTTAATGCTTGTACTCAATGGTAGCTTTTAAAATAGACACCACAGAGGTAGATATTGTTCCCCTTTTGTAATTGAACAGTAGTCTATAGGGTTGTCGGCATGGCCTAGTCAGTTGAGTATCCAACTCTTGGTTTCGGCTCAGATCATGATCCAGGGGTCCTGGGATCAGGCCCTATGTCATGTTCCCTGCTCAGGAAGGAGTCTGCCTCTCCCCATACCCTGCCCCACTGCTTGTTTGCTCTCTCTCACTCTCACTTTCTCAAATAATTAAAATCTTTGAAAAATAATTTTTAAAAAAAAGATTACATAGGCTGTGCTCTGGGGAAACAAATCGCAAGGTAACATAAGGAAGCCAGTTACAAGATAATAAGAAATTATGCAGGCCTGAATTAAGGCCATGACAATGGACAGATGGAGAGGTATTTAGAAGGTAATGAAAAGGGTCTGGTGCCAGAGTGGATTTATGCAGAACAGAAGAGAAAGATGTCGAGGTGAGTCCGGGATCTGACAATGAGGTGGTTGGTTATACCGAGCACAGAGACAGAGAATGCAGGAGGGTCGGGGGAATGGGGCGGCCAAAGAGGTGACAGGCAGGTGGTACACGCAGGCTTTTTTGTGCACTGTGGGACGTATCATGGAGATGACCACTGAGCACGAGAATGTGTGGGTCAGGCACTCAGTGAACGGTCACTGTAAGTGCAAGCAGATCCCAAGCAAAGTCACGAGACCTACTGAAATCATCTAAAGAAAATGAACAAGATGGGAAGATGCATAAATGGAATCACAGAGAACACCAGCAATACCAGAAATGAATGAAAGCAGCAGCAACCACTATGAAGAAAATGAAGAAATGGCCAGAGAAGCAGGAAGAAACCCACAGAGGAGGTGGGCCAGGGGCCAGGGTGGGAAGCCCAGGGAGGAAGCTGGAGGGACTGAGGGGTGTGATGTGTCCAGTGTCAGCAAGAGCTTGGTTCACACCTGGCACCAAGGGCTCCTCTTCCCCAGCACGCAGGGGCGGTGGCCCAGGTGGCACATGGGATCCTGCTCCCCCAACTGCAGTTAACTGGTCGAGAGCCCTGAGCAGCACGGACACCACCCCTGGGAGCTCGGAGTGCCATGTGCCGCATGGACTGGGGAGCAGGAAAGAAGAGAAGCAGGAATAGAGCAGGGAACCATCCTGGTCTGGGAAGACATCCGTATTCTGATAAATGACTTTCATGCTAGGGCTGGCTCGAGTTGGTTTCTCTTACTTGGAACTATAAAAATCCCAATATATACCCAACAAGAGAGGCAGGAATATAAACGGCTGCATTACCTGACAGAAATGAAATATGTGCTAAATGGAGATCTAAGGAGGGGGCTGTGGGAGTTCGGGAGGAGGAGAGATTAATTTTGACTGGGTTGAAGGAACACTTCCAGAAGGGAGGTAGCATCTGGGCTGGCACTTGAAGAATCAGGATTTAGGGGGAAAGAAGGGAAAGGGTGCACTCTAGCTGAAGGATGAGGGCCAGCAAATGCCCAAGCGTGCAAGGAAATGGAGCTGTCAGGTGAATGTGGCCGCCGCCAGTCTCTGGCCTGCTTAATTCTGGTGCTAGCACACCCTCCAGGACCCAGGGAAACCACCCTCCCCTCCCCCAGTGTCCACTAGGACACACAGGGTGTCAGATCACAGGGTCATAAGCTCTCAGCAGAAGGGACAAGGGGAAGGAACAAGAGCAGAGGAAGAATGTGCTTTGTTTTGCACAACGAACAGTGCCAAGAAAGGAGAGGCGCAGGCATATCTGGGTGGCTCAGTCACTTAAGCACCCGACTCTCAGTTCCAGCTCAGGTCATGCCCGCAGGGTCTTGAGATCGAGCCCCAGGTCCCAGGTCAGAGCTCAGCATGGAGTTCACTTAAGTTTCTTAATTTAAGATTGACTTAAAAAAAATAAAATAAAAGGAGAGGCCCATCTAGATGTTTCACCTGAAAGCCCCCATGTAAGCCAATTTGAGCCAGGCTGGTCTGAGAACCTACAGAACCCCCCAACCAGAGCTGTCCTGGGTGAGCTTTCATTCATTATACTACTACGGTCTCCTCCTATGGGTGCACTTGGCCCGTTTTTTGAACGTAGGATGTGCGCACTAGCATGTTGGCATGAACTGCCTGGGCGAGCTCCCCACCCCCACCCCCAATACACTGAATCAAAGTTTCCTGCGCTAACCGAATGGAGAGCTAGTGCTTTGACAGCTATCTCCCTGTCTCCTTGTTTGTAACACGTAAAGAAAAGTTCTTTGCTTTCAACAGCCTTTGGGTTCTGTTCGATTTCATGCACTCCAGCGGTGAGCCCCTGGAGTTTGGTTCCAAGAGCACCGGGCCAGCCCGTTGCAGCCCCTGCCCTCCACCCCCAACCCCGGTACGGCAAAGCCGGCAGGCTCCATCTGTGTGTACCCTCACCAGACCGGGACCCCCACCCACTCATCTTTGTGTGGCCTGCACCTGGCACACAGCCGGCATGAGCGAGGGCTCCGTGCACTTGGTAATCTCAAGCTACCTCTGCTGAACCAGCATACTGCTGGTCGGGAAGAGGTGGGTAAGTCTGATACGGGAGAACTGATGAGGTTGGCTTGTGGAGCCTCTCAGATGTAGGAACACAGAACAAGTTGTTTTCCAAAAATGTGTTGGGGGGTGCCTGGATAGCTCAGCTGGTTAAGCATCGGCCTTTGACTCAGGTCATGATCCCAGGGTCCTGGGATCAAGCCCCAGGAGGCTGGGTTCCCTGCTCTGAGGGGAGCCTGCTTCTCCTTCTCCCTCTGCCCCTCACCCACCTTTTGCTCTCTCTCTCTTTCTCTAATAAAGAAAGAAAATGTTTTAATAAGTAAATAAATAAAAGTGTGGTGAAATAAACATACAATTTACCACTTGGACTATTCTGAAGTCTGCAGTGATGGTCAGCGTGTTCATAATATTATGCAGGCATCACCGCTCATCTCCAAAACGCCTTCACCTTCTCAGACTGAAACTCTGGACCCACCAACGCTAACCCCCTGAGCCCTTGGCAACCACCATGCTGCCTTCTGTCTCTCTCTGAATTTTATAACCCTAAGTACTTCGGTAAGTGCAATCGTACAGCATTTGACCTTTTGAAAACAACTGCCGTTTAAATGTGCTCTCAACTGTCAACATTTACCGAGCGTTCTCACTTCCGCCCGCGAAGTGGGCCGGGTGAGGATGACGGGTCTGGTTTGGGAGGCTGCGAAGCTGAGGGTCAAGAAGCAGAAAGGATCCAGGATCACCAGTGTCCCATGCTACAGGCGGTGCCAACCTCAGGGAGCCTGCCCCCCATGTGGAGGCGGCTTCGGGCTCTGGACAGTTGGAGGACCGTTACGTCAACCCCCACCCCGGTGACCTGCTGCCTGAGGACAGAGTTTGGGCACCCAGTAGGGATTAGCAATGGAAGAAGGAGATAACCAATGGCGTCGAGTGGAGCCAGATACAGGTTTAACCTTAGGCCAGGTGTGTCTCTCTCCAGTTAGGGGCTCGCAGCTCTTCACAGGGCAACTGCGAGAGGTCAAAGCCACTGCCAGTATGAATTATTAATCCGCAGTCGTGTTTGGAGTCCACTGGAGTCCGCGGCACAGTGGTCACAGCAGGAAGTGCTAAATGATTAATCCTCCTCCTGCCTGAGAATCTGGCTCCTGGGCCAGCTCCCTTGTTCTCGAATCTCAGGAGAAAGGTCTTGCTTCCCACAACCAGACCAAAAGGTTGGCTCGACTTTTGTTGTCTGCATAATAATGTTGAATACTAATAACTGATTTGCAAACTGCCCGAGACTAGGGTTTCTTCAGGGCTGGTCATTTGCTGGAATCAGAAATGTTTCAAACTGTGCATTATCTTCTAAATCAATGTGAAAAGCTCTTAGTGAATCTGAAGAAAATGAGCCGCATATATTTTGTTCTCATCAATACCTACTAAAATAACTTATTGGGGTGTGTGTGGGAACATGTATATAGGAGCTAATGTTAGAAGGTGGAGATGTTAAATGCTAGCTTAGGAGCAATGAGATGGCTCAGTTGTTTAAGCCTCAGACTCTGCTTTTACTTGGGTCGTATCTCAGTGTCACGATCTCAGGGTCTCAGGGTCTCAGGATGATGAAAAGGAGCCCCTCATTGGGGCCTAGGCTCAGCAGAAAATCTGCTTGAGCTTCTCTTTCCCCATCTCTGCGTCTCCTTCCTTCTGTCCCTCCTCCCATTCATGCAGGAACACTCTCTCTCTCAAATAAATAAATAAAATCTTCAACAACACTTGTTTAAACATGCTCACATTTTTCCTTTCCTCTGAAGGTGCCCATAGGGCTGAATCAATGGCTAATTAGTTTGACCCCGTGCGCCTCAGTTGTGCAAAAGTCTTAAAATTATGTCTCTGAATTTAAGATTAATCTCCCTTTGGGCTGGTTTGAAAACAGAAATCCTGTCTCAGATTAAGACTCTGTAAATGAGGGGCACCTGGGTGGCTCAGTGGATTAAAGCCTCTGCCTTTGGCTCAGGTCATGATCCCAGGATCCTGGGATCGAGCCCTGCATCAGGATCTCTGCTCAGCGGGAAACCTGCTTCCCCTCTCCCTCTGCCTGCCTCTCTGCCTACTTGTAATCTCTGTCAAATTAATTAATTAATTATAAAAAAAGACTCTGTAAGTGAACAGGCTTGGTGAGGGGCTGGGTATGAGGAGGAACCAAGGAGACTAAAGAAGCAGAAGGGTCCTGGGAGGTGTAGAGCAGGACAACCTCCATTCACAACCTGCCTCCAACACTTACTGAACAGAGCTCTGGGGCTCATCCCTTCATCTGAACCTCAGTTTCCTCATCTGGGAACAGGGCTCGTAACTTTACCAGAGCCAGTACAGAGATTAAACAAGAGCTGTAATCCCAGCAACCATTCACTGAGTGCTTACAAACAAGCCAGGCCCCATGCTGGGGAAAACACTCTAAGGCCCTAGACCAGTGAGAGCTATAATAACAAGATTATTGTCATTGTTTACTGACAGCTCCGAGGCCTTCAATAAATTTAGAGAATGTGGGCAGGTTTCTTCCACCTTATTAATATTTTAAAAGTTTAAGATCCCATATTGCCTGAGTACCAAGTGTCTTACTTCCCAAACGCTGCCTTGAGCCCATTAGGATCTGCCGGCCTTCTAGCCCGTCTTCAAGGGAGGAGACAAGAAAGTGGACCAGAAGAAAGGAGAAAGAGAACTAATATATATCGATCAAGGTGCCAAACATTTGTGGCCAGAAACTATTTCATATGTTTGGTGTACAAAGATAATAAACAGGAACAATATTTTTCCCCTTCTGTATTTGAGGACCAATGGACTGGCAAGGGGCAGGGTCTCGGAGGCTAATGGTGAAGGGCCACCTCACGGCCTCCTCTGGTTGTTGACAACAGGACACCCAGAAAAGCCAGGCAGCACCATTTACCGATGAGCAAACTAAGGCCCAGACAGGTTAAGAAGCAGCACTTTTCCCAAGGTTACACAGACAGCAAGAGTCCTGGCCCTTCCAGGAGATTACAGACGAATGAGGCACAGAACACATAAAGAGGAGCTATTTGGGGGTTGGGTGCAAAGGCAGAGATGTGTGCAGGGGTTCAGGGACCCTACAGAGAGGCTTACCTCCAGCCTGAGCGGGCCAGGAAAATCTTTCTGGAGAACAAGGACCTCGTATTTTTTTTTTTTTAAGGTTATTATTAACATGCAACAAAATGCACAGATGTTAAATATTCAGTTTGGGATGTTTTGGCAATTGCATAAATTTGTGTAGTCACTATCAAAAACAAGCTTTAGAACATTTCTATGGTTCCAGAATGATGAGGGAGCAGAAGGCAAGCTGAGGGCAAAGCACACATTGATACCTCACAACCCCCTCTCCCCACCCTTCCTGCCCCCAGGTGGGATATATGTGACATTCCTCAGGCACTCCCGGCTGCCCTGGAGCAAAGAGAAGGAAGAAAACAAGTGGTTAACTGACAGAGATCACAGTCATGCAGGACAGGAGTCTCCATCAGTTTGCCAGGCTCTTCATGATCTACAAGAAACAAAGCACGTTCCAGAAACCTACAGACTCAACTTCCTGAAGCCCTATCACCGTCCCCTCCACAGGACAGAAAATCTTATATAACAGCCAGTGCACAGCCTCACAAGCCCAGTGCTGCTCTTTCTGGCCACAGGTACTGTCCCTGTGCTTTCATAAAACCACCTTTTTACACCCAAGACGTCTCAAGAATTCTTTCTTGGCCATCGGCTCCAAACTCCAACACTCCACTCAACCCCACTCCATGTCAAGAATGTTCCCTCAGACCTCTTTCCAGTGAACACGTCTCCCTCCCCCAGCTTCTGACTTCTTTTACCACAGATCAGTTTGGGGCGTTCTTGGACTTCATAACAACACATCACCTGTGTGTTGGCTTTTGTTACGGCTCCTTCCGCTGAGCTGAGTCTTCAACACTGATCGGAATGTTAGGTGAGCAAAGGGGCAGTAGGGTACGGAGGACAGAAGCAGGCTGGTGACAGGGCCAGAGTCGGAGTCCACAGGCAGGACAGGAAGTGGGGTGCTGGGATGGAGGGCAAGGGGAGAGCGGCCCATCCCAAAGGGCCCAGGACTCAGGTTTCGACCGGAGGGGCTTGGACTTTATTTCATAAAGTGAAGGGGAAGCTAATAAAGCCCGAAGCCGCTCCTGAGCCCCTGGGATGCACCAGCTTTGCACAAGTTATAACACTTCAAATTCAAAATCTTAGGAGATAGGTAATAATCCCCCATTGTATAGATGATCAAACTGAGGCTGGGAGAGGTGACGTAAAACTTCCTAAACGTAAGCCAGGATTCAAACCCAGCCTGGCACATAGCTTGCTTGTTCTACTGGTGGAAAGCTCCTTTGGCAGAGAAGGGAGGAAAACCAGTTTAAACCAGGAAGAGTTCCAGGACAAAGGCAATGAAAAGTGCACAACCCCCTCTCTCATCCGCACCCCCCTTCCCTACCCCACCCAGTGCCCCTCTCCCTGCTACTCCCAGGGAGCTTTAAAGGTTACTCTGCATAGGCCAAGGGCACTGGAAAGAGTCTGTAGGCCGCAGGGAAGAGAAAAGGCTGGAAGTCTGGCAAGTCCTGGGAGATCAGGACAGACACTTCTTGGCATGCCCTTTTCTTTGGGGTGCTATTAATTGCTCTCCTGAACAACCTCAGAGAGTGAGGGGGCTGGCTTGCCCGCATGAGGCAAATTGAAAGAGATGCGCCGTCTCTCACTTTTCTGGATTTCCTTAGCAATCCATCAGAAACCTGGGTGTACACTTCTGTTGGGACCAAACCATGCTCCACTGACAAAATAGACCCTGCAGCCCTTGAGGGAAAAAAAATTCCCAAGACACTAAAAATTCTCTCAAATCTGTATTTACTGAATTTTTAAAACCAATCTATCCTCTTATTCCTTGTGTCTCATTTCTTCACCTGATTCCTTTTACAACGATCCTAAGGCAACACTGAGAATCCTTTCCCAGAAAATGTCCTAAGAATGACCCTTCCCCTAACTAGCTTAAAATCTGCTCCAAAATGTGATAAAAAGTAACAGTGACCCCCCCCCAAAAAAAGGCTGGTGATATTTTTAAATTAAAAATTAGGAAAAAAATGAATTCATCTATGTCATACAATTCAAAGACATTCAGTAGACTGACTAAACTTTAGAAAGCCCAAGAGCTCTAGAGAAAAGCAGTTTAGTAACATGGTATGTGAACAAAAGAGCTGAAGACAGTCTGGGACATACAAAAACTGTTAAGCCCCCTTAACTTTATTTAGGCATACTTTTTTTTTTTTTTTTAATTTTAAAGAGAGGGAGACAGTGGTAGGGGGCAGAGGGAGAAGGAGAGACTCTTAAGTGCGAGTATATGGACTTAATCCTGTGACCCCGAGATCATAACCTGAGCTAAAACCAACAGTCAGCCGGTAGGGCCACCGAGGCAACCAGGTGTGGTGGTATTAAACGTTCATGCTCGTTTGGAAGAGGGTCCAGAAGTAAAGCAATAATTTCTTTCTTTCTTTCTTTCTTTTTTTTTTTTTTTAAGTGCAAATCCCTGCCTAGGCCTCATGAGAGGTCTGGCCCTGCTCTGCCTCCAGCTGGCAATGAGACGTGTGACAAGCTCCTCAGCACTTAGTGGAGATTCACTTCACACCTAATCACACCAGCCAGAGCTTCAGGGCTTTTAAAGGGGGATGAGAGAGAGAGAGAGAGTGTTAAAGTAACTCTCTATTGTAGAAAACTCTGAAAATGTAAAACACGAAAATGAACCACTCAGAAATAAAACTCGAGTCTTTCTTTCTGGTTTTCAAAAATTCATAAACTATCCATTTTATTTTGTGTACTCTAATGGGGCTCTGAATATTGTTCTACCAACTACCTTTGTCACTCAACACGGTGTCAGACACTGTGGGTTGTGGGACCCAATACACATTTCCAATCTTCACCTCCCTGCCTATGCTCTAGTTTTGAAAAGCTAAATATTCACTTTATTAACAACTCCTGCAACCAGAGTTGTCCACAGGACATTGTCTGGGCCAATAAGATGAAAGAGCCATCAGTCAGGAGAATGCAGGAAAGTTTTTGCTTTCCTGACAAAAGGCAGAGAGAGCAGCTGTCACTTCTCTGCTCTAGAGGTAGACTCAATGCCTGAAGCTGCAGCAGCCCTCTTGTGACCATGAGGTATCTCTCATGCATTAGCAGGTTCACAGACATTACACAGATGTAGTGCTGCTGTTGTTAAACCACTGAACCAAGGCCGGGAGCTGCCTACATTCCATAAATCCCTACTTAACTTAGCCAATGCAAATAATTTTTTTTAAAGTAGGCTCCATGTTCAGCATGGGGCCCAACATGGGATTTGAACTCGTGATCCTGAAATCAAACCTGAGCTGAGATCAAGAGTAGGCCACCCAGGTGCTTCCAAATAATTTTTAATTGACTGTGGCCAAAAGTATTCTTGACGTAAAGCTTTCTACACCACTAAACATTCTACAATATCATTTTATTTCATTATTTTTTTTAAAGTAGGCTCCACACCTAACATGGGGCTTGAGCTTGCAACTGTGACATTTAGAGCCAGTCAGCGCCCCTCCACAGTATTATTTTAAATGGCTCCATAGTGTTCTAGCGCAGGGATGAGCTATAATTCTTTTAACCGGTTCTCTCTTGTTCAACGCTTAGATCATTTCCCATTTAGCACAGTGAGGAAAATTTTTACAGACAAGCCTTTGCACACATACCTGATATTTTCTTAGAATAAACTCCTAGAAATGGAATTTCCTAGTCAAACGGCATATATGCTTTAATTTTTATTTCTAAATTTTTATAAATATTTTTTAAAAGATTTTATTTATTTATTTGACAGAGATCACAAGTAGACAGAAGGACAGGCAGAGAGTGGGAGGGGGAAGCAGGCTCCCCGCTGAGCAGAGAGCCCGATGCAGGGCTTGATCTCAGGACCCTGAGATTGTGACCTGAGCTGAAGGCGGAGACTTAACCCACTGAGCCACCCAGGTGCCTCTATTTCTAACTTTTTAAAAGGATTTTATTTATTTGAGAAAGAGGAAAAGAAGGGGGAATGGCAGAGAGATAGAAGAAGCAGACTCCCCACTGAGCAGAGAGCATGACATGGGACTCCATCCCAGAGCCCTGGGCTCATGACCTGAGCCAAAGGCTAACCAACTTAGCCACCCAGGTGCCCCAAGGCATGTAAGCTTTTTTTGTTTAAATTAACATATAATGTATGATTTGTTTCAGGGGTATGGGTGATCATCAGTCTTACACAATTCACAGGGTTCCCACAGCAGCACCCCAATGTTTATGGCATGTAAGCTTCTAAAGTCAAAACCAATGTGTGCTCCAGTCAGTGCTCTGTGAGTGTCCATCTCTATTTTCTACTCAATCTGGGAAACAGTCATCTCTTAAAATTAAAAATCAGGTTCTCCCCCTCAAATATACCTCATTACTATGAAATGCCTAAGGTTCCGTTCACAACTAACATCTCTGATTCAACTTGTGAAAAGTGAGAGCTATGAATGTGAGTGTCCGAGGACTGACAGCTGACTTCTGACTTGTAATTTATTTACGAGCAATGTCGACACTGCCGGAGGTGAGGTACACGCTCGTCCACACAGGTCTTCCCACGACTGTGAGCCTGGGCTCCTTTCCGGAGCATAGGGATCCCTGACCAAAAGTCAATGGAGAATATCTGTTGGGGTTCGGGGATGACCCCCAGAGACAAACAGTGGAAAATGGAACCCAGACAGATAAACTCATCTATGGGAGGAAACACGCTTTAAAGAGAATAAGGAGAAAAGAAAAGGAGTAAAGAAAGAAAAGGAAGCTACCCAAGATGGAGCCCTCGCCTCACCCTCGGGGAGCTGGCACTGTCTCATCAAGGCTGCCTTCCCTTCTCTGCATCCCCTCCACTGGGAAAGCCGCTCCTCCACATACTGGTAGCTGGTTCTTTCTTGTCATTCGTGCCTCAGCTCAAAGAGTACCTCCTCGGGCGCCTGGTGGCTCAGTGGGTTAAGCCGCTGCCTTCGGCTCAGGTCATGATCTCAGGGTCCTGGGATCGAGGCCCGCATCGGGCTCTCTGCTCAGCAGGGAGCCTGCTTCCTCCTCTCTCTCTCTGCCTGCCTCTCTGCCTGCTTGTGATCTCTCTCTGTCAAATAAATAAATAAAAATCTTTAAAAAAAAAAAAAAAAAAGAGTACCTCCTCAGAGGGGTCATTTCTAATCACCCACCATAAAAGGAGTTTCTGGTGTCTTACCAACCTTCCTGCGGTCCTCTGCAAGGGTCTTCATTGCAATCACTTAATCACCCCCAGAAATGATTGTGCTCATTTATGTGTATGTGTCGATCATCAGGCTCCCCACAGCAGAATGCATCCTCGACTGGAACTTAAACCCCATGGCTACCTCCTAAGCTTCTAGAAGAATGCTCAGCCAATATTTGCTGAATGAATGAATGAACCAAGAGTTTCCTAACCTCTAACTGAACAAAGACCATGGTGGAAAGCTGGGGGTGGAGTAGCTTCCCTGGGGAGCCAGTAAGACTACAGTTCTCGAAACAACTCCCAGGGAAGCCTGAGGGCCACGGAGCGCTGCCGCCTCTGGGCATCTCTGCCTCCCCCGCCCTATAAGCTCCTCTTCCACTGAACTCTGGGGGCCAAGGAGGGCACGGCATCTGGGGTCGGCTGTCCCCAAAGGTTTCAGAGGGCCTACTGTCCCGTAGGGGTTTTTACATTTCCAGTCAGGAGTTTGTTATCAGTCTTTTAAATGTTATTTAAGACTTTCCTGCTTGTGAAAATCTTCAAATTAACAAGGTACAGGGAACAGTATTAAAAACTCCATGTATCCATCACCCTTAATTCATGTGCCTCCCCACACTGGATGGGTGTTGGAGCATTTTAAAGCAAATACCGTCTATCCTATCTTAAACACAATTCGTAAGTGTCCCGTGTCTTGAGAATGCTTTCAGAAGGAAGAGAAGCTTAGGAGTGCCCAGGACACGGAGAAAGAATACCACCAGACAGGGTGGCTCAGTGGGTTAAGCTTCTGCCTTCGGCTCAGGTCATGATCTCAGGATCCTGGGATCAAGCCCCGCATCTGGCTCTCTGCTCGGCAGGGAGCCTGCTTCCTCCTCTCTCTCTGCCTACTTGTGATCTCTGTCTGTCAAATAAATAAATAAAAATCTTAAAAAAAAAAAAAAGAATGCCACCAGACAAAGGGTGCTGGCTGAGGCCCAATCCGATAGCAGCATGCCACCTTCTCAGCAACCTGCATAAAAGGGCAAGTTTCTACCTAAATACTCACAAACACATTCAGAAGGAACTAAGCCTTTGATCCCTGTGACAACTTAAAAGGAGCCAGGCCATTTTCCAAACAGTTACAAGCCAGGGAAAATGGACATTTCCACCTGTACCCAGTTATTCCGGCTGTCACCTCTCTGCTTACTTATCCCCCCGCCTCATGCCTTTTAGACCCTGGAAGGAGCGTTGTTCACCACCTGGCACTGCCTTTTCTCTTTCCTGTCACAAACAAAACGGCAGTATTAATTACTGGTATTTCTGAGAGCGTTTTTTCGTTTTGTTTTTCTTAAAGATCTTATTTGTTTGAGAGAGAGTGTGTGTGTGAGCTGTAGGAAAAAGGAGCAGGGAGGGAGGGGCAGAGGGGGAAGGAGGATAAAAGAATTTCCTCTGGGCAAGCAGACTTGGCACAGAGCTGGACGCAGGGCTCTACTTCATGACCCTGAGATCATGACCCAAGCCAAAGCCCCGAGCTGGATGCTTAACCTACTGAGTCACCCAGGCAGGTGCTCTGAGCGCAAGGGTTTCTGTCTAGCCATGGGTGGGGGGTGCTGCTCCGGGGTCAGGGGCCCTGAGCTCTCTGACTGCTGATCCAGTCAGGGATGGACACACAGACTGGATGTGGATCCCTGCTCAAGCACAGGGCCTGGGACCTGGCAAGCATGACACGAATGGCTGAATTAATGACTCGGAACCAAATAGGCCAGAGGCCCAGTGGAATGCTGGAGCCCTGACCCCTCAGGAGGCACACCGGGAGCACAACAGATAGACAAAACACAAATTACAAATACTAAGCAACTAAAACCAAACTGACAAATGATACATCAACAGGAGCTTTTCAAATGTATCACCTTAACACAAGAGTTATTTTCCCTCTTTCACTTCACTTCTGAGGCTTCGCCATCTGTAGACTCATTTTACATAGCTGGAGTCCAGCTATGTCAACGGGCAATTACAAATATAGTTCCTCACTTAACATACCAAACGCGCCGTCAGACTTCCTCAGAATTATTTTAAATGGCTTCATGGTTTGTAGGTATGTCTGTGAAACCAACCTTAATTATCCACTCTACTCCTTCTTCAGACATTCATCTCCTTTGTGGATGGGATGTTTGGAGTGGGGGGGGGTGTCCAGGAAACGGCTCTTTTTGCCTTAAGTCTCTGCTCACCAGCATCCTCTCTTACCAAGAAGCACCTGACCCGTGAGTCTCCCTGTCTCTAGGCATTGGCCCTCCTGCGGCTTCTACGTGCAACACTCCCTTGGCTGACTCTGCCTGGCTGTTTCCTACCTACAGCTAAGGGCTCAGGTTAAGTGTCACTGACTCCAGGAAGCCTTCTCTGACTGCCCCTCCTGACTGTACCTCAAGGGTCAAGACACACCTCATACTCAGTGCCCTGTTTGTCTCGAGATCTGTCTGTCTGCCAGACTGCGAGCGGAAGCCATCCTTCTGAGCCTTCTTAGCTGTGCTGTCTTGGTCTCCCTTGAGCTTCAGCTCCCTCAGCTGTTGAAAGGGAAGTCAGGCAGTCTCTCCACCCTACCAGCAAGGGTAGGGCCAAGATCACAGAAGGCAATACCACGGAGGTGCTTTGTACAACATAAAGGGCTCTAAGAATGTTGGTAATTATTACCGATGACGTATCTCCCACCTGCTTCTAAGGAATAAAAGGCAGTCACCTAATTTTCATCTTCTGAGGATTCCAGATTCAGACCAATACTGACAGCAGATACATTTCGAATGCTTATGGATACTGTCTTGGGCATTTTCTCATTGCAGCTTCATTCAAATGAATGGGGTAATAAGATCTACCATCATTCTCATTTTCCAGAGGCTCAGAAAACAGCAGTTTTCCTGGGGCTGTGCTCTGTCTTAGAACGTTATGCTGAGAACGCAGCGCGAGCCTCTCCCCACATACACGTTCACACACGAGAGTCCAGACGTCCATGGACCCCCTGAAGTCCATCTTCTTTGGACCCCCGTTCAAGGCCCTGCGTGCAGGAAAGGGAACTCTGCAGCAGAGTTCAAAGACGTATATACCCCCCAGGTCAGGGAGATTAAGGGAAGAGACCTCGTCAGCGGGAATTCCAGAGAAAACCTTGCAGCCTGAGAACAGGCTGTAAATCGTGAGGTCTCACTAGACCTTGTCTCCCGGGCCGTGTAAGGCCGGGCTGACCGAAGGCTGTGGCGCCGGGAGCCACGCGGCATGAACACGGCCCGGGGCCGGGGGCCGGGGAGGCCGACGCAGCCAGCTGTCGGTCGAGCTCTCGTCTCCAGCCCGACGGCCAGGCCCTTCCCGGTAAAAATGGCTTCTGAGGACACTCACTGCTCGACATACTCCACCGACTGGAAGAGCAACAGCTAAACAGAACACGAGGAACCAGAATGGAAGGAGCAAGAGTCTGTCGAACCATCCAGCTTCGGCCTGCGATGGAAACCGTGAGGCATCGTCGCGGGAGGGAGAGGCGTGTGCGTCTCACACTGAGCAGAGCGAGAGACAGCAGCCTGGTCCCCAGGCAGGCTGAGACCCGTCCCTCGGCAGAAAAAACCCTTGGGATTGTGCCATGAGCCCAAATAAGCAGTTCAAACGTGAGAAGGAAACCTGGGGGCCAGACTGCGTTTCTCAGCGTGGCGCTGTGTGGGCGAAGCCTCGGATACCACCTGGGAACGCAACGAGAGCAGCCAAAATGGTTTCCATGGAGAAGGCTCCCAGAACCAAGGAACAAAGGCTTAGGGAGTGTGCGGCATCCAGAAAAGCAGCCTGCTGGGTTGTGGGAAGTGTGGCTGGTCCTCACAAAGACGACGATGGAAAGGCACTGTCCTCCACACCCGCTTAAGAGAGGACACAGGGAATGCGGCTGCAGGAACTGGTTCGGGTGGCGGTCAGGCAGAGCTCCCGAGCATGGTCAAGGCTGGCACTCGGGTGCCAAAGAGGCACACACAGGAATGGTGCCGGGCAGCCCCTGAGTGGCAGGGAGGAAGGCCGTTCCATGGAAACAAATTTGTTTGCTTTCAACAAAGAGTAGGAGGGTCCTCTGTCCAACATCCTGTTGATGGCGCGAAAAAGGAGAACATTATAGGGGCACCTGGGTGACTCAGTCCGTTGTCGGACTCTTGACTTCAGCTCAGGCCACGGTCAGGCATTCTCTTGCTCCCTCTCCCTGGGCTCCTCCCTGTGCTTGCACTCGTGCTCACACTCCCTGTCCCTAAAAAATAAATAAATAAATACTTTTTTTTTAAAGGCAGAAAAGGGGCGCCTGGGTGGCTCAGTGGGTTAAGCCTCTGCCTTAGGCTCAGGTCATGATCTCAGGGTCCTGGGATTGAGTCCCCGCATCGGGCTCTCTGCTCAGCAGGGAGCCTGCTTCCTCCCCTCTCTCTGCTGCTGCTCTGCCTACTTGTGATCTCTGTCAGTCAAATAAACAAATAAAATCTTAAAAAATAAATAAATAAAAAATAAAGAGGCAGAAAATTATAGGTCCACAATCCTTTATCTGTAATTCTGAAACCCCCTATGTTCTGAAAACTGCAAGTTTTTTCTGAAGTGTATGCAAAGCATTCGGTAACACAAATCTGACCTGAAACGACATAATGACAGTCTTTACTTATTCCATCTAGTGTGGATAACAGAGGTCACGCTGCAGGAGTACTAATGTGTCTGACTATGGAGTGCTAGCTGGTCCTACTGGGGTCTGATGCAACATAAAGTAAAATAAGCAAAGAATTTCCTTTAAAATTTCAGAACCGCAATTATGGACACGGGTCTACTTTTCTACACAATCAGTAAAAATGAGAAACGTTGAACCACTTGGGATGGCACGAACAAAATCAAAAAGAAAGCTGGTCTTGTTTTGTCTCTTGGTAGGAACATGACTTTGGAATAATTTGTCTCTCTTCATGGGGGCAACAGAGAAGCCTGCCCTTAGGTTTCTGTTTATAGTTTACTTATGATGTTTACTTCTATTACACTCCAGCTCTGCACCCATGGAAGTCCCAAGTAACACCAGACTTTTCATTCATACAGTAAAATCTGGAAGCCTGTCTACTGCGATGGTGAGAACGGGCCGTAGTCATGGGGTCACCTGCCCCTCCCCCAGCAGAATGGGAATGGATGAACCTGATCCCTTTCATCCCTAGGAGTCTACAATTTTAGAAAAGGAGAATAAAACCAAGTTAAAAATGCAGTTTTCTCAAGGATTCAAATCATGTCTTCAATGAACAAGAGCGAAGTCTCCAGACTCTTCTACCAAATGATCTACTTCTCCAGGTCTGTGATGAAAGAACCATGTTGGGGGCTACAGAACACGGAAAGAGGATGGAAAAGGGGACGCAAGATGATTTGTAAGCAAAAGGCACCCAAAGCCAGACACTACCACTTAATAGCTGTATAACCTTGGGAAGTTTACCCCCCTGAGGCTGAATATCAGGAACTAGAAGAAGAACCATACTTTCCTCCTAGTGTTTTCATGCAGATCGAGTGGCATGTAAAACATCCCCCCCATGGCAGGCACTTAGCATAGGGGCAGGTCTCACTGTTGTCACTGCTCGATTCTGGAACCTGAACGGAGCTTCACTGCCTAACTCACCCGATTGCCTGGCTCAGCAGAAGGTGGGCTATTGACTTGATGAGCACAGAGCCAGCAAGTAATAAACACACATAGCAACAAATCACACTGGAACACCAATCTCCCTCAGCTGATAACTGCTTCCCCAGCTCCGGCATTTTCTTTGTTAGAGGAACTACAGAGATCCTAATGGCTATGAAACCAAACTGTCTAGAAGAGGATGCATTTCATCAGCATCAGAGTTTCCGTGAGAGTCTGGCACCGTGGGAGAGCCCATGCAAAGAAATGGGCTCTTTTAAAGGAGACTAAGAAAGAAAAAAAAATCCACACCTTGCACAGTGTCCAGAGAGGCTTAAGTAACCTGGCATGCTTTCTGAGGCCCGTCTGACTCCCTTTCCTTCCAGGCGACAAGCATTTACCGAGCAAGCACTACGCAGCCAAGCACAAGAGGCGCTGGGCACAAAGATGAGAGGACACAGCCCCTTCTCTCTAGCAAGTCGGGCCTGTGGGCAAGCCGGATGTGCATCTCAGTACAGCACAGGCTCGAAGTGCTAATGACGGAGGTCTGAGTGAGTAGCACAGAGGATGATTATCTAAAACACAGAGATTTAAAAAGAGGTTGATTTTAATTCCAGTGAAGTTGATATACCATGTTATACTAGCAGGTGCACGATACAGTGATGCAACAGCTCCATATGTGACTTGGGGCTCAGCAAGGTAAGTGGACTCTTTTTTTTTTTTTTAAAGATTTTATTTATTTATTTGACAGAGAGAGATCACAAGCAGGCAGAGAGGCAGCAGAGAGAGAGGAGGAAGCAGGCTCCCTGCTGAGCAGAGAGCCTGATGCGGGCCTCGATCCCAGGACCCTGAGATCATGACCTGAGCCGAAGGCAGCGGCTTAACCCACTGAGCCACCCAGGCGCCCCAAGGTAAGTGGACTCTTAATCCCCTTCACCTACTTCACCCTCCCCCACACCTCCCCTCTAGGAACCATCAGTTTGCTCTCTAGAGCTAAGCCAAGTTTGGTTTGGGGGTTTTTTTGTTTGTTTGTTTTGGTTTTGGTTTTTCTCCTTTTATCCCACTTTGTTCACCATTTTGTTTCTTAAATTCCATGTGAGTGAAATCATATGGTATCTGTCTTTGACTGATGCATTTCTCTTGGTATTATACTCTCTAGATCCATCCACGTTATTGCAAATGGCAAGGCTTCATTCTTTTTATGGCTGAATAATATTCCATGGTATATAAATACCTCATCTTCCTTATCCATTCCCTTATCAAGGATGCTTGGGCTGCTTCCATATGGCAGCTATGGGAAATACTGCTGCAGGAAACACAGGGGCGCACAGATCCCTCTGAATTCGTGTTTTCATATTCTAACAGTACAGAGATGTTTTTATATTTCCTTAACATAAAGTATTTCCCTAATGTTGGAATCTCATACAGTGAACATGGGTTACTTTTGAAATTGGAAAAAAGTTGGGGCACCTGGGTGGTTAGGCCTCTGCCTTTGGTTCAGGTCGTGATCTCAGAGTCCTGGGATTGAGCCCCACATCGGGCTCTCTGCTCAGCGGGAGCCTGCTTCCTTCTCTCTCTCCACCTGCCTCTCTGCCTGCTTGTGATCTCTGTCTGTCAAATAAATAAATAAAATCTTAAAAAAAAAAAAAGAAATTGGAAAAAAGTTAAAAGGAAGAATAAAGATAGCGGTGTGGTAGACACAGATTATTTAGCGGATATTCAAAAAAAATGAGATGAGTGCCCGAATTTGGGACTATAATAGCACTTTGGGGGAAAACCTGAGAAGAAAGGAGAGGCACCCCACAACACCTGGAGGTAAACGTGATGAGTCAGGCTTCCCTGAGAAGGTGACCCTTCAGGTGAGACTTGACTAATTGAAGCTTTGCCAGTGGGAGTGTAAATTGGAGCTAAGAATTGCCTCTTTCAAGGGCGCTCTGGGAATATTCATCGATATTTAAAATGTGCATCCCCTTTGACCCAGATGTTCCTTTCCTATGGAGAGGAACGTCAGAAAACACACAAAGAGGTCTATATATCACTGTGTATAACAAGAGGACAGTGGAGCAACATAAACATCCATCGATATAGGATTATTTATATAAACTATGATGGAGCCATACACCAGAACAATAAAGCCATGAAAAAGAATGAAATTAAGTTCATATACAGCATACTACGTTTTAAAAGACAAGTCATAGTGTGTGATCCTTTTCTGTAGAAATGATTTTGTATATTTTTTACACATAAAAATGTTCATATATGAATAGGAAAGGTCTGAGAAGATATACAACCAACCACGTCAGGCATGTTAGCCCTGGTGCAGTGGGGACAGGGAGAGGGAGGAATTCTCCATGACTCTATACTTATATTTTTTACAATGACAATTCATTCCTTTCATATTTTAAAAAGAGTTTCTTTTTTTTTTTTTTTAAAGATTTTATTTTATTTATTTGAGAGAGAGAGACAGTGAGAGAGAGCACGAGCGAGGAGAAGGTCAGAGAGCGAAGCAGACTCCCCTATGGAGCTGGGAGCCCGATGTGGGACTCGATCCCGGGACTCCAGGATCACGCCCTGAGCTGAAGGCAGTCGTCCAACCAACTGCGCCACCCAGGCGTCCCAAAAAGAGTTTCTTTTTAAAGAATTTACTAATTGGACACTTACAGATAACAAAAAGAACAGGGATTTTAGGGAAAATGTGTGGTCAGAAACGGTTTAGGCCTGCATGAACACAGAAGGCAGGAGAGTCCAGGAGATGGGATTTAAGAAAGATCCTGGAGAAGAAACAGCGGCAGGGGCATTGGCATGGAGGACGGAGAGCAGCAGAGCAGTGACTGAACAGGGAAGGGACAAGACCTGGGGCTACTGTCCAGAGAGACAAGAGCACTGCTAATGAGTGTGGACTGGAGATTTTCAAAAGTGGGAAGCAGCTACTTTATTCGGTAGGAAGCATCTGATCAGCATATGTACATTCTTTCAAAGAAGAGCGTCTATTAAAGAACTAGAAGCCAAATGTTCACTAAATACCTACCATACCTTTGTTAGCACAGCCAGAGAGGGTGGCAGTGGGGGGGGGCGGGTAGAAAATTCTCCTCAGCAACAGAATAAGCTAAATGCAGTAATTAAAATGCCAACTTATTCACGAATTGTTCCATTAAAACACCAGTGACACAATGGGAAAGGCCCCGAAAGGCAAACTTGTCATCCAAGGGGAGTTTTAGACCAAAGTGCACGGCTCTATACTCAGCTCTGACTCCGGCATCTCCTTTCTGGCTCCTTCTTTTCGGTGGAGCTTGCTCACCTCATCCCCTTTTTCGAGCACAGTCCTCCTCTCAGAGAGATCTGAGGGAAGTCATTTACACCTCAATGTGAACTTGCAGTCATTCGGTTACATATCAACATTTTTTAATTTTAGGCCTTAGCTGGAAATGCAAATCCCTTATTTAGAGAGAGCCGAATTTGTTTAAAGCAATTTTGAGCATCAGGCAGCAGGGAGAGGGGGAGGGAGGGAAATGGTTCTCAGTAGCCATAGGGTGCAGGGTCACCTGCATTTGGAAGCTAGTCCCCTTTTCCTATGTCTAAACAACTCAGAAACAACTCTCTCCAGACTACTTTGGCCCAGTGTTCCTATGCAGACTTCTAAAACACTGGTGAGGTGGGAAGGAAAGGAAACACTCCCTTGTACCACTTCCCCAAAACCCACCAGCTGAACTTAAGAAACAGCGATTTTCTGGTTGGTTTAATTAGTTCTAGACAAGAAAACTAGATAATTCTGCTGGAAGGATATGCCTCTGTGGTTAAGTGTCTCTTTGGCTGTCTACCTCCTGCAAATTAGCTACATAACTCTAAGCTTTCATCTCATGCTGTGTTACATGAATATTACTTTGGCAAGTTTCAATGCTGACAACCCAAGCATCTCACCATCATCTCTAGGCAGTCTGGTAGGTAAAAAATTACCTTTATCCAGTCCTAAAAGAAGGTCTCAAACGATACCAGACAGATCCTAGGAACAGTACCTGAAATATCACAGTTGAAACACTGCCCCACTTTTGGACAGGGGCTTCAATTAGGAAAATGTGATGACTGAAAATTCTTTAAGTTGACTTTATGCATTCCAATCTGAAGAATAAATTTAAGGCATCTGGGGCGCCTGGGTGGCTCAGTGGGTTAAGCCGCTGCCTTTGGCTCAGGTCATGATCTCAGGGTCCTGGGATCGAGTCCCGCATCGGGCTCTCTGCTCTGCAGGGAGCCTGCTTCCTCCTCTCTCTCTCTCTGCCTGCCTCTCTGGCTACTTGTAATCTCTCTCTGTCAAATAAATAAATAAAATCTTTAAAAAAAAAAATTTAAGGCATCTGGCAGCTGATGGGGGAGTAAGTGTACAGCAGGCTGATTTCCTGTACTCCCAATATCTGAAACAATAAAAGGAGAAATTAAATAAAAAATATATTTTTAAAAATCCAACTTAGTAAGATTAATATGAGTGACCATTTTTTACCTATCAGATGGGCAAATGTTTTTCTTTAATATGCTTTACAGTGTGGGAGAGTATTTAAGAAAGCAGATGCCGGTGGGAGTATAGGTTGTTACATTTTTTCAAAGAATAATTTGAAGTTTTGTTTTAAATGTTTTAAAAAAGATTTATTATTTGAAAAAAAGAGAGCAAGAGAGAAAGCATACCCATGCAGGGATGGGCAGGGGCAGAGGCAGAGAGAAAGTCTTAAGCAGACTCCGCTCTCTGAGCATAAAACCTCATGCAGGGTTCGACCTCATGACCCTGATCTCACGACCCGAACCAAAACCAAGATTTGGAAGCTTAAGAGACAGCACCACCAAGGTGCCCCTTAAATGTTATTTTAATGTGCAAACCCTATGATGCAGCAATTCCATTTCCAGGAATGTATCCTAATAAAACAAACAAGTATACAAAGAAACAAGCACAAAGACAATCTTTTCAGGGATACCTATAACAACCAAAAGTTGGAAAAATCACAAAGGTCCTGCATAGTGAGCTGGAGGTAAATTATTAAATGGAGCACTATACAGCCATTAAAACTAATAATGCAGAAGTATGTATTTGGAAATACATTCATAACGTGTTATTAATGACAACAGTAGGCCAAAACAATATACAGCATGTTTTACACTTTTGTTCACTTTTGTTGAGCAATATATACACAAAGAAGATAAATTGAAAAGTGTTAAGTGGTTTACCTATATATACACACAAACTCTACACATAAATTGAAAAAGTGTCCCTGATTCTCTTCCAAAGGTACCAGCGCCAACCATGACACACAGGTGTGTGAATTTTAATGCCTACCCTAGAGGCAAGTATTTAGCATGGGAACTATTAATAAAAAGTTGAGACCTCAGAGGTAGTCATTATAAGGCTTCAACTCCCTTTATCTTTGATCAGTATCAGAGGGTTTGTTAACAAGCAATATGGGTCTCAGAAATTGTTTTTATTGATAAAAAGATGGGGTTCAACATAGATGGCTCTGTCAGAAACACCATACAGGCGAGTCTGCTTTCTCGTGCCCAGCATGTGAGAACCAAGTGAGCCCGCCACCCGGTCCCTCCAGCTCTGTGCCATGGCACATGGGTGCTGTGGTCTGAGCCAGTCCCTGATTGTGCTGACCCCCCCCGAGTGTGGTGGGCTGCAGCCTGCACTGTGCCTGGCTGGCCAGGAGCCCAAGCCTCACCAGCAGTTCCAGCATCAGCCCCGCGCCTGCCACAGGCAGGTCTGTCCCTGAAGCAGGACACGGTTCTGGGAAGTGCTTCTGCTTTCTCCTTCTGCTCTTTCAGGAGGAGGCTATGGTGGTGGAGACCGTGGTCCGCACCTCCAGTGATCTGTAATCATCGGCCCATGTGATGGTGGATCGGACCATGATGACAGATGATTCTGATCACAGACACAAAGTCCCCAAGGGCAGCAGCTTCAAATGTAAAGCCAAAATGAGATCTGCTGACAGTGATTATAATCTATGTAACAGTAATGGTAACCATCTGCAGCTGGAGCAGCTATGTCCCTCCACCCACCCATGCCCAAAGCACCTTCTAAGTTTTTGTATAATGAACAGGTAGTATGTCTGCAAAGGATACACAACTAACCAAAAAGGAAAACTGAAACTGCAGGGCAGCACTATCGCCACCTGCTGGCGGAAGGACCACTCCAGTAACGCAGAAGGGTTCCCAGCAGAGAAGCAGATTTGCAGTTCTGTTCAGTGGTTTCAGGTTGTTTCTAATTTAAAAGTGTAACGTTTGGCTTATTTTGGGAGAAGATCACCTCTTACAATAGAAAACATACTTTAAAGTAGGAAGATATCTCTAAGTGTATACAATCAAAGAATTCTGACTTTCAGGAGAAAACACAGTTCCACGGATCATGATGTAAGTACTAGAGAAAATCATACCCTGCTGGAGGACATTAGTCATTTGGTCATCTGTCACATAATTCATATGTTCTTAAACTCATCCCCCCAATACCAAAATGTAAAGCAAAGTATATGTCCACTGGAACCTACTTTACAAAGATTTTTATTAACTGATGACTATCTATCAGGTTGAAATTCTTCTCGGGTTCTGCCCGCACCCCCTCCTGACCTCCTTCCGCGGCCTGTGGTACTCACACCCTCCCCTGAATGCCGTGACTGTCTCCACTGTGCTGTGCTCCCAACCTCAAGGTTTACTTCATGACAGCATTCCCCAAGTCAACGTTCCTCACATCTTTATTCATGCCCTGTTATCCTCCCCTCTTCCCCTCTCCGCCGTGCCCTCTTCTTGGGGCCCAGATCAAATGTCCCTTCAATAAAGCCTTCCTTAATATCTCTACCTAGAATTAAATGCTTCTTCCTCTTCGATCCTTGAGATTTTTTTTTTAAGAGAGAGAGAAAGTACACACGCATGGGAGGGGAGGGAGAGAGGGAGAGAATCTCAAGCAGGCTCCACAATCAGCGTGAGCCCCATGCGGGGATCAATCTCACATCCCTGAGATCATGACCTGAACTGAAATCAACAGTCGGCCCCTTAACCAACTGAGCCGCCCAGGCACCCCAGTCCTCGAGCACTTTGTTGATCCCTTATTCAGACCACTTGCTTAACTTAGATACTATTACAATTGTTAATTGTATGCATGAGTAGACATGGACACATCCATTCACAGAGCACCCCCCTCCACAAAACCGACAACTAGTAAGTTCTCCATAAATATCCACTGAGTGTTGAGTTGAAGGTGCTGATCTTTGATCACAAGGCTCAGATCTGCAATCAACAGGAGCCACTGACTTGGATATATGTGAGCACACACGTGCACACACATACACACCAACGACAACAGGCTCACATGGCGACAGATGATACTGGTCACAGAAACAATGCCCCCAAGGACAACAGCTTCATATGCAAAACCAAAACACTGACCAAGGATTACATCATTTAAGTCATCTGGTTTGGTTGATTTTTTAAAAAATTAATTAACTTATTTATAAAGATTTCACTTATTAGAGAGAGAGAGAGAGAACATGTGTGTGTGCTGGACCAGGGGGAGGTACAGAAAGGGAGGGAGAGGAAGAGCATCTCCAGCAGCTCTGTGCTGAGCATGAAGCCCCATGAGGGGCTCGATCTCATGGCCCTAAGATAAGGACCCAAGCAGAAACTAAGAGTCGGATGTTTAACTGACTGAGACACCAAGGCACCCCTCTTTGCATGTTTTTTAATCAGGCAGTTGCCAAAAGTGACAAAATCAATAAGGCCATAATCTCTCCACTCTTAGTATCTTAGCTGAATGTCTAATGGAGACATCTTAGCCCCAGAGTTTGGATTTTTGTAAGCAAAGCAAATTCAGCACAGACACAAACAGCAGGTAAAAGCAGCAGTTACAATCGGCCAATGTCTTTTCAGGCAGCTGCCTGGTGGCTTGGTCCCACTTGCCCTGCAGATCCTTACACAGATGGCCAGCTTCTGACTCCCATGCTACCCACTGCTCTCCTCCTTGCCCAGCCCCGACAACCCACCTCAGAAAATGGGGAGGCGGCTGCCCTCAGAACACACGTCAGCCACGTAGTTGCCCACCACCCTCAGATCCCTCCCGTCCCATTCCCATCTCCTTCGGAAGCAGCCGCTACGGGAACAGCCACACGTACCCAGCTCCCAACCATCTCTCTTCCCCTGTTGTACCCTTCAGATGCAACTGAGGATTTCTGGAAACTATTTACCCATCATCTCTCATCACAGATATGGTAGAGACAGCCCATAACTCACAATGGTTCAGCTTAATGATCTTTCAACTTTATGACGGTGTGAAAACTATACACATTCACTAGAAACTCTACTTGAGAGTATGAGTCTAGCACTAGTATGAGTACTAGTCCTTCTCCACAGCCCCACATCCTCCAGTGACGCTGGGCAGCAGGGGGAGCCACGGCTCCCAGGCAGCCACGTGATCACACAACCTTCTGTGCTCAGACACCCTTCTGTTTCTCACTTCCCAAGCGAGCACAGCTATTCAACACTTTCTGACAAAACAGGCCTTGTGTGAGATGATCTCGCCCAGCAGTTAAGGCAGAGGAGGCTAAGCTGTGATGTTCTGTAGGGCGGGCGTACCGAATGCATTTTCGACTTACATATTTGCAACTTCCAAAAGGTTATCAAGAGGGCATCCCATCACAAGTTGATGATAATCTGTACTTGGAATCCCTACTCTGTATTTGAAATAGTAGAAATCACACAAATCCTTTTAACAGAAAGGGTGGTATAATACATCTGCACTTAACCCTGGGGAGCAGCGTGTGTGTGTGTGTGTGTGTGTGTGTCCGTCCCTGCTTGGCGGAGAGCCTGCTCCCCTCCTTTCCCTCTGCTTCTCCCCCTGCTTGTGCTCTCTTGCTCATTTCCTCTTTCTCTCTCTCAAATAAAAAAAAAATTTAAAAATCATCTTTTTTTTAAAAGATTAAAAAATATTAAAAAAAAAAAAAGACACACTACCAGAGTGACAATAAATACATTTGGCTTTATGAAACTTTCACCTAATGACATTTATTTTGCCATGAACCTGAACTGGTCTAGGGTTGGACTACATTGTTCCAAAATTTCAGACCCTTTAGGAACCAAAATTTCAGTCATTCAAGAACCACTGTCATACCATTAAATGTACTATTTACTTAGTATTATTCATTAAAGAAACCCACGGTTTTACTTAAAGACTCTTATTTTAAAAGAAAACTTTGGATCATCTCCATAAAATAAAAATCAATATCACTTGCCACGAATAAAAGGTAACCTATGAATGAATACAATAATACAACATGTTATTAAATTCAGGAGACAGTGTTGCTTGCTGAGGCCTGATCTCTGTTTACAAGGGAGACTGGCAGGTGTACACAGGGCAGTTACAAACTGTCACCAAAACAAATTGTTCTCTTTGACAAAATCAGAAAGACTGAAAGTAAACGGAGAAGAAATTACTTCCATACAAGGTGATACAATGTTATTTCGTGCTGGATCCAGGAGCCATGTAAAACCTCTCCAAGTGGCTGGCCTCCCACTCTCAGAATAATAATATGTAAGAGACTTTGGTGCACAAATCTCATTAATTTTTTCATCTATTAATGCATTTATGGAGCTCTTACCATGTTTCAAGCACCGTTCACAACAGAAGAGAGGAATGAAAAACACAGACATGGTACCTTGTGCAAAGCTTACCTTGTAGTGCTGAAACATACATTAAACAAATGTGTTGTTTCCTGTAAAGTGTGTGTGTGTATACATGTGAGATGCACGATATACATATCTGCCTAAATTTGGTAAATGCTATAAAGGAAAAATGTAAGACATTACAGCACAGTTTTAACAGTAAGACCTTCTTGAGATAAGGGCATCAGGAAAGAACTGTACAAGGATGAGACCAGTGAGCTGAGACCTCAAGGAAAAACAAGATTTCACAGGCTGAAGGTCCTGGGAGTCAGGGGCACACGGGCATCCCAGGTAACTGCAGTGGGTTAAAGAGCTTGGCTCCTTTGGAGAGCTGAGAGAAAGAGGTGTGGCTGGAGGGAAGCCAGCAAGAGGAAGATGTAATCAGAAGGGAGGAGAGGCAGTCTCCTTGCCTCTGCCCAGTGACCAGACACGGTCTGCCTCTTTGTGCAAACATCTCTTTCCAGCCCTGTACAGCTCCCTAGAAATGTCTTCTTATACAAATGAGAAATCTCTCTCTCGAGTTTTTACACACTAATATATCAGTTCAAGTGCTGTGCCTCACACACAGAAACAAATGTAATCCCTCCTCTAGGTGACAGCCCTCCAAATATCTAGACAGCCAGTGTGGGCGTGAATCCTGTACCTTCTCTTCCAAGCTGAACGCCACCAAACCTCCTAGGCGGCTTGTTGTCTGTGTCACTCTTATGAGGAAGACAGATTTTCCAAGGTCCATTTCTGTTACAGGATGTGAATTTCCTTCTCCACATAAAGGCCAAAATTGATCTTCAACCTTGCATGTTGTTTTTTCTCGGTTTCTAACTGCTTTTCTCAGTAACACCCAAGTAGTTATGGTCAGGCCTAAATTTCTTGGAAATTTCTAGGAAATCCCAAATGCAAGCCACCAGCAACCTTTACTCCTTCTTTCATGTCTCTTTCCTGCATTTTGGAAGACAAATTCTATTTGCAGGGGTAAGCAAAGGATCTTTTTCAAATAATGGAATGGCAGTAGTCATTTAACTAAGCTAAATTCAAGAAAATCATAACTCAAGGTCCTTGATAGAAAAAAATATATATAGTCTTTACTATTCGAACTTCCATTTATTTGGAGGGGGCATGGGAATGTTACATTCAGGGAAGGTGAGGATAATGAGGAAAACTGCTCTTAATTGCTTCGGCTACAGACCCAGTTTCCCCTGAAACTAGGGCGAGGTTACAGGGATGGTGTTGTGTAAGCGGGGCATTCTGCCAGGCAGAGAAGAGGTCATACATTTCCACTTCTAAACTGGAGTGGAAAAAGACACATAAAATTTCATGAATAAATAAAGCAGCTCTGGCATGCTGAATGGAAGTTCAATGGCCTTTATTTACACATTTTCTCCAAGTAAGTCAGTCTCTGCCCTACCCTCTGCCTGCTCTCTCTCTCTCTCCTCTTTTAACACATTAGGCTAGATCTCTAGGATTTTTTCTTAAGTTTTTTGTTTGTTTTTGTTTTTTGTTTTTAGTAAACTCTACACTCAATGTGGGGCTTGCACTCACAACCCTGAGATCTAGAGTCACATGCTCCCCTAAATGAGCCAGCCAGGTGCCCCTCGATTTCTAGGATCTTCTGATGCTTCCAGCCATACGGTGGGTGATGCCCTGGGAAGATGGGCTGACCTCCAGACGATGGGTTACTCCTAAAGCTCTCTCCCCTGTCAGGCTTCCAGCTCTGCTGCTGTCCTATTGCACATTATACTTCCATCGGGCAGAATGGCAGAGGTGGCAGTGCAGCTTGAAAAGGAGCAGGAGAGAGTCAAAGGGACAAGCAGCTTCCCCCATAAGATGAGGGATGGTCAGGGTTGGTAGTCAAAGAAATGGATGTTATAGGGAAAGTCTGTCCCATCTTCAGTAGCCGGCCGATGAGCTCTCTACTTCTGAATGTAAGAGAAGGAATAACATGGGGGGGGTAGTCTTCCAACATGAGCAAAATTACGTCATAAAGGGCATTATAACTCCATGGATTTAAGTGACGGAAGGGCTTCTCTCTCTCTCTCTCTCTCTTTTTTTTTTTTTTTTCAGATTTTTAGTTATTTATTTGACAGAAATCACAAGTAGGCAGAGAGAGAGGAAGGGAAGCAGGCTCCCTGCTGAGCAGAGAGCCCAATGTGGGGCTCGATCCCAGGACCCTGAGATCATGACCTAAGCTGAAAGCAGAGGCTTTAACCCACTGAGCCACCCCGGCACCCCAGGGCCTCTCTCTTTTAAGGGAAGTACTCAGTGCACATAACTCGAGGGAACAGTGTTTAGCGTTAAATTATCAGTTTCTGGAGGGAAGAACCCATGTCTACTCACCTTTATTTTCCTTCACTGGTTGACACTACCTGCAGATTAGCTGTTCAATAAAATACGTTGTATGAATTTGATTCTTAAAAATAGTAACATGTGGGGTGCCTGGGTGGCTCAGTGGGTTAAGCCGCTGCCTTCAGCTCAGGTCATGATCTCAGGGTCCTGGGATGAGCCCCGCATTGGGCTCTCTGCTCAGCAGGGAGCCTGCTTCCCCCGCCTCTCTGCCTGCCACTCTGGCTACTTGTGATCTCTGTCTGTCAAATAAATAAGAAAAATCTTAAAAAAAAAAAAAAAGTAGTAACACATTGAAAAACATTAAGGGCTATCTCCTGGGTGGTAGAACTAAGGTGGTTTTTATTTCTGATTTTGCCTTTTCCACATGTTCCCGATATTCTCCAGTGAGCATGAATATATTTCGTCAGAAAGTTACCATTAAAAATAAAATGGGGGGGGGGGACTTGGGTGCTCAGTCAGTAACTGACTTTGGCTCAGGTCATGATCCCAGGGTCCTGGGATCAAGTACCACATCAGGCTCTATGCTCGGGGGCAGGGGGTGGGGGGAGTCTGCTTCTCCTTCTCCCTCTGCCCCTACCCCTGCTTGTGCATGCATGATCTCTCAAATAAATAAATAAAATCTTTTTAAAGAATAAAATTTGGGGTGGGGTGTCTGGCTGATTCATTTGGTAGAACCTGACTCCTAATCTTGGGGCTGTGAGTTCAATCTCCATGTTGAGTGTAGAGATTACTTAAAAACAATAATGATGATGACGATAAAATTTGGGGAATTGGAAAGGATGAGAGAAATTAGTCCAATCCCCTCATCCCTTACACATGGAAATTGAGGCTCAGAAAAGCTAAATCATGTGCCCAAAGCCACACAGCTTGCTAGTGAGAAAGCAGAAATAAATAAAACTGGTCATGGTTGTTTCTTAGCCCAGGATGTTTTCTTCCACTACACCCTTTGCCTTTCCCAAAAGGACACAGTTTTAGTGAGACTCTATCTAATGTTTTTAAAAGCCTCTAATCCACTCTAAAGGCAAACTGTGCTGCCCACTGAGCCTATTCCCATAGAAGGCATTATTTTAGAAAGCACAAAGCAGAGTGTAGTTTAAAACTCATTAAGGAAAATATCCTCTGCTGTTGCTATAGCAAAACACTTGGCCACTTCCTGACGTAGGACAACCTCAAAATGACCTGTGAAATCCGAAATAAAGTTTAATATCTGTGAGGAGCTGAAGAGTACACATCACCTAAGAAGGAAGATTTACGCATTAGCTTTGCTTCTCAGGAGGTAGGAGGGCTTAGGGCTGGGAACCCATCTTCCACCAAACCTCCATTGGTATTTGAACTTCAAACTTAAAAATTTCAAACAAACAAAAGAAAGGGAACATTAAAATGAATTCCCATCTGACTATCATCAAGCTTTAATAACTATTAATTTCTGGTTTTATTCTAGCCACGATCTACCTCTCTATGGCTAATTTTGAAATCAACCCAAACATATTTCATCCATAAATACTTCAGTATGTTTCTAAAAGATAAGGACTCTTGTTTTTTAAACATAACCACACAACTATACCATACCTAAAAAATTTGACAATTCCTTAATATAACCAAATATCCCATTTGTGTCCTAATTTCTACAATCATCTTGCAACTACAGGTGAATTAACGTGTCAAGCACTGTGCATTATCTCTGTTAATCCTTACAATGGCACATAAGGGAAACGACATTATCCTAATTTTGCAGGCGGAACTGAGGCACAAAGAGGTACAGTAACTTGCTCAAGGTTGTCCACTAGCCGGTGGCAGAGACAGGGTCTGCACCCAGGCTCTGCTGTCCGAGCTCTTCACTGCGGCACGGCGCTATCCCCTCTACCTTCTCCTCTTGCCATATTCATTGGTTCCAAAGTACAGGAAAACATTAAAGGTCTTTTTGAACTTAGTGTCTGCTGAGAGTGGGAGGAGACAGAAAAGGATGTGAGTGATTCTTCTCCCCAAAGCAGGGGTGGGAAGGTGTGTCTGGAGCAGCCAGTGGAGGCTGTCCAGCACCAGGGGCTCAGAGCAGGGTAGAGAGGTGGGATCTAAAGCAGCCGGTGGGAGCTGTCCAGCACCTAGGGGCTCACAGCTACCTCTATGAGTGTTCTGGGCAGCGGCTTCAGTGCACAGATACTCGGCAATGCCAAGGGTTCCAGGTTTCCAAACACTCTGATGATGGGCAGCCCTCTCTGCACAGTTCTCTCTGGCTACGGTAGCTCAGGGTGGCCAGGGTGATCAGATCAGGCTGCGCCTCAGTTTAAAATCCTCTACCAGTTTCCATCGCATTTAGAATAAAATCCAAAATCCTAACATGTACTGCACAGCCCCGTATGATCTAGCTCCTGCCTTCCTCTAACTTCATCGCCTGATTCACATGTGTGAACACGAGTATCTGCTGAATTAATGTACACATGCAAACATGAGAAAGGGAACAGCTTTGTTTCAGTTGAGTTCAGAACCTCAAAGCACCTGGCCAAGACCCTTAGCCAAATGGCCCTCTTATGATGTCTATCTTAATGCCTTTTCATAACTACGGAGGTAATTCATGTTCACTGTAGAAGTCTGAAAATCCACAAAGAACAAAAATTTAAAGATTAAAATGATTCAGAGATAGCCACTGCCAATACTGTTTTTTATGCATTTATTTGTGTTACAAAATTAGAATGTTACTATTCATATTGTTTTGTGACCCACTCTTTCAACAATGTGGCATTATTGTTTTAAGACTGCACTGCATCCTGGGGCACCCGGGGGGCTCAGTCGGTGAAGCGTCTGCCTTCGGCTCAGGTCATGATCTCGGGGTTCTGGGATCGGACCCCATGTCAGGCTCCCAGCTCGGCAGAGAGTCTGCTTCTCCCTCCCTCCTCCTCTGTTCCTCCTCCCAGTTGTGCTCTCTCTTAAACAAATAAAATCTTAAAAAAAAAAAAAACAAACCCAAAAACAAAAAAAAAACCCTGCCCTGTATCCACTGCATGCCCAGACAAGGCTGTCAGTACCCACTTCCACTGCTGGATGCTTCATTGTTTCCTTTTTTGCCTATCATTAAAAAAACAAACAAACAAACAAACAAAAAACTTACACAGCTATGTACATTTCCACTATTAAATGCTCCAGATAGGATGAGTATAAGTGAAACTGCTTGACAAATGGAAATACAAATTAGGGCACTGGTAAGTGTTACTTAATTGCTCTCCAGAGCAGCTGCATCAGTTAATACTCCCAGCATCAACACTGAAGCTATTCATCTCCTTTTTCCTTTACTCACACTGGGTGTTAATATGTTTTAATAATATATAACACCATGTTGTAACTGTTAGCTACCTATCTCTATTAGCTCACAGATTTCTTGAGAACATGAATTACGTCTTTTCCTTCTGTTTACTTCTGACATGCAGCAGGCATTCTGAGTGGATGGATGAAGGGACAAATGGATGAACAGACGGGTAGATGGATAGAAGGACTGGATGGACAGATGGGTAGATAGAAAGGATAGAGGAGTTTTGTCAAGGAATACCAGGAGAAACACGGAACCACATGATCAAGTTGTCTTTTTCCAGTTTCTAGGACTCTCCAGACTGATCTGTGCATTTACCGCAGGGACAGTCCCTCCCGTCGCCTACCTCGGGGACAATCCCTCCTGTCTGGATGAACTCTGCTGAGCATCCCTTCGTATCTGATGCTGGAACATCAGACTCATATCCTACCAGATCTGGCTCTCGTTCCCACTTCATTCCAGCAGAAGTATTAAAATTACTAATTTTGGCTTACATAATGGCTTATTGTCTGAAGTATAACTAATTAATGTTTTAACAGCAGAATATCAAGCTCCAGATTTCCCTTAACAAAGCAAAATTGAAAGTAAACCTCACACTGGACTGCCTCCCGGACCCAAACCTTCCGTCTAGAAAGATGCAGTCACCAGGGGCTGCGTCTGACCCAGAATTTGTGTTAAGAAAACTTTAACCACTAAGGCCAGGCTGGAGAGCTGCCAGATAGCCTTCCACCCTATGTGCAGATCCCAAGGTGTCAGTCCTCAGAAATCCTAACAGGTAGGACTAGTCTTTTTTTTGGAAGAACTCCAGTACTTGGCATTGTTCGACATACGTAAATACCTATTAAATGTCTGGTGAACATGTAGACATCAAAAAGAGGGAATATGGGATGAGAACAGGCACGGAAGCCTGTTTACACTGAGTGAGCAGATATATAACCTACCTTTTAGAACCCGGGTTTGGACCTGTGTGAGAAACTACCCCATTTACTTTCTCTGTGCTATGCTGCCTTTTAACATTAGAGAAAAGTGTTTAATGCCCACTATATGAGAGCTTTTGCTGCAATACATAATCTGAATCACAGTTTCAAATCTAAAATGCCTCAAACACGGGCACCTGGCCATCTCAGTTGGTAGGGCACTTGACTCTTGGTCTCAGTTCAAGCCCCATGTTGGATGTGGAGATTACTTAAAAATAAAATCTTAAAAAAAAATAAAAATTAAAAATTAAATGCCTCAAATAACCAACTCTATTTTTTAAAAAAGATTCTATTTATTTATTAGACAGACAGAGATCACAAGTAGGCAGAGAGGCAGGCAAAGAGAGAGGAAGGGAAGCAGGCTCCCTGCTGAGCAGAGAGCCCGATGCAGGGCTTGATCCCAGGACCCTGGGATCATGACCCAAGCCAAAGGCAGAGGCTTTAACCCACTGAGCCACCCATGTGCCCCTAACCAACTCTATTTTACCCAGTATGAAAACATTCTCACAGCAACATTCCCCTGACTTAGAAATGGCCCCTACATTCTGAAAAGAGATGGAAACAAGAACGGTTTATCTATCCACAACAAATCAGCAGTAAAATCATAGTTTCTTGGGATGGAAAGGCAGAGAGCAAAATGAACAACAGACTCTCCAATCTGTTTTTCTTTTTAATATGACCCCTCTGGCTGGAGACAGGAGTTAATTTTAATGACATAAATTAATTTAATTGAGTGCCAATAACAACTTATGTGCAAATACAGCACAGGAAACCGTATAACTTACCCATTCATTTATCTGGTGTTAGGTACTTTCAAAATAAAGACAGGTTCCTCCCTATTCTCATGAAGCTTACTGCTAACTGAGGAGGTCCATATGTACTCTATCAGAGTATATAACATGGTAAGAGCTAAGAAACCTATGCCCACAGTGTAAGAGCAAGTTCTTTATCATGTTTCTCTAGGAGATGAGAAGTTGTAGCAAAGAACAATAGGAGAAAAGAATGGATTGAGACAAGTTAAGAGGAACTATGAATGATATTCGTTGAGAATATAACCTACTTGGTAAGTAGGTAAATAGTTACCTACTTACCAAGTGCCTTACTATGAAGTGGACACCTAAAACAACTTGGTGGGGTCGAATCTATCATTAAATGCCCCATCTTCGAGAAGAAGAAACTGAAGCTTTAGAGAGTTGAAATAATTCACCCAGCTGGGAAGCTGGTGAGAAGACCAAATTGGAAGTAAAGATATGAAACCAGCACATAGCAATCACTGTCCCAAATACCACTGAAAATTAGGTACACATCTATATTGATTGCCTGTTGCTACATAACAAGTTACTCCCAAAACTTTGGGGTCTAAGGCAGCAAACATTTCTATCATTTCACAGTCCCTGTGGGTCAGAATTCAGGAGTTTAGCTGGGCTGTTCTAGCTCAGGGTCTTTCGAGAGTCTGCAGTCAAGATGCTAACTAGGGTTGTGTTCATCTCAAGGCTCGACTGGGGCTGGAAGACGGACTTCCCAGATGGCAAATAAGCCAGATCCCATGTGCTGGGGGAAGATGGCACCACCAGGCCTGCAGGGGGCTAGGGCTTTGCTTACATCCATGAGGTGCTGAAGCACAGCTATCTCAGAGGGGCTCAGTGAAATTCATAATTTTAGAAAGAAACAAAAAAAAAAAGTGGAAAACACTTCTCTTCTGTTATTAATTTCTTTTGATTTTCCCTCCTACTAAGCAAAGTTCTTTTGAAAATGTCCATTTGTGGGGCACCTGGGTAGCTCAGTCAGTTAAGGGTCTGATTTCAGATTAGGTCAGGTCATGAGCTCAGGGGTCCTGGGCAACCCTCCCCACCGCTCACACTCTGTCTCTCAAATGAATAAAACAAGAAAGAAAGAGAAAGAGAGAAAGAAAGAAAGAAAGAGAGGGAGGGAGGGAGGGAGGAAAAGAGGGAGAGAAAATAAATGACAATTTGCTGTTTAGATGGGTCTTGAGAAAGGGCTTTGGGCTGGAGAAAAAGGTGGGAATTAGGATCTCCAATGGGCCAGAGGAAGGAAGTGGCAGCAGGGTTCAAAGGGAAGGTGACCAAGAGGAGAGAGGAGGAAGAACAGGGCCCCTTAGTAAGCTACTCCCACCAGCCTCTCCTTCAAGGCTCCCCTTCGCACGCCTCAGATTTCTGGAACATTCTGTATCTGTTCAAAAGAAGGAGGCTGCTCCTTTTCCGAGCATAAAGGAACTGAATGGACACAAATCTCCGAGCACAGAAAGCCATTCATGGGACTTCACCAATGCAAAATACAGAGCACGAAATGGTCTTCACATTTTGCAGGCAGCAGTTGCACTGCAGAGTTAAGGGAAGACAAGAGCACACAGAGCCGGGAGACAGTTCAGCCTCATGGCTGCGTGGATGATGTGGCAGCTGGGCCTAGGTTCAAACCCCAGCACCAGCTCTTCCTAGCTGCGACACTGTGCGAAAATCCACCTTTCTCAAATCTGGTCTCCTCTTCCTGAAGAGGGGAGTACTATTCACTTCCCCACAGGGCTGTGGGGTTTCAAGAGAAATCTGAAAGCTTAATGAGCATCAGCTATGATCAGTGCATGGCAGGGACAAAGACACAAAGTTGACCTTTAGGAATCAAAATGGAGAAAAAGGGACTTCATTTCCTGCAACCCAATGTCCAGTTGATGAGAAATCCTCTCAAGCCTTGTTCAAAGAACAGAAGGGGAGCTAGTCCACCTCCCCTCCCTCCTCAACCTCTCTGCCCACCCATCTCTTTGCTCTCCGGGGTAAGGGCAGCCCCCCACCGACCCCCGCTCAGCTGGCAAAGCCAAACACAAGGAGCTGCTGTCACCCGAACGCCAGCGGCATCTCCAGGTATGCGAAGTCGTGGGAAGGAGCTCGAGCGCTGATTCCCCGTGTCACGGACATGACACCGTGTCTAGCAAGAGCCCATCGAACAGAAGCTTTCCCACATCACCAAAATTAGGTACAGGGCTGCCACGATGGGCCTCCTGGAATTCTAGAGAAAGGGCCCCAGGGACAGGTGCGAAGGTCGGTGAGGACCGTCCCAGAGCAAAGGGTGGGAAGCCGTCCCCACGGGGCTGTTGCCCACGAGGCTTCAGTCACAAGCACGGAGCAGTGTCCGCTCAGAGCAGGCCGTGTGCTTGTGTCCAGCGGCGCAGCACCAAGGCCATTACAAAGAAGAACACAACAACCCGGGTGTCATAAGGTACACGGAGAGCAGGTGAACGAGCAACCGCCACTCCCCAAATGACATGACCAGATGTGAACAGATCAGATGGCCACGCTGGTCTCCCACTGGGTCTCTCCGGTGGGGCCGGAGAGGAGCAGATGCCGCACACCGGCCAGCACACTGAGCTCAGAAACAGGCTGAAACTCCCCGTCCACATCTCGCCCTTTAATGTTTGCCACATCTCACCAGGGAAATTCTCCTCGGTAACTCCAGGCCCACGCAGCCTAACCCAGTTAATAACCGAAGCGCTTTTCTAAAAGCAGGCAAGCCCAACTTTATTAAGGGCTGATCTGCAAATATAAAACCTTCATAAACTATTCATGCGTCTCTGGAGCTTAAACAGGACTTCCAGAGAACAGTGTGAGGGACTCGGCACTTAATTACAAACCCTGCAAGAAAATCAATTTATTCTGCATTCTTGGAAGAAAACGAGTGTTGCTATTTACTTTTAATAATAAAACTGCTCAGCCTCTTAAGACCGGCTCCTGCCTTCACTGGACACACCGCCAGCTTCATGGGATCATGTATCCATGAGGCTTCTGAGGCTGATTCTGGGCCGCAGGCGTCTGTCCCTTAGCAAGCAGCAGGAATGTTTGAAGTTCTCTGTGCACCACTTTCTACAGCCTCAGGAACAAGAACCGCAAAAAGCCGTGACACTTGCTGAGCCTCTCCTACGTACCACGCACTGTTCTCCGTATTTATGAATATTATATCTTATTAGAATCTTCACAACTCTCTTGAACTGTAAGTTCTAATATAAAACCTGTATTTTACAAATGCGGACACTGAGGCACGGACAAGATAAATAAGGCAGTGGCCCACGGTCCTACTCCTGACAAAGCTGCAGAGCTGGGATCCAAGCCCATGGGCTGGTCTCAGAGGCTGCGTGCCTGTCACTACGCTAGTCACACCAGCTTGCTGCATTCTGTGTGTCTTTCTGGGCTGTCTCATGACTCTGCAAAATGAAGCTCCTCTCCCCCTGGCTGGTTCGCCAGAAAAACCCCAGTCTAGCATTAGACGGTGCTCATCAGATACTCACTGTCCACACCCCACTGATTTCCACACCAGGGTGGACTGAGGTTTCATGCTTCTTCTTTTTTTTTTTTTTTTAACTTAACACAGACTCTCTCAGATTTCTCTCCTCACATGCTATTTTCTAGTGGTGATCAAAATTCATTTCCCCTGGGACGCCTGGGTGGCGCAGTTGGTTGGACGACTGCCTTCGGCTCAGGGCGTGATCCTGGAGTCCCGGGATCGAGTCCCACATCAGGCTCCCAGCTCCATGGGGAGTCTGCTTCGCTCTCTGACCTTCTCCTCGCTCATGCTCTCTCTCACTGTCTCTCTCAAATAAATAAATAAAATCTTTAAAAAAAAAAAAATTCATTTCCCCTAAGAAGGAAAATAAATCAGTGGAACACAGGTTTGGAAGACAAAGAGAGATTTTACCTGCCCTTCTACTAGTTCTGGATGAGAGACCTTGGGCAAATTATTTAACATCCTAGAGTCCTAGATTCTTTGCCTATAAAATGTGAGTAACCACATTTACCTTTAATATTATCTTGAGAAACAAAGGATAGAAAGTATATAAAACACCTGTTATAAGCAATAAAGAGTGACTCCCTAAGGTTCTCTCCTGCTCTAAAAGTCTGTAACTATTTAGCATTATTGCTTGGGTGGTTATGTATCTCCCAAGAAAGCGTTCAGGATTGACAGCTTTTTTTCATTCTAAAGTATGTGCCTTGGATGTGTAAAATCAACAAACAACTTCTGATTATCTACCATTTAGGCGGCCCCGCTCCAAGGCCAAGGAACTGCATTCCAGGGAGTAGTAAATTACATGCCCACGGAAAGATAACCAGGTGTTCCCAGACGTAAACAACTGAATAGGAAACTAACAGAAGACACTTCCCACTGAGCCCCGCCTGAGGTGAGAGGAGTGAAACTTTTAGAAAAGAACAGACAGGAACAGGCAGAGAAGATGGGAAGAAAAATTCCAGGAGGGACTGCGAGAGAGAGAGAGAGAGAGAGAGAGAGAGAGAAAGCAAGAGTGAGCGAGCGTGCGCAGCAAGATCTAAAATATAAAGATAGAACATCACCAAGTAGATCCAATCCACAGTAAGACAGGAGGCTGGGCAGCAGAGTTTATGGCGGGAACTCAGGATTAAAGAACTAATTCATAGTGGACACATCATTGCATTTGCTAAGCCATTTACCAAGTGCTTTCCATGTGTGACCCTATCTAATCTTTAGAGGAGCTGTGCTAAGCCAACATTATCTGTATTTTGTAGTTGAGAAAACATACTCAGAGAGACAGAGATTCACATTATTTGCACATTTGATCCTCAAAAATAGTTCTGAGAGTCCTTTATCTCCATTCAGAAAAAGGTAAATTAAGGCTCAGAGAGCCCACTGGTCTAACACAGTGGTTCTCAACTAACAAGCCACTACCTTCTTTTTATTAGTATTTTGCCACTTTCATTAATCTGAAATAAAATGAAACTCAAACAATGTAATATCCATAACTGTAACAACTACAACTGCTCCCATAAACGTCGAAGTATTGCCTCGGGGATAGGATTCCTGGCGTTAAGACCCCTGCAAAGTCAAAGGCAGGGCAGGGCTCTGGACTTGCGAAGTAAGACCTTTCCTCCTTGAAAAGGTGGGACACGGCGGGAGCAGAGCCTGGGTGGGAAGGCTGGACATAGACGCGGTCAGGCCTCCAGCTTCTTGCCCCCTCACGCCGGCTGCCCGTGCTGAGACGACGGGGACAGTGACAGCTAGCACAGCCACTCACCTCCTCAGCTGTTTCATCCCTAAAACTCACCTTGCTGACACAGAAACTAAACCTTTGTTTTCTATTCTGTTATGGTAAATATTCCACATCCTACTCCTGTGTCAGCAATAGCCAAAAAACACAGCACCTTGAGAAGAATCGCTTCCATTCTTCGGGGCCAACTCAAACCACGCTACAGTATGAAACAAGACATTACGAAACAAGATGTTTGTTTTTAAAGTGTGTGCGTGGCTCCGGGCCAGCGATGAGGGCTATCTTCCTCTTGGTTCGACCACCTGCCAGAACTGAAGTCTTTGATCCACCTGCCAACAAAACCCAGCAAGGCATCCAGAGCTCACGTTCCAGAGGCGCCTTTGGGAGATTCTGGACCCACAAATGTCATGCACAGATCGCTGGGAAAAAGAGCCAAACGTGATTTCCATTCTCGGGGTTTCATTCCTGTGCTGCTACCGTGTCGGCATGCTTATAAACCATGCCACGATCCATCACACAGTAAGCAGCATGCGGTTCTCTCGCACGTGCCTACATTCTTTGCACAGACATTAAAAAAATAAAACGAAGTTACCACACAGAAACGGCTTTTCTGTGGCTCACACCCTTAAGTTCTGTCTTCCCAGAATTACTCTTTCACAGGATGACGCAGCACCTACCCAGCACAAGGCCCATGACAGGTGCAAAGCAGGCCCTGGAGGCCTCCCCAGGATTCCCCCATCAGGGGAAGACACGGAGCCAGGTACGCAGGCGCGAGGCCCTGCACAAGGGATTTTGAGGGCAATGGGAGCTCAGAGTTAAAGAAGAGTCCAGGTCTGGCCCTGTGTTACCGAAACCAGTCAGAGAGTGGACAAATAAAATCTCCATACAATCCCCAATTTAAATTATCAGATGAAAACTTTTCCAAAGATTAGCAGATAAATCTCTCTCACTTAGCCTTAACCATACCTACTGGTGATCTTAGACTCTTGGTTTATAAGAAGTCAGGCATTACGGGCCAAAAAGCAACTGAAGAGGAGTATCATGTGCGAAAGGAGACGACTCTAGGTGGGAGGTGTAGACGCACAGCAGCGTTGGTGCGGACCACCTGGCCTACAAGGCTGGAGACAGAAACACCGACACGCCAAAGGAAAGACAGAATAAAAGTATCTTCATGTGGGCGCCTGGGTGGCTCAGTGGGTTAAGCCGCTGCCTTCGGCTCAGGTCATGATCTCAGGGTCCTGGGATCGAGTCCCGCATCGGGCTCTCTGCTCAGCAGGGAGCCTGCTTCCTCCTCTCTCTCTGCCTGCCTCTCTGTCTACTTGTGATCTCTCTCTGTCAAATAAATAAATAAAATCTTAAAAAAAAAAAAGTATCTTCACGCTTATTAAAGTTCCCTGCTGCAGAGCTCGATTGCATTAATTATCTCTATTTGTAAAAGAGAACAATTGCTGCATTTTCAGGAAACAGATAAATACTGCCAAAGATTTGTTTCATTTCATACAACCTTGGGAAGCAAAATATTTTAATTTTCTTTTTTCCTCATATTTTCAATGACAAGCTACTTTATCTTCAAAAAAGGTAGAGCATTCTATTTTATAGAGGGTGAGAAAAGGACTTTTTTATTTTCTTTCTTTCTTTTTTTTTTAGAGGTAGAAAAAGCGCAAGTGAGCAATGAGTGTGGAAGAAAGAATGGCAAGCAGTTTCCACACCCAACACGGAGCCCAAGGCTGGACTTGATCTCATAACCCTGAGATCACGACTTGAGCTGAAACCAAGAGTCGGACGGATGCTTAACCAACTGCACCCCCCAGGCACCCAGGACTGCTTTAATGATACGAGGACATTTTCATCTTGCAGAATGCTAGGATACTGCTGCTGAAGTTTTTCAATAGCTTTTTTTTTTTTCTTGAAATGTTATATACCATCAAGTTTACCCATTTAAAGTATATAACTCGATAATTTTAGTATTTTAGCATATTAAAACCATCAACTAATTTTAGAATATTTTCATCATTCCCACATGAAATCTCATACATATTAGCAGTCACTCTCCATTCTCCCCAATACCTGCCCCCTCCCCCACCCTAGATGATTATCTGCTTCCTGTCTATACAGATTTGCCTCTTGTGGACATTTCATGTAAATGGGATCACACACCCTGTGGTCTTTTGTGCCTGGCCTCCTTTACTTAGCACGTTTCTGAGGTTCCTCCAGGTTAGAGAACGTATCAGTACTGCATTCTTTTGATTCCCAAATAATATTCCATTACATGAATATACCTCATTTTGTGTATCCGTTTATCAGTCGCAGGATATTTCCAGTTTTCAGGTATTATGAAGAGTGTTGCTATGAACATTTCAGGGCAAGTATCTATATGGACGTCTTTCACTTCTCTTGCATATATACCACCTAGGAGTAGCACTGCTCGGTTCTATGGTGACTTTATGGTCAGCATTTTGATGACATGCCAAACTGTACTCAAAGGGGCCGTAGCATTTTGCACTCCCACCAGGAGTACGTGAGAGCTCCAATGTCTCCACATCCTTGCCAACACTTGTTCTGGCCCATCTTCTTTGACTACAGTCATCCCAGTTCCTGTAAAGTGGTATCTCTCCTGTGGTTTCGATCTCTGTGCAATAAGTCATGGTGCTGGGCATCTCTTCTTGACTTACTGGCCACCATTTCTGTATCTTCAAAGGAATGTCCACTTAAGTCATTTGCTCATTTTTAATTGGGTTATTTGGGGTTTTTTTGTTGTCGTTAATTTTGTTGAGTTGTAAGAGTTCTTTATAAACTCTGGAAAAAAGTCATTGAGTTATACGATTCACAAATATTTCCTCCCACTCTATGTGTTGCTTTTTCATTTTCTTGATCGTGTTCTCTAAGGCACATTTATTTATTTATTTATTTATTTATTATTTTTTAGGATTTTACTTATTTGAGGGAGAGTGTGCGTGTGAGAGAGCAAGCACGCGCAGTGGGGAAAGGTAAGGGGAGAGAGAGAAGCAGACTTTTCTCTGAGCAGGGAGCCCTACATGGGGCTCGGTCCCAGGATAATGGGATCATGACCTGAGTTGAAGGTAGACACTTCACTGACTGAGCCCGAAACACAAATTTTTAATTATGATGATGCTAAAGGATTTTTAAGTTGTTCTTGGATGCATATCCTATAAGGAAGTGAAATTAAGATGAGGACCTATTTGTACCCCCATATTCATTGACAGCATTTTCACAGTAGCCAAAAGGTGGAAGCAACTGAAGGGTCCTCTGACTGATGAAGATAAAGAGAAGGAGGCATGTCCATACAACAGATATATTGTAAGAAGTAAGAAGGAAATTCTGACGCACGCTACAACATGAATGAAGCTTAAATACATTATGCTAACGGGAAATAAGCCAGTCAAAAAAGGACAAGTACTGCACGATTCACTTATATGAGGAACCTAAAAGAGCCAAATTCATAAATTCTAAGAGACAGAAAGGTGAATGGTGGGAATGCAGACAGGGGTTGGGGGGAAGGGGGCTGAGGAGTTACAGTTTGATGGGGACAGAGTTTCAGCAGTTTGGGAAGAAGAAGTAGACGGGTGGTGGTGACAGTCGTACAGCAATGTCACTGTATGTAATGCCAGTGAACTGTACGCTTACAGCAATGTCACTGTATGTAATGCCAACGAACTGTACACTTACAGCAATGTCACTGTATGCAATGTCACTGTATGTAATGCCAACGAACTGTACGCTTCCAGCAATGTCACTGTATGTAATGCCAGTGAACTGTACGCGTACAACAATGCCACTGTATGTAACGCCAGTGAACTGTACACTTACAACAATGTCACTGTATGTAACGCCAGTGAACTGTACGAGTACAGCAATGTCACTGTATGTAATGCCAGTGAACTGTACGCGTACAGCAATGCCACTGTATGTAATGCCAATGAACTGTACGCGTACAACAATGCCACTGTATGTAATGCCAATGAACTGTACGCTTACAGCAATGTCACTGTATGTAATGCCAATGAACTGTACGCTTTAAAAATCACTAGAAGTAACAAACAAACAAAGTTAGTTAGTTAGTTCCCCACCCTTGGGTTTTGGTTTCATCACCTGGCTCTATCTTGGCCACCTCTGTGCCAATAGGTAAGAGAGGCAGACAGCATCGGAAGTTAGAGGCGCCAACAGTCTAAGAACTAGCAGCCTCTGAGTTCAGTGAGACAGCAAATGTGAAACCAATCCCTCCTGTCAATTCCCACATTTGAGGAAGGTTTATATGACTTGAGTGCTGGGGATTCAAAGACGCCTAAAAAAAGGACCCTGCGCCGGAAAGAATTTACATATTAGGAATAATCATTTTCAGTCCCATGCATGGGATTCGATCTAATTCAGCCTATCTGAATGAGACTTTGGTAAAGGCTGGATTGAACAACAGTGCAATCAGTCTGACTACCTAGGAAGCTCTGGTTTCTTCCCTCCCTCTGACACAATAGCACATCTCTCAACTCTGTGAAAAGCCTGAACCACTTATTTATCCATTAAAGATGAAAAGATGATGATTATGTAATTTGGGATCTAGACAGTCATTTTTCTGAATGAATTTATGCATATGCTTATTTACAACTATCTCGTTTTTCTCCTGACTCTATGTAAATGATCACCGCAATCTAACAGTACGCAAATGTAGTCATACTGTGAAATCATTAACAGCAGAGCTGTCCTGCTGAGAAGAGAAAATGTCACACATGACCAAAGGCTAAATTACACCAAATCAAGTCTTTGAAAATTACAGACACATTTAGTAGGCATAAGACTATATCAAAAATAAAAAAAGTTCTAACAAAGTGATTAGAATAATCTATGCCAAAAAGAGCATTAAAAAAGTAGCAAAAACATCTTTTGGACAGCAACAGGATTTCATTTAATAACTCGACAAATATTTATTAAGCATCCACTATGTGCTACACACCATGCTATGTTCTAGAGACAGGCTAGAGAATAAGACTCAATCCCACCACAGGAACTCAGTGTCTGACCAAGGGAGACAAATAAGCCACGTGTTTAATAAGATGTGATAAACTCTATGGCATATGTATAAGGTGCTGTGATCACAGCAGGATCATGGAATGGCATGGAGAAATCAAGGAAGGCTTACTGGAGGTGGGGGATCTTAGGGTGCACAGAAGTACCTAGGCCAGGAGGGTAGGAAGAGGGCTGGTGCTGCTATGAGAGAGAAGTACAGCAGCTAGGAGATGGCTCACCTACACAAGCAAGACCCTCAGCTCTGGACTCAGGGAGATCCAGGAGGCTGGGCTGCTCTGACACTTGTTAAATAAGTGACCCTGTAAGTTAAAGAATCTTTCCCAGCCTCTTTTTTTTATCTATAAAATGGAGATAGCAAATTGTACCTCCTTAGAGGGGATTAAATAAGGTGAGCAGGGGTGCCTGGGTGGCTCGGGCATAGCGTCTGCCTTCGGCTCAGGTCACGATCCCAGCATCCTGGGGTTAAGCCCCAGGTCAGGCTCCCTGCTCAGAGGGGAGCCTGCTTCTCCCTCTCCAGTTCTCCCCTACTTGTGTTCCCTCTCTTGCTGTCTCTGTCAAATAAATACATAAAATCTTTAAAAAATAAAAATAAATGAGGTGAGCACATAAGAAAAGCTTAGTAAATGTGACTATCATCATCAAGACGATTTTCATAGAAAGGGGTAGAATTGGAATGGAAAAAAGCATTTGATCCTTGCAACCTGCTTTGAATTTGATCTTCAATTTGCAGCCTTACCATGAAGTTTTCATGTAAATTGTTGTAACCTCTTTTGTATAAACACATGTGTTAAAGTTAGGGTGAGATTCATTTATGAGTAACACAGACCCGAAATAACGATTTAAACAAAATTAAAATGCAAAATCCCTTTTGTATGTGAAAGTCCAGAGGCAGATAGCATGTGCTGAGCGCGCCAGCTCTGGTCCATCATGTCCCCACAAAAGCAAAAGCTCTCTAGTAGACTGTTCTACAGATTTCCACTATGGCTCTTGTACTCATGATCCAGTATGATGGCTGGACTCTAATTACTCGGTGTTCCAGGAAGAAGGATGGAGAAAGGAAATAAGGAAGAGAAGGCAAAAGGCATGTACGTTTTTCAAAAGGATCCTAGAAGCTTCCAAACAGACCCGTCCACTCACATTCTATCAGCCTGAACTAGTTACCTAGCATCCTCTGTGGCCAGGAAGGCTGGGAGACATAGCCTTCATTCTGGATGGCTATGAGTCCAGCCAAAAAAACTTGTGGGTTCTTTTTTCTTTCTTTTGTTTTTTAAAAGATTTTATTTATTTATTTATTTGAGAGAGAGAGAGAGAAAGCAAAATCACAAGGGGTAGAGGGAGAGGGAGAAAGAATTTCAAGCAGAATCTACCCTGAGTGCGGAGCCTGATGCAGAACTCGATTCCATGGCACTGAGATCAAAACCTCAGCCGAAACCAAGAGTTGCATGCTCAACCAGCTGGACCACCCAGGCGCCCCAAGGTCTGAGTGTTCTGAAGAGAATGATGGCGGGCATAACTAGCAGTTCCTGCCACAACATTCAATATACTAGGAACTCAAAATACAATAAATGGATATTTTAAAAGGCAGGCATCACTGATGTCACTAGGTGCTAAGGAAGGGAAATCTGCAGAGCTCCAGCTGCCAGGATGGAAAACAGTATCAGGAGAACTAGGTACACAGGGAACTGGGTACACTAAAGGGGACGGAAAGAGCTGCTCACACGTTTCTTGGAAATAACCAGTTCATCAGTAGCTCTTTTCCTTGCCTTCACTAGGTAAGAATGTGAAAGCGAGTTAACTGATGCTTTCAGAAAGTAATACAATGGGAAAGGTAGGCATATTCTTTGATCCAGTAAACCCATTTCTTATATTTTCTCCAACAATGAAACAAACTATATGCACACGTTGGCTGAAAAACAGTCACTGAGAAAACATGTACTTAACTATAGAGTAGGACTGAATTACTACACAAAACACTACAGTGTATTATATAGCCATCAAAAATAAAATCTATGCTCAAACTAAAACTGTCTTATGAAACAATTTTTTATTATAATTAGATATACATTAATTGTATACAGATGTAGACATGAACTTCGCTTTTTAAGACTGACAGACTGATTAGGGGCTCTAATCCCCAGACAAGTGTAATGCTAGATGGGCTTTATAAAAAGTCATGGAGATTTAAAAAATATAAATAATTTTCTATTCTGTGTTCTCAAAAAATAAAAAAATTTTCAACAGATAGCACAAACTTCGTTAAAATGATTTATCATGTATGACTTTAACCACAATTGTAATCAGCTACAAAGCTGACTATTCTGAATTTACTTTCTCTCTCTCTCTGTATCCCTCGATGGAACCAATAATGAGTAAATTACTGACGACACGGAGACAATAAAGCAAAGGAGTAACTGTAAGAGTTAAAGAAACAACAGGGAAGGAAGCAAACCGGGTGATCAAAATCAGATCCAGGTTCAGAATAATAACAATAATTACAACTACAATCTTTCAGAAAAGGTTTAACTCCTCTGAAAAATTTATATGCTCTCTTCTTGCCAAAAGTGTGCATTATGTACCTTATTATGATTCCCTTTTTGCCAGGGCTGCCAGGAAGCTCCCCAGAAAAATCAACCAAAAGGCCTGCCTTATCACCCTGGACAGATAGTATTTTTCATTCTCTTCTTTTCCTTGGTTCTGATTTTCAATTTCTAGATTCACTTCATTAGTGACATTATTATACATCTGTTGAAAGTCACTTCAGTTTTCTTTTTTAAAGGAGAAGCATAAGTGAAATAAAACTCTCTGGACTCTTATAGTGCATCAAAAATAGAGGTTGAGCACCTCAGAAGTGAGCTCCTTAGAACTATCCACTGCTTGACGCTCCCATGAAGTGCACTTCTCTTACCTAATTTGGTATTCAGAGGCTACAGTTAAAGTTTTATTCATTACAGAACAGACACTGCTTGACTTGGCCATGCCAGCTGCCACCTTCAGGATCTCCTCAAAGAGACATTCTGCCTTAAAACACAAACAGCATGTTTCATCCTGACACAGCGCCTGTGGTTAGAAAGTGATTGCTATCATTTTCTCAACAGAAAAAGTACATTTGATTGCAATTCTCCATCACAGATATTTCAAACCATCTAACAGATGCCCCTTTAAAACTCTGCATTAGCTGCCTTGATAAAGACTGTTGATTTTTATCCTGCATAAATTTTACAAGATAGAGAACAAAGGGAAAAATACCTGGTGATTCAATAGCTCTCTCTGGTTTCATTTAAAGGGAAAACTCTTCTCTTCTCTCTACAAGGACATCTTTTTCTCCTTTCCTATCCATACCATTGTCTCACATTTTGAAAATCACGTAAGATACAAATAATCCCAAACCCAGCAAAACAGAAGAAGGTTCTCATGAATATTAACTCTTTTTGTAGCACAAATGCAGGATGCATTATTTGCATCACTGAATTCAGTGATATTGATCAATATCACTATCACTATATTGATCAATATCAATATCACTATATTGATCAATATCACTGACTATGAGTCAGGCAGTAGGCAAGACAGACTCTACCTGCCCTTTGCCCACAAAATGTCATTCTGGGAAACACAAAAATGTTTGCTGAGTTGATTTTCTGCTTGCACACTACAGTATGGTTGCACAAGTTCATTGTTTTTGTTTCAGTCTTTTTTAAGATTTATTTGAGAGCAAGCTCATGCACGAATTGGGGGAGGGGCAGAAGGAGAGGGAGAGAATCTCAAGCCGACTCTTCATTGAGCATGTTCCCTGATGCAGGGCTCGATCCCCCAACCCTGAGATCATGATCTGAGCCAAAACCAAGAGTCAGATGCTTAACTGAGTGATCCACATGCCCCTAGTTCAAGTTTTTGAGTGCTCTTGTACCTCAAGCTGCTTCAATGTTCTCACGCAACTGGTATCTTCTCCCAGACCTCCTCCCTGAACTCGTGACTGGCCCAGCAGCAACTCTCAGGGCACCGTGCCAGTACCTTCGGTCCACAGTCATTATGGGTTAGTACTTGTTTTATGCCAATTGCTTAAATATTTTTGCTCTGCCTCATTTCCGGTCTGGCCCACAGAGCCAGCACTGCGGGTGACCATTCACCCGCCTCACCCACTTCTTCCCATCTTCTCGTGTCACCTTCTCCCCTTGCAAGCACACAGCAAGCTGTGCAGGAGACCAAAGACTGCCTCTTCGTCTCTCTCAAGAGGATCAGATCTCAGTTTCTCTGTGCTACTACAACTGACAAAGACCAGCCAGGATGGTCACCCCTCCCCACAAGGTGATGTTCAAAATGTCCACTTTGCCAGTAGCATCAAGCCAGTTAAGAGCATCCTTTTCTCGGGGCACCTGGGTGGCTCAGTGGGTTAAAGCCTCTGCCTTCAGCTCAGGTCATGATCCCAGGGTCCTGGGATCGAGCCCCGCATCGGGCTCTCTGCTCCACAGGGAGCCTGCTTCCTCCCCCTCTCTCTCTGTCTGCCTCTCTGCCTGCTTGTGATCTCTGTCTGTCAAATAAATAAATAAAATCTTTAGGGGGAAAAAAAAAAGAGCATCCTTTTCTCTTATCAATTTGGAATCATCCCAAGGACTCTGCTTAAAGCAAAAATACACCACAGGAAAATATAACTGTGGGCAACTAGACAATCCATACCACGGTCTGAGAATGATTAAAACCAGTAAGTAGAACTTCACTGAGGCAGAATCCCAAACGCGAGCACGAGGGGGTGAGACAAATGTGAACTCTGAGGAGCCACTCCAGCGATCCTTCTGCAAGGCCCTGGCCGTCCATGCTTTCACAGTAATGCACTCATTTCTCCAACTTCTTGCACACTAAAGGCAAGTGTAATTTAATGATGGCAACTAGACTGAAAGGTAACTGGGAGCTGAAGATAGAGACTTTGCCTTATTATAATAATCCTCTACCAGAAATGTTTGTTGTGTGAAAAAGTCCTGTTCCCTGGGCACCTGTTTAAAGGAATAGCCACTCAAGATTTTAAGGGTATAACCATTAACAGTGTTTAAGCCACGAGTACTAATAAGCCTATAAAAAAATAAGTATATTTGCATGTATTTAAAAATTTTTATTTTGATCAGGAACCCTGCATGACTGAATCCTATTTCAGACAAGTAAAATGTGAGACCAATACATTCAAATCATAAACCTATTCTGTTCATCTGATTTCCTTCTAATGCCATTTTTTCCTACTCCTCTTTCCTTTAAACTCTTTCCCCAAAATCAGGCACCCCACCGTGCCTCATAAAACTTCTTATAAGAGGCAGAATGTCCACAGCCAATAACATCCTAAATGGGTGTTACTGAGAGCTTTTCCTCTATGGTCAGGAACAAGACAAGGATGTCCACTCTTCCACTTTTCTTCAACACAGTACTAGAAGTCCTAGCCTCAGCAACCAGACAACAAAGAGAAAAAAAGGCATCTAAATTGGCAAGGAAGAAGTAAAACTTTCACTATTTGCAGATGATCTGACACTATATACAGAAAACTCAAAAGACTCCAACAAAAAAACTACTGGAACTGATAAATGAATTCTGTAAAGTTGCAGGATATAAAATCAACACACAGAAATCTGTTGCATTTCTTTATACTAATAGTGAAGCAGCAGAAAGAGAAATCAAGGAATCAATGCCATTTACAACTTCACCAAAAACAGTAAGCTATCTAGGAGTTAACCTAGCCAAAGAGGTGAAAGACCTGCACTCTGAAAACTATAAACACTAATTAAAGAAACTGAAGACAACACAAAGAAATGGAAAGACATTGAATGCTAATGAATTACAAGAAAAAATATTGTTAAAATAGCAATACTACCCAAAGCAACCTACACATTTAATGTGATCCCTGTATCAAAATATCACCAGCATTGTTCACAGAGCTAGAACAAACAATCCTAAACTTTGTATGGAATCACAAAAGACCTTTGGCAAAGAGTCAAAGCAATCTTGAAAAAGAAAAGAAAAGCTGGAGGCATCACAATCCCAGACTTCAATCTACATTACAAAGCCATAATGATCAAAACAGTATGGTGCTTACTCAAAAACAGAGTAGAAAAACCAGAAACAAACCCACAATTATGTGGTCAATTAATATTCAACAAAGCAGAAAAGATTTCCAATGGGAAAAAGAAAAAACTGGCCCACCTTCTTACACCATACACAAAAATAAACTCAAATGGATTAAAGACTTAAATGTGAGACAGGAAACCATCAAAATCCTAGAGAAGAACACAGGGAGCAACTTCTTTGACATTGGCTGTAGCAACGTACTTATTGGATATGATGACTCCTGAGGCAAGGGGACGGGGAAGCAAAAATAAACTATTGGGACTATATCAAAATAAAAATACTCTGTACAGCAAAAGAAACAATCAACAAAATTTAAAGGCAACCTATGGAATAGGAGAATAGGATTTGCAAATGACATAACCAATAAAAGGTTAGCATCCAAAATTTATAAACAACTTGGGTGCCTGGGTGGCTCAGTCATTAAGCATCTGCTTTCGGCTCAGGTCATGATCCCAGGGGATCCAGCCCTGCATCAGCTCCCCGTTCAGCAGGGAGCCTGTTTCTCCCTCTCCCACTCCCCCTGCTTGTGTTCCCTCTCTCATTGTCTCTCTCTATCAAGTGAATAAATAAAATCGTATATTCACATATATATATATATATATATATATATATATATACACACACACACACACACACACAAACACCCCCCCCAAAAATAATCTGATTAAAAATTGGCAAAGGATCTGAATAGACATTTCTCCAAAGACAACATAGAGATGGTCAAGAGACACATGAAAAGATGCTCAACATTGCTCCTCATCAGAGAAATGTGAATCATTATTATTTTTTTAAGATTTTATTTATTTGTTTGATAGAGAGAGAGTACAAGGAGGGGGAGCAGCAGACAAAGGGAGAAGCAGACTCCCCGCTGAGCAGGGAGCCCCATGCAGAACTTGATCCCAGGACCCTGAAATCATGACATGAACCAAAGGCAGATGCTTCACCGACTGAGTGACCCAGGCACCCCACAGAAATGAGAATCAAAACCACAATAAGATATCACCTCACACACGCTAGACTGGCTAAAATCAACAACACAAGAAACAACAGACCTTGGGGAGGATGTGGAGAAAGGGGAAACCCTCTTACACTATTGGTGGAAATGCAAACTGGTGTAGCCACTGTGGAAATCAGTACGGAGGTTCCTCATAGTCAGGAAACAGCTGCAGGGGTTCCATGCATCACATCCAAACACAGTTGCATTCAAATCAGGAAGCAAAGGCAGAGGTTCTCCTCCTCCACTCCCCTTTACCCAGGAAGAAAATCTTCTCCAGCAGTCCCCCTGCAGACTTCTCCTACATCTCATGGACCAGAAGATACTCACATACCTGCCCTTAAGTCCAGGGGCAAGGCCCATCTTTCCTGAGTTTGAGTGACTTCTGTCTGTTTTGTTAACAAGGAAGGAAGGAAGGAATAATGGCTTTGGAGCAAACAAGAAACAGTGTGACATACAATCATCTCTACAGATGAGGAGCCAGATCTCAGCAAGGTGATGTAACTTGCCAAAGGTCACAGCTAGTAGGTGGCAGAGCAGGAATCCAAAACTGGAGATCAGGCTATGCATTACTCCACTGCACGGCCTCTCTGACTGCAGTGGTCCATCCTGCTAGGACCAGCAACTCCACCTATGATACCCCGCCTCCTTTTTTCTTTAATAATGCCATATTTCTCCTTCTTCAGATAACCACACTAACTCTGTGAATTCAACAGAAGGACTAAGTCCAACTTAGTTGGGGAGGGAGGACCTGCAATACAGATGCTACCGCTCCGCACAAAAGCCCCACCCTTCCCATCCTGCATCAGGGATTGGAGCTCCTTAACCTAAGGTCACCAGGGGAGCAGCCATCCTATGAATGGAGCTACAGGCACTCCTGGCAACTGAGACATGGGGCCAGCAAAGCCTGAGAAAGACAACATACTCAAGAGTAAGCAGCAAAAGCTTGTAAAACTGCCCCTGTCCAATGTTTGTCTCCGGCTCTGGCCCCAGGAGCCTGGGCTTTAGGGGGCAGCAGTCAGGCCTGGAGGCAGTGGGAGTAGTGGAAAAGCAGAGTGCCCATGTGGACACCTGCTGCCTGGGCAGCTTTCTTCACCCCTCTGTGCTCTGCTACCCTTGACCATACAATGGAGATCACAACAGAATCTAGCCCAGGGCACCATTCTGAGAATTAGAAGATAGAAGAAGTGTGAAGGGATTCACAAAACGCTCACTTGTCAGTGAGTGAGAGACAGGTGGTACCCACAGGGGAGACAAACCAGGACCTGACTGCTTGCCCTGTAACCACCAACATTGTAAAAAAAAATTTTTTTTAAGATTTTATTTATTTGCGAGAGAGAGAGAGAGACAGATCTGAGTTCAAGCAGAGGGAACTGCAGGCAGAGGGAGAAGCAGGCTTCCTGCCGAGCAAGGAGCCTGATGCAGGTCTCAGTCCCAGGACCCTGGGACCATGAGCCGAGCGGAAGGCAAATACTTAACCCAGACGTCCCCAGGGTTGTAAAGATTTAAAGGCACTGTCAAATTGCCTCTCTAGGCTCTCAGCTCAGAGCTTCAAAGTCTGGCTACCCTTTCCCTAAGCTCACTCAACTATGAATAATCACCCCAGAAGAGCCCACAGATAAAGTATAAAATTTGATAACTCACATCTTGTTTTATTTTTATTTTATTCTGTGTATTTGTGTGTATATATAAAATATCCCAAGGAATCAAGAGAATGTACATGTATTTTAAATAAAAAGACAAGGGACCCCTGGGTGGCTCAGTGGGTTAAGCCACTGGCTTCGGCTCAGGTCGTGATCCAAGGGTCCTGAGATCGAGCCCCGCATCGCACCGGGCTCCTTGTGCAGCAGGGAGCCTGCTTCTCTCTCTGCCTGTGCCTGCCTCTTTGCCTGCTTGTACTCTCTCACTCTCTCTCTGATGAATAAATAAATAAATAAAATCTTAAAAATAAATAAAATAAAAAGACAATAATGAAATACCCACAGCTTAAGAAATGGAATAAAATCCACATCTTGGAAGCCCTTTGTGTCCCCCTGTGATTCTCGGGTCCCTTCCCCCCACTCCCCTGCCACCCCTCCCTTGCATAATTAACTTTGAGTTAATCATCCTTCTGTTTTTCTTTATAGTTTCACCACATATCTATATTCCTAAGCAATAAATCATTTAATTCTGCTTTATTAAACTTCATGTGAGGGAAATTACATAGTTTAGTTGTTTTTCTGCAACTTACTTGTTCACTGAATATTCACGTTTTCTAAGTTTTACCCATGTCCACACATGATTATACTTCAGTCACTTTCACTGCTGTATGACAGTAGTCTGTTGTCAAAATATGCTATGATTTATTCACCCATTCTCCTGTTTATGGATACTGTCCTGTTTCAAGTCTAAGACTCAAGTCTAAGACTACCTTAAGGTAGGCTTACAGAGATCCTAAATATTTAGTGTAACCGTACGACTGATTGTCTAAACTGAGCCATGTTTGAGAGTGAAGGGGAATGCTATTAATAATTCTACCAAGACAACAGGCACAAACCAGACTACATGTCACACCATAAGAACTGAATGTTATTATCTCAGGATTTCTCTTATTTATTCTTTATCTAAGAAAGGGAGGGAGGGAGGGCTCCTCCCCAAGTCGTAGAGAGGAGCAGAGGAGCAGAGAGAATCTGAAGCAGGTTCTGGCCGGCTGAGTGTAGGAGTCTAATGCGGGGCCTGATCCCAGGATCCTGGGATCATGACCGAGCGGAAGGCAGATGCTCAACTGACTGAGCCACCCAGGCGCCCCATCTCAGGATTTCTTAATCACTCTCCCAAAGTGAAGACTGAGGCACTGAAGTCCAAGCCCGCTTTACTGATGGTTTGTTCACATTTCAAAGGCTGTTAGCTTCTATATTTGGAATAGAACCCCGAAGGAAAGCCCTAACAATTATTCTTTCTACCCTGGGAAGAACACAAGCAAATTCTTTAGGAGGTAGATGAACAAAGCACACAGCCTTCCGGTGTCTGCAATCTCGAACATTCACGATTTATCGCCCTTGTTTGACAATCTCGGCTACAAGGATAACAGCAACGATGAAATTTAAAAGGCTTTACAATTCAAGTCCCTGTTCTGAGTCAGGACAGGGTAAGGGCCCTTTTTATTACAACCCTGTGTGGCAGGTGTGGAAAATGAAGTTCAGCGAGTTCAAGGAACTGGTCTGGGGTCACATGGCACAAAAGGCATAGAACTCAAACACCGTCTCTAAGTAAGTAACCAGATAACTTATTACACAAATCAGGACATTCTGGGGAGGGAAAACGGGGTATTGTTAGCAGCAGCACTGGAAAGTGGGTGTGAAGTGGGGCTGTCTGAGACACACCAGGACATGGGAGCACTCCTGTTCTAGCTTTCCCAGATACTTTGGAACCTTCTAGGCTTATAGCTACATGTGATCTAGGGGCTGGCCAGAATTGGGATCCCAATCTCTGCCGTTCACATTCCTTCTGGGTGGAGATGCACGCCAGCCCCGGAAGGGTATTTACAGTCCCTTGCCCCTGAAAGTTATTTACAGCCCCTGAAAGTTATATTTACAGTCCCTTGCACACCTGAAAGACCTGGGCGACACCCCAGCAGCATCCTAGCATCCAGCCCATCAGACTGGAGAGAATCATTCTTTGCTTCCCTGAGATTCATAATTCAATCAGAGCAACATTCCTCCTCCCAGAGCATCTTCGGTCCAGAGCTGCCGCCACAGAGTTAACGTCCCATTCCCTGGAGCAGTTATCACCCTGAGCGGCCAGACACCTTCTCTGACCAGAGAAATCTGCAGCCCCTGCTGTCAGCAGGCCCCAGAGACCCCCAGCCTTGCTCCTGTCTGCACACATGTATGCTCGAGCTCTCTCTCACACACATATACACATGCAATATTTTTTTAAAGAAATGTTTTATCATTCTTTAAGTAATACCACTGAACCTTGGTGTACTTTTCTGTACATATTTTTTTAAGATTTTATTTTTAAGTGATCTCTACCCATAACTGCACCGAATGAGCCAGCCAGGTGCCCCCGTATGTATGTAGGAAAAAGATTTTATTTTTTATTTATTTTTTATTTTTTTTATTTGACAGAGATCACAAGTAGGCAGAGAGGCAGGCAGAGAGAGTGGGGGAAGCAGGCTCCCTGCTGAGCAGAGAGCCCGGTGCGGGGCTCAATCCCAGGACCCTGGGATCATGACCTGAGCTGAGGGCAGAGGCTTTAACCCACTGATCCACCCAGCTGCCCCAGGTTTTATTTTTTAAAAATCTCAAACTACAGCCTCTTTTAGTCAAGTACTCTCTCACCTGTACAAAAACTATTTTCACTGTTAACCAAGCTTCATGAACGTAGATAAGTCACTTAATTTCTGGGTACTTATTTCTTTACCTGCAACAGCCCCTGACGTTGCAGACTTGGTTTAAGTAGTATTGGACACAAATACATGAAACATGCTAGCAGGTGCGTGGCTCCCGAGGATGCCCAAGAAACACGCCAGCTGTCTGACTCGGCGGCATGCCCTCTGTGTCCGCCCTCTGCACGTGTGGGACTCCTATCTCTATCCTATTCTCTGGACAGGACAAGGGCACACTGAAATGGATGAGTTCTCTCCCTGGTGGGGGGCAAGGGACAGGAATGGGCAAATCCCTCCTGGAGGACAATGTGGCCATACATACCAAGACTCCACAAATGGGTACACCCAATAATCCTCTTCTAGGACTCTATCCTAAGGAGGAGACAGGCAAACAAGACTTATGTGCTCCCCAGCTGTGACTTACGTGCAGTTGCCTGTAATTTATAAAACTGAAAAACCGGAAACAACTTATTATACCAAGGAATAGTTTAAAACTTTAAATGACATGGAAAAGTTAAATATAAAAGCAAGGGGATGGGGCACCAGTCTGGCTCAGCTGGAAGAGCATGCAACTCCTGATTATGTGGGTTGTGAGTTTGAGCCCTGTGTTGGGTGTAGAAATTACTAAAAGTAAATAAACTTTAAAAGCAAGGGGTCTGGGGTGCCTGGGTGGCTCAGTTGTTAGTCATCTGCCTTCGGCTCAGGTCATGATCCCAGGGTCCTGGGATGGAGTCCCGCATTGGACTCCCTCCTTGGGGGGGAGGGGTCTGCTTTTCCTTCTCCTTCTGTGCTCCCTTTGCTTGTGATCTCTCTCCCTCCCAAACAAATAAATAAAATCTTAAAAGAAGAACAAAAACAGAAACAAAACCAAGAGGACTAAGGCACCTGGGGGGGTCAGTAAGTTGAGTGTCTGACTCCTGGTTTCGGCTCAGGGTCATGAGACAGAGCCCACATCGGGCTCCACACTCAGTGAGAAGTGTGCTTGAGGTTCCCTCTTTCCCTCCCCCACCCCCCGCCGTGCTCTAAAATAAATAAATAAATCTTTAAAAAAAAAAAAAAAGAAGCGGTTTATCCATACCCATTTAAAAATAGCAACAAATATGCATAGAAAAGAATAGAAGAAATGGAACCAAAATCTGAGTTAATATGACTAGATGACAGTACAGGAATCTACACTTTTCTTCCCTATACTTTTCTGTATTTTTTAACATTCTTCTGTAAGCATATATTACCATTTACAACCAGAAATCTAAAGTTAAACAAAAAACTTGCGTCCTCTTCTCCTAAAGCCTTCCAGGTTACAGCCAGCTGCAACCAATCGCATCTCAGGAAGGACACTACACAGTGGAAGACGTCTGAAGGCAGGTGACGACAGGCTGGCAAAGGTCTTCAGCAACAGGCTGCAGAGGAGTGAGTGAAGGAGCGGGGATGTGCACCCTGAGGAAGACTGGTTAACAGGACAGCTGTCTTGGGATATCTGCCATGGGGAAGAGGGATCACACTTGCTCTACTAGGCTCCAGAGTTCAGAACCAAGACTAACGGACCAGAGGTCTGAGAAGGGGTGGATGAAAATTTAGCTCAAGCAGCATGCACACTGTGTGACCACACTATAAACCTCAGGCTCCCTTCCTGCCCAGCAGCAAGGGGCTCTGCTGGAGGTGGCCCCTGGGTTCTCTTGTTAGAATTTGGGCAACGACACGACTAGTGTCTACTAGTCTCTACTAGTCTCCCAGAGCAGTGAACTCCGCGGTCAACACACGGCATGAGTTAGGATCCCTGAAATTCATAAACTGAACACCAGCCTGAGTGTTAAGTATCTGGTTCTCCTTCTAATCCTGCTCCCTTACCCTGTAGCAAGTTCTTCAAATTTTATACAAATTGGGCCACTTCTCTCCATTTTTTCCACTTCACCGTCTTAGTCCAAGCTGTCTTCACCTCCGTCTTCCCTGGATCACTACAGTGGCTTCCTCGACAGCTTCTCTTCTTCTCTTGCTACCTCTGCCTCCGGTCCATTTGCAACATAGAAGCTCAAGGAATGGGTTTTTTAGACCAACGTAAAAAATCATTACAACCACAAGACTCAAGCTGCAGACTCCAGCCCTAAGAGGCCCCTCCCCACTACTCCCTGCACCCCACCCAAGCTGGACACCTTTTGGTTCCTCATTTGCACTCAACTCTTTCCCCATGCTGAACCCCTCCTTCCCTCGATTAGTTGAGCCTTCTGCAACTCAAATCTCAGATGTCATTCCCTAGCTGTAATCCCAGAAAGACATCGCAATGCCCTACGCCTCCTTCACGTGGCTTATGGGACATCTGTGAGCTAGCCACAACTAACCAGTGCACACCTACTGCCTCCAGCGCCTCCGCTAAGCAGAACGCCTTGGAGTCCTTGAAACGCGCCGGCATTCTTGTCACTTGATCTTTATGTGTATCGCTCCTCTGGCTGGAAAAGTCCTCTTGTGGCTAATTCCTGTCACCGTCAGTGTTCAGCCTGAAGGTTACTTCCACAGGAAGCCTTCCCTTACCTCCGGGTACTGGCTTCAGTGCCTCCCCCATGTGTGCCTATGGCACCTGTAATATCCCATCAGAGCATTTGCTTTATGCCACTGTAACTGTATTTCCTGCTATTTGCTAAATCCTATGGAGACAGAGATTGCATCTGTATTGCTCAGAATTGTTAAGTAAATGACTTCATTTTAGAAATATGGCTTTTCCTCCATGAATGAGCATGTTAAGTTAAAAAAAAACAAACAAACAGGAAAATTACAGCTCTCAAGAGGAACTATTACCATAAGTGGTATTTTCTTCCTAGAATAACGAATCAAATCTAAACTTCCCTCAGTTACCTGTCCTAAGCAAAGGTTCATGGGTTGTCACGTTTATTCTCACTCCGTGGCACAGTAATTATTCTTTACCAGCATCTGAATGTCCTGGGACAACCTTTGCTATGCCCACAAAACAATCGATAGGTATACTAAATTGACCAAAAAGATGTATGACATTGAATTCACAAAATGGCAGGCTAAAGGAAAGTAAATCAAGAAAACACTGCTGGACTTAAGACTAATAAGCAAAAAATAACTCTTCCATAGTCGGCTTCCCCAAAGACATAAACAGCTCCTGCTTGATATTTGATAATCAAGCAGGATATTTGATAATCAATTTGATATTTGATATATGATAATCAAATTCTGCTTGAATTTGATAAAATTGTGCCTATGAAAGACCTTCAGAATCCCAAAGCCAGAACCTTGGCATGGGTCTTGGTGTGGATTCAAGTGACAACAAATGGGGCCAAAGCCCTGCCTTGCCTCCCTGTCCCTGAACACCTTAGGGAACCTCCATAACTAACTCTGGACTGCGTGCCTCCAGATTCCTTGTATTTAAAAAAAAGGGGGGGACGCCTGGGTGGCTCAGTGCATTAAGCCACTGCCTTCAGCTCAGGTCATGATCTCAGAGTCCTGGGATGGAGCCCGCATCTGCCTCAGCATCCCTGCTGAGCAGAGAGCCTGCTTCCCCCCCTCTCTCTGCCTGACTCTCTGCCTACTTGTGATCTCTCTGTCAAATAAATAAATAAAGTCTTAAAAACAAACAAACAAAAAAAACCCCTGCTATCTCAACTCATACTGGACAGCTTTGTAGGACAGATTTTCCTTTACATTTGTCCCAAGTCAGCCTATTTCAGTGCACTGGTCCCGGAGCAAGATATCCAGTTTGTCTCTCTCAACACGCCACGGGTCTGGAGACACTGTGGGCTCTGGGTCTCCATGTCCCCTTGGGCTAGCAGTCTAAGTGCTCTGAGCCTTGTTCTTCACCCACAAAATGAAGATTCCTTCCTTCTCTCTCTCTTTCCGTAGAAACATTGTTCACAGGAAAGAGCACAGGATTGGAGTCACTTCACGGCTGTGTGGTCTTGGGCAGGCGCCCATCCTCTTCGAACACAGTTTTCTCATCTTTAAAGTACCTTACTTTACAGGGCACAGTAAGGATCAGATGAGACGTGAGCACATAACTCAGAGGCTGCCTCTGTAGGCCCAGGAGGTGACTACGAGCAGTAACTATCATCATCTCCTCTTCCATTCCCTAGTACTGTCAGTTACAGCGACCACAGCCAGTAATTCCTAAGCACGTGTGTGTCAGTGCCATGCAAGTGCCTTTCACTTATCAATTCATTTAATTCCACAGCCAGGTTAGTACTAAAAAATCCCCGTTCTTCAGATGGGGACACTGAGGCATGAGATGTCAATGACCTTGCCAAGGTCCCACAGCCGGAGACACAAGCCCAGTCAGTCTGACTGCAGAGACCCTGTTCTTTAGTGCCGGAACGCACTTTATTGCTGGTCATCTGGAGGTGGGGTCACATCTCCCCCAAGCGACGTCAGAAGTTCCTCAGGGCATGGCCTGCACTATATGCCCCCTGTGACCTCCACGCCAGCTAGGGTGGGACTCTTACCCACCATGAGCCCTTCTAACCCCTGCATAAACTGACAAGTCACAAGAGAATCAATTTCCAGAATACCTATATTGTCATTTGACCTTGCCATAGACTTTGTCTACTGAACCAAGATTGTGCCTAGAGACACAGGGGGTCTCTGCCACAGGAATGGCATCTCCCTCCACCTGGAGTATAACTTTTGGACTGAGAATGACATCCCTAAAGCCTTGAAGAACTCTGAAAACAATTCTGACCAATGTTTATATGCTTCTAGAGTCTGAACTATCAGAGCTTAAGGCCAGTATCATTCATTCCAATTAAAATACCTGCCGGACAGAAGGAAACGTGCCACAGTGTGTGTAGATCTATAGAAGGCTGAACATTCGCCCCTCAACTAAAAAGGGAAATAGAACTCTCCGTGTCGTCGTCATCAGGGACACTTTGGAGAATGTCACTGTGTAAATAAAGTGTGAGCAAATGCAGCTGATAAGACACAAACCTCATTAACACAAGAGCCCATTAATTTGGAATGTGATCATTCATGATTCTAAATTTTATTTTTAAAGTATTTATAAAGAGAGGCATCTTTATAACGATGGTGGCTCAGTCGGTTAAGTGTCTGCCTTCAACTCAGGTTATGATCTCGGGGTCCTGGGTTCGAGCCCTGGGTGGGGCTTCCTGCTCGGGGTGGGGGGGCTCTGTTTCTTCCTCATTCTCTGCCTCTCCCCAACTGTGCGGGTCCCCCTGCCCTGCAAATAAAATCTTTTAATAAATAAATGATCTATGAAGAAAAATGACTTGAATAACTGAATAAACCAAATCAATTCATCCGTTCTACTAATGTTTATGGGACTCTATCACATGCCAGCACTGGGGTAGCAGTCACAGAGTTTATGTTGTAGAATTTTCATTAAAAGAGAACTGTAGGGGCGCCTGGGTGGCTCAGTGGGTTAAGCCTCTGCCTTCAGCTCAGGTCATGATCTCAGGGTCCTGGGATCGAGTCCCGCATCGGGCTCTCTGCTCAGCAGGGAGCCTGCTTCCTCCTCTCTCTCTGCCTGCCTCTCTGCCTGCTTGTGATCTCTCTCTGTCAAATACATAAATCTTTAAAAAAACAAAACAAAACTGGAGTGCAGGAAGCTCCATTTTAAAATAACTTGTATGTCCAGCAAATTAAACTGTGGTATGTCCATACAACAGACTACTATGCGACTGTAATAAAACAGTGGCGGGGGAGGGGGGAACCAGCTGGTGCTAACATGCGAACAGGAACAACCGTTGAATGAGAAAAACAAGAGGGAGAGCAGTCCTTAAGGATCCCTTCTGTCCTGAGAAAAGTAACAAAATGATGATGAAGATACTTACGTAAGTGATTGTGTACTGAAATTCTCAGGAAGGACAGTCAAGAAAATCTGATGGTCTGAGATGAAAAGAAAACTCGTTTTGCATTGTACTACTGTAATGTGGATTCTTTACTAGTTTCATGCAATTTTTCATAATATTAAAGCTTACCAAAAGAGGTTAGTGTAAGTTGTTATTTATCAGCCCGTGCTGAGCACAGCATCTGACACGTAATTGGAATTCCAATTTACTACATGTATTATTTACTACCTCTAGTATTTACTAATGAATGTAAATAAATGATGCCACCAATTACCATTTAACACATTTATCGTTTCTGTTCACTGCATCAGGCCCCGCTCTAATAATACAAGTGAAAACAGTCTGGAGTGAGTTCAAGTTCCTGTATGTGTTTCAAGAAATATAACTGCATTAAATCTGAAAGATATTCTGCCCCCCCCTTTTTTAAAGATTTATTTATTTATTTATTTATTTATTTGACAGAGAGAGAGAGAGAGAGAGAGTTCACAAGTAGGCAGAGATGTAGGGCTCGATCCCAGGACCCTGTGATCATGACCTGAGCCAAAGGCAGAGGCTTTAACCCACTGAGCCACCCAGGCGCCCCTGAAAGATATTCTGTAACTCACACTTTTCCTTTACGCTCCCAGCCCTCTTTTCTCTCAAGCACTGCTCTATACACACACACACACAGAGTCAGGAAAACAGTTCAATCACTGACCAAAAAAAAAAAGGGAAAAAGAACATGAATTAAGAAATGCCTTGCTGCTGTTACTAAAGACTCGTTGGGGGTGCCTGGGTGGCTCAGTGGGTTAAGCCGCTGCCTTCGGCTCAGGTCATGATCTCAGGTTCCTGGGATCGAGTCCCGCATCGGGCTCTCTGCTCAGCAGGGAGCCTGCTTCCTCCTCTCTCTCTCTGCCTGCCTCTCTGCCTACTTGTAATCTCTCTCTGTCAAATAAATAAATAAAATCTTTAAAAAAAAAAAAAAAGAATCTGTTTAAAAAAAAAAAAGACTCGTTGGTCAGTAATTTTTTTAACCAGATGACAAAGGCAAATCTATAAGCACACATTACTACTTAATCAGCCCTACCAATTAATTTTTGATGTATATCTTGAAAAGAGTTGGAACAGGTTTATTTGAAAATATCTGCATTACTCCTAACGGCACAAAGCTGTTCTGAGGGTGGGGAGTAACCCGGAAGCACCTTGCAGGTGGGTGCGGAGGTTCTGGGAGACACCCCCATGTCCAGAAGCTCCGGCTGCTGTCACGCTGTGTGAGTGATGGCCAGCCGCGGGGCTGGAACCTGACGGGGCTGATAAAGGGGGACCAAACCTCATCTTGCTGTGAGTGTGCAGTGCAATGTTTTCAGTTGTTTGATTGGACTCCCTCCCCCAGAAGCAGCAACTAGGGGGAAAAACAACAACAACAAACAAGACATCTGGTAATTTCTTTAGGGAAAATCTTAACAGATTTGTGGGTGTAACTCTACTCAATCTGTTTTGTAAATAAACCCCAGGCAATAGCATCAGTTAAAAATCTTTTAAAACATGGTTTTAACAAGAGCGGGGTCCTAAAGACTAAAGTTCCAATATCCTAATAATGGCACGGACCACCCTGTGTGGAACCCGCTATGTAAGGGCGCTGGGCAAAGCACCTGGCAGGCGAGTGACAGTCTAATTCTCTCGACTCTATGAGGTGTCACGATTATCCCCATTTTGCAGATGGAGAAACTGAGGCTCCCTGACGTGAGCCATTCTGCCCAAACTCACACAGTAGTGAGCACAAGAACTGGAAATTCGAGCCCAGTTTTGGAGAACTCCAGGACATTTTGGAGGCTATCGCTGCACCTGAGGTAACAGTCAGAATCAAGACAAAGAAGGCGCTCTCTCCCTGTGCTGGGACTGACGTCTTATTGTTGAGAGAGCAAAAGGGAAGCTGAGGGCAAAACACGAGCAGAGGCCTCACAAACCACTGGCCACTTACAGTGGAATATATATGTAACGTTCTTCAGGCACCAGTAGCCGCCTAAGAACAAAGGTAGGGGGAAAACAAAGGGTCAGCTGATAAAGACTGCAGTCACGTAGGACATGACTCTACTCTAGTTTCTGTCTTAATGATTTACAAGAAACGTAATCTTATGATTAGTCAGACCTCCAGGAACCCATAGACTCAATTTCCCGGAGCCCTAACGTCACCTTCACCTCCACAGTCTAGAAAACCTTACATAATCGCCGTCACTGCTCGTGATCAAATGCAGGTCCTTCTGCCCATGGGTCCTACCCCTGCGATGTCATAAAAACAGCTTTTCACACCGTAAAATGTCTCAAGAATTCCTTCTTGACTGTTGGGCTCCCCGATTCCCCATCCCTAGGATTTGGGCATTGAAAGCAGAGCAGGCCAGGTGGGGGAGACAGAACAGGAAGCCTGGGGGTGTCCTGGTTCCCCCCCAAGCAAACTCACCTACACGGCTTGGCCTGTCCCAGCCGTGTTCTCTGCGGTAAGACGAGGCCGCTGGACTAGAACACAGCTCAGCTCTGCGACTGCACGTCCAGGACACAGACAAGTACACACAAATGACCTTGCTGGGACGGCAGAGCAGAAAAGAGCTCAGCCGTGCAGAGTGTGCAACCGAGCAGCACGTCGGGTCAGCGTGGCCGAGAAAAGCGCCGCCACATGGCAGCAGCAGCAGCAGCAGCTCCCAACCTAACTGCAACAATGACCTCCAGCGGCCACTGCGACGTCCAGCGGTCACCGTCGGTCATCTTGACTGACTGATCAGCATCTGAGAGAGCACTCCACTGTCTGAAACTTTTTCTTCACGGGCTTCCAAGAAACTACTCTCTCCCCAGTTTCCCCCCATATCACCGGCTGCTCCTTCCAAGTCTCCTCCGCTGCTTGACCCTCACAGCCCCAGCGGGCGCTGCGCCCCCCAGTTAGCCCCAGACCTCTTCATCCCCTGAACACTCGTCATGCTCTCACCTGATTTCACAGATTCAAATGCAGTCCACGTGCGGAGGACTCCCAGCTGTGTGTCTCCATCCCAGAGCGCCAGGCTTTTCCATGAGGCTGCCTGCTGAGCACCGCGGCCGGGATGGCTACCGGGTATCTCACGGCCCCACAGGAGCTCCTACACTCCCTGAGTCAGGGACCACTGAAGTGGGTGGGCACTCTGCACTCTGCCCTTCTGGGCGCTCAGACTAGGGGATCTCTCACTCCCACCTCTTCAAAGGTTAGAGCCAAGGTCTTCACTGTAGTTTACCAGTTGGGCACCTGGTTGGCTCAGTTGGTTAAGCAACTGCCTTCAGCTCAGGTCATGAATCCAGGGTCCTGGGATGGAGCCCTGCATGGGGCTCCCTGTTCAGCAGGGAGTCTGCTCTGTCCTTCCCCCTTCCTTTCCACCTCCTCTTCCCCCTCCCCATCCCCCTGTCTGTGCGTGCGCTCTCTCAAATAAATAAATCTTTTTTTAAAAGATAGTTTACTAGTCCTTCCTGGACTTATCCCTGCTCACTCCCCACTTACCTCTCTGATCTCTTCTCCAGTTACCCTTCTCCACCCCCATGGACCCCCAGTCACTCTAGCCAGCCTAGCTTACGCTCTCACCATTCTTGCTACTTAGAACACCATCGCCCCCACATCCCCACATCCCCCATCCCCCCCACCGCCCTTGCTGCCAGGGTCCCCTGGGCTCCTTTTTTCAGGAATTTGTTAAAACATCTTCTTCCCAGTGAGGACTTTCTCTGATCAGATCATTCCATGTTAAATTGCAACCTGCCCCTCGGGGCACTTTCTTTCCCTCTCCCTGCTTTGTTTTTCTTCATAAAAGTCTGCCATGTGATAAATACTATATTCCTGCATTTCATTACTCCCTATGTTTCCCAACTAGAATGTAAGCTGTAGGGAGGGGGGTTTGTCTGTCTTGTTCACTGGTGTATCTCCAATACCCAGAACAGTACATACAAAATACAGAGTATTCCTTGTGGGAAAAATGTCTTGTCCTACAACCATCCATGTACATCTTCTGAAGGGTAGCAGAATATGCCATCCCAAAATACTCTAATTCACAATAAGGATTACTTTTGAGCTGAAGACAACTGAGAAGCATATATAGGGGGAAAAAAAGAAAAAAAAAAACAAAAACAAAAAAAACCTCCCTGCTTTTCTCCTATTTGCCTAAAAGCATGACCTAAATTTGTAAAAGTGTCCCCCCATCCTCTCTCTACCAAGAAGAACAGAAGTTAATCACCAGAGACACTAGACCCTTATTGGCCCGGGAAGGCACCAAGGGAATCTATGTAACAATCCTTGCTAAAACTAGGGTGCCTGGGCTGCTCAGTCAGTTAAGCGTTTGCCTCCAGCTCAGGTCATGATCCCGAGGAGGTCCTGGGATCAAGCCAGCATCCCGCATCCTATGCATCAGCCTCCTTGCTCAGCGGGGAGCCTACCCCTCTCTTTCCCTCTGTCTGCAGCTCCCCCTGGTTGTGCTCTCTCTGGCACTGTCTCCATCAAATACATAAATAAAATCTTTAAAAAAAAAATCCTTGCTAAAACTAACACTTATCTACCATTACTTCCCCTATCTGCCTTCCCACAGTTTGCCACCCCTAGAAGCTCAAGGACATTTTGCCTCGCTGCTTCCCTAAAAGTGTACTGTTCTTTGGTTAAGATGGTATCCCAAGTTCTCAGCACCTCTTCCAGTCACTTTTCTGGAGTTTCCCATATGTACGCACAATGCACCAGTTAACAAACTTTTATTTTCTTCTTGTTAATCTGTTTGTTGTCTGTCTGACATATAGGGCCCCAGAAAGTGATCCTATGAGGAGAGCAGGAAAGTTCCCCACACCCACTGCCGTCTGCAAACACCAGAGAGGGCATGGTGACTAGAGGAAATGAAGAAATGCCTCTTGCAGACAGATGCTAGCTTTTTTTCCTCTTATCTAAAAACAGTAGTCACTCTGGGATTCCAGGGGAACAGTAATATCATGGGGTCCTAATCACAGTTCAGGGTCCCAAATAATAAAAAAGAAATATACCATCTTTAATATAACAATTTATTTGTTTAAATAACATTTTACAAGTATCTGAAGTAGGATCAGTGTGTTGTCATATGTAGACTGACTTTCAACATACACATGACATCATACACTCTTAGGTAGGTTCCACCCAACGCAGGGCTTCAACTCACAACCGTGAAACTGAGACCTGAGCTGAGATCAAGAGTCACTTAACCCACAGAGCCACCCACCCACCCCGCACTCACACATATTTTTAAGTTGGGGAACTAGGATTCCTATAGTAATCTTGAAACTGTCTTTATATATCACCAGACTATACTGCTATTTATCCATAACAGGTTACACTATTTTTCTTTTTTTTTCCTTTTTATTGGGGGGGGTGGTTTTTCAAACTTGAAATCTGCCTTTCACACATCAGGACTCTGTAATGGCGGTCTCCAAGTAAGTGTCAAAGTGCAAACACTACCATGAAAGAGACCGGGTCTAGATCACAGGTCCACCAACTTACTACCTAGAACTTTGCTGATGTACTTGGTTTCCCTGGTCTTTGGTTTCCTTCCCTATAATATGAATGAGTTAGACATCTAGCAAGACATCTGTGATGATGAATGAAAAGTTCTACATCACGTACTCAGCACAGGGCTTGGCAAACAGGAAGTACTCAACATGTAACAACTACTACAATTATTCTTAATCTTCAGATGTCATCTGAAGACCATAGCTCTCTAAGACCTTAGAGATCACAAACTGAAGTCCTATCAGCTACAGTAAAATATTCCCCTCTTCAGTTTATGCCTAATGAAATGCATCACCCCAAAAAAGAAAATGCATCCATCAAATCACCTTAAATGTCCTAATAAGATATATGAATGTGCGTTTTAAAGACAAAATTCTCGAGGGGCTAAGAACTGGCCGATAGATAAATGAAGCAGTTCTTTCCAAATAACAAAGAGGAAATATGGTATCTTTAAAGTAATATTTTAAAATCTGAATTAGGATCAGTGTGTTATTTTCATACACTGAAAGGAAGGTAGAGAACAAGAAGAAAAAAGAAATGATAAGAAAAAGATATTTGAAAATGATATATCCAATAAGGGATCAATATCCAAAAATATAAATAACTTATACAACTCAACACTCAATGAATAACCCAATTAAAAAATAGGCATAATAACTTGAATAGACATTTTTCCAAAGAAGACATACAGATGGCCAACAGTCACATGAAAAGAAATTCCATATCACTCATCACCAAGGAAATGCAAAAACAAAAAACAAAAAACAAAAACAAAAACAAAATAAAACCCAAAACAGAACACAAAGACCTATCACCTCACACCTGTCAGAATGGCTCAGATAAAAAACACACAAGAAATAATAAGTTTTGGCAAGGATGTAGAGAAAAAGGAGCCCTCAGTGTACTGCTGGTGGGAATGCAAATTTCTGCAACCCACTGCGGGAAACTCTGTATGGAGATTCCTCAAAATGTTAAAAACAGAATTACCAATATGATCCAATAATTACACTACTGGGTATTTACCCAAAGAAGATGAAAACACTAATTCAAAAAGATATATGCACCCCTATGTTTAATGCAGCATTATTTACAGATGTCAAGTGTCCATCCAGAGATGAATGGATGAAGAGGCAGTGTGTATATACAATGGAATACTACTCAGCCACAAAAAAGAATGAGATCTTGTTATTTGCAACAACATGGATGGATCTAGAGAATCTAATGCTAAGTGAAATAAGTCAGAGAAAGACAAATGCCAGATGATTTCACTTATATGTAGAATTTGAGGGAAAAAAAACAACAAAGAAAAAAAGAGACCAACAACAATAACAACAAAGCTGAACTCAAATTCAGAGAACTGGTGATATCCAAAGGGGATTAAGAGAACACTTATCTTGATGAGCACTGAATAATGTACAGAATTGTTAAATCATTATATTGTACACCTGAACCTAATTCAAGACTATATGTTAATTATGCTTAAATTGAAAAAAAAAAAAGATACTACCTAGAAAAAGTGTGAATCTGAAAGGATTACTTCAGCATTAAGACCAGTGACAACCTTATTCCCTTTTTAAAGAAGGCAACTGTAAAGATAAATCAGGAGGACGCTATATATTCCATACTTACCAATGTATTTCTTTTTTTTTTTTTTTTTTGAGAGAGAAGGGAGGTAGGAGGAAGGGCTAAGAGAGACAGAATGAGCCAGCATGGAGCCTGATCTAGGGCTCAATCCCACAACCCCAAGATCAAGACCTGAACAGAAACCAAGAATTGGACGCTTAACCAACTGAGCCACTCACGCACCCCATCTCAAATTTCTGAAGGTTAGAAGTCCAAGGTCATAGTGTTGGCAAGGAGGTTCCCTTTGAGGATTTCTATCTTGTGGCAATCTTTCTGTCTACTGTCTGCAAATTTCACTTGTTTTTAGTAATCTCAACACCAAATGTGAGGCTTGAACTCGCAACCCCAAGATCAAGAGTCAAATGATCCTTCCACTGAGCCAGCAGGTGCCCCTAAATTTCTTTTTAACAAACGTACCACCCACATTGGATGAGAGGCTTACTATACTCCAGTATGACCTCATCTTAACTAGCTTCACTTGCCATGACACCATACCCAAATAAAGACACATTCTGAGGTACTGGGCCTTAGAACTTCAGTATGATTTTTTTAGGTGACACAATTCAACCCAGAGCAGCTGGCTTTTCTTACCATTCAAGTATCAGTCCAAGTACTACCTCCACTGAGAGGCCTGTCCTCACCACCCAATGGAAAGTGGCTCTCCCCCAGGCACTCAACACTCTATGCCCTTGCCCTACTTTATTTTCTTCATATACTTACCGCTCCCAGAAATTACCATACCTGTTCATTTGGTTTTGGTCTCTCCACACTAGAATGTAAACCCTATGAAATCAGGGACTCTGTCTTGTCTATTTATCTCCAGAGCCTACAGTCATGCCTGACACATGGTGATGGTTCAATCAGTATCAGCTGAATGAATGAAAACATGCTTTAAATAAACATCACTTGTCCATTCACAAATATAATGCCAGAGATAGCCACAGCTAGGAATGAAAACCAAGCAAGGTAAGAGGATAGACTTTGAATAGGGTGGTGGGGAAGGCTTCTGAGACGCAACCATGAAGCAAACCGGAGCGGTTTCAAAGACAGTGCAGTCGACAGTGTGACTGGCGCGAGTTCCAGGCATGACCAAGACATGAGGAAGTGGAGGGCCAGCGGCGAGGAGGCGCGCCAGAAAGGAAGCTGAAAGTGAAGGCATCTGCATTTACTACTCTCTGTCTGGATCTTACAAAGCATTATGATATTCCAGGCCAAATAAAGATTTTCCCTTATTCATGAAGTTTCCACAAGAGTCCTGAACCCCTCTCCTCTTTGTCCCCTGGGCATTTTGTTGTTACTTCTACTATAGCATTTCCAGCATTTCTGTGGAACTGCAAGTTTTCCATTTCACACGCCTCTTGCCCCCTCCAGTGAGCTCCTTGAGGGCAGGGACACCAAAAGTTACTAAGTAGATGTTGAAGGAAAGGAACTCCTAGCTAGTGCCCCTCCTCCCGATGGGGGCCCCTTCTGCCACAGAGACCAAGTGTTTCCCATTTAAAAACAAGGCTTGGGGTGCCTGTGTGGCTCAGTGGGTTGAGCCACTGTCTTCAGCTCAGGTCATGATCTCAGGGTCCTGGGATCAAGCCCCTCATCGGGCTCTCTGCTCCCCCACACCGCCTGCTGCTCTGCCTTCTTGTGATCTCTGTCAAATAAATAAGTAAAATCTTTAAAAACAAACAAACAAAAACCAAACAAGGTTTTCGGGCATGACCTCACACAAAATGGCACAGCAGGAAGCTCTAGGAGTTGTCCCTCTACCGAGGCGGCAGGAGTGACTGAAACCTAACGGACACTTACGACAAGAAGGGCACGCTTGCTGAAACAGAGGTTGCTGACCTTTCCTAAACAGGCCGTGTGGGTGAACCTCTATTGCCCCCATTCTCCAGCTGCCCCACACAGCAGTGGGTGGGGGGGAGGGGCAGCTCACATTCCCAGGATGGTGGCTGGTGTCAGGGTGGGCAGTGAGGACCTTGTCTTCAAGCAGCTTGGGGTTGTGCATTTTGGTTGGAGAGCCTGTGTCTGTCACCATTGTTCCCACAGGATATAAATTCCCATGTTGCTACCCAGAAAGCCAAAATGTTTAGCCACGTGAGATTTATACATTTAGTCACTTCCCCAACAAAACCTGAGTAGCTTTTATATGCCAGGCACTGAAGACACAGGAATAAACAAAACAGACAAAAACCCCAGTTCACATTCTGATAGGGAAAGTGACAGTTCACTAAAGCACGGGGAGGGCGGAAGCAGGAAGGGGTGCAGTGCTCTCTTCTTGAGTCCCTCCAGGCCCCTTTGATTTAGCACTACATTATTATATCACATTTTATTCAAGCTGAGTCTCCTGACTGAGTGGTAAAAACCATGCACGTTAATTCCTTGGGTCTCCCGTGGCTTCTTATCACCCTAACACCCAAGCCAGAGACCTACGTGACTCAAAGTCTCTTGGTCATGTTCAGAGACAATCACATAATATCTACAACAGCAAAGATGGTACTTTTGTCTCTTCGTTTAATTAGAGCTATGTACCTAGGGTTTTTTTGGGGGGGGGTTGGGTTTTTATTATTTTCATTGACGTATAATGTATTATTTGCCCCAGGTGTACAGGCCTGTGAATCATCAGGCTTACACAATTCACTGCACTCACCATAGCACATACCCTCCCCAATGTCCATAACGCAGACACCCTATCCCTACCGCCCTACTCGCCAGCAACCCTCGGGTTGTTTTGTGAGATTAAGAGTCTCTTATGCTTTATCTCCCTCCTGATCCCATCTTGTTTCATTTTTTCCTTCCCTACCCCCACAACCCCCTGCCCTGCCTCTCAAATTCCTCATATCAGAGAGATCATATGAAAATTGTCTTTCTCTGTTTGACTTATTTCACTCAGCATAATACCCTCTAGTTCTATCCACATTGTTGCCGATGGCGAGATTTCATTTGTGCATAGTATTCCATTGTGTGTGTGTGTGTATCACATCTTCCTTACCCATCTTCATCTGTTGATGGACATCTAGGCTCTTTCCATAGTTTGGCTATTGAGGACACTGCTGCTATAAACTTTCGGGTGCATGTGCCCCTTCGGATCACTACATTTGTATCTTTAGTGTACCTAGGTTTTTTGTTTGTTTTTTTTTTGTAAAAAAAGAAAAAAAATCTCCATCTTCCTGGGGTGACTTAACTAAATTCCTGTCTGAAGGAGAAGCCAAAACCACTGTCCTCCAAAAGCTGACTTTCTAATGTGCGTCTTAGTTGGACAAGTCATTCAAACTATCTGAATATATTTCCTAGTCTGGTAAATTGGGACAGTAATGCACACCTCAGAGGCTGTAGAGAGACTTGGATGAATGAAGGACATGAAAACAAATGCTTAGAGTGACACTTGGTATGTATAAAGCACACAGTATACATTATTGAGAAACAAAAGAGGCACCTGGGTAGCTAAGTCAGTTAAGCATCCGACTCTTGGTTTCGGCTCTGGTTGTGATATCATGGTCGTGGGACTGAGCCCCTGCATCAGGCTCTGTGCTCAGCACAGAGTCTGCTTGTGATTCTCTCTCCCTCTGCCCTTCCTGCTTGTGCTCTTTCTCTGAAATAAATAAATCTTTAAAAAAAAAAAAAGAAAAGAAAAACAAAACAAAACAAAACTTACCAACATTCCTTTCAACCAATCATTTTATTGAAATAGCATGATTACCTGTGAAATCATACAACCCAACAGATAAGTATTTTATTATCACAGCACAACAAGCAGCAAAGCAGATATGGAGGTCAGGGGAAGCATGTTCCAGGCTATAGTAAGGGACTGGGTTGGCTGCGAGATCTGGCTTCCCTAAGAGCCCAGAGCCCTGCCTACCAACTTGAAATGGATCTTTGTGTAGAACTTCCCAGGGAGATGCTGCCTCCTCCCCCTACTCTCCCTCCTTCCCCACTCCCTTTTTCCTTTAAAACTGATTCAACCAAGGAAAGCAAGGGCTTTGTGGCCAGGGTCTCATTTTTCATCAAAGAAGCATTCTCCCTACATGGCTTTCTTCTCTTCAGTTGCATTAGGAACAGCATATGCTTCTTTCTCCTTGATAATCCCTCTCCCAGCATCTTAGAAGCCTGAGTTCAAGAGCCGCATGATGCTACCCCGTAAAGCTGACTACTTTGGATGAAATCAAGCAAGGGCTGCAGAACAACTCAAAAGTCATCTGACGGACCCATTATGGTACGAGACAGAGTCAGAGAAAGACCAAGTATGTTCTCAAGTACATGTGGAATTTTGAAAAGCCAAAGCTATAGGAAAAGAGAGCAGAATGGAAGATGTCAGAGGCTGGGGAGAGGTTGGTCAAAGTACAAACTTCCAGCTGTGAGATGAATAAATTCTGGGGATCTATGGTACAACACGGTGACTATATCTACAGTGCCGTATTATATACTTGGAAGTTGTTGAGAGTAGATCTTAAATGTTAACACCACACACACACACACAAGTAATTATGTGAGGCTATGTTGGTGTTGACTAACCTTATTTTGGTAATCATTTTGCAACACATACACTTACCAATTCATCAAACTGTACACCTTAAATTTACACATGTTACATGTCAATAATATCTTAATAAAGCTGGGGGAAGGGCGCCTGGGTGGCTCAGTGGGTTAAGCCGCTGCCTTCGGCTCAGGTCATGATCTCAGGGTCCTGGGATCGAGTCCCGCATCGGGCTCTCTGCTCAGCAGGGAGCCTGCTTCCTCCTCTCTCTCTCTCTCTGCCTACTTGTGATCTCTCTCTGTCAAATAAATAAATAAAATCTTTAAAAATAAAAAATAAAAAATAAAAAAAAATAAAGCTGGGGGAAAAACATCTAAGACCCATGGCTTCTCCCTAGCTGCTTCTGCCATGGCAGCCTACAAACCTCTTCTCTTTCACTTTTTAAAATAAAATGCAACAAACCACTTTCATGTTATAGCCTAAGAAATGACAGCTGTTTGGAGGATTACACCCCTTCCCCACTTGGTGACATCTCTGTGAGGACAGGAATGGGGGCTTAGTCATCTTTGTATTCCTAGCATTGAACAGAGAAACTGGCCCAAGAATAGACTGTTGAAAAAAATGTTAGGTAAATTCCATTTTCATAGCATCTACTGATGTCTAAAAATTCCAAATTAGAGGTTATAAAATGTATGCTAGATATCTTAAGAATAACTTAATTGCAAAATCAATTATGTGCTACATACTACCTGGGATTTTACGAAAATTAGCACTATCTCAAAATTAAAGACAATGTACTATAAAATAAGCTTTGTTATTCAGTGGTATGAACATAGACCCAATAATTAATTCTAGCCCTCACTATTATCAAGTGCATCGTATCTTCCCATTTTAGAGTAGGAAATGCAATAGCTACTTCACTGCACTTTTGTGAAGATTAAATGAGCTAACACATTTGTAATACTTAGAACAGGGCCTGGCAGAGGGTGACCACTTACAAAATGCTAGCTATTACCATCACTGTTGTTATCAAGTGCTGCCCTGTCTAATGCTATTAAGTTAAATAGAAGCTCATTCAGTTAATCTGCCCAGGAAAGTATTAACAGAAGCAAGACACACTTAAAATCCATGGTCCAGACAACAAAATCTCCTCAGGGCTTCAGATGTCTTCTAAAAGCCATTAGTAGATTCTCATCATATAAGAATTGCCCATAAATTGCTTACTTCTTGGAATGTGATTGCACCTTGAAGCAGGACTATATATTTAGTAGACCCTAAATGTAAGCCAGAAAGAACTGAATTAGCAGCTTCACTAAAAGGTTCCTTTAAAAAAAAAAAAATGCAGACACCATTCCCTACCTTCTCTTCATGCCAGATGATGTTCCTGATTCCATAAGCTTTGGGGCGCCTTTAACTGATAAGGGCCTGTGAGTTTATGAAAGCTTCGAATGACCAATATCTGGGTTAAAAATAATCACGAGAAATAAAAACTGAGAAACAGAAAGCAGAAGTAGGCCCCAGCTGGCTCTGCTTAGGCTCTCCCACGGCGGCCGCTATCCTATTTCTCAGACACCACCCTTTAGCCTAGCAATCCCTAAAGGGTGTCTGCTGACCACTGGTCCCCATACAAGGGTTCCGAGGGCAGGTCAGTTTCCCCTCCTGGAAAGCCACTGTGCCCACCAACATACCCAAGGTCCTGAGTTTTTTCCAGAAGAAACCCATTGAGCCACGTTTCACTTAATGTTTGAATACTTAACCATAGACTCCCTTCCCCAAGACACTTTACTAGAATCCAGGTTTTGGAAACGCTGACAGTCTAAAATCAATCACTTCTTTCTACTGAGGAATGATCACTAGGTTCACTCACCTGATCTGGAGGAGTCAGTGAATGAACACTTACTGAAATTAACACTTACCTAAGAGCAGGTGGGAAAGAAGGTGAAAGCTATGTAAACCCACAGCCCCTCATTCAATGCATGAGCTCATGTCCTGGATCAAGTAAAAAAAAGACAATCCTCAAGATCCAGAGGGGAAGACGCCTGTAAATCCTAGGAATGGCTTACGGGAAGCATGATTTCCAGATTTGCAGGCTCAGAGAAAGGAAGATGTAAGAGCAAATCTGTCAACAAAGGAATTTAATCCTTCTATAGTTTTTTAAAGGTTTTTATTTATTTCCTTGAGAGGAAGAGAGTGTGTGAGCATGAGCAGTAGGGAGAGGCAAAGGGGGAGGGAGAGAAAGAATCTCAAGCAGACTCCCCACTGAGCTTGGAGCCGAACATGGGACTTGGTCTCATGACCCTGAGATCATGACCTGAGCCAAAATCAAGAGTCAAGATGCTTAACTGAATGAGCCATGCAGGCACCCCTCTCCTACTGTTCTGTTTTGTGTCTTTTTTTTTTTTTTTAAGTCAAGGAGAAGAATGCAGGTACGCTGCAGTTTAATCAGAATATGTCCAAAGTCATCAGGAAGAAATCTAGTGAGGTCAGTTTAATGGGGTCACAAACACAAAGGAATGTTCAGAGGTTCCTTGTCAAACTATCTGGAAAGACTCCAATCTCTAAACATTATCTTAATTCTGTAACTGGGGAAAAAAATTCCAGAATCCTAAATATCTGTTTGTAATAAAGATTGCATTTTTTGGGGCACCTGGGTGGCTCAGTGGGTTGAGGCCTCTGCTTTCGGCTCAAGTCGTGATCCCAGGGTCCTGGGATCAGGCCCCGCATCGGGCTCTCTGCTCAGTGGGAAACCTGCTTCCCCCTCTCTCTCTGCCTGCCTCTCTGCCTACTTGTGATCTCTCTCTCTGTCAAATAAACAAAATCTTAAAAAAAAAAAAAAGACTGCATTTTTTTCCTAGCTCCTGATATATCATAGAAAATTAGGGATATGGGGAAGCATCTTTCCTTCCCTCAGGTCACAATGATATTCACACAACCATCACTGCCCCATCACCTACTGGCCTTCCTAATGACCACACGTACTACAAGGCACAGCATTAGCAGAGAAGAAGCTGAAATTTCTGAAAGAACAGCAAGAACACAGAATAAAACCATCCTGGGTTATGTAATTCCCTGTTTCTCAGGATGCTAAACACTCAGGATCTTGAGTTTGATATCCCCTAAGTAGAGCCAAAGAGGGGCTGGGAAGGGACTGCTTAGCTGAGGTGAGAGAAAAGCCTTATTTTACAGGCTCTGCAGTTGAACAGAAAGTCACATAAAATTGTCCAAACATCTTGCTTCAGCGCTGTTCAACTGAACTTTCAATGACAATCAAAATGTTCTGAACAATGAGTGTTCAATATGGTAGCCACTAGGCACATGTGGCTATTCAGTACCTGAAACATAACTAGTACAACTGAGGAACTTAATTTTTTATTTTAATTTATTTTAACTTAAATAATCACATGTGGCCTGTGGCTATTGTATTAGGTGGTACAACTAGCTTATACACTTAATGTCCCATGGATATGAATTCCACAAAAATGGAGATGGGGACCATGGAAGGTTTTCTGGAGGTTCTGGGAAATGGACTATCTGACTTATCTAAGGGAGCAAGGAAGAATCAAGTCTAATATCTCTAATATCTCATGAATCACGAGATGGCTAAAAGACAAGCATCACTCTCATTTTACTAAATGGAGAAACTGAGATGTAAATTCACCTAACTGATATAAACAATAATTACTACTTGTGGAATCTCTCCATGTACGTAGGTTTTATATGCAATCTTTACAACAATCCTCCAAGGTAAACATTACTGTCCCTCTTTTTCTGGTACAGAAACTGAGGTTCAAGAAGGTGGATTGCTTAGGAAAAGCCACAGAACAAGTGAAGCCAAGATTTGAACTCAGACCTATTTTTAAAGCCCAGACAAAATACAACTTAGGTCTTCAGCAAAGATCAATTTTTCTTTCTCAGTTTAATCAAAGGTTTTTTTTTTTTTTCTTAAAGATTTATTTATTTGAGGGTGAGGGAGAGATTGCACATGCACACACATGTGCCGAGGAGTAGGGGGAAGGGCAGAGGGAGAGAATCGCAAGCAGACGCCCCGCTGAGCACAGAGCTAGAGCAGAGCCCACTCCAGGCAGATCTCACAACCCAAGAGATCATGACCTCAGCCAAAACCAAGAATCAGAAGCTCAACCAAATGAGCCACCAGGCGTCCAAGTCAACAAGTATTTTCTGAGCCTCACCATGCTAAGTGCACAGGAGGAGGGAATGCAAAGATAAGGAAGGAAAACCATCACTGAACCTTGGAGTTGTGTGGGCTTGCTATTCTTCTCTAACAAAGAACATGAATTATTCAATTACTCACAGCTAGCTCCTCTTGTATATTCTAGCAATCAACTGGCCTAGAATAAAAAAACAAGCTAATGTTTTTAGCACTTCAAAAACACACAGAACCAAAGCACACATGCCAAGTGAAAAGAACTGATAAATTAGACTTTATCATAATTAAAACTCTTATGCACCAAAAGACATCATCAATAAAATGAAATGATAATCCACAGAATGGGAGGAAGTAATGGCAGATCGTATATTTGACAGGAGACTTGTACCCAAATTGTATTAAAAAAAAAAAACAAAAAACTCTTACAAGGCAATAATAAAAAGACAAATCACCTGCACACATTTTTGTGTGGACATATGTGTCCATTTCTTTTTGGTCTAGGAGTGAACTACTGAACTGTATGATAATTCCATGTTTAGGACTTTGAGGAGGTGCCAAACCGTTAGCAAAGTGGCTGGGCAGTGCAGCAATCCCAGCAGCAGAGTACGGGGGCTCAAATCTCCCCACAGCCTGACCAGTACTTGCCACTGTCTGGCTTTTATCTTAGCCATTTCTTGTTGGTATGAAGTGATATCTCATTAGGATTTAATACACATTTTCCTAATGGTCAGTGATGCTGAACATCATTTCGTATGGTCACTGACCATTCATATATCTTCTTTGGAGAAATGCCTTTTCGGGTCCTTTTAGTTTAGACATATTCAGTACATAAGTTATGTTCAGTTCAAAGAAACATAATGCAGAGGAAAAACAAATTTTCTTTTTCTTCTGTTTTATTTTCAGCACAGTTTCTTCAGGTATCTCCAAATCTGAAGCTCTACACACTCAAACTGTCCGGTAACGTGCCTGGAGGCTAAAGGTGGGGACTGTGGGCTCACCTGGGTCTAAAGCCCAGCTCGCCTACTTCTAGGTGACCTGGAGCAAGTGACTTAATCCGAGCCTCAGTTTCTCATTCCTGCAAAACCCAATCCAGTTCATCCACACCACAGAGCTGTTTACATGAGCACACTACCTAGCACATGGCAAATACTCAACAAACACTCACGTTATTGTTTTTGTCACCAACATACCATCATCACTATCACTGCAACCCCAGCTCTCGCAGGAAGCTTGAAAACATGATGGTACATGTAGGTTTTCCATGTACATTCAGTGCTTCATAACTGTTCTCCTCAATTTAATTCAGACTCCCATTGCCTGAACATAACCAGGGCTCCTTATCATCCCTACTCATTATCCTAGGGACTTAGACTTTGAAATAAGATCCCCAATTTTTCACTGGCTAGAACAAATGCTACACTATCCCCTGGCAAAAGCAAGTCAACAATAGAAAAAACATTTTTTAAATAGGTACATTTCTGTGGTTTGTTTCTAGAAGACCTGAATGAGCCAGAAAATGTCAGCATCTCCTCAGAGACGCCTGGTAAATAAAGGGAAATAACACTGGCAAAACGAAGCCGCCTGCCGGAGGAGCTGGCCCAGCAACATGATGACTAGGCCCTGAGCCAGAGAAATACCAACGTCCACACAGCAGAGCAAGGGGCTAGGGGACAGCGCTGGCTGCCTCCTAGGTAAACAGCTAGAAGCAACCAAGTTCAGAAAAAACCCTCTTTTTTTAAGTCTATATGAGAAAAGGAAAAGAAAGTGCATAGGACTGAACTCTATTCTGTAAGACAAATACCGGGTTCTCCTTTTCCTTCCACCAGGCAGAGGTGGTGGAACAAGACCCTGGAAAAATATCTGGGGTTCCAGGTGGACCACACCTCATCACCAATGGCTGGCCAAGTACAGTGGTGACCTCTGGCTTGCGTGGCCCATGTTGCCCCCCTAAAGAACCCAGATCTTCCAACACGTCCTTCCAGCCACACATCTCGGAGAATACCTGGAAAGGGGCTCGATCAGCCACAAAAGCCCCAAACCTCAAAATATTCAAAGGAAGTATGTCATGGGATTTACCCATCACAAGGACCTCTTTTAGCTTCCAAGGAAACATCACAGCCCTTGTGGGGACTTTTCCTGGGCACTACCTACCTCCTGCTCAGTAAAATAGAGAGAAAAACAACTTCCCCATAGGAATGTGTACTGGGTCCAAACGATGTTCCCCCGAAATCTGAGGGGATAGTAATGCCCCCATCATTCCAGGTCTGTCCTTGAATGCTGCCTCTGTTCTGCTTCTTCTAGAATAAACGCACAGAACTTGAGAGCTGAGAAGGCCCACAGCCAGAGAGAAGAAATAACTTACCAAAGGTCACAGAGGACGGAAGTGGCCAAGCCAAGACTCGACACACAGCATTAGCCATAAAAACAGGAAAGTACTGTTGTTCTGGATTACAACCCACTGACTCCATTAGAGAGTATGTCACTGACCTGGAAAGGAAGTGCTCACAAAGGGAACATCAAGGGAATTAGGAACATGGACTCTGAGCCAGTAACAAGATTCAAATCCAGTTCTGTCCCTTACAAAGTGTGTGACATCAGAGAAGTTCCTAAACCTTGGTTACCCAATCCATCATAAGAGGCTGATTAAGGCACCAACCCCGTCAACTATTCCAAGGATGAATGGACGAAATAATTTCCAAAATAGGGTCTGCGGGGTGCCTGGATGCCTCCCAGGGATCCAGCCCCGTGTCAGGCTCCCTGCTCAGCAGGGAGCCGGCTTCTCCCTCTCCCTCTGCCCCTCCCCCACTCCTATTTTTTTTCTCTCTCTCTCTCATAAGCAAAACTTTTTTAAAGATAAAAAAAAAGTAAAATAGTGTCTGAAGGGGTGCTTGGGTGGTGCAGTCGGTTAAGCATCTAAGTCGATTCTGGCTCAGATAGTGATTGAGGGGTCATGAGATCCAGCCCCCTATGGGGCTCCACACTCAAGGGAGTCTGCTTGAGACTTCTCTCACGCCCTCTCCCTCTGCCTCTCCCCCCTGCTTGTGTGCTCTTTCTCAAATAAATAGTTCTTTAAAAAAAAATAGTGTCTTATGTAAGTACTATATAAAGCATCATCATCATCCTAAAGCAGAGGGGAAATGAAAGTGAAAACTCGAGTAAAAATGTTGAGGATTACGTGAAAAAAGAAAGTGGGTGTGTGGTCATTAAATAAAAAGAATGCCATGTAACTTAAAAAAACATACAGGGGCGTCTGGGTGGTGCAGTTGGTTAAGCCTCTGCCTTCGGCTCAAGTCGTGATCCCAGGGTCCTGGGATCGAGCCCCACGCTGGGCTCCCTGCTCGGCGGGGAGCCTGCTTCCTCCTCTCTCTCTGCCTGCCTCTCTGCCTACTTGTGATCTCTCTGTCAAATAAATAAATAAAATCTTTAAAAAAAAAAAAAAGAAGTAGTAGTACAGACACACCAAGAGTCCTGTTAACAGTGGCTAGTGGGAAAATGAAAGCAAAACAAGAACATGTGATAAAATGATAGGGACAATAGGACTCCCATGATGTTAAAGCATCATGTATATATGTACTCCCACATATATATATATATGTACTCCAAAAAGAAAGCAGAAGAAAATAAATGAAACATTGGCAGCCATTCTCTGGGCAGTGGGATTACCGCTTGTTTCTACTGTCCTCTCTTCTTCCCAAATCTTATGCAGCAGATATGTATTACTTTGGAAATCAAAATAAATGTAGGTTTTTAAAGATTATTTTCTTTAATATTTTTAAATATTATTTTTTTTAGTAATCTCTACAGCCCACATGGGGCTCAATCTCATGACCCCGAGATCAAGAGTCGTATGTTCTGAGCTAGTCAAGTGTCCTGAAACAGGACACTTTATAATATTATTAAATAATATTCTTTATTTTAAAGAATAAACTTGACACGGGACCAGGTCTCAGATGGCTGAAGGGCTATTACAAGCAGCTACAATGGGGTAGATGGAACCCTGCTAAGCAGTATTTGGGAGGGGAGACCTAGAGACGGGGAGCAGGGGGAATACCAAGCCACCAAGCAAATCTGGAAGGTGATGCCTGAAAGGATTGGGTCAGGGAGGGGCAGAGCTCTGCAAAACAGGAACGAAGTTCAAAAAGAGAAGAAGAGTGAGGACTTCTGCAGTCCCTGATTTAAATGAGAGAGATTATGAAGGCCTAGATGAAGGAAAAAAGAGAATCCTGGAGATAGCTAATCAGCAGCTGTCTTTCTGTGGCTGGAGAAAAGGAACTGTTGGCTCCTAACTGCGGGCAAAGCTAGGATAAGCCTTCTGCGTTTGGTGCTCTAAGCTGCTCTCCAAGTCTGAGACCATCATCTGACCCCAGGGAGGACCAAGAATTTCCTTCTTTTCAGCATCCAGATGAAAGAAAGGGATCTGCTGACCCTGGGCCACTGACAGACATAAGCCAGGACCCAGAAAGAACCTGCCATAGGGTCTGAGAAGGCTGAGTTAACTGCGGCATCTTTCTCTGGAAATCTCCCTGGCTTGTCTTCTGTGCCTACTTCCAGTCTGAGTACTCGGCTTACCTCTTCTGCAGAGATTCCTTGTAGCTCATACAAAGGGAGAGACAGAAGAGAAGATACAGAAGAGAGAGCAGAAGCAGCAGTGGGACCCTTCCAGCTCGGGTTCAAGGCCCATCTCTCCTCTGAGGTGCCCCCTACTCGGTGGTGTGCTACGCAAGCACCCTCCCCCCCAATCCCCCCCTTCCTGTGGCATGATGCACAAGCACCCTTTCCCCTGAGCCCGGCACCTCTGCATCCTTCCCACCAGCTCCCCTTTTGAGCAGCAACCCAGGATCATAGTCTGCTAAGTTCATCCAGGTCATCCACCCACCTATGAAAAACGAGGCAAAAAGAGGACAGGGAGTCCGCGCCTACACAGATGAGAACGCACACACTAGCCCAAGACTGATCTGATTCAAGGCCTTGACTGAGGTCATAAGTCTTTGTAGTGACAGAACCGTGTGAGCAGCTAGCTCTCCAGACTGCTGTCCCCCCAGCACTCACCACGGACTGCGAACTGGACTGCACACCCCACCCTCACAGGGAAAGCCCAGGTCCAGTCCCTGGACTTCTTCCAGACAGACGGCAATATACAAAATAAGCCAAAAGGTTAACTCAAATTCAGGTGTACCTGGGTGGCTCAGTGGGTTAAGGCTTCTGCCTTCGGCTCAGGTCATGATCCCAGGGTCCTGGGATAGAGCCCCGAGTCAGGCTCTCTGCTCAGCAGGGAGCCTGCTTCCTTCTCCCTCTGCCTGCCTCTCTGCCTACTTGTGATCTCTGTCAAATAACTAAATAAAATCCTAAAAAAAAAATTCAGGTGTAATGGACAGGGGTGACTCCTGCCTTCTCATGAGGGTTCATTTTAACAGGATACATCTCAATCCAAAAAGTGACCCCGCAATAGAGGACTCTCAGAACCTGTGATGACCTATGGGGTGACACTTTACAGATATTTACATGATCTTAAAGTACCTTTCCAAAATATCAATGTGAATAAAAATATTATTGATTACTGTGGTGATTTTACAATATGCCCACAGATCCTTTGATACTCCTCCCTCCAGGGGTGGAACTTAAATCCCCTCCCTCCTCGGGCTTGGATTCAGTGATTCTCTTCTAATGAAAAGATCATAGAAGGGGAAAAATGGTAACTTTACAGTGATGAAATTGGGAAGACACGCCCCTAAAACCAAGTGACCAAGGTTAACATCATCAGTGCTAAGTCATGTTCGTAACATACACTCTCTGATATGACACGGTGAAAAGGGAGTATCACCCCCACCCCATGCTCTTCCCCAAAATCCATAACCTGTTTAGTCATAGACTAGAGAAACCCATTTCAACAGACATTCTACAAATCACCTAACCACTACTCTTCAAAATTGTCAAGGTCATATGAAGCAAGATAAAACTCTCCTTAGTTGGAGAAAAAAATAAGGAAGGATGACAACAAAATGTACCATGAACCAGATCCTGGAACAGAAAAAAAACACTAGTAGAAAAGCAGGGAAATCGTGCTGAAGTCTGTAGCTAGTAACTGAAGTTAACAGTATGTATGAATGTAATTTCTTACTTTTGATAAATGTGCCATGGTTATATAAAATGTTAGTATTAGGGGCGCCTGGGTGGCTCAGTGGGTTAAGCCGCTGCCTTCGGCTCAGGTCATGATCTCAGGGTCCTGGGATCCAGTCCCACATCGGGCTCTCTGCTCAGCGGCGAGCCTGCTTCTCTCTCTCTCTCTGCCTGCCTCTCCATCTACTTGTGATTTCTCTGTCAAATAAATAAATAAAATCTTTAAAAAAATAAAAAATAAAAATAAAATGTTAGCATTAGAGGAAGGCAAGTGAAGGATATACAAGAATTCCCTAAACTGTGTTTGCAACTTTTCTGTAGGGATTCTATTACTTCAAAATAAAAAAGTTTAGGGATGCCTGGGTGGCTCAGTTAGTCAAGTGTCCCACTCTTGAGCTCAGCTTGGATCTTGATCTCAGGGCCATGAGTTCAAGCCCCATACTTGGGGGCTCCACACCCTACCAAGTAGGTGTGGAGCCTACTTAAAAAAAAGATAAATAAATAAAAATAAGAGTGTTTAAAAATGAAACAAACGTGATGCTCCTGGAAGACACATCATGCTTATGCTACGGCTTCCTTGGGTCCCCACAAAACTCCTAAATGTGCCCCATGGTCCCCAGTTTGAGAAGCACCACAGGATCTCTCAGTTATCAACCCTTTACTAATGCCACAGCCGTGATGACTTCACAACAAGAAAGAATGGCATGTATGATCCTAACTATTCAGTTGTCGTTAGCAAGGAAGCACCTTTCCTAAATTCGTTTCTATGACAAGCAAGATGGAAACAGAGATAGGTCTCTGCGCGTGGTGCGGTTCCAGTCTGTTCTCTGGCTGTGGTCCCATCACTCAGCACTTTGCCCAAGACCCACACAGGATGAGTTACTGACACATCCAAATGACAAATTCTGAGTACGCATCAATATCAGCTCATTTAGAGAGAGGTTTTTGCTTTCTCCTCTACGAAACACATTGATAAATGCCTACTTCTACTTCTACTTCAAACGATACGCTGTCACCAGACTCTCAGCTACCCACGAGTGACAAGCTAACATCTTCCCGACAACCCTGAAGGAAAACATTTAAAAGTTCTTATCACCTCAATGTATGCCTTTTACTTCACAGTTTATTTCTGTGATTGGGGGATGTCTTTTTTTGTTGTTTGTTTTTTCTTTGTTTTTAAGATGCAGCAACAGACTGCTTCACAAACATGGCTCCAAAGGGTCCACCTTCTTGTATCCACATCCTTCAACAGGACTATGCGGCCTCCATCAAGGGTATGGGGGAGGGAGGGCGTTATTTCCCCGCTCCGTGGAGCTGGGCTGGCCTCGTAAACTGCTCTGGCCAACAGAATGCCACAGACTTGACAGCGCAGCAGTTCCGATTAGGCCCAAGAGGGTTTGTTTACTTCTGCTCACTCTATTGGAACCCTGCTCTACAGCCATGAAAACAAACTAGGGCTGTTCTGCTCTAGAATGAGAAAACTAGGGACCAAAAGATGAGCTAGCCCCCAGCTGACTCAGACACATGAGATATTTGGTCCTCCCTGGGGTCAGGGGATGGTCTCAGACTTGGAGAGCAGCTTAGAGCACCAAACGCAGAAGGCTTATCCCAGCCTTGCCCCCAGTTAGGAGCCAACAGTTCCTTTTTTCCAGCCAAGGAAAGACGGTGGGCTGCTGATTAGCCTTCTCCAGGATTCTCTTTTTTCCTTTATCTAGGCCTTCATAATCTCTCCCATTTAAACTAGAGACTGCTGAAGTCCTCACTCTCCTTTTCCTTTTGAACTTCATTCCTGTTTTGCAGAGCTCTGCCCCTCCCTGACCCAACCCTTTCAGGGATCACCTTCCAGATTTGCTTGTTTTTTATTTTTCTAAATAAGTTCCCCCTGCTCCCCCTCCCTGGTCTCCCCTCCCAAACTTTTCTAAGGGTTTAGATAAAATCTATAAAATAATTGGAGAAAAAAGAACAAATGTATAATATCCACTATACTATCACTCAGAAAGATGATGTACTTTTCATTTGCTCCAATTAAAAAAAAAAAAAAAACCTCCTAGTAAGTTCTTTTGTTTATGTAAGTCCAGCAACATGATGTGAGAGTTTTTCTATGGGTTTTATACCTCTTGTTGCTGTTGGGATTAGAAGTATTTTTACCATCATAGCTAACAGATTATTGCTGGCATATAATATCACTATTGCTCCTCGTGTATATACCCACAAATTTACAAGCTCATAAATTCTAGGAGAGGAGCCACACTTTTTTTTTTCTTCCAAGTTTTCATTTTAATTTATTTAAATTCCTGGTTAGTTAACATGTAGTGTAGTACAAGTTTCAAAGTGTAGAATTTACTGATTTAACACTTACAAACACAACCCAGGGCTCAATACAACAAGTGCCCTCCTTAATACCAGCACGCATTAACCCAATATGCCCCCTCTATCCACCTCCCCTCCAGCAACCCTGATTGTTCTCTATAGTTAGTCTGCTTTAGGGTTTACTTCTCTTTTTCCCCTATGCTCCTTTGTTGTGTTTCTTAAATTCCACATATGAGTGAAATCATATGGTATTTGTCTTCGACTGACTTATTCTACTTAGTTCCATCCACATCATTGCAAGTAGCAAGATTTCATTACTTTTTGTGGTTGAGTAATATTCCACTGTTCATATACATATGCACACAACCCACAACTTCTTTACCTGTTCATTCATCAGTTGATGGACATTTGGGCTCTTTCAATGGTTTGGCTGTTGTCAATCATGCTACTATGAACATGAGTGCATATAACCCTCTGAATCAGTATTTTTGTATCTTTTGGCAAATACTCTAGTAAACATACTTGTTTTTTATTGGTATGTAATTACGTTGTTTCTTTTGAAAAGCCCTTTTCTTCTTATTACCAGCTACACTTTAAAATATATGTTTCAAAAAAAAAAATATATGTTTCATGCTTTATTGCACTGACAAGCAATGCCAGAACAATAATGAATATCTTGTTTTTTATTTTAATTGAAAGCTCTAGTGTTTCTTACATTGTGTATGATGTTAGAAGCTGGTTTAAGATATATGTACATGCTGTAGATATACAAACACACATTTTCCTTTTGGCTTATGATACACTTAAATCATGCTAAAGAAGTATCTTATTTTTCTAAGAATTTTATTTTGTAAATTACGAATGGGTATGTGTGTGGTTTATTTATGTGTGTGTCAGCAACAACTGACTACACGGTCTGTTTACAGACTTCCTAAAAAGCATTATTATATTCCTGGAATAAAAATATTATGCCAATACCCTGAATGATTCCATTAGAGTTTCTTTTCTAACTTTTTCATGTGTTTTATCAGGTTTTTAAAATCATATGACTAAGGTAGCCTTTCTATGTGAGTGTGATAGCAATTACATAGCATGGACATTATCTGATATTTGTAAATTTAAATAAGTTCATGAGTAAAATTTTAATACCAACCCATTATCTCTTGGTAAGAGGGGGAAAATTTCAACAGATTAAGTTAAACAGTTTATAGAGAAGGAAGGAAGGGCGGTCAGTGTACTAACATTTCTATGGCTCCTACCAGATAAAGCCCTTACCTAAGGGATCATTTTCCCTTTGAACTACTTCAACTCTACAATACTTTGCTGATGCCGGGAACTACCACCTAACTTTGTTTTTTTTTTGTTTTTTGGTTTTTTTTGTTATTTTGCTTTGTTTATTGCACTACAAACACTTCTCCATTGAACAGTGTTATACAGGAAGGAAAAGAAAACCTTGGTTTTTCCAACCACCTGTCCATCCCTATGTGTATATATTTTCACAATAATGCTGCAGAGAAAGCAATCTGAAAACGTCACTGGCGTACAACAATATCAGGTGCTTATAGTTCTTACTGTTAGCTGTGGAGGTCAGTTACATGAGTCTGCTGATCCTGGCTAGGATTACTTACCCAGGTTTAATTATCGCCCTCTGGTTAGCTGGTGGTTTGCTGATTTATGTGATTTCGCTCTCTCATAGACTCATGGAAGCAGCTGGGCCTTCTGGTCAGGGTAAGGAGCAAGAATTGCCAAGTGAGCCATTTAAATATGTCCCAGGTAGGAGGGGAAGGAAGAGAGAGAGGAAAGACTCTGTGGCCGACCACAGAGAAATGGCGGGGTATGACTCAGGGGCGAGTGATAGTTCAGAAATTGTATTCCACAGCAATATAGAAAAACAGAGGTTGGGACTACACAGAGTAACACCCATTAGAAGTGTAGCCTTCACCATGTCAGTAGTAAGTTGGGGCAAGTCTGAGTTAAAGGTTTTGCTATCACCAGCTGCCTGACCTTGGGCAGGCTCTATACCTCTTAGGATACTAATTAAAAAAACAAAACAAACAAGGGGTTGGACAAATCTCAATGAACCTTCTAAGCACCAACACTCCATGGCTATCGACTTCAGTTTGTTATGAAGCTCAACTCTCTTCACATGTGCTCACTCTTCAGGTCACCTTGTAGTATAACTGCTCACAATTTTAAAAATCAGAAGGAACAATACCAACAGCAGAACCTTAAAGCCAACCACTCGAGATGGGTATTCTAGCACCTCAGATGACCGAAAGCTGGAGAAGGATGACTATTCTGTCAGAGTGCCTTCATGTGAAGGCAACCAGATGTGCAAATTTTTTAGGACAGTAAAGGTTTGCTTGTGATTTAAGAAAGACTCAAATCAATTTCAAGCAACAATGTCTTTGAATTCACTCCTACTTTGAATTATCATTATTTTCTCCATTGCAATTCTTTTCTAAAGATTCATTTTTGAATAAATGATACATGCACATGGCACAAAACTCATAAGCTACAAATAATATAAACTGAAATGTTTCCCTATCATCCCTATTCCTAAAATAGATTATAGATGACCCTTCCCAATGGCAACCATAATCAGTATTGTACAGGCAGAGAAAGTGCCAGCACTTGGGCGTGGGTACCCACAGACATGCACACACATACACAAACACTACTCTTTTTTTAAACTAGTAAATGGCACTGTCCTAAAAACACTGTTAGGTAACTTGCTTTTCTCCCTCTTCGTGGTATATCTCAGACATTATTCCACAGGCAACTGCCTTGTTGTTTTAAAAAAACTGTATCATCGGGGCACGTGGGTAGTTCAGTGGGTTAAAGCCTCTGCCTTTGGCTCAGGTCATGATCCCAGGGTCCTGGGATTGAGCCCCATTCGGGCTCTCTGCTCAGCGGGGAGCATGCTTCCCTTCCTCTCTGCCTACTTGTGATCTCTGTCAAATGAATAAATAAAATGTCAAAAAATAATAAAAAATAAATAAAATTTTAAAACTATATCATATTCTGCTGCATGGACATGCTATTATTTAACCAGTTCCTATCAATGAATATTTAGGTTGCTTTCAGTATTTTGGTATTTCAAGTGCTATTACAAGTAACTCTGTGCATAGGCCATTTTGCACAGATGCAAGCGTATCTGTAGAATAAATTCCAACAAGTGGATTGCTCAGCATTTGTAACTTGGACAGATAACATCAAACCTTCTTCCAGACACACAAGATCAGGAGTTGGCAAATTACGATCCAGAGACAAAATCCAGCCCATGAGCTAAAATGGTTTTGCATTTTTATAAGCGTTGTTTTAAAAAGGGGGGACGGGGAACAGAAGAGGAGAATATGTGACAGATCTCATATGACCTGTGAGGCTTAAAATATTTACTGTGTGGACCCTCACAGAAAGTCAGCTGATCCCTCCACTGGGCCCGTTTATGCTTCCCCATTAGCAATGTCTGGCAGGGTTTCTCCGTTATTTCAGCTGTAATCTCTAGTCAAATTGAGATTTGAAGTAATACTTCAGGTTTTGTTTCAGTTGAAGAAAAAGCTGAAGCATCTATAACGTGTATGTACTGGTACTGCGGTTTTTCCAGGCCAAAACACAGCCTGTTCCATGATGCAAACAACAAATGACACTTGAGTGTGTCACCTCAATGGTCACAAGTGGCAAGAAAAGGTTAGAATCCCCAACTGTCAGAATTGAAAGCAACTTTAAAGGTTATCTGGTCTGAATATTATGGATTTTGTGTGCCATTAAAATTCCAAAAACAATTTAAAGGATTAAAACAACATTACCAGCTTTTTATCTTGCCAAGTCATTAAAAGATTAAAAACAATCCAAACACCATCCACTATCACTGTCACTTCATGAAAGAGAGGAATTTAACACCAAAAAGTAGGACATGCTTGATCGTAGAAAACAAGGAGAATCCACTGAATTGAGTCCGCTTAGCTTCATGACAAGCCAACCACAGTCATTTCTTTTCTGCCAATTTTGCCTCAGACTGAGGAAAATTCCATGTTAAACCTATGTTCAGGAACCAACCATTTTCTAAACAACCTAAAGCTTCCAAATCCAAATGATCTGCTCCAGATTCAATTGTGGTGACAATAAATTCATGGCCGATTCAGAACAAGAATTCAGGACTTCTCCCCTCCAGTCTCCCATCTTCCTATTTTCTCCCTAATCCACCATCCCTCACATGCCCAGAATCACACAACACATAGCACAACTGGTCCGACCAACGCTCCAGCCCACTCATGGCCTCCCACATCTCACTGTCCTTGGGTCTTAGGTCTGATTTGCTCATGTCCTCCTCCAAAATGTGTTTTTAGTCCTCTTCACAGGGGTAGGTATGCAACAAACAACAGCAGAGGAAAACTCTATTCTTTTTTTTTTTTTTTTAAGATTTTATTTATTTGGCAGAGAGAGATCACAAGTAGGCAGAGAGTCAGTTGGGGGTGTGGGGGGGTGGGAAGCAGGCTCCCTGTACAGCAGAGCCCAATTTGGGACTTGATCCCAGGACCCCAAGATCATGAGCTGAGCCAAAGGTAGAGGCTTAACCCACTGAGCCACCCAGGTGCCCCCTACCTCTATTCTGAGTAACTGGAGAATTCGACATTCATGTAGGCCCAAACAACAACCCTCTACCGCTGTCAGTGTGCCTCTTTCCTGTTGATCCTTATAGACAGCCTCTACTGCACTCTCTTCCTTGAAGCTGCCAGAGGCCAGCCTTTGCCGCAGCGCTGGTGGTGGACAGGGAGAGGGGACTCTGGAAGTACATGCATGAGTTTTTACCAGCATTTCAGAATTAATCGGTTGTGATGGTTCAACTTACATGTCAACTTGACTGGGCTAAAGGAGGCTCAGAGAGCTGGTGCTTCTGGAGAAGATGAGCAGGGATCACCCAATCCACCAAGAGCCACAAGATAACAAAAAGGTGGAGGAAGGGCGAATTCGTGCTCTCTGCTGGAGCCGGGACATCTACCTTCTTCCTCTCTAGGACACCACATTGATAATCCTAATTCTCTGGATTTCAGACTCAGATCAAGACATACCATCGGCCAACTACCAGGCTTTTGGACTCAGACTGAGTTATACCCCAGGCCTTCCTGGTTCTCCAGCCTGCAGACAGGTCGTAGGACTTCTCAGCTCCATAAGTGCATGAGCCAACACCTTTAATAAACCTCCTCATATGTATATTTACACATAGCCTATTGGGTTTTTTTTCTCTGGAGAACCCTAATATGTCAGCTTCCCCTGAATTTCGGAGCCAAGGTAACTTCAATGGCTTTGATCCTGGAGAGAGAGAAACAGGGCATCTATATCAGGTCTAAGTCCTTGTCTTCCTCTTCCCTACCTGGGCCCCTTTCATTCAATATTCTACTTTCTTCTGTGTGCCAGGCGCTGCTGGTTTTCCCCTGTGTCTGCTTACCCACATCCTGATGTAATGTCAGCCTCCTGCTGCATCACCTGCTACATGGGCCTCACACTCCTGGTTCAGCTACGTCGGCCTCTGTCCCTTGGACAAGCCAGACTCTGGTCCTTGCCCATTCGCCTCCAGCAGCCCCTGCTGTTAAAGCTCAAACATGCTCAGGGTTGCAAATCTTCCTATAGTCCTTCCATCATCAAGAAAAGAATGCATTCGAGCCCATCAGCACTAACATTAACTTTAAAGATTTTTTTAAATGTATTTATTTGACAGACAGAGATCATAAGTAGGCAGAGAGACAGGCAGAGGTGGGGGGAGCGGTTAGCAGGCTCCCTGCCAAGCAGAGAGCCTGACGCGGGGCTCAATCCCAGGACCCCAAGACCACGACCCAAGCCGAAGGCAGGAGCTTAACCCACTGAGCCACCCAGGTGCCGCACATTAACTTTAGTAAATACAGTACTAGCTCAGCCCATTTTCAAATAACATTTTAGCTTTCAGGGTGCCTGGGTGGCTCAGTCAGTTAAGCATCTGCCTTTGGCTCCGGTCATGATCTCAAGGGGCTGGGAGCCTCACATCAGGCTCCCTGCTCAGCTGAGAGTCAGCTTCTTCCTCCGCCCCTCGTCCTGAACCCCTACTCATGCTCCTTCTCCCCACTCCCTCTCCTGATGCTCCCTCTCCCTCTCTCTCAAATAAATGAATAAAATCTTTAAAAAAAAGATCTGAGCCTTCACACAGCAGGGCTTTAAAAGTAGTCTCGGGACTGGGAGCAGGTCACTGGGAATGTACAACAGCAATTCAAGTGAACCAAACAGCAGGACTTTTGCTGCCATTCAGGCGTTTTTCCCTCAAGTCTTCCTGTCACTCCTGGTTCCAATGCAAACTGAAAATAATTCCCTTCCTTCCCAACACAGAGCTACTCCTTCCCCTCCCTTAACTACTACCGCAGTTTTTAATTCCCTTCTGAAGCATTTTCATAAGGGCTGATAATCCAAGAGAGAAACTAAGTATCAGATGGAATTTGGGGTCTTTGTAGAATGGGCTGTGGTCAAAAACACACAAATTCTCACCACGAAATGAAAAAGGCATCCCAAGGAGATGGGACACAGGGGAAGGGGATGTGATCTCTGCCGGTGCTTCATGCTTTCCTCAAAATGACCTCCTCCTTTTGTGGCAGCAGGCTCTGGAGGATATCACGTCCTGCAAACCACCTTGGTCATGCCGATATGATTCGGTTAATTATCTCCCAGAACCACAGGCTGTGGACTGATTTGGATTTGACATTTGGAGATAAATGAGGAAGCCAGTCCTACAGAATGCCTGCGTCCTTACTGGGGTGCACGAATCCGTCTTGCCTACAACATCAAGGTGTTAGCTTCCTGGCTTGGCGTTTACATTTCCCAGGCATCTCCCATTAAACGGATGAGACAGATGGCGTGGCTCGAACAAGCCCTGAGAGTCAAGCAACGGCAGAGGTAGGAGAAACCATCGAGGCTGCAGGAAAAGCAGTGAGCTAAATGGACACATTAACAGAACAGTGACTACAAAAGGGCAGACACGTCTACATAAAGGCAGCAAACGCGTACGTGTGGCTCCCACCTGGCTGGGCTTGTGACACCCCACACGGTTAGCGCCTGGTCTCAAACCCTCATTCACTCGTGCCTTCACTCGCTCCACCAGCGGTCACTGAGTGCCTCCTGGAGTCGGGCAGGAGCGCTAAGCACTGGGGCTGTGATGGTGAGCTAGCGATCCCTTCATGCAGCTCCGAGGCTAGCGTTTACAGTTTAGTTAGCAAACAAAAATTTAACAGCTGCCTGTTAAAAAGAAGTACCAAAGAGGTGAGGAAAGATGGAGGGGGGAACTGACCAGCGGTGTTCTGGACAACTGAGAACTACTGTACGTGGATGACCGCTGAACGCGACGCGGGTCTGAACTGCACGGGCCGCTTACAGAGTCTTCTCAATAAATACTGTACTGTCAATGTGTTTTCCTTGTAATTTTCTGAATAACGTCTTCTTTTCTCAAGCTTACTGTATTCCAGGAATACAGTATATAATACACATACAAAATACGTGTTAATTGACTACGTTACCAGTAAGGCTTCTGGTCAACAGTAGGCCAGCAGTAGTTTGGGGCAGTCACACGGATTTCTGACTGCGTGAGATGTCAGTGTTCCTAACCCCCTGGTTGCTCAAGGGTCAACCATAAATGGTTTCTCAATTCATAAATAAGCAGACTTACCTATAAGTAGTCTGCTCATGAAGGGGTAACCAAAATAACAATCCTGCTCATCCAGAAAGCGTGGGGGACCAGCTCGTGTGCTAGTCACTGAATCGAAAGCTGGGTCACGAAACTGACAACATTCCCATCCTTACTGAGATCACCATCAAGTGACAAGAGGAGAAAACCAACAAAGCACTTCTAGACAGCTGACAAAGGCTTAAATGACGGGAAGGAGTTCTGAAGGAAGGGGGGCAGCATGGGCTTGGGGCAGGTAATAGGGGCTGGAAGGAGAGCAGCTGTGGAGACTCAGGCTGAGCCCTGATGAGGGAGGATGGCAATGCCAGGCAGCCGCAGGGCTGGGGAGTTCACTTCAGATGGAGGGAACAACTCGTACATTCTCAACTGAAAATAGTGCCTTCGGGGTGAACAGAAAGTGCATCTGGGCAGCAGCCAAAGATAAACCTAGAAAAGGAAGCAGAAGCCACGTCTTAAAGGGCTCCGAATGCCCTGACAGGGAGCTGGGCATTGGCTGGCAGGGGATGGAAAGCCCCCACTGTATTTGCAGCACGACTGGATGAAACGATTCCAGTTGCCTGCTGCACCATTACTCAGGCGGAGGTGACCGCACATCCCCCATTTCCGAAGGGGTGGCTGCAGGTAGGAAGACTGGAGGAAGGGAGAGTGGCCCGGGGGGGGGCAGTGACAGTACGGTGGCGGAAGGACAGAAATCACTGTTCTTTCTAGTTAGATTCCAAATCTAAGAGAGTTTAAATGAAAAGGAAAGAAACTTAAAAAGAGGTCATACATTACATACATAATTACAACTCAGCCTGGTCTTTCCACTTAAATTTTAAAAAGAAGGAAGGAAAGAAAGAAAGAACTAGAAGCATATTACAAGGGGAATAAAACTGTTGTGCCTTCTGACCTGGTAGTTCCACTAAGGGATTCCTAAGAAAACAACCTAGATGAGAGAAAAATAACTTTCTTCAAAGATGTTTTTAAATATACCATTCAAATAGCCAACAAATGAAAATAATCCAAACATCTAAAAATAAGAGATGGTTTAAATCAAATGTCATCTGTCAACATCACTAAATATTACATAAATATTAAAATAACTATAGCCATACATGGGGATGTGTATGGAAGAACAAATCAGACTCCAGAATCTGGCCCCTGCTCAACAACACAACACACATTTGAACTGCACAGGCCACTTACATACAGACATTTTTCGATTTAATTTGATACTGTAAACGTATTTTCTCTTATGATTTTTTAACATTTTTTAAAAGATTTTATTTATTAAAGAGCAAGCAGGGGGAGTGGCAGGCAAAGGGAGAGGGAGAAGCAGGCTCCCCATCGAGCAGGGAGCCCAATGTGGGGCTTGATCCCAGGACCCGGGAACCATGACCTGAGCCAAGGGCAGAAGCTTAATAGACTGAGCCACCCAGGCACCCCTTGTGATTTTCTTGAAAACATTTTCTTTTCTCTAGCTTACTTTACTGTAAGAATACATTATATAACAAATATAGTATACAAAATATGTATTAACTGTTTATGTTACTGGTTAAGTTTTTGCGATTCAGAAGTTACACACAGATTTTCAACTGCATGGGGGGAGGAGTGTCAGGATCCCCTACATTGTTCAAGGTTCAGCCATATACTCAGTGACTACAACCGTAAGTGCCCACTATGTGCTGGGCCCAAGGTTATGTTCTGGGAGTAAAAAAATAAGCCAGACATGGTCCCTGCCTCCAAGATCTCAGAGTCCAGTGGGAAAGCCAGACTTACATTATTACAACAATCTGAAGAGTTCTTGATGATGCTGGGCATTGTGAGAGCCCAGAAGTGGACTTGCCCAACTTACACAGCACAAACACAGACATTAAAATCGTGGCAGAACTCAGTTACAAATCTGGACGACCCCAAACATACAGACATTTGTTAATTCTGTCAGATTATCATGAGCATGAAAAGAAAATGTAAAACTTAGGATGAAGAACACTCAAATCCCTAAGAATATCTGCATGGAGCCCCTGAAGAATCCTTGGAATTTGTTTTGAGAAACAAGATCTAAATGTAGGACGGTGGTAGTGGGAGGGAAAGACAAAGATTCGCCCAACGATATACAGGCCCTGGTGAGGACTGAAGAAGAGAAAGTCAGAGATGATATCAAAGACTGAAGGCTCAGCTTCTGGAAGAATGGCAGTGGGGCTCCCCGAAATAAGAAACCTGAGAAGAAGATCCAGTTTGAGTAAGAAATAAGTTCCATTTTCAAGACTGAGTTTGAGGAACTTTGGAGAGAAAAAAGGTAGAAGTATTCAAGACTTTGGTGGAAATTTATCTCTGGAGATGTGGAGCCACAGAGACCCAGCATCCAAAGTCATCTTCTGCAGACAGCGGAAGCTAGAACGGGATGTTGAACAACAGGCATGAACGTGTTTAACTTTTCTAAATGTAGAAGATACGTCCCTTTTAGTCCCTCAAATATCTGTTAAGCATTTACTTACTTTCCAAGTAGAATCTCCACCAAATTAATAAAATAATGGAATCATAAAAGAGAACTATAATTAATAAATTACAGAATTAAAGGGTCAGCTATATACAGAGTAGATACATCAGCCTCACAGTTTTCCATGGAAAATACTCTCTACTTTTAAAATATAATTTGGAAACCCAGTTGGGTTAATATAATCAACATTAAAAGCGAACTTGTTCTCCAGTGATGACCATCTTGCCACCAACTCCGTGAACTTAAGATAAGAACTGTATGTAAATGTCTAACAAGATATCTGGAAAAATAGCAAATATGTGATGTTTGTGAAGGAATTTTCTAAGTAGGGGAATACTTGAGCATTAGGAAATTGCAAAGTTATGTGAAAGTACACACGAAGGAGTTCTGTTGAAAACAATCAGGGCTGCCAGTGGGGAGGCGGATGCTTTCACTCATTTGAAATCTACAATTACTCGTATGTAAATCAGTGGCAATGCAGAAAATGTGAGAAATTCAGAATCAATTTATCTCTTTAGCATTACTGAGATTCTTTTTGTGTTTGTGATCTGTATGTGCCAACATTACAATTGAGTTATTTCCATAAATAATTCAAAAAACATTTTCAATGATGAGTTTTGAGCAGCAAAACTGGAAAGGATATTGTCAATCTGTTGTACATTCATAGAGTGCTGAATTTCACGTTCTTTTGCAAATATGCTTCAATACACAGAAAAAAGTGAACCCACACTGTAAGTAACAGGGCTGCAAAGGGAGAGCAAAAAGAGGAGAAACACAACTTGGGTTCGTACACTGGGTTGACATCAAAACACCTGCTGAAGTCGATATTCGCAAGAAGACAGAGTGAAGATAATTCTTGTTCTTCCCCACCTTCTCTCTTCTGATTTCCTTATTGTCTATAAAGACAAATGGCATGGGCTTTGGGGGTAGAATCTAAGCTAGGGTTAAGAGGGAAGTGTATAGGGGCACCTGGATCGCTCAGTGAGTTGTGTCTGACTCTTGGTTTTGGCTCAGGTCATGATCTCAGGGTCATGAGATCGAGCCCCATGTTGGGCTCCTCACTCAGCAGGGAGTCCTGTTGGGGGTTCTCTCTGCCTCTCCTTTTGCCCCTCCACTTCCCTACTCTCTCTCTAAAATAAATAAATCTTAAAAAAAAAAAAAAAGGAGGGAAGTATATAGTTTCCTTAAATATATCAGCTGAAGCTTATGAACAAAACAAAGCCTGCAAAACAAGTAATTACTTAGGGACATATTAAAAGTATAGAGTTCTAGGCCCTCTCACAGAATTCCTGATTCAGCAAGTCTGGAGTGAGAGTGGAAATCTCCGCTTTTCCAAAGTTCTCCCAAGCCCGCCTATTCCCAACAACGATCCTAATAACCAGCCAGGTTTGAGACCCATGAACAAGAGACTGCACTCAGACTTAGCAAATAACAGTCACGGTTTTCATAAGGACAGCACTTTAGAGTCTACAGAAAGTTTCTTCACATAAACTATTTCATCCCCACTTGAAAGATGAGGAAAATGAGGCTCAGAGAGGTCCAAGGTCATACGCCTATGTGAGTCAGACCTCATTTCAGATGCTGCAGCATAATGCTGTCCCCACTACACCATATCCAAGCACCAAATTTCTGAGCACTGGTGAACTCTCACCTCAACTGGGAGTGATTTCCCAGAGGAGCCACGTAATCAATCAACCAACCAACCAACCAGCCAGCCAGTAACTGGTGCACCTGGACAATTCCTGCCCCTCTCCATAGTTCAGGAAGACCATCTGCATCCTCATTAACCACTTTTCAGTACATAGGCACTAAAAAAAATCCATTCAAAGGGAACTTTAGGGCACCTGGGTGGCTCAGTTGTTAAGTGTGCTCAGGTCATGATCCCAGGGTCCTGGGATCAAGCCCCGCATTGGGCTCTCTGCTCAGCGGGAAGCCTACTTCTCCCTCTCCCACTCCCACTGCCTGTGTTTCCTCTCTCCCTATGTCTCTCTCTCTCTCTGTCAAATAAATAAATAATTTTTTTTTAAAGGGAACTTTAATAAAGTTGCAAAATGCACAGCTGGTAACATTCTCATTTCATTGTATAACTTATAATGATAAATTATCTGAAGATAAAGAAAATAAGCATATCCACTTGTGCAAAGAAAGAAATGTCCATAGTCTCACTAATTTCTGTAATATTCTGATGAATGTCAGTTGCTTTATTTTTATTTCAATGCATAATTCTAAGTTTCTAGTTAGTGTAACTTACCAGAAACCTCAAAGGACAGGAACAAAACTCTGCAATTGGGAAAGGGAGCCATGAACATAAAATTTTAAAAACTGGTAGGGGTGTGAAACATCTATCAGGCAGCAAGTGAGACAGGCAGGGGGCTGAAATACCTTGGATCTGGGACAGGTTTCATTTTTTCTGTCCATATAGCTCTATGTAACTTACTGAATATGGGCTACGGCAGAAAAGGCTGGTTCACATACTAGAAAACAAATTGCAGACATACCTGCAACACTGGGGAATCTCCACTTATAAATTAGGGCCCACGGGCCAAATCCAGCGACTTCTGTTTTTACCGGCCTACAAGTTAAAAATGGTTTTAACAAGGGCACCTGGGTGGCTCAGTGGATTAAAGCCTCTGCCTTCAGCTCAGGTCATGATCTCAGGGTTGTGGGATCGGGCGGGGCATCGGGCTCTCTGCTTGGCAGGGAGCCTGCTTCCCCCTCTCTCTCTGCCTACCTCTCTGCCTACTTGTGATATCTGACTGTCAAATAAATAAATAAAATCTTTAAAAAAAAAAAAAAGAATGGTTTTAACATTTTTAAATAATTGAAAGAAATCAGAAGAATAGTATTTTATGACCTGTGAACATTATATGAAATTCAGATTTTGGTGTCCATAAATAAGGTTTTATTGGGACACAGCCACACTTATTCACCTATGGCTGTCTTCACACTACAGTGGCAGAGTTTAGTTGTGACAAGGGTCTGTATGAGCTGTAAAGCCTAAAATATTTACTAACTGCCCTGCAAAGAAAAAGTTTGCTAATCTCTGCTTTAGGGGAGATGTTTGGTTGCTTCCTGAAAATGATCTTAATCTAGCTTTTGTTTGCTAGCTGTGAAACAAAACACTGAACTTAGAATTATCTCAGATATATTTTCTTTGACACTCCAGTCTAGATACCTCTGCCTGGTCCCATGACTGACCGACATCCCCCCTGTGGTTTCATAATCCAGAAGTGGGGGCAGGGAAGGGCTTGTGCACGTCTGGTTCCATTATCAGAATGACAGATGTATACAGACAGGCAGCCAGGCATACTAATCCAGCAGGACCCTCTGCACGCACCGTGTGTGAGCCTTCCTGTCATTGAGGAATGGACAGCTCTCCCCTGTCAATAAATACCGTGGCCATTTTCCCAGCATTAATATTCAAAAATGGGAAATGCCACTTAGAAAGCATAATTCAAAGGAGAATGGCAGGAGCTGCTGTTGTCCCCCTTCCACTGAAGGCAGGAGGGTAGCTTATCTGGTCCATTACCAGCAGCCTCATTTCTGCCATTTTTTGAAGGCAACACGAAATATGGAGCATTTGCTGTTGTTGCACCAGTCAGCTAATTCGATTGTCAGAATATTTCAAACCTCGTAATTGAGACTGGAGAAAGTGGGAGTCTCACTCCTTTGAACTGCCTGTTATGTCACAGCTTGCTTGGCAGTAGGAATAAGAAAAATTCTCCATTAGGAAATTAATGCTTATAAATACCCTGGAAGGCCAAATAATAAGCATAATGATTTAGAATAAACGTAACCGCAGAGGCTTATTATTAACTTTGCAAGTACATATTTTAATTTGTAGCTTTATCACACACACTGATTGTTGATTCGACCTTTTTATTTTAAGGATTTGACATTAGGTTTTTGTTTTTCTTGTGTATGGTGGTCCAACACTTAAAGTATCTTGCTCACATTTCAAACAACACTTAATTTAGCCAAAAAAAAAGATGGTTTTGAAGAACCAGTGAAATATATACGTATATGTGAAGTGCTTAGCACAACACCTTGCATGTAACAAGTATTAAGCCAATGGTGTTTTTTATATTATTAACAAAACATGCCAACAACTATGTTAGAGAAAGAAGTCTATTTTGAAGTAACACTGGTCTACAAAATAAAGATGTTCAAATGCACAGAGGACCTAACTTGAGGTGAACCCCTTGTCCTATTTCCAAGGTTTAAGGCCCTAGTTATTGGCCAGATTTCAAAAGACCTCACTGAACTATTTACCATTTGTGATCAGAATCCTCCAAGGTCAGGGCACCTGGGTAGCTCAGTCAGTTAAGCGTCCAACTCTTGACCTCAGCTAAGGTCTTGATCTCAGGCGTCATGAGCGGGAGCCCCACACTGGGCTCTTGCACTGGGTGTGGAGTCTACTTAAGAAATATCTATGTATGTTCAACCATCAGAGAACCACAAATTAAAACCATGATGAAATATTTCACTTCTATCAGATCTGATCTGCAAATAAACTTAAAGTCCAACAGTACCACGTGTTTGGTAAAAATATAGGCCATTTATAAACTGCTCATAAACCTCTGTGGAGGGAAGTATGGCAATACTGAGTTGAAGTGACAGCATGCTCGCCCTCCACCCCCCCTACTCCACCCCTACATGCCAGCACTCACAAACAAGCACATACACAAAATCTTAGCAGCACTGCTTTGAAAAACCTTAATGCATGGCAAAAACAGAAAGGACAATTTGTGTGTGTAGTATTCCACTACATGAATATACTTTGCTCTAAAATCATGATGAGCTACTGATATCAGATGGATAAATCTCGTATACAACGCTGAGCAAAAATCCAATGTGTCTGTATATATGTTGTGATATATACATATATAAAGTTTAAAGACATGCAACATAACAGCATATCTTGCTCAAGGATATATGCATATGTAATAAAAGTATTAAAGTGCATAGATATGTTAAATTCAGGACAGAAGCTTCCTCTGCTTGGCAAGAAAGTACTGGGAGAGTGCCATCTCTACTGATTTTTTTTCCTTTGTCTTAGGGTCTTTTATTGAGGTATAATTTACATATAGTGATACAGATCTGCACTGTACAGGTCAATGAGTCTGACATATATGTCCATGTAAACCACGTTAGTAACCACAAACCTATCAAGAAAGAGAACTTTTCCATCACCCAAAAAAATTCCTTCATGCCCCTTTCTAATCTGTGATCACCAGCAACCACTCTTTTGATTCCTATCACCATAATTTGATTTTTCTTTCATAAAAGCGGAACCGTACAGTATGTACTCTTCTGTGTCTCGTCTGAGATTCATTCATGCTCCTGCATAAACAGTAGGGTGTTCCTTTTTTTAAGATTTTATTTCAGACAGAGAGAGAAAACATGCAAGTGGGGGAGGGACACAGGGAGAGGGAGGGAGAGAATCCCAAGCAGACTCCCTGCTGGCCATGGACCCACTGCAAGGCAGGGCTCAACTCACAACCCTAAGATCATGACCTGAACCAAAACCAAGAGTTGAATGCTTACTTGACTGAGCCACCTAGGTGCCCCAGTCTGTTCCTTTTTATGATTATTATGTATTCCATTTTGTAAATACACTACGGTTTATCTTAGTAATTTTTTAACATCTTAATTTTATTTTTTTTTCAGTGTTTCAAGATTCCTTGTTTATGCACCACACCCAGTGCTCCATGCAGTACGTGCCCTTCTTAATACCCCCCACCAGGCTCACCCCCAACTGCCTGCCCCTCCAAAACCCTCAGTTTGTTTCTCAGAGTCCATGGTCTCACATTTCATCTCCCCCTCCGATTTCCCCCAGTTCACTTTTCCTTTCCTTCTCCTAATGTCCTCTGTGTTATTCCTTACATTCCACAAGTAAGTGAAACCATATGATAACAGACTCTCTCTGCTTGACTTATTTCACTCAGCATAATCTCCTCCAGTCCTGTCCATGTTGCTACAAAAGTTGGGTATTCATCCTTTCTGATGGAGGCATAATACTCCATAGTATATACGGACCATATCTTCTTTATCCATTCGTCTGTTGAAGGGCATCTCGGCTCTTTCCACAGTTTGGCGATTGTAGCCATTGCTGCTATGAACACTGGGGAACATATGGGCCTTCTTTTCCCTACATCTGTATCTTGGGGGTAAATACCCAGTATCTTAGTAATTTTTTATTGTTGTGGTAGATACATAAATATTCCTGTATTATACATGGAATACCCATGTAATATACATGAATAAGTTGTGGTAGATACATGAATATCCGTGTATTATTCTTCATGCCTTTTAATATTAATTTACTATATTAAATATTTCCCTTTAAAAAAAAGTGTAGGTCACAGAGTGCTAGAGATTCTCTAGGACATGAACCTAAGGGTAAAGGAGCTGGGCTGGAGATTCTGTATACTGTCAGCTCTATTGGACACTGCAGATTCCAGTTTATGATCATAGACTTAGTGAATCAGCAATTGAAGATGTTGCTCAGAAGTCTGCATTTTTAACAAGCTCCCCCAAGTAATTCTTATGTACACGTTTTTTGCACATGTTTTATAAACCACCATTTACAAATACCTTCCCTATGTATTCTCTGTGTTCTGTAATTCCAAAGACTTCAATTATTACTGCTATATGCCAGTAATTCATAAGTTTATATCTTTAAATTTTAGTTTCTCCTAAACTGTAGACCTCATGATCAGCTGCTAAAACTATCTCTACATGAACTGCCCACTGGTTCCCCAAACCCAACAGAGGCACTCTTCCCAAGTCCTAACCCCTGGTTCCCCCTCCAGAGTTTTAGGTCTCAGTTCATGGCACCACCATACACCTGGTTTTACCAAACCAGAAACCTGCGAGTCTGTCATTCTGAAATTTTCTCCTCCCTTATCCTCCACATCCTATCAGTTACTAAGTGTTGGTAATTCTACTGCTAAGATACCTCTAGAAAAGAACAGGTCTCTTCATTCCCTTACCATCGCCCTGGTCCAGGTCACCTGGAACACTGTAATGGCCTCCCAACCAGTGTCTCCTGCCTCTGGTCTTGCCCCTCCAACCCATTCCCTACCTTGTGGCCAAAGGAACCTTCTAAAACAAACATCTCATTTTCAAAAATGTGCTTAGAAGCTTTAAATGGCTTTTTATTGCCTTTGGGACACTCAACATGACTTACACAGCCTTTCATGATCTGCCTCTTGCTACCCTTCCAACCACAACTCTGGCCATAACTCCCTTGCTCTCTACCCATTTAGCTACTCTGAACGCATCTCATGTCCGTAACTGTGCCATTCCTCACTTGCCTTTTATTCTGCCTGGAATGCAATCCTTCTCTTTCCCTGGCTGCCCTTCCTCGTCCTTCAAGTCTCAGCTGAACAGTCACCTCTTCCAGAAGGTTTTTATGAACCCCCCAGACTACGTAAGGAATACCCTAGCAACACCTTTTCCCTTTGCAACAGATCATACCATCCTTCAAAGAACTGTTCAACTGCTCAGACAGACTACAAACTCTGTGAAGTCAGGGCCATGCCGAGCTTGCTCCCCCATGATGGGTTCCTAGCACACAGTCTGAGGCCCATTTTAAGTATTTCTTTCATGACTGTTACCACATTACATTTAGTCTACATGCAAACAAAGCTTATCCTAATAGCCTCCGTTGTTTCCTTCTACTGAAGTTATGAATAATTCTAACTTCAGAAGATTCTCTATTATATGCAACATTTAAGTTTCATTCCCCCACTGCTCTGGCAATCCTCATCTGCCACCAGAGAAAAAGTCCATCAAAAGGAGCAAGAACTGGATGCAAAAGAATGAAACTGGACCACTTGCTTTCACCGTTTACAAAAATAAACTCAAAATCCAGTAAAGACCTAAATGTGAGACCTGAAATCATAAAAATCCTTGAAAAAAAAAAAGGCAGTAATCTCTGACATCAGCTATAGCCACATGTTCCTAGATATGTCTCCTGAGGCAAGGGAAACCAAAGCAAAAATAAACTATTGGGACTGCACCAAAATAAAGAGCTTCTGCACAGCAAAGGAAACAATCAACAAAACTAATAAGCAACCTACTGAATGGGAGAACACATTTGCAAATGACATGCCCAACAGAGGGTTAGCATCTAAAACATACAAAGCACTTATACAACACGAAACCAAAAAAGCAAAAAAATCCAATTTAAAAATGGTCAGAAGACATGAACAGATACTGCTCCAAACAAGACATCCTGATGGCCTGCAGACACATGAAAAGATGCTCAACATCATCAAGGAAACACAAATTAAAACCACAATGAGATATTACCTCACACCTGTCAGAATGGCTGACATCAAGAACACAAGAAACATACAAGAAACAAGTGTTGGTGAGGATAGGGAGGAAAAGGAACTCTTCTGCCCTGCTGGTGGGAGTGCAAACTGGTACAGCCATCATGAAAAACAGTATGGAGGTTCCTCAGAAAGTTCAAAGTAAAACTACCCTACAACCCAGTAATCAGACTACCGGGTATTTACCCAAAGAATACAAAAACACTAATTCAAAGGGACACATGCCCCCCCCCCCCGGTTTACAGCAGCATTATTAACGATAATTATGCAAGCAGCTCAAGTGTCCACGGACTGATGAATGAATAAAGATGTGGGGTGTGTATAAATATACACACATATAATGGACTATTATTCAGCTTAAGAAAGAATGAGGTCTTGCCGTTTATAACAACATGGATGAACCTAGAGGGTATAATGCTAAGTGACGTCAGTCAGTGAAAGACAAATGCTGTATGATTTCAATCATATGTGGAATTTAAGAAACAAAACAAATAAAGGGGGAAAAAATGAGAGAGACATGAACCAAGAAACAGGCTGCTAACAATAGAGAACAATCTGCTGGTTACCAGAGGGCAGCTGGGGCGGGGACTTGTTAAACAGGTGAGCGGGAGTGAAGAGTGAACTTATGATAGATGAGCACTGAGTAATGCCCAGAATTGTCGAATCACTATATTGTGCACCTGAAACTAATATAACACTGTACATTCACTTACTGGAATTAAAATAATAAAGTTTAAAGGGGGGGGGGGCGTGTAGCATGAAGTGGCAAGACCCAGAACTAGCCAGCTTGATTTTCAAGCCTTAAATAAAAAGTCCCCATGTATTTTTCAACAATGTCACACCTCAGCTACAAGGGAGGCACAATGCTTGAAATCCTGTTAGGATTACAATGATTGGCGTGAAAGGCTTTTGGCAAAAGGAAAGAGAGTTTATGTTTTTTGTGCTGGGATTTTCCGTCTAAGGCACAGCTGGGTACCCCCAGCTGCTGCCAAGGCTGGAGGCCACGTGTGAATCCAACAGCACTTCTCATAGAGCACAAGCTCTCAATTTTAAATCCCCAACCTTCCCTCCCACTTTTGGGGGGACATAAATATTAAAAACACAAATTTTGATGCCAGAATGTCTGGTTTAAAATCCCTGCTACGTGATCTCCTAGTTATGGTATGCTGAGCAAACTACTTAGCCATTCAGTGTCTAACTTCCTCATTTGAAAATGGGAATAAAATAGCACTTATTTCATAGGTTTGTTGTGAGGATTAAATTTGTTAAATACACACAAGGCACTTAGAGTTAGGGCTCAGTAAGTGTTCAACATATCTAGAGGTATAGGAAATAGGTTTGGAGGAGAAAGGATGTGAGACAGAACAGAAAAAATAGAAGCAAAAGATGTGCCGTGTAGTAATAATTGAGCAATTTGAATAGATTATCTTCCAAACCTCAGAAAAATCTTTAATGCAGGTTAACCACACCAAGTTGCAGAGCTAGTAAACAGCTGAGCTGGATTTGGATCCCAGAAGTCTGTCTCCAGAGACCAAGTCCTGAACCACTAAGAAATACTGTTTCCCATCTTCACATCTGGCCCTTGGGGAATGGAATTCCCGGGTTGTAAAGGAGAAAGGGAAGAAAAAAGGTGTAAGAAGTGGAAAGGAAGAAAGAATAAAATAAGGCCAGACACATCTATTTTCTCCATTTAAAAAAGGGAGAGTGACAAGTTTCCCTTCATCATCCCTTCACAGACATAACAGAGCCCATTACCTTCAGGGACACTTTACTTTGAATTCAGTGCCTTGGGTTGAAATCAAAATCACTGTTAAACACTTAGACTGACAGATCGTTCTCAGCCTAAATCCAAATGTGAAACGGAAATATGGGATGTGACATCCAAGAGCAGGCAGGAGAGCAGTGGATGGCAGCTTTAGGGACACAGAAATCAGGCTCCTGTCTAGGCCAGACAGGTGAGGTGCTCTAGAGGCAAACACAGGATCCAAATTCTTGTGTGACCTGTCACAGCAGGAGAACAACTTAACACCCCTGAACATCACTTTTTTCATCTGCAAAACGGGAACAAGGATGTCAGCCTCTCCATGGATAACACCCTCCTCTCCACAGATAAAGAACTTCAATGCAGTGTTAAGAAGAATCAGAGAGACAGGCACTGTCAAACATGGAGGTGTAAACTGAGCATAATTAGGCAAACTCTCTCTCTTTTCAATTTAACACACTTACAATGTGCCAGGCACAATACTAGTCACTTTAAAAATATTAAGCTCTTCAGGGCACCTGGGTGGCTCAGGGGGTTAAGTGTCTGCCTTTGGCTCAGGTCATCAACTCAGGGTCATGGGATCCAGCCCCTGCCTCAGGGCTCTCTGCTCTTAGGCTCCCTACTTGGGCTTTTCCCTCTCTCTCTACCTACCTCCCCCCACTTTGTGTGCATGCTCTCTTTCCCAAATAAATACAATCTTTTAAAAAAATATACTAACTTATTCAATGTTTGTGGCAGACTGTTTGCAAAAGCGGCAGCAATGATTCCCTTCACTGTATCCTTGTCTTTGGAGAGTCCTCTCCCACAGAGACTCTGAACTTGGCCATGAGACTCTGGTCGGTGGGACAACAGTAAATGTGGCTCAAGCAGATATGTGAAAAACGCCTGTGCCCTGGGGTTTGCCCTCTCTCACGGCTCTCTGAAACCCTGAGACCCACATAAAGAAACCTGAGCTAAATGACGGCCACATGAGAGATCACATGCCATCCCATGAGGTCCCCGCAGGCCAATTCATCTGTCAACTACCAGACATGTGGATGAGGCTGGCCTAGACCCTCCAGCTACCAGCTGACCCACCACATGAGCACAGAAGCATGAAGAACCCAGCAGAGCTCGGTCGGATGGGCCCAGACAAGATGAGTCACCCAGGCAGCCTACAGACTCAGAGAACAGATAGTTTCAAGCCAGTAAGTTTTAGGGAGATTTGTCATGCAATACAAACTAAGACAACCCTCATAGCAAACCTATTAGGTAGGTATTATTATGATTCCTATTTTACAAATCAGTCAACTGAGACAAAAAGAAGTTGACTTTCACAGTTTGTAAATAGTAGCGTTAAGACTCAGCCGTAGGTAATCTGGCTCCAAGTCCATGCTATTACTTGGAACTTTTATATATATCTAAATATATATTCTAAATATATATACATTTCTCCTCTGTATATTCTCTATACTGTGCTGCCTCACCTAACAAAAGTAAAGATTTTTCACATCAGTTGACTCAGAAATTTATCAAGAGATATATTCACACACACGTAAAATCACTCATGTATAATATTGCTCCCTGCAGTGCTGTGGATAACAGCAAAAGACTAGTACAAACAGTCCTAGTACATCCATGTAAAGGCATCCCATATGCAGCCATACAAAGTACTGAACAGACACAACAAATACTGATCTTATGTATAAGGAACAAAAAGCAAAGTGCTGCACTTATATGCTACCTTTACATTCACGTTCATGTATTAAAAAAGGAGGGAAAATATGAATATGTAACTGCCTGTATATGCACAGATTATTTCTGGAAGAACACAAAATGGGTTTAACATCAATTGCTTCTGGCGACATGGAACCAGCTGGCTGGGCAATATGAGGAACAATTTTCACTACAAATATTTTCATATATTTTGAAATTTTATACTCTGTGACTGTACCACCTATTAATTTTAACTTAAAAGGCTTTTATGAACATGAAGGGTGAGGAGAAATGCGTGGCACGGGGAAAGCAGTCAGTCAACAATAGCCACCATGATCATTCTTCTCCCACAAATGATTTTGAACTCTAATACAAATAATGTTTTAGAGTAGCCAGCCCTCTGAAATTCCTGACTTTGCACAGGAAAGAGCTCTTTTGGATGCAGGAGTAAAGAAGGACACACTAGCCAGCTGTGAGGACAGCTGAAAGAACCCGACACGTGGGCCCCCGGCGCTCATGACCTGAGGTCCAAAGCACTGGGCACAGGGTAAAGCCCCCTTTCCGCCTCTCCTTGGAGGAACCCAATGATCAGGCATCCTCTGTGCTCCGACTTTGTACATTCTCTATGCGCCTTTTCTTTCATTCGGCAGCATCAGATGAAAGTAATTACTGTCTAGTCTAACAGTGTGTCTGCCCTCCATCTGCAGTTACCGATGTCCGACAGCGGAAATGCTGCCACACACGTGAGCCACGCTGCTGAATTACCTGCGCCTCTAGAGCCGGAAGTGATCTGGGGCGAGAGCAGGCAGTCGGCAGACAGCGGACAGTACTGGCCAGAGCCAGGGCTCGGGAGTCTGGCAAACCTAGGTCCAAATCCCAACGCCGACACTTAGCGGAGTGGCTGGAGCAAAGGACTCAGCCTTTCAGAGCTTATTATGGCATCTGTAAAATGGTTACTGTTCCACAGGACTTCTGTGAACACATGTACCACAGTACCGAGGACACAGTAAATGTTCACCAAATGTTAGCTATTTTCATTATCCTTGGGGGCCTTCCAACTGTGGTCCAACCGCCTTTTCTTCACCTCCCCCCCCACACACACACACATCCCAACAAAGAGCAACCTTCAGTGTACCTTGAAGGATTCCCACCTCTCCCTTCCACATCAGCAACTTCAATGGACTCTACCTCCAAAATCCATCTGGTCTCCCCACCTCTCCATCACCCCTGCACACAAAGGTGGTCTCTCTTTATCCGGACCATCCCCATTCCATAATTCATTCTACACACAATAGCCAAGCAGATCTTCAAAAACGTGAACTAGATCATATCATTCTATTCCTCTGCTCAAAATTTTCTAAATAACAGCTCTCTGCATGTAGGCTGAAATCGAGGGTTCTCACCACAGCCAACAACGCCCTCTAGAACTGGGTCCCTCGCTCTCTCTCTCTCTCCTGCCTCACTTCGTTCCACTGGCTCCACCCCGGGGCGCACTCCACTGCACTTCAGCCTCAGTATCTTCTGTTTCTCACACAGGCCAACTCTGCTCCTGCCTCAAAGCCTTTGCTCCTCATGTTCCTCAGTCTGGAACACTCTTTCCCCAAACCTTCACACAGCTGACTTTTCATCATACAATTCATAGTTCAAATAGCAATTCCCTAGAAATGTCTTCCCTGACCACAGAAACTAAAATAGCTTCACTCCCTGATTTACTCCCCATTTCATTATCCTGCTCTATTTTCTTCAGAGCACATACCATGATCTAAAATTAACTGTGTATTTGTTTACTTTTTTGTCATTTTTCTCAACGAGAATGTAGCCTCCAGGAGTACAAGGCTCTTTGGCCATCACCTCCCCACTGCACTCCTCGAACTTGGAATGGTGCCTACACACAGTAGGTGCTTAATACATTTGCCTTACGGTGGTGCAGAGGGGCTTAAAATGCAAACTGCAAGCTCCAGCTCCAGTGATTCTGATTTAAAATGTCTGAAGTACAGGTCAGGAATCTGTATTTCTAGCAACCATCCATCTCTTTCATCCTAAAATGAGGACACAAATCAGATTTTTTTAAATTATTATTTATTTATTTGAGAGAGAGAGTGAGTGAGTGTGTGTGTGTGTGTGTGTGTACGCGGGGGTCGGGGGAGAGAAGGAGAGGGAGAAGCAGACTGGCCATTGAGCAGGGAGTCCAACAGGGGACTCAATCCCAGGATCCTGTGATCATGACCTGAACCACAGACAGATGCTTAACCCAGCGAGTCACCCAGGCACCCCTAAACATCATATTTTAAAATACTCTGGTCAATGCCCTCCATCACAAAATTGTGCTTCTCCCTCTAAAATACCTTGCTTAGGCCTAAAGATCCCATCCCAGCTGCTTTCCTTAATGAACTCAGTGACACTAAGATACAAGAAAGTTCCTGACCCCTGAATTTGGAGTTCAAAAAAGTAACACCACCTGTTTCCATTTCTGCTGCTCCATCAATGCCAGGAATGCTAAACTAGCTGGCCAACCTGGCTGGAATCGTCTCCTCCTGAAACACCTGAGCAGGTTTGGACTGACTCCAAAATGTAACCCAGGTAAATTTCCATGTCAGTTCACTAACAGACTTACCAGAAGCAGCGGGAGCCAACTCATACGTGCTCTACATGCCCTCCAAATACCACTACCTGCTCCCGTCCATCAACATACACAGAAGACTTAATTCTGGAACCACGGGCAAAACGACAGGTCAGAGCGCCCTTTAAAGCAACCTAGCAGCTGAGAGAAGATATCTTTGAAAAAGCCACTCACTCCAGTGACCAAATAGGCACACTCATGCCTTCATACAAGGCAACCCCTAACTCCAACCCAGAGAAACTCACAAGCTCTGGCAAGAAAGTCTTACTGTTTTTCCTATTTCTTCTCAGCTCTGCCTCTTCAGAAAACATCCAACATCCTTTCCTTGGTGCCCAAGCTGTCATTAGGCTTGGCCTTAGGAGGTCTGGGAAATTGTCAAGGGTACCTATTTACTCACCCACCCACCCTGTAAGTGCCGAGATCCCGCATCTGATAAAAGCGTTTCCCATTCGCCAGGTTAAAATCCAAAAGGCATATTGGGGCTGGTAATTTAGAAATCACCAGCACTTTCGCATAAATTCGCTCCTCAAGACAGGTGACATCAAGCTGCGCGGGGCCTGTGTGCGTGCTCTCCCGGGCAAGCAGTACCAACGCCCCAAACTGTTCCTTGAAGGGGAGTAAACCCTAACCTTCAGCCGGTACTGGGGCGGGGGAGGGGGTTCAGGTAAGAGCCACGAGCGCAGGGGCCCCTCACCCCTAAAATTCGGGGGGCAGCTGCGGCCCAGGGACGCCCAGGCGCACGTGCCTGGAGTCCGCCTCCGGACCCCACGGGTTCGCGCAGGGGCGGGAAGCGCCTAGACGGCTTTCGCTGAGGAGGCCACGCTCCCGCTCCCTCGAGCCTTCCAAACCCGCGGAGGCGAGGGGTGAGGCCCACCTACCCGAAACACACACACACGCCCACCCTCCTCGGGTTGGGGCCCGCCCCTCCCCGGGTGGTGCGCCTGGGGAGCCCACCGACGGCCGGTAGCAAAGTTTACGAGGCTCCCAGCGAGGAAGCGCGGCGCTGAGCAGCACAACGCAGTGGCCGGACCAGAAGCGGGCGGCGGGGACTCCGGGAAGGGGGCTCCCCTCAAAGCCGGAGGCGGGGTGCCGGTGGGAATAGCCAGCCCCGGGGAGGCGCAGGCGCGGGCAAAGAGCCCCGACGTGTCCGCGCCACCGCTGGCTGCTCCGGGCCGGGCGGGCGCCCCCCAGGCTACGGAGCAGCCCCACGGCTCCCCTGGCCCCACCCCCACAGTCGTCCGAGGGGCGCCCCCCAACCCGCCCAGTCGAGGCGTCCCCGCGAGGCCACGCCTCGCCCCCCGCCCTCAGCCCTTCCCGCCGGCTCCACGGGCCAGGCTCCCCACCGCCGCCCACGGTCCGGAGCCGGCTGGGAGAGACGCGCTCTCGCGGCCGCCGCAACACCGGCCGCCTGCCCCCTCGCGCCCCCTCGCGCCTCCGGGCGACGCGCACTCACCCTCCGCATGGTGCCGGGACGGGCCGGGCTGGGTCAGGGTCGGCGGCGCGGGCTCGGGCGCCAGTCGAACACGGCCGGCGGCGGCGCACAGGCGGCGGGGGAGCGCCGCGCTGCCCTCTCCCGCACACGCGTGCGCCGCGGCCGGCGAGCTGGCGACGGCCTCCGCGGGGGCGGGGCGGGGGCGCGCCGGCCGCGGGGTCTCCAGGCCCGCCCCCGCGTGCTGAGCTCCGGGTCCTCCCCGCCCGCCGGCTCCTCTTCCCGCGTCGCGGTTTTCTCCCCTCCCTGGCGGCTTCGCTCCTCTCCTCCCGGAGTTCCCGCCCGACTAGGTTGCAGTGGAACGTTGGTGCAGACCCTGCGGGGAACCAAGTTCCAGGAGCCAGAGGGGATTGGCAGACTGAGGTGAGAGTTCTCACCGCATTAATTAAAAGTACACCTCTTCCCCCAGTTGGATGGAAGGAAAGCCCGCTAGTGTCCCATCCTGCTCTTTAGAGTCTGTGATTGTCTCTTGGAAGTCCTGAGGGTTTATAAACGTTTTTGGAGAAGGGATGGGGTGAGGGTTAAAGATGGGGAACAGATCAATCCGGTGGGGGGGGGCGGAAACGTCTTCATGGAACAGAGTTGGTCTAGGTTTATCCAGCTAGAGGAGCTCAGCAGGGGAAGGGGTCAACATCCCCATTACTGCAGAACCCACAGGTCTTCCTGGCAAAGCTCTGCATACAAAACCTCCCCGTCACAAATGGCCTCCCCACCCTGACCCCAACTTCTCCAAACAATAGGGAAATCCCGTCTCCAAATGCTAATGCCTCTGAGAAAAAGATGAGGGAAGCGGGTTATATTCCTCCTAATCATGAAAACACAGCACACTCCCGAGCCAGAGGCATGCAGGATCCAAATCCTCAAGAACACGAGTAGGGAGGAATGATGTGAGAGTCTTCAGGGAAGAAACCTGGACTTTTCCTGATTTGGCTTCTGCTGAACAAAGTAAATCAAATAGCACAAAACTCAAGGCAGCCTGAATTTCAATGTGGAGGGAAAAAATCCCTTGTTTACCAAAGGATCCTTTGAACAGCAGACAAGGACGCCTGCGTTTTCAAAGCAGGCTGTCACAGGTAAGCAGGCAGACAGCAGTGGGAATGCAGAGGCTTGTGCTGGGTAAACACGACAAATGTTTCTGCTCTTACTTTGCTTGGCTGCCGATTATTGTGGCAGATCACCACTTATGAGCGCTGTCAAAGGAATATGGTTATAATTTCCTAACCTTGCTGGAGTGTCAGCAGTGCTATAGGGACCAAATGTTAGACTAAGTACCTCTATGATCTAATGAAAAAAAAACATCTTCTCTGGATTTCTCTTCGGTGCCTACTAGCACAGATAAGAGGAAGGGTAGCTGATGTATTAGGGGGAAAAAATTAAGGAAGGAAATCAATGAAGCCAGCTAACCCCCTTTTTACTTTCACTTATGATCTGCATACAGTGGGTTTTTTCTTCTCTTGATATGACCCTCTTCAGATTGGCCTTCGATGTTTTGCTTTTGGGGAAATAACAATTTTAGTAACTGTACTGACTTAGGCACCATAGGCTTTACCTATGGTATCACTTTCAGTCTACACAACCCTGTGAAGTAATTGCTACAATGGTGTGGTTTTTCAGAGATACTAAGGCTCAGAGAGGGTAGGTAATTTGCCAAAGGTCACACAGCTTGTTAATGGCACAGCTAGGATTTGAACTCAGATCCACCCACTTCATCCCCATACTTTACTCTGCCTCATAGAAAAGGTATAGCAGTGGAAGATGTTAAAATAAACACATGAATTCTCAATAAATCAGTCATTTCCTATCTCTGGGCCTTAGCTTTCTCATCTGTAGAATGAGAACTTAGATTAAATAGATCGAAGGACCTATCCAGAAGTAAAGCTCTAGTTTTAGAGTATTACCAGGTGAATATTTTGTTCTTGGTATTGTGGATTTGAAATCCTAACCTGCAGGTACAATGTTAATCACTTCATTGGTTTGTATAATATCTCACCACAGCCCCTTGTCTTACTTACACTGATTATGCTGCTTTCTGCAACACTACCTCTTCCTCCTTCTAATTAATGTTCTTCCCTCTGTGAATGCACTAATCCAATTAATGTTAATTTCTTATTTAACTCCACTAAGACCCCTGGCGTGAGGGAGACAGTGTCTGTTAAGGAATTGTTAGGGCGATCTTCAAGCATTAGTTAGCCTGAATAATTTTTAAACTCCCTTCAGAAACCAAGATAATCACTCAACTGTACAAAATAAATAACACATCAGATGCTAATGGAACACAGTTCTACTGCTCATCTACCGAAATCCCAGCGTTTCCAATGCTATCATTAACTAACTTGAGAATCAATTTCAAATCGAAACTAGACTGAGTCAGATTTTTCTATTGCAAGGGTGGGAAGGAGGGTCTTTCTTTTTTTCCATATGTTTAAAGACTATTCGAAGTGTTTTTAATGATCAGAGTTCTGTCTCTAGTTATTATCACGGCATGATTAGCCTTCTAAACTCTGACATTATTGTTTCCTTGAAAACCACCTATTATTTTAGAATATAGTACATTTTTTCTCTTTTTGTCTTTTTTTTTCTCAATTGTGTAACATCTCTAACAGTCACAATGATACTTGGCCCTTTTGATCTCTAGGCTGAATTCATAAGTCTTTGTCCTAAATGCAGCAGAAAGTACACTAGGTCAACCTAACTTATTTCATTAGCTAGTAACATAAATGGGTATTGGATATAACAGTTGAGCAAAAATGAACCAGTTTACATTTTCACATAAAAAGTAAAAAAGCAATGAAAAATTTGGTCAACTTTTTGTAGATTAGAAATGTTACCGATTACCATAACTTACCAGTCTGTCATCCTCTATTTGGAAATGCATTAATAATGCAATACTGTTTTTCTTTGCCATGTTCTTAAATTAGAACCCTTCAGAAGTCTTCTATTAAATTCTTACTGCAGGGGACATAATTAATGGTTGAATCAATTCCTATTTCCCTGACACAAATTGCGGGTGATTTCAAGGGAATGTAACAATCACAGCTATATGTATTGAGCACATTCTATGTCCCAAGCACTGTGACAAGCACATATATTGCACATATATCAATCAGTCTGTTTCATCTTCACAGAACCCTACCAGATCGTTATTATCTCCATAGGATAGATAAGGAAACCAAGATATATTGAGATTAAATTCTTCTCAAAGGTTACATGGTTAATAAGTGCTACAGCTCTAACCCAAATCCATCGGACTCCAGAGCCTGTGAAATTAACCAGTGACAGGTGCCTGCTAATGGATCTCCGACTCTTCTCTCTCTGGAACATCTTCAAAGCAGTGACCCAGGAATTTTATATTCAGTAAAACCAACTTTCAAGTATTTATATTAGAATAGAATGGAATTGGGTGAGAAAGGATTCTTAAAGAAAATGAGTCCTTAAGTTTAAAAAATGTACAAGATTTGAATTAGATAAGTGAAGAATATTCTTGATAGGGGACAACAGCATGACCAACAACAAGGAGGTTGTGAGAGTAAAAAGACCAGATCTCCTAGGGAATCCTGGGGCACATGACTAGGGAGGCAAGCCTGGTGGCTGGTTAATGAGGGGCTGGGGATACTCAACAGGGTATCAGTATACACATTCCCTTCCAAATTTTTCTTAAAGATTTATGCATTTATTTTACAAAGAGAACAGGAGCCAGAGGGGCAAAGAAAAAGGGAGAGAGATTCTCAAGCAGAATTCCTGCTGAGCGTGGAGCCTGATGTTGGGCTCCATCTCATGACCCTGAGACCACAACCTGAGCCAAAACCAAGAGCTGGACATTCACTCGACTGTGGCACCCAGGCACCCCTCCCTTCCAATTCTTTATCACATTTTTACGGTCACTCAAAATATTTATTTTGCTGTAGAAAATCTGTGTGGTTGCTTCTTCTCTCTGTGTGGTTGTGTTCTTCTCCTCTTGCCCTCATCAAGGTCTATTGGACCTCCCCAAGCACTCCACTGATCCATGTGTGGCCTGAAGATGCAGGGGTGGAGTGGGAAGAGCTTACCTGGAGCTGTGTGTCATCTTTTTCAGAGGAATTTGATTCTGCTTGTCCCTCTGAGGTTTAGCACTAGGGTTCACTCCCTACCAGAAAGACAAAATTCACACCCATACTCCCACTTCTAATACTATTTCCATATTCTTTTCTGCTTTTTGTCCAAACCCATGTCTGTTCACATGGCTATCTCTCCTGCTAGACTCTGAGTTCCTTTAAAGAAGGAACTATCTTAATAATTCTTATATATCTAGGGCCATCCCAAAATAGGTGCTCAATACATGTTTGATAAATGATGTTAAAACGGCTCAGTGGGTTAAGCCGCTGCCTTCGGCTCAGGTCATGATCTCAGGGTCCTGGGATCGAGTCCCGCGTCAGGCTCTCTGCTCTGCAGGGAGCTTGCTTCCTCCTCTCTCTCTCTCTGCCTGCCTCTCTGCCTACTTGTGATCTCTCTCTGTCAAATAAATAAATAAAATCTTTAAAAACAAACAAACAAACAAAAAAACACATTGTAGTCTATTTCCCCTTAACAAATAGTTTTTATATTTTTTATATTTTTACAAGTAGTTTTCTATATTATACTTTCTTAATAATTACTTTATGTTAACATGACCTTAATGATTGCCTAATTGGCTGCTTAGTATACACATCACTGATATATTGTCATTTAACCATGTTACCATTTGAATTGTTTCTGCTTTTTTAAAATTCCTTGTGAATTAGTTGGAAGGGCATGACTTGATGAAAAGAAAGATTTGGAAGAGGATAATGTGGACATGGTGGATCAAAAGTCCAGAGTTAAGGAGACCAGTTAGGAGGATGACCTCAGTCACACAAAATGAAGATGATGTGATGAGAGTCAGGACTAGGATGGTGGTTGCAGAAATGAGAAAGGTGAGATAGTTTCTACATCCACAGCTAAAGCTGGAAAGATGTAACCACGGATTTACCCCCAATGAGGATAAATGTATGACAAATGATGGAGACCGTCCTGTGATGAAGAGCATTATTTTAGCACCAAGGACAGGTCCTGGATAGTCGGGGCAGGAGTGGTATGGGACATTTACTATAGTCAGAGCAACAGTAATAAAATAAGTGAACAGGGGCGCTTGGGTGGCTCAGTGGGTTGAGCCGCTGCCTTCGGCTCAGGTCATGATCTCTGGGTCCTGGGATCGAGTCCCGCATCGGGCTCTCTGCTCAGCAGGGAGCCTGCTTCCTCCTCTCTCTCTGCCTGCCTCTCTGCCTACTTGTGACCTCTCTCTGTCAAATAAATTTAAAAAAATCTTAAAAAATAAAATAAAAAAATAAATGAACAAATAAATATAAATAATTTTAAAGAAACTTAGCATGTGCTCAATGAAAACTTCATATGCATTAACTTATTTAATTCTCATAAAGAAACAGGCACAGAAAGGTTATACAATGCTCCCCAAAGTCATACAGACAGCAATTGGCAGAGGTAATTTCTGAACCCATTAGCTGGGCTTCAGACCCCAATACACTATACTGTAAAAGGCAATTACAATCAAGTGTAATAAACATTATGAGAGAAAAGCACACACACACAAAAATGATATCTGAAGCAGTTGGATGACAAGGAAAGGAAGAGTATTTTGGGAAATTTTCTCAGAAAAGAGAACACTAGAACTAAGTTTTGAAGGGTGAATGGGATTCAGCTAGAACAGAGGACCAATAGGCCACCTGGAATCCTGTGTTGAGAAGGGTTCTGAGGCCAGATGCTGGCTCAGCAAAAATCCTCCTGTGTGATCAATTAGCAAATGAGGTGGAGGAGGCTGATGGGAGACCCAAGACTAGAAAGGTAGATGGGCCAAACAAGGAAGGATCTTGTATGCAAATTAAGAAGTTCAGACATTTCCCCCTCAAAGCTATGAAAAACCACTGGAGAGATTTAAGCAAGATGTGACAGGGATAAAATCTGCATTTTAGAAAAATCATCCGAAGATTTGAGAGTAAAGATCGCAGAGTAAAGGATGATCACAGACTCCCCTTTTCCTAACCCCTAATGTAATGACCAAAGATGGGCTTGGAGAGAAGGCAACAAACTTGTCCTAGGTAAGGTGGAAAGGGGGCCAAAGAGACTGCATCCACACTATAGAACAGTGGAGCTACCCCTCTTAAACAAAAGTGAGAGGAAAGAAATTACACTGTGATCATGTAAATGTGGTTCAGTCAAAAAAGGGAGGGATGGTAAGGAAGGAAGATAATGAGTGAACTATGAAGAAACCATTCTGAAAGAAATCATAACCTCAAGATACAGGAGATCTCCAGGGAGTGTCTTGCACTTTCAAGACCTTAATAAGAATATGAACCTGAGAAAATAAGTCCTGAAAATGGAGCTGATAAAATGACAGCGGGAGAGTAAAAAGGAGATTTCAGAACTAAGGAAATGAATCAAGTACTGAAACAAAACCATTATATATCTAATACATAAATTAAATATGCCAAATAGCAGGAAAGACATGATTGAAAATTGAATTAATGGCATGGATAAAAGGCTTGAGATAATTATGGCAAATACAAAGGCAAAACACAGAGGGAATAAAGCAATTAGAGGGAAGATAATAAGAGAACCAAGAGATAATCAAACATAAAGATAATTGGTGTCCCTAATTGGTGTAGAGAATCCAATAAATGCAACAAAATATGTATTCAGAAACACAATACAGGAATGTTTTTCTAAAATGAAAGACAAACTAAATCTGCTAAGGAAAATTTCTACTGTAAGCCAGGAATAAAACAACTTTGAACAAACAAAAAGACATACCCTAGTTAAGTTCCTAATTTTCAAATAAAAATAATTATTTAAACGTCAGGGCAGAAAAAGCAAATCATCTATGAAGACACATATAAAATTTCCAAATAACCTCAATGCCAGAAGAAAAGGAAGCAATGCCTACAGAGTTTGGAGAGAAAAGAAGTATGACCTAGGAATATGATGCGTGGCCAAAGACAGATGTTTTAAGCATGAAAGAACTCAAGAGAATAAAACATCCATGAGTCCTTCTTGAAAAAAAGAAACCTAACCAGTCAGGACCAGGAGACAGAATAAAAAATAAAAAAATAAAAAAATAAATTTTTTTTTCAGGAACAAAAGAAACCAAAATAAGAGGTAAAACCACTGTAGATAGGCAGGTAAGCTATTTAAATAGAGAGCGAAGATCCAACAACTGGTGGAATTCTAGCTGTGGAACAAAATGTAAATGTTATGAATCCTGACAAAGTAAAAATAATAGATTTCGGGAGGTGGGAGAAAGAGAAAGGGAAGAAGGAAGATGTTAATGACCTTGTCTTTTACCTGCAAGGAACCAGTTGCAATCACCTAAAACTGAAACATAGTCAACTATGGACAAAAAATAATAAATAAAAAATTTTTAATTGAAATTGAAACATAAATTGAGGAAAATACAACTTCAATGTCTTAATGATTAATTTTTTTTTTTTTTCCCCTCAGCCTCAGGAATGTCTTGTGAAACACTTGTCCCATGAGGGTAAAATAATTACCTGAAACTGAACCACATATATAATCACAAAATTCTTTCTCTCTCTCTAATTTTACTTTTACATATAAGTAGACACTCAGGGCCTGAGACACTCAGGCCCTCTGCTGACCAAGCCATCCAGGTGTCCCGGAAAACTTCTTGAATTATGTTAACATTCATGATGTGTGGGTGGTGAGAGTCTTCCAGTTTTACTGAAATATGACGTAACATTATATTGGTTTAAGGTGGACAACATACTGATTTGATATATGTAATATACCACCAAATGATTATCACAATTAGTTAACGTCCGTCACCTCTCATGATTACAATGGCAGGATTTCCTTCTTTTAGGGTGGTGAGATTTTGAGGAACGTGCTGTTTTTCCCTATATTTCCTATTGCTACAATTTTTGTCAAAGAACAGATATTTTTATTTAAAAATAATTACTTTTTTATATAAATGAATATGCTGCTCTATATGATTTGACATGGAGTGATTCCATGCTATATGGCTGAGTCAAAAGGCTGGTTTCAAAATTGCATCTGGGGTATAATCTCATTTAGGTAAAACCTACAATATCATACATGCTTCTGCTTGCATTAAAAACTCAAATACCAAAAATGTTAAGAGTATTTTTCCCTGAAGTTGGGGTATAGAGTTAAGGGGGTGGTTCATCATTTCTTGATATCATCCCTAAAGCTTTTTATTTGAAAATAAAACACACAAATAAAACAAAATAAAAACACACCAAAAAAATATGTGATTTACTAAGTTCTAAGGTGAACATGCTTGCATCCACACCAAGTTCATAAATACAAGCCTGTCAAGTAACACAAAAACTCTTCTTGTTCTGTATCTGCATCCCTTCTCACAAAAGTTAACAGTATCCTGACTTCTTAAGTACTAATTTCTTCATACTTCTTTATAGTTTTATCACTCAAGTGCATGTGCATTTCTGGATATCATATCCATTTTTTACATTTTGATATGTTGTTTAAGACTATTTCTTTAAAAAAAAAAGATTTTTTAACTTTTTAAAATAATCTCTGTACCCAATGTGGGGCTCAAACTCACAACCCGCACACTCCACCAAATAAGCTAGCCAGGTGTCCCTGTTTAAGGCTCTTTTAATCTATATGTTCCGCCTCCATTCCTTTCTTTTCCTGTATCTGTTGAAGAAACCCAGGGTGTTTGTCTGTCTAGTTTCCCAGAGGCTGGATTTTCCTGCTTGCGTAGTTACGGTGCATTTCAATTTGTTTCCTGGTCCTTTGTATTTCCTACAAAATGGCAGCAGGATCCAGATTCTCCTTGACAAGACCACAGGTGGTGTAGCTTCTTTATCAAGAGCCATATCATGTCTGGTTATCTCTCTTTTGGTGATGGCCACTGTTGACGAATGCCTTGGTCCATGTTAAGGATTACAAAATAAAGATTTCTAATTTTATGTTTCTTTTTCGTTCATTACTTGAAAGGCTTTTACAAAGAGATCAATTTCCCCTCTGTGGGTTACAGTTTATACAGAAAAGGCAAGATTCTATGCTTGATTATATTTCTTTCTTTGCCAGTTTCCAAGATAATAAATTTGTTCTCTATCCTTATTCCAATGAATTGGAACCCCATTGATTCCTCTGAAGGTAATCTGTTATTTTTTAAAGTATTTGTATGAATTCAAGGATTTAAGGATATTTGATGGTTTCAATCAATAGTAATTATTATTCTTTCTGAAAGCTCAAATTTTTCCATCTTTGACCAGTGAGAGCTTCTTCAATTTGGCTTCTGAGAGTTTTTGTGGTTTTTTGCTATGTCCCTAGAAGTCTTTGATAGTTTCCTTGCTCTCAGGTATGACAAAATGTTCTAGGCTAATCTTGGATATTTTCTCTCCTAGATACAATCAGCTACTTCTCTGGGAATGATCCATTTTTCCAAGAATCCTTAATTTAATTTAGTGTTAAATGGTATTTCAAGACCACAATATTGATACTAGGGATGCTTCGTGCTACTGTCTTGGTCACAAATTTTGGGCTTCTTCAGGGGACAGAGCTAAGACTATATACAAACACACACACACACATACACGTATGTATATATATACATATATATGTGTGTGTGCATATATATGTGTGTATATATATCTGCATATGTATATGTACACATACATATACTATATATACATACTATAGACTACACTATCTGCATAGAGAGAGAGATTGTGCCTTACATGATATAGATGGATATAGACACAAATATGGATACAAATACAGATATAGATACCACACAAATACTTCCAGTTTAAATTGTGTGTTTACTTAAATTATTTTATATTATATTCACATCTTCTTTCTTCCAAATGAGAATCTGGTTTTTAAGAATACAGGTGATCATATAATATCCTTGTTCATTTACTTTATTTCACAACTATCTCAAAATAGCAGTACTAATACTATTCAATATTATTACTGAAAACATTTGGGGACATTTTTTCATTTACTCTCTCTGTTCTGCCCCCTCATTGTTAAATAGTTGTGCTTTATTTACATTATTTGATCATATAGAACCTAGAGACTATAGTCTCTTCTCCCCCCCCCCCAACCTTTTTTGATGCAAGCTCTATACCCAACATGGGACTCAAACTCACAATCCCAATATCAAGAGTCATAGCTCAACTAACTGAGCCAACCGGGCACACCTGTACTCTCTTCCTTTTGACACCTATTTCATCTTAATCAAAAGCAACTACACTTGGGACGCCTGGGTGGCTCAGTTGGTTAAGCAGCTGCCTTCAGCTCAGGTCATGATCTCAGCGTCCTGGGATCGAGTCCCACATCGGGCTCCTTGCTCAGCAGGGAGCCTGCTTCTCCCTCTGCCTCTGCCTGCCTCTCTGTCTGCCTGTGCTCGCTCTCTCTCCCTCTCTCTCTGACAAATAAATAAATAAAATCTTTAAAAAAAAAAAAAAAAAGCAACTACACTTTTAACTCTCACCAGTCTCTCTTATCTGAAAGTTGTTCTCAAGTTGAACCCTTTGAAAAGGAATTATATTCCCTTAATGTTGAGAATAGTTGGTCTATTAATAACAGCTGTCAAGTAAAATACTTAAATATTTGAAAGTCAGTTTTACTGTATGTAAAATTCTTAGTTCACATTTTCTGTCCTTAAATTAGTTTAATATGTTATTCTGTTTTCTTCTAGGGTAAATCATTGCTCTCAAAAAGTCTAACACTAATATAATTTTCTTTCCTTTACCTAAATGCTCAAAGGAATTTTTTTCTTCAAAGGGCAATAATTTTACCAGAATATATTTAAGTGTTGGTAGTTTTGCTATTATATTCTCAAGTGTTCAATATGTTCTTTTCACATGTAGTTTCAAAAAAGTTTTTTTTTATATAACTTTGGGTAAGCTCTTGAATTATAGTTTTAGTAGGTGCTCTATTCTCTTCTTCCAGTTTTTGTCTTCAGGAATTCCTATTGTTTGTATGTTGGATCTTCTTTTCCTATCTTCAACATTTGACACTTTCTCTTAAAATCTTTTAATTTCTTTCTTAATTTCTTTTTTTTAAAGATTTTATTTTTTTAAGTAATATCTACACCCACCATGGGGCTCAAACTCACAACTCTGAGACTGAGTCACATGCTCTACCTGCTGAGCCAGCCAGGTATGCCTCTTAATTTCTTTCTTTTTTTTTCTTTAAGTTTTTATTTGTTTAGTTGAGAGAGAGCATGCACACGCACAAGTGGGGGAAGGGGCAGCTACAGCTGCTGTCCTCAGACTGGCCAGCCACGCTTTCCAGGGAATGTCACTGAGGGCTGTTTTGAGATTCTTCTCAAAGATTTCAGATCCATTGGATGTTCCACTGTGTCCCTCTGCTCTCTCTTGTATAGATGTCAATACCAGGTAGGTGTGTATTTGGGGGTTTGGGAGATCTCTAGTCACCTGCTTTTGTTGTAAATGTGTTTAGAGGATTTTGTTTTAGCCATCTAGTTGCTCTTTGTATATCTAGGCACTCAAAGAAACTTCAAAAACTGTGCTACAGCTACCAGCTTCCCGGCTCACTGACCAATCAGCCTTTGGGCTAGAACAGGATCCCAAAGAATAGGATCCCAAATACAAATATATTTATTGGAAATTTAATAATCTGTTGATATGGGGAGAAAACCAATGATATTTCTATTTGGGGGGAAAAGATGTCTGGCTGCATCGTATTAGATGTCTGTGGGAGAATTAAACAGGTGTGATTGCTGGTAGGCACTAGTACAGCTATACCATTGTTAAAATATTTAAATACAGGGGGCACCTGACTGGCCCAACCCATAGAACATGTAGTTTCACATGTAGTGAAACTTGGACTTTTTTTTTTAAGATTTATTTATTTATTTTAGAGAGAAAGAGAAAGTATGCACAAGGGAAGGGGCAGAAGAGGGAGAGGAGGAGAAACAAACTCCCTGCTGAGTGGGGAGCCCGAGGTGGGACTTCATCTCATGACACTGAGCTCATGACCTGAGCGGAAATCAAGAGTTGGACACATAACCAACTGAGTCACACCGGGCGTCCCAGAACATGTGACTTTTGATTTCAGGATCATGAGCTTAAGCCCCGTGTTGGGTGTGGAGTGTACTTTAAAATTAAAATAAAGATAAAATATTTAAATGCTTCCATTTCAACTTCTAAGTAGCCATTGCTCTAATGCCCAGTGCATTCCCTTGAGTGCCCCTTCTCTCTGGCCCCCTGATTGACACAAGAACTAGAGAATTAATGTCTATCACAGGAGGGGTCCTTTGGGATCCTGTTCTAGACCAAAGGCTGATTGGTCAGTGCCCATGCCAAACTCATGCTGGGTTACATTTACTGAATATTGCCTCTGACCAGACTCCACTGATTTGGAGGCTGACGGTACATGGCAAGTGAGAGAGAAGACGACAATAGTGTGTGCCTTCCAAGTGGGCCTCTGCCGATTAGTTCAACAGATGTTTCTTCAGGACTTCCTGTGCACTGGGTACGATGATAAGCGAAAGGGGTCCAAGGACAGCAAGACTAACTTCTGGCCACTGAGGAGCTTACAACGTAGTGCTCTGTCTCCGGGGCCACTTAGCCACTGGGAGGATGCCAATATTAGATTGGAGAGCTCAGTCCCTGAGCAGAAATGAGAGGAGATAGAAAGATGCCGACCTAATGACAAAGCTCATACTTAAACCATCACCTTACCAAGCTCAAATCTCTCCACCTTTAGAACAGGGACTGCCGTAAAAGGCCCAGCAGCTAATTAAAACATGTGGTAAATAAGCCAGGCAAGGAACATACTGTCCTTGTACACAATGAATCAAGCAGTCTCCTTAGACACAAAAGGCTGTATCCTTATCTATAGAGTGAATCAATTATTTAACAATTCATGTTCTGTGTCCTAATTGGACTGACAGTACTTTCTTTGAATATGGAAGAGAAAGAGATCTGGAAGAAAAGCTGGCTGGAAACAGTGTTGGTCTAAATAATAACAGTGTTTCTTAAAGATTTTTTTTACACTCAGGAATGCAATGCAATTGAGGAGATGCTCAAATTTTTGTTTGCCCAGTTACTGGGAAGCACAAATCTCTTGGAGGAGAAAAAAAAAAATTAAATAGGACTAGCACTCATTGTCAGAGTCCAGAAAGCACCAGAAAAGGAAAAGAAATCCCTTACACCTTCATTCCCCCAAAGTCAATAAATCCCAATTGGTCACATGTATTAAGCAAATAGGTATCAGCACCTGTTAGGTGTGAAGTGTAGTCCCTACCATTACCCATCTATTACCACCCATCTATTCCCCATCTGCTGTTACTACTGCCTTACCCATCAAGGAAATCAATATGCAGAAATCTTTGTGCAGAGCTCAGCTTTGCCTCTGTAGAAAAGTTAAAGAAATCCAGTAGTTCCCACAGCAGATGTAGTACTTAAACAGCAACCAAATTTATATTGTGAGTGGAACATGATTGTTTATACCTTCAGATGGGACTTCTGAGAGAATGAACACAGTCATAGCAGCTTGATTATTTGTAGGACTTCATGGTGCATTTGGGAATCACCTACCCTGCAGCCTGTTTCTGAAGCAGAAGAATCGGTCCCTATAAATTATCACAGGACAAAATGAGAATGTTACATTCGCCACTGCTACCATTAACTTCCAGTAATATAGTGTTTTGCAAAATGGGAAGGGGACACATCAAAAATCTTGGTGGGGAGGCAAGGGGAAATAAAAGGAGCCTTTTCAAATTACACATCCCTACTTCATAAGAGATTTTTATATGGAAATCATTTAAAGCACAGGCCTTGGAGTCAGACTGCCTAAGTCAAATTCTGGCTCTATACTTATTAGTTGTAGGGCTCTGCATAAATTATGTGGCCACTATATGACTCACTTTGTGTGTCTGTAAAATGGAAATGATGGCATTTGTTGTATCTGTCATTCATTTCTTTTGAAGATTAAATGTGTTAACATATACAAAGCACTTAGAAAAGTGCCTCTCTCCCAGGTCCCATTCTATTGCCTCTTGTTGACCTAAGTCAACCATCTTAGGAAGTACCCTAAGCTTCAGATAATGATAGAATCATGAGGGGAGAGGAATCTTGGAAGCTCTCTGCCCTTATCCATTTTGGAATCCTCCCTCTGAAATCTTGGCCCAGTCATCTGGCCCCTACCTGAACATACCCTAATGACAGGGTTTCCATCCTACAGAAAAACATGTTCCATCTCTGGGCATTTGAAAGGTCTCCCTTGCTTCAAACAGGAGTCCGTTTCCCTATTTCCTCTGTCTCTTGCTCTGTCTCATGGAATCAGAGATAACAAGATTATTAATATCTTGTTAAATAACAAAGGATGGCTAATGGTATACAATTAAGCTCACGGGCTCTAGAGGCAGATTGCACGGCTTGACCCTCAGCTTTCCTGTTTAGTGGTTGTGTGATCTTGGGCAACTTAATCCTTCCATGGCTTGGAGTCCTCATTTGCAAAATGGGCTTGCTAATACCACTAGTCTCATAGGGTTGGACTGAATGAGATCATGTATCTAACAAGCCCAGCACACAAGACTCAATGAATGTCATCAAGAAACGATGCTGTTGATATCCCTCTTGGGAATTTGTTCTACAGGCTAAACATTCCTATTTCCTCGGTTTGTTCCTAATACAATTCCCAGTATCCCTCAGCTGTCTCCCCAAGCTCCAATAGCCTGTATTCCTCTTTAACTACATTCCCAGGATGGAGTCCAGGACTCTGATGGGTTCTGGTCCACACAAACCAAGAGAGACCATCCTCTCCTGTGATTGACGATTGTTCATCCACTGATTCATTCACACGTGACTTTAAGCATCTGTATTTTTATAAATAGCTCCCAAGGGAGAATTGGCATTTTTAGTACACACATCACACTCTTGACTTACGCTGAACTCACAGTGAACTAGACCAGGGGTCAGCAAACTTTTGTGTAAAGAGCCAGCTGGCAAATATTGTTGATTTGTAGTCCATGCAATCTCTGTTGTGACTATTCAGTTCTGCTGTTGTGGCATGAAGGCAGTCATAGACGATACGTAAAACTTTATTTACAGAAACAGGCAACTAGCTGAATTGGGTTAATGAGCCACAGTTTGCCAACTTCTGAACTAAAACATATAATATAAATAAGTCTTTTTCACCATATGATCTAGCAATTCCATTATTCATCTAAAGAAAATAAAATCTCTATCTCGAACAGATATCTGCATTCTCATGTTCATTGCAGCATTATTTATAACACTCAAGATGTAGAAATAACCTAAGTGTCCACTGATGGATGGATAAAAAGAATGTGGTTTATTTGTATATATAAAATGGAAAAATTTCAGCCATAAAAAAGAAAGACATCTTGCTATTTGTGACAACATGGATGGACCTTGAGAGCATTACAGTAAGGAAAATAAGTCATAAAAAGACAAATACTATCCAGACAGAGGAGGATGCCTGTATTTAATCTGGGTTCTCCAGAGAAACAAAACCAATAGAATAACTACCTATCTATCCATCTATCTACCTACATATCTGTCTAAGGAGATTTACTGATCTCATTTATATGGAATCAAAAACAAAACAAAAGTTCACAGGTATAGAGAATACACTAATGGTTGCCAGAGGTGGGGGATGGGAGTTGGCAAAATGGGTAAAGGAAGTCAAAAGGTACAAATTTCCAGTTATAATGTAAATAAGTCCCAGGGAGGTAATATACAGTATGAGGACTATATAGTTAACAAAACTGTATTATATATTTGAAAATTGTATTGTAGATCTTAACAGTTCTCCTCATAAGAAAAAAATTTTAACTGTGTGGTCAAACTTACTGTGGTGGTTATTTTGATATATATATATATATCATTATGTGAGCCAATTCCTTACAGTAATTTACACCCAAATCAGTACAATGTTACATGTCAGTATCCCGATAAAAAATTTTTAGAAATTTTCTCCACCTCTCACCCCCTGCCCAGATTGTTTTTGTTGTTTCATTCTGTTTTTTAACAAAGTGCAAGACTTTCCATTTACCTCTGTTCAGCTTTATTTTGTTGGACTTGGCTCATCCTCTACCCTGCCAAGATCTGTCTGAGCACTGATTCTTGCCAGTGTCCAAAAGTAATTCCTCTATCTCTTAATTTTGTGCCATCTGCCAATAATAAATGAGCCTTTTATATATTCATCCAAAGAATTGATTAAAGTTTTGAACTGGAAAGATCCGAGGACAGGGCCTTGAAGCATGCAGTAAGCAATCTCCCTCCTTGTTAATTCTGCGGTATTCTTCAGAATTCAGCCAGTATCCACTTTCAGGAAGCTATCCTGACAACTCCCTTCTCTTCCCAAGCCTTCCTGCCCAGACAGAGGAGGATGCCTGTATTAAATCTGGGTTCTCCAGAGAAACAGAACCGATAGATAACTCCCTATCTATCCATCTACCTACCTACATATCTGTCTAAGGAGATTTACTGTGAGGAATCGGCTCACATGGTTATGGAGGCGGTCAACAAGCTTGGATGTGGCAAAGTCAATGGTGCTGTTCCAGTCTGAGTCCAAAGGCCTGACAACCAGGCCAGCCAATGAGGAAAGTTCCAGCCCAAGTCTAAGTCCAAAGGCAGGAAGAGATTGATGTCCCAGCTCAAAGACAATGAGGCAAAGAGAGAATTCTTCTCAGCCTTTTCTTCTATTCAGGCTTCAGCAGATTGGATGAGGACCACTCATATTGGGAGGGCCATCTGCAGTACTTAGTCTACAGATTCACGTGATAAACTTATCCAGATAGACCCTCACAGGCAAACATCTGGCACCCTGTGCCCCAGTCAGATTGACACATACAAGTAACCGTTATGGTGCCCTTTGAATTTGGCCTGTGAACACCATACATACACAGACCTCTACCACAGCACACTCACTGCTCTGTAATCGTGTTTTCCCAACTACAGTCCACGTTCTGTCCCAGGGCATGGCACAGAGTCAGTACTCAGTGAATGTTGGCAGGATGGGTGGATGGATGGATGGATGGATCAGTGCATGAGTGTGTGGCTTTGGGAATATGTCCTCCCTAGTTTCTTCCTTTCATCAAAAGTCACTTCCCTCTTATTGTCTTCTTTTGAAAACCAGCTAGATTATTAGAATTTGATAAATAAATGGAGATACAAGGTGTAAGTGAGAAATATAGCTCAATGTACCATTTCTTCCAGGTGGTGGTATTTTAAGAAGGGGGTCTTTGTCCTTATTGCAAAGGTCTAAGTAATATGGCAATTTCAGGCACAAAGGAAAAGAGATTTTGGGGAAAAAAAAGTGAGTATCTGTCATTCTCCCCAAATCATACCTTATGATGCCTTTGTATATGAAAAGCCTGACCACAGGTTCTTTGGTCATTACAAATAATATTAATAAGTAGCAGCTGTGACCCACAGAGTTCTTTCAGGCTTGGCTCCTGAGGATCTCTGACAAAGCAACTCACATCCTCACCTTTGAAACCATTATCAGTCTGTTCAATTACCAGAAAAATGCCTGTCTCGAAATCTAGTCTCATCCTGAAAATAAACAATAAAAATAGAGCTGCTATGATGTTGTCATTGAAAATAAATTATTGAAAATTATTGACTATCTCATTCGCACTGGTTATAGGGTAAAGCAATCCTTTACCCTGAAATACTCAGTGTGACCTAATTTCTCTTTGGTTGGAAATTTGATAGGGAGTATCTTCTGTCGCTAACAGTTGAAAACTGAGAAAATCCCAAGAAAAATCCCAAAACCTGGGCTTTGTTTCCCTAAGGTAGTTCACAGGGCTCCTTTCAATCAGAGCAAGGGTTACAAACTGGTGGCTCCAGAGCCAAATCCAGCTGGCAGACATGTACAATGTTATCTTCTTTCCTCTCTCCCTCCCTCCCTCCCTTTCCTTTCCTTTTTTTGTTATAAAATTTGACTTTCTTTTAGCAGATCATGCATTCCCTCCAGTTCATCCTGGTTTCCTCCATTCCCATTGCCCCACACTGCTTAGCTTTATACATCTAAATTACCTTCCTAGCTCCTGCAGACATTGGAGGATTAGACCCCTGCATTTGGGACACTGAGCAATTTACAAAAGGGAGGGATAATTATAAGAGCTATTACTTTAGAGCATTTACTCTGGACAGGCACCATGCGTTATGCACTTTCCATATATCCTACCACTTTATGAGGCTAAGAAAGATTAACCAGCCCTGAGCCATAGGGCTGATAAATAAGGCAGTCCCCAGGCAGCCCTCTCCAGAGCAAGCCAGCATGGCACTCCATGAGGATGGATGCTATATCTGACTGGCAGTCACAGCCAGTCCTGTTCATTCTTAAAATTTTCAGGAAATTCTTACAGAGGTTTTAACCCAGCAGCAAATGGAAGTCCCACTTTGACATGTTGATGTGTAGACCTTAAAAGTAAAACGACAATTTATTTTACCCAATTGCGATGCCTCGGCTATCCCATGGGTATAAATAAATATAAAATTTATTTTATATAAATATAAAATTTTATATATTTTTTATATTTTATATAAATATAAATATAAATATAATAATATATAAAATATATTAAATAATATATAAAATAATATATAAAAATAAATAATATAAATATAAATATAAATATAAAATAAATATAAAATTTATTTTACCCATGGGATAGCCGAGGCATCGCAATTCAGGAGAGGGAAGCTAAGGCAAAAGCCATAAGCAAACACACCAAGAATGTCAGTGTATGGAGAAAAAGGAAGAAGGTGGGGGAGGGGGTGTTTTGAGTGGAAGTCTACTGGAGGGAGGCAAGGGCTCAGGGTGGAGATGGCTTCTCACTGACTTGAGTTGCTAGGCAAGGAACTCCTTGCCTGGAGGAGGAGAGCGTTATCTATCAGCTGGCAAGGTCAGCTCCTGTTGGGCTCTGTATGGGCGATGCTTCCCATGGGGGTTGGGAATTGGTGTCCAAGTGATAGTGCAGGAAGAACATTCTGATCCTCCTTATTCCCTTGGAAGCAGGAGAGAAACCTCCCCTGTGAAAGGACTACCAGGGGGTAGAAGGCATCCTGATCACTAACAGGGAATCTAGGGCTGAGAAGGCTATAGAAACAAAAACGTGTTCTTTCCTCACCAATTTACTACTCCAAACCCCTTTGTCTTGCTCTGCCTAAAAGGTATAAACACAGCCTGCTTGGGTCACTTTTTTGGGTCTCCTAATTTTATGGGGGCCCTTTAATGTATAAAGTTAAATTTTTCTCCTGTTAATCTATCTTATGTCAACTTAATTATTTGGCCAGGCCAAAGAACCTAGAAGAGGAGAAGGAAAGAAGTTCTGCACCTACAAAACTGTGCCTGCATCTGAAATCCAAAACCTAGGAAAAAAGGATAAACGGATGAGCCCCTGAACAGGACTGTAAAAGCTGCCCTAGATTGCAGGAAGAAAACCCTAAAACATATGAAAATGAGAGTGTTTCTGAGGCTATGTTTTAAAATAACTGATCCTGCGTGCATGTGTATACAAGCTATATTTTGTTTTGAGAGAAAAATGCTTTTGTTACACCATATCCCAAGTGCCAGACTTTTTCAGAGTGCAGTGCAGACAGAAGAGCGGAGCTGGTGATCAGCGGCAGCCTCTTCAGAACCGGGACGGGGTGGGGGGGCGGGGGAGCAGCACAAAACCGACTTCCCCTTGAGAATTCGGACTCACTAACCCTCCGTGGCAACAGGGACTATGCCACCCTCCCAAAAGGGACCAAAGAAGCTCAGAGCGTGATGGCCCTTCAAATCGCTGGTCTTGTTATGTCTTTATGAAGGGCGCTTGCCCATGGTCCCTAGTTGGCTCACTCAGTTAAGTGTCTGCCTTCCCCTCAGGTCATGATCCCAGCATCCTGGGATCGAGCCCCAGGTCAGGCTCCATCGAACAGATAGACAGACAGGTAGAGTGTTTCCCAGCACCACAGGGAAATATTGAAGCACTAGAGGCGATGTAACTTCTCTCCTTTTGAATCCCACTTACCTAGAATCCCACTTACCTAGAATTACCTATCATTTCCAAGCCAGAAATGCTTTTCAGAACACTGGGATTTGTGTAGAACAGAAGTAAGCTGTATCTTCTAGAAGTATCTAGATCCCAGGACGCTGTGGACTTGACCTGTGTCCTTTCAAAATGCATATGCTGCAGCCCCCTCCCCCCACGGGACTGTAGGAGGCCTTTAAGAGGGACTAAATGAGGGATGAAGGGCAGAGTCCTGACCCCACAGAACTTATCTCTACAAGAAGCAGAGACACCTGAGAGCTCTGGGTGTGCCCTGAGGAAAGGCCCGGCGGGGGGTGGGGGGGATAGCCAGCAAGAAGACAGCCAGCCGTGTGCAAGCCAGGAAGAGGGCTCTCGAGGGAACCCTGCGCTCAGACCTCCAGCCTCCGGACTGTGAGAGAGAAACTTCGGTTGTTTCTGAGCTCCCTAGTCTGTAGTATTTAGTTACGGCAGCCCTAGTGGATGAGTAAATGTGGTCTTTTGTCATGCTTGGGGTAATGGGGGCACCAAAGGATCTATGTAAAGATGGCATCCCTCCGATTCGCCCCGTCTGTTCCAGGGTCTCGTGGGCCTCCGGTATTTCGTCTGCTCTGCCTCCCTGACTTCCCTCATCCCCAGTCTATATAGTTCATGCAGAATTGTCAGTCACAGTTTGTGACGGTCACAGCCCTGACCCTGAGCTCCCTCATCATCACTCCCGAGCACCCCGACAATGGGGATGGCACCTGGCACACTGGTGACTTATCACGCGCAGAAGGACTTCTCAGAGCCCATCTCTGCAGATCCACTCCAGGCTTACCATGCATATTTAATATTCACTGAGAGAACTTGCTTTTTCTGCTAGTCTCGCAGAGCTGGGATCCTAAAAGCTGGCTGGGTGTAGGAAGCCTGACTATAGTACAGAAAAAGAGGCTGACGCACAGAGGAGAGCAAAGAAGAGAGCAGGTGAGTGGCATTTCAATGCCGCATTCCAGCCACAAGTCAGCCTATGCCAGCCCTCGGCTGAGGAGCCCATAGATTTCTTCTCATTTAGCTTAAGCCGGCTTGAGCTGGATTTCTGTCACGTGCATCCAGGAGTCTGGACTTACACAGAGGCTCACAAGTCTCTTTGTGTCCTTTGTTGGCCACATTTGGCCAGTATGCAGGCCTGGAGCTGTTTTTATCCTCCAAACTGGACACTGCTGATCCTTTTCTCTTCGGACAACAGGAAGGGCAGGGCTCCTTATCCCCAAACTGCCCGTGACCCAGACATCTGCTTCCCCTGCTGGCTCCTCCAGGTTTTCCCAGCTAAAACCCTCAGTTTTCTTATCTTTAAAATGGGAAGTCACTGTGAAATAAATTCATAAAGTACTTCGCACACTGTTTGGCAGTAGGAGGTGCTTGGGGATATTAGCTCCTGTCGTGGAAAGTTCTCTGCATGGTGCTGAGGCCCTCCGCTAGGGCGTCCATGTAAAAATCTTTTCCTTTTTCTCATGAGAAGCAGAAGCAATGAATAGATTGAGATGAATATCTATTGTTTTTGCAGTTAAGATCTTAGTCCTCTCCCGGAGAAAGGCTGCGGATCTACGACAAGGAAGGACAACATCCATTCATGAATCCTCTGCTTAAAATCACCCTCTGTTGAGAAATTGTTCTTGCCTACCTTTCTTGTCTCAATTCAAGAATGGGAAGAAACCGTCTCTTCGGTGTCCAATAAGGAGCACTAAAAGGACATGTCACCATGGGCACTCAATTTCCGCTCCAAGAAAACTCATACAGAGGGTTAGCAAGGCTTCCTTCCCTGGCATGGTCACTTGGGTGGGCATGTAGGCTCAGCCGTGTCCTGAGAAACTCTTCTGTTGTCCACCATCCTTGCCAAATAGGAGACATGGCCCCTGGAGTGAGGGTGGCTTGCAAAACTGCAGAAGCCCACATTCAGCCCGAAGGCAGGAGCAAAGGGGGTCTTACCTGGATGGTGCCTCTGCTAGGACCAGGGATAAGGGAGGTATGGTCTTGGCCTCCTAGGATCCTGCAGTGCGCATTATTTGAGATCAAAAAGAGCGGCAGTATCAACTGCCACACAGAGGAAAAGCTTTTGTCATCAGCTTTGTCTTGCTGAACAACCAGCCAGAGGAGGGCCCTGCTCACAGGGCTTGGCCCGCCATTAAACTATCCCACTCATGGGCCGCCGCAGCCGAGGCCTTCTTCAGGGCCTTCCCTGCCACAGACAGAGACCTGAGCCACCGGCTGCCACTCAGGCAAAACCTCCGGTCCCCCTGACAGGAGAGCAGCCTCTCTCAGCCTGGTGCTGAGACTTTCACTTCCTCTCCCTTCCGGCCCCACCAACTGTGGGAAACTGGCAGTGAAAGTACCAGACATCGTACAAGTATTTATCTCTTTCCGTCCCCACCCTGTGATGTGGGTGCCTGTCCCTGTCACAGAGCGGAAGAGACTGAGCCTCAGAGGGATGAAATAACCAGGTGAAAAGTGGAAGAACCTGCAGGTCCGTGTGACTACAACGCCCACATACTTCCCCTGCAAGAGAAAATTCCCACGTACGTATGTATGTATTATTTGTTATTTTTTTAAATTATTCTTTGTTTGAGTAGGTTCCAGGCCCAACGTGGGGCTTGAGTCCATGACCCTGAGATCCAGAGCCACACGCTCCACCCCCGATCCAGCCAGGCACCCCGAACATGTCCACAGATGGAAGACTCGAGTTCCTGCGGCCCGAGAAGAGGGGACTGGGCCGGCGCCCTCTGACTCCCTGGGTGGGCTTCTTCTCTCTCTCTTCCATGGCAAGCTGGCCTGGCGGCACCCTTCAAAAGTCTCCCTTCTCCCGGGACAGGCTGTCTGTTCCCCGCGCTTCCTCGGTCGACCTTCAGAGTGCCTGGGGCATCCCGCCTCTGTCCACGGGAGCCGCCTTCACCCTCATCCGGGCATCCGCTGCACAACCCAGACTTGTCCGTGCTCAGGGCGGCCGCAGCCTTTCTCCTCGGCCCTCGCCGGGCCTGGCCAGAGCCCAGAGCGAACGGTCGGGCTCGAGGGGCCGAGGCCGCCTCCCGTCTCCTCGCGGGAAGCCCCGTCGCCCGTTCTGCCGGCCGCTCCACACAGCGGTCTCCCGGAGGCCGCCAGCCTGCGACGCCACGCTCTTGAGTACCGCGGGGTTCTCAAGGGTTTGACGAGCTCTCCGACGACCTTCACGCGAGCTTCCGTTCTGCAGCCGGAGCGTCAGCCTGGCAGGACCTCTGGCGGTCGTGGGGCGACCGCGTCCATCTCAGCCGTGTCGGCGGCTGGCGGCAGGATGGGCACAAAGGCTCGAGTGCTCCCTGCCTCCGGGCTTCGGGCCCTGGCTCACACCACGTCCGGGCTCATTCATCAGCAACTGGAGACAGCCGTCTACAAGGGACATTTTTAATTTTTTTTATTTTTTATTTATTTTTTTATTTTTTTAAAAGATTTTATTTATTTATTTGACAGACAGAGATCACAAGTAGAGGGAGAGGCAGGCAGAGGGGGGGGGGAAGCAGGCTCCCTGCTGAGCAGAGAGCCCGATGCGGGACTCGATCCCAGGACGCTGAGATCATGACCTGAGCCGAAGGCAGGGGCTTGAACTGACTGAGCCACCCAGGCGCCCGGGACATTTTTTATTTTTTATGGTGTTTTGATGTCATTGTATTTTGCTAAAATGTCAGCAGACAGCCACGGAGTTTTCCCGCCGAAGTCCTTGGAGGTTGCGTGGAACTGAAATAACCATCAGCATGGTCGGCTGAGCAGTAAATGAAAAACAGCATTTTTTATGTCAAATTAATATTTTAGGGAAGAAACGGTGCAAACCCGCACCGGCAGGCCGGTCGGCGTGATCTCCACTTTAGCCATGAGGCCGCACGGGAATGACCGAAGGCCAGAGCCAGCTGTGGCCGTCAGGTAGGGAGCGGAAGTCGCAGCGGGGGGAGGAAGAATCATGGTGAAGGGGTCTCTATCCGTCAACTGTCGCCGACTAGCGGGACGAGAGAAGGCAGGAGTGATGACATTTTTAAATGGATTCATTCGAAGAAGACCGCCGGGTGACAAGCAACACTTATTAGAAACCACAGCCAAAGCCTTAAGAAAAAAATAAGATGCTGTGGAAGAACAATGAGAGATAAGGCAACTCGACAAAAGCAGGTTACATGTATGATATTGTCCAATTTTTGAGAACCGTATGAGAGAAAAAGAGAACATGAGTGAGTGGCGGGATTCTTATGCCTGATTGTGCAATAGAATGTTCTGGAATTTTTTGTTGGTTTGTTTTACTACAGATCCTTTGCCCCTGCCCCTAGAGGTTCTGATTTATTAGATGTGGCTTGGGGCCCAGGTATCTGTATTTTTAAATCTCCCCAGGTGGTTCTGATGCACTGTCAGCAATGAGACTACTAATAAAAAAGAGGAGAGAAAAAAAAAGAGACGCAGAAAGAGCCTTATAAAGTATTTCTGATTTAATTCTTTTCCTGTGGTTTTTCTATACTTTCATATATTGTTCTATGAACATGCATTCCACCTACCATCAGAAAAGGTTATTAATAAAAATTATAACCAAACTGGTTAGGAAAAATGATCCCAGACAACAACAATAATAATGAGTAACATATGTTAAGTGCTTCCTGGGAGCCAGACACGGTTTTATTAATGTCATTAAGTCCTTATAACAACTCTGTGACATAGGCACTAGTATATCAGCCATTTTATAGATAAGAAGGCAGATGACAGCCAGACAACCAGAGAGTGACAGAGACGCTATGGACCCAGGGACTGTTACCTGAGAGCCTGAGGCTTACCCCCACATGCTTCTTTGTTCCAGCTGGATGAAGTCCCTGGTGGTCCAGACACTTATCTGGCACCAAGGGCTCTCCTCCAGCCATACCTCCACCAGCCCTCTGGATCCTGGGCCTCACCTGGGCCTGCCTCGAGCTTCCCAGGAGTCAGAGTTGTGGGAAATTTCCTCTCTGCATTCCTCCAGAGACTCAGAGTTTGCCACTCCCCTGACAGAAGAATTCTGTCACCACACAAGCTAGAAAGAGGGAAAAAGAGAGAAGAAATTGAACACCGCAGGATGCTGGCTGGCTATTAAGCCATGTCATAAGAATCCTTCGAAACAATTCTTAATTGGTTTTTTACTGAAGTGGAGAATGAAGTTCTGTGAAGTGCCCCAGGCCATTAGAGTGCAGCTAAGGATGTGAAATTCTCTAGGGTTTTCCCCTGGGGGCAAGGACAGAATCAGATTATTTCCCCATTTCACAGATGGCGGTGCCAAGTCATTAAAGGATTTCCTGAAAGAGAAATGAGCTGACGCCTCCAGCCAGAACCAAAAATCTTTTGCCAGTCCAAGAGTGGTGTGTGGATTTTAAACATTTTTTTAAAATCGGCAGTTATTTAAATTTGTTGTCTTTATGGTAAGCTGCCAGATAAAATACGGTATCCCCAGTTGGATTTTGAATTTCAGCTAACAAATAATTTTTTGTCGAAGATGTCCCAAATACTGCATTGAACGTAATGACACCAAAATATTATTCATTGTTTATCTGAAATTCACATTTAACCAGGAAGCCTGTATTTTTATTGACTAAACACGGCAGCTCAGTTTCATGGGAGATGATTTTATTTTCTCCTTGGAGTATCTTCAGCTCAATGATCTGAAGAAGTATGAACCAGAAAATTAAGCCCAGCCCATCCTTTCGTGTCAAACACCCAGAAAGCCCCCTCCTTCGGTGGTCAGCAAGTATTATGTGTTCCAAACGCACACGTGCACGTTCCGTGTACCAGCATTCACGTATATTCACACACCTTCGAATACGCTCGGGAACACACTTCTGCATATATGTATGCAAATGCATAATACAGGGCACAAATGGACTTCTCCTACTGTTCTAAAATGCAAGTCCCTCACTCTCTGTTCAGATTTCCATAGCTTCCTAAAAACAAACTTATTCCTTTTGGTCTGTTCTTGCCTATTCAAGAAGAAAGCTGTGTCTCCAGTTTGCTTTGTACGCCCAGCCACACTAGCTGGCTTCCCATGAGAAGGTTGGCAAGAAGACCTTATCTCTTGTATTTCAGAAAATTCAAATTTTTCTTTTCTTGCCATTGCATTAAACTGCTTCTTTTAGTATGATGGGAATGACAATTATCTTGGGGTCAGATAATGACTGCAATTTAATAACAAGGAAAAATACAAAACTACAAATTGAAAGCTTGAGCCATTTAAATAACAACACTTGAAAATAGAGAGAAGAAAATTTTAAAGCATTCTCAAGAAGCAGTATAGCATAGCGGTCATATGAATAAATTCCTAGAGTCAGGCTGCTTGAGTTATTAGTCCACCAAGTTACTTAACCTTGTCTGTAAAGTGGGAATAAAAACTGTGTCTTCCTCATGGGTTTGTTGTGATAATTAAGTAAACATATAAGAGATGTATGAAATAATGCCTGGCACGTAATATTTATTATTATATATAATTACCTTTTATTTGGTAGACATAGGGGTAACCTCTTTACACACAGAATCCCATTTGGTTGTCAAAACAAGCCTGTGAAATATGTGGACACGAGGCAAAAGAGGCTCAGAGAGGTTGAGAGACTTTTCCAATGTCACACAGCTAACATGCAACAAAACCAAGATTTAAATGCCAATCCCAGTATTAAGCCACAGTTCTCTCTCTCTTTCCCTCTTTTTAAGCCCCTGTTCTCTTTTTTTTTAATTTTTAATTTTTTTTATAAACATATAATATATTTTTATCCCCAGGCTACAGGTCTGTGAATCGCCAGGTTTACACACTTCACAGCACTCACCATAGCACATACCCTCCCCAATGTCCATAACCCCACCCCCCTTCTCCCAACCCTCAGTTTGTTTTGTGAGATTAAGAGTCACTTATGGTTTGTCTCCCTCCCAATCCCATCTTGTTTCATTTATTCTTCTCCTACCCCCTTAACCCCCCATGTTGCATCTCCACTTCCTCATATCAGGGAGATCATATGATAGTTGTCTTTCTCTGATTGACTTATTTCACTAAGCATGATACCCTCTAGTTCCATCCATGTCATCGCAAATGGCAAGATTACATTTAAGCCCCTGTTCTCTTGATTACCCAATGTTAAGATGATAACAGGTGGAAAGTACACAGGTGGCAAGGAGGTATAGCTCTTCAGGGAGGCGACAGAATTCCCTGTATGGCCATTGCTTCTGTGGAGTTGGATAGGGAGGGTGTCAGGAGGAGTTTGGCCTGGTGTATTTGGTAGAGAAGACAGTACCCTTTCTGTGGTTATAGACCTTACCCAAGCACCTGTCAACCAGACTTGGACCTCCCTTTCCTGTGACCTCTCCAGGCAAATCCACAGGGCATGGAAAGCCCTTACCCTGCGCTCTGCCGGACTCGCCAGCATTAAGGCAGGGCTGACCCACCAGCACTGGCCGTGTTCTAATAGCAGCCCCAGGACCCTATCCTCAACTTTCTTCACCATTTACGCACTTACCCTGGTAATTCCATTCAGTCCCATTGATACCATCTATAGGCTGATGTCTGCCGCATTTATGCCCCTACCGACCTCTCCCCAAACTCAACCTCACAACTGCCTACTCGGCCTCTCTTTGGATATCTAATAAAGATCCCAGGGTGCCTGCGTGCCTCAGTTGGTTGAGCAATAGTCTTGATTCCGGCTCAGGTCATGATCTCAGGGTCATGGATTGAGCCCCCAGTGGGTTACCCCTCAGCGGAAAGTCTACTTAAGATCTTTCCCCTCTGCCCCCACGCCATCTCTCAAATAAATAAATTTTTTTATTCATTTAAAAAAAATCTCAAATTTAACAAGTCCCAAAGAGGATTTTGCCCCTCAAAAAAGGCTTCACCTCTAGGGCCCCAGGCTCAACGTCTGCTAACTCCAGTCCTCCCACTGGGTGCTCTAAAGATTTGGAGTCGCCCTTTACTCCCCTCTTTCTTGTGCCTCTGATATGGAGGCCATCAGCTCTGCCCTCCTCCAATCACATGGGTCTCACCTTCAAAACACACCCAGAATCAGACCCCCCCTCACCATCCCATCCCTACCAGCCTGGGTCTGCCGCTTGGTCCCCTCCTCTGCACCACCACAGTGGACTCCCACCTGGCTTCTCCACCCCCACCCTCACAGGGGCATGCTGTGCTCTTCACACAGCAGTGGGAGCACCCTTGTTAAAACACCATGTGGATCACCTCACTCCTTTCTCAGATTCCCCCACTCCCATCTCCGGAAAAGCAAAGTCCTTACAATGACCTGAAAACCAGCCATGCCCTCCCCTGGGCACTGGCTCTCCCTTCACTCGCCTCATTCTTTTCCCCACAGCCTTTACCACCTATCACTATCAGATGTGATCTATTCGTTTATTTGCTGATTGTCTCCATCCTCTAGAAGGGAAGATCCATTTCCACATCCTCAGTGTCTAGAAGAATACAACCATACAGTAAGTGCTCAATAAATAGTAAATGAATGAACACAAAGAGCCTTCTGGATGTTCTGATGCCTGCTGAACAGAACACTCCTGCTGACCGCCTTGGCTTTCCTACCCTAAAATCAGGCTCTAAGAAGACTCTCCATTCTTCATGGCTTTGTATGTCAGAAATCAAAATTCCAGGAGGATCCTGAAAAAATCATTTCTGGCTGGCTTGCTTTTGTGTTTTGGATTTCTGCTTGGTCTGGTGTGGCGGAAATGGCCAGTGGGCAGAGGCACATGCAAGTCTCCCCATGTGTCTTTGGCCCCCTGTGTGCTCTTGATGACCTTGTGTCTGGAGACACTGTTCGAAAGGCTCATGTAGAGAGGACAACGGATCCGCCTACCCCCAAGCCCACTTCTATGAAAACCCCGAAGGAGTTCAGAGGGCCGGTGCTGGCACTGCTTTGGGCTTTTATTATCCTCTCTTTAGTTCCAGGGATTGTGTTTGCAGGCACACGCCGAGAGGAGGGCTTTTGAATTGAATGTACCGAGAAGGAAGCTTTCCAAAGCCCAAATTAATTATCTTCAGCAGCAACTAAACAATTACTATTATGTGATGCATCTGCCAGTCAGACTCTTTGGCACATCTCTTAGGAACCCTAAAACCACGCCAAGTACTCAGTCTTTCAGCTGTAGAAATCCCTTCACCCTAAAATAAGCAAGGTTATTCGAAAAAGGCTTTGCTGATTCAGCTGGAAGGCCTGATCCACTCTTCTGGCTTCTGTAGCATCTCCTAACAGCTCAAGCATGGCCTACAGAAGGCCTGGGATGAACACTGAACATCCCAAGTGTTGAACACACAACATCTAAATGTTCATGGTATTTTTCCTAAAAGGATCCAGATATATCCAGAGCTGCCTGGGTGGCTCAGTTGGTTAAGCAGTTGCCTTTGGCTCAGGTTATTATCTCAGGGTTCTGGGATCGAGCCCCACATTGGGCTCCCTGGTGGGGACCCTACTTCTCCCTCTCCTCCCTTCTTGTGCTCTCTCTTGCTCTAATAAAGAAATAAAATATTTTTTTAAAAAGGATTTTGGTATATCTCATCATAGCTGATTAGTCATTTCTCCAGAATATACTAGCAAAACTACCAATAAGGCCAGACTGCCTATTATTGGGTCCCAGGTTCGAGGATGTACATTCCATTCTGGTAAAGAGGATGATGCCCTCCCAGAGATGCTTGAACTTTGTGCTATTTTTCTGACACTGCACTCAGTCATGACCTCTTTAATATTTCTGTGCACTCAACCAGCACAGATTTCTAGGCCATCCTTTAAGTCCGTATATGTACATGAACACCATACTTTGTCATCCGTTTCAAGATGCACCATTATTTTATGTAAAGCTAAGAACGAGAATGATGTCAATCAAATTAGAACAAACCACTGATTATAAGATGCATCCTGATCAGGGATGTTAAGTCGTAAAAAATTGTGGACTACGTACAAACTACTCATGTCAGTAGTCTGAAGCAATTTTAATAGAATTTTACAGTTCTCACCTGTATGAAGTTATTTCTATTTTATTTATTTATTTGACAGAGAGAGCACACTAGTAAGCAGAGCGGCAGGCAGAGGGAGAGGGAGAAGCAGACTCCCCATTGAGCAGGGAGCCCAACACAGGGCTCAATCCCAGTACCCTGGGGTTATAACCTGGGACCAAGGCAGGTGCTTAACCAAGTGAGCCATCCAGGCATCCCAAGCTATTTTTATTTTAGACTGTAGTGAGCACACACTGGATTCTCTCACACAAGGACGAGTTATGCAATGGCCTTTTAGCTCACTCCTTTTGCAACGGGCCAAGCCAGGAAAAGGGTTGCTACCTTAGCAGAGAACACACACGATTGAGAGATGTGGCAGAATGGCCATCCTTCTGAGATCTCGAATTCACTCATGTGCTCACTTGCTCTTTCGTAACCTTCTTTGAACCACTGCTGTCAGTGGTAATTTTCTGGTTTACCACTAATTTCTCACTTGCTGAGTGAGAGGCTAGAACAAGATGGATTTGTAAGCTTTAATGTCCGGTTTTATACTAATTCACATTGACTTTAAAAATGTTAAGAGCCAGCTGGCAAACACGTAACAGGCAGGCTCCAACAAAGCCTTTCTCAGAAGAGAGTCCAGCTTTTCTGAGAGCTCCCTACACAAAAGGCTCGAGAGCAACTGCTTTCCACAGTGTCACTGAATCCCTGAGGCAGCTCTGTGAGGCAGATGTCACTACAACCATCTGACAGACGCAGAAGCAGCAAATACCTGCCCAGGGGGGGTCTTTTTTTTCCTGTTTCAGATTTATTGAGATACAGTTCATGTACCGTAGAGATCACCCTTTAAAATGAACATTCAAGGGGCGCATGGGTGGCTCAGTTGTTAAGCATTGGCCTTTGGCTCAGGTCATGATCTCAGGATCCTGGGATTGAACCCCACGTCCGGGTCCCTGCTCAGCGGGGAGCCTGCTTCTCCCTCTCCCAGTCCTGCTCCCCTGGCTTGTGTTCCCTTTCTCACTGTGTCTCTCTCTGTCAAATAAAAAAAATAAAATCTTTTTTAAAAAAAGACATTTAAAATGAACATTCAATGGTTTTAATATATTTGCAGAGTCGTGCGATCGGCGCCACACTGTTAGAAATTTTTCCTCTCCCCAAAAGGAAACCACGTACCCTTTAGCCATCGTTCCCTTCCCCCACTGTCCCAGCCCCTGGCAAACAGTCGTCTACTTTATGTCTCTATAGAGTCGCCAATCCAGGACATCTCCTGTGAATGAAATCATACAATATGGGCTCTTCCCCAACAGGGTCCTGAGCCCCGTGTTGTGCACCGCAGTCGTACCTGCTATCCTGCCTCGGGGCAGGACGGAGATAGAGCAGGAAACGACGCCCTCTTCAAGTCTGGCGGAGAAAACAGAGCTTCGAAACAACAGTGGACCGTATGAGACAATACACAACCCACAACCGGAATCAGGAAGAGGAGGCACAAGTGTGAAAACCCCCGCCCTTGCTCCTCGTCCTGCTCAGGCGTTACCTGCTGTCCTCTGCCCGCAGGTGGACGGTGGACACCGGCACCAGGCGCTCGCCTTCCCAGCGGTCAGCCACCCCCTCACTCTGGCCCATGCTGTTGGCAGCTTGCCTGGAAGCTCTAAAACAGAGGCAAGAGAGAGAGAGCAGGTAACTTCCCGTGCCCTCTCTGGCTGGAGAGAGGGCAGCTGTGGTCTTGTTTCCGCACGGCGGCCAGAGCTGATGGAGCGTTCCTCAATCATCTACGAGCCACAGCTGGGGCCTCTCCCCTCCTATAGACTTGCAGGAAGTTTCAACCTTTCTTTCAAGCCAAAATCTTGCAGATTCTCTCAGTCCCTTGCCCTAGAGTGGGGAAAGACACAGGGCTCAGCCCATCCGTGCAGATGACCCTCTCCTGGTTATTCCCCATTTGACCCGTACCATGCTCTGCCCTCCTCTCCTAGCTCCGGGGTCCTGGAAGGCTGGTGTCTAGGGCTGCATCGCCCAGGCTCCCTTGCCCTGTGCGACCCAGGGGCCTGCCTGCAAAAGGGAGGATAGGAGGAGAGAGAGAGGCTGGGGTCTTTCATCTCTGCCCCTCCCTTTCGGGCTAGGGCTGGTAGCAGCTTCCTTCTTTTTTTTTTTTTTTTTATTTTTTTTTAAAGATTTTATTTATTTATTTGACAGAGAGAAATCACAAGTAGATGGAGAGGCAGGCAGAGAGAGAGAGAGGGAAGCAGGCTCCCTGCTGAACAGAGAGCCCGATGCGGGACTCGATCCCAGAACCCCGAGATCATGGCCTGCGCCGAAGGCAGCGGCTTAACCCACTGAGCCACCCAGGCGCCCAGCAGCTTCCTTCTTTTGCTAGCTTCTGGATGTTTCCTCATCCCTCTACAGTTCTCTTTACAGTTCCTTATAGTTCCCTTCATCTACCCCAGACCTTGGAAAGTCTCTCTAACTTCTTTCCGGTTAGGTTCTTCTGCCAGTGCCCACTGCTAGGACTAGGAGACGGCTAGGTAGCCTTCAAAGATCGATGCCAAAAGGGGACAGGCGGAGTTTGCTAATCTGCCCACCCTGATATCTATTTATCTACTGCCTTAATAAAGTAATATGCAGGGTGCCTGGGTGGTTCGGTCAGTTGGGCGTCTGTCTTCGGCTCGGGTCATGATCCCAGTGTCCTGGGATCAAGCCCCGAGTTGAGTTGGGCTTCCTGCTCATCAGGGAGCCTGTTCCTCCCTCTCCTCCCTGCCTGTGCTCTGTCTCTCTCTGTTTCTCTCTCTCAAATAAGTAAATAAAATCTTTTTAAGAAAATAAAATAAAGTAACACTATTTTTAGCTGGGCAGGTGGCTACCCTTAATAAAGATCTCTTTTCCCAGCCTCCCTGGCAATTAGCTGTGGCCGTGTGACTTAGTTCTGGTAAGACATAAGCAGAAATCAAATACAGCAGCCTCTGGGAGACTTTAAAGAGAACCTGGGTCATGTTATCTGGCCTTTTCTTTTGTGTTCCTTCCTCTGTCCTACTATTTGGAATATGATTCTGAGGGTCGGAGCTCCAGCAGCTGTCTTCGACCATGAGAATGAAGTTGCACCTTAAGGATGGTGGTCTGGGAACCCGAAGGAGCTTGGGGCCCTGCCTTTACAGAGCCTCCACACCAGCCTGGAGGCCTGCTTCTGATCTTCTTTTATAAATCACACTTACTTAAGCACTCTTATTTTTGACTGTCTGTGATATGCAGCTGTATTCAATCCTAACTACCACTGGTGAGTGAAATTGGAAGGAAAGTGTGCTTTAGCAGAAAGAACCCTAGACCTCGGAGCAGAAGCCATTGGTTCAAGGTGTGGCTCTTCCACTAAGAGCTGACCAACATTGGCCTTCCTGAGACTCAATACCCTCTCTGCTATGCTGGGAAAATGGGATCTACCTCACATAATCATTGAGAAAATGAAATAAGATAACATTTGTTTCAGTGTCCAGCACAGAGCAAGCACGTGGTTTTCGGGACATGGCTCTGGGGTTAGAATGATATCCTGCCTCTACCACTTATTAGCTGTATGCCTTTGGGTAAGTCATTTGACCTCTCTGAGCCTAGGCTCTCTTGCCTTTTAAAGTGCTTCATAGGACTTCGAGGATGAAATTGGAGAATGCATGAAGTGCTCTTATTCCATGACCTAGTACCTACATAGCACTCACTAAAGAAATAACTACTGTGCTATGGATACTATTATGATTATTTTCTAATCATTATTGTTCTCTAATCACTTTTACATCATCTTGTGATGACTGTTTTCATTTTAAGTCTTGGGACTTCCCGTTCCTGTGATAAGAGCAATGTTTATATAGCATTATAGCCTTCACTGTTCCCTGCTCTGTACCAGACCCAGAAGTACTCGGTCGAACAGAAGAGAAATCATCTTGGAGGATTCAGCTGAAGAGGCCCAGTTCTGGAGTGGGTTGAGATTCCTGTTCTCAGACAAAGCTAGATGCACCAAAGATGAAGGGTATGGGGTGCAGTGGGGAAGGTTGAGAAGCTGGTGAGAGTTCAGAATTAGGAGGATATTATACATTTTAAAGTTCAGTGTATTAGACAACAGAATTCATTCCAGCTAGTTGAACCAGAAATAAATACCTGAAAGGAATGAGAATGCTCACAGAATGTTCTGGAAGACCAGAGAACCAGGCTTGAGTGCTACACACTGAGAAAGAGTGCAGCCAGAAAAAAATGTCCTATGTCAACATGGTATTGTGTTAATACTCCCCAGAAGAAACAAATGCTTCTACTACAGATCGTAGCAGAGAATCTGTTCTCTTTCTCCAGCCTCAACTGCCATCTTGCATCTATGCCCAACAGGTTGGTAGAAACTAGGTCTCAAACCTCAATCGAAATGTAAGAGAGTCTAAGAATGTAGTTTTTAGGAGTTCCTGGGTGGCTCAGTGGGTTAAAGCCTCTGCCTTCACTCAGGTCATGATCCCAGGGTCCTGGGATTGAGCCCCCGCATGGCACTCTCTGCTCAGCGGGGAGCCTGCTTCCTCCTCTCTCTCTGCCTGCCTCTCTGCCTACTTGTGATCTCTGAGTGTCAAATAAATAAATAAAATCTTTTAAAAAAAAAAAAGAATGTAGTTTTTAGCTTTCCGGACAGAAAGGGGTTAGACTATGCATTGAGTGAGCCAACTCGTAGTATCAGCTACATGAATTTTAGAGCTTTCTATTTGCCTGTGTCTTTATTAGTGTGACTCACATCGGAAAGACTGTGAGGTAGGACCCCTGGGTGGATCAGTCAGTTAAGCATCTGACTCTTGATCTCAGCTCAGGTCTTGATCTCAGGGTCGTGAGTTCAAGCCCTGCACTGGGTTCCACACTGGGCCTGGAAGCTACTTAAAAAGAAAAAAACAAAAAAACTGTGAGGTATAGTGAAAAGATCATGGGCCATGATGCCAGATAAAATGTAGGTCCTTTCTTTTCTTTGGATACACCAGATTTGTTCCTCCCTAGGATCACTACATTTGTTCTCTGTTAACTGGGAGCTCTCTGTGCCCCTCATGAGTTATCCCTTCTGGTCATTCATGTTTCAGCATAAATGTCACCTCCTCAGAAAAGCCTACTCTGACAATCCTGCCTTGTGTGTCCCATCTGACCTAGCCACCCATCATATCATCTTTTTAATTTTCTTTTTAGCCTTATCTGCTGTTTTCTTGTCCTTTGTTGCTGTTGTCATTGTTTGTTTATGGTCTATATTCCTCGCATTTCTCGACAGAATGGCAATTTCATAAGAGCAGGGACTCAGTCTCTCTGGGTCAAGTTGCAGCCCAGCAGTGCAGAAGAGTGGCCGGTATATAGTGATAAGATCATTTATGATATGATGGCCATCTATTGTTCAACCCTCATGACATGATTGTTATTATTGCCATTTTACAGATGAGAAAAGGGAAGCCCAGAGAGGGTCACAACTTGCCCAAGACCATACAGCAAGCAAATTGTGGGACTATGATTCAAATCTTGGCAGCCTGGCTCCCGAGCCTGATGTCTTAATTGCTAAAGCATGTTGAACATGGAGGAGCCCAGGTGGCTCAGTCAGTTAAGCGTCTGACTCCTGATTATGGCTTGGGTCTTGATCTCAGGGTCGTGGAATTGAGCTCTGTGGCAGGCTCTCTGCTCAGCATAGTCTGCCTGGGATTCTCTCTCCCTCTCCCTCTGCCTTACTCCCTGCTCCTGTGCTGTAAATAAGAATATAAACAAACAAACAAATAATCTTTGAAGCATGTTGAACATAGAAGCAACTCAATAAATTTTCTGTGGCTAAATGAATGAATAGACATCTTTTAATCATCTCATTGACATTGTTTTATTTAATACTATAAATTCTTTCTCTGGATCTTTCATGGGCTTCTCCTTAAACCTTTCTTCTCCCTCTTTTTATTTTGCTTTTAATGTGTGTTATTTTTAAAAAGGTTTTATTTGTTTATTTGAGAGAGAGAGTGAGCAAGAGAAAGAGAACAAGTTGGGGGAGGCTCAGAGGGAGAGGAAGAAGTAGACCCCCTGTTGACCGGGAGCCCAACATAAGGCTCAATCCCAGGACCCTGAGATCATGACCTGAGCAGAAGGCAGACGCTTCACTGATTGAGCCCCCCAGGCACTCCTTCTCCCTCCCTTGAAATGCTGGTATTCAGCAGGCTTCCGTCAGGTGTCAACCACTCTCTTACTACATGTTCTCCTTGGGTTATATTATTCAGTATCATGATCAAACGGCCATATTATACGCTGACAAGTCCCAGATCTACCATAAATCTCTAGTGCTGACTCTCCCAGGGTGACGGAATTAAATGTGCATGGCTTCCCGGACATTACCACTCAAGTATCCTTCAGGCATTCCAAACTCAACGAAGTTGACCTAATCTGCTATGTGTGCAATCAGTTTAATCCAGTCCAGGCTATGGAAAATCTGCTTCTTTCCAGTATCCCCCCATCTCAGTCCATATCGCTACCATTTACCCAGCAAGGCCAACAAATTGGCAGTCTTTGATTTTCCTCCCTCTGCTCATAACCAATTTATGACCAATCCTATGGATTCAACCTCTTAACAGTTTTCCAATCCTTCCCTTCCTCTCTCCTCCTGCTCTCATCAAGACTTCTGAATCTCCTTCCAAGACTATATACTGTGATAGTGTCCTAACTACTCTACCTGTATCTGGTCACACACCCTCAAATCCACTGATTACCAGCAGCAGAGCTAGCTACAATAGCATTTTGTTTACACTTATCAGGGGCTCTGCCATCCATTGTCTTTCAGGTAAAGTTCCCGATGAATAAAAATCCACCTTGATCTGGCCCTCTCCCACATCCCCCCCCCCCCCCCCGAATCTCCATCAGCCCCTCCTCCTCTCCCCTCCTTCACCAACACCTTATGCTTCAGAAGTGGTCCGTTCACTGCCTTTCCCCAGCAAAGCCCACACAGAGCCATGTTTGTCTCCCTGTGGAATAGGAATCGGGGAAAGCCAGTCAAGCCAAAGGAGAGGATGCAGAGCTCTTCAGTCTCCTATTTTATTTTTGAAACCCAGCTGCAGTCCTGCCATTTCATTTCACCAGACTCCGAGCGCTTTATAATTCAATCCTTTTATTCACTTCTGCTGGCTCCGGCTGATGCCTGGTATTTGAAACCAAAAGAGTTACAACAAACCCGCACTGATTAACCGAGAGAAAAGACATCTATTTACACGAGATGATTTGCATGCGGGGAAGAAAAGAGCCCCTTCCCAGGAAGAGGGAGAGGCCTGGGGAGGCCCCCTGGCGAGCCCCAGGGATTTGTGTCTGAGCAAGGCAGGAACAGAAGGGAGCAAACCCATGACGAAGCCTCTGTTTTACAAAGTAAGTGACAAAGTACCACATGGGGCAGGGTCCTCCCCCTCTTCTGTGAGGGATGCTGTCCAGCTTCAACAATTTAAGACTTGTATTTAGGGTTCAGCACATTGGAGAAAGGCGGGGCTGCTCGGACATCTCCAGGGTTGGCTGGCTGGCAGTCACTGAAAGAGGGCATTCTTGGCCCAACCTTCCGCGTTATCCCCATGGACACCAGTAGCATGGGTGTTGGAAATGCACCATCCTCAGTGGGCCCCAGACAGCAATGGGAAAGGCAGTCAGGGCATGAAAGAAGATATCACAAATGTCCTGTGGTAACTGTAGTGGACAGACTTGTTCAAAGTATACCCCCGGAGGCTCTCAAAAATCACCCAGTTAGACCTGAATGGGGGTGGGGGACAGAGCTTTGAAACTTAAAGATGTAAAATGAAGTCAGCAAAATGGGGGTTATCACCATTAATGTGACACTTTTCAACCCACAGCCCAGGAAAATCTGAGAAAATTCAGGTTCATAGCATTAGATTTACTTCAAAAAGTTAAAGAGTAAAGGAATAAGATAACCTAGGAAAACTAAAATGGAACTGGCAATGGGACTTGCCTTTACAGCCTTCTCGACAACAAGGTAGTTATGACATGTCATCTACTAAAAGAAACAGCTTATAATTTAGCACGCTGAGATATTTCTGTTAAGTCAACAAAGTAGAACAGAACAACAGAAAGCTTCAGTGTTATAGGTCTGAAAGTCAACTTTATAGGATCAGTATTTTTGGGTAGATAGGTACAGAAGTCTTGCCAATTTTCCTTAAACTCATTTGGGAAAGAAGAAGACAGGCATTTTCAAAAGCTTACTTTTAACACAGCATCTCCCATGGCGTGCTTGACCCAATTGTGAAATGACACACTTTCCACAGCCTGGTTGGGAGAAACACAACTGAACATACAGCACATCAGTTCACCCTGGAATGGACGTCAACCTAGCCAAGTTCTCTTCCATTCTTGAAAGTGACAAGATACTGAGTTTTATTATTTTAAAAAAAATTTTGAAGATTTATTTATTTAAGGGGCACCTGGGTGGCTCAGTGGGTTAAGCCTCTGCCTTCAGTTCAGGTCATGATCTCAGGTTCCTGGGATGGAGCCCTGCATTGGGCTCTCTGCTCAGCGGGGAGCCTGCTTCCTCCTCTCTCCCACTGCCTGCCTCTTTGCCTACTTGTGATCTTTCTCTGTCAAATAAATAAATAAAATCTTAAAAAAAAAGATTTATTTATTTGAGAGAGAGCGCACATGCACTGGTGAGCAGGGGGAGGGGCAGAGGGAGAGGATCTCAAGCAGTCTCCCCACCTCTCCCCACTGAGCACAGAGCCTGACACGAGGCTCGATCTCATGACCCTGAGATCATGACCTGAGCTGAAACCAAGAGTCAGACGCTTAACTAACTGGGCAACCCTGGCACCCCGAGATACTGAGCTTTAAAGTGAAGCGTATTAGTTATTAAAACAAAACAACAAAAAATCTTCTTTTAAAACATCTTAACTATGATTACAGATACCCTTAGGCCACCTGGGAGACAGGAAAGGCAGGATCCTTCATTCACTGGAAGATGAAGACTTGGGTAATTAAAATATTTTCAAACATAAACTTCAAGTAAACTAAATCCAGAAATCAAACTTCCTCTGTGATAGGAATGGTCCAAAACAATTAACAAAAGTTTATGAGATAGATACTGCTGTTATCCTGAATTCATAGATGAAGAAATGAAAGCTTGGCAAGTTTAAATAACTGGGCTGAGATCCCACAGCTAGTAGGTGGCAGGCCAGGGATTTAAGGCAACCTGACTAGACAGCCCACCTGAGAAACCAGGGGTGACTATGTGGCTTCCCTGTTTCTTCTCCTTTCTTTAGTAAAGGACTGTTTTGGTGCCACCTCTGATCCCATTTATACGTATGTTTACCTTTCAAGTATCTACCTCCTCCTCTAGAAAGAAAGTCCAACAGGCTTAGCTTGGATTGGTGTCCATATTTAAGTTGTGGTGACGTGAGCTGGAAAGTCCCTGAGAGGCACTCACTACATCTTAGTGAGTTCTTTCCAATCAGGACTTGAATAACAACCATAGACAATAATTTTAGGGAAAGGACAAGTGGGAGGAATACCAGCATTGATGATCTGTTATGTGCCAAGCACTATGCTAAGAGTTTGAAATACATTACTCTCTTATTTTTATAACACAAGGTCTACGGGAGGTTAAGGATTATCAAAGAGTCCATCAAAACAACTGCCAGTGTCAGGTCGCCTGGATGGCTCAGTCAGTTAAGTGTCTGCCTTCGGCTCAGGTCATGATCCCAGGGTCCTGGGATCAAACCCCGTACCAGCTCCCTGTTCTGCCCCTCCTTCTGCTTGTGCTCTCTCTCTCAAGTAAATAAATCTTTAAAAAATATATAGAATAAAATCTTTAAAACAAGCAAGCACAGTTGCCAGTGTTGAACAACAATGACAATGTAGGCAGCAGAAGACGTCAAAAGCCAAAAGAGAGTGAGGAAAAGAAAGATCCAGAGGAAGAGCACTGAAAAATGGATTTATATTTTTCCTAATTTATATTTTGAATAGGTATTGTATACAATGGTACAAAAGTCAAAAGGTGCAGCAGAGGGAGTTTTCTATATGTTTATCTGTCTGTTTATATAGTCAAAATAGTTTATTTGTTGGGACCATAAACATTTTTTTCATAAGAGTTTTATAGTAGATATTTGCCATTTGCGCCTGCCCTCAATCTTTTCTTTGTAGTCCTTTAAATTAGGAATTCTGTTTTTCATACAAAGAAACAAACACACAAAGACCAGACATTTCTCAAGGTCCTCTGCTTCCAGGATATAGACAGGTGCTGACCTTCTAGCAAACCTCCAGACTGAGCAAGACTTGGGATACGTGCAAGAGGTTGCAAACACACCATTCTCCTAGCAAGGATGGACATGGGGTCATACGGTTTTCTGCAGGAACTGTACTGGGGTCAGTCCTGGCTTTATAGATGTTGCGCACCCCTGGGCAGTCACAGCAGGATTTCTGCTAGGGCGCTCTCATCGTGTGCTGGGACATTTGTGCTGTACTTGGACATTCTTCCTGGCTGCTTGGCTTCTGTGTGGCACCCAGGCTTTGTTTCTTGGCCCTCGGAGGAATTCTAATTCATGTCACGTATTAAATTTCCACTGAAAATAGCAAGAGTGGATTCTTTCTCTGAAAGAGACCCCAGAAGTACTGGGAGTCTGGGACTGAATAGGTGACCTGGTCGGATTTGAAGATGGTAAGGACGACATACAGAGAAAACACTGGGACCCAGTGACAAAAAAAAAAGTCATGAGAACTACTGTAATAGAAGGTAGGGTGGTCGAGGGTATGTGTTATGGTGAGTGCTGTGGAGTGTGTAAGCCTGATGATTCACAGACCTGTACCCCTGGGGCAAATAATACATTATATGTTAATAAAAATAATTTAAAAAAGAAGAAGAAGAAGGTGAGGTGGTACTCTTCCCGCCTCTCTTGAGACGGATGCAGTAACAGATATCTTGGGATGACAAAATTTCAGTAAGACCACGCCCCTCCTCCCCACTCTCTTCCTTGCAACACAGGATTCATAATGGGAATGAAGGAGACCCTGTTCCGCATCTCCTGGAGCTCAGAGTGAAATCCAAGGATATAAGAAGGAGTCAAAGAGAGGATTTGGGGGCACCTGGATGGCTCAGTGAGTTAGGCATCTGCCTTTGGCCCAGGTCATGATCCTGGGGTCCTGGGATCAAGCCCACGTTGGGCTCGCTGCTCAGTGGAGAGCCCTGCTTCTCACTCACTCACTCTCTCCCCCTACCCCCCTGCTTTGTGCTCTCTCTCACTCATTCCTCTCTCTCTGCCTCAAATAAATAAACCAGATCTTTTTTCTTTCTTTCTTTCTTTCTTTTTTTTTAAAGAGAGGATTTGGAGAAGATAATTGAGGAGCTCTCTCTCTCTCTTTTTAATTTTTAAAAAATTTTTAGGGTAGGCTCCACACCTGGTGCCAAGCCCAACACAGGGCCTGAACTCACAACCCTGAGATGGAGACCTGAGCTGAAATCTAGAGCTGGACACTTAACCAACTGAGCCATCCAAGTGTCCTAAGGAAATTTTTTAGAGGCTTTCGGTCTGCTTTAACGTCTCCTCTTTGGACCTCAGCCAAAAGAGGCTAAGCACACACAGCCAGATATCCAGGGGTTGGATTTGATATCCAGGAGCGGAGTTGAAAGAGACCACCGTGAGTGGAGAGCCATCCACCTGAGTCAAGGGAACTGAGGGAGAGGGGGCTGCAGGGAACCTCCAAAATTCCTACACAGCAGCCCTGAGAAGAACCAGCTAGAACCATCTTAAAGTCCCCCTAGGAGTCACCAGCTTTAATCATCTGCAAGGCTTGGAGAACACAGAGCCACTAGATCAAACACTCACTCACTTGGCCTCGCTCCCTCTCCTCCCTACCCTGCCTTCTGCCTTGGAGGAGCAAGAAGATGGCAGCTAGCGGGTAGAGGTGAAGGTAGGTGGGGAGAGGAAGAGAAGCTACGGGAGCTGACGGGAGTCTCATCCAGATGTGGGGGAGGATCCTCTCCTTCTCCTCCAGCCTCTGAATGAAGTCTAAAGAATTAGTGGAAGGGAAATACAACATTGCACTTTTTAAAAGTAATCTCTGCACCCAGTATGGGACTCGAACTCACAACCCCAGGATCAAGAGTCCCATGCTCTACCAGCTAAGCCAGGCGTCCCAATATTAAATTGCATTTTGATTATATCATGACTTGTGCTCAGAGCCATCCCTGGCACCCAGGGGCAGAACAACAGAAATATTCCTATGGTCACACAGAATGAAAGGCCTGGTAAAATCAAGGCTCTGGCAGATCATGGAGGGAAGAAGATGAAGGCTATGAGGTGAACAGTTTCATCTAACTGCACGATAACATTTAAAGAAAAAAAGAAATCACAGGCTCAGGATTTAAAATCTCGCTTCAAAGCGTGATCAGGGAATGAAGAGGTTTCTGTGGCTTCCCTAAAATAGTCTTTCTGTCACTCAGGCAGAGGGCTAATGAAGCCGAAGATCAGAGGCAGAGACGGATCCTCAAGACCGATGAATTACAAAACAGACTGAATTCACCGTTTCACCAGGCCCTGCACAGTATTTGTTGGGGAAAAGTGGTTCTTCCCTTGAGAGCTGGGATGGAGGTATTTTGTAGGTGTCAGAGAACTCTGAAACTCACAGAACTTCCTGCACTAACAAAAGCAGCCTTTCTTCCCATTCTGATGAGGCGGGTCCTATCTGGTTCAAAAACACTGCAAGTTCATCGACTGGTCACCTTGCAAGGAGACGTCCTCGTGGCCCACCCCATTTCTGCTCATTGACTCCAGACACACAAGGAGAGTGAGACTGCCATACGCCCATATGAGACCAAAGTCAGACCTGGGAAGAAAAAGCTGACATGACAAAAGCATTATGGGAGAGATTATGGGAGAGAAGAGTTCAGAAAGTGTCGGCAAAAGAAGAAAATAATTTTAGATTGGATCAAATTTATATTACAGGTGTCCTCACCGAAACTTCTGGATTCTGTGTGTTAGATGAGACAACAGGAATGGGTTTACATGTCTTGTTGGATTGTCTGAAATGGAGTGACCATGGGGGCCCATGCCGTGAAGTTCGGATGCTCTGCCTTCCTTAATGACAAGGGAATCCAAAGGCTTAAAGGAGAAAGGAACGGTAGAGTGGATTCATAATACCTCATCTACTGGCCCAGCTTTGCAAGGAGGAAAACCACAAAACAAAATACCCCACACAGTGGCGAGACGAGTATTAGCATTCTGGGTCCCGATTCCTGAAACAAGCAGAAGGCTTAGGTGTGACTGATGGTGCCTCGTAGATTCCGGGGTCTTTAGGACTGAAATACACAGGCACTAAAATGTTTGTACTTTTTTTTTTTTTGTATTAATTTATATAACAACAACAAAATCTGAGTTTGGGAACAGAGGACTGACTGAGTCACAACGATGGAGAATCACGGTCTTCTCCCAATTCGCAGACCTGAGGCAACTTCTAGACCCAGAGCCCCTTGAGGAAAGAGGACCAGATGCTCTTGAGGAGGACCCTTCAACAGCACCCAAGTGTATACCAATGATTTCCTCCTTTCCTTTTTTTTAAATTAAAATTCAATTAATTAACATATGATGTATTATTTGTTTCAGGAGTACAGGTCTGTGATTCATCAGTCCTATATAATACCCAGGGCTCATTATAACACATATCCTCCCTAATGTCCATCACCCGGTTACCCCATTCCTCCACCCCCCTCCCCTTCAGCAGCCCTCACACTGTTTTCTATGAATAAGAGAAGAGTTTGTCTCCCTCTCTGGTTTCATTTTGTTTCATTTTTTCCTCTCTTCCCCTATGATCCTCTGCCTTGCTTCTTAAATTCCACATATCAGTGAGATATGATAATTGTCTTTCTGTGATTGACTTACTACGCTTAGCGTAATACCTTCTAGTTCCATCCACGTCATTGCAAATGGCAAGATTCCCTTTTTGATGATTGAGTAATTTCCATTGTATGTGTGTGTGTACACATATCACATCTACAAGAGCAACTGAGCCCTGAGAAAAGAGACTTAAATAGGCCTGATGGGATTATTGTTATCTCCTAGCCAATGCTAATCCCCAGAGGCTCCAAATGCCGTCTCTGGTTAGCTCTGGTAGGTATAAGCAAATTTATGGGAAACAGGCGATAGCAGGGCTCACTCCCAGCAGGACCATTCATGGTGAGACTCTTGGACCCCTGCATTCACCCCATAGTGGTTCCCTCAGTGCTTAGTTGTAGCTGAAGTCCTAGCAGATTAGCCACGCTGGCTCCCTGACCTGTGATGTGAATCTCACTATGGTAGGAAGGGTTAAATGGAAGGCTCTGGAACGATCCCTCTATACTGAAATAGTGAAGATGGTTTGTATATATGAAATCATTTAATCCTCACAATAAGCCTGTGATGTAGGACCTATTATCATCCCCATTTACAGAGAAGGAAACTGAGGTGCAGAGTAGTAAAGCAATTTGGCTGAGTTGACAAAGCTAGTAAGCCTGGATTCAAACCCAGGCAAACCCTACAGTCCATATACCAAGTGAAGTCCATACATCTAGTCAACTGAGATGTTTGCTGCAGAGAGAAGGAACAGAAAACAGGTGGCGGAGGAAGGATGTTCTAAACACCGATGGGTGTCTTTGTGAATGTTGTAGAAACGAGGGTTGTTGTGGCTGTTCATGGCAAGAGGAGTACAGTAAAGTGGGTAAGGGCATAGGATTTGAAGTCAGACTGCATGGGTATAGTGCAGAAGACTTTGGGCAAGCTTCTTAACTTCCCTTTGGGTCAATTTCCCCATTCATAAAATGATAGTCCCTACTTAGTAGAGTTTTAATGAAAATTAAATGAGTTCACAGGTAAATAAAGTACCTGGAAGGTAGTGTTTGCTATTATTACCTTCCTTGCCTTGTCATGTATATTTTTATGCAATTAGCTGATTTTGTTCTTCTCTTACTATTTTATCTAGGTTGTCTTAATGATGGTTAACCTTAAAACTTAGTGGAGATGCAACAGGGGGGGTTAAGGGGGTAGGAGAAGAATAAATGAAACAAGATGGGATTGGGAGGGAGAAAAACCATAAGTGACTCTTAATCTCACAAAACAAACTGAGGGTTGCTGGGGGGAGGGGGGTTGGAGGAAGGGGGTGGGGTTATGGACATTGGAGAGGGTATGTGCTAGATGAGTGCTGTGAAGTGTGTAAACCTGGTGATTCACCTACCTGTACCCCAGGGGATAAAAATATATTATATGTTTACAAAAAATAAAAAATTATTAAAAAAAGAAAAAAAAAAAAACTTAGTCCAAAGGTCATAGAATAACAAGATGGGCTTGTTACTAACCTTGAAAAACAATGTCTACCAGTCAGAAATCCTGAACTTAGAGCCAGAGTCAGACACCGCTATGACTTTAGTTCCCTCCTTTTGGAGAGACGGCAAATATGTTCACATTTTTACAAGGAATAATGCGTTATCTCAGGCTATAGAAAACTTAAAGGTAGATTTCTGTGGATGCTTTGCTGAAAAAAGAAATTATGATCATGGTGAATGTTCAGTGATATTCACCTATAGTCATCTAATTTTTTATACTGGCTATGGACCCAAATGTGGATGGTAGGTTTTATTTGTTTGTTTGTTTGTTTTTCAGTGTCCCAAGATTCATTGTTTATGCACCACACCCAGTGCTCCATGCAATCCGTGCCCTCAATATTCACGACCAGGCTCACCCAACCCCCCACCCCCTCCCCTCTAAAACCCTCAGTTTGTTTCTCAGAGTCCACAGTCTCTCATGGTTTTGACGGTAGTATTAAGTGCAGAGTTCATATGGTAATTATTTGTCGAATGACATTCTGATGTGTTTTTTCCAATGCCATCAACCAATTCTCCAGTTCTCAGCAGTCACTGACTGGGTGTTCAACTCAGTTCTGATGCTGCCTACCTGCAGATAAGCATCAGTTCACCCCAGTTAAGGACTCATTCCCACAATACTGTCCCCACTTCCAATGCCAATCAAAAGTCTAGGTTTTCACTTGTGCTTCTGACCAACTAGCTATAAATTAGAGGTTCCCAAAGCTCCTTCCCCAAGTCTAATTTGAACAGCTCGCAGGACTCAGAGAAACATTTGCTTATATTTACCAGCTTATTGTAAAGGATTGAATGGAAGTCAGAGGAAGAGGTACATAGGGCAAGATCTGGAAGGGTCCTGAGCTCAGGAGCTTCTGTCCCTGTGGAAGGGGACAGAAGGTGCACCATTCTTCCAGGACGTAAGTGTGTTCGCCAAGTTCATCAAATCTTGTTGTTCAACAGTTTTCACAGAGCTTAATCTGCAGTGCCCCCTTCTCTCCTTCCTAGAGCTCGGTGGACAGGGCTAAAAGCTCCAGACTTTTAATCACTTGGTCTTTCTGGTGGCCATCCCCGTCCTGAGGATATTTAGGGGTCCCACCCTAGGTAGCCTCATTAACACAAACTGTGGTGTACTCAAAAGAGGCTCCTTATGAATTGAAATAAGACGCTCCTATCACTTAAGAAATTCCAAGTGTTTCAGGAGCTCAGTGCTAGGAACCAGAGATGAAAACCAAAGATATATTTCTTGATATAAATCACAATATCACAGTCATCCATGCCATGAGATTGTAAGTTCCATGAACACCCATTTTCTTGCTCACCAAGGTATCCCCTGGGCTAGTGCATGATTCTACACATGGGATTATATTAATAAATAATGGCATTTGTGACCCATTGGTTCTGAATATACTAATAAGTATTATCTATTGCTGGATAACAAATTACTACAAATTTAGCAGCTTAGAACAACATACATTTATTATCTCCCAGTTTCTGCGGGTCAGGAGTCCAGGCATGGCTTCACTGAGTCCCCTACGCCAGGGTCTCCCCAGAGAGCTATAACCACAGTCTTGGCCAGGGCTGCAGTCCTACCACAAGGTTCGACCGGGGGACAATCTACCCGTAACCTCACATGACTGTTGGCACGAATCAGCTCCTTGTGGGTTGTTGCGCTAAGGGCCCCAGTTTCCTGCCTGCTGTCAGTTGGAGATTAGCCTCGGTTCCTGCCATGTGGCCCTCTCCATAGGGCAGCTCACACTGTAGTCCCTTTCTTCATTAAAGCCAACATGGAAAAGGGTCTGTCCAGAAGAGGGGCATTGCAATCGTATATAACATACTAATATATATGTCATCACATACATGCCATTACCTTTTTGTCAAAGGCAAGTCGTAGGACTCAAGGGCAGAGAATTCTGCAAGAGCACAGGTACAAAGAGGCAGGGATCACTAGGCACCATCTCAGAATCTGTCTGCTTCAAGAATTCGCCAGTAAATACCCTCATCAACTGAGCTAAGTTGTAGCCATTCTCTAGGGAAGACAGGATAGTGAATGTCTGAGAAAGGCCGGAGAGTTCTCATTAGCTCCGCCTTCACTAAGGCCCTGCTGTTGTCAGGTTGCACAGGGAGGCAAAGGTCATCTGAAGATGAAAATATTCACTAATATCAAATTAGTCCACACGCAAACAAACCCCTCTCCTCTTAATGCTCGGATATGTCCATGTACGTCTCATCTTGCCGGAGCTTCCTCTTGCTAATTGTGCGAGTCTACAATGCAAATACCATCAAGCCAATTGCACAGGTGCTCAAAAGAAAATTACTTGAATAAAAAGAAAGAAAGAAAGAAAATTATTTGAGTACCAGAGCCTTAGAAGAGGCTCTTGGGAAAACTGATGAAGCCTTCAAATAATTGTGCAAAACGGATTCTTGTTTTGATCGTGTTGGGCAATTTAAGGATAAAATGTATCCTGTTATCATACCATTTGGGAATAAATAAAATGAAAAAACATTAGCTAAATGGATATTTTTTTCATTTAAGGAAATTGTCTGGTTGCAAAATAACCTGAATAATCTAATCTTATATGGAAGAAAAAAATAATAATACTGTCCCATAATTTTATTTTATTTTTGTTATTTATTCTAAATAAAAAATTATTTATTCTAAATAAATTTTATTATTTATTCTAAATTCTAAATTTTATTATTTATTCTAAATTTTTATTATTTATTCTAAACTACTATTTATTCTAAATTTATTCTAAATTCTAAATAAATTATTCTAAATATATGCTAAAATTATTTTTATTATTTATTCTAAATTCTAAATTATTCTAAATTTATTCTAAATGTGTGATCTTGGCCAAATTACTTAAATTTGTCTCAGTTTACACAGATATATCATGAAGAGGCTGGTAATAATGGTGCCCGTATCACCCACTAGGCCATCGCCTACTTTGACCCTACTAACAAGGCCAATGTCGAGGCAGGTGCCCATTACATTTACAGCTGGGGCGAGATGCCCAGATGTCCCTTTCTGCCTCCAAAAGGCTGGGCCTCAGCAGCATAAACCAGAGTGGCCGAGTAATGAAGGGCAGGGGTGCTTCAAGTGTAGGATAACTTCTTCTCTAACCACTTTTGGAAAAAGTCCATCTACCAGGAATCCACCTACAACAAAGACCAAATCATATACTGGCCCCCGAAAGATTCCAGAGCATATAAGTAACTTTCCAAAGGGCAGCAGATAGCAAGGAGCGGACTCAAAGCCAGCTGTAAGTCACTCCAAAGCCCAATCTGATGCTTTTTTTCCTACACTTCTCTTTGCACAGCCCAGTGGGTTGGAAGATGGGCAGGGAGGACTGGCTGACTGGGGGAAATGCAATAGCACTTGGAAAATAAGGGGTCAGATCAATAGCCAACCCAAGAACATCACTAGCCTTGTTTATCCTTCCCCTCCTCAACAAACCCTTCCATCTCTCAGCTTTCCCCTTTCTCCGCCCCACCTCTCATGTCCCTCCCGTGTGCTGCTTAAGATTTGTGAATGGTACCCTTGAGATCTTAGGGGAAGAGAAACCATCTAAATCCAAAAGCAAATAAGTCAAAATTGAACCATCTTCCAGCTGTTCTGTTTGGATAGAGAGGAAAACCCAAAACTAGGCCCAGGAGTGTTAAAAGTTCATTGTCAAAACACAGTGCCTGCAGGGTTCATTCTTAATAAACCCATGGAATGAGACAGAATCTAAGGGAACTCAGGGGATGGTCACTGCTTGGCAGATCGAGGACACGGACGTAAGTGGCGGAGTCCACACGCAGGCAAACTCAGCGGACTGAGGCGCTGTTTGGACCTCGGAAGGATCAGCAGCACCTTTGGCACGTGGGATTCTGAGCACGAAAATGGCCCTTCTTATCTGCAAGTCAGGGTATCTCTGTTCTTTAGACGTGAAGTAGAGAGTAAACAAGATCCTTGGACCCAGCTTGGAATGGAAAGGAAAATGCAGTGTTTCTATCCTAGTGGTACTGTCTTAGAAAAAAGGCACGCAGAGGACAGGAAGTATTGTTCTCTAGCTGGGGCAGGTACTCTAGCCAGTACAAGCAGGGACTAAAATCACCTCGTGCCACTGTGGAAATATTTTCGTTCAGCTTACCTGAGACTAAGAGACTGTAGATAACACACCAGGTGGTATTTACCTATATCTCACTGACGAAAGTACATCGGGACTTGGACATCCTGGGTAATCTTCCTCTCCTCAGTAAAATGGTGAAAGGGGATTAGAGAATATTTATACCTCAGAAACCCCAGAAAAACAAGGAACAATAAATATCATCCAGGTGGGTCAAATATCTTAGGTTAAAAATCTGATCTACCATAATCCTAATGGGATTTTCAGGATTTCAATGTTTACGGGTAAACACTGTTTACCCCTACAGTTTCAATGTTTAAGGGTAAAAAAGTCTCCAAAACACAGGGGGCACCTGGGTGGCTCAGTTGGTTAAGCCTCTAACTCTTGATTTCAGCTCAGGTCAAGATCTCATGGTCGTGGGATCCAGCCCCACGTAGGCCTGCCCCCTCAGCTGAGGGAGCCTGCTTCTCTCCCTCTCCCACGGCCCCTACCCATGCTTGCGCACACTCACTAAATAAATAAATAGAATCCTAAAAACAACAACAAAAAAAACCCTCTCCAATATAGTTAACAATTTATTACACATGTGTGAAAACTTTCAAAAATATACTTTTGAGGGGCATCTGGCTGGATCAGTTGGTGAAGCGTGTGACCCTTGATCCTGGGGTTGTCAGTTCACGCTTCAGGCTGGGGGGTTGAGACTACTTAAAAATAAAAATCTTCAAAATCAATAAATAAAATCTTTTAAAAATATACGATCTTTACCCTTGAGTCTCTAACGTCTAAAACGTTTGTAAAAACACATCTGTTATATGTATTAGATTATAAATTACATGCATCAGGATATTATGGGAATGAGATATTCTTACTGTCTTTGATCATACTCCCTAGAACCAGAGCTTGAGACAGGGACTCGAATGCACACAGTTTTCCTAAAAGAGCACACTCAGGAGAAAGGGAGCGAGGGAGGACAGGCAAGGAGAAGGAGCTAAGCAAAGGCAGGGTCTCAGCTGGAGATGGACTCCAGAACGGTCCCACGGGGAGCTCTGCAAGTGTAACCTGCATCTCCGAGTTGGTCTCATACTGTGGTAAGGGAGCCAGGCTTTCATACTTCTGTGTCAATTAGCCACCGGCTACTGGTTAGCCCTAGGGATGGGGGTACTTTCCTGGGTGTGATGGTTCCCTTTGGGCTGAGGGCAATTCTGTGAAGAAGGGAGGCAGCCAGGAAAAGTCACCCGGCCAGTGCACCAGCCCCAGCCAGTACGCTCAGGACGACTGCAAAATAAACATGCTTGCCAGGGCTAAGAGTAACCCACTGCCTAGAACCCCACGAGCTGGGGACTTACCACTGTCGGTATGGTACAGATTTCTTGGTGGTCAGTCACTGGTATTAGCTTCCTCCGTGGAAGCCTGTTCAAAATAAACACTTCGGCAGGTTCCAGTCCAAATATAAGAGGAATCTTCATTTTCCCACAGCTACAGACAAAAACAATTCAAAACGGATAAGACTAAATAATGTTAAAAATCAAACAGTAAAAAACTGGAAGAAAATAAAATTAAGTATTTATCATCATTTTCAAAGAAGGGGGTGATTTTTTTTTTTTTAATGCCTGGAAGTAAGGAGGAAAAATATCATAAAGGAAAAGATCAGCAGCTTTTACTGCATAAAAACAGAGAACTTCTATCCATTAGGGAAAAAGAAACAACTCTTCACAGATAAAGTCAAATAGTAAACAACAATTAGGAAAGAATGTTTCTGCAAACTTAAAAAAAATAAAAAGAAATCCTTGACAAATAGAGATCGCTAATTTGGCAAGGGGAGAGCATTTTCACAGCACGCTCCCTGCCAGATTCTGGAATAAAATCCTCCATGAGCAAAAGGGATTGAAAAGGGATTAAAATATCCCTTTTCAAGTGCTCCCTGGGACTAACCTTGTACAAGTTACTTCATTGCTCTGTACCTCAGTTTCTTTATCTGTAATATGGTGATGAGAACAACAACAGGGGGTTAAAACAATAGTAATAATGCCTACTGCTTCTTTTTGTTGTCATTCTTGGGGCTTCAAGAGCCAGGTGGTGTACAAAAAATTGCCCGCGCTTATAAAAAGAGGACATCAAGGGGCGCCTGGCTCAGTGGGTTAAGCCTCTGCCTTCGGCTCAGGTCATGATCTCAGGGTCCTAGGATGGAGCCCCGCATCAGGCTCTCTGCTCAGCCGGAAGCCTGCTTCCTCCTCCCCCCGCCCCACCGCCTGCCTCTCTGCCTGCTTGTGATCTCTCTCTGTCAAAGAAATTAAAAAATAAATAAAGAGGACATCAAGAATTAGAAAGAGAAAAGGGAGCTACCACGGGTGACAGAGTGCAAGCATCGTGGCAATAACTGGAAGTGGGGTTCTGGCGTGGGGGCGTGTATCCACTAGCTGTGTCCATGCCCCCGCATGAAGCCAGAGCTCTAGAATTTAGGGCGGGCAGCTGCCAGGCGACCCTTGACACCACTAGAGAATTCCTCCTTCCCTACTATGGTAGAGACAAAATCTGTTTCCTGTCACGCTCCCTTGTCAGATGTGGTCATGCCACCAAATTCAAGCCTCTAGAGTGCGACAGGAAGTGCCCTGTACCATTCCTGAGGCACTCATCACATCCGGTCGCAGTCTCCTCTCCTTTTCCACAGCTGGAAACTGCACATTTGGAGACTCCACTCAGACCATGCAGATAATATGGGGTCCTCTGACAGGGCAGAGCCACTAGGTGGGGAGAGCTGAGGTCCCAGAGTACCCTGGGGGACAGAGCCACCTACCAGCTGGGAACACAGAGCCTGGATGGTTTCATGAGCAAGAAACAATCTTCCATATTCATGCCCCTAAATGACTGGGACTCCTTACAGTTTGGCCTGCCTTGATACAGTAATGTTGAGCTAAACCTGTTCCTAAATCACACCCGCAGCCTTTCCTGTAGAAACCTCCTGGGCACTGCAGAGCAGCGGCCCTCGCAACAAACGGGAGGAGACAACGTCCACACGTTGAAGGCTATGCATACGATTCCAAGGCACTTGCTGAAAGGGTTGGGCCCCAAATGCTTACCCCTCTTGGCTTATGAAAAAGATGGACAAGCTTTTTCTGTAGAAGGAGAGGTAGTAGGTACCGTACAGGACTTTGCAGACTACAGAGTCTCCCTTGAAACTATTCATCTCTGCCCTTTTGTAGCACAAAGATTGCCTCAGGCAATAACTGAAAAATGGCCCTGACTGTGCTCCAGGAAGTCCTTATTCACAAGGACAGGGAGCCGGGTTATTTGGCTGCAGGCCACAGTTTGCTGATCCCTGGCCTGTAGAGGTCCCTAGAATTTCCACTGTTAGAGAATCATTTGTTTGGCTTATACCGAGCAAAGTTATTAAAACAGAAATGGGCAAATTGTAAAAGGTTCCATTCTTGGGGCGCTTGGGTAGCTCAGGGGGTTAAAGCCTCTGCCTTCAGCTCAGGTCATAATCCCAGGATCCTGGGATCAAGCCCCCCATCAGGCTCTCTGCTCAGCAGGGAGTTTGCTTCCCCCTCTCTGCCTGCCTCTCTGCCTACTTCTGATCTCTGTCTGTTAAATAAATAAATAAAATCTTTAAAAAAAAAAAAAAAAAGGTCCCATTCTTTGCATTTTAAGGACAGCCTTATGTTGCACCTGCTTTTCTTTCTTTCTTCTTTTTTAAGATTTTTATTTATTTGACAGAGAGAGAGAGCGTGCACGTGCATGAGAGAGTACAAGCAGGGGGAGGGGGGAGGGAGAAGCAGGCTCCTTCTTGAGCAGGGAGCCTATTGTGGGGCTCAATCCCAGGATGCTGGGATCATGACTTGAGCCGAAGGCAGACGTTTAACTGACTGAGCCACTCGGGTGCCCCTGCACCTGATTTTCTTATGTTGACATTCCTGATCAAGAGCCTAAAGCTAAACTTTTTTTTAAATGATTGGCATATTTAATTAATCATTAACTCTTTCACTGCCTAGCTTAAAGCTTTTCTTTTTTTTTTTTTTCCCAATTTATTTATTTTCAGAAAAACAGTATTCATTATTTTTTCACCACACCCAGTGCTTCATGCAAGCCGTGCCCTCTATAATACCCACCACCTGGTACCCCAACCTCCCACCCCCCCGCCACTTCAAACCCCTCAGATTGTTTTTCAGAGTCCATAGTCTCTCATGGTTCATCTCCCCTTCCAATTTACCCAAAAGCACATACCCTCCCCAGCTTAAAGCTTTTCAAAATAGATTAGCATCAAGAGGACAACTGTTGGAAACATACCAACTTTACTTAAGATATTTCTAGAGAGGGGCACCTGGGGGCCTCAGTTGTTAGGTCTTTGGTTCAAGTCATGATCTTGGTGTCCTGGGCTCCAGCCCCGCATCAGGGTCCCTGCTCAGTAGGGGGCCTGCTTCTTCCTCTCCTGCTCCCTCTGCTTGTGTTCCCTCTCTCAATGTCTCTCTCCCTCTGACAAATAAATAAATAAAATCTTTAAAAAAAAAATGACATTTCTAGAGAAAGTCATGATTGATTGATCGATTGAACACCATGGTCCAGATGCTGATCTACATGCTTTAAATACATGATATCCAATCATCACAGAAACACCCAAGGCACCTTACAGAGGTGGAAATTGAGACTTACGAGAGGTAAGCAGTCTGTGTAAGATCACAAGTCTAGATATGTCTAGATTCAAAGCCTCTATGCTCACCTCACAGCCTCCTGGTTCAGAAACTAAAGGGCATGGGCAGAGATTTTGATGGAAAACTAGAGGCTGGGGGCTCAGTCAGTTAAGCGTCTGCCTTTCATCTCAGGTCATGATCCCCAGATCAAGCCCTGCGTCGGGCTCCTGCTTCTCCCTCTCAGCGCTGATCCCCCTGTTGGTGCTCTCTCTCTCTTTCAAATAAATAATCAAAATCTTTTTTAAAAAAACAAAAAAAAAGAAAAGAAAAAGAAAACTTGAGCCTGGCCAGGAGAGGAGACTGCTTGGTTCTACACCTTGAGGGCTAGGTTTCTGTGGTTGAGAGCATCAGGTAGCAGAGGTCGGGCCACTGCGTGTCCTGAAAGGATCATACCATGAACCGCTGGCTGAATAGTCCAAATGTGAACTGTTTTACTACAATGGGTAGCCGGCAAAGAGCAGAAACGAGATTATTACACTTACTGAGCACTTACTATGTGTCAAGCAACATTCCAGATACTTTACATGGATTTACATGGATTCAACTGTGCAGGCTGCATGAGACCCCTTTGAAGTAAGTACTATTATCATCTCCATTTGAAGGCTCAGGAACCGAGGAACAGAGAGACCAAGTAACTTCTCCAAGCTTTAGAGGTGGCAGAGCCAATGTTAACGCCAGGCCCCAAAGCTCGTATCTTCATCCCCTTACTACAGTGCTCCCGGAAACAGGAAAAATAACATTCCATGTCCTGTAACTCTTCTCTCACTGCCTCCCTCCCTTCTTTCCTTCCTTCTTTTTGAGAGAGACAGGGAGAGCAAGTGGGGGGAGGGGCGGGCTCCTAAGCAGACTCCACGACCGGCATGGAGCCTGTCTCGGGACTTGATTCCATGACCCTGAGATCATGACCTGAGCCGAAATTCGGATTCCGACCCTTACCTGACTGAGCCACCCACGCACCCCCATAATTATTCTTATCACTGTCCTGCGTGCAGGTGCCCACTCCTACCTAGAATTGGTCTGGAGTCTTCATCACACTTGGGCAAATCTCGTTCTCATTTTTATGTCTCACAGACACAGAGGGCTAGGGGATGTTAAGTCAGAGGGACCATGTCAAGAGCCAGTCTTGGAAATGAATGCTGCCTCTTTAAAGTACTGGCTTAGGAATTACTTAATGCGAGTCCATTTTCTCAGCCAAAGAATAGGTTCCCATCAGTATATTAAGGTAATGCCATAAGCCCTATGATACCTAGTAGGTAAGCAGGTAATACCTAACAGATAATACTTATTACAGCGACGCCTACCACCATGCCTGGAGCACAGGTACATGTTGCTCATGTGTCCGTGTCCTGCCCTCCTCCAGGATTCTAGTCCTGCACTCTGCCTACCCCAACATGAGCAGGAATAGCTGTGTTGCATTCATTCTGCTGGGGGGATCTGAGCTGTCAGAGGTCCGCACTCTCCTTTCTTTTGTTACAAATTGTATCCTCTAGTGTCTGCCCCTCTTCTGAGAATCTCTGAGGACTTGGCTGGCTCCAGGGAGACAACAAGTACCATTTTCACTTGGCTAAGAGGAAAGCTGTGACACAATACAAGATCAACAGCTTTTCCAGAAAAATTCGAGAGAAATTCCACATTTTCTTCCTTTCCCATAGTCCTTCCCAGTCTTTGAACTGCTCTCCCTGGAAACCAGGTAGAAGCAGCTGGCAGTCAGGAAGCCCTGCACGGTCCACAGTGTCAAGCAGGAGCTGGCTGCACCCAGATTCTCAGTCATCGCTCTTCTGAAACCCCCTCAGACTGCTCTCCTGAGGGACAGCAGTTTTAGGGCAGGAGTCCATTTTATTCTGAAACAACTGCCAAGCATGAGGAGTACCCAGCCCGTGGCGCTGGACAGGAGTGAGTGACGTGCTGCTTCTGATTTACGTCTGTCCGTCCCTTTGAGAAAATGTTCATTGCTAGGTGATGTTAACCTCTTGTATCAGCCTCTATTTTTAGCCTCTGAGGGAGTGATGAATCAGGCTATAATCTGACAGTATGCATACAGGCACACTTAGGGCAAATTAAATTATGGTGCCTCAGACCTCATCACATTTCTAAAGAATAGAGCCAAAATGCATTATAGCTTACATTTTTTTCTAAAGGACCTATTATACATCATAATGTCAAATATGGCTCAAGTTTCCTCCAATTTTATTTTTATTTACTGATTTATATTTTTATTAGATTTATTTGTTTATGGGAGAGAGAGAGAGCGAGCAAAGGGTAGAGATAGAGGGACAAAAAGAATCCCAAGCAGACTTCCCACTGAGTGAGGAGCCCACGCCAGGCTCCATATCAGGACCCCAAGATCATGACCTGACCTGAAATCAAGAGTCAGATGTTTAACCTACTGAGCCACCCAGGTGCCCCAAGTTTCCTCCAATTTTCATCAAGCCTCACATGCCCATGCAGCTTATACTAAAAGCCAGAGATAGACATTATTTCTCTTGGATATTATGCGGTGAGCTCAGACTCTTCTGGTGGAAACAATATTCTCAATCACCTACTCTATGACAGGTACTGTCTTGGCACCAGGGAGACAACAGTGAACAAAAGCAAGACATAATTCTTACCTTTATGGAATCAGTTTAGTGAGGAGATTGATGTTAACCACATAATCAAAAAAATAAATGATAAGGGTTTGAGTGTTAAATTATATTATTTGGTCTCTGATTCAATAGGTCTCCAACCATCTCTTAGCTCTGCTGTCTTCTACTTGGCTTCCTCTTCCAGCCTCCTCTCCCTATGTGACTAAGATGACCACTTGCAGTGCCTGACTACTGTGGTGCTAATAAGTGATGATCCTAGAGGAACGACTGTCCCTAAAACTCCAGCAAAGTTCCAGGGAAGATGCTGATTGGCTTGGCTGAGATCACATGCTCATTCCTACACTCCTGTGGAGACTGAGAAAGGAATAATCTGATTGGCCAGTCCAGGTCACATGTGTACTCACTAGGCGAGGAAGGAAGGGGCAGTGTCAGTCTCTCCATAGGTCAGGGACCCTATGGCAGAGCAGGATTCCTGAGGCATAGGAGAAGGTGGTTTCCTCCATGAAAGAATGATGGGCTAATCAATGTTTGTCTGCCAAAATGTCAGAGGGGTGACATTTAAAGTCAGTCGGGTAAAAGAAGAGAAGTAGCATTGTAAGTTATCCTTTTTCTGTGTTCCATCTGGCTCCTCTGGGGGCCAGAGACTGAGGCATACAACATGTTGGAGAGGGAGGTTTTCAGAACCACACAGGCATGGACTCCAGTCCTGCCTCCCTCATGTCTTAGTGGCTCTGCGGCCTTAGACAAGTCATCTACCCTCTGTAAGACAGTTCCTCCACTGGTAGCATAGGGATAATAATTCCACCTCTTTGGGGCTGTTGGGGAGATAAGATGAAAACAAAGGAGTGCAGTGCTGGGAGAACTGCAGGTGCTTGGTGGATGTGGGTATTTAGAAATCTCCCCAGGGGATCGTGTTATATAACAAATATTGTAGATGGGCTCCTAACCTGTGGGGTGGAGGGAAGGATGGTGTTTGGAGACAAAAGGAAGAAAAAATATATAAACAAATTAATAAGCATAGTCATATTCTGAAAAGCGTTCTGATGGAAATAAACAAGAAAACCACCAACAAAAAATCAGATAATGAGTGGAAGCCTCCTTTAGATAGGATAGACCACGATGGACTCCCTGAGATGGTGACAGGTGAACTGAGTACTGAAGGCAGAGAGATTATTAGACAAAAAGCATGGGAGAGGGTTCTAGATAGAGAAAACAGCAAGGGCAAAGGCCCTGAGGCAGGAAAGGGATGGGCATGTTCAAGGAACAGAGGGAAGACTAGTGGTTGGAATGGTGAGATTAAATAGTAAATAGGAAACAGATCAGAAAAGGGCTTCCAAGCCTTAGTAAGAGAGTAAGAGTGTCAAGTTCCATGCTCAGTAATATACCTGGTTAAAATTCTTGTAAGATCAATAGAATTATCAGGTATAGAATACAATGGAAAAGGGCATGTGAAGGGAGACCAGCTAGGAGACCATTGCTGTCTGTGATAGACAGCGGGGATGTAGCTTAAGGCAGTGGAAGTGGAGACCAGAGAAATGCATGGATTAGAGATATGTTTTGGTTGTAGGATCAGGAAGTCCCTGGGATGAATTTGTTATGTGGAAGAGGAGGGAAAGGAGGAATTAAAGATAAATCTTGATTCTGAGGTTTGAGCAACCACTTGGGTGAATGTGGGACCATTTACTGAGATGGAGAAGCCTTGTGAAGAAACAGGTTTGAGATATTGAGTTTGAGGTGCCTACAGGGACCAGGTGGCAGGGGATTAGGCAGTCATATGATCAAGGCTGGGTCTCAAGGGAGAGGCCAGGGCTGGGGTACAAAGTGTAAATCATGGGACTAGAGGAGATCATCAGGAAAGATGGGACATAAGAGAAGGGGGAAAGCCCCACCCTTGAGGCTCTCCTGCATGAGACTTGAGACTCGCAGAGGAAGAATTAGCTAGGAAGAGAAGCCATGACCCAGGAGGGGAATGAGAAGAGTCGAGGTGATAGAGAGCAAGGGAGAAAAATATTTCAAAAGAAGGAAGTGGTCAGCTCTGAGAAGAGCTATGAGAGATTAGTAAAATGAGGACAAGAACATGAGCTCTACATTTAAGAGAAAGAAAAAAAAAAAAATCTACCATTTACAGCAGTGCCCGCAGACTGATCTCTTTCTAAAACAGATCTGATAATGTTACTCCCTTCATTACAAAATTCAGTGGCTCACCACCAACTCCTTAACAAGGCATACTGGCCTGCTTCTTTCCAGCTTGGCCTCCATCTGCTCTCATTCCCCACTCCTTTGCCCGGGCTTCTTCTGAACAGCAACCATGGCTGGTCCTGTCTCTCTTAGCAACACTGCTCTCCGGGTCTGTGCAGTTTCTCGGACCTGCACTGCCCTTCTTCTGATGGATGCTGCGCCCTGGCCCAGCCCTGATTCTACCTCCAGACCATGTGGTTTGAGCCATTCTCTAGGATCTCACAAATCCCCTGCTTGGATCTCTAATACAGCACTCCTCAGGTTGCATTAGAATTGCTTCCCACCTGAAGCACCTGGGTGGTCTAATTGGTTCAGCATCTACCTTTGGCTCAGGTCATCATCCCAGGATCCTGGGATGGAGTCCCACACTGGGCTACCTGCTCAGTGGGGAGTCTGTTTCTCCCTTTGCCCCTCCCCTCCCCCTGTTCCTCCCCTCCCCTTGTGTGGGTGTGCACACATTCGCTCTCTCTCAAATAAATAAAATCTTTAAAATTAAAAAAAAGAAAAGAATTTTTTCTTGATTGGTCTCACCCATTAGACTATGAATTTCTTTATAGTTGGGACTCTGTTTTGTGCCTCCTTAGTGCCCAACACAATACCTAATCTACAGGAGACGCTTACTAGGTATTTGTTGAATAAATTTCCTAAAAACTAATATTTCAAATAGAAGTTCTAACAGTTCTTAAAGGAAAAGCAAAGTTAAAATGTATCTTTTGAACCTGAATATACATACAAATCCCCTCACTCAAAAAATCATCTTAAAAGGTACCAAGTGCTCCTGGTTGTGGGCTGAATTATATCCCTCGCCCCTAAACCCCCAAATATGTTGAAGTCCTAGCTCCCAATACCTCAGAACAGGACCTTCTTTGGAAATGTGTCTTTATAGAGGTAATCAAGTTAAAATGAGGCCCATAGGGTGAGTCCTGATCCAATATAACTGGAGTCCTTATAAAAAGAAAAACTTTGGACAGAGACTGATACCCACAGAGAGAAGCCATGTGAAGATGGAGTACCCATAAGCCTAGGACTGCCCGAGGCCGCGAGAAGCTAGGCGAGACTTGGAATGGTTCCTTCCCCAGCACCTTCAGAGGGAGCGGGGCCTTGCTGACATCTTGATTTAGAACTTCTGGCCTCCAGAACCATGAAACAACAGATTACTGTTGTTTCAAGCCACCCAGTTTGGGGTATTTTGTTATGGCACCCCGGGAAATTAATATACTCCCCAACATGGAGAGAGCCCAAATTTGCTTTGTCACTTTGGCATCCATAAACTTATCTCTTTATGCTAAAGAGTTGAAGAATGGAAAAAATCAGGAGGAAAATAAAACAAACCAAAGAGCACTCTCCTCAATTTTGCTAACAGGGAATTGAAGAGAATCACCAAAGACTTCCTTTAATCAGGTTTAAATTAATCTACAAATTGTATTGATATTAAATTAACTCGATGCACTTTGATAATAATAATATACTCTAAAGAGTGGAAACTGATTGTATTAATTTGAATGTCATATTTTATTCAGTAAAAGAAAAGTCAAGTATTTTCTTCTGCTCATTTTATAAACTCAGATGCATCTCATTATTAAATAAAATAGTGTATTAATTAAAAAGTTATGGGGCTGCCTGGCTGGCTGAGTCAGTGGAGAATGCAAGTCCTGATCTTGGGGTTGTGAGTTGGAGCCCCATGTTGGGTGTAGAGATTACTTAAAAATAAAATCTTCAAGGGCGCCTGGGTGGCTCAGTGGGTTAAGCCACTGCCTTCGGCTCAGGTCACGATCTCAGGGTCCTGGGATCGAGTCCCACATCGGGCTCTCTGCTCAGCAGGGAGCCTGCTTCCCTCTCTCTCTCTCTGCCTGCCTCTCTGCCTACTTGTGATCTCTGTCAAATAAATAAATAAAATCTTTAAAAAAAATAAATAAAATCTTCAAAAAAGTAAAAATAAACATTAAAAATAAAAAGTTATTTATAAAACTGTAAAGGTATGGATTGAAACAGAGAGACGGTGTGATGATTAAGTTTGTATCAACTTGGGGCACCTGGGCGACTCAGTGGGTTAAGTGGCTGACTCTTGAGTTCAGCTCAGGTCATGATTTCAGGATCCATGTTGGGCTCCATGCTCAGAGGGGAGTCTGCTTAAGATTCTCACTTTTCCTCTCCCTCTGCCCCTTCCCCCTGCTCTATCTCTCTAATAAATAAATAAATAAAACTTAAAAGAAAAATATTGGGGGCGCCTGGGTGGCTCAGTGAGTTAAGCCGCTGCCTTCGGCTCAGGTCATGATCTCAGGGTCCTGGGATCGAGCCCCACATCGGGCTCTCTGCTCAGCAGGGAGCCTGCTTCCTCCTCTCTCTCTGCCTGCCTCTCTGCCTACTTGTGATCTCTCTCTGTCAAATAAATAAATAAAATCTTTAAAAAAAAAAAAAAGAAAAGAAAAGAAAAATGTTGTGTCAACTTGGCTGAGCTAAAGGATGCCCAGGTAGCTGGCGAAGCGTCATTTCCGGGTATGTCTGTGAAGGTGCTTCTGGAAGAGATCAGTGCTTGAATTGGTAGATGGTGGGCATCATCCAATCTGCTGAGGGCCTAAGTGAAACAAAAAGGCAGAGGAAGGGCAGATTTGCTTTTTACATGAGCTGGGACGTCCTTCTCCTCCTATCCCAGGGCATTGCTCTTCCTGGTGCTTAGGCCTTTGAACTCAGACCACTGGCTTTCTTGGTTCTCCAGCTTAACGACAAGCTTCTTGTTGGGACTTTTCAGCCTCCCTAACTGCAAAAACCAATTCCAACAATAAATCTGTTATATATGTCTTTATATATATCCCATTTCTTTCTGTGTCTCTGGAGAACTCTGACTAATACATATGGGGAGGTGAAAATTTCCAGAATCCATGGGGAGATGGCAGAGAAATGACCACCGACTGATTTGAATAGAGAAGAAAAAAGAAAGGAAGTTCATACTTTGGGGAGGCATTACTCAATCGAACCAAGAAAACAAGCCACTGCGAGGGTTTACATAGAGGGATGTAATGCAGGGAACGGAGTACACAGACCGGGAGAGCCAAGCACCAAACAGGACAATGAGGCACACCTGAAATGAACAACCAAAGGAGCCACTGCTGTCTCAGGCTGGAGCAGGTTTCTCAGTCTGACCACTACTGACATTTTGGGGGTAGATCGTCCTGCTGTGGGGGGCTGCCCTGCGCCTCATAGGATGTTTAGCCTTGATCTCTGGCCTTTATCCACTGGATGCTCAAAGCACCACCCATGCAAGTCGTAACAACCAAAAAGGGTTCCGGACATTGCTAACTGTCCCTTGAGTCGTGGGGAGGGAGGAGCAAGAGAGGAGGGCTAGACAGAAATGTTCCTGGTTGAGAAACGCTGAGCTAAAGGGACGAAAGGACAAGGTGATATTACCAGAAGCCAGGGTCATCCAGGGTCACCCAGGAAAAGTGGGAACCATGAGGCAGAGGGGTCTTTCCAGTGGGACTTAGAGGAAGAAGAGGCCCCAAGCAGAAAGGGAAAGGGAGGAATACATTGGTTTCTCTCTTGCCCCTCGACCTCCTTCAGGCTGGTGTCGCCCTCCTGACACCCAGAGCAAACCAAAAGCAGGGAATGGTCCTGAGAATGTAGACCCCAGAGCAGTACAAGGATCACCTTAAAACTCTCATTCTAAATGAGGACAACAGTTTAAATCTGAGGTCGAACTTTGAGACCGGCGCCCGTTCCAGCTGATCGCTGCACAGCCCAGAGGAAGGTGAGTGTGACACCAAAGCAGTCCCTCACCTGTACAGGTACCTCCTAAGGCCCTGAAAGGGTCCTAAGAAGGTGTTCAACACAGTCCCGTGTTTTAGTAAAATTTGCATCACGCTTCCCATCACGTTGGGTGGAATGGAGAAGGTGGGACTGTTTTGAAGATCTGGTTAAAGGAAAGTTGAGGTGGGTATCAGCTCTACCCTTGGACCTGAGCAATAGGGGCTCCTGTTCTGGGCCCAGACTTTAGAGCAGCTCACTCTGGCTCTCCTCCTGCTGCACCCTGCCCTTGAGATGAAAAGTCTATAGGGCCAAAGGGATATGCCCACCCAGAATTTATGCCCTCCCAGTCTTGCCCAAACTTTGAGTTCCTAGGACCCTAGAATTCCCTGCCCAAATGGTCCTGGGCCTGCTTCCAGGATCTACATGGGCCTCTCCCCTCAGTCCAGCCTTCTGAGAGTGGACTCTGCTGTAGAAGTGCACACCTCTGGGTCCCAGACAGGGCTGGTTGCTGGAGGTTATGGGTATAGCTTGGATGTGTGGACCAGAACGTCTGCAGATGATTGTGTGAGGCTTCTCATGGTACAGAATGGAGTTAGGAATGGGAACAGATGGGGGTCATAAACAAGCAATAAAATCAATAGAAGCCATTCTGACACTGAGAGGCACATTATAAGCCAAAATAATAAATTATTTCAAATTATACCAAAGTAGGAATTCATTAAGAGGAAGAAATACATTTTGGATAGAAGTAAAGAATAGGCTTTTATATTGTTTGATAATCTATTCTTGATCTAACATGAAATACTGACATCATAAGCTACCAGCACAATGGGGTTACCATAAACAACTGTTAATGAGAGCCATCAGTTCAAAAAGTATCTAAGTTTAGTTCCTGTGCAAGAAAACTTGACATGTACATGAAGTCTTACAGCTCATATATGAAAGAAACTTGATACAGGGTTTCCCAAATTTGACAACAATTTTAAAAATTTACATGACTTACCAATAACCAGTTTTGAAGCTGAAAAGCCTTTAATATAACAGCAATAAAAAAATATTCAGTTATGCTAAAGGAAAAACCAATTTATCTTTCAATAGAAGATGCTATTATGAAATCATTGTCATGCAAAGAAGTGTATACAGGGTACCTGGGTACCAGGGGTATGGGCCCCTCAGTCAGTTGAGCAGCTGACTCTTGCTTTTGGCTTGGGTCATGACCTCATGGGTCATGAGATGGAGCCCAGCACCAGGCTCCACCATCAGCGGGAAGCTGGCTTCAAGGGTCTCTCCCTCTGTCCCTCCCCACTTTCTCTCCCCCGCTTCTCAAATAAATAAATAAATCTTAAAAAAAAAAAAAAAGAAGCGTATACAGGTATGTCACCAAAAAATATAGAGATAAAGGTATTAGAGAGCTATATTAAGCTGTCAAATAATAAAGATTATTTTTCTAGATTTTTGTGGTATTTGTGACCTTTTCAAATTTTGTGATTTGCTATAATTTCTCTCCTCATTTTAAAGATTTTATTTATTTATTTATTTATTTGACAGAGATCACAAGTAGGCAGAGAGGCAGGCAGAGAGCGAGAGGAGGAAGCAGGCTCCCTGCCAAGCAGGGAGCCCGGTGTAGGACTCAATCCCAGGACCCTGGGATCATGACCTGAGCCGAAGGCAGAGGCTTAACCTACTGAGCCACCCAGGAGCCCCTCTCTCCTCATTTTAAATATTATTTAACTTCATACTTTTTTTTTTTCCCCAGAGAAGGAGAGAGAGGTTGGAGGGGGGAGAGGAAGAGGAAGAGAATCTTAAGCAGGTTCCACACCCAGTGCGGAGCTCCACATGGGGCTCCACCCCACAGCCCTGGGATCGTCACCTGAACTGAAATCAAGAGTCAGACCTTTAACTGACTGAGCCACCCAGGAGCTCCCCATACTTGATTTTATATTCATAATTTTCCATTCTCTTCCCTAAGGAAGGAACCCACAAATCCCCAAATTGTATACGTTTAGTGTCCACAAAATCTGGATCTTTCCCTGGCATTATTTATTATGAGGTGTTTGTGTGTGGAGGGGTGAAGTGAATGTGTGGTCAAGAAATGACCTTGACCTCGACCTCGGTGCTTTGGAGTCAAAGACAGTTTGGGATAAAGAGGAATGATAGCTTTATTGTTTGCCATGCAAGGGAGGCGACAACAGGCTAAGGCCTTCAAACACTGCAAGCCTGCCCAGAGGAAGGGGCTGGAGGGGGGCTACTTATTTATTTATTTGAGAGAGAGTGAAAGAGAGAGTGCAGGCAGAGGGGGGAGGGGCAGTGCCAGAGACAAGAGCGAGAATCCCAAGCAAACACCCCACTCAGCATGGAACCTTCCACAGGGCTGATCTCATAACCCTGAGATCAGAACCTAAGCCAAAATCAAGAGTCCAAGCCTCAGGCACAGACCCCCAGGTGCCCCAAGGCTGGGAGTGAGGGGATGGTTTAAAGGGAAATACAGGATCTAGCCAGTTTGAGAGGAATTGTGTAAGTGCTGTCAGCCTCCTTATTTGTTCTCAGGCTGGTAGTGGTCCTCCCCACCCCGGCCAAAAAAAAAAAAAAAAAAAAAAAGGCTAAAGGGGAGAGGGGAGTTTTGCAGAAAAGAGAGAAAAGTTCCCTTTAAAATTGAGCTTTGCTGAAGCATCAGTGTGGCCATTTGGACTTTTGTTCCACATCGTTTTTGTAAGACGTTTCCAGAGCAGGTTATGTCTGGGGAAATGGATAGAAAATTTTCTGAGTGGGCAGCTCATCCTGACCCTGAGATGTCAAGATGTACTACTGTAAGGTAAATGACTCAGCAGCAGGACTTCCTGGTGGCAGCTGATGCCAGAGGGAGAACTGGGCAAGGGGCAGATGACTGTTTAGCCTGACTCCACAGATTCTCACACAGTAGAGAGCAAAGAAAGACAATGCTTAAAACACTAAGCCAAAAAACTGACCAGCGGTTGGTCTAGCAGAAGCGCCATCAATCCTGACAAGGAGCTGATATCTGCTTGGGAACCCCGAGGACAATCCCTGAAGGAGACAAAGCAGGAGTGGGTGTGAAGCCAGCAGGAGCCCCAGCACACTGGTTTCGTTTGCAGACTATAGGCGGCAATGCCAAGACCATTCTTCTCCTTGAACCAAGCGCAGGGATTAATTCTTACTACGTAATTTATTATTTCTTTTATTTTAATTTTATATATATATTTTTTAACATTTATTTATTTATTTATTTATTTATTTATTTATTTGAGAGAGGGTGTAAGAGAGAGCACAAGAGGGGAGAAGGTCAGAGGGAGAAGCAGACTCCCCATGTTGCTGGGAGCCCCATGCAGGACTCCATCCCTGGACTCTGGAATCATGACCTGAGTCAAAGGCAGTCGCTTAAACAACGGAGACACCCAGGTGCCCTATTATTTCTTTTAAAGTGAAAACATTTCACCCTGAAGGGTGTTCGGTTTCTGAGCGCTCACATTTCCTCAAAAATAGTTATCAGGATTTGTGGATGTGATTTCCACCTGAATTGCTATAGTCTGGGGACTGGGAAAAGATGTGCCGCCCTGAGCAATGGTGCCCGTCCATCTCCCAGGCAGGTTCTTTGCACGCGCAAAAACTTTGTGGGGCAATAAAGTCGGCTGAACACAGGATTTTATCTCTCCTCCCTTGTGAAATCCCAATAACAGCACTGTAAAAGAATAAAATAGGTCTGAATCTACAAGGACAGAAGGAATGAGCGAGAAGATGACAGCCGGCTAAAGACTCAGCAGCATGTGGAAGTTGTAGCCTTGAGAAGCGGGGATCAGCAGGGGAGAGAGCTGGGTCTGAGAGCCCAGCTCTGCTCCTGTCACTTTAGAGCAGAGCAGACAGCGTCCACGAGTTAATTTTGAATGTCTCTATGATGGGAGTATTTTCTTTTATAAAGCGGATCGCTTAAGTCACTCGGAAGCAGTCGGTTGTTACCCCAGATCCACTTCCTGCCCGAGAAGTTTCCTTCTGGAGAGACTGGGCTTGGGAGCCAGAGCACAAGCGGAGGGAAAGGAGAAGCAGCTCTCTCTGGGACACAGAGGCTGAAGGAAGGGCAGAGCGGTTTCCTCAGGCGGAAACTGGGGGAATAGTAATAACAGCTCATAAATACACTCTGGACCAAGCAGTGTCTGAAGCACTTTATTCACACTATCTCAATTAATTCTCATAACAAGCACATGCTGGCTAGACCTGTATCAAGTTACTTTACATATAAAAACCCGAGACGCTGAGTTTAAGGACATTCCCCAAGATCACCTAGTTAGTAAGTGGCAGAGCTAGAGAAGAACACAGTCTGGCCTTACTGAGAAGGAGACATGGATCCCAAGTGGCAAAACCATTGCTGGTCTACTACAGAGAGAGCCATGATTTGTGTTCCAAAGTTTTCATTAAATTGTGTTGGCTGTATGTAGCGTCATTGTATGTCCAATGGTTACAATTTGGGACAAGAAAGTGATATATTGCCAAGCTTGTCCCTTCTCAGCAGCAGACTTTGGGATCTCACAGGAGACTTTGGGATCCTTGTACGTCTACAGCACAGACCATGAGGGAAGGAACCCACAGACTAGACACCCCTCTGCAAATGCTCTACCACTTCTCCAATCACTAGTAAGACCTCATTGACAGAAGGGAGTGGGACCCCAGACAGACCTGTCCCTGAGCTGTGATATTAACTGAAACTTGGCACTGATCATATGCTGTATTGGATACCCATATAAGAAGTAGTTTATAATCACAAGACAGAAAGTTATCCCATTAAAAACAGGACCAATATACTAAGGCATTTGTGGGGCTCAAATGCCATTACAAATGGATTTTGTTCGGAAATCAGGATTTCTACAGTGCCGAAAGACTGTGCTGTGGTTTCGAGGAGAAACTCATGAATAAAGTTTGGCTCAGATAGGTCTATAAAAGGGATGAATCTTTTTTTTTTTTTTAAAGATTTTATTTATTTCTTTGACAGACACAGATCACAGTAGGCAGAGAGGCAAGCAGAGAGAGAGGGGGAAGCAGGCTCCCTGCCAAGCAGAGAGCCCGATGCGGGGCTCGATCCCAGGACCCTGAGATCATGACCTGAGCCGAAGGCAGAGGCTTTAACCCACTGAGCCACCCAGGCCCCCAAAGGGATGAATCTTTATTAGTCATGGATGGGAGTTGGTGTGTGATCAACAGTCCACATGTTCTCTTGGTAGAAATCATGTCTGTTTGTGCTTAAGCTAGATTCATATTGTAAATTTATCATTCTAAAATGACCTTTGTAGCTGGGGGAAAAGAGGGAGGAACCCCATTGGGACACTTGAATGAGCCACCAGAGACCTGAGCAGATGGAAGGAGCAAATCGTATCAACCAGGAAGGGTGCTGAGCAAAGCATTTGCCTTAGGGTAGGTCAATCACTTCAGGTCGGTAAGAGGACTGTGAACTCACTGTGTTCCTTAGACAAGGAAAGCTTATTGGGTGCGTCTGTAAGAGTCATGAACCAGAAAAGGACCCATGTAGTCACTGGGCGGCCATGTGAGTACTACAGGAGCTAGGTTCAGACCTTGACTTAGAACAGTGATACCAGAAACATGAGGTACACAGTCAGTCTCCACTCCATGCTCACGACAGACGTCACTAAGTGTTCCTCATACATTTTCTTGCTGAAGCCAGAGGCAGTCTCAGAATCTTTTTTCTCGGCGCAGATCTCAGAGAATGACTCTTGATGGCTCAGAGTTTACCCACAAGATTAAACCTATTTGCTGGGACGCCTGAGTGCCTCAGTCAATTAAGTGTCTGAGTTTGGCTCAGATCATGATCCCAGGGTCCTGGGATCAAGTCCAGCATTGGGCTCCTTGCTCGGCAAGGAGCCTCCTTCTCCCTCTGCCTGCCTCTCCCCCTGCTTGTGTTCTCTCTCTGACAAATAAATAAATAAAACATTAAAAAAAGAAAAAAAACAGAAACAAAAGAAAAAACCAATTTGCTATCCCTGGTTTAGAACAAGAGGTAAAGGAACCAAACTTTAGTTTGGGTAGAATCTGCATTAATATCTATCTTGACAAAGCACTCGAGAGGCACATTGAGAGGAACAGAGAGATCTGGATATGAAAAGAAGGGAGGACTTCTGGGGTCTGAAGCCAAGACAGCATCCATGAATTAGCAAGACATGATAAAGAACTTCAGCAAAGGGGTGCCTGGGTGGCTCAGTGGGTTAAAACCTCTGCCTTCGGCTCAGGTCATGATCCCCGGGTCCTGGAATCGAGCCCCATATCGGACTTTCTGCTCGGCAGGGAGCCTGCTTCCTCCTCTGTCTCTCTCTCTGCCTGCCTCCCTGCCTACTTGTGATCTCTGTCTGTCAAATAAATAAATAAATAAATAAATAAAATCGTAAAAAAAAAAAGAACTTCAGCAAATACTTCCTCATGTCTCTGTGGTCTCAGTTGGGTCATGCACCCATCCTGAACCAATCACTGTAGTCCAATGTGTGGGCTTTACTGACAAGTTCAAGTTAATCAGAGCCCACCTGTGGAGCCAGGGGCATTCCTGCCCAAACTACATAACTATGTGGGAGAGAGGAGGCTCCTGAGAGGTACCAGGGTCCTCTCACCTTGAAGGAAGAGCCTTAATGCTGAGGAATGAACAGCGAGTGTTATTTACAGTGGGGGAGTATTTCCAAGGGCCAGAGTTGAGAGCTGCCTTAAGACAGATGAGGTATCTAGAAAGCAGGTGCAAAGCGGCCAGACAACCAACGTAAGCACGTGTGGGGATGAGGTAGGAAGTGCTTTCCTTCTTCCTCTAAGGAGACCCAGAAATCCATACCCGCTGCAAAAGTGAGGAAGCAAGTTTAGGTTGCAACTTAAGATGTCCCCAGAACTAGCAAAGGCAGGAGCTTGAATTATCCTGAGCCAATCAGTTTCAGACAATTATCTAATGTCATCCAAGGGAGAAACCCTGGAACCAGCCAGCAACTAGGTCCTTCAGCAAGTGCCTTCCACAACCTGGGAAACACCCTATGCTTGCAATTTTGTTTCCCTGAATGTTTCTCCAGTGCAGTGGTTAGCAACAACTCCTGAAGTCAGAAAGATCCCCAGCGCCTGCCTTCTAAGAAGGGAAAGCAGAAGGAAACTGGGGGGACTGTGTCCCCTTTCTTTGTTCCTCCTGGAAACAGAAGATCTCCCAGGGAGAAGGGGATGGTGGCTTGGAAAAGAAAGGGAGGCTGGCTGGTTGCTTGGGACCCATGGAAAAGGGGAGAAGTGCAGAAAGGCATCAATGAGAACCAGCTGTGGAGGCTTAATGAGCAGGAAACCTATGGGTTACGGAGGAGGAGGAATTTGTAAATAAGAAGGGTGTCATAGGAAGGAAAGGGAAGTCTGCTGTAGTTTCTTCACAAATGGCCTCAGTTAGTTTAGGGATCTTTCAGCCATAAGCATTAGAAAACCCTTCCCAGGGCCTCCTGGGTGGCTCAGTGGGGTAAGCCTCTGCTTTCCGCTCAGGTCATGATCTCAGGGTCTTGGGATCGAGCCCCGAGTTGGGCTCACTGCTCAGCGGGAAGCCTGCTTCTCCCTCTCTCTCTCTCCCTGCCTCTCTACCTACTTGTGATCTCTATCTCTGTCGAATAAATAAATAAAATCTTTACCAAAAAAGCAATTTAAAAAAGAAAAGAAAACCTTCCCCAAACTGGCTTAGACAGAAAAAGAATTTATCGGCTCACATATTTGAAAGGAACAAATGTAAAATGAACTCGGGCAAGATCTCACCCAGCAACTCAAAGGACTCAGTTTCTTCCCATTTCTGCTCTCTTCACCCTAAGGCTGGCTCTCCTCACTGTTGCAAGATGGGGAGTGCCTGGACCCGGTGGGGAAGCGGGGGAGTCGGGGAGAAGGCTTCCTCATTACACAGTCCCCTCTTGTCCGGAGGGGAACTCCCCAGTGGATGCCTAAAACCACAGGTAGTACTGCATACACTATGTTTTTTTTTTTTTACTGTATACACTCTATACACAATGTTTTTCCCTATACATGCCCACCGGTGCTAAAGTCTGACTTACAAATTAGGTACTGCAAGAGATTAACAATAACCAGCAATAAAATACGACAGTTATAACAACACACTGTCATAAAAGCTCTGAATATCCTACTGTCCTGTACTCACCGTTCTCGGGTTGAAGTGAGATGATAAAATGCCTACGTGAGGGGAGGGGTGCTCCCGGCCTTCATCCATCAGAAGGAGGATCACCTGCTTCCAGACCACAGTCTGGGGTAACGGACACTGGGAAAGTGGTGAGAGGGGGGACTACTGTACCATCAAATGGGAAAGAAAAGACTCTGCATCCCAGAATCCCTGTCAAAGGCCCTTGGATTGGACTAGCTTAGGTCTTGTGACCAACTTTGAACCAATCACTGTGTCCGGGGGAAGGAAATCGGGTTCTAATCAGAGGTGGCTGTGGGGTTCCTCACATCAACTCTTCATGGGTGAAAATGGAGGGAATGCTGGTTTGCTAAGATGAATAAGATGTCATCATTATTATGAAGGAAGGTGAATAAGGGCTGGATAGCCAACTATCAGTTGCTGAGTATCAGAGGTACAGGGAAAGGTGAAATGTACGTAATGCACTTTATAAATCAAAGAAAAAGGAAAATAGTGAAAATTTCTCTCCTGGAAGTGGCTTTTGCTTTAAAAAAAAAAAAAAAAAGATGACTGGAGAGAAGGTCCCCATGGTATGACTGTGGCCATGCTCAGCTGGCCAGCAGCTCCTGCACCAAGTGAAATGAGACACAGGATAACAGCCCACATGAATAATGTCCAGAGATGAGTATCGATACATATACTTGACCCGATGTTCTTGGAAGGACTCATGGGGCAAACCCTAGGGAGGGAATTCATGTTCCGTTAAGTTCTCTATTTGGTATCAAGGATGGCTGCTTCCTGAAACCCAGCACTTTCTGCATGTCCTTTTGGTTCAAGTAAGCCAGAGGAAGATGGATCACTATTCATTCCCTCAAGAATTTCCCAAGTTTGGGGCTCCTGGTGGCTCAGTGCGTTAAAGCCTCTGCCTTCGGCTCAGGTCATGGTCTCAGGGTCCTGGGATCGAGCCCCGCATCAGGCTCTCTGCTCAGCAGGGAGCCTGCTTCCCCCTCTCTCTCTGCCTGCCTCTCTGCCTACTTGTGATCTCTCTGTCAAATAAATAAATAAAATCTGGGCGCCTGGGTGGCTCAGTGGGTTAAGCCGCTGCCTTCGGCTCAGGTCATGATCTCAGGGTCCTGGGATCGAGTCCCGCATCGGGCTCTCTGCTCAGCGGGGAGCCTGCTTCCTCCTCTCTCTCTCTGCCTGCCTCTCTGCCTACTTGTAATCTCTCTCTGTCAAATAAATAAATAAAATCTTTTTTTAAAAATAAATAAATAAATAAATAAAATCTTAAAAAAAAAAAAAAAACTCCCAAGTTAGAGGTATAATTAATAACGTTAGATTCACCAAGTTCAAAACTCTAACTAGTTACATAACCTGAAAGATAGAAAATAATGAGAACAGTCATTCTTTTGTGCTTAGAAGAGAATACTAAAATGGTTTTGGTAGCATGGCTGTGTAATAAATTTTCTCTTACCTCCTGAGCTACTTGTCCCTGATTCATGCCAGGGGTCCGGCAGACTGAGAGAGCCAACATATTTATCTGAAATAAAAGTTTCCAACCAGGATGTTAGAATGTAGCAGTAAATTTCAAAGGTTGCCTGGGAATCAGGTAACTGTTTAAATAAATTATGATATATCTCCACAATGGAATTCTATTCATTCATTTAAAAGGATGCTGTAGATGAAATATGTTTGCTTAATGCTCACAATATATTGTTGAATAAAAATAAAAGTTAAAAAACAACATGGAGGTTATAATCACACTTTTATAAAACATTAATATATTTACATTTTTGCACAGAAAAAAATGAGAAGCTATCCTGTAAGGTGTTTCTAGTGGTTTTCTCCAGGTGGTGGGATCATAAATATTCTTTTCCTTTATTATTTAAATTTTAAAAATTTTTATGAATATTCTTTTTGAATCTTTTTCTTCTTGCTTATTTTGTCTAAATTTTCTACAAGATGCATTTATTACTTTTGTAATAAGAAAAACACAGCAGAGTCATTTTTAGTTAAAAAATTATACCCAGCACAAGGCACCTGGGTGGCTCAGTGGGTTAAGTCTCTGTCTCCGGCTCAGGTCATGATCTCAGGGTCCTGGGATTGAGCCCCACATTGGGCTCTCTGCCCAATGTGGGAGCCTGCTTCCCCCCTCCCTCTACCTGCCTCTCTGCCTACTTGTGATCTCTCTCTCTGTCAAATAAATAAAAAATTAAAAAAGTTATACCCACTACATCTGTAAATCTCTAATTGTACTTATATTTTATTCTTGAAAATTTTCAGTATTCTTTTTGTAAGCAGCCACAAATCCTCCATGGAATGAGGCAGGGCAAGAAATGCATACATACATGTATAAATGAGTGATTGAATAAACACAGCACCAATTAGAGCGGCACAGGAAACTCTGGGGAATCCCGATGCTGACTGGCTGTTCCCTTACTTGGATTCAGTTCTCATCCAAATGAGATCCCCATTATAGCAGAATAGTTCCAGTCCCAGCCACTTGGGGCATTTTAGTGTTTCTAGGTCCGGAGGTGAAGTTTTCTTGTTCCAAGGAATGACGTCTCAGGAGTCCAGAATCTCATACTTTAGGAAGGAGTCAGTCCCCTTCCCCTTCCACCCCTTCTAGAATTTTTCATCTCCTGATTCCCAGATCCTTCCAGTCCCCCCCGGTGGGGCACATTTGGTATTGGAGGGAATGCTACCACTGCTGGACCTCAGGGGCTCCTTGGCCACCCATGCTAGGGTTTCAGACACTGTCCACTGCTTCCACCACCTTCTCCAGCACTGGCCCCCCTACGTAGCCCTCATTAGGGGCCACCATCATTGCAGCCACCAAGCTCCAGATATGTTAGAGGTCACCTCTCTCTTCTTGAATTCTGAGCAAAGAGACAAAGAAACTCCCTCTTGACAAACTACACGGTCTAGAAATGTAGATGTCCCATCATAGGGCTTTTCCCAAGTAGGGAAGGAGATGGACACATCAGTCTTCTGTCTCAGTCCCCCAATACCTCTCCTTTCCGCTCACCAACCTGCTGGACTGGGGGACACAAAGTGAGAAAGCCTGTTAAGTAACATAAATGAGTTATCCACCAGTTGTTCATCTGTGGCAGATTGTTGCCAAGGTAATACAGGCCCCATGATGATAGGTTGACTTTACAAGAGAAAGCAGAAATCTAGATTATTCTGTGTAATCCCCCAGTTTTTAAATATTGACAACTAGTTTATTTTTTTAACCCCAGTATAGGTTAGGAATTCTGTTAGGGATTCTAAGTTAGAAATAGGTTAGAAATTCTGTTCAGCTGCTAGTAAAAGAAATGAAAAATAATATAGCTTAAGACAGAGACTTGATGTTCTATTTTGTGGAAAACCTGCAAGTCGTTCAAAGGTGGGCCGTCCAGGGCTCTGGGCAGCTCCAGGAGGCCATCGTGTTCAAATCACCTGGCTTGGGGTTCTTTCTAGTGGTTGCTAGACTACACTGGAACTTGAATTCAAAATCAACTAGCTGAGTGTCCCTGGGCACAACCACTTCCCTCTCTATGCCTGTGTCTCCTCATATGGGAGGGCAGCGTGAACGTATCTGTCTCACAGCAGGGTTTTGAGAACTGAATGAGATATACACAGAGAACACTTAGCACAGAGCTTTACTGAGCACTTAGCCCAGCAACCCCCAGAACGCTGGTGTGAGGCAGAACGAACCCATACATACTCTTCAATAACCTGGGCTCTTGTACACTGTTAGGACAAAGGAAAAGCCTTAGATATGCTAAGGCACATACGATAGATGAAAGCTGAATTGCTCCATATTATGTAAATGAGAACTCCTTTTCCTTTATTTTTTTCCCCCTTCTTACAGAGCAGGGGAACAGGAAAGAGAGGGAAGAGAGGAGAAGCAAAGCAACACAGCAGAGTGGAGGAGGGCATATTATATCAATATTAATTTTGAGATTGATAATCTTTTTCAAAAGAAGACCATTGATCATCCCCAAATTCTCTTTTTAAAGGTTGCTAGGCACAAAATATCTATCGTAATTTTTGATGTTAAGTATGAGAAGGGTCTGAGTTTCCTATTTGTGTTGACGCAGACTAGCAATGGAGAGCAAATATTAGACTATGAATTCTACCAAATGCCCTAATTCTGAATATATGAGTTCAACAGAAATGGGAATCTGGAGCCAGACCTTAATCTGTAAGAACATGAACCGTATCTCTCCCGGAATCTTTGGAAAGATTATTGGGCTTTCTTCAAATGTGAAAAGAGCAGGGAGAGTTTGGATCAATTTTAGCTAAAATAAAGGCGCAGAAGACCCTACCCGACGTTTGAGTCGAATAGCTAGCACCTACCCTCCCCGAGGCCCCAGCGACATTTGAAGGACTCACAAAACCCGAATAGGAATCTTCTGACATTGCCTCTGCTTTTGCAACACTGACAAGTCAGGAGAAGCTGGAGTTGGCTGTGATTCTAAAGGAGAAATGGATGCTGATGGCGTATCCTAGCAACGGCCGAAAAGAAATCAACGTCAAGTGACACAAGCTCCATGAGTAGAAGCAAAAGATCCCCAGAAACAAGGTCAGAAGTAACATGACCTAGGTGATGACTGCCAGACCCAAGTGCGGGTTGTAAGCTGACCTTTTGTCAGGGTGCTGGACAGATAAAGCAAGAGCAAAAGACTGAGTTGGGCTAAAATGACCCGAAATAACAATGTTCAAACCAAGTCCAGGTTTGGAGCTGGAGAAAGGCATTTCATCTGTAGAAAACTGAAGGCTGTCAAATAAATCTCTTTAATCTAATTACAAATGACATTTATTCCTTTAAAGCCACACAGTATTAAATAAGTCACTAATGATCATATCTCACAAGAGTAAAAATTACTAATCCTCTTTATGAGTTTGGAGAGCACGATTGTTAGCCAAGTGCCACAGAGGACTACTAACATCCTACTGCATTTGGCAGGGCTGTTTTTACTGTCGATAAAAGAAATTCACCTTGAAATTCACTTGAGCAAAAAGGGGACTTGTGGGAAGGAGGAAGTCATAAAATCAAAAGAAGACATCTGGGAATCAGACAGCTCTCCAGGACTCGCCATGGTTAGGCACCAGGGACTTCACACACCTGGCACTCCTTTTCTTTTCTTTCTTTCCTTTTTCATTCCTTCCTTCTTTCCTCCCTCTTTCCCTTCTTTTCTTCCTTCCTTCTTTCCTTCCTTTCTTTTTTTAAGATTTTACTTATTTGAGAGAGAGAGAGAGAGAGAGCGTGAGCAGGAGAAAGCAGAGAGAAGCAGGCTCCCCACTGAGCAGGGAGCCCTACGTGGGGCTCAGTCCCAGGACCCTGGGATCATGACCTGAGCTGAAGGCAGATGCTTAACCGACTAAGCTGCCCAGGCACCCCTCTTTTTTTTTTTTAATAGTTTTTTTAAATTAAAGTATAAAAAATATTGAAGTATAATTGACATACAATATCCTGTTCAGTTCTGGTGTATATGAGGAATTCAGTATTTATTTTAAAGATTTATTTATTTATTTTGGAGAAAGAGGGCGAATGAGTATGAGGCAGAGGGAGAGGGAGAGAGAATCCCAAACAGACTACCTGCTGAGCACGGAGCCCCACTGGAGGCTCAGTCCCACGAACGGTGAGATCATGATCAGAGCCAAAACCGGGAGTCGATGCTCAACCGACTGAGCCACCCAGGTGCTCCATGATTCAGTATTTTTATACACCATGAAATGATTCCCCGCCATGAGTCGTTACCACCTGTCACCATGCAAAGTCATTTACAAATTATTGACTATATTCCTTAGGCTGTACATCACATTTCTATGACTTATTTATTTCATAAGTGAAAGTCTGTACTTCTCAATCCCCTTCACCTATTTCGCCAGCCCCCTAACCCCACCCCCTCAAGTAACCAACAGTTTGTTTCCTGTATCTAAGAGTCTCTTTCTGTCTCCTTCTGTTTCATTTTGTTTGTTTGTTTTTTAGATTCCCCTTATAAGTTAAAACATCTTGTCTTCCTTCTGTCTGACTTATTTCACTTAGCAAAATATCCTCTTTGTGTATCCATATTGTTGCAACTGGTAAGATTTCATTTTTTTCTATGGCTGGGTAATATTCCATTATACACACAGTGTATCTATTTCTCTCAGCTTTTCTTTTCTTTTTTTTTTTTTTAAGATTTTATTTATTTATTTGACAGAGAGATCACAAGTAGGCAGAGAGGCAGGCAGAGAGAGATAGAGGGAAGCAGGCTCCCTGCTGAGCAGAGAGTCCGATGTGGGGCTCGATCTCAGGACCCTGAGATCATGACCTGAGCCGAAGGCAGCGGCTTAACCCACTGAGCCACCCAGGCGCCCCTCTTTTCTTTTTTTTTAAAATCACCATTTTATTTATTTATTTGACCCACAGAGATCACAAGTAGGCAGAGAGGCAGGCAGAGAGAGGTGGGAGGAAGCAGGCTCCCCGCCAAGCAGAGAGCCTGATGCAGGGCTCCATCCCAGGACCCTGAGATCATGACCTGGGCCAAAGGCAGAGGCTTAACCCACTGAGCCACCCAGGCACCCCTCTCTCGGCTTTTCTATGAGTGTTACCTTTTCTATGGCTTTTTTCTTGAGTCTAAAAACACAGCTACCTACAACCCTGGAGCTGTATACAGTTTTGTGGTCCTGCTCAGAGAGAGTACTTTCTCTGCTAGAAAAAATCCCAGGGAAGGATTTGGTCAGCCTGGTATGGGTCCCACATCTATCTGTGAGCCACCAACTGGAGCCGGGAGGATGGTCCTCAGATTATCCAGGTCTCAGTCACGTGCTTACTTTCAGTATGAGGATAGAAGGTGGGGTACTCTAGTTAGCAGGACTGGGACGGGAAGGAGACGGTCCTCAAAGCAAGGGGAGGCTATTGTCAAAGAGAAAAAAACTGGTGCTGAGCAGACAAAGAATAAATGTCCCCCACATTTATTGAAATAGAGATGAAAGTCATTTTCATAACCTGCTACTCTCTGTAGCTGGCCTAAGCTGTCTTGGCAAAGGCAAAACATTACAGAATCGAAGCTGTCTGGAATGTACTATGAATTTGGTTTGCTCTCCCTAAATCATTTAATTAGCCCCCACAGGAGGTGGGACATTAGCTATACATTACTGAAAACATAAAATGTAAATTTCCCATAAATTAAAGGAAGGTACTATAAAGATAAAACCTAATATCATAGTTATATTTTTAGCTTTGTTTCCAAATATGTTATATTTATTAAGGATCTTTTAATCAATAAAATAATAATTCAAGGGGCGCCTGGGTGGCTTAGTTGATTAAGTGTCTGACTTCAACTCAGGTCATGATCTCAGGGTCCTGGGATGGATCTCCATGTCGGGGCTCCGCACTCAGTGGTGAGTCTGCCTCTTTCTCTCCCTCTGCCTCTCCCCCCACTCATGCACTCTCTCAAATGCATAAAATATTTTATAATAATAATATATTCAAAATTAATATAATAATATTAATTAATATAATAATTCAAGGTTGTAAATAATAATTTTAATAATAATAATTCAAAGTTAAATTTTTATTAAAACTTAAAGGAATATTGCATGAAATAACTATTTTTTAGAGATGTTATTTATTTTGAGACAGAGAGAGGGCACATGAGCACATGTGCATGCACAAGTAGGGGTAGGGGAGCGGGGATGCTGGGGAGGGGTAGAAGGAGAGAGCATCTCAAGCAGACTCCATGCTGAGTGTGGAGCCCCACATGGGGCTTGATCTCATGACCCTGAGATCATCACCTGAGCCAAAATCAAGAGTCAGATGCTTAACCAACTGAGCCACCCAGCTGCCTCCATAAAGTAACTTTTAAAAATATTTTTAAGTCATGGGGGGCCTGGGTGGCTCAGAGGATTAAGCCTCTGCCTTCGGCTCAGGTCATGATCTCAGGGTCCTGGGATCGAGCCCCACATCGGGCTCTCTGCTCAGCGGGGAGCCTGCTTCCTCCTTTCTCTGCCTGCCTCTCTGGCTACTTGTGATCTCTGTCTGTCAAATAAATAAAATCTTTGAAAAAAAATCTCTAAGTCATTCTTGTATATTGAGCCATATTTGTATTAAGTTTTTAATTTTAATTCCAGCATAGTTAGCATAGTGTGATATTAATTTCAGGTAGACAATATAGCGATTCAATAATTCTAAACATTACTTAGTGTTCATCATGGTAAGTGTACTGTATAGGAACCTATACTGACATCTATTATAAGGTTTAGTTGAACTAGTATTTATTTGATTCTATTTATTTAAAATAAATAATAGTAAAAAGGCCTAGAATTGATCGTGTTTTTAAGAACTATAAATCAGTAAACTAAATTATCATTATTCCAAAAAAAATTTTTTAAGATTTTATTTATTTTTTTGAGAGAAAGAGAGAGTGAGAAAGAGCATGAGAGCAGGGGGAGGGGCAGAAGGAGAAGCAGACGCCCCGTCGGGCAGGGAGTCCAATGTGGGACTTGATCCTGGGACTCTGGGATCATGACCTGAGCTGAAGGCAGACAATTAACCAACTGAACCACCTAGGTGCCCCTATTCTAAAACTTTTGTTTTTTGTTTTTTGTTATTCTAAAACTTTTTGTTTTAGATTTTTGGATTTTTGGCCTATGAACCAATCAAAATAATTAAGGTATGTCCTCTAGAGATCCACTACATAGCACAGAGCCTATGGCTAACAATGTTATATTGCATCCTTAACATTCGTTGTGAGAGTAGACTTTTTTTTTAAAGATTTTTATTTTTATTTGTCAGAGAGAAAGAGTGAGAGGTAGGCGGAGGGAGAAGCAGACTTCCTGTGCAGAGAGCCTGATGTGGGGCTCAATCCCAGGACCCTGAGATCATGACTTGAGCCCAGGGCAGACGCCTAAACGACTGAGCCTCCCAGGTGCCCCTGAAAGTAGATCTTATGTTAAGCATTATTATCACAAAAAATGATAATAATAATAAAGAAAGAGTTGGGAGGGGATGGATTTATTTATGGCCTTGATGGTGATGATGGTTTCATGGCTGTATACTTATTGCCAAGTTCATTGAGTTGTATACAATAAGTATGTACAGCTTTGTACATGTCAATCATACCTCAATAAAGTGGTTTAAAACCAAATAAAATTAAAATTTCCAAAAAAATTAAGGTATCATGATAATATTAATGACTACCATGTATCAGATGCTTTGCCTAACAACTCCATGAGAAGGGTTTTATTAGTCACATGTTATAGATGAAGAAACTGAGTTCTTAGAAGTTGTTAATTGTTTGAAGCTCCATGGCTAGTACCCTCTAGGTGGTCACTCTAGAAGGAATTGCCTTTCCAGTCTAGCACACTGCTTCCCTCACTAAGGAATGCTGGAGAGAAGAACGAAACTGCAGGGTGTTTGTTAATAAAATAAGAGTCTAACAATCGAGCGTTCTGAAATAATCATTGAATCGTAAATTGTATAAATATGCTACAAAGTTGGGCAAAGAATTTCTTAGATTCCAAAATGTTCTTTAAAACCAGAGTTGACACAATTTGCAGTGTGCAAAATGAGCGGCTAATTCGAGGACCCTAAACGAAATCTCAACATCAAACTCAATGAGCCAACACACCAACAAGAAATGAAGACAAGGCAGCAATTACTCAGTCAAAAGTCAGGGAGAAACTGTGCTCTAAGGGACAGTGAGTGAAAATGTGAGAAGATCGTAGCTCTTCTTCAACAATGGAAAATTAGTTAAGGGTTTTAATTTAAAGTATGAGGACAGCAAGGGAGCTGCAGCAAACATAGTTACATGACAAATACTAATGACCATCTCAATTCTCAAACCAAAAAATCCAGGTCAATCTGCAGGGCGAGCCGTCTCCAAAGGCAACAGCCTTTTTTGAGCTTCCCTGGTAAAGCCTACATAAGTGAAGGAGGTCATCTGAAGTCACATATAAGTACATAATTCAAAATAAAAAGAGATTTGTCCAAAGAGTTGTATATTTTTGGACAAAGTCTCAGTAGGATTGTATTTTCCCCAGCGGACAAGGCCACTTTTCTCCACTGGGGAATGTTAATCACGACACCACTAGAGTCAGTTGGCATCATCAAGCTCAGATTAGGAGTCTCCATGACAGATATCATTAATGCTAGTCGAGAGTTTTCCTCCAGCCTTTGCTAACAGAACCTTAATTTTGTTTGCCTTTTGTGTCTTTCAACAAGATTGAGTCCTTGTCTGGGCTCTGGAGATGACTGTTGATAAATAAATCAGACTTGGTCATCTTATGAACCTTGTCAAATGACTGGCTTTGACATAGACAAGAGATGCAGTTCTGGCCAACAGACTGCTAGAAGTTTCTGGTGGGATTTTTGTTCTTTCAGAAAGGATATAAGACAGGGGCATCCTCTGTTTCCAGGCTCTGGCTGTTGTCATCTGAGTGTGATGCACAGAATTGTGGTAGCCATTTTAGGACTATGAAAGGAGCCAAATTAAGAGAATAAATCACCATATTGAGGATGGGAGAGTGGAGAGATGGGAGAATTCAGAGTCCTTGATAATCGTATTGAGCCATTGAACTTCGAAACTACGATTTACTGAAGTCTAACGACAGATTCTTTAACATGTGTATTATTAAGTGTCCTGTTATTGATGGCACTTTTTAAAAAGATTTTATTTATTTATTTGAGAGAGAGACAGATCATGACAAGAGATAGTGAGAGAGAGCACAAGCAGGGAGGAGAAGGAGAGCAGAGTCCCGCTAACCAAGGAGCCAGACCTGGGGCTCGATCCCAGGACCCTGGGATCATGACCTGAGCAAGGCTCCCCAAGGCATGCCCCGAAGGCATATAGATGCCTCCCCAATTCTAATGACCAATACCCTCCCCCATGGGCATCCTCTCTTAGCCCTTGTTGAATATTGATCTATTTGATTAGATGATACTTGTGGTATACATATATTTTGTGTGGATGGTCTTTCTACAGCCAACTGCTTCTTCTATGAGTAATTTTTTAACATTAACATTTTACATTTATTAATCCTACCTGCAAAGAGATAGCTTTTCATAAATGAGAAAATAATTTTTCGTGGAAATTTAATTTAAATTTCAAATTAGGCCACAGAGTTTCTGGCACATAATTTTTCATCCCCTTCTACTGCTTTGGAAAAAAGTATTATAAATCACCTAAAACTGCAACATAAAAGTGTCCATTTTTTTTTAGCAATTTTACTGCAGCTTAAAGTTCCAATACCAGGCCACATGCCGCTGACTCTGCAAATCCACAGGCCTCTCCAGCTGGAATCATCCATCACATAGCAGAATTTTAAAGACCTGGACAGGGGCGCCTGGGTGGCTCAGTGGGTTAAGCCGCTGCCTTCGGCTCAGGTCATGATCTCAGGGTCCTGGGATCAAGTCCTGCATCGGGCTCTCTGCTCAGCAGGGAGTCTGCTTCCCTCTCTCTCTCTCTGCCTGCCTCTCCATCTACTTGTGATTTCTCTCTGTCAAATAAATAAATAAAATTTAAAAAAAAAAAATAAAGACCTGGACATATCCTCAAATGCATATACAGAGGCTTCATGGAATGGATGTATCCATCTCAGCACAGACATAAAAAATTTTAAATATAGCTATTTATTAGTTGACAGTAATAAAACCTAACATGCACCATCAGTCTATCATACCACATTTATGAATCAGAAAATTAATAATTTTATTTATAAAGATTAAGATTTAATAATTAAGATTTTATTTATTTATTTGATAGAGAGAGAGAGGGCACAAGCGGGGGGAGCAGGCTTGGTCCTGGGACCCTAGGATCATGACCTGAGCCGAAGGCAGCCGCTTAACCGACTGAGCTACCCAGATGTCCCAATCAAGATTTTATATAATAAGAAAGATAGTGCATAACAATGATGAATTTCATTACTATAGAGAGAAGTCATAAAGTCATAAGGATGTTATATCATGAGGACATTCAGTTACAAGGGAAAGAACCCCAAGTCAATCTAGATTCAGGAAAAAAACAGCAGGGAAATGTATTTGTTCACGTAACTGAGAAGTCTACGTGAGTTCTAGATTCAGGCACCTCTGGAGCCAGATGCTGAATGCTGTCATCAGGAATCGGCCTTATTCCTTGTCTTGGCCTCACTGTCCTTTATGCCAACTTTCCTGTCAGGCTGCTTTCCTTTAGTGGACTTCCCCCCATCCCCACTGGACACACAGCCTCCAAACTCCAGCTCTACCAAATGAAAAATTCTATTTTCCAGTATTTCCAACTACTGTTCTGTATTTGAGTTTCATTGGCATGTCTTGAGTCACTTATTTTTTTCTGGAACCAATCACTGAGGCCAGTGGGATACCATATTCTGAGAACTAGAGAACTAGGGTTAAAAATCCGCTGATCCATATAGACAAAAAGAAGGGGAAGGATGGTCCCGGAGAGAAATCGGGATTCTCCGATAGAAGAAAGGAAAAGCAACGCTGGGCAAGCACAAACAGCAGATGTCTAGACACAGGCTTTCCAGGAACTCGACTGTCTCTGTGACACATCCTGGTGAGTGACCCACAACTGACACGCTGCACAACGCAGGGGACGCCGCGGATGCGGGATGCGCGTACATGGACCGCGCCCCGCGGTGGCGCTTGGGTTTCCCCCTCGCTAGGGGACGGGGAGTATGGCTCAAGCCCAGACGTCAGCCTGCGAAACGACTTTTCAGAGCCCAGTTCTATCCCAGTAGGTTTGTTAAACAAGCCACCACGAGGAGTCCAGTTCTGTCATTCCGTCATCTGCTTAAGTCGTAGAGGTCACCTTCCCAGAGCCCAGTGCGCTCACGACTCAGCCGCATTTCATACTCGTGGACAGTGGGCACCAGAGTATGAATTAACTTGCTTTTGAGGAGAATGTCATAGATGGGGTTACTCCATGTGGAGGAGCATGATTTAAAGCAGTGAAGCGGGACTCGAGGCCCTTGCAAGCTGATCACATACGCGACTACTGACCCTTCAAGTAATAACCAGTGTTTTGGGACATGTAGCGCAACATCGTGGCGATTAGTGTACTACTTTTTTCTTTTCTCTCTTAAAAATTGCTCGATGAGGGGCGCCTGGGTGGCTCAGTGGGTTAAGGCCTCTGTCTTCGGCTCAGGACATGATCTCGGGGTTTTGGGATCTAGCCAAGGGTTGGGCTTTCTGCTGGGCGGGGAGCCTACTTCCCCCTCTCACTCTACCTGCCTCTCTGCCTACCTGTGATCTCTCTGTCAAATAAATAAAATTAAAAAAAATTTTTTTAATTGCTCAATGAAACTTTTTCAGTTTCCTATTCATAACTATTTGCATGCTTCAATGTTATTCCCCCTGAGGGCTTTTGCTTCCTGAAACTTCAGAATTTGCTGGTCAGGGCTGCTGCTACTTAACTCCAGTTCCTATCTCACCTGCAGCAACACTATGAAATCTGGTTGGTACTGGTTTACTTCCTTACGACAGCATCATAGGGCTTTAGCAGGTGGATGGCAGGTGTTCAGGAAATACTGAACAATTCTTTACTGGAGTCATTTTTTTCATGCTTTTTCTCAAAAAGGAACAGTAAATACTATGAAGAAAGTAAAGCGAAGAAATTTATGTAAATAAAATTGGAAACTAGTAGGAGGTTTCAAGGGAGCTACTATTAAATTAGGTGGACACAGAACATCATGCTGAGGTGATAAAAGTGAACTGAGACATCAAAGACACAAAGGGGGAAGCAATACAAAGATATTACTATTCCACGCAGAAGAAACAGCAAGTGCAAAGGCCCTGAGACAAGAATGAATCTGGGTCTTTAAAGAACAGAAAGGCTGGGTGTGACAGACATACAGTGGGTGATAGAGGGAGAAATGAGACAGAGGATGTCTGAGAAAGAGATGAACACAAGCAGGGACTCCCACAGACAGTGGTTCACTTTCTCCTCTCTCTTCTGTAAAGTGAATTTCTTGCCTAGGGGCACTCTCATGATGAGACAGAAGGTATTCTAAGCCCAAGGATGTTAGTGTTGGCCAAGGTGTAACAGGCAAGGAAAGCAGATCCTCATTTAGAATAAGTGCCCATTTCCTTGGAAATGAATCAAGCTCCCCCCAAAATGGAAGAAGTCCAATGAAATGAACTTGCTGCCACGAGGCTGCTGGTCTTAGATGTGTGTTTTGTGTTGGCTTTCCCCAGAAGCCAACACTGAGACAAGGATTTCTGCTCAGGAGATGATCCCCTATAAGCACTAGCTGCTTTGCTCTAATCTTGGATTTTAGGTCTAATCCACAAGATTCATTTGCAAAGCTTGTCCCAAAATGTTCACACAATTTTTTTTTTTAATTTATTTGAAAGAGAGAGAGAGAGAGAGAGAGAGAGGGAGCGCACCAGGGAGGGACAGAAGAAGAGAGAGAGAGAATCTCAAGCAGACTCCCTGCTGAGTGGGGAGCCCGATGCAGGGCTCGATCTCATGGCCCTGAGATCATGACCTGAGCCAAAACCAAGAGCCGGACACTCAACTGACTGAGCTACCCAGGTATCCCTCCTTTTGTTTTTTTAAGATTTTTTTTTTTTTTTGAGAGAGCACAGCAAGAGTGGGGGGGGAGGGGCAAAAGGAGAGGCAGAGAATCCCAAGCAAACTCCCCACTGAGGGCAGAGCTCATGCTGGACTCGATCTCACCACCAAGATCACGACCTGAGCCGAAACCGACTGTCGGACGCTCAACCTCCTGAGCCATCCTGGGGTCTGGTCACGCCAATTTTCAATGTTGCTCTTTTCGAGTCTTTGACCATAGCCAGTGATTGTTTTTTTTTTTTTTTTAAAGATTTTATTTATCTATTTGACAGAGAGATCACAGTAGGCAGAGAGGCAGGCAGAGAGAGGGGAAGGGAAGCAGGCCCTCTGCTGAGCAGAGAGCCCGATGCGGGACTCGATCCCAGGACCCTGAGATCATGACCTGAGCCGAAGGCAGCGGCTTAACCCACTGAGCCACCCAGGCGCCCGCCAGTGATTGGTTATAGAGCTGGAGTCAGATCATGTTTCCTTCAAATCAGAGTACCCGAAAAAAGGCATTGCTTGAAAACCTGCCTACTGAGATTTGCTTCTGCTGTCCTTCAAGGTAACTGCTAACAGGGGCTGTGGTGCATGAACGCGTGCTTGCCGCGGGTGGTGAATATTGCTCAGCAACACCCATAAGCCAGGCTTGTCTTTCCGCATTCTCACTTAATTAGCGGACAGCCCTCCACAGGAGCGAGGGGACAGACTGGGAGAAGCAGGGTGTGGGAACAGAGTGGTTTGAAGGACAGAGTGGGGGGAAATCTGCTCCCGCTGGACGGGCCATCATGCCCTGCTCTCTCACCACCTACGAGGGGACACAGTGCTATCGGAAATGGCCAACTCTATGAGTTGGTGGATCTGACAATACACGGTGTCCCATTTTCTCCAACACACAGAGCAAATGGAAGCTGTTTTTCAAAGGGAAAACAGTCAACTTCCTGAAGGGGGTCACGGCCTTGCTCCAGTATCCTCTGGGCTTCCATTGTGACTCTGTGGACAGACTTGTTTCTGACTTCAGTAAGCCTCCTGATCATCCAGATACTGTGAGAGCTAAACAGAGCTGCTTGGACTAGAACCTGGGCCACCGAGAGAGATGATTTCTGCACTGCCAGGTTTTCAGGTCACCTGGTAAATAAATAAGTACAAGACACCTGTGTGATATATGCTATCTCTAAAATCCAGGGCACCACAAAGTGCCATGCCTTTCTTAGTTGTAGCTATCTGTCCTTAACCCTGGAGGGGCTATCTCAGTAAGTGCTGGACTACTGAATTCCTGAGAATGTCACCAAGGAGTCAAGTCCCTATATTGCTGTGACACTCAGATTCATCTTTTGGCATCTATGTGTCTTACCAAGGCATTAGGGTATCTGGTGTTTCCCGCTCCGCATCAACACAGTAGCCTGCTATAACATCCTATGGTTCAGTGAGGCATTCCGTGTCCTTGTGTAGCAAGCAGCCGGAGCAGACATCTGTGGGACAGGCTGAGAAAGCTATCTCTGTCCCTGCCATTAAAATGAAACCCTGGGGGATGCCTGGGTGGCTCAGTTGGTTGGACGACTGCCTTCGGCTCAGGTCATGATCCCGGAGTCCCGGGATCGAGTCCCGCATCGGGCTCCCAGCTCCATGGGGAGTCCACTTCTCTCTCTGACCTTCTCCCCTCTCATGCTCTCTCTCATTCTCTCTCTCAAATAAATAAAAAATAAAACCTTAAAAAAAAAAAAAAAAAAAAAAGGAAACCCTGGGGCACCCGGGTGGCTCAGTGGGTTAAAGCTCAGGTCGTGATTACCAGGGTCCTGGGATAGAGCCCCGCATCGGGTTCTCTGCGAGGCCAGGGAGCCTGCTTCCCCCTCTCTCTGCCTGCCTCTCTGCCTACTTGTGATCTCTGTCTGTCAAATCAATCAATCAATTAATAAATCTTAAAAAAAAAAAAAAGGAAACTGCTGCTGATGGACCGTACAATCCTAAGTGGATAAAAATGTAGTGGTCAGACCAATATTTACCTCTCAAACGCCATAGGCTGCATTAAGCTGCTCCAACAAAGAGACCATTTCAGGAACAGCAGCTACGGTTTGGATTCCCAAGATTAGTTTTACTGTAGAGTCCACGGTCGTTCTCCAAAACCTAGCAATCTCACTGGTCAAATAAAAGTACACTGTTAGTTTGGAGGTCTGACAGCAATGGTCCATGTATCTTTCTACCTGTTGATGGTTGTACTAACCTTGGTAATTACCCCCAAACAGATACTTCTTTTTCACGTATTATTCTGTTAGGGAAGGAACACTATAGCGGCTTCTCCTTAGCCTTTCACCACAGAACACTTACTGTTCAGGGCAGAACTTAACGGGGAGGTTGTGCAAAGGATGTCCATCCCATCAACACTGAAAGACTGAGGAAATAAACCATAGGATGGGCTGAAAGGAGAAGAGTCCATGTTCCAGTGAGATGAGGGGCCCATCGGCCTCCCCCAGTCTCTATTCTGAGCAGTGGGCCGGAGGGTTCTCAGTCTCCCATAAAGTTGGTACTAACTTGGAGCAAATATTCACTGATCCTGGAAACTGTAGAGATTTCTCTATTCCAAGTATACATCACCTGAAGAAGTAGCTGGTTAGAAGATTCATAGTACATATACCTACTATTAGAGCACAGCCCCAAGTCAAGAGTTCTGGTCCTGAGAATTCGCTCAGGTCCAGGAGTTAAGAGAGAAACTGTGATCTTATAGCTTGATTCAAGTGCTCATTGCCTAGTTTACACACACACACACACACACACACACACACACAAAGTTGGGGGGGGAGGTGGTGGTGCCTGGGTGGCTCAGTTAAAGTGTCTGCCTTTGGCTCAAGTCATTTTAGGGTCCTAGGATCGAGTCCCATGTCAAGATCCCTCTCCCTCTGCACCCCTGCCCCACCCTGCTCATGCTTTCTCTCACTCTCTCTCAAATAAATAATCTTAAAAGAAAATCAGGTTAAGACCTAAGCTAGATGCCCGGTGCTCTCATTCCTAAGGGCCCTAAGATGACTTAGCCACAGCCAGAGATTGCTGCAGCTCACACCATTTCCTAATGCTCACCTCTTTCTACCCTCTCCCTCCCCATTTTCTTCTAACAGGTAAACCTCCAGCATGTCTGACCCCAAAAGTGTAGCAGCCAGGACAGAACTTATAAATGCTCACAAGGGTGATCTCTTCCTAATGTCATTAGAAAGCAATTTTGGGCCCCGACAGGAAAGTTAGTGAAGTAGTGGATGGACAGAGCGTAGGAAACCCCAGTCTAGCAGCGGCTCGGTTCTGCTCTTCGTTAATCAATCAACAAGCTGTCCACCAGAACACAATGAATACAGTTATCTCCTGAGGGCACCAAATTTAACCTAATCCAGCTAATAAGGGAGACACAGCAGCGAGGCCATGAGCAAACTTCTCTGTGTCTTATGATCGAGAATGTTTCAGAACAATGTTTGGTGTCTTGCTTTCTTTAGCTCAGTAGTTCACAACCTTGGCTGCAGATGAATTCATCCGGCAGGGAACAGAGTGGAGAGCTTTAAAAAACATTGTGCTGGGATCCTACCTCAGAGATACTTAGTAACTTGGACCTCTTTATTAAAAACAAACAAACATAAATAAATTGGGGAAAACAAACAAACAAACAAACAAACAAACAAACAAAACACCCCAGGTAACCCTAATGTGTAGTCATTGATATACTAGCTTCCAGATGTCCCTTATACTAATAGTCAGTTCGCTCTCTTAATTCTCATCTAAGAAATGTGAAGAGGTTAGCAAAGTTATATAGATGCCCTGAGTTTTACTCCATGTCTTGAGGTGAGATTTGGGAATTGAAGTTCATTTTTTCCTGTAAGTTATCCAGGGCTCTTGAAAGCAACCATCTGGTTCCATAATCCCAGCATTTTTCCCCATCACCATTAAGTTGTTCTATGGGGCCTGCTAACAAGTATCCAAAGGCCATCTTCTGTATCTTTGGGGTAAAGATACAGATGTAGTGAAAAGAAGGGCCATCTGTACCCCAATGTTTATAGCAGCAATGGCCACGGTTGCCAAACTGTGGAAAGAACCAAGATGCCCTTCAACGGACGAATGGATAAGGAAGATATGGTCCATATACACTATGGAGTATTATGCCTCCATCAGAAAGGATGAATACCCAACTTTTGTAGCAATGTGGACGGGACTGGAAGAGATTATGCTGAGGGAAATAAGTCAAGCAGAGTCAATTATCATATGGTTTCACTTATTTGTGGAGCATAACAAATAACATGGAAGACATGGGGAGATGGAGAAGAGAAGGGAGTGGAGGGAAATTGGAAGGGGAGGTGAACCATGAGATTTTAAGAGTCCATAACTCTGAAAAACAACCTGAGGGTTCTGAAGGGGTGGGGGGTAGGAGGTTGGGGGAGCCAGGTGGTGGGCATTAAGGAGGGCACGGATTGCATGGGGCACTGAGTGTGGTGCAAAAACAATGAATACTGTTACTCTGAAAAGAAATTTTAAAAAAATGTAAAAAACCCAAAAAACAAAAAACAAAGGCCATCTTCTTGGGGGCTCATGGAAACTGGGGACTAGAGGCAATATAACCTGATTGGCTTTCTGATTACTGAAGCCACTAGCTTTCCACCCAGAATTCAGAGGGGGTGTTGCACTGTCTTTCATCCTGCCCAGATACCCAGTTCTGGAGATCCCACATTTCTCTGAAGGGCTTTTGCCTACAACCCATTCTCTGGAACCAACCTGGATACTAAAGTTCTTTTGTTTGCAGGCAACATCACAACAACAAAATCAATGACCCTAGTTAGCTTAAGGAAATAAGAATATATAGGAATGGCTTCTGGGATAGTTCACGGGTCCAAATAAACTGCAAAAGGACCAAAACTCGGGAAATAAGAAATCTCTGATAACCTCCTCCTCAGAGAGCTACCATAAAGCCATCCAGCTCTGGGGACACTAGCCTCTCTGTCCCTCTATTTGCGTTGCAGATTTCCACAAGAAAATCTGCCGGCTCAGCTCAGCTTTAGGCCTTCCTTAGGTCTTCCCCTCCAATCACCTGGTCGTGGAGCACAGACATCACGTGACTACAGCGGGGCGGGGCGGGGGGGTGAGAGGCGGGGCAGCTGTAAACCCGGCACCACCCAACAGAAGTCTACTTGAATGACCCTTGTTTGTCAGCTTCCATTCAAGCAGCTCACCGACAACAAAAGAAAGGGCAAAAAGGCACAAAAGACACTGTTTAATCAAACAATTTTAATCAAGTGAACAGTAACCAGGAAAAGTGCAATTACATGGACAGCCCGTATTTCACATGTTCGATCTGTTCTCCAGTGTCTTTACTTATAAGGTGTTGAAGGCGGGACCCACTCTTGAATCTTCTTTCTAGTGGTAGAATAAGGTACATACTGTTCTGGAGTGCCGCTCACATTGAACTTATGGTTTGTCCAGATGAATTTACGAGCAACAGGTGGTTTTGTTGTTGGAGGATCATCAGTCATACAGTGAAGCCAACGATGCCTTAAAGAGGAAAAGAGACAGTTACAAGAGGCAGAGTAGTGGGGTGGGAGGAAGGCAAAGCGGGCGCCTCTGCGGCTACTCTGTGGCTTGAGCTCAAATCTCAGCTTCAAGCTGAACTGCTTTGTCTTAACTTTTTCTTTTTCTTTCTTCTTTCTTCTTTTTAAAAGATTTTATTTATTTGACAGAGAGAGAGATCACAAGTAGGCAGAGAGGCAAGCAGAGAAAGAGAGGGGGAAGCACGTTCCCCGCTGAGCAGAGAGCCTGATGTGGGGCTCAATCCCAGGACCCTGAGATCATGACCTGAGCTGAAAGCAGAGGCTTAAGCCACTGAGCCACCCAGGCGTCTTAGCTTTTTCATCTGAGCATCCTGACTTCCGAAGGATGGCATAAGGATTAAATGTACCTAGAAAAATTCCTGGGCACACTAGGTACTCAACAATGTTAGCTACTGCTTTTATTGTTACTGTATCTTGAGGACACTAGCGTTTTTAAGATATACATTATTTTATGTATCTCTAAGACAAAAATGCTGCCAATTAACACATGCTACTATTGATTAAAGTAAGTGTCCTAACTGTAGATGTAAGGAGGGATTTCAGAACTGCCGCATCCAGTGTTGCTGACGGACACTAGAGGCTGCTCTGCGGGTGAAGCTCTAGCTTAAAACCCAACCAGGCTCCTGCTGAAGAAACGGTCTCTGCTAGCACCTTAAATTCAAGCTTATGACTGAATCTTACAGAACATACAACTTGTTATATTAAAACATTAAATCACAGCCTAAAGTTCCCAAGTATTTCAGTTTTGAGTGTTTAACAATTTAATTTCAAAGGAAGCTGGGTACATGGGTATAGAAAGGAAAGAGACCAATGCTGCTTCTGCTAACGGCAGAGAAAGAAGGACTAAAGGGCAATGGACAAAGAATAGAGCTGAATAGGAAGCCACACCAATTTATATGGGACAGGAAACAGAATTCACAGCAGATCACCCAAGGCTGGGAGCTCATGAGACAGGATGCTGTTATGGGAAAAGGGCGTGAGGGGAGGGAGCACACAGAGAAATGTGGCTTCAAGGGAAAAAAATCCAAAAACAACAACAACAACAACAACAAAAAAAACCCTGGACTTACCAGCTCTAGATGAAAGGGAAATGGAGGAACTCTCAATAAAATAACTAAGACTAAAGCTAATGAGAAAAGTTTATGATGCTATTTAAGTATAAGAATATTCGCTAGCAGTAATTGATAGATATAGCTGGGAAACTGGCCCAAACCAAGGATACTGTTGCTGTTGTTGCTGTATTTGTGTCTAAAGAAAAAGAACATCATGATCAGCTAACAAAATAAAGAATGAAGACGTCTGCACACAGTGGACTGGCGTCTCTCTCATATTCTCCGGCAGAAACAGGATTACTGAAAGTGACCTGAACCAATAAACTGTGACGATGAACATGAGCTTTGAACCTCTGAGATGACGGCAGTGAGACAGGCTCCACTAGCCGCTCAAAGGAGGGATTCGTTGTCAAAACCAAGGCTGATACTCACACGAAGGAGCTTTACGTAAGTTTAAGGCACAGCAGAGATATTTAACTTTTACCTTGTCGAGGCAGCTTAAGCAATTTATTTTAATAAAGTAACAGAAAAATTTATTCAAAATTTTGCTGTCAATTGCTGTCAAGACTCTTGAAGATTAAAATGATACTTAAGGAATCAGAGATCAAATCTTACATATATCTGTTCAGTTATTTAAGTGAGGGACTGAAGATCTCATGGAGAAACAGAAAATGCTCAAGAAAACTAAACATATTTTTTGCCATGATATATAAAATCTGAACTTTTAAAAAAAGATTTTATTTTTTTATTTGAGAGAGATAGTCAAAGAGAGCACGAGCAGGGGGAGGGGCAGAGAGAGAGAGAGAAGCAGACTCCCCACTGAATAGGGAGGCTAACATGGGGCTTGATTCCAGGACCCTGGACCACGACTCAAGCCAAAGGCAGACGCTTAACTGACTGAGCCACCCAGGTGCCCCTGAAAATGTTTATTCAGCAAGGCTACAGGCAAAAGTCAAGGAATGAATAAGCAATAATTTATTCTCATGATGGTAATATGAAGAGCAGAGGAAAATAATGGATGATTTGAATGAAAATACTCATTTTTGAGGAAGTCCGGACCTGCTCCACCAAGAAACTGTGAGACGGAAGCAGAGTCCAGGGAAAGGATCAGGAGGAAGAAGGGCTGGAGCGCTGGATGCACGAATGGGACAGGAACTGAAAGACAAAGTCAGCCACTCAGCATCCACGGCTGGACACCTGCTGAGGACCATCCCCTTGCCTTGTCCCCTTAGACATCACACTGGGATCACATGAACTGGGAAGCTGACCAAACAGTGAGGCAGAAAACGGTAACGACCTTGTCTCCTGGATGGAGGTGATCTGAAGTGTATCACTGATGACGCGGACTTCAATGGAGCCTTTAAAGTTCTCAAAAGGAAAATCAAGAAATAACCAGAAAACTGGGGGAAGAAAAGCAAAGGACTGAAGAGCTTACAGGACAAACAAGCTTCCAAATGGAGGAAGCATCTTTGCAGTGTGAAAATTCACAGCTTGAAAGTGAGATTCAGCAGGTGAAGCTTCAAATTACATTAAGAACATGTCATGCAACTTCGGGGACAATGATCTGAGCAGGAAATACACCACCTGGAAATAAAGAAGAAACTTCCCAACATGTGTGGAAACACGAACTCCACATACCAGATTCACAACCTCTACCAGAAGATGAGGGAAGATATGTGCAAAGAACTGGAGAGAAATACTTCCTACTGTAAAAAGGAGATCCTCTTCCGTGGGAAAAGAGCCCAAGAAAGCTATATGGCAGCTGTGTTGATGGACAGAAAACTCAAGAAGCTAAGAAAAGAAAACGGTCACAACTGGCAAATGTTGGCCAATGGGAGTCCAACTTCCAGCCTTTCCCAAGTGGTCCTTTTACTCTGGTTGCTCCACCTGCGGCCCATGGAGGCCCGGAAGTGTCAAGGGATCCCTTGGAACATCAGTCCTTCCAGGAATGAGGGTCAGGCACTGAGGGCCCAGGCTCTGGAGACACCTGCAGGTTTGACTCAGCTCACAGCAGCCAGGTCCTGAACCTGCAACTATGGCATATCTGTACATGTTTTCTTCTCTAATGTAATTTGATTTATCTCTTTTTGGTTTAGCTACTGTTATTTAATTGGAGCTACAATTGCTCCTATTCAAGTAAAAATGGCATTATAATTTTAAAATAGTATTTTTCAGATGAAGATTCACTTAATTAAAAAATGTTACTGACAACAAAGAAAGTTTAATTTTCCCTTTCAGAAAATTCCCAGAAATAAAATAACAGTAACAAAAATCTACGCAGTTTTGAATCTTACTTCTCCTTGGATAATATACATTATTAATTTTGAGAATCAAGGCTGGCTTCTGACCATAATGTTCACGTTTCAGATGTTTGTTTTCTTTCCTTCTTTCTTCCTTTTCTCTTTTCTTTCTTTTTTAAGATTTTACTTATTTATTCGAGAGAGAGAGACAGTGTGAGCATGAGCAGGGGGAGAGGCAGAGGGAGAGAGAAAAGGAGAAAAAGACCCTCTGCTGAGCATGGAGCATGATGTGGAGCTCGATCCCAGGCCCTGGGGATCACGTCCTCAGCCAAAGGCAAGTGCTTAACTGACTAAGTCACCTAGGTGTCTCTCAGATGTTTTCACTTAACATCACTGGACATAAAAATTCTAAAGTTTTGGGGGTGCCTGGGTGGCTCAGTGGGTTAAAGCCTCTGCCTTCGGCTCAGGTCGTGATCCCAGGGTCCTGGGATCGAGCCCCGCGTCGGGCTTCTCTGCTCAGCGGGGAGCCTGCTTCCCTTCCTCTCTCTCTGCCTACTTGTGATCTTTGTCTGTCAAATGAATAAATAAAATCTTTAAAAAAAAAAAAATTCCAAAGTTTTTTTTTTCATTTTTTTCTAAAAATGGATATGAGGGGCATCTGGCTGGCTGAGTTGGTGGAGCACAAAACTATCTCAGGGTTGTGAGTTCGAGCCCCATGTTGGTGTAGAGGTTACTTAAAAAATAAAATTATGTTTAAAAATATATGAAAGACTAAAGAAAAATGTGATTTTTTTGAGGTAAAAATACACATCACACTAAAATGATTACTCTCTCCCACTTTAGTTTATGAAATATGCCCATAAACACCATTCAGTCACTTATTTAATACTAATGTAGGTACTTCATTTTTTTTATCAGTAATCATTTTTTAAAATTCATTTTTATTTATTTATTTTTTATAAACATATAATGTATTTTTATCCCCAGGGGTACAGGTCTGTGAATCGCCAGGTTTACACACTTCACAGCACTCACCATAGCACATACCCTCCCCAATGTCCATAACCCCACCACCCTCTCCCTACCCCCATACCCCCCAGCAACCCTCAGTTTGTTTTGTGAGATTAAGAGTCCCTCGGGGCGCCTGGGTGGCTCAGTGGGTTAAGCCGCTGCCTTCGGCTCAGGTCATGATCTCAGGGTCCTGGGATCGAGTCCCACATTGGGCTCTCTGCTCAGCAGGGAGCCTGCTTCCCTCTCTCTCTCTGCCTGCCTCTCTGCCTACTTGTGATTTCTCTCTGTCAAATAAATAAATAAAATCTTTAAAAAAAAAAAGAGTCCCTTATGGTTTGTCTCCCTCCTGGTACTTCATGTTTTAAAACTGAGCAAACAGAATTGAAATGACTTTCCCAAGATTCCACAGCACATATGGCACAAAGCTGAGGCCTGAACACAACTTCTCAATGGATGAAAAGAACATTTTGGTCAAAAAATTATAATCAAGAGATGAAACTGGATTAGGATTATGATGGGATCTAAGTATCTACCAAAATCCTGAGATCCATCTAACCCCAGGATAGGGATGGTAAGTTTTACACTTAAAAAAACCACAAAAATAGGGGCACCTGGGTGGCTTAGTGGATTAAAGCCTCTGCCTTTGGCTTGGGTCATGATCTCAGGGGATCAAGCCCTGAATCCATCGGGCTCTCTGCTCAGCAGGGAGCCTGCTTCCTCTTCTCTCTCTCTCTCTGCCTGCCTCTCTGCCTACTTGTGATCTGTCAAATAAATAAAATCTTTAAAAAAAAATAGTTCGTTACAAGACAGTTAACTCAAATCTCGCTGGCTCAGTAACTGTGTTATTTTTAATTAATGCAATATGAAGCAAAGTCCCAATAGGGTTTGGCAATTATAATTCTAAGGATCAGCTGAAAGTCTACCCAAGAAAATTTTGAAAGCTCACCACTATCAGGAAAGGCTGGCATTACTAGACATTAAAGGCTCAAATATTAGATCAGTATAAAAGCTAGTTAAAAAAACAAGTATGATAATACTGCAGAATAAAATTCCCCAAACAGATGAAAGTATATATAAGGTGATCCTGGCATATCAAATTATTGGGGAAACTAAATATTTCTCAACAAATTATGCTAGAATGATTAATACTGTTGGGAAAAAATCAAGTTAGATTTCCTAAACCATGTATCAAAACAGATTCCAGGGCACCTGGGTGGCTCAGTGGGTTAAGCCGCTGCCTTCGGCTCGGGTCATGATCTCAGGGTCCTGGGATCGAGTCCTGCATCGCACTCTCTGCTCGGCAGAGAGTCTGCTTCCCTCTCTCTCTCTCTGCCTGCCTCTCCGTCTACTTGTGATTTCTCTCTGTCAAATAAATATATAAAATCTTTAAAAAAAAAAAAAAAAACAGATTCCAGACAGATTAATGCTGCTCAGATACAATGTGAGTGAATATTTATATTCACAGAGTGGTATTTATAAAATGTGAAGAACAATTTCTAAGATTAACATTAAAAGCAAAAAGCCATAAAGAAAAAAAAGTGTAATTCTATTACATAAAAACTGAAATTTCTATGTCTTAAAACTCTGCAAATGAGATTAAAGGATAAAGTTTCAGCTCAGGTCATAATCTCAGGGTCATAAGGTCGAGCCTGCTTAAGATTCTCTCTTTCGGGGCACCTGGGTGGCTCAGTGGGTTAAAGCCTCTGCCTTCAGCTCAGGTCATGATCCCAGAGTCCAGCAGGGAGCCTGCTTCCCTTCCTCTCTCTGCCTGCTTCTCTGTCTGCTTGTGATCTCTGTCTTTCAAATAAAGATAAATAAAATCTTAAAAAGAAAAAGAAAAAGAAACTGTGATTAAAAAAAAAAAAAAAAGGATTCTCTCCTTCTCTCAATAAACAAACAAGCAAATAGCTAAGAAAAAAAAAGTTGTTTCAGGAGAGAGAGAACAGTAACTTGGACCAGAGAAATAGTGATAAAGATCATGATCCGAGGTAGGACCTATTCAGCAATCAAGCACAAAGAACCTGCTGACAGACTGGGTATTAGGGAGACTTGTGAGGATGGCCCTTCAGCGTCTGGCTTGGCTAAACATGAGTCATCGAAAAGCTTAGAAACATTCTCTGCCTGATAGGTCTGTTCATCTATCTATGTTGGACATTTGAAGATATTGAAAAAAATAAAATACACTGTATTTATAAATGTGACCTAAAATGTTGAAAAGGATATAATTAACAAAAACTGCAAATGGAGACAATTGTTTAGGAGATTTTAATCCTTTCCATTAGAATTTATCAAACATTCATCACATAAGAGAAAATAATTGTTATTTTAATGCAAAAATGTTCAATTTACAAACCTTGTTATCCTATTTATAAATTGGACCTCAAGACTTAAAGAACAACTAGGTTTTGAAAATTGCAGCTGTAACTTTCTTTTTTTGAGATTTTATTTATGTATTTGTCAGAGAGAGAGAGACGGTATGTGTGCGTGCACAAGCAGGGGGAGCAGGAGGCAGAGGGAGAAGCAGGCTCCCCACTGAGGAAGGAGCCCGATGTGGGACTCGATCCCAGGACTCTGGGATCATGACCTGATCCAAAGGCAGACATTTAACCGACTGAGCCACCCAGGAGTCCCTGCAGCTGTAACTCTTAATAATAGAGATAGAGAACAATCTGATGATTCCCAGAGGGGAGATGTGGGGATGGGCAAAATAGGTGATGGAGATCAAGGAGTGCACTTGTAGTGCACACCCGGGGATGTATGCAAGTGTTGAATCACTATATTGTACACCTGAAACTAACATAACACTGCGTGTTAACTAACTGAAATTAAAGCAAAAACTAAAAAATTGTGATAATAAAAATTTCAGCTGTAATAAACAGCATATTAATTTTAAACCCAAATTTCCATTAATCCTTTATACATCAAAAGCCTCTCAGACACTAAAAACCTCAAACTGACAAGCAGAATATTTAGTGAAATGGGGGAACGTCTGTGACTTTTTTTTTTTTTTTTAAAGATTTTATTTATTTATTTGACAGACGGAGATGACAAGTAGGCAGAGAGGCAGACAGAGAGAGACAGAGAAGCAGGCTCCCTGCTGAGCAGAGAGCCCAATGCGGGACTCAATCCCAGGACCCCAGGATCATGACCTGAGTCGAAGGCAGAGGCTTTAACCCACTGAGCCACCCAGGCACCCCAAAAGTCTGTGACTTATTAAGTGAGAAGAGGGGAACGGCAAACAAAATGTTATGTATAATAAAGATATATATGTGTCTATATATATATATATTTACATATACATATCTATATCTAGTTATTTATAATAACAAAACTTCTTCTAAAGAGAATACGATTAATATATTAGATACACTGTGATCCTTTCAAATTATTCCTCCCCTATTCAAAAGCAAACCCTCAAATATTCAATCAATGAATGAAATATTAACAGTGCTTATTTCTGGGCCAAGGAATTAAGAGTTTTATGGGTTTTTAAAAGATCTTATTTGTTTCAGAGAAAGAGAGAGGGGTGCCTGGATGGCTCAGTGGATTAAAGCCTCTGCCTTCGGCTCAGGTCATGATCCCAGGGTCCTGGAATCAAGCCCCGCACTGGGCTCTCGGGTCAGCGGAGAGCCTGCTTCCTCCTCTCTCTGTCTCTGCCTGCCTCTCTGCCTACGTGTGATCTCTGTCTGTCAAATAAAGAAAGTCTTTAAAAAAAAAAGAGAGAGAGAAAAGAGAGAGTAAGAGCAGGGGGGAGGGGCAGAGGGTAAAGGAGAAGCAGACTGCCTGCTGAGCAGGGGGCCCGACTCCAAGCTCAATCCGGGGAACCTCAGGTCATGACCTGAGCAGAAGGCAGATGTTTATATAAGCGCCCAAGGAATCAGAATTTTTGTTTCTACCTCATTTATTTCTGGATTTTCCAGGTTTTCTACAACAACTGTATATTTTTATAATTAGAAAAAAATTAACAGTGATTGCACTGATTGTTTTAAGAACATGGAAAATTGCCGGGAAAAAAACTTTGAATGATTATGAGCCATTACATTAAAAAATTATTTAAAAGGACTAAAGGAAATATGCCCAACATTGACAGCGGTTGTCTCACAGGGGGCTATGTAGATTATCCCTGCTCCCTGCCAAATTCTTTAAACTTTTCCGATCCCTCAGATTTTTTCTTGAACCCACAATCCTAAAATCAAGACAAATGGAGATGAAGAGTCAGATACTCAACCAAGTAAGCAACCCAGGCACCCCTGACCTCTCACATTCTTTTATTTATTTATTTACTTATTTGAGAGCAAGAGTGAGATAGAGAGGCATATGTGGGCAGTGGGAGGAGCAGATGGGAGGAGAGAATCCTCAAGCAGATGCTCAGTGTGGAGCCAGGGGCTCCATCCCATACTCTGAGATCATGACCTGAGCCAAAATTAAGAGTCAGATGCTCAACCACTGAACCAACACCCCATGATCTCTCACATTCTGAATTTCATATTGCCGAATCAAAGGGACACTTCTCCATCCTTATCCTATGTCATCACTCAGCAACATCACTCAGTGTGGCTGGCCTTCTTACCTTGGCTGAAATGCTACTCTGGTCTAGCTACTGCTCATTCTTCTTTGCTAGCCTGACCTTGTCCTAAACTCCAGACTTATATGTCCACTAGACATATTTATTCTCTGATGGTTATCTCAAACTTACTACATCCAAAAAAGAGGCTTCTGACTGCAACCCTCCACTGCCCATCCGACCCTTCCCCCTGTCTTCCCATCTCAATGAATGGTACTACCATCTACCCAACCTCTCAAACTCAAAACCTCCGAAGCAGCCTTGATTCCTACCCCCAAGCCATCCCAACTTGTACCCCACTTTTCCACAAAAGGCATCCAGAACATCAGATGGTAACTGAAAAAAAGCTGACCATAAGGAAAAGGTATTCTCAGAAGCAGGAAACATTTCATTCCACCATGGCACAGCAAAAATCTTCAAGAACAAAATTATTTTCTGTTAAAAAAGGGAAATTTTCAACATATGCTATTATTTTTAAAAGAATGTATTTATGTATTACTTCAGTAATTTAACCATTAGTCTTAGTAAGAAAAATCAATATACCAGGAGATACTGGCGGCACTACACTAACGGAGAGAAGACGTTACTTAGAAATGAACATAAGGTGCCACCAAGTGGGTAAAGAGTATACAAACGGTAGAGAAAAATCTAGGCAAACCATATTTGTTTGTTTTAACTTGATTTAAAGGATTTTTGATCTCAGGGTCTTTGGATCGAGCCCCACATCATCAGGCTCTCTGCTCAGCGGGGAGCTTGCTTCCTCCTTTCTCTCTCTCTCTGCCTGCCTCTCTGCCTACTTGCGATCTCTGTCTGTCAAATAAATAAATAAAATCTTTTAAAAATAAAATAAAAAAATAAAGATTTTTATGCATTACGATATAGATGGTGGCAATTAGCTAATTTAAAACAAAGATAAAATTGAGGATAGTCAAAAGTGGTATAAAACAGTTATTTGTAATCTACCAACAACTGAGTATTCTGTTCAATCAAGTTAAGCTAATATAAACTCCTGAAAAAGAAATTTAAAATCTCACTGCTGAACCTGTAAGAGAATAGAACTTCGATAAGAAAATAAAGGTACTGTAACAACAACAAAAAAATAGCAGACACTAAGTTAGAGTACCGGCTGAACACGAGGTAGAGGAGCATGGTCTTGTGGGAAGCGAACCTCACCTATGGGATCTGATGCCATCTCCAGGGTCGACAGTGTCAAAAATGGGTTAAACTGTAGGACGCCCAGCTGGTGTCAGAGACTTACTTATTGTGAGGTGAAATCTCAACACATTTGGTGACCAGAAGTGTCAGAAGTGAAGAGTTTTGTACAAGTAGTACAAGGAGACTCACAAGAGAAACACACGGTAGGGAAGAACAGGGTTTCTCCCTATGAGGAAGGAAAAGACTGAAGGTTTTTTCCCCTTTCATCCTCTCTCCATGAGTATGGGCTGCATTTACTGACTCACTTCTAATAACTAAAATATAGCGTAACTGTAGAATGTCACTTCTGAGATCAGGTTTTAGAAAAGCTGGGCCTAACGTATACTGTGTTAACTACACCTCAATTAACAAAACAAAACAAAACAGCACCTGGGTAGCTCAGGCGGTTCTGCCCCTCCCTCTGCTCTCTCTCTAAAATAAATAAATTTTAGAAAAAGAAAAGAAAAGAAAACTACTCATACACAGAAGGCTGTGGCTTTCATCTCAGCTGATCTCGTTACTGGCTCTCAGGAAGCCATATCCAGAGATGGCCTTGTGGAGAGGCCCACAAGAGTGAGCACAGGAGCAAATCCTGGAGGTCTGCCAACAGCCATGTGAATGAATTTGACCAAAATCAAACCATGAGGGGACTGCAGCCCCAAATGGTATCCTGAGTGTAGCTTTGTGAAAAATCCTAAACCAGATACATCTAGCTAAGTGGCACTCAGTTCCTTAAGCACAGAAATTGTGAGATACTGTTTATTGTTTTAAGCTAAATTTGGGATAATCTGTTATACAGTAATGGATAACTAGTACCCCAAAACTCAAAGCTGCATCACTAGCACCTTAACCTTAGTCCAGCCTCCAACAGCTCCTGCCCAGACAACTACATACAACAGCTTCCTAAGTGATAAGCCTGTTTCCACACTGCCCCTTTCCTCATTCTTCACAGCAACGGCAGAGATGCTTTAAAAATGTAAATCATAGGCAGTAATCGCTTGGACATTGCCCTTAGCAACATATTTATGGACATGTCCCTTAAGACAAGGGAAACAAAAGCAAAATTAAACTATTAGGACTACACCAAAATGAAGTTTTTTGCACAGCCAATGAAACCATCAAGAAAACAAAAAGGTGACCTAGAGAATGGAAGAATGTATTTGTAAATGACATATCCAATAAGGGATTAATATTCAAAATATATAGAGAATGTATACAACTCAGAGCACCTGGGTGGCTCAGTGGGTTAAAGCCTCTGCCTTCAGCTCAAGTCATGATCCCAGGGTCCTGGGATCGAGTCCCGCATTGGGCTCTCTGCTCAGCGGGGAGCCCGCTTCCCCCTCTTTCTCTGCCTGCCTCTCTGCCTACTTGTGATCTCTGTCAAATAAATAAATAAAATCTTAAAAAAAAAAAAAGAATGTATATAACTCAATACCAAAAGACCCCAAACGATCTGATTAAAAAATGGGCAGGGGCACCTGGGTGGCTCAGTCAGTTAAGTGACTGCCTTTTGTTTGGGACATGATCTCGGAGGCCTGGGACTGAGCCTCATGTTGGGCTCCCAGCTCAGCAGGGAGTCTGCTTCTCTCTCTCCCCCTGTTCATGCTCTTTCTTTCTTTCAAATTCATAAATAAAATCTCAAAAAGAAAAAAAAATGGGCAGAGAGGGCGCCTGGGTGGCTCAGTCGGTTAAGCATCTGCCTTCAGCTTAGGTCATGATCCCAGTGTCCTGGGACAGAGCCCTGAGTCAGGCTCCCTGTCTGCTCAGTGGGAAGTCTGCTTCTCCTTCTGCCCCTCCTCTCTGCTTGTGATCTCTCTCTGTCACAAATAAATAAGAAAAGTCTTTTGAAAAAAATGGGCAGAGGACCTGAACTGATATTTTTCCAAAGACATGCAGACGGTCAACAAATACAGGAAAAGATATCCAACATCACTAATCATCAGGGAAATGCAAATCAAAACCACAATGAGACATCACCTTATAGCTGTCAGAATGGCTGGCAACAAAAGGATGAGAAATAACAAGTGTTGGTGAGGCAGAGAAAAAGGAATCCTTGTGCACTGTTGGTGGGAATGAAACTGGTGCAACTGCAGCAAAAAACAGACTGGAGTTTCCTCAAAAAATTAAAATTAGAATTACCATATGATCAAGTAATCCCACTACTGCATATTTACCCAAAGAAAATGAAAACACTAATTCAAATAAATATATGCACCCCTATGTTAATTGCAGCATTGTTTACCATAGACAAGACATGGAAACAACTTAAGTGCCCACCCATAGATGAATGGATAAAGAAGAAGTGGTGTACATATACAGTGGAATATTACTCAGTCATAAACAAGAATGTGATCTTATCATCTGTGACACATGGATGGACCAGAAGGTATTGTGCTATGTGAAATAAGTCACACTGAGAATGAAAAATATATGATTTTACGTAAAACAAACATACAAAACATATAAAAAACAAACCAGGGGCGCCTGGGTGGCTCAGTGGGTTAAAGCCTCTGCCTTTGGCTCATGTCATGATCCCAGAGGCCTGGGATCAAACCCCGCATTGGGCTCTCTGCTCAGCAAGGAGCCTGCTCCCCCCTCTCTCTCTGCCTACTTGTGATCTCTGTCTGTCAAATAAATAAAATCTTAAAAATAAAATAAAAAGCAGAAATAGACCCATAAATACTGAAAACTGATGGTTTCCAGAGGAGAGGGGATATGGCGATAAGCAAAATAAGTGGAGTGGAAAAACGAATGAATAAATGAATGAATAAATAAATGGAACAAATATAGTAACCCAGTATTATTATTTTTAAAGATTTTATTATTTATATTATATATTTATTTTTATTGTTTATTATTTATATTTATATTATACATTATTTATATTATTATTTATTTATTTGAGACAGAAAGAGAGAGACCAAGAGCAAACGAGAGAGAGAGAACACAAGCAGGCTGGAGAGATAAAGGGAGAGGGAGAAGCAGGCTTCCTACTGAGTGGGGAACTCGACGCAGGTCTCCATCTCAGGACCCCGGGATCATGACCTGAGCCGAAGGCAGATGCTTAACCAACTGAGCAACCAGGTGCCCCTATAACCGACTATTAGGAGGGGAGTTCATGTCGACATAAATAAATGAGTAGACTTATATAATGGGATGAGTAATAGGATACTTATATAACTTCAAAGTACCTCTACACAAAATGCTAATTAATTGCAAAGGAAAAACTTTAGAAAGGAAAAACCTGGCAGAACCACCAAAACTTTAGAAAGGAAAAACCACCCTGAATTACTCAAGTGAGAGAACTTATCATCACTAATACGACAAATATAGGGTGCCACCTAACAGAATGCAACAAGAACATGACATGGCTTCTGTGATATTCCTGCTGCAGATACAAAGCCTGAATGTAGCCATGAGACTAGACTGACAGACCCACACTGAAGGCCTTTCTACGACATAACTGGTCTGCAAATTTCAAAAGTATAAAGATCATGAAAATCAAAGAAAAGCTAAGGAACAAATCTAGAGTGAGACGAGAGAGAAATGAGATCCATATGAAATGCACGATTATATCCTCTGGCTATCAGAGACCTTGTTGGCAAAGTGATGAAAATGGAATGGGGTCTGAAGATTAGATAGTAGTCATATCAACTGTTAATGTTCTGCCTTTGATGGGTAAACTGTGGTTATGGGGAATATCCTTGTTTGTAGGAATCACACACGTGAGTATTCAGGTCATCCCTTTGGCAACTTATTTTGAAATGATTCAGATACTTGTAACTTCTCAGAAAGTTTAGGACTGTTCCCAATTTTAAAAAATTGTAAAACAGATCACATCCTACTTTACCTTCCAGTGACTTTCAAAGAAACTTAGATAAAAAGCCAGAAAACCGTGGCTCCCCACATCTACATATCTAGGCTCTAGCTAGTTTTCCCATCTCATTACCTAAAGTCTTCCTTTCACTTGTTCAATTCCAGCCAAACTAGCCATATTGCTGTTCTTTGAGTACAAGCAAATAAATCTCAACACACAGGCTTTTGCCCTGTGGTTCCTGCTGCCTGGAGCTCTCCAGAGCCACCCCCCCCCCCCCACAGCACTTCTCTGGCTCTCTCCCTCCTCTCTTCTAATGTCAGTTTCTCAAAGAAGCCTTCCCTAACCTCCAAATAAAACAGCACCGGACCTTCCCATTGTGCTTTACCCCTTTATGAACACCAGCTTCATGTTTTCTTCCTTGCATTTATCACTGCCTGACATATATAGAACCCTTTTGTTTTCCTGCCTTCCCCGCAATGGGAGCAAGAACTTTGTTGTATTACTGTTGTATTCCCAGTGCCTACAATAGTTCTTGGCACCTGGTAAGCATGCAATAGTTATTTGAATGAATAACGATGATAAACTGTGTTTGTTATTCACTACTTTATATATAAGATAATACCTGGCTCTCTAAAGATGAATCAACCCAACTTCAAATTTTCTCATAGATCAAAGGTAGTAAGAATCCAGAAATTTAGAATTCCACAGTGTATTACACTCAGCAAAGGGGGGGATCTGAGAAACAAACAGCTAAACTTGTCCAACAGCACTTCTCCCTACATCATAAGACTTTAAACTCCCCTTACAAGCAAGGGTCATCAAAGGTACTCAGCCCTTCGGAGGATCCTCTCCACAAAGAAATTCAGCTCTATATCCTCAACTGCCCTCAGGCTCCTGCTGGAGAGATGTTATCTTCTACAGCTTTGAACCTTCTTTTTTGTGTGATCTCAGATCATACAAAAGAACTTTCTTGGTTGATTTTAGTACTTTTATCTTTTCATTTTTTTTTTACTACTTTATCATTTTAAATGTGTTTCATCACATAATTTAAATCAGTCCCCCCTTGCCAGTCTCCCAAAACACAGTATATGAGCACCGATGTAAACCTTGAGTGCTTTGAAGGTGACAGATCTCAATCCATTTAAGATCTGAACAAGACAGGCCACAGGCCTTCTGCATCCTCCCAGGACCAACACCACCCCCAAAATAATCAACTAAACAAGTAAGTAGGACACCTTGCCTCCTAAAACCAAATTCCACTTTGAGACCTGGGACTCAAATAGTGCCCCTGACATAGAAAATGCCCCTTCAGAGAAAGTAGACAGCTCTTGACCTAAAATCACAGCCCTTCAGACCTTAACAGAACCACAAAATCACAGGCTATTACTACTGCCCACTAAAAAGAGCCCAGGGGCGCCTGGGTGGCTCGGTAGGTTAAGCATCTGACTCTTTAACTTTGGCTCAGGTCATGACTTCAGAGTCACCGTACAGAGCTGGGGTCCCTGCTTAGAAGGGAGTCTGCTTGAGCCTCTCTCTTTCCCTCTACCTCTGCCCCTCCCCCCACACATGTGCATGTTCCTTCTCTCTCTCTCTCACACATAATCATTTTTTAGTATTTGCTTCCAATGTAGGGCGAGTGTGTATATATGTGTGTCTATGTGTCTGTGTGTGTATTTTAAAGATTTTATTTATTTACTTGTTGGAAAGAGACAGCACAAGCAGGGGGAACAAGAGGCAGAGGGAGAAGCATGCTCCCTGCTGAGCAAGGAGCCTGATGTGGGACTTGATTTCAGAACCCTGATAGCATGACCTGAGCCGAAGGCTGACGCTTAACTGATTGAGCCACCCAGATGTCCCTAAGTAAATAAATCTTAAAAAACAAATAAAAAGAGCACAAAATCCAGCCTCAAATGTAACATCACTGCTGCTTTCTCACGTTAAGAGCCACTGAGTTTTATTATAAAGATATAATCCAATACAGAAATACCTCAGAGAAATCACAGGTTTGGTTTCAGACTAACACAGTAAAGCAAATACTCAATAAAGCAAGTCAAATGAGTTTTGTGGTTTTTCAGTACATGTCAAAGTTATGTTTATACTCTACTATAGTCTATTACATGTGCAATAGCAGTGTGTCTAGAAACAAAACCCCAACGTATGACTTGATTTAAAAATACTCTATTACGGGGTGCCTGGGTGGCTCAGTGGGTTAAGCCACTGCCTTCGGCTCAGGTCATGATGTCAGGGTCCTGGGATCAAGGCCCGCATCGGGCTCTCTGCTCAGCCGGGAGCCTGCTTCCTCCTCTCTCTCTGCCTGCCTCTCTGCCTGCTTGTGATCTCTCTCTGTCAAATAAATAAATAAAATCTTAAAAAAAAAAAAATACTCTATTGCTAAAAATACTAACCATCATCTGAGCTTTTAGGAAAGTTTTGTTTTGTTTTGAGCTTTTAGGGAGTTTTAATCTTTTGGCTGGTAGAGGGCCTTGCCTTGAGGTTGACACCTGCTGACTGACCAGGGTGGTGAGGTGGCTGTGGGAATTTCTTAAAATCAGACAATAATGAAGTCTGCCGCACTGATGAACTCTTCCTTTCATGAACAATTTCTCCATAGCATGCAATGCTGTTTGACCGCATTTAGTCAGAGTAAAACTTTTCCAAAATTGTGGAGTCAATCCTCTCAAACCTGCCACTGCTTTATCAACCAAGTTTATCTAATATTCTAAATCCTTTGTTGTCAACAATCTTCACAGCATCTCCACCAGGAGTAGATTCTACAAGAGACTACTTTATGGGGCGCCTGGATGGCTCAGATGGTTAGCTGTCTGCCTTCGGCTAGGGTCATGATCTCAGGGTCCTGGGACTGAGCCTGCATTGGGCTCCCTGCCCAGCAGGGAGCTTGCTTCTCCCTCTCCCTCTACTTTCTCCCTCTACTGTTCTCCCTGCTTGTGCTCTCTCCCTATCAAGTAGATAAATAAAATCTTTAAAAAAACAAAAAACCCTACTTTATGTGCTCATCCATAAGAAGCAACTCCTCCCAACTGTTCAAGCTTCATTACGAGACTGCAGCAATCCAGACGCATCTTCGGGCTCCACTTCTCAGTCTAGTTGTTGCTATTTCTACATTTAGCTCCATTGTTACTTTACCCACTGAAGTCTTGAACCCTCAAAATCATCCATGAGCAATAAGCGGGAATCAACTTCTTCCGAACTCCTGTTCATGTTGATACTTTGAACTCTTCCCATAACATCACAAATGCTTTCAATAGCATCTGGAATGGTGACTCCTTTCGGGAAGGTTTTCAATCTACTTTGCCCAGATCCATCAGAATAATCACTACCTGTGGCAGCTACAGCCTTACACAATATATTTCTCAAAAGAGACCTGAAAATCAAACTTGCTCCTTGATCTGCAGGCTGGAGAACAGATGCCATGTCAGCAGGCATGAAACAACATGAACCTCACTGTCCATCTCCACCAGACCTCCTGGGTGAGCAAGTGCAGTAAACAGTAAACAGTAGTATTTTGAAAGTAATCTTTTTTTTCCTGAGCAGTCGGTCTCAAAGTGGGCTTAAAATATTCAGTAAACCATGTGTTGTCCTTTAGGCTTTGTTGTTCTACTGATAGAACACAGGTAGATTTATCAGACTTAAGGGCCACGGGATTTTCTGAACTGTGGGTGAATACAGGGTTCAACTGAAAAATCACCAGCGGCTTAGCCTGTAATAAAAGAGCCAGCCTATCCTCTGAAGCTTCAAAGCCAGGTATTAACCTCTCTCTAGCTATGAAAGTCCTTGATGGCATATTCTTCCAACAGAAGGCTGTTCCGTGTACACGGAACATCTGTAGTCACCGTCACTAATTACCTTAGCTAGGTCTTCTGGAGAACTCGCTGCAGCTTCTCCATCAGTACCTGCTGCTTCACCTTGCACTTCGATGTTATGGAGATGGCTTCTCTCCTTAAACTTCATGAGCCAAACTCTGCTAGCTTCACTTTTCTTCCACAGCTTCCTCACCTCCCTTAGCCTTCATAGAATTAGACAGAGTTAGGGCCTTGCTCTGGATTAGGCTTTGGCTTAGCATGTTGTAACTGGTTTGCTTTTCTAGCCAGAATACTGAAACTTTCTCCACATCGGCACTTTCTTACCGTGCTTGTGTTCACTGGAGTAGCACTTTTAATTTCCTGTAAGAACTTTTCCTTTGTGGGGCGCCTGGATGGCTCAGTTGGTGAAACGTCTTTCCTTCAGCTCAGGTCATGATCCCAGGGTCCTGGGATCCAGTCCTGCATCAGGCTCCTTGCTCAGCGGGGAGCCTGCTTCTCCCTCTGCCTCTGCTCCTCCTCCCCTGGCTCATGCTTGTGAGCACACACACTCTCTCTCGCAAAAATAAATTAAAAATCTTAAACAGACAAACAAAAGTCCCAATGAAATACACATTTCCACTTTCTCTTGAAAAATCGTATTTAGAAACCACTGGTTGAATTCTCAGCTGATGGAACTAGGGGTGATGAACAGCACTGCTGCCCTCTTTAACAGAGCACGTGCTTTTCAGCCCTTTACAGTCCCCACTATTCCCAACTGTCTCATGCTGAACTTCACCCACTTATGTTACATGCCTGGATTTCTAATGGAGTCTGCAGAAATAAAATGAATACTCTGAGATAATGAGATAATTCCAGTTTCTACTCAAGAGAGCCTGAAACTCTTTCTGATGCTCAAATTCAACTAAAACAAAATGTCACAGTTAACCTAATCTACTTAATTCTAGCTTTTGGTGAAAATTTCTAGACTGATGGCAACAGGTACCCAGTTTAACTGTGTCTATGAAAAAGATTTGAGCACTCTGCTTTGAAATATTTTATATAAAATTTGATAATTCAAGTAAGAGCATTTAGAATTCAATGTCAAAACAGGTATATTACAAAATTAGTTTCTAGAGACCTAAGGAATTTGAGGGCTCTCATTTTAGAGGAGAAAACTAAACCCCAGAAAGATTAAGGAACATGCATGAAGTCACATTGCCAAATATTCAGAGTCAGAATTCTTTTTCCTTTTCCCTTCACCCATAGCCAGGTGATAATGTGGCATACTGTTTTTCCCCAAAGACAGCCATACCATTATACATGCCAACATATAATGTGATATTGACTTGCCTCCATCAAGAGATAGGGTCTCTGTTCTCTTTCATTAAGCTTAGGCACCATTTTCTAACTGCCTCAACCACTGAGATGCAGAAATGATACTGGATGATTTCCAAGACTAAGTCAGTAAAGGCAACAGGGCTTTTGCCAAGTGCTCTCTCTTCAGAACTTGCCTGAGGAAGCCCAGCTACCTGAGGGGGTTCCAATCCAATGCCCCAGCGATGCCCCCAGCTGACAGCCAACACCAACCGCCAGATACTGAATGAACAAGTCTTCAGGTGATTCCGCATTCCAGCTTCTGAGTCTTCTACTGACTCTGTGGAGCGGAGATAAGCTGACTATATACTGCCTGAACTCCTGACCCATAAAAACTGAGAGATAAATACTCACTGCTTTAAGACACAAAGTTTTAGGGTTATTTAGTACACATTCACCATACCTGGGTCAGACACTTTCAGAACACCACTAACTGGTTTATAAATAGATAGTCAATAAATATTTGTGTCATGAAACAAATACTGCCAAGCCAAATAAAAGAAATTGTTGACTAGTTTACCATTCAGGGGGCACCATGCTTCCATCCACATCCCAAAAAGTGTTTTTGCCATTCATTTCAGTAGTGTATATAACCCATCGGTGACGGCCTGGGTGGAAAGATCAACATTTATAAAGATGTGAGGAAATAAAGACAACCTTTACAAAACAAAACAAAACAAAAACTAAACATAATTGTATAATGTCAAAGAAGACAACTAGTTTTTATTAAAAAAAAGACTTTTATGTGCTCTTACATAAGAGAAAAGTTAAAGGAATAGCACCCTGGGTAAATTGGTAGAGGCATGCCTCAGGAAGTGTATGGCAAGCTTTTATCAATAGCCTGGCAGCTACAAGAGCAAAATCACTACAATGAGACCGAGACCCATTATGTGGGTGGGGCTCAGTTATTTCCCACAGTGGAGAACTCTTGCTTCTCCCCTATCCTTCTGCCAAGGGAGCAGAGGAGAGTAGGGGAATGTGTTCCGAGCTGCGCAGGGTATTCAGGAGAAACTGCTTTTCCTGAGATGGGGGACAGGAGAAATGTATTCACAGCAGTCATACTCAAATTATGTGTTTCCATATGGATTTTTTAAATGACCACCAGAGATCCTTTTGGAAGCCGGTGATCATAAGCAAACATAAACAATGGTTAGATTAGTAAGTCAGTTCATGTCATCAAACTAGCATGGCAGTATTTGCTATTTAACAAATTGCTATGGAATAGTTGGGGGCCTAACTACAACTTACACAACTGTTACCATTGGTCCTTAAGTTGAGCAGAGACTTGGATTCTTTTTTTTTTTTTTTAAGATTTCATTCATCTACTTGACAGAGAGAGAGACAGCGAGAAAGGGAACACAAGCAAGGGAAGTGGGAGAGGGAGAAGCAAGCTTCCCGCTGAGCAGGGAGCCCGAAGCAGGGCTCAATCCCAGGACCCTGGGATCATGACCTGAGCCAAAGGCAGATGCTTAACAACTGAGCCATCCAGGCACCCCAAAGACGTGGATTCTAATCAGACTTTGTCACATAATATGAATGGATTTTAGGCAAGTTTTATAAGCCTCAGTTTTTCTATTAAAATTGGATGAATATAGAGGCGCCGGCTGGCTCAATCAGTAAAGCATGAGACTCTTGATCTCAGGGTTGTAAGTTCAAGCCCCATGCTAGCTGTAGAGATTACTTAAAAAAATAAAATCTTCAAAAAAAAAAAAAAAGTAGATGATTACACCTACATCTTCAGGTGCTATGAAAATTAATCATCATACATATACATCTAGTTTAGCATTGGGCAAAAAAGTATATAAATGTTAATTCCTTTCACCTCTTCCTTACAACCCCTACCCCCAAACAGAAAATACTAAATTCATCTTATAATTGATTTTAACAAAATCAATTTGTTTGAATAAACACATTTTATTTGAATAAACAAAAAGTAATCTGCATTTACTTTATAGAGTTTTCTTTTTTTTAAAGATTTTATTTATATGATAGAGAGCATGCACAGGCATGAGAGAACACAAACGGGGAAGTGGCGAGCAGAGGGAGAGGGAGAAGTAGGCTCCCCACAGAGCAGGAAGCTGGATTCAAGGCTCGATCCCCTGGGATCATGACCTGAGCTGAAGGTAGAGACTTAACTGACTGAGCCACCCAGGCACTCTTTATAAAAGAGTTTTCTGGGGCGCCTGGGTGGCTCAGTGGGTTAAGCCTCTGCCTTCGGCTCAGGTCATCATCCCAGGGTCCTGGGGTCGAGCCCTGCATCAGGCTCTCTGCTCAGCAGGAAGCCTGCTTCCCCCTCTCTCTCTACCTGCCTCTGCCTACTTGTGATCTCTGTCTCTCTGTTAAATAAATAAACAAAACCTTAAAAAAAAAAAAAAAAGACTTTTCCTAGGTAAACACATAATCAACAAACATCAACTAATGCTATTTAAATACGACCTTATCTATTAAAGGAAATACAGATTTTTCAAGCACAATTAGGATCCTCTGGAGCCCAGGTGCCTTTGAGGGACCCCTCTGGCATCTCCCTGGTGTTGAGATATCTGCCTGAGTCTCTCTGTGCAGCCCCAAGGTGGCTTCTTAACCATACCAGAGACTTCTCCCAAGGCCTAGACCAAATGGAAACAATAAAGCTTTTTGCAGGGAAAAAAAAATTCCAGATTTGCTTCTTCTACTCAAGAAATCAATCTTGAGAATAAGGAACTAGAAGTAAACTATAATCCAGCTCGGCAGGGCAATGTGAAGGCAGATGAAAACACCTTGGAAAAGGTTTCACAGAATAGGCTATGATGATAGAGATGAGACTTAACAATCTCACAATATACATATACCAAAATTTTAAGGGTACATCCTTAGACTCAGCAAATCTACTTTCAGGAATTTTATTCTTACAATATTTAAACAAATGATTTGGATGTAGTTACAAGCAAGTCACTGCAGCACTGTTTCTAATAGCATAAGGCTGAAGGCAATCTAAGTATTTATCAGTAGTGAAGTACTTGAAAAAGAATGATTCTTTCATACACTGGAATATTGTGTACTTTTAAAAAGAATGCTGATTTTTTAAATTAAAAAAAAAAAAAAACTACAAACAAATTCAAACAAAGAATGCTGTAGATACATCCAACTTACTACTATGGAAAAATGGCCCATAAGTTTTAGGTAAAAATATTTCCATTTACAAACAATATACATAACATAATCACATGGAATTTTAAAAAAATGTATGTTGGTTACAGTCATTAAAGAAGCTCTTTGTACATTATGGAAAGCAGAGTCAAATCAAGTCTCAGGGTGCCTGTGTAGGTCACGATCCCAGAGCGCCCAGATGGAGAGTCTGCTTCTCTCTCTCCCTCTGCTCCTCCCCTGCAGCTCTCTCTCTCTTGATCAAATAAACAAAATTAAAAATCTTTTAAAAATAAACTAACAGGGGCACCTGGGTGGCTCAGTGGGTTAAAGCCTCTGCTTTCAGCTCAGGTCATGGTCCCAGGGTCCTGGGATCGAGCCCCGCATCGGGCTCTCTGCTCAGCAGGGAGCTTGCTTCCCTTCCTCTCTCTGCCTACTTGTGATCTATCTGTCAAATAAATAAATAAAATCTTTTAAAAAAATTAAAACAAACAAACAAACAAACAAACAAAAAACAACGGTGTGCCAGGGTGGCTCAGTGGGTTAAGCCTCTACCTCTAGCTCAGGTCATGATCTCGGGGTCCTGGGATAGAAACCCGCATCGGGCTCTCTGCTGGGTGGGAAGCCTGATTCCCCCTCCCTCTCTTTGCCTGCCTCTCTGCCTACTTGTGATCTCTCTCTCTGTCAAATAAATAATAAAAGCTTAAAAAAAAAAAAAAAAACCCACAAAAGCCAAGTCTCAATCTTCACTCTTGATATTTGTATCAAAAAATACTGTACTCACCAAAAAACTGTTTGTTGTCTTCATAGTATTTGTTTCCATATTTGTCTTCCCCTACTAAGGTACCAACCCTCACATCATTTGCCCTGTGAATATCCAAAAAAAAGAGAGAGAGAGAGACTTTACAATGGCTCTTTGTTCAAAGCACAAACTTAATACAGTGAGTATAACAACTTTCAGAAACAAAGGCTGCTGCATCAACGAGTAAAATGAGAGGGGATGGTCCCCTAGTTGTACACTTCCAGCCTTCATCTCCAGGATCAAGCCACCCACTGCTGAAGAATCGGCTTTCAGGTAAGAAGAGCTCCAGAATCCCTGCTCATGTTGCCCCCAGCACCATGTAGACACGTAGAAAGATCGACTCAAAGGAAAGGCTTAAAATTACACTAAATATATTGATGCAATATCTTCAAATTACAAGACGACTTTTCTCTTATTCCTCCAAGACCATGAGGCACTGGAGTTAGCAAAAACCGAAGCCAAAGGATATCATCTTAAAATGATTCTCCTGTCTGCAGGGCTTTGACTCGATTCTGGGTTCCCGCGCACGAGGCTGCTCCCCCAACTGCATGAATGTCAGGACGAGCGGGGACCATCACTATCATCTCGGCCAAAGCCTCAATGGACAGAGGAGGAAACTGAAGGCCAGAGAAGGTAGAAAGTTTCCCAAGGTCAGAGTGTTAGGCAAAGCGCACGACTCTCCAGGAAGCCGGGCAGGGGTGCAGCCCACAAGCCCTCCACTCTTACAGTCTCTACAGCGGGCTCTGATCCTGTCTCAGGGAGACTCCTGCACCCACACTTCGGCCTGGGGAAGCAGGGCAGAGATGGGGCAGATTGTCCTTGACAAGAGCTGCGAATTCTCCAAGGGACCCAAGCCCGGGACTCCTTCCAAGAAACCAGCTAACTCAAGTATAGTCCAAGAGGTCAAGAGCTTGGCTCTGGCCGCCTACCTGAAGAAAACCCGTAGATAGCCACGGAGGCCGCCGTGGCCGGTGACCTGCTGCAGCCCCCGCCTCAGGACCTGCAAGAGCTCCATCTTGTCCGGTAGGCCCAGCCTCCCGGGTGCGGCGCTCAAAACGCACCGGGAGGAAGCGCATACTCTGCCAGACGGTACCGACCAAAAAAGTTCCCCGTAGTGCCCGCGAACGCTGTAGGCGAAGGTGCCTCTACGCCTGCGCGGCGCTGGAGCGCGCCTGCGCGGCTATTTACGGTTTGTGGGGAAGCCCTCAGCTAGTTTCCCTGGGAAGCGAAGGCATGCATAAAACTAAATTTTAGAGTTTTTAGTTTTGGAGTGCGGGGCGTGTGGTGGAGAGCTCACCGAGACTAGGCTTCTATACGTGGAGGTTGCTCCTTGAGGGACCTCAGTGTCGTCATCTAAAATGATTGGCTCAGACTGCTTCCAAAATCCTTTCCAGTGCCAAAATTCTTTAGAAAAAAGATACCATTAACAAATTCAATATTTAGCACAAATGATATCGAATATATTCGACACGAGGACATATACTAGTGCTGTGTAGGTAGGAGAGCGAGGAGGGTGTATAGAAAAGTATAAGGTTAATATCTGCTCTCAAGGATTTAGTTGCAAAGTTAAAATTCAAAATTTAAACACTTAAAAATGTATTAGAAATCTAAATCGTGCATGTTACTTAAAATTTTTAAGTTATAATGGATATTAAATGAATATTATTTCTAATTTTCCAGCGGCTATTTTATTTTACATAGTATGCTTTAAAGCTTTTCTTGTTTGGTTTTTTGTTTCTTGTTTATTTGACGAAAAACTGGCAGTTTCTCCTGTAGAGTGTTCCACAGCCTGGATTTTGTTGATCATGTCCCTGTATTCCTCTATCCCCTGTATTTCCTGTGTATTTGTAATTACACTTAGGTGCTTGACCAGATTTGTGTTTATTTTTTACGTTGTTAGGTATATTTTATAGGTGCTGATATCTTTCCATCAGGAAGTATACATAGTGTCTGTTTCACTTTTTGTAATTTTTAGCAGACATTGGTGAGCATTGCCTAAATAAATGCATTTTTTCTTCATTAGCCACAATTCTTTTATAAAGAGACACGTCCCTTCACCTATCTGGTTCCTGATCTACTGCATACAGGAAAGGCAGGATAGGTGCTTGGTTCTCTCTTTTATTTAAGTACTCAAAATTACAAGTTGGTTCCCTAGCATCTTTTTTTTTCTTTTGTAGCAAAACACACAACATAAAATGTACTATCCTAACCATTCTTAAGTGTATAGTAATGTTAGCTATACACGCATTGTTATACACCAGATGTCTAGAACCTTTTCATCTTGCAAAACTGAAACCCTATATGCACTGAGCAACTCCCCTTTCCCCCTGTCTCCAACCCCCAGCAACCACATTCTAGTTTCTGTTTCTAAGGCTGGTTACTTCAGTTAGTTGCTCTAAGTGGAATCATGTAGTACTTGTCTTTTTGCACTAGCAAAAACTAGCTTATTTTACTTAGCAAAATGTCCTTAAGTTTCATCCATGTTATGGCGTATGACAGGATTTCCTTCTTTTTAAAGGCTAATATTCTATTGTATGTATATGTCACATTTTCTTCATCCATTCATCTTTTGGTGGACATTTCAGACATTTTAGGTTGCTTCTACCTCTTGGCTAATGTAAATAATGCTGCAATAAACATGGGAGTACAGATATCTCTTCCAGATTGTTTTTCAATCTTTTGGATGGATCCCCAGCATATCCTGTGTTTTCTGCTCTAGACCTGCTACCAGCATTTCTTTAAGCCCCTCCCTAGGATTTTTTCCCGTTCAAATCTCAGCTCTGTCACTTAATAGCTATATTGGGCAAGTTGCTTAGCCTCAGTTTACTCATTTGTAAAATGTGGTTAATAATATTACCTACATTATGGAACCGTTGTGAGGATTAAATAGGAGAAGGTACATAAAATACTAATCCAGTGCCTGGTATAATTATAAGTACTCCAGAAACATTAGTTGAATAAATTACTTCTTAATAATAGAAGAAGCATATGTCTTCTTGAATAAATTTTTCAGACTTCTTTGATTTCCTGTTACAATTTTAATCAATTGTCTTTAGACCTGATGAACAGATATTATTATTCATGCTTCTATATGAATGAGTCTTGGATTCTGCATATTATTCTTTCTTTGATTTCTGTCATTTGTTCACTTGTTTCTGTTTTGTTTGTATTTGTTTTGGTAGAGTACCTTCTTGAGGCTTTTTCTTTTTTTTTTAAGATGTGTGTAGGAAATAAATCCCCCCCCACTTTTTTTTTTTTTTTAAATTTCCCTCTTGACTGATCATTTGCAAGGACATAGAATTCTAAACTCAAACGAATTCTATGACATGGAATATATTGCTCCATTACCCTCTAATATCTAATATCGTTGATAAAAATCTTTCTGCCAATCTAATGCAGTTGACCTTGGACCAACACAGGGGTTAGAGGCACTGACCACACCCAATGCAGTTGAAAATCCACGTATAACTTTGGACTCCCTGAAAACTTTACTACGAATAACCTGTTTACCAGAAGCCTTACCGATGACATAAACAGCCAGTTAACACAAGTTTTGTATGTTGCATGTATTATATACTTTATTCTTACAATGAACTGAGCTAGAGAAAAGAAAATGTTAAGAAAATCATAAGGAAAATAAATTTACAGTACTGTATTGTAAAAAAAAACAAACAAACCGGGATTTAAGTGGACCCATGCAGTTCAAACCTGTGTTGTTCAAGGGTCAACTAGATTTATTCCTTTGTAAGAAACTTGTTTCTCAGGTTTCTCTGTTTTTAAAGTTCTGAAACTTCGTTTGGACTTATCTTGGTCTTTTTCTCATTGATCCTTGTTGGAATTCAACACCATCTTTAAATTTGGAGATGTATCTTTGTTATTTGTAGAAATTGTTCTTTTGATAATTTCCCCCTCTCCATGTCTGGAATCTGGATATTAGGTGAACATTTGTCCTTCTGAATTTATCTTCTGCATTTTTAAATTTTACCTGCATATTTTCCACTTATACCTTTGCATTTTACATTCTGAGCCACTTTACCTTCATGTATCTGTCTACTCATTTGTTCCCCATGAGGGTACAGTCCATACGGTCTTGAGAGATTTTTTTTTTCCATTTCAACATTATTCTCTTTGATTTCAAGGATTCTTTTTTTTTTTTTTAAGATTTTATTTATTTATTTGAGAGAGAGAGACAGTGAGAAAGAGCATGAGTGAGGTGCTCTGGTTGCTCTTTTGTCATAGTACCAGGTTCTGGTTTTTGTCACTAACTTGATATTAGTATTATTATTACAGAGCCAAAGAAACCTAAAGGCACATGCAGATTCCATTCAGATAATACTGTCTTCATGTGAACAAAAATATTGCCAGAAATCTTAATTCTGTCTTTAGCAATCTAACTTATTTAGCTCTTCCTTTTTTTTCTTTTTAAAAATATAATACACTGAGTATACATACCTGGTTGAAAGAATCGCATAGGTCTGCTTCCTGATCTGATTTCCAACTCCCCAAATCAGTCGGGGAATTGTTTCAACCCTTGAGCTGCTTATTTTGGTATTCACTAACATAATCCTAGCTTACATCCTTATTTCTAGAATTAAAAAAAAAAATTAGGTATTATCTGACTTCCCAACATAGAGAGGAGGATTTAGCTCTTTAACAACACCTCCCCCCCACACACACTCATGTTTCATTCTCCTAATAACAGTTTACTGATTTTTCTTGTGCATACCTATTTCAGGGCCAATTTGTGCTTACAACCTCTGAAGGTTCTAGATACAAGGAGCTGTGGCAATCTGAGGGTCTAAGACCATCTAATTTTTTCCATTTAAGGATTATTTTCTATCAAATATTGTGAAATAAGTATATATATAAATGCATGTATAAATATATATAAGTATATATTATATACATATATATACATATGTATATAGTTAATCTTAAGAGTCTACAGCTGAGCCTAAGAGAATACTATCTGTGACAGATTGTTTTCCAAAAATGGCCACAAAAAAATTCTGGTTGCCTACACTGTTCCAGAATTTTGCCACTCTCCCATCAAGAAGTATAGTTTAGGGGCATCTGGGTGGCTCAGTGGGTTAAGCCTTCAGCTCTTGGTTTTCACTCAGGTCATGATCTCATGAATTGGGTCTAAGCCCCAACTTGGATTCTGTGCTCTGCCAGGAGTCTGCTTGAAGATTCTCTCCCTCTGCCCTTCCCTCCCCTTGCACACATGTGCACTCTCTCTCAAATAAATAAATCTTTAAAATAAGTATACTTTATCTTTCTCTAAATTTGAGAGGCCTTTATGTGTATCTCAATGAAGAAGCAATGATGCTTGGTTTCTTTCTTTTTTTCTTTCTTTTTTAAGATTATTATTTTAGAGAGAGAAAGAGCATGATTGCATGACAGCAGGGGGGAGGGCAAAGAGAGGGAGGGAGAGAGAGAATCTCAAGCAGACTCTCCGATGAACGCAGAGCCTGATGTGGGGATCAGGGATCCCAGGACCCTGAGATCATGACCTGAACCGAAATCAAGAGATGGGTGCTTAGATGACTGAGGCCCCATACGCCCCAATGATGTTGATTTCTCAGTGCTATGGTCTGAATGTGTCCTCCCTCCCCCAAATTCACATTGAAATCCTAATCCTCAAAGGTGATATGACTTAAGCAGCTCCCAAAGCCCCAACCTACTATAAGGGTGGCACCTTGGTGAATGGGATTAGTGCCTCTAAAAGAGGATCCAGAGAGATCCTTAGCTCTTTCCATCATCTGAGGACGCTGCAGAAATGAGCAGCCTGCAACTCACAGTCAAGAAGTCACCAGAACTTGATCACACTGGCACCCTGATCTTGGACTTTCAGCTTCCAGAACCATGAGAAATAAATGTTTGTTGTCTATAAGCCACCTGTTGTCAAAAACCAACCTCTGTGCTCCAGAGCCAAAGCTTAACATGAAGACAGAACTTGGAGACGAAGAGAATGCTTGTTTTCTTAGCTGGGTAAAGGAGGCCGCAGCAGTCTAATGCCTTTGAAACTGCAGACCTGCCCAGGGTAAAAGGCTGAAGGGTTTTATAGGAAAATTATAGGATCTGGGAGGTTTCGGGGGTTTCGTTTTTAAAGATTTTTTAAAAAGATTTTATTTTATTTATTTGACAGAGAGAGACAGAGCAAGAGAGGGAACACAAGCAGTGGGAGTGGGAGAGGGAGAAACAGGCTTCCCACTGAGCAGGGAGCCCAATGTGGGGCTCGATCCCAGGACCCCAGGATCATGACCTGAGCTGAAGGCAGATGCTTAAGGGACTGAGCCACCCAGGCCCCCGTTTTTAAAGATTTTGTTTATTTATTTGACAGAGAGAGTGAGAGAGCACAAGCGGGGGTGGGGGTGGGGGGGAGGAACAGGCCCGACCCTGGGATATGAGCAGACCAACTGAGCCATTCAGGGACCCCCTGGGTGGTTTTGAGAGGAATCTGGTCCATGCTGACAGCCACATTTAGTCATGTCTTCCCAAGGTGGTCTTGTGACCATTGCCAGTGCTGGCCACCTGACTCTCATTACTAAGTATACACTGAGGTCAGCAAAGATGTCAATATAGATACTGAGTTCCTGGAACAAAGGATTCTACGGAAAAACAAGGGAAGGAGGAGGCTTCCAGAATGAGGAAGAGAAAAAATTGTTGAGTTTCAAGCCAAGGCTTGTGGAAGCGTTAGTATGTTCATCTTAATTTCCACCCATCTTTACTTTCTGTAGCAGTCTGTGGTGTTTTGTATAGCAGCCCAATGGACAAAGACACTGAGGCTAGGTTAGAACACTGTCTTCCATCTGTCTTTGTCTTTGTCTCTCTCTCTCAACAACCATCCCGATAGCCACATGGAAATTACCCTTTGTTTCTCACAAAAGGAGCCCATGTCTGTAGCTGAGTAGTTTTCTTAGCCTTCTTTCAGCCCATATAAGTTTGAAGGGCCAAGAAACAAAATTTATTTTGTAATGTATCCTTTAGTCCAAAATGTTACAATTGTTTTAACGTCTTACAATTCCTTGTGTCAATTTACAACTTCATTACACAAATACCCATCAGGAAATCTTGTCAAGGTAAACTCTTCTCTACATTGGGATTTTCCAGAGGCTGCTGAGATACATCCTTTCTCAAGAATGGCTGCAGTAGGGGCGCCTGGGTGGCTCAGTGGGTTAAGCCTCTGCCTTCAGCTCAGGTCATGATTTCAAGATCCTGAAATCGAGTCCTGCATCGGGCTCTCTGCTCAGCGGGGAGCCAGCTTCCTTCTCTCTCTCTGCCTGCCTCTCTGCCTACTTGTGATCTGTCAAATAAATAAATAAATAAAATCTTAAAAAAAAAAAAAAAAAGAATGGCTGCAGTATTTCTGGTCTTCATGGTCTCCCAGATGTTTGCCACTTCTGCACAGCAAACAGCCACTATCAACCTCCAGATGTTGTGAGATTCCAAAAATTCCAAACCTCTGCCTCCCCCACCCCCGCCCCACCCTGAGCTGCTTGGTGCAAAAAAGCTGTCCATGCCATGCCAAGCTCTATTCTCATTGTGGATTCATGAGCATAACAAATGTAGTTTTAAACCACTGAGTGCTTTGATACAAAGCAAGAGAATTTATAACAAATAGAATACTGTTAATACGTTGAAAGCCCCTTCTATGTCCCTCCCTGTTTGTGTTTTCTTCTTATTCTTCCAGCAGTAACTAGAGGTCTGAATTACTTATAATTCCCTTGCTTTTTATTTTTTCCAAAAAAATTTTTTTTACCTAAGTGATCTCTACACTAGACATGAGGCTTGAATTCATGACCCTGACAAGAGTCCCGTGCTCTTCTGATGGAACCAGCCAGGCACCCCTCCCTTGCTTTTAAGTTGACTTCACCACATCCCTAAGTACCTCCCGACAATGTATTATATTTACCTGTTTTCAGCAAACAGATCAAATATTTTTGGGCTTGCTTTTTCATACATGACTTCTGGGATTCGTTGGTATTACGTAATACTTCTCATTGGGTGACTACACTGTAATTTATTTATTCATTCTCCTGTCAATGGGTATTTGGAGAGACTTTTTTTTCTCTTACAGTGCTGACATGAACATTCTGTATGCCTCCTGGCACATGTACAAGAGTTTTTCTAGGATAAAACAGATTTGTGTACATTATATTTACTATGTAATGTAAAATTACTTTTGGGACATGGTTGTTATCAATAGACACTCCCATCTTCAACACACATCCTGTTCCATGTACTCTATACTTGGTATCCCCAGACTTTCAAATTTTATCATTCTAGTACATACCTGCCTCCTTAACAGACTTAAGTCCCTTTATATCCCCTTCCAAAGCAGGTGTTGTAATCCGAGAGCATTCTGGAGGATCTGCGGTGCCAGTCAGGCTTATCCTCAGCTTCTCCCACTGCAGGCTAAGTCAACTTTCTCACGTTTGCTAAGATGACCATCACTCACCTTATGTGTTTTCCAGCTTCTAGAACTTTGTAGCTTTCATGTATTTCTCATTTTTTTCTTTGAGATAATTTTTTGACTGTTTTAATGACATTTAAGGAGGGAGTTAGAATTAAATGTATGTGTTGTCAGCATATCTTCCACCATGGAGAGATTTTTAAAATTTCATTAAGTTTTTTGGGGTGCCTGGTGGCTCAGTCGGTTAAGCATCTGACTGGGATCTCGGGGTCCTGGGGATCAGTTCTGTGTTTGGCTCTGCGCTCAGGAGGGAGTCTGCTTCCCCTTTCCCTCTGCCTGTCCACTGTCTTTAAAATAAGTAAAATCTTTAAAAAAATTTTTTTAGTTAAGTTTTTTATTTCTGAATGTTGTTTTGGTTTGTTCTTAAAATTTCATCTTTTCTGCTGTTCCTATTTCTTATTACTTTTTGATTCCATTTTTTTCTTAAAAACTATTATATACCTTAATAATCTGGATGTGACAATTTCTGTACCTCATACTGTCTTTCAGAGTCTTTTTATGTGTTTTTTAATTCAGACTCATTCAAGTGGCTTCTTTGTGAGTTTAATAATTTTGTGAGCTCATATACGGGTGAGCTTAATCTGAGACAGTCTTGAGGTCTTAAATTAGAGACCAGGAAACTATGTCCCTAGGGTCAAGTTCAGTCCATTACCTGCTTTTGTATATGTTCTACCAGACCACAGCCAGGCCCATTGTTATGTACTGTCCTTATAGCTCCTTTGCACCACAACAGCGGAGTTGAGTAGTTGCCACAGACATTGGATGGCCCAAAAGTAAAAAGAAAAAAAATTACCTCCTGCCCTTTACCAAAAAGTGTGCCAACTTCTGGGGATGCCTGGGTGGCTCAGTCAGTTAAGCATCTGCCTTTGGCTCAGGTCATGATCTCATGGTCCTGGGATCAAGCCCCGCATTGGGCTCTCTGCTCGGCAGGGAGCCTGCTTCCTCCTCTCTCTCTACCTGCCTCTCTGCCTACTTGTGATCTCTCTCTGTCAAATAAATAAATAAAATCTTAAAAAAAAAATAAAGTGTGGATCGTTGGGGTGCCTGGGTGGCTCTGGTCTTGGTCTCGGAGTCCTGGGATCCAGCCCCGCGTGGGGCTCCACACTCAGTGGGGAGTCTGCTTGAGATTCTTTCTTTCCCTCTGCCCCTCCCACCACTCCATGTGGGCTCTCTCTCAAATAAATAAATAAATCTTTAAAAAAAAAGAGTGGCTCCTTTCAACCTAGAGACACATGTCCTTTTATGTAACTTTTCTTGCATTATTTAATAATTTCCTTACCTCAAGTCTTTTCTGTTCTCTTAAACTCCAGCTATTAAAATGTTAGAACTCCTGATTTAATTTTTTAATTTTATTTTTTCTTCTTTATTTCTTTACCTTCTGGTTATGTTCTCAGGGGGAGTTCTTCAACAACTTCCAACCCTTCTAATAAATTGCTGTGGCTAACATTATTCTTTCCTATTAGGAACTATGTTTTCTTTATTTTTTTTTTCCCCCTTCAAAATAAGTTTTGCAAACCCCATAAAATACAACACACAATACAAAATGGTTCCATTTACTGTGATTCTACAGAAAGATATCCTGGCAGGACAATGCAGATAAGGCACACAGCAAAACTGACATTTGGCCCATATTTTATTCTAAACCTAAACATCATAAATAATCCCTCTCCCATAAGAAAGGATCTGACAGGGGTGCCTGGGTGGCTCAGTGGGTTAAGCTGCTGCCTTCGGCTCAGGTCGTGATCTCAGGGTCCTGGGATCGAGTCCCGCATCGGGCTCTCTGCTCAGCAGGGAGCCTGCTTCCCTCTCTCTCTCTGCCTGCCTCTCTGTCTACTTGTGATCTCTCTCTGTCAAATAAATAAATAAAATCTTAAAAAAAAAAGGATCTGACAATAATAAAATGGCCATTTTTAGGCTATCAAAATATGATTTGCCATAGAAGCAGTGGCAAAGTAATAAAAAGGGAATATTTAAAAGTACTTTCTCCTCCCTCAGTTCTCCCACTTCCCCATTCTGTCCTTTTCCTCCCCCTGTTCCTCCTCCTCCTCATCTTCCTTATTCCCATAGGAGTAAGCACTGATGACCATACAGTTTGGCTAATATTTTTAATTTCCAAGGACCATTCCTTGCTCCCAATATCCCTTTTGAAAGCCTCCTATAAGGTCGACTAATCTTTGACAGAGCAGGAAAGAATATCCAATGGAAAAAGAATCTCTCTTCCACAAATGGTGTTGGGAAAACTGGGCAGCAACATGCAGAAGAATGAAACTGACCACTTTCTTAAACCATACTATCAAAAATAAATTCAAAATGGATAAAAGACCTAAATACGAGACAGGAAACAATCAAAATCCTAGAAGAGCACCAAAGTAACTAACTTCTTACAAGACATGTTGCCAGAGGCAAGAAACAAAAATAATAATGCTGGGACTTCAAGATAAAAAGTTTCTGCACAGCGAAGTAAACAATCAACAATACTAAAAGGCAGCCTATGGAATGAGAGAAGATATTTACAAATAAAATATCTGATAAAGGGTTAGTATCCAAAATTTATAAAGACCTTATCAAACTCAACACCCAAAAAACAAATAATCCAGTTAAGAAATGGACAGAAGACATCCAGATGGTTAACAGACACATGAAAAAATGCTCAACATCACTCATCATCAGGGAAATACAAATCAAAATCGTGATATAGGATCTCACACCCGTCAGAATGGCTTAAAGAAACAGAGGAAACAAGAGGTGTTGGTGAGGATGTAGAAAAAGAGGAACCCTCTTACACTGTTGGTAGGAATGCAAACTGGTGCAGCCGCTCTGGCAAACAGTATGGAGTGTCCTCAAAAGTTAAAAATAGAACTAAGCCACGATCTGGCAATTGGCGCTACTTTGTATTTACCCAAAGGATACAAAAACACAGATTTGAAGGGGTACAGGCACTCCAATGTTTATAGTGTCATTATCAACAATAGGCAAACTATGGGAAGAGCCCAAATGTCCATCGACTGATGAATGGATAAAGAAGATCATCAAAAAGAATGAAATCTTGGCACTTGTAATGACATGTATGGAGCTAGTGTATTATGCTAAAGTGAAGTAAGTCAGCCAGAGAAAGATAAATACCATATCACCTCACTCATATGTGGAATTTAAGAAACAAAACAGATGATCATATGGGAGGGGGGAAAAGAGGGAAACAAAGCATAAGAGACTCTTAATGGTAGAGAACAAACTGAGGGTTGATAGAGGGGGTTGGATGGGAGAGAGACTGGATGGGGGATGGGTATTAAGGAGGGCACTTGTGATGAGCACTGAGTGCTGTATGTAAGTGATGGACCACTGAATTCTACTCCTGAAACCAATACTGTATGTTAACTAACTAGAATTTAACTAAAAAACTGAAACAAAAAAAATCCCCAAAGCATCCTGTTCTCATTTAATGGATACAAGGTCTGCTTTCTTTCAAAATGTTAATTACCTTTGGGGGTGGATATTTTTCTGATCCCTGAATTATATTTGTCTCCTCTCAGCCCTAACAAAGTCTGATCTCTTATGAATTGGAGATTTTCCTCAATTATCTGGTGATCTTGGGTTTTTTTTTTTTAGATTTTATTTATTTATTTGACAGAGAGAGATCACAAGCAGGCAGAGAGGCAGGCAGAGAGAGAGAGAAGGAAGCAGGCTCCCGGCTGAGCAGAGAGCCCGACGCGGGGCTTGATCCCAGGACCCTGCGATCATGACCTGAGCTGAAGGCAGCGGCTTAACCCACTGAGCCACCCAGGCGCCCCGGTGATCTTGGTTTTAAGTTCATATTTAATAGTAGGCAATAAAGAGTTGAACAGAAACCCCATGTATACTTCTATGACGTGAAATTAGTGGGCTTCTCTGAAGAATGATAAAGTGACAAGCAGGCTTTTCACCAAGATACAATGAAAAGTGATTATCTGGACATCTTTTCTTAAGGCCAATTAATTTCTCTAAAGAAAAAAAACCCTGGCCAAGAAGCTTATACCCATGGCCAGCATCGTTCGAACATGATTACCGAGCCCACACTGAGAATGCAGATTTTCACTTAGCCCGTATTTTCAACCCTATGCACATCTAACCCAGGCTTTCTGTTATTTCTGGTGCCCTGTTAAGTCTGACCTTCCAGTTCTGCTGCTCAAGAGAATTAACCTCTGGCCTTCTGATCAAAAAGGCAGAAGGACAAAAAGTGGTCAGCCACCTTAAGAAAGGGCAGGAAAAGGTAATTGAATGATTTTGTACACACACTTGCAACCATTTTTATTCATTTTCTTAAACATCTCAAGCATCATCTCTGAATACAAGCACCAGTTCTCCCCAGTAGTGAGCATCTTTTCTGGGGATACTGCCTCTCTCACTGAACTAACTGCCTTTTGCAGGCACTCAGAGTGTCCTGGGTTCTGGCTCTGCTAATAAGTCAGTTAGTCTTTCTCTACCTGAATTTTGTTTTTCCAAGAACTTACTGAATTCTCTTACCCTTTGATTTCTTGTTTCCTCTTTCATTTATCATTGTGTGGTTATACTTTCCTGTTATTTTACTGAAATTTCAGGAGACAGAAAATAAATTAATAGTCAGTCTGCAGTTTTAGCAGAAATTCTTCAAACTGAATTGTAAATAATCCCAAAATATTGGTATGGAAATGTTTTCCATGCATTTCCCTTTCTAGTTAATAAATCCTGTTAGAGATTTCATAACAATAGAACAAAGGGATGACCAAATACTGAACAAACAGGACTCTGAAATCAAATAAATGGACATTTTTAGTGTAAGTCACATTTTAATATAGCTTTAAAAACACTTCCAAATATAACCACAAATTTAATCAGGAAAAATACCTGAAAGGAACATGTATCTTAATTAACCATTAGTACATTATTTTAAAGAATTATTTTCCTGAATCCTTGGCTTATTTCATTGGGTTTATAAAGATATAAACCTACTGATTTTTCCATTTTAATTATTTTGTAAAATGTAGTTTTTTCCAGTTGATAGTTATAAATAAACCTGTTGAAAAAAATCACATTTTCAATAGGGAAAAAGTTTCCCTTAATAAGTTGGTAAAGACTCTAAGTTGGTACTTTAAACTTCTGATTTACTATTAAAGTAGCAATTAGTAAAATCCACACCCTACCCTAAATTAAGCTTTTCTAATGCAAAAATCTTTATAAAAAGTGTACTCTGAGTGCAATAAAATCTCCAATTTTTTTTTAAAACAACACACAGACATACCAAAATAATTCATCATGACAATCAGAGCAAAGAAAGATTTAACAGTCTCAGGTTTGCTAAGGAAAACATTATTGTGGAAGGCATCCAAGGAGTCTAAAATGGTTCTGCTGTGGAAACAAGGCTGCAGGCTGATGTATACTACTGTTAAAACACCTCTTCCCCCTTACAGTGAGACATCAGTGCATATTCCTTTACATATTAAAAAAAAAACTTTAAATTTTAAAAATTATCAATTTGCTTTAAAATGATTGTTTAACTCACCTTGAAAACACAGACTGGCTATGATAAATCCATTATTTAACAAATTGCTTATTTCCAACGACCTCAAAGAAAAGGGCTAAAACTCATTGAAGGGTCAGGAAGTTCTAATGCAGATCAGAAAAGAGGGAGAGAAGTCCAAAGCTTTTTGTGGAATGGAAGAGCAACAATATGTATTTTAAAATACTGAAACATTATGGGCTCAGGCTCTACAACTTTTAAAACACAGCAGTAAACCAAAATTATTAAAACATGAACCCTATCTCATTCTCAAAAACAATCTTCTGCTACATACATAAATAAAAAGTGCTTGTAACTAATAATATACAACACTAAAAATAAGTCTTGAAATCACACAGGCTTATGTCTCATTGCCAGCAATGAGAGTGGTATATGCTAAAGGTGCCATAGTATTTACAAAAGGCAAAAAATATATATATGTTTTCAATTATTATTTCCTATGGTTTTAATGTTATCATTATACCATTGAGCATAAAATAATCTTTTACATGGTAATTAAAACAGATTATATTATGGAAGAAATGCCGGGAAATCCTCCTTAAGGATTTCTGAAGATTAAGTGTCTGTACTAGTTCATAATGAAAAACATGAATAGAACACAATTCCGGAAAAAAAAAGACCAATTTATTTGTTTTATAAGATAAAATATAACGAGTGATCTTAGTTTAGATGCCAAGAAGTGATAGCTTAGGGTGTCATCCTAACCAAGAATAAATTCATAGTATTTCTTATTCACTTAAATAAGACAGGAAGGGAAATTCTAATTCCTGTCACCTGCCCAGTCACATCAAAAATTCTTAAGAAGTTAAAATAAAAACACTTTGGGTTTTTGGTTACTCTTTAAAATCAAAATTTCCCAATACCCTGGAAGCAATGAGTTCAATTTGGTGTCTTCTTGTGTTCTGGGAAACAACAGTAAGTTTATACTAATGACACAGTCTTCAAATGCTGTGACCGATGATCTGTGAGTTATAATCTGCAGGCTCCATTTTTAAAATATGTGGGATGACACTGTCAATTCGTACATTGCCAATGAGACCTTTGAAAAACAATTCTTCAGTGATGGTAGCATTCATCAGTCTCAAAGCAGGCAATCTGAGTAGTAGTCTAGACAACCTAAAAAGGGGAAGGAAAAACAAGGGTGTAAATCCAAAAGAGATTTAGTGGAAAAATAGGAGTAATTTCTGCATGTATATTGGTTGTGGTCTACTTTAATAAAGATCTAATTTTCAGAAGTTACTAAAAAACTCAAGTACTCTTAAGCCTTAGAGGATACAACAATCATCTGGAAATAAATGGAGCCTGGCAGACTTCATAGGAAAGCTTTGCTCTTAACTGCTACACTGTGTTGTCTCCACTTGGCCGTATGGACCATGAAACCACTAAGTTATTTATTTATTTTTAAAAAAGATTTATTTATTTTAGAGAGAGCGCATGTGCACACAAGTGCAGGTTGGGGGCGGAGAGGGGGAAAGAGAGAGAGAGAGAATCTCAAGACTCCCCACTGAGCTTGGAGCCCAACAAAGACCCATCCCACTACCCTGAGGATCACGATCTGAGCTGAAATCAAGAGTTGGACGCTCAACCAACTGAGCCACTCTGGCACCCCACCATGGAACTAAGTTACTGAAACACATATCAAATTTACATTTAAGAATGGCTTAGAGATTTAGTTGAGGTTTTAGGAGCAGCAATGTTTTGTGTTATTAGTACACAGGGGGCTCAATCGTGATCAAAGAACAAATGGAAATGGTCAAACAGGCAATAGTTATTACCGGGAAGAGAGGAACAGAATATAGAATCAGGAAACACTGGGTTTAAATCTTGACTCAACTACCCCTCTACCTATGTGAATGCATGTTAGCCACTTACTCCTTGTCTCTCTGTTGTGGTAAAGATTAATGAAACGATTCCTGCCAGTTTCTGTACTACTGAGGATCTTAAAGGCAAAACCATACCCTTCATAAGGTATACGTTGAAAACTGCCATCCAAAGATAATTTATTATTTTTAAATAAATCAGAACGTAAGAAACTGGGAGAGCTTCAGAGATCAATCAAAGTACCTGGAACCTACTGGAACAGAGGTCAGCCAACAGCTATATGCCAAGAAGGAGGAAAAATTTAAATAGTATATTTGTTTGTACAATGAGGTATAAAACATTTTTTGAAACTTTAAAACACTGAGAACAATCATAACAAAATAAACAATAACAACAAAAAACAACTTTCTGAAAAGCTTGGTGTCTGTATCCCTCTTGTATTCTAAGGCCTTGTATCCTAACACTTGTGACCAACTGAAAACAGGATTAAGTCACCTTTTTTTAAAAAAAAGATTTATTTATTTATTTGACACAAGCAGGCAGAGAGGCAGGCAAAGAGAGAGGAAGGAAAGCAGGCTCCCTGCTGAGCAGAGAGCCCAATGCGGGGCTCGATCCCAAGACTCTGGGATCATGACCTGAGCCGTAAGCAGAGGCTTTAACCCACTGAGCCACCGAGGTGCCTCCAACCTTTTTTTTAAAAAAGATTTTATTTATTTATTTGACAGACACAAATCACAAGTAGGCAGAGAGGCAGGCAGAGAGAGAGGGAAAAGCAGGCTCGCCGCTGAGCAGAGAGCCAGATGCGGGGCTCAATCCCAGGACCCTAGGATCATGACCTGAGCTGAAGGCAGAGACTTTAACCCACTGAGCCACCCAGGCGCCCCAGGATTAGCTATTTCAAAGGTCCAGGCTGACTAAAACACTGATTTACTCTTGGAATGGGAAATAATGAAATGATTTACAAAATCTTTTAAGATGGATTTAATTAAGCAGTATTTAACTTTTAGATACCTGTAGGTGTCATCTGGATATGTTTTGGTTATATAATCTTGGAATTCCACATATGCCTTTTCTTGAAATTTCTCAATTTGTTCCATATTTTCTAGGCCTGGATGATCTGAAACATTAAAGAATATATTGTTACCCTAGTTCCGAATGCTCATTTAATAAGGCAGAGAGACATGAGATAGAAGGGGGTGGAAAGAACAACTCAGTCAAAGAGGAAAAAAGCGCTATCCTATGCGTGGTTCTCTCACTCGACAAGTACATTTAGTAACCCACCTACTAAATGCCAGACACTGTACTTTAAACCCTTTTTAAAAAATTATTTTTTTATTTTTTAAAAGATTTTATTTATTTGGGGGTGCCTGGGTGGCTCAGTGGGTTGGGGCCTCTGCCTTCGGCTCAGGGCATGATCCCAGAGTCCTGGGATCGAGCCCCGAGTTGGGCTCTCTGCTCAGCGGGGAGCCTTCTTCCCCCACCTCTCTCTGCCTACCTGTGATCTCTCTGTCTCTCTGTTAAATAAAGTCTTTAAAAAAAAAAAAAAAAGATTTTATTTATTTGAGAGGGAAAGAGAGATAGAAGTGTATGAGTGGGGAAAAGGGCAGAGGGAGAAACAAACTCCCAGCTGAGCAGGGAGCCCGATATAGGGCTCTATCCCAGGACCCCGGGATCATGACGTGAGCTGAGCTGAAGGCAGACACTTAACTGACTAAGCCACCCAAGGGCCCATGTACTTTAACCCTTGTAACTATTCTGTCTCATATACATATTCTAAAATGTCAGTAAATGAGATATTTTGTTTCTACTAAAATAAATACTCTTCTCTTTTCCAAAAGTCATGGAAGGGAGTTTGATCATTTGGCTTCTTCAACAGGAACAAAAAATAAAATGACTTAGCTTAGTTAAAAAAGCATTTTTAATCCTGTGAAAATTTTGCAGATTATATTCTACACTATTTTTTTCATTAAGAACCTCCCCATCACTGTTAGGCAAAAAGATACTTCCACAATTATCAAAGAATAGACAGTATCACTACCAGAAAAACTGTTCACATAAACATGAAATAATCTATATAAACATTTTAATAGTCACTATAAAATTTCACAAAAATAAGGGGCGCCTGGGTGGCTCAGTGGGTTAAAGCCTCTGGCTTCGGCTCAGGTCATGATCCCAGGGTCCTGGGATCGAGCCCTGCATCTGGCTCTCTGCTCAGTGGGAAGCCTGCTTCCTCCTCTCTCTCTCTGTCTGCCTCTCTGCCTAATTGTGATCTGTCTGTCAAATAAATAGATAAAATCTTAAAAAAAAAAAATTTCATAAAAATGGGACTATTAAGAGGACTTCAATAAAATTATGCCTAGCTTAGGCAATATTAAAAACATGGAAAAAAAAACAAAACAAAACATGGAAAGCTCTGCTCTAAAGAGAATAAAAATAAAAAGAAAATATTGGGACTATTTAATAAAATAAAATTACATTAAATCACATCTATATTCTTTCAATTTTAAGAAAATGAAGATGACAAATTGGTTGTGATTAAAATGGAAATACATGTTATTAACTTATATGAAACATCGTAAGAAACAGAAAAAAAAAAGGTTTAACTGTCATATTAGTATCACCAAGTTTAAGAAGCAGCTCTCCTCAAATAATTTTACTATGATGCACAGGAATAGAAATACATATCAAAATAAAAAATACAGGCTCTAAAAGAACAGTCGATTTTTCTTACTCATAAATTGATCACTAAGCTTACTTGTCATTTTACTGTATGTGAAAGCTAGAAACTGGCAGGAAAATAAGAGACATTTTTCTATTTGTTGATAACTCTAATAAGATGTTTAGAAGTTTAACCCATTAACAAACCAATACTCACCTTTCATTTGCCTTTTAATGATGCCTACCAAAATATGCCTAAGGATTCAAATGTGAACATAATTTTGTCATTTCAATTTCTTCAACTTTCCTTTTCATATTTAGATCAATGTCTAATATCCATAAATTTCACTGATATAAAGTGTATAATTCAATAGTTTTTCATAGATTCACAGCTGTGCAACCATCACTACAACTGAATTTTAGAACACTTTGTCACCCCAAGAGAAACTGCATCCACTGGCAGTCACTTCCCATGCTCCCCCTCCTTAGTCCCTGGTAGCCACTAACCTAGTTTATGTTTCCACAGATTTGCCTATTCCAGACATGTCATATAAATGGAATCATATAAAATGTGGCCTTTTGAGGGAGGCCTGGGTGGCTCAGTGGGTGAAAGCCTCTGCCTTCGGCTCAGGTCATGATCCCGGGGTCCTAAGATCCAGCCCCGCATCAGGCTCTCTGCTCAGCAGGGAGCCTGCTTCCTCCTCTCTTTCTGCCTGCTTCTCTGCCTACTTGTGATCTCTGTCAAATACATAAAACAAAAACAAAAACAAAAACAATGTGGTCTTTTGTGACTGGCTTCTTTCACTTAGGATACTGTTTTCACCATGGTGTAGCATGTACCAGAATTTCATGCCTTTTTATGCCTGATACTCCACTGTGTATAGCTATTACACTTGGTTTACTCATTTGCTGATGGACACTTGGGTTGTTTCCACTTTCAGTGCATCATTTCACATTCCCACCAGCAATGTATGAGATGCCCCATCACTGTTTTGAATAAGAAGGAAATGTTTCCATACCTGGACTGAAGAGGACTATTGCCTTCAGGTAGGCATATTCATAGCCATCAATGCAGAGTTTAACCATGCTGTTACAGAACTCCTGTAGTTTAAAGATGTGCTCCATCAACAATTTTCTTCTTTCTGTTGACATTTTATCTTTAATTAAAAACAAACAAATGAAAGCTTCTAGTTTTTGGCTAAAATGTATGACTATGTTTATCTAATATATTTCCTTCTAATTTCTAGCTTTGAATAAAACCAATCTGTAAATGTTTAAAATTCATTATCTCCACATGTAAAGATGAAACCTGTGATATTCAGACACTGCTCAATTCAAGAAAAAAATAAGCTGATAGAAAAAAAAAAAAACCAAATAAAAACCCCAATAAATTATGTGTTTCAAGATACATCCTTGAGAAGATAAGCTGTAAAGATAACCTCCTAAAAAACTGGCCTACAAAAGACTCAAATTTTGGTTAACAAGATTCTATTTAAGCTTGTAACTGGTTGAAAAAAATGAGCAAAAGCACGTAGATTTTTTAAACTTACCAACACTACTAAAATAAAAATATTGAGCAAAAAACCACCACCAAGACCAAACAAAAGTTGAATATAATAAAGTTGTATGATAACTTTTAAAATCTATTGTGTTATGTTTAAAACACATCTGATTCGTCAACCACAGCTTTAGTGAAGTAGGCTATATATAACCCATTACAAATTCATGAGAAATGAATCAAGACCAGGAGCCCATAAATAAGATGGAATGTAGTTCTACCTTCTAGCAGATCTACTGTTGATAACATTTTAAGGTGATTTTTCTGCCCTCAAACAGCAAGTGGAAGAAAATGATTTTTAAAATAATGTAAAACAACATGAAATGGGACATGCTAAGGAAATAAAACATGATTCCCAATTTGTAAATTATTCCTAAACTGAAAAAGCAGTTCTCCCATGCTCATGGATAGGCACAAGCCAAATTAAAATTAAACACTTAAAAATTAATAACTGCCTGTCCTCAATTAAAGCTGTAATCACCATGGCATCAAGAAAAGGAAAAAGCGTAAAGATTGCTCTATTTAGTGAAAAAATATATCCCAATGAACTGATTAAAAAAAAGAAAAATCAGCCTATGTTAGGATTCATAGGACTATAGTGAAAAAAAGGCAGTATAAAAATTGGTGGGAAGTATACATTTAAAAATATCTGATTGCCTCTATGTAAGCTAACCCTGGATTCTTTGGTATTTATGTCCAAATATGCAAACATTCACAGGGCCTAGTGAGAAGCAGCCTCTCACACTTAAAATATAATTGTTTCAATTTTGTTATACCCTCACTTGAAAATATTTTGGGGTGATTAATGGGTATATTCATCAAAATGTAAAAATTAACTCTCGTAAAAAGGCTGTTGGTATCTAAAACATTAATCAGCTATCTGACTTTAATGACAACATAGTTTATAAAACTCACGTCCCCTCTTATATCCTAGAAAAGGAAATAAGTAAGATGCTCCTTACCCTGCTGCAGGCTACTGTGAAGACAATTGACAAATGTTGCTAATATAGTTGCCACATTCATCACTTGCCAACACTGGGCAAGACCAAGAGTAAAAAGTTCATTCCAATAAGCTTTCACCAATGATATGCTATTTTCTTGCCTATTAAAATGAAACACAATAAACACATATCAGATATAAACATGTATTTTATAAACTTTACAACTTTAAAAAAAAAGATATTTATTTATTTTAGAGAGAGAGTGAGTGAGCACGAGCAGAGGAGAAGGGCAAACAGAGAGGGAGGAGTAGACTTCCTACTGAGCAGGGAGCTGGACTCAGGGCTGGATCCCAGGAGCTTGAGATTATGACCTGAGCCAAAGGCAGAGGCTTAACAAACTGAGTCACCCAGGTGTCCCAAAATGGTGTATTTTTTAAGCACATTTCAGATGGGATATCTATAAATGAGATACTGAGGATTTTGCTAGGAGTAATGAAAATAAGAAAGGTCCCTTCCTGAACTTCTGAATAAGAAATCTCGAGCATGAGAGTAGGAAAAATATTAGAAGTCAGACAGGGTTTTACAAACTAGATCATCCACTGATTATCCATTTAAAATCTAGCTAATAGGGACGCCTGGGTGGCTCAGTTGGTTAAGCAGCTGCCTTCAGCTCAGGTCATGATCCCAATGTCCTGGGATCGAGTCCCACATCAGGCTCCTTGCTCTGCAGGGAGCTTGCTTCTCCCTCTGCTTCTCCCTGCCATTCTGTCTGCCTGTGCTCACTCTCTCTCCCTCTTCTCTCTGGCAAATAAATAAAATCTTTAAAAAAAAATAAAAATAAAAAAAAAATAAAATCTAGCTAATATGCTTCCCATGTCTCAGCTGCTTAGCTATATAAAACGAAGAGAAACTATACGTCCTACACCCTGCTCCAAGTTATTATGAGATGTGAATATAAGAATTATGTGAACAAGGGATGACACCAAGTATATGCCAGGCACTATTCATAGCACTGGGGAAATAGCAATAAACAGGATGGATTAAGTCTGCCTCCATGAAACAGAAGGTGAACATAAAAAATACCATTTCAAATATTTTATACACTATATATACACTAGATTACTTTCAAGTAATAAAAATTCTACATTACTATAAAGGAGGATGATGCATTAAAAAATGGGGGGGGCAAGTGATCAGGTAAGGTAAAGCTAAAGAAGGCCTGAGGGGCTGACATCTGAGTAGAGAAAGATGGGAAAGAACTTAAAAAACAAAAATATCTAGGGTATTGCCAATTTCCTATGGCAATCAAAATCTATGAAAGTGAAGTTTAAATGAAAAGAAATCCAATATTATCTAATCTCCATATTTAAAAAATGTAAAATTTACATCCTAAAAGAGATCAAGGTAGTATTTTCATGCATCGGAAAAGACAGTGAAAATCCAGCTTTGAGGAGGGTGTGAGAAAATAAGCATTCAGTCTCATGCAAGCATTGCTGAGGTGTTAACTGGCTTAACATCTTTTTGGAGGACAATTTAAGAGTATCCATCTATCAAAAAACTAGAACATACACCCTCTGAGACTTAGCCATTCCACTTGTAAGAACCTATTTTAAAGAAATACAGAAAGTAGGCAAATTATATATACAATGCTACAGTGCTTATTGTAGCACTAGATAGAATAACAAAGAAAATTAGCAAAAACTCAAATGTCTACTTATAAAGGAAGAGTAAATCAATAAGAGATCCTGTAAAAGGGAATACTAGGCAACCATTAGGAAGAGAGCAAATTTACATGTGCTGGCATAAGGACTATAAAAGTATAATAGAAAGTATAAGTATAAAAGAGTATAAGTATATAAGTCTACTACAGAAGTATATACTTCTAAGTATAAAAGAAAGGCAAAGAATAGGATATGCAAGTGTATAATGGATTATTAAAATATGGCACTGAAAAGGTCTGGTAGGACATCAAACTGTTAATTAGTGGGGTTAGTTCCTCTGGAGAATGAAGTTACACTTTATATGTTTATACTTCAGTGTTACTTTAAAATTTTATAAACAGGAAGAAAATGTTAAAAGCAAACGTGATGGGAAAGTTCACAGTAATTCAGTTTTCACCTTAACCTCGGATTCTTAAGTTTTATGTTTTTTAATATTATTTATTTATTTATTTGACAGAGATAGATCACAAATAGGCAGAGAGGCAGGCAGAGAGAGAGAGGAGGAAGCAGGCTCCCCGCTGAGCAGGGAGCCCGATGCAGGACTCGATCCCAGGACCCCGAGATCATGACCTGAGCCGAAGGCAGCGGCTTAACCCACTGAGCCACCCAGGCGCCCCTCGGATTCTTAAGTTTTAAAGAGGAAACAGCTAACCAAGGTAATTAGTGAATAGGACAGGAAAATGAACAGAGCCAACTGACAAAAAAATGAAAGCTCTTTCTGGCCTGTGTTACACCTAGCAGGAAGAAAGTACTTTGACACTGTTGTGGGAGACTCAGAGAAAAGTTCAAGGAGTAACTGTGCAGAGGATGAGGGACACCAAAATTGCTGAGTACCCTAAAGGAAAAATGATGAAAAGTGGCAACTGAGGAATAAGCCACCAGATTGTTTTGTTTCCAAAGGAAAAGTGGAAGAACTAAATATGAAGATTAATTACAGAAAGAGATCTATATTTACATCTTCATCTAAAACAAAACCCCAAATATCCTTGGAGTATAGCTAGTGAGGCTGTTCAAATGTTTTTAAGAAGTTCATTACAAAAGGAGAACAGCAAGTTCTTTTTAAAGAGGAGCAAGTTCTTTTTAAAGAGAAGGTTCCCAAGGGAAAGAAGGAAAATGAGCACTGAGAGCCAATCTAGTTCACAGAGGCACTGGATTAGATCATTTATGCTCATTATCTCAGCTAAGCAGCTGCGTCAGCAAGAAAGCATTTCTGCTCTTAATTTATAGATGTAGAAATAGAGCCTAGTTAAGTAGCAAAGCTAGCAGATGAATAAATCTAGAATTTGAACCCAGGTGTTAAAAATCGATGCCTTTGTATAAATCATTACAATTTTAGCAAGTAAAACGCTAAAGTCAAATTTCTCAGGAGAGACGCCCCTTCATAGCTAATATTTTGTGATGAGAAGGGCATGTTTGACATTAACTTTTTCCTGTTAAAATCAAGTAATTATTGTAATCACATTATACTACCTATTTTCTAATAGGTAGATTAGATTTTATTTTTTTGAAGACTTTATTTATTTATTTGACGGACAGAGTTCAAAAGTAGGCAGAGAGAGAGAGAGAGAGAGAGAGAGAGAGAGAGAGAGAGACAGGAAGGGAAGCAGGCTCCCTGCTGAGCAGAGAGCCCAATGCAAAGCGGGGCTCGATCCCAGGACCCTGAGATCACGACCTGAGCTGAAGGCAGAGGCTTAACCCAATGAGCCACCCAGGCACCCCTAAATATCCTTCCTTTGAAAAGCAAAAAGAGCTGGATGGGGTAAAGTATCAGTCAGGTACACTAAAAGCAATGGCACTGTAATTAATAGAGACATTAAATTGCGTAACAGTAAATATGTCAACTTCTTTTACAAATAGGCATAGGTATTTTTCTCTATTCTTCTATATTGTTAAGTTCATTAAAATATGTACATAGTACTCATAATTAGAGATCAGATCATTGTTTATACTCTTTATTTTGATAAAGTAGTATGACTTTTGAAGTCATTTACATGTGGGGATAACCTATTTGTCTTCTACACAAATAAACTCAAGGCATTATATTTTACTAGCAGCATGTATTTGAAAAGAAGGGATGGTCCTTAGGGAAAAGTAGTCAATGATACAGCAATAAAGCTGGTTTTATTTTTATTTTTTTAATTTTCAAAAAAGATTTTATTTATTTATTTGACAGAAAGAGAGAGAGCACACAAGCAGGGGGAGCAGTAGAGGGAGAGGGAGAAGGCTCCTCGCCAAGCATGGAGCCCTGCGTAGGGCTCAATCATAGGACTCTGGGATCATGACCTGAGCCTAAGGCAGACACTTAACCAGCTGAGCCACTCAGGCACCCCCATTTTAATTAAAAAAAAAAAAAAAAAAAAAAAAAACCAAAACATTTTATTTATTTATTTATTTTGAAAGACAGCACAAGCAGGGGGAATGGTAGGCAGAGGGAGGGGAGAAGCAGGCTCCCCAAAGAGCAGGGGGGGCCCGACGTGGGTCTCGATTCCAGGACCCTGGGATCATGACTCGAGCCGAAGGCAGTCGCCAAACCAACTGAGCCACCCAGGCACCCAATAAAGTGGTTTTGTTTTACTTTATTTTTTAAAAGATTATTTATTTATTTATATGACAGAGAGATCACAAGTAGCCACAGAGGCAGAGAGAAGAGGGAAAAGCAGGCTCCCTGCTGAGCAGAAAGCTCAATGTGGGGCTTGATCCCAGGACCCTGAGACCATGACCTGAGCTGAAGGCAGAGGCTTAACTCACTGAGCCATAGAGATGCCGCAATAAAGCTGTTTTAAACCCACATTTATAATAAACATTACTTCATTTCAGTGGGATTTTAAAAGATTCAACTTTCAGGCTTAGAATTTATGGAAGGTCTCTTAAAATATTTAAAAACTAAAGTCTCCTGTAGCAAATAGTGGTGGTTTGGAACTTTGGGTTATATAATGAGAATCCAGGTAGAGAGGACTGCTGACAAATCATACCAAGTGGCCGTAACTGAACCTACTACTGTGTAATCACCTAAATCATGCAGGTAGAAGTGAAAAACAACTGAATTCCTGTATGTTTTAAAACTACAAATCTTAAACAGAAAAGTAATATCCTTATAAAACATAGAGGACTGTGCAAGACAAACAGTATTAACCACCCACTGTTCCATCGGTTCTTGAAACTACTGTTCTCCATTCAGTAATTAATCAAAACAAACTCGACTTTTAGTACTAAAATGATTAATGTTGCTTATTTGTTTCTCCCTGCAATATTAGGGCTTTGTTCCCAAGTTTCGTGTCTACGGATAAAAATGCAACCAATGTCAGTTTCTAGGAGACTCAGAATAGCTTTTATTACCACACAGAATTTCCCATCATCAGTACTTAGTCTTCTTCCATGTGATTAACTCAAACTACAATCTAGATGGGGACGGTAAGTAAGAGTTTATGTAGCGATTAATGGCCTCACATGCTATACCAATGGTTAATTCTGATTGTAAAGAATCCTGTGGCTGTTGTATTAAAACCAATTTCAATTTCAAAATCAGAGGGAAATGTGGCTGCCACTGTAAGACTGTATTCTAATTGGAAATCTCAGGTTTTATTTTTGGTTTAACATCTGGAGAATGTTTCCACAGGATAATCATACTTAATTTAACAGAAGTACTTAAGATCAATAGTATTATATAAATTAAAGGAGTTCAAAGTACTCCCTAAAAAATCGTTCCTTTTGTTTTTTTTAATATAATAGTTGATAGCCTATTATAAAAAGTATCACCAGGTTACTTTTCAACACAAAGTACTTCAGTTACAAGCTTAGGGAACTAACTAAACTTAATCCTTTAAAATAAACTGCTAATATGTAAATTTGTCATATTTTAATTCTTTGTTAAAAGCAGCAGACTGGAGGCATTCTGAAAACTAAATGTTATTTTGAGAGAAAGGGCTAACAGTAGTTCTAAAGGTTAACCATTCCATATTAGGCTTTCAATCTATGTAACTATATTACTTAAGTATGTGATTTAATGCATGGTATACCCAACACTAAATTATAGTGGGGTTCTACATGTGCTTTTTTTTTTAAAAGGAAGCTCCATGCCCGTGCAAGCTCCATGCCCGTGCAGAGCCCAATGTGGGGCTTGAACTCATGACCCTGAACATCAAGACCTGAGCTGAGATCAAGAGCCTGATGATTAACCAACTGGGCCACCCAGGCACCCCTTTGTATGCTTTTTAAAGTCATGACGGAGATATTTCTTAGTCATATTAACTACTCTGTAAGAATAAAGGATGGACACTTATCATTCCTATTTGGCAAATGGGAGAACAGAAGTATAGGATATGAAGGCACATTATTTATGAAATCATATTGGTGAGTACGGCCCTGTAACTAGGAAAATACTTTTCTAATTATGGGTTTAACCTTTTCCATGGTCTCTCTGTCTCTTCATACCAGTTACTTTAATGCAATCTAAGTAAATTTGGCAAACTGTAGGTTATGCAGATATAATACAGATTACTGATGTGGTCCTTAGCGGTACATCCAAATGATCATTGTGGTACTATGGGGTCTACATTATCTTCCCCTTCCCCACTTTTTGTAACCACAGATTGGAAAACAATTATTTCTACTTTGAAACATTCACTGTATGCAAGTTTCAAGTCCTTATGAACATGCCTGAGATGAACACTGGAACAGTGGGGCGGGGAGGGAAACAAGCCCAGGACATACCTACAGCCTCCCTATCTTCAGGTCAAAGACAGCCCATTACAAACACTGGCCATGATTTATCAGTTCCCCTGCTTATTTTCAATTTGAATTATTGACTCAGTCAAATGATGAAATACGGATACTCTTCCTACATAAAAATAATATAAGAAAATACTAACTGCCATAATTTATCATATAAATAACAAACTTAATAATGTTATACCATTTTTTTCCTTTAATGCAAATCCATCCAAAATAAAAGTTCTTGCTTAGTGTACATTTGCGCAATAAAATCACATTCATACTCAAGGACTTCAAAAACACTTACCCTAGAGCCTGGAAGGAAGGAATCGAAAGTGCCCAATGCATCGATAAGAACAGCAGTCTGGAGGCAGACTCCCCAATGTAGTGCACATTCAGGTACTCAGGCATAGGAGAAGGCATGGTGAGCTAGTGTGAACAGGGACTGAGGTAAATCATCTTATGACAGTTCTAAGTGATAATTTCTTTGAAAAAGTTAAATGTAAACATATCAAATATAAGTTTGATATATTCACCCAAAGTCAATCTTGAAATAATCCAAGTGACTGGATATTGCAGCTATAAATAGGATTTAGAATGAGTAGACCATAGTTGCTAACAAAGCAATATTCAGACAAGCAGAAGCTCACTTAATAAATATCAGTTATGGTATACTTTGGTCGTGTTTTTAGAAGTTAGTTCTGTCTTGGTCTAACAATGTGCTTATTTTCCTTTCTTCTCTTCCTTCGTCAATAATGGTATATAACAAGTTCAGTGTATAGAGCAATCCTGTATGTTAAATGTTCCTTTCACACAGGCTCTTGGGAATAACAAATTCAAATCTTACAGGGTCAGGAGAATAATGAGTGAAGTGGGCTTCCTGGTGCCCTCTGGGAGGTGCATATTCCCAGATAAAGGGCACAGCTATGACACGAATTCCATATACTGAAAACATATGGCAATTTGGACAACGGACCGCCTGCTCTATTTTCCAAAGAGCAGGTTCTGTGTAAAATCTCCCTGTTTAATCTACAGGTAAAACAAAACTTGTCTGGGGCTGTAATATTCATAGGCTGTCAGTCTGTACTGCTGACCTTGGGTAGTTATTTTAAGTGCTTCAAACGGTTGAAAAGAAATATCCCACATCAAAACACTTCTTTTTTTTTTTTTTTTAAAGATTTTATCCATTTATTTGACAGAGATCACAAGTAGGCAGAGAGGCAGCCAGAGAGAAAGAGAGAGAGAGGAAGCAGGCTCCCTGACGTGCAGAGAGCCTGATGTGGGGCTTGATCCCAGGACCCTGGGATCATGACCTGAGCTGAAAGCAGAGGCCTTAACCCACTGAGTCACCCAGGCGCCCCCATCAAAACACTTCTAAAAGCATTTCTGAAAAGCTTGTTAACTGAACTTTCATTGCGATAAATGAAATATAGTTTCATCCATAAGAAACACCACCCTAAATTTCTATCACTAAGGAAAATAATCTATGCTATAGAGTACTTTGTAGGCATTAAAATTGGTGAGATAAACTGAGATGTGATGGCATAGAAAAAATAATACCTTACAGACACCTAAGTGGAAAAACTATGAAACGGTATATAGATGACCCAATTTATGTTAAAGAGAAAGGCACAGTGTGTGTGTGTGTGTTTGTTTTAAAAGAACAGAAGGAGATCTATCACACAGTTCACAGGAGCCACTTCAGGGGGGAGAGTAGGTGGATGTACCCGTATGTATTTTTCTGGAGAAAGGATAGCTTTAATCAGATTCTAAAGGGGGTCTATAATGCCTAACAGATCAAAATGATATACAAGTTCTCTAGAAATGTTAGGTAAAAATGTAAAAAATACTAACTGCCTTTGTTCACTATAAGCCACAAATGGTTTATCTATTTATAAATGGTGCCAACTAATAAAACAACAGAGATATTAATAGTTGAAATACCATGTATGAGAAGAATACATATGTATTTTTAAAGATTTTATTTATTTATTTGAGAAAGAAAAAGACACTGAGCACAAGTGATGTTGAGGGGCAGAAGGAGAATCAGACTCCCCACTGAGCAGACTACCCAGCAGAGGCTGGGACTCAGGACTCCAGAATCATGACCTGAGCCGAAGGCAAAAAGATGTTCAACCTACTGAGCCACCCAGGTGCCCTGAGAATATTTTTTATTTAAAAAAAATTTTTTTTAAGATTTTATTTTTAAGTAATCCTTACACCCAACAGGGGGCTCATACTCACAACCCTAAGAGTCGCACACTCTGGGGCACCTGGGTGGCTCAGTCGTCAAGCGTCTGCCTTCAGCTCAGGTCATGATCCCAGGGTCCTGGGTTTGAGCCCCGCATTGGACTCCTTGATTGGCGGGAAGCCTGCTTCTCCCTCTCCTATCCCCCTACTTGTGTTCCCTCTCTCGCTGTGTCTCTGTCAAATAAACAAAATCTTTAATTAAAAAAAAAAAGAGTCACAGACTCCAATGAGTGAGCCAGCCAGGCACCCTGAGAATAATTTTTAAATGCTTGAGAATGTTTACTGGAGGCAGCAAATTAAAATGCCACTATTTAAAAAGAATTCTTAAGAGAACTATAGGCAAGCAGATATTAAACATCTTAAATATAATTATCAGGATGCAACTGTTTCTTTCCATGTGTAAGTATATGAAAAACAAACTGGGAAAACTATCATACCTTTTCAGAATTGCCCAAGGGGAGTTGAGTGGGAAAAAGCCTGAAAGATCAGGGGAATTACCAGAGATTACTAGTTTTAGGGGGCTGGAGTAAGTAGGATGCAAAACAACAGTTGTTTAAACAAATAGTTTAGTTACTTTTAAGAAGTAAAATAGTTACAGTATTAAAAATTAGACAAAAAGGCTAAAAGATACAGATGTACCTTGACTAGTAGACTAGTGGTGGTAATGCTGAAAACTTTGTGCTTTAATCATAAAATTAAAATCATTTGCAATACATACTAGAGGAACTCATTATATGTTATATTACAAAGAGAAGAAATATCTCATAATTTATCTGTTTTAATACTTAATTTTCTTAAAGCAAGATATACCTCTAGCATCATGAATCAGTCAGCGCTGGCTTAAGAAATAAGAATTTATTCAACAAGTCTTTTAGATTGCAAAGAAAATGATTTCTTCCTCTATATAAAGAAGATGAGTTTCTACTAAAGATGTTAAAGAGCTTCCCCCAAATACCTGTGGACTTATAGGTTTATAAATTGAATTACACACATTTTAAAAACTGCATATTCAGCACATTGAGATTTTCTTTTTTTTTTTTTAAGTAGGCTTCACGCCCAGAATGGAGCCAAACGTGGGGTTCAAACTTATGACCACGAGATCAAGACCTGAGTTGAGGTCAAGAGTTCGATATTTAACCAACTGAGACACCCAGGTGCCCCAATATACTGAGATGACTTTTTTTTTTTTTTTAAGATTTTATTTATTTACTTGACAGAGAGAGATCACAGGTAGGCAGAGGCTGGCAGAGAGAGAGAGAGAGAGAGAGAGAGGGAAGCAGGATCCCCGCTGAGCATAGAGCCCGATGCGGGACTCGATCCCAGGACCCTGAGATCATGACCTGACTTGAAGGCAGCGGCCCAACCCACCGAGCCACCCAGGTGCCCCTACTGAGATGACTTTTAAAAGGGTGTTGACTTGAATTAAACTTGGCTACCCATTTTTGAAGTTATTTGTCTACCATTACCTTTCTAGCACTTTCTGTAATTCTGATAATAAGCTAAATGATAGGATTTTAAAATAATCATTTGACTTGAGTTAGGAGATGTGAATTCTACTCCAACATGTCATTAATTAGTTGTGTGACCCTAGATTACACATTATAATTCAGCAAACACTGCCTGAGATCTCTCTTTCTTTTTTTTAAGTAAATTCAACCACCAATGTGGGACTCAAACTCACAACCCCCAAATCAAGAGTCACATACTCTACCAACTGAGGCAGCCAGGTGCCCCAACTGGGATTTCACTGTAATGTACTAAGCTAAATGCCAAGGCTTCAAAAGAAGAATAAAAGGGAAATGGAATGAGTTGCAGAAAGGGCTAAGAGAGGGATGGCATTTCTGATAAGTGAAGGTCAACTGAATCAAAATGTGTAAGGTCCTAAAAGGTCATGGACTTTATCTCACATGGGCAATAGAAAGCTAACAAAGGCTTTTCGGTAGCAGAGTAACATAACTGGATTTTTTTTTTTTTAAAGATTTTATGTATTTGAGAGAGAGAGTGCACACACACACATGAAGAGGGGAGCGGGGGGAGAGGAAGAGGACTAAGCAGGGAGCCTAACTAAGGGTTTGATCCCAGGACCTGAGCTGAAGGCAGATGCATAACCAACTGAGCCACTCAGGCGTCCCATAACTGGACTGATTTTTAATAAACATCACTCTGTTACCAGGGCAAAAGACAAGATGAAGAGACTGGAAGCAAAGACATTACTCTAACAGTTTAGGTTAGAAATTTTAAAAGGCCTTGAAATATGGTGACAAAAATGAAGAGGAAAGGAGAAATTCAAACAAAAGAATGGTTAGGATTCAATAGGGAATGGAAGGGAGTGAGGTGTGGGGAGAATGATGACGAGTCCCAAACATCAAAGATGGTGACCAGAAGGGCATCATTTTAATATTGAGATGATATGTATGAGAGAACAGTTTTGGAAATCACCTACCTCCATCTCATACATTTATTTCTAAATGGGAATTCTATCCACCTTGATGATCTATGTAATCAAGTAACGAGAATCAAGAATAAAGTATATGAAATCACACCAGAAACTCCGAAATTAATAAAAGTATTTAATATTTCTATTGTCCTAGATTCTCCAGAACCAAATTCCAAGACACATTATTAGACTATTTCTCCTGTTTGCATTGCTTTGAACAAGACACTGAAAACCTCCAAATCTTTTTTCATTCACAATGTATAAATGACAATACAAGTCCAAACTTTCACAACCAACTGTGATTAAGGCTCAAATATAAGAATGTACACATGAAAGCATGTTGCAAACTACCGTGTACGTAAAAATGTATGATAGGAACAAAATCCTATTTAGCTCAGTTGTTAAGAGAAAACTGAGTTTTTGATTACAGATGTCAGGTTTTGAAACTCATGACTGTAAAACCTCAGTGAGAAAGCCAACTACGAAAGTACTTAACTGGGCAGTGAGAGAAAAGTAAAACTCTTGATTTCACAAAGGCTGTAAACAAGCATCAGAGAAAGCAGCTGTCTTTGTCAGGAGACCAAGAAAATTCAGAGTGCTGATTCTGAGGACACCCAGAGAATAGCAGGTCAAAGACTATTCCAGAGACAGGGAAAAAGTTCTAATTTGCCTAACACATCCATCCATAACAAGTATTTGAAAAAATCAAACATTTTGAGGACCAACATCAACAACTAAAAAAGGATGGCTTCTGCTTTCTATAGAAGTACTCTACACTTTTTACTTGCAGTGGGTCCTCTTCCTACCTTTTTCCTTTCATTCCCATTAAATCCAAAGGTAGAAAATAAAAGACAGACAACAAAAGCATGTCTTTTATTCAGAATAAAAAAGCAATGGGGAAAATCAGTTTTGCCTTGCTTAACCCTTGTCCATAGCTCCTACCATAATTTTTAAGGATGACACTGATTATTCCCATTATCTTTTCTTACAGCCCCCCCAAATTTTCATGTACAGTACAAATAAAACATTTCTAATTTTTTTCATACAGGTTATCTTTGGTAAAATTTTACATGAAGATTGGTTTCACTGTTATGTTTTACTGACTGTATCAAATTACAGCACTTTATTAAGTCACTGAGTTTTCTCTGTGGCTACTTCTACCAAGTCAAATTTTACAAATACAAATTTTATCATATGCAGTTTTAGTCAATGTTAGATTTGTGTTATTTGTACCAGTCACACAAACCACTATTTGTTAACTGTTTATATTTTCATTAGAAACCCATGAAAACTTATAATCTAAAGTAAAGTTATACATCATTTCCTTCAGGTACTCTAGGACTGCTGTGTATTGCTAATTGAAATCTCCTGTATATTTTTAATCACTTTGCATACGATTTGCTGAGAGTACTCATTGCTGACAGAGAAAAGATACAGAGTGGTTAAAATGGAGGGGTCAAAACATCTGAGTCTTAATATAGGGCCTCAATGGTCAGTGTATTTGAACATTATTTGTATGCCAAAGTTATTTTCTAATATTCTACATGTATTGTTTTCATCATAAATTCATGTATTTAAAGGGAACAAAAAAATAAACTACAAATGTACCTTCTCCAAAATGGTTAAAGCGTAAGAAGTTAAAAGCCAGAAGTTAAAACGTATTAAATAATTTTTACATTCTTAATACTGAGAGTTAGCTAATTAGGGCAATACTAACAAATGGAATTCTTTATAGTCACTATGGTAGGAATAACTGGGTCTCACATACTAGCTTACGCTAAAGGACTGAAGAAAACCAGTGTATACAAACATGGTGAATGTCAATACTCAGGGTTAACAGCAACACCCCAAACTCATGTCTAAAATGTTCTAAAAGCTAGCTTTGATAAGCTTAAAACCACTAATCGATATCATAACCATGATTTATAAACAGGATGCTTTACTGAGCCATCGCTTTATACAACCAGATGTGCATGTTTCAGTTGCTATTTCGAATTCTATCAGGAATACTTCTGACTTTAAAAGCACAACAAATATACCTTGATTTCTGAAGGGAAGATTAAAATCAAAATGGATACTACAAGATTAAAAATTATATTTAAAAAATATGGAAATACCCTGAAAGCTACATGTGAGTCGCTGAGAAGTGGCCCCTCTTTTTCGATGTAATTTATGCTCGAGTCTCCAGCAATTAGGTGTACGCTTCCTTCCATGCCCTCTACTGAGCTCTGACAGGCTGTGCTCTCTCCAGGATTCAGTGCTTTTGCAAGAGTGTCAAATGCCCTATTAGGAGACATTAGATGCTGTGAGCTTGGTCAATCTCCAAAAAAAAAAAAAAAAATAATAAAATCCTACATAAAATTCTGAAATTAATATTTAGGCCTAAAAAATTATTGAGAATACAGAACTTCAGTGTATCACTGATTACTCTATTTCAATGATACCTATACCTGCTTCCAAAAGCAACAAATAAACTTCAATTATGTATAGTATGAAAAGCTGTATTATATTAATTATCAGAGAATTACAGTTTTTAAAAAAAAAAAACTTATTATCAGAAAATTAGTCTTTAAAAAAAAAAAAACTTACGTAATTACCAGGAGGAAAAACCCTTACACTTTGTCTCAAAACATGCTTTTACAAGTTAACAGCCCATTTACTTTATATACAGAAGTTATTTAGAAAGAATAAGGGCAAGAACTTATGTCAACCTCACTGCATTCTACACAACAGATTAGATTTTAATTTTATTTAAAAATTCAGGAAATATTTTAAAACTTGTGTTAACACAGCTACATCTAATCTCTAAGAATCTTGAGATTAGGATGGCAAATAATGAATTAATGTTAGCAAATAACTGTTAGCTCCTCATATTTTTCAAAGAGAGGCCTTTTAGAGTTCCTTAAAATCTCGTGTTCAACAAAGTACTTATTGAGACTCTTAAATGCAGTTTCCTCAACATTTAGATGATGAACAGTGTGAAAAAAGCCAGAAGAGATCCAGTTTCTACATCCCATATATTAATAACAAGAGAACAAAAAACAGAATTCTCATACAAGTTTCCTGAAGTGTAACTTAGTTGATTCAATTAAGTCCTTCAAATCTATTTTCATCATTTAAAAATTGGTGGGGAAAATGAACATGGCTGCCTGGGGTAAGGCAGTTGTTTAACTCTAAATACAGAGAAGATAAAATAACATGTTTAGCAAGAAAAAATTCCTAAATTTTATGATTACATTTCTAATATTGTAATATTCATTTATTGCTCATTAATTGGAATGTAACCTGCTGAATAATATTTTACACTGAATGTGCTTTTTCAGTGAAAACTTACTGTGCTTTAAATTTTCTAACAGAAATACTTGTTTTCTGAAACTTCTGTAAATAGTATTCGCCATAAGAATATTGTAAGATATACTAATAAGATCAAAACAGACCTTACCTTGAAACATCACCATTAGTCTGCACTTCTTGATGAAATTCACACAAAGAGGTATCACCATTACTTAAGCTTTCAATCACAGACATTTCACTACTATTCTGAGAAGGATCTTTAGTTTTTCCAAGATTTGCTAATGATGTAACCACACTGGCCAATGTACTTAAATCTCCCTGACATGATTCAGCCTTAAAAAAAAAAAAAAAAAAAAAGTATTAAAATCTGCAAATTGGGGTATCAGAGAACTTTTTGTCTGAAATATCCAATTCTAGATTATGAAATGACAAAATTAAAATATTCTAATTAAGATAAATGGAACCTAGAAAACAAAATCAAAGAGCTCTGAGCCTTTAAAAACTTCCTGAGGAAACGTTAAGTTTAAAAACATCAGGTACATTTCCTAGGAAATGTTTATATAAAAGTTACATTAAACCAAAAAGTATACTTAATGATTAATCTATTCACATCAACAATCCCTCCCTCTGGTAAAAGGATCTTAGATGATCTTTTAAGTTCTTTTTTTATTTAAAATTCTGCCAATTTCCAAAACTCTCTATACAAACTATAACGTTGTACAGAATGTATTAAAATTATTGTTACTGAAAAGAGGGAAAAAACGTAAATGTTATTACTGAACAGAATTCTTAGAATGCCAATTTTCATCAGCCACTGTGTTAAATGTGTTAATACCAGGTGCTGTGTAAGTGAAAAATCTCTTTACATATTTAAGATAATTTTTAAAAAAGATTTTATTTATTTGACAGAGAGAAAAAGAGATTACGAGAATGAGTCAGGGGAGGGGCAGAGGGAGAAGCAGATTCCTCAGGGAGCAGGGAGCCTGACACGGGACTTAATTCCAGAACCCAGGATCATGACCTGAGCTGAAGGCAGATTCCTGACCAACTGAGCCACCCAGGAGCCCATGATAATGGCCTTTTGCTATACATTGCATATTCTCCCATTTGTCTTTAGCTTTCATTTTTGTTAATCATGTATATATTCTTTATTCACTAATTAGCTATTATTATTTTGTGAAAAGTATTCTCTCTCCTTAACTCTTTGACTACCCAGAAACATAATTTCTGTAAGAAAGGCAGACAGGTGCTTGATTTTTCTTTATCAATTTTCAGAGCAATGAGTCAGTGCCCTTAGCAACCTCTACTGGCGACAAGTGAGTTTTAAGTACCACTTTAAATTCATAGATTTTTATATATTTAATACATTTAAGTGAATCACTCTTGTTTAAATACTCAAATTATTCCATCCTAACCTAATGAGAATCCCTTCAATTGCCTTCTATGGCCAACTGACAGAATCCTTTAATGAAATTTAATTTTTCTGTTTTAAAGTGCTTTTAATCCAGCAAAAACACAGGTTTCCTTGATGTTTCATGTTATTATCAATTCTTCAGTTTATGTGAAATTAGTTTCAGTGAACAGAATGAAACAATTTTTGTGCTTCCCAAATTAACAAATGATCTGAGGATCATTTACTGAGAAACCTACTAGTTGTGGAGTTCTTACTTGGTTCCTACTTATATATGTAATTTATTTAATCCTTGTAACAACCCTGTGAAATAGGAATCATCATGCCTTTATTACTGACAAGAAGAATTACCTCTTGTCATTCTGCAGCAAACAGTGGAGGCAAGACTGGGAAGTCAGGTCTGATGAGAAAGCCTATGCTCTAACCACTGTTCCAGGCTTCGTATACTTGAATAAAAGGAGTTAACATTTTTAAGTGTTTTAATTTTCAACTAAAACTTAAACACATCAATTTTCTTCCATTTTATAACATGCCTACCTAGCGAGATTTTTAAGTTTTTGCCAATGAAGACTCTTAGGCAATGCAAAAAGACTGCATCTTGTGACCCGACAGTTTTGAGACTTTGTCAGAAACTTACCATACAAGATTGTTATTATAATTTAATACAAAGACATATAGAAAAGCAGTATCTGGGAAAATAGTAATTTCTCAACAAAACATAGTTGTCTTCCCTTCCTAAAGGAGTTAGTATGTCAGTGCCGTCCTAACTACCATCCTAACCTTGAATCACGTATACAAGGTGAAGCAAAATCTTCTAATTCCAAAATATATGGTAAAAAGTCAAATCTCCCCCACTTAATAACAAAATGCTAAAGCCCAACCTGTATGGTTGAAACTCTTATTTGCCCTATTTTACAGATGAGGAAGGAAAGTGAAGCACTGACAGGTCAAATAATTTGCCCAAGGTTATGTAGCTAGTAAGTGGCAGATGAAATTTGATTCCAGAGCTCATGTATGAAGAGTCCCTTAAGAATATCAAAAAAAAGAAAAAGAAAAAGAAAAAAACTAATATAGAATAAATCTAGCCATAAATAGGAAGAATAATCTTCTTTTTTTTTTTTTAAAGATTTTATTTATTTATTTGAGAGAGAGAGACAGTGAGAGAGAGCACGAGCGAGGAGAAGGTCAGAGAGCGAAGCAGACTCCCCATGGAGCTGGGAGCCTGATGCGGGACTCGATCCCGGGACTCCAGGATCACGCCCTGAGCCGAAGGCAGTCGTCCAACCAACTGAGCCACCCAGGCGTCCCAGGAAGAATAATCTTCTTATAGGTTATATAAAACCAGATTTCATTACAGGCTGAGAGAAATACTATTCATAGGCTCCCTAAGATCTGTTTCTAGACATGAATCTTCAGGAGAAATTTTTATTCTCATAAGGGGTTTTTGAACACTGCATAAATGCCACATGCTCCATCTAAGTAAGCCTTTTTCCCTTGAGACTCCTTGCTCAAAACAAAGACTCCAACCTTTAAGAGAAACCAGGTAACTTAGACACATAATGAAAGCTCTTGCAATTCTATTCCTACTCTTGACTCAAGTCAATGTTTTGAGTAAAAGATGTGCTAGGAATTTCTCTTCACCTGAAATATTTTAAGTATTTTGTTACTATAAAATCTGTAGGGGAGTATAAAAGAAATATTAAGAATTTTGCACTTGGGGCACCTGGATGGAGCAGTTGGTTAAGCATCTGACTCTTGGTTTCGGCCCAGATTGTGATCTCAGGGTCATAAGATGAAGTCCTGAGTCAGGCTCTGTGCTCAGCACAGAATCTGCTTGAGATTCTCTCTCCCTCTGCCCCTCCTGCTCATGCTCTCTTTCTCCAAAATAAATAAGAAAATCTTAAAAAAAGGGGGGGGGCACCTGGGTGGCTCAGTGGGTTAAAGCCTCTGCCTTTGGCTCAAGTCATGATCCCAGGGTCCTGGGATCAAGCCCCGCATCAGGCTCTCTCCTCAGCAGGGAGCCTGCTTCCTCCTCTCTCTCTCTGCCTGCCTCTCTGCCTACTTGTGATCTGTCAAATAAATAAATAAAAAATCTTTAAAAAAAAAAAAAGAAAGAAAAAAGCAATTTCACACTTAATATAAATTTCTATTCCTGAGGACTTTTGAGATAAAAGAAACCTGTAAGACTTTTGTCTGTTACTTTCATTTTGAAGCTATAATTGTCCTAGGGCAATAATGAACATTTCTACTGATAGTTATTCCTATATGAGGACACACAAAATGGAAGCTATCCTGGTCACAAATCTAAACCCAAGGCAGCAAACACTTAACAGGAAACACCTGTCAAGGGAACATAACACACACCAATCACAATCCTCAACTCCGCTTTAACTAGCTCACCTTACCCTAAGAAGCAGGACCCACTAGCCTTACAAGGAAATCTTCAAGCTCCTAGTCAGTAAGGCCCTTTCCATATTGCTGCTTCTAACATTTTCTCAAAATCACTCTTGCCCAAAATCCCTCAGCAAGAGTGCTCTCCTGATCTATGGATTGTTTTCCCTTGAATAAAGCCATCAAATTTGTTACTAAACTGTTTTAGCTGTCACTTGACACTATCAAATAGTGGCTCATTTAAAAAAGCAACTTGTAATAGGGAATATTTAAGACCAGACCAACTAACCAAAGTAATGGCGGAGATGAAGAAAAGGGAAAAAATATTAAAAGTTTAAAAAAAATTTATGCTTTAAATTAATTGCACTAAACACACCTTATCTGGTGTCATCAGCACAGTTGACTCAGTTTTTATTCCAGATTGGTGAATATTCACAAACATTCCTGAATCTAACAGTCCTGCTGACCTGTAACAAACAAGTACACATTTTAGCCTTAGTTTCACTGGGAAGAAAAACAAAGGACCAGCTACTTAATCTAGGTTTTGCTGGTTTGTACTATACCTTGCAGTTTCACTATCTGTTACAAAAGTTGGAGTTGCAGCTAATGGACTTCGAAGGTCTTTTCGGATGTAGATTTTTTCTGTTGAAGCGGCACAGTTGGAAGATTTTTCTCGTGATACTTCAATAGGTTTTCTTTCACACTGAACAGCTACAAAAATGCATGAAGCTATTACATCACAGTGCGGAATGTATAGGCAATTATAAATGTAACCATTCAGTCAGCAATGTTGTTCATGGGAGACAGTTATCATAATTGAACTCTAAAGATCATCTTTAGAAATTATTTCCAACTTCAACAAAGTTGCTTTGGAATAATAATTTGCATCTCTTGTTCTCTTTTCTCTCCCTGACCCAGCTGTGGTAGAAATGTAGAGAAATTCTTATTTTTTAAAAGCTCACCATCAAGAAGGAAAAACTGAAGATAGGAGTCTCTTACCTATCTATGTGAGAGTAAAAAAAAAATAATATCTGACAGACTGAAAATAATACTAATAGCCACAAAAAACTCAATCTTTTTTAGTTAAGGGCAGGGAGATTTTTGAGAAGTAATTCAACTGTTTATAATCTTCATTTATAAAATACAGGTAGTATATTTCACTTATTTTATAGGATTTTATTTCATGATACATAGGAGATAGTCTAGTTGTTAAATGCACATTTTCTGAGGGAAAAAAAAAAAAAACCTGCCAAGATTCAGATCTGAGTTCTGCCACTTATTAGTTATGTAACCTTGGGCAAGTTACTAAATCTGTTTACTCAAATGTAAAATAGCTAAGAGTCATACTTACTGCACACTATTTTGCTATGAGAAGAAATAAGTTAATTCCTATGCTATACAAAGAGTTAGGTATGGTGAGAACTCAATCAATATTAGCTACCCAACTTATCATCACCTTAGTAGTTTAATAGAAAACTAAACTGTTATCTAGTTAGGTGTGTTTTTAAAAACCAAGTTCAAACATATATACATGAATAGCATATGGACAATAAATATATTGTTGAATGAATAAAAATATATCCATATGTACACATTTTTAAACCGTTAGTTGGAATACTGTAAATTAAAAAGCATACATATTCACATATTGTGTTAACTGACATATTTCTAGAGGTTGGCTGAATTCTTAAAATTTTATTCTCCTTTAAAGCTAATACATACAATCTTGTCTCATTCCAAACGCAATACATCTCTGTAACCTGCAGTATTGACAGCGGTTTCGATGGTGTTTATTGATAATACAGTCCTTTGATCCTCGACATGAATAAACTAAATTTTTTCGGATGCTTCTTTTAAAAAATCCTTTGCAGCCTTCACAGGTTACTGCTCCATAGTGACGCCCTAGAGACAAGATGTTTAAGAAAACAAAAGTCATGTATTTTTGAACAGAAATGGAAATAAGCCCATTTCTTCCCTTTAAGTAACAACAATATATGTAGTGAGATGATTTTTGAGTCTGTGACATGGAAACATTTTTTAGGAGTTACTAAGCAGAGAATGAAACAACCATATTCTTTGATAAATATATTAAATAGTATGAATTTTTAATTCTGTAAAGTAACCTTAACAATGATATGGAAAATTTTGGAAAGAGGAAAAGCAAAACCACCCATAACACCATAAGTAAAAACTATTTTCACTTCTGAGATCACTTATAAATTATAATTCTTTTACATTATATAAGGATATTTTATTCTGAAAACTCTGCTTGAAAAAAGATACATCAATTAGTATTTGAGCTACAGTATTCTCTTTTTTGGGGAGGGTGTGGGTGAGGAAGGATAGAGGGAAGAGGAGAGAAAGAATCTTAAGCATGCTACACGCTCTGTATAGAGCCTCTATGGGGCTCGATCTCACAACCGTGAGATGATAGATCATGACCTAAGCTAAAATCAAGGGTAAGACATTTAATCAACTGAGCCTCTCAGGTACCCCTATAGTAATCTCTTTTCACTGTAGATTCCACTTTTTAAGTTTCTGGAGAAATTTGTCACACTTTGATTAACCTACTACTTCACAGGCCATTTCTTTGATAAACATCTATTAAATTGAACATACTCTGGGAAAAGCTGTAGTGGAGATTGTTGTAATGAAGTGATGGAAAAGATTAAAGATTATATATGAGTGAACATGGGTGCTTTCCTGTCCTAAAATAACAATGACCATAACTAAAATGACATAAACCTGAGTACTAGTAATAGTATTTGGAGAAATGCTGCTCAGCTATGCACAGCATTAAAGAGTAATCAGAGCTTTTCCATCTCAATTCTATTTACGTGGACTAGCAACAGGGCTCAGCAGGTAAGTTAGCAACAATGTTATGTATTAATAAGGACACAACCCATTTTTAAGCAATTCATTTGACAAAACTGACTTTATTTTCAAGAAAAATTTCCACATATTCAGTTTACATTTAAAAAGCAAAATTCAGGGTGCCTGGGTGGCTCAGTTGGTTAGGCAGCTGCCATCGGCTCAGGTCATGATCCTAGAGTCCGGGATCAAGCCCTGCATCGGTCTCCCCGCTCAGTGGAGAGCCTGCTTCTCCCTCTCCCTCTGCCAGTCACTCTGTCTGCTTGTGTTCTCTATTTCTCTGCCAAATAAATAAATAAAAGCTTAAAAAAATTTTTAAAGCAGAAGTCTTTGGGGGACCTAGGTGGCATAGTTGGTTAAGTCCTTGACTCTTGGTTTTGGATCAGATCATGATCTCAGGGTCATGAAACTGAGCCCTGTGTGGGGCTCCAAGCTCAGTGTGGAGTCTGCTTAAGTTTTTCTCCCTCTTCTTCTCTGCCATCCTAATACATAAGCAAATCTTTTTTTACTGTTTTTCACAATTCTTCAAAATATGCATTTATATGTCATTGGAAGAACAAATTAAATTGCATTCAAGTAAAATAAAACTTTAGATGAATAAAAAGCTTTGGGGAAAAAATCAGTTAAATTTTATAGGCTTCAAATATGAATCATAAAAACAACATGCTCTTTTCTTTTTACTTTGAGAAGAAGAAACATGGTAGTGTGGTAGTTATTTTAACAACACAACACACATAGAAGGTTATTTTTAAAATGTTACCTGATGCTTTGTCTCCACATACTACGCAAAGATCAAAAACCTTATTTGGTCCTTGGTCCGGGGAAGAATTATCTGTTAAGAGCTAAAGAAAACCCCCCAAAACAAAAAAACCAGAACAATAATTTGTTAATAATGCTTTTAAGTAAAATGTAAAAGAATAGCCAGTCTTATTTATTGTTTTCTTTCTTGTAAGTTATTCTGAGACTTTGAACTCTATTATGCATATATCAATTAAACTATTAATTTTCTTTATATATAAAGAAAAATTTCAATGTTATTAGAAAAAAGATAGGAAAAATGCCTTTTAAATTTGTTTCATAACAATCTCATTAAACACTATTAAACACTCAAATACATGAGCATTTAATGTATCTTACCTATTAAGCATTTATTATTCATTATTCATTCAACATATCAAATTACTGCAGCAATTATCAGCCCTATCATGACATGTCTTTAAACAGCTCAAAATTTTTCCACATGGAAAAATAATCTATAAAATCATAGAAAGATAATTGAATTTTAAAAATAGATTAGTTAAAATTTTTTTGAGTTATTTACTTATAATTATGGAAAAGATTGATAAATATTCCATCAATGAGTTATCTAAGATTTGGATCAGGTATAATCATTGACAGCCTGGGCTATAGAGTCTGATATACAGTAGCAGCTTAGTGGAACTGGGTGGAGAGGCCTTGGGCAAATTACAAACTCTCTTAAATTATATAAAGAGCTGATCACTTAGTTGCAGCTAATAGAAGCACTAGTTTTTTCTTTTATCTTCTAACCTTTTTTTTTTTTTTTAAATATTTATTTATTTGACAGAGATAGGAATCACAAGTAGGCAGAGAGGCAGGCAGGGAGAGGGGGGAAAGCAGGCTCTCCACTGAGCGGGGAGCCCAACATAGGGCCTGATCCCAGGACCCCGAGATCACGACCTGAGCTGAAGGCAGAGGCTTAACCCACTGAGCCACCCAGGTGCCCCTATCTTCTAACCTTTTAATCATTTTTTCCCCCAATCTTTTGAAACGTGAAGAGATTACTTCAATCCCCAAAATGTGATCTGGTATTCACCATAGAGCCTCCTGGCTTTCAAACAACACCAATCCTCCACTTGGACTCTTTTTCATCTCTTAGAGGTATGAATGCTTTCAGGAGTAATTATGATTTAAAAAACTTCAAACAGTCCTTAAAATAGCTGTCCCTTGCTATGTGATAATGGCATAATTTCTTCTTATCTTAAAAACTTAGTTTTTAACAGAAACTTAAAAAAAATAGCTGTCCTTTGAAAGTGTCTATGAAAGGTATCACTCTTTTTCTTAATAGTGCATCTATTGTGAATGGTGCTAATCTTTTATCTGCTATTATTCCTAAGGGTAGAAGAAATATTAAGGGACTTGCCCACAACCTTTAGGTCACTAGATCAGAAATCCAATCTTCTTGGCCCGGGGGAGTTTTATCCTATACCTGTTTCTGTTTTTTTGCCCTGGGGGGTGATCCATAAAGTAGGCAAATTGCCAATATTATCTTTTTTTCTTGAAACAGAGAAATTTTTTTTAGAAGAACAACTTTACAGTGGAGAGATGTGATACATACTACTTCACCCAGGTGGTGAAGATCAATGTCACCAGTTATAAAACGTAATGATAGTAAGTACACTTGATGTGATGTGATGAAAATGGCACTTAACCTCTGTGATCCTGCTCACCAAAACCAACAATCCCAGTCTAATCATGAGAAAAACAGTAGTCAAAATCCCATAGCAGGGTCATCTACAATATACCTGACCAGTAAACCTCAAAATTGTCAAGGCCATCAAATACAAGGAAAGTCTGAGACACTGTCACTGCTAAAAAAATATTTAACTAGCAAAAATTAAAATGATGTGAAGTTAATCTAGACGACTGACTGACTTCTAGTGTTAAAGCAGATGGTGGGGATAAAATGGTCTGCTACATGAAGGAAGATACAGATGACAACCAAGGTGACATCTGTCGAAGACACAGCCATAATACTGACTTCTTGATCTGGCAGCTTCTTGTTGCCTAGGCAGCGTGGTCTTGGAAAGTGCTGCTACCATGAAGAGGCTTTTAATTGGGTAGTTTCCTAACCATGCAGAAGCAGCAGGTCTCTTAGAAGCTAGTTCTGCAGCACCTCTAAGTGGTTATTCTTGGAAACCTGAACTGGAGCTGTATCTTCAGCCTTCCCAACAATTCTGTGAATTCTCTATATCCTTTATGAAACCCCTTCCTGGACAAACTAACCCGAGTGGATCTTATTATCTGAAACTAACAACCCCTTCCCCCCTGAATATATGGATGTGAGGGTGCGTGAGAAAGAGTACCGTGGCATATAGGAAAGGGCAGTCACCACAGATAATCTGCACAGCACATAATTTTATGCAACTTTTCCTACAGACTAGGTAGGACATAAAGTCTTAACATCACTTATACTTATGACGCGCTTTTTAATTCTTTCATGTGTAAAATGAAAAGACACTCTGAAGTTATTTACCTGGAGATGTTGTGCAGATAGATCAGGAGTTGTAAAAAATAACTGATTAACACCAGCTGCATCTGGAGTAGTGAGGAAAACTTTCCCTGGAGTGGAATCTTGCCTGGCCAGAATGACTTTGCTTGGGGTAGAGCCATCGTGATTTGTCAGAATGAACTGCTTGCCTTGTGTGTTATGATCAAGTGCCGTCACGATCTGGATTTTCTGGCCAGTTTGCTGCTCGGTAACAATCTAACACAATCATGTCAAATTAGTAATCAATTCAACTTATCTTTTTTTTTTTTTTTCCCTCTAAGGGCACCATTTTCTCCTACCTTCAGACAAAGCTAGGAAAGCATACCATTACATATATAGTCAATACAAAACACATACATACATACCTTTTAAACTAGCAATTCTACTCCCATAAAATCCCATCCTATAGAAAAACAAATGTGCAAATAAAGGTACAATAATAAAAACATTTGGACCTCACTATTTTGATTCTTTCCTTCCCCTTCCCTCCCACCTTCCATTTAGAAAAATGTTTACTGGGAGCATTCCATTTGCCAAGCATTGTTTGTTCTGGGTCCTGGAATATAGCAATAAACAAAACAAAACCTTTGTTCTCATAAAGCATTTATTTTAGTGAGGAAAGGCAGATAAAAAACAAATAAGCAAATAATATTCTCAGATGGAATCAAGTGCTACAAAGAAAAATTAAAGCCGGGTAGAGCTGGTCAGTCACTGATGGAACAAAAGCCATGAGGAGATGGCTTCTGCACAGACCTGAGTGACGCAGCAGACCAAAGCTTAGGGCTAGCTAGAGGAAGTTCATCCTCTACCTGGGATACAGGTAGAGGCCATGGGGCAGGAAGAGTGTGTCTCACATATGTGAAGCAAGAGGCACTTCAAGAGAGCTATGTGGCAGAAGGGGTTATGGTAAAAGATGGGATCCAAGCACCAGCAGGAGCCACATGGTATAGGGCTGTGTAAGCACTACAAAATCTGGATTTCCTCCTGTGTGAAATGAAGATCCACTGGAAGATCACAGCGCAGAGTGGCAAGATCTTTTTCAAAAAGGGTAATTCTAGATTTAGTTTCGTAGAATAGCCTGTGATGTTCAAGAGAAGCATTAAGGGAGACCAGAAAGAATGCTACTGCTCACACACTGGCAGCATCTGGGAATTACATATGGGCAGAGATGCCAGCAGGGTACAGGGTAGTGGCCATGCTAGAAGAGAAGAATGATGGGGTTTGGGACAGTTTATGAAGGGATATGTGACAAGATACGCTGATGGACTAGATGCAGAATATAAGGAGAAAAAAGGCAAGGATGACTACCAAATTTTGCTCTGAGCAACTGGGAGGACAGGATTGCTATCTACTGACTTGGAGGAGCCTGGGGATGAGCAAATTTATGAATTAGAGAACTGGCCCAGCACAGCGGGCTTTTGTTGTTGTTGAGCAAATATTTTACAGAGTAAACTCATTACGCTAATTTAATTCCTTGGTTCAAATTCAAAATTGCAAAGTTGATTTGTTTCCAACTTTTTCCCATTTCCCTAAAAATTTCCCTAAAATTATTTTCAAGATTCTTTTCTATGCAAAATTTTCAACGAAGTTCTGAATTACTAATCAGTTTTTGTCTAGAGTAGAACTGTAACGATTACAACTGCTGCCAATTTGAATTTGTTGACCCCTGTTGCCAGCATGTCCTCCTTTTCTGGGTGTGCTTCTCACTGCTGTCAATCTTATTTTACATAGGTTATCTCCACCACCATCTTCCCTAACAGTCTTCCATTTTACCTTTAAGATGTGAATTTGAATCAGTTCATAACAAATTTTACCATGTAACTCTTAAGCTGTTGTAGGCTTCACTTCACTGTGGATTATTTCTATCACTAATATTACCGTGAAGTAAACACAATTCTAATGGCTAACAAACTTATTTCTTAGAGAAGAGCTTTAGGTGCATGCACTGTGTGGCAGTTCTTTCACAGCACAAACTTGACAAGTGGTAGCTTTTTAAAGACTAGCTGCAATGTGAAATCAGAAACTATACTAAAATCCACTGATCTATCCTGCCATTTGAATGAATCCTTCACTTGTCAGTGATTTTGTAATATCACTTTGGCCCACTGAATGATGTACACCTTTTATATATTGACATGTTTCATCATACCATATCATTACATGGCAGATAGCCCCTGGAAAAATAAAAAAAAAAAATAAAACCATTATTATTATGAAAATGGTTTTGACCTTGCTGACTCTCTGAAAAGAGTCACTAGATGACACTTTGAAAACCTTTGGATTATGGTACCTCTTAGTAAGGAATAGGGCATAATTCTTCCAGGTCTCTTCATTAGCTGTTTTTCTTCTGCACTCCCTTAACACTTCATACAGTCATCTATTATAGCCCTTCCCACCGTATCCTAACTGTGGGATGATTCAACTACTCCCCACTAGATTTAAAGCTACCTTAAAGTTGAGAGTATCTTTTATTTCTGTACCTTCAGAACCTAGCATATACATTTGACTTATTTACTTTAATTTTTTTTTTTTTTAAGATTTTATTTATTTACTTGCAGAGATCACTAGTAGGCAAAGAGGCAGGCGGGGTGTTGGGGGAGCAGGTTCCCCGCAGAGCAGAGAGCCTGATGCCGGGCTCGATCCCAAGACCCTGGAACCATGACCTGAGCCAAAGGCAGAGGCTTTAACCCACTGAACCACCCAGGTGCCCCTCTTTACTTACTTTAAAAAATATTTTATTTATTTGAGAGAGAGAGACAGCACATGCGAGAGCACAAGTAGTAGAGAGGAAGAAGCAGGTTGCCCATCGAGCACGGAGCCTGGCGTGGGGCTCGATTCTAGGATCCTGGTATCATAACCTGGGCCAAGGGCAGACACTTAACTGACTGAGCCACCAGGGCACCCGTATACATTTGATTTAAATAGGTTTGATGGATCTGCAAATGAACTGTAAATCAAACATACCTCTCCCATCTGTTGTTCAATAATTTGATGTGCAATTTCTTCTATGGTTGCCATGTTCTAATTGCCAAAAAGTCCTGCCAGAATAAAAAGATGCCTTTTCACAATTATACTCATGAAGCATATTTACTGAAGAATTTACAAATGAAGACACATGATAGCTAAGATTTATTTCAAAATAATCCAGCTGGGGTAGGCGGGGGAAGAATGGAATAAACAAAACAAGACTGGCCATGCACTGACAACTACTGAAAACTGGTGAAGTTTATATAGGGGTTCATGAAATTATTCTCTCTGCTATTATGTATTTTGAAAAGATCTATTAAAAAAATTATTCAAGACCAAACAATTTTACTTTTCAAAGACTAGACTGAAAAGCAGTGGCTTCATCCTCTCTGGAACCAACAGAGGAAACAGAGCTGTTCCCTGGGCCTGTGTCCTCTGGGCTGCCACCCCCATGAACTGCAGGGAAGGCAGTAAGATTTCTGAGAATTCTGTAACAGCAGAAATGTTGCCAGCTTGGACCGAGGGGACATAGATCGGATGAACTGGAGAAAAACCACTGGACTTGTGTGATTCTTCTACATGGGCCAATAGAGCTATTTGGTTTCAAACATTTGTTATCCTTCCAGGAAGGGGAGAAAGATTCAAAGATAGGTCACAGGCCCAACTAAGCCATCCAGGTGTCCCTTTATTATTATTATTTTAAGATTGATTTATTACTTGAGAGAGAGCGTGCCCATGCGTGGGGGTAGGGGCGGGGGAGAGAATCTTCGAGCAGGTTCCCTGATGAGCACCAAGCACAAAGCATCATGCAGGGGTTGATCCCACGACTCATGAGATCATGACCTGAGCTGAAACCAGAGTCCAACTAAGTGAACCACCCAGGTGCCTCTAATGTGTATTATTTTCATCAACATTCTGTTCATGAAGCTATCTGTGTATCTCTAAGATAACAGAAGCTTTTCTACTGTTCTCTTTTCTTTCTGGATCCTCACCCAAATTGCTTTTGGCATCTCTCTTTCTACCAACAATCTCTTCAAGGCAATCTAGGCTTTTTGTAGCATGCATCTCAAAACTCTGCCAGCCTCTATTTGTCTCCCAGTTCCAAATTTTTAGCCATTTGTTACAGCAGCACCCTACTTCCCAGTACCAAAAATCTGTATTGGTTTGCTGGGGCTGACATAACAAAGGCTAACAAGGTTACTTCTGGCTAGATAATTCAAACAATAAAAATTAATTTTCTCACAAGGGCGTTGGGGTGGCTCAGCTGGTTGAGCGACTGACTCTCCGTTTCTGCTCAGGCGGGATCTCAGAGTCGTGAGAGAGCACCACGCTCAGCTCAGAGTCTCCTGGAGATTCATTCCCTCTGCCCCATCTCCCTGCCCCCCTCCCAACCTGAGCTGTCAAGCATTCTCTGAAATAAATAAATCTTTAAAAAATCTAAATTTTCTCACAATTCTGGAGACTAGAACTCTGAGAAAAGCTGTCAGAAGGGTTGGTTTCTGAGACCTATCTCCTTTGCTTGTAGACGGCTGCCTTCTCTTTGTCTCTTCATATCTTCCCTCTGTTTGCGCCTGTGTTGTAATCCCTTTTAATAGGGATAACAGTCATATTGGATTGGGGCCTAACCTAATGACCTAATTTTAACTCAATTACCTCTTTAAATCACGGTCAAATACAGTCACACTCTGAGGTACTGGGGGGGCCAGGACTTCAATATGAATTTTGGGAGAGTGGGGGAATATTCAGCCCATAACACTTAGGCACAAACCTACTAAGAAACACGCATGATATATGTAAGGAAAGCTTTAAAATGCTACCTATAGAGAAGAAAAACTACCTGACAGAACACCAAAGAAAATAATTATAGTGACTACCTCTAGGGAGAACTGGAAGTTTGGGAAAAGGGCCAGAATACAGACTTACTTTTCACTGAGTAAGCATCTGTTTCTTTAAAATTTCTTTAAAATTAAAATTAATTTTTTATGTGTGGCAATACCTACAAGTATTACCACACATAAAAAATGAATTGTAAGTAGAAAACAAAAACCCAGTTTAAAGCAACCTTTTCCAGAAATCCTAAAATCAATGGTGTTATCAACACATTAGAACCAGACAACCTACCTCATAATGAAAAATTAAGTAGATAAACCATTTATATATATTATTAATGTTTGATTATTTAAAAAGTACATGAATAGAAAGGACTGAACTTAAATCTCAGTACTATTAAATGAGCAAACAATTACAATAAATCAAATATCATTTTGGAAGAAGAGACCAAAGAATATGAGGGTATTACGTGTGATGCACATATGTGCATGGTATACATGTACGTCCAGGTTCATACTAATTGTGTACTTTGTCATCAGCAATGCTACGGGTAATACAATGCTACAGGATTTGAAAATTGATATTCTTGGGAACAGTATTCTGAGTACCGAATTTAGGGATATTAGATTTTTTTGTTTTTTGGCTTCTGAAGAAAAGAGCAGGAAATGACAATGAATTCATAACTTTTGGAGTTACAAACTCTAAGCTTAGAGAATCTATCCACCCTCTTCAGAAAAATATACACATGCATGTATTTGGTAGATTCCATTTTGTGGTACATCACATCAATTTTCTACTTCTTTCTATTTATTTTCAGGGGGAGAGGGGCACAGGGAGAGGTACTGAATATCTTAAATAGGCTCCATGCCCAGCACAGAGCCCAATGTAGAGCTCAATCTCCCAATTCTGAGATTATGACCTGAGCTGAAAACAAGAGTCAGATGCTTAACTGACTGAGCCACCCAGGCACTCCTTTCTACTTCTTTATATATAAACCTTCTGCATTACTGAAGTAGTCTAGAGCTCTTATCGCATATTGTTTTATAGATCCATGTAATTCAAACTGGCTAGAAAAAGAATACTTAGGGAAAGTTTTTGAGATACTTCAATGAGCATATACTTCAATGAGCATATACTTCATTTGCATTGAGTGAAACAGAAATGAGAGGAAATTAGGGAGTGGATTTGACCAGAAAGGCAGACTAAGAACAATTTTTGCCCTTTGGACCCCTCTCCAACCACACATAGATATGTATGGTGTGAACGTTGCAGTATCAAAGTACTTACTTTCTCCTACTTGTAAAGCCTGTTATGTGTCTGTAAAGCCTGTTAGATTATCTGTCAGCTTATTAACTTAAGATTCAAGTCTAGAAAGGCACAGACACAATGATATAAAGTCCAATCTATTATCTCAATTTTATTATTACTTACTTTTCTCATTAAACTATCAAGGAATACAATACTTATTTATATGTAAATAGATCCGTAAAATAATTCAAATACATCATATAATCTTGTTCATTAAAATTTTTTTCCATATGCAAAAAGGAGGCTAACTATCTAATCACAAATTATGGGGTACCTGGGTGGCTCAGTTGGTTAAGCATCTGACTCCTGATTTTGGCTCCGGTCATGATCTCATGACTGTGAGATGGAGCTGGTGTTGGCACCATACTGGGCATGGAGCCTGCTTAAGATTCTCTCTCCCCCGCTGCCTGCCACCACCCCCCAACTCCTCCTGTGCTCTCTCTCACTCTAAAACAATAAATAAATTACAAATCATATCTAAATGTATTACATTTTACTAAAATTTAGAAATTCCCAGAGGATGGTATTATTCACTCTGATAAATGAAAGTTTTAGCAAGGGGGAAACGCTAAAAATTAGTAAGAATGAAATAGGTTATTTGGCATAAAATTAGGCATTTATGATAATGGATTTAGTCACTTTGCTTTAGTCACTAAAAGCTCAACTATGCCTAGTTTAAGCAGAAAGGCAGGGGGTGGGGAAAACAGGATACATGCTAGGATCCAAGCAGAGCTGACCTTGGCAAAAACTGGAACTTGGGCTTATGATGCTGTGAGGAATCTCCTTATCTCTATTTTCTTTCTTTCTCTCTTTCGTTTCTCTTTCTAGTTTTCTTTCTTCCTTCCCTCCCTTCTTTCCTTTTCCTCCCTCCCTCCCTTCCTTTCTTCCTTCTTTCCTATTATCTCTATTCTTATTCTCCCTATGTGGCTTATTTTCTACTTTCTAGTAAAGCACCAGGAAAGGAAAAGTAGTCTTCTCTAATCACAATTTTAAAATGTTGGTAAAGATTCTGATTGACTCAGCTTAGGTTATGTGCTTATCTTTGGAATTAATCACTACGCAGGCCAGGAAGAGGAAAAGGAAGGTTAAAACGATAGTAGGATTGGCAACTTCCATTTTTGGAAGGTCTATTTACCAAAAGATGGAAGACTAGCATAGACATGGTTATTGATATAATTATCATGAGGCAGGCGACCACTTCAATTTGTTTCTACTACTGATAGATAGAATTCTTCAATCAAAAGTCCACTGAACACTAAGCTACTCAAAAAGCTTACTTCAGCACTGACTCTAATCTTCTGTTGTCAGATGGAGAAATCCTCAAAAAAAGAAGGGTAAGAAACCCTTTTAAATATTCTGTAAGAATTCTCCTTTTGGCTACTTCCAGATCAAACTCCTCCTAATTTCTTGCTCCATGAGTTTAGTAAAAGACAAATTTAGTTTTATAGCCATACTGTTTTAAACAACCTCCACGGTTTAAAGAGAATTCTCAAAATAAATTGATTTTGTTGCACTTTTTTCTAAACATACCAATTTTTTTTTGTTTTAAGATGGTAAAAAGGCATAAGGAGTGAGGACAATGCAGCCTTTTAATCCTCAACATTAAAAACTTGAAACCTGGAGTCGTAAGGACTGGAAGCTATTAGACTTTCTCATGAAACAAAAAGATATTAGAGGTTATCAATTACCCTGATATATTGATAAACAGAATTATTCTGATGAAGAGAGACTACTGACTGTAGAAAATGGTCAAATTAGTTTTGGATTACCAGTCCAGATTTTATTCCCAGCTTTTTTTAAAAGATTTTATTTATTTAACAGAGAGAAATCACAAGTAAGCAGACAGGCAGGCAGAGAGAGGAGGAAGCAGGCTCCCCGAGGAGCAGAGAGCCTGATGCGGGGCTCGATCCCAGGACCCTGGGATCATGACCTAAGCTGAAGGCAGAGGCTTTTACCCACTGAGCCACCCAGGCGCCCCTATTCCCAGCTTTTAAGTTAAAAAATGAGGAAGCTCATGAAGCAGAATTCAGTAACAGGGTAAAGAGATACAGTTTCTACAGAAAATTAAATTTATGCTAAGCAAAATAAGTCAGTCAGAGAAAGGTAATAATCATATGATCTCACTGATATGTGGAATTTAAGAAATACAGCAAAGGATCATAGGGGAAGAGAGGAAAAAACGAAACAAGAGTAAAACTGAGAGGGAGACAGATTCTTAATCACAGGAAAAATCACAGGTACTGCCTGCCCAAGTACAAGGGGCAAGTCTGCCAACTCCAGGACTGCAGGGACCGTGTTGGTTTTTCATCACCGTATCCCTAGCATCTAGTGCATGGTGGGGGCTCCATAAATCCTTGTTCAATAAATAAGTGGATGAACATCCCCAGAGTCAAGCAGCGGAATTATAAGGAAGCAGAAAGAAGCAGAAATCGGTAAGACACACAAGAACACAGATGACTGTGGCTGGGCAGAAAGCAGGGAGCATACTGACTTCCAGCACAGAGGTCCAGAAGATGGACTATGCCAGTCCAGATGGCCATCATTAGAGTCCCACCATACATATACATATACACAGCTCAAGGACAGTGCTAATGTTGCAGGCCTCTAAACAAGGCTTATTTTCTCCCTCACCAAAAATCACTTCCTCTGAGATTCTTTTCAATCAGTTATACGACAGTTTCTAATGACTTTACACTGTCAAATCATTAGCTATGCTCTAAAATCATTATTCACTGAAAATTCTGACACTGAGTATTGTCCCTTTCCTGCCACCAACACAGGTGACTTCACTGACCATGGACAATCCAACCTACAACCAATTTAGTTCCAAATTTCTTGACTTAAAAATCCAGTAATACTCATCTAATTGCAACTATAATATTTTGCTGCCAGACTGCTCTAACATATGTATTTAATATTATTTTACCTCTTAATAATCTTCAAAGCCTTCCCTTTCTCTAAAGGATTTGAGGTGTCATTTTTTAAACCTTATATTCTAGCCATACACACTACTTATAATTCCTTGAATTTACCATGTTTCTCATGCTTCCATGTCTTTGCTAATGGCGGCTCCTTCTACCATGACCATGGAATCACCAGATCAGTATGTTTTCTGAGCCGAAGGCAGCTGCTTAACCAAGTGAGCCACCCAGGTATCCCCGATCAGTATGTTTTCTAAGACCAAATTTAACTCCAAAAATTAGACAAAACAAGCATTCTTCACGTACTGATGGAAGTCTAAATTGCTATAAACTTCTTAGAAAAGTTAATGTGTCAATGTGCATGAAGAGTCTGAAAAATGTTAACGACTAAATAATTCATTCACTATTCTATTCACTATTCTAAGAAATATTTACAAATATTTCTTAAGTGCTTCCTATGGGCCAGGCATTTTTCTATGTGTTAGGGATACAGCAGATAGTATTAAAACAAACTCTGCCTTGTGAAGTTTGTACTTTGGTGAGGTTCGACAGACAACAAACAAATATATGATACCAATAAACGGTGAAAAGCGAAATGGAAAAAATTAGAGCAGGGACTAGTGACAAAATGCTTGGGACAGGGAAGAAAATGCCCTTTTTTTTTTTTTTAAATAACAATTCAGAGATGGCCTTTGTGAGAAGGTGACATCTTAGCAAAGACAAAGAACAAAGATTTGTACAAAAAATTTTTTCGTTAATGTATGAGGAAAATGTTTAATGACAAAGAGAAAATGTTAATGACAAACTAAATGCAAAGATCCAGAAACAAAATTTTATTTAAACGATTTTAACTATGCAAAACACACAAGGACTAAAAACAAACATTCTCAAATGTGAAGCAACTTTTCTAGGTGAGAGTTATAGGCTACTTATTTTTTCCTTTCTGCTTTTTGAATGGGTATGTACAGTTGTATTCAGAAAGTTAGCATTCCCTCATCTTTAGCCTATTGTATCTTCTACAACACCCTGTCCTTTGCATAGATGACCCATCTCTAATAGAGTTCTAAGGAAAACAACTGTAGTTTTCAATGAACCTCTACTATTTAACAGTGCCTAGTATTCACATCTAAGTTCAGTAAGCATTTACTGGAAGATATTTACTAGGCACTGTGAGATTTTGGGACTTGACAGTGAACAAGGCAGAAAAGATCTCTGTTCTATAGGGCTGATATTTTAATGAGAAAACAGATTTTTAAAAATTACCATGTGCTAAAAGATATGAAGCACACTAGGAAGGAGTGCTAAAGAGAAAAACAGAAACGGTCAGTTTATATAGGTAGTAGTGTCTTAGACCTCAAGTCAATCTTGTTCTACTACTTACTAAATGTATGAAACAAATGAAATGGATTCAATATAATCTACTTCAAAAAGTTGTAAAAATTCAATGTCAGTGAAAATATCTGTACCAATGGTTAAGTTTCTTTATAGGTAAGAGGTATTTCCTGAAAGCTAAATGAACAAAGTGCTCAATAAACGAACAAAAGGAGTTCAGAACCACCACACTAGGAGTGAGGCTCTGGAAAAACCCTATACAAGAGACATATGAGTTAGGCGTTGAAGGTTAAGTATTTTCACTGGCTTGAGGGACAAAGCAAAAAACACGAGAATGCTGTCTTTACTGCTCTAGAGCTAATTAACATTCAGAAAACAAAAAAGAGTCCTACAGTTTTGGCCCTGAGTTTTTTCAATTTGCCAAGATCTCATTTCTACTTATCTTCTCCACAGAAAAAAGAGAGTATAATTGGTGCTGTCCTTTTTCCGTTCAGATTCAAAATTTTAAGTCCGTGTTCTTGACATCAGAAACAGCTCCTTTTTCCACCAGCCACACTACCATCAACTGAATGTAGGCTGCTGTCATCCAAAACAGTTTTTTGCAAACTTTGTGTTGTGAGCCACTTACGGATGGCAAAATTAATTCAGTAGGTCATTTTTTTTTTTAATGAAAATAGAAAAGAGTGCATCAGATATAGTGAGGGTAAGAATAGTCTCATTAAGACTTTATTTCAGTTTAATCTGTGTCAGTGTGCTGAGTCATGATGCAAAATGTATTTCCTTCTGGGGGATGCAAAATTTGAAAATATATAAATATGACATAAAAGAATGATTCTATTTTTTCCAGTACAGTGGGTCAAAGATCTCTTTGAAATTGATGGTAGTTAAGGTTTCTCTCACTAGAAAACACAAATTCACTTCATTCACACTACAAATGACAATATATGCTGAATTTCAAGGGGTTCATAAAACCTCTCGCAGTCTTGAAGGTCTTCCAGTTAACCCTTCAGGTAAAATTTCAGCTACTGTTGAGTATCCAGAACATACATTTAATATATATGACTTTGTGCACATGAAAAGCCCCTATTAGGCAAGAACCATCTTTGTATATATTTGAAGCACCAAGAAGGCAAAACCATTAGTGGTCTGCACAGTTGATACTGCAACAGTATCTTACGGCATTGAAACATCCTTATACTCTTGCTTCAGAGCCATCAATGTCTCTTTAATGGCCAAAGGATGAAATTTCGATCCTTCTCCTTTTATTTTTTTCAATATTTGTTAAGCCTCTGAAACATGCCTGCCACTGTGGACACAGAGTTTCTTTATAGTCTGACTTCACCTTCCCATTTTATCTCTTATAGGTCCCAAGAGGGGCCTCTCTTAGGGTCAAACTGGGATGTTCTTTATGCCTCAACATACCATTCTAAGCTCTTCTTCCCTCCCTTAAATTCCACCTGACTTTTAACACTCAGTGCAAATTTTTTAAAAAATCCAATCCTTTGAGGTGAGTCCAGCATTTATTGTGTATACTAAAGCAATTGACTAGAATTCACTAAGAGACGTCTGTTAACTTTTAGTATCATATGCAAAATTTCTGTAAAGATACATTTCCCCAGGGCTTTCATAAAAGATTTTAAGAAGTTGCAGAAGGTCCTATAAATCAGAAAAAGGTAACTATATTTATATTTCTTTAGTCTTTTCTATTCCCCAAGGGCAGGAATTATACGCTTTGTGTGGCAGAAACACAAACAAAATATCTTAGGAATGTCTGATGCCTTTGATTTGTGTCTCTCTCTGAACTCTTCCTAAAAGACTGAAATGCTACTACAAAGAATATTAAATGTTACATTTATATGCAATCCACCCCAACCTTTTTTTTTTCTTACAAGAACAGGAACATCCGTCTTCTAGATCTACCTACCCACTAGACATACAAGCAAAATTTCAAAACAATCATCGTGTACCATGCAACCATACAACGATATTCAAGAATGTCTAAATGGAAGGCCTACTGACAACATCCAGAGGAACAAAAACCCGAAAAGCTTTAATTTCCAGTCTTTTTGCTTCTTCTTTCATTTGTTTGTTTAAACAGGCCGACCTACTTAGCGAAGGTTATGAGACACCTTGGCAACATTTGTAACTCAGGAAACGATTCTGTGCAGGAGTTGCAGGCAGAGTTTCTTAACAAAAGAACTACTGGAAGTTTAGACATGCCGAGGCCAGTGAGGACCCCGGGCCGTTCCATTTTTCCCAAAAGATACGGATCCAAAGGCTGCGGCTGCTCTCGCCCTATTTGTCGCACAAGTCAAGGGCGCTGCTCCGTCCGTCTCGTGCAGGCACGAGAGTGAGTTAATAAGCAACCTCAGGAAGAGACGGAGGCCTCGGCTCGCGGACGCTAAAGTCCGCGGTGCACCCCCGGAGCCCGGCCGCGACGCGCGGCTCTCCAAGGCAGGGGAAGCTGCGGCGACGGTGGCGCCGAGACGGAAGCTTTTCCTGTAGGGGCAACTCAGAATGTGGCAATTGTCGGGACAGGAGTGTCACTCTTTCTCAGAAGAAGATACCGCCTATCCCTAGCCTCTAACCATTGGATTTCTCCAGCTTGGACCCTAATTTAAAAAACAAAACAAAACCAAGCAAGAATACAGCTGCCCACCCCCACGCCTGAGAGGGCCAAACATCCAGCCTGACAAGGCACCCAAATGGAGCACTAGGGGTCACAGGGTGTATATTGGGCAGTCGAGGGCTCTCCAAACTCACCAGGGACTGTGGGGCCTCAGCAAAGAGGTTGATTGTCTCCTTTCCCACTTCTCTTCTCTGCTACTAAGGCTCACTTTGAAATCTAGGGGGAAATTCTCTGACAAGCTCTCATTAGAGAAAATTACATAATGAGCCATAAGGAGGGAATGGCTCCCTCCTCACAAGTTTAATGTAATGCCCCACCCAGACACCCCCAGGAGAGATCAGTGCCCAAGAGCCCTAGAGCTGAGGTGGGCACTAGGTGCAAGGGCAGAGGGGTGAGCCCAGGCAGAGCTGGCCAGGATCAGGGGTGAGGCACAAGGGACTAGAGCAGTAGGGATTCTGTGGCCCTCCCTTCTTCCCTCTAGGTGAGGTCGTGACGTTCCCTGGGTGGGGGAATGAGAAAACCGAGCCTCTGAAGGGCCGCTGCCCCCTATCGGCTGGGAGGGAAACTGCCCCGCCAGAGCGGCCTTATCAAGGACTTAAGCCGCGCGCGCTTTGCATCCCTTGTGCCAAAGGTGGTTAAAGGAAGTTTTGAGACGTTTCACATTTGAGTAATAGTAGATAACCTCATCAGTTTTGGGTAGATTGGTTTCTAACTTGTGGAAAATTGGGCTCTGTTTTAGGGATCTCTTACCTTAAAGTTCATTAGAGGAGTTAGCAAGTCGGGGTGGATCCCAATAAAATATTTAAAATTCCCTTAAATAAAACAAGCTAGGGCTGAAGCCTCCACAGTAAGGCAACGATTTACTTATCAGCTCTTGTGGGTAAATACATATAGTGGCTAAATGGAGCAAGAATTATTATCAGACTATAAACTTCTTGAAGGCTGGCTTTTTTGTCCAGTGGTGTATTCCCAAGCATACAGGCAATGCCTCGTGATCTATAAAGATTCATGAAATGAAGAGGTTCATGAAATGAACATTATGACAGTGACCACTTGTGGCACAGAGATGTGGCTGGAAGAGCAGTCCTGTGTGCAAAGCACTATGTGGTTTGGACTTTAAGATAAGGGGTCCTTGAAATTTCCTTAGTATTGATCAGCACTAGAAAAGCAGTTCCAGATTCAGGCCAGAAACCCAAGTCAGGAAAAACAAAGGTGCACTGGGAAGGAGAACATCTCCTCTGCCCTTTCCCTCTGGTACTAGGCAACAGGACACAGAAAAATGGCATGCAACGATCCCTAAAAGGGGGAATATGCTTTATGCCTCATTCTCTGAAAACCCCTTCATGTGGTTCATCTTTAAATATAGAAAAATATATGACTTAAAAGACATCATCATACCAAAAGTAGATACAGTAAATTTATTTTGTATAAATATAATACATATTGACATTATTTACAATACTAGTATTTATAAAGGATCTATATCTATATGGACAATAAGATACAAACTGTTACCACTTTAAGTAAAAAATGTTTCTAGAAATTCATGTCATTTAAAAAAACAATATAGCATTTCAAGATTGGTTCTTAACATGCTATGACCAACTCATAGTAAAGAGAGTTGCCTCCTTTCATCCCCCCGACTAAGGGAATTTGATACTGAGGCTTTTTGAAAATTTCCTCTACCTTTATCTTAAAATTAAGTCCTACTAGAAACCATCTCTTTTCTTAAAAGGGAAAGTCATAGATAAGATTTTCCTTTAGGCACGTGCACCCCCCAATGTTTATAGAAGCAACATCCACAATAGCCAGTCTATGGAAAGAGCCTAGATATCAACAGATGAATGGATAAAGAAGATGTGGTGTATATATATACACAATGGAATACTACTCAGCCATTAAAACCCCTGAAATCTTGCCATTTGCAACGACATGGAAGGAACAAGAGGCTATTATGCTAAGCGAAATAAATCAATCAGAGAAAAACTATTATCATATGATCTCATGGACATGAGGAACTTGAGAAACAAGACAGAGGATCATAGAGGAAGGGAGAGAAAAATGAAACAAGATGAAACCAGAGAGGGAGCAAAACCATGAAAGACTCTTAACTATAGGAAACAAACTTAGGGTTGCTGGAGGGGAGAGGGGTTGGAAGGGATGGGGTGACTGGGGGATAGACATTGGGGAGGAGATGTGCTATGGGGAGTGTTGTGAATTGTTTAAGACTGATGAATCACAGACCTGTACCCCTGAAACAAACAATACATTATATGTTAATTTTAAAACAAAAGATTTTCCTTTAGAGAATATTAAATGTGGCACAGGCTCCAGAATATTTGTATATGGATGGACTTAAAAAAAAACAAACAGAAGGGATGCATTTGGAGTAATTTAATTCACCAAATACTAAGTGTCCATAGCATGCAAGGTAGTCTGCCAAATACTGAGGAGTCATCTCAGATTCTCAAGGACAGAATGTGATAGGCACCATAAGAAAGTGTGTTTCCTAGCTAGAGGCTATGGAGACATAGAGAAAGTTAAGACTAACTCTGGTCTGGAGGAGTAAGGGAGGAGGAATAGGAGAGAAAAGGACTAGGGCCAACTATCACAGAAAGAAAAGTCTTGAATACATAGGCAGAAATGGGTTGGGAAGAGGATGAGAACAAAGAAGAAAGGTTGGGGTCGGTTTAGCTGGAGTGTGTGACACCTGAGGAAAAGTGTTCCATGCCAAGCCACTGGGAAGCCAATGTAGGCTGCAAAGAGCAGGGATGAAACTAAGAGCTATGCTTTATAAGACAGCTCTGGCAGTGTTTAAAATGAAACCACGCAATGATGGCAATGGAATTAGAAGAAAAGTTATTCTAATCATTGAGAAGAGGTAAGAAGGACTTGAGCCAGTCTCTGTGCAATAACAGGAATGAAGATGGACTGGGGACAAGAGCAATAGCAGAGGGTCTTGTTGAGACTCAAAGGCAGATTCTGGAGCCTACAATGGTGTTTTTCATTACAGAGGAAAATAAACAGATCTGAAGGAACAGAAAGTGAAGTCATGTAAAGTTCAAAATGCTTAAGAAGGACTCATGCAGATGTCCAACAGGTAGTTGCAAATATGGCCTTGCAGGATGGTGGAAAGAGCAGGTCTAAGATCTGAGTTATAACAAGGGCATGGGGGGGGCGGTGATGGTGCTGTGTTTGAGTTGCAGATGACAAGAATCCTGTCCTCACCTTCTATGCATTTCAACAACTATTTTCTCTTAAAAGACACTGGAGAGGTATTTTGTGAGAAACAAAGAGTATTTACCTTCAAGGCATGTACGGTATTACAAGAGTAACAGGATTTACCTCTCTGGAAATCCTAGTGACTACATTTGACTATAGTGGATCTCAAATTTCAAAAATGGGAGTACAAATCGATCATACTTCAAGACAGATCAACATATGCTGTGATAACATTTACATTTTACCTAAATTACAAAATAGCAGGCTTTCCTTGCTTAACAAAACCACACTTTAAAGTTTTCTTCTAAACTTACTTGTTTCATTACTGCTTTACATTAAAGCTGCTCTGATGATCTTATTTTAAGGAACACTACTACATACTCAAAGAATCAAGCTTTTGGTTGAAAAGAGAACTAAGGATCTTGGGCGAAGGACAATAGGAACATACTGGGTGTACTAGAGAATGGGAAAAGAGGTTGGAGAGAGGTTCGGAAACATCGGGATGATGCCTAAGATAACCTTATTTTTCTAGGACCATGATGGATCCTCTACATTTACAGCTGTCACAGCTAAGGAGGAACCTAGATTGGGGGCAGGGGGGCATACTAAGAATGCCATCCCTCCCCCAGTTTAAGCTGGCATCTTTTTTTTTTTTTTTTTTAAAGATTTCATTTATTTGACAGAGAGAGATCACATGTAGGCAGGGAGGCAGGCAGAGAGAGAGGGCGAAGCAGGCTCAAACCCGGGACCCTAAGCCGAAGGCAGAGGCTTTAACCCATTGAGCCACCCAGGCTCCCCTAAGCTGGCATTTCTTATCAAGGTTACTTTTAGTCCCTTTTTGCTTAGCTTTACAACTGCTCTTCTTTCTTCTCCTTATGAATAAAAGGAGAAACCTGAAAAGGGTGTGATGGAACACATTCATCAGTGTAACAAAGTATTCTTGAGATCCTGGTACTGTGTATACTTTCTCATAGAATGCGCCTGGGTGGCTTAGTTGGTTAAGCTTCCAACTCTTGATTTTGGCTCAGATCATGATCTCAGCGTCCTGAGATCAAGTGCCCTCTTGCGGGGGGGTGGGGAGGCGCGGTCCTGAGCTCAGCAGGGAGCCTGCTTAAGATTCTCCCCCTCCCTCTGCCCCCTCCAACCAAATGCACCCAATATCATTTTTTTCCCTCTAAAATGTTAGCTATCAAGAGATGCATTTCTTAAAGTAGCTTTATAATAAAACATAGTTAGGTTTCTCAGTTGACATTAAATGAGCCAAGTTAAATAAATAATTGATCAGCTTTAATAAGTTATGAAGGACTGATGAGGGGGAAAAGGAAATGTAATACCATTCCACATTTAAAACATTTTTTGGGGGGATGGTAATATGATAGCTTTCTCAAAAGGCTATACGTATTTTATATTTTCAAAGCCCCCCATGGGGTGAAGCCAATAGCCAGTACAATCATACATGTATTTTATGTGTAATTAGAATTAACAGAAGTTTGTGCAGTGTTTTTTCTATTTAGATTTATGAATGGTTCTTGATTTAGCCAGCTGTTGGAAGACAAAATAGCCTAGCTGGTATTTTTTTAGATTATGAGGTTTAAGCCAAACCTTCCAGTCAGAAGGCTGAGAGCTCATGAGGAGGGGGGCCAGAACTCCAAATAACTTGTCCTTTGCAAAATGCTAGACCCAAAGAAGAAGGAAACACATTATAAGGTATAACCTTGGTCTCCAAAAAAGGATACACTAAAAGCTGCAAGGATTTTAACATGGAAGCCCTATTTATGCTCTCTTAATTAAAATTAGTGAGCTTCAAAGAAGTATTAGTTTTCCTACTGTGACAGAAAGACTGGGGAGATGGGATGTGAGGACTGTGGGTGAGGGTGCAACAGGGTTTAAAATGATCCCACAGCAAGGAACAGCCAGAAAAAAATGACAGCAGCCAACTCTAGATTTAGCTGAGATTCTGGTGCTGCACAAACAACTTCAGAAAGGCACTCAGTAATTCTCTTGGCAATGGTATCACACTGAATTAGGAAATACGTTATATAAAAGCAGAAAGGAAAATTCTTGTGCCCTTTTGTGAAATAGTCTATGGATGACCTTGCCTTTTAAGATAATTTATTTTAGCTTAAGTTCAGTCAATAAATGTATATTATAAACATCAAGAATGACTATAATCATAGTGTGAATTTCATTTTTCCTCTACTCATCAACAGTTTTATGTACAGAACAGTTCACATATTAAGTAGTAAGTGCACCAGAATTATGAATACATATTTTTCCTAATGAGATGCATTTGGCAGCTGGTTAAAGAAATAAAGGATTTGTTTTAATTACCAGGGAGGACATAACACAAAGTAGTATTAAATAACCTTTAGAAAATGAATACAATTTCAGTTAACACTGGCTTAGAATATGTGCTTTTTTGGTATGGTAATTCCAGTTCATTTTTTAAAGCACAATATTAGAGGGAATGGAAATTCTTTTTAGATGCAAACACCACCACTGACTTGGGCTCAGAACACTTACAATAGCAAAGGATATTGTGTAATATAAACTTGCAGTATTTTTTAAAAATAATAATACATTTATGTTTGTGTTGAACTGGTAGCTTTAAAAAAAGGATTAAACTTAATATAAAGACTTTTGTGTTCCTCTGCAAATGAAAACATCCTTTTTCCTACTCATAGCTCAGTTCAATGACAATTTTCATATTCTATCCCTTTGTTCTAATTCCTTGAAGATGTAACATTATCTTATGCCAAAAGAGGTACAACAGAAATACTCTAGATAATTTACTGGAATTTCATTTCACAATTACTGAGGTAGGAGTTGGCCGTGTGTTTTTCCATTAAAAGATACAAAAACTCATCTAAGTTTATTGATTCAAAAACATACACTTTTTTCATCAGCAGTTTTATAGTAATTTCTAAGCCAAACACTGTATAGAAATTTGCTCCTTGATGTGTTTTTTATTTACAAAGACTTACCTCAAGTAAGAATGTTACAATGTAACACTACAAAACACACTGAGAAATCTGTGTCACAAACAGTTAATACAGTATACAATATTAAGGTACTTCAGAATTCAGTGTGAGTCTCAGAAATAATTCTGACCATGAAGTAAACATCAAAATTTTAATAAATAACATACATGAGAAAACAAACATTAAAAAAAATTACCTTACACCTAACAAAATAATTCACAATATTTGATGAAGATTTTGGCGGGATTTATCTTGGCAGTGTTCATTTATATAAAATTTTTGTACTGCATTTACTCCATTCTGATGAAATTCCACCCATTTGGAATCACAGAAGGGATGAAACCAGTATCGCTACAATATTGTGCCTTCCTGAAATGCTTCTATCCACCTATTGGTAAGAGAAATTTGTTAGATTTGTAAAATGCAATCCTCCAATAAATGTTAAGACAATATAGATCACAGCTGTGCCTACGGATCCACTCCCCAGCAGTATATTTCAGAAGCTTCCTATACAAAATTAGGATTCTACGTATATGGAAACATCCTTTACTTAGTAATATGGCCAAAAATTTGGCCTGAAAATTGCATCTTTTATGTACATGAGGTGTGAGGAAGGGGCCATTTCATGTAAAAGCTCTGTGAAGTCCTGATGATTCCATATGTTTGGTTTGGGAAATGAATACATTTGACAAGGCTTTTATTTCAACCCCCTTTCTGCTTTTGGGAACACCAGCTTTATCTTTGTCTCCTCTCTTAACTCTCTGGACATCCACAGTCCAGACCTGCTCTAATATTTTTAATGAAAGAGAATCTAACATCTGTTCTACTTCAGTTGATCAAAATTTTGCATGCAATATGAAATGTATCAAAAAAAATTGTTTCAGGGCGCCTGGGTGGCTCAGTGGGTTAAGCCGCTGCCTTTGGCTCAGGTCATGATCTCAGGGTCCTGGGATCAAGTCCCACATCGGGCTCTTTTCTCAACAGGGAGCCTGCTTCCCTCTCTCTCTCTCTGCCTGCCTCTCTGTCTACTTGTGATCTCTCTCTGTCAAATAAATAAATAAAACCGTTAAAAAAAAAATTGTTTCAGAGTTTCATAGAAGTCTTTCCAAAATTCATTAGTCTCAAAGTTTTATCTGACAATACCCACAGCTGAAATTATTCAGAAGACACTTCTTGTACCTCCCTAGCACTGTACTTGCTTCTGAACTTACTATGAACATTTGAAACCACTCAACTTAATTAGTAAACATAGCCTGTAACAGATTTAGCTCAAATTTCAAGGACAGAATATTCAAAAATTTAAATGCAAAGGCATAAATTATAATACATGTCTTTTAAAAAGCTAAACTTTCCATTAAAATTAATACGTTTTAACATTCTGTAATTTGTAAAAACATCTCCATGATATTAGTGACTTCAAAGAGAAACTTATAATTTAGCCTGTATTAATTCTAAATTACAAGCAAGCAGATTTCCTTCACTCAACTACATTCAATCATATTGAAGATTTTTCTACCATGTCAACTTAATGATATGAACAAAAATATATATTCAAAAGAACTAATTTTTATCAGCTTGATGATGAATACAGATAAAAATCAGGAGAAATGTAATTCCTAACAGAATATTAGAATAATTACTCTTTTATCCAAGGTAATTTTTACAGAAAAAATAGTTAAGTGACATAATTTTAAACAGTCTTCCGTTCAACTGAAGAAGAATTATTTGCAGTAATAAAAACACACTAGACATCCTAACATAGACTGAAAAAAAAATCTTACAGAGTATGTGTCACGTTGTACCGGATTTAATATTCAGGAACATATAATTCTGGTACATTAATTCTAATTGCCTTAAGAAAAGATAAGCCTTGTTTACTTAAGGCATTCTTTTTTATCTGCATGCACATTTTAAGCCTTTGAAAACACATGAGCACTAAGCTCAGTGGAAACAAAATCGTGTAACTTGTGAGGCCAAATAAAAATCACATGAAAGATCCGGCGAAAAGGTAAATTGCACTGTTTCATTTACAAAGGACCTAAATTTCACAGAGATATGCTTCTCTATGTTAAACAACCTCATGACATCAAAATAAATATTCTCATCGGAATTTTGAAGAGACTGTTTAAAAAAGCCTTTACCATCTAAAATGATATCCATTTCCTTCTACTCAGTTATTGGGAACAGCCTGGGAGCCTCTTAATGTGTTTGACCCTTTTCCCAAAGAAGTAAGTTAGCAAGCAGCTGTTTAAACTCCTGCTGTTCCATGGCACAATTGAATCGCTGGATTGCCAAAGTCCTGGAATGTTTTAAGAGATGATCCTTACCCTCATTGAAGGAGAGGTCAAATGCCTCAGCTTCCTTTCCTTTTCAGTAGAGCAGTTTCATGCTGCTTCCTCAGAGGTCACGTATAGACAAAATATTTTGGACAGAACTACCTATTTTCTTTTCCCCTCTGCCTCCTGAAAATATTCCAGATCCTCTTGCCTGGCCTTACAACAGTTCTAAAGACTTTGAGAAACATGTTAAATCTAACTAATCTGGATCTCTGATTTAAATTCTTAATTGTCCCCACACATGAAAGTAGTTTATTTTAAAATCAATCATATGACAACTTGAAACATGTGTAAAAGAAAAATATGTCTAAATTACTTACTTCTGAGCTGAGTGAGCATCATCTGCTTTGAACACATAAAATAACATGTTTTTGTGTAGTAACTGGAACACTCTGGACTCTGAATTCTCATCTTTGACTTGAGCAACAGTGAATCCTAGTAAAGGTTGACTCTCCAAAGCTGCCACGTCCTAATTCAAAAAGACACAAAGGGAGATGGGATATTAAATTGATAACAAAATTCAGATTTGCAAACTCTTGAACTGTATAGATATAATTTAATTTCATATACACATATATAAAATAATGACAATTCTTTATTTTTCATTTTCATTTATTCAGCAATTTTTTTTAAAAGATTTTTATTTATTTGACAGAGATTACAAATAAGCAGAGGAGATAGGCAGAGAGAGAGGAGCAAGCAGGCTCCCCGTCGAGCAAAGAGCCTGATGTGGGGCTCGATCTCAGGACCCTGGGACCATGACCTGAGCCGAAGGCAGAGGCTTTAACCCACTGAGCCACCCAAGCACCCCCATTTATTCAGCAATATTAAGCTGACCTATCTCATGAGTCAGACACTGTGCTTAATAGTCTTCAATGTGTTCACATCCATTGAGTATCACATACTTCCCTATAACCATGTGATATAGGTAATTACTTTCATTTTATGGATGCAGAAATCAAGCTGGGTAAGTGATTTATCCTGTCCCACTAAGGAAGAGCTTGGCTCCTAGAGCAGTGGTTTTTTTATAGGATTTTACTGGAACACAGGGTGATCAGACAGTTGAAAGGGTAATGTTAAAGCAAATAGCCAGGCATTGTTTATAACCCAAACAAAATATCTTATCTAAGATTGAGGCCTGACCAGTATAATCTGGGAATAGTTAAGGGAGTGTCAACCAAGAGAGCTTGGTAAAAAAAGGATAAGAACCTTTGTCTTTAGTGAAGTTCTTAGTAGCCCCATGACACCAAAAAAAGTTGTATTTTAATATTACAGAAAATTCCTAACATTTTTGAGTAAGAGCTCTAGGACACTGTTGACATTAAAAATCACAGCAATATCTCCCCCTCTAAAAGCAAAGCAAAACAAAAAAATACACAAAATAAATAGATTAAACAGATACTGCAATTATTTCTACTTGGCATTATAAAACCAGATCCCACAATTATTCATCTTTAGATTTCAGATCTTACCTCACTTGCAGCGTATGTATACAGCACTTTATTTTTTATGACAAACCACAAGTGTTTCCAAGGTTTTTTATTGCCCTTTGATCTGTACAAGTAGCCACTCATGGAAGAATCTTCTGTGTTTGCTGATACCTACATAAGCAAACCCCATGTACAGTTTAATGGTTTTCAAAGAAACAAAAGGTAAAGTAACAAATTGCTTTTGATCACTGGTGCTGAGAGTAATAACCATAATAATATAATGTTTGAGAATAAAATGGTTTATTTTCAAAACCTGCTACTATGGGGCACCTGGGTGGCTCAGTCAGTTAAGCTTCTGCTTTTGGCTCAGGTCATGATACCAGGGTCCTGGGATGGAGCCCCATATTGGGCTCCCTCCTCAGCAGAGAGCCTGCTTCTCCCTTTCCCTCTGCTTATGCTCTCTCTCCCTCTCTCTCAAATAAGTAAAAAAAAAAAACAAAAAACCTTAAGAAACAAAACCAAGGGGCGCCTGGGTGGCTCAGTGGTTTAGGCCTCTGCCTTCAGCTCGGGTCATGATCTCAGGGTCCTGGGATTGAGCCCCACATCGGGCTCTCTGCTCAGCGGGGGGCCTGCTTCCCCCTCTCTCTCTGCCTGCCTTTCTGCCTACTTGTGATCTCTCTCTGTCTATCAAATAAATAAATAAAAATCTTTAAAAAATCAAAATTAAAAAAAAAAACAAAACCAAAACCAAAACGAAATCTGCTATACTATACAAATTGAATACTGCCATTACCATGGGCATAAAATACCCTTCTGTTTATAAGCAGTTCCAGCATATCGGGGCACCCGGGTGGCTCAGTCTGTTAAGCATCCAACTCTTGATTTTGGCTCAGGTCATGATCAAGGGCTCTGCACTGGGTGTGTAGCCTGCTTAAGATTCTCTGCCCTTCCCCACCACTTCTCTTAAAAAACATAAAACCATTCCAGCATTCTGCCTGGTTTAACTGAGCTTGCATAGATGTATTTCTTTGTGGTGTCACTTATTTTCTGAGATGCCAGAGGAAGAAAAATAATTCTAAAGATCAGAAATGCTTTTTGAAAGTTGCATTTTTGGGACTGTATATGTTGTTTACTGTTCTTCGTATTTTGCAATATTAGGGAAAATTACTTAAACCTTTAACTCTTCCTGAAATAATTTTTTGGACTTATATACACTATTAACGGGGTGACTGGGTGGCTTAGTCATTAAGCGTTTGCCTTCGGCTTCTGTCATGATCCTGGGGTCTTGGGATGAGCCCTGCATTGGGCTCCCTACTCAGTGGGAAGCCTGCTTCTCCCTCTCACTCCCCTGCTTATGTTCTCTCTCTCACTGTGTCTCCCTCTGTCAAATAAATAAAATCTTTAAAAAAAAAACCAACTTTTTTTTTTTAAAAGATTTTACTTATCCATTTGAGAGAGAGAGAGTGAGAGAGAACATGAGAGAGGAGAAGGTCAGAAGGAGAAGCAGACTCCCCGTAGAGCTGGAAGCCCGATGCGGACCTCGATCCCGGGACTCCAGGATCATGACCTGAGCCGAAGGCAGTCACTTAACCAACTGAGCCACCCAGGCACCCAAAACAAAACTATTGATATTAACAGAGAAATAAACGGAAAATTCAATTATTCATGGTGATTTTAAGGATTAGTTTCTGATCCCCAAATTTTGTCTGAGAGAAGCTTATTTTGTTTCATAAAAAGATGAAAATGTCTTAATCTCTGGGCAAAAAGGTAGTAAGCTCTCAATGATTATAAACTGGCAGTTGAAATTTCTCTCTTTTTAACACAGAACAACAGAATTAAAAAGCCAAGTTTAGGAATTGTGTTATTAGTAGAATGTTGAACAGACTTTTTGTTTCTTAAAATTTATTTATTTTAGAGAAAGTGTGCTTGAGTGAGTGAATGCATGCAGGGGTGGGGCAGAGGGAGAGGGAGAAAGAGCATCCTCAGATTCCCTGCTGAGCAGGGAGCCTGATGCAGGGTTCTATCCCAGGACCCTGAGATCAGGACCTGAGCCGAAATCAAGAGTCAGCTGCTCAACCAACTGACTTAGCCAGATGCTAAGAATGGTGAACAGATTTTTAAGGTGGTTCCCCAGGATCTTTGCCTCTGATAATCACACTACTACCCCTTGTGTGTGGGGAGGACCTGTGACTTACTCCTAACCAAGAGAATATGGGGGATATGATGGCATATCACTCCCATGATTATGTTACGTTCTACAAAACTCCATATTGCTAGTAGATGGGCTCTAGAGACTTTCTCCCGTGCTGGCTTTGAAGAAGTAGTTGTCTTGGGAGGCTTGTGTGCTATGGAACTGAGGGGAAACTCCAGGCAAAAGCCAGCAGGAGGCCAGCACCATCAGTTTCATAACTGAAAGGAAATGAATTCTGCTGACAACCTGAGTGAGCTTGGAAGTGGACCCCTCCTTAGTTAGTCTTGTGATGAGAACTCAACATTGGCCAACACCTTGACTGTGGTCCTGCAGAGATCCCAGCTAAGCTATGACTGGACTCCTGAGATAATAAATGTTTGTTGTTTTAAGCCACTAAGGTTGTGGTAATTCACTACGTGGCAAAAGAAAACAAATTCAGGTGGATTCTATGAATTTTAAAAGTCGACCTTTAGGTGCGCCTGGGTGGCTCAGTGAGTTAAAGCCTCTGGCTTCGGCTCAGGTCATGATCCCAGGGTCCTGGGATCAAGCCCCGTGTTGGGCTTTCTGCTCAGCAGGGAGACTGCTTCCTCCTCTCTCTCTGCCTACTTGTGATCTCTGTCTGTCAAATAAATAAATAAAATCTTAAAAAGAAAAAAAGTCTACCTTTAATCATATATCAATTGTATTAATTTCTTACAAATTTTATGAGAAGGATGATATATTATTATCTAGTGAAAAATTTAATATCTCATGTTAAATTAGAAATACCTGTTAAGTCCAAGTATATTTGTATGAAGTGACACACTTATAGAAGACAAATGGTTTTTTTTTAAATTAGAATGTTTACATTCAAATGAGATTTTGCGTAAAATGTAGTTACATTGAGATACTACTATGTAATTATGTTACATGTTACTGTCCTTGATCAAAATATTCTGTATGCTCCTCTTTTGAAATATGCCTAACTTAGTTGAGTAACTGAAAAAGAGTATTAGTCACAATACTGGATAGTCATGCATAGTCCTCTATTATCTTTTTTCAGAAAATATTTTATTTATTTATTTATTTATTGAGAGCACAAGCGGTGGGGAGGGGCACAGGGAGCAGGAGAGAGAATTTCGGTGAGAAGCCTGACATGGGGCTTGATCCCACAACCTGGAGATCATGACCTGAGCTGAAATCAAGAGTTGGACGCTTAACTGTCCTGATGCCCCTGTCCTCTATTATCCTTTTTAAAATAAAATTGGTCTTGAGCAGCTTAATCACATGAGTCACAAAGCTTCCCTTCCAGTTTTTTTTTTAAACATAAATCAAGTCTAACTCAAGTGATATAGCTTGCCATTACTGAGCCTACTGAGGCTCTTAATGGAATTCTAAAAATGAGGAGTTTCTAAAAAGGTCTTGAACATTACTGGAATAAAAACACAACTTCCCAATTTCTTAAAAAGTTAAACCTAAACTATTATATGACCAGGCAATCATACTCCTAGATATACTATTAAGACAAATGTCCACATGGTAATATGTTCAGACGTTTATAGCACCATGATTCATAAAAACCCAAAGGCAGGAACAACTCAGATGTCCATCAACAGATGAATGGATAAATTGTGGTATATGCATATAACAGAGAATTATTCACAAATAAAAAGAAACCAAGTACTGACACATGCTATAGCTTAGGTGAACCTCTAAAATACTGTGAGAAATGAAAATAGCCAGACACAAAAGGTCATGTATATATGATTCCTTTTATTATTATTTTTATTTTTTTTTAAAGATTTTATTTATTTATTTGAGAGGGAGAGAGCAAGTGCACAAGTTGTGAGGGAGAAGTGGACTCCCCATTGAGGAGGAATCCCCAGTGCTGGGCTTTATCCCAGGACCCTGAGATCATGACCAGAGGTAGATGCTTAACCAACTGAGTCATCCAGGTACCCTCGTGTGTGTGTGTGTGTGTGTGTGTGTGTGCGCGCGCAAGCGCGTGCGCGCGTGTATTTATTTTTTTACGATTTTATTTATCTATGATAGAGATAGCAAGAGAGGGAACACAAGCACAAAGGAGCTGCAGAAGGAGAAGCAGACTCTCTGCTAAGCAGGGAGCCTGATATGGGGCTCAATTCCAGGATACTGGGATCATGACCTGAGCTGAAGACAGATGCTTAACAACTGAGCTATTCTGGAGCCCCTATATATTTTTAAAAGAAAACTCTACACCAAATGTGGGGCTCAAACTTAGGACCCTGAGATCAAAAGTCACATGCTCTACCCACTGACCTGGCAAGGCACCCCTGAATTGTATCCTTTAAATAGTTACAAATTACAATTACAAATAAAAAGACAAAAATCAAGTTTAATGGAAAGTAGAAAACTTTTACTTTTATAGTACTTAACCGGTTAAATTATTTTTCTCAGTTTGGTTGCAAAGGAGAAAGCAGTGGTTCTCAAAATTTAGTATATATCCAAATCACAGAGAATGCTTGCTGAAGTTCCTGATTCTGTAGACTTTGGGTGGGGTCTAGGAATTTCCATTTCTAGTAAGTTCTCAGGTGATGCTGATTTGCTGCTTTGGAGAACACCTTGAGAGCCAGTGGAGCAAAGGAAGAAATGGCTACTGCAGTCAGGAAGTAGGGATTTGACAGTGGAAGGTCGGTTTGTGTGGCTGAGTGGAAAGATGTACAAAATGTGACTGGAGTCAGGCTGGGTCTAGTCTAGACTAGAAATAGTTTTTTAACTTGCACTGTGGAGCTTAGACTGACAAGAAGAGCAAATTTAAGAATTATATTTATAAACTGTGACATTAGCATGGACAGGCGAACAATTATAGAAAACTGAAACTATTTCCATTGGTTAAGCACCTTAAAGTTCTGAAAGTCAATTTAGATTCAGGAACTGAGCGACAGAAGAGACAGTTCAGAGTACTAAATTGGCTCAACCAGTTTAAGAAACTTGACAATTAGAACTTTATGTCCTCTTATTACTATTTCATGAGACTGGCTATATGGATCATTTACTAGTGTTTTAATGGCCATGATGGAATACACTCATTTTTACATAAAGAACACGATCTTTTTAGAGTTGTTTGCTTCCATTTTCCACTGCAGAACACTTCTAGAATAACCAAGTAAAAGAACAAAATTTAAAACTCTACTCTGCTGGCCTCAAAACTGGTAGAACTAATTAATTAACTAAAAAAAATGGAGGTGGCCCAGGAGTGCCTGGGTGGCTCAGTCGGTTAAGCAGTACTTTGGCTCAGGTTATGATCCCAGGGTCCTGGGATCAAGCCCCACATCGGGCTCATTGCTCAACAGGGAGCCTGCTTCTCCCTCTGCCTGCTGCTCCTCCTACTTGTGCTTATGATCTCTCTCTGTGTCAAATAAATAAATAAAATCTTTAAAAAAAATTAAAACAAACAAAACAAAAAAACAGAGGTGGCCCAGATAGGCAATGCTGTGTGTTAACCGATACTGGCTGACTGAACCCTTGAATCAGAGGAGATGGACTAGGGTACTGGTGATGCCTGTGGATCATGCCACTGGCAGTTTTAACTGTGCAGACTATCCTAACTTTTTACATTTTTCTTTTAAGTTGAAATGAAACATAATTTACTATCAGTGCAGCTGTCTATAGCCAACCAATACTTTAAAAAAGCAAATGGTGTAGATTAGTAAATGCTAATAAAGTACCTAAAATATTCTAGACTTCTTCCCTCTGGCATAGGGTATTCTCAAAGTAATTTAAAAAATTCAAATGTGTAGAGACACCTGGGTGGCTCAGTTGGTTAGTTAAGTGCCTTTGACTCAAGTCATGATCCCAGGGTCCTAAGATTGAGTGCTACACTGGGCTCCTTCCTCAGTGGGGAGCCTGCTTCACCCTCTGCCTGCAACTCCTCCTGCATGTGCTCTCTCTCTTTCCCTCTCTTTGACAAATAAATAAAAATCTTTAAAAAAATAATTCACATATGTCTACACTATCTTTACTTGCTACCATTGCTCTAAAATGTTCTCCAAACCTTTCAAGTGCCATTTTCTGAATGACTCAGGTCATACGGGAGACCAAGCAAGAGAGTGAGACATCAGCCACATCTAGCACTACTATTAAAATGCATGTCTTAATAGTAGTGGGAAATGACATCTTCCTTTATGGAAGAAAAACAGTCTATTATATGCATATGAATAATTCAGCTTATATCAGGTTGCAAGTTTAATGGGAACACTTACTTCTTTGAGAGCAGCTGGGATCTTTTTCTGTTTCCTCCCTGATGGAATACTATGTAAGACTGATGATAAGGCACTTGAAGGAGATTTGTGATTTCCAGGAGATCCAATCTTAGGAGAATGCTGGTGATCTAAAACAAATCAGGTGCACTTATGTAGCCAGTGGTAAGCATTTTGCAATTCAATTTAATTCAGATCGATAAACACTGTTGCATAAAATATCTATGGAAGGACACTTGAGAAACTGATGACACTGAGACCCCCAGGAAAAAAGATGAATGGCCGAAAGTTGAGTGGGAGAAAGACTTTCCATTCTCTATGATTTTATGCTTTTCAGTTGTAAACCATGAGAAAGGATGACCCTTTTGTGCCTTTAGAATAATGAAACATGTTAATGTACTATCAATTTTAAATATATTAGATAAATTTCCCTCCTGACTTTAAAAAAAAAAACAACACTAACAGCATCATTTAGTACCTAGATATATGATGGAATAAAAATAATATAATAAACAAAGTATTAGAAAAGGGGCCATAAGACAAGATAGGAAACCACCAATTTTGAGTGCAGAGATTCAGAGAAAGCTGGGGAGATAGTAAGATATTTGAGTTGGCCATTAAGGTATAACAGGAATTTGCCAAGTCAAAAAGAAGAGGATGGACACTCCATGAAGAGAAGTCCGCATAAGCAAAAGCAGAGGTATGAAATTAGATAATCTATTTGGAGAATAATAAGGCTGAAGGAAAAAAGACTGGTTCTAAGGAATGTGGACTGTTGTTTAAGCTGTGGGAAACCAAGGTCTTTTAGGCTGGGAAATGACAGGAGCCGACTGAATTTAGAAGAAAAAAAAATGTGGCAGTAGAAAGGAGGAAGGATTTGCAGCAGAAAACCTGTTGGGAAACTATGAGTATAGTCCAGATTAAAAAATAGGGCTGAGATGAAAAAATTAAGAAGGTCTTTGAGGATAAATCAGTCAAGATTTATTGACTAAAAATGGGTGTGGGTGATTAAGAAAGAGGATTTTAAAAATGAGTGCTGAAGGTTCACAGCCTATACTGCACACCCAGAGAACAAAGGGGGGAACAAAAAGGCCAATGAAGGATTAGATAAATGTGTCTTCTGCGACGATGTATGTAACAGCTATTATTACTCTATAAATATACGGATTCTGAAATAGCATGCCATCTAGCTTTATTCACTGAGACATTCTCATTTGGTGACGGAAAGCTATTCTTCGTGGAAATGAAGGACAACCTTTTTGAAATTCAGATCCTATATATAGGTTCAGGAACCGAACGAAAACTCTCTTCCCAAAATATAGACCTGAGCGGTCTTGCTAGCTGCATTCATCTTAACTGTGGGGATGGATACCTACAAATAATGAGCAGGCAGATATTTTGTACTTGGTGAAAAGCTGGACATTTAGATATATCACCAAATCAGTCCAAGTAATTAGAAATAAGTTAACAAAGGGCCACCCAGTCAGTCTATGTCCACAGAGATAAACATGATTTGTAACAAGCACACAGTTGGGAAACTATAAACTTCAAAATTACTTTAAAGTTAAAGTTCCCTTGTAACTGTTTTAAAGCATTTCATTCTATAATTATATTTCTACAATTAGTATCCTATGCATTAAGAAAGCTTAATTAAATTACGAAAGCAAAATTCTTAACATTTTGAGATGACTATCACCAATCACATCGCTAATGCACCTGAGATGATTCTTTCAGAAGGTCGTTTGGAAGCATCTGGGAATAAAGGAATTTGTTAGATCTTTACTTATATATTACCTAGTTTCTGCAGTTCTTGGAAACAATGTTCACATACTCTTGCTGGTTGATTTTTCAGGTAATCTAAACCGTATTTATTTGATGAACAGGCTTGGCATACAATCTGGAAACACATTGGAATTATTTTATTTGGAATAACCTCCACATCAAACCAACGAGTAGGCCACAGTAGATAAAGCTGTCTACCTAGAGGGCTTTCAAAACCTTTTCTCAGTCACTCTCTCTAATACCTCTGTGGAGTTCAGGCCTGTGGTGAACTCACGCACAACACTACAACGGAAGATGAAGAGGCCACACACTAGGACCAAGTGCTAACTCCATAAAATAAAATACTAAGAGCATTAACATGTGCAAAGTGTTTAGAACCGTGCAGGATGTGCATGAAGCCCTCTGTTAGCTGTACTTATCATCAGGGACATTGCCCATCACCATCGCTAAGTAACTACGACCACGTCTGCTGTGCCTCTACCAAGCATCTGGCCCTCTACTAAATGCTTCTAAATAGACTCCGTTTACTCTTCACAGCAATTCTTTGACATCATTGTTACGATGATCATTTGACTAACGAGGTCATGAAGACCTAGACACGTCACTGGTGATCATTTCAACACTCAAAGTACCTCTATTAAATACTTAGTATCTAGATAAAGGTAGTTTAAATAATTATTAGTCAATGTTGTTTTTTAATGAAAACAATCTATTATTGACATTCTACAGTAATCTTGGTAAGTAAGGGTAAGTTCCCTAAAGAGATTGCCCTATGCCTAAGTATTTAGAGAAAATATCATCCACAATTCAGTATCTTTTCTTCTCCCCGCCATGATTTATAGGAGGAAATAAGCTTCTTCACTATGTACAGCCTGGAGCTATTAAAAATCACAAGGGAGGAGTGCCTGGGTGGCTCAGTGGGTTAAAGCCTCTGCCTTTGGCTCAGGTCATGATCCCAGCATCCTGGGATTGAGCCCTGCATCAGGCTCTCTGCTCAGCAGAGAACATGCTTCCCTTCCTCTCTCTCTGCCTGCCTCTCTGCCTACTTGTGATCCCTGTCTGTCAAATAAATAAATAAAATCTTGAAAAAGAAATCACAAGGGAGATGGATGTCAATTTCTCCCACCTTCCCACAGGCCCGACAGTGGTGTCGTCTCCAGGTCAGAGTAAATTCACTTGTGCAGATCATACACATTGTGGCTCTAGTATCAGGGATCCAGATGGGAGCTTTTGATCCAAGAGGACTAACTTCCTCTTTATTTTCTGAGTCAGCCTGTGGAAGAATGACTTTTCATTACCTCCATGCACATAGAGTACTATAGAATCAAGCTATTTGGGGAGGGGGTGCGCAATGGCAGCTCAGTGCTGATGGTGTCATTAAGGATGTGGTGGGCTATTATAGTTGTCATGTTCTCAGGATATTAAGATTAGCTATATCCTAATAATCCTTTGCTGCAAAATTAACTTTAAAAAGATGCCTGTGGTAGTGCCAATGACAGCTGGTTACTTTCTTCCTTAAATTATATTGTATTTCCCCCATTTTTTACAATGAAGTTTTACAACCTGAAAAAATATGAATGCGCTACTTGTTATCACAGACTTGTCGTTAGACATTAACAAGATAGTTAGCTCTGAAATTACACCCACACATACATCTTTCTGTGAAACACATGTTGCCTTTCTAAACCCCTGGGGAAAGTTTCTTTAGGGTAAAAAACGGCTTGAAATGCACTGAAGAAACAAACAAACAAACAAACAAAACAAAAAAACAAAAACCAAGAAGGAAAAGACCATACCTCATCAAGACTCCTACTAGGGCAGAATGTGATTCTTTTTTTGGCATACTCTTCTATTGACCTGGAAATTGCTTCTAGCCATTCATCCCTTTCTGTGGCAGAACTGTTGAGGGCAAAAGAAGGTTCCATCAACCAGATGTCAGCTTTTATTGTTTGCCTTTTTCTTCCTTCTTTTCTTCCTGCCCTGGCAACAGATTCCACCACCCTCCCCAACAATGCTAGTCACAGGCAGGAGCTCTGAGGTTTGCGGGCACAAATAATCAGAGCAGGCATTAAAGAACACATGGCATTTTAGCAAATACAATGCTTTTTTTCTTCCCCCAAAGTACTGCTGTATACTTGTGAAGTCTCTTAAATTTGGAAGTTTTTTTGCTTAGTTTAAGAGTTAGTCATAGTCAAATAAATAAACAAAATCTTAAAAAAAAAAAAAAAGGAGCTAGTCATACAATGAATTACTATGGCTATTTACATAACCAAGATGTTTCCTGAAATATAATAGTAGAATTTAAAAATATTCCAAGGAATCAAGTTTCAAATCCAAATTTAAACATGGAATACTAATTATTTTTAGTATTATTAGATTAGTATTATTAAATGTTACTAAAATTTTCTAGAAAGGGCACTGGAGTAAAGGAGACCTCTATTTGGCATCACAAACAGATGTTTAGGGAGTGGTTAACAAGGGAAAGAGCCTGCAATTGTTGTTATAGGGTTCCCCAACTTATTCCTCCCATCCTGCTACCCTGCTACTCCAGGCCATCAGGAACTATGGGATTCAAATCTAGACAGAGATGGGCCAAATAGGGAGAAAGCCTGCTCAGATAAAGTATTCTGGTTCTGCTTTATTACAACCACACATCCCCCCAAAAAACGCTGGTGACTCCAAATCACTGTTGGCATCAGCACATTTAGTTTTGAATACTCAAGAATGAGAGGCACATTTTAGGTAGTGTGTGTGTTTCTGTGTGCATGTAGACAGAATTTAATAATCTCTCATAATAAAATAAAACCTATCATAATAATGGGAATGTGATTTTGTAAGGAAATGTCTACTTGTTTTAGAAAGGCATAGGAAAGTATGTAGGAGTAAAATGACCTGATATCTGCGATTTGTTTTGAAATAATTGAGAAAAAAGTATTTGTAGCAGAATCTTGGTTAAGTTTTGTGTCTGCGTGATTGAATATAGAATTTCATTGTATTTTTCACTCTAATTTTAAGAATACTTGAACTTTTAAATGTTTTTATAATTAAAAATTCCATTATGCCTAATGGAATTCGTACCTAATGGTACGAACAGGCACATTTTCTTGTATTTTGATGAATTCAGAGCAGGTCAGGAGATACTAAAAAACCACCTACCTTCCCCACAATAATTATAGTCAGAAATTTACCTTCCTGCTAAATGGCTTAAGTGCCAATCAGACTATGCACTCACATGGATATTAAAAAAGTAGAAATCCACTTTACAAATATAATTTTAAAACTAGTATGTTTCTCAAATTATCATTATATACCAAGAATAAAATAAAATAGAACAGCTCTTATTTTTCTAAGCCAAATAAAACCTGCCTCAATTTCCTCTACCACTCTACTATTACTGTCCCAACTAGCTGCCGTTTATTCAACAGTTACTACACGTCAGCCAACTGTGCTAAATGCGTTGCAAATTGAAATCAAGAGCAAATGTCATCACAACTCATCCTCAGAGCTACCCCACAGAACACATATTGGATCTTACACCCTCTTTCCCTAATACCATCACTATCACCAACCAGCACCATTTACAGATAAGCAAGCCGAGGATTTGAAATGTTGGAAAATTTGTTTTAAACAACAGGCTACATGACCTTGTATCAGGCCCAAGTGTGGCTAAAGATTGAACCCTTCACCACTGTGTCATTCATCTCCGTTCTCTGAACTATGCTATGAGAATATAGGCTTAAGCTTCCAAGTAAACATTCATAAAATAATACTGTCCCTCCCTCTCTCTCCCCTTCCTCTACTTTTTGGTGGAAGAGTTAAAAGAAAGCAGAGAGGCAGATGGTTAATTGAGAATTGCCGTCTGATTTTTCTGGAGCCCTGGGAGCATGTGGAATGTGATTTGACTGTGCAAATCATGTCACATATGCTGTTCTTTCATTTAATCATTCCTGGCTCTCTCTTGTGTGGGGATCTGCCAAAACAATGTTTACCAGCTCTTGATAACACATTTCTCACAGACCACACACATTTGCCTGCAGTATTGAGTGGAGACATGCTAAGTCTTCTTTTGTAGCACAGTTAGCAGAAGAATCAGCACCTTCTTCAGTTAAACCCACTTAAATTACAGTTAAACCTGTATTCTTTTCTTTATGGAATGTGTGCATTACCCAGAAAGCAAATTTGTATTATATAAGCCCCATTCTCCCATTGATTGGGATGCATTCCAAAAGACCTCCAGTAGCAGGGATTGCTGGCATGTTAGATGTTGCCACATTATTTACTCCTTGTATAACTGTGGAACGCTATTCTGAGGTCTAAAGGCCATACCACTTCATTTCAATTCATCTGAGTTACATTTAGTGAGAGACTTCTGAGGGCAAGGTACTAAGCCATGAATCGCACATACAAAACACACCACTTGTAAGGGCTCATCTCTAATTGAGGTGAGACACAAAAGCAAGTAACTACTGCATGATACAATAAAGGTAAGGTAGACAAGAAACAAAGAAGTAGTAAATTATGTTATTTAGGCAGCAGGGAAAGCTCTGCACAGGGAATGAGTATGTTAGGACTGGAAGAACTGATGAGTTCGAGAGAGAACCTTGTAGTGTCTCTGTGCACCGGCGTCTGGCCTCCCAGCTTTGGTTATCTTCTCTAAGCTCATGACTCCCAAATATATGCCATGTCTGGGCTCCCTTCGGACCTCAAGATCCTTACAGGCACTGTCTCACTGATGGCTCCATTTTTTTCTTTTCTTTTTTTTTAAACTTAGGCTTCATGCCCAGCCTGGAGCCCAACTTGGGGCTTGAACTCAGACCCTGAGATCAAGACCTGAGCTGAAATCAAGAGCTGGATGCTCAACCGATTGAGCCACCCAGGCGCCCTGATGGCTCCATGATTGATAGGCACCTCATATTTGATATGCACATCTGAAACTAAATTCCTGATTCTTCCCCCAACGCTGCTCCTCTCCTGGCATTTCCCGTCACAGGAAATGGCCCGGCACTACCTGGCACAGTGTACCAGTCAGAGACTTGCTTTTAATACCTCTGGGTCTCAACCCCGTGTCCGATTAATCATCTCCTTTACTTCCCCTCCCAAACCATTTTCCACCTAGCAACCAACTTTTAAAAAGGCCAAACTAATCACATCATTCCCTTGTACAAGCCTTTCAGTGGTTTCCTGCGGCTCTTTGGCTCAAGCCCCAAATCCACAAGTTCTGCCTCAGCTTTCCCCTGTCCCTCCAGGCTTACCTTGGCTTTCCCTTTTATTCTCTATGTTCATGCCATTCTGGTCTTTCAGTTCTTTGAATTTGCTATGCCCTCTCCACCTCAGGGACTTTGTACACATTATTCCCAATGACCAGCAGCCTTTCTCTTTCCTCTTTGCCTTCTAACCAACTCCTGCTTATCTTTTGTAACTCAACTGACACAGCAGGTCTTTCAGGTAGCTATCCCTGACTGCCCTTTCTCCACCAAAGTTAGTTCAAGGTTCCTTGTTCTACAGCCTCATAGCACCTGGTAGTTTTCCTGTGTACTACTTAATCACAATAATAGCTGATTGTGTTGACATTTTGCTAAGTGTATGTCTTCCCTAACAGAATGCAAGGTCAGGGAAGGAAGGGCCCTTTTAATTCTCCACATTATCCTGATGCCTGGCACGATGCCTGGTCTACAGCAGACGCTTCATATTACTGAACGAAGGGATGAATTCCAGGCACAGGCAGCTGTCTATGCAAAAGGCAGAAGGAAATGAGGTAGGCTGGCATGCATGGAGAACAAGCAGATCCATGCTGGCGGAATATGCCATGCTCTGGTGGGGGTGCGGACAGGGAAAATGGACAGAGATCTGACTGGTGAGGCATACAGGACCCAGATCACAGAAGGCCTTCTCACCTCCTTCCTACATATTATACTGTATCCGTTCCCTGTGGCGGGGGGGGGGGCGGGGGGACCTCAGAAGAAGAGCATGGTACACTAGAGGTATTCAATATGTGTCAGCTTCCCCTCCCTTTATCGAGAACTTTCCAGTTTTCTTGTTTTTCCTGTATAACCCAAGTTCAGTCCATCAATAATCCTATTAACTCTCCCTGATTCCAACCATTTCTTACCATTCTAGTCCAAGAGAGAATCATCTAGCCTCCTACCTGGTCTCCCAACTTCTACTCTAATCTCTGATGGTCTATCTTCTATAAAGAAACCAGTGTCCTCGTCTAAAAATATACCTAAGATCATACCAATTTTTAGCTTAAGACCCTCAGATGGCTTCCCATCACATATAAAATTCCAATGACTTTACTAAGGTCTAAGAGGCTGATCTGGACATCCACATATTTACCTGGATGGCAACCAAAGAAAGGAGGATTTACCATCATTTCCTCAGTTATTTAATTGTTAATAAAATGGAATTTTGTTTTTACCAAAGCATATTTTTACTTAAGATATTTAAGTGCAACTGAAAACCTGACTTTCCTATAGATACTTTCTCTCTGGATATTTGAAAATCACTTCCTTTCTTTCCTTTTTTTTATTTTCTAAAATTTTTTTTAGATTTTATTTATTTATTGGACAGAGAGAGAGAGCACAAGCAGGAAGAGCAAGAGAGGGAAAAGCAGGCCCCCCTCTGAGCAGGGAGCCTGATGTGGAGCTTGATCCCAGGACCCTGGGATCGCAAACACCTAACTAACTGAGCCACCCAGGCACCCAAAAATTACTTTCTTGATATTAAGAATCAAGCTTAAGTATCTGCCAGGAACCTGATGCACACAGACTTGATGTTCCTTGTACTTTTGTTCAAACTAAAAAAAAAGAGTCTTAGTTCCAGGTGACCAAGAGTTTACCATACTCTCTAAAAATTAATCTACAGAATGCTTCAGGTACCCTCCAGAAACTGCTTGCTTTGGCAGGTAGATGGTTTCGACAAACCTCAAACAAACCCTATTTGTCTTCTCTTCCCAAGATCTGGTGTTAGGCAGCAGTGGCTATTCCATTTCAGAAGAGTGACAATGACCCAGGGGACTGCTCTTGTCCTGATTATGGGAAGCCAGACATTTAGATCTCAGTCCTTGACATCCATGGAAATAGGCAATATTATAATGGCTGAAAGCATCACTTTCACCATCAGATATACCTCGGTTAAAATTTGAGCTCCAGGGGCACCTGGGTGGCTCAGTGGGTTAAAGCCTCTGCCTTTGGCTCAGGTCATGATCCCGGGATCCTGGGATCGAGCCCCACATCGGGCTCTCTGCTCAGCAGGGAGCCTGCTTCCCCCTCTCTCTCTGCCTGCCTCTCTGCTTGCTTGTGATCTCTGTCTATCAAATAAATAAATAAAATCTTTAAAAAAAATTTGAGCTCCATTGTCTATTACTTGTATAATCTATTTAACTTCCCTGAGCCTGCCTTTTTTTTCTCATCTGTAAGATCAAGACAACACCTACTCTCCTAGTTATCTTGGAAATTAAAAGAGAAAATGAATTATAAGTTCAGCATTGGGCCTGATCCCAGGTAATAAATGGGTCCGGTTGCGACTCTAGCTGCTACTAAAAATTCTGGTTGATTTTACTGGTATAGACACAGCTGGAAGCAGGCTGCCTGGGTTCAAATCCTGGCCCTGACACTTAATAGCTGGGTGGCTTTTTTAACCCATTAAATGGGTATAAAATTAGCAAACTCACCTCATTAGGTTTTTATGAAGATTTAATGAATGAACACATAGAAAGTGCTTTGGATAGTGCCTGGCACAAAGTAAATGCTACGTAAGTGTTTGCTACTATTTTTATATTAAAGGTTAGATTTGAGAGCTGCCCAGACTTGCTATCCCGATCCAGCAGTGAACATGCTGTGGCTGCTGGTGTCTCTTCAGCCAAGTCCTGCCAAACATTCACTTTGGCCATGTGGCCAGTAACTGTATGAGTCATAAAGCTTCTGATTTCCTTGGCACTTCCTTTATGTAATGGTAATATATTTTGATTTACACATAAGTCACTGCAGGTTCCATTTTGAGGCAACGTGGTATCATAAATAACAACAGATTTAAAAGTAAAAAGTTTCTTTTTGTATCCTGATTTTGCCAGCTATGTACCATGAAGACAGAAATGTACTTTTTCTCTAACTTAGTCTTCCTCATTTTTAACGAGATGACACCTACCTCATAGGTTTGTTATGACCTTTCAATGTTATGTGAAAACTTCCTAGTGAATTATAAAGCACTAGGTGTCTTTAAAAACATTAGGTGCCATTGTAAAAGGTTTGAAGTATTCACTAAAAAAAAAAAAGAAAAGATCAGCAAGGCACTTTTCAGCATTATTATTCTCTTCACAGAATATTTTTATTTCTGCGCTTCAAACACATTGTTGGATCAGCAATTAGACATTTTACCTACATGGTAAACCAAGAATAAACTCCACGGTTTGGGGACTGAAAAGAAGGAGAAAAAAAAAAGTAGGTCTAGCAGTTTACCCAAATGTAGGAAGTGCTGGAGATGTATGACCCTGTAATCCTGGCAAATGTTCACACAGATTTCAGAAATTTACCTGGCTGAGAGGATAAAGGAGCGTTCTACACTTTCAATCTTTAGTTCATTCTGATATGCTTCTTGGGTGGGTTTTCTGACCTTAAAGAAAGCAAAACAGTTTCAGCAAATTCAGCCTATTGCAAATCTCTTCCCTGAAGCTGCTTAATGCCTTGGCTGCTGTCAGCCACCATCAACCTTCAGACTCAACTTTATCTACCATGACTCTCCTTCAACTGCTCTGTGTGCCAGAGTTAAATGCCTATATATATATATATGTATGTGTATATACATATATATACATGCCCAACTTTCCCACCTTCAGCCCGTTGCTCACTCCCTCTACCTAGAACAAGGCGCCTTCCCTGCATCTCAGTGTGGCCAAATGTGACCTATTCTTTAAGGCTTGTGGCTCTTCCTCCAAAGACTTCCTCAATTCTCTCTGTTTCCCAGCTGCTACCAATTCCTCCACCAGGTCCTCCTGAAAGCTGCATACTCCTTATTTTCTGAGCCACCCCCCAATTTTTCTTTCTAAAAAGATCTTATTTATTTCTTTATTTGAGGAGGGGTGGTAAGGGCAGAGAGGGAGAGAGAATCTCAAGCCGACTCCACACTGAGCATGGAGACTGACTCTGGGCTCAATGTCACCACCCTGAGACCATGCATGACCTGAGCTGAAACTAAGAGTCGGATGCTTAACCAACTGAGCCACCCAGGTGCCCCAGGACTCCCCCAAACATTAATTGTACCTTCACAGTGATATTTATTACTGTCTATTTTATAGGTATTTATGTGTGGCTTATTATCTTCCCAACTCTAGTTGCTGAGCTTCTGGGCGGGCAGAGGGTGGGGAGAGACAAAAACAATCATGATTCAACTCATCTTTGTATTTTTTACCAAATGTCTTACCATGTTTTGTTTATAGTTCTCAATAAACACCTCATGAATAAATGAATGTATGAGTAAATGACTAATGAATGAATAAATAAACATATAAACAGTAACATAGGGAGAGAGAAAAGTCAAGTATGTAAGAAAGACAGTTATCTTTGGGCTTTGCTTTAAATATACTTGGGTTAAGAAAAGAAACATCTTCTAACAGACACACAAACCTTCATTCCAGCCAATGAGAGCATATTGTTCAGTTTATACATCCCAGACTGCACTGGTGTTGTATATAGCAGGGCATCGTTAAACTGAAAGTAGAAATATTTCATAGAATGAAGTAAAGCAAAAATGTCAGCTACCAAGACACTGATAAGACACTGAAATAAAAGAAAAATATTCCTTTCTTATTAAAAGTTCTCTGAATAAAAACACTTCTCTGAATAAAAACACTTATGTCTGCTTATATAAACTATGACCACCCAGAATGCTTTATTAGATTAAAAAGGCAATTTCTAGAACATGTGCTTTCCTTCCAAGTTCTGTAACAGATATGTTTTCTGAATTCTAAATCCCACTAAAGTATTACAATCTAAATAAATGATGGAATCAACTTTTCTAAGTGAGAAGTGACATAAACTGAATTCAAAAAGGAAATAATTTTCTGGTTCTACATCATAAAAGACTTTGTTTCCGTTACTTGAAATGCAAGTAAGCAAGATAGTCAGCCAAAGATCCCACTAAATCTCTCCGAATGTGTTAAGCTCATCTGTCATATACAAATGTCTCCTTCCATTAGGCAATTATCCCCTCTTCTGGCTCAGAAACACACACAGTCACTTACCAGGAAAAACACTCGGGGCTGCATGACTTTCCGAGACAGCTTCATCAGAGTTCCCTCTTTGAGAAAAACCTGATTCATCCAAACAAATGCCCATTTAGTCCCATCATAACACAACTACAATATGCATATAATTTGTTTTTCAACTTTGTTTCCCCAGAATTTTTTTTGGAGGTAGGGCTGGGTGGACATAATTTCCATGTGACTTTTTACAGTCATGGTTTCTTCTTAAACTTTTGAAGGAGTTGGACAAGCCGGCAGTTTCATAAATCCAGTATTCATAAATCCAGTCCAGGGGTACTACGTGGTCTGAACTGTAACTGACTGAGTGTGTACTTGATCCTGAGGTATAGCCAATGTCCTGACAATTGCATTTTGTAATTTTGCTGAACTCATTCCCTAGGCCACTTTTGTGCTCTATGAAGAGCACCAAAATACAGTTTTCTCCCTCCCCTTATAATCCCCTCTTACACTCAAGATCTTAACTGAAGTGGTCTTTAAAGCTGTGTGAGGTCAGTTAGTATTACACAATAAAATGATTCTATTTAATCAGATACTCTGTGGGGTCCCTTGCTATTCTCCTAATTGAATTGTACTTTTTGTCACAGTGACTTAAGTCATGAATGTTTTGAATGGATAGAATGAACCTAGTTGATCCAGATTGAGACAGTGCAGAGTAACAACAATAACCTATTTTCATAACTGAAATGCAAAAAGGCTATAAAAGGTGTCTAAGTGCATCACATTACATTTGCAAAAGGCAGTCTAAAACACTTACCCGTCCAGGCTGCACTATTTCATGGTGTCCATTTAGGCTGTACTGAATCTGCATAAGCTTCTGAAAGTTGTCCTACAAAAAGAGAATGTGTAGCACATGAAGGCCTGGGCCCCCAGGTTCAACAGTCTGTCAGCCACTGAAATCAAGATACTTACTCCTTGCTTCATGGTGTCATTGGCGTGGTTGGCGACTTCTATAACGACAGCAAGGGCATCTAAAATGTGTAGAAACATCAGGTTAGTCCAGTGGCTACAACATTAAGCAATTCCAGATGGCAAGATGGTGAATTTGCAACAGTGAGAAGTGCCACGGGAGGAGCAAGGTTAACTCTGAGTAGGTAGAAATACGGACAATGAGGTCTGATGAGGACAACAGCAAGGAAAAAACAGGACTCATGGAAAAAAAATGAGTCCGAGAAAGACTCTAAAGGAGATGTTATAGACGTTATGTATCAACAGTATGAATGTCAGGCTTGCTTTGTGCTGAGCTTTGATTATCTTGTTGAAGTTTACAAGGATAAGGAGAGGACTTCACCCAGAAGTTAAGGACCATTCCAGTATGAACTGCCTTGGGAGAGAAGTACCCTGGGATAGGAAACCAGAACTATGAAAACTGATGATTTAGAGGGTCACGGCTTACCTTCCTTCTCTTAGTTTAATCCCAAGAGGGGACAAATGCCACAAAGAAGCCTACTAGGCCTGAGGAGATGACATGCATTACTTTGTGAACTGACTCTTGGTTTTGGGTCAGTTATAATCTCGGGCTCATGGGATTGAGCCCCGACTTGGGCTCTGTTCTCAGCACAGAGTTTGCTTGTCCCTCTCCCTCTGCTCCTCCCCCCACTCATGCTGTCTCTAAAAAAAAATATAAAGGTGAAACACTTGCAAAAAGAAGATGTAAGAGAAGTAAAAATAAAATGATTAAGAGAGCAAATAAGAATCTTTACAAAATGGGTAAAACACCTGTTCTGTTTCATAATCTGAAAATAAAAAGTATGCACAAGAAGTGTGACCAAAATTCAAAAAATTAATGGGGTGGGCATGGATTTCAAATTAGAGCCAGGGATATACCTATAGCATTTGAAAGAGGAACTTTGGAGATAAACAGAAAGAAACACAGCTATCTTGAACAGAATTAATCTGTGTATATGCGTGTATATATATGTAAGAGAAAGACACACACTTACACAGTGGATTAACCTGTGAATGTCAGTGAGTCCTTTGTATTATAATGAAGTTTTCCTTTAAGTGCTGCTTTAAGTGCTAAGGGTTCTGTAGAAGGTGGTAAGGCAATTGTCCAGCATTAAACAGTCCCAGAATATGCTATTTTAGACTGTATCCCTGATTTGTGTAGTTTGACCACTTCACAGACTCATGATTTTTAAGCCTGAAATGACCTTGCAGATCAACTGGTTCAATCCCTGCTTTTCAAAGCAACAGACATCTAGAGAAGGTGAATTTACCACTGGCACAGAGTGACTGAGCATAGAAGGAACCCTCCTCACTCCAGACAATGCTGGGTCCTCCAGCCAACTGTAATAAAAGAATTTCTGCAACAAACTAATACATGAAGGTTATTTACCTTGAGTGTCTCTGTAATCTCCAGAGTCCTCTAAAAGATTTTTCAAATAATCTGTAAGAGGGAAAGGAATATGATATTTAGTAAAATCAAGCACTAAGGAAAAAAATCAGTTCATCTTTCTTACTCAATACTTCAATCAGTCTTGTTGATTAATATATGTGTTAGTTTAATGTGTGCTAACTTTCTAAAAATGTGAAAGAATAAAGCCCTGACATGCATTTGAAATCAGGACACAGGCTCAGAGGTAGAAAGAACTGCCGGGGTCACACTGGTCATTTTCAAGAGGAATCGGGTTACTGAGCATAGGGTCTCAGCAGAGCCACAACCTCTTTGTGGCAAGAGCTAGAGACTAGAGATCCAGGACTAAAGATCCAGGTCTCCTGATGCCCAGTTCACTGCTTTTAGTCCAACACAGAGGAAATGCCTTAATTTCAAATCAGAAGTATGTCCAGTACAAAATTCTAAGCATCAGCAGACCGAGTGCCTAAAGGATTTGTCAGTCTCGGAGTCTAACAATCAGAGAATTGCAGAGGAATACAATACATAAGTCTAGAGCAGTTGTTCTCAAATGGGGGTGAATTTGCCCACCAGGGGACATCTGGAAATGTCTGGAGACATTTCTGATTGTCACAACTGGGGAAAAGGAGGTGCTGCTGGCATCTAGTGGCTACAGGCCAGGGATGTTGCTAAGTAATCTACAAACGCACAGGACAGCCTACAACAAAGAATTATCTGACCCAGAATGTCAATAGGGTTGCAGTTGAGAGACTCTGGTCTAGATGAAGAAGGTCTTTAAGTAAGCTACATGGTATACAGTCATTCTTGCAATAGAGAAAAAAATTAATGCACTGGGTTATATTTCATGTCTTTAATACCAAGGGAATGCCATGGAATCTCAAGGTATTTCATTCTCTGTTGAGAAATGTTGGATGGCTTCCCATTGCCTCTCAAAACAAATTCTGACAAAAAACCCCAAAAAACAAAAATCACACACACAAAAACCCCCCAAACAGAATCTGTTACCTAGAATTTAAATTCCGCCCCCCCAGCTACATGATCCCCACTCACTTTTCTGATTTTTTTTCTCTACTACCTAACACAGGCGCTTTGTTCTGATCAAAGTCTGATTCTGCATAATGCCTTAGATGCTTCCCATGTGGTCCCTGGCTCCATACTTTTTGTCTTTGTCTCTAATGTTCTCTTCTACTGAATCCTTTTCTTTGTCTCTGCATATAAAAATTCTACTCCTGTATTTCAAGGTTCATCTCAAATTCCTCCCCTCTTATCAAACTTTCCATTTGAAAGAAATATTCTCTCCCTTTGAAAAATAGATTACACAGTAGTTACTTTATATCTTCTAGCATTTTCTCAAGAGATTCAAAGCTCCTTATGGGCAGGACCCATACCTGATTCTTAGCACTTAGTGAGGGCCTTTGCATACATGGGACAAGAAATGCTTAATGGATAAAAATATAAATAATTTTCTTAGACCAGGATTGTGTTTGGGTCAAAGGCAATAAAGGCTGAAAGCAATCCTAATGCCAGTGGGAGTTGAGAAAATAAAAAGAGGAAAGGCACAGCAAGAGACTGCATTTTTATCAGAATCAATCTCCATTCAGCAGTATTAGGGAACAGGTGTAATTTCATGCATGGATTGATGAAGTCATGCTCAAAGACACAAAGGAAAACTTGGGTGTTAGTGTCAGCTATTTAAACTCAATAGATGACACACACACACACACACACACACACTGTTGAAACTCTGTACATCTTTGAGACAGTGATACAAGAACCTGTATGAGTCTAGACATGCACACTGTAAATATCCACCACTGGCAACAAGCCCTGGAGAGACACTGCGTATGAGGACATGGAGTTTCTGTGTACCATGGAATAAGTTCCATCTTGCCAGAGACCATCACTAGCAATTCAGTTCTTAAAGCAATCTGAATGCTCAAGTTGGACAGTATGCTACCAATCACATGGATAAGAAAACCACAAAAATTAACAAAATGCCCTCTTTACACTTAGATGACTTCGCTTCACCTGGAGATGGAAAATAAACTTAATCTCACTCTGACCCCACTCGGAATGCAATCCATTTATAAGCCATGTTCCGTGAGTCCAATATTTAACTTTTCTATGCAAGTGATAGGGCTAAGGAGAAAAACCTACTCCTCTTACATGTTCTTCATATCTAGGCTGTCTCCTTGATCAAAAGTGATGTTCCTTAAAGCTTCTGGTCAGGTGAAGACTGTGGAAAGGAAAGCAAATTTACCTAAGTATCAGATTCATGTCAAGTTTCTACTTTGTCTTTGACTTTTGTTCTTTAATAGAGAAGTATACCCAAGCAAACGGACATGTTTCTCTAAACCAAGAGAGCTCTGGGGAAGATGTCCTAAACCAAGAGAGCTCTGGGGAAGATGTCCGTATTAGGAAATACTGACCTCAGAATCATGGGGCTGAGCCTGATAAGCCTGAGTTTCATTTTCGTTCCCTGAGCTCAAGTTCAGCTGCTGCCTGCCATCCTGAACTTTCAGAAACAGAGTGGAAATACAAAATTGGCTGAGTGGAAAACCCACCACTAACATGTTGCAAAATCATGCTTTTAACCAAGGAGGTGCCCTATTGGCAGGGCACCCTGATACAGGATATCGTTTTGAGAACTTCCACCTTTTCCAGGAAGACAAGACCTCACTTAGTTCAGAATCACTCGGTGCCTTAACTGCAGAATGAGAAGAATGTGACCAATCGGCCTCTGAGTCAGATGGGAGGAGCACTGAAACCACCAGCTGCCCCAGTGACTGCTATAACCCAGGTGAAACCCAGGAACAGAGAAAGAGACACGCTTGTGTGAGTCATAGGGAATTCTTACTTTGTACCATTTAGAACCTAGTATCCTGGATAAGTTTCCCGAGAAACAGTGACAACACAGTAGTCATTTCGATGTGCCATATTAGACTTAACAGTATTCCATGACTTTCCTGCTTCTGCCAAACCAAACTAGGCATTTTTTAAAACTTCACTAATAAAAAATGCTTCAAATGCTGTTAAGGTTATTCATATTAAAGAAAAAAAACAGTTGACTGCAGCGAGCATGGGCACCATAAAATGTACTTTCTGGCCACCAGGTGGCATCGTTGATTAATAAAAGTTAATTAACCCTATTATCACCATTAGAAGCACAAAATTAAGCAAAATACAGCATGTGCCTCAAGAGATATGCAAGTTAACTTTGTTGTCATATATGAGGCCCAGAGTAAAAGAATAAGGCATAGCAAATACTATATCTTGTGAGAGGTCTAAGTTGCATGTATGTATATATATATATATGTAGGGTCTTAGTAAGTCTTATCACCCTGCTTACCTAATCAAAAAATACTCAACTTAAAGCAGAAAACTGTTCAGAACTACATTAACCTTTCCTAAAAATGAGTCATCTGTGGGATTCTGGGACATTAATTCAACAACAGTCTGCCAGATTCCTGGACAGCGTGCTGAGAAACGGTTGGTGGCAGGGCACAGAGGAAATGAGCATACTGGACAATAACGTTCCAAAGTCCAGAGTTTTGAATTTGAGGATGTGCCTTGCTTTGTATTCTCCACATTTCTTCTTTCCTTCTTCAATATGTAATGAGATCAGTGACACATCCAGAATTATGGGATCCAGAGAAAAGTAAGTCTAGTCAATAAGCTCCTTTGCCAAAGATTCAAATTTTAAAAGAAGCAACTAAGAACAAGCCTGACTTCTGAAACAAAGTACAGATTATGTTAAACACCAAAAATAAAGGCCAGGTGTCACGTTGCAAGACACACTGCTGCCATCTTCAAAGCAGCCTGAGGAAGTGGTCAAGAGCCCTCACTGGGAGTGAGAGGACAGATTCTTAACCATCCAGCTACCTTTAGCCACGGCACGGGACTTTGGTCATGCCCTGTAGCATTTCTGTGTGTCAACATCCTCATACGTAGAAGAAAGTAAAGCAGGGGCGCCTGGGTGGCTCAGTGAGTTAAAGCCTCTGCTTTCGGCTTGGGTCATGGTTCCAGGGTCCTGGGATTGAGCCCCGCATCGGGCTCTCTGCTCATCAGGGAAGCCTGCCTCCCTTCCTCTCTCTCTACCTGTCTCTCTGCCTACTTGTGATCTCTGTCTGTCAAATAAATAAATAAAATCTTAAAAAAAAAAAAAAAAAGGCAGACCAGACTGGAAAACTGTAATGATTAACATTAAGAAGCATATATTTTTTTAAAGATTTTATTTGTTTGTCAGAAAAAGAGAGCACAAGCAGGGAGGACAGGAGGCAGAGGGAGGAGCAGGCTCCCCACCTCACAGGGAGCCCACTACGGGACTTGATCCCAGGACCCTGCAGTCATGACTGAAGCTGAAGGCAGATGCTTAACTGACTGAGCCAGTCAGGCATCCCTATGAAGCATTTTGTTTTTTGTTTTTTGTTTTTTTAATTTTAAAATGTATTATAGGAAATTTGGAAAACTAAATAATGGAGAAAACTCAAACTATGCACATCTCTCTAAAATAACTATCATGGGGGGCGCCTGGGTGGCTCAATGGGTTAAGCCTCTGACTTCAGCTCTGGTTGTGATCTCAGGGTCTTGGAATAGAGCCATGCACGGCATCAGGCTCTCTGCTTAGCAGGGAGCCTGCTTCCCCCTCTGTCTCTGCCTGCCTCTCTGCCTACTTGTGATCTCTCTCTCTCTGTCAAGTAAATAAAGAAAATCTTTTAAAAAAAAACTATTATGATTTACTGGGCGCCTGGGTGGCTCAGTGGGTTAAGCCGCTGCCTTCGGCTCGGGTCATGATCTCAGGGTCCTGGGATCGAGTCCCGCATGGGGCTCTCTGCTCAGCGGGGAGCCTGCTTCCTCCTCTCTCTCTCTGCCTGCCTCTCTGCCTACTTGTGATCTCTCTCTATCAAATAAATAAATAAAATCTTTAAAAAAAAAATAAAAATAAAAAAATAAAAAATAACTATTATGATTTAAAAGTATTTCCTTGTTTTTATAAATTCTTGATTTTACTTAATTTTAATAACATGAAGGATTTTATAGCCCACTTAAAGTGTTCTAGCCCACATATTTCCCCCCCCACAGGAATAGCTAAACATTATCCCATGATAGGGATATATTACTCCCTACTTAGGTACCGTATTAGATTTTTAGGTCATTTTAAAGTTATCTTGTTTTGGCTATTATAAATAAGATGGGCCATATATCCCAATTTGCCCATAATGATACTGCTGTATACCTACTGCACTCTTGAAAGTTACTGGGCCTGAATAATGAACTGTGTAATCATTTTAATTATAAGTAAACTGATCAGAATCTTAATATATTTGTCTATTTCCAGAGTTCAGACTATTTCCTGATCAGTGAGAATAAAGTTTTTTTTTTTTAAATACTGATAAGCAGGGGTGCCTGGGTGGCTTAGTTGGTTAGGCGTCTGCCTTTGGCTCAGCTCATGATCTCAGTGTCCTGGGATGGAGCCCCAGGGAGTCTGCTTCTCCCTCTGCCTCTGCCTGCCCCTTTGCCTACTTGTGCTCCCTCTGCCAAATAAATAAATAAAATATTTAAATATTAAAAAAAAACACTGGTAAATATTTATCATGAGAAACCTTCCTTAAAGGGATATACCAATTTAAAATATTATAAATAAATGAGAATATCAATTTCACCAAAATGATCCAGTTATGTGTATTGTAGTTTTTTTACTGCTGATGTAGCAATAAACTGAAACCTTGTTTAATTGAGATTTATGATTCAGAGGATGACACTGTGTATTTATTATTCATTTTCTGAGGAAACTGTTTGTTTCTATGTTTAGTCCATATATCTATGGGAGTTTTAAAATTCTTAGTGAAAAAGCAATTTTTTTCATTTTTGCTACTAATATATTTTCTGATGCATGTTTATCTTTTAATTTTGATTGTATTTTAAGCCTTTATAATGTTTTTATTATTTAGAATAGTGGAAAAGTATCAATATTTTCCTTTATAATTTCTTTATTTTTCTGGGCTTAGAAAATCATTTCTCTTCCTTTCTCTATCCTTAGAGTTTGTTTTTTTTTTAATGCTTAGAGTTTTAGTAAAGAACACACTCTGTTATTTTTCCTGTTTTTACTAGAGTTTACTGCTTTATATTTAGTTTTCACTTTAATTAAGACTTTTTATTTTAAGAGCAGTTTCATATTCACAATAAAACTGGGGGAAGGAACAGAGATTTTCCACACACTTCCTGCCCCCCCAACATGCACAGCTTCTCCCATTATCAACATCCTCCACCAGAATGGTACATTTACTATAGCTGAAGACCCTCTTCTGACATTTCATTATCACCCAGAGTCCACAGTTGGGTTGTACATTCTAGACGTCTGGACAAAGATAAAATGACATACTCATCTTGATGTTATCAAACCGAGTATTTTCCCTGCCCTAAAAATCCTCTGTGCTCTGCCTATTTATATTTAGTTTTGATTTTTAGTGTATCTACTGACATATGAATCTTAACTTTTTCAAATTTTAATAGGTTAGTCAATAAACAGTCTTTTTTTTCTTTCTTACCGTCTTACACTTCCTACTTTGTCATACATTAGATTCTTATAAACAGGGTGTTTTTAAAGTCACCTCCCTATTCTAATAATAGAATAAAAATTATTATTTTTCAATCAATAGTACTATGCATTTTTAATTGTTGATGTTTTATTTATCTGTTTTGTCAGAAGGAGAGAGAGTGCACAAATGCACAAGCAGGGGGAGCAGCAGGCAGAGGGAGAAGCAGACTCTTCACTGAACAAGGTGCCTGATGTGTGACTTGATCCCGAGGATCACGACCTGAGCCGAAGGCTGAGGCGTAACTGACTGAGCCACCCGGGTATCCCAGGAAAAGGTTTCCCTCTCATAAAGCTTCTATATCCTAGCAGGAAAGGACACAATTATTATTGTATTTACTACGTGGTCATCACCAAGCAGGTCACTTAGACTGGGTCAGACTCAGTCTTGGCATAGTCAAGCCCCACTTAAGGAAGTTCTTATCCATATTTGGTTCTTACCACCTCTTTGTTGGTAAACAAAGAGCAAATTTAGGTTTAGGGAGATAAGTATATTTTATTTTACTCCCCAAAGAACAGACAAGAGAAGAATAAAGCAAATATAAACACCAAAGTGAATTCAAATTTGACTGAATATCAGCGTTTCCTCAAGTGGAAACATCAGTTCCTGATGCAAGCCCATGACTCTGACAAACACTTAAGAGGAAAACTCTTCAGCAACACTGTCAGCTTGCTAGATCTTTAGCGAGGCAAGTCCCAGCAACAGAGGCATTCAGCTACATGCAGGGAATCTGAGTTAATTGTACAAAGAGAATTGGGAAAAGAACGGCTTTGTAGGCATGCCTATGGGTATGATTCTGGGGATCGGCAGCCCCGGATAGGCAAAACACACACACAAAATAATATTTTCACTAACTTCTAAGTGGAATACAGAATTTCCTTACATTATGAATGTAGGGAACAAACCAGCATATCATCAATGATATCAGTGACTTTACCACCAGAGAAGGCATACATTTTTTTATATCACATTATAGATGTTGCAGATTTCTCAAAAATTTGTTTACCATCACCACTATATCTAAGTCATGGGAGTTTTTAGATCCACCACCGGATCTTCTAATTTAATACATTACTAAAGCAGCCCATGTATTACTATGTAATACTTTCAAACTATTTTAATAACTGCATTTCAGGCCAACTGGTTTCCATTTAGTCTTAAGTATTTTATCCTGTTACTTAAAAAATTATTCTAAGGGATCCATAGGCCTCTCCAGATTGCCACGGGATCGAGGCACAAAAAAGGTTAAGAACCAGTTGGGGGAACCAGATAGTGGGTATTAGAAAGGGCATCGATTGCATGGAACACTGGGTGTGGTGCAAAAAACAATGAATACTGTTACACTGAAAAGAAATTAAAAAAAAAGAAAAAAGAAAAAAAAAGGTTAAGAACCTCTGTTCTATAGAGAAAGTGAGATTACATTTTAAAGGTATAACTGAATAGATCAGGCAGATAAGACATGCTTATATCCTAAAGTCTTTCCATAGTATTAAATATTTCCAAAGCACCAAAATATTTCATGGATATAATTTATTAATCAGCAGGGAGTCTGCTTCCCCTTCTGCCCCTACCGCCCTTTGTGCCTACTTGCTCTTGCTTTCTCTCCCTCTCTCGCAAAAATAAATAAAAAGTATTTGAAAAAATTAATTGCAACAGAAACAAGAGCTCACCTAATAACAAAGGGAATTCTGAGTATCATCACCCTCCCATGTCACATGGATGGAACTGGCTTACATCGGGGTCTTTGGGTTCTTCAGAAAAGAAATTCCTTGGCTGGGGCTTGGGACAGCCCTACCTTCCACCAAGTTCTGCCCTAGGGAAAGTGTTAGGATGACTTTTGCTATAGACAATTAGCTCTGGTTTAGAAAACAAATACTTACTACAGCACAAGTTTCATTTTTCAGTAAGGATTTTTTAAAAAGTCATACACTAATGATTCTGACCTTTTCTTGAATCTTATTAGTCCATTCACAGCTCAAATTAATAGCTTCAGAACACTCTAACAGATGTTTTTAATATCCCATTTTCTACCAACATGGGAAATCCTGGATTTCTAAAACCTAGAGGGAGTTAATACCATCCCAAACTGAAGGCAAAGATTACAGGAAAAGTAATATAATATGTCGTTAGTCACTTATAACATAAATATTTTGAACAAGATCAAAGAAAACTACCTGATCCAAATTTAATCAAAGTTCAAAGGACTGTTTTCCCCCCTAAATATAGAAATGGAAAAGATATTTCAGAGGAATTTTTAAATTATGTTTTTCATTTTATTTTCTCGACATGATCCTTACTGGTTCAATTTTTTCCAACACCAGTGTATAACTTTCCACAAATAAAAGCGTTTTTTTGTTGTTGAAAAAATTTATCCTGCCTATAACATAGAGATAAAAAAGATCTAAAGATCTATGCTAGTCATCTCTGGATGGCAGAAGATAAAGAAGGACTCTGTTTTTATACTACTTATATATTTTTTAAAAGGCACGAAAGATCCCTTTAAAGAAAAAAGGTGACCCTTATAAAAACAAATCCTCAAAATATACTCACTCAAGCAAGTGATGAGATCAGTTTAATTTTCAGGACTTAAGAAGAGGAAGGAAAAAGGCTTTGGTGGAACTTTGAGTGCTTGGGTGTGGCCCTAAAGAGGACGACTACATGAGCACCTTTGGTGTTTGCCAGTGTATACAGGTGTCCAGCTCAAGGTCAGCCCATGTGGTGATTAATGAAAGAAAGAATCTGGCCTTGCGGACAGGTTTCAGGAGAGAGTAAAAAAAACACTTAAAAAAAAAAATGATTTTATTTATTTATTTGACAGAGAAGAGAGTGTGCACACAAGCAGGGAGAGAAGCAGGCAGAAGGAGAGGGAAAAGCAGAGCCCCCCACAGAGCAGAGAGCCCGTTATGGGCCTCTATCCTAGAACCCTGGGATCATAACCTGAGCTGAAGGCAGATGCTTAACTTACTGAGCCACACCAGTGTGCTATAAAAACTACATTTAAGCTACATTTAAAACATTGCATTAGGGGCACCTGGGTGGCTTAATCAGTCAAGCGTCTGCCTTCGGCTCAGGTCATGATCCCAGGATATTGGGATCAAGCCCTGTGTCAGGCTTTCTATTCAGTGGAGAGCCTACTTCTCTCTCTTCCTGCTACTCTGCCTACCCATCCTCGCTGTCAAATAAATAAACTATTAAAAAAGAAAGAAAGAAAGAAAGAAAACTACTACAGCTAGAACAAAAGAAAACAAGGTTTGGGAAATTCTAGGTTATAACCTATGGCCCTCATAGTGAATAATAAGGTTCCCCCTACCCCCGTAAATTAAGACTTTTATTTTTCTTAGAGTGATTTTATGTTCACAGCAAAACTGAGAGGAAGGCATAGAGATTTCCCATATACCCCCTTCCCAAGATTTGCACAGCTTTCCCCACTATCAATATCTCCCACCAGAGTGGTATATTTGTGATAATGGATAACACAACACAACCCCCTCAAAGCCCATGGTTTACATTACGGTTTACTCTTGGTGTTGTACATTCTTTGGGTTTAGACAAATGACACGTATCTCCCATTATGGTAGGGAGAGTAAGTTTTCAACCTTCCCAATAAGCAGAATAAAAGAAGGTCTGTGAGACAACAGAAAAAAATATATATTGGCCTCTGCTCCCAATTCCTGGTGTAGAGCTCCTAAAACCCTTGGAATTTTGTAAGTGATAAGAGCAGGAGGAGCACCTTTTGTCCTAACGTTTGGCCTTTGACCCTAGCTCTGACAGAACTAAATCTCAGGGAACTTCTTAGGCGATAGGAATGCCTTTTGTTCTAATGAGGCGACTCTGGGTGGGCTCCTGAATCGCTCCCAGGTAAGGGCTGGTCACCAGAAAGATCAAGCCATGATTACAAACTTGCAACTTTTAGCCCCATTCTCCACTCCACGGGAAGGGGAGAGGACTAGAAGTGGAGTTAATGCTGGATCATGACCATGTGATGGAGCCTCCATAAACGTCCCAAGTACACAGTTTAGAGCTTCTGGTTGCTGAACATATGGAGGTGCGGGGAGACTGGTGTTCAGAGAGGGTGGAGACGCTCCCAGATCTCCTCCATATACCTTGCCCTATGTATCTCTTCCATCTAGATGTTCACTTGTAACCTTCATCCTATCCTTTTGTGATGAGCCAGAAAATGCAAGTAACTGTTACTGTGAGTTCTATGAGCCATTCTAGCAAATTATCAAACCCAAGGAAGGGATCAGGAGAGCCCAGATTTATAGCTGGTTGATCAGAAATTACAGGGGACAGACTGGGACTTATGAATGGCATATGAAGTTTGCAGGGGGGCAGTCGTGGGACTGAGCCCTTAACTCCCTAGAGCCCGACACTATTTCCAGGTAGATCATGGTAGAATTGAATCAAATTGTAGGATACCTTGCTGGTGTCAAAGAGAACTGCCTGGTGTGGGATGACAAAACTAAACATCTGGTTTCAGTACTGTGAGAACGATGGTGCTTTGTGAGTAAAAAGGAAACACGGAAGGAGTATGTTTTTTCCTTTTAGTGTCCTTGGAAAAGCGATGAAGGGACAATGTGCCAGGCTACATGGGGGTGGTGGCGGTGATAAGAGGTAGCACAACCAGGGCGCCTGGGTGGCTCAGTTGGTTAAGCGACTGTCTTTGGCTCAGGTCATGATCCCAGAGCCCTGGGATCAAGCCCCACATTGGGCTCCCTGTTCAGTGGGGAGCCTGCTTCTCCCTCTCCCTCTGCTGCTCTGCCTGCTTGTGCTCTCTCACTCTCCCTGTCAAATAAAATCTTAAAAAAAAAAAAAAAAAGGTTAGCTAAACCAGAAGGAAGATACTGCCACAATCTGGCTTGAGTTTAAAAAGGCGGGTTAGGGGGCACCTGGGTGGCTCAGTGGGTTGGGCCTCTGCCTTTGGCTCAGGTCATGGTCTCAGGGTCCTGGGATCAAGCCCCGCATTGGGCTCTCTGCTCAGCGGGGAGCCTGCTTCCCTTCCTCTCTCTCTCTGCCTGCCTGTGACCTCTGTCTGCCAAATAAATAAAAAATAAATCTTTAAAAAGGCGGGTCTAGAACATAACGAGGGAAATGGAAAGAGCAGGAAGTAGAGGCAGGGAAAAACTTGTGGGCGGGTACCATAACAGAGGAACAAGGAGGAAAAGGAAGCATTTCAGAGTCCTTTCCACAATTTTGTGCCTGAGTAACTGGTAGAGTGTTTTTAACTCTTAACAATTTATTGACCCATTCATCCATCAAACATTCAGGGGATTCTCAACCTTGTGAAAAGGAACACCGTTTAATTCCCTAAGCCTTCCAGCTCAGTGGAGTCCCGGTTATGGGCCAGAATCCATGCCAGGCCCAGAGTCAGGATAATACAGTCTCAACACTGAAGTGATGAGGAAGGACACAAGCAGAGGTTAAGAAATCAATGCTGCTCCCATTAACAGCACCTGTTTCCTTCTGCTGCTTTTTCGTTGTTGCCACAAGACTCTAATTCGAACTAGGTTCTGGGCCCTGGGCAGATTTCAAGGTCTGGCTAGATCCATTTGCCTTGAATGGCCAATATAAAGGTAAAATTTATGAGGTTTTCTACTTAAGTAAATTACTTACTTTATTTTACCTTCTTTAAAAAGATAATTCTAGGGGCACCTGGGTGGCTGAGTGGGTTGAGCTGCTGTCTCCGGCTCGGATCATGATCTCAGGGTCCTGGAATAGAGCCCCATGCTGGGTTCTCTGCTCAGCGGGGAGCATGCTTCCCCCCTCTATCTCTGCCTGCCTCTTTGCCTACTTGTGATCTCTGTCAAATAAATAAATAAAATCTTAAAAAAAAATTCTCATTTTAAGCATCAACATATGCATTTTCTTTAATCCTATTTTAGGTTGAGCTTAAAAAAGTACTACCAGGATTTAGCTGGACGTGTTTTTTACTAATGAAAGCCTAAGTAGAATTCCAATTGAAGCCCAAATTATGTCCTGGGGAAAAAACATTGCTCAAGACAATAGGATGGTTGTCTGACTAGTAGGGGCAGGTTCCTGTATCTGGGAATTTCCATTCACCTTTCTCTAAAAGGATTCCAGAAGAAACTATCCTAGTTTATCTATACTTCATCTCTACATTTTTCAAATCTTTCCCTCTTAAGAAACCAAGATAGGCACAAATCTACACTGAGTTAGGCAGGGATTCTTCCCCTTGTCTGCCTAAAACTCATTAATAAATCAAAGTTGTCAAAAGTTGCCCCAAATGGTCTCGCTGTTCCTCTCTGCTCATATATATTCTGTGCACTTGGAATTACTCCAAATTCTAGGATGAGAAAGTGGAGGGAAGGAAAGAAAGAAAGAAAAAAGAAAGGGAAAGAAAGAAAAGTATCCCACAGGCTGTTCAGAAGATTAAAACACTGAGCGTGTTTATCCAAAGATGAGGACCCAGTTAACTATCATGTTTAAATAGATACAAACTTAGAGACTTAAAATCCAACTTCTAAAAATTTAAGTGCATAGACCAAGGGCACTTGATAGCAACTGTAGAATTATCTTGCAAAGTAGGGAGCAATCAGACCATCACAAAAATGAGTACTGGAAAATCAGAATTTTAAATAAAAATATAAAACAAAACCATAGTATCACAACCTCCATATGTCTTTAGTTTTATATGACCATACATACACTTCAATCAATACCTTTTGTTTAGTCTTGGGAAGAACATTTCAACCTCTCTGAATAAGAAGACATCATCTCTGAAATTCCCTATCTCAATGTTGTCCTTCAGGCTAAAGACTTTTTGGTCAATGGGATGTTTCATTGTTTATTTGTTTTTATTTTTTTTTAAGATTTTATTTATTCATTTGAGAGAGCAAGAGAAAGAGAGAGAGAGAGTAAGAGAGCACAAGCAGGGGGAGCAGCAGGCAGAGGGAGAGGGAGAAGCAGGCTCCCCAAGGAGCAGGGAGCCTGACGTGGGGCTCGACCCCAGGACCCCGCAATCATGACCTGAGCCAACGGCAGACACTTAACCAACTGAGTCATCCAGGTGCCCCTAATGGGATATTTTAAATGTAACTTAAAAGCCGCCAAAATTATTTCCTGATTGGCTTCCAAGGTAACCAAAACTGACCCAGATAAATTGGGGTGCAACGAATTGTTGGTAAAGACTCACTCTTGGACCTCAAGGCGTTTATAATCAAATTAGGGAATGACTATTTAAATTAGAAAAATATGAGCAAATTCACAAAGCACTGAATATAGCAGTCCCCCCTTCTCTGTAATTCCACTTTCTATGGTTTCAGTTATACCAAGTTAACTGCTATGCGAATGGAGACAAACGATCCTCCTTACATGTCACAGAAGGTCGAAGGCAGCCTAAGGATACATAGTGCCTCTTGTCACTCACCTAACTTCTCATCACATAGGCATTTTATCATCTCACATCATCACAAGGGGGGAACCATAGTACGATAAGATATTTCGAGAGAGAGAGAGAGAGAGAGAGAGAGAGAGAGAGAGAGAGAGCACATTCACTTAATTTTTATTTTAGTATACATACATATGTATATATGTGTGTATATAATAGTATAATTATTCAATAATCATATACATACATATGTATATATATGTATATATACATACACACATACATATATATGTAGATATATATAGTATTTTTATGTGATTATTGTTATTAATCTTACTGTGAATAACTTATAAATTAAATTCTATCAAAGGTATGTACGTAGGGGGAAAAAACAAGAATATGCACAGCATGTGGTACTATCCATGGTTTTGGGCATCTACTGGTGGTCTTGGGATGTATCCCTACAAATAAGGGGGAGCTACTGTAAATATTTGCTAGGTCACATGGCACTAATAGTAAAGGTCAAGGAAGACTGGTGGAGTAATGAGAGATGGTTTCAAAAGCAAGGTGGGATTTCAGGCCAGGCTTAAAGGAAAGAAGAATTTGAATCAATGGAAGAAAAGGCAATGGATGAAGAACACGAGGTCTATGTTATTATTTTTTTTTTTTAAAGATTTTATTTATTTATTTGACAGAGAGAGATCACAAGCAGGCAGAGAGAGAAAGGAGGAAGCAGGCTCCCTGCTGAGCAGAGAGCCCGATGCGGGCCTCGATCCAGGACCCTGAGATCATGACCTGAGCCGAAGGCAGCGGCTTAACCCACTGAGCCACCCAGGCGCCCCTATGTTATTTCTTTACAAAGTCTATGTTCTTTCTTTAACTTCAATCCTGACTCTGTAACTTGAACAATCCATTTATCACCAGTACCCTTCAGTAAATCCACAATCACAGAAGGTCTACCAAACACAAATAAATAATGGAGATTTTCCAACTTAAAGAAGGGGTAAATGGCTTTAGGATTAAAGAAGAGGCAGCCCAAAACTAAAACAACCCCAAGCTTACGTTATGTTTCTATCATAAAAGACATGAAATCAGTTCTCTTAAAAAAGAAATTTTTAAAACTTGCTTTTGCTACTTCATCATTTCTCAGTTAAAACCAACCTCTTCATGAATCCTAAATTAAATGTAAGTGTGACTTTTTACTTAGATCAGTCATAGTGTGGGAGGAAAATTTCAGAGTTCTCCATCCTTCTCTCATTTGAAACCACTGTACTCTTTTGCCACTAAAAACAGTATTCATTCCGCAGCTGTAGAAATAGCCTAAGCCATTTGATAGCTTCATTTATGATACAGCACTGAACTTATCTAGCAAAAACACAACACATGCATCGGTGCTTCCTTTTGTCCTGTGTATTCTAAATCTCTGCCAAAAGCAGAGGAAAGAAAGTACAAATGGACAGGATATCCTCAAATTATTTGATTTGCCTTATGTCATTCCAGAGAAAAATCTATTGTGTAATTCACAGTTAGAAATTCAAAGTAAACACTTGAAACACCTAGGGTAGTCAGGTCCTGATGCTGAAGCTGGGCCTTCTTCAAGAGCACTTTGTCTTTTAAAAGGCACCCTAGAAAGGCTTTGCCTAAAGGAATTCTTTCTAGCATTCACCTACTCAATCCAACATAGTTCTTGGCTTATGAGAAAGGAGAATGCACACCATTTTTTAACAATACCAATAGGAACCAAGTAGTGCTTGCTTCGGCAGCACATATACTAAAATAGGAACCAAGTACCTAAAAATCTATTTACATGATAAAATTAGTACAGATTAATTTAAAGTTGAGATAGCATTTTGATATTCTCAATCATTGTGACACAATTCTTTTTATTTATTTATTTTAAAGCACGAGAGAGAGAGCAGGGGAAGGGGCAGAGGGAGAGAGAGAATCTTAAGCAGAGTCTGAGCTGAGCAGGGCTCAACGTTGGCCTCAATCTGACCCTGAGATCATGACCTGAGTTGAAAGCAAGAGACACTTGTTAAGACACTTAACCGAATGAGCCACTCAGGTGCCCCATTTTGATATAATTCTTTTTTTTTTTTTTAAAGATTTTATTTATTTATTTGTCAGAGAGAGAGGAGAGAGAGAGTAAAGCAGGGGGAGCAGCAGGCAGAGGGAGAAGCAGACTCCCTGCTGAGCAAGGAGCCGGATGTGGGACTCAATCCCAGAATGCTAAGATCGTGACCTGAGCCAAAGGTAGATGGTTAAGGATCTGTCTTTTGTATGTATGTCTATTAATTCGCTGTACATCCACTATAGTTCAGCAAATACTCCAAGGACCTGGTAGCATGTGTTGGATACCAGACGTGATGTGAAACTGTACTAGCTTTGCTGTGATGCCAAACACTTATCTCTATAAGTCTGTTATTACATCTATGTAAATAATAATGTGATATATGCATGGCTATGGTGAAGACTTGGGAGAGCCAATGACTATATCCCTGAGCACGGTATATGCCTTCACTCAACTCATAGCCTTCCCCTCATCTTCATTTTTTCATTATTATAGCAGCAAGCCAGATAGATATGGCCCTGTAATCTGGAAGCTTACAGTCTAGTAGAAGATACAGACAATAGAGTAATGATGATGATGATAAGGGTATGACTACTAATAATAGCAGCTGATACTGATTTAGAACTTACTATGACCAAAGCACTAGTCTAAGCACATAGCTCATTAACCAGTCCTTACACCTTGTGAGAATAGTGACCAGGACAACAACAGTTGCTATACAAATATGTGGGAGTGACTCCCTAAAACTCATTCTGGAGTGGTTGGGAAAGGACATTCTTGGGATTGATACTATTAATCAGGTAAAATGATGCAGGGATAGGGGGTTGGGAGGGCACAATGTACACGTAGGAATGCCCAGAGCAGAGAATGCATGCAGGGACGATCAAAGAACCAAGAGCAATGCAGTTCCAGCTGTAATCAATCTATAAATGCATGTTACTACATGTTATATATGCAATCTATAAATGTGTGTATTGGATAAGGAGTTATTGGCATGTTAGAAAGAGGTGTTCTTAGGAGAGGGCGAATTTCATGAAAACAACATCAGCTGGTCAGCTGGCAAACTGCGGAAGAGGCGCACCTGTCAGCAGCAGCTTGTACTGGGGGATCCGCTGAACCGGCTTGAGCAGGTAGTGCTTGAGGGCCAGGTTAGCACAGCGTGGGCTCATCTGAAAGGAAAACATATCCAAAGTAAACACAAGCGTTCTTTTAAGGAGCAAGGGATCCAGATGCACGTGCCCAGGAAACCAAACTTTAGAAAGCCAACAACTCCAGGAGGGGACTCACCAGCTAGCCCACCTCTCCTGCGGGGGTGAGGGGGGAGAAGGGGGGGCGGGGTGTGGTCTCTGGAGTCAGCGGCTCACTCCCATATACAGGGGTGGCTGCAGCCCCGTGCTCCAGGTCAGTGAGGGCCCACCATACTTGGGCCACCAAGTGGCCACTTGGGCAAGTATGTGCCAATGTATTCACAAGCATAAGCAAACCCCAAAGAATTGCATGGTCCTCAAGATAAGGCAGAAGACATAAAGCTACTGGGAACCGGCTTCAAATAATAAGCAGTGCCTACGGTCAGTAGACCCATGATAACAACTGGTGGTAGTGGGGAGCACTGCAGAAATTAAAGATAGCCTGAAAAGCAGCCCTGCTAAGCACATGATTTCCAGTAAGCCGGGTGGATGTAAAATTTCTTTCTCAGACGAATGGCTCTAAAAAACAGCTCCCAAATCAGTCTATAGAGAGACTTGATTTCAGAGCCATTTTGACTTGACCAAAAGGACATTTGATTTCGCCTTTAAAGCTCTTTTCCTTAATATGTAAAACAGACACTTCTGCCCAATCCTGGGCTTTGCAGACATTCTCCGACACAAGACCGTACTGTTTGGTGGCATCAAAATGGCCGAGTGAAAACATCGCTTCATCCTAACATGTTCTGTACTTGTACTTCCTCCACAGCTCAGGTGCGTGGGCAAGGGTTTTCTTAGATTTGCTCAGATCATTTCTGCTTTTTCTAAATATGTACCTCTCGGGTCTGGTACACAGACTAATTAGAAAGTTATAATGATACTGCATTTAAGAAAGCATCTACCATGCAAGCATCATTAACCAAGACAGCTAATTTTCCCATCTTATGTTTTCTTTTGCTGCCAAGGCAACGGAACAACGCACTGGACGCTGATGAAAACCTGGGTCAATGATCAGTTGCCATAGCTATAGAAATCACACTTCCTTTCTTAACAGCATGAAGACATCAGAGGAGAGGAAAAGAAAAAACAGGAAAAAACAACAAATGATTTTAAGTTTAATTATGTGTTTAATGTAAAAGTAAGAATCAGGAATATCATAATACTTCTAAAACTTCTTTAGTTTTAGGTGACTGGAATTCGCTGGTTTTTGCTTTTTGTTTTTTTAAGTTACAAAAGAGAGAAATGAGTATTAATACACAATAATTCACATTTTATCCAAGATTGGGGGAAGGACTTAAATAAAATTTTAGTTAAAACTAATTTTTAGGAGATGCTTTTTATAAAAATGTCATTAATTTTTCTTAACTTTGACACTGAACCTGTGTTATTTATCTAAAGGGAAACAAATTACATTTCCCATCCTTTACTGTAGATCAGTTGTTAGAAGAATAAAAGGAATGATTGAGTTAAAAATAAGAAATGTTCCTAGAGTAGTCAAATTCAGAGACAGAAGGTAGAATGGTGGTCACCAGGGCCGGGGGAGGGGAGAATGAGGCATTGTTTTAGCCATAGTTTCAGTTCTGTAATGTTAAGATGAAGAGAGCTGTAGAGATTGGTTGCAAAACAATGTGAAGGTACTTAACACTACCAAACTATATACTTAAAAAATGGTTAAGATGATTAAGTTTTATTTTATGTGTATTTCCCCACAATTCAAAAAAAAGGAGACCTACCAGCATATTCTAGCATGCAATCATAGATTTTTCAAAATTAAATCTTGTACACACTTTCTCACCTTTTCATTTATTCAATCTCCTCTTTGACTTTGAAGGGATTATATTTTAATGTCTTTTTTGTTTTTAATGACTGCAAATTATTACAGGTTTAAAAACAACAAAGAAAGAAAGAAGCATTCAACACTATATGGGAGCAAAAATACCTCAAAATCTCTAACAACAGCAGCAAAAGCTGGGTTCTTCTTGCACTGCTCATCCAGCAAAGCTATATTTTTATCAAATTCTTTGATGTACGTGGAATACATTTTTAGATATGGTCCCTTCTTTACAAAGATATCAGCAATTCTATGTTGTTCAGTCCTAAGATAGAGAAGAGATACGCAAAAACAGAGAGAGTCATAGATGCATCCAGAACATATCTAGCATCCAGTGAGAGTCCCCTGTCTGAGCCATTGGCGTGCCCTCTTTGCTCTTCTTGTAAGACATCTCCTATTCTTAAATGCCTATTCTTCACCATTCCCACTGCCACTATCACATGTTGCTTGGATTTTGCCAACCCTCTGACTGGTCTCCCCATTTCTACCATCTCATCCTTCTGTGCAGTGAGAGAGTCTAAAAATGTGTATTACACCATGTGACTTCCAACAGCCTCCTACAGGACTCAGCAGGAAAACAAACTCCTTCCCTTGGCTTACAAAGCTCCATTGGTCCTGCTGCTGCCTACTCTTCTGACTCATTTCACACTTCTCTCCTTTCTCAGTCCTCCCCATACACACTGGCCTTCTTTATAGTCCTTTGACATATGGACTCATTCCCACTCTGCACACTTTTAGTAATGGCTTTGCATGCCTGGAAATAGGAAACCCCGGCCAGCTCCTTCTTTTCATTCAGATGTCCCGTTAAAGGGCTCTGCCTTTCCAGAGGGCCTTGCTTGGCCACCCAATCTTCACTTGCCAGCACATCATCTTATTTTACATCTTTCCAGATCAGAAATTGCTTTTATCTAGTGTTTCTTGTCCATTTTTCTGGTTCTCCCCTTACTAAAATGTCTACTCCATGCAGGCAAGAGCCTTATCTATTTTGTGCAACGTGATATTCGTGCCAAGCTTAGAGCCCTGACCAGCACACCGTAGATAACTCAAAACCTTGTTGAAGGCAGAAACGAAGTATTTCAACAGTTATTAAAAGCCAATATAAAAATAAAAGTTATTTTAGAAAGCATACTAAAACCAAAGAGTATGTCTTAACTTGAAGGCCCCTGAGAGAAAAATATTTTAGTTAGTAGAAAATATCTTATCCAAGGGTAAGAAGAGTTTTGTGCTAGTAAGTGTAGTTTTTCCCATAATTATTGTTTTAGCTGTCCCTTTCATCAGTTAGTCTGTTTCTAAGGAATGCTTTATACTTTACCGCAGAACATCTATCGATCTAAACTTGAGAAAATTTTCAGCACAAGCAAAAAATAAATTTAAACCTCCTTTAACACCTGCTTACATAAGTATGCATATCCTTTAAAGGCAACTAAGTAATTTTAAAGATAATTTTTATAAGAATGACAAAGTATTTATACGAATATTCTTTGTAATTATATTTTATTTCTATCATGACTTTAAAAAATACCTTTTAGTCATTCCTCAGTCCTTAACCCTGAGTTATTTTACACTTAGGCTGCAGCTAGGAATTAATTACTCATCTAACATATTTTCCCAACATGCAGAGGCATGCTATTTCCAAAACAGACAAGAAATATTTTTCTGGAAAAGAAAACTTACAAGGAAATTTTGATCATGAAAGTAGGTGATATTATTTTGTTACTCTAATCATTTGGGGTTCCCCAGGGACAGGAAGTTCAAAACCCCTAGAACAAATTTTCTACATATTTCCAAAGGTGTCACCAATGTGTCTGCTTACTTTCTATAATCCAAAGAAGCAGTTAACCAGTCTTTTCCAGTTTGGAAATCTATAGCCTAGATGGTATCATACACATGTAAATTTTCTAAACCACACAAACCTATTACCTCAGTGAATGGTTGCTTTTCCAAAATGTAAAGAAAAATTCATGATATTCCAGAAAAGATAACAAAGCATTTAAAAACATTTCAGTGTGAATATATCAAGTAAACTCCCTCAATCTCAAAAACCTTGATCATCAAAGGTCACCTACAGAAAAGTTAAATTGGCTGAATATATGGACCCTTCTTGTTTTCGAGGCAGTATTACCAAAGAATTTAAACATTCCTAGAATTGAGTTCAGGGCATCAAGGTTGTGAATTCTGGCCATCTAAAATGACCAATCTAGGGGGGCCTAGGTGGCTCTGTCAGTTAAATGTCTGTCTTCACTCAGGTCATGCTTCTGGGTCCTGGGATCCAGCCCCAGGTCTGGGAGTCTGCTTCTTCCTTTGCCCTTCTCCCATCCTCCCTCTCTCCCCAGCCCCTCTCTTTCTCTTGCTTGCTCTCTGTCAAATAAATAAAATCTTGGGCTGGGGGGGAAGACCAATTTACAGGTAGCTGTCAAGAAAATTCAATACATTGAAACAACTCAATGTAAGGAACACCCCCTCTCTGCCACATGCAGGGCCCCTATTATGCCTTCATTGAAAAGAGGGACTCTGGGAAAGCTAGTCAGTCCATTTTTACCAGTTTGACATCCTTTCCTCCAGTTCCTTCAGGAGATCCCGGTTGAGCTCATAGAGCTGAGGCAAGTAGTACAGGATCTGATTTAGGATCCGGTCCTCAATCACGGGTTTCCCAAGTTGCCTGGAAGCATGGGCCACTGCATCTCGGAAATCCTATTACAGTTGAGAGAAGAAAAATAACATACACAGACATATAATTGACACAAAGCGTCCCCTCCGCCCCGGTGCTTCTCTTTAATACAACATAAATCACAAACTATTTTCCATGTAGAATTACAAATCGAAAGTGCCACTTCATTGTCTCCACTTAGCTAGACAAAAACAAACAAAACAAACAACCCACCACAATAAAGTGGCTAGGGTAGATATTTGGTTTTAAAACAGTCTGTATAGTATTTCTCTTAAATCTTTTGATCTCCAAACTTTGTAATTATATTAAAGGGTATCTGGAAATTGGATTGCAACTCTTAGTTGCCTTTAAACTTATTCCCATAGTGCTATATGAACACAGTCGATTCATTTTAAGAGTCCCCAAGAGATCTTACTTAATTTTATTCTGGAAAGTCCCTTTGTTCACTTTCAGTAATTATTTCCCAACAACAAGAACATTCTAGGTAAGGCGCATGGAGGAGACCATCACATTCTTGATAATTAGAGAATACTGGATCCAGTATTACAGGGTATCTTGGGCTAGCCTCATTTCCCTCATCTGTTCAGTGGGTTTGGAGACTTGCATATCACACATCATCAGGTAACACACTTAACGCTTTTTGTAACATGTGTGGCACACAGAATCAAAAAAATATTTTCACTGTGGACCTTAAACTCTCCTCTCCCTCCTACTGACTTCTCAGTAAATTCACCAGGATTTACAGTTTCCACAATATAAAAAATATTCTCCTTGTATATTCTCTTCTGTCAACTTTTCCCTAGAAAATTATTTACATACCACGTTTTAAGACAAGTCCACATCATTCCATTCCGTCAACCCAGAGGACTTGGGAAGGGTGGTGGTGTCTGAGATCCTAATTGTCTGGTTTCACCCTATCTTGAGGCCCACCCTCTGGGGATAAGTAAAACAATAGTGGAATCTGTTCCAAAGTCCTAAGGACTCAAAAACAGAGACTGTTCCTTCTCAGAAACAGCAGGTTTAATTAAAACCTTAAAGCAAAGGCTGGGTAAAACAGATTCTCTACTAGGCTTCATCTTCCTTTATGTTTATTTCAAATAACGTTCCCTTCAGGGATTCAATGGGCAAATGAAATAGACAAAAAAATACAGATTTCTCCTCTGATCCCTTCCAACACACATATATTAATCATAGGCAATTCTCATGCTTCTTGTGAAAGACAAAAATCTTGTGTAAAATTTTTAAAGTACATGAAAGGATTCCTTTCCTCAAGGATGGTCATTTCAGATAATTCAAATCCTCCTGTGCTGAACAGGTGCTAATAAACCCTTCACTAGGGCTTCAGTATCTGGGACTAACTTTATCGGTCCAACAGTCACAATGGCCCAAAGGAACCTAGTATTTACATTAGTAACTAAAGAACTACTTTTACAGTTAATTACTATAGTATACAATAGGAATTTGAACTTGCATAAACTCCAATCCAGAAAACCGCACAAAACATCTCCAGAAACCAAATGGATATTGGCCAAATTCCACCTCCGAGCAGCTTGTTTCTATTAGCATTCACATTTACTAAGAGAATATAGAGCTACTTAATGCTTTTGAAAGTCATTAGATTTTTCCATCAGGCAGAACTACAGAATATATTTACATGTTACAAATAACTTCCTCAATTCTAACAGTATTCAAAGCACAGGTAAACATCTTCTATAGTACTTTCTTTCTTTGGGACCAGTTTAATGATTAATATAACTTAAATGCAAAAATTCCTTGTTCAGCAAAGCAATGGCCACTGCCCTTTCTTCTGGTAGATAAATGATGAATATGTTTGTCCCCTGGCAGCAAGATGACTTTTATTTTCCAGTTGGAAGATATTTCCTCAATCACAACAGTGACAGTAGCCATTAGCAGCTGAGTAGTTTAAGGACCCCATTTGACACGGCTTTTGCCAGACTCTTGCATTCCATATGTCTGCCACCACTGCCAAAAGGGAAACTTGTTTATTTAAGAAACATTCAACAGAAGCCAGCCAAATTCACACTGGGCTGACCAGCGAGAAGGCTGCCTCTAACTGGAGGCGTCTGTCACATATCAGGCAAAGCATCACTTTTCCCAGTATTACTGGATGATGGCAGGTAGCTCTGGATGAACTAGTGGTCCATACTGTCCTTGTTAAAATTATGAGTAGCACAACAAAATATAATAGAAATTTAATAATTAAAAGAGCAAAAGAAGAACAATGACTAGAGATGATAGGAATTTACAGTTTCTATCTAGCTATCAATTATAAATTATTCCTAGGACCCAGGAATTTACAAATTTTTTTTAAAGGATTTTATTTATTTATTTAGAGATAGAGAGCATACGTGAGTACTTGCACACACACATGGGAAGGGGTGAGGAGCAGAGGGAGAGGGTGAAGGAGGGGGGAAGAATCTGGAGAAGACTGCTGATCGCAGCACCCAGTGCAGGGCTTGATCTCACGACCCAAGATCATGACCTGAGCTGAAGCCAGGAGTTGGGACATTTAACTGACTGAAGCAGCCAGGCGCCCCAGGAAGTTACAGATTGTAAGCAGGCATTATTACGGTCATCGATTAGCCTTCATGGTACCTTTTTGAAAAAAGAAAAGGGTACCCCTTACCCCAGGCCAATGCAACTCACACCAAGGCCTTCATAAGAGCACACAGCAGCTCTGGCCCAAGACTCATCCCTTCACCTCTTGGGTCATCATCCCCTGAAAGCAATGGACTACGGCCCCAGTGTCAGATGTAACTAATTCTCACAAGAACTACACACAGAATCTTTAACTTTTCAGCTCTTCATGAACCTCAACGTTCTCCAGAACTGGTGCCACCAGAAGGAGAAAAGCATTTTTTAAATAAAAAGGATGATTACAACATATGTCTGGTTATTTTTCTAAATGCTAACAGCCAGGATAATTTGGGAAAGTGTGATGACACTTCAGAACCAGAGGCAAAACTATTTTGGGGCAGAAGAATTTAAATTCCCAACACCTCCTTGACTAAATCAGTGAGGATGCAAGACCACACGACTGGCACTTCAAAAATTAGATCCAGAGTACCCTTTTCCACACTGGAAAAGCCGGGTAATTACAATCAAAGGGGGGTGGGAACTGGGGTGTGAAAATGTGAGGCAAGCAATAGAGGTTACTGGAATCAACCACATGTACTTCAGCCTATGCTCCCAACATAAACCCCACCAAAGATTCTGTATGTAAAACGGAACCACCTACACTCAGGTTTCTGATTACAGTAACCAAATGTGTGTTCAACTTGGCATTTTTAGAAATAGCAGGAGGCTCCTGAATTATAAAGCATATCACAATATTATTCTTAATAATTCCCAGAAAACCTACAAATGAGAACCAGATCAACTTCTAAAACACACTCAGTGCCTTTGAGGTATTAACATACCAACCTCACAAGCTCTGATCGCCTGGCAAGACCTAAGCAAAAATCAATGCAGATTAAAAAAAAAAAAAAAAATCAATGCAAATAAAGTCATGTATGAACATCTAACGCAGTGAAGCACAAAACAGATGGTCTTACTCATCGGGTCAGGCTTTACATCTCTGGTGCCAAAGAGAAGTAAGAGACTTAATGAAGCTGTCCAGACTGGGCTTCCTGACCTGAGGGCATTATTAACCACTATGATGACACAGTGGATTACAAAGACTAAATGGACATATGGACAGACGGGGAACTCTGCAGGGCTCCCTGCTTTCATAAAGGGCATGCAGAAGCACTTCATATTAATAAGCAAAAGCAGAGCAGCTGCAAAAGTCAAAGAGCTTTGATAAATATGCAGAAAGGGGTATGAAACTATGAAGTAAATGTAGAGGGGGTAGAAAGTCCTAACATTAACAATTTGATTGTGTTTTTAAATTAAAATATCTGACCAATGAAATAATTCCTCCTTCTTGATATGCTCAGACCTGGTGATATTATGCGTGGTGATCACTGCTTTGGTCGTGTTCAAATTGTATAAAATACGACCAAAACCCATCCTTTATCTCCAGTCTCAATCTCCCTTAACAACATTAACAGGCAATCATCCTGATATATCCTAAGTGACCAATATATAGCCTCATTCTCCTCCTCAGAAGATGAAAAACTAGAATTTCTCTGGTTTCATGAGCCAACTGAAAGAATTCTGAAAACAAGCTCATATACCCCAAAATATACCACTCTTTTCTGTATAGCATGCTAGAAATTTCAAGTAATAATTTTTAATCAATTGCTGAACAATCACTAAGTGCAAGGTCTTAGAGAGACCCGAATTCAAAGCCTGGCTTTGCCATTTAGTACTGGGTGACTTTTGGCAATTAGTTTTCTTCGCTTAAGAAACAGAAATAACATCCATTTGATAGGGTTGTTATGAGGATCAAAATAGACAATTTATGTAACATAGTTTTAGCATGTTTCAAGGCACACAGAGAGTGCTCAGTAGAAGGCCATTTATTTAAGTTAAAGAAGATCTGGTTAATGATGATTGCATGAATGTCATTTATAATCCACAAGTCCCTCAAAGTTTGGAAAGAGAACACTGAAGTAGAAGCATATCACAAGAAGGAAATACCAAACCAAAGTAGGGAAAACAAACACCTCAGCAGTTAAGACAAAGGGGCTCTTAACAATGAACTTCATTCAGTGAAGGGCAGTCACATGAAAGAAGCTGCTCAAAAAGGAAAGGTTAGGGATGCCTGGGTGGCTCAGTGGGTTAAGCCGCTGCCTTCGGCTCAGGTCATGATCTCAGGGTCCTGGGATCGAGTCCCACATCAAGCTCTCTGCTCGGCAGGGAGCCTGCTTCCCTCTCTCTCTCTCTCTGCCTGCCTCTCTGTCTACTTGTGATCTCTCTCTCTGTCAAATAAATAAATAAAATATTTAAAAAAAAAAAGGAAAGGTTAGGCAGCCTTGTGAAGAGATGCTAAGAAAGCATTCTTTACCACTAAAGAACAAATAAATGATAATTAAATGGTTAACAAGACTCAAAGGACAGGGTCTATTCAGTAGAACAGGAAAAAGTTATTTTACGATTGGAAAAAACTGAAAGGTTCTGTGAGAAAGTCTTCTATTCTTTTTTATAATGCATTAAAAAAAAAAAAGAGGAAAAGATATATTCTAGTTACTGACACACAGATATCCAAGTAACTCTGCCTCTAACTCCACGGATTTCAGTGAGAGTCCTTCAAATTTTTAATGTAAGTGTGTTCCAACCTAAAGAAATGAGTGGAGCAAAGGTGCTTCATTACTACTTTACTACTTAATTAAAGCCCATTTTTGCCCCCCCCCAAAAAGACCTCAAAGTGTCTGATCGTTCTCTTGTAAAAAATAGATCTATATTTTTAAATCATGCTATTTGGGACATTCATAAAATAAATTTATAAAGCTGTTTATTAAGGCAATCTCCCATCAAAGGGAAAATAAGACAACAAAAAATTGTATCACTTGCACTGAACTATATTAAGTATCCACGGTGTATTTCCTATTAAGTACAATACAATAGCAACCTCCGGATTGGACAACCTCTGCTACAACAGGGAAAAACAAATATAAATAACTAGAGCTTTACCAAGTACTATTTTATTTGTCAGTTGTCTCTCATTCATTCAACAGATTATGAATTTACTGGGATAAAGAATCAATGGAACGTAAAAATCCCTGTCTTCATGGAACTTACCTCCCATTGGAAGAACTTAGTAGGGTCTAAGTTAGTAGGGTCTATTTCAGGAACAAACTATTTTGACTGATTTGATTAAATGTTTATTTGGTAACATCATAATTAAATAGTATGCATTTTAATTTATATATAAATACATAATTTATATATAATTTATATATATATATATAAGTTCTGAATAACAAGAGCAATTTTTCTTTTTTTAAAGATTTTATTTATTCGACAGATGGAGATCACAAGTAGGCAGAGAGAGAGGAGGAAGCAGGCTCCCCACTGAGCAGAGAGCTGGATGCGGGACTTATGACCTGAGCCAAAGGCAGATGCTTAACTGACTGAGCCACCTACGCATCCCAAGATTTTAAGTAATCTCTACACACAATGTGGGACTCAAACTCACAACCCCAAGATCAAGAATCACACATTCCACTGACTGAGCCAGCCAAGTACCCCATCACCACACCAACTTTATGTGGTTATTATTATTATTATTATTACCATTTTCCAGAAGAAACCAAGGCTTGACTAATTTGTCCAAGAGCACATAGTGGCGGAGGCAAAATTCTTAACCACCAATCAGTCACACTCATTCACTCAACAAATGTTTGCTGAAAGCCTTCCAATGAACAGGAATGATGCTAGGTGCTGGAGATACTATCCCTGCCCTCACCTAGCTTACATTTTAGTAGACCAAAAATAAACAGGTAAATAAACAATATACAAATTATATTTAATGCCAAAAAGAACACAAATGGAAAGTGAAGGAGAAAAGGACAGTCAAAGAAGGCCTCTCTAAGGAGGTGGCATTAAGCTCAGATTGGAAGGATAAAGAAAAAACTAGCTATGAACAAAATGAAGAAGAAAGATTCCAGGAAACTGCATTAGCAAAAGCTATGAGCCAAAGTAACAGCAGTGAAATAAGAAATGGAAGGTGGCCTGTATGGCCAGAACATGGTCAGTGACTGAGAGAGAACCCCTCTTTATCCAGCATCTCATCTTAGTAAGAGGCCAAATCACATAACACCTTTTGGGTAGAGGGAACCATAATTTAATGACCCAACAAGAGAAAAGGAACTCTATCAATAATCATTGTGCCAAGACAATAGCCAGGACTATCACAAGCAGACTGGGACATAAGGCCATTCTACTTATTAGCCTTGGGGAGTAACGTGGACTTTACTCTTAACGCAATGGGAATCATTTAAAGGGTTTTAAACATGGGAATGACATGCTCTGATATGTATTTTAAGAAAATCACTCTTAAAATAAGGGAAAAAAATCATTTAAGAAACAGATTGTAGAAAGGGTGAGAATGGAAACAGGAGTCCCTGTGAAGAGGCTGGAACAGTTGTCTGTGTAAGAGATGATATTCTGGCCTCGGTTGGTGGCAGTAAAGTGGAAACAGAATTAGTAGGTTTGCAGATGGGTTGGCTGGAGAAGTGAGGGAGAAATAAAGAACAAATCCTAGTTTTCTGGCTTTGGCAGCCACAGGGATGGCACTATTCTTTTAAAAAGGGAAACACTGATATTGGGTATTGATTTAGAGACACTGTGCACCACTGGACCTTTTTTAAAAATCTAGTTCAGGGGTGCCTGGCTGGCTCAGCAATAAGCATATGACTCTTGATCTTGGGGATGAAAGTTCGAATCCCACGTTGGATGTAGAGATTACTTAAAAAAAAAAAAAAAAAAAAAAATCAGGTTCCAAGTCCAGGAGCTCAAGGCAGATATTGCAGAGCACGTATCACAAAAAACCCTAACTGTAAAGTCTTGCTCTTGCAGCTACAGGCCCAATTTTCCCTCACAAACACAGGCAGAAAAATCAAAGACCTTAACTGAATATACTGGCTCCTCAAATCTTGAGTTGATTTTAAACTGCATGCCTCCATCCAAGCCCACTTCCTTTCAGTGTCACAATAGCTTAAATGATGAAATTCTTCAGTCTAGATTTTACCTTTTTTTTCCTATGAGCTATATCACCTAGTTTAGCAAATTCTAAACAAAGAAATGTCAGTGAGCTAGAGTGATAAAGTGATATATAAAGTGTTAGTGAGCTACAGTGACAAATTTAAAGCTTAAAACTATTGGACATATTGGACAGTGCAGATACTGAACATGTCTGTCATCACAGAAAGATCTATTAATGCTATTCCAGAGTCTCTAAGACAGAAAACTGTTCATGGGAAATCACGTATAACTGAAACAATAGCTTCTCCCAAGCCACTTGGATACTTGGTTGATTTAAAAAAAAAAAAAATCTACTGGATTATCTAAAGCCCATTATTTATATTTTAAAGCAGTCATATTCTAGGATATAACACAGACACGAACTCATTCATGTGAAGTCAGATAGCAACAGTGTTCAGGATTAAAACTATCCATGGGATACCTTTGTGGGGTCCTTTCAGTAGAAGGGTAAATACGAGCTTTAACGGGTGGTGGGGGTGGTAAAATGAAACAAGAGAGACTCTTTTGACTTCACCCACATTAGGCTGCTAACAAGTCTCTCCTAGTAATGGCTCTCACCTGGCTAAGGGTCTGTTGTTAAAATTCCCATTAGAGCTGGGCCGTGCTGCGTTAGCATTTGCACATACCAGACAGGATGTTAACATGAGGTTGGCAGATGATCTAATCTCACTCCTACATTAAAGGTTTAGGAGGTTTTGAAAATGTCCAAGTCAAGGTGGGTTTTGGATGATTCACTCTGTTCAACACCATCTGGGAAGAAGCCAAGGCCATCCATGAGAACTATCAGATCAGAGACAATATGGGAAATACCTCACTCTGTTCACTCTTATATAAGAGTTTATGATTTGTTCCAAAATACAGGGGTAAGAGCAAGGTAAATAGTTTTGAATAATAAAATAAATAAACTAGTGAAGCTTTTTTTTTTGGTTTGTTTTTAGAGAGAGGGAGCGTGCATGTGTGCGTGCAGGTGACAAGGAAGGGGAAGGGACAGAAGGAGAGATTTTTTAAAAAAAAATTTTTATTTATTTGACAGAGAGAGACAGGTCACAAGTAGGCAAAGAGAGGGGGAAGCAGGCTCCCTGCAGGGAGCCTGAATGCGGGGCTTGATCCCAGGACCCTGATATCATGACCTGAGCGAAGGCAGAGGCTTAACCCACTGAGCCACTTAGGCACCCTGGAGAGAGAGAATCTTAATCAAGCTCCACACCCAGCACGGAGCGTGGGGTTCCATCTCACAACCCTGAGATCCTCACCTGAGCTACCCAGGGACCCCAGTAAACTAATGAGACTCTTAATTGCTTCTCTACCTACTGGAATCCGAACTTCCTTCATTAAAATGAAATATTAGTGGAGAGGGAAAAAAGCATTTGGAAGGGACAGAATTATAAAAAGGCTACTGTCTGATAACAAAATGAATTCTTCCCATTCACTGATGTTCTACAGGGGAAAATGAAGAAGGTAATGAAAGGCAATTTGGGCATCTACTATATATTGTGTACCACACCAGCCTCTTCACTTACTTTATTTCATGGATTCCTCACAACTAGAGAGATCATTATTTGTATCTCCATCTTGCAAATGAAGAAAGCTAGGCCAAAGGGTCAGACTATTTTCTGAAATTCACACAGCTATTAAGAAACAGAATTGGAGGGGTGCCTGGGTGGCTCACTGGGTTAAAGCCTCTGCCTTCAGCTTAGGTCATGATCCCAGGGTCCTGGGATCGAGCCCCACATCGGGCTCTCTGCTCTGTGGGGAGCCTGCTTCCTCCTCTCTCTCTCTGTGCCTGCCTCTCTGCCTACTTGTGATCTCTATCTGTCAAATAAATAAATAAAATCTTTAAAAAAAAAAAAAACTTATTTGTTTAAAAAAAAAAAAAAGAAAGAAAGAAACAGAATTGGATGGGATGCCTGGGTGGTTCAGAGGGTTGGGCCTCTGCCTTTGGCTCAGGTCATGATCTCAGGGTCCTGGGATCGAGTCCTGCATCAGGTTCTCTGCTCGATGGGGAGCCTGCTTCCCCCATCCTGCCTGCCTCTCTGCCTACTTGTGGTATCTGTCAAATAAATAAATAAAATCTTAAAAAAAAAAAAAAAAAGAAACAGAATTGGGGCGCCTGGGTGGTTCAGTCAGTTAACCGTCCGACTCTTGGTTTTAACTCAGGTCATGATCTCAGGGGTCCCTGGGATAGAGCCCTGTGACTGACAGGCTCTCCACTCAGCAGGGTGGTCTGCTCAGGGATTCTCTCCCTCTGCCCCTCCCCACAACACTCACTTGTGGGCACTCTCTCCCCCTCTCAAAAATAAAGTTAAAAAAAAAAGAAGAAGACAGAAAGGAAGGAGGGAAGGAATGAAGGAAGGAAGAAAAAAGGAAACAATGTACTTAGGCAGGACAGATACCGATATTTTTGCCAACTTTCTTAAAGTGTGGTCCTTAAATTGTTACTGGTCTGCAAAGACATTAGTTAGAAGGGTGAATAAGGGACTGGAAACTTTTATGTCACCTTGACATGGTCATGACATTTCTATTTTATTTTACAAAAGATCTGATCCGGCATGGATTGGAAATTTTAAAATCCAGTCCCTCACCACATTATGAGAAACACTACACTAGCGTATAGGCACTATGAGGACTGGGACTCTGCTGTTTATCGTGACATCTACAACACGTGTTCTATGCAAGATTTGCTGAACTACCCCACTCAAGTTCCAATTTGATTTTTTCTGGCTCCATAGTATTGTTTGCCTCCATGACCTTACAAAGTGAACGCTTAAAACTTCCTTAGAAAGGAAATTTTTTTACTTTTTTAAACATGTTGATCAGAAAATATGTCAAATAAGTACAATTTGTTTGTCCTACAGATAGGCTGAGCTTTCCAGAGAAAGGGAGTTCAGCTTTTTTCTTTTTACTCTACAATTATTTAAACAATAGAGAGGTTCAGTAAAAAATGGAATTTATTCAGTTCAAACCAGAGTTTATTTTGGAAAGCTATTTATTCATCATGTTGTTATATATTTGAAATGACAATATACTTCAAACTCAACAAATCTGTTTGGGTGATCAAATATCATGCTATAATTTTTAAAAATGAATTACATTTTGAACTAAAAAAAGTAAAAAAAAATACAACGTAACAGAATTTGAGGGTTGTAGCTAAAGCAGTAGGATATGATCTCTCTTGGGTAAGTTCTATATAGTTTTATAAAAAGAATTTTATTGGTTTTTTTTTTTTGATGAAGGGTTGTATAAATGCCAATTGGATTTTAGTTGGTTAATGGTATTATTCAGTTCTTGTATATCCTTGCTGATTTTATGTCTATTAGTTTTTTTACTTACTAAAAAAAAAGTTTTGGAATCTCAAAAAAAAAAAAGAATTACAAAGAGAACTAAGCAATACAGTCAAGAGTTACATAAGAAACTATTCACATGATAGTAATTTCTCAAAACAAATTAGTAATGTTAAGAATTGTTTTAGAAAAGATTTCCAGGGGCGCCTGGGTGGCTCAGTGGGTTAAGCCTCTGCCTTCAGCTCAGGTTGTGATCCCAGGGTCCTGGGATTGAGCCCTGCATCCGGGCCCTCTGTGCAGTGGGGAGCCTGCTTCCTCCTCTCTCTCTGCCTGCCTCTCTGCCTACTTGTGATCTCTCCCTGTGTTGAATAAATAAATAAAATCTTAAAAAAAAAAAGAAAGAAAAAGAAAAGAAAGAAAGAAAGAAAGAAAGGGAAAGAAAGAAAGAAAAAAGGTTTCCAAAACTAGAGATTTTTCATGCAGGAATTAGAGTTCCAGGTTTCTGTTGGATTTAGTGAATGTGAATCACCCTTAAATGTACCCTACCTTTTAAGTTCACTGAACTTAAAAGGAAAACTGAAAATGATACTCTTAGAGATATTAATGGGTGTGAACCTACCATTTCTCAGTAATTAAGTTTAAGATGATGTTAATAATTATACCATCCAAGTAAATTTTCACTTCAATTTCTTTCTTCATTGTTTCCTCTACCTTACCCTTCTTTTGTTAAATTTTAATAACTTGCCAAAATATAACTGGAATAAAGTAGGATTAAAAGTACTTTCACTTCCAATGCATACTAGAACTTGTAAAAACTTGCAGGTACAAAAAAATGCATGAGAAAAATGAATATGCTGTCAGACACATCATAACTGTTTTCCAACAAGTTTGTTCAAGTTGATAATTACAAAAATTGAATACAGAACTTTAAAAAGTTAGTTGTAAAAATGTCTATTTTAAGGTCTATTTTTGAGAGCAGATTCAGAGGGAATAGTTCTGAACACTGATCATGACATTTTTTATACATTGCTAGTGCAAAATTCTGATAGACATCTTCTGCAAATGCCCAAGAAATATTATCACTAAAAACTCTTTATTATGAACACAGGAAGTTTGAAAACTTTGGATATATGGATATAAAGATTCTATTTTTTGGAAATCATCTGGGTATACTACACACACAACAGATACATACATTTCAGAAAATATCTATATTCACATATACATGAATTTAAACATCTAACCATATATTAGAAAGAGTATGTGTATACACACACACACACACACACACACACACACATATATATAAAGTATATTTAAAGTTATGCTAAAAATTTTTTGACATAAGGAAAAATGCAAAAGAGGACAGTTATTTGTAGATACTCACAATATGCAAAAGTTTTAATACATCCACAAACCTGTAAAAGATAACAATAAAAGAAATGTTTTAAATGAGCCAGTGGGGAAATAAATGGTCTTCCGAATTATGAACTGAATACCTACACCTTCTCTGAGCTCATGATCTCCTTGGCAATATGATGGACTTTACTCTTCATTCCAGTATCTTCATTCTGTGGAGAAGAGTGCATTAAAAAAGCATGAACTTGTAAAAGGATAATGAAAATCAGCTTTGAGCCAGTAAGATATAAATTCAAGCTATGACACTTAGAGGTTTCTGATTAGAACATATTCTATACTATATAACATCTCAAATAGAAACATGGAGAACTAGATACGGTTACTGAAACACAATACAGGAAGAGTGCAGAGCATTCGGTGATCTCACGTTGGACTGTTACAAGCACTGTACTGCTCGACTGACTGTCCTGAGAAGCCTGAGCCTCGGTGGAGCACAAGCCAATGATTCAAAAACTGGAAAGTCACATTCTGCAGGAGAAATGGCTCCTAGAGATGTCACATAAACATGAGTTCTTCCCAATATATAAACTAGGAATTCTTCTACTACCCTGAATGTCTTTTCAATATCTGCTGGTAATCATGGCATCTCCTCACAAAGATTCATTGCTCAACAAATACCCACATATATCATCCCCCTCCCTTCAAGATTTAACAAATCCCAAACATTCTGCAGTACCTGGTTTAAAACATTTCATGAAACAAATTGTTATATATTATGCTAAAGTTTCCCTCCCCCTCCAAGAGTAAATATTAATCGTGCAGTGTGTACTTATCCCTTACATGTTTTCATATTTTAGTACAACAACTTAAAATCAATATAAAAAAATCCTAACCCTTCCATCAGAATATAAATATTGTTATGCAAGAAAAAAATTCAAAGTAGGGTGTGAAACCAACGACTTACACAAATAATCTTTAAGGAGCAATCAGTTATTCATTCAGAACGCATTAATACTGCTGTCTAGTTAGCCTAGGATATTTTGCCTTGCTCCTTTACCTTAGCTCCCAAACTCTATCCTTTATTTTTCTAAACTTTATCTTTAAAGGAACAATTAGATAGATGAATTTGACCTCCATCCCCATTATCATCCTGCTTTTCTAAGATAGGTTGTTGAATTACTGTGACCAACAGACTGGGTAAGTTTTGCTCAACCGAGCAATATACAGTACAAGATACTCAGCTCCATTCACTAGCTCACATTCCTCAGGAAGCAGTCTATGCACAGTGTGGTCTTTCAGACCATGTATCAGTCATGTGCTAATAACCATGACCATGTACACCCACTCACATACACACGCATACGCACACGCACAAGGATAATTGTTGTTTTCCTATCATAACGAGTTTTATCATCTGTAGCTAGAAAGTTTAATTTTGTAAAATACAGGATATCTTTTAAAATTGAAGGCCAGTAGAAATGCGTTAAAAATATAAAAAGGGGGTATCAGACTCTTGATCTCAGGGCTATGGGTTTGAGCCCTACACTGGGTGCAGAGATTATTTAAAAATAAAAATAAAAAAAAGTTAAAAGAAACAAAAAAGAAAAACCTAAATCACTGAAAGAACTAAAACCTTAACTCAGCACTCTTATTTTCAAGTGATGGGAGGTCCCACACAGGTCAAGAGGTACTCTTAGCAGTAGTTTTAAAAGAATATAGGTATAGGGGTGTCTGGGTGCCTCAGCTGGTTAAGCATCTACCTTTGGCTCAGGTCCTGATCCCAGTGTCCTGGGACTAAGCTCCTGCTCAGCAGGGAGTCTGCTTCTCCCTCTCCCTCTACACCCCCCAATCTGTGATCTCTAATAAACAAATCAAATCTTTTAAAAAAAGTAAGTAAAAAGGAAACCTAGGTACACTATAGATGGTGAAGCATTTGACTAGCAAAGCCACCTAAAATGTGCAGTACCTTTCTACAAAAATTTGAAGTAGGTGTACTTTACTTTTGGCATCTCCCTTTTGTTTTCTTTTCTCTTTTTAAAGATTTATTTATTTATTAACTGAGAGAGAGAGAGCACACAAAGGCAAGCAAGCTTGGGGTGCAGGGGTGGTGCACAGAGGGAAAGGGAGAGAGAGAATCTCAAGCAGACTCTGCGCTGGGTGTGGAGCCCAACTCAGGGCTCAATCTCATGACCCTGAGATCATGACCTGCGCTGAAATCAGGAGTTCAACTGATCGGACTAAGTCACCCAGGCACCCCCGCCTTTCCTCCTTTTATAACTCTGTGCTTATTAAGTCTCTACTCCAAATACCTTTTATCTCCTCAGGACCTTCCTCTGCCAGGCCCTCTTTAGAGAGAGGTGTGTGGTGACTCCATAGTCAATGTTATACCCGGGCAGGTAACATGCTTCTGTTCCAGCAGGAGACAAAAAGACTTTAACTTGGGGCCTGACAATCCTTATCTGTCAAATGAAAGTGTTGAACTTATAATTGCAAAATCTTAAGAGTCAAACGTTCAGTATCTCAGGTGTGACATGGCAAGTCAGTGAGAAAGAGAGTGGTGGCATTCAGAGGCAGCACTGGAGCTGGGGACTATGAAGTATGCGTTTGCTTTCTAGAAGCTAAGACTATAAACTTTGGGGGGGGAATGGTGAGTACTGGCATAAAGACAGACATGTAGATCAATGGGGAAAAACAGGGACAAGCAAGCCCTTAAATTCGGTCACTGGATTCTTGACAAAGTTGTCAAGGCAACTCAATGGAAGAAAAGATTTTGGTTTGCCTGGGTGGCTCAGTTGGTTAAGCGATTGCCTTCGGCTCAGGCAATCTGCTTCTCCCTCTGACCCTCCCCCTTCTCATGCTCTCTCTCTCATGTAAATAAATAAAATTTTTAAAAAATAAAAAGAAAGGATTTTGTTTTTCAACAAATGGTTGAAAATGAGTGGACCGGTTAGATATCCATAAGCAAAAAGATGAATTTATAAGCTAACTGACACCACATACAAAAATTTAAAAAATGTATCCTGGGCTTAAATATAGGAGCTAAAACTATAAAACTTCTAGAAGAAAGCCTTTGTAACTCTGAATAGAGTAACAGTTTTTAGATATAACACCAAAGGCATGATCCATTAAAGAAAAAAACATCGATAAATTAAACTTCATATAATTAAAAATTTTAGGCTCAAAAAGACACCATAAAGAAAATAAATTTCAGATAAACCCTGGTGGTAAAAAAAAATAATTGCAAACAGGTTCTGTGTCCAGTATACATAAGATGTGACTAGACATTTCATTAAATATATAAGAATAGCCAATAACTTCATGAAAAGATGTATAAGAATATAAGAATATAATCAGTCATCAGGGAAACGCACATTAAAACCACAGTAATATTCCACTTCATACCCACAGAATGGGGTGCCTGGCTGACTCAGTCAGAAGAGCATGCAACTCTTGATCTTGGGGTCAAGGATTTGAGATGATTAAATTACTATATATCGAAGTACTAGATTACTAAAAAAATAAATAAACTTAAAAAATATCAGAAAATAGCAGGTGTTGGTGAGGATATGGAGAAACTGGAACCTTTATCTACTGCTGGTGGAAATGGGAGCCTTTATTCATACATTGGGATTGGAAGTTTAAGCTGTCTTCTAATACACTAAAGGCAGAATTTTCATTTCTTACCCTCATTATTCTGAAATCATTCCAAAAGGAAGGAGTGACCACTATCCTTACTCCATAATTTAAAACTCTTTATCTATCCATCATTTGATAGTAAGGTTAGTAGGAGAAAACAGCTCTACCCTCAGCTGATTGATTGCTCTACAGTTAAATGTGAAAACATTACTTATTAGAACGTCCAAGCTGCTCTTAAATTTCAGATTCCCGGGGCGCCTGGGTGGCTCAGTGGGTTAAAGCCTCTGCTTTCGGCTCAGGTCATGATCCCAGGGTCCTGGGATCGAGCCCCACATCGGGCTCTCTGCTCAGCGGGGAGCCTGCTTCCTCCTCTCTCTGCCTGCCTCTCTGCCTACTTGTGATCTCTCTCTGTCAAATAAATAAATAAAATCTTAAAAAAAAAATTTCAGATTCCCATTGAACTGTCTTAGAAATTCTGATTCTGTAGGTCTGGGATGGGGCAGGAGAGTGGCTGCCATAAGATGAATTTAAGGATAAATTTTTAAAAATCCCCAGCCTTCAAGAAGTGAATAAGGAAAGCATACCAAATAAACAACTATACATATAACTATGAAATGTGCTGAAATCTTGAAGTAGCGAAAGATTCTAACAGGCAGAGGTGTGTAATTCAGGAAAAGATTTACAAAGAATAAAGCATTCATCCAATGCCCTTCTGTCACTCCTTAAACACGTCATCAAGTCTCTGTATACTAGATACTGTAGATATTTACTCATCAAAGTTAGAAACCTGCACTCTTTCTTCTCCACCTTCTATGATCACATCTGAGTCATCAAGTCCTGACAATTGATCCTTCTGAATGTTTCCTCAAAGCTTCATTGATCCTTACCTCTCCTTTAATACTGCCTCCTTATTTCTTGCCTACACTACTGCAGGAAACTAAGTAGTTTCCTTGGCTCTAGATTTAACCCCACTGCAATCCAGTCTCTACACTGCCACCAGAGTAATAGTTCTAAAACGCAAATACCTTAGTTCTCAGGTTGAAACCCATTAGCAACTCCCATCACCTGTGGGCAAAAAAGACTCAAGTTTCCGTTGCCGTGCATCTAAGACACTCCACAGTATGTGTAGTTATCTTCATTAGTCCATTCCTGCTCCCAACACTGTATTGTCTCTCCTCCAGCCATGCTGGAATCACCTTGCAACTCCAAGTCTGCTTTGCCCTTGCACGTCTGTCGCTCTATGCCCTTCCTTCTGCTTTGACTTCCTTCCTTATCATTTCTCCCCTCCTCAAAGGCTTCTGCCTATAACATTCCAACTTATCCTTTAAGATAGCACTCAAAGGTTTTCTCCTCTATGAAAGGCTGCCTTGACATTCTCTCCCCACCACTGTAAGAGGACAAGTTATTCTCTTATTCACGTAGTATTTACAGAACTTTACTCCAGGGGATTGTGTTTATTTGCTGACATGTTTAATTCCCTCTAGTTTAGGACCTTACTTACCTACCGTATACAGCACAATGTGTGGTCCACTGCAACTGATATGCATGAATGTGTACAAGAGTGGCTGTCACTTTCTCAGAATCTAAGAATGGAATACACTGCTTTTGACTATGTACTGAGTAACATGAAAATATAATTTCAAACTAATAGGTCAATGTGGAAAAAAAAAAAAGGTAGGGGATTGGCTTAGATGATTAAGGCCTCCTGTGATTCTAAAATTCTAGGAATCTATGTATTCGGTTGTCTAGTTTACCTTTTAAACCAGGACAACTATAGAGCTAAAGAGGGCTAGTAAATACTAGAAAATTATCCAATGAATTACAATAATTTTCAAAGTAGAAAGTCAAAGATAACTAAGAAACAGAACAAAATGAAAGTTCTGTATTATCTTCAACTTGGAAGAACAAATGACTTATTCTGACCCAAGTCAAACAATGACGGCAAAATACACCGCAATGTAAAACCTCAAGAGGCCATATTTGGCATCTTGACTTCTCAGTTAATGACAGTCCTCACTTAAATTACATCACATTTCAGAGCAGACTGCCTGTTAAATAACTGCATCTCCCAGAAGTACTCTGCTGTGGAAGCTGAAACATTAGCCACAAATGAAATTACCTCATGAAGATCATAAAATAAGTCAAACAAATTCCAAAACAGAACCTTTTGATCTGAAACCCAGTTTCATGTTCTGATCTCTTGATCATAGCCCAGCTCTGTAAATTCTTAACCGTGTTCTCGTCTATTCCTATTTGTTCACTACAAGTAAAATTCAGTGAAATTTATCCATTACTTTTTTTTTAAATAAACATATATTTTTATCCCCAGGGGTACGGGTCTGTGAATCACCAGGTTTACACACTTCCCAGCACTCACCATAGCACATACCCTCACCAATGTCCATAAGCCCACCCCCCTCTCCCAAATCCCCTCCCCCCAGCAACCCTCAGTTTGTTTTGTGAAATTAAGAGTCACTGATGGTTTGTCTCCCTCCCAATCCCCTCTTGTTTCATTTATTCTTCTCCTACCCCCTTAGCCCCCCATGCTGCATCTCCACTTCCTCATATCAGGGAGATCTTATGATAGTTGTCTTTCTCCGATTGACTTATATCACTAAGCATGATACCCTCTAGTTCCATCCATGTCGTCGCAAATTATCCATTACTTTTTAACAGAATTCTTAAAAGGTCTCTGCTATGCTACTCAAGGGCTCTATTGAAAAAGCAAAAAGCTGAACAACCAGATCTGCCTGAGAAACACCTTTATCATTAAATTATTCCCCCAATGAGGTAACACCATAATTAGCCTCTCTAGAACAAAGTTCTTGGGTTTTCACCCCTCTCTTCATAAGGGTACATATTACATCAGCTATTTTACAAAGAAAATTTGGAAAAGAGGTAGGGAAGTCAATATGCAGGAAAGGTGAACAGTGGTGAATATTCTAACCATAATGAAGGAGAATGAAAGATCTCAACGTCAACCATTTGTTAAGCACTAAAAGAACCCGAAACATCAAACTAAAAAGGTGGAACATGAAAAAAATAGAGATTACCATGGCTATTTACTACCATCTCAAACATGTTCCATCAATATCATTCAGCTTATTTGGCTTATCCCAAGTTATGAGCAGAGATATATTTTGGTTCAAAAACCCACTTCAGTGGGCTTCAAGGCAAGTTACTTAACCTGTATAAAAAAACTCCTTTTCCTCAGTAAAAAAAGAATAGTACATATGTTATGTATATATATATATATATCCTAGCATGTTTTTAAAGATTAAGTGTAATACCTGTTCCCATAGTACAAAGACAAGAATAGGCACACAGGTGTGGTACAAAATTAATATTCTTCCCTTTCCAGGTAGTTTGTTTACTTTTGCGGAAGTATCTCTTTGAACATCTGTTTGCTCTCTCTTCACAAAGTTAAAACAAGGGCCCAGTGGTATATACCCTTTTTTTTTTTCTCCTCTACTAAGTCTGGCAGTTTCATAAGGAAATGTTACCGGCACTGAAACATGATGAGCTACGTGCTCATTGTATGTCCACGGACTATGGCACCTGTTTTTGGCGTGATTCATGGCCTGCAAAAGATATTCTCAAGTCCTAACCCCCAGGGACCTCAGAATGTGACTTTTGTTGGAAATAGGGTTGTTGCAGATAAAATTAGTAAATTAAGATGAAGTCATATGGGACTAAGATGAGCCCCTAACCTGACTGCTGTTCTTTTGAGAAGAGAAGAGATGCAGACATGCATGAAGGGAGGACACTCTGACGACAGAGGCAGAGACCCCAGCTCCTGCCAGGTATACGCCCAGGAACTATGAGAACTGTGGGCAAGCCACCAGGAAGAAGAAAGATTCTCTCCTATCGGCTTCGGAGGGAACATGGCCTTGTCAACACCTTGAATTCAGACATCTGGCCTCCAGAACTGTGAAACAATAAACTTCTGTTGTTTTAAGCCACCCAGTTAGTGGTATTTTATAACAGCAGCTCTAGGAAACCAATACAACCTATCATAAACACAATCTAAGGGGCACCTGGGTGGCTCAGTGTGTTAAAGCCTCTGTTTTCGGCTCAGGTCATGATCCCAGAGTCCTGGGTTTGAGCCCCGCATCGAGCCTGCTTTCCTTCCTCTCTCTCTCTGCCTGCCTCTCTGCTTACTTGTGATCTCGGTCTGTCAAATAAATTAAATAAATAAATAAATAAACAAACAAACACAATCTAAGAAGTATATTACAAGTGCCTAATGTGCATAAACTTTCTTGACTTCAGAAGTGTTTTTACAACTAATAGTTGGGATGTTACAACTATGTATCCTGTAGGATCTGTGGAGTTACCCAGGGGATTACTGTCTCATTGTGTCAATTAAGAAATGGAGGATCAGGGGCGCCTGGGTGGCTCAGTGGGTTAAGCCGCTCGCTGCCTTCGGCTCAGATCATGATCTCAGGGTTCTGGGATTGGGTCCTGCATCGGGCTCTCTGCTCGGCAGGGAGCCTGCTTTCCTCTCTCTCTCTCTCTGCCTGCCTCTCTGTCTGCTTGTGATCTCTGTCTGTCAAATAAACAAATAAAATCTTAAAAAAAAAATGGAGGATCAAAGAAGTTATAAAACAAGCTCTCACTCTCACCCTAAGACCCAGAAAATTGCACTACTGAGTACTTAAGCCACAGATACAAATGCAATGATCCAAAGGGGCACCTGCACCCCAATATTTATACCAGCAATGTTCACAATAGCTAAGCTATGGAAAGAATCTAGATGTCCATTGACAGATGAATGGATGAAGATGCAGTGTATATATGTGATGGAATATTACTCAGGCATCAAAAAGAATGAAAACTTGACATCTATAATGATGTGGATGGAACTCAAGGGCACTATGTTGAGCAAAATAAGTCAATGAGACGAAGACAACTATCATATGATCTCACTTACATGTGGAATTTAAGAAACGAAACAGAGGATCATAGGGGAAGAGAGTAAAAAATCAAACAAGATGAAATCAGAGCGAGAGAGAGACAAACCATAAGAGACTCAATCATAGGAAACACGCTGAGGGTTCCTGGAAGGGAGGGAAGAGAGGGAATAGGATAACTGGGTGATAGACATTAGGGAGGGCATGTGATGTAATGAGCACTAGATATTATATAAGACTGATGCATCACTGACCCTAACCTCAGAAACCAATAATACATTTTATGTTAATTAACTGAATTTAAATTAAGGATAAATTATTTAAAAATGTCTCAACTAGGGACACCTGGTTGGCTCAGTCAGAAGAGAACGAGACTCTTGGTCTTGGTGTGGTGAGTTTAAGTCCCACATTGGATGTGGAGATTACTTAAAAATAAAATCTTTAGGCATGCCTGGGTGGCTCGGTCAGTTAAACATCTGCCTTTGGCTCAGGTCCTGATACCAGAGTCCCGGGATTGAGCCCTGTATCGGGCTTGGAGCTCAGTGAAGAGCCTGTTTCTCCCTCTGCCCCTCACCCCTCTTGTGCTTGCTCTCTCTCTCTCAAATAAATAAATCTTAAAATAAAATAAAGTCTTTAAAAAAGTTTTGAAAAAATAAAAGAAGCTCTCTTCCTAAAGCTTCTACTTCAAAGACCTTTGGGTTGATGAATATAGGGCTATACCATAGGCATTACTCTGTACAGTCTTTCACTCGGCTTTATTGTTTTCCCTATAGTAAGATTCTTTATTTTGATAGTTTTATTAAAATACTCATATTCCATAAAATGTATTTTCACCTTTCTACAGTCCATGGTTTTCAATATATTCAAGGTTATATAATCATCACCACAATCTCACTTTAGAACATTCTCATTACCCCCAGAAGAAACTCCATGCCTATAAGCAGGCACTCCCTATCCTCCCTTCTGTCCACCTTCTGCAACCATTTATCTTCTGTCTCTATGGATGTCCTCATGCTGAGCATTTCATGTAAATGGAGTCGTACAACATGCGGTCTTTTGTGACTGACTTCCTTCACTTACCCAATTTCTAAGGTCCATCCATGTTGCAGCATGCATCAGAACATTTACAAACTGCTCTGTAATAATTGTGCGTATAGACTACATTTGTTTATACATTCATCAGTTGATGGCTCCATTTATCAGTTGATGGGCATTTGAGTTCCTTCCATTTTTTAGCTATGATGAATAATGCTGCTATGAACATTTTGCACTAAGATTTTCTCTGGACATATGCTTTTTTCACGTGGGTATATAACAAGGAGTAGAATTGCTGGGTTATATGGTAACTCCAAATTTAACATTTGGAGGAACTGCCAGACTATGTTCCAAAGAGGCTGTATGTACCATTTTACATTCTCGCCAGCAATGCACAGGGGTTTCAATTTCTCCATATTCCTGGCCATCTGTTTATCTCCTTTGAAAAAATGACTAATTTGGGGCACCTGGGTGGCTCAGTAGGTTAAAGCCTCTGCATTCAGATTGGGTCATGATCCCGGGGTCCTGGGATCGAGCCCCGCATCGGGCTCTCTGGTCCATGGAGAGCCTGCTTCCTCCTCTCTCTCTGCCTGTCTCTCTGCCTACTTGTGATCTCTGTCTGTCAAATAAGTAAATGAAATCTTTGAAAAAAAAAAAAAGACTAATTTTAGCCCATATTTTTTCTTTTCAAATTTAAATTCAATTAATTAACACATAACGTATTATTGGTTTCAGGGGTACAGGTCTGTGATGCATCACTCTTATATAATACCTTAGCATCACTCTTATATAATTCAGTGTTCATTATGGCACATACCCTTCCCAATGTCCATCACCCAGCTGTCCCATCCCTCTGCCCATCCTCCAGCACCCCTCAGATTTCTCCTATGTCCAAGAGTCTCTATGATTTATCTCCCTCCCTGGTTTCGTCTTGCTTTATTTTTTTCCCTCTTTTTCTCTATGACCCTCTGTTTCGTTTCTTAAATTCCATGTATCAGTGAAATCATGAAAATTGTCTTTCTCTGACTGACTTATTTCACTTAGCATAATACCCTTTGGCTCCATCCATGTCACTGCCATTTCATTTTGAGGGGTACATAATGTTCCATTGTATATATATACCATATCTTCATCATCCATTCATCTGTCAATGGACATCCGGACTCTTTCCATAGTTTGGCTATTGTGAATGTTGCTGCTATAAATATTGGGGTACAGCTGCCCCTTTCTATCATTCCATTTTTTAAAAAGATTTTATTTATTTATTTGACAAAGATCACAAGTAGGCAGAGAGGCAGGCAGAGAGAAGTTGGGGGGAGCAGGCTCCCTGCCAAGCAGAGAGCCTGATGCAGGGCTCAATCCCAGAACCCTGAGATCATGACCTGAGCCAAAGGCAGAGGCCCAACCCACTGAGCCATCCAGGCACCCCTCGATCACTCCATTTGTATATTTGGGGTAAATAAACAGTAGTGCAATTACTGGGTCATAGGGTACTTCTATATTTAAATCTTTGAGGAACCTCCATACTATTTTCCAGAGTGGCTGTACCAGCTTGCATTCTCACCAACAGTGTAAGAGAGTTCCCCTTTCTCTACATTCTCGCCAACATCTGTTGTTTCCTGACTTGTTAATTTTAGCCATTCTGACTGGTGTGAGGTGGTATCACATTGTTTGATTTATATTTCTCTAATGCCAAGTGATGTAGAACAGTTTTTTATGTGTCTGTTGGCCATTTGGATGTCTTCTTTGGAAATCTGTTCACTCTGCCGCCCATTACCTAATGGGATTATTTGTTCTTTGGGTGTTGAGTTTGAAAAGATTTTGGATACTAGCCCTTTATCTGATTAAATCATTTGCAATTATCTTCTCCCATTCTGTCAGCTGTATTTTGGTTTTGTCGAAGGTTTCCTTTGCTATGCAAAGGCTTTTTTTCTTGATAAAGTCCCAATAGTTCATTTTTGCTTTTGTTTCCGTTGCCTTTGGAGGTGTGTTTAGCAAGAAGCTGCTGCAGCCAAGGCTGAAGGGGTTGCTGCCTGTGTTCCCCTCTAGGATTTTGATGGAATTGTCTCACATTTAGGTCTTCCATCCACTTTGAGTTTATTTTTGTGTATGGTGTAAGAAAAGGGTCCAATTTCATTCTTCTGCATGTGACTGTCTAATTTTCCCAATAGCATTTGTTGAAGAGACTGTCCCTTTTCCACTAGACATTCTTTCCTATTCTGTTGAAGATCAGTTGATCATACAGTTGAGGATCCATTTCTGAGTTCTGTTTTGTTTCATTCATCTATTGTCTCTGTTTTTGTGCCAGTACCATACTGTCTTGATGATGACAGCTTTGTGAAAGAGCTTGAAGTCCGGAATTGTGATGCCACCAGCTTTGGTTTTCTTTTTCAACATTCCTTTGGCTATAGGGGTCTTTTCCAGTTCCATACAAATTTTAGGATTACTTATTCCAGCTCTGTGAAAAATGCCGATGGAATTTGGATAGGGATTGCACTGAATGTGTAGTTGCTCTAGGTAGCATAAATATCTTAACAATATTTGCTCTTGTAATCCATGAGTATGGAACGTTTTCCCATTTCTTTGTGTCTTCCTCAATTTCTTTCTTGAGTGTTCTATAATTTTCTGAGTACAGATCCTTTGCGTCTTTGGTTAGGTTTATTCCTAGGTATCTTATGGTTTTTGGATGCAACTCTAAATAGGATCAACTCCTTACTTTCCCTTTCTTCTGTCTAATTGTTGGAGTATAGAAATGCAACTGATTTCTGTGCATTGATTTTATACCCTGCCACTTTACTGAATTCCTGTATGAGTTCTAGCAATTTGGGGGTGGAATCTTTTCAGTTTTCCACACAGAGTATCATGTTCTGTGAAGAGTGAGAGTTTGGCTTATTCTTTGCTGATTCAGATGCTTTTTATTTCTTTTTGTTGTCTGATTGCTGAGGCTAAGACAACTAGTACTATGTTGAAAATATTAGACGTCCCTGCCATGTCACTGACCAGAGGGGAAAAGCTCTGTTTTTCCCCATGAAGAATGCTATTATTGTGGGCTTTTTATATATGGCTTTTATGATATGATATGAGATATGATCCCTCTATCCCTTCACTGTGAAGACTCTGAATCAAGAAAGGATGCTGTGTGTTGTCAAACGCTTTTCCTGCATCTATTGAGAAGATCATATGGTTCTTGTCCTTTCTTTTATTAATGTAATATATCCCATTGATTGATTTGAAGATATTGAACCACCTTTGTAGCCTAGGAATAAATCCCACTTGGTTGTGGTGAATAATCCTTTTAATGTACTACTGGATCCTATTGGTTAGTATCTTGGTGAGAATTTTTACATCCATGTTCAACAGGGATATTGTTCTGTAAGTCCCCTTTTTGGAGGGGTCTTTGTCTGGTTATGGGATCAAGATAATGTTCGCCTCATAAAATGAGTTTGAAGTTTACCTTCTATCTCTATTTTTTATTTTTATTTTTTTAAAGACTTTATTTATTTATTTGACAGGGAGAGACACAGAGAGAGAGGGAACACAAGCAGGGGAGTGGGAGAGGGAAAAGCAGGCTTCCCCCTCAGCAGGGAGCCCGATGTGGGCCTTGATCCCAGGACCCTGGGATCATGACCTGAGTGGAAGGGAGCCGCTTAGAGACTGAGCCACCCAGGTGCCCTATCTCTGTTTTTAAAAACAGTTTAAGAATAGGTATTAGTCCTTCTTTAAATGTTTGGTAGAACTCCCACGGGGAGCCATCCAGCCCTGGGCTCTAGTTGGGAGATTTTTTTTTTTATTATGGCTTCAGTTCCATTGCTGGTTATGGGTCTATTCAGATTTTCTATTTCTTCCTGCTTCAGTTTTGGTAGTTTATACATCTCTAGGAATGCATCCAATTCTTCCAGATTGGCATATAGTTTCTCATAATATGTTCTTAAAATTGTTCATATTTCTTCAGTGTTGGTTGGGATCTCTCCTCTTTCATTCATGATTTTATTTGGGTTCTTTCTCTTTTCTTTTTTTTTTTTTAATTTTTTTAAAAAATATTTTATTTATTTATCTGACAGAGAGAGATCACAGGTAAGCAGAGAGGCTGGCAGAGTGAGAGAGAGAGAGAGAGAGAGAGAGAAGCAGGCTCCCTGCTGAGCAGAGAGCCCGATGTGGGACTTGATCCCAGGACCCTGAGATCATGACCTGAGCCGAAGACAGAGGCTTAACCCACTGAGCCACCCAGGCACCCTCTCTTTTCTTTTTGATAAGTCTAGCCAAGAGTTTATCAATCCTATTAGTTCTTTCAGAGAACCAGCTCCCAGTTTCGTTGATCTTTTCTACTGTTGTTCTGGTTTCTATTTCGTTGGGATCTCTTTAATCTTTATTATTTCTCTTTTCCTGTGTGGTTTAGGCTTTATTTGCTATTCTTTCTCCAACTCCTTTAGGTGTAAGGTTAGCTTGTGTATTTGAGACCTTTCTTGTTTATTGAGAAAGGCTTGGATTGCTATATACATCCTTCTGAGGACTGCCTTTGCTGCATCCCAAAGATTTTGAACTGTTTTCATTTTCATGAAAATGTTTCCATGAATTTTTTTTGAAGATTTTATTTATTTATTTGAGAGAGAGAGAGCCTGTGCACAAGTGGAGGGGAGGGGCAGAGGGAGAAGCAGATTTCCTGTTGAGCAGGGAGACTGACGCAGGGCTCAATCCCAGGCCCCTGAGATCATGACCTGAACCAAAGGCAGACATTCAACCAACTGAGTCACCCAAGGGCCCCAAAGTTTCCCTGAATTTTTAAAATTCTTCTTTAATTTTCTGGTTGACCAATTCATTCTCTAGTACAATGCTATTTAGCCTCCATGTGAGTTCTTTACAATTTTCCTCTTGTGATTAAGTTCCCAAGCATTGTGGTCTGAAAGTATGCAGGTAATGATCCCAATCTTTAGGTACTGGTTGAGACCTGATTTGTGACCCAGAATGTGATCTGTTCTGGAGAATATTTCATGTTCCCTCGAGAAGAGTGTATTCTGTTGCTTTAGGATGAAATGTTCTGTATATATCTGTGAAGTCCATCTGGTCCAGTGTGTCATTTAAAGCCCTTATTTCCTTGTTGATCATCTGCTTAGATAATCTGTCCATTGCAGTGAGGGGGTTGTTAAAGTCCACTACTATTATTGTATTACTGTAAACGTGTTTCTTTAATTTTGTTATTAATAGTTAGTTTATTTAATTGGCCGCTCCTATGTTAGGGGCATATTTAAAATTGTTAGATCTTCTTGTTGGACAGATCCTTTAATTATGATACAGGGTTCTTCCTCATCTCTTATTACAGTCTTTGGTTTAAAATCTAATTTGTCTGGGGCACCTGGGTGGCTCAGTGGGTTAAAGCCTCTGCCTTTGGCTCAGGTTGTGATCTCAGGGTCCTGGGATTGAGCCCTGCATTGGGCTCTCTGCTCAATGTCTGCTTCCCCCTGTGCTTCTCAGAGCCTGCTTGCCCCCACCCCCACCCACTGCCCCACCTGCCTCTCTGCCTACTTGTGATTTCTGTCAAATAAATAAAATCTAATTTGTCTGGTATAAGGATTGCCGCTCCAGCTTTCTTTTGATGTCCATTAGCATGATGAATGGTTTCCCACCTCCTCACTTTCTATCTGGAAGTGTCTTTGGGTCTAAAATGAGTCTCCTGGGATGCCTGGGTGGCTCAGTGGGTTAAAGCCTCTGCCTTCGGCTCAGGTCATGGTCCCAGGGTCCTGGGATCGAGCCCCGCATGGGACTCTCTGCTCAGCAGGGAGCCTGCTTCCTCCTCTCTCTCTCTGCCTGCCTCTCTGCCTACTTGTGATCTCTGTCAAATAAATAAATAAAACCTTTAAAAGAAAATAAATAAATAAAATAAAATAAAATGAGTCTCCTGCAGACAGCATATTGATGGCAGAATTTTAACCAATCTGATACCCTGTGTCTTTTGATTGGGGCAGTTAGCCCATTTACATTCAGGGTAACTATTCAAAGATATGAATTTAGTATCATTCTTTTGCCTCTCAAGAGTATCTAAATGATACTCTAAAGTATCATTCTTTTGTCTCTAAAGTTTAGAGGCTTTTGCCTCTAAAGCCTATAAAGCTGTCACTGTATATTGTCTCTGTTCCTTTATGGTCTATGTTACTTTTTGGCTCTCTCTTTGCTTACAGGACCCCTTTGAATATTTCTTGTAGGGATGGTTTGATTATCACAAAGTCTTTTAGTTTCTGTTTGTCCTGGAAGCTTTTTAATCACTCCTTCTATTTTGAATGACATCCTAGCTGGATAAAGTATCCTTCGCTGTATAGTTTTCTCATTTAGCACCCTTAACCCATTTTTAAAAATTGGGTTACTTCTTTATTATGATTGACTTGTAAGAATTCCTTATATATTCAGGATATAAGTCCTTCATTACAGATGTTTGCCAATATTTTCTCCTCCTCTGTGGGTTATCCTTTCATTTTCTTGATGGTACTATATGCAACACAAAAGTTTTTAATTTTGATAATGTCCAATTTGGCTATTTTCCCCTCCCATCACTTATACTTTTCTTGTTGCATCAATGCAGCCTCTGACTGCCCAGAGCCATAAAGAGTTATTCTTTTATTTTGTTCTAAGGGCTTTATAGTTTCAGCTCCTACATTTAAGTCTATCATCCATTTGAGTTAATTTTTGTGTAAGAGCAAAGTAAGACATCTACTTTATTCTTTGGCACATGGATGTTCAATAGCTCCAGCACAATTTATTAACCCCTTGATTTCTTTAACTACATATTTTGACTTTTTGTATTACATACATTTTTTTGTTGTTACTTGTAATCTATTGTGAAATGAGATTGGTGTAAATAAAGTAATCAACTTAAAATAATTTTTTGATCAAGGTCAAATACCTAGTAAGTGTCAGAGACAGGACTGAAGCACAGGTCTTAGGATGTCAAATCTCTTATTTTTGTGAGAAAACAGTATTACCTTTCATGTAAACATGTTTCCGATTTATTCATCAAAGATAAGAAAAGGTAAGTTTCAAATTATATTTTGATAAACAAGGAATGATTAGAGTTACTTAAGATTTTGCTTGCTTCTTTTTAAATATGCCAATAATAACAGCTAAAATCTGTTGAGCAATTTGTGTCAGAACTGTTTTAAACAGTATATAACCTTAATCATCACAACAATCTTAGAAAATAAAAAAAGTGTCAAAAAAAAAAAAAGGAAAAAGAAAAACAAGTGTCTACCCTACTCCCTCGTCTTTTTACAGGTGGGGAAGCTAAGGCACAAAGATGTTAAATAAATTGCTCAAGATCACAGAGTTGATAAATGATAAGCACCCAGGCAATCCAGCCTCAAAGACTGTTGTTGTTGTTCTTCCTCTTCTTTTTTTAAAAAAGGATTTATTTATTTGAGAAAGAGAGAGAGGAAAACAGTGAGCAAGCACAAGTGGGGTAGAGGCGCAGAGGGAGAGGAATAGGCAGACTCCCCACTGAGCAGGGAGCCCAATATGGGCTCAATCCCAAGACCCTGAAATCATGACGCGATCCGAAGACAGATGAACCACCCAGGCACCTGAAGACCACGCTGTTCTTAACCACTTTGAAAGCAAATTACTTAGGAGAAAAGCATTCACCAGGCTACGCTTAAATGGATCAGTAACCATCTAGAAAGGGAGCCTTAGCTCTTTTAATTATTGCCACAGCTGTCTCAGGTGACCAGAGAGTAAGTTTGTCAGGAGGGCCAACAGCTCTAAAAGAGGGAAATTATTAATACATTAGAATCACATATAAAAATATTAAATGTCAATGGTTAATTGAAGAAATCATCTCATTTTAAAAACGGAAAAATAGGAGTGTCTGGGTGGCTCAGTCAGTTAAGCATCTGCCTTGGGCTCAAGTCATGATCCTAGGGTCCTGGGGTTGAGCCCACTGTCAGGTTCCCTGCTCGGTAGGGATCCTGCTTCCCCCTCTCCTTCTGCCCCTCCCCCTGCTTTCTCTCTCTCTCAAAAAAGTAAGTAAAATCTTTAAAACAAAACAAATAAACAAACAAAAACCAGAAAACAGAGGCGTCTGGGTGGCTCTATCGGTTAAGCATTTTCCTTTGGCTCAAGTCATGATCCTGGAGTCCTGGGATGAAGCCCCAGATCAGGCTCCCTGCTCAGTGGGGAGTCTGCTTCTCCCTGTGCTCCTCCACCCTGCTCATGTCTGCTCTCTCACTCACTCTTTCGCAAACAAATATTTTAAAATAAAATAAAAACAGAAAAATATTAAGAGACATACTGCAGTGGGTGGCACAACTAAAGACAAAAACCAATAACATAAAAACCAGAAGGGAGGGGCGCCTGGGTGGCTCAGTGGGTTAAGCCTCTGCCTTCGGCTCAGGTCATGATCTCAGGGTCCTGGGATGGAGCCCCACATCGGGCTCTCTGCTCAGCAGGTGGCCTGCTTCCTCTTCCCCCTCTGCCTGCCTCTCTGCCTCCTTGTGATCCGTCTGTCAAATAAATAAATAAATAAAATCTTAAAAAATCTTAAAAAATAAAACAAAAAACAAAAGGAAAGGAAAGGCCGGTATAAACACAGAGGAAGGAACTCTGGAAGTCTCCAATGACCACAAAACGAATAAGTCAACCAGGCAGTGTTGTGACAGGATGTGTTGAGAAGATGCATAACACAAAAGGGTAGAGAGAAATCGTTCCTTTATACAGTATGTCAGTGAGACTCCTAATAGAAAGTGGACATCTCTTTTGGTGCCATACTTCAAGAAGGGGAGAAATCAGAAAGGGTTTGAACAAGAGAAATGAACAGACCCAAACAACAGGAAGCAGTACTTGTTGGAAAAAGAACTTGTAGCTAAGACAGTGAAGATTGATTTAATTATGGCCCTTGGAGAGGAAGACCACTGGAAGCCTCTTCCCCAAATCCTACAGGCTTTGGCTCTTTCTAGGCAAATATTCCTCAGTCAAATATCACTTTCTTTGAGGCTTTATACTAAGTAGACTTCTTAGTTTCTAGCACATTGCTCTTTTTATCCCTTCATAGCACATAATAATCTGAAGTTCTCACTATTCTAGTGAATATATGGCCCCTCTTGTCCCATTAGGATGTAAGCTGTTTGAGAGCAAAATCCTTGAACACTGCTTTATGTCTAGTACATACTTTTTATGCCTGGTATATATCTGGGAAATAGTATTTTACAAATATTTGTACCATCTATATATGTGATCTTCAGCAACAAGGAAAGTAAAATTTCAAATCAGAGATAGCACATAGCAGTAAAACACCAGAGGAATTACTTAATAGTCGAAGTAAAGACCCACACACTGCTGAAGTATATGCTGGGCCTTTAAGAACAGTCACTCATCTGGCTTAGGTACTTTACACACTCAGAGACCTTAAGGCTAAATAATTTCTAGTGGTTACTTCCAACTCTATGATTCAATACTTTACAGCATAAAGTCTTACAAGAAATAAACAAATAATCACTGAGTCTTTACCATGTACCAAACAGTGTTCTAAGGCTTTACACAAACCAAATCATTTAGTCCTCATACTTCTGCAATAAATCCTTTTCTTTATAAAATGGGGGCTCTTTAGCTTAAAGATATTAAATAATTTCCCTGCAGTTACTCAACCAACTTGTATGTGGTGGAGCTATATTTAAAACTAGACAATTACACAACTTACACCATTCATTTAAAGTTGAAATAAAAAAAAAATAAAGTTGAAATAAACTTTAAAAAGCTAAAATATATTAAACAGAAAACAACTGCTTGGTAAGTTATGGCATAGAAGTTAGGTGAAACATGGATTTTCTCCTCTCTGGTTTCATAGGCTTGCTATGAGGAACCTTTCAAATTCTGTCTTGCTGTAATGTTTCAACACATCGTGGGGTTATTCATAATATACTATTTTTACCTTTGTAATGATGCCTTTATTCAAAAAATATATATTCATAGTGAACCATTCTTGTCAAACTAAAGAAACAATATAATGAACCTCCATGTCCTGACATATCTTAAATAATTATCAACATGTGGCCAATCTTGTTTCATGTATACTGAAAATACAAGTACCAAATACTTCAAAGGAAATCCTGATGTTTTTAATCGCAGCCTTTTTCTATCTCTAAAAAGATTTCATTAAGTCTGAAATGCATCTAATTCCCTTCTTTCAAGTAGAATTGCTAGCAATAGAAGGAACAATCCTTAGAGAGGATTTCCATTATCAAAAGGAAAACCAAAGGACAGTGCCAAAAATAAATTTCTCAAAATTACTAAACTTTAAGTGATGTGCATTTAGAAATGTGATAATACCTTAGGTACTACATTATAGCAGAAACTAATTTTAAATTAGATAATATTTTATAAGTTTGAAGAAAAAAAATAACTAGGGATTTTGTGCCTATCATGCTGATAAATATTATTTCTAAATACTATGAGACCAACAAACACAGAAGTAGAAACAATTAAATAGTAACATATACCTGTTTGTCTCCCAGATCAGGGTCCCCTTTACTAGAGTCAGAGCTGACATCGTCTTCGTCAGAACTATTGATGTCTTCTTCCTCATCCGAAGGAAGTTCACCAAGACCAAGATCAAGATCGTTGTGTCCCTCCTGGGATGCTCCAGAACTGCTTCAGTAGAGAATATCGCCTTAGTCACATTTAATAACAAGGAATACTCTCCAAAACCCACATAAGATCAACCGTCTTATTCCTATGATGTAAGCTAGGTATACCTAAGGGATGTGAACACCAGGATGGAAATAGCCAGACCAACCAAACTTCCCCTTCTCCTTTGCTATCTCAGCTGTCAAAAACCCAACTTCATTTTCACAGCTGCCCTAATCCTATGCTTCTCTATCTTCTTCCTTGAAAAGATCAGATCTCTAGTCCTATGAACCAAGAAGCCTCGGAAGGATGTAACCTATGTTACCACAAACTGGCACTCACTAGCTACGCAGGAACATTCGAAGAGGTGGTGTTGCCCTGGGTCTGTTTTACTTTTTTTTGAAAGCAACTAACAAATCTGCCAGAATTGGGAGGTAATGAATGATGCATGGGCTACTGTGAACATGTGCCCAGCCTCCTTGATTACCCCCAGTTCCTTTTATAAAAGTAACCACATCATAAGACAAGGGAAGGGATGAGGATGTTAAAAATTCTTGGGCTCTGATCCAGACCTGCTGAATCAGAAACTCTAGGGGTGCAGGGCCCCTAGGGGATACATGTTGGAAGTCTGAAAATGACTGTACTAGGCCATTTACCACCTCCGCCTCTCCAGCCTGGCGTCATCAACATTTTCCACTTTGTACTGAGACAAATCTCTTCAATCTAAGAGCCATTGTTGCAATCCAGTCTTGGGGGCGGGGGGGATTTCCATAGCAGAGTTCCCCAGGAAGACGGGAGAAATAATTCTAACTTTGGTTGTAAAGACTCGGGAACAAATTATCTGTAGCAACTGTTTTCCTGTCTGCAGTTTACAAGAATACATGCAGAACATTAGAGTCAGTAAAAGAATCAGAGAAAATCGTCAGGAGGAAACACTGAGAATAAAGAGACAGTTGCACTTCACCCTGGCAGGTCTCTTTATGGGTCAAGGCCAGGTCACTCAACTGCCATGGCTTCTACATGTTATGAAAATTCCTAACAGGAATCTTAAAAGCTAAAGATGAATTCTCTGCCAGTTCCTGATTACACATTGTAGGATACAGACAGCCTCAGATGCCATTCCTGGAACTCAACTGTTAGAGAAACCAGTTGGATGAAGGCAGAATGCCAAAAGGAACACCTCCCTCTGCCAAAGACAGGGGTTCCTTACTATTCAGGAGCTGGAGGGCCTTAGGGAATCATATCACAGCCTCAAGTAGGTGGGTGCGCACCTGATCATAGCTCCATGACATGGAGGAGACTCACACCCTAGGGTGGAGTTGGGGGTGGAGAGCGGAAGCTTCCCAGTCAGATCATCGGCAAAACTCACTGCCTCTGGGTGCAGGGACAGGAGTCCAACTCATTTGGGTAATTAGTTGGTTTAAATTAGCTGGAGTAGGGCGCCTGGGTGGCTCAGTGGTTTAAGCCGCTGCCTTCCGCTCGGGTCATGATCTCAGGGTCCTGGGATCGAGTCCCGCATCGGGCTCTCTGCTCAGCAGGGAGCCTGCTTCCCTCTCTCTCTCTCTCTCTCTCTGCCTGCCTCTCCGTCTACTTGTGATTTCTCTCTGTCAAATAAATAAATAAAATCTTTTAAAAAAAAATTAGCTGGAGTAAATAAAGTTAACAGGATAGAGAGACTATAGGATACATCCATTTAAGTAAAGCAAAACCTACCTCAACTTGTTTTTATCATTAATTCTTTGACTCTTTACATCCTCTAAAACCCTGTTACTCAAAACATGTTCAATCTATGAGTAGCTTCAGTATCACCAGAAGCTTTTTAGAAATACAGAACTTTAGGCCTCACCCTGAGGCACTGAATCACAATCCGGTTGTAACAAAAGCCCAGTAATCTGTTTTTTTTCAAATCAGTGCACTCTTTTAGACTCAACAATATAAAAATTTTGGATAATCAGTAACAGCTTGTAGCACCTGTGAGGAAATTAGGTTTATTCTGTCTGAAGAGAGAGCTGAGAGGTGTTTCTTGGTTCAACATCTGGAAAGCCATTATTGATGAGATAATAAGTAGCTAGTTGCCAAACCATTAGGTATATAAATACTTACAAAAGTTAACGTTTCAGAACAAGAAAAAAAAAAAAAAGCTTTAAATATTAAAAGGATATGGATCAAAACATAACCGCCACAAAATATTGGGAGGGTTTTTTTTTTAAGACTTTATTTATTTATTTGTCAGAGAGAAAGAAAGAGCACAAGCAGGAGCGTGGAAGGCAGAGGGAGAAGCAGGCTCCCCACTGTGCAAGGAGCCTGAGGAGAGACTCAGTCCCAGGACTCTGGGATAATAACTTGAGCAGAAGGCAGACGCTTAACAGACTGAGTCACCTAGTTGTCCCATGTTGGGCGAGTTTAGTTCTGAAAATTGCTTTCCTACAGAAAACCTTCCCAGCTTATCTCACATTAGCTTACCTGTCTTCTGAATCCCACACCATCTCCTTCCAATGTACCTGTTGATAAATTTGTTTCCCTAGCTAAAACGTAAACTCCTAAGAACAAGTAAAGGGTCTTTTTTAGTTGAATACCCTGTTAAGTTGATACTTAACAGGCCCTCAGTAAATTTTTACTGAATAAACAAAATTTATATTGGAAAGCAAAGGGTGTTAAATTTCAGAAGTTCAGATGGTATTTATGGCAGTAGTGATCACAAAGAAAGGTTTGGAGGGGTAACACTGAGATAGTGTGTGGTTTAAAGAAAGGCCAACCTAGGCATTATAATCAGTGGTGTGGAAATGGATATCTGTATTCAGAAAACAAAAAACATTTTGGCTGTAGTAGAGGTCTCCTATACATAATTAATGGAAAAAAAGAGCTTGGAGAGGATGTCAGTTGCCAACCTGCCAAAGGACATAAATAATAGATGAGTCCATACTCATCTTGCAAGCCTTTAACAAGAAGACTCAAATCTTCCAGTAGACCTCAAAGATTCCCTTAATAGAACTCCAAGTCGAATGTCATTACCATACTTCTCTCTTGATAGTGCCAAAGAGGCGGAGAATAACACCTCTTCCATCAATCCAGCCTAGTAGGCACAGCCTCTGCCCCACTCCCCTGACCCAACAAGGGAAAAGGACAGCCCTGCTAATTAGCATCAGTGAGATCCTCTTGATGATCTCAAAAGATTCAACTGAAGTGAAAGGTGCTCCCCATACATCTGGATGGTAAACAGGAGAGACCATTTACGATTTCTGAAGCTTAGAAGGGAGGAAAGTGAGCAAAGTAAGGTTTTAGGAAGACTAATCCTATAACCCAATGCTAGTGAACTAACTGGGGGCTGAATGGAGGCAGGCACAAAGGCAGAAGTGGATGGGGATCTAAGAAGTAATTTCAACAGTGCAGAAATGAGGTTGGCTACATGAGGAATTAAGAGGAAGGGTTGGATATAAGAGGTTAAAAAAAAATCATCAGGGTAAAGAGGTGGGGAAAAACCTGTCTTCTTTCAAGATTTCATGAACAGTCATCAGCAAAATAAGGGGGATATTAATTGAAATAGAAATATCTTAACAAGGGATATGATTTTAAGGAAAGATAATGGGTTCAGGAGCAAAATCAGGAAAGATGGCATTTAGTAACCACATTTATATGTTCAGCTCTATGTGATCCAACAGAGAAAAATTGTTAATCTCTTTTCTCATGTAATCCTTAACAACTTTCAAATCTATAGATCTCTGATAATGAAATATGGATTCCTTACTGATGCTAGTCATGTTGGGGGCTCCTGTATTCTTTACATTTCCTTCCCCCTGTCTGGAAGATAATGTCCTAGCACTGTAGGCTTTCTGGGTTAAAGGAACAGGACATAGTGTTTCCTCTATACTTTCCTGCCTGCTGATTTCATAACTTGATAATCGAAGTAAAAGGAAAGTAAGCTGCAGCCACAACCAGGACAGAGTCAGGACTGGGCTCTACCTCCCCAGGCCATCCTTTCCAAGGATGATTTGTTTCTGAATGGAGTAAGGACAGAGAAAATAATGCCAGAAGTAAATGCCCACAGGTTAGACAGCTGTTCTTCAGTTCCACAGTCAAGCATCAACACATTTAGACTGATTATTTCACTTTTTAAAAAATCAATTATTTTTTATGTTTTTGCGATAAGGACAGTATTCCCTCCACTGGAAGTACATCAAATTTCTCTTTCATGTTAAGATGTTACATGAAGGAGGATTCCTTTTTTAGAAGAAATCTAAGAAGAAATTTAAATTAGTAATTAAAAATACTTATTTAATCCATCTCCCCTAAGAGTCTTCAGGAAAGTGAAATCTGTACAGCACTGAGCCAGACATCACCACCAAAACATTCTTGTGAGCCTCCAGTAAACTGAAAATTCCAGCAAAGGGAGGGGAAGGAGGACAAGGATAGCAGAGGAAGGAAAAGGAGAAGTAGAGCTAACTGAAAAACACTTTGAAAGCACAGAATCCTGTCCCCTGTTGTTGATGAATCCAGTTACCTTTTTCCTCTCGTCTGCCATTTTATTCTGAGCCCCTTAAACAATGAATGTTCCATGTAATTCCTTCCAAACTTGGAAGAAAAAAGTTTATTCCAATATCCTCAGCTTCAAAGTTTCTTTCTCCTTTTCAAGTCACAACATGTAAATCTGAACACTTCTGTGATCTTTTCTCTTCCTCTTCCTTTTTACTCCTGGACCAAACTGAACAGAACCTGCTAGTCCGCAGGATGTTGTTATAATTCTTTTACAAATGGTGTCTCATTATGACTTGGTGATTATGCATTTCCTTTGGCTGCTTTCATATTTATTGCAGAATGAATGGGAAAAACTACTGGTAAGCACTTAAGGATGAATATTACATAGAAAAATAAGAAAAAAAAAAGCTTTCATAAGTTAGATATTATTATATGCCAACTACAGGCTATTGGTTCACAATTTTCATCAAAAAAGTGTTTCTATTTAGTTTCACCAGAGTATGTTTTACTCAGGTACTTCAGCTCCTTTACTGAATTTTAGATTCCAGTGTCAGGATGAAAACCATGAATCAAATCCAAAAAAAATGATTTGAAAACCACTTTTATTCTTGTTTTCAGGCCTTCTTTTCAATTATATGGGGCTTACAGAATTTTCTCCATTTTCCACTCTTATCTGAGTGCTACATGGGAACAACCCCTAAAATGAGTTATTTCTCTACTGCTTTTAGGAAACCCAGCACAACTGTGAAGTAAGTATACGTTGCCATTTTCATTCTCAAATAAAGCAAGTCATGTACTCGTGGCATGTTTTTAGGTTTTCCAAACATGGGGTCTTGAGCAATTATTTTAAGTACCTGCAGAGCTAGAGGATCAGGGTGATAGAACATAAAAGCCAAAAGAGTGTGAAGCAAACTTATCTGACCTGAACAAAAATCAGGTTCTTCAAGTGTGACCCCTCTACCTCATCTGATAGATCTTCTATATTACTGACTGCTTTAATAAGGTGTAAAGCTGTGGACGGAAAATGTTCATATTACACTATAATAGAGGAAATCCTTCCCCTTAAAGAAAGGTATATACATTAGTTTTTTAAATATACAGTAGTTTTTAATCTTCTGAGAAACCATTAAGACAAACTTTATTTTAATTTTAAAAATTAATAATTTTATTATCTGGGCTTTAGTAAAAAAAGAATAATTTCACATATGTATATAACATATTCACTTCTTTCAGTTAAATATTTTGATTAATATCACATAGAGTAGGAATAAACAAAAACACTACAATGAGGGAATGCACAGCAGGAGTCTGTTACCACAAAAAGGAAAGGAAGTGGAAAGAAACTTGCAGCATAAAATGCACACAATTAGCATTTTTCTCTTTGGTTCATGGATTTTAGAGGTGTTAACAACTAAGTCTTTTAAACTAGCAAACTGGGTTTCTACAGCTTGAAAACGAAGTGGGCGTGTTTTTCAAGTCCATCACCGAAGCCTAGTATTCCCTCCTGACAGGGTCCCCCAGAAGGAGCTTTTATTAGTCCTCTGGTTTACATTCCAGGGAAACTGGGTATTTTCTGTGGTTCCTTTTTCTGAAGCCACTCCTTTCTGTGGTAGCAAATTCTTGCTGGTTTTCAAGATTGCCTTTATTTGACCCCTTTAACTACTTTTTAGGTGGGAAAGGTACACAGACTACGCCTTTTCCTTAAGGCCGGTAGGGGATTGTTCAGGAAAATCATCAGTACGCCTCTAGAGAATAGATAGGGAGGAATGACCTTCTGGCCAGCCAGCTGATGACTTTAAAAAAGGAAAAAGAGGGGTACCTGGGTGTCTCAGTCGGTTGGGCATTGGACTCTTGATTTCAGGGTCCTAGGAAAGAGCCTAGGAAAGAGCCCCACACGCGGGGCTCTGTGCTCAGCAGGAAGTCTGCTTGGGATTCTCTCTCTCCCTCTCCCTATGCTCCTCCTCCTGCTCTTTCTGTTTCTCTTTCTCAAATAAATAAATAAATCTTTTAAAAAACAAAAATAAAAAGAGAAAAAGAGTCTGTAAAGGGATTATTCAACATTTTGCAGGGGCCACTGAGTAATAAACACACAACCTATTGCCTATGCCACAGTGAACAGTACCATACTATCAGGCATCTCCCACAGCATTCTGAGCTGTGGGAAAACTTCTTGCCTCTAAATAGGCCTCCAGGGTTCCTGGTGCAATCCTAGTGACACAGGAGGAGCCTAAGTCTGATCACAATCCAGTACGCACTCTTGTCTCTCCAGCTTAGCTGGAAGGCATCTGATCAGGTATGAGCTGCAGCATGAGCCGCTCCTAGCTAGAGAGGAATAGATTGCTATTTAAAAAAATGCCTCCTGTGTTGGTGAATAAAGTTGGAGTGTGGACAAAAAAATAAAAAAAATTAAAAAAAAAAAAAATGCCTCCTGTGGCACCTGGGTGGCTCAGTAGGTTAAGCCTCTGCCTTCGCTCAGGTCATGATCTCAGGGTCCTGGGATCAAACCCCACATGGGGCTCTCTGCTCAGCGGGGAGCCTGCTTCCCCCCTCTCTTGGCCTGCCTTTCTGCCTACTTGTGGTCTCTCTCTCTCTGTGTCAAATAAATAAATAAATCTTTAAAAAAAAAAAAAAAAAAGCCTCCTGAAACAAGCACTAGCTAAAATAAATACCAAACATTTAATTACCAGCAGTTTTGTTTTCTTAAAATTTGGAAGGGTTTGAGAATGATTCCTTAAAATATTCTTCAAGAAATGTGCACTGAAATCATTTTCTTAATACAAACAGAAAAGCATTCTCTTGAGCTTGGAACTGCCTCCAAATAAAATACAGCACATTTCCAATACAGTTTTGTCATTGTAGTGAAGATGATGTTTATTTGTGGAAAAATGAAAAAATTTTAAGTTAGAGTTGACCCACCATCCTTTCTTCCCTCCACCTCCTCACTGTATAATATATAACTCTTGAGTAAAGGACACTAGAAATAATGAGGAGGGGATGGCTACATGACAGTGCTTCATGTTTAGACCCACATACGCACACGTGCACACATACACACGCACAAATGCTGCATATTTACAAATACATTTATACATATATTGTCATATATATACTCTATACTATTTAAAATACATAAAACTGCTATGCCATTTATTTCAATAAATATCGAGGGCTTATCATATATCATATTATTTTAGGGGCTGGATGAAGATAATCTATAGAATTAGTTAATGTTCAAACTGTAAATTCTGTTGGTTACTTTTCTTTTTACCTGCTGAGTGAAGCTTTCCTAAAACAGATAAAGGCAGGGGGAATTGGGATAATCACCATAACTAACATATAGGCATAATTAGCATATAAATATTTATTTGACACAGAGAAAGATCAAAGTAGGCAGAAAGGCACACAGAGGGAGAAGGGGAAGCAGGCTCCCTGCTGAGGAGAGAGCCCAATGCAGAGCTCCATCCCAGGACCCTGAGACCATGACCTGAGCCAAAGGCAGAGGCTTAACCCACTGAAACTCCCAGACGCCCCAAAAGTTAGGGTGTTTATCAAGTTAGAGAGAAATCTCTCTCTTGGCAGGCAGCCATGGCAGAAAAGGCAAGCATCCATCCACAGTGGGAACTGGGGATCCAAACCCAAGCCCTCTCCTTGGCCTTGCCTGGTTCTAACACTATAGTACGGAACCCAGTTGGAAGCTGCGCCTGGGAAGTAAGACTGATTGATGAGGACATAAACACCTTATCTTATGACTCTCTTCTTAAACAGGGTGACCGTGTATTTTTGTGTCAATTATACATGCCACGTTGCTTCCACTAATTTCATCATAACTCGAGCAGCCACTGACAAGGTGGAGAGATCTTTGGAAAATGTGATCATTCCCTCTGCCCATGCTATGCTCTTGACTATGAATTGGCTCAGTCGGTAAAACTGACTATGGTATGATGAAACTACTATGGTATGATACCTATTGGGTTCTGCCTTAACATCAATGGAAAACCAAGAGGATGTCAAATGGCCTAACTACAAGTTACCCTTCCTACTCTGTTGTTCCTCAGACAGGGCGCCCTAGCCAAACGATCTTGTCTATCACAGGGACAGTTTCGGCTACACCTGAGTAGAGGACTTCAGCCCCTTGACACGTGCAGTTATTCAAACCAGCCAATCACATTGTCCCATGGGAACCAAAGGTCACCCCACTCCCTTGTTACTGCAGGGTCTGCCTTCCACGGCACAGCCCCTGGTGACTCACTTTGTTCCCAAGTGCATTCTTGGTGTGGCCCTGTGTGGCATGCTATGTCCTCCTCCTCTAGGCTATATATGTGACCAACAAACTGCCATGAATCTTATCTGTCTGATGTCATGCGTCTGGCAATCCTCATAACCCATGGTCAGGAATCCCTTCCTCACTGACAGGGTGGATAGGAAACAATCAAAACATCATTAATTTAATTATATTATGAATAAATAAAATATTAAGTTATATATTTATTTTAAAATTATAAACAAACTATAAGTTAATTATTAATTTAATTAATTGCTAATTTAAAATACTTAAAACCACAAAAGATGGTGCTATTTTCTGGGATCTTTAAGTACAAAGCAGGTGTACTGACAGTTTCTAATAGAATTATTCTGATAAATCCCCTTGAAGGGATATCAAGTTAGCTTCCTGTATACCTATTATATTTTGCATATACTTCCAAAGTTCGCCATGATAAACTTAAGCAATTTTCAAGTTAGAGGTATTAATGTTATGTGTTACAGAAATACAACATATTACTTGTTACAGAATATTCAATATTATCTTAAATATATACCCCACTATAATAAAGTAGTAGGGAATCACAAGGAAACCAGCAATTAAACAAAAAAGACATTTGCTTTCCATCTAAGATCTTATTTTAGCCAAGCCTACTTGAGTGTTCCCATTTTCTAACAGGAACTACAACCTTTAATTGGGATTTCCCACTGCAGTGGGGAGGATAGGAGCCCATAAGCAGCCAAGATGGGGAGGTTAGATTGTCACTCTTATACGTCAGTTTACTTCATTATTTAAAACTATACATGAACAATTCTACTTATAATCCCAGAGAGCCATGAAGAACCCATTCTTTCTCAGAGCACACTGGAGACACAGGTCTCTTTTTTCCAAGACTGAGAGGCTGGCGAGGGCATCAGGAAGGACATGGACTTTCTTCCTCCACTCTTATTCCCATGCATCACTATAGCTTTTCACTAGTTACATGATTAACGAGCTCCCTGTTTAATTTTAGCTTTCTTGACTGGGAAACCTGGGAAACACCTTAACATTTCTAACCTGAATAGCATCTTTGAAAACTAGAGCCAGAACAAATGGAAGAGAAGGAAAAACAAATGTGTTTAAGAAGTGAGATACAGGGATTCCCTTTAGAAAGGGTCAGAAGCATTTCATTACAGTTTCATACATTTCTAGAGCAGAGAGAAGGCACTAGCAAAGAGAAAAAAAAACACCTAAACCCAAGACAGACTTGCATTTGAATCTAGGCTCTACTGCTTACCTGCTGTGTGCAGATGGCTGGCTCTTTAGCCTCTTCCCTAAACTATAAAATTGAGATAATGCCACTGGCTATGAAGAGTAAATGACATAATGTGCACATGTCTAGTACATGCAATGGACAGGAAATAAAGACAAATTTTTAAAAGCAGACATGAGAAGGAGGAGAACAAACTGGTCCATTACGTAAGTGGAATTAATGATAAGAGGAACTGGAAGGTTTTGTTCTTGTTCACCCCTGGTTACCACAGTATTTAGTACAATACCTGATCTATTTCCTACATGAATGAATTGATAAATTAGTGACCTTGGGGTGCTTGGGTGGCTCAGTGGATTAAGCCTCTGCTTTCAGCTCCAGGTCATGATCTCAGGGTCCTGGGATTAAGCTCCGCATCAGGCTCTCCGCTCAGCAGAGAGTCTGCTTCCCCCCAGCCACCCCCTGCCCTCTCTCTGCCTACCTATTTGTGGTCATTCTCTCTCTCTGTGAAATAAATAAATAAAATCTTTAAAAAAAAAAAAAGAAAGAAAGAAAAGAAAAAGAAAAAATAAATTAGTGACCTTTATCTTTATATCTCACAAAAACAGCACAGGATGAGTAGACAAGTCCAATCTGCTGCTTCTTTTTGTAAGGCCCATAAGCCAAGAATAGTAGAAAAAAATCAAGAGAAATATTTTGTGATGTGTGGAAATTACATAAAACTCAAATTTCAGTGTCTACAAATAAAGTTTTATTAGAACATAGCCAAACACATTTGTTTTTGGACTTTCTATGGCTGCTTTCATGCTATATCCACAGAAGTGAAGAGCTGCAACAGAGATCACATGGCCTGTAAAGTCTAAAATATTTACCATCTGACCCTTTAGCAAAAAAGTTTACCGACCCTTGCTTTAGTAGCTTACCTGGAAAAAGCAGTATATCTGCTTTGGAGCAAAAAGCTGCCTGTTTTCATCTTTGCTTTGTCACTTACTATCTAAGCAAAACTGGGTAATAAGCTCTTAACCTCAATTTGCCTCAGTTTCCTCATCCATAAAATAGGGATAATAACAGTGTCTATCTGAAAGGGATTTATGAGGATTCAATGAATTTATAATGAATAATGTACTAACAACAATGCCTCATACATAGGAAGCTTATTTGCTTGTATGCATGCTCTCTCTCCTCACACATTTAGAGTGCCACCTGTAATATTAAAAAAAAATAATAAATTATCATTCTAGATACTTAAAAGTCTAGACTTGTATAAAAACTGACTTCAGAAAGAAGCTTCTGCATTATCAGTCATGTGAAACAGCTCATCGTCAGTGTACGCAGCTGAGTAACGAACTCCTGGGATGAGATCATCTGAGCCAAGCTTTCACAGCAGGTCTTTCAGTGCTGCTTTCTGGGAGTTTGTACTTGTTCAGTACTATCCTGAAGCTCAGAATAACCAAGTTTTACCTACATCATCATACTGTCTCCTATTTCCAAAACAATTTCAGTTACCACCTAATTTAGAGGTGTCCCATTAGATCTCAAGACACTTTTTCTTTTCTTTAGAAGATTTTATTTATTGGGGCACCTGGGTGGCTCAGTGGGTTGAGTCTCTGCCTTTCGCTCAGGTCATGATCTCAGGGTCCTGGGATCGAGCCCTGCATCGGGCTCTCTGCTTGGCAGGGATTCTGCTTCCCCGCTCTCTCTGCCAGCCTCTCTCCCTACTTGGGATCTCTGCCTCTCTCTCTGTCAAATAAATAAATAAAATATTTTTTTAAAAAAGAAGAAGAAGATTTTATTTATTTATTTGACAGACAGAGATCACAAGTAGGCAGAGAGGCAGGCAGAGAGAGAGAGGAGGAAACAGGCACCCTGCTGAGCAGAGCGCCTGATGTAGGGCTCGATCCCAGGACCCTGAGACCATGACAGGAGCCGAAGGCAGAGGCTTAATCACTGAGCCACCCAGACACCCTTCCAGATACTTTTAAAAGCACCTTTCTAAACACTAGCTTTATCCCTCTTTGGTAAAAAAGAACAACAAAGACTAAAAAGATCTCTGAAAGATATAAAAAGCATGAGTCATGCAATGAAGTTGCTAATTCTTTTGGTAATAGAAACTTTACTTTGCAATGTAAAGCAAGGTATTTCTTTCTTTCTTTCTTTCTTTCTTTTTTTTTTTTTAAGATTTTATTTAGGGGCGCCTGGGTGGCTCAATGGGTTAAGCCTCTGCCTTTGACTCAGGTCATGGTCTCAGGGCCGTGGGATCAAGCCCCGCATCCAGCTCTGGCTCAGCGGAGAGCCTGCTTCCCACCCCCACCCCACCCTGCCTGCCTCTCTGCCTACTTGTGATCTCTATCACATAAATAAAAATCTTTAAAAAAAAAAAAAAAAGATGTTATTTATTTGAGAGAAAGAGAGAGAGCATGAGCTGGGGAAGGAGCAGAGAAAAGGAGATGGAGAAACTGACACCCCACTGAGCAGGGAGCCCAGCAGGGGCCCAAACCCAGGACCCAGAGATCAAGACCTGAGCTGAAGGCAGACCCTTAACTGACAGAGCTGCCCAGGCACCCCACCTGTATTTCTCTTCTAATTTCAGATTTTCATCCTAAAGTAGAAAGAGTCTAGTAGACAGTACTTCAAAACCCTGATCCCCTACTTTGAGCCACCAGCTAAAGGCACCAGAAAAGGAGCAGAAGTAAGGAGAAGTTAAGATGCTAGAAAACAGTAAGAAAAGAGGGAAAGAGGAAAGAGATAAGGAGCAGGTAGAAAGACAAAGCATGCTAAACTCCTCCATCTGTAACGCGTGTCCACATTACCCTAGCCCTTCACTTAGCTCCTGCTGAGTCAGGTTCTGTGTTAGGCACTGAGGTGAAACAAGGAAGACTTCCTGCCTCAAAGGAAACAGTGCGGACAGCCTCTGCCTTTCTCAAGTACCTCCAAGAAAGGCCTCCTGTGAACACAGATTAACTACCCCTAAACTTTCCACTTATTCTAAAACTTTCCATTATTGAAAAAGCAAGCAAACAAACAAAACCCCCAGAAAACCTTTTCTCTAAACTGGAATGGAGGGGGGATAATGACAGGGAAAGGAAGAAGCATTTTATTTTTCACTGTTTGCACATTTAACTTCGAAAGAAAAAAAAAAAGGATTCTATATAACTTTTATTAAAAAATTAAAATACAAAGAATTGAAAATCCCCATTCTCCCTCCCCCTAAATTTAGTAATCTCAGTTCTTCCAAGCATCCCTCATAAACAGTACATATACATATATATATATATATATATATATATATATATATATATTTAATTATTTATTTTTTAATACTTAAGAAGAAAAGAGCAGGGGCACCTGGATGACTAAGTCGCTACGTGGTTGCCTTCAGCTCAAGTCATGACCCCAGGATCCTGGGATCGAGCCCCACATCGGGCTCCCTGCTCAGCAGGGAGACTGCTTCTCCCTCTCCTATTCCCCCACTGTGTTCCATCTCTCTCTCTCTCTCTGTGTCAAATAAATAAATAAATAAAATCTTAATAGAAGAAGAAAAGGAGAAGGAGGATGAAGAGAAGAGAAGAGGAGGAAAAGATCAAAGGTAAAGGGGAGGTTGGACTGGAGACAGCCATCCTGTCTAAGCCTCCCACAAAATGCAAAAAAACAGATCATGTTGACATGTGGATTATGGCAACAATTTTCAGTATACTTCCTGTAGAAGCTACTGTAAACTTCAACACCTCTACTCACAGTCACTGATTTTAACATAATGGAATCCACCTACCCACAGGGCATTAGCAGAAAGGCCAGAAGAAGTATTTACTGAAGCCAAGATTTCAATGAGCAGGCGGAAAAGACACTAATCTGTACAGTGCAGAAGAGCAATTGAAAATACGCAAATACATTGTTCCTTAACAGTGGGAAGGGCTCAATAAAAATTAAAGATGCTTAGAATTACTACTGTGGAGAATCAATCTAATAAGGCTACATTCAACGAAATGGCTAAGATCTACATTTTAGCCCACTATACAAAAGTGTCAACAATCAACAGGTAATCAGGTAACCACTGGATATAAAAATATATCTGAACTACTTAATGCCCATCATCCAATTAAGTAGGGCACATGATGTCATGGGCACTGGGTGTTATACACAGCAGATAAATTACTGAACACAACATCTGAAACTAATGATATACTATAGTTTGGCTAATTGAATTTAAATACAAAATTCTAAAAAAGAATTAAAAAAATATAAATATATACCTAAACTAATTTTACTATCAAAAAAGCTCCTGAACCTATTAAAGCTAATATATTTGCTTATTTTCACAGTGTTTAAATTTTGCTCTATAAAGAGTTCATATAGTTTGATGAGACCAAAACCCATTTCTTTAACGGTCAAGAAAACTTTTACCTTTCAGATCTTTATTTTATATTCTTCGCTAAAGCCTTAGTACCAATTCTCATTTTAAAAGTTCCTTTTAGGGGTGCCTGGGTGGTTGAGTCGTTAACGGGCTGCCTTCAGCTCAAGTCATGATCCCAGGGTCCTGGGGTCAAGCCCTATGTTGGGCTCCTTGCACTGAGGGAAGCCTGCTTCTGCTTCTTCTCTCACTCCCCCAGCTTGTGTTCCCTCTGTCGCTGTCTTTGTCAAATAAATAAATAAAATCTTAAAAAAAAAGTCCCTTTTATCCTTCCCCACCTGTGGTACTCAGCAGACAACTGATATGCCGTAAGAACCTGTTACCTAGAAATAGTATTTGATACACTAAGTGGAAATATGTAATCTATTAAGCAGCTTTCACAGGTAAAATATAGAATATGCATATTCTTGTGCATATTCTATATTTTACCTGTCTTCTTAACTTGTTCTTCTTAGAACATGGGATTTTATCTGTTATATAGTGAGAAAACTAAAAGACAAGGGTAAGAAGTTTTCTTAAGTTAACATTTTTCTAGATGATTTTATAACTTTTTTAGGCAAGACTCATATATTTTTCCCATCTGGATATCCAACTACTCCAGACTGCTGTTCATAATACACTTTATTTGCAAACAACAAAGAGTCTAAAATAATAATTCACCCCATAAGAGAAAGCACATTTTCTGTAGCTGTATCATTCCAATTGTTTCCCCATATATATAAAAATTGCACAAGGCCTTTACCAGGACTTTGGGGCATCTTAGTAAATTTTGGCTAACTCCAAGGGTACCTACAAACTGCTAGGATTTTTTTTTTTTTTAAACTTTCAGTTTTCTCACTACATGTCAGGCATAAAAGACAGGTCCTTCACTTAAGAAAAGTTTCATAAAAATTTTTATTTTTTTTTAGTCATTGTCTGCATTTTCTGAATAGTACATCAAGATAGGCACCTTAAGATCTGTACAACTTTAAGAAACTGTCAAAAATGGCTTTTGATTGGCATGGGAATTTTAGACCCATGGCTCTTTCTGCAGTTTTGCTAAGATGACCAATGGAAAGAGTGGAATGGAATGTTGATTGCTTAACAATTCTATACCATGGAGGGACGCTCACTGTCTAATAAAGATACTCATGTGAGGTCTTTTAGCTCAATTTCTCTTCTCTAAGGGAGCTCTGTTTTAACAAATAGCAGTAATTCTCCAAGTCGGTGTAATTGCTTTCCAAAATTAACAGATGTTTCCTGTGCATTCTGAAAGCCTGGTCAGTGGGACACTGGTTTATTCAAAATGCAGCTGGAGTCTGACCTCACACAAGTAAAAGCAACATAGAACCCGACAACTATTTACTCAGATGTGTCCACCTATTTCATGTCAGGTATCTGCTGAGGCCAGGGACACAAAGATGCTTATACTCTCTTATAATATTTATTCTTATATTTCTTTTATCTTGTGTTTCTTTTTTTGAAGGGAGTCATAGGATGAAGCTAACGGACTGCTATGAAAAAACGATGAGGCAGTGCTGTACAAAAGCAGACCAAGAAAAGAAGTGGGCTGTATTGCTTGGTATATAATCAATACAATAGAGGGTAGCTATTACTTTTGTAACACCAATAAACAGGATATGCTGGGCAGTATGCTGTGGGAGTGGCAACACAAGTATTCACAAATTCACTTCCTTATTCAGTCTTTCAATATATATTTACTATGTGCCTACTGTGTGCCAGGCACTGTTCTAGGCACTGGGGAGAAAGCCATGTAGCAGAATTGAATGCTTCTCATTCATACAGGTTGTATTTTAGTAAGAGAGACAGATGGGCAAATAAATAGATTATATATGGGAACAGAAAGTGTTAGAAAGAACAACAGAACTGGGTAAGTGGGACAGTGGATAGGTGGAGGAGGAAGGATTATTTTCTTAAATTTCCTACACTGGAAGGGAGGATTTTCACAGAAAGTGACATCTGAGTTATGTCTAGAAGGATGACATAATCTGTCTAGGGGGAAGGGTGTGTCAGATAGTAGAATAAAGCTATGAAAGGGAACAAAGTGCTTAGGAATGTTGGTCCGTCTCATACAGGTGGGCAAACTCATGAGATCAGAAAGGCCAACTGGGGCCAGACACAAAGTCTTACACACTAGAGTAAAGAGTTTGAATTTTATTCTCAAGGGAGCAGGGTACCAAATGATGCCAAATTACAAGATAATTCTTTAAAAACAAGAAACCAAAAATTCTCATTAGAAAATGGGCAAATGTACACATGAAAATATATTTAACGTCATCAGCCATCAAGAAAATGCCAAATGCAATGGATGTCACTATACACCTATCAGGATGGCTAAAAAAACGGTAGCAAACACCAAGTGCTGAAGAGGATATGGAGACACCGAACTATTTGTACATGGCTGGTGGGAAAGTAATATGGTACGGCTACTCTGGATAAGTTTGGCAGCATCTCCTAAAACTAAACATGCAATTACCACATAACCCATAATTGTACTTTTGGGTATTTATTCCAGAGAACTGAAAACATATGTTCACACAAAAACCTATACATGAATGTTTATTATAGCTTTATTTGTAAGAGCCAAATTGGATGTCCTTTAACTGGAATATTCCTTGGCAATAAATGGAAAGAACTATAGAGGCAAGCAACAAGTTGGATGAATCTCTAGGAATTACGCTGAAGGAATTATGATCCCATTATATATACATTCTTGAAATGACTAAAAATTTGAAATGGATTATTGGTTGCCAAGGTTTGGGGAGTGAGATGGGTGGGAGGAAGGTATGGTTACAGAGGGATAACAAGGGGGATCTTTGCGATGATGGAATTGTTCAGCATCTTCACTATCATGGTAGATACACAAACCGATGTGATAAAATTATCTAGAACTAAATATATACATACACACTGAGCACAGGGAAATCTAAGTAAGATTAGCAGACTGTATCACTGTTAATATCCTGGTTGTGCTATTTTACTATAGTTTTACAAAATGTTACCATTAGGATAAACTAGGTAAAAGATACTCTTTTTTCTCTGTACTATTTCTTACAACTACACATGAATCCAGTCACATCAGTAACGATTTCAGTTGAAAAAAAAGAGTAAACCAGATTGTAAATCCCTTGTCAATAGGAACTGTACTCAGTTTCTCTGACTTCTTGCCTGATTCCCCTCCCTACCATTTCCAAACGTTGAGAACAGTGAGAGAGAAGGACATAATAATAAGTAATTATTTGGTTTCTGGTTTATCTAAGGGGAATTAAGTTTAATAATTTCTATAAAAATAAAATCTATAGGGGCGCCTGGGTGGCTCAGTGGGTTAAGCCGCTGCCTTCGGCTTGGGTCATGATCTCAGGGTCCCGCGTCGGGCTCTCTGCTCAGCAAGGAGCCTGCTTCCCTCTATCTCTCTCTCTGCCTGCCTCTTCGTCTACTTGTGAACTCTCTCTGTCAAATAAATAAATAAAATCTTTTTTTTTTTTTTTAAAGATTTTATTTATTTATTTGAGAGAGAGAGAGACAGTGAGAGAGAGCACGAGCGAGGAGAAGGTCAGAGAGCGAAGCAGACTCCCCATGGAGCTGGGAGCCCGATGCGGGACTCGATCCCGGGACTCCAGGATCACGCCCTGAGCCGAAGGCAGTCGTCCAACCAACTGAGCCACCCAGGCGTTCCAAATAAATAAAATCTTTAAAAAAATAAAAAATAAATAAAATCTATATTTTATCAAAATTTTCTATATAAATTGTATAAAACTAAATCTAAAATAACAACCATCTCTGAAGAAGTTGATTAGCTTACTGGTAATAAAATCACTTGAAAAAATCCCTGCTAGCAGTTTTAAAATGTCACTGTGTTTACATGGAACCAGACGCCTTTGAAATCAACTGTCATTAGCTGGGAGTCTTTGGGCATCAGAGTCATGGAAAACGGGCAGATTGAGGCCATGAGATTTCAGCAGGCTTCTCTAACAAAAGCCTTCAGAGCAGTAGCACTCCACTATCCCCTTTCTATCCTGTTTTAGCATAAAACAGAGAGGCAGGAAACAAGTGATATACGGGGCAGTGAAACATATGTCTCTACCGTAGACTAAAAATGCAAGCATACAAGGCGCCTGGGAGGGCTCAGTGAGTTAAGCGTCTGCCTTCAGCTCAGGTCATGATCCAGGGTCCTGGGATGGCCCCCAAATCAGGCTCCCTGCTCAGCGGGGAGTCTGATTCTCCCTCTCTCCCTCCCACTGTTCATGCTTTCTTGCGTGCTTTTCTCTTCCTCTCAAATAAATAGGTAAATCTTAAAAAAAAAAATCTTAAAAAAAAAAAAAAAGCAAGCATACACTTACATGCTCTTTGATAATGAAACAACCTCACAATGATGTCCATTGTGTAGCTATTTCTGGATAGATTTTAATTTGGATTCAGAGGAAAAAAATCTACAAATTCATTAGAAGTCGGAATTATAGGATATTTCAAATGAAATACAGTTTGAGTTCTTTCATACACAAGTATCTACCTTTAATACCCAGGCAGAAGTCTTATCAGGTTTGCTTTAGAAAAGCCTGTAATCATCACTGCAATTATTTTATGAAGCAGGGTGTTAAAATACCCAGCAGGTGTACACAGAAGGAATTTAAATATGTTTTCTGCAATATGATTTTCTGCCTTTATTTGCTTGAAATAAGACTAGCCAAATTCAATTGAGCTGAAGTAGGATGACTACAGATGCCAAATTAAAAAGTCACAAAGAGGCATCGTGATCAGTGTTACCTTGGAGGTGGAATCGGCAAGCCTTTTGGTAGACAGGATCAGTGATCAGTTGCCCCAGAAACAATGCAGGCAGAGCTCAGCTAAGAATTTCTCTCAATGTACAAGCCCAACTGAATGTGTTCCCTTGCCCAGTTTCCAGGTCTTGCCCTCTTATAATTCACAAGACTGCAGAAATCCTACCTCTTCCAATATTCAACTAGTGAATCACCTGCTTCTTTGGGGGGAAAAACCTTCCATTCGTTTAAATCTATTTTTTCATTAAGATGGTAAGGATAGGATGTTATCAGAAAAGGTATTTCAGCCTTACAAAATTGTTTACTTTGGGGATCCACAAATAGTAACTGACTATTAAACTACAGTGCTTTAGAGGTCTAGTATTTGACAGGTAATGAAAAAAGAAATAGTGGTTAACAGCTAAAAAGTAACTTTCATGTAAATCAGTGGGAAAATATGAGACATGCACAGTCCTTTCTGTGTCACTGATGTCCCCATTAAATGGTGCTAAATAAAAGAAACCATTTTAATTTGCTTTGAATAACAGCCACCACTAACTTGATTAAATGCAAAGATGGCATGATTAGTTTAGTTTCCAAACACTGAAGCATCAATTTCCTAACCATAAAAACTTTTCCAATCAAGGAGCTTTTCTTGCATGAAAAATGTGGGACCTCTGAAAATGTTCAGTGATATCTATACTTATCACTGCAGATGACCTTGGGTTTTCCTTCTAGACAGTGAACAAATGGGACAGAAATATTTTGTCCCCTGGGTAGAAGATTCACAGACCTCTACCAATATCAAACATTAAAAAAAAAAAAAAATCCAAAACCAATGCTTTACAGCACAGAACAATATGAACACATTCTGATTTAAAATCAGTATGTCTCAGGATCAGAACACTTGGTTCCATACTCATTTTGGAGTCTGCGCCCTTAGGCAAATTTCTTAACCTCACTAAGTCTTAGTTTCCTCATCTGTAAAAGATACTTTCCGTCCTAGGATAGCAGGGACTAAAATAAACACATACAAGAGCTCCTAGCATGATGCCTGACATAATAGCAGAAATACTGAGTAAATAGTAGCTATTATCATTTAGCATAGAGTCTGTGCTACGTGATGTTAACAGCATCTATCTTTGATATTATCTGGTTGATAAACTTTATTGAAGCGGGGAACTGGATTGATCAGCAGTCAGTGGAGGAAAGAAAGTTCTGTTAACATATGTTAGTAGCATCAGATACTCGATGGCTGAAAAGTTTCTCAGTCTGAACCCTCATCTCTCTGAAATCACCTTAAAAACAGGAGCCATATAATCCTATGTTCATATGCTCATATAACCCTGTATTCATAAGCTGTATGCAGCTGTCTTTCCTGTTCATCTGTTACAACGGAAGAGAAAAAGGCACAGGCAAACCTAAACCTTTTTGCAACAACTAAGATCACTTGAGTTTCCTAAACTTTGCTGACTTTCTCTGCAAAGTTTCCACAACAGGATCAGAAGGGACAATGTGGTATTTTGAAGCAGCAGGTTGGAGCCTTTGGTTTTGCCATTTCCCATCTCTGTGGTGTGGGGAAAGTAAACAAGTCTTGGTGGGCTTGGCTTCATCAGTGAATGAGGTGGCTGCACTGGGTGATTTGTAATGACTCCTTTAGTTCTAAAATTTATTGATTTTATAACTACAACTGACCTAAAACAGCTGAAAAGCATACCTAACTTTCCAAATTTCTCAAACTACCCAAAAGGCCCCATTTAAGTTTCCTCACCCAAACTTGACACCAAGTAAGTTATATCTGGACTCAATGAACAATCTCATTATTCATTCCTCCCTCCCCTGTCCTGAGTCCTTCCCACAACCTAACAGGGTTAGTGATCCCTAGTGAGGAATTGTGCTTTCCCCTCATGCTTCTCTAACAGTGGAACCATGCAAAGAAAATTTAAGAAGTGAAACAGGTAGTCATTTAAATTTGAAATTTCTGTTGACTTGTGACTGTGGATACATCTAAAGACCAAATGAAAGACAGGAGAAACAGTTACCAATTATTCCTCTTTAAATGTTTTACCAACTTTCCTGGACTTGAAATTATAATTGCCAAACAGTTCAAATCAGAATTGTCCTTCAGATGAAGAAAACAAAGAACAAGCCATTTTAAATTTATTAAAAATCAAATTTATTCTTTAATTCCTAATGTTTTAGGTAATACTACCATATGCCAAAATATATCAACTGCCATAAATATGTTACCAAGAAACTTCAAAAAATATAAGACCTAAGTAAAATAAAGTTTTCAATGGAATCCACAGGAGCTAAAGAATAAGCAGTTGTATCATTTCAAACAGAAAAAGGCTAAACGTGTTTGTTTTCCTTTTTATTTTTATCCAAACTTTCAGGGGAAACTAACTTTCTTTGTTCAGTGTTTATTATTTCACCTTTCCTGAAGCAAAAACCAAAATACTTTGATAAATGAGAGAGTCTGGTAAACAGGCCCTCAGACATTAGGGCTCAGACCACTAATCCAGGTGCATTTTAGTTGTCCATTTTTTCTGAAGTCACAATCACCATGATTCAATTTCTTCTCAATAAAAGATATGATAACACCAAATACAACCTTACTCCAGTTCACACTTACACAGAACCAAAATGGATCTATAATACATGCAAACATGGGCTGAGAAATCCAAAAGAAAACTGCAGAAGACAGCTGTTCTCCCTGGAAATACTATCATCACGCTTTACTCCCCTATATACTCTATTTGGTCAACCCAAGTTTTATTAACTCCAAAGACAGATGATCTCTGCCTGACGTCAATACTTGCAAATACTTTTTTTTTCTTTCAGAGATCCACTAATGAATCCAAAGTTTTTCTGTACCACCCAGAACAAACTAGGCAGTTCAGTTCTTGAACTTAACATTTTTTTTTAAGATTTTATTTATTTATTTGACAGAGAGATGACAAGTAGACGGAGAGGCAGACAGAGAGAGAGAGAGGGAAGCAGGCTCCCTTGAACTTAACTTTTAAACTCAGTATTTAATAAAAAGATCAGTAAGTATCTCTTTAGAGCTTCCCATACCTAAATGTGTTACAACTGGAACTGCTCTTTGAGTCTTAGCACATTTTGTTATACTTTGCTCGCAGTACAGTTACAAAAGAAGTATTAAAATTAATAGGCTCATATAAACATGTCTACTTTTTAAAAAAATATTTTCCCTAAATACCAAATTAATCTATGCAATTCCAGGAAAAGATGATGCATTTAAAAGAAACGTCTGGAAGGACACAGAAAGCTTACAAAAGTAATATACAAAGCACAGGCTTTAGTTATGAATGCTTGAAATACAAACATACTTACCCCCTACATAATAATATGAGCCTAGATTTGGAATTCCCCTGAACCACCTGAAGGGATAGTGAGCCAAAGTTCACCTTCTCCTCCTCTTCATCCTGTTCCTTCCCTCTTAATATTTTCCTCAACACACTCCCCTCTACCTTCTTGAAGGTACCGTCATTTAAAAGTTATAAAAACTTGATTTTATTGCTCTGTTTTAGCATTGTCAGTATCACCGCATTTTTTTCATATATTAGAAGCTAAGTAAGTTCTTGTGTGCTGGCTAGGAACCCAAGACTTACTCACAATTACTTCTACTGCAAAAATGCCTTGAGTTCCAAACATCCTATTAATAGTAGGCTCATCTATATACAGATTGATGGATTATCAGATTGTCTTTACCTCTCAGGTCCTTACAAGAATTAAAAATGCTTAGGAAAAGAATGAGGACCTCCTTGTCCCTTCCCTACATGTGCTCTTTCCCAAAAGGTTCATACTGAGAACATTTTTCCAGGAAATCGGTCAGAAGCTCATTTTGCAAAGCGATTTCTGTCTCACTGATACAACTGACAGTAATTTTACAAAAGCAGAATCATAATATGCTTGGCTAAATTATAAAAATTCTAGACTTTTACTATTCAAAAAGTCAATAAAAACAGCAATGGAAAACCAATCATTTCTAAATGTGCAGATATCAGCTATCTCAAAATAATGTATTTTTATGAAGAGAGGATGTGTATGTGTGTTTGTGTGTGTACCCACAATCACAATGTAGGATATTTGTTCTATCTCTTGACTAAAAATACACTTCTAAAAGTATAAAGTCACATTCTACCACATAAAAGCATATATATTTGATAAAATATCACTTATCTGTTTTGGCAAGAAATGAGACCAGAGTGATAGAGCAGCAGTTTCACTAATTGCTAATAATTAATTTGGAAGGGAAAAAAGAAAAGCCGTATTGCCAAGAAGTAAAATCTAACGCAATGAGCTGCAGTTCCAAATGTAGGGTAAGTATGTAAACAAACAGATTTGCCAAAATTGTGTGTTATGATTCCAACACAAGAAAGATAAAGAGCCATGCAAATTTTCTACATTTCCTGAGCTGGTGCTGAAAATAACTCAGAGGAAAGCGTTTCTTTTGAGATATAGGAGTCCTAACCTTCACCCTCTAACTGTGCATAATATCGGTGCTATGACAGGATGAAAATGCTTAGTAGGGCTATTCATTTATACTTTAATCATTATAGTAAAATGCAACAACACCACCAGATGGTAAATGCAACCCAAGAGAGATATCTTCTAGATGGGGTCTGATGATTTACAACACAAAAGTCATTACAGGATTTTAGGGGATTTATAATTTGGCAGTTTGTTCAGCCCAGTTTTGTGTTTAAAATGGAGAGAAAACAAAGAAACAAGAATCTACTGATTAATTAAGAAGAAATTATTCTGAAATTTATTTTGAATCCTGGTACGTTAGGAAAACCTGAAGATAAATCGAAACCCGTCAAGTGATGGGGACTTCTGGGCAAAGTTTCAAGAAACGGCCATCCACATTGGCTGATTCCATTTCCTCTCTTTGAAATCCTCAGTCTGCAATGCAGCCACCTCCCCCAGAGCACCAGTGAAGTTAGAAAATGACCTCCTAAATGCTAAATTCAATCATGTCCGTTTTATAAGCCTTGGGTCAAGTGTTACCAAATCTGTGAGGTTATCTTTAATACCTTACTTGAGGTATAACTCAGACAGAGCTTGGATCAACAGAACCATGTTGCCCTATAATTGCTGCCTCACAGGACAGAAGCTCCTGGGAAATGCCACCACCCCCCCGCCCCCCATTTAGCTCTGAAGGCAAAGTGCTTTACACATGATCAAGACTGTGGAATAAATAAACTGAAGGCTTGCCAAGTTACCGAGGAAAATCCAGTAATCATTCATTTTCTTTGAAGCGCTTATAAAAAGAACTAAAACAACAGAGGAAAAACCTAGAAAGGTTCCAAGGAAAGTTCTTCTTGGTTAGAGAATTTAAAAATCTACAATTTCAAGAGGAAAATCCCCTTATTTGCACACTATTATTTTGCTGATTTGTCTGTAACTCTTTAATATTAAAGGCTCACATTTATTAAATTCCCTACAAAAATCAAACTTCTTAAATAATAATAGTAAATGAGCACTGATTAACATGCGTGCCAGTGAGAGAGAGGTGCCAGCTAGGTATTTTAGGATAATCATGCTTGAAACATTTCGGCAAAAAGAGCTCATAACAACACTTAAATGGTACCAGAATGCTTGAGTTACTCACAATCTTGCTCCCAACAAAACTGCTTTTGAGAACCCCGAGCAGTAAGCAAATGGCAACCTATCTGAGAACGTGTAAAGCAACTGTTTCTATGGCCAGAGGAATTCCCTTCACTCTCTTTTACCTTCTTTCAGATTTGGCTATTCACCTTTCCCTGCTGGAGGGCTTCCCAGAGCCACTCCTTACCCCCATCAACTTCCTGGACGGCTTCCCAGAGCCACTCGTTACCCCCATCAACTCCCTTCCTCCGCTTTCTCCTACTCATTCTTGAAGGAGGTCACAAACTCAATCAGCAGAATCACACAGGGGAGAATGGGGAGGGAAAGAGAGGGATAGAACAGTAAGGAAGAAGGAGGGAAAGAAAATCCACTGCACACTAAATCCCAACCACCCAGCCTTCCCTTCTCCTTATCACTCCCAGTCTTTCTCAAAGCAAACCCAGCCCCCAATTTCCTCATTCTTCATTAGTCACCTCACCCTTTCCACAAACACTGCCATCTCAGACCCAGGGGATTTGCTCCTCTGACACTGTGCTCAACCCCACCATGGCTGGGCGAAGATCCTGCCCCAGCACAAACATGCACTGGGAGGAAGAATTCACCTAGGAAAGGGGAAGGGAAAGCCAGGATAGTAATCGTTAATATAATGTAGATGCTAACCTGGGTCCTCTACCAACATTTCCAAAACTCCATCTTTGGGCAGGCAATACACTCTAAGTTCCAAATTATCATGAACTTTTAGAACACAATCTTGTTTGTATGAGGACTACATACAATTATTTCCTGATAAATTATAAACATGTTATGAATTAGCAAATATTAAGCTGTTGGACTCATGAAACATCTGTACTCTAAAGAACGTGACCCCATGAGCCACCCCAGGGCTGGCAATGTCTGTTTACTAATCCAGAATCTGGTTGGTTATGTATGTGGACTCTGAAAAACCAGTTAAGTCTCGTAAACCAGTCCCCTAGGAAAGATCCAGAATCTCTTTCCTGAGGATTGAGAAACTGTTAAAGACACTTTTTTATTCACTTCAGCAGATGAGTCTTAAATAGGGTTCATCTGTGTTTTTTCTTATCATTTTAGACCTCTACTGCGTTGGACTTTAAATCAATTACTCCAAGGCAGAGGTCTTAATATTTTTAACAGCCAGACTGCCAAACAGGAGGTCCATTTGGATCCAATCGGCTCATCTGAAATGCAGGTCCCACTTCTCATTTACCTTGTTTTAAGGTGTCCAGGTATCCTCCTCATGAAGGCTCGGATTTTGCTTTCTTTCATCTATTCAATGTTTTAAAAAGGTACACCCTCCAAGGAAAAGCTGTTAGTCTGACCCTACAACTGAAGGCTTTGGATTCAGCTGGCACACTTCAAGACACTCAAGCCTGGCTCCCTGCTCCAGGCCTAGACAAAAATCTCCATGGAAAGCCAATTCAAAAGCAGAGCTCTCTCACTCTCTACCAGGCTGCCCTACTTCACAGCCTGTAACCTGTCCAAAGCCGCCCTCAGTTTCCTGTGGCCTTGAGAAAGAACCCTCCTTACCAATGCTATCCAGCTGCACTGGCTGGCTGTGTACATTAACCCCTTCCAACCTGGTTTCCCAGCAGCACCAGAGCAGCAGTGCCCTCACAGCAGAAGAAACATACCAGAAAATGGACAAATTCCAGAAGTTTACAGCTGGTGTTAGCAATAATGACAAATCCTTGGGATTTAAGCCTGAAGGCCAATAGGAGGGCGAAACCTCCAATTTCAAGAAAAACACTCCATCTTAGCTAAGGATAATCATATATCATAAAGAAGCCAAATTAATTCCTCTTTCACCCAGATACACACAGACACATACACACCCACATAATATACAAAAACATATTAAAACAGGGCAATACCAACAAAACTGTCTCATGGAGACAAGAACAAGCATGAGAACACACATTTTTTTTTTTAAACTGGATACTTAACTTCAATTCTCTGTCAAAATATTTATGCCAAGGAAAAGACTTCTGCCTAAATACTAATGTTCAGAATAGACAGTTGTAAGCAGAATGGAGTCAGCTATGAGAAAAGTCAGGCAAGGAAGCTAAGTATTTTATGGTTCAGTGGAGGAAGGGCACAGATGATGAGTAAAGAAACATGCTGGGAGAGCATTTGAAAGCTAAAAGAAATTGGAACAATTTTACTTGGTACTATAAAATTTTCCTTGACATTTTTATTTATTCCATTCACCTGATAATTTTCTGATCCTCTGCTATGTCACTATTTCTACAAAAGTCCCACTGTAAGTACTCAAAGGTTACTTTGAGTTTAATGACCTAAGAGCATGAAGACTTCAAAAAGGGCCTATGTGCTTTATGTTATACACACAACACTTTAAATGCAATACGAAGGCCCTCTTTGAGACTACAGAGAGAGAACAAAGCTTCTGCAGTGTTTACTTTCCTTCTTTTTCATTCATTCTTTCACCCAACCAACACCTACTCATCCCTCCAAACCCCATTTGGCCCCATACGGGATAAAAAATATGACTCATTTTCAACTAAGAATATTAAAATAAAATTGTCTTTAAAAAAAAGATAGGACTCAAACTCTTGGTGGAGCTTAAAACTGAATACAGAATATCAAACTGTATAAACTATACCATAAGACAAATGGAGATAAAACCTATAAAGATACCACAGCATAATGGGGAGATCAGAATAGGAAATAAACACTTCCTACTAGGTCTGTAAAAGCTTCATGAAGTCAATGGTTGCTGAGCTGGACCATCAAGGACAGTCAAGGTTTCAATAAGAAAGTTGGAGAAGGGATACCAGAGGTAGTAAATACATATTAAAAAGTGAGAAAGAAAAGATAGTAGCTTTCCATTTCCTGTGTTTTTCCTATATCCATATGAAGCCAGCAATTAGTTTTCAAAAAGCAAAATAACTAATCGTCAGAGTAGGAAATTTTGTAAATTTCGAGGTTTTAACTGACGAGGACACCACAGGCAAATGCATGGATTTCAAACTCCACAAATTCCTTTTTCTTTCCTTTCTTTTTTTTTTTTTAAGTAGGCTCCACACCCAGTGTAGAGCCCAGTGTGCAGTTCAAACTCATGACACAGAGATTAAGACCTGAGCTGCGATCGAGTCAGACACTCAACTGACTGAGCCACCCAGGCACCCCCAAACTGCATAGATGTCTTACACCTAACAAATAAACGTCACTGATCTGGCCAATTTCCTCCCCTAGATTCCTGCTATTCCTTCTATGTTGGTGCTTTGGAGGCCTGCAACCTTGCTGTTCTAGGTCTCCTTTGTACTATCTACACTACCACTGGTTCAAATTCTTTGAATCAGCTACTAAAATAAATCAGCTACTTCAAGCCTGCATTGAAAATACCCATACTGACTATGATAAAAGAACACTGCAGTTTGAAGTAATTTAATATGTGCTTAACTAAACCACTCTCTCACCAAGTGATTTCCCCCCATCTCACAGGGTTCTTGGGAGGTTAATTTCAGTGATAAATGCAAAAGCACAGTGTCCATCTGGCACCTAAGTGTTACCTGGAATGCTGATGTCTGGGTCCAAGTTGCAACTGGCCATCTGGAGCTTCATATGGCTCTTCTACCTCATACACATTTGCATCAGTGTCCTCCATGCTTCTGGAATTCTGCCATTCTAACTCAGGAGTTTTCCCTATGGCCATTATAAATGGCAAGTTCTCATACTCTGGTATTTCCTCATAATGGCGTACATTTTCATACTCTGGGGCACAGCCACTTGTGATAGATTTGCAAGGCGCCTGAGATAATGACTCCCTGGAGAGTATTTGGTCATCCAAAGACTCAGCTCGTGGTCCATTAGCTGCACTGGTCTGGCCCCGGGACTTCTTCCTCTTCTTTTGAGATTCCAAGCTGTAGTTATCTGCAGAATACGCCTTGATGGGTTTACTTCTCTTCTCTTCTACCAACATGCCATGCCAATCACTTTCAATTCCTTTTCTCTCCCCACCTGAGAGGCTGCCGGCAGTTGCATCTCCAAGCTGGCTATTCTTGGACCAAAATTTCTGGAAGTCACTTTTCATGAAGCAGATGGACAGTTTCACGTTCAGCAACTTCTTTAAAGAGTTTTTCTTCTGAGTGTCTTTGCAAGGCTTAGTGCACCTTTCCGCATCCATAGCAGATAATGATTTTGCTCGAGGCTTAGTTATGGCGGTTGAAAGCTCACTATTTGATGATGTAGTGACAGACTTTAAGGATTCTGGGTTCCCCGAAAAGGGTAAAATAGGATGAGGTAATTTCCACACTGGCTTTTCTGAAGCCCGTTTAGGCATATCAGAGGAGGATGACATACTGAGGTTTTGGGCACACACATGCTGAAGGTGATTTCTTTCTAGACCTTTCTCTGAATTATTTTCTTCATTTGAGGGATAAGAACTTTTCTCCACAATCTCCTCTGAGGCAGCCTTTTTAAGCACTCCTGCAGCAGGCAAGCTGTGTCTTTGAGGTTTTTTGGGGACAATCCTTGAGGCATTTTCACCTTTTATTGTAGATTCCTTTTGTATTTGAGGGGCAGACACTCCCACGTTGCAGATAGTAGGCAAATGTTCATTGCAGGTTAATTTGAGCTGCTTTGGCAGGCTCATAGATAAAGTACTGCACCTTATAAAATTGGTCCCTTTGTCCATAGCAAGTGACATACTAGAACTATCTATTGTCTTGCTGTCAGAACTTAAATTAGAATCTGTTTCCATTTTTTCAAAGGAAGATGTTTCAGGACACACAGCTTTCTGTGGACTGACTAAATTTTGTCTGTCACCACTGCAGTCCACATTCAATTCACTTTTATTTCCTGGCTTCACTTTGTCCACCTGTTCCTGGTTACACAAAACATTATGATGAAGAACACTGATTTTATTGTTTTTCAAACCAGCTTCTAAAAGACAAGAAGAGTCACTGTCTAAATTCTCTGGTTCTTCAGTACTTTCACTAGGCACATCTACATACTTTTGACGTAACAGACGAGCAGCCCGTGTCTTTCTGGGCTTGGGGGTTGGAAATTTGGGGGTATGTGGTACTAAGTGAATTTCTAAGGGACCAAGGTCTTTGACTTCTGATTTCTTACTAACTCCATCTGAAGATAAAAAAGTACTCCTTTTACCATTTTCCAGAGCTTCTTGTCCAGATGAATGAAAGCAAGTACTGCTTTGATCACTGCTAGGCTGATAAGTTTCATCACTAGGAAGCTGTAGGTGGCAATGGTGATGATGATCAGGAACTTTTTCAAACCTGGGCAGGGAAGGTGACAAATCTGCAAACTCAATTCTGAATTGTCTGTTGGAATTATAGCCATCATTAATTTCTGGGCTGTCTGTGGATCTGTGCTTCGGTAGGGAAATAAAAGGTGATGTTCGTTGTGTTAAAACATCTTTGAGCTTCTCTTCTAGGATGTTTGCCTTTAAAATGACTTCACTCTGGCTCTTGACATTCTCAACATTAGAATCACATTTACTCCTTGTTTTTACGGCTGAAGAGGACTCCTCAATTTTACTATATTCTAAGTTTTCATGCGTTTCCAGGGTCTCTAAAACAAGTTGCTTTACACACAAATTCTCTCTATTCCCAAGTTTATGGACACACTGAGAACTGCAGGAACACATTGGTAAAATATAATTACTGCTCTGATGCCCTACATTTTTACAGTCAGAGTTGTCGGCATTTTCAGGTAATTCCTGTTTGTGCTCTTCCAGGTTTACAATGATTTTCCTTGATGCTGACTGCCCGATGTCTCTAACAGGTGAGCCCTTCAGAACTTTTGGTTTCGGGGCTATTGCTGGTTTGGTTTTCTTTGTTGACGGTGGAACACTAGAAATCACAATATCGGGTTTGGGTGCAACAGGAGGTGCAGCTGGCTTATTATTTGCTACCACAAACTTTGGCTTAGGGGCCACTGGTGGCTTCTTAATCTCTAGAAAGGAAAAAATAATAATATGATGCTAAAAAACAAACAAAAAACCCCAAAGCAAAAGATGATAAATAATTAAATTTGATAACATTTTTACTTTTTTTGATAATATGGTGAGCTTGCATTTTACTAGGTAGATTAAATTTCATTGAAGAGTCCACATTACTCCTGAAAATTCCTTAAACTGACCTTCAATTCCAATATACAAAGCTCTGGGTAGAGTGTACATTTCTTAGCAAGTCCAATAAAGTTTTCTTCTCATTTTGGAACAGATTACCATATCTTCAGTGGACACTAAATGAAATCATTGGTATAGAAGAAGAAAGTAGTACTTTAGTTCATCTGCTGAGTGCTGAATGAATTTGCCTCAGTTATATAGAAATGAAACCCTTTAACATTACATATCAATAAGTAGTGGTATTCTTCTACCTCAGTGATATACCACAGAGTTGTCTAAGTGCCTTTTCTCAAGAATCTACTTCACTAGCACCCCCAAAACTATCCTAAAAAGGAATACAGAAATCAGAAATTTTCCAAACTTACAAACAAAACTAGTTCCTCTATATTATTTGATTCATTATTAAGTTGGTATTTCTCTGTATGGGGAATATTACTGGGAATTTTCATTATAATCCCTCACAGAGCTTTATTTTTTTAAAAAATCATGTGTATAGGTTCAACTACATGTCTGATCAGTCAGAGTTTCTGGGCATACAGCCTGGACATGCGTACTTCTTTCAAGTTCCACAAGTGAATATACTGTGTTCCCTTTATTAATAAGCACTCTTCTAGAGCATTTCAAAGACAATTTCTACTGTAGCAATCCTTTCCTAACATTATATCAAAAGCACTTAACACCTATTTTTCTTAAATAAACACCGATTATACTATGTTAGTTTTGTACAGACCTGGTCCTAGCCTAAAGTCACCTAACAAAAAGCCTCATACAAAAGACCTATAAGATGAAAATTATATAGAACTCAAACATCTGGTTTTTGGTTTTGTTTTTGTTTTGTTTTGTTTTTTCAGTTCTTTTAAGTTTTTCCACCTATACTATCACTATCACCTAGTCACATTTCCCCAAGGACACCTGAAGTAAAAATACTTTATTTTATCTTACAGTCTTACACTTCATGTTTGTTCTTCAACAGGATTTAAAGCTTAATAAAAACTTGATTTACTGAAAAAAAAACCCCAATTTTTCAAAATATCTTTTGGACATTAAGTATTTGAATATACAGAGGCTTTTACTTCATTTAGTGATTGATTTTTTTTTTTTTTTCCACAAAGGAAATTTCAAGAGAAGTCACAACATTTGGTAAGGTATTAGAGGAAAGTTGGGGGTGGGGGAGGATAGGGTGTTCTATTTCCTTTTACCAATTTTCCCAAGCCAAGGTCACATGATAACACATGCTTTCTCATTCAATTCCTGGGTGTAATGTCCTGATAAAGATAATAAAATACTTCCAAAATAAATTAATATAAATTCCCAAAGCTATACAATTTCAGTTAACTATTTAATAAGCATGTTATTTTTGTTTACGTAAAAAAAAACTGTAAAACCATTCAAAGGCTGAAGATAAACCTTGCTATAATAGTCTATTAAATTAAACTCCTGACCTATTAAGTCTTAAGACAAAGTAGGAATGCCCAGGGCCTTTTCCAAACCTCCCACCCTACCCCAGATAATGAAACCTGACAAGCTGTCATGTTGACTTCCGTAACCATTCTTAAAACATGCTACCTCTGGGATTTTTGAAGGAACTATAAAGAAAAAAAAAAGTCTTGTTTTGCAAGATGGAAAGAGTTCTGGAGATTTGTTGCAAGGCAACTTGAGGGTCTTTAACACTACTGAACTATACATTTAAAAATGGCAAAGACGGTAAATTTATGTGTATTTTCCATAACTAAAAAATACCCCAAAGCAAAAACCCAGTCTCATCAAATCAATCTTTTACTTTCTGAATCTTAGTGTACTGTCAAAAGCCATTTAACCAATCAATTTTTGCGTTTTAGTTATATTGTTTTTTAATCTTTGGTAGCAGTTTTACTCTTCTTTAAATGTGTATTATGAGTCCTCTTCCAAGAGTCATAAATCCCTATCCTTAGTGTTGCAAAAATGCAAGTAACTATATATGAGCTGTGGTTGATTCCCAACAAATATAGCATAGCGTTATACAACTAACATTCAACACATACTCATTTAATTAAATAAATAACTGTGAACTTCAGCCTGCTACTCTTAAACTGTGTATTGGAGGTAGCAGATAACATAACTCAAAGATCTGGTTGCCTCAGTTTCCTTGTAGATGAGGATGTGGAACAGATCTCTAAATCCTATATGATTCTGAGATTATAACTTATGTGATCCTTGCTTCAGGAGAATCCTTACATTCTTTAGTCCCTTTTCCCCATGTGATATTTCTTCAGAATAATTTTGTCAGTCTTCACCACTAGAAGGCAAGCTCCAGGAGAAGAGGCATTTTAATACATTGCTCTATTCTCAATGCTGAAAACAGGGCCTGGGAATAGACAAAGCTGCCATATATACATACCCTTTAATATGCCTCAGTAACAGGAAATTTCTTTTAAAAAATATCAGTATCCATTTAAATTAGAACAATATTTTGAAAAGTTAGCAGGAATCAGCTTCAACAGGATTACTGAATAAGTTTTTAATTATTAGTAAGAGCAAGTGTTTAAGTCACTGGTACAGCAATATCCAAAATCCTTTCTTAGTAGTAGTAGTCGTAATAGTAGTAGTATTTAGTGGCTCTATTTTGAAAGAAACACAACTCAAAAAATAAAAAGCCATTATATTACAGCCTGTTTCTGTCACTCTTGAAATAAGTGCATGATGTTTGGAAATGCACCCAGCACCTTTGGATTTTAATACTGTATCAACATTTAGACCCAAAAGCTGTAGAGCAAAGCAGCAAATCTTTTTATTTACACAGCTGTTTGGCTCCAGGGGAAAATAAGGTAAGAAAGTAAAGCACCGGTACCATTTTACTATTACAAACATACTTGTCATCTGTTACACACAGATGGCTGTGGTTCACGTACACACTTTCCTAGCTACTGGATCAGCCAAAAGGCAAAACGCAGGCATTAATGAGGCTGTATCTGTTTTAAAGAATATAAAATATACACTGATGATCTCTTTCCTTTTTCACAAACTGACTAGAATAATTTAAAAATCTCTATTATGGGCCTACTCACTCACAAATGCAGAAAAAAAAAGCAAGCTCTCCTTTAGGATATATATAAAACGCAAAATGTTCTACAACATTTCTTTTATTTTTTTATTTTTTTAGTATCTATCTTATTTTTTAAAATTAAGACAACCATCCCAAATACCACAGATTAGATTCAACATCCCCTTCCCCAACTACAAATAATATTCCTAAAGTTTTAAAGAATTTTATTATTGTACCAAAAAAGCATCATAAAGAGCTTGTAAGAATGATGACCACATAATTTTGTAAGAAAAGAATGGAAATAAAACCCCAGTTTTCTTCCATATTCTCCATTTAGACATGTGAAAGAATTATAAAAAATCTCAACAGATGGGTGAACAAAAAGGTAGTTAATGCTTCTCAGCAAGCCAGGCTAAAAACCAACTAACTCAGCTAAACACAGGAAGTGTTCCTCTTTTAAACACCACAAAAATGTCTGTGGATTTCTTTCATTGTAAAGTTGATAAAATATAAAAATAGCTTGCATTATTCTCCGGTAAGTCAAATGAAAGCATCATAAACTTCCAGACCGAACCCTAGATCAGATTCACACATCTAAATGTCAACTTAAATGTTCCTGTACCTGTTCATTATCAACTGTTAGGGCTAGAATTGAAAATGATACATTTAAGGTATGAATATTTTAAATGTGTTTGACACTTGGAAAGAGGGGAAAGCTAAAATGGCCGGAAAGATTTTTAAATATCCGACCACTTAAAATTTTAATTAACTGGATTGGGTCAGTAATAAAGAAAAATTGAATGGTGAGGCACAGAAATTTAAGATGAAAATAGTTCACCTCAAGTAAGTAGAAAGTCTCCCCTTAGTAAGGAAAAGAGAGTTTAACTTCCATGGTATATGATAACATATCTCCTCTACATACATGTAACAGTAAAAAGGAAACATCCACAACATCTTCCGAAATACTTCATTCCTTGCTTTCTTATTCCTGTTGGCTAACTTCTCGCCTTGTTAGTTGTAATCTGATTACATCGAGCAACGCAACGCTCCAATATATCTGTTTTAGAAATAATACAAATCAGAACATTTAGAGTGCTGTTTGACAGCTTCAAGTTGCAGGAATTTAAAACAAATGCCAAGAAAAGCAAAGAAAGTTTCATTGTGCTTAAGTGCTGATTCTAGAATTAAGTTTGAGGGGAAGCCTTACATCGTTTTTCTATAAAATTTCTAATGAAACGTGTTTTTCTTTCAACATGGCCAAAAAACACATAGAAAAAAACCCACAATACTCCATATATTACTAAGTTCTGGTTTAAAAAACTAGCCTATGGTCTTATAAAGTGATTTTAATAGTTATCTGCAATGACTTTACTAATTATTTTCGGAAAATAAGAACTGTTTCTTAAGATCGTTTAGAAATACAACGAGAATTGCTCAAACTCCACACAAAGGTAAATTACAAGCTTTGTTATTTGGAGGTGGAGAAAGGACTCCGGAAGGCAGACAGAAAATAAGGGTTCGTTTACACTAACCAGGTAGAAAGAGAAAAAAAAAAAATCCATAAAAACTGGGTGAAGAGGAGCAAAAAAATTGCCATCGACAATTCTACTCCCCTGCTTCTCAGATAACAGAGGAAAAACCACCAGGGCTGGAGTCACACGGTCTAAAGTTCTCCCGCTAGTAAAGGTCAGGGTTTCCAGTAGAGACTAGGTTCACAGCGACTCAGCACGGTGGCTGAGTTCAACCGTCCGGGAACACTGCCTTTCCTAGAAGAACTGATTTCTTAACATGGGAACCTCAACTACTTCCACACGCAAATGCGAAGTCCCCCAAACTTTAGGAGGGACGAGCAAATGTCTCCCTCTTCACATTCCGTGATTCACCTGGCGCAAAGAGCTCCCAACACGGGTGTCCGCTTAAAGGGAGGTCCCAAGAGACACACGATTTCCAACCAGCCCCTCTCCGCAGGAAGGGACGAGAAAATCCGGAGGCACAAGCCGTCCGCTCCCCGTTTGCTCAGCCCTCGGGAAAGGTAGGGGGAGCACCGTTAACGCACCCGTGAGGAGAAAGTTGCTCCAGAGCCCAAGACTAGCAGCGCTCCCTCCAAACTTTCCAGCGGCAGCGCGAGCGCCGTCACTTACCCGCGGCAGAAGTCATGATTCCCCGCGCAGCTCGCTTCCCCGCTCGCCCCCCTCAGTCCATGCTCCTCTTACAGTCCATTGTTTCGAGAGTTTGAGCAGAGCCTCCGCAGCGCCCGCATTCCGTCCCGCTGCCCAGCGGCGCAACCCGAGCGCCGCACAAAGGACGCGACCGGCTTCGGGGACCCGGCGGCGCTCCCGGGCGCGAGCCGCAGGCGGCGGGCGGGCGGGCACGAGCGCCACCCAGCCGAGCTCTGAGAGGACGACGGCCAGGCGCGGGCACGAGCAAGGCTCACCGCGGCTCCGCCGGCGCGTGCTCCTCTCCAGCTCCAAAAAAAAATAAAAAATAAAAAATCAGTGCTTCAGGCGCCCCCTGCTAGTCGCGGCCGTAAAAGGCGGACAAAAGCTCCAGGCTCCTCCAATCAGTGGGCTCGAGCTTCCGCCCCTCCCGCCCACACGCTCATGCTCTGTTCCAATAAGTGGTCCTGAAAAGGGGGCGTGAGCTTGCGAGCATTCTGGGAATTGTAGTTTTCTGAACAGAAGGGACCGTTCTGTAGCAGAAGCCGGGGTGCTGCCTGTTCTCCCGCCTTCATTTCCCATCGTGCTGAGGCGGGTGGCATGGCGGAGAAGGATGACACCAGAGTTTGACGAAGAGGTGGTTTTTGAGGTAAGGGAAAAATGGCGGTGGGTGTGGATTGCCTTTGTTTAAGAAGGTCAAGGGGGAAGGCGAAGGGCCGATCCCGGGAGAAGGGATCCGGTGACGCTCTTACCAGCCTGGGTCACCGAATCTCGGCGATTTCGGGGCCTAGTGTTGGTCGCCTCCTGACAGGTGTAGCCCCGGGCACCCTCGCCGCGGCAATCTCCGCCTCAGGCCCGCCCAGAATTCTCAGCTGGGGCCCCGGTTGCTAGGCCGGTGGGTCGGAGCCCTGCCTGTTCCTTCCCGGGAGATGGATATGCCGCGGGGCTTCTACGCCCGGGTGGGGCGGGGCTCAATCGTGCATTTTGGATACTCCTCAGTACTGCTTAGCCTCCCCCTTTTTCATCCTCGATTTTTTGGGTCAGTATCCAGAAGTGGCTCAGGTCACCGTTCCCGATCGAGGCGTGGTCCTCGTTAATGAAGGCAGCAGGTGCCAGTTTTCTAACACGTTGGAAAATCTGTATGGGGACCTACTGAGTGATTAGGACCGAGCCATCTCAACATCTAGGTTCAATTCTTTTGTCCTTTGCTGTTGCGCTAGGTGTAGCCAGTTCCTCTGACTCGAGGCTCTGGGTGTGAGTGCTTTTGTGTGGGACTATTTTAAGACGTTCTCTGCCATCTTGAATGGGAGGAAGGAAAAAAAAAAAAAAGGCAGGCGAGTGTTTTATTGCCGTTTATCTATCCGATACAGGTGAAAGCTCACACGCAGTGTAGATATATTGCATATATGTATGCTCTAGATTCACTCATCCAACCAGATTTTAAGGAACTTTTTAAAAAGAAATGGCTTATTCCATACACTGGGAAAGCTAGCCATTAAAGAGTGCAGAATGATAAATGTTGAAATATGTATTAACTGTTACTGGAGGACTGATGTGGAAACGGCACTCTGTTCGTGTGGTCTCAGAGAAGCCTGCACCCAGAAAATGATATCGGAGGTACATCGTAACTATGAATCGGATTAGAACGAATGGAGAAAATGCATTCCCGGGAGAGAGAACTGAGCATGCCAAGGTTAGGAAGTGTGAAGGTACCTTGCGTGGATTTTTTCAGAGGCATGAGCGTGGAGGGTCGCTATATAAAGTGGTTTGATGTGGCTAGAATGTAGAAGTAGTGGAAGATGAGGTCGTTTTTACCAAAACGAAGAGTCTGGATTCGAGGAGCTCATTTGGGAAGACAAGTATCTGAATTTTGGAAATGAGAGAAGAAATAATGGAATGATGGCTTGGACAGGTAATTCTTATAATTACAGGTAAAAATCAAGGAAACAGTTACATATTGAAGGTGGGAGCTGAAGGAGACAAAAATCTAGGTTGCTCAGATTTCTAGGGTAAAGAAAGCCAGGCGGATGTTTTTGTTTTGTTTTGTTTTGTTTTTACCCTATTTTTTCTTAGATTTCTGAATATAATAGTAATGCTCAAAAAACCACATTTCATTGTAGAAAATAAACCATTAAATTAAAATCATCCTTTATCCTACCAATCAATGATGGCTGCCATTACCATTATAATATTATGTGTTCTTACAGACTTTTTTTAAAGCAAGTGTATGTTTAGCATGTGATATTTTTTAAAGCAAAAGGTATCATAGCATGTAGAATTTTGTATGTATTTTTCATTTAAAATTTTCATGAGTCTTTTTTCATTACTCTTTGAAAACATTATTGATAACATAATATTCCAGCATGTGTGTGTATTTTAATATAACAGTTTTTTCATTATGGACAGTTATATTGTTTCAAAACACCATTGTAATAACACTGATATGATTCCATCTTTAACTGCAGCTCTGATTTTTCCTTAGAATAATTTCTATAAGTGAAACTAGTGGGTCAAAAGGATATGACAATTTTTAAAGACTCATACAAAAAGGTTATACTATCTTACATTTCCATTAGGAATAAGAATATCAATTTCACCAAATCCTCAGCAATGGCTTTTTTAGTTTCCTTTAATCTTTGCTAATTTGGCAGGGAAAAATATCATTCCATTGTTCTAATTCATATTTTGTGGATTTATTGGAACCATTTTTATTTCTTTCTTTGCATGTTCTTTTTGTGTATTTTGTTCATTTTCCTCTTAGACGCTAGCTTCTTTTTTTTTTTTTTTTAATTTTTTTCTTTGGTGAGGTTGGGGGTGCAATGCAGAGGGAGAGACAGAGAATCTTGGGCAAGCTCCACTGCCAGTGCAGAGCCTGAAGCCTGAAGCCAAGAGAGCTCAATCTACCACCCTGAGATCATGACCTGAGCCCAGATCAAGAGTCCCAACACTTAAGCAACTGAACCATCCAGGCACCCCTGGATGCCAGCTTCTTAAAAATTAATTTGTAGGGGCACGTGGATGGCTCAATCAGTTAAGCATCTGACTCTTGGTTTTAGCTGGGATCATGATCTCGCAGTTATGGGTTGAGTCCCATTTCCATCTTAGTGCAGAGTCGGCTTCAGGTTCTCGTTTCTTCCCCCTGCTCATTTGCTCACTTGCTCTATCTCTCTCTTTCTCTCAAACAAATAAATAAAATATTTCTTTATTGATTTGCAAAAACAAAAAAAATTGATTTGCATGAGTTCTTCATGTGTTACTTAACCTTATTACACTTGTAGGAAATCATTTCCAATTTGCTGTTTATTTGCTTTTTATCATATGATCTTTATTGAGGGATAATATTCATAAGAAAAGTATACAAATTATAAATGTGCAGATTGACAAATTTTAACATGTTGAATACACCCATGTAATCAATAGCCAAATCAAGAAACAACATCACCGAGCACACCAGAAGTTACTTACCTCTTATTTCCTTTGTCAGTCCTGCCCACCTTAGAGAAAACCATTATTCGGACTTGTAATAACTAACTTAGTTTTGCCTCCACTGTGCAGTTGCATTTGTATATGCTCTTTTTTTGGCTGACTTGTTAGGTTCATCTGTATTGTCATGCGAGCATTTTTTATTTCTCCCTAGTATTCCCTGTGAATGTATGACAACTTTTCAATCTGTTCTACAGTTCATGGTTTGGGTAGTTTCCCATTTGGAACTATTATGAATAGTGCTGCTTAGAATATACGTTTTGTTGAACGTGTTTCTGTTGAGTATATACTTAGAAGTAAAATTACTGAGTCATAGGAGATGCACATATTCACCTTTTGTAGATTTTGTCAAATATTATTCCAACCCAGCTGTACCAGTTTATACTCGTCTACCAGCAGTATATAAGACGTCTGGTTGCACTAGATCCTTACCACCACTTGCTAATATTAGTCTTTCTTGTTAGCCTTCTGGTCTGCCCTCTTGCCTTTAATTTGCATTTTCCTGATAAAGAAATTGAGAGTCTTTTTATATGCTTATGAACCCATCCATTGTAAAATCCACTTTTGTAAAGCCAGTATATGTTTTTTGCATATTTTTCAGTTGGGCTATCTCTTGTACTTATTTGAAGGAGTTCTTTACATATATTGGATACGAGTCTTTGGATATATATACCTCAAATATCTCAGAGTATATGTGGCACTCTCTTAATAGTGTCTGTTCTTTTTTTTTTTTTTAAGATTTTTTTTGACAGAGATCACAAGTCGACAGAGACCCACAGAGAGAGAGGAAGGGAAGCAGGCTCCCTGCTGAGCAGAGAGCCAGATGCAGGGCTTGATCCTAGGACCCTGAGATCATGACCCCAGCCGAAGGCAGAGCCTTTAACCCACTGAGCCACCCTGGCACCCCTTAATAGTGTCTTCTAATGAACAGAAGCTCTTAACTCTTATAATCCAATTAAACCTTTTTCTTTTTGTGGTTAGTGCTTTTTTTTTTTTTTTTTTTTTTTTAAAGATTTTATTTATTTACTTGACAGAGAGAGATCACAGTAGGCAGAGAGGCAGGCAGAGAGAGGGGAAGGGAAGCAGGCCCCTGCCGAGCAGAGAGCCCGATGCGGGACTCGATCCCAGGACCCTGAGATCATGACCCGAGCCGAAGGCAGCGGCTTAACCCACTGAGCCACCCAGGCGCCCCTGGTTAGTGCTTTTAAAGAAATACTTGCCTACTTTAAGGTTAGACAGATACTTTTTTTAAAAGCTTCATTTTACCTTTTGCCTTTAGATCTGTCATCCATCTGAACTGATTTTTATATGGTCAAGTGAAGATCAAATAAAGATCAACATTATTTTTTTTCCCCTGAATGGATGTCCCATTAACTGTATGTACTCAGCAGGTGATTTTTTCTCCCACTGAACTACCTACCGTGTTGCTTTTGTAATAGATCAGGATACCTTGAATGTGTGGCTTTATTTCTGGATACTCTCTTTTCCATTGATCAGTTTGACCATTCTTGTGCCATAACACATTATTTTAATCACTATAACTTTATAATGGGTTTTAGTGTCTGGTAGGAAAAACCTTTCAGCTTTATTTTCCTTCGGGGTTGCTTTGTCTATTTTTGGTCCTTTGCATTTCCAAATAAATTTTAGAAACAGACTGCCAGTTTCAGTTGAAAAAGAACCTACTGAGATTCTGACTGGGATTGCTTTGAATCTATAGCTTGATTTGGAGAGACTCACCTGGTCTTTACAATACTGAATCTTTTAATCCATGAATTCTTTTTTTAAGATTTTACTTATTTATTTGACAGAGAGAGATCAAAAGTAGGCAGAGAGGCAGGCAGAGAGAGAGAGAGGAGGAAGCAGGCTCCCTGCTGAGCAGAGAGCCAGATGCGGGACTCGATCCCAGGACCCTGAGATCATGACCTGAGCCAAAGGGAGCGGCTTAACCCACTGAGCCACCCAGGCGCCCCTAATCCATGAATTCTTTTACTGCTCACCTTTAAATGAGTCAGTTTCTCATCTCTGTGTTCTAGAAATGATTTTATGAACAGGGAATGCAGGGAACAAAAATAATTTTCCTTCTGCCCTTGTGAGTTCTTGACTAAGATCCTTGGTACTAAAAGATACATTAACAAGGAAAAAAAACAAGTTTGTTAACATGTATACCTCATGTATATATGGGAGATACTATTAAAAACCAGAGCTAGGGGGCGCCTGGGTGGCTCAGGTCATGATCTCAGGGTCCTGGGATCGAGTCCCACATCGGGCTCTCTGCTCAGCGGGGAGCCTGCTTCCTCCTCTCTCTCTCTGCCTGCCTCTCTGCCTGCTTGTGATCTCTCTCTGTCAAATAAATAAATAAAATCTTTAAAAAAAAAAAAAAAAACCAGAGCTAGATAGTATTTAAGCAATAAAAACAGATTTTAATCCCAACTATCACAATAGGAGAAAAGAGACCTTTGTGTAGAACCAGGCTCAGTTGCAATTATAGCACCAGCAAGTGGGAACTTCGTTTCTAAGAGGAGACCCTGGGGTTTGAGGGGTTTTGGTTAAGCTGACCTAATAAGATTCTTGGTGAAGACAGGCCAGGGGGATGTTGGGACATCAGCCCGGGAGGGTAGTGGAAGATGAGGAACCCAATGTCTATCAAGCTGAATCTGAGAACACATGATCACAATCGTAAGCAACAACGTAAGAATCAGGAGACCATCACCACAGCTGCCTCTCAGTAACCCACAAAGCTGGTGCAGTGGGACTGTAACTCAGAATCTATCTGTCTCTACTGTAATTATCTCTGCATGACCAGAAAACCGGTAACACATACTGGGAGGAAGGGAGGGAAGGAGGAGATAAGAAAGGAAAAAAATGAAGGAAGGAAGAGAAAAAGAAAAAGCCCAGTTTATATCTAGCACTAGAGCTGCAAAATAATTTGGGAAATCTTACCTTTAGTTTTCCTGTCTCTTTAACATAAGAGGCACACTAAAGAAGGAAGATAAAATGGAGGTTGAACAAACTCAGTTTATCGTAACCATCATAGGACCTAACATCTGTTTCCCTAAGAAAATTTGACTGGATATATTTGGTGTATTTGTTTTAATACTGTTATTATAATGACTTTCAGAGTCAGAAATCAGACTCATTTATGTCTTAAGACTTACTCAAAGTGTCCTATGCTACCTTAACATTAAAATTTAACATTTTAAGTCGACCATAATTTTGCAAAATATTCCAAATACATTCTTTCCCTGCTTAAAACTCTTTTTTTTAAGTGTTTTGATTTGAAATCAACTTAATACCAGTTTCCTGGAGTATTAATCAACCTACTATCTTTTTTTATAATTTTGGTCCAGAGGTCACATTTGAGTTGTGATAGTCTGGGTGAGCTAGGGGTACACTGAAAGATGGTGTTGTAGAGGAATTAAGAAAGGAAAGGAAGAGTGAGATTCCCAGGTCTGGGTCCCAGTCCTTGCCTGAGAATCTGACTGCCTTCATTTTATCAGTGCTAGATTCCATATATATATGTTCAAAGTTAATTTAATTATCTTGGAGCTCAACTACCCCAGGAGGCTCCAGTGAAAAGGACAGTGTAACCTCAGACTTGGACCTTGCAGGCTGAACAAAGTTTAGAAAATTATGAACAGCATATCTAACATGGGTACTAAACAAATAAATACTTAAATACCAGTATCATCATTTTATTCCATAATGTTACCTTTAAGATGTTTTGAGAGTAGGAAATCTCTATTGACCTTAGGCAGGTATTATAAAGTTCTGATGTTGCCCCTTCGTAGCTTTCATATCTTTTCATTATAAATTAATTGCAGAAACTTTGAGTCATTCATCCTATTTTGAATCCTTCCACTCCCAGAGGGAAGAGTACCTGAAAATAACTTTTTATCTGAAGGACAAATATTTCTACCTGTTTGCATTATTTGTAGTGCCTCTAAACCATTTCTTTGTAATTCCCTATAGGGCTACAGAGTTGGCCTGAAGGGACCCTTTATTCTTTCACATTCCTGTTGCTAGTAACCTTACTCCCTGTAGTTGAACTCTTTCTGGTGGTTGTTGAGATTCATTCTCTTTTCCTTTGTTAATGACGCGAAAGCTAAACTTTGCTAATAGAGCTCTTTCCCTCCTTCATACTTCTTAGTAAAGTATTAAATGTTAACTCTTTGTTGGGACTATGTTCAGGTTTAGCTCCCCTATCTCAATCCCCACACTAAATCAACCAGATAAATGTGAGATGGCTCTCACACAGTCTTGCACATTTAAAAGTAAATTTTAAAAATCCTCTCACTCAGGGCTCCCACAGGTAGCTTGGTTGAGCGTCCAGCTCTTGATTTCTGTTCAGGTTATGATCTCAGAGTTGTGGGATTAGGCCCTGCTTTGGGCTCTATGCTGAGCCTGGAACCTGCTTAGGGTTTTCTCCCTGCCCTTCACTTGTGTTTGCTCTCTCTCTCTTTAAAAAAAAAAAAAAAAAAAAATCCTCTCGAGAGATTCTCCTGTCTTTATATTATTTTTATATATTTTTATTGTTTTATTTTTAAAAATTTTAATTCCAGTATGCTTTATATTTTTAGAGGTTGTTATACATCTCTAAAAAAGTTAAGGCATTTTTTGTAAGTATCATTTGTGGATTCTTTTCTCCTTGCATTATTGATTTGACTAGTGGAAGTAAATTGTTTTTTTTTCTGTGAATATATATTTTGACAGTATTTGCTATTTTGATAATGGAGTTGCTTTCTGGAATAATTATAAAATTTAAGGTAATATATCATTTTATTTTCACTTAAACTGTATCTTCCGTTTTCTGTAGTACATAAAGTTCTCCACAGTTGCATTATATAAAATACTATGTTACTGAATAGATTGGAGTCATAGCAAAATTCATGCTTTTATCTGTAGTAGAAAGAATACTTATTAATGGAGTTATTAAATTAGAACCCTATTGACATAAAAGATTAACCAGTAAGGCCAAAGCTAGGTTATTACCAGATGTACAATAGTAAGTATATTTGACATGAATTATAAAAATTATTCTTGGGGAATAAGTCTTTGATTTTTTTCTGTATGGGTCATGTTGTTTCTTCCATTTTGGCTTCTTCACATAGCCTCAGAGCTCTAATAAGGATTTTAACATTTAAAAAAATAAAATAAGGGGCACCTGGGTAGCTCAGTGGTTAAAGCCCCTGCCTTTGGCTCAGGTTATGATCCCAGAGTCCTGGGATGGAGCCCCGTGTTGGGCTCTCTGCTCAGTGGGGAGCCTGCTTCCTCTCTCTCTCACTCTCTCTCTGTCTGCTTCTCCACCTACTTGTGATCTGTCTGTCAAATAAATGAATAAAATCTTTAAAAAAATGAAAAATATAAAAAATAAAATAAAACCAATGAAACAAAAAGATTTGGGGCAAAAAGAAAAAGACTTTAATATTTTTTAAATATATATAAACATTCAAAAGGTAGTAAGTAGGTCTCTCTCTTTTTTACTTATATCTGTTGCATTTATGCAACTTTCTTTATCTCGTTATGATATACAGTGCTTAAGTTATTTTTATGATTGTCTTAAAGGTTTTCCTTTTTTTTAAGTTTTGAATTTAATCTCTATACCTGGTGTGGGGCTTGAACTCACAACCCGAGATCAAGAGTTGTATATTCTTCCAACTGAGCCAGCCAGGTGCCCCAAAGGCTTTCATTTTTTAAAAGCGTTGGGGAAAGAGGACTATACTAGTAGTCAGGAGAATGACATTAATTAGCAAGGATATCTTGAATGAATCATTTGATTTTTTTCTAAAATTTGTCCTATTTATTATAAAGGGGTTAACCAGATCATGCTTCAGTATTAAATTTTTCTCAAATCTCGTAAGTTGAATAAATGAGAGCCTTTACAGTCTTCCATTAATTAAGAAATACAGGAAAGAAATTCTGCCCATTTCCAGTCCTTTTTTAGATCAGAAACCCTTACTTAATTTTAGTTTTCCTGGGCCTGTACCATTGTTGCCTAAGTTCCCAAAGTTGGGAGTCTGCTGATTAATCCATACCATTTAATCTCATATCTCTTTAACCTTTATTATTAAAGTGTCCTGTCCTTTTTTTTTTTTTTTCTTTTTTTTTACTTTACCTTACAGATTCTCCCCTTCTGATGAAAGGACCGAATGCATCATTTTGAAGTAAAATCTCTCCTTTATCTCTTAAAAGAACCACAAAATTTTTCTCTACTCTTTTTATTATTATCATTTGGGATGAGGAGAAAGGAGAATAAGGTTGGACATGATGTAGTAATTTCCAGACCTCATGTTAATGTCTATTGCATGCTCTTCTCACAACAACATATTGCCAGTGTTTGACCTGGTTCTAATTTTTTTTTTTCTGAAGTAGTTAAAAATGAGTTTTGCTTCCTCCCTTTACTTCTTCCCTGCATTCAGTAAGTGGCCCATTATGTGACAATTGATTAACCAGATATTGGATGATACAAGGGTAGTGTCAGAACTAGAGAGCACTCAACCAACCATTGCTGTCTTCCTTTCTCTTAGTTAAGACCAAGTTACTGTGACTTTTTATATTCAGTTGATCATGTGAGCTATGGAAGTCAATTTTCTCCCTTTGCATCTCTTCAGCTTTCTTTTTATGGTTATGTTTTGTCTTGGACTAGATACTATTGTTCTGAAATACACTTGTGCTTTTGTGTAGAAAAAAATGTAGTTACTCTTTTTAAAACTTTTTGTTGTGTGTAACGTTTCATGTAAGATTAATTGAATTGGACGCATTTTGATAGGAAAATTTTAGAAGCCTGCAGCCGGGAAAATTTATGAGTATATGTTTTACCTGCTGTTAGTGTAAAAATATTTTAAAGACAAGTTTTAAGTAATATCTTTTAAAGGCATTTAAAAAACCCTATTTTTTCTATTACTTCTGAAGTCACTGAGTAAGACTGAGTAGCAATGAAGAAATTATGTTGAGGTTTTTTCAAAGAGCTGCTTCTGATAGGAAAATGCTTAGTAATGATGAAGACACACCCTCCAGTTCAGTGGCCATTTTGTAGTGTAGCTCTTCTGGAGAAACAAGTGGGAACCATCAAAGAAAGAAGTGTATGGATCAAAAGAATATGGGCAAAAGTCAATAAATTTTTCATCTAGGTCAACTGGAGAAATTAAACTATGCTGCCCGTGAGTAGTAGTTTATTTAATAAGTAGGACCAATTTTTATGGATGCTTTTTGCTTACTTAATCTTCTTGATTTCTGTGATTAGATTTTGCTTTGTTCGTATTGAGGAACAATTAAATTAATGCTTGGATTCCAGGCTTTGGGTGTAGTAACTTAGAAGTTATGTTGAAATGTGTCAACTCCAAAAGTATTCCCTGTTATTTCATAGTTAATCTTGCAAGGTACTTTTTTATGATATTATCTGTCCAAGGTTTAAGATTGGGAGTGGGGGAAGCAGTGAGTTGTTATTTTCAAATTATACTTTCTGATTGCATACTGATTTAAAGATAAGTGAGAAGTCTGTAGAAATTCAGTATATTGGCAATATAATTAATAGTAATGGAGAAATTTATTTTGTAGGGTTTGTTAATTATGACAGTTTTAGCTCTTTAAAACTAAGAGTCTTCATTAAAAATAGAAAAAATAGCTACCTTGTGTAATTTGGTAATGACAGTCTTCCTCATCAGCTTATTTTGTGGTATTCTGCAGTTAGCCTGGAAGAAATAAGGGAATCAGCAATTAACTACAGGAGTTCCTCCTTTTTCATTAGATTTTCCCAGGAAATTGCTGTTCTATATGTGATAATTACATTTAGACCTATAGCTTTAAATTATATTCAAAGATAAAAGAATCAAAATATTTTTAATTGCTAATAATCATTTCCAGGCTACTATTCTCCATCAAATGCCCTTAATTACAGATATCTTTTCCTTAAAGATTTTGTTTTGAATAAAAGATCTTTTAGAGATTCCTTTGATGTGGCAGAAACTTATAAAAATATTTAGCTTAACATTATAGTACTTTCTCTCTTCTCTATAGTACTTTATTTCTTCTCTTCTGAAGAAATAAAAAATGGATACAAATTTTAAAGAAAAGTTACCCATAAGTAATTGAATTCTTTTAACAAGGGAATGGAAACAAAGGCTTCTAGGTAAGCACAGGTTTCTTATAAGTTGAGGTGTTCATTAACTAAGTCACTTTTCCATTATACAATTTCATGTCTTTGTGCCAGTGCCTCCTGCCTCCTACCGCCTTCTATTAGTAGCTGACTGCCTCTTCCTATTGCTTCTTGTGTTTAATATAGAGACGCAGAGATCAAATGACGTCTGACAATAGTTAGCATTTTATCAGACCTAATAGTATGGCTTTGATGTAGTACTGATATTTTAAGTAATGAAACTGTGTAATAGTTGACTAGATCATTACTTTTGATACAGGAAAGAACACAGGATCATTCTAGTCATTTGCTAAACTAACAGTTCAACACCTTTTAAATCAGGCCTTATGATGAGCACCTTTTTCCACACAAATGACACATGAATATATTCTTATTATAAAAAAGTTAAATAATACAGGGAAAGCATTAGCTGGCCCTTAATCCTCCTTTTCTAACCCCTGTTCCTCTTATCTTCCCAGAAGTAATCACTGATCACTGTAACCAGTTTTATTCCAGATCATTTAGAGTGTGATTTATTCATATATATGCAAATATATGCATAATTCCATAGGAATATATCCTTTACCTTTTTAATAATGTAAGTGGGGTTCTTCAATGGCTATAGTAGTCAGTATTCTTAAATGTACATTTAAGCATTCTTTTATAATTATATCCATAAAATAGATGGCTAGTAGAATTGCTCAGTCAATGCATATATTTATATTTTTATAGATATACTCCCACTTATAGTGTACGAAGTATCTTTTTCCTCATACCCTTGCCAACACTAAACATGATCAAATTTAACTGTTGCCAACTACCAGATTAAAATTACATATTTGTTTGAATTTGTACTTCTTCTATCAAGGATAAAGTCTAATATGTTTTTGTTTGTATTATTCCATTTGTATTTTTTTTTTCTTTGAACTGCCTTTTTCTATCCTTTGCCCATATTTTCAATTTTTAGTATTTTTTATTGGATTATACAGTCTTAGTGTAAATTAAAGGAATCAGTCTTGCCATATGTTGGCCATATTTTCTTTCTAGTGTCATAAGAGGGGTTTTTTTTTTTTAAGATTTTATTTATTTGTTTATTTATTTGACAGAGAGAGGGAGATTACAAGTAGGCAGAGAGACAAACAGAGAGAGAGAGGGAAGCAGGCCCCCTTCTGAGCAGAGAGCCCCGATGCAGGGCTTGATCCCAGGACCCTGAGATCATGACCTGAGCCGAAGGTAGAGGCTTAACCCACTGAGCCATCCAGGCGCCTCATAAGAGTTGTTTTAAAAACCCAGTGAGCTGGGGCACCTGGATGGCTCAGTGGGTTAAAGCCGCTGCCTTCGGCTCAGGTCATGACTCCCAGAGTTCTGGGATGGAGCCCCATATCAGGTTCTTTGCTCGGCAGGGAGCCTGCTTCCTTCTGTCTCTCTGCCTACTTGTGATCTCTGTCTGTCAAATAAATAAATAAAATCTTAAAAAAAAAAGTGACTAATGGTTTGCCTCCCTCTGTTTTTTTTACTTTATTTCTCCTTCCCTTCCCCTATGTTCGTTTACCTGTTTTATTTCTTAAATTCCACATATGAGTGAAATCTTAGGATATTTGTCCTTCTCTGACTGACCAATTTTCCTTAGCATAATACCTTCTAGTTCTATCTATGTCACTGCAAATGACAAGATTTCATTCTTTTTGATGGCCAAGTAATATTCCATTGTATGTATATACCATATTTTGTTTATCCGTTCATCAGTCAATGGATAGTTGGGCTCTTTCCATAATTTGGCTGTTGTTGATAGCACTGCTATAAACATTGGCATGCAAGTGCTCCTTTGGATGAGCATTTTTGTATCCTTTGGATAAAGACCTAGAAGTGTGATTGCTGGGTCATAGGGTAGTTCTGTTTTTAACTTTTTGAGGAATCTCCATGCTGTTTTCCAGAGTGGCTGCACCAGCTTGCATTCCCACCAGCAGTGCAAAAGGGTTCCCCTTCCTCTGCATCCTCACTAATACCTGTTGTTTCCTGAGTTGTTAATTTAAGCCATTCTGGCCAGTATGAGATAGTATCTCATTATGGTTTTGATTTGTATTTCCCTGATGTTGAGTCATGTTCCTTTTTTTTTTTTTTTTTCAATCTGTCTGTTAGTCGTTTGTATGTCTTCTCTAGAGAAATGTCTGTTCATGTCTTCTGCCCATTTCTTAACTGGACTATGTATTTCTTAGATGTCGAGTTTGATTAGTTCTTTATAGATTCTAGATACTCCCTTTGTCCACTAGGTCATTTGCAAATATCTTCTCCCATTCTGTTGATTGCCTTTTAGTTTGGTTAATTGTTTCCTTTACTGTTTCCTTCACTGTGCAGAAGCTTTTTATCTTGATGAGGTCCTGATAGTTCATTTTTGCTTTTTCCCTTGCCTCCAGAGACGTATCAAGTAAGAAGTTGCTATGGCCAAGGTCAGAGAGGTTGCTGCCTATTTTCTCCCCTAGGATTTTATGGTTTCCTGTCTTACATTTAAGTCTTTCATTCATTTTGAGTTTATTTTTGTGTATGGGGTAAGAAAGTGGTCCAGTTTCATTTTTCTGCATTTCGCTGTCCAGTGTTCCCAATACCATTTGTTGAAGAGGCTATTTTTACCCCTCATTCGATATTCTTTCCTCCTTTGTTGAAGATTAGTTGACCATATAGTGTGGGTCCATTTCTGGGTTCTGTATTCTGTTCCATTGATCTGTGTGTCTGTTTTTGTGTCTGTACCATACTGTATCGATGATTACAGCTTTGTAATAGAGCTTGAAGCCTAAGATTATGATGCCTCCTGCTTTGCTTTTCTTTTTCAACATTGCTTTGGCTCTTTGGGGTCTTTTCCGGTTCCATACAAATTTTAGGATTATTTGTTGTAGTTCTGTGAGCAATGCTAGTGTTATTTTGATCAAGTTTGCATTGAATGCGTAGATTGCTTTGGGTAGTATAGAGATTCAACAATATTTGTTCTTCCAATCCATGAGCATGGAATGTTTTTCTATTTCTTTGTGCTTCAGTTTCTTTCAATGTTCTATAGTTTTCAGCATACAGATCTTTTAACTGGCATCTGACTTTTTAAAACTAACAATGGACTTTTAAAATTATACATAAAAAGAAAGAATAATACAGTGAAAGTTCCGTGTACCCAGCGTCAGCTTGAGCAGGTGTTAACTTTTTTGCCAAACTGATCTGTTCCTCTTCCACCCCTACCTTTTTTCTTGGACTCTTTGAAAGAAGATCCCAGACATTACCTAATTTCACCTATAAGTACTTCCTTATACATCTCTAACAGATCAGTATGTTCTCTTTTTTAAAAAATGCTAACTCCCATATAATTATTTAATAAAATTAGTAATAATTCCCTAACACTTTACCAGCTAGACCCTAAGATCTGACCTTCACTACTCCCCTGCTTCTACCTACTGACTTTTGTCCCACATTATTCCTTAACTTCTTTCAAGCTTATCTTTTAGGTCAGGCAAAAGAACTGAAGGGCATAACATCCCATGATATAAACTGAAACTACCCCTCAAGCAGTATGGACTGCCTGGACAAACAATTCTGTACAGCCCAGATCACCCAGGCTGGTTTCAGTTTAACTCTCAGCTTGCACCTACACAGTTGGACCATGTGTGGAGTGATGAACAATTACCTTTACCTCATTCTAATTCTAAAACTTTAATCCAAGAAGGAGCTCCATCCAAGAAGGAGCACAAGCCTCATTTATAGAACATAAGATATACATGGGCGTGTTTCCTTTTTTTTTACTTTCAAGATTTTATTTATTTATTTCACAGAGAAAGAGCACATGCAGGGAAGTGGCAGGGAGAGGGAGAATCAAGCTTCCCGCCGAGCAGGGAGCCCCATGTGGGTTTGATCCCAGGACTCTGGGATCACGACTCAAGCTGAAGGTAGATGCTTAACTGACTGAGTCCCCCAGGTATCCCTATAGTCATGTTTCCTTAAGACACATGCCCTGCCTTATGCCTGTCTTTAGTGGTAACAAGGCACCCCTATCTAAATATTCATTCTAATCCTAAATAAAAGAAACCAGTTCTCCCTTGTTCGGGGCATCAGGCTTTGGAAGCTATTCCCCATGATCTCCTTATTTGCTGCAAATAAAGTTTCCTTTGTTTGACAACTCACCTGGTGTAATTCCTGTCTGTGACTCACCAAGGAACAAACTCACATTAGTTCAGTTATAGTATCACCTAATAGCAAGTCTGCATTTGGATTTTGAGTATCTTAAGAAATGTCTTCTTGGGGTGCCTGGGTGGCTCAGTGGGTTAAAGCCTCTGCCTTCCACTCACTTCATGATCCCAGGGTCCTGGGATGGAGCCCCCCATCAGGCTCTCTGCTCGGCGGGGAGCCTGCTTGTTCCTCTCTCTCTGCCTGCCTGCCTCTCTGCTTACTTGGGATCTCTCTGTCAAATAAATACATTTTAAAAAATTTTTTAAAAAGTGTCTTCTTATAATTGTTCAGCCCAGGATCTAAACAAAACCTATACATCACATTTGAGTGATATGTCCCTTTAGTCTTAAGCAGTTTTCTCCACTTCCTCCACCTTTAATATATGACTTATTTGTTGAAGAAACTGGGTAATTTGCTATGTAGAATTTCTGTATTTTGGCATTGACTAGTTGCATAGGATAACATAGCATTTGATTTAGCACAAACTATAATATTATAATATAGCATATCACTTTTTTATCTTGTTTGTCAGAGAACATTGTGAGTTTTGTTTTAGCACTTGAACAAATTTAAGAAACCTGTAGCACCCTTATTTTGTACTTAAGGAAGCTGGGACCAAGAGAGGATTTTCCAGAAACATAGCAGAAGACTCAATATTTCCTTGGTAGTTGAAAGCAATGGTCCTATCAGAAGTATCATATGATGAAACATTAGTGAGGAACTCACCTGTTTTGTTTTGTTTTCTTCCCTGTGCCTAGATATTGCCTGGCATATAGAAGAAGTTCAGTCAGTATTTATTAGTAAATGAGTTGCTTAATTCAGTCATGTTGTCATGTTGCCTGTTCCCTCTCCAGCCTAGAACCTGGAAGGTTACAACTTATTTTCTCTGTAATGTTTAAAGCAGTTTACAAGAGGGCCACCAGAGTGGCTTAGTCGATTAAGTGTCTCTCTCTCTCTCTCTTTTTTTTTTTTTTAAGATTTTACTTATTTATTTGCGAGAGAGAGAGAGAGAGAGCATGTGTGGAGAAAGATCATCGGGAGAAGCAGACTCCTGCTGAGCAGGGAGCCCAGTGTGGGACTGTATTCCGGGACTCCAGAATCATGACCTGGGCGGAAGGCAGTCGCTTAACCTGAGCCACCCAGGCGCCCCAAGAGTCTGACTCTTGATTTTGCTCAGGTCGTGATCTCAGGGTTGTGCATCGAGCCCCATGACAGACTCTGTGCTGACATAGAGGGTGGAGCCTGCTTAAGAATCTCTCTCCCGTTGCCCCTGCCCCACGCATGTGCATGCTCTTTCTCTAAAAAGAAAAAAATAAATAAGTCAGTTTAGAAGAGAGAACAATGATGAAAGTATTTTACCCATCACCTCAATGTTGGCACCAGTTTATCTTCCTTTTTAGATTTTTTTTTTTTTTTTTTTTTTTTTTTTATTTGACAGAGAGAAATCACAAGCAGTCGGAGAGGCAGGCAGGCAGAGAGAGAGAGAGAGGTATCTTCCTTTTTAAATGCAGACCAGCAATATGTTACTGGCAAACCAGCAATATGGTACCGGCACTTCTATGGAAAGTACCACAAATCATGTAGAAAGCAAACAATGCATTAAATGAGTGTTTCAAGCTTGATAAATATCCTTCGGTGTGGGATCTGTTATCTTCAGTGGGTGGGTGGGCATGAGGTGCTGGTAGTCTCTGACTTAAATGAGTCATTTTCTTGAAGTGCTTATTCAGCAAAAATGTTGGGGTTTCCTGTCTGTTTTTGTTTATTTTTCTTACAAAAGTATGTTTCAGCCATCAGAAAAATCTCAGCACAACCAGAGACTCTTGGCTGTCTTTCACTTAGCAAAATTCTTTCTGGTGCTATGATGTGTGTTTTCTGTCAGCTAAAATTTACAGGAATAGTGAACCACAAGGATTTCCTGAGGAGAAGCTCCCACATGCTGTGTCTGAGGTTTCTCATATTTCTTTTGGCAACAGTAACATTCTCCAATATAACAAAATTATAGTTTGAGTCCAGTGCTAATAATTTCTCTTCAAGAAAACAACTTAACTGAAACATTTGTGGTTCTGTTTTGCTTGAACTCAGGAAAAAAGTTATAATAGAAAATCACCTACTCTGCCTTACCCTCCACAAAAAAAGCCCTTTCTGAGGCTGCCATCAGCCTATAATAAACCCTATATGAAACACAGAAATTTTAGTGTATTTGTTCATAAGCCTAAATAGCCCCAGACCTGTAAATATAGTGGTCAGGGCTGTTGCAATGGGCGATCATATTTTAATATTAACACATTTGCCTTTTCACTCTCATTTATGTATAGAATATGAGAAGCTCATCAGTATGGTTTTATATTCCATACTTAATTAACTTTTTCAAAACTATCACTTGTCGAGTTTCGTTATAGCTATTCTTGTTAATGCAGTTAGCAGGAAAGACTGTTAAAATACTCCCTTTCCAGGGGTGCCTGGGTGGCTCAGTGGGTTAAGCCTCTGCCTTCGGCTCAGGTCATGTTCCCAGGGTCCTGGGATTGAGCCCTGCATCAGGCTCTCTGCTCAGCAGGAAGCCTGCTTTTCTCTCTCTCTCCCTCTCTGCCTGTCTCTCTGCCTACTTGTGATCTTTGTCTGTCAAATAAGTAAATACAATCTTAAGGGGAAAAAAAATCCCTTTCCGGGGCACCTGGATGGCTCAGTCGGTTAAGCATTTGCCATCAACTCAAGTCATGATCTCAGGGTCCTGGGATCAAGCACCATGTTGGGTTCTCTGCTCAGCAGGGAGTCGCCTCTTCCTCTCTTTGATTCTCCTCCATTTGTGCTCTTTCCATCTCGGTCTGTCTCAAGTAAATAAATAAATAAATAAGATCTTTAAAAAAATAAAATACTCCTTTTCCAACCACATATCTTTGTTTGTTTAAGTAGGCTCCATACTGGGCTTGAAGCCCAGTGTGGGGCTTGAACTCACCACCCTAAGATCATAAGACCTGAGCTGGTATCGAGTCAGATGCTTAACCAACTGAACTACCAAGGCGCCCCCAACTACTTACCTGTTTAAGGCTTGATTTTCTCTTTCTTTCTTTCTCTCTTTCCTTTTTTTTTTTTTTTTTTTTTTTAAGGTTTTACAGTGAGAGAAACAGAGAGAGAGTACACGCAAGGGGAGCAGCAGGCAGAGGGAGAGAGAGAAGCAGGTCCCTGTTGAGCAAGGAGCCGGAAATGGGATACCATCCCAGGACCCTGCGATCGTGACCTGAGTCCAAGGCAGACCCTTAACCAACTGAGCCACCCACATGCCCCAAAGCTTGATATTCTGTATATACTTCACCCAGAACAATAAATTGCAATACACTGAATGAAGAAGCATAAAAGAATCCAGTTATCGGGGCACCTGAGTGGCTCAGGGGGTTAAGCCTCTGCCTTCGGCTCAGGTCATGATCCCAGAGTCCTGGGATTGAGCCCTACATCGGGCTCTCTGCTCAGCAGGGATCCTGCTTCCTCCTCTCGTTCTCTCTGCCTGCCTCTCTGCCTATTTGTGATCTCTGTCTGTCAAATGAATAAATAAAACTTTAAAAAAAAAATCCAGTTATCTCCTATTAAGCCAGATAATAAGGAGACTTGGCTCAGTACGTTTTTTTTCATTTTGGAAAAACAAATTCTTTCATTAAGTTTGTATTATTACATTAGTATTATAATGAGTTTATTGTTATTTTAAGTAAATTAATATTTTTAAAATTTTTTAGTTTTAGGGCGCCTGGGTGGCTCAGTGGGTTAAGCCGCTGCCTTCGGCTCGGGTCATGATCTCGGGGTCCTGGGATCGAGTCCCGCATCGGGCTCTCTGCTCTGCAGGGAGCCTGCTTCCTCCTCTCTCTCTCTCTGCCTGCCTCTCTGGCTACTTGTAATCTCTCTCTGTCAAATAAATAAATAAAATCTTTAAAAAAAATTTTTTTTTAGTTTTAATTTCTAATATAATTTAGACATCCACAAAAACTCTTTTAGGCTCTCAATAATTTTTATAACCTTAAACAGGTTTTTAGACCCACAAAAATCTGTGAAACACTAGTCATGTTGTGATTTTCTAAGATCTGCCAAATAATACATAGGTTATTTGGTAGTTCCAGAGAAAAAGTGATAGTAATCTTTTTTTTTTTTTAAGATTTTATTTATTTATTTGACAGAGAGAGATCACAAGTAGGCAGAGAGGCAGGCAGAGAGAGAGGAAGAAGCAGGCTCCCTGCTGAGCAGAGAGCCCGATGCGGGACTCTATCCCAGGACCCTGAGATCATGACCCGAGTCGAAGGCAGCGGCTTAACCCACTGAGCCACCCAGGCGCCCCAAAAGTGATAGTAATCTTAACCCCCAAATATTTTTTTTAAACTAATAATAATTTTACCAAAAATCCCTTTGCACTCTTAAAAATCAGTTATGTGCTATGAGGTCTATTTTGATCAGTTCATCTTGGCCAATGTTCAGTTCATTAAGCAAAGAATCTTTGTTTTTCATTGGTGTGTTAACATTGGTTAAATTTTACAGTTTATTTTGGCTCAAAAGTGATTGAAGCATAGAAATGAAACAGTAAAATAAATGCTACAACTCAGGATACTATCATAAACAATGACTAAGAGCTTTAGAGTTCATACAGTCTGAGTTTATATGTGTTAGAAAGTGGTCTGATTTGTAGAAGCAGTCTAAAAGAGAAAGTTCAAATATGAAATATGATGGTGACTGGAATTACATTCTGTCAGACCTGCAATACCTTCATCCCCAGTCTCTGAAGATTTTCTACTCTGAAATTTTTCAAATACTTAGTTACATAAAGCCATGAAACAAAGCACAGTGATAGCCTTGGCAAGCCAGAATTTCCCAGAACTGTAAAAACAGTTCTTTCTAGGGAGAAAATGTTAAATTCTATCACTAAAGATGGGGAAGAAACTGGAACTACTAAAACATCATTCATAGTTGTGTAGCTCAAAGAGATGGGTGTCACACCTTTGACAAGAACATCGTGAAACCAACCAATAAGTTAATGAAAAGTTTAACATTCGTAGAAAAAGCAGAATAAGGTACTGAAGAAATTACTGTATCAGATGACACCATTGGACATTATTGGTATTATTCAAGGTAAATAATTAATGCTGCTGTTTTCTGCAAAATGTGAAGTAGCAGGTGTTCCAGCTTATGGTGATCCCAACTGAGTAATGCTCTTAGTTGATGTGCAGAACATATATGGAGAACAAAGTATTCATTGTTTCTCTTCTGTTTAATCACGTTTAGAAGTATGTACAGATAATCCATTTTGTTATTTTGTGAGCTGTGACATAAACTGGAAAAGGAAGGGACTTTGGGGTCAGTGTTGACACAGCATCAGCCAAGTGTGTAGTAAGAAAGGTACTAGAATTTGAATGAAAAGAAGTTTAACTCCATCCCCACCCGCCAAGCCTCTTGTCAGAGAACAGGTAGCAATTAAGAATATGCCTCAATATAGCGACTGAGTCTTTAATTAGAACAGGAGTTGGGTGCCTGGGTGGCTCAGTGGGTTAAAGCCTCTGCCTTCAGCTCAGGTCATGATCCCAGGGTCCTGGGATCGAGCCCAGCATTGGGCTCTCTGCTCGGCAGGGACCCTGCTTCCCTCTCTCTGTCTCTCTGCCTACTTGTGATCTCTGTCTGTCAAATAAATTAATAAACTCTTCAAAAAATAAAAATAAAAAAGAACAGGAGTCAGCAAACTAGCTGTTGGGCCACGTTTGTCCTCTGTTCCCCACCTGTTTTTCTGTGACTGGTGAACAAAGAGTGGACTTTACATTTCTAAATGGTTGGGGAAAATATCAAAAGAATGGTGCTTTGTGACACATAAAAATTATAAGAAGTTCAGGATTTCCATAAATAAAGTTTTATTGGAGCATAACCACACTCACTGGTTTATGTATTGTTGTGGCTGCTTTTGCACTACAGCAGCAGGATTGATTAGTTACGATAGAGACCATATGGCCTGCAAAGTGTGAAATATTTACTGCCTGGCCTTTTACAGAAAAACTTTGACAACCCTGGAATTAGAGTAACTCCACTTTGATCCATCTTATTTATTGTTTTTCCCCATGGGAGTTCACTTGAAGAAAGGGTTCTACGGCCTTAAAAACAAGCTTTGTTGGTTTTTTTTTTTTTTTAAGTATGTAAACTTTCCAAAAGGTCACCCCAACCGAACAAGCATTCTTGTTCTTTTGCCACTCTGGGGACAGAGCAGGGTGGAGTTCACAATTCATTTTGAAAATCCTTGAGTAATTCAAGGCAATATTTGAAGATACATTATGGGTGATACGAAGATTAACCATTTGTGCCACCAGAGATTTAAGTCTGGTAGAGAGATAAACATACTTCTCCTTTTGTTATAATTTTTTGCATATTTTTCTCAAAGGAACATTAAACATAGCTTTAAAAGGAGGCATTTTTTTTCAATTTTGAAAGTTTTTTTAAAATTATTTTTATTATCATATAATGTAATATTTGCCCCAGAGGTACAGATCTGTGAATCATCAGGCTTACACATTTCACAAAAGGAGGCATTTTATGTATCTTTTTTATTCTCTCAAGTTGATACCCAGCAAATTGCTACCAGTATGAGCAAATTCCCACTGCTTTTCATTTTCCCAAACTCAGGGACATAGTCCCTTAAAAACATTGGTCTCATTTAACTGCCTTTTCTCTGTTTCTATAGCATCCAAAACAATCTTGCAATTAATGATTTACTTGATGTTTCTATACTAAACTATAAGGAAGTTTCCCTGGTGTCTTCCTCTCTAGACACAGGAGGGACTGTGTTATTTTAGATAGTATAGTATATAATATTTCAGAGTATTGGCTTTGGAGTCAGACCTATCCTGCATTCTGTATCTGAGTGAATCTGTTTCCTCTTCTATGAAATGGGAATTAACAATAACAATGATAACAATGATCATAATACTTTTTTAGGGTTTGTTGTGAACCTCAAGTGAAATGATGCATGGGTTGCCTGGGTGGCTCAGTAGGTTAAATGTCTGCCCTCTGCTTAAGTCATGATTCCAGGGTCCTGGGATTGAGTCCCGCACTGGGCTCCCTGCTCAGCGGAGAGCCTGCCTCTCCCTCTCCCTTGCTGCTCCCCCGCTTGTGCTCTGTCTGTCTGTCTCTCTGTCAAATAAATAAATAAAATCTTGGGGGAAAAAAACAACAACGATGCAAGTAGAGTGCTAGTTAAGTTTTTGCCACATGGTACTATGTTAGTTGTGTTGCTGTTTACTATAGTTTTGGTGGTGGTTGTTATTTTATCTCTACTACCTAACATAAGGTCTTTTTTAAAGTATTAAATATTTTTATTGAATGGAATCAAGGTTTGTTTTTAAAGAAGACTGAAAAATTTAAAATTAAAGCTTACTGTTGATGCAGAAAATTGTCCCATAGGTTTTCGTTTAACAGTGATGCCTATGTATCTGATGAGATCGGAGTTTTTTTTGTTTTGGGTGGTTTTTTTTTGTTTTGTTTTTGTTGGTTGATTGGTTGGTTTTTTGTTTTTTGGGGGGTTTTTTCGGTTTGTTCCAAAACCTGTGCTGTTTCCACCTGGCTTGTATAAAGTTGAAGTGTAAATTGAGTGATTACTATGGGACAGGTATTTTTCTAAGTGCTTATATATATTTAGTCCATATAAGAGCCCTACGAACTAGGTCTTATTTTTATTCCTATTTTAAGATGAGACAGCTGAAACACAGGATTATAAACTGTCATTGGATACTCAGCCAGTAAGATGCACAGTTGGGATTTGAACATATAGTCTAGCTCCAGAGTTTGTGTTCTTAACCACCATGTTCTAATGCTTTTATTACCCATAGAATCTCTTGTTTGCCATAAGGTTGTATGTAAGATACAGCTTATTTTAGGTAAATTTCTTGAAGTTTTAAGTTTGTTTAGAGTGCTGGGCATGTTGTAGATAATACATACGTGTGCTGGAATGAGTTAATGAATATGATGGCATGATAAAATTATAATTAGTACAGTATAATTATTGCTTAATTCTTAGCTTCAAGTAATAACTGCTTTTCACCTTAGGCCCTCTTAGGAACTATCTATAGCCAGGCTCGGCTATTTTGAAGAAATCTACTCTAATAGTACAAATATTTGGGCAAAGAAATTGCTTAACAAATCTATTTATATTCCTAAATTCATTTTTTCTTGTTGGTACCCACTCAGAAAAATCTGTTTAGAGTTTTTCCTTTTTTGGGTCTCTCTGTTGAATTGTTTGTAGATTTTTTTTTTTTTTTTAATGTTAGTTGGCATTGTGACAGGTAATTCACTTTTTAAAAGATGAAGCTTTAAAGAATTCATGCATACTGGTCATGATAGTGAAGTCTGGTGTTGAGTTTGGCCTCCTAAACTTTTGAAGTAGTAACAAAATTGAAATTTGCTTCATTTTATATGTCTCTTTCAGAATTCTCCACTTTACCAGTACTTACAGGATCTAGGACACACAGACTTTGAAATATGTTCTTCTCTGTCACCAAAACTGGAAAAAGGCACAGTGACAGAAGGACAACAAAAGCCTCCTGCCAGAGCCCTGCCAAAAGTAAGAAAGCATGTTCATTCTCTATGATTAATCTTTTGCTCTTCACCTCACTGATTATTTAAACTGCCTTTATTCTTACCCTTGTAGGGAAAAAAAAACCACACAACAAAAATCTTATAAGCACCTTCATGTCCTCTCCGACGTTGGTTAAGACTTTATTTTTTATTTCATCAGTAGAGCAGAACTGTTTAGATAAACATAAATCTTGCTGTTCGGTACTATCTCAGTAATTTCTATAATGAATAGAAATTAATATGATTGAGGATTAAAATATATTAATTCTTTAAATATTGAACTTGTTTGGAGGGAGCCAGAAAAATACATGCAAACCTTAATGAGAACTCAAACATTAGTACTTCTATATTAATTAGAATTTTTTTCTTTATATATTGTTTTGAAAGAGAGCACAAGTTGTAAGAAAGCAAACTGATAACATATTTCAATAGCAATTTTAAGGATCTGTGATGGAGTGGGTATATTTACCTCAGTTTGTGACGCCCTTTATATATATGCAGTTTCCTCTTATGCAGTAAATATCTCAGTTGCTATACAACACTGTGAGGCTAAGATACTGGTAGAATATCCACTACTTAGGGTCTGTAAAATGCATTTACTAGATTTGTTTATGTTCTATTAGCCATATTTAATAAAATAAAATAAAAAATTCCAGTACATTTGAGTTTTAACAAAAGGAATTCTAATTTAATAGAAAAAATAAACCAGATTACCTCATTTCTTGAACATTCTAGTCTAATCAGTATTTTATTACAAGACATCATTATTTTTGGGAGGAGGCTTTTAAAATTTTCAATTAGTTATTTACTCTGTGGTGATAGAGAGGGAAGGAGTTCTCTTTTTTCCTCTTCTTAGAAAAATCTCTATAATGTGAGGTAACCAAGCTGGGCCCATTTGCAAGAGTAGAATAAATACCAGAGAAATGTTTTTTTAACTGATACTTATAGGGTAGGAATTAGAGAGTTAGAGCTTACGTGGATCAGAACCAGTTTGTTGTCCTCTGGACTTAAACTCTTTCTTCTCTGCTCCTTTCAAATGTGAATGTTCCTGGGAAGAGTTTTGAAAGCAAAACTGAAGGATATAGCTAATAGGTTATTTATAGATTAAAACTTGGATTTGAGATTACTTGGCAACCAAAGGGAAAGAATGGGCCAAGGGATAGTCTTAAGCAGGATATGGGCATTGGCTGTTTTTTATTGTTCAAAGTTGAGTTTTACAGGTATTTAATCCTTTTCATTTATAATAGGTGTTTTTACATGTAGAAGTGTTATTAATTTATTAATAAATAAAATGAGAGTTTAAGATTTACTAGTCCTCAGAAATTGAGAAATAACTAGAGAATGTTTTTCGAAATTACCACATGTCTAGAAAGTTCCTTTGGTTTTCATAGTACACATTTCAATTGTATGAGCTATATTTTCTTAAAATTGAGTTTTTCTAAATCTGGGACAGCTAAATTTTAGAAAGATTTGTTGTATTATTTAATTCCTTCTCCAGGATATATTTTCATAATTGCCCCCAAAGTTCTGTTAAAGCAGTGAAGTACCAGTTATTTTCTTTGGAAAGCAAAGTTTTTATATAAGATCGTGATCAAACTGTCGTTAGCCTTAATCGCCCTTAACTTTTATTTTTTAATGTTATTGTGAAGTACTTATTGAGTACTTTTACTGGGGTTCTCGTCGTGAATATTCATTCTCTGTATATTTTTCTAGTTCGTTTTCCTGTGGTTATTCTTAAATGTTCCTTCCATAAAGTTTGAGCATCAGACCTCTTCTCTGCTTGGTCTATTTTTCTGAGTGATCTCATCTACTTTTTTGCCCTCATTGGCCACTTATGTGTATTCTCTGTCTTCATTGAGTTTTAGACATTTGCTAAACATTTTCACCTGACCTGTGTCCCCAGGAAACTCAAGATTCATCTGTATAAAACAAATAAGATATTCCTTCCATGACTCCCACGTTAATTTGGTCACTAAATGATATATCAAGTGAACTTATTTTGTCTCTAAAATCCAACCTTCTCATACCATCACTATTTTTTATGCTACCCTACTTGAGGCCTTTTTCATTATTTAGCTGGACTGTTAAATATCCTCCTAATCAGGCTTCTTGGCTACAGTCATTTCCTGCCAGTATTGCCTCTGCACTGTAGCCAGTTATTTTTCTTAAATGCTGATTTTTATTGTTTCATTTCCTTGCTTAAAAGTCTTTGGTGGCTCCTCACAGCCTATAAGATAAAGTCTAAACTATTAGGGCATATAAGATCAAAGTCCTTTAAAACCTCTCTCAGTGGTCATTATCATTCCCTTCTTCCCTTGTGTCTCAGCATGTCCCAGACTATGCCACCATGCCACTGACATGCTTCCATGGCTGTCTCCTTTCTTCATCCTGTTCTTTTGCCCAGAATGTTCTTCCCTCCTTTGTTATATTCCTGCTTATCTGTTAGGGCATAGCTTCAGTGTTAGCACCTCTTGACCTCTTTTCCCACACTTTCCCAGACTTTACATTGGTTTGTAATTATTTATACCATCTCTTCTATGCTAAGTTCTTGAAAACAACAGTTACGTGTATTCATCATTGTTCCTATGACCCTTTTTCAGTACCCGGGATATAGTAACCACTCAATGAATGTAAACACCATTTACTAGCATGGAAATGGGCTATTAACATTAAGGTAATTTGAATTTTTGGTTGATTCAGTAATATAACTTTTATTTCAGTATGAGATACTTTTTCTAAAATTGATTAAAATGTCTTTCTACCTTAGCATTGTGGAATGAAATGTACTTAGTATTTGAGAACTTGGAGCATCTTATGGTTTTCATTTTGAAGTACATATTATCATCATCTTGACATAGCTAATATATATTGTACCCAATAAATGGGCTGCATCAGGATAACTTCTGAGTGCTCTTTCGAAAATTTGCTTTCAGGTCTCATTCAAACTTAATTTTAAATTAATCTGAACCTATAGTTTGGGGACCCCAGAATATTTCTAACTAAAATCTCCAGGTACTTCTGATATCCAAGTAAATCTGGGAATTATTAAGGAGGATGAGACATATTGACAATGGATATAACCTAGATGATTTTTTTTCCCCTCCCTTTTTCTAATAAAAATTCTGATTAATTAGAAATAAGTTATTTGGAGTTTTTCTGCTGTTTGGGTGTGGTTTAGTAAATCCTATACAATGTTGTTCATCTCCTTCAGCAAGGCATCCTGTTAAAAGTGGCTGAAACCATCAAAAGTTGGATTTTCTCTCAGTACAATAAGAAAGATGACTTACTTCACAAGCTGGTAAGTGTTTGCTCTACTTCTTTTTGTCAGGTTTCAGGGCTCTAGTTTACTGACAGAATCTATTGAATCACAATTTGTTTTGTCACTGTTTTGGGCAGTGATTAATTCTAAATAGAAATAGTGGGCAGTTCTCTGAAAGGAGACTGCCTGCTTCAGGAAGTGTTAATAAAGTTTGTTGGTATCACCTAAAAAAAAAAAAAAATCCTTCAATAATTGTGGATATTTGAATTAGAATTTATTAGTAGTATTTCTTAGGACTCCCAGGATATTATTAGCCATTTAGAATAGAATATTCTGGTAGTTTTTGATACCTCTGTTAGGTTACCAATTTCCTGCTGTCTTCTTCCTCCATTGACAAGTATTCCTCTCAATAGGAAGGAAATATATCTGTTAGTGAGATCTTCTCCATTTTCATTAGGAGCAAAGTATTTATCATTAATCTATCATTCTCTGGCAACTTCATATGTAAAATGTAGTCTCCCAAGACTAATGATCACAGAATTTCCCAAAGACTTGGAATTGTGACCATTAAGAGTCTTTCTGATTCCTGTGAGGCATGCTTTTTTTTCCCACCCTATTCTCTCTACAGTAATAAATCTGGTGTTTGACCTCTGACCCCCAAGAGGAAGTGCTTCAACTTTGTACATCCTAAGCAATGCAAAATCCAGGTAGTATAGCTAAAAAATTAAAGTTAGGAAGTTCTCATGGATCTCAGAAGGAATAATCAAGTCACAAGTAAGCAGATTTCAGGATCCTCTGCTGGCCTATGACCTGAAGATGATGATTATCATTCTTGCAAATTACCATTTATAAAGAGATGTTTACAAAGTGCTTTCACATTTTGATTTGTTAATCCAAACACCATAAGGTTTCGTGCATTTTACCTATTGGAAAGCCTGAGATTCAGACAGTTCAGTTTGGTTTAAGAATACTTATGAAGTGAATTGTTAAAAAAAATGTTCAACAAGAAAGTGATAGAGTTAGAATTTGAACTCAGGTCTCCTGTTTCAAAGCCTAGGCTCTCCATTGTTACATACTACCTCTCTAGCTTGAGTATTATTTTGTGTTGACTGACTAAAATTACTTTTTTAGCAATCCAAATGGGCAAGTTCTCTGTTCAGGGTTTCATCTTTGTAGGTATGTTGAGAAGGTCAATGAAGTATCTTGTCATCTACGTAGAATATCATCTCTATCCAGGTGGAGCCATCCTCATTCTTCAGTGATACTAGGACTGTGGTAAGGTATATGGATCCGTATACATTTTTCTGTGGTTTAGTCGTGGTTGGCATAGTCCTGATCTTTTCATTCTTGGTCCTTTGTCACTGGCCACATGTTTCACTGTAAAGTACCAGTTTCTATATGCATCCTTTTTGTGCGTATATTACAGAGAACTATAAGAAGTACATGCCAAAGAAGTCATTTACTAGTAATGGAACAAGGAATTACCCTGTGGCTTCTGGAATGAGATGCTTGACTTTTCCCTTGACCACGACATATTTAAAATTTTGTTGGCTATACAGATACTCAACCAGTCCCTCTTGCCTTTTATAAAAATACGGCAGTTGCTCCATGATAGCTGAACCTTTGCCATTATTCCTTATTGAAGTAGTACTTCTTAAAGATTAAAAAAAGGTTATTTTATAACAACTATAATGGTAGTGGTATTAGCACTTTTTAAGCACTCGTTAGCCTGTAAAGTGCTTTCACACATGTTATCTCATTTGGTCCTCGTCAGCTTTATGAAACAACACAATATGTTAAAAAATATATAAGATCATTGAAATATATCGACACCTGAATAGTTCCCATCTCCATCCCTAGACGTAAAAACAGAAATCGCTCTATTCTTTAGTTGTGCTTCTCATACTCTTTCATTCCATACAGGTAGAAATCTTCTGAGTTATCTTCTCATACCATTATTCCATTTAGATCCTTAAAGATTCCTTTTACCCATTGATTCAAGTCTAGTTCGTCACTTCAACAGAAAGAATCAGCATAATTTAGCCCTAAACTACCTTTCTAGCCAATATTTTCATCAGCCAACTCAGTCTTCCTTTTCTTTTATTCCATATCTATTCTGCATGTATTTGTGCTATTATACTGTAGTATAATTCTTTCTACTTTTTCTTTTATTGCAGTCTTTTCAATAGGCAGTCCTAGCTCTTCCTCAAGGCCTTTCCCCCAAACTTCAGCCTATTGGATCTCTTACTTTATTCAACAGTGTAGTAATAATTATCCGTGCTATGCTTTGTAGGTTTTGTATTCTATCATGTGTCCTTTTCTTTATTGTATTTTAATTATATCATGAGTACTAACAATATTAACAGCTTACACTTACATAGTATCTACTATGTAAATGTTTACTATGCACCAGACACTTAGAATTTTATAAATATTGACTTACTTAATTCTCACAACAACCCTAGGAAGTAGGTACTATTTTTATCCTCACTTTGCAGATGAGGAAACTGAAACAGAGACATTATTAACTTAAGATGTAGAACCAGGATATAAATCTGGGGACTAACGACATCTTGGCACTGAGACTTCTTGAGGGTGAGTCAGAGCTCACATGGTATACCTCCTAACACAGAGCACCCAGCCATGCAGATGGTACCTACTAATATGTAGTCAATCAGAATTAGTCCTTTTTTTTTTTTTAAGATTTTATTTATTAGAGAGAGAGGGTGTGCACAAGCATAAGAAGAGGGGGAGGGGTAGAGCAAGAGGGACAAGGAAACTTCCCACTGAGCAGGGAGTCCCATGCAGAGCTCGAACCCAGGACTCTGAGATCGTGACCTGAGTGGAAGGCAGAGGCTTAACCTACTGAGCCACTCAGGCGCCCCAGAATTAGTCCTTTTTAAATATCTTCATTTATTTGAGACTTGGACCAGAGTCCAAATAGGGCTATTGCGAGATGTTTCTTAATATTAGCAGGTGTGTATTTTTCCACTAATTTGATTGCCATATTGCAAATATACAATTTTAGAATTTGTTCTTAGGGTCCCCTGGGTGGCTCAGTGGGTTAAAGCCTCTGCCTTCGGCTCAGGTCATGAGCCAGGGGGAGCCTGCTTCCTCCTCTCTCTCTCTCTCTCTCTCTCTCTCTCTGCCTACTTGTGATCTCTGTCAAACAAATAAAAGAAGCTTTAGAATTTGTTCTTTAAAAAAATTTAATTCATCAGTTTAATCTGACTTAATTTTATAGCTATTATGAGTAGAATATAGATCAAATTCTTCCTGTGTAGAAGCAGTCAGGTTACTAGGTAATACTGCATTAGTTATTTAGAATGTCTTGTCACTTTCAAGTTTATTTGTATGTTTGGGTAATTATAGATGGTTAGTTTGTCACATTTTTTTTTAAAGATCTTACTTATTTATTTGACAGAGAGAGGGAACACAAGCAGGAGGAGAGGCAGAAGGAGAAGCAGGTTGCCTGCTGCGCAGGGAGCCCAATGCAGGGAGCCTGACAAGGGCTCGAACCCAGGACCCTGAGCCAAGGGCTTAACTGACTGGCTGAACTAACTGAGCCACTCAGCCACCCCGGTTTGTCACATTCTTGAATCAAATATTCCTAAAGCTATTAGTACTGCCTTAAAGCACAATAGTTTTGAGGAAACATTATCCCAGCTTTATACACCGGTCTGATGCCAAGGATGATGTTAAAGAAAATGTGTACCTGGGATGCCTGGATGGCTCAGTCCGTTAAGTGTCTGTCTTCAGCTCAGCTCATGATCCCAGTGTCCTGGGATCAAGTCCCACACCAGGCTCCTTGCTCAGCAGGGAGCCTGCTTCTCCCTCTGCATGCCCTTCCCCTTGCTTGTGCTCACTCGCTGTCACTCTCAAATAAATAAATAAAATCAAAAAAGAAAAGTGTGTTCCTGATTAGGCAACTATACATGGGGCTATGAAGAGAGAAATCTCTCATTCTACATTAATAACCTTCCCCTTCTCTAATAGCCTTAGCCTTCCTTTAGTTAGGCTTCCTTAAACTTACCCATATATAGGTGTGTAGAGGTCTCATAAAAGGTACAATTTAAGGCTTTTGTAACAAAAACTTATTTTTAATCTTAACATTTTAATACTGCTTTGTGTGGGGAATCCAAATCAAATAATAAGGCCAGTGTGTGGAGATTTATTTCAAAGATTACTTGAAAAGCTGCCGTGTTCTTCATCCTGCCCTCCTTGCTTCCCACCCCTCCCGAACAGTGGTATAAAGTGAATTATGCTATTCTGTTTATGAAAGTGAGGTGGAGTGTCAGTTAATTGGGTCTAAATGTTAGAATTTTGTTTTTTTAAGGTTTTATTTGTTTTTTCTGTTTTGTTTTAAATTTGGAGAGAGAGAGAGCAGGGAAAGTAATAGGGTAGAGGGGGAGAGAGAGAGAGAGAGAGAGACTCCCAAGCAGACTCTGTGCTGAGCACAGAACCCAAGGCAGGGCTCAATCTCATGACCCTGAGATCATGACCTGAGCCAAAAATCAAGAGTCAGAAACTTAACTGACCGAGCCACCCAGGCGCCCCTTGAATCATAATTCTAAGAAGAGAAAGGAGGCACATGAACAGATGCTCAGCATCCTTAATCATCAGAGAAATGCAAATCAAAACCACAGTGAGGCGGGGGGGTGGGAGGTTGGGGTACCAGGTGGTGGGTATTATAGAGGGCACTGCTTGCATGGAGCACTGGGTGTGGTGAAAAAATAATGAATACTGTTTTTCTGAAAATAAATAAATTGGAAAAAAAAATAAAAAAATAAAAAAAAAAGTAAAAAAAAACCATAGTGAGATATAATCTTATACCTCTCAGAATGGCTGGTATCAAAAAGACAAGAAATAATAGATAATTAAAAGGAATAAAGGGGTGCCAAGCTGGCTCAGTCGGTAGATTATATGACTCTTGATCTTGTGGTTGTGAGTTCAAGCCCCACATTGGGCAGAGATTTTTTTTTAACTTTATTATTTACTTATTTTTATTTTATTTATTTAAATTGTATTTACCTATTTTAATTTTTAAAAGATTTTTTTTAATTTATTCATTTGACAGAAGGAGAGAGATCACAAGTAGGCAGAGAGGCAGGCAGAGGGGAAAGCAGATCCCCACCAAGCAGAGAGCCCCATGCGGGGCTCGATCCCAGGACCCTGGAATCGTGACCTGAGCTGAAGGCAGAGACTTTAACCCACTGAGCCCCCCAGGCACCCTATTTACTTATTTTTAAAGATTTTATTTATTTCCAAGAGAGTATGCAAACATGAGCACAGGTTGGGGGCAGAGGGAGAAGCACACTCTAGGCTGACTAGGGAGCCCCATGCAGGGCTCAATGCGGGGCTTCCAGGACCCTGGGGTCATGACCCAAACCCAAGGCAGACGTTTAACCGACTGATCCACCCAGGTGCCCCTGAGTGTAGAGCTTTCTTTAAAAAAAGAAGAAGAAAAAAGTCAATAAATATATCAATATAGGACTGGTATTAATGAAGAACATTAAAAGTGATATATAATGCACAATCAGGAGGACACTCATGGTTGGATATACAGGTCACTGCATTCCTGTTCAGTCCCCATTATGATCCGCTTAGGCGGGGCAGGCAGGCGCTTGTGTGGGAATGATGAACTGGCTACAAGAACAAACCCATTGTCCTCCAACCCTAGACCTAGCTGGTTTTACTTTAATATCTAAAGGTCTTGTCCATTAAAAGTTCTCTTTATTTATCTTAAAATAGGATCATTCTGTTCTTAAATTTAATGCATAGTAAAATTTCAAATTTTCTCATACAGCAGACTCTATATAAGGAAGTATAATTGATTACTAGAGACTTGGGATTTGAAATCAGAATTCTGGAAAATTACTTAATCTCTTTGGGCTTTAGTTTTCTCCTCTCTGGAAAATTACTTAATCTCTTTGGACTTTAGTTTTCTCCTCTGTAGAACAGAGAGGGGTATGAAAATGTACATCATAGGGGTTGCTGTGAAAGTTACCCCGTGTACTGTAATATTGCTACTTCCTCTCTCACCTTTTTTTTTTTTTTTAATTTATCTGTTTAAGTAATCTCTACCCTCAGCATGGGGCTGAAAATTCTAACCCTGAGATCAAGAGTTTCATGCTCCCACTACCGAGCCAGCCAGGTGCCCCTCATCTCTCATCTTTTTACCGTGTATACTCTGTGTAAAACTAAAAGCAATGACTTGCAGGGCTAAAGAGGCTTTTGTTCTTCCTACCCCTCTCTTCCAGCTGTTTCCTCCGGTCAGTTCTTGTTCATACTTTAAGACTCAGCTCAGGCATCACCTCTTTTCCTTTCTCTGACTTCATTACAAATTTTGGTTCCTCTGTGCCATTTTCATAATGACCCAGGTATGCCTCATTGCACTCCTCTGCACATTATGTTGTAAATGTTTACTTTTCAGTCTTCTTCATTAAACTGTGAACTCTTCAAGAGTAGAGACTTGTATGTTATTCTCATCGTTCATGCCCTTGGTTTCAAGCATGGTTCTTGGGGTGTGTATGTGTGTGTGTGTGTGTGTATGTATATAATATTTTTTGATAGATAGAAGGAAAAGAGGAAGGAATAAATGAGCTAGTATATGTGAAAGCATTTTGTAAACTATAAAGTGCTATGCACTTATTAGTGTGGTTTTGTATTCTATTCCTCAGTGTTTTGTTTTTAATACTCGAATGTCCGTTTGTAGAAGGCCTGGATCCTACTGATGTAATTCTCACTGTTCTGGCTATATTGTTCCAGTATCCAGGGACAGCGTCTGAGGTTACAGGATTATAGTTTCCATGCTCTGTTCCAAAAACCGAATTGATTGGGCTTAACTAGACAGGTTTATTAGTCTTTTTAGTTACTTCACATTTCTTTATTAACAATTTGTATTTCACATCTGATGGCTCAGTAACATCCAACTCAGTCTTTATTGTTTCACATTTACGGTGAAACTAAAACCCCATCCATTATACTAAAGATAGTTTGAACTGCTACATCTTCTTCTTGGATGTTATACTGAAAATAAATAACCAAAATTTTGTTAGCACATTAGGAGCTTAGCATTTAATACAAAATTATGTATGTAATAATTCCTCTCTTCCGGTTTTTTAATGGCAAGGATATTGGATTCCGACTTGACTCACTACATACCATCCTGCAACAGGAAGTCCTGTTACAAGAGGATGTGGAGCTGATTGAGCTACTTGATCCCAGTATCCTGTCTGCAGGGCAACCTCAACAACAGGAAAATGGACACCTTCCAACACTTTGCTCCCTGGCAACCCCTAATATTTGGTACTGTCCTGAAAACATCTATCTCTTGCTTACATATATGGTATTAGCAGAGGAAATCCATCATGATGTTCTCCATTGTAAAGATATTATAAACTTTCCATGCATTTTAACATTGTAATTAATGTAATGATACCCCAGAGGTTTAAAAAAAAGTACCTTTCTAAAGTAAATACTATTTAAAGTGAAGCTGGAAGAAATCGGCTTGTTAGACATTTTTAATTCAGTATAATTAATTCTGTGTTTAATAATCCAACAAGCAGGTATAACATGTGCCTCAAGGATCTCTCTTACCCATGTATCTATACACGTGTGCATGCAGTCTTAGTTCTTTATGTATCTTTAAAATTAATATATTATAACTTAAATGCATTGTACGGGCGCCTGAGTGGCTCAGTCGTTAAGCACCTGCCTTCCGCTCAGGTCATGATCCCAAAGTCCTGGGATGGAGCTCTATACTGGCTCCCTGCTTGGCCAGAGGCCTGCGTCTTCCTCTTCCACTCCCCTGCTTGTGTTCCCTCTCTCACTGTGTCTCTCTCTATAAAATAAATAAAATCTTAAAAAAAAAAAAAAAACCTCATAGTAGAAACATCAAAAATAGGATAGGACGTGGAGATAAACAGTCAATTGTTGCTTTGTTGACCGAGAAGCCATAAAGAATAGAATGACAATTCAGTCCTAAAACTTTTCGACTACTTGAAGTATTTGGATGTAATGCAGAAGTTCCAGGACATGTTTTTAGAAAGAACAGCAAAAAGGGATTGTATATACAGAACTGTTCATGTCTTCTCCTATTAAGGTATGTGTTTATTCAGTAAACAAAATCATTACTTGAATTATTCAAGTTATATAGGTAGGTACGTAACAGTGGCCTCAAATTTCTGAATTTATCTGTTTTTCCTGTCACGTTGACAAATGCTTCATATTGTAACAGGTAGCAAAATACGCCTTTCAAATCTGTAGTCACTCAGCATCATGATGAAGTAAAGCATCTTACCCTTTACAAATAAAGGGCAACAAAGCGCTGCTAGAAGGAACCAGGGTTTTAAGAATTTTACAGCTTTAACTCTCAAGTTTCCTTTAGGCACAGATGTGATTAGGCAACTCTGAGGCCTGTAAATACTTTAAGACTTTGCTATTAATGCATGAAAGTATATGATGAGATTTTGCTTTGATTTTACCAGCATCATATGAAAGTAAAGAATTCCAAGAGAAATTAGGTCAGGTAAATATTTCTTAGGAAGCATTCTTACATGTGATTTCTTTGTAATTTGATTATAACCGTCTTCAGGTAATGTTGATTTTTTTTTTTTTTTTAGACATCATCAGACACATCTCCCTATAGTCACTTCTTTCTTATATACATTTTTATCAAAGCCATCATTGCTTAACAGATGTATTTTACTCTGTAGATTTGTAATTAACCTAGAGAAAGAAAATTTTCACATATATTTTTACTTAAAGCAATGTAAGAAGTACAAAGTTTGTGCATATTATGGGCTGTGGTATGTGTAGTCCAGATTTATGATAATGATTATATAAAATTAGATGACTTTACTGAAACAATTACTCGGGTATATATTATTTCTACTGGAAAAATACTTATATTTTCTTGAGGTGTTTGTTTCTGCACAAATAATTAGTATCTGACTTTGGGATAAGAACCCATGACAATATTAAAATGTATTTTAATATTAAAAATTAATAAAAAATATTTTTACTTTTAGATTTGTAAGATTGGATTTTAAACTCTACTTTGTTTTTAGGTTAAAAGAATCCATATCTTTTTTTTAAAAAGTCATTTCTGAAGATACCTATTACTTATGTGTTTTACCTAAACTTAGCTGAGATTTTAATACCTAAGCACCAATGTTTTTTTGCTAGATATTTTTAAACTATTTCACATTACTTGTTTAAATGTCATTTTTTTTTAAGTCACACTTTACAAAGAAGCTAGCATTTTATCTATTTTAGTAAACCTAAGTTAACTAACACATCTTTCTCTAGTCTGATGAGTATCATTTTCTTGGTTTCTCTGTTATAGGGATGTCTCAGTGCTGTTTGCCTTCATTAGTTTGCTCATTATGCTTCCCACTTCGTGGATTGCATCTTCCTGGCTGGTATGGGGAGTGATTCTATTTATTTTTCTGATCGTAAGAGCTTTGAGATTATGGAGGACAGCCAAACTACAAGTAACTCTAAAAAAATACAATGTCCATTTAGAAGATACAGCAACAAATAGCCGAGCTTTTACTAACCTTGTGAGAAAAGCTTTACGTCTCATTCAAGAAACCGAAGTCATTTCCAGAGGATTTACACTGTGAGTTCATTTTTCATTTTATTTTTTAAATAATTCTTTTCTACTACATAGTTATAAATTAGAGTACTTATTAACTATTTTCAGCTCTGTGTTGCATTGATAGAAAAAAGTAGATTTTTCTTAGGCATTTACTAAAGTCTCTTAACTGTGAAGGAACAAATACATTAGGTGCTGGATTTAATATGTAGTATTATTCTACTTATCTACTTTGAGAAACCAAAGAGCTTTGGCAATTATGATTATTTCTCTGTAAACGGGATTATTTTATGAGATAATATAGAGAGAGAGCCTAACTTTGAACCTAGCATGCAAAGTTACTCAACAAATGTTTGTTTACTTTCTGCCAGATGCTCTCTTCCCTCAATTTAAATGATAGATGTATTGGACTTGAATTCATTTTGAAAAATTATGCCATGCATTAGTAATATTCTTTAGTAAATGTTAGCAGATATTATGGCACTAATATTCTAAGAATATCATGCAAATAATGATGTTTCACATTCTCACAGGAAATTAAATATTCACCAGTCTAGTCTGGTGAATATTTAATCTTTATCTTTAGTCTAGTCTTAATTAAATATTAAGCTACCAGAATTATAGGATATTTACTCTGTTATTAAGAGGGTAGTTGTATTTATTGAGCACCATTTATGTTCCAAGTTCTATGCTAAGTAATTTTGCATATAACTAAAAGCATACAATTACCTGTGCTGGTACAATGTTCAGATCCATTCCACCTGACTCTAGAGCTGTTTCCATTCCACTAGACTGCCTGCTAACCACTAACAAATGAGAGTTGTACTGTAGTATAATTAACCATATATTTAACTCATATAACCTTTGTAATCTGTAGGCGGGAGAGAGCAAGTATATGGTGAAGAATAATTATTTCTCTTAATTACTTATATCTGGAAAATCACGAAAAGGGAGAGCAGAAGAACCTTGGGTAGTCAACTCGTTCTTCACTCTGCCATGCTTATTAAGAATAACTTAAACAGTCCTGACGGAAAAGCTGTATGTGGACAATCACGAAACAGGGAAGTGGAAGAATCTCTAATAGTCATATCATTCTTCACTCTGTTGCGTTCTAGAACAGTGTTTAAACAATCCCAAGCCATGAGAGAGATTTTATAACTTCTCTTTTTGTTCAATTCAAATGTAATAGTTCTCTGTTTATTTTTGCCCTTCATATTGTAGTTAAAGTCCACTTTTTGGTAGAGCATAACAAATACTAATTTGTTGGAACATATTGATTTTAAAAAGTTAAAAACAACACTAAGTAATAGCTCCTTTTCATTTTGACTTGCACAGTATTTCATTAGAAGACTTGTTAAGCAAAATGGATATGTGCCCAATTAATGCTTAGACATGTAAAGGGTTTTCTGTGCATTTTGTCATTTTCCAACTTACATTATAGAATTATGTATAGAATTGGCATGAAGAGCTAAAATGGGCCAGCTAGACATGATTGACTTCTAGATTATGACTTCTATGCATTGACATGCAGGCAGGCAAAAGAAATGTTGGCAAAAATCGTTTTACTTGTTTCTAACTGGCTAATTGATTGAGAAAAATTATGAGGGATAATGAATCTTGAATCATAACTTTTTTAGAAATATTTTTATCTTTTAAACTGATTTATTAGTAAACTGAAACTCACACCATAGTGCCGTATGCTGAAAACATGTCTTCTTGTTTGCCTCAATTTGTCCTCTCTAGCAAAGAATTTAACCATTCTTCTTTGCCTCGTTTTATTAATTTAAAATAAGCCTATCAGTCATGGTCCTCTTTTTTTTTAAATAAATTTTTAATGTCTGAATATATTTTAGTTTGGTTTACTGTTTTAAGAGTTTTGAGTTAGATGTCTTGTTTTGCAAATTTGTCGTTATAGTCTGAGACACTTATAAATTCCAGTATTTTGTTTTCTACTGGGAGAGGTTACTGGTTAGGTGAAAAAACTATTATGCAATAGCTGTGTAATATGTAATGATTTTTCGTTTCATTCATAAAAGCATGGTATATTATACATCATTGTTGCAAATAGGTACTCCCCATTTATCTTTTGGAAAGTGCTATGAAGTGTGCTTCCTCTTGAGTAGTTTTGAGAGTAGCTACGCTACTACCTAGTAACCCTTCCTTTGCCTTTCTACTTGCATTCCCCTGTTGGCCACTGGTCCTGTTATCTCTCTGCGTCCCCTACTTCATTTTGAGTAGGTAAGTGCCAGTGGCAGCAGGTGGGTAAGTCATTTCACCCTACTTTTATGAATGTACAGAATGTATTTCTAAACAGCATTTGATTGTTCTGTACAAGTGACCAAAAATATGAAAGATAAACATACATAAATGCATATTAAGAATGTAAAAATATTTGTAATTAAGGCTTTCATACTTATTATAGATAGAGGTTTTGAAAACTGATTTAGTATATTTTAGCAAGTAGAGTGTGTCAAAAAAGTGCGATGTCTTACATAAGTATTCCTCCATTTCTACTATATTTTGATTAAAATTTATTGTTTCCCCATATCAAAAGAAGCCTTTACTCTTTGAGATTTAATTTTTCATTTGTGTTTTCTTTGGTGGCAATAGCTATATTAGGGAAATGGCTGTTTATGAGACCTGAGTTGGGATATTTACAATCATTTTCTAATAGAAACCACAAAAAAAGGATTTTTTTTTTCTAAGTTTAATAGAATTGTGGATTTAGGAAACAATAACTTTAGGACACCTGTACAGTTGTATCACATTTTACTTTTCAAGTTTGCTTGACAGGGTCAGTGCTGCTTGCCCATTTAATAAAGCTGGACAGCATCCCAGTCAGCATCTCATCGGTCTTCGGAAAGCTGTCTACAGAACTGTAAGAGCCAACTTTCAAGCAGCAAGGCTAGCTACCCTATATATGCTGAAAAAATATCCTTTTCTGTCTAAATGTATGAATAAATGTGCTTCCAGAGTCATGGATATAGATAGTGTAGTTGCATCCTGTGAAAGTTAAGTGTAAACTGAGATTGCCTATTTTGAAGCTAGTTTCCATCATCATTTCTGTTTTAAAACTGGAAATGCATTCTAGGGGAATAACAATAACAGACAGGACGAAAGTTTTTCTGGTCCCATGTGGCTCAGTTTCAACAAGGAAAAAACTTGAAGGCCCTGCCATTACTGGTCCAAAGAATAAAGTCAGAAGAATCTGGCTTTGCTAGGTCTGACATTTTTTTTTTTTTTTAAAGATTTTATTTATTTATTTGACAGAGAGAGATCACAAGGCAGAGAGAGAGAGAGGAGGAAGCAGGCTCCCTGCTGAGCAGAGAGCCCGATGTGGGACTCGATCCCAGGATCCTGAGATCATGACCTGAGCCGAAGGCAGCGGCTTAACCCACTGAGCCACCCAGGCGCCCCTAGGTCTGACATTTTTAAAAGCTGCTGGACTGGGCAAATTTGCGTCACGATGTGGAAATAAACTGGTAACAGGAAATCCTTCCCCTTTCAAATAAACAGAGGCTCTCAAGTCAGATTGGCTAAGTTTAAATTTTGGCTGTATCACTTACTGCCTAGGTGACCTTAAGCAAGTTTCTCAACTTTCTGTACCTTACTTTATTCATTTTAAAAATGGCAGTAACAGGGATGCCTGGGTGGCTCAGTTGGTTGAGCAGCTGCCTTCGGCTCTGGTCACGATCCCAGCGTCCTGGGATCGAATCCCGCATCAGGCTCCTTGCTCAGCAGGAAGCCTGCTTCTCCCTCTGCCTCTGCCTGCCACTCTGTCTGCCTGTGCTCCCTCTCTCTGACCAAAAAAAAAAGAAAAGAAAAGGAAAAAAAAGGGCAGTAACAAAATACTCTTCCTGACTGTGTTTTTGTTGACATCAAATGAGTTAGTGCATCTGAAGTGCTTAGACAGCGTCTTGTATATAATAAACACTCGGACTGCAGGGCAGTAAGTCTGTCACTTCACTTTACTACATCAGGAAATTAGTTCTGTTAATCAGGAAATAAAGGTGTATACGGTCTTTATTTCAGTTAAGATTTATAGATCATTTAAATTATGAGTAAATGGAATGCAAAAATACTACATGTAACTTCAGTATTTTGGATGCTATAGCACTGATAAATATAATGCTTGAAGTGTTTGAATATATCTTTATATATACCCTTACAGGTAGATCTTCTTGTCTCCATTTTAGGTGGAAAACTAAGTAAACTCTCCACTTTGTGTGATTTGTTTGATGTGACATAACTAGTAAGAGGTGAAATTGTGTCTTAGCTCTAGGACTAATGACTTGAAATCTTTCTCTCTATATATTTTCTAACTGTACCAAATTGTACTACTTTGGAAATTTTAGTCATGAACTTTTCCATTCAGTTAACCCTCTGCCTAAATACCTGCCTGCTATGTGTTACAAAGATAGAGTAAAAACTTATATAACCTACTTTTAAAGACTTTTAGTATATTCAGTAGATAAACTGGTATTCATAATACAATACAAGTGCCCAGGGTGCCTTCCAGCATAGCAGGACAATGTACTTGGCCAGCAGGGTCAGAGAATGCTTTCAGTGAATTGGCCTTGAGGATAATAATAGTCTGCATTTCAAGTAGAATGAAGCAAAGATACTGAAAGAAATAGAGATATGGTAGTGTGGCATGTGAACTTCAAGTAGTTACTCATTCAGTAAATATTTATTGAGAATAAACTCGGTGCCAAGCAATATGCCAGCCCCTGGGTTTATGATGGTACATGGAATAGGCATGGGCAGGGACCATGCCTCAGCGTACTTACAGTTCAGTGAGGGATAAGGGAGTGAGAAGGAATAGATTAACAATATGGCAAATTTATGAGTTTCCTGTGCCAGTCATTTTTTTGTATAATAGAAACCTAGCAGTGAACAAGACAGACAAGATCCTTGTACTCATGGCTGTTGCCTTCTAGTGAATGAGATAATAAATATAAAGTGAACAGATGAGATTTTTGCATATCTGTTACAAAGCAAAAAACCCCAGCTGAGTAGGATAGAGAGTGATTGGCGGGTTATGGCTTTCGATTGGATCATAGTCCCCTACAATCAGGCCTCCCTAAAGAGTTAACATTTAAAATGACATTTGAATGAGGAGAAAGATCATGTTCCAGTCTGATGGAGCAGGGAGTGGAAAGATCTGTGGCAGGAGTTATTTTAGCGTGATTGGAGCATATAATGCAAGACGGCCATCATGACTAGAGCAGAGTAAGTTGGGAAGTATGGGATAAGATTCAGAGGTAGGCAGAGACCAGAACATATTTACCACACAAAAAACCATAGGGAACTAAAATAAAAAAGAAGGCAACAACTATTTCCTTGAAAAGACCAATAAGTATAAGCCCTCACGTGTCTGATCAAAGTAAAAAGAGGAGAAATATACAAAATTAGTAATCGGAACAGAGCTGTAACCATAGATATGGAAGAAATTAAAATAATTATAACAATATAATACATACAACTTTGTGACAGCAACTTTGAAAATGTGGAAGGAAATGGATAATTTCTTATCAAAATACAAATATTCAAAACTGACCTAGGAAGAATTAAAAAATTTAAAAGAGATTAGGTATATGATTAAAAAATACTCCATTTAAAAAACAACACAACTGGTTATAGGTAAACAATGGAAAATTTGCAGCTATAAAAAATGATAAAGTTCTTGATGCACTACTGTGGAATGGTATCCAAATCATGTTGAAAAAAAAGGAAGTGTACAGAGCACTATTTACACTATGCTTCCATTTGTGCATAACAGGGATTGTGTGTGTGTGTGTGTGTGTGTGTGTGTGTAAGACTATAGATATATGTGGGAGATATATATAGGGAATAAATGAGTGTGTTCATTGTACATATATACACATATCCACACATACACGTTTATATTTGGATTTGCTTTTATTTTGCATAAAGATGCACGAAAATATCTTGAGGGACACTAATAACAGTGATTGCTTTCACCTTTGGCTAGGGGAATGATGTGATTAAGGGACAGGGGTAGGAAGTAGTTTTTACTGTACCTCTTAATACCTTATGGGCTTTTTATATCTTGTGAATTTTGATCCTGTGGATATATTACATGTTCAAAAACGAAATGAATAAAAAAAATTTTAACTATCAGGCCCAGATGGTTTTATAGTTTTCCAAAAAACTATTTTAGACCATAGAAAAGGCTAGAAAGCCTCTCCTACTTCATTTTATTTATGAAGTTTCTATGATTGCAATGCCAAAACACAAATTATAAAGAATTAAAACTAGGCCAAATTCACAGATGGAGATACAAAATACTTGAATAGAATATATATAGATTGACTATAGCACTATATTAAAATACTATTCTATGTATGAGCAGATAAGAGTACGCTGGAAATACAAAAATAGTTCAGTATCAAGAATTATATGGAAATAAGTGTTTACAAAAACTGTTGAAGGGGGTGGGTGCCTCAGTTGGTTCAGCATCTGACTCTTGATTTCGGCTCAGGTCATAATCCTAGGGTTAGATCAGGCCCCACATCAGGCTCCATGCTGGGTGTCGAGCCTTGGAGCCTACTTAAGATTCTCTCTCCCTCTGTCCCTCCCCTACCCCTTATATTAAAAAAAAAAACCAAAAACGATTGAAGGGGGAATAAAATCTCATAGTAAATTGATAGATGCCCCCGAGGAAGAGGAAAGCAGAAACAGAACGGTAGTCTGTGTCGAACTACTTGAGATAGAACAGGCTTAGTGCTAATCATGTTCTGCAGTGTGCACACTGGGAGGAAGAGAGATCTCTTTACTGTGGTATACTGAGCCATGATACGATAAAGTACATAACACAGTTTCAAAGGGTACTTGTCAAAAATAATTAAGTTAGTACTTTAGCACTTGTGAAGAGTTGAACTTTTAATTCTTTAGATAGATATAAAGATACTTTATTCACAAGTATCCTATAAGATACCTGAGATATGTTAATAGATTTTTTAAAAAATATTTTACTTATTTATTTGACAGAGAGAGAACGAGAGAGGGAACACAAGCAGAGGGGGTGGGAGAGGGAGAAGCTGGCTTCCCGCTGAGCAGAGAGCCTGATGTGAATGTTGATTCTAGGACCCTGGGATCATGACCTGAGCCAAAGGCAGATGCTTAACTGCTAAGCCACCCAGATGCCCCAAAATAGTAGATTTTAAGATTTTTTTTTTTTAATGGACATTCATCACCTCTACTCAAAGTTCAGAATAAAGATTAGTAAAGGTAATTTTGGATGGTTTCACTGTACCCTTTATATTTTTTAATGAAAGGCTTTGTTGATTGCCTTAACCTAATTTAACCTACCCCCTGAACTCTGAGAGTGACAATGTAACCAACTACATCTGTGTGGTGCCTTTTAAGGAGCTGGGCCTGGGACTTAGTGAAGAGCAAATTTCAGAAGAGGAAGCACATAACCTTACAGATGGCTTCAGCCTCCCTGCTTTGAAGGTACTCTATCTGTGCAACGAAAGGGCTGAGCAAAAGCTAGATACTCTTGGATTGCACTTGTGCTGTATGAACATAAATGGTCCACTTGTTCCTTTTTATTGTTTGCTGAATACCATCATCATAGTAGCCTTCTTGATGCTGGGGAAGCTGTCTTTAAAAGTTGAGAGCGTCGTTAAGATTGAATGAGGAGATATTTATATTTTGATATCAAAAATACTTAAAATTCTTATATAAGATTTTCTCGCCTTAAGTCAGAGTTTATAGATAAGTGAAGTTACATTAAATATGAGTGATTTTATGACTACTTGTTTTAACAGACTTGGATAAAGAACTTAAAAGATCTATATCTTCCCTTGGAAAATATGCATAAAAGAATGTATTTGACCAATCAGAGAAAGACAATTATCATATGATCTCTCTGCTGTAAGGATTTTGAGAGTCAGGGCAGGGGGTCGTGGGGGTAGAGAAGGAAAAAAAAAATGAAACAAGATGGGATTGGGAGGGAGACAAACCATAAGAGACTCTTAATCTCACAAAACAAACTGAGGGTTGCTGGCAGGTAGGGGTAGGGGTAGTGTGGCTGCGTTATGGACATTGGGGAGGGTACGTGCTATGGTGAGTGCTGTGAAGTGTGTAAGCCTGATGATTCACAGACCTGTACCCCTGGGGCAAATAATATATGTTAATAAAAATAAAAAATAAAAAAAGAATATATTTGACTATATAAGAATTAAACTTCTAAAAAAAAAAGAAACTTCTAAGTGAAAAAAATTGCAATGGTTTTTAACAAAAGTAGATATAATTCTTTCTACATAGTAAAGAGCACTGTGGTGTACACACCTAGACAAGATAGGGCGGGTGCATGGACTGGCTGCACAAAGGAAGGGATAGAAATGGCCAATAAATATGATAAAACTTTCGGTCTCATTAGTAGTAAGTAGACATTTTGCCAAGGATATTGAAAGTTGATAATATTCATTATCTATGAGCAGAGAGACCTTCCATACTAGTAATAGTACAAATTCGTTCATTTGAGCAGTTAATACCAGTCTTCAGAAAGGTATGTACTCTTCAGTAATCTTAAGCTTAAAGATTTATCTGAGTAATCAGAATATACTCAGAGTATGTTCATGATATTCCCCAAACAGCAAATATTGGAAACAGAAGTTCAGTAATATAAGATTAATAATGATTTATGGTACATTCTTTGGAATGGGTGGTAGAAAAATTGTAAGATGGAAGAAACAAAATAAAGCAAGTTACAAAAACCATGTGTTTGGTGAGATTCTAGTAGTGGTTTTAAATAGTGAGTCTTTAGATTCTTTTTCAGTATTTAGCAAACTCCACTTAGATGGTTCTTAGTTTCTAGTCTTCAGAACTTCACCTGATACCATGAAATCGGTGCAAGTGTAGTTGACGGCATAGATACCAAGATCCATTTTTGTTTTGAGACTGCATCAGTCTCTACTTCTTTAAAATGTCCAGAGTCACATAAATGTTCTAATTCTTTTGGTGTTTTTTTTTTTAATCTTTACTGTTACTTGAAATTTTCCTTGACTTATTCTTACCCTCTTTCTAACCCGTATCAATAAGTGGCACCACACAACTTACTAAACTAGAAACCTGGATACCAGCCTTCTTATCTGAGCTTTTATCCCTTGTATCCAGTTTGTCAGTAGATTCTTGTGTCTGTTTGACCTTGAAAATGTTTAAAACCATCCATTCTATAGCCTTTCCTACCATCTTCATTGTAGCCCTCATCATTTCTTACCTAGGCTGCTGTGATAATTTTCTTACTGGTTCCCTTAGTTCCCTAAAGTTGTTCAGAATGCCATTTAACAAAGGGGCGCCTGGGTTGCTCAGTCAGTGAAGCATCTGACTTTAGCTCAGATCATCATCTTGGGGTCCCGGGATTAGCCCCGTGTTGGGCTCCGTGCTCAGCGGGGAGTCTTCTGCCTCTCACTCCACCCCGCCAACTCATGCTCACTTTCTCTCAAATAAATAAAATCTTCTTTTTTAAAAAATGCAATTTGACATACAAAAAGCCTTAAAAATAATGTTCTTTGAATCAGTAATTCTACTTCTGTGAAAGATGCTAGTTGTAGCTAAATCCTTTTTGCTCACTGAAGTTGTTTTACAAATTAGACTAACTTTAGTTCTTTGACTTTTGCTTTATCTTGACACATAAGTAATCTATAACCAAACTCAATGATTGTGTTGTGTTATTACCAGGAGTACCAACCTCTGCAAGAAGCTTTATCTTGATGTCTCTGGAGTTTATAAACCACTGAAAATTTCTGTGATGTTCAAAAATTATGTTTTGCCACCTTTTATTATTGCCATTGTACCCAGATAAAGAATTTTAAAATGGATCTTGTAAGTTAAATTTTAAAGGAAATTTTAAGTTAAAAGTAAGTTAAATTTAAAGAAAATTTCTCTCTCTAAAGAGCAACATTAATTAAAGCTTTTTTTTAAAATGTAGTGAAAGGTGGTTTACAAATATATCAGTGCCTTTTGTTTTCCTTTGTAATTTTCATTGTGTCCTATAAAGAAAATATCCTTTGGATTTAGATTTTAGTGTTCACATATCTTCTGTCAGGAAAACTGAGCAAGTGATGTACCTTTGGAAAGAAAAGCTACCTCCTCACTGTGCCCTAAGGGGATGTATATAAAATATTTAGTATAGAGTCCTTGTCTCTCTTTTTCCTTTTTCACATTTTTAACTAGTTTTTTCATCATTATAAAATAGTATATTTCCTGCTTTAAAAAATAAATCCACATTTTGTGAAAATGCTTTAAGTCAGAAATTCCTGTTTGGCCATAAGCAATGGTTAACCAGAGCCACTTTCCTATCCAAACAGCAAATGGGGGGGGAAATGCATATTTCTTAGTTTTGGTTTAATCAGAGAATATGGCGGTGATTGAATAAGTAGTCTTTTTAAAAGTGGTGGTAAGCTCTGCCAACTAGATTCTTTCAGTTGCTGTGGTCCAAAACTCTGGAATCATCTTGGATAACACTTTTCCTCTCATAAACAATCTATCAAGAGATTCTGTTGGTTCTGTGTTCTTGTATATCCAGAGTCTCACTACTGCTCACCTCTTAACTACTAACCACTGTGATATAAGCTATCATTAACTCCCAGCTGGATTATTTTAGTATCCTTCTGACTGGAGCATGACTGAGATCATAGAACTCTTCTGCTGAGAATCCTTCAGTGGCTCCCCATTTTTCTTAGAGTAAAAGCCAGTTATTTCAGGGACTTCATCGCTTACCATGCTGTCCCTTACTTACTATACCAGCCCCACTGACCTTGCTGTTCTTCAGATGTGCCAAGTACTATATACTCCCACTACAGTACTTTGTACTTGAACCCCCTGCTCCCTGTAATTCTCCTCCCTTATGGTAATCCCATGGCTCAGTTCCTTCTAGATGACACTTGGTTAGAAACATTCCTGGCCACCCCGTCTTTCCCTCCTTCTGCCTCTCCCTTTTCTTCCCCCCAGGTATACACACATAAACATGCATTCACTATTCCCCTTCTCTGCTGTATTTTTTCTCATAACTCATCAGCCGAGAAACTTTTACTTGTTAGAATCTTTTACTCCCCCTGCCACCTGGATAGAAGTTCCAGTAAGAAAGGGACTTTCAGGGGCACCTGGGTGGCTCATTCGTTAAGCGTCTGCCTTTGGCTCAGGTCATGATCCCAGGGTCCTGGGATCGAGCCCCGCATCGGGCTCTCTGCTCAGCAGGGAGCCTGCTTCCTCCTCCTCCTCTCTCTCTCACTCTCTGCCTGCCTCTCTGCCTACTTGTGATCTCTGCCTGTCAAATAAATAAATAAAATCTTTTTTTAAAAATGGGGGGATATTTGGGGGCGCCTGGGTGACTCAGTCATTAAGTGTCTGCCTTTGGCTCAGGTCATAATCCCAGGGTTCTGGGATCCAGCCATGCATCAGGGTCCCTGTTTGGCGGGAGCCTGCTTCCTCCTCTCCCACTCCCCCTGTTCGTGTTCCTGCTCTCACTGTCTCTCTCTCTCTCTCTGTAGAGATAAATAAAATCTTTTAAAAAAAAAAAAAAAAGAAAGAAAGAAAGAAAGGGATTTTTTTCACTTTTATATTCTGGTGTATTATCAGCACCTAAACAGTGCCCGGCATCTAGGTGCCCAAGAATATGCTGAATGATCAAATGAAGGACTAAAGAAAATCATTGTGGTCCCAAAATTTAATGGTTAAATAAGAAGACTTGTGAGGTCAGCTGCTTATATAAATTCAAGAATTCCTAGACAGTGTGTATTTAGCAGTTTAGAAATTTGACCTTGCTCAATTTAAAAAAATAAGTTAGTAGTAAGAGGGGTTTATATTAAATTATCTTAATTCATTGTCTGTATAACTTAAAGTTCATTTTTTAAAGCAGTCTGAGTAATGTCCACTTTCATGGTTATGAAAAATTGAAATCAGAATTATCCAAAGTATTCAATTATCTTTTTGTTGTCTGCTAACTCTCATATTAGATTGCTTCCTCATGTATTTGTTTATTTGTGGGATATTGTCCTCATAGTCCCCATGTTGAACAGGACTACATATGGAGAAATCCTCTGTTGATTCTTTGTATCTCAAGAATGGGTTTTGCAGTTTCTCATGCCAGACCTTCAAGTATAATACTCTAGACTGATTTTTATGTTATCTCTTAGCTATTTCATAGGCTGAAAATGGTATAATTTTGAACCCTAAATTCTGGATGTATCTATTGCTGACTCATTTCTTTGGACTTCTGTAGGTCCATTATTCCTGCTTTCTTTTTTTCTACTTTGTGTAAAATGTTCAAGTAATTCATCAAGGAATATTCACTTCTGATAGATGTATCTTGTTATCAACACTTCTTTTCCGGGATAGAACTGTTCTAAAGTATATATTGGTGGGGCGCCTGGGTGGCTCAGTGGGTTAAAGCCTCTGCCTTCAGCTCAGGTCATGATCCCAGGGTCCTGGGATCAAGCCCTGCAACGGGCTCTCTGCTCAGTGGGGAACCTGCTTCCCTTCCTCTCTCTCTGCCTGCCTTTCTGCCTACTTGTGATCTCCGTCTTTCAAATAAGTAAATAAAATCTTTAAAAAAAAAATAAAAGTATATACTGGTGTTACATGTTATATTCGTACTAGAAGTTCCAACATGCCATGACTACATAATTTGATCTGACATTCTTGGCTAATCTTCAGGATTAGTTCAAGCTCACCTATATTCATATCTTATGATAAAGTAAGAAATTTAACCAGAAGTTAAGATAAACAAATTTGTAGTTTGTTTTGAATTTTGACCAATTCTCTTTTTGAATTGATGTAGTTCCTTTTCCTTTTTAGGTTTTGTTTCAACTCTGGGTGGCACAGAGTTCAGAGTTCTTCAGACGGTTAGCCCTATTACTTTCTACAGCTAATTCACCTCCTGGGCCCTTACTGACTCCAGCACTTTTGCCTCATCGTATTTTATCTGATGTGACTCAAGGTCTACCTCATGCTCATTCTGCCTGCTTGGAAGAGCTTAAGCGCAGCTATGAGTTTTATCGGTACTTTGAAACTCAGCACCAGTCAGTACCCCAGCGTTTATCGAAAACTCAGCAGAAGTCAAGAGAATTGAATAACGTTCACACAGCAGTACGCAGCTTACAGCTCCATCTGAAAGCGTTACTGAATGAGTAAGTTTTGAAGCTAAATAAGAAGATGTCTCCATGATCAGCAAGCTTCATTCTTGTGCCATTGTGGTTGCTGGCTTATGTCTTAGCTAGAAAGCAGCAGCAAAATTGAGACATACAGCGTGAGGAATGGAGAATGATTTGTAGGTACTATAATTTGGGGGAATCATTTACAGTTTTCACTTTGTCTGATTTCAACAGAAAACCTAGAAACATAGGTCAAAAGCAGGTGTTCATTCTCTTTGAGAGCTGAAATGGAGATGTTTACAAAGATTGAGCTTGTTTTAACTAACTCTTCTTTAAGTAGGGCTCTTAACTGGACCCTGCAATTTGAGCAAAGTATCTGCAAGCACTGGAACAGCAAGTTATGAGGTATTGTTATATTCAGTTGAAGAATATATATTACAATTTTTTAAAATAAATTAAAGCAGATTTGGACATTTTCTCAACCAGAGGACAAACTTTTTGGCCCAAGTTGAATATTAAAGGGCAGGGTCCATAAACTGTATTTGTTAAGGGTTTTTTTTGAGATATTTATTTATTTGAGAGAGAGCATGAGAGGGGAGAAGGTTAGAGGGAGAAGCAGACTCCCGATGGAGCTGGGAGCCTGATGCGGGACTTGATTCCCGAACTCTGGGATCATGACTTGAGCCGAAGGCAGTTGCTAAACCAACTGAGCCACCCAGGCCCCCCATATTTGTTCATTTTTTACTTTGCATGGTGTTATTGGTACTCTGCCTTGATCAAATGTAGCATCCAGTCATTCCAGTGACATTTTTCTGTAACATATACTTACAGGACAGGATCAAATGAATGGGCTGGGTTCCTGTTGTGTTGGTAATCAGAAAAGTCATGGAATTTAATGAATTGATAAGATCTTAGTTGATGAACCTGACCCTGTATACCAGGCAAGAAGTAGAATAGGGAGGTCAGAACTCAGTTTTGTAAAAACAAACAACAAAAACAAACAACAAAAACAGGTCAAAAGCATTTGACGTCTCCTTAAAATCAAAGGGCTAGTTCAGTGAAGTAAGGAAGATATGATGAACAAGAAATTAAGATAGGAAAGACATTTTGAGAAAATAAATTTTTACCCATCTGTCTGCAGTATATAAGGCGGCTATAAAAGCTACGGCATGGGGGGAAATTGAGGAGCTGTGAGGCAGGGATGTTCCAGTGGTCTCTAGCAGTTGTTCTAAGAAAACAGATAAATGAATGCTAACCTGACTCAGTCCTGTCTCCCACAGGGAATATGGAGATAAGGCAATCTCTGCTAGAAGGGACAACAAAGGTTGGGTGTATGTCAGAGAAAACATTTCAGTGGAAATGTTGTATTAGGCAAAGCCAGAGTCTCTAAAGAATTTTTCGGGGTGCCTGAGTGGCTCAGTCATTAAGTGACTGCCTTCAGCTCAGGTCATAATCCCAGGGTCCTGGGATCAAGCGCCACATCAGGCTCCCTGCCTGGTGGGAAGCTTGCTTCTCCCTGTCCCACTTCCCCTGCTTGTTTTCCCTCTCTTACTCTTACTGTCTCTGTGTCTCTCTCCAAATAAATAAATAAATAAAATCTTTTTAAAAATTAATTTTTGGCAATAGAATCAGAACTACACAGGACTTAATAGAATGCATTAGAGTAAGGGAAGATGGCTCAGGGAAGAAAGAGGCTACACTGGATGGACATGAAAAAGGGGCTTGGTGCCGTGGCAGAGGGTATGGACTTTGCATGGGAAGGATGTCACCTGTTTAAAAATGGAATATTCTGTATATGGTCCTATATGTCATCTTTCAGACAGAGTATACCAGTCACAAGCCATATCTGATTTGCTCCATAGCACCACTGTACACAATTTTAAAAGTGTTATCTAAACATCTGTTTTGTGTTTCACTCCTCCTTCTCACTCGTCCCTTGTTCTTCCCAGTTGTGTACACTAGAGAATAACACTTTTACTGTTCTCGCTGCCTCTAGAGTGCTCACTATCAAAATAATGTATCTGAGACATATATGTGCTTTCGCTAACTGCACATCTTCACTGGTTTCAGAGTATAGCAGCATGGACTAAAGTCTGTAGGAAACATTCTGTTGAGAGGGTTTGCTATAACCTGATGATAGTCTGCCTTTCTCTCTCTGTTTCTCTCTCCTTTCCTTCAGTCCAAACAAACTGCATGAATGCCTTTTCCCATGTACCGTTTAGAATGACCTTCCTTATCTTTTGTACATGTTCACATTTTGTCCATCCTTCAGTACTTCCTCAAAAGTACCTCTTCCTTAGTTGTTCCCTCTCTGTACCCATAGCTGGTAGCAACTTTTCTCCTCTTCTGAATTCTTGTAACACAGTCTGTATCTTTCTGTGGTATTGCACTCCTGGGCTTAGATTCAGCCCGGACTTACAGCTTGCCAGCTGTCTAACTCTAGGCAAGTTTCAACTCCCTGGACCTAATTCCTCATCTGTAAAATGGAAATAAAATGTTGTTATAACTTTATATGTTATGATGTTATGCTTGCATAGATATGCCTAATTTCCCTGATTCAGTTATGGTTCCTGTTAAGGATGAAATGAGCTTCATTTATCTTTTCAGCTCATAAAAGCCTCATATATGTAAAAGAAATATTGTTGGATAAATAGGTGATGTCCTTTATGAGCTTTTGAAAACATTGTGGTAAAATGCACGTAACATTAAATTTACCATTTTTGTCATACAGTTCAGTGCCATTAGGTACATAGACATTGTTGGCGACCATCACCCTTTCCATCTCCAAAACTCTTTTCATCTTATAAGCTTATTTCTTAAATGGGCCTTGTGAATTAGACATTTTCCATTTAATATTTTAGAAATCTGTTTCTGTTTTTCTTTATTACTTAGGGTAATAATTCTTGAAGATGAACTTGAAAAGCTTGTTTGTACTAAAGAAACACAGGAACTAGTATCAGAATCTTATCAAATCCTAGAACAGAAGTTAAAGTTGATTCAGCCCCATGTTCAGGCAAGCAACAATTGCTGGGAAGAGGCCATTTCTCAAGTGGACCGACTGCTCCGAAGAAACACAGATAGAAAAGGTACCAATGAGAGCTTTCCTTTGTACACACTTATCAGACATTCTTACTCTCCTCCAGTAAGATTTTGTTAGGTGGATTTCTTATCTCTATGATGTAAGTGACTTAACAAAACTTTACTTTACTAAAAGAAAAGCTGAACTTATACATACAAATTGACACTGAATATAAAGTCTGGCTCTTATTTTGCGAACAATAAGTGAATATGATTTGGAAGTTCTCTGGATCCTATACCTCCTTTTTAAAAAACTTAATGAAGGGATAGATTTAAATAGTATTATTCCATTATTAGAACTTCCAGAAACTCTTTTCTAGTTAGTGTAATAATGACCTTGATAGTTAGGGGCCAGAAATTGAGCTTGCTTTTAAGGTAGAATACGTCAAGCCGTCAGAAATAGTATACCAACGTCTGAGATGTGTTAAATGCCAGTATTTAATGGTGACATTGGAATGCCTTATATCGCTGGGCAAAGGGTAGTCTTCAAATTTTCCGCAAAACTGCTTTCATTTGACCCAGATTTTATATTAGTTTTTACTCATTTCACTAATTCATTGTAAATATTTGGCATATTTTTAAATTTTGTGCTATAAACCAATACCATGTCTGTCCCCTGGGCCTTTTTGAAAATCATATTTGTGTGTAGAAATTGTATTGCTGCCTAAGATGATCAGTGCTTTATCATCTTGTTAGTCACTATTTTATTTACAGCTAGTTCTGTAATACTTTAATGTGTTTAAGAAGGTGAATAAGTATGTAGTGAAAGTTAACTTTCTTCAAAGGAAATGTTAACATGCTAATTGCTGATACATCACCAATAGATTTCCTTTACATCTAAAATAGAAATGGCGAGTAATTTTTTTCTTCAAAGGGTAAATTTGCCAAGGATTTTTAATATATGCAAACATTTATGCCTGTTAAACTTTTTGATATGACTTAAGTCTAGAGCTTTTCCTCTTTTTAAGGCTTTTTTGGGCAGGCTTTTTCTTTTCAAGTTTTTATTTAAATTCCAGTTAGTTAACATACAGTGTAATATTAGTTTCTTGAGTACATTTTCTTTAAGTGGAAACACTCAGAAGTCCACTGGGTGTTAAGAGATGCATTCCATTTATTCCTGCCCTTAGCATACTCTGAAATGTTGAATTTTAATCACTTAAGCATGATTGTTAAACTATCTCCAAAACATTGGGCAGGTGATAGGCCATAATATTCTGCATATGTGGCTTTTGCTTGTTAGTGATAATGATACAAATTAAGATATAAGTCATTTGCAAACTTTCTCACTAAAATGCTCATAGTGGCCGTGGCAATGGAACTTTGAATAAAATGTATGATTTTTTTTAAGAAGCAGGTGCTCTAGTTAGCTGTTGCTCTTTTTAGGTTATTTCAGAACTACAGAAATATCATGAGAATAGTTCAAATTATCTTTCTTTACCCATATTCCTCAGTTGTTGACATTTTACCACATTTGCCTTACCTCTGTGTGTATCTGTCTATAAATTCTTTCGGTGGTATTATTCTGAACCATTTGAGAATAAGATGCAGACATGAGACCCCTTGCCCCTAAATCTTGTGTTTGTATTTTTGAAAATGGACATTCTCCTACATACCTACAATATACCACCAAAATCAGGCCATGACCACTGATACAATAGGGCTCTTGAATCCACAGATCCCATTCTAATTTCACTGATTGATCCAACAGTAATCTTATATGCCCAGATCCAGATCACACACGGCATTAAGCTTTTATGTTCTTAATTCTGCTTTAGCCTTTCTTGTTTTAAATATAAGCATGTTATTTAAAAAAATCCTCTGAGGTTATATAAGTTTATTCCCACTATATTGGAACATATATGTTCCATATGTCCCATAGTATCATTTCAGAGATTTACTCAAGAGATACAAAAATGTAATGTTCACTTTAACCTATAAACAAATGTTTATAGTGGTTTTATTCATAATCACTAAAAACTAGAAGCAGTCCAAGTGTCCTTCAGCTGATGAATGGATAAGCTCTTCTATCCATCCACATGGAATACTACTAAGCAATAAAAAAGAAATAAGCTACTGATCCATCATTACGATGGAGGAATCTCTAATGCATTGTGTTACTCAAAAGAAGCCAGAGTCAAATACTACATAGTCTGTGATTCCGTTTAAATGACATTCTTAAAACAGTATGATTTCGTAGGAACAACAAGCAGCCTATGTTTTCTAGGCGTTGGATATGAAGGGAGGAATAGGTTATAAAGAGGCAGCATAAGTCAATGTTTTGAGGTGTGGGAGCTGTTCTTTATCTTGGTTGTGGTGGTAGTAGTGGTTATATGACTCTGATCATATAATAATCAAGTGAATAAAATAAAATAGCTTCAAGTTTTTTCACCCACTAGTTTTGGGATCCACCAGTTTAGTAGTTCTTGTTTGAATTAGATACTGTGATTGTTACCAAATGGTAATTTTCTAATTGCACTTTTCCTTTTACACTTATTAGCCAGCCTTCTATTGTGAGGCAAAGCAGCCCCCTTTCCACTTATTTATATCAATATAGATATATGGATTCTTATTTTGTAGATCATAATTTGTTAGTATTATTATTTTGTTGCTCAAATTGTCCAGAGTTTAATCAGAGGGAACCCATTCAGGATGGTTTGTGCCACCATCATTCTTCCTTTGATCACTTCTTTATATCTTCATACTTTCCTTGCCCCCACCCCTAACATCAGCCATGTGTCCAAGAAGCCCTCAGTCCTTTAGTGGGAAAGTGGTACTTAGAAACCAAGATGTGAATGCCAAGTATGCTCATAGCCACTGCGGCATTACTGTTTTTACCAATTCCCAACAGACAAGGTTGTGAAATAGATCTGTGTAAATGTACACACATATGTACATTTGTGTGTACATTTGTACGTACATATGTGTGTACATTTACACAGATCTATTTCTGTATCTGTCTGTCCATATATGTTACATGCCGTGGGTTCACACCAATACCTCCAATTCAGTCCCAATACTACAGAGTTCTTCTGTCCTTCTCCTTATTTGTACCTCTCTTTTCTGATTATGAGAAACTTGGCTCTCGTTATCTTCAATTTTTACTTATTTATTCAATCCCTTGTATGTAAGCAGTTGCCTGACAATATCAGCTGGCCCCTAAGCCACATTGCTGTTGACGCAGACCTGCTAAGAGTCCTTCCCAGTCCAGTCAAGTGTGCTTAGTCCACATCAGCCCTTGACAGCCAGGAGTCTCCCCCCAACCCTGGTCCCAACCAGTTATCTATCGTTACTCTTGAAAGGTAAAAATCTAGATGCTTAAACCCTACTTCTTTTTAAGTAGAGAGAGAATGATGAAAAGCAGAGAACTAGATAGGAGACTAAGTAACCCTGTGGTTAGAAAACAAACACCAATATTAAGTATTAAAGTTCACACCTGGGTCATCTTTTCAAGCTATTACTTATGAAACTCATTTCCAATTCTAACTTCTGAGAATAGAAATAATATAAGAGAAGTGCAGGATTGAAGTTCATTTTTTGTGGGGATGAATGGTGGCATGTCTTGAGAGTGTTCCTGTGCCACGAACAGAAATTGATTTATAGAATACCTGTTGTGTGCCAGATAGTATGGTGAGATGAAGAAGGGAGAGAAAAGTTACTCCTCCAAGAGTTTAATTTAACTTAAATTATAAATCTGCTGCCATTACTGTTAACTTTAACATCCTTAATTTTTTTTATAAATTAGAAGTTATAATCACAAGTTGGACTATGAAATTGGCAAAATATTATTATTAAGAACATTGTTTAGTTAGATGTTCACTCATTTCCGTGTGGCCTGTTGCTTTTTAAGGCAAGCCTGAGATAGTATGTGAAAATCCGCGTTGTACTGTGGTACCTTTGATGCAGCCTACTCTACACATTGCCGACAAAGATCCAATCCCTGAGGAGCAGGTAACAGTGAAAATGGCTTTTTTCCCCCTATAGAAGAGTTTCACATATAAAGGTTGCCTCTCTTTCTCTGTAAGTGGCATGGATGATTTTTGACCAAGTTGTTAAATTTATGTTCTTGATGAGCTTTAAAATTACAACACAATGTATTGAACTGATGTCAGATCATTTTTTCTTAGTGCCTTGAACTCAATCCACTGAATCTACCAGCGAATTTATATGTTATTTATACCTTACTATTTCTTAGATACGTAGGTGATTAAACACATTAAGAATTAGTGCATTGGTAAAGGTACCTTCTGGGATGCTGGAAATGTTGACTAGCGGTTACCAGTCTGTGCGCATATATAAAAATCCTGTGCACTTTGAGATTTGTGCATTTGGCAGTATGTATAGTATACCTCACTTTAAGGAAACAATTTTTTAATGATTTCATTAGATACTGACAAAGATTTCTTTTGCTTATCTTAAGGAAAACTTCTTTTCCTTTGGTCATATTGTCTACTCAGTTCTTAATTGCAAAAGGAGACCAATTCTGTTTACTGTTAATACACAAGGGATTTTGACGATTTGATTTTACTTTATTTTATTACTAGAGAAAGCACGCAAGCACGGGGAGGGACAGAGGAAGAGAGTATCCCAAGCAGACTCCCCACTAAGTACAGAGCCCATAGAGCTTAGCCTCACCACCCGGAGACTGAGCTGAACTGACTGAGCCAACCAGGTGCCCCAGCGAACAAAAAATTTTTAAAAAAGTACATGACGGACAGAATATTTCTGAGGACCACGTAGGTTTGGACCAGGCTGGTATAAACATCCAGAATCACTCAAAAGAACTTCTCCCTTTCCAGCAACATCACTGCCCAGTCACTAGCTGCAGACATTGTCACTGGATAATAAAAACTCCCTTTAGAACCTCTATCTCTAGAAACTTGACCTGCCACCATGCTTACCAGAATAGATTCCTTAAGATGCCTGCTTCCCTTGTAACAAACTTCTGGGTCAGACATGATCCGTGTACATTTGATTAGAGGATCCCAAGTTATTTGCCTGACCTATAACCGCAAGGAGGCTGGGAAGCAAGGATCCTAGTCTGTTCCTCAGTGTTAAGAAGAACCGTAAGATGAGGTTCAAACTCCCTGGGAAGTCAGAAAGAACCACAGATATCTACCACAAAAAGACTTAACATACCTGACACCTCCCCCAAACTACCAGCCTTTCTAATTTTGATTGGTTTTGCAGAGCTAATAACTAATCTTAATCTTGACTAGATCTATAGAATATCAGAGCAGAAAAATAATGATTGAAGTTATTAAACTTTCTTTTCCATAATCCCTTTTAGTATCAACTGTTAAGTTTTTTTAAGACTTCAGCTTATCTATAGTAATAGTAATATATTTGCTCTGTTTGCCCACCTTTGCTTTAGTGACCTGTGCCAAGAGTCTTCATTTTTTAATCTTGGAGATGGGTAGGTACAAGTTAATGAATGCTACTAGAAAATTGTCTGCTCGGAGTAAAGTGCTTTTTCTTGTATTCATTTTCAGGAATTAGAAGCTTATGTAGATGATATAGATATGGACAGTGATTTCAGAAAGGATGATTTTTATTACTTGTCTCAAGAAGACAGAGAGAGACAGAAGCGTGAGCATGAAGAATCCAAGAGGGTACTCCAAGAACTAAAATCTGTGCTGGGATTTAAAGCATCAGAGGCTGAAAGGCAGAAATGGAAGCAACTTCTATTTAGTGATCACGGTAAGCTGACATCAGAGTAAAAGGTTATTTTTAATGTAGGGGATTATTTTAGCTATATAATTCTTATAGCTTTAATTTTAGGGATTTGTCAGCAAGTATAGTACTTTTTCTTGTGAACACAGATCAATATGATCAAAAAAAGAATAGGTATATAGTCAAATTGGGAATTTGAAATCATACTTTTTCATTAGGTATTTGATGTTTTACTAAATTTTATTTGGAATGGGCGGTGCATTGAAAAAATTAGAGTATTTTCAAATTTAGTGAATTTGAGATTCTAAACTCTGTTCTCTTCATGTTGATATATCATAAATACCTCAATGAAGTCCCAAATTAATAACTCTGTGTTCACCATTGAATCAAATGAATTAAGACCTAGGCCAGTTAGCTACATCATTAAAGTTCCTTAATTGTTTTGAGCTCTTCAGTAGATGGGAGAAGAGGAGGTGTTTTTGTGCACACTGTCTCCTTATTTGGATACCGACGATACAGACAATTAGCATTAAACTCCATTAAGTTTCCCACTCTTCTTATTTTTAGTCGGAGTTCATGGGAAATAGGGGAAGGAATGAGGAGAAGCTTAATACTTAACAATATCAAACTAGCTAATTCCTAGTTGAGAATTAACTTCTGTAGATCTCTTAAGTAGAGAGAGTGGGATTCCCCTTTTATAGAGTACTTATGCGGAGCCTCAAAATCACCTGCCTTCCTTTCACAGACCTGTACCCCTGGGGCTAATAATACATTATATATTTATTTTTAAAAAACTATTAAAAAAAAAAATCACCTGCCTTCTTTTCCTGTTCTCTTTTTCACTAGAAGTTTATAGATTACCTGTACATCTGGAATGTTCCTCAGGTTTCTCCTTTCTTCTCTTAGTAGCCCTACCATTCACCCTTGTCCAGGTGCACATTTCTTGATTTTATCCTTCCCATTGGCCCCTTTATAGCCCAGGTCCTTATTAGATTGTGCTTATATATTGTAATAGTCTCTTAACTGACTTGCATTTTCTTTTTTATTATGTAAACTCTGCCCCCAATGTGGGGCTCAAACTCATGACCTCAAGATCAAGAGTCTCATGCTCTGCCGACTGAGCCAGCCTGGCACCCCAGTAGATTTCTGTTTTCAATACCTTTTTCTTCTAAGCTACCCTTAGAAGATGGCTTCTAAGCTAGCTTCTATCCTTGCAGACTCCCTCCAGATTTTTCTCAAACAGTAGTACATTGATAGTGGCTCTCTAGCTTTAAAAGCTAGGGTGGTTCTCCCTTTCCTACCATATTAAATCTCAACTTTTTATTCCTGGTTTCAAGCCTCTCTGTCAAAATAAGTCCATCATTTCCAATTATATTTTCTACTCTTTCTAATTAGATATCCTCCTCTGGTTATATTTATCTAATTAGACTGTGGTTCCACAAACATTGTTTTTATTCATGAAAAACATTCATGCTGGGGTGCTTAGCTGGCTCAGTCAGTAGAGCATGCGACTCTTCATCTTGGGATCAGGAGTTCAAGCCCCACATTGGGGGTGGAGTTTACTTTTAAGGAAAAAAAAAAAAACACCTTAATAAAAGAAAAGCATGCATGTTGATCTCTTTACATCAAGAATCCTATTTTCTCCCCAAGCTGCCCTTTCTCCCAGTTGCTCATCCATGAATCGTCCTCTCCCTGCTACCTCTCCCACCACTACAGAGCCTCACAGCAGGAGGCACACTGGAGGGAACTGGAAGGAAGTCTTGAGCAGTGACATATGTAGCGGGTTAAGAACTCCCAGGAGCAGCAGTTAAGATATTCCTGCAGCCTGTTTGTTCATATGCTGGGCCTGCGTGAACCAGAGATGATTGTGTTTTAGGCACTCTTGTTTTCTATGCATCCAGTGTTTTTGTCTCTGTAATGAAATTACAATCGGTGGAGGCTTTAGTATCCCCCACAGTGTTCAGTCAGCAATTACTCATTCAACAAGTAGTTCCTGAGGCACTGTTTACTCCTGTGTCCCTAGTGCATAGATGAAGAGACAAAAATCCTCGTACTCCCAGAGACTTCCGTTCCAGCAGGGTTAACACCTGATCCTGCAGTTGTACAGATTATTTTGCCCTATTTAATTGCCGCATTCTTTAAGAACTAGATTTATTGACTAAAAGTGTATGGGAAGACTGCAAATAGCATTGTATATAAACCTGTATCCTTTTTATTGCTTAGTGTTTTCTCCATATAGCTTTAAAATTCTCCTGTTGACAGTATGGGCAAGGATATAATAATGAAAGAAATGTGTGTCTTTTTTCAGGTATGTGCTTCTGGTAGTTTACATTTGAAAGGGCAGTAATGCTGATTTTGTTTGTGGAAATAAGTAAAAAGCTGCTGATACCATAAAATGCTTTTTCCATGAAAAATTTCAGTACATCTTCCAGAGTTGTTTTCATCTCTGCCTACAGGGGTAAAGTCCGAATGGAATTAGAGAGGGATATTCTACACTGGAACCTGCTGTGGCCATTTTTTTCTGTTGTTGCTGCTTCCCTAGTGGAGTTACTGCAGCTTAGGGATCTGTTTCTTGGAAATGGACACCTTTTACAAATTATTTTTTAAATAAACGCCAGATCTTCAAGAAGCACTTTCTTTTCTTCCGTCATGCTTCCTAATATATTGTATTGTACTAACCCCTCATACTGGGAGGAGAGACTGCCTAGCAAGCAACCCACTGCCTACTAACATCAAGAGGGGCTAAATAAATCTTCATTTTCCTTGAAAGGACAACTTCTGCCGTATGGATATGATATTTATGTGTTATGCTTTGTACAGTAGTTGATTTTGAATCCAGGTTTTGTTTTCTATTTTTCTGTGACATTTCAAAATGTGTAGAAGTTATGGCTTTACTTTCATCAGGGTCTTATTAGGTGGTTGGCAAGTAAGTTGAATTATGTGCATATTTTTTTCCATGCTGTTTTAACTTGTAAATATATATGTGCTGATGATCGTGATTATTATCTGGATGACTTTAGGCCTTTTAACTGACACATTATCAGTAAAAATCACTCTGCTTATTCTTTCATAAGATGGTTCTCAAGCCTCAGTGTGTATCAGAGTCAAGCATAGGGCTTGTCAACACAGGTGGTCCCACCCACAGTGCCCCCTTCAGTAGGTCTGGGTGGGGCCCGAAAGTGTGCATTTCTGTCCAGTAACCTTGTGGTAATGACTGATGCTGCTGGTCTGGGACCACACTTTGAGAACCACTGCTTTAATGTTTTGAATAAGAGAACGTGTGAGGTGTTTCAAAATCTTCATCATTACCCCATCTCATTTCATTTCTTAGGCATTCTATCTCTTCTAAAAAGTTCTGGATTTATAAATTCATACAGATTTTACTAGAAAGTTTTATTTAGCTTTTATTTATTGTTCTTTATAAGAAAAAATTACTGGAGTTTAAATTAAAGTTTAAATCATTGCTGGGTCCTTAGTTATTACTTTTCTTTCTTTTTTTCTTTCTTTCTTTTTTTTTTTCCTTTGAAGCTGTGTTGAAATCCTTGTCTCCTGTAGACCCAGTGGAACCCATAAGTAATTCAGAACCATCAGTGGATTCAGATATGGGGACAGTTGGTAAAAATGATACTGAAGAGGAAAATAGTAAACCCTCCACAGCTGACAATGAAATAAGTAGTAGGACTGAGTATTTATCTGAAAACCCTCTAGATGGTAAAAATAAAGACAATTCTGCAAATGAAGCCTTCCTCCAAGGAGCTGAAGAAAGAGTGTGTTACCAATGTGAGAGTGAAGAGGAATGTCAGCAGGCAGATGTAGATAGCCTGTCCACTGCCCTTCCAGCTCCCAGGGACCTATTACAGCCCTCCATTAAGCAGAGGCTGGCCCGGCTCCAGCTGTCACCGGATTTTACCTTCACCGCTGGTCTTGCTGCAGAAGTGGCTGCTAGATCTCTCTCCTTTACCACCATGCAGGAACAGACTTTTGGTGATGAGGAGGAAGAACAAATAATACAAGAAAATAAAAATGAGGTAGAAGAGAAGTAAGAACCAAGATTTACATGAAGGATTTTAAATTGTTGCTTTTATGCAGGTGTTTTAGCTTCAACACTAGATAGGTGATCCACTGGAAAGGGAAAACGAGTGTTAAGTTTACTATATATAAAGCTGAGATGTGAATTTACAGCAAAAACCCTGGTTTGAACAACTGCTTTGAAAATAGTAGCTAACCTGTAAATGGCAAATTTTTAGGAAAGTCAGAGAAAGGTAAGGGCTCTTTCAAATAAACTGCTGTTCTACTTGCAGTACAACTGATCGATCTTGGGAATTCTTTAGGTACTTTTAATAAGAAACAAATTTATCATTTCTTGCCAGAATTTGCTAAAATGACTGGGATAATTCTGTTGCAAGAACATTAACATTTAGTATGACTCCTTTTTACTGTATTCTCGCAGTTAATAACTGCAGCTATTATGTTAATAACAACTTGTTTGTATTTTATTTTTGTTTATACCAGTCTTAAAGATACAGGTTCTGAATAAAAAAAAAATTGAATTCATACAATTAATGTGTACTGGGGTTTGGAACTCAAACGTAGTGTCAAAAGTACTGGGATTGTGATATGTTTCTTATGTTTCCTTGTTCATACCTGTATTTGGTAGTTAATTTTAAGATGTCCTAATAGTCTTGAAAAGAAAAACATTGTACTGTTTTAAAAATTAGCCTTTCAATTATTTTTTGTGTTTATCTTCTGTTCGTGTTATAACTAATAGGGAATGATGTCAGAGTGGGATCTCTTTGGTTCAAGGCCCCATTCTCAACTTTGCAGCAAGTTCTTTGTGTAGGTTTGCCTGCAGATCACTGGGTACCACTAACACAAGCCAGTCACTTGAGCTGCTGAGGCTATACCCTCTCCACTTTATTGAGATTCTGGAAACATTCTGTCTGCTTCCTGGAAAGCATCCTTGTCTCCTTAATACTTCATTGACAAACTACCTCGTAAAAGAGGTTGCTTTCCAAATTGTCCAGTGTTAAATGATTGCATTTTCAAAATGTGACATTTTCAGGAGTATATTTTTTCTTGAAACCTATAGCCCTTATGCACTGACATAGTTTATAGACATTACTTGGGAAGAGTATAGGAGTAGTAATTTTTGCTGCTGTCCTACCAAGGAGATTACACAATGAATATAGATTGTCTTCAGAGTTAAACATTCAGATTCCTGTAAACTTGGCCCTTTGACTTAGTAGAGTTATGTATACCAAGGAGATTTTTATTTAATTTTTTCAGTAATCTTGGGAAATTTATTTTTTAACCTGAGGAAAAACTTGGTTCTGCTTTATGTGAATAGTAGAGACCCTCTGAACACTAAGTGATTCTGCCTATTGCCAAAAATTCTAGGACTTATCCATAATTAAGCTCTTAGGATTATCTTAGGGTGGGCCCAGTTTCTCACTTAGCAATGGTTAGCTAAATTTCAAGAAAAAAACAAATCTTGTTTTGAGACTGATGATTATATTCGTAAATAATATTTTCCTTATAAATTACTTAGTTTGCCAACTCTTCTCCTCCTTGGACTGAGAGGAGGCAATTATGGAAAAACTTGGTAATCTTTTTCTTAATCTGTGAACTTAACACAAAAAGAACTAGAGTTTAATAACTTTTAATTCTTTTATTGTATTATTTTTGTTATAGCAGTTTGGGAAAATATCTTCATAATATTTTATCAGTTTTATTCAGTGCTGGGGTGATACTTTTTAATTTTAAAAGACTGATTTTAGTCAGGAATTCCTAATCTTCCAGTCTGTGATCTGTTTTATTTACTAGTTGTTAACTTAATTCTATGAAAATTCTACTTGTTGAAACCATGATAAAAGGATCTTGGGACTTTAAATGAAGTATCTTTTTTTGTGTAGTTTTCAAAATTTCTTTCATCATTTAAACGGTTTCTAAGATAAAATATTACCTTCCCTGTGAATATTCTTAATTTTCTCTTATAATAGTCTAAAAGTCAGTGTTTCTCAGGTTTTTGGTTTTTTTGTTTTGTTTTGTTTTGTTTTTTGGGTTTTTATGGGGCACCTACCTTAGAATAAATTAGAGGTCTTGTTTTTATATTGCAGATTTGGGGCCATATTCCCAATCCATTCTTAGTTGGTCATTTTGGAATGAGACCTAGGTGATGCTTACGTGCAGTAAAAATCTAAGAATCTCTGTCTAGGACTTCGTTTTCCTTGCCATGAATACCTTAGGAAATAAAAACAAATAGGCCAATGTAATTATAAGTAGGTATTCTTGTTTGTTACTTTTATAAGAATATTTCAGTTTCTATTATCAGGCTTTTGACTAGTTTTAATTGTTGCCATCCTCCTTCCAAAAGAAGCTCTCTGGGAAAAATATTTTGGGATGCAACACTTGTAATTGTGCTTTCCAAATTTTACAATGATATTTTGACAGGATAATTCTTGTTAGGAGTAATATCCTAATAGCTTTTAACATGAACATTTATTTTACCAGGATAAACCTAGTACTTAATGTAAGAATCCATGAAAGAAGCTATTTGGGGCTCTCTTGAAGACAAGATTTTTACTCTTTGCCTGAAGTAAGGAAAGTCATGGTAGTAAATGATTTGGTAACAGTTATCACACCTAAAATTCTTACTTTTTTCAGCTTTCATTAAAACCCTGCATATCTGGCATTCCTTGGGCCAGTCTCTTGTTGGTGTTTGATTTGTGATCCTCTGCTTATATTTTCAGTTGTCTGTATCATCTGACTTCACAAGTTAAGTCTTCTTTAAAATTGTACTTCATTAAAATTGTATGTTTGAATATATTTAATTAAGAACAGATGTACTGACTCAGGTTTGATTTCTCAAGTTATTGGAGACAATTCAGGAGAAACACATTTAAGGCAAATTTCTAAGAAAATTTAAGAATATGGGTTTAAGGCTTTAATACAAAAGAAATGCCTTGAGTTTAAATCTCAGATCCATCGTTTATTTTTTTTTTTAAGATTTTATTTATTTATTAGAGAGACAGAGATCACAAGCAGGCAGAGAGAGAGAGAGGGAAGCGGGCTCCCCGCTGAGCAGAGAGCCCGATGCGGGGCTCGATCCAAGGACCTTGAGATCATGACCTGAGCTGAAGGCAGAGGCTTTAACCCACTGAGCCACCCAGGCGCCCCTCAGATCCATTGTTTAAAAGCTATGGGTAGAGTTGACCTAATAATGTCATGGGGTGTTTTTCCAGAAAATACCACATTCCTTGGATTGCTAAGTGATGTTGGTAAATTCTGACTTCTCAGCAGTAGTTAAAAAGAAGTGAAACTTTTTTTTTTTTTAAGATTTTTATTTATTTATTTGAAAGAGAGAGAAAGTGCACAAGCAGGGGAAACAACAGAGGGAGAGGGAGAAGCAGGCCCTCCGCTGAGCTGGGAGCCCAGTGCGGGACTCAATCCCAGGACCCTGGGATCATGACCCGAGCCCAAGGCAGCCACTTAACCAACCAAGCCACCCAGGCACCCCAAGAAGTGAAACTTTTGAGTCTGAAAAATACAAGATCTGGTTATGTTAGTAAAATAGGTCAAAAATCTTTAAAAATTTCTCTAAAAAAATAAATAGTAATATTCTGATTCACATAATAAAGGGGGAGAAGCTTTTGATGTTAAAGCATAAACAGAATTAAGTTCTGATACATGTCACAAAGTTTAAGTCCATGGGATATCAACTAGAAGGGACCCTGGAGTCATTTCACTCTGGTGACAAACTTTTATTTATATACTATAAGTAATATAAAATGTGAAATATTTTGATAAATTATTAGAAATCATGTAAAAGTTCAACTGATTTAGTTTAATCCTAATACATTGTTTCCGTATCAAAACAAAACAATGAAACAAGAACTAAATGCCTTAAGACTGTACAATAGCTCAGCTGAGTCGTTATTTGAACTTAAGTAGATAGCCTGCCGTGAATGAAAACCAGGCAAAACTAAGGTTGGTTTATTCTTCCACTTCTGTGGATAAGAACTTGTCTGTGTAATTCACACTTACACGAGAAAATGAAAGCTACAAAGCTTTATAAATTGGAAGAGAAAATATGGAAAAAATGCTCCAAATACAGTAACAATTTACCTAGCACCACTGACAGGTAACTTATGTGCATGAGTTAATTCTTCGTGTAGGTGCGGCAAATTCATTTATTCATAACATTTTTTTAAATAGTTGAATGGGAAAACTTATGGAATGTACCTTCCGTACTTTTTTCTAGACTATTAAGGATCTAATAACCTTTTCTTTGTCATCTTTAAGAATATTAGTTCCTATCACGGGGTGGTAAACAGAAATGCACTGTTAGGGGCTGCTAAGATGGATGAGGTTATGTGTCCTCCTGCTCTGTGACCCTGCAATGCTGTGCTTTTTGAGCTATGTCTCATGTTCACAGTTTCTCTATCTTCCCTTAAAATCAGCTGTCACTTTTTGCTGCTGTCTTGGGTGCCTGCCTCTTGCACTAGGCCCTTGATTTGCTGCTTCTAGTCTGCTGTGGCCTGAGAAACCGGATTTCCAAGCTTGCTAGAATTGTGTCTAAAATAAGAGTAAGTAGACTAAAAGAAGGCTAAGGGGCTTTTTCTGTCAGTTAAGTGCATGGACTTTGTGGTACCCGTTTGGCTGCTTAGCATACTTCCGTTTGCCTCTTCCTTCTTTACTAAAAACTTGCTAAAAATACTTGGCTGAATATGTGATTGCCATATATTTAAGGTATTAATCCAGTTTTTATACGTTAATGTTCCTAGGACTCTCCATTAATGAATTCAGCTGTAAAAGAAAATTCATCTACCATCTTTGTACAAATCACTGTGTATATTTTAGGAAAATGTTAAATGTTTTGTTCTTGTTGATTGTTCCTAGTATAGGACATAGACTGAAAACTTAGAGCATTATAAATGTGACTCCAGCTCTGTTCACCAAGATTTATGTTCTAGAACTATAAGTTTGAGACTAAACTTGCATGGCTAATTTGGTAAAAACTGGCTAACTGAATATTTGGAGAATGACTCATTCTGGATATCCACGTTTTCTATAGAGCTTAAACCCCTTTAAGCATTAAAAATTTTTGGAATAATTTCTGAAGGTAATCCCTTTTAAAACAGTATGCATTGCTGTGTTATTAAACAATATATGAAAATCATTTTAATCTTTTTTGATGTCAGAATGATCATTATTAACAAGTTATCATAGCTTTGTGCCCTTTTACTAAGTGGTTGCATTCTGCTGTGCTTTTTTCATTTTCTTGTCTTTGTTTTCTGTTAGTAGTTCTGATTCCTCCAATTCCTGCAGTTACTGCTTGCTTAAGTGTACCCATAGCAATGGCCTTTCTCCACCTTCGTAGTGCTCCTTCTAGTCTGCTTTAGTTTCGGAAACCAGGTAACTAAAACAGCTACAGTAATGTATAAAGTAAGAATAAACTGACTTGGTAAAGACTAGAAAACTGGATTATACTTAAACACATGGATTTTGTGGCTATCTATTACTCACTCCCTATTTCATTATCTTTAAAAGAAATGAAGTTACTCAGTTCAGTACCTGCTCTCAAAATAGAAGAGCTGTTATTGTACAAAGGGAATCATTTTGTTTCTATACTTTACCTTCTCTATATTCTATCCTTCAATTTTTTTTTGGCTCTGATTAAAACCAGTCCGCTCAAATTAGCATTTTCTGCAGTACTCTCTAAATGAACTGGATACCACATGCTGCTAAGAATGTCCTTGGCTAGTTAGGTTTTGTTTTTATAGAGATGCATCTTCATTTCTGAAACATGAAGTAGGTTAAGTCCTGGGAAATATCAAAATGATCATTATTTTTATCTCAGAGAGCTGAGAAGTAATAAGGTTTTTAGACTCTAGGCAGTTTTACCACAATGAATTTATTCTTTGTGCAGGATTTTAAGACTGTCTTTGTTTTCTCTCAATGAAATGTATGTTAAAAGCTTGCCAAAAGTTATCAGTGTTAGATCTAATGATATTGGCAGGTATTTGAATGACTAAATTAGATCTAATGATATTGGCAGGTATTTGAATGACTAAATTCCCAGTGTCATTCTATGTTTGGCATGTTTAAATTATCATTTAATATGTTAAGTAAGCATGATGATTTTTCTCTCAAATTAAAAATAAACATGAAATGTGCATGTTATAATGCTTGCAAGTTTAAAATTCAAATCTGTTTAGAAAGGGATAGCCTGCCTTTGAATAACTTAGTTTTACCAATTTGCTGATTATGTCTTAGTCCATCCATTGCTTCATCCATCCATCATACACAAGGTAACTGGAAAATCAGTCTGTGGCCATGACTCATCACCTAAATTATCCATATACTACTGGAAGGGAATTATGATATAATACTCATTTAAAAATAGATGACCCAAACCCGTGTCCTGAGACCCACTACAGAGTAGCCGTGATGCTAAACCCTGGTTGGTGGTACAAGGAGAAAAATTCTCCTTGATTGTAGTTGTGAGAGGAAAGTGATTGTACTTAGTGTAATTACTGTAAATCAAAAAGAGGATAAAATGATTCCAGGATTCATAAATACAAAAGCATAGCATGAAGGAGTTGATTTTATGAATAAGGAATTGATTTTATGGAAATCCTAAAATGTGTGATAAATTAAAATGCATATGCTATTTTAAAAAATGCTATACATTTTAACCTGTCAGCAATTGAGTTACTTTGTTTCATCGCTATTTACTGAATTTCATTTGGCACATGGAAAACATGTTATTGAAATAGGACAGTATGTAAGTTGTGTATACTTCTGACACACTTTTTCAAAGTGAATATATTCTATCAGTCATTGTAGAAATACATATTTCCCCTCATATTTGTATCTTAAGAGTTTCTCAATATAAGGGATAATTCTACTGTTTTAAACTTTACATTTTTTACTTTTATAGCATTTCCTAAAGGTTGGCTGCCTACAAATGAACATCTTTTCTAAAACTAAAGCATGTCTTTTATAAGTTTATTTTTGATGATATCCTGAGAAATTAGATATATTTTTTCCTCTCCCAAGTAAATTTAAAATTAATTCCATTTTTAAAGTCAAAGTATTTTCTGCACAGTACTAGCACCTGGCAACGTACAGAAAACTCCAGGAATGCCACTCCCATTCCTGAAAGATTGCTGTATGGTCCTGGTACAGCCCTGGAGGTCCATATGGGTGAAAACCCCAGAAGTCACCTGAGCTGAAAGCACTCCCAAGGAGTTTGGTTTTGTTTGGGTTTGTTCTAGGTATGGTCCCAGGGATCCCAGATCAAACCAGGCCCCTGGGCCTATCCTAGAACCAACCTAAACTCGCGCATCATTCCTGGAACATCAAGTGTTTGAAGACTGAAGAGAATCTGAGGCTGACTAGACATCCTACGTTCACCAAAACTCATTTTTCTTTGTATGTGTGCGACAGTTTGCAAAAATTGGTTGGTTAATCCTTCTCCAATTAAAGGAATAATGATGGATAGCAAGATAAAGTCTACCAGACTTTGACATTATAGTAATTAATCACAGTAGCAATGTGATATGAAATATGGTTATTACTAATGGCTGATGGGAGAGCTGTTCTTATAACTTATCAGATCGCTATTTTATGGTTAAAATGGTTATGGTTAAACAATTTAGCCATGAAGAAAAAAATTTCTCCCCCAAATTAATGGTTTCTGTTTTGTTTTTTTCACTTTCTACTCAACAATATGATAACAGTCTCATTCAATTGTGCAGTTTCTGAAAGGCATTTGGTCTTTGCCCTGTAACTCCAATGCCAAGTAATTTTAAGCTTTTGATTCTGGAGACCAATGTCTTTTTAATCTTATTGAATCCACCATATCACTTTGAGCTTGGTTTTTAGGTTTAAGTCTGGGAAGAACCTTAGTCTGATTTGTAGATACCAAGTCGCTTGTCAGATTCATTGTAAACTGTGATTCAGAATCTGCTATGGTTGATGGAAACAAGCTAGGATGATAGAGTGGAAATGGATTAATACCTCAGAGATTGCCAACGTATTTTGCAGAATAAGATTTTTAGTAAGTTTCTTTATTTTTGTACCCTGCTGCTCTGGATTTTTTAAAAGATTGTGACCTTGATTCATAACGTGGTCTCACATCAGAACTGTGACATTACTATACTTAATTTGAGGACAGGATTTCTGAAAAGGCATGAAAGCCCCCAAATCCAAAGGTTATGATACACAGTGGAAATGTATACTTTTGGTAATACTGACATTTCAGTAGGTTTAGACCATGATTGAAATAATTGCAGATAAATCAGGGACTCCCAACTGTGAAAAGAGCTCCAAACTGCTGTTCCTCTAAGCCTTGTCACCAGAAAAATTGGATCAATGAGTTATCCTTTAAAATAGCGCTGTGAGCTTGAGACTCATTCTGAAGAATTCAACCCTGGGATTAGTTCTGTACCATATTCATCACATAGATGCTTCATCCTGTGGGTTCTGTTATTTTTGCCTTTTAAATCATATTGTGTTTACCCTTCTCAGTGTTTTCCTGTTTACATAAATCAAAACACTACACATGTTAGAATATGTATATATTTGTTGATAAAACAGTAGACCTTGGATCTGAAGCTCTTTGGATTTTGATGCCTTTTAATGTCGCATGATTTAAATGCATTTACTGTCCTATAAATTCACTCTTAATTTATACTTCATTTCTTTGGATTCGTTTTTTCTAATGAACTATATTAGAATTAAATAGGTGAGCCTTATATTGGTGTCTTCCAAAATTTATGACATTTTGCATTCAGACTGAAATGTATGAATCCATCTTGTGTTTATATACAGTAAGTGTTCTCAGTATTGGGGAGGAGGACGTATGCATTCTCTTTTAACATTGTATGAACACTGAAAACAGGAATGTGTGAACTGTCTTAACAGGGTTCGGGCTTGTTTACATAGTAAGTTTCTGTAGTCAGTCTTCCTTCTTCATTTAACACTGAAGTGTTAAGCTCTATTTTTAAAAAAATATCATTTAAGAATATTCTTTCAGAGATATTTTAATTTTTACTTTCTGACTACTTATATTTTATGTAGAACTGTACATTTCCTACCTGAAGACTTGAGATTATAGCCTTTCTCACTTGATGTATTTTATCATATCAAATCTTTAAAAGATTTTTACAAGAATGAACAGGTTTGTATATGTCTGCATTACTGTTGTTCCTCCGAAGCTTAACAAGTCTCTAATAAAATCTGTACTTCTTTGTGTCTTCTGTGTATGTGTGTGTGTGTGTATGTGTGTGTGTGTGTGTGTGTGCTTTTTTTTTATTCTGGTGTTTCCGACATGAATTAGCCAAAAGGTAAAAATTCTTTTTCTTCCTTTTATCTCTATTTTCCTCTATTATAGTATTTTCCAGAATTTGTAAATATACTGACAAACGATGGCAATTTTCTAGGAAAGCCATGGGTTCATTGGTCTAAGTTAGTTTGGTCATTAAAGTGGCTCACATGATAATTTATGAGAGTGAAAACAGGAGATGAGTTTTAAAAGCTCCATTTTCACCCTTCTCAGTGATTGTCAGCCATTGGATACAGTCTAATCATGTTGTATTTGTTGACTTGTATGACCTCCCTGACAGAAAAGACATACTGAATTAAGAAGAACGTTAAAATGATCTAGTGGATCATAATTTTTTCTACATAATTGAACGAATGATTGGTTTGAACCTTATATGCTGGTTAAAGAAAAAGTGGCCTTCCTTGAACTGAACTTTTACTTACTTGTTTGTTTTACTACTACAAAAATGTATTTAACAAAAAAGTTCAATATAAAAATGGCCATGACCTGGTTTTTATATAGTAGAAAAACAGGTGCTGCGTAGAGGGGACATGTGGAAGCAGATGATATCTTCCAGTGAACATGCCCATTGTTTATTTTCCTCATATTCCCACCATTCCAATATCGTTCTGTTGCCCACTGCTTACTGTCTCCTTACATTCATCTATCACAAGATTCATAAAGGGACTGAATCCCCACAGTATTCCTGGGACCTATGCACTACCATTCAATTTCAGTGATAATTTCTTGTCCATAAATTTTTTCAACCCTTGAAGGTAAGCTTTGCTCATGGTGTCTTATTGGCAAGCTCAGTGATGCCTCCAAATGGACTTGAACAGAATTTTGAAATAGATAAACTACCTCTTTCCAGAAGAGATTTGAAGCAAGGAACAAACATTCATAAAGGCAATTCTTGACATGTGGCCCTTTTCTGGGATTTACTAATGAAAAGTACAAGATAAGGTAGAGAATGTGTATCACTCTACCGGATCCTGAAGTCATTGGGTAGGAAATATCCCGTATGATAATCACTCTTTGTCTTCACAATTTGCTTTTGAAGGTCTTTAGCAGATGTGCTATAACCATTGAAAATAAAGTTGGCAAATACTAATTTTCCACGAACATACATCTGTAAAAATAAATAGAACATTTTCAGAATCTATTCATATAAAAATCAGTCCTAATTTTTTTTTGAACTTATTTTTTTTAATTGTAAGTAAGCTCTATGACCAACATAGGGCTTGAACTCAAGACCCCAGGTCAAGAATCACTCTACTGACAGCCAGCCAGGCCCCTAGCCCTACATACTTGTGGATAGGTCTTAAATGTGTCCCATGAGAAAATGTTTGCATTTATATACAAAGTAATATTAGATATCAAACATGTTCCTAGAACCTGAACATACTGTTTGAAGGTAAGGAGACAGGCTCAGCAGTTTTCTCAAAGTTACACACATGGAATGTCAGAACCAGTGTCCTCCCCAGCTGTAAAGGACATCTTTATCATCAGCCACCTACAGATGCATTTCATTTTACAGCTGAACTCTAGAACAGAGTACAGAGTCCTTGAATTTGGAAGTCAGCAGACTTGGATTATGGATAAAACTACTCTAAAACTTAGGCAAATCATTAAATGATTTCAAGGTACAGTTTCCTCTGTTCAAAAAAAAAAACAAACAAACAAACACTGGGGCACCTGGGTAGCTCAGTCATTAAGCGTCTGCCCTCGGCTCAGGTCATGATCCTGGGGTCCTAGGATCAAGCCCCGAATCGGGCTCTCTGCTCTGTGGGGAGTCTGCTTCTCACTCTTTCACTCCCCCTGCTTGTGTTCCCTCTCTAGCTGTGTTTCTTTTTGTCAAATAAATAAATAAAATCCTTTAAAAAAAAAAGCATTAATTATGAATTGGACTGGACCTCTAAAATTCTCTTCCAAGGCTAACATTTTTAGATTCTCTATTTCTTAATGAAGAAAACAACTGAACTATGTAAAGCCAAGTTTGTCATTCTATTCCAGGGTGAAAAAGTGCTTATATTTATGACACAGGTGAGCAGCCTAAGAAATATTCAACCTTGACATTAAGGGGATAAAAAGAAGTAGTGAGGGGGGCGCCTGGGTGGCTCATTTAGTTAAAGTGCCTGCCTTCAGCTCAGGCCATGATCTCTGGATCCTGGAATCAAGTCCCGTGTCTCCAGTCGTGTGTGTGCTCTCTCAAATGAAATCTTAAAAAAAAAAAAAAAAAAGTGGTAGGGGTGGATGATGGTAGTTTAAAAAATTGTAGCTGGTTCTGGCTAAGAATTAAGCATATTTTACATCTTAAAGTAAATACTAGTACTTGGGAGGGGGCAGTGTAAGAATTTAAAAGAAACAATAGTTCCCTGTGATTGCATGTTACTCCTTTCCTCTTGGATGGCATAATCTTTTTGTCGCAAAGGAATGTCCTATTGCAAGGTTTCCTCTGTAGGAATAGAATTTTCTGCTTTATCTTCATTTCAGCAATGAATCTTTTTGTTGTTGTTGTTACAGATTTTATTTATTTGAGGAAAAGAGAACATGAGTGGATGAGAGGGAGAAGCAGACTGCAGTCCCAAGGCGGACTCCATCCAGGGTCCCTGGAATTATGAGCTGAGCCGAAGGCAGACGCTTAATGACTGCCACCCAGGCACCCCTCAGCAACAAAAGTATCAATCTTTTGTTTCATATCTTGTTTCTTGATCTAAAATACTCTATTCTTTAACACACTTGCCTGGCTATTAGCCATGAAGCCACTTACTTATCTTACCTGAACTTAGAAGATGAAGCTATGATACATTGGTAATGATAGCTAATGACAATATTATAATATACAAAATATATGATACACTAAGATATGAAGAATTTAATAGTGATAATCCCATAAACAGTGACATAGGGTAACAGGTTTTTTCCACCACAATAAATGTGAAATACTGGTATAAAAGTGAAAAAAATGTAATTTAAGAAATTGGTTGGGGCACCTGGGTGGCTCAGTGGGTTAAAGCCTCTGCCTTCAGCTCTGGTCATGATCCCAGGGTCCTGGGATTGAGCCCCACATTGGCCTCTCTGCTCAGCGGGGAGCCTGCTTCCCTCTCTCTCTGTCTCTCTGCCTACTTGTGATCTCTGTCTGTCAGATAAATAAAATCTTAAAAAAAAAAAAATGGTTGGATACCTGGGTGACTCAGTTGGTTAATCAACTGCCTTCAGCTCAGGTCATGATTCTGGAGTTCCAGGATTGAGTCCTGCTTTGGGCTCCCTGCTTGGCAGGGAGTCTGCTTCTCCCTCTGACCCTCCCTCTCTCGTGTTCTCTCACTCTCTCTCAAATAAAATCTTTAAAAAAAGAAAGAAAAAAAGAAAAATTTGGAGTTGAGGAGCTGTAGGATTTCATTGCTATTTTGGGCTTCTATTCACATATAAGAAGAAAGCTTATCATTCTGTGTGTGTTCAAGCTGTCACCTCTTAGGCTAACCCTGAGGCAGGGCCTAGAGAAAAGGAGAAAGGCTACAATGTTCAGTTCTTGTAAAAACAACCTGATCAAAATACAGAAAAATGTTGGACTAGAAAAAACCTTAAGTTTGTATATGTCCAGACAACAGTAGGACCAGACCCAGTACCAAAATTCAAAATTTTTTCTTGCTGAAATAGTATGAGTCGAAGTTCAGTTGAAATTCAAAACCTGGAATAACCTAATCCAGAGGTGCCCAGCATTTTATCAACTAAGGACCCCTGATACTATTTTCCCCCTGGGTACCAGGTTTTGAAGAATTCTTTTATCTATCACATAATCTATCTTAATTAAAACTCTATAAGGTACACCCTCTCCCTTAATATTTGAACTAACCAAGGCTATCATGGTCAATCAGTTTGAGGGTGTGCTCCGTGCCAGGCGCTGTGCTCAATGCTTACAACAGAACGATGAACAAGAAGGTTTCTGCCCTCACTGAATACTAGAGGAAGAGCCAGACAAGATACTGGGAGTGAGGAGGTGGTCAACACTACAGAAAACAAAGCCAAGGAAGAGGGATATGGAGGATGGAGAGTACTTTTTTGTACAATGCGATCACGCAGGAAGGGGGTGAGGGAAGCCAGTGAGGTCTGGGTAGAAATGGAGCTGGTTTGGGATAGGTTAAGTATAAAATACTTATTAACCATTAGGTGAAAATGCTGGGTAGGCATTTAGATATATGTTGGATATATAAGTCTAAGTTCAAGAGAAAGATCCAGAGTGGGAGATGTCAGCGTTCAGAGTTGTTTTTTTAAAGTCATGAACATAAGTCAGAGGGAGTTGGAACACTCCCGACCCGAGGCCACAATCTGATCCGAAATCAAGAGTCAGACACTCAACCCACTTGAGCCACCCAGGCACCTACTTGCTAGTGTCCTTTGACACACAAACATCAGACATTTTGATGAAGTCCAGTATATTTTTTCTTTTGTTGCTAAATTTCCTTATCTTTTCAAGAGAGCCAAGAGTACCATCTGATTCATAGGATTATCATGAGGATTATATAAATCAGTACGTGTGAATACATGTAAAGGGGTTCGGACAATGTGTGCCATGTAAGAGAGACATTTAATAAATATAAGCTACTGTCCAGGCTAAGTTTGTGTATAAAAACCCATGGCCAAGTGGACAGAAGTAGGACATGTGACATGGAAGCCAGAGAAGCAGAGGGTCTCAACAACACGATCAATGGTGCAAAATGATTCAGAGAAGTCAAGAAAGCTCCAAAGAACAAACTTATATTTGGCACCTGCAGGTTCAGACAGTGGTGAGACAGAGAAACACGCCCAATTATACCGGACTGAGAACTTCTGTTAGGCCCTTTTTGGTCTCCAGGGCCGGTCCGCTGGGTCAGCCCTTCCTGTGATCTAACCCAAGACTAATCCTGGGGGGCTGCTTAAGTGCAGCGGGGAGAACACTCTGTTTGGAGGCAGAACACCTGGGTTAAAGTTCCTGGTCTTCTACCACACAGGAATCCTGATTACCACTTCATTTTGCATTTTAGTTTAATCACAAGATTCCTAAAAGAAGGCAAGTAATTCCTCTGCACATTGTTCATTCACATAATAAAACTGTTAATCTCATTTCTTTGGACACTTCCCCGCCGGACCACTGTCCTAGTGTCCATTATTACTCATCAGACTGGTGTGAGAATCTTTTTGCAAAAGCCCTTTATAAACTGCAAAGATCTTCTTATTATCTAGTGGGATCCACTCGGTCCTACTTAGCCTGTTCAGCTGCGGTGAGAGCGTAAACGTTTAAACCACACTGGTTATACCATTGTTCCGGCAATTGAACAGAATGGAATGGAAAGACTTGTCCAAACAACTCAAACCAAGCAAACAGTCCCTGACTTGCTCTCTCAAACTAAATGTGTTAGCCTTGTGGTGACCCAATATTGACTTAATGACTAAATGAAAGCAGAGATCCTAACTACCCTCCAAACACTCACCAATTACTTTAATGAACCCTCCCACGATGCTTCCAGACGGCAACCCTTTCATTTAAGTAGAGACCAGAAAAGGGATACATGTTAGTAGAATAAAGAGACCTCCAAAACACTCTCAAGAATCCTAAAAGTCTCATTTACAGAAAAACAAAGAGGAGGCCATTTCCCACTCTACCTGCTCCTGTACTATATCCTGATTCTACCAACAGACTCTTCTGTTCCCCCATTTTGGACCCTGAGTCAGGATAACTGGGTTCAAATCTCAGCTCCACCTCCTAGCTGTGTAAATGCCTTGAGGTCCCAGTTTTCTTATCTATTGAACAGAAACAGCATCATCACTTCATAGGATTATTGCCAGGATTTAGGAAATTAGTTTGTGAAAAGGTAGGATTCACAGCAGATACTCCTTTCCTTTGGGTCTCCAGTACCTGTCTTTTTGCTGGGGAATTCCTGCCTTGTAGAAATGCCTGGGGCCTTGCCAAAAGGTGGGGCAAAGACCTGGTTATAAATGAAAGGGGCAAAGCAAAGTAAAAATGGGTTTGGTATTCCTGACAGAAGGAACGGTGAATATCCGTTCACTCAAAGAGTATTCATTGAAAATCCACTTGGGGCCCCTGGCTGGTTCTGTTGGTAGAGTGTGCGAATCTTGATCTCAGGGTTGTAAATTTGAGCCCCATGTTGCATATAGGGATTACTTAAAAATAAAACCTTGGGGCGCCTGGAAGTCTCAATCAGTTGAGTGTCCAACTCCTGATTTCAGCTCAGGCTGTGATCTCAGCGTCCTGCCATCGAGCCCCCACATCAAACTCTGCATTCAGGACAGAGTCTCTTGTCCCTCTCCCTCTGCTCCTCCCCCCAACCACCCCCCTCACTCCCTCTAAAATAAATAGATAAAATCTTTACAAATAAATACATAAAACCTTTAAAATATCTATCTTTCTGGGCACTTTTCTAGGCACCAAGATGCAGGAATGAACAAAACAGACAAAACCTCTTCCCTCACTGGGGGGATCAGATCGTAAACCAGTAGACAGATAAGATGTAAAGTACCGATAAGTGCTATGAACCAAATAGAGTAAGGGATGGAGAGTGAAAGGGGCTCCTTTAGACAGAACCGAAAGGGAAGGCCACTGAGGCCATACCTGCTGCCTCAGACCCCTGAGGATGTGAGAGACTAGAGTGTGCATCTCTCTGGACGACAGTCAGCAGAGAGCGCACCACGTGTAAAGGCTCCGAGGGGGAAACAGCAAGGGGGGAAACAGGGCAGCGGAGCAGGTTGGGGAGTGGAAGAGAGGAAGGGCCTGAGTACATGAAGTGTTGTGGCCCCTAGAAGAGCTCTGGGATTTTACTTCAGGGGTGAGGAGTGCCTAGCCGAGGGCTCTGAGCAGAGAAGGGCTGTGATCTGAGGCAGGCTTTGTACCGATTACTGCTGGCGCTACAGAGGACAGACAGTGGCGGTGGCAAGGGTAGACACAGAGACAGATCGGGGCTCTTAGGAAAGATGCTGCTGCCTGGAAGTGGCGTGAATTGTCAGACTGGATATATCAGGAAGGTAGAGGCTCCAAGATTGGCACACAGATTACAGGGGGGGTATGAAAAAAGAAGAGTCCAGATTTATTTCAATATTTTTGGTCCGAGTAAACTGGGCAATGGTCATTTCCTGAAATGAGGAAGAAATGGGGAGGGGCACGTTTTAGAGAAAGAGGAAAAGGCTCAATTTGGGAAAGTTAAGTCAAGATGCCTGCGGAATGTTCCAGCAAGATACTGAAATAGAGCGTTGGAATCAGGAGGGACATGGAGTTCCGGGGAGACGCTGTATGTGGGGATGCTAATGTGGGAGTCATCAAGAGATGGAGGGTTTCTAAAGCCACAGGACTGGGGGTGAGGTTCTAGAGCAAGGGTCAATGGAGACATGAGCAGACATGAAGATGAGCTACTGAGACATGAGCTGAGCTACTCTCCTCTCTTCCTAGAGGCCAAGTGAAATGCATGCTCTTAACCCTGGTCACATATAAAAATCACTCGAGGGTCTATTAAGAAAATAGATGCTTGGGCTCCACCCAGATCTACTGAATGAGACTCCCCATGGGGTGAGGCCTATATTTCTTTCTTTCTTTCTTTCTTTTTTAAAGATTTTATATATTTATCTGACAGAGAAAGAGCACAAGTAGGCACAGCAGCAGGCAGAGGGAGAAGCAGATTCCCCCTGAGCAGGGAGCCGGATGCGGGCTTCAATTCCAGGACCCTGAGATCATGACCTGAGCTGAAGGCAGAGACTTAACCCACTGAGCCACCCAGGTGCCCGTGAGGTCTGTCTGTCTGTCTGTCTTTCTTTCTTTTAAAACATTATTTATTTATTAATTTATTTGACAGACAGAGATCACAAGGAGGCAGAGAGGCAGGCAGAGAGAGAGAGGGAGGCAGGCAGAGAGAGAGAGGGAGGCAGGCTCCCAGCTGAGCAGAGAGCCTGACGTGGGGCTCGATCCCAAGACCCTGGGACCATGACCTGAGCCAAAGGCAGAGGCTTTAACCCACTGAGCCACCCAGCCGCCCCAAGGTCTATATTTCTTAAAAAGCTCCGCAGCAGAATGGCCAGGTAGGAGGACTGCTGCCCTTAGAAAAAGTAAAGAGGGAAGGAGAGGCTGTGGCCTAGGGAATACCAAATAACCAGAGCAGGGGCTCAACAAAGCTAAGGAACCTATTAAACCCCTGACTTCTACACACACACACACCACCACCACCACCACCATTAATCAAAAGCTTCAAAGACAGCTCTATACCCATGTCTGAGTGTAACTTCCTTTCCTCAAAATAATAACGTCATATTTTTGGTTTTCCAATAGTTTTTAAATACATTTTCTCATTTAAACATACATTATCATTTGAACATAACATCTTCCTCTTGAACAATTAGCCTTGCATCAACCCCGTGAGTGACAGGTGCAGACTGCACGTACTTAAATCTAGCCATTAAGTCCAGACCCTGTTGGCATGCTGTGGTACGGTATACTAACTCATCCCATCCTCACAACATCCATCGGTGATTTTCTCCCCAATTTACAGACGAGGAAACTGAGGTAAACCACAGAAGAAGTCATAGACCTCAGACTCAAACTCAAGTTTCTGACCCCACCCCCCTGCAAGCTTATGGTCTCACTTCATCAAAAATTTGATCACTGCTCTTTTTTTTTTTTAATGGCTACTAAACTGGCTTAGGTTTTAAAGCATGGAACTTTATAGTCTTTCCAGAAAGGATAAGGTTTTCCTGATTTTGAAGTAACTGCTGTGGTAGCAGACTGAACCAGAGCTTCACATTTCTTTGGTAGGTACTGGTTTTACTCCCATGGTCTTTTATAAGAAAAACTGCTTCTTAGGATTGTAGATAGAAAATATAAAAGCTCCTGATCAAATATGCTCCTAAAATCAGACAATAGGGTGATCGGTTGTCCCTACAACTAATTTGGCTGATAGGATTTGGTGAGAGAAGTTATAAATTAATCCACACTACGGAGTTTCACTTCCCTTCTGTGATTAGTCATTCTCCATAACATTGTGACTTTTCCCTGAAGTTCAGCATTACAACATCCATGTATCTTACCAGTAAGTGTGATCAATAATTCTTAAACTAATTTTGATAACCACATGCCCTTCTGATCTGCCATATAGTCATAGGAGAATTTCTGCATGCAACTTTTATAAAATAGTAAATTGTAGGGGCACCTGGGTGGCTCAGTCGGTTAAGTGTCTGCCCAGAGTCCTGGGATCAAGTCCCACAAGGGGATCCGTGCTCAGTGGGGAGCCTGCCTCTCCCTCTGGCTGCTGCTCCCCCTGCTTGTGCACACTCTCTGACAAATTAAATAAAATCTTAAAAAAAAAAAAGAAAAAAGAAAAAAGTAAACTCTACCTCCAATGTGGGGCTTGAACTCACAACCCAGAGATCAAGAGTTGCCTACTCCAGGGGCACCTGGGTGGTGTAGTCCATTAAGTGTCTGACTCCTGGTTTGGGCTCAGTTCATGATCTCAGGTTTGTGAGATGGAGCCCCATGAGCTCCATGTTCAGCAGGGAGTCTGCTTAAGACTCTCACTCTGCTGTATCCCTCTCTCTCTCTCTCTCAAATAAATCAATCAATCTAAAAAAAAAAAATTAAGAGGTCCCCAATTTCACCAACTGGGCCAGCCAGGTGTCCCATGCATGCAGTGTGATAGGATAAGCCTCCTAGCCAAAAGAACCTGCATTCTAATTCCTCAGAGTCAAACCAGACACACCTAAACCAGCTGTTTCTAGATATTTTTCTTTGTTTTCACACACTTAAAGTTAACTTCAAAGATTTCAAAGCCATGTCTTAAGGAGGGGCTAGATTTGTAAAGAAAACAGAATGAAAATTTCAGTTATTTATAATTGCATAATTAGTTGGTTTTCTTCAGGTTAATTCTTTTCTTAAACCTTATAGTTTGTTTGTTTGTTTGTTTGTTTCCCTTAGAGGAGAAATAGGAGCCCATAAGAGCTGTAAGTAGTTACATCTCCGCGGCCCACCTTCTATAGATCCTCCTGGGGTAAGTATTAAGATTGAAGCTGTTTGCATCACCTCTCCCTGTGCTAAGCCTCATCTCCTCAATTGTCCTTACCAGTCTCTATGTTACCGGACAGGGGAACGTGGTGACCATGTAATTTACTTAGAAGCATAAAGAGCAATTTCATTCTCAATACTTTACCCAGTAAGAGCACCGATGGAAGGGTCACATGGCTTTCCCAACTGGAAACATGATACATAAAGCAATGTTCAAAATCATTGAACTGACAATAGCTATGCTTCTCTGTTCATATCACACTTTGGAATCCGGATATGCACACATGAAGACATTCCCAAAACTAAAACTCGTGGCTACACACGTGATCTCTGAGCGTATTTTGCATATGACTGGGCATGTGATTGAAGTTAGGCCAATTAGACCTGATCTCTCCCGGACCGCGTGGGGAGGACAGACTGAGGTGGATGGCACTGAGAGCTGATGCCATCTGGTGGCGGTGGCCGGGACTGCCGCTGAGGACTGTTGGGCTGCCCTGGCTAAGGCGACGGCTGTGGTCTTAGGAAAGGACCTAATAAAGTCTGTCTTTGATTCTGTGGCTTACCCTAAATCCTTCCAAAACCACCCCCCTTATCCCTTATATTAGCCAGAATTGGTTTCTGTTGCTTGCGATCAAAGATCCTTAATTAAGAAACAAAATAAATGCCTTCATGCCCATAAAATACAGCAGGGGATAAAACTAGAAAATCATCAGTTTCTTTCACTGATCACTACCTTCTGTTATTCACTGTATTTTTTATTAGAAGGTACATTCAGAACTTCAGGAAGGAAGGAAGGCTTTGAGAGTTGGTGCAGAATAATTTACGCAGGAATGTGAGCTGGCTGAATCCAAGACTTCTCCAGTTTGTGTACTCTTAGTATAGCTCCACATGAAACCCAAGTCATTTCTACAGCAGGAATAATTTTTATGACCCTCAGCCTTGATCTCTCACTACATTCTATCCTTCTTGATATTTTTTTCGAGGGTGGCATGGAGAAGAGGTCTTTAAAAAAAAAAAAAAGCTGTATGAACATTTTATCTCCATTTTAAATTGTACAATTCAGTGGTTTTTATTATATTTACAAGGTGGTACAACCCACCATCTAATTCCAGAACATACTCAGTCCCCTCAAAGAAAGCCCATGCCCACAAGAAGTCACTCCTCATTTCCTCTCCATCTACTTCTGGAAATAGCTAATCTACTTTCTATCTCAAGGATCTGCCTATTCTGGACATTTTGCCACATGAAACATACAAGACGTGGTCACTTGTGTCTGGCTTCTTTCATTTAGCGTATCTTCATGGTTCATCCAAGAGGTCTTTTTAAAACACTTAATCAGGACTTCATCAAATGTAAAAATACATCTCAACAAAAATACATTTGCCATATGTAGGGACACACTGGGATCCTTTAAGATCTTATGAGGGTTTATAACAACTTTGTACTCTGGTGATTTGTTGGGGGGCAGGGGAGTGGAGAGAGGAGGGAAGGAAGAGGAAAGGTAGGGAAGGAAGGAAGGGAGGGAGGGAAGGAGAGACTGATTGAGTGAATTCTTACAGGAAACAGTCTCCCTAATTAAAATAAGACCCAGAACCTTTTAAGCAGCATGCTGGGGCATGCAAGAGCATCCCTTGCTCCTGTTCCTCTGTCTTGTCATCACTCTTTTCCCTCACTTACTTTATAGTGTTTGGCACATAGTAGGCACTCAATATTTTGCATAAGGAAGGAATGAAGGAGGTTTGATGTAAAATGAGACTCTTTAGGTGGACAGCAGGCAGGTGACCAGGACACAGTGGTTCTCTTCCCTAGAGTTTTCCTAGGATGATAGGCAACCTCACTGGTATCACTTTGATGGCCACTGAGGCACACCATTCCCCTCCAACATTCGGGCCCAAGCAGAGTCCCCACTCTGGATCCACTGCCTCCTTCCTCTCTCGCAAAAGCTCCCTCAAAGTTCTCCCAGCCCACAGTTTCGTCTCTCTCCAATTCATTATCTAGATTCAACTGATAGTGATCTTTCTAAAGCATGGATATACACTCATGGTCCTCCCTCTTTACAATACTTCAGTGTTCCTCATTCCTCTTAGGATCAAGTTCATGCTTCTCCTACTCTCTGTATCCCTCCTCCTTGCCCTCTACTTTCTTCTCCTCCTTCCCGTCCTCCTCACCCTCCTATCCTCCTTCTCCTTCTTTCTCTCCTCTTCCTCTCCTTCCTCCCTGCCTCCTCCCCCTTTCTCTCCCTCCCCTTCCTCCATTTCTTATCTTTCCCATCATAACTCACGAGACCTAGCATGATCTGGCCTAGTCTCATCTTTTATAACTGTCCTCATGCCTTCTCCACCTTACCCTTTATGATCTAGGTGGATTTCATCTTGTTGACTCTGAACTCCCTAAAACACCTCTAAGTGGGGCGGTCCAGGAGGCATATGGGTATATGGGACCAAGGCTCAGGTGAGAAACTGGGAATAGGGCTGGAGATGGGGGTGTCACTAGCATACTCTGAGTCACTGAGTCTGTGGAAAAGAATGTTGGGAGTCTGCAGGGGACTCATGGAAGACATTGAGGGATGCCAGCATTCCCAGAGGTGGCCTTAACCAGGAATGCTCTGTGATTTGACTCCTTCATGATCCAGATCAAAAGAGCTGGTTTTCCTGTTTGCAGTTCATCCTTCCCCACTGGTAAGGAGACAAATTCTGAGCCCTATGTCCTTTAATTCAACAACAGCTCCACATTATTATGGAAGCAAGCCCCAACTGTTCAACAACAAACCAGAGTATTTGATGAGACAGACACGCAGAATGACAGTACATCCCAGGTTTGAGTGATAAGATTTGGCACCACAGTTACTCTGACCAAGTGGTAGCACAGATCCTCAAGTGATCCCCATCTGTATCTCCCACCTGAGCCTCACCCCTGACAGATCACAGCTCCCAGCCTGCTTGGCCCCTATTTGTTCTAATCACTGCTTGGGGTGCTCTAACATTGTCACTTACATTCTTCTTTTATTGAAGTAATATGACATAAAATTTTATCTTAAAGGCACCTGGGTGGCTCAGTGGGTTAGTCTCTGCCTTCGGCTAAGGTCATGATCTCAGGGTCCTGGGATCGAGCCCCACATCGGGCTCTCTGCTCAGCAGGGAGCCTGCTTCCTCCTCTCTCTCTGCCTGCTTCTCTGCCTACTTGTGATCTCTGTCTGTCAAATAAGTAAATAAAAAAAAAATCTTTAAAAAAATAAATAAATAAAAATCATGGAAACAAATGAAAATGAAAACACAACTGTTTGAAATCTTTGGGATGCATCATAGGTGGTCCTGAGGGGAAAATGTTTGGCCTTTCTCAAGAAACAAGAAATGTCTCAAATACACAAGCTAACCCTACACCTAAAGGAGCTGGAGAAAGAACAGCAAAGAAAGCTGAAACCCAGCAGGAGAAGAGAAATAATATAGATCAGGGCAGAAATCAATGAAATAGAAACCAAAACAACAGTAGAACAAATCAATGAAACTTGGAACTGGTTCTTTGGAAGAATTAATAAGATTGATAAACCCCTGGCCAGATATTAAAAAAAAGAGAGAGAGAGAGAGAAAGGACCCAAACTAATAAAATCATGAATGAAAGAGGAGATATCACAACCAACACCAAAGAAATACAAACAATTATAAGAACATATTAAGGGCAACTATATGCCAGCAAATTTGACAATCTGGAAGAAATGAGACATATAAACTACCAAAACTGAACCAGAAAGAAATAGAAAACCTGAACAGATCCATAACCAGTAAGGAAAGTGAAGCAGTCATCAAAAATCTCCCAACAAACAAGAGCCCAGGGCCAGACAGCTTCCCAGGGGAATTCTACCAAACAGTTAAAGAAAAATTAATACCTGTTCTCCTGAAACTGTTCCAAAAAATAGAAATGGAAGGAAAACTTCCAAACTCGTTTTATGAGGCCAGTATTACCTTGATCACAAAACCAGACAAAGACCCCATCAAAAGGGAGAATTACAGACCAATATCCTTGATGAACACAGATGCAAAAATTCTCACTAAAATACTAACCAGTAGGATGCAACAGTACATTAAAAGGATTATTCACCACAACCAAGTGGGATTTATTCCTAGGCTGCAAGTTTGGTTCAACATCTGCAAATCAATTAATGTGATACAATACATTAATAAAAGAAACAACAAGAACCATATGATACTCTCAGTAGATGCTGAAAAAGCATTTGACAAAATACAACATCCTTTCTTGATCAAAACTCTTCACAGTGTAGGCATAGAGCGTACATACTTCAATAACATCAAAGCCATCTATGAAAAACCCATGGCGAATATCATTCTCAATGGGGAAAAACTGAGAGCTTTTCCCCTAAGGTCAGCAACATGGCAGGGCTGTCCACTATCGCCACTGCTATTCAACATAGTACTAGAAGTCCTAGCCTCAGCAATCAGACAACAAAAAGAAATAAAAGGCATCTGAATCAGCAAAGAAGTCAAACTCTCTCTCTTTGCAGATGATATAATACTTTATGTGGAAAACCCAGTTTTCTGATGACTGTTGGAATTAGGAGGATGCCTGGAGATTATCTCATCCCATCCCCCAATACCAAGATTAAGAAATGGAGGATTAGAGAGGTAAATTACCTGTGGTCACTTAACAAGTCAAGGGCAGAACAAAGGGTATAATCAAAGGTTTGCTATTTTTCCTACACACTACCTCTCCTTTCTTCTCTTTATTGTGGAAGAATGTAACAAAATTTACTGTGCTAGCTCTTTTTAAGCATACAGTCCAGTGCTATTAAGGACATTCACATCTTTGTGCAACCATCACCACCATCCTCTCCTGAACGTTCCATTATCCCAAACAAACTCTGTACCCATTAAGCAACGACTCCCCTTTCTCCTTTCTGCCATGCCCCAGGAACCATGGTTCTTTCTGTCTCTCTGTATTTGACTTGTCTAGGGACCTCATACAAGTGGAATCATTGAGTATCTGTCTTTCTGTTTCTGACTTACTTCACTTGGCATAATGTCTTCAAGGTGCATCGATGTTATGGTCTATATCAGAATCATCAAACAGCACATATCATACAGCACGTATTATCCTAGGGAACAGAGCATTCTTTTTTAAGGCTGAACATTTCACTGTAGGTCTATACCACATTTGGTTTATCTTTTCATCTGTCAATGGATGTTTGGAATTTTCCATCTTTTGGCCATTGTGTATAATGCTCCCCTAAAACAAATATGTGTTGAAGTCCTTGCTTCCAGTTATTTTGGTTAATTATCAAATTATCATATGATAAAATCATTGCTTCCAATTATTTTGGTTAATTATCAAATTATCATACGATAATTTTCTGAGAAACCACAGTACTGTTTCCCACAGCAGCTGCGTCAATTTACACTTCCTCTCTTTATTCTTTTGTGTATAGTAGACAGAGTATTGGATTGAAAGTTGCTAAGCCAACCCCAGGATTGATGAGCTGTGTAATACTGGATAAGCCCCTCTGCCACTCAAGCTTCACTTCCCTGGTCAGGAAGAGAGAAAATGTCCTGTGGCATGCCAGCTTCACAGAATTGTTATAAGAATTGAGCCAAATGAGATATACAGAATGCTTTATAAATGAAAACATTATTTAATAAGAGTTGCCATGAGTCATTTGTACTAAATTTGAGCCCAATCCAATGTCAAAGGAGAAAACCACATGCTATTAGGAAGGAAGGGGCTCACTAAAGAAATCTAATATCCAGCAAAGACTCCGATTCAAAGGTCTTTTTTCTAAAACCTAGGTGTTCTACCCTAAACAGAGAGCACCGTGGCGGGGGTGCAAGGAAGCAGTCACAGCCAGCTTGGGAGAAGCTGAGGAAAGGGCACATCAGCATGTCACAAAGCAGTCATGGGTCCGTCAGCTGGTTCTGTTTGAAGTTCTGCCACTCACTGTTTCATTAGAGGCATTTAGAATTGTGTTTATAATTTTCTATAAACACATCATTCCTAGGACAATGTGGCTTATTCCTTTTGGTAATAAGAGTCGCTGAAATACATCCAACAAATTTTTTTTGTCTGAAGTTAAATCACTGGCTTCATCTTACTTACACAGATTACACAATGGGCTCCCAAGTAGATAATGAAAACTGCCTACTGGCTTTTGGAAACAGGGATACCCTTTAGATTTTTGGGTTCTAAATGTTAAATTTACTCTCTTATTGTAAATTGACTGTACAAACACTGATTTTGTAACCACTGTAAAGGATGCAACAAAAATCAGAAGAGTAAACTCCTACCCCAAATGAGATCAAAGCAGAATTGAAGATCTCAAGGGACTGATACAATGTTGCTAGACTTTATAACTAATGACAGAATTATTTTCACTCTTTATGTACACATACTGATGCTACTGTACATAGAGGGCATCTCCTTGGAAGGTTTTTTCTTATTTTAGACACACTTAAAATGTCTTCTGTCAACTCTTTTTCATGCCCATCTTAAATAGTATCTCATTTTTTAAAAATAGTATCCCATTTTTAAAGAACATTACAGGCTTGGTATAATTTTATGATGTGATGCCAAGCTATTCGAGTATTAAACAGAAAAGCTTATTGGTCCTAGAGCGTACCTGGTCATTTTGGCCAGAAAAGGGACTCTCCTCTTTGGCTCCAAAGCCTACGGTAGGGACAGATATGCAGTCAGTGATTTCTGAATTTGGTACTAAGGAGGAGGAAAGAGACAGTCAGAATCAAGATTGAAATGGGACTGAAGCACAGAGGAGGAGGATGAAACCTGGGCAGAAAAATAATTGCCAAGAAAAATGGGGCTAGAAAATAGAAAGAAGGCATCCACTCAAGATAGCAATTCCTTCTGAGATATCTCTCCAAAACTTATACTCTAGCCTCTGAAAAGAAGAACTCATTGCTTTGCAAAGCTCTGCATTCCCACATTAGACAGCTCTAGTTATTTTATTTTATTTTAATCATGGTAAGTATGCTCTCTTTTTTATAGTATTTTTTTTAAAGATTTTATTTATTTATTTGACAGACAGAGATCACAAGCAGGCTCCCCGCTGAGCAGATCCCAGGACCCTGGGATCATGACCTGAGCCAAAGGCAGAGGCTTTAACCTACTGAGCCACCCAGGCGCCCCAGTAAGTGTGCTCTGTAATCCCCATCACCTATTTCACCCATTCTCCTCCCCTCTGCTACCCACCAGCTTGTTCTCTCTAGGTTAGAGTCTGTTTCTTATTTTGCTCTCTTTTTTGTCCCCTTTGCTCATTTGTTTTGTTTCTTAAATTCCACATGAGTGGGATTCCATGAGTGAAATCATATGGTATTTTTCTCTCTGACTGATTTATCTTGCTTAGCATTATACTCTCTAGTTCTATCTATGTTGCTGGGAGACCGCTCTATTTTTTAAAATGTTCTTCTTTAAAATAATTTGGTGCCCAGCAACAAAAGAGATAGTAAATAATAAATCATGGTCCAGCCTTATACTGAAATATTGTTTAGCCTACATAAATGATGCTGCTATAAAAGAATATAGAAATGATACTTGATGATTTAGGGAAATGCTTACAATATATTGTTATATGTGCCTCAAGACTCTAGTTTGGGTTGTGTGTGTGTATGTGTAGACATTGGGAAGAATAGTGAACAATTAACAGTGTTTATTTCTGGGTAGCAGGAAGCATGGATGATTTTTATCTTCTCCTTTATGCTTTTTTTTTATTTAAAAAAATCAGATTTTACCATGAGGACACTCTTCTCAAATTATCTGTGGTGCTGGCGTCTCACAGAGTGGCCACATAAGCCTCCAAAGACCTTCACTAGAGAATGAAGAAGATAAAGAAATTGGAGGAAGAACGCATCTTGTGCTCGTGTCTGCAGAGATCAACAGAGAGCATGTTCTAGAGCTTCTGTGGGTGTACACGCCTCTACCCAATTCTCTGTTTGCTTTCGTTGAGCCTCGCTGGGGAAGCAGGCAGACCCGTTGGGACATGCCGCCCATTGGCTTTGCTTCCTGAGAGAATCCATTCTGCTCTGGTGAGTCTCCGAAAGTGCTCATCTTCCTCTGCTGTGAGCCACCTCTCCTAAATCCTTTCATTCTTAGGATGAAATGGTAGACCCCTGCTGGGTAGAAAATACTAGCACCAAAGGGAATATCATAATATTTTTGGTGACAGTTTGCCTGAAATAGGCCCATGCTGCCTGGGTGTGGTCGATGAGGCCCAGAGAGGCCTTGAAATGTCCAAAGAGCAGAGACGGGGGTCGCTCACAGCTCTCCTTTGTCCTGTGTTGCTCAATGTCTCTGTGAGCCCTAGAATGAGAGCCCCATCTTCACACAGCCAGACAACCTGTTTGGGTTTCTAACCCAGACTTGAAGGTCTCGGAATTCCAACAGAACTCCCTAACAAATTACTACTGCAGTCTTACTGTACTTTTAAATATATATATATATATATATATATGCATATATATATATTTACTCTCTTATCATAAATTGACTGTACAAACACTGATTTTGTAAACATTTATATATATATATATATCTCCCCAAAGTTTTGTTAAATGTAATAAAATATAAATGTGCTAACTTATCAGCACAAATAGATTAGATCAAACAATATCATGTAAAGCAAAGGAGGGGGAAAAAACCCTTTTAGGTGCTAAAAAGGTTCTGTGGTATAATTTCTCAAACTGGTAATTCTATTTTAATCTTTCAAACTGATTTTAAAAGTTTGGAAGCAGAGTATGACATTAACATTGCTGTACTGCTCACTTAAGAGTCCCATTATTTTAAATCATTGTCCTTTCCATCTTGGGGAGGAGAAGTAGAAGAGAACAGTTGCCCAAACCAACCCTCTTAGCATCTTGAAGCAAACACTCAACTCACTCTCTGGCCTTCTCCTTTTAAAGTGGGAATATGGATGGTTCCATCATTCCCTCTCCTCTCTTACATTAACTCCATTATTTCTACTGATCACGTCAAGTTTTACTTGACTTACAGTATTTGCTCTAACTTAACTATTTCTCTCTCCTCCTGAAGACAGGGATCACGTTGGAACAGGTGGAACAAAGCACAAACCGTGCCCCGGCAAATTGGAAACAGTACTCCACAGACAACCTCGCCCCTCGTCAGAGCCCTGGGAAACACTCTTCCCAGACACCAGCCCATTCGTGTAAGAGTGAACACCCTGGGTAAAGAATCGATCCGTCCCATGGCATCTAGGTGAACAGCTGAAGTGCATTTTCAGCTGAGTTTTCACAATGCTTTTTGCAGCTTTTTGCCTTCTTACATTATGAAGAAAATATAGGTTTACTTATTATGGACAATCAGATCCGTTCTCTGTACCACTTTGCACAGAAACCCAGCCCAACATGGTAACTGGAACAATTCTACACCTCACATTTTCCCTTGAAAAATAAAGAAAAACAAGGATTCTGCCATACTTGGAGAAGAAAGACAGAGCCATTCCCCAAGGCCCTCAGAAAGCCATCTGGTTGCAATCTTTCCCGGAGTTTTCTGGCCCAGAGACAAAGCACATTTGTATCAGATGGATCAACACTGTCACCCAGTGGACAGACACTAGGCGGGCTGAGGCTGAGCCTTGATCTTGGCTTGGCTTGGCAAGCCAGCATTTAAATAGGAACCTGTTTGTTTTAAGTGAGCATGTATTCTTTTACAGGGAGCTGGGAGGATCTCGGCTGACAAGACTTTGATTTGGGATGAGTGCAAATATAAGGAAAACATATATTTTCATTGTGCCTATGCTTTTTTTTTTTTAAACCACTAGGAAATTTATAGGAAGCATAGACTATAACCAACCAAGCAAGTCTGCCAAGACACAGGATCAACCAGGCTTGCAGAAGGAGGGAGGTATATGATCACCTGCCAAGTATGTGGGAAGATTTCCCTACCACAGAATAAGACTTATTGTTCATTGTTTAAAGAGACTAGTGGATGTGTATTTTGAAAACTAAAGATTTTTTTGGGCGGGTGATATGAGGTTATTCACTTTACTAGAATGATGTCAGTAGACGAACCATTCTTGCTATCTCTATTTTGTATTTATGTCAAAAGATATGCATGGATGCAGCCTCTGACCCATCTCATTCCCCCAAGTCTCTTTAGTCTGTATTATTATTATATATTTGAGAGAGAGAAAATTGGCGGGGGCAGGGAGAAAGGGACAGGGAGAGGGAGAGAGAGTCTCAAGCAGACTCCCCACTGAGCATGGAACCCAAGGAAGGAATCCATCTCACTATCCCAAGACCACAACCTGAGCTGAAATAAAGAGTTGGACACTTAACTAACTGTGCTGCCCAGGTGCCCCTCGGTCTCTTTAGTCTTATCTGCCATTTGACACTCTCAACCAACTGGCTTACTTTTCATATTAAGGTGAGAGGTTCTTTGCCTTAAGCCTTTCTTGCTAAATGTACCTTTAAAGTTTCTTCTCCCTGGCTGGAATGCATCAACAAACTGAAAGCATTCATCTGGTATCACTTTACACTTCTGTAGTCCTGGAAGCTGAAACTTCACCTGGTGGGAGCTTTTCTAGCGTCTTGATTAAAAGCAATCTGTTTATTGGAGGGAAATCTGGGTTTGAATCCTAAGTGCACCACTTGTTAGCTAGCTCCTTGCCTTGGACAGGTCACTTAGTTTCCATGTCTGTTATCAGGGATAATACTGGCACCTACTGCCCCGGCGGTTAATCCCTGCTGTGGGGATTTAGGTAGGAAAATACAGATGAACAACAGCACAGGGCCTGGACGTATTGTAAAATCTCTATAAACATTAGGGTTGGCATTGTCATAATTATTACAATGACGGCAGTCACTCTTACTACTCCTAAAATGCAATTCTTATAAAGTACCTCAGGCATACAGATGAAACCGTGATATTTTTTTTAGCTAGAAAGACCCTGAGAGAGCATCCAGTCCTTTGTTCTTCATTAAAATCATCTGGGGAAATATGTATATATGTATGTATGTTTGTATGTATATTTTTAAAAATTATTTAGTTTAATTGAGAGAGAGAGAGAGAGAGAAGGCATGCGTGAGCGAGAGTAGAGAGGGGCAGAGAGAAACTTTTGCAGACTTTCCACTAAGTGTGGATCCCAATGCAGGGCTTAAGCTCATGACTCTGAGCTCACCACCTGAGCCAAAACCAAGAGTTGGACACTTGACAGACTGAGACACCCAGGGGTCCCTCCAAGGAACCTTTTAAGGAACACTGACATGCTTATTATATGAATCCTTTTAGATGAATTCTATAAAAGGCAAACCTAATCTATAGCAACAGAAAGCAGATCAGCAATTGTCTGGGGATGAAGATGGAAGGAAAGAACTGAAGGAAACTTTCTGGGGTGGTGGCAATGTTTTCTGTCTTGATTGTGGAGGCAGAGTATGCACATTTGTCAAAAAGTTTCTGAAACTGTACAGTAAAGTGAGTGCGATGTATTGTATGTAGAATGTATCATAATAAAGTTGATGGAAAAAGCTGACGCTGAGTCTCTTCCCCAGGAATTCTGATTTGACTGTACCAAGGTGAGACTCATGCAGCTAAGGCAGGAGCCAGCGGTGAGAGCCACTGATCTAATCTAGTCTCCTCCACCTCCAGATGAGCTCAACCCAAGTATATACCGCTGGTTATAGCAGAAGGTGCAGGACCAAAAACCGGGTCTTCAGGCAAACCTGAGTGGCGAAGTCAGTTAAGCGCTGGACTCTTTTGATTTTGGCTTAAGTCTTGATCTCAGAGTTGTGAGACCAAGCCCTGCATCAGGCTCCATGCCGGGCATAGAGCCTGCTTGAAAATCTCTCTCCCTCTGCTCCCCACCCCCCTGCCACATGCATGCTCGCTCACTCTCTGTCTCTCTCTCTCTCTCCAGATTTCTTGTGTTCTCAGCCTTTCCTTTTTACCCTTACTAGTAACACTGCTTCTTCCTGGAAATTCCCTCTCCTTTTTACCTCTCTGTATGAAAACCCCTTCAGGGTTCAGCTCACATCTCATGACTCTCAGGAAGCCACAGTCTGCACCGCCCTGCCCTTGACCTAGGAGTTCCTTGGCAGGAGGGACTGAGGCTTTTTAAAAAATTTGTATCCTCAGAACCAATATTGTGCTTGGCACAGGACAGGCATTCCATACACATTTGTTGAACTGAAAAATTGGTGGAAGGGAATTACCATTTAATAAGTACTCACGATATACCAGGAATTGAAATGAGCACTTCATACACATTATCTCATTGAATTTTTACAATTTTATGAGTTGGTTATCATTTCCCCTTTTTGTAAGGGAGGAAACAGGCTCAGAGAGGCTTAGTAATTTGCCCCAGGACAGAAAAGGCAAATAGTAGAACCAAGGTCTGGACTCAGGTTTGTTGATTTTCCAAGTTCCTGCTTTTTCTACCATACTGGGCTGTCTCAGTCTCAGCAGTTACTCTGTTCAGCCTTAAGATATGGATATTATGTATCCTATCTCCTCCGTTAGGTTATAAGCTTCTTAAAGGCAAGAATTAAAGTTTAGCATTTATAATCACATATCAACTCATGAGGTAGAGGATTTGATCACCTCAGTGTTAAGAGAGTATTCAATGTTTAATTGCATTAGAGCAATTGCAATGATAATCCAACATTTAGAAGAATAACCACCTGCACTTCTAAGAAGACCTATAGTTGGGGGGAAGCCCAGAAGGCTGTGATTCGAGCTTATCTATTTCTTCACTCTCTCCTTTCTTTCCTTTTTTTTTTTTTTTTAATTTGACAGAGATCACAAGTACGCAGAGAGGCAGACCAGGCATTGAGAGAGAGAGAGAGAGAGGAGGAAGCAAGCTCCCTGCTGAGCAGAGAGCCCGATTTGGGGCTCGATCCAAGGACCCTGGGATCATGACCTGAGCCGAAGGCAGAGGCTTTAACCCACTGAGCCACCCAGGCGCCCCCTCCTTTCTTTCTTATGAATAATCTCTAAGTCACACAAGCATCATACACAACATCATTGACGTATAACAACATAGTAGGTCAGTTAAAACAGTCATAAATCTCAAAGCACGTACCAAAAATATTCCCGGAATGACATTGTGCCTTTGAACCAGAAGTGGACAACTGCCCCCAGTAAATTTACATGCAGAGGTGATGTCGTATTTGAGCAATCGAAATGGATCTGAACAACTCTAAAAAAAAAAAAAAGTTGTAAAGACATTAAATCCCAGGTAACAAATCCTTTGTTCCATTCAGCAGTATTTGCGTCTTTGAGCCAACAATTCTAGACTCTATTCCTATCACTCCATTAGGAATGCCTTCTTCCTAAACTCATCAAAGACCTCTGTATTGCCAAAGCCAGTGGACATTTTCATATTTCTTCTATTTCTTGAACTCTTTGAGGGATTTGAAATTACTACAGTCCTCCTTCTCGAACTCTCTCCTGGGCCTCTGTGGTCCCACCCTTCTGTTTTCTTTCTATTTCTCTGTGTCTTCCATCCCAGTCTTGGTCAAGCACAATTTTTCCTTTACTTGACCTCTAAATATCTAAAATCTAAATATCTGGGGCACCTGGGTGGCGCAGTGGGTTGGAGCCTCTGCCTTAGGCTTGGGTCATGATCCCAGGGTCCTGGGATCGAGCCTGCAGGAGCCTGCTTCCCCCCTCTTCTCTCTGCCTGCCTCTCTGCCTGCTTGTAATCTCTGCCTGTCAAATACACAAAATCTTTTAAAAAAATAAAATCTGAATATCTAAAATAGATTCCTGCTCTTCACTCTCTCTTCACATACCCCTTGGGTAATCCATAATTTTTGCTACTATTTCTGTGCACCAAATGTTTTCCAAAGCTAGTGCTTTCCTCTGAGTATCAGACTTGTGAGTTGAATTGCCTACTTCCTGATGTGTCCATTTTGATGACACTCTAGTACCTCCAACTCAACATGCCCAATCTGAATTTTTCATCTTTCTCTCTCTCTCTCTCTCTCTGTGTGTGTGTGTGTGTGTTTGTTAAGTAAGATCTATGCCCCATGTGGGGCTTAAACTCATGACTCTAGATCAAGAGATCCATGCTCTAGTGACTGAGCCATTCAGGCATCCCTCTTCGAACATTCTTATGTGGATTAAAGATGTCTATAAATTTTTTGCCACTCTACCTATCAGGAGATGGAGGTCTACTTCCACTCCCCTTGAATCTGGGCTGGCCCTGTGATAGGCTATGACCAAGAGTATACTGTATAACTTTTGAGACCAGGCCTTAAGAGGTCTCCAGGTTCCATCTTCACCTCTTGGAACATTCCTTCTCAAAACATGGACATCATGGTGTGAGAAAACCTGAATAACTCTTAGAAAGGCGGCCCTCATGAGAACAGAGGTCCCTGGCCAATAGCCATTGCTGAGCTCCCAATACCAGCAGATCTACCTGCCAGCCATATGAATGAAGCTCTTCTTGAATCCTCCAGCTGTACTCTAACTGGCCCAGTCAATGCTGTGTCAGGTCATTCCTGCTAGTTCTGAGCAGGTCATGAGCAAATATGCGGTTGCTGTACTAGGACTGTAAGTTTTGGGGGTGGTTTGTTATGTAGTAATAGGTAATAGGTAACAGACATTTCTTATCTTCATCCTTCTGAATTTCCTACCACAACAAATGGTACTGTTCTTCTTCTAACTGTGCAAGCAAGAAGCTGGGAGGCATCTTAAATTCTTCCCTCACCCAACATATCAAATTTTACAGAGTCTTGCTTCTAACTACAACTCAGACTTAGCATCCTTTTCTACTCCCACGGCCGCCACTGCCTGACCATTTCTCACCTGAGTAAATGCGGTATTAGGTCTCTCTGTCATTCCAATTTTTTCTGGAACATTCTGTCAAAATTATTCTTCTAAAATACAAAATCTCTTCATGTTACTTCTCCGCTTAAAACCCTTTAATGGCTCCTCTTCCTTTTCAAGGAGAGTTGGGGTTCCTTACTGAACCTCAGAGTTAGATCTCTGCGACCTTTATTAGCTGCTAACTCCCTCAAAGTGCACCCCCCCAATACTGATGTCTTTCCCACCTCCCAGGTTCATCCTGCAACTTGCTATCTTCTTGTGTTCCAACGTGTAGTTTTCCAACATGCCTTCAAAAACGTAGTTTGTGGGAAATATTCACTCAGTTAAGTCTTTCTAGTCTTACAAGTCTTACTAGTCCTTCAAGCCACTTCTTTCCTAAATGTTCTGTTGATACTTCTGACCCAGCACTCATGTCACCATGTCACCTGTTGTGACTGTTCTCTGGATTGTCTTTTCCTTGAGGACACAGTCAGGCTCTAATTCATTTTTCTCTATCAAGTTTCTATCCCACTCCCAGCATATTGTAGGAGCTCAGTGAATGTATATCACCTGAATGAATAAATTTACAGAATTGTGCTATCAAAAAAGCTTCATCCTCAAGTAGATACTACTTGTATCTACTTAGTTCCTCATTGTTGAAAGGGGTCAGCCAGGCATGGCTCCTTTTATCAGCTGTACTGGCCCTCACAATTCTTGCTGAGCACACACATGAGGCCCCTGCCATGCCTTCTGCCTCCGCATGCCCAAGCTCATACTTCTGAGATGCGGGATATGCGCCATTCCTCCCAATCCATTCATCTCATTTGATTCCACTCTTGGCCCCCTTAGCCACTGCTTTTCCTGCTCCACAAGGCTACATGGCAGAGCATGGTGCTAAAGAGCATGGGCCCTGGTGTAACTCTCACCCCCACCCCTACCTGACTGAGGAAACTTGGACAAGTGACCTATCTGTCCTGTCTCAGGTATCGACCTGCACTCAGTGGACACAAATGCAGAGAGCCAGCCATTTATGGCTCTATTGAGAATTTAATAGTGATTCTCAAAATAGTGGATAGGTAAATAGTGGTTGCAACACAGTAAGTGCTCAATAAATATCGGCTCTCTTGATCTTATTCTGACTTTGCCATCTCAGATCAGTTCAGTGAACATTTACTGAGTGTCTGTTGGATGCCAGGTATGAGGTTGGGGGTATGGCAGGTACTGTCTGCACCAAGTATATCAGAGCCCTTGGGATTTAATGGACATTATTGTCCTCCTGAGGACTTGAACTCTTCTTGACTATGGTCCTACTCTCTCATCCACTCAGCTTGTCTGTCTCTTCAGGGGAGACCTAGTTCCTTTCACAAGCCATGGTCCCAGAGGCACTTCCTATGAAACCAAGAAAGAATTAGCAGTGACCAGATACCCTCATATCTGGCCTTCAGACTAAAGAAACATTCATTCATTTATTGGTTCATTTATTCACTTGACAAATACATTGTAGATGTTAACCATGTATTTGGCCCAGGACAGGCACTAGGGCTGCAATGGTGAGCAAGACAGGGCCCTGCTATCAAGAAGCTTCCAACTCTGGGCAGGGGAATCTGGTTTCAGGGCAGGCTGGAAGGGTGAGGGTGCCACTCCCAGAACCAGTGCTCCCTGTGTTCCCAGAACCCATCCCATATCCCCTATGGCTCAGGCTACCCTTCTAGGAGCTTTGTCTACACCCTTGATGCTTCCACCAGGGTATCCCGTGAATTCTTATTGCTGGCCAGCTTCCAAGTGCAGCTTAACAATTTCAGCATCACACAGTCCTCCCAGTTCCCTGGTTAGGTGGAATGAAAGAAAAGGAAGTGGGAGCCAAGACCCTCATCTGACCAGGCCACCCTTTTGATGAAGACTGGAGTTCTCAGGTTAATGTTAACATGTTTTACGATCTTCCCCATTCTTATTTGTATTCCCTTTAGGGTTTCTGGTATGGGAACATTCCCTTCATTTTTATGATCTAAAAAAGAATCTAGGGTACCCTGTGGTACCCAGCCAATTAAGTCTGTATTCTCTTTCTTCACCATTCAAAGTTACAAAATGACATGTCACTTTCCTACAAGGTTGCTATCAATTCTGCTGGATAAAATAATATTTCCTTCATCAAAACTTACATTTTAGATTTATTTATATTCTGCTTTTTTAGCAAAAGACTGGAGGTGGTTTATAGGAGGTAAGAATAGTAGCAGAGAAACAATGAATCTTGGAACACTGCATTTAAAAAAAAAGAAAGAAAGAAAAAGAAAAGAGAAAGAATAGTATCAGAAAAAATTATAAATTAAAAAAAATTTTTTTCAATGGGAAAATTTCAGTATAAACAGAAGCTCTGGATCCAAAAGAAGAACTGGATTTCAGATAAGTGGCCCACAAGTTCTTACTCTATTTTTATAATTCAGTTTAAAACTTTGCTCTGTACTTCCAGGTAAAGTGAAAAGAGAAACCCAGTTGGGCACCAAAAATCTCATCACTGGGGAAGGGGAAACATACCAGATTCTTTTTTTTTTTAATTTTTTAAAAATATTTTATTTATTTGACAGAGAGACATCACAAGTAGGCAGAGAGGCAGACAGAGAGAAAGGGGGAAGCAGGCTCCCCGCTAAGCTGAGAGCCCGATTTGGGGCTCAATCCCAGGACCCTGAGATCATGACCTGAGCCGAAGGCAGAGGCTTTAACCCACTGAGCCACCCAGGTACCCCAACATACCAGATTCTTATGGGAAGTAAAGCTTCTCATTCAGAAAGACAATTTTCATTTTGGGCTTCAAATAGGGGACACTAGGCTGGAAAATATATTGTAACATCCCTCAAAAGAAGTTCAGGGCTACTTAGGGCAACATCTTAAAAGGCCACTCAGTGGCAGCATGTCCGCAAAGGACGACGTGGCCCAAGCCCTTAGCTCCCACCAGCTTCAGATCTGGTCTCTGCAAAGGTTGTTTAATATATCCCCTGGGACTATCACTGGGTTTGGGACAGGGAACTGAGCAGTCAGGGTGGGAAGAGCCCCACTAGGAGGGGGACCTCAATGTAATACTAAAGAAATTGGATTTGGCCTGAAGGGAAGTCCTTAGAAGACTGTCAGCAGGAGAATGATGCCCTTGTGTCCGTATATTAAAAAGAACACCCAGCAACATATAACAATTACCAAGGGCACCATGAGGCAGGAAAACTCATCAGAGAGGCCACTGGAGAGAATCAGATAGGAGGTGACGAAAGCCTGAAATAGGTAGACACAGTGGAAATGGAAAAAAGGCTCAAATGTGAAAAAAATGTCACAGTGATAGAATCAACTAGGCTTAGAGGATACTCATTAAATGTGTTGACAATAAAGGCTCTCGTGGGGAAAAGGCTTCACGAGTTACTACTCGGGTCAGCTGGTAGAGACTGCTTGCAGTGCAGTCAGGGAAAGGAGTTTAGGGCCCAGTCTAGGCTCGGCTGAAAAGGATGCTGGGTTAGTAGTGTCCATCACGGGGGCAAGATGCGAGGATGCTGACATGCCTGGTATTGACCTTCCGAGTCTCTGGCAAAAGAAGCACAACAACATACTATGTGTTTCAAAATGTGTACACTGTGATTCCATGGATATGAAGATCTAAAACAGACAAAACTGATTTATGGTGATGGAAGTCAGAAAAGTGGTTCCCAGGGGCAGGAGGTAGGTGGGTTACTGACTGAAAAGGGCAAAAGGGAGCTTTTTTGGGCCTGGGAGTACTCTGTGTCTTGATCTGGGTGGTCATTATATAGGTGTACACATATATAAACATTAATTAAGCTATATGTCCTTAAGATGTGTGACCTCTATTATATGAAGGTCATACCTCAATTGAAAAAGTGGGGGAGAAATTCCTCCATGGCCTTTGTGTGGCTGAGGACATGTCTTAAGATGTAACAGCAAGTAAACAGTCACAATATGTCTTAATACACATGACACTCACCTGAAAGCAAGGCATGCTTTTACATCTGTTCAGTTTCCTATACACTTTGGCCATTTCTTTTGTAGTCTTGTCCACGTTGCTAGCTGAGAACACGTGGACTACAATGAGCTGATCCGTGGAGGACAGCTGGTGGCTTATAAGGTGATCATACTCCAGGTCTGTCACTTCTGGGACGCTGTAAGTGCTACACTGGCATGTGCCCCCTTCCTGCCCACACAATGTCCTCCTGAGGACCACAGGACAGAGCAGCCGAGGATCAAACCATGCATCCTTGTTCTTAATGGGAAGAGGAGGAAGCCTAGAAATGTAATGGTAAGAAATCATGTTCAAAGAAGTGAAAGGACAGAGGCACCTGGGTGGCTCAGTCAGTTAAGCAACGACCCTTGATTTCAGCTCAGGTCAGGATCTTGGGGTTCTGGGTATTCAGTCCCATGTTGGGCTCTGTGGTCAGCCCGGAATCTGCTTGTCTCCCTCTCCCTGCCCCTCTCTCTGCTTGTGCTCCTGCTCTCTCTCTCAAATAAATAAATCTAAAACAAAGAAAAAGAAAAAAGAATTGAGAGGGCAGAAAGAATATCACTTTAGAAGAAACCAAAGTGGCTACTTTGGTAAAGCATTTAAGTGTAATTCTGGATAGAACTTTATGTGCCTGGTTAGTACTTGGATGGGAGAACTTTATGTGCCAATGTGCTAAAACACTTTTCAATACACTGAAAGAATTGAATGTAAACCTTTTCAGTTACATAAGCACCTGTGGCTCTGAAACAAATATAAGCCTTATGTTCAGAGGACTTAATTAATCTAAATGATTGCAAGTAATTGACCAGTAAGAGTGAGACTTAGAGTCTTAATTGCAGTTTGACAAATGCAAGAAGAATGCATCAAGGTTGGTCTGTAAGATACTCACTTTATTCCAGTCTCATAAATGGTGAAAACTAACGCTCAGAAAATTCAATACTTTGACTAAAGCACCCAAGTAGTAACTGACAAAGCTGGAACTTGAACACACATGTATTTTTTTTGTTCTATTACAATGGCCCACTGACTGGAGATGAAACACCTACAGCATACTTTTGAGCTGATTGGTGCCTATTAATAGACCAGATAAACCATGTAATCCAATAGCAAGAATGCAAATCAGAAAGCTAAATTTGAATCTGTCTTCTGTCCACTAACTCTCAATATGACTATAAATCTTCTGATTTCTCTATACCTCGGTATTAACATCTGTAATGCCCCTGGGATAAGTTTATGTTTCCACAAAACTTCTTGGGAGGTTATGAGGCTTATAAAACCAAATATTGCGAGTTTTAATTATGCCTAAAGAATTTTTATGTGATACTGAAATTTGTTAAATAAAATATTTTAATTAAGTTATTTAAAACTGGCATTCCTGGGGACGCCTGGGTGGCTCAGTTGGTTGAGCCACTGCCTTCAGCTCAGGTCATGATCCCAGGATCCTGGGACTGAGTCCCGCATCTGGCTCCTTGCTCGGCGGGGAACCTGCTTCTCTCTCTGCTCTCTGCCTCTGCCTGCTTGTGCTTATTCTCTCTCTATCTCTGACAAATAAATAAATAAATAAAATCTTAAAAAAAAACCCTAAACCTGGCATTCCTGGGTAACTAGAAGAGCATTTTTTAAAAATTGTCATTAGAATATTCAGTATTGGCTTCATTTACTTTATGCTGAACCCAAGGAACTTAGTAAATGGGATAAATGCCCAGTGATGTTTGTTGAAGTTGTGCTTTTCGAAAAGTCTTGATGCCTCCCCTTGTTAGAAGCACATTTTTGAGAAAAGATGATTATATATTTCCTTGTGATAAGAAAACCCACACTTGTAAGTATAATGTTATTTTAGTTCTCACCTTCATGCCCTACTAGATCTATTTTCAAAATATTTTTTCCCCTTTCTTGTCATAATGTGTATAAGTGAATTTGAATATAGACCTACTCAGAAATGGATCTTCTTTTTTGGAAAGAGAGGCAAATAATTTCAATAGAATACTGTTGCTCTGAAACCTTCATATTCTTAATAGTTCTGTATTCGTAATAATAAAAGTCTATACATGTGTGTATCAGTGTGTTCATGTGCTAGTTTACATACAAGAAAGTGAAGCTTTGTACATACCACTCTGCTTTATCAAATCTTAGTATTTTACTACACTTGCTATATATATTTTTTTTCATTTTTATAATTTCAGATGCAACTTACAGCCCCAAGGACTTCTCCTGATTTCACCCAGTTTTTGCCCTGATTTTGATGTATGCATTCTCATGTATGTTACACAATATGTCATAATCCATAATCTATCAGGGTTAAGGTTTTCAGCTGACAGCAACAGAAACAAACTGGCTAATTTAAGCAAACAAACAAAAACAAAGGAATGTATTAAAAAAATCAGAAAATCTTTGGAAAGGTGGAAGAATCAGGCTTGCAGGGTCCACTGACCCACGGGAAATGTCCCAAATTGTGCTGTAAAACTTGCCCACTAGGGGCACCCCAGCCATAGCTGATGGTCCTGCTGACCCAGAACATGGTGGTGAGAACCACTGCCACCACAGCCTCTGGGGGGTCCTGTGTCCATGACATCCCTCCCTGCCTAGAGGGTTGGGCAGCCCTTATGGCTGCATGAAAATATGGGGCAGGCTTATCGTACTAGCCGTACCTGGGTCATGTGCCTGGGCCCCAGTTTCAGAGGGGACCGAGAAAGCAACAAATCTGGCGTTTTTGTCATCTATACTGAAAGTAGACTCTGCCTTGGCAAGCAGGGAGTCCCTAGGCATAAAGTAGGTTCAGATGCTGGATGGTCAAAACAAATGACAGATGTCCACAATAAAAAAATTCATACATCCTTTTGGTTATGGAAATATGGGTAGTTTCTTTCCTTTCTTTCTTTCTTTCTTTCTTTCTTTCTTTCCTTCTTTCTTTCTTTTTTTTTTTTTAAGATTATTTACTTTAGAGAGAAAGAAAGGAGTGAGGAATGAGTGGGGAGTGGCAAAGGGAGAAGGAAAGAGAAAGAATCCCCAGCAGACTCCCTGCTGAGTGCAGACCCCCCTCCCCCCACCAATTCAGGGCTCAATCCCACAACCTATGAGACCATGATCTGAGCTGAAATCACAAGTCAGATGCTCAACCAACTGTTTTTAACTATTGCAAACTGCTGCAATGAAATTTCTGTGCTTTCCTTCTTTTGTATATAGGGCTTTTATTTTAATGTAGTTAAACTTAATCAATGCTCTCCCTTATGTTTCTGTTTTTTGGTATGTGTTTTGTTTAAGAATTTATTTTCTACCACAAAGCGATGAAAATATTCTCCTTATTTTTCTTCTAAATATTTTATTATTTGGCTTTTTATATTTAGATCTTTAGTCTACCTGCAGTTTATGATGGGAAGTAGGAATCTTCCTACTTAGAAGGAGGATAGATAGGTAGGTAGATTATTATCTACCAGTTATATCTATATTATTATCTACCAGTTGTCCTAACACCACTGACTGAATAATCCATTCTTTCCTAACTGGTTTGTATTGCTATTTCTGTTTTATATCAAATTTCCATATTGTCTGGGTCTGACTGGGGCTCTCTCTTCTGTTCGATTGATCTAAATAGCCTGGTGCCAATATCACACTACCTTAGTTACTATTACTTCCTAAAAAGTCTTTTTTTTTCCCCAAAGATTTTATTTATTTATTTGACAGAGAGAGATCACAAGTAAGGCAGAGAGGCAGGTGGGAGGCGGGGAAGAAGGCTCCCCGCTGAGCAGAGAGCCCGACGTGGTGCTTGATCCAGGACCCTTAGATCATGACCTGAGCCAAAGGAGGCTTAACCTACTGAGCCACCCAGGCACGCCCCACCCCCCCAAAGGTCTTAAAATCTGACAGGACAAATCCTCCCACTTTGTTTTTCCTCTTCAAATATATTAATGTTATTTCTAGAGTTAGTTACCTTATATCCCAAAGAACACATGATTTTAAAAAAAACCCACAACTTTTAGCATACATGATTTGGTACACAATATGAGTGATAAGGGGACCAGAGACCTAAGAATACCACCTTTGCCAGTGGCTGCACAGTAGCAGAGAGCTCTGAGAGCAGGATGCAATTACCATCAAATAAATCAGGAATGTTTGGAATGAAGGTTCTGATCTCCATCCTGTAAAGAATAGGCTACTAGAGGTCACAGCCCCCGTAACACCTTCTTGTTTTCCCATGACCACTTACTCTTCATCCCCACCTTTGTCTACGAAGCCTCTCACAGGTAAATATGAAGCACACCAACAACAGGGCCTCTGAAGAGGCATTCTGAGCATCCCTGAGTAATTCCAATGGATCAGCTAGTGTACCTGTCAACCAGGACTAAACCAAGCTGCTTGCTGGCCTGGAGACTTGGTCTACAATATTCCTAATATTCATGAGGCAGGATGCCACCCCACCATAACTGGACCTGATTTTGACAGTGAAGCCTTGGGGTTCTGGGTAAGGGCAACTGAAAACTCACCAGGCAGGAGGGGCAAACAGACAGACAGACAGACAGACACACACACACACACAACGCACTCATGCAAAGTATACTCAATATACAGACATGCACATACACCACAGAAAGATGAGCCTAGAGTCAAAAATCTGAAAACATATCAAAGAAAGTTAATTCTAACAAAGATAACCTATAAAATCAATAGTCAGAAGATGGATTTAATCTAGACAGAATTAAAATAATAGAACAAATCTAAAAAGCACTTATAAACAGGGATGTTTAGAATTCTCAGGATGAATAATGGTGGAAAAAATAATTGAGAAAAAATCAGGGGTGCCTGGGTGGCTCAGTTTTTAAGCATCTGCCTTCAACTCGGGTCATGATCCTGGGGTCCTGGAATCGAGCCCCACATTGGGCTCCCTGCTCAGCAGGAAGCCTGCTTCTCCCTCTCCCACTCCCCCTGCTTGAATTTCCTCTCTTGCTGTCTATATCAAATAAATAAATAAAATCTTAAAAAAAAAAAGAATTCAAAGACTCCCAAAATATTGACAGGTATAGAAAGTCAATCTGAATTTCTTTTTTTTTTTTTTTAAAGATTTCATTTATTTATTTATTTGACAGAGAGAGATCACAAGTAGGCGGAGAGGCAGGCAGAGAGAGAGAGAGAAGCAGGCTCCCCGCTGAGCAGAGAGCCCGATGCGGGACTCCATCCCAGGACCCTGAGATCATGACCTGAGCCGAAGGCAGCGGCTTAACCCACTGAATCTGCCCAGGCGCCCCTCAATCTGAATTTCTTAAGCACACAATAAAATAGTATATTTTCTCACTAACAGGCTGGTTTATATTAACTGTCTTACATTGGGACATTATGGGATGGTAGACAGTGCTAAAAACTTAACATGCTTCATCCTATTTAATTCTTTCACAGTCCTGTGAAGTAGGTTTATTATCCCTATTCTATGGATAAAGAAACAGGCTTAGAGAGGTATGCAATTGCTGAAGTCTCATAGCTAATATTCTCTGCTAGCGTGTTATCAGGGTGTTACGCTGTTTTCCCTCTGCCTGGTGTCAGCCTGTCTTCCATGCATAGGATTTGTCTGGAAATTGAACTAGAGCATGAAACCCATATAGAGAAGTGATGCACGGAAGATGGATTTTCTCATTCATGGTGCTTAAGCCTTTATGCTTATTTCAAGATTTAGAGTCCAATTACAGATTTAAAAGTTTCCATTAAGTTTTTACAGAAATAAATGGAGCCCTTATTATGCTTATTTCAAGATTTAGAGTCCAATTGCAGACTTAAAAGTTTCCATTAAGTTTTTATAGAAATAAATGGAGCCCTTATTGAATTAATATTAATCTCTTCAGATATCATTGCAACACATAACTGAGTCATAAAAGTAATTCTACATTTAAATGTGAAGTGACTGGGTTTTGACTTTTCACAGGAAATTTAAAAGCCTGAATAAACATCTTAGGCCTGACTCACACAGTGTCTGTTTGCTGCATCACTGTGGATTTTAAAGGATTTGGTTAATTTTGCTACTTGTACCCATTTCTGGCCTGGAGTCAAGGCCCTCCATGATCTGGCCTCAATCCTGGTTATCCTATCTTCCATACCCTAAGCAACAGGAAAACCAAACTGCTCAACATTCCTCCAACTTGCCTACACTGACCTATCTATATGCCTTTACTCAAATCCCTGCTCTGCTCACCAGCTGTGTCTTTGCAGGGTGACGAGGGCAGCATGGGCTTAATTATAATTGCACCCCTTAGGTGTGTCATGAAAATTCAATTAAATCCTGTAGGTACAGTGTTTTGCATGGTACCTAGTGTCTAGTGAGTATTCAGTAAAGGTTAGCCATCCCTGACATTATTAGTACCATCACCGTCCTTATTATACATCTCCCCCTGGAGTACCAGCTCTCCCTACTTGCATATCCCAATTCTCCTAATCACTACAAACCTTATTCAAAGGCTCCTGGGGGAAAAAAACTCCTTTCTAAAAAAAAAAAAAAAAACTCTCTCTCCACAAAATTTCTTCAGCCTTCTATCTCTTCTGCTCTGATAGCACTTATTTCCTTAGTTTCCGTTGATTAATGGTATTCATTAATACTTTGAAGTCTTTGGAGGACAGGGACCAAGTCTTTGTGTTGTTGACTGCCACATGCCTGGAAGGCGGCAGATGACAGTTTTTGGTTGAATGAATTCCCATGTGCAGGTGTCAGGTAGGACTGCTTGTTTAGTGGCATTTATGAAGTCTGCTGCCAATGCTTTGTTCATTGTTTTTTTAAGATTTTGTTTATTTATTTGAGAGAGAGAGCAAGAGAAAGCATGAGCAGGGGGAGGGGGAGAGAGAGAGGGAGAAGCAGACTTCCCACTGAGCAGGGAGCCCATTATGAGGCTGGACCCCAGGACCATGACCTGAGCCGAAGGCAGACATTTAACCGACTGAGCCACCCAGGTGGCTCTGTCTATGCTTTAAATACAAGAAACATTTACCTCATGGCATTTGCCATTTTAAATTTATTGTTTTCAATGTTACTGAAGCAGTACTAGGACTGGAAATCCTAGGGATTTTCACACTGCTACTCAGGGTGAATTCCAGTGTAGAGACAACCTACCCCCACATCCGACACCCCTCGTCTCCCCCCTGCCACCTGGACCTGGAGGGAGGTGACAACCGAGGTGGGAAGCATCCCTGTTTGGTAGCAAGACTCAGAGATACAAATGCATAGAGAACCTGGCTTTTTATGCTGATGAAGAAAACAAGGGCACATTTCTCTCAGAAGAACTGTGCAAGAAGGCAAGGGAAGCAACAACTCCTGGCCCTCATTTACCATCACCAAACACAGAGTCAGGAGTTTTCAGCCCAAATATATGGTCAGGTTTCAAATATGTGCTCCCCAAAGAGATGAAAACAAACTGAGTCTTGATTCCTGATTGATTTGAATTCCTCTTGGGAAGCAGGGTGGAGAGAACTCAGATGCTTGAATCTAGGCATATAAATTTGTCCCACTTTTAGGAAAAGTATTTCTTTAATAGCACATAAGTGGTGACACCTTAACCCACCCTGCTTAGAAAGCACTCCTGTGTGAAGCAACGTAACAGGTCTTGCTTGGCATTTGTGGGTGGACTGAATGAGACATCCATCTGAAGCTCTTTCAGATATAAACTGTACTATGAATTATTAAGACAAATGAGGCTGGTACCTGAAGGACGGATTGCTGCCTGGGGTCTTCTGGGTGCGAAAGAGAGGCACAGGCTTAAAGACACCTTTCAGTTTTAGGAAGGTATTCCGGTATCGAAGGTACTCCTTACTCTCATCTTTTTCCTCTGCACTTTGTTTCAGAGGAAATCTTGCTGATGAGACTTTTTGTTTCCTGATCCCTTTTTCTGGAAGCTTGGGCATTTTGCCAATGTGCATGGAGTCTATTCCTGAAATATAAACAGAATATACATCACTGAAAACCTTTAGTGGACCAAGGTGCCAGTAGGCTAAGCTGTCTGGGTTACGTTGGTTGCAATAATCTGAACACTCCTTCACCCACTTACAGAAGTGCCTTCTGTTGGTACTCTTATTTTAAATGCACTTCCTGGTTGCCCAGGGCATACACAGCATCTGTGTAATATAGAAAATGTCTAGGTTATCAACAAATCTAATCCATGGAAGTTTTATTGTCTGTGCTTATCTTTGCCAGATATCTTTAAATGCCTTATCCAACTGAAGTAAGTACTCTCCTTAGGTGAGTACTGTTATTTTAATGATATCACCAGCTAGAAAGAGGCAGAACTAGGATTTGAACAGGTCTGTTTAATTCTGAAGGCTGTGTTTTGACCATGCAATAGACCAATGCTTCCTAGCCTTTTCTTTTTAATCATCTAGAAAACTGTAAACTGTCAACCCTTATACATATAGATACTTATCATAGAAAATCTGATATAAACAAAAGAAAATATGATGTGTTGGTATTGCACGTTGTGGTAAACTTACTAGAATCAACCATCCCAGATTGAACCTGTCAACTGATGGTAGAATCAACTATCCCAGGGGCTCAATCACCCCCACCCAGCCACTGTCCTGAGGGATAAGGATTTCCATTTCTTAGTTCCTGTGTAAAACATTTGTGGCAAATCTTTTGCAATACTTTACTGTATGCCATCATGAGTAGCAAGTTACTTCCTCAAAGTAATAAATAATAAATAAATAAATAATAAAAAAGCTTCCTCAGAAGCTTTTTCTTTGGGGTTTAGCTTACAGTCAATCCTCCTTATTTGCAGATTCTGTACTTGTGAATTTGCCTATTAGCTACAGTTTATTTGTAACCCTAAATCAGTATCTGCAGCACTTTCATGGTCACTTGTAGATGTGCAGAGCTACGAAAAACTTAAGTTTCATCTTGCATTTTCCCAGTTGTGGTTGAACAAGGTGATGCTCTGCCTTCTTGCTTCCAATCTCATATTATAAGCAAGTATCCTTTCTATGGCCTCTTCAGTGCCAAAGTCTTTTACATTTTTTTGTGCCTTTGGTTGGTGATTTTGCTGTTCAAAATAGACTTCAAGTATAGTACTGAAGTGCTGTCTAGCATTCAAAGTGCAAGATGGCTGTGATGGTTCTTATAGAGAAAACAAGGAGTTGAATAAGCTTTGTTCAGTCATGAGTTACAGCGCTATTGGCCATGAATTCACTGTTAATGTTTCAACAATATATATTAAATAAGGTATCTGCAGACAGAAACACATAAAATATGGTTATGTATTGACAGGGTGACAAAAATGCTATGACCAGAAGGGCACAAGAGCCTCACCCTGTATTTCTCCTAGGAGCAGTGGTTCAATATTGGCTAATTCAGTGTTTGTTGAGACCTTATAGAACCTAATTACAGTGAATAATGAGGGATAAGAGTATTTTCTGGGTGCCTGGGTGACTCAATGGGTTAAGCCTCTCAGCTCAGGTCATGATCCCAGGGTCCTGGAATTGAGTCCCACATCGGGCTCTCTTCTCAGCAGGGGGCCGGCTTCCCTCTCTTTCTCTCTCTGTCTGCCTCTCTGCCTACTTGTGATCTCTCTCTCTCTCTCTCTGTCAAATAAGTAAATAAATAAAAATATTTTTTTTTAAAAAAAAGAGTATTTCCTGATCCAAAATATGAACATGAAAGCACCTTTCCTTATGAAAACACAATTAATCAAATGGATTATCTTCTCCAAAGAGGGAAAGGAAATGAAATTAAGGTCATCTCCTTTGATTTTTTTGCTACGGCTCATCACCTGGATCCATGATAAGACTCTCTATGTATACTGATTTACAGTTTACAAACTCACGACCTTGGGAACCTTAGAAGGAAGAGGCATTCAAATGTTGATCTTCTGGAAGTCTGAATGATGGGAACAGGTTATGTGGAGCAATACAATGGATTCCATAACTGACCCAATGTAAATCTGTAGTAATCCAGCCACTGAAATAGGATGTTCTTGACCTTCTTCTGTAGTCTTCTTAATTTAATAACTGTTGGGATGTCAGAGAAAGGGCTTATGTCCATTACAGGATCAAATGTAGCTATTTTCATTGTGTCTGTTAAACTTGAAGGCTTCAAAACAGGAAATTATATATAAATATTATAATTCATATAGATTACTTACTATACGGTTTTAAAACATCAATTCATTCATTTGTTTATTTGCTTATTCTTTCAATCAACAAATATTTATAAGTTATATTTATGGGCCAGGTACTGTGCCAGAAACCAAGACTACGGTTATGTATAACAGTCATGTTCCCTTGTGAATATACTTAATGCCATGGATTATGCATTTAAAAATGGTTAAAATGGTAAAATTTGTGTGATGTATATTTTACAACAAAAAATGGGGAAGAAAAAGCCATGGCTCTCTATCCTCAAGGAGCTCACAGTATGGAAAAACTAGGTGGGTAAATCATTATAATTAAAATTAGAGGGGCCCCTGGGTGGCTCAGTGGTTTAAGCCTCTGCCTTCGGCTCAGGTCATGATCTCAGGGTCCTGGGATCGAGCCCCACATTGGGCTCTCTGCTCAGCGGGGAGCCTGCTTCCTCCTCTCTCTCTGCCTGCCTCTCTGCCTACTTGTGATCTCTGTCTGTCAAATAAATAAATAAAATTTTAAAAAAAATTAGAAATACTGGGGCACCTGGGTGGCTCAGATGGTTAAGTATCTGCCTTTGGCTCAGCTCATGATCCCAGGTCTGGGATAGAGCCCTGTATCGGGCTTCCTGCTCAGTGGGGAGACTCCTTCTCCCTCTGTCTCTGCCTGTTGCTCCCCCTGCTTGTGCTCTCTCACTCATGCTCTCTCTCTCAAATAAGTAAAACCTTTAAAAATAAAATAAAATTAGAAATACCATATGATCCCAAAATTTCTCTACTGGGTATTTGCCCAAAGAAATGAAAACACTAATTCAAAAAGATATATGCAACCCTATGTTTATTGCAGCATTATTTACAATAGCCAAAATATGGATGCAACCTAAACATCCATCATTAGATGGATGGATAAGAAAGATATGATAATATTCATAATGAGATGTTAGGAAGCCATAAAAAAGAATGAGATCTTACCATCTGCAACAACATAAATAGACCTAGAGGGTACTATGTTAAATAAGTCAGACTGAGAAAGACAAATATCATATTATTTCACTTATATATGAAATATAAAAACAAAACAAATGAATAAACAAACAAAAAGTGTAATCAAACCTATAGATACAGAGAAAAAAATTATGGTTGCCAGAGAGATGGGCATGGGGAATGGGGTAAAATCAGCAAAGAGAAATGGGAGATATAGGCTTCCAGTTATGGAATAAATAAGTCATGGGGGAAAAAGTCACAGAATAAGAAATATAGACAATGATATTGTCATAGTGTTGGATGGTAACAGATGGTAGCTACACTTGTGGTGAACATAGCATAAGGTATAGAGAAGTTGAACCATGATGTACCCCCAAAACAATGTAACATTGTACATCAACTATATTAAAACAAAATCAAAATAATTAAAACATAGCAGAAGGGCCATTTAGATATAAGCACAGACTGTTGGAAAAGATTAAGTAGGAAATTTAACGTTCATAATGTTGATTTTCTACTTAGCAGAGGAAAGTTTCTAAGAGAAGTACATCATGAATACAGGCAGTGGGTATTAAGGAGAGCACATATTGCATGGAGCATTGGGTGTATTGCATAAACAATGAATCTTGGAACACTGAAAAAATAAAATAAAGATATTAAAAGAAAAATAAATAAAATATATAGTTACAGTGAGCAGTATGTGTGATCTTCTCATAATATTGGGCATAAAGAGTGGTTACTCAAGTTTGGATGAGTTTATGTGACCAAATGTGACTAAAACTGATAATTCAGTTTTACATACAATCATTAAGTAGACATAATTATATGGACAATTTTTTTTAAGATTTAAAAAAATTTATTTATTTTACAGAGAGAGAGAGGGACAGTGAGAGAGGGAACACATGCAAGAGAAGCAGGCTTCCCAATGAGCAGGGAGCCTGATGTGGGGCTTGATCACAAGACCCTGGGATCATGACCTAAGCTGAAGGCAGGTCATGAGCCACCCAGGCATCCAATGGACATTTTCATATTTACATATAAAATTGTACATAACTGTATACTTAACTCATTATCCAGTTGGATGCTATGATGGAGCCTGTTGAAGATATGAGAGATGAACAGAACCCAGGAAGAATTTGAAGAAAAGTACAGAATTGAACGACCCAGGAAGAGATTAATGAAGTGAATTATCAAGAATTTTAAGAAATTTGGTCTACAAAAATCAGATGTAAAGTTAAGATTTTAATTTGAATCTGGGAAAAATCAACCCTATCAGAAGGACTCAGATTTGGACTCTTCTGTTATAATGACTATGAAAAGGATTGAGAACCCATCTGAGATGTTGATAAAAACTACCCAAAAACATGTATCTTGGGTTCTGAATCTCAATCTCAAAAATCTGGCAAATAAATAATCCCTAGAAAAATTTAGAATTCAAATAGAGAGATAAAGTAATCTGACAATGTTAAAACTTCAAAGTGTATGAGTGAATTTTGAATCATTGGGATAATCTTATGTGTTTGAAATATTAAAGAAATTTTGAGGACTTAGAGAATCTGAGAGATTACACTTGGGCTTTCAATTTAAATTGAGTCAACTGATTTTAGAATTTGTGATTATTAAGTTTTAAGGTTTAAGATAATTTAACTAAGTTCAAAAAAATAATTGGAATATTTAAGAGAACTTGAGATTCCCCTCAATTTATTTTTATTTGCTTTACAAAAATTAATAACTTGAGAATATCTTGCTTAGGATTATAAATATACATTTGAGGTACTTAAAGGGAAGCAAAATATATTAAAAATATAAATACACTTTAAAATATGAGATTATTATTCATTAAGTTGTATGTGAGTCTAATTGTTTATGAAGATATAGTCAGTTAAATTTCAGTTAATCAAACATTAATCAAAGAAAGGTAAAGACAATTGTTATCTTAGTAGAATATATAGATAAAATAGATTTTGGTGGCCTTAAAACAATGCAAACTGAGTTTTTATTTATTTTTTTTTAAGATTTTATTTATTTATTTGACAGGCAGAGACCACAAGCAGGCGGAGAGGCAGGCAGAGAGAGGGGAGGAAGCAGGCTCCCTGCTGAGCAGAGAGCCCGATGTGGGGCTCGATCCCAGGACCCTGGGATCATGACCTGAGCCGAAGGCAGAGGCTTTAACCCACTGAGTCACCCAGGTGCCCCCAAACTGAGTTTTTAAATCAGTCACTTCAATTAAAACCAAAGTGAATGCATTTTTTTACTCAAAAAAATCTCTTAGATACCAAAACTCTCTGCACTGGTTCCCTGCTTTTGAAAGTCTCTCCCCATCACATGTTTACTGAATTGGTTCATCACAACCAAAGCAAATTTCTCTAGCTGTTTTCTTTTAATAGAATAAAATTGACAAAATTCTCCAAGAGTGGCTAAAACCCAGAATTTGCTAACAGGGAAAGACTCTATATGGAATTGATGAAATTAGATAGTTCACAGGCATGACCAACATTTGTGAGAAGTTTTTGAAAATGTAAAAGCAGAAGTGTTTTTTTCAAATGACTAGATATGTATTACCAAAGAGGTAATATATGAACCTAAAAATTTTGAACCATCCTGCCTCGCCTATAGGAATATATACTCCATAGGAATTATTTCTTTGAGTTTGTATAATTAACAGACTGAGCCAGAAGAACAAATGGGTGAAAAAAAAAAAGAATAAAATAACATGAAAAAGCCCCTTGCTTTTCCCTTTCTGTACCACTTCAAAGAATAAGGGCTCATAATCAGATGATTTGGCAACATATCACAGTCCTTTCAAATTCATGTCCCTTGCCATATCCATTTGATGCTCAGAGTGTGGCTCTTCTACAGATCTCTTCTTCTACTTGACCCAATGCTGAACCTGCCTCTTTTTTGAAGTCTTTCTTTTTTTTATGGTTTAACAACCTTTTTGGTATAATTTACATGTAATAAACAGTACTCATTAAGTATGTTTTTGATGAGTTTTGACAAATGTATACCCCTGTGAATACCACAATCAAAATCCAGAGCAATTCCAACATCTTCCAAATTTCTCTCCTTCCCCTTTGCAAGCAACCCCCCCTGGACTCCAAAAGATCTTTGAGTTTCACATAACTGGAATAATATAGTGGGTGCTCTTTCATGTTTGGCTTCTTTTGCTCAGCATGATTTTAAGACTCATCTGTTTTTGTGTAGCAGTGGCTCATTCCTTTCTATTAGTGATTTTCCATTGTATATATGTACCAGTAACCAGCTGATGCATGTTTGGATGGTTTCCAGTTTTTTAAAATTATGAATAAAGATGCTATGAACATTCATGTAGAAGTCTTTGTGTGAAAATAGGTGACTCTTCTTGAGTAAATAAATACCTAGGAATGGAATTGCTGGGTCACATGGTAGGTATAAGTTTAATTTTATAAAGTGCTAAAATTTTCCATATTGGTTGTACCATTTTAGATTTCTTCCAGCAGTGTATGAAAGCTGTGACTGGGAGTCCTAGATAGTCCAAGATGGCAGAGGAGTAGGAGACCTCAGTATTGTCTGGTCCAAGGAATTCAGCTAGATAGTTATCAAATCATTCTGAACACCTGTGAACTCAACTGGAGATCTAAGAGAATAGATGCAATTGTATAAATAGAAGAAAAGTGACCACTTTCTGTAAGGTAGGAGGTATGGAGAAGTGAATCTGAGGTGCTATATTGGAAGATAAACTGTAGGAGAGGGAACCTCCATAAGCTGGCATCAGAAAATGACATAGTAGTGGAGCATAAAATCAGAACTTTTAGATGTCTGCTCACTGGTGAGGGGTATCTCTACCTGAAAGGTGCTCAGGTGGCACAGTGGGACAGAATCCTAGGTGGGACAGTGTGGTCTCGGGATCCCTGGGATCACAGGAAGACTGCGGGTGCCTGAGTGGGGCAGCATTCCCAGGCATTGGAGCGAGGAAGCTGGCTGCAATCAGCAAGCCCAGGATTGGGTTCTCAGCTCAGAGTTGCCATATACCACAAACCCTGGCTTGGTCAGGTTACTGGTCATAGAACAGGGGCTCAGAGAGTGGTGTAACTGTAGGGAGACCCCTTCCTCCCCCGGTGGGAGTGGCACAGAGACCAGGGAGACAGGAGTGATGAACTGCTTTTCCCTGAGGGTGCACTGAGGAATAGGGTCTTGAGCTTTCTGCTCTGTGGCTGGAGATTGGGAGGCCACCATTTTCATTCTCATCCTCTAAAGCTGCAAGGAAAGCCTTCAGGCAACAAAAGCCACACAGAGCTACTTATTTGGCTATCCCTGGCAAGGGTGGTACAATTCTGCCCCAGGCAAAACACTTGAGCATTAATATAACAGGACCCTCTCTCAGAAGATCAGCAAGAACATCCAGCTAAGAACAATATACCCATCACAGAGAACTGTAGAACCCTAGCGCTAGAGAAAAACAGATCTAGAATACATGGTTTCTGCCCAATGATTAGTCTTCCAGTTTTAATTTTTTTCTCTTTCCTTCTTCAACCAATTTCTTATTTTATCTCTTTTTTAAAATCTTTTTAAATTTTCCTTTTTACAGTTACATGCTATCCTTTCATTATATTTATTTTTGTATGTATATAACTATATATAACTTTTTCTTTCATTATGATTTTGGGATGCAGTGTCTTCTAACAGACCAAAATACACCTGTATGGCTCTGTTCTCTTCACCTGTCAGTTTATATTTCTTTTGTCTTTTAATTTTCATTTTTACAGTTACATTCTATCCTTTCATTGTATTTAATTTTGTTTTTGTACTTATATAAGTTTTTCTTTCTTTACAATTTTGGGATCTAGTTTTCTAACAAACAGACCAAAATACACACAGGATCCAGTGTATTGCTCTGTTCTGTTCACCTATCTGATTATATTCTCTCTCTCTCTTTTTAATTTTTTTTGGGGGGGTCTCTTTTGATTTGCTTAGTGTATATTTCTCTGGAATCATTGGTGCCCTTTTAGTGTTTTATTCTCATTCATCTATTCTTCTCTGGACAGAATGACAAGATGGAAAAACTCACTTCAAAAAAGAGAACAAGAGGCAATATTGACTGTCAGGGACCTAGTCAGTACGGATGTAAGTAAGATGTTGGAACTAGAGTTTAGAAAAACAATTATAAAGATATTAGCTGGGCTTGGAAAAAAGCAGAGGAGACACTAGAGAATCCCTTTCTGGAGAAATAAAATAACTAAAATCTAATGAAGTCAAAATTAAAAAGGCTATTAATGAGATGCAATAAAAAATGGAGGCTTTAGGGACGCCTGGGTGGCGCAGTTGGTTGGACGACTGCCTCCGGCTCAGGGCGTGATCCTGGAGTCCTGGGATCGAGTCCCACATCAGGCTCCCAGCTCCATGGGGAGTCTGCTTCGCTCTCTGACCTTCTCCTCGCTCATTCTCTCTCTCACTGCCTCTCTCTCTCAAATAAATAAAATAAAATCTTTAAAAAAAAAATGGAGGCTTTAACTTCTAGGATAAATGAGGCAGAAGAGAGAATTAGAGATCCAGAAGACAAAATGATGGAGACTAAAGAATCTGAGAAAAAGAGAAATAAACAACTACTAGATCATGAGGGGAGAATTTAAGAGATAAGTGATACCATAAAGCAAAACAATATTAGAATAATTGGGAACCCAGAAGAAGAGTAAAGAGAGAGAGGGGTAGATCATATAATTTATGATTTAATTATAATTATATAATTATATAATTAATCATATAATTATATGATAATTTAAATCATATAATTTATGATTATAGCAGAGAACTTCCCTATTCTGGGGAAGGAAATAGGCAGAGAGTCCCCCTCAAAATCAATAAAAATAGGTCAACACCCTGTCATCTAATAGTAAAATTTGCAAATCTCAGAGACAAAGAGAAAATCGTGAATGCAGCTCAGGACAAGAGGTCCATAAACTACAAGGACAGAAACATTAGACTGGCAGCAGATCTATCTACAAAAACCTGGCAGGCCAGAAAGGACTGTCATGATATATTCAATGTGCTAAATGAGAAAAGTATGCAGCCAAGAATACTTCATCTAGCTAGGATGTCATTCATAATAGAAGGAGAAATAAATAGCTTCCAGGATAAACAGAAAAAGAATTTGTGATCACTAAACTAGCCCTGCAAGAAATATTAAAAGGGATCCTTTAAGTGAAGAGAGAGCCCCCAAAGTAACAGACCAGAAAGGAACAGAGACAGTATATAGAAACTGACTTTATAAAGTTCATAGAATGGCAGTAAAGTTGTATCTTTCAATAATTACTATAAATTGGGCTAAATGCCCAATCAAAAGACACAGGGTATCAGATTGGATAAAAAACAAAGATCCATTGATATTCTGTCTACAAGAGGCTCATTTTAAGCCCCAAATTTAGCTCCAGATTTAAAGTGAGGGGGTGGAAAACAACTTATCATGCTAATGGACATCAAAAGAAAACTGGAGTGGTAATCCTTATATCAGACAATTTAAATTTTAAACTAAAGACTATAATAAGAGATAATAAAGGACACTATATCGTAATTAAAGGGTCCTCCAACAAGAAGGTCTAACAATTGTAAATATTTATGCCCCTAACATGGCAGCAGCCAAACACATGTAAGCCAACTAATAACAAAATCAAAGAAACACATCACTAATAATATAGTAATAGTAAGGGGCTTTAACACCCCCTCACTGCAATGGACAGATCATCTAAGCAGAAGAGCAATAAGGAAAAAAGGCCTTTGAACAATATACTGGACCAGATGGACTTTACAGATATATTCAGAGCATTCTATCCTAAAGCAACAGAATACACATTCTCCTTGAGTGTACATGGAATAGTCTCCAGAATAGATCACATTATGGGTCATAAATCAGATCTCAACTGCTACCTTTCCAAAAGATTGGGAACATTCCCTGCTTATTTTTGGACCACAATGCTTTGAAACTGGACCTCAGTCACAAGAGAAAAATTGGAAATAACTCAAATGCATGGAGGCTAAAAAGCATCCTACTTAAGAATGAATGGATCAACCAGGAAATTAAAGAAGAATTTAAAAAATTCATGGAAACAAGTGGAAAATGAAAACACAACTGTTCAAAATATTTGGGTTGCAGCAAAGGTGTTCTGAGAGGGAAATGTATAGTGATACAAGCCTTTCTCAAGAAACAAGAAAGTTCTCAAATATACAAGCTAACCTTACATATAATGGAGTTGGAGAAAGAACAGCAAGTAAAGTCTAAACCCAGCAGGAGAAGAGAATTAGTAAAGTTTAGAGCAGAAATCAATGAAATAGAATCCAAAAGAATAACAGAACAGATCAACGAACTAGGAGTTGGTTCTTTTTGAAAAATTAATAAGATCGATAAACCCCTGGCCAGACTTACCAAAAAGAAAAGAGAAAGGATCCAAATAAATAAAATCATGAAAAAAAGAGGAGAGATCCCAACTAATATTGAAGAAATATAAATGATTATAAGAACATATTATGAGCAACTATATGCCAACAAATTAGGCAATCTGGAAGAAATGGATGCATTCATAGAGATGTATAAACTACCAAAACTGAAACAAGAAGAAATAGAAAACCTGAACAGACCTATAACCACCAAGGAAATTAGAGCAGTAATAAAAAATCTCCCAACAAACTAGAGCCCACGGCTGGAAAGCTCCCAGAGGAATTCTACCAAACATTTAAAGAAGAGCTAATACCTATTCTTCTGAAGCTGTTTCAAAAAATAGAAATGGAAGGAAAACTTCCAAACTCATTCTATGAGGCCAGCATAACCTTGATCCCAAAACCAGACAAATACCCCACCAAAAAGGGGAATTACAGACCAATATCCTGGTGAACATGGATGCAAAAATTCTCACCAAGATAGTACCCAATAGGATTCAACAGTACTAAAAGGGTTATTCACCACAACCAAGTGGGACTTATTTCTGGGCTGCAAGGGTCTTTCAATATCCACAAATCAATCAATGTGATATACTACATTAATAAAAGAAAGGACGAGACCCATATGATCTTCTCGATAGATGCAGGAAAAGCATTTGACAAAGTACAGCATCCTTTCTTGATTAAAATGTTTCAAAGCGCAGAGATAAGAGGGTACATACTTCAATATCATAAAAGCCAACTATGAAAAGCCCTTAGCAAATATCATACTCAATGAGGAAAAACTGAGAGCTCTTCCCCTAAAGTCAGGGACATGGCAGGGATATCCACTGTCACCACTGTTGTTCAACATAGTAGTAGAAGTCCTAGCCTCAGCAATCAGACAACAAAAAGAAATAAAAGGCATCCAAATCAGCAAAGAAGAAGCCAAACTCCCACTCTTTACAGATGACATGATATTTTATGTAGAAAACTCAAAAGACTCCACCCCAAAATTGCTAGAATTCATACAGCGATTCAGTAAAATGATAGGATATGAAATCAATGCACAGAAATCAGTTGCATTCTTACACACCAACAATGAGACAGAAGAAAGAGAAATTAAGGAATTGATCCCATTTACAGTTGCATACAAAACCATAAGATACCTAGGAATAAAACTAACCAAAGAGGCAAAGGATCTGTACTCAGAAAACTATAGAACACTCATGAAAGAAATTCAGGAAGACACAAAGAAATGGAAAAAGTTCCATGCTCATGGATTAGAAGAGCAAACATTGTTAAAATATCATGCTACCTAGAGCAATTTATACATTCAAGGCAATCCCTCTTAAAATACTATCAACATTTTTCACAGAGCTGGAATCCTAAAATTTGTATGGAACCAGAAAAGACCTCAATAGCCAAAGGAATGTTGAAAAAGAAAACCAAATTTGGTGGCACCACCGTTATGGACTTCAAGCTCTATTACGAAGCTGTCATCAAGGGTGCCTGGGTGGCTCAGTTGGTTAAGCGACTGCCTTCAGCTCAGGTCATGATCCTGGAGTCCCAGGATCAAGTCCTGCATCAGGCTCTCTGCTCTGCAGGGAGTCTGCTTCTCCTGCTAACTCTCTCCTCTCATGGTCTCTCTCTCCCAAATAAATAAAATCTTTAAAAAGAACAAAAACAAAACCAGAGCTGTCATCAAGACAGTATAGTACTGGCAGAAAAAAATACACATAGATCAATGGAACAGAATAGAGAACTCAGAAATGGACACTCAACTTTATGGTCAACTAATCTTCAACAAAGCAGGAAAGAATGTCCAATGGGAAAAAGATAGTCTTTTCAACAAATGGTGTTAGGAAAATTATAGCCACATGCAGAAGAATGAAACTGGACCATTACCTTACACCATACACAAAAACAGACTCAAATGGATAAAAGACCTAAATGTGAGACAGAATTCCATCAAAATCCTAGAGGAGAACACAGGAAGTAACTTCTTTTTTTTTAGATTTTATTTATTTATTTGACAGAGAGAGACAGTGAGAGAGGAAAGACAAGAAGAGGGGAGCTGGAGAAGGAGAAGCAGGCTCCTCTCTGAGCAGGGAGCCCAACACGGAGCTCACCACCAGGATACTTGGATCTTGACCTGAGTGGAAGGCAGATGCCTAATGACTGAGCCACCCAGGCACCCCACAGGCAATAACTGCTTGCTAGAAATGTCTCCAAAGGCAAGGGAAAGAAAGGCAAAAATGAACTATTGGGACTACATCAAAATAAAAGCTTTTTGCACAGCAAAGGAAACAGTCGACAAAACCAAAAGACAACTGAGAGAATGGGAGAAGATATGTGCAAATGACATATCAGATAGAGGGCTAGTATTCCAAATCTATAAAGAACCTATCAAACTCAACATCCAAAGAACAAATAATCCAATCAAGAAATGGGCAAAAGACATTGTGCCTGGGTGGCTCAGTCAGTTAAGCATCTGCCTTTGGCTCAGGCCACAATTCTGGGGTCCTGGCATCCAGCCCCACATCAGGCTCCCTGCTCAGTGGGGAGTCTGCTTCTCCCTCTCCCTCTGCCTGCCACTCTGCCTACTTGTGTGCTCTCTCTCTCCCTCTGCAAATAAATAAATAAATGGGCAAAAGACATGAACAGACATTTCTACAAAGAAGACAACCAAATGGCCAACAGACACATGAAAAAACGCTCAACATCACTGGGCATCAGGGAAATACAAATCGAAACCACAATGAGATACCACCTCACACCGGTTAGAATGGCTAAAATTAACAAGTCAGGATATGACAGATGTTGGCGAGGATGTAGAGAAAGGGGATCCTCCTATACTGTTGGTGGGAATGCAACCTGGTGCAGCCACCTGGAAAACAGTATGGAGGTTCCTCAAAAAGTTGAAAATAGAGCTACCCTATGACCCAGCAATTGCTACTACTGGGTTTTTACCCCAAAGATACAAATGTAGTGATCTGAAGAGACACCTGTTCCCCAATGTTTATAGCAGAAATGTCCACAATGGCCAAACTATGGAAAGGGCTCAGATGTCCACTGACAGATGAACTGGTAAAGAAGATGTGGTATTTACATATATATGCATGGAATACTACTCAGCCATCAAAAATGAAATCTTGCCATTTGCAAAGACGTGGATGGAACTAGAGGGTACAATGCTAAGCAAAATAAGTCAATCAGAGAAAGACAATTATTATATGATCTTATTTACATGTGGAATTTAAGAAACAACAGAGGATCATAGAGGAAGAGAGGTAAAAATAAAACAAGATGAAATCAGAGAGGGAGAAAAACCATGAGAGACTCTTAACTACAGGAAACAAAGTCTGGAAGGGAGGGAGGTGGCAGGACAGAGTAACTGGGTAATGGACATTAAGGAGGACATTTGATGTAATGAGCACTGGGTATTATATAAGACTGATGAATCACTGACCTCTACCTCTGAAACTAATAATACATATATGTTAATTAACTGAATTTAAATAAAAATTTATAAAAAAGAATTTTTTAGGACAAAATCATCAATTACAATGCAGAAAGAAAGAAAGTTAGTTCTCATTGTTTTATGGCCTTGCTAACATGTGTTATTATTATCCTTTCATTTATTGCCATTCTAAGAAGCATTTGGTATTAACTCATTATAGTTATAATTTCTATTAACCTGATGACTAGAGATGTTGAACATCTTTCTGTGTGCTTTTTGGTCACCCATACCTTATTTTGCCAAATGTCTGTTCAAATCTGTTGCACATTTTTTATTGGGTTTTTTATTGAGTTGTAGTTCTTTTTAAGCTCTGGATGCAAATTCTTTGTCAGATATATATATTCTAAATATTTTTTACCTTTCTGTGGCTTGCCTTTTCATCTTCTTTCTGGTATCTCAAAAATTTTAATTCTGACATGGTTAAATTGATCGTATTCCCTGAAGCATTTTTTGGAAATGACGTATAGCTGCTGCTTTGGGTCAAGTACTGATGAAATTCATAGTTCTATGAAGTGATTTAAATTAACGGAAGTCTGATCTGGGTATTTTCTTAGAGACAGCCGGGTGGCTCAGTTGGTTGAGTGTCTGCCTTCAGCTCAGGTCATGATCTCAGGATTCTGGGACTGAAGCCTGTGTAAGGCTCTCTGATCAGTGGGGAGTCTGTTTCTCCTTCTCCTTCTATGCTCTCTCTTTCTCTCTCTCTCTTGCTCAAGTAAATAAATAAAATCTTAAAAAAATAAAATTTAGGGGGCACCTGGGTGGTTCAGTTTGTTGAATGACTGCCTTCAGCTCAGGTCATGATCCCGGAGTTCTGGGATTGAGTCCTGCCTCGGGCTCCCTGCTCCGCGGGGAGTCTGCTTCTCCCTCTGACCTTCTCCCCTCTTGTGCTCTTTCTCACTCTCTCTCTCTAATAAATAAATAAAATCTTTAAAAAGTATGTAAAAAATAAAATTTAGGGAATAAAGTATTAAGAATAATAAAAGGACCAGTCATGTACCCACTACCCATAAACAGAACAGTATCAATACAATTAAACTTTAGCTCTCTTACACCCCTCTTCACTTTTCCTCCCAACAAGGGAAATTGTTTTCCCTATTTTTATTTTGATGTTTTCATTATCTTGTGTTCACTATAATTTTATTTCACATGTATGGATTATTAAATAATAAGACAATATCCCCTCCTTTCTTGTGAACTTGGTAACACATTAAAATTTGTATTAGTTATAATGTATTCCGTTCTAGGTGTTTTTCAGTAAAAAAGTTTCTTGGAAAGTTTCTTCTGTTATATAGATGGAAGTAAAGGTGTCCAGCAAGACTTAAAAAAAAAAACAAAAGTTTTATTGAGTTAGAAATCACATATCAGACAATGAATCTGAGTATAGAATTCAATGGTTTTTAGTATATTCACAGAGTGGCACAGAATTGTCCAATCACTTCCACAATCTAATTTTAGAATACTTCTTGTTCTCCTCCCACCCCACCCCCCATACCTGTCCCAAGCAGTGGTGACTATCCCTTAGCAGTCACCTCTATTTCTTCCTGGCCCTTCAGCCTTAGGCAACCTCTAACCTACCCTCTGCCTCTAAAGATTTGCCTGTTTTGGACATTTCATATAGACAGAATCATACAATTTGTCATCTTTTGTGGCCTGCCTTTTCATTTAGCATGGTGTTTTCAAGATTCATCCATTTTGCAGCATATATCAGAACTTCAATCCTTTTTATGGACGAATACCATTCCACTAAATGGATAGAACACATTTTCTTTATCCATTCATAAGATGATGAAATATGCTGTTATATACAAGTTTTTACATAGACATGTTTTCATTTCTTTATGGAGGAGTGGAATTGGTGAGTCATATGGTAACTCCAAGTTTAACTCTAAAAAAAAAAAAAAGATTTTATTTATTTGTTTGTTAGAAAGAGAGAGAGAGAGGGAGAGGCAGGCAAAGGGAGAACCAGGCTCCCCAGTGAGCAAGGACTCCAATGTGGGACTTGATCCCAGGATTCTGGGGTCATGACCCGAGCTGAAGGCAGACACTTAACAACTGAGCCACCCAGGCATCCCTATGTTTAACTTTTTGAATAACTGCCAGGCTGTTTTCCAAAGTGGCTGTACCATTTTACATTTCCATAAGCAGTGAGGTATGAGAGTTCGAATTTCTCCATATGCTCACCAACAATTGTTACTTTTAGTCTTTTTAATTTTAGCCATTCTTTTTTTTTTTTAAGATTTTATTTATTTATTTGACAGAGAGAGATCACAGTAGACAGAGAGGCAGGCAGAGAGAGAGAGAGAGGGAAGCAGGCTCCCTGCTCAGGGAACTCGATCCCAGGACCCTGAGATCATGACCTGAGCCAAAGGCAGCGGCTTAACCCACTGAGCCACCCAGGTGCCCCTTAATTTTAGCCATTCTAATGGGTGTGAAGGGGCATTTCATCGTGATTTAATGTGAGTTTTCCTGCTGGCTAATTTTGTTGAGTAGGTTAATTGGCCATTTATATACCTTCTTTGGACCCAAGTCTATTCAGATCTTTTCCCCATTAAAAAATGGGTTCTTTATCTTTTTATTATTGAGTTGTAAGAGTTCTTTATATATTCTGGATACAAGTTTCTTAACAGACATATGATTTACAAACATTTTCTTCCATTTATGAATTATTTTTTCACTCGCTTGATGGCATTGTTTGTAGCATAAGTGTTTTAAATTTTTATCAAGTCCAATTCATTTATTAATTTATTTTTTACTTGTGCTTTTGGTGTGGTATCCAAGAAACCATGTCTAATCCAAGATCAGGAAGATTTAAAGTTATGTTTTTTCCTAAGAGCTTTATAGTTTTAGCTCAACATTTAGGTCTGCAGTTTAAGTTTCATTCTTTTCCATGTGGATATCCAGTTTTCCCAGAATCATTTGTTGAAAAGACTATCTCTTCTTTAATTGTCTTGGAAGCTCAGCCAGTCTTCTTCTTTTTTTTTTGGTGGGTTTTTGTTTGTTTGTTTGTTTTTATTAAGGAAAAATCTTATCTCTATCTCCTCAGATTTCCATGAAAGAAGGGTCCTTCCTTACTTTTCTTCAAAAATATCTTATGAGGGTGAGCATGTCTGTCTTCTTCCATCCCTTCATTTCTCTTCACAAAGAAATACACAATTCAGCTTATGGAAGAGTGGATGATAATCACTTAACCTGACCAAATTTTCCAAAGTGGCACCTTTTCAACCCTTTTTAAGATAATATGCTGTTCAGGCAGTTGTTATGACTAAAAATGAAAAAGATTTTGTGGAAGTAGTCTGACAGAAAGACTCTGAAACAAATAGGGAAGACATCAGAAAGTGGTGCCTTTTTTCTATGTTCCTCTCCCCACCCCGGGAGGTCAGGTGAAATTCTGCCACGTTGGACCATGTTTCCTCATTGGGCCCCACCAACTGCCTTCTCTGACCACTTTGTATGTGGTCTGCCTTGTATATCCCATCCCTGTATGACAAGACAACCAACAGTCATGTCTCCCCCTGTTCAAGTTTCCCAGTTTGCACTCTGATGGGTAAAGTAACTGGTTTTCTTCAATTTAGAGGAAGGGTTTAGGGAGTTTCAGGTCCAAACTATCTACAGGTCCAGCTTTTCCAATACAATTCTCCTGAAGATGCCTATCCTTTCAGTAATTAATCTTTTGATTTAGGTCACAGTGATCAAGAGATAGAAGCTTTCAGTTATAAATAAATAAGTCACAGGGATGGAAAATACAGCATAGGAAATACAGTCAGTAATAATGTAATAACTTTGTATGGTGATGAATGGTAACTACACTTATGATGAGCATTCAGTAATGTATACAATTGTCAAATCACTATGTTGTATACCTGAAACTAACATAATATTGTATGTCAACTATATTTCAATTAAAAATTTTTTAAATAAATGCCTTTATTTCTACTTGGCTCCTTATCTCTATTTTTTTCTTTCTTTCTTTTTTCATTTTTTAGATTTTATTTATTTATTTGGCAGAGAGAGATCACAAGTAGGCAGAGAGGCAGGCAGAGAGAGAGAGGAGGAAGGAGGCTCCCTGCCAAGCAGAGAACCTGATGCGGGACTTGATCCCAGGGCTCTGAGATCATGACCTGAGCCGAAGGCAGAGGCTTAACCCACTGAACCACCCAGGTGCCCCTCCTTATCTCTATTTATAATCAGACTCAAAAAGGAAGAAGAGGGAGCAATAGGTACTTCCAGATTACTACTACTTTTGTTTCATTCAATTATACATGGTTTGGATACATTATGTATCACACAAGGTAGCATTTCTATTTCATTTGAGCTTTTTCATCTGAGCTTTTTTGGTTGAGTTGGATTCATATCACTCATTTCATCTTAAATACATTTTCCCAACTCATTTTTTTAATCTTCAAGATTAGCCTAATTTGCAAACATATTAGGTAGGTTGAGGAGCCTATGAAGGGCAAAGGACTGGAAGACTGCATGCTTTTCATGTCAGGGCACAAAGAGACCAGATCGCAAGAAATGTTTGACAGAGAAAATAATTCCCCAAAGTGTCAGACATCGGCCGATGAACTCTGAATACAGCTTCAAGAGTAGAAAACTCAAGAGTATTCTAATTAACAATTGTTGGTGTTTTAGAATGCTAGAGTTAGCTCATAAACTATTCATGTGATATTAAACAACAAAGAAATTAAAACAATAAGTTAAACAAATTAATAGAAATTAAACAACCAAAAAAAATCTCCTTTGAAAGGTCATGCCCTAATATTCTTCCTTGGAAATACTGCTCAAAGAATATTCAAAACATCTAAAAAACAAAAGAACATCTTTCAGGAAGATTTGAAAAAGGAATAATTTGTCACAGTTGAGAAAATTATCCTTGCTTGCACAACCTTGAACATTTATTTTGGAGGGAGGGCATGTCTGGGAAAATCGCTGATTGTAGGAGTTATTTAGAGAAGTTACAAAAAGGGACTCTGTTGAATTTTCTGCTATTTGTGAATGTGAGAGATAAATATATCAATCTCTACTAAAAAAAGTTAACACAAGAAGTCTTACATGCCCTTTGGAGAAGGTGGCCTCATTCTAAGTCTTTGGAAAGTGTAGGTCTCATTACAGAAATGATCACATTATACTGTCAAACTTTCAGAACTGTAATAATTTTTTTCTGATTGATTTTCTTTGCTAATATTACTCATACTGTTTCATCTTTGTAGGGATTTTACACATTTCAAAAATATTTTTTATTTCAAAAGCAATGTATTCAATATCAAAAAATTGGGCATACATCCTTCCAGTCTTAAAATACATATATAAGAATATATTTTCCTTTGATCAAAAGTGGAGTCAAACAGCACAGGCTGTTTTATCATGTACTTTTTTGCCTCATACTTAACAAATTCTATGAGCATCAAAGGAATTTTGTGACACCACTTTCTCTAGAAGCTAAAGACCATGCATATGAAAAAGAAGCAATTTTTTAAATATTAGAAAACAATGTCTACAAGCACACTTTGATCAATTTACATATATTATAAAGAGCATCATTTCTTTTTAAAAGTTTTTAAAATTATTTTTTGAAGATTTTATTTATTTTTATATCACGAGGGAGCACAAGCAGGTAGAACAGCAGGCAGAGGGAGAGACAGAGAAGCAGGCTTTCTGCTGAGCAGACAGCCTGATGCTGGGCTCCATCTCAGGACCCCGAGACCATGACCTGAGCCAAAGGCAGACGCTTAACAAACTGAGCCACCCAGGCACCCTGAAGAGCATGATTTCTTTTCTTTTTTTAATTAAATTTTTATATATTTTTTTATAAACATATAATGTATTTTTATCCCCAGGGCTACAGGTCTGTGAATCGCCAGGTTTACACACTTCACAGCACTCACCATAGCACATACCATCCCCAATGTCCATAACCCTACCCGCCTCTCCCGGCCCCCCTCCCCCCAGCAAACCTCAGTTTGTTTTGTGAGATTATGAGTCACTTATGGTTTGTCTCCCTCCCAATCCCATCTTGTTTCATTTATTCTTTACCTACTCCCCAAACCCCCCATGTTGCATCTCCACTTCCTCATATCAGGGAGATCATATGATAGTTGTCTTTCTCCGATTGACTTATTTCACTAAGCATAATACCCTCTAGCTCTATCTACGTTGTTGAAAATGGCAAGATTTCATTTCTTTTGATGGCTGCATAGTATTCCATTGTGTATATATAGCGCATCTTCTTTATCCATTCATCTGTTGATGGACATCTAGGTTCTTTACATAGTTTGGCTATTGTGGACATTGCTAAGAGCATGATTTCTAAATAGTTTTATATTAAATAACTTAAAAATGATCACCAGTTTAACACTACCAAGTACCCTTGACAAGTTCAGGGCTGAAGATTATCCCACTCCAGGCGAGAGAAGCTATAGAGGCTGGGATCAGGGGGTGTAGATTTATCTTCCTCATCTAAGACAGAAACCAGTAAGGGCCCTCTCACCCCACTGAGTAGGGGAGGCAAGGGAATTATGGGGAGGAGTGGCACTCCAGAAGGATGTAGCAGAATAGAGGGAGATAAGACTTTGGCTCCACCTACAAGAAATCCTGTCACCTTGATGCAAGCTTGCCAAATTGCTCCCTTCTAAAGCCACCATAAAACAAACCATAGGAATGTTACAAAATCCGCCACAATGAGGAAGAAGAAGAATCTGGACTATTGTCACCACCATCTGGGCTTCAGAAAGCTGCACCAGTGCAGGCTGAGAAGTTAAGTGGTCTGACACATAAGAAGTTAACTGGTCTAGGAAAGGCTGAGAGCAGGGGCCTAAAGAACAGGTTTGGGGCACCCAGTCCTCTTTCTCATACTCTACAAATTCAAGGTGTGGGCAAATGCCAACAATTGCACAAGAATTTCTACATTTCATATATCTGTTCCTTAGCTCACTATAAGCAGGTTTCCAATTCAACCTGTAGCCTGAAATGATTCTTGCTGAAGTCACTGTTGATCCTCATAAGACAAATCCAGTGGATGCTTTTTTTTCTCATTTGCTTGACTTCTCTGAAAGGCTCATCCTGTTACCACTCCCTCATATTGAACACATTTTCTTTGAATGTTGTTCTTAATTGTAAGAAACAGAAAACTCCCTAGCCTTTTTCTAAGTATGAAATTACAAAATCACCAAAAGAGGAGAAGTGGCCATCTCCAGTTGTTCCCAGAACACCAACCAATCACCCAGGGGAGGTGCTGCCTCTCCATATCAGGAAGGTGTGGCCTAGGAACCCCCACTGGTGTTGTGGGGCTCAGGAATAGTGCACTAAAGCTGTGAGTTTAGAACCAGGGAGCTGCCACAATCGTGTCTTGGGATCTGTGATGCTAGCAGCTAGATAATGCAGTGTTGTTGTAGGAAAACCCACCTTCTCCATGATCTTGCTTGCCAAAGCAAGACAATGGTTTTCCTGTATTACCATCTTCCAAATCGCACATGAGTACATCTAATGAATGGGGCTTAATACACATCTAGAAATCCATCTGCAAGAGAGTGTGGAAATACAATTTTTAGCTTGTATAGAGGCATGCAAGAAGAAGGGGAAAGGACATGGGTCTCACCATGTCCACCATAGTGACATGGTTCTCCTCCTACCTCTCAGCCTGCCCTTTAAGTGTTGGTTCACTTGGCCCTCTTCATTTTTCATCCTATCTACTCTTATTTGGTGATTGATTTTCCATCTTAACACATAAGCCAAAAAACTGTCCTATGATTCTGCCTCTTAATTAACTTGGAGCTCTCATCTATGTTCCATTCTTGCCAGCTTAGTTCCGTTCAGAGTATCTTGGCTAGACCACTGCAGTAATCTTATGACTCATCTCCCCATCCCATATACCCAAATATTCCCCCAGGAATAACCATATAGAACAGTTCTCAACACAAGTGAGTAAATCCTTCTTTGGGGGTATTCACAAATGTGCATGGGCCTTTTGAATGATGACACAATAGGCATATAGTTTATGGGGCCATGGATGTATTCTGCAATGGTCCTGAACAACTAAGAATTATCTTGCCCCAAATGCCATTAATGCCTCCTTGAGAAACAAGGATTCCTGGAATCAGGATGTCATGGGTCACTAAATAGAGTTGTTAGAACTCATTAAAGTATACACTTAAGTTGGATGTATTTTATAAAATGGTAAATAAATCATACTTCAATAATGTTGGTTTTTAAAAAGTCAAATACATCACCTCACACCCAATGGGATGGCTACTATTTAAAACACACACACACAGAGAAAATGACAACTGTTGGGAAGGATATCAAGAACTGAGGGACGCCTAGGTGGCTCAGTTGGTTAAGTGACTGTCTTTGACTCAGGTCATGATACTCAAGTCCCCAGGATCGAGTCCTGCATCAAGCTCCCTGCTCAGCAGGGAGTCTGCTTCTCCCTTTGACCCTCCTCCCTCTTGTGCTCTCTTTCTCAAATTAATAAATAAAATTTTTTAAAAAAGCATATAAATATTAAAAATGAAGTTACTGTATGATTCAGCACTTCCACTCTGGAAATCTATCCAAAAGAACTGAAGGTAGGACCTCAAAGAGATAGTTACATACCCATGTTCATAGCAGCATTATTCACAATAGCTAAAATAGGGAAAGAATCCAAGTGTCCATCAACAACTGAATAGGAAAATGAAATGTGGTATACCTGTAATGAAATATTCACCTTTAAAAATGAAGAAAATTCTGACACCTTATACAATGTGGATGGACTTTGGGGACCCCATGCTAAGTGAAATCAGCCAGTTACAACAGGACAAATACTGTATGATTCTACTTATATGAGGTACCTAAACCAGTCAAATTCATAGAAAGTAGAAAAAGGGTTCCCAGAAGATAGGAGAGAGAAGTATGAAAGGTGTTGTTTCCCAGGCACAGAGTTTCAGTTACACAAAATGAAAAAGTTCTAGAGATAGATGGTGGTGATAGTAGCACCACAATGTGAACTGAGAGCTTATGGCACTCAACTGTACATTTTTTTAAAAAATATTTTTATTTATTTATTTATTTATTTGACAGAGAGAGATCACAAGTAGGCAGAGAGGCAGGCAGAGAGAGGGGGGGAAGCAGGCTCCCTGCTGAGCAGAGAGCCCGACGCAGGGCTCTATCCCAGAACCCCAAGATCATGACCTGAGCCGAAGGCAGTGGCCTAAACCACTGAGCCACCCAGGCGCCCCTGAACTGTACATTTCAAAAGGGCTAAGATGTTAAGAAAAGTGAAACGTGGGACGCCTGGGTGGCTCAGTTGGTTAAGCCACTGCCTTCGGCTCAGGTTATGATCCCAGGGTCCTGGGATGGAGTCCCACATCAGGTTCCTTGCTCAGCGGGAAGCCTGCTTCTCTCTTTGCCTCTGCCTACCACTCTGCCTGCTTGTGCTCTCTCTCTCTCTCTCTCTGACAAATAAATAAATAAATAAAATCTTAAAAAAAAAAAGAAAAGAAAAGAAAAGTGAAACACAAACAATATAAGTCATCCTAGGCTCTTTCCAGTAATTATATGACAGGCTCATCTGTATGTAATAGCTGTACTGGAATCCAGCCCGTGCTGGAAGAGAACATTAACTTTATAATAACGTGAAAACTAAAAGTTACCTTTGCCTGCAATCTCAAAATAGTGACTATTGCACACTTACATCTTTGTCCTGTGTTGTGGGTTTCAGATGCTTGCACTTCACTTTATAGGCCTTGAATAACTCTCTGGCTTCTGTGGAGATGGGACTGACATCAGGGAATGGCTGAGAGAGAGTATTAAATTTTTTTCAGATGACATGGAATAAAAATCCAGGCAGGCAAGATAACTTGCCGCAAAGGCACTATTTACGGCAAAAATTATACAACTTCAGCATATGTGAAATAGGCACGGTATTTCTATGGTATAACCAGGAGTAACACAGTTTTGATGCCCATCCCTAAAACTAAGGGTTTTTCATTAAAGGTTCATACATGTTCTATAATATGTGTATCATTCACATAAATGCACTCGAAATTTTAGAACGTTTAAAAGTTTGATCAGAGTCAGTCAACTCACTACTTAACTGCATGAAATCAGAGATACTAACATTTGCGTCTCTCACCTCTTGACAAACAAAAGTTTTAGCCTAAGATTCCTCAACAGAGATTTAGCACAAGTGTGAAATTATTATTAAGAGTCATTATTCTGAACCATAATTTTTACAATGGTCATCTCCAAGTGTCTTTACAATGTTACTTATGCTTAAAAATAGTGATTTTAGAGGCACCTGGGTCATTTAGTTGGTTAAGTATCCTTCTCTTGATTTTGGCTCAGGTCATGATCTTGGGGTCCTGAGATCCTGGGATTGAGGACCCCCACCCCATCTGGCTCCCTACTTAGTAGAGAGTCTGCTTCTCTCTCTCTATCCCTCTCCCTATGCCCTTGCCTCCCAATAAATAAATGAATCTTAAAAAAAAACTACAACAGTGACTTTAAATTGATTTATTTTCACTTTAGTTAAAAACAATGTATTAACCACACACCATTTTTAAGAACTTATAGATTATATAAATGCAAGCAATTCATCCAAATCAGAGACAGGAAACTAATTCTCCAAAGCTTAGGCATCATGGTCTCAGAAGAAACTAGGTGTTCATTTTTCTCCCAAATCTACCTTCCTCTTCTAACCTCCTCTTATTTACCTTCCTCTTCTAACCTCCTCTTATTCCTGTTACTTCACAGGTAATGTCCAGAAACCACTCTGGCAGGATTTATAATTAGCCAGATTCCAGTGTCCTTACTATAGCAATTACCAGGAAATGCTAAAAGATAAGAATCTAAAATCAGTCAGCTTTGCTCTTGCTCTGGTCTGCACTGAGGTAGTGGATGAAGATAATTAAAAAAAAAACAAAAAACAAAAAACAAAAACCCTCTGGACCTACCACCTTAGGTAAGCACGGAGGAAAAAACTTGCATTTTACAGGTGCTAGAGATAGCTTTAGGCTTTGGGGATGCCATCTGTAGACCAAGGTGATTGTAAAGTGCCCAGAAATCTCCACGGTAATGAACTTGTTCACCTGGGGAAAACAGAAAGGACTTTCATTTCCTATACAGAATTTTTCATGCTCATAATTCAAGTGGAAATCTTAAAACATTTGCAGGATGCATGGAAGGAAATTTGAGACCGACATTCACAGCTTCAGTCTGGTTCCATTAAGTCAGGGATGGCTTTTAGGTTTTTTGCTGCAAATCTGTGGGTTGTTATGACTTCTTAAGGGAAGGAAAAGGAACGAGGAGAAACTGTTAATGTAGTGATGTCTTACAGAGAAAGTCAGGTTCACTTTAGAACGAAAATTCTGGGTCAGTTTGCAGGTACTTCTGAGTTGTATTTCTAACTCTTGAGATAGTCTCTCTCATAAAATACAGTTGACAACATCTAATTCTCATGATGATGAGGAAAGTCATTAATGGCTGCCAAGTGCTTAGAAGTTTTATAAGTCTAGTAACTATTACTGTGAAACTTATTAAAGCTGAAGAGATTTTATAAATGACAAGGATAGAAAAGTAATGAACAACTTCTAAAGCTCAAGGGAACATCTGCAGATTTGTAAAGCATATTTTTAAAAGGCTTGCTGTAGAAAAAGCACCCTCGTTAAGTCAACTGTTCTAAGCATGCCGGCTCCTGAGTGTCAGGATACTTGTACATATAGGCTTGCTGGGACAGTTTCTCTGCACACTCTTTGCTTTCCTTACCTTTCAGAGCTGAGCAGTGCTTCTTTAAAAATGACAATCCAGGGGTGCCTGGGTGGCTCAGATGGTTAAGTATCTGCCTTCAGCTCGGGTCATGGTCTTGGGGTTCCGGGATGGAGCCCTGCATCGGGCTCTCTGCTTAGTGGGGAGCCTGCTTTCCCCTCTCTCTCTGCCTGCCTCTGCCTACGTGTGATCTCCCTCTCTCTCTGTCAAATAAATAAATTAAAAAAAAAAAAAAGACAAATAGTATATGTAGGATACAAAGCCTCCAAGGACGATCTTGTGAACAGAATAGAACAGAGACCTGGAGGTACTTTCCACACAATAGTGTGTCCACTATAAATATAACGTGAGCCATAAATGCTTGGCACATGAATAATTCTAAATTTTCTAGGAGCCACATTAAAAGGTAAAATGCAGGTAAAATGAACTTCAATAACATTTTATAACTAAATATATCCAAATATTGACATTTCAATGTGTAACTAATATAAAAATGATCAAGAAGATATTTTATATTCTTGTTTTTTATACTAAGTCTTTGAAATCTGGTGTGTAGTTTACTATAGTGAAGTTCAAGAGTCCATAACCACAGGTGTGTGGTGGCTGCCGTGCTGGACAGCACAGCTCTTTATAATTGGTACCTCTAAGGTTGGTGGTACAAACACCTTTGCAACCATATGCAGTGGTCCTGGACACAAAATGCAGCCCATATACATGCACACACATAAAGTAACTATATATATGAACCAATAAAATCTAGCACAGAGGTTACAGATTGGCAGCTCGGACGTGTTTGGTTTGGTCCTGCCAGAGTCTGAATTAATTGCCAACTTTGAAATACCAGGGTATTTCATCAACAAAATCTGGCTTTTTAGAAAATTATAACATATAGCAGGCATAGACCCACATTCCCATGTGGCAACAATGTTCTGGCCCTCAGTAAAGCCTGTCTCCTTTGGGGGAGGGCACACTTTCCAGTTCACCAAAGTTCCCACTGGTAGGCTCACTCTTACATTTTCTGAATTTCTGATTCTAATACACATTAACCTATTAACAAAGGTAATTCTACAGAGTGAGACTGAGGAGAAGGAGACTTTCACTTTGAACACTGTATATCTTCCTATTTTAAAAATATTTTTATATTAAACACAAGATGCTTTCTAATAGTAATTTTTCAAATTGATTTTTTTTAAAGATTTTATTTATTTATTTGACAGAGAGAGATCACAAGTAGGCAGAGAGGCAGGCAGAGAGAGAGAGAGAGAGAGGAGGAAGCAGGCTCCCCGTCGAGCAGAGAGCCCGATGCGGGACTCGATCCCAGGACCCTGAGATCATGACCCGAGCCGAAGGCAGCGGCTTAATCCACTGAGCCACCCAGTAATTTTTAACAATTACTGTTTAAAGTAACTGCTTGGGGTGCCTGGGTGGCTCAGTCAATTAAGCATCTGACTCTTGATCTCAGCTCAGGTTGTGAACTCAGGGTCATGAGTTCAGGCCCCACATTAGGCTCCATGCTGGGTGCTTGGTTAGTGTAGACAGCCAAACTGAATAGTTCAGTCCTCTCAGGGATGCCTGGGTGACTTGGTTAAGTGTCTGCCTTGGGCTTAGGTCATGATCCTGGGGTTCTGGATTAAGTCCCGCATCAGGCTCCTTGCTCAGCAGGGAGTCTCTTCTCCCTCTGCCTGCTACTCCTCCTGTTTGTGTTCTCTCTTCTCTTCCCCTCTCTGACAAATAAACAAATAAAATCTTATATAATAATAATAATGATGATGATGATAATAATAACAATAATAATTCAGTCCTCTCAATCCTCTCTTCTCTAACAGTATATTTTAGAAGCTCAAAGTAAATTATTGGTATAGCATAAGAAATAGACATAAGAATGATCAATTGTAAAGTAATACCCAAATGTCAACTGGATCATCAAGTTTTCCCTTCAAAGGCCACATCCATTCCCTTATGATGTCTCCCTTTTTGCTGATCACCATGCCACCATCTCGATTAAACATCATTGATATTATTGGGCTACAAAAAAGACAGAAATATGACTTATTTAGAACAAGAAAAATTCATGGACTCGTTGATTTGACTGAGGCAATGGAAATCACCAGGTCACAGCCTTTCAGGACTCCTTCCCATCATATGCTTGGAGGATGGTCACCTTGCCTCTGGCTGAATATTTTCCTTGAAGGGAAGTTTTGTATATATCTGTTTAACTGATCAAGATTCCCCTTTCTGAGACACATCCCCTCCTATTTTGGCACCTCCCCATCCATACAGTCATCGGAATGGGCTCTGTCGGCCATGATTATTGTATCATGTTGGCTAGTCCAGAGTGGTGTGAATGAGACTAAGTGACTGGCAGGCAGGGGCCAGATGTGCAGGGCTTTTGACACTGTACCAAGCTTTTTATCTTAAGAGCAAAAAGTCATAGAATGGGTTTCATAACAGAGCAAAGAGGGGACTTGATCAAACAGATTAGTAAAGAACCAAAGTGCTAGAAACCAGTTCAGAGGTCAGAGAAACAATGGTAGCTTGGACTGGGGAAGGGATGAGAGGGTTGAAAGATACATATGTGGATTCAAGAACCATACAGATTTGGAAAGATGGGATTTGGATGATGAAGAACAGGAGGTGTCACTTTTATCTTTCCTATACTTTATCTATCTGTCAGTGCAGCCTAGCATTTTATTAGCTTTTCTAGATCAGTAGCGTCTCACTATGTGTTCGTATCTAAATTATATTTGTATATTTTCTCTTCTCAGCACAGCACCTGGCAGAGAAGAGGCTTAAAGTCTGAACTGCCCTGATGAAATGGACTCAATTTAACAAATACATATTGGGTAATTATTGGATGTAAGATACTACTTAGGTACCGTAAGGCACTAAAGGATGCCCTGAGTAAGGTGCTCTCTCTGTTCTCAGGGCATTTCCAGTCTTGTGACTTTAATTATTTTGATAGACAATATTTACTGGGAACCTACTATGTGCCAAGCCTTAAATATCTGCTTCTACTAGGCAGGGTTGTTTAATGGTTACAAACGTCATAGAGCCAGATGGTTAATGGTGTTGAACCTGGCTCTTCCATGTTTTAACTGTGTAAACTTGGATATATTTCTTGAACTTTTTGTGGCTTGGTATCTTTATCTTAAAATTGGCTATAACAACAGCATCTACTTCACAGAGCTGTTGTAAGAACTAAATGAATTACTTAATGTGAAGCGCTTTCAACTTTGTTCTCTAAAACAAAGTTGGGCATCTTGTAATGCAGGCACCTTGTAAGTTCTCTAGAAGTGTTGGCTTGTATTATTAAGTCCTCACAATTCCATCTATAGGCACTGAGTCCCATTTTCCAGATGAAGAAAAAGAGGCTAGGGGAAACTGGTGAATAGAACACCTGCAGCCTAATGTAAAGTTCAGTAGGCGAATTCACCATCTAATAAAAGAATAAGAGTAGTTCACAGTAGAAAAGGGGTGCTTTTGACTTAATTGGGAAGCCTGCAGTCTAACAGATGGGCAAGAGGAGCAAAGTGACCAACCCAGTGAAAAAATCAGAGACAGAAGTTCCACTCCTTGGACACGAGGATTGTGTTCCTTTCCCAAACAGCCTACCTTTTCACTCACCCCGGGTAATCCAGCTCTCAGCTATTCTCACTCCTTGGAGGAGCCTCAGGGAGGACCCGAATGGTCCACTCCTACACAGCAGTGGGAGCTGTTTCCCCCCGCAGGCACTCTGGTTCCCTACACACTGGATCCTGGCAACAAGAGTCCCAGGCCACACCCTCCTTTAATTCATCTTCCTGCTTTTTCAGTTTGCTGAGTCTTCTCACCAAAACACCCTTTTGGTGGGACAACAGATGCGCAAGAGGAGGGTTAGTTTAAAAGATCCTTAACAATTAAATAACGAAGTCCCTTGGAAGACAGCTGTTTTTGTTTTTGTTTTTGGCCTTTGTCTTTCAGAAGCTTTAGTTCTGAAGCAGGCAGCTTCCAAGGGGGAAGAGGTCTATGGGGCCCAGGATGAAATTGCACAGCGGCAGGACTCAGCCCTAAGGCTTAGTGTTTTGGGCTTCTGGGAAGCTCCCAAAATATCATCAGCAGATGGTGTTGTATTCATTTGCTTAGTTACTGTCAGCAATGAAGACAGGAAGAAGATGAGGAAGGCAACCACTCCAGAGCAGCAAGTAGGGGGAAATCACCTCCTGTTTATGAACGTAATTCTCATCCTGGATATTAAATTTTATGGAACAAATAATCAAGGGGACAATTTCCCAGTATAATTTTTTTTCCAAATTATTTATTTTCAGAAAAACATTATTCATTATTTTTTCACCACACCCAGTGCTCCATGCAAGCCGTGCCCTCTATAATACCCACCACCTGGTACCCCAACCTCCCACCCCCCCAGTATAATTTTTTTAAAAAGATTTTATTTATTTATTTGACAGACAGCGATCACAAGTAGGCAGAGAGGCAGGCAGAAAGAGAGATGGGGGAAGCAGTCTCCCTGCTGAGCAGAGAGCCTGATGCAGAGCTCAATCACAGAACCTGAGATCATGACCTGAGCCGAAGGCAGAGGCTTTAACCCACTGAGCCACACAGGCGCCCCTCCCAGTATAATTTTAAATTTAATTTTTTTAAAACTTAATATTATTTAGATGACAAGGGGAATTTAAAAATATTTCATAATTTTTGCAAACAAAGAATAGCACATTTAGGTCCAATTTTGTTGTAGGCAAAAGGGAAATAATGACATCTACTTTAATGATCCAATATAGGACAGCAAATTAAATATTAATTTTTTGAGTTCTTTCTTTTATATATAACAGCTTTATCAAGATATAAATCACGTGTCATACTATCTACTATTTAAAATGTACAATTCAGTACATTTCTAGTATATTTGCAGAATTGTACAGTTATTACCACAATCAATTTTAGAATATTTTCATCACTCTCAAAAGAAAACCACATGCCCATTAGCAACAACTCTCCATTCTCCCCTCCCCTAGTCCCCCTGGCAGCCACTAATCTACTTTCTGTCTATATAGATTTGTCTATTCGGGACATTTCAAACAAATGGAATCATTCAATATGTGGTCTTTGAGACTGGTTTCTTTCACTTAGCATAATACACTCAAGGTTAGCCCATGTTGTACCTGTATCAGTACTTCATTTTGTTTTATGGCTGAACAGTACTCCATTGTATGGATAGACCACGTTTATTTATCAGTTATTTGTCAACTGAGCTGTCTTTTTGGGGATGTGTTAAGGGTATTGAAATGGAATGATCACAGGACCTCACAAATGGAGACTCTAACTTTAGCTCAGACTTCAGGACAAGAAATACTGTTTTTTCACTAAGAATTTAAAATGTCTGTCATAAAAAGAAAAAGAGAAAACTAAACAAATGTGTGTATGGATGCATGTGTCGATGTATTTTGAAGGACAGACAAAAACGTCCTTTGCTGTGCCTACACTGACAGAAGGGGTATGAGGTATAAAGGAAGAGAATTTTAATTTCCATGCAATAAAATTTTAATTTCACTTGGAAAAAATTTTTTTGTCCTGTGCACGAGTTACTTTTATATACAAACAGCAATATACCCTCACTCCTACATGACAGTGGGCTTTCTCATTGAGAAGCTGTAATTAGTCATTTTCTGATTAGAGTTGCAGAAAGCTTCAGCAACCCTTAGCCAGAACCAGCATTTGCTGTTTGTTGGAGGAAAGTGAAGGCTCACACAGGAGTCAGTTGATTAATAAGGATTTAATATTAATAAAAAGTATTTAAGTAAAGACTTCAATTCAATTATAAGAATATTGTTGCAAAAAATGAGCATCTCAGGAGAGTTTGATGCTAGAGTCTGGTGCAATAGGGTCCAGCCTACAACTCAGTCCAAGTCCTGCCAGTTAGGTGTTTAAATGTTTTCACCTTCTTAGTTATATAAAAACAAACACTGATCTTACATGCCTCTGAATGTCCTTTGGGTTTTCTTTATATCAGTATATCATAGAGGATTATTTGGAATTTAGCACCATAGGCTATAGGCTTAGACCTTCTCAACTGATTCGTTTTTATCTCCGAAATTCCCCAAGTCTCATTATATATTGATACCTAAATTAGGCTGACCCTATCAGACTATTAAGAATCATATTCAGATACCAATACTGGGGAAAACTAGCTTCCATAAGGGCAGTAGGCCTTAAAGAGGATTATTTTTGTCTGGGTGAGTTACATATTATATCACCTAATAGGGTTATTTGTGAGAGACAAAATTAGACAAGATATACTTCTGGAATGGGAAAGGGATTGGAATCCTCAGTTGCTATATTATTTAGAATGATCTAGTTTCAGTAAAAAATTGTAAGACATGCAAAGAGACAAGAAAATGTGACCTATATATAGGAAAAAAGGGAGGAAATAGAAGCTATCTTTTTTTTTTTTAAGATTCTATTTATTTATTTGACAGACAGAGATCACAAGTTGTCAGAGAGAGAGAGGGGGAAGTAGGCTCCCCGCCGAGCAGAGAACCTAATGTAGGGCTTGATCCCAGGACCCTGGGATCATGACCTGAGCTGAAAGCAGAGGCTTTAACCCACTGAGCCACCCAGGCACCCCAGTAGAAACTATCTTTAAGGGGCACAGACCTTGGACTTACCAGACAAAGACTTTGAAGCAGCTGGTATAAATATGTTAAAAAAAAAAACCTAAAAACTAAAGGGGAAACTGTATGTGAATGTTCATGGTAGCATTATTCATCATAGCCCCCAAAATGGAAACAACACAAATATCTGTCAGCTGATGAATAGAGAAACAGAAGGTGGTATATCCATACAACGGAATATAATTTTCACAATAAGAAGGAATGAAGTACTGATTCATGCTACACCATGGATGAACCTTGAAAGCCTAATGCTGAATTTAAAAAGCCAGTCACAAAAGACCACATATTGTATGATTTCATTTATATGAAATGTCCAGAATAGACAAATCTATAGAGGCAGAAGGTAGATTAATGGCTGCCTAGGGTTAGAGGTGAGAGTATTGAACAGTGACTGGATGCTAATTGGTATAAGGTTTCTTCTCAGGGTGATGAAAAAGTTCTAACATTAGATAATGGGGATGGTTGCAAAACTCTGTAAATATACTAAAAACCACTGAGTTGTACACATTAAATGGATGGGTTTTATGAAATGCAATTTTTCTCAATAAAGCTATCTAAAACAAAAACAAAAAAGATTTTTTCTAGGAGGTGACATTTAAATTGAGACCTGAAAGATAAGAAGCCCATCTTGCAAGAATTGGGAAAAGAGCTTTCAGTAACAGGGAACCAAGACTATGAAAGCCATGAAAAGAGGCAGAAGTTTAGTAAACAAAGGGGGTGAGTGATAGGAGATGGGGTTGGAAAGGGGCCAGAGTGGGAAAGGTCTTCTGAAATTTTCAAAGTCACCAAGTTCCATTTTGATACAAATTCTCTTTGGGCAATAAAATCCACATGGAAGTCTGCATGAAATATTTAATAGTGAAACCCATGGATAAAGCAGCAAGTGGAGAGCTCTTAATCCCCAAAGCTAGTGCTGCAAAACACCTTATGAAGAAAAGAAGCATCAAGTTTCAAAAGGGAAAAGCGTTTAAGCAACACTTAGCCTATAACAGGGAAATTCCACTAAATTACTTCCACCATTGTCATAAATATAAATTTCCAAGAGATATTCACAGATATTCTAGCGAGCACAAGAAGAATTCACATCTCTAGACAGTTCAGAATGTGGGGATCTGAAAGAATACCAAAAAGGAAAAGAAATCACCAACACGATATAAATACAGATTTCACAGTTTCTGAACTTTGTGAGCAGTTACAGGTGGCATACTTGAAACGGGAAACAAAAGGACATGACCAATCCAGACTGAACCAACAAAGAATGCAGGAAGGAATCAGAGGATGACACAGAATTCCAAGTGAGACTATAAGAACATCTGGACCAAAACCAGGAGAAAGAAGATAACTAAGTCTTGCAAATTTTCATGAATATTCTCGAGAGGAGGGATTGGTGGCTAACAGATGAATATGGTTAAGTGATCATCTTATGTATTCATAATTCTCAAATTCTACTACACAAGATTGATCAAAATAGAATCAGGGGTGGAGAGAGGCAGAGAGAGAGAGACAAGAGAGAAGTCACAATTTAGATTCAGGCGTTGTCCTCGTGATCAATTACAACAATGGCCACAATATTTTGCAGCTTCTTCCAAGAAAATTAGAAGTCTGTTTCTTCACTTCTTGAATCTGAGTCATTAGCAAACATGATACTACAGAAGGCTTGAAAAGTGTGTATGTACTGAGATTTATCTTAACTCCTGATGTTTTGGAACCCAGGCACCCTGTAAAGAAGCCTGAGCTTAGCCTGCTAGATACTGGAGACACACAACCCAGTCTCGGTGTTGGTCCAACCTATTAGTAGATACATCTAGCCCCAAAGCCCATGCTTTTTACCACATGATTATGTTTATGATTATTACTACTCTTTTTTTTAAAGAGAGGGATAGAGAGAGGAGGGTGGAGGGGCAGAGAGAGAGAGAGAATCTTAAGCAGGCTCTATGCCCAGGGCACAGCCCAATGTGGGGCTCGATCTCACTGAGCCACCGAGGCACTCCTGATTATTACTACTCTTATCAGTGTTCATATATTGTGTTCTCAGCCCTAAACCTCTCTCTCAGTGTGTTAAGGGCCGGAAAGGGGAAAAAAAGCATTGGGATCACAGTCTGAAAACTGACTCCAATGGTTCCATGGTAGCCTGGGGAAAGGTATCTGGTTTCTCTGAGCTTCAGTTTGCCTTAGCTGGGAATTACACCTAATCAAGAGGGTTCCTGGGAAAATTAAATACCATGAAAAAGTGATATACACTACTTCTCACATAATGTGATATATATTAGCAGTCAATGAGGGTGAGATTTTTGTTTTTTCTCAGTTCAAGTTTAATAGAAACAACAGAAGATCAAAAGTGTTGCCCTACTACTGTACATCACAGTTGGCCTGCCCTGTAACACAGTTCAGGCCATTCTCTCCAGAGGAAGAAAGGCTGGACTCCCCAACCCCTGCAGGAAAGGCCTGTCCCATCCCATACCACATCTGCACAAAGTCTAAAGCCTTGTGTTTTAAGCATAACAATGAGGGTGAGATGTTTTAACTGACATCTCCAGAAACAGTTTCCAAATAATCTAACTTTAACAAACCCCCGACAACTTGAGTGAAAATACATTTGTTCTTCATGAAAGCAATTGTTACTTTTCTACTTTGTGGTGTCACAGAACAAAATATGCAATTAAAATGCCATAATACTATGTAGCATTTCTTAATCTTTGTTTTGAAACTGTTGAGCAGCTAGGGTTGGGAGGGAGAGATTTTTTTAAAAGTATGTGCTTTCTCAGCCTTTGAAATGCTTCCAGATTCTGTCATCATCTTTTCATCTCAACATCAAAGTTGGGAAAGGCTCTCCACTGGGAGGGCAGGTATTTACATGCCACTCACCAAGGCACTTGACTGCCCTAATATTCTGTCTCTTTTTACTTGTATCTTGAGAATTAGGCATTAGTTTAAAAAAAAATTTTTTAGCTTTTTGCTGACCTGTACTCTTTTTGCTGGTAAACTTCTGACATATTCGACAGGTGATTTGGCTCATAACAGCCAGGTAAGGGGCTTCCCAGGAACACAGCCATCATATATGAAATGATTAACATGGCAGAAACATATAAAAAGCATTTTTCTGCACTTGCTTTCCAGATGACCTAACTGTCACTTTCCATCATCTTGAAATCAAGAGAAGTCAAAATATAAAGGATGGGATATATGCAGTTGGGGCTCATTCAAAAAATTCAAATTCAGCAAATCTGGAGGGTGAGTTTACTGACATGGTGCCTTAATTCACTGAAAGCTGTCTTATGAATAGTCTTTAATGTCAATCTCTTCCTAAAGCTTCAGGGGCCAGAAAATGTTGGGTTTTTTTAAGCCCACATCTTATGCTCTTCTTTTATGTGCGGAATTTATGTATTCACGGTGACTTTGGTCTAAAGTTTCCATCTGTGCTGTTGTAAATGTGCACCCATGAAACTGCAATTAAGTACACGGAAGAGGAGCAGGCAGAGGTATGAGAGTAAGTAATATTTCAAATAAAGGTAAATACAGAGGAACAGTAATTATGGTGAGTTGCCATAGTGTCCCCCCCAAATTCATGTTCACTTTGAACCTCAGAATGTCACTTTATTTGGAAATATGGCATCTGTAGATGTACTTAAGATTTCAAGATGATTTAGAATGGGTCCTAAATCCAATGGCTTGTGTCCTTAAAAGAAGAGGAGAGGTCATAGTGAAAAAGGCAATATGATGATGGAGGGAGAGATGGGAGTGGTGTGTCTATAAGCCAAGGAGCACCAAGCATTGCCGGCAACCACCAGAAACCAGGAGAGCTGCATGGTATGGATTCAGAAGGAATCAATCCTGCCAATACCTTGATGTCTAACTTTTGGCCTCCTAAACTCCAGAGCATAATTTTTTGTTCCTTTAAATTACCCAGTTTATGGCAATTTGTAATGGCAGCTCCAGGGAAGCAACAAGAAATTAATACCCGCTGGGACGCCTGGGTGGCGCAGTTGGTTAAACGACTGCCTCCGGCTCAGGGCGTGATCCTGGAGTCCCAGGATCAAGTCCCACATCAGGCTCCCAGCTCCATGGGGAGTCTGCTTCTCCCTCTGACCTTCTCCTCGCTCATGCTCTCTCTCACTCTCTCTCTCAAATAAATAAAATAAAATCTTAAAAAAAAAAAAAATTAAAAAAAAATAAAAAAAAATAAAAAAAAAAAAAGAAATTAATACCCGCTGTAGGTGGTCTTGAGGAGACCTGCAGCTTCTGCTACCTGCACTTGGTTGGCTGTGGCATTTTGACCTTGTCACCTGACTTCTTCAGCCCACCTTTGAGCTTACCCCGATCTGTGCTGACACCTAATGCCATATCTTATCCTCCTTCTCCCGAGCTTCTGAAATATGAGATGGAGAGGGATTAGAGTTGGGGAAAGCTGCAGGGTATAGTGGAAAGCAGGAAGAGCTGTGGCTCAGGCACCAGGTTCAGGGATACCACTGGGATAAGAAGTTGAGATCCAGATCCTCATGGGCAATTTCCAAGGACAAAGAGAAACCCCAATATTACAGAGAACAATATAGGTCTTCCTGGTCAGACCCCATTCTTAGGCTATGTTGCATCTCTACACTTAACCGTCTCTGGCTTTACAAAGGAACATTAGCTATGGTACATTTCCTAAAGCAGGATAGAACCATAACACTTTAAAACACCAACTTTCATGATCCCTAAGATGGCATCTCTCAATGTTCTTGTCTATGCACTATTGCATGTACAAACATTCTCAGCCTTGGTATTCTCAAAACTCCCCATTCCACATACCCTTTGCTCCCTCTTCCTGCCACTCATCATCACTGTTTCATGAACTTTCCAGATCTTTAGTAATCTAACTATTTCCATATCTATCCATCCATCCATCCATTCATCTCTATCATTTTTTAAAAAAACACTTCTAGAGGCACCTGTGTGGGTCAGTTTGTTGGGTGTCTGCCTTCAGCTCAGGCTGTGATTCCAGGGTTCTGGGATGAAGTCCTGCATTGGGCTCGCTGCTCCTTGGGGAGCCCACTTATCCCTCTGCCTCTGCCTCTCCTTCTGTTCCTCATGAATACATAAATAAAATATTTTAAAAAATAAATTTAAAAACACTTCGAGGTGTGAATGACATACAAAAAGCTGAATATATTTAATATGTACATAAATATATACATATTAATATATACAACTTAATGATTTGGGAGATAACTATACATCCATGAAACCATCACCACATTCTATGCCATAAACATATCCATTCACCACATGGATTCAGTTTCAATGAGTTGATGAAATGAGAAGGCGCAATGTGGGGCTCAATCCTGGGACCCTGAGATCATGACCTGAGCTAAAGGCAGATGCTCAACCAATTGAGCCACCTAAGAGCCCCTATTTCCCTTTCTAAATACAGCCTTTCAGTTTTCCTGTAACACATCTCCTGACAAACAGGAACTTTATGTTACTCTCTATTCTGAGTGTCTGACATGTGATAGATGCTCAATAAACATTTAGTAAAGGAATGAAGCAAGGAGAAATACATAAATGAATGAATGAGACATATGGTAGCAATGGTGTGGCTTACCGAAATGTGAGGCAGTTAAGTAACCTTACCCCCTCTTCCTTGATCCCTCTCCCATCTCCTCACCTTACTCCCAGGACAACATGTCCAGATTGTTAGCTAAATGCTTGAAAATGCAAATGTTAGCTGGTTGGGCATATAGCTATAAAGAGTTGAACTTCTCTTTCATAAGAAAATGGAAAGATTTCAAGGTGGGGGATGAAAAGGGAAAAGAGGCTCCTAAAATAGAAAGGAAAAGAAAAACAAGAGGATCTTGGAGAGGAAAATGAAAAAATGGACAACACATAGGATAGATGAAACACTTTTAAGAACACATTTCTACAATTTTGCCTACATTGTTTCATTAAATCCTTAAAATCCTTAAGGTGGGGATTAATATTCCCATTTTTTAGATAAGGAAACCAAAGTTTCAAGAGGTTGAGAAAATATTTTTCATGATCACAAAGCAAGTAAAGAAAACATTTAAATCCAGATATCTGGGTTTAAATTCTAGACCTTTCCTTGTTATTATACATGTTTGCTTTATCTTGTTACCCTTTTATTTATTTTTTAAAAGATTTTATTTATTTATTTGACAGACAGAGATCACAGGTAGGTAGAAAGACAGGCGGGGGTGGGGGAGAGAAGCAGGCTCCCTGCTGAGTAGAGAGCCCGACGTGGGGCTTGATCCCAAGGCCCTGGGACCATGACCCAAGCCCGAGGTAGAGGTTTTAACCCAGTGAGCCACACAGGCACCCCTCTTGTCACCCTTTTTCTTTTTTTTTGAAGATTTTATTTATTTATTTGACAGAGATCACAAGTAGGCAGAGAGAGAGGAAGGGAAGTAGGTTCCCTGCTGAGCAGAGAGCCCAATATAGGGCTCAATCCCAGGATCCTGGGATCATGACCTGAGTCAAGGCAGAGACTTTAACCCACTAAGCCACCCAGGGGCCGCCTCCTATCACCCTTTTAAATGGAAACAATAAACATAACATTGTCTGGTTGGAAAGAAAAAAAAAAGAACACATTCCTACAGGAGTGCCTGGGTGACTTAGTCAGTTAAACACCTGACTCGTGATTTCAGATTATGATATCGAGGCCATGAGATAGAGCCCCATATCAGGCTCCGTGCTCTGTTCAGTGCAGAGTCTCCTTGTCCCTCTCTCTCTGCTCTTCCCTCTCTCGTGCTCTCTCAAATAAACAAATAAAATCTTGGGGCGCCTGGGTGGCTCAGTGGGTTAAGGCCTCTGCCTTCGGCTCAGGTCAGGATCTCAGGGTTCTGGGATCAAGCCCCATATCGGGCTCTCTGCTCAGCGGGGAGCCTGCTTCCCCTTCTCTCTCTGCCTGCCTCTCTGCCTCCTTGTGATCTCTGTCTGTCAAATAAATAAATAAAAACTTAAAACAAACAAACAAATAAAATCTTTATTTAAGAAAAAACACATTCCTATATTTTATACTTCATTTGAGATGTTTGATATACTATGCAATAAGCTTCCTGTGACCCAAATCACTAACAAACTCAGCCTTCCTCACAGAGGCCTTCAGTGAGTGGGTTTTATGTGGAAAAAGAAAAAAAAAAGCAAATTTTCTAATCGGTTTAAACAAAAGAGCCAAAATAAACCCACGGTTACAAAACAGAGTGGAGAACAAGATTCAGAGGAGACAGGGTATGAAATTCAGAGAAGACCACAAGATCATAACCCCTAAGAATTTGGCGGCAATGCTAAAGAGGATGTGAGGCTTTCCAAGGGCATGGGATGGCATGCTGCCAGTGCGATCTCGTTCTTCAGGGGGCAGGGAGGCCAGGTGACACTAGGCTCACCAAACAACAGTCTTCCTGTATTACTTCGCAGCAATTTGTATTCTTGGGGCCTTGCCTTCCTATAGGGCCACATACTCTTGAGAGCCACGGCGTCTCCTAGTGGATGGCACAGCAGGATGCTGGGAGACCTGTGGTCCTCTGACCTGCTGCCACCAGCCAGTCTGTGCCTGGAGCTGCTGTGACCACATACATGTGTTTCATTTTCCTTACCTGCTTTCCCAGTTAGACTGATCATTTAAAAGATTACTTTCCCATTCTTCCCTCTGTTGGGATTTAGCTCTTGCTCTACTCCTTGCTCTACTCCCACAAGTTCTAGTTTGCCTGGCATCTCACATACCTATTAGGAAAAGAAATGCTACCATGTCCAGAAGGTGTGAAGGTTCCAAGGATAACTTGATTTGGCAAGTCACTGAATATGTTGGTGTACATGCCACCCCCAGGGAGGGCAGAATAGCTTTGGCAGACAGCTAGACGGCCAGAAGGATAGATAAAATCCAGGTTAAGGAACGGATACTGATGAGAAAAAACGATGGTAATAATTATTCTTATAATTATTATTTGGAATGATGTTAACTCATATACAACTTAATTTTTTTTAATTAGCTCTTTACAAATAAGCTAACAGAAGTCCAGAGAGGGTGACTCACTTTCCTGTGGTCATTGAGGATAATAATGGCAGTGCCAGGCCAGCAACTGGGTTCCCTGATTCTCACTTGCATGCTCTTCCCATATGTCCACATTATGTGCACCCTCATTTTATTTATTTATTAATTTCAGGTATAGAGTTTAGTAATTCAACACTTACATACAACACCCAGTGCTCATCACAAGTGCCCTCCTTAATCCCCCTCACCTGTTTAATCCTCCCAGCCTCCCAGTCACACCCACCTCCCTTCTGATAACCATCAGCTCTTAGCACCCGCATTTTAGCCCCAAATTCTTTGAAACCAATCTTGTGAATAATAAGAGGGAAGTCTGGTTGGACTGGTCCTATTAGTAGAAGAGTGACTAGAAACCAAAGTTGCCCATTGCTACCCAGTATGGCCCTACAGCATGCAGCAGGAGGACTGTGTCTCCCTGACAACATCTACGGACAGATGAGGGCAGAGCAGGGCTGAGGGATAACTAAGGATATGTGAAGAAGTTCACAAAATCTAGCTGTACCAATCTCCTGAGGTCTTCTTCATTTGGGATTTGTATGGAGTCTCTTTTCTTTCTACCTTTTCAAGGTAGGTCCTCTTGATGCTAAATCCCCATGTGGTTCTCTCTACTAATCAGGAAAATGAAGGCAAACTCATTTTCTTAGAACCATGTGAGCCCTTAGGTGCTTAACAGAAATATCAGCTACAACCAGAGGTTCTCTTAAATAGAAGTAAGGCTTGCAAATTGGAGAATTTCCCCAACCTCTTTCTTGCTTTGACTTGTCTTGTCCCCAGCACGAGGGAACATGGACCGTGGGAGAAAAAGAATGAGTAAGGCACCAAACTTCCTTTTCCAATGCAATTTTCTGATCAAACAGAAATATCCTACCTTCCATCACGATGAAATGAAATTCAGTCCCTTCCATCATGCCTGGCTTCCTCCATCCTCCTTTCCTTTTGGGATTTCAAAAGGATATTAGGTCAGAGAAGAACCATCTACCAGTGCGTAATGGAACTTCTTCATCTCTGGGTCAGCCTCTTGGACCACTGGCATCTCAGTCTTCCTCTTGAGCAGCTCCAGCCAGAAACATTGAGAAACGTGGGGGCTGCTGCTCACCTTCACCACACATTTAGGATCATTATAGTAGAGCAAGGTAAGTTGTTTGCTGAATCCCTCTTTTTTAAGCTTTGCTTCTTCTGCTTTTCTGTTCAAAAGAAAAAAATTAAATGGGATGCCTGGGTGGCTCAGTAGGCTGAGTGTCCGACTGATTTCAGGTCAGATCAGGATCTCAGGGTCCTGAGATCCAGCCCCGTGGGGGTTCTGTACTCAGCAGGAAGTCTGCTTTTCTCTCTCTCTCTTTCTCTCCCCCTCTGCCCCTCCCCCAGATCATGCTCTTGCTTTCTCCCTAAAATAAATAAATGAATCTTAAAAAAAAAGAAAAAAATTCAAGAAGTAGCTATTTCTTGGTCTTATCAATGGCTAGAGGGTGAGTAATGGCTGTTCCAGCCTCTGTGATTTTACCACTTATGTAAAGGCTTCCTTAGATCTGGACAGACAAATTTGGAAATCCTTAGCAAGTGTTCATTGAGTACCTACCATTTTTAAACAGTTATTGAGCACCTGCTGTGTGTGAAGCCCTGTACTACAGGCTGCAGCAAATGCAGGACCAGTACATAGCACCTGTCCCCACAGGAATGGCACGATGAAGTGCAGGCCTGGGCAAGAATTGAGGGGAATACTGGTGCTACCTCATTGAAAATACAGCTACCCTATGACCCAGCAATCATGCTACTGGGTATTTACCCTGAAGATACAAAGTAGTGATCCAAAGGGGCATGCACCTGAATGTTTATAGCATTAGCCAATAGCCAACAATAGCCAGACTATGGAAAGTACCTAGATGTCCATCAACAGATGAAGGGATAAAGAAGATGTGGTACATATATATACAATGGAATACTATGCAGCCATCAAAAGAAATGAAATCTTGCCATTTGCAACAACATGGATGGAACTAGAGGGTATAAAGCTGAGCAAAACAAGTCAATCAGAGAAAGACAATTATCATATGATCTCCTGGATATGAAGAATTTGAGAGGCAATGTCAAGGGTTTGGGGATAGGGAAGGAAAAAATGAGACAAGATGGGATCGGGAGGGAGACAAACCATAAGACACTCTTTTTTTATATAAATTTTTTACTTTTTTATAAACATATAATGTATTATTAGATCCAGGGGTACAAGTCTGTGAATCACTAGTTTTACACACTTCACAGCACTCACCATAGCACATACCCTTCCCAGTATCCATAACCCCACCACTCTCTCCCTACCCCCTCCACCCAGCAACCCTCAGTTTGTTTTGTGAGATTAACCTTAAGAGACTCTTAATCTCACAAAACAAACTGAGGGTTGCTGGTGGCAGGGGGGTAGGGAGAAGGTGGTGGGGTTATGGATATTGGGAAGGGTATGTGCTATGGTGAGTGCTGTAAAGTGTGCAAACCTAGCGATACACAGTCCTGTACCCCTGGGGCTAATAGTACATTATATATTAATAAAAAATAAAAATTAAAAAAAGTATACAAAATACTAAACTCCTCTGAGTCTTATTTTTTTTTCCCTTCTGTAAAATGGGGACAACGATACCTCACAGAAATATAGGGAATCTCTGGTTAATTAATGCACACAGACCTCTAGGTACAGACCTCAGTATTTAGCATGCCTTCTAAATATACTAGGTATCTTTGTTACAATTCAGTGAGGAACATACACATACATGTTCATTAATAATAAGGTGGTAGAGGGAAAGGGTAAGTGAATATGAAACTCCCTATATGCTACAATTTAGACAGACAAGACCCTGAAATTAAGGTAGTCCCCTTGGAACATTCATTGACCCATTCATAAATATTCACTAAGTATCTTCCATAGGCAAAATTCATACACTCCTATGAGATAGCTGCTATTCATCCCCATTCTAAAGAGAGCCTGAGTTTTTTATTTACATGGTAAAACCAGGATGCAATGCCATGCTTATCAACTCCAAACTCTCTACTCTCTTCACTTCAGATTTTTTCCCGTATTCCTAGTGTTGGATGCTACAGGAGCTGTGGGCATAGGATAAAATGAGACCCACCAGGAATCTGTATCTGAGGGTCAGCGCATGAAGCAGACCTTCCTACTTCTCGCCCAGCTTCCTTGCCCCAACAAACACAGACACAGACACACAGACACAGGTATGCAAACACATATACACTCACATGCTGATACAAACACACACAGGGAGACACACATGTGCACATACACTTGTGCACCCAAGCATGCCAAGTAGGAGCTGTTGGCAATGTGGCATTAGAACAAGGCTTCAGAATCAGGCTGGAAAAGCAGAGGTCATATACTAGAGCTATTCTTGACTGTCTTGGAGCCCAACACCACCTGTTTAACATCCATACGGACTAGCTGGCTTTGCCTCTACTGCATGGTCCTGGCTAGCAGAAGTGGGCTGCAGGACTTCTGGGTTCTTAAGAAAGGATGTGGGGATGGAATTGGGCACATTCATGACCAACACTTGAGAATAATCAGAAACGTCAGGACTCTAACTAGGGAAAGTTGGAGCTACCTTTTCATAGAAGAGTTAGAGGTTTGGGCATTTTCAAATGGATATAGAGTAGAACACAAAACAAATAAACAAACCTCAGAAACAACGTAAAAAGATTATCTAAGGCTGCCCTCAGCAAGTCTCCTCAGATTCAGAGCATATTCAAACAGGAATCCTCAATGGTTTTCATTTTAAGGTGCACTTGAAAATTTCTAAAATTGGGGCACCTCGGTGGCTCAGTTGGTTAAGTGTTTGCCATGATCCCAGGGTCCTGGGATGGAGCCCCAAGTCAGACTCCTTGTTCAACCAGGGAGTCTGCTTCTCCCTCTTCCTCTGCTCCTTCCCCTGCTTGTGCTCTTTCTCCCTCTTTCTCAAATAAATAAAAAAGAAAGAAAGAAAAAAGAAAATTTCTAAAACTGAGCTGGCATATCTCAATAAGGGTCTCATAGTGTTTGGAAGAATTGGTTTGTGTGTGCGTGTGTGTATAGACATGTATGCATTTATTGGTTGAGGGTGGGGTTTGGGGTTTGAGAAGAGCTATGCTGAAAGGAAAATTTTTATTTATTTATCTGACAAAGAGAGAGATCACAAGTAGGCAGAGAGGCAGGCAGAAAGGGGGAAGCAGGCTCCCTGCTGAGGGAGAGCCCAATGCGGGGCTTGATCCCAGGACCCCGAGATCATGACCTGAGCTGAAGGCAGAGGCTTAACCCTGACTGAGCCACCCAGGCGCCCCTTTAAGGAAAATGTTTAAAGAATTAAAAATAAGTAACTGGATAGGGTGCCTGGCTAGCTCAGTCAGTAGAGTATGCAACTCTTGATCCCAAGGGTCATAGTTCAAGCCCCATGATGGGCATAGAGTTTACTTAAAAAAAAATAATGGGACAAAACTGGAGGTATTGCAATTCCAGATTACAAATTATATTACAAAATAACATTGACCTTTTTCACAGAGCTAGAACAAATAATCTTAAAAATTGTATAGAACCACAAAAGACCCTGAACAGCCAGAAGAATGCTGAGAAAGAAAACCAAAATGCTGGACCTCAAGCCATATTACAAAGCTGTAATCATCAAGACAGTGTGGTACTGGCAAGAACAGACACATAATCAATGGAACAGAATAGAGAACTCAGAAACGGATCATCGACTCTATGGTCAACTAATCTTCAACAAAACCGGAAAGAATATCCAGTGTATAAAGGACAGTCTCTTCAACAAATGGCGCTGGGAAAACTGAACAGCCACATGCAGAAGAATGAAACTGGACCATTTCATTCATACCATACACAAAAATAAACTCAAAATGGATGAAAGAATGAACTGTGAGACAGGAATCCATTAAAATCCTAGAGAATATAGGCAGCAACCTCTTTGACCACAACTGTAACAACTTCTTGCTAGACATGTCTCCAAAGGCAAGAGAAACAAAAGCAAAAATGAACTACTGGGACTACATCAAAATAAAAAGCTTCTGAAAAACAGTCTGAGGGGTTTGAAGTGGTGGGGGGGTGGGAGGTTGGGGTACCAGGTGGTGGGTATTATAGAGGGCATGGCTTGCATGGAGCACTGGGTGTGGTGAAAAAATAATGAATACTGTTTATCTGAAAATAAATAAATTGGAAAAAAAAAAGAGGGCAGCATTTCACAACATTTTATAAAAATGCTGCGGGGAGCGTGGCGCACAGGAATGCTGCTGAATATTTTTAAGTAAAGACACAGGTTTGTAGAATGGAAAAAAAAAAAGCTTCTACACAGCAAAGAAAACAGTAAACAAAACTAAAAGGCAACCTACAGAATCGGAGATGTTGGCAAATGTCTTATCAGTAAAGAGCTGGTACCTAAGATCTATAAAGAACTTATCAAAGTCAACAGTCAAAGAACAAATAATCCAGTCAAGAAATGGACAGAAGAGGGGTGCCTGGGTGGCTCAGTGGGTTAAGCCTATGCCTTCGGCTCGCGGCATGATCTCAGATTGAGCTCTGCATTGGGCTCTCTGCTCAGCAGGGAGCCTGCTTTCCCCTCTCTCTGCCTGCCTCTCTGCCTACTTGTGATCTCTCTTTCTCTATCAAATAAATAAATAAAATCTTTTAAAAAATAACTAACAGCTACAACAAAGTATTTTTTTTAAAAAAGAGAGAAATGGACAGAAGATATGAACAGATGTTTGTCCAAAGAAGACATCTAATTGGCCAAAAGACACATGAAAAATGCTCAACATCCCTTGGCATCAGGGAAATACAAGTCAAAACCACAGTGAGATACCACCTCATACCAGTCAGAATGGCTAAAATTGACAAGTTGGAAATGACAGATGTGGGGAAAGGGGAATCCCTTCATACTGCTGGTAGGAATACAAGATGGTACAGCCACTCTGGAAAACAGTATGGGGGTTCCTTAAGAAGTTAAAAATAGGCTATCCTATTTTTAATTTCTTGAGGAATCTCCACACTGCTCTCCAAAGAGGCTGCACCAACCTGCATTCCCACCAACAGTGTAAGAAGGTTCCCCTTTCTCCACATCCCCCCAACACATGTTGTTTCCTGTCTTGCTAATTTTGGCCATTCTAACTGGTGTAAGGTGGTATCTCAATGTGGGTTTAATTTGAATCTCCCTATGACCCTGCAATTGCACTCCTGGGTATTTACCCCCAAAATACAGATGTAGTGAAAAGAAGGGTCATCTGTACCCCAATGTTTATAGCAGCAATGGCCACAGTCGCCAAACTATGGAAAGAACTAAGATGCCCTTCAATGGACGAATGGATAAGGAAAATGTGGTCCATATACACTATGGAGTATTATGCCTCCATCAGAAAGGATGAATACACACCTTTTGTAGCAACATGGACAGGACTGGAAGAGATTATGCTGAGTGAAATAAGTCCAGCAGAGAGAGTCAATTATCATATGGTTTCACTTATTTGTGGAGCATAACAAATAGCATGGAGGACATGGGGAGTTAGAGAGGAGAAGGGAGTTGGGGGAAATTGGAAGGGGAGGTGAATCATGAGAGACTATGGACTCTGAAAAACAATCTGAGGGGTTTGAAGTGGCAGGGGGGTGGGAGGTTGGGCTACCAGGTGGTGGGTATTATAGAGGGCATGGATTGCATGGAACACTGGGTGTGGTGAAAAAATAATGAATACTGTTATGCTGAAAATAAATAAATTTAATTAAAAAAAATAGGCTATCCTATGACCCAGCAATTGCACTACTAGGCATTAATCCCAAAGATCCAAGTATAATGATCTGAAGGAACACGTGCACCCCAAAGTTTATAGCAGCAATGTCCACAACAGCCAAACTGTGGAAAGAGCTAAGATGCCCATCAACAGATGAATGGATAAAAAAGTGGTGGTATATATATATAATGGAATATTACTCAGCCATCAGAATGGATGAATACTTACTATTTACATAGATGTGAATGGAACTGGAGGGTAATATGTTGAGCAAAATAAGTCAATGACAGAAAGACAATTATCATATGGTTTCATTCATATGTAGAATATGAGAAACAGTGCAGAGGATCATAGTGGAAGGGAGGGAAAATTAAATGGGAAGTAATCGGAGAGGGAGACAAACCATGAGAGAAAATATAGGAAAAAAACTGAGGGTTGCTGGAGGGGAGCTGGGGGGGGGATGGAGTAATTGGGTGATGGGCAATAAAGAGGGCATGTGGTATGATGAACACAGGGTATTACATAAAACTGATGAATTAGTGAACTCTACATCTGAAACTAATGATGTACTATCTGTTGGCTAATTGAATTTAAGTAAAGAAAAACAAAGCAGTACTGATTAAAACAGTATGATACTGGCATAAAAATACTCACATAGATCAATGAAACAGAACAGAAAACCCAGAAATAAACCCACAATTATATGGTCAATTAATCTTCAACACAGGAGGAGTTAATATACAAAGAGAAAAATTCTCTTCAACAAATGGTGTTGGCAAAACTGGTCAGCAACATGCAAAAGAATGAAACTGTATCACTTTCATATATCATACACCAAAATAAACCCCAAATGGATTAAAGACCTAAATGTGATACCTGAAACCATAAAAATCCTTGAAGAGAGCATAGGCAATAATGTCACTAAAATTGGCTGTAGCAACATTTTTCTATCTATGCTTCCTGACACAAAAGAAATAAAAACAAGAAAAAACTATTGGGACTACCTCAAAATAAAAAGTTTCTGCCCAGCAAAGGAAACAATAAATAAAACTAAAAGACAATCTATGGAATGAGAGAAGATATTTCCAAATGACATATCTGATAAAGGGTTAGTATCCAAAATATATAAGGAACTGATACAATCAATACCCAAAAAAAACAAATAATTTAATTTAAAAATGGGCAGAAGACATGAACAGACATTTCTCCAAAGAAGTCACTGCAAATGGCAAACAGACATAGAAAAAATGCTCAATATCATTCATTAGCAGCAAAATGCAAATCAAAACTACCATGAGGTATCATCTCGTACCTGTCTGAATGGCTGAAATCAAAAACGCAAGAAACAGCATGTGTTGACAAGGATATGGAGGAAAAGGAACCCTCAGCTCTGTAGGTGCGAATGGGAACTGCTGCAGTTACTGTGGAAAACAGTATGAAGGGTCCTCAAAAAATTAAAACTAGAATCACCCTATGATCCAGGAACTGCACTACTGGGTATTTACACCCCCTCCCAATATGAAAATACTAATTCAAAGAAATACATGCATCCCTATGTTTATTGCAGCATTATCTACAATAGCCAAATTATGTAAGCACCCCATGTCCATTGATAGATGAATGGGTAAGGAATATGTGGTATATACACAATGGAATATTATTCATTCATAAAAAAGAATGAAATCTGTCTTGCAACAACATGGATAGAGTTAGAGAATATAATACTAACTAAAATAAATCAGAGAGACAAATGCCATATGATTTCATTCATATGTGGAACTTAAGAAACAAAACAAATGATCAAAGGGAAAAAAGAAAGATAGAGACAAACCAAAAAACAGACTCTTAACTATAAAAAACAAACTGACAGTTACCAGAGGGTGGGGGGATGGGTGAAGTGGGGGATAGGAGGATTAAAGAGTATACTTAGGATGATGGGGAAAAAAAAAGTAATTGGAAATAATATAGATGATTAATGAAGAGGGAGAGGTATAATAGCCACACTGCTGTTAGCGGGGGAGCGCTGGGGATGGGAGTCCCTAGAAATCTGCAAGGGTGACTGGCCCCTCTCAGAGAAGCACGAGGGGGAACTTCTCAGCAAGTCCTATGGGAAAGGAACCAGACCCAGGAGGGTGGGCAAGGGCCAGATCTGCCACTCAAAAATGGAAATGCTTGATTAAAACAAGGTTTCTCTTGCTGTTTGCTTCTTCTTTTGTTTTCCTCCTCCTTCCTTTTTGTCACATTCTCATGAAAATGTATCCCACTGTCAGAAGTGGGCTAAATTTTTGAATAATGTGACAAAAAAGTAAGCACTTATAAATTGCTACTCTTCCCTACACCAGAACACACATATGCCACTCCATTTATAAGCATCAAAGCCTAATAACACACATTTATAGACTAATTGGAAACCTGAGTCTAATGACCATTCACCAAGCCCACATCTTGGCCCTTTCATTCAATGCCTAGACATGATTCTATTTTTCTGTGACTCTCTACAAATGGACCTTCTGGATTATTCTTAAGAAAGGTAAGTATGCCTCTAAGGTGTACATACCTATAATCATTGAGAGAGAGAGAGAGAGAGAGAGAGAGAGAAAAGGGATGGTCCCCTCCTTACCTGCAAGGCAAAAAATCAAAATACAAAAGCTGTAATGCAAAAAACCCCAATGCAAAATCTCCTACCTTATATGAATGCCACAAATACTCAAGAGTAGACGATTATAATTCAGGGAAGTTCCTCATAACTCCTTTAAAAGTGGTGAGTGCTTCCTTTCCTAACCCTTTAATAAGTCCCTAGGAATTGTATCATGGTATCTCGTAAAGACTAATCAGCCTCTCTGCCAATGAAAGGCTGCTATTCTCTGCCTTTTCTCAAGGAACTGGCAGCTTTTGCTCTCTTCCTGCCTGAGGACCAGAAGCTGACCTCTGGAGTCTCCAGTAGGTGATAATTACCACCAAACTGATTAGTTCAACAAAGGAGCCCTAATATTTGCATAAAAGGTTTCTTGGGAGTTTTGGGTCATTCCTAGGAAAAGTCATTGCTACGGATTACAAAAGAATCCTTCGCTAAGTCAGAAGTTACCCAATTATCCCAGCCCTCTGGCATCTGGACCACTTTGAGAGACAGGCTGGAATAGAAAGGGAACGTCCTCTCAGGTCAAAACTGCCTAAGAATTTAAGCTAAATTCAATATAGTAGGGGCTTTCAATAAACATAAGTAGTGAAGGATGCTTGGACACTGGGCAATATCCAATTCCATTTTACAGATGAGGAAGCCAAAGTACAGAAAAGGGAACTGATAAATGCTAAACAACAGTTACTGTTTATCAAGCATTCACTATTGTCTACAGATTGTGCTAAATTATTTAACTGAATGATTTCATGTAATGTTTTCAATAACCCTATGAGGTGCATTCTAGTAGTACCTCCATTTTTTATGAGGAAAGTAAGGTTGTGAGAAGCAGAATGAGTACCCCAAATTACCTGGCTGGCAAACAGGAGCATGAGATTTGTGTGAACTCCAAAGCTTGAGCTCTACACCTTTATAGACATTGCCTCTTATACCCCAGGTCACACAACAGAAATGGCAGGGACAGTATTGGGAGTCTGGGATTCCCAGTCTAATGCTTTTGTGCCACCATGTCCTAATAGTAAACACGAATAAAATCAGAAGACTAGACCTTCACCAGTTACAGTCCAGAGACCTGATTTAGTCCCAGTTAAAAAGTCTGGGTAAATAAACACTGTCTGGAGGATGTGCTCTGCTCTAAAGTTATTATTATTAAAGTTTATTATTATTTATTGCCATGGGATCTGGTCTGGGATGGGAGGGTTCACTGTGTTTGTGAGACTAGACTTCCTGTGATAAGAAAAGAGAGTATGTTTCAGAGTACATCTGCCAATGGAGTAAGACAAGATGCTGCTCTAATTTCCCTTGGTCTGACTTGATATTAAACTTCTATAATTTTCTGTGTGGAGCAAATGTGATAGAAATTTGTCAGGGCGAGACGCCTGGGTGGCTCAGTTGGTTAAGCAGCTGCCTTCGGCTCAGGACATGATCCCAGTGTCCTGGGATCGAGTCCCACATCGGGCTCCTTGCTTGGCAGGGAGCCTGCTTCTCCCTCTGCCTCTGCCTCTGCCTGCCATTCTGTCTGCCTATGCTCGCTCTCTCCCTCTCTCTCTGATAAATAAATAAAACCTTAAAAAAAAAAAAAGAAATTTGTCAGGGCACACAAGACAATACTTCTGATTTGTCTAAAATTGCATTTCAGGGGCGCCTGGGTGGCTCAGTGGTTTAAGCCTCTGCCTTCAGCTCAGGTCATGATCTCAGGGTCCTGGGATCGAGCCCCACATCAGGCTCTCTGCTCAGAGGGAGCCTGCTCCCTGCCCCCCACCTTCCTCTCTGCCTACTTGCCATCTCTCAGTCAAATAAATAAATAATCTTTATAAAATTGCATTTCATCCAGCAAGCATTTTTTTTTTTTCAATCTACATGCTATCTCTCACCCTGGAACCAAGGGATGTTAAGGTTTGGCTGATTTTGCAGATATGCTTTGTAATGCACACATTGTAAAATTTTACATGTGTTCTTTTTAAAGCTTGGATTCTGTATATGATAAATCCCTTGGGAATGAATTCTAGAAATTCTCATTGTTAAAAAACCACTCCCTTGACAAAGCTTATTACTATGGGTCACATATAAGAGCATCATACTCATCCCTGGTGCTGTGTGCCAGCTAAACTCACCTCCTCCATCTATTCTGCCAAGCCATCTCTTCTTGGTTCTAACCCTACTTGTTTTAAGAAACCACTTCTGACAGAACCGGTTTATTATTAAAAAATGCTTTGTGCTTGCTTGGTGCTTTGGTCTCTGCAAAGTACATTTATATATACTGAGTCACAAGAACCTGCTATGGTAAGCAGAAAACATGTCATTATCCCTAAATGAATAAAGGAGCAGAGGTTCGGGAAGTTCAAATGATTTACACAAGATCCCACGCCATTGACTAATGAACCTAGATGTTCTGACTCCATTTTTTATTTCAGCTTTTGCTTTAGTCTTTATTTTTTTAGAGCGGTATTAGGTTCACAGCAAAACTGAGTGGAAAGTACAGAGAGTTCTCATATACTCCCTGCAAGTTTTTTTTCCCCATTAAAATATACTGCCTGCTCCACATCACTTGAAGTCTTTTTAAACTTGAAAAACTAATTCTACGTTTACCTGTAAGAATAAATTGGTAAAATTGTTTAAGCTGCTTTTGATGTAGAAAGAATCTGCACAAAACAAACACTCAATAAATGTTAGCTATTATTATTAGCACTCAATAAATACCAGCTATTATTATTATTGGCGTGGGAGAAATCAAGCTAGAAACTTCATACCACACACACAAAAATTTCCAACTAAATGGATAAAAAAGAAATTAAAACATACAGTAGGTTTATCCAATTTTAGCATGAGGAAAGATTTTTCCAGTAATAAAAACAAGGGTGAGAAATCTTAAAACAAAGCATTGATTATTGTACAATAATAAAAGTTAGTTTAAATACTAAGCATAGGTGGGATTTTTTTTGTCTATTTTTTTTGTTGGCTTGTTTTTTGAGGGAGAGAGAGAGAGCACAGGAGTGGGGAGAGGTAGAAGGCCAGAGACGATCTTAATTAAGCAAGCTCCACACCCAGTGAGGAGCTCGCTGAAATCAAGAGACAGACGTTCAACCAACTGAGCCAGCCAGATGCCCTTAAGCATAGGTGCTTTACAATAATAATTGTAATATGATGTTTAAGTTTAGATACTAAATTTACCAATATACTAAATTTACTAATTTGAATTTTAAAATTCCTGGTGAGTCAACCAATAAAGAGTGATTTCTAGTGAAATTATGCTTAAAATTTAAAATAATTATTTAAATTTAATTAAATTAATTTAATAATTTAATTTAAATAAATTTTATTTTATTTTATTTTAATTAAAATTAAAATTAAATAATTATTTTAAATTTTTTTAAATTTCAAAAAAATAAGAAAATAAAAAATAAAAAATTACACTAGAGGGGCACCTAGGTGGCTTGGTTGGTTAACCATCTGCCTTTGGCTTGAGTCATGTTCCCCAGGGTTCTGGGATCAAGACCCCACATCAGCTCCCTAATCAGTGGAGAGCCTGCTTCTCCCTCTCCCTATGCTATTCCCCCTTGCTTGTCCTCTCCTTCTCTCTCACTACCCCCCCAAATAAATTAATAAAATCTTTAAAAAATTTTCACTAGAAATTATTCTTCATTGATTAAATCACCAGTAATTTTCAGCACAAGATCTAAAATCTTAACCAAGTCTGGGCTCTGGGCCTGCTCTACCTTTTCCAGTCCTTAAAGGGCCTTAAAGAGAGAGACACCATTAAAGACACAGAATCAGATGATTGTAGACCCTTTTATTCCAGTCCTTACACACGCTGCTCAATTCTTGTCCAGAGCGGTAAAGGCCAGGATTTTAGAAAAATCTAATAAAGAATTTCACATTACATTATAAGATCTCTCTTAACAATTTAGATTTATCAACAGTATTAAAATTTGTTTGCTTCTGATCTAAAAATTTCTCATTTTCCAATTACTTTTTTTGTATGTAATTTTATTTTGTTTTATTTTATGTATGTTTTAAAGTTTATTATTATTATCATTTTAAATAATCTCTCTATCCAACAAGGGGCTCGAACCAATGACCCCGAGATTAAGAGTCACACAATCTTCTGACTGAGCCAGGCAGGTGTCTCTGTGTGTATGTAATTTTAAATACTTTTTTTTTTTTTTGTAATTTTAAATACTTTTAAAAAAGATTTTATTTATTTATAAGAGTGAGAGAACACGAGCAAGAGAAGGAGAAGAGGGAGACAGAGAAGCAGATTCCCCACTAAGCAGGGAGCCTGACACGGGGCTCCATCCTAGGACCCCGGGATCATGACCTGAGCTGAAAGTAGACACTTAACCACTTAACCGACTGAGCCACTCAGGCGCCCCTTAAATAAGTATTTTAAATACTAAGCATCTATCACATTTGAAAGGCACTCCACAGAGCATTAAGTGGTTATTTTCACACTGAAGGCCAGGTGGAAAACGAGTGAAAACAAAGCATGAGGGAAAGTGGGTGCACTTCGGAGTCGGAGCTGGGTTTTACTCCTGGCTCTGCCTTTTTCTAGCTGTGTAAGTTGCAACAAATTGCCACACTTCAAGGCACATTAATTTCCTTATCTGTAAAATGGAGATGATAATTGCCTTTCTCTCATGGGGTTGTTCTGAGCAGTATAGATAAACGTAGAGCATCAGCTCCACTGTCTGGCCATAGAGCAGGAATTTTGTCAATGCTTGCTCTGGTTCTTATCACTTCCTAATTGTTTGATTTGTCCTCTGTTGATTAACTTGCCAAGTTAACTTGCCAAGATGGTTAGTTTCCCCTTTAAGGTGACAAGTTTCTTGGACATAGGGACCCATTTCCTATTTCCTTAGAAAGTGATTTCCCTACAGCTGGTACTCCTTTCCTTGACTTATCTCCTCTCTCTCTTCTGCACTGTTTTCACACAGGATCCTGTACTGGTCACCTGACAAGGTGAGTGACTGATAAAGTTGTGTACTACCAAGTAACTTATATCTATGAGTTACTAGGAAAACAAGGGTTTGTGTGTGCATGTGTGTATTTTTTTTTTTCCGTATTACAGATACAAGGCAAAGTGATAGAGTGACTTGCCCAGGGTCCCACAGGCTCTGCATCTCTTCTTGCCTATCTACCCATTATGTGCCTCATAAAAGTATGATTCTAAAGACTGCAGGGGTGCCTGGGTGGCTCAGTTGGTTAAGCATCCAACTCTTGGTTTCTGTTCAGGTTGTGAGATCCAGCCCTGCGTGGGCTCTGGGCTCATCAGGGAGTCTGCTTAGAAATCTCTCCCTCCCTCTATCCCAACCCCTGGGTGTGTGTGTGTGCTCTCTCTTGTTCTAGCTCTAAAATAAACATATAAATTCTTAAAAAATAAAGATTGCAGAAGGCTCCTTACATTTGAATGGTGGCTTCTTGTAGTCTCTTCACAGCAGTACTGAGGATTGTCTTCCATTTCAGAATTTCCAATTTTGAATCAGGATATTGAAAGATCCAACCTTAAAACAACAATGCACATATTAACTCAAGGGGATATTTAAAAATTTACCCAAACTCAGTACTCACTATATAAATCCTGCTCAGCCATCAGTCTATCTAGGCCTACTTGAAAAAGGAACCAAAATCCAGGGGTACCTGGATGGCTCAGTTGGGTGAGCGACCGGCTCTTGTTTTCAGCTTAGGTCAAGATCTCAGGGTCGTGGGACCAAGCTCCAGGGTCCAGCTCCACACTCAGCAGGGAGTCTGCTTGAGAGTCTCCCTCTCCCCCTCCCCACCCTTGTGCTCTTGAGTGCAGGCACTCTCTCTCTCAAATAAATAAAACCTTAAAAAAAAAAAAAGAACTCAAATCCATTTATATTAAAGTATAAATAATCAGCTTAAGAATTACTTCTCTTTTAGGAGATTTGCACTAACATGGCTTCAAAACTATAACCCCCAGGAATTAAATCCCTATGATGACTTCTGAAGTGTTTAAATCCCTACACGCCCTGTGGACCTACAGATCAGAATCTTCAGCATCCCCCAGACTCGAGATCCCATTTCTCAAGAGGGAGCATTTTATTGGTAGTCAGCACACTTGGGATCTATTCCTGAGTCTCTTTCATGGACACTGGAGGAAAAGAAGCACTTTCTTTCTAGGCATGGGGCATGTGAATTTAGGGCTGGCGGTGACTATCTCTTTCACTGGGTGAACCAAGCCTAACTGTAGAATTCAGCCAAGCAGAGATGGACAGGAAAGCGCCTCTGCAAGCGCTGAGTCCCACATCCTGCCTTGGACCTTTGCTCCTGCAGTTCTTCCTTTAATTTTTTGAGCTGCCCCCAGTATACTAGCAAAGAATTTTCCTGTTGCTTAAGCCAGTGTGAGTTGGGCTCTTATCATCTACAGCTTAAAGATATCTGGCTAACATAACCACATTCAGGTTCATCATCACTGGACCATGAGAATCATGCTAACTCTAGATGAGAAGGATTGAACAAACTCCATCCCAGTTTCCTTAGGGTTCAATAACGTAATTCCAGCTTCTTGCTTTGGGAGTCCAATACTGCCCCTTAATGCTTAAGGCCTTGCATCTTACTCACAGACTATTTGCTTGCCATTCAATTGCCTCCCGAGGGATTTCCCGTTACTGACTTTATCCACCTATTTGGATTCCTTGACATTTTCATGCTGAACGCTCAGATAGCTTATGATTTATTTCATTCCTATTTGCTGTTTTGCCATACTTACTGGGCTTGTTCTTAGCATATGCATATTTCCTCAATATCTATCCCACTCCAGTTAGTCACAGTCATAAATTTTGATTGCTTAATACATCAGATTCAGAAACATATGTAGGGTATTGGGAGGTGTGGGAAGGACAACTGATTCCTAAAATCACATTCTCTAAAAGCAAAAACTTTCAAAGTTCTTAGGTTATGAAGAAAGTTCTTGGGTTATGATAAAAAGGTTACGAAAAGAAAATCTATGGGACCCACGGCAGCCAGCCCCAACTCCTACTCACTCCCTGAGCCACATGAAGTTGGCTATATTATATCTGTATTTCAAGGAATGACAAGGCTCCCCTTCCCAATAATCTATATCCAATCCCTTTTACAACATCATTCAGGGATAGACTGTATTCTTTCTAGATTTGTGTACTCATAATCTTCCTTGAGAAATCTCCTTTTTAACACTTAAACAATTTAAAAACCAAAGAAGCTTTGGGGCACCTGTGTGGCTCAGTCCTTAAATGTCTGCCTTCAGCTCAGGTCATGATCTCAGGGTCCTGGGATCAAGTAAGTCCTGCATTGGGCTCCCTACTCAGTGGTGAGCCTGCTTCTCTCTCTCCCACTCTCCCTGCTTGTGTTCTCTCTCTCACTGTGTCTCTCTCTGTCAAAAAAATAAATAAAATCTTTTAGGAAGAAAGAAAGAAAGAAAGGAAGGAAGGAAGGAAGGAAGGAAGAAAGAAAGAAAGGAAAAGAAAGAAAAAAAAAAGAAAGAAAACAAACAGAAGCTTTGGTTTCTAGTCCAGGTTGGTATGTTTTTATGATGGAAGGCCCTGGGTGAACAGGCAAGTCATTATTACCGATGTTGGTTTCTCAGAACCAAGAAGAAAAAAACTCCCAGGGCACCAGAGTGGAGAAATCATGAAACACTGGTTTAGAGGGGGTGCATTTGGAAACTTTGACTAGGAATCCATGAACTTAAAAGCCTGGCTTTGACTGAGATTGTACTAAGAGGATAACTAGGAGAAAGTTTCCAAATTCAGGGAAGGTAAGTGATTCTCACTCTGGCTGCTCATCAGAGTTGACCCTAATTTGGATGGGTAAAGGGATCTTACCATTTTCTAAACAGATCTTGGATAACAGTGAGAAGTGGATGACAACAGGTAAATTGTTATCCTGGGGTATGTGGGCATTTTGGTTTTGGTCGACAAGAGCTAGGAAAAAAGGAAGGAGAAGGAAGATGAGGGGGGAGAGGGGAAAGAGAAGACAAAGTGAGTATTTTGCTAGATCATCATCAACACAAAAATCAGTTGTCAACATTTTAATATTATTACCAGGGCATTGGCAAAATTTTTTCTAAGAACCCATAGTGACCCATGAAATATTTCCATTTGCTCTGGAAATGAAACAGCTTTTTTTTTTTAATTTTTAAATTTTTTTATGAAACAGCTTTTTAACTTGAAAACTCCTCTATATAATTTCTTGATTTACTAAAAGATTGTATTATTGCTTTTGTTCTAAGAATAACCATGACTAATATTTATTGAGTACTTACTATATGCCAGCCACTATGCTAAGCACATTACATGCATTATATAATTTATTTCTCTCAACAAAGTTCCACCATTAATCTTCTCATTTTACAGATGAGGATTTCAAGTAAGTCTAGAATAAGACCTAGAAAATTTTCTAGGACTTGTTCTGACAAGTTCCTAGTGATGTTGATGCACTGGTTCAGAGACCACACTTTGAGAACCACTACCACAGAGCCTTTCAATCTCTTAATGAACAGCAATCACTTGTCCTTAAAAAGTAAAAATTGTATTGCTAGAATTATCTTGTTAAAGCAAATGTACTGGGCTTCATGAACCATCAGGAGCCTATAATAATACCTATATACTGAAGGGTTACTCTGAGGATCATATGAAAGAATGGAGATGATGATGATGATGATGATGATGATGATGATGATAATAAAAACAAAAACAACAAGCACATAAGTAGAGTCTACCACTGGGTGATGAATGGAAGTGTTGAATCACTCACTATACTGTATGCCTGAAACTAACATGACACTGTCCCTTAATTGGAATTTAAATAAAAATTTTAAACAAAAAGTAGTGTCTACTATACTTCGATACTTTTCCAAGTGCTTTAGTGTTAACTTATTTAATATTCAGAACCACCCTGGAAGGAGGTACAATTTGCAGTACCATGTCACAAATAACGAAACTGAGGCAAAGAGGGGTTATGAAATATGTTCAAAATATGTAAGTAGTAAGTTTAATAGCCAGGATTTTGACCCAGGAATCCTAAGAGCAAAGGCTTAGTCACTCCAGTAGATTACTTCTCTATCTCAGAGGGGTCTTGTAGAGATAGCTACCACTACTATTTATTCTCATTGTCAAAATCTTTATCACTATTATAACAGCAGAATGAGAGTTAGGGATAAAGTAGCAGAAAGGACACTATACTGAGAGTTAAAAGACCAGGATTGGGGTCATAGCTCTATCAGAAACTGTGACTTTAGGTAAGTTACTTGATGCTTTAGCATCTCAGTTTTCTCCATAGTGAAACAGAATCCTATTAGCTACCCCACAGGGATATCTGGACAACGAAATTAGATAATGGCTAGAAAGATCCCTATGATCTGTAAAATATTATAAATGAATATGAATTTAATATTTAAAATATCATTCTTTTGCTACATTGAATTCTGCTTGTATATATTCAACACAATAGGAGTGAAAGTGAGAAATCATAAAGTCCTGAATATAAAGCTACATTCTGGGGATAAAAGTGGGATCTACCAGTACTCTCCGCAATGTAGTGCTAGTAAGCTCTGCTGTGGTTCCTCATCCTTTTTTTTTTTTTTTTTTTTTTTTTAATACAGTTCATAACCTATTTCAGTGGGCTTTTCTTTCTTTTTTTTTTTTAAGATTTTATTTATTTATTTGACAGAGAGAGATCACAAGTAGGCAGAGAGGCAGGCAGAGAGAGAGAGAGATGGGGAAGCAGGCTCCCTGCTGAGCAGAGAGCCCGATGTGGGACTCGATCCCAGGACCCCGAGATCATGACCTGAGCCGAAGGCAGCGGCTTAACCTACTGAGCCACCCAGGCGCCCCCCTCATCCTTTTTTAATCATGTGTCTGTGCCAGTCACCCATATTTCCCTATCAAGTTTTTTGAAATTATTATCAGCAAAAATTTCAGATCCTTAAGGCTTTATTATTATTCTTAACAGTCTCGCCTTTGGTACTTGCAAATGTTCCCTCCCCCACTATCTTTTTTTATTGTTGTTGTTATTGTGGATATGTAACACAAAATTTACTATTTAACCATTAAAATATTTTTACTGTGGTTAAATTTGCAAAACATGAAATTTACCATTTTAACCACTTTTAAGTGTATGGTTTTGTAGCATCAGTGAAACTCTGTACCCATTTAGCAATAACTCCTTATCCTTCCCTCCCCACAGCCCCATAGAGACATTCTACTTTTTTTTTTTAAGATTTTATTTATTTATTTGACAGAGAGAAATCACAAGTAGATGGAGAGGCAGGCAGAGAGAGAGGGAAGCAGGCTCCCTGCTGAGCAGAGAGCCCGATGCGGGACTCGATCCCAGGACCCTGAGATCATGACCTGAGTCGAAGGCAGCAGCTTAACCCACTGAGCCACCCAGGCGCCCGACATTCTACTTTCTGTCTCTATGTATTTGATTACTTTAGGTACCTCATGTAAGTAGAGTCATACTTTATTTGTCCTTTTGTTTCTGGCTTATTTCACTTAGCATGATGTCTTCAAGTTTCATCCACATTACTACCTGTATCAGAATGTCATTCCTTTTTAAGGCTGAATAATATTCTATTGTATGTACAAAGCATAATCTGTTTATCCATGCACCTGTCAATGAACATTTGGGTTGTTTCCACCTTTTGGCTGTTGTGAATAATTGCTATTATTGTTGCTACGAGTATTGGTATACAAACATCTGTTTCAGTGCCTGCTTCCAATTGCCTCCAGTTGAAGGTAATTTCATCCAGCCCTCAAATAATTTTTAAGAAGTTTTTCAAATACAATGTCTGACACAAAATTAAAAATAATCATATTCATAGGGAGTCAAGAGAATGAGAATAAGCAGACACAAAAGGAAAACCTAGAAATAAATTCACATAAATAGGCCCACCTGATTTTTGAGAAAAATGTAAACAGGATAATGTCTTTGGAAAATAGTTGGAAAGTTTCACATAAAGGTAATCATGGGGGCACCCAGGTAGCTCAGTCGGTTACTATCTGCCTTCGGCTCTGGTCATGATCCCAGGGACCTGGAATCAAGCCCCACACTGGGCTCCCTGCTCAGTGGGGAGCCTTCTTCTCCCTTTTCCTTTGCCACTCCCCCTGAGTGTGCTCTCTGTCTGTGTCTCTCTGCGTCAAATGGATAAATAAAATCTTCTTAAAAAAATAAAAACAGGGGTCCTCAGTGGCTCAGTCATTAACCCCTGCTTATGTTCCCTCTCTTGCTATCTCTCTCTTGTCAAATAAATAAATAAAATCTTTTTAAAAATAAAAATAAAATAATAAAAATAAAAGCAAACACACAATTGCCACATAGCCCAGTAATTGAACTTTTGGCAATTTACCAAAGAAAAATCAAAATTTACGTTTACACAATTCCTATACATGAGTGTTTTAGCAGCTTTCATAATGGCCCCAAATTGGAAAAAACCCAAACTACCCACATGTCCATCAAAGACTGATTAAACAAATTGGTACATTCATACCATGGAATACTGCAGAGCAATAAAAAGGAACAAATTACTGATATATATGACCTGGGTGTATCTCCAGAACATTACCTGACTGAAAAAAGGCAATCACCAAATTTATACATCGTATGATTCCACTTATATAATATTCTTGAAATGACAAAAATATAGAAATGCAAAACACATAGGTTAAAAGAGGGAGTGGAGAAAGAGGGAAGTGGGTATGGCTTCAGGACATGAATGATCCCTACCTTGACAGGAAAGTTTTGAATCTTAACTGTAACTGTATCGATGTCAATATCCAGGTTGTGATACTGAACTAGAGTTTTACAAGATGTTGCCTTACGGAGAACATGGATAAAGCGGATATGGGATCTCTCTTTATGTGGGTCTATAATCATCTTAAAATAAAATGTTAATTTAATGGGGTGCCTGGGTGGCACAGTGCATTAGGCATCTGACCCTTGGTTTTGGCTCAGGTTGTGATCTCAGAGTTGTGATTTTGGGGTTGTAAGATGTAAGAGTTCTGCATTGGGCTCCGTGCTGAGCACCGAGTCTTCTTGGGTTTCTCTCTTCCTCTCCCTTTGCTCCTCCCCCTCTACCCCCTCAAAAAAAAAGAAAAAAGACCCTTAAAAAAAGTTAATTAAAAAAATCATGTAGGGACGCCTTGGTGGCTCAGTTGGTTAAGCAGCTGCCTTTGGCTCAGGTCGTGATCCCAGCATCCTGGGATCGAGTCCCACATTGGGCTCCTTGCTAAGCGGGGAGCTTGCTTCTCCCTCTGCCTCTGCCTGCCATTCTGTCTGCCTGTGCTTGCTCTCTCCTCCCCCCTCTCTGATAAATAAATAAAATCTTTAAAAAAAATCATGTATGTGGCTAGCATCATATTTCTGTTAGACCCTGTACAGTAAAAGAATTTGTAGGATCCCTTGAGGCAGAGAGTTCATGTCACATGAAGTATAATAGATGCTTTCAATGAAAGCACTATAAATTTTTATATCTTTCTCCTGACACGAATACTTACTAAATTTACTTCACTAATACTTCACTAATACTTACTAAAATTCTTAACATAAACCAAATATCACTAATATAATGTTTTGTCAATTTCTCACTCAGTGCTATTTTTATTCTTTTTCTTTTAAACTTGGAGGATTAATTTATAAAACTAACAACTTCTACGTACCAGATGAAACATCATGGTCTTTTTTTGCTTTCACAAGATGCTTTTCCTTATGATATTCCTCTCTCGAAAAGCTGCTGATTTGGGTCCCGGCACTGGGATCTCTTTGCAAGGCAGTGTTTTTCTTCAAGCCTGAACTTTTGGATGCACACTTAGAAGCACCTTCAATAAGATCATGCCAACTGTAATTCACAAGATTTACAATTCCCTCAGGGTAAATAATGTGATACTCAGCATACTTCTGCAGGACCTCCCCAAGTTCATGCAGTATTTCAGAAGCAATGAGTTTATATTCCTCAAATAGATCCTTTTGCAGGTGTGTCTTGGATAACGGGGGAGAAAACTGGGCAACAGTAGGAGTTGTTGAGATGTCAAATGAGTAGAACGCATCTTGCTTCTCAGCTTCAGCTACCGTAGTTAGTCTTGCTTCCTTTAGTTCTTTAGAAAGTATACTCTCTGTATGGCTGTTAAAAAACATGTATGAGCCGTAAAGGTATTTTATCTTCTTTAACCTGGTAGTTCAACTTCTAGAAATCCATCTTAAAATGTATATACCTTAAAAGGTGTATAATATCTGAGAATAAAATTGCTAACTATAACACTTTTTTGAAATTAGAAAAAATTGAAAGAAATCTAATGACTCATAAGTACATAGCTAAATAAATAATATCATACTCATACAATGAGCAGCATGAAAAATTGCTTGCAAAATTGTTCTTAATAATTTGGGAAAATGCTTATGTTATAATATATAAAGATTATACACAATTGTATATGTGGGGTGTCTTCAAATGTATAATATACATGTATCATACGTGGGGTGTCTTCAAATGTATAATATACATATATCATATATCTGGTAGTACAGAGACTAAACAAATATCCTCCAAAAGTAAATTATCAGATTGTGGAGGTCATTAATTATTGTCTTTTTTAGTACTTTTCTTTCTTTCTTCCATTCTTTCCCCTTTCTTTCTTTTTTTCTCTTTCTTTCTTTCATCAGTTCCACGCGTACTTGAACTCACGACCCCAAGAGACTCACATGCAAGAGGCAGCATGCACTACCTTTGAGCCAGCGAGGCACTGTTCTAACTTTTCTTCAATGAATATTTATTATGTTTATACACAGAGGATAAAAACATACGTGTGTGTTGCTTATTCATCACTATTATAAGACAAGACAGAGGCCATTTCTTCCAGAAAGCCTTCCCTGAATTTCTCAGGTTAGTCTACAAACATGTGCTGTGTTCCCTTAGCCTATCTTACATATCCCATCAGATGTAACTATATTATACTGAAACTCCAAAGCAGCAACAGAAATGGATCCACAAAGGGACTAGGTGTGTCAGATAATGGAATTTTCAACCATTGTTTATGAAACAACTATGTATAACATGTTTAAAACTTAAAAGTGTTCTTCCCCTTTTGGTAGTAGCATCTAGGTAATTTAAAGTAACCTTCTCTTGGAGACAACTAGAAAAGCTTCATAAAATTTTTAAAAAGTTCTTAAAGGCTACAGACAGCTAACAAGAGTGATAGTCATCACTCAGCTATTACTATCAATATCTGGAAGATGGAATACATCTGGAATACAATATCTGGAAGATGGAATATATAAGATAAACCCCATATTTTCCCTCCTTGTGGAAGGTCAGGAGTGGCGAAGGAAAACTTACTAATTCTAGAGGAGGCATCTGAGAGACTTAAACAGTGGTCAGGGCTTTTGATAGCTTTGTAGTAGCTAAGAGTTCAAAATTTGAGACTAGGGCCCTCCATGGCCAGGTTGCTGGTTGAGACCCAAACGCTGTGTACTAGAGGTAAGGATTATCCAGAAGTACACCTAGACCAGCTCATTACAACACAGTTTCAAATTATCTCACTTCTTGACATTGAATTAAGGCCACCTCAAAGTGTTCTAATCATAAGCCTCTGACAGAAACAAATGTAAATCTCCTCCAGTGGAAGCTAACTTCATCCTAGCCCTCAAATTATTTTTAAAAAATAATTTTCAAATACAATATGTGACACAAAGTGTTTAAAAAAAAAAAGATTGACAAGGAGTCAGGAGAACATGAATGAGAGCCAGCAGGAACAGCAATTAATAAAATAGAACCATAGGGAGATACAGAGTTTAAATAACTCTGTTTACTATGACCAACTTCTGCAAAAAACTGAAAACTACATGCATATACCCACATACATGCACACATATAAATAGTGCATATCTGAAAAAGAATCATATAGAAACTATAAAGCTGAAAAATACAATAACCCAAATTAAGAACTCTGTAGATGGGTTTAACAGCATATTAGACACAAAGCTGAAGGGAAAATTAGTTACAAGAAAGACAAGTCAGAAGAAAATCTTCATAATGAAGTATGGAAAGATAAAATTGAGCAGAACTAAGATTATAAAATACCTACTTATTTAGAGTCATCAAAATTTACTATTAATTTAAAAAATAAAAGGAGATGGGGTGCGTGGGTGGCTCAGCTGGTTGAGTGCTGACTCTTGATTTCAGCTCAGGTCATGATCTCGGTGTCATGTCACGGAACTGAGCCCCATATCGGACTCTGCACTCAGCAGGGAGTCTGCTTGGGGTTCCCTCTCTCCCTCACTCTCTGCTCCTCCCACTACTTGGACTCTCTCTCAAATCAATATATCTTTAAAAAAAAAAAAAAGATAACATGGAGGAGGATCCTTTTGGCTAATTAAAACATGTATTATTTGACCTACACCATGAATTTATATACATACACACACACATACATACACATACATAGATGTTGAATATATATGTACGTATATATATAATTTTACATACTTACAGGTTTTTAAAAGACAGAAATCTTCTTTTAATAATCTTCATTAACGATTATAATAATGACACTATAAATGTGTTTATCACTTTATAGTTAAAGTAGTTTCTCATATATCATTTTATTCAACTCTCAAAATAAGTCTATTATATAGGTATTACATTATTTCTGTTGCATAGTATTTTATGTATACAAATGTAAAATTATTAACTATTTATTAAATACTAACTTATTGATTTAAAAATTTCAATTACAGGTGGTTGATATTGGACTAGGTATTTCAACAACAGGGAGGTACATTTTTTTTAAAAAAAGATTTTATTTATTTATTTGACAGAGAGATAGAAAGCACAAGTAGGCAGAGCAGCAGGCAGAGGAAGAGAGAAAAGCATACTTCACAACAAGTAGGGAGCCCAAAGTGGGACTCAATCCCAGGACACTGAGATCATGACTTGAGTCGAAGGCAGACACTTAACCGACTGAGACACCCAGCCACCCTGGGAGGTAAATCTTTTATCTCTCTAATTACTGAAGAGGAAATGTATTCAAGGATAAGGACTTTTCAATGAAACTAAATTTAAAAAAATATTTAATATCTTAGGGAGGAGCACTCATCTGGGCCTCTTCAATTTCTTTTGTATATTCTGGAGTATTAAATATAAAAAAATGGACTGGGGTTGTCAAATGAACCCAGGAAAATGCCAGCCTAAGCAATATTTCTTGTGACAGTGAACAACTTTCTGAAAATCCTGTGAATTAGGTAGCTCAAGGCCAGAATTCAGCAGCGAATAGCCATGGCACAGGATGGGGCAGGATTCAGAGATTTATTTTCTTTGGCTTGTCTGGTGAAGTGTGCATGTGATTTTAAAAATTGGATTAGTTGCCAGTATCTGAGGACCAGAGGTACTCTATGAAAATCCACATTCCAAATTTCTCTTAAAAATGGAAAGAACAGGAGTTTCGATAGGGGGAAGAGTCAAGATGGCAGAGAAGTAGCAGGCTGAGACAACATCAGGTAGCAGGAGACCAGCTAGATAGCTTATCAAACCATTCCGAACACCTACAAATCCAACAGGAGATCGAAGAGAAGAAGAGCAGCAATGCTAGAAACAGAAAATGGACCACTTTCTGAAAGGTAGGGTGAATCCAAAGAGAGGGGAAGATAGACCGCAGCGGGGCGGGGCGGGGGGGGGGCAGCTCCCGGCAAGTGGCAGAGCAACGGAGCACAAAATCAGAACTTTTAAAAGTCTGTTCCACTGAGGGACATCGCTCCAAATGTTAAGCCGGGGTGAAGCCCACACGGGGACAGCATGGCCTCAGGTCCCACGGGGTCACAGAAGGATTGGGGCTGACTGTCGCAGAGGTCACAGGAATTAGGGGAAGCTGGCTACAGAGACAGAGCTGAGGAGTGAGCTCTCAACTTGGGGTTACCTTAAATTGTGGTCTGTGGCACAGAGCACTGCTCTGTGAGGAGAGACCCCACAAGATCTGGGGAGACCCTCCTGGAAGAGCTCAGGGATCTGCGGGGTTCAGAGACTCCAGGTGGGGCTGTGTGCCAGAGATAGAGAAGCTTGGTCACAGGCTGGGTGACCTTGCAGCATGGCTGGAGGCCAGGGAGACGGGAGTGAGTGAGCCCTTTTCTCCAGGGGTGTACTGAGGAGTGGGCCCCCAAGCTCTTGGTTCCTCCAGGCCAGAGACTGAGAGGCTGCCATTTTCATTCCCGTCCTCTGGAACTCTAAGGAAAGCATTCAGGGAACAAAAGCTCCTGAAAGCAAACCAGAGCAGATTACTTAGCCTGACCCCTGGTAAGGGCGGTGCAATTCCGCCTCAGGCAAAGACACTTGAGAATTACTACAACAGGCCGCTCCCCCAGAAGATCAACAAAAAATCCAGCCAAGACCAAGTTCACTTACTGAGGAGAACAGCAGAATTCCAGAGGAGGAGAAAGCAAAGCATGGAATTTATGGCTTTCTCCCCATTATTATTTAGTCTTGCAAAGTTAATTATTATTAATTTTACATTTTTCTTCTGCTAATTTATTTTTAACTTTTACCCTTTTCTCTTTTAAGGTTTTTAAACTAGTTTATCTTAACAATGCCTTTCATTAAAAAAAATCATTTTTGAACCTTCATTATTATAGCCATATTTTATCCTTCATTGTATCTAACTTTATTTGTTGTATACACATAGGGTTTTTTCTTCTAAAAAAATTTGGGGTACAACTTCTTCAAATAGATCAAAATACACCTTAAACCTAGCACAGGGCTTTGTTCTAGTCTCCAGCCTGAGCAAATTATCTCCACTTTCATTTTCTTTATTCTCCCAAACAACTTATCTTCTTAACTCCTTCTTTAGAAATTTAAAAAAAAATTGCTTTTCATCTTTATAGTCACATTCCATCCCTTCATTGTGTTTGCCCTTATATATGTTTTTCATTCTTTAAAATTTGGGGAGGTAGTTTCTTCTAAGAGACCAAAATACTCCCAAAATTAAGTGGGTGAGCCTGTTCTATTCACCAGTCTAATATATATATTTTTTCTTTATTTTTTTCTTTTTTTAATTTTTTTTTCCTGAACTTCTTTTTACCCCCTTTCTTCCCCCCACAATTTGGGGTCTCTTCTGATTTGGTTAAAGCACATTTTCCTGAGGTCTTTGCTACCCTTTTTATATTTTATTCTCTCCTTCATATATTCTTATCTGGATAACATGACAAGGTGGAAAAAAGAGAAAAAAAGAACAAAAGGCAGTACCGAAGGCTAGGGACCTAATCAATATGGACATTGGTAATATGTCAGATCAAGAGTTCAGAATGACGCTTCTCAAGGTGCTACCCAGGCTCAAAAAGACATGGAAGATATTAGAGAAACCCTGTCTGGAGAAATAAAAGCCCTTTCAGGAGAAATAAAAGAACTAAAATCTAACCAAGTTGAAATAAAAAAAATCTATTAATGAGGTGCATTCAAAAATGGAGGCTCTTACTGCTAGATTAAATGAGACAGAAGAGAGAATTAGTGATATAGAAGACCAAATGATAGAGAATGAAGAAGCTGAGCAAAAGAGAGACAAACAACTACTGGACCACGAGGGGAGAATTCGAGAGATAAGTGATACCATGAGATGAAACATTAGAATAATTGGGATTCCAGAAGAAGAAGAGAGGGGAGTAGAAGGTATATTGGAGAGAATTATTGTAAAGAATTTCCCTAATATGGCAAAGGGAACAAGCATCAAAATCCAGGAGGCACAGAGAACCCCCGTCAAAATCAATAAGAATAGATCCACACCCCCTCATCTAATAGTAAAATTTACAAGTCTTACCAACAAAGAGAAAATCCTGAAAGCAGCCTGGGAGAAGAAGTGTCTGTAACATACAATGGTAAAAATATTAGATTGGCAGCAGACTTATGCACAGAGACCTGGCAGGCCAGAAAGAACTGGCATGATATATTCAGAGCACTAAACGAGAAAAACATGCAGCCAAGGATACTATATCCAGCTAGGCTACCACTGAAAATAGAAGGAGAGATACAAAGCTTCCAGGAGAAGCAAAAACACAAAGAATTTGTAAACACCAAACCAGCTCTACAGGAAATATTTAAAGGGGTCCTCTAAGCAAAGAGAGAGCCTAAAAGTAGTAGTTTAGAAAGGAACAGAGACAATATGCAGTAACAGTCATCTTACAGGCAATACAATTGCACTAGATTCATATCTCTCAATAGTTACCCTGAATGTAAATGGGCTAAATCCCCCAATCAAAAGACAAGGGGTATCAGAATGGATAAAAAAACAAAACCCATCAATATGCTGTCTACAGGGGCACCTGGGTGGCTCAGTGGTTAAAGCTTCTGCCTTTGGCTCAGGTCATGATCCCAGGGTCCTGGGATTGAGCCCCGAATTGGGGATGTCTGCTCAGCAGGAAGACTGCTGAGAACTTTCTCTCTGCCTGCCTCTCTGCCTACTTGTGATCTCTCTCTGTCAAATAAATAAATTAAAAAAAAATGCTGTCTACAAGAAACTCATTTTAGACCCAAAGACACTTCCAGATTTAAAGTGAGGGGCTGGAAGACAATTTACAGACTAATATCCTCGATGAACACAGATGTGAAAATTCTCACCGAAATACTAGCCAATAGGATCCAAAAGTACACTAAAAGGATTATTCACCACGACCAAGTGGGATTTATTCCAGGTCTGCAAGTTTGGTTCAACATCTGCAAATCAATCAATGTGATACAATACATTAATAAAAGAAAGAACAAGAACCATATGATACTCTCAAAAGATGCTGAAAAAGCTTTTGACAAAGTACAGCATCCCTTCCTGATCAAAACTCTTCAAAGTTTAGTGACAGAGGGCACATACCTCAATATCATCAAAGCCATCTATGAAAAACCCACCGCAAAAATCATCTCAATGGAGAAAAACGGAGGGCTTTTCTGCTAAGGTCAGGAACACCGCACCGATGTCCATTATCACCACTGCTATTCAACATAGTACTAGAAGTCCTAGCCTCGGGGTGCCTGGGTGGCTCAGTGTGTTAAAACCTCTGCCTTCGGCTCAGGTCATGATCCCAGTGTCCTGGGATTGAGCCCAGCATCGGGCTCTCTGCTCAGCAGGAAGCCTGCTTCCCCCTCTGTCTCTCTTTGCCTTTCTCTCTGCCTACTTGTGATCTCTGTCTGTCAAATAAACAAATAAAATCTTTAAAAAAAAATCCTAGCCTCAGCAATCAGACAACAAAAAGAAATTAAAGAAATTTGGCAAATTCTTTGACAAATTGGCAAAGAAGAAGTCAAACTACCACTCTGCAGATGATACGATACTATATTTGGAAAACCCAAAAGACTCCACTCCAAAACTGCTAGAACTTGTACAGGAATTCAGTAAAGTGTCAGGATATAAAATCAATGCACAGAAATCCGCTACATTTCTTTACACCAACAACAAGACAGAAAAAAGAGAAATTGAGGAGTCAATCCCATTTATAATTGCACCCAAAACCATAAGAAACCTAGGAATAAACCTAACCAAAGAGGCAAAGAATCTATATTCAGAAAACTATAAAGTACTCATGAAAGAAATTGAGGAAGACACAAAGAAATGTTCCATGATTATGGACTAAATATTGTGAAAATGTCTATGTTACCTAAAGCAATCTACACATTTAATGCAATCCCTATCAAAATCCCATCCATTTTTTTCAGAGAAATGAAACAAATAATCCTAAAATTTATATGGAGCCAGAAAAGACCTCGAATAGCCAGAGGAATATTGAAAAAGAAAGCCAAAGTGGGTGGCATCACAATTCCAGACTTCAAGCTCTATTACAAAGCTGTCATCATCAAGACAGTACGGTACTGGCACAAAAACAGACACATAGGTCAAAGGAACAGTATAGAGAACCCAGAAATAGACCCTCAACTCTATGGTCAACTAATCTTCAACAAAGCAGGAAAGAATGTCCAATGGAAAAGTGACAGTCTCTTCAACAAATGGTGTTGGGAAAATTGGACAGCAATTTTTGAAAATTGCTCAATTTTTGAAAATAGACTCAAAATGGATGAAGGACCTCAATGTGAGAAAGGAATCCATCAAAATCCTTGAGGAGAACATAGGCAGCAATGTCTTTGACCTCAGCCACAGCAACTTCTTCCTAGGAACATTGCCAAAGGCAAGGGAAGAAAGGGCAAAAATGAACTACTGGGACTTCATCAAGATCAAAAGCTTTTGCACAGCAAAGTAAACAGTTAACAAAACCAAAAGACAACTGACAGATGGGAAAAGATATTTGCAAATGACATATCAGATAAAGGGCTAGTATCTAAAATCCATAAAGAGCTTATCAAACTCAACACCCAAAGAACAAATAATCCAATCAAGAAATGGGCAGAGGTGGGCGCCTGGATGGCTCAGTGGGTTAAGCCTCTGCCTTCGACTCGGGTCATGATCTCAGAGTCCTGGGATTGAGTGCCGCATCAGGCTCTCTGCTCAGCAGGGAGCCTGCTTCCTCCTCTCTGCCTGCCTCTCTGCCTGCTTGTGACCTCTCTCTGTCAAATAAATAAATAAAATCTTTAAAAAAAATAAAAAAAAAAGAAATGGGCAGAGGACATGAATAGTCATTTCTGCAAAGAAGACATCCAGAAGGCCAACAGACACATGAAAAATTCCTCCACATCATTTGGCATCAGAGAAATACAAATCAAAACCACAATGAGATACCACCTCACACCAGTCAGAATGGCTAAAATTAACAAGTCAGGAAATGACAGATGCTGGCAAGGATGCGGAGAAAGGGGAACCCTCCTACACTGCTGGTGGGAATGCAAGCTGGTGCAACCACTCTGGAAAACAGCATGGAGGTTCCTCAAAATGTTGAAAATAGAACTACTGAAACTCTGTACTCATTAAACATTAACTCTCCATTCCCTGTGGACGTTCAGAGCATGCCACCTCACAATATGCCACTTTGACATGGTGATTATTTTGAGTTAAAGGCATGTGAAAAACAGCAAATGCAAGAAGTGCATTCTGACCTTCCTTTTTCCTCCTGAAAGCAGGACCTAAAACTATCATGTGAAGTATGCCCTCCTTATACCAGAGGAAGAATCAGTCCTGTCATCAGAGAGGAAGTTGAGTCCAGGAAAAATCTGTACAAACAGACTTGGTTAAACTAGACCCTTCCACATCAGAATTTCTCTAGGATTAACTGCTCTATTCCAATCTCTTTGTTTTGTCACATTCTCACAGTTTATTGCTTTGTCCAACCTACTATATAAGCATTTGGGTCAAACTGTCTGGGTCTTCATTCTTGGGAGGGCTCCTCTACATGTAAAAGTTGGTAGATAAAATTTATATCTTTATCTCTTAATGATCTGTCTTCTGTCCATCTCAGCAGGAGACTCTGAGAGGATAAGAGAAGAAATTATATACCCTATACCTTTATACCCTATTCCCTCATCCCCCAGGCCCTGGTAACCCCCATTCTATTTCCTGTCCCTGTGATTTTGACTACTCTATGAACTTCATGTAGGAGGAAGTATACAATATTTGTTCATTTGTGGCTGTCTTATTTCACTTAGCATAATGTCTTTAAGGTTCAACCACATTGTAGCATGTCAGAATTTCCTTCCTTCTGAACGCTGAGTAACATTTTATTGTATGTGTGTACCATACTTCGTTTGTCAATGGACTTGAGTTGCTGCCACCTTTTGGCAATTATGATAATGCTGCTATGAACAAGGGTGTACATTATCAGTTGATAATTATCTGCTTTCACTTCTAGAATTGGAATTGCTGGATCATGTAATTCTATGTTTAATTTTTTGAGGAAATGCCATATCATTTTGTACAGCAACTGCACCATTTCACAGTCCCATCAGCAGTGTACAGGAATTCCAATTTCTCCACATTCTTGCCAACACTTGCTACCCTCCGTTTTCTATTTTGTTAAAGATTTATTTATTTATTTTAAAGGTGGGGGGGGACACAGGAAGAGAGAATATTTCAAGCAGAGTCCCCACCGAGTTCCGAGCCCAGCTGGGGGCTCGAAACTCATGACCCTGAGATCATGAACTGAGCCAGAATCAAGAGTCGGACACTTAACTGACCGAAGTACCCAGGTGCCCCTGTTTTTGTTTTTTAATAGTCATTCTAGTTGGTGTGAAGTGGTATAGAGTTAAAGTTGTTTTGCTTTGAAAGAGCAAAGCTCTGAAAGTTGTTTATATTTGTTCCCATTCTGTATTCAAACCATTCTACAGGTCCCCACGTCTCCACACATAAGCCTCTTTCAAGATCACCAAAATCCTTGATCATGCTGAATCCAATGGTCACTATTCAGTCTTCAACTCACACAACTTCCATGTAGTATTTGACATAACTGAACACTCTTAAAACATTTTCTTCATTTGGTTTTCTTTTTTGTTTTTTAAGATCTTATCTATTTATTTGAGAGAGAGAGAGAGAGAGAGAGAGCACAAGCAGTGGGGAGGGGCAGACACAGAAGGAGAAGCAGACTCCCTGCTAAACAGTGAGCCCCATATGCGACTCGATCTAGGACCCTGGGATCATGACCTGAGCTAAAGGCAGATGACTTTTTTTTTTTTTTTTAGATTTTATTTATTTATTTGACAGAGAGATCACAAGTAAGCAGGAGGGGTGGGGGTGCATATCAGGCACCCTTCTGTGCAGAGAGCTCGATGCGGGACTCGATCCCAGGACCCTGAAATCATGACCTGAGCTGAAGGCAGAGGCTTAACCCACTAAGCCACCCAGGCACCTCCGAAAGCAGATGCTTAACTGACTGAGCCACCCAGGCACCCTTTATTTGGTTTTCTGAATACCACTTTCTCTATGTTCTCTTCCCTCACTGGATATTACTTCTCCAACTCTTTTGCTGGTTTCTTGTCAACTTTGCCCTCTCACACCTCTCTTCTTCTCTCTACCTATATTTCCCATGTAATCTTACCCAACTGAAAGGCTTTAAAAATCATTTAGACCTTGACAACTCACAAATGTATATATCCAGCTCTGACCTCCCACCTGACCTCCAGACTTGGGTACCCAACTTCCTACATAACACATCTAATAGGCATCTCAAGCTCAACTTAGCCAACATGTTTAAAAATGAACTCCTGGTTTTTCCCACCAAACCTGTTCTTCCCTTAGTTTTTACTTACTTCAATAAATAGCAGTTCCATTCTTCCAACTGCTCAGGCCAGGAGTTATCTTTGGAAATCTTTATCCTCTCTTCCTCTCATTCCATAACAAACCTAGTCATCTCTGCCTTAAACTATATCCAGAATGCAACCTCATTGTCCTTCTTTCACAGCCATCTAGATAGCCCCTAGATAGTTGATATAATAAAATCCAGGAGGATAATCAAGCACATTTTCTGGACACTGTTACACAGAATACACAGAGAAGAAGACACAGTCCTTCCCTTTTTGGTACCTTAAAACCTGTAATCTGATTACCATCTTTATTCCTTCATTCAACAAAAACTGATTTCACTACACTATCAGAGGCATGAATAAAAGTTAACTTTAAATGGGTTGTGCTTTGAAATGTTCTCTAAACCAGTTACTCAAAGATTTCTAAGACAGCTACTTGAGTTATTACAATTTAAAAGTGTTTTCTTACATCAAGTCAATGTGGTGAAATATGTCAACACTCAATGGAATTTCACCTGAATAAAGTTTTTTTAAAACGGTAAACAATGGACATTGGGGAGGGTATGTACTATGGTGAGCGCTGTAAATTATATAAGACTGATGAATCACAGACCTGTACCCCTGAAACAAATAATACACTATAAGTTAATAATAAATAAATGAACAAATAAATAAATAAAATGGTAAACAGCACTACAGAGCCATTTGCATTTTTCTTCTAAAGAATAATTCCATTCACATCATTTGAAAAATAATACTAGTTTCCCAACTAGGTATTTAATGTAAAATAAAATGGAATTTTTTTAAAAGATAGAAAGGTACTTTAATTGGCATAAGAATTCTAAATGTAGGGGTACCTGGGTGGCTCAGGAGGTTGAGTGTCTGCCTTTGGCTCAGGTCATGATCTCAGGACCCTGGAATTGAGTTTTGCATGCTCCTCCCTGCTCAGCGGGGAGCCTGCTTCTTCCTCTCCCTCTGCCTCTCCCTCCCTCCTCCTGCTCACACTCTCTCTCAAATAAATAAATAAAATCTTAAAAAAAAATTCTAGAGGCTCCTGGGTGGCTCAGTGGGTTAAGCCACTGCCTTCAGCTTAGGTCATGATCTCAGGGTCCTGGGATCGAGCCCCACATCGGGCTCTCTGCTCAGTGAGGAGCCTGTTTGCCACCCCCACCCCCGCCTACTTGTGATCTCCCTCTCTGTCAAATAAATAAATAAAATCTTTTTAAAAAAACTCTAAATGTAGATCTTAAATCTTTGATCTCCAGGCATTTGTTTATATTTTAATTGATATTTAAAAGATGGAAGACCCATTTTTAAAAACTTTAAATATATTATTATTTTTTTTTAAAGATTTTATTTATTTATTTGACAGAGAGAAATCACAAGTAGGCAGAGAGGCAGGCAGAGAGAGAGAGAGGGAAGCAGGCTCCCTGCTGAGCAGAGAGCCCGATGCGGGACTCGATCCCAGGACTCTGAGATCATGACCCGAGCCGAAGGCAGCGGCTCAACCCACTGAGCCACCCAGGTGCCCCTAAATATATTATTATAATAATAACTCATTAAATTTCTATATCTCTTTCTGGCTTTCAAAGTTGCTCTCATAAACATCATTTTATCAAACTCTAATACTAATCCTATGAGTCAGCTATTGTGTTATCTTCATTTTAAGATATTTTCTTTGTAACATCTTGTAAATATGGATTCATGATTGTCAGATTGGTCTACTGCTCAAATAAAATGATAAAAACTCTACTTATTACAATAATAATATTAATAGGGTGCCTGGCTGGCTCAGTGGGTTAAGCCACTGCCTTCAGCTCAGGTCGTGATTTCAGGGTCCTGGGATCAAGTCCCGCATCGGGCTCTCTGCTCCGCAGGGAGCCTGCTTCCTCTTCCTCCTCTTTTTCTCTCTGCCTGACTGTCTGCCTGCTTGTGATCTCTCTCTGTCAAATAAATAAATAAAATCTTAAAATAATAATAATAAAAATAATATTAATGCAATATTATATTACTAATGTAATCATATATGATTACATTGTTATATATTATATATAATATTACTAATATAATAATATTAATGGTAATTAGCATTACCATTTATTAATTACCTCAGTTTTATCATATGTAAAATAAGGTCAATAATTCTACCTCCTTCAAAGGATTGATAAGAAATATATGCACTTAAAACATAATATTTATATGTCTGGTTTATTTTTCAGATAGAGGCTCAAATGACGGACTGTCCATTTCAAAACCAGACTTAACAATCTTAACAAGAGATAATCAACAAACAGGGAGCTTGGGTGGCTCAATCAGTTAAAAGTCTGCCTTTAACTCAGGTCATGATCCCAGGGTTCTGGGATTGGGCCCCACATTAGGCTCCCTGCTCAGCGGGGGGCCTGCTTCTCCCTCTGCCTGCTGTTCCTCCTACTTGTGCTCTCTGTCAAATAAATAAATAAAATTTTAAAAAATAGATAATCAATAATGAAGGTCTTAGGACCTGGCCCAGTCTTAAAGTAACCCCACCTCTCTGTGGTAGGCACCACGTGTGTGAAGAAATGATTCATTCATTCATGAAATATTCATCAGGCACAGTTCTGGGCTCTGGAGAGATATGGTGAAGAGGACATAACTCTGCCCCCATGGACCTTATACTATAATTGGGGAAAGACAGGAAGGAAAACATGAAGGAAGAAGAGGGAGGACAGAGACAAGGGAAGGAAATAAAAAGTATGGATAGTGGTAACTATGACGATAAAAATAAAACAAGACATTGTAATAGAATGATGGGGGTATATATTTGGCTTCTTTGGATTGGGAGATCAGGGATGGTCTTTCTGAGGAGGCGACATTTGCACTGAAACTAGAATAATGATCAGGAAGAACTAATACGGCAGAAAAATATTCAAAGCAAAGTGTACAGCAAAAGCAAAGAATCAAAAGGAGGAATGGGTTTGGTTGTTAAAGGAATAGATAGGCCAAAATGGCTAGGGAACAAGTGACATGGCATGGTACTTGAGGAGGATGGAGGACCTACAGGAGAGGAAATGACAGAAGGACTTGCAGTTCATGGTAAGAAATGTGGATTTTATTCCTGGTACAAGGGCAACAGTAGGATAGCCAATGGCATGTTTCTAGGTAGAGTGAACAGAAGCCATGCTTAAGACATGCATCAAATGAGAAAGCCAGGCAGCCAATAAAGCCCTAGATAAACAGACATACCTACTGCCCATATGACAACCTGAACTCCTTTACTGAGTGCCAATTATAAGCCAAGCACTGTGAATGCAAAATAACCAAGTTACGTTGCATTGCTTTTCAAGCAGGAAGAGTTGGAAATGAAGAAATGATAGACTTTTGAAAAGAGCAGCAACTTGCAGTGGTCTTGAGAAGTTACAGCAGGCTCGAAACAAACAAATTAGTGTATATCAGGGATTCTCAATTGACATTTTGGACTAGATAATTCTCTGTTGTGGGGGCTGTCCTGTGCATTGTAGGATGTTTAGCAACATCCCTGGTCTCTACCCAGTAGATAACAACACACCACTCCCCTAGACATGACAACCAAAAATGCCTTCAGATATGGCCAATGTCCCTCACCGGGCAAAATCACCATTGCTAGAGAACTTACTGGTATAACTGACAGCTTTAACCCTATACAATCTTGAGACATATGGTCTTTTTTTTTTTTTTTTAATTTATTTATCAGATGGGGATCACAAGTAGGCAGAGAGATAGGCGGGAAGGTGGGAGGACAGAAGCAGGCTCCCTGCTGAGCAGAGAGCCCGATGCGGGGCTCGATCCCAGGTCCCTGGGACCACGATCTGAGCCGAAGGCAGAGGCTTTAACCCACTGAGCCACCCAGGTGCCCAAGACATATGTTTTAAGACAGGTTGGAGTATTTTAATTTCCAAGTTCAGAAATTGTAGCAGTAGTAGGTAAAAACATTGTGAAAAGTTTAGTTCCATTATTTCATTTACCTTTGAGGGCTGACACAATTCCATGATTATTAAGTTAAAAACTATGACTGTCTTAAGCCCATTCTATGTGCCAAGCATTGCTTTTGGGACTGGATATATAAATGATCAAGTAGATTAAAAAATCTTCCCTTGGGGTGCCTGAGTGGTTCAGTCAGTTAAGTGACCGATTCAGCTCAGGTCATGATCTCAGGGAGGTGACATCAAGCCCCCCAACTACTCTGTGCTCAGCATGGAGTCTGCTTAGGATTCTCTCCCTCTCCTTCCCTCTCTGCACCCCTTCCCCACCTCACCCCCCCACACACCCTTAGCTCTCGGAAGCTCTTTCCCTCTCTCCCTCTCTCTCTCCAATAAAAATACATAAATAATTTTTTTTCCCTTATAGACCTGATACTCTCATGGGAGATGTAGGTCAAATGACATAGGAATGACATTTAGAATGTTAAAAAGTGGTAACTGCCAGAGGACAGTTAGGAAGAGGGATAGAGAATGCCAAGGTGGGGAAAGATAGAATTTGAAATAGGAAAATCTCAAAAAAGTGATATTTAAGTAAAGACTTAAAAGGAACAGAAAGCAAAGGGAACATCTGGTACAAAATCCCTAAAGCAAGAGAGGGGCTGGGTTTGTTGTAGAATAACCAAAAAAGCCAAACCAGGGTGGCTGCTCAGCTATGATAAATTATGCTTCAATTAACCTCCGATCTGGCTAGAATAAAGTTTTCTGATTGGCTTCATGGTCAGCTTTGAAACGGAAAATATCCTGATATAGTTTCTTGAGGATTGGGGAACAGGGTAGGGAAGCATTGGTCCTGAGCGCCTTAAAACTCTTTGAAAATGTAAAGTAATTCCAGATATTTTACCTAGAAGTAGCTCCTGAGGTGTGTCTCAAATAGAGGAAATGGTCTTCACACGCTCTCTTTTTCCATTTTTTTCTTTTTGGTTTCATCTAAAATGAAAGCAAATTTTCTGATTAAAACACAGAAAAATATTGGTCCAAAGTGAATAATTTTTAGAAAAGTAAATTATAGGCGGCGTCTGGGTGGCTCAGTCTGTTTAATGTCTGCCTTCAGCTCAGGTCACAATTTCTGGGTCCTGGGATCAAGCCCCACATCACGCTTCCTGCTCAGAAGAGAGTCTGCTTTTCTCTCTCTCTCCTTCTGCCCCTCCGCATGGCTAATTCTCTCTCTCTCTCTCTCTCTCAAATAAATAAATAAAATCTAAAAAAAGAGAGAGAGAGAGGGAGATATGGTGCCTGGGTGGCTCAGTTGTTAATCATCTGCCTTCTGCTCAGGTCATGATCCCCAGATCCTGGAATCAAGCCCTGCGTCAGGCTCCCTGCTTGGTGGGAAGCCTGCTTCTCCCTCTCCCACTCTCCCTGCTTATGTTCCCTCTCTCACTGTCTCTCTCTCTCTCTCTCTTTCTTTGTCAATTAAATAAATAAATAAATCTTTTTTTTTAAAAGAGAGAGAGACGTCAACTATAATTTGCTAAGACTGAGATGTATTATTACCTGATCAAAGAAATAGATGGGCTCAATGTCCAAAGATTTAACTTCAGTCAAGTCTCCCATTCTGCTATGAGACCTAAGAAGGAGAAATTAGAACTCTGACAAGTTATCATGTTTGTGGCTGATATTTCAAAGTACTTCATAGTTTTAAAGTTTAGATATTTTATTTTCAATGAAATATTTAAAAATTTTGGGATGGGGGAATACAACTCTTCCTTTATCTACAGCTTCACCTCATGGGCTATCAGCTCAACATAAATGTGATCAGAAGGATCACATGCTATGGGCAAATAAAGCAGTAGCATGTCACTGCCAAGTTTCTCAACCTTGGCACCACTGACATTTTGAATCAGATGATTCTTTGTGGTAAGAAGCTACCTTGTGTCTTGTAGAATGTTCAGCAGCCTCTCTGGTCTATACCTTCCAGACACCAGTAGCACACCTTTTTACCCAGTGCTGACAAAAAAATGTGTCTCCTGACATTGCCAAATATGTCTTGGAAATCAAAACTGCCCCTGGTAGAGAATGACTATGCCAATGCAATGGCCAAGAAAAAAGGTTTGATGTGGAAGGAAATAGTGAAGATAAGTAACACTGCTGATGACAGGGCCATTAACAGCAATGCCACTCAAAATGTGGTCCCTGGACAAGGGGCCTCAGCATCACCTGGGACTTCATTATAAATGCAAATCCACACTCAAATTTAATGTATACTGTGTCAGAATCCCAGGGGTGGTATCCAAGAGTCTGCGGTTGAACAAGCCCTCCAGGTGATTCTGAAAAATGCCCAAGTTTGGGAAGCACTGACCAAGGTGACCCATTTTACCAAGCAGGCTGTGAAAACCACTCTCGTGACTGGAGGAGAAAGTCTGGGGCTGGCTAACGCAAAGTTAACGGGTCTCCTGGATTTGCAATGAAAAAGATGGATCAGCACACAGTGGAGGACCTGGTAGCAGCCACAGCATCAATGGACTGGGAAATGTCCATTGGATGGATTGGGGATCGTTAGCTATTACTATTATTATTAAAGAAAATGTTCAGAGGCCCAGGTTGGACTAGCCCTTCCTTAAAGAGAAGTTGAAGAATCCCTTTAAAATGAAGATTGGAGGGAGAACAAAACTTGTATCTACCTAAACATCTATATCTCACTGTCCTGCCAGAGTAGCTAAAGATTCTGCTTTGAGTAAATTCAGTATCTCAAAAATCTTTTGTTAAAATGTAAAAATATAGGCATTTACATTGTAACACATATACATTCATAAAAAATCTCATGTCCTGAAATATTGTGCACTAAAAATAAAAGGGTTTATGGGAAAAATAAGGTAGGGCACACCACTTAAAATCTATGCTACTTTGGAACCAGAGCAAAAAACAAAAACAAAACCAAAAAAACACATGCCAGTAATTGGCACCTCAGGAGAAACTTAAACAGCTCAGGCAGGCACTTATAGCCAGATGCTGCTTTGGATATTAAAACAACAACAACAACAACAATAACAACACACACACACACACACACAAGAGGAGGGGTGCCTGGGTGGCTCAAAGGATTATGCATCTGCCTTCAGCTCAGGTTAGGATCCTAGGCTCAGCAGGGAGTCCACTTCTCCCTCTCCCTCTGCCTCTTCCCCTGCTTGTGCATTCTTTGCCTCTCTTTCTCTCTTAAATGAACAAAACAAAACAAAAAAAACAAAAACAAAAGCAAAAAACCCCATAAGAATAGAAATGCAAACTTACAGGTACTGAAATAATGTGGATGAAGTAGCTCCTTGCCAGTGGGGTTGCATTAAAGTGGGCACAGAAAGAAGTGAAACCTTAATATTGTTAAGATGGCAATACTCTGCAGATCATCTACAGATTCAGTGTAATCTCTTTCAAAGTTTCAATGGTCCTTTTCACAGGATTGACATGCTAACATTTCTAATATTCATAAGGCAATTCAAGAATCTAGAATAGCCAAAATAATCTCGAGAAAAGAACAAATTTGGAGGATTCACACCTCCCAGTTTCAAAACTTACAAAAGCTACAATAATCTAAAGAGGTACTGCCATGAATATAGATATATAGATCAGTGAATTAGAGTTGAGTCTAGAAATGAACCCTCAAATTTATGGTTAATTAAGTTTTGGCAAGGGTGCCACACAATTCAATGAAAGAAAAAATAGTCTTTTCAATATATGGTAACAAGGCAACTGGATATCTACATGCAAAAGAATAAAATCAAACCCTACTGCACAGTGTATACAAAAAATCAATTCAAAATGGATCACGGAATGGAAAAAACGTTTGCAAATCATATATGTAATAAGGGTCTAGTATTCAGAATATACAAAGAACTCTTAAACTCAACAATACAAAGAGAAAAGATGACTGACTCAATTTAAAAATGGCCAAAGATTTGGATAGACATTTCTCCAAAGAACATGTGCAAATGGCCAATAACACATGAAAAGATGCTCAACATCATTAGTAATTAGCTAACTGCCAATCAAAACCAAAATGAGATACCACTTTACACCTATTAGGATGACTATAATTTTAAAAAAGACAATAGTAAGTGATGGCAAGGATATGGAGAAATTAGAAACCTCATACACTGCAGGTAGGACTGTACAATGGTACAGTTGCCTTTGAAAACAGTCTGGTAGTTCACTGAAATGTTAAACAGAATTATCCCATAAGACTCAGACTCAGCAACTGCATTCCTAGAGAAGATCCAAGAGAAATGAAAATATATTATGTCCACATCAAAACTTACAATGTTCATAGTAGCATTATTCACAATAGCCAAAAAATAGAAATAACCCAAATGTCTATCAATTGATGCATTAAAAATATTCTATAATTAGACAGTGGTAATGATTATACAGTTGTAACATATTAAAAACCTCAGAATTATACCCTTAAAATGCTTAATTTTCTTTAAAAAGGAGTACCCAAGCGCCTCAACCAGTTCCAGCTTCTACCCCTAACAACCTAGAGATGTCAAATTCCAAAATCATGTCCTCCCAAATATCTAAGTGCCTTAAAAAGTACCAACCTTCTGTCCCACCAGCTTCTGCAATTTTCAGACCCAAAGAATATTAGAGATCTGTTGGTTCTGACTCCAAATTAACCTTATACAAGAGTTCCATTCAGAACTTCAAGACCAGCTGATTCCATTTGTGTCTTTTATCTCAGTCAACCTCAGTCACTGGAAACATTAAACTTGCAATTTCTGGATTAAGAGAGCCAACTGAGCATTAAGTCCTCCACATTCTGGAATTTGTATAAGTTGGGATTTATTTTTAATTACCAGAAATTTAACAACACAAAAATATATTATCTTACATATTTGAAGGTAGAGTAACTAGTCTAGGGCTTTCCAATACAGTAGCTGAATATCACCAAGGGCTCAGCACCATCCCATCCTTCTGTTATGTGTTCTTCAGATTTCAACCCCCCAGAATCATTTTCAGATTTGAGAAAACCTAAGAGAAGGAAAGGGGCTGTTTTTTCTTTTGTCTTTTTTTAAAACTTAGGAAACCTTTCCCAGAAGTTTTCAAAGGCTTTTTAAAACTTATTTATTTTGTTACTATATAATTATATGAAAAGTTTTTTGAGTATAGCTGACACACAGTGTTACATTAGTTCTAGGTGTACAACATAGTGATTCAACTTCTCTACACATTATGCCTTGCTCACTACAAGTGTAGTTACCATCTGTCACCATACAATGCTATTACAATATCACTGACTATATTCTCCATGCTGTAACTTTTATTTTTAAAAAATTTTTAAAGATCTAATCTTTATATAATCTTTACACCCAATGTTGGGCTTGAACTTACAACCCTAAGAACAAGAGTCACACGCTCCAGCAACCGAGCCAGCTAGGTGCCTCTGTACCGTTTATTCCCATGACTTACTCATTCCGTAACTGGAAACTTGTATCCCCTACTCCTCTTCACCTACTTTGGCCATTCCTTCCTCCGCCTTCCTTCTGCAACCTTCAGTTTGTTTTCTTTGTTTATTCATTTATTTTGTTTTTTAAAGTCTACATATGAGTGAAATCATATGGTATTTCTTTTTCTCAGTCTGAATTATTTCATCTAGCATTATATCTTCTAGGTCCATCCATGTTATTGCAAATGGTGAGATTTCATGCTTTTTATGGCTGCATATTATTCTATTGTGTGCATGCATGTGTGTGTGTGTGCATATATATGTGTGTTAATGGACACTTCGATTGTTTCTATATCTTGGCTATTTTAAATAATACTATAATAAACATAATGGTATATATATCTTTTTAAATTAGTATTTTCATTTTCTTTGGGTAAATACCCAGTAGTAGAATTATTGGATCATATGGTATTTCTATTTTTAATTTTTTGAGGGACCTCTATACTGTTTTCCACAATGGCTGTATCAGTTTACATTCCTGATGACAGTGCATGACAGTTCTTTTTTCTCCACCTCCTCATCAACACTTATTATTTCTTGTGTTTTTTTATTTTAGTCATTCTGATAGGTGTGATACTTCACTGTGGTTTTGATTTGCATTTGCCTGATGATTAGTGATGTTAAGCATCTTTTTATGTGTCTGTTGGTCATCTGTATGTCTTCTTTGGAAAAATGTCTATTCAGGTCCTCTACCCATTTCTTAATCAGATTGTTTTTGGGGTGTTGAGTTGTATAAGTTCTTTATATATTTTGGACTTTAACCCCTGATTAAATACATTTTTTCCAAGTATCTTCTACCACTCAATGATTTTTCTTCATGTCTCATTGACCAAAATTGCAACATGTCTTTCCTAAACAAATCACTGGGAATTATCGAAACTGTTGTGTATTAGCTCAGCCCAACCAGGATGTACCCTTGAAGATACATTCATCTGGTGAGGCACACAGTTAGGCAGAGAAGAATGGACAAGTGAACTAAGGAAGGATTATGTTAGCAAGGGAAAAACTAAAATGAATTCTGGGTAGGCTTCAACAGTGTCCCTTACGGGCATCTAATGTCTACTGGCTTTCCATCCATTCACATTAAAGCAAAACTTCCTAGTGGACAAAGCCTTCCCCACAAACACAGACATCACAGTTCTTCCACTGCATCATTGTAAAATATGAACAGGCAAGCAACACCATCTGTCATTTAAGGAAAACGTGCAACGTGGAAGTGAAAGATCATAATAAATTATTCTACTTTTTTTTAAGATTTTATTTATTTATTTGACAGAGAGAGATCACAAGCAGGCAGAGAGGCAGGCAGAGAGAGAGAGGAGGAAGCAGGCTCCCTGCTGAGCAGAGAGCCCGATGCGGGCCTCGATCCCAGGACCCTGAGATCATGACCTGAGCTGAAGGCAGCGGCTTAACCCACTGAGCCACCCAGGCGCCCAATTATTCTACTTTCAATCATGGTATAGTAACTGACAATGGACACAAGACCTTCCACCATAAACAATTATCAAACTGGGCAAAATAAATAACTGTTTTTAGATATTCATCAATAGGAACTATATAACTGTTATCCCTAACCAAAGACAAACAAATGATGAAGCTTCATGATTATAATGGTGTTTTGCCAGAGGAGCACTTTCCACGGGGAAAGGCCAAATAAACCATGGTATCTGCACCAAGGAGATGGAGATATCAGATATCAGTGAGAAGGCAGCTGCACTGAGAAGTCTGCAAAGGAAAAGACTCCACAAAAACAAAGAACTATTAGGAAGAGAACAACCATGGAGTACCTATGGGCTGAGAAACGATCAGAGGTTCAACAGGGATGGGAGATACCAGTGTTTCATCCAACCACACTGGAAAGATCTAATTACCCCAGAAATTTAGTAGACACCCCAGAAAGTCCAGGTTTTATGAACAGGATTAATCTAGCTATATAGTAGCACTATTCAAGAGAACTATAATGAAAGAAATGTTATTTAAAAAAAAAATTTCTAGTAACCTCTTGGGAAAAAAAAGTAAAAATAAACAGACAAAATTAATGTAAATAAAAGATTTTATTTTACCCAAAGTATCTAAAAAGTTACCATTTCAACATGTAACCAATAAAAGAGATTATTTTTTTTCCAACATAGGAGACTTTTTAAAAAGATTTTATTTTTTAAGTAATCTCTACACCCAATGTGGGCCTGAAACTCAGAACTCAAATTTTTTTTTTTTTTAAGATTTTATTTTATTTATTTGAGAGAGGGAGACAGTGAGAGAGAGCATGAGCGAGGAGAAGGTCAGAGGGAGAAGCAGACTCCCCATGGAGCTGGGAGCCTGATGTGGGACTCGATCCCGGGACTCCAGGATCACACCCTGAGCCGGAGGCAGTCGTTTAACCAACTGCGCCACCCAGGCGTCCCAGAACAAGGGTTATACTCTCTACCAATTGAGCCAGCCAGGAAGCCCATCAACTTGGAAGATTATTGAGTTCACAGTCTCTTTTTCAAACTAAGTCTTTGAAATTCAGTGTTCATTTTTTTAAAAAAGATTTTATTTATTTATTTGACAGAGAGATCACAAGTAGGCAGAGAGGTAGCCAGAAAGAGAGAGAGAGTGAGAGAAGAAAAAGACTCCCTGCTGAGCAGAGAGCCTGATGCAGGGCTTCATCCTAAGACCCCGAGATCATGACCTAGGCCGAAGGCAGAGGCTTAACTCACTGGACCACCAAAATTCAGTGTTCATTTTACACTTAAAACACACTTCAATTTGGACTAGTCCATTTCAGTTACTTAACAGCCATACATGGTTAGTAAATTTCATATTAAAGAGTCACTCAGAATAGTGTCTGTAGTGGCTAGGATAAGATAACAAATTACTAGACATGAAAAGAACTGGAAAACATGACTCTTAGCCAGGAGAATAAGTTGTAAACACAGAAATGAGATGATGAAAATAGGGGATGAGAACCTGAAAGCAGCTATTATGTATTTAAATATTAATAGGAAAACATAAATGTAATAAGCTAACAAATAGAAAATCTTAATAGAGAAATAGACACTATGAAAAAGCAAAATGGAAATTCTAGAACTGAAAAATATAGTATCTGAAATGAAAATTAACTGGATAAGCAATGGAAACCATCCAAACTGAAGCAAAGGGAAAAAATAAAAATAAAAAACAAAGCAAAGTCAACCAAACCTCAGTAACTGTTAGAAAATATCAAGTTGTCTGATGCAATGTCTGCTGAAGTCCAGCTTCCTGGTTTATAGGTGCCTGAATCCTCATATGTGGAAAAGGCAAGGGATCTTTTAGGAGCCTCTTTTGTAAAAATACATAAGGACTCTCTTCTCATGACCTAAGCACCACCCAGAAGCTCCACTTTCAAATACCATCAGATTGGGGTTAGTTTTCAACATATGAATTTTGGGGAGACACATTCAATCTATGGCATCATATAAAAAAAAATCTGTGGGGTCCTCCATAATTTTTCAAGTGTGAGTTTTCTGAGGAGACCAGAAGTTTCAGAACCTGTCTAATCCTTCTCCATATTACAACATCACTCACAATATATTCTGAGTTCAACTCAGCCTACGTCAACCTTTAACATCAAAATAACCCTCAACTTCTTTTTTTTAAAAAGTAGGGTCCAGGGATGCCTGGATGGCTCAGTTGGTTGGACGACTGCCTTCAGCTCAGGTCATGATCCTGGAGTCCCGGGATCGAGTCCCGCATCGGGCTCCGAGCTCCGCGGGGAGTCTGCTTCTCTCTCTGACCTTCTCCTCGCTCATGCTCTCTCTCATTGTCTCTCTCTAATAAATAAATAAAATCTTAAAAAAAAAAAGTAGGGTCCATGCAGGGCATGAACTCATACCCCTGAGATTAAGAGCTGAGCTGAGATCAAGAGTTGGGTGCTTAACCAACTAAGCCACCTAGGCACCCAATCCTCATTATTTAATAAGCAGTGGGGAAACTTTATCAGGAGAGATGGGAAAAGGGAGCCTATGAATGGTACTGTTATTTGTCTCAAGTATTTCATGCTATTCTTATCTTTCTTTTAAGAACTCTTAATATTGATTCCTATGTATCCCTGACTAATAAACACTTGAAGCTTCCATGTGGGTAATGATACTCCTGACATGTTGGCCATAGGAATATTGCTTGCAACCATGTATGTCTTCCCCAAAGTCCACAGCCTTAATATACGAATGCTACACAGAGAGTATGGGGAAAGTAAAGAAGTACTATTATTAAGTATCTAACTCTTCTCCAGTTACAAAAAGAACGTGTTGAAAAATAAAAGGTAACTTAGGATATTGTTGGACAGAAATAAAGTAGGGAAAGGATTATAGAAAAGCATGGGGTGAAGAGTCACTTTTAGGGGTGCCTTGGCAGTTCAGTCTGTTAAGTATCTGACTCTGGATTTTGGTTGCGGTCATGATCTCAGGGCTGTGAGATTGAGCTCCACATTGGGCTCTGCACTGGGCATGGAGCCTGCTTAAGATTCTCTCTCTCCCTTTCCTTCTGCCCCTCCCTCTGCCCCTCTCTCTTTAAAAAAAAAGGAGGGGGGTGTGCCTGGGTGGCTCAGTGGGTTAAGCCTCTGCCTTCGGCTTAGGTCATGGTCTCAGGGTTCTGGGATCGAGCCCCACATCGGGCTCTCTGCTCAGCAGGGAACTGGCTTCCCCTTCTCTGCCCACCTCTCTGCCTACTTGTGATCAAATAAATAAATAAATAAATAAATAAAATCTTAAAAAAAAAAAAAAAGCCCCATTTAATTTCAAGAAAGGCTCTCTCCAGGTGAACAAAAGTGGGAAGCACTGCAAGTCATTGATAAAGTTGGTTTGGGATAAAAGATCTTTTCCTTCTTGAGCTGGTATTCAGGATAGTTCACCCCAGCCTCTTGTGAGGATCCCTTCTTGGTGCTTTCCAACAAAATTGCTCTCACTAAAGTTATCAGTAGCCTCCTGATGGCTAAAATCAATGGCCTATCAGCAGCTGATAGAATTGACCAAAACTTTGTTCTGTAAAACTTTCTTCTCTCCTTATTTCCATATGACTATTCTCTAAAGCATTTTCTCCTTCTTGTCCTATTATTCCTCTGTAGTTTTCTTTTTTTTTTTTAAAGATTTTATTTATTCATTTGACAGAGAGATCACAAGCAGACGGAGAGGCAGGCAGAGAGGGAGATAGAGGGAAGCAGGCTCCCCGCCGAGCAGAGAGCCCGATGTGGGACTCGATCCCAGGACCCCGAGATCATGACCTGAGCCGAAGGCAGCGGCTTAACCCACTGAGCCACCCAGGCGCCCATCCTCTGTAGTTTTCTTTCTTTTTTTCTTTTTTTTTTTTAAGATTTTATTTATTTATTTGACAGACTGAGATCACAAGTAAGCAGAGAGGCAGGTAGAGAGAGAGGGGGAAGCAGGCTCCCCACTGAGCAAAGAGCCCGATGTGGGGCTCGATCCCAGGACCCTGGGATCATGACCTGAGCTGAAGGCAGAGGCTTTAACCCACTGAGCCACCCAGGCGCCCCCTCTGTAGTTTTCTTAACAGAATTCCCACTCTCATCGTAAGCAAACAAAATCCCTGAACTTTAGTGTCCTTCTGGGTTGTGTTGTTTTGGGCCCTTTACTTTCTTTTTTTTTTTTTTTTTAAGATTTTATTCATTTGACAGAGAGAGAGATCACAAGTAGGCAGAGAGGCAGGCAGAGAGAGAGAGGGGAGGAAGCAGGCTCCCTGCGGAGCAGAGAGCCCCATGCGGGGCTCGATCCCAGGACTCTGGGATCACAACCTGAGCCGAAGGCAGAGGCTCTAACCCACTGAGCCACCCAGGCGCCTCTGGGCCCTTTTCTTTTCTCCCTGAACTACCACATCCACAGCCTTCTACCATTCACAAGTCCTAAAAACTTACATGTCTGTATCTTTGGACCCATATTTCTAACTGTCTACTAGATATCTTTGCCCGGATGCCCTGCAGACATCTCAAACTTAAAATGTCCAAAGCTTATCTTCCCCTCAAACTCTACCAAACTTACTCCTCCTCCTTCAGTCCCTATCTCAGGGAGTGGTACCACTATCCACCCAGGAACCCAAGCCAGAAACCTGGGTGTCATCCTCAATTCCTACTTCTCCACATTTAATGAACCACTAAGTTCTAATTCTATGTTAAAAATGTTTCTGCAATCCAACCTCTCCTCTCTAGCCCCCCAACATATAAGTTCTGATCATTACTGTTATTAATAATAAACATCTTAGCAAGTCTCCCCTACTGTGAGGCTCTGTCATTTCCAATTCTTTCTTTAAACTAGAGACCAGCGGACTTAAAGATTTCACTGTTCAGAAAGGTTTAAAAAATGGTTTTAATAATTGACAAAGTATGGCTTTTTAAAAAAATTTTTGTCGGGTCACAAAACCCAACATCATCTACTCTTATCACTTCATAATAATTTTAAATGACTACTGGACTTCAGAAAATAGAAAGTACCACACTTTGATAGAAAACAGTTCTTTAAATATAGTTGACTTTTTATTTTATTTTATTTTTTTAAAGATTTTATTTATTTATTTGACAGAGAGAGATGACAAGCAGGCAGAGAGGCAGGCAGAGAGAGAGGAGGAAGCAGACTCCCTGCTGAGCAGAGAGCCTGATGCGGGGCTCGATCCCAGGACCCTGAGATCATGACCTGAGCCGAAGGCAGCAGTTTAACCCACTGAGCCACCCAGGTGCCCCAATATAGTTGACTTTTTAAATAAAAGTGTACTGGATAAGAACCATGCTCTAGAATTTAAACTGCCATCACAGTAATCTGTAGCTAGCTTGAAAATCTCTGTATTATATAAACATTTAAATTTATCCATATACTCTACATGCATACCCTTTTACTGGCTTTTAATGGCTACATAGTATTCATTGTGTTGACATGTTACTGGCATGTCTATTAGCCTTCTATTTTAGGCATTTTTAAAAATAATAAACTTTAAACATCCCTGTCACATATCATCTCCAGGCCTTATATAATAAAAACCATTCTCTTTAGGGTGACATAAGAAGCCCTTTATAATCTGGCCTCAATTGACGCCTCAGAAAGCACTTACTCTAAACATGTCATATCCTCTCTTGCCTTTATGCCAGTGGCTCTCAACTGGGACTAATTCCCTGCCCCCTTCTACAGGGGACATCTGGCAATGTCTATATTACTATCTGAATTTTGTTACGCCCAAAATTCACACATTGAAGCCCTAACCCCTATGTGATTAGGTATGGAGATTATATATATACACACACATCTATATGGGCATATATATAGCATATTCATGTATATGCCATACCATCCATACATTTTTAAGAGTTATATAGCATTTTTTTAAAAAGATTTTATTTATTTATTTATTTGAGAAAGAGAGAGCACACAGTGGGGAGGAGCAGAGGGAGAGGGACAAGGAGACTCCCTACTGGGTGGGGAGCCCAACCTGGGGCTCAATACCAGGACCACAGCATCAGACCTGAGCCAAAGGCAGATGCTTAACGGACTAGGCCACTCAGGCACCCCATATAGCATTTTCTAAACCATAAAGATATGAAAAAAATATCCTTACTCTTAACATTCAGCAATCAAGGGCACCAGGGTGGCTCAGGGGATTAAGCCTCTGCCTTTGGCTCAAGTCATGATCACAAGGTCCTGGGGTAGAGCCCCGCATCGGAGCTCTCTGCTCAGCAGGAAGCCTGCTTCCCCCTCCCTCTCTGCCTGCCTCTTTGCCTACTTGTGATCTCTCTCTCTCTCCGTCAAATAAATAAATAAAATCTTAAAAAAAAATTAAGCAATCAAGTTTTCCCAATTTTTTCTTAACACATTTCTTGCTAACTCATTGCCAAAGGTCAATAATACATAAGTGTACCTTAGGATATCTAAGCCATCAATGTAAAATTTTCAAGAGCATGGCTTACTAACAGTAATGTTAACTAACACTTACCACTATTGTGTAAGATAGTGTGCTATCATAGGTGCTTTCTCTCCATATTGAGATTTAACTTCCATATCCTTTGTGGTACTATTATTATACTCATTTTAGAAATAAGGAAACCTCAGTAATGCCAGTTAACACAAAGGAAACAAAATGGCAGAAATCACGTGACTTGTCCAAAGTCATACCACTAGCAAGTACTTCAAAATAAAAAATAAGGCTGGGGCTAAAAATGTTCATTTTTAGGATCCAGATTTTCTCAGCAAAAAATTAAATTTTTAGACAATATAGTAACTGTCCTATTATATCAGGGAACCTGATGGCTTAGTCAACAGAGCATGTGACTCTTGATCTTGGGATTGTGAGTTCAAGCTCCACATTGGGTATAGAGATTACTTAAATATAAAATATTATAAAAATGTTTTATAATTGGAAAAATACTTCCCTAAGGAAAATAATGTTTTTTGTCTACTAATCTAGCTAACCATCTGAGACAAAAATTACTTTATGTAGTTTTTTATGTAGTTTTCTGGAAAAAATATAGGCTATGCTGGTATTTACATTTTTTTTACTTAGATTCTTAGTTCTCTTAGATTCTTTGGTTTTCAACATTTTTCATTCCTTTGCCCTATTGAATTTCCTCTTGTAGAGGAAACCAAATGAGGAAAATAAGAACTGTCATTTTAAGTACTTAAGTTACCTCAAACACTGAAGTGTCCTGGAAAATAATCATCCAGTAAATATCCATTACCATACTGTTAAGATATAAACTGTTTTTATACTAAAAGTTTTATTTTCTTGCCTCTTTTTCAAGAAAGGGGAAGTAGAGTACAATCCCTTTGCAACAAAGAAACTATGTTTTATCATTGCACTTTAGCATTTTTCTTTTACTGAAAAAATATTATTTTGACATTGATAATTCTGTAGATCAACCTATATCTCCAGCATCCCTTTCTGAAAATTCATTTACCAATGCTACGGTTCTGTTTCTGTTCTCCAGGACCCTGTGTCTCCTGGACAGGGTCTGAGATCGTAGCCATAGTCCAAGTGTTCCCAGAATTTAGAGAGGAACTGCAAAGACTTACAACAAGCTTTGCAGGCATTTTTGATGTGGGATATTTTATTGTTAAGGTTGTTCAAAAGCTTCAGGCAGTAACTTTGCACCTGGAAAGGGTGAGAGCTTTGATTTCTCCTGAGCTTGAGGAGCCACATTGTTGCCCCTAGTCTGAAGATCTTTCAGACTCTTAAATCTCTCAGCTTTGTGATGGATGAGCTCAGAATAGGAAATAATTAATATATGACTTAAGGAAAGTATTACCACCTTATGTTATTCATATTTATTTACATGTCTGTCTCATTGAATCTGAAGTTTCTTGAAGGTACAGAGTTGTGTCGTTCCTTTTTAATCATCCATCAAGAAAAATTACTTCGAGTCTACAATCAATCACTGATTTGTAAAATCAATTTACTGATTTGAAATTTCAATTGGGAAGGCAGAATACCGAATTATTAAACTTTTGGTGCCTGATGACCTGTGCTTAGATTCTGCTATTCACTTACTATATGATCTGATGCAAGCTCACAAAACTTTCTAATTTCCTCAACTCGAAAGTGGATAAAATGAAATAAAGGACTTAGAGCTTTTAAAGTTCTATTTATATAATAAATATTTCCTGAGCTCAGACTAAGCTCTAGGGTGCTAGTAATAGAGTACAAAATACGCAGGATTCCTGTTCTTACGGAGCTCAGGTAGTTGGGGAGACAGACATAAAACAATTTATCGAACCGATTACATTACAAATCGCCATGAAAAAAGGTTAAAACTTCAACAAGAGGTCGTAAAAGGAGATTTAGATTACTGAGTAAGGAGTCTCAGAGCGAGTGGCATTTAAGCGGATTTTTGAAGGGTGAGGAGATTCATTTCCTCACCTCCTTCTCGTTCCTCAGCTCTCCTGAATCCAGCTTCCATCTTTCTACCTAAGTAGTTCTTACTAAAGTTTCACTGGCCTCCATGTTACTATACACAACAGACCTTCCTTAGTCCTCTTACTTGACCTCCCAGCAGCACTCTGCAGTTAATCACTCCCTCCGTCTTCAGACGCGGTCTTCCCTTGCCTTCTCTAATAAGAAACCCGTCCTGACTGCCTCTTCAGTCTCTGCTGCAGGTTTTTCTCCTTAAGTGCCTGGACAGCCTCGTCGTGAACTGTAATTGTGAAAAACAACGCAATCCTTTTGAGTCATAAAAAAGGTGTACAAGCAAACACATTTTTGGGGGGCTTCTCTTCGCTTCCGGTACGCTTCATATTACCGCGAATATAAAACTTTTCCGTTCCAGCAGACACGCTCTTCCCTCTTGCGCGCTGGACCTGGCCACAGGGCAAAGAACAGGTATTCAACTTGACCCAACGCCGACACATTTGCCCGGGAAACGCCCAAGGCGCGGGACAAAAAAAGGGGCTTCGGTCCAGCTCCGCCGGCGCTTCAGAAACTACACCTGAGCGACTTTTCCAAGTATAGTCCCGCGCACTTTCGCGCTCGAGCTGCGCAGATGAGTCCTCCCACATCCCAGCGTTCCCTGCTCTCCAACCATCGAGAGCAGCTTCCGGCGTCGCTGGTGTGGGTGGGTGAAGAAGGAGCGGGCCCTCGCCGCTCTGTCTCACTCTCTCTCGCGCTCTCTCGGGCAACATGGCGGGCGTGGAGGAGGCAGCGTCCTCCGGGAGCCACCTGAATGGCGACTTGGATCCAGACGACAGAGAAGAAGGAGCGGCCTCTACAGCTGAGGAAGCAGCCAAGAAAAAAAGACGGAAGAAGAAGAAGAGTAAAGTGGCTGCCACAGGTAAAGGGAGTTTTATGTGTTTCCAGTCGCCGCCGGGGGTGGTCGAACGGCTCGGCCCAGGCCCGGCGGGGGTGACAGAAAGTGAGGATTCGAACACTGCTCTGGACTGATTCCCAGGACCGAGCGTGTGTCAAAACCAGGTTACAGATTTCTAGTGTGAGGAAAAGGCAGCTTCTCTTTCTGTGGAACTAGGGAGCTGTTGGGGTGTGGTGAATAGGGTGCCTCAGCTGGTCGTGAGGTTCTGGGGTTGCTGGGCCTGAGCCCTTAGACGTGCCAGAACTCAGCTCCCGCACAGATCGTGCAGCGGACTCGAAGCTGAGCACAGGGCTCAGTCCTGTCACCCTTCTGGCGGTTTGCCCTCCTCAAAAATCTAGTTCTGACCCCACACGGTCGCCTCTTTGCTGAAGGTATCTGGAACATACTTTCCAGGATGGGGGTGGAGTGGGCAAGTCTCAGTGTCCTGGCCGCACCTCCCCCCACCTCCCGGGTTTACAGAGGAATTTCTGTTGCCGGCTGCGCTTTTGAGGTGTGTGTATATGTGTGTGTGCCCACGCGGTCATGTCACCGAGTAGTAATTGCAGAATATGTGGTAATGTTGCGAATTTTCATCTGCCTGAACCATAGCATCGTCAAGCTTCAGGGTTTTCAGGCCTGAATTGTGATGCCATTTGCAGGTAGTTCGGATAGAATATTCTATAGACTGGAATGGAACTTCTCTAAATCCACTGGTAAGGCAAGGAAAACAGCTGAAAGTTTACACTTGGATTCCGTTATGCGTTAGGAGCTTAAATGTTTTATTTTAAGAAGTCAGTGTTTTTTTGTTGTACGTGGTCCTTCGTTTTAGGAAAACAATGTTTGTACCTGTTTTTAAAATCAGTCACACGAGGATTGAGAGACAAATGGAGAAGCCGTAAGTGATGAAGGTGAAGATGAGAGAGGTTGGAAAGGGTTAATGTATATCTTTCTGAAATTTTTATTAAATGGAAGTTGAAAAGGGAAAGTTGTTGGTGCTGGGACCCTTCCAGAGAAAATTTAATCCCAGGACATAGTCTGGTGGCTGTTCCTGGCTTTTAGATGAAATCCAAACTCTTCAGTTTTTCCATTCAGATGCCCCTAATATTTAACATTTTTATCTCTCAACATGAATCCTCTGCTGTAGCCAGAATATCACTTTAGTATGTGCTAACTCGTAATACTATTTCGTTCTACACATATCTATTGCTACTACAGCTAGATTGTATTCACTTGGGTGAAGGGGGAGGCTAGTCTTGTGCTTAGCTATTCAAGAATTTTGGTTTTTAGCAATGGAATTATCTTTTCAATTTATTTTGATTTTTCCTAGCCTAGCTTGATGACTGACTTCTCATGAAAACTTGAAGTTCCCAGTGTTCTGTAGAAATCCTCCTCTAAGACCTTCAGCATTTTTTAGCTATTTCAATTACCTGTTTTTAATAAAGTGTTTGTTGTAGTAGTCTAATTGTTAAATACTTTTAACAATTGGATAGGGACCAATGCACATTTTTGTTTATCCTTTAGTTGCTAGCACAGAGAAAATATGATAGATATTTTGTTGAATGGACAAAGCTACTTAGATGTGGGGGGTTTTGTCATTAAGTGAATTCTGTAATGTTCACAATAACGTTTCTGTGTTTGTTTCCCAAATACTTATCAGGCAGGAAAGGACTTGTGTGTTCTCCAGGATCCTTAGAACATATTCTGATTGGAAACTATCTTTTTTAGATTTGATTTATGTTATATTTGATCAGCAGGGCAACAGGAACCTGATAAAGAATCAGGAGCCTCAGTTGATGAGGTAGCAAGACAATTGGAAAGACAAGCATTGGAAGAGAAAGAAAGAGATGATGACGATGAAGGTAAATGGTAAATTTGATATTTGTGGTTGGAAAAGCAAGAAGATATGACATTCTTTAAACAAAATGTATTTGTCCATATGGTTTATGGTTCTCTGATGTTTTAATGAACATTAAAATCTCAGTGTCACAGATAAAAAGGGAAAGGTATTAACAATTCTTAAAAAGTTGGATAAGTTGAATGACTGCTCCAATTACACAAATCTCAACTTTTTAAAAATGTACTTGGCAAAATGCCAAGTACGGGGTATTAAGATGATAATGAAAGACTGCTGGAGGACTCGGGTGGCTCAGTTAGTTAAGTGTCTGCTTTTGGCAAGGATCGTGATCCTAGGGTCCTATGGTCTAGCCCCCTGTCCATCTACTTCCTGCTCCCTGTGCCGCAGCCCCTACTTGTGCTCTCTCACTTTCACTCTCTCTCAAATAAAGATAAGAAAGAAAATCCTTTAAAAAAAGAAGAAGAAATTGAAGGACTGTTTAACATTTATTGAACAACTAATATGTACAGGGCAGTGTCCTAGGATACTTTCACATGTGTTCTCATTTTACTTTTCAAAACCTAGCAAAGTAGGTACTCTTCTCAGGAAGTGATGGTTATTATGTCATTTACCCAGTGTTACACAACTGCTATGTGTAGAGTGGAGTCATGGTTTTGAACCTAGAACCTGATTTCAGGTCTGTTCCTTTCACTCTGTATGAAAGCCCCCTCACTTTATTCTCAAGAAGTATATTGGAGTCCTTCTGAACTCTATTATAAATTCCCTGACCTCTAGCCTCTTATAGTATGTTGGTCCTGTAAGATTTCTTAAAGATAGTAATTCTTGAAATTCTAGAAATTGATGCTATCAGTAAGACAGTGGAGGTAATATTTGCTATCTCTTCTACAGCCTCTTTAGGTAGAGGGGGAGATGGAGCTTTCCTATGCCCAATTATCTACTGTTGTGACCTACTGCTCTTCCATAAGCATTGTCAACTTGGGCTTGTGTCTTCCAAGCCTTAGCAGAAAATACCTGCTGTACTTTGTCATGTTAGGATAATGCAGAGTAGATACTTCTCCTTCAGAAACATAAGCTCTCTGCTTTCAAGGAACTTAGAGTCAAAATTTGGTGGAAAAGGTGCCAAGGTACAAGAGAATAGTTAGCTTTTCCTTAAGCAAACCCCTTGTCCATTTTACCTTGGGTTGTGTTTCGTTTCTTTTTTTTTTTTTAAAGATTTTATTTATTTATTTGACAGAGAGAGATCACAAGTAGGCAGAGAGAGAGAGAGAGGAGGAAGCAGGCTCCCTGCTGAGCAGAGAGCCCGATGCGGGACTCGATCCCAGGACCCTGAGATCATGACCTGAGCCGAAGGCAGCGGCTTAACCCATTGAGCCACCCAGGTGCCCCTTGGGTTGTGTTTCAATTCATGAACATATTTTGAGCTCTTAGCAAGAAAGGGGCTTGTAATTTCAAGGTTATAAAATAGATTGCTATAGACCTACTGTGTAGAGTATCACAGTGTTAATCTTGAAGAGTGTTGCTTGATCCATTGCTTTTCTACAAAGTTGTACAAATCTCTTGACATTGAAGGAGAAACTTTTGTCAGATTGGAAATCGTTTTAACGTCATTTTAAAGATGATTTTAGAACTATTGTTTTTCTCCAATAGAGTTACTTTCCTAACTCGCTTCAAAAATCAGTATCAGTCAGTCAGTACTACTAATCTGTTGCGAGAGTTCTTTAAGAAGATGGAGAGTTAGTATTTCAGAATCTTTGTTCTAAAACAAAACAAAGAGGGGCTAGGTGGAATTGCAGGCTGAATGCTGAACAAAGGCTCTTTGGAAGGAATGGGACTTGTATAATGCCAAACAGAAGAGACCACTTTGGGCCAGGACAATGCTGAGAATGGATTCAAAGTGTATTGAATAGTGCATTACTGGCCATATGAGATGATTTGTTGAGGGAGCCTTGGAGCATTTTTAAAAGAAAGTTATAGGGGTGCCTGGCTGGCTTAGTTGGTAGAGCATATGATTCTTGATACAGAGTCAGATTGTTGATCTCAGGATCAGGAGTTCATGCTCCACATTGGGCATAAAGTTTACTTAAAAAATAATATTTTAAAAAAGAGAAGGATGTTATAAAAAATAATTTAGTCCTCATGTATATGCAGTGTTGTTAGAAAAAAGGAAACATCCAGGAAAGGCTTGGAGATCATTTTGGAGGGCACTTAACAGCCCAGGCATGTGGTAATGATTATTTAAATTGGTGGAAAAGCAGTTGGGTGACTCAGTTGGTTAAGCTTCCAACTCTTGATTTCAGCTCAGGTCATGATCTCAGCGTCCTGAGATTGAGCCCCATTTCAGGCTTTGCCTCTCCCTCCCCCAACTCTTGCGCACGCCTGTACTTGCGCTCTCTCTCTCTCTCTCTCTCTCTCTGAAGTAAATAAATATCTTTAAATGGGTGGGCATAAATGAGCATGGAAGGGAAGAATTCAGTGGAATAGTGGTTGTGGAAGCAGAATTCAGAGGACTTTTAAAAGACTTTGAATCAGGGGCGCCTGGGTGGCTCTGTGGGTTAAAGCCGTTGCCTTCTGCTCAGGTCATGATCCCAGGATCGTGGGATCAAGTCTTCTTTGGGCTCTCTGCTCAGCAGGGAGCATGCTTCCACCTCTCTCTTTCTGCCTGCCTCTCTGCCTACTTGTGATCTCTTTCTTTCAAATAAAAAAAATCTTTAAAAAAAAAAAAAAACTTTAAATCAGGGGAGAAGGAAGGAGAGGTATAGATGGACTCTACAGGTTTGAGTTGGTGACAGAATATTGGTGCCGTTCACTGAAATTGTGAAGTAGGGAGAGTGGGTTAAGAGATTGAGGGTGGGGGGGTATAGACCAAAAAGAAAGTATTGAGTTAATTTTAGATGTGTTTCATTTGAAACTGGAGTATTGGTATGAAAAGTTAATCCTGTGGGCATTGGGCAATGTGCTAGAAGTAATTCAGTGAAGTTTTAAGTCAGATTTATTAAGGTACATATATTGCCCAGGACTATATTCACTATTTTCAAAAAATAGACTTTATGTTTTAGAACAGTTTTACTTAGGTTCTCAGCAATATTAAGCAAAAGGTGCAGAGATTTCCTATATACTCCCTACCACCATACATGTAAAGCCTCTCGCATTTTCAACATCCCCCACTGGAGTGGTGCATTTGTGACAATGGATGAACATGCATTTGACACATCATCATTATGCCAAGTCCATCGTTTATATAGATTTACTCACGATACTGTATATTCTATATATTCACCTTTTATAAGTCTGTAGTTTGGTAAGTTTTTACAAAGATGCATTTGTGTAACCACAACCAAGATATAGACCATTTTCATTTAACATTTCCATCTCCACAAAAAAGTTCCCTTACACCCTTTTGTAGACCATTCTCTTGCTCCACCCCCTGGTCCCTCACAACCATTGATACATTTTCTGTTACGTAGTTTTTTCTACAATGTCCTATAAATGGAATTATTATAGCGTGCAGCTTTATTTGGCTTGTTTGCCTTAGCGTGATACTTTGGAGAGTCATCTAGTTGCATATGCATCAGTAATAATTCATTACATTTTATTGCAAGTAGTAGTCCAGATTTGTTTATCCACTTACTAGTTGATGGATATTCAGGTTGTTTCTGGTTTTTGTGTTATGAATAAAGACAGCATTTGCATACAAGTCTTTGTGTGGACATAGGTTTTCATTTCTCCTGGGTGGGTACCTAGAAGTAGGATTGCTGGTCATATGGGAAGTCTATGTTTAATCTTATTAGAAACTATCAAACTGTTGTTCAAAGTAGCTTTATCATTTTGCTTTCCTGTCCACACTGGTTGAGAATTCCAGGTCCTTTGTATCTCTTAAGCACTTGGTATTGTTAATATATTTTTTTAAAGATTTTATTTATTTATTTGATAGCGATCACAAGTAGGCAGAGAGGCTGGCGGGTGGAGGATGCAGGGGGAGCACGCTCCCCGCTGAGCAGAGAGCCCGATGTGGGGCTTGATCCCAGGACCCTGAGATCATGACTTGAGCTGAAGGCAGAGGCTTTAACCCACTGAGCTACCCAGGCACCCTGGTATTGTTAATTTTTAAATTAGCTTTTCTAACAGGTGTGCAGTGGTATGTCATTGTGTTTTAATTTGCATTTCCCTAATGACTGATGATGTTGAACAAATCTTTTCATGTTTTTGCCTTCCGTATTTCTTTAGTGAAATATTTGTTCATATCTTTTGTCCATTTTTCAGTTATTTGTTGTCATATTGAATTATAGTGGTTCTTTATTCTTGATAAAAGTTTTTTATCTGATACATGTTTTATCAATATTTTCTTTCATGCTGGTATTGTTTGCAGCAGAAAATATTTTAATTTTTATGAAGTTGCATTCATTTTATTTCTTCATGGGTCTTGTTTTTTATGTGTTACCCAAAAAGTTAAATAATTGCTCTCTGTAGGATTATGAAGATAATTTTCTTGTATTCTCTTCAAGCAATTTTATATGTCCATTTAGAGTTAATTTTTGTACATAGTACAAGGTAAGAATTGAGATTCTTTTTTTTTTCTCGCTTATAGATGTCCAGTTTTCATTCAACAAATATTAACTAATTTGGGCATAGGGCTAAAACAGAAATAAATATGAACAGCTTCTGCCTGTTAAGAATATCCTGGGATGCTGTGAAAGAAAGACTTATAAAAACATGAATTGTGTCAGGTATAATGCATGGGAGGTTAAGCATATATAGTTTGTATTTGGATCCAGGCTTTACTGCTCTCTTGGCACAAGAGTGCAATAAAGAGTGGCTGTTATCCTATACTGAATACAGACCTTGAACACTGGATAAAGTAGCCTCAGAAGGATGACTGAGTACTGAAGGAGGGGCTTCATCTTACCTCATTTTAAAGATGAAAAGACTATGGTAGAGAGAGCCTAAATAATTTTGTCCAAAGTCACACAGCTGGCAGGATTTAGTAAGCATTTAAAATTGATTAGGGGCACTGGGTCACTAAGCGTCTGCCTTTGGTTCAGGTTATGAACTCAGGGTCCTGGGATTGAGCCCGCATTGGGCTCCCTGCTCAGTGGGGAGTCCGCTTTGCCCTCTGCCTGCCGCTCCCCCTGCTTATGTTCTCTCTCTGTCTCTCTGTCAAATAAACAAAATCTTTTAAAAAAGAAAGAAAAAAACTGGTTATACTTTTTTTTTAAAAGATTTTATTTACTTATTTGAGAGAGGGCGCTTGTACTCATGTGCACAAGGGTGGGATGGGGGGACAGAGGGAGAGGGAGGAGACTCCCTGCTGAGCAGGGAGCCTAATGTGGGGCTTAGTCCCAGGACCCTGAGTTCATGACCTGAACCAAAGGCAGATACTTAACTAATTGAGTCACACAGGGACCCCTAAAACTGGTTATACATCCTGAAGCATTTGTTTCAGGTTGAGTCTAATGTATGTAGCAGTATGCTAGGCACTGAATATTTTCTAGAATAAAGACTATCTTGTTTTGTTTTTCTGTCCTTATTACTTGGCACTTAAGAACTCCGCAAACATTTATTGAATGAATGAAGGTTATTTTATTTATTTATTTTTTAAAAAGATTTTATTTATTTATTTGACAGAGAGATCACAATTAGGCAGAGAGGCAGGCAGAGAGAGAAGATGAAGCAGGCTCTCTGCTGAGCAGAGAGCCCGATGTGGGGCTTGATCCCAGGACCCTGCGATCACAACCTGAGCCAAAGGCAGAGGCTTAACCCACTGAGGCACCAGGTGCCCCAAATGAATGAAGGTTATTTTAAAATTGCAGTGTAGAATATGTGAATTAGATTATATGACACATGAGGAAATTGCAAGTTGTGTTTTGGGCTTTTGAATCTAGAAACCAATAATGAGTAAGTCAGCCATATTTGTGTTTCTGCTGTGTTCCTATGTTTCCTGTACCCAATTCCATAAGACTGACCATAAATTGCAACTTTGTGGTTTATCTGGCTGGCTCAGTTGATAGAGCATGCAACTCTTATATCAGGATTGTGAGTTCAACTCCACATTGGATGTAGAGATTACTTAAAAATAAAAAAATCTTTGAAGGAAAAAAAAAAAGATGTCTGGGTAGCATAGTGGGTTAGGTTACCAGCTATTGATTTTGGCTCAGGTCAAAATCTTAGGGTCGGGAGATGGAGCCCTGCATTGGGCTCTGTGCTGAATGTGGAGCCTGCTTGGGATTCTCTCCCTCTCTCTCAAAATAATAATAATAATAATAATAATAAAAGAAATTGCAATTTCATAAGTAAGAAATTGTCAAATATTGGCAGTTTTCTATCAGTCCATTAAAGCCCTATCTCATGTTACCTCCATCTTTACAAAATTGCGGTTTCCTATTTATCATTTAGGTGAAAAAAACCAGGATAAAATAAACTAAAAGAACATTTGTTGAGAAGAGTATTTATCACATGCTTAGCTATCCCTGTGTCTTAATTTAGGAAATGGTATGTAATCTTTAAGGAGCTCACAGACAAGTAGGGGTCATAGTAAGCCCCTAATCATTTTTCAAAAAGAAAAAAAAGGTTGCAGTTTTGTGTGATAATTATAATAGAATATAGTGGTGAGAAGATTTCTTTTATGGCTCCTGCTTATCTGGGAGTAAAAAGGGAGGAGCTTTTGGAGCAGAAAATGTAAGCAGTCATTTGACATTGTTTTATGGGTGTGGATTTCATGATTTAAAATTGCTGATGCTAGCCATGAGTTACTGGCACAATGTGAAACATTTAAAAGGCTATATGGTGAACATCCTATTAAACTGTCAACTTCTAATTGTCTGCCACATCTTCCTTTTCATCCTTATTTCATAGCAGTATGATTTGTGGATAGGTTGGTGTGCTTCATGATGAAATTTATTGAGCAGTGTTTTTAGAAATTCAGACACTTCAGTGTTTTGATACCTTTATTTAAAATGTTTTAAGTCACTATTAATCTTGGCCATAATACCATTCTTGATCTTTTCTCCAAGTTCAGGAGTATGGTATGGACTTCTTAAAAGATAGTTATAAAAACTGCCGGGGAGGGGTGGGGGTGCCTGGGTGGCTCAGTGGGTTAACGTCTCTGCCTTTGGCTCAGGTCATGGTCCCAGGGCCCTGGGATCGAGACCCGCATCAGGCTCTCTGCTCAGCAGGGAGCCTGCTTCCCTCTCTCTCTGCCTGCCTCTCTGCCTACTTGTGATCTCTGTCAAATAAATTTTTAAAATCTTAAAAAAAAAAAAAAGAAGAAAAGAAAAGAATACTGACAGGGGCACCTGAATGGCTCAGTTAAGCATCTGACTTCGGTTCAGGTCATGGTCTCAGGGTCCTGGGATCGATTCCCACGTCTGGCTCCATGCTCAGTGGGGAGTCTGCTTGTCCTTCACCCTCTGTCCCTCCCCCATTCATGCTCTCTTTTCTCACTCAAATAAATAAATAGAATCTTTAAAAAGCAACCAAAAAACCCTTACAGGCAGATACTGGCGGTTTTGGATGCTCTTTTGTCAACTTTGGCTTGAATTCATGACCCTGAGATCAAGACCTGAGCTGAGATCAAGAGTTGGACACTTAACCGATTGAGTCACCCAGGTGCCCCTTGGAACCAATTTTTTGAAATAGTTCTTAATAATCCCCATTTTGGGGCATCAGGTTCTACTATGAACCTAGGAAAAGTATATATGCCTTATGATTTTTTCATATAATTTGATCCAGAAGGAGGACTCTCTTTAATAGTAACTATGCAGGAAAAGGTATTTTAAAATATGACACCCCAAATACTCCTCCCTGGATTAGTATCAGGTGATATATTCTTGGTCTGGTTCTGCCATTTACTAATTGGGGTTTTCTTGGATATGTCCCTTAAACATCCTTGTTTTATTTCATAAAATTGATTTGAGAATCACATGAGGTCATGAAATACAAGTGTTGAACCATGAAGTGTATGTAGGCAAACTAGTACTTTAGGTAAAGTCACACAGTCATTATTATTGGTATTAAACTAACACTAGCTCTTCTTCCTAGCTTTTGAAAAAGACTGCTAATGCATTTTTTATTCTTAAGAGTATCCTATTCAAAGTTCTTTAATTAGATTAAGTCAAGTAAAGTTTCCTTAGTGCTTTTGGTTACACAAGTCAAATTCTTATACATTAGCAGTATTCAGAATTCTTTTCTAAGAATATTGGGTCAGTTTTATTATATCTTGTTTAAGATGCTTTGTGTGTGTGTGTGTACTTGTCTGCTTGTGCTTGCTCTGTTCCTCTGCTTATGAGGTTTAAATAAATATGTACTTGTAATGCTTTTTTCCTAGATGGAGATGGGGATGGAGATGGAGCAGCTGGAAAGAAGAAGAAAAAGAAGAAGAAGAAGAGAGGACGTTAGTGTCTTAAGTTGATCTTACCTGACAAATAAAAAGTATCTATTAACCAGCAGGTTTGAATAGGTTTGAAATTGCATTAGATCCCATTGTGTGTCAAGGAACTAAATTTAGGCTTATTAGAGGTGGAATTTAGTGAAAATCACAACTGTTTTTTCATTTAACAATCTGTTGACATTTTCTTTATCTTATTCCCTTACTGAGCTAAGGGATGTTAATAATAAGTTGGTTGCATTTTACTACAATTTAGGAATGAAATTTATAATTTAAAACTTGAATAATACAAGTAGCAATTCTGTCAGGGATGAATAAAGTCATACTACTGTGCATAATAGGATAAACATAGTTTGCCGTTCACCTGCCAGCTTTGAAATTATTAGATTCTTGATAAATATTTAATGAAGAGTACCATTATTTAAAATTTGTATATATGGTTGAATTTTATTAATAACATTATACTATTTTGTATTCATTTAAAATATGATCCTGCTTGTGTTTTGTTTCTATAAATGGCAAACCAAACCTCTTCAGGGACCTGATATTCTATTAGGGAGACCAAGGGGAGATTGTATAGTCTTAGGGAATAAAGGTTGGGTTGAGAATCAGAACAAGTTCTGATCTTGAGTGCCCTTTGGGGTATAGGGACCACTGAGTATCTGATTATACCTTCCCTTAAATCTTTCAGGCTAAAATTTTATGAATCAGAATATTGGAGGCTTGACTCAGTTTTATATCTATGTTAAGAGAAATACTTAAATGTTTTTTAAGAAAGCTTTTGGCTCTATCAGGAATTTTCCAGCTGTGTCACCAGATGAGGATGGGATAGCCTTCTTTTTATTCAGGCATCTATTTTCAGATCCTTCTAGTCATAGGATGTCAGTTCTGTCCCTAGCATAGTCTATACTTAATGAGTACGGGTTACCCGTGTTTTAGGAATCTTCCAGTGATTGTACTGTCCTATTCCTTCCATTCAAAAATTGTTAAAAGTGTGCTTATGAGACATATTACCTGAGAATGGCTTGAGAGAGAACTGTTTCTCCCAATACTCTTATATTACTCCCTAATGAAGGTAAATAAGGGGCTATTTTGTATTTGCCCTTGGTAAAATTCCTCCACTGACAGATTTTTTAGTATGATGCCATGATTTTTTATTGTGCTTCCTCTGAGGATGTTGAACTTACTTTTCATTTTATTTCTTTATGAGTACTCTCAAGAGACAGCCTTTTGTCTGGTCTTGGTATCAAGAATAATTGTGCTTTTCCTGAGTACTTAATGTGCTTTATCTCATAAACATGACCCATGCATATTTTTAAGTATTGGCTCCTAGAGGGCTTTGAGTCAAATCTGTGGTTTTGTATTGGTGGTATTTCAGGTACTATTGTATGTTCTTTCCATGTTTTGATTTTTGTTCTCTAATTTACTGTCTCTTATTTGTGTATTTTATATATCCTTGTAGGCTGTCATAAATCACTTGTGGAATAAACCAAATAATGTAATTATAGACTTCACTGCCCTCATTCTCCTCATCTCTAAAGTGAGAGAATTATACGTGATTGTTAATGGTAACTGCAGTACAGATTGTTATACATAGTTTTAGATAATATCTTGGACATAGTATATTATAGTTTTCACAGGTTACCCAGCATTTCATTTGGTTCTTCATTTTGTAGATGAGGAAACTGAGGCTTGGCACATCTAGCCATTTGTCCAAGTCACAGTTAATAAGTGGTTGAGGCTAGACTTCAGCTCTCATATTTTGATTACAGATTTTTTTCTCTAATGGTCATTTTGAGTTTTTTATTCTGTGTTAATAATTTATGGACATATAAAAGGCATCTTTATCAGAATTGTAGCTGAGATAAAGCTGAGGACAGTGCAATAGTACTTTGTTGATAAAACTCAAGCTTTCAGAAGATCAGGAAAACTGAGAAATAGGCAGGTATTAACAAGCAGAAATTTAATAGACCTATATAAAGTTAGTACAGGGTAATAAGGTCTAAGGATTTTGAGTGTTAGTATAATGTGAGCCAAAAAGCAGGGAGTCGTAACTATTTAATAGGTGTAGGATTTTTAGAATCAGTAGCATAGCCTTATATTAATTATACCTTATTTGGGCCATTTAAGTCAATTCTAATACCAACTTAAAAGGAACATCGACAGTTTCAGGGTTGGCAAATAGAGGTGAAAGTGTTAAGAACCATATCCCTTAAAGTGATTTCTCATCATACAGAGGAAGGAATCAGTAGAAATTAAAAATAAAATTTTTTCAACTGTGAAGAATAAAGCTAGAACTAACAGATGAAAGTAACAGGGAGAGAGAAGTGTAGGAAGAGCTTTCTAATAGAGTTCTTTCAAAATGAATGGATTTTCACTTCAGAGATAGATTGTCTGTATTGTTGGGAGCACACTGCCATATATCAGGAGTATTATGCAATTCCCGGATTTAAGTGTAAAGCAAAATTAGGTGATCTCTAAGATCTTTTTTTATTTTAAATTCTAATGTTTCCTCTTAGGAGGAACCTTAAAGCGTTTCCAAAGTTATGTGCCCATAGAACGCTTTTAAACATTATGTAAAGTCAAAAACATTTGGTGCTCATGAGGTACTGAGTGTTTGAATTAAAAGAACGAACCAAAATCTGGTTCCATGGGTAAATGATGTGACTCAATAAATGGTTATACTTTTATTTATATATCTTTTTCCCCCATTGCAGAAAAAAGAGAGCAAAATGGTGTTAAACTTTAAGACACACAAAATCCATAAGGCCAGTTACAATCAAAAGGACACCACATATTTCACCTCAGTAGTTGAAGTGCTACAGAAATGCATCAAGTGTCCAATATCACTGTATAAATTAATAGACTTCCTGGCATTTTTTGGGAACAGCATTCATTACTAAAAGGCAGTTCCTTATATAGTAGGAATTCTATAACTGGTTCAGTGTATTTAAAAAATTTTTAAGACAAATCTCCAGATATTTTTAAAAATCATCTTGGAACACTGGTGTCTTTTAGAATATAGTTTGGGAAATAATGTCCTTAAAATGTATGCTAAGGACTATAATTTTTTTAAGTATCTGGAAATTTGTATATGGATACCTAAATTCTTTTAGCACTGGGTATGTATACTATTAACTTTTATACCTAATATACCCTTGAAATAAGTTCTTCACTTACTAATACGTAATAGCGTTATATTTTTACTTCATTGTTGTAGGGTTTCTTTCATACTTGTTTCCTCTTTGATTTTTATTTGTGAAAACCAGCCTCTATATGCTGTTCTACTTCTGGTGTAGTAAATGAAGACAAAAATACTAGAAACGTTACTTTCTGCCCAGACATGTACTGTTTAAATACATAGTGGAATTCTAAGGAGTTGAATATTTCTATTCCCAAGCAATAGTAAATTGGAGAGGAGGTGGCCAGCATGGTGAAATATCTTCTGTTTTTAATTATAAAGCTATGATAGCAAGAAGGTTCCTTAAAATTAGGACATACAGCAGCCATTAGGAACTGAGAAAAAATGTAATGATAACTGCTTAATTTTATTTTTAACTACAGAAGTTAATGTTTTATTTGTATCTCACAGCAAAAGTTCAAACAGACCCTCCCTCAGTTCCAATATGTGACCTGTATCCTAACGGTGTATTTCCCAAAGGACAAGAATGCGAGTACCCACCCACACAAGATGGGTAAGAATCATAAGATAACTTCCAGTTTGACTTTTGAAAGGTGTAGTTTTAGCAATAAAGCAGATTTGATTTTTCTCAGAACTTTGCTCCACTGCCTTAATAAAAGCTTTGTGAATTGTTATAGAAAATACAGTAGAAGCCATCTTATCCAAAATGATTGGGACCAGTAGTAGTTCAGTTAATCAAAAAAGTATGTTAAGGTGGGGATCACAAAACTAAAAAATCTTTATTGATAAAAGTTAACTTAAACATTTGTTTTTCATCAATCTCAGTATTAGAACATGGATTTGTATTGTACTCCACTTTTTTCTTCCCATAAGCTATATCCATAATATATTCTCTGTAAATGTAATCCATTTTGAGCTTCCATGAGGAATACAAGCTGAGTAATCTGAGGGCTGATATTGGATATGTACATTTTTTTCCTCAAACCATTTGCAGCTGTGCTTAATTTGACAGAGGTATTTTTTTGGTGACTTCCCTTTATTGAGATTTTTCTGAGTAGTCAATTTAGTTTCATTGGAAAAATTCCTTTTATGTACTATATAACTAAATTACATAATTATAGTAACAAGTACAGATGACTTACACTGGTTTGCAGATGCATCACCTGATTGTTGAAAGTGTTTTGAAAGGATACATTTCACCTGGTCAGCAGACACTCAGTGGCATTACGCTGACTGGTTAAGAACATAGAAGCTGGGTTCATTTGAATCCCAGCTCTAACACTTATTAGCTTTGTGACTTGGGCAAGTAATTTATCATGTCTTTCCTTTTATTTCTTCGTCTATAAAATGAGCACTTCATAGGGTTGTGAGGAATAATTATATATGTAAAGCACTTAGGAGAGTAACAGACACATAGTAAACATGACGTGTTAGCTGCTGCTGTTACTATTATTCAGAGCAGGAACCTGTCAGCCCCTCATATTCAGCATACAATGGGCATTGGTTAGTATACTTTTACAGAGAGAATCAAGAGCATCAGTTAATCCAGTGGTTGCAATAGTTGGTTAAGAAAGCTTCTACTGTAGCCTTGTTTCATTGACCTGTAAAGACATCATTGTTTTTCTTTAAACTTCAGGAAAGAACATGATGTTACATTTTAATCCCCCTCCTTCATTCCTAATACTTTCAGTGAATAAGTATAAAGTTCTGAAATTTTGTGTCATGAGCATCTTTTCTTTGAATTCGAATTCATCAGTCACTATTCCTTAAAGTGTCTGTTTTTGAAATGTCACAGACATATAACTTCACATTAATTAACTTAAATTTTCACAGTACACATAATCACATTTATTTTTAAAGACAGTCTTTTTGTTTTATTCATTTATTTTTGCTTGTTCCCTCTTCCTTCCCTTCTTTCCAGACCCATGTAACCACCTAGCAGGTAACCTTCCATATTTTTATACACTTATATATGTGTACATCTATGTCCATTTATGTAAAGGGGCTCTTTTGGTCTTATTTTCCAAAATGGAATCATAGGCACACTTTCCTCACCTTTTCTCCTTCAGGACTATCTCTTAGAAAGCCCTCCAACTCAGTTAGAATAGCAGGTATTCCTTTGAATGGCTTCATAATATTCCGTAGTGTGGCTGTGCCATACTTTATTCCACCGTTTCCTAATTGATCAGCCTTCATTCTGTCTCTGTTTTTTGCAATACTACAAACCATTCTGTAATAAATAATTTCTAAGAATATACACGTGTGTGTGTGTATTATCTCCTTATGTTATGGCAATTTTATTATGGAATAGTTTTCCAGGAGTGGAATTGCTGTATCAAAGAATATATTAATACTTTAGTTTATGATTCCCAGGCTAATAATTTTGAGCTTTTTTTTATTGTTGGCTTTATTCTTTTGCTGTTCTAAAAGTTTTAAAATTTTGTATACAGTGTATGTTTATATTTTATATTCCTGGGTTTGTAGCAGTCTCTTAGATTTTTTTTTCCAAACTCTTAATCTCTGTTTTATTACATCTTCAATTAGTCTAGAGTTTTTTTGGGTAGGATTGGGAGTGCCAATTTTATTTTCTTTCAAATAGCCAATTGTGCTAAAATAGTTTATTAAATAATTTATTCTCCTGAATTGAATGACCACCTTTGCCATATACTATATTCTCATATAATGGAACTATATTTTCATAATCAACCAATTTCTATTATTCTGATCTATTTGTATTCTTATGCTAATACTATTTGGATCTGATTATCAACAACTTTATAATATATATGGATAATTTGATAAGGCAAGTCTTTCTCTGCCCCACACAACAAATACAATTTCTTTTTATATTTAGCTATTCTGTCTTATAGTCTTAACACACATACCCATAGAAAATGCTTTCTTTAGAATTCTAGTCAGAATTGCACTTATGTATTTGTTTAGAAAATTGACAGTTGTGTCACATTGTCTTACCCATTGTCCTAGTATGTTTTTTCACTTACCTGATTTATTTTCAGGTGGATATGTTCATTTTTTGTTAAATTTTGTTAAATTTATTCTTAAATGTTTTATGGTTTTGTTACTGATGTGAACAAGATTTTTAATATTTTTAACCATGTGAATGTGGTGGAACACTTGAAGTAATGTTTAATACAAGAAAAATTGAGATTTGATAAACCTTAGAAATTAACCTTCCTTTCTTACCATCATTTTCTATTGCAAATTAAATATAGAGATAGAATAACTTCTTTTTTTTTGAAACAGTAGAGAAGGGGCAGCTGGGTGGCTCAGTGGGTTAAGCCTCTGCCTTAGGCTCAGGTCATGGTCTCAGGGTCCTGGGATCAAGCCCCGCATGGAGTTCTCTGCTCAGTGGGGAGCCTGCTTCCCCCCCTCCCTCTGCCTTTCTCTCTCCGTCAAATTAATAAATAAAATCTTTAAAAAAAAACAGATGAAGCGATGGGTGGCTCAGTGGGTTAAGCCGCTGCCTTCGGGTCAGGTCATGATCTCAGGGTCCTGGGATCGAGCCCCGCATCGGGCTCTCTGCTCAGCAGGGAGCCTGCTTCCCTCTCTCTCTCTCTGCCTGCCTCTCCATCTACTTGTGATTTCTCTCTGTCAAATAAATAAATAAAATAAATAAAATCTTTAAAAAAAAAAAAAACAGATGAAGATATTAATTATATGTTGTAATTTTTTTTATTAATACTTGAATATTGAAAAACAATCTTGTATGCTGTGGAAAAATAAAAAAGTACTGTGATTATGTTGCTCTTCAGTAAGTTTTGATATTTTTTGACATTCACATAATCAGTTTTGATTATTTGCAAATAGATCAGAATCAATATTCCTATAGACTTGGTAAAGTATTAAATATAGTTTTGTATCTGCCTTCAGTTGTTTTTTAAGTTTACATTTACATTCCAATTAGTCAATGTATGGTTTCATGTGTACATCATAATGCAAGTACACTCCTTTATCCCCATCACCTGTTTGACCTGTCTTTTGTATGTCCTCCCCTCTGTTAACCATCAATTTGTTCTCTATAGTTAAGAGTCTGTTTCTTGGTTTGCCTCTCTTTTTTCCTTTCTTTTTTTTTTTTTTTTTCCATAAACTTACTAAAAATTGCATAAATAATCACAAAGAACTCGCCTGTGTAACTACCACCCAGGTTGAGTACAATATTTTATTTAACTTTTTATTTTGAAATAATTCCATTTTAAGAGAATTGTACAAAGAATTCCTGCATACCTTTCATTCAGGTTCTCTTTAACATTTGCCGCCTCTGTTCTCTCTCCTGATGGAATATGACAGTTATACGTGTACTGTATAATTACCAATGCGATAACATTATCTCCTTGCAAGATGGAAGGTAAATGTGGAAAATAATATATTGGTGAATCTGTATACATACTACTTTTTCTGAATTAATTTGAGGCTAGTTTGTGTATTTTTTTAAAAGATTTTATTTATTTATTTGAGAGAGAGAGAGCACGGGCCGGGGTGGGGGCAAAGAAAGAGGAAAAGGGAAAAGCAGATTCCCTGCTGAGCACAGGGCCAGCCTGCCTAGATCACTACTTGAGCCAAAGTCAGAGGCTTAACCGACTGAGCCACCCAGGCGCCCCAGTAGTTTGTATTTTTGGATGGAATACTAGACAAGTAGATAATTCAGGGTTGTCATATTTGGAGGCAGATGATGCCAGATTTTATCACCATAATAAGGTATTATTCAGTTTCTCTAGTGTGTCATTAATATTTTTCCTCTTGTAATTAGTAATTTTTCCTTTTAAAAAAATTGACATTCTCTGTATATTTCCTGTGTCATTAAAAATTTTTATGCCAGGGGCGCCTGGGTGGCTCAGTGGGTTGAAGCCTCTGCCTTCGGCTCAGGTCATGATCCCAGGGTCCTGGGATCGAGCCCCACATCGGGCTCTCTGCTCGGCAGGGAGCCTGCTTTCTCCTCTCTCTCTCTGCCTGCCTCTCTGCCTACTGGTGATCTCTGTCTGTCAAGTAAATAAATAAAATCTTTAAAAAAAAAATATTTTTTTTGTGCCAAAAAAAAATTCTATGCCAGTTTTATTTATTTATTTATTTTTAAAGATTTTATTTATTTGACAGAGAGAGATCACAAGTAGGCAGAGAGGCAGGCAGAGAGAGAGAGAGAGAGGGAAGCAGGCTCCCTGCTGAGCAGAGAGCCCGATGCGGGACTCGATCCCAGGACCCTGAGATCATGACCTGGGCCGAAGGCAGCGGCCTAACCCACTGAGCCACCCAGGCGCCCCTTACGCCAGTTTTAAATGATTATAATGGTGTTCTGTTTTGTACCTAACACAATTTTATTAGTGATTTCCCTATTTAATATTTCCCTAGTTTTGAACTTTCAGATTTTTACCATTAGGAAAAATTTTGTGATGAACATCCTCGTATATTAATCAGATCTGATTTTTTCTCTTATTCTGGGTCTCTAGAAGTAGAATGAAGAATTATTTTGAAATTCTTGGTATCTGTTTATAAATTTAGTAGGCATTTGTTCTATAAGCAGTACATATTCATTTTAGAAGAGGGAGGAAATACAGATAAGCAAAAAGAAGAAAATCTAAATTTTGCCAATTTTAAAACCACTGTTGACATGCTTTTTCTTCCTGTATACAGAGGTATGCAGATGTGTATTATAAATACCTGGGAATGTTTTTCAAGATAGAACTATTCTGCAAACAGCTTTATAACCCATTTTTAAATTTGTTTTCATGTTAGTAAAGAAATCAGCAGTATTTTTATATGTCTCTGTATATATATGTGTTTTCTACTGATTTTTCTTTTTTTGCTAGAGCATTGAAAAAATAAGTTTTGGGGTTTTGTTTTTGTTTTTATACATTATTTATTTGACACACATAGAGAGATCACAAGTAGGCAGAGAGGCAGGCAGAGGGGGGGGGGGAAGCAGGCTCCTAGCTGAGCAGAGAGCCAGTTGCCGGACTCTATCCCAGGACCCTGAGCTTATGACCTGAGCCGAAAGCAGAGGCTTAACCCTCTGAGATACCCAAATTCTTCCCAAGTGCTTTCCACCCCCTTATTTTTAAAGGTAGATCTCCAAGCCCAGCATGGGTTTTGAACTCATGACCCTGAGATCTAGAGTTGCATGTTCTACTAACAGAGCCAGCCAGGTATCCCAAGTCTCTTTTGAGTCTTCACGTCTAAAAACTTCAAGCAATGGGGTGCCTGGGTAGCTCAATTGTTAGGTGTCCAGCTCTTGATCTCAGCTCAGGTTTTGTTTTGTTGTTGTTGTTTTTTGTGTTGGCTTTTTTTTTTTTTTTTTTTTTTTTTATATATAATCATTTCAGAGGGATTGGGTGGGGACATATGGAAAGGGAGAAGGAAAGAAGCAGACTAAGCAGACTCCCCCTCTGAGAGCTGAGCCTGTTGAGGATGGATCTCACAACCCTGAGATATGACCTGAGCCGAAATCAAGAGTTAGAAGCTTAATCAACTGAGTTGCTCAGGTGCTCCTCAGCTTAAGTCTTAATCTCAGGGTGGTGAGTTTGAGCCCCAAGTTGAGCTGCATGCTGGTTGTGGAGCCTACTTAAAAAAACAAACTTCAAGCATCTCCCAAGAATTAGATATTCTTCAAATATCACACTTAACATAAATTAACAGTAATTTTCCAGTATAATGTAAGTACCTAGTTCATATTTAGAATTTTTTTCCCTGTTATCCCTGAGACATGTCTTTAGCTATTTTTGCCCTCTAAACCATGATCTAGTCAAGGTGCATGTGGTGCATATAGTTAGAATCTCTACCTTCTCTATTGCACTGACTTTTTGAAGAGACCAGGTAGTTTAGAAAGTCTTATATTTTGGGATTTCTTTTACTGTTTCCTTGTGGTGTCATTAAGCTTTTTTCACTATGCCTTTATTTTCTGTAAACTGGATTTAGTTGTAAAGGGTTAGATTAGAGTTAGATTAAGCACTTTGGCAGGAACATAAAAGTGTTACTATATTCTTTATATTTTATCATAGTCTGTTGCATCAGGTATAAGGTCAGGTTTTTCTCTTACTAGTTTTACTGTATTGATCACTTGGTTAATGTGGTAATAGCCAGCTGTTTCTTTTTTAAAGGTACTTTTTTCTTGTAGTTTTCAAATCTGTGGGGGTAGTTTGGTACGATTGGAATATCCTTTTCTTCATCAACTTTTTAATTATTTCAGTATCTATCCATGCTTTATCAGTTATTTCCTTGGGGACTGCAAAATGGTGGATTTCTAATTCTGTTGTTCTTTATACATTTATTAGCTGACCTGTAAGAAGAATTTTCCCTATCCACTGGGTATCAATTAACTTTATCAGTTAACTACAGTTTCTTATAGACCGAGTTAAAATATGCTTTATTTTTCCCCTTTTAAGGATCAGTTTTCAGAGGAAAGAATTGGTGTCATGTCTGTGTGTGTTCTTATTTCTGGGTTAAAAACATGCACTTTTATTTATTTGTTTTTATTTTTTTAAAGACATGCATTTTTGTTTCTATTTATTTTTTTTTTAAAGAGTTTATTTATTTATTTGACAGAGATCACAAGTAGGCAGAGAGGCAGGCAGAGAGAGAAGGGGAAGCATGTTCCGTGCTGAGCAGAGAGCCCCATGTGGGGCTAGATCCCAAGACTCTGGGATCATGACCTGAGCTGAAGGGAGAGGCTTAACCCACTGAGCCACCCAGGCACCCCGAAAGACATGCATTTTTAAATGGCTTTTTATAAATGTGGCATTTAGTGATTTAAAAATACAAATATAACTATTTTTTAAATTATGTATGCAATGAGTTCAGAAATGTTTTGACTGAAATTAATTGGATTCCTTTGTGTCTTTTGGTTTGACTTATATATTTTATGCTCTTAATCTAATAAAAATGATGAAATACTGAAAAGACTCAGAACTATGAAAGAGGTGTGAATTTACATACTCTGTGAACACTTCTGTAAAGATTCTTTCAAGCAGTTATTCTGATAGTTTTGTTGCACAGATATATTTTAAGCATTTCTAACCCACCTCTGTCAGTTGGATGAATTAATTGCCCTTTCAGAGATTTATTATGAACTCAGTTTTCCATCTTATTAATTTCTCTATTTTTGCTAAATAAACTGATGATCAAAATGTTATATTTAGGAAAAGGGGAGAGGCTCCTTCATCTTATTTTCTTAGAAATAGTACGAGCTTGGAATTATGATGTTAGAGCTTGAATATTACTCTATTGACTTTCGATTTGAACTCAAGACTTAGAAAAATAATTTCTTTAATCCATTTTTTAATTGGTAACTCTTTACCAAGAATGCAGAACATTCCATAACATTCCATAAACATTCTTTCAAAGAATTCACTGCTTCTAAGAATCAGCTGTGCAACTTCAGAAGTATAAGATCACGTGAGTCTTCTTGATTTCAGTATTGGCGATCTTTATTGTATTATGTCATGATTCTAAAATGTAGTCAAATAGCATTTGGATTTTAATTATACTTAACATTTTAACCTACAGGATATGAATTTGAGGAATTGAAAAGAAATGTGATTTGATGGTAACCAATTTCATTTTCATGGCTGATACCCATCAGTTCCCTGTGAAAATAGTCTATCTTACCATTCTGGAGAAAACGTTTGAGGATATTTTTGTTTTTCACAAATGTTTGGCTTTTGGGGCAGGGCTGTCCATGTAGGTTTGGCTGTAGTATATGTGCCGGAGTTATGGCCCATGTAAGAGATGTGATATGAAGAATTGTGATATGTTTAGTTTAAAAATTGATTTGAGACTTTATCCAGTACTCTTAAGCCTAAAAATGATGTTTTCTTAGAATATTTGGGTTCTTGGTTCCCAGGAAAGATTTTTAGATTCACGGGAGGGAATGGACTGGAGTTATATCTGGAGGTCAGGAGATAGAGTTTGTCTGTCCCATCATGGAGTGAGCAACTGTATTGCAGCTGAAAAAGATTGAGCCGCATGTCAAGAGTATAGATTTTAAAGGATCTTTTCCTGTTAGCTTCTAGTCCAAGGATGTTCGTTTGAAGACTTTTATTAGGAATTGCTTCTTGAGTCTTCACTATTCTGATAAAAGTAGTTTATATGAATTTATATATTCATGGAGTTTAAAATTGACCTTAACAGATGGTGTTTCAATATTTCAGTTTTCTGATAACATCAGTATACAGATTCAAAATACATTTCTAGGGCGGGTAAGGAGAGGGTGTTTGGGTTATGGACATTGGGGAGGGTATGTGAAAGGGTGAGTGCTGTGAAGTGTGTAAGCCTGACAAATCACAGACCTGTATCCTTGGGGCAAATAACACATTATATGTTAATAAAAATAATTAATTAAAAAATACATTTCTGAACAAAAGAAACCTCTGTGATGCTTAAGTATCCTTAAATAGACATAGGACAGCCCCTTTGAGTCTTTGTAGCAAATTAGAGGTGTTAGATGTTGGCACACAGGTAGCTGCTGCAGTAGAAAGTAATCATAATGAACTTGACAGTGACAGAAAAACAGCATTTGGGGCCATTAACTTAGGGACTTGGTGTAGAGCAGTTGTATAAGCTTCTTTAAAGGCCCATATAGGAAATATTTCAGGCCTTGGGTGTTACTCATTTCTGCCTTTGTAGCATGCAAGTAGCTAAAGACAGCATATAAACAAATGGGCATAACTGTATTGCAACAATTTTATTGACAAAACAGGTGCTGGCTGGATTTGCCTGTAGACTATACTTTGAGACAAATAGTAATTCCTTGAAGGCATCACTTTTGTAAGTGAATACAACTTCTATATCGGTGATCACTGAGTTTGTGAGCTGTATATTCAATATTGCTTAATGTGTGAAAGTTAAAACTTTTTAAAAGATGTTCATTTGAAAACAGTTACTGCTTTTGAAATACGCTGCTTAAAGGGAGTCAGTGGATCTCCTCATTCCCAGATACTGGATAAGAAATGTTTGTTACTCCTGACAGCTTTTTTTTTTTTTTTTTTTAAGATTTTATTTATTTATTTGACAGAGACACAGTGAGAGAGGGAATCCAAGCTGGGGGAGTGGGAGAGGAAGAAGCGGACTCTCTGCTTGAGCAGAGAGCCCTGTGCATGGTTGATCCCAGGATCCAGAGATCATGATTGGAGCCAAAGGTAGACACTTAACTGAGCCACCCAGGCGCCCCATACTCCTGGCAGTTTTAAAATATGAGCCATATCCTTCAAGGAAGATCATTTCATATATAGATATATAGATATAGATATACAAATATATACAGACGTACATACATACAATTAGAAAAATCCTACAAAAACACAATATTTTATGTTTTGAGGGAGGTGTATAAAGATTTCCAGGTCAAGTTTTTGCATTAGTACTTACCCTGTGTATGAAGTTAAATGCTAATTTTGGGGTGGTCTTTTGAAGTCTCTTAGACTATAACCTTGAGTGGAAGGATGACTGTTTTCTCCCATTCCTTGGTTTCTAGGACTCTCTTCTGACTTAGGATTTTGTCTTTTTGTGTCTCTATGAATGAAATCTCACTTGAGGTTTTTTTTGTTTTGTTTTGTTTCTTTTGAATCCTAAAGAAGGTTTAACTTGATTTGGCTGGATTGCAAATGTGTGACTACTTGTTTTTCAGAAATTTTGCTAACATTTAATAAGAGAAACTGAATATGTAGCGTTTTATCTAAAATGTCTTATATTAATACATTTTTATCTCTCCGCTTTTATGTTCATCTGCTGTTTCTTAATGACTAATACTATGCTGTACATACTATAAAGGCGAACAGCTGCTTGGAGAACCACGAGTGAAGAAAAGAAAGCATTAGATCAAGCTAGTGAAGAGATATGGAATGATTTTCGAGAAGCTGCAGAAGCACATCGACAAGTTAGAAAATATGTTATGAGCTGGATCAAGCCGGGGATGACAATGATAGAAATCTGGTAAAAGAAATATGTTTTTGTAAGAACATGATGTCTTTTTTTTTCTTTAGTGCTAACTCCAATTATAATGTTTGGCTTTCATTATTACTTTGCTAAAACCTGAAGTGAAGCTCCTAGAAATATCTCTGAGTTCTTGTACTGTAGATGTAATGAGGAAATTGTAAGAGGACATTTATACCTCAACCACTCTATTTTGTACTCATGTACACTTACATATGCAAATGCACACATTATTATGATTATGTTCTGCTTGAAAATCTGTTATTTTGCTATCAATTAATATTAAAATTATAGGTCATAAAACATAGTTATAGTGCAGTGAAGAAACCAATAAAAGTAATAATTTCTCTAGTTTTCCCTGAGAAGTAATTAGTTGTAAAAGGCAACAGTCCTCTAATTCAGACAATTTTTAGGTATGCAACATTGAGCAAATAAAACATAGTCAACATTTAAATTAGTCTAAGTCAAGAATCTCATTTCCTAGAAAACTAAGTAAAAAGTGGATCTTGTGGTTCTGTTTCTTCAGACTTCTAATGGAAACAAATTCTTTTTATCTTTTAGAGATGAGCTACTATTTTCATAGCATTAGAGAACTACTTATTCATATCTAGGAAGTGCTCAGATCACTCCCAGAAAGTAATTTAAGAGTTTTTAGTAAACTCTCTGGACCTGATGACCTGTAGGTTATATAAGGATAAAAATGTAAAAGTAAACAATTTTTTTTTTTCATAGTGAAAAGTTGGAAGATTGTTCACGAAAGCTAATTAAAGAGAATGGATTAAATGCAGGCCTGGCATTTCCTACCGGATGCTCTCTGAATAACTGTGCTGCCCATTATACTCCAAATGCTGGTGACACAACAGTATTACAGTATGATGACATCTGTAAGATAGACTTTGGAACACACATAAGTGGTAAGTTCTTGGAAATAAGCCTCCCCTTGCCAAAAAAATCTAGTCTTCTTTCTGCCGGACGGGGCTACAGGTTTTGAACTCTCCAGTTTTCTTCTTTATTCCTTACTTTTCAGTAGAGCTGTGTTGAGGCAGATTTTGAGATTTTTTTAAGCATCCTGCTAGATGGAATATAATGAAAACTGTTGGGTAGTTGAGGTTTATTATTTTTTGTATCAAAGTGTGAAGAATTTAATCATGCATTTCTTCATGTTGTTTCAGACATTTATCCGTATAACAACAAACATTTAATTAGATCCTTTAAGTCTCAACCTTTATATACTTGGTGGCTTTTCTAAATTCTCTCTCAAACCTCCTCAGGTTAGTATCTTTTTATCTCACTTTAGGTGAGAAAATAAAGTTCAGATAAAGTATTTACCTGAGGTTTTGCTAAATTGGAGAAACTGAGCTTATGATTGACCAGTGTCTGTGGAACTATACATTTTCTCTGCCCACATTGTTATTCTTTAGTTCCCCAAAAGGTTTTTCTCTTTGATTTGTTTCTGTTTATAATTTTGCCTATCTACCTGGGTTAGCATTGAATTGGTGCTATCTTGAAGTAATATATACTAACACTGGAAATAGTCTTTTTATTCTAAAACCTTTATGTAACGTATGCTTTTTTCCACTTGGATTGTGAATACTGTCTGGGTACTTGGACTGTTGCCTTCATCAGAACCCATCATTTTATTTTCCTTTTAACTAGTAAGTTTAATAGAGTAGATGATATGAAGTAGACAAATTGACTAGTGGATAAGTCAACTTAAAGAAGAATTTTCTCTTTCAGGTAGGATTATTGACTGTGCTTTTACTGTTACTTTTAATCCCAAATATGATACATTATTAAAAGCTGTAAAAGATGCCACTAACACTGGAATAAAGGTATGTGAACTAGAAGCACAATTTAATTCAATGTATTTTGAACCTCTTCTCACCTGTTTAAGGTCTCTGGATTATGTAAGACCGGTCTGCTGCCCTTAGGGTTTTAAAGTGGGTAATTCTAGTACACTGTACCAAAGACTTACAGAGGAAGTTACAATGTGCAAAGCAGTTTATTTAATCATCCTTTATTTTAAAATACTAATAAATTGCTATAAAATTCTTCATTTTGAGTAAAAATGTATACATCATTTTGTTTTTAGTGTGCTGGAATTGATGTCCGTCTGTGTGATGTTGGTGAGGCCATCCAAGAAGTTATGGAATCCTATGAGGTTGAAATAGATGGGAAGACATATCAAGGTATACTTTTAAAAACTATATCTTATTTTGAAATGCATGTGACCTCTTACAGAATTAATTTTGCAGAATCGTGTTGAGTGCTTTCTTTGGGTCAGCTGCTTTATCTCTATCTCCTGGGAATACAAAGAGGAAAAATGGGGGAGGGGGAAATGAATGACCTCCTCATATTAAGAAAACTGTGGTCAGTAGGTGGGAACTGTTGTCAAGCTACTGTGGTATAGGTGATGGGACACCAAGGGATTTATCCCAGATTGGCCAAAATGCAGACTTGGTTTTCTGTGACTAGTCAGATTGAGGCTCAGAGACAAGCCAGAGACTCCTTCCATTAATGCCTCCACCACCCCCCCCCCTTTTTTTGCTTTGAATCCAGAATTTAGAGTCCAGTTATTTTCTTGTATGTCTTTCCTTTAATCTTTATTCTCTTTGCCTTTTAGTCTTTCTTAGCTACTGCCTTAGGTGCATAGTCCCAGAGTCACCTATGCTTTCTGCTGCTTTCCCATCATTCCATCCTTTCTCCAGTCTCTGGGTCTGACCACTATCCCCCTTCCTAATCTCTGCTCACTGTTTTCTCTAACCGCTATTCTAATAGCTTTCTCACAGAATATTTCCTACATTTCCTTTAACCAAATCCTGTCTCTTCTTTATATTCCTCTTTGCAGAGATGCTCATGCTTCCTTGCCCTCAGTAAATTCACATCATTTAGCATTTTTTGCATAACCTTGCTGATAGTGATAGGGTATTATGTTTCTTCCAACTACAGAAGGGGGTTCTTCTTCTGGAACCTGATGTTATCTGTCCTTGTTGCTCTCTGTCAGATCCTGTGAACACCAGTACAAATCAAAATACTCTCTTAAGGCTGCTCACACTTGGATGGGAGGTATTATGGGATAATGAAGAAAACATATTGTGAGGTGAGACAGGTCTATCTGACTTAGATAAACTTAGACCTGGCTTAGATAAACTTAGGTCGAAGTTTATCTGACTTAGATAAACTTAGTCATACTGTAGGGTCAGACAGGTCTATCTGAACTTAGATAAAGCCTATAAACAGAACCCAAGTTTCTTTGACTATAATAGGATTAAGGATATCATGTTTTCTTTTTTTTTTTAAAGAACTGTAAATTTTATGACAATGCCTGGGATTTACTAGTATGCAACAAATTTGTGATTTCGTTCCCCCAGATTTGGGATTGGTGTCAAACAAACAATGCTTACTCAGGTCCCTCTCAAATCATCTTCTGTTGTTTTCTAATTCTGTAATTTTGGTTGGCTTGTGTTCTGCCTTTCAGGATATATTAAGTGACAGTTTGACTTAATATTTAGTTACCACGTAACATTGCCAGCCAGAAATATTGGAATCAATATCTGCCTTCTTACACTTTCCATTAACCCAGTGCAACATTTTAGGTTCATTTTGTTTCAGCACCCCTTTTTTGATACCAGTTATTGTGTTGATCACGGTTTTTAGTGGAGTGGCATAATTAATTTTTACTAATTTGAGTAGAAAGTATATAGACAAATCATGATGTTGGGAAGATTAAAAAATGGACGGTAGGCTGTATTCCCAGCAGCAGTTTCCAAAAACCATGTAACAGAATGAGTCATCAAGGGAGTGGTTTTATTTACCTTGATCAGGAAGCTATAGAATTGGAAAGTTACCTTTATCGTTATTGGTCCCAGAATTAGCCTGCTGCAGTCACAACCTGTATAATACACAAATGGATACTCCTATGCCCTGCTCCTTCTGTGTAACTTGGTTTTTATGTGAGGTTGGTATAGCTCAGAAATCTTAAGTAAATGTATTTTTGATTGGCCTGTGGGGTAAGTTTGCCAGGTCTTGGAGAAATAGTGATGCTTACTGAATTTTAAAGTAAATTTAGCTTACCATTTGTAAAAGAAGGTGAATTTTTTTGAAGAGCTAACTGAGAGTTTTTTCTGTGCCATCCCCTAAATATAATTGTCATTTTTCATTGTCATTGAATTGAAAAAAACCTTGCTACCTACTTCTGCCCTGAAAGAAAGGTGGCTTGTTCTGAGAATTCTGGCACTGGTAAAGCTAGATTTTTTTTAAACTTTTTTATTGTGAAATTATGTCATGTGTGAAGAGATACATGGCAACATAAAAATTCAGTTAAGCAATTGTGAAAACTATAATCCCTTGTGGAATAGAATATTCCCAGCACTTCAAAAGCCCTTCAGTTCTGTGTACCCTTTTGAATTATAGCAGCCTTCCTCTAGCAAACCACTGCCTGGAGTGCTGAAATATTTGCATTTGCTTTTCTTAATGTCTTTATCACCTAATTATGTATCCCTAAATAATAGTATTGCTGGGCGCCTGGGTGGCTCAGTGGGTTAAGCTGCTGCTTTCGGCTCAGGTCATGATCTTGGGGTCCTGGGATCGAGTCCCGCATCGGGCTCTCTGCTCGGCAGGGAGCCTGCTTCCTCCTCTCTCTCTCTCTGCCTGCCTCTCTGCCTACTTGTGATCTCTCTCTGTCAAATAAATAAATAAAATCTTTAAAAAAAAAATAATAGTATTGCTTAATTTTGATATGTATAATAAATAAAACAGTATGCATACAACTGTGCCTTCCTCTGTTCTTTTTTCTTTAGGTTTTATTTCAGTTGTTCACTGTATCCCAACTTTTTTTTATTATTGTATAGTGTTCCATTGTGTGAATATACCACAATTCATTTTGTCATTGGTCTCAGGACCATGGAATTTAAATTTTCCTCACTAACACACGAGCTGTGCTATAATAATAAAATTTCATTTTGTAATTCTGTCATTTTGACACAGAATTCTCATTTTCACATTACCTTTTGATCTGTAACTATTTTTTGTTTGTAATCACAGTGTACATGGCATTTTACAACTTTTATTAATGATACCTCCTTAGGTGGACCCCCATTGTGTCATCACATAATTTGTTCTTTTCCCAGTATCTCCCTTCCTCCCTTCTAGTTTTTAATTGATAACACTGTAAACATCATTTCATATTCCACTAGTTTTCCAGTTTGTATGTAACTGTGCCAATGTGGGGTTGTTTAGTAGAGCCATGTCTTATTTTTAAGTCAATACTTGAAGTCTGTGCCAGAAAGCTAAGAGATCTGTTTGTGCTCCTGAAGGCCCTGAATAACTACTGTCTTTTCCTGTTACGCCAGTGAAACCAATCCGTAACCTAAACGGACATTCAATTGGACCATATAGAATACACGCTGGGAAAACAGTGCCCATTGTGAAAGGAGGAGAGGCAACAAGAATGGAGGTATGTGTGCCATTAATAGTGTTTTTTATGAAGCATTTTAATTTTTTTCCAAACTAAAGTTGGTGGTAGTTGAGTACATAGTATGTTGAACAAAATTAACTTGCCGTCTGTACTCCAGTAGGAATTGGTCTATGTGAATGTGCAGATTGTGTCTGGTCAGACCACGGCTTAGTTAGATGTGGAAGTTGGCTAGCCAAAGGATTGTTTTTTCACCACTTATTAAGCATCTCTTAGGTGCCAGTCCCTTTAGTAGTCACTAAGGATGCAATAGGATGCAATAGTGAACAAAATAAAATTCCTGCCCATGTAAAGGCTACATTCTTTTTTCTTAAGTAGGCTCCATGCCCAGTGTGGAGCCCAGTCCGGGGCTTGAATTCACAGCCCTGAGATCAAGACCTGAGCCGAGATCAAGAGTCAGACACTTCACCAGCTGAGCCACCTGGGTGCCCCATAAAGGCTACATTCTAATAGGAGGACACAGAAAGACCAAAGAGTGCTAAGGAGATAAAGCAGGAAGGGTGGATAATGACTACCAGAGATTATTTCATGTTTCTTAACATGGAGTAAATAATACCTCAGGCTGAAGTTAATAGATGGCAATTTAATTAGTTCTTGCTTTTTCTTTTCTCCCCGGACTCTTACATATTCTTTAGGAAGGAGAAGTGTATGCCATTGAAACCTTTGGAAGCACAGGAAAAGGCGTTGTTCATGATGATATGGAATGTTCACACTACATGAAAAACTTTGATGTTGGACATGTACCAATCAGGTGAGAGACCGTTGTTTTTAATATATTTCTTTTCCCAGTTAGCAGCATTTTAAAAAATTTGACAGATATCCACAGTGGTACATTCATAAGTGTACAGTTCTATAGCCTTATGAGTATGTTTTTTGGATTTTTATAATACAGCAAAGAAACTAGCCTATTAAAAATTGTAAACGCAATAAAAATGACATAGGCAGGTATTCTCTTAAGATCCAGTTTCCGATGGTAATTTGAGAGGTCATAATTTTGCTAGCATTTCTAGGTTGGTTTTTTGTTGTTGTTTATAGATTATTTATTTATTTGACACAGAGAGAGAGAGAGATCACAAGTAGGCAGAGGGGGGGGGAAGCAGGCTCCCCACTGAGCAGAGCGCCCGATGTGGGGCTCGATCCCAGGATCCTGAGACCATGACCTTAGCTGAAGGCAGAGGCTTAACCCACTGAGCCACCCAGGCACCCCTAACATTTCTGGGTTTTTGTTCTTAATATTTTCTTATTGGTAAACTTTTTTTACCTTTTTCTCCCCCCTTAACCTTTTTGGAGAAGATGGTTGAAAGATGGATTTATACCTCCTTTATGTGCAGGTCTTTTCAGCTTGATGCACAGAAAAGGAAATTGCCATCATAGTACTATTGACGAGTCTCTATGGGGAAATTAACACACGTGCACATAGACACATAAATATGATAAGACAGCCTTCAGCTGGTCTCCCATTCAGCTGCCTTGTATAATTAGTTATGACCTGTTACACATTCTGACTTTTGAATGTTAAAAGAGGCAACAAAAGTTTTTTTAATTACTGAGTAAAGCCACATCTACTGTATAAGTTTTCCTTAATGGGGAAACTTTTTTTTTCCTTAATGGGTAACTTTTTAGCTACCTTTAATTCTGGATTTTCTCTTCTTAGGCTTCCAAGAACAAAACACTTATTGAATGTCATCAATGAAAACTTTGGCACCCTTGCCTTCTGCCGCAGATGGCTGGATCGCTTGGGAGAAAGTAAATACTTGATGGCTTTGAAGAATCTGTGTGACTTGGGCATTGTAGATCCATATCCACCATTATGTGACATTAAAGGATCATACACAGCACAGTTTGAACATACCATACTGTTGCGTCCAACATGTAAAGAAGTTGTCAGCAGAGGAGATGACTATTAAACTTAGTCCAAAGCCGCCTCAACATCTTTTATTTTCTAAGCTTTGTTGGAATACATTATACCAGAAGTAATTTGCAACATGTTGTCTGTTTAACAGTGGACTTATGTAATGCTTTTATCCACGTTTAAAAAGGAAGGAATTTGATCGAAGGCAAACCATCCAATGTAATTAGCCAAGGATAAAGCTTTCAAGACTTTCAAATGTTAACTGTTTTTTCCCATCTAGGAAATGCTATAAAGCTCAAATTAGTTAGGAATGACTTATACATTTTTTGTTTGAACACCTAAGAGATGCTTTTCAGATATTTATATTGCCATATTCTTAATTGAATGCTTTGAATGACTACATCCAATTCTGCACCTATACCCTCTGGTATTGCTTTTTAACCTTCCTGGAATCCATTTTCTAAAAAATAAAGACATTTTCAGATCTGAGAGCTCTATTTCAATGTCTGTGGTTATAATTCTGCACAGGAATTAGCTAAACATAAATAGCTGAACATGTAGGGAAATGTAGAGACTTTTATCTTGATTGTAGACCTCTACACTGAAACTTTTCTTCTGATATAGTGGCTAAAACAAGTTCTGTACATGCATAAAATGGGAGAATCTTCAGAAATTAATATAGAGCTTTAGGAATAGTTTGCCTTTGTTTTCTTTTTAGAACCATTTTAATCTTTGTCTTTCATTTTTTTTCCTGACATTGGAAAGATCTGTTAATTGAAACATGCTAGTAGGAACATTATACCAGCTCGAAACCTGGATTTAGTAAAATCTCAACATATAGAACCTCTGTCCAGTGGAGGTACTTACCAGGAAACGTATTCAGCTTACTCAGTAAACCAAAAGGGCATTTAAAACTACAAATACTAAGACAGGGAAACTTCCTGTACTTGGATTGTGCTCTAGTTAGAAAAGTTTAATTGCATCATTAGGCTTTTTCATTAGTGAGCCAAATTACTTTAACACCCTGCCCTCTGGACTGGCTTGAATTCAAAACTATGGTGGCATTTCAGGGAGTGAGGTTACAGTAACGTGGCAGCTAAGTGCATAGGTTGAATGTAAGACGCTGAATACTTGAACTGAGTCCCACTAGATTCTTGAACAAATTGCTTGAATTCTTTGTAACTGATTTTTTGGCAATGTTCCAACATAATTTTAAAATTGTTTATGTACCAAGGTAAAGCCTTAATTTGTATATGCTTTAGCACAATAAGATTCACTGCCTCTGGGATGCTGTTTAGTTTGTATTTTGTTTAATGTTTTTCTCATAGGAAGAAAAACCAGACTTCTGTACTTAGATCTATTATACATTAAAAAGCTGCTCTTTCAGCATTAGAGCTATAAATGAATGTTATCTTATGGGATAAACAATCTAGTTTTTAGCTGTATGAGCCATGTTTATTATGGTGCTAATGTTCAAGAGCTACTTTTGGATTATTTCCTCCATTTTCTGTGATGTGCCTAGTGGCAGAGCTCACCAATCATGCTTGGGCATGTTACAGGTCTTGGGGCCTCCAGCTAGTTCTTTTGGGGTTCTGAGTCCACACCTTCTTCATGTGTTTTGGTGGGAGACAGAAAGTACCTTGATTTCTAAGCTCAGAGAGTTTTACAATTGACCTTATGAGTAAAGAATTTTGGAGTTTTGTAAGACCTCTTTAGCAGTTATCTCAAACCCGTTATGAGCTCCCCCACTCTGGTGTAACTGTTGGGAGCAGTAGCATCACTGCAAGCCCCTGGAATAGCTGGAAGGAATATGATCTTGTAAATAGGAAAGCTGTCACTTAAAAAAAAATTGTATTGTTTACCTACTAGCCATGTATCTCTTGAAATCATTTTGTCATGTTTACAATGATGTACCTTACTGGTAACAAATTAGTTTGATGTTTAACAAATAGTGCCTTTAGTAAATTATTTTACAACCAAAACATGTTGTTTTTTGTTAGATCAACTTAGCTGAATGTAAAGTCTACACTGAGCTATAGAACAAGAAATCTTAAGTTTCTGTTCATTGGCTAGGTTTTAGTTTTGTTGTAAATTTAAGAGACTTTTTTTTTTTATATCAGTTTTACGTTTGTACCAAAATTGAGCATAAAGTACAGAGTTCCCATATACCCCACAGCCTCCCCTCAAAGGTTTTGGTTTTGAGGGATTAAAGTAAAAGGCTAAGTCACTTTTCTCATATATTTTTTCAATGAAGTTAAGTACTGAAACAAGCAACCTATACTATTAGAAACAGCAAAGCTTCCAGAGTGGTTTTTAAAATAATCTCCCTAAAATTAGGTGCAAAAGTGTACAGCAGCTAACCCAAATACAAAGTAATCCTTGAAATTAAGAGAGGCTAGACTCGAGTATATTGACCACATAAATTTTTAATGAGGTATAATTATATTAACAGTTGAGGTAACAACTTGCATAGGTATTTAAATGAACGATTTTAAACTTTAGCCATTTAATACTGAAGCTGTATTTTTGGCATAAATGATTTGTCTGTTCAGAGATAAATTCTCATTGCACTTCATGATCAGCTGCCCCAGTGACTTGTTCTCTGAAATTTAAGTAAGATTTGCTAATAGAGGTCCTTTTCAAGCTTATACTTAATAGATGATCAGTAGCGGAGAACAGCATTCCACAGGATATTATCTTTCATTAAGATTTCAACCTGTAGGGAAACCCCCTCAAAAAAGGCAAAAATGATCTTCCAGTTTGTTAACCCTGAGCTAAGATGTTAAATAGCTGATCTATAGAGGTTAGTGAATAGTTACCAGCAGTTGGATTTTGAAGAAATCTAGTAAGATTATTAAGGAAGAGCAGAGTATTTCATATGTACTTTTTAATAAGATGCAAGTTTAGATAATTTTTTAATTAAAAAAAGTAAGATGCAAGTTTAGATAATTTTTTAATTAAAAAAAGTAAGGGCCCAGTGTTTAAGTATCTGAGGCTCCTAATCTTCACATAATTGGAGCAAAACTTATCCAAGCCTTTAGCTATTTAGAAATATAAGATGCTGAACATGTTGCTCAGTTGCCAATTTTTTTTTCTCTTCAAGAAGACAATTTTTTTCCTTCAAAATCTCAAGATATGATATGGTACAAAGCTTTTAAAAGATCTAATGTTAAACATATAAAATGAACTTATTCAAGTTAAACTGTACTTGTATATCATAATACACTGCTGAATTCAGATTTTTGATAAGACTGTTTATTTAGAATCTGGACAAACCTGTTTGCTGCCAAACAAATCATCATTGTAAGTCCCAGCCATCATTGTTTTCATGTCCTCAGTACTGAAGTAATTTAAATACACTATTTATAAAGCTGTCATTTTCATTTTGGACTATGCCAAATAAAGAACAATTCTTAAAACTTAATAAATTTTTGGAAAAATGGAAGTTCCGTTAACCAAAGTAATGTCTATTCTGAGCCCTGTAACACACAAAGCCTCAGGAATATAAATTAGTGTGATTGATGATTATTTAGGTAATACCTTGATATTTCACAGTAGTAGTTTAACTCCCTTCAAAGGGCAAAGATAACTTCAGCATACAAATGGCCTGAAAGAAATTTTTTTTTTGATATGACTATTAGTAAAGAAAGTACCTAATTTTCCATCTAATAAGAATTTGTATAGAAAATGCCTACAAAAGATAAATAAATGTATAAAATGATGCCACCTGAATTTTGGGGAAAGATTGCACAAATTCATGATCTGAGGCAATTAAGACATCAAAATAAAAAAGAGGTAATGCTAGTCTGAAGTAAACACTAAAAGTTTAAAACTCCCAAGTACTTGAAAAAAGTTTAGTTACCTGCTTGCTGTCATTGATACACATATTTATGCTAATCTTGTTTCTGTAAAAGGAGTTTTGTTGTAGATACAAAATGTATAAACAGTGCACTGATTCCTAAGTAAAAAAACAATGAAACTCAAAATTGTAAGCCCTTTTAAAAAGTATATATAAAATCGCAAGAAGAAAGCCCCACTGTCTTTGGATCAGCTAAGGATTTCATTAGAAGAGGTATCAGCTTCTTCATTGGGATGTTGGCTACCAGACAGGAATTCTGGAGGCAAGAGTTTAGAATGTTCATTCTCAGTAACTCGCTGGGTATAAAACAAGATATAAGCTTGGGCCTTGCATACTTCATCCATAGTGCACATGCTTAGCTTGGAATCATTGCAGTGTACCCAGAACCCTAGAGTGAAGCACAGAAATATACCTTAATGTTTATAAAATAACTTTAGAAGTTTCTAATATAAATTAAAATGGATTTAAAGGCATTATAGTCTCAATGAGAGTTACGTTTCTTTGAAGGGAAAATAATTAGCCAATCCATTTCTATTAATGAGAAATACAGCTTGGCAGTATGTTATTCTGGAATCATCTACCTCTATTCTAGAAGTAATCTGAAATTAAAATATCTTACTAGTTCACTTGACACTATCTTTAATTCTAGGTATAATCCGACCAGTTAATGTTTTTGCTGCTAATCATACTATAAAGCAAGCAGTGTGCAACTCACTCTTGGTAGTTTATTGTTAAATTAATTGCATTCGTGGATTATGTGGGCTTTCTCTCCTTTTTTCTGGGTGAGGGGGAATGGTATGAATGGGGAGGCTCAGACCTTGTTCAGTAGTAGTTGAAGGAAGGGGAAATAAAAAGTGAAACCTAGGGACGCCTGGGTGGCTCAGTTGGTTAGGCAGCTGCCTTCGGCTCAGGTCATGATCCCAGCGTCCTGGGATCGAGTCCCACATCGGGCTCCTTGCTCCGCAGGGAGCCTGCTTCTCCCTCTGACTCTGCCTGCCACTCTGTCTGCCTGTGCTCGCTCTCGCTCGCTCTCTCTCTGACAAATAAATAAATAAAATCTTTAAAAAAAACAAAAAGTGAAACCTAAGTCAATTTTGCCACCTATGAAGACTATCCTTGAGGGTCCATGGAGGCAGTAAGTGAAAGTGAGTTTTAAAACCTGAACTCGGGGCGCCTGGGTGGCTCAGGTGGTGAAGCATCTGCCTCTGGCTCATGTCATGATGCCAGGGTCCTGGGATCTAGCCCCGTGTCAGGCTCCCTGCTCAATGGGAAGTCGGCTTCTCTCTCTCCCTCTGCCCCTTCCCCCATCCTTTCTGCCCCCTCCTTCTCTCTCTCCCTCAAATAAATAAAATCTTTAAAAAATAAAAAGGAAAACCTGAACTCAGAGTTTGTTCTAAATATCTGTGATCCCAGTTCATTAATGCTCTGTTCTCTAACAAAATTAACAAGATGGAACCAGTAGACAGAGGACTTGTCCTTACAAATACGCTTGTAAGATAGCAAAATGACTTTTAACTAATGTGACCATCCTTATTATCCTATTGCTACAGCCTCTGAAAGTCAAAACTACTATAATCCTGCAGAAAATATTCTATTTTCTGCACAAATCCTTGATTTCTTTTTGTTTTTTAAGAACTGCAGAAGTATTATTGAAAAAAAAGGGTCAGGGGCACCTGGGTGGCTCAGTGGGTTAAAGCCTCTACCTTCGGCTCAGGTCATAATCCCTGGGTGCTGGGATCGAGCCCCACATTGGGCTGGCTCTCTGCTCAGCAGGGAGCCTGCTTCTCTTCCTCTCTCCCTGCCTGCCTCTCTGCCTACTTGTGATCTCTGTCAAATAAATCAATAAAACAAAACAAAACAAAAGAAAAAGTATTGTTAAAAAAAAAAGGTCTAGTGGCTTCACTTAAGATGCTTAGTGGCCAATTTAGAAATTGTAAAGCCTGAATATCAGTTTCCAGGTGTGACCCAAAATAAAATACTTTCCCCATCTATATACCTCCTTCAGAATTATAGCAGTAGGCAGTGTAGTGTCCTGAGCCAAATCCTTTCCCATGGTGCATTACTACAGCAGATAAATCATAGATAAAGCATTCTGGTCTGAGGGATTTCAGGGATTCCCTGCAGCAATAAGGCTCCATGTTTAAGATTTCTTCAAAGCCAACATGAACACCAATTTTCTCTCGGTTATTACGTCCTGACCACCTGTGAACAAACCAGGGTAGAATAAAAAAAAGTCAAGGGAATATAACCATGTACTAGGTTCAGACAGTCATAATAAAAGGCCTCAATATAGAATACAAAGTGTCATATGTAAAATAATATAAATATAAAATCCTTTGAATGCTGAAGTTGGCTATAAATGGAAAATTTACGTTCATTTAACAGGTTTTAAAATATTTGTCTTCTGCAGTTAATTGATAGTGGAAGTAAATCAACTTTCAGCAAAGGAAATTATGGCCTAGATTAATTCAGGGTACCAAAGGGTTTTTAATTCTCTCTTGCCTTGTCACACCATGTGGAAGATACTCCAGAATCTAGAATTTGTTCTTGGGAGACATAACCTGGACCTTTCTTGGCCAGGTATATGGAAAAAGCAGGACAAAAAAAAGGCATCTCTAATTCTTTGGAACACTTTAAAGCTCTTCTAAGAAAAAAATAGGAACTGTAACCCTTCCCTATTAAGTCAGCACAACACTCATTAGGGATAGAACTCAAATAATGCCTCTGTACTGTCATTTTCTCAGTCTGTTGGTCATGCTTCCTCTTATTGAACCAAAGCACAACAAGCAATGTTTTTATCATGCACACAGTATGAGCTGGTGCTACAGGGGAAAATAATGTGTTATTCAAGAAACTGTAATGAAGCTTGGTTTACAGTGGTACAGAGACAAAAGACAGACACAGATGAAAACATGATAGCATTAAAGAACTAAAACATGAGGTTATGACAAATAATAGTAAGCAGAGAAGGAGAAAGGAAGATAGGTTTTGTGAAGCAGAAATATGTGAAAATGTTATTAGCACACTATAAAATTGTGTGGAACTAAAGATGAGACTTGCAAATTAAATTATCTGTTGGGAGAGTCATATCCCAAAACTTCTCCCATGAAATGTATAAGAGATCTATATTCAATGCACCTGTTAAGTAGTCAACATGGAAGACCAAGCATATTAAAAAAATGGGACTTGCTTAACACAAGTTCCTATAATTTCTATCATTCAAAAGATTCTTTTAGTTTACCATATCATTCAAACCTTACATTATTTAATGCTAAATAAACACTCATAATCTATCTAAATAGACAATACCCATTCCTGGGTACCCAGGTTTTTTTTCTGCTGATGGAAATACAGTAAAATGATAACAAGATAACACTATATCCCAAGTTCATAGTAGTTTGCTTCAAAGAGAAGGGAGAACATTGAACTGGGAAGCACACATGGGGAGTGTCTAAGGTACCAGAAATGTTCCATTTCTTAACGCTTTTTCAGAGGCTCCTCTATACCCCTCCTCTATCCCATTTTCCCTTTTATATTTTATATATCCTATATATTTTATACATTGGCAAATACAATAGTGCTTTTGAACAGATGAAGAAAAAGGAGAAAGATAAATGTAAAGGCAGCATAAACAAAATCTCTGAATCAGAATAAACATGGCATGAAGGGTCAAAAATGTTTTGGGCAAAAGACAGAGATAGGGTCAAATAGGTTTAACTCAAAGGAGAGCTTGAAATACCAGATTAAAGCTGCAATTAGGAAGAACAGGAAGTTCTTCAACAGTATCATAGCCAATTCAGCATAAATTTAAGTAACCAAAATTGAAGTCCTTTCAGTTCTCTCTTTACAGAATCTCGTTTATGCTCTTACTTCTCCATGCTCCCTGGCCCTTCTTACCTGGTCATGGACTATAATATTAACCTCCTAACTAATCTTCTTGTTTTTATTCCACTTGATTTAATGCACAGTGGCAGGTCTCACCTGACTTCACTAAACCTTTTTTGTATACCTTTCCAGGTTCCTCCTCCATACTTCATGTTACTCCCTTAGGCTAAAGTGCTCCTCCTTCCGCATATACCAAATTCACTTAATAAATATTTTGGGGCAACTACTGTGTACAGAACTCGGTTCTGGGCCTTGAGACATAGGCATAGACAAGGTCCCTGTCATTACTGATCTCTTGTTCCACTGCCAGAGGGAGAGGAGTACGTAAATAAACTACAGACTGCAGACAGTGGGTTTTGCCATTTATGCAAAAATGGGGTTATGTGATAATGAGGGTTGGGTGGTGCTACTTTTAAATAGGACGGTTGGGGAAGTGTGCTCTTAAGAATGGACATATGAACTGAGACTTAAATGACACAAAGACCCCTATGCCATCAGACTTTGGGAACATTTAGACATCAGCTAACTCCCTCTTCCATATCTCTGATAAATCAATTTGTATATAACTTGTGATACTTAGCGTTTTTCTTTTTCCTTTTTAATTTTTAAAAAATTTTAACGAGGCTCCATGCACAGCATGGGGCTTGAACTCTCAACCCTGAGATTATGAGTCGTATACTCTACCAACTGAGCCAGCCAGGTGCCCCCACAGTATTTCTATTTCACTACTATTTCCGTGCATGCCTGACTATAATCTTGAGGAAAGACTCCTACTTTATATTCCACAGGAATGTAGAACATCATCTTGCATTTAACAGCACTCACGTGTTACTTGTTGACTATACCTTTAACAGCTTCCATAAGTAACTGAAATAACTGGGAAGTGGGGTTGAGAAGAAAGAGGTACTGGACTTTTACTTTACCTTCTGCAAAATTTGGATTGTTTTTAAATATTTTATTTATTTATTTGGCAGGGGTAGAGATAACAAGCAGGCAGGGAGGCAGGCAGAGAGGGTGGGGGAAGCAGACTCCCTGCTGAGCAGAGAGCCTGATGTGGGCCTTGATCTCAGGGGACTCGATCCCAAGACAGAGGCTTTAACCCACTGATCCTCCCAGGTGCCCCAAGTTTGGATTGTTTTAAACAACATGTATTATTTTAATTATTTAAAAAAAAGAAAAACTTTAAGGGGAGCCTGGGTGGTTCAGTTAGGTGCCTGCCTTGGGCTCAGGTCATGATTTTAGAGTTCTGGGGTCAAGCCCTGCAATCAGGCTCCCTTCTCAGCAGGGGAGCCTGCTTCTCCCTTTCCCTCTGCCCTGGCTCATGTGTGCTCTCTCTCTTGCTCAGTCAGTCTCTCAAAAAAGAGATAAAATCTTAAACACACACACACACAACTTTAAACAAGCCAAAAACCAATATGTATGAAAAACACAGTCTCGAAAGTTTTCAAATCATCACACATAAAGTAACTTAAGAACAAAGCCCTAAGGTTAACATGGTTATTGCGAGGTATGAAACCATATGCTTTGCTTAACTAACAGTTTTGCAAAGTAATTTGTCTGATTAAATGTATTTCTGAACTCTAGAGTCTTTTTTGTTTTTGTTTTTGTTAACTGCTCTGAATTGAACTGCTATACCTTAGGTATTTTCCAAGAATGAGGCAATTGGGTCAAATACTCTTAAGTTATGAATTTAAAACTTTTATACCTAAAATATGTTGAATATTAAACTCTGTAAGCAGGAGCTTACAAGAATAATATTACAGACCAAAATGTGAAGGGTCTACTCATTGGCAATGCAATCTACAAGGGAAGCTAACCGGACGCTTACTTACTGAAAATGGTGTCTATTGATTAAGGCTAGAGATAATGACGACATTTTTTTTTTTATCTTTTAAAAAAATATAAAAGTAGATAGATGTGAAGTCATCTACTAGCCAAGAATATACTATTAACATCTGATTCATCACATGTGTTAAATTTTGAAGTACTATAAGCACAAGGAATGATTAACTTTGAGTGTGTATTTGAGGGGTGGGTGACTGGCTGGCTTAGTTAGTAGAGCAAAAAGATTTTATCTTGGGGCTTTAAGTTCAAGCCCCACACTGAGTATAGAGCTTACTTAAAAACAAAAAAATATTTAAAGCAAACAAACCAACATACAAAAGAAGTATGTAGTTGGAATACTACTACTACTAACCTGAATCGTTTGAGATGTAGTCTGAGAACTTGAGGTAGGTGGCAAATCATAAGCTGTTTTTGTGCTTCTGTGAGTACAACTGATTTTGAAGAAAACTTTCTACGCTTTGCTGTGATATCAAAGACAGAATGAGAATCAAATTTAAAGACACAAGGAAATGCGGAGTAAACTTTAAGCACTTTAGACTTGTATTATTAAACATTTTCTCTGTTACAGGTATTGTATTGTGGTACAGATAAAGACGTGGCCTCACAAAAAACTGAGAGGCACACAATTTAAGAGCTAGTCAGGCAGACAGACATGTAAACAATTAAGCACCTGATTTAATATACTCTCACAAATAAGGCAAAAGAATGATCTAGTGCTATAATATTTAAAAATGGATTTGGCAATGCCATTTAATAAGATAAGTTAAAACTGTCCCTAAACATGCTTTAATATACTCTTCTCAAATTCTTAATTTAAAAAAGCATCATAGTTCATCTACTGAGGCTAACTGGAATGCCGGGGTGGGGTTCTTACTAGTCCAGAACATTCTTCCCCACTTTCTGACAAAGCAGTCCTCTTCCAGCTCTGAGCCTAAGGCCTCCGTCAGTGTCTTGCTTTTGCTATTTTGGTACCAGATCTTAAACAAGGGGCACTTAGGATTCTTTTTGTTGTCTCTTCTGCTTCTCTGGAGGTTCACCCATGAATTGTGCCTGCAGCTTCTGGCTGCGCCACTATCCACTAGAGTTTGCTCCGGATGCCCAGGAGCTGTCCTTCAGCTGATACAACAGCTCTGACTCAAGCCACAGCACCAGCTGCTTCTCACGCAGGTCGTGGAACCAGCCCCCATGAGGCTGTCCCGTAAGCTGTCTACATTTGCTACAGGTGGCCTGTCCTCTAGGTCTCTATCCCTGAGATCCAGCTATCCAGTGCTGCTGAATGTCCTGTACCTACTTTTGGATCCTCTCCCTGAATACACGGCCCACGTATAGCTAGCTAAGTAATACCAGGGTGCCAGGGTGGCTCAGATGGTTAAGTGTCTGCCTTCAGCTCAGGTCACGATCCTGTGGTTCTGGGGTTGAGCCCCACGTCAGGCTCCCTGCTCAGTGGGGAGCCTGCTTCTCCCTCTGCCTCTCTCTCAGTCTCTCATGAATAAATAAATAAAAAATTTTTAAAAAGTGATATCAACTCCCTGACTTATAATTTTAAACATCTGCCTTTATATATTAAATTACAGCAGCTCTTTTAGGACTTAATTTGAGAGACCCAGTAAACACACACAAAAATGTTATAGAACGGTATTCTGCATTTGTTCATGGTATCTTTCTATTCCCAGATTTGGTGGATGAAAGCATCTAGGACCATTCACATTTATGTCCAAGCAAAAAAGTACGTCACCATTTGAATTTGATAAAGGTTCACTTTTTTTCAAACCTTATAAATCCTAGGCTATTTATCACAGAGTTCATATTAGATAGCACTCAGAAAATGTTCATATAAGTTATTCTTAAAAAATCATCAACTGATGTGACATTTCTTCAATGCTGGACTATCCAATACATCTTTTATATTATCTTAGAAGTTTAGTATCTAAAACCCTAAGATCATCTTTTTCAAACATGGAAATTAGAGAGAATACCTAAAAATGTATAGCATAAACACTAAGATACCACACACACACTGATAGAGAAGATAAGGACACGAGAAAAAGATACAGCAGCTCTGTGATGTTTTATACACAATTTCCCTGAAGAATGACGCTTCCCTTTAACTGAAAGAATTATTTCGTTCCCCAGTGCTGGGGGGGAGGGACTCTCTCGAGTAGAGAGAATTTCTCATAATAGATCTTAATCGTTGGTTTCTTCCATTACATATGTGAGCTCCTTGAAAGTGTTTTACTTCTATCCAAAGCAATTAGAACAATGAGTAATATAGAAGAGATAGTCAGTAGATGGTTTTTGACTAAATCTTTGTTTTTATGAAGCCTCTCTATAGCAGTAGTCCAGCTATGTATTTCCTATTGTATAGGTATGCATACACACTTACATACATATATTATCTATACATCAATGTTCTGATATGTAGCAAAAAGACTCTTAAAGCATTTTACTTAGTACTAAATAATGCGTTTTCCTTTTACTAGTCCTCATCGCTACTTTATTCTACCTCACATATTAAGTTCAAATTTCTTATTTCATGAATCCTTTCTCACCATATTTGACTATGAGATCAAAAAAAGTTAACGTCACCAATAATGCAAAACACATAGTTCACAGATGCCAGTTATAAAGTAGAAATATCTATCCCAGTTTCTTTTGATGAACTAACAAAGTTTATTTCCAGAACTGCTACTTCAGGAATTTCTTTCAGCTTCCTCTCATTTGTGTTATCCTTTTTAATCTTAGAAAAGCAAAGAGAATATACAGTCTCTACTTACAGTTACAGTGGTCACATACGTAGACTTTTCCTTCTAAAGCTTCAGTTTCTGTGAATTTGGCCAGCATTTCAGTAACCAGACATGGCTGGGAAGTAATATCTCTTCCACTGCATTGGTATCTTTCTGGAAATTCCAGTGATAAGTCCCAGAAAGGTTCTATGGTATTTGATTTGTTGTCACATGCAAGACATGTAACCTGCAAATAAAAATATTAGTTTTTCAGATTACAATCCTATCAAAACATTTACTCCCTTCACTATAGAAGTCACTGCTGTAAATTAGCTTTTCTTCTGAAAATGCACTGTCAGAATTCTGAGTAATCTGCTTCATATTATTTTCAGGGATTTTTTTTTTTCATTATTATAATTTTTCCTTTCAATCACTGTCATTAAACCCACTATGTACTGGTGGGGTTTATTTTATTTATTTATTTATTTATAAAGATATATTTGTCAATGAGAGAGAGGAGATAAGCAGGGGGAACTGCAGGCAAAGGGAAAGGGGAAAGCAGGCTCCCTGCTGAGCAGGGAGGCCAATGTAGGGCTTGATCCCAGGACCCTGAGATCATGACCTGAGCGGAAGGCAGAGGCTTTAACCCACTGAACCATCCAGGTGCCCCTTTCCTTACTTATCTTTCATTAATTTTCTCTCCCCAAATCCCTGTAACTTTTTAACAGTGATACAAATAAAATACTATTTGTATATTTTTATATATAGCCTTACCAACTGATAACTTCAAAAGACAATACATTTAATATAAATGATGCCATACTCTCATAGGCATCCTTGCACTATTCAAAATATAAAGTTGTAACTTTCTGGAAAGAAATTTGTAGCCAAGCATCAAAAGTCCTATCCTTTGACAAAGTAATTCTAGGACTCTGTCTTAGTGAAATCATTAGAAGAAAATGTATTAAGACATTATAATAATAGAAAAATTGGAAATAGGGGCGCCTGGGTGGCTCAGTGGGTTAAGCCGCTGCCTTCGGCTCAGGTCATGATCTCAGGGTCCTGGGACCGAGTCCCACATCCGGCTCTCTGCTCAGCAGGGAGCCTGCTTCCTCCTCTCTCTCTCTCTCTGCCTGCCTCTCTGCCAACTTGTGATCTCTCTCTGTCAAATAAATAAATAAAATCTTTAAAAAAAAAAAAAAAGAAAAGAAAAATTGGAAATAGTTTACAAGTCAACAATACAGGAATGGGTAAATAAATTATGGTATATACATATAATGAACATTGACATGTTGTTTAAAAAAATGATCAAATATCTTAATGACTATGAAAAATCTTTACCTTAATAATGAAAAAGGCAGATAAATTTGGGGTACCTGGGTGGCTTACTTGGTTAAGTGACGGCCTTCAGCTCAGGTCATGATCCTGGAGTGCCTGGATGAGTCTCACATGGGGCTCCCTGCTTGGCAGGGAGTCTGCTTCTCCCTCTGACCCACCCCCTTCCCATGCTCTCTCTCTTTCTGATTCTCTCCCTCTCAAATAAATAAATAAAATCTTTGGAAAAAAAAAAAAGCAGGTAAATTCAGCATGACTGCGCAAGTAGGAGAAAATATAAAATGTACAGAAGAGGAGCGCCTGGGTGGCTCAGTCAGTTAGCATCTGCCTTTGGCTCAGGTCATGATCCCACGGTCCCTCTCTTGGGCTCCCTGCTCAGTGGGGGATCTGCTTTTCCCTTTCCTTCTGCCACTCCCCCTGCTTATGTTCTTTCTCTCTCCCTCTCTTAAATAAATAAACAAATTTTTTTAAAAAAATGTGCAAAAGAAAGGGTGCGTGGGTGGCTTAATCAGTTAAAATGCCCCCCCTTTTTTAAGATTATTTATTTATAAGATAGAGTTCACAAGTAGGCAGAGGCAGGCAGAGAGAGAGAGGGGTAAGAAGGCTCCCAGCTGAGCAGAGAGCCCGGTACAGAGTTTGATCCCAGGACCCTGAGATCATGACCTGAGTTGAAGGCAGAAGCTTAACCCACTGAGCCACCCAGGTGCCCCATAAAGTAAGTGCCTGACTCTTGATCAGATCTTGATCACAGGGTCAATGAGTTCAAGCCCCAAGTTGGGCTCCACATGGAACCTACTTAAAAAACAAAAACAAAAACAAAACTTTAAATTTAAAAAAAAAATTTTAATGTATAGAGGAAAAAAAAACTAGAAGAAAGTATACCAAAATATTAATAGTTTTATGTGTGGGTTGTGGGGTTATGGGATAAGGGGATGATTTTTTTTTTGCTACATAGATTTACCATATCATTCAGGTTTTTATGACTATATATTACTTCTGTTTATAATAGTGCATTTTAACTTTTTTTTAAAGTAAGCTCTGGGCCCAACATAGGGCTTGAACTCACCACCTCAAGGATCAAGAGCTGCATGCTCTACCGACTGAGCCAGCCAGGCTCTCCTATTAATGGTGCTTTTTAAGCTTTTAGATAAAAGTGGTGGAAAAATAAAATTGCATGCAACACAAGAAACAAGTCTTACTTGATAAATGGCACAATGTAGAACTTTGCATTTCTGAAACATTAAGTGGGATAAACATCAAAGATAAACCCTAATAATTACATATGAAATACTTAAGGCACCTGGCTGGCTCAGTCGGTAGAGCATGCAACTCTTGATTTCAGGATTGTGAGTTGAAGCCCCACATCAGGCATAGAGCTTTAAAAATTTTTTTAAATAAATGTATTTAAGCTACATTCCAGAAAAGTATGCTATAAGGACAAAAGATTGTACATTACTGTGAAAGTAAAACAGAGGAGCAGAGGTAGGTGTACAAGGGGAAAGAAAGGACCTGTACAGCCAAACTGCCTAAAACAAAAGATTTTTAAGCTCCGTGTGATGGAAAAGTAGAGAGCCTTATGTCTAGTAATAGTTTACCAATAAGTCCACTCATTATAGAGAGCTATTAATTAGATGGAAGATTCTGGTTTCATGATTCTTTTTCACAAGAAAAACTTTTATAGCTGTAATTAAAATAAAGGAAAACCATTTAGGATTATTCTCAATGAAATCACGTCTACTTACTTTAAAACTTCCCTACCTATTTGTTAAAGCTTTCAGGCTTTTTCCCCTTTGGTTTTACAGAAAGTCCTCCAGGGCTGCTACTTTATTCCTGAAATTACTAAAATCCATTCTCAAGGCAGCAGCATCTTCAAATCTATTCCCTTTGGGGTTAAACCCTCTCTTCTTAATCCCTCAGAAAATGAATTTAATATTATCAACCTAAGAAGCTGTTTCCTGATTCCCTCTCCCCACAAAAAAATCATTGATAGGTGAAAAACTACTTTCAGTGATTCATGAAGGAAACCTGTGAATCAGTGAAACACTGTAAATGAGTGAGCTGACTTCTGTAAAAGCAATCTATTTTGATGTGAAAATAGCATTAGCTCTAACACACTAGAAATACAGAGAAAATGCATTTTTAGGCTTCATTTTATGAATTCCCAAGATGAAAATAAGATTAAAAAAAAACCCCATACCTGACTAAGAAGTTGTCCATGAAAAATATTATTCACAACATTCAGAACCTGTTTGATAAGTTTCCTTTGAGAAGTAGGGAGAAGAGCTGGTAACCTAGTACCGGTTGTCTCTAGTTCATGTTGTATTTTATCCAAAAGTTCACAAAGAAATTCCTGAGCATCCTGTTGGGCATAACCACGAAAAGCTGGAATTAGCCTCCACACGGAGTGCAGCATGGCAAATGGGGAGACCAAGGCCCACTTTCCAGACCACATGACTTGGAACAAAGTATGCAGTTCATGACAGAGAGAAATGTACTGTGAACTTGGCTCCCTTGGCTGAATAAGTTCCATCTTTCTACTCTTTGACGCTCCACCACTTAGTCCTAATGACAAACTTGGGTGTCTGGAGGGAGCACTGCCCGTATCTTTTTCTTGGCATTCATTCATTTGATATACTGTGTCTGTGATTGGTGGGTGCTTATAAGGTGATCTTGTCTTATCACTAGCTGTCACAGCCAGCCATCGGTTCAGATCAAGTTTTAAAAAGCATTGCCGAAAAATAAGTAAATGACTCAACACTTGAAGAACAGAATTCATATAGCAAGTATTTCCCAAATTTCTCAATCCCGTTACACCAGGGGTTACTATTGGTCTTCGTTTACCTGAGGAGTCACTGGCCTTTTTTAATCTTACATCTTCTGAGGTAGATACTATTTCATCTTTTGCTGGTGATGCTGGGGTTTGTGGTGGAACTTGAACAGGAACGATTTCTACTGTGGCAGACTGAGCTAGACCTTGCAAACGTAAACTCTTTCTAGGAGGTGTAGTTTCCAGTTCTGCTTTAACTTGAAACTCTAATTCTTGTCGTCTTTTCCTTACTTCTCTTTTTGCTATTTTTTCCTGAAATTGTTCCTCTTGCCGTTTTCTTCCAATGGGTGATTGCTCAAACCAAGTTCGAAAGATTTTACTCATTAATATCCTTCTCCTGTGCCAAAGAGCAGTATACATTTGATCTTCATTTTGAAGCAGAGATTGGGTGCCATCCTGTAAGTAGTAATTCTCATCACTCGTACCCACAGACCGCAAAACCCTTCCACTACGAGTGGTGCCCTGATAATTTTGACTTTTAATTGCACTTAACATACTTCGTAGTAACTTCATGTCTCCAGTTGCATTATCATTAAGAACATAATCATCACAAAGGTAACAAAAAACATACATCTCATTCACTTCCAGCGCGACAGGATGACTGCTTTCTTGAAAGTGCTTGAGTGCATGTTCTTCAATATATCTTCCACAGGCAACATGAGAACAGCTAAGGCAAGCCCAAATCGACTCCGTCGTATTGCAGTCCACACAATGCCACTTCTGAGGGTTGAGGATAGAATGGTCTTGAGCAAGCCGCAGCTGCCCAATATGTTTGCACTTATCCATTGTTAACATTTATTTAGTCTAGCTGAGAAACGCATAATCCAAACAAGTCTCTGTTCACGATACCTGAAGCATCTGAAAACTAAGCAGAATAATACCATGTTTTAAATAAAAGAGCCAATATTTTTTATAAGGTATTTTACCAAGAATTATTTTATCTATTTTTTAAGATTTGATTTGTTCATTATTCATCTCAGAGAGAGAAAAGGGGACACCGGGGTGGTTCAGTCCATTAAGCATTTGCCTTAGGTTCAGGTCATGATCCTAGGGTCCTGGGATTGAGTCCCTCAAAATAGGGCTCCCTGCCTGGCAAGGAGTCTGCTTTTTCCTTTGCCCCTCCCCCCACTCATGTATGCACAGGCACTCTCTCTATAAAATATTATTTACACAATTATTTTTTACACAAGTGCAGGGGAGAAGCAGAGGGAGAAGAAGACTCCACACTGAGCAGGGGGGTCCTGATCCCAGGATCTGGAGATCATGACCAGAGCCAAAGGCAGAGGCTTAATCATCTGAGTCACCCAGGTACCCTTCAAGAATAATTTTATAGGGGCGCCTGGGTGGCTCAGTGGGTTAAGCCTCTTCCTTCGGCCCAGGTCATGATCCCAGGATCCTGGAATCGAGCCCCGCATGGGGCTCTCTGCCCAGCAGGGAGCCTGCTTCCTTTCCTCTCTCTCTGCCTGCCTCTTGGCCTACTTGTGATCTCTGTCTGTCAAATAAATAAATAAAATATTTTTTAAAAAAAATAAAAACTGGAGTGTCTGGGGGGCTTAGTTGTTAGGTGTCTGTCTTTGGCTTGGGTCGTGGTCCCAGGGCCCTGGGATTGAGTTCTTGTGTTGGACTCCCTGCTGGGCGGGAAACCTGCTTCTCCCTTTCCCACTCCCCACTGCTTGTGCCCCACCCCTGTCAAATAAATAAATAAATAAATAAATAATCTTTAAAAAAAAAAAAAAACTTTATAATTTTTAAAAAATTTTCTGCTACCATCTACTGGTAAAGAATGGGTAATGACCCCTTTTCAATGAACTAGAATAAGATCTATCCTTTTACCCAACAGTCAAGGGCTATTTACAAAACTACATTGTTTCTTAAAAATTGGGGCTGGCAAGACCCAAATATATCTCACAAATATCTACATTCTGAGAGCCCTACCCACATAGTTATTAAAGCATAACCATAGTTAAAAAGCATGAGATCTGAAACAAAAACTTCGAGGTAAGAATTCTACCTCTGCTACATACTGTTTATATGTCTGATTTGAGCAAATATTTTAATGTCTTTAAAATTCTTCTGTAAAACAGGGAAAAATCATACCAACTTCAATGAAGAAAGGAGATAATATAAAATATTTGTCTAACACAGAGTAAACACCCAATAAATGGTAGCTATAATGGTAGCTATAGTGAACATCTATTTATTTAAATAAATCCCAGTATCCTACCTAATTACCATTTTAAATTTAGCTTTCCACCAGTAAATCAATAATGACCTTCAATTCATGACTCTATAACATACTTTGAATTTAACAGACTTGACAGTTTGCCTGAGGCAGGCAGAGAGATAGAAGAGGAGAATGCTTTTGTGTTTGAATAGCATCTCAGGACTGTGCAAGGATAAGTAAGCAAAAGAAAAAAAGAAAAAAGGAAGAATATGAACTGGATGGCAATATAATAAATTTTTATATTCTGGTGGGTCTACACACTATCTGAAGTTAGAAGTGTATTCTAAAAACAAAAACAAAACCCCACCCCAACAAAACAAAACAAAATGAACAAAACCTATATGGCTTTGACCCAGAAACGTGCTTCTTTATCATAATAGAGTCACAAATACTTTTTGCTACAACTATCTAAAAATAGGGGCACTTGGCTGGCTCAGTAGATGGAGCATGCAACTCGACCTCTGGGTTGTGAACTTGAGGCCCATGCTGGGTTAAAAGATCACTTCAAGTGCTCGCTTCGGCAGCACATATACTAAAAAGATCACTTCAAATAAAATCTTTAAAAATAGATAAATAAAAATAAAAATAGTAATCTAGTTAAAAAGTAGGGATCACAAAATACTTTATTGGGGTGCCTGGGTGCCTTAATTGGTTAAGCGTCTGTCTTCAGCTCAGGTGATGATCCCTGGGTCCTGATCCCTGGGTCCTGATGATCAGGCTGTCTGCTCCGCGCCTCCCTGCACTCATGCTCCTGCATATGTGCTCTCTCTCAAATAAATAAATAAAATCTTTAAAAAAAATTTTTTTTTAAAGATTTTATTTATTTATTTGACAGACAGAGATCACAAGTAGGCAGAGAGGCAGGCAGAGAGAGAGAGGAGGAAGCAGGCTCCCCGCTGAACAGAGAGCCCGATGCGGGGCTCGATCCCAGGACTCTGAGATCATGACCTGAGCCGAAGGCAGAGGCTTTAACCTACTGAGCCACCCAGGCGCCCCTATTTTTTAAAATTTTTTTCTTCATTGATTTAACACAAATTGAACACAAGTTTCAGGTCACAAGTGGGGACTTAGTTACAAAACACACAGAACATTTTACGGAGAATGGCTGATGCTCTAAAATTTTTTAGGGCAACAAGACAATATGAATTTCAATGGTACTTGCAGGTGCCACCTCCTGGGCCCTAAGAAAGCTGCAAAGGTAAAGCTGATATTTGGTTCCCTCCCACCTCTTTTTTGGGTACAATTTCCTAGCAGTCAGACAGCGCCTCTCCCTCCACTTCTTAACTTTTTCAGATGTAGGCTGTATCTGTAGGGACGTAAGGCTGACTAGTCTTAACCCTCACATGTACACATATTTCAAGCACACATTTTAAATTTATTTCTCATCCTCCAAAATTTCCTGTGGTCCAAAACCTGTTCAAATACAGTATTTTATTAGAACTGCTGGCATTCAACAATAGTTGCTAATGGCAAAATTAAGACATCAGTGAATGATATGCTCCATTATACCAAATCCTTGCAGGTACTGAAGCTAAATATCTCATTCTTGACTCCTCTTTCTCTCTCGCCACATCAGTCCTTCAGGAAAATTGGTTGGCTTTATCTTCAAAATATGTCTAGAAACTGACCATGTATTACCTCTGCTGCTCTCACTCTGATCCAAGCTCCATTAAGTCTCACCGGGATGACTGCAATAAGGCTTCTTAAATGTTCTCCCTGCTTTGATTCTTGCTGCCACCAAAAGTTCACACAGCAACAGCACACACTGCCTTTAAACCCAGACCACCAGGGCCCAGACCGGAGGCTTTAGAGGGTCCCATTATGTGGAGTCAGCAGAGTCAAGGGGATGTCGTCACCTGGAGCCTACAAACATCTCCAACTCCCCTTTTGGACCCATTCACCAGTACCTGGGACCTTTGAAATTCCTGCCCCAGTCATCACCAAGCCTGCTTCCAGGGCCTACAGGCAATAAAAAAAAAGCCACGGATGAATTCTGTAGAGAAGAATGACATGATCAGATACATAGGTTACAGATGGATCTGAAATGACAGATCCAGAGAAAGGATGACTGATTATAAGATATTCCTCCAAGTATTATAAGAAAATTCTAGCTGTAGCAGTGTTAAAGCAAGGACAGGAGCAGAGGTAGATTAGTGTTAAAGCAAACATTGGCTGAAAGAACTGGTTCAATATGGAGATTAAGAGAAAAATCTAGGGCCCTCTTCTACTTTTATTTATTTATTTTTAAAGATTTTATTTATGAGAGTAAGAATGAGAGAGCAGAGACCAACTTGGGGCTCAACGGGGGTGGGCTCGATCCCAGGACCCTGAGATCATGACCTGAGCCAAGGGCAGACACTTAACCCACTGAACCACCAAGGTATCCTATCTATTTTTATTTTTAAAAGATTGTAAAAAATAAAATAAAAGGATCATATAAAGAATACAGAGATAAGGGCGCCTGGGTGGCTCAGTGGGTTAAGCCGCTGCCTTCGGCTCAGGTCATGATCTCAGGGTCCTGGAATCGAGCCCCGCATCGGGCTCTCTGCTCAGCAGGGAGCCTGCTTCCCTCTCTCTCTCTCTGCCTGCCTCTCCATCTACTTGTGATTTCTGTCAAATAAATAAATAAAATCTTTAAAAAAAAAAAAAGAATACAGAGATAATTAAACATTCATTTCTGGCAAGTCAGATAGTAATTATTAGTTCAGCTTCTTGAGAGGAGGGAAATGCCGTTTACTTGCACTCAAGGGAAATTATTTCATTCTAAAAAATGTTTTTTTAAAAAGAGTTATGTATTTGAGCAAGAAAGAGTGCAGAGAGAGAGAGAGAAAGAGAAGTCTGTGTATAAGCAGGGGGAGGGACAGAGGGAGAGGGAGAAGCAGAGTCCCCACTGAGCAAGGGATTCCCAGTGCTGGGCTTGATCCCAGGACTCCAAGATCATGACCTGAGCTGAATGCAGGCACTTGACTAGGCCATCCAGGTGCCCCTCATTCTAAAATTTTAGAGGTGGTATGAGTTAACACCTTGCACAACATTCAGAAAAGAAGACGCAAAATAAAAAATACCTAGAAAGAATACACATAGTTTATTCTGGGGTTATCCATATTTTCAAGTACCTAAAAATTATGAGCATGGGTTATTTGTGTAAGTTTTATGCAGGAATATATACATACTAGTGTATATTTAGCTATGTGTGTGCTCAATATAGCCTCTTTACTCCTTTCTCTATATTCTGCAAATAGTTCCCAGTTATTACTAAAAAATCTATTTAGATGATTGTACGTTCGTCACTACCCTTCAACAGGAAGTGGCCTATAATTAAACAGCATGTTTCCATGCAGTGAAAAATCATGAAAAGTGTAAAATGTGATGAGATGCCATCTCTCAGGGAGGCTATATAGCAGTGGAGAGGTATCACAGCAAAATGGTTAGAAAGCACACTTTGGAATCCAAAAGCCTGAGTTTAACACTTGATTGTATTTACTATGTGACCTAGACAAATCACTTATGCTCCACTCACCTCAGTTTTCTTATTTAAACAAACAAACAAACAAAAACAACAATGGTAAGAAAACTAATACAGTTGTGGAGGGAATTAGAGAAATTTATAAAGCACCTAGAATAAATCCTGACACTTAACGTGGCTCTTAGTACATGTTAACTGACAATGCTACTGCTACAACTACTACTAATTTCCTTCTAGTTTCATCACTTCTAGCCAGGGATTCAATCTTCCCAGCCATATATGTACTAAGCCCAACTAGGGTGCTAACTGATAATTAAGATGTTGGCTGAGAACTAAGGTCTGACCTCTCCCAGGGCATTTGCATTTTAAAAGATCTTTCAAAGATAAAATCTTTAAAAAAAAAAAAAAAAAAACCAAAGAAGTGAAACCAGGGTTGCCAGCTCTGGTAGAGCATGAGACTCTGGATCTCAGGGTTGTGAGTTTGAGTGGCATGTTGGGTGTAGAGATTACTTAAAAATAAATTTAAAAAAAAAATTTTTTTAAAGCAAAAACAAAACAAAACAAAAAAAACCCCACCCACAAAGACATGAAACCAGAATGGTGGAATGACAGATCAGGGGATTGATATTTTAGACCAGGGGGCCCACTTACCCTGTCTACTTATGAAAGAAACCAGGAGAGGGCAGACAACCAAGAGAAGGGCAGGGAAGTAAACAAGAGCTAGCAAACCAGGTTGTTGCCACCTGAGATTTCCAGTTCACTCTGCTACCTAGACCTAAAGCTTGAAGACACTAAGGTATCCCCAAAGGGGCCTGCCTCATCACACAAAGATCTAAAAGCTTGGAAGAAAAGAAAAGGGGGATGGGTGTATTTTCTTGACACTTCCTATTTTCCTCCACTGGGTTAAGAGCGTTTCTTTTCATTTGCTAATTAACTGTGGAGAAGCTATGTATTGCCTGTTTAGTTTGCAGGTTGGCTACGTAATTTTTAGCAGTATATTCACTTTAAAAAGAGATGACAATATTTCTGCATCCTCCATGTAGAGTCTGATAAAATATTACCTGTGCCTATATATAATAGCAACACACAGTCATGAGGTTTTGAATGAAATCTATAAATAATGATTAAAATGATCTATACTACCATTTTCTCAGACATTTAAAAATGTTTCACACTTAAAATTCCAAGTAATATTGGGGCACCTGGGTGGCTCAGTGGGTTAAAGCCTCTGCCTTTGGCTCAGGTCATGATCTCAGGGTCCTGGGATCAAGCCCCACATCAAGCTCTCTGCTCAGCAGGGAGCCTGCTTCTCCCTCTCTCTGCCTGCCTCTCTGCCTACTTGTGATCTCTGTCAAGTAAATAAATACAAAATCTTAAAAAAAAATTCCAAGTAATACTTATAAAATGCTTTCTATAAAACCAAGTATGCGGGGTGCCTGGTTGGCTCAGATGGTTAAGCGTCTGCCTTCAGCTCAGGTCATGATCTCAGGGTCCTGGGATGGTACCTGCATCATCTGGAAGCCTGTTTCTCCCTCTCCCTGCCACTCCCTCTATGTGTTCCCTCTCTCACTGTGTCTCTCCTCTGTCAAATAAATAAATAATAAAATCTTAAAAAAAAAGAAAAAACCATATTTTACTTATTGAAAGCTTACTATTTTATAGGTTTAACATTTAATTAAAGCAATTATAGAATAGAAAACTAAAATGACTAGAAGAGAAATAAAACATTTGATCTTATTATAGTATTTTAAAATAAATTTTTTTTTAACTTTATTTATTTCTTTGACAGAGACAGCTCTCTGCTGAGCAGAGAGCCCGATGCGGGACTCAATCCCAGGACCCTGGGATCATGACCTGAGCGGAAGGCAGAGGCTTTAATCCACTGAGCCGCCCAGGCGCCCTATACATAGTATTTTTAATTAAAAATTTACATCGCAAAAAAAAAATCAAATCTCATGGGTAAAGTATTTAACTTGTTACAGTTCAACAGCACAAAATTGCTTATACTTACCACCTAGTGAAAACTATCTCAAATTAATTTTCACTTACTCAAATTATGGCCCTTTGCAACATAAGGTCCAGACTTGAAGCATGTAGTAATACTTTTCTGACGTCTATTTCAATAGCTCCTCCTACTGGCACAGTTTCAATGATCAGATCTAGAGAGCTGACCACCAAACCTTTCTGAACCAGTCTTAGGCACACTGCAAACTCAGTTTACCTATACATCTTGTCTTCAGAGAATTAGTTCCCTTTTCCAATATCCTCTTATTAAAGATAGTATAGTATCATTCAAGTACCCAGGCTAGGCTGTTTTTTTTTTTTTTTCACTCGTCCCTCTCATTTTTTCCATACGAACACTCAATTTATCATAGATATATATATATTCATCACTCCCCAAGTCTTCTCATTTGCAGTTATCATTCTCTTTATGCACTTTATCATTCCTGAGGTACAGCAGTCACCTTCCTTCCAGTCTTATCCAGACTCTTACTCTCCTCTGTGATATTATCCTGGTGAATCAATCTTCAAGTTTGCTTTGAGCATTTAACCTGCTTCCCACGCGCACAGTCCCCCTGCCCACCGACCCCTCCCCAGTGCTTGTGCTCTCTCAAATAAATAAAATCTTAAAAAAAAAAAATAGGAAGTCTAGGGACGTCCTGGAGGCTCAGTGGGTTTAGCATCTGCCTTCTACTTGGGTTGTGATCATGGGGTCCTGGGATCCAGTCCTGCATCAGGCTCCTTGCTTGGCAGGAAGCCTGCTTCTCCCCCTGTCGGCCACTCCCTGTGCTTGTGCCCATGCCCTCTGACAAATAAATGAAATCTTTAAAAAAAAAAAAAAAAGTATACTTGAAAGAGAGAGAGAAAGAAAGAGAAAAAGAATAGGAAATTATGGGGCTCAGTGGGTTGAGCCTCTGCCTTCGGCTCGGGTCGTGATCTCAGCTGTCTATTTGGTGGGGAGCCTGCTTCCTCCTCTCTCTCTGCCTGCCTCTCTACTTGTGATCACTTTGTCAAATAAATAAAATCTTAAAAAAAACATAAAAGAATAGGAAATTATGGATCACTAAAACTGCTCCCCACCCTCAACCAAGTCGCCATTTTCCCCTCAGAACAGTCAAGGCAGTTTCCTGATATTTATAATATCCTACTTTCTCCATCCTTAACCACAGCCTACCACATGTCTTGTCCCATTTTGTGTGCTTTCAGGTATCCCAAAAAGATTTTATACAAATATTAACTGAGACATAACTTTCTGACCCCTGATTAAAATTGTTTTAGGCACCTAATTGTCTTAGTTGGTACAGAATGCAACTTTTTTTTTTTTTTAACATTTTATTTATTTGTCAAAGAGAGTGCAAAAGCACAAGCAGGGGGGACAACAAGCTGAGCAAGGAGTCCAATTGCAGACTTGATCCCAGGACCTTAGGATCACCACCAGAGCTGAAGGCAGATGCTTAACCAACTCTTTGCGACTCTTAATAGAGGATTCAGCTTTTGGGGGGGAGAGGGGAGTACAGGGAAATGTAGAGGGGGATGGAGAGAGAGAATCTTAAGCAGGCTCCACACAGCAGGGAGCCAAACACACGTTGCTTGATCTCACAAATCTGAGATCATTACTTGAGCTGAAATCAGGAGTCAGGAGGCTTAACCCACTGACCTGGGCCACCCAGGAGCCCCTAGAGCATTCAGCTCAATCATGGTATCATGAATTTGAGCTCCATGCTAGTAGAGATTACTTAAAAATAAAATATTTAAAAAAATTAAAAAACAAAAAAACAAAAAACAGGGGCACCTGGCTGGCTCAGTTAGTGGAGTGTACAACCCTTGACCTTGGGTTGTGAGTTCAAGCCCCATGATGTGTGTAGAGATTACTTAAAAAAAAAAAAAATCAAAAAAAAAAAAAAAAAAAAGAAAGAAAAATCAAGTCTTCGGTGTGTCTGGGTGGCTCAGTGGGTTGAAGCCTCTGCCTTCAGCTTGGTCCCAGGGTCCTGGGATAGAGCCCCGCGTCGGGCTCTCTGCTCAGCAGGGAGCCTGCTTCCCCCACCCCTCTGCCTGCCTCTCTGACTACTTGTGATCTCTGTCAAATAAATAAATAAAATCTTAAAAAAAAAAAAAAAATCAAGACTTTTTTTTTTTTTTTTAAAAGTAGGCTCCAAACCCAGTGTGAAGCCCAACCCAGGGCTTGAACGCATGACTTTTGAGATCAAGACCTGAGCTGATATCAAGAGTCAGAGGCTTAACTGACTGAGCCAGCCAGACACCCCCAAAGAAAAATCTTTAAAAATATAAAAATAGAGGTGCCTGGGTGGCTCAAGGGGTTAAAGCCTCTGCCTTCGGCTCAGGTCATGATCCCAGGGTCCTGGGATAGAGCCCCACATCGGGCTCTATCCCAGGGTCCTGGGATAGAGCCCCACATCGGGCTCTCTGCTCAGCGGGGAGCCTTCTTCCTCCTCTCTCTCTACCTGCCTCTCTGCCTACTTGTGATTTCTGTCAAATAAATAAATAAAATCTTTAATAAATAAATAAAAATAATAAAATAAAAAAGTATTAAAAAGATTATTTAAGTTTTAGTAGGGTATGTAGGGACCCTTTAAATAAATATTTGTGCTTCAAATACAAATATTAGTAAGAACTATAAAAATTACTGAAAAATTAGAAGGGGAGCTAATTTTTTCTTCAAAAATAAATATTCAGGGGCACCTGGGTGGCTCAGTAGGTTGAACATTTGCCTTCAGCTCAAGTCATGATCTCAGGGACCTAGGATAGAGCCCCATGTGTGGCTCCCTGCTCAGCCGAGGGGTCTGCTTCTTCCTCTCCCTCTGTTCCCCCTCCCCACCACTCCCTGCTTGTGCTTTCTAATAAATAAATAAAATAATTTTTAAAAATTAACATTCCAGGGGCGCCTGGGTGGCTCAGTGGGTTAAGGCCTCTGCCTTCGGCTCGGGTCATCATCTCATGGTCCTGGGATCCAGCCCCGCATCAGGCTCTCTGCTCAGTGGGGAGCCTGCTTCCCTCTCTCTCTCTCTCTGCCTGCCACGCTGCCATCTCTGTCAAATAAATAAATAACAATTTTTTTTTTTAAGATTTATTTATTTATTATTTGACAGACAGAAATCACAAGGAGGCAGAGAGGCAGGCAGAGAGAGAGGAGAAAGCAGGCTCTCCGCCAAGCAGAGAGCCCGATGCGGGACCCGATCCCAGGACCCTGGGATCACAACCCAAGCCGAAGGCAGAGGCTTTAACCCACTGAGCCACCCAGGTGCCCCAATAAATAACAATTTTTTAAAAAAATTAACATTCCACTATTAAATTTGTTATCCTCAACAAAATGATCTTTTCAGCTGACCACTCCCTTTCCACCTATTTTATCTTAAGACACTTAGAAAACATGGAAAGCTACAATATCATTAGCAAACTTTGGAAATTCCTACAGGAGGTCAGTCACATAAAAGTCACCTCAATCCTCTAGTCATTGCAATTGGTAACACAATTTTTGGATTCTTTGCTTTAAAAAATATGTTTTTGTTAAAGATTTTATTTATTTGTCAGAGAAAGAGAGATACCACAAGCAGGCAGAGAGGCAGGCACTCTAAGCAGAGTACCCAATGCGGGGCTCGACCCTAGGACCCTGAGATCATGACCAGAGCTGAAAGCAGAGGCTTTAACGTACTGAGCCACCCAGGCACCCCTAAAAACTATGTTTTTATGAAAGACATATATTTATTTTATTTGGAAAAATAAACATATGAAAAATAGCCAAACTAATTACTATTTTAAAAAGTAACACAGAATAAGGGATCTGGCCAATATACATACCTAAAAATTATTTTAAAATCTGAATAGATGTTAAACATTATGCTTTATTAAGAAGTTTCTCCCTTTTCAGAATTCATACTTTGTCAAATAATCACGACATTTGCATTTTATATAGTTCCTACTGTCTCATAGCACAGTTTCACACATTTTTTAAAAAATTGTTTAAAAGTCTTGAAAGACCAATCTAAACTCCTCAAAATGGCCTATATGAGACTTTGAATTGATGCACAGTATATACTTTTCTACTCTCATCTATGACCAGCCACCTTCCACACATCTTTTGTTAAAATGTTTTTATACACAGATGACCACTTTGTGAATAATTTCATTTTTTTTTTAAAGATTTTATTTATTTGACAGAGAGAGAGATCACAAGTAGGCAGAGCAGCAGGCAGAAACAGAGGGGAAGCAGGCTCCCCGCTGAGCAGAGAGCCCGACGCGGGGCTCGATCCCAGGACCCTGCGATCATGACAGGCAAAAGGCAGAGCCTTTAACCCACTGAGCCACCCAGGTGCCCCAGTAATTTCAATTTTTTTTTTTTTTTAAAGATTTTATTTATTTATTTGGCAGAGAGAGATCACAAGCAGGCAGAGAGAGAGGGAAGGAAGCAGGCTCCCGGCTGAGCAGAGAGCCCGATGCGGGGCTCAATTCCAGGACCCTGGGATCATGACCTGAGCTGAAGGCAGCGGCTTAACCCACTGAGCCACCCAGGCGCCCCAGTAATTTCAATTTTTAAAATTTTTCATAACCGGGATATTTACTACTGCTTCAGGAAATGGGTGTGTAAATTTTATATACATTCTACTTCAGTTAAGGAAAAACATATGTACCACTGGGCATAAAGAATAAATATTTAGGGATGCCTGGGTGGCACAGTGGGTCGAGCGAAGGACTGTGTTTCAACTCAGGTCATCTCTGGGTAATGGGATCCAGCTCCACCTTGGGCTCTGTGCTCCGCATGGGGTCTGCTTAAGACTCTCTCCCTATGTCCTTGTCCGTGTGTGCATGCGCTTGCTGTCTCTCTAAAATAAATCTTAAAAGGGGCACCTGGGTGGTTCAGTTGTTAAGCTTCTGGCTTCAGCTTAGGTCATGATCCCAGGGTCCTGGGATGGAGCCCCACATTGGGCTCCCTACTCAGTGGGAAGCCTGCTTCTCCTTCTCCAACTCCCCCTGCTTGTGTTCCCTCTCTTGTTTCTCTTTGTCAAATAAATAAATAAAATCTTTAAAAATAAATTTTGAAAAATCTTTAAAAAAAGAATATTTAAATTTATCTCATTAGAGAACCTCCCAAAAGGATAGATATTAAAGAGTTGGATTATGTTGAATTTTAACAAAGATAATTTTTACAATAAAACTTAACTATTTTTTTTTAAAGATTTATTTATTTATTTGAGGTGGGAGGGACAGAGGGAGAGAGAAACCCAAGCAAACTCCATGCTGAGCAGGAGCCCCATAAGGGCTGATTTCACTCAGAGATCATGACTAGAGCCAAAATCAAAAGTCAGCATCTACCAACTGAGCCACCAAGGCGCGCCACAAAACTTAATTTTCTTTCAACAGTACCAAATAACCTAAAAAGATCCTCTAAAAGCTATTAAAAGTAGGAAGATCTGTTATTTTCCATAATAAAAGATAGAAGGAAATGGCAATTTCAATAGGAAGTAGGTCTTGTGAATTACTAGCCACCTCAATCTTTGCATGTATTTGGATGAGAATAAAAATAACCTTATCCATGGTAATTAGGGCAAACCCTACCCAGTCCTTAAGAGCAGTTTCCAAATTTCCATTTATTTCATTAGTACCCAGTACTCTGAAGAGATGTTTGCAAAATGCCAAGGGTCAAGCATAATGCCTGGTACAAAGGGCTTCAAAATTTTGAAGTTAGAAATTATTGAACGAACACAATGAACTCCCTTTTCCCTCTTAGGTATGCTATTATGCCTATTATGTGCTTTGGCACCTCTTGTCAATCATGATGTATTTCCTTTCCTTTATCCCTAGAAAGGCCCTGGTTATTCTTTCTTCCTCTAGAGACCTAGAATCTATAATTACTCTGATCTCGCTTGAAACTCATTAAACAAAAAAGGTACCCTTTTACCCTGGACCTTCTTCGTGTCTCTAACACTGCCTCCCCAGAAGCACAGAGATTGAATCTAGTTGATGATGTTCTAAGAAAAAGCTCATGGAAAGTAAGTTCTGCCACCAGGTTATTTGATTTCCTCACCCATCACTATTTTTAAGTATTTCAATCATGGGCAATTTTGTTCCAAAATATTTATCATTAGTGTCATGCCACCAACTTCTACATCAATCTGGTGCGAATTTCATAACAGTGGGGGAAACATTCACAAAAAATTTGAGCATTGTAATATGGGTCTAGAAAACAGAATTCAAATACTTTGTGTAAAATACCTAGACTATCATTCTAGCACATTCATGACTTGGCCTATCATGCATAAATTAGCTTTTCCTATGTTATGTAGAACTCTACTAAAAGTGAATTCTTAATAATAAAGTATTATGGTATCTGAAGGTGCTGTGAAAAACCACCATCTTAAATAATCTTAATCACTGCCAGAAAGCCAGTATTATAAAATCCTCCTATATTTTAGTTACTTGTCACCTATTAAGGTTGGGCCTAAGGGCAGAACAATTTCCCACATTTCCTGCCTTGATTAGACTCTTAAACCAGTGTCCTAGTCTCTCTAATCCCCCTCAACCAGACAATTCCAAAAGAATCCGGCAACCCTGTTTGTTCTGCCTAACATTACAGGAAGGAGAAAAACTTCCAAGCATCCTTTTTTGGCCACCAAGAAGCCAAGGTGTTGCCTTTCTCTGTATCTCTGTACCATTCAAAACACGAACATTAACAGGGGGTTTTCCTCTACGTTAAGCAAATAGTCAGGTACTGAGGATACAAACAAAATACAATCAGACTCAGCTCTCAACCCAGTGAGCAGAAAATCCTCTTATATACCACCAATGCTATAATACCCAGTAAGATTCAAGTATGTAGAGGAAAAGTTTGGTAGCGGGTACATATGATAATTTATTCCTTTCTGTAGTCGAAAACGAAAAATCTGTGACAAAGGGGGGTAGAGACAATTAAGTAGAAACAATATATGTCAAATATTTAATCTGAATCTTCAACAGATTTTCCATTTTAAGAATTATAAAAAGCGTATCATTGTATAGCATGCTCAACACAGATCCACTTAGCACTTAAATATTTGTAAGCTAAAAGATCTTGGACAATTAATATTTTGAAAGAAAAACAAGATAAATGTTCAATCAAAACAGTTTTTTAAAAAAGTTCAGCTTTCTACAATGTACGCATCGAACTCTGTTCAATATTAGAATATCTCTAAATTTCAATACGGATAATCTACAACGAAAAATCCTAGACTGAAAAATCTGTCATCCATTGCAAAATTAATAGCTAGTACCCCAAAAGTTAGAGAAATCAGAGCAGGAAGGAGAGAAACTAAACAAGTCAAAACGTTAAAAATCTCTTTAAGTCCTGGGGGTGAGGGGGGGAAATTAAACAAAAATAAAAATCTCTTTCAAGTCCCAATATGCTAAATTAAGGATAAAAAGATTAATGTTCTGATAATATGAAGTTTTCCTCTTTCAAGACAACTAAATATTGAATCTCACTGAGATTATGAAATATTCTATAAACATGTGCTTAACTCCTGTTGGCTTTCTGAATTTGATCAGAGTGAATAGCCAATTCTTTTTCCTTGTTTACACTGAATACTGGTTTTAAGGACAACTCAAAATGGAATTCCAGGCCCAATGTTACCAACCCCCCTACTTTTTCCCCACAGGCAGCTACTTCACAGATAATAAGGAATTCAAGTGCAGGGCCTGAAGGTCCTATTTCCATGCTAATTTCACAATCCCGTTACTTGCAAGATATGACCATTAGAGTTTAAGAGTGGGGGAACTCGGGAGGGCTTAAAGACAAAGCGACTCTCCTAAGACTTGCTAAATTGTTTACTTCCAAAATTAAAACTGCAAGAAATTACCCAGTTATCAGAAGAATTTACAACAGGTCAAACTTGGTTGAAACAATTACCACGTTTCACTTTTTTTTTTTTTTTAATTGGGAATGGGGGGGGCAGGAGGAGGGTGTCCTACCACCTCTTAAACTTGAGCATTTCTTTCTTCGAATGCTGACACATTTCTTATGCCTCAAAAATGGGTTGAGCCTATTAGCATTCCTTCCCCGAAGGCCAGCGGGGATGGTTTAGGAAGCTGGTATTCAAAAATCCTAAGTGTCTCCAAGTGGCAGCAGGTGCTGTTCATACAGGGACTCAATCCATGGAGGGAAGGCAAGCCTTTCCTCGCAAACGGAGGGCTAGAAAGTGCCCTTCCAACGCCTCCCAGGGGGCTTGGAGCATCACTTGGCGGCAATCAGAGCAGGGGTAGGATTCGGTTTTATCTCCAGAGAACCAGCTCTGCAGAGCGCCCCAGCGCGCATCAGATTCCCGATCACAGCTCCTCAACGCTCCCGAACGCCGGTCAGTGCCCATGTTCCCCTCCGCATCCCCGAAAGTCTTGCTATTTCACCCCTTCTCCCAACTCGTCCCCCTCCAGCCCAGCGCGGGATGGCTACGCGATGACCGGGGCCACAGGGACGCGGCTCCTCGCAGCATCTCTGGGCACTCTTGAGGCGGTCGGGCGCCGGGACCCCGGCCAGGGCATGGCACAACCCCTCGAAACTTCCCAGGGGCGCCAATTCTAAATTCGCTGGACCCGCCGCCGCTGCTACCGCCGCCTCCTCGCGTCTCCTGAGCGCGCTCCCCTCAGTCCGTCCGCAGCCCCCCTGTCCCTCCCTTAGGGATCCCCCTACGTCCTCCGCGGCGGGGAAACGCCGCCAGGTGCCTTCCAGCCCCGGGGACTCCAGTGGAACCTCCGCTCCCGCAGAGACCCCGTTCGGGCAACCGCCGCAGCCGCGCGCCGGTCACGCACACTCACCAGCCCGAGCCCGAGCGGCCATCTTTGCGCTCACCCCGGGACCCCCGCTCCCGGGTTCGGTGGGGGCCGCGGCGGCGGCGGCGACGGCGGCGGCGGTGGTCCGGTGGAGCGGCTACGTCACCAGTGACGACGCCCCGCCCCTCTCCCCCCGCGCCCCCCCCCCGCCCCGGGCCTTCGGAGTGTTGGGGGTGCAGCTCCACTCGGCGGCGGTCTACTCGCTGCGGGAGCAGGCCTGAAGGGCGGGAGGCACCCGGGCTTCCCGTCCACGTCAGGGGATGCTTTTCTTGGCGTGCGTGTGGCTCTGCGTAGACGGTCGCAGCTTCTTCCCAAGGCAGGCTTCGCACCTGTCCTCACCGTCGCGGCCTGGGACGGTACAGCCACTGTTCAGCGCTTTTCTGTAAGATGCAGAATATTCCACGGACTTTGGTACTCTGCCACAGCATCTCTGCGACTCACACAGCGTCGATTTGTTTGGCAGAGACGCGCGCCAATTCTGTTATTTTCAAAATGAGTGCAAATTAACTGGCGTAGAAATTCCTCGAGAAAAAGTTTCCTTTCCGAGGTGCAACCTAGGTGTGAGCTCCAGGTTATCCCCCTTGAATTCGGTTTCCTCAGTTAGCAGTTGGGCAAGTAAGGTTCCACATTCAGCAGAGAGATTACTTTAAAAAAAAAAAAATCTTTTTTTTTTTTTAAAGATTTTATTTATTTATTTGACAGAGAGAAATCACAAGTAGATGGAGAGGCAGCCAGAGAGAGAGAGAGAGATAGGGAAGCAGGCTCCCTGCTGAGCAGAGAGCCCGATGCGGGACTCGATCCCAGGACCCTGAGATCATGACCTGAGCCGAAGGCAGCGGCTTAACCCACTGAGCCACCCAGGCCTTATTTAAAATAAATATTAAATGAAGGATACACAGGTCAAGCCAACTATATCTGCCATTCCTATTCTTCGGAGAGTACTTTTTTTTTTTATAAATTATCTTGTTGGAGTATATGGCCCCTTCTCTCTCTTTTCAAGAGTTTTTAGAGTGGGACGAATACAAGACCCAAAACCAGTCGATCTGTAGGAAACTCTTTCAAAGCGCTCCTTGGGGCTCTGACAGGCATGAGGCTCTTGATCTTGGGCTTGTGAGTTCAAACCCCATGCTAACTATAGAGACTACTTAAAAACAAAAATCTTACAAAATAGCTAGCTAAATAAATAAAAGCACTTGTCAATCTGTAGAAGGTGAAAAAGGTTGAGGTTAACTGAATAATGATTTAAAGGCATGTTGAGAAGGCAAACTAGACACCATGCAGCAAAAATATATACTACTCACATTGTACAACACTTGTGATACATCAACATTTTAATGGTGGCAAGATTACAAGTGGCAAGATTACAAGTGAATTTTTAAAAGATATTATTTTTTTTTAAAGAATTTATTTATTTATTTGACAGAGAGAGAGATCACAAGTAGGCAGAGAGGCAGGCAGAGAGAGAGAGGAGGAAGCAGGCTCCCTGCTGAGCAGAGAGCCCGATGCGGGACTCGATCCCAGGACGCTGGGATCATGACCTGAGCGGAAGGCAGTGGCTTAACCCACTAAGCCACCCAGGCGCCCCTAAAAGATATTATTTTTAAGTAATCTCTCCACCCAATGAGGGGCTTGAACTTAGAATCCCAAGGTCAAGAGTTGCATGTTCCACTGACTGAGCCAGCAGATGCCCCTCAAGTGATTTTTATTTTCTAAATCTTCTGCAATGATCATAATTTTTTAAAATTTTTAAAAAACCATTTTTAAAGAGTTAAATAGAATAAAGATCATTAGTAAAAAATGGTAATCAGAAAATAAGTTGCATGTGGCCAAAGTGATAGCAGTAGTTCAAAGAATTTCCTGAGATCAGATTTCAAAGAAAAGGTGGTACTTAAGCTGGTCTTTTAAGGACTAAGATGATTTGACTAAAGAAGAGAAGGTGAAATGGGAGCACAACAAAACAAGGGCAGGCTGAGTAAGCCATAGGAGGAGGTACTGAGTAGACAGTTGTTCTCAATAAAAGGTCTTGAGTACAAAGGTGTAAGCTAGGGAGAGGTGCTGGATGGGAAGGATGAGCTGGGGATAAGAAATCATCTGGAGATTATTGTCAATTGTGTTGATAATTAAAGATAAATAATGAGATAGATTGTAGCTTAGCCTGTATATATTGATTGTACTTACTATTCATTCAGCTTTGAATATTTCTTCCGCTACCATTTTATTCTGGGTCTTAACCTAGGCCTAAATTATGGCATGTCTAGCTTGTTTCCTGACACCCCTCCGGAACCTCTCTGGGGGTAATCAAGAGGTTTTTCTCATGTAATTTTCCTATTTGTTTTACACCCATCTCATGAAATCTACGCTTTTTACTGTAACAACAACAAAAGTCTTCTTCCCTTCACATGTCATCAAAAATCTTCCCCAAACTTACCCATTATAACCTCAAAATCAGTCTTTCCCCTTATCAGCCTTTGACTGCTAGGTCAGTCTCTTTACGGTCTCACACACTTTGGGCACTTCCCACCTGTAAATCAGGGCAGATGTTTTATCTCCTAAGTAGAAGGCCCTCCAACTTTCACTCCTGCAGATCATTACAATCAACTTCTTTCCGAGCTGGCCTAAGCTCTCACCTCCTGGAAATTGCTTTCCTAGTAACTAGGCTTTCAGATCCCCATCCCCCACCCCCCAATACATTATTATGCAGTCACAGCTTTTGTTCTGAGTTCCGCGCCTGGTTCTCTCTTTGCATTGTAACCTCTTTGGGGACAAGGAATGTGCACTTGCTCTGCTTGGGTGTCCCTCTACAGCTCTTTGTATGGTGCTGGCCAAAAATTCTCTTAAAAATGCTTAATGAATTGATGGAATTCGATGCTCCCTCGCATAATATGGGACTGTGGAAATGATGTGGAGGGGTTTCCCTTGTTTCCACAGTCCCCACACTGGGAGAAATGGCAATTTGCCCTTTTTCTAAGGTAAGTAGACAGTTTCCTAACAAGATAAAATTTTAATGATTCTGGTACCTCAGTTCTGAGGCCATGTCCACAACTTGTGAAGGGGGTAGAACATAAACCTGTTGTTTCTTGGATCCTGAGAGTGTGAATGAATTAAAGGAAGACAAAATCCAGCAATTTTTGTTTAACCTTACAGCTGCTTTTCAGTCTTTGTGCTCACTTTTAGAATTTTCTATTCCAGTCATTCATGAAAATGAAAAATGTCTTAGGAATCCTAATTGACAAAGAATTTAGGAGCTTGTTAACTTTGAGGTAGCTACAAGAATTTCCAGTTTGTTAGACTAAATGTTCCTATCAGTAGTTTTAAAGTTATGAAAGGTTCACTTGACAAATATTTTTTGGACACCTATGTGCCTGGCACCATGCTAGGTAGGCACTGAGATGTCCATGACCTTCATTTCAATGGTAGAAAGAGATAAAGGGTTTAATGGAGGAAATAGGAAAAGAAAATACTACAGGACTCAGACCTAAAGTTTGATTAAGGTGTAGCAACGCCCTGCAGTTGATTTTTTAAAAAGAGAGTGAGCCACAAAACCTTTAATTTGAGGAAAATATACAAGAAAAAAGTTGAGAGAGTAATACTGAACTAGAATGGCAGATGACAAGATATGGTCTTAGTAAATGAATATAGATAGAAGAAAGTGAGCAGAAAGAAATGGCTTTAGAATTAGCCTTTTTAATTCTCTCTTTTTTAAATAGATTCCATGCCTGGTGTGAGGCTTAAACTCAACTACCTTGAGATGGAGAATCCCACGCTCTACTGATTGAGCCAATCAGACACCGTTTTTAATTCTAAGAAAGAAAGAATGAGGGCTCTTAACAGGTAGGGGGAGGCAAATGCAGATTAAGAAGTAGAAGATACCAAAACTGATTTAATTTTAAAAGATTAAAATATTTGGGATAGCTATTTTCTTAAGCCTTGAAACCTTTCTAAGGTTAACCTAAGGTTGGGTGTGTGTATAATGATATAATATGTTTATCTAATTATTATCACAATGTATGACAGTTTATCTAGTTCTTTAAATGTGTTGCATGTTTTACTTCTATCTCCTCTGTAAAGTTAGGAAAATAGTGTCCTGATTTTCTTACAAGGATGTTTTAAAGATCAAATGAACTTTTGCATGTGTAAACCCTTCTGAAACTGTAAAGAGAAAAAAGTATATGTATTTATCATTATTATTTCTCTCAGGATTATTGCTATGTTGTAAAGTTCTTTGAGGTCAGGAACTGAGTTTTGTTCATATTTATAATCCTTTAAATTGAGTTTCATTTCTGTACTAAAGGAATAGTTCACTAGAGGATAAACACTGTAGACGTTAAAATTAGTTACAGTACTGTGAGAAACATGTTGAACAAAGTTTTAGACTCCCTTTCTCATAGAAAGCAAAGAAAGGATCTGAAAAAGTATATAGAGAGAGGACAGGGGTTAGAGTTGAAATTTTAACTTATAAAGCTTTAGTAAACCATGCCAAGAAGATATTAAGAATACCTTTTTCTTTTTCTTAAAGATTATTTTTTTATTTGACAGAGAGAGAGAGAGAGACAGCCAGATGGAACAAAGGCTGGGGGAGTGGGAGAGTGAGAGGGAGAGGGAGAAGGAGAAGCAGGCTTCCCGGTGAACAGGGTGTCTGATGTGGGGCTGGATCCCAGGACCCTGGGATCATGACCTGAGCTGAAGGCAGACGCTCAATGAATGCAGCACCCAGGCACCCCCTAAAAGTACCTTTCATGAAGGAAAGTACTCTTTCTTTTCTCCTTTTTCTTTTTCTTCTTCTTCTTTTTAGTTAATTTATCTCTATACCCAATGTGGGACTCGGATTCATGGCTCTGAGATCAAGAGTGGCTTCTTTTTCCAACTGAGCCAGAGAGTGATCTTTCATGAGGAAAGATTATTGAGGTATTTAAATTTTATTTTATACTTTGTACATGTTTTTAAGCCCGGGGGGGGGCACCTGGGTGGCTCAATTTGTTAAGTAACTGCCTTTGGCTCAGGTCATGATTCCGGGGTCCTGGGATCAAGCGTCTCATCAGGTTTCCTGCCTAGTGGAGAGTCTGCTTCTCCCTCTCTCTGTCCTTCTCCTGACTCATGTGCTCTGTCTCTCTTTCTCTCAAATAAATAATATATATATATATATAAAAAGAAAAGTATAGGTGGTTAACCATAATTGTTTGTATAATTATTTACATCTTCCCAAACCATTTAGAAATTGAAATACTTCAGTGTTGCAAAAAGCCAGAAAGCTGACTATAAAGCAGCAATCAATGCAGCAAAGTACTACATCAATTAAAGCAAACTTCATATTGTAGTTTCAAGATATATGTATGCCATTAAAAAAAAAAAAAAAAAGCCAACACTTCTGGGGCACCTGGCCGTCTCAGAAGATAGAGCATTTGATTCTAGATTTTGGGATTGTAAATTTGAGCCCCACCTTGGGTGTAGGGGTTACTGAAAAAAATAAAATCTTTAAAAAACAACAACAACAACAAAAAAAACCTAACAGTTCTTCATGTGCAGGAGGTAGGATGATCACCTTGCTTTTCTCTGCCATCTTAAGGTGACTTCCTTTCAGGCCAGAGGGCCCACTTGGTGACATCATTGCTTCAGCCATCTATTGTATGTAGGCTTTCCTTGTTCAGCTAACCAGAGATTAATGAAATTCTAGGAAACAACATTTCCAGAGGAGATTCCTCAAGGGAAAAGAAGTTTATGTAAGGCAGATAGTCTTCATCTATTTCATTTTATCTCTGGTCCTAAAACTCGTGTTTATAGAACTAAGCGCAACATATGCTTTATACACATTTCTTAATTTCTAAATGAGATATATGGCTCCTGATCTTTAGAAAAATAATGAAGAATCAATCAATCAGTAGAAAACAAAAGCTGACATAAAAGAGGTCTTCTTAGCAACAATGAGGTTTTCTTTCATCTCTTCGCATCAATGTCTCAGAATGGATCACAGAAGGAAACTTTACTAGTTAACACTTATGAAATTGTTTCTTCTTTTCATGAAATGAATGATAGTATTAAAGAACAACTTAAACATTTAACTTTTTTGCTTATGCCTATAACATTTTACTGAATTAAGCCAAAACTGGCTTAATATTGTCATTAGCTAATCACCAAATTAAACTGGGCAATAGAATTACAATTTGACTAGTCTCATTGTGAATAATTTTCTCCCTTTTTGCTTACTACTGATGTACCTGTAATGAAGATTAGGGTTATTCCTACAAAAAAAGTCCTATAAAGTATGCGTTTGATGTGTTGGTATAATGGCATGCCAGGGAAAACCAAACTTCTTGGCTCTATTTTGAGGGTCAGAAATACCCATTTTATTAACATAATTTAACAATAAAGGTTAAAATGCAAACCTGAGAGGAGATAATTTGTTCAGCTTATATCAGTTTTTTTTCTAAGCAAGATCCACATCAAACATGGGGCCTGAAACCATGACCCCGAGATCAAGAGTTGCATACTCCCTGACTGAGCTAGCTAAGCACTCCAAGCTCTGATCAGTTTTACTATCTTAATGCAAATCAGTGGATTAGATAAATGAATAGTGCTCTGAAGATAATGGGAAATAGCTTTTTAAACTTGGGGACTGGCAGGGGAAAATGAGAAACACTCATTGATATTATGTTGCCTCAGAGGTCTGATCAAGAGTAGAACAGCATCAGGGTACTCACAGGGTGTTTGGGGGAAATAGAGGGACTCTGAACGAAAAACATTTTATCTTAAGATGAGCGCTAGTTAGGACGTCCAATACTTTAAATATCTCTCAAAATGTTAAGAATTATTTCTTCATAGTCAGCTCTGGGCCTAAGAATAAAAAGAACCTTTTTTGAAAGTCATTTAACCTTCATGCATCTCAATTACTTTCTCTGAAAATTACAAAGCTGACTCAGCAGAATTCACATTGTTGTTTTGAGGATTATGTGAATGCTATTGTAAACTGAGAAGTACTACATGAATTCAAAGTAAAACTTAAGTACAAAAGGTGGAGGGGTGCGTGGGTGGCTCAGTCAGTTAAGGGCTGTTTTCGTCTCAGGTCATGATTCCAGAATCCTGGGATGGAGCCCATGTAAGTCTCCCTGCTCAGCAGGGAGTCGCTTCTCCCTCTGTCTTTCCCCCTGCTCATTCTCTCTCTCTCTCAAATAAATAATGGCTCAGTGGGTTGAGCGGCTGCCTTCGGCTCAGGTCATGGTCTCGGGGTCCTGGGATCAAGTCCCGCGTCGGGCTCTCTGCTCGGCGGGGAGCCTGCTTCCCTCTCTCTCTCTCTTCCTGCCTCTCTGTCTACTTGTGATTTCTCTCTGTCAAATAAATAAAATAAAATCTTTTAAAAAAAATAACAAAAGTAATAAAATATACCTTTTTTAAAAAAAAGTGGATCATCTTTCTATATAATTTACAAATTCTTTTACTGACACCAGTAAAAATCAGAATTGCGTTATTCCTTTTAGATGCTACTGTATGTAACACAGAGTTGTGACAAAATCTTTAAATGATAATAGTTCCCAGTAAATGTTAGCTGCTGTTATTATTGTTGAATTATATCTTACTACGTAAGGTACTTGGTTGCTAAGCTTTTCTGCTTCTTCCATTTCTTTGTTTTCTTCCTTTTCACTGGCTCCTAAACCTCTGCTTTTAAACATGCAGTTTTCCACATCCTGAAAGAAATTGCCTTGTCTCGACGACTTTATTTCTCTTCTCCCTTATAACATCAAAAAGCTTGGATCAGGGCGCCTGGGTGGCTCAGTGGGTTAAGCCGCTGCCTTCGGCTCAGGTCATGATCTCAGGGTCCTGGGATCGAGGCCCGCATCGGGCTCTCTGCTCAGCAGGGAGCCTGCTTCCTCCTCTCTCTGCCTGCCTCTCTGCCTACTTGTGATCTCGCTCTGTCAAATAAATAAATAAAATCTTTAAAAAAAAAAAAAAAAAAAAAGCTTGGATCAGTAGATCTCAGTGGCATAGAAATAGTTGCCATGAAACCATGTTTCATCACAATCATTTAAAAACATTTTCTTTCAGTCAGTCTACTATTTAGACATATGTCTTGCCTCCCCCTGCCCACTTTACTTAGTTTCTTTCTTTTTTTTTTTTTTTTTACTTACCATTTCTTAATTCATCATTAGTATTCTTTGTACCATTATAACCTCAATGATTTTATGTATTGTCAGCCACTAATAGAACATTTTATGGGTTAGGGGTGCCTGGGTGGCTCAGTGGGTTGGGCCTCTGCCTTTGGCTCAGATTGTGATCTCAGGGTCCTTTGAACTCCGTTTTCACCAAAATGAGAGAAGTTGGATACATAGCAAGTTGTGACAGGCTATTTTTTTTTCCCCCTTCTTTTCAGGTGAACTGACTCCTGTAGGAATGGAAATGCAACTTTGGAGTCACTTCGTCTAGGCAGTGTTTTAACCACATACTCTAAATTGTATAGTTACCAGAATTTGATGGATGACAACATAGATTTTAAACTAAGCCATGTAGTATAATTTGTTCAACTTTTGACCAAGTAGATTTTATTGAAGCCTTTGTAGTGATACAGTAGGATTTAGATGCATTAGTTCATACATATTTTCTTTTCTCGAGTAAATGCATAACAGTATAAACTAGCTAAAAAGATTTCCTTAATTGTTTTTGTTGGCATGTCAGTGTTAACAATTGGGACTTCAGTGTTTTAGATTTCATCTGAAATTAGTGGTTCAGATACAATAATAAATGGTTTTCATGGTTGTCATCTTTGATTAATGTAATATTAAACCTCTTGAGTGTATTATACCACTACTTTTGTTATTCAACTGACAGATTTGAAAAATAATAAAGACAGAATATCTGTCTTACAAATACATTAAATGTATGTATAGTCTTTTTGATTTTGTCAGTTAAGATACCTTTGCCTTTTTCAGAGGCATTTGGCTTTCTTCTTTTAGCAGGTTTTGTCACTAAATCTACCAACATGCTTTCAGTAACTTGATTAACAAATCTGATGGAGGGAGGAGAGGATTATGAGTTACCTCAAAGATCTATTAAGGATCTCATTTCTAGGGGCGTGTGGGTAGCTCAGTTGGTTAAACGTCTGCCTTTGGCTCAGGTCATGATCCCAGGGCCCTGGGATAGAGCCCTGCATCAGGCTCCCTGCTCAACGGGAAGCCTGCTTCTCCCTCTCCCACTTCCCCTGCTTGTGTTCCCTCTCTTGCTGTCTCACTCTCTCTGTCAAATAAATAAATAAAATCTTAAAAAAAAAAAAAGACCTAATTTCTCTCTATATATATAGACTGAGGAAAGGAGAAGGTATAAATTAGTTATAAAGCCTTTCACTGCAGAACAATTTATACCTTAAAATATTTTCACATACATTATCTTTATTCATCCTTATTAATACATAGCTTAGGAAATTAAGGTATTAAGTGACTTGTTTGAAGCCACACAGAATTCATCAGACCTGGGATTAGAAAACAGTTCTTCTTGGGTGCCTGGGTAGCTTAGTCAGTTAAGTATCTGTCTTTGGCTCATGATCCAGAGTCCTGGGATCAAGTCCCACGTTGGGCTCCCTGTTCAGTAGAGAGTCTGCTTCTCCCTCTCTCCTTCACCCTGCTTGTGCTTGCTCTCTCTCTCTCTCTCTCTCTCTCTCTCTCCCTCTCTCAAATAAATAAATATTTTTTTAAAAGAGTGAAACCAAGTTTTCTTATGACCAACCATTGTTCTTTACAGTGTACCTTATAGATACCATGGAAATGGTTTCTTTTGAGAAATAGTTACTAAGACACCTCCAACCCAGCTTGTCTGCTTGTGAAAAAAATGTACTTAAGCCTGACTGTCTAAATCAGACAGAATGTAGTGTGTTAGAATCTCCAAACAGAATGCAGAGTGTAGGCATAATGAGAAAAATTGGTTTAGAGAACTTTACCTACAGTTTATCTCCCGTTAGTTTCCTGCCTTGCTAAGCTAATTTGACATATATTTCAAGGTGTCCAAATTGATTGAGATGTTGTTCTATCATAAGTTATAGAAGTGCTTCCACTATAATTTATTCACTCATAGGTAATAGGTAATTCACTCACTTCACTGCCTTGAAGAATGGAAAGAAAAACAGGTAAGAAAAGACGGTCTCAAAGAAGAAACAGAAATGCATGTGCTTTCTAACTACTGGGTGGGGAATCAGCTGGTTCATAATTAAGGCTTTACTCATCTTCCTTATCTGAGCTGTAACTTTATTTTTTAAAAATATTTTACTTATTTATTTGACAGAGATCACAAGTAGGTAGAGAGGCAGGCAGAGAGAGAGGAGGAAGCAGGCTCCCTGCTGAGCAGGAAGCCGGATGTGGGGCTCCATCCCAGGACCCTAGGATCATGACCTGAGCTGAAGGCAGAGGCTTTAACCCACTGAGCCACCCAGGCACCCCTGAGCTGTGACTTTATTTACTCCATCTGCATTTTATGTGAAATGCATTGATGGTCACAAATCTGTTTCTTCTGTCACACTCAGTGATATAGAAAATATCCTAATAGGCACTAGCATCCAAATAATAAGTGGGACAGTGTGGGGGTGAAATGACTGGTCCAAAATCATACAGGGATACTTAGCTTCCTGGATCCCAAAGCAGAGCTGTTCCGTCTAAGACTTGGTGATTCAGTAACCTCATGTTATTAGAAAATTCTCCCTTAAGGGAAACAAAAATTTGTTTTCTTGTAACATTTACCCTCTGGGCCCAATTCAGCCTCCCAGGACCTCACTGCTTGTACTGCTTTCTCCAAACTCCTGCACCCTCCCCAGCCCACCTCAGTATCTTGTGTCTTGTGTAGATTAATTTCAGAAGTTGTTTTGTTTCCTGAGGAAATAGCCCCAACCAAGAGTTTTCAGTATTTAAGATTTTTTTCTCTTTTTTCATTGCCCACTTTCGCTCTTTTTTCATTGCCTACTCTGCTCAGCAGGGAGCCTGCTTTGCCCCCCTCTCTCTGCCTGCATCCCTGCCTACTTGTGATCTCTGTCAAATAAATAAATAAAATTTTAAAAAATAAATCAGAATTTAAAAAAGAAAGAAAAAAATAAACTAGTTTCCATGCCCAACATGGGGCTCAAAGTCAGGACCCCAACATCAAGAAACATATACTTTACCAACTGAGGCAGCCAGGTGCCCCGATAGGAACTTGTTTAGACAAGTCATTGTCTAAAAAAATCAAACAGGGCGCCTGGGTGGCTCAGTGGGTTAAGCCGCTGCCTTCGGCTCAGGTCATGATCTCGGGGTCCTGGGATCGAGTCCCGCATTGGGCTCCCTGCTCAGCAGGGAGCCTACTTCCTCCTCTCTCTCTCTGCCTGCCTCTCTGCCTATTTGTGATCTCTCTCTGTCAAATAAATAAATAAATAATATTTAAAAAAAAATAAAAAAAATAAAAAAATCAAACAGAAGTTTGTTTTTTCTCTTCTGTAAAATGAAGAGGTATGACTAAATAAGGGAATTTCTTATTGAAAATTCATTGCCTTTTAAAAAAAGTATTTTTTTTTTAATTTTTTTGTTTATTTTAGTAATCTCTGTACCCAACGTGAGGTTCAAACTCATTACCCTGAGATCAAGAGTCACATGCTCTTTGGTCTGAGCCAGCCAGGTACTCCCTCATTATTATTTTTATTCCTAACCTTTAGTTCTATTTTTGCTTTTCCATTTCATTCATTCGCTGACTTATTATCATTCCTTCCGTCCACTGAGATTTATTGAGTATTTTCTATGTTCCAGGTGCTTTGTGGTACACTGGGAACACAAACACAAGATATGGTAACCCCTTCCCTTACAGATTGTCATTATTACTTGGAGGTAAATTTAATGTAGTGTCACAATAGAGGCATTTACAAAGTGCTGTGGAGTACAATGGACAGGGTGTAGCGTGGGATGATGATGAAGATGGTGAGAGGGAAGACTTGACAAGGAATTGACATTAACAAAGACTCTTGAAGACTGAGAAGGAACTTGCTAAAACAAGTACACATGGGGGATGACTGGGTGACTCAGTGGTTTAAGAGTCCAACTCTTGATTTCGACTCAGGTCATGATCTCAGGTTGTGAGATCAAACCCCGTGTCAACCTCCTCACTCGGTGGGAAGTCAGCTTGAGATTCTCTCTCTCCCTCGCTCACCCATGTGCTGTGCTCTCTCTCTCTCAAATAAATAAATCTTAAAAAAGGAGAAAATGTTCTAAACTTGCTGTCTTTAATCCTTCTCTTCCCATTATATTTTTTAAAAAATTTTTGATTAATTTTTTAAAAGATTTTATTTATTTATTTGACAGGGACAGACAGAGACAGCACGAATAGGGGAAGCAGCAGGCAGGGGGAAAGGGAGAAGCAGGCTCCCCAATGAGCAGGGAGCCCAATGCAGGGCTTGATCCCAGGGCCCTGGGATCATGACCTGAGCCAAAGGCAGCCACTTAATGACTAAACCACTCAGGTACCCCTTAATTAATTTTTTTAAAAGATTTATTTATTTTAGAGAGAAAGAGAATGTCCAAGTGGCAGGAGGGGCAGAGGGAGAGAGAGAACCCACAACCAGACTCCCTTGCTGAGGGCAGTGCCCCACCTGAGTTTGATCCCAGGACTCTCATCATGACCTGAGCCAAAACTAGTTGGCCCCTTAACTGACTGAGCCACCCAGGCACTTTGTAGTCCCATAATCTTTAAAAGTTAACCCAGTTAGGCTTTCATCTCTATCATTCCATAGAAGTAGCTCTTGTAGAACTACCTAGTAATACCAACTTCTGAATTGTGATAAACAGAGGTCAATTCTTAGTTTTCATCATTAGGGGCATTAATGCAATTGGTCACTTTCTCTTCCTAGAAATATTTACTTTCTTTTGTGTCCCAGGAATACCACACTTTCCTAGTTTTCTTCCTCCCTCATTGGTTGTTCCTTCTCAAGCTTTTTTGCAGAACCTTTCTCTTTTCCCCACTTTTTATTATCCTATTTATTTATTTATTTATTTGCTTTCGTTTTAAAGATTCTACTTATTTATTTGACAGAGAGAGAGAGACAGTGAGGGAATACAAGCTAGGGGAGTGGTAGAGGGGGAAGCAGGCTTCCCACTGAGCAGGGAGCCCAATTCGGGGCTTGATCCCAGGACCCTGGGATCATGACCTGAAATGAAGGCAGAGGCTTGACCAACTGAGCCACCCAGGTGCCCCTATTTATTTACTTTTAAGTAAACTCTATCCCTAATGTGGGGCTTGAACTCACTGTTATAAGTCATGTATAGGAGTCATTATGATAAGGAAAGAGATTAAAAGGTATCTTTTCTTGGAACATTTTGGAAAATTGAACTTTTATTTTCTTTTTAGCCCTCAGAAGGAAATATACAGGTTATATGGTTCTATCCTAGATTATGAGGTTTGGACTAGAAAATGTTTCACCAAATGATGATTTTACCAAATGATAAGGATAGTTCTCATATGCAAAACTGTCATCTAAGAAGGACCCCTCTATCATTCTGTCAGCTGAAGAGCAGTAGTACTTGATGGCATACTGGGCTGCCTTGGACTTCCTCTGGTTTGGTTATTGGAGGTATTTTATTACCAGCTTGTTTTTGTGAAGCTGTGCTTGTACTGGGTGTGATTTAGCCATTTGGGCTGGTTGGACAGGCATCTTCTCTATTTCTTCCCACTTGTTTCCTTCTGCCAGAAACTATGCTCTTTCAAAGAGGACTACCCTCCCAAATGAAGCTGTATTTTATAAGTCTTTGTCTTTCTGAAAGTCTAATCTAGCATGAATCTAAAAGATGATATTAGAGTATGATGAAATGCTATTGTGTCAAAACTCTGGGGGCGCCTGGGTGGCTCAGTGGGTTAAAGCCTCTGCCTTCAGCTCAGGTCATGATCTCGGGGTCCTGGGATCGAGCCCCGCATCGGGCTCTCTGCCAACAGGGAGCCTGCTTCCTCCTCTCTCTCTGCCTGCCTCTCTGCCTGCTTGTGATCTCTGTCTGTCAAATAAATAAATAAAAATCTTAAAAAAAAAAAAACAAAACTCTGAAAGTAGGTGTCACTAGGAAAGATTTTCAGGGTATGGATTAGAATAAAATTTCAGTGATTTTGCAATCAAAACAGACCTTGATGAACATTCTTTTTTCTTCCCCTGCATAGTAGGTAATCTCACAGAGTTGTTTTAAGGATTGAATGAATTAATATATGTAAAATAGGCATGGCCAATTATTTAGGCACATGATAAATGGTAAGTATTTTGCTGATGGTGGTAATAGTATATTATTATGGTGACATATTTTATTGCTGCAGATAGCAATAGCTATAGTAAGAATGAACTACACAGTTGGAAGTACTAGGTTAGAGGGGTGCCTGACTGGCTTAGTCAGTAGAGTATGCCGCTCTTAATCTCAGGATTGTAAGTTATTTCAGGATTGTAAATTTGAGCCCCACATTGGGTATAGAGATTACTTAAAAACAAAATCTTAAAAAAAGAAAAAAGTACTAGGGGAGCCTAGGTGACTCAGTCAGTTAAACATCTGCCTTCAGCTTGGGTTATGATCCCAGGGCCCTGGGATCAAGCTCTGTGTGGGGGTCCCTGCTGAGCAGGGAGTCTGCTTCTCTGTGTCCCTCTCTGTTCCTCCTCCTGCTAGTGCTCTCTCAACTTGCACTCTCTTTCTCAAATAAATAAATACAATCTAAATAAATAAATTTTTTTAAGATTTTATTTATTTATTTGACAGAGAGAGATCACAAGTAGGCAGAGAGGCAGGCAGAGACAGAGAGAGAGGAGGAAGCAGGCTCCCTGCTGAGCAGAGAGCCCGATGCGGGACTCAATCCCAGGACCCTGAGATCATGACCTGAGCGGAAGGCAGCGGCTTAACCCACTGAGCCACCCAGGCGCCCCAATATTTTTAAAAAAGTACTAGATTGGGTGGTAGCAGTTGATGATTCTTTCTTTCTTTCTTTTTGTAAAGATTTTATTTGACAGAGAGAGAGAATACAAGCAGGGAGAGTGGGAGAAGCTGGCCTCCTATCCAGCAGGGAGCCCTACACGGGATTCTATCTCAGGACCTGAGCTGAAGGCAGATGCTTAATGACTGAGCCACCCAGGCACCCCCAATTGATGATTTCCAACTCTGATAGCCACTGTACTTTATTATAGAGTAGGGAACAATCAATTTCTGGACTATTCAGTTTAAAGTTATACTGGTCATACATATTTACTGATTTGTTTTTAAATTTTTAGAAGTTTATTAATTTTTTTAGTAGACTCTACACCGAACATGGGGTATGAACTTACAACCTCGAGATCAAGAATTGTATACTCTACTGACTGATGCAGCCAGAAGTCCCTGTTTGCCATACATCTACTGTGAGGACAAATGGGGGCGCCTGGGTGGTTCAGTGGGTTAAAGCCTCTGCCTTCAGCTCAGGTCATGATCTCAGGATCCTAGGATGGAGTCCCACATTGGGTTCTGTGCTCAGCAGGGAGTCTGCTTACCCCTCTCTCTGCCTGCCTCTCTGCCTATTTGTGATCGCTCTCTGTCAAATAAATTGATAAAATCTTAAAAAACAACAACAATGACTGTATTTTTCTTTTCTTCATTATATTTTTTCTCCAGTAATTTACTATCTACCTAGTAAGGACATAGTCCTGTGATCCCTGGCTTCTTTATTTTTTTAAAAAGATTTTATTTGGAGCACCTGGGTGGCTCAGTGGGTTAAAGCCTCTGCATTTGGCCCAGGGCATGATCTCAGGCTCCTGGGATTGAGCTCCACATCGTGCTCTCCGCTCAGTGGGGAGCCTACTTCCCTTCCTCTCTCTCTGCCTGCTTCTCTGCCTACTTGTGATCTCTATCAAATAAATAAATAAAAATCTTAAAAAAAAAAAAAAGAATGGAAGAGTTGAGTTAAAAAAAAAAAGATTTTATTTAATTATTTGAGAGAAAGAGATACCATAAGTAGGGGTAGGAGCAGAGGGAGAAGCAGATTCCCTGCTGAGCAGAAAGTTTCATGTGGGATCATGACCTGAACCAAAGACACTCTAAAAGTATCTAAAGACACTCTACTGTGAGTCACCTAGGCACCCCATAACTTTTGCTCTAAAAAATATATAGTTAAGCCGCTGCCTTCGGCTCAGGTCATGATCCCAGGGTCCTGGGATCGAGTCCCGCATCGGGCTCTCTGCTCAGCAGGGAGCCTGCTTCCCTCTCTCTCTCTCTCTCTCTCTCTGCCTGCCTCTCCATCTACTTGTGATTTCTGTCAAATAAATAAATAAATAAAATCTTAAAAAAAAAAAATATATATATATATGTTTATTTTTTTTAAAGTTTACTTATTGTTAGTAATCTCTACACCTAACCTGGGGCTTGAACAAGAGATCAAGTGTTGCACACTCCACCTACTGAGGTAGGCGCTCCTGCAGCTTTTGCTTTTCAAGGTACTGTGTCCTGGAGCTAGGCTTCTAGCTCTCGTGACTGAGTGTTTTTAGGAATAATTGCAAAGAAGCAGGAAATGTGGATGACCATTTTTTCGTCAGTTAGTGCAACCAGTGAGGGAAAGATGCTTATTGGAAAGTAGATCAAGAGTGTAGTTTTTTTTTTTTTTGTTTAGGTTTATTTAGTTTTGTTGGTTTTTGGTTTTGGTTTCTAAGTGAGCTCTAAACCCAGTGTGGGGCCTGAACATACTGCCCAGAGCTCAAGAGTCACCTGCTCTACCCACTGAACTATCCAGGTGCCCTATGAAGATAGTTTTGTTACAGAATATGCTTCTGTAATTCTCTAGCAAAGAGTTTTTAGGTTTGGAAGAGACCTGATAAAGTCCAGGCCAGTGGTTGATCTGGACATCCTTGGGTCCCTTCTTCATTTCCCTCCCATCATTCTCCCCTGTCTTGTGATCCTAGTCACAAGGAACTCACAGTTTCCAGAGGCAGCCCTTCTGTTTTAGGACTGCTGTTGGTAACTTTTCCTGATGTCGAGTAGAAACTAGGCTTCTGGTAGCTTCTTATTTGTCCTACAAATGATTGAAAGAGCAATTTTCATAGATCTGAAACAAGTTTAGTCTATTTTTATTTTGTGGTTGACAGAAGTGAATCCTCAATGTGCTCTATCTCATTAAGGATTTATGAAATTACCGTTCTTTATGCAATACTTTTGTTTCAAAGTACGTTCTGTATAGTACATTGTATTTTGTCTTAGGCTGTCATCTGAGAGGAGGCCGGGATAATTACACACACACACACACACACACACAGCCTAATCCTTATGAGGTAGATATTATTTCCATTTTACAGATAAGGAAACTGAAGTTAGATAACTTCAAAATCACCCAAATAGAAAACTACATTGGCATTTAGATCTCAGAGACTCCAAGAGATTAATTCCTGGCCTTTTCACAAGAATCCTTGGACTTTTCACTGCAATATGCTGTCTGATCAAATGGAGTATCTTGTGGTAGCAAGAAGGTAAGAGACCTGAGGTCACAGAACTTGTTTTGGAGCTGGAGTCAGTCTGATAGTCTCTTGGTTTTGTTTCTACTTGCTTGTGCAGTATAGTGGATGTTATTGGCTTGAAAGTATAAATTTGGCTCTATTTTTTTTTTCCCCCAGTGTGCTTGCAGACAGGGGTGCCTGTTTGATCCTTGGATTTAAAAAGAACCTGTTAAAAAAAAAAAAAAAAAAAGAACCTGTTGATGTTTTTAGGACTGTATGAATGGCAACTTGCTCCAAAATTGGACTGTGCCTCTACTGTGAGATGATTCCACTCTAAGATTTCCAGTTTGATTGCTTTTAAGACATAGTATAGAACCCAGTTCTTTCCGTAAGACTGGTCAGTTCTGATGGAACCCAGTGCTGAGACAAGAAAATATAGTCATTTCCCCAGAGGATTAGGGAGCGAATGTAGGTACAGGGATACCTAGCACCATCCTCAAATGGGCAGGCTTTTTGCTAGATATTTTAACAATAAAGTCAAAGTTAATTGATGGGTGTGATCAGGAATAATAGTCAAAATGAAAGGCTTTTGTTTTCCAAAACACTCCAAACTCCAAACTCCACAGAGATGGTTTAAACATACATCAAATCCCAAATCTTCTACCCTAACAGGACAGAAATCAATCACAGTTCTCCGAATTCTCTTTTTTCTCAGGCTCACCTGTCCACACTTCAGAACTTTCTGAATGTTCAGACTTTACACCGATGGCAGACTCCAGCTCCACTCATCCAAAGCTTTCCATTTTGGTCAGTTTAAGTTCCTAAAGAGGCAGCTGCCATCAGAAGGCTAGGTATTATGAGCTCACGCAGGGCTGTGGGGGAGGGGTGAGCTGGCCTGTGGGGACTCCCCTATCGAGGAGCTGGTCACTCCACTTCAAACAAATCTGCATCACACTGGGGTTTCCACCCCTTTTTCTATGTCAATGATCCCCATTTGTCCCTAGTGCCTGGGGTTTCAGGTCCTGGTGAGCCATTCTCATGTTATCTTCCTTTTGTTTTTAGGCTGAATTCTGCCTTAACGACAATTATCATTTATTCTGTACCTTTTAGTTTGGTGGTGAATGCTGAGGTTTTGCTAGCCTTTCAGTTGCTGTCATTCAGGCCCTTTCTAAAGAACAGGGGCTGAAACATCAATTCCTTGATCTGTCTCTGGCTGGCTGAGAAAAATCTTAATGTTGGAGAGGGTTTCGGAGTCCAAATTTCTCTCTGAATTTCCTTAGGTGACAGGAAAGAGTGTGTGGGGGTGGGGAAAGCAGCCCTCCCTGTGTTTCTGAATCTCTCATCTCTTAATCCTCTTTTGAAGATCTTTCTGTCTTCAAAACACACACTTTTCAGAGTTTCACAGACCTGATACCCATGAAGGTAAAGTCTCCAAATTAGGAACCCTGCCTACTCTAGTGTCCTTCTGGAGTCATAGGGGTTCTGGTCCAGTGTGAAGGAGTAAGTGGAGAATGTGGCAAGGGACTGATCTCTCGATTTTTCATCATTTCCATTAAGCACTTTTAGCCTCATGTGTTTGAAATTCTGGGAGCACTTTGTACTATGACATATTAATTCCCAAGTTGCTATCATATTTTCTTAGAACTTTGAACATCATCAACATTGTAGTTTCATAACGTTTTTAGGGGAAATGAAGCTCTGGGAGTCCCCATCCATTGCATGTGGCAGTAAAGTGACCTCTAGTGGACTTTCCTAGTAGTTTCCAGGAAATTCTGGAAATAACAGCTGTTGGAGGGATAGGCCATTTAAATCAGATGAGCTATTCAGCTGCCTTTTGCCAGGAAGTTGGGTCAGTGCTGGGTAAGCTTCAATGCCAAGGCTGGGACAGGTGAGGGAGATACTTACAGATGAAGCAAGATTTATCATTCATAAAAGTGGCTGCAAAAATTCCCTGGATCAGATTATGAACAATGAATTAAGACAAACTCACTGGATTGATTTTAGAAAAAAGAATGTTGTGTCTTTGAATAACACAGAGTAAGAATGATAGGAAGTCATGATAGACCTTTAGGCAAAGTGAGGGAAGACATTTCCACATTTTATGTTCTTCTTCTCCTCCTCCTCCCCCTCCCCTCCCCCTTCCTCCTCTTCTTCTTCTTTTTTTTTTTAAGATTTTATTTATTTATTTATATATATATATATATTTTAAAGATTTTATTTATTTATTTGAGAGAGAGAGAGACAGTGAGAGAGAGCACGAGCAAGGAGAAGGTCAGAGAGCGAAGCAGACTCCCCATGGAGCTGGGAGCCTGATGCGGGACTCGATCCCGGGACTCCAGGATCACGCCCTGAGCCGAAGGCAGTCGTCCAACCGACTGAGCCACCCAGGCGTCCCTTATTTATTTATTTGACAGACAGAGATCACAAGCAGGCAGAGAGAGAGGAGGAAGCAGGCTCCCCGCTGAGCAGAGGGCCCAGTGCGGGGCTCAATCCCAGGACCCTGGGATCATGACCTGAGCCAAAGGCAGAGGCTTTAACCCACTGAGCCACCTAGGTGCCCCTTCTTCTTCTTCTTTTTAAAGATATATTTATTCAGCACCATGATCAGACTATTACATTTAGCAATTGGCAGCAGGGGAGCAAAAAAGTAAACCCCAAAACCAAAAAATTACATTAAAACCATTTCTTGGAGTGCTTTACATCTTCCACGGAATGGAAACTAAAATAACTTGTTATATAATCAATCACAAATAGTCCTCAAGTTTTTTGTCCACACGCGTGAGTATTGTCTAAAACATGTCTTCTTTGTGGCAGCTTGGCTTTGCCACCATGTGTTTGGCTGAGATCACAAACCTGTTGTAACCTGTAGCTTCGCTGTCACTTCTCTGGCTCTCTTTTCCTGCTCAGTGTTGTTTCCTGGCAGTCGTTAAAACCTTCTGCCACTGCTGTCACTACTGCTGCTGCTGGAACCACCGTAGCCACCTTGGTTTCATGGTTTGGCAAAAGTTGGCCTCCACCACCCTAGCGACCGGAGCTTTAGCCTCCAAAATATCCTCCTCTCATGGGTCCAGATTTTGAAGATCGATTATTGTAACTGCCAAAATCATCCTAGCATCCACCACCTCCAGAGTTGTGTCTAACATTACCAAATCCATTACAGCCATCCCCACTGCCACCATATCCACCACCACCTCGACTGCCAGCAAAGCCCCCTCACCACTGAAGTGTCCTCCATGACCAAAGTAGTCATTTCCACCAAAACTACCTGCACGACCACCACCAAAGTTGCCAGAACTACTTCGACTTCTTTGGCGAGATGAAGCACTTTCCACCTTTTGCTTAGATAGTGCTCTCCTTACTTCACAGTTGTGGACATTCACAGTGTGGTATTTCTGAATGACAGTCTTGTGTACAGAGTCATGGTCATCAAATGTTATAAAAGCAAAGCCTCTCTTGTCTCCACTGCCTCAGTCAGTCATGATGTCAGTCACTTCAGTTTTCCTATATTGTTCAAAATCATCTCTTAGATGATGTTCTTCAGTGTTTTCTTTAATGCCACTGACAAAAATCTTTTTCACAGCCAAGTGGGCACCATGTCTTTGAGAATCTTCTCATGAGGCAGCCGTCTTTGGTTCCACAGATCTTCCATATTCCTTGGGTGGCCTTGCATCCATGGCTTCACCCACCTCCTTCACAGTGGCATATGTGACAACTCCAAAGCCTCTGGAGTGCTTGGTGTTTGGATCTCTCATGACCACATAGGACACTCTGACGTAGGCATGGCCCTGGTTGGAGGGGAGAATTCAATGATGCTTACTCAGGGGTGTCCATGGGCAGAAAGCTTTATGTTCTGTTTTGAGTCCTGGGAATTTTTATTGGGAGGAAGAAAAGGAAGTGAACATTTTTTAAAAGTTCTAGCTTAGGGGCACCTGGGTGGCTCAGTGGGTTAAGCCGCTGCCTTCGGCTCAGGTCATGATCTCAGGGTCCTGGGATCGAGGCCCGCATCGGGCTCTCTGCTCAGCAGGGAGCCTGCTTCCCTCTCTCTCTCTTTGCCTGCCTCTCCATCTACTTGTGATTTCTCTCTGTCAAATAAATAAATAAAATCTTAAAATAAATAAATAAATAAATAAAAGTTCTAGCTTAGAGCAAAACATCCTCTCGTCTCTGTCTCTCTCACTCTCATGCTATACCTTTTAACTAGCCCTTCTCAACAACCAAAAAAAGGGCAAGTCCCATGTACAGTCATTGCCCAGGATCTAACCTGGCTCCTTTACTGGCCCTGGATTATGCTTCCTGCCCATTGGACCTGCACTGATCTTGGTTACCCAACTTGCTACTCGGAGCTCTTCAGGAACATTTACTTGGACTTAACTCTTAGCAAGTACCCACTTTTTTGTTTGTTTGTTTGTTTTTTTAGCAAGTACCCACTCTTGGATGTTTTAAGGAAGATACCCTGCCCCAACTCTGTCCACAAAGACCCAAACCATGGCAGCAGCTGGCCAACTCTTATACTAGGAAATAGCTGATTTGGACATTTGGTTTGGGCCTTTTGTCTAATAATAATAACCCCTCATTCCCTTGACCTTTCTAACCTGGTACTTAGTCTTGTACCTGTGAGCCTATTTCTCAAGTCACTACCCCCTGGCTTTGGTCCCAGGTCTCATCTAACTCTATAGGACTCAGGCTCCCTTAGTTAGGTCTGCCCTTTTGGGGACACTGTTACAATGGGGTTTATATAATGCCCTCAGGATAAAGTCATTGTATATTAATAATGAGAATTTTTTTCAAAGGAATAGGGAAAGTCAATATGTAATATTCTTTTGATTAGCATTTAAAGATTCTGTTAAACCAAATTCTATCATACATTTAAATTTGAATGCCTTTTTCTAAAGTTTAAATCAAGAATACAGAGGTGTTTACTCAATACATATAGAAAATTTGAAAAACCTAAATAATGGTTAGAAAAAACAAGTTATATGTGAATTTCTTTTCTTTTTTTTTTTTTTAAGATTTTATTTATTTATTGACAGAGAGAGCACAAGCAGGGGGAGCAGCAGGCAGAGGGAGATGGAGAACCAGGCTCCTTGCTGAATAGGGAGCTCAATGTGGGGCTCAATCCCAGGAGCCTGGGATCACAACCCTAGCTAAAGGCAGACACCCTACTGACAGAGCCACCCAGGCACCCTGTGTGTGAATTTCTGGTTGTGCTAAATTATTATAAACATTTGCCTGCCTACAGAATTATCATCTCATTGCTTATCTTTCTAGTTGCATCGAAACCCTCCCAATGAACCACGTTTACATCTGTGGCCATTCATGATCTTAACAATAAGGCTTAATGCTTCTTTTTTGTAAATAGCAGCTCATATGGTCCTCATAACATATATGGGCTATAAAGTTGCAATCCGAGAAGAATTCAGAGGTTAGTGGTATGCATGGTTTAATGAAGGATGACAATTGACAAAATACTTCAAGTTTAGCTGGTAGTAGAAGAAAGCCATTTGAGAATTAAGTTCAACAGGAGTATAAAAACTAGGTAGCAGAGTTTAGGTTTGCCATGATTGGGTGAATCTAAAGTATAGGATTCCATGTTCTTCTAGCATGAAAGAAATTATTTTTTTAATGAAGATTTTTGTTTATTTGAGAAAGAGAGAGGGAAAGCACGAGAAGGGGGAGGCAGGCTCCCCACCCAGCAGGGAACTTGATGTAGAGCTCAATCCCAGGACTTTGAGATCATGACCTGAGTGAAGGCAGAGTTTTAACTGACTTTATTCTTTTTTTTTTTTTTTTTAAGATTTTATTTATGTATTTGTCAGACAGAGATCACAGGCAGGCAGAGAGAGAGGAGGAAGCAGGCTCCCTGCCCAGCAGAGGCCCAATGCTGGGCTCATGAACCGTGGGATCATGACCTGAGCTGAAGGCAGAGGCTTTAACCCACTGAGTCACACAGGCGCCCCTAACTGACTTTATTCATAAGGCATCCCGAAAGAAATTATTTTTAAAGTAGTAAATAAATTTACCTACAAAGTGAACTGTGACTGTTTTTTTGAGGTCAAGATGATTTCTAATTTCCCATCAAAAATAAAGAAAAGAGGACCTGCTAGCTCAGTTGGTGGAACATATGACTTGAACTTGGGGTTGTGAGTTCAAGCCTCATGATAGGTGCAGAATTTATGTTTAAAAAAACGATAAAAATAAGAAAGAAAAATGAAGAAGAGATTTTAAGAGTCTAGAAAAGCAATATTTACCTCTTTATATTGAAGATTTGAAACACTTCTTTACTTTTCCCAGAGAAACACTTCCATTAGTGCATTTTGCCATGAGGGGGTGCTCTGGGATAATACTTTTCAGCAAAATAGCTATCTTTTCTGCTCTGCTACCTGAAAAAAAGCAAACGTTTATCTTTGTTAATTCTATTTTGTATCCAGATTCACTAACCCTCAGAAAGTGTCAGTTTAAATTAAAAAGGTGAAAAGAATATTGAGAACTGTTTCAAATGTAAATAGCCAGTGTCTGGCTCCTAAGGAAAAGACAAACACTGGAAGATATTTTTTTGAGGATTTTGTTTCCTTTTTGAAGGGATTCAAATCACAGTAGGTCAAAGCTGCACCTGAATTTTACTGAGTTGGAAAATGAAAACCATATCTCGGGGATTAGCATTTGCTCTTTTACTTTAGTTCTTTTTTGTAGCATTACTTTCACTATGTCTTTGGCCAATGCTGTAAGGATAGATTGTAGTTGAAATTGCTCTCTTCCAAAGTTGTATCAATGTTTCTGTAATTAACTTATTCTTAAGGCAGGGCGTTAGGAACTAAGAATTCCACAATAGTTCCACTGCCACCCCTGCCACATTTATTGACCAGTTCTTAGGTTCTATTCTTGCCTCTCTAGGGTTGGTGAGGTGGGGATTGAGGCAGTGGGGAGGAAACTCAATTCTGTTTTCATGGACTGGAAGGGAGAATCAGACGTGATCACAGTAGCTATACCAAGCACAGAATGCTAACTAGTCAAGGTCACCAAAATGACATTTACAGAGATGGCTACAACATCTGGTGGCCAGAACAGAGGGTCCTCACTGTTTTGGCTAAATTACTCATAGGATTTTTTTTTTTAGTTTATTAAATTTATTTATTTATTAATTTTTTTTTAAAGATTTTATTTATTTATTGGACAGAGAGAGAGATCACAAGTAGGCAGAGAGGCAGGCAGAGAGAGAGGAGGAAGCAGGCTCCTCGCTGAGCAGAGGGCCCAATGTGGGGCTCGATCCCAGCACCCTGGGATCATGACCTGAGCCGAAGGCAGAGGCTTAACCCACTGAGCCACCCAGGTGCCCCATAGTTTATTAAATTTATTAATGTTGCTGTCATTTGTGTCCTGTTTAAAATTAATTTTCCTACTCTAAGGCCAGATAGATAATCTCCTCTGTTATTTTTTTTTTTCATTTTTGTGCTCTTTATTTTTTTTTTCAATTTATTTATTTTCAGAAAAACAGTATTCATTATTTTTTCACCATACCCAGTGCTCCATGCAATCCATGCCCTCTATAATACCCACCACCTGGTACCCCAACCTCGCACCCCCCTGCCACTTCAAACCCCTCAGATTGTTTTTCAGAGTCCATAGTCTCTCGTGGTTCACTTCCCCTTCCCCTTCCATACTACTTATAGGATTTTACTGCAAATATCTGTTGATGTTGGCTCCTTCCAGCCTGGGTGGAAATGACCTTGATATATAGCAGAAAGATAGAGGGAAATGTTACCTCTTCGATAATGGAAGATGATATAGTCCCTCAACTCATCTCCTTGGGCAAAAAGAGGTAAGCCTTCCATTTTTAAATGATCAAAAGTTGATCATTTAACTTTCTCTATGCAAAAAGGAAATTTAGTTGAGGATTTATATAATGTAATTTGGGAGATTTTATTTGAGAATAATGTCTAGACACCAGTTTTTAGCGTACTCTTTATGCATTGCATTAATTTAAAAAAACAAGATATATTCATGCCGTGAATATATATGCCATGAATATAATGCCAAAAATACATTTTCCTTAAATATGTTTTAGGTTCTACTTCCCAAATTGGCTTTTACATTTTACCTTTATGGCTTTTCTTTCTAGAGGTGATACGGAGAAAAAGGAAACGAAAGAGTTCTGGGTAAAGAAAAATGTACACAAACTTTCCCTCACACTTAATTTTGATAATTACAATTACATTTTTCTTGTTCTTTCTGCCCATAGGAAAAAAAAAAACCCAAACCTTTCTTAGACTCTTTGATTATAGTAGAACATCCTAAGGAAAAGATTTTCTTTATTAGAAACCATAGCAGATTATCAAGTGGCCAAGAACTAAAACAGAAAGAAAATGTTCTCTAAGATTTGTTTTTGTTTTCTGTTTTTCTCATGGCTGCTCATCTATAAGTTACAAAGTTTTAAAATTTAAAGTGGGCGCCTGGGTGGCTCAGTGGGTTAAGCCGCTGCCTTCGGCTCAGGTCATGATCTCAGGGTCCTGGGATCGAGGCCCGCATCGGGCTCTCTGCTCAGCAGGAAGCCTGCTTCTCTCTCTCTGCCTGCCTCTCCATCTACTTGTGATTTCTCTCTGTCAAATAAATAAATAAAATCTTAAAAAAAAAAAAATTAAAAAAAAATTTAAAATTTAAAGTAAGCCAGAAACTTACTGATTTTCTAGATGGTTGTCTCCTATTTTGTGAACTGATCAAGCAACTGAAGGGGGATGTGCAGTCACTAGATGGCTTCTGACCTGCACACACATTTTTTTTTTTTTTCTATTAATCCTTTGCACAGAACAGATGCTCTGGGTGCAGTTTTAGGCCAGAAGAATGTCCAAAATATGTGGGTGTGAATTTGGCCAAAGGGTTAGTTGAATGTGGAGCACAGATACCAGCCTGGAAACAGGTCACATTTTAATGAAAAATGCACATTCAGCATGGCATTGTGCTTTTCAAAGAGGTGATTCCCAGCCATGGAGAACACAAGGGAGAAACAGGCATTCATGTGGAACTGCTTTAAAACAGAATTCTTGTGTATCCTGGCTGGTGGGGCAGGGCTCACTAGTACCCCTTGGGAAATGAGATAATGGAATTTTGCTAGGCATAATTGAGTTTTTTTTTTTTAACCATAAATCGTCATTCTTCAAAAAGGAAAAGAAACTTCTACAATCAAATAAAGGAAAGATTTCATAATTATAACTGGCCATGCTAGAAAAAAAATCTATCTGAAAGGGGAAAAGGTGTAGTCCCATTCATACACTCAGAATTTGACTAAGCAGAGAAATAGAATTTTCCTTGGTTCACAAGAAAAGAAAAGAATAGTGAAGAAAACAAAGTAACCAAAAAAAAAATCTCTACGTTTACAGGTTAAAGAGTGAAATACAGAACTCACTTAAATACATGTTTTGTTAGAAATGATTTTATTTTTTCTCAAGAAATGTGTGTGTGTACACGTGTATTTTAAACATTTGAAATCATTTGTAAGTACATAAGCAGCATAATTGAGCTTATTTTTAAGAATGAAAGAAATATAGAAATAATAAACTCAATCACTTTTAAAATGGGAACAAAATGCTTTTTGGTAGTGTTAACAAATAGAATTTAACTTTATGTCATTATTATTATTTTTTAAAGATTATTTATTTATTTATTTGACAGAAAGAGATCACAAGTAGGCAGAGAGGCAGGCAGAGAGAAAGGAGGAAGCAGGCTCCCTGCTGAGCAGAGAGCCCGATGCGAGCCTCGATCCCAGGACCCTGAGATCATGACCTGAGCCGAAGGCAGCGGCTTAACCCACTGAGCCACCCAGGTGCCCCAATTTTATGTCATTATTATGATTAGTTATAGATGGCATACAAAAATAGCAACAGAAAGTGTCTTCTAAAAAAGTGAATGCATTAATGGAGGTATTATATTTGAAGTAAAGCAGGTGATTGTTTATTCTACCTTCTGCTGGTCAGTTAGGATGATGAGGGGCTATGAAGTTAGGACATCCAAGAAGAATGAAAGAATCTTTGTGTTGTTTAGTCTGAAGAAGGCAAGACTAGAAAAGTCAAGAGGAGGAAGAAGAAGGTTGCTTCTGGATGAGTCCTCCAAACTGAATTTTGTTCAGTGAATGGACAAAAGAGGGATCAGTCAAATTTTGGTGAGTACCACCATACTTGGTACCAGTTCCCATGCTGTTCCCTCCCTCCTTGGGGGCCTTACCCTTCATGATGGTCTTACTCTCCAAGGGTGGGCCTTTAGGCTCCTGATTGGGAGATTATCCTAATTTTTTTTTTAATTGTCAAAAGACAATATAAAAAGAAAAGACACAGAATGGAAGAAGACTTTTGCAACCTGTAACACCAACAAGTACATACTAGTATTCAGAATAAAGAACCTCTTAAAAAAAAAAAAGACTACACTATATTAAAAAAGGACAAAACAGGTGAAGGGCATTTCACCATTTCATACTAAGGGATATCTAAATCACTGATAAAATACATGAAAAAAGTATTTAACTTCATTTCTAATCAGGTCTATGAAGATTAGTGGGATACCTTTTATACTGACTAGATTTTTGAAAATTAGAAAAATTGGGGTTTGGTCAGGATAAGAAGAAATAGTAGCTCTGATACACTTCTAGTAGCAGTCTAAGTTGGCACAACCACTTTGGAAATTAGTTTACATTATCAAGGAAAGTTGAGACACCCTTATCCAATGACACAACAATTCCACTCTGGAAATATACTATGTGCTAATGTTTAAGTTCATGTTTAACAGTGTTTATAATGATAACACTGTTCATAATAGCCCCTAAATGGAAACATCATAAATATCCATTAACTGTACAATGGATGAATAAATTGATGTATACTTGTAAACATCATAAATATCCATTAACTGTACAATGGATGAATAAATTGATGTATACTTGTAAAATTATTCAGAAATGAAAGTGAGCAAAATGCAGCAATAAATAACAATGTGGAACAAAAGAGAGTACATACAGTATAATTCCATTTCTATAAAGTTCAAAAATAGGCAAAACTAAATTCTTTTATTTAAGGATACACACATGGATGGTAAAACTAAAGGAAAGCAAAGACATGATCATAATAAAAGTTAAGATAATGATTAGCTCCAGAGGGATGGAAGAATAAAAAGAGGTCCATTCTCCAGAGTTAGCAATTATTGGTGATTTCTAGAAGGAAAGAGGTATATAGAAAGTTCATGAATTGAAAACAAAGTGTGGGAGTGCCTGGGTGGCTCAGTGGGTTAAAGCCTCTGCCTTTGGCTTGGGTCATGATCCCAGGGTTCTGGGATCGAGCCTCGCATCGGGCTCTCTGGTCAGTGAGGAGTCTGCTTCCTCCTCTCTCTCTGCCTGCCTCTCTGCCTACTTGTGATCTCTGTCTGTCAAATAAATAAATAAAATCTTTTAAAAAAAAAAAAAGAAAACAAAGTGTGTCTAGAAGAAGAGATATCTATAAGTAAGGCATTCTCTACAATTACCAGACTGAACTTTTGAAATGTTTTACAAGACCAGTGCTCTAACCACTGAGCTATGGAGCCTGAAATGTTTTAGAAGATAAATTAATAATACAAGCCTAAGTCAGTATGAATTTATATTTCTGATTCATTTATAACTTAAAATGTTATGAGAGTAGACTATTGGTAAAATTGCAAAATAGGGAAAAAAAAATTTTGCCTCCATGACTCAAGTCTTCTCTTTTGATTTTATCTCTTTGCCCAAATCCCATGTCTCATTTCTAATTTTGTTTAACAAAGATGGTAGTGGCTCCTTGGCTTAAGGGATTAATTCTCCCAAGAATTTGCATTTTAAGAGATATTTAAGAAAAGACTGAAAAGCTTTAAAGACTAAATAAAATCTCGGATGATGGAATTTAAGCTATTTTCACAAGGTGGTTCACTTGTAACATTTTGTGGCTGCTTATAGATGATCCACTGAAGAAGAGACCCCTTTTTACTTGAAAATTTGTTTCTTTTGAAACTGACAAAGACTTAAAGTACTTTGCCTATAGTTTTTGATATGAATTAGAGGTCAAATCTCTGTTAAGTCAGTGAACTGTAAATAGAGATACACATTTTTAGGGCCCATGTATGAGGGGACTGTTCTCAGCTTCAATTGAAATATAAGTAGCCACTAAAATATGCAACTTAGAAGTCCTTCATAAAAGAAACTGGGAAAAAAAGTATACTCTTGACTAGAATGGAATGAATTTTTTGACTTAGAAAGTATAAATTGTTAAGATCACTAGTTTAGCAAAGTTAGAAAAAATATATTATTAGGTGGAAATATAAGAATAAGTAATTCATTGAATTTGAAGCGTGGTCCTTAAGTAATTAACCCTAAGATTGGACCATCTCTTGGGATAGAAACAATCATCAGAAAATACCAAATAGCTAACTGATATACTTGGTCATTTGTGGAAGCAGCCAACAGAAGACTTTTAAATAACTTGGACTATGTTTTGACTGTTGAATACCCAAAATTCATGCAGTGACAATAACTGCTAAGCCAACTTGAAACTGTGGACAAAAATAATTGCTCCTATATTGGTCTAAATGTGGTGTGACAATATCAAGTGGCAAAATATGTAGATACACATTCTCTTGAGAGTTTGATTAGTTTCTTTTCTGAGGGGTTGGGATTATTTGCAATAGATTTCAGAATGGTTCTTTGAGCTTCTTGATGGATCTTTGTTCTAGGGTAGCCAATCTTGTTATAGTTAATACCTTATTTTCTGTTTCTCTTATCCAATTTTTATGGAAATATCACAAGTACATAAAGATATACATATTCATTTATTCTCAGGAACATTTTAAAAGAAAAAAAATTTGGAGGCTGGCTAAAAACCCATTATAATGGGATAGTTGTAAATAATATATATATATATATATATATCTGTATATAGTACAAGATGAAAGATAAAATGGAATAAATGAAGGATAAAATGGACTATTATTCAGCTATTAAAACAAATGAGCAGGGCACGTGGGTGACTCAATGGGTTAAAGCCTCTGCCTTTGGCTCAGGTCATGATCCCAGGGTCCTGGGATCGAGCCCCGCATCGGACTCTCTGCTCAGCAGGGAGCCTGCTTCCCCCTCTCTCTCTGCTTGCCTCTCTGCCTACTTGTGATCTCTGTCTGTCAAATAAATAAATAAAATCTTAAAAAAAAAAAAAAACGAATGAGCTAGGTTTATAGTACAGATAAGAATTATCCTCATTCCTACTACATTACCTTGTTTTTCCCAGCCCGTGCCTCTGGCCTCATGCGGAGTTCCCTACAGTCAGTTGACAGAGGAAGAGAAATTGCAGGCTGGTTCTTAGGCAGTCTGTGCCATATGTAGGCACCACTTGAACATGAACAGCTATAGTACTACAGTCCCTTTCTGGGATATGAAGGACAATGATGAAGGGAAATCCTCTCAGTGGGCAAAAATGTGAAGCAGTGTACCTGGTTGTTCATTTTTGCTTCGAAGTAAAAACAGCCAGATTAGTGAATATACACTAATTCATGGGTTGCGGTTTGGCTAGCTGGTAAGAGACTTGGAAGGAAGATGATTGGAAAACTGGTAACAAAGAAGCTTGGGGAAGAGGTATGTGGATAGACCTTCCTGACTGGGTGAAAAACGTGAAGATTATTTGTGTCTCATGTGAATGTTCACCAAAGTTTGTCCTTAGTAGAGGAGGACTTTAATAACCAAATAGATAGGATTCCAGTCCTTCTCTTTCCCAAACCACCCCTGTCATTGCCCAGTGGGCTCATGAACAAGGTGGCCATTGGTGGCAGGGACAGAGGTTATTCATGGGCTCAATGACATGGACTTATTTTTTTTTTTTTTAAGATTTTATTTATTTGACAGAGAGAGACACGGTGAGCGAGGGAACACAAGCAGGGAGAGTGGGAGATGGAGAAGAAGGCTTCCCAAGGAACAGGGAGCCCAATGCAGGGCTCGATCCCAGGCATCATGGTATTTCACACAGCATTGCTTCTGGTCAAGGAACTTGCTTCACACCAAATGAAGTGTGACATTGGGCCCATGCTCATGGAATTCACTGGTCTTAGCATGTTCCTCACCATCCTGAGGCAGCTGGCTTCACAAAATGCTGGAATGATCTTTTGAAGACTCAGTTATAGAGAGCCAGCTAAGTGGCTGTATCTTACAGGGTTAGGACAAGATTCTCTGGGAAGTTCTATATGCTCTGTATATTCTGGTGTTCTCTCATAGCCAGGATTCATGGGTCCATGAATCAAGGGGTAGAAATAGGAGTGGCACCATTTATTTTTCTTTCCTGTCCCTATGACCTCATGTACTCCTGGGCTAGAGTTCTTGGTTTCAAATGGAATAATGCCTTTACCAGGAGACACATCAATTACTCTACTGAATTAGAGGTTAAGACTGTCACCTGGCCACTTTGGGTTCCCCATGCCTCTAAACAGGCAAAGAAAGGAGTTACTATGCTGGCTGGGGTGAATGATCCTGATTACCAAGGTGAAATTGGACTGTTACTTCACAATGGAAGGGAGGAAATGTATGTTGGTTTTTTAAAAATTATTATTATTATTATTATTATTATTATCAACCACTATACCCAACATGGGGCTTGATCTCACAACCCCAAGATCAAGAGTTGCATGCTCTACTGGCTGAGCCAGCCAGGCACCCCTGGCTATCTCTTATTATTACCATGCAGTTAAAGATGCAGTTAAAATAAACATTATTACCATGCAGTTAAAGTAGTAGAAAACTACAACAACCCAACTCAGGCAGAACCAGAGATGACCCAGACTCTTTAGGAATGAAGGTTTAACTTACCCCACTTCAGTTGAGGTACTTTCTGAGGACAAAAGGAATACAGAGTAGAGAGTGAAAGAATAGTTTTAAATACTAGTTATGAAAAAAAAATAATAAATAAATACTAGTTATGACCATGTGATCAGTAATAATGAGGTCTATAATTATCATGAGTACTTTTTCTTTATTATGAATATGTTACTATGTGTGTATAGCAAGTATCTTTGTTTTCTTCCCTTTTTTATCCTCATATCACATAAAACATTTTGACTTTATATCATAATATTTAAGTTACATGATATTAATAAAAGACTCAAGAACTTTGCATCTTCTTCTGGGGAAAGGTTTAATGTTTTTTCAGTTGTATAAAGGTTAGTTGTATCATGTTAGGTGGAAATATAACCATGTCATTATGGACTGAATGTTTGTTTCCTCCCCAAATTCATATGCTGAAACCTCATCCCTCTAATATGAAGGTATTAAGAGATGGGGCCTTTGGGAGGTAATTAGGATTAGATGAGGTCATGAGGGTGAAGACCTTGTGAATGGCGCTAGTGCCCTTATAAAAGTCATGAGAGAGCTTCCTTCTTCTCTCTGCTCTCTGCCATGTGAGGATACAAGAAGTCAGCAGTCTGGGACACCCGGCTGACTCGGTCAGTAGAGCATAAGACTCTTGATATTGGGCTTGTGAATTCAAGTCCCACACTGGGTGTAGAACTTATAAGAAAAAAAAGTCAGCAACCAGGAGAGGGTTATCACTAGAACTCAACCATACTGGCAACTTGTTCTCAAAGTTCCAAACTTCAGAGCTGTACAGTGAGAAATAAATTTTTGTTGTTTATAAGCCATTTGGTTTATGGTACTTTGGTATAGTAACCTAAACTAAGGTACTTGTTATCTTTAAGAAAAAATTAAAAAAAAATTTAAAGTAAGCTGTATCCCCAACATGGGGATAGTAACCCTGAGATCAGGAGTCACATGGTCTACCAGCTGAGCCAGCCAGGTGCCCCTAAGGCATTCATTTTCTTTATTTAGATATTAAGTATGGTTTAAAGAGTGCCAAGTTGGGCGCCTGGGTGGCTCAGTGGGTTAAGCCGCTGCCTTCAGCTCAGGTCATGATCTCAGGGTCCTGGGATCGAGTTCCGCATTGGGCTCTCTGCTCAGCATGGAGCCTGCTTCCCTTCCTCCCTCTCTGCCTGTCTCTCTGCCTACTTGTGATCTCTCTCTGTCAAATAAATAAATAAAAATCTTTAAAAAAAAAAAAAGAGTGCCAAGTTGACAAGAGGAGGTCTTGTGATGATTAATTTCATGTATCAACTTGGCTAGTCTGTGGTGTCCAGATGTTTGGTCAAACACCAAACTAGATGTTGCTGTGGTATTTTTTAGATGTGATTAATATTTATTTTTTTTTAATTTTTTTAAAGATTTTATTTATTTATTTGACAGAGAGAGATCACAAGTAGGCAGAGAGGCAGGCAGAGAAAGAGGAGGAAGCAGGCTCCCTGCTGAGCAGAGAGCCCGATGCGGGACTCGATCCCAGGACCCTGAGATCATGACCTGAGCCGAAGGCAGCGGCTTAACCCACTGAGCCACCCAGGCGCCCCAGATGTGATTAACATTTAAATCAGTAGTTTGAAGAAAGCAGAGTACCTTCCATAATGTCAGCTGCTGAGCAATGCATACCACAAGTTACATTTTTATTAAAAATTCATATTCAAACGTATTAAATACTCATGGAAAAATGTCTGGAAATAATGCACACCACACCAACACTGATTATCTCTGGGAAATGGGACAAGGATTGAGGTGAGGAAAGAATGTATCTTTCCTTTTTAATTTTATAAAATTTCTGTAATTATAAAATTTTCCCAATCAGAATGTATTACTTACATTTGTCCTTGATTCCATAGGAAGATCATACTTTTCTTTATTTTGATTTTATTTTGGCTAAAGGATCAGTTATCACCTTTAGTCTGACAAGATTTGGCTCCCAATTCTCACCTACACTGTATGGAGCAACTAGCTCTTGCTATGTATGTCAGAGCATAGCTATCCTATGGCCATCTTCCCTCCAACCTGCAGGCTATAAAATGTATTTTTTTTAAAGATTTATTTATTTGTTTATTTGACAGACAGAGATTGCAAGTAGGCAGAGAGGCAGGCAGAGAGTGAGAGGGAAGCTGGCTCCCCGCTGAGCAGAGAGCCCAATGCAGGGCTCGAGCCCAACGCAGGGCTCGGTCCCAGGACCTTGAGATCATGAACTGAGCTGAAGGCAGAGGCTTTAACCCACTGAGTAATACAGGCACCCCAACCTGCAGGCTATAGAAGTGTGCAGAATAAGACTGAGAATGATACAACTTGCTTGAGATTCCATATTTAATAATAAGTAAATTTAGTAACATTATTAAAGCTAGAAGATATTTTGTGTGAGTAAAAGTAGATTTTATTAGTAGTGTACTTGCAGTGTTGCAAGTTGGGTTTCCCAGGCCACAGACTCTGAGACAGAGCTGAGCAGGAAGGATGTTTATTAAGCAGAGCTCTTGGGATCAAAACTTGTCAAAACATGGGGAAGGAAGCAGAAGGGTAAGTCCAGCTGTGATACGCACCAACCACAGTCTCAGCTGACCCCACAAAGAGTTCTGAAGCTAGACTAGCCTTTCAGGGTTGCCTTTTCGATGGCCAAGTCTTTCTACTCCTGCAACAGCCAGTCATTGGATGTGGGCCACCCTAGAACGGGGTGTGGTTTCCTGCAAAGCTACTCTCTGCTTCTCAGACTGGAAGGGGCTGGCTGACAGCTGAGAGCTGGTTGAGGCAGCTTCTGAAAGGTGTTAACGCAGGGTAGGCTGCCTGCCAACAGTTCTGCTAGCAGCTGGAGCAACAAGTCCTTCAGTGACAAGGGATTTGGGTGGCACATCACAATACCTGTCTCATTCACCCTTCTTATTCTGGGGATCAACTTCTAAAACTGTTCATGTGTCTTTTTTTTTTTTTTTTTAAGAATATAATATGAGGGGCGCCTGGGTGGCTCAGTGGGTTAAAGCCTCTGCCTTCAGCTCAGGTCATGATCCCAGGGTCCTGGGATCAAGCCCCACATTGGGCTCTCTGCTCAGCAGAGAGCCTGCTTCTGCCTCTCTCTCTGCCTGCCTCTCTGCCTACTTGTGATCTCTGTCTATCAAATAAATAATGAATAAAATCTTAAAAAAAAAAGAATATAATATGAATCAATATGATAATTCATTGAGATAATTCATGTAGGATACGTATGGTGCTTATTAAGTGTCATTGTCATCATTAATACTATTATCAATATTATTATTCTCACCTAGTTGCAGAGAGATATCTTGAAAAATACATTATTATTTTCTAATAATAAAAACATTATTATTATTTTCTAAATTACATTTTTATTAAGCATGGAAAAGGGCTGGTAGAAGTGGAAAAGAATACTATTATGTTGTGCATACATTATATCAAGTAGATCTTGAAATAGGTTCAAAGTTTAGGTTGTCTTCCTGAGGTATGAGTGCTAGTCCCTTTTCACATGATAAAGGGAATTTTATTCTTCCTTTTGCTTTTAAAAGATGTAATTCACTGTCATTCGATGGTTCCTAAGAAATTTTCTTTTCTGGTTTATTAAGGGAAAAGCCAGGTCCAGATTTTAAATTCATTCCCTTGATAAGTGTAATCCCATCATAAATCATAACAATAAGTGAAAAGTTGGCTTCTGCTCTAGAAAAAAAAGTCATATGAGAGTATTGTTTTAATGCTGCTGACATTTGGTTTTGTACATTTAACTGCTGTTCTAGTGAAAAGTATCTGTTAATGGAAAAAATAATAGAGGCTAACACTTACTCTTTAAGTATTTCACCTGTATTCACTTAGTATCGTATCAGTTTTATGAGGTAGATATTGTTACTGTCTCTCTTTTATAGAGAATGAAATTGAGGCTCAGAGGGGGTAAGTTAAGTGGCAGAGCAGGAATTAAAACCCAGGATAATTGGACTAGAAGCTTCATACTTCTGGCCATTCCACTTTACTGACATGCAGGACTGATTTGAGTCTATCTCTCTCAATTAATCAGTCATTTATTGAAAACATACTATGAGCCCAGCACAGCCCAGCTTGGAGAAAATAAAAAATTATAAAAGCTTTCTCTGTGTGTTTACAATCTAGTAGAGGGGTTTCAGGATATTCAAGGGGGAGTGTTTCCTAAACTGTAATTATTTATTTACCATTTTTCTTTGTTGTCATGTTTGCCACATGAAGTATTACTTCCCCTTCTCTGAACTTTCTTACCTCCTGAATTTGTACACTGAAATCTCTCAAGTGCATTAAAAACAAAAACAAAAACAAAAACAAAAACAAAAAAAAACCAAAACCAAAACAAACATAAAGAGAGGTGCCTGGGTGGCTAAGTCAGTTAAGCGTCATGATCCTGGGGTCAAGCCCCACATAGAGCCCTCTGCTCAGTGGGAGCCTGCTTCTTCCTCTCCCTGCCACTACCCCTGCTTGTACTCTTTCTCTCTGTCAAATAAATAAGTGGAATCTTAAAAAACAAACAAACAAAGGCTTAAAGATGGTTTTTCCTGTATCTTTTATACCTTCTTGAAAGATGATTCTGTACTTTGGTCAGTACAATAAGACACTGAAGAAAAAGAAGCTGAAGAATGTTATTTTGTTTTACTATTGCACAAGCCTCTAGGTTATTTAATATTTTATTGTTTTATTATTTTAGTCTTTTAAAAAATCACAGTTGAGAATAATTATTTGGTAATGATGAACTTATTCCAAGGTTGATGAAATAGCAAAATATTCCAAGATGCAAGAGAAATAAGATCACTAAGATCCCATAATTTTTATTTATTTATTTATTTTAGATTTTATTTATGTATTTGAGAGACAGAGTACCCGATAGTGAGAGAGGGGCAAAGGGAGAGGTAGGAGCCTGGATCCTACAAGCAGTTTCCTGCTGAGCAGAGATCCCGATGTGGGGCTCCATCCTAGGACCCTGGGATCATGACCTGAGCTAAAGGCAGATGCTTAACCAACTGAGCAACCCAGGCAACCCTATTTACTTATCCTAGAGAGTGAGTGAGCAAGTGCGGGGAGGGGGAGAAGGGAGGAAGAGAAAACTTAGCAGGCTCTGTGTTGAGCATGGAGCCCCACACAGGGCTTGACCCTATGACCTTGAGACTCTGAGACCTGAGACCATGACCTGAACTGAAACCGAGAGTCAGATGCTTAGCAGACTATGCTACTTAGGGGCCCAGTGGTCCTCCAATTTTAATCTCTCATATCATCCTATAGTTTTTCTTCAAAAGCTATACATATATATATCTTCTTACTATACTTTAAGGACAAAAGTTATGTTTGTTTTGCTGATTACAGCAAATGATCTGTAGTGTCTGACAGGAAGTCAGTGTCAAGTAAATTGAATAAATGAACAATTATTTAATCATTGTGGAGAGTACCCAATCAATTAGCATGGGCAAAAGTAAACACTTTTCCATATTGAGCACATATTCTGTTAAGAGCACTTTGTAGACTCTAAGAAAAGATCCCTGCTCTCAAGGAACTTGCAGTCTAGATGGATGTAGGGCAGGGAGCAAGGACAGGGACATTAGAGGGTTATGCAGATGGAAAGGTATAGACAGTCTATAGTGGTCTATAGGGAGCTTCATTATTCCCTAGTAACTTAGCTTCATAGGAGAGGGTCAGCATGGAGGGTTCCTTTTTATCAGGGCAGAAAAAACTTTTGCATATATTTAACTGCAGCCTCTCTCAAGAATTTTTAGAGACTTTATCTCTCATTTTTCTTTTTCTTTTTTTTTTTTAAAGATTTTATTTATTTATCAGAGAGAGGGGAGGGGGTAGAGAGCGAGCACAGGCAGACAGAATGGCAGGCAGAGGCAGAGGGAGAAGCAGGCTCCCCGCTGAGCAAGGAGCCCAGTGTGGGACTCGATCCCAGGACGCTGGGATCACGACCTGAGTCAAAGGCAGCTGCTTAACCAACTGAGCCACCCAGGCGTCCCTATCTCTCATTTTTCTAATCTATCATCTATTCTGGGTAATTCTTTCAACTTAACCTTATATGATCAATTTAAATAGACCTTCTTTTTCTGTTTTTGGAACATGCGGATTGGTGGTGAATGTTGATATTCTGCTTTGAGAATCATTATCTAGTCACTTGCCAGTTTTCTTTTCTCCAGGCTATCTGACTTTATTTTTAAAAGTTTTCACCATAAATTTCATTTTCCTATCTTCCAGTTCTAATTAGTGCTCTCCTCTGACTTATCTCTACAAATTTCGGGTTTACATTGTGAAGCTGAGATTTGACCATGATCCTTATAATAGAATCATTATTTTCCTATTTATGGCTATTTTCCTTTGTCTTTGTCTCTCTGTTTTTTTTTCTTTGTTGGCCATACAAAACAATTGTCTCTCTCTCTCTTTTTTCCTCTATGCTTTATTTTACAGGTTTATTAGCACCAAGTTTTCCTCTAATTGTGGCATATCGTTAACTTTGTACAAGTCACATCTCCTCTGTGGTACATGGACACTGCCTCCTATATTCATGCACCTGTGTGCAATTCTGCTGGATCTGGGCTGGCCACACTTTAGCCAATAGAATTCAGAGGAAGTGACACTGTGCTTGTTCCAGGCTTAAGCCTTAAGGAGACCTCGCTTTCTGGGGAAAGCCAGCTGCTGTGTAATATGTTTACCCCGAGACTGCCATCTGTGAGCAGTTGTCCAACACATGGCCTCACCATAAGGCCAACCTAGCCACATGGAGAGGCCATGGGGAGGAGAACCAGACTCTGGCCAACAGCCCCAGCTGATCTTCTAACCGACAGCTACACCAACTTGCCTGCCTATGAGTAAGGCCATCGGCGGAAGTAGATTCCCTAGTCCGAGTTGCACCATCCCAGCCGACAGCATGTGGAGCGGTGACAAGACTTGCCCAATTTACAGAGCTGTGAGCAAATAAACCATTTTTAAGCCACTATATGTGGGGGGCAATTTGTAGCAAGAGACAATTGAAACATTCTCTCTGGGCAAGACCCTTTGTTTGACTTGTAATCTGTGAATTAGTTGCACAATTCTCTATTAGAGTGTGGTATCCCTTGTTCCACAGCTCCTCAAGTTCTGCCTACAGCCCTGTGCTGCTGCTCTAGATTCTTACTTGATGTTAGTTTGTGGCTGGTCTCATTGAATTTTTTTTCTTAGATCTAAATCTCTAAATTGCCAGAGTCATTGGAAATACTTATTTTTTCCTCCAGTGTGCTAATATGCTCTCAGCCTGGTGGCATGTCGTGTGATGAGCTTGCCTTCCTCTTCCTCATTTCCCTCAGAATCTCACAGCTGCTTTCTCACAGCTGGACTGGCTGATTCACTATCTTTTTTTTGGCCCTCAGAAAATCCTACTGGCAGAGTTTCTAGGATTCAGAAACTTGCCTTTCCCACCATTTTGCTGTTTCTGGCTCAAGTACCCTAAATGGGTCACTTTTCTAAGATACCGCATGCCCGTTCCTATGAATTTCTTGTGAATACTATGTCCTATTAGAAAGCTGATGAGAAATACTTCTCTTTTTTCATGGAGTTTTGGCTCAGAATATTTCTGAAGCAATCATCATCAATTAATTATGCCTCAAGACTTCTGTGATAGGGATATGAAACCAGTAATTTTTTTTCACATCACTTTGAATTCATGTCTTAGGATATTACAGCACATTTGCTCTCCTTGAGCTGAATTCATTCCAGAAAGAACATGTTTCTTAGTAAGTATTGCCCAGTTATTTTTGAAGATATTTAAGCTTGGAGAATATTAAAGTAATTGATTCTCAACATTTTAAAAACTACTTTCAATTTTAGCCACTGCTGGCCATCTGTTTATTCACTTCAGAAAGAGTTCCAAACATAGCCTAGAGTCATCATGAGTAATCTTAACAGACTCACTGGAGCATATGCTATAACCCCAGTCTTCCCAGGATTTCAAAGTGCTTTAGAAAAGAACTGCATGCCATATTAGGGTCACATACATGATGTACTCAGAATAAGAGCTAAGCATGTTATCTGAGGTAACAGCAAAATAGAAGATTTGATCTATGCAGCAGGTAGCCTGTAAGGTTAGTACAACACAAATAAATTCTCGTGATGCAAGGTTACTAGTTGTAGGACAGAAGGCCACTGTTTCCCCTGCCCACCAACCTCCTCAACCTTGGAAGAACACTAATTGTCACAGGTCCCTGTGTACGGGCCTAAAATCTTTCTGGGGCAATATGATTTACCTGGTGTTATGCTTTCCTACTGTACTGGACACTAAACATTTTTTTAAAAAAAATCCAGCCTCTCATTGTTGCAGGAACTACTTCTCTACTTCCTGGGATTCTGATGGGCTACAGTTCCTAGGGCCTCACTCATTTGGCCATAGCTGGATGACAGAAGAGAGGATTCCTTCTGCAGAAATAGCTAGATTAATAAATATTAATAATTAATAAATAGCATGGAGCCACACACAGAAATTTTCTCAAACTTCATGGGGGCTGTCTTATATTAGAAGAAAACTAACAAATAGGAGTAGGGTGTGGTGGACACAGAGAAAATAAAATTTGCCAGTATTGGTGTGGCCTAAGGATATAGCTGTATTCGAACTTTTCAGACAAGTTGCTTATCTGCTCTTTCACTTAAACTCATTTAAATTGCGTTTGTCTCATTTGCCATCAAGAGTCCTAATTAATAGCAATGTATTCTTTAAGGAAAATGTATGCAACTAAAAAAATAACTTTCTTATCCAGTAATCCTACTTCTGGATATGTACCCAAAAGAAATGAAACCATTATCTTGAAGAGATGTCTATACTCCTATGTTCACTGCAGCATTATTCACAATAGCCAATGTATGGAAACAACATCAGTGTCCATCAGCAAATGAATGGATGAAGAAAGCCATACACACATATTTTTATGCATAAACACACACACGTCTACTTATTATTCAACCTGAAGAAGAAGGAAATCCAGTCATTTGCAACAATATAAAAGAACCTGGGGATATTATGCCAAGTGAAATAAGCCAGACAGAAAAAGACAAATATTGCCTGGTATTAATTACATGTAAGTGTAAGTAATGGAGTAGAAGGGTGGTTACCAGAGGCTAGAGGTAGGGGAAAAGGGAAGCTATTGATCAAAGGGTACAAACTTTCAGTTATAAAATGAATAAGTTCTGGAGATCAGTACAGTATGGTGATTGTAGCTAATAATAATGTATTATGTGCATGAAATTTGTGGAGAGTAGATCTTAAGTGTTTTTACCCACCCACACACATAACTATGGGAGGTAATGGATATGTTAATTAGCTTGATTGTGATAATCATTTCATATTCATAATGTATACTTAAAACATCATGTTCCACATTTAAACATATACAATTTTTAAAAAAAGATTTTAATTAATTATTTGACAGATAGAGATCACAAGTAGGCAGAGAGGCAGGCAGAGAGAGAGGAGGAAGCAAGCTCCCTGCTGAGCAGAGAGCCTGATGTGGGGCTGGATCCCAGGACCCTGGGATCATGACCTGAGCCAAAGGCAGAGGCTTTAACCCCTTGAGCCACCCAGGCGCCCCAACATATACAATTTTTAAAAGATTTTATTTATTTATTTGACCAAGAGAGACAGGCAGGCAGAGAGGGGGGGAAGCAGGCTCCCTGCTGATCAGAGATTTTGGGCTCCATCCCAGGACCCCGAGATCATGACCTGAGCCGAAGGCAGAGGCTTAACCCACTGTGCCACCCAGGCGCCCCTAAACATATACAATTTTTATTAAAAAAAAATGAAAGAATTAATGAATGAAATACAGAGCTTAAACTGAAAATCACTAATCAAAGTGAACGGACAGAATTCAAGTCCAAAAAGGAGGAAGGGAAGTAGTAAAAGGAAGGAGGAGACAGTCTTAAGCTTGGAAAATCTTGAAAGATTATTCTAGTTTTCATTTTAAGCATAAAAATATGTAATTTCAAAGCTGGCAGAGGTATTAAGTGCATTAAAAACAAGTTTATTGATCTGTGGTTATAAATGTCCTTTTCGCTGCTCCTGACACACCCATCAGAAAGTAGCTCATGCTCAGTGCAGTCATGACATCATCAGCACGTCTCAAAGTCAGTATCATCTGTCCCCACAGTCATTCCTAAGGAGGTACATTGGCTAGAGTTCCTTAATTCCTTTTATTTCTCTGGGTCCTATATTCCTAATATTTTAGGCTAAAGTGAAGCTATAAGCTATTCTTTGGGCTAACGTCTCCCTGTAGGTACCAATAAATTTTTTTGAAAAAAGATTAAGATGGAGATTCTTGTCAAACAAGGCTCTACCTGTCTGGATTAAGGAAATCACTTCTAACTCTGGTACTCTTGCCTTCTGAAAAATTACGAGTTTACATGAAAATTCTATTCTAAAATATTAACAACTGTCTCTTACCTTTTGAAAAAGAAAGTGCTGGCAACTACTTTTCTTTTCTCTGTTTCTATGAGTTCTATTTGCATATAATATGGGAATTAAATATATATACAATATTTTATATATATGCTATATATATTAAATATATATACAATATTTCATGATACCTTCTTTCCTTCCTTTTTTCTTTCTTTCTCTTTCTCTTTTTTTTTGAAATAGATTCCATGCCCAGTGTGGAGTCCAATGCAGAGCTTATTCATGACCTTCAGATCCAGACCTCAGCTGAGATCAAGAGTTGGACACCTGACCGACTGAGCCACCCAGGTACTTCCATGATACCTATATTTCTATCACTTTTTAAATTCCTTCATCTGTCACAGGACACTTAGGTTTCTATACCTTGGCTATTATGAGTAACTCTGCAATGAACATGGGAATGTGGATGTCTTTTCAGGATAGTGATTTTATCTCCTTTGGATATATATCCAGAAGTGGGATTGCTGGCTCTCTTATAGTAGTTCAATTTTTCATTTTTTGAGGACACATTCTCATATTTCATTGATTAGAATTGGATTACATGATTACATATTAATCCCCCTCATAAGAGGGATGGGATTCCCTTTAGAACAAGGTTTCTTAATCTTGGCAGTAGTGGCATTTTGTACTGAGTAATTGTTGTGAAGGGCTATGCTTTGCATTGTAGGATGTTCAATGGCATCTCTGTTTTTTTTAATCCAGTAGCACCCTCCCACCAGTTGTGACAACCAAAATGTCCTTGGACATTGCAAAATGTCCCCTGGGAGGCAAAATCATCCTGACTGAAAACCGTTGCTTTAAATAATTTAAGATTATCTGAAAGTGACTCAGGTTTGTACAATGCAAATGGGGATATATACTTGAACCAATCTAGGTTCTGTCAGGAAGGTAATGGATCCGGTTGGGTAGCTAACAATACCTTGTTCAAACACATTGCATGTTAAACATAAAGGCATAACGGGATCAGTATTTAATTTAAAATTTTAGTTTTCCTCCATCTTACAGGTCTTCAAAACAAATTTCTGGACAGTTCGGTGAAATTAGAAGTTAAAAAATGAGCTTATGTTGAGGGATTTATCTTACAAAATAAAACTGAATCAGGCCACTTTAAGTAGGAAATTATAGAAACCCAATCCAAACTGCTTATATGAAAAGTGGAATTTGCTGGCTCATGTTGATAAATCATAGCCAAATTTTACCTGGTGCTTCCCCCTGTAACAGGAGTTGTTCAAGTGTTTCTCAAATGTTAATTGATCTAATTCTCAGAATAATTCTATGAAATCTTTACTATTATTTCCAGAAGGAAATAAGTCATAGGGAAATTAAGTAATAGTAATCAGCCACTAAATGGTCATGCTTTGTAAGTGCTCCTGGAGTCCTGAGGAGGAATTGATTAATTCTGACCTGGATATGAGAAGATCCCATAGAAAAGGGGCATTTTTACTTTGCTTGGAGGGAAGGGTAGAATTTTTATATTGATGACATATCATTGTATTGAAGGTGAGGAAGAGAGAAGAGAAAATGTTCTCTCTCTCTCTCTGGGTAGTGTTCAGTTAGGGCTGGACTCTGGTAAAAATTCTCTGGATCTCCAAAGTAGAGCTCTACTTAACTTACAAGCCCCCAACCATTTCCCCCACAGGTGCACTCACAGCTCTGTTATGGCTAGTTCGGGATGAATTCTGGTATTAGCTGCAAAGTACTTGGAGCCAGCACTCTGACTTTCAATTCTTCTTAGGAAGCTGGGCTCACTAGACTAAACTGTTTCTACCTGTCTTCCAGTGGGTCTCTTGCCCTGGAGACTGATTTGACTTCGACTGGAATTAGGGTCATCACATACAGCCCACAGTTTGTGCACTGTAGAATTCCAGGGGCAGCACTCAGAGAAACCTCTTCAATGTCTGCAAGAAGCCGTGAAACTGTGATGTTATAACCCCTAATACAACCGCTGAGGCCTCCAAGCCCATATCAGTAGGAAACAGGCTGGGAAAATTTTTCTCCAAGAAGGACCTAGTCTCCACAACTGACTTCATATGTGGCTACAGAGGACAATGAGGGTGAAAGAATCCCTCAGATAGCAAACCAGGCTGATCAGATGGGCCGGAACACTTATTCTCTGCCAGGGCAGGGAATCTTTGTAGTTCCTGCTCATTAGGGTTTGACAGTTGCTGTTGACCATAACTACTATATATTTCCCATCCTTCCCTTCTCTGACCTGGAGTTTTATTGTGGCTATCATGTCTTTGCCATACCACTGCATACTGGATGTCTCAGTTTATGAGTTACTGTTCCAAAAGGAACCACATCCAAACCTGACTTAAGACTGCCTAACGCTCAGAGACCTGAGACTCTGAAATGGGTGTGGTAACTGGCTGGGGTATTGTGCTGGTGCTCTTGAGAAGGAGTTGAATGTGTTCTTATGTATCAGAAGGGTGTATAGCAACACTTGGGCAGCCAGAGAGGTGGTTTGTAGAAATCCTGCTCACTGGTCTCTCATATCCATTCTCTCAATCTTCCTTTTAGGAATAGAATCTCTAAATTTTAGTTGGGCACATGGTTATCAAGCTAGAAATAACATTTTTCAGCTGCACACAGGTGTGTGGGCTGTAGAGCTATGTCCTGGTCAGTGGGATGTGAAAGGAGAAGATCTGTGCTCTTCGGGAGATATCTTCACTCCTCTTTTTTGCCCTTTCACACAGGCTGCGGTGTGGTAGTTAATCGTTTGACTGTGTGGTTGGGAACTGCATTTAGTAAATTTTCTTTGCAGGAATTGGCAAATTTCCTTAAAGGGTGTGATAGGAAATACTTTGACTTACATGGCATAGAGTTTCTATCATAACTACTCAAATCTGCCATCATAGTTTAAAAGCAGCTACAAAAAATACTTATACAATTGGCCACGGTTGTGTTCCAATAAAGTTTTATTTACAACCAGCTATAACGTCTCTATCCCGGATCTAATAGAACAATAAGACAGATGAAATCTAGGCCCCTGGATGACTTCATGGAAGAAAACCACCCTACATTTCTCTTCATCTACTAGCTCAGACTTTCATGTGGAGAATTAAGTCTTTATTCTTATTTAATTCACTGTTATGTTGGATTTTGTTAAGGTGTTCAAACAAATATCTTTTTTCTTTTTTAAGATTTTATTTACTTATCTGATAAAGAGTTAGGGACTACAAGTAGGCAGGGAGGCAGACAGAGGGAGAGGGAGAAGCATGCCCTCCTCTGAGCAGGGAGCCTGACATGGGGCTTGATTCCAGGACTCTGGGATCATGACCCCAGCTGAAGGCTGCCACTTAACTGACTGAGCTACCCAGGTACCCCTCAAATCAATATCTTAATGTAACTGTATCTTACTGTAAGAATTCCCTAAATACTTCTGATCATGATACACTGGAAGCATTGTTACTTTATTTTAATCACAATTATTTCTACAAAAAGAAGGGATGATTGGGAAAATAACTTTCAAAATTCCATGGCAAGTCTGTGATGATATGGGGAAATGCTCTCATTTCCCTTGATTCTGAAGATGTCAGAAGTGGCAACTAAAGTTTCTTTGTTTTTATTTTTAACCTGAAATCATTATAGAAGTGGTTAGGAGATGTTAAATTTGTTAATGTTAGGAGATGTTAAATAACTCTGAGCAAGTTATTTACTAGGAAAGATTTAATGAACAACATTTCATTAAATGCACGTTAGGTAGTTGCAGGCTCCTACCTGCAGTTCTGGTTAAACATAAATATCCTAAAGGCAGCATACTTGTAAAGGAAATTCCAGTGTGTTGCATAACATACTCCTGTTTTACTCATCTCATTTTACTCAATTGTATGTACTATTATCTATTTCCCTAAGTACCTTTTTTAAAAATTCATGATCAATATGAAATTGTGAATAGTGCAATAATTCCTTTCATGCTGTTTACAGCCCACTGTTTTCTGAAGAGCAAGGTAATTAAGACAAAATAACTCGTCATTTTGAAAGAAAATCACTAAATGAAACAGGCAATTGGAAGGAATGGTATATAATTATTTTTGAGATTTTTGAGTTTGCATTAATTGTTCATGTTAAAAAGTAGATCTTCAAAGTGCTCTTTCTCTGTTTTGCTTTCTCTCTTTAGTGAAGGAATCTGTACTCTCTTTATGTTCTTTGTAGTAAATATATTCATTCATTTGCTTAATTTCACCTTCTTGGATTCACTGTTTTACAAGTACAAAGTGATGCATATATTGCCAACTTGGAGTCTTGCAGTAGTAGGTGTGGTTGTATAGCAAATGTCATGTTTCTTATTTGTGTGTTATTTTCTAAACATATTCAAGGCAGCGCCCCCTGAGACAGCTGTGACAATAATGCCCCACCATGACAACAGAGGAGCAGTGCCAAAGCTCAGCAAAACAAAATTTACTTGGCAGGGGAGAGAGAATAGAGGCTTTTCATAGCCCTTTGGAAATGCTAATAAGGTCTCAACCTTGAATCATGTTTGCTTTTTATCTGGGAAACCCTTTCCAGTTATGATACCATCTGTATAAGGAGAAAGAAGAGATTCCAAGTTCAAAGTGTATAAGCTGCAGATTTATGAGAAGTGTTAGTCCCAAATCCAGGTGTTTCCTTTTCACCTGGGAGAACAGTGCATTTGGGGACATTTTAAAGCTCACGGTCAACTTCTTTGGGTCCTTAACTTAAGACAGTCTGGAGCTTGGCAGACATCACCACCAGGGGTGGTGTTGTATTAAAGTGCATGAAATACATTTGCAATGTGTAAACAGTTGACTCAGAGCTCAGATTTTGTTCTCATGAATAGCTCTTTTAAGCTTCCCTGCCCTTTTTGTCCATGTTGCATAGTTAGAAAAAAATATATTATTATATGTGATAGCTCAATTTAAAGACCCACACTAAACCAAATAAGCTCAGGCTTCACTTTCATACCCACCCTGCAGTATCTGGCACTAATCTTTTAAATAACTTGTCAGAGGAAAATCTTTTGTGGGTGTGTTAAAAATGTTCATGCTGTTATATCCCAACAACACATGAAGGCTTGAAGCTGAGTTGTTGTGTGGAAACTCTCCCCTCCCTTTCTCTGTCTCACCCTCACTGGAATAATTAGACGGATGGTGCTTTTCTTCTGTGGTTTATCTGTGTTTTCAATGGCATAAATCCCATGAAGAGATGGGCCATTCAGAATTCTAAAAATCAACACTTCAATATATCTGTTTGAAAATTTCTATTTCCTCTTTGCTGCTTCTAAAAAACTTAGAAACTCGAGGTGTCATATATAAAAAGCTGTAACTATCCTTTTCATAATTTTTAGAGCTACTAATTTATAGCCCAAAGAATTATATAAGCTGATACTGTTTAATATTAAGACAGATAATACAGGATCATGGGAAACCTAAGTTGTATCACTACATAGCAAAGAACACCTATTTGTTATGATTTACTGTCTTAAAATTTATCTTTTCCTATAGAAGAAACAATATTATTATTAGTGGTTCCTTTGAATGCTTACTATTATTACTCTTCAGTACTAGATGTCAGAGAATATTTTCCTCTTCATAATTCTCACATATACTCTAATGATAAGAAAATCAGAGGGAATAAAAACAACATAGGAATATTGTTTGTGTCTATGTAAATGAACATGGCTTAAATAAACTTGATAATTTAGTACTATGAATAGTAATATAAATATACACCGAGTAGTCTCTGTAATAAAATGTTGAAAGTTCCATTTACATGGGTTTTCAAATTAAAGTGATTTAGGGACCAAAACATACTTTCATAATAAAATCATTTCTCAGTCTTTCAACAAACCAAAATATATGTGTATATTGGTATACAAGTAAAAGAATGCTTATTGTAGAAAATGTGGAAAATTTTTACCTGAAATTTTATTAGCGATCATTACAAATATTTTAAAATTTATCTTTCTAGTCTTTTTAAAGAAATGGACACAAGCATGTATTTGGGGAATAAATTGGCATGGAGTCCTGTCCCACTGCCATGAAGCCACCATTGCTCCATTTGCAGCTCTCCACTTGTAGCTGCTGACCTGATATGATCACTCATGTCATTTGGGCAGGGGTTTAGAGGGTGAAGAAAGAGACAGAGATTTGTGACCAAAGGTAGATTAGGAATTAATACCAAGTCAGGCAAGAAAGTTGGAAGTAAAGGGTGTTAATTGAGGTTGGTCAGAGGGGGTCTGAGAAGCAGAGTAGATTTAATCTATTTCAATGAATGCTAATCAGCTGGTTTAGTGAAAATATCCTCATGATATGCTAAAATACAATGGCTTATGCAAACATTTGATAAACCATTTTTTTTTAAGATTTTATTTTATTTATTTGAGAGAGAGAGACAGTGAGAGAGAGCATGAGCGAGGAGAAGGTCAGAGGGAGAAGCAGACTCCCCATGCAGCTGGGAGCCTGATGTGGGACTCGATCCCGGGACTCCAGGATCACGCCCTGAGCCGGAGGCAGTCGTTTAACCAACTGCGCCACCCAGGCGTCCCTGATAAACCATTTTCAAGTGGATACAGTCTATTTATTAAGACATGACCCTGGGAAGAGATAGCATGGTTGTATTCTTCCTCAGTCGTTTAGTGTGGATGCACACACACACACACACACACATATAGCTGTGTGAATTAAATTAATTATTACTATTTTTTGTTTTTTGTTTTAAAGATTTCATTTATTTGTTGACAGAGAGAGCACAAGCAGAGGGAGCAGGAGAGGGAGAAGCAGGCTCTCCGCTGAGCAGGGAGCCCCCGTGTGGGTCTTGATCTTAGGACCCTGGGATCATAACCTGAGCCAAAGGCAGATACTTAACTAACTGAACCACCCAGGTACCCCTAAAACAAATTTTTTAATAATTAATTTGATTGGGGCACCTGGGTGGCTCAGTTAGTTAAGCGTCTGCCTTTGGCTCAGGTCATGATCCCAGGGTCCTGGGATTGAGCCCCACTTGGGGTTCCCTGCTCAGCCGGGAGCCTGCATCTCCCTCCCTCTCTGCCCCCTCCCCACTCATGGGCTTGCTATCTCTCTCTCTCTCACACACACAACTAAATAAAGAAAATCTTAAAAGAAACCATTTATTTTAGAAGTGGTAATAATATTTTGAACACAAATGTAACCCAAAGGTACTAGGCAAGAAATAATTAAAGGCATTCTACATTGAACCTAGCCAGATGGTCTAAAATCTATTTTCTGGAGCTCCTGGGTGGCTCAGTCAGTTAAGCCTCTACCTTCAGCTCAGGTCATGATCTCAGGGCCTTGGGATCAAGCCCCTTATCGGGCTCCCTACTCAGTGAGTGACCTGTTTCTTCTTCCACTCCCCCTGCCTGTGTTTCTTCTCTTGCTGGGTCTCTCTCTGTCAAATAAATAAATAAAATCTTAAAAAAAAAAAAAAAGCTATTTTCTGCATGCATTGCTACTTTAGGAAGAATGGGGAGCTTTCTTTTAAGCGATGGAGAACCAGCCCACCCAGGAAAGTTGTCTGTTGTTACCTGGGATAGTCTCCCTAGTGGGAAAAATCCTTGGAAACTCTTCTTTTCCATCTAAAAACCAAAGAGTAGGCATAAGTAATTTCTCCTCTCTAATTAAAACAGAGATCAGAAGGATAAATGAAATCTTATGTGTCAGAGTTTATCACAGAGGAGCTTGTCAGGGATGAACCCAGGGAGGGAGAGGTGATAATATTATGACCCTACAGATGTAATCACTGTTGTCACTGATTCTGTGGTCCTCTGGCTGGGGCCTGGGTCTCTTAGTGTGGTGATTCCATATGTAGCGTCAGTCTCAACTGGCGTGTTCACATGTTCTAAGTTTTTTGGGAGTGGGGCTTGAGATTCTATCTTTTAAACAGTTTTTCAACTCAGGCAAGTTAGGAGTTGCTGTCTTAGAGCTTTATAACTTTTAAATTGTGATTGCTGACTCTGGTCATTAGACCTAGTGAGAGTTTCTTAAAGTAATGGTCCCCAAAGTAGGATGTCAGAAGAAAATATTAGAAATACTTGTATGTTTATGCTTTAAAAATCTCATTTAAAAAATTTTGTATTTGTGGGGCACCTGGGTGGCTCAGTTGGTTAGCATCTGACTTTTGCTCCCAGCTCAGGTCTTGATCTCAGGGTGATGAGGCCCAGTGTGGAGCCTACTTTTAAAAAAAAAAAAAAAAAGAAAAAAAAAGAAAAGAAGTTCTACTTTTTCTTTTCTTTCTTTCTTTTTTTTTTTTTTAAGATTTTATTTATTTATTTGACAGAGAAAGAGAGATCACAAAGAGTAGGCAGAGGTAGGCCAGGGGGTGGGGGGGGAAGCAGGCTCCCTGCTGAGCAGAGAGCCTGATGAGGGGCTTGATTCGAGGACCCTGAGGTCATGACCTGAGCTGAAGGCAGAGGCTTAACCCACTGAGCCACCCAGGCACCCCTACTTTTTCATGTTTGATTAAATACATAATACATGAGTATATATTAACACATATTATATAATTTATGAATTAATACTTGTATGGTGGGACTTCTGCTCAAAATGTTTTACTGATAAGGTTGAGTAGTGAAAAGAAAATTTGGAAACCACTGCTGTAGAAGGCTGGGAAAATTAAAACTTAGCCTTACAATGTTTGGTCTTCAGAAGCAGATATAATGGACAATACACTTCTAGAGTCACTGGTATCTTAGAAAATGACCAATCCAGACAGGATAAGGTTAAAATCCCAGGAAAAGGAGAAAATGGATAGGAATTGGGGTTCTGGCCACTGATAACTTGAGAGGCAATATGACGTAGCCAAAAAAGAATAGGCTTAGGAGTCAGCAGATCTGACTCAAATTTTGAGTTCTGCCACATCACAGCTATGTGATCCCATCTCTCAGGTGGTTTCTCCATCTGTGAGACAGGGATAGAAATACTTAACTGACACAAATGCTTTGAGAATTGAGTGAGATTACATGTTTCACAGAGGTTAGCACATAGTAGGTGCACTATGAAATGATAGTTATTGTTATTAACAGCTCTAGTTGGGAATGTACCATTTATTGAGGCCCTTTAAGATAGCAGCTGATAGTTTGGGCTCTGGAGTCAATTTGCTTGAGTTGGAATCCTGGCATTCCCACCCATTAACTGTGTTATATTGGGCCAGCTGATGACAGTAATAACAACAACAACAACAACAACAATAATAATAATGATACCTGTCTCCTGGGGTTATTGTGAGGAGTTATTGTTATTGTGCTGTTTTAAAGAGATTATATATAGAAAGCATGTAGCTTGATGTCTGGCTAATAATAAATGCTTAATCAATGTTAACTGTTATCATTGTCATGGTCATCACTATCATCATCATCATCACCATCACCATACTTGCACCAGGTTTTTTTTTTTAAGTGAGAAGTTATGTGATAATTAAACAAGTGTAGCCATGTAGTTGCAATTCTGTAATTAATAACTAAGTAAACTGACCAATAAATCTGCAGGTATGGTTCACGTAACAGTGATTCTTAGATGGTTGTATATACTAAAATCTGTGAGGCTTATGAAGAATATAGTTGAGTCCAACTTTATTTTAAGATTTTATTTCTTTGACAGAGAGAGAGCTGGCAGGCAGAGGCAGAGGGAGAAGCAGACTTTGCGCTGAGCAGAAAGCTTAATGCAGGGCTTGATCCCAGGACCCTGGGATCATGACCTGAGCTGAAGGCAGATGCTTAACTGACTGAGCCACCAAGGCCCTCCTGAGTCCCCTCTTTAGTTTTCCTGGATCAGAAATTTTATGATCGAGCCAGGCAGCTGTATTTTCCACAGGACATGTGAGTGATCCTGAGAACCACTGATGATAATGTTCTCTTAATAGTTTTAGTTCTCTTCAGTTACTTCAAATCTCCTCAAATCCCAAGGAAATCATTCAGGTAATGCTAAATTAGAAATGCTCCATGATCCACTTGACTGTCTGATTATTATTTGGTGCCCAGCAAACTGTACTCTGGATTTAGACTATTAAGCTACTGGTTTGGAGTTTTAAAATGCTTACCTTTCATTAGGAGATAACATTTTGCTTTTTATTTTCACTAAACCACCATCTTACTTTACTGTTTGATATAAATGAAAATATTCTTAATCAGGACTGAAGGAGAATTTAAGGACTAACAAATCCAATCTCCAAACTTTATCGAGAAGCTATACTTTACCCTATGTCTAATTAGTAGCAAAATCAGCTAAAATTTAGTTTCTTGATTTCTGGCTTTGTGGTTTTTTTGTTACAACATGTTACTCCCAATATTTTGAGTTCCCAAGTATAAAGGGTAAACTGGCTGCAATTAGCAAGCCCAGGAGTAGGTCTTCTGCTTGGTGTTTTCGTAAACTGGGAACTGAGCAGGCGCCCACCAAGAGGCAGAACTGAGTGGAGATCCCCTTCTCTTCCCCAGGAGGAGTGGTGTGGGTGTGAGCTGCAGGAGTCTGTCAAGTTTAGAAACTTGAAAGGGGGTTGTGTGGCTGAGATAAAAATGCTAGGTCACAGGCTGGGTGAACACAGAGCGTGGATGGAAACCAGGGAGGTGAATAATTGACTGCTTTTCTGTGAGGGCTTATTGAAGAATGGGGGCACAAAATTTCAGCTCCAGGGCTAGGGATCAGGGTGCCACCATTTTCATCTCCCAAAGTGGAGTTGAAAGCCTTCAGGAAACAGAAGCCACATAGAGCAGTCTGGAGCCACATACACTGAGCCCAGCCCACTGGCAACACCAGGTGTAATACCTCCTGGCTGAAGATATTTGAGAATCAGTGCAAGAGGCTCCTCTCCTAGAAGATCAGCAGGAACATCCGGCTTATACCAAGTTTACCAATTATTCAGAACTGCAAAACTCCAGCATTAAAGGAAAAAAGTATATACAATTTGTGTTTTTGTTCTTATGATTCTATAGTCTTTTTGTTAAATTTTTTCCTTTTCAACTAATTTCTTACTTTTATCAACTCTTTTTTAAAGTCTTTTTTAATTTTCATTTTTACTTTTACATTGATGTGTATATATCATTTTTTGCTTCATTTTATTCCATTTTGTTTTTGTATATATATAAGTCTTTCTTTACAGCTTTGGGATCTAGTTTTTTCTTAAAAATGGATCAAAAGACACCAGATCTTTTATTGTTCTGTTCTGCTCACTTGTTTGATTTTATTCTCTTTTTACTTTTTTCTTTTTTAAAAATATTTTATTTATTTATTTATTTAACAGAGAGAGAGAGACAGCAAGAGAGGGAACACAAGCAGGGAGAGTGAGGCTTCCCACCAAGCAGGGAGCCTGATATGGGGTTCAATCCCAGAACCCTGAGATCATGGCTTGAGTTGAAGGCAGATGCTTAATGACTGAGCCACCCAGGTACCCCCACCCTTTTTATCTTTTTTGGTTTCTGATCTCTTCTGATTTGTCTAGTGTATATTTTCCTGGAGTCATTGTTGCTGTTTTGTATTTTGTTCCTTCTTTCATCTATTCTTCTCTGGACATAATGACAAGATGAAAGAACTCACCCCAAAAAAGAAAACAAGTAATAGTACTCACTGCCAGGGACTTCATGAATATAGATACAAGTAAGATGTTAGAACTAGAATTCAGAATAATGATTGTAAAGATATTAGCTGGGCATGAAAAAAGCATAGATGACCCTAGAGAATCCCTTTCTGGAGAAATAAAACAACTAACCTCTAATCAGGTTGAAATAAAAAAGGCTATTAATGAGATGCAGTAAAAAATGGAGGCTCTAACTAGTAGAGTAAAGGGGCAGAAGAGATAGTCAATGATACAGAGAACAAACTGATGAAGATTAAGGAAACTGAGAAAAAGAGAGATAGCTACAGGATCACAAGGGGATACTCTGAGATATAAGTGATACCATAAAGCAAAACAATATTAGAATAATTGGGATTCCAGAGGAAGAGGAAAGAGGGAGCAGAAGGTTTATTCGAACAAATTTTAGCTGAGAACTTCCCTAATCTGGGGAAAGAAACAGGCATTCATGTCCAGGAGGCACAGAAAATACCCCCATCAAAATCAGTAAAAAGAGATCAACACCTCAACATACAATAGTCAAGCTTGCATATTTCAGAGACAAAGAGAAAATCCTGAAAGCAGCTTGGGACAAGAGGTCCTTAACCTACAAAGGTAGAAATATAAGGTTGGCAGCAGACTTGTCCACAGAGACCTGGCAGGTGAGAAAGGACTGGCATGACATTTTCAGTGTGCTAAATGAGAAAATATGCAGCCAAGAATACTTCATCCATCAAGACTGTCATTCAGAATTGAAGGAGAGGTAAAGAGCTTCCAGGACAAACAGAAACTAAAAGAATTTCTGATCACTAAACCAGTCCTGGAAGAAATATTAAAGGGGATGCTTTAAGTGAAGAGAGGGCCCAAAAGTAACATAGACCAGAAAGGAACAGAGACAAGCTACAGAAAAGTGACTTTACAGGTCATACAATGGCACTGAGGTCATATCTTTTAATAATTACTTTAAATATAAATGGACTAAATGCTTCAATCAAAAGACAGAGGGTATCAGTTTGGATGAAAAAGCAATATCCCTTGATATGCTGTCTGCAAGAGACTCATTTTAGATCCAAAGACACTTCCAAATTGACAATGAGAGAATAGAAAACCATTTATCATGCTAATAGATAAAAGAAAACTGGAGTGGCAATCCTTATATCAGACAAATTAGATTTTAAACCAAAGACTATAATAAGAGATGAGGAAGGATACTATATCATAATTAAATAATAAATTAAATACTTCAATAATAATACAGTAATAGTAGGGGACTTTAACACCCCACCCAGTGCAATGGACAGATCATCTAAGCAGAAGATCAGCTAGGAAATAAGGGCTTTGAACGACACACCAGACTAGATGGACTTCACAGATATGTTCAGAGAATTCTGCCCTAAAGCAACAGAATACTTATTCTCTAGTACACATGGAACATTCTCCAGAATAGATCACATTCTGGGTCACAAATCAGGTCTCAACTAGTACCCAAAGATTGGGATCATTTCCTGCATATTTTTGGATCACAATGTTTTGAAACTAGAACTCAATCACAAGAGGAAATTTGGAGGGGCGCCTGGGTGGCTCAGTGGGTTAAAGCCTCTGCCTTCAGCTCGGGTCATTATCCCAGGGTCCTGGGATCGAGCCCCACATGGAGTTCTCTGCTCAGTGGGGAGCCTGCTTCCTCCTCCTCTCTCTCTATCTGCTTCTCTGTCTACTTGTGATCTCTGTCTGTCAAATAAATAAGTAATTTTTTTAAGATTTAAAAATTTTATTTATTAGAGAGAGAGAACACAAGCAAGGGAAGCTGCAGGCAGAGGGAGAAGCAGACTCCCTGCTGAGCAAGGAGCTCAATGTGGGGGATCATGACCCGAGCTGACGCTTAACTGACTGAGCCACCCAGGTGTCCCATCTACCAAATATTTAAAGAAAAATTAATACCTCCTCTTCTGAAGCTGTTTCAAAAAATATAAATGGAGGGAAAACTTCCAAACTCATTTCATGAGGCCAGCATTACTTGGTCCCCAAACCAAAGACCCTGCTAAAAAGGGGGCTTGTAGACCAATATCCCTTATGAACATGGTTGCCAAAATTCTCACCAAGATCCTAGCCAGTAGGATCCACCAGTACATGAAAAGGATTATTCACCTTGACAAAGTAGGATTTATTCCTGGGCTACAAAGGTGGTTCAGTATCAATCAATGTGATACACTACATTAAGAAAAGAAAGGACAAGAACCATATAATCCTCTCAATAAATGCAGAAAAGGCATTTCACAAAATACAGCATGTTCTTGATTAAAACTCTTCACAGTGTAGGGATAGAGGGAATAAACCTCAATATCACAAAAGCCGTATACAAAAAGCCCACAGCAAATATAATTATCAATTGGGAAAAACTGAGAGTTTTTCTTCTAAGGTCAGAAACACAGCAGAGATGTTTACTCTCACCACTGTTGTTCAGCATAGTACTAGAAGTCCTAGCTTCAGTAATCAGACAACACAAAGAAAGAAAATGTATCCAAATTGGCAAAGAAGAAGTCAGACTCTCACTCTTTGCGGATGATGACATGATAGTCTTATATGGAAAACCCAAAAGACTCCACCCCCAAATTGCTAGACTTCATATAGGAATTCAGTGAAGTGACAGGATATAAAGTTCATGCATTTCTACACACTAACAATGACACAGAAGAAAGAGAAATTAAGGAATTGACCCCATTTGTAAGTGCACCAAAACCATAGGATACCTAGGAATAAACCTAACTAAAGAGGCAAAAGACAACTAGGTGGAGTGGTAAGGTTTTATTTTTCATATTTAAAACTTTACACTTCCTAGAGCTGATTTGTGTGTGTGTGTGTGTTTGCACATGGATGTGCATGGTGTATTTTTTCTAAATGTAAACTACTCATACATGTTCCTTGTGTTAAAAAGTAGATCCTTTATAGTGCATGTAGTGTTGTATCTTTGCACTGCCTTACATTTTACATTTTAATAATTCTGAAATTGCCAACTGTCCATCAGAGCTGTGCATCAAAACCATTTTTTACATAGTTACTTAAAGGAAACTTAAGCCATGTGTAGAAGTTTCTATAATCTGATTGTCACTTTTGTTAGGTTATTTGCATAATACTATAAATATTTAAATTTAAATTTGGGTTCCTTATCGTTACTTAAAATAATTTCAAAAAGATTACACTTTGGGGGGCACCTGGGTGGCTCAGTCAGTTAACCATTTGCCTTCAGCTCAGGTCATGATCCTAGGGTCCTGGGATGGAGCCCCATGTTGGGCTCCCTGCTCAGTGGGGAGCCTGCTTCTCCTTCTGTGCCCTGCTTGTGCTCTCTCTCTTTCTCTGTAAAGTAAATACATAAAATCTTAAAAATAAAAGATTACACTTTCATGTAGCAGTGAAAAGTTACTGTGTATTTGAAGGGAATGAAAATAGATCAATAGGTTATACATTTTTTCTCAGGGAATAAAAGTTTATCGTTCTAAGATTGATTTGCTGTCCATATTTTCTTGGTTAGCAAAAATCATATGCTTTCCAGGTTCCAAAAAGGGAGCCACCCACAAATACTTTGTTTCATTTTGTCAGTGATGTGAGCAAAAGAATTATGTATCATGGGCCTGGCAATGTAATTAAAGCCAATGAAAATTACTAAATAAAGGAAAAATTAGTATGGCAGATTCAGATATCGTGACAGACTCAGGCAATAAGTATGTCAAAATTTTCTGGATAATATTCAAGGGAAGCTGTCTGACTTCCAGTCATATGCAATTCAACTAACAAAATAAAAACAAATGCAGAGCTTTGAAATTATTCTGTCAAACCTGAAGGTAGTAAAGTGGATCAGCAAGTAGACCAAATCAAGGTTGCTGATGCCACATATCATGTTGTCTGTAAAAAGTGATTTGGAAGTTTAGAAATAGGAAAAGTCTTTAACTTTAGTTGTAATACTGCATAATAAAGTGGAATATTATTTTATGATAAGTATATGCTATTATTAAGTAAAACATTTTTGTATACATTCAATATATTGTTTTAGAATTTTAGAATCAAGCTATTTGAGATGCAGGTATGGATCAAGACTCCTCTGTCCGCTATCTCTTGTTTTTTTTTCCTTGGGGAGAGCTGTTGTGTTCTACTTAAGATTCACTACATAGTCTGAGTTAGGACCAAGAGAACTACAGGAAAGGGGATGCAAGTCTTATCTTTATCTTACAACAGTGGAGAGACTATAAAAAGAACTGGGTTGGACTTGGTAAGCTGAGTTTGGACTGTTAATGCCTGAACTGTGATGTTATTTGGGAAAGGAATGTTATTTGAGTGTTATTTGTGATGTTATTTGGGAAAGGAAAATATATTGAAGTGATTATCCTTGAGACTCCCGGAGTAAGTTTATACATTTGTGAGTGGGGGTAGTGGTTTCCATGATGACAGTGGAAAGTCTGTTGTCATTCATCTCAGAAGAGGCAGTTCCCGGGACTGGAAATAAGGCAGGACTTGGGGAAGCCTTAGACTGAAGGCAAGAGAGAGAACTCTTCTCTTAACTGGACTTTTTAGTATTTTGCTTGGGCTTTGCTACATGGACATAACCAGTACACTACTAGTGGTGGGGGTGAGTCAGAGCTTTCCACATGAAGGCAGATTGAAATCTAGGCATGGTTGTACCCTGTGGTTCCCTGAATGTTGGCTCTTTGTCCCATAGGCTCTGGGAGAAGCCATATTTTATAGCAATTGTAAATTGCTTCTCATGTAATATTGGTGTGCATATATCTCTTGGGGAGCATTTTATTGGTGAAGATATCTGAGACCCACTTCTAAAAATTCTAATTGAGTAAGTGTGAAGTAGGACCCTTAATCTTGTTTATAACAAATACTCCAGACAATTCTAATGCATTTGGTTCACATTTTAGGAGATAATCTTAGGCTGTCTCCAGTTGGCTACTTTCGAATCTTGGTTGAAGTCTCATTAGAAGTGGTAGTGTGCTGTGATGAAATACTGCAAGAGCCTGTTACGCTTAAAAAGATGTGGCAAAGGGGAGGGTGATGCCTTACCCCCAGACCAGAGAAGTAGGAGTAGTGGTGATGACCATGAAACATGAAAACCATATTTAGTAGAATGCTGTCTCATGAGGGACATCATGAGAGGCAGTGGACTTAGGCTTCTAAGGAGGTGGCAAGGTTGAAGTCTGCAAGGATTTATCAGGGAGAAAAATAACAGGAAATAATTTTGGAGTCAAGGATCTACCCGGTTTAGGGTAAAGGGGCTTGAGAGCATAGAGTGGTTCCCAGAAGAAGAAAAGACTATCCTTTTCCCTCCCTACTCCACACCCAGATATTAAATAGTCAGTAAAGACTGACTTCAGTATCCTTCAAGACAGTATGACACTGCTGTTGCTTGAGAATCATTCCCATCAGCCAGGACTTCCCTGGCAGCTCTTAGTCATGCTGCTGGTCTTGGGGACTTTCTCAGGTTTTAATGTTTGGTAACCACCTCTCAGCCCTCTTCCCCAAACTCCTCAAGCAACACAGTGAGTAGAAATGTTAGTCACCTCTGAAAAGTGTTTGGGGTCTCCACCAAAGTCCTGAATGGCCTCACCAGTTGGGACTCCATTTGTCTTTCAAGAAATTCCCTTTTTGAGATTATGCAAGAGGAGCAGGATTGTGGAGTCCTAATCAGTGTCCTGTGTCTCTCTCTTCTTTAGGATCACACTCAGGGCCAGCTTCCCTTTCTCTCCCTTGGCTCAAGAAACATTCTTAAATTTTCCATGGGTACCCCCTTCCCAGTGTTTCTCTCATGCTGCAGGCGGTTGGTAGTAGAACCCATTACTTTCCCCTGGCAAGGTCCATTCTCAGGGGTCTAATGTGCTTGGCAATGGCTTGAATTAGCTCTTTCTGTGTTGCCCTAAGTACAGGACCATAGAGGCAGACTTGGCACAGGTACTGTTGTAGGGATGGATCTCAGGGAAACTTTAGATTTACTAACTAAATTTTGAAAAGCATCCTCAGGAAGCATAATAATATCAATTTCTAGGCAAGAATAAGTGAAAAGAAGCTTTTCTACGTTAATGTCAAAGAAAGGCGGTTTTGACCTTTTGTTCTCAATAGATTGTTTGCTTGAGTTAAGAAATGTTCACATGGAATAGTTGTCATTAATATGGGTGACCTAAAGGTTAATATAGCTTAGGAAATGCTTTTCATTGTTCTGTATTGTTTGTTTCCCTTTTGTGAAATTCTGTGGCCAGGGAACTGCATAGTTCCAGTATGCGGTCCAGTAGCACATTACTAATTGCATTCTTTAAGATACAGATTTATGTTGGTTTGTTTGACCATGCCAGGAGGGAAACCAGTGTGGGGGGTTATAAAACGTCAAGGTTATAAACTTCATGGGGCTTTCAGGCAAATGAGGAATTTTTATTAATTCTTTAAATGCAAATGTCTAGTAATATCTCTACTTGTCACACCCCCTGCAGCGCTCCAGGTAGGAAAGGATTTCAGCCTGCTCAGTTAGGGACCAAATAGAGGAGAAAAAACACAAAAAACAACAATAAAAAAATCCTGATTATTCAGTCTCTTTGTTGTCAAATAGCATAGATAAATATGAAAGAGCCCCTTTTCCCCCTGACTCTGTCCTTTAAAAAAAAGTGTATCAAATACAGAAGCAAAACAGAGGAATCACTCTCATTTTGTACCCCCTGGAAGGAAACATTTTAGAATGAAATCAGCAAGTACCTTGGCAGGCACCCAAGATATCAGGTAAATTGTTAACTATTTGACTATTCTTTTACAAGAGCAAAATTGAGTGGGATATTAAAGCAAAACCTCTTTATTTTAAACTCGTGGTTCATAGTCCCATTTTAGATGCCCCTAAATAGTGCTTCCAAAGAACTTTTAAAAGTGTTCTTTTCTTTTTTTCCTTTTTGTATAATAGGAGCAAAAGTCTGATGACAAAATCAACATGTTATCGATCACCTTCCTATTCTGGTCAAGGGCATACGGGGTTATGTGAAAAAGGTCCTAAGTCTGTCTTCTTGTGATCAAGTCAGCATGGAATGAACTTTTTATACTTTACCATATTGTCAGTAGCCAAATATTATTCCTGCCCTCGATTTTTGTTTATAATCACAGTAGAGGTTTAAAGAAAGTTAAAAGAAGAGATTGCTTTATACCAGTAGTTTTCAACCTGTGGACTCAGGATTCCTGAGAAACTGGAGAATTAGAGACAGGGTTCTCTCTAATTGGCATGTGAAACGCCCTTGCGTGTAGATCAATAAATATCAAGTCTTACATACATATGCGCTTTATGAGGTAGAGCACCACATGGGTTTTTATTCATTTTTGGTCCGTCAGTGCCTTCCTCAGTGCCTACGACACATTAGGCATTCTGTAAATAAATAAATGAATAAAGGAAATAATGAATATTATTTTTCTAATATATGTGAGTGCTGTTATAATAAATAAAATGTCAATTTATTTAACAAGCACTACTAACTTAATATTTTATAATCATAGTTGCTTGTTTTTCTATTATGGTAAACTATAAACAACATAAAATTTACCATTTTTTTTTAAAGATTTTATTTATTTATTTGACAGAGAGAATCACAAGTAGATGGAAAGGCAGGCAGAGAGAGAGAGGGAAGCAGGCTCCCTGCCGAGCAGAGAGCCCGATGCTGGACTCGATCCCAGAACCCTGAGATCATGACCTGAGCCGAAGGCAGCGGCTTAACCCACTGAGCCACCCAGGCGCCCCTAAAATTTACCATTTGAATGATTTTTAAATGGACAGTTCTGTAGCATTAGTCATCATGATTTCTCACATTGGTCTCTCTGCTCAGTGGGCAGATTGCTTCTCCCTCTGCTCTTCCCTCTGCGTATGTTCTCTTTCTGTCAGATAAATAAATAAAATCTTTTTAAAAAAGCATTAAAAATGTTCTTGCTTAAGTACAGAGATGAAATCTGTCTTCTTGTATTTTTCCATTGGTGTTCGTGATTCTAGTTTGAAGAAACAGACTCAATACATTATGCCTTCTTCCAAGGAACAGCCCTTATCAGTTACCAGCTATCCAGGTTTTTTTTTTTTTTTTTTTTTCCTTTTAAAACACCTTCTAGAATCTTGGTCACATCTAACCAAAATTCCTCCTACTGAGCTCTGAAATTGAAGGATTAAAAACTGTGCTGCTCTCTATCAATTCTAGGCCTTAACAAATATGAATAGCTATAAAAAGCATTTGCAGGTTGAATGGATTGAGCTTGTCTTTTCCATACCTCAAAGACCAAGCCCAGTGGAACAGCTCAGCCTTGTGCTTATGTGGGAAAGGCCTGATCCAAGACAGAGCCGCCTTCACTCCTCCTGTCAGTACTGATGAAGCAATACTGGGCTACCCTCCTCCTCTCCCCACTTCCCTCCAATCAGCTCAGCACATAGGAGACTTGAAGCTTTCCCTCACAGTCTTACATGTGCCAACTTTTAAAGATTTGTTTATTTATTTTAGAGAGAGAGAGCACGCATGCATGTGCTTGTGGCGGGGGAGGGTGTGCTCAGAGAGAGAAAATCCTTAAGCAGACTCTCCACTGAGCATGGCAGCTGATGCTGGGCTCCATCCCGTGACCCATGAGATCATGACCTGAGCCTAAACCAAGAATTGCATATTCAACTGACTGAGACAACCAACTTTCATTTCATTTGTGCCAACTTTCATTTTTTTAAAATTTATTTAAAGATTTATTTGTTTGAGAGAGAGAGAGAGTGAGAAGGGGTGGGGGGGGCATGGAGGGTCAGAGGGAGAAAGAGAATCTCTAGCAGACTCCCACCAGAGCGCAGAGTCTGATGCAGGGCTGTACTTGGGGCTCGACCCCAGTACCCTGAGATCATGACCTGAGCCGAAATCAAGAGCTGGATGCTCAACTGACTGAACCACCCAGGCGCCCCACATGTGCCAACTTTTAAAGACATCTTTGAGCATAAGTCTATCACTATAATTTCTTTTCCTTCATGTCTTCCCTTCTGTTTTCCTTTTCATTAGATATTTGGGGTACTTTAAAAAAAAAAAACAAAGGTAAAACGAAAATGTTCTTTCTTTCTCCTATTTTCTTCTCCTTTCTCTCTTTTCTTTCCACCATCCTGCCACGTGTCCCATAGACAGCTGATTTCCTTTTGTGGTTTGTTTGCCAACAATAACATCTTTCTGAATTATCCATCTTAATTAAAAATGAATGTCCGTGTTAAACCAGACTCCTGGCCTCATATTTTGATGAAGTATTATTATACTCAGAACACAGTGGACCTAGTGCTAGGTCACACTCTAATGAATGCCCAAGGAAGGTTGATTATTGAGTGAAAGACAAAATGACAAAACAAGTTAGTTGGGGTTGCCAGTCCATACTTGGCTGTTTCTTGTGTTTCCCTGATTACCAGAGCCAGAATTAGCAATGAGTGGGAGACCATGCTTTCTTTTTCCAGCTCCCACCCCATGTTGACTCACATGGACATTTCAAAAGAATCCCCAAGTTCAAAATAATTTGTAATGAATACAAACACTTCATTTATAATTTTGGCCTTTTATTAAGGTCTATAAAGGAATGTTGTATTTGATGGTTAAATAATGTGTATGGGAACCAAAATCTAAATTTAAGTTTTGACTTGTTTCCAGAAGTCAGTTCTTGGTTGAGATCTTGAAAGTTTATCTCTTTGGTAGTTACTTCTGCAAGTGATCCTCTGACAAAACCTACTCACACCGTGATATAGAATCAACAGGGGCTACGTTTATCTTGCTTTCCCCGCTCTTATTTTAAAAAAAATCTCTTCTGCTCACTCAGAATTTATCAGTATCTGTTTAATTCTTTTGGGTATTGTTCTAATAAATTACCTGAAAGAATTGATGAAAGCCAACTAGTTCTAGTTAGGACACCACAGTTGAATTTATCTCAACTGAGCCAATTGGGCCATCAGTTTTAAGGGCAGTATAGGCTCTCATAGTAATAACTGATCTGTCCCCTTTTACTAGGACAAATACTTTTGTAATTGCATACAAACAAGGAAGAATTTCTGATTGCTCTTTAACAGAAAACAGGAAATTCTGTTGGTCATTATCCCATGATGATCATCTAAATATGCATCTGATGATACGTCCCAGAGAATTCTAGGACTGGAAGAAAGCTATTAGATCTTATGGTCTATTTCCCGACAGTCCTTTATGTCGATCTTGAAGAGTCTAAGGCCAGATCCTTATCATATTAAGTTGTATTTTCTCTACAAGAATTGATAGTGTTAACTTCCTCTCTTGGAAGCAGAAACATTCTCCTTATTCCGCTCTGAAAGCACTTGGGAGTGTCTGTAGTGTAATATGAAGGTTTGTTGTCCTCTGCCTGCGGAAAGGACATTGCTAACCTATCATTAATATCCTTCAAATGACAATTTCTTCCAAAACAAAAGTCATAGGAGAAACAAAATGAGGAACTGTCACAGATAAAATGGGACTTGAGACATGTATCACCCAAGTGCAATCTATGGGCTTGGTTTCAATCCTGATTTTGAGCAAAACAACTGTAAAAAGATATTTTTGAGGCGTGCCTGTGTAGCTCAGTGGGTTTAAGCCTCTGCCTTTGGCCCAGGTCATGATCCCAAGGTCCTGGGATGGAACCCCACATCAGCTCTTTGCTCAGCAGGAAGCCTGCTTCCTCCTCTCTCTGCCTGCCTCTCTGCCTACTTGTGATCTCTATCTAAAAAAAATAAATAAAATCTTCTAAAAAAAAGGTATTTTTGAGACAGCTGAAAAATTTGACCATGGACTGCATAGTAGATGATATTAAGAAATGATTGTTAGTTTTGTTAGATATGTTCATTGTATTGGGTTGTGTTAAAAAAATTCTTTTTTCCCCCAAGATTTCAAAAATTTATTCATGAGCGACAGAGGGAGAGAGAGAGAGAGGCAGAGGCAGAGGAAGAACTAGGCTCCCCAAGGAGCAGAGAACCTGATGTAGGACTCGATCCCAGGACCCTGGGATCACAACCCAAGCCAAAGGCAGGTGCTTAACCATCTGAGCCACCCAGGTGCCCCCCCAAATTCTTTTCTATTAGGGATGCAAACTGAAGTATTTATGGTTGAAATGATAATATATTTGGGATTTGCTCTAAAATATTCCAGGAAAAATAAGATGACATAAGATTGGATAAATGTTTATTATTAGAACTGTATTAAAACTCTCTATAGAGTACTTGCTTTAATTTTGTATATCTTTGAAAATTTCCAAAAATATAAAGGTTTTTTTAAAGAGAAAGAGAACATCCTTTATTTTCCCCACTATTAATTTGTTATTTTTATTATTGTAGAAGCAGAGAAGAAATGTTATCCAGCCCAGGTCTTGCCTTTATTATTTTTAATAAAGATAAAATCATTCAATAATTAATCACTAAATTAAATACAATGGTTGGTTATTTTTATTTTTTAGTGCTAATAAAATAAATAATATTTTAGGTGCTTTATACATATCTTATTTAATTAATAACTATAGAGCAGGTTATATTATTCTCCTTTTGCATTTGGGGAAACTGAGTTTCCAAGAGGTTATATAACTAGTACAAAGTTAATAGAACGGTCTGGAAATGGAGCCTGAGGTCTGGACACATATCTGTCTAATTGCAAAGCCCATATTCTTTGCACTATTGTCCTACTACCCATTTTGTCTGTAGTTTGGGGCCTTGCTGCCTCGAGACATCCAAGTCAACTGACTCTAATTATCAGTAGAACTCTTAAAACATAAACCAATATGTCACCGTGCTGCAAACCTCCCAAGGACTTCCCATCTCACAGAGAGTAAAACCCAAAATGTTTATACAACCCAAAGGGCCTTCATTAGTTGTCTCCCTCCTTGCCATCCATTCCACCTCATCACTTTTGACTCTACCCTTTGTTTACTCTGTCGCAACCACGATGGCATGTTCAGTGCTTTTCCTGAAAGGTACAGAGCATCCCGCTAGTCCCTTTACTTTGGGACCTTCACTCTGCCTGAAATCACCTTCCCCCAGATAGGACGTGGTTCACTTTCTTCTCCCTCCCTTCATTTCCTGCGGTCTTTGCTCAAATGTCTTCTTATCAGAGAATGCTTCCCTGACCATCTAATGGATGAGCACCGCCACTGAAGTTTTCTCTTTTCCTCTTATCCTTCATTCTCCTCACAGGGCATCACAACCTGATGTTCTGTACCTATTTGTTTGTTTCCCTTCAGTAGAATGCATATCAGTGAAGAAAAGGGATTTTGTCTGTTTATTCACTGCTCTATCTCTAGCACCTAGACCAGTGCCTGACATATAGTAGTTGCTTAATTATTTGTTGAATCACTAAATGACTCTTAGCCTCATCAGCTCAGTGATCTGGTCACATACAGGCTGGGCGACCAACTGGGATCACTGTCACTGATGGGATCACTGACAAAACCAGTGGCCCCTGTCATGTCCTGCATTCTGATGTGAACATTGTAGAAAGATTAGCATTGGCAGATCCATCATTTCCTAGCTACCTATGAGCAAATTTCTTAACTCTTTTTAGTTTTAGTTTCCTTATATGTAAAATGAGATAATAATTATTAGACAATTATATGATTATTAGATACTTATGTAGAATACTATACAATTTGTCTAGTTCAAATCTTCTTTTTATGATAAATCAGAAGTTCCTCCTTAAGCTCTAAAAACGTTCTCTGCTTTCATAATTCCAGACATCTGATCAGGCAGCCAAGAGCTCTGAAAGGCTTTTGGCTGGAAACTGAGGATTTATTAAAGCCAATGTGCTCTCCCTCTTGTTTGAGCATGTAGATGACATGGAATAACCCTTCTGATTTATTGAATTTGTTTTTCCAGCGTCATTTAGGCTGCCACATGATCACTTCCCAGTTTGATAAGAATCACTTCATAATGGGGATTAGATGGTACAGAAATGACAGTGGTCTCTGGTAGATCTATCACATTCTTTTTTTTTTTTTTTTTTTTTTAAACCAAGAACCTCCAGCATGCCAACTTTGCACAAAGACTTATTGTTGTTTTAATTTTCCAGGACTTAATAAATTAGCCATTGTTATGAGATAACCTGGCTGGTAAAAAAAAAATTTCTTTTAAATGAAGCGAAAGTAGGAATACATTGATAAAAAAAATTTTAATACCATGTAGCATTTTTTTAAAAGTTTGAGTGGAAAGTAGTAGAACCACAGGAATGTACATTAACAAAAACAATAAGCTAATTAAATAACACACAAATGTTGTATTGTCTGGGTACTAATGCTTGAAGGTCATGTCTTACTTAGTAATAGTGAAGGGAATCTACTAAGGAAGAATTATTTGACAGGAATCATTCCGTTCTATAAGTTATATGTAGGTTAAGATAATCAACCATTCTTTTTTTTTTTTTCCATATGGGTAGGACTATAAAGAAGAGAATCCTCTGCATTATACATTTCTAGCTTATTATTTGGTGTTGTTTAGCTCACAGGATCTTGGGAAGAAAAGAGAAGAAGCAAGAAGAGGAGAGGAGAGAACTGTGCTCTTGGGGCAGTAAGCTGGGGGTTAGTGTTCTAGTTAATTAGCTATGGGGAAGGAGACTGAGCTTTGGGCAGGCTGTTGGGGTTTAATACCTAACAGAGCAGGAAGCAATGGAGCACCGAGCCTATGGCACTTCCCCTGCCATCTCTATACAAACAGCAACAGTCCAAAAGCACAAAGGTAGGTCTGACACCTGGAGCTGAGTTTCCTGGTGACTGTCTCTGTCTTGACATTGGGCTGTGTTTACAGACTAAGCAACAGAGAGGAGCTAATGAAGCAAAGGAGGGAAGCACAAAATAATGACATAACATAAAGGTACTGTCTACTCAGCTTGTGGAGGGTTTAGGAGGGATGGAGAAGTTAGCTCTATTGCATTTGCTTCGGTTCATCTGTGGCCCAGGCTTGCTCCATTCCAGAGTCTACAGTTACCCAGTGTTGCTTCTTAATTACTGGAGGGCAGTCAGGGCTGTGAAAAGCATGTGATATAATTAACAAGCTTTCAGAGAAGCCTGTTGGGATTGATGATAATAGCTGGGTGCCAAGATCTCCTTGATATTGGGCATAAAGAAGGTGCTCAATAAATATATGAAGCAACTTAACGCTGACATAGGCTCAAGTCATGGACCCTGTTTCTTTACCAATATAACCCATGGTGTTAAAGGTCTATGTTGGTAAAGCTAAGAGATATTCAGGGCTGGTTTTCTCACTTGCGTGTTCCTGTTTCATGAGGGTATAATAATACAGATGGGTGGAAGTCATGAGGAAAAGCTAAGAACAAACTGTAAGACATGAGGCTAAAAAAAGGTCAGTGGGCCCACATCCTGTCTTAGAGACCCAAAAGACAGAGTCAGGTGTCAGCTCTGAGTGTGACTGTGCTGTGTTCCTTTAAGCTAGCTTCTCTAAGATGATATTTTAGGGCCTTATGCAAGTTAAATTTAAAAAGATTGGAAAAGCTATGAGATACGATCTATGTAAACAATATTGGATCCTTAGTGGAGTAAATGCAATGGGTCACTTTTGACAAAGGTAGTGCAGAGCCACTCTAAGAAGTGTAACTCCTGAGGCAACAAAGGACACCAGTTTATGAGACTTTTGCCACTAGAGGGTTGTGTGGATGAAGGGAATAACATGGAACCTCAGCCTTGTACTCCTCTCTGGTTCCTATCAGACAAGAGTGATTCAGTCTAGGTATCACAAACTCTGAAGTCGGTCACATAATGAAACAGTCTTGAGAGCAGAGACCAGTTAAAGCTGCTTCTGAAGATGCCTGATGTAATGTGAGAACAAGGCAGCTCTGAGTTCTGTCATCAGGTGGGCAGCACCGTTACTCTTTGCCATATTGCCAGAGCAAAGACTGAAGGAAGAGGCAGAGATCACAAACGGATTCTGTGGCCCGGAGATGCAGCTAGAACCCAGGAGGGATGCAAGCTGAGAGAGTTCATGTGTTGCTGCCAATTTCCCGGTGAGCGCTATGGCCAAATGAAGTACTGTTGTGGTCAGGGAAACACATTTTTACTAAATGGAGTGACCGAGAAGAGGTAGCAATGTCTAATTGTTGTAAATCAGAGTTAAAGCAGAATATTGGTTTCCACCTTATCTTTTGTGATTTGAACACTGAGGTCATTACTTCCTAATTTCCAGTTTTATGACTTTCTCCATTTCCTGCTAGCATCAGTCAGCTAAAGAATATTTGGCTGGTAGACAACAGGAAAATACCATGCATAGCAGTTGAAGATGTATGTGTGAGGGAAAAATATCATGGCCCTATAAAATTAACAAGAAGAATCCTGGCATATATCCAATAACGACTTCTCATTTTTAAACCATACTCATTTCAAGTAATTCTTGTGTTCTAAAAAGAACACCTGTTCATCTTTCTGTAGCTCTGTTGGAAGTCCAGGCATGAGAATGTAGAAAAAAATTTCCAAGCCAAATTACTATGTAACACCAATGGTAATATTTCACGGTGTGAGACATTTGTTGATGTATTTGCCTTTTAGGCTTCTTGGAAAATGATGCATATTGAGCCACATAGTAGACAAAGTGGTTGCCTTTTAGGACCATTGCTTGCTCACACCCTATCCCTACCTCATTCTACTGCTAAGAGTCACTAAGGGACCAAATGGGACTTCAAGTAGAAAGAACATTTGCACAGGGTAGATATCCCTCAAAGATCAAGGCTGAGATGAGGACTAGGGAAGGAATAGAGTCTGTGCTAGTAAGTTGGAGGCCACCACCATGTTCTGAACTCCTTGAACTTTTGGTATGCTCTGGGGAGAATGAACAGGGATGGGCTGGGTGAAGGAGAGCAGCAGGGACTGGGGGGAACAGGACTGAAGAGCAGCAGCCTGGAATTGTGAACAAGCCAGGCTGTGATTTCAGGCTGCCATCGAAGCCCACCAGCAGAGGAGTTCTCTACGTGGACACAAAAGGAAAGATGATACTTCTAAATGAGTGAGCGCTAGCTGGAAGGTGGAGGCGGGGGGTCAGGACCAGATTTTGATTAGAAAGTTATCGTATGTCAACTAAGGTCAGCCAGGTCAGGGAGAAGCAGGCAGAAAAGATTTTAATAGTAACAAGCATTAGGAACTTGATTTAAGAAACCTACATCTCTCTCAGAGGTCAGGATCTGGGCAAGAGGTCTGAGTAACAGATCTGCTTCTTTGCCACCAGTCTCCCCTCTCTCAAATCCACCTCATACTGCATTTAGATCCCAAACTTGGTATGCATTACTCCTCTGCTCAAAAAAGCTTTGAATGACTCCCTGTTGTTTAAAGACCAAGTTCCACCTCCCTGGGCAGGTATCGAAGAATTTCAACAATCTCGCCTTAACCTCATTATCACTCACCTTCCTAATCCCACCATTCCTGACAGAGTGGTACATTTTTGTTTTCGTTCAAATGTAATTTGCTTTCCTGCTGCCGGAGAACCCAGGATGAGACAGTAGGATCTTACCCTCATCTGTCCTGGTGTCCTGTTATGGAACATTGGTTAGTGGACCATGTTGTCAGCTACCATAGCCCTCTCTCTGTTCACATCCTATATGATGTCTCAGTAACATCTGACCATCTCCTTGAAACACTGTTCTCTCTTCTCTCATGTTCTCCTAATTATTCTCCAACTGCACTTGTTCCTCCTAAATTTTTGCTGTTCTAGGTGCAAGTTTCTACCCTCTAACAACGTCTCTCTAACTCTCCCACACGCTGGCCCGTGCTAATGACCATTTGGTTCTGTTTTTATGAGTTTGAGTTTGGCTTTTTTAGATTCTACAAATAAGTGTGATCATACAGTGTTTGTGTTTCTCTGACTTACTAAGCACAATGCCCTTAGGTAAATCCATGTCATCACAAATGGCAGGATGTTCTTCTTCCTCATGGCTGAATAATGTTCCAGTGTGTGTATATATGTTCAGCACATCTTTGTGTTCTATTGATGGACATTTAGGTTGTTTCCCTATCTTGACTATTGTGAATAATGCTGCAGTGAACAGGAGAGCACAGATATCTCTTTGATAGCTGTTTTAATTTCCTAGGAATTTCCCAACACCTTGCATGTTTCCTCTCCCTCATTTGAGCTTCTGCCATTGCCTATCTGGTCTGCTGGTCCCAGGAGGATGAGGCATACAGAGTATAGTCATTCCCTTAGCCCTACAGATAGAAGAGGAGATGTCTCGATTGAACCCCCGGCCAATCTGCAGATGTGAGCAAAAATAAATTATTGTTGGGGCATCTGGGTAGACCAGTTGGCTAAGCATCTGACTCTTGATCTCAGCTCAGGTTTGATCTCAGGGTTGTGAGTTCAAGCCCCATGTTGCTCTCCATGCTGGTTATAGAGCCTACTTAAAAAATAAAATAAAATTATTGTTGCTTTATGCCAGTGAATGGTAGTAATGGTTATGTAGCAGTAGCAAATCAACATATCATTTATTTGCCTATGATTTCCAAATATAAATATTCAGCCTTTCCCCTCTCTTCTGTGCTCTGTGCTTGTGTAACCAACTGACTACTTGGCATCTCTACTTGATGTTTAATAGGTATCTCAAACCAAAAGAAATCCAAGATGGGACTCTATAGCCATCCCTAAACTTGCCTTTTCCTATCTCAGACTATACCATCACCCTTCTATGACTAGGAGTAATTTTTTTTTTACTAGGAGTAATTTTTTTTAAAAGATTTTATTTATTTATTTGACAGAGAGAGATCACAAGTAGGCAGAGAGGCAGGCAGAGAGAGAAAGGGGGAAGCAGGCTCTCCGCAGAGCAGAGAGCCCGATGCGGGGCTTGATCCCAGGACCCCGGGATCATGACCCGAGCCGAAGGCAGAGGCTTTAACCCACTGAGCCACCCAGGCACCCCTAGGAGTAATTTTTGATTCTCCGTTCTTTTGCTTTCCACATCGAACCCATTGTCAAGCTCTGCACGATTTCCTACAGAGTTTTGCATGTAAATACGGCCAGTTTTCTTATCTTCATCAATATACCATCTCTTGTCTAGAGAAGTTCAGTAAACTTTTGGCTGGTCTTTCTGCCTTCACTTTTCTCCTTTCTTCTACCCATTCCTCACATCATCATCCAGAGTGGTATTTTAAAAGAGTAAATCAGACCCTTCCACTCCCCTCTAATTTCTGTTCATCAATACTTAGAATAAAACCCAAACTTCTGAAGTTTCTCGTGTTTTGGCCCCTGCCTCCTTCTTCAGATCTCACTTTATACCACTCTCTGGTCTCACAGCTTTTCTTTTTTGCACTCCAAACTGTCCACGTATTCTGACATAGGGGACATGGTATTGACTGTTTCCTTTAATAAGAATGCTCTCGGGGGGCCTGGGCTGCTCAGCCAGTTAAGTGTCTGCCTTTGGCTCAGGTCATGATCCCAGGGTCCTGGGATTGAGCCCCATGTCAGGCTCCCTGCTCAGAGGGGAGCCTTCTTCTCCCTCTCTGATCTCAAATAAATAAATAAAATCTAAAAAAATCTAAAAAAAGAAGAATGTTCTTGCCCATCTATTTATATGGCTGCTGCCTCCTCACTATATAGTTCTATCAGCTTAAACATTACCTCCTCAGAGAGGCCTTCCCTGACCACTTTGTTTTAGGGGGCCCCTCACCCTTACCACCCTGTCTGCTGGGTGGAATACACACTGTGCTCTGTTGCCTTAACCTCCACAGTAGAGGCTCTGCTGCCCAGCTGCTGTAAGTGCTGTTGGCAGACAGTCTTCAGCTGTCAGCCCTTTTAGGGATTGCTTCAGTGGCAGAGAACAAGACCAACGCCCCTTCTCAGGGTGGCCCACACCCTGTGGGGGTATAATGGTCAGGACAACTGTGAAGGGTCATTCCGCTTCAGCGTTCCCTAAAGGATGGGTTGAGGCTGTGGTTTGGCCTGCGTTGCCACCAACTTCTCTCTCTGTCCACTTCTAGTTCCTTCTCCTCTTTCCCACAGGTGCTGATTTTAAGGACACTCCTTTCTTCACTGGGTTTAAAATGATTTGTAGGGGTGCTGGCATGGCTCAGTTGTTGGGCACCTGCCTTTGACTCAGGTCGTGGTCCCAGGGTCTCAGGACTGAGTCCCACATTGGGCTCTCTGCTCAGCAGGAAGCCTGCTTCTTCCTCTCCCATTCCCCCTGCTTGTGTTCCCTCTCTGGCTGTGTCTCTCTCTGTCAAATAAATAAATAAAGTCTTAAGAAAAAATAAAATGATTTGTAATTATTTTCCCAAATCATTGGTAGGTTGATTGATTCTCCTATTAGAATGTAAGTTACAAGCTCCTAGAGACCTGACTTCTTCACTGTTGTATCCCCAGTGTCTTGAAGCCTGGAACATAATCATCGTCATAATAGCAAACATCTAGTATTTACTATATGCCAGGTGCGTATATAATATAATATTATTTCCCCAATTGACCTCTCTTTGCTGGTGTTTGAATTGTACTAGTCTTTCCCCTCTTCCATCCCGCAAATATTGGAAGGAGGGATGTGCCTTCTCTATTGAAGGAAATACATACTGAATCTGTAGCCCCGTGAAGAAATGATTTCTCTTACAAAGTACAATAATTATTTCTGCCATGTTATCAAGGTCAGTGTTTTTGACTCCCGGTAACAGTAGCCAGATTGTACCAGTTGAAGATCCTCAGGGACACTTAATGATGGGAGAAAATGTTTTCCTTTGCCTTAAGAATAATTCTTTTGTTTTTCTGCTGATTTTTCTTCCTTACTTTGTAAAGGAAGAAAAAGGCAAAGAAGAGTTTTAGGCGGTAAGCGAGGAGTAAGATATCTTCTAAGCAGAATCATAGGGACATCTGGATGGCTCAGATGGTTAACTGTGTGCCTTCGGCTCAGGTCATGATCCCAGGGTCCTGGGATGGAACCCCACATCGAGTTCCCTGCTCAGTAGGAAGTCTGCTTTCCCTTTTGCCTCTGCCTCTCTCCTCTGCTCATGCACTCTCTCTCTCTCAAATGAATAAATAAAATCTTTTTAAAAATTAAAATTAAAAAATTAAAAAAATTAATTAAAAATTTAAAAATTAAAAAATTAATTTAATTAAAATTTAATTAAAAATTTAAAAAAATAGGTGAGAATGAAATTTGCAGGGGAGATTCAAACAGGAGTGATCTGGGGGAATCAATTGGGCCTGGAAAAAAAACACAAGAGCATTTGGGTTTTTGGACCTTGGAAGGAGTGAAGACTTCTCCAGTAACAGTTGTATGTCATCATGGATGTTGGATTTCCAAACCTTAAGGTTTTGCAGAATTTCCAGGTCACAAATAACGGGCTCAGTACTCTGGAATAGCAATGCTTTATGCTGAGAATCTTCAAACTTCTGAAATCTGTCACTGCCTAAGGATTTTCAAAGCCTGAGGTTAATTTTAACAAATCCCAGACTGACCTCCTATAGAAGCAGTTTGTGGTTCATTATTTAAAAAAAAAAAAAAAAAAAAAAAAGGCAGGGAGAGAATCTGTAGGCCTTGGTCTAGTAAATGTACAAAGCACATAAGGATGGCCCTGGAGTTTTGACATGAGTGGAGGGACTTGAATTCTTTTACAACTGGAATGTACTGGAACTTTCCAACAGCTTGAAAGAATGCCTAGAATTTCTTTTTCTATTACGGTGACTGTTATTTCTCACAGAAGCAAGTGAATCTTCCCGGGCTGCCCTGGAAGTAGATGAGTCCCCAGCAGGCTTTTGGGGAGCAAAGCTGGCCAGTGCACCATGGCTTGGGCCCTTGGGGATCCCTGTGTTTCTCATGCATAGGTGTTAGAGCTGTTGTAAATGTTTAAAGCCAGCGGGAAAATTAAGGAGATGGCCCAGAGCAGGACCTTGTCAGCTCCATAATGGGCGGTGGGCAGAAGAATTCTTCTACTTTCCTCCAGCCGCTTAGTGTAACTCAGAAAAAAAAAAAAAAAATGCCTGCTTTGTGGTCATTATCCAATTATAATAGCTTTTCACTTGGAAGAATTTAGTCATTTTTTGCTTTCAGTTCATCTGGGGGAAAGCAACATTCAATACAATCAGGATGGGGGGTGGTCTCTGGCATTGAATTTTCCCTCAGTGATGGAGAAAGAGTATTTCTCGTAAATCAGGGTGGTGAGTGCTTGATAAATAAGCCCGAGAATGTGTATAGAGATGAAGGATTATTATACCTCGCTTCTGGGGGTGTCCCCCACTAGAATGTGAGCTCTATGAGAGGAAGGAATTTGTTTTGTTCACTGCTATCTCCCCAGGTCCCAAAACGGTGTGCACTGCATAGAAAGGTCATGAGAAATACCAGAATTATTTATTTATTTATTTGTTTGTTTGTTTTTAAAGATTTTTGTTTATTTCTTTGAGAGAGAGAAAATGAGAGAGAGAGAGAGAGCTTGACGGGCGGAGGATCAGAGGGAGAAGCAGACTCCTTGCTGAGCAGGGAGCCCAATGCAGGATTTGATCCTGGGACCCTGAGATCATGAACCGAGCTGGAGGCAGTTGCTTAACAAACTGAGCCACCCAGGCGCCCCAAGAAATACATAAATTTAATTATTAAATCAATAAATGAAGATCTAGAGTCCAACAAATGATGCTGGGAGAGAAACTGAGAACTTTAAAAACTGTTATGCTGTTGAAGGGGCATGGGATTTGGAATAAGACATCTGTTTTGAATACTTGTCTCCGCTAGTTACTGACTAGTTACTGGCCCTGGGCAAGTTACTTTACTCTTCTTAAGGTCATATTCCGCATCTGTAAAATGAAATAATAACACCGACTTCAAAATGTTGTTCTGAGGATTAATTGAGATGAAGATTGTGATGGTATAGGGCACTCTGAAAATGTTGGTTCTACCCTATCCTTCCGTAAATCATATTGCTCCAGGAAGGAATTTATATAACAAACTGCCTACTCAATGGGTGAATAACACAGGCATGTTTCTACTTATTGTTATAAAAACAGATTATAAGGAACTCTTCATGTTGTAGGGTATTTACTTTTTCTTTCTTTCTTTTTTTTTTTTTTACACATGAACTATTTTATTTTCTGTTTAAAAAAGGAAAACACATTTCAGAAAGATATTTAATTGGAACCCTGAAAAATCAGCTATGGACGATAGGAGGCTTTAACCATCACTTCTCAAATAGCTTTTACCTAATCCTACTAGATGACATTTGGGGGCAAGTGAAAGCTCGGGGCAGTGTTTTCTAAACTTAGTTCTTTATCTTGAGACATTGGTGAAACCTGTGCAATTTTGGAGGTTGCTTATTAAGTGTTCTTGTAGATACTACATTAAAAAATGTATTCATTGTGTTTTTGCTTCAAACTGCTTAGTATAACATTTATCAAAGGCAGAGCACATGCTGATAAAAATATCCAGTTGTGCATTCTCAAATGTTATAAAAATCTCTCTAGGTTGCTGAAGGTCACTGCTGGGCAAGTCTCCATGCATAAGAGGTCAGAGTGCTACGTAATGTGAGTGTTTTTGAGGTTAAGGAACTCTGTGTGCTGTGATGCAAGTTGTGTATATTTCCTTGATTTTTTTTCTCTCCATACCTATTAAGGAAAGGATAATCTTGGCTTTTATTTCCTGTTTACAGGAATGGGAATGAAAAATGTGAAGTCTTTGTGGTTTATTATTTTTATTTGTGGCTTGATTCCTCATTTCTGAGAGAGGGTAAGTTAGGCGGTCCCCCATGTTTTCCTTTCCCAATGTCACTGCTTATTTACCTTTCTCCTTACTTCTTAAATCTCTGCCTGGGGTACATTTGAGTGTGTCAACAGGACTGGCACTGCCTAAATGGAAATTAGGAAGCTGCCTAAGCAGCCTGATTTATGAGGCATTGAAAGGCACATGTGACCAAAAATAACTCTTCCACCCGCCTGCCATCAGTGCCTGAAATTCCCATGATAAGAATCTCCCATTAAAAATTTTCTGCAGACACGCATGGTTTATTTGGGTCAATAAAGCATTGTGTTCGAGAGAAAGAGGGAAGTGGGAAAATGAGAAAGTATCTCATTAGAATGATGCTATCTTCTGAATCTCTCAGTCTCTTGGTCAAGGGTAGCATCTTGAAATCAGTATACTGTTTAAGGCTGGAGGGAAATTGGGAATTAGAATCTTGTGTAGGATCTTCTTGTATACTCTGAGCAGTATGAAGCCGTGGGTCCTGGGGAGGAAATTCCCCAAAGCAGATTGAGGAGCTAAGGTAGCAAAGACACGTTTTGATGTTTCACAGTTCTGTTTAAGACCAGGTTAGGTAGTAGGGCACATAATAGCTGGAGGGATCTCCTTTCAGTTCCCCCTTTCTACCATCTTAGTTCTTGGGTAACCATAATAAGACGAACGATTCCCTTATTCATAAAATAACATTGTGATGAAGGCCAAGTAGATTTATGACCAGAGGGAGTGACATTTGTAGAACTAGAACCAATGATTAATTCTATGACTTTGTTGAGACTATTCTGTAAAAGTGTTGAGAGCAGTGTTTCTGGTACTTATTAAATTGTCCATCCCTTGTCCCCAACCAGACCTTCTGAAACAGATGTTCTGAGGTAGGGGCCTGGGACTCTACTTTCTAACAAACATGTCTGCTGCTTTTTATGAACATTATTTGAGAATCACCAGTTGAGAGGCATTAGTAGATCATAGAGGTTGACAATTAAAGTTCACATGCTAGCTTTGCCGCTTATTTCATGACCTCGGACAAGCTGTTTAATCCTCTAGTTCTCAGTGTCCCCATAATGATAACAGTGGCTCTGCAAGGTTATTAAGTGAGGTCTGAGGAGATAAGTGAAGTTTAGCACAACACCTGACACCTAATAAGGGCAAAAGTGGTAGTCATTATTATGAGTATGTGTATTGAAAAAGACCCCTAGGCAGTGCTTACTGACATTAAATATTTTGTGGACTATTTACTTTGTAAAAGATAAACTTAAAATTCTGTTTCAATGTGTGATAAAAGTAGTTGGTTTCCTAATTTCCTAACTGTAATGACCTAAGGTTTCTCTGTTGCTTTATCATCTTTTGCTTTTCTGTCTCCTCAAACATAACGAACCGCAAGAGACTTGGATGGAAAAATTTTGTAATAAATATTCAGAACTATCTTGCATAAATCATGGTCTCTAGCAATGGAAGAATTGGCTAACATAGTATGTTCTACTTTGAAATATTCTGCATATTATTACTAGAACAGACTCCCTGGTTCCTGTCCCAGGTGTTGCTTCCCTTTATTCTTACATATTTTAAAATATATTTTTAAGAAGATCTTATTTTTAAGTAATCTCTACACCCAGTTTAGGACTTGAACCCACAACCCCAAGATCAAGTGTCCTACGCTTCACCAGCTAAGCCAGTCACATGCCCCTATTCTCTCAGATCTTTATCTCTCGTGTCCCACCCTTTGCTCTCTCCTTAGTTGACAAGAGTGCCTACATTCTCTATTTTTTTCTGTTTCCTCATCTCTCTTTGGTGTAGATTCTTCTCATTCATCTTTTTTTTTTTTTTGGTATAGAAAAATATACTTTTATTTATTATAAGATAATACAGTTTTCCTTGATTTTTTTTTGTTTTGACTATAGAAATGCCCTTTAATTAGTTTTTTTTTCCAATTTATTCATTCATCTTTTAAGGAGAATTTCTCCACACAGCAAAAGTCAGAGCTGAGAGAATTGGCTTGGAATGCTATTGAATTTCACAGCAGCTTGCTCAGCATTGGTATTGATAAGTGCACAAGCAGGCCCTATGCCTAAATAGATCTCAGAATGCCAGACCAAGAGGAGGACAGCAAAGGTAAAAACAGGGACTCTTACTAGTTCATCTTGGTATAAACTATAGGAAGCAGTATGTCCTCATGGCAATGTAACAATGAGAAAGTCAGAAGAAAATTACGTAATCGCGGAATAGATTAGTGGGATACATTACAAGCTGGAGTATGGAGAAGGAGAGCTGGGAAAGATGCTGACTTGCAGTGTTCTTGCTTCTACTACAATCTCAAAGAAACAGTTAATGAGGAAAATGGTGCAGCTGGTATCATCTCCCACAAATTCCTTTCTAAAGGCCAGAATCCCTTTTTAGTGGTGGAAATACGAACTCTGGACAGTAGAATTCTTGGGTTCAAATCCAGGCTCCACAATTACAAGCTGAGTGTCCATGGACAATTTAGTTAGTCTCCCCATGCCTCAGTTTCCTTATTTGGGAAAAAGAAATCACAATAGCACACATTTCGGAGGTGCTTAGGAGGATCAAGTGAGAATGACACATAGAAAGCACTTAGAAAAATACCTACCTTGAAGTAAACTCTCAATGATCAATTGCTATTGGTGTTATAATCCATGATATTTTTTATTTGCTAAGCTTGAAATTCTTGGTGGTATCCTGACAGGGAAAAAGGTGTCTGTGGAATTTCTGGGCAGACCAGTTTGCTCATACTGTAAGAATTTGCCTGGTGGTTGTTTTTCTGTCTTAGAAGCAAGGTTCCCTGCCTGGCTGCTGTTTACCCCTTTATTCAGTTAAGTGCACTATGATTTGATCATTTCTAGTAAATCTTGGGATATTTTTGGATTTATAAGTTAATTCATTGCTAATCTATTAATGTGACTATATATTTAAAAAAACCAGAGATGTATTCAGCATGTATGCAAACCTTCCCTTAACAGAACATGCATCTCAGTTCTGGAAATACCTATTTGGTCCAGTGCATCTTTCTTTCTCATGACATTCTACTTTTTTTGTTATTTAGCATATGTGAATTGACTAATACTAAATCTGGGAATTTATCATTTAAAATATTGTAGGTCTCAAACATAGCCAGTAATGCTCAAAAAAGTAGAGAAATGTTTAAATCTCTGTGGCAAAGTGTAGGAAAGCAAAGGGCATCATTTTTCAAGAAGTATTCTCAGACAAATCATTCTCTGAGAGACTTAAAATAACATCAGTCATGCAAGGCACGCCCCTTTACTTCTATCCCATTTTTATCGTATCAATCTCCCTTGCAAAATTGAGGAGGTTGTTCATAAATATTTTCCTTCCAAACTGTGGGAAGTAAGTCATGAGTAACTTTGGCTCTTTGGTATTAGGTTAGGGAACTGCTTATCATTGAAACAATGAACACAAAAGCAATTCAGTCCTGGGGCCTCTGACAAAACTCCTCAATACCCAGGCAGTGCTCATGCTCCTTGTTCTCAGGCATCCCAGGGGAGTGGCCACAGGACAGCCCCCACAGGAATTTTCAAGAACCCCTTTCCCACCCTTCAGAGTTGATAAGTCTCTGATCCTTTAGAAAAGGATTTGTTCTGCAAGAACCCAGAGTATCCCAAAGAACTATGTTTACCCATAATGAGCCTTGCTCTCTGTTTAGTATAGCCAGAAGGACACTGCTTTTTGGACTTGTGGTCACATCCCTACAGATTTGACCCATTTGGTGGACACTATTAAAAGATTATCCTATTATTGAGAATTTCCATTACATCACATACTAAATATTAGTAGAATTCCTCTTTGGGGAAAGTGATGTAATAAGAGGGCGTAGACTTAGTTGACCTTAAGCAAATTATACGGATAGGTATGTGGACATTATGCAACTGATCTGCTGACTAATAAAGCCCACTGGTACTGGGAAAAATGCTCTGGGGGCAGAGACTTTCTTAGTAGCTCTTGAAGGAGGTGAAGCCATAGATGGAAATTTTCTTTGACTCTGTTGCCTTGGTACTGTGATGGTTATTTTGAAAGACGCCAAGGAAGAGAAAGTGTGGCAGAAAAATGAAATAATGGAATGGGAATCAGACCTTGAGGTGGCTTGCTCACACTTCAGTGGGTAGGCACCCAGGGCTTCTTTTCTTTTTCTACTTTGGAAGCCAAATGACGCTCATAAGGAATTAAAACTGCAGTTGAAGGGTTGCAGGTGATTTAAGAATAAGATATTAAGAAACAGTTATAACAATTTTTTTTTAATGATGCCAGAGAAGGTGTTGAAAGAGCACCTAAGGAAAAAGATTCCAGTTAAAAAGGAATGGGAAGACATATAAGGACCCAATAATTTGGCAAACTTGTTAAAATTAAACTTTTAGTTATAACTTTGCTTGAGCAGACTTTACAAATTAATTAAATTTTAATTGTTAAAAAAACAAATTACAGGGGCGCCTGGGTGGCTCAGTGGGTTAAGCCGCTGCCTTCGGCTCAGGTCATGATCTCAGGGTCCTGGGATCGAGTCCTGCATCGGGCTCTCTGCTCAGCAGGGAGCCTGCTTCCCTCTCTCTCTCTGCCTGCCTCTCCATCTACTTGTGATTTCTCTCTGTCAAATAAATACATAAAATCTTTAAAAACAAAACAAAACAAAACAAATTACATTTGTAGTATATGAACAATGAAAAATCAAAAATGAAAATCTCCCTCCCTCTTTCCCTTCTAGGGGTAACTACTACTATGATTTGTCTGTCTTTCAGGGCTTACAGATCACTGTTTATATTATTAGTGCATTTTGGATAGGTGTTATTACTATATGTATTGTTCTGCAATTTTTTAAACTTAATATATTCTGTACATTTTTCTATTCTTAAAAATTAGTGTATTCTTTTTAATGGGCAGTCGTTATTTTAAATAAATTGAAATGGGAAACAAGGCTCCTTGGCAATTCTGCAACTTAAGAAAATCCTATATTTGATGTATTTAAAATACTTTTCTTGATGTGATATACTTATCAACATGTTTGATAAGCTGCTTATAAATGATCCTGCTAGATGGCATTCTACCTACCAGTATGAGATAGGAAAAGATAAGGTATGCTACAGGTTATAAAAGCAGATTTCACAAGACTATGTATAGTATAATTCCAGTTCGGTAGAAGGTTTGTACATGCACGGAAAGCAGTCTAGCAGCCTAGGCACTACAATGCTAACAGCTGTCATCACAGGATGGTTTTTTTCCCTGATACAGTTTTCTGCATTTCCTTTTCTTCCTTCCTTCTTCCGTCTGTTCATTCATTCATTCATTCTTTCTTTCTTTTTCTTTCAAGATTGGGTGGGCAGAGGGAGAGGGAGAGAATCTCAAGCAGAGTCCCAACTATGTGGGGCTTGATCTCACCACCCTGAGATCATGACCTGGCCGAAACCAAGAGCCAGATGTCTAAACAACTGTGTACCCAGGTGCCTGGTTTTCTCTATTTTCAATGATGAACTTCCCATTGCTTTTTAAAAAGTAAATGTAGTATTAAAATGCACTGCATCTGATAAAAGTTAATGTCCAAAATCTACAGAAACTAATCCCGTCTGAATTAGCTTTCACTCTATTGCCACACCCCAGAGTAAAAGAGCAGAAATACCAGGCCCTTCATTGATTTTATTAATTTGAGGATTTAGGTGTGAGTTCCCTCATTAAGACAAAGTAATCTTTAGCAGAGTTGATCAGGAAATGAGACAAAAATCAGGAAAACATATTCCTTTATTACATATATGAAATATAAAAAAATTAACAGAGCAATATATATATATATATATATATATATTTGCAAGTCCACAGGACCTCAGGAAAAAAAAATATGTTCTGTATGTGAAGTTAATCTTATGGCACTGTGGCTTAGTTTTGTATATTCAAGTACAGAAGAAACTGTATGTATTGTGGTTGTGCACAGGTACAGAAGATGGCTAATAAGGAAAACTGTTATTTGGTGAACTATGACATACATTGTGTCAAAAAAATGAGTAAATACAATGGCCATATACTGTTAATAAAGATAAGGAGGAAGCTGTTTCAACATTCAGGTTTAAATACTAAACACAAAAATAAACACAAATTCTGTGTCTACAATAATTTTTGCCGTGTATACACGTGCATTGCAAATAAATGAGTTTTAAAAATTTAAAGTCCATTTCCTCTTCACACAAGCATATTGCTACACTTAAGATTTCTTCTTCCTCTTATTTTAAAGTCTCATCTTGTTTTTTAAAAAATTTTTCATCACGGCTGGTATCTGGGGAGTCTAACCTATAGCTGAGACTTCATATGCAAACATGTTCTCCTTTTAGGTTTTTTCCAAGTGTTCAGAGCTATAACATACAACTTCCTTTTGTCCACACATAGTGGCAGTGTTTCTGTTTCAGTAGGTTTTCTTACTCACCCTCTATTTTTCTTTCTGTCCAACATGATCTTCAAACTTTTCCAACACAAGTGGTAGGTAGTAAAGTGCTTTATACAAGGAAATACTATATACATGTGGGGAGGTTCCATTTAACACTCCGCAGACCAAAGTTCACACACATCACACAAAAGGCTCTTTTTTAAGAAAAACCTTTTTTTTGATAGTAGGGTTGGGGAGTCCTTAAAACATCCTTGATTACTTTAAGTAGCACAAATATAAGTAACATATCTGAAGCTGGAAGGAGTCCTTGTTAGATGTACTGCTTTTAATGGATTACTGCTAAATATCATACTGCTATTAAAAATACCCTTAATAGTTACGAATTACAGAATCAGTCCCATTAAAGGCAGATATCAGTGGAGGATTTTTCATTTGTCTTTATGATGCAAACTGTATTTAAATCTGGCCCCCCAAGAGACAGGTTAGACTAGGCCCATGCATTGGAATATTTCTATATATTTTGGCACTTTAAAAATTCCAGTTTTGTTTTTGAGGTCTCCTTTCCATTAAGTTTGTGTTTCCTACATAGAGAAGTGCCATTATGTGCGCTATACCAGCTCTATACCTTTGTTGCTACTTGCACTCTCTTTTTAAAATATCCATGACTTTTCTTCCAAGGGATGGCTTCCAGTGCTGGACAAAACTTTTCATATTCACGACTAGTTTGCCTGTTCTTACATCTTCATGTCCTGCCACAAGGTACTCCAAACCTAAAAGAGAACAAAGTTAGGGGCCATATAATATCATAATTTATGGAAGGGGAGAGATGTGACTTCGGTGGCTTTATATGCGCTGAAATAGGATCACAGGGAGTGACAGCTGGCTCTTGATAAACTTTTACAGTGTGATAAGTGGCTTACATGTATTATTTCATTTATTTATTTATTAAAAAGATTTATTTATTTATTTGACAGATCACAAGTAGGCAGAGAGGCAGGCAGAGAGAGAGGAAGGGAAGCAGGCTCCCTGACAAGCACAGAGCCCAATGCGGGGCTCTATCCCAGGACCCTGGGATCATGACCTGAGCCGGAGGCAGAGGCTTTAACCCACTGAGCCATCCAGGCACCCCTGTATTATTTCATTTAATCTTGAAAATAACCCTATGAAGTAGGTATTACTGTTTTCTTGTTTCACAAATAGGGAAACTAAGGCTCGGCAAGATTCAAAACTTATTCAGTGTCTACAAGTGAATAGCAGCACTCTGACATAAGCTCAGGTCTGTCGAGCTGTAGAATTTTTACTCTCTACTGTTACCACTCTCTATGGTAAAGAAGTGAGGATTCTATGGTACTTAGCATACTGCTATAAAGTGGTATTTCTTGGAAACTCACCATGTGTAGAAGTGCATATTTTTTTTTTAAAGATTTTATTTATTTATTTGACAGAGAGAAATTACAAGTAGATGGAGAGGCAGGCAGAGAGAGAGAGAGAGAGAGGGAAGCAGGCTCCCTGCTGAGCAGAGAGCCCGATGCGGGACTCGATCCCAGGACCCTGAGATCATGACCTGAGCCGAAGGCAGCGGCTTAACCCACTGAGCCACCCAGGCACCCCTAGAAGTGCATATTAAGGAGGATTTTATAAAAGTGAAACAACCATTTGGGAAAACATATTGGAAGAAAGTTATAAATAATGCAAAGTAACACATACATCCTATAGAAAGTCAGTGAGTTTTTGGAATACAGGATGTTTGTTTGTCATATTAAAAAAAAATGAAACTTCACCAGATCTTTATAATTCAAAATTCATTTTAAGGCTTCAAATAAAAATTTTTGGCTAATGTACAGAATAATCAAAGGACAGTCTCATTACTTATTAATCTCCTTCAGTTGGTGTTTGTTATAATATCAATATTGGTATTTTGAAACAATTTTCTTCAATATTATAGGATAAGCAAATAAGTAATTATGTTTATAAAAGAAAACTTTCCAAGATAAAGAGACATATACTTTAAAACTTAAGAGAAAATAATAGATGTTAAAATTAAACTGAAAGTATTAATTTAAACTCATGGCTTTATATGTATATATATAAATTAATATATATTAATAAAATAAAAATAAAACATAACATATATATGTATATATATATGTTGTTGTTGTTGTTCATCCACTGAAACGACCTGGAAAAAAGGCATCCCAATACCAATAAACACCTATAATAGACATGTTGCGGTCTCTAATTAAACAGAGCTCACTAAAAACAAAACAAAACAGAACAAGGCTTCTTGCAGAAATGCTACTACAGGTCCAGGACAGGAAGATACAAGGTAGCATGGGGCATCTTACTGTGCTAAAAATCGAGGAAGCTCTCAAAGATTAATGGGGATCATTGTAAAAGGGCAAGGGAGCTAGCAAGAAAGGTTACAACTTGCTAAAGCTGTGATAATTTGAGCATCCAGGAACATAATGATTGTATCTATCGAAACATACCGAATCAACAAAAATCCGTAATCCCAAAATGATACTCGAAAAAGCTTAATTCGGAGAAAAACTAGTTTGTTATCTTTTGAAACAACTGTTAAAATCATCCCTTACTTTGAAAGGTAAGCATTTTGGGAATTATAAGGGAAGAATTTAGTTTTTATCTTGCCTTTACAATAGAAAACATATTGAACGGTAACCTATAGCCCAGCTTGAAAAAGAAAGTCCCCTTACAGAATAATGTCAGCTAGTAAATGAGGAGAATCAGGAAAACATTGTTTCTCAAGCTCTAATGAAATTACTGATTTAGGAAGGATTACCTGTTGGTGGTAACATCATTACATCAATGGCCACTGGGAAACCGGATGTTTGTATCATGACCAAGTAACACCACACACGTTATTTTTTAGTCTCAAAAGGAAAAAACGAAACTGCCCAATGGAGGGATCAGACTGTCATCACTCTAACCCCAGGGTCAAGTTTAGCAACGCTGAAGGTGGATTATCCAGGTCCTATGCATCTTCTGATATGATTTAACATGAAGTACCTACCCAGCATTATCTCTAATGGATTCTAGTCAAAATGTTTATCTTGAATCTGTCAAGATTTTCCTTAGAGATTACAAGAAACATAGGAAGTAGAGGGACAAGCTAAAGGACACCACGAGGGGGCACCTGGGTGGCTCAGTGGGTTAAGCCTCTGCCTTTGGCCCAGGTCATGATCTCAGGTTCCTGGGATCCAGCCCCGCACTGGGCTCTCTGCTCAGCAGGGAGCCTGCTTCCCCCTCTCTCTCTGCTTGCCTGTCTGCCTGCTTGCGAACTCTGTCTCTCTCTCTCTCTCTCTCTGTGTCAAATAAATAAATAAAATCTTAAAAAAAAAAAAAAGATAAATGACACCACGAGAAACTAACCAGATAAATATAGAAGGTAAAATAATCTACAGAACACTTGGCCTGGATTCTTCAACACTAACATTTCTTCAACAATAATTAAGAAAGGAACTGTGCTTGAATAAAAGAGACTTAAAAGACTTAAAAACCAGATATAATGTGTGATCCTGGATTGAACACTGACGAGGATAAACCAGTTCTAAAGGACATTTGGGACCAGCTAGGAAATTGGAATATGGTCTGAGTATTAGGATATATGAAAATAAACTATAATTGAAGGCAATGATCACTAACTAAATAAAGTAGGCTGCAGAATGGAGCATACTATCATTTTATTTTGGTTAAAAAGTACAATATATACATACACAGAGAAAGGCCTTGAAGGATTTGCACTAAGCTATTAACAGAGAGAAGCCCTGGAGGTAAGAAATGTGAAGTTTTAAATTTTCCTCTAAATTTTTATAATGTATATGTGTATAGCTTCTATAGTGAGAGGGTTTTTAAGAGATTATTAAAAGAAATAGCTATAATGGTGTTTTCAAAAAAAAAAAAAAAGAATAAAAGGGAAAATAATGGTAGAGATTTTAATTAACACCGGAGAGCACAAATGTAAGATGGACCATAAGGTATTTAAATTATTTGAAGAGTAACCTTCACATCTGCATGAAAAAGAATCCCAATGTTTAATTAATAGACTAATTAAATATAAGGATCTTGATATTGTTTGTAGCATACAAAGTAATAAAATCCTCATATAAAAATACAACAAATAATTTTTAGGAAACTTCATTGTTAAGTTTAGTATTTTAAATGAATTTACTTTGAAACTATAAAAAGAACACATCCTATAGGAGTTTGCCACTAATTTAAAGTGTGAATATATATTGAACTATAGAAATGATACTGTGTGAATCCACTAATTAGGGAGCAGCATGATGCCAAAAATTAGCTTGGGAAACAATGTTATCTGTTGTATCACTTACTAGCATTTACTTTTTACTTTCCTATTTTTTTGCTTTCGACATCTACTTTACTACCTGTTTAAGGGCACAAAGTTTGTTTCCATAGAAAAGGGAAATGTAATAGTTTAGTGCTAGTCTTGATATTCTAAATTGATTGACGAATGAGTAAATGTATGTAGGAATGTAGGAATGAATGAATTTCCAGGGTTGCCAATTAGATTGTTCCTGTTCAAAAAGTAGCAGAGGAAGCTAGTTGGCATGTAAGGTTTCCGAATTTTCTTATCAGCTTTCTTTGGCTTTAGCTATTGAACTTGTAAAAATGGGAAAACAAAGTGAAATGAAAGAGTGTCTGGTTTTGCTTTAGCAGGTTCCCGTCTTTTCTTCAAAGTGAGTAAACATGTTTTTAAGGATTCTTTGAATAATTGCACTTATGTTTTCAATTGTGATGAACTCAGTTGATTCTTTGACTCTAGCAGAAATATAGTTCACATCCTGGAGGGTGGCTCAGATGCCCAAAGCTTTTTCTTTTTTTTTTTTTCACTGTCTTACTAAAAACTGGGCAGATTATTTTTTCTTTTTTCAAGATAGTAGAAAGTGCTTCTAAGCACTAAGCACCTAAGAAGAGCCTCTACACACAGATTATTGGGAAGTAGAACTTAAATTAAGGAATCTTCATTTCTTATGTTCAAAATCTAAGATTCTGATTACTTCATTTGTTCTTCAGAAACATATTTATTATTTAAAACATGGTTTCCTTTTCCTTATTAAAATTCAAATGAATTTTAAAAATATTAAAATGGATATAAGATATGGATATAAATGGATATAAAAGGATGTAAGAGATTAGTCAACAGTCAAAAATCCAAGAGTTTTATATTTTAGGTTGTTTAGGTTGGGGGGAATATTTCATTGATAGTTTCGTTTTTTTTCTTTGTCACTCAGTTATCTCTTTCAGTTATTAATCAAAGACCACAGTGACTTCTTATGAACATAACTGGGATTCCCTGGACTTTTATTTAAAAGGAATTAGATACAAAACATAAATTATGCACCTGTATTAGCAATGCAATTAAGACACAAATGGCAACTACATGAAGTGGGAAATACAGAGGATTTTTAAAAATATAGCTTTTTTAAGACTTTATTTGTCAGAGAGAGGGGGGAAAGAGAGAAAGAAAATGCAAGCACAAGCAGAAGAAGGAGGCGGAGGGAGAAGTAGGCTCTCCACTGAGCAGGGAGCTCCACAGGGGGGTCAGTCTCTGGACTCCACGATCATAGGCAGATGCTTAATGGACTGAGCCACTCAGGTGTCCCCCCAAATATGCTTGTTTTAATAGAACTTATTATCTGGGTACTATGTTATTATTTAGGTACTAGTGGTAAGTCCTAGAGATGCTATGATCAAATATCTAAATCCCATCCTCAAATTTAATGAAGGAGACAGAAATAAGCAGCTTATGACACAGTATGAAAGTTTACTTCTAGAGTGTAAAGCTTAAGAATCGCACACTAACTCACTGGCTCTTCCACTATAATTACATTTAAAGATGCAAATTCCCTTAATTTCAAGATTCTCTAAGATTCTACAATGGTTTGTTGTTGTTGTTGTTGTTTTAATTTCTGCTGTTTCTAATTTGAAGCCAGAATGATTGTTTAATGAAAAACAAAATGATGAGAATTTGAGAGTTGTTTTCTATCCAGGAGACACAGATGCTTCTCATGCAATTGTAAAAAATGAATTCAATATTATTTGCACAGATGGAATTTTGCATTTGAATTTCCCCTGGGAGCAAGTTCTACCCAGGGCACCATAATAGGACCTTGCTTTCAGGTGAAGTGTTAGTGGCCTCTAAATTTACGAAAGTGTTTTCTATGCTACTGGCACCTGAAACCAAGCTGAGACTTCTCTTTTAGGACAGAAAATACTATACTGCTGGATTTAAAAATATTTTATTTTCATAGAACATGTGGAAGAGAATAATTTTTTGATGTCAGTTCAAAAAATTCCATTTGGATTTTCCCAGAATTCAGATGGTGAAAAGGAGAGATACTTTTGTTGAGTTTATTTCAGTTGTGGTTTAGCGAATGTTAAGACAAGGAGCAAATCAGCAGAGACAAAGTATTTATCAAGCTAGAAGAGTCTAATGCTTACCAGGATTGAGGATTGGACAAGTGCAACCTCTGTTAGTCCATGATTCTGGATATAATGTTCGTTTTCCTCGTAAAATTTTCAATTTGGTAGATTTTAAAACTTTTTTTATCTTCACATTGACCTCAGCATGAGATCCTTTGTCGTGAGCTGATAAAATCTTTATTTTTAAAACTGTAACAACATAATTCATAACATCAAAATGCATAGAATTTCATATTGCTTTTTGAACTTGGAATGACTTAAGTACGCATCTCAGAGTATAATGGAAAAGTTAATTAATGAAGATGGAAATTTGCTTTAAAAATCATTAAGCTCAACTTGACGAGCACTGAGTAATATGTAGAATTGTTGAATCACTGTATTATACAACAGAAACTAATATAAAACTCTATGTTAACTATATCAGAATTTTAAAAAATCTTAAAAAATCATTAGGAAAAAAAATCATTAGGCTCACTAACTTTTCCATTGGTTTCACTTTATTTATCTATATTAACTATACTCTTCCTTCTTAGACATTTTCAATTGCTGTTTCCCATATCATTATGCTAAGAGATTATCAGCCATTTGCCTACTTCAAACATAGTCCTAGACACATTTAGCTATCAAATCCAAATAGAAAGAAGGTGTATAGGAAGTAGAATGTTTTATATTTAGATTCTGACTATATTTTACTCTGTGGTTCATTGTGTATTTAAGTTACATCAAAGAACAAACAAAATGTTACTGCCAGAATATATTTTATATATTCTAAAGAGATTAAATAATTAAATATTGATTATTTAATCTCCTTCCCTGGATGTAAAATGCAAGCTGACTGGGGTTAGGGTGGCTGTCTTTCCACATGACGGCAGAGCTTCAGTATTCTCTATAACTCACAATTCTATTATGCTCTGCTCTTCCATCTGTGAATTGGATGTGGCTGGGGATTAAGGAGTAGAATAATTTGGGGTGGGGAAGAAAGTACACCTAAGGAACACTGGTTGTAGTGTTCTATATAGTCAGAAGAGTTTTTACGTTCTCAACTATATCTTGATGGAAAATTCTGTGTATTGAGGGAACCCTATACTGGTTGGTCCCAATTCCTGAGAATAGGGTTGTCAAATAATAGCTTTTTTTTTTATAGAACCACCAAATTTTAGACTCTTAATGGGTCTTAAAAGTTCATCTAGTCTTTTTTTTTTTTTAAAGATTTTATTTATTTATTTGACAGAGAGAAATCACAAGTAGATGGAGAGGCAGGCAGAGAGAGAGAGGGAAGCAGGCTCCCTGCGAGGCAGAGAGCCCGATGCGGGACTCGATCCCAGGACCCTGAGATCATGACCTGAGCCGAAGGCAGTGGCTTAACCACTGAGCCACCCAGGCGCCCAAGTTCGTCTAGTCTTGTTTTATGTTTGAGGGAGCAAGTTTTTTTTTTTTTTTTTTGATGGTTTATTAAGACTTTTTTTTTTTCCCAATTTATTTATTTTCAGAAAACAGTATTCATTATTTTGAGGGAGCAAGTTTTAAGAAATTAAGTGAACTTCCCAAATTTGCATGACCAGTCAGTTAGAGGTAGAATTTGGGCTGGAATCCCAATAAGATATACAAATAAATGAAGGGTATGTAGCATAGTGCCCCACTCATGGCTAACGCTCAATGAATGTTTACTATTGTTTTTCTACTAGACTATATACTCAAAGAGAATAGGGACCTCATCTACTCACTATTATAGCTTAATAAGTATTTGCCAAAGAAATAAACAAATGAATCAAGTTTTTTCCCCCCATTAGTAGAATGGGGAGGGAGAAACCATTTTATTCCAAGTCTGTAGGTATATGGCATCTAATAAGAACAAGGTATTTAATTACGTTATTAAGAGTGTCCAAATTTTCTTTTTCTTTTTTTTTTTTTTAAATAAAGATTGGGCTCTCTGCTCAGCAGGCAGACTGCTTCCTCCTCTCTCTCTGCCTGACCAATGTGGGGCTCGATCCCAGGACCCTGAGATCATGATCTGGGCCGAAGGCAGAGGCTTAACCCACTGAGCCACACAGGCATCCCAAGTGTTTTCCTAGGCAGAAAAGAATACAGTTGTATTAAAAGATGCCAGTGCAGTTGTTTGTAAATTTAGAGAGCTACTAAATATATGTAATATTCAAAACTAGTTGATATTTCCACTAACCTGACTACATTTGAACTAAATTGTCTTTTTTTTTTTTTGCTTTTGATAGCAAATACCATTTTCTCTAAACTAACTTTTCTTTATTGAGCACTACACATTTCAAAAATTTTCTTCTATTATTTAGCCAAGTTGTCAGGTGAAAGGAAGGAAATATGTATGTAATTTTAGATAAGATTTATGAGGTTTTTAACATTTACTTTTTTATCTTTTATGAGATTAAATACAATGTTATCAAGAACCTAAACACTTGGTTTCAGAAATCATGACTTAAAATTTTCTCTTCATTGAAATGTGTCTTTCAGGCAGTATGAATTATGGAACAATAAAAAGCCTTAGATAATAGTCAGGAATATGTTGGCAAGATAAGGCATCTAAGTTGCTTTAATAGTAAACATAAAGCCATTTAGAATTTGAAGATAGTAACAGTCTTTACTTCGGGCAATGACATTTTCCTTTATCTATATTTTCCTGGTATTTGAAAGGTACAGGAGTCTAGAATATACAGAGAGGGCTGGGAAGAGGCTTGGATAGGCAGCTAAGCTCAGTGCTTCCCAAATATATATCCTCTTTCTTCCCCCTACCAGTTACTGAGGATATAGTGTGTGCTAGATATTATCCTGTCTGCTTTTCAAAAATCCCATTTTATAGGACAGGTGGCATCATCCCTATTTTACAGATGAAAAAGTCCGGAGAGGTTAAGTTACCCATGCAATAGACCAGAAGTCAAACCCATATAGGTCTGAATCCAAAATAGTGTTTGAACTGATTTTTCTTAGTATTACTACATGTTAACTGGCACAGATTACTACTCAAAACTCGTATTACTACGTGAAACTGGCACAGGAATCATTTTAGTGGCCAGAGACTTCCCTTTTAGATTATAACACAAAAAGCATCCATAAGAAAAGATTATGGATCATGGTTTTTCACTTTTTGTTATTTGCTCTTTTCCTTTATAGTAAGATGGCCTTGCCTTTGCTCAACCAGCTTCCTGCCCTCACCAGAACAATCAACACCATCTTTATTAAGTATTATTATATAAGACTAATGCTTTGATATATTGAGAATGCCATAGACTAAGCTTCCCAATTCGTAAAAATACTCTTTGTACCTGGTTTGAATAGATTATTAGAAGCATTCAAGGGCTTCAGACTTACCATATGAATATTTCATCCCACAGAATGCCTTGGAGTTTCCTAACACCTGTTCTTTACATTCACATTTACCTACAGAAAATAAATGAAAAATGGTGTTAGTTATTTAGAAATGAAGAAGAGAAAAAAAAAACCAGCAAGTAATCCCAGGTATCATAACTCATTTTTTAAACTGAAGTATAATTAACATACAGTGTTATCTTAGTTTTCGGTATTAGGTTGTAGAACTCTTTAAGGCTTGAGTGATTCATCCAGCATAATCCATAAATACTAAGAAACGATAAAAAGTCATTCAAACAAAGTAGAGTCACTTTCTAAATTGAATTTGTTACCATTCAATAAGGTATTGACTTAAGAAAAATAGAAGTAGGAATAAGGGTATATTTTAATGCTTATAATTGATGTTATGACAGATATAGTCCAGTATTAAGATTTCATGCTAATGGAAAAGAACAACTGAATAGACAAACTAGAGGAAAGACAACTGTCTTTTTACAATTAATGTTCACCACAGCAAAAGTCAAATATAGTGAAATAATTGAGCAAGTCCTTTGAAAGTAATGCCATCCAATTTAAAAGTATTTATTGAGCACCTATTATGTGCAGGACATGATGCTATATACTTCAGAATATATAAAGATGAACAATAAACAATTCTTGTCTGAAGGCTTATAATTCAGCAAGGTGAATAAAGCAAGTGTACACACAGTGATAAGTGTTCTAAGACGGGTTCGATATGCTTCGGTGGGAGGGCCATATCTTGGGAAGATGGGAAAAGGCTACATGGCCAAAGACGGTTTTGAAATGGACTCTGAAGAATAGGTAGGGTGCTTTCTCCCAACAGTTTAAATAATGCATGACAGTTATTTTGTGTCAGACATTTGCCAGGCCCTGTGGAAGACTTTCAAAATACCTTTGACAGAGTCTACATATGGCATTCTCATTGATTTATCTGCTTCCTCTCTAAACTGTGATCCTTGATGATGACAGTTATGACTTATTTATCTTTATATTCCTAGAACCCAGAAGGGGTAGAATTTCCCTTCTTACTTACTTAATAATTCGATATAATTTTATCATCCCTCTCCTTCTGCCCTCATGCATTGCATTTTGTAGGCATTGAGGGGCATGGAAGTTGGTAACACTTACTAAGGAGCAGTTACTGTGTGCCAGGCACTATTTTAAGTGTTTTATATTTATTTACTCATCTAAGATTCTAACAGGTAGAGATTTGACAAGAATGTAGAGATAAAAGTGAGGAAATAAATGAAAGAGAGAAGAGCTGAGTGTGTTTATGGAAAAGTCAGTGGTTCTGTTTTCCCTGGATACAGACTGAATTGTGGATAGTAGTAGGTACCATGGAGGACCTTGATTAATAGGCAGTTAAGATCTGAACTTAATTTGTTAGAGAAAGAGTTTTTTTTTTTTAAATTTGAGTAGGGTTCACACACAATGTTACATTAGTTTCAGGTGATTCAACAAGTTATATGTTATACTGTGTCTCCACAAGTGTAGCTATCATCTGTCACCACACAGTGCTGTTACAATACCATTGACTATATTCCCTATGCTATGCCTTTATTCCCATGACTTACTAATTTCATAAATGGAAGCCTGTATTTCCCACTCCCCTTCACCCATTTTCCCCATTGATAAAGGGGAATTTTCAAAGCTTATCAGATTGAAGAAATTACATGAAATAAGACATATACTGTATCAATAGTACTGAAATGGAGAGAAAATGGAAGTAGGGACTAGTTAGAAGCTGATGAAACTGACGACAGCAACAGTAACTGAATTGAGCGCCAACCACAAGCCATAAATTATATAAGGAATGTTATGATCTTGTTTAATATTTATAATAATCTAATGAGATAGACATTATTAACAAATGAAAAAATAAACAGAGATGTTAATTAGTTTGTCCAAGGCAACATAACTAACAAGTAGAAGAGCCAGATTTTTTGCGTGGGTTTGGGAGAATCTGAAGCCCCTGATCTTTCCACTGTACTGTCTTAAGTCAGATAAAATGTGGCTCAGTTGAACTAAAGAGGTGGCTGTAGGTCTAGAGAGGAAGAAATTTTAAGGGAAGCTGCAGACTTAGGGTCTAAAAATCCTGTCAATGGATTGGAAGAGGAAGCCTAAGGTGACTTTGAAGTTTTCCTGTTACCTTGGAGCCAAGGTGACGGAAGATTGAAGTATTACTAATGGAAATAAGGAAGTTAGGAGGAGAGCACTGCAGGGGTGTACAAGTTAAGGCTTTTTGTTGCAATCGTGGTTTAACTTAATTGTTGAAGGGATATGGAGTAGCTCACAGAGAGGAGAAAAAGCTGAAGAACCAGAACTTAGAAAAGGCATGAATCAGGAGAGCTGCGGAGATGTAGGTAGCAGGAGCTGTTGTGCAGCCCCTTTTATGGATTTGCCTTTGGAATCATGAACTGGGATCACTTTCAGATCCTGTCCCTTTCAGCTTAAGATTTAAATTCCCGGGAGAGCACATCTGATTAGCCGGGCCAAAACTGTATTAAATGGAGGGTGGGGAAGTGTGGCTCCCCAGAGCAAAATTGGGTTGAGCTACCACAGAAATAGCAGGAATAAAGAGGAAATGGTTCTGGTTAGGCAAAAACAACAGACGTCTAGTATGAGGAGAATATAATGAATTAGAGTTGCTGACAAAACATCCACGGGGAAATGAGAGTATGATTCTGGTGAGACGAGGCTGGGTAGACATGGTGATGTGGCAAATAGTGACATATTGGCTCTAAGTAAAGCTGCTCTAGAAACTAGAGAATGAGATATGCAAGTGGAAAATCACAGTGGAATTAAATAGTGGGAATGAGAAAACTGAGGTGCTTAAAATTACCTGCCGTGACTTGTTAAATAATATTGCATATAATCTAAACATGGCAGAGAGGGTTACTCATTCAGAAATTGGAGTAACCTAAGTGGATAGCCTGTGGCCTTTGATAATTCCACCAAAGCTGGAGAGTATGGTAACTACCTTGCTAAAAAACCTGATGCAACTCCAAATGGTATATATTATTACTCAACTGATGTTTTTCTTTGTAGTCCTTCAGCCAATTAGAACATACAAAGTTCTGTTATTTGAAGATCTTTTTTGTGGTCGTTTTCCAATACTCCTTTTTCATATGTTAAGAAATCAGACATTGGGGCACCTGGGTGGCTCAGTGAGTTAAGCCACTGCCTTTGGCTCAGGTCATGATCTCAGGGTCCTGGGATCGAGTCCCGCATCAGGCTCTCTGCTCAGCAGGGAGCCTGCTTCCTCCTCTCTCTCTCCCTGCCTCTCTGCCTACTTGTGATCTCTCTCTGTCAAATAAATAAATAAAATCTTAAAAAAAAAAAAAAAGAAATCAGACATTAAATTTTTTTTCATAAAGATTACCATTGTAATCATTTTTTTTAAAAGATTTTATTTATTTGACAGAGAGAGATCAAAAGTAGGCAGAAAGGCAGGCAGAGAGAGAGAGGAGGAAGCAGGCTCCCCAACAAGGAGAGAGCCCGATGCAGGACTCGATGCCAGGATCCTGGGATCATGACCTGAGCCAAAGGCAGAGGCTTTAACCCTCTGAGCCACCCAGGCGCCCCTGTAATCATTTTTTTAAAAGAATTTATTTATGTATGTGAGAGAGAGTGGCGGGGAGGGGCAGAGAGGTTGGAAGAGGAAGAGAGCCTTTTGCGGGGCTCAATTTCATAATTCTGAGATCATGACCTGAGCTGAAACCAAAAGTCTGATGCTTAACCAACTGAGACACTCAGATGCCCCTAAAATTTGTTTTTGAATGAATCTTTGTTGATTAGGCTTTAACCCAGATGTGTTTTCTTAAAGGAAACCTGGAAGGGAAGAAAAGAATACTATTTACAGTTCTGTGGTACTGGTTAAAACCAGATTTCTTGTATAAATTCTGTAGAACTATTTAAAGCCAGTTTTGTTGTACAAGCTCTATGGTATTAATTAAAGCTAGATTTGTTGTACAGGAGGTAAAATTTTACATCCAATGTTCTCTATCTCCTAAGAAGTAGTAGAAGTTAAGGGTATCTTGTTCGTATAGTGCATTATATTTCTAGTTTAGGAAACTTATGGTAGGTAAATAGGTAGGGAGGCACATATACCTGAGAATGAATTATGCTGCTTCAAAAACTGATTACCATTCTTTTTCTTTTGTTTAAAAAAGGTGCCACGAGCACAGCACCATTCTATACCCAATGGGAATACTGATATTTAGCAGGAAACTGAACAATGGCTTCCTCAAACTGGAGCTCTTCCAGATGAATTTCAGAGACTCTCTAGGGGTATTACAGACCTAACACCTGTTGTGGATGTGAGTCTAGAGTGATTCTGATGCCAGCACGTTATGTGCTGAGTTGGTGTGTTGCCAGCTCCCTAGTAACATGATTGGCTTAATGAATGTCCTATGGTCCTAAACACTTGATTTTTACAGATTTGGCTTGGCAGGCAAAGTTGAATAATTATGAAAACCATTGTGTTAGAAAAACAGAAGAAAAGTTTCAAAATGGTTAAAGTTAAAATGACAGAATTCGGACTATTTAGCATTGAGGCCAATGAATGGGAAAGATTTTTCTTTTTCAAATGCTAAAAAAGATAAATATGACTACTTTGTATTCCTTCATCTTTCCCACATTCTAAACCTAAAATGAAACCATTAGGAAAATGATCATAAGATTACGTTAGGTGAAAAAAACCATGACACAGAATTGTAAGTACCAGTGTTTCCCAAATTTGGGTTCTTGATTCTTGAAGAGTTCCTAAGTTTTCTATAAAAGTGTATTAAAATTGTTGTTTCTTACTCTGCCCCAGTGACCCTGGTCTCCTTGCTGACCTCAGGGCTTTTGCGCTTGCTGTTTCTTCTGCCTAAACTCTCCTCCCTCTTTTATCTGTATACCTCTCTCTCTCTCTCTCTTTTTTAGTTTAGTTTAGTGGTTTTTTTTTTTAACCTCATATGTCACCTTCCATAGGATTTCCCTTGATCACTTTTTTTTTTTTAAAGATTTTTATTTATTTGTTTGACACAGAGAGAGAGATCACAAGCAGACAAAGCAGCAGGCACAGAGAGAGTGGGGGAAGCAGGCCCCCCCACACCGAGCAGCGAGCCTGATGCGGGGCTCATTCCCAGGACCCTGAGATCATGACCTGAGCTGAAGGCAGAGGCTTAACCCATTGAGCCACTCAGGTACCTGATCACGTTTTTTATAAAAGTATGCCCCTCCTGGCCACTTATCATCTCCTCCCTGCTTTATTTCTCTATTGTATTAGACAACATGACACTAAATATTTTACTTATTTATTAGTTGTCTTCTAAGAAGAAAAGAAGGTAGGCTCGTTGGAGCCTGGGTTTTTTTTTTTTTTTTTTTAATCTGTTCTGTTCTCTTAATGTATTTACAGTACTGGCATACATTATGGGTATTTGATAAATATTTGTGGGGTAGATGAATGAATTTATAAGAAATCACTAATTAGTGAGAAAATGACAAAATTGGAAATACACAGAGAAAGAGACCTGAATAACGAAGAAAGTGTGAAAAATTACTAAAACTGTTAGTAATCAGAAAAATACAATTTAAAATGGCGAGGTCCCAGGGACGCCTGGGTGGCGCAGTTGGTTGGACGACTGCCTTCAGCTCAGGGCGTGATCCCGGAGTCCCGGGATCGAGTCCCACATCAGGCTCCCAGCTCCATGGGGAGTCTGCTTCGCTCTCTGACCTTCTCCTCGCTCGTGCTCTCTCTCACTGTCTCTCTCTCTCTCAAATAAATAAAATAAAATCTTTAAAAAAAAAAAAAAATGGCGAGGTCCCAGTCCATAATCATCAGATTGGCAAAAGTTGAGAGATTTGGTAATGTTAACTGTAGAAGCCCAAAAATATTAAATGAGTTGAGAATTGCATCAGCATTAGTGAGGTAGAATAGTGCATGGTCCCTTGTGTGTGTTATATAAAAATTTGTTAAACAGGGGCGCCTGGGTGGCTCAGTGAGTTAAGCCTCTGCCTTCAGCTCGGGTCATGATCCCAGGGTCCTGGGATCGAGCCCCGCATCGGGCTCTCTGCTCAGCAGGGAGCCTGCTTCCTCCTCTCTCTCTGTCTGCCTCTCTGCCTGCTTGCCATCTCTCTGTGTCAAATAAATAAATAAAATCTTTAAAAAAATTTTTTGTTAAACAAATACAAAGTATCAGTGAGGATATGAAGCAACAGGATGTCATAATTTGCTGGTAGAATGCAAATCTGTATAACCACTTTGGAGATCTATTTGGCAATATTGGTAAATTTGATAAAAAAGCACACTTGTGACCCAATAGCAGCTGGATTATACCCTAGGAGAAGGATCAACAAACATTTTCTATAAAGGGATAGATAATAAATGTGTTGGGATTTACAGGTTAAGAAACAAAGTTAAAGATACTATGCAGGGGGGCACCTGGGTGGCTCAGGTCTCTGCCTTCGGCTCAGGTCATGATCCCAGGGTTCTGGGATCAAGCCCTGCATCTGGCTCTCTGCTCAGCGGGGAGCCTGCTTCCCCCTCTCTCTCTGCCTGCCTCTCTGCCTACTTGTGATTTCTGTCTGTCAAATAAATAAATAAAATCTTAAAAAAAAAAAGATACTATGCAGGTATTAATATTATTAACTACTTAAATTATAACTATAAACATTAGAGCAGGTATCTTGTGCAGTGTAGACAAACAGTCAGCAGGCCAGATTTGGTCTGAGTGCTAGTTTGCCAGCCCCTGCTCTAGTGAAACTCCTTAAATTCACCAAATCACATTTAAGAGAGCATTTGTTGGGGCACCAGGATGGCTCAGTTGATTGTGCTCCCTGCTGGGTTGGGAGTCTGCTTGTCTCTCTCCCTCTGCTCCTCCCCCACACTCCGGGGCTCGCTTTCTCTCAAATAAATAAATAAAATCCTTTAAAAAATTATTTTAAAAAAAGAACATTCATTGTAGCATTACATATAACAGTGGGAAATTGGAAATTAATAATATCCTAAATGGCAAACAATGAGAGGATAAAAAATGTCATATTCAAATAATAGAATGCTTAAATCTAAAAAAAATACATATTCAGGGGTGCCTGGGTGGCTCAGTGGGTTGGGCCGCTGCCTTCCGCTCGGGTCATGATCTCAGGGTCCAGGGATCGAGTCCCACATGGGGCTCTCTGCTCAGTGGGGAGCCTGCTTCCCTCTCTCTCTCTCTCTCTCTCTGCCAGCCTCTCTGCCTACCTGTGATCTCTCTCTGTCAAATAAATAAATAAAATCTTTAAAAAAAAATACATATTCAGAGCAAAGAAAAGTTTTAAAGGCATAGGTGGGTTATCATGTACATGCAATTTTAAAAACAGTTTCTATTTATAGAAGTAGCAAAATAGTAAAAACATAAAAGTTAATGATAAATACCAAAAGTCTGGTTAGTGGCTTTTCTGTGGAGTAAGGAAGGCTAATAAAGTTGGAGATTGGTGCAGGTCTTCAAATGTATCTATAACACTTTAAAATTTAAATAAAAATATGAAACAATTATGGCAAAACTTAAAATTTGGTAATATTAACAGGTGTGTATATGGGTGTTCACAATACATTTTTGGCATTTGTGATGTTTGATAAAAAAAATTTGGGGGGAGCGCCTGGGTGGCTCAGTGGGTTAAAGCCTCTGCCTTTGGCTCAGGTCACAGTCTCAGGGTCCTGGGAGCCTGCTTCCCTTCCTCTCTCTGCCTGCCTCTCTGCCCACTTGTGATCTCTCTCTCTCTGTCAAATAAATAAATCTTAAAAAAAAAAAATTTGGTGGACATTTCACAATACATACAAATAAGGGGTCATTATTATGTTGTACACCTAAACTAATAAGTTATATGCCAATTATACCCCACTAAAAATGTTTTTAAAAATTTATTATTAAGCTTCCTTTGGATCATTTGGGAAGCACTTTATAACCAAATGCTTACACAAGATTTCATGCCCACATTTGTGTTTGTGTTATGGAGCAAGTTGGTGCTGAATAGAATGACTTGCCTTTCTACAAGAAAAGAATAGAGGCAGGATGAACACAGAAACCATGTATTCACACCAATATCACAGCATGCTCATCAAACAAAGAAATAGATAAACATCATTAGAAAACGGAGTCAGAGGAAAGAGTAATATAGATTTTTTAGATTTAAAGAACCACATTTATGTAGGAAAGAGTGTTTTGGCTTCAGTAAAAATCACTTTTCATATTCGAGTAATAAAATTCATTACTTACATTATTTACTTACAATACTTACATTACAAATTCAATAATTACAATAATTATTCATTATTTTATTATTTATTATATAGAATATATAATAATATATTTTATTATATATATTATTATTAATATTATTTATTATTAATCAAATAATTTTTCTGAATTTTATTAGTTTTGTTATTTGGCTTATAATTAGTTTGTAAAATTATTTTTGTTTTCTAGTTGCAAAAAAAGATAAAACATAAGGAGTTCGTCTTAGCTTTGTGTATATTAGGTTATGCTAGGTCTGTAATAATATTTTTCCTTTAAATGAATTTCTCCAATTCCCAAACCTGATATATTCAATTAGCTCTCACCCAAGTAATACAGTATGTTGTAGAGAGGGAAACAAACCAAAAATCTAATGGTTTGGGTAATGAGATTTGATATTTTTTTACTGTGGTGTTTTGCATTTTCCAGATTTTCTATACTAATTAGAAATGTTACTCTAATAATCCGAAAATAAACAAAATCTTGTTAAAATATTCTTTGGCTCTCTCTAATGGTTTTATGCTTGTCGGCAGGGGTGTCACTACGTTATTGACCTCAGAACTAAAGAGTTCTCTTGCTAGGATCCAAGGGTTATTTTCTAATTTGTCATGAATCACTGTTACTAGAGACTAGACCTGGAAATATGATAACTGGTTATAGCCATTGTCTCACCTGAGTGTCGAAGTGCAGAAAATCCTTGCTCATCCTCCCACTCCCAGGTTGGTTCGCTTTTATTGTGCATGGGATGGAAGTGAGGAATTTCATGATACCAGTCTATGTCAGTGCTGCTAATAAAACAGAAAATGATGAAGTTAAGGACTTTCTTAGAACTTGAATGAAATGAACATACATATGGAGACTTAAACCTAATCGGGTACCTTCCCATCCTTTTACTTTTCAGAAATAGTGTTTTAAGAGCCTATTATTAAGAATAATTCATTCTGAAAAATGAACCAGACCATTTCTAGAATCCTGCAAGAACAAGTTACTCTGCAATTTGACAAAGATTCTTAAAAATACGGTGCAAATACATTTTTGCTCCACTGACAGCATGTAAGATTTTCCAGATCACTATCAGATTGTCAGAAGAATCTGAATGATACACGGACAGAGCAAGAGCCATGAGCATTCACCTGCTGATGCAGTCTCCTGTGAGGGGGTCACAGCTCCCTGCGCAGTCACAGGGCCTGCAGCCGTAGTCTCCGAAGCCCCAGTATCCCACCATACACCTGTCACAGTGTGGTCCTGCCACCCCAGGCTTGCAAGGGCAGTCACCATTGCTGGGGTCACAGAAGGTTACTGAGCTGAAAGGAAGGACTGCTGATCCGACTGGATGACAGGAACACACTACAACAGAGAGAACACACAAGGATCAGTGAGTAACTGGTTATCTGTGACCTGGTTTCCCTTCACCACCCAGCATACCTCTGAGGCTCCCCTGTTAGACAGTTGGTATAGGCTCAGAGAATGAAAACTAATTAAATTACAGATGAGAAGATAAAATCAGGAAAGCACAGTTGCTGCAAAATGAACTACATTGTTGGGGCGCCTGGGTGGCTAAGTGGGTTAAGCCTCTGCCTTCAGCTCAAGTCATGGTCCTGGGGTCCTGGGATTGAGCCCCGCATCGGGCTCTCTGCTTGGTAGGGAGCCTGCTTAGCCCCCCCCCTCTCTGCCTGCCTCTCTGCCTACTTGTGATCTGTGCCTGACAAATAAATAAATAAAATCTTTTTTAAAAAATGAACTACATTGTTTATTCTAAATTAGAGGGCATTAAATATGAATGGATTTTGCTTGGGGTGTTGAGAATGAATCAGCAAAAAAGACAAAGAAGGAGTTAGGGAGAAAGGAAAACAAATCAAGGGAGTATGGTGTTCTGGAAGCTAAACAAAGTTCTAATATCAGGTAGGCCACATCAACTGTGTTAAATGCTGATAGTCCCAAAAAGATGGGGATTGGGAATATATTTTTGCATTGGACAAAATGAAGAGCATTGGTATCCTTAATAGGAAAAGTTTCACTCTACTGATGAGTGGTGAACCTATCTGAAGAGAATTCAGAAGATGGGAGTGAGGAATTTGAGCATGAGAACAGACAGTTCTTTTGAGAAGCTTTTCTATAATGGCACAGAAAACTGAAGGGGGATATGAATGTAAGTGATGGTTTCAGGTTTTGTTTTGTTTATTTTAAGATGAGAGAAATTGCAACAGGTTTGATGTTGATGGGAATGATCCAAGAGAAAGGGAAAAATGGATCACCTGAAGAAAGCTGGGAGCATTGTTGGAGGGATAGTGAAGCATACTGTGGTCAGGCAGACAGACAGGATCTGGTGCAGAAGAGAAAGCGCTGGCCTTGGGTAGGAACATGATCCGTTCATAGTAACAGGATGCAGGGCACAGCTTATGCACTCAGATGCAGGAAAGTGGATAAATGCAGGAGTGCAAGCTGGGGAATTTTTCTTCTGGTTCCTTGTACTTTCTGGATGAAAGAGTAAGCAAAGTCATCAGGCGAGAGAGATGAAGAGTGGCAGTGGGAGAGTGAACGAGAGACACAGAAAATGAAGTGTAATTTCCAGACACATGAAGGCTACATGAGATCAGTAGTTAGTCACGAATTTCCAGTGGTGTAGCCGAGAGCATTCAGGTTTGAGATGGAAGAAAGCTGGATTTAATCGGCACCGTGTTATGGGCTGACTATGTGCCCTCCAGATTCATATGTTGGACCTACGCTCCACTGTGATGGTATCTGGAAATGGGAGCTTTGGGAGCTTTGGATGTGGTCTCAGGGGTGGTGAGATTAGTGCCCTTCTATGGGGAGGAAAAGCGCAGTGCTCTCTCCTCCGTGAAGGACGTGAGGCTACGACGAGGAGCTGGCAGTCTACAGCCCAGAAGAGAGCTCTTAACAGGACCCAACTGTCCTGAAGGGTATCTAGAGCTCATGGAGAGTTCATGAGGCTGAAATGGTTTTAAATGAAATTACTTCAGCAAGATACGTAGTGCAATCTGATATCTGCTAGGCCAATACTTCCTGCTAAATCTTCTCAACTGATAATACTTGAGATCTCCACTTCCTTCTTTATCCCCTTGGAAACATTTTCTATTGATTTATTCCTTTGTCATTAAAATAACAGTGTGGCTTCAATCTGGCTTCAAATCTCTACTGACGGTGTGACTTTTGGCCGGATACCTAGCTTCTCATTAGCCCAGGTTCCTTGTCTTTAAAATGGAAATGACAGGGGCACCTGTGTGGCTCAGTGGGTTGAGCCTCTGTCTTTGGCTCAGGTCATGATGTCAGGGTCCTGGAATCGAGCCCCGCATCGGGCTCTCTGCTCAGCGGGGAGCCTGCTTTCTCCTCTCTCTCTGCCTACTTGGGATCTCTGTCTGTCAAATACATAGATAAAATCTTTAAAAAAATAAAATAAATAAAATAAAATAAAATGGAAATGACAACCATATCTATCCTTATGCAGTTGCTATACGGGTAAAAGGAGATCATGCTTACAGTGTATGACTACATTAGTGTGGTGTCTGACACATGGTTAGTTAATAGTGAACTAACAACTTAATTCGATAAATAATTCTTATGGAGATATAGGACCTATGCTTGTATAAGTAATGGTGCCAGCCCTTAAGGAATTCATGGTCTTATTGGGGAAAAGAGAGGAGTAAATAAAAACTTTCCATACACTCTGACTAGGTACTCTAAAGGAGGCCTGTGCATTCTAAGGGAGCACAGAAAAGAGATCACAGGCTGAGGGAATCACATGGGGATTCTTTTTATTTTACTTAATTTAAATTCAATTAATTAACACTTAGTGTATTATTAGTTTGAGGTAGAGGTCAGTGATTCATCAGTCTTATATAACACACAGTGCACATTACATCACGTGCCCTCCTTAATACCTTAATTTTTGCAAATGCCAAGATTTCATTGCTAAGATTTCATTTTTGAAGGATGAATAATATTCCTGTGTATGTATGTATGTATGTGTGTGTGTGTGTACATATGGCATCTCCTTTACCCATTCATCTGCTGATGGACATTTGGGCTCTTTCCATAGTTTGGCCATGGTGGACATTGCTACTATAAACATTGGGGTGCAGGTGCCCCTTCAGATCACTAGATTTGTATGTTTGGGGCAAATATCTAGCAGTGCATTTGCTGGGTCATAGGGTAGCTCTATTTTCAACTTTTTTTTTTTCCAATTTATTTATTTTCAGAAAAACAGTATTCATTATTTTTTTACCACACCCAGTGCTCCATGCAAGCTGTGCCCTCTATAATACCCACCACCTGGTACCCCAACCTCCCACCCCCCCGCCACTTCAAACCCCTCAGATTGTTTTTCAGAGTCCATAGTCTTATTTTCAACTTTTTGAGGAAACTCCATGCTGTTTTCCAGAGTGGCTGCACCAGCTTACATTCCCACCAGCAGTGTAGGAGGGTTCCCCTTTCTCTGCATCCTCCCCAGCATCTGTTGTTTCCTGACTTGTTAATTTTAGCCATTCTGACTAGTGTGAGGTGGTATCTAATGGTGGTTTTGGTTTGTATTTCCCTGATACCATGTGATGTTGAGCATTTTTCATGCGTCTGTTGGCCATCGGGATGTCTTCTTTGCAAAAATGTCTGTTCATGTCTTCTGTTCATTTCTTGGCTGGATTATTTGTCCCCAAAGGGTGTTGCATTTGGTAAGTTCTTTACAGATCTTGCATACTAGCCCTTTCTCTGATAAAACATTTGCAAATATCTTCTCCCATTTTGTCGGTTGTCTTTTGGTTTTGTTGACTGTTTCCTCTGCTGTGCAAAAGATTTTTATCCTGATGAAGTCCCAATAGTTCATTTTTGTCTTTGTTTCCCTTGCCTTTGGAGATGTGTCTAGCAAGAAGTTGCTGTGGCTGAGATTGAAGATGTTGCTGCCCGTGTTCTCCTCTAGGATTTTGATGGATTCCTGTCTCACATTTAGGTCTTTCATCCATTTTGAGTTTATTTTTCACATGGGGATTCTAAAGAAGGGGTTATTTAGATACCTGAGCTGATCCTAAAAGATGAGTAGGAGTTGGCAAGCTGAAAAGTAGGGGGAAGATGGGCAGTTGTGTATTCCAGTCTTTAGATATGCTCCCCATTGCATTTATTTTAAATAATTAAAACAAAATTTAATTGTGGTAAAAGACACATACCACAAAATGTAGCTTCTTCACCACTTTTAACTGAATAGTTCATCATCAGTGCATTTTATGTGTCTACATTATATGTGGAAGATATTCCTGCTCCCTGAAAATGTGAAGCTCTTTCCTGCCCCAGGGCCCCTTGTCATTCCTGTATTTTCTTTCCCTTCTTGTCCATCTGAACCCTGACATCCTTCTTTGTCGCACTCTCTCCAGACACTTTAGTACTCTCCCCTCTATGCTGCCTCTGCTTTTAATGTATATTTCTATTTTGTGTGCATTATAGTCCATTATTATTATTTGTTTGTATGCCTGTTGCTCTTACTATGAGACTCTGGACTAACTGACAGGATCTTTATCTTATTATTTTTGTTTTCCAGTCCCCAGAACAGTGTCTGGTGTATAGTAGATGCCCATGTCATCACTTGTGAAACTGACCTGAAGGACATTCCAGGCTGAGGGGATCATGTGTGAAAGGGCATGGCCTCTTTGGGGAGTGTGAGAATTTTAGAACGTACATTGAGTGGAAGACTGTTGAAGTTGATGAGGAAGGAAAAAAAAGCATAGAGTTGGGGTTGGAACCAAACTGTAGAAGGGCCGAACCCAAGAAGCTGAATTTTGTGCTGTGGGAATAAAAAGCCATAGGAAATAACACTTCAAAAAAAAAAAAAGCAGAATTATGACATGGTTACAACTTAATTTTGAAGATGCTTTTGTGGCATTGCATGAAACAGACTAGAGTAGGGAGAAACCGATGGCAGGGAAACAAAAGAAGTCAGAGAAAACAAGGAACTGGACTAAGAGTAGATGCTGGAACAGGAGGAAAGGTTGAAATGATAGGACTTGGAGGTCATCAGGATGAGGAGGAAGAAGGCGCTGTTAAGAGACAAACAAATTGAGGAAGATTTTCACATTTCTAGTTTATGAAAGTGAATGATGAATATTTCTCTTAAGTTAGCAAGGCATTGTTGCTTTGTTATTTGTTTTTAATTAATTAATTAATTAACTAGGAAATAATTTGGAGAATTATATGTCACACAAAATGTATCAAAGTGCTATGTGGAGTCATTAAATGAAATCGCATAATCCAACACAAACATTTCATCATGTTGAGAAGACTAAATCAATAGTTACTGCAATATTCGGTTCTAAGTCAGCTTAGTTCTTGACAGCAGATAGGGGAGCCAGATGAAAGAGGTCTTGGATTTCCCGCTATTGTAATATATAGTTTCCCATTGCCACCATTATCTTTTACTCTAATAGAAAATTCAAGCCTTTCTAGGATTTGACCTCTCTGTACTACCGTATACTTTAAAACCTACACACATCTGAGGAATGGCCAGAGAAGAATGTGATTCTATCACATGTGCTGGTGGATTTCTGTCAGTGTGACTTTTTACATAATTACAAGATACAAATACCACTTGGAAACTATGCAGAACTAGCTCCAGGCAGACAGCATTGACACTTTTCATGACATACTTTTAAAACTGCACACCAAGGCTTGCCTTGCATACCTCTCTCCTTAAGTTTGTGGAACAGTCAATATCTGACACACATAATATGCATTTCTTATATTCTTCTTGCTTGGGGGGAAAAAAAGGTCTGCCTAGATTCTGGTTCAGGTTCTGATTCTCCAACATATACTTCTTGCTGATCATTGATTCTTTTTATTTTTATTTTTTATAAAAATATATTTTTATCCTCAGGGGTAAGGTCTGTGAGTCGCCACGTTTACACACTTCACAGCACTCACCTTAGCACATACCCTCCCCAATGTCCATAACCCCACCCCCTTCCTCCAACCCCCCTTCCCCCAGCAACCCTCAGTTTGTTTTGTGAGATTAAGAGTCACTTATGGTTTGTCTCCCTCCCAGTCCCATCTTGTTTCATTTATTCTTCTCCTACCCCCTTAACCCCCCATGTTGCATCTCCACTTCCTCATATCAGGGAGATCATATGATAGTTGTCTTTCTCCGATTGACTTATTTCGCTAAGCATGATACCCTCTAGTTCCAGCTGATTGTTGATTCTAAAGTGCAACCTAAGCACCTGGCTTTTTACACATTCATTACAATGAATGCCAAAGTTGCAACCCAGTGGAATGACATAAATCACTGACATAACTTTGTCTTTTTGTTGCACGATAATAGTAAAGATCGAACTATTATTACATACTATCATTCTGAACTTAATTATTTTTTTATTATAATTTTTTGGTAAAGCTATGGTACATTGTCTTTAAAAGCCAAAATGATGCTTTGAGTGGAAGCCAGCTATATTTCAAAGCTATGTGGCCTCCCTAGATATTAAGTGACTCATTATTGGAATTATTATCACCCCTCCCAAACCCCTGCCAGAAACCATTTGCCCATTGTAGTTCTCTCAACCAAATTAGCAAAATAAAATTATTTGAAAATGTCACTTTAAATTCCTAAATATTATCATGAGATCTCTTTAACAACACAAACAGCTAATTTTAAATAGTACATTGTGTACTGATGTCTCCTGTTATAAGAAACCCTGAAATAATACAAAATATTCAAAACAGGTGAGATGAAGGAAAGGAAATGGGTACTTTTACAAAAGATTTCACAACACATTCCCTTCAGTAATAAATATATAATTGCTAAGCATTTTCAAATTTTATTTACAGATACATGTTTTCAGCTAGCTATCTATTATGTGAAACACTGTCCCTCTATGAGCATTTACAGAAAAGAGTTAAGATGTGGGGCTGTTCTGGAGTGTCTTCTACCAGGAAACATACCGTTCGTAAAATAATGGTTGAACACATCTTTAAATAACCTTGTTTATCTAAAATTAATTGAAATTTTTTGAAATTAATTGTTTCAATCACAATAAAGCTTGTTTAGAAATTGCCTGTAAGACAGGCAATAAAATAGAAAGAGAGAAAATAGGAAGGGCACCAACCTAAAAGTCAGCCTAGGTGAATTAAAATTCTGGTTATGAAGTTTGGTCTTTGTAAGAGTTTGTGAAATTAACTCCTCATTTCAGTTTTCTTATTGATGGATTAAGTGTAATAATACCTATGCCATAGGGTTCCTATGGGAGGACTGAATAAGCTATTGTATATAGTTAGCAATGTATCAGGAATTAGTAGCACCAAAAGCTCAGAGAGTAACTGTTACTATTATCTGACTGAACCATATTAATTAAAACAATTTTTTTTTATTAAGTAATCTCTATACCCAACATGGGGGCTCAAACTCATGACTCTGAGATCAAGAGTTGCATACTCTACCAACCAAGCCAGCCAGACACTCCAACATATTAGTTTTTAAAAGTCCACCATTCATTCATTCATTCATTCAGTCACACCTTTGCCAAGGAGTTTCGGAACTTTAGTGTTAACATGAACTACGCCAGAGGCTTAAGATATAAAGAAGAATGTGGAGTCATAACTAACTCTTCAGTGAGTGAAGAGAGATATGAAATACATAATTACAGACAGTAAATGTTACAACCGAGATAGCCCGGGGTACATGGGGACACAGAGGAAAGAGGAATAACTGTCTTATTGCAGATATGAGTTGTTACTTATTTATTTTTATTCTTTATTTTTTAAATTTCTATCTTTTCATTTATTTTTTTTAAACCATTTTAACAATTTGGTTTCCAAATAGGCTGAAATTCTTCACGTTGCCCCTGGGAGGAATTTGGTGGCAAACAGCTTTCTTGACTACTTTGTCTTAGAGAATTAGGTTAATCTCCTAACTACATGTTCTTTTCTTTAGATCAAATACATTCCATCTGCTCTTACTCTCCTTTTGGGGATGAGAGTATACTGAAGACAAGTAGGGTATGATCTATGTTACTGTTGTTTATAGGGAGATATCCCACCACGTAATCTAGGACAAGAGCTGTCAACCTACGTGAACATAGTAAGTATGTAAACAGGAATACAGAATGGTCAGGGACATAATGGGAGAGTTATGGCTTCCTTTATTCTGAGGGGGTTGTTAAAGCTTTTGGTGGTGGAGTCAAAGGAAACCATTGCTGCCTTTTCTCTTTATCCCCACCTTCACCCAAACTCTGAGTCGTTTGCACACCTTTCATTCCGAGTGATCTGCGATGCAGAGCCTACTGTTGAAACACCCAGTTGAGTTCAGCATCTTGTTCCTTTTAAAAATCACCAGGACTCCTTAGTATTACCTGATGGCTGTAGCTTTTGCTGTTTTGTTAGTAAAGGCAACACTGGGAGCAACACACCCTGAAAGTATTTGCTCCTGATTTAGCCTTTCTAAAAACAGAATTCAAAGTTCAAGGCCTTTAGCTGGGAAAGCAGCAGCTTGTTAAGGCCTTTCACCGCTGCCCAGTGGCCCCTCCTTCCGCAGAGCTTCCCAGCCTCCCACCACTGTCTTCCCCTGAAAAGGCCAAGGCCCTATAAGATATCTGATGGGGGATTCTAAATATCAAAGCCATTTCAAGAGCTTCCCCCTGAGGTTCTTAAAATTGGAGTTAAAGGCAATGACTGAGATGCAGCTCTAAACAGAAAAGAGACAGTATGATCTATTATTACTGTATCAATTGTGAAGTTAAATGTTAGATAAAATAAAGTCTTCTGTCTTTTTTAGTACTATTTTCTCCTTTCCTTCTACTATCGATTATCTCTGCTAGTGGATGAACAACTATGGAAAAATAAAGCAAAAATTGTAAACAAAGGCAGTTGTCAAAGGCAATATGGTTTACCCCTTTACTCTCCTAGGGAACATTTTTATTCATCCTTTAAATATAGTCACATCATGTTCAAAGATAGGGCCACAATATTCAAGATGAATGTTAATTTCAAATAAAATTATGCAAGAATAAATCTAATAAGAAAATAAACTAAATGAAGACTTGCCTTTCACTTACTGAAATACAATGTCTCTTGAGTTATTGTACATCCCATGCTGAAGGAGATCAGTGTATGCCTAAGTCTGGTCATTTGTGCCCCGATTAAATGCTTTTAAAAATAAACGTATTTAAGTATATTTCCCATGTTTTCTATGAACTTTAAACGAGTAATGCAAATGAATACAAAAGCCATACCCTTTATTTTTGAAGCTTTACTATGACCACCGCTCAGACCCTTCGTTTGACTTCTGTATTCTTCCTGTTTACAAATTGTAACTGAGCCAGTTCCCATTTATTCCTGGGTATATCTAAAAAAATTTAGATAGCTAAATAGCCAATTTCATATTCCTGGGTTGCTACTCCATTTAAAACTGAAGAAGAATTTGTACTTTTGAGTGTGCAAATTCTGTTACAGGAAAACTTTTAAGTATAATTTTAGATATTGTATTTAGCTCGGGGGAATTTGGTTACATCAAACACCTTTATCTTTTTGTTGAAGAAAGGCTCCTGTAATTCCCGTTCCATGCAAGGCATCATTTACGCAGGCACCTAGTCAGGACCCTGGGTCATCCCCAACTCCTCCTTCCTTTGGATAAAGAATCCCTATTGACCTCATCTGTCCTCTTCTTTGAACTGGTGTGGTTCATCCCTGCTTATAATCTATCATGGTACCTTTTTCTTCATAGCAAGTATTTCAGTTTTGTTTTGTTTTGTTAAAGATTTTGTTTTCAAGTAATCACTATACCCAATGTGGGGCTCGAACTCACAACCCCAAACTCAAGAGTCACATGCTCCACTGACTGAGTCAGCTGCCCCTACAGTTTTTAATTACGTATTTACGTGGAAAAATTTATTTACAGTCTGTTTCCATGGAGTTAGGGACTCTGTTTTGTTGTATACACAGTGAATACAATAGGCCTGCCACAAGGTAAATACTGCGTAAAGCTGTGGTGAGTTTTAAAAAATGAAAAAAAAAATGGATGAATTATTATCACTTAATAAATATTTCTTAATGATTGATGGTCTTCTGGCCCCCGGTGTAATCTCTTTATGATTTTTACCTCCCTGTTGTCTCCATACTACACTGTGAAGGCCTAGAAGGTAGAAACCACATCTACCTAGGACCATGCTGACCCATTTTAGGGACTCTCTCAATCTTTGTTGAATGAATGCTCCTCTGAATGAGTGATAAGCATGAAATATGTGTTGATGAACCTTCTGAAAGGCTTGTATTCTTTCTTTTATAGCTTTTAAGCATTTTAGCACCACAGAATTGCAATCACAAGACATTAGAAACAGAGCAAACAAACACACGCACAACAGAAACAATAACAGAAAACTGAAATGGTGAAATAGAATGTTATCCTGAGTTTTCCCCATGCAAGACTGTTCCCTACATTTAATGCTTCACTCAGTCGAGTTTTATTATTTATTATTTGTGATAAAAGTTCTTTATTCTAACTCTGCAGGAGACATTCCCCACCCACAAATGCCTTTCACTGGCAGTGCAATTTTTTTTTTCACATTAATCAATCTTTTTTCCTCACTTTCACCCAATTACATCTAATTACGGCTCTTTGTTCTAGGGAAGTAAATTATGTTTTGCCACTCCCAATGTCCCCTAACAGCTTTTGACTGTGTGAAGAAAGTTGTTGTGTTCTTCCTGAGCAGTTTCCTAGTTAAGTTGAGAATATTCAGCCTCTTTCATATTTATTCATTAGTGTCTCTCTTCGTGTTTTGTTGGCCTATGTGGAACCCTCCTCTGTTGTCTACATCTTTCTTATACTAAGATTCTTTAAGATAAATGCAGCTTTTTTTTTTTTTTTAACATTTGTATCTATTTATTTGACAGACAGAGATCACAAGATCTCTAGATCACAAGAGAGAGAGGAGGAAGCAGGCTCCCTGCCGAGCACAGAGCCTGATGCGGGGCTGGGTCCCAGGACTCTGGAATCATGACCTGAGCCAAAGGCAGAGACTTTAACCCACTGTGCCATCCAGGTGCCCCATAAATGCAGCTTTTTAGGTTCAAACTTTACATGGCTATTCATCAGGAAGCAGGGTCTTATTCAAAACCCAAGTCTAGTTTCCTTTTAAAAATTATTTTTGGGGGTACCTGGGTGGCTCAGTGGGTTAAAGCCTCTGCCTTCAGCTCAGGTCATGATCTCAGGGTCCTGGAATTTAGCCCCGCATCCGGCTCTCTGCTCAGTGGGGAGCCTGCTTCCTACTCTCTCTCTCTGCCTGCCTCTCTGTCTACTTGTGATCTGTCTGTCAAATAAATAAAATCTTTAAAAAATCTTTTTTGTTCTAATACACGTAACCGATTATTTCTGCATTTTAAGATTCATTTTGTTTTCATCAACCCGAACACAGTGTGGAATCAATTTTTTTAGATCTTTTTATGTTTTTGGATCAAAGTCTTCAGGGTCAAACAAACCTGGGTTCAAATTCCAGCCCTGTTTCAGACCAGCTGTGTGAACCTGGGCAAATTAAATAGTTAATTTAAGCCTCAGTGTCCTCATTTGTAAAATATAAAAAATACTGCCTAACTCCTAAAGATTGCTAAATGACATGGCTTATGTAAATTGCCCAGCCACAGTGTCTGGCCCATATTAGTCATTCAATAAATGTTACTTCTCTTCTTTATAGCCTATTTAATTTTGTCCAGAATTTCTGAGAGTTTTGATATATTATAATTATTTATTGATTATTTATTGCTTGTCCTCATCAAATGCAGAATGGCATATTATTTATTTATTTATTTAATGAATTACACGTTCTGTTTTAGAGAGATGTTAGAGAATTTTGTGACCTCTCCCACTTACTTCTCTTCCCAAATGTGACTGACTTTTATTATTTATCAGTTCATAAAATTTCTCCTTTTGGGGGGTGGTGTTTTTAATTTATATCATTTGACCTTTTTAAAGGATAGTCCTAGTATGATTACTACATTATGATATACAAATTTTTTCTGTCTCTCTCAGTTCTTAATCCTCTGGTTTTACACCCTAGATTTTTTAAAAGCTGAGATTAAAGTTTCTCAGCTATTACTGCCAAGTGACTGGTTCTATTTACAGTTTGCTTTTCAAAAACTGTTACTTTATACTGATTCTATGCTGATATCATTGCTTTTAGCATAAAACAAGGATGTCTGTGTTGTTTATAAGACATAAAACGGATTTGTGCTGTGTAGAAACTATATTTTGAAAGAAAAAGCCCACTAAGCTGCTATAAGGAAGACATTTTAATGACCCTTGGGAAAAAGTCCTTTTCTGATATGGGCCAGAACATAGGTACATCAGTAAAAAGTGGGAAGCATCATGGCTTTACCTAAATGTGTTGTTGTGGTAAGGTATTATGGATTTAATTAATTTCAAAATTTTACTTCTGGGGGAATTTAAAGGGAAGGAATAACCATCCTAAAAGTAGAATGAAGTAATTATTAACTAGAGGTACAAACAAGTGGAGAAACACAGAGATTCTTCTTGGGATCATGATGAGAAGGTGATATTTGTGTAGACTGTGAAGGATGGAAAGACAGTCTGCAGCAAGACAGTCACCCATTGTAGGCACTGTGTTTCCATCAGCTGAGCAGTTTTCACCTAAGATAGAAGAAAAGAAGAAGAAAAGCAAGAAGAAAAAAAAGGAGATAGATTTGGATGGATGATAAAGTTCTTTACAAAGATAGCTCACTAGGCAGGGTAATGGTAACCAAGTAACAAAACAGTATCTTGGTAAACACTTGGTTCGGGTTTTAGGGCAGAAGGACCAAGTTTATTTTTATTCACTCCCTGCTGAAAGGCAATAGACTACATTTATTTTGGCCCACCGGGGAGGAAGGAAGGGCATGTCAGTTTTTCAAGAAGTTGTTTACTTTGACAGGGAATAAATCCTGCTTTCTTTGCCATTTGCTGATTTTTCTTTAAATATGGAGAGAGACTATGCAATAGTTAAAAATACGTCACAACACAAAAGTCAATAAATTTATGGTAAAGAGCTAACTGGCTCTTTCCTAAAAAAGAGAGAAAATTCTATTCTATAAAGCATTTCTTCCAACATCTATTTCAGACCATGTGTTCTATTGAAGCATGAGAAGTTTTCTGTAGAGAAATGTCATAGAATAGCTGTCAATATTCCACACCCAGTTTTCAATGAATCTAACATTTAAGTTATTCTTTAGTGTCAAAATGTGGTGGGGGCCAGAATGGAGCTGCACGAAGAACTGTAGTCAATGATTATTTAATCCAATGCAATCACATACCAATAGTAGTTTAGTGCTGCGTTCTGAAGTATGTGAATGCAGAAATAAAAATAAATTGTCAGTGTAATGGTAAGCTAATTTTAATCATAAATCTAGTCTCATTACACAGTAATGCACTTTAAAATATGAGGTATTCATGGGGGACCTGGGTGGCTCAGTGGGTTAAAGCCTCTGCCTTCAGCTCAGGTCATGATCCCAGGGTCCTGGGATTGAGCCCCGCATCAGGCTCTCTGCTTGGCAGGGAGCCTGCTTCCTCCTCTCTCTCTGCCTGCCTCTCTGCCTACTTCTGATCTCTCTCAAAAAAGAAAAAAAAATATGAGGTATTCATGGTAAATCAATTTATATATTATGAATAAGAGGGAGTTTTCTGAATGGAATCACTAGGTATTTATTTTGAAACTGTTACAGGAAAGACAGACATCTTAGAATTCTGCCAGAATTTATTTTTTTTAAGAAAAGCAGAGGTTCTAAGTTAGACATTCTTCAGAGGAAAAGATAAGTGACATAAATGCTTATGAGCATTTATATCTATCTTTGAGTCAGAAAAAAATGTCTAGCCAGAGTTTTAGTAATCCTTTAGGATTTTCTATCGAAGATATGGTTAATTCAGTGAGTAGATTAAGTTATAGATGATTATTAGCTCAAAATCTTTCATCTAAGAATGGAAGTGAATAGAGATCACACTGGAAATAATGGTATATGCAATGGTTCTCAAGTGCTGGCCAGGGGAGCAAAAGACTGAATCAGAATCACCAATGATGCTTTTTAGAAAAAGATACAGATTTCTGCCCTCAGTTCCTGTTGGAGATTCTGATTCAGAAGACCTAGGGAAGGGCTCTGAGAGTTCATATTTTCAGTAAGTGCTCCAACTGACTATGATCCATTGACAGGTTTGGGAACTAATGATTAGATTGAGGCAGTGCTTGAGATCAGAGAAAGAGGCTGAGGCAAGACTTCATTCAAGGGAGAGACACCATTTCACCTGTGGTGTAGAGTCTGAGTCTGTCTGAGTTCTTGATTTGAAAAACGATCTGATAGCTTGAAATTGGGAGGAATACTTAAACCACAGAAATTGGCCAGTGCTACAAATCAGGGCATTTCCCCTCCCGAGAAAGCTAGCACACTACTGTTCAGTGGGTTATTCTCATATTTTTAATGTCTGCCAAAAGAAAATCTACTTAGGTGATAGGCTACCTAAGTTACCTAAGGGACATACATTCAAGATTTCAAGTGAGTTACTCTAAAGGAGACTGCTCTTTTAAAACAGAAAGACAGTATTCCTCAAAGTATCTTAGTACACAGTGATAATTACATCTTCCTTTTTACTTCTGTACCTTAGCAGCCAACCAAGTTGAGCCTCCATTCTGCCTTCAGCCCTAGATTCAGCTGGAAAGATTCACATTTTCCCTTGTGTTTACAGACCTTAAATGCACTGTCCTTTACATTTTTTTTTTCTGAGTTGTAGAAATAAATTTAGTCTCAATGATCTCTACTAGCCTTAAAAAAACAAACAGCTCTGGAATCCTCAGAAGTACTTTCTTGGCTATGGAAAAGTGTAGTTGATTGTTTGGGTCCCACAGTTGGTTCTGCTTAAGGCTGGAATAAAGAGGAAGTGAGAATAGAGTTGATTTCATTATTCACAGGAATAAATCTTTGGGCTAGTAGATTAGGTATAGAGCTCTTTTTATTCAGGCTTGATGAATTTATGACCATCAACTAAAAATGTATAATAGGGACAATAACATTTAGCAAAGTGCTTGTCAGGAGAGTGGAAGGGAAAAAAATAGCCTGGAACATCAATAGGGCCAATAAATCCTTGACTTATTGGCAAAGAGCTAACTGTGAACATAGTCCCAAGATGAATGTCACCGATATTTCTTGGCTGGAATAATGCGTCCAGGTAAGTATTCTATGAAATGTGTTCTATGAGGAAGAATAACATCAGTTCGTTTCACTTTCTAGATCAACTCATAAAAGTCAACAAAGGCAATCATTGATTAGAAAGTAAGACAAACACTATGTACTTTTAGAAGAAAAAAATAAAAATAATCCCCAAAGAAGTATCAAAGGCATCTCTTTAGGGAAGTCTTCCCCTAATTGCTTTCACCCTACCCTACACTTTCTCTAAGACGCTCAATTTATCTCTTTCTTTGTTTTGATCATACAGTGGGAATGATAATGGTACCAATATCAAAGAGCTTTTGTGAAAATTAAATGAGTTAATAAATATACAGCCTTTTGAAGAGTGAACAGAGACTAGTAGGCATTCAACAAATGTCAGCTATTATCTATTATATCATCACCATCACCACAGTATATTGAAATAATCTGGTTCTTACATTTCTCCCCATTTAGAATTAAAGATCTTTTAAGGAAGAGCTTTTCATCTTTACAGACATAGTGCTTTATACCACAGTGCCTCGCAGAGAGGAGGTACTCAGTAAGTGTTTCCTTAGCTAAACTGAGGTATAATTTATACTTCTAGTAAATTTTGTCCGGGCTGCTGCTTCAGAGTTTCAATGGATCCAAATTCCTGAGAAGATATCAAGTAGGAAATAAGGGAGAGATGTTTTCATAAGTCATCCCTGGCAGTCCAACAGACTAGACTGCCCAGCCTTAGTTAATATTGTGTTTGTGATTATTTTGCTGATAGGAATGTAAAGTTTATGATTCCCTTGATATATAGTTATAGGCTCTAACACTTAGAAATGAGGAGCAAATATACAAATATACAGAAGGAATCTTCTGGGATATGTCTCCCCAAGTGAAGTCATCATATAGATACGTCACCATACAATAGCTGCATTTTCCAGTGTATTCTGTAGAACACAGGTCCCAGTAAGAAAAGTGTTCTCTGGTTAAATTTGAGAGACACCTCAAAGCTTTATAGGAGGTGTAGAATGAACATTAGCATATTAAATAGTCTGAAAAATCCTGAAGAAAAAAAATCTTTGATTAATTCACCATTTCTTAAATTTGAAGGTCATAGAAGACATTTTCCTAATCTAATTCCAATTGACGTCTCATAAAGTTAGTGTTCCATGAATCAAACTTTAGGAAAAAACCATACTATGGAAACATATTTATCCGGATATCCATTTTTTCTCAGTAAATCTCTTTGTAATTCATTTTTATAAATTCCAAGTCCATACGCACACAGATAGAAATGCACATCTTGGTTAATTTGGATGCTCAGGGAATAGTAGGATGTTCTAGCCAACTTAACCATAGAGTAGGTGCTAAGATGTGTTTAACCTTTGTTAAAAAGTATTCTGGGGATGGTTGGCTGGCTCATTTGGTAGAGCATGTGACTCTTGCTCCCAGGCTTTTGAGTTTTAGCCCCACGTTGGGTGTAGAGATTACTTAAAAATAAAATCTTAAAAAAAAAAAAGAAAAACATACTGAAGCAATCTTAAACTTTAGTATGATAGAGTCACCTGGAAATTTTTTAAAGTGCATGTTTGATTCAGTAGGTCTGGGATGGAATAAGAAGTTCTGTATTTTCTAATCAGCAACCAGATGATGCCAGTGGGGCTGGTCTATGGGCCACACACTGAGTAGCAGGTTACTTTTCCACCTTGGTAAGCACAGTAGAATAAATAAAATTGTTATTTTGAATAACATTGTACATGTTGATAGAGACACATACTGAGATAGTTAGGATTTTTTAATATCATATCATAATATTGACTTGTTTTCCTCATACTACCTTCCTCAGAAAAGAAAGGTGGGAACTAACTGGGAGAAAAGTTCTAGTTACAGCAATATTTCTATCAGCATCTAGCATGAAATCTGGTACACTCTAACATAAATGTTAGGTACAGGGGCCCCTGGGTGCTCAGTCAATTAAGCATCCGACTCTTGATTTTGGCTTAGGTCATGGTCTCACAGAGTCCTGGGATCAAGCCCCACATTGGGCTTCGCACTCAGCAGGGATCCCCCACTTGTGCATGTTCTTTCTTTCTCTCTCTATCATAAATAAATAAATCTTTTTAAAAAAATAAAATGTGTACATTATTTATCATACACTTTATTATCAGAGTTACTAACTCTGAAGGTGATATGTAGACACATCTGTTAAGGAGGTGGTTAATGATATGAAGATGTTACTAAATAAAATTGAAAACTCTGCCAAATATATTGTCACTCAAATAATATACTATGAAGAGTGTAAAGGTAGGGGAAAGGATTGGATGTGCTAATAAGTGTTGGTAGTTACCCCTGGCTCAGAAAAGGAAAGAGAAGAACAAAAAGAGTAATATTCTGGAAGAAGCACCAGTAAGGAAATCCATGCTGAGGAAGTTGACACAGACAACTTGTCCCAAACATATGCTAGAATAACCATAAAATGAATGGAGATGTCCCTTCCTCAGCCATCTAATCAGTGGACCAGGGAACTATCTAGAGTACGAAAGAAGGAAATACAGATCTTCCCCCACTAATCCACGTACTTCCTACAAATTATACTAAAAGGGCTAAATTAGTATCAATTATTTTCATAACTTCCTTACTTGGTACATTAAATACCATGAAAGTATTTGTTCAGAAGTGATTAGCAATTTGACTCAGTAGTAGTTATTTCTTTTTTCTTTTTAAAGATTTATTTATTTATTTGAGAGAGAGAATGAGAGAGAGAGAGAGAGAGAGCACAAGCATGAGAAGGGAGAGGTCATAGGGAGAAGCAGTCTCCCCACAAAGCTGGGAGCCCGATGTGGAACTCGATCCTGGGACTCCAGAATCATGACCTGAGCCAAAGGCAGTTGCTTAACCAACTGAGCCACCCGGGCACCCCAGCAGTAGTAGTTTCTATCTTCAAGTGTTTCAGAATCTCACAACAACTTAAAGTGTTGAGGAACAAATTCAGAAATATTTGGTATAATTACCTTACGATGTTTCCATTTTTAAAAAATACATTAATGTAGTCTTGATGGGAGTTTTCACTGAAATGGCTTTGGTGCTTTTGGTCTTCTAATACTTAGATAATGCCTATAAATATCAACTTGGCAGGGCCCAGGAAAATTATGCTAAATGATATTTATTGGCTGATTATCAACTACTTGTAAGTAGTTCAATCAGGTCCTTCTCACTGACTGTGTCCAAGATGAGGACAGCTCCAGCCAACCACCCATCTTATCTACTACTCTCATTCCCTTCCCTTCTCTTGCCTTCCTTCCCTTTTTCTTGCCTCTCTGGTCATTCTGTATTTTTTTTTTTTTCAGTTCTCAGAATATTTCATATTCTTTCTTCCTTCTGTTTCTTTTTGGCACTGGTTATTTTCTCCAGAAGGAATAGCCATGTTATGTTGATTCCTATTAAACTTCAGGTCTCAGGTCTTACATTAAAACTCAAAACACTCAGCTCTTGTTAATTGTTCCTCATGGGCTCTCTTCCACACTCTCTGACACAATACTGATCACCTTCTGTGATCTAACATACATGTACACACGTATATACCATTTGCCTACATACATACATATATACATTTACACACACACTTACATAAACATTGTGAAAATACTGTATCTAATTTGTTAGTTTCAACTACAGTTTCACGTTTTGCTTATGTTTTTATAGAACTGGTAGTTTGGGGAACAAAACTTTAAAATCTTTGTACAAGTCTCTAGAATAGTTATGTAAGTAGTGACCATTAATAAAGAGTCAACTTTTAACTAATCTCCTTTTTCACATTCTTTTTATAAAATTCTGAAGTGGTGAGCTCTCTAGGGTTTCAAAAGCTAGAGCTGGCAACCTTTTTATATTTTGTAAGAATATGAGCCATAGCACAATAACAAAAAGAAAACAAAGCAAAAATTTAAAAACGTATTTATCTTGGTTCCAAGTTTGCCAATAAACCTTTTCTTTCTTTTTTTTTTTTTTAAGGATTTTATTTATTTATTTGACAGAGAGAGACAGCGAGAGAGGGAATACAAGCAGGGATATTGGGAGAGGGAGAAGCAAGCTTCCCGCTAAGCCTGGAACCTGATGTAGGGCTCAATCCTAGGACTCTGGGATCATGACCTGAGCCCAAGGCAGATGCTTAACAACTGGGCCACCCAGGCATCCCTAACACTTTTCTATTTCTGTTTTTTTTTTTCTTTTTTTTTATTACAGAGAGAGATCACAAGTAGGCAGAGAGGCAGGCAGAGAGAGAGAGAGGAGGAAGCAGGCTCCCTGCTGAGCAGAGAGCCCGATGTGGGACTCGATCCCAGGACCCTGAGATCATGACCTGAACCGAAGGCAGCGGCTTAACCCACTGAGCCACCCAGGCGCCCTCTATTTCTGTTTTTAATGGTTAGAGAACTTTGTTTTGTTCCCTGATGTATCCCAAACACTTGGCATATAACAGACATTCAGTATATATTCATTGAATGACTTAAAGAACAAATACGTAAGTTAGGTACATTGTACAGCATACTGTTTCAAGTCAATGTTATTTAATAGTATCTTTGAAAAACGTATTCTGAAAATGTTGCCTGTTGTCCTACAGGATAGTTACCTTATCTAAGTCACTTAATGATAAATTGACTTCCTTTCCTATTTCATCTGCTTGGTAGTTAGTACATTCTCATTTTTAAAACATTGCTGCTAGTGGTCTGAAGATATGCAGTGCACATTATCTCTCTCTCTATCTCTCTATCTATCTATCATCTATGTCTTTCCATTTTTTTAAGATCTCATTTTTAAGTAATTCTCTACTCCCAAATGAAACTTGAACTCACAACCCTGAGATCAGGAGTCATATGCTTCATCAACTGAGCCAGCCAGGTGCCCACTTTTTTTTTTTAATCTTATTTTATTTTATTATTATTATTTTAGTAGGCTCCATTCCCAGTATGGAGCTTGAACACATGACCCTGAGATTAAGAGTCACACACTTTACTGACTGAGCCAACCAGTCACCCCGCTATCTATTTAAATATATCCTGTAGAAAATGTATTAAGACTGAATATATTGTGCATCTAAGCAATTTCATAAGCAGACCCTTCATTTAGCGCTTGGGGTTAAGGAGCTTTTATTTTATTTCCTAAGGTCCTGTGGATTTTAAAGAAGTAATTATCTTTGACATAGGTATTTTTGATCAATAAAGAGTAGGAACTCTGTAATATTATTTCCCATCTTCTATCATATAGGACAATAATAGTTATTATAATACTAGTTTTCATTTCTTGAAGGCTTACTATAATAGGCAGTGCACTAAACAGTTCACATACCTTTTTTTTCACATCTTTTTTTCCCCTAAGATTTTATTTATTTATTTGAGAGAGGGAGAGAGAGAGCTAGCAAGAGAATACACAAGGAAGGGGGGACAGGGAGAGGGAGAAGCATACTCCCCACTGAGCAGGAAGCCTGACCATGTGGGTGGGGCTCGATCCTAGGACCTGGGATCATAACCTGAGCTGAAGGCAGATGCTTAACCAACTGAGCCACGCAGACACCCCTCATATACTTTATCTTATATAGCTATCATTACAGCCCTATGGGGAGAAAAAATATCAAAGTCCAAACAGCTTTAATAGCTGGCACAGGGTCACATAGCCATAAGGAGCAGGGAAACTTCTATTCTAGATCATTCTAGATCTGTTATTAAAATGAAAGTCCGAGTACAAAGAGCAAGAGTGAAACCGTATTCTCAAAGAAATAGTAAGATGTAGATAGAAATTTTGAGCTCAATGTCAAAAGTGAGCTGGGCCACCTTCTGTCTTTTACAATCTGAGAGAAAAACAAACAAGCCCACTCAAATTTCATGTAGATACCACCTGTCCGATGTTTAAAAACATGTATTTATTAAGAGCAATAGAATTTTTTTCCTTTAAATTAATCTTAAATGAATATTTCCCATTATATTGCTACCTTCTGGTCACTGTTTCTGAGCTAGAATACGGAGTCCTTGGTGGGAAAAGGAAGTACATGATCATCAATCTCCACTAATAGTCTTGAATATTTTTAGTTGTCAAGTTAAGAGTTATGTCGTTTCGGCAACTACTCATGTATTTAGATGAAGTCTTAATACACATTGAACATCTGTGGAAGCTCTGACTGCACCCTTCACGGTCATGTTTCAGATAATGTCTCGTTAACTGAGCCCCTATTTTTAAAAAAATTTACTCTTTTTTCATATAAATCTCCTCTTGGAATTATGTTACAAAAAAGCAAAATCTATTCGATAAAAATTTAGTATTTGAGGAAAGAGTAGAGGATTATTGCTATGTTCTAACTTAGTTTATGATACAGGGGTACATTAGGGTTGTGTCAGCCAAAGTGTATTCATAATGACACCCAAACCCATGGTTTTTCAGTTGTTCAAATTCACCGTGGAGATAGATGAAAGCTTGAATGACCCAAGTACTCTTTATCAGTTTGAGTCTGCTTATTGCCTACGTCCTACTCATATATTTAGTCTTAAGATATTTTTACAGGGGCACCTGGGTGGCTCAGTGGGTTAAGCCTCTGCCTTCAGCTTGGGTCATGATCTTAGGGTCCTGGGATCAAGCCCTGCATCAGGCTCTCTGCTCAGCAGAGAGCTAGCTTCCCCCTTTCTCTCTGCCTGCTGCTCTGCTTACTTGTGATCTCTCTCTCTCTCTGTCAAATAAATAAATAAAATCTTTAAAATAATTTTACATACCCTCTTCTAAAGTAAGTGCTATACCAAATGTGGGGTTTGAACTCACAACCCTAAGATCAAGAGTCACCTGCTCTATCAAGCCAGCCAGCTGCCCCTTAAGATAATTTTAAACATATCTCCCTCTTCATCATCCTTTTCCCCCCTCTTTTATTTCTCACCTTGTTTTCCAAAATGTGGTGCTGCAGGAAACAATTTTACTTCATGCAGGGTGAGGAAAGAGATTACTTTTATGAATATTGTACTCTTTTCACCAAACAAGTTAAAATTTGTGCCGCTTATCAATGAAAAAAGGAACTAGTGTGTTGGAGTGTACTAAGAATTTCATAACCTCTCTCCCATGGACCAGCATATGAAGGATGGAAAGATTCATCTCTTTTGTACAAGTCAAGCTTTTCCCCAGGGACCACTAGTTCACTTACTTTTGCAAGCATCTGGAGCAGAGAAGGGTCTCCGGAGGTCCCGGTAGAAGCCTGGCTTACATCGCTGGCAATGCTGACCTTCCGTGTTGTGTTGACAATCCATACAGACGCCACCGCTGCGATTGCCTGACGCCTCCCACACGCTAATGTCGAAGTGACAGGCATCCGCATGCCCATTGCACTTGCAGGCTGGGTGGGGGGGAAAGGTCATGGCAGGAAAAACAAATAATTAAAATAACATTCTCTAATATTCAGGCTGTTAAAGAGGAGGTAAACGATTGCTAAGTTTTTTTTTTTAATTGAAGCATAACTAACATACAGTGTTGGTATTTAATTTTATTTTTGGTTTTTTAAGTAGTGCACATTTGCACAGTACAAGATTCAAAAAAGCCTATAAAAAGGCAGAGACTTTTATTTAGTTTTAAAATATTAAATTAAAAAATTAAGTTGTAGAATATGCTTGAAAGTCAGCAAAGCATGGATGTATCTTCTTAGACAGAGATATTACTATTTCCTTAGCAGCTGGGGTTGACATTTGTTTTGGAAAGACTATTTGAGTGGGTATCCATTTTTTACCTCTTTAACAGTAACACTTCACCATTTCCATTCCTGCTTCTTCTCAAGCACCAGTGTCATCACTAGGAGTCCCCTGACCGTGCTTAGAAAACCCTACACTGTCAGACGTCATTTGAAAATGAAAATTCATATTGCAGTCACAGATCTAAATTCATGCTCACTAATGAACCTGGAAAGAACCTTGTAGTGGACAGGGGTTAGTAACTTGGCAGGTAAACTGATTTGTCTTTCATGAGGCACTATTCCTCAGTATTTGATGTACTGGTGGAATACAAGACAGTCTCCTGTAGAAGCTGGGTTTTTGGTGGTTTGGTTTTGTTTTTAGAAGGGGTCTGCATTATTTCTTTTGTAATAATTTCTCCAAGGCACTTATAAGATTATCAATAACACCAAGTGACAAGTCTCTGTGTTCTAGATGTATTTAGATACACAGTTGGTGTCTGTGGAAAGACCAGAATGGCACTCTAGGAATTTAGGAGAAATTCTTTAGATTCTCTTGATGAGTGATTTAGAATAAGAATCCAGACTTTTTCCTGGAGGTCAACTGTGTTTGTGCTATTGTTTTTTCATTGTTTCCTTGACATGTTATGATATTTTGATGAGATTCACAATCTTTAGAAAGCATAATATAAGATAATTTAAAATTTATGTTTAGAGGAAATCCTTTACATTTCTGAGAAACTAAAATAAATCAACTAGGATTCCAAATTATGTATGGGAAGAGACTTCCCACAACGTTACTGACAGTACTTGCCTTTAAAATTCTTGCAAAACTGAAGTTTTTAAGTATAAACATTGTTACGGGCATGCGTATTTCTCTGAACGTTTTGAATCGCAAAGAAAAAAATGGTTTGTATTCCCATATTTTTTACCCTCTTATCAATCTCCAACCTCAGACCCAAAGTTAGCCCTAGTAATGCAGTCTCATTCTTGACGAACTGGCTTAATTTCAAATCTGACTTGTCATTTTAAGTATCATAAGTGAAGGCATCAAGGTATTATGGAAGAAACATTTAATTTGGAGACTGAAGAGCTTGGATCAAGTCCTGACTATCATTTACTATCTTTGACAAGTTACTTAATCTTACTGAGCCTCAATTTCCTGATCTCTCACGTGGGATTAAACCACCTGGTTGCTGTATAGGGCTGTTTTGAGAACTGAATTTGAGATAGCCATTTTCATGATTATAATTTGGTATCTCCGCTACAAGGGTGATTGTTCGCCATAATTCTCAGGGTCTCTTGTGTCTAGCCATGTTTTTATTTTGTCAACTTCTCAAGAAGGGTGCATTGGTCCTGCAAAATATCCAAGAAAATGGGCAACACATTGTTGGCAAAATAGTCATATTGGCAACTTTGCAAGCAGTGATTGCTTCCAATGGTTGAGGTCATAGTGAGCAGTGATATGAGCTATGTTTGTGTAGGTCACAGTGCCTTTCACCCACTGCTTTATATTGTGTTTCTAGAGACAACAAGCAGTCCACAGATAAGTTTACTTTACAAAGAAGGCTTTTAGTCTTGTCAGCTTGGTACTCACTTCTGCACTCATGAGGAGATCCTGTTTTGCCATCAGCTGCCTCCCAAGGGCGGTCGTTGTATAATGGTGCACAGTGTTGGCAGTGGGTACCTGCTGTGTTGTGCTTACACATACACTTTCCATGGACCTACAAACAAAAATAAGTAAGAGTTGTGAGGCACAAACAATGTCAGGAAGGAATATTCTTCCCACAATCTTATCTCATTGGTTGGCTTTAGGCATATGACATGCATTCACTTTCCTAAAGAAGTCATCAAGGTGTGAGGTCCTTTCTTTAGTTTGTCCTCTGATTCATTCAGAAGATTACATAGAAGGGGCACATGGATAGCTCAGTCAGTGAAGCATCTGACTCTTGATCTCAGTTTGGGTCTTGATCTCAGGATTGTGAGTTCAAGACCCGAGTTGGGCTCCACTCTGGGTGTGGAGCCAACTATAAAAAAAAAAAAAAAGCTTACATAATACATTTTTCTTGGCTGTAGGTTACATGACCCTATATGAGTAATTCTGCAGTACTGGCAAGATATTTACTTAAAATTTTAATACCTTAAAATTTTTCAAATTCTTTACACAAAAGTACGACATCTTCACTATAAAAAATTTGGAAATCTGTAAATATGATGATTTCATATCACAATCACCATTTGAAGTTTACATTTCCAGTACTTTAAAAATACAATTATACATATATATATTAAAGATTTTATTTATTAGAGAGAGAGAAAGTGAAACAGAACATGAGAAAGGAGAGGGTCAGAGTGAGAAGCAGACTCCCATCTGAGCAGGGAGCCCAATTCGGGACTTGATCCTGGGACCCCAGGATCATGCACTGAACCAAAGGCAGTCACTTAACCAACTGAGCCACCCAGGTGCCTCTCTCACTCTCTCTACATATATATATATACACATACATCTTTATCTATATATATATATAAAATCTCTCTCTCTATATATATATATAATCTTTATATATATATATATATATGTATAAAGATTTTATTTATTTATTTGACAGAGAGCAAGTGTATGAGAGAGCACAAGCAGCGGGAGTGGCAGAGGGAGATGGAGAAGCAGACCCCCACTGAGCACAGAGCCCGACAGGAGGCTCAATCCCAGGACCCTGAGATCATGACCTGAGCCAAAGGCAGATGCTTAACCCACTGAGCTACCCAGGTGCCCCAAAATACAATTATATTTAAAACTTCTTTTTTCATATAATAATATATTGATATAATCTTTCCATTTCATTAAATATTCTTGTATAGCACACTTTTTTAAAAAAATATTTTATTTATTTATTTGACAGATGGAGATCACAAGTAGGCAAGGAGGCAGGTAGAGAGAGAGAAGGGGAAGCAGGCTCCCTGCTGAGCAGAAAGCCCAATACGGGGCTTGATCCCAGGACCCTGTGATCATGACCTGGGCTGAAGGCAGAGGCTTTAACCCACTGAGCCACCCAGGCACCCCTATAGCACACATTTTAATGGCTCCCTTGTATGGTATACAATTTATTTGACCAATCGCCTATTTTTGGTTATTTAGGTTTTAAGTATTTTTACATATTATATTTTAGTTCTATAACAAATATCCTTGTAGCTATTTGTGTACATCTTTATTTATTTAGAATGTGTTTTCCAGAAGTAAAACTGAAAATCAAAATCAAAATATATATATATTTCAAAATATATATCAAAATCAAAATCAAATATATATATTTTAAGGCTTTGAATGTATTATGTCATAATGACCATAATGATTTTGTTTTAATCCCACAATTCAGAGTGGTTGAGTTTATTAAAATAGTGTTCCTCATAGGGAGGCATACTTCAGTAGAATTCTCTAAGATCTGAGAGTTTTACGAGAATTTTAATTTTTTTTTGTAGGCTCTCACCAACAGTTTCTAAAAATTAAGCTCTTGGGTCATCATACTCCCTAATACCTAAGGACTGCCATGAACTCCAGCACCAACATGCACTTATTGACACGTGATGTCATGACTGTACAAATGAAAGCTTTGTAAAGTAGCTCAGAATGGGATCTCTAAATCTGGATCTATGAGTCTTGTTTTGTTTTCCTTGAGAAACAGCCTAACAGGCAAATTAGCATGAAAGTAATAGATGATAGCAACTAATCAACAAATATTTAATGTATTTCCACCAGGATATATAGTATGTTAGGCAATGTTTGGTACACAAAGCATTATAAAACTTAATTTCTGTGTTTAAGAATAGTATAATGCAGATGGATTAAAAATATTTACATAGAAAAAATTTACAGATAAACAGAACAATAAATACTGAAGAAAATAAAAGGATGTTGGAATTTAACAGATGCAGGAATCACCACAGTTGATAGTTGGGGAGGGCTTTAGGAAGGGGGTTGGATTTTAAGCTAGTCCTTAAAGATGGGCAGTATTTCTGACAGGTAGAAGAGAAGAGACTTCCCAGGAAGAGGAAACAAGATGAACCAAGGTATGGTGCTAGGAGGCTAGGGAGAATCTGTGAACAAAGTTCATTTGAGTACAACCAAAATATTTTGACTGCAGTGATAAAGGAAGTACTAGAAATGACATGTACTCGAAGTGGCCAGAATCAAAAGGAATCAAACCCTAGAGTTCAACAAATCTGGAAATAGCTACCCCAGTACATTGAGGTACTACTGCTTGACCCAATTTAACACGAGTTAAGTCGTGTTTTCTTACCCAGGAGCCCCTTTCTCTTTTAATTCTCTTAGCATATATGTCTTTGATTCCACTGGTAGAGGCACTTTGGATTATGCATTATCCAAGTCTGTGATATGACTTCTATGGACCTTATGCTCATAAAATGTTCAAGTGCAGGAATTATATAGGGCTTGGAGGACTGCAGGCTACTTGTGGGTGAGCCCCATGAGGTCTAAGTGGTGTAATCTGGAGAATTTCATAAATGATTTTGGTGGCTACCTTGCTAAATTTCACTTCTGTGTATTGTAATATAAGGTTTCTATACTTAATGAAAGTTAACTGTAACTGTCCTTTTAGTTCTTAGGGATTAATTAAAGTATTACTTCTTCTTAAGAGGGTAGGATTGGCTCCTTAGAGTACAATGATGTTGCAAGAATTTTTGTTAATTTTCCTTATAGAAACTGAACTAGTGTTATAGATCCAACTTACTGATGTTGGTCTTGAAATACCCAAGTGTGAGATGAGTTACAGCTACCTGTTTTCTTGGGCTTCTTTTTGTGACAGTCTCTCCAAGAGCTGGTTAGATGTCAAGTCCCATGGAGTTGTAAGATACATCTCCATTCACACATGCAGGTGAGTCCGAAAGACAAATTTGCACTTAGATTTGGAGATCTGCAGGAATTTAATTTTACTGCTCTATGAGAGTGTGGTCTTCTAGAGTACCTGGGTAGCTTAGTCAGTTGAGCTTCTACCTTCAGCTCAGATCATGATCCCTGTGTCCTGGGATCAAGTCCCATGTTGGGCTCCCTGTCCAGAAGGGAGCCTGCTTTTTCCTCTCCTCCCTGCTTGTGCTCTCCTTTGATATCTCTGTCTCTCTCTCTCCTCCAAACAAATAAATAAAATCTTAAAAGAAAAAAAAAAGAGTGTGGTCTTTTTATCCCAGCTCTTGGAAATATGATTTTCATATTTTCTGGTAGAAATGCTCCAATCCTACTGCTTTTATTAAATCTTTTAAATTCAGCATTCCTTATCATGATGAAAAAATAGAAACCCTTTATTAAATAACTTTGGCATGGGAAGGTTCTCCAAAGACTCTCAGTAAAAGCTAGATGCTGACTTCATACAAAATGGAGCCTTTGGAAAAATTGAGTAAGAAAATTCTCCCAAAGTGGAAGCGTTTAGTAAAGTGAAGACACATTTATTATATAGCTAGCAAAAGATGGTAGGATAATGAAAATTAGTGGGAAGAGTAGTTTTACAATTGTCTTAATTCTATAACCTGTAAAAATAATCCCACATACAGAACACCGAGGATACAAATATTTGATGAAGTTAGAGTCAGAATTCCTGGAATAAACCACCCCTAATTCACCACTACTGTTATATGGAGTATTATCAGAAGGGGGCATTTTAGAAAATGTTAAAAGTAAATATGGTAAAGACCAAAGTCAATAAATGCTATTTATATAAAACTTCTTAGTCCTTGATGCTGTGTCTAAAGAACATGTAGGATTTTCCTTAGATAAAAACCCCAAAGTAATATTCTGGGGAAAATCCATAAATAAAGAGGGCACGTGTTGGGGAGGTAGATTCTATATAGATCATGGAATATATTAAATATCAGCTTAGGATGCTGGAATTTACCCTGTAGGTACTGAAGATCTATTGAAGATCTTTGAATAAGGAAATGATTAAGAGGTATATTAAATACATGTTCTTTTCTTCTTTCTTAAAAAAAAAACCTTCTTTCTACCTCATTCCCATCTTGTCTCTTGTGTTCTTTCTTCCACTTCCCTTTTTACTGTTTCTATGCCATACATACATATATATGGTAAATAAATATACCAGCTTATGGTTTTTTGTTTGTTTGTTTGTTTGTTTTTACCCCAGCTTATGGTTTCCAACAGCCAGTGGCACTCACATATATTTTCTGATCATGCTCAAAAATCTAAAATGTTGTTCATTCTTATTGCCTTTTAGCATCTTTTCTCCTTTTAAACAACCATTTACTGAGTACTGTATAAAGATAGATGCTGTGAAGTATTGTTCATTTTCTTTAGAGGAACTAAACTATCATTATAGGTCAGTTTATCAGGTTTGGTCTTGGAATGCCTGAGCCTAGAAGTAAAACCCAGCCGTAGCCCACAAATTGCAGGCCTCAGGAGGGCACAGACATCTAGGGAAACCTCATCAAACATTCACATGTATCACAAGATAATGGGGGCAGGTCCTTTCCCTCTGGAGTACAGATTTCAGAGCATTCCCTTGCTCCCACATGCTGAGAATTGGGATGAGCCTCCCAGGGCCTGAAAAATGCCGGCCCAGCAAATTTTTCTGCACACAGAAAAATTCGAGGAGCTGTCATTTTGAGAATTACCAAAAATAGCTGTAAATCATTATCTAGACCATCTGAAACAAGAAATCCTTCCTCAGCGATACAACCATTACTGTTCAAGCTTGAAAGATCACCCACTATTTGATGCTTGTGAAAAATGTGCAAGTAAAACTAGGTCTTTATTGGGGGGAAGAAAAACAACAGAAAAAGGAAACTTTAGTACCAAGTTAAACATAGCTGTTGTTTGATACACAAACATGAATTAATAAAGGGCAGGAAAATGGGATTATATACTTAAGGTGTAGTTGAAGAAGAGGGGTGGCTGGTTGTCTGATTGGAAAAGGAGAAATTGACTTTAACCACAAGTTTATAACTCCTAATTATCTAAGAGGTATACCTTGGTATTTTGGTTATTCTGTGCATTTTGTAATCCCCTTTTTTATACTAAGAACTATTTTTATACTAAGAACTATTCTGTTGATGTCAAAAATTTTCCTACTTGTATCTAATATTATTTGTTGTTAATATTAACCTATATGCAAGTAATTTTCAGCATACTTACAGGGAAGGACTCATGCAAACTTTGAACCACTAATTTAAGCAATTATTGGAAAAGGCATGCTCATTAGTAACTATGCACTTTAGTGCCATATATATATCTATATAGATATATATATTAAAGATATATTATATACATTATATCTATATATATCTATTATATATATTTTATATATATATATATAAAATATCTATTTGGCTCTAATATATATATTAGCCAAATAGGTAAGGAGAGAAAATGCAATTTCTTCATATTTGAAGCTACAAACATAGGAATCTAAGTTGGGGGCAAAATGAGGAAATTATTATCTTTCAGATCCATCACTGGAAGATAGGTCTTGCCTCAAAACGCTGCTTCTTCATTGTTGTTCCTTTTGGGGCAGAAGAAATTCCAGCAGTCTGTACCCATGGAGTTGAGGAAATTGGCCATGGCAAGAGAATGTGAGAATTGGATCATTGGTAGTGTCAGGTATATATGGGTTGGACAGTCACTTATCAAGATGTTGTAGAATACTTAAACATTAGATGGGAGATTGACTTAGACAACATTCAGGGTCCTATCAGTCTTAGGATTCTATTTTTTTTTTAATTATTTTTTATTAATGAGAGAGAGAGAGAGCAAGAGCGAGCGAGTGCGAGGACAAGCAGGGGGAGAGCAAGGAGCAAGGAGCCCTATGTGGGACTCCATCCTACCATGCTGGGATTGGGATCATGACCTGAGCCGAAGGCGAACGCTCAACTGACTAAGCCACCCAGGTGTCCCAGGATTCTATGATTTTAAGGCCTTCCTCTCTGTGTTGGAAATACCGTTGGTTGTAGGCAACTACCCATAATCTTTTCTGAATTCCCAAGAAGACTTATGTGGCTGGGTCCTACTGCCAACTCACCAATGCAGAACATTTCCAGATCATCTGAAAATCAAAGGGATTTTGGAAGAGCTAGAAGAGTATCTCTTCCTTCCTGCAGGCACTTCTTGTGACACACAGATGAAGAAGTAAATAAATGTTAATAGATAGTCTCTGAAGACAGACTTTCATTTGTTGATATTCACTATACCTAAACGAGCATAAATTCTATTCTTTTTATTTTTCTTCTACTGTTTTCCACCCCTGCTGCATTTTTAAGAAATTATGGGCTAAATATCATTCTAGCTCCTGCCTTCCAAATAAAGGTATACTTCATGATCTAGTAATGCTTGCTACAGACATTCACTATAATGGAAATTACCGAGGCAAAAAATCAATCCGGTTAATGCTTTGGAGGACTCATATTAATTCTTTTAGGAATGCCTGAAAAAAAATTGCTTCCCAACTGCTTTCCAAGAAAGAAAGGAACAGCTGTTGCTCATGTCCTACTAAAAATTATAATGAAAATTAGTGGTGGGGGGGAGCCTTCACAGCTAAGTATTCAGAAATTCTTGAATTTCATCAAGTAAGTGATTTTCTTGTGCCATGGTGCCTTTATTGTTTACATATACATGATTTTTTCATTTTTCCCATTCAACTTTGAATTCCAGTGGCAAATGAGTCTTCTTTCATACTGTCATTGGAACGTTAAAAAATGTTTGTGAAAAGAGAATGCAAACAGTGCCTATTCTATGAACCAAAGGAAAATGCCCACTTACAGGCAGCTGCAGCAATTCACAGAACTCTATTTAACTATGACAAATGATTTAGAAGTGGAACAATGCTACACAGCAATTTAAGACAAAATGTGAAGGCAAAAACTGATTCATTTCCCTTTTAGAAGAAAAGGATTAACTTCTAAAAGAATGAACTTCTTATGCATGCAAAGAGATAAACTCTAATAACGGCTAGCCTGTTAGAGCCTTCCCCTCTCAAGCTGGACAAAAACCACAGACAACAATGATGCAGCACAAACCTTTGAATAGAAAGCATTGTGAGGAAAACATGTCTTTTCATTAACAAATAAAATATCCCTTTTCTCCATTAAAGGTTTGGATGTTTTAATTTAACAGAAGATGTGGGAGTGCTATGGTGAATATGAAGCCTAATAATTGAGTTTGATGGAAAAGGTGGCTTGAAACATACTGTTTCAGAATGGGCCAAAAAGGTTGAAGGCTGAGTATTCCAAACCCTTGCCCAATAATATATATAGCAAGAATGCAACCAATTGAAAAGTTTTATGATCCATTCATTGGTCTGAACTTGGACACTAGAGAAAGCAGCCCTTGTAAGAAAGTATGGGCAATAAAATAAAGTTAGATATAGAGCAGATATAATTATGATTAAAGAATGAAAACTGGCCAGTACTTTGAGACTTCTCTTGTCTCAGTTAGCCAGTTGCCTGAAATTCTTCCTGTAGAAATTCATTCCTTTAGCTTTAAATGGGGTTGGAGGTCCAGGAGCTCCATATGAAAATGCACTTATGCTCAAAAAGGGGCAAATCCTCAATTATTAGCAACGAACTTATCAGTTGGGATTATAACCATCTGTTCTCAATCGTAGAACTAGACTCCACGTTGCCTAGAGGAGGAAGAGACTTCATGATTGAGGAGAAGGGAATGTCTTAGGGGTAAAAGGAAGGAGCCAAAGACAAACTATGCCTATGTTCGCCTTCTTGCCAAGAACCTTGCTTTGGCTGAAAGAGCTGGAAAAAAGCATGATTGGAATGAATGCAAATTTCATAAGAAAACTGCATATAATGCACTGTATAGTAACCATGGGCTTATCTGCCTCCTCCGCTAGACTGTAAGCCCATTGAAGGAAGAAACTATGGGTTAAATTTCTTCGAATCTCCAGTAACTGACATGTAATAGGTTTTTAACAAGTATGTGTTAATTCTTTTTCATTCTGCAAATATTTTCAACAGAGCATTGATAACCTTAGTTATTGGATTTAGTTACATTTTATAAACTTGCCAAGAAGGCAGAGTACCAATTATGCATTTGGGAATAGGATACTTTCTTTATTTTATTTTATTTTATTTTATTTATTTATTTTTTTAAAAGATTTTATTTATTTATTTGACAGAGAGAGATCACAAGCAGGCAGAGAGGCAGGCAGAGAGAGAGGAGGAAGCAGGCTCCCTGCTGAGCAGAGAGCCCGATGCGGGCCTCGATCCCAGGACCCTGAGATCATGACCTGAGCCGAAGGCAGCGGCTTAACCCACTGAGCCACCCAGGCGCCCGGGAATAGGATACTTTCAATTGTTTGTCACAAAGCAGGATTTGGGGTAGAATAGGATTGAAAGACATTCAGGTTTGTCCAGAGTGCTTCCTATAAGGTGTATACTAGTTTACATCCAGGCAAGGCATGTTGGCAAATGCGTTCTTATCTGTAGTAGTCATCTCTAGTTGCTGTGGAAGATCTGTAAGTTTAAGGAACTTGGAGGGAATGTTCCCTCCCTCAGTCACAGAAGGAAATGAGAATAATAATAACAGTGATGATGATAAATAATAACAATAGTAGTAGATAATATTGAGTAGCTCTCTGTACTGGGCACTGTTCTGGTTCATTGCATAACTATTAACCGACTGGATTTACACAAGAACCCTGTAAGGTAGGGACAATGATCAGTGCCATTTCACAAGGGAGGAAACTGAAAGAGTCTAGATAATTTGCCTAAGGTCACAAAAGCCAGTAAGTGCTGGAGCGACAGTATTTGAATTCTAGGAGTCTGACTCCAATCATCTTAACTCCTACCTATGCTATGATAAAACCATAGGAAGAAGGATTTTGAGGGGTCCACTTCAGCCAAGTCCCTTAAGAGTGTTACCTCAGTAAAACAGATGTGTTCCAAAACAATTTGTCCTTGGAGAACTCTTCAGGACAGAAGCTGATTTGGGCTCAAAGTGAGCCATTTCATGAGGTTTCTGGTCTTGAGTGGATCATTAGTCCTGCTCCTCTGGGAGAAGCCTAGTGGTTTTGGAGATAGGAGAATACTAGCAGATTGGCCCCCATCACCCCCTGGCATGAATAAGTTGAGGGCATGTAAGGGATCTCATTGGTTCAGTGTAAAACCTGAGTCCTGAAGTTCAGTGTAAAACCCGAGTCCAAAAATTAATTAATTTCTGGGCCACTGCAAGTTTTACTTCTCAGAAACTTGGTGAACAAATTTACAAATGAAGAGGATAACAGGAATGTAAATAAACTCTAATTAAAGATTTGTTCCTTGTGGATAGCACCTCTTTATGTTGTTTACTGTCCTTTTAGATGCCATGGAGTTGGAAAGTAATATCATATAGTGTGGTGGTTTTTACAGTCAGTATTATTTATGTTATTAATAGCAGTACTGTCAGTAATTCAGGTTATGGAGAATGGTTAAGTGAAAATATTGTAGATATCCTAATGATTCAAATACATTTTTAGATTCAGGTTGCTATGTTATTTCCATTTTTTTCATGCACAAAATTTTGTATACCCCAAACTGTGATTTGTATATCTAAATGGCAGTTTATTTGTGCCATTGTGCATGCTCTTTACCACCAAAAATAAAAATAATAATAATAATAATAATAATAAATTTTAAAAAAATCAGGAGTTGAAGGAGTATTCAGAAGCATGCATACACAAACAAGCAAAATTTTCAAATGCCACCAAATTTATGTACTCCAAATTGTGGGCATTTATTCCAAGATTGTTTAAAGATGTGGTTCAGCAGCTCTTTTTTCAAATAGTATTACAGCTAGAACTAAGAACTAAAATCAAGTTTTGTGAGTTATCTTTCAACATACATCATGGCCCCTTTTGGAAAAATTAGATGATTGGTCAAACCAAAACCAAAGAAATTAAAAACAAACTCCCCAAACCTACCTGTCTGCATAAAGGAGGGCAGAAACTGCTTCAGGGTGGAGAAAAACAAATTTGTGCCTTCAAATAAATTACAAAACACTTTTGGGTTTAAAAATATTACTAATAAAGTAACCTCATTTAAAAAGTCACGTGAAAGTAGGTTTGAAAATATCCCCATTGTTTTAAAGTGTACTATTATTGGTTCAACTGTGTATTTTTTTGTTAAGTGAGCATTTTAAAATTGGGGTCCTTGAGGAATTTTTAGGTAGGATTCTCTCACTTTCAGAGTAATGACTTTCTAGAACAAAGAAAATCTCTTTTTTTTGTGAATCCAGGGATAGGGACTACTTTTATTTATTACTAGGGGCTTAAGATGTTTAAGTGTACTGTCTTTTGAGAAAGATGCTTTGGATCCTATCTATAAGTATATTCAGCATTCTTTCTTTATCTATATATGTGTAGTTCTTTTAATTATCTCTTGAATAAGTTGTAATGTCTTGCTGGTCCTTCATTAATTAATGAGTTAAATAAAATTTTTGACCTGTGTTTATTTTATATCTGAACGAGAGTCATGACTTCACTCTTAAAATTATCCTTGGGGCCCCTGTGTGGCTCAGTAGGTGAAGCATCTGCCTTCAGCTCGGGTCATGATCTCAGGGTCCTGGGATCGAGCCCCACGTTGGGCTCTCTGCTCAGTGGGGAGTCTGCTTGCTCCTCTCCCTCTCCCTTTGCTCCTCCCCCCTACTTGTGCTCTCTCTCACTCTCAAATAAATAAGTAAATAAAATATATTTTTAAAAAATGTATCCTTTAACACTGCCATTTCTTACTCGGCACATGTTCTTCCATCTATCAAGTCTGCTTGAGCAGGTACTTCTAAAAGGAGAATTCCAACTTGCTTTATATAGCTAAATGGGTTTTGATGTTTAATATTTTCTCAAGATTTGTTCTACTGGCTTCCTCTTTTCAGTATCATCAGTTACTTATCTTTCCTTTGGGGACTATAATAAATATTTCTGCCATAAAAATACAACGTATTGCATGGAGCACTGGGTGTGGTGCATAAACAATGAAGTTTGAAACACTGAAAAAAAATAAAATTAACAAAATACAAATAGCATGGAACTAAATATTGTGATGCTCTGGAGGCATATGAAGATTACATTTAGATAAGATCATTCTATTTCCAACTTATGTGATTTTTCCCCCCACCATTACTTGATTGCAAAGAACTGTTTTCTATTTGTTCTTTCTTTCCAATGGGTTTTAAGAATTATTTCTGACTACTGGGTTTTTAAAAATGATGTCTGTCCAACAGACATATTTATTTGGATAAATGTTACAGGTGAATCGATCTAGATTATGTGCATAATTTCGTTTCAGATTTTCATGTGTGCAATGACAATATAGTAAGGCACTATGATTTTAAGATGTGTATTTTAGTACATCTAAGGCTTTCTTGCCTTATAATATCCAATTAGCTTCTCTTCCCTGTGATAGCCACAATTTCTTCAGCTATAAGATACAGAACAAGAGAAGATTGGCAAATATCATTAGATTCTTGCTGTAGTTTTGTCCTGAGGCAAAATTTGAGTTTACTATAAAACTGCATAAGAAACTATGTTGGTATATAGCTAAGTAATTTGGAATTTCTTTCAAGCCAAATTGCTATCTGGTCCCTGTGTCCAGTTACTAAGACAGCTGTTACATAGCGGTTCCACCTGCTCCTATCTCTTTCTTCACTTGACCTCTGTTAAGTCTTGTTTTCATAACTTCACTTTGCACTTGTCTTTATACACTGAAACTTTTCCGAGGTCATAATGCAAATCAGTGACAGAACAGGGGACAGGACTCCCAAGAGAGTTCTAAAATATTAGAGACCCCATCTTAGAACAGTGATGGAATCAGGAGGATTTTCCCCCTTCCCATCAACACCTAAAATAACTTCCCACGATAACATCTCTTTGAAGGGAAAAGAGATCATATCACTTTCAATTCCTTAGTACCTATTTAATATTAATAATTTTAGAAAAAAAAAGCAAAAGTGGAATTAATAATATATAACTTCTAATGGGCTGTTAAAACTATTAACACGATAACTAGGAGAAAAGAACCTGGGAAACTGAGTGAAGGCAAAAACTAGAAGAACTCATTTTGTAAGCGACTTATCTGTCAAGCAGCATTTGACATCAGAATGGAGGAAGGATTTGTGGGGTTTTATTCAATGTCTTTTTGGATTTAGATGGTTTTGATAATGAGTTGGGGCCAGGTAAATTCTATTAGAAGTGCTGTGGGGGATTAATAAGTACTTTTCATCCTACTGACATTCACTTTCTCAATGTGTTCACATAGCCTCTGGTTATTTTAAAGGAAAATTCCTTGTCAGAGACTATTTTGCATTCTCACACAAAGTTTTTTTTTTTTTTAATTTCATTCATTCCAGTTCACATTTCCCACTGTTTTTCTTCCTTCTTGACAGCTCTGTTTGACTGTCACTCAGCATTCTATACAGTACAGAGGGTATTACAAAAGTTGACTTGTTTAAGATAAATGAGCCCCTGATTGTGGTACAAGAAGCCAGTTACTAGGGCATGTTTTCTTCCATAGTCTTTTGTTATTGAATTAATTAATTAATTCAGATGCTTCTTTTTATATTAGAAAAATTACTTGTTTCTAGGTAAATCTTATAAAATGTAGTCTTCATGATTGAGCATGCTCATATTTAAAAAAAACAACAACAAACTTATGCTCGTTTGGCAACTCTATCAGGATGCAGAGTCATTAAGAAATTTGCGATCATCTGTATATGGCCAGAAACAACAGGCACAGCTTTTGGAAGAATTCGTTTTCCTCAATACCCATCCATTCAAAGCTATTGCTTTTAAGAACAGTCAGCTTAATGACCAAGACTTTAAAAGAAATATATTCATTACAAAATTCCTCCTTAACCAGCCATAGGTTTTTGTATGTTTAGATACTGATTTTTTGTATTGTAATTATATTCATGTAACATAAAACTTACCATTTTAACCATGTTAAAGTGTCCAATTCAATGGTCTTTAGTATATCAAAATGTTGTGCAATAATTACCACCATCTAATTCCAGAGCATTTTCATCACCCCCAAAAGAAACCTTGCGCTCATTAAACAGTCACTCCCCATCTCTCCCCAACTCCTGGCAACCTCTACTGTCTTTATGGGTTTGCCTATTCTGGACATTACATATAAAAGGTGTGATACAATATGTGGTCTTCTGTGTCTGCTTTCTTTCACTCAGCATAAAGTTTTCAAGGTTCATTCATGTTGTAGCATGCGTCAGTACTTCATTCTTTTTTTATGCCTGGATAATATTCCTTTTTAAAAAAAATAGCTTTCTTTGTGTCCTTTGTTTTTCACTTTTTATGTTTCAAGTTTTTATTTAAATTCTAGTTAATTAGCATATAGTTGTAACATTAGTTTCAGGAGTAGAATTTAGTGATTCATCACTTACATACAACACCCAGTGCTCACCACATCAAGAACTTTCCATAATGCCCCTCACCGTTTAGCCCATCCCCCCTTCCCAACTCCCCTCCAGCAGCCCTCAGTTTGTTCTCAGTAGTTGAGTCTCTTTTATGGTTTGCCTCTCTCTCTTCCCCCCCAACCCCCATGTTAATCATGTTTGTTTCTTAAATTCCATGTATGAGTGAAATAATATGGTATTTGTCTTTCTCTGACTGATTTATTTTGCTTAGTATAATGTGCTCTAGCTCCATCCACATTGCTGCAAATGTTGATTTCATTCTTTTTCATGATTGAGTAATACTCGATTGTATATAAACACCACATCTTCTTTATCTATTCATCAGTCAGTGGACATTTGGGCTCTATCCATAACTTAGCTATTGTTGATAGGATAAATTCCCCTGTACAGATACACCACATTTTCTGTATCCATTCGTCAGCTAAAGGGCACTGGAGTTGCTTCCACTTTTTAGTTTTTGTAAATGATGCTGCTATGTAAATGATGTTTCTCTATATTCTAGCCAACATTTATTATTATTTACCTTTTTGGTTATAGTCATCCTACTGGGTTTGAAATGGTATTTCATTGTGGTTTTGATTTACGTTTCCCTAGTGACTAAGGATGCTGGGCATCTTTTTTTAAAATCTAAATCCAATTAGCCAACATATAGTATATCATTAGTTTCAGATGTAGAGTTCAGTAATTCATCAATTGCATGTAACACCCAATGCTCATCACATCACGTGCCCTGCTTAATGCTCATCATCTAGTTGCCACATCCACCTACGGACCTCCCCTCCAGCAGCCCTCAGTTTGTTTCCTATAGTTAAGAGTCTCTGATGGTTTGTCTCCCTCCCTGACTTCTTCCCATTCAATTTTCCATCCTTTCTCCCAGGATCCTCTGTGCTATTTCTTATATTCCACATATGAGTGATACCATATGATAATTGTCTTTCTCTGATTGACTTATTTTGCTCAGAATAATAACCTCCAGTTCCATCCACATCAATGTAAATGGTCAGATTCCATCCTTTCTGATGGTAGAGTAATATTCCATTGTACATATGTATATACCACATCTTTTTTTATCCATTCATCTGTCAAAGGACATCTGGGCTCTTTCCATATTTTGGCTGTTGTGGACACAGCTGCTATAAACATTGGGGTGCAGGTGCCCCTTCAGATCACTACATTTGTATCTTTGGGTTAAATACCTAGTACTGCAATACTGGGTTATAGGGTAGCTCTAGTTTTAATTTCTTGAGGAACCTCCATACTGTTTTCCAAAGTGGTTGTGCCAGCTTGCATTTCCACCAGCAGTGTAAGAGCGTTCCCCTTTCTCTGCATCCTTGCCAACATTTGATGTTTTCTGACTTGTTAATTTTAGCCATTCTTACTGGTGCAAAGTGGCATCTCACTGTGCTTTTGATTTGTATTTCCCTGATGCCAAATGATGCTGAGAATTTTCTCATGTGTCTGTTGGCCATTTGTATGTCTTTTTTTGAGAAATGTCTGTTCATGTATTCTGCCCATTTCTTGATTGGATTATTTGTATTTCGGGTGTTGGGTTTGATAAGTTCTTTATAGATCTTGGATACTAGCCCTTTATCTGATATGTCGTTTGCAAATATCTTTTCCCATTCTGTTGATTTTCTTTTGGTTTTATCAACTTCCCTTTGCTGTGCAGAAGCTTTTTATCTTGATGAATGCCAGTAGTTCATTTTTCTTTTTGTTTCCCTTGTCTTTGGAGACATGTCTAGCAAGAGTTGCTGCAGCTGAGATTGAAGAGCTTGGTGCCTCTGTTCTCCTCTAGGATTTTGATGAATTCCTGTCTCAGATTTAGGTCTTTCATTCATTTTGAGTTTGTTTTTGTGTAAGAAAATGGCCCAGTTTCATTCTTCTACGTGTGGCTGTCCAATTTTCCCAACACTATATTTTGAAGGGACTTTTTCCCATTGGATATTCTTTCTTACTTTGTCAAAGATCAGTTGACCATGGAGTTGAGGTTCCATTTCTGGGTTCTCTATTCTGTTCCACAGCTCTATGTGTCTATTTTGTTGTCTTAATTATTACAGCTTTGTAATAGAGCTTGAAGTCTGAAATTGTGATGCCACCAGCTTTGGTTTTCTTTATCAGCATTCCTCTGTCTATTCAGGCTCTTTTCTGGTACCATACAAATTTTAGGATTATTTGTTCCGGCTCTGTGAAAAATGTCAATGCTATTTTGATATGGATTGCTTTGAATGTATAGATTGCTCTAGGTAGCATAGACATCTTAACAATATTTGTTCTTCCGATCTGTGAGCATGAAATGTTTTTCTATTACTTTGTGTCTTCCTGAATTTCCCTCTTAAGTGTTTTATAGTTTTTAGAGTACAGATCCTTTACCTCTTTAGTTAGTTTTATTCCTAGGCATCTTACTGGTTTTGGTACAGTTGTAAATGGGCTTGTTTTCTTATTTCTCTTTCTGCAGTTTCATTTTTCATGTAGAAATGCAACGGATCTCTATACATTGATTTTGTATCCTGCAACTTTACTGAATTCATTTATTAGTTCTAGCAGTTTTTTGGTGGAGTCCTTTGGATTTTTTTGTATACAGTATCATGTCATCTGCAAATAGTCAAAGTTTTACTTTTCCTTTTCTGATTTGGATGCATTTTATTTCTTTTTGTTGTCTGATTGCTATGGCTAGGACTTCCAGTACTTTGGTAAATAAATGTTGTAAGGGTGGACATCCTTGTCTTGTTCCTGACCTTAAGGGAAAATCTTGTAGTTTTTCCCCATTAAGGATGATGTTAGCTGTGAGTTTTTTATACATGGTCTTTATTATGTTTAGGTATGTCCCTCTACACCTACTATGTTGAGAGTTTTTATCATGAATGGATATTGTACTTTGTCAAATGCTTTTTCTGCATCTATTGAAATAATCATATGGTTCTTTCTTATCCTTTCTCTTATTGATGTGATGTATCTCATTGATTGATTTGCAAATATTGAACACTTGCTACCCAGGAATAAATCCCATTTGATTGTGGCAAATTATTATTTTAATGTATTGTTGGATTCAGTTTGCTAGTATTTTGTTGAAGAGTTTTGCATTTATGTTTTCAGAGATATTGTCCTGTGGTTCTCTTTTTTGTGGTGTCTTTATCTGGTTTTGTTATCAGGATAATGCTGGCCTCAGAATGAATTGAAAGTTTTCCTTCTTTTTCTATTTTTTGGACTAGTTTGAGAAGAATAAGTACTAACCTTCTTTAAATGTTTGGTAGAACTTGCCTGTGAAGCCATCTGGTCCTGGATTTTTATTTGTTGAGAGCTTTTTGATTACTGATTTGATTTCTTGGCTGGTAATCAGTTTGTTCAACTCTTCTATTTCTTATTGTTTCAGCTTTGGTAGGTTATGTTTCTAGGAATTTATCCATTTCTTCTGTATTGGTCAGTTTTGGGTCCTATAGTTTTTTCATAATATTCTCTTATCATTGTTAGTATTTCTGTGAGGTTGGTTGTTATTTCTCCTCTGTCATTTGTAATTTTATTTATTTGGGTCCTTTCTCACTCTCTCTCTCTCTCTCTTTTTGATAGGTCTGGATACAGGTTTATCAATTTTATTCATTTTTTCACCCAAAGAACCAGCTCCTCTATCTGTTCTATTATTTTTCTAGCTTCTATATCATTTATTTCTGTTCTAATGGGAATTATTTCCTTCCTTCTGCTGGTTTTAAGGTTTTGCTTGTTGTTCTTTTTCTGAATTCTTTAGGTGTAAAGTTAGGTTGCTTATATGAGATTTTTCTTGTTTCTTGAGGTAGGTCTATATGGGTATAAATTTCCCCCTTAGAACCACTTTTAACGCAACCTCGAAGTTTTAAACCATTGTCTTCATTTACATTTGGTTCTATGTACTTTTTTATTTCTTCTTTTGTTTCCTGATTGACCCATTAATTGTTTAGTAGTATATTATTTAAACTCCATGTATTTGTGGGCTTTTCAGCTTTTTTCTTGTGGTTAACTTCTAATTCTATAGCATTCTGGTCAGAAAAGTGCATGCTATAACTTAGATTTTTCTTGAATTTGTTGAGGCTATTTTTTTGGTGACCTAGTATGTTATCTGTTTTTGAGAATTTTCCATGTGCACTTAAAACAATGTGTATTCTGCTGTTTTAGGATAGAATGCTCTGAATATATCTGTTAAATCCATCTGATCCAGTGTGTCATTCGAAGCCATTATTTCCTTGCTAATATTCTGTTGAGATGGTTTGTCCATTGACGTAAATGGGGTGTTAAAGTCCCCTACTATTATGTATTATTATCAATTAGTTTTTTTATGTTTGTTTTGTGTATTTGGGTGTTCAAATGTTGGGTGGATAAATACTTAGAATTGTTATATCTTCTTGCTGTATTTTCCTCTTTATGATGATATGTTTTTCTTTACTACTGTCTTTGTTTTATAGTCTATTTTGTCTATTTAAAGTCTATATAAGTATTGCTACTCCCACTTTCTTTTGACATCCATTTGCATGATAAATGTTTCTCCATCCTCTCACTTTCAATCTGCAGCTGCCTTTAGATCTAAAATGAGTGTCTTGGGCGCCTGGGTGGCTCAGTGGGTTAAGCCGCTGCCTTTGGCTCAGGTCATGATCTCAGGGTCCTGGGATCGAGTCCCGCATCAGGCTCTCTGCTCAGCAGGGAGCCTGCTTCCCTTCCTCTCTCTCTGCCTGCTTCTCTGCCTACTTGTGATCTCTCTCTGTCAAATAAATAAATAAAATCTTTAAAAAAAAATAAAAAAAATAAAATGAGTGTCTTATAGGCAGCATATAAATGAGTCTTGTTTTTTTATCCATTCTGCCAGCCTGTCTTTTGATTGGATTATTTAGTCCATTTATAGCCAAAGTGATTATTTATATATATATTTATTTGTATATTTATTGCTATTTTATTACCTGTTTTGCAGTCATTTATGAAGATTTTTCTGATCTCTTCTTGTCTTTCTTTTGTGGTTTGTTGGTTTTCTTTAGTGATACATTTGGATTTCTTTTTCTTTATCCTTCACATATTTTTAGTCATTTTTTGATTTGTGGTTATCATTAGGTTTGTATATAACGTTTTCTGCATATAGCAGTCTGTATTAAGTTGGTGCTCATTTAATTCTGAACCCATTTTTTTACTCCTCCCCTCCCACTTTTTAGGTATATTTTGTTATATTTTACATCCTTTTATTCTGTGAGTTCCTTGACTTTTTATAGAAATATTCATATATATTGCTTTTGTGTTTTTATGTTACCTTCATACTGACACTTATGGTCTTCCCTTTCCACTCAGAGTCCCCTTTAATATTTCTTGCAGGGTTGGCTTAGTGGTAATGAACTCCTTTAGTTTTTGTTTGTCTGGAAAATTCTTTATTTATCCTTCTTTTCTGAATAATTGCCTTGTTGGATTAGCATATTCTTGGCTGCAGATTTTTCCCATTCAGCACTTTGAATATATCATGCCAGTCCCTTCTGGCTTGGAAAGTTTCTGCCAGCAAATCCACTGATAGCCTTATGAGATTTCCCTTGTATGTAACTGTATTTTGTCTTGCTACTTTTAAGATATTTTTTTCTTTATCACTATAATTTGCCATTTTTATTACAATATGCCTTGGTGTGGATCTGCTTTTGTTGATTTTGCTGGGGGTTCTCTGTGCCTCTTGGATCTAGAAATCTGTGTCCTTCCCCAGATTAGGGAAGTTCTCAGCTATTATTTCTTCAAATAAATTTTCTCTCCCCTTTTCTCTCTCTTCTTCTGGGACTCCTATAATATGAATGTTATTACATTTTATGGTGTCACTGAGGTCGTTAAGTCTGATCTCATTTTGAAAAATTCTCTTTGTTCTCTTTTGTTCAGCTTAATTACTTTCCATTACTCTATCTTCTATCTCATTAATTCATTCCTCAGTTTCTTCCACCCTGTTGTTCATTCCATCAAATGTATTTCTGATTTTGTTTATTGAGCCCTTTATCTCTGCTGTTATTCCTTATCTCTGTGCTAAGAGTCTCACTGGTGCCTTTCACTCTTTTCTCAAGTCCAGCAAGTGTCTTTATGATCATTACTTTAAATCTGGGGGGTGCCTGGGTGGCTCAGTCCGTTTACTGTCTGCCTTTAGCTCAGGTCATGATCCTGGGGTCCTGGGATTGAGCCCCACCTAGGCTCCCTATTCAGTGGGAGTTTGGTTCTCCCTCTCCCTCTGTGGGAACTGAGACCCTGAAAAATTCCCATATCTTGAGACACAGTGTGAACAGAAGTTTGGGCTGGTCTTTTCAGGGAGAGGGCCTGCCACGCTGGTTCTAATGCAAGTATGACTGGGATGAATAGTTTCACCAGAGAATGGGGGGTGGCCAGGGGGAGATGGCTGGGCATAAGCAAGTCAAGTAGTGAGTGTTAGTGTTGCACTGATTCCCACAGATGGCCCTGTGCTTAGGGGTTAGGGGGTGTTGGGAAATGGCACCCCTTTGTTCCCAGAGGGGTCTCTTTGTGAACACTGCCTCTCTGAGACAGGCTCAGAGATGAATAAATAACCTCCCTACTGTGTACCCAGAAGCTCTTTAGATTGCTGTTTCTACACTGTGTGTCCGATGGCTATTTGCCCTACCTTCTCTCCAAGAGCAGCCTGAGTGCCTTAGGGGCTCTCCCTGAGCCAAGCCAGCTGATCTTTAAAACTTCAGGTTTTAAACCTCACTACTTACAAGAACTCATGAAATTCATCCCCTCTCACTTTCCAAGCCAATTGCTATGGGGATTCCTCTTCTTTGGGCACTTCCTGTGTGTTAGTATGTCTCTTGCCCTTCTCCACAACCAGGGCTCCCTCCCCACTGCAGTGGCCATGATCTGTTCCTCTCCTAAACCAAGTCTCCACACTTTCTAACTTCTTCAGTGTGGGCTTTTGTCTACCTTTAACTGTGAAGTTTTTCCAGGTTGATTTCTGGAGTACTTAGGATGATTTGATAGTTATCTAGTTGTATTCATGGGATGAGGCAAGTCTAGGTTCCTCCTACTTGGCCACCATCTTCCCCTCTCTATCTTCTCACATCTGTGATAGTTTTTTGTTTTTTTTTTTTTAAATTTTAAGTAATCTTCACATCCAATGTGGGACTCAAATTTATAACCCTGAGATCAAGAGACACACATTCCACTGACTGAGCCAGCCGGGCACCCCAGTAATATCTTCTGATACATTAAAGTTATTACTTTTGATGAAGTCCAATTTATTCCTTTTTTCTTTTGTTGCTTTGTGCTTTTGATGACAAATCTAAGAAACCATTTCTTAATCCAAGGTCACACAGACATATGTCTGTTTCCTTCTAAGAGTTTTATAATTTTCAGTCTACAGTTAAGTCTTTGATCCATTTTGAGTAAATTTTTGTATAAGAAAAGGGTCCAAATTCATTATTTTGCATGTGTTTATCTGGTTGTCCCAGCACCATTTGTTGAAAAGAGTCTTCGTTTTCCATTGAATAATATGGACATCTTTGTTGAAAATCAGTTGACCATAGATGTCTATATTTATTTCTGAACTCTTTATCTTATAAGGCTATATGTTCATCCTTATGCCAGCAGCATACTGTTTTTTTAATTATTGTAACTTTGTAATAAGTTTTGAAATTGGGAAGAGTGAGTCCTCCAACTTCATTGTTCTTCAATATTGTTTTGGAAGTTCAAGACCTCTTGCCTTTCCATATGAATTCAGATTGTCCATTTCTGCAAAGAAGGCAGCTGGAATTTTGATAGGGATTTCACTGAATCTATATATCAATTTGGAGACTGTTTCCATCTTAGCAATATTAAATGTCCCAATCCATGAAAATAGGATGTTTTTCCTTTTGTGTATCTTTAATTTCTTTCAAGAATGTTTCAGAGTTTTCTGTGTGCAAATCTTACACCTACTTGGTTAAGTTTATTCTGAAGTATTTTATTCTTTTTGATGCTATTGTAAATGGAATTGTTTTCTTAATTTTATTTTTGGGATTTTTTGGACTTACTATGTTAGACATTGTGAATGTCCCAGTATTGGCTATTAAAGAAGCAAGTAGTTTAGCAATAATTTAGCAAATAGGGAAAGTTAAATATGTAAGAAAATAATTACAATATGGTACAATAAGTGTTTTAATCAGAGAGTCGTACTGGGCACCATGCGAAGCTTGAAGAATGACTGGAGTTCCGTTTTCAAGGCCTCTAATGACCTAACTGTTTGACAAAATAGGCTATAATCCCTTACCTTTTATGTTAGTGAGATTGGGTGGCACAGTTTAATATCTTATTTTTTTGTTTATTATTTTTATTTTTTTAAAGGAGAGAGAGAGAGCACAGCAGGCAGAAGGACAGGGAAAAGCAGGCTTCCCACTGAGCAGAGAGCCCAACATGGGGCTCGATCCCAGGATCCATGACCTAAGCCAAAGGCAGGCGCTTAATGGACTGAGGTAGCCAGGCACCCTGGGTGGCACAATTTGGAGCACAAGTCTTTTCACTGCTCCTACTCCAGGGTAATCCCAGAGTTAAATTCCCTTTTCTATACATATAAGAATTGGATTAAATTGCAAATAAGAATTACAAGATAAATATGTTACAACTACAATCTTTAGCCCCTTTTCAACATTCTTTGCTATGGAAATACTACGGTTCCACCTTCTCTTTAATTTTAATGCTTACCTGGGCCTTATCTGGGAAACAAAGAAACCTCTGCCCTTCAGGAATTCTGAGAGTGACTGAGCCAGCTAAATTGCATGCCTGGTAGGGGTGCCCTTTAGAGATGCAAAGCTAAGAGACAAAGGACACCTGATCAGTTTACTTTTACAAACTTCATAATTGTTCATATTATATATAAAACATTTAATAGTGGAACAAATGTAATCATTTCTCCATTTCTAGTCTGTGAGCTCTCTTAAAGCTAAAAATATATTTTAGTTTTTGAAAAAATTTTCTCTGCTTTTTTATTTCTATCTGAAGAGCTAAAAAGATATCAGAATTCCATATGTCTAAAAAAGTCTTATGAGTTAATAACTACTATATTCCTCCCATCTCCCCACACATGTACTATTTTATTCCTCTAAGATATTTGCATTGCTAAGATATAATACAACTGTAGTTTCAATTATAGATTTAAGGTTTTGAATGCCAAAATTTACAGAACTTGTTTTCCTCACTATTTGAAATAGCTGTGAATTTTCTCTCTCTTGCGGAATGATTACGACATTGTGTGTGTGTATGTGTGTGTATTTTAACCTTGTGTGTCTGGTGACTAAAAATTCTTGTAAGAAGGAAAAAGGACTTAAGTTACAGTTAATCTTCTACTGAATTGTAATTGTTTTAGGACAAACTGAAGTACATTTCCAGCTCTTACAAATTTGGCAAGATACAAATGAAATACCACAGACAGAGGAGTCCTGGGGTTGTGAACCAGAAGTGAGATATCTATCTGTAACCTCAGCTTTTCTCTTTCCATGTAGCTTAACCACCCCCATTTCCCCACCATTATATTAGCTGTGAAACTGCACAAGGAGGCCTTGCAGACCCAGGGATGTCCCGGCTATCTGTCGGATGGATCTGATAATGCTACACTGTAAAGGAAATATTCATAAGGAAAAATTTTCAAAGTGAGATATGCCTTGAATATTTGAAGGGTACTTTATAGCAAGAAAAATGTCAAATTTACATTGTTTCTTCCCAAATTTATGCTAGCAACTAAAACTTGTTAAAGAAACTCATTTTTGTATCTTTTCAATGCTCTAATTTTGACCTAAATATAGAGGCTTCCCTTTCTGAAAAAGCATGTTCATGAAAAGTTGAGTGAATAGGGCGCCTGGGTGGCTCAGTGGGTTAAGCCGCTGCCTTCGGCTCGGGTCATGATCTCAGGGTCCTGGGATCGAGGCCCGCATCGGGCTCTCTGCTCAGCAGGAAGCCTGCTTCTCTCTCTCTGCCTGCCTCTCCATCTACTTGTGATTTCTCTCTGTCAAATAAATAAATAAAATCTTAAAAAAAAAAAAAAAAAGAAAGAAAAGTTGAGTGAACAAATATGATATTTTGGAGAACCAACTTTACCTTTCTACTAGCTTATGTTTCACTTATAGAAATGTCCGCTCTGACAACAATAACTTGGCTTTAGTTGTTTCATTTAATCTTCCTGGGAAATAGTCAAAGGCCTGCAAATTTAAAAAATGTAAACATTCTGGGGGAAACTTTGAAAAGAACCTCATACGGGTTTCTTCCATGAGTGCTAAAATTGTTTTGTAATACCTCTGGTTCTGAAGTCTTCTGGCTTCCTGATCATCAAATGAAAAGAATACTCAGGCAACTTCTGCCATCAAGAGAAGGTGTATCTTACTGTCTCAAGAGAAAATAAGGCTAGATCCATCGGGGAGTTTTATAGTCAAAACACTGACAATTTCAGCCATGAACATATTTTACTGACTTGCCCTTCTACGAGAAAACACAAGGTAGTAAATGAAGTATCAACATTCTGTACACCTTCTATGGCATCTGTAGTTACTCATTGCCAAGGGACTAATGGCAAAGCTATAACGTAGTAACACACAGGAACATTGAAATAAGAAAGTCAAGACCTTGAAATGGATTGAGGATAATCTCACACTAACTGTATCAAATTGGCAAGTTTAATAGTTTGTTAATATTGGGAATAAACCTGCTGTGTACCATTTTGGTAAGAGGATTACCTTTTCCTTCAGATCCTGATGTGACAAATGAAATAATTGGGATCGCTGCTGCCTTTATTGTTTTTAAGCCCTTGTTCTTTTCCTTAATATCCCGAAGAGTCAAGGGCTGTCTAATTATTGCTTTTGGTTTATTTCACAGCACAGTAAAAAAATTTTTTAGAGAAGATGAAAACTGTGGTCTTAAATCTGTTCTGACTGTATAAAACTTGATATATGAGATGTGCAAACATAAATATATGATTAAATGTATTCAGGTTCAGACGAGAAAAACTTTTGTAATGAAACTATATGAATAGTTCTAAAGTTTGCCTTGCACAGCTAGGTAGCTAAGTAAGATTTTCCTTAAAACCTTACTTTCTGGTTCTACATATGGTTTCAATATTAACTCTTAGATTTACAATATGCCAGTTAAAATATTGATACTTTTTTAATATTTTTATAATGAGTTTCTGACTAGAAAAGAAAAATCCACCTTAACAAGTATAGTACAAGGCATCTAAACAATTTTTCACTCTCTTCTAAGGCTTCCATGTTGTCCAATGGGTGATATGTTAGTAAAACAATGAAACGTTCTATGTTCCCTTTAATTGCCATCCATCAATCCAACAACTGCGAAATCTCCCGCTGACAGGAAAAAGAGAACTACATCAGTCCTCTCTAGCTGCAAAGAGAAAAAGCTTTAAGATTTTCTTTTCATATAATGTCTGGGATCCCAGCAGGCTGGAGTCAAAGTACAGTGTTCCTTGTTACAAAAGCTCTAGCTTTGTGAACATGTCAAACAGCACATAAGCTACAATTTATTTTTGTTGTTATTGGCAGAAGAAGTATATATGGGCAAAGTAACAGAAGTGGCTGAGGTAACGTAATAGAGTGACAGCAACATCAGTAGCGGCTTCTAGATATCAGGCACTAGCTATCATAATTCTAATCCTCACAATAACTAAGAAGGTGGATCTTATTTTCTTGGGAAATTGAGGTTTGGTGAGACTGAGTAACTTAGCAAATGCCATGGTGAGTCAAATCCAGACCTGACTCCAAACTAGGTAGGAGCTTAATCACTGCACTGGTCTGCCTTCTAGTAAAATGAACTGATGAGGAAAAACTGAACTGGTAAAGAATAAATGGAACATACTGGGAAGAAGGGGAAGCAGGAAGAAGACACAGGAGGAACGTTTTAAGATAAATGAGTCTGCCAACTTGTACCCACCTTGTGCCTTTTTCTGCTCCCCTCTCCTGCAGAAAGAAAGTGACCCTACAATCTTAGCATGAGAAACAGACTAGGTATCATTTCTATTAACTTAATTGTCTATCATCAGCCATTAAAAATTCTAGCCTATAGGGGCGCCTGGGTGGCTCAGTGGTTTAAAGCCTCTGCCTTCGGCTCAGGTCATGATCCCAGGGTCCTGGGATCAAGCCCCGCATCGGGCTCTCTGCTTAGCGGGAGCCTGCTTCCTCCTCTCTCTCCCTGCCTACTTGTGATCTCTGTCTGTCAAATAAATAAAATCTTTAAAAAAAAAATTCTAGCCCATAAAGTCAGACTTTATTAATTACAATTAATTACTCATTCTGACAACAATATTAGCTGCAGATGAATTGGCAAGGTCTATAAAGCAGCAGAGCTCAAACTTTAGCAAGCGTTGAAATCATCTAGGCCCTATCTCCAGAGTTTCTGATTCAGAAGGTCTAGGGTAGGACCTGAGAGTTGGTAATTCTTACAAGTTCCCAGGGAATGCTGATGCTGCTGGTTCAGGACCACGCTGAGAATGACTAGTGCAAAGAAAAGCTGTGCTAACCCAGATTTATACATACATACCTATGACAAGCTGACTAGTAAAAGAATAGAATTTCTCAAGAGGCTACCTTCCATTGCGCAAGCACAATTTTTGAATTCAGTTATTTACAACAGCATCTGTAAAATGAATAGTGTTCATACAAATGTAGGACAATTGACCTTATGGCCATGTTATTAATTAGGCAAAAGACTATGCTTTTAATGTGCAATTTGCTCACCTAAGCATTTGTAGAAATAAGAATATCACATTTAGAAGAGGCAAGCATACCTGAATATAATACCAGCCCTTCATAAGCCAGGAAAAAAATACATAAAAATAAAATGCACTTAGGGATGGAAACATCTGAAACCAGAACTATTTCCATTTCTGACAATAAACCTCTGCTGGCCTTATGGTGCTTATGGCTTAAAAAGCAAACATTTTAAGAGAGTAGAGACAAGAATATTCATAGAAGTGCTCCAGTTAAAGCTTCTGTGATATTGCAATGATATGATTAATGGCTTTCCTATACATGTTAACTATTTCAGAAAAGTTGTGGATAAAAAGATGGGGGAGAGTCTGGTTTCAAGCCACACAGTTCCAGACACCAGCTACAGATGCCTCTGCCCTGTTTAACTACATGTTCTTTTCTGAGAAACACATTCAGTTACTGTGGTTGAAAGAAATGATCCACTCTTCACCTCCAACCTTCCTTATCCTGTGAATCTCACATGTGCAAAGGCTGAAGGCAGGACTGTTTTTTCTCTGTTCCCTCTCATTAGGGAAATCACTTGGTGACCCGGTGAATGTCATGAACAAGGTAGCCCAGTTGTCTAAGATGACCCTTGCCACAGGGAAGCAGCTGACCTCTGTCGTTTAGATGGAGAACTCCTTGGTCAGCTGCTCCACCTGTTCAGGCTTTAGCCCTCTGAAACAAAACAGGTTAATCTGGTCGGGGATGTGCTGTCCATGGTTGGGAGAAGCCCTCCCTCTTGAGGTTGGAGACCAGCTGAATCTGCAAACTAATGATGCAGTTGGCCATGACTTGCACTTGCTGCAACTATTGTTTTGGAAAATCTGGGCTGGTCAGAATGGTCAAGGCAACCTGAGCTCTATTGAGAGGAGGGCTGGAATATACAGGGGAACATCAAGGTCTTCATTTGTGACTCCACCCCTCTGACCTCAACATCTTTGCAGAGCCCAGTGAAGTCTCCCACATGCTTACCACAGAAGCCCATGTTCTTGGTATGGGATTAGCAGAGACAAACCTTAATGCCCTCTTCAGCGAAGTGGTGCACAACCCAGGCTCCCTTGTTATCATCACTACTGGCAAAACCTTGGTAGGCCATGTCAAAGAACTAGAGAGATTCTTCTTTCACTGCTATTGCTGTTGCCTTCTATTGCTCAGGATGAGGGTCCACTCCCATGGGATTGTGGGCAGGAGTGTGCAGAAGAACTCTTTACTCTGGGGTTTTGAAAATATCCTCCCTAGTGCCTGTGAAGTTAAAGCTACAAGTCTTGGGGTCATAGTATTGATAACCTTGCAGCTGCGTGCCAGTGTGTCTGATGGTTTGGGCAGAAGGACATCTTGGCTGAACTTAAAAAATCTTTGCAAAAGCCTAGCTCTGATCCCTAAGGCCTCAGTTCCAGAAATGGTCTGCACAGTGACATACTGGCCAATTTTCAACACTTTGCTGTTCTCACCCAGGGTTAGTTTTATAGGTGCCTTGCAAAATTCAGCCAGTCCTGCAAGGGGCAGATTTTCTTTGTTCAGATATTTTGCAGCAAACTAGGCCTCTGCCTTCCAGACACAAGGAGGACGTAGGCTTTTCATGATACTGGTAGGCACCACCTACCAGATTCTTCTTTTTACTGCCAGTATCTCTCTCATAGGCTTTTGTGATTCCCAGGATTGGATCTGGGGGCCCCACCTCCGAATGGGCTCACCAGGAGCTGACTCTTGCAGAGGGCAGCTGGTGAGGTTGGTGTGGAAGGTGGCAGTGATTTTGGATAGAACACTGCTGGAATGCACAAGGTCATGGTGGAAGCAAGAGGTTCGATGGGTAGTGGTAGAATGGAGTGGAAGCCAGTGGCGCAGACATGGAGGCTCAGGCTCACAGGCTGAGCTTTCTTGTTGGCAGAAGACTGTGTGGAGTCGTTATATTTTAAGACTTTTGCAGAAGTTTCTGTTAACTCTGTATGGGTCCCTTTTAGAATTTAGCAGAATTAGTAGAATTCTTTTTTTCTTTTTTAAATAAGCCATTTTTTAAAAAAATTTCTAAAACTCTAGCATATATTTCTAGGGGGTGCTGATGGTCACTCACCATACCTGTACCAAGTTGTCTGCGTAGCTACCAAACCGTCTGGCCATCACTAGAGCACGGCAGATGCACTGGGGAGGCCCTGACTTCCTGCTGGTGCTGATCATTTCTTGTTTCAGTTCATCTACAATGATCTTGCCCTTCAAGTCCCAGATCTTGATGCTGTGGCCTATGGCAACCCAGAGCCAGTAGTGGTGGGGCTGAATCACAGGGCATTGATGATGTCCCTGCCATCTAGCATATGAAGGTACTTGCTTTTGTGGAGGTCCCACATTATGGCCTGGCCAGTCGTGCCTCCAGAAGCACAGAGGAACCCATCTAGCCAGTCACAGCCCGTGTGGCCCAAGTGGTTGGTCCTCAGCTTACAGTTTTCCACATTTTATACCCTGACTGGCTTGTGGCTTATGAACAAAAGAAATTTATTTCTCACAGGTCTGGAGAATGGAAGTCCAAGATCAGGGTGCCAGCAAGGTCTGTTTCTTGTAAAGATCCTCTTCTGGGTGACAGACTACTGCCTGCTCATTGTATCCTCACATAGCTGAAAGAGAGCTAGCTAGCTCTCTGGTCTCTTAAGGCCACAAATCCCATTCACGAGGTCTCTACTTTCGTGACTTAATTACCTCTCAAAGGCCCCACCTCCACATCCCATCACACTGTGATGAGGTTTTCTTTTCTTTTTTAAGATTTTTTATTTCTTTATTTGACAGACAGAGATCACAAGTAGGCAGAGAGGCAGGCAGAGAGAGAGGAGGAAGCAGCCTCCCTGCTGAGCATAGAGCCCGATGTGGGGCTCGATCTCAGGACCCTGGGATCATGACCCGAGCCAAAGGCAGAGGCTTAACCCACTGAGCCACCCAGGTGCCCCTGTCATGAGGTTTTCCACATACGAATTTTGGAGGGACACAAACACCCAGCCCATTACAGCCATGCCCTCCTTTCACTCATTCACTGAAATACAATGGCAGAAATGTACTGGCATTCTACCTCACACCATCTTTCTAGTTTACAGTCTAGGAGATTGGCACATCTCTAGAATATCTGAGTTATTTTCTTTGGGAGTCATACCTGAACCCCCCTAACTTAGGTATTACCAATTATTCCATCCTTTATTTGAAGCAATGTTAGCTCAGAGATCCATCAGTGTCTGCAAACTAGTAGGAGTTTTCCGGGTGAGTACTGCTTTTTCTCCAACTCGGAAGCCCTAGCTTCGTTTCTAGAGTAAATAGCATTGTTTTTGTTTTTGAAACTCTGGTCACTACCCTACTCATTTTCATTACCGCAGTGCTGTCCTACACCCCAGGGACTTAGCCCAGCAAATACAAACTTTTCTGTTGGTTAACTGGTTCATGGTCCCTTATGGCCCTGTCCTCTATTAGGGCTGGGCAAAATGTGTTAGTCTCCTCTCTAGGAAATGAAGTAAGGATACTTTGAGGTCTTAAATTTTTATTTATTTTTTTGTCTTGATCAGAAGTATTAGAGAAAAATATAAAATTTTAAAATTGGAGTGCTCTCTTCCTTGCCTTCTCTTTGCCCAATACCCAGCCCTGGCTCTGGGTGCATCCCAACAAGGCACTTGCTGTCTGAGCCACTTTGTGTGTGTGTGTATATGTGTGTGTGTGTGTGTGTGTTGGAAGAAAGTGATGTGAGGACAATGACAAATTTTTCATTATTTTTCTATTCCTGTGTTGCTATCATTCAATCAGACACCTACCAAACCCCCAACTCTGGCTCAGGTAACACACTGTCCTGAGGAGACATAGGTCATGCAGTCTTGGTCTTCGGGAGTTTGCGATCTCCCAGGAGATGCAGTCAAGTGAGAGTTCAGAGGAAAACACAAGGGGATGTGTGACTGTAGAGAAAAGGGGGTTTAACTCTGGCTTAGGGTGACAGGGGGTCAGGCCATTCTTCACAGAGGAGAATTATTATTCATTCTATTGGCCAGACAGCAAAAGATACCAGGCATTAAACTGAGGTTCTTGTTTTTTCCACTTTAAAGTCAACTCAACAATGGTCCCCATTTACCGACAAAGCTACTCCTGTGTGATAATGCCACAAATATGATTATGCCAACCTCTCCTGCTGCTCACCTTACACTTCATATCTGAAGGTCATGGTACTAAAAATTGGCATGGATGTATTCCAAGGAATCTGGTTATCATGCTTGACTATTTATAATTCTAAAATTGAAGAGTTAAAAAACGAGTTAATTGGCATGTTATAGGATGGGTATGGGGTCGGAAGAGTGAATCAGCAGAGGGAGAAACCGAAGCACTGTGTGAGCCAAGACCAACTCTGAGGAAACTTAGATTACCACTGCCCAAAGCTGAGGGTAACCCATGGTTTGTTTTTCATAGGGGAGGAATTGTTTCACATACCACGTGGAATGCTCCTGGGGCCTTGACCGGTCTGAAGCCGTCAACAGGTACGCACTGATCAGCATGGCCGTTGCAGAAGCAGCTGCCCTTGACAATGAAATCATAGATTGCGTAATGTGTAAAATGTTGAGGCTTTGCGGTCAGGTCATTCCTCTGACAGGGGCAAGACTGCCGTTTCAGCAGCTGCACGCGGAGGTTGGTGATCTTCAGCTGCTCCTGCACTTTGGCACTGTAAGGGTTCTCTGCATCGTATGGCGGTGACAAAGCTCGGAAAATAACCTGTAAAGAAGAAAAATATTACTATGAGTATATAGGGCTGTGTGCAAACCCCAAATCATTTGCCTCATACAATTTTGATGTGACTTACACCTTTTGTCATCTGCAAGTGATAAGATAGGCAGCCTTTTGACCTTGATCACACAGGTGTGGTGCTGCCTGTTTGGATGCAGGATAAGTATGAAATAAGTAGCCAGCAGGGACCTGACTCTTGAGATGAAGGCAGCCATGCAGAGACTGGGAAGAGCATTTTGGGCAGAAGGAATACAAGTTTCAAGGCCTGGAAGCTGAATCAAGTCTGGTTTTTTTTTTGTATTTTTTTTAAGATTTTATTTTTATTTATATGACAGAGAGAGCAAGTACATAAGCAGGGGGGAGCGGCAGAGGGAGAGGGAGAAGCAGATTCCCCACTGAGCAGGGAGCCCAGGACTCGATCCCAGGACCCATGGGATCATGACCGGAGCTGAAGGCAGACGCTTAACCGACTGAGCCACCCAGGTGCCCTCAAGCCTGGCTTATTAAAGGAAGAACAACAAAGCTGGTGTGACTGAGGTCCAGGAAACAAGGGGACAGTTTTCAGAGCAGAGGATGGAGGCAGGACAAGACAGATCATGAACAGAGAGCCCTTCAAGGCCATGGTAGTTATTTTAGCTATAGTGGGAAGCCACTGGAAGGTCATACACCGAGAAGTGATGTGATCTGATTTGCATTTTTTAAAAAGACAATTCTCGTTCCTGTGAGGAGAATGGATTATAAAGCGTGACGAATAGAAGCAGGAGGACCAGTTAGGAAGTGATTGCAAAATCAAGATCCAGACACTTCTATTTCCAGATAAAATGTGACCCTTTCGAAGACTAATCAGTTATTAATTGGGGTCATGGTTGCTACAAATACTTTGGGGTTCCCCTCTTCTGGATCTGCCTTCCACGCTTGTGGCACGTTCTTGGAATACTCTTACTAGCAGTAAATATACAGTCCTTTCAGAGTGGATTTGATTTCTGAAATCAGTTAAACGTCCCTTAAATCCACATATAGAGAGTAAAATGGCTGATCAAGTTAGTTAAGAGTACTTTTTTTTTTAAAGATTTTATTTATTTATTTGACAGACAGAGATCACAAGTAGGCAGAGAGGCAGGCAGAGAGAGAGAGAGAGAGAGAGAGAGAGGAAAGCAAGGCTCCCTGCTGAGCAGAGAGCCCAATGTGGGGTTTGATCCCAGGACCCTGGGATCATGACCTGAGCCGAAGGCAGAGGCTTTAGCCCACTGAGCCACCCAGGTGCCCCAGTTAAGAATACTTTCGTTAAATGCAAAGTAGAAGTAATAAAACAGTTTTTATTGTGTATGTTAGAGATAGACTCGAAAGGCAATTTCAAACTTGAGTTCTGAGGAGGAAACCAGAGGGAGGAAGATTCAGAAGGGACGGGCTTTGGGCATGTGTGTGTATCTATACATTATATGGGAGTAATAAAAGGGCCCCGAGGGACGCCTGGGTGGCTCAGTTGGTTAAGCAGCTGCCTTCAGCTCAGGTCACGATCCCAGCGTCCTGGGATCGAGTCCCACATCGGGCTCCTTGCTCGGCAGGGAGCCTGCTCCTCCCTCTAACTCTGCCTGCCATTCTGTCTGCCTGTGCTCGCTCGCTCTCCCTCTCTCTGATGAATAAATAAAATCTTTAAAAAAAAAAAAAAAAAAAGGGCCCTGGGTGGAGTGGTACAAACTTCTCTAAGGGTCTGTTAACTTTGGGGGAATAGAGGCTGGTGGAAGAGGAAATCATTGCTAGTGGAAACCAATGAATATTAAAAAGGAATTCCAAAACAATCTCATGACATAAACCAGTATTATAAGAGGCCAACACTAAATTATACCTTATTATGGAGATTTAAAAAAAAAAAGAATGAAACCTCAATCTTGTTAATTTATATAATGAGAGACAAAGCTCTCTTGAAAAATTCTTAGGTATCTCTTGATTTTTTAAAGATATGTTAAGGGGCTGGGTGGCTCAGATGGTTAAGCATCTGCCTTCAGCCCAGGTCATGGTCCCTGGTTTTTGGGATCGAGCCCCACATCGGGCTCCCTGTTCAGTGGGGAGCCTGCTTCTCCCCCTGCCGCTTCCCCTGCTTATGCTCTCGCTTTCTCTCAAATACATAAATAAAAAAAATCTTTAAAAAAGATATCCTGGAACTCTATTTCAGAAATATTTGGATAAAGTAGTTTGAAAGTAAAGTAATTATTAAAAAGTGGGCTTTGGATAAACTTCCATTTAGAGAGAAGGTATCTAAAAGTAGTTTTCCAGGAAAAAACTTCCTTAAGGAATACTTTGGATGTAAAAGTTTCATTTTGGAAATTGATTTTGCACTGAAAGTATGAAAGGCAAGAATCAACTGTGCACGATCCCATCTTCAGGCCCACTGGTACATAACTGTCCCAAATGAAATATAACTTTGGGGGAGGGGGTGATAAGTCAATGGATACTCGCCGTCCAGGGTCCTCTATAAACAGAAGTTGGATCATGTCGCTCTGCTTAAATTGACCTCCACCCAAAGACCTTCCATTTGTCTCAGAATAAAATATAAAGTCCTTGTAGCAGCCTTGCCTCTTTTTTGTTCTTAGTGCTTATTACCAACTAACGCATTGTAGTAGTAGTTGTGTAATGATTTACCATTGTCCCAGTCTAGAAAGTAAACTCCTGGAGGGTAATCACTGATCCCAGGATAGTGCCTGGTGCAGAGTCAATATTCAGTAAATTTTTCGTAAACGAATTGGTTGATTTTAACATTATTCTTGTCATTCAAGTAATAGGTGAGAATTTTAAATAACTTAGCTTCCTCTTACAAGGCCTTAAATGGATTCACATACTGAATTCATGTTATAGCACTAGGAAGGAAGAGGTAGAAACTTGTATTATAAAAGTTATAAATAATTGAGTCATCAACCAGTTTCTGCATTTCTAGGTATTTTTGAACTTGAAAAAAGTTGTAGCCTAAAGTTTAACAATATTCCACACCATTTATTCACATGTAAAGTGTTGGAAACAACAAAGGGAATAAAATTCTCCAACAAATAATATGTCGCCTACTTGGAAGTTAATAGATAACTAATGTCTCTTTTTAATTTTTTAAAATATTATTTTCTTTAAGTTCAGTTAATTAACAATTAATTTAAAATTAACATTAATCAATTAATAAATTAACTAATTTAAGTTCAATTAATTAACTTTGATTTGATTTCTGAAATCAGTTAAACGCCCCTTAAATCCACATATAGAGAGTAAAATGGCTGATCAAGTTAGTTGAATGATTAATAGTGTATTATTAGTTTCAGAGGTAGAGTTCAGTGATTCATCAGTTGCATATAACATTCAGTGCTATAGAAGTAATCTCTTTCAATGATAGCCCATATCGCAGCCTAATTTTACATTTGAATCATTAAAAAAAAACACTGAATCCATTGTGAGTTATGTGGAGCTTATTTTTCATAAAATAGCGCAAATACTGGCACTCTGTTAGACATGTGTGAGGAACTCTCAATAAAACCAATAATGTGGCTATGTTTATTGACCACAGTAATGCAAGTACATGGAAAAGGTCACAGTGCTAACCAAGTAAGTAGTCTACTGAAAAGTCTACAGCATACTTCTCTAAATTGTGGCCCACCCTTCCGTTTCCTCCACATTGGTGACAGCTGTTTGCTCTCTGGGTTCCTATCACATATTTACCCTTGACATTTACCCTTGTTTCCTCTCCCTCCCTCCTTAAAACCCCTCTCCCTTCTGAGAATTGCTTTGCACATGCAAGGCTAGAGGAAGGTCTGTCAAGGTTTGTAGGAACTTAGAAGCTCTTTGGCTTCCTGAACCCAGACTGTGGAGGCTGAATGGCGTCTCTGTGCTCAGTGTGCCTGACACCACAGTTGGCACGCTGATATCAGCGGGGAAGGGACATCATGACCCCTGAGGCTGTATGCTGGAACGGAGACAGCCAAGTGCCACAGACACAAAAGTCAACGGGAATTTAAACCATGAAATCTTTTTTCCAGAAAGGAGACGCCTTAATCTGATACTCTGGGAAAAGGATCTACCCCGCGTCAGGAAACAAAGAGTGCGCCAATCCAGATGCTTCAAGCTTCTGGCAGGTCGCCCTTTGGGTCCCACCCAGTTTTTCTTCAAACATCTCCAGAAGAAGTCTGCATGGCACTGCTAAAATGAAGGAAAAGCACAGAAACCCTCCTGTAACACCAGCCTCTTCTGGTTTCATCCCCATCAGGAACAGGACGTATCTATGAGCCCATCACTGCTCTTTTGTCTATGAATGCTTCTGAAGAGACACTCCTGACAAGACACAGAAGCCAGAAGGGAACTAAGACCAAGTCTGTTTTGATAGCAGCTTGTTACTGCTATTGGCCAGGACCTCCTGATCATTTTTTTTTTTAAGATTTTATTTATTTATTTGACAGAGATCACAAGTAGGCAGACAGGCAAGCAGAGAGTGAGAGAGGAGGAAGCAGGCTCCCTGCTGAGCAGAGAGCCGGATGCCCAGGACCCTGGGATCATGACCCGAGCTGAAGGCAGAGGCTTTAACCCACTGAGCCTCCCAAGTTCCCCTCCTGATCCTATTTTTCAAATTAAGAAAGTTGATTGAATTTCAGTGGCTAATACTCTCATTATAGAGAAATCTGTCACTCAGAATGTAGGAGACATTAAGAATCTACAATGAGATCCCAAAGACAACCAGGAATACTAGCAACTCCACAATATTTTCCCATCCATACCTCTGTCTATATACATATAGAAGATCATATAAACAACTTTGTTTCAACTTAACAATACCTTGTAAATGTTTTCCAACTCAATGAGAGTAACTCCCCATCAGTGGTTCTCAAAGTGTGGCCCCCAGACCAACAACCTTAGTATAAAACCCGGGAACTAGTTAGAAATGCAAATTTTGTCTATGTATCTATGTATCTATCTATCTAAGAGAAACAGTGAGTGAGAGCAGGAGGGAGCGAGAATCTGAAGCAGACTTTGTGCTGAGCCTGATGTGGGGCTCGAACCCATGACAATGAGATCATGACCTGAGCAAAACCAAGAGTCAGAACTTCAACCAACTAGACCACCCAGACTTGCCGGAAATGCAGATTCTTGATCCCTGTACCAGGTGGACAGATCAGAAACTCTGGAGAGGGGGCCCAGCAATCTGGGTTTCAGCACGCCTTCTGATGCACAGATGCATGATTCTGATGCACAATGAAGTTTGAGAAACACTGCTGCATTACTTAAAAATCTGGTTAGAGATCCATTGTGTGGATATGACACAATTTATTTAACCAGGCTGCTGTTGTTAGGCATAGGTTGTTTCCAGATTTTCAATATAATCAACTATATTGAACAATCATATAGCTAAAATGCAGAGGTTTATATAATGTCCTGAAGATACATTTCCAAATGTGAATCAATGTTTTAGATTAAATGCATAATTTAAAAACATCTCTGAGCTTCTGAATGAATCACAGCCTTTTCCTACCGAATCCTTGCAATCTTCACATTTCTCTGGTCTTGCCTCACTTTCTAAGCCTGGAATCCCTCAAACTTTGCCTAAGGATCTGGATTTTTGGCTTAGGTTCTGCCATTTCTTATGCCCCAGTGTAACAAAGAGATCCTTAAAAAGTTCTGAGCAGGTTAGAATTATCTATATGCTCTTCCTTTTCTAACTCTCAATAATACTGAAAATTAGTTAAAATAGTGTTCCCTAGTCTTACTTTTATTCTGATATGAAACTTTCTACAGAGTATTAACACAATGTGAATAGAATAAGAAGTAGAGTAAATATGAGGTACATAGTAGTCTAGGGTCCTTTTACTATCAAACTCATACCTTACATTTTACTCCATAACTCAGATTTTATCACCTATGTTATTAGATCACAATAACTCAAGAACCTTAGTTATCGCATTTAAAAAATTATTTATAGCCACTAGCTTGAGGAATATTTCAGGTCCAAGTTGATTACCCATCCTGTAGACTCTGTTGGCACCTTTCTGTGCTAGCACTTTCACACTAGTCCATGTTATTGCCTATTTACTTATCTGTATCACACAATAGACTCTGCTCAGTGGGCAAGGGTCTTTTTGTCTGGTTAACAGCTGTGTCCCCAGCATGTCCCACAGTCTCTGGCATATTGTAGCATTTCATAATTACACCGAATGAATAAATGAATGAACTCTTTTTCCAAATAGTATTTTTAAAAAGGAGAAGCCAAATAGGGAATAAGATTTAGAAGATTAAAAAAGCAAAATGCTCTTACCACAAGTTCTGCACTCTTGATGAAGAGGGTAGGAACACACATATATATGTCTAAATACCTATGTAAAAATATGTAATACATTTCAAATGGTTTTATGGATTCTTTCTCTTCATCAGCACACCAGATCTTTCATATTCTTAAGAAAAGGGATCAGGCAAGTATTATCAAGCACCCAAACACATAGAAATAATAGGTCTTTTCCACAGTTTCTGGTCTAGCTTTCTTATTTACTAAAAATGGAAGCCTTGGGATCACAACTGCAATGGTTCTTTAATGTGTTTTTTAAATTCTTGAATCTTCATGTTCTCAAAAAAGCAGCTTTATTTTCAATGACTTTCTCTTGTGTTTTTCTATTTTATTTTTGCTTTTATCTTTATTACTTTCTTCTACTTTGGATTTAATTTTCTCTTCTCTTACTGATTTCTCAAAGTAAAACTGTAGATCCTTGATTTGAGGTGTTCCCCTCCCCATCAAATGCTTCTTTAGGTAAATTTTGTTTTATGTAAATTTTGTTACGTTGTGTTTTCAGTTCAAAATCCTTTCTAATTTCCCTTTTTAATTTCTTTTTTGACCCATAAGTTACTCAAAAGTATGTTATTTAATTTTCAAATATTTGTGCATTTCCCTTGTACCTCCTGTTATTAATTTTTTTTTAAGATTTTATTTATTTATTTGACAGAGAGAGACACAGTGAGAGAGGGAACACAAGCAGGGGGAGTGGAAGAGGGAGAAGCAGACTTCCCTGCTGAATAGGGAGTCCAGTGCGGGGCTGGATCCCAGAACCCTGGGACCATGACCTGAGCTGAAGGCAGACCCTTAAAGACTGAGCCACCCAGTTGCCCCTCCTGTTATTAATTTCTAATGTAATTCCTTTGTGGTCAGAGAACATACCTTTATGATTTGATTCTTTTACATTTAATCTGCATTTGTTCTATGGTCTATCTTGATAAATGGTCCTTTTGCCCTTGAAAAGATTGTGTATACTACTGTTTTTGGCAAAGTGTTATATAAATATTAATTAGGTCAAATTGTTTGACAGTGTTAATCAAATCCCTTGTATCCTTACTGATTTTCTCTACTTGTTTTATTGATTTTTCCAGAAAAAAGATCTGAAAAAACTCAGCTATATTTATCAACTCATCTGTTTCTTTTTTTTTTTTTCCCCAATTTATTTATTTTCAGAAAAACAGTATTCATTATTTTTTCACCACACCCAGTGCTCCATGCAAGCTGTGCCCTCTATAATACCCACCACCTGGTACCCCAACCTCCCACCCCCCCGCCACTTCAAACCCCTCAGATTGTTTCTTTTTGCAGTTTTTTGCTTCATGTATTTTGAAGCCTTGCTACTAGGTGCATAAACATTTAGGACTGTTACATCCTCTTGATGAATTAGCACCTTTATTAATATGAAATGTCCCTCTTTATCTCTGGTAATCTTCTTTGATCTGAAATCTACTTTGTCTAAAAATAAAGCCACTGCCAAAAACTTTCCTTTGGTTAGTGTTAACATACTATATCTTTTTACATTCTTTCACTTTTAACTTATTTATGTCTTTTTATTTAAAGATTTTCTTTGTTAGTGTATAAGATTTTCTTTATTTATGTATTTATTGCAGTGGGAGAGGAGAACAGTCAGACGGTTAAGCATCCAACTCTTGATTTCAACTCAGGTCTTGATCTCAGGGTCCTGAATTCAAACCATATGCTGCTCTCCATGCTGAGCATGGAGCCTACTTGAAAAAAATAAAGTGAATTTCTTACAGTGGCACTTTTTAAAAAATTTTATCCAATCTGATAACCTATGCCTTTAATTGGAGTGTTTAGACCTTTTACATTTAATGTGATTGTTGAGATGGTTGTGTTTAAATCTTCTATTTTGGTTTTTGTTTTATATTCTACTCTTTTTTTTTTTTCTATCTTCTGTTGGATTGACTATTCTAGGGTCCTTTTTATTTCCTTTTTTGTTTATTTTTTGTAACCTTTTTTAAAAAAACAGTGGCTGCTTTAGAGTTTATAGTATATAAAGTATATATACTCTCTCTATATAGAGTATATAGTATATATCTTTAACTTAATACAGTCTTTCCTTAGGTAATATTTCTTACTTCACATATAGCATAAAAAACTTAGAACAGTATACTCCCTTTTCCTCCTCTCAACTGCTGCTCCACTGTTGTCATGCACTTGACTTCTGTATATAATTTAAGCTTCATAACATACTGTTAAAATTTTGGCTCTAAAAAGTCAATTATCTTTTATTTATTTTTATTTTATTTTTTAAGTTAACTCCATCCCCATCATGGGGCTCAAACTCATGACCCCAAGTTCAAGAGTCACATGCTCTATTGACTGAGCCAAGCAGGTACCCCTCAATTATCTTTTAAAGAGATTATAAAATTAAGAAAAAATTATCTTATATGTATCCACCTATTTTCCCTTTTTGATGATCTTAACTCCTTTGTGAAGATCCAGATATCCATCCGGCATCATTTTTATTCTGTCTGAAGGACTTTTTCTAATATTTCCTGCAATGCAAGTGTGCTGCTAATGAACTTCTTTTTTTCTTTTTTAGCTTTTTTATGTCTTAAAAGTCTTTATTTCATAGCTCTCCTCTCTGGTACTTTGGCCTGCAAACTCTAGCCATCTTTCCTTCCCAGACTCTCAGCTCTTTAATTTAAAAAAAATCCATTAGGCTCCTCCTAGATTCCTGCTCTCTGGACCTAGCCCGGAAGCTTTCTCTAGGTAATAAGCTGGGACAATCATAGGGCTCACCTCATTTGCTTCCATTCTCTCAGGGATTACTGTTCTCTGCTGCCTGATGTCCAAAATCTGAAAATAGTTCTTTCATATATTTTGTCTTTTTTTTTTTAGTTGTTTCAGGCAGTGGGGTTAGTCTGGTTCTTACTACTGCATATTGGCTAAGAACTAAAGTCTAAAACACCAAGGCAGCTTAACTTTTCTGAAGTACAATTTATAAAACTGTAACTGGATTAGCCCCCCCCCCTTTTTTTTAAGATTTATTTATTTATTTATTTATTTGAAAGAAAGAGAGAGAGAGAGCACAAGTGGGAGAGGCAGAAGGAAAGGGAGAGAGAATCTGAAGCCGACTCTGTGCTGTGCATGGAGTCTGATATGGGTCTTGATCCCAGGACCCTGAGATCATGACTTGAGCCAAAACCAAGTTGGTTACTTAAGGGACTGTACCACCCAGATGCCCTAAGCCCTTAATTTTATATAAAAATTTCATAGAAATGAAATCAGAAGTTTGTTTTCTTTAAGATTTTATTTATTTATTTGAGAGAAAGAGAAAGAGAGAGAGAGACAGCATGAGTGGGGGGGAGGGGTAGACAGAGGGAGAGTGCAGGAAGCCCACCCCAGGGATGATCCCAGGACTCTGGGATCATGACCTGAACCTAAGGCAGACACTTAACCCACTGAGCTACCCAGGTACCCCCAGAAGTTTGATAATAAAAGTATGAAAACTTGCTAAGAAGCCTTGACTCTCCCTGATGATAATACAAGTCAAGATTTTGGACCCCAGATCTGGACGTTTTCCTGTCCTACAAATCTAGTAATATTTTTGTAGGACGCTCATACATTTCATTCCTAGTCATTGCCATAATCATAGATTCTTATGGGTCAACTAGATGTACAGTTAGAGTTAATAGATTAAAAGTCCTGGCAAAACAAATTTGTTTTCTTATTGGCATCTCAAACTAAGAAATGTGAAAAATAATTTAAAATATAAGCACCCAATTTTGTATGTTTATTCAATAATTCTATTTTAGTAATTTGGACTTTTTAATAAATGGGTAAACCCTCACTATAATCTTGTTTATAATTTATGATACCTATATATATTTGTCTATCTTACATTTTTTACATTTGTGCTATGCTTTGATTCATCTTTGTTTGCCCATCTAATACCATGTCTCATAGATTCTCAATAATATGTACTGGAGGGCCTGGGTGGCACGGTTGGTTAAGCATCCAACTTCTGGTTTTTACTTAGGTTGTGATCTCAGGGGTGTGAGATTGAGCCATGTGTTGGGCTCTGTGCTCAGCATGGAGTCTGCTTGAGATTCTCTCTCCCTTTCCCTCTGCCCCTCCTGTTGTGCTCTTTCTCTCTATCTCAAATAAATAAATAAATCTTTCAAAAAATTATGCATTGAAGGGATGAGTCATTATAGAATTATGTTAAGTTCATTTTAATTTTGTGATATAAATTAATAATATAAATATAATAAAATGTATCCATATAATTGCATTTTAGTCATAAGAAAATATATTAGGCACATGGTACTTCACAATAAACCTATTATCTTATGAAATAGCTTACTGTATGGTATTCTTATACCATGTCCAACATGACTAGTAAAATTTAACTTTATAGAAAAAATGAATTTAATATTAGTAAGTATTAAAATATTTTTGAGAGCCAAATTTGAATAATGTATTGTTCAGGAATAAACCTAAACCAACTGCAAGAATGACAGTAACACATTTAGACAGGAATCATGCAACTCTGGCCTAATATAATCTAATAAAAAGACAAATCACCTCAACAGTAAAAAATTATTTCTATAAAAGAAAAGTAATCACAGTTTTTCCTTACTCTATTTAAGCCCAGTTAGGATAACATGTATATTGAGAAACATTTCCAATTGTACTCATTTGTCTTATGTGGTTGTTTACTAGTTGTTTACAAATAGCATCTGGTTAATTGAGTTGAATCTTGTGACACATTGACAGCTATTCTGCTTATTGTCAGGTAGATGGTATACCTAAGACCTAGCATGGAAACTGATATATTTGTCTCCATACCTACTGTTATTCAAGCTCTGTTATCTACTGTTTATTTAATATCAAGCTTGATATTAAATATCAAGTTCCTGAAGTTTAGTAGGATTCAAACATTCCCAGTCACCCCACCAACAAGGAAGGTTTCATATTAGTTGACTTCTGAAGTCAGTTATTGGCTCCATTTAAGTTGAAGTTGTAGGTATGTGGATGAAAGAGCATAGATTCTTTGAATGAGTACATGTGCCCTAATGTGTTCTTGAAACAGGGTTCCTGCTTTTTTGGATAGGCACCTTTGGGAAAGTATGTGACATTTTAGCTTTTAAAAGGTTGCCGTGAGTGGGAGTTTGGGTTTCATGGAGAGAGAAGGCAGGACAAGGAGAAGATAGCATAATTGACTGGTGGGCGTCTGCAGCTGAGCAGCTGGTTGGTTTAATTTTAGAACATTCGTCCTTGACTGTGCCACTGTAAGTGGAGCACCTACTTGTCTTGAGAAGTGTGTCTGTCTTTTGGGCAGAACCAAAATCCTTTTTGCTTACACTCTGGAGCATTAGGCACCCTGTTTCATCAGATAGCCCACCTTTTAAAGTGGGAGAGTCTTATCTACTCAACTAGTCCTTCTGAGATAGGACAATATAACCTAATAAAGCTTTCAATGGAACAAGCTGAGGAATGCAGTGCACTCAAGTGACTTACTTGTACGATAATAACCTCAATTTGGGAGTACACAAAAGCCTCTTTGCATGTTTCAAGGGCATATTTACAGTTCTAAAGTGATGAAAGGCAGCTTCTTAAATATCTTCAGGGACAAGGAAAGTGACAGAACTGGAAGGAGGGACAAGAAAGACAGAAGACCAAAAGAAAAATAAAGATTGAAGCTAAAAATAATATATAAAAATTCTTCAACACATTTGAAACTCTAGCTTTTCCTTTTCCCTCAGAACTTGGAGTCCTAAGATTTGGGAGTCAAAAAAGTCCTTGCCAATCAAAGATCTGGTCCAAGTGAGGAAACTGAGGGGCGGGAGCACTTAAAGTGATTTGCCAAAGGTCAACTGACAGGTTTGTGACAGAGCTATGACAAGAACCCAGTTTCCTGACTTCCAGTCTAATGATTTTTCTACTATAGCCCACTCTATACTTGCTTGGCTAGCTAGCCATTCCTGGATTAAAGTTAAATAAAAAATGTAGGATTATTAAAAAAAAAAAGGGCAAAAAAATGTAGGATTAAGGTAAATATGACGTGTGACTTATCACACCTCCACTTGTCATCCTAATAATGGATAGGACTAGCAGTGCCCCCTTTATTCTAGTAATGGATGTGACTAACTGTGTCCTTGATAAAAGTAATGATACCTGCTTCCAGTTGGTTTACAGAAATACAGTGAAGATTTTAAAAAACGTATCAGATGTAGAAATGCCTTGAAAAATCACCACTCCTATAAATACAATGGATTACTAGCCTTTTACTGGGGACCTGCCTTCTTTTTGCCAGTCTTACTTCTTTGAGCTCTATTAGTGAATGTGGCCCAGTATCCAGGATTCGTTAATGGGCCTCTCGGTCCCAATATTGATCATCTCCATTTCTTATCACCATGCTTGCTTGGCCGACAGTTCAGAACACCCTCTGCTTCATTCTGATCACCAATACCTTCTGTTTGCCTGACCTATTTTGGAAATCGCATGCATAATCTCTGCTTTCACTGTCCATCACTTCCAACTCTTGCTCCTTCTCTTTGTACTCAACTTCATACTCCACTCATATCGAACTCCTTTCTGTTTCTAGAAATCTCTGTGGTCTCTCTCCCTTCCTGGCCTTTGCCCATGCTATTGCCCCGTCAGGAATTCTTTTCACACCTCTTTGTCATGGACATGCACTGCTCCACTCCCTTCCTTGGCCCACTCGTCCTATCTTTTAGGTACCATCTTAAATGTCTCTTTATTCAGGAAGCTTTCTTCACTATTCTTCTCCACTGAAAGCCTAGAGGAGATATTCTTCCTATGGGCTACTTCAAGCACCTGTTATTTCTTTTAGACTTAGAAATTACCATGTCTATTTTAATTGCTGTATTCCCTTCTAGACTGTCAGCTCCAGGTACAGAGGGCCTTGTCTGCTTGCCCACTGTTGTATAACCAATGCTGGGCACATATAAGGGTTAACATGTTCATCAAAAGACCATACTCATGCTTAATAATGATTTACATTTTATGAACCACCTGTATTTTTATTTATCTCATTTCATCCTTACAGTGTCTGGCATAGTATTATTCATTCCCATGTTCAGATACAGAAACTCTGAGAAGATGTTCATTGACTTGTCCATGGTCACCTAGTTAGTAAGTGGCAGAGCTAGTATTTGAACACAGGTTGTTGGAATCCAAATTCAGGATTATTGCCATTATCACAGCTAACTTGGTTTGGCTAAACAATGATTGAAGGTCTTAACCAGGTGAACAGGGGAGTGAAATGATCAGAGTTTCCCTTCAGGAGAGGAAATCTCACAAAGAGAAGAGCCTGAACCATGGTGGAAGCAGTGAAGGCAGGGAGGGCAGAACAGCCTCACATGAGAGGCAAAGAAAGGAGTATCAGGACAAACGCTAAGAACTAAAGGCTAAGCTTCAGGGGCCACTCATAGTTAGAGGTCAGAAGGCAAGAGACAAGCCAGAAATAATTCCAGAAAAAGGATCAGTGCAAAATGTAGGAAAATAATGGAAATTCACTGTTATAGGAGCCAAAAGACGTGAGAATGCAAAGAAAGAAAATGTAATTAATAATGGCAAATGCCATTGAGAAGACAAGAAAGAAGACAAAAAATTGGGGGGTTTGGCTGGCTCACAGAAGACTTTTAAGAGCCTAGATGGAATAAAGGACAGTTTGTAGAGCTTTCAAGAAAGAAGAGGGGACAAGGAAGTGGAAGTAAGAAAGAAGTGATTGAAGAATTTTGGCAGTTTGTTTATTCATTCATCAGTTGCTCATCATTTGGGTTATTTGCAGATTTGGGCTATTATGAATAAAAGTGCAGTGGGCATTCACACAGAAGTCATTGTGAGAATATAAGTTATTTCTCATGGGTACTTAGGAGAGAAATTGCCAGGTGGTATGTTAAGAGCATATTTAACTTCATAAGGAACTGCAAGACTGTTTTCTAAAGTAATTGCATTATTATTTTGCATCTCTACTAGCAATATATGATGAAAGTGTAAGTTTTTAGACATCTTCATCAACACTTGGTATTGTTGGTCTTCTTAATTTTAGACTTGATAGTGAATATATGCAGTATCTCATTGTGGTCTTAAAGTGCATTTCCCTGTTGACTAATGGTGTTGAGCATCTTTTATCTGCTTATTTGACATACATCTTCTTTGGTGAAGTGTCTTTTCAAATCTTTTGCCCATATTTTTTTCTTGCTGTCATTCTTCTTGTTGAATTATAAGAGTTCTTTACAAATTCTGATATGTAAATATATATTTAGAGACATGATTTGCAAATATTTTCTCCTGGTTTGTAGCTTGTCTTTTCATGTTCTTAATAGTGTCTTAAAAGCAAAAGTTTTAGGGCGCCTGGGTTGCTCAGTGGGTTGAGCCGCTGCCTTCGGCTCAGGTCATGATCTCAGGGTCCTGGGATCGAGTCCCATATCGGGCTCTCTGCTCAGCAGGGAGCCTGCTTCCCTCTCTCTCTCTGCCTGCCTCTCCATCTACTTGTGATTTCTCTCTGTCAAATAAATACATAAAAAATCTTTAAAAAAAAAAAAAGCAAAAGTTTTAAGTTTTTATGAAATTTGGTTTATCAATATTTTCATTTTATGGTATGTGCTTTTTGTGTGCCATCTAAGAAATGTTTGCTTCACTCAAGGTCAAAAATATGTTCTAAGTTTTCTTCTAGAAATTTTATAGTTCCAACTCTTACATTGAGGTCTGTGGTCTACTTCAAGTTAATTTTTCTGTATCATGTGAGCTGAGTATTGAGGTCTTTTTTTTTTTCTTACTTCTTTTTTACAAATAGATGTCCAATTATTCCAGTACTATTTGTTGAAAAGACTATCTTTTCTTCATTGAATCACCTTGACAACTCTGAAATGGTTTTCTTCCTTTTTTTTTTTTAAGATTTAATTTATTTATTTGTCAGAGAGAGAGAGCATGCACAAGGAGGCAGAATGACAGGCAGAGGCAGAGAGAGGAAACAGGCTCCCCACTGAGCAAGGAGCCTGATGTGGGACTTGATCCCAGGACCCTAGGATCATGACCTGAGCCGAAGGCAGCAGCTTAACCCACTGAGCCACTCAGGCATCCCTGAAATGGTTTTCTTTATGATTCTTTTGTTTGAGACATGGATCTTCTTAGATCTATAAATTTATCATTTCTATAAAGTTTGGGAAAATTTTGCCTACTATCTAACATTTTTTGTCCTTTGTTTCTCCTTTTAGACTTTAGTTAGGCCACTCAATATTGTCCCACAGTTTACCAGTGCTCTCTTTTTATTCAGTTCTCTTTTCTCTGTGTGCTTCATTAATTTGTAATTTCTGTTAGTCTGCCCTCAGATTCACAAATCTTTTCTTCTGCAGTATCTCATCTGCTATTCATCCTATGTAGTGTATTTCCATTTCAGATACTGCATTTTCTTCCATTTCTGGAAGTTCTATTTGGGTCTTTTTTTAATATCATTTATTTATGTCTTCAAAGTGTTTGTTGAATGTGTGAAGAATATTTATAATAATGCTTTAATGCTCTTATCTTCTTTTTCTACCAGTTATGTTATTTCTGGGTGTGATTCTATTAACTGACTTTTCTTCTAGTCAGGAGTGATATTTTCATGCCTTTTTTTAGTTTTTGATTGAACATTAGACATTGTGGATTTTATGTTGCTGGTTGGTGAATTTTGATGCATTTCTCTAAGAAGGATTAGACTTTGTTCTGACACACGATTAAATGTACTTGGGGTCAGTTTAATATTGTTTTAAATTTTTGTTGGGGTGAATCTAGTCTAGCTTTTATTCTAGGGCTAATTTAATCCTACTACTAAGGCCATCTGAGGACTCTGCCCAGCACCTGTGAATTATGAGGACTTCCCCCTTTGGATGGTAGGAACATGAGCTATTCCCTGCCTTGTTGGAATACTAGGAATTGTTTAGGTAGCTATTACTTTCTGGGGGTTCTTTCCCCACTCTCATAGAGTTTTAGCTCACACATATGCACCTCAGTATTCTGCCAATGATTTGAGAAGATCTTTGTACAGCTTTCTGGATTTCTCTCTTTATGATGCACCCTCTACCCCAGTATTCAGCCCCACAAATCCTAGCTGCTTTGGCCTTTTTCAGTACTGATCTCTTAACTTCCTCAACTCCGTGAGACCACTGGACTGAGGTTCCCCTTCCTGGGCCGTGGCTTGGAGATGCCCCGTTAGTAAGCTGGACAATCACAGGCCTTGCCATGTTGTTTCTCCCTCTCTCAGAAATCAGTCTTATGCTGCCTGATGTCCAGTGTCTGAAACAATTGTATCAGATTTTTTTTTTCTGGTCTAGTGTTTTTAATGTGGGAAGGTAACTGACCATAGCAGTTACTCCTTTCTGAGCAGAAGCAGAAATTTCATTTCAAACTGAAAACTTCTAAGATGTTGCAACTTCTGAAGCATCAGAAATGAGAGAAAAGGAAAAACTTTTCTGATTTTAAGGAGATCAGTCTGAATACTTAAATATAATCACTCTTTCTTTCTTATTCCTTCTCTGTCCATATCCCCTTCCTTCCTAAAGGGAGAGGATCCTACTTGAGATTTTTCACTTGAGCAAATGAAACTTGCAAATGCAATTGCTTTTGATATAATTTGTTGCATTTGTAGGTATACTTAGTATTTAAGGAACAAAACCTATAGTGTTGCAGATATCCTTTTTTTGTCCAAAGTAGATGAAATTACAACAGTTGTGGGTGGCTGTTTCATTTACTGAATTAAAAGTTCCAAGGATTTCACTTTTTCCATGCTATCATTCAACATGATCAGAACAAAGCTATTTATACTCTTCTATGCTTCAGTCACTTAATTGTGATATCAGGGTAATTTAATGCATAATGTGAAGTTATACATGTAGTAAAAGTGAATTTTCCTACAGCAGGACAACAGAGATATTCCTTTAAATGAAGTGCACTAAGAGTCATCCTTGGATCTCCAGTTTACTTATAAAATCCAGTCACATTACAAAAAAGATAAATTGTTAATATCCAATTATTGTTAATATCCAGAAATTCTCTGGGTCTGCCTAACTACATCTACATTTCTGTAAACACATAGTTCCTTCCTTTTACCCCTTCTTTAAGAGTAAGACAACTCTTGAACCTTAACAAGACTGAATGTGAATGAAATTACCCTTTGGGGCAAAAGATTTCAGCCATTTTTTTTCACATTAAAGGCCTTAAAATGTTTTTATCCCCTTTTGTCTATTCCCTCGATTAATCTTCCTTATTAAAATGCATGTATGCATTAAAAATAAATAACTTGTTAAAAATATTATAATAATGTTAAAAATAAAAACTTTTCCTAGCTGGATGCCATAGAAAACCACAGTTGGCAAATAATTTGACTTTAAAAGTAGCTAACTTGTTGAACATGTGTGTGCCTATTGGGGGATTTCCATAATGCAGACCTACACTAGAATGTGCTTTCAACTTTTTATTCAAGACAACCAAAATGTCCTGATTAAGGTTTAAAAAAATATCAAACTTTAAGCACTGTTATCCTGGTGGGGAGATCCTGGCTACCAAACAAATAGACTTCAAAGGGACCTCCCCACTTTCGATAAACCACAGACAAATGTTTGCTATTACTATAGGACTTGGATAGCCTAGGGCCACTTTGTCCTTCACTTGTCGGAGACCTTGAAGATAGGATTAATCACTACCATGAAAAGGGTTTCCAGTAGAGATGAATCTCATATACCTTTTCCCATTAAGTTCTAGTTTTATGCGTAAAAATTAGTTGTAAGAGTTAAAATACGGAAGGGACCTGAAAGCTGAATGACAGGACAGACTTGAAGCAATAAAGACCAGTAACAGGCTTAAAAAACAAAACAACAAGAACAAAAAAAAACCAGCCCCAAAACAAAAAAACAAACCCTCCCCAAAAAACAAACAATCAAACAAAAAAAACACATATTATTTTCTCTACTTTGACTGATATATAGGGAATTACATCAGTTCAACCAAAGGGCTGGTGACCTAATTTATATAATTCATAAAGTAGAAAAAAACAAATTTTTAAAAATTAGTCTATGTTTCCTTTGGCTCCAGATAGAGGTTATTTAGAGAAGAGCTAGAAATACAGGGTTTTTCAGAATGCTGAAACCATTGGTTTACAAAGCAAAGAGCTCACTGTAGAAATTCTGACTGTTTTTTAAGGAAAAACAGGCCAACAAATTCAATCTCATTTCAGTTTTTGAGAATTTCTTTCTTATTCGTTAGAGAAGAAAAAGGCATTTCCAAGCTGATAGATTGCAAGCTTGCTAAAATAAATTTTTTTTTTAATTACTTTTTTTCCCAATTTATTTATTTTCAGAAAAACAGTATTCATTATTTTTTCACCACACCCAGTGCTCCATGCAAGCCGTGCCCTCTATAATACCCACCACCTGGTACCCCAACCTCCCACCCCCCGTGCCACTTCAAACCCCTCAGATTGTTTTTCAGAGTCCATAGTCTCTCATGGTTCACCTCCACTTCCAATTTACCCAAAAGCACATACCCTCCCCAATGTCCATAACCCTACCCCTCTTCTCCCAACCCCCCTCCCCCCAGCAACCAACAGTTTGTTTCGTGAGATTAAGAGTCACTTATGGTTTGTCTCCCTCCCTATCCCATCTTGTTTCATGGATTCTTCTCCTACCCACTTAAGCATGTGGTATATATACACAATGGAATACTATGCAGCCATCAAAAGAAACGAAATCTTGCCATTTGCGACAACATGGATGGAACTAGAGCGTATCATGCTTAGCGAAATAAGTCAAGCGGAGAAAGACAACTATCATATGATCTCCCTGATATGAGGAAGTGGTGATGCAACATGCTAAAATAAATTCTAATTGTGTCTCATCATCAGTGGCACTTCTGTTTCTAAAATTCCAGGTCTTTTTTCCATTAAAATCACTTATTTATAAATTCAACCATTACTTAACCAAGGAAACACTGTGGCAGGCATTGTGCTAGGTACTCTGGATACAGAATTGAGTAAGAAAACCAAGAATGTATAGGATGTCAATTGTTCCCTAATTCTCAAAAACTGAGCTCTGCCAGAAGTCATGCTAGAAGATACCTCAAGATATTTTTAGAAATCAGAAGAGAACATAAGGCCATTTAACCCAAATTTCTCAATGCAGGACATTTCCTCTAGAAGAGCTGATAACCCATCCATTCTCTGCTAGATCCCTCATGGGGCAGCATGTTTCATTTTTTTAAATGGTTCTAGTTATTTAAAAGTTCCTCTGTGTTAAGCTAGGATCTGTCCTCTGTTAACTTATAGTATTGGTCTTGGACCTATAAAAAAATAAGTATATTTTATCTTCAATAGGGAGGTCCTTCAAATATTTAAGGCCTGCCATCAACTTAACTTTTAGTCTCCAGGTAAAATATTTGCAGTGTCTCATATCACATAGTTTCTAAACTATAGCTGAGTAGCAAATGACCTCAGTTTTATTTATATATGTAAGCTACTGATGACAATATTTTCCAGACATTTTCCTTCTGTAAGATGTCAAACAAACCCTTAATTAATTTCTGAGCATTCCATTTTCTAATTTTATTTTACTTAATCCAAATGCATATTAAGTTTTTTTTTCTGTAACCTAAGCACATTCATATTTTTAAAAATTTATAAAACTTACATACAGCAGTTTGGGAAGAAATGGGATTGACAAGTGGAGACAGTGATGTGAGAGGAAATAAATGAATTTTCTATGAGAATATCATTCATGTAAGCTCTTGGGCACCCATCTCCAATCATGGTAAAACAGGGAGGTGAGATTTAGGTCCAATATCGTTGTTTTGGGAGGTGGGGAAGGGGGAGAAAGAATCACTTTAAAATCTCAGTAGAATGCCATGATACCTGCATATTTCCATAGTATCTGTTCTTACATTATTTAATTCATGAAAATAAAATATTTCTGGGTACATACCAGCTAAAGTGACAAGTAAGGTTGAGGTTACAAAGGGGCCGAGGGGAGGCTACAGCAGTCTAAAAATTCAGTAGCTCCTAACGAAGGAGAATCCATTCTCCTCAACATCAGAGAGAGGAAGAGAGAGAGAAGCAATTGAAATGATGCAGGTGACCGGCTGGAAACTGACCAGGGGATTAAAATGGTCTTTGAGGACAACAGTACCAGGGGCCAGCTCCATAGGTAATATATTCTCCCAGTTACACTCATGTTACCCTCTAGACCATCTAGAAGTAGCTAACTGCTTTATCAAGTGGACTTTTTAAAAAGGAGAATTAAAAAGGAGCAGAAATAATTTATCACTGAACTCTTGACCGTGATTTCCATGTGCACCTGGGGCATATTTTATAAGGTTCTAGGAAAACAGGTGTGTGTGAGTTCTGCTTACAGCACTGCAAACTGATAATCTTTTAAACATAGCTCCTTAACTTGAGCAGGACCTCAAGAAAGACTTTTTGCAAGCATATTATTTTAAGATCATTAACAACAAATCTGCCATGCAAAATCACAGGGTATATGTTCTTCACAAAAGAATGAAGGCAATTCCAAATAGGGAATCCAGACAAGAGCCGGGAACCTAACTGCTTGTTCACTCTGAGTTTGCTACCGAGCAACCTCTTACCAGGATTACTTGGAAATTCCTCCATGAGTCTGAAATACCAACAAGGTGTAGGTGGATACATTTTTTTCAGTTTTGATAAGAAATTTTACTTTACACTCATACTTGTGTCTTACTGTAGCATTGCCATCTAAAAATATCTTTAAAAACTTAGTTCCTTATCTTGTACTTGACATAATACAGTTTAAAAAGAATCTGTAGAGTCACAGTAGATATGTAGGACTAAATATGGAATGGAGAGACATGAAGTGTCCTTTGTACATCTGATTTGTTCATTTTTCTCTAAATCTAATTCCTTCCAGTCCCTTTTTGCCTATAAAGATGATTCGGTTACTGCTTTAATAACAAGTATATAATTCCTTTTTTTTAATTTTTTAATTAACATATAATGTATTATTTCCCCCAAGGGTACAGGTCTGTGAATCATCAGACTTACACACTTCACAGCACTCACCATAGCACATACCCTCCCCAATGTCCATAACCCAGCCACCCTATCCCTACCCCCACCCCCCCAGCAACCCTGTTTGTTTTGTGAATCTCTTATGGTTTGTCTCCCTCCTGATCCCATCTTGTTTCATGTTTTCCTTCCCTACCCCACAACCCCCCCGCCCTGCCTCTCAAATTCCTCAAAGCAGGGAGATAACATGATAATTGTTTTTCTCTGATTGACTTATTTTGCTCAGCATAATACCCTCTAGTTCTATCCACATCATTGCAAGTGGCAAGATTTCTTTTTTGATGGCTGCATAGTATTCCATTGTGTGTATATGTGTGTGTGTGTATAAATATATATATATATATACCACATATTCTTTATCCGTTCATCTGTTGATGGACATCTAGGCTCTTTCCATAGTTTGGCTATTGTGGACATTACTGCTATAAACATTCGGGTGCACGTGCCCCTTCAGATCACTACATTTGTATCTTTAGGGTAAATACCCAGTAGTGCAATTGCTGGGTCATAGGGTAGCTCTATTTTCAGCTTTTTGAGGGACCTCCATGCTGTTTTCCAGACTGGGTGCACCAGCTTGCATTCCCACCAACAGTGCATGAGGGATCCCCTCTCTCCGCATCATCGCCAGCATCTATCATTTCCTGACTTGTTAATTTTAGCCATTCTGACTGGTGTGAGGTGGTATACAAGTATATAATTCTTTATATTCGCTTTATCTACTATTAAATGACAAGGCTGATGTTCTCGGTTTGTCTGTCCAAAAACATTAAACCAAATAACAGACCTTCGGTGCTCTTGGAAACATTGACAGCTGACCGGTGTTAATATACGAAGTGTGAGTTAGGGACTCACAAATTGTGCTCTAAATTTTTTTTTCCAATTTATTTATTTTCAGAAAAACAGTATTCATTATTTTTTCACCACACCCAGTGCTCCATGCAAGCCGTGCCCTCTATAATACCCACCACCTGGTACCCCAACCTCCCAACCCCCCGCCACTTCAAACCCCTCAGACTGTTTTTCAGAGTCCATAGTCTCTCATGGTTCACCTCCCCTTCCAATTTACCCAAATTCCCTACTCCTCTCTAACGCCCCTTGTCCTCCATGCTATTTGTTATGCTCCACAAATAAGTAAATTTTTTTTATTTTGTAAGTCACAGCCTAGGCTTTAGAATGCATTTTGTCTATTTTTGCTTACTACTCTATCCCCAGAGCATGGTATAGTGCTAGACACAGAGTAGGAACCCATATATTTGGCTGAATGACTAGATAAACTGGTCCCAAAGTTCACTTCACTAATAATATAATTGAATTACATGATTATGAATAATTAGTATTAATATAGTACTTAGCCATTTATAAAACACATTTATATATGGCCTGTCTTACTCTTTCTCACTTTGATTCAATTTACAAATGAAGAATCTGAAGCCCCTAACAAAGAGAGAGAGGCTACTGAGAGGTTCGAGTGTAAGATAAGGGAGCTTGAACTGAAGTGGTGACAGTGCCAGTGAGAGCTTAGACACGGAACCACCAGAGCCTGGTAAGGGACCAAACGTGGGACTCCAACTCCTGTACATGTGCTGCCTCATTTCATCTGCTGATATTATGCACTACCCATAAAATGTCGTCTCTAACTACAAAAGAGAGACTCAGGGAATATGGACTCATTTCTTTTTCCCCTGCCTCCCTTTTCTTTAACAGTTAAGTGACTTCCTCTTGCTCAGTGGTTAAGAAGAAGGACCACTCACTTTGCAAAAATATGAGATCTCCCCAAAAAGTTTACACCAAAACTGAGGACTGCTGCCTAGCTAGCCAGAACAACGCTGTGACTAGCTAAGCAGTGCTCACTCCAGGACCTGTGCTATTGGTGTAGTTTGGAGATAAAGGATTTTCGTAGTCATTTCCTACTCGGTGGAATGATTTGTGTGTTCGGAGGTAGGTGGGACACTAGAGTCCTGAAACAGACCTTTGAATCTATACACGATCACTCAGCCTTTCCTGACACATTTCATGGGATGAGAAACGCAGGGGAACCCTCTGTCTCTTGGATACATCCAGTTTTTAAGAAAGTCTTTCTTTGGTCATATTCTTGCCTCCTGAAAGCATCAGAGTCCATTTAATCCCTCTTCAAACATCTGAAGAATGCTAGCAATTCCTGAACATCCATAAATCCTCTCTCATAAGCAAAATATCCTAAGTTAATTGTTCATTATATAATGAGATTTCTAATTGCCCTCACCGGTTCTGCTTGGCTTTCTCTAAATAGGAATATTTTGACCTGAACATAATATTCTAGCTATGCTTTGATAGGAGAACACAGCAGAAGGACTAGTCTCTCCTTTGTTTGAAACATTATTCTATTAATGTAGCCTAAGGTAGCATTAGCTTTTATGGCAATCATGATATATTGTTGACTCACAGTGAGATTACAGTCAACTGAAACCTTGAGGCCTTTTTCACACGAATGGCTGATAAGTCACACCTCTCTGGTGGTAGTACAGTTGATTTTTGAAAAGAGGAATTGACATTCATCACTATTAAGTTTAATCTCCTAAATTTTTCCCAAGTATTTTTCACACCGCTCCCTGAATTGTTTTTTGTGAACAGTTCCAATTAGGCTATCTCTACCCAGAAGAGCTATTGATTGGTCTCCACCACCTACCAGACTGAGTCCAAAATATGGACACACTAGACCATTTATAGTCTGACCCGATCCCCCAGGGCTAGAACAGGGCAGATGAGGCAGTGATAAGAGATGAGGCCAGGGCATTTGGGAAGATCCCGGCATGCCACAGTAAGAAATGTCGACTATGTGGCGGGGGAACTGGGGAGTAAGCAGAGAAGTGACATTCTGGATTTTGAAGAAGCCCCTTGAGTGAGGCATAGAGAATAGATCATAGAGCAAGCATGACCGAACAATGAGAACATTCAGAAGAATACTGCAATAATGAGTATAGGTCACAAATCACGGTGGCTTGCGCCAGGACGGTTGTGTATGATGGAGAGAAGCAAGCATACTCCAAACAGACCCCAGGGGCAGAACTGGATAGGACCTGGTAAACCACTGCCACTGGCTGAGGGAGAGAAAGGAACTGAGAATGAATCTCAGCTTTTGCCTGATGGGCTGTTCTGGGTTAGCCTGTGATGCCATTCCCACAAGTTTTTACTTTCTCAGTGAGGTAGGAGGCAAGTTCTTTAGCTGAAAACAAGAGGAAGTGGGTGGTGAGGATGGGTCTGAGGGAGACTAGAGAAACTCTTGAAGACTCACTACAGGAATGAAAGAAGACTGAAGAAAAAAGGATTTCGGGGCGCCTGGGTGGCTCAGTGGGTTAAGCTGCTGCCTTCGGCTCAGGTCATGATCCCGGGGTCCTAGGATCGAGCCCCACATCAGGCTCTCTGCTCGGCGGGAGGCCTGCTTCCCCCCCCCCTCTGCCTGCCTCTCTGCCTACTTGTGATCTCTCTCTGTCAAATAAATAAATAAAATCTTTAAAAAAAGAAAAAAGGATTTCCAGGGAAGTTTGAGGGCCAGATTAGACTGGAAAACATAAATTCATTGCAGTGTCTCTCAGCACAATTGTGTCTTAAATTTTTCCCAGCAGAGTTCAGCTGTCTAGCTGAAGGAGCAAGAAGGTAAACAGTAGACTAAGAACGTGATGGGAACACAAGGGGGAAATGGAGTTGAGAGAAGCGGCTGAAGATTCCAGAGAGAAAATCATGGAAGCTCGGTGTCATGTTCCTTTTCACAGACAGGTTCATGTTTTGAGCCAGAGAAGAGATAAAAGAAGTGATCTGATGTGGAAGAACTAGATGCTTTGAGGAAAGAAATGAAAATTTCAAAGAAAAATGGCCATAAATAGCACATTGGAGTTGATAGCGCACATGGGGAGGAAAGGAGTTGGGAAGAGGGAGCTGACAGTTACCTTGTGATTTTGGGTTTTTTGTTGTTGTTTTTGCAAACTATACCTCCTCACTACACTCCACCCAAAGGAACCCCAGTGGGCTTACATTCTCCTGCACTTTGATAATCATCCTGGAGGAAGCTACTGTTACACAGGGGTGAGTGTTGCCCCCCCTTTGGGTGTGTCAGGGTAGGAAGCAACAAAGATAAGTGTTCTTGGGGAGTGCCTGGTTCTTCCAATAGATCATTGGTTTGAAATGTCCTTCATTGACCTTTGCTTTCATATGGAGATAGTGACAGAGGTCACATGAGAGAAATATAGCATCGATTACAAGAGAAATTGATGGAAAACCTCAAAGACCTCTGGAGGCTCACATTGGCTAGAACAAAAGGAAACCATAGTCCTTAATGGAGATTAAACAGTATAAGAGAGTGACTACATTTTCTCCAATCTAATTTTAAATGTAGAAGCCCTTTTCAGTGGCAGCCAAAAGATACAGTGTTAGCACAAATGAACATGATGTCATGTAGAAAGCATGGGAATATTTTGCACAATTATTTTATTGTTTTAGGAACTGTAATTATAAGTGTAAAGTAATATCAGCAAACACAGCTGATGCCTGCAAAGGCTTCTGTTCCTCTATCATTTGCAGGAAGGTTAGGAAGAGAAGAGAAACACGATGTAGAAAGAAGGTTGGTGTTTTGTTTTTGTTTGTTCCTTAACAAGACAAAAGATCCAGGAAAATAGTTTATTTGCTCCTTAGAGATACAGAAAGATCTCTATGCAGAATGGTTGGCACATTCTACCATGATCTCCAAATGTTGGCTTTCTCTTCCCCTCCTAGGCAAAATAATTAAACATCAATACAGTGGGCATTAATTAAAATATTAATAACACATTTTAAAAATTGTGACAGTGTACTTAAATGGGATTAACCATATAGTTCCTGTGCCTTAGGTCGCTGCCTGTCATCGCATTCTACAAATCAAATTTCACAACACACTAAGCAGGAAAAAAATATGTACAATGCTACATTTTAGTTTCCAATACTGTGATGGCCCAGGGGCACTCAAAAATAATTTTTTATAATCATTCTAAAAAATTGCTCCTGCAGCTGCAATTTTGAGTCAGAAGAGGGTAAAGAGTGGGATAGGTCAAGATGAAATGGAATACGAGGCCCTTAAAATCTGAAGGTCACTAAAATCAACTTTTCCCTTCAGTACTCTTCCCTTTCCGTTTTCAATCCTCTTTCCGAATCCAGTCAGCACTTTCTCTTTTCCCTATGCGTTCTGGTCTTTTGGTGACCTAAAGTTGCAGCCCCTATGCCTTCCTTGACATTTGTCATTTTAGAATTTGCACTGACCATCCTGACTGTGGAAAGGCAATGTTATTCAATGGATGCTGTTTCTTAATTAAACAACCATGGGGGGGCGCCTGGGTGGCTCAGTGGGTTAAAGCCTCTGCCTTTGGCTCAGGTCATGATCCCAGGGTCCTGGGATCAAGCCCCGCATCGGGCTCTCTGCTCAGCAGGGAGCCTGCTTCCTCCTCCCTCTCTCTCTGCCTACTTGTGATCTCTATCTGTCAAATAAAATAAATAAAATCTTTAAAAAAACAACACCAACAACAACCATTGGACGCCCCCCTGGACTGGCAAGACTGGTTTTCATATAAGCCTTGGGATTTGCAAGAGTGTTTTTTGTTTGTTTTATTTTTTAGTAATGGCAGCATTACTGGACGGAGTTTGATCCTCCCCGGACTCAGTTCTTGGACTTTCCTCTTTTCCATCCACATCCACTCCCTGATAATCTCATCCAGTTTCAGGGTTTTCAATATCACCTCTACACGGATGACTCCCAAATTTATCTATGTACTACTGACGTCTCCTCTGAACTCTACACTCACAGATCTAGCTGCCTACTTGGTATCTCCACTCGTATGTCTCATAGGCAACTCATACTTAGTGTGTCCAGTAATGAGCTCTTGGCATTCCTCTCCAAATCTGCTTCCCTAGAGTCTTCTCCACCTGAGTAAATGGCCAGTCCATTCTTCCAGGTGATCAGACTAAAAGCATCCTTACTTCTCTCTTTCTCTCACACACTCCATCCCACCTATCAGCAGATGCTGTTCGATCTTTCCACAGAATTGATCTCAAACTCAACTACGTTTCACCGTTTCCATTGCTCTCCTTTGTCTGTGCGCTGTGAGATCTCGCCAGAATTATCACAATAGCATTCTAGCCAGTGTCCCAGCTTCCCTCTTTGTTTTTTTCTTAATATATAAGCCAAAGTGATCCTATGAAAAAGAAATTCATCATTTCTTCCCTCTCCTTAAAACCTCCAATGACTTCCAATCTCATCCATGGTAAAATGATCTTATAACAACTTATAATACTTTATAGTCCAAATTGGGACTACTTGGAGAATGAAAGGGGATTCTAGAAATAATTAACAGGTTTTAACTGATCTGAGTGTAAATTTGGGCTATCCTGACACCTACTCTGAGGCACCACCCTCTAAATATCTCTCTGACCTCTAACCTCACGTACTATGCCGTACCTCCATCCCTCTGTTTCATCACCAGCCTCCTCTCTGTCCTGGTGACATCAGACATACTTCCTTGGGGCCTTTGCTCTTTCCTTATATGTCCACTGCTCACTTCTGCTTTCCTTCAAGTCCTTATTCAAAAGTTCCAGTGAGTTCTTTCCCTGGGAGTTCTTTCTAAACACTAAAAATCTCCTCTCCACTTTCTAGCCCCTTCCCCTGCTTTATTTTTTCCCTTACACTTACCACTACCTAACATTGAATATATTTTACCTTGTTTTGCATCTTACATTTAGAATGTAAGCTCAGGGGTAGGAATTTTTTTTATTTTTTGCTCTGTATCTCCAACTCCTAAAATAGTGGTTGGCATATAGGAGATGCTTTATAAAGAATTACAGAAAGAATAAGTGAATCATGACTACTTTGAAAAGCTTAGCACTTAGTAGTAGATGTGTAATATCCAACATAATTAATAAACATTCATATGATTCAGTCTGATTTAATTCAATAAATGTATTTTGGACAGTTATGCCTTGCAGAGATCTGTGCCAGGTCCAGAGGCTGGAGGCTAGGAGCCACAGGGCACACACAAGGGTAGATGCGACAGAGTTCCTCAAGAAGTGAACGCTATAGGGGTAGAAGAGGTAGGGGACGTGACATGGTTATGTGCAAGTGACAGAGTACATGGGGGTACAGAGGAGGGAGAGGGTTGTATTTACTGAGTTTTCAGACACTTCTGATTCTGTTCAGAAGCAGTAACTTCTGGGGCGCCTGGGTGGCTCAGTGGGTTAAAGCCTCTGCCTTACGCTCAGGTCATGATCTCAGGGTTCTGGGATCGAGCCCTGCATCGGGTTCTCTGCTCGGCAGGGAGCCTGCTTCTTCCTCTCTCTCTCTCTCTGCCTGCCTCTCTGCCTACTTGTGATCTGTCAAATAAATAAATACAAAAAATCTTAAAAAAAAAAAAAAAAAGAAGCAGTAACTTCTGTATTCTCTGTCATGATTCATTTTCCTCATCTTCCTGAGCCCTCAATCCCTATCACCGCCATTCTGGTTTCTAGGGTTCTCCATGCCGTGGTAGGAAGCGCCTCTTCGATGCCCAGATATAACTGACCCGCGGTGCCTGCTCCTTGTCTGCTCTTCAATGTCTGGCCTTAATTTTTCAATGTGAATCATTCATTGCTAACTCGGCATTTTATAATCTGATTTCTCAAAGTTTCCAGAATATTTTAACAAAATATTAGCAAAGTTAAACCATCTAATTGAACAAAGGCAAAGCAAACAGATGCTAACAGACTTTTTTTTTTTTTTTTTAAATAGCTAGAAAGGAAGTATTTTTGGAGGAAGAGTCTATTCCTTGAAACCAATAAATCGAAGGTTATTGATTTAATCTCTGGGTTGGTTCTAATTTTTATGTAGCTTCTTTAAGTAATTTTAATTAAGAACTGCCTTGTGGATTTTTTTTTAAACTAAAGTCATTTTTTTTTTTCCTGAAGAACACTGTTATAAATTTCTGGCCCCACCCCTGCAGGAAAGGAGTATCCCAGGGTGTGGCTAATCGAAACACTCTAAACAAATATATACAACATTTTATTTTCAAGGAAGTTCAACAAAATTATACCTAGGAATATGCTTCAAAGCAAAACATTAATACACTGGATGAATAACTTGGTAAGAAAAATGACTTAAAGCAGCTACTAGCTAGTTTACTTTAAAAAAATTTTTTTAAATTATAATAAAACCTAATCATGTAAATAATTTAAAGGCAAGCTAATAACTCCTGCTCTGGCATGGGTTGGCTCATTTCTTATTTGAGTCTGACCAAGTTACTCTGACTCAGTTTCTTTTTCTGTAGAAAGGGGTTGCTACTGGACCTGAGTTATCAGGGTTCTCATGCGAATAAGGGGTATGGTGCACTCTACAGAATGCCTGTCACATGGGTATTCGCTGCCCCCAGGACTCACGGTGTTGCTACTGCAAAAATCGGCACAAGCAGGTTTCAGTGATTAAGAAAACACAAGGAGCTAACCAAAGAGGAGTGTTTAGAAAGTATTCCAACTCATGTATTACGTTATCTTTTCAGCTAAAAGTCTAAATATTGCTTAGCATATTGTAAATGTAAATACCTGCAAAAACCTGATTAAGTAATTAATCATCTTCTGCACACTTGTGCCAGTGACTTTACCACAAGGTATTAAAATGTAATCTTTTCTGTGCCAAAGAGACATCCTTCAAAGAGACAAATGATTACTCAGATTTTGAAAGGCATGTTATTTACACAACATATCTGGGAATTAATCATACACTATCTCATATTATTTAATAAATCAGCCACCCCAAGGATCATGTTTAAGTTCTGACCCAGTAGATTGTAAGGACAGTAAAAGAAAGGAATGTATATCTTTTTTGTATCTTTCACACCACCTGACTTGAGACAAAGGAATTTCAAACTATTACAGTGGAAATAGCACTGGGCTACAAGTTAGGAAACACGGATTTCAGCTGAGTAATTACAGACAAGTCATTTAACTCCCTTTAGGCTTCAGATTACTCATCAGTCATGTGTTTTTCCATTGATGACATGTAGGTTCCTTTTCAAATGCTCTCATTCTAACACTTGCAAGAGGGATTTTTCACAATGTTTGTCATTATAATACACAACTTCATTTTTCCATATCTACAGGCTGAAGACATGGGACCCTTAATTACAGATTTTGTTCACTCAGAAGAACTTGCCAGGAACTCAGAATTCTTGACTATTCCATCGAACACGAATCTTTCAATCTGTTTAGAAACAGCAAGCCCTCCTTGCTAGCACTCCCCATCCTCCACCTTGTTTTCTTTTTCTTTCTTTCTTTTTATTCTTATTTATTTTAATTGAATTTAATTTGGTCCTTATCACACTCTGACATACTCTATATTTTACTGTTTATTGGTTTTCTGTTCTCCCTTTAACCCCCTCCCCCAGAACCGAAGCCTCACGGGAACGGGAACTTCTATCCTTTTGATTCGCCACCATATCCCCAGCACCTGGAATGGCATCAGACACCTAACAGCCCAAAAATTATTTGATGAACAAATGAATGAATAAACGTAATTTAAGGTCCTTCATTAACTGCCTTTCCCCAACCACAGCTTATCTCATATTTTTACCAGTTCAATTTCTCTATGTTAACCAGGGTTTCTGAATCTTATCCCCCTCCCCGAGGCTTATATTCGTTTTCCCCCTCTGTGTCATCTAAGGATATGCTCTTCCTTGTCATTTCTCTCATCTGTTCATGCTCATTTATTCAGCTGCAGATTTACTGGATACCTACTGTGATCCCAGCAATGTGCTTACATGCTGGGAATACAGAGGCAAATAAGGCCGGCACAATCCTTCCCTGGTGCTTCATCTGAGACCAGCCTTCTTCTGTTCTTGGCTTCTCTGTGCTGCTGCCTCCCTTTGAATGTTTTATATTCATAGTGCCCTAGAGGGGGAAAAAAGTCTGTGTGGTTTGGTTGGTTGCTATCCAATTTTGAATAGAGCTTTTCTAGCAGTAAGTTATAGAGCCAGGGGCAGCAATGCTCACTTCTGAGATGATGACTCCATCACCCTAGAGGTGCCCTGAGGTCACTGGAACATTGCTGTCTCCTGAACAGTGACGACTGAAACTCCCTTTGAATGAAGCCTCACTGTGCAGAGCCTGAAATGATTTGCTGTAACTCCTCACTTCCCTCTGTTTTCTGTACCCAGAGGGGGTCTGACAGTGCTTCTCTGAATCCGCCCAAAAGCTGACCTAACCTCTTATCTTTAGCTTCAAAGTTATTACTACCCACGAAGTAGAAGATGAAGCCCCCAACAGGCATAGAGCTTTGATGTCAAACCATGACAAGCACCAGGCCTCTCTGTGCCTTTTTAAAAATTATTGAGATATATGTGAAAATTAAGAAGTATGTATATTTAAGGAGTATGATTTGACGATTTGATGTACACATGCATTGTGAAATAATCAACATGTTCAAGTTAATTAACGTACCCATCACCTCAGTTCCCACTTTCTTTGTATATGTATGGTGAGAATCTTGAAATGCCCTCTTAGTAAACTACACAAGTAATTTAGTAAATTACACAATTACCAACCCACAAGGAAGTGTTGGTAAGTATAGTCACATTGCTGTACACTAAAATTTATTCATTATAAATTCACTAGAATTTACTCATCATCTCCAGAATTTATTCGTCTTGCATGACTGAAACTTTGTCCCCCTTGAACAACATCTCTCCTGTCTTTCCTTTTACTGGAATTTGGGGAGCATTAACACCTCCATCCCAGCATTTTCCAACTTGTAATCTGGGGATCTCTGGGGTTCTGAAAGCTAGTAATTGGAGTTCTGCAAAAAGAGGGTTCCACTGGGTAAATAAGTTTGGGAATGTCACATCCTATATTTCCCACTTGGGAACACAGGTCACATAATGAGAACGTTTATGTATTTGCAGGTGTTCATTTTGCTAAACCCACTCAGTGTTTCCCAACCAGTTTGGTCATGGAACCCTTTATGCCCAGAACACCACTGATACTCAGAGGACACTCCTGCTCAGGAGAAAGCTGTTTGGCACCACCTTTTTCACATTCATGTCACATCCAAATGAGTAACAAATGATTGTGACAGAGTGAGCAAGAAGAGAGATATGCACACATCTCTCTGCAAGCAGTTCTTTGGGGGTTAATAATGAGAACAGAACATAGTTTTGTGGAACAAACATTAGACTTACAGTTACAAGACCCATGATTTAGTCCTACTTCTGCCATATAACTAACTAATGCAATGTTGTTGGGTAAGTCGCTTCACCTCTGAGCCTTGGTTTCCTGTCCTGCAAAGAAGACACATTGTAGGAGAACCATTCATTGTAAATGCTGACCAGTTTAGGAAGTTGTTCTATAGCAGATTTAACTTTGATTTAACTTGATTTAAAAAGTATTCTTCTGGGAGGCTTTTGAGGACTGTATTGTTTTTTAAAAAGATTTTATATATTTATTTGAAAGAGAGCGCGTGTGCAAGTGGGGAGGAGAGGGAGAAGCAGGCTCCCGATGAGCAGGGAGCCCGAGGCAGGACCCTGGGATCATGACCTGAGTTGAAGGTAGACACGTAACTGATTGAGCCACCCAGGCACCCCACTGGGGCCCATATTTTTGAAAGTCCTCTTTCAGATGTCTGGTGCCTTCAACTCTGAAGATAGAGGTATCTGATTTCTTAGACATGAAGCTGCAGGTCTCTCTAAGGCCCTAAAAGCCCAAAGAAGTATTTTGGAATAAATAATGGAAACAAATTAAGTCTGGGATATAGTTATGTTAGCCTGAGTAGTAGGATAATACCTAGAGAAGTCCTAAGAAGTCTTATTTTGAATGGAGAAAGATAGAGGTCTGTAATAGTATAAGTAAGCAACAAATGAAATTTGAGATGACTTATTTGACCCTAGGGTAATTGGCTTATTTTTCTGACCAGTCAGTTTCCAAAGATGGAGACTGGGGATAGAGTGTCGTACTGCAGAATTAATCTGTGGTTCAGCACTAACTTATATTTCACAGCAACACAGGAGACATAGGTAGTAAACACCTCCAGGGAGGTGTCCTCTGAACCTTATGTGTGAGGAAGACTCTCTTCTACTTTCCAACTCAGGAGGGAAAGATTCACTCCCAAACCCGTGCTCTGAAGGGAAGAAATTCTATGATGGTTTACTGTATGCTTACAAAAATACTTGAGAGGGAACCATATGGCTCTTGATTTTTTTTCTTGCCTTTGAATTTTAACTCTACTCAAACAAACTGGATATAAAAGGTAACTAAAAGTGGATATAAAAAGCAAAATATCTAACACAAATTTTAGTCTCTCTGTGCTTGAAATTTGATATAATATGCACTGATGACAATAAGTAGTTGGGCTTTAAAGAAGATAAGATTTTGCTTCCACTCTGAGTTAAATAAATGTTACTTTAGTTATCTCTAAGTAATTGCTGGGCCATTGTAATGCTTTCAATGTGGTATTTGCTAAGCAAGCACGCCTGCCATCTGGTTACTGAAAGACTGTATTTTTGCTACTTCATAGATACACATGGCCCAGTAGCACTGAGATGTAGGGAAACGATATGAGCGTGTGGATCAATTCCAAAGCAACTTGAGAGTTCAAGCCATTCCCTTGTTTGCAACACAAAGTGTTCTCCACATAAGAAAACAATGAGTCCAACTTATCCGTCTCTTTCCTGTCCTGGTATCTTTAAAAATGTCCATCATGACAGGGTGCACATGGGTTTACAATGTGAAGCCAACTTTATTATTTATTTAAGATGTATTTATTTATTTGAGAGAGAGAGAGAGAATGAGCAAGAGGGCAGAGGGGGAAAGAAGAGAATCTCAGGCACCCCCCCCACCACCACGCAGGGCTCTGTCTCGTGACCCTCATGGCTCACGACCTGAGCCAAAACCAAGTCGGATGTTTAACTGACTGAGCCACCCAGGTGCCAACTTTAGAGACCAAGAAGAAGAAGTAGGAAAAGTCATCTGTTGGCTGTTTGTGCCACTCCCACTTGGTTCCCATGCCAGCGGCACTGTGCCCGGTCCACAGACAGCACACAGAAGAAGGAGCTGGGTGACATGGCTGAAGTCCATATGTGACTTTGGTAGCAGGGGGAAGAAGTTCCCAACCAGCTTCTTCATTAGGCCGCTCGCAAGCACCCCTCTCCCCAAACCAAAGGCAGAATTAGTGTCACTGACTACAGTGCCTAATACATAGCAGGGGCTCCTAAGTGTTTCCTAAGTACAATCATCTGGGAAGCCAGAGAATAGTAATACAAAGGACGGCTAGGACTACTAGCAGAGAGCTTATCTTGGTCTTTGTAGCTATTGTACTATAGACATTGGACATATGCCTCACACATAGCCCAGGCTCTCTCAGCCTTGCTACTATTAACACAGGAGGCTAAGAATTCTTTGTTGGGAGTGGGAGTGGTAGGACCGTCTTGTAGGAGTTTTCGCAGTCCCTGGCCTCCACCCGCAAGATGCCCACAGCATCCCTCTCCCAGCAAAAATGTCTTCAGCCATTGCTAAATGTCCCCTGGGAGGGTTGAGGGGGTGGCAAAAGCACCCCTACTTGAGAACCACTTCTTTAGTCTGTGGGTTCATGACACACGCCAGAATTAGAATGATTATATTCTCTCTTCTCTTTTTTTTTTTTCAGAATCATTTTTTAAACATGATTTTACTTTATTTATTTTATTTGTTTAAGTAAGCTTTACATCCAACATGGGGCTTGAACACATGACTCTGAATGAGCTCTGCCGACTAAGCCAGCCAGGCACCTGTCTGAATCCATATTTCTTCATCTACATGATGGTATTTTACATTCTTAATCTGATTTCACTTAACTTAGTTTTCTCTAAATGTTTTCAGAATGCTATACAGGGGTTAGGGGGATTTTCTAGGTATATCCACATCAGTTAAAAAGACCTGTTTTCCCATTAGGGAAGGGGAGATATGAAACAAGGAGAAAACATTCCATACAGAAATTGGACTAGTAGCTAAGGAGGCTGTTTTGCAAAATGAGGTTGAGATGGTTTGGGGCCCAGGGTAGAGAGAAGTCCCTAAACTGCAACTGTGAGTCCAAAAAGAACTTTTGTATCTTAAAAGACACTACCCTCATTTGTTTGCTACGCCTTCTTGTAATCTTAACAATAAAACTCCACTGTTATACAAAAGTATTCTTCTGACAAACAAATTTTTTTTCTCCCTTGGCTTTAGTTTTATTTACTTCCTATTTATGTTAACAGTTTCAGGAAGATACCAGCATGCATGGACTCCAGGAACTGGCTGTCTCAGTAACTCCTGTTCCTTCAGAATTTCAGTAAGTAGTCTCACTAACTGAAGAAATCATTAGCTCTTTAAACCTCGAAGATAAAGTGATGATGCCACGTATCTACTCGTCCTAAAATTAAGAAAATTAAAACCTTAGAATTCCCAGCCAAACCCAGCCAGTGGACAACCTGCTTGAAATTGACTACACATCCATATCTAAGGGTGAGAAATAATTTATGACAAATAAAGCTCATGAAAAATTCTAATTTCATTCATGTTGCTACAAGCACACCTTCGTGCTTTAAAAAAATGTGGGCTGGTAACATTTTTCTACCTTACTTACAGCGTGGAGTTAAACGTGTGCTCTTACCTCTCCTCCAGTGCACGGAAAAGGATTGGAGTATCTCGAAGTGCAAAGAGCTCCCTTCTTGACGACATCATCTTCCAGCCCAAATGTAGCTGAGCAGTTCGTGGCAAAGTACTTGTAAGGCTTCCATGTCTTCCCAAAGTCCTGGGACCGGTCCAGCACCATGGCCGCTGGCCTGGGGGACTTGAACACCATAATTAGATGAGTGAAGTAGAATTCAGCTTCCAGGTCTAACTGGATCTTTTCCCTGTGCACATCCTCAGCAGACTGCCACCACGTGCGGGGAAACCTGAACGATGAGTCTGCCATGGCGGCTGGCAGGTGAGCCAGGTGAGGCTGGGCGGCATTGCATTTGTCACATTTGGGCTGCCGACAAGTCAGATCAGCGTTCTCACTGTAGGAGCAGTACAGTTCAGTGGCGTTCTGGCCACAGGTGGTGTCAGCCCAGAGTTTTCTCCCTAAAGCCAAGTTTCCCATCCGAGGGTTGCAGGCTTTTTCACAGCGGGAACTCACTCCGGCGACTCCACTCAGTCCTAGGAAAGGGAAAGCATATGTTATTCAAGACAAACGCATCTGGAAAGCTCTTCTGTCTTCAACGGTCAAGTTATCCCCAAAGAGCTTAAGACTTCTACTAAAGAGGAAATTCTATCAAATTGGAGCACAGAATACTGTCCTGCGTTTCCAGTGCATTTGTCTATACGTGTGCAAGCCTGCACGTGTGTGTGCGTGCATTTCATGGTGATACACGATTCACATCAAGGGGGGAAGTCACACAGATAAAGGGTGAGAAGAAGGAAAAGGGAAATACTGGGGGAAAGATATTGGCCTGAACTTTTTAAGCACTTTGCTTAAAAAGTACATTCTAAACATCTAAACTTTCCCTTTATTTGAAATACGTGTTTGTTTTGAAGTATGACTTAAATAATCCCTAAAAACAATAATGTTTTTAAGATCATCAAATTTAGTCTTTCAGATATAATTTGAGTCCTTAGCATTATCTAACAGGCTTATTAGGACGCATTAAGGAGGAAATGTTTTATTCTATTATATTTTTAATCCAAAAATGTGACAGGACAAATTCCCTAGGAAAAGCAATACAAGATATTTATCAATATACAGTGGGCTCTCACTTAGGGAGGCAAAATGAGAGACCACTGGTGCTCAGATACATAATATCTATTTTTGATATTGAGTAAATATAACGAAGAAAGAAATCTCTAAACTGCTAAATGGCAGAAAAGCTTATTTGACATGCTCTCTGCCTCTTGAGGGCTTCTACCTATGACAGATTATATAGTAGTTGCCTGTTTGCTTAACAGGAGAATGTTTACAGTCTGGCAGCCACTAACAGCACCTTTAAACATTATCTGTGAACTAAAACACCTTCTTAAAGAAACATGTGCTTCCATCCAAACAAAGGTCCAACAGACTTTAATGTTTCAAAATGACTTAAGATGATAAACATTATCCTCTTATTAACATCTTGACTATGGATTTTAATCCTTTAATTTGGGTTTGTCAGGTTAATTATGAATACCTTAAGCAAAATCATCTATTTTAGAAGTTAAAACAGAGAAGGAAAGAAGGAAAAGGAAGTCAAACCCCAAATTCTGGCTAATTGAACGTTTCTGCTTCCTAAGAGAGAGCACCTCTGAACTGTTATCACTGGGCTTTTGGAGAAGCCAAATGACAGCTTAGACTAAAACAGAGACATTTCACATACTGACTGACAATCACCAGCCCCACATAGCCTCTGCAACCAAGAAAAAGGGCTTCTTTAGGCACGGTTTTTTAAATGTCAAATTCAAAGTGCATTATGCCCAGACTCTTGTTTGCCGCTGTTCTGATTAGCGGCAGCAACAGTTGCTTGTGGCCGGGATCACCCAAACACACAGTGAGCTATGACTCACCTGCAAAGCATTTCAGGGAAAATCATATACTGCCCGTACAAGTATTTTTGACTTGAAACACTTGCCTTGTGATATTTATTTACAACCTCTTGATTGCTTGCATGGTTTTTTTTTTTTTGCCATAACATGGTTTGAAAAGGGAAAGATTTAATAAAATTCACTTTGTGGTTGGGGGGAGCATGCATAAAGGCAGGCAGGGGTGCATCCCTAAGAAGAATTAAAGTAAAATCTTAGACCTCTAATGGCTCCTTGGGGGAAAGTACTGGGTCGTTTTAAATGCCTTCAAAGTAGTAAGTACAGAAAGGACTGGAGCCAGATAAATAATTGGTGGGCAAAATACTTGGAGCTCCGCAAAGAAGTGACTATCCAAGTCTAGCAAGGATGCTCCTGAATCTGGCTGATTGGGGTGAAGATTCTAAAACTTTGCTTTACTGTTTGCCAGCGTCTCTGGGGGGCAGAGTGGAAGAAGGGAAGGTACAGGGCGCCAATGTTCTCTGTCCACCAGTCCGTCCCTCCAGCCCACAACCCCCCTTTACAGAGCAAAGGAGAAACGTTTGAGAGATTGGATGCGTGAAGAGTCAGTCCCTCACTTTCTTTCCCCCTCACACAGTGAGCTGCCCTTACCCCTGACTAGAAACCAGGTGACCTCAAGGGGAAGGGAGAAGAACAGAAGGGGGGCTCCTGAATTTAGAAACGGCGCGCTGGGGACGGGTGGCCAAGGACAGCCTAGGAAAGCCGGGGTGGGAGCAGGAGGGAGAGAGCCTCTGACGACACCTTTGCCGGCAGTCCAGTTACCGAGACAGAGAGCAGACCCGCCCCCGACCTCCCACGGAGCCTCAGCCCGGGTACCAATTCCCTAGGGGCGGCCAGCCAGCTCGTGCAACCCAGGGTGATCACGACCTATCATCACCTCCCAGCCCGGGGTCTCGCTGCGTTCCAGCCACTGCCGTGGAGAAAGGGCACACACCCCACCCAGGTGTCCCTACCTGGTTCCCTAGTGCCCAACATGAGGGGGGGGACTGCGGCGATCGCTCTCCACGAGAGAGCAGCCGCGGCCCACGCGCGCCCAGGGTCGCTGGGCCATCCCTCCCCATCATTCCTCAGGCCATGAAGTGCCGGGGGATGGCGAGCTTGGTCCTTTGTTCCCTCACAAAGTGGAAAAGCAGTTTTTCACAAGCTTAAAACGAGAAAGAAACCAAGGTCGTGGTATCTCCGGCAGGGCGCACCCAGGATATCGGGTTATCTAAGGGCATGTGTATTGCAGTTGCAAAAAAATCAATAGTATTTTAAACTGCAGAGACCCGGGGGAAAGAGGCGGAACATGGCCACTCATTTCATCCTCCGGAGCTGAGCTTAGCGCTCCCAGCCCGCACTCCCCTGCACCCCCGAGTCCCGAGGTAGGGAACAGAAAGAGCGAGGGAAAGGGGGTGGGGGCCCAGCAGCGTCACCACCCACCTGCGGCCACCGCGGAGCAGCCCCAGAGCAGCAGCAGCCGCGCGCAGCTCCCCATGGCCGGGAGAAGCCGGGAGGACCCGGGCCGGGCGGGTGCGGGAGGGAGCTGAGCCCTCTCGGTTGTGGGATGAAGCGCCAACAGTCCTCGGGAAGAACTGGGGCTCTTTATTTCTTCCCCCTCCTGGGGCGCCAAGCTCGGTCAGTGGGCGCCGGCTGCTGGGAGCCGCGGGCCGGGGCCGCGCCGGGCGGTGGGGTGACCCTCGCGCACCGGCCTGGAGGGGCCCGGGCACCTCAGGGGCGACGGGAGCCCCCGGACCATAGCCGGCCTGGCCGCGCAGCCCCTGCGGAGCGGTCCCGCGGGCTTCTCCGCCGCTAGCCCGGGGCTCAGCGCCCGCAGCAGCCGCTGAACTTTGCGAGACCTTTCACTTCCCGGCCGCCGCTGCCGCCGCTGCCTCCCGGGCGTCCTCCTCCGCTTTTACCACCTCCTCTCGCTGCCGCGTCTCGGTCCCGTCCTTCTCCATGGGCAGTTCCATGGGATGCATTTTTATTGCACCGACACCGCGGCGCTCCGGTGCCAGCCCTCCTCCCCTTGCACCTCCACCCCTTCCTCCTGCCCGCCCCCAGCGCTCGCTTGACAGCCGGGGCGGTGCAGCCTGCGCTGCCGGGTCGCCGCCGCCGGCGCGCCCCGGGAGGGGTCTCCCGGCCCCTCGGGCCGCCCTCGAAGCCTCGCTACCAGCTCGTTCCGCCCGCCTTAGCCTCCGCGGGTACGGGTCACTTCGGCCCCCAGCTTCTCTCGCGCTCCTCCCGGCGCTTGCCCTGCATCTCCCTGCGTGACCCCCCTGGTGCCCTCCAGCACCCACAGGCCTCTTCTGGGAAGCAGTCTCCCACCTTCTCCCGGAACATTCCAGAGAGCAGTTGACTCCCTCTTGATCAGGTCAGGACATGCCAAGGGGCTTAAAAAACCGCGAAACAGGCTAGCGCCTCCTTCCCACATCCCCCAGCAAAACAAACCCTCCCCTCCACTCCCCATCTCCGCCACCCCTTCTCCCGGAGCCTCGCACTCCAAGAAAGGAACCCCCCAGCCCGGCTCTGGGTCGTGGGCTTTGGAAAGCGCACTGCTAAGTGGCCTTCGCTGCTTCTCGGCTGCCTTGGCGGGGGGGGGGGGGGGGGGGCATTTGGGCTAAACAATCAATGCTTACTTTACCAGAGGTGTATCCATTTCGATGTAAAAAGCGTTCCCTAATTCAGACCCAAGGTGCTAAAAGAAAAGGGTCACAGGACTGGCTAATGGGCAGCGTAAAACATCCTTGTCTAGAGGCAGGGGCATGACAAAGAGAAATTGGTCTTTCCAAGCACTCTCACTCCATATAAAATGCGTAGTGTTGTGAAACAATAATGTTGTGCAGTAAGTTATGGGGGCAACTTAGTAGCAACCAGAAGCAGCTAATTGTGGATAGGATTGCTCAGGGCTGCAGCTTATGGAAGGAGATTAAATAGCTCTTGAGTCTGGAACTTTTGCAACTTCTATGAAAACATGATTCCATGCACACATCCAGGGGGAGGCAAAAGTTAAGTAGACAGCCGTGTTTTATTGCCATGTTCATTTTGTGCCTTTGAATATTTCCCAGAAAATTAACTACATTACAAGTACCTAATTCAGTTGTGTGTTACTGATGATGACAATTCAGAGTTTTGGGTCTCAAGTTCATATTTTTCATGGCTCACCTGGGGATATATAAGAAATTTCTATCTCCCAAGAAGAACTGGGATGAAGTCAGCTTCATCTATTTGGGAGACATTAAAATTATTCTTCTGGCCAATACTGGGGAGTGGCAAAAGGTATGGGACAGCAATTTATATTACACTTTAGGAAATAAACCCTTTGAGTTTCCAAATATTGGCAGTGTTGGGGTTTTCTTCGTATCTTATGGACACTCTCTCATTTGAGTCACTGAAACACCTCTCCAAATTATTCTTTTTACCAAATAAATGATAGGAAATTATAATATCTAAAGTCTCATAGCCCCAATATTAACTAATGGCCAAAGCAAATTAAAGAAAGAGCACATTTATTACTAACCCCTGAGTCTGTGGTATTGAGCGGAACTACTCCATTTCTCATTACAGATTTCAGAAACATTTACTATCTGCACAAGTCCTGCCTGGATAAGATACTTCCTTGATTGCTTTATAATTGGTTCTTGCTTCTTTAACAAGACATTAAGTACCTCGATGGCAAAGTAGTCTTTCATACTTAGTTTATATAAAACATTATTATGCTTTTCTTTTTCTTTTTTTTTAAGATTTTATTTATTTACTTGACGAAGAGAGAACAAGCAGGCAGAGCAGCAGGCGGAGAGGGAGAAGCAGACATTTTGCTGAGTGGGGGAGCCTTACATAGCAGGGCTCCATCCCAGGGCCCTGGGATCATGACCTGAGCCAAAGGCAGCCACCTTAACTGCCTGAGCCCTCCAGGTGCCCCTATTATGTTTTTCTTATATTCTTCATTATTCTTAACTGAGAGCACCTGCTAGGTATAGAATAAGTTTTCATTAAATACTTTTTGAAGATTTTATTCGTTTATTTGACAGAGAGAGACAGTGAGAGAGAGAACACAGCAGGGGGAGTGGGAGAGGGAGAAGCAGGCTCCCCATTGAGCAGGGAAACTGATGTGAGGCTCCATTCCAGGACCCTGGGATCAAGTCACGAAGGCAGAAGCTTATCTAAGGACTAAGCCACCAGGCACCCCTCATTAAATATTGTTGAATTATGTTTAAACTATTGCCATATGTAAGTACAGGGTTAAGAAGAAAACCAACAAAATCAGAATGATTACCTATATTCTAAAGGAATCTGTATTTTTACACCAATACTTTCCATGCAAAACAGTTTAGGAGAGAAAAGTAATTAGCATTCTAATCAATTTCATTTGGTTACATAGTCTAGTTATAAATTCTATTTCCATTTTGAAGAAGCTGTTCAGGGGAAGTTTATCTACATAAGGAAAATCTTGCTCATTGATGAGTTTATCACTGCTTATGATTATTTTGGAAAAAATCAATAATGGATTTAGAATTTTCTTCTTAAATTTTATGAATTAGTAGGAACCTTAGCAAACTTCTGGAATTTCAGTAACAAGTTTCCAGAATTAAATCTAGAATACCCCCCAAGAACTTGGAAGAAAGCTAAAAAGGCCTTTAAGAACTAAAACAGATGACAAAAAGTCCATGCACCAAAGACCTTATTCATGGGAGACCTCTTCAGATGTTCATTTAAATTATTCATGCAATGTTAATAAGTTTGGTTATTCTGTTTTCCTTGACCACAACATATTAGAAGTAACAAATTAAAATGAAGTGGGATGACATTAAAAGAAGGAATGAGTTGAGGCCACCTTGTAATAAGAAGGACGACAGAACTATAAAAAATAGCTATAAAGAAAAAAAGAAACCACATAGCAGTCTGAGTGAGACCTTTAAAAAACAATTGTTTATTTATTTGAGGACAGACAGACAGAGATAATGAGAAGAGAGCATGGGTAGGGAGCAGAGGAAGAAGAAGCGTCCCACTGAGCAGGCCTCCCAACATGGGGCTCGATCCCAGGACCCTGGGATCATGACCTAATCTGAAGCCAGATGCCCAACCGGCTGAGCCATTCAGGTGCCCCTGAGTGAGGCCTTTCAGTGCAGAGACAAAGCACTGAAAGGCTGAAAAGGTGTCACTCTGTTATAACTTACCACAATGAGTGAGGTTCCAAATAATACAGGATATTCAGTATTGAGAAGGGACCTTAGGGGTCCTTAAGCCCAACTTCTCACCCCGTAGGAAATCTCTCCACAAAATCTCTAATAGTCATGTAGTTTCTGTTCTAGAAATCTCAGTAAACAAAAGTCCCAAAGAAGTCCTTTTCATTTTTGGTAGTGTTTTATTTAACTGGGACATCTCTCTTCTTAAAATTCTACCTATGTTGGATCTATGATGGACATCAGGGAGGGTATGTGCTATGGTGAGTGCTGTGAGTTGTATAACTGATGATTCACAGACATGTACCCCTGGAACAAAGAATATATTATAGGCTTTTTAAAAATATTTTATTTATTATTTATCTGAGAGAAAATGATAGAGAGAGACCATGAAGGGGGGAGGGTCAGAGGGAGAAGGAGACTCCCCACCAAGCAGGGAGCCCTATATAGGACTCGATCCTGGGACTCCAGGATCATGACCTGAGCCAAAGGCAGTTGCTTAACCAACTGAGCCACCCAGATTCCCAATACATTATGTGTTAATTAAAAAAAAATAAAAGATAAAAATAGCAAGAAAAAAAATTCTATGTTTATAGTTTACTTTTCTGCAACTATGTGGAATAGGTCCAATTTCCTTTCTGATAGGTATTCAGAGATTTGAAGTTAAGTTTTATTGCTCCGTTGACTATTCTCTTCTCCAAGTGTTCGTTTACTTGTCCATGTGGGATGATTTCCACAGCTTTCACCAGCTTAGTCACTCCCTTTCAGATATATTATAGTTTATCAATGTTGTTCCTATACTGTGCATCTAGAACTCCAGTCCAGGTTTATCTGGATTGGTGTAGAATAAGACAGAACTAGTAGTTCCCTTAACTTAGGTCTAGGGCTTATATTCCAATAGCTTAAAAATGCATTAGCATCTTTGTGGTGTTGCCTGATATTATCCTTGAAGCAAATTCAAATTCCCTTTTCATTTATGGATGAAAAAGGGTTTTTGATAGAAGATAAGATACATTTTGTTTAATCAGAAGGAAAGAGTTCTATTAAAGTACATTGCAGGTAGTAAGCATTCAATAAATATTAATTTTTTTAAAGATTTTATTTATTTATTTGACAGCTCGAGATCACAAGTAGGCAGAGAGAGAGGGAGGAAGCAGGCCCCCTGCTGAGCAGAGAGTCTGATGCAGGGCTTGGTCCCAGGACCCTGGGATCATGACCTGAGCCCAAGACAGAGGCTTAACCCACTGAGCCACCCAGGTGCCCCAATAAATATTAATTTAAAGAAAAAAATCAACAAGTTCAAATTAGAAAACTGGAAAAATGGTTAAAAATTTAAAAAGAAACTGTTAGTCCTAAATGGGATAAATATCTATTTTCTGAAAAAAATAATCACTTCTATGGAAAAATTTGATTCTTCAATAAGACTGTATGTATACACATGGTATTACTACATTTTTCCAAGGGAAGGAAGAACTTTGTACTAGTGATATTTTTTGTACATCTAGTATCTTTCCTCATTGAACTATAAACATGATCTCATTTATCCTTGAAGCATCTGTGTGTGGGAGGGAACAGGAATAGTTGCATGCATTTACAGAGAGAGAAAGTGATGTGAAAGATGCAAGTGCCAAATTTAGATCATCCAATAAATATATACTGGAAATCAGACACGGGTTTTCAATTTTTTTTTTTAAAGAAATCATTGTTTATCCATCAATTTTCCATAAATACGATCTTATCTCTCTTGGACCTAGAAGACTGTTGGGAAAAAATTAGATGGAGAATTATTTCCATTGAAATAATCCTGTGGTTTTTTTTTCTACCCAGGTCTATGCCCATTAAAACATCATCTTGGGAATTTCCTTAAGCTTTAATTTAAGCCTCCTGCCACTGGCACTGTTTCTTACTTCATGTGCTTCCTGGCTACAGCTGCTCATTCCTAGGAAGGGAGTGAGAGCCTTTGAAACTACATGTGCTTTTCCAGGAAGGTAAGCAGTAGTTTTCTTTAAAAAAAAAAAAAAAATGCACGCATGCTCTCTCATGTTTAAATTAATTATATGGAGCCTAGAAAGTTCAAACAAACAAGAACAGTGTTGTTGTTACAGAGATAGCGACTCTGGACAGCACTGTACTGACACAAATTTTAAAACTTTTCCTCTAAATAGCCCTTAACTAAAACTTTCCATACATATTGCTACTCCTGCCAGTGATGAAAAGATGCTCAGAGGCAAATTACTATTCTTTTAAATGTAAGAAAATAGACAAAGCAAGAATGACTAAAGTCCTTCCGAGGATAAAAGAACAGTAATCAATATGGGTGACTCCCTTTATTTATCTGTGTCTTTTAGGTAGTAGTGTAGTGTTTTAGGAGCAAGGACTGGCCTGAGTTCCCAGGCAGGAACTTGGCTCTACCACCTACTAGGGGAGCGACTATGGGCAATGATAAATAAATAACCTGCTGTGCAACTATTTCCTCCTCTGCCCTATGGGAATAATAATAGCATCTAATTAATAAGATTACTATTAATGTTTAATGAGTTAATATTTATGAAGCAGTAGACAACAGCAAGACCCAGGAAGCAGTTTAAGTTTTGTTAAATCCATACAATAGTAAAATGCAAATCCATCATGTACATACAATTTCTTGTGATGCGCCCTGGAATTTCATCTTCAAGTTCCATAGAGATCTTTAATAGGCAGAAGCTACATTGTTGCCCTGGCTTAATTTTAAATGTTGCCTCATGGCTGTGAAAGAAACACACAGGAACCGAAAGAATGAGGTAACAGATCTTCTCCAGCTAGAGGGAGAGGGACATTAGCATTGATGGAGTAGCTGCAGCTTCCAGGCACAGTGCTGAGTGTGTTACAATTCTCACAATGACCCTCTAAGGTTAGGTTGTCAGCCCTTGGATACTGACAGTCAGAGAAGTCAGATGCCTGAGCCGGGTCACAGTATGCACACGAGTGAGGATTTGACGTCTGATGTGTCTGATTTTCAGTGGAGTCTTCTCTGAGAGAGGTGGCATAGCCAGGCAGTTAAAGGAAGGGATCAAAACTAGGCTGCTAATTTCTTCATCAGTTAAAAACACTCCTAGAATGCTTTCTACTTTGACAATCGCAGTTTATTAAGCACCATCTACCTGCTTATTTCCAAATCTCAGTTATGAGATTCAGGGCTGTATATCCAACCATCAATGGACAACTCTACTTAGACACCTCAAATTCAACACGTTCAAAACTAAATTCATTATCTTTCTCCCCTAACTTATGTCATTCCTCCTATTTTCCCTATCCTGTAGAATGTCACAACTATTCGTCTTCTGGATCAACCCAAAAAGAGTAACATTTTTCAGACTTCTGCAGAACACTCACATACAGTGAGACACACTAAGTATTGTGAAGAAAAAGATTTCTGTAGTCAAATAATCCTAACAGTGTGTTAAAGTTAAATAGGACTTCTCAGAATCTCTTAGATGCTAAGTTCAGTTCAAGTCTCCAAGAAATGGGGGCGCTTGGGTGGCTCAGTAGTTTAGGCATCTGCCTGTAGCACAGGTCATGAACCTGGGTCCTGGGACTAAGTCCTACACTGGGGCTCCAGTGTAGAGGGCTCCTCTACAGAGGGAGGGCTCCCCCCTCCCTCTGTACCCCCTCTCCAGCTCATGCTCTTTCTCTCTCTCTCTCTTTCAAATAAATAAATAAAATCTTTAAAACAATCTCCAAGAACGGATATGGCATTCTATTAGATAGGATCACATTCAGTTGCAGGAATCTAACTCAGTAGCTTAACCAAAGTAAGACTGATTTTCTTCTCATGGTAAAAGGTATACAAGGAGGTATACAGCCTAGTACAAGTGCAGCTGCTCAAGAAAGTCATCAGGACATGTACAGTTTTCTTCCTCATGGTTGAAAGATGGCTGCTCTACTTCTAGGACTTGTGTCTGCATTTTAGGCAAGAGAGATGTAACAAAAGAGAAGAAAAAAGATATATGCCGACTACGTCTTAAAAGCTTTCACAGCAGCATTGCATGCCTGCTTACATCTAACTGTGCAGAACTGGTTTATGTGGCATCTTCAGACCATATGGAAGTCTGGGGAGATGAGTATTTTAATTTGGCTTATTGCCACCCTTTACAAAATCAGGCTGCTATTAGAAAGAAAAGGAGGTTGAATATCAAGTAGACAATTAGCTGTATATGTCATCAAAAGTTAGCCATTTCACCCATATATTTGGCCCAAGCACTTACTGACAGTAAGGAGCTCCCCATCATTGGCAGACGGTCTTCATGTTGCTTGCTTGGCACCCAAACCTTCCGTGATGTTATCAGCTTCTGGCTACAGGCTCTCTAGCACATCCCACAGTGAACTATCTGCCATCTCTGAGATGAAATCAGTGCTCCGTGCCTCTTAACTTCTGCACACTCTCTGCCTTTGCCTCTTTTTCTCTCTTCCTTCTGGCTAACTCTGGCAGGTCCTCAGAAATTCAGTTAAACTGCTGTCACAGCTCCTTTTTGACTCTTTCCCCTTCCAACTGGGTTAGCTGTTCCCTTATCCTCCTCTGCATTACTATATTATCCTAAAGTATAGGTGTTTTTCCCCCCTTGTACACTGAGTGAAAAAAACAACAATAACAACAACCCTAGATGCACAATTGTGTTTATGCTCTAATTATAACTGTAGGAAACAGACACATGAAAAAGGCATGGAATAGATCAGTATGTTAGAGATGATTGGTTCTCTGGCTTCTAAACTTTTAGCAAGCCATATAATTGTTATGATCACATTTTTATTCCAAAAATAGAACAACTGAAGGCAGAACATGATAAAGTAAGACATAAAGAGTGTCGTCTAAAGTAAGCAGTTAGCAGCAGGTGGAGCACTGTGGTCTCCAGAGGTGAGAAGAGCCACATGGAGGATGTGGATTAAGCTGGGTTGAATAGGTCTGGATGGATGTGGTGGCAGGTGTGGGCAAGCCTCATTGGTGATGGTCACATAAATGCTCAGGCCACATAAAGTGCCTCCTAGACAGTGAGTAGCGTCCATTAAGAGAAGGGATTCAGGGGCACCTGGGTGGCTTAGTGGGTTAGGGCCTCTGCCTTCCGCTCAGGTCATGATCTCGGGGCCCTGGGATCGAGCCCCACATCGGGCTCTCTGCTTGGCAGGGAGCCTGCTTCCCTTCCTCTCTCTCTGCCTGCCTCTCTGCCTCCTTGTGATCTCTGTCTGTAAAAAATAAGTGAATAAAATTTAAAAGAGAGAGAGAGAGAGAGAGAGAGAGAGAGAGAGAGAAGGGATTCATGGGAATCAGTAGGAGATGGGGAGGAAAGGGTAGATTAAAACCAAACAGTTAAAGGCTTTCGTGAGTTAGGCTCGTTTGTGTTGACAAATTATTTTATAGATGTCTTTATCTGGAAATGGCATATAATAGATTAGAAAAGAGAGGACCTAGAAGAGGAATTAAGGGCTACTCTATGACAAGAGCTGGGTTGAAACCAAGGTGGTGATAGGGAAAGTGGAAAAAGAGAGATTGAAGAAAAAACGAAATACAAAGAATTGACAGGGCTTTGCAACCACTTGATGGTGGAATCAGCAAAAGAAGTTAAGAATGCCTTGGTGGCTCTGAATCTGGTTCGTTGGGAAAAAATGATAGTGTCTGGGGCACCTGGTGGCTCAGTGGGTTAAAGCCTCTGCCTTCAGCTCCGGTCATGATCCCAGGGTCCTGGGATCAAGCCCCCGCATCGGGCTCTCTGCTCAGCAGGGAGCCTGCTTCCCCCTCTCTCTCTCTCTGCCTGCCTCTCTCCCTCTTGTGATCTCTCTCTGTGTCAAATAAATAAAATAAAATCTTTTTTTAAAATGATAGTTTCTTTTTCATAAATAGGAGAATCAGGAAATGTAGCTAGTCTAGGAGGTGGCACGATAAGAAATGGCCAGCTGCGTTGTGAAAAGGTTGATTTAGAAAGAATGGCAGGCCAATCACGTCCAGCAGACAGTTAACCTGGCTTTGGAGCTTAGCAGAGAAAGTCAAGTCTCCAGATACAGGTTTAGGAATCATTTACATAAAGATACAGTTGAAGGGCGCCTGGGTGGCTCAGTGGGTTAAAGCCTCTGCCTTGAGCTCAGGTCACGATCTCAGGGTTCCGGGATCGAGCCCCACATGGGGCTCTCTGCTCAGCGGGGAGCCTGCTTCCCCCTCTCTCTCTGCCTGCCTTCTGCCTACTTGTGATCTCTCTCTATCAAATAAATAAATAAATAAATAAAAATATTAAAAAAAAAAAAAAGATACAGTTGAAATAATAAGCAGAAAAGAAATCCCCAAGAGAAGCAGACTGTTTTAAGAACACTTACCATCAGATAATTTGTAATTATCATGATAAAACACTAGTTTAGGAAAGACCTTCGACCTTATTTGGGCCAATCTCCTTTTTCAACATGAAAAAAATGGAGAATCATTGAAAATATACATTTAAAACCTAAAGCCTAATTATTGTAGACCCCAGGGTATTCAAAGTTATACAGCTCATTAGGATTAGTGACTGGATTGCCACTGAGGTTTCTCTTTTGCCCAGTGACTCTTACATCAGCAATCAAGAACACAAAGGTTCTGCTAAAATTTTCTGGCTCTTTTGCTTAAAATCAAAGAAATCATTGTCCAAAAAACAGAAAACCATCTTTAAAAAACCCACAGTTTCCTCACTATGAGACTCCTAACTCCAGGGAAACAAACTGAGTGTTGCGAAAGGGAGGTTGGTGGGGGGATGGGGTAACTGGGTGATGGGCATTAAGGAGGGCATGTGATAGGATGAGCACTGGGTGTTATACTGAACTGATGAAGCATTGAACATTATATCAAGTACCAATGATGTACTATACCTTGGCTAATTGAATTTAAAATTTTTTTAAAAGCCCACATGGAGCACCTGGGTAGCTCAGAGAGTTAAGCATCTGCCTTTGGCTCAGGTCATGATCTCAAGAGTCCTGGGATCGAGCCCAGCAGGGAGCCTGCCTCTCCCTCTCCCTCTACTGCTCCCCCTGCTTGTGCTCTTTCAATCTGTCAAATAAATAAATAAACTCTTAAAAAAAAAAAGCCCCCAATTTCCTAAAAGAGCAGTTTGATTTAAAACAAACAAACAAACAAAAAAAAACAAAAAAACCCCACTTCATCTTTAGGTGGGATTTCCAAAGAAATAATATAGGACAATGTATTCAAACTGCTATTTAACCTAGCTATGCTTCTGATTTGATTTTAACTGTAGGTCTTAATTTCCCAGGATATTTATTTCCCCTAATTTCCCTGAGTGATGCTGCAATTTCAAACATAAGCAAGTTTCTGGAAATTTTTATTTCAAATATTACAAGATTGCAATGCAATTTAGAGGGCCAGTCTATGACACCATCTGCTTTAACCCTAAATTCAGTATAATGGACCTTACCTTAGAAGAGAGATTCAGTTGCTGGGAAAATCAGAAGAACTTCATTACTTCATTATGCAATGACTAATTATAACAGCATCTTCAGAGATCAAGGTAATAACTTGTGGGTATTAATGTCTTTTTTCCCCCCCAAGTTATCTATCTATCTATCTATCTATCTATTTATTTATTTAAGTAGAGAGAGAGAGAGAGAGCATAATCCGGGAGAAAGGCAAAGAGAGAAGCAGGCTCCTTGCTGAGCAGGGAGCCCGATGCGGGCCTTGATCCCAGGACCCTGAGATCATGACCTGAGCTGAAGGCAGAGGCCTCATGACACCCAATCACCCCTGTCTTTTTTTTTTTTTTTAAGATTTTATTTATCTGTTTGAGAGAGAGCACAGAGTAAGGGAGAGAGAGAGAGCACAAGCGGGGGGAGAGGGGCAAAGGAAGAGGTGGAGGTGAACGGCCAGCTGAGCAGGGAGCCTGACTTGGGGCTCAGTTCCAGGACCCTGAGATCAGGACTTGAGTTGAAGGCTGATGCTTAACCAACTGAACTACCCAGGCACCCCAGTACTAATGTCTTTTAAAAATCTGCAAATAAGTGGTAAAAGACATTGCAAGTCCATAGACACCCAAGGTTATAATAAAAAGTTCATTTATGTTCCTGCAAAATCCAAAATAACACCTCCAATGTTCTACCTTAAACTTTCCCCTTATAAATGCTATCACTCACAGAAATATTCCCTATTAAATTTGAGGAATTAGAACCTTAAAGCCAAAGTTATTACAAAGGTAATACAAAAATATTCATTACTTTGGTGAAGTCCAAGCACTTTTTCATGCATGCAGTTAATCTCTGGACAAAACTATAGAAGATTTCTTGATCATGAAGGGCCAGTACTTCATTTTTCCACTTGCTTCCCTCCTTTAGGAATGTTTGAGTGGATGCAAGGTTTATTGTAAGCAGAGAAGAGGGAATCTTCTTTTAAAATTATTAATTATTATTAGGATGCAGGATATTCCTATTATGGACAGAATTCTGTTTTTGGTAGTAAAAACATAGAGAAGGGGCACCTGAGTGGCTCAGTGGGTTAAGTGGCTGACCTTTGGTTTTGACTCAGGTCATGATCTCAGGATCCTGGGACTGGGCTCCGCTTTGGCCTCCACACTCATTAGGGGACCAGGAGGAGTCTGTTTGAGGATTCTCTCGCTCTCTCTCTCTGCGCCCCTCTCTACTCTCTCTCTCTTAAATAAATAAACAAATGTTAAAAACAACAGCAAGAACACTGTATTAACATTGTTTAAAACAACACCGAAATTTATATTAAAAAGAATCCTGAAATATCAAGGGATTTCTCGGTCTACTAATGATCCTATAGGAAATTTGTTCTGTGGAGCTATCATATTCTCTGGCCTCCCATCCAGCCAGCCCGGGAAAAGAAGGAAGTACAGATTACTATCTCTTACCCTGAAAAAACAAAACAAAACCAAACCTGCAGACTTGAGGTAATAAGTAGCTAAAGAGAGTAGCTTCAAATTCTTTTCTCGGTCTCACTGGTGCGGTCCTGGGTGTACCATTTTTTAATATACAGAGTCAAATACACTTGATTTCCTAGTGTGTATTTTCTTTCTTTTGTTTTCCTTTTTCTTTTTCTTTCTTTCTTTTTTGTGCACAAAAGGATATTCAGTTGCCTCTATATGAACCCAAAATATCCCACAATCAGTAAATACAGGTCTTGAATATGTATACTATCCAAGGGAATAAGTAAATGGAGTTGTATGTAGAAGTAAAACCCCCCTATGCAAATTTGGATGAAGTTGAAATCTTGATAGGACTCCTCCCACCCTTTTCTAACTGGTAACAATAACTAGCATTTACTGGGGACTTAATGTATGACAGGCCTTGTGCTAAACCTTCTGCATACATTCTCTTCAATCCTCACAGTCACCTCGGAAGACGCCTTTAATCATCATCCCCAAGTTACAAATGAGAACTGAGACTCACGGCAAACAGGTGACCCATAACCCAAACCACAGATCTCCAAAGCTCATGAACAAACACACCATGTCCATCAGGGGTCTTTGGGAAATATAGAGAAGCAGTAAGAAGGGCAAACCCATCATCCCAAGAAACGAGTTTTCATTTTGGCACATTTCTTTCTGATCTTCTTTCTATCCATACAATTTTTGTTCCATACTCTTTGTCACAGACTGTTGTTATTAAGTTACTAGAAATTCTCCCAAAATATCAATTTTCATGACCACATCCTGTTCCAATGAGTATATATACCTTGTTCTACTTAATACTGTATTTATTTGGATACTTTTGTTAGTTTTAAATAGTACTTTTATAAATATATTTGTGAATTAAATATTTTCTTAATCTGGGATTATTTCTTTATAATCATTAAAAAGGAAATACCAGGGCAAAGAAAAAGTATGTTTAAAGCCAGATTGCCAAAAGTGTTGCATTAGGGGTGCCTGGGTGGCTCAGTCTGTTAGTTTCAGCTCATGTCATGATCTCAGGGTCATGAGATCAGTTCCTAGTCGGGCTCCACACTCAGTCTGGGGTCTGTTTGTCCCTCTCCCTCTGCTTCTCTCCTGCATTCTCTCATAAAAATCTTTTTAAAAAATGTTGCACTAATATATGGTGCCTGTTTCACCTCATCCATATCAGTCCTGAATATTATATTTTAAAAATACAAATTTCCTAATTCATCATGTGAAAAGTGATACTTAAAAATTGCATTTCTTTGATTGTATTGTATGTAAAATTGAAAACGTTTTCTGTGCCTGCTAATAAGTTTTATTTCACCCTTTTCACTAGTTTCCTGAGGTGGAAGCTTAGGTTTTGATTTTAGATCTTTCTTCTTTTCTAACATATGCGTTTAATGCTATGAATTTCCCTCTAAGCAGATTGATTTTGCTCTGTCCCACAAATTTTGATAAACTGTGCTTTTATTTTTCTTTAATTCAAAATATTTTAGATTTCTCTTGAGATTTCTTCTTTAGCTCATGGGTTGTTAAGAATTATGTTGTTTAATGTTCAGATATTTGGGGATTTTCTAGCTATCCTTCTATTATTTATTTCTAGTTTAATTCCATTGTGGTACAAGAATGTGCTTTACATGATTCCTGTTCTTTGAAATTTGTTAAGATATATTTTATGACCCAGATGTGGTCTATCTTGGTGAGTTTGAGAAAATGTGTATTCTGCTATGGCTGAACGGAGTGTCAACTCAATTCAACTGATCTGTTCAAGTCATCTATATTCTTACTCTCTTCACCCTTTTCAAATTGTACTCATTTTTAGCAACCATTGAACAAGACAACAGAAAAGTAAATAAAAAGCTAAATTATACTTAAAATTTATATTGTAGGAAACAGATTTCCATATATGTTTTCCATGAAGTTTTTAGTGTTTGTCTATTACCTCTTTCTAACAATGAAAAGGATGTATGAGAGGAAAAAGCTGGGTGAGAGGGTGAGCCAGAAACACAGAAGAAAATGTTGAAAGGAAACACCAGTCACGTCACTAGTCTGAGATTTTTCCATATTCTGGATGATGCTCTCATGCCTACTGGGGGGAAAAAAAAACTTATTGCCAAGGATTTTGCTTTTTTTTTTTTTTTTTTTTATTCATTTGAAAGAGAGAGTGAGAGACATGCACAGGGCGGGGAGGGGAGGAATAGAGGGGGAAGGAAAGAGAGAGGGAGGGAGACAAGCAGACTCCACATCAAGCATGAGGGTCCCATGTGGAACTTGATCCCACGACCCTGAGATCATGACCTGAGCCGAAACCAAGAGTTGGACGCCACGCCCCCCACCAAGGATTTTATCTTTATCCGTCTTTCTGAGAATTCATAGTTTTTAATGAAAAGAGTAAAAATATAACACTTAAAAAAAAAAAGGAGCATCTGTAATCGTGTGTTTTGAACTGGGCCTGTTTTCACTGTAAAATGTCACAAGCTCATGGTTAGAGAATTGGAAAGGTACTGCAGTACAGAAAGTTCAGCTGATTACATAGTATTATAGTTTTAAGAGCTGCTTCAAAAGCAATCAGACTATTTGGAAAATCTTTTTCATAACAAATGTGTTCTTCCTTTAAAATATAAACACCGTGTCAATCTTAGAAGCAAACACTGCATATTTATGTCAAGTCAGTTGTTGTAAGTATTTTAGTTACAACAATGCAAAAACGTGAAGCCTAGGTTTACTTTTTAACTCCAGCCCTGTTCAAAGATCACTTATTGGCCTCTGAAGGAACAGGTGGCATGTCTGTTATAGTTTAACAAGTGGCCTTTCTGTGAGGTATAGTCAGTCAGATACCTCTGGATGCTTTGGATGCTCTCATGTGTGGCGGGGTGCACTTGCTAAAAACATTCTCCTCTCTAGATCTGGAAACCTAGAATTCTATATCTTGGGCACGAGATATGTATTCCAGACTTCCCTTTTGAGTCATAAATGAAAAATGCCATCTTGCAACTGAGACAGCAATTCCTTTGCCAAGAAATCACATTCTTTTTTTTTTTTAAATAATCCATCCCATTTTTTTTTTAAGATTTTATTTATTTATTTAACAGACAGAGATCACAAGTAGGCAGAGAAGCAGGCAGAGAGAGAGGAGGAAGCAGGCTCCCTGCTGAGCAGAGAGCCTGATGCAGGGCTTGATCCCAGGACCCTGAGATCATGACCTGAGCCAAAGGCAGAGGCTTTAACCCACTGAGCCACCCAGGCGCCCCAAGGAATCACATTCTTAGTTTCTTAATATTGACATAAATATTCCAGTTCTTGGTAAATCAGATAGCTTTCTGTTTGCAGTATATATCTGAGCATTTCATCCTTTTGATAACAAAGTTTATATGGATTTTTTTCCTGTCTGAGGTACCATTAATTATGCTAAGCTCCCCCCAAATTTCAGATTCACCTCAACTTCAAATACCAGCAACTTGATTTTGTTCTACATTTGTTGGGTTGAGTTGAATTGGAATTAACTTATGTTTATAGCTAACTTTAGGAATGTTTACATCTTTAGGAAATTGAATTCACATTTTTATGAACATGGTATAATTCCCCATGTATTTTGGTCCTCTTATAGCATTTCAATAGAGTTTTAAAACTTTCTTTTTTTATTTTTTATTTTTTATTAACATATAATGTATTATCGCCAAGTTTATACAGTTCATAGCACTCACCATAGCACATACCCTCCCCAATGTATAACTTTCTTCATAAAATCTTGCCAATTTTTTATTAGACTCACTCCTAGACAGTATTTTTGGTTGTTTTTATAAAAGATATCTTTTTTTAAAAAAAAGATTTTATTTATTTATTTGACAGACAGAGATCACAAGTAGGCAGAGAGGCAGGAAGAGGAAGGGAAGCAGGCTCCCTGCTGAGCAGAGAGCCCAATGCGGGGCTCGATCCCAGGACCCTGGGATCATGACCTGAGCCAAAGGCAGAGGCTTTAACCCACGGAGCCACCCAGGTGCCCCCAAAAGATATCTTTTTAAAATGATATTTTTAAAGTCTCTGTTGTTGGTATATTGGATGTAATTTTTTTGTATATTGATCTTATATCTAGCAACCTTATTAGATTCTTGTAGGCTTTTGGATTCTTCTGTATAAACAACCGTATCACATGCATATACATTGTTTCTTCTTTTCCAATCCTTTTAACTTTTGTTTTTCTTTGATAATTATACTGACTAGAACATTTAGTTCATTTTGAATAGTCACAATATTGGAAAATTGGTGATTTTCCTTATTCTCATGTGAGGTAAGCAGTGTCTTTAGAAGATGTTTTTCTTCTTTTTTCACCCTGCAGTAGTTGTTTTGTACAGCAAGAATTAAAGTTATCTAATCTTCACCATTGTCAGATTCTCTTCTTATCTTTAATAATTTCCCATATATTTATCTTTTCTACTAGTTGAATTGCTCTTTATACACGTTCTGAGTCTATGTTCTAAATTAAATTTTCTCATTTCCAATGGTGTATTTTTTGGAAACTGAATATTGATTGTGAAATCAATTCCCTACTGAGAAATTGTCTTTCTCTGTTTATTCAAATTACTTCTTTTTTTTTTTTAAGATTTTATTTGACACAGAGAGAGAGATCACAAGTAGGCAGAGAGAGAGGGGGACAGGCTCCCTATTGAGCAGGGAGCCCAATGAGGGGCTTGATCCCAGGACCCTGAGACCATGACCTGAGCCAAAGGCAGAGGCTTAACCCACTGAGCCACCCAAGTGCCCCTATTCAAATTACTTCTTAACACTCATTGCTTTCAGGAAAAACTCAATTTAAAAATAAAATTTCTTTCCAAGACAACAAGATGACTATGGGTCTACCTAACACTTTTAGTGAAGTGTTCTTTATTTCTTCCTGTGTTTCCCGTACTTCCAAATATGCAGATTGCTTGATTGTACAACATCAGAGGCACCACTCACATCATTGTCTATGTGAATGGCATGCCTTGGAATTATGCAGTGCACAACCTGCAAAGACTGATGTGGTAACCTTGCCTATGTATTTTATTCTGTCTAATTAGGACTGTGGGGTCTGTCCCAAAAAAGTAGTGATAATATACAGATATCTGACTCCAAAAATAATCCTAAATGTGTTTCAAAAAGATTGTTTGTCTATAAGCAGAGAAATATTATGTTTGGGAGACATGTTTCTGTAATATAGCTTTAGTATGGCAATCTCCTTCTTCTACCCCAAATCAGTAATGATTCAGTGTTCTTTTTTTTTTTTAAGATTTTATTTATTTATTTGACAGAGAGAGATCACAAGTAGGCAGAGAGGCAGGCAGAGAGAGAGAGAGAGAGGGAAGCAGGCTCCCCGATGAGCAGAGAGCCCGATGTGGGACTCGATCCCAGGACCCCGAGATCATGACCTGAGCTGAAGGCAGCGGCTTAACCCACTGAGCCACCCAGGTGCCCCTGATTCAGTGTTCTTTTAGTATTATGTAATAAAGTAAATCATCACTCTGTTTGTATAAATACAGTTAGGTTGAGGAAAAAAAATGGGAAGAGTGGGGAGGAATTCCTTGGGGTAAAGAATCGTCATAAAACTAACACAATTATAAATCTCATTAGTGGTAATAATATTTGTGATGAGATAATGGTAAGATGGTGATAATAATGAATTCTAGTTATTTGGCTTAGTTTCAGATTTAAGCTACACTGGGGCTTAGATTCTGACATTAAAAAATATTTTAAAAAGAGAGAGAGAAAGGATTACATAGCACAGCTCCTAGTTTATCACTAAGAAATGTACAGTGACACCAGATTTTAAACTGTAACCTTTTGAACTCTTATCTCGTGCCCAAGTTAGGTCAAAATTAATTTTATCTGATTGAAACCATAGAGTTATCTTTAGAAAAGCAGGTCTTTTGTTATAGAGTGAAAAAGACAAAGACTAGGGTTGCCTGGGTGGTTCAGTGGGTTAGAGTCTCTGCCTTCAGCAGAGGTCAGGATCCCAGATCCCGCATTGGGCTCTCTGCTCAGCGGGGAGCCTGCTTTCTCCTCTCTCTGCCTGCCTCTCTGTCTACTTGTGATCTGTCAAATAAATAAATAAAATCTTAAAAAAAAAAAAAGGACAAAGACTATAGTCAATTCATCTTTGTAGCTGCTCATTTAGAGCCTTTTTTTTTCCCCCTCCCAACTCACTCATTCATTCAGTATTGAATAGCACAGGTTTAGACCTCCCAGTGGGGTTATGTCACAAAGGAAGTAACATGGGCTAGGTACTTTGGTAAGCACATGCACCAACTTCCACTATCAGAAAAAAGCACCTGTCTCCAAAATAAGTGTAAATTAATCACAACCTTGACAGAAAAGGATAAATTTGTGTGCTCTGATATATTTGCAAATAATGATACGGGCATAGGAGCTAAACAGGAGGCGAAAATCTAGATTACAGGTTGTAAGAAAAATGTTGTGAACAGTCAAGAGTTGGAAGGGAACTTAAGCTCTGCAATGCATAAGGCGTACTAGGCTTGTCGCTCCTAGAAGGTACCCAGAGAGCAGCAGCTGTGATGAACTCATCTTTATATCACTGGGGCTGGATAAAAATAAGTCCTCAATAAATATCTGTTGAAAATGTAGGGAAAATGATCAGCTAGATAGCTATGTGACCTAGTTAAAAATATTCCAGTTCACCAATGTCATGTGGCTAAAGCAAGTCTGTTTCTGAGTTGTTTCTGTGGGTGTGGTTCTCAGCGCAGGATTGGTGACACATCAGGAAAGATGGCAAACAGACCAAGAACAAGTGCTGCAAAAAGTGATCTCACTAGAACAGCATGGGTGGGCCTGGTAGGTCAGTTCTCATAAAAGCACATTCGTTCTAGAATGTTCTCAGATGACTAAGAAGAAGCTGACAGAAATTTGAACAGATTTCATCCTTAAGTAGAAAACATCACATAGGTAATGGGAAATGCTGAGTGATGGTAGGAAGAAATATTTTAGGTACTTTCATAACCACCTGCCTCTTTCTTTCCCTTTCACACTCAGTTTTCTCCTCCTATCCCCCAAATCCCTCCTGCCCCTTCCCTACAAGACAGAGATGCTTTAATCAATTCAAGAGCACTGTCTTTGGAGGTTAAGTAACTTGCCCAAAACCACTTAAGAAGAGACAGAGCCAGGGTTTGAAAAGTTGGCTGGAACTCCTGGTTATTACCATTCTACAAAACCAGATTTTGCAGAAGTTACATAGCAGGTAGAAAGCAAAACGCCTTAAAGGTATTTTCTTGTGTGGTTTTTTTTTCTATTCTATCATTAAGCAGCAATTATCCTTCAACCCAAAGATTCCAACCTTCCTTACCCGAAAAAGCCATCTAAAAGTTCCTAAATTGCTCACCAATATAAAACAAGAAAACACCAAAGACCCAGAAATCTCTAGTAATAAAGGATAGAGGTGGAGAGGACAGGCTGAGTATGTTACCTCCCACTTAACCTCATTCATAACGTGGAAATAATAATAATAATATGTATCTTACAGGTTTTGATAGGATTAACTAAGTTAATAAAAGAACTTAGAAAAATGCTTAATACATAGTAAACATTTAATAAAAGTTATCTATTATTGGGGTTCCTGTGTGGCACAGGATGCTTGGTTAAGCATCTAACTCTTGATTTTGGCCCAGGTCATGATCTCAGGGTTTTAGTGGGGAGAACCATGTGAACTCAGTAGGGAGTCCACTTCAGGATTCTCTTTCTCTTTGCCCCTCCCACTGCTCTCTCTCTCTCACTCTCTCAAGTAAATAAAGTTAACTATCATTTATCTGTTTCCTATCAGGTATAACGGATAATTTTTTTCCTAATTAGCCTAAAGAAAATTTCAGTATCACTCTGCGTCTTCAGTTTCTGTAGTCCAAGAATGTGGTTTCTAGCATATACCCATGTTTTTAAAAACTCTACATAATGCATTTGGATATTCCATGTTGTAATGGAATACAACATACTATAACTTATTATTTTAAACAGACACTCATACTGCTTTAACAGAAGTGAATTAACAGATTATTGATCATGCTGCAAAGGCAGAATGGTAAAATGGCTAAAAGCCCAAACTCTGGCATTCTCATTGTAATTTAGAACCCCAGATCTTCCTATGGGCTGATGGACTTTGAGCAAATTATCTCTCCTCCCTATGCCTCAGTTTCCTCATCTGTAAAGTGGGGTAGTAATAGTATCTACTTCATAGATTTGTTATGAAGATTAAATGAATCATTACATATAAAGTTCTAGGGATAGTTCCTTGCACATACTCTGCACTCATGTGAGTTATGTCTTTTATAACTTATCCATCTACTTGAAAAATTGTATTTTGTCAATTGATTTTTAAAAATTTATTGGTAAAATGTTCATAGAGAAACATTCAAGTTTCCCCACTCTAAATGCCTAACATATTTAATATGTGGTTGAAATTCAAGCCTTTCTAGCTCTCTGCCTAATTTTAGTATATTGAAATCATTGTTTCAATCTTATTTTAATCCTCAGTTAGTTGGAAGTTGTTGTCTTTTATTATCTTAGCCTGTGACTTACTCCAAATCCGTGGATATGTTTCAGCTACAGTATTTATATAATTTCCTAACAAATTCCCAAACAAAGCAAACTGATAGAATATAGTAAATATGACAAATGCTTAGAATATTTTATATTTTTATACAGATACTGCTAAACATCATAAGTCTTAGGGCTCAATGATAAAACAAAATACATGTATATATTTTTAATCTTTATACTTCTACGATTTATGAAGTATTGAAATGAACAACAGGCTCAAATCGAGCAGGAAAATATGTTAGTGACTCATCACATTTTAATGCTTCTTAATTTTCAGGCTTCCTGTGTGAATTAGCTAAGAGTTACAGCAATTTTAAAGAATAATGACTAAAACCTTTTCTATTTCCTGCTAAATTTCCTACTAAAGGAAAAGTATTCGTTTTTAAATACTACTCTATGTAAAGAAAACCAGGGAATTAGAATTTTCTTAATAGGCATGTCTTTCAGAGCTAAGAATTTCAGATGAAGGAGCAAGTGAATAGAATAAAAGTATTTTTATAAGTTCAGAAAGAATTGGTCTGTGTAGATCTAGATAAAAAATTCAATCAAATATCATCTGTGTCATGTTTAAATTGTTTGTATTATTGCTGTTCTTTGAATCTTCCAGTCTTGTCCCAATCTTGTCTGGCATGATTCACATACCTGCACAACAGATGCTAAGTGGCATTAGGGCAGCCCCACAGAGATAACCTACTCTAAGGAAAAAAAATGAATAAAGAAGTTCTGCCATTTGGATCACTCCTTGGAGAATGTCAGAGGTATAGTAGAAAAAAGAACTAAAATTACAAAGACATTTAAAAAATTAACTTATAAGGAAATCGAAGTAATCAGATTTCTTATTTGTAATTATGGAAAAACAATACACTCACTTTACTAAAGGTGTAGATAAGATTTTCTTTAAGTAGGGCAAAGTCCTCTCATTGGACTGGATATTTTTTAATGTTATATACAGAATTTTTAAACTCTATTTGAAATCGATGGCTACCCCAAAATTTGTGTCCTCCTCTGCTTCCATTTCATGATTTATAAGGAATTAGCTTTAGCACTCTTTTTGGAGCATAGGTTGAAAAGGCATTTTAATTTCCACCTCAGAGTAATTTTAAAACCACATCAATTATTTTTCATGTGCAGCTGTTTTTTATCCACAAATTATTGCTCTAGGCATTTTTACTTTACCACACATTTCAGAAGAGAAGGAATGAAGGGGAACCAGCTAATCTACAAATATTTCACCAACAGTAGATCAGACCCAAAAAAAAGTGTGTGGTGGGGGGATTAGGAACCAAAACTTCTTTAGAAATAAGAACTGCTCATTAATAGTCTAACCATGTTATACATAGTCCACTTAACTTGCATTTAATGATCACTAAAAGGTCGATTCCCAATTTACATTCCCCCCTACCATTTATTCATTCAAAAAATATTTACTTTTGTTCTGGGAAATGTTAAGTGAGGATTAAGGCTACTCTCAAGAGACATTACAATCTGGGAAGGCAGTAATTGCACATTAAACAATGAGAGAATAATATAAAGCAATAAAACACAGTAGAGACTGGGATGCCCAGAAGAAGAGCAGTGGGATGGAGAGGATAATAGGATTTGGATAAACTAAAGCGGGGCAGGGAGGGCATTCTCCAAAGGCATGAGTGAAGGTTTAAAGTGAATAGAGAATGTTTGGGATACACTAGGTAGGCATGTCTTAGAGGAACAGGGTGCACAGCGGTAAGTAGAACAACAATTTCGTATGGGAATTTTAGGTCATCTTTAGAGGTCATCTTTCCAAACATGCAAATATCTTTTTTTTTTTTTAAGATTTTATTTATTTATTTGACAGAGCGAGATCACAAGCAGGCAGAGAGGCAGGCAGAGAGAGGAGGAAGCAGGCTCCCTGCTGAGCAGAGAGCCCGATGCGGGACTCGATCCCAGGACCCTGAGATCATGACCTGAGCCGAAGGCAGCGGCTTAACCCACTGAGCCACCCAGGCGCCCGCAAATATCTCTTTTATAACATCTCTGGATAAAAGCCATTTAACATCTACTATTATGCATTTCTTATTTGTTGGTTTGTTTAGCAGCGTACTTGTGTTCCAGTTACTGTTCTAAAGGCTCCTCAAACATGAATTCAGGTGGTCTCATAACAACTTTGTGAGAGAAGTATGATAATCATCTCCACTTTACAGATGAGGAAAAGAGGCAAGGAGAGGATAGGTCATTTGCCTCCGGTCACAGAGCTGGTGAGTGGCTGGTCCAGGATTCTCTCACACAGGCTCCGGCTGCAGAGTTCACGCTCTGACCAGGTGTTCACCCTTCCCCAGGGTAGATGGCCCTTCCACTGTTGGCTAGCTCAAAAGATTAGACACAAGGTTGAATAGCTTCTAAAATTTTCCAGCATTATCTTGTGATGTACATTTGCCTCATAAAAATCCAGATTTCAAGCAAAGAACACTTTGGAACTCTAAGGATTTCAGTCTAAGTGAGTTAAAACAGTCACAAAGTATAATCACCTTGTACCTGTATGATATTAAAACCAGTGATGTCTATGATTTTTTAAAAAAAATTTCTCCTAAAATATATAAAGTGAATCTAACTTGAGAAATTTCATGATTTTGCATGTAAAAATAGATGTAGTTGATGTATTCACTTGTGAAAGTCTTTAAACAACTTAGTGGCTCAGGATACTATCACTTCAGAGGTAGAATTTTCTCTGCGAATTTGAAAAATGTTTATCATTAAGAACCTTGATGCTTCTTGGGAACTTGGGCTTCTTATCCAGATTCCCATGGTCCTAAATATTGGATTTGCTCACTCATCCATTCAGTCAATTCTGATTGAGCTACCTCTAGGTGCCAGGCATTGGTTCAGGCACTGAGGATTCTGACGGAAATAAAGCAGACCAGGTAGATTCCTGCTCTCATGATTAACGCTCTTTTTGGTGTGAGGAATTGCAGGTGGGATTTAATCAAGAATGTAACATATTTTCTGTTTCGCTAAAATTGTTGGTATTGGATTCCCATCTGCCCCCCCCCAATTACTCCTATTGCATTATCTAAGAAGGAGAAAAGACTGTAAACACTTGAGATACATAACTTAATAAAAGGAAGATACAACTTGAGCCAGAAAGATAGTCTGTTTTTCCAAGGAGCAGCATGAGGAAGCGGAGCCAGATTTCAGGAACACCTGGGTGTAAGGCTCTTTCCCAGCAGTCCTCACTGAACTTCTCCCCAAGTTGAGAAATTCTAAACTTAAAAAAATTATAATAATTTGTTAACTGCCAAGAATGATGATAAAATAAACATTTAAATTCAGCATCGGGTATTGGCACGTAAGCACAAAATATTTTATCATAGAACCAGAAATTGACAGAATGATCACATGTTATTATTGGATTGGAACTTGGATCTTGGCTATAGAACTGGAAATCTGAGCCTATTGATTAAGCCTCCTCTGATTCATAGAGGACTTCCTCCATGGAAAAACTGACCATTCAGTAGAGCACTTATGACAGTAGTTTTCATAAAGAGAAGTCAGATGTTTCCAAGTTTTAAGGCCAGTGAGAGAGAGTTAAATCAGTAACTTAAAATCTACAGATTTTATTGGATAAATGGTTAAATATTTAGTTGTGAAAATATAAGTTTTTCTCCATGGAGTTAAAATGTTTATACTGACCACTTTCTTTAAGGAAACATCCTAGGGGCATTATGAATTATAAACAAAGAAGGATCAGTACTCAGGCTCTTTGTTTTAAGGAAGCAGAACTTTGAATTTTTGCTTAACTGCCTAAATTAAACTGTGCACGGAGCCCTTTCTGTCTTGGATAAAAGCCACATGTTCTCCTATATCTGTTAGAGAGGGTTGTGGAAGTTTTTTGTGGTCAAGTGGTTAGAACCCAAGATAGAGTCTGTTCTAGAGCAGCTTCCACTTTCCACATGTAATTTCACAATGGCTGCTATGACTGGCTGTTTCGTCACCGCACCAAATCAGGTCTCCAAAACACTCTTGTCTGACTTAACCAAGGCTTAACACATGCAGTAGAATTGCACAGTAGGAGAAGAAACTCTGGTACCATTTGGTACCATTCTTACGGCATTAACATAATCTCTATAGAGTAAAACCACAATTTTTTAAAAAGTACTCCATTTTACCTATTGTAACTGTGGCCTACATAGCTCTAATAAAAGGGTTCTCATGATAAAGAAGAATCCTGTTTGTCATTGAACACCTGATAATGCTAGATGGAGAATGTGGCTAACTGAGGAGGCCTTTAGAATAAGGAAAGGTCTAGAACAAAGAAGATAAAAGGGTTTCAAGCTTATTTGAGTGTCTTTATAATGTGTAGTGAAATTTCATTAACTCGTATTCATAAAATCAATTACCATCATCTAGTTCAGGCTAAAGATTGCTTTAAAAATATTTATGATGCAAGAAAATAAATAATAAAAATTTTAAAATAGTTCTTTCTAGTTAGGATGTATATAGTGAAAACAGTTGGACAAATAGGAACAAGGAAATATTTTTAATTCGTGGAGCAATTCTGGAAATTTAGTTGGCTCCCCAGGGAAAATCAAGCTTCTAAATACATATTTTAATAAATAAATATATAATTGTTTTTTTTCTTAAATATTCTGATAAAAAAAAAAAAAGTATATGTGGGGCCCCTGGGTGGCTCAGTGGGTTAAAGCCTCTGCCTTCGGCTCAGGTCATGATCCCGGGGTTCTGGGATCGAGCCCCGCGTTGGGTTCTCTGCTCAGCGGGGAACCTGCCTACCTTCCTCTATCTCTGCCTGCCTTGTGATCTCTGTCTGTCAAATAAATAAACAAAATATTTAAAAAAATTTTTTTAAAAAGTATATGTAAGTAGTTTGACTCAAACCTATAAGCCAGATATTTCCAAAATAGATAGTGCCTATGTTTGGTTAATACCTGAATTTACAGGGTTAGTGTCCATATTATGTATTTACACAATTAAATTGTGTAGCTACATCATGTGTGCAGACCTCAGCCACATCCTCCGTTGTGATTTCCATTCTCAGTTATTGCCAGAGTGAATGCAGAGTTTAAGAAATTTGGGGGAAATATCTGGGCAAGTGCTTTTGCCTATCCCAGGGATTCCAATCTGGGGTCCATGCATGAACCTTAAATATGTCTGCAAATCTGCAGAAATGGCCGGAAACAATTTTTACATGTTTATATAGAAATTTTCATAAAGTCCATATTTTTTTCTGAAGATTTTATTTATTTGTTTGTTTATTTATTTATATATTTATTGTCGGAGAGACAGGGAGAGTGAGAAAGAGAGCATGAGCAGGGGGGCAGCAGGCAGAGGAAGACGCAGCCTCCCCGCTGAGCAAGAAGCCCAATTTAGGACCTAGGACCCTGGGATCATGACCTGGGTAGAAGGCAGATGCTTCACCGACTGAGCCACCCAAGCATCCCAAGAAAGTCCATGTTTTTAATGATTATCAAAGGTCTTTATCCCCCTAAAAGGGTAAAAATTATTGATTTAAGGAGTCCTTGTTTGTGGAAAATGCAGTGCTCTAATGAACTGCAATATAACTTTGAATTAAAAGATCTGAAATGACGTCCCCTCCCCATTGACCACAAACTGGGCTTTGAGATTGACATAACGTTTCCCTGGCAAGTCTCTCATACACCTGCCTTCTGAAAGAAGACTGTTCCAAATGTGACTTTGCACATTTTGGCGACCTTAAACATTTCTTCTGTTAAATTTTCTTATACCCTTTGTCTGTTGAACTAACAGTATTTCTACAATCCTCTTATGTGCAGTAGATGTTGAGAACAAAACTACGAACCCAAACAGACATGTCCTTGCCTTCTCGCATGGTTGTGCAGCAGCGAGCTCTCTCAGTTTTCCTCATTTTCCATATCCACCGGGGGAGAACAATTATAAATCATATTCAAGTTCATCTAATTTCACCAGAAAGCACTCACATTAAACTAAATGCATGAAGTAAAGTGACATCTAGTGTTGGTTAAGTGGCAGTGAACTATGTTCAGTGTCACAACTCTTGAGTAGTTTTGATTTGCTCTTTGGAAATCATGTTAAACTTGGCTTGATCAATTCTTAAAAGCATAGTTTTGTTTCTTTTTTTTATATTTTAAAATAATATTGAAATAACCTGAATTTAAATGTTAATAACATTTTCTTTTCTTTCTTAAAAAAAAAAAAAGAATAATCAAAGTGTAGAGAAAAGTCTAAAGAACCAAATAATACTCATGTTTCTATCACCCAGTTTTGGCCAGTCTTAACATTTTGCTATAGTTCCTTTAGACAGTTTAAAAATAAAACATAGTAGACATACTTGATGTCCTATGAACTCCTTCCTGATTTTATTTCTGTTGTTTTCTCCTGAGAGGTAACCACTCTGTGGTTAATTAATTATCTCTGTGACTGTTTTCATACTTTCATTATATATTTGCATACCTATAAAGTCTGTAATATTGCATTTTTTTACACTTGATATAAACAATAACATACTGTATAAATTCTGCTGCACCTTGCTTTTTCTAGTTCTGTAGTCTGCTTTTCAAATTTACTTAGACTGGTCATTAGTTCTACTCATTAATTTTAATAAATTGGCTGGATTATACCATAATTTACTTTATCATTGATGGATATTTGAGTTATTTCTAGTCTCTTGCTCTTATAAACAATGCTGCAGTAAATACTCTCTTTTTTAAAAGATTTTATTTACTTATTTGACAAACATCACGAGTAGGCAGAGAGGCAGGCAGAGAGAGAGGGGGAAGCAGGCTCCCGCTGAACAGAGAGCCCAATGTAAGGCTCAATCTCAGGAAACCAAGATCATGACCTAAGTCAAATGGATGAATGGATAAGGAAGATGTAGTCCATATACACTATGGAGTATTATGCCTCCATCAGAAAGGATGAATACCCAACTTTTGTAGCAACATGGACGGGACTGGAAGAGATGATGCTGAGTGAAATAAGTCAAGCAGAGAGAGTCAATTATTATATGGTTTCACTTATTTGTGGAGCATAACAAATAGCATGGAGGACAAGGGGCGTTAGAGAGGAGTAGGGAATTTGGGTAAATTGGAAGGGGAGGTGAACCATGAGAGACTATGGACTCTGAAAAACAGTCTGAGGGGTTTGAAGTGGCGGGGGGGTGGGAGGTTGGGGTACCAGGTGGTGGGTATTATAGAGGGCACGGCTTGCATGGAGCACTGGGTGTGGTGAAAAAATAATGAATACTGTTTTTCTGAAAATAAATAAATTGGAAAAAAATAGTAATTAAGAAAAAAAAAAAAAGGCAGAGGCTTAACCCACTGGGCTACCCAGGCGCCCCTGCGGTGAATACTCTTAAATGTGATTACTTGTGTGCACATTTGAAAGTTTCTCTACTCTGTATGCCTAGAAGTTGGTGCTCAGGTGTATACTTCTACAACATCTGTAGATACTGAGAATTTGTGCTTCTAAAGAGTTGTACCAACTCACACCCTCACTGGTAGCATAAGAGAATTTCTGTTGCTTCTCACCAACACTTAGTATTGTCAGGCTTTTTAACTTCTGTTAATTTGCTTGGTGCAAAATGTTATTTCATTGTGTTTCTTGGATTCATAGTAAAATGAGCTCCCTAAAAAAATAATGGGTTTTTCCCCCACAAAAGTTTCTTCTATGCATTGTTTATTCCTCTCAAGTGTCTGTTGAAACTTCCCTTATTGAACTGTTAAGGTCTTTAACATACTCTTAATGTAAGTCCTTTGTAGGTTTGATGTATTGCAAATATTGTTCCTCAGTTTGTCTCAGCTTTTCACTATGTTCATGGGATCTTTTCCCTTTAATGTAATCAATGTTATTCATCTTTCCCTTTTGGTATCTTATTTTAAAAACCCTTCATTAAGCTTTTCTCCTTTATTTCCTTCTTAAATGTTTAAAGTTGTGATTTCCATATTTAGACTTCTGCGTTGTTAATTTTTGTTTTTTGGTGAGAGGTAGGGAATTGTTCCCTTCCCCGTGGATAATAATTGTGCCAGCATTACTCCCTGAAGAGACTACTCTTTCCTCATTATTCACTTTTTTTTTTTTTTGAGAGAGAGAGGGGGGGGAGGGGCAGGGGAGGAGGGAGGGAGAAAGAATCCCAAGGGGCTCCATGTTCACACAGAGCCTGACCCGGGGCTTGGTCTCACGACCCTGAGATCATGACCAGGGCTGAAATCAAGAGCTGGACACTTACACCAAATTGAGCCATCCAGGTGGCCCCACGTTGTTCACTTTCGTCTCACCACCACAGTCACTCAACAAATTAGTTGTGCAGCATTTCTCTTGGGGAGTTGATACTTGTATAGTATCCTGAGTTTCCCTCCTGGGGTCAAGTCTGTCTATGACTTCCATCTAGGCTTTATCCCGACTCACATTCTAAGCCTGGTTTGCATCTACCTGAGAAACACTGGTCAATCTCAGGAGCATTCTTCCTAATGTTCCCAGACTCTGTGCCTGGGTTCCGAACATTAGTTCCTCCTCAGTGATTTGCCCTCTCTTCTGGGTTATTCTATTCTGAGTAAGGATGATCAACCACCCCCACTGTGACCAGGACTGAGGAGTTTCCTTAACGTGGGACCATAAGTGTTAAAACAGGGATGGTTGTTGGATAGGATTCACTTTCCTTCTCCCCTCCAGTTGCAGCTTCCTTCTCAGTTGACTTCTTGGTTCTTTAGTCAAGGTGTTATCTCTGTGCTCACCAATCATCTTCACATTGAACTTACATTTGTTGCAGTCCTACTATAAGGGTGATGTGTTTCACATCATATAGTATCTCATTGAACACTTACAACAGCTTTGTCTTCCTTTTACACATGAGGAAAATTGCATTTAATTGGCAAAGATCACAAAATTAGTGACATAAAACAATGAACCCAAGCCTTTTGACTAAAAACATCTTATTTCTATAAAACTTGCTATCTTTCTAAGCTGAGGAAAACACAGCTGTAATTGCATGAATGGACTTACACCCATACTATTGGAACTTATGCGTGGAACCCTGTATATTTTTGGTCTACTAAGATTCCTGTCACATTTGACAGTGCACAAAAGCAATTTGTATATATTATAAAGCACAAGTCATAATTCCATTTGTTTTGCAACAGTACAAACATTTCAAATGTTGCATTAAGACAAAAAAACTAAGAAGAAAGATAACAGGAATAGTATCACATAGCATTCACGTTGCCACATCAGAGTGTGTCCCTTCAGTTAAAATGTCACTGTATGGGTAGGGGACCTTTTTATTCTATGCATCTGCTTTATCAATCTTCTTCTTTTTATAGCTTATTGAAGAAATCTTGCAAAAAGTTTTTCTTTTTTAATTACTCCAAACCCCAAATGTTATTTTTAGATTAACACAAAAGCATATGCAAAATACAGAGTACTATTATTTGTATAGTATTAGTTCCCCAAATATTAACAGGATTTAGGGAGGAGAGAAAATGGTCCAATTAGTTTGGGAAACAAATTTATTGTAGAACTTATCAATTTATTTATTAATTTGCACTGTGATTTCCTTACACAGAGATAGTGCAGCATTTTCCAAATGATTTGACCATGAAGCCTTTTTGTTTTGTTTCATGACTTCTCACTAGCTTTGAAATATACATAGGGAGATGGTGTTTTCATTTGTAACAACACAGTACCCTCCAGAGGGCAGCAGATTCCCTTGGCATATAGCCAATCACCTGTTCATTGAATAGATTGACAAAGGTTTTGGAACATGGTCTACTATATTTCAGGTAATGGATGTAAAATTTCTAGTTCCTGTAGCAGAAATAGGCATTGAAATTTAACTTCATGCTGATAATAAAATAAATGTATGGTACTAAGATATAATACTAAAAAATAAACCAATTGGGTCTCTGATTGCTCACAATTACATCATTGGACTGTAAAGTTCAGATCCCAGGTCCAATCTTTCCTTCTTATCTTTCTTATGTTCAAACAACAAAAATTAATTGAATGTTTCATAAGCAGTAAAATAAAGTATTAGAATCAATTCCTTTCCCAGAGATCAGAGATCAGGGAGATATTAAAATAGCACATTAACCCATTCACTTTCTTGCCCAGCTGCAAATTAGAATCACCTGGGGGACGTTTAAACATTAATAATGCCCAGGTCCCACCTCAGAACAATTAAATTGGAATCTCTGTTTGGTTTTAAGCGTGGCATCAAAAAAATGTTCTCTGATGATTTAATGTGTAGTCAGAATTGAGAACCACTGTATTAAGATGAAAATAATGTTTTAGATAAGAGGTTTCTGACACTTTTTAAAAGATTTTATTTATTTATTTGACAGAGATTACAAGTAGGCAGAGAGGCAGGCAGAGAGAGGAGGGGAGGCAGGCTCCCCACTGAGCAGAGAGCTCGATGCAGGGCTCGATCCCAGGACCCTGGGATCATGACCCGAGCCGAAGACAGAGGCTTTAACCCAAATAGCCACCCAGGCACCCCTGTTTCTGACATTTTTAAAGAGGAGAAATTTAGGCTCCCCCTCTTCCAGGGGAAATGTTTTAAATGTAGAACAGTATACAAAGAAAATGATCTTTCTTACATCCTCTGCCCATTTAACTTTGGTCAGCATCTTTATTCTTTCTTAGCCATCTAGACTGCCTAAAACAAAACCAAACAAAAAGTCCACATCATATAGTTCCTAAACTTAACTTCAGAAAACATTTTCTAGTCTTAGAGTAAGATATCATATTTTTGCTTTCAAAAATTCATTATAGCTCACCTTAGTTAACAAGTAGCCTAGGGCATTCCAAATAAATCCGTTGGACCCATAGACCTCATCTGGCAAAAATAAATTCTGTTCACTTGCTCCTTGAATTGAGCTAAGAAGATTATTTTTGCAAACACTAACTGGGAAGGCAGAGAAGGAGAGAGCAAGAGATCAAGAAAATATTAATGAATATATACCTTCCAATTGCAAAAAGATATGGAAGAAACACCTGTTTAGGTGGTTAGAATGAGTGTAGGTTATGGTTATGGATTGGAGGTTTTCTTTATGCAACATTAACTGGCTTATATTGGGCAGTGAATTCATGGACATGTGTCTTATTAATATCATGTTCTTACTTTGAACTCAGTGTGATAGGATGGCTGTTTTTAGGGCATCATTGGACTGGAGAACTCCTGAAGACAATTAAAAGTCTTTGAATTAAAAGATAATCTTTGGGCCTCCTGGCTGGCTCAGTTGGTAGAACATATGATTCTTGATCTCAGGGTTGTAATTTCAAGCCCCATGTTGGGTGTAGAGATTACTTAATGAAATCTTAAATTCCACAAATGAGTGAAATCACATGGTGTCTGTCTTTCTCTGACTGATTTCATTTCATATAATGCTTTCTAGCTCCATCCATGTCGTTGTAAATGTCAAGATTCCATTCTCATTTATGTCCAAGTAATATTGCATTATATATATAGTATATTTCATTAAATATACATATTTATACACACGTGTGTACACACACACACACCCCTCATCTTCTTTATCCATTCATCAGTTGATGGACATTTGTATTCTTTCCATAATCCGGCTATTGTTGATAATGCTGCCATAAACATCAGGTGCATATATCCCTTCAAACCAGTGTTTTGTTTTGTTTTTTTATCCTTTGGGTAAATACCTAGTAGTGCAATTGCTGGATCATTGGGTAGCTTTATTTTTAACTTTTGGAGGAAACTCTACACTGTTTTCCAGAGTGGCTCCACCAGTTTGTATTCCCATCAACAGTGTAGGAGGGTTCCCCTTTCTCCACTCCTTGTTAACACCTGTTGTTTCCCATGTTGTTAATTTTAGCCATTCTGACGGGTGTCAGGTGATATCTCATTGTGATTTTGATTTATATTTCCCTGATGACGAGTGATGTTGAGCATCGTTTCCTGTATCTGTTAGTTATCTGTATATCTTCTTTGGGAAAAAAAGTCCATTCATGTTTTCTGTCCATTTTTTAACTGGATTATTTGTTTTTTTGTGTGTTCAGTTTTATAAGTTCCTTTGTAGATTTTGGATAGTAACCCTGTATCAGATGTGGGATTTAATAAACAAAACCGATGAACGGGATGTTTGGGGGGGGCAGAGGAGAGGCACACCAGGAAACAGGCTCTTAACTATAGAGAACAAACTGAGGGTTACTGGAGGGGAAGTGGGGGAGGGGGGCACAGGGAGATGTGTTAAATAGGTGTTGGAAATTAAGGAGGGCACTTGGGGTGAGCATTGGGTATTGTATATAAGCGATGAATCATTAAATTTTACACCTGAAACTAATATTACACTGTATGTTAACAAAATGGAATTTAAATTAAAACTTGAGGGACACCTGCATGGCACAGTTGGTTAAGTGACCCCCTCTTGATTTCAGCTCAGGTAGTGATCCCAGGGTCATGGGATTAAGCCTTGCCTCAGCCTCTGTGCTCAGCATGGACTCTGCTTAGAGTTTCTCTCTCCCTCTGCCCTTCCCCACTATCAAATAAATACATCTTAAAAAAAAAAAAAGAAAATCTTTACAAGAAAAAAAGATAATCTTTGAAAATAAAATACAGGCAGAAATAAGGGCTCAGTTCCTGTTGTGAAATTTAATAAAGGGAAACATCACTAAAACGGAGTTAGAGGTTTGGCAGGGCGCATTCTCATGCCGTAGCATGCAGGATCAGTTGCAAACCCAGCAAGAAGAGAGGGACCTTACCTATGAGACACTACTTTAGGATCCCAGCGGAAGGAAAAGAGCCTTCCCCCAACTCCCACTCCAATAGCCCAGCTCATGAGAGGCAGCACAATTTAGCCAATGAGAAGCTACTATACTTTGAACACCCAGTTTAATCCAATAGACTTTATGTTTAAAATAGCCCCTCCCAACTTCTCTACCCCCTTTGCTTTATAAAAGGGCATACCTCTCCTTTGTTTTTTGGAATTGTCTATGGTTTTGTTGTAGCTTTCTTGTCCTAGGTTGCAATTCTCTACTATTCCTGAATAAACCCATCTTTTGCTGATAAAAATAATCAGCAGCTTTATTTTATAAGGTTAATACTCTGACAGTCGATAGATTTTTTTTTTAAGATTTTTATTTATTTATTTGACAGACAGATCACAAGTAGGCAGAGAGGCAGGCAGAAAGAGAGGAGGAAGCAGGCTCCCGGATGAGCAGAGAGGCCAATTCGGGGCTCGATTCCAGGATCCTGAGACCATGACCTGTGCCGAAGACAGAGGCTTTAACCCATTGAGCCACCCAGGCGCCCCAGTTGATAAATACTTTAAGCAAAGAATCAGATCCATCTTTTCGTTAGAAATCAAACTAAAAATCCCTAATTGAAGTGTACCGTGAGGGATCCAAAAGAAAATATTACTATCTTCATTTTATAGATGAAGTTTTTAAATCAGAAAAATTAAGTAATTTCTCTAAGGGCTACATGCAAATAAGAAGCAGAGAGGGATTTGAAACCAAGCAGATTGGCTTCAGAGTCTACATGCCTAACAATTATGCTGCATTGCCTCAGAACTTATAGGAAAAAACCTAATGTTGCAATAAAGAAAACATACATATACACACATTCCTCGTATTACCTATTCTAAAGTAAAATTTTAATGCTTTTAAAGTTGGGATATTACCAGAAATCAATGGGTGTCTACAAATAAAACTCACACATAAGCTGATACTTAAATGATACCTATAATTCTAATTGGCACATAATCGGTACATAAAACAACGGCGCATCTTTGAGATACAGTAAAATCTCATAGACACTTGTATTTGTTCTTACGGGAAGGTGTTCATAAAATCAGAAATTTTCCTTTTTAAAGAAAAATAATAAAGAAAAGTGATCAAGATAAATACAAATTTCTGCAAGTGAAAGTTCACTTACTCACTGAATCAAGTATTTATTAAATTTGATGATCAGAGTAGTAAAGAGATCCAGCTCTGGAATCGGACAGACCTGGATCAAATTCTGGCCAAACCATTTTCAAGCTATGTGATTTTGAGTAAGTTACCTACTCTTTCTAAGCCTCAGCAAGATGGAGATGCTAACGGCATCTCACGGATTGTTGTGAGGATTAAATATAATAATTCATTCAAGGGATAGCACAATGTTTGGCACATTGATAAATGTCTTCTACTATTAGATGACACTCCTTCCCTATTTTTTTAAAATAGTCTTCCTTTGGGGCACCTGGCTGGCTCAGTTAGAACATGTGATTCTTGATCTTGGGGTTGTGAGTTCAAGCCCCACATTGGGTATAGATGTCACTTAAAAAATTAGTTTTCCTCCAATAAAAATTAAAATATTCCTTAAAAATAGTTTTCCCTTAAAATTTTTATTACAGAATCATAGGAAATTTAAAAATATCAAAAATATAGAACCACCTTCCAATTACACATTCAAATATTTCACTCATTGTCATATGTATTATCCTCACACATTCAGCTGCTCTTTACTACTATAGTAATTACTTTTATCACCAACTATAATGCTGAGTTGCCTAAATATTCGGTTTATCACATAAAGTGAATTAGGCCCCCAAAATGAATTCTTAGTGATCTTTCACCCAACTCTTTAATAATTGTCACCTCTATGCAACATGAAAACAAGAGGGGAAGTGAGATAGTTTAGTGGCTGTTTCTTTTTTTTAATACAGATTTTATTTATTTATTTGAGAGAGAGTGAGAGAGAGGGAGAAGCATACTCCCCGCTGAGCAGAGCGCCTGACATGAGGCTCAATCCCAGGACCGCGAGATCATGATCTGAGCTAAAGGCAGACACTTGACCAACCAAGCCACCCAGGCACCCCTATGTTTCTTCCTATCAGATGAGAACTAGAGAAAGCATGGTACTTTCATGGCTCTTACCATACAGCAAAAAGTGGCTGGTCCAGTACAGGTTTCCTGGTTCCACTATAAGGTCATGATTTATCTATGTTCCTGGCCTCCGTTTCCTTGTTTGGAAATAAAGGATCTGAAAGAGATTTTTTATTTAAGTATTTTTTGTGACTATGTAAGTAATATATGCACTGATTTCTGAACATTTGGGGAAAAAAAAACAACTATTAACATTTTGACATATTTCTTTCAAGAAAGAGGAAAAGAAAAACACAGGAAAGAGGAAAAGAGAAACACATATACATACAAGTGAGGAACGGGACAAAACCAGAAGTATAGATAAAATCAAACAATAGGAAAATACTTACTAGTGTTTTGTGAAAATAAAACAAGATATAAATGGTCCTTAAGAAAATATAAATTGCATGAATTGACTTAAGAATAAATAGCAGAAAACCTGAATAGATCTATAACTAGGAAAATAACCTGGAAACATTTGCAGAAACTTACTTCTACGAGGTAAGTATCATTACGATCCCCATTTTACAGAATGGGGAAACTTGAAAGGCTACACATCAAGAAATTAGCAGAAGTGGTCCTTGTCAATAGTTTCCACTATTGCAACCAGTGTACTCTGAGAAGGTGTGGACCCCAACAAGGAAAAATTCATACTATGGTAGTGAAGTCATTTAATAATCAGGAACTTAGACCATGTTCTGTGGTAGGCACTGATCTGGATCTGCAAAGATGAATGCTATGGTCCCTGTGTTCAAGATGTTTCTAGTTGAGTCCAGATAGACAAATAATTATAGAGACTACTCTGCAACATGATAATTGTTATAATAGAGGTAAAAAAAAAAAGTGGAGTCAGAGCTCAGAACAAGTGAGACTAGGGAGTCAGGGAAGGGCTCAAATGGAAAGTTCCTCTTGGGCTGGCTCTGGAAAGGCAGAAGAAGGAAAGGAAGGCAGAGGAAGGAGAGAAAGAAGACATTCCATACAGAGGGAACAGCATATGCAGAGGTAAAATGCTTTTGATAATCTGTATGTTGACTTCTTCATAAAATATTTTAAAAAACAACAATGCAAAGACATGATGTGTTTTTGACAGAAGGCAATAGTGCTCAGCAGCATTTTTCCTTATTCCGTCCTGATGAAAACCTGCTCTTATTTCACGTTAAAATGGTTGGGATATTTGGCAAAAATCTTCTGTATTCTTCCTTAATGAGTTGTCAGAGATTCTGCCGTGCCATTTGTCTTCTAAGCAAGTTATTATGAAGGCTGTCAGTAAAGAGTAAAGATGAGGATAAACAATATATTCATCAGTCAGCAGGGGGCTGAGAATCTGTTCATTCAGAATCAGCAGGGGGCCGTGGGAAAATGTCTACTCTTTAAGCAAGCCTCAGAAGGACTACCATTCAAAAGAAAGGGTAGGTTTGTGAGAAGTTAAGAAAGTCTTCCCCTAATTTCAACTTCTAGGTGCTTTCTGTGGGCCTTCTGCTTACAGACAGAGAATGAATGAAGCATAGCAGTGATCTTAATTTTGACCACTCACCAAAACCTAATTCAGAGACTGACAGATGAATCTGATACTATACAGAAGGTCATGTGTATGGGTAATTAAGTTGACAGTCACAAATGTCAAAATAATTCACACTCAGTCTGCAGTACCAGGATTTCGCTGTCTTTGTGAGGCTGTTATTAAGTATGTGGTAATTAAGAATTAAAACTGCTTGTTTGTCTTCCCCAAAGTTCTTACAGTTTGGGTTAGAAGAGCAAAGCAACAAAGTTTAGAGAAAGACAGATGTGGGCTCTGAGGCTTGTTCCTTGCAGAATTTTGAACAGGTTACTTAGCAACTCTAGCTACTAACGTCTACTTCACAGACTTGCCGTAAGGATTAAATTAGATAATATATGTAAAGTGTTGACACATAAGTGCTTTAAAAATGGCAGTCATAACGATGTTGCTGCTGGCTTAAATATTATTATTATCATCATACAGATTCAGGACAGTCTAGACTCTTCTCTGAACATAGTATGTTCTGATAGGAAGAAGAAAACCTTTATTAAACCTAAATATGTATGGATAAATTAACTACATGATGAAGAAAAATATATTCTGTTGATAAATTTTATCTCTTGTACTGTCACTAACACAATCTAACTTATTGTCTATGATCAGGCAGAAACAGAACCAGTTTTCGTTCCCGTTCTTATTTTATCACATTTCTAATTGTTCTACTATATTTTGAGAATCTGGGTGTAAGTATTAACAGCATCATTGAAAGATGTCATTTTTCAGTGTATGGTTTTAAAATAATTATATTTTCCTGCCGAATGTCCTCAACATACATGGTCAACTGAAAGGTTTAACCTTCTAGAAACTTATTATTACTTAAATTGGAAAGTGATTCTGTCCTTTGAGAGGATAAAGGGTTAATCTATAATTGAAACCATAGTTAGAACTCAAGGGATAGTACTTATTTTAATCTTTATTTTTTGCAGTTATTAATTTAAACTATCAGAGAACGACAGTATATTAAAGCTAAAAATGTCCTTAAAATGAACTATTTCAGTTCCTCAATTTGAGGCAAAACTAAGTCCTGGGACATAACCCAATACCAAGTGTGGTACTTTAACATTTTTGTTTTTGGTATTGCAGCACCTATACATAATATATCCTGATAACTGATAGAAGTAAATAATGGAACTAATTTGGTATGGGACAAACCTTTCTAACTTGACTGGTTTTCACACCTAAGGATAAATCTCAGCCTCTTTGGAACATTGTGGATACTATTAAATGCCTCACTTTGAATAATAGCTCACATTATTTTGATAACACATGGAAACATTCTCTAATGTCTGAAAGTTAAAGTGGTACTCAAAATCCCTGATTTTAGGTGTTGGATAGATAGCATTGGATGCAGAATATTTTGCTTTGGAAAATTTAATGCATTTCCTGACATACAACTAATATCTCTCTCAAATATTTGTATTGTCTTGTTCACTGTAACTACATTATATATTGGCCGACAAGATCAAATAAAATATTTTTTGACAGATATATTCTTTTGGTCTAAGAATAACACAGAATGGATTGTTCCTGTAGGCCAGTTGATGTCACTCTATAAAATTTGCAGTAATTATGATTAAAAAAAAACTAAAATAGACTTTTTAACCCTATACTTGAACAATTTTCACCCATACACATTCAGTCATGCATGTGAAGCTGTCATTTCCAATCTAGACTTTTTCTGATTAGTCCTTGCTATTCTGAAGCAATGCCAATCACAGTGATTATGTTATCACCATTGTGGCAATTAAATGCTCTATTTGTTTACTACTGAAAGCACAACTGATCTGACACGCAGTCAAGTTACAAATAGTTCTGTGTCTGATATTAATGAATGCCCATAATGCATTTTTCCGAAGTTATTTCTTTACAGTTAAAATGACACAGGGATTCTCAACTAGGGGCAACTTTGCCTCCCAGACGACATTTGGAAATGTCGAAAGACATTTTTGATTGTCGCAGCTGGGAGAAGAGGAATCTAATGGGTAGAGGCCAGGGATGCTGCTAAACATGCTACAACGTACAGGTCAGGACGGCCCCCCACCCCCTCCAAAACCACCCCAGTAAAGAATTATCTGATCCAAAATATCAATAGTTTAAAAGTTCTGGGGATGGATGATGGTGACGGCTGTACAACAATGCACATGTACTTAATGCCGATTAACTGTATACTTCAAAATAGTTAACATGGTAAATTTTATGTTATGTACACTTTACCACAGTTAAAAAAAAAAATCAGTAGTGCTGAGGCTGAGAGCAAAGAGGGGAAGGGATTTCTAGACGGAGAAAATATCATGTGTTGGAAAGAAGTCTGGTCCGTGATTCAAAGGCAGGCATTGTGATTTGTGGGACATGATGGAGAGAGATGAAGTTGGAGAGAATTTTGGGCAAAGGATTTGTTTCAGGCTGTTAGTAATTGGGAACCATCCAAGGCTGGCAAGCAAAAGAATTGTATGTCCAGATTTTCATTTTGTTTTGGAAGAGGGGAGTTCAGAGTCACCTCTGGTAAAAGGTGGGTAACAGGTGATGAGGTAGGACACCAAGGTTTATTTTTTAAAACTTTGATTCAATGTAAATATTTGACAGATGAGGAAAGTGGCAGGGGTGGGTGGGGAGGAGGAGATTGTACAAAACAGGCGACTGTGGGAGAGATTCCATGAGCTTTTGTTTCGTTTCATCAGTGTTGTGCAAACAGTGAAGTCCCCATTTGTACAGATTAACTTGCAAATGCCTGTGTGTCAATTACAAATTTTACTCAAAACTTACCAATGCCACCCCATGGAAGGAGCGCAAGGAACTGCAGTATGTTTAAAGTCAATATTTAATGTTGGTCCTCCATTTGAGGGATTCCCAGCTTTTTTTTATCTCCAAAGGTTTTTTTTATGATCTACCCTGTACCCCAAGTTGAATCAATGATTTTTAAAACTAAAAAATATCATTTATTGACAATTTGCTTTCCTATTTTTATAAATCAGATACATATATAAATGCCAGGCAGAGCTCCTGATCCATGATAATCAACCAGTATTTATATTTTGAGTTGATTTCATTCTAATAAAAGCAAAAAAGCACAAGATTTGTTTTATGCAGTCTACATTAGATAAATGTACAATTGTTCAACTATATTTGATGTTAGTTGTTTTGTTTTTTAATAATAAAAAAGTTTGCCAAGCTCCAATACTACCTACAAAGTGATCCAAGTCTGGGGAGCATGTTTTTATAAACCACAGTTGCTCTAATCCACTGATTTTGAACAGGGGGCAGTTATGCCCCCTGGAGGACATTGGGCAATGTCTGGAGACATTTTTGGTTGTCACAACTTGGGGAAGAGAGGGAGTGCAGGGTAGCAACTGGCATCTAGCTGGTTGAGGCCAGGGATGCCACTACAATACATACATCCTACAATATAGGGACAGGCCTCACAAAAAGAATAGTCTGGCCCAAAATGTCAGTAGTACCAAAGGTTGAAAACCCTGGTGTAGTCTAACCCCTTCTTTGTACAAATGAAGAAAATGAGACCCAGGATTGTTAAATGACTCTACCTTTTATTTCAAAAAATTTAGTTTAATTTTTAATTAGACAATACATTCAAGGATTCCAAAAATAGAATGTACGTAAATGTATCCAGGACTCAAACAGACATTTCTCCAAAGATATACAAGTGGTCAGTAATGACATGAAAAGATGCTCAACATCATTAGTCATTAGAGAAATGTATATCAAAAACTACAATGAGAAGGTTTCTAAAAATTATTATTAGGCTATCAATAATTTTTAAATGGAAAATAAATGTTTGTGAGAATGTGGAGAAATTTGGACACTTGTACATTGCGAGTGGGAATGTAAAATGTGCAGGCATTGGAAAATAGTTGAGTAGTACTCCAAAAAATTAAGCATAGAATTACCATATGACCCAACAATTCTATTTGTAGGCATATATCTAAAAGAACTTGAAAATAGGTACTCAAATAAATACTTGTACATGGATGTTCATAGCAGCATTATACACGGTAGCCAAAAAGTGGAAAAAACTCAAATATCCACCAGCAGACGCATGGATAAATAAACTGAGATATGTCCACGCATACACACACACACACACACACACACACACACACACGATGTTACTCAGCTATTAAAAGTAATCAACTGCTGCTACACGCTACAATGTGCATGAACTTTGAAAATATTAAATGAAGTGAAAGAAGCCAGAGACAAAAGGTCACATGTTATTCCATTTACATGAAACATCCAAGCTAGGCAAATGCACAGAGACAGAAAGCAGATTGGTGGTTGCCAGCAGTGGCAGGGGAGGGGGAAAGAGGAGGTGACTTCTTAAAAGGTACAGGATTTTCTTTTGAGATAATAAACATGTTTTGGAACCAGACAGAGATGTGGTTGCAACAACATTACGAATATACTAAATTCCATTGAACCGTATACTTTAATAATTTCATATTACATGAGTTTCATAATAAAAGGAAGTTTAAAAAAGGTGTATCGTGAAAAGCTTATCTTTGGTCCACTTTCAGCCCAGTTCCTACCACACCCACAGGTAACCAGTGCTCTTAGTATCTGAGGAATCCTCCAACAGACTGGTGCATGAAGAAACAAATGGGTAGATTGTGGGACACCTGGGTGGCTCAGTTGGTTAAGCAGCTGCCTTCGGCTCAGGTCATGATCCCAGCGTCCTGGGATTGAGTCCCACATTGGGCTCCTTGCTCTGCAGGGAGCCTGCTTCTCCCTCTGCCTCTGCCTGCCACTCTGTCTGCCTGTGCTTGCTCTCCCTCTCTCTCTCTCTCTGTCAAATAAATAAATAAAATCTTTTTAAAAAAAAGGGTAGATTGTTATCGCCTCTTTTTTTTTCACACACTGGTAGCACGTTATATAAATTATTCTGTGCCAGGCTTTTCTCAGTAATTTACTTCAGCGATCATCTGAGACATGGACACTCTTGAACATCACAGGCCAGTTAATTAGTGAAATGTTCATCAATCTGGTTCATCTGATATTTCCTGATTATTAGATTCGGATTATGTGTTTTTGGTAAGAATACCACAAAAGTGTGTCTTTTCAGCTGCATCTTAGCAAGTGGCCCACTATTTTGATTTGTCCCATTGCTAACAGTGGCCATTCAATCATTGGATTAAGGTGGTACCTGCCAGGCTTTTTCACTATAAAGCTATTTTTCCCCACTGTGTAATCAGTTTGCCATCAGTCACGTAACATGTGCTATTAAATCTACTACAACAGTGTATTTGATGACATCTTCTATCTTATATATTGCCCTTTTTTAAATTACTTTTTTTTACTAACATATGTATCATCTGTTTCAGGGGTACAGGTCTGTGAATCATCGGTCTTACAGCCCTCCCCATAGCACATGCCCTCCCCAGTGTCCATCCCCCAGCCACCCCACCCCTCTCACCCCCTTCCCCCCAGTAACCCTCAGTTTGTTTCCTGAGATTGAGTCTCTTATAATTTGTCTCCCTCTCTGGTTTTATCCTGTTTCATTTTCCCCCTCCCTTCCCCAATGATCCTCTGTCTTGTTTCTCAAATTCCTCACATCAGAGAGATCATATGATAATTGTCTTTCTCTGATTGACTTATTTCACTTATCAAAATAGCCTCTAGTTCCATCCACATCATTATAAATTATATTACCCTTTTTAATAGAACATGTATATGAATAAATTTTTTCGTATGAATCAATTGTGTGTGTCAACTCAGATTTCCTCAGTCTCATCTGTCTGGGGGGGGGGGTCCTGCCTCTGCAAGGACTACTTCCTGAGGTCCTAGGTTCCTCCACCTGAGGCTGACTGCCTAGGCTCCTCCCACCACACTAAGCTGTAAAGCCTGGGAGCTGATGTCCTCAGCTATGCAAAGCCAGGAGATAGGACGGAACCAGTAGGGAAATTCCCTCTCCATACCTAGGAACCCTTTTCGGGACTGTTCTAATGCATAATATTTCAATAAACCTGTCCAGAGACATCCCGCATGGCTGACCAACTGATTATTTCTGTGAAGGAGCTGTAAGCAGCTCAATAATGTGAAACCTAGTATTTGCTTCTCATTCTTCCCTGTCTTACCTTTTGGTTTCACGCTTACTGCCCTGGGATTGTGCCTGCCAATAAAACATTCACGCTTAAATTTTGCCTTGGGGTCTATGTACAGGGATCACGGACTTGACACTATGGGAGAAATTTCTCTTCTATCAGACTAAATAGAAACAACTGTGTTTTCCCTGAATAACTTTTTAAAAAATATTATGGAAATTGGATCATGTAACCAATCATATTTCTCTTTGCTAGGACTCCCAAAAGTTTAGAGAGAAATGTGCAGCCCATCTCTACCCAGTGCATAAGGCAATATGGTGGAGGTGTCTGCATTCTAATCTTATATCTGGTTGTATTTTTTCTTCATCCTTCCTTACTCCATTATTTCTTTTTTTGTGTTTTTTTTTTTATATAAGAAACTTAAAATCATTTGTAAAATATCCAGAAGATAAAGAATGTAGCTAAGAATAATAACAAAAGCACAAAATGAGAGACAGAGGCTATTCTGGGGCTCTCTCTAAATCATGGTATGACCATGTTTTCATCATCTACAAAATTTTAGGTTTAGACTAGGTATCTCTAGGTTCTGTCCTAAGTTCAAAATTCAATGATGTGGGACCGCTGGGTGGCTTAGTCAGTTACGTGTCTGCCTCTGGGAGCAGTGTGAAGAAGAGGCAAGAAGAACACCCTCCCACCCTACCCCCACCTCCCACTCCCCCACCCCCACCCCCGCCAACCCACCGGGCTAAGGCCAGGTGCCGCTGTATTCCCGCCACCAGCGCTTACATCCCACCGCAGCTGCCACCATGCCCAAGAGAAAGGCTGAAGGGGATGCTAAAGGAGATCAAGCCACGGTGAAGGATGAGCCACCCAGAAGATCTGCAGGGTTATCTGCTAAATCTGCCCCTCCACAGCCAGAGCCCAAGCCTAAACAGGCCCCTGCAAAGAAGGGAAAGAAGGTACGCAAAGGGAAAAAGGGGAAAGCTGCGGCTGGCAAGGATGGGAAAAACCCTGCCGAAAATGGAGTCGCCAAAGCAGACCAGGCACAGAAAGCTGAAGGTGCTGGAGAGGCCAAACGAAGTGTGCGCATTTTTGGTGACTGTGCACATCTGGTGACCGTACAGTTGGAAATACTATTTTTTATCAAGTTTTATAAAAATGCAGAATTTTGTTTTACTTTTTTTTTTAAGCTTTATATTGTTGTTTTGGGGGAAGGGCATTTATCACAAATAAAATATCTCCGAAGCTAGAATGACACAAGGGGAAAAACACCTTTCCCTTCTAGTTTTGAGAAACTTCCTCTTGGCTCCCAAGGGATTTCTTGACATTGACACTGATGAGCCGTCTTGGCACAAACCCCTGGGGGGTGTGGGAAAACTAAAACTCATTTTTTATGTCCTTTTCCTCCTCTCTGCCTTCAACATAGACTTGACTCCCTTAAATCTAGAGATCTGTGGGAACCTGTCCCCTAAGACATGGTTCCCAGTATATCAGGCAATCTGGACTTTACAGTGTCACCACTGAGATGGTGTCCCTCAAAAGAGTTCCCTTTTGGAGGACATTGGGAGATGGAGAGGAGAAGTGAGTTGGGGGAAACGGAGGGGGAGACAAACCATGAGAAGTCTCTCATGGTGGACTCTGAGAAACAAACTGAGGGTTTTGAAGGGGTTGGGGTGTGTGTGTGAGCCTGGTGAGGGGTATTCAGGAGGGCACGTATTGCATGGAGCACTGGTGTGGTGCATAAACAATGAATGCTGGGACACTGAAAAGAAATAAAATAAAATGAAAAAAAAAAAGAGTTCCTTTTTCACCTCTTGGATCTTCAGATGGATAATTCTGCCATTTTCATTCCATTTCCTGAAAGGGTCAGCTTGTGAAAAGTTGTTAAACGACATCTAAATATGAACTGTCAGTCCTCACTCTAAACTTTCCCTCTTCAGAGCATCACAAGAAGACTTCATTGGGTTTTACAGTGGCTTTCTGATTTTGGTAATCCATTGGACAAGGGAGTTTGAAAGTTATTGTATACTGTTGATCATCTACCCATGTCCTGCCTGAAATACCATGACTGTTTATGAAAAGTATCTTTAATAAAGTTGGATACAATTTGGCTTGGGGACCAAAAAAAAAAGTGTCTGCCTCTGGCTCAGGTCATGATCCCAGGGTCTGGGGACGGATTCCCACATTGGGCTCCCTGCTCAGTGGGGAGCCTGCTTCTGCCTCTGCCTCTGCTCCTTTCCCTTCTGTGCGCTCTCTCTCAAATAAGCAAAATCTTAAAAAAAAAAAAAAAAAAACACCTTAAAATTTAATGATTCATCAATGCCAACTAAAGAATTGGAGCACACTTTGACTCCTAATCACAACACCAGGTTTCCCTTGAAATATGATTCTCTCTGTGTAATGATATAAAGAATATGGCCTTGCACCACCAGAAAGACTTGGATTCTAATCTAGGTTTAGTGGTTATGTGATCAAGTAAGTGAATATATTTTGAGCATTAAATTCTTCCCTAGACAAAACACACCTTTCAAGTTTGACATAGCATGTGTAAAGCTTCCATCAGACCAAGGCCCTCAGATCTTGCCTCCCTCCCCAATCCCCTACCCTTTTCCACCTCACCCCTTTACATCTACTTTGGCCATAACTGATTGTGACCATAATCATGGGAAAACAAAATGTTAAGATTATGGGAATAAAGAAAATAAAAAGAAGAGCTCGTCAATTTCGTAAGTAACTTTCTAAACGATTCCACTTCGTCTTGCACTTACGTTTATATTTCTATGTTTTCTACATATTTGATATATATTTCTAAGGATTTGATATAAATTGTATATATCTATGTATTTATTTGTACTCAAACACATTTTAGGGACAGGCGGCATTGTGTCAAGGAAAAATCTTAGGTTTTGTAGACATTTCACCTTCCACGTGGCCCTTAGCAAAATATGTAACATTCCTGAATCTGTCTCTTCATCTCTAAATTGTGGCTGATTATACCTACCTGGAAGTGTTGTATTAAATAAATTATATGATATATCCTAGCATAACACAGCAGGCACTCAATATGTATTGGTTCCCTTCTTCTCAAAGAGGTTTCAAGTTCCATGAGGCAGAGATCACATGTTCATTTTATTCATCTTAATAAATATTTCTTGGTCACTAAACAAATTACCTTTTAAATGTTTATTTGCCACCAGAATTTCTGGGTTATATGCTGAGCAGTAGAACCCAGGCCTTACCAACTTGTTTACCCTAATTAGTAATTAGGGACTGTTTTCTCAGAATGTGCTCAAAATGTATTCTATCTCATTTTCAAAAAATGTAGACCCGTGATTCCACCATATTAGAGGCAATGATTCTGATGGCTATTCTGTTGAGCTGTATGCTAACCTGGCAATATATACTTTTAAAATAATTGCGCCTTTTAGCCTAGGCATTTTACTTCTTTGGATTTATTGTAAAGAATTAGAGATATATTCAAAGACTCATGTTCAAAAGTATGTTCAAAACACATTTGTTTAGGGGCACCTGGGTGGTTCAGTTGTTAAGTGTCTGCCTTCAGCTCAGGTCATGATCCCAGGGTCCTGGGATCAAGCCCTGCATCCGGATCGGACTCCCTGCCCAGTGGGAAGCCTGCTTCTCCCTCTCCCGCTCCCCCTGCTTGTGTTCCCTCTCTCGTTGTGTCTCTGTCAAATAAATAAATAAAATCTTAAAACAAAACAAAATACACTGTTTATAATGGAGTAAATGGGAACAATAGAATGATTAATACACTAACACATATATATATGTAATAGCAATTATGCATAATAGATGTTACACTACTTTTTAGAATATTTTTGTTTTTTTCAAATATTTTATTTATTTATTTGACAGAGACAGATCACAAGTAGGCAGAGAGGCAGGCAGAGAGAGAGGAGGAAGCAAGCTCCCCGCTGAACAGAGAGCCCGATGCAGGACTCGATCCTAGGACCCTGGGATCATGACCTGAGCCCAAGGCAGGGGCTTAATCCACTGAGCCACACAGGCACCCTTAGAAGAATATTTAATTACCTGAGCACTTGCTCAATATAAAGTGAAGAAAACAAGCTAAAAACTCTATGTAGATATCTTTTTTTTTTTTAAGTGCATACGTTACAATAAATAGTGCACCAAAAAGTGAAGTTGTTTTCTTTGGTGATATTAGTTATTTTTGTTTGTTTTAGAACTTCCTATATTTCCAAATTCTCACAAAAATGTACATATGGTTTTTAAAATTCAACAAGTACTAATGGCCTTTTGTCCACTTTATTTTAAAAAAGGTAAGCTTAATGTTTAACATGAGGATAAAAACCAACTTTAGGGTCACTTGGGTGGCTCAGGCAGTTTTGCATCTGACTTGATCTTGGCTCAGGTCATGATCTCAGGGTTGTGAGTTCAAGGCCTGAATTGGGCGTGGAGCCTACTTAAAAAACACAAACAAACAACAACTTTAAACACAGCTATGTTTACAAAGGTTATGGTAATACTTTGTTTCACTTCACTGAGAAAAGTTTTTTTTTTTTTTTTAAATCACACTTTTAAAACGGATGTTGAGCTTTTGAAAGGTAACTTTATGAAGTAGAAAAAGCAGAGTTTTCAGAGTAAAAGCCAGCTACGTAGCCCTTGTCAAGTTACCTGCTGAACCATTTTCCTCATCTCTAAAATGGGAGCATAATACCCAAATCACAGGCTGTATAGTAAGACTTCCATTATAGCAACTGAAGGAGGCTGGCAAATAATAGGAACGCAAAGTCTGTACAAAGGCTAAATGTTCATTAAGGGATGGTCAAACAAAGGGAAAACCCACTGAACTTTGGGGTAAATAATTCCAACTGTGCGGCATAAATTACACTAAAAATTACTGTATTTTGTCAGTATTCTCCACCATCTTCAAGGACATTAAAATGACAGTAAACATTCACTAGCTCTTAAGTCCCAACCTCTTTCACATTATTTCTCACAAACCCTATGAGAGTACCGGTTTTGAGGCCATTTGTAGCTAAGTAAACAAAGGTCTTAAGGAGGAGACAAAGGCCTTACTTAAAAAACTACCCAGCACCATCCCTAAGTGATGGACAGAGGTTCTGAACTCAAGCTGCCTCCAAAGTCTTACCCACGACTCCGTAATGCCTCCATATGCAACATTCAAACCTCAATTCCAAATCCATTTTCTTAGGGCCGCAAAAACAAGACGGAAACAAAAATAAGACCCAGCACTTCTCAAAGTGCTCATTCTCCAGGAACTGCCTTTAGCATTTCCGACCAGAGCTGAAATGAGATTCTGATTAATACCGTTGATTAAATCCTTCAAACCCGAAGGATTAAAGACACCGCCGCGTCCCTGGTGGCAACGTAAAAGAAACAGATCTGAACGGAGACCACCACACTATATTCTAGAATCAATTTGATCTCATCTGAACCACATTCTGTACTTGACTTTCTCTGGTGTGCTTCACCTCTAGTCTAGTCCTGCTTCTCCCCCTTCCTTTAAAGAGGGTTGAAATAAGCGTTACAAAATAGAGAAGGGGACTGTGGAATAGGAGCCCCCAGATCACAGAATCTGTGGGAAAGTGAGCAAGAGCCAAGAATCCGTCCTCAGAGGTGTAAAATGAGAAGAAACCCCTATTAGCTAGGCAGGCAAGAAATCACATCTGCTCTGACAGGGTACACGGCCGAACCCTCCAGGCAGCTGAGCAGACATGGACAAGAAACCCGGACCGGCTCCCTGCGTTTGCAGCCCACCCGGGACCCCTTACCGCAAGCCGTGCTACTGAAGTTTCCCACAGGGCTGTGCGCCGCGCAGAAGGCTCGAACAACAGTGCTCCCGCTGGTTGCCAGGAGACCCTGCTCAGCCATCTCCTCCAATCAGGACGCGTCTCTCTGTGCCCAATCACAGAAGCTGAGAGATCTGTAGTCGGAGGTGAAAGGTTACGCTGCTGTTTGGCGGCCATTTCTCTGGAAGCTCTGCGATTCGCGCCCGGCGGGAGTTACTCCAGTCACGAGGGACGGACTACACCTGGGTCGGCGGCGAGTTACCTGCAACATTTGCTTGTAGTCGCGATGGTAAGCAGGAAGAAGGGAGAGCAAGAGAGAACCGTGACCAGCTTGCCCGGCCTGGTGGTTGATTCGCGCGTTTCCCATTCATCCGCGTGAGGAGCCGCGCACCCGGTCCCCAGCCCCGTTCTCCCTGCCCTGGGGATTTGAGGCGCGCGCTCTCTTTCTGATGCCCTTCCCCTAAGTGCCCGGCCCCTTCCCCTCTTCGTTTGAATGTGAGCCTGAGGTATCCTTGCTGCCTGAAACCGCAGGGTCGTTTTAAAGATGAAGCGGTTTTCAGGTTTCACTTACCACTCCCAGAATCGGCTTTCTTTCATTTTATCATGTTGGGATTCCTGGCCCCGCAGCCCTTTGGAATACAGAGCGCAAGCACTGGAGCATTTATTTGTTCGTTGACCGCATATTTCCTGCTACCTACCAGATGCTGTTGTAGGCGTCAGAATTTGCGGTGAAAAGTACTGACGCGGACCCCGCTCGAGATTTACTCAGTCGGGTATGAAAGACAGGTTCTGTCTCTCTAAATAGTATCAACATGTAATTGCAAATAATGTGAAGTGCTAAGAAGAGAGCAAACGGGATGCTATGAAGATGCGCGATGGTACATTGGAAGAGTGGTCAGGGATGGGATCCAGAAACCTATGTGATAGGAAATACGAAAGCCAGCCCCTTAAAGAGCAAGAGGAAGAGTGTACAAAGGACGGGGAACATGAGCATAGGCCCCAAGGCCGGAAAGAAAGCTTGACCAGTTGAAGGAATTGAGAGAAAGCCATTAAGCTTGCAAGAACAGTGGTTATGAGATAGGGTCGGGCAGATCTTTTAGGTCATGTCAGGAGGTCTGGATTTTACAGTTGAAAGCCATCGAGGCATTTTAAGCAGAGATATCCCACGGTAAAAATACTTGCCGTGTGCATAAGTTGGAGAAAGACAAGTAAAACCTGAAGTTAGGAAGTCATTGCAGTAGCTCCCATGTTCTTTGACATCACTCTGAATATGCTTATCTAAAGAACTTGAGTAGTCAAGTTTCTTGGTTCTTTTCTTTCTTTGGGCTGATGGGTGAGCAGATGAGGGAAGGAAAAGTCTGAATTCACTGGGGGATACTACTCCTGGTTTGCTGAATAAACAAACGTTAAATGATTGCCCATATGTATAGGCAGCTTTGCTAAGTCAAGTAAGACCCACCAGACCAAGCTCCTGAAATTCAAGCGAAAGCTGTCAAATGTCATCGGCCCCCTCCTTCCCTCTGTAGCCTCATATGTGGACTATGACATTTGTGAATTGTTCTGTACGTCTGTGAGATCGCCTTGTTGCTTTACCCTTCCATCCTTTTACATAGGTAGCCTCTTCTACCTAGAACAGCCCCTTTCCCCTCTGGAAATACCTCTCATCCTTTAAAATGGAGGCATTCCTTATTTTGGGCAACCTCTCCTTTTGACTCTGGATTGATTTGGTACCTTTATACATAGCATATCTCCCCTTACTACATTGCAATGTAATGTCTGTTTGTATGTGTTTTGCCTCTCTTCATCCTGTGAGCTTGAGGACAAGGAGTGTAATCTGCATTTTTTTTTTCCCTATTGCTTTTACTTTTGTTTCTTTATAGCCTGAAACAATGAGTAATGTATAGTAGGTGTTCATTGTTTAAGTGAATGCAGAATGAAATTCCCTAACTGGGTATTTAAATTTCTCTTACGCTTTTCAACAAATAGAAGCGAAAATTATGTAGTAAAGTGCGAGTGAGTCCAGAGCTTGCTTTATTTGGATACCATAAAATATTGGTGATTTGGTAGAGGGAAGTAGGTAACGAAAACTGAGCTAAGGAAAAGTAATTGATTGAGGCTTCTTTTTGTTCTTTGTGCAGAGTTTGCCTCTCAATCCCAAACCTTTCCTGAATGGATTAACAGGAAAGCCAGTAATGGTGAAACTTAAGTGGGGAATGGAGTACAAAGGCTACCTGGTATCTGTAGATGGCTATATGAACATGCAGGTAAGCTAAAGCTTTAAGAATCATTAAATTGTACTTATTTTGCTTTACCTTAACTCCTCAAAGGTTTATTGTGATTTATAAGAATGCAATCAACCAAACCGACAGACATAAAACAAAATTCAGAAATAAAGTCAAGTTCAGGGAGGATGTTATATCTATGATAAACTGTGTATGAAACCTGTAAAACCAAAATTCAGCCACAGAATTGACTTCTAGTGGTTAAAATAAAAAGAACTAAAATATTGGGAGTCATGGTGGCATAAGGGAAACACAAATGAGGTTTTTGTTTTGCTTTTTTGCAGAAAAGGCAAAACACTCCCAACATTTAGCTCTGAAATTTTTTTTATTTATTTTTTTTAATGAAAGAAATTTTTCAAGTGAATTTCTTGAGTCTTTTAATGAATGATAAAGACATAATATCAAAGTAATTCAGTAAAAGGATTTCTCGAAGAAGTGGACAGGCCAAACCAAAGGAACTGTGACTGAATGTCTGTTAAGCAAGCTTCTATAAATGTTTAGGATGGGTGTTGTTGTTTTTGTTTTTAAGGATTTATTTATTTTGGGGGGGCAGTGGGGACCAGGTAGAGGGAAGAGAGAATCTCAAGTGGACTCCCTGCTGAGCTTTGAGCCCAACATGCAGCTCCATCTCATGACCCTGAGGTTGTGACCTGAGCTGAAATCAAGAGTCAGATGCTTAACTGACTGAGCCACCCAGCACCCCTTGTTTTGTTTTTGTAATTGTGGTAAAATATATCTAACATAAAATTTACCACTTTGACCCATTTTCTTTCTTTTTTTTTTTTTTTAAAGATTTTATTTATTTATTTGACAGATCACAAGTAGGCAGAGAGGCAGGCAGAGAGAGAGGAGGAAGCAGGCTCCCCACTAAGCAGAGAGCCCGATGTGGGGCTCGATCCCAGGACCCTGAGATCATGACCTGAGCCGAAGGCAGAGGCTTTAACCCACTGAGCCACCCAGGCGCCCCGCTTTGACCAATTTTCAAGTGTAGAACTCAGTGGCATTAAGCGCATTCACATTATTGTGCATCTGAGCTAAGGAAAAGTAATTGTGATAGATGCACAATACCATTACCAATTTCTGAAACTCTTATATTGTCCCTAACTGAAACTGTACCCATTAAAAAGTAACTCCTCTTTTGCCTGTTCCCTGGTAAATGTTATTCTTTTTCTGTTCTGTTCTAGCTCATATAAGTGGAATCTTACAGTATTTGTCCTTTTGTGTCTGACTTACTTCATTTAGCGTAATATTTTTAAGGTTCATCCATGTTGTAGCATGTATCAGAATTTCATTCCTTTTAATGACTGAAATAATATACCATTTATGTATATACCACATTTTAATCCATTCGTCTGTTGATAGACATTTGAATTGTTTTCCACCTTCTGGCTGTTGTGAATAATGCAATGAACATGGGTGTACAAATCCCTATTAGAGATTCTGCTTTCACTTCTTTTGGATATATATCCAGAAGTGGAATTGCTAGATTATACATTAATTAAGTTTTTGAGGGACTGCCATACTGTTTTCTTTCTTTCTTTCTTTCTTTTTTTATTTGAGAGAGAATGAGAGAGAGCCCATGAGAAGGGGAAGGGTTAGTGGGAGAAGCTGGCTCCCTGCTGAGCATGGAGCCGGCAGGATCGAGTCCGGTCCCATGACTCCAGGATCATGACCTGAGCCTAAGGCAGTAGCTCAACCAACTGAGCCACCCAGGCGCCCTGCGAGACTTTTTTTTCTAGCAGTTGTATCATTTTACATTGCACCAGCAAAGCATACAGGTTCCAGTTTCTTCACATCCTCACCGATGCCTGTTATTTTCAGTTTCTTTGATAATAGGCATCCTCATGAGTATAAAATATCTCATGGTTTTTATTTGCATTAATTCAATGATTAGTGATACTGTGATTTTTAAGTGCTTATTGGCCATTTATTTATATATATGTGTGTGTGTGTGTGTGTATATATATATATATGTTTTTGTTTTTGTTTTGAGAAATGCCTGTTCATGTGCTTTGCTCATTTAAAAACTGGGGTGTTTTGGGGTGCCTGGGTGGCTCTGTGGGTTAAGCCTCTGCCTTCGGCTCAGGTCATGATCTCAGGGTTCTGGGATTGAGCCCTGCATCAGGCTCTCTGGTCAGCAGGGAGCCTGCTTCCCCCCTTCTCTCTCTGCCTACTTGTTATCTCTGTCCAATAAATAAATAAAATCTTAAAGAAAAACAAAACTGGGGTGTTTTTCTTAATTGTAGTAGTTTCCAGCCAGGTTTTCGATGAAGGAATTTGAAGTTTTCCTGAAGCATAGGTATTTATGTGACTGATTGATGGCAGATGGATTTTAAAGGTTACTTAGATGGGTAGTCAGTCCAAGCATGACTCCCAAGTATTTCATAGTGGAGTGCTTGTAGGAAAAGTACTAATAGAGGCACTTGTAGGCAGAAAGCTGAGATTTTCCTTAATTTAAGAGGTTACTATTTGAACAGATGATGCTTAGGTCCCCAAAGTTCTTACAGAGCATGGTTTTGGCCTGGAAGATTCCTCAAGCAGGAATCATATACGAAGGCCATAGAAAGATCTGAAGAGTGTACTATTCTGCTCAGTTCCAGACTTAGTGGTGGTGATTATACAACTTTATGAATATATTAAAAACCACTGACTTGTACACTGTAAAAATGAATTTTATGCTATGGGAATTATATCTCAATAAAAGAAAAAAAGAATAGCCACTGAATATTTGATTTTAGAAGTAATGTAGTTCTGTTGAGCTGCTAGAGTTATGAAATGTATCTGAGTAGCCACATTAATGATGTTTTTAATTTGTTTATTCAGCAAACATTAAAGAGCTCATGTGCTTGGCTCTGTGTCTATAGCAATGAACAAAACTAAGTCACTACTTTGGAGGAGTTTGTGTTGTAGTGGTGGCAGATGGCAGTGTAATGTGATATCAGGTAATGATAGACACTATTGAGAAAAAGAAAGCAAAAACAGGGGTAGTGACAAGAGTGTGCAGTGTTAGATAGGATGGCCAGGGAAATGTTCTCTGAGGGAATGAATTTAAGCAGAGAAAGGATTGAGCGTGCAACTGAAGAGAGTATCAAAGGAAGAGCCTCTCCGTTTAAGGGAGCAGTAAGTACATAGGCCTTGGGGCAGGAACTTGCTTGGTGTATTCAAGGCATGGCAAAAAGGCCAAAGCAGAGGTGCCTGGGTGGCTCAGTTGGTTAAGTGTCTGCCTTAGGCTCAGGTTAAGGCGGCGATCCCAGAACCCTGGAATTGAGCCCTGCGCCAGAGCAGGGAGTCTGCTTCTCCCTCTCCTCCCCACTTGTGCTGTCTGTCGCTTTCTCTGTCTCTCTTAAATAGATAAATAAAATTAAAAAAAAAAAGGCTGAAGCAAAATGACTTAGAGGAAAAATGATAAAAAGGCTGGAAAGATAGACATAGCCTTTTAAGTGATTGTGGTTTTTAAAAGTAACAAAGTTTATTACTTATATATGGAAGGAAACCTAAACATTTTGTTGTAAAATTAGTTTCCTGAAATAAATATAAAGGTAACTCTGAATTGTTTAACTTTCTCTTAACTTATTTTGATCTATTAGCACATAATTTAAAAAAATTACTATTCAGTTCTTTGGTTTGGGTCTTAACTGATACAAGAGTATTTGATATTTTAGCCGTAGATTTTGTGCTCTGAATTTTGTAACTTTTTGCAACTGAATTTTTGGAAAGCTTTAAAATCATAACTTATTCACAAATTGGAGACTGTCTTCTTTAATATACTGTTTTAATGTCTAATAGAAATGTTACATAACTGAGAGATTTAAAAAATTATGTTGAAACAAGCTTTATTATATATTCTACATCCATCAGTGTTGTCTTTACAGAATGTTTATATAAAACCCAAAGGTACTGCAGTAGTAGAAGCTAATCTATCAATTATAGATAATTATTGGTATAGAAAGGTCTCAGTTAATAATAAGTTCTTTCACCAGTATTACCTAATAATTTTTTAGGTAGGGCTATACTATTTTCCTCCTGTGTTATACTAATATATTTTCTTTTGATTTAAAGCTTGCAAACACAGAAGAATACATAGATGGAGCATTGTCTGGACATTTGGGTGAAGTTTTAATAAGGTAACGAAACAGCAGTAGTATATATAAGGAGTGACTAGAGAGCATTAGAAATACCTGTTTAAATAGACTAGTGCCTCAATTTCAGAATTACTTTGTTTAAATCACTAGTAATTTAACATATTCTACAGTTAGACTTAAAGAATTTTGAAATCCTTAAATTTGTCCAAGAAAATGGAAATTTTTTGGAGTTACTCATCCGTAAGATTTTTCTAGTGATGATATTAAACTTTCTAGCTCTTAGCTGTAACCTTTTTCGGTGGTTTTAGTTGCAAGAGCTTGGTTTTGAATTTTACTCGGCTCTGCCTGGAGTTAGAGATTTTTATTTTATTCGTTTTCTTGAACTAGAGTCACATTTTCAAATTTGATTCATTCCTTTTGGAAGATCATAAAGATACTATTTTGTAACATCCACTGGGTGAATAAGTGCCAAGTGCTTTTTAACAAATCAATGGTAAAAACATTTTTAAAAAAGAAAGAAATGATACACTGTAAATTTAGCATTCAGTATTTTTGTAACCAAAAATATCTAGCAATAGTAATTCATATCTTAATGTGGTTTCCAGTTGGAACAACAAAATGGATTGTTTTTCTGTTTACAGGTGTAATAATGTCCTTTATATCAGGGGTGTTGAAGAAGAAGAAGAAGATGGGGAAATGAGAGAATAGCATCTTTTGTGGGGAACTTTTTTTATATATATTTCTAGACAATAAACTTTTTTTTTTCAACTTGACTCATGAACTATTCATATTCAGATATTTAAACGTAGAGCTCAAATGTTGAAACAATTGAAAGATTATTCAGAATTAATACTTTAAGAGCCACTCAGCTTCATTCAAATTGGTTTTCTTTTGTAAGCTCAGTACTCTCTCTTTTTTTTCTACAGGGAAAATTTTTATGCTTCATAAACATTTATGAAGGTGAATTTCAGTTCTTTTCTTGTAATTATATATTAACTGAGACCTTTTAAAAACAACTCTTTTAAAGTTATTTTTGAACAGCTTTTGACATGTATAAAGTTAAATATTTTCTTAGAATTAATATATACTGTTTTATTTTACATAGTCAACAAATTACATGTTAATTCTGTCAGTATAATCTAAGTAATGTACATGTTATAGCTAAAATTGAAACATCACCTGAAAGTTAAAATGATTGTGGATATAGAGCACAGTAGAAACTGTGAATTGATATTTAGGCTAAAAGCATATGGTTTGTTCACTTGCAAGAATTAAGTGCTCTGAACAGAACTCCTTAATGTGAATTAAAAACCAGTCTCACAGTTAAATTCTGAGTATATACTAGTGGTTTTCATTTATGTTTTAGACTCCTCAAAACCATTTAGAATCATACATTGTTAAAATGTATTCTCCACAGTGATAAAATGTATACTATGAACTGTGGACTGGTTAAAAACAAATGAGACCATTTAAAGTCCCCAGTTGTCCGAGAATGCCATAGTTGCACTTTAGCGGTCATTCACCACATAGTTACACCTGTAAGGTAAACTTTGGATGTGTATCCAACTGGGACAACTCAAGGATAAAAATGTTCAGCTGTATGGAATTTTACTTAGTATATGATAATAAAAGCCTTCAACAAAGGAAAATAACTCCCATTCCCAATCCTATAACCACTAAGTATGGTCATCCTCAGATTGGTTAGGCCAGCATATGGGGCAGAATATTGCCATTAATGGAAACCAAAATCTACAAAATATGCCTAAAATATTCTGGTAATAAATGTCTTACTGCTTCTATTCAAGTGAAAAAATATTCATCCTCTAGTGATTTTGTTCTTGTATCCTTGACTAAAAGTAGTTCATGTTTGTTAGCAGATGGAGGTTTTGAGCGATAGACAAGTCGTCTTCCCAGCTGAAACAAAAGAAAAATACTTAATATTTTTTAGCATAACTATTTTCTGTTGAACCATCAGTAAAATAGTAACATTAACATGATTTTTCCAAGGAATAACATGACTCAAAATAGTAAATAATCACAGTTACATAGGGATTGATGATCTAATGGGTGTCCAGCATGCTAGGTGGGGTTAAGTAACAGATAAAGGACCACAGCATGCAGGAGACAGAGCAGTTAGGTTATATGGGAAAGTCAGGAGATTTAGTTAGTATCAAAAAGCCCATGTTTCAGATGTGGTCGACCTAGAAAAGCACCACGTTTGAGGCCAACATTTCATTTCTCAGTGCCATAGCAAAATTTCTCCTCCATTGGTTAGGATAGATCATTTTCCTCTGCTGAACACCAGTTGACTGGCATTTAAAAATTCTGTTAGACAAAAACTTGAGAAAACCATGTATATCTTCAACACTAGTGATCCTGTTGGCCCTTAGATGTGTTCCCATCAGGAGAGGCTTAGGGAAAGCCCTTGATTTGTACCTATTCATTCTCTGGGGCATGTGCTCAAGTTTATTATACTAATTATTTTTCTTTTTTAGTCTCACCCCCCTCCTTTATGTATTTATTTGGTTTTGCTTCTATATCTGAATTTGTGTAAAAGAAATGGATGAGAAAGTGAGATTTTTTTTTAAAAAAAGATTTTATTTATTTGAGAGACAGAGAGAATGCACACAAACAGGGGGGAGGGCAGAGGGAGAGGCAAGCTCCCTACTGAGCAGGGAGCCCAGTGTGGGACTCCGCCGGACCCTGAGATCATGACCAGAGTTGAAGGCAGATGCTTAATGACTGAGCCACCCAGGCATCCCTGAAAATGAGATTTGATGGAATATCTCCACTGTGTCTCAAAAGGGTCAATCTCACTATGTGAGACTGTACCCTGCATTGCAGAATTTGACATTCCTGGCCTTTGAGAACTAACAGTAGCAGTCCTCCCCATCATTTTATTAACAGAAATGTTCTTTGGGACTGGAATCCCCGAATTTCTTTCTTTCTTTTTTTTTTTTTTTTTTTAAAGATTTTATTTATTCATTTGACAGAGAGAGATTACAAGTAGGCAGAGAGGCAGGCACAGAGAGAGAGAGGATGAAGCAGGCTCCCTGCAGAGCAGAGAGCCCGATGCGGGACTCGATCCCAGGACCCTGAGATCATGACCTGAGCCGAAGGCAACAGCTTAACCCACTGAGCCACCCAGGCGCCCCCCCGAATTTCTTTCTTAATGTCAGATTTTGTTGCTTTCTCTCAATGATCTTTTGGTAATCTTTGTTATTAATACTGTCTGAGAGCTTTTGATAAAGTGCCCTGACTGATAAGAACTTTTGTTAGAGGTCTTTGTACATTGTCAGCTGATCAAATGGGCATCATTTTATTCATTTTTCTTCCCATTTTAGTTTTCACTCTCATTTTTAGTCTGCTAATTCAATAAGCATTTATTGAATCACCTCTGTGTACCAGGCACTGGGGACACAAAGGTCATAAGAACTCACTCATGGTCTAGAAGGAAAGCTGGATCTATTAAAAATACATTTCAATTTGGTGAACTTAGTGAATAGTAGTATGTTTACATGGAAGGGTGATGAATGGTTAATTTGCCTTTGGGAGAAAGAGGACAAGTCAGGTCTTCATAGGAAGAGCTGAACTAGAGAAGCCAGACCCTTTTTAAATTGACATGCTTATTTAAGTGAAATTAAGATAATCAACACCTTTGGACATGTATATTAACAGTTACTGTATTTCAGAAACTTCTTCAAATACTTACCTCAAAAGTTGGTTATGAGGCACACAATAAGCATTCACCATAGTTTAGCTATTACTGTGGTAAGAATCAATGTCCGTAGTAGCTTTGTAGATAACCATAAAATCAGCTTCCCCAAGTCTATTTCAGACCCTAACCCAGAGGAGAGTGGCATATGGAAACACAAGGCCCTCCATACCCAGTGGGAAGTCATGGACCCCATGTACTCAGTGACTGCCTAATCCCATGCTTCTTATTGGTTAGGTAATCTTGCAATATGAAGAACTTTGACTTCTGGTGCTGAACCTGCTGCTAAATCTAAAGCGACTCTGGGTAAATCATTTTAACATCAACTATTAATCTCATTATTTTTCACAAAGTGAGGATTAGCAGACCCTCCCAATTATATGCAGTTCTCTGGATTTGCTGTCTCCATTGTTGATTGAAAGTAGCAGGGCTCATGGCTATTACATGTAAGAAGGAGAAGATATACGTAAATACATAGAATATTTCCAGAAGGATGCAGATGAAACTTTAAGATGTTGCATCCAGGGAGGGGAACTAAGGATGACTTATTTCCACTAAATATTATTGTATCTTTTGAACTTTGAGCCGTATGCTTGTTATTACCTATTCAAATAATTAAAGAAAAAATTATCTGGCTTCATGAACCAGGAGCTAAAGAACAGAGGAGAGGGGAAGAAAGTGAGACTAAAAAAAAGTGAGTCTAATGGAGAACCGTAGACCCAGAAATTTGAATTATCCTCAAAGTAACAAGGAATCCGGGAGAGACCAATCAAAGCTGAATAAATTATATGAATTAGGTATTTTGTTTTTACACCACAGAAGCACTCACATATTGATACAGCTGGACCTATTGGTAACAAAACACAAACCTTTTTCTTCGGTTGTGCTACTGCTCTTTCCAGAGCAGCTCTTAGCCTTTCCTCCTGGTGTTTTTGTTTTTCTTTCATTTTCTCTTCACGTAACCTGTCAAAAAAGGAAGACAGTCTTGTAACTATAAGTCACAGAAAGTTAAAAAAGACCTGTATTATTTTTGGGTAATAGACTACCTAGATATTATAAAATCTCCCTAAAAGCTCACATAATAATTCACCTTCACCCATACTATGACATTTGAATATTCCAGTGAAATCTCAGCAACAGATCCCATTTGTGTTAAAATGGGAGAAAACTGCTTGTCACCATTTTAAAGAATTAAAATCTACCCAGATCTTGGTCTAGAACAAGCACCTCAGCAAAGCCTTCTTGTCACCCCACTTACATTTTAGCACTTTACAGTTAATGTGTACAAGGCCTCTTGAATTAACACCCAGACCCCTCATTAGCCTTTTTAGTATAGTGTACAGAAAAGTGCACAAACCACAGTGTATACAGTTCAATGAGTTACCACAAAAGTACTTTTTCAGTTAATCTTTCTCAATGGTATCCTGAAGTTAAGACCAAGAAATGCTTTTTTACTTGTTCTCTTCAGGGTTGTTGTGAGGATAAAATTAAATGAAATGACCCATGTTAACTGTCCAGATGAATGCCTGGTGCAGAACAGACCCTCAATAAGTGATAGCTGTTTTATAGATTTACACAGTTAAAAGCATGACATTTACTGAACATTTTTTATGCAAAATTAGGTGTTATGTACTTGGGAAAAACAAAATTCTCTTTTTGATAAGGATAAACAATTGGAACTAGGTTCATACATCACAATGAAAATAAGTTGTAATTACAATTCAGTGATAATATATTTCTGACTGCAGAAAAGATGCAAGTGCTGTTAATGTAATTGGTCATAGGTCATCTTCCAGAAGGAGGCATTTTTTTGTAATTTAAAAAAATTTTTGCTTTATATTTAATAAAATCCCATCAGGATCACCTTAAAATATTCTGGACTTTGTTCTGATATGGGAAAAACAATATCCCCCATATACCAACCAGTAAGCAATAATAAAATATCTAACATTAATGCTTAATATTTGAATACTTAACTATGTGCCAAGCACAAACCCTATGAGATAAGTGCCATTATTACTGCCATTTTACAGATAAACTGAGACTTATGAAAGGTTATTTACCCTGCCGAAGGTCACAGAAGTTGTAAATGGCAGAACCTGCATTGAAGCCAAGCAGGTCAGCCATAATGCTGGTCTGCCTCTTAACTTTGTTTGTTATTATTGTTACGACAGGAACAATAGTCCACCTATAAGCATTCTCTATATGCTACATTATACTAGGGATCATGTATTTATAATCATTGCCTCAAAGGTAGTTATCCTTATTTAACTCGATATAGAAGTTTATAAATCAGTACATTCTCCTGGAAAGGCAGGTAGGCAAGGATGTGGGTATGTCGGGGTGAGGAGAGGGTGCTGTTCCAGGGTTGATAATTCTCATGAAGTTGTCTTGAGGAATGAATGAGTAAATGTGTAGATGCTGTGTGTAAGTGTTGCTAGTTATACACTAAAAAAACCCTCATTGCATGGCTCTTGACTTTCAAACAATTCTTTTATAAAGTCTTGCAGTGAAAGGCTCCTAATTCTACACTTTGGGCCCTCCACTACAAGTACAAGAGATACCTCTTCAAAAAATAATAAGTAGTGAATACTCATTCTGAAAATCCATTTTTTTCAAGCTAAAATGACCCTTTATCCATCTCAAACTAGATCAGTTGCCCCAGTGAACTCTTCTTCACAATGCTCATTATTGGTAATGACACATTATTTCATAAGAATATTTGACAAGTGTGTCTTCCACATTAAGTAATCGCTCTGAGAAGGGCATGTCTAGTTTTGGGTCTACTGCATCTTTATCGTGACCCTTGCCATGTAATAGGGGCTTGCTCAGTGTTGTGGAATCCCAGCAAAGATCGTTTCTCATCTCATTAAGTCGGTCACTACACTTCTATCATAAGACATTGACTGTACTTTTGCCGCCGTTCTTTCTGTTTTATCCTCTCAATTGCCTCCACATTTTCTTTGGGCATGGATTCAATGAGATCACTCAGTTCTACCAGGCGAGACTCTACTTTTACCAGCTTTTGAACTGGGTTGAGGCTGCCAACATCAGCATCTCCAATGCAGACTCTGTATACTTGATTAATTTTTTTACTAAGAGAGTCTATCAGTTTTTCCTGAGATTGAAAAGAAAAAGGGAACAGAAAACATAACATCTCATCATCTCATCACCATTTTCTTGTTCATTCAATAAATGTAAAATTCCATTTTACTATCTTAACAATGAAAAGGCTCTTATATGCTACTGCATACTTCCTTTTTAAAAGAAAAACTTTAATGGGGGTTCCTGGGTGGCTCAGTCAGTTAAGGGCCTGACTTTGGCCCAGGTCATGATCTCAGAGTCCTGAGATTGAGCCCACGTGCTGCAGGGCAGGCTCCCTGCTCAACAGGAAGTCTGCTTGTCTCTCTCCTCCCTCTGCCCCTTCCCCCGCTCATGTTCTCTCTCTCTCTCTAATAAATAATCTTTAAATAACTTCAATATAACATAGAACGCTGAGAAAATACAGCAGCAATATAATTTATAGTCAGAATTATACTGTAGTAACATCTTGGACTATTTTCTGTTAAAGATATTGCAGTCTAGGTATAAAAAGCAATTTTAGTATGACAGTATCTTTGCTTGAGAGTTTTTGTGTATCTGATTCTGTGAGCATTCAGGTAGAGGCAACGTATATATACATTTTAAATCCTTTTTGTTTTTTGCCAAGCTAGTGCATTTCCTTGCAACATTGGTGTTTTGTTTTGTTTTCTTTTGCACTTACTATTCATTGCTGAAACTACAGTCATCTGTATGAAAGCTGTTTGCATACTTGCCTTATTTCCCCTTCTAGACTGTAAGCACCCGGAGGGTAAGAGTTATTTCTTATGTTTACATTTATACCTAAAGCAGCACCTTGTTCATAACTATGCACTTAATAAATGTTTGCTGAATAAATGACTGAATACATTCTCAGAGGAAAAAAAAAAGTTACAAGCAAACAGATTGCCAGGCTGACCTACAAAGTCTTTCAAGGAGTTTAATTTTCACTCTTGCCATTGGAAAGCCGTTGCAGTATTCTGATCTAAGCAGACGCTTGGGCCAAACCTTGCTGATCCCTGTACCTGGCCACTGCACCGTCTTAACTGTTGGTAGATACGCTCGAGCTGGTAGGTAACGTGTTTCGGGACCAAAAAACTTTCAGCCTCTTTCTCCACCGTGAATTTGGCATTCGCAGTTAAGAGGATCTCAATAAACTGCTGGGCAAAGTAAATCGTTCTCCAGGTAGCCTCCTGCCCCAATTCCTGCTTCTGCTCAAGAAGATGAGAATCATCATGAAGCCAACGACAAATAACACTCAAGACAGATGTGGCTCCAGGAGCCATGAGAAACCCCTCTTGGAATCACACTCTCCTTACAGAGCCACCAACACTTAATTACAAGTCAAGACCTGTTACTAATAGTTTACTTCCAACAGCTTTTCTTTCCCACTTCCTGGTTTAACCACCTTTCTGATGGTACTGTTTACCGCTAAGCACCCCCTTTCTTCTTTGACACTTATGTGTTTCCCGTTTATATTTAAAACATGCTCCTTTTTATATATCTGATAAAAACTTTGTTTCCTGGAATTAAAATTCAAAACTTTAAAAAACGGTCCTTTTAGAAAACTTGGAGAAGCACAAAGTAATATTATTAAAAGAAAAAGGCAAAAGGCCTGTTTGCCATAAAACTCATTTTTGCTCTCCCTTTCTACGTAACATTTATTATATTTCCTATTTATATCAGTGTATTCCTTTTAGAAAACTTTAGAAATACAGAAACTATAAAAGGGAAAATAAAAGTAACCTACCCATCAAGGAGAAATATGTATTGGGTATGTAAAAACAATTTTGCTGCAGTGGGAGTCCTATTTTTAAAAATATTTTGAATCCTGGTTCTGAGAAAAAAGCAACTTTAATAAGAACGGTTAGTAGTTAATGAAAATTTCTGAAGGAGAGCTCTTGAACACTAAAGAGCTTAAACTTGAACTTAAAGAGTTTTAGGAGTAGATGAGCAGTAGCCTTTCAGGATGTCTTTTTTTTTTTTTTTTTTTTTTTAAAGTTCTCCTTGTGAAAAAGGAAAGGAAAAGACAAAGATGTTTTCTTAAGATAACAAGGTAAGAACAGCAGAAGAAATAGGATTAGGGAATGAGGTTAAGGAATAAATACTCATGTATGAGAAAGATTGAGGGCCTGGCCCAACAGAGCAAAGGGGCAAAAGAAAAAGGGAGCTCATAGTACAGGCATTCTGATGACAGAGGAATGAAAAGTGTCCAATCTCCGGAGCTGCCACTAGATGGCAGACGCAGCCCAGAGTCGCTCAAAGGAGGGCCTGCCCGGGAGGCTGCAAAAGATGGGAGGAGCTCTCCCGCTTGGAGAGGTAGAGTGGGCCAAAATTGTAGGAGACCGGAAACTGGGAGGAGTAAGGACGGGATGCCTTCCAACAGTGAATGGGAAGTGATCTGACCAGAGTGATGTTTAGGAGTGGTTATATCAAATTTGGATAGGAGCAGGAGCTGTCTCTGTCATTTTAAGTTTTTGTAGTTCAAGCCTGTGTGCTGACTGCAAATAACTCCCAATTGAACTAGATCAGCTCCCTGTTTGAAAGGAAGAAAGAAGAGATTAATACATCCTGCAGATTGTGCAGTAGCTTACATTCCATTTCATGTTCAATGAAAATATAACTGCTACACCAAATAACGTGGATGAATCTCACAAATACAATTTTGAGAAAGAGAAGCCAGACATACTACATGATTCCGTTTAAATAAAGTTCAAAACGTGAAAGCTAATTGATGGTAAGAGAAGTCAGGATTGTGGCCACAATCCCCTTTGAGGGATAGCAGAGACAGGAAAGGGGGCGTGAGGGAGGCTTCTGAGGTGTGTTATAATGATCTATTCCCTAATCCAGGGTGGAGGGGTGTTACATGAGTATATTCACTGTGAGGAAATTTCTTAAGAGATAATTTATAATTACCTTATAATTTGTGTGCTTTTCAATATTACATTGTATTTGAATTTTAAATTTTATTTTAAAATATTAAGGATGCCTGGGGTGGCTCTATTGGTTAAAGTGCCTGTCTTCATTAAGTGTCTCCAGGTCAAGATCCTGGAGTCCCGTGGTTCAGAGTCCTACATCCAGATCCTGGCTCAGCAGGAAGTCCGCTTCTCCCTCTGACCCTCCTCATCTCATGCTTCTCTCTCTCTCTCTCAGATAAATAAAATCTTAAAAAAAAAAAAGTAAAATATTTTATCAAAAATGTTTTTAGGGATTAAGTAGTTAGGAGTGTGGAAGTTTAGAAATAATAAAATACTGATTTTATCATTACAAATCCAAAGTAACTGATGATTTATGAATATCAAAATTAGATAAAACTGTTTACTCATAAAGGATTATGTTTTGCCCATCTGAAAGAATGGGAGTGATTCTAAGAATATTTTTCCCCTGTCAACTTTCCTGCTCTGTCCCCCCTTTTCCACACTAGCATTTCACATCTCTAGGACACACTATGAATTATTAGGCCTATTTCCCCAGACTGCAATACTTGAATACCAAAATTATACTTGTGACCCAAATTTATCTTTTAAAAAGTGATTTTTCAGATCAATTCTACCTATTGTGTTTAGGGATCCAGTTGCCTTGACGTTTAAGAGTATTGAAAATGTTACTGTTTTATATAGCTCTCCTAAACTTGGATGAAGGGGGTTTGGTTGGGGGAGAGTGAAACATCGCTGATATTTATCTGACATTTTTTTGTGTCAGTCAGCTTCAGAATTATTTAAAACAACTGAAGGGTGGAAGCACCCCAAACATTCATCAGCAGAGAAATGGATAAACAGAATGTGGAATGTAAATACAGTAGAATATTATTCAGCCCTAAAAGCAATTAAATTCTGACGCATGCTACAGCATGGAAGAACCTTGAAAACATGATGCTAAGTGAAAGAAGCCAGGCACAAAAGGACAACTATTGTATGATTCCATTTATGTGAAATATCTAAAAATAGGCAAATTTATAGAGACAGAAATTAGGATAAAAATTACCAGAGGCCAGGAAGATTGTTTAATGGATACAGAGTTTCTATTTGGGATAATGAAAAATTCCGTAAATAGATGGTGGTGATGGTTACCCAACACTGCAGATATACCTAATGTCCCTTAACTGTACACTTAGAATGGTTAAATGGTAAATTCTGTTACATATATTTTACCACAAACAAGGTTTAGAAAAAGCCAACACTGAAGAACTGAAACGTGGCTGTCGTCACACTTTGTACTCTAGCAGTGCATGACCCAGTGCGTTTCCCTCCTAACTCAGGATACTTACTCTACCACCCTAGGAAATGTGTGTGTGGGAACGAATCATAAACCCGAGTTTATGTAAAACGAGTCATGTAACCTTACCCATCCTATGGTTAGGGAGGACAGTCTTCTGAGTGAATTCCCCCAAATCTACCTCTGTTTGAAAATCAAGTTCATAACCATAAATGTTTTATTAGCCTCACAGATGAGATTTGAATTTTTATTTCATTTGAGATTTTTTTCATAGTTTATCATTTTATTCTGTTTTTGTTTCTCAGATTTTTTAAAAAATCACTTTTATTTATTTATTTATTTATTTATTTTCAGCATAACAGTATTCATTGTTTTTGCACCACACCCAGTGCTCCATGCAATCCGTGCCCTCTCTTAATACCCACCACCTGGTTCATTTGAGATTTTTTACAAGGAAATCAATGCTAGTGGGAGTTTGTTGTGGGTCTAGAAACTAATCATTCATTCAACAAACATTTATTGAGCACCTACTTTATAGGGACACTTAACATATCTAACTAGGAAGGCTCATACAGTCCCTGCCCTGAAGGGATTTGCACCCAGCTGGGAGAGATGTGCAGGTAAATAGTACATAAATGTGTGTCACAGGGGCTCCAATAATGGATCTACATATGCAAGAGAAGCCAAAATCTGTTAGAGACTCAGTGCTGGGCAGATACGCCATTCAGTTTTGATTCAGTGCTTCCCCTGTTAATTATTTGCTCTTCAAATTACTATCAAAATGGTCATAAGCAATGACCTACTTCATGTATATACACTCTGACTAAAAGAAATGTATCTATGGGGGGGAAAGGTCAGTATCAGATCTTGTAGTAATTAGAGCAACATTTTAGGAGTCCCATTGCCAATTTGAATGCTTTCTACTCTGTAAATTGATTATTGCATACTGATACGATAATCCCAAACTGGTTTTCTGCCTCTGTCATCATCCTAGGATTTGTGGTGTGCTTTAACTCCCCACTCCAATGCTTAGTGGACAGGGAATGCATATTATTATTAATATGAACCAAAATAAAATTACCATAGGCAAAGAAGGATTACCTGAGTGTCTGACTGAAATTCTCCAAAACTAAATAGCCTGGACCTTAATTCCAGTTCTGCTGCTTTTTCCTCTTCTCTCTCACAGCTAGCCTTAAGCATTTCCTTGTGCTTCAGAAGAAACTCTATGTTGCTATTTCTATGGCAAAAGAAGAAAGAGACCCTTGTCTGTAATTTCTGGTTTAGAAATAAATCATCAGTCAGGACTTTCAACACTTTCCATATCGTATCAACATCCTATGTCTAGCAAGCCAAACACAAGTTCGTAGTTTAAGACTTCGTCAAATTACATGCAACTTTTCAGGTAAAATGAGAATAGTAAATGCGTAAATGCTGCTTTTAACTTCCACCAGGAAGCATTTTCTTCCTGTGGTTCCTCTGAAACCTTCCAAATAACAGCAGAGATGATGTGTCAGGAAGCCAAGTTGTGATGTGATCTAGAGATAGATTCTGTTCTGACATAGATCCCCTTTTCCTGCCCAACCTACCCACATCGTCCCCAAAACACATATATGTCAGGGTGAGAGCACCATATGTGGTAAGAATTGGGAGAGAGGAGACAAGGGTGAAAAGGATACACTAGTGGTAATGGGGTGGCTATACAATCATGATTTGTAGGGTCTTAACTTTTGAGTAAGTTAATTTGTTCCAAAGTTCAGCGTAGTTTCACCTACTGTTTGAAAAGACTGCCGTCTTTTGCCCCAGAAAACTTCCTAAAGAGGCTTTACACATTTTTATAATGGGTAGATAAACACATTGAGTCTCTGCAATTCGAAGCTATTTGCCAGTAGCTTCCAATATTCCTTCCAATTATATAAAATTTTACGGAAGTGGTTTTGTGAGTCATCAAATCCAGCCTCCTTCCCCTGACAGAAATCCCTTTTTTGAGAGGCCAGCTCTATCTACATATGTACATTATAAATGCTATAATATTTGAGGCACATAACTTTGTTGAGAGTCATACCAGGGAAAAATGCATGGATTAGGATTATCATCCAAAGCCTGATTTGATTTGTTGGATGGTAGAGTGAAAACTGCCCCAAACAAAACCCAATGAGTTGTGGGATCACTGTGCTGTGTGCCTGAAACTAATGTAACACGTGTGTCAACTCTATTTCAATAAGAAAAAAATTAAGACAGTACCTTTTAATTCTTTATAATCTTTCAAACTACCTTTTATTTTTGCTAGTTCGGAAGATATTTTGACAAGTGAAAGGAAGTAGAGACTAAAATGAAAGTCTATTCTGTGTAAATACAACTTCTACATTTTATACCCTACAATATAAGTTACTATTAATAAAAATCCCACCCTAAATCCAGAGAGACCCTGAGGAAGGTTCACGTAGGAATAAGAAGGAATCTGTCTCAGGTTAGAGTCTGCTTAATGGAATAAATCTACTTGTTCTTAATAACTTACATTTTATCCTGTATAAGTTTTTCTCTTTTATTTACATCTTCAAGATTTTCATCTACATCTTGGGAATATTGTACCAAAGTTAGATTCTGCTCTTCCAGCTCTGTGAGGACTTGAAGTAACTCTTCTGGTTCTTTGAAGTAAAGCTCTGGCTCCTAATCAGTCGGTAATGAATATAATTCACTTAAAAATATGCTACTTATACTTATCTAGAAAAGAACAGTGAGGAAAAGGAATGCCATTCTGATTATGAGGGAGGTAGGCAGAGAATGGCAAAAGAGCCTATCTCCATGACAGCTGGACTTCAGGAAGAGGACATTTAGGGTGCTGGGGGAGATGCAAGGTAATATAGAAGGAAAAAAGGAAGATAAGGAAAACAGAAGAAGGGATGGAGAAGAGCAGGCCAAGGTAGGAAGAAGGGGAAAATGGGTCAAGGGAAAGGCAGGAAAGGGAATAGAAGAAAGAAAAAGGAGGCTAAGTGAAGGTCATTTTCTCCCTCCATTTTATTTTATATTTCCCCAAAACTTAATAAATATGTATTACTTTGAGTTTAATTTTTAAAAAGATGGCATGAGTATTTCACACCATGTTCATCATATTTAATATAGCAAAGAGGTGGAAGCAACCTAAAGGTCCATTGGTGGATGAATGGATAAAGAAAACATAGCATTGCCATACAATGGGATATCATTCAGCCTTAAAAAACAAGGAAATCCTGGCACACGCTACCACATGGGTGAATCTGGAGGACATTAGGTTTTGTGAAAAAAGCCAAGTTACAGAGAGACAAAACTGCATGATTCCACTTTTATGAGGTATCTAAAGTAATCAAACCTTAGAAAGTAGAACCATGGTTGCCTGGGCTGAAGGGAGGGAGAATAGAGAGGTTCAGTGGGTTCAGGTCTCTGTTTTGCAAGATGAAAAAGTTCTAGAGATCTGTTGCACAAAAATGTGCATATAGTTAACGCTACACTGTACATTTAAATATAAAAATGGTTAGGACGATAAATTCTGTTACTTTTTTTTTAACCGCGATTTTGAAAAAAGATCACTAGTATAAGATGTGTTATATGTAATAAGGGATGGCGTTTTGAAGTGTTTTTTCTGTTTGTTTCTTGGGAGTTTCTGTGGTTATATTCAGGATGAGGTTAGCTCCAAGTCAGTCTTGTCAAATAAAGGGCTGTTTTGTGGAGAGTAGATTTGTCTTACAGTACAGCTACACAGCCTATCTCAAGTGCCATTAAAATGATAAGCAGTCAGAAAGTGGCTATTTTCTGCTCTGCTCTCTATATATCTCCTTAATTATTACTTCTTATAAACATTTTTCATTAGATGATGACAAAGATGAACTATAGATGCAACTGGGAAACGGCGTCAAAGTCGTCCCTTCTAAAAAATTGTGGAATATTTCGAAAAGGAAATTTTAATTTTTAAAAAATATTTTATTTCATTTTCTTTTATTAATTATTTTTATTAACATATAATGTATTATTTGCCCCAGGGGTTTGGGTCTGTGAATCATCAGGCTTAAACACTTCACAGCACTCACCATTTCACATACCCTCCCCAATGTCCATAACCCAACCACCCTCTCCATACCCCCCCTCCCCACAGCAGCCCTCAATTTGTTTTGTGAGATTAAGAGACTCATGGTTTTTCTCTTTCCTGATCCCATCTTGTTTCATTTTTTCCTTCCCTACCCCCTAGACCCCCCACTCTGCCTCTCAAATTCCTCATATCAGGGAGATCCTATAATAATTGTCTTTCTCTGATTGACTTATTTTGCTCAGCATAATACCCTCTAGTTCCATCCATGTCCTTACAAATGGCAAGATTTCATTTCTTTTGATGGCTGCATAGCATTCCATTGTGTGTGTGTGTGTGTGTGTGTATGTGTGTGTGTATCACATCTTCTTTATCCATTCATCTGTTGATGGACATCTAGGTTCTTTCCATAGATTGGCTATTGCAGACATTGCTGCTATAAACATTCCAGTGCCCATGCTCCTTCCGATCACTACATTTGTATCTTAGGTATCTTAGGGTAAATACCCAATAGTGCGATTACTGGGTCATAGGGTAACCCTATTTTCAACTTTTTGAGGAACCTTCATACTTTTTTCCAGAGTGGTTGCACCAGCTTAACATTCCCACCAACAGTGTAGGAGGGTTCCCCTTTCTCTGCATCCTCTCCAACATCTGTCATTTCCTGACTTGTTAGTTTTAGTCATTCTGACTGGTGTGAGATGGTATCTCATTGTGGTTTTAATTTGTATTTCCCTGATGCTGAGTGATGTTGGGCATTTTTTTATATGTTTGTTGGCCATCTGGATGTCTCCTTTGCAGAAATGTCTGTTCATGTCCTCTGCCCATTTCTTGATTGGATTATTTGTTCTTTGGGTGTTGAGTTTGATAAGTTCTTTATAGATTTTGGATAGTAGCCCTTTATCTGATATGTCGTTTGTGAATATCTTCTCCTATTCTGTCAGTTGTCTTTTGGTTTTGTGACTGTATCCTTGGTGTGCAAAAGCTTTTGATCTTGATGAAGTCGCAGTAGTTCATTTTTGCCCTTGCTTCCCTTAACCTTTGGCGATGATTCTAAGAAGAAGTTGCTGTGCTGAGGTCAAGGAGGTTGCTGCCTATGTTCTCCTCAAGGATTTTGATGGATTCCTGTCCCACATTGAAGTTTTTCATCCATTTTGAGTCTATTTTTGTGTGTGGTGTAAGGAAATGGTCTGGTTTCATTTTTCTGCATGTGGCTGTCCAATATTCCCAACACTGTTTGTTGAAGAGACTTTTTTCCATTAGACATTCTTTCCTGCTTTGTCAAAGATTAGTTGACCATAGAGTTGAGGGTCTATTTCTGGGCTCTCTATTCTGTTCCACTGATCTGTGTGTCTATTTTTGTGCCACTACCATACTGTCTTGATGATGACAGCTTTGTAATAGAGCTTTGAAGTCTGGATTGTGATGCCACCGACTTTGGCTATCTCTTTCAACACTCCTCTGGCTATTCGGAGTCTTTTCTGGTTCCATATAAATTTTAGGATTATTTGTCCCATTTCTTTGAAAAAAAAATTGTTGGTATTTTGACAGGGATTGCATTAAATGTATAGATTGCTTTAGGTAGCATAGACATTTTCACAATATTTGTTCTTCCAATCCATGAACATGGAAAGCTTTTCCATTTCTTTGTGTCTTCCTCAATTTCTTATGAGTATTTTATAGTTTTCTGAGTACAGATTCTTTGCCTCTTTTGTTAGGTTTATTCCTAAGTATCTTATGGTTTGGGGTGCAGTTGTAAGTGGGGGTGTCTCCTTAATATCTCTTTCTTCTGTCTTGCTGTTGGTGTATAGAAATGTAACTGATACCTGTGCATTGATTTTATATCCTGATACTTTACTGAATTCCTTTATGAGTTCTAGCAGTTTTGGAGTGGAGTCTTTTGGGTTTTCCACATAAAGTATCATATCATCTGCAAAGAGTGAGAGTTTGACTTCTTTGCTGATTCAGATGCCTGTAATTTCTTTTTGTTGTCTGATTGCTGAGGCTAGAACATCTAGTACTATGTTGAATATCAGTGGTGCTAGTGGACATCCCTGCCATGTTCCTGATCTTAGCAGAAAAGCTCTCAGTTTTTCCCCATCAAGAATGATATTCACTGTGGGTTTTTCATAGATGGCTTTGATGATATTGAGGAATGTACCCTCTATCCCTACACTTTTGAGAGTTTTGATCAAGAAAGGATGCTGTAATTTGTCAAATGCTTTTTCAGCATCTACTGAGAATATCATATGGTTCTTGTTTGTTCTTTTATTAATGTATTGTATCTCATTGATTGATTTGCAGATGTTGAACCAACCTTGCAGCCCAGGAATAAATCCCACTTGTTTGTGGTGAATAATCCTTTTAATGTACTGTTGGATCCTATTGGCTAGTATTTTGGTGAGAATTTTCGCATCCGTGTTCATCAAGGATATTGGTCTGTAATTCTCTTTTTGGGTGGGGTCTTTGTCTGGTTTGGGGATCAAGGTAATGCAGGCCTCATAAAATGAGTTTGGAAGTTTTCCTTCCATTTTTATTTTTTGGAACCGTTTCAAGAGAATAGATATTAATTCTTCTTTAACTGTTTGGTAGAATTCCCCTGGGAAGCTGTCTGTCCCTGGGCTTTTTTGGGGGGGAGGTTTTTGATGACTGCTTCAATCTCCTTACTGGTTATGGGTCTGTTCAGGTTTTCTATTTCTTCCTGATCCAGTGTTGGTAGTTTATATGTCTCTAGGAATGCATCCATTTCTTCTAGATTGTCAAATTTGCTGGCGTAAAGTTGCTCATAATATGTTCTTATAATTGCTTGTATTTCTTTGGTGTTGGTTGTGATCTCTCCTCTTTCGTTCATAATTTTATTTATTTGGGTCCTTTCTCTTTTCTTTTTGATAAGTCTGGCCAGGGGTTTATCAATCTTATTAATTCTTTCAAACAACCAGCTCCTAGTTTTGTTGATTTGTTATACTGTTGGGTTTGTTTGTTTGTTTCTATTTCATTGACTTCTTTTCTGATCTTTATTATTTTTCTTCTGCTGCTGGGTTTAGGCTTTCTTTGCTGTTCTTTCTCCAGCTCCTTTAGGTGTAGGGTTAGGTTGTGTACTTGAGACCTTTCTTGTTTCTTGCGAAAGGCTCGTATGGCTATATGCTTTCCTCTCAGGACCACCTTTGCTGTGTCCCACAGATTTTGAACAGTTCTGTTTTTATTATCATTTATTTCCATGAATTTTTTCAATTCTTCTTTAATTTCCTGGTTGACCCATTCATTCTTTAGTAGGATGCTCTTTAGCCTCCATGTATTTGAGTTCTTTCCAACTTTCCTCTTGTGATTGAGTTCTAGCTTCAGAGCATTGTCGTCTGAAAATATTCAGGGAATGATCCCAATCTTTTGGTACTGGTTGAGACCTGCTTTGTGACCCAGGATGTGATCTATTCTGGAGAATGTTCCGTGTGCACTAGAGAAGAATGTGTATTCTGTTGCTTTGGGATGGAATGTTCTGTTTTTATCTGTGATGTCCATCTGGTCCAGTGTGTCATTTAAGGCCTTTATTTCCTTTTTGATTTTTGCTTGGATGATCTGTCCATTTCAGTGAGCCGGGGGTGTTAAAGTCCCCTACTATTATTGTATTATTGTCAGTGTGTTTCTTTGATTTTGTAATTAATTGGTTTATATAGTTGGCTACTTGCATGTTAGGGGCATAGATACTTTAAATTGTTAGATCTTGTTGGACAGACCCTTTGAGTCTTGACCCTTGAGTCCTTCCTCATCTCTTATTATAGTCTTTGGCTTAAAATCTAATTTATCTGATGTAAGGATTGCCCGCCCAGTTTTTTTTTTTATGTCCATTAGCATGGTAAATAGTTTTACACACCCTCACTTTAATGGAGGTGTCTTTGGGTCTAAAATGAGTTTCTTGTAGACAGCATATGGATGGGTTTTGTTTTTTATCCATTCTGATACCCTCTGTCATTTGATTGGGACACTTAGCCCATTTACATTCAGGGCAACTATTGAAAGACATGAATGTAGTGCCATTGTATTGCCTGTAAGATGACTGTTACTGTATATTGTCTCTGTTCCTTTCTGGGCCACTTTTAGGCTCTCTCGTTGCTTAGAGCAACACTTTCAATATTTTCTGTAGGGCTGGTTTGGTGTTTGCAAATTCTTTTAGTTTTTGTTTGTTCTGGAGGCTTTTTATCTCTCATTCTATTTTCAATAATAGCCTAGCTGGATATAGTATTCTTGGCTGCATATTTTCCTCCTTTATTGCTCTGAATATATCATGCCAGTTCTTTCTGGCCTGCCAGGTCTCTGTAGATAAGTCTGCTGCCAATCTAATATTTCTACCATTGTATGTTACAGACTTCTTGTCCCGAGCTGCTTTCAGGATTTTCTCTTTGTTGCTAAGATGATGGGGTGTGGACCCATTTTTATTGATTTTGAGGGGGGTTCTCTGTCCCTCTTGGATTTTGATGCTTGTTCCCTTTGCCATATTAAGGAATTTCTCTATTATAATTTGTTCCAGTATACCTTCTGCCCTTCTCTCTCTCTTTCTTCTTCTTCTGGGACCCCAATTATTCTAATATTGTTTTGTCTTATGGTATCACTTATCTCTCGAATTCTCTCCTTTTGTTCCAATATTTGTTTGCCTCTTTTGCTCAGCTTTTTTATTCCCCATCATTTGGTCTTCTATATCACTAATTCTCTCTTTTGCCTCATTTATCCTAGCAATAAAAGCCTCCATTCTTGACTGTGCTTCATTAATACCTTTTTTATTTCAGCTTGGTTAGATTTTAGTTCTTTTATTTCTCCAGAAAGGCGTTTTATTTCTCCAGGCAGGGTTTCTCTTATATCTTCCATGCCTTTCTCAAGCCCAGCTAGCACCTTGAGAATCGTCATTCTGAACTCTAGATCTGACATATAATCAATGTCTATACTGATTAGGTCCATAGCCATCAGTACTGCCTCTTGTTCTTTTTTTTGGTGAGTTTTTCTGCCTTGTCATTTTATCCAGATAAGAATATATGTATGAGAGAATAAAATACTAACAGGGTGGCAAAGATTCCAGAAAAATGTACGCTAACCAAATCAGAAGAGACCCCAAACTGAGGGGAGAAGAAAGGAGGTAAAAAGAAAAAAAAAAAAAAAAAAGAAAAAAATATATATATATTAGACTGATGAATAGAACAGAGCTACCCACTTTAGGAGTTTTTAGGAGTATTTTGGTCTCTTAGAAGAAACTACCTCCCAAAATTTTAAAGAAAGAAAACCTTATATATATATATACAAAAATAAGAGTAAACATAATGAAGGGATGGAATATGACTGTAAAGATGAAAATTTTAAAAATATTCTAAAAAAAAAAAAGAATGATAAGGTAAGTTGGTTGGAAAAAAAAGAAGAAAAAAAAGTGGGGCGAGAATGTGCTCAGGCTGGAGACTAGAACAAAGCCTGTACTAGATTTAGGGTATATTTTGATCTATTAGAAGAAGTTATATCCCAAAATTTTTTAGAAAAAGAAAAACCCTATATGTATACAAAAAATAAGGTTAAATACAACAAAGGATAAAATATGACTATAATAATGAAGGTTTAAAAAGATTTTTTAGAAAAACTAGTTAAAAAATGTTAAAAGAGAAAGGAAAATTTTTTTAAAATAGAAAAAGAAAAAAATAAAAAAATTTAATTTTACTTTGCAAGACTAAAGGATCATAGGGAGAAAGCCTTGAATTTCATGCATTGCTTTCCCCTAGCTCTGGAGTTCTGCTGTTCTCCTTGATCAGTTAGCTTGTTCTTGGCTGGATGTTCTTGTTGATCTTCTGGGGGAGGAGCCTGTTGTAGTGATTCTCAAATGTCTTTGCCTGAGGCAGAATTGCACCACCCTTGCCAGGGGCTGGGCTAAGAAATCTGCTCGAGTTCTCTCTTGGGAGCTTTTGTTCCCTGAACGCTTTTCGTAGAGCTCTGGAGAACGGGAATGAAAATGGCGGCCTCCCAATCTCCAGCCCGAAGGAGCTGAGAGCTTGGGTCTCCACTCCTCAGTGCATCTTCAGAGAAAAGGGGTCAATCACTCCCATCTCCCTGGTCTCCAGCTCTGCTCTGGGTTCACCCAGCCTGTGATTGAGCGTTTCTGTCTCTGATGCACAGCCCCATTTGGAGTCTCCAACCCCAGCAGATTCCTGTCTCCAGAGGAGGAAGGTGAGTCTCCCCAGATCTGCCACTTGTGGGGTCCCTGCTCAAAGAACAGTGGTCCAACTGTGCCGCAGATCACAGTTTAAGGTAATTCCGAGCTGAGAGCTCACTCCTCTACTCTGTCTCTGTAGTCGGCTTCCCCCACTCCAATTCCTGGGAGCTCTGCCACACTCCAACACCCCCGATCTTTCAGTGACCCCACAGGTCCTGAGACTACACTGCCCTACGAGGGCTTACCGCCCCCCCTTACCCCTCCCCAACTTAGCCTCTGGAGTGATGTCCCTCAGTGGAGCAGACTTCTAAAAGTTCGGATTTTGTGATCTACTGCTCTGCTGCTTGCCAGGATTTGGCCCCGCCCCCCACTGTCTATCTTCCCATCGCCCAGGATTCACTTCTCCACACACCCGACCTTTCAGAAAGCGGCCAATTTTCTGTTCCTAGAATTGCTGCTTATCTTCTCTTAGATCTCCTGTTGAGTTTGTAGGTGTTTGGAATGGTTTGATAACATCTAGCTGAACTCCTGCGACCTGATGTCATTTCAGTCTGCTACTCCTCCACCATCTTAGATTTTATTTATTTATTTGACATAGAGAGACACAGCAAGAGAGAGAACACAAGCAGCGGGAGAGGGAGAAGCAGACTTCCCACTGAGCAGGGAGCTCGATATGGGGCTCAGTCCCAGGACCCTGGGATCATGACCTGAGCTGAAGGTAGACAATGACACAGCCACCCAGGATCCCCTAGGAAATTTTAATTTTAAAAGAAAAAAATGAGTTCTAGGGACCCCTGGGTGGCTCAGTTGGTTGGACGACTGCCTTCGGCTCTGGTCATGATCCCGGAGTCCCGAGATCAAGTTCCGCATCAGGCTCCCAGCTCCACGGGGAGTCTGCTTCTCTCTCTGACCTTCTCCTCACTCATGTTCTCTCTCACTGTCTCTCTCTCAAATAAATAAATAAAATCTTTAAAAAAAAAAAAGAAAAAGAAAAAAATGAGCTCTTATTCTCGTCACCAAACACAATATTTAAATTAAAAAAGATAATCTTGTTACCAGATCATAGTCCATATCATTCTCTAAAAATAATTCCGAGCTGTCTTCTGAACTGATGCTCTCAGCGTGGCTGTAAAAGAAAAAACGTCTGATTTCTGAGCCACTTTCAGTCAACAGATTTGCTTCATTTCTAAATTGTCTTTGGAACCTAACTATAACGTAGTCCTTTTCAATAGCCTTTTTAGCCTTTTAGGAAACCGCTGTTTGTAGGAATCAGTGGATCCCATACATATGCAAAAGAAAATCAGATTCCATCCAGACAAGGGTGACATATCTGAACAAGTGAGACCACAAGGAAGGGCCAAACCATATGGTACCAATTATTTGAGGTGCATTTATAAGAAATCTTTTTAAAGAAACACATGACAACCTACATTGCTGCATCTGTTTTGTTTCTTTTAATGCAGTCTTCTTGACAAACTAAACATGTGCTCTAGTGCTCAAAACAAAGCTTGTTCCCAGAGTAACACAGTATTTGTCTTTTGAAGAGTGGATTTTACTCTTAAAAATATCTTTTTAAAATATCTTCTGATCAGGCTGAGGAATATTGGTTGGGGGGACAGGAGATGAGGTACGCTCTTAAAGAATAATTATGTGGTTTGCATAGAGGCTTTGGAAAAATCCTTTAAGAAGGATAAATTGAAAATGATTGGAAAATTAAAGAGGCAGAGACTAGAGAGAGTAAGGTGGCTGTTGGTGTGATCTAGGTAATGAACACGTTCAAGTAGAAGGTAGTGATGAAGGAAAGAGTGAGTAAATGGGCTGGGGATGGGAGGAGAATCTAGAGATATATGAAAGAATGAAATCCTGGGAACCATGAGTAGAAAGAGCTACCGGAGCCAAAAAAGAAGGGACAGAGATGACTCCAACATTTGTAGTCTGTGAATCTGGAATAATGGAAGTCATCCTAATAAGATGGAAAACAGTTAAAGGATGAGCTAAGAAAAAAATTAATATTTGCTTTGTTTGTGTTGAGTTTGAGGGAACAAAATAGAGCTGCCCTTTAAGGCATGAAAAATAAAGTGTGGGAACATGAAGAAAGAGCCATAGAAGTGAATGAATATTTGGGAAACATCCTCTGAGAAAGCGTTTGATAACTACTGTCCACCTAGCTCTTCTCTTGATCCAATGGTATCATTTTCTCATCAGTCTTCTCCCACCTCTCTGAAATTCTTGTTACCTTTTTGGTTTCCTTTTCGACATAAATGTCTGTGGTTCCTCAGCCTTCTTCCCCTCTCATTTTATCCACTCTTTAGGCGTTATTCACCCTCTTTCATGGATTCTATCACTGCTAATATACTAATGGCTCCCACATATCTATCTCTTTCTCTTGAGCTCTAGACTTCAGTGTCCAACTTCCAACTGGACATCAGTGTCTGCTTGGCTGTCCTACAAGGAGCTAAAACTAAAACAATCAAAATCACACTCCTTTATCTTCCCTTCAGGCCTGCTTCCTTAACAGTGTTCCAAGTATTATTGAATGCCAACACCATACAACCAGTTGCCACACAGAGATTTGGAAGTTATGCTTGACAAATCTGTGTTATTTTTGACCATTCTCTTTTCCTCACACTTCCTCTGATATTTATTCGAGCCTTTCAAAGCCTATCAATGCCATTTCCCTGAGGTGTCTCACAGCCCTTCTTCTTTGTCCCCACTGTCACGCTGTGGCTGAGGTTGAGGTTGTTCATTATCTCTCCCTTGACTTGTGACACCAGGCTCCTAACTGGACCAATCTTACCTCTAGATTTGTCTCCCTCCATTTCATTCTCTAAAATACTCCCACTTCCAATTTTCTAAAATGTACATCTGATTGAGTCTCTGTTATACCCTTGCTTAAAACCCTCAGTGGCTCCCCAGGACCCTTGGGACAAAGCACCACTGCTTACCTGCTCATGATACAATAACTATTCACTCCTTGAGCCTCTCACTTTCACCCTGTGGCCCAGCCATTTTGAGGACGGGTGGGAGATGGGCACAATGTGAAGGGGAGTGGGAGATACAGGCTTCCAGGTATGGAATGAGTAAGTCACAAGAATAAAAGGCACAGCATAAGAAATATAGTCAATGATAGCATAATAGTGTTGCATGGTGATGGCTATACTTGTGATGAGCATAGCATTGTATCATGATGTTGTACACCCAAAACTAATGTAACATTGTATGTCCGCTATACTCAAATAAAAAAATAAAAAATAACAAAGATAAACTTTTTTAAAAGCAAAATAAGATATATACATCTAAAAGTAATTAATAAAAAAGAGATATACATCTATCAGAATAGCTAAAATTAAAAAAATAATGAAAACAGTAAATGCTGAGGAGAATGTAGAGAAACTGGATCCCTTGTTCATTACTAGTGGGGATGTAAAATGGTGTAGCCACTCTGAGAAAAAAATTGGCAGTTTCTTTAAAAACTAAGCATGTACCTACCATCCAACTCAGCAACTGCACTACAGGCATTTATTCCAGAGAAATGGAAATGATGTGCACACAACAAGTTGCACAAAGATATTTATAGCGATTTTATTCTTTATAGCCCCAAATTGGAAACAATCTGGATGTCATTCAGTGAGTGAATAGTTAATTTGTAGTGTGTCCATACTATATTATCTTTGACTCTGTAACAACCCCTACACTGTCAAAAATCTGCATATAACTTTTGACTCCCCCAAAACTTAACCACTAATAGCCAACTGCTGACCTGAATCCTTACCAATAACTTAAACAGTTAACATATTTTGTATGTTATATGTATTACATACTATATTCATACAACAAAGTAGGCTAAATAAAAGAAAATGTCAAGAAGATCATAAGGAAAATACATTTACAGTATTATACTATGTTTATCAAAAAAAAATCCACATATAAGGGAAAATGCATAGTTCAAACCCATATTGTGCAAGGGCTTAACTGTGATACTACTCAGCAATATAAAGGAGCCAACTCCTGATAGACCCAACAGCTTGGATGAACCTTCAGAGAATGAATGGTCCGTAAAACATCCATTCCCAAAAGATTACGTCTGTATGATTCCATTTACGTAACAGTTTTGAAATGGTAAAAATCAAAGCAATAGAGAACAGATTAGTGATTCCAGGACTTAAGGAGAGGAAGAGAGAGGGAAGTGGATATACTACAAAGGGGCAACATGAAGAATCCTTGTGATGATGTTCTGTATTTATTTGTACCTTGACTGTACCAATGCCAATATCCTGATTGTGATATTGTACTGCAGTTTTGCAAGATGTTACCATTGGGGGAAACTGGATAAAGGGTACATGTATTATTATTTCTTGAAACTGTATGTGAATCTACAACTATCTCAAAAAAAATTAATTAATAAAAGCAAAGTAAAACAGTGACTCTTAAGCGCCACAGAAGTGGAGTGACCTCAGGGTCCCTGGAATTTAGAGTACAATGTCCGTGTTGACTTTTGTCATGTGTGATTGTCATGGATACTGTGTTGCTGGCCCAGATCCTCCCCTGGGGGCCAGTGTACCTATCCTGGTCATCAATATATTTTCTAAAATAGCCAGGGTTGAGAACTAGCAATTTATGAAATAATGAGTATTAATGAGTCAACAATTGTGTAAGGGACAAAACAAACAAAAAAGTTTTGTGATCCAATTGCAGCAGTTTTGAATGATGTGGTAAAACTGCAAACGCAGGAGTCAGCCGAGTAGCTTATCTTAGCTCTCTGAGAGGGCCAGACCCAGGATGCAGAGGGCAGGTGGTTTCTGCAAACAGCAGTGACAGGCACTCGTCAAAGAATGCACGGGGGCCTGTGGGAACTCAGCCACCTCAGGAGCACCCGGAAATGGCAGCCACCACCTCCCGTATCTGTTAGGACGGGTATTTGTAGGTGGTCTCTATGTTGAAGAAAGGCTAAAAGGGATATTATCTGAAAAACATTTCCAAGAGAGTTAATGAAGTAAGTACTATACCTTGATACAGATGATTTCTTACTCTGTGGAATGGACTTCTTGTGTGGTTTTCCTATTCATAATGCCCAGCCAAAGTCCATGTCATTGGTGATGGTGGAGATGAAAAGAAATAACATAGAATTAGAAATGAGTCCAAGTTATTTGGTGCAAGATATTCATTTTTTCTGCATGGATATGCCCATTCTTTTTATTAGAATGATAATAATAGAATGCCTGAGCTAATAGATGCCTGAGCTTATTTATTCTAATGAAATTGGATTCCAAGCCTAAAAATAAAATCAAAGGTAGTGGTGGGGTGGGGGGGGCAGTGCGGGGTATGTACTATCAAAAACATGATAAAACTATCGATAGTCCCAAATCAGGGGCATAAATTGTGAAATATAAATCATGGTTCTTTTTTTTTTTTAAACCTAACCAGGTATATTTCATATATAATCACAGATTTTTAAGAATCAAGGCAAAAAATAAAAATGATGAACACTGGGACGCCTGGGTGGCTCAGTTGGTTAAGCAGCTGCCTTCGGCTCAGGTCATGATCCCAGCGTCCTGGGATCGAGTCCCACATCGGGCTCCTTGCTCAGCAGGGAGCCTGCTTCTCCCTCTGCCTCTGCCTGTCTCTCTGTCTGCCTGTGCTCGCTCTCTCTCCCTCTCTCTCTGACAAATAGATAAATAAAATCTTTAAAAAAAAAAATGATGAACACTTCAGTTGTTACATTTTGTGGAGGGGGTGTCTTGTGCTGGTTCTCTGCCCCTGACTTCTGTGCCTGTTGTGTCCATTCATCCACCTCTCTGGAGTCTTGTAATCATGTCAGAGAGAAAGAAATGGAACGCCTCGCTCCCAGGGATTCTGGGTGATGTGGTCACCACCGTTTGTTTGCCAGGTTAGCTCAGAGGTCCTGGATTTCCAATTTGAAATGGGCAACTTCCTGGTTTTGCTTTTGTGAATGAAGTCCCAAATCTCTGGTGTTACCTTGGCGATCTCTTTCCACATAATAGTCATCTGAAAATGATATCTTCCTGGGATCCTCCGTACTGCCATCTGTTTTCATTGTATTTAGTTCTAGAAATGAAAAAAGCAGTGGGGGGGGGAGAAAAAAGGGGAAAACATTTCTGAGAGGTTTGTCTCATGATACAAGGACAGAAGTATAGGATGGGGGCATTGTAACAAGCAAATGTATGATGCTGAAGGCAAAGGCAGAATGGCGGGGAATGGAGGGGAACTGACCTGCAGGGCACAAGGAGGTCCCTGTTTCCTGCCTCAGTCAACAGCCTGATAACTTCTATAATCCCTGCGTCAGCCATTCACTCCTCTAGACTGAGGGACTCATTGCTTTCTAAGTATCCTCTAGTTAAAGGACAAGTCTAGGAGCACTGAAGTTTAAGCTGCTAAATGCAATTACTTCCTGATTTTCCTTTCTATAGGTTTTCTCTCTTGTCAAACTGTGTTGAGTTTAACCAAGTGCCATCACTGTGCTCAATACTCTGTACACATGACTTAACTTAATAACAGCAAAGTGAGCTGTGACAGCCACCACTGCTGTGCTGGGAAGTCTTTAACCATCAGCTCTCTGGAAGAGTTCTCCCTGGTTTGTCGTTTACTCGCTTCTGTGGGGTAAATGCTCTTACCCAGGAGTCTCAGGATCAGCCCTCAGCTGAAGACTCCGGAGAGAACTCTCTGTGTATCTCTCTCCTTTCCAGGACTCTGCTCTGGGAACTCCAGCCTCCCTATATATATCCTTAGCTCCGCCTCTGCAATTCATGGGGACTGCTGGGCTCCTCCTTCCTCTGCTACATCCTGGAAATGCTCCCCAGGCACTATGCTGAGACCATCATTTGGCTTATCTCATTTGTCTCTCTTCTCTCAAGGATATCTCTGCTTCTCTCCTTGATGCCTGATGCCTGAAACCTTCATATATTTTTCACTTTTTTTTTTAAGCAGGAGGATAAGTCTGGTCCATGTCACCCCAGAGTTGCTTTGATTTGTATTCTGATCACTTATTCGATTCTTACCTATAATAGGTCTATTTTTGGTCCATTGAGCTGACTTCCTAATACAAGTACCATGGGGTGTTAATTTCTGAGACTCTGTGATAACATATTATATAATACTTTAAAAGATTAGTAACACCAGGGCACCTAGGTTGCTCAGTGTGTGAGCAACTGACTCGTGATTTCGGCTCCGGTCGTGGTCTCAGTCAGGGTCCTGAGATGGAGCCCCACGTTGGACTCCATGGTCAGTGAGGAGCCTACTTGGGATTCTCTCCCTCTGCCCCTCTCCCCACTAGCACACACTTGCTCTTTAGATAAATAAATAAATAAATAAATAAAATCTTAAAAAAAATATATCAGAGATAGTGGGAATTCTTGTTCAGGTTCTGCTTAAAACAGAAATTCTGACTGTTTAATAAATTACTCAAATAAATATTGAAACATCTGAGAATTAGGGATATTTACTTAATTGAAATTAAGAACATGTGACTCACTTGTTAGTACTGGAAGACTGACATTCATACTCTCTCTACTCTTTCTCCTCTGCGCCCTTTTCAGCGCTTGTTGGATTTGCCAGTGTTTTGGAGACAATTTCAGCAGAAAAAATCCATATTTCATGTACTCTCTAAGGAGGAATTCTGTTTTTGCTATTTCACTACTCAAAAGAAATGAAGATATCATTAGAAATATTCATGTGAAAGCATGTTCATTTAAAAAAAGAAAGGTTTCACCAAATTTGTTCCCTTGATTATGTATTTGAATAATAATTTATATAACAAAAATTGTAAGTAGGGTCATAAAAATATGGGCGTCAAGAATATAAGATGAGGGGCGCCTGGGTGGCTCAGTGGCTTAAACCTCTGCCTTCGGCTCAGGTCATGATCTCAGGGTCCTGGGATGGAGCCCTGCATCAGGCTCTCTGCTCGGCAGGGTGCCTGCTTCTTCCTCTTTCTCTCTCTGCCTGCCTCTCTGCCTACTTGTGATCTCTGTCAGGTAAATAAATAAAATCTTAAAAAAAAAAAAAAAAAGAAGAAGAAGAAGAAAAGATGAGAAAAGAACCCATAAGAGTGCCACTGAATAAAACATGCCCAGGATATACACACAAGGAATAGACTGATGCAAGTTTACTCTTATTTCTGAGGGAAAGCTCGTATTAAATTTCAGGCAGAGGAAGAAATTAGTAGGCAGCAGACGATGGGACTTATGTGAGAAGAAAAAAGAAACTAACACGAGCGAGCTCCTACTATGGAGTGGGCAATACGCAGGAGCGTGACGGATACCATCGCCTTCTCTGTACAGCGCTTCACAATCGGTACCATTCCCACCTTTTGGAAGAAGAAATGAACGACTTGCAGAGTCCTCTGTCTAGTAAAGGCAGAGCCGGCACTCAGATGCGGCTGCGGCCGACTCAGAGGCCCAAGCTCTCGCCTCCGCTACCCAGGGACTTGGACTGAACGCTCTCCCCGGCCTCACACTGCTTTCCCATAATCGTGCTACAAAGTGGACCTTGAAGGAATGTTTAAAATAGCCACGAGGGCCCTCATGAAAGGGAGCTGCACCCGTTTTCTTCCCCGCGTCCTCAGTCATGCCCTCTTTAACACCCTCAACAGTGTCACCTCCCCCAGCAGCGTCAGCTCCACTACTTCTTGCAGGCGGTGCCTCCTTCCTCCCTGAGGGGAGCGAGATTCAAGAGGCAGCAAGCAGCTGGCTCATGCATCACGCTCCAAGACCTTGGGGGCCCCTCATGCTACTGCCACTGTGTTTTTAGTTGGAAATCGTCCCAGAGGCGCTGCAAGAACGGGGTTAAAATGGCTAGCATTGCACAGCTTGCGAGCAAAAGCTTCAGAACAAGATTCCTTCCCCTTTGTAAACAGATGTCCAGCCCTACCTGCAGTGGACAACCTTCCCGGGCCATCTCCAGGCCACAGAGAGAAAAAGGAAATAAATAGCAGGTGCCTGCATCCTTTGTGCTGTCCCCAGCTTGTTTTTCATAACCTTTTGCACCTTTCTAGGATGATGAGACACATACACACTAAGCCAGCTCTTTTCAGCAGGGCTGTTCGCTGGGTAGCCACTGTGCATAAACACAGGACTCCGTGCAGGCACAGCGGCTGCTACTCTGGCTCCACAAATAGAACAGAATCTTCTAATTACACGACAGAGTGAAGGCAGGAAGGGAATGCTCCACCTTGGAATAACTTCAACTTTAGGCTTCTAAAATAGAAGAGGCTCCAGAGCCAGGATGTGTTTGAAAACACACATTCTGTTAATATCAACTGGTTTCAAAGAAACTACCATCCGGTTCATTTGCTATAGTTTAGACAAGCTGCTGTCCTCTTCTCCAAAAACTCTAGGACTTGGTTTTAGAGGAAGGGTAAGTATCAAATCCTCAAAAAAGAAAAAAGAAAACAAAAAAAGTTATAGTATGACTTGACACCAAGACTAGCGTCTCCTGGGTCATGAAACTACTGTCCAAGAATGATGATAGAAGGAAGCTTCTTTAGATATTTAAAATTAGACCAAGTGAGATACACTTGACTACGGAAGAAAACATCCAGGCTTGGTGGGGGAGTGGTGGGTGGTATAAATTTATCCCAACTCTCCTTCCTGTGAATATGTCATTATAGATTCTGGCTTTTAATATCAATTCTAGGTTCAACTAAGTATAACTGTAAAAAATCCTGCCAACTATAGTTGAGAGATGGTTGTAAAAATGTATCCCAATTTTAGAGATGTTAAAAATGTGGAAAGAAATATGCCTTCAGATGAATGAAAGAGGGCACTTAGAAAATAATTTGTGGTACACTCTTAACATTGGCTTGCTTCTTTTCAACCAGTTTCTAGGCTTCCACACTGACAAGTTACAGAAACTTTTCAGCCAGAGGTCACTATGCTCTGATATCCAGGCAGAGACAGATGGTCCTTATTTAAAAGAGACAGATTACGTGTTTAAAAATAAGGTTATATGGGGACGCCTGGGTGGCGCAGTTGGTTGAACGACTGCCTCCGGCTCAGGGCGTGATCCTGGAGTCCCGGGATCGAGTCCCACATCAGGCTCCCAGCTCCATGGGGAGTCTGCTTCACTCTCTGACCTTCTCCTCGCTCATTCTCTCTCTCACTGTCTCTCTCTCTCAAATAAATAAAAATAAAATCTTTAAAAAAAAAAAAATAAGGTTATATGTAGAAAATCATCAACTGATAAGGAATATTCCCGTGAATGTCTTGCTGGGCACAGGGAAGTTTCCATGGGGCTGGGACATTTGAGAAGGAAAAGATGGTGCCCAGGGCTCACCTTTTCACGGCCTGCACCTCCATACTGGCTTTCTTGAGCTCTGCTGTCATTTGGAGTTTGTTAATAGTTTCCTGTGCTGCACTGAAAAGTAACAGGCATTAGTTAGTTTGTTTTGTGTTGTGTTGTATTCTGAGAAACTAAAAAGAAAGAGGGAGGGGAAAAGGCAATTTGGCCCAAGTAACAAAAACAAACATTTTAAGAGCATCTACAGATCGCTGGTCATTTTCTCGAAGGAACTCTTCAAAGGCCATTGCGTCTTCTTGGAGCTTTTTTTCGGCTCTTGTGAGTTGCCGTTCCTTTGCCACCATGTGTTTTTCAAACTTTTTAATTGTATTTCTTTTGGTTGACAGGGCATACTAGGAATATTGAAAACAGAAGTGCAACATTATGCCACATTTCCAGCTCATTGCTAGTACATTTCATCAGTCTGCTAATAAAGGGGAAAGTAACTTGCAAAGTGATCACTTGTATTAGAAATAATAGTATGCCAAGTCTTGAGACCATAGCCTTTATTTTACGAAGGAATTTATTTTGGGATCGTTAGAAGGGAGACTCATTCTTCTTTTTCACTTTTATGAAGAGGCTCAATATGGTTCCCCAAAATCAAAAGGAGCTGCATATCCCCTCAGGCTCTAGCCTAAAAAATAAAAATTAAAACAACAACAACAATAATAACTATGTATCCCTCCAAAGAGGAGGTCTACCTGGTATGATCCCCAGTAGCCCTCCAATATTTCTGGCCATTGGGAAATTGGGTGGTCTGTAGTCACAAAGCCTCTTGCATTAGGAAGCAGCCCAGAACAATGAGGTTTTCACCCTGCTATGCCTATGACACATTCCGCCAAGGGTAGGGGTCTTTAACCAGCCTCCAAGAACCCTGTGTAAATTCCCAAATACAACTTTGATATCTAGCATTTATTTTTTTATTACAGAATATAAGAATTCACTATGGTTTTTAATGTCATGCATGAAAAAGAAATTATAAATAAAATCATTATACATTATAATATAAATGAATTTAAAATATGTAAATGAGATCATTTTAAAGAAATAACAACTGGGGAGTCAGGAGCCAGATAAAGTCACCAGAGGTCTTCAGTAGAGGTGGGACGCATGTGGAGAACAGACTGTAGGGAGAAAAGTGGAGGCAGACCAGTGCTCAGAAGTTGTAACAATAATTCATGCAAGTGATATCGGGAACAGTGGCAGCGGAGGAGGTCATGAAAAGTAGTGTGAGTATGGGTATATTGGGAAAAAATACATTTGAAAGCATATTTGGATGTGGGTTGTAGGTAGGAGAGTTGAGGATAACTCCAGTGTTTTTGGCCTAAACAACCGGAAAAATGAAACTGCTGCTCACTCCGATAGGGCACTCCATGAGATGCAGCTTTGCAGGGGTAGGAAAGAGTATAGGAAGGGCAAAATTTTGGAAATGGGAAGTCCAAGGTGCCTACTGGGCGTCTAACCAGAGAAGTTAAGAACTACAGTTGCCTTTGTGAGTCTGGAGTTCAGGAAAGAAGATCAGGGTAGAGAAGTAAGTTTGGAAGTTGTTAACGGGGAAGTGGAATTTAAAGCCATGGGCCTGGAGGAGGGTAGATAGAGCATAGGATGAGGGGTGAGTCTGGGGGTGGTCCAACATTTGGAGATCCAGGAGAGGAGGAACGAGAAAAGAAAACCGTGAAGACGTGAGCAGCCAGTGACGAGGAAGAACCAAGAGATTGTGGGTCCTGGAAACCAGCCGAAGAAGACATTTCAAGAAAGAGGAAGTGAACAAATGATCTAACTGCTGCTGGGAAGGAAAAGGAAGGAAAAGCAAGACTGTGAGATGACAATTTGAACTTGGCAATGGGAAGGTCACTGAGAACGTTCAGAAAAGCAGTTTTGGTGGAATGATGAGGAAAAAAAGCCCAACTGAAGTTGTTTAGGAAAGGATCAGAGGTGCAATAAATCTGGAACATGTAATGAAAAAAATAAGCTGTTGAGGTGAAAATTTGGCAATGCTCTGCCAGAAGTCCTCTGTTTGACTAATGGGAGAAAAAAATTATTTTTACTACCTCCAGCAGAAACCTGTCTCTCTGGTCATTAATAAATTCATGAATAGTCCTTTTTGTGTCCGCACCTTCAAAGAAAATTGAAATAGACCTAGGTTTAGTTCATTATCCCTCAAGAGCACCTATAATATAAAAGCTATGTAATTAAATTACTGTATATGGTATGTATCTGACTTAAAAACACTACTATCCCTTCAAATAAAGTTTTTTTCTAATCACTAAAAAACTAATTTCCTAATAGTAACGACCATTTATTTTGTGTCCATCATATTCCAAGAACTTTATTAGACATTTTAAATAAATCGTTTTATTTGATCCTAACAATAACCCCAATGAGGTACATATTTCTGAACCCATCCTGTATGTGAGCTCAGAGATGTCAAGACACTTGCCCAAGATAACAAAGCTAACATGTGGGAGAAGGGGCATATGACTCCGAAGCCCATGCTGAAGGAGACGGAGCTGTTTTAAATCTTAGTGTTTTGGCCAGTCTGGATATCAAACCAAAGTCCTTTGGCAAAACGTGTGTGGGGATTTTACGGCAGGAAGGAAAAAGATGACAACTAGCTTTACCATCTAATAATAAAAAAGACTAAGTTTTCTTTCAAGGTTTCTTCATTCTGGAAAAATTACACATAGGCTGCATTTCAACAATGTTCGCTTCATGAAAAACAAACAGAATGTGGTATAGAACAAAGTCTCTTGATTAAAACATAGATAAAACTAGAAATAAAATAGTGTTTCCTGAATAACCAGTGAGCCCGTGCTGCCCTGGGAAGCCCAGAGTCCCGTTGGGTCGTATTCTGCCCCCGCCTCTTAATAGCTATGAGGACCTGAGTAAATTATTCACCCTCTCCAAGCCTCAGTTTCTTTGTCTGTAAAAATGAGGATCCTAACTGTGGTAGATTGTATTATTGTTCCAAACTATTTTCTGCCCCTCTGTGGAGGAAAATCATCTCCCCCACCCCTCACTGGTGTTGGGCTTAACCACTGACTTGATTTGGCTCATGGAATGCCAGTGACAGTGACCTGCATGGCTTCCAGGCAGAAGTTTTAAGAACCACCACTGGTTCCCTTTTCCTCCCTCTGCTGTAGCTCCAGCAACATACCAGTCAGGGGCTGTTCCTTCAGTGCAGGACCCAATGAAAAGCACCAGCGTTGAAAGGTGAATGACAAATAAACTTATGTTGTTGCAAGCCACTGAAATTGAGGAATGGTTTATGACCACAGCAGAAATTAGTCTAAGTGGGTAATTACTATTACCTCTACCTCATAGGGTATTATGAGAAGAAGGAAGTGAAGCAACATTTTATAAAACATAATAACTTCTTTTTCTTAGACAAAGAGAGAATGAGAGAGAGCCCGTGAGCTGGGAGGGGCAGGAGGAGAGGGAGAGAGAATCCTCAGCAGGTTCCACATCCAGTGTGTCAAGAGTAGAAGCTTAACTGACTGAGCCATCCAGACACCCCAACACATAACTTCTTAACAATTGTTAGCTATTATTAAAAATACAATTACAATAAGTAATCACTTAATTTTTCCAGATCAATAATAGCAATATAATGATTATTTTAATCATAAAAAATAGTTCTGTAATTATGGGTGACAACAAGCCTTGGAGTCGGACAAGCATTAGTTTGAATTCCGCATCTACCTAGTGACCCTTAATTAGTGATTCAATCTCACTGAGCCATTTCATCAGAGGAGGAGAAGAGAAACATCTAACAGCATTTTGTTGAGGATTAGATAAAGTAACATAGGTGAAGATAATAAGCACCTAGCGATAATGGTTTTCTTTTTAATACATAAAAACTTTTTATTATAGAAATTCTCAACATTCGGGGCGCCTGGTTTGCTCATTTGTTAAGTGTCTCCTCCCTTTGGCTCAAGTCATGATTCCAGGGTCCTGGGATCCAGCCCTGCATTGGGCTCCCTGCTCAGTGGGGAACTTCTTTCTCCCTCTCCTGTTCCCCCCTGCTTGTGCTCTTACTCTGTCAAATAAATAAATATAATCTTTAAAAAAATCCTCAACATTCATAAAATGAACTGCCCTGTACCTATCACCTACTTCAACACAATCAGCATCTTATCTCTCTTGTTTCATCTATTGCTCTCCCTCATTCCCCTCTCACTGGAATATTTTAAAGCAAATCCAAGCCATCATTATCATTTAATCCATAAATACTTTAGTATGTAACTCCATCAGATAAAAAAAGCTTTAAAACATAGCCATAATATAGCTATAATCCCCCCAAAATGAATAATTCCTTAGTATCATCTTATACCTAATCTGGGTTTAAATTTTCCCAGTGGTCTCAAAAGTAATTTTTTAGAATTAAAAAAATTAAAATCTAAACAAAAATCAATTTGGTTGTTATAGCCCCTAAAGTCAACTTTCTATCTATAACTGCCATCCCTACCTGCCTCCACCCACGCACAACCTTTTCTTTATGCCATTTACTGGTTTAAGGAAACAGAGCAGGGGCGCATGGGTGGTTCAATCACTTAAGCGCTTGACTTGATTTTGGCTCAGGTCATGACCTCTGGGTCATGAGATCGAGCCCTACGTTGGGCTCCTTGGAGGCATGGAGTCTGCTTAACATTCTCTCTCTCCAATCCCCTGCCCCTCCCCCACCCCCTCTTTCCCTCTTTTAAAAAACAAAACCAAAATGAAAACCAGACCAATTTCCCTGTAGAATTTCCTGTATAACGGATCTGGCAGATTGCATCCTCGTGGTATTATTTAACATATGCTCAATCGCCCATGTTTATCTGATCAGATTCAGGTTCAATTTACCTAAAGAATATTTTTAGTAGAAAAGAAGCATGAAAGTGCTTACTGTCGCTTTCATTCAATCACTTATGATGGGTCACATGAACTGGAATACATTTCAATTTTAAAAATCCTATACTGTCCATTTACTAAATATGAGAGTCATGCTTACCATTTTAGGCTACTTTAACATGGTACTATCTGGCTGAGTTGCTGTGATTTTATTCTTTCTGTGATCTTTATTCTGGTAATTCTGAAAGATTCTGATGTGATCTTTATTCTGGTAAATAGACTGGTTATAGTGGGTTTCCCACTTTGGCTCTTCTAGCTATCCAGAAGGGTTTTTGAAACAAGGAGACCATGTATGATAAAACCATCTTCCAAGCACTAGTGTCCCTCAACACCACTCACTGGGGATGTGATCCAGTGGTGTCGCCCCTTGGAGTAAAACCACAGTCAGGCTTCCGGCTCCCTGGAGGGGGAGATAGCACTTCTAAGACGAAGCCCAACTCATCTGTCTGTGACAGTTGCCTGCGTAATTTCTTTGAGGTGATCTAGCAGTTGGCTACTACCACATACACAAGAATAAAATAACTGGGCTCACAAAGTAGGGGTCGCTTGCTCATTTTATACCACATAGGCTTGTCTTTAATCAGAATTCAGGCAGGAAACATGAGGTTGGTAAATGGGCGCTTCACCAAATCAAATCATGATTAGAAAGTCTGAGGGGAATTTCTTTATTTTCAGTGAAAATGTCCAAATGTCCTTATCTGTGTAATCAGCAGAAACTGACAACCTGATTTCCATTGCTGACAGAGCTCAGATGGTCTTGGATAATACCAAACAATTTTACCATTTCCTTTTAAGAGTCTAGTGTATTTCATTTACTGTTAAGAGACCGGTAACCCCTCTGTCAAACAGCCTGCTGTCAAATAGGGTCATCTGCAAAGTCATATTTGCTTGTTCCCTCAGAAGTGGTACTGTGGCATGGATTTTTGAAGGTAGCCACTTTGTGTAGAACTCAAAAGCATGTCACGTATAATTTTAAGTGCTCTTGATGACTTAGGGTTCACCATTCTACAGAGATGAGCTATGAGACACAAGACTGAAGCTAGCTTTACCCTAACCACGGTATAGTCACTGATACCGCCATGTTGCCTGACATTTTTGCACTTCTTTGTACAACTATAGTGCAGAATACGCACCTCCAAGATCTAAAAGAGTTAACATGGCTCCCCTCTTCTATGCTAATTATTGACTCCAAAGTTCTTTCCCAAGTGTTTCTTTTTTGTTGCTCTCTGAAGATTTTTTTTTTTTTAATCACAGTTTGGCAGAGTTACCAAATTTTTAAGTTACCACAGCAAATCCTGGGCACTCGATGTATCTTTCTTCCTCTTTGCCTCCCTTCCTTTGTTCCTTACTTTTTAATTTTAATTTAAAAATTTAGTTAAGACTCATCCTGGGGGAAGATTTTATGACCCCATCATCCTATCATTAATCACTTCAACCACACTTTAAACTGCTTTCTATCTCATTTGTAAGCACTTCTTGATCTGATAAGTAAGAAAAGTCAATGAAATTTTGATTACCAGATTGTTCCTTTTCATAGAGCAATAATTAATATCCTGTAATATTTTATCTTGTTGCCCTCAAGTGCCATTAAAACAGGTTGTGTTTTTGCAACAACAGGAAATCCTATTTAATTCTATTAGCTTCCTGATTCTGGATATATAAACCGTATGGTGCAGAAAATCAACACTTTGCTTTAGAAAGTTTCTATATATTTCTACATTTAGAAATGGGTTTAAATGGCTGTAGCTATAACCTTTAATACTGTGTCATTTTAGCAATGACTTTCTTCCTTAGAGCCATGAAAATGAGTAACAGTGTATTTCTTAGAACTATGTTATTTAAAATAGATTTTGTCCCAACTCTCAGTTTCCATTTATAAACACCCCCAACCATAGTATGAGACAGCATACTTTTCTTTTTAACCTCCAGAAAGCCCCTAAACCTGACATTAACAGTAAATACTCAAAAGAATATTCTTAAACAGTAATCTAGACTTACCTTCTGTTAATCTTAGAATAAGAGAGGGATCTAGCCCAAATTTTTCAAATGAGCCGCCAGCTGTGTCAGAGTAGAAAGCTACTTGGCCCAGGTGTGAACGACTCTTCATTCGAGATGAAAATGTAGACTTCTGGTAGACTTTCATGCTGCGGTTTATAAATTTTTCCTGCCCAAGTGCAAAAGTTGAAAAGAATTTCTAATATGCCAAAATAATGTTGTCTTTAAAAATAATGATCAGATATAAAACTATCATTTACAGTAAGTCTTTTTCTCATTACTGATATATTAAGCAAGCAACTTTGAGTTCTTATCTCTGAAGGAGCGGGTATAGTTTACAATTCCTTCTCTTACGAAGCTGAGCACAAATATAAAAACATTCAATATTTACTAAACATGTACATCATAAATATGAGCCTGGGAAGGGTTTGGCATTATTTTCAATTTCTTTTTTTTTAAAGATTTTATTTATTTATTTGACAGAGAGAGATCACAAGTAGGCAGAGAGGCAGGCAGAGAGAGAAGAGGAAGCAGGCTACCTGCTGAGCAGAGAGCCCAATGCGGTGCTCAATCCCAGGACCCTGAGCAGAAGGCAGAGGCTTTAACCCACTGAGCCACCCAGGCGCCCCCATTTTCATTTTTATTTTTTAATCCTTGTCTTGCCCAACTGCAGGAACTTGGAAATTCCACTGATTTGAAAGGACTGTTTCTGTGGAATTGAATGGAAAACTTGAGAGGAAAAGGACCTTCCAAGTACACATAAATAAATCAGACTTTGAAGTTCATGGATCTTTGCTCAATTTAATTTTGGACACTTTCAATAAAACTATACAACACAAGCATAAATCCTTCACCTTACAGATGAATCTGCTATTGAGCATTTCAAGATAACTTCTTCATTCCAAATGGGATTTAAAAAAAAAATCCTATAATCACTCTTTATCTCTAGGAATAAGGACAGCAAACCTCTTGAAATCCAAATCATGTATTGAATGGCATAATAATATAAGTAGTGAGATTAACTGAAAAACACAGCTTTGGTAGCCTCATCTCTAATTTAGCTTCATACCAAATAATTCTAAAATGACTCCCTCCTCCACTTTTGTTCCTTCTTCCTTCCCTGCCCTCTTCCCTAATACACACATACACATTCTCTATCTGTATCTGCCTGGCAAATTTTAACTTCTTCTTAACAATTCAGCTCTTGCTATCTCCTCAGTGATGTCTTTGTGCATGTGTGTGCACAGAGACAACCACAGACACACATACACACCACCACCACCATCCTCTCCAACAAAGATGCTCACTCCTTTCTCTACATGTCCATGTCCTTTGCTCTATTACTGTAATGTATCAGTCTAAGATATCATTGGATGCAGATGCACCATTATTTTATGCACTGCCTGTTGTGCATGGTGTCCCACCTATATAAGTTGGATCCCAATTTCAGGAATGAGAAAATGTGGGAAAAAATATGGGCAATGGGGACACCTGGGTGGTTCAGTTGGTTAAGCAGCTGCCTTTGGCTCAGGTCATGATCCCAGCGTCCTGGGATCAAGTCCCACATCGGGCTTCTTGCTTGGCAGGGAGCCTGCTTCTCCTTCTGCCTCTCTGCCGCTCTGTCTGCCTGTGCTTGCTCGCTCGCTCTCTCTGACAAGTAAATAAATAAATAAATAAAATCTTAAAAAAAAAATATGCACAATGAAGTGGGATATACCATAATTGTCGTATGTGTTGGTCAGAGTGTGTCTGTCTTCCCCCAGTAGGCAATGATCATTGGGTCCTTCCCATGGGCTGGATGCTCTTCCTGTTGTGCATGCTTATGCTCCAGCATAGCAGGCGACGCACACATCCACACCTGATCCCTTGTCTTCACCCAGAAAAGTTCATAAAAGTGAAGGATAAGAAGATAAATTTCTAACATTAATTTGGAGTGGGCTTTTAATAAAACTTTTTACCTTTTTCTTTGCTGCCATTTCATTTTCTTTGAAAAGAAAGAGATCTTTGAAAAAGATCCTATATGGCTTGTCCTTTTTGACTGGTTCATCTTTTCCTTTATCTGTAAAAAAAAAAAAAAGGAAAAGTAAAACATGTGTCGTCCCTGTTTTGTTGACCAGAAGGACCAGGCTTCCACCAGCCAGGCTGGAGCAGGTGGACAGGTGGGTCTTTGAGGTGGAGGGCACAGGCAGCCCTTGCCTCTCCAACTGAGGTAGAGATTCAGGGCCTGGATCTCAAGGGCAGAAGACACAGCTCATCTGTCTGTTTCCCTTGGCACCAAGCACAGTGCTTAGTACTTCGAGGGAATGACTCTATATTTGTTGTGTAAATAGAGAAGGGGGCCAATTACAGGGTAGTGGGATGTTATCTTGAGGCATTAAGATTTTGCTTCTTCTGGTTACTACAAATATATGTACTAATACCCTTACACTGCCATTTTGGCAGCAATAGACACAGTCACTACCCTTAGGGACATCCTCGGCCCAGACTAGAGAGTCTTAAAAAAAAAAAAAAATCAAAGATAGTGACAAGTATGGGCAAGGGTGTGGAAGAATTGGAATCTTAACATTCTGCTAATGGGAAGGGAAAATAGTGCAGCTTCTTTGGAAAACAGCATCAAAAAGTTGAATATATAGTTGCTATGTGACCCATCTCTTCCACTCCTAGAAATGAAAATGTATGTCCACATGAAAACTTGTACATGAATATTTATAGCAGTATTATACAGAATAGTCAAAAGATAGAAACAACCCAAATATCTATCAACTGATGAATGGGCAAACAAAATGTGGTATATCCATACAATGGACTATTAGTCAGCCGTAAGAAGGATACATACTCTAAGACTGATGAAACTTGGAAATATTATATTAAGTAAAAGAAGCCACATGAAGTCCCTACATTATAAGATTCCATTATATACCATGAAATGTCAAGAATAGGCACAACCATGGAGGCAAAATGTAGATTAGTGGTTGCTGAGGGCTGGACGGGAGTTAGGGGCTAAGGGGCACAGGGTTTCTTTCTGAGATGATAAAAGTGTTCTAAAATGGACCGTGGTGATGGTGGCATGTATCTGTGAGTACAAAGCATGGACTTAAATACTTAATAAAAAAGAAGCCTGGCCATAAAGGGGCTGGTGAAGAAAAGGGAGAGGAAGGGAGGGAGGGAGAAGTCAACTGAATTTCTGAATGAACTTTTTGTTTTTATTCATAAAATCTGATGGGGAGCCTGGGTGGTTTGGTGGGTTAAGGCCTCTGCCTTCAGCCTGGGGCATGATCCCAGGGTCCTGGGATCAAGTCCCGCATTGGGTTTTCTGCTCAGCAGGGAGCCTGCTTCCTGCTCTCTCTCTGCCTGCCTCTCTGCCTACTTGTGATCTGTCAAATAAATAAATAAAATCTTAAAAAAAATCTGAAATGATAAAAGGTCTTTCTCTTTTTCTTTCTTTCTGGCTTTTTAATGCTTGGGGGTGGAAATTTTGGCTTCAGATACCAAGAGCCAAAAGTAGGAATTCTGGAGCTTTGAAGTGACACTTTAAGTCAGAGAAGAGGAAGGGACAACTGAAAACACATCCCCCTTCCTGCCCCAGCCCCTGCACCACTTTCACCTCCCAAATACCAGAGTATCTTGAAAGTGCGCCTCCTCTCTAAGTGGCTGAAAGAGGCAACAGGGCCGGGAGTTACTGGCTGGAGCTTAAAGGCTGCCTGAGAATGAGCTGCTTGCCAGGGATTCAGTTGGGAAAGTGGGAATGTCTGGGATAGAAACTTCAGGCACGTTTTTCTGTGGGTAATGGGTTAGGAAGAAAGAAAATTGCAGAGGTGGAAGCTTTGAGCTTCTGATTCACCTTGTCGGTAAAGGAGGGATCTCCTGCCCCAAATAGTATGAGATGATTGAACATATGACACTCCACACTGGACTGATGAGATAGATAGAGGTTTATTAGTCACTTGAACTCACAGCTCAGGGAGGAGGACACCACCTCCCATATAGGGCCACATCAAAGAGGTGAAGACAATACATGAAATCTTAGGCCTTGTAATACATGAGCAGACAGTTGAGAGGGGTCCAGGCAGCCGGGCTTGGAGACAGCAGGAGTATGGAAGGGCATAGCCAACAGGCTGAGGCCCAGGAGGCAACAGAAGTCAAGGACCCAAAGGTTCTTGGGCTTGAGTGGCATTGCCAGAGTTCATGACCTGTACCCTATACTCTCAGGCCAGAGCTAGGCCTGACATCCCAGGAAGGGACCGCTGATGTCCTCCAAAGGGTGAACCATTGGTAGGCTGGACATCTCTCTCAACCAACCCTCTCTCCTCCCAAGAAAAACCTCGCAAACTTACCACAAGATGGTCCACCCTAGGTTGCTTAAAGTCTTGAATGCCTGAGTTTAAATTCTGTCCGACCAGGTTTCAGGGTCCTGGATTGACAAGATATTTTTTCCCCTCCAACTCCAAACCCAAGTTCCTTTTGGTTATAAAGAAATAGAAAAAAAGTAAAACTCTAAACACTAAGTATATTAGTTTCCTATGGCTGCCATAATAAATGGCCACAAACTTGGCAGTTTAAGACAAGGGAATTTCTCTCACAGTCCTGGAGCTCAGGCGTCCCTCATCAAGGTGTCAGCAGGACTACGCTCCCTCCAAAGGCTCTGTGGGAGAATCCTTCCTCATCTCTTCCAGTTTCTGGTGGCTTCAGGCATGCATTGGCTGTGAAACTCCAATCTTTGCCTCCGTGTTCACAGGGACACTTGTCATTTAGGATTTAGGACCCACCTTAAGTCCAGAATGATCTCATCTTGAGATCCTTACCTCAATTACATATGAAAGACCCTCTTGCCAAATAAGGTCACATCGCAGGGTTGAAGACACGGAGAGCTACCATTTTGGAGGGACCACTTTCAACCCACTCTAACAAGTTTCCTGAACTATAAACTCACTCTAAGCACTGGCCCTTAGCCAGTCCTTCTCTCCACCTGAATGACTTCCTAGTCACGTGGAACTGGGGCCGCCACAACAAGTTACTGCAAACAGAGCAGCTTAAAACAGCAGGCACGGATTCTCTCCCAGTCATGAAGGCCAGAGGTCCAAGAAGAAGGTGTGGGCTTGGTTCCTTCCAGAGTCTCTGAGGAAGAATCTATGGTGTGAATTTCCCTGAGCCCACGGAAAGTGCCTATGGAACGCCTGTCCCCTGTAACACACTCTTGGTGTTATCCAATGTTCAAAGCTTTGTCAAACCTGTCAGTGACAAAGAAGCTATTCTTCTATACCGATAAATATGAATTCCTTGTATACTTTTAAAGGAGCAGGAGGAGGAGAGAAAGGCTGGAAAAGGAAAGGAGAGGACAGATTTTGATAAAATGTGGTTATTCATGTCCTTTATTATGACAAATAATTGAGTTGTTTTATGTCATGAAATTCCTTAGCAACCTAGCCAAATATTTAATGCCTCTCCGATGTGAAGATTTTTTCTTTGCAGAATTAAAATTGGAAGAGAAATTTCTCTTCTCATTAGGCCATTTATAAACTCCTGACATAGAAAGGCCATGTGTGATGCTTGTCATGAGCCATTCTCCTTTTGCTACGTTCCCAATCCACCATGGAGACTGACCCTACCAGGCACAAAGCAAGAACTCATTGACAGATTTCCTCTTTACCTTCAGGAGCCCGTGATACCGGCAAAAAAGTTGATGACATTTTGTCTCCTGGCCCTGTCCAAAGAAAAGGAAATGCATTAAAAATAAACTCCGTAAAACTGAGCATCAGGTGATATACGCAAGTGTCGAGTCACTAAATTGTACACCTGAAACTAATATAATGCTTCATGCTAACTGGAATTGAAATAAAAACTTAAAAAAATAATAAATTCTGTAAACCTTGCGGAAAGGGGCTGAGTTCAACAACCAGTGATTCCAAATAGCCTTCATTGCTTTTAAAAGCACAGACTCTTTGATCCAGCAATTCCAAGTCTGGGAACGTACCCCAAGAAGAAATCAGGTAAGTGGGCAAAGTAAATATGTACAATAATGTTTGTTGACACGTTATTTCATAAACAGGGAGTTGATTAAATAACTCTGGGATACCCATAACTCAGATTGTCCTGTGGTCCCTCAAAAACAATGCTCTGGTCACTAGTCCCTCGGTTAACTATCTATTAAAAGTGAAAAACAAGGGGCACCTGGGTGGCTTAATGGGTTAAGCCTCTGCCTTTGGCTCAGGTCATGATCCCAGGGTCCTGGGATTTAGTCCCACATCGGGCTCTGCTCTGCGGAGAGCCTGCTTCCCCTTCTCTCTCTGCCTGCCTCTATGCCTACTTGTGATCTCTCTCTGTCAAATAAATAAATAAAATCTTTTTAAAAAATATGGAAAAACAAAATATTTCCAAAGGGCGTGAGTGGTGTGGATAAAAGAACACCTGCCAAATCAGATGTTTGAAAAATAGTTCTCCAAACATCAGTTGGGGGGGGTGTGGTCTTCAATTTGGAGCAACCCCTCCTCATATTCTATTGGGTTTGGGATTAGGGTTAGGTACCAAATATAAGGAAGTGACCCCCCAAAACTCAGTTATCAAAATAAATAACATGTTAATGCAATTTTTAAAAGAATTCCAGGGGGAAAAGTCCATGGTGAACAAAATATTAGGATTTTAATACAGATGGGATCTGACTGTGCGCCCCATGATCCCAAGAGTGAGCGCCTCCCTTGCCACACGTACGTTCCGGCCCATGGATCTCATCTTTATGTACATTTTTGATATTTTGTTCATCGTGGAATTTTTGCATTCATTTTTATTTTTAAAAATAGTGAACTAAAATTTTGTTGGTGTTTGCCCTCCCCTTAGGTTTTGCACCAAAGGTACACATTTCCCTTGCTTCTCCCTGATCTTTGTCTTGACTTTTTACACTTTGTAATATTATTATTTCTCAATGAGCTGTGTAATGTTTACAATGAAAAAAAGTAGCAATGATCCTTTCACAGGGGAGGAAAAAAAGGATATTCGGGAGTTTATATAAAAAGGTGTGTCCACACAAGAACAATGGGACAAACATCCCATTTCAAGCTGCCCATTTAAATTTATGCCTCAGGTCTCTCAAAGAGCCACATTGAAGAGACTCCAGAGGCATTTCTAGCAGATGATTAAAGATGCCCACTTTGGAATGGAGAAGCCAGCTTGATATTTACAGATGGTTTGGTTTGATATTTATAGATTTGATATTTACAGATGGGTATTCACAGATAGTGAGCAAGATCATTTAACATTCAAAAAATATTTATTGAGTACCTCCTATGTGCTAGACACTGTTCTGTGTGCCCCAAACAGGGCAATTTAAAAATGACAGCAACAACAGCAAAAGACAGAAAAACACACTTTCTTCGTGGGGCCTACGTTTCAATTACTCAGCAGCTCTGAGCCTCAGTTCCTAATCCATCAAATGGGAATATAATTTCCCCTCTTCAAGCTTTCATGAGGTTTCAATGACGTCATGTGTATAAACCAGCAGGCAGGGCGCCCGGCCCACACAGCAAACTCAGTAAGTGGGAGCAATTTTGTGCTAATATTTACCAAGGAGAATGTGATTTTCCTTCCAGTGATTATAAAAACGAAAATGGAAAAGAGGGAAGAAATTATGCTGAAGCTTATAAAAGAGAAAAGATTAACAAAACACCTATGTCATTGATGTTATACTTTTTCAGATTACTGAAGATTTTTTTCCGTAGGCATTGGATTCATTCTGACGGTGGAAAAGAAGGGTCAGTGAAAGCTTGACAACAGTCTGCTGGGTTGATGTATTTGGAATTTGGGTGGCCAATAGTAAAGATTTGTAGGTTTTTGTAGATTTATGTGCTCTGCACTCATCCAAATCCCTAAGATTCTGCTCGGTTCTTTGACATACATTTCCTCTTTCAATTCTCCTATCTATCTAAATTCATTCCCCTATCCAGCTCCACTTATGTTCACTTTGTCTTAAGCCTACCTGGAACAAAAATCTTCATCCCTGGATTCTGGCACTTATCCCCTCCTAGAAAAACCAGAGGTGGTTGTTCCTCAAAGCCTACTGCTAATAGCAGGTATCTGCTCTGACTCCATCTTTCCAGGAATTCATAAAACATGTGAATGGAACCAGTAGTCTCTAGAAGTTGTTATACATGAATATGTACTTCATACATATTTATCTCCCTATTGATGAATGAAGGGTTGGTAAGGAACCCAGGGGAGAAGAAAAGAGACAGCTATTTCTAGAAGGGATTGTAAAGGTCTCTGAACTAAACCAATATAATGGGCCAACCAGGAAAAGAAAGTCAAAGCCAGTGAATGTCTTAGTTGTGCAAAATCAAAGTAGCGTGACTAAACAAAGTCTCTGTACTAAAATAGGGGGGAAATGTCATTGGATTGCATAGCAAATGCCAATTCACACCAAAAATATATGTTAAAAATATGAAACGTATGTTCAAATCCAACTTCTGGCAGATGAAAAAGATGAGGGGCTCAGAAAAAGGAGGGCTTTAAAATGGTGATGTGTGACTTCAGGCTGTCATTTTCAGAGGTGGCAGAGGCCAGTTGTGAATAGCAAGGACTGTCATTATGTTCCTTAATCCCCATGCCTCAGTTTCTCCGTTTTTCAAAAGGTCAGGTGAGAATGGCGCCTACCTCAGGAGATGGTTAGGTGAATTAACATGTGCCCCCTTCCCCACTTTGGACAGCATCAGGGGCTCAGTGAGCACCACAGCAGCGTTAGCCCATGGGGAAAGCATTCTAGAGAGGAGGATGCCTGGTGTGTACGAGGAACAGCAAGGAGATCCATGGAACTTCAGCTAGGTGAACAAAGCAGAGTGACAGATGAGATCAGAGAGATCGTGAGGCTCTGTGGGCCATGTCCTCAGTGAAATGAGAATCTGGAATGAGCCACTCTGCTTGCTGAGCTGGGAAGAGACTGTACAAGGGAGTGAGAGTGGAATGAGGCCCCCTGCTGGGAGGCTACGGTCCCTGGGAGCAAGAGACCATGGAAGTGGTGAGAGGTGGTCAGATTCCAGAGACATTTGGAAAGGACTGGCTGACGGTCTGGGCGTGGGGTAGGAGATAAAGAGCCTGGGAAAGAAAGGATGGAGTTGCAATAGATGGAGACAGAGCGGCTGTGGGAGAAGGGGCAACTGGGAACATCAAAGGTTCAGTTGGGAACATGTGACATTTGAGATATGTTAGACATCCAAGGGAATGTGGGTGTAAAATACACTATTCTCCAAAGTGAACACCATACCGGTTGATTTAATGAATGCTAGCATTCCTCTAACATTATGCAATTACACGTGGCCGCCCAGTCAGATGTTTGATGTGTATCATCCCAGGGGGAGCGTGGATGACACTTTGGAAAGACCATGGCCTTGACGGCAGGCAGGTTTGAATCCCGCCTCTTGCTCTTACCAGCTCTTTCCCTTAGGCCTATCTGAGGAAACTCCGTGCACCTTAGGTTCTTCTATACAGTACAGATGTTTTCAACCACAGGTAATGCATGCAATGTGCCTACTCACGGTAGGCTGATAGGGAAATAATTGCCTATAATTTCCTAACGTAGATATTCCAGATCTGTCTTCTCTCTAGTCTGCTCTGTCTTGCAAATAACTACAAGCATTGAAAAGGAGGGATAACTGACAACCAACTTTTGTAAGAAACCCTGAACTCAAAATTCTCGAAACTGATTCATTTGCGAGGAATCTCAAGCAATATCGGTGCAAGTGTGGGGAACCTGACCCACCTTCGTGCACATTCTTAACATTCCAAGCTTCGTGGAAGTAGAAAAAGAGGAGTGGGGTTTTACAATGCTCAACCCCAAAGTCCAAGACCAACTCCGAATACAATGAACGATAACAGTATCTACCCGATATTATCCGAAGCAGTTTCTGTTTGATTTTCTCAACAACTCTCTCTACAACTCAGGGGAAATGGATTTCCAGTCTCTCAGTAGGACATAAAAAGCTTTGTTGATCTCCCATATACAAACAAAGATTAGACAGATTCAGACCAAAAGCCTTGCGGTTTTTGCCCACCTCTTTTCCACCCACTTGGACAAATACTAGGAGAAGAGGCTGTAAACTGTGTCCTTGGATGGTGTGGAGAGACCAGACTTAGCAATTTTTTGTTTACCTGAGAGCCAGGAGCCAGTAGGTCCTTGGCCTGTTCAATGACCTGCCTCTTTCGATTAGGTCAGAAGCAGAGCACAGTGATGAGGAAATTACCTTCAGCTTGACCTTTAAGGCCCTGCTGGCGTATTTTGTGTAGACTTTCCTGTTGACATTTCTGACTGCCCCTTTCGCAAACTGAAAAAACAAAACAAAACCAAAAACCCCCCTGTGGGTTGTAAAACATACTGTGTTAAGTGCTATAGGGATGTTGGTAATCACTGAGGAAATTATAATTATGTATTTAAAATTATCTATAATTATGTATTTAAAAATGACCAAGGAGGAGAGAAGCCACCCTTGTCCTTGCTTGTGCAAACCTCTTGCTTGCAGGGGCTTCTCAGGCCATGTCTCTGTCACCCACAAATCATCCCTGTGAATAGAGTGACCATTCCTTTTTGACTTCCCCAAAACGTCATGGTACATTCTGTGAACTCAGAAGGGGACCTCATGGCCGGAATCTTCTATTGAATTTAATTGACCAAAAAGAGAAAAAACAGGATTAAAATAAACTAGCTGCAACAGCAGAATAATAATGATGATGATAATAACACCTATTATTTAGAGCTAGTGACTGGGCGAAGTGTTTTCCATTTCATCTTCTCTAAAACCCAAACAAGACCATAAAATAGAAAGAAACAATTACCCTATGGGAAGATGGATGGAAAACTGAGGTTTGGGAAAATTAAGGACATTTCCCAAGGTCAAACAGCTCATCAGTGACAGAGTGGGATTAAGACCAGTTTATGGAAGACCAAAGCCTTCTATATTTCTATAATGACACTCCCTCCTTTACCCCTACAACCTCCTAAATCTGCAAATATGCCTGTAATAGCAAATGGAACAGATTCAAGTCTTTAGCAGAAATGTTAGAGAGAAAATTTTAATATTTCTCTATGAATTAGTGACTTTATATGTTTGCGTTTCACTATTTCTATTTCTCTTGTATTATTTCTCTCCATATACCTTTCTCTTTAAAACTGTGTATAGGCACACCCATCTGTTTGTGATTTTATGTCTGAGCTGTGAGTAACGTATGGATTTTTTCCGCCCATCTGGTCTCTTTTACTCACATCCTCTACCGACTTCTTTTCCATTTTTTTCCTTTCTTCTCTCTTTCCTACCAATTGATTTCTCTCTTGTAAGACCAAAATACGAAGCTAAAGTATATTCTTATTTATTGTGTTCATCTAGAGGATTTTTTTGCTTTCTCTTGTTTTTAAGTGGCTTTTAAAATAACAATTGACTTACTTTTTGTATTTTATGATTTTACGGGCCTCAGCCTGCTTTGATGGTCTGTTACTCCTGTTTGTGAAGTGTCTCCCTTTAGACTGTCGTCTTTGTGAGGCAGGGAAAGTGACTTTCCTGTCTCTATGTTCCACAGCCTAACACAGAGCTGCTACTAAAAGTGTATAAACAGAATAAAATAATTGAGAATTAAAACCCAGTGCCTGGCAGTGTTTTCACAGCAGCTGACAGGTGAGAAGAGATCCGGGTGAAAATTACCGACCCTCTTCCTTAAACAAGTTTGATTCTGTCTCCAATCTTGGTGGCAAATTGAGAGTAGCACCCCCACACACCCCGCCCCAGATACAGTTGGGGTGAGGATGGGGGCGGACACCGAGCTGAAACCACTTTTACCTGCAAGAGTTCGGATCCAGGAGCCAGTCCAAACCTATCCTTCAGGAAGACGTTGGGGGGACACCGGGCAGAGGCGCCAATGGATTCTCTGGTCTCGGCTCTATCCTCCCCCGCCAGGATCCCCCTTCATCTCGGGGACCTTCTGGTAGGGGGTTCCGGAGCGGAGCTGGCCAACCGAAGATTGTGCGCGGCACCCGTCACCCTGCGCCACGGCCGCGCGGACCCAGGGGCAACTCCCCCCACGGCACCCCCCTGCTCCCCACCTTTGGGTTCCTCCTGCCGACCGCCCGTCCCGTTCGAGCCCGCGGGGCAGAGGTTCCCCCACGCCGCCTCTCCTGGGTCTCTACGTCCGGTTCCCGCCCCAGCTCCTGGGAGAGGTTTGCCCCTGCTCAGCCCCGCCTGGGCGCCCCGGCCTCTCGGGGACCCCCCTCCCGCCTTGCCTCGGGTTAAACGGAGTCCACCTTTCTCTCTCCCGGTAACCCAGCGTCAGGTTCCTAATCTAGAAAGTAGGGACTACGGTCTCCATCACATTAACCCAGAACATCGGGCGACCAAAACAGGAGGCGATTCCAGGATCACGTTTATTACGAATCCTCCGCGGGTCGTCGGCCCGGGCTCTGCAGCAGCGCCGGCCGGAGGGAGGCGCGCGCTCCTCCGCGGACGGGCAGGGCGGCGGCGGCGAGGGCCGGCCCCGACTCCACCCTCCCTGCCCCGCGGCGCCGCCCGCGGACCCGCACTTTCCTTCGCCCGCGCTCCCGCCCGGCGGCCTCCCGGAGACCCGCGGCGCGCGGCGACATGGCCGGCGGCCACCGCCTCCTGCTGGAGAACGCGCGGCAAGTGGTGATGGTGTGCGCCCGCGGTGAGCGCTTCCTGGCGCGGGACGCGCTGTGCCGCCTGGCCGTGCTGGAGGGCGCCAGCCTCGTGGTGGGCACGTAAGTGGCCGCGCGCTGGGGGCGGCGGGCAGCCGCGGCCGGGCCTGGCCCCCTTTCCCTAACTTGGGCGCTGTGGAGGGAACCGCGTAAAAGCTTTCCTGCATCCAGGGAGCCACCGCAGGCCTTCTAGGCACCTGTGGCTACCTACTTTCGAGGAGCCATTCGGTGAAAAAACGCTCTCAGGCTGAACCCACCACTCCCATCCCCTCTCCCCAGATCTTTGGAATCAGCATCTCTGTGGTGGAGTGCTGGGACTTTAAGTTTTTTTACAGAACACCCTCCAGCCCACCCCACTTCGTATACTAAATTTGAGAACCACGGAAGACGTTCAGATGATTTAGGGTGAAAGGACTTTCAGAAAAAGAGGACATTTTCAGTTTTTTTCATTTAACCCTCTGTGCTTCCTGCTAGACGTGAACAAAAGAACAGCCAGAGTTTGAGGTGGGGGGCGAACGCGCAGTAGGAGTGGGGTTTGGATGCTGATGTGAATTGGAGAGCCCCACGGCCTGCGATTGTGCAAGATTGTCTCAGCCCTAATCTGACGCTGCTTAGGGTTGTGCAAGAGCCCAACTTTGAGGGACCATGTGTTTTTAATTAGCAAAGGGGTAAAAACATTCTCAGTGTTACTGTTGAGAATTTGTTACAAACGAGTTAACAGAACTGCACAGAGGCAGGAATCCAGGGCTAATTGAGGCCATACTCCATGGAGTTCTGAGGCTCTACTGTCCCGCAGCTGTGCCCAACCCTTTCTCACTCCATCATCCAAGATGGCTGCTCCACCTCTCCCTATGGAATCTACCTTCTAGACGGTGGGGACAAGAAAGTGAAAACAGTCCTATTGGTTAGAATTTAGTCACATGGCCCACCTGGTTGATGGGAAACCCAGAAATGTAGATTTCATTCTGGGTGTTGATGTGTTCAGCTAAGATTTAGGAATCTAGCCCTGTGGGGGAAGGGGAACATTGATCTTGGGAGACAACTAACATTCTATAACCTATGAGTTGACTTTTGGGCTTGCCATGTGGCTGGAGTCATTTTTTTTCCTTCAATAACACAGATGCAAGAAGGACATAGGATAAAGTTGACTGATAGCAAAAGACATGGACAACATATTTTAAATCATTAGTCAGCTTTTCCATAGTATTTCCCCAAACTTTAGTAATTATTTCTTGATTTTTCTTCAGGGATGGGTTTATAAAAGCCATCGGTCCTGCTGATGAGATCCAAAAAATGTTTTGCGAAGATTCATTTGACGAAAGGATTGACTGTTCTGGGAAATGCATCTTGCCAGGTATTAACCTCTTTTTTCAGTAAAGCCCTGTAGCCAGTTTTAGTAATGTAAAGAGGAAGAGCTTGTTTTAAATAGGGTGTCAAAATCATATTAAAATATAATAATAGCTACCGTGCTTCGCATTTCTACTACTGAATGTCTAGCTGCTTTACAAACATGTTTTCATCTTGAATCCTTCTAACTGCCCTGTAAGGTAAGTATCATTATCTACATGTTACGGATTAGAAAACTCCAGTTTAGGGATGAAATACCTTACCCCAGATTGCCAGACAGGGAAAGGGCCCCTGCTTCCCACTCACATGCCGAAGAGAAACCAGTTGTGTTGTGTTTAGGTTCAAAAGCTGTTGAAGAACTTTACGAATCTACTTCATATGGGAGGCAGCCAGGCAAGCTGCTGTTTCTAATACCAGAATAGATTTTAAATTTACATGGAGTGTGAAACAAAGAACACATCTTTGGGCAGAAAAGTCGGGGAAGAGGGAATCCCTAGAGATTTTACTGAAGTTTATTTATATCTTAGTGATTGACACAAAATCAGTTTGTTAACCATCATCTCCCACATTGTTTTATGGCTTCATGAAATCCTCTGAAACAAGTTTCACAAATTTTGAGTTCTACACAAAACAGAGAGGCTAAGATTTATATTTTTAAAATGTTTACTATGTGTATCTGATAGACCTTCTATCTTCCAGCTCTGGGAGTTAGGAAATGAAGTCAGAGTGAAACGTTATGAAAAAGAGCAGAAAATAGTAAAAAACAATCTGAACAGAGATTCTTTTTTTTTTTTTTTAAAGATTGTGTTTATTTATGTATTTGACAGAGAGAGATCACAAGTAGGCAGAGAGGCAGGCAGACAGAGAGGAGGAAGCAGGCTCCCTGCCAAGCAAAGAGCCGGATATGGGACTCGATCCCAGAACCCTGAGATCAATGACCTGAGCTAAAGGCAGAGGATTAACCCACTGAGCTACCCAGGGGCCCTGAACAGAGATTCTTGATCTTTGTCCAGTTGCAACCACTAATGAGACATTTAATCCACAAAGTATTTTAAATATTCTGGAAAGACACACTTTACTTGAGTTGTATCTAGATAAACAAACGAGTCACACGATTACTTTATAGTTTCTCTTCAATTAAACTGCATTTCTTTTTTGAAGAAAGATTCATATTCCTGATTCCTTATTTTTCCTTCTCATAGTTGGGAGAGATTATATTCTCTTTTCACACCCAGATTATTTCTTGGCGATGTAGTCCTTGGTTTTGCTCAACTAATAGATATGACATCCTGTTTCCAAAAGCTTGTTTAGTGAGCATGGACTTAGTGGTCAAAAGGACCTGTCTTTCTTTAATGGATATTCTCATCATGCCAAATCACGCTCTTCTGTTAAAGCCTTCTAGGCCAGCCATGCAGAGAGTGTTGTTGTTTCCTGTCTGTGGAGGGAACCCATAGACAAATTCTTCTTCCTCCCTCCTCCTCCAAGATGGCTGACCATCATCTTGCTTTCCCAAGAGTGGCACGGGGTAGTCTGCCTACTATCTAAGGGCTTTCTATTTCTCAGCTTCAGAGATGATTTGATTTATTGATTACAGGTTTGGTGGACGCACACACACATCCAGTATGGGCTGGCGAAAGAGTTCACGAGTTTGCAATGAAGGTAACTGCCATAAATGATGACACATCAAAATAAGGCACAAATACAAATCTTTTTATAAAGACTTGATAGGCTAACAGGCTTTGCAACATATGTCTACATTTCTCTTTTTAAAAGATTTTATTTATATATTTGAGAGAGAGAGAGCATGAGAGAGAGGGGCAGAGGGAGAATCGGAGTCCTCGGGGAGCAGGGAGCACGATGCGGGACTCGATCCTGGGACTCCAGGATCATGACCTGAGCCAAAAGCAGTTGCTTACCCAACTGAGCCACCCAGACGCCCCTACATTTCTTTTTCATTTATATTTTTACTGGCCTGGACTATGGAAGATAAACTGGAAAAGAAAGTAACTTCTAACTGTCCAAACACTATGCACAGGCCCAGCAATCATTTTAGGTATAACAGGTTTCAAAAATGTTTAGCAATAGAATCCTTATATATGTATATATGTATGTATGTACATATGTATGTTTTAGAATCCTCCCTTTAAAAAAAAAAAAGCTGAGCTGCCTTTGGGCGCCTGGGTGGCTCAGTCGGTCAGCTGTCAGACTGGTTCAGGTCATGATGTCAGGGTCCTGGGATCCAGCCCCAGGTTGGCCTCAGCACCGGGCAGGGCATCTACTTGTCCCTCCCCCTCTTCCTCTGCCACTCCCCCGCACTTATACACACACACACACACACACACACACACTCTCTCTTTCTCAAATAAATAAATAAAATCTTAAAACAAAAAAAAAAAACAAAAAAAACCCACAAAAAACAGAGCTGAGCTGCTTTGCTCACTTTCTCCTCTCTTTCCTTTCCCCCATTGCAGCCCTCTGCCTGAGAGCCTTTGAAAGGGCTCCACCATACAGTTTGAAATTCACCATTCATTGGTTCAAACTTGGAAAAATATATTGCTAATCATAAAAATTAATTGTCTTGTATTTTTCTCCCTCCCCCCCCTAAAAAAATGACTTATTAAGAAACATAAAGTGTAGTCTATGTCCTGAATCATTAATTAGCCAGGGCCAACCCTCAAATCCATGGTTGGAGCCATTTTCACATTGTTTCTAATAGATTTAATTTTTTAGAGCAGTTTTAGATTCATAGCCAAATTGAGTGGGAGGGACAAAGACTTAGTGGTACACACGGGGGCCAGCTGGGATACTTCTGGGCTAGTTGGTAAGTTGCTGCTGCTTCCAGAGACCCTCAGTGCTCTCCCATTTGGGCCATCCCTGCCGTTCCTAAGAGGCCCTGGCAGGGGAAGGGTCTCCATGGCCCTGCTACCCCAGCATCCTTTCTGGTCTGCTGGTGTCTCTGACCTATCAGTTGTTAATCATTTTGAACATCACCCAGGACGGGGATTCTGTGCACCTGCCCACAACCTCCTGCATTTGCCCAGCCTAAAGGCGAGCCCTGTGTTCAGTTGGCAGGAGCCACGTACATGGATATTCACCAGGCTGGAGGAGGGATCAACTTCACGGTGGAGCGCACGCGCCAGGCCTCGGAGGAGGAGCTGTTCTGCTCCTTCCAGGAGCGGCTGCAGTGCATGATGAGGGCGGGGACCACGCTGGTGGAGTGCAAGAGCGGATACGGCCTCAACCTGGAGACCGAGCTGAAGATGCTGCGCGTGATCGAGCGCGCTCGGCGTCAGCTGCCCATAGGCATCTCCGCCACTTACTGCGGGGCTCACTCGGTGCCAAAGTAACCTCAGCTTGCGGGTTTGACTGGGGGCATTGATGGGGCATTGAAAACAAAGAAGGGGTCAGGTGGTCCCTAAGTGGGGACGCACTGTGGGGGGGGGGTGTTAGGGAGTCAGACCAGGTGGAGTTGTATCTATGCTTCTGTTCTCGCAGAGAGTTCAGTAGAAGCTGTTAGAAAGGTGTTCTGATTGTAATAGTCCTCTCAAGGGTGGTTTTTCGTTTGTTTTTGTTTTTAAGATTTTATTCATTTGAGAGAGAGAGAGAACACACAAGCAGAGGGAGAGGGAAAAGCAGACTCCCTGCTGAACAGGGAGCCTGAGTGAGGCTTGATGCCAGGATCCTGGGATCATGACCCAAGCCGAAGGCAGAGGCTTAACCCACTGAGCCACCCAGGCACCCCGAAAATAAAAAATTTTAACATTAAATATATGATTAAGAATTCTGAAAATTAAGTAGAAAAGAAAAATATTTAATATTTCCAATGATGTTTTTGTACATTTTTAGGATTTGTTAAATGCTTCTCCCTCTGCCTCTGAATTTCTGAAATTATTAAAGCTTAAACCTCACTGAGACTTTTGGGACATCCGTCTATAGAAAGCTTTTTTTTTTTTTTTTTTCCAAATGGAACATAAGGTAAATGATAGGCAGTGTGAGGTGGTAGAGAAGTCGTAGGCCTTGGAGCCATACCAGACCTGGGTTTCACTCCAGCTTTGCAACTTGCCCAAGTGCATGATTTTGAGGGCATCACTTAACTTTTTTGAACATCTGTAAAACAGCTAAATAACACATAATTCTTTATGATTGTCTGGAGAACTAGGGACAACATAGGTGAGCGCCTGTCTCCTCCCAGTTCACCTCTGTCTTCCCACCAATACGGTTTTTGCTGAGCAAGACACTTTGGCGTGCCAACTATAGGAGTAAAGTTTTACAGAAATTTTCTCCTTCTGCCAATGAGTCTCTGAGGTCTGATCCCCAGTGACACGGTCTGCAGCTCAGAGGATGCCAAATTATGGCTGCGTGACCTGCCCAAAGTTAGGTCACCAGCAAGTGGTGAAGCTCTGTGTCTATCTGACTTCAAAAGCCCAGCCCTTTCCTATGTATAACTACCCTAGAATCTTAGAATTTCAGTGCCTCCCACAACCCTCTTTCCCACGCTTCTACCAATAGTGTGGAAGAAGAAAAAGGCAGAGTGATCACTAGGACCCAACAAAGGAGCCTGCAACTGGATAGTTAGGGAAGAGTTCAGGATGCCCTTTACGTGTCCTTGGCAAGCAGATTCAGTGTTTCAGCCCCCACGGCCTTGCCGGCATTCTCGAAGGCAACATGGCTGGGCCAGAGGTGGATGAGCCCTTTGAGTCTCCATGTACAGGGTCAGTGCCTATAGTAGTCTTATTGACATCTCTGCTGTGTCCTCATTGTTAAGACTCTTGAGGTGTATTTTGGATTTTTTCTCTACTTTTTGAGGCTTGAGGTCACTTGCTCATGGTTCGTCAGATTCTTCAAGGGCCAGAAAACCAATTAAATTAATTTAAAAATTTTTAAATAAAAAAATTAAAAAATTTCAAATTACATTTTAAACTATTTTAAATTAAATTAAATTTAAAAATTTTTAATTAAAACAATTTTTTAATTAAAGAATTTTTTTTTTTTGCTTCACGTAATCTCATTTTCTCGCCCAGGGGGAAGACCGCATCAGAGGCTGCTGATGAAATCATCAGTAGCCACCTCCCGAAGCTGAAGGAGCTTGCCAGAAGTGGGGAAATCCACGTGGACAATATAGATGTTTTCTGCGAGAAGGGGGTCTTTGATCTCGACTCCACCAGGAGGATTCTTCAAAGCGGAAAAGAGATGGGATTACAGATTAACTTCCACGGGGACGAGCTGCACCCGATGAAGGCTGCCGAGGTGGGGTTGACCTTCTTCTTTTCCTTTGTCAACGCTCACGCTATGGAAAACTTCATTAGTGGGTTCAGAGGTGGGAGGAGCCTTACTGAAAAGACAGAGAAACGGGAATTTGTTTGAACAATGTGTGGATCGGTCCAGTCGAGCCTCGGAATCCCTGACCCCTGTTAGAAATGTACTTTTTTGCTGGTCGTTTACTTTTATGATCGCCTGCTGGTGGTATTAGTGGAAAAAGAAGTACTTCTGTGATCTTGTTTAGCAAACCCACACCCTGTTTTGGTTGGAACAGAAAGCCATGCTGGCAGAGCGGAGTAAAAATTGCTCATGTCGTGGCTAGGGTCCTCCTGGGGCAGCGGCCAGAGGAATGTTGGGAGAGCACGCCGGTCGTGGTCACGTGATGCTCTTCTGACCTGTGTGTCTTGCCCAGATTCATTTATTCACGCTTTCAACAAATACATGAGTGTCTGCTCTGTGCCAGGCTCTGAGAATTCAGCCGTGAATAAGACAGACACGGGCCTCGCAGTCGCGAGTCTAGATGTCTCTCCAAACCCCAGGGCAAAATAAACAGCTGCCCTTGGGGCATAAATACAGATGTGTATAATGTGGGCATAAATACAGACACCCCAGACGTGTCCAGTGTGATCCCTTCACATCGCTTCCGGGTCTTGGTCCTGTGTTTCTTGCCCAGTGAATGACCCCATCGTCTAGTATTGTCTAAGCGGAAAAACTTGGACATCGCCTTGTCTCCTTTCCCCGTCCCCTGTCACGTTTTGGTCAACCAGCAAGGCCTCCAGGTTTGCCTCCTGATTATGTCCAGGTCCACTTCTCTTCCCCCAACCACCTAGTTCAGACCACCATCAGGGGCTCTCAGCAGGATTTCCTGCAATGGCTTCTCTCCCTGTGTCCAAGCCTGCCCGCTCTTCAGTCAGTTCCTTTAAGCCCTGCCCTCAGTGCATCTTCTCTTCCTCTCTGTTGCTGGAAAGCCCTGAAAGGACAGATTCCCAACTCCGCAGCCGTAGGCTTACCCGGATCCCCCTCTTGCTTGCCTGCCATGTTCCTCTTTGTCTCCTCCCCTTCTCGCTTCCCCTGCCCTCTTTTCCGTGAGCCAGCCACCATGAACTGTGTTAAGACACTCAATCCCCCACGCCTCTGCACGTACTTTCTCTTGTCTGAACACCCCTCGGCTAACTCTACCTCCCCTCCGTGTTTCTTCTTAGCTACCACTTCTCTGGGATCCTTCCCAAACCTCTGCAAGAGTGAGTTACAGACCCTCCCCACACCTGTCCCACCGTGTTCAAATTGCCTCCGCGCTCCCTCCTGGACAGTAAAGGGGCTGACAATTGTCCCCGTGCCTTTGCAGCTCTGTCCCTGGACGTTAGCACAATGCCTGGCAGACAGGTGGCCTTTAGTGAGGACATAAATGGGGCGTGTTTGTTGAATGAATGTGAACTAGGTGGTCAACAAGACACTTTTGGTGGCAGAGAGTACACTGGTGAATTAAACAGAGGTCAGTACCTGGGATGACCAAATCGAGTTTGGGAGAGTGAAGGTGATTCCAAGGTTAGAAGGAAGCTCCGCCTGGGGAACAGAGTCAGTCTGTGGGGCATCCCACTCCCTGGAGCACCAAACCAGAATTGCCCTTAGACCCAAGCTAGCTGCTGATGAGGGGCCAGCTCCCTCCTGCCCTGGTATGGCTGTGCTGCCTCCCTGGGCCATTGCTTAATGTCAAGAATGAGTCTACTTTCCCTTCCCTTGGAATGCTTAACACAATCACCTTTCAGCCTGGGGCACTGTGTATGTGTGTGCATGCGTGTGTGTGTGTGTGTAAATGTATCAAGCTGAGAAGAAACCCACATTAATGCCAGTTTTCATTACCATCATAAGCATTACCTCCTAGTTTTCTTCTCACAGTCGAGCCCAGACTTTTTATCTAGAGAGAAATCAAGCTCAAGTACATATTCTCAAATGATACATATAATTTCACATTTTTCCAAGTTTATTTTCTTAACTGATCCATTTTCCCTGAGTGCAACAGCACTGCAAGATACCTTTCCTTACTGTGTTTTTGATGATGCTGTAAGAATCAGACTTTATTATCAGTGTCAGTCTGCATGAAGAATATCAGTGAGCACTTAGACGTAAGGACAGTTGTTGAAGTAGCACACTAAGCTAATTTTCCAATGAATGTCCATCACAAATCTTTTGCCCATCTGGGGGCTTGTGCTTGGCAGAGGCAGTTGCCAAGGCATTTTAGTAATAGATTGGTATTTATTTTTGCAGGAAAAACAATGTTCTGGCCTTTTATTGATTGTTGTTGCTATTGGTGAACTCTTCTCTCTCTGCCCATTCTGCTTAGCTCGGGGCTGAGCTGGGAGCCCAGGCAATCAGTCACCTGGAAGAAGCGAGCGATGAGGGCATCACTGCCATGGCAACGGCCCAGTGCTCGGCCGTCCTTCTGCCCACCACGGCCTACATGCTGAGGTGAGCTGCCCCAGTGGGTGCCAAGTGGGAGGACACAGACCCGGAGGCCTTAGTCTTATTTCATTGTCCTTCCACATTCCTTAAAAATGCAGATCAGGAAAACTGAGCTCTGGAAGATGCCAGTCTTGGAGCGAGGTTCAGGAGAGAGTTTAGACCCCAGTGACTGTTGAGTGGTGGGATTATTGGGAAGAGTGGAGCTGCCCTTTCCTTTTCCCACCTCATTTTTGGAATTTTCCAGTTAAAAAGTCAATATATATTACTTTTATAACTACCAAATAATGAAATGGGCTCTCCACTTTAAAAACATGCATCAGATGTTAGAGATACTGGACAGTGTTCAGAATGTGAAGGAGCTGTTTTCTAAGAGGATTCAAGTTGGTACCACAGTCTTCAAAAATCCCCAGGCGTGGGAGGAAAGAGGAGATGTGTAAGTATATCTTGTGAAATCTTCCCCAGGAATTTTGCTGTTTGCCCTCTATAGACTGAATACACACAGTCCATAGTCCATCTTTATGAATGCTGTTTCAGCCGTTGGACAGTGTCTGGAGGCAGTTTGGGTTGCTGCCCACTAGGGGGCACTACTGGCATCTAGTAGGTAGAGGCTGGAGACCGTAAACCTCCACAGCGCCCAGAACCATCTCCCACCACAGAGAATTATCCTGCCCAAGAACTACCCAGGCACAAATTATGAACTGCGCCATGGTTGAGACACTCTGCCTTAGGCATTAGAAAAGCCAGGCTTGGAGTAACTTTTACATTTATTTATTTATTTTTTAGAGAGAGAGGCAGTGAGGGCACTCCCAGGTGCCTGTGACCTGGGGGAAGGGGCGGAGGGGGAGAGAGAATCTAGAGATTCTTCATGCCCAGTGTGGAGCCTGACAGGGGGCTCGATCTCAACACCATGACACCGTGACCTGGGCCGAAATCAAGAGTGGACACCTAACTGACAGCCACCCAGGTGCCCTTCGAATAACTTTTTTTAAGAGAGAAGAGAGGAATAGGTCAGTGCTTTTCTCAAATATATTATGACGTTATACCCATACACGTAACATTACACATTTCTCTTACTGTTACTGTTCTCTGAATTTCTTTTTTTTTTAAAAAGATTTTATTTATTTATTTGACAGACAGAGATCACAAGTAGGCAGAGAGAGAGAGGAGGAAGCAGGCTCCCCGCTGAGCAGAGAGCCAGATGTGGGGCTCGTTCCCAGGACTCTGAGATCATGACCTGAGCTGAAGGCAGAGGCTTTAACCCACTGAGCCACCCAGGCGCCCCTGTTCTCTGAATTTCAAGAGTAAACTTCATGTAGATTGTAACCAGGACATATCATTCAATAGCCATTCTTGGTATCTTGGCATTCCCAGCAAATCTTCGTAGTCAGTCAGAGTCATCAATCGATACCTAATCTGGTTAATTTTCCATCACCAAGAAATAGTGTTTGACCAAAAAAATAAAAAATAAAAAATTTCCCTTCCTTCCCCTTGAATCTCTTGAAGATGGAGCAAAAATCTGAGACTTGCCCTGTGAAGGGCAGCTCGGCAGTAAAAGTCTGAACCTTGTCCCTGCTCCGGAGGTGGCTGTCATCTGTGCTCACCGCAGGATGGGCTGGCCAGCTGGACAACAGGAAACATCACCGAGGCCACCCTTCTCTCTCTGGCTTCTCTGTTCTCGTATTTTTCTGATCTCTCCAACAGGCCCCACCTGCAGGGCTCTCTGCCGGGCCTTGAATTCTCTCTCGACTCTCATTTCCGGAATAACAGTGGCCTTGTGCCGCTTCCTTTAATCATTAGTGTATGCATCTTTGTGTGTACTCTTTAAACTGATTTAGGATCCATTCACCTCAGTTTTTCTGGAACTCCCTTGATACTTCTACAGCATCACCTTTTTTTTTTTTTCCCTCCTTCAATATTTCTGGAAGGGGAGGGGAGCCATCAGAATGAACTGTGCAGGGGCACCTGGGTGGCTCAGTGGGTTAAGTGTCCGGCTCCAGCTCAGGTCATGATCTCAGGATCCTGATGGGCTCCTTCTCCTAGCACCTGGGAGAAGCCTGCTTCTCCCTCTCTTCCCCTCTTATGTTCTGTCTCAAATAAATAAAATCTTAAGAAAGAAAGAAAAGGAATGAACTGTGGAGAGATTTTAAGTTCTACCTTTCCGCACGCTTATCCCTGCTTCACCCACCTCCTCTCACGCATGATGCTGATTGAGGAACATTATCTTAGGTAGTCCTGCAAACTGTCCGTCATCGACTGTGAATGTTTCAAGGGCCTCAGTCTTGGCCTGTAAACGTGTAGATTCTCAGACAACTGATTTCCATCTATCCCCCTCCCCCAAACCCTGGGAGCCTTGAATAAACACCAGCATAGTTTCTGACAGCTCAAAGTTGTCTGCCTAAGATGACCCAGGCCCCCTTACTGCGCCTGCCTGAGGAAGCCCAGCGTGCCAGGAGAATGTACTGCTCGTTCCCACAAAACCAGCTGATTGGCAGATAGGACCCTGGACTTCCCTCTTAGAGCAGTAACTTTACAAAGCTTACAATTATAAATCCTTTCTCTGCAAAGACATATCTGAATATCTTATATAAGATAAGATATAAGTATATATAATATATATATATGTGTATATATATATATATCTGAGATATATATCTCAGATATGAGTCTTTGACCACCCAGGATTGCCTCCTCAAGGACCCGCCCCTTTTTCCTCCCAACTTCCTCTTTCTTTCTCTAAAATGCCCAGTTACTGCACAAATCAAAATTGAGTCCAGGCCACACTGGACCCTTTTCCCTTTCGCAGTAGTTATTACTAAAGACTGCCCTCACCCTTTGAGCTAGTGTTTGGCTCGGTTTATCCCTGACATGGCTTTTGAGTCACGTCCTAAAGAATAATATTTTGCCAAGGAAATCAAGGAGACGCGCAACCCAGGAAGAAGCACAGCCATTTTACATATTAGAATCTTGGGCCTTCAAGGTTTTAAAGGCCCTACCAGAAATGTTTGAGGCCCCTCTGCCCCTGCCCAGGAGGGGGAGAGATATGAGGGTGTTTTTTTTTTTTTTTAAAGATTTTATTTATTTGACAGAGAGAAATCACAAGTAGGCAGAGAGGCAGGCAGAGAGAGAGAGGGGAGGAAGCAGGCTCCCTGCTGAGCAGAGAGCCCGATGCGGGGCTCGATCCCAGGACCCTGGGATCATGACCTGAGCCAAAGGCAGAGGCTTTAACCCACTGAGCCACCCAGGCGCCCCGAGATATGAGTTTTAAAATTGCAAACTGGAAGTTAATAAAAACAACATTATTTTAACCTCATTATTTATATTTGAGAGTCAAAAAAAAGTGTTACACTTTTTAAAAAAATGTTATGTTTTTCTTCCTTAGCAAGGATCTGTGGAATATAACTAATATAACTAACTAATAATAACTAATAACTAATATAACTAACTAATAATATAATAATAAACACTCCCAAATTAAAGAAGTTAGTCATGGGCAAGTCATTTCAAAAGCAGAGATAAAAATCAGACATCCTGGGGTTCCACCTGACTTCACCACTCATCACTTAACCTTGAGTGTCTGTTTCTTCTTCCAGAACACAGAGGGGTTGGATATCTTGAGTCGGTTTCCATTGCAAACATCTAGTCTATAGAAGCTCTACTTCCAGAGACTTCCATCTTTCTTTTTTTTCCTTCCTCTTAGACTGAAACAACCCCGCGCTAGGAAGATGTTGGAGGAAGGGGTAATCGTTGCTCTGGGCAGTGATTTCAACCCAAACGCATATTGCTTTTCAATGGTAATTATTTTTAATGTGCCTTTCCAAGCAGAGAATCAGCCTTCCACTGTGTGTATCAATAATTTAAAAATAGCTCCCTAACTATTAAAATGGACAAAAGATCTAAGAAACGATTTTCTCGTGCAACAGGAAAAAAAGTGTAGACAGCAGGGTCCTTGGCTATTTCCGTGCCTCACGAATGCCTCTAGGCAGAGAGAGAGGAGAGAAAGTTCTATGTGCATAATTTTTTGATTCAGCCTTGGGCGTGGTGGTTTGATGATAACTTACTTCCGTCTTGGAGGACAGCACAGGCTCAAAGAAATTTTAGTAAGTAAGCGTGGAGGTGGGCTTTCATCTTACATAGACAGTGGTCTTGAAAAGTTGTAAATAAACACTCAGTACCCAGGGGTTCAGCAGGGGTAATCTCTCTAATAAAGGAATCTTTTCCAAAGCATAAGAATCTTGAGATGTACATCAAAATGTTCTCATACCAGTGTAGCCGGTTCCTCCCAGATATTTCATTTCCATTATTGGTTGTGCTGCGTTGAGAAATGTCCTAGGTAGCAGCTACCATTTTGTTCCTTTCCTCTACTGCGGTTCTTGCCTGCCTTAGCCGGTGGTCATGCACTTGGCCTGCGTGAACATGCGACTGTCCATGCCGGAAGCCTTGGCCGCTGCCACCATCAATGCAGCCTATGCCCTGGGAAGATCTCACACCCACGGATCTCTGGAAGTCGGCAAACAGGGAGATCTCATCATCATCAATGCGTCCAGGCGAGTGTTCTCCCAACGGAGCTATTTTATTTTGTGCCCCTTGTGATACGTAGGCTGGGTTTAAATGGTTTTTCTGCTCGATATTAGCATCTGGTCCTGAAGCCTCTGCAGCTCCCCAGTCTCCTTTACCATCACCCCTTTCCAACCAGCAAGTCTCCCTGCGAGTCCTCGACCACACAGGGTAGACTAGCTTGTCTGGTCTTCCTCTGTTTTCCATCTGCCCTAGATCTCCAGGGTTTTGTTCCGTTTACCCGGACTTTGGACTTGTGCCGCCTGGCTTGTGTTCTTGTTTTTCTGCTGGCGTTCTGACCTACAGCTGGTTCTGGGTGGTGCGTGTCCCAGCTCCTGCTGGCCACCCTGCATCTGATTCAGTACCTCTCTGGCTTCTCACTCCTACCAGATCCCAAAAGCCTTGCTTCTGTTTTTCTGCCACTGGGTTCTTATTACTCATCCACTGTCTGCTGCCAAGTGGGCCTCCGAGGTAACAATTTGAGTCTTATTTTTCTCAGTCTGAAAGTTGTAAATCCTTGACCCAGGAAGCCTGTTGCATTCCTTGGTCCTCAAGTTCCACTGAAGAAATCGACTTTAATTCTACTCTTCACTCTCTCTATCGAAAATAATGCTGGTGTCACCTTTTACATATTACTTGATTGGATCAAATATTTTCAGGTCAAATACTTCAGTAATACCATTAAACAATATTGAAGTTGTAGACTAGTTGTCATAGTAATCTACTATTTTTTTTTAAAAGCCCTTTATCATTGACGAGGTATAAAGAAGTTTCTAGAGAATGTATTTCCACATTAGCATTTATTGACAAACTGATCATTTTGACATGTAGGCATTAAAATATGTTTGATTTCTTTCTAGATGGGAGCATTTGATTTACCAGTTTGGAGGCCATCATGAATTAATTGAATATGTTGTAGCTAAAGGAAAAGTCATCTATAAAAAATGAAAGATCTGAAAGGAAAGAGAAGACCTTTCGACTACATAAGTCAATGCTGTTGGAGTCCAAGTTAAAATACCATAGTAATTTTCCAGAATGATGTCACTTAAATATATTTCAGTGCTTTGTTAATCCACTTGAAAAAAACCAAGTCATTAATTTCTTTTAATTTAACACATGCACCTGGACATCTAAGCAGGTAAATCATTTGGATCTCAATCTCAGAACATGAAATCCTTTCACAGAGATTTGCTACAAATATTTTGAAGATTCAGATGGTAGGGTATCATCGGAATGCCTTCATGGGGGAAAAGCTGATTGGCAGTTAGGTAGACATGGCTTGAAATTCCCATTTTGTTTGTGCTTTTCAAGTTTCAGTTCTTAAACAGTACTTCGCAAAAATTAGGGTATGGCGAGAAATCCAAGTGATATGCCCCAAATTAAGCAAATGTAGCCTTCTATTATAAGCAGCTAGTTTGTCCTTTTCCCACATGGTTTGCCTTTCTAGAAGCTCTTCGAATGCATGAGTGTCCCTTGAAGGAGGGTGTCCTTCGAGTTCTCATTTCTTCTGGACTCTAACAGTAGCCCTTCCCAAGAGTTCAAGACCCATCCTTTTATACGTGGGGACGGGGACTTCCTAGAATGGATGCATTTGGACCAAATCTGATAATGTAGTTTTTAAAAATCACTCTCAAGAGTTTGATTATTCACATTATAAATGTATGACAGAATGGATATAGGTCTCAATAAATATGTGTTGACACTGTTGTTGTTTCCAGTCCCTGAAGTAGATGGGTGGTATTACTTATTACAGCTTTTAAGGAAATGAACCCAATTACATAATTACACATAAAGAAATCATGGATGACGATATGAATAGGTGTTTCTGAAGATTTCCTTGAAATCTTTTTTTTTTTTTTAAAGATTTTATTTATTTATTTGACAGAGAAAGATTACAAGTAGGCAGAGAGGCAGGCAGAGAGAGAGGAGGAAGCTCCTCCCTGCCGAGCAGAGAGCCTGATGCGGGACTCGATCCCAGGACCCTGAGATCATGACCTGAGCCGAAGGCAGCGGCTTAACCCACTGAGCCACCCAGGCGCCCCTCCTTGAAATCTTTTAAATGTTTCATCATCCTTATCATCCCAACAGCATTATTAAACCTTGTCCTCTTTATGAATAAATGATTTGAGAAGCGAAGATTAACCAAAGTATCCTCCCTTTCATGTTAACAGAGGCTGAATCGATGAGGCTTTACTGTGTTCCATTTTAGATGCTCCTTGTTGGGAGGTTATGGGTAACAGTGTGCATGGCTGTCACTGTCCAGTAACATGGGGTCATTGGAGCTTTGTCCCTCACAGGCTCAGTCAAGGAGTCCTGAGGGGGTATGGGAGGCACGTGGTTGCCATGGGTGATGCCTCCCCTATGACTACCGATACAGCGGTAGGAGTTTGGGATGCAGGTGATAAATACAAAGGCCAAAACTAAATATGAGGTCTGTTCAAACCCGCAAGTCTATCTTGATACCTACGGAATAAGTAGGGGAAGTGCATCCTATTCTCTGTCTGGGAGACATTCGCTTGAAAGAAAGAGCGTTAATGTCTTTTTCAAATGAAAGCAGAAGAGGATACCCACCCAGAACTGCCTTGGTTCTTCCAGGCCAGTGTCCTGTTAGTCCTCACCACTTGGGAGCTTGCTGGAAATGAGAGCCTTGGCCCCACCCCAGACCTCTGAATCCGAATGCGTTTCTTAACCAGCTGCCAGGTTATTTGTACGCCTGTTAAGTGCTGCAGTCTCAACTCTAGCCACACTGGCTGTCACACTGTGCCTCAAAACGGTTTGCTTTTGCTGTTCCAGGCTTTGCAGCCTGTTCCTTCTGCCTGGACTGCTTTCCTTCTCTTCCTTATGCAGGAAAGCAGAGCTAGTCCCTCCCCAACCCTACAATGCGCCATCGTCCATGCTAGCCTTCATGGCACGGTGTTTTAACTCTCTTTCCCTTTAGAATGGAAGTTGGTAGAGGGCAGGGCTCTCCTCATGCCCCAGGATCTAACGTGGTGACTGGTTCATAGCAGGTGATCAGTAAATGAATTCATGGATGTCTGTATAAACTTACTGGTAGTCACAGTGAAAATTACTTAATTAAAACACACCAAGTAGGCCAACCCAGGAAGACAGTGTTAAGGAAAATACTTGTTTTGTGGATTGAAAAGAGCATATGAGTTCCTTAATATAATACCAAAGGATGATGCTTATGGGGGAGTAAATTAGAAAAGCAAAACCAAAGAAACAGTTCCATGGTTGGGTGGAGAGGTGGGCTGCCCTTCTTAGCTTTGGGGGTTGGCAGGATTTCGATGAGAGAGCCAGGCTCCAGGATGGAACATTATGAGGTGCTCAGAAGATCAGTGATGAACCCTACTAGCTCCTTGGGGAGCTAGGGCTGGGTCAGATTTCACAGGGCTTTGAATGTCAGCCTTGCTAGTAGGAGTCTCATTCTTCAAGGCAGGAAAAGCCACTGAAGATTTTTGAACAAGTTAGGACCAGGACAAGAGTACTGTAGGAAAAATGAGTCTGGTTTAGTGTGCTCAGTAGGCACTCAAATTCTGTTGTATGAATGGACTCTGACAAGATACCCTGAGCCAGTCCTTTGGTGGAGAGAGCAGGAGGTATCAGGTGCTGAAAGTCCAGCTGGAAAGCCCTCGCAGAGGGCAGTGAGTGAGATGTGAAAACTGCTACTCTGTGCTCCCCAGTGAGCTAGACCAATGTTTCTTTTCTCAACCTTTTACAGTTGTCAGGCCTTCCCTCATCCCCACCAGGAGGAAACTTAAATTTCTCCCTAAGGAATAAGATTTTGTCAGATAGGGTTGAGGTTTGGAAGACCACAAACCATCATAACATGTGAGTTCTGCCTCCCAAGAACCAATTTTTGCCTCCCTGTGCACAATATCACCCCCCCACTGAATTGAGGGGGGCACATGCCAGATGCTATGGGAGAAAGACGAGGTAACATGGCATGCTGGAGGAAACACACATCTGGGGCTTGACATCTGGGCTTTGATTTCTTCCTGCACTACTCATCTGTAGAAGTTGGATTCCTTCCATCTCGGAAATTCTGGTGCTAGACTGTCTCCTGCCTTCAGGGAATTTTCGATCCAATGAGGGCGGTGAGACCGGCATTCAAGAGTAGAGTCAAAGCCAGGGTGCACTGAGAGCAGGTCCTCCTAAAAGGAACTCTGGTGAAAGACAGTACTTTTGAAATTGAAATATGTTTTGCCAGATAGCCCCGCAAGCATGAGTACCTTGGTCTTTATTACAGTCAGCAGTAAAAGGATAAAGTCAGTGCCAGCCCCTTAGATTTTGATCTGGTGGAAAGTTATTCCAAAATATGAAGGCACATCTTGTCCAAGTGGTTCCCTTGCATCTACTGCTGGTGTCAGGAACCTGGTGCCCTGAGTGTGGGAACTACCCGTGAGCCACGGTGGTCCGTCCTGGCCCACCCATCCTTGAGATCTGAGGTGTCCCACGCTGGCCGAGTTTCATTTCCCCTGCTGGACCATTAGCATGAGTTCTCATGCTCTTCATGATGATCCTGGCCACTACTTCCCAACCTTCCCATCTTCCTGCTTGCACATCGCCCCTGTTTGTTTAATCCTCTGGGCCCGCTGCCTACCTAGCCTATACGCCGGGAGGGCAAAGACCAGGGCCATCTTGGTCACCGTTTATTTAATGATAGAAATGGACAAATGGAGACTTGGTTTCCTGGCACAGATGTCTTCTGACATTGACGTTTAGCTTCCATTTCTCCTTTTCCTCCCTTCTCTCTCTGACTGCCATCACTCAGAACCCAGCTCAGTCACCTCCTCCAGGAAGCTTCCCTGATGCTCCAAAGGGGCTGTGGTTATATGGACACACGCTTGGCACAGTAATGGCCATTTCGTGTTCCCAACTGGGTGAAGTCATGCCGTACCGATGTACCATATAGCCCCATACGGCACCTCAGAAATAGCAGTGGTAGGGACGATGCCAACAGCTATGGATTTCAAAATCTGACTAAGATCTGCTTGTAAAAATAAGGAAGCATATTAGATCACCCTTGGAAATTCACCAGACAGACAGGCTTCAGGACTGGTTTACCCAGCAGCTCAGTAATGCCGAAGACTCAGATTCCCTCCTTTTTTCTGCTTTGTCACCCAGCCTTGGCATCACCCCACGGCCGGATTCCTCAATGGGCTGGGCAGGCTTTCAACAGCCCTCGGGGTTCTGTGCCTCCTCCTCATTCACCTCAGATAGGTGGATGAGAAAGCCTGGCTACCATGGCTCTCAGGAGAGAAAACATTCTCTCAAAGCTTCCAGTAAAAGTCATCTCCGTCTCATTGGCCCAATCGCGACCTCAACCATTTCTTGAACTGATCACTAAGCCAAGGGAATGCGACACCTCGTGACTAACCTGGCCTATGCTGCGGCCTGAAACACATCTCTTGGCTTCGATTTTTGGTATATTTTTAATGTTTACATTTAGTAAGTTAACACCTTTAACCAAATAACCCCCCAAATGCAAAATGATTGTGCTCTTCATGAGATAATGAGAAGGTTTAATAAAACAGTAACAATCCCGTGACCAGATACAAAGATGAGGCTCAAGTTTAAAGTAGTAATGAAAAGCGTCTTGAATGTTTCAGGTTCTGTGTTTGGTTTTACGTACGTGGTAGATTGTTACAGTGATGGACCGCAGATCACATCCCAATGCCATTGAGTAGCACTGTCCCTGTCTGGCTTGGGCTGGGCAGGGTGACTTGCTTCGGCCACCAGGACATTAGCAAGTGTGGCACTGAAAAGCATAAAGGCCCAAAGGCTCCGGGGCTTGCCCTCCAACTGCCCTGAGATGGCAGGGGAAGAAGCCCAGGCGAGCCTGCTGGGAGGAAATCGAGATGCTTCTAATCCTTCCTTCTACTCCCCGGGGAAGGAGAAAGGATACCGAAACCAACCACACTTTCTAAAGATGTGTGGCGATGTGCTAATAACATTCATTGTCTAAACCTTTCAGAAGCTTGATTAACTGCGACTCGAATAGGCTTTCCCTAAGGAGGCACTACACTTGGTTGTAAAAATCCAAGAACATCGTGACAACATAAGACAACAGACGGAGTCTTTGCACGGTTACCTTGACATTTCTTGGGGGCATGTGATAACCTGTTTCTCATGGAGCTGCCTCGAAAACTCGATCATAAAGTGCCCGGGAAGACCACAGTGGCCTGTAGGGACCCAGCCCTCCCACACTGGAGTGAAGAGCAGCCATCGGATGGCTGGGTTTACTGGCTTGACTGGGGTTCGTGGCAAAGCACGAACTCATTGTGCCTGTTGATGTTTTGGCAAAGGACAGTACCCAGAACAGCCTTTCCATAAACAGGCTCTTCAGCCCATTTTGGTCACTGAATTGCTGTGGGCAGCGGTTTTCCCTTGGGTGTCCACCTTTTGCTGGAGACCAACCGCCATCCAAAGAGAGAAACCCTATTGTGAAATACACTGTTGGACCCATTTTAGGCTGGAAGCAGGTAGGCAAGCTGGCAAGTGTATCTGGCCTACTGTGGTTGTTGGAGCCGTGGCTCTGGTCTCCTGCACGGGGTGCCCCTTGCACGCATTTGCACACGTAGGTGCAAAGTCACAGAGTTAGCCTTGCGCAGCGAAGAGGTCATCTGACTCATCTTTCATTTGGGTGCTTATACTTAAGTCTTCCCAGATGGTCCTTTGTCTTCTTTTTTGAGGAAAAAACCGATTGCGTAATACAGCCCAGGGCCCCCTGTACCTTTGTCAAGAGTTTCCCCTATTAAGAGTTATCATTACAGAGAGGGGGTTGGTTACTTCTGAATGTAAGATTCCTTATTTGTGAGACAGGAGGCTTCTCAACGCAGGGTTGTTAGAGGAAGAAGGTAATAATACTAACCTCTAACTCCAGTTTAAGAATCTGAGATTTTTTTCGAGATGTACAGTGTTTTGCCAGATGGCCAGATAGAGATGTATAGTGACATTTGACAAATATCAGTAAGGGGCACTCCAATAGTAATCCTTTACACAAAACCTCTCGACCTATTGACTATACTCTGAGGCAATTACTAGAAGAAAGAGACGCTTCAGGACAAATTATGACTTCAAAAGAAGTTGTTGATGAAGTTGTTGATGAAGGCCTAGTGAGAACATTCATCATATCATGGTATAATTCAATCAGCCAAAGTTATCTAGTGGAGATCTGGTCAAACCGTAAAAGAAGAAAGAGGAGGAGGAGGGGGAGGAGGGTAGGGGAGGGGGGAGAAGGAGAAGGAAAAGAAGAGAAAGAGCTTCATAAAAGTCTAATGTTTTTGGAAAAAAATGCCAATCTGTTTCAAAATTTGAGTTCAAATAATATGAAGTGGTCTGTGGCCTATTGATATTGTTAAGGAAGAAAGAAAACTATAATCTGAAAACAACTTCTGTGTCTCAAACCAGGTCAACAGGACCACAGTGCTAGAGTGAGCAACACTAACGCCGTTACCAGCCTAAGCAAAGGAGGTTGTAGAAGGACCGAACAACATAATGGGTTGATCTATTTAGGAAAGTCCTCAAGTCTCTTCTGCATAATATTGCTTGCTGTTCAACCAAGGACCCTCTAATCCGCTGATCCATGACAAAGCCTGTCAAAGATCCCCAGACTCGGGGATTTTGGTGGATTTCTTATGTAGAGATTCCAGTGAAAAGGCTGTTGGAGAGACCGGTCTGGATTCTGGAATATGTTCCATTCTGTATTTTTCGATGTACGGGGCAGCAACCTCCCAGACCTGAGAGGGATAAAGCAGAGTCAGAACGTTGACGACACTGTCCTCACATGTCAGTCAACGTCAGCTTCATCGGATCAGTCGTGAGCTGACCAGGCACCTAGCAGCTGTTTGCTTGCTTTCATTCAACACACAATCTGTATCCATTAGTCTTTGGTTGCATTAACAGCTTTTAAAATACAAAGTCCAAAGTCTTTCTAAAGTTTCCCGGGAGGGTTTTCAGCTGCTTCCTCTTTGGAATCAAAACAAGCCAACACAGAAACAAAACCCGATTCAGTGTGGACAGAATTAAGGAAAGTTGCTCAAAGGTATGCATGTGTGTTTTCTAAAGCAAGCTTTGAATAGGGCAATGGATTTCCTTGTTTGAGGGGTTTCCATGGCACATGTGCTCTACTCCTTATGCCCTTAAAAATTTTTTTTTTTAATTTTATTTACTTATTTTGTGAGAGAGAGAGCATGCATAAGCTCAGGGACAGGCAGAGGGAGAAGCAGATTCTCCGCTGAGTAGGGAGCCGATGCAGTGCTGCATCCCAGCACCCTGAGATCATGAGCTGAGCCAAAGGCAGACCTGTAACTGGCTGAGCCGCCCAGCGCGCTACTCCTTCCACTCCTGCTGCTCCCACAGCCGCCTGTGGGCCAGCGGCATCGGCCTCCCCTAGAACCAGACCCCCAGGAGATTCACATGCACAGGGAAGTTTGAGAAGCGGCGTTTCAGACCCTTGCTTGCTCTACAGCTCCACGCACCAGCCTACTCTGTTTCAGGAATCTCCTCTTCTCAAGTTCAAGTCCAGTTTTTGATTCACAGCTGCTTTTTTTTTTTTCTTTTTTAAGATTTTATTTATTTGAGTGAGAGAGAGAGCCTGATTGGGGTGAAGGGCAGAGGGAGAAGCAGACCCCCTGCAAAGCAGGGAGCCCCATGCGGGTCTGGATCCTGGGACCCCAGGACCACAGGATTATGCACGACCTGAGCCGAAGGCAGACATTTAACCGACGGAGCCACCCAGGCGCCCCTACAGCTGCTTTTTATCAGCTTGTTGCTAACAACCAAGGAGCATTTCCTATCCTTTTGTATTACCTTAGAAAATGTATCCTTGCAAAGGCTAACTTCCTCGAAAATATCCCTGCACCTCCATGGTCACTGCGGTGTTACTTATAAACTGCCAGACATGGAAGCCCCCTTGGTGTCCACCGAGGGGTGTATGGCAGCGCTCCGGCCGGTCTTCAGGTTATCTTGAGTCAAGGTAACACACTTCTTGCTTGCTGACCTAAGGCCCTTGATCTGTAACAGAATTAACTGACTTTCTTTGAGATCTGCGGATCTCTGGCCTTGGGGAATGAAGGACCGGAACTTTCCCAGGCCCCAGAGGCCAGCAAGTCTTTTGGGAACTGCCTTGGCTTTTGGACTCGCCCAGCAATCTTCATCAAAATGGTTTTCTTTTTTAAGGTCACACACATAAATGACTTTCCTGACTGTCCCTTTGTGCATCTGTAGCTCTTGCCCTCCTTTGTAGAAAGAATAGGACACTATTGCTCCACCTCTGGGTACCAAGGAACCAGACCTCTTTGCTCAACTGACCTCCATTCTGGGCACCAAAAAACTAGAATTTGCACAACCACCAAGCACGAAGATGACTCTGTAGCTGCCATCATCAAGTCTGCAGGTAGGCAAGAAATGTCACAGACCACTGTACTCCCTTAGCTGATTAAACCCCTTTAAATAACTCTGGGCCAGGCAGAAACCTGGGAGTGGACAAGAGTCCAGCTTCTCCCCAGGTGGCTGGCCTCATGAACAGAGCTCAAAGTCCTTTCCCATCAAAACTCATCTCTCGAGTCTTGGTCTTTCAAGGGATGGGCAGTCAAATTGGGGTTTCAGTAGCAGATGAATGGATAAAGACAATGCAGGGTGTGTGTGTGTGTATTATTCAACCGTAAAGAAGAAGGCACTCTTGGCATTTGTGACAATCTGAATGGACTGTGAGATCAGTATGTTAAGTGAAATGAGTCAGAATCACAGATACTATGATATGTGGAATCTAGTGCAACGCCAACAAATGGAGCTCATAGATACACAGAACAGACTGACGGTTGCCATAGAGGGTGGGTAGAAGGTGAGCAGTATGGGTACAGGGTGTCAAGTTCTAAAATAAATAAATCCTGGGGATAGAATATGCAACAGGGTGACTATGGTTAATTACACTGTATTGTCTATTTGAAAGTTACTAAGAGAGTAGACCATAAAAGGTCTCATCAGGAAAAGAAAGAAACCGTAACTGAGTATGGTGACAGATGTTAACCAGACTTATCGTGGCGATCGTTTTGCAAAATACACAGATATCAAATCATTCTGTTGTTCTCCTGAAACAAATATAATGTCAGGTCTATTTCAATTAAAAAAGGCTAACCTCTCACCCACCTCTCTACAAGCACCAAAGTTGGCAGCACGCAAGGCACCTCAAAGGGTGTAGGGCACAACCTGGGAATGACAGCTGTGAAGATCAGAGGAAAAAGTCATTCCCCAAGAGCAGAGCAATGGTTCCAGGGGAAATCAAGAAATTCTAGAGAACATGAGGCTCTCAAATCACAACAAAAGGCTCAAATAACTTTAAAAAAATATATTTAAAAAATAAATCAGCTTAGGGGTGCCTGAGTGGCTCAGTCAGCTAAGCATCTGCCTTCAACTCAGGTTATGATCGCAGGATCCTAGGATCGAGCCCTCAATCCAGCTCTCTGCTCAGCGGGAAGCCTGCTTCTCCCTCTCCCTCTCCCCCTGTTTGTGTTCCCTCTCTTGCTCTGTCTCTCTCTGTCAAATACATAAATAAAATCTTAAAAAAAAAAAAGTCAGCCTATGAGGCATCTGTCCCTATCAGATAAATCTAGAGTCAATGAAGCCAGAGGAAATAAGCAGTAAAGAGAACCCATATCTCACCAAGGATGACGGGCGGGACACACCACAGCGCTAGACAGACCCATAGACCTTTGAAGTAAAACCCTAGGACTCGGGGTGCCTGGGTGGCTCAATGGGTTAAAGCCTTTGCCTTTGGCTCAGGTCATGGTCTCAGGGTCCTGGGATCGAGCCCTGCATCGGGTTCTCTGCTCGGCAGGGACCTGCTTCCTCCTCTTTGACTGCTTGTGATCTCTGTCAAATAAATAAAATCTTAAAAAAAAAAAACATCCTGGGACTTTGTTTTGTCTCCAGGTCCGTTTCGTCACTGGGTTCGTTGGAGGAGGTGGTGGTAACATCATGGAAATAGAACTTGCTTTTGGACAAAAGAGAATATTTTTGGTGAAGGGGATCCATGCACCTTTCATCTCATTTTCTCCTCAGGAGTACCTGTCCCAAAATCCATTTAAAGTCCTTTCAGTTTCTAATTGCTAGATAGTCAATGTTCGGATGCAACACGGGACACTTAAGAGTTTATCAAAGAACTTTTTAGTTGCCTTGGAAGTTGCTCAAGTTCCTTTTTGTTCACTTCCAAGGAAGAGACAGGAAACAAAAGAATAAGACAGTATTTCTACAGTCCCCACTCCCACTTTGCTTTCCCCAAATGACCCAAAACTAAAAAGGAAGCCAAGTGGCCAACTTGCCTTCTGCTCGACGAGCAGCCTGTGTGCTGCCTCAATGTCTGGAGCCATGAAGCGATCTTTTATCCAGGGCCTGCACAGAAAGCACATCAGACCATCAGCCCAACACGAACTGCGGCCAGGGTTCACAGTCCTGAAATGATGTCACACCCGGGGACCTGTTTGCCTTTACCTTACAACAGAGCGCACGAGGTCGTAGACCTTCTCCAGAGGAGTGGTTGTTCTCAGGGGACGTAGAAACTCTATGCCCTGGCAGGCTGCGAGGAGCTCAATGGCCAGCACTACGAGAAAAGTGGAGGGGACAGCTGTTTGAAGGCGACTTCGTGCTGGGGGGATATCAGTCACGTGGAAGGTGTCGGCCAGCTCTCGCTAACTGAGAGGTGGTTGGCTCTCGGTCTTTTGGTAGAAAGAGCTGCTTTGGTATTTGGTTACCATTCAAAAATTTCCTCTTCTACCCCACTGGCTGGATCTTTAGCGTTTAGAAGGGGAGTGCTGTACAGGTAAATGTCTTAGGGCTCTCCTTCTTATGTCATCTGATCAAGATGGATGACATCGGTGTCCTATTTCCATTTGTTTTTAGTCTTGCTGCTTCTCTTGGGGCTGAAATACCTGGCACATAGACTTTCATCAAAGGACTGAAGGAGCCAGGGAAGGAGCAAATCAGTCTTTTGTTGCGCTGCATAATTCTACAATATTCTTTCAAGCCTTCAAACTCAAAAGCTCCCAAGCCCACTAAAACTCAAATTGTAGAAACTGGTATCTTGCCAACTCTAGATTTCTTGATAAAACAGTCTTTACATGGTTTTTTTCCCCTAGTTAAGAACTCTTATTAAATGTACCATACCTTGCTATCAGCTTTGAATATTGAAATCTAAATTTCTCTACTTTTGGATTCCATTATATGCCAAGAAAATAACAAAGAAGCTTCAAGTTGATCAAACCATTTAAGTGGTCAACTGAAATGGAGTATTAAAAAGATTTGGTGTCTTATCTTAAAGTTTATGAAGCACACTCCAAACTCTGGTGAGTACAGACAGGACACCACAGGAGGGGATGAAGCAATGGGATCCATTTTGGACCTGGAAGAAACTTCGCATCTTCTAGTGCAGTCCCCTCACTTTATGCATAAGGTATTGGAAACTTCAAGAAGTTGAGCTTGGGTAGACAGGGAAGACATCTGAGAAGAAATCTGCACAGCAACCACGGTAGAATGCAGAAGTGAACCATGTGGAGGCCTAGGGGAACAATGTTGCAGGCAGACGGGCCAGCAAGGACACAGGTGCTGAGTTAAGGATGTGTCCTTGGTGGGTACAAGAATAACACGGTGGTTCCAGGGTAAGGAATGGAATGGAGAGAGGGGTCAGCAAGAGCCAGAAGCCAGATCATGCGTGATCCTTGTAGGCTACAGGAATGGGGCTGGATTTTGGTTTGAGCACAAGGAACGAACTGGCAAATTTTCAGCAGGAACATAGTGTGGTCAAAATTACAGTTTAAGAACCTCACCCTGATTATTGCATGTGGTAACTGTGGAAGAACAGTAGTGAAAACAAGGAGACCATTCAAAAGGAGATGACAGAGGCTTGATTCGGTGTCTTTTGATGGTAAGTCTGATTTGCTGATGAATTGGATAGAGGATCTGAGAATGGACAAACTTTTGGCCAGAGCAACATGTTCAGTGGGGACATTAGGAATGCACCGTGGTAGGCAGATCATGATAACAGGTGTTGGGGAAGGTGTGGAAAACTCAGAACTCTCAAAAACTGCTGCTAAGAATGTAACATGGTAGAGTCACATTGAGAAACAATCTGGCAGGTCCTTAAACAGATGAACACAGGTTCATCTGGAGTCCATTTCTCTGGAGTCCAGCAACTGCACTCCAGAGAAATGAAAACATTATATCTGCTCAAAAACTTGTACATCAATGTCCATAGCAGCAGTATTCACACTAGCCAAAAGGTGGCCAAAACCCAAACATCTCTCGCCTGATGAATGGATAAACAAAATGCGGTATAGCCCTATGACAGAATATTACTGGGCCATGAAAAAAGAATGGACCACTGACACATGCCACCACATGGACGGACCTTGAACACATTGTGCTGACTGGAAGAAGCCAATTACACAAGATCAGATATTGTATGTCATTTCTATGGAATTTCCAGAACAGGCAAATCCATAGAGAGAGAAAGGACATCTAGGGGGCCTAAGCCTCGAGGCAGGGTGGAGTAGGGAGAATGGGCAAGTGCTGGGTCAAGGGTACAAGGTTTCACAAGGTTTTTTTGGGGGATGAAAATGTTCTAAAATTGATTTGTGGTAGTGATGGCACAACTTTCTTAATATGCTAATAACTACCGAAGTATACAATTTAAGTGAGTGATTGTGTGGTACGTAAATTATATCTCAATAATAAGAGCACGTAACTCTCCCACATTTATCTTAGGATACCTTTGTCCTTGCTTATCTGCCATTTCACCTTCTGCTGTTTTGGTTGCTCACAATCAACCACGGTCTGGAAGCAGGTGAGCCTTCTGATGGGTCGTCAGATGCCTATTTCTGACGAATCATCATCGAATCATCGGAAAGTCAAGAGTAGCCTAATGCTACCTCACAACGCCTGAGGCATTCGCTCACTTCATCTGGCCGCCTACGCATTCTCTTATCCCTGCTTCGTCACAAGAAGGGTGAGTAAAGCACAGTAAGCTATTTTGAGCAAGCTCACGTTCACTGAACTTATATTTCAATATATTGTTTTAACTGTTCTACTTGATTAGTTATTCTTGTCAATCTCTTACTGTGCCTGATTTAGCAATTAAGCTGTATCACAGGTATGTCTGTACAGGAAAGAAACATGGTACACATAGGGCTTGGTATCTTGAGGGATCAGGCTTCTCCTGAGGGTCTTGGAACGTCCCCTCCCCTCCCGGAGAGGGGAATTACTGTAATGATATTCTTTTGTCTTCCAACGGCTTCTGATACAATTGCAAAAACTTAGTAGCTTAGCTAACAATGCCTAAAGGAAGGCAATTCATCTTTAAAAAACAAATAAGCAGTAATTAAGGCAGGGAGAGGTTGGCCTAACACAGGTCCACCCTAGAAACTATCTCCCTAAAGATATGGATCTGAATCTTGTTCATTCTTCCACAGCCGGTGCAAAATGTGGGGGACCGAGATAACATGCAGGTAGCAAGTTAAAAGTAACACGCGAGGAGGCTAAAATCCAGGAGGGTAAAAATCCAGAATGTTAGACTCTTGACAGAAGACTGACCTGTTTTTTTTAACTAGTATGTGGCATGGAAAAAAAAAAAAAAATGGAAGAGGGGAGTGTTCTAGATGAAAAGAGGCTTACAACTTTGACCACCAAATTTAAAATGCGGACCTCAAATCCAGATTTGAACAAACCAACTATGCAGGCATTGAGAAATCGGGAAATTTTGAGTATATACTCAACTGGGTATGTGATACCAAGACTCACTGTTGATTTTTTTTGGATATGAGAATGGCATGATGGTGGATTAAAAAAAAGCATTCATATTTAAGGGACAAAGTATGCAGGAAGAAAATAACGTGATGGGATTTGTGTGAAAATAACTTGAGAAATTCAAGGAAAAGATGAAGCAAATGTGCTGTTGAGTTGGTGTACTGGAGGGTTTGTAGCACTAACCTCTCCACTTTTGAATATTTTTTTTTTAAAGATTTTATTTATTTGAGAGAGAGATCACAAGTAGGCAGAGAGGCAGGCAGAGAGAGAGGGGGAGGAGGAAGCAGGCTCCCTGCAGAGCAGAGAGCCCGATGCGCGGCTCGATTCCAGGATCCCGGGACCACGACCTGAGCCGAAGGCAGAGGCTTTAACCCACTGAGCCACCCAGGCGCCCCTTGAATATGTTTTCAATTGTTCAAAAAATTAAGCCGACCAGCAAAACTGCTTAGACAGCAGGTGTGGTTTCTAATTTTTAGTGAGCTTCAGAATCACCTGGAAGACTTGTTAAACCCAGATGGGTTCTGCTCTCTTCCCTAGAGTTTCTGATTTAGCAGATTTCGGGCCAGTCCTAAGAATTGACCCTTCTAGGGGCGCCTGGGTGGCTCAGTGGGTTAAAGCCTCTGCCTTCGGCTCAGGTCATGATCCCAGGTTGTGGGATCGAGCCCCGCAGAGGGTTCTCTGCTCAGCCAGGGGCCTGCTTCCTCCTCTCTCTCTGCCTGCCTCTCTGCCTGCCTCTCTGCCTGCCTCTCTGCCTATTTGTGATCTCTGTCAAATAAACAAATAAAATCTTGAAAAAAAAAGAAGAAGAAGAAGAATTGACCCCTCTAACAAGTTCCCAGGTGATGCCGCTGCTGCCCAGAGGGATCCCACGAGAAGAACCGCAGATGCGGTCGTCCGTTGGTGGGGCGCGCCGTCCCAGACGGGCTGGGTTTACCTTGTTCTACGTGCTCGATGACCCGAAGGGCCTTCCTTGCTGCCCATCCTCCCATGGAGACGTGGTCCTCCGTGGCGGCGCTGGTGGACAGAGAGTCCACAGACGAGGGGTGGCACAGAACCTTGTTCTCAGACACTGCAAGAGACCAGGGCAAGGTACATCAGCTGCTAATGGGAAAAACTGCCTTGTTGGCTTGCCCATGTGCTTAACAGCACGGAGTGTCCTCTTCAGGAGCTCTTGGTTGGTATTGAAGCACCAGATGGTCCCAGATTATTTTGGGAAAAGGAAGCAGGTAGGGTTGGTATTAAATGGAAAAGGAGGGAATAGTGAGTTCTGAAATGAGACCTGATAGGAACCCTATTACAAACCCTATTTGAAAACACTGGAAGCGTTTATCATGCCGGGAGACTAGGGGAAAAAGTAGTGATGGACTATGCCAAGTACTTGACAACAATGGATTAATTGTGTCCGCAGAGGAGGCGATAGAATTCAGGGTGGTATTTGGGAGTGGAGACTGGGCCCACAGATCTTGCACAAGGAGATTTCATAGATCAGACTGCCCAGTGCGGGGATTCAAGCAAGGGCTCGGTGACTGATGACTGCCAGACGCGTCTTGGGGAGGGGGAGGAATTCTGGAGATGGCCTAGATCAGACTTTATTGTGCATATGAGTCACTCTAATCTCGTCAATACGCAAATGCTGAGTTTCGAGTGGGGCCTGAGATTCTGCTGTTCTAACAAACTCTCGGTGGATGGCTAGATTCTTGGCCGGGGGACAACACATTAAGTGTGGAGGAGGACCTACATTCTAGAGCTCCTCCCCCGCTCCCGGAGCGATGGAGAGAGTTTTCTCCCCTACGTTTTTGTTCCCGAGAGTGTCTGGGTGGGGTTCTGTTGTTCTCCCTGCTGTAAGGGATCCTGAGATAATCTAGTGATGTAGACCAGGCAGTCGGCTAGTCCTAGACCAGAACTTTCCAGGTTTCAAGCACAGTGAGTCCCAGGTCCTGGGACCCAAAACCTGCTGTAATGGATACAAAGTCTGTGGTGGGGCTTATTCAGAAAGAGAAGTTACTCGTCCCTGAAAAAGAAAACTACCTGTTTCATTATAAGGAAAGCAAGTTGACAAGCCGAACAATTTCAATAGGCAGTTTAGGGAAAACCAAACACATTCAAATGAAGCTTTCCAAAATCCCTAATGTTTTCTAAATCAGTTACCATGACCTCCCTATGTTAGTATGAGAAGTTGCTACCCTTAGAGGAGTATTTTAATAAGGAGGTAAGTGAGCAATTAGAAGATACTAGAGAGAGGACACGATAAATGCAGGGACTCCTTTGGGTTGTGGTGAGTTTTCGTGTGAGTTTCAGTGAGGAAGGGGTTAGGAGTAATATTAATAACAGCTAATATTTATTTAGTGCTTACAACACGGCTGGGCATAGTTCTAAATAGTTCTATGCATTAATTCATTTAATCCTCAAATCAGTCCCATTAGGTAAATTCATCACCCCCATTTTACAGAGGAGTAAACAGAGAGAGGATTAAGAAAGTTGCTCCATATCTTACTCCTGATAAATGACCAAGTTGGAATTTGGTCCTAGAGTCTATGCTATTGATTAAGCACAGGCTCTTCTGCCTCTTGGGTAGGTTTGCCTGAAAAAAATATGGAATGCTCAGTTAATTTTGAATTTCAGATAAAAACAAATAATTTTTTAGTACAAGTATGTCCCGAGTAATTCAAATTTAACTGGGCATCCTGCATTTCCATTTGTTAAATGTGGGAACCATAGTTTAGTATTAAATACAGATTAAAATGAGATCCACATTAACTGAAGCTAGAGCATGGATTTGAGAACAAAAATGCCTGGGTTTGAATTCAGTTCCACTTACTAGCTGTCCAGTGTTGGATAAGTCACCTAACTTCTCTGATCTTCAGGTGTTCATCTGTACAATGGAACTAATAATAGTACGTGCCTCGTGGTATTGTTGTGACCATTAAGTGAGCAAATATTAATGAAGCCCTTAGTGCTTCCTTTGTACTGGAGCCTGCTGTGATGTGTTACACACAGTTTGGAGTCAGAGATCAGCCACACTGAAGCTCAGTTTTCATGGAGGGCATCTTCTCATAAGCATTTTTGCACATTCTAATCACATATTTATGATCTTAGTGGCTGGTGTATCTAATAGAATGTACCCAAAGCTTAATCATTCAGGTCAGCTCAAGTTTCGCCATTAATTGTAGATACCTTTGTCTTTTTCCTTCTGCTAGTCTTCAAATTGAGATTAGGGAAAAAGCTACAAAGATGAATTTCCTATGTGATATCCAGTTGCGTCCTACAGAGAAATTGTGGAAACCTCATCATTTACAAACTCATTAGGTATTAGTATGTTTCAGTCTAGCTTTGTTTAGGTTTCATTCAGTTTTTTTCTTAAAAACGTTCAAGAGACTTCCCTTCTGCATTTCTGTCGAGACAGGTGGGATGCAAATGAGGTGGGGGGGAAAGATCGCATTCAAGGACAAAACTGGACACTTTCAGATGAAATGGACAGGCTTGTGTTCTGAGGAACGGGCGGTATTCTCGGGCAGTATTCTTACCGAGGGCTGCTGCGGTGCAGTGTGCAATCATGAACCCGGAGTTGAGACCACCTTCAGCCACCAGGAAGGCAGGCAGCTCGCTGAGGGAGGGGTTACAGAGTCTTTCAATTCTTCTTTCACTAATCGCAGCAAGTTCATGGACTCCAATGGCCAAATAATCTAGGGCCTAGAAAGAATGTCTCAGTTCAAATTGGAATATGCTTGGCTTAAATTGGAATATGCTTTCAGGGTCAGGAGCAATTCTAAAAAGCTTACTTTGGCTGGGTATTCACCATGGAAGTTTCCTCCAGAAATAGTCTCTCCTCTGCTGGCGAAAACCATCTTACAAAACAGGTTAAGGCTAATTTTTAACACTCCCAGCCCTTGTACAAATACAGGTGGAGGGAAGGAGTGTCTTTCTACAAGCAGTTGTTGACATAAAGGGACACAAAATCAAACACAGAAACAACAAAACAAATACCCAAAACCTTAAAGATGAATCCTGCACACCTAACTAGGGGTCAAGGAAACATGGAACATGAAATGTTTTTTGGTTTTGTGGGTTTTTTTTTCTGAAATTAGAGATTTCGCGAACACCGTAACTATTACAATCTAGTGGTTAGTACTTTCCCTCAAAAGTTTGTGTCTGTAACTAAGAACAGAGACAAGGACACCAGTTTTATTTCTTCTTCTTGTGCTTGGTAGAATTTGCTGAATGGAAGACTTTGTTGATGAATGACCACCAAATAGTCTGAAACAGTCAATTCTGGAAATATTTTCAAACTTTAGTCTACTCAATGATCCTATAGCAGCATCCATAGCAAAAGGTGGCCAAGAGTCTGTTGTAAACCGATCTCAGTAGGAACAGTTCAGACTCACTGCATCTTAATGCCCTCAAGGATCATCCCATTCTGTCACGTGCTACGCTTAAAACAACAGGCACCCAGACAAAGGCAGGAACAGACCCTTCTTATAGATTGCAAAGAGCTGATTTATACCTACTGGACTAAAGAATGCTTATCATCCACCAGCTAGGAGCTCACTCTGTGCGAGGAAAGTTCTGACTTCCAAAGAGCTGGAGATGCATGTATTACATTAACTTCATCAAGCTGGGAGTTACCCTTTTCAGTACATACAACCATGAGCCTCTTGGGCCCAGCACTGGCTCTTCTCCACCAAGCCAACCCCAGTCACAGGCCCTAGTCTTCTCTCCATTCTCTGAATCCTTATAGCAAGTAGTCTTTGCACATACTTAGAACTTAAGCATGTTCAATGGTTCTCCAGTTGTTCCAAATTTGTTTGTTGGTGATCAGAGTAAAGCAATCAGAATTTAGCCCCCATAACATCTAGCAACTATGTAATAGGTGCTCTATTTTCTACAATAGAAAAGTTGAGAGGAATATTCTTTTAACTAACACCAATATTGCAGGGGATTTCCCAAATATTACCTTAATGGAAATTCATTGATAATTAAGAATCTTTAATTGAGAAAGGAATGTACTTTTGGTTGAAATTTTTGCTGGGGCAAGTGATGGGAGAAGAACTTAGTTAGGAATTCTCCCTCTCCCACCTCTACTAATTTAATGGTAACTCTTTGTTTTTGCTCTATAAGATACCCTTTCAAGTCTAAATTATGGAGGCACCTGGGTGGCTCAGTTGGTTAAGCGTCTGCCTTCAGCTCAGATTGTGATTCGTGGTCCTGGGATCAAGTCCTGCATCAGACTCCCTGCTCAGGGGGAGTCTGCTTCTCCCTCTCCCTTTGCCCCTCTGTCTTGCTCATTCTCTCTCTCTCTCTCTCTCAGTCTCTCTCTCCCAAATTAAAAAAAAAAAGTCTAAATTATATAAGTGTAGAATGGATATCTCTCCTCTACAAGAACGGATAGATGAGACAAGACTTACATAGACTTCTTGAAAGCTCTACTCCATTTGGGGCGTCCCAGTGCGTGGAGTGGTGTTGAGGTGAGTGAGTTGAGAATTATTGAGTGTGGGTCTCACTAAACTGTAAAACGACCTGACACTGAGGACATAAAACACACATTCTGAAGTAAGCTTATCAGAGAAACCACACTGGCAAGGTCCTGTGATAAATCAGTCTTACCCAGCTGCTGTGAAACCCGTCTGCTCACCTCAGCTAGGAATGGCTTCGAAGGTTGTTAACTCAGCACTTTCTTCAGTGTTGAGAACTAAGGCAGATGTGGGATAGGAAAAATATATTGCTAAGGGCCTGGGTGGTCTTCAAAGGCAGTATTGAGTATCTCTGTGAAGACTTTGCCAGTGTGACTCCTGACAGATCACATCAACATCTGGAGGGAACTACACCATCAAAGAACATTCCAAAGCAGAAATAAGAAAATACCCACACCATGAAGGAAAGAAGGGCTCTATCTTTGACCAATGAAAGCATTCTTACTATTCTTTGTAAAATTTGGGAACACTGATTGGAGTAAAATCCATGTCAAAAATAAAAACTTGAGGTGGGGAAAGCCATAACTCCTTGACAATACTTTGGTAAGTGTTAACAAGTTGCCTTCTGTCTAATGTGTCACTAGAACCAGGAAGGCTTGCATAAATGCCAGCCTGGGCGGAGTCCCCACAATCCCACTTGTGACATACGTCTTCATCCTCTATCAGCAATCTTAGCCCTGGATTTTAGGGCAAACATCTTCCTGAACTCTCTCAGCCAATGCTGGAAATACATCCGTTAGCCTTGAATGGGTCCATTGGGAAAGCACAGCATGTTAGATTCTGAAGTGAAATTAGCTTCACAGACCTGTCTCTGTCACTTACCCTCTGAACTTCAGGTACTTAGTCTATGAAATGGAGTGACAGAACAGAGATGCTACGCAAGACGATCACTTCAGCGGATCTAAAAAGCACCAGTTGGAATTCTACAGCTACATCTTAGTACGCAGTCAAAAGATACAGGATTATCTGTTGCACTGTTAAGTTCTGTGGTAATGATGTTCTTCACGAACGCTATCGTGTCATTCACTATACCATGGACCTAAAATACAAGATCAGATGAGTGAATACGTTGAAAACACAGATAATGGTGTCTGTCACACGGAGTCTGATGTTTATCTTAGAATAGCAAGGAAGCAAGTTTTAAACTGGGATTTATTTGGGCTATAAGGTTAATTTAGCAATTCTTTCTGGTAGATGTTTCTGATCACCTAGCTAGAATGGAACTTGCTGAGTCAAAGGAAATGCGGGTGTTTGTCCTGGGGAGGATTCTTTACTACACTCTAGACTAGAGTCTGGCACCAAATGAAATATTGTTTCATTCTTGAGAAGTATATTAATCTCTCATCCAACTAATTGCCACACACAAACGAGCGGTAACATCTGTGTTGCTGAACGTCTCACACCAGCCCAGGTCTTCTGCATTGTTTTAACTAAAGTTAAGCCTCACGGATTTATTTATGATGGGTTTATATGTGCTCATCAAATGCAGATAAGGTACAACCATGATGTGCCCTTGAATTATGATTCGCCCTTCCTGTGGCCATCTCTGTCAGGCTGGTTCTTGTGGTATCTAAAAGGGAGAACCAGTTAAAATTCCATTAACAGGTTAGGATGATGTTATTACTAAGAATTTTTTAAAGTTATGTCACTAAACCAACACAGCAAGTTGTCTCTTGTGCTTCTGTACAAGAGAATTGAGCAAAGCAATTTAAAAGGAAATTATCCTAGAGAATAGAAGCTCTGTGATGACTTCTTTGTGATACAAATGGAAGTATGATACGAGTAATTTTTTTTAAAGAGACAGTAAATGGGGTGCCTGGGTGGCTTTGTGGGTTAAAGCCTCTGCTCTGCCTATGATCTCAGGGTCCTGGGATGAAGCCCCGCATCGCATCGGGCTGTCTGCTCAGCAGGGAGCCTGCTTCCTCCTCTCTCTCTGCCTGCCTCTCTGCCTACTTGTGATCTCTTGTCTGTCAAATAAATAAATAAAATCTTAAGACAAAAAAAAAAAAGAGGCAGAAAAGAAATTTGGATTATGATTGACCATCACATGACTTTTTAACACTCCTCTTTTTCTGTTTGCGCCCTGAATTGGAAAAAAGAAAAGATTGTTTTGTTGGTTTACCTGTGGACAGCAGCGTAAGGTGTACGCATCCTGAACACGATCGCAAAACCTGTGACTCTCTGTGGAAGGGGAAGGCAAGGGACACATGGTCAATTTTTTCCACAAAACACAACACCACATAAGCTCACTCACAGGAACATGCCCAGACCTGCTATTTCAGATGGGTGGTGATCTGAATCCAAGAGTGACCGAAACCGGAAAGCAACTTCGATTTGCCCACGGTGAGGGCGAACCGCGTGAATGTCTAGAATTGATGAAAGAGAAACAGTCTGAGCAATTCTTGCATTAGAATGAGCTACCGTTGTTGGGTCAGGACCATCTACAGTGCTGACACAAGCCCTCAAAAGTCCCAGAGCTTCTTACTAGCACTCAGAAGCTTAACTCCAAAAGCAAGATTTTCCTCATTGACTGTATTTTTTCTACTTTATTTTTTTTTAAAGATTTATTTATTTATTTATTTGACAGAGAGAGAGAGAGAGAGATCACAAGTAGGCAGAGAGGCAGGCAGAGAGAGAGGAAGGGAAGCAGGCTCCCTGCTGAGCAGAGAGTCCGATGCGGGACTCGATCCCAGGACCCTGAGATCATGACCTGAGCCGAAGGCAGCGGCTTAACCCACTGAGCCACCCAGGCGCCCCTTTTTTCTACTTTAAATGGGTGCAAATATGTGTGGAGCCCACTGGGAATTTAACTCAAGACCCTGGGCCTATCCTAAAAAGATTTAGGCTGATAATGGAAGGGAACTCCATAGGGGGGCCAATTTCTGGTAGTTTTCAATCATTTTTAGACTGTTTTTCTGTCCTACTATCTAGAATGGTAGGGAGTCTTCCAAATCCACCACTTTCCGGGTAAGCTACAACTTCTGTAGTTTTTCCCTCCCAATTTTCTAATGGGGACCAACACGAATCCTGCTCTAATTCTAAAACCCTGTGAACAGATTCCTAAGATGCGCACAGCTGGATGGGAGTCAGACCTGAGTGATCCAGAATTCTGGGTCAACTCTAGAGTGAGCATCTGTCCGTAAAATGGGGTCATTTCACGATCAAGTGTGGCATCACTTAGAGGAAGCTGTAGCAATACTGTGTATGCCATAGGGACTTGGGGATTTTCCTTTTCCCCTACTATCCACCCCCACCACTCTCATGTCTAAAGATCGGGTCCAGCCCACCCAACCAGCTCTGGCCGACTGAACAGTAACCCAGTGGAAGAGCCATGCTGACCGGTATCGAAGGCTTTGGTGGTGCCTTTCAGCACCTCCAGGGTCAAGGCCGCCACGATGTCAGCCTGGCGTGCAATAGCACTGGCTCTCTCCACGGCTTCACAGCCCAGGGAGGTGATCATCTGTGTCCCATTGATGAGCGCCAGGCCCTTTGGAAAGGAAGAGAGAAGTCCTTTGCGGTAGTTGTTGTAACCCACATTCAAGCTGATTTCGTATCTTATGCTTCCATAAGAGAAGAGTTAACCTGTCAGCTGAATGACATTTATTTATGTTTTCGAAAGTGCAGGGCAGGAATGCTTAGTAGGCACCGGAAGATTAAGTGCCATCATTTGTGAACTGGTTAGCATAAACCTGGCAAGTGAAATACGTGTTAATGTCCCCGTTCTCAAGGCAGCCATGGCCCTCCAGGGCAGACTGCATATAAACTCTTCAGCTCCTAATGATGCTGCTTTTTTTAAAACTGGTCCTCATTGTGAACAAGACATCTTGGACATTTCTGGTCCAAGATTCTTGGTGGAGAGCACCCAAGGGATCTTGACTCAAAGCATCTGTTAGGGATCCTTTGGGATCCCGATTTGGAGTTTACATTCTTAGATAAGAGAACCCCTAAGCACCTGCGGCATGAAGAATCTTTTGAAGGCTTGGGGAGGAGTCCTTTCTTCAGGGACAAACTTTAAACAGACATGAAAGCCACATTTACTTTAAGAAACCAGCGAGATGGATATGAAGAGTGAATATAGTCTATAAATAAAGACTTGTTAAAATGAGGAAATCTTCCTCGAATCTCTTTACCTCTTTTGGTTTCAAAACAATTGGTTTCAATCCATGAGCTTCCAGGACCTGCAGAGTGATTAAGAAGATAAAAATGGGTGTCAAATGAATTTTGAATTTCAGTTTTTCTATTTCCAGTTTCACAAGGAATGGATAAAATATCCTTAAGCCTAAAGATCTGTCTTATAAAAATTAGACCTACATAAATTGGTTCTGTTCATCTACTCCGGTCTACTCTCTTATTCTATTCTTTAGTCTGAAAGCTGGCTTCTAGTTCACCTAATTTTTATACTTAAAGCAGGGGCTTTAGTGTCTGAAAATATAACCCTGCATTTGGGTTTCTAGGTCCTTTGTACTCAGCTTCCACGTTAGGGACTCACTTTTTCTCCTGCTGCTTCCTCAGCACAGACGAGCATCTCTACTGTACTGAGGCTTTGTTCCCGACTGTCCGCAATTCTCTGCCTCCAGAGCTTGACCTAAAAAGTCCTCCACCCTCAGCCTACTGATCTAAGCACTGGCAGAATTATCTTCTCCCGAATAAAGGAGGTGAAACAGACACTGTGCTAAGGACCCTCGAGGAAGGAAGGAAGGCAGAGTCAGCACCATTCTCCGTGTCCATTTCACAAGTGTATTGGGGGTACTTGTTACTCACCAGACTGTTTTGGGGTGTCAACCTAGGGCTGGCCTAGGAAAATTGAGACAGACTAGCTCAGGGGCAATTCCAGAATGAGAGTATGTTAAGCAATCTAGGAAGCAGGAAGTGCATGGGGTTTGCTGGAAAATGAGTACTGAAGATGCTAGGAGAGCAGAAAGGAGGGGCTCAAGACATTTGGAGGGGAGGGAAAGACTCAGAGGACTCCTTGGAGGGAGGAGGAGCAGGAGGGAGTGGGAAAGAGAAAAATGAGCGTGTGTTGGTCCCTCTGTCCCAGACACAGCACATCTCACTCTAGAACTGAGGGGGAGGAATTCGACCAACAAGACTCTTAGAAGCCACACTGAGTTTAGACCTTATTCTAAGGACAATGGGAAGCATTACAGGCTTAAGCACATGCAGGAATGTGCTGTGTGAAGGGGGCTGGGCAAACACTGTACACAGAGAAATAAAGATCAGGCTGTAGGGAACAAAGGTGATCTGGAACCTATACCCCATCAAGGATTATCTGTTCCCTTAACTTCTTCCTCCCCTTTGGTCCTCTGCCCCTTCACTGAGGGGACCTGTCAGCAGTTGACCTGAGCTAACATGTCAAATAATGCTGTGGGCTGCTCTGATGGAATCTGGAGATGGATGAGGAAGACATGAAGGTTTTACCAAAAACAAGCCCTTCTGATTCACCACTGGAGTAGGAGCTTGGGGGGAAATGGAACTAGCTGTCCAGAAGCCATACAGTCAGGATTGTGAGCCATGGCTCTGCATTGTGAGACCAGCAACTCAATAAATGTCCACCAGTGTGTGACCTCCTGGATAGGCCCTGGAAGAGTTTTTGTTGCAGAACAAATTGCTGGGATCAACACTGGTCACTGTACCTATTCACCAAGGTGACCACTAAGTCCAGAAGCCCGATGGTAAAGAATGGGAGCTTAGAGCCTCGCCTAGTTTGACCCATAAGCTCCAGTTTTCATTTATGAAACAGGGATAAAGGTGGCTCCCTCGGGGCACCTGGGTAACTCAGTGGGTTAAAGCCTCTGCCTTCTGCTCAGGTCGTGATCTCAGGGTCCTGGGATTGAGCCCCACATCGGGCTCTCTGCTCAGTGGGAGCCTGCTTCTTCCTCTCTCTCTCTCTCTCTCTGCCTTCCTCTCTGCCTACTTGTGATCTCTGTCTGTCAAATAAATAAATAAAATCTTTAAAAAAAAAGAAAGGTGGCTCCCTCACGGGGCTGCCATGAGGACTCAATGCTATGAAGCAGGCACCTGCAGCCGGCGTCCGGCTTAGGGAAACTACCGCGGATGGAAGTTGTTCGGAAAGTCTTACGTATTTCGCATCAGCCCAGCCACTCTTTGGAGACCACATCCTCCCTTCTCCAATGAGCCCAAGAGCAAGATGAGACAGTGGGGCAAGGTCTCCACTGGCGCCAACGGTTCCTTTCTCTGGAATGTAAGGCAGGCAGGAGGCTGGGAGAGAAGGAGGCACCGGTTACTTCTGGCTATCTTCATTTTACCAGTGAGACCAACCTCCCCCAGCAGGAGCTAGCATCGCTTTGTATCACAAATACCAGGGAAAAGCACAACTAGTGCTTAAGGGACCTGACTGAGCTGCTATTAAAAAAAAGGGGGGAGGGGGATTAAGGGGGATGGGCCGGATGGAGCACCCCTCCCAGTAGCAAAAAGCCATCTCTTGTAGCCACTTTAAGTTTAGACTGTAAAGACCTGTATTCTGAAAACTATAAAACACTGATGAAGAACGTTGAAGCCAACACACACAAAAATGGTATATTTCATGGAATGGAAGAATTAATATTGTTAAAATATCCATACCATCCAAAACAATCTATAGGTTCAATGCAATCTCTACCAAAATACCAATGGCATTTTTAACAAACTAAAACAAAGAATCCTAAAATGTATATGGAATCATAAAAAGCCCCAGTAGTTCAAGCAACCTTGAGAAAAAAAGAACAAAGCTGGAGGTATCACAATCTCGGCATTCAAAATGCTCTACAAAGCTGTAGTAATCAAAACAGTATGATAGTGACATAGAAATGGACACACAGATTAATGGAACAGAACAGACAGCCAGAAGTAAATCTATGCCTATATGGCCAATAAATCTAGGACAAAGGAGGGAAGAATATACAGTGGGGAAGATAGTTTTCTCAATAGACGGTGCTGGGAAAACTAGACCACTTTCTCACACCATAAAATTACGTCAAAATGGACTAAGGACCTAAATGTGAGACCTAAAACCATAAAGCTCCAAGAAGAAAACATAGGCAATAACTACTGATATTGGTCTTAGCAACATTTTTCTAGATATGGATCCTCAGGCAAGGGAAACCAAAGCAAAAGTAAACTATTGGGACTATACCAAAATAAAATGTTTTCACAATGAAAGAAATAATCAACAAAACGAAAAGACAACTTACTGAAAGGTAGATGTTAGCAAATGATATGTCTGGTAAGGAGTCAATATCCAAAATAGGAAAAGAACTTACAGAACTTAACATCAGAAAAATGAAATAGTCCAATTAAAAAATGGGCAGAGGACCTAAATAGGTATCTTTTCAAAGAAGACATCCAGATGGCCAACAGACACATTAAAAAAATGCTCAACACACTCATGATCAGGAGAATACAAATCAAAACCTCAGTGATATCTCATCTCACACCTGGAAGAATGGCTAAAATAAAAAACTCAAGAAAAAACAAGTGTTGATGAGGAAGTGGAGAAAAGGAAACCCTTGGGCACTGTCGGTGGGAATGCAAAGTAGTGCAGCCATTTTGGAAAACAATATGGAGTCTCAAAAGATTAAAAATAGAAATACCATATGATCCAGTAATTCCAATATTGGGTCCAAAGAAAATTAGAACACTAATTTGAAAAGATACATGCCACCCCTATGTTTACTGTAGCATTATTTACAAGAGCCAAGATATGAAAGCAACCCAAGCATCCATTAATAGGTGAATGGATAAGGAATAGGTAATGTGTAGGTATATATGTATATACATGTATGTATACACACCCACAATGAAATATTACTCAGCTATAACCAACAATGAAATCTTGCCATTTGTGACAACCTGGATGGACCTGGTAGGTCTTATGTTAAATAGGACAGAGATAAATACTGGGTGATTTCATTTATATGTGGAATCTAAAACAAAATAAAACAAAAAAACCAGAAACAGACTCCTAAATACAGCGAATAAGTTGATGGTTGACAGAGGTGGGGGCACTGGGCAAAACGGGTGAAGGGGAGAGGGAGAGGTATAGGCTTCCATTTATGGAATGAGTAAGTCATGATCATGAAAGGTACAGCATAGGAAATACATATTTTCTTAAAGTTTAGAATCTAGACTCTATCCTCAGGACAATAGAAAACATTACATATTTTATGTGTGAAGGTGGTTGGGGGTACACTGTATATAGAGAAACAAACCAGATCAGACTGTATGGAAGAAAGGTGACCCCCACCACCATAAGGATCATCTATTCCTTTAACTTTTTCCTCTTTCTTGGTTCTCTACCCCTTTGTATTCACTGTGTATGTTCTAATCAGACCTAGAAATTTTTAGAAATTGTAGCAATATATCTTTTTTTTTGTAGCAATATATCTTAAAGATCAGGAACCAGCTATTGTTCATTATAGTCTTGTTCCTAAGAACAAGTTAGAAACGATCTAAATATGGAATTAAGGGACCATCTAAATATGGAATTAATGGCCAAAGAGTGTATGTAGCCATTAAAAGATATTGAGGGAAAAAAGAAAAGTTATTGGAGAATGTTTGGAAACATGAAAATATTTGTACCAGAAAAGTAATATAAAATGTTCTAGAAGGGTAAGACACAACCAAAGTATTCACAGGGGTTCTCTAAGGAGGTAAGCTTAGGGAACATAATCTCTTTTTCTTTTTCTTTTCCTTTTTTTCTTTCTTTTTTTTTTTTTTGCCCAGATTCCTAGGTATCCAGCCTGCTACCTCACCACCACTTATAAACAGACATGTAATGCTTTGGAGGAAATTCTCAGTTACCAAGAAAAAAAAAATCTTCTTTTTTCTAAAGTAAACTCAGATTCTTAATAACAGTGTGTTTTCCAACGGCTAAATAATGTCGGTAGGATAAAGTGCCATCCATAGGCCAGCTTCCAGATCATGGTTCACCCAAGGGAATTCTCAGAACTCTAGGCACCCAGAGGTGCCCTATATACCTTTATACCTTCACCCCCAAAAGTTTCCTGAGCCTGCACTGATCTATTCTGTTCATCCTTATCTGTGAGAAGGGATAGTGGCCTCCCAAGCATTTCAAATCTTGTCTCCATGTTGGACTTTTTCAGTCCTGAGAAGTAAGCTCCAAAGAGTGGAACCGCATTGTATCCTGGCACCAGATGGCTTCCTGGTCCAAAAGCCTTTGATCTCTTTTCACTTCTGTTCTATCTTTGCAGGAAGTTGAATTGCAGTTATTTAAGTCTGGCTATCCCACCATCTGGGGAGCATTAAGATTTCAGATTCCTCGACACTAACTAGAACTACTGAAATGGTCTTTAGGATGAACATCCAGGAATCATGGTGTTTCCCAGATGATTTGATGCAACTTCTCTAACCATATCGGGGCATCATGGAGTTCAAGGTTCTCTCCAGCTTTAAGCTCAGGGACAGACACGAGGGATTTGTTCCAGACTTAAAGGTACGAATACTAAGTGAAGGGTGATGAAGAATGAGTTGAAGGTACAAAGGATTAAGTGTCTCTGTCCCCACCCTCACCCCCCCCCCCAGTTATCCTTCTCCTCACCAAGCCCATTTCCATTCATCTCCATTATTTTATGTCATCTTGTCTCTGCTAGTTCCTCCCTATGCCATCAACCAAGACTGCCTGTGGTACATGCCCACCCTCAATGGAGGGTCAACCTGGGGATCCATGGCATTACCATTAAATACTTCAATAACTTGCTTGAGGGTCTCCAGGGAAATGCCACTGTACCCCTTGGCTAAGACATTGATCCTTAAAGCCAAGAGCATCCGACATCTCTCAGGGATTAGTGGTTTCCCAACACCTGCAAAACAGAATTGATGTTTTTCTCCTAGAAAATCAAATCCCTCCATCTTTCAAATCTTTCCCCAGTTCAGTCCAGTCTCCTACCACCTGTCTCTTCTTGACTCAGATAGTTGGACTGCTCTCCTTCCTGACTGTCCTGCTTCTTAAAGTCCCATCTTCTAGAAAAATGGGAAACCCCAGTTTTGCCTTTTTGGTTCTCTTTCCTAGAATGTTTCAGTGAGCCCCACCTTCCCCAACACCCTTAGAATAGCAAACAGCTCGGATTCTTGACAGACTTTTCCATCTCACCTCATCCTGATCAACTCATTCCCTGAGTTCCAGCCTTCACTCCTTCCCTGAATCCACCACTGTGTTGGCACGGCCATGTACATGCTCCTGCCCCAACCCCATCCCTCCACTTGGCCCATTTCTTTCCTGAGATTCAGCTGAAAGGTGGTCTTGTCTGACGTTTTCTGCTTCCCTTCCTCCCCTGAAGCAGAACTGGCACAAGTTTTCAGGATGCACTAGTTACTCGCGGCTGTTACAGGATGCCTTGCACTGTGCTGTACTTTAATCACCAAATCAAATAAGACTAGAAGTCATTTGATGTTTGAAATGACTTACCTGAAGAATGTGAACGTACTAAGTTGACCTGGAGCTCTCTGGAAGAGAAAGGGAAAACCCCTCTTAGAGACCTCGCAGTGAAAGTGTCCCCTCAGCTGCAGAAATGAAGGGAAGAACAGGTGAATCTTTGGAGAGACAGAATAAGGCAGTGTGATGCGATGGAAGAAACCAGCAAGCCTGTGTTTTCAATGCCAACTTGTATGCAAGTGAACAGGAGCCTTATCCTCCTCATCTGGGAATTGGGGCAAATGTTAATTACTTCTCTTGTTGAAAGAAATTCCAAAGATGGGGACAGGTGGCATGTGAATGTACGTTTGCCGGGGGGAAGGTGGATCAGACTTACTCTAGCTTATTGACAGGAATTACAGTTCTGGCAAATTTCCCAAAACCTGTAGTTATACCATAGACAACTAGGGGGAAAAAAACAACAACAACAAACAGACATGGTACCATTAGATGCAGGTCATTTTTTTTTAAGTCAATAAAAAGAATTGTATACACAAAGAGAAAAAGATACCAGTTTTTTCTTTCACGATGCTATCTATGACTTCCCTGGATTTTTGCACCTTCTTTTCAGCAGTTGGGGTGAGCTAGGAAAACATTGGTCAACGCTGAGCACGTTGAAGGCTCCCATTTGCAGTGAGAAAGGTCAGAGGACATCCCTCCCACCCTCCCTGGTACCTTTATTTTGTAGCGTCCTTTCCCCAAGTTGACCAGATCCTCTGTGGTCAGGCTGTCCCCATCTAAGGCAATGTACTACACAAAAGAAGGGGACCTTGGTGAGCTTGAGTTAACTGGGCTGCTTGACCAAGAGAGTAGGGAAGCCTCAAGCAGAACTGAATTTTGACACTCAAGAGATTTTATTTCTGCTCTGAAACATTAATGTACTAGTGAAAAAGCTTGGTCTAGAAGAGGCTGAATAAAGAAAGCAAGAAATAAGCATAATAGCTTTTCCTAACTTCACAGAGCAGGATAAAGCCCTGTCCTAACTGATAGCGTTTGGTCATAAATTCTGCAGGCCCCAACCATCCAGAAACAAGCACGACTTCATTTTCTTTACAAAAAGAGTGTTGGCTTGGAGCTTACCTTTTCAGGCTCTCGGTACTTGCTATATCTGAAGCCAGGTAAAGGAAAACACTGGGGAGTGTGAGAAAGCCCCAGCCCCGTCCTGGGTGGGAGTAGCCCCCAGAGCAGACCAGCCAGCCTGCAGGGAAGGATACAGGTAAACTCCTTCTGGTTGAGATGGGATGAAGTCGGGAGACATGGCGTCGCCTTCTATAACTGAAACGAGAATACCAGAGAGGCTCCTTTACGAATGGCAAGGGAGAGGCTCTTTCAGCGTTGCCGGCAAACCGGGAGACCACTGTTCCCCGGCCTCGCACCTCTATAGACATGCCTGCTTTAGAACTACCTCACAGGCTTTCAAGTGCTCTTAGCATCTTTTCCAAGGAGGAGAGCAAAAGGTAGAGATGCACGTGTCAGGTGTGGGCAGGGTCGTTAAAGCTCTCACCTGCACCCCCACCCCCCTCGAATGCAGCCTCTATGGCATACCAGGGGCAAGGGAAGTCAGCTCGTTTCAGGGTCTGTGGCCTTGCTGTAACAGGTGAATGGGAAGCCTCCCCTCTCCCGGGCATGTGCCTGCCCGCAGCCCACCGCACCTGCCCGGGGGTGGCCGCCGAGCCTCCTTCCCGGGCACACATGGACTCGGCCACTCACCCACTTCCACGAACTCGTTGTCCTCCAGGGCCACCTCCAGCAGGTCCTCGTGGTCCAGCAGGCCCAGGCCCTTGCACCGGCGCACGAGGAAGTGCACATCATCCACCGAGGCAAAGCCACCATTGTCCGGCTTATTCTTGACGTACCTCCTGAGAGCCTCACGGCCTAGCCAGCCGATGGTGAGCTGCGCATCCCGGCAGGGCACGGCCAGCCATTCTCCGCGCACGTGCACCGTGTACCTGGGCATGGCTCCGCGTCCCAAGGGGACCCTGACACCCGTTCCTCTGCCTGTGGCGGCTGCCGGGTGGGGAGAGTTTTATCTGGGAGTGACTACTGAGGTGTGGTTGGCCGGGAGGAAAGGGATGGACTTCCAAAACACGCCCCCTCTCTTGCCTTTACTCCTCCACACATTGGACAAATATTTATTGAGGGCCATACCAGTGTCCCTTTGAGTTTTCACAGCTGAGCTCCAGGCAGGAGAGCCCGAGCAGAGTAGCCCTGCTCACACAAAGCCCTGGCTTCTCCCATGCTGGGGGTGCTGGTGCCTGCTGGATGCCCCTCTCCTCAGGGCCCCCCATTTCTCCCTCCCCTGGCTTCTGTGTTCTCCTCCACTGAGGGCAGTTTATAAACACCATGTTCCTGTTTTTATCTGGAATTACTCAACTGTAAAATGCACCTTCTGGTCCACGGTGACACCAGGGAGTGTGGTAATCTTCATTTTTTTGTTTATTCCACAAACATGTGTTGAGCAACTATTCCCTCTCACCACCAAGGTTTTCTAAAGCTGTCCCTCCACAAAGGGAGACTGCAAAAGTCAGAGATCATTCTCACAAGGAAAGGTCACCATCTGGATGAGCGAGCTGTTATGGCTTGGAAGTTAACAGTTCACACAGCCGTGGGTAGAACTCCAGCTCCACTATTTCTTAGCTTGGAGCAAGTGAAGTTATTAATTAGCCTCTGTTTCTTCTTCAGAAGGGAAGAGGTAGACTGCCTCAATGCTGTATTTTCAGTATCTCCTTGGGACCCAGTTCTGGCTCTGCCATTTACTAGCTGTGTGACCTCTGGGCAGGTATTTGATTTCTTGGGGTCTCAGTGTCTTCATCTCTAAGCTGGAGATAATGATAGCACCTATTTCAAAGGGCTTTAGGAAAGATTAAGTGAGTTTGTATATGTAAAGCCCTTAGTGTAGCACATGGTGCCTTGGGAATGTTCCTGAAGTGTTTGTGATTACTATTATTTGCACTCCAATGCTCTTTATACCTATATTGCCTTCTAAATGTTCTTTCATCTTGGTACATGGATATCCCTAATCCAGTTAAGTATCTTTAGCAGTTAACTGCTCCCTGCACCCAACTACTTCATTACCAGTAGATTAGGGAAGTCTGAAAAGCATGAAAAAGGAATCAAAGAAATGTGGGCCTTGTTGTAACTAAGCAGCATTTTAGTAATAAGCCAGTTTCTGGAGATTGGATTAGTGCAACAGAAAGATCTTGACGTGTGTTCCCACTAAAACTGACTTGTGCTGGGAATAGAGACATGGTTGTTCACAGAAAACACCAACACCCAGAATCTCTCTTTCCCTGACAGCTTCCTGAGAAGCATACAAAGAGCGAGCTACCCCTCCCTGAAACTTGCAGTTCAGTCCCCACATCCTGACCACTCTCTGGAATTTGTCACCCCTTGAATTTGATGCACCTAAGAGATCTTAAAGTCCAATACCCTATCTTCTGACTATGACCTTCTAGCCTTCTGGTTCTCCCCTTGCTTCAGTCATCTTTGCCCTTGGACCTGACCTCTGATTGGCTCCTCCTTTCTTCGCTCCATTTCCCAACTCACTTTCTTTCCTAGGAAGCTGGTGTCCTAGTTGCTTACCTGGGCCACTCTTTCCTGAGCACTTTGAAATCCCTTTATAACCCTAAACCTATGCCTGCACTGAGTAAAACTCCACCCCTGGGTCATCACGACAAACTGGTATCTGTTTACCCTGGTAGAAGGTTCTGCTACAGAAAGTTATATGATGGTGTACATCACGGCACTGTCTTTCTATGTGCCCCTCTCCCTCAGCAAGTTTCTAGAACATTCACCCTGCTTCTTAACATCCATTTCCTCTAATTTTCAGAGGATGTGAAGTGCAACTTTCTACCCTCCTCCATTCACTCAGCCAACAACTAGTTCTCAAACATCTGTTGTATCCCAAGCACTCTGCTAGGTGCTAGGGAATGAAACATTCTCTGCCTTCACGGTGATGGATCCACTCATAGAGAAGACTAATAAGATGTCGAAGGATCCACTGTGCTGTGAGAAAACCCAAACTACTTGGGCATTCCACAGGCCAGTCTCAGCTGAGCCCAGCTTTAGCATAATCTTAGGCCAGACATCGGACATGTGAAAGAAGAAGCCTCCAGATGCTACCACCTCCTAGAGGTGTGAGTTTGAAGATTCAAAGTTCATGCCCTCGACAGTGTGTATATACCTATACCCATACTTCTGTTACCCTTTATCCATCTGGAACACACTTCCAACTTCCTTTGCTTAGCCAGGTCTTTCTTATCTCGTAAGCCTCAGTGTAGACCTTCTCTTCCCCAGGACACACTCCCTAAACCCTTTGGTTGGATTAAGTGCCCCTTTCCCAGATTGCTTTAGCATATTTGCTCTTTAGGCATATATAGAAAATTACTTCTCTTTGTTCACCCAGAAATTATGTGTATATCCCAGCCTGGCACAAAGACATTCATGATATGCTTAGTAGCTGAAGTTGTCTAAATGTGGACTTCACTGAGCTTGCCCTGGGTAAACCTGTGCTGACATGTGTCTCTAGTGCCCTCTACCTTCTTCATAGCCTCCTTCACTGCCCTTGCAGGGGCCCTGGCCCTGGTTCACTTCCTGGCTCATTCCTCAGTGATCTGACATTAGCCCAGAGCACGGGAAAAGCTTTTGGGGCCAGGGAAGCCTTCAAAAGCATCATCTGAGTCTGTGGATTGGCTAAAGTCTAATCACGTAGAACCTGATTATATACCAGGGATGTGAGCTTAACTTTCGCTTGTGGTCTTCTTGCCATGGAAGACAAGAGAGAACAGAGCATTGAGAAACAGAACCACTGTGGTGTGGATGTGTCCAGGAGAGAACGGCTAGGGACAGTGAGCACGGGAGTAGCTCAGGGGACGGACAGGAATCTGTGTCTTTGTGACCTGCCCCACTTTTGGGGTGTTTGCTCCTATTTTAAGACTTCTGTCACTGCATTAGGACTCCTGTGTATTTAATGACACCCCACCCATGCTTATTCTCTAAGACACCATTCTTCTTGCTAAAGGTTATTTGGTCGGGGTGGACTCAAGCTGAGTCCCACCTCTGGGAATCAGGTATCGAGAGTCTTCCCGTGGGATAAGAACTGTTTACAGCAGCAAAGCTGGAGGGTAGCCAAACTTCACAGTATGGAGGAGAGAAACAGAAATGAGACAAGAGAGTATTGCTCGCTTGACAGTTCTGGGTGTCAGCCCTCTTCTGTCTGTCCAGAGGTTCTGACAACCTCCCCTCCTCTGTATCTTTAATCCTCCCCTTTCCTTTTCTGATTTCTGATCATTTGGGTTTTGTCACTCAGAGTCAAAGCATCCTAATACAACTGTGGTTCCCAGGCTGTGTGCTGAGGTGCCCTGGGGTATTACATTGTACTCAAGGGATGCTTTGTTACTGTCTTATTTGGTTCAAGTCGTTCTATTATTCCCAGTATGCATTATACTATTATATACATAATAGATATAATCATTGTATTATTGCTTCTGTGTGCTGTATACGCTACATGGGTGAAGGATGTTTGGTGCTCATTAAGGAGATGAATCAGGTAAGACAGGAGAGTCTCAGAGGGACTGATGGGAAGTCCTGGGGTTTGGGGTCACCATCTGACCCTGATGGACAGGAGGGCAGGACAAGTCCAGTGGGGACACGGGTGGATCTGGGGGAGAGCACAATGTTCCCCAGAGAGTTTATGCATTTTAAAGGATTTTATTTATTTGAGACAGAGTGATAGAGAGAGAGCATGAGCAGGGGGAGACGGAGAGGGAGAAGCAGACTCCCTGCTGAGCCCGGAGGCCTGATGTGGGGCTCCATCCCAGAATGCTGGGATCGTGACCTGAGCCCAAGGCAGACTCTTAACCATCTGAGCCACCCAGTCGCCCCGAGTTTATACATTTTAGAAAGTGCACTTAGGCCATGCCCACTGAGTACCTGGGTGAGCAAATCCAATTGAGTGCTTATCTTGTTTAAAAAGCAAACCTCTCAGGGCGCCTGGGTGGCTCAGTGGGTTAAAGCCTCTGCCTTCAGCTCAGGTCATGATCCCCGCTCCTCAGGATGGAGCCCCGCATGGGGCTGTCTGCTCAGTGGGAAGCCTGCTTCCTCCTCTCTCTCTCTGCCTGCCTCTCCGCCTACTTGTGATCTGTCAAATAAATAAATAAAATCTTTAAAAAATAAAAATAATACTAGAAGATGAGTTTCAGGGTCAGTGTATGTAAATTCTAAATAATTTGAATATTGAAACTTTAAAAAAAAGCAAAACTCTCGTCATGTTGAATTTTTGGCATGTGGCAGGACTTAAAATACTTAAAGAACTTAAATAATTACAAGAACTTAAAATTAAAGAACTTAAAATACCATGTAAATACTATGCTGACACTCTTATGATCATGTAAGTATGTAAGTAATGAAAAATTCTACATTTATAAATTAAAAGGTTAAACTTTGCTAAAATGCACTTTACAAAGAACACGGCCCCGGTGGGGGGCATGGGGGGGAAGGTAGCTCAGCTTTATTTATGAAAATCACTGCCAAAAAAAAAAAAAAACCAGAACAAAAACAACATTTTTAGTTACAGTATGAGCTGAACTTGTATATTTCTTCGTGAATTCGGTTTAAAAAAAGAGAATTATCTGAAATCAGCCGTTGGTAGGTCCTTAATCCACTTTTAAGTCTTTCCCCACCAGCATGGCGGTCACGGGGTGCATACTGGCTTTGTGCTCTTGGTAGGTACGCACGGCCTGATGATGGCTTTTGTCAAAGGCAGCAAGGTCCCTGGTGGGGAAAGAAAGATGGATAATGACTGATTTTGGCAAGTAGTGTTTTATTTGGCAAGGATAACTTTATTATACTTGTGAAGTAAATGAAAAGATTAATCATGACTATATATATCATGGTTCTGTATTTCTCCGAATTCCTGCTAAATCCATAGTCAAAATAACCTCACCAAGATATTCTTAAATTCTGTCTTGCAGCCAAGATACAACTTGTTTTCCGTCTACCAAAGCATTGCTTCCTTATACGTCAAGCAACTTACTCTTCCAAGTTATTGCAGCATTTGAATCAAAAAGGTTTGGCCTTATCAAAGGCTCATTTCCTATAACATTTAAATAACTTCAGACTCTTTTGTGTCTGTGCCTACCCACCAATTATCTCCTACTTGCTTTTAAAGATCTTTCTAGGGACCTGAGATTGTTTTCTATTTCTTTCTTTTTCACCAGTGTCTAAACCAATTTGGCCCATAATAGATAATCCATAGGTTATGTTTCTGAAAAAGCTAATGAAATTACTTCAAATTTTAAATATTTAGAACTATTCATTCCTATTCCAAAATTATACCTATAATCTTTAACAAATTTAAAAATATTATTTTTAGATGGTGTTTTACAAAGCATTTTAGCAACAGGAAAAGCATATAAGATTATTCTTCCCCATTCCTTTTTTCGTAGGAAAAGCATATAAGATTATTCTTCCCCATTCCTTTTTTCGTAGGGGGGGAGGGGTAGAGTGAGAAGGAGAGAATCCTAAGCAGACTCCAAGCTGAGTGCAGAGCCCGCTGTGGGGCTGGATTTAACCGCCCTGAGATCATGACCTGAGCCAAAATCAAGAGACAGAAGCTTAGCCCACTGAACCACCCCATGGGGTCATTCCCCCAATTCCAGTGATCTAAATTCAAAGCACAGTCTGAGCTGGTTCTTACTTGAATAGAGGCCGCGTAAACTTCATTCGCCCTTGCTCAGTCGCCATTTTGAGAGCCAAAGGAATTGCTTCCTCCCATTTCGATTGAATGCAGAGCCGTAACCATCTGGAGAGAGGATTTTTGGGGGGTGTGGGGGTAGGAAACGAGGAGGAAGGGGCAGGATATACAGGCATATCTGAAGATTACTTTTGTAATGATGAATAATCTCATTCTAGTTATGCTTACACCGCTTTATATTATGTCTTTATTCTGAGAATCTCAAGTCCTCGTATATATAATTCAGTAACTGGAGAAGTGAAAAAAAGTTTGTTCTTGCAAGAGACCATATGTTTTTAAAAAGGTTTAGATTATGTTGGTGCTCATGTACCTTATTTATATATACAGTTTCTGAAGGAATTAAACTTAGGTTTAAGACTCACACTACAAATCAGAATTAAGAAAGATTAACCACATAACAAAATTAGAGATTTCCAACTATTCCCATATCAGAGTTCACTTGGCTAGGTGTGGAAGAATTCCTATTATCTATTTAATTTAAGAATTAAGGATTCCTAATTCTTTTTTTTGATAAGGCAACAGAAGCTTACAACAAATTCTAATAAAAAAATTAATACTATCACCTTACAGATAGCGCAACTATTCCTCAAAGACCGCTATCATTATTTATACAAGTGCAGTAAATTTCACAAGGATTTCTTCAAACTCATGTATGTTTCAGACTGCTTTCCCTTTCTCCACCTTTTAAACTAGTTTCTACTTTCTTCCACAGAGACAAGTTAAAATGATGTACCTGAATCGTATTTCAGAATTGTTAATGGCATTCAAGTTGTACACCTCTTGCATTCGCTTTATGTGCCCCAATGGAAGAGGCGCCTAAGAGCAAAATAAAGAAGTACGATGTATCATTTCAACAGGATTCCTTGGAAGAAAGGAGCTGGAGAGAAATTCTTAGCCGGATTAAAACCCTAAATATTTTATAATATAGAAATAAATCAGATAAAAAGAAAAGAAACAAATGCACACTACAATAAATTTTGTGCAAACTTATTCTGGATAAGGACGTTCTGCTGGGAGCAAAGGGATAACTTAATTGGTGAGATACACAGAGAATTAGATGAGAATTACTCTCCTCAGACTTTTTGGCATATATGAACACTAACTTTCTAACCCTTTCCAGAGTCTTTCAGGTTCTTCCTTATACTTTATAGACCTTAAATTTATTCCACTCTCCATGTTAAACCACGATCCCTTAACTATTTCCTCACTGATTGCCCTTAGCTTTTTTTTTTTTTTTTTTAAGATTTTGTTTATTTATTTGACAGACAGAGATCACAGAGCAGCCAGAGAGAGAGAGGGGGGGGAAAGCAGGCTTCCCGCTGAGCAGAGAGCCTGATGTGGGGCTTGATCCCAGGACCCTGAGATCATGACCTGAGCAGAAGGCAGAGGCTTAACCCACTGAACCACCCAGGCGCCCCACTGAACCACCCAGGCGCCCCACTGCCCTCAGCTTTATCTTTGCGTATTTCCTCTGAAGACCCTTTTGCATGATCGCTATCCCTACAAAACAGCTTTTTAAACTTTTCTATTACAGACCCCTTCGAAAACCTGATGAGTAGTATGGACCCTTTCCTCAGGAAAAAGAGAGAGATTTACTGTACAAATGTCTGTATTTAATGGCAGGGGGTTCACAGCCCCCCCCCCCCCCGCAATGCCCATCTGAACCCATGCTAACAGGCAGAGCAAGTCTGGCAAGGAAAGAAGGGCAGCTCAGTCCGGATAAGCAGGGAGGCTGAGGGGCTGCTGGGCAGGTGACGACTCTCCTCTCCCAGCACAACCCATCCTACGAAACTCACCCCACGCTCGGGGAAGCATCTTTGCTGGGAGAGCTAGACCCTTCCCAAATCCTGTGCCCTCAGCTAAACTCCAAGTCCACCCTGGTAGGTCCACCGGTAGAGGTCACCTCCTAGACCCCCAACGTTCACTAATTTTTGCCACACCTCTTCTGGAGACATCCCGTCAGGTGCTACAGACGTTGATGAAACCTCAGTGACTTGATGCCCTAAAAGTGGATTCTTGCAAAGCCCCTGTTGCCTTAAATCCTATTCTTTCTTTTGTGTTGCTTCCATAGGAAAGTCTGTCCAATCTTCTCTACCCGTCTCGAGGTCCTCAGGCCCAAGAGCGCATTTCAATGTAATGGTAAAGACCCTGTCATTTCCTCCCTCTCAAGATGTAGCCTCTCCTTCCCATTTCACATATTCTTTTAATTACCTGGGTTTGAAACCTTAAAATCTGCTTGGACTCCTTCCTGTTAACCGCCAAATCCAGTCAGTCACAAATCACATGCTTTCACCCTTCAACCCTGCTCATCTGGCCTATTCCCTCCTTTTCTCCCCCCCCTTCCCCCTCACAATGTGTTCTCCAAGTCTCCCAAAGAATTTCTCCACCCACATTCCTCACGTTGATCTACTCGGGGACTCTTTGATAACCCACCCTCTCATCAAATGACTTTCCTGTTAAAAATGTTAGCTATTTTCCTACTCTACCACCTACTAAAACAAAACCCAAGATTCTTAGCTTAGCATTCAAGATTCATCACATCTGATCCCGCTAGCCGTTCTAGAATTATCTTCATTAACTTCCACAACACTGAGGCTTGTGACTCCTGAGACCTCTGCTAATATTGGGTAAAGCAAGCCCCACTCCCACAAAACCTTTCCTAGACAATGCCACTCGGAAGGGAATTCTCCTTCACTAACTCAGCTTTTCTCAACTGGTACCTAAAATATGCCTCCTTTTATTGCCATATTTTGTACGTGTGACCTTTCCTACTAGATTATAAGCTTTTTGAGGACATGGTGTATTTCTTTCTTGCATATTTTCATATTCCCAACAATACTAAACATAATAAGCATTCAACCAGTGTCTTTAAAGGAATGAGTTTTAGAAGTTATTTTTTTCCATTAGTTTTCACATTAACATTTTTCTTCCCCCAAACTGGGCTTGACATAAATGCCGTGCTTTTGTTAAGCCCATTGTAATTTCTCATGTTTTGAACTCGTACTTACTCTCTGGAGCATCTGTGCTAAAAATTCATTCAACTGATGAGAAGAGAGATCCTTCAGGTCTGCTGGGGTGAATGAATTTAAATCCTCTTCTTTGGCCTACAATAAATGTTACATGGTTATTTCCATTCATGTGTGATTTAATAGTATTTATTGGCTTGTTGGACATAAAGGTAAAGATTAAGAAAAAGACAAATACAAGGACGCCTAAGGTGGTGAAAAATATATTTCCGCCTTAGCTACTTTAATAGTTTTGAGATGATGTTACTAGAACTTAAAGAGCTGACATGACTCCTAAAATCTGTATTACTTAAGAGAAATTAGACTCTTACTAGTAAAAGTGGAAGAAACTTTTGACATCCTTTGTACCATTCCAGATATATGGATTTTCAAAGTAAAGAAAACATTACAAAAGCATATCAACTAACTAATAGGCCAGTTAAAAAATCTGGGTAAAGGATCAAATTGCACATTCTCTTAAACATCACACTAATGAACTGGTAGAACCACAAACGGAGGTTTCCCTCCATCTCCACACATTCTGCTTTTCCCAGGTAATCCTGGAAATCATCTAAGAAAAAGAAAAATCGGTCTATACTTTTCCATTTAGGACTCACTGCCAAAAATCTTGGAGGATTTGATTAAGAAATATTAAATAAAGCTTATCAAAGTAAGTATTTTTAATTCTTTTTTTTTTAAAGATTTTATTTATTTATTTGACAGAGAGAAATCACAAGTAGATGGAGAGGCAGGCAGAGAGAGCGAGAGAGAGAGAGAGAGAAGCAGGCTCCCTGCTGAGCAGAGAGCTGATGCGGGACTCGATCCCAGGACCCTGAGATCATGACCTGAGCCGAAGGCAGTGGCTTAACCCACTGAGCCACCCAGGCGCCCAGTATTTTTAATTCTTTAAAACCAGCTTTAAATTCTTTTAAACTAGGGTTTCCTTTTATTATTTTTAATTTTAATTCCAGTATAGTTAATATATACTGTCATATTAGTTTTAGGTGTACAATATCGTGATTCAACACTTCCATTTATCACCCGGTGCTCAATGGGACAAGTGCACTCTTTAATCCCCATCACCTGTTTCACCCACTCCCCTGGCCACCCCCAGCCGTCAGTTTGCTCTCTCTAGTTGAGAGTCTGTTTCTTCAGTTATCTCTCTCACTCTTTTTCCCTTTGCTCATTGGCTTCTTGTACTCCACATAGGAGTGAGATCGTACGGTATTTGTCTTTCTCTGACTTATTTCACTTAGCATTATACTTTCTAGCTCCATTCATGGCCTTGCAAATGAGAAGATTTCATTCTTTTTTACGGCTGATAATAGTCCATTATAGATGTATACCATCGTAGATATTCCTTATCCATCCATCTGTTGATGGACACTTGAGTTGCTTCCATAATTTGGTTATTATAAATAATGCTGCTATAAACATAGGGGTGCATGTATCCCTTTGAATTAGTGTTTTTGTTACTTTAGGGTAAATACTAAATAGTGTGATTACTGGATCATAGGGTTGTTCTATTTTTAACTTTTTGAGGCACCCCCCCACTGTCTTCTACACAAACTAGATGTTTTTTTTTTTAAATTGAAAAGAAATATATGCAGTGTTTAAAAAATCAAAGACGGCCGAATGAAAAATTCCTTTGTTTTTGCTCCGTCTTTCCTCAGTAACCAATATTAATAGTTCCTCATTTATCCTTCCAGAAAACTTAATGTATAAATACATATCCTTGTAAAGAAATATTATTTTACACCTTCTTCCCCTTTCTATCCCACTGGGAAACCATACCTTAGTGTCAAAACTAATAGATCTCATTCTCTGCTCTAAAACATGCAAATTTAAACTATCTATTAAAGACCTATCATAAGTGATAAAAACATGAAAAGCAGTAGAATGATAAGCGCAAGTTCAAGGTAATGGTTACCCTCTTGGGAAGGCAAGGTGGGCAGAGAGCAGGGAGGCAGAGGCAGGAGGGGGCGCTCCAACAGTCCCGGTGAGGTTTTCTTTCTCAGGTTGGCGGTGGGTACACAGGCTTTTGTTTTACAGTTGATTTTTACACCTTCCAACAGGTGATGTACATTTTTTCTGTTTGCTTTTACTTAGTATGAGAAAACCAACTGGGCAATCACACAAGGCAACGAGTCACTAGTGACTCCGGAGATGACAGTGAGTCCTCAGTCCGTCCCCGACACTGCCCACTCCTACTGACACTGCCCTGTTTACAGTCCTTCACCTTGACCGCTGAGCCTACAGGAGTTTCTAAGCAGAGATCAGGAGCAGTTCTACCAGCGGGGCTGGAATACATTTTTCAAATGAAAACTGAGGTCCTAACACAACACATTGTTGTTAAAAGACCCAGTGTCCCTTGGTTCTCTCGCTTTTTTCCAACGACACATCTGTGAACTACACCGAACACGAGATTCGAGACATAGGAAGAATAGCGAACCATGATCGGTGGCAAGAGGTGTTACCAGATTTCTCTCCCTGCATAGGGATCAAGCCTTCCTAAATGATTTGTCGTACATAATTAAATCCCTCCTCTAATCATCACTTAACACCTTTGGTCCCTGTGGTTATGACCTGAACGCAGGAAGCTGACCTTTCCCGGCCAGGTACTGACCGTGCACATGCAGACGTACATGACTAGCCTGCCTGGGGTGGGGGGTGGAGATAGCGGCCTAGATATTCTCTACCCCACTCGAAAAGATCCTGACCTAGATCTAAAAAGTTAGTAATATCCTGACTTTGTTATGATGTTGTAAGAATCTCCAGAAAGATGTTTGTATTTTATTTTACAGGACAGCATCTCTTCCCTGTGGTTTCTGGTTCCATTTTCCCGATTGGCCTTTCTCCTGATTTTTCTTCCTTCTTCTGGCTATCAGAGAGTTTCCCTCAAAATCCAGAGCTTTCTATGTCTCTTTCTTTATCTCACCTCTCCACCTAGGCTCCATGTTTTGTTGCTGCTTAAAAAAAAATAAACCTGTTCAAACTGTGTCCCTCCCACCCAGAATGTCCTCCTCTACCTCCTCCATGCCCAAACCATGCTCAGTCCTGGCTGAACTACCCTCTTGAAGACAAAGCTCTCCTCCACGCTGCAGCCAACCTCAGTGCACTTCATGCCAACGCCCTCCAAGCCAGGTGCAAGTATTGGCTCTTTCTGGTGACCTCTTGTTACTTCATCTGTGTCTTTTTCATGCTACGCATCACTTCCTGTTTAGTATCATTATTTATTTCTAAACTTTAGGAATAAATGGCAAAAGGCGACATCTAAATTTGTTGCAGTAACAGCATGAAGACTAGCAGAATATGCCAGCCCCAAATACACCGATTCTTTTAATTGCAGGCTCTTGAAAAACAGGAATGGCAAGGAGAGGTTTTCTCCCAACTGCACACAGCTACCTAAAGACAGATTTTCCAAAAGGAACCCAATTGTCCTAGATCCCCTCCCCTGGGAGTTTCATCAATCAGGCAAGATTGACTCTTATCACAGGCAAGGAACAACAAAAAAAGCTGACACCACACCCAGACAAACTTTGTCCCAATACTTACGGATTCTTCTAAGGGCCCATTTATCTTTCCTAAAAATCCTTTATTTTTGCCTAAAAGGCTTCTCTTTTCTTACTGAAATGGTATTTAATCCTGAATTCTGAGCCACCTCTGAGTTACTCATTTTTCCGGGGGCCCCTCCCATGTAGACATGAGGTAGACACATGGATACCTTTGTTTTTCTCCTGTTAATCTGCCTTTTCTTACAGAGGTCTCCACTAAGAACTCAGAGGATACGTGGAAAATTCCTTTTCTTCCCCTACAAGGATTATTCCTACACTTTCTGCTATTTTTCCCAAAAGCATTACCCAGGGCACATCTGCACTCTGGTTTCTAAGGGTTCTATTTCAGGAAATGCACAAAGCAGCTCTTTCTAGGAGGTTCCATAGCGGTCAACACTAACACCGGCAGATAGAACCGAAGTGCCCCTGGTCTTCCCTCACAGGTGACACCAGCGCTCACCTAAGATCATTTTAGATTCACCTGTATGGGTAAGGGCTATTTGAAGCAGTATCTTACAAATGACTGATGAGAAAAAGAAGCAAGAGAACAGGCAAATATTTCTCCATACCTTTTTTAAGACTTGGAAAGAAGCAAGAAAATGAGAACTAATACCACCAATATCTATTTGCTCCCCTGGGCAAACTTAACTTTACACACTGAGGGCTGGGATACTACCTCTTCAGACAAACTTGACTTATGAGGGACCTTTCCAAATACTTGAGTTTGTGAATCAAGTACCCACCCGCTCCCGTCCCCGCCACTGCCTTCCTGAGTAGAGACATATTTGTACAATTCAAAAAGGGGTCAAAATCACACGTTAGTACTCACAGTCATCCACCGTTGACTTAAGGCAAGGCAGGCATTTGTGAGAGTCATATCATAACTGCAAATGAAAAAATACCAGAGATTCAACTTCATAAAAATGTACATGCTTTTCCATAAATGTAAAGTTACAGAACATACTTAACTTTCAAAGTTTTTTTTTTTTTTTTAAAGACTTTATTCATTTGAGAGAAAGAGCGAGAGTCCAAGAGAGACTGCACGGGAGGGGGGCGGGGCAGAAGTAGACTCCCCGCTGTGCAGGGAGCTCAAAGCCGGGCTAGATCCTAGGACCCTGAGATCATGACCTGAGCTGAAGGCAGATGCTTAACTGACTGAGACACCCAGATGCCCCTCAAAGTTCTGAAATAAAGCTCAAGGAGGCGCCTGGGTGGCTTAGTCAGTTAAGTGTCTGCCTTCAGCTCAGGTCATGATCCCAGGGTCCTTGGATCCAGACCTGCATTGGGCTCCCTGCTCTTCGGGGGAGTCTGCTTCTCCCTTTGCCTCTGCCCCTCCCCCTGCTCATGTGCTCACTCTCTCTCGCTCACTCTCTCTCTCAAATAAATAAAAATAAATAGAGAAAAGAAAGGAGTCAGAAGTCTGAAAAGGAGTCCTCTTTTCAGAAGGAAAGAGAGAGTGAGAGAGAAAGGAAAGGAAAGGAAAAAGAAAAGGAAAGGAAAGGTCAATCAGGAACTCGTGACTGTTGGAAACAGAACATCTTCTACCTGACTTCAATATACTGATGTCATCGGAGAACTTGAAAATCCAAGTGGTTACCGGATTAATGAAACACCTGATTATCCTCTAGAGAGAAAGCCTCACCACCTCAGCGAAGATGGTCAGATGCTTCAGTAGCATCCGCTGAAGGTGCTGGGACCCAGGTGGGCACGTTTAGGGTTTGCTTCGTGGCAGGCGCAGTTCTAGGGGCTCATGACAACACAAAGTCCTTGCTTTCATGGATTTTACATTCTGTTGTTCCAATTATCTTCCGACTTCGTAACCATCCAACAAATCTGCGAGCACCTATGTGGCAGGCACTGTTCTAGACACCAGGGAAATGATGGTGTCATGGGAGACCCTTGGGAGACTCCGAGTCATCATGTGATGATTTTATTCCTCTCTTTTCAGAAGAAAGTGGAAATAACAAACTCTGACCATTAAGCAAAGCAAATGGCACTAAAATCTGTGTGTTCTCAACTTAGAAAATAAATCCCCTGTGTTGCAACAACAGTGGAAGAGACTGTAAAAGGTACAAAAATTCTGGCAAAACATCCCTCTTTGTCCATAAATGATGCTTGCTTGCTGTGAAATGTTTCTATTAGAGAACAGTGAGGGTACCTGCCCCTGTGGGCCTAAATGAAATGAGTTTTGATTAGAAGTTGCCTCTGCACCTCTGAAAGAGAGTTTGAGCCCTAGGGCAGATTATTAGCCAGTTAAAGCAGTGCCCTCCTTTGAAGTAGCTGCCAGTTAATCTTCACGAAGTAGTCGGGCTGTGGACTACAGAGAAAGCCTTTTGTTTGTCTCCAACACCAAATGGGATCAGAGGCAGTAAATTGCTCAGGCAGTAAATCACCTTCAACTAGAACATTCCTTAGCACTGATTTCATAAGGAACAACAGAACCATACAAAACCTCTGCTGATCTCTTTCTGGGTGTCCTGAAATTTCCTTCTCGTTGTCATAAGAAGTAGGTGAGGATTAGCCCGGGGAAGGGAAGCAGCCCTTACTTATGTAAGATTCTAAGAAAAGCAGGGAGCAAAACCAGGTAGGAGCCCAGCTCTCACGGTGCTTCAGTGTTGTGAAGTCAAAAGACTTTATCACACAAATTAAAATTACCATGTGGTAATAGCAATGAAGAGGCCATACACAGCACCAGGAAACCCTAAATGGGAACCGGACTTGGTCAGAGAGGTCAAGGAATACTTCCATGAGGAAGCGGTTCTTGAGCTGAGATTGGAATGATCTGGCAAAGAGTATTGCCAGAGGTGGGTGGGAGAGACAGCATGGTCCCGGCTGGAACTTGTGGTAGTTTGCAACCTCACATGACATGTGAGGACCAGAGTTTAGGTATCTGATTCAAGGGGGGTATTTAGTATAAAAGGCAGTACAGAGGAGGGGTAAAGACTGCCAGGGTTTGAATCTCAACCCTAACTACTTACTGTGCAAACTTCGGCAGAAGACCTTTACCTCACTAAGCCTAATGTGCCTCTTCTGGAAATGAGGCTGACATCTTAGAACGCTGCCGTGATGATGGACATTACGCTTATACGGGTTGTATTTCTTACTTCAGAGGTGTTGAAAGAAAGGAAAATATCTTCTCTGATCACCATCCTTCAGCTGAAAGGAGGCATTCCATCATGATTTGGAATTAACTGAATTTATAATTCATGGAAATGTTTCTTTTGACCTCAGGGTTAAGGGTCAAACACCTACGACGTCTGCTCTGTAACTGGTTACAGCTTAAGGAAGTCATCAAACCCTGTCGAGTATCTTGAGGAGCCCAAGAATTCTGGAGCGTGAGAAGGAAAGCATTAATGGGAAGGACTGACTTGGGTTTTACAGGAGGCATTCCAGGAGAGTAGAGCCACGCATTCCAGTCAACTTGATTGAGAAGATCGACCTGTGAACACAAAGAACACCAAGGTTGCTACGAAAGAACTTTTTCCATTGGGGGTGGGGTGGGGGAGGTGTGACTATCTAAAACAGACTTTTTTAGGTCCTCAAATCTATAATTTTACTGGCACTAACAAGTTAAGATAACTTCTAAGTCTCTTTCCTAAAATAAATTTATATTAATCAGCAATATTCTGTTAAATAAAGCAGGAAAATTAATTATATACAAAAACTAAATTTCTGAAACCTACTATTGCAGATCTCTCCAAAATATTCACGTTAGTTCATATTGTTGAGATCGCATTTTACATAGGAATAAGTACCATGAAAGGCTGAATCTTAAATTCTAAACCAGTACTACTATGAAGGAATTCAAATCAGCCTAACAAATAGCCATTAAACACAGGTATACTGGGCATAGAAAATAAGAAACCTTTTCAAAGCCAACCTTATCTTTAAAATGGGAATACAAGAAATCCTTCCAGTCATCCGTCGTTATGCTCTTGTAGGAAAATTTTTCAACATAAGCCTTTAGGAATCCTAGGAAAACCTCTAAGAGTTCAAAAAAAGAAAAAAAAAGTTGATTAATGGAAAGGTAACTATTGAACATTTTGGGGGTGCTTGGTATGCTACTCTTGACCAGGGAGAACAGAGAGCTTTCAGAGAATAGGGAAACCAATAAGGGTTTTAGGGGTGAAAGAATGTTCAAATCAGGTCATAGGACTGAAGCCGGGCCTTAAAAAATATATGTAACTTGGTGGAAGGGAGAAGAGAAATCCGAATGATAAGAGGCCAATGCAGTGAAGAAACAGAGAAGGAACCTACAACATAAATTCTAAAAGTAATGGCCTTAGTGTGATCCGAGAGGAGGAGAACGAGATGGGACAGGCAGAGTGTGTGTGGGTGAGGGAGGGCCTTCGAAGTCCACGGACAAAGGATAAGAGCCCAACGCCCATCAGTAGGGGAAAGTTACATGTATTCAGCACATCTACATCATGGACAGCTACAGTGACATTAAAGGATATAAGGTAGGGGCGCCTGGGTGGCTCAGTGGGTTAAGCTGCTGCCTTCGGCTCGGGTCATGATCTCAGGGTCCTGGGATCAAGCCCCGCATCGGGCTCTCTGCTCAGCGGGGAGCCTGCTTCCTCCCCTCTCTCTGCCTGTTTCTCTGCCTGCTTGTGATCTCTGTCTGTCACATAAATAAATCTCTCTCTGTCAAATAAATAAATAAAATCTTTAAAAAAAAAATTTTTTTTTAAAATAAAATCTTTAAAAAAAAATAAATAAAGGGTATAAGGTAGATTTCTATGTTCTGACATGGAAGGATGTCTGCGGAACACTGCTGAATTAAAAAAAAAAAAAAAGGTAGAACAAATGTGTGTGTCTATGTGTATAAAGTGACCCATTTTCTTATTTTTTAAAAAATTTTACTTATTTGAGAGAGAGACAGTAAGTGCTAGCGGGGAGAAGGAAAAGCAGGCTCCCCACCTAGCAGGGAGCCCGATGGGGGGCTCGATCCTAGAATGCTGGGATCATGACCTGAGCCAAAGGCAGACACTTAACTCACTAAGCCACACACACGCTCCAATGATCCACTTTCTGTAATTAAAATATATTTATTTGTCTGTTTGTTCCTTTATGCTTAGAAAAAGACCAGGAACCACGCACACCAAACTGCTAACAGTGATCATCTGGGGACTAGAAAGGGGCTGAGGGACTCTTCACTTGTCATGCTTAGCAACTTCTGTACTACAGAATTTTTTTCAAGGAGTATATACTATTTTCCTAATTTTTAAAATACTGATGAGTTTTCTGGGGCGCCTGGGAGGCTCAGTTGGTTGGGCGGCTGCCTTTGGCTCGGGTCATGATTCCAGGGTCCTGGGATCGAGCTCCACATGGGGCTCTCTGCTCAGTGGAGAGCCTGCTTCTCTCTCTTTCCCTCTGTCTGCAGCTCTGTTTACTTGTGCTCTCTCTCTGTCAAATAAATAAATAAAATCTTAAAAAAAATAAAATACCGATGAGTTTTCTTTAAAGTCATGCAACACAGTTTTGCATTCAGCTTATTCAAGGTTTAAAGTAGAGAGGTCACATTAGAAAATGATACGGGTTTTCTTTAGCAGTTACACACAAAATGAAACTAAAGAATAAAATGGGACAAAAACAACAGTTAAAAATTTTCCTTATTCTTCACATTGCCCTCAAAAACAAACAAACAAACAAAAATCAGAAAATGCCAACTACTTGCCTGGGCCCCCAAGAAGTTGTTCAAGGTAAAAGAGTAAAGCAAAGCCCTTCTCGTAGGGCACTGAAGAATATGCTACATCGGGGTCCACATTCGTCAGATCAACCACAAGTTTGGTGTAAGGATGCGTATCTCCAAAAGTCTTTATCTGCAAGACACAAAATGAGATGAATGTTCAAATATGGATACAGGTTATTAACATGCAAGGAAGCTAATAAGGAAGTATGACTTCACTCAAAGGCATAACTTTAGGGGAACTTACACTGAAAGACTAGAAGTTGTAGGGTATGTTAGCACAAATCTCTCTAAGTCTGTTAATGGAATGCCTACTTGTGTCATGTTCCGTGGTATTTTCTGTTCAGTAGTAGGCTTTATTCTTATAAAAAACTAGGAAAATGTTTCAATGCCTGGTCAGCAAATTCAGCCTTTGGGAGGGAACAGTGAAAAACTCAAACTAAGTAACTGTATTAATGGCAAAGACCCAACGAGGTCCTACTGGTCATGAACATGACATTGTACAAGATAATGACTAGCATGTATCAATACCATATTATACCAGGGCGCCTGGGTGGCTCAGTGGATTAAGCGACCAATTCTTTCGCTTTGGCTCAAGTCATGACCTCAGGTCCTCCGACTGCACCCCATGTAGGACTCTGTGCTCAGCACCGAGTCTGCTTGGGGTTTCTTTCTCTCCCTCTGCCCCTCCCCTCTGATGCAGTGCACACCCCACCCCCCGCCATGCTCTCTCTCAAACAAATAAATAAAAGCTTAAAAAATAGAATATTATACCAGTATCTGCTTGATTTTCCACACCTGGCTTTCTTGTTGCTACTCAGGAAAGCTAGTTTACAAACTAAACTTTCAAATGCCTGTACAACTTTGGAGAAATGCTTTTCAAAGCATGACTCACTTACCGAATTCTGTAGTTCTCCCCATCCTCCCAGTGCGTGAAAATGTCTGAACTTTTCTCCAAACAGTCGTCCACAAATGTGGCGTTCTAAATACACAGTATGTCCTTCGTTTAACCTAAAAAGTTTTTTTGGTTTTTTTTTTGGTAAATAAAATAAAAACAGTGACACAGCTGAAAGGAACAAGAAATTTAATCAACAAGGTATTTTCTTTTTGGCTTTGCTACAGAGTAAAACATTGTAAAGCATGGACACTACTGTCTAAGCAGATTCTGCACAGAGCAATGGGAAATGCAACCACCCGGATGGCAGCGGGGAAAACCCAGCCACAGTTCTCATTTTCTGTTCCCACATATTAAAATGTGACGCCACCAGCACTAAGTAAGAAGCACGAGCCAAATACTCTTACTCCTCCTAACACTGACAAGCATTGTGGAATTTTTTTAACTGTCTACCGAAGAGATGACAACAAAGAGAAACAAGATATTTCCGCAAAACTAATTCAGAGCGGCGGGAAGCAGGAAAGGAAATTAAGAAGAACCGATAAACAGTAATAATAATTTAAAAAATCTCACCAAAAGTGGTCCCAAGTTTTATTGGTCACTAGATTTCCTGTCCAGCTATGAGATATTTCATGTGCGATAACCTAAAGTGGAAACGTATAGTAAACAGTGGGAGGGATTAGTAGGACGCATTGCCTTATTCTAAAATAACTCCATACGTAAGCATTCTAGTTCTTTCAGTTCCACATTGTTCAATTTCTTTTTTTTTTTTTTTTTAAAGATTTTATTTATTTATTTGACAGACAGAGATCACAAGCAGGCAGACAGGCAGGCAGAGAGAGGGAGAGGAGGAAGCAGGCTCCCTGCAGAGCAGAGAGCCCGATGCGGGACTCGATCCCAGGACCCTGAGATCATGACCTGAGCCGAAGGCAGCGGCTTAACCCACTGAGCCACCCAGGCGCCCTGTTCAATTTCTTTTTAACATCAGCTGAGATAATTCGGGAGTTAGCTGAGCAAACAAATCATCATTTAGCCAAAGACAAAAGTCTAGTTTAAAAAATTAGAAACAAAAAGTTGTTTAGAAAATATTAAATGGACACATCACTCCTTTAAAATGCATTCCATAAACATATGAAGAGATCAGACCATAAAATCTTATGATGTCTATTAAATCTAACTGTTAATGTAACAACAACCCCCGAGTTATCTTTTATAACCGTATCTTCAACATAACAATACAATGGATATTTTAAAAAAATCAGCTGAATTCTTAGTTCTTTAAGGGTAAGACTGCGATAATAAATTTTTTTTTTTTTAAAGATTTTTTTTATTTATTTATTTGAGAGAGAGAGAGACAGTGAGAGAGAGCATGAGCGAGGAGAAGGTCAGAGAGCGAAGCAGACTCCCCATGGAGCTGGGAGCCTGATGTGGGACTCGATCCCGGGACTCCAGGATCACGCCCTGAGCCGAAGGCAGTCGTCCAACCAACTGCGCCACCCAGGCGTCCCTGCGATAATAAATTTTAACTTACGTTGGAGAGTGACTTGTCTCCTGCCTAAAAAAGAAGAAAAGTACCTTAGTATTCAAATTACAGACTACATTTAAAAGACTGCCTACATCAGGATGTATTCCGACATTAATAGGGCACTGTATTTCTACTATCGTACTCAAAGGGGTTCAAGACCAGAGTATGTATTGGAAAATAAAACCAAACATGCAGGACCAAAAAAAAAAAAATAGCATGACTCTTTCTCTCCCTCATCTGGGGAATTTTTCCAGGACCAGGAAGCCCAACATACATATCTCTAACTTCCAGGAAACATTTCTCCTTCCATGTTTTAAATATCTGTTCTTATTTCCTTTATGTACCTTATTCTCGCCTAATTACCCACAGCACACTTAAGAAAAGAGTCTGCAGTGATTTAAAGTAGCATACAAAGGCATATAAATTATATACTGTAGGTCTACCCTTCCCTATACATGCTAAAGTGAGTTTTTGTTAGTTTTGTTCGACCCGCCCCTACATGCCGAGTGTAAATGGTCTAGTTTCTCTGTCTGGATACAGAATTTGTCTCTACATTGATGAGACAAATACACCTTTGGTTCTCGTCTCCCTAATGGCTTTTTTCCTTTTGATAAAATGAGATGATGAAAATAACCATAATAAGCAATAATACCAGGAAGAGGAGTTATACAAATAAGAGAAAATATTGTTTAAAAAAAAAAAAAGATGATCAGGAGCCTAAGGCTCTTCACATCCAGCTGTATTTGCGAGGAGAACTCAGCCGTGCACGCAGACAGGCTCACACTCACCAGCAGAGTGGGGGTTACGAACGTGAGGCAAGGATTCTCCATGCCGCCGTAAGGGAAGGACGGCGGGAGGACTAACAGGTCATACTGCCCCCATACATACGGTCCTCCCAGATCTTCTGCAATTTTAAGCATAGATTCAGTCTGGAAAATAACGCATATATATTTATGTGTCTTAGTCATTCCAGTGATGAATTTCTTTAAAGTACATATTGCTTTCGAAGGTTATGAACTAAGGATGCTCCTTTTAAATAATACTGATAAAAAAAAAAAAAAAACGTAGCAACTGCAAAACCACATAGAATAAGAGATACTTGATTCTCTGACCACATCACTAAACACCATTGCATTTCATACTTAAAGTCTTTTTTTTTTTAAGATTTTATTTTTATTTATTTGACAGACAAGAGATCACAAGTAGGCAGAGAGGCAGGCAGAGAGAGGGGGAAACAGGCTCTCCAGAAGAGCCTGAAGTGGGGCTCGATCCCAGGACCCTGGGATCATGACCTGAGCCGAAGGCAGAGGCTTTAACCCACTGAGCCACCCAGGCGCCACCATACTTAAAAGTCTTAAATCTATTGTCTACCAGGATTATTAAAAAGGGTAACTCTATGACCAACCTCAGAAAATTCGTAAGCAGACTTTTCCACCTGCTCTTTCTCAGACCAAACCAATGTTCTTGGGCCAATTTGCCTGCAAAATTAAAAAGCTTAATAAAAACGAAGTTCAAGACACATTATTCATTTGGTTCTAGGAAAGAGCTAAAGTAGTATATAAAAAGCCCGACAGTAGTAAGATTTACCATGTGCTCTGGGAGGAGGGGAGGTTTAATAGCTTATCTGAGATAAAGTCCGCTGCTGTGTGCACACCAGAAAATACGCAGCTCTCTGAGAAGGTAGCGTCTGGGCCACATGAAAACAGAGATGTAAGGTGCCCCCGAAGATTAGCTAACTGGCTCTGGTAAGAACTTTGAGGATCCCCCAGTCAGGCTCAGTAAGGGGTTATTTGCTATGTACCTAAAGGTTGAACACTCACAGAAGAAGAAACAAATAGAAAAAGAAGGAAATCCTGTCACATGCTAGAACATGGCTGAAGCTTGAGGACATTATGCTGAGTAACAACCCAAGCCAGTCATGAAAGAACAAAAACTCTGATTCCACTTCGCAGGTCTCTAAAGTGTTCAAACTCATAGAAACAGAGAGTAGAAAGCTGGTTACCAGGGGCTGGAAGGAGGTGGAAATGGGAGTTGTTGTTTAAAGGGTACAGAGTTTCAGTTCTGCAAAATTAGAGTTCTGAAAATCTGTTCCCCAACAAGGTGGATTTACTGGGTGATACTGACTACTGGGCCGTACCCGTAAAAATGGTTAAGAGAGTAAATTTTGTGGGATTTTTAGCCACAGTGTAAAACCAGAAGAAACAAATAGAAGTGCGTATCACTTACAAAAGACTAGAACACAAAAATATTTTTCTCATCTAAATTGCATCCTAAAAATTTTCTGCGGAGCCAAACCCCAAACAACAAGATTTCGCTGAGGTGTTGTGCCCCAAAGAGGCAGTGGACTCTACAGGAGCTGCTTCTCCAACTTTAATGTGCATTCTGATGATCCCGGGAGCTTGTTCATATGCAAATGTTGACTTAGTAGCTCAAAATTTGCATTTCTACCCAACTCCCAGGTGATGCCAAAGCTACCAGTCTCTGGAACCAGACTGGGCAGCGATGGTAACCAACCTGCTGTTAGCCAACAAATTTAATGAGAACCCCAAGTATGAGCTGCATATGTCATTTTAAATTGCCCAGCGGCCACATGTGAAATAAGCAAAATGGAAGCAGATGAAATCAATTTTAACAATACACTTTGTTTAACCCAATACATCCAAAGTAGTATCACTTCCAGATGTAATCAACATAAAAATTGCCGATGAAAGAGTTGATGTCCTTTTTTTTTCTACCCAGTGTTTAGCAATCTAGTGTGTATTTCACACACATCGCAGGTCCCATGCGGTCAGCGGCTATCTAGCCCGATAGGGCACATGTTTGCTGCACAGGCTGCAAAGTCAGCCAGCCTAGATCTTGGTCCTGACCCTTCCTATTTGTGTGACCATGAGGCGGTTATTAATACTCACCGAGCATCAGTTCCTTTATCGGTCAGATGGGAAAAGCAATCCCATCTACTCCATGGAACTGGGGGGATTCGGTGCCCTGATGCTCGGGGGTCGGCACAGAATAAGCCCTTGTAATGGTCGGCGCTCCGACAATTCCTAGAATCATCACCTAGTGAGTGTTTCCCGTAGGCTGGGAGCTTTACCTATATTGGGTCGGTTAATTCTCACAAAAATCCTTTGAGGTACATAGTATTCTTTCCAGCCGTTAGGAGAAGAAAAGGAAACTCAGAGGTGAGCTGCCCAAGGATGCTCACAGTAACTGCTTGGAGCCGGAGCTGGGTTCGCCTGACTTCTTGATCTTGTCCACATTTCTGGCAATTTAAAGAAAGTAAGACCTACCCATATTCTTAATTTTCAGCTGTTTAGCAGTAAGACTTAGCAAAAAATTAAGAAGGAAGGGCACCCTAGCTATTGGTAAAATTTTAATAAAGTATCTTTTATTTCTGTAATATTTATAGGCTTCCATGTGCCTTTTTTTTTTTTTTATAGATTTTATTTATTTATTTGTGAGAGAGAGAGGGAGAGAGAGCAAGCACAGGCAGACAGAGAGGCAGGCAGAGGCAGAGGGAGAAGCAGGCTCCCTGCCGAGCAAGGAGCCCGACGTGGGACTCCATCCCAGGACGCCGGGATCATGACCTGAGCTGAAGACAGCTGCTCAACCAACTGAGCCACCCAGGCGTCCCTTCCATGTGCTTTTTAAAAAAAATTTATTTGACAGAGATCACAAGTAGGCAGAGAGAAAAAGGTGGAAGCAGGCCCCCTGCTGAGGAGCGAGCCCAATGTGGGGCTCCATCCAAGGACCATGAGATCATGACCTGAGCCAAAGGCAGAGGCTTAACCCACTAAGCCACCCAGGCGCCCCCCTTCCAATTGCTTTAACATATCTTACCTCACTCGTTCAGGGAAAGGGAGATACTGCAATTTCCAGGTTGAGGAAATGGAAGTAAAGAGAAGTGACCAGTTCAAACTTATATTGGAATCCAGATCTCTAACTAAAGGCAGAGCATGCTCACTCTGGAATACCCAGAAAAGCCGAACAGTAACTGGTAAAGACTTTTTTCATTTAAAATTCTTTGTTATTTACATTTTATAATTAGATTTGAATTTTTCCAGCTTAATATCTTGTGATGTGCATAAATGAGCTGCTAGTTAATCCTGCCAGAGATTTAAGATACTTCAAGCTTTATCTTTTCATAAACCTCAAAATTTGCTCAAAAGCTCACCTGCTTTCTAAAGCTCCAACAACTAAAGCAATCAAGTAGCAGGGCATGGGCACCTAAAAGGAGCAAAAAACAAAACAAAACAAGACACACACACACACACACACACACACACACATACACACGAATTAGTGCTTAGAAATGTTAGAGTAAGACAATTCATATTTAAATGTGAATTCCTTTTCAGATCACACCGTTCTCATTTTTAGGGAGTTAAATAGTTCAAAATTGTGATGTAAAACATTTCAGAACATCTATTTCTCTTTTATTTTACTAGGAAAGGCAGTCTGATGTGAAAAACATGCCTGCACGTAATATTACCAGGTCCATATCAAGCATTTCTCAAAAATTGGCCTATAAGAAGGAACTGTGCTTTTTTTCTAAAGTTTTTCAGGCTTTTCCTTGACGTGAAACAATTTTTTTACTTCCTTTTTTAAAAACCACTCCTGGTATATTTGAGAGACATATAAAATAATCCAGCAGTAAGAGGAAGCTGAAGCTTTGGGAGCTTGGAATCCCAGATGCTGGTTGGGTGCAAAACTGTACTGTGGTTCAATTACAAGTTCTGTTAAGAAGGTCAATTTAAAAAAAAAGCATGTGTAAACACACGCGATTCATTAAAGGTCAAAGATACAAGTCAAATTACCAGGTACATAGGAATCTTAACCTTAAGGACTGGAACAGTTGTTTTTTGTTTTGTTTTGTTTGTTTTGGTCTAATGTAGCTCCTCTGTTTGTAAACACTAACCACAGGCCTGCCCTGCGGTAGGAGGGTGGGCAAAGTTCAAACAACAGAAAACCTGCTGCTAACTGTGATGAGAGAGAATGGGATCAGGCTCTGCGCCCCACTTTGCTTATTCAACGACCCCTTTCTTTATTCCAACTCTGTGAATAGAGCGCAACATTTCACAAGCCCAAAAGAAATGAAGAACACACAAGACCACAGAAGCTGCTTTCTGAGTTCTGAAATATTTCAAAAGCAATTTTGCTTTTGATAGGTAAGAGCTATTTGTAGTTCACCAGCAATGAAAACAAAAATGTAGGTCCTCAGATCTTACTTTTTGGCTGAATTTATAGATCTTCCTGCTTGGGTCTTCTGGGTCAGGTTCTTCTCCATCACGAATGGCGCTCATAAGTGCCACCAATTCTTTAGGGACAGATACCTAATCAAGAAGAGAAGTCATCTCCAGTTCCAAAGGAAAGATTCTATGTATCCTTAATTATATGTGTAAAATAACAGATTTCCCCCTTCTTAACTATGCGACAGGCAGTGAGCCCAGTAAGTCTGGACTTAGCAGGTTTATAAATAAACTAGCAATAAATAAAACTGAATGTGAATTAAAAATGAATGTGAATTATCTATCTATCCATTCATCCATCCATGGATGAGGATTTGGTAGAAACTAGATTAAAATTCCAGCTCTGCTACTTACTAACTGCATGGCCTTGGAAAATGACCTGCCTGAGCCTCAGTGTCTCCATCAAACAAGGGTAATAACCTCACGGGACTGCAGCAAAGAGTAAATTACGGAAGAACAATCCAGCAACCTTCTTGGCAGGGCTGGCCACCTGTGTCCTCCTCCACACCCTCAAAACAGATTCACAAGGTTGTATACTCACTTTAGGACAGCGAATACAGTTTTGAACAGTTTTATATTTAAACCATAAACTTGGAGTTACAAATCAAAGAGCTTTTTAAGGGTCATGATTGTGAGAAACTAAAAGTTAATGCCCAGAGCCGTGAAATAACTTTCTCTGGGAATTTGTTTGGAAAAGATGCTGACGGCGCAGAACTTCGGGTCATTTAAATGTATACCCAAGCTCCACGATTCTGAAAGTTTTATTTCTAAAGAATGCCAGAATCAAGGACTAGCCCTCTAATATTAATGATCTAGCAAACATACATCCCGTGAATTTCTAGACTTTCATATTCTTCTTGCTTAGCCCAGTATTTAAAGTTATTTTGGAGGCAGACACAGAGTCAGAACTTCCAAAGCCAGTACTACAACAACCATAAATCTAAAGCTAAAAAGCACTCGAGAAATAATTTAGTTCTGCTTTCTCCCTTCGTTTAGGCAGTGGTGTGTTATACAGATGAGACAACTCCAGGTTTTGAGGTCATAAGACTTGCCCCAGGTCATGCAGTCAGTAAGTGGTAAAGAGTCCAAAACTGGAGATTCTTTGTCTCCGAGTATACAGTTTTCTACAGCACTATACATACTAGGTGTGGTTCAGTTGTGCGACGATCTTGGAATCAAGAAGCCCCCATAAAGACAGGTTGGTCCCCAATTCTATTTGCTTGGTCCGAGTAGGTCTGGCCTGGGACCTAGTATGTACATCTGTAGGTAGGTATGTATTTAGTATCATTTAGTTAGTTAGGACTTACTTATTATTATAGTCCTTTTTGTAAAACGATTAGCAGTACCTACAAGAATCAGGTGGAAACGTTCAGGTAAGTCTAAGCCTGTTAGGGGACCTAGACAGAGGTTCACATGGCTATAGAGTACATTTCTAGAACCTATAATCCTACAAATGTTAATTTTTTAAAGTTAAAAGACATTGTCCCCAAATTTTTGTCTTGAGATCTGCTATTCTGAATTCCCTTTAAAATCAGAATAGTACCCATTTCCTCTTACTTTTTGGCTGAATTTATATATTTTAGAAATGTTCAAAACTGCCTTTAGAAAGAGAGATGCAGGGGCACCTGGCGGGCTCAGTCACTGGAGCGTGTGACTCTTGATCTCAGGGCTGTAAGTTCTGAAAGACCTCCGGTCCTCACCACCCAAGAATCAGACACCAGACTTCCACTGGATGCAAAAGCAAGAGGGTTTTATTCGAGCATGCCCGGGCTGGGGGAGGGGTGTCTATATGCGGGGTCTTTCAGTTCATGCTCCAAGTTGGGTGTAGAGATTACTTAAAAATAAAGTTTTTAAAATAGAGATGCAAAATGAGGTCCAGAGCTTCTTTGTTATATTTCATGTAGAATTTAATTAAGTAAAATATTACTAACTATAAAAATCCAACTCTTAACTCTGCTTATCATTTATACCATATTTACTTATATGAGTCATTTAATTCGGTTAATCATTTATGATACTTACCTCTGCACTGTAGGTTAATTTCACAGAAGGAGTGTCCTGGCAAGGAAGAATTGCTCTACAGTGGATGGCCTGGGAAGGGGGAGGGAAAAGAAAAAGCTATTCCCCTTTCTTATAGATCAAGTTGTTAAGAAATCATTAAAATTGCAGCACTGCCCTTAGACACGTTCTTTTTAAAAAATATGTCTCATATTTTTTCAGATCTTTTGAAGAAACAAAAATAGACTTGTGGATAGAAAAGTCTGATTTCCCATTTTATTTATTTTAATATTCTTTTTATTTATTACTATTTATTTTTATTTATTTATTATTATTATTAGAGAGAGAGAGAGTGAGTACAAGCAGGCAGAGGCAGAGAGACAAGCAGGCTCCCCACTGAGCAAGGAGCCTGATGCGGGACTCAGTCCCACGACCCAGGGATCATGACCTGAGCCAAAGGCAACGGTTTAACCAACTGAGCCACCCAGGCACCCCTGATTTCCCATTTTAATGTACGGTCAATCCTCACGATTCAGTTGAAGCATGAAGCAATGTCAAGCATTGTTTCTTGTTCTCTGCCCTGAGTAACAGCAGTGCTCAGTGAGATGCTGTTAGGGACCCCGAGGGAAAAAAGGGCTCTTTAGTGAAATAAAACCGAGAACCATGCATACTACATTCCTGTCTTACAGAATGGTTTGGAGCATTAGCCTCCTGGAGACTGAAAAGACCCACAATAAAGAAACCTGTTTGAATTCTTACACTTGTTTTAACAGGAAACCATCTTGTTCTGGTTAGTTATTAACATCTAATGGGACGCCCGTGTTCTGAGAACTGCGTAGGGAGTGTTGCTACAGGCTTGACATTCCAGTCTTGCAGCAAACTTTGAAAGTAAAAGTTAAGAAGAAAAGGAAGGAAAAGAACAGCCTTTCTCAATACCATCTAGACTCCTATTGACATTTGAGTCTAAGGTTGTGTCTATCACTTAGGAATACTGAGAGGATTAACTGTGCAAAGTACCTAATAAAAACTACAGTCAGTGTTTAATGAAATGAGTTCCTTTAATTGTAAATTATTTAATTACTAACAGAATTAGGTTTTTCCCCTTTTAGAAAGTAGTTTAATATGTATTACCCTTGTGACAGATTGTCTCTAATGATAGGATTCTTTATTCTTAGTTTTTAAAGAGAAAACAGAAATAGTTTAAACTGTACATTTAATGTTTACATAACATACACATTTGTTAAAGTATAAGGAAAATCTGGAAATGGCTGCATACCTATCTCAGTGATGGTTACTTCTGGGCAATAGTGTCTGCAGAAGATTGAAAAATCTGACCTTTCACTTTCCATTTCTTTACTGTTAACATTTCTCATAACCAGTACCTATTACTTTCATCTTATTAATTTTTTCCTTTCTATTTTATAATGATTTCTTGAGTGCCCACTCAGGAAATAGGACCTAGACAGTCCACTTTAAGTGGACATGATTTTAAACTGAAGAGCGTTTCATTTTAAAAGTGATATATGAATGTGTTAATAATGAGATATTAGTGAAAATGCATATCATTTTTAGAACATAAATTAAAACGCCGTCTTAGGGAAGACCCGAGTATCCATAAGACCACTGTCCACTTTGCTTCAGTAAACTGTGCTGGGAGTTTTTTTGGACAACAAATCATTCCAGATCTTTTTTACCTGGCACTGACTAAAGAGATAAGGGTGTTCCTTCCCAGAAGTTTGTTCAGGAGTGAGCCACTGAAGAGCCGAAGACTTTGGAGAGGTCTCAAAAGAAATTTCTATAACGACTTCTTGATTTCTGTAGGCAACAAACAAATACATTAGTAGAGTATAATTCAATCTAACTGAAGTTTGAATTCATAACACAAAGACTAAATGATATAGATAATAATTTATAAGGTCTTATTACTGACGGCGAGTCAGCTGTAGGAATGTCGGGTCCTCAGTTCTTACCTGATGCCTGCCTCTGGCTGCCTTCTACGCTATTGCTCTAAGTGCTTTGGAAGACCTAACAGGGACCGATATTCGTCAATGACACCACTGTGTGTCACACACTTTGCACCTGTGGTATCACGCAATCTTTCATGACAGCGGGAAAGTGGAAGAAAGGAGCATGACACAGAGTAGTACTAGTCTGCAAATGGGTATGGGACCAGTCAAGAAATGGAGAGTAAGCATTTAGAGTCACTTTTATGTCTGTAGAATCTAGGGATCAAAAAAGGGCGCTTGCTTTTAATCTCTTCTTTCTAGTAACTCACTTTTATTGCATTGTGTAAAAGAATGGGTCTGTGACAGATTGGAAATAACAAGAACTGGTCTTTGGCCCCAGATAGTTTGAGCAGCACCAAAAATGAGGAAAGAGCAAAGAGCGCAGGAGAGAAGCGGCGTGCCTGTATGAATCCTGACTCTGCCACCTACTGGTGGTGCTGGGAACTGGACAAATGACTTGGCCACTCTGTGCCGCGGTTCTTGATCTGTAGAATGGGGTAAGTGTGGGTGTTTCCCTTTTTTTTTCTTTTTCTTTTTTTAAGATTTTATTTATTTTATCTGAGAGAGAGAGAGAGCACGAGAGAGAATGAGCATGAGCAGGGTGCCCCATGTGGAGCTGGATGCTAGGATTCTGGGATCATGACCTGAGCTGAAGGCAGACACTTAACGCTTAACTGACTGAGCCACCCAGGCAGCCTGCCCATCGCTTTCTTAAACAGAAAGAGAACGCATGAAAACATCGGCCTTTGAAAGGTGGGGTCGATCACCTTTGTTTTAGGCCGATGGTTTTCTACCCTTTTTTCCCTTCCTAATTTATTGAGGAGTGGGATATACTCCCAATATGACAATTGTGGCTGCCTCTTTCTTGAGTAAGTTACTTTATTTCTCTGAAGCTCCCATTATTCATCTGTAAAATGGAAATCAAACTGCAAAGGGCTACCATAAGAATAGAAAAAGGAATGTGTCTAAGGCATTAGCTTAAGACTGGTACACAGAAGCCATTCTATGTATGTCATTGTCATTATCCCATTAATAAAAGTGGCCGGCCTTTGGGGAAAAAGTGAAAACTGCAGCTTGGAAGGGCTTTCCAGATCCTGAAATGCCTTCTTAAGATGGCATGTTCCCATCATCACTCTAGATCACTCCCATGATCAGTAAAGAAGTCACGGTTATCAAAAGTCCTATTCTTGAGTATTTCATACAATGAATTTCTTTAGAGTCTTAGGAACATATAATTTTCACTATAAGCTTTAATCTGAACAGATCAGTTAAGAGCACCAATTACTACATAGGCACAAACTAGAAACACGAAAAGAAAACTGTCTAAATTAAAAACATTTTTCTCCACCATTTAGTTATATAAAAGAGAAGGATAACATTCATACTTGCTCAGAGCAATAGGAAGAGAGATTTCCATTGGTGATCCTTTGTAACTTTGTCTTTCTCCAAGAGTGTATTTGACTTCTTGTCCATTGATGACTGCTTTTTCTATCGTGAGGTCCTTTGTATCCAAGGTCTAGAATTAAGTTAGTATTTTTAAATGATAAGAAAATTGCTTAGTATATATCAGAGAAAAGTAATATTAGATAGAGGTTAACTATAATGATTACAGAATAGAACTAGTTGCTCATAGAAAGTAAAATAGAATGAAATTACAGGAATTAAAGGAGCCAAATATTAGTGTAGGTCCCATCTCTTGGGACTCTATGCTTCCCGAAAGATTTTTCATTCTAAAGTTTGCATATATGTATAAATGATAATTAGGTAATTCTGGGATAATCAAATTTAAGGTTTTAAATATAAGTCTAATCTAACTTAGAATGTATTTGCTCCCGTCTCCTAAAACAACTTCTCTGCCAAAAAAAAAAAAAAAAAATCTATAACTTAAGTTTCTTTCATCATGAATCCTTGATGTATCTTATCATATATTTCTTCCTGGAATTCATAAAGTCCAGCTCCTATGTACTTTCATATATCCGAAATTTAAAACAAACCTTGGCACTCATTAGGCAAATAAGTGGGCTGTACATCACCGTTATGTATATAGAAAAAGCCTGATCTGGTGTGACAAGTCCAACTGAAAGACCTATGGAAAACTGAGAGCCTATCTTCTTGCTGTGGCCCATTAAGGACAGTTAAGGACTTTCCTGCTTTACGCAGGAGAGAAGTGGCAGCGAGCTTCTGAGTGTTTTCCATCCCCCAAATCCTCTGAGCCCTAGAGACCATACCTTTCACTATCTCTCAACTCATCTCTTGTTTTAGAATTTTCAATCTTCCTGTGCTGCAAGACTGCTTCCAAACAACCTAAACACGGCTTCCATTTTACGTTTAAAACTTCTCTTGATCCTTCTGCCCTGATAACTATTCATCCCTTTCTTAAACTCCATGGGCAACCTGTGGCTGCTGTTTCCACTTCTTCATCAATCTCTCCTCCTTCCCTCTCTTCAGGCTGGCTTGCAGCAACTCTGCTACTGAAAGGGCAGGGCATGCCTCCTGATCAAGAGGTCTTCTCTGCTCAGTCATCTGGAACTCCATCCCTTTATAGCCCTTATGGGCCACATCATCTGTATGAAGTCCTTTCCATGGCTTCTTTGACTTTACACATAAATGGTTTTCTTACTCGTCTAATGATATCCCCCACCCTGACTCCCTTCTAGCTAAAAATGGATTTGTCCCAATGTTCTAGCCTCAATCCCTTGATTTTTTAAAAAAAGATTTAATTAATTTATTTGAGAGAGAATGTGAGCAGGGGGAGGGGCAGAGGGAGAAGCAGGCTCCCTGCTGAGCAGGGAGGCCCCTGTGTGGGGCTCTCATCCCAGGACCCTGGGATCTTGAGCGGCTTAACTGACTGAGCCATTCAGGTGCCCTGGATCCCTGGATTTTCTTACCATAACCGACACTCCCTAGTTCTCGCTCCTCCGGTATCAACAATCAATTCCTCTCTGCCGATGACTACGGTCTGTTTCTATGGCTGGTATCCCTTCCTCAGGACTGCCGCTGGATCTCTCTTGTTGCCCACTTGACATTTCTGTGGGCAATATTGCCTCATAGTCAGTGGCCTTCTAAAAATTCTAAAAACAAAGCCAGCCTTATGTCCCCTCATCAGTTCTCTCTGCTGATTTCTCCCTTCTGTTAACAGAATCCACAAGGTACCTAAGATTTGAGATATTCAAATAATCCACAATTGATCCCTTTCCAAGCCCCCATGGCCAATTAACACGTTTTTCTTTTACACCATCCTTAGACTTTTTTTCTCTTTCCTTCTACCACCGCTCTCAGTCAGACCCTGCCTTAGAACTACATGTGATGCGGTCTCTCCACCTCTGGCATCTTTCTATTGAAATCTGGCTGGCAATGGCCCCAGGAGTTAGAAGGCCAGCTGCCTCTCTTTCAAGTTAGTTAATTGCACGGTAAGCTCAGGAAGAGTCAGGAAGAGTCACAGTGGCAATCATTAATTTGATTCCTACCTCTCTAGAGTCAGCAGTATTTGGACGAAAAGAAATCTCCATTCTGTTTGTTTTTGTTTTAAAAGCACCTAAATTGGGGCACCTGGGTGGCTCAGTTGGTTGAGCAACTGCCTTCGGCTCAGGTCTCAGTCCTGGAGTCCCAGGATTGAGTCCCGTATTGGGCTCCCAGCTCCATGGGGAGTCTGCTTCTCCCTCTGACCTTCTCGCCTCTCATGTTCTCTTTCACCGTCTCTCTCTCAAAATAAATAAATAAAATCTTAAAAAAAAAAAAAAAGCACCTAAATTTGTTCAGGGTCCCACCTATTTCCCTCTAGTAGGTAATTATTCCTTTTGGGTTAACTTTCTCTCAGGGGTACCACAACGATTGCTACTCTAAATTAGTAGAACTGACTTAGCTTCTTGCACTTGCATATTCAGAATATTTGGTTTTATTAGGTTTACATCTTATTAAGAATAGGGTTCCTCCTTTTGCCCTTCATATTCCAGGATCTACTTCTGGCTATCGGACTTATTTTAGAAACTTGATTACAATATCTATGTCTGTAACTTCTCATGTTTATACTACTTTTATAACCACAGGATGAATTAACTGACTCATTTCCCAGAGGGGCATATGTGATTATCTGTATTGCCTAAACTGTTCTAATCTAATCAGAAATCAGAAGGGCCAGATTAGGGTACCTGGGTGGCTCTGTGGGTTAAGCCTCTGCCTACAGCTCAGGTCGTGATCTCAGGGTCCTCGGATCAAGGCCCGAATCAGGCTCTCTCCTCAGTAGGGAGCCTGCTTCTCCCTCTCTCTCTACCTACTTATGATCTCTCTTGCTGTCAAATAAATAAATAAAATCTTAAAAAGAAAAGAAGAATTGAAAGCAGGGACTCGAACACATATTAAAAAAAAAAAAAAAAAAAGGAAGAGCCAGATTATTGTCTTGTCTATTTTTTAAAAATCTTTTCAAATCCTCCATACTTATTAGTCAGTCCAAATCTCTCCTATAGCATTTACTGTACCACATTAGAATGGTATGTGTTTTCTATTAGACGGAGGGTTCTTAAGAGGACACAGAATGTTACTTGGGCTTGCATTTCCAGAGTTTAGCACAGTGCCTGAAAAAATCGTAGGTATCAATTCATGCATTAAGCAAATCCTGAGCCAAGGGAAAAGAGAAAAATGCACTGTTAAAGCTGTGTATTGCCAAGTCTTAACCTCAACTATCACTCTCAAATAACTTAAGAAATTCCTCTTCAAATTTCACTAATAAATGTTATTAAACAATTGATCAAAAACAGTGATAGAAAAAAAAAAACTGGGTAGCTGAAAATTTGGAACTAGTACTTTTCAACAAAGTTTCACTGAATACCAACTATATATGTAAGGCCGAGATACCATATGTAGTTACAGGAAACAGACCTACCAACAGTAGGAAGTTACTAGGGATATAATTTACTTTATCTCACAGTATCCTCTTTGAATAACACCCCAAAAAACACTTCTACTTCTAAGCAGCTGGCTAATTGCATGGAATATATAACTAATTCCCTTTTTGCACAGGCTGCTGGGAAGCTCCAAGAAAGCCTCCCAACCCACTTCTTTTTCCCTTGGACCATATGTTTCGTTTTCCCGATCCTTATTCTCTCTTCCTCTGAATTCTTTTTTTTTTTTTTTTAAATCTTCCTCTGAATTCTTAAGTTATTTTTAATTATACTGTATATGTTGTTTTAAACAGACTGAAATTCTTTCTGTGACAAAGCATGGCTTAAATAAAAATGTTTTAGTCCTCAGTATTATGTCTCTATTTACATTTTCTGTTATTTGCAGGGTGCTGCAATTTTTAAAAAAAATTTTTTTTTTTTTAAATGGCAGCACCCTGCAAAGTTTGGTTTTGATTTTGGTTTTAAAACCAAAATCAAAACCACTTTAATTTCGTTTCCAGCTCAGCCATTTACGTAGTGAACACTAGAGGGTTTGCAGTCAGAAAGATCTGTGTTCACTTCATGGCTTCTGCTACTTACTAGTACATGATCTTAGCCAAGACATTAAAACCTCTTTGAGCCACCAGCTGACAGAACGAAAAACATTGCAAATTTCAATAAAAGAAACAAATGCTTGGAAGTTATCACCAAAGAATACTGAACTTGAGCACAAATAACCCAAACTTCAAAAGGATTTTTAGAAAAGCTGGGATTAAGTCCTAGTAGAGCTCCTTCAACATTTCCCCAGCTTCAAGGACTTCAAGAATGGTGACAGCAAGGACACTGGATATCCTCACCAAGCACTGCTACTAGGTCCTCTCTATTGGTGGTGGTGAGGTATGGTGTTTTCTCACCTTCAAGACACTGTTAGCACTATTATTAGTGTGGCCCATATTAAGGTTTAGGCACTGCACTCTAACTCAATTCATCCACTAGTTCATCAGACTTTTTGAGTGTCCTCCACATGGCAGGTGCCACACTAAGAACCTGATAGAACCATGAAACATAGTCCTACCTTCAAGAGACTGTATTCTAGTGAAGGAAAGAAGTTGAATTTGAAGAAATAAAACCAAACTCTTGGCCTCAAGTTGTCATTACAAATAAGCAAACAATTAAAAACAGATGTCACTCTACCAAACTAACCTTCCTTGTATAAAATCTAACATTATTATCATTCTAGGCTCTAATTTACCAAACAGACATGCCACCCAGATATCATGATTTGAAAGTCTTCTCTCAAGATTTGGGGAATGCAAAAACAATGGGCAGCTTTGAGATTAGGACATTGAAGTCACATTCTTTTCAAAATTTAGGCATCTTCTTCCTTGCTTCCTCAAGGATCAGAGTTCAACCTTTATTTTTACAAAACAGGTGAGCGTGCAAGGTCATACTAAATAGTAATAAACTATCAAAATCTACTTTCTTATAATAAAAAGGGAAATCTCATTGAGATGGGACTTCGTCCAATCCTGCCTGGCAAAGCTGCCTGCAATGAAAGATAGCATAGTACTTCAAGTTGACCAAAGTACAACCTATAGGGAAATGGTTATCTTCTTGCTTGTAATACCTTATTTTCTTCCTTGTACTGCTTTTGGTGATTAAATATCAACACATAGGGGAGTCGACCAACTTTTCAAATTGGCATTGGTCTAGCAAGATGTTAAAGGACAAACAGTAGGTTACCTGGTCTATTAGTTCATATTAATGAACTCAGAATACACGCCTATGACCCAAGGAGTCAAGAGAACCACCGCTTCTTATCTAAACTTATAATTATGCCCAATTAATTGACCCCACTGATTTCCCACCACCAAGCCTCTGACATTCAGTGATTAGGTTGCTTAATGGCCTGCTTAAGTAGATATCACAATTCTCTATGCACCATACACTGCAGCTGGTCTTTCGCTGTCCCTCTTATTTCCAAAATTCTCACCTATGAAATCCTTCAGGTGAAAGGTACAATCTAAATACTACCACTTTGAGTAAGAACACTGAAAACAGGTTATGTTGTACAGAGAAAATAATTTAATAACATTCCATAAATCTAAACAAGTTTTTCATCACTGAAGTGGCTTAGCGATGTTGCAGAAGTGTATTTCTAAAAAGTGCAATAATTACTCGCTCCTTGAAACCAGCTATGTAATACACTGTATTGAGATATGCTTAGAAAGCCTGCATGGCCCACCCTCATTACATTAACAGAAGAGAAGGGTGATAAAGATACAAGGACCACCACCCTGGGAATAAAAAGAGCCGCACCTAGAGTTAGCAGAGACTGAAAGTATCAAAGCGGGGGAGAGGGATTTGAGAATGGGTGGTAGAGAGGCTGAGGGCAGACTCCGATGGGTCGAGGGGTACTATCCTGCATTAGTGCGGGTTGAAATAAGATGCCTGGGAGGAAAGGGTCAGATCAACATCGACAGGGCACTCGGTCTGAGACTTAGAGGAGACGATGGCCTGAGGAAGGTGGGCTGGGGACTGGAAGAAATTCGGGGCCTGAGAAGAGAGTTCTGGGCTGCAGGCCAAGAAAATGGGGAGGCCACAGGGGGCTCAGAGCTGGGAACGAGGAGAGCGGGGGAGGGAGGATTCGGGCTAAAATGAAGCCTGAAGCTGGATGAGGGCAGGACGTGGATGGGGCGCTAGGATGTGCCTAAGGCTGAGGAGGGGAGTCTGGCGAGTGGGATGCAGGCGGGGTCACTGAGGTGTATGCAGCGGGTGACGAAAGGATGCAGAGACAGAAGTGGGATTGGGAGGAGGCGATATAGGGTGAGTGGGGGGCCGAGGAAGGGGAGGCTGAGAAATGAGTGAGGGTGAAAGGGAGGTGCGGAATAATGAGCTGCGGGCTGCGGAGGGGCACCGAGGGATGCGCGCGGCAGACCCGAACGTGGGGCTGGGAAGGGGCAGCATTGGGGTGAGGGACGAGAAGCGGGCGGCCGGGGAGAGGCGGGCACTGGGCGCGCGTCCCACCGTACCAGGCTTCGCAGATTGTCCTCCTGAGACTGCACCGTGAGCGCGGCGGTGCCGGTGAGCACCCGGCGGGTAAAGTCGACGCTGCAGCGCAGGTGCAGGTGCTTGGTTCGGCAGACCGAAGCCGGAGAGGCCAAGGAGCACGTATCCACTACCTCGGGCATGGCTCTGGGGAGTCTCTCCGCACGCGGATGCGCACCCTAAAACCAGACTGCCAGACTACTCGACTGAGAGGTGGAGGAGAGAAGGAGGGAGGGAAAGAAGAGCAAGACCGACTCGTGGCGCCCGCCGGGAAGGGAAGTTTCGTAAAGTGAGAGAAGAGCGAGGTGTAGCGTGGATGGAACTACAAGTTCCGTGGTGCAGCGCGAGAAGGAGTGCGCTTTGCTTCCTGGGAGGGTGTGTGTGTGTGTGGAGGGGAACTGAGAGGACTGGGAGCATTCCTGAAAGGGGAGGAGGAGGAAGAGGAGGGGAGTGGGAGCAGCTGGAGGATGGGTGGGCCGACGGAAGTGATCAGAAGTGCAACGGGGAGAACAACTGGTTGCTTCCATTTTAGTTTCGTTCGACTTCGGCGGACGGTGCAGTAACAATGCAAGAATGTCGGAAGCTTTGATGGCAGCCAATAGTGAGGGCGGGGGAGGGTGATAAGCAATAAAGCCCTTGTCGGAGGTACGGCTGTTGTGTGATTCCTCGTTAGTATAGTGGTGAGTATCCCCGCCTGTCACGCGGGAGACCGGGGTTCGATTCCCCGACGGGGAGACACAAAAGAGATTTTGTTTTACTTACAATGCAACAAACCGTGATGTAAATATTTCTCCCGACGTTTTAAAAGGTAATATGAAAGAAAGAAAGTCAAATGAGTTGTCAACGTTACGTTTATTTAAGAGTTGTTTCATTACTGGCTTGCCATGTTGGCAACCCAACATACGCTAAATTGTGTCAGTTCAACAAATTTTTCTTCATTGCTATTTATGTACATTTCCAGGCCCTGGAGAGCAAAAACAGAATAAGCCAATATTCCCATTTTAGAAACCTAGGAGGTCATTTTAATATACTGTAATGAGAGAATTGTGTTATAGGAGTATGTGCTGGTGGCAACACTGGAGTGCAGAGCTGGGACATCTAGCTCAGCTCTGGGACCCTTTCAGAAGGTGAGGAAGGGTTAAAAGGTGGCGGGGGGCGGGGGGGGGGAGGTTGGGGTACCAGGTGGTGGGTATTATAGAGGGCACAGATTGCATGGAGCACTGGGTGTGGTGAAAAAATAATGAATACTGTTTTTCTGAAAATAAATTAATTAATTTAATTTAAAAAAAAAAGGATGATTTGTTTTGGGGATGGGACCTCAGAGTTGAAGCTGTAGAGACTGGAAGAGGGCACGCCTCAGAAGACTTTAAACAGTTGGATCTTTAATCCTGAATTCATGAATGGGGGGGGCCTCCTGAAGAATTTTAAAGGCATGAGGAACATGGTCAGAGTCATGTCAGCCAGAGAACACTGGTAGTTCATTCGGAGAATGGATAGGAGTTATCAAAACCAGAAGCATGTGAGTTAGGAAACTGTTAATAGTCCAGGAAGAAGATGTGGTGGCCTCACATAAGGAATAGGTAAAGATAGAGAAAAGGAGGGGAATGGAAGGAATATTTAAGAGAGAAGTGGATACACAGATTAAGAAGCCTAAGATGATTCTCAGATTTTTGACTCCGGTGTTTTGGCAATCATTAACCAGAGACAGAGACCATCTGAAGAGGACAGATACAGGTGGGGATGATGTAAATTTAATTTTGGACATTCCAAGTTTGAGAGTGTATGGGACTCAAGTGGAGATGTCTGTGAATCACTTGATGTTTAAGTCCATGCTCTGGGGAAGTTTCTGGTAGATCTGAGAAGGTCACATAATGTGGTAGGTAAAGCTATGACCATGGATGAACTCAGCCCAAGTAGCATGTGTAAAGAGAAGAGCAGTGAAAACAGGTTGAACTCTGGGAGAGCACGAGCTTTTAACAAAAAAAAGGCTAAAGGATGGAGGCAGTCCTCTCACAACAGATGCGTATATCAAATCACCACAATGTACACTTTAAAGATCTTACAGTTTTGTCAATTATAGCTCAACAAAGCTGGAATTTTTCAGAAGGGGGGAGTAGAGTAAGAAGGACTCATGAAATAAATTCGGAAGAGCCAACCAGCAATGTTAAATCCAGGGGGACCATTAAAATAAGGAGTAAAAAGCCTCCTTTGGATTCAGCAATGGGGGTGGATATGGGAGGTTGGTGGTTTTGTTGAGTTCTGTGGAAGTTTTGTGGAAGCTGGATGCCAGAGAGCAATAGGTTAAGCGATAAAAAAGAAGAGGGAAATAGAACACAAGCTGCTCTGTCAAGATGTTTGGCCAGTTTGAGAAAGGAAGACAAAAGAGGAATAGAGAGGTGTATGGCATTAAGAAAGTGTTCTTTATTTTTTTAGGGAAAGAGAACCTTTAACATGTTTAGATATAGGGATGAAAGGGTTTCTAGAGAAAATTAAAGATTTAAGAAGTGTGGAAGATAATAGATGACTTGAGCCTTGGCCAGTGCTCCGTAACTCCATTCTGTATCAAGATGATCTAACAATTAAATCTGGCTCCAGTAACAGAAAAAGATGTTATGTAAGGGGGTGTCCTGGTATTGGCCCCAGCAAGGCAAAGGAAAAGAAAATAAAATTAAAACATGCCAAACCATGAAATTCAATGTCTTATAAATGCAAAAGTCTGAAATTTATATGGCCTAAAAATCCATGATGTGGTTGATATTTGCACACATTTTTTGAGGCCTAAAAATATTCCTGGTGTTCCTAAATCAAGGCTGACAAACATGGTGTAGTAGACTTGATTAAGTCAAAGAATACACAATCAAATGATCTTTCTTATGGAGAAAGGATAATTTGCTTTTCCTAATAAAAGAATGTCAATATCATTGACTTCCATTATCGACTACCAGGAGCCCACAGAGTTTATGCCAGTGTGTTCAAGAAGATAGTCACAGACAGCTGCAAATGAAGGCCTCAAATTTATTAATAGATTAATCAAAAGATAGATATAGTGTAGCAATTATTTTCTAAGATCCCACTGACACCCAAATATAGAGTGTACAAAATTAGCAATTCACAAACAATAGACGTGTCTTTCATATCCCGTGGTGGATTGGGAAAGTTTAAAAAATGAAGTTTTCCATTGCTTCTATAAAATAAGGATAATATCAGAGCTTATATACAAAAGGAGACTTTATTAAGGATAAAAATGATTGATAAAAGTTTTATAAAAAGAAGTATACATATATTTACACAGCCATTTGAAGAGGAAGTATTCCAGCTTAACTGCTCACCCGGAAAAGTTACTAAACCACTGCAAAGCTTCAAACCTTTGGGGGAAAAACCGAGATGCCTGTGTCTCACGGGGCTGTTGAAAGGGTGAGATCAGATAATGTAGGTGAAGTGCTTCGGGTCGTGCTTGGCATTGTGATCATCTATTACATGTTTGCCAGTATTATTTCTATGGGTTTTTATTTTGTCTATTTTGTTAATTTTAGTACATATTATTCCTTGTTTTGTTAGCAAGAGTTTTTGGGTAGACCTGGGAAATGAGAAGCAACTAAGACATGGGAAATAAACAGATTGTGCCAAAACAGACTTCTAAAAGAGTTTGCAACGATCATCTTTTTTGAAATATATTTATATTTAGGAAATTCTGGAAATTGTACTAGGTGCATTAACACATGACTTCCTGTTTCCATCAGGTCTAGCTCTGCAGGGGTGACATTCACATGCCAGGTTTGAGTCTAGCTGAAAGTAGCTTGTGCGAGACCTCAGCTCTCTCCTGCTTTTCCTTAAGCTTGAATCCCCAACCAGCCCCCATCTTTCCTGGAAAGAGTTCTTTTCCCTCCCAGGACTCTGTCACCCCACCTTCCTGTCTGGGCAGGAGTCTAGTAGAGTCTCAATTCCTAACAGAACAGAGGTGTATGTGATGCCCTTCCAATGGGTGAGAAAGTGGAAGAAATTATTTTAGCTCCTTTTTTTTTTTTTTTTTCCATGTTTAGCTCACAAAATGATTGAGGCAGCCTGGACCCGTTTCTCCATTTTTCTGTTAAATCTGTTTTTGTTTGTGCAAGAATTGTATACTTATTATGCATATCTCTAGTGTGTTCGTGCCAAGAAAAGGTCTGGGCAGCTGGGGAGGGCAGAGATGAAAGGAACAGAAGACAAAGTTCTTCCAATTTAGTAAAATAGTATAAGGGATCCTCTCCGCTTGTCCCCACTCCTTTCCCCCATTCTGACCTCTATCCTGACTGAGAGCAGGCTGGATCTGGAGAGACTTCCACAACGATTTGCTGTTTGTTCCTCTACGGGTGCCCACTAGCCTGATCTGGATGGATTATCAGGCCATGATGGATAGGATGGCTGGTCACGTGACCGTCTCTCTTTTGCACACCAAGTATGGTTTCAAGACCCACAGTGTAGTGTCTCCTAAAAGCCCCATCAGAAACACAGATCTCAGGCTCTGGTCTGCTGGATCAGAATCTGCATCTTAGTAAGTTACTCCCAGTGATCAGTGCGCATATTAAGTGAAACCACTGCCTTAGAGGCTGAAACGATACTTTTGGGATTGGAGGAAATTCAGTTCAAGAGTTTCTAAGACATGTCAGGACTCCTCTTGGAGTTCTGGCCCTGGATCCTCAAATCAGTACTCCTGTTATCCTCTGTCAACTCCAACACAGCACCTACCAGGCCCCGTAAATGTCGGCGTATTTGTCCTTCCCCCTGATGAGATGGCCTGTCCTGAATTTCCAGATGAAATATTTTCCCTCTCTGAGCATGTTCTTTGGATGGATGAACAAAGGTATAAATGAATAAATGAGATTTCCCATGAGGCCCCAGGGATCCTTTTACTCAGCGCTTTATTCTTTGTTGACTCTGGGGCACAGAGAAAGCTGCCTTGTGAACTCTGCCTTCGGCTCAGGTCATGATCCCAGCAGGGTCCTGGAATCGAGTCCCCTACATCGGGCTCCCTGCACAGCAGGAAGCCTGGTTCTCCCTCTCCCACCCACCCCCTCTCTCTGTCAAATTAATAAATAAAATCTTTAAAAAAGAAAGAAAGAAAATACCCTTTACCGTCCTCTTGCTAATGGGAAACACTTACTTTACAGACTCTTTATGGACGCATAGTATCCACTCATAAAAGTGCACTCCTCATAAGTGTATAGCTCACTGAGCTTCGTAAACTGAGCACGCACCAGTGCAGTCGGTACCCAGATAAGGTACATAGCATAACCGGCACCCCTCTATGGCCCCCTCAAATTCCCTTCTATTCTCTGCAAACCTTGCTCCCAGTGGCAATCACTGCCTGACTTCCGACCACATAGAACTCCTACCTGTTTTGCTAGGTAGATTCCCCTTATTTAAACAGAAATATACAGTCAGTGCTCTCATGCCTGGATTCTTCAACTCATAATTGCGAGATTCCTTTAGATTGTTGCATATCGTTCTAGGTCATGCATTCTCATTGCTGTGGAGTGTTACATGTGTGGGTAGACCAGATATCTGGACCCATTCCACTGCGGATGGACACCAGGGTGATTTTGGGTTCCGAGTTGTCATGAATGGTGCTGCTGTGCGCCTTCCAGAACACATCTTTTGGTGGACATATAGCAACCAGGTTTTGATGTGCTGCTTTGAAGTTTGGACAGCATAACCCACGCCAGTGACATTGCTTTGTGACCGCTGCACCAAGCCAAAAATCATTCCTTGCAGCAACCCTGGCTCTGTAATCATGGACACAGACCCAAGAGCTCCCAGCTGGAGCAGGGGACAGTGGATCAAGCAGGAAGGGAAGCTGTTTTCAAGTTACAAGGAAAAAAGAGATCTTCACAAATGGTGATCTAGATCATCTTTCTCCCCCTCTCACACGCAGTCACTACGCTTTCTTTTCTAGTTGCACCTGATTGTAAGGTTCGGCTCTAGCGGGCTTTTTTCTGATTCAGAGATTCTCCTGCTGAGCCCCCTACGGTGTTTCATCAGAGCAGGTCCTTACACCATTTATTCTGATGGCTTAAAGCCTGAGTGGGGTTTCACAAGTACCATTACTGTTTTCAAAAGCCGTATTTCTGTCTCGGGGTGGCTGGCTTGGAGCCTGGTTTCGCTCATTTGCCAACAGAGCAGGTTGTTGGTATTTGCTTATAAAATAGGTTTGCAGCAAAGACCAACCTCAAAGGCTTTCCTTCGGAACATTCTTCTCACGTACTGATTTGTGTTTGAGGAACTACCTAGAATTTTGTCATCTCTTACAACAGGCCTCTTGTGCTTGGTATTTGCCGTTGAGCAAACTCACATAAGAGACTCGCATAGCTGACTTACTCTTCACCTTCTTCCACGGCTGTGTGTCTCAGTGTTTCTGGAGAGGAGCCATGCACTTCCCCTTACCTCGCGCCCTGGCTTCCGCCTCCCTTGCCGGCCTCCAGCGCGGCCTCTTCTCCAGCCAGACTCGACATCCTTTCCCACAGCGGCACCTTACCCTGCCCCCCCGGGTCACAGGGTTAGAAGAGGCTCCCTGCCCACTCCTCTCACCTCTGTTCCCTATTTCCCACCCCACCCCCCAACTTCTCTAGAAATATTTTCCCCAATGTATTGTCCTTCCCCTGCTGGTCCTTAATTTTTCTGAACAGGTATTTTACACACACACACACACACACACACACACACGAGTCAGCCCTCATTCTTTGCAGATTTCATATCCGTGAATTTGTCTGCTCACTAAAATGCATTGTTTCCCCTGAATCAACACTGGCAGCCCTTTCGTGGTCACCTTTGGGCACACACAGAGCAGGGAAGCGTTTGAGCTGCCCGAGGCTCCCATTCTCAGCTGGGGTTGAACAAGGCAAAGCTGAGCCTTCTTGTTTCTGCCTTTTTTCTGTAAACGAGTGTCCTTTTGGTGGTCTGTTTCATGTCATGGTTTGCACGTTTTCGTGCTTTCTGTCAGTCATTTCACTGTTTAAAATGTCCTCTAAGCAAATGCTCAAGTGCTGTCCATGTTCCTCAGCGCGGGAAGGCAGGGCTGCGGCCCACGGAGAGCAGACACGTGTCAGCTAAGCTTTCTTCCGGCGTGACTCAGAGTACGGTGGGCCACGATTGTGACGTCATGAATCCACTGTGTATTGGATAGAAACACACATAAAACAAGGTCATGTATTGACTGGGAAGTGCAACCAACCAAAAGTTCACAGAACCCTACTGTGTTTCCCCTGGGAGCCCCGGTTCCTACTTCGCCAACTCACTCCGTGTTCACCACTTACTAGACTTACTAGATGTCTAATGACTCACTAGAGCGTCATTGCTGCAAATAAGGAGAATCAACTGCGTATACTCCTTGCCCTTCCAGATGGTTCCCATTTGTTTCCTTCAGCCTCTCTCTCTGTTCCCAAAAGGAGTTGAAGTGACAAGCGTTTCTTGGGCATACATTGCTTTTCCTTCAACTCTCTCAGGGCCCCCGGCTCAGGACGAAGACTGGTGGGGCCTCAGTAGATGGGAAGGGGATTGGAAGAAGGGAGGGGAGGGAGGACGGAAAAAAGGAAGGAGGGATGGCGGGAAGGAGGGATGCCCTGTGGAGCCTGAGGTTATTGCTTTGTTGAAGAGAGCTTGGGTTCCCAGATTTTCACAGTTTCTTGGTCCTCAAATGCTTCCTCTTTATGTCCAAGAAGAATCATATAATAATAGAATAATAGATTAACTAGAATAACAGAAAATTAGAAATTACGTGATCTCTTGTGATAGCTTTGGCTTTTTTCTGCTCTTGAAGGAATCAAACAGAGCAAATCATCCAGATTCTTTGGAGCTTTAAAGAAATTTTTCCTTCTCTTCCCTTCTCCCGCCTCCGCCCCTGCCCACTCTCCACCCCTTGTCTTTCTTGGGCTAGGATAATTTTATAATTCCCCAACTCTAGGCCAAAAGAAAGTGGAACTCCTAGGGGACAATAATACACCTCTGTGGTATGATCAGACACCTTTTGTGGGTAGCAAGTAGCATGGATGTTGGCTTGTCCTTGGGAAGTTCATAACCTTCCCGGGCAAATGAAAACCATAAAATGAAACTGGGAGAGATCCAAGTGGGAGACTGAATCACTGAAGTGTATCGAGGAAGGCCTGTCCACAAGAGCTGTAGGAGTTCAATGGAGAGGTCTGTGGGCATCTTTCTGGAAGCAGTGGAGTTTGCATGGAAACATAAAGCAGGAGTCTCGGTTTTTTAATTGCCAACCAGTATCAATAAAAACTGAGGGGTGGGGGTACCTAGGTGGCTCAGTGGGTTAAAGCCTCTGCCTTTGGCTCAGGTTATGATCCCAGAGTCCTGGGATCAAGCCCTGCATCAAGCCCCGGCATCGCATTGGGCTCTCTGCTCAGCAGGGAACCTGCTTCTCTTCCTCTCTCTCTGCCTGCCTCTCTGCCTACTTATGATCTCTGTCTGTCAAATAGATAAATAAAATCTTCAACAAACAAACAAACAAACTGAGGGGTACACCCTCAATAAATGTGGAGTTGGGTTTTTTTTTTTTTGCTTGTTTATAAATCCTCTACTATGTGCTAATGTAATTAATATCTCATGGCACAAGATACATGGAGAGGAGGGGTCATAATCAATGATAGTGAATATAAATCCTGAATTTTAAATAACCATTTTCATAATTTTGCTTTGCATGGCAGGGAGCTACCTTCCTGTCAGATTTGATTTGATCATCATTGTTTCGTTTTGTTTGTTAAATCAATGTGGCCACCTTATCTTGGAACAGAAGCGTTCATTCTGCCATTTTCCTTTGCTCACGCATACTTACATTGTACCTTAGGCATTGAGGCTGCAATTCGTGAAATATGACCACAGAACTTTGAATTACCTGGGTGCCCAGAAAAGTCATGAGCCTGCAGAGGGCTTTGACCCTGAGCAAAGGAAATGCCAGCTCACTGATAAAAGTTAAAGGGAAAGTAGAAGAATGAAGCATAGTTGTTTATGATTACATCTCACAAGTCATCTCTTGTAAAGCCAACCTCTTACATAAACAAAACTGGAGATTTAATATTTTCTGCCTGTACCCAAATGACCTCCTGCATGTATGCCTCTTTCCCCCTTTGGAAGTTTCCATGGTAATTGAAAGGAACAGTAATTCCAAAGACGTTAATGGTGAAGATCTAGTCAGATACCAAAGGCAAATGCAGAAAAAAAGCTCACACTTCTTGAAATCCTAGATGAATCCTATTTCTAGAGAATGAATCCATCACATTTTACCTGAGAGGCTTATGTGCCCTGGGGGTGTCCATGCCACCCCGGCCCGGTGATCAGAGTGGGGATTCATCAGGGCTTTCTGTCCCCTAGGAGGGGAAGAAATAGCTCCCCCCACCCCCGACCCAGAAAGTTATCTTTGCAGCTTTAACTGAGCCTTGAAAGGGACATATGATCACTTCTCATAATTGACTGGTCCCCCGGAATGACCCTGATATAAGTAGGAGGGAAGACACAAAAACACAAATATCAGGAGGTGGGGGACATTGGAAGCTTTGTTGGGGCCTGGCTACTACCATGAGGTAGGTATTATTTTTACCCCAATTTGCAAAGGAAGAACCAAGGTTCTGATAAATAAGTAATTCCCTCAAGTCACTAGCTTGGGACAAACAGAGCTGGGGCTCAAACCGAAGGAGTGTGACCAAGGGAGTGTGACCCCAGAAGCACATCCTTTTTGAGCATGGCCTTGGCCTCTGATCTCACCACAAGCCTTAGTTTCTGACTTCCTTTCTTCACCCCACTGCACGAAACATTGCAAATAAGATGTATTTCCTTTTGCTTAGAGCATTTCAAAAGTCATTGTTTCTTAAGGGTGGAGGTTGGAGGGTTTCCAAAGAAGGAAATCCAATGAGGCTATCTGGCCAAAGTCCCTAACATGTACACAGTAATGAAATAATTAATTAAGAAAATGTCACACGGAATCTAGGAATAACAAGACCAATGACCCCGTTTCAGAGCCAGACATTTAAGAAACGATCATAAAGTAGAGTGGGTCGTGTGTATGTCCTGTTCGATGTCTCTCTTCCTGGTTGTTTGGGTCGGGTTTTCACAGGAGGCTGGGTGGGCTAAATTGAGCAACGTTATGCTAAAATAAATCTGCAATATTAGATGTTAGGCAACAAAAGCCGGAAAGAGAAACTACATTTCCTATAAAATGTGGAACTGTGGGATAACATCTTGCCAACAGTCTGACTGGCTAGCGGGGAATTTCTGTATGAGAAGGAATGGGAGAGTATATGATGTATAATGTTATCAGTATAAATGATCATGAGAAAGGTAAAGTTTTGTTGTTCTTTCGTTGGGATTTTTTTATGAACCAAATCTGTAGTTGCACTAAATTGTAGGCCATTATTTTGAATTCGGGCACAAATCAACGAACGCATTTTGTTTTATTTAATCATTTAGTTAAGCATTTCCTATGGGTCAGGCCCTATTCTGAGACATATTAACGCATGTTTAAACTTCTAAACAAAAATTTGAGGTATGACTGACATACAACAGCAGATTAATTTCAGGTGTGCAACCAATATTTGTTATTTGTATATATTGCAAAATGAGCACCACGATTAGTCTCCTTAACATCTGTCACTGTACATAGTTACAGATTTGTTTCTTGTGACCAAAACTTTTAAGATCTACTCTTTTAGGAAAAATTAAAATATTCAATACAGTATTATTAACTATAGCCCCCATGTTGTGCATTTTGTTCCCATGACTTATTTGTTTTGTAACTAGAAGTTTTTACTTTTTGACCCTCTTCATGTATTTTGCTGCCTCTCCCCTGCTATCCCCACCTCTGGCAACCACTGATCTATTCTCTTTAACTATAAGCCTGGGTTCTTTTTTTTAATTCCATAGATAAGTGAGATCATATGCTATGTATTTATTGTTCTCTGCCAGACTGTACTTATTATAATGCCCTCAAATTCCATCCCTGTTGGTGCAAATGGCAAGATTTTATTTTTTTTATGGCTGAATTACACACACACACACACACACACACACACGCACACACCCTGCACATTTTCTTTATCCGTTCTTCCACAGTTGGACTTTCAGGTTGTTTCCACATCCCAGCTATTGTACCTCATGCTGTAATGCACACAGGGTTGCCTCTATCTTTTCGAGTTAAGTGTTTCATTTTCTTTGGATAAATACCCAGAAGTGGGATTGGGATTGCTGGATCATAGGGTAGTTCTGTTTTTTTGTTTTTTAACAAGTTCTTAGTTTATTAATCCTCTCGTGACAAATCTACACAATCACCACAGATAAAGTCACTGCAGAATCTTTACTCCTTCTGTTGTCCACTCTCCAGCTTGCTTGTTGCCAGCACCAACACTGGCTTTGGCAGTCCCCCTGACCGCCTTCATTCTGTTCTTGCGTTCCTTTCCCTGTTTTCTTGAGGCCCTTTCCTGCTCACACGGGCCATGTCCTGCAGGGCTATGATTGGGTTCATTTTTCTTTGCCGGTTGTCTCGCCACCACCCAATTGGGTTCTGAAACCAAATACAAAATGACATCTGGTATGTTCGACATCTGGTATGTTCTTGTCCATTTTGGCGAGTTTTCCCTGAATTTCTGTCTCAGGTACAGTTGCCTTTCTGGGGTGAAGAACATCAGTGAGCATTTGTTTCTTCTGAGGTTGTTGGTTGGTCCCGAACTGCCTGGTCTGGGTCAGTTCCTGCATCATTCATGATGATGGCTGAGGTTCAAGCATCTAGGGAGGAAAAGAGAATGACCATATGATAGTTCTCTTTTCTTTTTTTTTTTTTTAAAGATTTTATTTATTTATTTGACAGAGATCACAAGCAGGCAGAGAGGCAGGCAGAGAGAGAGAGGAGGAAGCAGGCTCCCCACTGAGCAAAGAGCCCGATGCGGGACTCAATCCCAGGACCCTGAGATCATGACCTGAGCCAAAGGCAGTGGTGGCTCAACCCACTGAGCCACCCAGGCACCCAATAGTTCTCATTTCTTGAGGAACCTCCATACTGTGTTCAGCAGTGGTGACATCCTATTTGCATTCCTCCCAGCAGTTCAAGGGTTCGAGAACAAGAGTTCCCTTTTCTCTGCTTCCTCACCAAGACTTGTTGTTTCTTGTCTTTTTGATAATAGCCATTTGAACAGGCGGGATGTGATATCTCATTGTGGTTTTGATTTGCATTTGAATTTGATTTTGATTTGCATTTCCCTGATGGTGAGTGATCTTGAACATCTTTTCGCGTGTCTGTTGCTCATCTATATGTGTTCTTTGGGAAAAAGTGTATTCAGATCCTTTGCCCATTTTTAAAATTCGGATTGTTTTCTTGCTATTGAGTTATAGTCATTCTTTATATATTTTAGGTATTAACCTCTTCTCAGATACATGATTTAAAAATATATGCTCCTATCTGGTAGGTTGCCTTTTCATTTTGGTGACGGCTTCCTTTGCTGTGCAGAAGCTGTATAGTTTGATATAGTCCCACTTTTCTTCATTTTTAAGCTTTTGTTGCCTTTGTTTTGGGTGTCAAATTAAAAAAAAAAATCATCACCAGGACTGATGTCAAGGAGCTAACTGCCTATGTTTTCTTCCAGAAATTTATGACTTCAGGTCTTACATTTGAGTCTTTAATCCACTTTGAGTTAATTTTTGGTATAATATATGGTATAAGATGATGGTCCAGTTTCATTCTTTGGCATGTTCGGTCTCCCCAATACCATTGATTGAAGAGACTGTCCTTTCCCGCATTGTGTATTCTTGGCTCCTTTGTCATAAATTAATTGACCATATATACTTGGGTTTATTTCTGGGGTCTTTATTCCGTTCCTTTGATCAGTATGTCCGTTTCATGCCAGCCCCCTACTACTTTGATTGCTACGTCTTCATAATATAGTTTGTAATCAGGGAACGGGGCTCCTCCAGCTTTGTTCCTCTTTCTAAAGATTGTTTTTGGCTATTTTGGGCCTTTTGTGGTTCCATACAAATTTTAGAACGGTTTGTTCTATTTCTGTGAAAAATGCCATCGGAATTTGTTGGGGATTGCATTGAATCTGTAGCTTGACTTGGGTGGTGCGGAGATTTTAACAATATTAATTCTGATACCATGTCGAATAAAAGGGGTGAGAGTGGGCAATCTTGTCTTGTTCCTGATCTTAAAGGAAAAACTTTCTGCTTTTCCCCATTGAGTATGATGTTGGCTGCAGGCTTGTCATAGACGACCTTTATGATTTTATACACTTCTATTAATCCTGACGACAACCCTGTGAGGTAGGTACTATTACTTTTCCCATTTTACAGATGGGGAAACTGAGGCACAAGTATTGTCCTGCTTAAGTTCCAGGTTACCTAATTTACAAAGCAACCTGAGGTGGGGCACCTGGCCAGTTAGTTGAGCACCTGCCTTCAGCTCAGATCATGATTTCTGGATCCTGGGACTGAGGAGCACATTGGGCTCCCTGCCCAGTGGGGAGTTTGCTGCTCCTTCTCCCTCTCCCTTTACACCTCTCCCCACTTGTGTTCTCTCTCTTTCTCAAATAAATAAAATCTTTAAAGAACAACAACAACGAAGTAACCTAAGGTTAAGTAACCAGCCAAGATTGCATAGCTAGTAAGTTTCAGAATTGGGATCCCTACGAGACACTAGAGATGCAGAGCCTGGTTCTGAATCAGGCTCTTTGCCTGGTACAAAAATATGAAGACATAGGTCATTCTCTTTTGGGACCACACAGGCCATTCTTACCACTGGGATCCTGTCCCTCCCATTCTCACCCCTGCTCCCACCTGACCAGCAAATTCCTGCCCGTTTTGTTCAAGAGTTAGCTCAGGTTGAACCTCTGCTGGAGGCTTCCATGACCTACATGCAGAGTTAGGTGCCTGCTTCTCCATGTTCTTACTATGTTTTATTCATTCTTTTGAGACATTTGGTGTTTTTTAAATTGACTCAGCTTCTAGTCGACCTTCTCTGTCACCAGTTCTGTGATGCACCTCTCCCTGATTTCGGGGGTGGTCTGTGATCTGAGACCAGCCAGATCAGAGCTTGCCTTTACAGCACAGTTCAGAGACGACCGTGTGAGCCAGGCTGATCTAAGCAGAGTGAATCCTGGGACATGACAGGAGCTCGTGGAGAGAAACACATGATTCCATTGTAAGTCTGGAGCTGCCGGCAGCCTTCTCTCTTCACAGGGTATTGGAGGATGAGGTCACACTGAAGAAAGGGAGAAAGGAATGACAGTGAGAGTTGGCTGGTTTGAGCCTCTGGGTCCCACCCCACCAAAATTCAAGATATGCTTTTGGACTTGATGAGCTAATGAATTCCCTATGGCAGCCTATGCCAGTTCGAGTTTTCTGCCAGTTGGAGTTTTCTGTCACTGTCAGCTAAAGGAATAGGAACCAGTAGATATATTCTACGATGTATCTATAGCTCTTCCATTCTACCAGTGTGAACCGGACCATAATTCTTTGGAGGTAGTAGATGCTCAGTAAATATCTGTTAGGTAAATTTAGCTGAAACGTAGTTTGGAGGGACCTGAGCCTAGAGCAGGGACACCTTTATGGAGGCTAATGACTTAGTTGGTACAAAAGGTGGTCAAGGGTCTCAGGTTGAAGCGCGGGATTGAAGAAAAGAGACAACAAGCAGACAAAGAACGATCTAGGCAATGATACAGAGGGAGGTGGAACCACAGTCAGATTCAAGCTTGAGTGCCAGGTCGCCTGGGTGGCTCAGTGGGTTGGGCCGCTGCCTTCGGCTGGGTCATGATCTTGGGGTCCTGGGATTGAGTCCCTCATTGGGCTCTCTGCTCAGCGGGGAGCCTGCTTCCTCCTCTCTGCCTCTCTGCCTACTTGTGATCTCTCTCTCTGTCAAATAAATAAATAAATAAATAAAATCTTTAAAAAAAAAAAAAAAGCTTGAGTGCCACCCCAATCTGTGTGTTTATGTGTCTGTGTGTTTTAGCAAACTTCTTAGCAGCCAAGTGAATGAGATATAATATTCCTAGGTGGTTATTGCCTGCCCAAGTCACCCATCTCTGCCAGGTGATCACAGTTAAAAAATTAATGTGAGACAACCAGAGGCTCCCATATGAGCCAATAAGCATAATTAGCACACACAAAAAGCTTTTACGAAACAACACATTTAGGTCTTCCTAGGGGTAGGACCAGGAGTTCAGAGGCCCAGGTGAGTCAGCGTCTGGTGACAGGCAGCTCCTGGACAACATGGTGGAGCGTCAGCTCAGAGCGAAGGCCCCGAGTAAAATGGAGACTGGGAGGTGAAGTTAGCCTTGACTTCTGTAACCACCGGCAAAGACAACACCCACTGGGCGGGTATGTGCAACACGCCTGACAACGGGCTCCAGGACCTGTGGAACAAGACCCCTTTTTGCTTCCCATTTCCTCATCTAAGAAAGGAGCCAAGTCCCGCTGAGCCTCAACCTCTCAGGCTGCCCCAGGGCCTGAGGGGAAGAGGCGCCCGTCTATTCTGCTCTGAGGCGATTATCCGTTTGCTCTTCTGCTTGGTCACTGATCTGCAGACAGCTAGTGGCAAGGTGGGCTTGGGTGACCTGTGCCTGAACCAGCCATGGGGGAGGCTCCATATTCTAGGATAAAGGATCTGCAGCAGTCCAGGTGGAACATTCTCTGATGTCGGAAATGTTCTGGGCGTGGTCCATTATGGTAGCGTAGCCATAGTGGCTACTGAGCACTCGAGATGAATTGATGGCAAGTGAAATGGAGGAATTAAAATTTTTTAAAAGATTTATTAATTTATTTGAGGGGGAGAGGCAGAGGGAGAGGGAAAGAATCTCAAGTAGACTCCCCACTGAGCGTGGAGCCTGATACAGGGCTTGATCTCTTGACCCTGAGATCATGACCTGAGCCAAAATCAAGAGTTGGCCACTCAGCCGACTGAGCCACCCAAGCGCTCTGGGGAATTAAATATTTAATATAATTTAATTCATTAAAATGAAAATGTGAACAAAGACTAGTGGCTGTTGTATTGGATAGCACAGCTCTATAGTTTCTTTCTCTCTTGTCTCTCCTGCTTTTCCTCTTCTACTTATTTCTCCACCGGGCTCTCTTCCTCTTGCTAAAATAGCTCCCATGGAATGTGGACTATTTTTTAAAACCCTTCCCGTCTGGGCCATTGCCCTGACCCCGTGGGTGCACACTGAATCAATTGAATGTGGTCTCTTTTAGCTAAAGAGGAAGATTCTTGATCACGAGTCAAACACAGAATCCATAAAAAATAAAGCAGTATGCTGCCGTTTCAAATTATTAGTATTTTACACAACTTCCCCAAACTGTTTTGTTTTGTTTTGTTTTAACCCTTTCTTAGGAAGAAACTGTAAGGGCAGGAGAGCGGGTCTGTAGAGTTCTGGAGCTAGACTTCCTGATTCAAGATCTCACTTTCAAACGTATTAGCGGTAGGGTCTTGGGTGTTTAACTTAACGGAATTTCTTAGTATCTCAGTTTCCCCCTCTGTAAAATAGCAATGACCCTATTGCTATATTATTATGGTGGGTTGTGATGAAGGTGAAATATTTTTTGGGGTGTAAAGCACATCGGACAGAGCTCAGCACATAGTAGGTGTTAATCAACGTTTACTAATATTATTCCCTCTGCCTAGCACCCTTCCTTGCACAGAGCAGGTGTTCAGTAGATGCTTGTCCAGTAATGAATGAATGGATGGATGAAGTGTGTTGCCACCAGGTGGCAGTAGTGCCTCACTTATAAGGACTAACCAAAGCACCAGACTTGATCAGTGACCTTCCCTCCTGAACTCCCAGATGAGTATGAAGAACTGAACCCCTTCCCTCTCCTGACTCTCCTTTTCCTCTAATCTCTGCCCTCTCTTGTGATGAATCTTTCTTTTTTTTCTCACTGTATTAATCTGCAAAGGCTACCATACAACAGACTGGGTGGCTTAAACAATAGACATTTTCTTAGAGTTTTGGAGGCTAGAAGTTCAAGATCAAGGTGTCCGCAGGGTTCCTTTCTGGTGAGGCTCCTCTCTTGGCTTGTAGATGGTTACTTTCTCACTGTGTCCTCACATGGTTCCGTGTGCACACAGAGAGAAAGAGCTTCCATATTCCTTCCTCTTCTGATAAGGTTAACCACTCAGATTAGATTAGGGCCCTGCCTTTAACCTTAATTACTTCTTTACAGGCCTTTTCTCAAAGTACAGTCACTTTGGGTATTAGGACTTGAACATATGAATTTGGGGGAGACACAATTCAGACCATTATACCACTTTTATTTCTAATGTCTGTTCACATACTTCTTTCTTATTTCCTGTCATTCTTCCATCTCTCAACCATTGTATGTCTTTCCTAGGACTGGTTTTACAGGTTGTAACTGAACAACTCCAGGGGGCATCAGTCATATGTTAGCACAGCTATGTATATCGTGACAATATTGAAACAGATGGCAGTAATATGTCTTGAAGAAGGGGAGTCTTTTTCACATTCACAGAAATGTGCTAATACCCCTCCTTACCCTCCATTGGATATATGTCCCTCTCATCATTTTTCTCTTTGGCTTCTCTCCTTTCTTACTCTCCTCTCCAGGCTGAACCTGCTCCACGATCATAAAGAGGTGAATTCATCACAGCACACACTGTTCATTTAGTATCTTAGGGCCAGGCTCTCTGTGGGGCGCCTAATGGTGCTTCCTACACCTGCACTTTGAACTAGACAGTCCGTCCACACCCAGCAGGACAACACCAAGTGGAATGAGCCTCCAACACTCTTGGATCCTTCACGGTCTGCCTTCACCATGGAGCAGACATTAGGACCTAAACCTGGGAGGGAAGGGGGGATGTGTACAGTACTGTAATGTAAACTAGCATTTTTTAAAAAAGATTTTACTTATTTGACACACAGAGAGAGACAGAGACAGTGAGCACAAGCAGAAGGAGTAGCAGGCAAAAGGAAAGGGAGAAGCAGGCTGCCCGCTGAGCAGGGAGCCTTGATACAGGGCTGGATCCCAGGACCCTGGGACCAGGACCAGAATGGAAGGCAGATGCCCAATGAACTGAGCCACCCAGGTGCCCCTGTAAACTAGCATTCATCGAACACTTACCACATGCTGTGCACAATTCAAATCCCTTTCCATATATTACATTTAATCATCAAAACTATGCACTCGTTTTGTAGATGAGCTGCAGACAATGTAGCAGAGCCTCCTAATTGTTGCCTTATTTCTATCTTCTCTTTCTCTTTTTTTGTTCATTAAGTAATTGAAGCCGATGAATTCTGGCTGCCCCACGGGTACCCAAGAATGGCCACATTTCTCAGGCTCCCTTGCAATTTGATGTAACCACGCAACTCAATCCTGGCCAATTGGGTGTGAGTAGAAATGAGGTCTGCAGTTTCAGTGTTCTGTCCTTGAAAGGAGGCTGCTTGCTCTCTCTGTCCTCTTTTCCTTGCTTGGACAATGCTGAGACAGTCGTGAGCCAGCTTTGACTACAAAAGCAAGGATGACAGGATGAGGAGGAACAGAGAAACATAGAGGGAACCTGGTTCCTAAATGAGCTTATGCGACAAAGCCATGTACATGCCTACCCTACATCCATCTTTAGATTATTATGTGTATATGAAATAAACTTCTGTCTTGTTTAAATCACTATATGGTGTCTTTGTTACAGCATCTTAGCCTGCTCTTTAGCTAATATAGAGAGGTTAAGTAACACACCCAAGATCGCAAAAGTAATAAATGACAGCAAAAGGATTTTAACTCAGGTTGGATTGGAATTCAGAGCCCAAGCTAACGGTACAACAACAATCCAGCACCCAAGCTTAACCTGAACCACTAACTGTATAATAAGATCTTGTTCCTCTAAAATTTCATCGTCTCCAGACAAGACCACCATTATATTGGGCTTTGAAGGACAGTCCAATGGGCTCTAAAATACCAATAGTATAATCTTTTCACTGAAGACCAGCAAGCCCCATAATTGTTCCCCTTTTTGGGGCAGTAGAGATCTGAGTAAATGTAAACGTAGTATAGGAGGAGCGACACAAAAATCCATTACCACCAAGGAACTCTAGGTGTGCTTTAATTCCTCATGCTATCTGATCTGTCGGAGTTGAGACAGAGTGCGAAATGGGACAGATAAAATTTGATGGAGTTCTGTGAAGGAGTGCGGGGCAGCGGAATGTCTAGAAAGGAAACAGATGAGTCCTTTGCCTTGAAGGAAGGTGTGGTGGCAGAGTAATGCTCAACCGCCACAACCCCCTTCAAAGGTGTCCATGTCTGTGTCCAGATCCCTGGAACTGTGAGTAAATTACATGACAAAGTGATTCTATAAATGAAGGATCTCAAGATGGAGAGAGTATCCTAGATGATTTGGGTGAACCCAATCTATGCTTAGGGGGCATCATAAGGCAAAGAGGGAGGCAGGAGAGAGAGTCAAAGACACCAAGATGTGTGCTCGCTTCGGCAGCACATATACTAAAGACACCAAGATGGTGACAGAAGCAAAGCTGAGAGGAAGAGGGGTTTGAAGATGCTACACTGCTGGCTTTGAAGAAGGAGCAAGGAGCCACAAACTAAGGAATGTGGCTGTAGCTAGATGCTGGAAAATTCTCCTCAAGAGCCTCCAGAAGAGTGAAACCCTGCTGACACCATGGTTTGGCCCAAGTCAAACCCATTTTGGACTTCTGACTTCCAGAACTGTGAGGTAGTTTTTTTAAAGCTACCACCTTTGTAGTCCTTTTTTTTAGCAATAGGAAATACTACAAGGAGTGTGGTTGTCAGGGTCCCTGCAGGAAACACGTGGGGCACATACAGACTTTAATGGGTTAATGGAGGTATGAGCACAGTCAAGGGTACAGAAAAGGGACAGAGAAATATCAGGAGATTAACAACAGCAAGAAGCCAGTACCATTCTGAGGTCTGAAGGCCTGGGGACAAGAGCGGCATCACAGCAGACCAGTGGAGAGCTGGGGTCATGAAGAAGCCACCCAAGAAGAGGATATAGCCACAAAGGCTGGGCTGTGGGTTGGACGGATGTCCCAGGGGTGTCTGTTAGGTACCGTAAGTTCCGGCAGCGAAGAATTCTTTATAAGACCTTTGTCCCTAAGATTCACAATGAATTCCTCACTCAGTCTCTGAAATCAAACCAGATTTTATCAAATCAAACCACTATTAACAGCTGACTTAATGAGGAAGGATCTCCATGAGACATATTTTTGTGTCTTTACCTCTTGTTTTAGCTTTTTCTTTGTCTTGACTGTATAAATGCTTTTTGGAATTATGACTTAATGCTTCTTATTTCAATACATCCTTTTAATGAAAGAAAAAAAACATATATAAATGGATTATAGGGTATAAAAAGAAATGCAGTCACCCGTACATGCAAAAGCCTATCTCATCAGCCAAAGCTGTAGGCTGAGTACCACCAGGCAGTGGTGGGGCAGTGACCCATATTTTAAGCAAAGTAGCAAGGAGGAAATGTAAAGTGGCCCAAGTTTTAATATAGTGCAGAGGGCAGTGGTTACCCCAGTCTTGCAAGTCATACCCAGAATCAGCTGGGGGAATGTACCAGGGAGAATGGGTACTTTGATCTTTTCATAGTTTCCTTCTTGGTAAATAAATTTATATTTTCAAGCTGAATCTCATCTGGCAATTTCCGGCCAACTTTAGTTCTCTGTAAAACTTACTTGGTACTTTTTCCACCTCTGCCCCCAGCCAGTCAACAAACCCTTTACCTTTCGAATTGTCTAGATTGAAATAAAATATTTTAGAGAAATGAAGCCTGCGGTAACGGTCCCTACAGCCCTTCCCCCCAGCATGACATTAATTTCGGCCTCTGTGTTCACTCAAACCTTGCAAGTGCCCCCTGATTCATATTAAATATCGCCACATTTGAAGCCTTAGCGGTAATCTAAGTGGAAACAGCTTGCTTCTCTAAAGAAAAAATAATAAAAATCAGAGTAAAATAATTACAAGCGAATTGGAAGAACAGACTCAATTTTGTCACCAATAATTTTTAGAATTTGTAGAGTACCATTTGTTATTACTCTCTGTTTCCACATCTCCAGCCAAAACAAGTTCTAAGCACATTTGAACGTATTTTTGTGGATGAAGTCAATGAATTTAACATGATAACTTTTAAACCACTTTAAATCCGGGTAAATTATATAGTGAAATCCCATTCATTTGAATTTTGCCCATGTTTGCCATGATTTGGGTACAAATTGGTTTAAAGTTTAACTTTTCCAGTTACTGGGGGAAAGAGTTTACTAGGGAAATAATATAAACAAGGTTTCAATCTATTTAAGAAGCCAAATGGCTTCCAAGCACTTGAAAAAGTTTTGATAGTTTCAGTTTGCATAGATATCATTTATTTTGATAATGACAAATGATTATCAAGTTTCCTAACCTCACCTATATTTACATAGGACTTTCTAAGCTTACAAAACATTTCTGTGAGTCAGGATTTTTGTTCTCACTATGTAGAGACATTCATTCATTTCTTCATTTAACAATTTAACAATTCCTGTGTGCCAGGCATCGACCCGGGTGCTAGAAAGAAAACTGCCAGATTAAACCAAGACCTATACCCAGGTTCCGTTCTACCTCCCACACCCCAGTGTCACCCCACTATGTATTGAACCTGAAAGGCCATTTAAGGACAGAGTGTATATCTTAGCTACTAGACTGAGCGCCCAGTTTCTAGAACTGAGTTTAGCACATAGTAGATGCTCAACAAATGTTTGTTGAATGAAAAACTTCTGACTCCTAGTCCGGTGCTCTTTTGCTAAAACACAGCTAATACTTGTTTAGAGATACTTCTGGGTTACGTGCTGGGCTAAGAAGTACATCCTCGAAATAATGCTGAGATATGGGTAATATTATTCCCTTCACTTAATACATAAGAACAATGAAAAATAGATGAGAGTGGAAAAAAAGGTAAAAGTAACTTGCCCAGGGTCACATACCTAACTAATAAGGGGCAGAACCAGAATATGGGGGCAGAAATGTTGAATTCTGATGCCTGTGCTTCTTTCCGTACTATGCTATACTGCCTCTCAGTGGACTTGAACAGTCAGGTAGCTACGTGCTAAAATTCAAGATCTGTAAAGGCAGGGGTTTTGTCCTTTGTTTCGTTACTATGGCATTTCCAGAGCCAAGAATGTTATGTGGAACGCTTTGGCCCCAGGCATGATCTCGAGACATATATATGTGGACTAAATAGTTTAATTAAAGATGATCTGACAGGACCTTCATTTGGTAGCACTTGTTTGTTCATTCGTTGTATTGTTGCTTCATTGGTAGCGTTGTTTGACATTTGTTGTGCTATCGACAATAGTAGACATTGTCGGTTGCTATTTCCTCCATCGCTCCAGTGGGAGTAGCTCTGATTCTGTGTCCATCGTGTTCAAATATGACTCAAGGAAGAAGCATCCTATTACTACTCCCTGGTAAAATCCTAGTGGATGTGAACCAGTGATTTTCAAGTCCATGTGATTTGGCAATGTCTGGAGGCACTGTCGGTTGTCGGAAGACGGGGTGGGGGCGGTGGGAGGGGTTGTGCTGCTGACATCAAGTGGGTAAAGCCCAGAGATGCTGCTCCACATTCCTCAGAGCTCAGGAGAGTACCCCCCAAATAAAGAATTATCCAGTCCAAAAATGTCAGTAGTGCTGAGGTGAAGAAACCCTGGTGGAAGCCAGTTGTGGTGGTTCCATTCCTCGTGCAGTGAGAGCTTTAGATCTGATCACGTGAGGTGATTCTGGTCAATGAGGCATGAGCAGAAATTCACAAGGGGAGTGTGGCAGGGGATGTTGATTACCTTCCCTTCGTCATTGTTCCTTCAGTCCTGTAGTGTCTGCTAGGCATATGCCTGACCACTGTACTTCTCAGGCTCCCTTACTGCAAGTTATGGCCAGGGGACTGTTTTGACCAATGAGCTCTGAGAAAAAGTGTTGAGTCTAATTTCCAGATCATATTTTTTAAAAAGCAGATTGCTGTGTTCATTTTTCCATTTTCTTCAGACTGGGAGATGATATTTGTGACCCAACTTGAAGCAAGAGCACAACTCCAGGGAATGACAGAGTAACAAGATAAAAAGACGAAGTTACATGAGAATTGGTACATGAGAGATAAATAGGTTTTCTTGTTTAAACCATCATATTTTTGAGACTTTCTGTTTTAACAGCTTAACTTGTATTCTAGTATGGAGAACTTCTGACTAAGCTTTTCCTCTCTGATAAAATACACACATGTACCTACACACACATACACACACACACACACACACACATAACTACACAGAAACACACACTCACACACAGGAAATGACTGTCCAAAGGATGTTGTCAGGTTTGTGTGGAATGTCTGGAACCATGGCTGCCATCTTGTGACCATGAGGTAAGGTAGTCAGAAGGTCAAAGCTGACCTTCTAAGTGAAAATGGCATAGGATACTTGTCAAAAACCCAAATCTTTCTAGACATTGTTGAAGCATTGAATTAACTAGCTTTGCTTCTGTCCTGCCATAGGACTTCCTGTTAAGTAAGAGAGTAAATTTACAGTATCATTTAAGCTACATAGATGTGTTCTTTTTTAAAAAAAATTATAGCCCTACCCTGATTTTCTCTATGTACTCAAGCATAAAGATATTACATATCATTATAAGAACTCAGATTTTTTTTTTTGTTTACCAACTTATATTGCCTTCCTCCTTATTTTCTGCCCACCCCCCCTGCCCACCATGAATTGAATCTGTGAGGTTTCTATGTGGAAAAATGTACATTACCGATCCCTTGAGGAAACGAGGATGCAGGGCAGCAGTTACTGCCACTGTAATAATGCTTCTTGCTTAGAATGAAGTAGAATGGGAGGCTCAGCTTCCAAAAAGTCAAGAGTAGGACTGCCAGAGAGAATTGTGTGGGCTGTGAGCTGCCGCTGTGGTGATGGTGGGGTGTTTGTGTAGGTGGGGGGAATCCGATGGTGGTGGGGGGGTTGGTCTTAGGGTATGCCATTTCCATGTCAGTGGTGCCCCCTAGAGTTCTATAGTACACGACCTGCACAACCGCCCTAGGACATCCCAGATTAGAGGGTGCCTCTTGTCCAGTATTTTAAACCAATTATTTCCATCTGCTTGACTCCCACTAAAGCCTCACTCACCCTTTCCCTAGTTATGCTGCCTGGACACTCCCTGAAGCCACTAAGCTCATGCTAACAGGCTTGCAATGTAGGCAAACTCCTTAGGTGATCTTGGAATGACAGCAAAGGCTGTTCCCTGGGGTCAATGACAAATCCTCTTTGCTTTCTGCTTGGCAGGGGATGTCGAGAAGGGCCTTTGCTCTCTCTTTAAGGGCTCTGCTTTTCCCATCTGTGCACCACCATGGAAGGGGCGGTGTGAAGGTAAATTTCCATTCACTTCCTAACAGCAGCTGGCTCCTTCTTTTGGACTCATCTTGAATCATTTGCCAGACCAGCCAATTAGTCTTTTCACCTTTCCTGAAGCTTCCCAGGGAAGGAATATCTCAAGCAGCAACTTCCTCATTATCCCACTTCTTCTAAGTGCTGTGATTCTGAGTCCCACCATGGGAGAGAAGCTAATTTGAACGGACTCTTTAATCCTTCCTTGAAAGACTTGAATCTCAATTTCTCTCTCTCTCTCTCTCTTTCACACACACACAGAGCATCTACACCCTGATCCAAGGTAGGAAACAAGGTGAGAGCATGGGGCATTCAAGAGTACATTTGAAAGTGAAACATAATTTCAGATAGACTGTAGTTTAGAGAGATCACAGTTCTATTTAAATACAGTGTGGCAGGAAAAACACAAGGACTGTATTTTCTGATCCCCGCTAAAGGGCACAATAAAGACTTTTTCCAAATTTATGGATTTATTCATATGAATGAAATTGTATAAGGGTATAAAATCAACTTGTATTGTTATACATTTAATAAATTCTCTTTATTAGGAAAAAGTATAATTACGTCTCTTGTCCCCCAAACCCAGGATGAGTGAGTGATTGGTTACCTTTCCAGTCGGGCAAAGAGATTCTCCCAGTTCTGTTACCTAGGGCGTCTATTTGAATACAGTTTTACTTCTCTGATCCCTGAGCAAAACGTCATAGGCCGGACAGAGTGGGCAGTGGTTTTACCTCCGTGGGCCATGGGAGCAAGGGAAGGGGGTAAAGATACTGGGGAGGGGGGGAACTCTGTGCACAGAGGGGTAAACACATTTGTGTTCCTCCACTTCTCTGCTGTCCTGACTGCGACTCCGTTGTGTCTTGTGATTACTTCCTAGGAGAGGGGGGTTTGAATTCCTCTCGAAGGCTGGGGCGTTGGTGGACAGAGGGCGAACCACGCAGAGGACACCCCCCCCCCCACCAAGGCAAGCTCATTTTCATGTCATTAATCACAGGACTGTTGTATTTCAATGAGTGAATAACAGTGCAGCATTCTGGACAGTGCCTGGTCCAGAGAACCCAACGCCTAAAGGCCTGCCACTGCCTTGCGTCCCTCTAGTCCGGGACCCTGTGCAAACATGCACTCAGTACGGTTTTGGTGAGTGGATGGCTGTTTGGCTTTGTGCACCCTGGTAGCTCAAGCTGTCTCTGAAGATCTCCCTCTTGGTTGCTTCTTTTTCTCACATGAGCTCAATACCGGAGCTAAATCTTGAACCAAGGGCTCCCCTTCTGGCTCTGTATCACACGAGGAAGCTTCTGATGGTGCAGTAAGCTGGGCACCCCTGTCGGCCGCAAAACAAGAAAGGAAGCTGGAACCAGCTGGAAAATAAAACTGCTACTTCTTGCAGTTGTCTCCAAAAATGCAGTTGCACCAGATTTTATACGCGACAAGGAGGGTTGGTCTCTCTGGGGAGGAGAGAGTCGAGGGTTCCTTCAAGAAGGAACTGACTCCTTCTGTAAATCAGGAAACCTCAAAGGACTGACAGTCCAGGGGAGGGCCTGGCCCCTCCCCAAAATGAGTCATTTGCTCCCGCTGAACGCGGAAGATCAGGCCCAATTCCGCACCTTTGTGGTGCCCCTGCCCTGACTCCCTTCCCCAGGAATGTGATCTGTGAGCAGATTTCCATCTTTCACAAGACACGTTTTCAAGAGGAAGGCTCTCTTCCCGTAGTTTCGCAGCCTCGAAGCTTCTGCAGGGAAGCCCTGCCCTGCGTCACACCCTTTCCAGGTGACCCTCACCTGTCCCCTGCCCGGGCCCTCTAATTGTGAAACCTTCTGTTTTACAAACCAATGAGAGGCCTGCGATGAGGCTCTCAGAGCAAATTGGTGCTCTCTCCTCCTTTCCTCTCGAGCAGGGAGCGCTCTGTGTGTTGAAGAAACCAAAAGTAAGTTGCTAGAGATTGCTTAATGGGGTTCTCTTTTGGGGTGAGGAAAATGGGAACTAGACCATACTGTGAATGTACTGAAAGTCATGGAATCACGCACTTTAACGTGCTGCGTTTGTTGCTATGTGAATTTCACCTCCACGCAAACAATAAATTGCTTTTCCTACCAAGTGGTGGCCCAGAATCTCAGGTAACCAGGTTGGGGGAGATACTGCATGGAGGGATGAGCATACGCAAGGGGAAGATATGGGGCTTGCCCTCCTCACAGCGGGAGGCCAGGAGAGCAGGGAAAGAAGAGAAGCCCCCGGGGGCAGGGCTTGGGCGGAGGCAGCTCTCTGCTGAGGCATCAGCTAGCTGTTGCGATAAAGCTAAAATACCTCAAGGTTTACGTTTTCTAGGAGGACAACATTTCTTTTTTTGTGTGAAGAGTCCCCTGCGGCTGGGTTGCTGACAACTGGCCATTCAGGTTCTCCACATCAAGTTGTTCCTTCCATCAACGCACCTGCTGGATGACGGCCTCTCAAATGGTTGAAAGGCTAATTATCAAATGAAGAAGAAAAAGTGTTTGTTCCCTAGCTGTAATTCAAATTTACTGGGATGGCCTGTATTTTTTATTTGCTACATCTGGCAACCTAATACGGCCTCTGAAATGTTGAACGGATAGGGTTCCAGGCTATGCTCAGGTCTTGGGTTGAGGGTGGGGATGGTCTCCTCCAGGGCTCTGTCCTATTGGCTTCCTTCAACCCCCACTGCCATCATGAATATTCAATCTCTCAGACGATTGTATAGCTTCAAATAGCACAAGCCTCAAGTTTGTAACACACGCTAGGCCAGGTGCAGTAGTACCCCTGATAACGCAGCCCAGGTGGGACACAGCCTGTAGCACTGAAGCTTCCAAACACATACAGGCTGTGATCGGACAGAACATGAAAGGGGCCAGCTCAAGCCAGCCCTGCGGCAACCTGGCTCCTGAAGAAGACTGTGCTGGCAGGACCTGCTCCTGGTAGAAAAGTTCCTAGAGAGCAGCTCGAAGCTGGCCATTCTGGACTTGGACCTTTCTGCTCCTGCTTTTGTCCTCCTGGGTTATTCTCAGGCCCCAGGAGTTTCTGTGAGGAAGGAGTCTCAGCACAGTTGGAAAGTGGTTTGGCGAATAGTTAGGAACTCACCACAGCCTGACTGTGCTCCCCTGGCTACAAGCTGGACTACCATTATGAATGCCTACTTGCCTCAGCTAAGATCTAGACTCCAGCACTGGACAATCAAAAGAAAAGAACTCTCTGGAAGAACTCTGGAAATGATTGACAGGACTGGTAATAAACAGTACTCTGCCCCCACCCCCCACCACCACTTCATCAAGCCCATCATTTAGCCCCTTTGCTTTATTTGCTTGGAGATGGCAGGCCGGGGGAAAGAAGCCTTGGCCCTCTCGATGGAACTTACCCCAGTGTCCAGCTGACCCTGCAGAGTTAAAACAAATTTGCTATAGGCTGAGGTGGCAGTCTTGTCGTGTGTGTCTCCCTAAGAGGAGGCAGTCTGCCAGACCCCCCGAAACACACAATGCTTTGGCTCCCACTCAAAAACACCAACATTCATTGCCGACAATGTCCCCACCTACCACCCGTCCCTACCCACCCCTTCCTGGAAAATGTGATGGAGGAGGGGTAGTGGGCCAACTCCAACACCACCTGGCCCTCAGCGGCAGACCTGGACGCTGGCCCGGAAGCAGCCCTGGCCCCGTGCACAGACAACTCCTTGGGGATGTGCATGGGGTGCCACATCCTTATTCTCACAGCTTCAGTTTCCTGTGAGGCTGTGGAGTCACCTCTGTTGGTTTGAGTCTCTCTGACCTTGCATGATATGGGAAACAGAGGCCAGTGGGTGAAATTGGGAGGTGAGCTGTGATATGTCACTATCCGGCTTAGGGTGGGACACTTTGTCCCCAAAGAGGGAGGGTGACTTCCCACCACACCCAGTCACAGCGCACCCTACAAGAGTCCGCCCCTTCTCCTCGTCTAACTCTAAAAATATATGCCACGTCCGATGGCCCAGTTGCCTTCAGAGGTAACCCAAACCTGGTCAAGGAGCTAACACTCAATTCTTTGTCTACTGCTTCAGGAAATCTTAACTCCCTTTAGGATAACTGGGTTTTGGAGACTTTTTTTGGCGGAGGGTAGGGGGTGAGTGGAAAGTATAAAAGCATACTTTCAGAGGGTTGCTCACTAAACAGTGTTGTGCTGAAAACTCACAATGATTCCAGCAGCCGCTGACTGAAATCGTACACTCGCATTGATTTTCACTAATCCAGAAATCTTGTAAATACGATATGTTTCTCTCAAACATTTCAAACTGGAAGTGACTCTATCACATTTGCCTCGTCAGACAAAACACCCGGCAGCTTCAGCCAGATCCCAAAGGGAGAAGACTGTAAATGAAATTTGGCTCACTCAACGTGGTCCTTGAAGAGGCTAAACAAAACAATCACTAAAATAGTAGGAGAACCTGATCACAGGATAGATCTTCCTTCTTTCCTAGACTCAGCAGAGTAACTGGATTTCCCACTCACACACAACCTGTCGGGGCCATTCAGAGTATTGAAGTGGATGAAACAAGAGAGATTCTATTTCCTCTCAAGTTTTCTCTAGGCGCCCTTTGTGGAGGGTCTTCTATGGGTCACTTGTCAAATTTCTCTTCAGCCTGAGGCTCCCTATTTGTCATTCTGTACCTGGGAATACTCCAGGCTTGAAAATTCTTCAGGCCTCAGTTTTTTTTTTTTTTTAAAGTTCAGTTCCTCAGAGACATTTTTCCTGACTACCTTAGCTTAGCTTCTGTTGTTAACAATTTCCTCCTGTTCTTGTCACTTAGAGCATTTACCACAAATGGCATTTTCATGTTTAATTATCTGATGATACATTTACTGTATGGCTCCTTCCTAAGTGAGAAGCTCCATAAAAGCGGTGTCGTAGGTTGAATTATGTCCCCTCAAAAAAGACGTCTTGAAGTTCTAACTCCCAGTACCCCAGAATGTGACCTTATTTGGAAATAGGGTTGTTGTTGATGTGATTAGTTATTAAGTTATTGGGGTTCCTACCTATGACTGGTGTCCTTTTATATAAAAAGAAGAAACACAGAGACAGACACACAGGGAGAATGCTGTGAGGATGGAGACAGAGACTGGCGTCATCCAGTTGCAAGCCAAGGAATGCCCATGGGCGGGCAAACCACCGGAAGTTAGGAAAAGGCAAGGAAGGAGTCTCCCCTGTGGGTTTCTGAGCGAGGATGACCCTACCGACACCTTGGTTTCAGACTTACCAACTCCACAACCATGAGAGAAAACAATTTTTGTTTTAAGCCACACAGTCCGTGTACTTTCTTACTGCAGCCCTAGGAAGCAAATATAAGGAAGGATGTTACCCATTTTGCTTCCTCTCTATCCTCAGCACCTAACCCAGTTTGAGCAAAGAGTAGATGCTCAATAAATGTTTGTTGAATCAACAAACAGCAGCCTTGAAGTTTCACCTTTTTTAAAGAAAGAATTTCGGTCTGGTTGCTGACTGTGCTTGCAGTCAACCAGCAGGATCTTGTTTTACACTCTTTGGTAGGATGGTATCAGGTTTTTTGTTTGTTTGTTTGTTTTTGTTGTTGTTGTTTAAGATTTATTTATTTATTTGAGGGAGAGAGAGAGAGGGCGTTAGAGGAGAGAGGAAGAGGGAGAGAGAAACTCAAGCAGACTCTGCACTGAGTGCAGAGATCCATGCACGGCTGGACCTCATGACCCTGAGATCCTGACCTGAGCCGAAATCAGGAGTTGGATGCTTAACCGACTCCCCAGGGTGGTATCTTTTAAAATAGAATAGCATCATAATAAGCAAAAGAAAGAGCCAGCAAAATAAGTCTGTGCTACCTTTCCTCTGATAGCTCTCCAGAGTCAGAGCACCGAAGTTCTGGAAGAAATCTGGCTAGAGCTTAGAACTTTACCTGGAGGTTACTGTATGTTAAACCTGTGCTTCATGAAGAAGTGAGCAGTGGGTGAGTCTATTAGCAACACTTACTAGGGAAGTTGGAGGACTAGTCCCAGCTAGGTGTCCTGGTGGGGATATTGCACGCATCCTCGAGGACTCACCCTGCTCAGTGGTGTGAAGGTTGACAGGATTCACACAGAAATGACTCCCTTATTGTGCAGAATCTATTCATTCTTCACAAATGGTCCCTGCCCTTATTCAGTGTAATTTAATATAAAATTAGTGGCATGGAACCATGGATGTCAGAACAACTACCCCTTCCTGAGGGAGTCAGCCAGGAGCAATTTCGGTAGAGTGATAAGGGCGGAAACAAAATTTTAGTACGTTAAGAAAGTCCTTCGTAGGGCTAAATTATACTTGCAAGCAGTTTGGGTTAAAGGAAGAAGAAAGAGAGAGAGGGTCTTTCTTCTGTCTTCCCATCTCAGTTATCAGCATCTATCCTGTTGTTCAGACCAAAACCCTATCGGTTAGTTGGGATGTGCCCGCTGTCCTAACAAATGACTCCCTTATCTCAGGGGCCTAACAGAACAAACACTTATTTCTTATTCATGTAAGAGTCCAGTGTACATTGGCTGGTGAGGAAGTGTTGGGGGCGGGACTGCCCGGGCTCCACATAGCCATCCGGGACCCAGGCGCTGTCCACCTGGCTCTGCCATCTTGCTCCGTGATACTCAAGATGTGGTCCCCAGGCTAGTGCTGGTTCATGAACCCTTCCCTACCATTTTGTGCCAAGATAATTCTAGAACTGAGAGTGTTTAGAAATTATAGCAAATTGACAGAATAATTTCAGGTCCACTGACTCTAATAATAAAAAAATAGAATTGGGCTTATGTTTTGCTTTTTAAAAACTTTTCCAGTAATTATTTTTACTGTATTTTATAAAAATAGCATGCCACAATAGATTAGAACTAAAAAGAAAAGATCCTCACCACAGATAATTTGGGAGCCTCTCTTCTAGGGCCTCAGCCTCAGAGTCCTGGATCTCTGCATCGAATCAGCAGAGGAAGGAGAAGGCTTGGGGAGGATTGTGTGGGAGGTCTAAGGCCTGGGAGGGGCAGATATTCTCTCTGACCAAATGCCATCAGCCGAGACCCAGTCCCACTGGGGCCCAACTTAACTGCAAGGGAGTCTGGGAAATGTAGTCTCTCTGTGTGCCCAGGAAGAAGAGGGAAGAGAATTTGGTGAACTCCTAGTACTTGCCATTCCCTAGGAGCCATCCTTGACTCGTTTCTTTCCCTTTTGACCTACATACAAATCCACTGGCTGTGACTGTCAGCTCTGCCTCCACGATATGGGCCCGATGTGTCCACATCTCTTATTTTTTCCACTTCCACTGCCTACTCCCAGTCATCCAACTGGTCTACCTCCCCTCTGCCCTCTGCATTCCCACTACCTCTTCCTACAACCTTTCTCTGCACAATATCAGGAGTAAAATTTCCACTTACGAGCAAAAGGATGATGCCTGGGATTTGCTTCAAATAATCCAGTAGGATAGGGAGATTGCTGGAAACACAGATGCTATGTATGGATAATTGCGGGATCTGGGTGAGGGGTACATGGAAATGCGTTATATTTTCTACTTTTGTATTTGCTTGAGATTTCGATAATAAGGAGTTTCTAAAAACAAACTTTTCACATACAAATGAGGTTATATCCAGGATGATTGCTTATTGTTGTGTAGTTGTATTTTGCCCCAGCATTCTGGGCTATGGGACAGGCTGAAACTTGCAGGACATCATCTCAAAGGGCCACCAGCATCCTCACAAAGGAGTCTCCGTAGCAAGCAGAGGCGAGGCCATGATCGTGCCTTTCCTCTGTTTAACACCTTGGATGACATTCCAGGGTCATTGGTATATGGTAATTTTGTTCAAATGCCCCAACTTGACAAAATAGTCAGCAATCGGATGTCTGTAGTCCTGTTGTTGTTATTATCATTATTATAGGCTGAATAATGGTCCCCAAATATGTTCCATCCTCATTTTTGCAACCTGTGAATGCTCCTTTACATGGCCAAGGGGACGCTGCAGGAGTGATTGAGGGAAGGACCTTGAGACGGGAAAGATTCTCCTGGATTGTCTGGTGTGGCCCAATGTCACAAAGCTTCTTATAAGTGAGAGAGGCAAGGCTGACCCTGCAGGAGCGGCAGTCGGAGGAGATGAGATGCTGGTAGTAGAGGGTGGAGGGCCATGACTGCTGGAGTGGAAGATGGAGGAAGGGGCCATAAGCCCCTTAATGCCAGCAGCTTCCAGAAGCTGGAAAAGGCAAGGCAACAAGTTCTCTAGAGCCTGCAGAAGGAATGTAGCCCTGTGACCCCTCGATTTTAGCCCAGTGAGATTTCATGTCATACTTCTGGCCTACAGCACGGTAAGATAATACATTTGTGTTATTTTATGCCACTAAATGTGTGGTAATTTGTTCTAGGAGCAAGAGGGGATTCGCACAGTGATATTACTTAATATTCTCATGCTGTCAAATCCAGAAGTCAACCTGAGGCTGTGACACATTCCTTGCTGTGGTCTGCAGACCAGGCCCCATCAGGCCCTCCCATCTGCCTAATCTCAGCCCCCACCTTTTCCCTTTCATTCGCTTTGCTTCAGCCCCTTAAGCCTTCTTTCTCCCTTAAACTCCTTCAGGCCCTTGATTTGCCATTCCTTCTGCCTGAAATGCCCTTCCCCCAACTCATCAGGGTCCGATACCTAAGCATTTGGGTTTTGACATCAATGTCATCTCAGAGATTTTCTCTGACTATCCCATCTATGGTAGCCCTTCCCACCCTTCTCCTTTTTTATTTTTATTTTATTTTAATTATTTATTTTAATTATCTAATTGTTTTTAATTATTTAATCATTAACGACTTATTATTTAATATATGAAATTATATTTTATTATATATTTATTTTATATAAAATTATTATAAACTATATTAAAATAATTATTTAATTATTTATTTTAATTTTTATTTTAATATTTATTATTTTTATTTATCTAAATAAGCTACATTTTAAAGAACAATTTTAGATTTACAGTAGAATCCCAAAGATCATACAGGAAGTTCCCTTATACTCCCACCTCTGTACCCAATATCCCTATTACTAACATCTCACATTAGTGTGGAACATTTGTCATGATTAATGAGCCAATATTGATACATTATATAAACTAAACTATACTTTATTCAGATTTCTTTAGTTTTTAGCCCAGTGTTCTATCCAGGATCCCATCCAGGGTATCACAGTACATACATTCAGTTTTCTCAGCTGGGATGATGTTCTTTTCTTCCTTGAAGATTTTATTTATTTATTTTTAGATAGTATGGGGAGGAGCAGAGGGAGATGTAGAGAGAAAATATGGCGCTCGATCTCACAACCCTGAGATCATGACCTGAGCCAAGATCAGGAGTCGGACTAAGCCACCCAGGTGCCCCTGTGATAATGTTCTTGATGACCTTGACAGTTTTGAGAAGTACAGGTCAGGTATTTTATAGAATGTTTCTCAACTGTAATTTATCTGATGTTTTTCTCATGGTTATACTGGGCTATGGGTTTGAGGGGGGGGAAGACTATAGAGGTAAATTACCATTTTCATCACATTTTATTAGCAGTTTTTATTTATGATCTGGTTTGATTTATGTCTGTTGGTGTTGACCTTGATCATCTGGTTGAGGGAGTGTTAGTCAGGTTTTCACTATAAAATTACTTTTTTCCCTCCATTTGATACTGTACTCTTTAGAAGGAAGTCGGTATGCACAACCCATGTTTGAGGAGTGGGGCGTTATACCCTTGCTACTTTTTGAGTTTGTTGTATTTATTGGTTTGATTATGTGTTTTGAACACTGTGTCTGGGCTAACCCATGGCCATTCTCAGCCTTCTTCTTACCTGCTGTTTGCAAGCAGATGCAAAGGTGCCATATGCCTATTTTCCCAGTCGCCATCCTGACAATGAAACAGAAGGAAGTCTGTCTTCTCATATATTTAGGAAAAGGCTTTTGCTTTCCTCACCAAAGAGATAGACACTATTGTTCTATTGTTTCCTCCTTTCTCTGCTGAAAGTGGAATTCTGGTACTGCCATGGCCATCTTGTGACTGTGAGTGACATAATGGCGAAAAGGCAACATGCTAAAGATACCAGAGCAGAAATACAGAAAAACTCTGGGTCCTCTATGGCAACTGATGCCAGCAATCACCTTCCTTTAGACTTTGTGTCATCGAGAAGAGTTTAAGCCATGGTGAGTGAAGCGTCCATTCTTGTAGTTGAAAGCATTCTCACCTGGTAAGGTTTCTTGTCTTCTTTGAAAAATGAAGTTCTAGAAGGACAGAAACTTTGTCTTGTTCATCTCTGTTTCCAGTGGTTGACATAGAGTAGATACTCAGCATGTTCTTGTTGTATGAATGAAGAGATGAATGACAATTTAAGGGAGAGGTAGGGTCCCAGGGAGGATTTTTTTAAGAGTTAAGGAGATTAGGATAGGGGGAAGGCACCAGAATAGAGAAAGAGATTGAAGGCATAAAGAAAAGAGGTAGGAGAGGAGAGGAGAGAAAAAATAATTCATGAAAGATGGTCTCCGGGGATGGGATCCTATGGCCTGGTGGGGGTGTGTGTTGAATAATAAACGGGGAAACAATCAAATAGAGGCTCTTAATCTCCTCAGTCTGGATGATTTCAAGGATCAGCCAGGAAGCTATGGAGCTTCTCTCAGAAGAAAGCATGTAGTTACATATAACCATATTTTTACATGTAATCTCATGAGATTTGCAGACACTTCTCCCCTAATCATCCATGGCTCCTTAACTTTTAAATGTTAGGACTAATGCAATTAAAAGCAAAATGGGAGAATTGATATTGGTTACCAACTATTAAATGTTCTAACTAAGGCCATTAAAAATATAAAACAGTTATGGGTGTTTGGGTCGCTCAGTTGGTTAAACAACTGCCTTCGGCTCAGGTCATGATCCTGGAGTTCCAGGATCGAGTCCTGCATTGGGCTCCCAGCAACATGGGGAGTCTGCTTCTCCCTCTGACCTTCTCCTCTCTCATGCTCTCTCTCACTGTCTCTCTCTCAATAAATAAATAAAATCTTTAAAGTTAAAAAAAAAACCAGTTACTGTTTACAATCTCATCTTTTCATCACAGAATGTTTATGTTCATCTCAAAAAAGCAGGAAGGATCTAATCTCTTAAAAAGTACTATTATTTATATTGGATAAATTTAGTATCACAGATAACTCACTACATTGTCCTTCATAAAAGCACAGTGTAAGTTTTAAAGTCAAACAATTTGAGTTCAGCTCTGTTCCTGACTTGCTGGGTAAGTAAGGAACTTGAGGAAACTTCTAGACCTCACAAAGTCTTAGTTTCCCTCACAGTGAAAAAGGAGAAGATAGAACCTAACTCATAAGATTGTTGTAAAGATTAAATAAAATAATGCCAGTTAACCAAATCCTAGCACCCACAGATAGCCAGTTAACTTACGAACATAAAAAAGAATATGAGGGGTGCCTGGGTGGCTCAGTGGGTTAAAGCCTCTGCCTTCCGCTCAGGTCATGATCCCAGGGTCCTGGGATCAAGCCCCACATCAGGCTCTCTGCTCAGCGGGGAGCCTGCTGTCTCCTCTCTCTCTCTCTCTCTCTCTTTCTCTCTCTGCCTGCCTACTTATAATCTCTGTCTGCCAAATAAATAAAAAATGAATATGAACTTAAAAATGATCATAGATACATAGATATAGATACACAGCTAGAAACACACACAGTGCCATAAGCACACACACAAATAAGAAGCTTCTGTACATGTACTCTGCTTTCTCTCCCTGTTAACAATATATCCTTCTGGTCACTCTGTATCCTTGTACAACATGATTTTGAGTGGTTACACTCTATAAAAATGGCACCTGGTTGGTGCGGTCTGTCCAGTGTCTGACTCTTTTTTTTTTTCTTTTTAAAGATTTTATTTTGATTTATTTATTTGAGAGAGAAAGACAGTGACAAAGATAGCGAGAGAGAACAGAAGTGGGGAGGAGAGGGATAAGCAGGATCCTGCTGAGCAGAGAGCCTGTTGCTGTTTCCATTCCAGGACCCTGGGGTCATGACCTAAGCCAAAGGCAGCCTATTAACTGACTGTCTAAACCTGACACCCCCAGTGTCTGACTCCTGATATTGGTTCAGGTCATGATCTCAGGGCCCTGAGATCGAGCCCTACATGGGGTTCCAGGCTCAGCAGGATTTCTACTTGGGATTCTCTCTCACTTCTGCCCATCCCCCTACTCATGCAAGCATGCGCACTTTCCCTTTCTAAATAAGGAAATCAAGTTTATTTTAAAAAACAGCATAGCATCATTTATTTGCCTGATCTTATCTTGTTTTTTGTTGAATTTATTTCCAGTTGTTTGTAATGATAAATCTGCACTGACCCTCTTTCTAACTAAAGTTTTCTTGTATCGATGATTATTTCATAGAAAAAAATTCTTAGATGAAGAAATGATGGGTCAAAAATAGATACAGCTTAAAAAACTAGACTCTTAACTATAGAGAACAAACTGATGGTTATCAGAGGGAAGGTGGGGGTGGGGGATGGGTGAAATAGGGGATGGGGATTAAGAGTTCACTTACCATGAAAACTGAGTAATGTGTAGAATTGTTGAATCACTATGTTGTATACCTGAAACTAATATAACACTGTATGTTAACTATACTGGAATTTTTTTAAAAATCTAAAGAAAAAAATGATACCGTTTATTTGCCTTTTATAAAGATTTATAAGGCATTTTGACTTCTAGAAATATCATGCTAATTTTTATTTCTCCCAGCATGTATGAAACTGTGCGTTTCTGAATTTCTTTATGTTACCATTTTGTTCTTCTAAATTTTTCCTTTTGTTTGGAGAAAAATGATATTTTTATGTATATTAATGTGATTACTAGTAAGATTAGGTTTTTTGAATGTGTATTGGCTAATTATTTGCCATTTATATCTTCTATATGTTTTTAGAATATTTGCAGTTTTTTATTGATTAGTAGGAGTTCTTTATATAATAAGGCTAATCATCTTTTGTCATTCAATTGTGTTGCAAAAGACTGCATCATTTGTATTTCTGAAACCTAAACAGAAGAAAGTATGATGAATGACTTTGACAGTTACCCAGGACTTTCAACTGGGAAGGGTAATGTGGTGAAAAGTCAAGGGGTCATGACATTTTGAAGTGGTGGTCATCACGACCTTGAAATCCCTGCTGGAGATGCAAATAAACCTGTTCAGAGGTGATGGCTGTGTGAGTTAGGAGGGGTTACTCAAAGACCTACAGATGGCCTTGCATGCTAACAACAATTTGTTTTTTCATAGGCTTGGAGTTTGTAAGCCAACACCTTGGGGTCAGATTATTTAAATAACTTTAGATCCACATATAGCTGTATGAGTTACCCCCCTTCACCTTGAAAACAAGAGTAACTTTGCCATCTCCAACCTTGCCATTGATTAATAAGAGCACAGGACTTTAGCATTATTCTTAGTTTCTTAGTTCTCCAATAAGCAGTGTCTTCCTTTTGTAACAGTTTACATGGTATAGCATTCCTTATGATACAGTAAGCATATTGTATACAAAAAAAAAAGAGCACATTCCATAATCATCATGACATTTTGCAGAACCAGATAGACTAAAAACAGCCAAGTGCAAACACTAGACCCTTAATAAGTATTTGTCAAATGGAACGAAATGAAACTTCTTAGAATATCACAAAGCTACAAAGTCTAATATAAAATAGCAAGACTTACTTTTAAAAACTTGTTTCAGGATGTAAGTGAATGGAGTCAGTATTTGACTCTCTTTTAGAATATGGTCAAAGAAATTGGCATGGCTCACTTTTTTTTTTTCTCCTTTCTTTCTTTTTTTAATCTTAGATTGGTAGACCAGACTCAGCTAGTTCTGAGCCATACTCTTGGCTGGAGAGACTCCATTTTCTGCTCTGGTGGCAGGCTATGGTACCAAAAGTCTCTACGTTTCTTCAGTTCTGTGAAGCAAAGCTCTTAAAGTTATCTGGATATTTGCATAACACATATCGTCCTGGGTTTTGTTTGAGGGATTCTAAAGTAAATACATTTTTGGCTTTGCAACTTACATGGCACTAAAGAATGGAATTTAGGGTTGGCTCAGGAGGCAGATTAGATGAGGTATTACAAATTCCCAAGTGTGCCCCAGGATTAGGGTCTGGCTCTTAGAGGCTCCAAGACTTTCCAATTAAAGTTAGGAATATTATCTTGAGTTTATGTTGTTTTCCATTGCTGCTGCTGCTCTCTGCCAAGCCTGAGTTCATGACAGATTTTTGCCTGTTCTCAAGCAAATAAGAGTAGACAACACTTATGTAGCCCCTTTCTCATATATTAAGCACCAGATACCATTTTTCATATTAACTCATTCTGTCCTGATAACAAACCTATGAAGTAGGTTGTATGAGGACAATGATAGTTGCTATAACAAATAAACCATAAAATTTTGTTGACTTAATCCAATAAATGATGATTTCTCTTGCATGTAACTCACTTGCAGGTGTTTGGTAGAAAGTTTAGGGATCCAGATTCCTTTCCTTTTGTAGCTTTCCTATACCTTCAAGCCCCGAAGTCCTTCTCTTCTAACCAGCAAATGGAAAACAAGAAAAGAGGATTTTCTGTTGGAGGTTTTTAATGGGTAAGGCCTGAAGGCAGTGCATGTCTGATCATGCCATTTGCCAGAACCCAGACACATGGCCTCATCTAACTGCAAATCACAAAGACAGTAATTTGTTAAAAATTACCATCTATAGGGCACCTGGCTGGCTCAGTGGGTGGAGCATGCAAGTCTTGATCTCAGGGTTGTGAATTCGAGCCCCATGTTGGGTATGGAGATTACTTAAAAATCTTTTAAAAATACATTCTAGATATATTTTCCAGATAAAAGAGAAGACGGTTTTAGTGAACACATAGGGTCTGCTCTAGTCCACCCTTTGGTTACCAAATGACCTTACTCAACTAACCCTTCTTCACATACAAATAACACTCTCATTCCCTTCCCAAAAGAGACAGCCCAGTGCCCCTTACAGTTACCACATTTAGCTAAAAATCCTGTATTTCTGAGCAAGGTCTTGCCTTTTCCATCAGGATGGGGTGTTTTCCTCACTGTCCATTGACCTCTGAACTATCATTCATATCCAACATAGAATGGTGGGCAAGTGTGGGATAAAGTAACAGCTATGCCCATTTGGAAAGGGAAGATGGAGACACACAGCAATGCCGATGCCTGGCAATGGTGATGTCCCAGTGGGAAGGCAATGTGCTGTGACCCTGTCTTGGGAGTTAGAAGTAAGTTCCTTGGTTCATCCCTTCTTAATACAACCTGGTTTTTCTCTCTGGGAGGAATGCCCTGTCTTTTGCTTTCTGCGGTCCTCTCTCCTCTCTAGAAGATTCTTCCTTAACTGTTACCCTCCATGGCCACCTAGGAGCCCATGGGGTGGGTGTTGGTGAGCTGCAGAGGACTTTTTTGAGGGCTGCAGAGCCTCTAAAGCCCATTTCCTGCTTGTGCAAATTTGGAGACTCAAAGTTTAGTTCAAGATTCTAATAATCAGAGGCCTTTTAGTCTAGGTGCATTTTTTCTTTTGGGAGTAAAATTCCCTGAAAAGTTAGAATGTGCTCGTCTTTGCTTCCCAGCAATCCCATGAGCAAAAACTCATATCCAGAGGTTTTTCCTATACATACTTCTCAAGCTTCATTTGCTTATTTGCTTCCTCACTCATGCTTCTCTCTCGAGTTAAGCGTGGCTGGCTTGAGACTGTCTGTAATAAGAGTCATGGATGGGAATGTCACATCCTTCATCAAATCTTTGTTGAATAGACGGGGCTTTTGTTGCTCAGGTATATTGTTTACTCTTTGGGATCCAAAATGGATAGGCTTTTCTAACCCTTGAGAGCTAGTGTTTCTAGACCCTGTGGCCTCTTTTATGTCTGTTTGCAAACCAGCCAAGCTTTCTGAACGCATCTCTTTCTTGTAATTCTTGCTAAGAGGAGAGTTGTGCAAGTAATTACTTCCTCAATTCTGTGCCCTAGTTGTCTCACTCACCTCACCCTAGTCTTTGACCTGGGAAAGTCAACACATCCTATTACTCTGACTCTCTCCAACTGCTTCCCCTGGGACTATAGGCTTAGTAAGCATAATGTCTGCCATCGAAGGCAACAGTTGTACCAGATATTTGCCACTTTATGCAATAGGTTTCCTTCTTCCCAGCTTCTTAGATCCCTTTCTTCACTAATTACCACTTAATAGCTAAGCCAGTGCTGTGTCATCTCACATTTTGGTTATAGCAGCAGTCTGGTTCTGGGTACCAGTTTTTGTATTGCTTGGCATACCTCTAGATGCTATACCAAACCCTGGAATCCCAGCTTAAGACAATAGTAGTTTTTTCTTCTCACAGCCAAGCCAACGTAGGCACCTTCTATGTGGTGGATTTAGGCCTTACGGTACTCCGCCACCTTGACTTCTGCCATACTCTGGGGCCATGGAGTCCTTCACTTCCAGACGTGAAGACACAGAGGATCATCTATGGGAGGGTATTAATGGCCAGGCCTGGACGTGGTACACATTAGTTCTGTCACATTCCATTGGACAGAACTCAGTCATATCTGTATCTAGTGCAAAGGAGCCTGAGGTTTATAACCTCGTCATGTGCTCGGGGACAATAGGGCCAGGCTTTGGTGAACATGTGAGAGCCTCATCGATAAACATTTACACCACCCCCCCAAAACCCTGAGCCATAAACCGACAACTTCTCTGTGTTTTCGTAACATTTTGGTCTCAATGAGGTCGGAAAGTGTCCTTATGGAGGTTTAAGTGCTAGAGTAGATCTGAGAGTGAGAGTAAGGACTTTGGGTTGTTTTTGTTTTTGTTTTGTTTTTAAGATTTTATTTATTTACTTGACAGGCAGACAGCGAGAGAGGGAACATAAGCAGTGGAAGAGGGAGAGGGAGAAGCAGGTTTCCCACTGAGCAGGGAGCCCGATGTAGGGTTTTATCCCAGGACCCTGGGGTCATGACCTGAGCCAAACACAGACATCTAATGGCTGAGCCACCCAGGTGCCTCAGGACTTTTTTTTTTTTAAGATTTTATTTATTTGACAGAGAGAGATCACAAGTAGATAGAGAGGCAAGCAGAGAGAGAGAGAGAGAGAGAGAGGGAGGAGGAAGCAGGCTCCCTGCCCAAGAGAGCCCGATGCGGGACTCGATCCCAGGACCCTGAGATCATGACCTGAGTTGAAGGCAGAGGCTTAACCCACTGAGCCACCCAGGCAGCCCAGGACTTTGTTTTTAAATGTTGGGTTATGGCAACCATTTCCTAGGCAAATTTTCTATATGGATAGAGTCAAACTTAGAATAAATTTGGCATGTATTTCCTTCCTCCGATTTTTATCTGTGTAGGTAACCCATGGATTGTCTGGTGTCAGAGAGCTTGTGCTAATTGGCCATAGGGAAGTAGTGTCAGCATGGGGAGCATTTAGGGCTTTGTCAGAGTAAAGGGCTGGGCTCCCCTTTCTTCAGGAATGTTGACTGATGATGTTTTTGCCGAGAGCAGGACTTAAGTGCATGTAGTTTTGGAGTGTGATCCCAACAAGTGCAATGAAGGAGGTGGGGGATATAAGTCAGGCAAGAGAGAAAACCCAAGAAATAGGCTATTGTCAGGGCCAACAGGGACTCAGTCCCAGCGGAGATCTCCCGATAAACCATGCAGGACATGCTTCAGAATCGCCCCTCTGGAAGTCAAGGAGGCTGGAGCATTTTTCCAACAATGCCCATCCATGTTAGTTGAGGGTTAGTCTGGGAGCATGAAGTATGGTCTCCCCTAGCTGTGGGTGATATTTACAAGCAGCCTAGCAAGCGCCTGTGACAGGCGGAGAGGAAGACCTCTGTAGACACATGGGAGGGGAAGCTATGAGCCTGGCCCAGGAGCTGTCAGTCCATTGCTCAGGAGAACCCGGGTGGACCTGAGAACACGGAGCACCTGCTGAGATGGGAGGAGGCCCACGAAGCAAGAAACAAGGAGTCACACGTAACACAGGCTCTCAAAATCCACCTAGCCGGCCTCACAGGTTGTACCTGTCCTCTGGGTGGGAGTGAACTGTGCCTCCTCTGTGTATTAACTAGTATTCGCAGCCAGCACTGATGCAGCATTCCCTGTGCCAGGAGCTGTACTGAGGGCTTGACAGAAATGATCTCATTTCATATTCATTGACCATCTACATGTACCAGGGGAGAAGCAAGAGATGAATAAAACTTACTCTCTGTACTTAATTTAAACTCTGGCAGGAGGGAGAAAGTGAACACAAAGACTTCATACAGTAGAGGATGTATTGGGGTCCAGAACAGGTACAAATAATTATGAGGTCTCTGGGGCATGAAGCTGATCTCTGGATGGTAGATCAGTTGCCCTTAAAAGAAGAAGGAATTTGAACCTATCCTTGAAGGGTGGGTAGGAGTTTAAAACGTATTAGGGGAAGTGCATTTGTGGACAAAGTGACAGAGTATTTGGGAAGATGGAGGGGAGGGGAACAAGATGGACCTTGCCAGGAATGGTCACAATATGATTGAACCTAGGAGTGAGACAAATCTGTAAGCCAGATGTGATACTAAGGTTGGAGGAAGCCAGATCAAGCATTAAGCTGGGGATAGAGAATGTATCCAGTGGAAAGCAACAAGCATGTGGAAGAGAAATTTTGGGGAGGAGCGAGATATAGGGAGGTGGAGGCAAATGATCCAGGAATAATACCTTGATTGCTAGATGTCTGTAGCGATCCATTCAATCACTCAATATATACCCCTCATTCATTACTTTCATGCATCAACAGATATTTATGGAACACTCACCATGTTCTAGCCACCCATTTATATAAGAAGACTCAGTAGAGTAGAAACCTACGACCTCACAGAGCAGACACAGACAATACCATATTTTAAAAATACCTAGTATGTCAGATAAGTGGCAGGGAGAAAACCAAGCAGGGAGGGGTGACAGGGAATACTACCTAGGAAAGAGGGCTGGTTTTTGTTTTTTTTTTTTTTAAAGATTTTATTTATTTATTTGACAGAGAGTGATCACAAGTAGGCAGAGAGGCAGGCAGAGAGAGAGAGAGAGGGAAGCAGGCTCCCCACTGAGCAGAGAGCTCAATGCAAGACTCCATCCCAGGACCCTGAGAACCTGACCTGAGCCAAAGGCAGCGGCTTAACCCACTGAGCTACCCAGGTGCCCCAGAGGGCTAGTATTTTAAAGAGGGTGGTCAGGGATGGCCCCACTGAGAACAGGACGTATGAGCAAAAGAGCTGAGGTTGTAGGGAGTGAGCCATGTATCTACCTAGTAGAAGAATGTAATTACAAAGACCCCAGTCAAAGACCCCAATGCCTCCCAGTCTGGACACAGGAGAGAAGCTAGGCATGGCTTGAACAGAGTAAGTGAAGAGTGCAGTGGTTGGTGTGAGGTTCAAGAGGGGAAGGTAGACGGGATGGTGAAGGTCAGTGGTTTTCACTGGGGTGGCACTGTTCGATAGTATTTCTGAAATTCATGGAGCTGTATTTGTTCTAGTGTAGCTGTGGCTAAATAGTTCCATGTTAAAATACATACTTTATTGTGGATAACTTTCTTTAATTTTTGCTCTGTGTTTTAGATGGGGCATTATAAGATTTTCTTTTTAAAAAATGATGTGTGGAGGGTGGTGACGTTATCCTTAAATTCCATTTCTGGGCTGCAAAGGATGCGTTACACAGTATTTGCTATTCAAGGAGCCTTTGAGTCAGACAGGGTCAAGAGCTTCTGAGGAAAGACCACAAAAACCATTGTAAGGGCTGTGGACTTGACTCCAGAACAGAATGGTCTGAGGAGCGTTAAACAGAGAATGACCATGATCAGACCTGAGATTAATCTAACAGCTCTCACTGGCTGCTGTGTGGGTACAGGGGGCGAAAGGAGAGAACTCTCCTGGAGAGAACCAGGAAACCAGTTGAGGTTACTGCAGCGTCTTTGTCTGTCTGGGTTGCTTAACAAAAATACTACTGACTGGGGGACTTCTAAGTAACAGACATTTATTTCTTACTGTCCTGGAAGCTGGGAAGCCGATGATCATGGTGCTAGAGGACTTGGTGTCTGGTGAGAGCCCAGATGGCTGTCTTTTGGCTGTCAACTCACCTGGAGGAAGGGGCTCATTTATAAGGACACTAATCCCACTCGCAGGGGTGGAGTCGTCCTAACATAATCACCTCCCAAAGGTCCCACCTCCTGATACCATCACACTGGGGATTAAGTTTCAAAATGAATCTTGGGGACACACAAACTTTCAGAGAATAGCATGAAGTAACAGAGCAGAAGATGGTGGTGACTTGGATGGAGATGGTAGCATGGAGCGAGTGAGAAGTGGTCTGATTCTGGAATATGTTTTGAAGGAGGGACCTGTAGGCTTTTCTGACAAATTTGACAGTGGAGTGCGAGAGAAAGAGAGAAATCAAGAATGACTCGAGGGGCACCTGGGTGGCTCAGTGGGTTAAGCCTCTGCCTTCAGCTCGGGTCATGGTCTCAGGGTCCTGGGATCGAATCCTGCATCAGGCTCTCTGCTCAGCAGGGAGCCTGCTTCCCTCTCTCTCTCTGCCTGCCTCTCTGCCTACTTGTGATCTCTGTCTGTCAAATGAATAAATAAAAATTAAAAAAAAAAAAGAATGACTCCACATCCTGAGCATTGAAGGACAGTGGTATCATCAACTGAGATGAGAAGCCCATATGAAGATAGGTTTTAGGAAAACACCAGAATTTACTGGCCACCAGCTATGTGCCCGGCACTATTTTCAACACCAGGAATTTTCACAGGTATGATGTGCCACATTGCAGAGGGACAGAAGCTGAGGCCAGCAAGGACCAGGCTGGTCTGACATGCAGGATTCCAGTTAGACTGTATGTCCCCTGAGGTCAGAAGCAGGGGCTGGCATCTCGATCACTTGGCCACCCACTTAATACATGTTTGGCAACTATCTGCTTAGTGAACGATGATTCATTGTCTCTAATTCCCATAGTGATTCAAGTCAAAATGGAATAAAAGTCTGCCCAATGTGAAACGGTTAAGTTTTAGACTCACTGTTCTGATTTTATTTATTTGTTTATTTATTATTGTTTTTTTTTACTGTTCTGGTTTTAGACAGGGGGTTTTTTATAGCCCATTCTAAATCTTCTATTGCTGCAGACTCTCCAGGTCAGACACACTGTGTTTTATCTCTGTACCCACAGGGCCGACCATCTAGGTTTTTTTGAATGAAAATTTATGGAATGGAACATTTTATATGTTTTTAAAGAATACATTTCATTAGGCATATTTTTATGATATAATTACAGTATCCATTTGATATAATTACATGATCCATTTCATTCATTTCTCAGAGCTTTACTTTCCATTTTAAAGAATTATTGTATATATATTCTTTATTAATTATCATTTTTATGACACTGTAATAGTATATTGTACCTGGATAAACTATAATTCCATTATTTATTTCTTCATTATTCAATACTTATGATTCTTCCAATCTATCAAAATAATAAATAAGACCTCAATGAACACTTTCCTTAATGTAGCTTTTAATGTTCTTTAGGTTACTCCAGCGAGGTGTTAAGATTTCTTGGTCAAGGACTGTGGTAGACATCATTAACATTTACAACATCTGTTTCTTCTGCTTTTGGGCTTGTAGAAAACTACCTGTCTTAGCCTTCTTGCCGTTGGGTAGAGCCATGTGATGTGACTAGGTCTGGCCAAGGAAATGTGAGGGGAAGGAACAGGCAAGCCTCACCTCTCCCAATCTGAGGAAGGTATGTTGAGTGAGCAAGAAGCCAGTATTTGTTATGGTAAGTGCTAGGATTCTAGAGTTAATTTGTCACCATAGCTAATGTATACTATCCTGACTAATACACAGCCTTTGGACCTTATTATGGGTTAGGGTATAACCACGAAAATTGCATGATGGTTGATACAGAGTAGATACTCAAAGTGATTCAGTGAGGCTAGTTGCCAATAATACATGAAAATACCAACTTCATTGCTATCATCAGTCACGGATTTATTATTTTATTGTTCTAGCCAATTTAATAGGCAAAAATCTAGCTGTGACCGGCAGAAAATTGGCCAATTTCTTGGCTATTCAGAAGGCTGCATATTTTTTCATCTGTTGTTAGCCATTTCCTTTTTTGTGTATTATTTGTTCAAATTATTTCATTCATCCTCTGTAACTATTTATCGAAAGCCTTGTTGTTTTAGATATTGGGGATATAGTGGTAAATGATCTCGTTATCATAGAACTTTTGTTCTAGCAGAGAAAAATGACATGTAAACAAATGCTTACATATTTTAGGTAGTGGCAAGAGCTGTGAAAGTCAAGGTAAGTGGCTTCAAGATAGACTAGGTATGTCTTCACACAGGGGGTCATGCAGCATCTTTCTGAGAACATCATTTTTGAAGAAAGGGAATGAGCTAAGAAGATAGTGGGTGGAAAGATGTCTCAGGCTGAAGGAACGGCATGTACAATGGCTGAAGGCAGGAGCATACTTAATATTTCGGGGCCATAGCAAGAAGCCACTCTGGCTGAAGAAGAATTAGCAATGTGAGAGTAGTAGGAGTAGTAGGTAACAAGCTAGAATATGGAGGTCTCCTAGGCTACTGTTTTTGTCTTTTGACTTTTTTTTGGAGTGATATGGGAGCTATTGGGGGCTTTTGAGCTGCAGGCGGCGTGTGTGTGTGTGTGTGTGTGTGTGTGTGTGTGTGTGTGATATGGCTTGCCATTTAAAAGGATTATTCTGGCTTCCCTGTAGATGAGATGACAGGGGAGCAAGCAGGGGACAAGTAGGAAGCTCTTGCAGTGTTTTGATGGAAGATGAAGACAGCTTAGACCAGGGGATGTCATGGATAAAGTAAGAAGGGATCAGACTCTTGCTGTATTTTGTAGTGGTGCAAATAGTGTTTGATGATAGACCAGACACGGGGCTGACTCAGAGACATGAAGGAGTCAAGAATGATTCCAAGGTTTTTGACTTGACCAACCAGAAGAATATAGTTGCCGTTTATTCTCTTGCTTTATCGAACCATATTTGATATTTTTAGAGACTCCAGAAAGAGCCACAGGACATCAGAGGAGTAATGTGCTGGGATGGACATGGCACTGGCTTTCGGGATCCAGGGTTCATCTGATAGACTGACAGCTGCCGGGTCTGAACGGGGTCCTGGCAGCAGGACAGCAGCCCCTGCCTTCTTTGGCTCTCCTTGCTATCTCCTTTTCACTCCCAGAAACTTGGCCTCTGATATGACTGTCTCTAATGGGGTCAAAGGTTTCCTGATATGCAGGTGCACGAGCCATCAGTGCCAGAGGAGGTAAGAGGAAGCACAAGAAGGTGGTGCTCTAAGACCTAAGGGAGGACAAGAAGGTCCTCTGGGAGGAGGGCCAGAAGGTCCTGGTAGGTGATGTGGGCCCGTCTGGTGACAACCCCTGTGCCACCTTTGTCAAGACACTGGTGGCCAAGAACTGCTGCCACATCCTCTCTGATATGAACTAGGAGATAGAGGAGAGCCAGAAGGGGACCTTGGGTTTATCCCCGGGACCCCCGAGTCTGCAGTCCTTAGAGCTGGATCATACATGCCAGCTCCTAGGATATCAACCAGAAGAAGCTGGTGGAGATCAAGCATGAATGACAAGCAAACTGTTGGGAAGGTCAGGGGCCAGTACATCCTGGCAGAAAAGCTGGGGGCAGCACCCTTCCTCCCTGGAAGGGCAGCCTTTGCAAGCCCTGTCTAGCCCCCTGCCGGGAGCATCCAGCAGCCCCAGAGACCAGCCTGTCGGGATGGCACACTGACCTGCTCTTGCTCGACCAGAGGGGCTGAGGGCAATCTCTTCACTGCAGCTGACACAGCACCCAGCCCCACCTCAGGAAACTTCTTCTGCCTTCCTTCCCTGAAGGCTCTAGCCTCTAGCCTTCCTAAACCACTTTTGTTTTTGTTTTCCTAAACCTCTTTTGATCTGATTTCTCTTGGCTTGAAGCAGACCCAGGCACTGCAGTTTATACGGGGGGGGGGGGGGGGGGGGGGGGCGGTCTGGATTTTTTCAGCATTAGTCCTGCTCCCCACTTGTTCTTCCTCATTCCCACAGCCCACCTCTAACCACAGTAGTGACTCCACTCTGTTTAGTTTAGGGTGTGAAGGGAATATTGTGGACAGGACCCCTCACTGTCGGACTAGTTCCCCTCCCCCTTTCCCATAGTTGCAGCCATTTATGGAAGCAGGACAGTAAGAGACCTTCAGTTAAAACACACACACACACACACACACACACACACACGCACGCACACCCCAATCAAAAAAAAGAAAGCAATTGTGGTCTGCTTATAGCCATGGTCATTGGTTCAGGGGTGGGCCTATGACCTTAGATGCCTCCATCAGAGGCCCAGGATATACATTTAATAATTTAGGACAGCTATTCCTTCCACTAGAAATGAACAAGGAAGCATGCTCCCTGAGGCTTCCAGGAGTCCTTGAGCTTTGAGAGGAAGCAGCCCTAGAATAAACCTGACATCCTAGAAAACACAAAAAAGAGATAAAAGAAAGCTGGCTTCTTTTGTGACATGCCTGAGTCACGATATCTAGCCTGACCTGAAATCTATCTAGAGGCCGTTCAGTGACATGAGCTAATTAACTCGCTTTTCTTGTGTATGTAAGCTTGGGCTGTGTTTTCTGTTACTCGCCACCAGGCACATCCTAATTGACATAAGCAGCTTTCCCTGTAAATGCTGTCCACAACTCTCCGGCAGAATGTTTTCGCCACCTGGGATCTCAGAACACAGGAAACAGTCACCCCAGAAAATCTGCAAACCATTTGAGGCTTAGGATTGGAGAGTGACGTCATGTTCTGGGCGAGGAAAGGCCACCGTCAGAGGGTGCGCCGTCCAGACTCCTGGAGGAATGGATCCCAGGAACTGTGGGAGCAGCAGATATCACCTGGCATCCACTGGTCTCGGCTGCTCCCCCGGCAGGGAGGGCCGGGAGTTCCTGCTCAGACAGAGGGTCTCTGGTAACCTGCTTCTGGAATGAAATGGAAACTGATCCTGAGTGTGAAGTCTCCATGGATACCAACAGCCTGCTTCAACATTTGTTTCTGAAAATCTTTTACCGATCTGTGCTCCTCGCGAGACAGTTTAGGTTCGTGATGAATAGGGCGAGCTATGGGGTCAGATGGCCTGGACCTCTAATCCCAGCGCTAGGGGACCCGAGACATCCCACTCTCAGTAAATCCTCTGCACAGGGTAGTCGCTTGAGATCTGAGAGGGCTGCTGTGTGGTAGACATCCTGGAGCCTCTTTTGCCCTAATTGTCTTGATTGTCATCGAGTCTGAAAGGAATTCTGGTCTAATGACTAAGCGTCAGCAGTCCACAGCCAGACGGCGAGAGTCTGAATCTCGGATCTGCCATCTGCCGACTGTGCCAGTTAACTCAGCCTCTCTGTGCCTCAGTTTCCTCCTCTGGAAAACGGAGGTAATACAAAAGTATCTCTTCGAGTTGCTCGGAGGATAAATGGGTTACTGCAGTAACTCTTAGAACAGTGCCCGGCATGGTGAATATTAGCTATTAAAATGCCTGCAACTTGCTACTAAGTAATGGTACAGAGACGCCGAAAGGAGTTGAAAGAGAAGAACGAGAAAGGCATACATGAAGCAGAGAGTTCTCTTTAATGTCCGGCCAAAAAGAGAATGGTCGTGGTGCCTTTCCACGAGGCCCCGTCTTTTCTTTCCAGACAGAGTAGGGTTTCTGGACTGGAACCAATGAGACGGAAGGGGAAGGCCAGCCATCTCCTTCCTGCTGTTGTCAGCTTTCAGGACCCGAGGCCGGTGTGGCTTTTCTTTCTTTCTTTCTTTCTTTCTTTTTTTTTTTTTTTTTTTAAAGATTTTATTTATTTATAGGGCAGAGAAAGATAGTGAGAGAGGGAACACAGCAGGGGGAGTGGGAGAAGGAGAAGCAGACTTCCCGCTGAGCGGGGAGCCCGATGCGGGGCTCACTTCCAGGACCCTGGGATCATGACCTGAGCTGAAGGCAGACGCCTAATGACTGAGCCACCCAGGAGCCCCTGGCTTTTCTTTTATGCTGCAGTAATCCTACTCCTAATATAATCACCATCCCTCACTTTTTGATTTTACTTGAAGTTGCCAGTTCCCTTTCATAGCTCTCTATGTTCCTCTCCCAGTAGAGTCTATGGTCTTCCCATTTCACAGATGGAAAGAATGGAGTGTGGGCTTGCTGTCTGGGGTCCATAATGTTCAGAAACATGCAAGCATCATGGATTCTTTGTTTTCCCTTCTTTATGTTTTTTATTTTCAAAATTTCCCTAGAGTTTAAAAATATATCGCTGTCGGGGCTGAGGGAGTGCCTGCTGGCTTAGTCAGGAGAGCATCTGACTCTTGATCTCAACTCAGGTCTTGATCTCAGGGTTGTGAGTTCAAGCCCTGCCCTGGGCTCCACACTGGGCGTGAAGCCTACTATATATATATATATATATATATATATATATATATATATATATGCTTGTGCTTAAGGTATTGTACCCAAGAGGGAAGGGCATATATATATATGGATCGCCTGGGTGGCTCAGTTGGTTAAATGTCTGCCTTCACCTCGGATCATGATCCCAGAGTCCTAGGATCAAGTCCCACATCAGGCTCCCTGCTCAGTAGGGAGCCTGCTTCTCCCTCTGCCTGCTGCCTACCGTTCCCCCTGTTTGCTCAGTCTCTCTCTCTCTCTGACAAATATATAAGTAAAATCTTTAAAAAAAATGTATTCCTGGGTGCCTGGAGGGCTCAGTCAGTAGAGAATGTGATTCTTGATCTCAGGGTCGTGAGTTCGAGCCCAACATTGGCAAGGAGCCTACTTAAAAAATATGAAAAAAAATTTTTAAAAATGTATTGTTAATTTTCTCTTATGTTTTAATAATGGTGGTTAACACATTGAACAGCCTATGTACCAGGTGCTGTTTTTAAGAACTTTAAATGTATTAAGTCATTTGCTTCTCACAACAACCCAGTTTGATCGCCACCAGTATTTTTCTCCTCTTACAGATGAAATCACTGAGGCACTCTGACCTGCCATGATTAGGTTTTTGAACTTTGACAGTTTGATTCCAGAAACAATACACATAATTCCTATGCTAGTCTATGTGTTCATAGTGGAATTTTAGTAACACCAGCAAAGCAAAAAAATTAAAAAAAAATTATAATGCCAATACTCAAATTTAACTACGGTTAAGATTTGGTGTAAATTAATGACGCTACATGGGCAGAGGATGGAAACGGAAGGGAAAGGTATACATGGGGATGAACTGGGTAGCTTTTAAAATATGCTTGTGCTTGGGGCGCCTGGGTGGCTCAGTGGGTTAAAGCCTCTGCCTTCGGCTCAGGTCATGATCCCAAGGTCCTGGGATCCTCGGGCTCTCTGCTCAGCAGGGAGCCTGCTTCCTCCTCTCTCTCTCTGCTTGCCTCTCTGCCTACTTATGATCTCTGTCTGTCAAATAAATAAATAAAATCTTAAAATATATATATATATATATATATATATATATATATATATGCTTGTGCTTAAGGTATTGTACCCAAGAGGGAAGGGCAAGCATGAGGATTTTGGGGGAAAAAAAAGGTTAGTTGATACTGATAAATGGCTTCTCCTTTCCTCTTCCATATTCCAATGGTTCCACTCCCGTCCCAGTTGAAAGCCATTGGTGTATCTTTCCAGTCTTTCTTTTCTATGCATAGCTTCAGGGGCGCACATAAATATACACTTATAAATAACAAATCTGAAATCAATAAATGGTAGCGAAACAAACAAACAAAACTAAACTAAACTAAACTAAACTAAAAAGGCAAGCAGGAGATGCTGGCCTAGAGTATGCTGAAGTCCCTAACTGCCCTGGATTCGTGCTGAAGCTCCGAGGCACATTAGTAAGACAAATCCAGGTTTCCAGGTTGGAAGCTGATGGCTCTCTCAGCACTAACAGCCCTTCCTTAGAGTGTGTTGTTCTGTGATTTGGCAGGTGGAAGTGGCCAAGTTATTCTCCGGCCCGGGTTCTCCCTGGGGCCTTGTACCCGGGGCCGAGTTGTGCTTTATAGTCTAGCAGACAAAGCTCCATGCCAGGGCGTTTGTTGGACAACTGCCTGTGCTCAGATTACTAACCATTCAGGCCCGCACGAGTGCATGGGACAAATCCAGCAGGATGCCTGGTGTGTTCTGGAAGGAGCGAGGGCCTGAGCCATGGAAGGGAGAGCAAGAATAAGGTTCTTCCTGTCTCTGCTCCCTGTGACAGCCCATCAAAGCACCTGTGACCCCACTCCTAGGTGCTGACTTCCTCTCCCGCCCTGGTCAGCGGGCTATGTGCTACTTATGTGCAGGAAGCAGATCTGGTGATTTTGTCTTTCTTCCTCTTTGTATCTTGCTTGCTTGGAACCGTGCCTGGAACAGAGGGAGCAGCAGCTTCTTGTCGGGATGAATAATGGGCATAACCGCAGCTAATGTCTAGAGACTGCTCTGTGCCTCAGAGACAGGCTAAGCAAACAAAAGTTTCCTTTCCGATCTTCACAACAGCCTCTTAAGGGAGAGTCTAGATTCCATTACTCTCCCCTCGGAGAGCTGAGGAAATGGGACGGGGAGAGGGTGAATGACTTGCCCAAGGTCACACGGGACAGCAGCGGTGGGAAGCTGAGCCCCAGTGTTCAGATTCACAATGCCTCCTCCGTGCTAATTCTCTCATCCCCCTCTCCTACAGTTGAATGGCCACAGTGATCACCGTAAGATTTCACTTTATCACATGACTCCCTGATTAAGAACCTTCGAGGCTGTCTCCTGCTGTCCCAGTCAGGGGACAGAGCTGTATCTGAGCCCAACCTGACTTACGAGCTGTGTGAGCTTGGCCACGTCGACCTCTCTCAGTTCATGCTCCTTGGCTGTAAAGGGAGATGGTGAGGATACCGACTTTGTACCACACCAAGGACACTTAATCACCATCGACATGGGAACAGCTTAGAATGTGGATTTGGAAGGTTTTTCAATCAAGGGTCCGATGGGAAATATTTTCAGCTTCGTGGGTCGTGCGGCTTCTCCCAGCCACTCTGTCACCGACGCGTGAATGCGGCCACAGACAACGGCGAATGGAATGAGTACGTCCGGGGGCCGATACACGCTTATTTATGGACCCCGAAATGTGAACTTCCAGTAATTTTCATGTGGCATGAAATAGTCTTCTGTTTCCCCCCAACCATTTAAAAATGTAGGAACTTTTCTTAGCTCATGAATGGTACAAACATAGGCACCAGGCTAAATGTAACCCGAGGCTGTAGTTTGCCGACTCTCCGTTCAGAATATCGTCCGGTGCAGAAGAGCTTAGTAAATCCAAGAGAAACGGTGTGAAGTAGGGAGACAAAGGAGGAGTTTGTACAGGGCTGAGGGCTTTGACTTGGTAGGGATGTGTGGATGGAAGGGACGGGCCAAATATAAGAGACTAAGCCGAGGAACAAACATCTCTGAGCATTGATGGTGGCTGGGCAGCCCTTCCTGCATGTCCTACCATCCCATCCTCCCGCTGACCCTGCACCTTCCTTCCTGTTTACAGAGGTGATGAATGAGCCTCAGAGAGGTTAAGTAACATGCCCAGAGTTGCACAGCTTATACATATTAAGATCAGAATCGGAACCTGGTTTTTATAGGATACCAAACACTGCTTTTTCTACTATATTATCATGCTCTGAACACATAATGAGAGCCTGTGATGTGTATGGTGCTGTGAACTGGGAACACAGCGGAGCCAAAGATTTAGTTCTGACCAAATGAAGGGTGGTCTAATAGGAGATCCGTATCCAAAGAAGCAATTAATCTCAGGATGAAAACTCCCAGGCTGAGAACACAGGGGAGAGGCTCAGAGTTGGAAGGTTCTAACCCACATCTGAGAAATCAGGGAAGGCCTCCTGCAGGAAGTAATGTCTAAATGAGGCTGCAGGTCAGCAAGGAAAAGACCCAGGAAAGCACCAAATAGAGAATTATAATACTACAGTACAGTGTCTTGCCTGCTTGAGTCTCCCGTTGGTGCCCCCTACCCCTGAAAAATCTGGTTCTGAGATTTAGGGGCTTTGAAGGGCCAGTGGTCTTCCCCGGGGGGGGGGGGGGTGTCACTGAGTCTTCTGGCCTTAGGTGTTCTCTGCCCTGATCTTTCCCTTCCTGAAATGCTACCATCGTTTGGCCCCACAGCTCCCTGGAGATGATACTCAGCCCCCTTTTCTGTTTTTCTCATTACTTCCACTACTCTGTGAATTTGGTAAACCTGATTCAAGATTTTGGTGGAAGGAGGGGGTGCCACGGGGAGGGGTAACTTCTGGAGCCCAGGGTTTCCGCCCTCTCCTGGCCCCCTACTTCCTTTCTGGAGTTGCAAACAAAATCCTCCCTTTGTCTCATTGGGAGTGTCCCACCCACCTCCGGCCCTAAGGATCTCGGTTTCTACTTGTAGCACTCCAGCAAAGTATTTTCTCAACAAACACAGCTCTACCTTCCTAACAGGAATTCCGATGAATAAAATGTTCTCCTCTTTACACACAGATGGTCTCATTTGCTCCACCTAGCAAGCCTCCAGCACACTGCCATTGTCTCCATTGTACAGACGGGAAAACTCAAATGATAGCGTTGAGAGCTAAGGATTTGTCTGATTCCCAAATCTTTCTCAGACCCTCGGTTTTGTTTTCTAATACCAGTCTGATTGGATCTGGAGAAGGCAGGGTATATTCATAGCTGTATATTCATCAGGCTATATTCATAGCCAGATGCCGGGTCCATAAAGAACATTAATTTTGCCAGCGACACCGATGAAGGGTTATAGTGTTTGGTTTGGGGAGGGAACTGCGGCCCGGCTGCAGGCGCCTCAGAACACTGGGGCCTGGGGCTCATTCCCCCCAGCCTGTCCTGAGAACATTCCTGAAAGGGGCAGTGCGGTTCCTTGATAACTAAGCAGACGCTGAGGAGACAGGGAGAAGAGGAAACAGGAAATGAGGAGAGAGGAAAGGAAGCTAAAGAGAGCCGGTTCTGTGTTCAACAAACAATTTGAGAATTAAAGTGAATCCTGCTATTGAAGCCAGAAACTCTAGAGAGGTTCACACGGGCCAAGGTTTTTGGCCAGCCCTTCAGAGAGTTTGGTTCCAAGCTGGGGAAATGAAGTTACTATGAAGCCAGAGTCTCAACATATGAATCAAAGCCTCCTTTTCAACATCCAGAAGAATCTGGGGACGGAGTCCCTGGGAGTTTCAGTGCTGCAGGCTTTGGCCCCCGGCCACGTGTGGTTATGTGAGTGCGTGGCCCCGTGTGTGCCCAGAGGAAAGCTTGACGTGCAGCAGAGAACAGGGAGCCCCGCCTTCAGGAAGCCTTGAGCGAGGAGCAGCTAAAATGTGCTTCCTCTTCCCCTCCTCTCCAGCCCTGAAGGTCACTGTGGGCTGACAAGCCCTTCCCCCACACCCTGTGACTGAGTTCAGCTCCCCTCACCCCACCCCTGCCCTCACAGGGGTCCTGGGCTGAATCTGAGAGATGGTTTTTTACCCCCATCGCTCTCCTGGCTGGGCTCTCTCACCTTTGCCCTTCTGCTCTCAAAGATGAAGGGAAAGCCAATGCCATCATCACGCTGGCAGACACCGGCTGGCCCCAGAGGTCTGCTTCTGTTTCGGGAGGGTAGGACAGGGGGTAGCTCTGGAAGGAGGAATTCCGCCTCAGCATCCAAAGCAAAGATTGGTTAGAACAGTGTCGGGTCCGCAGTACCTGCTGTCCAGCTTTTAGCTTTCGTGTTGTGTCCTCGCCCACCTTCTGGGAGTGCTAGGGTGAGCAGTGAACAGAAGAAGGTTGGGGGCTGACGGGGCCTTGAAGGTTAAATATTTGAGAGGCAGATGGGGCAAGTGCATACACAAAGCCGACAGAGAGGGAATTAGCAAGGTATCTTTGTAGACAAGAAAGTGGACCAGATGGGATGGAAAGATGCATTCCCCTAAGTAGTGGGAACCCCCTTAACATCCTTGGGGCCGTGTTATGTACGGTCTTGACTGCCAGGCAAGGGTGTTTGAACTTAATCCTACAGGTAATGGGGAGCTGAAGGATTTGGATTTTAACACCCACATTGTTTTGCTCTCCTAGTCTAAGACTTGTTTTTTTTTAAGATTTTATTTATTTATTTGACAGAGATCACAAGTAGACAGAGAGGCAGGCTCCCCGCTGAGCAGAGAGCCTGATGTGGGGCTCCATCCCAGGACCCTGGGATCATGACCTGAGCCAAAGGCAGAGGATTTAACCCACTGAACCACCCAGGCGCCCCCTAAGACTTGTTTTGTTTTGTTTTGTTTTTTAAAGAGTGGAACAATTTATTCTAAGATGCAGTTCCCTGTAGATCCAATTTTCTAAGACTTGTTTTTAATTGAGCTCCTACAAAGGTCAGAGGTAGAGTTGAGCTTGATGTAAAGCTGAACTCCTACCTTGCCTTGGGTTCTCTGTCTTTCCTCTCTCCCTCCCTACTCCCTCCTGTCCTCTTCTCTCCTCCCTGCCCTCTTAGTTCCCCTCTGTGCATTCTACCAATTCTAAAACTCCATGCATTGTATCTTTCTCATAGTTGGTAACTAATCCTAGGAATCTTCATATCAACTGGTGAGAAGTTTGGAAATGTGACAGGTTCTTTTTTTTTTTTTCTTTTTAAAGTAGGATTAGGCAGCTAATTATACATTCCGCAGAGAAAGGAAAGTATCTAATTTCTCGTCTCTGAGGTTGTCAGATCCCATCCTGTTCTACCAGAGACTTAATTTATCCTGTCACGCTTATCATGGGATAGTCCATACGAAGCTCTATCTTGAGTTATCTGTGGGTCTCTTTCTCCCCAATCCTAATAGACCAATGCTTTTCAACCAGGAAACAGTTTGCTCCATGGGGGACCTTTGGAAATGTCTGGAGACATTTTTGGTTGTCATAACTTAGGTGGGGATGGAGGGTAATATGCTACTGGTATTTAGTGGGAGGAGAAAAAATGCTGCCAAACACCCTATAATGCACAGGACCCCTCCCCCCTGACACACAACTAAGAATCATCTAGTTCAAAATGTTAACAGCGCTGAAGCCTTTGATGGAGACAGGAAAGTGGAGTGAACGGAGTTAGTATCTATGTAAATAGGAGAGGGCTGGGGCAAGATAACTGATCTGAGGAAAAGTTGCACGGGAAGCAACTGTTCTGAGAAGCATTTGGCTTAGAAAGAAGACCAGAAATTTTTAATATACTACTTATGAGCAAATACAATGTGCCTATTTTTACTAGCTCCTCCACGGAAATATCAAAATTTTAGTATATTGACCCTCATGATAATTAGTCTACCAGACAGTTGTCACTGGAAGTCACCATTTGTCAGGTGACTTGTGAAACGTGATGTCTTCATGGCTTCTGAAATGCTAGCCACGTGAGTAGCTATTGCTATGTTTGGCTTTATTGTGAAGGCCCGCGTGGCTTTGACTTTAGAAACATAGGTAATAGTCTTGGAAGGGAACAGGTAGTGGACAGCCATTTTGGTGGCAAATATGTAGTGCCTCAGCCATTTTTATATCCAAGTGGTAAGCCATGAAACTTGATCCTCTTAGGAAGAAAGTGGTTGATTATTCACTGTATTTGAGTATGGAGACTGATCCCAGTGGTTTGCGGGTCTGTGATGTCTCTCGCAGATCAGATGGTCTTAGTTCTCTCCACAGTAAGCTCTGCTCACCAGGCTTGGTCCTCAGGCCCGTTCTCTTCCCTGTCAACACTCATTCCCTGGTGTCCTCGTCCAGTCCCAAGGCATGCGTCCTCTTCATAAGCCAGCGGCCCTTCATGCTCACAGGCAATCCCCCTGTATTGTCCTGCTTCCCTGATGGACCATTTCTCTTTCTTTCTCCTCAAACTTCCACCATCCCTTTCCCCATCTCTGTCCAGATGACCTTGTTTCCTATTTCCCTGAGCAAACAGAAGCTCTCAGGAGAGACTTCTGTAGCTTCTGCCGCATCCATCAGCATCTGTATCCTTTTGCTCTTCTTTCCCTCCGGTCACCGTGGTCCAACTCTAGGTTCTTCCCCTCTGCATACTTGGACATCATTTGCCTTCTTTCTCCTGAATTTATACTTCCCCACCCTTGCTCACCTGGATCATTTCTATCCGTTTATGTACAACATATTCCATATTCAAAAAAGAAGTCTTCCATGACCCTGCATTTCCCTCTAGTAATTGTCCCAGGTTCAGTTTCATTTAACAGCAAAAAGGTTGCCTCCCTATGCTCATTCTCTGCAACTTGTCTCTCCTGAGCCCTTTTTACTTACACTTTCATCCCATCAAACCAACAAAACCTGTTCTTGTCAGGTTCACCACAACCTCTCTTTGGCCAAACTCAATGGTTAATTATCGGTCACTGAGACATGCAATGTGACTCCCAGGACAGCTAGTGTGAGTGTTTCCTTAGTGAAATGTCTTCAATCCAGGGAAGATTTAGAACTAATTACAGAAATGAAGTAAATCAGATCCACAGTATTGTTTTTATAATGTTAAATTTGGAAATAATCTGCATGTATTTGATATTTTAACATTTGTAATGTGTAGTACTTGGAAAGTTTAAATGAATTAGGTATGTTGGAAGACAAGATGCTATATTCAGAGACTTTTATAAGAGGTTTATAAAACTAATTTATTATCGATTATAAAATTTTGAACTGGTTACACTACATTTATAAGTTTAATCTTCTTGGTTTTACAAGAATGATCGAAATAGGACTTTTTTTCTTTTTTTTTAGTCAATGAATTCATACTTAGTTAATTAGCATAGAGGGTCAAAGCCAAAACCTGGATTCTAGAGCCAAGCTTTACGGGTCACAAAGCAATTCAGCTATTATTAGCCATATGACCTCGTAAGAATTACTCTCTGTACCTCAGTTTTCCTGTATTTAAGATAGGGATAAGAATAATATGATTTATCTGCTGGAATTTCTGTGAGAATTACAGGAGTTGATGATGTAAATTGTTTAGAACAGTTTCTGAACATGGTAAGGGCTGTGTTAGCTGTCATTGAAAAACAAATCAAATATATTAAATTTATAGATATATTTAAGAAACTTTAAAGTTGTTTAGTGAACTAAATCTAAATGGAACAAACCCTTAATCAAAGCCTCCCATAAAATTAGTTGTTAAGATTTCCTTTGGAAATCACATAATAAGATTTGTAAAAGTGACTTAGAAACTGGAAGGAAGAAGTAAGATTCTAAATTTGTTACTCCAATAAATCAAATATGGCTTACAAAAATAAGTAGCCCCAAAGCATACCTTTCTCGTACAACAAAGTTGTGTTCTGGGGCATTTGAAAACTCACAAAGGCTAAACTAATTGCCTAAGAGTCTTGACATCTTGCGGTTGCTTCTGGGGCTTGGAAGCATCCTTGGAACAGTCCCAGGGCCATGAGAAGCCAAGCCTAGGGGAGTCTGCAGCTCAAAGCAAGGCTGCCCAACTGAGCCTGACCTCAATTAGCCATCTTCAACTGACCCACAGGTAAGTGAGTGAGTGCTTTATATAATTAATGCATTTAATCCTTACAATAACTGTATAAAGAATGTATCCATTCTTATTCAGGCAAGGAAACTGAGGCATTAGGAAGTTAAGTGATTTGCCCCAGGTCACATAGCTAATTAGTGGTCACACTGTGAGGGTTCAAATTCAACAAGTCTGGCTCGAGTCTGTGATTAGCTACCCTTTGATATTGTCTATTCTGGCGTAATCTATGACATTAAAAAAAAAAAAAAAAAAAGACAGTTGTAGACCACTACATTGATTTCATGACCCTGTGGTTTGAAAAAGCACCTCCAAGGAGTTGTGCTGTGAAAGTAAGAACTAAAGGTCAAAATGTCCCTCAAGAGCCTTAAAAACAAAATTTGCATAGTTGGGTTGTGTTCCTAGAGCTTGTCATCACTGCCTTCCCCCTCCTCCAGGAAAAAGCCCTCTGAACGTGCTCCTTTGTATCTTGGCAGTGAGGAGCTCAGCAGATAGAATAACACTGAGCTAGACATTCTCTTCCCCTCACTCACCCACTTCCCCCCAACTCCCAGGTGCTACAGAATCAACAGGAATTCACCACTTCCTGATGAAAAAGAGGGACTGTCACCAGCATTCCAGGCAAAGGGAATGGCCGCCTCCTAGCATTCTCGGGAGCTCTTTGAGCTGTGGCCTCATGAAGAAGAAGAGTGTGGGTCTCAATAGAAGAATAAAGTTTGATCCAAGCACAGCAGGTTCTGAGGGGCCCAGACCACCCACTGGGGCAGGGCAGGGAGAACCTCTGACAGTTTTAGAACTCCTGGAAATAGAGCCTGTAAACTTAGCATTAACAGTTCGAGATAGAAAGGGAACCAGTGAAAACTCTCATTCCATTGTGTATATAAAAGGCCTGCCATGCCCAACAGAACGGCTCCTTGATTTGTTTCTGACACAGTGGGAAAAAGTATTTTTTCCAGTTTTTTTGAGAAATCATCAATGTACTCACTGTATACATTTGAGGTGTGCCGTGCGATGGTTTGATTTACGTACGTTGTGAAATGACTACCGAAGTAGGTTTAGTCAGCATTCATCACCTCATGGAGATACAACAAAAATAAAGGAAAGAAACATTTCCCCTTGTGAGGAAAACTGGTAGTGTCTACTTTCTTCACAACATTTCTATACATCAGCTGCTATGGTGACTACAATCATGTCATAGGCTACCTCCCTAGTCCGTCTTGATTTTGTAGCTAGAAGTTTGTACTTTTGGCCACTTGCCTCCAATTCCCCCTCGTACCACCCCTGCCTCTGGTCCCCATGGGTCTGACCTCTTCTGATGAGTTTGGGTTTTTTTGTCTTTGAGATTCCACGTATAAGTGAGGCCATACGGTGTTTGTCTTTCTCTGACTCATTTCACCAAGCATAATGCCCTCACGGCCCATCCAGGAGAAAAAAAATACTTACATAATTACAAGTTCCGTGTGAAAAGAAAATAGAAATACAATGTTCAGGTTTACATATATATGAGCCTCAGCTCAAAACTCGTATCAGAGTGTTGATTTAGGGAGAAAAAAGTTAAAAGAGGGTGACTGGAAGTATGTGGAAGTATGTGCTTTATGTAATCTTTCAACATTTCTCCTATACTCTGAACATTTTAAATGAAAGTAGTAAGAAAATAATAACCTCTGCCCCACTGCGTCTTACCTTCCAGGGGTTGTTTGCAGGGATTCTTTAAGGCGGCAGAGGATAATCTTGTTACAGTTGAGAGATTGACAAAAAGTTTCCACACTGTATGCGGTCTCCTTCTTTTTTTACTTTTAAAAAGAAAAGCCCAGGAAGATGTGTTAAATTTATATAAAGGGGGTATGCCAAAACAGTGGCCAGTTTGGCTTTATGATCCTGTGGAGGAAAATTTGTGACCCTACATACACACACGCACGTGCACACACACACACACACATACATATCCTGAACCAGCAATGGGGCTTTGTTTTTCTTGCAAATAAATATTTTCTCTTTAAAAAAAATTTTTTATGCAAAATAACACCTGTTCATTTGGGTGTTAACCATACCCTGAGTCTCTAACAGTATTAGTAACAGTAGGATAGTCTCATGCTGGTTCATGTCCTTTTCATCCCCCTCACAGTAACGTCTGGGCTATGACTCGGTTTTACACCAGGTGCGGTCAACTCCTCTAGAGGAAGAGCTGGTCAGGTTCCAACCTGTTTCAGTTCCAACCTAGAGTTAGCCACTGACAAATTTTGGCCCTGGACAATCTTTGTTTATCCCACGATCTAATGTATAGATTAAAAATTATATTGTAGCTGCTTTTAAAAAAAATAATAATAAGACTCAAAAGAGAATGAGTAAAGTACTCTGATTGCCTAGTCATTGATCTGCAATCCATTTTTACCAAGTAATCATACATGTTCCACCCACTGAGGAAGACACCACAGTGGAGATCTCCAAATGGGATTTTGGGAAACACGAGATAACCCCCTTTTTTTTGAGTTTTGGAAATTTTTGTTTTGAAATGATTTCAAGCTTAAAGTTGCAGGAGGATTCAAATATCCTGTATGGTCTTCCTCCAGAGCCCCCAGCAATCACCTAAATGTTTTTGTCATTCCGTCGTTGTGAATGTGTGTGTGTGTGTGTGTGTGTGTGCGTATACACTATTTTTTTCTGAACCATTGCATCGTAAGTTCAGACATGATGCTCCTTTACTCCCAAATACTGCAGTGTATATTTCCCAAGAACAAAGACGTTATCTTAACAGTTCAATTTTCATATTTGGAAGTTGAAACTGATATCATATTATTTTCTAATGCAGTGTCCTTATTGGAATTTCAACAGTTGTTCCAATAATTTACTTTGTAGCAAAAATAATTTGTTTTTCTCCTCCAGAATCCAGTCCGGGATGGCCAAGCACTTTCAGTTACCATGTTTCTTTAGTGTCCTTTAATCTGTAAGTGTTCTTCAGATTCTGTGTCATGGCCTTGACAGTTTTTAAGAGTACTGACCAGTTACTTTGTACAAGCTTCCTCAGTTCCCGTTTGTCTGAGATTCCTCATGATTAGATTCAAGTAATGTATCTTTGGCAGGAATACCACAGAAGTAATACTGTTTCTTTTCACTGCCAATTAGGAGACACATCATGTCAGTTCCATACACTGTGATATTAACTTTGATGGTGAAGATGGTGTCTGCCAAATTTCTCTATTGTAAAATAACTATTTTTCTTTTTGTAATTAATAAGCAATCTGTGGCAGATATTTCCTTATCAAACTTTTACTGATTGGGGCACCTGGGTGGTTCAGTGGGTTAAAGCCTCTGCCTTTAGCTCAGGTCATGATCCCAGGGTCCTGGGATCAAGCCCCGCCTGGGCTCTCTGCTCAGCAGGGAGGCTGCTTCCCTTCCTCTCTCTCTCTCTCTGCCTGCCACTCTGCCCACTTGTCTCTGTCTGTCAAATAAATAAATAAAATCTTTAAAAAAAAACTTAAAAAAAACTTTTACTGATTAATTTTACAATCCAACTGATGGTTCTATCTGAATTAATAACTATGACAGTTTCTAAATAATGATGGTGGACAACAAAAATTATATATATTTAGAGTATACAACATGATGTGGGTTTTTCATTTAGGTTGGTTTATTTACTTTAGAGACAGAGAGAGAGAGTACGGGGAAGGGCAAAGAGAAAGGGGGACAAGAACACTCCCCCTAAGCAGGAGCCCAAGATGGGGCTTGATCCCAGCACCTTGAGATCATTCATGAGTTAGATGTCCAACCGACTGAGCCACCCAGACCCCCCCAACTTGATGTTTGATATGCATAAGCATTATGAAATGATTTTTATAATCAGGATAATTAACATATCTACCATCTCACATTGTTACCATTTAGTGTGTGTGAGCATTTGAGATCTATTCTCTTAACAGTTATATAATACATTATTATTAACTGTAGTCACCATGCTGTACACTGGGTCTCCAGAACATATTCATTCATCATATAACTGAAAATGTGTGCCCTTTGACCAACATCTCCACTCCCCTCCACCCCCCAGCCCCTGGTAACCACTATTCTGTTCTCTGTGACTATGAGTTCAATTTTTTTTCTTTTTTCTTTTCTTTCTTAAGATTGCACATAAAAGTGAAATCATGCAGTATTTCAGTGTCTGCTTATTTTACTTAACATTATTTCCTCCAGGGTTATTCATGTTGTTGCAAATGAAAATATTTCTTTCTTTTTAAAGGCTAAATAATACTCCACTGTATATAGATCTATATGTGTATATATACACCACATTTTCTTTATCCATTCATCTGTCAATGGACACTTAGGTTGTTTCCATATCTTGACTATTATGAATAATACTGTGATGAACATGGTAATGCAAATATATCTTCAAGATAGTGATTTTATTTCATTTGGATATATACCTAGGAGTAGATTGCTTGAGCATATGGTATTTCTCTCTAATCACTGATGATCAGATGAAAAGGGAATCCATAGAATGACAGAAAATATTTGCAAATATCTGATATGGGTCAAGTATCTTCAACGTATTAAAAAACCCTCAAAACTGAACATAAACAACCAATTACAAGATGGATTTGAATAAACTTTCTCAAAAAGTTATACATGGGACCCCTGTGTAGCTCAGTCATTAAGTGTCTGCCTTCGACTCAGGTCATGGTCCCCAGGTCCTGGGATCAAGTACAACATCAGGCTCCTTGCTCAGCCGGGAGTCTGCTTCTCCCTCTGCCTGCTGTTCTCCCTGCTTGTGTTTCTCTCTGAAAAATAAATAAATAAAATATTTTTTAAAAAAAGGTTATACAAATGGCTAAAAGGTGCACAACCTTGTTAGCTATCATGGAAACTCAAATTGGAACCTCAATGATTTCATACCACCACCAATAATAATAATAATAACAACAACAGATAATAAGTGTTGATAAGGATGTGGAGAAATTGAAACCTCCATATTTGGTTGCTGGTGGGACTATAAAATGTAGTCACTTTGGAAAAGAGTCTGGAAGTTCCTCAAAATGTTAAACCTAGAGTTATCATACAATCCAGAAATTCTAATCCTAGGTGTTCATCTAAGAGAACTGAAGACATACATCCCTATGAGAAAGTATGCACAAATGTTACCAGCAACATTATTCATAATAACCAAGAAGTAGAAACAATCAAACTGCCTATTAATTGATAAATGGAGAAACAGAATGTACATCCATATAATAGAATGTTATTCAGCTATAAAAAGGAATAAAGTAAAGACAGATACCACAACACAAATGAAACTTGAAAACATAGGCCAAGTGAGAGAAACCAGACACTAAAGACCAGATGCTATATAATTCCCTGTCCATGAAATGCCCAGTGTAGGCAAATCTATAAAGATAGAAAGTAGGTTAGTGGTCCCTTAGGGCTGTGGGGCACATAGAGAGCAAATGCTAATGGGTGCAATTTCTTTTCAGAGCGATGAATAGATTTTAAAATTGATTGTGGTGCTGGTTGTACAGCTCTGGGAGTATACTAAAAACCATCCGATTGCACACTTGACATAGGTGAATTGTATCCTATGTGAATTGTATCTCAATATAACTGTCATATCCAAAGAAAGAGGAGAGAGAGAGAGGAGGGAGAGAAGGGAGGCATGAAAGGAGGAAGACAAGGAAGGAGAGATAGAAAGGAGGAAGAGAAGCAGGCAAGCAGGCAGGCTAAACCGTGGATGGACTGCGGACGGGCGATGCAGGGGATGAGGGCACTGTGGCAGACAGTAGGTAGTAACGGAAGCAGAAGCAGTCATCGTATTGTGGAAGGTCCCATAGGCCATAATATAGAGTCTGGCTTTTATTCTCATTGTAACAGGCAGCCATGGGAGGGTTTTAAGAAAAAGGGGAATATGATCTGATTATGAAAAATGACTCTGGCTCTTGTGTAGGGATTATGCATTGGGTTGGGTGGCAAGCTCAGATGTGGAGAACTCAAGTGGGAGGTTCTGTGTTATGGACTGGGTCACAGGAGTGGGGAATTACACACTTTCGTGGTTGATTCCTCCGTCTACAACAGTAGACTTCATCCTTCTCTCCGCCTTTGGCCCATCCTCACTTCCTCCTCTGCCCTCTCCAGCCTCTTTTCCAAGGAAAGGAAATATGATAAAATTAGCAAAGATCATCTCTGGATCTTCAGCTTGTTCATTATGCTTGGTTTAGAAATTGGAATTTTCTAGCCCATTCAACAGCTCCTTATGGAGCAAGAGAACAATACAAGGGCATGTAGACAATAGGATCATGGCTTTTCCCGACAGGGTTGGAACGGAGTTCATGGTCACTGTGCTCAGTGCAATAGAGTGTGGCCAACTAGGGTTCTGAGGACAGAAAGGCCAAAAATGAAAGAAGGTGTTTTCTTCATTTTTGAGTTACAGTTACACAGGAAGTATGAGTACACATTCACGATGTTTAGAGAACTGCAAAGGACCAAAAAGAAATACACGGCTCTCTCTCATCACCTCTTGAAGGTTAACCTGTAACACTCCTAATAGTGCCCCAACCTGAGCGTCAGCTAGTCTGCGAGGGATGACTGAGTTCCTGCTTCTGGAGGCTGATGAATGGTGTTGCCCGGAAGGTGGCACGTGACATGGTTCCTCTTCTTCTAAAACACCAATCAAGAAGTTCTCTTCTTACCAAAGAGGTGTAAACTCCTGAAAGAAAAATTCAGGTGTTATAGGTTCTGCGGCTTACCCAATTTTGGATACCCGCTTTAAGGAGCAGTATAAGAATTTTAAGCACAAATCTAGGTATGAAATGAGGATTGACAAAATTTAAAATGTTGAACATAGCACAAACACCACAAAATCCATTAAAATTGTAAATTTTTTTGTTGTTACTTAACCACCTGGGATACCTTGACAATATTATTTTTCCCCACAGTTTTGACTGAATACTCTTACCTCTCTGTATGACAACAGTGTTGTAAAATGGCTATCAAGAGAGAAGAGGAAGATAATCCTGTCTTTCCTTTTGCATGGTTGTTTTTTTTTTTCTTAATGTTCATGGTTTGAAAAAGTTCCTTTACATTCCAGAATCTTTTTTTTTTTTAAGATTTTCCTTTATTTATTCAACGTAGGCAGAGAGGCAGGCAAAGAGAGGGGGAAGCAGGTTCCCTGCTGTGCAGAGAGCCTGATGCGGGGCTTGATCCTAGGACCCTGAGATCATGACCTGAGCCGAAGGCAGAGGCTTAACCCACTGAGCCACCCAGGCGCCCCCATTTGAGAATCTTTTGTTGTCTATGCTTCTCCTGCAATATCCTCTTACTCTTGTTCCAACAGTGTCTTTGATACCAGCTGACACAGCAGCTGGTCCAACTTGGCCATGCCCTTGCCACTCCCATGCTCCTACTAGTGCTGGGGTAGCAATGAAACCTGGTCACAATAGCTTCTGAGCAGAGAGCAGAGTAGCATCTAGTTCAAACCTTTCTTCTAAGGATCCAAGATAGCATTGGAATGCTCCATGAGGCCCACGGGGACCAGGTGGGACCTGAGTGCTGGGTGGATGTGAATATGGTTCAAGTGGCCAGCTAGCCCTGCCTGAAATGCCAGCAGCACACCAGGATAAGGGGTGACCTCTAATCTGTGATCAGCTCTGTGCGCCCTATGTTGGGGACTTGCAAGCTTAGAGGACAACCCTTGGAGGCTTAGCAGGGGCCTGGCCAAATGAAGGTTCAACTCCATTCATTTCTCAGTAAATCTGCTTCTCCAAGCCCCAGTTGTCACCAGGAGAAACAGCCGTGGCCACTGGAGAGGAGGATAATTGCAACCTTGTCTGCAGCAAATAGAACCCAGATTAAATGGCTCCAGGGAGAGAGACAGAGGTCTGCAACTATGTACAAACTTACATTGCTATCATTCAAGTCTCCTTTAGAAATCAGTTTACAGAAACAGAGTGAGACAATAGTTCATAGAGTACCTGGCCCATATGCATGAGCAAAGATTGGGACTCATTCTTTCAAGGCAAGAAATAAACATTTTGGATCAGATGTTGTGGATAAGACCATGTGCAAAATGTACAGGCAGGTCAAGAGAACCTAGAACTGTTCTCTTAGCCACATTTCTTTAGTGTTATCACTGGCCAGTCAGTGAAGAGGAACTAAGCATTATGGCAGTAGTGGAAATGTATTCAGTGCTTACATGCCAGTCAGGATTCTAAGCACTTAAGTTGCATGATTTCCTATGGTCCTCACGACATCCCAAAGACGTAGAAACAATTATTACCCCTTTTATACAAAAGGGGTAACCTGGACACTTACAGGTTAAGCCTAATCGTTCAGTTGGGCTCACAGAGCATGTGTTCTTCACCACCTCACTAGAAGACTCATTTCCATTCATTTTCTGCCTGTTAGTTCATTATATATAAAAACATACAGCTCATGGTATATATAGTTCACATTGCAGTGTGGGGTCAGTTGGTTACAATCAGTTCTTTGGGGGTCTTCGTGAAGTTCCTAGTTAACTCATTTCAAGTATTTTGTGTGTGTGTGTGTGTTTGTGTGTGTGTGTTACATACATGTATGTGTGTATACTGTCTATCTATGTATCCCAAACTGTTTATTTTTCACTGAATGGAAAAATACTTAAACTATTAACGTTAAGTTTCTGGTGCCCAAAGATTCAGGGTTAGGATACCAGTTTGGCTACCCTTACAAAAGTCAAAATAATAGTAGCTTAAACAAAATATTTAAGTTTTTCTTAAACAGAAAAACATAGTTTTTCTGTCCTGTAAGAGTCAAAGTGTAAATTGTCTAAGGCTAATGTGGTGGCTCCATGATGATGGAAATCTGAATTTCTTCCATCCTGATTCTCCCTTATCTTCATTGGAGGACTTCTATCTCATAGTTGAAGATGACTGCTCTGGGTCCTGCCATCACATCTGCATCCCAGCCTATAGGAGGGGCAGAAGGAAGATGTGAGGGTAATGTTATCCTTTCCCTTTAGGTCATGGACCAGAAATGGCACACATCACGTTTGTCCAAATCATTTCTGCCCATATTTCATCAGTTGAGAATCATTCTTTACCTTAGGTGCAAGAGATGCTGGAAAACATAGTCTTTATTGAAATAGTCAAGTGTCTGACTAAAACTCAGAGTCTGTATTATCAAAGAATGAAGGGAGGATGGGTTATTAGTAGAGAGTCCACAATCCTACCACAGGGAAAAAAGCCAGATCAAGACTTGGTGTAGATTTCTGTATTGACTTATTTCTCACTGAGTGTATCACGTATCCACATCAGCAATTTTGCTAGTTGTCTCTACATTTTATGAACACAAGGAAGCTACTGGTTACTGGTGCCTCTAATGTGAACATTTGCAGTTTTGTTTTTTTAGCAGAGAAGCTAAAAACTCAGTGGATAACGAAGTCAATCTATATTCCTGCTCCCACTTAGGGTGTAAGCATAAGAAAGCTAAGTATATGCAGAAGAGAGCCCACAGACACACGCTAACTGGGGGCTCCCACAGTCCATGACATGAGGCTTTAACGGACTGAATCCTTTTCTATCGGCAAGTCCATAAATTCACTTGAAAATGGAACGGACTCATTTCTGTACAATGCAAGAAACAGCAGGATCACATCTTCATTTCCAGCCCCCCTCCTGCCACATTCAAACTCAGACGGTTGGCTTCCACATTAACACAGTTGATACGTTCTGGATACAAAGAACACAGCCCTGGAGCAAACTGCAAGCTTGGGGCTATAGCCTCCCCTTGTTTACTCGGATCTGAATGGCGGTTCGCATCATGCGGATTGCGTGTGTTGGTATCCGCCTTACAGAAGCCGGTGACTCCGAGAACTGAGCCCCAAACGTTGTGATCAATGAAAAGCCAGCGTGATATTCCGCAAGCATAACATCATTTATGTGTTCCTGTCCGAGCTCGATGAGTAAAACACATGTGATGACATTGACAGGCTGTGTCAAAATGACTCTAAAACCACCGGTCAATTTAATGATATAATCATTCAAAACCCATCAAATGGGTGGTTTAGGAAACCAGCTTACATAGGTCATATAACCAAACAACCGAATCTGTCACCCATCCGTGAAGGAGCAGTGCCTTGTGAAGACACAGGCAAAAGGAAAGGTAAAACCAGAGGGCTCAGGGAGGCGTCCTGTACAGCCGCCCACCTGGGGTCAGGTCAACACTTAACCTATTTTTAGCAAACTTGAGTAATGAGAATTGAACTGTCTTCCTCTGAAGTCTGTTCCAGGGTCCAATTAGGAAATGCTTTCGTATTCACAGCCACCATTGTGCGGCAATCTCAGCCCATTTCCTATAATTGGCTCCTCCATGGAGATGGAAAACAGCTGGCCATTTTCCCCCGTGTGATAATCTTTCTTGTTCAAAAACGGTGCACCCTCAGCTCTCTCTTTTCCATGTTAAAAAACCCAGACTCCTTTGCCTGTTTTCAGACCCTTCTTTTTATTTTTCCAGCTATTGTTGTGGCTTTTCTATGGATTTCTCCATATCTCTTTTAAAATGCACAGCCCTACGCTGAGTGGTTTAAAATGGCCTTGCTCTGTCTGAGGAACCTGGAAGGATTGTCTCCATCTCAGTATCTTACAGTCCTAACCATAGGCTGTGTGTAAATTTTAGTCCTCGGGGACTTTCAGGTTATTTCCATGACCTGTAAGCCTCACTAATTTTTCCCCAATAAGGATTCTAGAAAACTACCTCTCCTGTTTGTCAAGGTGACTTAGGTCATGATCTCCCACCTCCAAAATGTGAATACAACCACTAAACTTGATGTCCTCTGTGACTAATAAACATACTCTAAATGAATTACTCCGTCTTCAGACAAAGATTGTTAACAGCCCCGAACTAGCACATTTAAGTCACCACTAAATATTTCTCTACATGGGCTGCTTCAGAGCATGAACAACTCCACAAGGGAGGTTGGGTTTGCTTGGCTTATGGTCTAGATACTGTGGAAAAAGCGAGAAAGACCCAGCTTTGAGCCAGACTGGGGTTTCTTGATGTTAGCACTATTGATAGTTGGAGGTGGAGAATTCTTTTTTTATAAATTTTTTTATTTAAAAAAAATTTTTTTTTGAGATTTTCATTTATTTATTTGACAGACAGAGATCACAAGTAGGCAGAGAAGCAGGCAGAGAGAGAGAGGAAGGGAAGCAGGCTCCCCACTGAGCAGAGAGCCCAGTGCGGGGCTCAATTCCAGGACCCTGGGATCATGTCCTGAGCTGAAGGCAGAGGCCTTAACCCACTGAGCCACCCAGGCACCCCTGGAGGTGGAGAATTCTTTATTTGAAGAGGCTGTCCCACTCATTGTAGGATACTTAGCCGCATCTTTGGACTCTACCCAGCAGATGCCAGTAGCGATCCCCTGCTCAATTAGGACAATCAAAAATGTCTCCAGGCATTGCCACATGTCCCCTGGGGCGTGGGGAAGGCAGAATCAACTCCAAGTTGAGAACCACTGTTCCAGATGTTTGACTTCCCTTTCCAGACAGAAAGCAAATTGGTTCAAGAAAATTTGCTCCCAACCAAGCCTCCTTATCTACTGCCCAGCATCCCAGGAACGGCAAGACTGAGCCCTCATCATAATACAGAGGAGATCTCTGTACTAGTTTCATCCTCTGGGATCAATATGATCACCCCACTTCTTAGATACAGAGTGGTTGAAGCGTGCACGCAGTAGCCCATTGCCACCAAAAGGCTTATTGGAACCCAGATTAGCCATGTTCCAAAGCCTCTGTTCTTCCTGCTACGCTCTTCCTGCTAGCTAGACTAGCAGATGATCTGCAGTTCCCGGAGTCATCCTTTCCCTTTATACAAGACAGAGATTTCATCTTGCAAGAACTCCAGAGTCTTTGTAAAATAAAATAAAATCTACCACTGGTCTGGGGTAGCCAAGAAGGAATTCTCCTACCAGGGCTGACCTTGAAAAGACCTTGGTTTATTTTATTAGTGGAGATGGCAGTTCCCTTAAAAAGCTGTGTTACCACCCACCCCACCACCGGCCCATCCCGTCTTAAGAGTTTCACTTCCACCTGGGATGGCTCTGCTCAGCCCATCATACTCAGAGCCGCATGGCCCTATCTGGCAGGGTGCCGTGGCTCGTTGGAGACTTCTTCACCAGTTTTCGCCTCTTTCAGCATACTGGCTTCCATTGGCGTGAGATCTTGTCATTCCCAAAGCAACTGCTCATTAGCGGTCACTGTTGATTCCCGCCGCACCTGTTAGGAAGCCTGAGTGGCCCAGTCATCCGGGGGAAGAAAACAGACGGATGGAGGCTCTAGATCACAGAGTTGATATATGGCTGGGGAGGGCCTGTGAGTAGGGTTCAGCCTCCTGGCCTCACCTCCAGAGCTCAAACGAGGGGACACCTGTCTTGGTTAGATGGCCACAGCGTTCTTTTTATAAAGTCTGTCCTTTCATACTTGTTCACACTGCTGTTCTGTTTCAACATTTCTCCAAGACGGCTGGTTTTCTGGGCCCTCCCTCCAGCATCTCCTAGGTTGAGGATGGGTTTTGCACTGGGTTGTCACACAAACCACTAATAATGGCATCGTTTCCCTCCTTCAATAGCCCTCTGTGGTTTTCCTTAAAGATGAATTTATTTCTTTATGCAGTCACTTCCAGGTCCAGGGAAACCTGTTTCAGCTGCATCCATGCAAATAGTCTCTCCTGCCCCTGCTGCACCAGCAACTCCCCCCTCCCCGGGTTCACCCCCCCACCCCCTGCAGCCACTAGAGATTTCCTTCCCCTTCTTTCTGGTGCATATCCGGCCCCGCCCCTCCCCCCCCCCCCCCCCCCCCCCCGCTCAGAGCCAGCACCTCCCAGAGCCCCCCAGCCCCTCCTTGCCCCCTCAGTCTCACCCATGCCTATCTCACTGCACTGAAGTGAGAATTGGATAAAACACCGCATGTGGGCTATGTAGCCCTCGACACAAGAAGGGTATTATGACGAATTTAGTATATGATGTGAAAAGGGCATCCTGTTCGCTCAGACCCTTTGTCCCTCAGATTTTGTTCCCATTGGCATTTTCTTGCCAAAACCCTGAGCTCGAAGAACTGCACCTTCCTGCAGCCTGTTTTCTTTATCTCGCTGATTTCTCTCCTTCCTTCCTTAGAACCCTGAATGTTATCATTCTGTAGTCATTTCCACCGAAGTTCCTGGGCATTCTCTTCCAAGATGGGAGAAATGTGGATAAGTTTAGGGTCTGAACAAGACTCAGGGGAGAGGGAAAAGTTGAAGATACAGGAGACAGGCTTATTGAACGAACGAGTCGCAGAGGGGCTAAGAGAAGAAAGATTGGGGTTCCAGGAATAGGAGAATGGACTGAGTTAGGAGGGACAGAAATAAGATGGGTGGATATCTACGTATCCACGAAGGCATGGTAGGGAGAACATTTCAAGGTCCTAATCTTGTGCAATAAGGGGTCTTAGTGAAGTTGGATGTTGGGCAAGGTGCTGGCTGACTTAGCAGTGCTCCGTGTCCCCCGTGTAGGGTGGAGAGGGGTTTTGGGTGGGTGAATGTTGGTGGTTGGGAGGGCAGGTGTTGGAAGAAAAAGTTGTGAAGGAGCAGAGCACCCGAGGTCAACCTGGTAACTGGCAGAATCCAGGCTTGGCAGGAAGGCATTAAAGCAAAGAGGGTCAGTAGACTTTGACTGAGTTCTCAGCAAGAGAAGTGAAGGCTAAACATTTGTGGTCTGAAGTCTGGGCATTCAAGATGGCCAACAGAGAACACTTTGAGGTGATGACAAGGCCCAGAGGGTGATACGGGGCAGTGGAAGTGAGGGCAACCCCACACAACCGTGGGGCCATGCCCTGCTCCCCTGACCTTGCTGGCATCGCATAAAATGGTGAAAACCTTAAGTGTCCTGTCCCAGGAATGAGTTCTGATGACCAGAGCTGAGCCTTGCTTCATCCTGGCTCCACTAATTGATCCCTCCCAGCTATCAATTCCACCAGTTTACCTCTGCTTTGGCCTCTCTCCTCAGATGTCTTGCTTGTGTTTTACTCCACTTCCACAAAAGGCTGTCACCATTCCCAACAAGGATCCTGCCTTTCCATCCTGGTTTTCAGGGGGGGTTACCTCCCCTCAAGGATCTTCCTTCTTTGACAGCACCCTGGGGCCTTTCACCCCGCTGGCCTTGTCCTCAGGTGGGATAGGCCTCCTTGTTAATGAAATCACTCAGACCATGGCAGCCACCTGGGTGGACAGGAGGATTCTGAGGCAAACTCTCAGTGAATGTGGGGAGCTGATAGCATATATTTTTTCCCCACCTTGGACTTAAATTCCTACTGGACTCAGGCAGGTAAATAAACAAGTGATGCCATCCAGTGTCCTCTGACAGAAATCAGTGGGGCCCAAGGCCACCTGGCGGACACATGTTCCGTCCATGTGGAGAGGAGGGCTCCGCTCCCAAACCATTGCCACATAGGAGTGCGGGTCCCGTGTTGCCAGAGCCTTCCATCCTTCAAGAGAAGTCACAAACCTAGGTTTGTAGGTAAAATCTCCTGGTTTTCAAATAGTGACATCTCATTCAAAAGAAAATTTCTGGCCAAACCACCTCTGATGGTTGAACTTAGTTCAAGGCTTTCCAGTTTGTCTGGGTGACGCTGTGGATAGAGTGGAGGAGAATGAGGAGGAAGCTTGTTTCCAGCCTGGAAACTGGGGGGCCAGAGTGGGCCTGGGGTATGCCAAGGAAGGAGTTCCCCAAGAAGAAGAGTGTATTGCCCCTCACTTGGACTCAAGAAACAGAGTTAACAACAAATTTTAAGGTTTTGTTTTTCTCTAAGTGTTTTATTTCTTCTTCTTATTTTTTTTAACCCTTTAGAAAAGGCTACTAACCATGCACACCCCTTGGTTGGTGCCGTCTCGGACAACTGAGAGGTGGGCAAGAAAAGGAAATGAAACTTCCCCGAACGGGCCCTCCTTTGGGGGTAGCTACACAACAGTAAGGGGACAGGAGGCCGGGAGGACCTGCTGGGCAGCGGCTGGTGAGCGAGCAGAGGGGCCAGGCATGGCTGCGAGAGTGAGAAGAAGCAGCTAGAACCGGACTGACCCCACTGAGAACCCTCGGGAACTCCCCAGAGAGGAGGATTATCATCCCTGAATTCACTGGGCGCTGACAAAGGGAAGACATTCACCAGGTGCTGTGAGGTGGAAAGCAGATCCTAAGAAAATATTACAGAATGATTCATTTTGTGAGAAACATATGAATATTTACAGGACTGTGTATGCATGGAAAGAGGTGGGAAGAATTCATACAAAATAGTAAAGGTGGCCGTTACTGGATAGAAGGGCAGTGGGTGAGTGAGTAACGTTTGCACAATCCCAGGACTGCTTTCACAGTGGGGGATTCGTGGGCTGAAACGCAGCGGCTGCTACTTCTCTTCTAAGAGCCTCACACTTACTCACTGAATCAGCCCTTGCTTCAGCCCTATGCACGTGGTACTATTGTTACCCCCTTCGATGGGGAAAAGAAGGTGTGAGAAAGTTTAATAACTTGGCCCTAGGCCATGCAGTTAGTAAATGGCACAGCCCTTTCTGGAATGGTCTTAAAAATGTTACAGTGTTTTTATAAAGAAAGAAATTACTCACACGCTCCAACACTTATTTGAAAATCTGTGTCTTCACCTTATTTTTTCCTTCCAGGTGGTAGTTAGGAGGTTCAAAGTTTCTTAGCTGATCCAAATCTAATACAAACCAAAAGTTTCCTCAGTGGAGGCATCCAAGACAAGTACATCTGCTTTCTTCCCGGTCACTGATGGTCCAGACCCTGTTCTTAGTCTTCGCCTCTTTCCCATTCATTTATTGGCTGACATTTTATTATGTGTATAAAATCAGTGTTTACCACTCTCCTCCTTTATTCTTCTGCTATTTACCTCAATACATACTTAATTATGAAAAAGAGTAGGTTAGGATCGAGCACCTTCCAAAACACTGATTTCATTCTCATACCGCCTTATCAGTTAGGTGCTCTGATGAGCCTACAAGATGAAGATTATGGGGCACAGAGAGGTTAAGTCATTTTGTCAATACCGCATAGCATGTAAATGGTGGAGTCAGGATTTGAACTCCGGTCTGTCTGATTCCAAATTTTGTGCTTCTAAAGGTTACACTTGACTGCTAGCTCTATTCATGGTTTGGTGTAGTAAGGGAATGAACAAGCCTCCTTTGTCCTGCACCTCAGAGTATGTGTGGACATCCTTGAAACATAAGGCTGCCTGCTTTCCCTGCCTGGTTCTATTACTTTTGGCTAAAAACCATGGCAACCTGGAATAACCCAGGCCCCTTCAGCCCACATTCTTGGCATGTTTGCCAGGCCACTATGTCTCATTTATGCTGATTACATCATTGCCCTGGTCCTGAGCTGAGAAGTCAGAACCTCCTTCTCTTCACATTTATATATAAAACTTTTCATTCCGTCTGTCAACATGAGTTTTCCTTTTGCTTTCTTTTCCCTATGCTCCCATTCTGGCTCTGTCCTAACTTCCCATGTCTCTTGTGGAGCTTAGTTTTCCTTGGGGCATGGAAAACCCGGGGCTGACTTTGACTCGAAGCCGACTCCTCACTTGGTCTGTCAAGCTGCCCTTGAAGACACTCTTCCCCTTCTCTGGGACACAGAACCCTTCTCTCAGATCCCACTCCTCTAGAGGAATTAGAAACATTCTCCTCTAAACCACTTTTACAAAGAGACACATAGGGTCTGCACACACCTTGTCCTTTCTTCTCCAAGATCTGAACTTCCTCCTGGTGGGCTTGTTCTAATAAGACTGGTCTGCGTCATCAAGGCAACGATGGGATGGAAGGCAGTTAATATTCTAGAGGAATACACGGAGATAGCATGAAGGAGGGGGTTTAATCCATAGCCTTCCAGATCCGTCGAGTGATTGGGCTGCCCCCTTTCCCCCCGCCCAAGCCCCCTAAGTTTTCTTTTCCTCTTCTCTGGTAGAAAAAGATATGCTCTTTAAAAAGGCTCTTTTGAATGGGCCAGGAGCCTTTCTTTCTAGCCACACTCTTTTAGATCCTAAAGACCCCATCCCTAAGCTGAGAACCACTTGCTGCCGTGGGAAGAGTCAGGATCAGGACACCAGAGTTGGACAGCTGGTTTTGCTGGCTAGCTGTGTGTTTGAGCAGTTAAACCCTCTGTGCCTGAATCTCTCCTTACAGGAAATGCGAGTGATAATCCAGATAGTGTTGCAAGGTGAAGCGGTTTAGTCAGCATTGATGAAGACACAGCTGTAAAGTTCTGTTATTCCATCAGGTTTCCAGTCCTGAAGTCCCATGATGTAAGACCTTCAAACTAAGGGGCACCTGTGGCTCAGTGGGTTAAGCCTGTGCCTTTGGCTCAGGTCATGATCTCAGGGTCTTGGGATCGAGGCCCGCATTAGGCTCCCTGTTGAGCAGGGAGCCTGCTTCCCCCTCTGTCTCTTCCTGCTTCTGCCTACTTGTGATCTCTGTCAAATAAATAAATAAAATCTTAAAAAAAAAAAAAAAAGACCTTCAAAACTGATACCTTGACTTCCAGAAGGGAAGTCACATTTCTTAAGTGGTCAGTTTTAAGGGTGGGAAGTATACTAGCAACAAGGTGCTGCCTTAGCTCCACCTGTTTTGTGATATGGACAGTTGCCTTTCCATCTTAAAAGTGCAATGCAAATGTGCTTTCTAGACCTCCCCCACCACTTCCCTTTTAATAGCCACTTTTAAGCCCCTCCTGTACAGAAGTTCTGACATTACTACAGGTCGGAGTCTATTAAGTTATAAGTGAAATTGACCCCAAAAATTCGGTAACATATTTTTACATGTAAGCTATCTGTACAAATAGTCATAGTATTCGTTCAAGTAAGTATCCATAATAATCACTTCATGAGAAGTAGATATGAATCATGAGAAGCATGTATAACAAAACACAGTGAAGTTTTAGGCTCTTCCTCAGACTTAACTTTCACACTAGCCTCTCAATTAGCTCTCACACTGATACGCAGTAAAACCTGCACTACTACGCAACAGAAGCAACTCTAGTGTGATAAAGCCAAGAAGTTAGCATGACGATGAAGAAGGGGTTGTTTGTCACAGGTCTATCAGGGAGGAATGCTTTTAGCTACAAGTTACAGGAGGCCTGACAAAGGGTGTTATTTACTTAAGTAACCCAGGGTTGATTTCTGTGCTTCAACAGTGAAATCAAGGACTCGGGGTTTTGTTTTCCTCTATTCAGCCATTTCCTGCATGTTGTTCTTACATTTATCTCTTCATATTAGCAAGATGGCTGCCGCAACTCCAACTATCATATCTCTACATGAAAGTATCCCCATCAAGAAGGAAGGGCCTGTTAATTTAAAAAAAGAAGTGGGGCGCCGGGGTTGCTCAGTGGATTAAAGCCTCTGCCTTTGGCTCAGGTCATGATCTCAGGGTCCTAGGATTGAGCCCCGCATCAGGCTCTCTGCTCAGTGGGGAACCTGCTTTCCTTCCTCTCTCTCTGCCTGCCTCTCTGCCTACTTGTGATCTCTGTCAAATGAATAAATAAAATCTTTAAAAAAAATTAAAAAGGAGGAGAAGGAAAGCTACAAGGTATAAGATTTTCTCAGGGAGGAAAATCTTTCCAAAAGTCCCCAGTAGAATTTATATTTTCTTCACAGCCCAGATTGGGGTTTACACGTTACCTCTAGCCCAGTTATGGGTAAAGAAGTAAGGGGCTTCCATTAAGATTCATCCCTAGGACTGGGGAGATTACGGCCCTCAGTGGCTGTTGGGTAGACTACTAATAGTATTAGCCACAACAAAGTAATCCAAATGTGGGTTTACAGAAAACAAGGACCTTGGGTTAAGTCAAAGCACACATTTTTCAAAGTAGATGTATGTTTTATTCATGAGCTAAAAAATAAACAAATGTACAAAAAGATATACCGGGATATGCTAAGCAGAGAGTACATAGATCGTGTTAGCAGAGTGAGTCTGTCTTCTTTGAGCAAGTGAGACTTTTGAGTGGGTAAGACCTACTTAAATGGAGCCTATGGAGACAGGAAATGTGATAATTGGCAAAGAAGCTATTATGGAGATATCTTTAGGGACCGGAATTGCCATATCAACTGACACGTCTCAAAGAAAAATGATCACTGTGGTCGAAGGCAATGGATGTCTGCCTGGTAACCATTTCTTTGAGGATCTGCCCTTCTCTCTTCCATGTGAGGCTCTGCTGTGCAACCAACCTCAAGACTCCAACATCACAGCCTCTAGGTTGGTCATGTGATCCTACTTGGGCCTCCCAAATTCTCTATCCTATACATGTCAACCTAGAGCAGACACATGGAGAGAAAAATGCAGCTGGCATTAAGTCAGTCATGGTAATACCTACCAAACAAGTACAGAAGTTTCTGATACTGGGCGTTCCATCTCCAGTCATTCCTAGGGCTTAATTTTTCAGCTCTTTCTACTCATTTTTTCACCCCACACATCTTTCTGAGCTCATAGGTTCTGGAGATAGAGCTACAAATAGGAATAATAATGTCCCTGCCCTCATGGATCAAGCAGTCTAATGAGGAAGACCAATGACAAAGAGTTAAACAAGATAACTTCACATTAGACAAGTGCTGTTAAAGAAATAGGTAGGGTCGGGGCATGGGGGTGGCTCAGTCTGTGGCTCTGCCTCAGGCTCAGGTAATGATCTCAGGGTCCTGGGATCAAGTCCCACATTGGGCTCTCTGCTCAGTGGGGAGCCTGCTTCTCCTTTCTCTCTGCCTACTTGTGATCTCTCTTTCTCTCTCTCTCTCTCAATCTGTCAAATAAATAAATAAAAATCTTAAAAAAAAATAGGTAGGGTGATGTGGTGGAGACCAGCTGGGGAGGCTGCTTCAGAATCATGGTCAGGGAAGACCTCTCTGAGCTAGTCGGGATCCTCTCAATTATCCTATATCTTGCTTTATGCCGCCAGTGTCAGTTTCTGTTGCTCGCAACCAAATGCTCCTAGCAGACACTCGAAACAGAAGGAATTCATCAGATCCTATCACAGCCTGGAAACACCAGACTCTAGACCATGAGCATTTCTTATTCTGAATCCATATGCGCAGGCAATCTTTTGGTAACTAACTTTACTTACCAAGGAAAAAAAAAATCTAGCTAATATATTAAGATGCATGTTCCATTAATTTAGGGAGATGTTCTGAAGAGCAGACGGAAGCTTTTTTGCAACTGCATATTCATAAAGGAGCTTTCTGGTACAAATCTGAGTTGTCTGAGGCTGCAGTATGAGTCAGTTCTCCCAGGGCCTGATCTCATCCCTAAATGGGATGATGACTTCGGACAGAACTCAGAGGCCAGAGCTAGTACCTGGGCCATGCAGCAAGGTACCGCAGCCCATGAAGTCTGGCTCAGTGGGCCCGCACATCTTCTCCATCATCTTTAACATTGGGAGTAGTAAATTTTGAAGTCATCTGGGCCTCATGGCATTATTGAAGGAACCTAGACCTGAAGAAATGAGGGCTGGCCAAAGGGCATCTAGCTAGTTAGTATTAGGGGCCTGGCAATGTCCCAGATGAGCAATTCTGGGCAGTCATGTCTCAGTGTTTACCTGGGTTAGGAGCCAATATATTTTCAACTTGGAGCCCTGGCCATGATCCCCAGCTGCTACAATCCTGGGACAAAACATCTAAAGACAAAACATTTTTCATTCAATGCACAGTGCCCCAGAGCCTAGCATGTGGTGGAGGAGGGGACAAGAAAAGTGGTTGAAGAGCCTTGAATGTTGGGCTGTTGGACATGGACTTGCCCTTAGGAATAGGGAACCGCTGAAGATTTTTGAACAAGGGAAGTGATGTGGTAAGATGTATGTTTTGGAGAGTTGAGTCTGATGGGACAAGAAGGAACTGAATGTCTTGGGGAAGGATCAGGAGGTATGTAAACAATTCAGGATTGTGAGAAATGATCAGGTCTTGAAGTAGGGCAAGGAGAACAGAGAGGAAGAATCACATTTAAAAAGCATTGCAGTGATATCAAAAGGCCTTGGGAGAAGGAGGAGAGGGAGAGATATGATTTGGGGGTACCCAGGCAAGTGAGAAGGAGGAGCAGACAAGCCCTAGAGGAGGTGAGAAGAAGGAGTTGTGGAGGTGATGATTTCATCCTAGCCTACTTTATCCCTGGTGGCAATGAAATGTTTCCCTAGATATCTAACTGGTGAGCTTACTAAACCACAATTTGTACAGTAGCCTCTGATGCTACACACAGGGAAGAGATGCTCTTTCTCAAAATCCCATGAGGGCAAGTGCTAGAATGAAAGAAATGGAACACATGTGGTTTAAATAAAGCTCCATTGATTTGGCGGGGATAGCTGGGGAAGAGCAGAGAAAGGAGGAAGGACTGGAGGAGGGTGCAGGTTGAGCAAGCCAGAAATAGACACCGGGCCAGAACAAGGACATAGGAAGGAGGGGAGAAGAATGTGTAGAGGGCGAGCGGAAAGGTGGCAAACGGGAGCCTGGAGTGTGGAAGAACTTCTCTGTTGGAACGGCTATGGGACACAACTCTTCTCCGAGTTTCTTTCCCTGGCTTTTTGAACTACTTGCCTTAGTTAGATCTGTGCTTGAGGGTTTTAGAACAAGGAAGTGCCTGGATGGAAGCTGGGGGGATAGGGGAGTATCTCAGGGCTCACTCGGTGCTCATCAATAGTCTTTTAAAAGACCACCTCTACCTTAAACAATTTTGTTGGGAAAACGTAGAAGATCTATCCATAAGAGGTGCAGATATCAGACCTCCTCCTGGTCTTTTTCTTTATCGTCTTCCTCCTCACTTTCCTCTTGGTTTCCCAGGTCAGAAGGGCAGAACTTCCTGTCTGAATTTTAAAGCCTCTGTCGCCTTGATTTTGTTCCTGGCTCAGTGGAGATGAATTCCAAGTTGAAGACAAACAATTGTGCCTTGTGAACAGTCACCATGTGTTGAAAAGACCCCAAGCGCTTTTTTGCAAACCTGTCTCAGGGAAAATTCCCAGTGGGGAAGGGCAAGAGGGTCAAATTCATCCTGGAAGGAGGAACTCCAATTGCTCTGAAAATGTAATTTTCTAAGTAAATTCATAAAAGTCAAAAATGCCTAAGAAGAAAAGGGAAGCAACGTTGGTTGCAAAGAAAGAAACAGCATTCCACAAAACAAAAACTCCCTAAGCTGCAATATCTTTTGATATTAGAAAAGTTGCTTACATACATCTGTGATCACTGCTGGCCAGAGTTGTGGTCTCTTCTGAATCATTAGAGGCACAGCCAGAGGGCTTTCTGGGTAAACTGAGGTCCAGCGTAGTACGCTGCTTGCCCATCTTGTGCCTCTGCTTCCAGTCTCCTGGTTCTCAAATTACTGCAGAAAAGCAGAGGTCCTGGACCTTGGGAAGGGAGAAAGAAGTCTCTTGAAATTCCATTCCCAGGATAGAGTCTGCCTCTGCTACTATAAGGACCGACACTCTGCAAGGGACGTTCATTCAGTGTTGATTATGTTGAGACCAACCTTCTGGGTTCCTCTTGCCAAGTCTCTGCAGAAATTATTTTCCAGAAATGGAACCTCTTTTCTCCTTTGTTCCCGCTCAAAACAGACCCAAAATAACTAATATATCGTCAACAATAAATATTTTGTGAGGGCCTATTAGGTGCCATCCAAACTGTGCTAGGCATTGATGCAAAATTGTTTTTCAAAAACCAAAAGTGATTTAACATTAATTTTCTTCCAGCTATTTGAAGTCACTTATAAAGGTTGTCAATTCAAGGACAGATGTCACTGTCACAGGGAGGTATGTTCTTTTTGCTTTCTCAAGTAAAACTGTTTAAAGGATTCCCTCTCCATGATATTACTTGGGGAGTCCTCTGGTAAAATATTTAGTTCATCCAGCAGATGTTTGAAGGGTACACTGTTTTATCAGGCACTAACCTAGATGTTGACTAATTCAGGGGTTAGTAATAATAATTATAGTAGCATATACTGAGTACTTTCTAAGTACTCATTTTTTTAAGCATTATGTTAAATTATGTTAAAGGCTTATACATATTCATTAATTTACTTACACTATAATATAGATACTATTAATTTACTATAAAATATTATATATTCTATATTAATATATATTTTAAGTGAAGAAATAGTATATACTATATATGAATATACATTTTTCAAATGAGGCACAGAGAGGTTTTGGTACTTGCCCCAAGTCACACAGCTGGCTGATGGAAGAGCTGGGATTTGAATCCAGCAATCTAGGTTCAGAGCCCTGGCTTTTAACCACTTAGAGAACATTTGCCCTCATGGGAAATGACATTGCTAGTAATTCAAGCATATGCTGGCATACATTCCTTTGCAAGCACACAACAGCCTCTGAGGAGTCCACGCTCCAGACTGGGGCAACCAACAGAATAGAAAAAACGAGCACCAGACTTTGAGTCACTCTGAAGATCTGGGCTTGAACCTTCAACAAATTATTTAACCTTCTGAAACTCAGTTTATATACGAGCTGACGTATGTGAATTTTTTTTTTTTTTTTTTTGCAGACTTTGAAGCACTATGTATCGATAAGGAATTGTGTCATTAATTGCTTCTGTCTGTGAAGTTACCCGTTACGCTGTCTATCAGCCTGCATGAGCCGCTGGGGTTTGGAGAATCACTACAAGGGGTTAGAATGGCAATGCCAAGCTGAGGTCCCATAGTTCTTCATCCAGGTTTTAGCTGTGTGACTAGAACACCTCTGCCCACGTGCTAATGCTTTTCAACGGGAAGAGAAGTTAAGCTCAAATATGCACAAAATTTCAAGATAATTACAGCTGAACTGTCAGGTTCACCCTAGATGACACCCACGTTAGTAACAATGGTCCAATATCTGTCAGTTCAAAGGTTAGGACATTTCTGGAGAGTCCCCATGTGGGACTAGGAGCTGATTCTGTCAGTATTAACAGTATGACATTCACCATAGATGGTAGGACTAACCCTTGTCACCTATCAATAAGTACTTAGGAGATAGAGAACTTTTAAAAAAAATCCATAAACCTTTATTCACAAACCTTTATAAACTAACCCTTGAACTCCTCTTTCTAGTTGTGTGCTTCGGACAAATTATATACCTCCCTGAGCCTCAGCTTCCTCATCTGTGAAATGGGGAAATAATATTTTCATTGCAAAATTGTCAGGAGGGTTTGAGATGACACTCATTGTACTAGCTGAGGCTGCTATACCAAAATAGGATAGACTGAGTGGTTTAAGTTTCTCACAGATCTGGAGGCTGGTAAGTCCAAGGCACATTTGGTTTTTAGTGAGGATTCTCTTCCTGGCTTGTAGACGGCTGCCTTCTTGCTGTGTCTTCACATGGCGCAGAAAGAGAGGCCAGAGGGGACAAGCTCTCTGGTGTTTCTTCCTATTAGACATTAGTCTCATCATAAGGGACCACTCTCATGACCTCATCTCAACCTAATTATCTCTGAGTCCCCATCTCCAAATGCTATCATATTAGGGTTTCAGCATATGATTTTGGGGAGACACAACTCAGCCCAAAGCATATGTAAAAAAAAAAAAAAAACAAAAAAAAAAAACAACCAAAAAAACCTTCCTATAGTAACTAATAGGCTCTCAATAAATAGTAAGTATTTCCAGCATTGGGGGGAAAACCAAGATTTTCCCCTTTCCCGAGATATCCCTAGTTAAATCTGGGCTGCCTCTGTTGGGTTCTTGCTGCAAGCATTTCATACCATGGTTTGTAGCATACAGCACAAGCATTTCCTGCACTTGTCTAATTCCTGAATATATTTTAGAGAGGAAAAACACTTAAAGAGTTGGTTTAAATAATATTTTGACCAAACTGAACATAAAATTATATTTAAACTCCTATGCAACTATGAAACAAACTGTATTTTAAAAAATCGAAAGTGCTGCATAAACTGTACTATTCAGAACAACATTAGTGTGTGAGATGGTGTTTGCATTAACCTAAACCCCTGACCCTGAGGAGACACTGGCTCTGACCCCCTGGTGCCAGTTCTTTTATGTGTGCCCCACCCCTCTTCTTCTTGTTTTTAACGGTATTTCATGACATCATTCAGCATTTACAGGCATCACGTATGAATCACTTGGGAATTAAGTCCACCCATGTTCCTTTCTCATTAGCCGAAGATAATTACAATGGTACCATTTTGTGCCAATATGACAGTGAATGCAAACACTAACATGGGAACTGAAATCTCCTAACAGTTTCTGCTTATGGGATAGGTGATCCAGGATAGGCTCATATTTACTTGTGAAGGCTATCACTGAAACGAATATACAAAATCTCCAAATTTGATAATTATCTTGGCAAACTATTAGATTTATAAGCATCTATAGACCTTGGTTTAGGAACTGTGATCCTCAGGCTTGCAAACTTTGCCATCAGACAGTCTGGGTTCAAATCCCACACTACCACATAGTACTTGTGAGCTCTTGAAGTACATTCATTTAGTCATTCAACAAAATACAGTCAGCACCTACTACATTCCAGGCATATATTTTTTTTCCCCTAGGCACTGGGGATATAACTGGATATAAGACAAACATAGTTACTGCCCATATGGAGCTTACATTCCAGATCTAGTGAGACAAAAATCCTTAGCCTCTTCCCTAAGGCTAAAGGCTAGTATCTATAAGTAGGTATAACAGGTGGGTTTAACCAGAAGCTCGCTGGAGGACTAGATGAAATGATGCACATTTAGAAAATGTGCTGGATTGTCTTGTTTGCCCTCCTAGTTTGTCTCTCCATCCCTCTCTCCCTACTCTGGGTTTCTGCTGGGCTGCGCTATGAGGACTCTTTTTTTTTTTTTTTTTTTTTTTAACAGAGATCACAAGTAGGCAGAGAGCAGAGAGGCAGGCAGAGAGAGGATGGGGGGAAGCAGGCTCACCACTGATCAGAGCGCCCGCTGTGGGGCTTGATTCCAGAACCCTGGGATCATGACCTGAGCCAAAGGCAGAGGCTTTAACCCACTAAGCCACCCAGGCGCCCCGGTGAGGACTCTTATGGTAGAGGTCGGAGGGTGGGAGAATGGGGTGAGGGTCTTATTCCCCCAGTTCCTTGCTTGCTAGCTTCTGCCGGACAATAGCTGCTCACCTCCACTGATGGCCATGGCTCCTGCCATGTGACCCTCTCCTAGAGCTTCGACACTTGCTGAAACTGCTCCCTCTACACACCCCTTAGCTGGGGAGTGACCTCTACACACCCCTTAGCTGGGGAGTGACCACTCCAGCTGACACTAGCCCCAGGTTGCCTCATAGTCTCTGGTTGGTTTCTCTTAACCCTGCCTCATCTTTGTAAATCATCCCATTTCATCCCTCCCTAGTTATCCCATTGGAGGATGCCGGCAGTTTCCTGCTGGAACCCTGCTTCTGAATCATACATAAAGTATGAGTCATACATAAAGTATGAATCTTATTTCACAAAGTTAAATGTGCAAGAAGAGCCATTTTGTTGAACGAAATCGACTTTGCTTCCCATCTCGGGTTCCGTTGGGTTGGCGGGAAACACCGCGGCAAGGCTCAGCTCTAGGGTCTCACAAGAAGATGGAACTCCTGTCGCTTGGGCCTCCAGCTTCTCAGAGCTGCTGCTGGTTTCGTTCCGGTCCGATCCCGTCTGCGGGGCAGGCAGAGCACTGCATAGCAGCGTCTCCTCTACGGTTGCCGTTCACGTCTGGGACCCCTGTGCAGGTCTATGGCAGAGGGCAGGTGGACGTGCAGATTCCAGCCTCTAGGACGTGTCCTGGAGCAGTAAGGTACACCAGACAATGCGCATGCGCGGTAGATCACTCTCAGGCTCTCCCTAGCAGGCGGGGCCACGTCCTGCCCCACCTCATGCCAGCAGTGGCTTCTTTTCCCCACCCATAGCCCTAGGAGGCTCTGCAAGGACTGTTTGTCCTATGTGTCCCTTCCTCTGAACCTGACCCGCCGTCTTCACCGACCCGCTGCACCTGTCCTGATGTACAGGTCCTGATGTGCACATGCGCAGAAGAGCCTCGGTGTGTGAATCCGGGGGCTGCTGCCCAGCACAGCCTCTAGAAGGTCTAACTAGGGAGGGCTCGTCAGACTGCATAGTAATTTTCTTGGTCTGCTGGGTCAGCCATCACAAAGTACCACAGGCTGGGTGGCTTAAGCCACAGAGATTTACTTTCTTACAGCTCTGGAGGCTGGAAAGCCAGGATCAAGGTCTGGCAGCCTTGGTTTCCTCTGGGGTCTCACTCTTTGGCTTGCAGATGGCCACCCCCTAGCTGCCCCTGCTCATGGTCTTTCTGTGTCTCCGGGTTCCTTTCCTCTTTTTGTGTGTCTGAATTTCCTGTTCTTATAAGGACATCAGTCTGATTGGATGAGGTCCCACTTATGGCCTCATTTTAACTTAATCACCCTTTAAAGGCCTTGTCTCCAAATACAGACATGCTGAGGTACTGAAGGTTAGGGCTTCAGCATGTGAATCATAGGGGGCACAATTCAGCCCCTATCAGTAACACACTAACTTAGCGATAAATTATTCTGCATGAGGGAGAGAGTGCCTTTTTCTGGTAAGCACAAAGGCACCATAGGGATTAGTTGTGGTCCAGCTGGTCATCCCTTAAAGCTCAGTGATTCCAGCGCTTCTGTGTTCTGCTTGTGGCAGAGAAGCTTTTTCAGGGGCTGGGAACCTAGGGTCTGGGTCCAGCCTCCCTAGAGACACGGATAGCCTCTCCCCTCTGGGAATCACCAGTAGCCCAGCTCCAGGGAGTGGGGCTCTGTTCCCACCCCGAAAAAGGACTTTCTGACTTTTATCTTCTTTTCATTCTGGGGGACTTGCCTCATTCTCCCTCTCTCCCACTTTTTCCTCCCTCCCCTCTTCCCTTCCAGGGAACCTAGCACAATCTCTTCCATAAGCTTAGCTTTCTTGCAAAGGACAAGCAGATATATTGTCTTTAGTCAACTTTGGCTTTGGCTCTCTGCAACAGGATTCTCTCCTTATTACCAGGGCCAATGGCTGTTTTCCTCTTGGATTTTGGAATAGGGAGGGAGGAAAAGCAATGAGAAAAAAAAAATCTACTTCTCCACAGATTAACCTGGCAGACATGGAAAGACTTTAGCACAAGTCCTGAAAGCCCAACAATGTGACCCATCATCATTATTATTAATGTAATGATTGCTAATGATCACAACCAAATATGAAACAGCAGTAAGAGTCTATGGCCTGGGGGGGGGGGTGGAAATCATGACGCTGGTATCTTAAACAGCACTGTCCAATAGAACTTTCCACCACAATGGAAATGTTCTCAGTCTGTTCTATTCAGTAGGGTAGATATTAGCTATATATGGCTATTGAGCACTTGAAATATGGGTAATCCAAGTTTAAGTTCAAATAGCATTGGAGCTGCTATCCTTCTGGGCAATGCAGATTTATGAGATTTTTATAGCAGTCAGCAATAGAGAATGTTCGAGTATTTCCATTCCAAATAACATAATGATTCCCACTTCATTTCCTAGCCATGCCCTGAGCTCTGTTGTGCCTCCCTACCCACTACAAAGACCAAGGCTGCACCCCTACAGTTTCTATAAGCAAGCCAAAAAGCCAACAACAACATTTGGAAGCCTCAGGGGGATTTTTCCGTGTCAAAACCTTGACATTCCCACTTCATTCTGCACAGTAGGAATGGTAGAGTGATGCCATCTTCTCGAGGCTGTGGTTTGCAGCACCCCCTTTCCCGAGTTTTATGTGGCATCTTAAAAAAGGGATATCAAAGTGGATTTCAAGTTAATTTTGATTCGGTGCATTGGTGCAGACTTTTGGGCCCCTCTTGAGACCCCTCTAAGATGCTGTGAGGCACCACTTTCAGCCAGGCCTGGAAGCCATACATTCCACACCCGGGGCCAGGCTGCCAAGGTCTATGAAAGTCCTCTGAGCACAATTAGGATTTTTTATTAGATGCCTTAATGGTGTGCCCACTAGAAATGTGTACCTTGGCACCCTCGGGCCTCCCTGCTCCTGTCACTTTCTTACTGCAACTGGAATTGGCATCACAGCCCCTGGAAAATGGGCACCTCTCATCTTTACATTCTGCATGAATTGCCCGTTCTGTGGAGGAGCAGGGCTCGCCTCAGACGCCTGCAGACATAACAGACAGGCTGCTTTTCCCCGTGTCGGACTTTTCCCAGGGGCTGGAAAGGGGCCGAGAGTCTCTCCTTGAGCCCCTGGAATTTTTCCTCTCCTCATTCTCTGCCCTTTCCAAATTATATAATTTCCTTGAAGCCACATGTTTTTAAAGCCTCTCCTTCATACACCTTTGTGAATATTCTCCAATGAAGTGTGTGTCTGTGTGTGTTTCAGAGATACACTTGGCAAATGCGTAGAGTTGAATGAAGTCTGATGGGGTCTCCCTGTGTGAAACATTTTTTCTGACTCCCTGTCACTAACAGAATATAGTATGGGCTCATTCATCATAATAAATGAGGCCCTCTGTGATCTGGGTCCTATTTCTGTTGACAGCTTGTCTCCCTCTGTTGTTATGTTTGCTCCAGCAAGACCAAGGGGCCTGCGTTCCCCAAATAAACCCTGCTGTTTCGCTCCTGCATTTATCTGCCTGTGCTGTTCCCTGACCCAGGACACCACGGAATGGTCCTTCCGACACTCAGGCCAGGAGTCACCGGCTCCAGAAAGCTTCTCCTGTCCCTCTCTCAGAGGGTTGCCCTTTCCCTCTTAACTGTTCGGGTGTCCTGTACCTTCCATGTTTCTGGGTTTCACTTGTCTCCTATATCATATTTTATTTCCTTGCTCATACTTTCTCTGTTATTGAACTTGAGACTCGGAGAGGCTAGATCTGCATCTTTCTCACGTCAGCTTCCAGGACCAAAGATGGTACCCAGCTCATAAACGCCAGCCTCAACCCATGGTTGAATCGAAATGAGTAGAAAAAGCATCTGATATGAAGAGGTTGTATGTTTTCAATGCTCAAGTTTTTTTGTATCGACTTGAATTGATCTGTCTTTGGATTTAGTTATCACCTATGCATTCAAAAAAAGATGTAAATTACCTAAGAAATGCTTTATGCCAAAACATTTATGCAAATGAAATGATGTAGGGTACTTGCAAGGGAGAAAGGGAGAAACCCTTTCTACATGAGTAACCCCATGTGGAAATGCCTATTCAGGGTCTACTCCATGGGATCTGACTCCGAAAGACAAGCCGGATCTAGAATCTCCACCTCATTTTGCTCATCCTGGTCAGGGTCCTCCACCTCTCACGCAGACCTCTGAGCAGCTGCCTCTCACCTCCACCAGCCCTGTTGTGGGCTTTATGTTTGTCTCCCCTAACAAGCACACGTTGAAGCCCTAACCCCCAGGGTGATGGTGTTTGGACAGGGGGCCTTTGAGAGATAGTCAGGGTTAGATGAAGTCATGGGGGTGGATCCCTCGAGGTGGGATTAATGTCCTTATAAAGAGGAGGCAGAGAGACCAGAGCTAGGGCTCTGTGATGTCCTGTGAGGGCATGACAAACCAGGAAGGGGGCCACCAAGAACTGAATCTGCTGTCACCTAGATCTTGGACTTCCCAGCCTCCGGAACTATAAGAATAAATGTCTGTTGTTGAAGACAGTCAGTCTATGGTATTTTGTGATAGCAGCCTGAGCTAAGACTCCCCTTACCCTCCATTTTCCAGCCAACAGTTGGAGTCTGCTTTGACCAACATGACAAATCAAGCCATTCTGCCTTAATTACCCATTCACACTTGAGTATAACCCACACTCCTTTCCCCAACCCATTGCTGCCTTTCAGCCCCTCCCAGGCTATGCCTGTGTGTGCTGCCCCCTAAATTCCTGAAGCCCCTGGGATGGCTGGCCCTTCAAAGAAAAAGGCACGTTGTCACTGAGACCTTTTCTGACCACTGTGCCCTAAAGTCATTCACTGCCACTTTCCATCATGTTATCTGTTTCATTTTCTTTACAATACTTTTCAAGACCTGATAGACCTTCTCGTTCATGTACTCGCTCATTCCCTGTCTTCCCCAGCTATGCTCGTGGGGACCGAAGCCTCACCTGTTTTGTTCACTGCTCTATTCCCAGCACCCAGAACAAAGCCCAGCCTGGGTGGTGCTCCGAATTGATTGGGTGCTAAAAGACCAGTGTGGGCCTGGCACAGTGCTAGATACTTCCACACACAGTATTTCATGTAATCAGATCCAGAAGGGTTTCTTGCAGAAGTTCGCAGGCAATCGTCAATGATTTCCAGTTTTTTGACATACGTGGTGAGTTCATTCATAATTAGTTTCTTTGAAGTAGAAGTGAGTCAGAGAGTGTGACTTCATACCCAAGTCCATCCACATCAAAGTGTTTATGGATGAATGCAAGGGCAGCAAAATCAGTGAGACCCAGCAAGGAAGGCGCGGGTAGCTCCAGCCAAACATGATGCCGTGGCAGAGGCAGCACCCCGCCAGGCTCTGTACCTGGCTCCCGTTCGCTCTGGCTCTAGTCGCCATTAAACGGTGCTGATGTTTATCCACCTGGAAAGCAGGTTTCATCCCCCCTGCCAACCCTTAAAGCTGAAAAGAGGAACACAGTTTCTGAAACTGTGGGATTCTCAGAAGCCACATTTACCATGAAGGTTAGGTGGTGAGAGCAAGTCATAAGGAATCATGGCATTTTCTTCAAGACTTAATATTGAATATCTAGATTTGAACCCAAATTCTAGTGCTTAGGAGCTCTGGGACTTTGGGCACTTAAGCTCATCTATTCTCTCTTCTCCTCTGGAAAAAGTAGTACTCGCTCTATGCACCTTGGGAAGTTTGCTGGGAAGGTCAGAACGAGAATGGCTTCTGGTGGGAAAGCGTAGAACTACGAAGTGCCACCCACTGCGGTTTGTTCCTCTAATTGTTATCAAGATGTCCCTGTGGATCAGAGAATGACAGGATCTTAGAAATTATTAATTCAAACCCTTTTACATGATAAATGTGTGCAGGTGTGTTTATCTGTTTCATGCATTATAGAAACAACATGGTTTGGGGGAGCCTGGGTGGCTCAGTCATTTAGGTGCTGGATTCTTGATTTCAGCTCAGGTCATGATCTCGGGGTTGTGAGCTCAAGCCCTGCACTGCACTGAGTCTGCTTGAGATTCTCTCTCCTTCTCCTCCATCTGCCATGCCCCCCCACCCCATGCACACACACGCACACTCTCTCTTTCTCAAATAAATAAATCTTTATTTAAAAAAAAAATACAATATGCTCTTTGTTGTTTCTTATGCCCTTGAGAATATTAGCAATTATATGTTAAGCTCATAAAAGGATGAAGGACCAAATGAGTACTTTGGGAAAAAATGCTGTTGGAGTTTTGGGTGGATGGCCTGGAGTTCCTGGCTTCCCTGCCCTTTGAGGTTCTGTCCTTCCCAAGATACCCCATGTAGTGTCTCCAACAAAAGATTGTGTAAGAAAGTGGTTAGGGCATCTGGGTGGCAGTCAGTTAAGCATCTGATTCTTGGTTTCAGCTCAGGTCGTGATCTCAGGGTCCTAGGATTAAGTCTTGAATCTGGCTCTGCACTCAGCAGGGAGTCTGCCTGGGATTCTCTCTCTCTCTTTCTCTCTGCCTATGCCCCTGCTCACTCTCTTTCTGTCTCTAAAATAAATAAATAGGGGCTCCTGGGTGACTTAGTCATTAAGCATCTGCCTTCAGCTCAGGTCATGATCCCATAGTCGTGGGATTGAGCCCTGCATCAGGCTCCCTGCTCTGCGCAAAGTCTGCTTCTCCGTCTCCCACTCCCTGCTTGAATTCCCTCTCTCGCTGTCTCTCTGTCAAATAAGTAAATAAAATCTTAAAAAAAAAAAAAAAAGGTCATAAGAAAAAAGAAAGAAAGAAAGCAAAAAGAAAGAAAGAAAAAACAAAGAAAGAAAGATAAGTAGGTTAAAAACCCAGACTTCAGACCTAGACTGCTCAGGCTTATTTCCCAGCTGTGCTGCCCAATGAGCCAGTTATTTCAGCTCCCTATAAAGTTGGGAAAGTATCAATATCTTCCTTTCAAGGTTGTTTTGAAGATGAAACAAGGGAGTATATATAAAAATACTTAGCATCCTGTCTAGCACTTAATAAATATTTACTAGTATCATTAGGTTGCTCTTCTGACCCTATCACTGGCCTAATAAAAATTTTCTCATGGGATCTTTTTTCCTACCAGAGGCCACAGCCCTCAGCAGGGTGTGATCTCACCCCATCTCTGCAGCCTGCAGCCTCTTCTGTTACTCCCCTTCACTCCAGCCAAACAAATGAGTGGCTCCTCACGAAGCTCTTTGGTCTTCAGGCTTGACTCGGCTTCCTGGAGTTGGAAGTACCTCCCCTTTTCTCCAAATTCATAGAACCTCATCGCAGTCTCACAGCATCCCGTTCCAGGTTTCAAGCTCTCTTTATCTTCCTCATAAATTCTTGCATGGAAAGGATTGTGACTTCTTGACCTGTATTCTTTGCACTTTGACCATACATTTTGCTAAATGTTTGTTGAATGAATGAACAACAGCCTGATGTGATCAGAGGTAGCATCACAGAAGTGAGAATTCCCCTGAAAGGAGAACAGACTTAAATAATTGTTATTATTTATTTTCTTTAAAGATGTATTTATTTGAAAGAGAGAGTGGGTGCACACAAGTGCAAGGGGGGAGGGACAAAGGGCAAGGGAGGGAGAGAATCTCAAGCAGACTGCCCACTGATCATGGAGCATGATGCAGTGCTCGACCTCATGACCCTGAGATCATGACCTGAATAGAAACCAAGAGCCGGATGCTTGACCAACTTAACCACCCGGGTGTCCCCCAAAATTGTTATAATTTATTTTGATTGTAGGATAGTGATTAAGAGCACACAGCATGTAGCTAAGCCACGTAGGTTCAAATTCCAATTTTGACACTTACTGTCTCAGCAGATTCCTTCATTTCTCTGTCCTTCGGTTTTCTTGTCCATTGGGTAAGGCTAGTAAAAATACTCCTTCATGATGTTTTATCAGGAGGACTATCAGATGAACTTAATGGCATCCTGCCACATAGTAAGTGCTCAGCAAATAATAGTATTATAACCATCGTCATTAAAAAAGGCTTCTTGTAAGAGGTCCAGGAATACAGTAAAAAGTGAGCTCCTCACTCCACCCCAGCAGTCTTACCCCCCAGACTTAGCCACTGCTGTTGGCTTAGTGAATGTCCTTCCAGAGATTTTATGAACATAAAATATATTTAGCAACAGAAAATTATACCACATGTACTGTTCTTCAAGTTGCTTTGTTTACACACCCACACATCATATTTGTCTTTCTATGTCAATACATGTTGTTCCACCTCTCTCCTTTAACGCCTGCCCAGCATATCTGTTCATGGATCTATGATAATTATCTAATCAGTGTCACACTGGTGGTCCCTGAGACTTTCCCGGTTTCTCACCATGAAAAACTCTGTGCAGCAAATATCTCAAAAGTGCAATTTTGTACACTTGTGGTAGTGTAGCTGCAGGATAAAGTCCTAGGTGTGACACTGTGACCCATAGAGAATATCCATACTGATGTGCCAGGCCCTTAGTTGCACCCCGTAATCCTTGGTCCATCTCATGTCATGGTCATTGGTCCTTGCATGGCCCTCTTTGTGTCAATCTATGTTTACTAATAATAATGAACACAACTGTCACATTCTAAAGATTCACAGTCATTTCTCCGTTGCTATCTGGGAAGAGAGTAGCAGTTACAATCAAAGGATTGGATTTAAGTAGGCAAAGAATAGTAGTCATTGCTGTTCCTTTAGACAAACAGTATGAATACTCTGGGTGGTAGGAATAAATAGGGCTCGTTGAGGGTCCAAGGCAAAGAGTGCAGTCTAATTGGAGAAGAAGTCTTCTTTACTAAAGCTGTAGAACAGAAAGTCAGATTAGAGGAGCAGAGCCAAAGAGCTGGGATATTGCACCAGGCCAAAGGATGAATCTTACAACACAAGAGGTATTTTACAAAGATTTACCTGGGGAAGGTAGTCAGGATAGACTTTCACTATTGTTGTTCACTGTTTAGTGTGCAAGGAGATTTTCACGCTAAAGATACCTGTATCAGTCACAAGAGACTATGTTATGCTGCAGTAACAAATAGTCCCCTAAATGGTGGCTTCCAACAACAGAAGTTTATTTCTTGCTTATGCTACTTGTCCACTGGCGATTGGTTGGAAGGGGGGTGGTAATGGTGGTTCTGTTCGTCATTTATCAGAGTCATTGAAGGATGCAGGCAGTGAACAGCCACTGTCTCTAGTGTTGTTGCCTTCCAAGCCAGAGGGAAGGAAAGGGTTGGTAGGACTTGTGTTGGCTCTTAAATGCTTCAGCCTGCAAGTGACCCCCTTCACTGCCTTTCTCAACTTGCTGACCAGAACTAGCCACTGTACCCCATTACAATGCCCCAGGCGGCCCAGAACTATAATCCCATCATGCATTCAGCAGGAAGAGAGCTAAAAATAATTAACAAAAATCACTACTAACCATCTCCTTTCCAGAATCTAAAATGTCATGACCACTAAAAGAGAAGGGCCAAATGATTCTGTTGTATCAAATGTTGCTTCAAAATACTGGGCCCAAAACAAGGTTTGAATGTTTTTGAATAGTCTTGTTCTACAGGTCAAATATTATTTTGAGAATGGCTTCAGATGAGGTGGAATAACATGAAAAAATTTTTGGAATATGTGAAACCTGTTCAAGAAAACTTTCATGGCACATCCACTCTCTTTCACCTGGTGTCATTTCTTCTCAATTTTCTCTTCCTGGGTCCTTAGACCCTATCTGGGTCTTCTGTGGGACACATTCATTCTCTAACAGATTCCCTGTTCAAGATGTTTCCAAGGGCAGAGTCAAGTTCTAACAATGACCGTCCTCATAATGGCAGTAAGCTCTTTAGTAGTACTTTCTACCTGCCGATGTTTTTCCAATGTTGCCTCATTTTTCTTCACACCAACCCTGATAGAATTTTCACTATTTCCTTTTTACAAATGAGGAAACCAGGGCACAAAAGGCTTACATAACTTGCTCCAAAGTCACCAAAGATGAGAAGTCAGGCAGTGAACCTCCTAAGATGGGTATGACAGCCAGGGCAGTTGGTAGGAGAAAAACTCCAAAGTACTCCTCACTCCCAACCGCAAACCCCTAGCTACCATCATTTACCACAACAATCTCTGTATTTTAACAAAAACTTTTCATACTCCCCCACCCCTGGCCCATGTCACATTAATTTCTGCTAGTATTCAATCTGGAGAAATGGCACCATAATGAACACTCATGGAGCCAAGCCAACAGTTCCTTTAATTGACTTGGTCTGAAAATCTTACATTAAAAATCAGTTATGCTGTCACCTCACTTGAGGACCTGCTTTGTTTTTGCTAACTAATCTGCTTTCATGGTCATTCATAATAATCCCTTGATGTTTGCTTCTTTCCAGTTTTTTTTTTTTTTTAATTCTGAATGCTTTCATAACTTCACCATGAAAAAGATCACCTTTTGTGGTACATTTCTTGCCCCCCAGATGGTGGTAGCCTTTGAAATACAACACAAACATTCCTATACCTTTAACCTTTAAATCTACTTAATACTAATTTGACTAGAGGCTAATTCTTGTCAGTGATGGTGCTCAGTCTTGTACTTCTATAACAACTTTTATCTGAAACTTGTAGAACATTAGGCCTCACGTTTATCAACATTAGGCCTCATAGCACATCAGAGAAGCAGGGAAGTGCAGGGGGGAAAATGCAAAGATGAAAATATGTATGTGCCAGAAATCAGAAGTGACACTTCCATTCTGTGTTTTCCATTGTCATCTTTCAGTGTGGACATGATCCAAGAACTTCTGCATTGAGGACTTACCTGGTGTCCCTGTGCTCTTCCTTCTCTAGTTTCAAACCTCAGGTATTGGCACTTGCCGCTCAGGCCCACTTCATGACCTTTGGGATCTTACATCTAGACTTAAAGGGAAGGATTTCCTTGGGGTCTGGAGTTACCCTACTATGCTTCTTCAAGTGAAGAGGAGAGTGGGGCTGTCCTCAGGATGGTCTAATGGCATCAGTCACATGGGAGGAAAGAGTGATGAGAAGGGATCCAGGCCAGCCACTGGCTCAACCTGATTCTATTGATCTAATAATTTGATTCATCCCAAGTACAATCTCCATCTTCCAGTACTTATGGTATGGCCTTGAAGACTCCATTTTATCTGTAACTCACTCCATCTTAGGAAAGATGGGGCAGAGGTTGAGTATCTTTGTAGTTGGGGAGCCTCTAGGTGTGTGATTGGTGAGCCCATGAGAAGGAGGGTGGCTTGTGTGTTGGAACTGACACTCTAGCTGGAGAGATGAAAGGCTATGTAAACCTTCCTGGCTTAGGATCATGAGAACCTGGAAAACCAGGCAATTACCCAAGATCAAGATCAAGGCCAAGTGTTGGTCAGAGGCTAGGAATGCAGCATGGGGTAGAATCACCCAAATAGACTATTGGACCAGCTCTGTGGGAACAGTTCAAAGATGTTCAACTTGCAAGAGCAATGTGGTTCCCTTGAGAAGGCCAGAGACAACAAATACTTAGGAGAGCTTGGACAGAGGTGAGGCTTATCGATGATTTTTGAAAATCTTGAAATTGTTCCATTCAGCGTTTAACTGTAGACACAGGGCCTTTCCCTTCCACTGCCAACACTTGCCAGGTGCCCAAGGGCCCCACCATCCTTGTTGGGGGCCTACAAGTGCCCTGAGATATTGTGTTTTGGGTTAGTCACATGGGGTAAGTCCAGCTGTGACATCACAGCCAAGTTGCGGTCACAGACGGCTGTTATTCCTGCTAAGCAGTCAGTGCGCAACCCTCATGGACGGCAGCAAGTCTAGCCCCTGGGCATGGGTGATGCAGAGGGTCCATGTCAGTGGATCACAGGTGATCTGCAGATGCTGCTTCTGCTCAGGACCTTGTAGACTCTTCAGATCTGGCCCTCTTGTCCCAGACTTCGCCAGTTTTTTTCTCTTCCTTCTGGCTCTCTCCAGTTCTCGAAGCTCAGGGAATAGGGCTGGTGAGGCATTTTGTTCTCACTCATGACATTGCTGCCAAATGTTTGTCCTTTCTGTGGGTCTTTTCCATTTCCCTAATGGCATAGGCTTTTGAAACTCAAAAGTCAGGAAGAGTCTTTTCCCGGCTGTTTTCCATTGTAACATCCTTTCTCTGAGGCAGTCAGCGCAGAATTGCCCAACTGCTTCAAAGGGAGTTAGGGGCATGGGGGAAGCACCAAGGAGAGAAAGGAAATGTTGGGATTGAGGGAAAGCATTGGTTAATACAATACAAGGATGTCAAATATTTTTCTCCCACAAATGTAATCCCTTAGAGACTGATCTAAAGTTCGTTGTCCCCACTTGGGTGGAAAAATTCTCTGGGGTCACTCATGGCAGACCTATTGGACTTCTGTATTTGAAACAGCAGTTGGGTACCCCAGGATGAGCACAGGGGGTGAGGATAGCTCTGCCCAAACAGCCAGGGAGGTGGAGGGGTAGGCAGGTCTGAGGGCAGCAGCCATTCTGTGGGCCACCTTGGACCCACAGGAGGAGTCTGGAGAGTGCCTCCCTGGCTGCCAATATCCTTGTGCAGCAGAAGAGCCACAGACAGTTGTCAGCGCGTGCAGTGTTGCATGAAGCTGGGAGCTCCATAAGACTGTGGGGGCAGAGCCTCTTTGAGCAGAGGCAGGGTCCTCTATTGAGGAAAACCAATACCCCCGTAGAGCAGAGTCAAATAGCTTTTTCTAGGTCTTGTGCTCCCGAGGATAGTTAAGCCTGGATTGTTCCATGATTCCATCCAGTAACTGTCCAGGCCCTGTGTCTTACCTCCAAAGTGAAGTGCTGACATTGAAAGGGAGGGCACTTCTGTCTAGGGAATACTGTGGTTTACGGAATGCCTATGTTTCAACTTTATCTATAGACACTAACGCAACCAAACCCCACAAAATAAAGTAAGTCATCTGAGGTTGATTTTATATGAAATGAAGCATCTAGATGCACCTTGATTCTTGTCCACATTGACTGAACCGGCTGAACTCGGTTAAATGCGAAATCCTGGGTCAACCATAGATACACTAGGATTCTTGAAGAACCGACTGACTTCTCCTGAGTTCTGCATGGACCATCTATCTGTAACATATGCTCCCAGGCAGCTGTTAACGTGAGCTGTCCTGATTCATGTGAAAGTCTGTGTGAAGACTTCGGTTCTCTAAGTGTCTGTGCCAGTGATGCTACAGACACAGACACAGACACACTCACACTCACACTCACTGAAGTCAACCAAAGTCCACAGCCACAAAAGGCACTTTACAACGGGGTGAATTAGAATATAAAACAAAGCTGAGATTCTCTGAGGCAATTTATGGCAATCACCAATCCCAAGGCTCCACATTTAAATTTGACTCATTTCCAATTTTGAAAGATGTCATTTGTGTAAATGCAGGACACATTTGCTTTAGGGTGAGCAGAAATGTCCCCAAGTCCTGGCAGTAGCGGATACATCTGAAAAATGGAATCAAATCAATTTTACTCCCAAGAGGGACAGGTAGAGGACTCCCATTTCCTGACAAATCAGTTGGAAACAATGAGGAGAGAGAAAAAAAAAAATGGAGCCCTCCCTTCTCTTTCTGGCCTTAGACATGAACTCTTGATAAGATCCTGGAAAACAAGCAGCATTTTTTAACAGCCGTTTGCCCTCTTCAGCTGAGAAAACAGCACAAGCCAAAACTAGGAACTGGGGCCACCTCTATTGTGAATGTGGCCAGGCTGACTTATTGTGGCCAAACAGCAAATCACGAAATGACTGAGATAAGGAATATAATAACATTTTCACATGAACCTTACATTCTTACCTCTTCTATAGGAAAGGATATCCCTGCAGGAAGGAGGAAGGTGGGGCCCTGCCCATGTCCTACAGTGGTGCTGGGACTGCATTGTCCAGGCCTTTTGTAGGGACACAGGAAGAGGGTACGGAAGTTTCTACAGGAAAACAGAGAAAAGTTCAAACATAAACAGCATCCAAAAAAATTTACCAACAGTGAACTAGATTTCCTCTTTGGGCCTTCCATGCTTCCATGCACCACTGGGCTGGCAGATTTTAATCTTGGGTTCTGTTCACCTTGGTAACCTCCAGCGTGTGTGATCGCGCTGTTTCCCTACTTAATAAGTTAAGAGGATGTGTTTTCTATGGCATTGGAGACAAAAACAATCTCTTTCCAGAGACTGTATCCTGGCCTGGCTAGAGTCCGTTCTGTCTTTTCCATTTGTCATTTCTGGGGAGGGCACAGCTTCCCTGAAGTCCCGGGTGGGACAGGGCGGCTCCCTTTTAGGAGGCTTTGAACAAAAGCTGAAAGTGGCCAAATCTCCGCTTCCCACAGCAAGGCAAAGTTTTGGGTTCGGCTCCCCCAGTTTGACCAGAGATGTGACTGGAGAAATTCACTCCTGAGGGGTATGAGAAAAGTTGTATCCCCACTCTAGTGAGGACTGGAATTCTCCTGTCCCCAGGCTTCTGCTCTCTTCTATCCCCCAGGGCTCAGAAGTCAGTAGGAGAATGTCTGCTGCCCACCCTGACGCCACACAACTCTGGTTTTAGGACTGAGTTGTGAAAACCACAGTTCTGACAGGAATTAGTTCTCTGACAGAGAAAACAGCACGAGCTGTTTTACTTCTCTGTCAGAGAAGTAATTCCACAGTTATATCTGAAAGAAAAAAGCCAAAGTGAAATAAGAGAGTGGCTTTGGAGGAATCCCCTCCCCCCCTTTTCCTGGTCCTTACATAGGAAACCAAAATGGCTCCCATGGCCTCAAGCTGCAGAGATGGGTGAATGATAGAGAAGAAGTTACCTGATCTCTGAGGAGAGACTGGACAGAGTCTTCTCAAGGACAACCTCTGAAACGCAAGGAGCTGCCTTCCACTTTTCCCACTGATTGAAATGCCTTTAGCTCTGGCTAGGAGCTGTCGAAACCACTGCTGAACTGGTTTCTCTGGAGGCCTCCAGGCCCTGAAAGGAGCATCCGTTACTTTTCAGACGGGGCCAGTCACACCCTGCGGGAGCGAATAGTTACAGTGAATAGACCAACTTCCTCAATGAGGCCATTATGGGAAATTAAAACACTCCTCACCCCTCGAAAAATAGTGCTTAAGCCCAAGAATCTTTCACAGTCCAGGAGAGGAGAGAGCTCTGAGTGGACTGCTCTAGCTTTTTAGGTGATATCTTTTTCTGAATTGCTTTTTCCAGAACAAATGGCTTCCATTATGTTCAGCCAGGGACCAATTCTTCACTTAAGTATGGAAAGCAAAATACCGCTTGTGCTCTGAATGTGTTCCTCACAATAGCGAGCTTTTTCGACAGTTGCCCCAGACGGGTGATTGAAGCATGTTATATGAAAATCCAGTTACAAGTGAGAGGGTGACCTTGACTTCTGAAATGAGCTGGAAACGCTGATTAAGATGTATTCAGGATGTTCTGCTGCATGTAAGGGATACCTGTCTTTTCAGAAAGCAGTGGGGAGAGAACTCATTCATGCAACACAAATTTATGGAACAACTGTTGCCTGCTTTTTGTTGGTTCGTTCACATATTCGTTCATTCATGTGTGTAGTCATTCACTTATATAATATGGTGCCAAGGATTGGGTTGTATTTTAAGGGCAATCAGCGGTCGTTTTCAGTACATTGCCTAGCAAGGCGTTGGTTCTTGAAGAACTCGCTGGACATTCTGTGGGAGGTCCTCCATCTCTGTGCCCGGTGTCAACCTTCCAGCTGCCGAGTGTATTTCAGTGTTTTATTAACCACCACAGGTGTGCATGTCAGCCACAGAACAGGCCTGAATGGGGTGATATACTAAACATAGTTCCTCGTCTCTAGCAACCGACAGCGCAAGGCCGGTTGCTCTAAATTGAGATCAGCTCCCAGCGAAACACATTGCAAGAATCTCGTAGTCTCAATTTGACCTGAGCCTAAAGGCCTCATAGGCTCCACGGAAGGAGTCTTAGTTCCCACTGAAGGGTAGCAGCAGAAGGGTGGAAAGGCCCTTCTGATCAAAGGCCAGTGTGCGATGGAGCTAGGACAAACGGGAATTGCGTTAAGGATGATGAACCCAGGGAGGGACTGGCCAGCTATCTGTCGGTGCTCTGTTTCCCACCTGGCCCAGTAGGGGTGTAACTGCCTGCGGAATCAGGCCCACCAACTCCAAGACCAACAGATGTCTGACCAGGGTGGGGGGTGGGGGGAGGTGGTGCTTTTGGGGGGGGGAGTCTCTAAAAAACCCCAGCTTGGCAGGACCACTCAGTTCCAAGTTTCCATTTCAATGCTGAAGACATTGTTCTCATTGGACATTGAGATTCTGTATTGTTCTATCCCCATATACACTCCTGGACCTTGACTGCCTTCTTCTTCCCCGCTCTACCTTCCCAGAAATTGAATTCTGATCCATGATATCTGCCAGCCAACTCCTGATTAGCAAACACCACACCTGGGTCTCCCCTGGACTCTAATGTTCTGTGCCTGCTTTCTTCTTTCTTCCTTCCTTCAGCATTTGTGCAATCGTTGAATAAATAATTATTGAGTGCCAGTCATAGCCCTGTATTCTGCAGGTGCTGGAGATATAGCAGTAACCAAGATAAGCATGATCCTGCCCTCAGGGGGCTGTTAGTCTGCCCAGATGACAGAAAGGTATCAAATTGTACTTGATTCACGTGCAAATCTCTTCTTACATAATCATTTTTAAATGTGCTATATAGAAGCTGGTGTTCTAGATTGGTGAGATGTCAGATTCCCCCCCTTCCATTTTCTTTATTGTCCAAATTATAATGTGTTTCTATGCTTCTGTAATTTACAATAATAAATAAAATAGAATTTTTATATATAGTTATAGATATGGTTATATATAACTATAAATCATAGGCCTTGAATAACAAGCCCATCTGAATGAGACTAAGCCTTCCTGAGGGTATGGGGGATTCAAGGCATGACCTTCAGCTGGAGGAATAGTACCTAAATTAATACCAATGACAGCATTTATGGAGACAGGGCTGGCATGTTTCAGGCACTGCTAAATGCTTTCCATGGATTCTCTCATTTACCATAACAAGAGATAGTGACTAATATTATCCCTATCTTAGAGATAAGAAAACCAAGGCTCAAAGAGGTTAAATAACAGGTTTTAGGAAGACAGACCTTTTAACGGTTGAATCTGCAGCTTATGTGGTTCGCGGTACCTAAGTGCAGAGGTGATAAACAAGATATTTAACAATTGGTATGGAGTGGACACTAACCGATCAGGACAGATGTCATGGAGCAGGGTCTGAGAGCCAGGGGTCACTGGGGGAGAGGCTGGGGTGGCTGGGCTAGCCCAGTCCTGGAGGGAGCGAGTGAGGAAAGCATCTGTTTGTGGATCGGTATGGTGGTATTTCATTCAGTATGTTGACATATGTTAACCACTCAGCCTACTGTACCTCTAAAGCCCTGCCCAGGTGAAATGGAAAGCTACTCACCAAAGCCCCCCACCCCCCCCCACAGCCTCCCACCGTGGATCAGCTGAGTGACTGCTGTGCTCATCAGAAAATTGGAGAGTTACTAAGGGTCAGACTGACTTTTACAGCCTATTTTAAACTCCTGATGTGCTTTGAAGTGTGCTGAGATAGTGAGTATAATTTTATACAGAGCTGTCTTAGGCTACCAAAAGCTTTCTTTCCTGTTTCTAGAGCATAATGCCCAAACTGGATATCTATGAGCTGAATTCCTCCTGCAGATGTGTTTTATTTAGCCTACACAATGACTTCTCCATTTAAAGAACAAAAGCTAACATTTCAGAAGCACTAACTATAGACTAGGAGTTTATATATTTTACATGTGTCCACTCACTTTATCTTCACATCAGACCTGCAAGTTGGTACTATATGCCTGTCCTCATATTACAGATGAGGAAACTAAGGCTCAGAGAGGTTGAGTAACTTGCTCCAAGTGGCACAGTTAATCAGTGGCAGAGGTGGAATTGGAACCCAAGCAGTCTGGCTCCACAATACAAGTTCTCGACCATCTCTGCCTTCTGGTGTGCTTGAGTTACTGGTTGACATTTAAAAATCAAGAGAAGAGGGGCACCTGGGTGGCTCAGTGGGTTAAAACCTCTGCCTTCCGCTCAGGTCATGATCCCAGGGTCCTAGGATCGAGCCCCACATCGGGCTCTCTGCTCAGTGGGGAGCCTGCTTCCTCCTCTGTCTCTCTGCCTGCCTCTCTGCCTACTTGTGATCTGTGTGTCAAATAAATAAATAAAAATCTTTAAAAAAGAAAATCAAGAGAAGATAAAAACCCAGATTTCCAGCTTGTCAGAAGGAAAGCTCAGAAGTTCTAATAACCTTGAGTTACTCCCCTGGGGTAAAAGTTGGCTTCCCTTGCATGAGGATGTGTCCTTTAACTTCCCTCATCTCCACCTCCCAACACTGGGGCTGCCTGTCATTCACCTTCTGTCATCGGGCTGGCAATGTTTGTGGACACCCTCTTCACTCAGTGTATGTGACCGGCCTGGCCCCCAAAGACATCTGTGCCCCCCTCAAGTGAAGCCAGGTTGCATTTTTGCTGATAATATGTACCCTAGGAAGTGCAGAAGTACAAGAGTCTCACTTCTCTTGTGAATTGTTACTAAGTACCAGAAAATTAAAGATGGACATTGAGAAGAGAAGCAAAGCAATAATGAACAAATTCAAAGGAGCTACTGGGAGAAAGCTTGCTGTAGCTGGGGAGAAACTCCTTCATCACCTCAAGCCCAGATCATGGAAGACCTGAAAAGGTTTACTTAAAACAAAACCAAACAATCTTATTAAGCTAAATTCCCAACAGCCACAGTTTTCTGTAAGAGTCTGATAACTGTACAAAAATATTACTGTAAACCAATCTGATTGTCTTTTAACAGCCACCTCCTGGAATTTTTACATTCAGATGCAAATCATCACATTCTAAGTGGTCCCCTTGGAGGATGGAGACTGTTTCCTGTGATGACCCTGAAAGACACATTTTGGGACGCCGTGTGGGGGCTCATCTTCAAAGCAGTTTATGAGCAGGTATATGGCAAATGTCAATCTCTTTGTTTTATAGTCATATCTTGCTTTTTATCCAAACGGTAACACCCACCTTTTTCGCCATTATTCCAATGATATTCCTGTTACAAATAAAATCCATCAAAGGATGAATATTTGTTCATACTGAAAATAAAATGACTAGCAACAATCTTAGAAGACCATTCCATAGGTGTGTTAGCAACAGTAACATCACTGAAATAAGAGTATCGTCTCCCCACGTCACTTCCTTGAATGGGCCACTACTTACTTGAATCTGTTTTGCTGGTTTGCTTAAGGAATCTGGTAAGAGAAAAATAAGTATCTAATCCTGTTTTTATTATATATGTACAAATAGAAAGCACATATACTGAATAATTATTTTTGGGTAGTACAGTTATAACTGACTTATTTTCTTCACTAATACTCCACACAATTCAATGCTTACCAACACTGTGTTAAATGCTAGAAACACAGGTAAAGATTGCTTTATAGTTTTTCTTTTTTTATTACAAAGAAAATGTATCAACTTCGGTAATTTCCATTCTGAAAATGACCTATCTATATAGGCTGGATGAAGACAAGGAGAAGGGGAAAGTTCTGTCTCCATAAACCAGTTTAACAAGGCAACTAGTTCTCTAGGAAACCACCTAGTTTGGGTTTGGAGATGCAGGCAAGCGAAATGCCATGTGAAGGCAGTTGGCTGAATTGGGAAACAGTAAGAACTTGGGGGTAGAAAAATGAGAGGTTCCAGATCCACATGGGTCATTGTTTGTGTGACTTCGAACAGTACGTTTAATCACTCTGACCTTAGGTTTCTTCTCCTAAAATAAAAGAATTGGACTAAAAGATCTCGATGGTCCCTGACAATCTTGATATTTTATCATTACTATAAAGTTATAGCAATTGGCTTCAATCATGCAACCAAATCTATGTTACTTGCACGCATATGTATTAGTCACAAAGAGAACAGCACTGAGCAAGAGATTGTAGAGATAGACCTTTACCAAAGACTCCTCATACACATTACTATAAGAAGATCTTCTTTGGGACACTGTGGAGGGCTCAGTGGGCGAAGCGTCTGCCTTCCACCCAGGTCAGGATCCCGGGGTCCTGGGATCCGGTCTCATGTCAGGCTCTCTGCTCATCGGGGAGCCTGCTTCTCCCTCTGCCTGCCACTCCTGCCTGCTTGTGCTCTCTCTCTCTCTCTGACAAATAAATAAAATCTTAAAAAAAAAAAAGTTCTTTTTTATTAAAAAAAATTTTTTTAAGATTATTTATTTATTTGACAGAGAGACAGTGAGAGCAGGAACACAAGCAGGGGGAGTGGGAGAGGGAAAGCCAGCCTCCTGCCAAGCAGGGAGCCCTGTGCAGGGCCTGATCCCAGGACCCTGGGACAACAACCTGAAGGCAGGCGCTTAACAACTGAGCCACCCAGGCACCCCCAAAAATTTATTTTTTAATGACATTAAGTTGAGGTGCTTTCTGTTTCCTGAAAATCATGTGGTCCTTGGCCATGAATGGATGGGTTCGGTGGGTGTGGTCGGAAGTTAGGAGAAAGAGGCCACTGCTCAGCTGTGGGAGTCAGACTCGGTTTTTAAATCTGCAAAAAAGTAATCGTAACAGGCAAACTTTGTGGGAGAAAGGAAAAGTGTAAGGGGCGTGGCAGCCAGGGGAAGGTGGTCTGTTTCCAAAGCTTGCTTTTCCATAGGGAGAGGCAACCCTGGATCACCGGCTTCATGTGGCACAAACTGGGCATAATCAACAGAGATTGTGTCAGGAGTCACGGCGGGGCGGGGGGGGGGCGAGACTGGAAGGAAAGAGAAAACCCTGCTCTATTAGCAGGAGAGTGGAGGAAGAGAAAGACTCGGGTCCCTACCTCCTAAGCTAACGTCAGCGCAGGGGGGTGCAGCTGCAGAACCGTCCTCGTGGCTGAGGGGGCGGCAGATCACAGGAGAGTGGGCTCTGCCTTCCGCCTGGGTATTAGAGGAAATTCTCTCTCTGGGCACCCCATAAACCACGGGGCAGCCACAGTGGAGTCAAAATGGTGGTGGGTGTGTTTCCACGGAGTGGGGCCTGAGACGGCTCCCCACTTCCTCTTGGCCTGTGGGTGATGTGTAGGGGAGATGGAAGTTCCTCAATACATCCTCCCAAGGCAGCTGAGAATGCCAGCTGGAGAATGCCAGGGAGCCCGAGAGGTGGTCTTGCCATCAAGGGCTGGAGGCTGGAGCTGACCCCCACGTTGCAGACAGGCAGGCAGTGGTGGCCCCGTGTGTCCTGATAGTACCCAAGGCCAGCAACCTTCAGCCTTGAATTAATTGACTGTTTGGGGGAAACAGATTGTTTTAACCTGGAAGAGGCTGTTACTTTTCACTGGCACATTGACGGTCCCCTCCCCCCACCCCCACCCCCTATCATCGCCAGGAGTGGGAGCAAATGAGACCTCTTACAGAAATAAAAGAATTTAGCAAATCATAAAAAAAAAAAAAAACCAAAAAAACAAAAAAAACCCTGAGCCATGGTGTATATGTTTCTGCCCTGGGAGAATATGTCATTATCATTATGGTGAATCCTATGAAGAAAAAGTCTCTAATGCTTTGAATGCATCTCATCAGGGTATCTACCCCAGACTTGCGGGCGACCCTTAGGGACGCCTGGGACGTGGCAGCAGGGGAAGAAGTAGGCAGGGCCCACGGCCCCTGGGTACCTTGCTCCTCTCAACAGCTTGGCGAATTCACTTCAACTCAGTTTAGGGTATGTGAAACCCATCTCTGTTTGGTGGGGGAAAGAACAATAGTAACCCTTGTGACTCATCAGGGCAATAGCAAAGTGCTTACAGAGTCTGAGAATAAATCAAGGTAGGCACAAGCAGGCCTAGATCAATGGCGTGGGGGTCTGCGGGTAAGGCAGCAGGTAGGGGCCGAGACCACGGTTGCCACCCACACCTGCTGGATCCTGTGGTCGTCTCAGCTTTCAGGCATTCCGTGCCCTGCCAGTCTCTCCACACCTCTGAAGGGCTGGCGCCCAAGCAGAGCTTTCCTTCTTGCGGGGCTGAGCCAGAAGGCAAGGGGCCGAGGAGACAGTGAGAAACAAGAGGATGTGGGCCGTTGGCCAACTCTGGGTATTTCTCACCCACAGCACATGGGTTTCTCCTGGGCATGCCGGGCCCTTGCTGAGCCCCCTCCTGGCTGCTTGGGGGTTCCAATGGTAGTGAGAACTGACAGAATGGAGCCAGGAGCCTCTGGAGCCTTTCTTTTCCTTTCTGGAAGCCTGCACCTGCTCTCCGCCCCCAGTGAACTTGCCCGGACCTTTGCAGCAATCCTGGAACTGGTCTTTTGGTTGGTCCTCCACCCTCCGTGCGTTCTTTCTGGAGAGCTGTTGTTGCAGTGTAAATCAGATTTGGTCTCTCCTGTGTGTAATAACTCCTTATTTTGCTTTTAATAAAATCAAAAGCCCCTCCCTGCCTGTGGGATTCCATGTGACTGGCCCCTGTGCTCCCCGCCACTGCTATCTTGCTGCACGTGTTCATTCCGCCCAATGCTCTCTGGGTTCCCTTCCATTTCTCAGACATGCCCCTTGTTGTCCCTGCATCGGGTTTGTTACCCTTCCTGTTCCCCTCCTAGGATTCCTTCTGGAACTTTGTGCCTGTTCCTTCTGTGGGGCCTGCTAAAATGGCACCCCTCCTTCCGACCGTCTGTCTCATCCCCTGTTTTATTCCTTTGGTAGCACCTATCAGTCTGCCATTTCCCTGTTTATGTATTTGTGCGTTTATCGTCCATGTCCTTCATTCAGATTTAAATTTCTTGAGGGCAGGGTTTTGCCTTGAATCCTGCCTGGCACAGAGAAGGACCTTTGTTAGTACTCATTAAAACAGTAATGAATGATCCTTTGATCAAGGATGGACACAGGTAGTGAAATGACTCTGGACCACAAACATTTTCATTAACTGTTTGGTCATGGAGGGTATTCGTGGATAAAAGACAACTAAAATGTGTGTGTGGAGGGAGGCTGTCTGCAAAGAGATGGTTTGCCTACAGTCCTGTGACTGAGATGGGCCCACGCAGCTAACTCCAGCAGAAATGCTAAAAGACTCACTGCGGTCTCTTTCAAAAGCACAGCTTTCAACCGCGGAATGGAAAAAGTTTCCCAGATCCAAACTGAATTCGGTAGCTCAGTGAATGATATCTGGGGATGTTTCTGTTGTGCAAACCCCAGGACAGCTATTGATGAACAAGACCTGGTCCCTGCCTTTAGGGAGCAGACCGTGTAGCCCAGGCCGACCCAGACAAAGCTGATTGTTCTAAAGACCGTAGGTGGGGGAGGAGGAGGGCGGGGCGGGAAAAGAGAATTACCAAGGTCAGAAGGACGAAGTGACCGGCTCCACCTGAAGGTGGGGCGGAAAAAGAAAGGCTTTCCGGAGGAGCCGGCTGTTCCTGTGCTCCGAAGGCCGGCTGGAAATGCAAGGGTTGATGGAGGCAGAAAGAAAAACATCAACAAGGGGGTGTGAATGGTCGCGGCCAGATTCTGGATGTGTGGATCACAACATCCTGCGGGGAGCTGGGAATGTGATGTGACTGGAGATCAGGTTTGGGAACCCCCGGCAGAGGCTGAAGCCACAGAGCACAGGAGCGCTCCCCCGGAAGTATATGGAACCAGAAGGGAAGAAGGCAAGATCCAAAGCCTGGTGGAATGGGGGGATGGCTGAAGCAGGACTGGGGAGTTCACCAATGGACAGAGAGGAGAGAAAGAGCTAAGAGGACAAACCCGCAGAAAATGCCAGGGTTTAAAGGGCTTGTGTTAGAAAAGGAACCAGCGACAGAGTGGTCAGAGAAATAAGAACTAGAATCTGGAGAGTTTCGACTTCCAGAAACCAAGGGAGCAAGACGCACCTTTCAGAGGGCTCAGCCTTGGGACCCTGAGATCAGGACCTGAGCCAAAAACAAAGAGTCAGACGCTTAACCGAGGGACCACCCAGGCACAAACACCCCCCCACCCCCCACCGCCTCCCCTCTCCTCCCTTCTCCCCCCTAACTAGCCCCCCCACCTCCCTCTTTACCACACCCGCCCTGCAGGCAGCTGCTTAATTCAGTGCCTATCCATCTCCCCGGACAAGGAGGTCTCTGAGGGCAAGGGGTGTTTTTGACTTGTTTACTGCAATTATGTTCTACACCTAGACCTGGTCTCCTCACCCAACAGAATGAACAGGTGAATAAATGACTGAATACGTACTTTCAAATTATGCAGAGTTGAAAAGGTGAAAGGCTGTAAATAAGACCTTGGATTTGGCAATTGGACACAAAGGTGACATTTAAGAGAGCAGTTTTATGAACGGGGTAGCAGTGATACCTATGTCATGTGACGGTTATGTTGCAAATGGCAGGATTTTGTTTTTTCCTCATGGCTGCATAGTATTCCATTGTATATATATATATACCACGTCTTCTTTATCCTCATCTGTTGATGGACCTCTAGGCTCTGTCCATGGTTTGGCTGTTGTGACATTGCTGCTATAAACATTCAGGTGCACGTGCCCCTTCAGATCACTACATTTGTATCTTTGGGGTAAATACACATAGTTTGATTACTGGGTCATAGGGTAGCTCTGTTTTCAACTTTTTGAGGAACCTCCATGCTGTTTTCCAGAGTGGCTGCACCAGCTTGCATTCCCACCAACAGTGTAGGAGGGTTCCCCTTTCTCCCCACCCTCGCCAACACCTGTTGTTTCCTAACTTGTTACTTTTAGCCATTCTGACTGGTGTGAGGTGGTATCTCACTGTGGTTTTGACTTGCATTTCCCTGATGCCGAGTGATACCGAGCACTTTTTCATGTGTCTGTTGGCCATTTGGATGTCTTCTTTGAAGAAATGTCTGTTCAAGTCTTCTACCCATTTCTTGATTGGATTATTTGTTCTTTGGGTGTTGAATTTAATAAGTTCTTTATAGATTTTGGATACTAGCCCTTTATCTGATATGTCATTTGCAAATATCTTCTCCCATTCTGTCAGTTGTCTTGGTTTTGTTGACTGTTTCCTATGTTGTGCAAAAGCTTTTGATCTTGATGCAGTACCAATAGTTCATTTTTGCCCTTGCTTCCCTTGCCTTTGGCTGTGTTTCTAGGAAGAAGTTGCTGCAGCTGAGGGAGAAGAGGTTGCTGCCTGTGTTCTCATCAAGGATTTTGATGCATTCCTATTTCACATTTAGGTCTTTCAGCCATTTTGAGTCTATTTTTGTGCATGGTGTTAGGAAATGGTCCAGTTTCATTCTTCTGCATGGGGCTGTCCAACTTTCCCAGCAGCATTTGTTGAAGAGACTGTCTTTTTTCCACTGGACATTTTTTCCTGCTCTGTCGATTAGTTGACCATTGAGTCCATTTCTGTGCCATTGATCTGTGTCTGTTTTTGTGCCAGTCCCACACTGTCTTGTTGACGACAACTTTGTACTAGAGCTTGAAGCCTGAAACTGTGATGCTACCAGCTTTGCTTTTCTTTCTCAACAGTCCTCTGGCAATTAGGAGTCTTTTCTGGTTCCGTATAAATTTTAGGATTATTTGATCCATTTCTTTGAAAAAAATTGATGGTATTTTAGTAGGGATTGTGTTAATGTGTAGATTGCTCTAGGTAGCATAGACATTTTCACAATATTTGTTCTTCCAGTGGAAGAGGTTCTTGGAGGCGTGGAACACTGGACAGAGACGCAGGTCCCCATCCCGCACGTGACACTAACTCTCTGAACTTGACCAAGTCACTGCACCTGTGTGTGTGTGATGAGAGCCCCATGTGAGCCTCGAGGCTTCTGCGGTACATTGTTGGCAGACAGGGCCACAGTTTCTTTCCGTTTCTTCCATCCCTACGTTTGTTCCCCTTGGAATGTAAGTTCGCTCCTCCCATCAGGAGGTAGCGTCCATCTCCTCTCCTCCCCTTGATGCTGGGCTCACGCTGTGACTTGCTCTGAATAACAGAAGGGAGCACAAGGGACACTGTGGTTGCGTGGTTGGGGTGCAGCATTGAGAGCCCAGCGGCACAACCAGCGGGCGTGGAGTTAGGCTGTCCAACCCCAGTTAAGTTGCCGGATGAACACAGTCCCGAGAGCGATCATCCCAGGCGAGAGCACAGGGGAACTGCTCGGCGGAGTCCTGCCCAAACCACCGACCCACACAACTGTGGAGCAAGTAAAAGGGCTGTTGCTTTCATCAACTAAGTGGTGCTTTGTTACACAAGACCAGATAGCTGATACGGCTCCTTTTAGAGCTGACATTCTAGAAACTAACTTGATGGCTCTGAAAAAGCAGTTGGGCTGTATGACCTTTTAGCTGTATGTTAGGGTGTGCTGGTCAGAACTCAAAGAAAGGTTAAGTGACTCTTTTGTTTCCTCCCCTGCTCCCCACACCCTTGACCCTGAGGGCCTTCTCCGTGTGGCACCATTGCATATATACCTAGGGGAGCTTAAACTCTTTGCCACCTTCCCACCCTGTTGGGACTTGGCTTGGAAGACACTGAGCAAGACAGGAAGTGGCTTGGTGACTCAGTGGTCCTTCCTTCTGAGTCACCGAGTCGTCAGTTCCCCCTCTCTGTGGTTCCATTCATTCACTCAGTACCTTGTGAGTGGCTGCCTTGTGCCAGGCCCTGTCTGGGAAGGAGGCCCCGAGGGAAGGGCTGGCGGCCGAGTGGACCGGAGTGGGTGCGCATCAGGAGGCGGCCGAGTGGACCGGAGTGGGTGCGCATCAGGAGGCACCTGCCCGTCACTCCCTCCTCAGCGGCTTCTCTGTGGCATCTCATGCACGTACTTGTCTGGGCTTCCACACCAGTGGCCCTGTCCTAAAGGCACAAGGTCGGGGAATTTTTAAGTCCAGTTAGTTCTGAACCTTTCTTTATTATACATATGAAGAAACTAAGGCATAAGGAGTTAAGGATTGGGGTAGCTTGTGGTAAAATTAGGTAGTATTCCAACCTCTTAGCTTAAAATCCAACAGTCTCTTTATTGCATGGAAAGGCCCCCTTCAGGACCCTCTCCTTCCTACCGATTCCTGAGTTTCCCAGCTTTGTGTTTCAGGCATAAAACTAGTTTCCTCCTTCTGCTCAAGATTCAGACATTATCTGAGGGATGTTTTCTCAGATAAATTGTAGCCATCAATGATAGTGGTATTAATGACAACAACATCATAAATTCAAAAAAGTGCTTATTGAGTACCTATTATGTGCCAGGCATTGCCTCTGTTTTGGGGATACAGTGAATAAAACAAGGACTCTGCCTCTGGGGAATTTATATTCTTGAGGGAGACTGGGCAGATAAATACTTCAGGAAGCAAATAAGGGAGTTTAGGGCTGGTGTTACAGAAACAAAATGAGAAATGTGATAGAGGTGACTGGACTTAGGGGTGTAGGGCCACAAAAGGGCTCCTTGACCTGATGGCCTTTGATCTGAAATCTGATTGATGAGGAACCAATAATTCTTCAAAAAATGAAAAGAACAAAGGCCCTGAGGTAAACCTGACTTATCTGAGAGCAAAGAGGAGGCATATGGTCTCTTGGAGGGAGTGATGAGGGGCAGAGGGAGGCAAAGGCCAGATCCGGTGGGGCCTGTAGGCCACCACATGCAGAACTGGGGACCCACATGCCTGGGCGGGCACATGGAGTGTTCTAAGTGATATGATACAGTTTATATTTTTAAGATCAATCAAAAAATCAGTCTGGCTGCCTGGATGCAGAATGGATATTGAGAGTCAAGAGTGAGATTGGGAGAGGTGGTTCATTGAATGCTCAGTATGTGTGGGGCACTTAGTATATTTTAGCTCTAATCCTCCCAATGCTTCAAAGTTGGTCTTATTATGCCCATTCTACAGAAGAAGAAACAGAGACTAAAACGAATAAAGGAACTTGCCCAGGACGTGGAACCAAATTTGAACCTGGGACCATTTGACTCCATGGTGGGTGCCCTCCCCATGTAGCATGTGGCCTCATGAAGCTGGTCAGCATACCTCTGTGCTAATAAATTTCTCTGATTATTGTTATATTTTGTAAGTGTGAAATTTTAGAGCTGGGAGCTCTAGATGGGAAGTCCCTTGGAGGCAGGAATCCTGTTTCTCTCATTTTGCCATTTAGTGGAGGCACAGCCCCTGACATATAAGAGACACTGATCCTATCTGATGAATGAATGAATGAGTTCTAGCCATGAGAAGTTTGTTGAACCACCTTCCACCTCAGGCCCACTATTTTCAAGACAGGAGGCTAAGTGTCTTCGCCAAAATCACAAGGCAGGTCTGGAAGAAAAGCGTAGGCTGTTGAATCCTTGAATCCTCGGCTCTCTTCACCAAACTATGCTGCCTCCAATTTATCTGTTTAGGACAAATTTCTTGGCTAAATCCACCATTTTAGCTTGGTAAATCTTCAAGGTCAGGCATGGTGTTTGTTTTGCACCATGTCACATTGGGAGCATGTGGTGCCTACAGGGAGGTTGGAGCTGGGGCTTGGAAGTGAGATTTCTCTTGGGAAATTAAACTAAATAAATGAACTCTACATGGGAAGAAAATGGACATCTTCAAGGTCTAGAACAGCTGCTTGACTAGAGTTTAATGTCTGAAGAAAGAATGTTCAGTCCAAACACAGTGTGGTCAAGAATGGAGCAAAAAGAGAAAGGCTATCTTTGGCCTGACTATCCACCGGAATGTGGAGCTGGAAGAATGTATTTGGGAAATGGGTGTTTTCTGGTTACCAGAGAGCACCGTCTATGATAAGATATTCACTTCATGTTGCCTTTATTGTGGATCACCAAGCAACAAATTCCCAAATGTTAATTTGGCTTTCTGGTTACCGAGGGGGTCCCCTGGGAGGAGAGACAAGCATTTCAGTCGCTCTGAGAAAGGAATGTTGTCTATTATAAGTGAATTCACTTGCAGATATACCAAGAAAATTGTGTCACCAAAAATCTGGTTTCTCTATGGGTAGAGCCTCTCAATGTTGAGAAAGGCATAGACCATGAATATTTTTTGAGGTTCTGGGTATATTACAAATTGAACAAATGCTAAAAGATATAAAACTTGTGGTATATTTTAATTGTTTCCCTTCAACCAGTTGTTGGCTTTTTGAAAAAATTAACTTATTTATTTGACAGACAGAGATCACAAGTAGGCAGAGAGGCAGGCAGAGAGAGAAGAGGAAGCAGGCTCCCTGCTGAGCAGAGAGCCTGATGCAGGGCTCAGTCCCAGAACCCTGAGACCATGACCTGAGCCGAAGGCAGAGGCTTAACCCACTGAGCCACCCAGGTGCCCCAGTTGTTGGCTTTTTACAAAGAAAACACAGTGCAGTAATATTGTGCTAGCAAGATATAAATTAGGGATCCACAAAAATATTAGTACACTTTAAGCAGTGTAGTTGGAGAATAGGATGGAAATTTAAGGATGTGTGATGAATGCCTTCTATCAATTTTGTCGGGCTGTCTCTTAACTGCGTGAGTAAGACAATTTGGTGATAATATCAGAGGCCCAAGACCAAAGGGCCATGCTCAGAAGTATAGGCCTACTTTCTCCACCTACCAGCTCAGCTCAGGCTCAGACTATCACCAGGGAGATGCCCTCCAGGACCACTAGCTAAATCAGCCTTTAACCTGGTGACCCACTGGCCATGTCATGCGCCACCCCCTTAAAATATCACCTGTCCCCCCATGACGAGGATAGTACTGTGCAACGTATACAAGTAGGTGCTCCTCAAGCAACTTGCTGACTGACCAGCTCATAAGCCAGTGATAAACCAAGCTAGGGTGTTCAAAAACACCCTTTAAGTATTGCATTTGGGAAAGATACCTCCATGACAGGAGTGGGAAGGTGCTTGGGGAGACAGAAGACAATGTGAAAGCACAAGGAGACATTAGAAGAATTTGGCCAGAGATTCACACTCACCCAGCCACGTAGTTTCCCTTGGCGTGATCGCCAGTTCTCCTAGTTGCCCTCTCTGGCCTGCCTTCTGGCCGTCTGGCCTGCGAGCCTGCCTTCTCATGCTCTGTCCCACCAGCACTTCTCAATTTTCAGCTTTCCAATCTGTGTGTCTCATACCACTCATGCATCATAAAATCAAATTGGTGGGTGACAACCAACATTTGCTAAACAAAGAGGATAGAAAATAACAGAAGATATCATACAGGAAATGCTTTTTAAAAAGTTAAAAAAATTGTTTTCTGAAACCTGTTTCAAGTCTGTGTATGTGTGCATTGGGTTCAGATGTCAACTTAATTTCCTACTATAGGTTGGAGAGAACATTTTCGATCCGTGGCTCTAAATGGCATGTGAAAATGCAACCGCCTTTCCCTGACCGGATCCTGTGCATGGGCTTCCGAAGCAGAATTGCTTTGAATTACTGAGACGGGAGGTGAGCGAAGGCTAAGAACCATGCGGGGCCTTCACTGCATGTCAGGGTCTTAACCACTTTCTGTTCCAGTGCGCTCAGTTCACTGTTTACCAGGGGAAGGGGCTGAATCTAAGGAAGGTGGGAAGACAAGTTAGTGAGAGAACCTGCACTTCCAGTGGTTTCTCTGCCTCTCCTTCCTGGGCTCCTTTTCTTTAGGTACTGTGGTCCTGTGTTGTAATACAGTGAAGATTAGTGGAAAGGATTCAGATTTTTGCCAGAAAGTCTGGATTTTAATTGCAGTCCATCGTTTACTCTGTGACCTTGAACTAGATCATTGACTATCTCTCCTCCTCAGGTGGTATCAACTATAACACAGGATTCATGCTATTAGGGGCCAGTTGAGTTCATCGATTCAGTGGTACTTTCTGGACTGAGGCATTGTATACATTTTAAAATAATAATTTTTCCTCCTGGAGTATCCATAGCATTTAGTCAATAACATGTATTGCTGTGGGGCCGGCTGAAGGGGGATGGATGTAATACTATCAAGTCTCACCCCTTGTGAAGAGTATTTACTGACATTTTCCAGGGAGAAGGTGCAGTTCCCCTTCATTTCACTCTAGCATCGGTCCTCAGAACCCTCACAGGGCCCTATAGAGATTGGTTAATTTAAAGTCAGTTCAATAGCATGACATCACCCAGCTTCCTTTACCTTCAAACCACGGTGCCTGCTTCTAGACAGCAGCCTGCAGAATGGCGTTTTTCTTCTCCTCCATCTCTGGGTTACATTCATAGCTTTGTCAGCTTTTGGGGACACATGAGGCCCCGTGACCGAAGGTGCCTCATTTATGACCTGGTTTAACTTCCGCCTGCTCCGGTGGGAATCACCCCTGCAAACACAATATTCTCCAGTTACCGCTCAGACTTCCAAGAGTGGTGTCGTGTCTGAGCTGGCTGGGTGAACCCCCAGGCCCATAAATAAAACTTCTGTTCCCTGTCCCATTTCAGAACCAACTTAGAGAGACCCTGGAGCCAGGTGGATGGAGATCCAAATGACAGCCTTACCACTGACAAAAGCTAACCTGGAAGATGGACCTTCCATGAACAGGCACAGCTGGCTAGATGTTGTTCATTCCTGGATTAAACTTACCTCCCTGGACCAAGCTGGAAAAGCCTGGACCAAGCTGCAGGCCTTCCCCAGCGTGAAGAACAGAGACTGTATGTTCTTGGGACAAGCGGGATCCAAAGAGGAGGAAGGAAGGAGCCCGGCCGAGTGTTCCCGTGTTTCTCCTACACTTGCCAATCAGACACCGTCCCTCTGTCTTTCCTACTGGAGGTCCTTCCACACAGAAACACGAGGGAATCAGGGTGTCCCCTGAGTCTTAGGAGCATGTTTTCTCATGTTCTTTATTCTCTGGCTTCCTTGTTCAGGGGCTTCCTCACGACGGCACGGAGTACCAGGTTCAATGCCAATGTGGGGAGAAGCCTTCTCCCCATCCCTCTGCTGGACCCCAATGGGAAGAAGTGCTTGGTGTCAGAATATCCTGAAGTTTCACGTGAAATGATTTAATTTATTCTGATTTGGCATTCAAAGTCTCGCTGGGCTCCAGCCTTACTAGACCAAGCCTATCCACCCATGCACACGGGTCCTTGAGAAGGGATTGGATCCTTGTGCTTGGCCCAGAAACTTCTACATGCTCTGAAGACTCCTACTCTATTATTGTCTCTGGCAAGTCTACTTGTGGCCCCCAGCCTTCCTTGACTGCTCTCAAATTACTATTCTCTTTTCAGTTTCAGGAATTTTTTAAAAAAGGTGATAATGAACCTCTTAGCTTTTTCTACCATTAAAGAGTTAGTTTTGAAACCCCCTGAATAGCCGCTTACCTATCTTGGCCATTCCTGCCCAGCATGATGTCCTACTCCCCTACCCCCACCGGGGTTTTGGGGAGGGGCTCCTGGGCCGCCTCTGACTGATGCTGCCTAAGAAGGCCTGCAGCTTCCTACCAAGTCTTGTGCAACACCTCAGATCAAAACAGGAGATAAAATACCCTGTTTTCTCCATCAACACATTTAAAATCCAAAGCAGTTGTTTACCCAGGAACTCTGGGCATCACTGAAAAAGAAAAGGCCCAAGATCATTTGCATCTTTCCGGACATCACATCTCTGTTACGCAGGAAGTGATGTCGACCAGCAGCTGGTCAGGATAGTGTCTTGCTGTATTCATTCTGGAAATTATGGCAGTGACTCAGTTCATGGAGTTGTGACATCCTAATGCCATGTTTTATTCTCCCCTCCCCTCTACTGGTACAATGGACATTTGGGGTGAGTATGGAGGTTACAGGGTTAATGCATTTCGATTAGTTTTTTTTCCTAAGGATTTTATTTACTTATTTGACAGATAGAGATCACAAGTGGGCAGAGAGGCAGGGGGAGAGAGAGGGAGAGGAGGAAGCAGGCTCCTTGCTGAGCAGGGAGCCTGATTCGGGGCTCGATCCCAGGACCCTGGAATCATGACCCGAGCCGAAGGCAGAGGCTTGAACCCACTGAGCCATCCAGGCACCCCTCAATCAGTTTTAAAATTTAAAAAATCTGAAGCTTGGAATCTGTTCTAATGCCCTCCCAAAGTCACCGATTGTTTTCCCTCCTGGTGATGGTTCACATCTCAGTGAGTGCTGTCCAACGTCACAAAATTTTATGGTATATCATTCCTTTTATTATCAGTAAATTGAGTGATCCAACCAAAAAATTATTATTGATGAACTGATTGATTCAACGATAACAACAATTTAGCATGTTTTGTCAGCATTGGTGATCTAGGGGTGGAATGTGGGGAAACAGTCATATAAATAATGCTAAGCCATAAAGGTCAAACACTGTGCTCTGGGGGTTTAGGAGAAATGGCCCGTGTACATAATCCGGTGGGTTTTGGAAGACTTCTCAGAGGAGACAGGGTTTGAGCTGACTGCAAAGGATGAGTAAGACATTTACAGGGGTTTCATGGGGAGAGAGGTGGCCTGGGTGGAGAAACATGGATCCTAGGCTCAACCTCAGAGTCTCAGGGGAGCAGGGAGCCTGATGTGGGGCTCGATCCCAGGACCTTGGGATCATGACCCAAGCCAAAGGCAGACACTTAACCAACTGGGCCACCCCACCCATGTTTTCGACAGTTTAAAAATGTAAATTCTTATGATTCATGATAGCCAAGAGGCGGAAGCGATCCTATTGTCCATCAACAGATAATATTTTTTTAAAAAGTGGTATCTACATGCAGTGGAATATTATTCAGCCTTGAAAAGGAAGGAAATCCTGTCATGTGAAACAAATGGTTGAACCTTGAGGACCTTATGCTGAGGGAAATAACCCAGTCACAAAAATAAATACCATATGACTCCATTTACTTAAGTATCAAAAGTAGTCAAATGCACAGAAATAGAATGTAGAATGATGATTGCCAGGGTCTAGGACAAGAGTGAGTAGGAGGCTGTGTTTAATGGATCTACAGTTTCAGTTTTGCAAGATGAAAAAGTTTTAGAGACTGGTTACCTAACAATGAGAACACACTGAACGCTATCACAGTGTGTCCTTGGAAATGATTAAGATGGCACAGGAAGACCAAGGAGGAGGCTATTGTCATGATCCATGAGAGAGACAAGGGTGACTTGGATTTCTGTGATAACAGTGGAACTGTTAAGAAGTGATGAAAATTTTTAAATATATGTTGAAGGTAGAGCTAGCAGAATTTGTGGACGGGTCACACAGACATTCTGAAGGAAAGAAAGAGAAGAATCAAGGAGAGTTAAAAGGGTTTTGGCTGGGGCACATGGGTAAATAGGATTGCGACTTACTAAGATGAGAAAGTCTATAAGAAGAGCAGATTTGGGGGAGGTTTGAGATGATTTTAGGACATGTTACTTTAAAAATGCTCATCCGAAATGCAATTAGTGACATAAAATAGGCAGTGGATTTATAGGGATGAAGTGAATGAGAGGGTCCAACCGTAAGTTATACATTTGGGAGACAGCAACAAGAAGATTGTGCTTAAAGTCAAAAGACTGGATAAACTTGGGGCGCCTGGGTGGCTCAGTGGGTTAAGCCGCTGCCTTCGGCTCAGGTCATGATCTCAGGGTCCTGGGATCGAGTCCCATATCGGGCTCTCTGCTCGGCAGGGAGCCTGCTTCCTCCTCTCTCACTCTCTGCCTGCCTCTCTGCCTACTTGTGATTTCTCTCTGTCAAATAAATAAATAAATAATCTTAAAAAAAAAAAAAAAAAAAAAGACTGGATAAACTTACCAAAGAGCATATAGACCAAGAAAAGGCAACTTATTGCTGCTTCCGAAAGTACTCCCCCAAGGGGGAGTCAGGGAAATGGGGAAGGGGAACACAAAAACACCAGGAAGCAGTGGTCAGAGAGAGAGAGAATGGAAAACAGGTATGTGTGCTGTTCTAATGGCAAGTGGATAAAGTATTTCCAGGCTGCTGTCGGCTTAAGGAAGATGAGGACTGAGAACCAGCTATTGGCTTAACAACACAGGTCACTGAGATGTGGATAGGGTAGTGGGTTCAGGAGAGAATTAGAAGGGAGCACGTACGGCGGCATGCTTAAACCTCCCTTTCAGAGAGGAGAAATCAAAATAGAGAAGTATCCTGAGGGGGAATGAGGTCAAGGTATTTTGTTTTGTTTTTTTTTCACATTGGAAAAAAAAAAAAAATGTTGGCCTGCTGATGGGAACAATCCAGTACAGGGTAGAAACCGACAATGTGGAAGTGGGGAAAGAGTACCGGGGCGATGACTTTGAGTAGATGGAGGCCATACAGTGTGGTAGACAAGTGAAGGGGTCCGCCCTAGGTAGAAGCATGGGAAGTTAATCCAAGGTAAGGGAGCATATCTGGCTACAAATGCAGGTAGGCAGGTAGTGGGGTCACTTGGGGCTTTTCTTCTGATTGTTTTTTTTTTTTTTTTCAGTGAAATGAGATGCAAGGTCTTCAGCAGGAGTAGGATGGGATTAGAAGTATTGGAGGTTGAAGGAGCAGAGAAAGCATTAAACACTTGTGAGAGTGGAAGAGTGACTGAATAAAAACTTGTAGCGTTGAATAGTTACTGGGAAGGTTATACTAATGTATAAACTTTCATCATCCTTTCCTCCTAGCTCCTCCTTACCATGCATTACAGTTCCCATCCTGCTGATGTTACCCTTGGCCCAATGACTTTCTTTGACCAATGAAACAGATAAGTGGAAGTGGCAGGTACCACCTCAGAAGGGAAAAAAGGAAAGATTAAGATGGTAAATGTTGGGGCGCCTGGGTGGCTCAGTGGGCTAAGCCTCTGCTTTCGGCTCAGGTCATGATCCCAGGGTCCTGGAATTGAGCCCCGCATCGGGCTCTCTGCTCTGCAGGGAACCTGCTTCCTCCTCTCTCTCTGCCTGCCTCTCTGCCTACTTGTGATCTCTGTCAGATAAATAAAGAAAAAAATATTAAAAAAAAAAAAAGATGGTAAATGTTATGTTGTTGTTGTTGTTGTTTTAACCACAATTAAAAACTTTTAAAAGAAGTCAATTCTTCTTCACTGGAAAGTCATACAGAAATAGGCAGCAGACCCCCGTGGACTATAATTTGCCAACTCCTTGCCAGTGGGTGGCCAGTCTCAGTGCAAAAAAGATGGTCCAGGGCACGGATTGCATGGAGCACTGGGTGTGGTGAAAAAATAATGAATACTGTTTTTCTAAAAGTAAATAAATTGGAAAAAAAATGGTCCAAATCAGTGCTTCTCAAATGTCCCCACTGAAAGACCTCTAACAACAGAAAAGGAGGAATTTGGACTCCCACAGGGGTCTGCCTACAGGTCTATAAAATTCTTCTAAGTACTCTTTCAAATGAAGTTCATGAACGTCTTTGAATCTTAGTCTATAACACATGTTGTTTTAATGTGATATTGGCATTCACTGCGAAAATCTGTGAAAACTGATGCTCATGCAAGCTCAAAGAAGGTGAGTGACCTAGTCAAGTCACATAGCTAGAACAATTCAGGTATGGGACTGGATCCCAAAATTCCTGATTAGAAATGTATGCTTTACACCTGAGCAGGCTATCTTCCCATCAGGTCTGGCTCTCCATTCCCAGCTCCTAGCCATATTTCTCCATAATTGATGCAGTCTTCAGAGTAGTGATGGCAAAGCACTTTTGGGTTTCTTCCAAAATTTAATCAATTCATGTTTAATACCATCAGGTCAGAAGTCTTATATATGTTTGTTCTGCTATATTCTACAATATTTTAATTGATATTTTCTAAAACTCATTTTCATCTCTTGCCCTAATTATTCTTCCTCATCCATATATATATATATATATATATATATATTTTTTTTTTACTTTCCATAGCATCCCATTCTGTTATACATTGTGAAATGTTAAATTATGAAGGACCTGACAGATTTGCTATCTTTGTATATCCATCATCCATTTTTTCTTGTGGTAGATTGTATTATTTGTTCAGAATTCTCCTTTCCCTCCCTGTCCGTCCCCCCACGTCTGACTTCAGGCTTGGTCATATGACTTGCTTTCCCCAGTGGACTTTGAGTCAAAATGAGGGTATGAGAATCCTAAGCAGAGGTTTTAAGAGGCCTCATGTGTCTCTACTCACTCTCTTGAGCTCCTGCCTTCCTAGAGAACCACAGGTCTCAAGTCAAATCTATTCCTTCAACCCAGGTCCCAGAATCCAGTTTGTTGTAAGCAGCCCAGATCCGTTTGTTGTAAGTCACTGAGTCTTGGAGCTCTTTGTTACATTGTATTATCCCAGCAAGAGCTGACTAATACATCCCTTCTCCTGGAGCTACGGCTTCTATTTTCTTCTAGAGACCAACCCTCCTCTGCTTTTTATCATAGGGTTTGGTTGGGTTGGTACTTCCTCCACTGGGCCCCAGCACCCTCCCACACACCATGCTGCTAACTCCCATCTCTGTTGAGGTATCAGCTCTTCTTATCAAAGCTAAGAGAGCCCAATACTTTCTTGGCCAGTGGAAATGAATGAGCCTGGGCCTTCTTACCTGCTCAAAAGGGCTCCTACAGAAATCTTACAACTCATGCAGGCTTAATTCCTGTTTTACAACGAAAGCATAGAAAGAAGACTGTGGATCATACAATACTAAATGCCACACCTCTTGGCTACTTTTTGATCATGGGCAGGAAGGCATGGGGAAAAAAATAGCAGTTGTTATGGACTTAAAGGCTGTGGGTCCCAAACATGAACACTAAAGCCCTAACCCCCATTGTGACGGTATTTGGGGGTGGGGCTTTGGGAGTTCATCGGGTTTAGATAAAGTCATGAGGGTGATGCTCCTGTGTGGGATTAGTGTCCCTATGAGAAGGGACATCAGAGGGTTTGCTTCCTCCCTCTCTACCCGCACGTGTATACTGAGAAAAGGCCATATGGGAACACAGCAAGAGGGGGCCATGCAAGGAAGAGGGCTCTCACCAAGCACCAGATCTGCAGGCACCTTGATCTTGGACTTCCCCTCCTGCTATGGGAAATAAAGGTGTTATTCAAGCCATCCAGTCTATGACATTTGTTCTAGCGTTCCCAGCAAAGACAGTGGTTTTCCCTTAGAATGTAAAGGACAGATGCTGGAGACACCCAAAAGTAAAAGTTAGTCCCTGTGCCAGGAGGAAGAGCAGAGTCAGCTCTGAATTACTCACTCACATGGAGAACTAGGAGCAGTGGTGTGGACAATCTCAAACACCAGGAAAACTTAGGAAGCTTTCATTTGACCAGAGAACCCTGAGGGTTGCCCATAATGTTTCAGGAGTGCTTTGAACAGGGGCCTGTTTCCTCGGAACAATCAAGCTGCCTGATGAAAACAGGTACACCTTTTCTCTCATGTATACTTTTCAAAACAAAGAAACATGGTATTCTGAATTGTATGTAATTTTTTTTTCCTCCCTGAGAAGGCTAATAAAATAAGTTTACATTCTTCCGGTCCACAGATACCGGATCACACGGGGACACAGAGTGAGCTCTCCTGAGTTACAAGGGAAGCCAGTGAGGGATTACAAGGATAATCCCTAAAGTGTAAAATTAGCTGTAGAAAATCAGGGGTTGATAAACAGCTCTCTTCCCCATACTTTCTCCTCCTTCTCTGCTCTTTTTCTTGCCCCCACCTCTCATACCTCATGGCTTCCCACCCTTCTCAGAGATTTGGCAGGCCTTGTCCTACCTTGCAGTGAACTACCCATACCAGCCAGGAAGCATGGACTGAAATGGACTGTCCTATGACTCAGGTGCTCTGACGGCACTTGTGGGTGGAGAGCTGATACAAACTTGAGTAAAATACAATGCGTGCCCTTTAGAAACGCACAGTTTAGTAGACGTGAGAAATTCGTGAACAAATAATCTTTAGAGAAGATTGTAAAAATAAAAAACAAAGTTGGGGGTGGGGTTGCCTGGGTGGCTTGGTCCATTAAGCGTCAGCCTTCTGCTCAGGTCATGATCCCAGGCTCCTGGGATGAAGCCCCAGGTCTGGGCTCTCTTCTGGGGGCGAGAAGGCGGGGAAGGGAGAGTCTGCTTCTCCCTTTCCCTCTCCCTCTCCCTGCCGCTCTGCCTGCTGTGCTCTCTCACTGTGTCAAATAAATTAATTTAAAAAAAAAAAATCTTAAAAAAAAAAAAAAAGAAGAAAAGAAATAAACAAAGGGTGGAATCTGACTTGATTGGTTTGGGTTGTGTATAGAGACCAGTAGTCTTCAAAATGCTCCCCAGGTGATTCTAAACAGTAAACCAGGCCTGAGAGCTGCCCCAGATCTACGGCATCACATGTTCTGGCAGGCGAGACCCAGGCAACCAGTATTTTAACAAGCCCCCCACGTGATGCTGGCGCACACGCAAGTTTGAGAACCACGGTAGGCACGCTAGGGAGTGGAGGCACAGAAATGGAGGGTTCCGGAAGGTGAGCTGTTGGGATTGGAGCGCAGGGGTGGGGGTGAGGGACCCTTCCAAAGTCCCCCCTCCGCCTCGGGGCAATGGACAAGCTCTCCAGCGAGAGGCTTGCCTGAGTCCTCCGGGTGGGCCATCCCAGAGGGATTATGGGCTGTGTAGACCTGGCTTGCGACCACAGAGCCTCCTTCTGAAGCCTCAGTCGCTCAGACTGGTGGTGCTGCTCATTTCCCTCTGGAGCTCTTAGGCAGGAAAGGTTGGGCCTGTGGTAGGCCATAGTGAATGGCTAGAAAGGTCTCTTCCTGGCGAATCCCAGCTTCCAGTTTATGGCTCCTCATTCTTTTCCCCAAAGTGGGCCCCCTACTCTGAGCTCTGGCCTTTTTTTTTTTTTTTAATCCCATACAGGAACTGTGTCTATCCCCAGGCAGAAACCATGCCTCCTTTCCAACATCTCCCAAGCAGTCACGTCCCCACCCACGATAAAAGCAGCCCTGTGCCTAGAGCCACCGAACGCTGCACCCCACTCCCCGTGCCCCACTGTCCCACAACTCAGCCATTCCAGCTAACAGAAAACAGCCAGGCCAGCGGCCTCCCCGCTTCGGGCCTTTCCGCCCAGGCCAACTGGGCAAGGCACGACCCCACTGTGGTGCCGGGCGCAGGGACCCCAAGGGCAGGGGAGAGCTCCCGGGGTTCGCCGTAGCCCGAGGTCGCCAGCCGCGCCCCGGGTCGGGGTGGGGGGGTGGGGGGTGAGGGGTGGGCACTTCTCTGGGTTTCTGGCCGAGCAGTCCCCCCCCCCCCCGCGTTGGGGAGGGGCTGCGGCCGCCCGGAGTCGCAGAGGGTCCCGAGGCTCCTCCCCTGGGGTGGCCGAGCGGGAAGCGGGGCGCGCGGCGGGCGGGGGCGCGGCGCGGTGCGGGGCGAGCGCGCGGGGCGCAGGCGGCGGAGTATGCGCGGGCCTCGGCGGCCAGCCCCGGCGTACAGCCGCGGCCGGGGCGCGCGGCGCGGGGCGGAAAAGCCTGTTTACACAGACTGCACACCGCCTGGGGAATAATGCAGTAAAGGAAGTGAGCCGGCTCGGCCTGACTGCTCCAACTTCCTGCTCTCACACACACACACCAGAGGGGAAAAAAAAAAAAAAAAAAGAGGAGCGAGAGAAAGAAAAAAAAGGGGGAAAAATCAGGATCTCATTACAAGAGCAACAGACCGTCTGCAGACGCCTGTCAGCATGGAAAGTCGGGGGCTTTCGCCCGGTTCCTCCTAGAAATTCCCCCGAAGAAGGATCTTGAAAGCTCCCCCACATCTGGGTAGGTAGCAAGCAGGGTTTCTGCCTGTTGCTCGGACAGTTGCAAAGTTTCGTCGGGGTGCTTTTTCGTTCTTTTCTTTGGCTTGGTGGGGGTGGGCCTGGTGGGCGCCACGGGGTGGGCTGAGGCCCTGGGGAGGGGGCGCCGCGGGGATGCTCCAGCGCCCGCGCCGCCCGCCCTGCCGGAGCTCCGCGCCGCGTCCGACCCTGCGCCGGCGGCACCCTGCCCTGGGGCTGCGCTGCAGCTCTGAGGAGGAGGTGCGGGGGGGGTTGGAAGGGACGGTGGGACTCCGGGTCCCCGGCAGGGACGGCGACGGGGCAGGCTGCGTGCCTGGATGCTGGACCGCCGCCGACCTTTCAGCAGGGGCTGGGACTCCCCAGGGGTGGCAGTGGGCACCGATGCTCCGATTTGGGGAGAGGACGAGGGTGGAGGGGGAAGCAGAGGGCGTGGGGAGCGAAGACGCGGGGCTGGGGGTCACGTCCCTTCTCGTTCGGCAGGTGACCCCCCCCACACACACACTGGCCCGGGTCATCGCCCCCGGGCGCAAGCCCAGGTGGACCTTTAAAAGCCAGAGGAGTCCTTACTGGACAGGGTTTTGGCGAAGGACCCGGCAGCAGACGGTCTTGGAGCCCCCCGCTCTTTAGGAGGGGGCGCTTCAGCTGGCAACTGAACGTTGGCCTGTAATGCTACTGTAACTTTTGGGAGGAGAAATTAAAATTTTGGAGAGTTAAAAGAGACAAGTAAGAGGTCTCGGTTTTGTTTTATTTTTTTTCTGAACCCAATCATCCTGAGGACAAGCTGCGTTTAGGAGGCGGGTGGGGGTGGGAATAAGAAATGTTATTTCAGAAACTGCAAAAGGGGCTTTTTAGAAAAAACAAAACAAAAAAAAAAAACGAGTGTCGGGAGAGTTTCTGGCTTGTCTGGAAACGGCAAGACTAATTGCCATGCGCTTCCGCTTTGAAACTGGCAGCAGACAGCATCTTGAAAATGACTCACTAGAGGAGCTCACAAAGAAACTGGTTTGCTCCTTCTCAGGTTTATGTATTTGTGCCTTTTACAGTTTCCTTTGTAGTGTTCAAGGGGTCCCCCGCCCCTTCCCCGCCGCCCCCTCCTACCCTCTCGCTTTTGGAAGCCCCTGGCCAGTCTTTAACTACCCCCAGTACCCCAGCCGGAGGGGGGCTGGGGGAGGCTGAGTTGTTGTTGGAGTTGGCTGGGGAGAGGGTTACAGGGATTCTGCTGCTGCAGGGGGAAAAAGTTCCCTGAATTTTCCACTGGCTGCTGCAGGAAGAGAGAGCCCCTTTAGTCACTGCTAAGTAATGTCTGCACACACACCAACTAATCTCATTAGGAGTTTCCGCTGCTCTGTACAGGAGGGGTTTTGTGCAGCCACTGTCCTCTGGGGGAGTACTGTGCTACAGAGGGGGACAAATTAGGGCTTTATTTACTTAGAGGTGCAGCTGCCTGACAGCCTTTTTCAGGGCAGTATCTTGAAAACTTTGAAGTCACTTGGGCCCTTTTGGATTTCGGACTTTCAGGTTTTTCTTTCCAAGTTGTCTGTAGGGTGTCTGTGTAGGGTGTGTGTGTGTGTGTGTGTGTGTGTGTGTGTGTGAAGTTTCTATGGCCCCAGCAGCTCAAACACCCCCATCTTCTCTCATCTGAGCTTGTGTCTTTGTTGGAAGGGGTCTAGGGGGCTGGGGGAGCCACAGGAGGTGAGAACCTCAAGTGTGTTCCAGGCATCTATTAATGAGCTCAAATCGATTTCTGAGCCTTACTGCTTTATTGCCAAACAAAATGCCCTCTGATCTCTTTCCGTTTTTCTCTGTCTGTGGCACACATTTATTTGGGATAGGTCAGTTATGAGTTTCAATTTATGGGGATTATAAAATTACAAATTGTGTTAGGAGGTCATGTGGGTCAGACAGTGAAGAAGACTGTCCATAAGTGTTTTTAGAGTTTCCAGTAATGATCCTGCCTGCAAAAACCCCTGATGGTCTTTCTATGCCAAATATAGCAAAGGCATTATGGCCTTAAGGCCTTATGCGTCCCCCCTCCTTTTAAACTTTTAAATGTTGGCAATGTGTAGAGTTGCTTAAAAGGGTAAAGAATTTTAAGGGACCTGCTTGGAACTGTGGGGTTCCCTTTACTGACAAGGACATGCTGCTTGAGGACCGTACTCTTGAAGGGTTTTGAGGTATTGGTATTTCTCTTCTGGTGGCAAAGCATGTCCCAAAAACAGCCCAAGGAGAGTGTGAGTCAGTGGATGTGAGTACAGGATGTCCCTAACATAGTGCCGGGCATAGCAGTAGATGCTCAATAAATTGTTGCATTGAAAGCTGTGAGTAGGACCACGACACTTAAAACAAATAGATGAGAAAAAACACTTTCCAGATTGTAGGAGAGGCCCCTTTCAGTGAACTACAAATCAGCCTGGATAAACAGACTTTTGGGAGTAATTTTGTCCCCCAGGTGACATGGCAGTATCTGGAGACATTTTGGTTTCATAACCAAAGGGGGTCCTCTTGGCATCTAGTTAGTAGAGAGTCAGGCATGCAAACTACCCATCCAACAAGGTACAGAGCAGCCCCGCCCCCAAGAATTTTCCAGCCCCAAATGTCAGTAGTGCCTACTGTGCGAAGGTCTTATCTACATTAACAGTGATGGTGACTCTTTTACCTGCCTCCATTCAATAAATAGGACATTTACAAGTTGTCAGTTACACTTTTCTGTCACATATGTACCACTGTGCATGAATTTTCTTACTCTCACTCTCTCTTTTTGGTCAGTAATATGCCATAGAATGACATTGAAATGATGAATTGGGATGGTTTACATTTTTGGGCTGAATTAGACCATCTCTGAACCTCACTTACTTGGTACTAATGCTTTTCAGACCAGATGGCAGTAGCCCAGATAGGAGAGAGCAGTGATTTTTTTTTTTTCAACCCTAGTTGAATTTGAAATTTCCTAAAACATTTATTAAAGATGTCCTCTTCTTATTATTAAAAAAAATTAATAATTTAAAACTGCTAATATACAGCAAATGTAACTCTGAGGTCATATTTTGAAATTTATATTTGTAATAACTTTTTGGAACTTGAATCTTTTCCTGAAATTGGTTTTAAAGTCCTTCTAGTCAGAGCATTTAAATTAAAATATTCCTTTCTTAGCTGTCAGATACTGGGTTTTGTGTGTTCTGTGCTACCCAGTTATATTTGTACACCTCTCTGGTTCATAACATCAGTGTAGTTGTAAAACATTACCTAATGACAAACTGAACACTAAAAAAAAAATTATCCAAGGATGTGACTTCCTGGAGTAGAGTCACCTTTTGGGGGTGGGGGGTGGGTGTTGATGGTGAATTACTGCTTATGAATTAATGACTTTCCTCCTTCTCAGTCCTAGAGACTGATCCAGCCACCTCTCTGTGCCCCAGAACTGGGGTTTCTCATTAAACTTCAAAAGCAATACGTTCTGTCTCTTTTGACTGTACCTGGGCTGCAGGCAGCTGGCTTCTGCCCCTTCCTAAGGGCCTACACACACACATACACATTGCATACACACACATACACACCGGGCATGGGGGTCATTTGAATGAAAGACCCCAAGATTTTTCCGTATGTTTCAAGCAAGAGCTTTTTATGTCCTGGTTATCCATAATTCCCTTTGTCTTTGTATGTAGATTTATAACATATTTGAGATTGCACTAGCATGATAATATTTTCTAAAGGTTAGGTTTTTTTCTGTTTTGAAAAAATATTAATGTGAATTATGTTAGGAAGATTCAGAAAACCACAAAGAAAAATATAAACATCTCCCATAATCCCACTGTTAACATTTTGGTGTATATTTTTTTGGTCTCCTACAGTGTGTGTGTGTGTGTACACACACAAATACACACATGCACATATAAAACTTTTCATTGGAGTCACACCGTACTTTGTTTTGTAACTTATTTTTACTTAACATACCATTTTATACATTTTCATAACTGGTACCAAGACCAAAAGTACTGGGCACCTGGGTGGCTCAGTGGGTTAAGCCGCTGCCTTCGGCTCAGGTCATGATCTCAGGGTCCTGGGATCGAGTCCCGCATCGGGCTCTCTGCTCAGCAGGGAGCCTGCTTCCTCCTCTCTCTCTCTGCCTGCCTCTTTGCCTACTTGTGATCTCTCTCTGCCAAATAAATAAATAAAATATTAAAAAAAAAAAAAAGACCAAAAGTACTGTACATAGAACATTCATTTATTGATCTAATAAATGTGTTGTCTCAACAGTGGATTGACATACTTTTTTACATGGACTTGTTCAATGTTTTTGTCTCTGTGGCTCCAAGTAATGTTCTAAGAATGCTGACCTCTTAGAAGACTGAATTCATATGTGCTGTGAAATTTGGGATTTTGATGAGTTTCTGTATGATTTAAGAATGAGTCACGATTTGCAGCCGAATATCAAGATGTAGTAACAGGAAGTCCAGGGTTCTACACATCAAAATAGAATGTTAAATGATGAGAAGGAGAAGCTAGGTTAAATCAAAAACGTATCTTGAACTTTAACTATAAGGTGGGAAGAAGGTGCCTCTTGTACATTGTGACAATTCTGAGTTATTACTGTTTCATTTTATATCCAGAGAGTTTCCAGACTTTGAAACTGAGGTTTTCAATGGCTTTTCAGCTCAGGATGACTATTGCCCATGGTCAATTTGAATTAAGATCATCCAGCTTTTTGGTTGAAACTGTGGCAGAGAGACGATGGTTTTGTGGCACAGAACTCTGGTTTTGCCACTTACAGTGCAGCCCCAGTAAATGGAATTGTGTGTGCGTGTGCGTGTGTGTATGTGTGTGTAAAACCTTCTGTTAATGAATCCTAAAGGCCTTCAAAAACGGTAGATCATTCAGTCTTTAAAGTAATTGCAGAAATTTGACTCCTACCTATAACCAAAGAAAAATGGCCTTTCATCTATTACCGGAAACTTAACGTTATGTGTCAGCAGTTTAAAAATAAACCTTGAATTGGTCATTTCAATAAACTGCAATTTGGTTTGAATTGCCACTAGGAATTATTAACTCATCAATTATGTGTTTTAATTTGCATTTCCTGGAAAGCAATTATTAAATTATTCTGAGAATTAAATGGGATTATTTTATAATTTATCTTTGAGGCTTATTTTTATATTTTTAAAGAAATTAAGATGATGGTTTTACTTATATATTCTAATTTAAGTTGGACTAAAATTAATTTACTCACCTGCTCTAGAAAGAGGCTCTAAAGTACATGGTATCATAAGTATTTCTAAGCTACCATATCTAAGAATAATTCCCAATTTTCCATGTGTAAATATGGAAATAATGGGGTAGGTATAAAACACACTTATCTAATGCCTTCTTTTAGACTGAGGTCAGGAATCCTTTACTCAAAGAAGTAGAACAAGGAATCTGAGACCCTGATTGTCTTTTTTTTTAAATTGAGGTATAATTTCATACCTGGAAATGGACAGATCCTTGACGTTTTTGTGTATACCCATGGAATCCCCACCTCTTACCTCCAAATAGAGAATATTTCCGTCACCTGAAACATTTTTTTAAATTATGGTAATTTCACGAGTCTACCCTGTAGGTTATTAAACCTCAGAACACTTTGATAAAATACTGCAGTATTTTTATTTAATCTGCTTGATTGAAAACCAATCATTAGAATGTGGGGATTTCCTCAGCAATACCATAGGAGGAAAAATCCCTTCTACATTATTTAATACCACATGAGTTAACCAAAAGTAATGTGTGTGCTACAGGAGCAAGCAGATTCCCTTAAAGCCAGTTGTGTTGAGGGGCTATCTCTGAATCTCTCTGGATGGTGAAGTGATTCAAGTGTAGAGGTTGGGATAATCCCTTCCAAGTCAAGTTCTTTTGTCTACTTCTGTGGAGTAAGGAACTTGAATTCCAAGAGTTGTGAAAACATGATGTTAATTTTTGCTCTCCTCCCCAGCCAGCCAACTTCCAGGCATACACAGCGATTTAGGCAAAGTATTTTGTGGTGGGAAAAGGGGTTCCCCATTAATTTCCCCTTCAATCCCATTCTGGCCCCTTGTAGAATAAGGAACCCTTGAGGGAAGGTTGCTGTTGGCTGCTGTGCTGCATTTCCTCCTTTTTGTAAGGTTTGCGACAAGCATCACTCATTTCTAATGGCCCAGTCACCTCATTCTTGGGAACACCAGTGACCGTCTGGACTGGATGCTGAGGAGGCCAAGATAAGACTGTGATCACCAGGTTCAGTCCCTGCTCCTTCTTTCCTATAGTCTTTGAAAAGGCTCTCTGTCCTCCACTGCTGTGTCTGAGGGGTCCCTCATTCCCTCGGGCCGTCTTAAGTCCCTTGTCTCCCCACAGGCCAGAGTGATCCTGAAAACACAGGTCTGACCGTGCCACAGGTCCGCCTCAGATCTCCCAGTGGCTTCGGCCAGGGTAGAGACCGGAATCCTTCATGTAGGCAGTATGCCAGCCACCCTGGCTTTTTTGTCCATTCCTCACAGGCGTCCTGTGCCCTTTGGCTACGGGGCCTTTCCAGATGCTGTTCTTTCTCTTGGGAATTCCCTTCCCCGCCCCCACTCCACTCCCATCTATCCCGCTCTCTCTGCTTTGCTACTTTGTGGCCATCCTCCAAGGCTCAGCTTTTGCTGGGCCCCCAGGCTGGCACTCCCACCGTCATCCAGCCATCTGCCCGGCCTTCAGAGAGCCCTTGCTGTATTGACTAACAGGTTTCCTCAGTACCCTCTGCAAATTCTCCCTCCCCAGATTCTCACTATCCAAACACAGGTACTAAACACTTTGAGATCTTGTTTTCTGGAGATAGGGCTGGTGTCCGTCATTATTCCTTATTACTCATTATCCCAAACTCAGGAACAAAAGAGGGTTGACAGCCCGGCCTCCCTTGTTATCCAGAGCCTCTGCCAACCCCTTGAATCCTTTAGACTTGGAGAGTGAGGGAGGTACCTGCCCACCGATGCGTCATGATGTATTTCACGTCTGTCTCAGCTTCAGTCTGGAACCTCCCTCTGGGCCTGCTCTGTTTTTCTCATCCTCGTAATTATCCCAGCACGTTATCCAGTACTTGGCATTCATTGAATTATAAACCATCTGAAGGGGGAAAGCTTGCCGTTGGACTTGATAAAGGTCTTTATTGCCATGCATAAATCCAACCCTTTGCTAGACAGTAAATTACTTGGATTAATAAGAGGCCTATCTCTTGGTGAAATCATGAAGACAGCCAGGAAGAGCCTGTACAGAGGATATGTCATTTTCCAGAGTTTTTGTCTGGACTTGCAAGAACCGTAGATGAACAGAAACAAGTTTGTTAATATCTGAGAGGACAAATGTCAGCCTTGTTGTTGCTACCAGTGTTGTACTGGGAATGGTTGGTTAACAGTTAAATAATTCATAGGTCAATGCAGCTTGAAAGGATCTTGATGTAAAATTTTTTCCGTGTTAAAACCTATCATTCTACAGCAACGATCGTTGGTCTTTCATCAGGATGTCGACTGACCAAGTTTTGGTCATTCCTCTGGGCTGCGTTCCATAATATTTGCCGTTAAAAATCCTTCCTCGCTTATACTAAAACCTGTATGTAGCATTTGTCTATAACTTCTTGTAATTAATGATGTTTCTGATTGATTTCTGATTGATTTTGAGAATAACGAAAGACTCTGTGTAATTGAAAGGATGAATGACTAATACCTCCGCTGTTTTGGGGGAAGGAGGGCTGGGTCCGCTGTGCCTTTCAGCTGCGTTTTGCCAAAGAGGAGTGTGTTGATAGTCAGACCTTGACTTACCAGAATGTATGATTAAGCAGATTTCTCTCCCTGCATTTCACTGTCAGGAGGGAGAGATAAAAACCCAACGGCAAAACAAGCCCCAGAATTCATTCCAGGATGTGCTCAGAAATTCTCTGTAAGAATTAAACAGCAAGGATTCTCTTACACTGTCTGCATCTGTAAGTTCTCATCATCCTCAGAATAATGATCCTAAGGCCCAAAAAGATCAGAATGCTCGATTACATGAGAAAAGGGGTATATGGTCAGATAGTTTCCTAACACAGTTAAGAAGAGCACTTTTCTGGTTAATACTCAGCTGGGAACGTTCTCTCCTCACTCCCTCCTTATTGGATTTTGGACAGTTTTCCTTTAGAGGCTAAGATACAAAAGCCATGGTGGTTGGAGTTCCTTTGAAAGTGAAGAAGATAAGCATTGACAGGGGAGTGTGTGTGTATGTATATGTATGTGTGTGTCTCCGCATACGTAGGCGATAAGAGAAATGCCTGAGTCGAAGAGAGTGGGACAGTATGATCTCACTTTTTGTTCCTCCTACATCCAGAGCCGCTGTTCTCACAGAGGACTCAAGTCCTAAGAGAGAGGATGGGAGCATAAGGGAACATTTGCTAAACTTTTTGCCCAAAAGAACCACTATTTCACTGTGAGAACTCAGACAACTTGGTTTTTAAAAAAATACAATTTATGAGAAAAGAAACGAGAGATTCCTAATTTCAGCAAGTCCCATTAAGAACATACAAGAGGGGAGCAAACCTTTTAGTATTATTTGCAAGAGCATATCTGGACAACAGACCTCCATGTTCTTGTATGGTTTTGCATTTTGAAATCTTCTGGAATCCAGAATCCATGAGCATTGGTAGAGATGTTATTTCTGCTAATGTCTCTGCCTGTTTTCCAAGACCTAGAAACCAATCACATAGACCAGAAGGTATTGGGTGGTAGAACATTAATATTTATTTTTATTTCATTTTTTCTTTTTAAAAAGTATTTTAGAACAAACATCTCCAGATTCTTCAAGTGACTTTCTGAGCTCAGGACTGGAACTGATTAAACCCCAGGCAGAGAACCCCATGTCACATCCATACTGAGGCCCTAGTGGAGGGCAGGAATGCCTGTTGATGGGCCAAACCCATCTTTGATAATCAAGGCCAAAACGTCACTCAGTCAGCCCCTCGATGTTCTTATGACCTTTGCTTCATTGACTGCTTTGGATGCCTTAGTGCTGATTCTCAGTTCTGCATTTATGATACTTGGATAAACTGAGCAACTTTGAAGAGTGCTAAAAATTCTTAAAGTGAATTACATTTATTACAAATGTATATGCTCTTGGAAGAGGCCCGGAATCCCACAAATGCCCTGGGGACACTGGGGTTCTCCAAAGCTCAGAGTTCCTGCTCTTAGATAAGAGCTCTTGGCCTGCTTTGATTTAAATCAGAGCTGAACCACAGAAACAGCATCCTCTGCCAGCCTTTGCCACATCCTTTGCTTTTTTTTTTTCCCTCTTAACCTAAATATTAAACCTAATTTGTCTTTAAGACCTTGACATAGAAGATCATACATGCTCTAGATAATGAAAATGTAAAAAGGGTGACTTTCTTTAGCAAGGGGGACAGGATCTCTAAAGCAGGATCCAGCTGTTATTTATTTATTTATTTATTTTTTACAGTTAATATGTTGTGGAACAGTTATTGGAAGAGGAGAGTATCATGTTGTATGTGGCATTTCAGGAAAGGGCCGAGCCACGTTAGCGGATGGCAGATTCCCGAATGGGAAGGGAGGGCCGTGAGGACACTTTGGGGTACATATTGGCTGTTTGATGCTGATGCACCAACAGCTAGTCTTTTCCGTCAGAGGCCGTTGTAGGCTTCTTGAAGGATGTGGGTGTGCACGTTAGCCAGACACAATGAAGAAACCATTGGTCTCCCACTTATGACTGTGTTCATGTTCTTTGGTTCATTTACTCAGTGCATGTCGGGGGTGGGGGTTAGTAAATAGGTTTGAAATACAAGGCATTGGGAGGGTTTTGAAGTTATTTTCTACTTTTGCAATTCTGTTTCTTAGAAATAACAATACTTACCATGAACACCAAGATATTTTAAAATGTGCTCTCCTTACTGTAGTGAGTCGACCAGTCAGGCTCGATTTTTCAGTAGACATTCAGTGGAAAATGAGATGCCTTTGTGTGCCATGTTACCCTTATGCCATTGTATTTTTGCCTCATGTTAAAAAGAACTCTGTGAGAAGTTGTTGACGTTTAGTAGAACCCCTGCATTTGGTACCATGAGGCACAAAAATGTGAGAGAAACAAGAAAACCATAAAAGGGCTGGTCTACCTTCCCGACTGGAGATGCAGCTAAAATCCCCCACAGGTGTCCACCACATGAGCAGGTGATGACATTTGGAAGACAGCAGCGTCACTGTTTTTTTATAGTTCCCTTGGAAAGTGGGTATATTATCATAACAGATTATGTAAAAATGTTGATGCCTCGCATTTGCATTTCCTAAACCGTGGCAGAGTTTTGCTGAGAAGAGCACTGAAGGAAGGAAGGCGCATGCGCTGAAGTGCCCACAGAACGCAGAAGCCCCTAGAAGCATCTAGAAGTCCAGAGGAGTCCATTTCCTTGCTTAGCTAGCCGTCTGTGCGAGGTGGCAGTACTGGGTAGAGCAAGACCCAAACACGAGCTCGTGTCCATATACGTCAGTGGAATCTGGACCTTTCCAGGAGCCACCACATTTTGACATGCTAAATTTTAGGAAAAGGAAAAGCTTTAATCGTATTATGAGCCATTTATAAATGATCTGCTCAGAAAGCTGTATTATAAAGTTTTAACACTGCTCATACACTCCTGAAGAACATCAGGGTCAGCTCATGAGCATCCTTTTCTCTTGTATTCTTTTAAAAAGACTCTAAAGTGGTTTCTGTAGATTTACCTCAAGAGGGAAAGCTAACTTTGCCAGGAGTGCCAATGTTGGGGCCAGTTTTCTTCCATCCAGAAATGATGGAAGAATTGAGGCTTTATTATTTGAAGTTCTACAGAAGGGACAAGAGAAGTGTCTCAGGGAAGACCGTGACTTCTCTCCCTCTCCGGGCCGCTACCAGGGCCGTGAAGGAAAGCTGGAGGGAGAAGGTCAAGGGCTCCTAAGATTAGCAGCCTGATGTGCCCTGCATGCATGAGAAGCAGCCACTGGTGATGAGAGACGTGTTGTAATGCCAGTAAATGAGGTAGAGAGACTGAGCCATGCATGGGCAGCCTGGGGGACCTGCGGGGGCTTTGGTGGGACGTGGTCGCACCAGAGAGATATTTGGAGGACCCGGACATCTGGGCCAGGAGGAAAGGCTCTGCATCTTTCCCGGGGTGGCACTGGAGAGGTAGGGTTGTGGTGCAGATGTTGGAGGCGGCCCAGACCGGGGGCAGGGGGAAGGGGGGCAGCCAGGGAAGGTGCACAGATGGTTACCTTTCTGACAGGAAGTGCCCAAAGCTGCAGCGGGGCTGGGAGGCTGAGCACAGCTGTGCACATTTCCCGGTCGCCGGGGTCCCTTGGGAATCCTTCAGAGAGGAAGAGATGGTGTCGCAGCCCACACCTGACCCTGCCCGGGCCTCCTTCCTCCCCCACCGTGGCGTCCGCCCTGTGTGTGTGTGCGCATGTGTGACAGAGACAGGGGGATGATGTCGGGGAGGCTGGGGGTGGCTGGGTGGGTGGCGTTTGGGGGACTGGCCGGAGGAAGAAGGGCACTAGGGCTAAGGGGAACGTGTGTGTGGCTGTTACCACTGATGGCGAAGCGCAGTGTCCAGATTTTTAATTAGAAGAGCCAAAAATGTGAATTTTCTTTGACGAAACCTATTTTATCTTGCATTTTTTTTTTTTTCTAACGTTTCCACTGGGTGGTGCTGCGGGAATTCCTACCTTTTGCCTTGGATCTACCCTTCCCAGAAAGACGCCTCTGAAGCATAATAGGAGGAAGTCCTGATTTAGAAAGATTTTACAGTTTCAACACAATGGAAGGGTCTGGAGGATGCTCTGGCAGGAAATGTTGGAGTTTCTGGATGTGGAAAATCCACCATCATTCTGTATCATGCACAAGTTTTCTTACTATGCTGCGGATAGACTTTTTGGCTTTGGCCAACTTATTTAGCAGAGAAGAGCTTTCAGGTTTATCTGAAAGATTATGGTTTTGTTCTAGTGAAGGCAGTTTGTAAGATTTCCTTTATTTTCGGTTTTCGTAAAACTATCATAACAAAGTGAGCAAACAAACATTTCCTGATGTTAAGACAACCATAGATTTTTTAAAAATCTCTCTGCGAAGGTTTGATTTGAAGCTGAAGGCATCATTCCATTCCCGTTTCAAAGAGTATTTGTGCAGGGCACTGACCAAAAGGGTAACTTGGATTTTTATTTTCCAAATAATTATACAGAGTCTTTCGGTCTGAGGGCGCTCGTGTGCAGAAGGGGAGAGGGTTCGCCTGATCCCTGTTTTACAGATAAAGAAGTTGGAACAGGGAGAAGTTGACCTCCCTGCCCGAGATCTTGCAGCTCTTTAGGGCCACGGCTGCGATGGAATTTGTGCTCTGATGTCCAGATTTTCCCCCTTATGCATAGGATCAGGTTTTTAAAATATGAATAGTATAGAAGTTTAGGTAAAAGCTTCTTCATTCCAAGTCACATTCCAAGGGGAGTATGGGAGGGAAAAAAACATACCCACTGGGACTTAGGGAGCTCATTTAATGGAACTCACACGTAAGGACCATTAGCAAGATTTTTAAGTAAGTTGTACTGTATGCAAGGCGGCATTTTGTTTTCATGTGCTTGTCGCGGCCCTCCACAAAAATCCCAAACATTGCTTCCTTAGAACCTGAAACAGGGCTTTGCCGGAGGCGTCTGTTTTTAAAGGAACAGTTCTGAGTTCCTGCCGGGTGCCAGGTGCTGTGCTAGGTACTGTCACGTGGTCTTAGTGGGGTTCCCAATGTGTCCCTATTCGCAGGTGAAGTGTTGCCCGAGATTCCTTCTATGGTCAGGAGAAATGCATGCAGGTTTGGCGCTGTGTCTCTGGAGCCAGGCTAGATCCCTCGCGTTTCTTTTCTTGCCTTCCATCCTCTTGTTCTGCTCTGTGCGCCCACACTGAGCAGGATGGTCTCTCCTGCTGAAGGGGGGCTAAGTGACAGAAGGGACCATGTCTCATGTCTAGTCTTCATAATCAAGAGCTACCGTCTTTAGTGAGGGATGAACCTGGAGCGTGTCTAAACCAACATACAGGTCTTCTTGAAAAGGGAGATTGGCTTAAAAAAATGATGGTGGCATGGGTTCACAGTTTCTTTCTTAAGACGGAGCCAGTTGGGATTCCTGGAGTCACAGATGAGGCAAAGTGAGAAATGAACAAGGAAATTCCCTGATCTGATCTGTAGTGGGAAAGTTCCATCTCCCACTGAGGTAAAACGAGGCTTCTCTCTTAGCAGCAGTGAGGTGTGCATGTGGGAAATGAAGCCGCCACTGGAGGAGCTCTTTGTGGTGATCAAGGACCTGGTCATTGGAGCCAGATGACCCTGGACAGGAGTCTCTGTTTGTCTGTCTGACTCCTGTGGCCATGAGCATCTTATTCTACCTCTTGAAGTCATGACTTCCCTGTAGAGCATTAAATTTAGGTGTGTGTGAAGCACTGAGCGCAATGCCTGGTACATAAGAGATGCTCATCAAGTGTTTGCATTAAAAAAATCTCCTGCTTAAAGAAGTAACAGATTTGGGGAGCCGATATTAGCCCTTTTCTTGAGAATTCCATGGAATCTCCGTACTGCTAGTCAGGGAGGAGATATCTAACATTTCCTTTAGAATCGAGCTCTTATGAGATTTATAAATTTAGTGTTCTACAAATCCTGTTGAAATTATATGTATATGTAAATTCTATGTATGAGTTTACCTTCCCTGCCTCTAGAGAACTTCAGATTCTCAAAAGAGTCCGTGCCCCCCCCAGGGCAGCGGTGGTGGTGGTGGTGGTGGTGGTGGTGGTGGTGGTGGTGGTGGTGGTGGTGGTGGTGTGTGTGTGTGTGTGTGTCTAGACTCTGCATGTGATTATATGCTTTAAGTTGACTCTATGAGATTGTGGGTATTTGGCTGTTTTGGGTCCATAAAAACAGTGTCATATAGTTCAACCTAATGGTGATAATTGTTAAGAAATAACAGTTGGAAAGAGCATCATAACAAAAGAGATTATAATGAGGTGTGAATGTAGCTTCTTTTCATGCGTTATTTATCAAAAACTCACAATATAAACTTTGTCAGGGATCCTCGGACCACTGTTAATCCAATTTATCTAAAATAACTTCTGTGGACGGTACTATAAAATAGTCTTGATGTTCCACTGGGGATTCATTGATAGCTTTATCACAGCTAATGAATCATTTTTCTAGCTCCATATGCTTTTGATCCAAATGGCTACTGTTGAAGGAGAATTTGCTTTGTATTTTTTTCCCCCTGTTGAATTCATAGGGTTAATTACTCTGGGGAGGAAACAAAAGTCTCAGTGAGTTTTCTTGGGCAAGAAGAATGGCAGCGTTCTTCCAGAAAGCAGAGTTCGACTGTCGTGTTGAGGGTTAAAACCAAGCTGACACACAAAGCAAAATGAAACCAGAGCTGCAATTACAAAGTGGGACAGATGTAGGAGGCCAGGTTTCCTGTGGCCCATTTTCCAGTTTCCTGCCTGCAACCTGCACAAGAGGAAGCTGAATGTTACCAAGTATGAGAACTGAAGGGGGACGTGCTTCGGGCCAGAATTAAGATAGGCGCACAGAACAGGGGCAACAAAAACAATGGCAAAGAAAGTGAATGCTTGGGTTTTAGTCCAAAAATGCCTGCCTGTTTCAAGAAAAGACATTGTCAGTAAAGCCTGTGGTTCCCTGCGAGACTCTGTGGCGGGGGACCTGGGGACGGGCCCGGGTTGTTGGAACCTCTGAGTTTTATAGTCCTGCTCCTCTTTCAAGATGCTCTTTAAATACAGTGGGTTACCTGAAAAGATTTTTCCCTGCAGTGCCCAGGATTTCTAAATCTGCTTCCTGGGCACGTTGATAAATGAGGGAGGTGGATGTGGTTAACCGAGGGGCTATAATGAACTACAGCCTCATTTTGGGAAGGCTGGGTGACCAGTTGGCTGCTTTGATCTAGCAGGCTTGTGTTCCTTTAACTGCCCAATAAAATTGTGTGTGATGTTTTCAAAGAAGAGATTAAATGCTGATGTGTATGGTTAAGACTGCAGAGCACACTCGTGTGTGTGTGCGTGTGTGTGTGTGTGTGTGTGTCTACCTGACGAGCCCTGTGGGGAGAGGCAGGGCTCCTGCAGTCAGAAGACACTGGAGAAGTGGACAAGTCCATCTTTCTCCGGAGATTAAAAAGAGAATAATAAAATCATTCTATGTGTGGGCTACTAGCATATTCTAGAAGAGTCTCTGAAGTCACATGTTATAGTTCCCACCTTAAGAGTAAAGAAATTGAGGTTCAAAGAAACTTAGATTCACTGCATACCTTTTTTTTTTAAATATAAAGCAAACTTTATTTCTTAAGCATTTTTGAGTATATAGTGTAGTAGTGTTAACTATATGCACAGTGTTTTACAGTTAGAACATTGTTTTTTATCTTTCAGAAGTAACTGAAACTTCAGTAGTATTAAACAACTCCTTTTTTTCCTTCCCCAGGCCTCCCTCTACCCCCTCAACTACCCTTCTCCTTTCTAAGAGTTTAACTACTCTAGATACCTCAAAAGTAGAATCATCACTGCATGCCTTTCTATAGAATGCCTGTTGTCTGCCGGTGCCATGTTGGAAATGCTGGGTGACACTCGTGTAAGGATGGCCAACACTAAGAAACTCCATTGGTGGGAGGCTTGTGGAAGGTTCTGTAGAAGGCAGAGATGAAAACAACAGTAGGCTCATAACGGACAGGGCACTGTGCTGAGCTTTTCCCCATACACCCTCTCATTGAAATGGACTTGCCTCTTGGAGATACAGAGAAATAGGTCTGTGCTTTGTAGGCAGTCTATTATTTAGGAACCTTCTGGATTGATTACGGTTTCTTCTTCAAGCCCAGAAAAGACAAACTCTGTACCAGGAACAGTAGGAAATTAGAGGATGTTGCCAAGTTAGGGAACACAGAGGTGCCCAGGTGAGGCAGCCTGGAGGGAAAATAGGCCCTTTTCCATCTCAGTGCAGGTCTATCTGAAAATGGGGAGAGGGGGTGAGGCAGGGCAGGGTTGTCTAGTAGTGGGGTGGGAAATGGCATGGACATACAGATGTGGGAGGAAATAGAATGGCTCAAACACGCTTTCCCAGCCAGAGTTAATGTAGCCATCCATTTGCTTTTCCAAAGGAAATTTACCCATAGAGAAGTCACCGATGAACCAATAGAGTTGCTTCTAATATATCCGGAGACAACAGTTTCATGGGTCTTCTTTACAGTGTCTCCCCCGCCGCCCCCTGACAGTCTCTTTCCTCAGAGGGAAGAGTTATTTGTAAAACTGTACTAGCAGAATATTGCTAACTGATTATAAACGGTAAATAAGTAGACCGAGTAATGGCTAATTTCCTTCTCTCTGTTTATCCTGCCCTTTAAACATGGACAGTCTGTAGCTATTCACAGAATGAATGAGAATACAAACATTTGTTACTGAGTAAAAAGAGCTTTAAGGGACTTGAACTTGGCCTCACAGATTGGCTTTCTTTTTCTTTTTTTTTTTTTTTTTTACATGTAGTGGTTGATGATAATGAAAATGTCTTTTGAAAATAAATTTAAGTGGTTTAACCCACTGGGTGGCTCAGTGGGTTAAGCCACTGCCTTAGGCTCAGGTCATGATCTCGGGGGTCCTGGGATCGAGCCCCGCATCGGGCTCTCTGCTCAGCAGGGAGCCTGCTTCCCTTCCTCTCTCTCTGCCTGCCTCTCTGCCTACTTGTGGTCTCTCGCTGTCAAATAAATAAATAAAATCTTAAAAAAAAGAAAAGAAATTTAAGTAATTTAGGGGCATCTGGGTGGCTCAGTCAGTTAAGCATATGCCTTTGGCTTAGGTCATGATCTGGGGGTCCTGGGATGGAGCCCTGCGGGGAGACTGCTTCTCCCTCTCCCTCTGCTATTCCTCCTGCTTGTGCTCTCTCTCTCACTCTCTGTCAAATAAATAAATAAAATCTTTTAAAAAATATAATCTTTATTCCACCTCAAAAAAAAAAAAAGTAAAAAAGACTTCAAGTGTGGGCTGCATAGTTACAAATGCTGTCCTTACTTACTTAATGCTTTAAAGGTACTCTGTGCTGAGTTACTGCCGATCTCAAATAATACAATTTGTTGTTTTCCAGGTCCTTGACTTAGGTACCTAAGCTTTGTTTTATATAATGAAACGGTTTCTGCCTTTTCTCTTGGACATTGATAATATAATGGTATACAAACACTTAGTAGGTGCTGCTCTGGACAGAGGAGTGGAAATTAAGAGAATTTGTAATGTTAACAGTGTTAACATTCAGCCTCCTTTCTCTAACCATTCATGTTTTAGCAAGCGAAAAGACATACTTATGGAGCACCTGCTTTGTTTGCTTCGTACACAGAAGTTTTTCTCCTCCTTGAGTCCTCTAATTTCTGACTAAAATTGTGGTTTGTGTGTGTGTGTGTGTGTGTTTAATGTTGGCCAATTTCTTTAGTTTCCCACAATATGTAAGCTTTAGAAAATCAAATAATTCTGTCCCCTCAACTCCCACCTTAGTGTAACTTTAAAAATGAAACCAGGAACATGCAAAGAGAAGTGTTAGGTTGCCATCAATAGAAAGAAGAACAAGTAAGTTGGTATTTCGACTTCTAAGAATGGCAGCAAAACCCACCTCCTTTGCATAGAGAGTTTGGGCAGCCGCATCTCGCAACCAGATGTCTGGCGCCACCTTGTGGCAGACAGATAGAAGGCCCACTTCCGAGAGAAGAGAAAGCAGCTTCTGAAGTAAAGAGCTGTTGTGAAGAGATGTTCCCCAGGGGCACGCCTACGTTTTGTGGAGCTTGAAGCTTAAGCATTTTGAAGAGACTGTCTTTGGACCACCTCCTCCAAATTAGAAATAGAAAATTACCAGGACCCCTATCAAAGAGTGGGTCTCTGAGATTCACTTACACTATAAGGTTCATTGTGAGATGGCCTCAGAGTGCAGGTTCAGGGGGCCCAGGCAGTGCTGGCAGTGGTGGGTAGAACCGAGTCTTCTGTCAGCTGCTGGAGGCTTGGAAGGGAGCACAGAACCCCTGCTGCTGGGTGACTTCTGTTCTTCAGGCTCAAAGCTGGGTGGGCGGAGGTTGCCTCTGGGTAAATTGCAGGTGCATTCCCTTCCAGCCTCCCAGGCCAGTTCTTGCTTTAGGCTTTGCTGATGCTTCCAAGCCTGCTGTGGGGGGACTTCTGCCTCTCTACTCTCACCCCTTTAAAATTTGACCCATCCTATAGTTTGAAGGGTGAGCACTCTCCTTCCTCTGGAAAGCCTTCTCCAAAGAGCCTAATCCTGATTCTCGTGCATGTTCCCTGCAGTGTTACAGAGCAGGTAAGGGCATAGGCTGTGGCATGAGCTAACCGCAGTTTTATTTATTCATTCACTCATAAGACAAATGTTTGTTGGGTGTCCAGGCTGACCTGTCACTGATCTAAACTGAGGATAGGTGAGTAAGCAAAACAAAGGTACATACTCACTGAGTCAGCATTTGGGACCAGTACTTCTCAAGCCATCTGTGGGAAGGGACTACTTCTTAAAAATTTCTGAGAAACTGTGGACTGATAATTTGGGGACATACAAAAAAAATAAAGAACAAAGATACCAAAATAGCAGCCCGATTTTTAATGATAGACTTGACGGGCATGAAATGACATTTCAATAAATAGAATAAGTGTAATGAGGGAAAATTACAAAAAACTACATAGTCATTGAAAGTGCATGCAAAGGCAATTAATATAGATCATTATTAATACTGGAAACTTTTTTCTATGTAGTAATTTAAACCAAACAAAAAGTTTGTAGGTGAGCTAGAGAGTCCCTGTATTAAATGCCTATAAGCGCACTTTGAACGCACACCATATTTGTCAGCACTGAACTTTTCATGGAGTAAGAGTTTGGTTCTTGCTCACTAATGAATTAAATCTAGGTTGGATACAATAATGCTACTTGCAGGAGATGATGTATCTAAACTATTCTTGTGTTTTTTTTTTTTTTTTTTTTCAATTACGCTGGAGAGAAGCCAGTCTCACAGAGGTATGTTGACAGCACTAGAAAAGAGATTTTGCAACCCCATTTCCACAAACTCGGGATATCAATTTTTTTAACATTCATCTAAAAGCAAATATTGCATTTACAGTAACTTCTTGGTTAGTTGCCAGTTCCCATAATTTTTCCTATAAAGTTATATTTAAATCTTTTAATGAAATCAGTGAATTCTAGATTTTTGTATACTTTTGGGTGACAGTTGAAAAACCTCAAATATCAAACATGTTAGTGTGGTCCCACTTCACGATTCTGACTAGTGTCTAGTTTGTAGTTTGTGCCAGTAAGATGAACCCACACGGATCACATATGGGATATAGTGATAGTGCCAAGTGGCAGTAGAAGTCTCCATATACTTATTCTTGGTTTCTGTACTCCTATCGTGGGCTGGTGACCAACAGTTAGCACTGGTGTGTTGACTACACACGGGATAGATTATTCTAGGGTCCCTGCTTTTCCGTGGCTGGTCCTCCATTTTCTCATCTACAAAGTAGGAACAGAAAATGGAGGTGTTGTATGAATTAAATGAGATAATACAGGGAAAGGGCTTGATGGAGGGTGAGGGCTTAATAAAACTACAGACTGTGTATACAGAAGGCAAAGATAAGGCTCTTAGGATTAGAAAATACAGATGAGTGAATGAATGAATGAATGAATGATTAACTCTGTGAGGCAGACCGTGAGAAATGCTGAAAAGATTTGTGGCATGAGTGTATGTGCATCCGTGTGTACGTGTGTATGTGTAGGTGTGTGTGTGTGTACACACTTGTATGTTGCTTTCATGTGGGAGGAGCAGGGTGGCCTTCCGGTCGGTCGTCTTAGTTCTTAGTGCCTATTGTTGGAGGCACCGGGTTTAGCATTTAGCATCGGGATGATTGTTGCGTTTTACTGGTCTCCCCCTGTTGGTGAGTGCAGGGCTTTCCCTGCCCTGGGGAGGGAAGAGCTGTCTCTTCTTTTGTGCTGGGTGTTCATTGGACCCCCCAGGGGCCAGGGGAAGTGTGTGGGGAGTGGGGGAGGGACTGGGGGCTAGTGCCCTTGACTGGAGGGAAGGATGTGGAGAGGCTGAACCTGGGGCATTGCCATTGCAGTCCGGTGGCTCTCAAGGAGGCAGAGGAGGGCAGCCAGGCTGGTGACTGTGATCGCTGTGTCCAGTATGTTGCATCCTTCTCTGTGTGGCTCCATTTGGATTCGAGAATAAATCAAGGGTACTATTTGCAGTCTTTAAAAACAGAACACTTGAGGGGCGCCTGGGTGGCTCAGTGGGTTAAGCCACTGCCTTTGGCTCAGGTCATGATCTCAGGGTCCTGGGATCGAGTCCCACATCGGACTCTGCTCAGTAGGGAGCCTGCTTCCCTCTCTCTCTCTGCCTGCCTCTCTGTCTACTTGTGATTTCTCTCTGTCAAATAAATAAATAAAATCTTTAAAAAAAAACAAAAACAAAAACAGAACACTTGAAGACACAGAATGAGGGGTGGAAGGTGCACACAGTCTGCTTAGGTGTCTCTCCCCAGGGCCAGAAGACAAGCCCTAATGGGCGGCCAGCTCTGCCCCCTCCTCTCTGCATCTGCTGCCTGGACAGGCCTGGGGAAACTACCTATGTGGGCTCCAGCACCAGCGGTCATAAGCATGTTGTCACAGATGTCCCTTAGGATGTAACTTTAGAACACTTCTCTTTTTCTGACCCAGTAGCTTTCATCTGTGTGACTCTCTGCACTGCCCCCTCCAGGACCATGAGACCTGGAGTGGAGTTAGCCCCTGGGGAGGTGTGGGCAACCATGGGCTCATAGCAGCTGGGAGGCCTCTGGCCGAGTGTCCAGAACCAATGTTTCTTAAGCCGGAGTCAGCAAATATGTGCGCAGGGATCAGAATTTTCTCAGAATTAAAAAAAAAAAAATTTTTTTTTGTCCTTTCATTTTTGATGATAGTCTAAAAAACCATATAAACATATAAACTATCCCCAAAGAGCTAAGATTCTCCTTGGATTCCAGTGACTTCACTGGGCTCATTGCCTAATGAACAAAAAAACCAAGGTGATACAATATCTAAATGACGCCTTTGAGCTACGTGAAAGCCAAATGACCTCACAGCACGCTCTATGAAGAGGTTTCCTCATTGCTTAAAAAATAATAGTAAACATTTCACTAACACCAGGTAGCAGGTGTAGTTCAAGGGCATGATGAGTAATTCGAGTGATCCTTACAACAGCCTTGTAGAAGAGATAATTTTATTATCACCTGTGAGGCACAGAAAGGTTATGGAATTTAGGCAAGGTCCCACAGTCAGATAGGACCGGTACTTGAATTGGAAACCAGAGGGGCTGGCTCCTGCGTCTGCTCTTACCCCCCTGTAACCTTCCAGACACTCCCTCACTGCTGCAGGTTGTAGGGAATAATTGTGCTTCCGTGAAGCACTGCACCCTCTGGGTGATGTGGTTCTGATTTTCGGGAAGCTAATTTACAACTCTGTTAATTATAGATAAGTGACAGCAAAGTAGCTATTGTCTATAGATATGCAAATTCTATTCTGTCTTTCTCTCTCAGCGCTCAGTTGATTTTTCTCCCACCCTCAGGTTTGCCCCCTATGTGCTTTCTTTTCAGTGTTTCTGATCTACAAATGTTTCTGCCCTTTGGATATTTTTAACCTTGTTACAAGGTCTGTCTAGTTCCCTCCTGATTAGTGAGTAAAATAAAATCTTTACCATGTCTTCATTTTTATATCTGTATGAGAGCAATGATGTTACTCATTTTGAAAAAAAAAAAAAAAAAGATTTTATTGACAGAGTGAGAGAGCACAAGCAGGGGGAGTGGGAGAGGGAGAAGCAGACCCCCTGCTGATGCAGGACTCAGACTGGATCCCAGGATCCTGGGATCATGACCTGAGCTGGAGGCAAACGCCCAACTGACTGAGCCACACAGGTACCCCCAGAATTGCTTTAACAAAGGAATTTCTCAACCCATAGCTTCTTAGTAAGGTTCTCTGTGACCTTCTGCTCAAGCCCCGCCCCCCCCAGGTGCCCACCCCCTTAACCTGCTCTGGCTGTGTTTTCCTGTACAGCTGTTCTCCCGACACTATAGTCAATATTCCTATGTTTGTTGTTGTTTATGGCCTGTCTTCTCCCGCTGGGATGTGAGCTGCATGAGGACTGAGGTCTTCGTCTCTTCTGTTCACGGATCCCTCCCAAATACCCAGATGGTGTTTGGCATAATGTGAACGCTCAAAAAAAAAAAAAAAAAAAAAAAAATATATATATATATATATATATATATATATATATATATATATATATATTTTAAAGAGGTGGGGAGAGAATTGAATCTTTATAGGGTATAGTGGTATTAAATACATCTTACTCAAAAGGGCTTCATTGGCTCAGTCATTGCCATAACCTTGCTGTGAATTTGGGACATCTTTCAGCAAAACATCATCTGTCACGTATAAAATTAATCAGTAATTTGAATGGGACATGGCAGGCATCTGCTTTGTAAACTTTGTTTTATCATTATGTAAGAATCATAAACCTTAAGGAGCTTATATCCAGTATTTATATTGAAGGGAGAATATAGTAAGGGTTTTAATGAAAATCATCTGTCAACACAGGGAACCTATTTTCCCCCCTCACTCCTTTAAAAGGAAGTATGTGTGTTATTCAAATTGGACAAACTGTTTTAAATATCTAACGAAACTTCCGTGTGTGGCGAGATCTGGGCTGTAAATTACTAAGGGAGAGGAGAGCTAGGCAACCAGCGGGTGACTTTGTTCTGGAGGTGGGTCTGGCCAGGGCGGGAACTGTCCTCTTTGAGGGGAAGCCAGAGGAAGGCCAAGTGTCTGATGCTGGGGGGCACCTCTTCCCGTAAGATCAGAAATGGACTGATCTCCTAAATATTGAAGTGCAGACTTTGATTTTTGCATAAAGAATGGCATGACGAGACCAGACAAAACTGTGTACGTTCAAGATCAGGTCTGGGCAGGGGAAGGGGAAAGAGAAGCATTTTCTCATGAGCAAAAATTTGATGTGTGGAATATTTTTAAAAGATCTGTAGCAATTTCTTTCATGTGTTCTGCATATTTTAAGCAGGGGATTGTGGGGACTCCCGCTGCAGGAGGTTAGGCTGAGGAAATATTTTAACTTAAAGCAGGTCTCCGTTTGCATAATAATATATCAAATGTAAACTTCAAGTATCCACTCTTTCTGGAACTTTTTGCTTAATAAGAGCTACAGTATGCTGTCCAGGTTGCCCATGTTCCTTCGGATGGCAGCTGGAGAAATTGGGACTTTATTGTACCTGCATTTTAAGACCGAGTGCTTTATTAAAGATTCTAGGTGTCAAAGAATAAGAAAAGAATTAATTTTAAAGCTTTTCTCTGGTGATAGAAGTACTCATTTGGATGAACTTGCGAATATGTTCAGTGCTGGTCGTTGTTGGAAGGGCATGCTTCCCAGTCATGGTGTTAGAATCTCTTCCAGTGTCCCAGAGGGGGGCAGAATTTGTCGCAGGCAGAGGTGGTCGATGGTGAGCGTAATTGTATGTGGAAACAACTGCGTAAATGTTGATTAAATGTATTTAATCGTAATTAAAATAAATTAGGATTGGAGCTAAAAGCAGCACAGCGAGTGCCCTTGAATGGAGAGAACCCATCACAGGGATGTCAGCTGGGGGCTCTGTCCCTCCCCCCCCCCACCTTGCCCACATACCCTCTTGTTTTAATGGTGTTTTAATCATCTGGGTGATTAGTGCCCAGAGAGCTGGGAGGGCCTGGAGCCACGCGGCACCCCCTTCTCCATATCCCAGAATTACCTCTGCCCATGGTTGAAGGGGGCGACCTGTTCGTAGGTGTGATTATAAACTCCCAGGACGGGTTTCTGAGTCGCGTGTGGCTGGGATTTCCAACAATAAAGATGTGTGTGCTCTACATTCATTGACACTGGAAGACCCGTGAGGACACAGGAGTGGCCAGCAAAGCTGGAGAAGGCGAGAATGAGGACCCCCGCCCCCGGCTCGCTGTGCTTTACGCAAGAGTGACTGGATGCCAAGATCCCCTCCTGTAGAGTGGCGGCAATCACACTTCTAAGGAATCCTCCCGTCCTCAGAGGTCGTCTGACTGTGACACCTCAGTGTGGGAGACTTGGGGGGAGGGCTGGGAAGGGAAGGTTCCAAGGCCCACCCTGCTGGTCTCTAAGCGCTTGGCAGGGGCAGCTCTGTGAAGTCCGGTTCGCAGCTCGGTGCCTTCCCTTGGCCCATTTCCTCTACTCCAGAAACCCAGGGGGCCCCTGACGTGGGGCCCCACGCCCACCACTTGCTCCTCTACTCTTGTTCATCGCCCTCTTTTCTTTCCTTCTTCTACCTTTCTCTAAGGCCCTGGTGGTCCCTTGGCCAGCTGGTGGCCCTCGCAGTAAGATCAGGTCAGCCAACCCCCACCCCCACCCCCGGCACCGTGCAGCGTGTTTTTTTCATGTCTAGATGCACTTCACCATTGTGAATGCACCCCTGCAGTGCGAAGATAACGGCATTCCTTTGAAGAGAGAATTTTTGGAAAGCAGAGACACTGCATGTTGTCATAGTCAACTTTGGCCGCCATCGTGCCACCTGATAACCGGCCCTACGCATCCTTGGTGCACCATGGCACTTCTGTTTCCCGCGATGAGCTTCAGGGATGCTGCCTTAGCCTGTGGGTCGTGGGCCCCGGGCTCTAGGCTTTGGGCTGAGTTCATGTTGGCTCCCTGTGTCTCATTTCGGGGCAGTAGCCTCACAGCAGGGACAGGAGCATGAGAGGAAAAGTGCAAACATGTGGCGCTTCTTAGACCTTGGCTCAGGATCAGCATGGTCATGCCTTCCAGTGAACGTTGCGTTGGCCAGATGGAGTCCTACGGTCAAGGTCAAATTTCAGTGGGGTGGGGAGGAAGAACTGCACCACCCCCCCAACCTCGTGCACGGCTGTGTGGTCACTTCAATAGGAGAAGGGGTAGAAAACGGAGAACGTTTCATCCTCCTGACTTATGCCCAGAGAACATGGTTCCCATACCTGGGGTTGGGGTCCCATGAATGGGGGTTTCAGACAGCACCAGAGGCTTTAGGAGTCCTGGTTGGCAGAAATAGAAAGTGTAAATACATTCAAATACACAGATAGGTTTCCTTTGTCCCATCTGGAACATGCTGGTTTGAGTCCATGAACGTGCAGGTGGCTGACCGCCTTCCTCCCTGGTGCCCGAGCCAGAGGCCCGGCCGCCTCTGCCCTCCAGACTTCCAGACCCACGGGCAGCCTTCTGCCCTTTGGAGCAGTTCCTCTGAACATCTGCTTGAAGTTTCCAAGATATTTTAAAGCTTACTGTCTGAACTGTTTGGCCAAAAGAATACCAAAAAATTTGAGACGCCTGTTCGCAATTCTTAGTGCCAACGATGAGACGCGAGCCTGTGGCTTCTCCACAAATAATCAGGAGGGTGGGTCATACTGGGAACCGGGGCCGGCAGCTGCCACACATCACGGCAGTTGTGCTTACGAGACTCTTGAGATGCAGGGGCGGTTTTGATCTAACAGTGCCATGATTTACTGTCTCACAGACCGAGTGGCCATGGTAGCAAAGATTCATTTTTGGAAAGACTATCTCCTTTAAAGAGCCATAAATAAAATGCCTTATGGGTTTTTGGAGATCATTCCTAATCTGCTTTCCTTTATCTGAAAAGCCCGTGGTTGCTTAGAGAGAAAATAATAATAATAAATGTGTTCTTTTGGCTAAATATGTGAAAAGGAAGAAAGAAGTGAGTGCTTGTTGGATGGTGACATGTCCGTCCCCATGTGGGAGAAAAGTAACTTGTCCACCTGAAGGCTGCCCCTTTAAGAAGATGCGGGGGAGGTGTTGTGGAATTGACACAACCAGTGGCCCAAAGGGGTCCTGGAAAGAAGTTATCCTGTCTACCAGGTGTCCTGGACTCATGCCCCTTGCTCAGTACCCCTCAGCTTCGGCATCTCCTTGTTGCTTTCCTTGTGGGGGACCCTAGTGCTCTCTGGTTCGGTCCCCACCCCCAGCTTGCTTTTGACTCCAGTTGGAAGCCAATTTTCCACCCTCTGGTCATCCCTGGCTTCCTTAACCCGGCACCCCTCAACTCACCCCCAGAGTGAAAGCCGGGGCATTCGGTGTGTCCAGCTGTGACAGGGGACCTGAGGTACAGCTTTTGAGACCAGCCCAACCACCTCTTTCCTCATGCAATGAATGTTTTCTCCCCCCTTCGTTGAGAGGATTTATTTTTATTTTTTAAATCTTATTTTCATTCCATGATAGTTAACCTGCAGTGTTCTTTTCATGTGTATGATACAGTGATTCAGCAGGTGCAGATGTCACTCAGTGCTTGTCATGATGAATTACCCCCCCTTAATCCTGGTCACCTACTACTTTAACAACCGTGGATATAATAAGTGCATTAGTATTAGTAGTAGAATCAGTGCCCGTTGCCATTGAAAGTCCTCAAACGTCTGAAGATAAGGAACTACCGTGGGGGGAGAGGGGAAAAAATTTCTTCAGGAAAGTTCCCTCACAACTGGGTCATCACAGGTAAGTAGGAGTTTACCAGGCTCCAAGGCTAGGGAACAGCATTTTAGACAGAAGGAAAAGCCCTTACAAAGTCCACACCAGAGTCAAAGGAAAAGAGTATTTTCTAATCCTGTCATAGCTGGGAAAAATGCTTTTCCCATCCAAGCGGGTGTGGCCATGGGTTTGATCTGTAACAGGACAAATGTCTGGTGAAGCGAAGGGCTCTTCACGGGCGGTGGTGATCCTTCAGTTCACAAAGCTGTGTCCATTGGGCCCCCAAGACATGTGGCACCGCGCTCAGTTTCAAAGTTCGGGGAAGACCCTGAGCAGCCCCACAGAGACTCTTCCCTGGGCAGCGCGGCATGTAGTCACGCTGACAGGCAGAGCCCAGCCCCCACTCGTCATGGGGTCCAGATTCACAGCAGATCACGGGCTCCGAGACTGACCAACAAAGCAGTCAAGAGTCTGGTTGGGAACAGACTCCGGTGTTAAGAGGGGACTCGCTGGAATGGGGACTCATCGTGCAAGTGGGAGCTCGTGAATCGCTTTTACGTTCCTCCCGATGCCACCCCCTGGCTGGAGGGGACGCGGGTCGTGACTACAGGGATCCCAGGGCTTCCTGGTATTTCTGAATCGGGGCGGTTTACAAAAACGCCTCCAGAAGGCACCTGAGTCCGAGTGGCCTGCGGGGTCGACGCAAAAGCGGCGTTTTGTTGGGTTCCCTGTGGAAGGGAGGGCAGGAGCCGAGGCGTCCGCCCGAGGCCACCCCCGGCGCCGTCCAGCGGGCCCCCGCGCTGACGGCTCCGCCGCCTTCTCCCCGCAGGTATGGAGAGCGCGATCACGCTGTGGCAGTTCCTGTTGCAGTTGCTGCTGGACCAGAAACACGAGCATCTCATCTGCTGGACCTCCAACGATGGTGAATTCAAGCTCCTCAAAGCAGAAGAAGTGGCCAAATTGTGGGGCCTCCGGAAGAACAAAACGAACATGAACTACGATAAGCTGAGCAGAGCCCTTCGATACTATTATGACAAGGTAAACCCCCCAGCCTCGCGCGCCTGGGGCGCCGCCTGCTCCTTTCCCTGGTGAAAGCAGATGGTTGTGGACCATGAAGCAGATTAGAAACATCAAATGGAGGCTATTTATGCAGGTTTTTCTGGTGGAAGGGAAAAGCTGTGCCGTATGGATTTTTTTTTTTTTTTCTAGAAGCCCTTGGCATGTTCCTATGGGTCGAATTTTGTTCCGTCTGCATTTTCCCTTAGAGGTTGCTGCAGACCTTTGCTCACAGTAGAAATTAGTTGTCGGGAGGTTCTCAGGCCTCCGTCGTTGTCAGTTGCTTGAGTGACAGAATGAATGTTAAGATCTAGAAAGTCTGCGCATCCTGACTGGTCTGCCGTTCACTCAGATGGGTCTTTCCTGGAACATTGGTAGCTTGGGCAAGTTATTGAGCAGCTCAGGGCCGCAGTGTCCTCATTTATACGAGGAGGATCATACTAGTGCCATCTCGGGATTGTTATGAAGATAAACACGTTCAATGCTTAGAACGATGCTTGCTGGGGCACCTGGGTGGCCCAGTCGTTAAGCGTCTGCCTTCGGCTCAGGTCAGAGTCCTGGGATCGAGCCCCCCACATCAGGCTCCCTGCTCAGCGGGAAGCCTGCTTCTCTCTCTCCCATTCCCCCTGCTTGTGTTCTCTCTCTCACTGTGTGTGTCTCTCTCTCTGAAATAAATAAATAAAAATCTTTAAAAAAAAAAAAAAAAGAACGATGCTTGCTACTACCCCGGGCTTTGCACCTTCGTGGGAAATTTCCCTAATTAAAAGGAAAGCCATTTTCCTTTTTAAGTCACAGAGAGGAGACAGAGCGCTTTGTTAAGTGGTGACACAGCCCAGTTGCCAAGCAAGGACAGTTGGGGTGAGTTCTAATGCATTTCTGGAAAAGCAGTTAATGTGGCTGCGAGGGCAAAATTATTGCTCTTCAGAGGTAATCATTTCAGGCCTGTAATTTTGGCCCTCTCTGCGAGGATCTGTTGGTGCTGTATATTTAGCCCCACAGACACAAAGACTTAAGAGTCCTAATAAGGGTAAGCTTTTGTTCTGGATTTGCCGTTCGTATTGAAAGGTGAATTAAAAGCTGATTTAAATATTAGTTCCTGATCTATATTTAGTGCCTGCCTTTTGCCAACCTCTTTGGAATTCAAGACAGAAGGATTACACATTTCAGGAAGTGGAGACATCATTAATTATAAAGTGTTCCTTTATATGATCGTAATTACATATGATTATGTCATTGAAATGTTAAAGGTGCTTTCCTTTAATGTAGCAATTAATTAGTCCTGGCTTAATGCAGAGTCCTACGAAGAAGTAAAAGCATTTCTTGCAAATTGCACCGTCTGAAAGACTTGCAGATGGTTTATTGTTTTGCATTTTTCCCCAGGTTCTAAGTTACACAATGGGAATGGGGAGGGGGGAGCCCTCTGAAGGAAAACAGTCCTCTTGCCTGTTGGCAGGGTGCCTAAAAGCCTGGCTTTGAGACTAGAAAAATGTCATTGTTTTAATTCAAGACATCAAAGATTAGGGGCCCTGTCTCAGTACCTGCGACTCTCCTTGTGGTCCAGGCACCAGGGCTAAGGATGCTGGGTCTTCAGCATGAAGGGAGACCTTGGGCTGCAAGGGACTCATCCAAAGGCCGGTAGAGCCATTCCTATGGAGAAGACACCTGCTCTCCCTTGGGCAGACTTTGTAATTCTCTGGGGAGAGCAGGTTCAGGGCTTCAGTCGCCCAGCACACTTTGGTACCTTCTGTGTCTAAGGCCTGGAGCTGTGGGCACTTCCCACGCTTCGCCTCATTTAAACGCAGCAGCCTGGGTTGCTGGACCCACGGCCTCTCCGGGAAGCAGTAGCCTCGGACTTGGACCTGACTTGTCTGCCTGCATTCCTGGCCCCAAGGCAAACACTCTACCTTCTAGGCCATTCATTTTCTTTGCCTCCTAAACACCCAAGTTTCGAGGAGGCAATCAGGTAGCACAGAGGTGATTTTTGTTTCTTACTGAGCCCTGCAGTACCACACGGCCCTGCTCCCATTGGGTCCGGGGTCTGAGTGGTCGCTGTGACCTCCTCGCCCTCTTGTCCCTTTCCTCTCCCACCAGTGCTGAGCCTGAGGTTTGGCCACATGACCTGTGAGCAGCCAGCGCATGCAAACAGTGAGGGCAGGAGCAGCTTTTGTCCAGCGAGTCACACAGGCGTGGCCACCACGGCCTTTATGTCCTTCCTTTATGTCCTTCCTTCCACGTGTACACAGTACCCAGGTTTGTACACGGTACACTCACATGTACACAAGACACAAGCATGAACACATGATATGTGTGTGCTTCATGCATGTACACACTGCACACGTGTGTGCATCACATGCAGGTGTGCCATGCACATATGAGTGCACACAGTGTACATGTATGCAATATGCATGCACATGCACACTATATGTGTGTGCACAACACATATGTGCAGCCGATGTTTGTGTGTAAGCCCAATGTACCTGTGCATGTATGCAGTACACATGCTAATATGCATATGTGCACACAGCACATGTCCACATGTATACGATATCCATGCAAGTATATGTAATATACATGTATGTGGTACACACGTGTACACACTATACATAGGCACGTACACAGTACACATGTGTGCACATGGGCATTTGAATCTTTCTCATGAAATGCCCTGAAGTGATGAGTAAGTGTGATCATTAGATTACTGATACAGCTTAAAATACAAAGGAAGGAAAGAAGAGGAGGCAGAGAATGAAGGAGAGGAGAGGAAGGGGGGGAGGGAGAGGGAAAGGGGAGAAATGCAAAGGTTACAAAAATTATAGTAGATTTTACATTTCGTGATGAGCACTTTTAAAAAAGATTTTATTATTTTAGAGAGAGAGAGCCTGCATGCGAGCAGGGGATGGGGCAGAGGGAGGGAGGGAGAGAATCTCAAGCAGACTCCCTGCTGAGCGCGGAGCCCCATAGGGCCTCTGTCCCGCTAGCCTGAGAGCATGACCTTGGTTGAAATCGTGAGTCAGATGCTTGACCCACTGAACCACCCAGGTGCCCCCATGCTCAGCACTTTTCTCAACCTTGCCGGTGTTACTCTGTGACTATGTGTATACATTGAACCATAACAAATTGCCATCATCTGACCATTTGGACCCCACAGAAGTGGCAGTCTCACACGGTTTGGTTTCTGACCTGAGAGGCGGAATGGAGGAGAGTCTGAATGGGAAGCTCCTGGCCACTTGCTCCTCCTTGTGTCCCATCGTGCTCTGCAGGCATTCCTCACGGTTCCCCGCTCTCGGTGTGACCCTCTCTGCCTTTCAGCGTCCTCCCCAGCCCCCTCCTCCATTCTCCAGTCCTGTCCATCCATCCAGAGTGTGCTCTACAGGTGGCCTAAGGTTGGTGACTCCCCACCCTTTTGGCTGTATTCTTCTCTCCCGTTGGCTTCTCTGTCCGTTGCTAGCTTGCATCTCCTCACTGTTGGCTCAAACTGCCCCTCCCTTGGTGTGTCCTGATAGGGAAGCTCTCCTGTAAGCATGAGAATGCCATTATTTTTTGTTGTCGTAGGTTATATTTTTAGCTCATTCCAGAATATTAGACATGGACAGAGGGGAAAAAAAAGTGGAACATGTGTGCAGTACTTTGTAGAAGGCATCAGAGCGAATGATATATGGGCTAATTGTATCTCTTTGGGGCTGAGACACTTTAATCGTCATTCCTCAAGAACCTTCCCCCCTCCCCATCGCCTCCGCACCCCCCCCCACCATCCATCACTATAGCAAGGTGGTTCATAGCATGGACTTGGGGCTAGACTGCTGGGTGTAAATCCAGCTCCATGACTGTGAGTGCTTTGCCTGATCCCTCTTGGTTTCAGCTTCCTTCCTAAAATGGGTCTGATAGTAGAGCCTGTACCGTGGTGGTGGTGGTGGGGGGTGTGGGTCAGCTGAGTTCACACACAGTCGGTCCTGAGAATCGGGCTCAAAATACAGTAGGTGCTACCAAGTGTTAGCCAGAGAAGTGATCCTCATCGCGAATTTGAAAAATTCAGACAACTGCAAAGAAGAAAGTTTGGACCTGTGTGCCGCCTTCCTACGTAAGCACACCTAGAGGTCTGATGAGGTCAGATCCTGGATGACTGAGGATGGATGACCATAGTTTCTTTACCCAACTGCCTATCTTTGTATATGGAGGCCCTTCTGAAATTCAGTGACTAAGATGCTTTACTATTTCAATGATGCTTCCTTGCGCCTCTGAGGAGCACCCTTCTCTGAGCAGCCCCAGTTGGAGCAGCCCGCAGGAGCTTTGCATTCAGCACTCTCTGGGCTGGAGTGGACGCCCAGCCTCTGAGAGTCCATTTCCCCATGGGTAAGGGAGCTTCGTAGCAGCACCTTCCCTCGGGGTGGTGTGAGCTCGTGTGCAAGGTGTCAGGCACCTGCTAAGTACACACCCCCAGCGCTCGTCCCCTCTGTTAGCCCGGCTGATGAAACTCCCTGCACTGTGTGACAGGTGCCTGTTAATATCGCACAAAACTGGATTAGTGTCCTGGACGGTTGTAACCACAGAGTGTGTGGCTTAGAACAACAGAAATGTATTGTCTCACGGACGTGGGGGCCAGAAGTCCAAGGTCAGTGTCAGCAGGACCGTGCTCCTCCGAGACTCCGGGTGGATCTTTCCTTGCCTCTTCCTAGCCTCTGGTGGGGGCCGTGGGTCTCTGTGTCCCTCAGCCAGCACCCGCATACTCCGGTTTCTACCTGGCTTGTCACGTGATGTTATTCCTGTGTATTTCTCTCCAAATTTCCCTCTTCTAAGGACACCAGTCCTACTGGATTAGGACCACTCTCATGACCTCCTCTTAGCTCGGTTAGGTCTGCAGAACCCTATTTCTAAAGATCCCATTCACAGGTACGGGGTGCAGGGAGGGGATGGTAGGATTCCGCATCTCTGTTTGGGAGACATACGTCGTTTGTCATATGTTTCATATATATTTCACATGTATTTCAGACACTACTGGAGTTTCGTTCAGATTTTCAAAATTATGATCAATGCCACACATTCTGAAGGAAAACTGTGTGATCGGGACAGCAGCTCGACTCAACAGCAGGTGTGAAGCTAGAGTCTATGATAGGCGTGTCATGGAGGGCCTGTCACATGCCCAGCCCTGGGCTGGGTCCCCAGGGTGGACGGGAAGATGAAGGAGTCCCCTTCTGCGCTGGAGGAGCGAACTCTAGTAGGGGACTTGGACCCATCCTGGCTTAGCCGTAGCCATGATAGGAGACCTCTGGTGTTCCTTCCTCCGACTGCGTATCTGGGGATTGCCCGTCACACACGCCATTAGGGAAGGCTGGGAGGTCAGGGGGTTGCAGCTACGCACTGACAAGGACCTGCTGCCCCCACTTATAGCTTTTGAAGAGGCTGCTGGGCAAACCCAGGTAGGATTCCAGGGAAGGAGTGATGCCCAGGTTAGGATGCAGCCCGTTGTATTCCTCAGGCATGGACCGAAGGCGCCCGGTCAGCTTGGAAATGTGCAGATGAAGGGAGGAAGCTGCGTCCAAGCCCATGAGCCCCCAAACCAGCTAGTCGTTGCCTGCTCAGTTCAAGACCACCCTCCCCAACCCACTCGTTTCCCATAGTCTCACTCTGTGTCCTGGGATGCAGCTTTGTTCGTTGTAGTTCTGATGGTTGGAATTTGGGGGGGGGGGCGGGGTATGGTTTGATTTTTTTATCTCTCTTAGAGTGAAATGGATTCTTCTAGAGGTCCTTCTACAACCTCTGCAATCTTTCAGAGATTGGCTTTGTGAACGAGATTAATGACTCTTTCACTCGTTACCAACTCAGACCTGGTTCTTAAACCTCTCACGGTGGAGTGGAGAGGAGAGAGAGGTCCAAGCCCAGAGCGTGCCTGTGAGTGGCCCCATCAACTGCCCACACCCATGGGCCCACGCTTGAGGGGCATAGCGTGCTGTGGGATCCCCCGTCTTCAGTCGCTTCTGGGAGGTTTTTAGTTCTCCATCCCTCTCGAGAAGATACTCTTTCCCCCTTTGTTTCACCTGTGCTTTTTTTCTTCCTAGGTTCAGCCCTACCTTTAAAAACACAGCTGCTGCCCTCGGCTAGCTGTGCGGTGGCGGGGGGGGGGGGGAGACCGACCTGCGCGGGCAGTTATAGCAGAATGCTAGCCTGGCCATGGCGCCAGCCTCTTCCAGGGCAGCTGCGGGAAGTAAAGGCAGAGGGAAGGACCCCGGAGGTCAGGACACCTGCCCGGGCCCGGAGCAATGAGATTGGGTTTATCAGGCTGGACCGTATTGGGGAGGGACGCACTGACGAAGGGAACAACATGTGCGTGGGGCCGGGAGTTTGACTTTCGGCTTCCCAGGGGGAGTCCCAGGGCTCTGCAGGGAACAAGGGGGACATGGGGTGGGAAGAGTGAGTGGGGCACGGAGTGTGCAGCACGTTATATGGAACAGTGGGAACTTCATGGCTACGGCTGGAAGCGGAAGAGTGCTGTGGGCAGATTTGCATTTTAGAAAGAAACCTCTTTATCTCCCCATGCTCTTCTTGGCATTCATGGTGTCCCGCTTCACCCCCTGTCCCCCCAAGCCCCAATCTTTTTGGCCAGGTCAGCACATACCGACTTCTCGGGGCTGACTGAGTTGGCCCCAAGCTGGCCCTGTGGCCCCTTCAGGTCAGGGCCTGCGTGCCCCTCCCGGGATCTGCCCGCCAGTGGGGCTGCATGGCCTGCTTGTACGCGGGGCAGCTGACTTCCCGGAGGAAGCTCCAGCCACAGACTCTCGGAGCTGGCTGCAGGAGACCTGGAAGCTGACGCAATCCCTCGTCCTTTTTCCGTCCAACGGAGCTTTTGTCCTTGTTGTTGTTGGCGGTGAGCATTCCTCCCAGGGGGAGGCTGAGAGCTCTGCCAGCTCCCTTCTCATCAGGAGATTGCAACGGCGATATGATGAAAAAACGCTCCGGTCTCCACAGCAACATCCCAGCTTATCCTCACAGTGTCCCGAACGGTCTCTGCTTAATTGGAAGAGGTTCAGGGGAGAACAGTCAAGACAGTGTCTCTGGCAGCATATTCCTGGAAGTAGAACGCGTCACCTTCTCAACTTAATTGGATAATTTATTTTAAATTGGGTGTGCAATCACGACAGGAAAATGTTCGTGTTAATAATACATATCTGAGATCGCCTGCCTGTGCCAAGAAGCCTGGCCCTGGCAGAGTTCTCTAATTCCCCAAAATAAATTTTATGAAGATAAAATGATGTACTACTGTCTGTCAGAGTGGAGAAAGAACAAAAGTCCAGCAAGCGTTTGCATCCTGGAACTTTCTGGAAGGCTTCTGTTGGTGGTGAAATTCCACAGAAGACCCATCTCTCCTGGGCTCTGTTCAGGAGTGTTTTGTACATCAAAGCTGCCCCCTCCACCACATGCCCCCCCCGCCATGCCCAGCTCTGGCTCTGAGTGTTAGGGGTCTGGTGTTTTTGTTAGGTGTCTTTTTTGTCCCCTTCCTGTCATGTCAGCTGCTTAGATGGTTTGAAGTACAACAGATGGCGACTACACTTTTGCTTGGGGGCTGAGGGGATAACCAGGGCCTTTCTGGAAGCTTTTGGTCCTGGAAGCTGCCCAGTGAGGGAGGGCAGTTGGGTAGCTGATAGCTTCAGGAAGGTTTTCGAGTCTGGTCACACTGCTCTGGGAAGGAGCGGCTGACCTGAGGGGGCCAGGCAGTTGGCGGGACATGGGGTGGGGGACTGCGTGGTGGATGGGGGAGCTGTTTTGCACATGCTTCCAAGCTAGCTTCGTGGTGGCACTCCGTGTTCCCCCAAATAGGGCAGTTGCTAAGAAACACCCGGAGTCTTGGGAGTACCTTCAACACTGTGCTGATGGGGCTGCTGGGCTCGGTGTTCGGCTGCCAATGCTCCAGCCGCCTAGCCAAATCCACTTACGTCAGGCTCTTGCCCAAGCCCACACGGGTCTGCCGGCATGAGTGTTCCTGCTTCTGGACAGCTTCTAGCTGCAGGAGAATTCAGTGGTTGTGTAGACAAACTGACAGAACCCCTAACATTCACATCATACCGCCCACCACCCACCCACTGGCCCAGCTGCTCCTCTGGGCCCCCCCACCCCCACCCCACCCCCACCCGCCTGTGCTCTGACAACAGTTTACCTCAGTTCCTACCCCCCGTTTGTGACATACGGAGAGGAAGCGCACTTGTATGGAGGATTTGTGTTAAGCCAGCACTGTGCTGGATATTTTTACATTTGTGGACTCCTCTTCTAACATGTGAAATGCCTGTCGTCACAGTTGGTAATGGGCCCATTTTCGAGGTAGGATGCTGAGTTTCAGAGAGCTTAAGTGATCCAAGATGAAACCGCTGGTAGGCGGCAGAGCTGTCTGTCTACGACGCTTGAGCCCAAGGTCCATGAAGCCAGAAGATCACACAGCTATAGGGCCTTGGGCCCAGACTTGAACCCCCCCCCCATTCCTAATATTGCTGATTATCACCCTAGGGCAGGCAGAGAGGGGAGACCAACCCCTGTTTGTTCAAAATGACAATGGGGAAATGGCTGGCAGCGTTCTGAGCCAGCTGAAAGCAGGAGGCTTGGCGGCCCCAGGACCCTCACCTTACCCACTTCCTAGATGTCCAAATGACACTTCCTAAAGAAAGCCAGATCCAAGCACGGCCCCGCTCTGCCCGTGTGCCTGCCCAGCATCCTGCAGCCTCCTGGAAAGACTCCAGACGCCCTCACCATCTGGCCCCTAACAGACTGCCTCTCCTGTACCACCCCGGCCTGCCACCCTCTCTCGGCCTCTACTCAGACCTCTTCCTTCCCCGGGCTCGCCCTTGGCCTTTTCTGCCTGGTCCACTCCAGCTCCTCCACACCCTCCCTGCTTCTCCTCCACCTGATGTCTGCCCTTGGCATTGCCTTCACTCTCTTCCACCATCCTTGTGCCTGTCTTGCCAATCGGGTGCTGGTTTTCCTTACCAAGTCCAGTTCTGTGTAGCATCTGGCATGCAGTGGTGCCAAATGAATGCAGGATGAGCGTGAAACAAGCAAGCAGGCTTCCCTGTAGCACAGAAAGAAGTCTGTCAGCTCGGGGTGTTGGCACCGCACAGGGGCTGAGAAGCCTGCCTGCCTGCCCGTCCTTTAGTGAGTGAGGACCCGAGTGGGCAGGTGGATGTTCAGGAGTGTCGGTGGCCAAGCCAGGGTGAGAACATGGGCTCCCAGCCCCTCCCACTGGAGGTGGCTGCTCCCTGCCCAGCCAAGCACATGCTGGGGGACCAGTTACATTTTGTGTTAACACTCCAGAGGACTTTTAATAAAAATACCCTTGAGTGCTGAAAGTGAGCCAGCAGGGAGACAGCAGTCTCAATCCAGGAGAAGCACCACGAGCCCAGAGAGGGCAGAAGAATGCTCCTCATGTCCAGTCCGAGGCTGGGCATCCTGCCAGGCTTCTCTTGTTTGCAAGCTTCGACGAGCACGGGGCTCGGGCAGCAAGGCTGAGCAGCTCTCCCATGTCAGGCTGCCCGAATTTGGAGAGACAGTTCACGCTGCTGTCTAGCGGTGCCAGGGAAGGAAGAGATCTCAACCCAAACCACAACGAACCTCCCCCACGAGTCAGCCAATTCTAAGACCAAATTGGACCTCTTCACTGGTGGCACGTTATTCTTAGAAGTTGAAAGTGGGCCGTGGATGTGTGCGTGTGTGCATGTGGGCATATGAGCTGGTGTGTGCGCTCCAGGCTTAAGCTTCAGACAGAACAGCTCAGGCTCCAACTGTCTCAGTGTGTTGCATACGGTAGTGCAGCTGCCCACAGGCAGGCCATGCCCTCGGGAAAGGCCGTGCCCCCTGCCCTGCTGGACAGAGTCTTGGGGGGACGATATGTTTCCTAGGGCTGCTGTAACAAAGGATTACAAACTTCGTGGCTCAAGACAACAGAAATGTATTCTCTCAAAGTTCTGGAGGCCTGAAGTCCAAAATCAAGGTGTCCACTAGGCAATTCATGCGCCCCCTTCAAGGGCTCTCGGGGAGAATGCGTCCTGGCCTTTGCCAGCTTCCAGTGGCCCTGGCCGTCCTCACCGTCCCTCGGCTGTGGCTCAAGGCTTAGTCTCTGCGTCTGTCCCTCTTCTCCTTCCGTGCCTCCTCCCTGGTGTCTCCCGGAGCCTTTCCTCTTGTCGTAAGGGCACTAGGTGTTGACTTTAGTGTTGACCCTAACTCCCTGATGATTCTGTCCCAACACCCTTCTCTGGTGACACGGGCAAAGATGCCGTTTCTAAATAAAGTCACATTCTGAGCTTCTGGGTGGGAATGAATTTGTGGGGGCGGGGAGGTGGGTACCGTACAACTCAGTGCTGCCTGGAAAGACGGGCCCAGGGAGAGGCAGCTCGGGTTGCTGGGCTGGAGTCCTCTCAGGGCTGCTCCTCAGGGTGGCAGGTGTGCGGTGAGCCTGCCCGCAATAGGTCCGTGGCAGAGCTCAGCATGGCCCCAACAGTCAGACGCTTCCAGGAGGGACCCTGATTCACTTCCTCTTCTGTTCCTCAGAGCTTAGCAAGGAGCCTTCCGTATGAAAGTGTCTGAAACGCTGTCGAAAGAATGCTTGCTTGTCATAGAGGAGGAGCTTGGAGCATGACTCCTACAGTGAGGACTTGTTCTAACTCTGGAGAGAGGACAGTCAGGTTTTGTGTCCGGAAAGGGTGAGTCAGCCGGTGGTCTGGACGGGAACCCAAAACGAGGAGCTGAAGCCAGGGTGTTGGCTGGGAACCGGTGGCTCGAGACTCGTCTCTGCTACTTACTCGTTTGTGAACTGAGCCTGATGCCCTGGGCCCCTCATCTGTAAAATGGGTTTCAAAGTGTTGTAGCGATTGCCTGACATAAGGCATAAGCCTTCAGGAAACTATACAATGAGGTACCCATATAAGGAATTTAGGCAATTTGAGGGGCGCCTGGCAGGCTCGGCTTGTGGAACATGCAGCTCTCCGTCTCAGGGTTTTGACCCAAGCCAAAGGCAGACGCTTAAATGACTGTGGCACCCAGGTGCCCTTAAAAATAAAATCTTTTTTTAAAAAAAGGAACTTAGATTATTTGAAGGCCGACTACAGTGAAAGGACAGTGTGGTATCGTGGGGTTGCTAAACAGTTAGACCATTGCTTGCTAAGTGGAGTTGTACTAGGTGAGAGGTCATATTTGCAGGACCTGTATGAGTGGGGCACTGACTTATATTGATTTTTTAGAAAAAAAGATGCTGTGCAGTATTGTTCTGCTCTTAGAGATGAGCAAACGGAGGCTTCTAGAAGTTCAGTACCTTTCCCAAAGCCAGAGGAAGTAGACAGACTGGGATTCGGACCAGGTCGGTTCACCCCATGCTGGTTCTATTTAGCGTCTGGCCCATCAAGGCTCAGAGAGGCTGGCGGGCGCTCCCCGTGCTGTCCGTGCTCCCCTCCGAGCACTCCTACAGTCAGGCTGTGGATATGGAGGCCAGCTGCCTCTGTGCTGCCTCTTGTTTTCCCATCAGCCTTGTCTCCTGAATGTCACCCACTTCAGGGTGTGCTTTTGATGTCCCATCTGCTAAAGTGGAACCACCAGGTTCCGGGGGCCTCACACAGGGTTTCCAGCAGTGTGGCACTGCGCCCCGCTGGGAGTGGAGAAGCGCTTCTGTTTCCAGCAGAGAAACAGACTTTAGGAACAGCAGGTCTTCCTCACGAGGAGCTGGAAACGACCGTTCCCGAGCACCCACCTTGCTTCCCTGGCACCAAGCTGGTTTCCTAGGCACGCTGCGGTTACCCCACGATTACTCTGGAATACTGACTCGAACAGTAGCCTCTGAGCCAACGGCAGCTGCTTTCTGGGAGAGGGTGCGGCCGTGGGATAAAAAAGGCTCCCGTCTTGGCACTCCTTCGAGTTGGTTTAAGCTTCAGCTCCACCAGCGACAAGATACAGGGTCTTGGGCTAGTAAGCTTTTCTGAGCCTGCTGCTTTCTTGGGTGGGTGGAGGGGAGCTTATTTTGAATTAATACATATTGATTGCATGCTATTAAATGTGAAAAAGCAGAGGAACAAAAAAGAAATACTACACTTTTACATCTTTTGAGGTTTATTTTTTCTTCTTGTATTCTGTATATATAGTTGTTGCATTAAGATAACGGACACATCAGGGGCGCCTGGGTGGCTCAGTGGGTTAAGCCGCTGCCTTCGGCTCAGGTCATGATCCCAGGGTCCTGGAATCGAGCCCCGCATCGGGCTCTCTGCTCAGCCGAGAGCCTGCTTCCTTATCTCTCTCTCTGCCTGCCTCTCTGCCTGCTTGTGATCTCTCTCTGCCAAATAAATAAATAAAATCTTTAAGATAACGGACACATCTATGAGTGCTTTTTGCAGCTAATGTGCATTGAAAGACACGGGAGGAATGTTAACACTGTTTTGTCCTCTAAAACAGCTCCGTGGTTTTCCACTCGAAGCCCTCCTGTTAATTTAACCCACCGTTGTGGGATCGGAAATTGGGTCTCCCCTCCCTTCCCATCAATAGCCTTGACTTCTTCATCTTTAAAATGGGATCCCAGCACCCATCTTGCCAGGTGGCTGTGCGAGTTTGGTCCGTGGTCAGCGCTCATCAGTGTTTGCTTCTTTCTCCGGCCCTTTCTGGCCACAGGTTCCTTTCACGCAGGATCTCTACTGTGGTGAGATGCACACCGTCAGAATCAATCCATCTCTCTTCCCCTGCCCCGAGATCCTGCGTACGGGCGCTCGGGGCCAGCAGCCCACATGGCCCTCCCCCTGAGGCGCAGCCACGGAGACCCTGCAGAGCTGGGCTGCTCCCTCTGGCCTGGGCAGTATGTTTCCTGCTCTAAGCAGCGGAGAGCAGCGGAGCTCAGAGGGGTGTCTGCTTAGTGTCCTTACCGCTTGCCTGGCTGGACGTGCTGCCTTTTCTGCTAAAGCTGCCATGGCCTTTGGAGCGGGGCCCTTGCATTTCACATCTGCTGTCCCCAGGGCTGGCCCTCTCCCCACCGCCCCCGACCCCTGAATTAATCGGTGTGTGTGAGGTTTCCTTCACAGTGCATGTCAAAGTCTGGCCACGCTAGGCATGGTATACGGTAAGCCTTCTGTCTATTTTTTGTCTGAACCCAACTAAATAAAACATCATGTTTCCCCCTATTGGTTGAGATATATAAACCAGATATAATCTGTCTGCCATACGCCCCAGCGTGGTACCCAGAGCAGTGGACAGAGTGAGGGGGATATGCACAGCCTTCTAGGAGGTTTAATTTTTATATTTGTTTGCCACTGGAGTGGTTAGGAAGTGAATTTTGTTTTGTTTTTGCTTACATGGGAGGACAAAAATACTGAGATCTGCTATGTATTGGGGATTATCACGTGTGGCTGTAGTAGGTGTTCTTCTGTAAGCTTTATATGGATTATCTCATTCAGTCCCATGAGGCAGATGGTAGATCAGTTCCCATTTTATAGATGGGGAAACCGAGGCAGCTGACTCTCTAGGACCATTCCTTATAATCCCACCATCAGCCTTTGTGACAGAGCCAAGTGGGTATTTATGGAAGGATCTAGGACTCTCTCCTCTGCAGCCCCTGCTGCTGTGAGATTAGGAAGAGATCCGGCTGTTGGGAAGAATGTTCTACACCACCTTTCCTGCTGTGTTCAGGAGCCACCGACATCTTTTCCGTTTTGAGAACAAGATAGGAGAGTTGCAGAATCAGAGGGGAGGCGTCCTGTGGTTCCTGAAGCCCTCCCATGGTGGGGAGGCAAGGGCATGGTAGCCATGCTGATGGGGATCCCATAACTAGTCTGGCTCCTCCTGGGGCCATGAGCAGCCCAGGGAGAAGCAACAGCTGTGGTGAGAAATCTGGAGCACTGGCAAGTCCGGTGCATGACCTTAGATCAAAATTGGGGTACCAGGGCAGAGCTGACACAGACTGCTTGTATTTGCCATGGATGTGGATATGTGCAATCCAAGTTTATTCAGCTCTCACAGGAGTTATGGGGTTGTAAGGTTTTGCTTATGGCTCTTACCATATGCCTGGGAGTTTTCAGTCTAAAAATGCCGACAAGAAAGCACATACACTTACACATATGGGACACATTCACGTGGAGCTTGAACCAGCCTGGGGATCAGCTACAGAAAATTCTCTCTCTCATGGGGTAAAGCCTCCGGTTTCCCGCCTGGGTCAATTCTCTTTATAGTGAGAGTCATTCACTCAACAAACATGCAGTTAATTTAATATTATCCTTCATAACATCAAAATTAAGAAGGTAAATTGAATTCCTCAAGCTTCTCTTCATTACCTGGCACTGCATATAATTTTTTTTCACGATCACAAAACAGTAGACCCATTTCTAATTTATCCACTGTATAGCATTATTTTCACAGGCCCCTTCTTTCTCTTTAATGCGAGGAGAAGGCAGAGTTGAGTGTCTGTTTACATATTTAAACACACGTACAGGCACCTCTATTGTTACCAGTATGCCTGGAACCTGTCAGGGCAACAGGGAAGGGAGGAAAATAGAAAACTGACTTGTTTTCTATGTTTTCCATCCAGTTAGCAGGAAATAACTAAGGGAGACTCTCACTGGTCCCTCCATTGCCAGAGGTGGCTGGTGAATCAGGAAGGGCTGCTCTGCCCAAGATGGCCGCCTTGGTCCTGCCCCCAACAGGCTGCTTGCCCTTGAGGCTCCTGCCATCTCAAGACACCAACTTGGACGTGGCTGTGGTGGAAGCAGCTTCTGCTGTCGCCTGGAACTTCCACGGAGGGTGTGTGGGGTGGATGTTGTGTTTCCCCTCCTGAAGTTGGTCATCCTTGCTGCCTGTGACCTCACACGGAATGTAGGGTCAGGAATCCAGCCTGGTTGTGGAAACACACTGAATGGGAAATGATGAACAGGGAGGCTGGTTCCACATGTGTAAAGGCAAGTAGATGTGTGCAACTGTTGGTCTAAAACCATGCTGGAGAAGTCGCTCTGCTCAGCTGGACACAGACAGCATTTGTCAGGTTACCAGGCAACTGTAGGCAACACATACTTGTGGGTCTGGGAGGAAGGGGTGAGAAAACCGACTTTCTGTAAATACTCACATCACTTTTCATAATAAGAGCCTGTCCCCAAGCGCTCTTGTGTCCTGGGCGGTCTCAGCCCGAGTCTTGTATCCCATTGCATTGTGGCCAAGGGCTCTGGAATCAGACTGCTTGTGTATTAGCTTGTGAACATAGGTAATTTATACTCTCTGAGCCTCAGTTTGCCCGTCTCTAAGATGGGGATCCTAATAGCTCCAGACTCTCAGAGGATTAAATGAGTTAACAGCGGCCAAGTTCTTTGTACCCGGCCTGACAGGTAATAGGTACTCAGCAACTACTACTATCCATTAGTCCTCTATGCTGTGAGTTTTCTCAGCAGACTCCTCGTGGGGCACACTTTTTTTTTCTTTTCATTTCTTCTCTTCTCTCTCTCTCTCTTTTTGGTTTTGTTTTTTGTTTTGTTTTGACCGGACTTTTTATTTAGTATTCTGTAGTGCTTAACGTACTCTTAAATGTTCTTGGGATTGGGGGAGGGGAAAGCAGAGGTTCTTACAGATTCCCAAGGAAATGTCAGAAAGGCAAATTTTGGCCTGCTTTATCCATTTGTTTTGGGGGGTTTACTGGGTGACTAGCACTTTCCTTACATAAGCATCTGATCTCAGGCTTTTCATACTGAGAACCTTGAGATTTCCATTTGAAGACCCTCTGAAATCCTGAGAGCGGCATACCCTGACCTCCCTCTAACAGCCAGCTTGTTTGTATAGGCGGAATGATTCACCTCTCCATTTTATTTTCTATTAATTTTTTTAAAAGACTTTATTTATTTGACAGATCACAAGTAGGCAGAGAGGCAGGCAGAGAGAGAGAGGAGGAAGCAGGTTCCCTGCTAAGCAGAGACCCCCAAAGCAGGGCTTGATCCCAGGACCCCAGGATCATGACCGGAGCCAAAGGCAGAGGCTTTGACCCACTGAGCCACCCAGGCACCCCTCACCTGTCCATTTTAGATGGCTAGATGTTTGAGGAAGGCCTTATAATTGCTTTGCCTCATTTACTGGGAAAAATCAGATATAGGACATGGCCTCTGGGGACACTTTTAACTTGAAAAATTACAACACTGGTACACAAGTCAAGTCTCAACACATTTAACATTTGCTTATTGAAAGCATTGTCATAAAGTCAAATAAGATTAAACAGGTTTTGCTTTATCTTGCGGGACAAACTCTTCAGAGACCATAGAGATCTCTTCAAACGTGCATGCCGCCCCAAGCTCCCAGGGCCTGCCTGTGGAAGGTAAGGGGCTGTCATTTTGGCTGCCATGCATATGCCTCCTCTCAGTCTACCTACTACCTAGGGCTCAGGCTGTGGACATCCTGGTGGGGGGGCTTCCCTTCCTGGCTCCCCTCCTGTGAGCAGATTTCCCCTGTGCAGGGTTGGGCTCTCAAACAGCGGGGCTACCGTGACCTGACCTCCTTCCTGCACCCTCCAGGACCCCTTCATGCCCAGACTGTCCGGTAGCCAGATCGACTCCATCTTTCCTGCTGGAATAGACCAGCAAGGCCCATGCTGATTCTTTCCAAAGGTTTCTTCCTCCTTCTGGCCAGCTCCATCCCCGCCACTGTAACCTTTTCCTCAAAAGCTCCGGTGGGGTCCTGGTAGCTCCCCCCACCCCAGAAGCAGCAGCTGCCACGGGGCCCCTCTTGCGATGGCTGAATTCAGTGTCCTTTGTGGAGGCTCCTTTTCTGTCTTCAGAGTAGGGTTATCACCATCACCATCCAGCCATAGAAGATTCCCACCATCTTCCATTTAAAGGTAAATGTTTGGATGGACCGCAAGAGCATTATGCTAAATGGAATAAGAGAAAGACAAATACTGAATTATCTCACTTATGCGTGGAATCTAAAAAAGCAGATCTAGAAACAGAGAGTAGAGTGGTTATCGGCAGTGGTCACTGGGCGGCTGAAGGGTGGGGAAATGAGTAGTTGTTGGTCACAGGTACAAACTTCCAGTCACAAAATGAGTAAGTTATGGTGATGTAAGGTATGGATGGTGACTGCAGTTAACAATACTGTATTACCTACTTATAAGTTGCCAAGAGAGGAGAGTTACATGCTATCACCACCACAAGAAAATGGTAATTACATGAGTGGTGGATGTGTTAACTAAACTAATTGTGGTAAGCATTTTGCAATGATATACATGCATCAGATCTTCATATTGTACATCTTAAACTTCACAATGTTGTATGTCAGTTCCATCTCAGTAAAGCTGGGGGAAAAAAGATTCTTCATGATCTTAAAAAAAAAAAAAAAAGAAACCGCTTCCGTGATGTATGATTCACATGCCATCCAGTGGACCCATTGAAAGCATACAGTTCAGTGGCTTTGAGTATATCTACAGAGTTGTACATCCAAAACCACAGTAGACCTTAGGACATTTTCACTATCCCTCCCAAACCCATACTTTTTAGTGTGACCCCTCAATTCTTCCACGTCACCCCCAAATCTTAGGAAATGACTCTTGTCTCTTTAGGTTTGTCTATTCTAGACGTTTGATAGAAATAGAATCATCACATACACGGCCTTTCTTTCACATAATGCATTCATGGTGCATGTGTCTGTACTAATTTCCTTTTTATGGCTGGATAATGTTCTATAGTCTGAATATACATTTTGTTTATCCATTTGTCAGTTGATAGTCATGTAAGTTGTTCCCAATTTTTTTTTTTTAAGATTTTATTTCAGAGAGAGAGAGAGAGAGAGAGAGAGAGATGGGGTGGGGGTGGGGAGGAGCAGAGGTAGAGGGAGAAGGAGACTCTGTACTGAGCACAGAGCCCAATGCAGGGCTCAGTCCCAGGACTCTAAGATCATGACCTTGATTTCATGAACTGAAATCAACTGAGCCCCTCCCCCCCCAAGATGCTCCTTCTTTGTTCTTTTTAATACATCAAAGCCCTGCTCTTTGAGACTACCTTTCAGTTCCCAACCATTTTCAGGAGGAGAGGCCTTTTTGTTACTTTTAATCACAGCCCCAAATGACTCCTTGGTTTGCTTATGCATATAATCCCTGCTCAGATGTTATGTTCTGAATACCTGTAATAAAATTAAAGGTAAAAATTAAAGGTTTAAAAAAAATTTTTTTTTTTTACGAGAATATGCCTGAAGAAATGATTCAGACCATACAGTTTCTCTTTTTTTCTGTGTAATTATTTGGGCTTTAATGACTCAGTCAGTTTAGATGGATGTTGGAACTGGCTGAGGACAACATAAAGTTTTAACCTAGGGAGAAAAATATTAACGAAAACCAGAAATATCTTAGAATCGTAGCAGCAGAACTCTCCAGGCAAGTGTCTTTTCTTCTTACTGAGAACCCAGTCTGGGTCAGGTGGCACGGGTGACACCCTTATTTAACCCTATCCTGCCGGGAGCGGACTTCACTTAGGCATGTTGTGTACCCATGCCTGGTGGGGAGCCCACTGAGATGCCGCCAGCAAGGCCCAGGTGGAACTTATAAGTTTCCCGAATTTCTTGGAAGGTATGTAAAGAGTGTTGAGCTTTGCTAGTGTTGAGTGTGCAGTTGAGGTCAGATGGGATAAATGGCCTTCAGGTGGTTAAATCTGCAGTCTCCAGCACCAGGCTGCCAGGCACTGGAAATGTTATGCCTTGAATCTAAGAATCTAACGTGCTCAGGGGATGGGAGCCTCCTGTGGGCTGGTGCTGAGCGGAGGTTCGCCAAGATTTGCGTTACTGGGATTTCCGGTGCTGAACGGGGACATTGTGTGTCCCTCCCTTCGCTGCCTGCCCTGAGGGATTCCTGTTCAGAAATCCCAGTGGCATAGTAAATATGCCCTCCCCTCCGGATGGCTGGATAAATTCACTCCTGGGATTTGATGATCTGTTTAAGGAAGAAAACTGCAAAACAGCATGCTTTAATGTAACAAGAGGGAAGGCAAAAACATAATATACTTATGTTTATATACCAAACGATGATCACAAAAGGAACATCAAATTTAATTAAATTTTGTCTCTATGGCATATTTGAAAGTTGCTGAGAGAGGAGATCCTAAAAGTACTCATCACGAGGAAGAAAAATATTACACTCTGTGTGGTGGTCGTGTTCAGTAGACTTGGGACCACCTAAAAGTAATAAAGTGTTACCTGTCCATGCCATCTCCATTTTGAAAATTTCACCTCTACTAAGGGGTTCCTTGACTCTCCCCACCGAAATTTTTGTGGAAATGTGAAAAAGCTCAGGCTCCAGAATGAGAAGATCGTGGTGGTTTTTGGACGGATGACTGCCCATTTCTGAGCTTGTGTCTTAAGAGGACACCTTCCACCCTCCAGAAGGATGAGGTATGAGAACGGATCAGAGAGCTTGCGCACAAATCCGGTATATAGTAGGTGCTCAATAGGAGTTACTGCTTCTAAAGTAGTTCTCCCCCAAATGATTTTTTTTTTTTTTTTTTACACCCTCACTCAATACCCAAGTTTTAGGAGGAGCAGTTTGCAAGGAAACCTTTCTGGGTTTTTTCCCCACAAGATGACGCTGCTAGCTCTTTGTGCTCGAGGGAGACCATCTTGGTCTCCGTGGAACACCTTGCACCCCACAAACCTTTGATAGATATTTGCTGATGTTCCCATGTAATAAACCGCAAGAACAGTAGAGGGTCTTTCCGATGAAGTCTGTTCTCCCAAAGGGGTGTGAACATTTCTGGCGTGATTATTGGTTTTCATTTACATCCTAATGTTTGAGGACTTGGAGCCATAAACTGAAGAGCCAGAAGTAGATACTGGTGACTTAAAATACTGTAGGAGTGATGTAAATATCAAAGTAGACAATTTGTTTTTTCCTCCAGTGGCTTTCTTGGCAGAAAATTGAAAAGAAAAAAAATGGCTACATGACTTAAGAAAACATTGTGGTGGCTGGTGATAATAACTTACATTTCTATAATGTGTTCCAGCTTACAGAAGGCCTTCCTATTATTATTTCATTGAATTCTCACAAGTCCCAGAGGTAGGTAAGACAATACTGCGTTATGGCAAAGGAAACGCTGCTTCGACCACTTACCTACCATGTGGCTCATGTGGGTTATTTAAGCGCTGTAAGCTTATCTTCTTAAGTTTTAAAATGGGAGTCCAATCATTTAGTTTTTGGGTAATAACACCTTCTCTTTAGGATTTCCGTACAGATGCTTATGAGATGGTACATGGACATTGCTGGCCACATAGTAAGTCCTTAGCAAATGGGGCCGGCTAGGGTGTTATTAGGTAGAATAACTCTTACTTCACAGATGAGGAAACTAAAAACGGCCATCACTATGCCAGAGCTCACACCGTTCATAACCACAGAACTGGAAAGCAGATCGAATTCTGCTGCCTCCAGCCCGAGTCCCCTTTCTGCAGCACCGTAGCCAAGATGTGTCCATCAGGAGGCATGTTTCGTGCTGCTGCCAGCCCAAACCCCGCCCCCGCCAACGAACGTCTTCCTCCGTTTCTCTGGTGCACTGATCTTTTCGCTGTCCCTTCTTGTGTTCACAGAACATCATCAAAAAGGTGATTGGGCAGAAGTTTGTGTACAAGTTTGTGTCTTTCCCGGAGATACTGAAAATGGACCCTCACGCGGTGGAGATCAGCCGGGAGAGCCTTTTGCTGCAGGACAGTGAGTGCAAGGCCCCCGCCGAGGGCCGAGAGGCCCACAGACACGGCTTGTCGGCCCTCAAAAGCGCCAGCCGCAATGAATACATCCACTCAGGCCTGTACTCGTCCTTCACCATTAATTCCCTGCAGAACCCACCAGAATCCTTCAAGGCCATCAAGACAGAGAAGCTGGAGGAGCAGCCGGAAGACAGCCCTCCCGTGGAAGAAGTCAGGACTGTCATCAGGTTTGTGACCAATAAAAGCGACAAGCACGCCAGCAGGCCCGTGGTGCCCCTGCCCTCCACGTCGGAGGCCTTCCTGGCCTCGTCGGCCTCAGCCAAGGTCTCCTCTTTAATGTTGCCAAATGCTGCCAGCATTTCGTCCGCTTCACCCTCCTCGTCTCGGTCCCCGTCCCTGTCCCCCAGCTCGCCCCTCCCTTCTGAACACAGAAGCCTCTTCCTGGAGGCCGCCTGCCATGACTCCGATTCCCTAGAGCCCTTGAACCTGTCATCGGGCTCCAAGACCAGGTCTCCATCTCTTCCCCCAAAGGCCAAAAAACCCAAAGGCTTGGAAATCTCCGCGCCCCCGCTGGTGCTCTCCGGCACCGACATCGGCTCCATCGCCCTCAACAGCCCAGCTCTCCCCTCCGGATCCCTCACCCCAGCCTTCTTCACCGCACAGGTAAGAGCCCGTCCCCGTGCTGGGGCTGCATCAGACTCGGTGACAGAGTGGAAAGGAAGAAAGCAACCAAGGCAGCTTCCTTCGGCCCTTTCAAAGATCATCTTAGGGCCCATAGACCAAAGTCACAGTGGGAGTGTAAAGGGCAGTTACTTCTCCATCCCTAGACCAAGGTGTCCACAAGAGAAGAGGTTTGGGATATTGGTTACGGTGGGATGTTTCCCTGGTTTCTTGCTTTCCGTGGCCAAAGGTGATCAAATTATGGAACATCACCCGGGCCTTCCAAGCAGATCCAAATAATATCTTCCTAGGGAAAGTCGAGCAGACCGAGTGACATTTCAGAAGGCATTTGGGCTTTATGAGATCTTTTTTTGTTTTGTTTTGTTTTTTAAGGGAGAGAAAGGAGGGTGGAGGAGCAGAGAGAGAGAATCTTAACCAGGCTCCACGCGCCCAGCGTGGAGCCCAACATGGGGCTCGATCTCACAACCCTGAGATCACGACCTGAGCCGAAGTCGAGTCGGACACTTAGCCGACTGAGCTGTCCAGGTGCCCCTGAGCTTCATGAAATTTCTCTGGGGGGGGGGCATCTGATAAGTAGCTATTTGCTTTCTGTAACAGAAGATAGATGTTAAGTGATGCTGCCGTTGTGTTCGTCTGGGTGGATCTGCATTGTCCCACACGTCAGGGCCACACCAAGCAGTGAGGAAGAATCTTCAGCAAAAGCAGTGCTATTCTGAGAAAACCCATCATTAACTCCTCTACGAGAAGGCAGCCTTTTCCTTTAAATATCATATGCACATGCTCTTTCTTGTCCGGCTGGCGTTCGCAGGGCAAAGGCAGAGCTGGGGTTGGTAAAGTCTACTTCTGCTTCCTCTGGAAAACTGGACACACTTTGGTGGCAGAGGTGAAGCACATTGGCTTTGGTGTCACAGATCAGATTTGGTTCCTGGCTACACTGCTGGGGAGCCCTGAGACGGTGGGCACTTGCTCTCTGCTGTTTCCACATCTGTGAAATGGATTATTGGGAGGACTGGATGGGATAATGGCCATGGTCCGAGAGAGCTATAGCTGGCAGGTCTCCTTCCGGGACCGTGAGGCCAGTGGGAGCTCCCTCACCTGCCCCTGCTCTCGTTGCCATCACCATCCCTGCCGTAGCCGTCAGAAGGGGCAGCAGTGTCACAGGGGTTCACGTTTGCTGGTCACTGTTCCAGACACTTCGCACGCACCACTCCAGTCATTCTCCGTGGCTGGCCCATAAAGTAGATGCTCTTCTGTCCCATTTTTCCAGCTGAGGTAAATGAGGCACTGAGGTAAAGTAGCTCATCCAAGGTCTCACAGCTAGCAGGTGGGAGGAGCAAATTTGAACCTGGTTCTCCTGCTCCAGAGTCCATGCTCTTAAATAAAATGTTCTTGGCGTGCCCACTGGGAAAACCTCCAGTTGTCCCTGAGCGTAACCATCCGTGGAGTCTGCCAGATAGCTCTTGGCCACTCTCCTCTCCGTGGCTTCTCCCAAACTGATTGTGTCCCAAGGATTTGGGTGTTTGCCCCAGCTTGTGAGCTAGTGCTCCTGAGCTGCCACCATGGAGAGGAGGGCTCAGGGCTCAGTTACTGGTCAGAATGAGCATATGTGCTATTGATCAGGCATTTTCTGATCAAACAAAACTGTCCAGGGACTAGGGGCTGCTGAGTGAGTAACTCAGAGAAGTAACTTGAGAAGTTGGCGGGGGTTGGGGGGGGGCGGTAGGCATGATCTGAGTATCTCCTCCCCTGGCCTCCTTTGTGTTCACAGCTGTAAGATTTAGAAAGATCTCAAGCCAGACTGAGGCCAATTCAGATTTCCGTATCTGCTTTCTCTGTGAGCCTGCATCACCATCTCCGAACAGATGGCCAGTCCTGTTGTCTCAGGAGAGCTGCTCAGGCTGGCCCTGGGGTTTTGGATCTGGACACAGTGAATTTAGGGTGGCTCTGCCCAGTGGGACTGAGAAAGGTTATGGCTGGGCCGAGGGGAGGAGCGTACCTTGACGTGAGGCAGGGATAGAATGCGGATGTGAACAAGGGGATACTCAACTCAGGACTGGGAGACAGGAACTTCTAGAACAGCCTAAAACAGGAGAGGGGAAAGCATTGGAAAGCTAGATGCTTTAAGAGAGGACTTGCACCTTGGGCAGATGAGAGTGAATGGTCCTCAGCCAAGCTGCAAGGGTAGGACCTTGCTTGCGAGCTGGTACCAGGGAGTCTAAGAAAGGGGACCAGGGCTTCCTGAGGAGAGAGAGGGCAAGGGCAGGGGTCTGGTGCCATGACAGGAAAGTAGATGTAAGGTCTCTGGCTGAGAGTGCCTTTGGATCAAGTCAAGGGGCCGGGGTGGCTACAAGGTCGTGCTAAGTGGAGTGAGAGGAGTTAAGGGTTGGCTTTGGGAGATGGTGTCATCTCAGGATTTGAATTCCCTCACCTTCTAGCAGTGTCAGCTCTGTACCCACTGCAGCCAAGGGTGGCCACAGGGAAGGAGAGAGCAGAGAAAGGGCAGGACTCGGGTGGGATATTCATTCACCCAAGTGGTTTCTCTGAGATCGGACAGAACAGTCACACCTGTCTGCACTTGACAATCCTCCAGCTCTTTAAGGTGGGCCTAGAAATCAATGTAGGATTTGGATTCTCAGAGATTTTGCTCCCCCAGGAGCTGCTTTGAGTGGCTCATAAACTAAGCCTTGAGGGCGGCTGGGTGGCTCAGTGTAACCGGTTAAGTCTCTGCCTTCAGCTCAGGTCATGATCTCAGGGTCCTGGGATTGAGCCTCGAATCTGGCTCTCTGCTCAGCAGGGAGCGTGCTCCCCACCCCACCCCACCCTCTGCCTGCCTCTCTGCTTACTTGTGATCTCTCTGTAAATAAATAAAATCTCGACAAAAACCAAAAAACAAAAAACTAAGCCTTGAGCCACGGTTCATCCTCAGGGGACAGTCTGAAGCAAGGTCACCTCCAGCAGCCCGTCTCATCCTAAAGAGTGAGCCCATTTCCCTGCAGTCCCCGCAGAGGGCACGAGTGAAAGCCTTCCCTTTACTTCCAGGTCAATTCTGGGGGTTTCCTCTCCTGAAGGAGACTTGGGGCTTTTCTCCCACAGGCAGCAGTAATGTCTCATTCTCACAGTTCACTGGTTTCCCTCCTACCTTAGTATTTTCGACTGCAGAAATTACTTTCCTCTGTGGAGTGTGTTGTGTGCAACGTGACACTGTTTGCATGTAAACATTTTGTTACCGGCGGGACTGTTCTGTCAACTTTTCTTAACAGTTGGCTTTAGAAGAAATGAAAGGTGTGCTCTAATAACTTGATACTCTGAAAATGAAGTTCCCAGGGATATAGTTTATCTCAAGAACTGTTTGTTTGTATTTTATCTTATCCTGAGAATAATTCCCAGTTATTTTCAGATAGAAATATGGCCGAAGGAAGGGTAGGATTAAGAGGGTCTTGGTGTGAACGGGGTCATGTGGTTACTCTTCCCTTCGAGGATCATATTAAACCACCTACCTTGCATAGGCCCAAATTCAGATTTGAAATGTCATCTATGGTGTACATGAAAAGATGTTCGTCGTTCTGCCACTCGCCCAAAACCATAATCTCCATTCCCATCAAAAATACTTGTGGTGCATTTGCTGGGATCTGTACAGTGCAGCTGAGATTACTCTTGATTTTTTTAAGGATCCAAGATTACAAATATAGACAGACATGATGATTATTCAGACTCCCGTCAAGCACAGACTATGAGGAACCGAGGGCAGAGAATACAAAAGCCAGCTGTGTACCGAGAAGCGATGTAGTTGGAGCTCAGCCAGAGGTCATATTGGACTGTTGGTAGAAAAGCAAGGATGTTCTCTGTCATGGCATGAGCTATAGACATTGAGATGAGGGAGGAGCCAGGATGCGAAACCCTCATGATTTCTAGCCAGGCACCATGGAAGCCTAAAGAGTGCCAGTTAGAACTTCCAGTTCTCTGTATCTTCTGCACCTTGGTGTCCTCTTTCCCTCTTCCTTCCATTTGCCTCTTCTGTTCATTGTCTCCCTTCTCATCTCTTAGCAATGTAGTTAGTTCAGAATTAGCGGTTGGCGCATTGCTTTTCCCTTCATTCATGCCAAGGCCTCTGTTAATCTCATGTGTGATGTTTAAGATGCTGAACTTGGATATATGCGGGCACTGGGGCATGAACTCACCGTCAGAGTCTGAGCATGCATGCCCCAGGCTGTTTGATTAGCGGCAGCCTTGAATGGCACTAATTGAGTAGAGACAGCTGGCAGAGGACCGTAATGCGAGAGCCTCCTTTCATTTACTGGTAGATGTAACAACTTTGGGCCAAAATCATCAGGTGGGAATTTGGAGTAAAATGGATGTGTTCTCTGAGGAGCTCTGCTCTGGAATAGGCTCTCATCTTATTGTCTCCTAGGCCATTATCACAAGAGGATGAGTTTGTTTTTTCCCTTCATCCCACTCTCTACAACACTTCTTCAGCTGAGCATCCAGCTTTCTCTATACTGACCCTACAAGGGGAGAGGTTGTCCTTTTAGAAGCTCTTTGCAGTGAATGATGTTGCTGGTAGAGTTCTGCATGACTGACATTCCAGCTGAAGTTTCTTCCTACCTGGGCTGTGAATGCCCAAGATAAAGGAACTGTGGTAGAGCCCTCCCACGTTCTACCTTGGAGCCTCTCTCATCTCTGTCTGTTGCCATCAGGGTCCCACTGCCTGCTCTCCAGCTCTGTTCCTACTCCTTTTTCCCCTCCTACCACTGACGACACCTACTTTAGACTCTTAGGGAGTTCTGGTCCCCCTTTCATTAAGATCAGCAGAGTCAGTGCTACGCAGACTTATGTGTGATTGAACTTCTATTTTAAAGTCTTCAAAATTGATGTTTTTATTGAATTTGGGCAACTCCAGGAGTCTCCAGAAGTAGTTACCTTATTTGGTTGAGGATTTGTTTTTTAACCCCAGAATGGCACTGTCATGGATTCTGTTGGCGTCCATGAGAGACTAAGATTTGTGATGTTTGTTGGTACAACAAAATGTTAAATGGACACCCTGATTTCCTCTCCTTTATTTTCTAAAGCCCGAAAGGCTTACCAAAGTCTTGGTACCTCAAATTATCAAATCAAATAATCTGCAAATAGTTCTTGTTGGGAGATAACTGGTACACACCTCCCATTTGCTAGTGATTGGGGTGTACAGAGGCGAGCAAGACAGACAGTTCCTGCTTTCCTGAGCTTATAGCTTGCTGTCCAATAGGTGAAGAACATGGGGCAATAGAACTTAGGGTGATGTGAAATGACAGATGTCTCTGAAAACTGGCTGAGGAACTTTTAGACTTGTTTTGATAGGAAATTACCAGCTTGCTGGGGTTTTAACTCGAGAGATACAATAATTCCTTTTAGAGTCTTTCAGCAAATATTTGCATTATTTGCAGATCACTGAAAGGATACCAGAAGTATATACAGTGCCTATTTTTAAGACCTTCTAACCTAGCCAAGACAAGGCATACAGATAGACAACATAATGTGGCAAGAATCAGATACACAGTGCAGAAAAGCACCATTAGGAACAGAAGAGGGAAAGATCGTTTAGTTCAATTCAGCATATAGGAATTGAGCACCTATCGCGTGTAGCTGTTGTGCTTGGAGCTGGGGATACGAACGTCAGTTAGATAGTCCCTTATTGTAAATAGCTCATAACTTGCCTTAAATGGTTTAATATAATGTCCCAAATCAGTACAAAAGAAATACTAAGGAAGAAAGTATTAATGCTGCTGAGGATGGGGAAGAATGTTGACAGTTTCATGGGAGACATGTTCACACTTGGGCAGGGTGTTGAAGGATCGGTAGCAGTCATCTGGCACGTAAGGTGAGGAGGATATTGTAGGCAGAGGAGCAGCAAGCCATAAAGATGTGAACTAGCTTACTATGTAGGGGCAGTACAGTAGTTTAATAAGGCATGGAGGGATAAATTCCAAAGGTGAAGGATGCAGTGGGAAATGGGGCATGAGTGACATAGAGTTGTGTTTTAGAAGTCATCCTGATGATGTAGATTAGGGTGGGTGTGAAGCTGGACCCAGTTAGGATACTATGATAATATTCCAGATGAAAGACAAGGAGGATCTAGATCTAAGGCTGTGACCTTGGGATGGGACCACAGGAGACAGATCTGAGAGAGACATAAGGAATTGTCCATAGGATTTGGTGACTAATCAGGTGTGAAGGTTGTAGGGGAGAGCCAGGAATTGACTATGAGGAGCATGGGAGGAAGAATCAGCTCTTGGTGAAAGGTTGGTTACAAGTTCATTTTGGGCTGAGAAGTCTATAGGACATAAAGGAGCAAACATCCAGCTACATACATACAGCTGGAGCTGAGGAGTTTGGGCCTGGAGAGAAGTTAGGGAGTCACCAACATGTAAGGGGTGCTTAAAATCATGGAAATGGATGAGATCACCCATGGAACGCGTCTAGTGCGGGGAAATGTGGGTTACGTAGTCAGGGAAGTTCTGGAACGAGTGCTGAAGAACTAGTGGGTTGGAATTCTTTCGTGTTCAGGACACATCAAGCCATGTAGGAGGGTTCATCTAGAGAAATTAAGAAGCCTATGAAACTAGGTTATGGGGGAACCTAGAATTGTGGCTAAGGAATTTTTTTCTCCTGAAACTGGAAGAATTTCAAATAGCATCTTAGGGTGACTAATTTGGTGGCGGTGCTCAGAATAGATAGAAAGAGGGACCAGAGGTACAGCAGCTGGTTTAGGAGGCATTTACTGAATGCCATCTCTAAGCTTATAGGGCCTTGAACGCAGCAGGAATGGAAATGGGGGGCAAAAATCAGAGTCAGTTCAAAGAAGGATCCACAGGTCATCCCCAGATGTTGTAGCAAGTGGGAGGTCATTTTGCATCTCAGTGACGAGGATGCTGGATTGTAGACAGGGCTGTAAGTCCACGGATCATGTCTTGTTTTATCATTGTATCTCTGGCACCTGATACATTATCATGCACTCTGTATTTCTTGAGTGGATAAATGGCTGGTATTGTTGATAGAAATGGAGGAGTCCTAAGAAACACTAGACTTGGAAAGAATGTGAGGTGTTCAGTTTGAACATGGGCATTCCAGTGGACATGTCCAACAGGTCACAACAGGTATGTCCAACAGGTATGTCCCCTACCTAGAGCTACAGATCGCTTCCGCTCATCAAGTATTTAGAAAACGGGTACTATAGGAGGAATAAAGATAAGCATGCTACCTTAAAGGCTACAGAAAAAAGTATAAAAAGAATATGCAAATTACCATAATATGACACAGAAATTGTTAAGGGAAAAAGGGGTTATAAAGTGTTACAAAGATTCAGGAAAAAGAGAACTGTCACTTGATGGAGGGAAAAGCAGAAAAGTCTCCTTTGAGGAGGTGGAGTGTTCATGGGCAGAGGGAGGCAGGGGTAGGAAAGAGGCAGAGGTCTGAGGGCCTGGTCCAGGCAGAGGGCCATGAACCAGGGCACAAAGATGGGGGATGTCTGGGCAATGCCAGCTCACCGGGTTTAACTTGAATGTGCAGGCTTTGTAGGAGACTGGATTATGTGGAAGAAGAACTGAGTTGAGGATGAAAACAAGATCCTGGTTAGATGGTCTTTCCCCTTGAACATCAATGCCCTTTGCCTCAGATCCTAGGGCATCTCCTTCCCTGCAGCTGGTGGGATCAGGAACTCCCTGTTTGCCATTCAAAAGAGCCCATTTGCTGAAGTATTTTTTGGTGAAGGAAGAGGAAGCATGCATTTTGCTGTGGCTTCTTTCTTTAGTGTCTAACCCTTAGGCCCAGCCCACCTTGATTCCAGGAGCTTGTGGAAAGAGTCTCCAAAAACTCACACTGTATTGGAGATTACCCAAGGTGAGCATTAATAGGAACATTCCTTACAAGAGCAACCAAATAATTTTTTCTTTACAGCCACAGGATTTTCAGGGAGAAGAGGGGTCGGGGTGGGGAGAAAAGCGAATGAAGTCATTTCACAATAGTTATTTGCATATGTTATAAAAGATATTCCAAAAGATTAAACATGGGAAACTGAAGACTACTATATTCTGAGTACGTCCTGTATCCCTTTGAAACAGATGTGCAAACATCTCACATCCAGACCTGGGTACACATTTTAGGCTAAAATAAAACTTCATGTATTGCTCAAAGGATTAAAATGGAGTGGATGTGTATTTATGGCCATGAATAAGAGAAAGGTAGGTTTGTAGTCTAGAAGACTTACTGTCCCTTAAGAGCTTTGGGACCTTCACTGGTAGGTAAACTGGAGGTCCTGAACACACTGGTTTCTTGAATGTTAACGTGGCATAACGTGGCTGGATTTTCATTCCAGAGTAACAAGCAAATGTTAGTTCTCAGATGACCTGAGTTTCTGGACTTCAGCGTAATATGACTGAGAGGAGCCTTGAAGGTACTGGCTGACTTGGCTGGTTTCAGAACCCTGAGTACTTTTATACATGCATTGAGAACTTCTCCCATGAACAGATGAAATTCATTGAATAAGTATGTTGGGTACACTTGTGATCAACACTTCTGAGCATTTGTTATGTGCCAAGCACATATTAAGAGCTTTACGTACACCATCTTATTTCATTTTCCTAGCAGTCGTTAAGGTAGGCATTTTTTCCTCCCCATTTTATAGACTTGGAAACCAAGGCATAGAGCGGTTACCTAGGTGGTAAATAGTAGTTCTAAGGTCACCCTGGCAGAGCCCATGCTGAAGCGTTCAGTCTTAATCACCAGACCAGATGGCCCGGCATATGTGTAAAACTGCCTTGGATTAGAAGTGGGAAGCTTATCTAAAACATGTATTTATTCTAGTAACCTCATAGGTTATTCCATGTGTAGGAAATGCTGTGGAACCGAAGACTTAACATGGTATAAATTAGTTTGCCTTCCAGCAGCGTCACAGTTTGAGAACCTTTGGATGTTTGTTTCTGCGGAACGGAACAGACCTTTCGACTTAGGTTTATGCCAGATATTCTCGATAATTAACGAAGCTGCTGGGGCCAATTCTAGGAAAAAATAACACTTTAGCATCCAGAATGATGTAATCGGCAATGCTGGCGCCTTTGCTGTGGTGCTTCTTACACAGAGCACCTTATTGACATCACAAAACCACTGAGGGGCTCCTTCTAGTCAGCAAAGGTGCAAAACCACCAAGGGCCAGGGAGTTTGCCTCAGCTGAGAACAAAAGCCATGCATACATACCAGCTGGGGCCAGTTGTTTCTTCTGTCCTCCAGCTCCCTTGCAGGCCAGGACTCCTGCTGTGTGTGTGCAAGCAAATGCAGTCCTTGGCACTCTTCTGGGAAACCCAGAGTTTTGGCCTTCACCCAATCTAACAAGAAAGAATTTTTTTCCTCATCCAAACCATTGCCAGGGAGATGAATTCTCATCAGCCTCATATCCGGAGTGGAATCTTTGGAAAACCCAGTTCAGAATTTTTGCAGAAGCTGCTACAGGGTATTTTAACAACAGGTCCTAAAATCTTAAAGGGCCATTGATGCCCATGAAAGTGAAGCTCGAGAGGCCCTTTAGAATGTGTGTAATGGATGTCCACTGTAGGAAAATAAGAAAAAATATATATATATTTTTAAAAAGGCCCCTTCATGGAATCCCATTTTGTATACTAAATCACCTTTAATTGTGGGAAGGGAAATAAATTGAAGGAACCGTTTGGATGAATACTGCCATAAACTTGAGTTTTACAGTATTCAGTGTTTAGGGAAGGTAACTTGTCCATACTTTTCTCCTTTATAAAATTGCTAATACCATCAGAGCTGAACAAGAGTAAACTGCGCAGCCTTGCAGAAATTACATAGTTGTCAGATTTTCCTAAGATGGGAAGGCTTGTTTCTGGGTTCGTGGCTAGTGTACCTAGCCGCACTGCTGATTATGGCCAGAATCAGGTGATACCTTTATCAAAATCTGTGTTTTCTTTCGCAGACACCAAATGGATTGCTTCTGACCCCGAGTCCACTGCTATCCAGCATACATTTCTGGAGCAGCCTTAGTCCAGTTGCTCCACTGAGTCCTGCCCGGTTGCAAGGGCCAAACACGCTTTTCCAGGTGAGCATTTAGAAATGAATGTTTAAACATCCAGCTTCTAAAGGGTGTGTTTCCCAATAAATACTGTAAAGGTAACAGAGTTCTAGCCTACCTTTGGATAAAATGTTAAGTTTCCACGGGGAGTTAATGGTGCTGTCAAACCCAGCCTTCAGAGGCAGAGATTTTCATCGAGGCAGAAATGGCATGTTCATGTCAGATATCGCAAATGGAACCATTAATTCTGAAAGGGTTTGGATATCTTCACTTGACTATGAAAACTGGAAATTTGTCAAGGAAAAGGGACAACTTTAAAAAATGAAGCAATATACTGACACCACTTGAATTGAGAAACAAAAACAGTGAAGGATGTCTCTATACCGTAACAGAAGAGTAATCTGTATGATTCTATGAATCATAATCAAGTTCTCCTTGTTCCATAACAAGAAAGGAGCATCCAGGGCATTTGGTTAAAAACAAAGTCTTAGCTGCTTTATCTTGCACAACTCCTGTTACTGGGTAGGCGCATTTATTATTCATTCCCACACTAGAATCTTGCAGTAGCAATACTTGCGATTGTGTGGTAATCACAATCGGTACTTCTCCCTTGAGACTCAAAGACTGTTCCTCACAGATAAAGATGTTACTAAGATAATAGAAAGGGTCCTAGGGGCAGGAGTGAAGCGAAACTGGGGTAAGTGAAAATCCCCTCTAATTCTAGCCTGTTTCATTCACCCTGAATCCCATGCCTGCCTGCCTGCGCCCCACCCCCCACGTTTGGCTCACCTGAGCTAGATGTAGTTCTTTTGTTCCTGTTGCATCTAGCACCACTTTGTATAACAATGGCCTAGTCACCTGGCAATCTCCCCCCCTAGACTGTGGGCCCTCAAGGGCCAGAACTGCATCTTGTTTCTTGTTTACCGCGGCACCCCCCCTCCCCCGCCCCTGTCTGGCCACATTGCTTGGCACACAAATGATGCTTAGTAATTATCACTGACTAAATTAGTGGATAACTAAGAATTCATCAAGGAATTGGGCACGTGGCTGGCTCAGTTGGTAGAGAACGTGACTCTTGATCATAGGGTTGTGAGTTTGAATCCCACGTTTGGTGTAAAGGTTACTTTGGAAAAAAAAAAAAAAAAACCAAAAAAGAAAAAGTTAAGAAATATTTAAGAACCTGAGCGTTAAAAAGATCAGATCTCTGTGCATTTTTGAGCACAGGTCATTTTACTTATCCCCTGTGCCAGGAGCTATACATGATGGGATTTAGGGTCTCAGAAGAAGGTGGAGCTAAAGAGGTTTTGATTGCTATCTTGCTTCTCTGGTTTCCTAATAAGGTTGAGGTAGGGTTGTCAGGATGTGACTGTATATCCCTAGGTAATCAGGTTTCTCTTTTGGCCCATCTTCTCATCACAAGAAAACTGAGCTATGGTCATACACAGCCAACATGTTGATTCTTAGCCCTTTTAACTCCGGCAGAGGAACAAGAACTAGAAGCAGTGAGCAAATGTAGTACTAGGAAAAGTTTTAGGTTAGTAAACTTTTGGTGGAGAACTGAAAGACCTTATTTCCTCAAAGAATTCAGAATGGAGCAGCAGTATTCTAGTATTAGAGCTCCTAAGGAGAGCCAAAGGAAGGAGTTGTTTGGTGCCATGTGTATGGTAAGCTCCAAGGGTACATGGACTGCAGTCTTACTTTAGTCCTACAATCCATGAAAGCCTCCATAGGGTTCACTAGATATTTGTGAATAATGAATGGAATCTCACTTCCATCCTTACTGAGAATTCTGCCACCTGATTGGTACAGGGCTTGGTGATCTCCCAAGGGAGCCAGGGAGAACTTTTGTTTGGGAGTTCTTTGGGATCCCTTGCCCTGGATACTAAACCTTTCCCAGCCCATCATCACTCCTCACAGTAACAGTGGTTCAGATCCATAGGGTTTCTACACATTAGTAGGGTATTTGGAGCTCCGGGTCTTGGATGCACATACACACCCTTTTCTCTTCAGTCACCACTGCAGACCAGTGGCTCTCAAAGGTAACATGCAACAGTATCCGCTTGGACAGTGTGTTAAAAAGATTTTGTTGGGCCCCAACCTCAGAGTTTCTAATTTAGAAGGTGTGGGACAGGGCCTGATTATAACATTGTTTCAAGACCCTATGATGCTGCTGCTCTAGGAATTCACTTTGAGAACCACAGGAGACCAATGGTTCCTAATTTATAACCAGAATTCTGCAGAAGAAATTGCTGCATTGAAAGGCCATCTATTCAGAATTTTAATTTCACAAAATGTACCTGTCCTACCAGAGCCATTCAAAAAAAAAAAAAACCCCACAAAAAAGAAAAACACACAAATGGGAGGTAGGAATGGGGAAAACAATCATGTTTAGAGGATTGTTGGCAGGGCCTTGTGCACTCTTTCTGTGATTAGGGTCCATAAAACTAAGGAAAAACAACTTTGTACCTTTTAAAATATTACTCTTCCCATGATAAAAGCAGATGTGAAAAAGTTGAAAATAGCAGTTTTGAAAATAATAAATAAAACATGGTGAGAGGAATATTCAAAATTCAGATTATCAGCAGTGTCCCTTTTGAACTATTTTTCTTTAAAAATAAACCTTCCGTGGGGCACCTGGGTGGCTCAGTGGGTTAAAAGCCTCTGCCTTCAGCTTGGTTCATGATCTCGGGGTCCTGGAATCGGCCCGCATTGGGCTCTCAGCTCAGCAGGGATCCTGCTTCCCCGCTCTCTCTCTGCCTGCCTCTCTGCCTATTTGTGAACTCTGTCTAACAAATTTAAAACAAACAAACAAACAAACAAAAACCTTCTGTTTATACTAGACATGGAGGAAGGCTACAGTAAGTTTTAAATTATGCTGGCAAATTTCCTATTGTGAAGCTTGGGAAGTAGATCAGAATCTTTATTCAGGGTAAGAGTTGACAGAGCTGAGGAGATTTTGCACAGAAGGTCCACTGATGTAATTATTGTGGCAACTTACAGCAGATATTGAAGAATTTAAGGGAAGGGGAGAGAAGATATTAGTGCCTTTCTGGAAGACACATATTTAAAAATAAAACAAGATTTGTCTGAATAGTTTGGCATTTTGAGCTTATTTACAGGGTGTCTGTTCCACTTCTGAAACAGATTTTCATCAAATCTGGCATAGGTACAGATAATATCTTGAAAACAAGGCAGGATTAAGGTTTTTTTAAAAATGTTTTTATTTATTTACTTGACAGAGAGCCAGAGAGCATAAAAGTGGGGTGAATGGCAGAGGGAGAGGGATAGCAGGCTCCCCATTGAACAGGAAGCTCACTGTGGGGCTCAATCCCAGGACCCTGGGATCATGACCTGAGCTGAAGGCAGATACCCAACCGAGCCACCCAGGCACCCCCAGAATTAAGTTTTCAATTGAGAATGTTTTCTGAACGTTTTAATTCAACAGATCTAACCCAGAAAATATTTGCAATGCATTGTTATTAGGGATTGTAGGGGAATATATATAGATCATATGATATATGTATATTATAATAAATATATAAACAAAATGTTATAGGAACCCCAACAGGGAGTAACTTTCTAGCCGGGGACTAGAAGGCGGCTCCATGGAAGAAGTGGCACCTAAGCTGGGAAAAAAGGATAGGATTTTGGCAGAGAGAAAACACCTTCTAGATAATCTACATGATCTGGATATGCAAGAACATTGTCCAGGAAGGGACTGGGTGGCTGTGGGCCTTGAATGGTATGCTCAGGATTTTCCACCTTAGTCTCTTGATAACAAAGGAAGGTTTTCTAAGCTGGAGATAAAAGAACAGATCTTACTACTTTTTAAAAAATTTATTTGAGGGAGAAGCAGACTCCCCGCTGAGCAGAGAGCCTGACATGGGACTCGATCCCAGGACTCTGGGGTCTGAACAAAAAGCACCTACTTAACAGAGCCACCCAGGCACCCCTAAAATCTCTATCTGAGAAAGATATTGCTGATACAAGCATGAAGGAAGGACTGAAGAAAAAGCAAAAAGTGTAAGGTACAGGAAGATATGAGGAATATTTATACTACTGCAAATAGTGTATGAGGGAAAAATCATCTTTTAGAACAGCAGAAATACAAATATATTTAGAAGACATTCCAGAGGTAAAATTAAAAGACTTTTAGTTGAAGAGTAGGAGGCAAAGTGAAAATTAGGACGAGGCAAAGATTACTTACATGATTAAAATACTGGAAATGCTCTAAGTAAGCAGTTAACATTTATTGAGGGCTAGGGTATGTTAAATGTTGTTCAAAGCACTTTTCATGGCTTCTGATTTAATACAGTTGACCCCTGAACAATGTGGGGATTGGGATGCTGACCCCCTCCTCACAGTTGAAAATCCACGTATAACTTTTAACTTTTCAGAAACTTAACAGTTGACTGTAACACACATTTTCCATCTTATATGTATTATTATGCTGTATTCTTATAATAAAGTAAACTAGGGAAAAGAAAATTATAAGGAAAATACATTTATAGTACTATACTGTGTTTACTGAAAAAAAAAAAAATCTGCAAACCTGTGTTGCTCAGAGTCAACTGTATTCCCAACAGTTCTTTCTGAAAAGAGAAGGAAACAAAGAAGCCCAGAGTTGTTGCTCAGTTGACCCAAGACCTCACATTAATAAGTGGCAGAGCCCTGACTGAAGTTTTTAGGGTCATGGTCATATTGCTGCTCTTACCAACTTAAGAGTGAATGCAGAATAGCAGGTTTTTGGTGAAGACACATTGATGGGGATGTCTAACTGACAGCCAGGAAAGGACTGTTGAGGCCAGCAAAGGAGAAAGGAAGGCTGAGAACAAAAGTTTGGGATAAATGTTGCAACTTAAGCTAGTGGAGGTAGGGAGTCAATAAAGATGAAAGATGCCAGAAGAGACAGGCAAGAGAAACTACAACTGAGTGTATAGAAATAAAGAGCAGAGGGCAGAAATCAGTAACATACTTTTTAAAACAAGAAGATTAACAAAATGAAAAGCTGCTTCTTTTGAAAACACCAATAAGATGGACAAAAAACAAAATGAGAAAAGACTGCAAATAAACTAAGAGAATGAATACTCAAAATCTGCTCTTCATCCTGTGTTCACTCTTAAGTCAATGGGAATAATAGTTAAGAGTGGGGATCTTTATAGAGTATGAACTATATATATGCAAATAGATTTTATAATCCAATTGAAATGGATAAAATTCTACAAACAACTAAAATTCCAAAGTGTCAGAAAAGAAACAAAAACCTTGAATATGCCAATGACCATTAAACTGAGAGTATTTAAAGAGCACAATCACACCAAGCCCTGCCAAAAATAAGTTGGCCAGTTTGGTACAAAAAGCACAGGATCTTTTAAGTTTAAAATTTGGCTTTACTGCTTATTAGTCTTTAACCAATCAGAACTTATCTGAGCTGTGTTTTCTCTTCTGTCAAATGGGGATAACCAAACTTACTTTACAAGCTCCAAGATACCAACTGAAATGACAATCACTGATAAACTGTAAGGTATGAGACATAACAGTTATTGAAATAGTTTGAAAATTGAAATATATTCTGTATTTATTGTACTTCTAACTTGTGCCAGGCTCTGCAGTTTTATAGTGTTGACATTTAATATTAACTTCTCTAGACTAAATAAAAATAAAGCTGGAAGATACCCCTGGAGATCATTTTGGCACATGTCATTCTGGACAGCGAAAATCTAGCTGTGAACAGTTATGTATTAAAAAGAGGCCTTTAGGGCGCCTGGGTGGCTCAGTGGGCTAAAGCCTCTGCCTTCAGCTCAGGTCATGATTCCAGGGTCCTGGTATCGAGGCCCGCATCAGGCTCTCTGCTCAGCGGGGAGCCTGCTTCCCTTCCTCTCTCTCTCTACCTGCCTTTCTGCCTACTTGTGATCTCTGTCAAGTAAATAAATAAATAAATCTTAAAAAAAAAAAAAAAAAAGAGGCCTTTAACTATTCTTCTTCAGTGGGGGTACAGTGGTGGTATTTCCTTTAGACTGGAAGGTTACCAAAGCATATACTTTTATCCCATTTATCATCTTAGTTACCAACAATACAGAAATTAACTTTATTCTTTGTTTTGTCACTTAAGGGTGAGCTATTAAGTTTGATATTATTTATCACTGTAATTAAAAAAGTACTTTCTCAGCTTCAATATATACTCTTGCTTTCTAAACATTTTAAGCTAAAACATTCTGCATTTTTAACAGTTACTGAGAAGCATCATTAGAGTACTCTGGAGAAACAATGGCCATTTTCAAAATAGAGTTATTAGAAGTTTTACATGTGAATCAGCAGTCAGTTGTCTGTGGTTTTCAAAATTACTTTAAAGCAAACAAAACAAAACAAAACAAAAAAACCCAAAATTACTTTAAAGCAAATCAGCATTCTAAGTAGCTTGGAACCTTTTAAAAGGAGTATTAGAACATGCTTTAGCACCATATGTACATTTTTTTTCTAGTGGCCTAGGCATATAAAATAGGGACATTTGCTGGGCCTTATCTCCTGTTTGCTATATGTAATCTTGATCTCATTCTGTACAATAATTTGCAACCCCTCCATCCCAGGGGTGATCCACTATGGTCTGTCTAGGAATGTAAAGAATTCAAGTTTGTCCCAATGGATCTGTAATAATAACTTTAAAAATCTTCTGTCCCCTACAGTTTCCAACACTGCTTAATGGCCACATGCCAGTGCCAATCCCCAGTCTGGATAGAGCTGCTTCTCCAGTACTGCTTTCTTCGAATTCTCAGAAATCCTGATGACATCTGGCCACAGTTAAAGACTTATTAACTGATGAAACAAATTTGTCCTCATGGGCTAGTTTACCTGTGTCATGAGAAGGACATTGTGAAACCGGCTGTTAATTTGGTTTGCACTTTTCATAACATGGATGGTCTAGATTTATGTTAGCATTTTTAAAACTTTTTTTTTTATATTCAAGTATATATGAAGATCTGTTTGGCATTAAGTGATTTTTATGTTTTTGTTTTTATATCCTCTTAGCTCTTAAGTGTTGAACACTGTTGACAGTGAAGAACTTTTCTTAATCGTTTTCAGTGTAACTAATAAGGATGTGAAGCTTTCTTTCTAATTTCCGCATATGCTGTACTGTGCTTATAGACACTATAACCAGCTGTGCCTTCCTTTGCATTTAGTTTTATGTAAATGATTTATATATTTTTTAGTATTAAGAAAAAATGTTTGAAAGACAAAAATTAGTATCAAACAGCTCTCTAGTAGAATCATTTTTCACAAGTAGGCAAAATGAAAGCATATTCATATTTTTCTTTTTTGCTTTCAATTGTATAAGAATTGCCTTAGAACCTCTTTTGAACTGAAGTTCAGTAAATGTCCGATTTCATGTTTTTATAAAAGAAACTAAGCCATATTTAGAAAATAAACATTCATAAAAGAAAATGTTTTAAAGTGCATTTTTTAAAAAAATGAACTTTGAAAGGTTAGCCACCTAGCTGTTTACAATCTTTTAAGCTCCTCCCAAACAAAAACCTGAGATGGAAATCTACATCAAATTCATTCTAGCCATGCCCCTGGGGTATCTCCTATGTAAGCATATTCTTATTTCAAAAAATTAGCTGTGGTTCTCCCAGTTTTCCATAGAGAATCACACCCCTGATACATTTTCTGTATCATTATCAGTTAGGGTTTCTCTAAACCCCTGGAACTATAATTAATGTTTAAACATCCCATGCTTAGGAAGCGGCTTACGAACTGGTTGATGAACCTAACAATTCTGTAATATCAGATGTCTTCAGGTGTATAAAGCATAGCTTTGTTTGTGGAGATGGAGAGGTAGGATACACTGTTTTATGTATCACTAAGTTTATGGTGAGAATGAAGGAAATTGAATAGAAGAAATACGTAACTCTTTAGGAACCTCATTGTGGAACTGAACTACTAACAATCTGGAGCACTCACCAGTAAATTCTTTTGTGTAGTATAGAGCAGTGAGAACTGAAACATCAGCAGATGCCACTCTTAAGGCATTGTTTTGTACATGAAGTAGGAAAATTCTAATGTGAAAAGAACTGGAAAGTGCCCAGTGCTTTCAAGATCATCATCCTTAACTGTAAGTAACAAACCAGTTTGAAATGTGGCTGAGTAACAGATTCCACAGTAGGTATTAAATGGCAAAATTATGAAAAATGAGTAAAAAATAAAGCTTGTAAAAACAAATATTCCTTGAATTTTCAAAGAATCTAAAACTGTTATAATGCTTTAAAATTTGAGATTTTCCATTGGAATTAAGTGTCTCTGTGTATGGGGATGTGCAAATCTCTAATATACACTTTTAGATAAAAAGTTAATTCCAAAATCCACAGATACTACTGTCACATCCTCATAAGCTGAGGATAATTCTGTACTAAAATAAAAGAGCTGGTCCAGGGAACTGATATTTACCAAACATGAAATGTTAAATGTAGAGAGGGGGTCTTTGAGAATGCTTCTTACCATGGTTTCCAGATAAGGCAATTACACAGGAGCAACAGGGAGTTGCCTAAGGTCACACAGCTCAGTAAAGGTAGAACAATAATTGGTGCTCATTCCAGTTCTGTTTCTTATGCCTAACTGTAAGTAACTACTAGCCCAAATATTTATGTTAGGTAGAAAAAACAAAGATAGTATATTTTTAAAAATTTGTCAGATAAAAGAATGTACTCCAAATGTTAAGATTCTCAAAGAGAAACCAAAGGAAGTTAATCAATGTACAAAAATCACAACCGAAAATATTTTTAAATGTACATGCTGACTGGAAATACTCAAAAGATTATAAATCTGATTCTTGTATTTCCTTGCTTGAAATACTATGATTAACATACATTCTAGCTCCATTTATTAGAAAAAGAAAAATGCCATGATTTTTATGGATCAAAAAACTATGACACAAATGTAGAACTGGAGGTATTGAAGTATAACTCTTATAGTGCTGTCTCATTCTGTGTGTGTGTGTGTGTATAACAGGTTTCAAAAGACATATTAACTTTTTCCTTTTTATATGTCTACTTCATCAGTGTTAAACCGAGATGGCTAAGGTTTTATAGAACTATAACCTAAACGCTCTCTTTGTACACATCTTTTCTATGACTGCATATCTTCTTCATTCACTTTCATATATGTATCAATTTTACTATTATATTATTTTTGTTCAATAAATACTTTGTGATAAAAGGTGTGAGGAGACAAGTGGGTTGGTTTACTTCCATTTACTTGGGATAATCCAAATTTTACTTTTCTATATGGGTACAAGTTGGAAAGTGAGTCATCTAACCTTAAATATGATACATCAAAACATGTTATTATATATATATGTACATTTTAAAGAGATATTTAAGGAAACAAACAGAATTACTGAGGTTGACTTAGGGAAGGGGGTGGGGGGAAAACTGGTTTGAAAAGTGGTCCTCTGATCTTTTAAGTCTTAAGGTCTACCAATCATTTTATATTGAAATAGGCGTAGCAAAGGAGAAAGAAAAGAAACAAAATATCATTTATTCTTTTAGCTGCAACTAATATCATACTCAGTGGTGAAAGATTGAAAGTGTTTTCCCTAACAGAAAGAGCATATTGCCAATTCTACTTTAACATGGGACTGAGAATCCTAACCAAAGTAATCAGTCAAAAAAAAAATAAAAGAAATTCAAATTATAAAGGAAGTAAAGCTATCTCTATTGATAGATGGCATGGTCTTATATGTAGAAAACCTTAAAGAATCCACAAAAAAGTTAATCAAGTCAGCAAAATTGTAGGATACAAAATCAGCACAAAAATCATTTCTATTTCTACATATTAGCAAATGAAAAACTCAAAAAATAATAATTCCACCTAGAAAAACATCAAAAGGAATAAAATAAGAATGAATTTAATCAAGGAGGCATAAGACTTATACACTGAAAAACTATAAAACATTGCTTTAAAAAAAATTCAAGCTATCCTGCATTCATGGACTGGAAATCCCAATAGTAGCAAAGGATCTACAGATTCAATGCAATTCCTATCACAATCCTAATGGCATATTTCCTAAAAAATAAGACAACCCCATCGTAAAATTTAAATGCAATTTCAAGGGACCCTGAATAGCCAAAACAATCCTGAAAAAGAACAAAGTTGGAAGACTCACTTCTTGATTTCAAAACTTAGAAAGCTACAAGTAATCAAAACATTGTGGTAGTGGCAGAATGACAGAGTTGTAGACCAATAAAATAGAATCGAGAGCCCCAAAATAAACTCTTACATGTATGGCCAACTGATTTGCAACAAGGGTGCCAAGACCATTTAAGGGGAAAAGGGCAGTCTTTTTAACAAATAGTGCTGGGAAAACTAGACATTCACATGCAGAGGAATGAAGTTAGATACTTACTTTACACCATATACAAAAATTAACTCAAGACTGACCAAAGCCCTAACTGTAAGCATTAAAACTATAAAACTCTTAAAACAGCAGAAAATATTCATGATCTTAAATTTGGCACTAGTTTCTTAAATATGCCACCAAGACCACAAGTTAAAGAAAAAAAAAATGATGTTGGATGTCATTAAAATGAGCAACTTTATGTATTAAAAGGACACCATCAAGAAAGTAAAAGACAACCCACAGAATAGAAAAAGTAACTGCCAAGTCATATACCTCATATGCATCTAATATCTAGAATATATGAAGAAGAGCACCTTGGTGGCTCAGTCAGTTAAGCATCTGACTCTTGATTTCAGCTAAGGTCATGTCACGGTCATAAGATTGAGCCTCTCATGGGGATCTGTGCTCAGCAGGTTTGGGATTCTCTCCCTCTCCCTCTGCCCTTCCCCCACCCCATTGCTGCATGCCTTTCTAAAATGAATCTTAAAGAAAAAGTAGAATATGTAAAGAACTACAGTTTAAACTCAGCAAGAACAGTTCAAAAATGGGGAAAGGACTTGAATAGACACTTCTCCAAACTAGACGTACAAATGGCCAATAAGCATATTAAAAGATATTCAATAAACTACTCACTAGGGAAATGCAAATCAAAACCACAAAGACATACCATGTCATATGTATTATAATGGATATAATTTTTTTTAAAAAAGGAAAATAAGTGTTGGCAAGGATGAGAAATTAGAACTCTCATACTTTACTACTGGGAATGTAAAATGGTACAGTTACCATGGATCATCATTTGACGGTTCCTCAAAAAGGTAAACAAGAATTACTAAATGACTCAACAATTCAACTCCTCAAAGAATTGAAAACAAGGACCCAAACAGATGCTTGTACACCCAAGTTCATGGCAGCATTATTCGCAAAAGCCAAAAAAGTTCATGTGAAATCAACAGATAAATGTTTAAATGAAATATACATTTGAAGAGTATTATTCAGCCATGAAAATAAGTAAAATTCTGATACATGCTACAACATACATGGACCTTGAAAACATCCTTCTAAGTGAATGAAAAAAGCCAGACACCGAAGGACGATTATGGCAAGACTCTATTTACATGAAATATCTACAATAGGCAAATTCAGACATAAAAAATAGAGGCATACCAGGGGTACCTGGCTGGCTCAGTTGGGAGGGGATGCGACTCTTGATCTCAGGGTTGTGATTCCAAGCCCCATGTTGGGCGCAGAGATATACTGAAGTAAATAAAATAAAACTTAAAAATTACAGGCCTACCTTGGAGATACTGCTGGTTTGGTTCCAGACTACCATAATAAAGTGAGTCAAATGAATTTTTTGGTTTCCCAGTACATATATAAAAATTATGTTGATACTACACTGCAGTCTTGTAAGTGTGCAATTACTTCTAAAAAAAAATACATACTTTTGTTAAACACTTTATTGTTAAAAAAATGCTAACCCATTTGAACTTTCAGTGTGTCCTTTTGCTGCTGAAGGGTCTTGCCTTGATATTGATAGCTGCTGACTGATCAGGCTGATAGCTGCTAAAGGCTGGAGTGGCTGTGGCAATTTCTTAAAATAAGACAATGAAGTCTGTGGAAAGGATGGAAGAGTCTTTTCATGCTATTATTTGATAGCAATTTACTCACAGAACTTCTTTCAAAATTGGAGTCATCTTAAACCCCAATATTGCTTTATCAACTAAGTTTATTTATGTGATAGTCTAAATCCTTTGCTGTCATTTCAACAATCTTCATAGCATCTTCACCAGGAGTAGATTCCACCACAAGAGACAACTTTGCTCATCCATAAGAGGCAACTTCTTGATCATTAAAGTTTTATCATGAAATTGCAGCAATTCAGTCACATCTTCCAGCCCCACTTGTAATTCTAGTTCTAGTTCTCTTGCTATACACTACATCTGCAATTACTTCTTCTGCTGAAGTTTCGGAATCAGCTTCTTCCAAACTCCTGTTAATGTTGATATTTTGACCTCTTCCCACGAATGTTCCCTCCATGTTCTCAATGGCATCTAGAATGGTGAATCCTTTCCAGAAGCTTTTCATTTTACTTTGCCCAGATCCATCAGAGGAATCACTACTATGGCAGCTATAGCTTTACAAGATGTATTTCTTAAAGAGTAAGACATTAAAGTCAAAACTTCTCCTTGATCTATGGGCTCCAGAGCAGATGTTGGGTTAGCAGGCATGAAAACAAGATGAATTTTAGCTGTCCATCTCCTTGAGTGCTCCTGGGTGATTAGGTGCATTGTCAGTGACCAATAATACTTCATAAACCTTTTTCCCTGAACAGTAGGCTTTAAATATTCAGTAAATCATGCTACAAAGAGATTTGCTGTCATCCAGGCTTTGTTGTTTCATCGACAGAGCACAGGGGGAGTAGATTTAGCATAATTCTTAAGGATTTTCAGTATGGTCAATGAGCACTGGCTTCAACTTACAGTCATCAGCTGCATTAGTCTCTAATAAGTCAGTCTTTTTTTTTTTTTTTTTAAGATTTATTTATTTCAGAGAGCGGGGAAGGGAGAGAGAGAGAGAGACAGAGGGAAAGAGGGAGAGAAGTAGACTCTTCACCAAGTGTGGAGCCCAAGGCAGGGCTTGATCCCACAACCCTAAGATCATGATCTAAACCAAAAACCAAGAGTCAGATGCTCAACCAACTGAGCCATCTGGGCATCCCATTCAATCTTTTGAAACTCTGAAGCCAGGAACTGACTTCTCCTTTCTAGCTGAGAGACCCTGATGGCATCTTCTTCCAAGAGAAAGCTATTTTGCCTACATTGAAAATCTGTTTAATGTAGCCACTTTCATTAATTATCTTAGCTAGATCTTCTGGATAACTTGCTGCTTCATCTTGCTCTTTTATGTTATGCAGACATCTTCTTTCCTTTAACCTCAGGAACCAAACTCTCTTAGCTTCAAACTTTTCTTCCACAGCTTCTTCACCTCTCTAAGCCTTCACAGAACTAGAGAGAGAGAGGGCTTTGCTCTGGATTAGGTTTTGGCTTAAGGGCGTTTATAGTTGATTTGACCTACCCACACCAATAAAACTTACTCCGTATCAGTAATAAGGCTCTTTCACTTTATCATTTATGTGTTCACTGGAGTAGCTCTTTCAATTTCCTTCAAGAACTGTTCTTTTGCATTCACAGCATGGCTAACTGGAGCAAGAGGCCTACCTTTCAGCCTATGTTGGCTTTTGACATGCCTTCCTGACTAAGCTTAAATTATTTCTAGCTTTAGTTTAAACACAGAAATGTGTGACTCTTCCTTTCACTTGAACAATTACAGGCCACTTTAACTTTAGGGTTATTAATTGGCCTAATTTTAGTATTACATCTCAGGGAATAGAGAGGCCTGAGGAGAGGGAGATAGGGGAATAGCCTGTTGGTATAACAGTCAGAGCACACACAACATTTATCAATTAAACTCACTGTCTTGCATGGGTGCGATCTGTGGCACCCCCTAAAACAATTACACTGGTAATATAAAGGATCATTAATCACAAACCACCATAATAAATATAATAACAGAATCTTAAGTACTGTGAGAATTGCCAAAATGTGACACAGAGACACAAAGTGAGCAAATGCAGTTGGAAAAATGGTGCCAGCAGGGTTGCCACAAACCTTCAATTTATTAAAAAATGCCATACCTAGGGCACCTGGGTGGCTCAGTGGGTTAAGCCTCTGCCTTCGGCCCAGGTCATGATTCTCAGGGTCCTGGGATTGAGCCCTACATCAGGTTCTCTGCTTGGTGGGGAGTCTGCTTCCCCCCCTCTCTCTGCCTGCCTCTCTGCCTATTTGTGATCTCTCTCTCTGTCGAATAAATAAAATCTTAAAAAAAAAATGCAGTATTTGCAAAGCACAATAAAGTGCGGCACAGTAAAATGAATTATGCCTACACATTAGAGGTTACCAGGGGCTGTGGGGAGGGGGAAATGAGGGAGGATTTCTTAATGGGTATAGCATTTGTTTGGAGATGAAAAATTCTGGACAAAGATATGGTAATTGCTATACAGAACTCTAATGCCACTAAACTGAATACTTACAATGGGTAAAAATGGTAAATTAAAACAAAACAAAACCATAAAACAGAAGACCCAAAACAACTTCATGAATTTTCCTGGATCCAAAAGACAGATTATTATAACATGTAACAAGTAGTATTCCAAGTGTAATAAAGCATCAGATAGAATGGAGCCACTTCTATACACCTAGAGTGACATATTCAATGTGTGTTAACAAAATCACTTGGAAGGAAAACAAAAAAGGTAACCTCTCTTACCTTTCAAACCATGTCAGTTTAAGATGAATCATAAGTGTTCAAGGTTCAAAATTTCTGAGATTCAATTCTCTTCACTGCAAAGTTTTCAGGATCTGAATGGTGGTGCTCAAGTATCAAAAAAAAAATCAAATTCCTTAATAAAATGAAGAACCATCCCTAGGACTTCCTAGGAAGAAGAATTTTATATAACTACTGGATGTATTTCTTCACCTTTTATATGTAAGAATATCAAACTTAAATTTGTAAAGTATCATTTATATAACCTATAAAATGAAAAATCTCACAGCTTTATAATTGAGTACTATCCTATAAATTTACAGTAAAGATTACTAAATGAATGTCCAGCACAAATATAAATTATATATCGAAACTGGCACAGTTGAGACTTCATGATCTTAAAAATGAAACCATAAAGGAAAATGATCCCATTCTGCATAGCCTTCTTCCCCCCAGAAAGAACTGTGACTCAACAAAACCACATTTTAACAACATGAAGATCTTGTTATAAATTTCAAAACAAAATGGAGGAATTTCCACATAATATATATAACCTTCAAAGTACAATATTAATACATGTCTGTCAGTTAGAAATAACAGCAGTTTGTTAGGCTACAGGGTTTAACATAAAACCAATTTACAAATGTGAAAAGCAGTAGTGGTCTAATATTCACCATTATACATGAATCTGTTTCTTCCAGAAAATTATTTTAAAAATTAAAATTTCTGTATCATGAAATATTAAAATAACACCCAAACATGCCACAATCACTATTCACAAATAAAGTTAAAATGAAATATACAAAAGTTCACTTAATACTGTTAAATAGCAATAAACTACAAGATTTCCTGAACAGAAATGGTAGGACCCCTGAATGTTTTACAGTGAATATCAGGAAAAAAAAATTAAGTTATGATTATTTTCATGATATATAAGCCAAAAATTTACATGACCATTTCAAAATATACCAATTAAGATTTGTAGTTTGTAAGATGCACTAAATAAACAAATGTCTTAAAAGTTAACACAAATGCTTAAAACACTTACCAACATCAAGGTGTGTTTATGATGTTCAAAGAGATGCATAATTGAAACTGTAATATTTACTATCTCTGATAAACACATTAATACCTACAATGCTTTAAAACAATCCTCTAAGTTCTTGTTTCTCTCATTTGTATTTATCATGGCTCATTTCAAAGACATATTACAGCTTTTAGCTGATTCCAAGTGAATGTTATTAAAACATACAAATACACACAGAGCACCCCTCCAAAGGAAATAAATGGCTCCCCAAAAAAGTATCATCCCTTCTAATAAAAGAATCGTATTTAAGATGAAAACAAGACCTCACATATTTCACTGGACTTGTATGGTTTAGTTTTAACTAAATTAAAGCACAATGGAAAATAGGTAAGTGTATTAGTATACACATATCCAATAATATGCAGTAAATATATCTAAAATGAGGATAGGTAAAAATAAATAATTTCAGTGCTTTAATTTACTGGTATCTAATGTGAGATCCCCAGAAAGTAAGGTATTCACTTGATTGAATCAACTTCTGCATCACATGCTTTCCTAAACATAATGTGCTCATCAATTTCTTAGCTACTCTACTTGCGGATGTTCAATAGAAAATTATATAGCGTGAACTTAGAGTGTTCAAGATGGCTCACTTATTTTACTGTTAAGCAAAGCTAAATTTACATTCCAGGAAACACTGCAGTTTAATTTTAAAAACAAACAAGAAATGCAGCAGTAAAACAATTCGTGAGGAGAAACAGATGCATTCACATCTAATAAAGCCACTGCAACTTCTTCAGGCATTTAACTGTTGTGTTAAATAAACAGACAGTAGTTATTTAGCAGCAATGATTCCGCAATAAATAATGCACTGTGTTTCTCAGTCCTGCACAAAAATTGCAGCTACAGTTACATCAACAGCTGTAACCTACTGGCTCTAATGGCAGAGAAGACCTTAAAACCAACTGTACAAAAAAATTGTCACACTGTGACAACAAATATAAAAACAATCTGTAGGTCTGAAATAAAAAGACTCCACTGTGAAGAGGACAGTGTAGACAAACGGAGATTCCAAGTCCACCAAAAGAAATAATTGCCTTCAGATCTGAGTCCTTGATTGATAAGAAAGGCTGGGGGCTGGGCTTGAAATCATTTTATCAGACTTAAAAGAGCATGCTCTGTCTTCTGTTCTTCCCATGTCCTAAAATATAAAGTCATTTTATGAGGCAGTTCAAGGTTCAGTTTTATCCCACATACAGTTATTTGGTGACTCTAGGAAGCTAATGTTCCCACCAGCAAAACTAATGTTCCACGATAAGAGTGATCAGCACTGTCTTAAATGACCCTTTTGTTGATGGGGTCAGTCTACAGCTTCTATGCTTCGAAGTGATGAACCTGAAGACTAGGGAAGCACAAGATGTGTCTTCTGCCTCAGGTGCCAGGGATGGCGTGTGAAGTGATCAAGCCAGGCCACTTGTAAAAGGTCTTTGTGCCATCTGCAGCTTTCAGGATCCCTGACTTGAATGAGTCAGATTTCTCTCTGAAGAATTACTGAGCTGCCCACATCATACAGAAAAGTGAGTACGTGCAATGCTAAACATACAGTTGTGGAATGCACTGTACATTAGTTTTTACATCAATAATTTTACTGATCAATTTATAAACCAAAAACTTGGTTCCACGCAAAATTTCATGATCGACACGTGAAATGGTTTATGACAAACACACCTGTCTCTGGATAAGAAGAATTTCGAAAACCCGGGTCCTTTTGCAATTGAATCTCTTTCAAACTGAATATTGATACACCTAAAATGCATAGACAAAAACTATCAGGTGAAGGTCTAACATTATTAAAACAAATATAACCCAACTACACAAAGAATGTTTAAAAATGTACATTGATTCAACATGAAACATTTATTATACATTTACAAGGTTATGGCACTCCTGAACTATTTTCCCCTTTGTGCCAATGTTTTGAGAAGAAAACCAAACGAAATAATCTCCCCTCAGAACATTTTCTCTCCAACTCTGTAGGTCTGAAATAAAAAGATCTGTCAATAATGCTTCTAATATGTTTCTTCTCAAATATGTACATACAGAGAATATACGCTCTCTTTATAGGACTTACTGGGGTTGGGGGACCTAATCAAAAGGTATTTCTTGATTTTTACTCTCTCTGTCCTATATCTGTCTCCCTATAATGGCACGAAGGTATCAGGGCATCAACATAATGACAGACTTTCAGAAAAAAACAACAGGAGGGTTCCATACAACCCTAACTGGCCACCTCAAACTATGAAACTGGGTACTAAGTAATGAAATGCAAATACCATCTTAAAAAACACTTGTATTTCATCTTTCTCCTTTCCATCTCTGCCAGAGAGGTAATCTTCCATTAAAAAATATCCATATAATTTCTAAGTGAGAAATCTTAAGGATTCTTGATTCCAATTAGCAAAACTCAATGAATCAATATTCTTGAGTTATAAATCAGAATGGGAAATTAATGAAAGCTTTTGGAATCTCACTTCCTAAATATCCTAACTCCCCATTTACTTTACTCGGTTTTAAAGTAAAATGTTGGAGTTATCTTTGAAAAGGAGGTTATGAGTGAAACGAAGCAGTTAACTCAGGCATGAGAAATCAGCTCTTTTAGTGACTGACAATATACTCACCACTGTCATGAGGATAGTAAAGTCAGAGTGACCATAGCAAAGAAAAATCATCTTTATATCTTCAAAAGAAAATACGTTCACAAGAAAACAATTTTATGTTTCGGCTATGCTTCATTACTCTTTGCCTGAAACCATTTTTAGAAACTGAATCAAAGCAATCCAGAATGGGCCTAATGACAATGTCTATCATCAGATGGCATTTTCCAATTTAAGTCCGGTAAGATTAATAGCCCATACCTAAGTACTAATGATTTCTTACAGAGTAGTGGCAATGTGCTTAGTGTTAAAAGAAACAAGTTAAGGGGGTGCCTGGGTGACTCAGACGGTTGGGTGTCTGACTCTTGGTTTCAGCTTGGGTCAAGTTCTCATGGGTTGTGGGGTCAAGCCCCACTCCAGCCCCACGCTGGGCTCCGAGCTCAGCGGGCAGTCTGCTTCAAGACTCCCTCTCCCCCTCCCCCTTATTCGCAGGGGCATGTTCTCACTCACTCACTCTCTTTAAATTAAGTCTTAAAAAAAAAAAAAAAAAAGAAACATGAAAACATATGCAAATAAGACACTTCCCTTCAAGGAATTCTGATCTGTTTACAAAAAGACTAAAATTTTATGCTTAAAAACCAACAACAATCTCTTCTACCCCTAATTCACCACAGTCTCCAACATTGAACAAATGAAAATGAGGGGGCAAGGGGACTTTAGAATTTCTCTTACTTTCAGGTAAAGTATGTATTCTTGGTCCCAGACTTCGAAAGTATACATGTTTCATGGCCTCTTCTGCTGAAATCCTTTTCTTAGATTCGTACTGTGAAAAAGCAAAGAACTGCTTCATTAATGTTTTCTCTACACATATGAAGGGAGGCAGATTAGCATTTAGAACTACAATGACTGCTTTTTCAGAATCAATTTGGAGTACACCAGACACACACTAATGTGAGTTGTTACTGAGATTATGTAGTAAAGACTGTATCTCAGTTCCAAATTTCCAAGATGAAGTTGGATCTTCACTAAAAATTTAGATTACCTGTATTTTCTGAAGTGATAAAAAAATTTAAAAATCTCACCTTTGCTGTTCCTTTTCCTCATGAACACCAAAGGATCATTGGAAATATATCCAATACCTTTATGACGTATTATTAAATTACCTATTGGATACTCATTTCCCTTTTTTCTTTGATGAGATAATCTAGATTTGTTTAAGGTGTCCATGCTTCCAAATCCAGCAGATCAATCATGAATGATGACTGTTTTAAATTTAGGCTAAGTATGATAATCTTGCTCCCCAATTCCCAGTCTCTCTCACAATTAATGTTCTGGCCAATGAGACTTGGAAAGAAGCTTTGCAGGGGTTCTGGAAAAGCCTTTGCTTTCCAGATACAAATGGACTATTATGGCTGACACCCTTATCCTCTCTTCTTACTGCTTTGAATAGAAGATATGAATGGTATTTGTAGGTCCAGCAGCCTATAAGACTTAAGTATAAAGAAAAAGAACATAAGATAATATGAATTACAGAGAACATGGCCTTGACATAGTTGATCAATGCCAGGAGGGGACTACCTCAGACTGTTTTGGGTCACAACAAGAGACCCATACACATTAAGAGAAGCCATCATTTATTATTATTATAATTCTATTTAAGCATATGCCTTAAGCATACCAGATACTACCATAAATAATCTTATTTAATGGTCATGACAAATACTTATTATTGACCCCATTCTATGGATGCAGAGAAACTGAGGTTTAGTGATTACAAAGATGTAACTTACCTGAAGAAACTTTGTTATTAGCTCGATTCCCTCAGAGTCTAATCTAGAAACAACAAAAAAACGAGTAGCAATTTATTCTTTTATCTTAGCCAATAGTAACTTTTCAAATAAAACTATTTTCCAAGGTTTTAATCTGGTAACTTCAAGTGCTCTAAAACAGCCACTCTTACTACTTTCAAATAGACTCAAATCTGTTTTATCTTTAGAAGACTTATCTTGCCACTTGTTTCTTAAAAACTGGGCTTCAACTCAAATTTTCAATAATGAAGAACAAATTATATAATTAAAATAATTTTTTAAAATCACCATTTGTCTCAAAATAACCCCTATTATCACAAAAGCTTAAGTTAAGTGTATCAATTTCATAGTGTTCCACTATAGGCAAGTTATAAAAGCAACATTTTCTTACTGTATAGGTGAAAACAAAGAGACAAGTGACTCCAAATGTATCACTGTTGTTCACCATAAAAACAGAAGATTCATTCAGTACATTTTTATATGGTAGTCTACTGAGAACTGGGTACTAGAACCTATAAAGTTCAATTTAAATATGCCACAATGACATCATAAAACTTAATTAAAAATTAGGGCTACAAAATCAATGAGGTAGTCAATAAAGATAAATAATTATAGTGATGAAATCCATATAATAAGTAGTAGAGGACTTAGGGACTATTTTAAAGGGATAACCTCTTGATCAGAAATCACAGGTTCTATTTTGCATGCCTTTCACTGGAAAAAAGCACAATTATGAATAAAGAAGTATTTCCCAAGTGCTCTTAGTGGGTACTGTGGATGCTGTGGCCTAGACATTCTCCAGACTCTTTTAATTCTTTGTAGTTTGCCATCTGACAAATATCCAGAGCTCCTTGGACATAGACAAACTAGGGGCTAAGGTCATAGAGAATCTGCTTTAAAGAATAGCTTCAACTTTCTGCACTGGACACTACAATAGCATGCATTATATAAATGACAAAAATAGGATTTATGCTACTTAGAAGGAAGAGATATGCACAAAAAGCCCCGCACATAGTGTTATTCTTCCTAAGAAAGTCTACTTAGAATGTTATTAGTTGCTACAGTAACAATAAGAACATCAATTCACATAAATACTTGAAAAATATTTTTGGTATCAGAACTGTTTTCTCTACTCTCTAGCTTGAGAATAAATGGAACTAGAGCCAAGTGTGTTACATCATGAGCAATGTGAATGGCTTTTGATTAAAACAGAGATTGACCTTATTTGGTATGTATGACCTTATTTGGGTATACTCTATTTTTTTAAGGGATCATGAAAAAACACAGTCAAAGGGGTTATTCTTTGTTACTTATTGAAAATATAATAATTCTATAAGCAGAAATGTTCTGACTGAAATTTTAATGGGGGTTTTAAATGGATCTGGGGGTAGACTTGAGAAACTTTAATGAAATGGCCACCATTAAGGATGTGAGGGGTCAGAGAATTTACATCCCTCAAATACAAATCATGTCATTAACACTGGCCAAATATTGATGGGTTATCTTGGGTCAGAGTCAAGATTTCACTTCTAACACTTAGGTTTTTTAAGAAAATACAGAATAATTGTGTAGGAAGCAAAACAAAAATTCCATCATGGTCTTCGTGGTACTGAATATGGCATTAACCAATGTCTTCTTTCTGACAAACTAAATAATCTACATAAACTCTAGAATTCTAATATGGATGTTCTATATTCATTTTATTTATAGCTCAATTCTGTGAGTTATGTACCCTGGTCTCTGAATTATAAAATTAATCTGACAAAAGGAAGAAATTCATTTAAATTAGATCCTAAAATATCTAAGAGCTCTGTATGTGTATTATATATTTTTCCCTGAATCCTTACTGTGGCTAATGCTTCAAGAAACTGGAAAGAATCATGAGGGTTTTCCCCCTTTAACTTAAAGAAAAAGAAAAAAATACCTGGGTGCATGGTTAATCAGAGGCTGTGGTTTGTATTTTGGAAAGTTGTAGTTCTTGAACTCATCATTTGAAGAAACACCTGGCCAAGTTTCCTGAGATGGTGTTCCTGAATTAAAAAAAAATAAATTTCTATTTGTATATATATAAAAATTTATATATACACAAATATATATAAATAAGCAGAACTAAGAAAGCATCTTAAGGAACAATTTACATTTAGTAGCTGATTTGACTATTTCAACTGAAAGCAAAATGACAGAGATAGTAAACACATATTGACTTTTTGGGGGACTATGCAATGATGCCATAAAAATGATGATGCCTAATTGATACCTAACCTAGAAATACTTCCTAATAAGCTAAAGATCAATTTTATAGTATTTCTCTTCACTGTTCTTACATACAATTTTTAATGCAAAGGCAGAACTTAGTAAATGAAAAGGAGAAGTTACACAGAAGCCTCTATAATTACGCTGATTATAAGTCTTTTCTCCGTAATCAATTTTTTTTTTTAAAAGATTTTATTTTTAAGCAGTCTCTACACCCACCATGGGGCTTGAACTCGCAACCCAGAGATTAAGAGTCCCATGCTCTACTGACAGAGACAGTCAGGTGCCCCAACTAATTATAATTCTTGTGACAGCTATCCTAGTCTCAGTACCAAATTTTTAAAAATTTTTTAAAATATATAGTCTTATCTAGCTAGTCACAAATGCAGGAAACAAATTACTGGGAAAATATTTCAATTACCGAGCAGTCGGAAAATCAAGTGCAGTTCATCTTCCACCGTTGAGCCTGGAAACAGAGGTCTTCCAGAAGCCATTTCAAAGAAAATGCAACCAACACCCCTTTAAGAGATATCATAAAAAAAGGAAATAAATAAGCAATCCATTTACATATTATGAAGAAAATTATCTTTTCCTTAAGATTGCCTCTGGAGATGGACAATTTTGTATTAGCCAGCTAGAAAACCTCCCACAGAGAGATTTTTTTCAGCTCGAACTAAGTTAATTTGTTAATGTAGCCTTTTTGTCTCAACTTCTATATTGCTTTGTCCATTCCTCCATTTCCCCTCCTCTGTCCTGCCTTAAAATGTCCAGTTCTCTTCTGCATGACCCTTGAAGAAAAACATCGCTAATAGTGATTTAATGCCTATTATGTATTAAGATAGTAGGCAGCAGGGATAGGGAGAATCATATTATTCAAGATACCTCTATGCAGGAGCAGAGATAGAACATTCAGGTGCTATCTCAGCTCAGGATGGGGAGTATGTATGTGTGTGAGAGAAGGGAAAAAAATGAATGGGGATTCAGTGGATGAACACTATCTTCTAGAATCCATGTCAATACCTTTAATACACAGTCCCTTCTGTTAAAGGACTCACAATCTAAACACTGGATGTAAAATTTTACATATTAAAATGGTATACAAAAAGTTACGATGATGGAGCCACTATGCAAAACAGTATGGCTGTCCCTCGAAATAATTTAAAATAGAATTACTGTAAGATCCAGGATTCTACTCCTAAGTAAATACCCAAAAGACCTGAAAAAGTCTCAAAGACATATTTGTCACTCATGTTCCTAGCAGCATTTCATAATAGCCAAAAGGTAGAAACAGCCCGTATGTCCACTGACAAATGGATAAACAAAATGTAGCATTCATGTATCATGATTATTCATTCTTAAAGTCAAATATCTCTACAACATGGATGAAACTTGAAGACAATTATGTTATGTGAACTAAACTAGTCACAAAAGGACAAATGCTATATCATTTTTCTCCTATGAGGTGCTTAGAAATGTCAAATTCAGAGACAGAAAGTAGAATGGTGGTTGCCCATGGCTGGAGGGAGGAGGAAATGGGGAATTGCCTAATGGGTACGGAGTCTCAGTTTCGCAAGATGAAAAAAATTTCTGGAGTGTAAGGTTGCACAACAATGTGTACGTACTTAATGCCAAAGAACTGTAAAACTAAAATGGGTTAAGATGGTAAATTTTATTTTATGTATTCTTTTACCACAATTTAAAAAATAAGTTTAAGATGTTATATAAAATTATATATAATTGTTCAATGTAAGACAACAGAAGGAAGCATATGACTTATCATTGCCTTAGTCAATAAATGCAACCACATTTCAGAGCAAGGGATTTGTCATTGGATGCTAGGTTGTATTCAAAAAGGATTTATGAAAAGCTGCGTTTTTAAGGTTCAGGCACAGAAACGCACAGCAGGCATTCTGGAAGGGTGGACTGGTATGAATGTAAGTGCAAAGGTGGGAAAGCCCAGGTTATTTCTGAGGGAGTATTCATATAGACGAACAGTCTAATGTAAGTTGAAAAAGATAGTTTAGAGACATCTTATGGAGAACATTAAGTATCAGATTGATGAATTATACACCTTACTCTATACGTAAAAAATGGGGAGGCAGCAAAGGTATTTGAGTAAAGAAATGTGATGATCAGAGTGGGATATGAGGAAGATAGCTACAATATTTTATTATTCTTAGATCAATTTAAGGCCAAGTGGATTTTTATGAATATTAAATGGTAAGAATAGTTTTAGTTTAAACTACAATGTACTAAACATTTTTCTAAATGCTTCATATGTATTAGCTCATTTGGTCTTAACATAATCCACAGAACAGCCTTTTAAAGTAGTTATTGTTATTATTCCCATTTCCTTAAATGAGGAAACTGAGGTAAGTCCAGTAATTTGAGTAAGATTATTATATAGTTGTAAGTGGCAGAACTGGTAAACCTAGGTAATCTTACTCATGTGTCAAAACTTTTAATTATTGCTTATATTGTCACTCTTTATTTTTTATTTTTTTTTTTTAAAGATTTTATTTATTTATTTGACAGAGAGAAATCACAAGTAGACTGAGAGGCAGGCAGAGAGAGAGAGAGGGAAGCAGGCTCCCTGCTGAGCAGAGAGCCCCATGCGGTACTCGATCCCAGGACCCTGAGATCATGACCTGAGCCGAAGGCAGCGGCTTAACCCACTGAGCCACCCAGGCGCCCCTATTGTCACTCTTTAAAGTAATATCTCCTTAAAAGTCAAATATCTATTAACATGCCCTATGTTAATGGCTACATTCTTTCAAATGGCAATAACATCTGCATGTATTTACCACATGTCAATCTGTGTTGAGTACTCTGAGGAACCGAGAAGCACATCAGGTGGCCGGTACCACAGTGTGACGACTTCATTGGAGTAGGTCTTTGTGGGAACTGACTTGGCTCTGGCTAGCCCTTCATAGGGAAAAGAAAATAATTTAAAAATGTCTATAATGGACTTTCCAACCCATATCTTTACCATGACTTCAGTCAAAAGGATGTTTGAGATAGCTGTCTAGTTTCCTAAAGTTTAAAAAATCAGTTTTATGAATTTTTTCCGAATATGCATGGTTTTGTGTAAGCAAATCCTTATGTAATTAAATAGTAACAATTCCACAATCAGAAACTATTTTTATTTGTATGCATGTGACTATACCTGATATAGTGCCTGGGTTAATCTAAACTTAAGATCCTTGCCTTCTATGAATCATGGTGCCAAAATTATTTCCAAGTGGAACTTAAAATAATGCCAAATAGGCCAATGAGACAGAGATAAAGAGTTTTACTTCTTATACCTAGAGGCTTCTGTTACCTTTTTTTAACCTGATTCCAACTTTCACTTGTTATACCAATTTTAGTTTTCTTAGACTAAATTACACTGCTATTGTGTACTTTTAAGGATGATTTTAAATAAAATGGACCACACTGCGTTTGGCTAACTGATGAAAACCATATGCCATTCCTTTCCAATTTAAAATGGAGTTCACTGATTATCTAGAAATAAAGGCTAAGAGTTACAACTTTATCTCTTGAACCACTGGTGTGAGAGTTGTTTTTATTATCTTTAAGCCTCCAAATTCTGATCACCTGAAGAAGTAACTATGAAAGATACCTGAGTATGAATTTATTCTAACATATAGTCTATTTCAAATAACAAGGAATAATTCATTTTTAGGCTGTGATTTGTTATGTATAACTTTTAATATTTGATTAAAATATTAAATATTAAAAATATCATTAAAGAATAATTACTTTATTAAACTGGATAAAGGCACTCAAAACCAGAAATTTAAATAGAAATTTAAATAGTTAGGTAGCACTCATACTATTTTTGTATGCACTCATACTATTTTGTATTTTGTACTCATACTATTTTGTATGAGTATAACAGCTAAGGAGTGTAACTGGAATAATGCTGACACTATCTTATTTAATTACAAGTCTTACTCTACCAACCCAACTTGGTAAAATAAGTTCAACAAATTATTTTCCTACCAACTTTGGTAGCAAGATGTGGACAACTTTCTAATATCTCTTCCTGATATTAACAGTGGGTTATGTGGGAACAAAAGACAAGATCACAAATTTATTTATTCTATAACAAATAAGCTAGTATCAAAGCAACTACAAGTTACAGTTTTCACAGTACCTTACTCTCTTGCTCCTGAGAGATTCTGAACTAGGGTGCTTGTTCAAACAGACTCCTGGTTCACAATTAGAATTTCAATATTGATATGAAATGAAATAATCTCTTCCAAACCAAATTAACTGTGATAAAGTATATTTACAGAAGCCATTTTCTATTATTAATGAAAATGTTTGTCTATATTAGTATTTCCCTAGATCTGAATTTCATCAATCACAGCAAAAAGGATAAAATTTTCATAGAGATCAAGAACAATTTACAATAAAATACTCAAAGTTATATGACCCTCCATTACTTGCAGTCAAATATATTTACTATGTAACCAATAAAAAATAAATAAATAAAAGCAGAGTTGAAACTGATTGTACTATCTCATGGAATAATGAGAATTTCTCGGTGGCTTGTAAAAGGTAAGATTTGCTTGGCTTGCTGTGTTAGAAGCAAAACTTAAAGCACTCATAGCATTCCCTCCAAAAAGTAAATTTTTGCATTTCTAGTAGGCAAACAGGGTTTCTCTATCACTGCTATTCATTTTAGGATTAAGGAATAAGGAGCAGTAGTAAATGCAGCTCAGCAAACAAAACAAAACAAAACCAAAAATAAAAACACAGAACGAAATAAAGAAAATAAAAACTACAAGGAAAATAACATCAACTGTGCTCAAAAGACTATATAGTATACATCAACATATGCAAATATGCTACTTTATAGCATACTTTCAAACAAACAGTAAAGTTAAATGAGTAAAAGTTAGGAATTTCCTGAACAAATTCACCACCTAGTGAATTTTTAATGTTATTAACCAAGCAATACTTGAAACACTTATATTTTCAAATGTAATGCAATATTCCATAAGTAAAACTACTATTATCACTTACGAAAAAGGATTAAGTGCTAATTGTGAAAACTGCACAGGCTTTTTAAGACCATGTTCTATTACAGTACTGTAACTCTCAAAATGTAGAATATTTAAAAAACTAAAACCAAAAATTACTATAGTTTCTTCAATATAAAAAAATTTACTTCCTAGAAGCAAAAAAAACATGTAATCTCATTAAAATCGGGTTACCTAAAAAGACAGATAAACAGCATTAATTAGTTAATAAGCACACAAATACAAAGTCTTGGTGGCAAGCATATTAAAGAAACAACCTTTCAGTAGTGGCATTTATACTGTTTAGTCTCGGGACCCCTTTTATTAAGATTTAAAATTATTGAGGACCCAAACAGCTTTCATTTAAAATCACCAATTATATACTGACATGAATTTTTATGAAAAAGATTTTTTCTAAAGGAAAATAAAAATTAGTACAAATGGTCTTATTCATATTTTTGCAGTCTATTTTAAAAGAAGACTCTTATATTCTCACAACTGCTTTTGCATTCAATCTGTTGTGATAATGCTGCCTTGACTGAATTACACGAAGAGAAGCAGATCTCACACAGATCACACAGGCATGAAGCTGGAAAGAGGAAGAGCATTTAAACAGCCTTTTCTGAAAACTGCATATTCTCTGAAACTACACCAGTTTTAATTTCTTAAAGATTATGTGGCAACTGAAATTATATTAGTAAACTTCTCATACTCCTGTTTCATTCAAATTCATTGGTCTATCTTGCACTTTAAGTGGATCTTTTACCCAAGCATGATTCTATAATATCATGTAAGTACTAGTCATTTGGGAAATATTGATTCCCTATGTTATACAGATATTCCAAATGCTTACAGATTTCTTACTCTTCAAGTAAGGGGAAAATACTGAGCTAAAAGGGGCAGATTCAAATTTCCAAAACCTGATTTTTGCTTGAAAACTCAAACCTTCCTACTGGCAAGAAATACTTTCAGTTGTTTTCCTTGAAGTGACAGGCTCACTTCATTTCCAAGAAAACGTGTATCAAATATACCTAAGTCTGAGACCCCAGTTTGTCCATCAGTCATTTTTGTCAAGTCTTAAAAAAAAAAAAAAAAGTTAGTTCAGTTTGCACTCACACAAGCACTATTACTTGAGAGAATCACAGTATTACCATGTGTAGTAGATGGGTTTTATGTATACTTCTCATTTCATCACATAAAATACTAAAAAGACATGTACTTAAAGATGGAAATTTGATAAACTTAGTAAGTTTTACTGCTTCATCAAATACCATTTTATATGTACTGACACTTTTTTCCTCCAAGTGTATACAGTGGTGAAGAACACAATGACTACTAAGTACAATTTGGTGCCACTGTCTTAATTTATACTAACGTTACCTACCAGTAGCTTTACCCCTTACTGCTTTTGGACCATCACTGCAAATATTAACAAAGTGAAATAGTCAAGTAAACGTTTAGTATAATTTTGGTAATATACACCTTTGGAGATGCCCTGAAAGGGTGTCAGGATGCTTAGGGGTCTAAAGACCATACTTGGGAATTAGTGCCTTCTGGCATCATGAACATAACTCACCCACCAAAGTTCTACCAAGCATCTTACTCAGTGGCCTACAGAATTTCCAAACCACATAAAAGCAATCACACAGTGTCAACAGTTGTTCTTATAAATGTAACCACTTGGAACGATTTATAAATATCTCACACATCCATACCAAAATCTGCTAGCTTTAATTCTCCTTTTTCATTAATGAGTAGATTCTGTGGTTTCAAGTCTCGGTGTAATACCTTTCTTCTGTGGCAATATGCCAAACCACGTAGAATTTGGTATAAAAACAGCTACAGAAACAAATGAATAGAAATCAGTCTTACAAGTAATAAGATACACTTTAGTAAGCATGTTATGGTAAAAAAAAGCAACTGGCCTAGAAGAGTCAAAGGAAAAAACCTGCATCCTTAAGTACAAAGCCTTTCCTTATATAGTTGTTCTCCAAATTTTACAATTTATTATTCTATTTGAAGCATCTATCTATTTTTCTAGTCTGACAATTTCTACAAAAATAAACACTGAAAATAAAATTAAATGAAACTTTGTATAGTAATAGTCTATTTGTTATAGAAAATGATTTAAAATAAATATATCCTCCTAAGTTTATAGCCTACTAAGGCTTACAATTTATGATATTCTGGCAAAACAACTAACCAACATCTCCCCCCCACCCCCCACCAAAAAAAACCTGATCTGGGACAGTGTTGTTAAAATAAGGCATTGGAACTGGTGGTTTTATAAAGATTCTGAGGTGTCAAAGAGAATGGTGCTGCATAGCTCTGGCAAATTATGTGCTATAAAAATAACCTAAACCAGCTTCTATCACCCACCCTCTGGGTACTTTACTTTCTGCACCTCCTACACAGCCTTCAAAATCTGCTATGATTCAGAAAAGGGAATTAGCACTGTAGAGCTCTGAATGACTCTCTGAAAAAAGCAATTCCTATAAAGCTAATGGTAGACTTTTTTTTTTGGTAGAAAAAGGGATGTGGAACACAGAAGGTCTTCGATTCTATGGAGTTGACAACAAAGAGCATCAAGTACAGAGGATTCAAGAATGTATCTCCAGTTTACTTGTAGGTGAAAAACAGAGCATTAGGACATTAACAAGCCAGGGCAGGAAGCTGAACAACAGGCCTGAAGAAATTCTAAGGAGCAGTTTCCACACACTACATATTTGCATGTTTTGAAAACTCTAAAATTACTATTTCTATATATTCCTGTTACTTTCTATGTTTGAAAAATATAAGGGCTATTTAAAATGACACACTAAAACATACCTTTACATTGTGCATACTCATGATGTTTCCACAGTCGTCCATGTACTGTTTTAGGTCTTTATCCTGAAAAATACAGTACTTTACTATGTAATACATACTTCTCAGAAGGCATGGCTGATTTACTCAATACTATTTAATTTTTAAAAGCGTTTTTCCCTTTGAGTAAAGATATTAAATGTGCAACACATAATTCAATTATGTGCAACACAAAATTAATTAAATATCAATAATTCAACAGCTATGCCCTGGAGCTGTTAACTCAATTTCCTATGTCTTATTATTGTAAAAGTACATACTGAATTTTCGTTAAATGCTTACCAGATACTCAAAGACCAGAGTCAAAGATTTATCTGTATGAACAATGTCATGTAAGGTTACTATATTTGCATGTTTTAGATCCTTTAATAGTGAAACTGAAAAAAAAAAAAAAAAGTCAATTACTCAGTCTGTGGTAGCCATACTATAAAAATCTGAAGTTTAACATATGAACGGAGTTTAAGATTCTCTTAAGTGTAAAATAAAACTTCACCAATGCAATCTATAGTATAAATTATACTATCTATAGTATTGTATAAATTTTAACAGAATCATTTTTTATCTTTCATTTTATGGCTTTGGGTTTATTTTTAATACTTCAAACTGTTCCCAATGTTACAATAATATTCTCCATAATATCTTCTGTTTTTTCCTCAAATATTAACTTATTGAGACATATAAGATTAATTTAGATGTAGGTTAGGATACCATTTTTTTCCTCCAAACTGCTCATGAGTTGCTTCAAGCCATTTTCTGGATAATCTAGCTTTAAAAAAAAAAAAAATGGTATCCTGGTATTCACTTTCTGTGTTTATTAATTTATAGTTTCCTTACCCCACTGATATTACATAACATTTCCCAATGTCAAATACTTATCCAGGACAGTAATTTTTAATGACCTCATAGTATCTCACTGTATGATAATAATTAATACTGTTAAATATTTTGACTTTAAATATTAGCTTTTTAAATGTCTAAATATATCTCCCAGTTATCTATCTCTGAGCTCTTTCTACTTACCAAAACAAAACAAAACAAAACAAAAAAAACTCTTGTTATGCAGCTTTGGTTTTAAAACATTCTATATAAATTCTTTTATTCATTTTGCTCACAAAGATCAAATTTTACCTTCTCTTATAGCTGTGCAGGGTGCACCTTCTTCATGTTCCAACCGGATCTCTTTCAATGCCACCAAATTCTCTGTCAATTTACTTCTTCCTTTATATACTGTCGCATATGTACCCTGTAAAATATATTTTTGAAAGACACATCAAAATATCCTGAGTCCATCTATAGCATCTATACAATAAAGAGCCCTAACTAAATTCCTAATTTGTAAACATACGTTAAAGTCCATTTTGCAAGGAAAACTCTACAATGTCTTGTCTTGGTTTTCTTATAGCTAAGAGGACTTTCAGTGCCATATGCAGAGCTTTCATATTCTTAAAACCCTATGGAGTGCCTCAAGGTATGAAAACCTAGAGAGACTATCTGATTAGCAACTGGATCAGTAGCTTTAGAATCAAAGATACTTTCCCACAAACTGAGCTGAAGGCAGAGGCTTTAATCCACTGAGACACCCAGGCGCCCCCATTCACTCTCCTTTAAAGAACAAGTTTCTTTAAAGAAAATTTGAATATATTCAAATATATTCTACAGGAGATTTCTTTTATCATTGCCAAGAAAGCCCACAAATTCTCTTAAGCTTCCCTATTAGCTAATTCCATTATCTTCTGCCTGGCCCTTTCTCACCCTGGGGGGAAGACCACTTCGAAATTAGTCAGGACTAGTATCAAGTTCAAGAAAACCAAGGTCTTCTTAGCCAAAAATTTCCTTAACTTTCAGTAAGATGTGTCTTCATCTTTAGAAATAAAATTTTGATTTCTCACAGGTTTGAACTCATTTAATTTTCCATATGACAGCACAGACGACAGACTACCAGGAGGCTAACAGATAGATGCCTATTTTGATACCAAGAAAGCACAGTATTTTTTGCTTCAATAAAAGATTACAAACTGAAAAAAAAAACCACCTCATTTCCTTTCAAACTGATGCCATAATTTCAAGAATTGAAGGTTTTCTTCCTTCTAACATTCTGTGGCCTTTTCTGTACAAGAGATAATCTTTTAGACAACAGTGTAACTTACATTTCCCCCCCACCAGGTTGTAAAAATCTGTGGAATAATTGTGGACTTCGGATAATGAACAAGAAAAAAAAAAGGTGTTTTATATTATTGAAATAAATATTTGCTTACCTCTCCAAGCTTTTCCAATTTGATATAGGTTTCCATTTTTCCAAACCCAATTTCTGACTGAAAGCAAACAATTATAAATTTAGTATTCTTAAAATTTCAATCTGTCCCTTCCTCAATTTTTTTTTAGTATCATCCTTTTTCTTTTTAAAAGAGTGCACTTTATTTTTATTATTTCTTCTAAGGTAAGCTCCACACCAAACATGGGGCTTGAACGCATGACCCCAAGATCAAGAGTCACATGACCTACCAACTGAGCCAATCAAGCACTCCTCTTCCTCAACTTCTGAAACTTTCCTGATCTAAAGAGTGTCTTGAAATAGAAAAATCTGATTATAATTAAATTGTTGAACATCTGTCAAGTTTTAAAATACATCCAATGTTGAACATTCAGAGGTTCTAAAACATCAAAGTTCCCAATTTTAAAAAAATCATCTTTTTATATAGATTGGTTAACATTCTGCTAAGAAAAAAATGTTTTCATTTAAGGCCCTGAGATTTAAGATACCACCGGCATTTTAAGATACAAAAGAATTTTATAAAAGACAACTACATGATTTCCTTTTTAGCAAAACTGCAAAGTAAGTAATTTTCCTACATATTTTCCTTCACTAATCTTCGACTTCCCTAGGAAAGCCTGCAAACAACAAAATACTACTTGTTTCTGGTTTTCTAACCAAAATGCAATGAAAAAGACAAGTGCAAGTCACACTCCATTATGGATCAGGAAACTAACGCAGAAGTAGTTAAATCTAAATCTGACACCCCTACCCTTTCTCAAAAAGTCCTTAAAAATAAGTTTGTAAAACCACTGCCTTTAAACCTTGAGCTTGTTTGCCTCATTTCTGTATGGAGTCAATAAATGAAGTAGATGGAATACACCCAAATATGTAATGGAAACTTAGTATTTAAAAACTAAAAACAAATAAAGAACCAAAAATGTGATCATTAAAAAAAAAGAAAAAGAAAAATAAATAAATAAATAAAAACTAAGAACAAAAAGCCTCAACAAAAAAATTTAAGGAAAAAGAAAAAAATACAGAGATGAAAACTTAGGGATTGAGAGAGCAGCAACAGATAAATTAAGAATTTTCTTAAAATTGCTTTCTCTTACTCCTTTGTAGGTCCTAGAAAAGGCAATAGTCTAAAGATTCACTTCTCACTGAGAATGGTGCTCAAGCCCTTAAAAAAAAATAGCCAGTGAAAGGAAACAACGTTTTTTAATACACAATCTCTGCTCTCAAAGTTGTATAAATAACACTGGGTCCTTAAATAATATGTTTTAGTCCAATTCTAAAGGTTCAAATATGCAATTTTCCCACAGGTGTTGAATAAAATAAAAACAGTACTTGACAATTTGACTTAACATCACTTACCACGTTGGTAGGGTAAATTGCCCAAAGTTGAAAGGCCAAAAAAAAAAAAATAGCACAGGTCCCCCAAATAATCTGTTATCTTTATAAATTAAATTTTATTGTTTTTAGTAAAGCATAACTGATGCATTTTTAATCCTTTTGTTACAATGATTTATATCATGTTAAAAACCATGAGGAAAACTGTATGTCTAATAGTACTTAATTCAATTTTGCTAAACTAATAAAAACTTCAGTCACAGGTGGTATTAATGGATGACTGCAAAACTTTTTGCCCTCTCTAAAATTCTTCTCACTATGTGGTATTTTTAAGCAATTTTATTAAAAAAAAATGAGATTCTGGAACTGTCACACACTATCCACCCATGTACACTGTCTTATATGTGACTGAGAGATACTAAGTTCTTGCTTTCTATTATCAGTAACTACAGAATAATAAAAACTACAATAGGTAACACTTTCCAAATACAAATGGAGTTTTTTAACTTTAATAGGGAAAATGTGGCAAATAGCCCATTATCTGGTACATGAGAGCCTGATCCTGAATAGTCTTTTAGTGTTTTATCTATTGCCTATTGAGCTAGGATCACAAACAACTACTTTGAAAAAAAGCTAATTGCTAGGGTCACATAAACTATGGTAGAATGTGCTTATTTTCTTAGACCTATCTCTAGAATTCATGAAACTCACAAATATGGAACTACTGCACTTCTGCCATGAATTTTAAGTTTTGTGTCCTATCTTACATGAAGGGGAAAAAACTTATTAGTAATAAATGGAAACTAGTATAAACAAAACAAAGACCCTGAGAAAAATAAAAATATCTTACAATAATTAGAACTACAAAGAAAAATAGGACTGCAAACTAGAACTTTTTCTTAACAGGAGTGGGGAAATTTTCTTGTTCACTCTTTTATCTTAGGTAAATAAATACTAGCACTCCTTTAAAACATTAAATATACTTTGGTCCAACGGTCTAGTGGCTATGACAAAAACGCTGATATTTGCTTTAAGGAGTATGTAAATGGACTACAAATTCACTGTAAAGATAAAAATGTTATAGAGATTACTGTATCATATAAAGTATATAAGGAATAAACTAAGAGATAATCAAATATTGACATAATAAAGTCATTCTTCAGAGAATGATATTTAGTGAGATCATTAAAATATTCTGAAAGTCTGCTTTTTAAAAAGGTAAATACTGTACTATAATTATAAAGTTGATTTTAAATTTGAATAATCAATCTATAAGATAAAGAGCATTATTGAATTTCATCATGCAGGCAGGTGGGGAATTCAGACAAAAGGTATAGTTACACTAGTGAATTATCTGCCAGAATAAAGTGTAACCACCTCATTTAATAATTTCCAGCCTCAAGGTTTTAATAATTACATGTCAATATTACTTACTGAATCTTTAAATGGAATTTTTAGAAAATTTTGCTTGCATTTTTATCTGCTGAACATGACAAGATTAACAATAGATATAATGACTAGCTTGTTGACATGCTCTCCTACAGAAATTATTCAGAGGACAGAGGACAAAGCTCATTTATTCAACATTTACCAAGTACAATGTTAGGTATTGGGGATACAGTGAAGACGACAGAAATGATTCCAGCTTTCCTGACTTCACAATCTAGACTGAGTTCCATCATTAGGTTACTTTATGATAGTTTAAGAGTTTTATAAAAACAGAAATAGCTAAAGGAATCAAACAGCAAGTTTTATATTTTATTTTTTAAAGATTTATTTGTTTTAGAGAAAAAGAGACAGAGAGAGTGCCACCACAAGCTGGGGTAGAGGCAAAGTGAGAGGGAGAGAATCTCAAACAGACTCCCCACTGAGCACAGAGCCAGCTTGGAGCTCAATCCCAAACTCTGAGATCCCAAACATGAGATGAAATTAAGAGTTAGATGCTTAACTAACTGAGCAATCCAGGAGCCCCACTTTATATATACTAGTAAAATATAAAAATCTCCTTAATTCTACTTTCCAAACAAATGAAGATAATTTTTTGTTATTTCATTGCTCCAAGAGAATAGCTGGCTTTTTTGGCAGCCCAAATCAAATTCCTGTTCAGGTGACTCTTATAGCATAAGCACATGAAAATTTTTAAAAATCCAAAATAAATTAGAATTTATATAGCCTTTTTATAATTAAATATAACCTGTAAGTAGTACTGAGCATTATGGGAGATTTCCAGATTACTCTGGCTCTGCCAACATAATGACCACATCATAGCTGTAAATATTTTTTTTTCAAGTTTTTATTTAAATTCTGGTTAGTTACCATATAGTGTAATACTGGTTTTAGGAGAATTTAGTGATTCATCACTTACATGTAACACCCAGTGCTCATGACAAAAGTGCCTTCCTTAAGAGGTATTAACATGCTAGCAATGTAGTCTGAGCTTAAAAACAAATGAAGTATGTGCAAAAGTTCTCTGGATGCCATCCTAAAAGTGAATGCATATGTAAGAAACACAGGGGACAAAGGGAGATTTTTTTCAAACATCCATTTCTCTCCTTGTGAGAATTATGGAACTACTGTTACTGATTGATAGAAGTGTCCGGGGCAGAAAAGAGATTGAGAACCTTTATTCTACTTGCTAATTTTGTCTTCCAAAAATTAATGTTACCACCAGTATGGTACTATCTTAATTCTGTTCATAATATACCAAAGGTACATTAAATTGTGAGTGGACTTTGAGTCTCACTTCCACACTCCATGATATATTTACTATTTCTAAGAGACATCAGAACTTGATACACTACTTTTTCACCTACTCTTACAAATAAGAAAGGACTACATATGATATATATTGCTCAAGCCATAAATGAGGAATCCAAATCATTGTTAGGAAGAGCAGATTCTGTGAATATGTAAAACCTGTAATTTAAATATAATGAGGCATATTTTCATATGTAGACTTTCAATGTACTAGAGCTGCACTTAATAGTTTCACAAAAATTCCACTGAGCATGCCATCATTCTAAGTGAATCAATGCTCTAATGAATCTTGTCTGCTGGCACGTGGGCTTTCCACTCACTAAACTAATGTGTAACTAAATACGTTAAGAGTTAGAACAGCTCACTTCTACTCAACATAAATGAATATTAAACAGCACTTCACCAATCCAATACACAAATAAAAAAAAACTAAACGTAATGTGGGACATGTCCTAGATGGGATCCTGGGACATAAAAAGGACATTAGTGGAAAACTAGGGAAATAATAATAGAAAATGCTGATTTCCTTAGTTGTGACACACTAAACTAAAATGTTAGTAACAGTAGACCCTGGGTATATGTATGGGAACTCTTTATATTATCTTTTCAATTCTTCTATAAATCTAACAATCTTCTAAAATGGAAAGTGTATTTAAATAAAAATAGGGAGAATTCAGTCAAAAGAGGGAAACTGAATATATATGAGTATACAAGGATGACAAAAATATTCTAATCATCCTGAGAAGGGACAGGAAGAAAGACAATTTCTCAAAATTAAAGGGAGGAAAGAGGGTGCCCAGGTGGCTCAGCTGGTTAAGTGTCTGCCTTTGGCTCAGGTCACAATTCTGGCATCCTAGGATCTAGTCCCGCATCCGGCTCCCTGCCCTGTGGGTAACCTGTTTCTCCCTATGATGCGCTCTCTCTCATGAATAAATAAATAAAATCTTTTAAAAAAAGGAAAGACCAGAATGTGTACAAGTAGAGACAGATTTGCATGTTTGTTATTCAAAAAAATGAGGGCTGTTTCTGGTTAATGGCTTCTCTCTTCTTTATCATATAGGACATCTGTGTAGAGTGAGAGGGAAAGGATTAACCAGAGAAAGACAACATACAGTAACCAAGCAATACTGAAGGTTCATTTTAGGCTGCTGCTACTGCTGCTGCTGATCATACACTTATAGAAGAATCAATTAGCTGTACTATAGGTCTCTCTTCATCAGAAATTGTGATTTGTTTCTTAATTGCTACTCAAAGGATTTATATTATTTTTACTACTCTATTGGTTTTACATTGCTATTAAATATGCAAAAATATAAAGTTTTATACTTTCAGAAAGACAAGGTTAAAATTTTATATTTTATCTTGAAAATTTATTTTTTTTAGATAAAGAGTGTATTATCCAGGGATGCATGGGTAGCTCAGTCAGTAAGGCATCTGACTCTTAATTTTGGCTGAGGTCAGGGCATCTGGGTGGCTCAGTGGGTTAAGGCCTCTGCCTTTGGCTCAGGTCATGATCCCAGGATCCTGGGATCAAGCCTCACATTGGGTTCTCTGCTCAGCGGGGAGCCTGCTTCCCTTCCTCTCTCTCTCTGCCTGCCTCTCTGCCTAATAAAAAAATCTTTAAAAAAATTTGTTTTTTCTTTTGGCTGAGGTCATGATCTCAGAGTTGTGGCATCATGCCCTGCACTGGGCTCCGTGCTCAACACAGAGTTTGCTTGAGGTTCTCTCCCTCTCCCTCTACTCCCTCCCCCCCACTTATACACACTCTCTAAAACAAATAAATTTTGCAACAAAAGGAATGTATTATCCATGGAAACATGCTCTAACACAGGTGAAGAATGTATTTCTTCTCCTATTGCCTTTCCATCCATTCCCTAACCCTTCCCCTCTTCATATAAAAACCTAGTGAAGAATAATTTCCTAATATACTTCAAAAGAAACCACATGGTTTAGTTCAGCAAGGTAGATAAATAATGAAAAGGGTGCATTAGTAGAAACCAAAACACAACTGGCATAATTAATCTGAAATCTATAAACCACTTTGGATCAAAAACCAAGGAAGATGAGTAGGAATACTCAACCACAATAAAAACTCCATCACTTAACATTCATTAGAAGGCACTGTTTTCCTTAATTTCATGGAGACTGGAAAAGACAGCTCATAAAGGACAGCTTTAAGAATTATGTGGTAATTAAATCATACCTTTAGTCCCAATGTGAACATTCAATAACTCCAAAATTTATCCTAAGTACTAATCTTTGATAAAAATCGATAGCCAAAGAACACTTTCAAATGGGTACTCAAATGGCAAAGCTACTTTAAAAAAAATGTCTCAGGCAGTGATACAAAACTAAGGTGATCATAAACCTACATACCAAAATCCAGTTGGCACTATACTTTTATTTTATTATACAATGAATGTCAAATAACAATGTGCTCATGTGACACACAGTATAAGGTAATTTTATTCTTTAGAATTTGTAACCAAACACAAGTTTTTGGTGGATAAAAACATTCCATGATATAATATGTAAAAAGAAAAATAACAACTGCTAGCAATCCAGGAATCCTCACCAACTGCTCCTCCTTCAGACACAAAGTTCAGCTGACTACCAGAGGTCCTGCCTATTTTATCTCTATGGTCTGAGGATCTGGGTTCTACTTCCCATTTCCACATAACTGCCACATCATCCCAAATTCTGAGTAAATTCCTAATCTATCTCCCTGCCTCTACTCTTTCTGCCCTTCTACTTCATTTACACTTTTCCTGAAGCCACTGTTAGGAAACAAAAATGTGATTACGTCAGCCCTTGTTTAAATCAATACCTCTGAGGTCCATTACATAGGATGAATAAAGTTCAGACTTCTGCTTGGCCTGATAGCCAAAGCTTTTTACAGTTTGGATTTATCCTATTCTTTCAAGCCCTATTCTTTAATCTTATTCCACATTTACCCTTCATATCAGTTATAATTTCCCCAACATACCTACATTCATATTGTGGGTATTAGTACATCAAGTTTCCTCTGCTTAGAACACCCTTCTACTTGTTATCAACTTGACAAGTTCCTACCCATACTTCTAAAGCCAGCTCAAGCACTCTCTCTTCTGTAAGCGTGCAATAACCAAAGTCATTTTACTTGCTTTCTGTTGTTCCACAGCACTTAAATATGCATGCATTCTATAGGACTATAACCATCCAAAAGAGATCCTTACATAAACAATCACCTGAATTTATGTCAAAGGTGACACTGCAACAGGGAAAGCTGACCTTTCAGTCAGTGATGCTTAATGCAATTGCGAAGGTCAACAGCCATATGCTAGAAGATATCTGCAAGACATACAACTCACAGTTTCTTTATACAGAATGTATAAAGAATTTCCATAGATCAGTAAGAAAAACCAGAAGAAAAGAGATGACAGAGTTCAGAAGTTAAATAACAAAAGATGGTACGTCTAAATGGCCACTAAATATTAAAAAGGTGTTCAGCTGAGGGATGCCTAGGTGGCTCAGTCGGTTAAGCCACTGCCTTCAGCTCAGGTCATGATCCCAGGATCCTGGGATCGAGTCCTGCATTGGGCTCCTTGCTCAGTGGGGAGCCTGCTTCTCTCTCTGCCTCTTCCTGCCACTCTGCCCGCCTGCTTGTGCGTTCTGACAAATAAAATCTTTTAAAAGAATAAATAAAAAGGTGTTCAGCTTAGTCATCATAAAAATGCAAATAAAACCACAATAAGGTAACACTACACACTCACCAGAAAAGCTAAAATTTTTTTTTTTTTTTTAAGACTATCAGAAATTGGCTAAGGAGAATAAACAGAACTGTCAAATAATGATGTGAGTGTAACTGGTATGATCACTTTGGAAACTCTTTTGACAGTGTTTAGGAAAGCTGAACATATGAACACAATCTGATCCAACAGTTTCACTCCTAGGTATGTACTCAACAAAAATGCTTACATATATTAACCAAAATACATTCACAAGAATGATGATAGAATCACTATTTGGTAATAGCCCAAAACTAAAAACAGCCCAAATATTTAAGTGTCCATCAACAGGAAACTGAATAAAGTATAATATACAATGGAATACCATGCAATCATAAGAACAAATGAACTATATGCAACAAACTAGATGAAACATGAGCATAACATTCAGCAAGAGGGCAGCCCAAAAAAAATATAACAGTCTATTCTTCCATATATATTGTACAATATAAACATGAATATACATTTTAATATATTTGTATAAAATGTATTTTAATAATTTATATAGCCAATTAAAGTTCAAAAGTTTAAATATGAATAATCAGAAGTAACAAAAGCATCTTTTAAATAAGAATGTGAATGTATATGAAGATTTTAAAAAGTCTTGAGATATTAAAATATACTATAAGCATTATATAAACAAAAAATGGAAAACATAGGTAAACCTAATCTTTGGCATGAGAAAGCAGGGATGTGGTTACAGATGAGGAAGTGGGAGTAGAAAGTGAACAGAGAGGTGGCAGGAGGGAGTTTCTCAGATTCGGGTAATTTTTTTTTTAAAGATTTTTTATTTATTTATTTGACAGACAGAGATCACAGGCAGGCAGATAGAGAGGGAAGCAGGCTCCCTGCTAAGCAGAGAGCCCGATGTGGGGCTCAATCCCAGGACCCTGAGGTCATGACCTGAGCCGAAGGCAGAGGCTTTAAACCGCTGAGCCACCCAAGCACCCCTTAGATTTGGGTAATTTTCTTTTTATTGATTTGGGTACTGGTTACAAGGTATGTTAACTTTGCAAAAATACACTGAGCTATACAATTATGGTTTATGTACTTTTCTGTATTCCTAGTATACGTTTATGTATTTAATACTTATTCTTTACTTCTAGCACATATCAATAAAATTTTTCCAAAACCTAAACGACTATAGCATAAATTATATTCCAATATAGATCTTTAAACCCTTAATAAATGGAAAGCAATAAAATCCAAAAAGGAATGTAATAAAATTTAGTTATTCAAAAAGTAAATATAAAAATTAATGTAAAATGTTTACACCCAGAAAAATCAAACAGATTTGATAGCATAGATATAGGAGACTGAAAACTTACTAAAGAGGCTCTACGAGACCTTCGGCTCATTGGTTGATCAAACGGTGGGCTGTTTATCTGCAATTTTTCAAGATATCCATCAGGTATTCTGATATCCGCAGGCAGTGATAACCGCTTATTTAAATCCTTTAAGAAAGAAAAAAGGAGAAAGAAAGTATTTGTAGGTAATCACAAATAGAAGAGATAAGAGCACTTCACTTTTGAATTCATGGGCTACTGTATTATTTATTAATGATAAGTAACTGTAAGTTTTATTACAGTTCCAAAGTTATCCATGTTGACTTTATATAATATCTGAATGTAAATGCATTTACTGTAAGCAAAAGTGTACAACATAGTTCTACAGAAATGGTACTCTGCAACCCAGTTATTTCTCAGTCCTTTCACTGGTAAATTTCACATGGAATTTACTTAGACATTATTATACCATGTAGAAAGATGCAAAAACTACCACAAAATGTGACCAGTTTAATAACTAACCAAGCAGATACTGTAAGGTTTTGTACACAACACAGTGAGACAACTGAAATCTTTTATTATTGCTGTATCAATGGAAAGAAGTAAAAAGCAACAAAAATCTCAACTAAACAACCTAACTTTACACCTAAAGAAGCCAGAAAAGAACAATGTCCAAACTTAGTAGAAGGAAATGATAAAGATTAGAGTAGAAATAAATGACATAAGGGCACCTGGGTGGCTCAGTGGGTTAAACCCTCACTGCCTTCGGCTCAGGTCATGATCTCAGGGTCGTGGGACTGAGCCCCCCAACAGGCTCTCTGCTCAGCAGGGAGCCTGCCCCCCCCGACCTGCCTGTCTGCCTACTTGTGATCTCTGTCAAATAAATAGATAAAATCTTAAAAAAATAATAGTAAATGAAATAGAGACTCCAAAAAAACCCAAAAAACAAAAAAACAGATCAATGAAACTAGGAACTAGTTTGTTGAAAAGATCAACAAAATTGGGGCACCTCGCTCAGCTGGTTAAGCATCCAACTCTTGATTTTTGGCTCAGGTCAAGAGATGGAGCCTGAGCTTTGTGCTCGGTGGGGAGTCTGCTCCAGATTCTCTCCTCCCTCTGCCCCTCCCTTGTGTGTGTGTACATGCTCTCTCTCTCTTTCATATAAATCTTTAAAAAAGGAAAGATCAACAAAATTGACAAACCACTACCCAGGCTAAAAAAAATTAAAATAAAAAAGAGAAAGAGGACTCAAAATTATAAAGGAAAAATGAGAAATAACAACTGACTCCACAGAAAAGCTAGGGATTATAAGAGAATATTATGAAAAATTGTAAGCCAGCAACTGGACAACCTAGAAGAAATGGATAAATTCCTAAAAATATGTTAACAACCTCCTAAAACTGAATCAGGAAGAAACAGAAAATCTGAAAAGACCAATTACCAGCAATAAAATTGAAGCAGTTATCAAAAAACTCCCAACAAACAAAAGCCCAGGACCAGACAGTTTCAGATTCGTCCCACCAAAAATTTAAGTAAGAGTTAATACCTATTCTCAAACTATTCCAAAAAAAGAGGAGAGCAAGCTTCCAAATTCATTCTATGGGGCCTGCATTACCCTGATACCAAAACCAGATAAAGACAACACACACAAACACACACACACACCCCCAAATAACTGCACACTAGTATCTCTAACACAGACATAAAAATCCTCCACAAAACATTAGCCAACCAGATCCAACAATACATGAAAAAAAAATCAGGGGTTCCTGGCTAGCTCAGTTGGTAGGGCACTAAACTCCTGATCTGAGGGTCATGAGTTCAAGCCCCATGTTGGGAACAAAGCCTAATTTAAGTATGAATATTAAATTTAAATATATATACACATCATCCACCAAATTAAGTGGGATTTATTCCAGGGATACAAAGATGGCTCTTAAAAGGCTGGTGTGGGGAGCACATTTCTGTTCTACTCTATTTACTTAGAAAATGTGAACTTGGGAGAAACTGAAAAGGGAATCTTGCATATATTGTCACACGAAGAAACATAAATCCTACAAAACATAAATCCCTATTATCTATAATATAACCAAACTATAAAACAAATCTGAGATATATAGGAACTATGTAAATGTTTACTGAGAGATATATGACTCAAGTACAGAAATATATACCATATTCCCAAATGGTAAGACTAAATAATGAAAAGATAATTGTTCCCCCATATTAATTTTACATTTTAGATAATCCCAAACAAATCACAATAACATTATTAGAACAAAATATTTAAAATCTATCTAGAAGCATACGCAGAAAGTAATATCCAAAACATTCTAAGTAAGAATACATATGTGTATGCAAGATGTCGAGGATGTTAAGAAAGAAGTCTTTTCTGCTATAATAATACATGAAAGTAAGAATATCATCAAGAGACTGTCCTTTGGGGCAAAATATAAATACAGCTCAATGGAAGGATGAGAAAGTTCAGATAAAAATTTTAATAATAAAAAAACTTTTAAACCTATGATTAAAATTGTATTTATATAATCTGATAAATGTATTCTATTATGATATAATTTATAGTGATATGAACAGATATCAAGTTGATCGCAAGAGCTGAAAATATTAATTTATCATTTAGAAAGCTGATACTGTTTTTACTGCTCTTTATCTGATTTAGAAGCAATCTTTTATCAATGAAAATGCCATCAACCAATAGGACAGATACCCCAAGCACTGTAATCTCAACTCAAAAGCACCAAAAAAAATTAATAATATTCTTAATTCAAAACAAGCTCAATTGTTTTGGAAAAAACTATTTTAATCTATAATATACACTAAAATAACATTCATAATCAATTTCGATATTAAGGTTATACATGAGGTATTAATTCTTTTATATGAAGACATAACTTGTATGTTCTATAGAAATTAGTAGGTATAATAAACCATAAAAGAAAGGATACCTATATTTATAAAATAAAGCAAAAAGAAAAAAGCTGGTGCTTGTTTTATGTATACATTTGAAAATCTGAAATATTTATAAAATATTAAGTATCCAGATGAACCTCAAAAATAGAATTAAAATCCTATTTTCTGAAAAAAAAAAACAAAAAACAAAAAACAAAAAAACACTTTGCTAAAGTATCATTCTGAATTTCCAGTATTTTTGAAAATTAACATTTCCCTTACAGAGACCCTACACGTGTTTTGCAGACTGTTAAATACAATTAACATAGACTTGCCTTGGGATAGTAGATAATTAGAAGAAAGTAAATACTTGCAAGACTATTCTTTACTAATACAGAGAAATAATTTTCTTACACTGTCATGTGCCTTTGTATTTACTATTTGATGTATATGTGTATTTATACACACAAACACACATACACAGGCATATGGTTACCTCCATTGAGATCCGTCTATGTATACGATTTCTAAGACAAACGCCCGTAGGTGACTGTACTTCATCAGATGATGTTCCAGAAGCTTGGTCACTCTCACCATCTGATCCCATTTTTAGATTTTCATGAACAATATCTGTATCACAAAATGAAACATTATTTATCTTCAAAGAGAGGCATTATACCTTACTATATCACATAATTTATTATCACTACAAATATATATAGACAGCCAACACATAAAATCATAACAAAGATTTTTACATTCTGGTTGCTCTGTGTAGCTAATAGATCCAAATGTAACTCAGATGTCTTGAAACACTAGTTAGAAACTTTTCACACTCTGATTATGAAAAACTATGCAAACAATTAACATCCAAGATATTATCAAGAGCTGAATAATAAAATTACAGACTGGAAATACCACAAGGATTATTTAGTCAGTTCTCTCATTTTCCAGATCCTGGAACTAAGACTTTGAAACGTTAAATTATTTTTCAAAGGTTACATAGCCTAGAGACAGAGCTAAAATAGAAACCTGGTCTTCTGCCTTTTATTTAGCTTAGTATTTTTTCTGTAAAATAATGTGCCACTGAGTCTACAGCCAAATGATCTACTTCTCTGAATATGTTTTAAAAAAAAAAAAAGTTTCAAAGCCACTAATGCAGCTTCCCCTCTCTACAGTGTTAAAAATTTAAAAAAATCTTAAAAATTCAAAAATTATTTTCTAAATATCTATTTAATTACAGAAATAAGTTTGTGAACACCAAAAATCTGTTTGGAGGAAAAAAATACATTTAAATTACAACAAATACATTCTTTTATTATTATTATTATTATTATTATTATTAAAGAAAAAGTTAAACGGGAATAGAGAGGAGGAAGATTAAGGAGGAAGATTAATTCCATCTGGTAATATTAAAAACAAACTTATATACTTGTATATACCTGCTCCAAATCTGCATTTGTCAATCATCCTGTAATTCATCTAGCAAGAGTTGCACACCAGAAACAAATGCTAGATATCAAACACATCTGTCACCATAGTTCTCTTTATACAATTATTCATCCTCCAAAAAGTATATTGTTTCACGCTAGAGTGCTTTGACACAACACTTTCCCCCCCTCTTTTATCCATAGGAGATGCCTTTCCCCAATTTACCAATTTGGTGAACTCATACATATTTTTCAAAACTATGTTCATTTGTCATCATTCAGTGAAATCCTTTCTACTCTCAGACACAGATGACTATTGTGTCCACACTTACCACATCCACTGCACTGAAGTGCATTTTTTGGTTTCAGATGATTTTGTACCAAGTTATGAGATCCTTGGGGGCAAGATTTAGCTTATTCACTTTTATATTCCCCAAAATGAAAAAAGTACCTGGTGTTTTAGAAGGTGCTCAATAAATAATCCAATAATGAATATTAACTAAAAATCAAAGAATACTCTAGATAACTGTACTTCTTCTTTCAATGAAATGCTGTATGAAATACCAGTATGTAAAACAAAACAGTATTTCATAGTTACAAATTTGTATTTTTAATGAATATATGCTTTATGAAAATGAGAACTGTTTAACAGAAAACTGAACTCAAGGATCTTATCAAATCAGTCTTAAAATTCCCATATTTTTGTTTTTTGTCTTCATAACCATTATTTTTCTTTTTTTTAGAGAGAGAGAGAGGGCATGTGCATGAGTGGGGGTGGTGGGTAGGGCGGGCAGAGGGAGAGGTAGAATCTTAGGCCGATTCCACACCCAGTGCAGAGCCCAACAGAGGGCTCCATCTCGCAACCCTGAGATCATCACCTGAGCTGAAATCAAGTCAGATGCTTACCCAACTGAGCCACCCAGGCACTCCTTAATAAGCCATTATTGAGAAAATTCTTACACTCATAATCAGTTGCAAATATGATAGTTTATAATAGACTGATATATAATTTAAGAATATACTCCAATTACATAAAGATCTCCGGAGAAATTTTACGTGAAGATTTGAACAAAAAATTAACTTGGCAATAAAATGTAATGGTAACTGATTCCTAATTTGACGGTATACAACACATATGAGTCCAAGTATTCTTTTCTGTCACACTTCTCAGCCTTTTGGCTACGATCAAGTGTAAAATGTTAAAGATAATTTAACCATGCCTTCTATTTCTGGGAGAATCTGAAACCTTCCTTCCTCAAGGAAATGTTGAGTAAAATGTAATAATATTTTTAAATGGATAGCTGAGTTTGCAAGAATTTGTGCATAATACCAAGGAAGAAAAGACAAAGAGAACTGAGAGTCAAAAGCTGTTATGTATAGATTGACTCTGTTATTCTCTCAGAGAGGGGTCGTAGTTCTTGGTAAGAAGGTGTCCAGGTTTAGCTGCCATACTGGGATAAAAGGGGAAGTGTCAGACGTCCAAGGTGCAAGTGCAAGTTTCCTAAAGAAAGGCATGAGACTCTCAAAGTACTAAAAGGGCAGACTTAAATCTGTTCTACTGCAAAAGGACTACAAAGGAGCATATGAACCTCAGACTATGAATAAATACTTGACTACCACCTGACTCAACCAAGAAATTGTTCATGTCATTAACGAACAAGTATAGTCCCAACATGAGTATCAGGATTTTCATTTCCATTAATAAGAGAAAAGTAAAACAATGAAGGCTTATGTCAAAATTTCACTCATTTGTCACTGGTGTGAGCAACTTCTTCGCTGAATCAGGTAATAGTTTTTGAGTACTGAAAGAACATTTACTTCTCAGATGGCTCAATTTTGTGCCATTCACAACTGTAAAAGCTACAGATACAACAAACACTTTCAATATTACTTTCTTAAATTCAGAACCAAAATCAGCAAATATGACCTATTTTTATATAGCTCCTAAGCTAAAAATATTTTCTGTATCATTAAAGAGTTATTTTAAAAAGAAGAATATGCAACAGAGACCATATGTGGCCCACAAAACCTGAAAAATTTTACAATCTGGACCTTTGCAGAAAAGTATGCCAATCTAGACAACATAACAAGAAATCAAGTCCTGATCTGAAGTATTATCCAATTTCTGTAAGGTAAACACTCCCTTCATGGCCAACCTCAAGCTACAACATGACCACCACTGAGTATGGAGTCGGGAAGAAATGTATAAACCATTACATAAAATTTTGACTATTACAGATACAACAGAAATAACCCCAAAAGTAGAGGTATTAGTAAAGTGTAGTAAAATAATTTGGAAATAGTGACTTTTAAGGATTCATTACTTTTGTTTTTAATTAGTTTACTTAATTACAGGTTTTTAACATTTAAATTTTAATAATGGCTATATTTAACAACCAGCTTGCAAAATTCTTGAAAATTTAACAATCATCCCTCATGAACCACTGTGAGCTAACTCCAGCACACCATTCCATAGGGTTAAACCTATAGGGCTACATACATGTCCCCATAGGTGAAACCCCACTATAAATAAAAGCTCATATTCCCCAAATTAACAAAACACATGAGGAAATAACCTGCATAGCAATGCAAGCAGATAAAGCAAGGACTAAAATAAAAACCTCAAAAACTTCACTAAATGTCAAGAGACTATAAAACCATTATTTAAAAAAAAAAAAAAAAACATTATTTTAAAATGATTTTAAAAACCACAATGTGATAGTAAGATGCTATCAAAAAAGACCAGAGAGATAAACAGAAACTTGCAGGTATGCATTTTTCCTAAATACTTAGAATGGAATAGTGACTTAAGAATAGCAACTCAGGGGACAATCATGTATATGAATCATTGCACTGGGCTACTGTACGGTGATAATCTGAAGTTACTATGGTATGACCCTAAATTAAGCACCATCTTGAGATGCCATTCATCTTGAAATCTGGCATCCATCTCCTAAGGGTTTTGTTTTCTTCCTGATGGACAGGTTTTCAAATATTACTCCTCTGTAGTGTCAATACTAGTACCCTTCTATAGCCTTCCATCTTTCTGCTATCTCTGTTATTTTCAATTTGATCTTTATTTTACAAAAAGGAAAAAAATCAGATAATGAAGGCTGGATGACTCCATACAACCGTAACAATAGCGGCGTGCCTGGGTGACTCAGACATTTAAGTGTCTCCCTTCAGCTCAGGTCATGATCCCAGGGTTCTGGGATCGAGCTCTGCACTGGGTTCCCTGCCCAGCGGGAAGCCTGCTTCTCCCTCTCCACTCCCCCCTGCTTGTGTTCCTTCTCTCACTGTGTCTCTGTCAAATAAACAAATAAAATCTTTAAATAACAACAACAACAAAAAAAAAACACACAATAGCTACATTCAGTACATGACCTACAGTCAGAAAGTTTAAAAAAAAAAAAAAAAAGACCATTAAATTACCTAATCTGCTTCCATTTCTGGGCATTGCCATGAAGGATCCAAGGCTTCCTCCAATAACGCTATGTGGTCTCCGCAATGGGGGCTTCTTGAAGGACCCTGTGTACTGGTGGAGGAAGGAATGCATACTGTGAGAGGTTGGAGGCCTGCCATTCTTCACAATAGGCTCTGTGGTTCACAGTATCCAAAATCATTCCATTAACAGCCCAAGATCCAGGATCACATGAGAAGGATTGAGAAAGCAAAACAGAAAACAAAAGGTTTATGAGATCAGTAACATTTAAGAATTCTTTGGCTATCTATACAAAGAACCAGAATTAAAATAATTTCCATGGAAAAATACTTAGAGAAAATGCTTTAATATTTGAAATTGGTTTAATCACTTAAGTATCCACTTCTTTTATAACTAAAATTGGTTAGCATTCACAAAACACAGTCCACAGATTTTATCCATTTGCTTATTTTAATATATCCCAAGCTTGTTTCCAAACTACCCCCACATTTACTAACTGCCTCATATATGCCTTATAAATAGGCATGCTATAGAATATAAAGACATAGTCCTGATCTAAAGGCATTTATATCCTTCCCTTCTAGACATTCAAAAGATATGTCAGTTAATAGATAAACACAGAAGTACTTAAGCACATTATCAATATAGAGGTTCTGAAATTTATTACCCAAAATGTGGGATTTTTAATATAAAGTTTTTTTTTTTTAAAAATCACAGACTTATAAACAAGCAGAAACATTTACAAAATATGTAATACTTAAAAGTTATTTAATTATAAATGGGAGAAATCCTGTTTTGTAATGCTTATGAGGAATTTCATGATTGCTTTCCACCTCTAAAGAGCTCTAATATAGGTTAAAGACATGATGAAGTCTTCTATGACAAATAATTAGCCTTTTGTATTATAATTGTGTTTTACTGGTAGTAGCTAAGGAATTTTAAAAGGAACTAGGCTTCTCTGAATATCTTTTCTCTTCTAAAAAAGAGCCAGCTCTTCTTTTGGAGCTGATCATCAGGAGTAGGAATACCCACATCTCCTGATGTGGGTATTTCTCCTACCTGTAAAGCTTTATCAGACACCAAGAACAAGAAGATGAAGTGGCCTGCACCTCTACTGATAGTGGCTGCATAAAAGAAGATGGGAAGAAGAGGATGGGGCCAAAGCGTCCTCAGGGCTCCAATAGAGCCCAGATTATCTAATTTGTGTAGAATACCAGACTGGGAAAAAGAAAAGTACTTAACTCATAATAGATAACATCTGTCCAAAGCATCCCGTGGCTTATACATTCCTTGGCAGTTGCTGCCTGATCAAGGATGTGGGATGTGGGGGATCTTAACTTAAGCCTAGTAAAATAACCAATGATTTAATAATGAATGGGGAAGGGGCATCTGAAACAAATGCAAAAATTGAATATTCAGTGTAGGATACAAGCTAGAATATGTAAGAAAAAATTTTCTCTTTCTAGGTTATAGTATTTCATATCCGGAATCATAATAACATACAGAAATAATCTGTTTATAGACATATTTTAGTTGCTCTATAAAGTTATCCTGGGGATTAGAGCTTTACAGTCTTAAGGAATATAGGAGGAAAAAAAGGAGAGCATAAAAACATTCAGTTATTAAGAGGACATTTATTTATTGTATGCCTACCATTCTAAGTCCTGGGCATTAACAAGTGAACAAAACAAGCAAGCTACTACTCTCTAAGATTATAAGATATTATGGAGGGGAAACAAATAAGAAACTAATGAATAATAAAAACATCAGATATGATAGGTAATATACAAAAGAGGTGATAAAAAATAAAGGTGTAGCTATTTAACACTTGGATACTGAGTAAAGTTCTCTCTGTAGAAGAATTTTTAACAGAGATTGAAATGCAAGAAAGAGCCCATCTTGGGAAGATAGGTGATGGTGAGTTAAAAGATATTCCAGAAGATAAAGCTACTGCAAAAGTCGACATGTGGCAGGAGTTTGACTTGCTAGATCCTCAAACTTAAGCATGTTTCAGTATCACCCTCAGAGACTTGTTAAAATACAAGACTGCTGGGCTTTACCCCCAGACCTCCTGACTCAGTATATCTGACACAGAATCCAAAAATGTGCATCTCTAACAAATTCTCAGGTGACACTGATGTTGCTGGTCCGGGGATCAAACTCTGAAAACACTGTGTTAGAGGAACACAGAAAAGGCAAGTGTAGCTGTACTACATATATTTAGTGAGGTCAAAGAGATAAGCATGTTTGTATGTAACCATAAAAGTTCAAATTTTATTCTGAAATTGGAATCAGTTATGGTAGCTTTGAAACAGGCAGTAACATGATCTCATTCAAGTTTTAAAAACATCATTCTGAGAGGTCAGGGATGGTGGGAGGTAGAGGTAGTATAACCATAAAGAGGTAGCATGAAAGGGATCTCTTTCTGATAATGGAATACTTCCTTCTCCTGACTGCAGTGATGGTTATACAAATCTACACTTGATAAAATGACAAAAACTATACTCACATTTATTCCAGTATTAATTTCATGGGTTTGACAATGGTCTACAGTTAAGAAAAATGTAACTAAGGGAGGAACTGAGAGAAGGGCACAAGGAACCTCTCGGTACCACATTTGCAACTTACTTTGTTAAAAGTAAAATTTTTAAAAAATTTTAAAAATCACTCTTGCTGCTGTTGGAGAACAGATGAGAGGGAATCAACAGAGGGGAAATGGAAGGAAGAGACTATTATAGTCTGGCCTGGCCTAGAATGGAGAGAAGTAGGCAAATTTAGGATATATTATAAAGATAGAACCAAACGGCTAGCAGATATGGCTGCAAAATTATTTTCATACATATTCTCCCATCCAGCTTTTAGTGAGGACCTATATTAAAAAACATCTATCTGAAGAAAAATTTTAAAGCTGCAATAGCTAGAAACACGTTATCAAGCATATAAATGACTATCATTAATAGTTTTTAAAAATTATTTACGTAGCAAATATAAAGGAAAGTAGAATGGCAGAAAAGGGGAGAAGGGGGAAACAAAACAGTGAAGGAGAGAGAAAAATCAAGGATAATTACTGATTTTTAAATTTTAAGTGGTTTTGGTTAAATGAAGGAAGTTGGAAAAGAAGTGGATTTAGGGGGAAGGAAATCAAGAATTCTGGTTTGGTAGTATTAAGTTTGACTCTTATTAAACACCTATGTGGCGAAGTCAACTAATATCTGGATATGAATCTAGAGATCCAGACAAAAGTCCGGACTAGAAGTATAGATTTAAAGTAGTCAGTATACACATATTATCAGAAATCATGGGACTGAACAACGTCAGCCCAAGGAGAGTGTACAGAAAGGAGAAGGGGTCCATGAATCATAAAATATCCCAACATTTCAAGAGTATGACAGCAATGAACTGGGCAATTCATTAAGATAATACGTTGCATTTTAAAAAATAGAAATTTTTAAGACATCATGCTAAGTGAAAGAAGTCAGACACAAAAAGACAAATATTGTATGATTCCACTTATATGAGGTACCTTGAACAGGCAAATTCATAGAGACAGAAAGTAGAATGTTGTTACCAGGGACTGAGGGAAGGAGAGAACAGAGCTATTATTTATTGGATATAGAGTTTCAGTTTGGAATGATGAAAAAGTTCTGGGGATAGATGGTGGAGATACCCACACTGCATAACAACGTGAATGTACTTAATGCCACTAAAACCAGAAACTTCGAAATGGTTAAAATAGTAAATTACACATTATGTATAATTTAACATAATTTTTAAAGTAATGGAAATCTATATGAAAAACAGCAGATCTTTCTTATTCTACAAAGTAGTTCAAAGTAAGACTTCCCAATGATTTTTTTAACATCATAACATGTCAATCACTATGGTCTTATGCATCTTATTCATTTGGATCTTCTGATTATGTGAACTACTCTAAGCAGGAACATACAATTTAGTAGCCCATCCTGTACTCTTTGTCATTCCCTACTCCTAATCCTGCTCTTACAAACACTATTAATATCAGACCCTAATCAGACCCTACACACATCCATAGTCTGTGCTTTCAACCTCATCCTTTCATGGACCTCTGCTATTTGTAGCAGTTAGGTACTACTGAGAATTTATATGTCATCCACTATTGTAAAAAAAACTGTCACTGCTATCATGTATCAGATCAGAAGAAAGAAAACAACCTGGGAGTACAACAAAGCTTCATAATATCCAACTATTAGGCTTGTTGACTCTAAACATCGTAATAAACTGACCCAGTGCACAGACTGAGTAATAAAGAAAAGAAACTGGACTATCTGGAAAACTACATTTCAAGCTTTGTTTGCCTTTTAAGGTTTCTTCAGATTCTAAATAATCATGAGAAGCAACATTCTGTTAAGTTTTATTATACTTCCTAATAACATTACGATGCAGTTTTCTTAGTTGAAGAAATTCAGTTGTCGGGCGCCTGGGTGGCTCAGTGGGTTAAGCCGCTGCCTTCGGCTCAGGTCATGATCTCGGGGTCCTGGGATCAAGTCCCACATCAGGCTCTCTGCTCAGCAGGGAGCCTGCTTCCTCCTCTCTCTGTCTGCCTGCCTCTCTGCCTACTTGTAATCTCTCTCTGTCAAATAAATAAATAAAATCTTTAAAAAAAAAAAAAAAGAAATTCAGTTGTCAAAAAAAGTAATTTTTGTTGTAGCTGCAGTTGAAAGCCCCAAATAGTATATATAAAATAAAACTTTTTTTTAGTGTAACTGTGATTTATTTCCCATCTCATATTTAAATTGTCACCTATTCCCCTCATCAAAATTCAGTAATTTTAATATATCTTCTCATCAGAGTAAGGTTAACTACTTAGACAAGATCCTGAAATATCTTAACTTTCTATGGTATGTCTAAAATACTATTAAGACATTCACTGGCCTGGCTGGGTGGCTCAGGTTAGGCATCCCACTCTTGATTTTAGTTCAGGTCACAATCTCAGGGCAATGAGACTGAACCCCATAGATTTTCTTCCTCTCCTTCTGCCACTCCCCCCACCCTCTCTTAAAAACAAACAAACAAAAAACAAAACAAAAAAACCCCAAAGGGCTTAATAAAAATACCAAGAATTCAAAGGGGGTTTGAAAGAGAATTAAGGATTTTGCTCCTGGTACAAAAAGTAAGACATAAAACTGTGTTTTGAGTTTTGACCCAAATGCAAGATGTGTCTCCCTCCTACATGTAAGTTATATCCAAATTATTATTGTTAAATTTTCTACTGAACTCATCATCTATTTCTCCTCTCCCCTATTACAACTAGCCAGACAGACCTGAGTAAATAATGATCCTCTGAGAAAAGAGATAAACTGAGGCTTGAGTAAGATAACTTACTTACTCAGAGTCATACAACTAATGAGGGTGTAAGTGTATTAGTGTATCCCAAATTCTAATCCATGCCTTCTAACTTAAAGTCTAGAGCCCTTTATATTGTATCTTTCCCTCTCTCACAACAAAGACATCTACATTCAACAGAAATGGGTAGGGGTATTCATTCATGTTTTCACCCACAGCCACAAATTTCTAACAGAAGAATTTCAGGTACAGGCAAGAAAGGCTTGCCAGAGAATGAGTACTTCATGACATACTGGCAGTCATTCCTGTAACTCCTTTCTTGTTATTAGTAGGGCATCCCTAGGGTTATTTCAGTTTTGAATATGCAGCCTTGTTCTATAAATTTCATCAGGATTTTACATTTTAATCCACTCAATCAAAGAAGCTCTTTTCATTTTGTATCAACATCTGTGTACTACTACAGAACTGCCAAACATGTGAAATGTTGTATGTCGATCTACTATTAAGTGTGCTAAATATTATGGATAGACCCTGCAGTAAATATAAAATAAGGAGAATAAGATTCACTCACGTCATGAACCTTGTCTTCTATGGTCCACGTACATATACAATGTTAGAAAGCTACAATGAAGCCTCAAAAAGGAATTTCACAAACTTACACTTTTAAGCTGTATTAACTTAGGTTAACTTAAAAATAGTTATTTAACAACCAGGATAATATTATAGAAATTATTCATTTAAGAGGCAATAAAAAACAGAAAGATAAACAGGATAGGAGAGTCCATAAGGGTTAGAGACTAGGTATAGTAACACTCCTGGAGTAAAAATGAAACACCCCAATAAGTAAGTAAGCAAATGTAACAGTCTTCTGTTTCCTAAGTGAACCAGAGAACAAGACAAAGAAACAAACAAAAGGAGCTATTAGGAACTCATCGGAAAAGTAAATTCACATTCAATTTATAAAGTAATTAAAAGGGGGAAGCATCTCTCCTTCTCTCCCCTCCCCAGCCCCCAAATACTTACCATTATCCTTGCTACTGTTTTCTTCAATAGTCATTTGTTCCGCCAATTCAGACAATGATTCATCAATAGTCTGGCTTCCTCGAAGAGTGAGGGATAGCCTTCTCTTAAATTTTTTCATCCTATCAACTGAATGTGACTTGAAATATCCTAAAAGAACAGAACAGAATGAGAACAAAATTAAAGCTCTTAAATATTTTAAAGCTTAAGAAAAATGTCATTCTGAGTTTACTGAGAATCTCCCAACCAGGAATATAAAAAGAAATTCTCATGCCCACCAATCACCACAAAATCCAACCCCGTCAAGATCTAGTCACTTTGATTAATGCTATATTTATGCCATATCACCAGTAGAGCAGGGGATTTTACAAAACTAAATTAAAATGCAGGTTTGCAGCATCACAACTGAATTTAGAAGGATTAGAAATTTTCCTAAAATGTGTTTTTTAAAAACTAATATAGTTAAAATATCAGTACTATTTTGATGCGTAGGTCCCATCATTATAAATGTCAACCATCACATTGGAAGCAGTGTTATCTTTATATATAAATGGGGGAATAGGAGAAGTGAAAGGGGCTGGAAAGAGAATAAAGAATGATGTTTGACACTTTATTAAATAGCTCCAACAGGAATTTTCTTTTTTAAGTTCTTATTTAACCAATATATTGAATTTCTGTCCCCCCCCTTGGAACCTCTCTTCCTGTTATCCTAACAATGCCAAGTTTTAGAAGGAAGAATGAAAGCCAAATTCATAGCACTAAATGCATACCCAGTACTATATACACTTTCATAGCACTTAATTCACTTAGTCTTCTTAACTCTGAAGAGAAGACTATCTATAGCAGCCAGAAGATCCAATTTTCACAAATAAACTAATAACTTCAAAAAAGTTCCCTGGCTGAAGTCAAATGGAAAATAAATAATAGAGCTGAGATTTAAAACTAGGATTATCTTTTCCTCTACAATTTAACCTCTCTGGAATTAGGATATAAAATATAGTTGGGGAAAAAAAAAAAAAGCTTTTTTTTCTTAGTGGTACATACAGCAATGGTATGATTCATAGTAGAGTCTCAAATAAAATCAAACAAAGCATTTGCTGCCAAAACAAATTCCTCAGTAATTTACTTGCAACTTCTTTTCTAATTCACTATTTCTTACTTGGGATAAGGAACTTTACCAGATTACAAACATAATATAACCATTAGCCCAACTAAAAATATGAGCCTTTTAACTCCCCTATACTAAATACATGTTTTACCATCCAGCTCTGGGCATCTACTTTGAATCTCTAAGTATTTTGCTTATTTTCTCACTCTAAGGTCTACAGAAATAGCTAAATACCCTGAACAAGTAAACTCTACATAAGGTGTTATATGAATAAGTTTTATTGGCTCTAAGCCTGAGGGGAGGGTACTGAGTAGAAATTTTTAAGTGACAATATTATATTTTACCAACTTCTTTTTACATACGTATTAAAAAAATTCATAACAAAAATATTAAAAAACCACACACACTAAAATAGCAATAGTGTAGTATAACTACACTCTAATGAGGACTCTTTTTATCCTTAAGCACTAACACAACTGCTATTTTTTTTTTAAGATTTTATTTATTTATTTGTCAGAGACAGAGGGAGAGAGAGCGAGTGAGCACAGGCAGACAGAGAGGCAGGCAGAGGCAGAGAGAGAAGCAGGCTCCCTGCTGAGCAAGGATCCCGATACAGGACTCGATCCCAGGACCCTGGGATCATGACCTGAGCCGAAGGCAGCTGCTTAACCAACTGAGCCACCCAGGAGTCCCACAACTGCTATTTTTTGGTGAGATACTGAAAAACCCCTCTTCCTTAGAAAAGGACAAATCCATGGTACTGAGTATGATATACTAAGTTATCTTCCAGTTGACTAATCCTCTTTTTAGCTGTCTCTAATCAAGTTAAAACCATCTATAGTTACTATATTTTTCAGTTCTAGAATTTCTATTTGATTCTTTTCTATAGATTCCTGTTCTCTAGTTACATTCTCCATCTTGCTATCTATTTTTGTGGATAGATTTTCATACTCTAAAGTCTTGTCTGTAATATGTAGTCTGCATAACCTATTTCTATTGTTGACTTATCTCTGTTGGTCTTGTATATGCCTAGTAATTTTTAATTGAATGTTACACACTGTATGTAATAACTGCATGAAAATATGTATGAAAAAGTCTAGAGGCTCTAGATTATGTTACCTTCTTCCAGAGATTATTCAATTTTTTTCTAACAAGCAGCCAGAGTAGGAGCAGATTACCTTAAACCAATCAAGGGCTGAGCTGGCATGAGACTGGGTTTCAAACACCATTAATACTGGTCTACCTCTGATTTGTTCCCACTCTTACTGTGCCCCCTTCAAAGGATTCCAGCTACAACCCTATGGCTAGAACAACAAAAACAAAAAACTATTGAAAGCTCCAATCAACTTCCTCAGTTGCTTTTTGTTTATCCCTTCTACAATGTTCAGCTTTCATTATCTTACCCAAAATAACTTAGTTAGAAAACACCTCAAGAGGGGAAACCAGCCCAGAATATATCTCCCTTCCCTTCTGAATCTTAACTCCTTAAGGTGTGACTAACTTCAAAGCATGACAATGCCTTCAAACTCATTTTTTCCCTGTATGTCAAATAGTTCTCTGCAGGGTATGTCATATAATACAAGTTGCTCTATAATAGGCAAAAATGGAAGTGCAGGTGTGGATTAAAAGAGATAATATATTTGTGACAGCACCATACTGTTCTGATTATTACAGCTTTGTAGTAGATCTTTAAATCTGTAATTGTGTTACCTCCAGCACTGTCCTTCTTTCTCAAGACAGCTATTGCTATTAAGGGTTTTTCGTGGCTCCATACAAATTTTACAATTATTTGTTTTAATTCTATAACAAAATGGTGTTGGTATTTGGATAGGCACTGCACTGAATCTGTAGACTACTCTGGGTAGTATGGATATTTTAACAATAGCAATTCTTCTAATCGATGAGTATGGAATATCTTTCCATTTATTTGTGCTATTGTCAATGTCTTTCATCAATGTCTTACAGTTTTCTGAGAACAGGGTTTTCACTTCCTCGGTTAAGTTTAACCCCAGGTATTTTATTCTTTTTGGTGTATAGTATATTACTTACAATAGCCAAGACCTGAAAGCAGCCTAAGTGTCCATCAATAGATGAATGGATAAAGAGGATGTGGTGTGGAATATTACATAGCCATAAAAAAGGACGCAATCTTTCCATTTGCAAGAACAATGGATAGATTTAGAGGGTATTATGGTAAGTGAAATTAGTCAGAGAAAGATGAATGCTGTTTAACTTCACTTATATGTAGAATCTAAAAAAACAAATGCATAAACAAACAAAAAGCAGAATCAGACCTACAACTACAGGGAACAAAAATGGATAGTTACCAGAGGGAGTGGGAGCAGTGTGTGCAAAATGGGTGAAGGAAAGATGATGATACAGATTTCTAGTCATGGAATAAGGTTGTATGGTGACAGATGGTAGCTATACTTGTGGTGAGCATAACATATCACAGAGATACTGAATCACTATGTTGTACGTGTGAACCTAATATTGTGTCAACTATACTCCAATTAAATTTTTAATATAAAATAAAATAGATAATATATGTAATCACCAAGCAAGGTGAATTTATAGGAGGCAGTCAGTAAAACGTAAGAGTTGATTCCAACTAAGAAAACTGTTACTGTAGGGCTGTCCTACATGCTAGATTCTTTACTTCTCAGTCAGCCCTTACACAGTTCACCTTGTTAGTAATTCATGCCATTTGTTTAAAGCATATTAGATATTTAAAATAAACTGAACTATGGTCAATCTCATCTACCCTTTTGTCACTGTAAGAATTTATACTAGAGACACTCTCCTTTGTAAGGATCCAGATCACCCTGCATTGTAAAGAAGTACTCTATAAGCTTGGTGCAGTATTGGGGGCAAAAAACTCAAACTGCGCCTTCCAAAGAAAAGATGTAACTGTGACTGACTCCTGAGAAATAACTTCGAACCCTTGGAATACACTGCCTGGTAAGTCTCTTTGTTTGCCTAAGATCTTGGGCCACACCAGGCAACTCATGCTAACAATGTAAATTATGGTAAATGTCTGCTTTTGTTATGCCTGGGGTTTGAGTCACACTATCAGATGGACCTTGGAGGAGAAGAAGGGTAAGAGAAGCTGGTGGAGACAGGGTAGCTAAGATAGTCATATGGGTACTTCCATGCCTCTGTAACTCATCCCCAGTGAAAATCCAGGACACTAAGACTTAGGTAAGCTTCCCTGGTAGACAACACCTTGCACATGTTGTCATACAAGGTAGCTGGAAAAAGGAAGCCGTTTCCATATAACTCTACTAGGAGAGGATAACTAAAAACTTGCACCTGGTTTCCCTTGGACTCCACCCTACACATGCTTTTCCCTTTGCTGATTTTAATCTATATCTTTTCACTGTAATAAATCACAATCATGAGTTTTTTCCCTCTGCTTTTGTCTGATTTCTGTGTCCTCCTAGCAAATCTCCAAGCCTAAGGATGGTCTTAGGAACCCCCAAGGCACACTCCTTCAAGAAATCTGTATGCCCAAACAAAAACTCTTAAGAGCTGATAGCTCACCACTACCAAGTTTTCAATTCCAATATTCTCATAGTGGCATAATCACCAACGTCTATTGAACTATACAGACATCACCACTTTTGAATCTTGCACATCATTTCTAAAAGTTTGTGCCTCTTGTTTCAGATGACAAATAAGGACTAAAAAACAAACTACAACAGAAATGGTATTACAGAATTAATTCACATAATATAGTAACATCCCATTCTGACCATTTGAGAAGTGGTCAATTCAAACTGTCTTATACTATAAATGTAAAATACAAACTAGATTCTTGAAGATGCAGTATTTTAAAAAACAAAAAGTACTTAGGGAAGCCTGCGTGGCTTTGTCATTTAAGCATCTGCCTCAGGATCCCAAGGTCCTGAGACTGAGTTCTGCATCAGGTTCTTTGCTCAGCGGAGAGCCTGCTTCTCCTGCTGCCTGCTGCTCCCTCTGCTCGTGCTCTCTCTTTCCCTCTCTGAAAAATAAATAAAATCTTTAAAAAAAATTCGTTTCTAAATACTCAGTATTTTAGAAGAATGTAAAAATAACTCATTAATTGTTGTATAGATAACATTAAAAAAATCCCAGACATATCTGCTTATGTAAAATGTATTACTAAAATTAACTCTTTTTAAAAAATATTTTTAAATTAAGTATGGAATCCACATATTTCTATTGGACAATGCTGGTATAGAGCACTTAATTGATCTTGGTAGTTCTAAGTGGGTACAATGTAAAAAAGGAGTCACATAACTTTTAATCTTTTCTTCATAAAATGCATCTGAACAATATATCAAGGGACATTCTATTTTTATAACTCAGAATATTTTCTATCAAAATAATTCTGGTCTATAAAATAACTTTAGGTATTTTCTATCCTATCAGCAGTAAGAAAGCCATTTCCAGTTCATATTAGCAAGAGAAATAAAGTTTAAATCCTACTACAAAATTTTCAAAAGCCACATCCTCAAATGCAGATCCTTTTTTTAATCAGCCACAGTATAACTGTAACATTTTAATTGAGTCAAAATGATCAGTAAAGACAGAAGTTAAAGAAGTTAAAGAATTTCACTGTCACAGTCTAGATCCGTATTAAAGAAAAAATACTCCCAAATTCCATAGATTCCTCGACATTTCTAATTACCTTTAAGTAGAATTATACATGTCAACATTTTTCCTCATTAGGTGAGGACAAAAACACATAAAATGCTACAATAAAAACACCCTTTAAGAAGTAACAATTACTGGGACGCCTGGGTGGCTCAGTTGATTGGGTGCCTGCCTTCAGGTCAGGTCATGATCCCTGAGATCAAGCCCCGAACTGGGCTCCCTGCTCAATGGGGAGTCTGCTTCTCCCTCTGCCTGCTCTGCCTGCTGCTCCCCCTACCTATGCTCTCTCTCTGGCAAATAAAAATAAAATCTATTAAAAAAAAAATTAGGGGCGCCTGGCTGGCTCAGGGGGTTAAGGCCTCTGTCTTTTGCTGGGGTCATGATCTCAGGGTCCTGGGACTGAGACCCGCGTTGGGCTCTCTGCTCGGAGGGGAGCCTGCTTCCCATCCTCTCTCTCACTGCCTGCCTCTCTGCCTACCTGTGATCTCTGTCTGTCAAATGAATAAATAAAATATTTTAAAAAAAATTAATGAGATGCCTGGGTGGCTCTGTTGGTTAAGCCGCTGCCTTCAGCTCGGTGATGATCGCAGGGTCCTGGGATTGAGTTCCGCATCAGGCTCCTTGCTTGGCAGGGAGCCTGCTTCTCTCTCTCTCCCTTGCCTGCCACTCTGCCTACTTGCGCTCTTGCTCTCGCTCTCTCTCTCTCTCTCAAACACACACACACACACACACACACACAAATAAATAAATAAAATCTTTTTTTAAAAAATTAAGAATTAACAATTGTTTACATTACCTTTATGGTTGGTTGATCTTGCTGTAGTGTAATAAAGCAGTGCTGAATTACTGACTTCCTGAAATCTAAAATATTTTACCTAGCTTAGTAAAAATTTTTATTTGGGATTGTTGGGATCTTAACCTATCTTAATATTCCTGAAAATGATAGAATAAACAATGTGATTTATGGTAAATGCCTACATTTTTAGTTTAATGTTTAATTCATGCCACTGAAAAAGCTATTTTCACCTCAAAAGTAAATGTACCATAATTTAAAATAAACCCTAAACAAAAACTCCACAACTGTTTCGCTATTTTAAAGACTTAATTACATAGTAAACCATTATAAATTCTCAAATTTCAGCATGTTAATCTTCAGAGAACTTTTTTTTTTTTTTTTAATTTATTTGAGAGAGAGAGACAGTGAGAGAGAGCATGAGCAAGGAGAAGGTCAGAGAGCGAAGCAGACTCCCCATGGAGCTGGGAGCCCGATGTGGGACTCGATCCCGGGACTCCAGGATCACGCCCTGAGCCGAAGGCAGTCGTCCAACCAACTGCGCCACCCAGGCGTCCCTTCAGAGAACTTTTTCCTGACTCTGACCCCCTCTATTCCTTTTTTTTACTCACTGCACTTATCATGTATACACATGTACACATATATACTGCATATATATATACACACACATATATATCCCATATATATACACACATATATATCCCCAAATACGTATATACATATGTATGTGTATACAATGCAAAATGTTTATGCTTTTGTAGCTTTCAAAAATATCTCAAGCTTTTTGTTGTAGCTAGATCAAATTAAAAAGGTAAAAGGGCAATAAATGATATTCAGAATGACAGCATGTAACATGCTTTATACACAGATGTATATATACAGCTGAAAAAGCTTAATATCACTTTCCCACTACAAGTGCTTTAAAAAAACCTTCCTTTATCACCTGGGGCTAAACTGGATCTGGGACTGTCTGCTGTCAAATTAAAAAAATTTTTTCACAATTTTTTGGTTTTTGTTTATTGTGGAAATGTAACCATTCTGTTTACTTACAGAATACAGAAAACCATTCAGGAATGCCAACTCAGTTTTGTCCTAAGAATGGGAAACACACACATACACACTTTTTTTTTTTTTAAAGACAACAGCTATATAGCTGTAAACATTCCCAAACTAGATCCTCTACTATGCATATTTACCTGCAAAAATGGTGTCAGATTGTGGCTCTTTTGGCATTTGTGGTAAGAAGTTCTTCAGACGTAAATTTACCTTCTAATTCAAACTTCTCTAACATTAAAGGATTTATTAGAGTTGCAATTATCTGCTTAATGTCTTTGATATATTCTCAAAATAATGTCTTATTAAAACTACAGAAAAATTTGAGGAGAAAGCTGAAGATTGTTTATAAAATGCCTAAATTACTTTTCTTTAGGTAAGGGAGCAAAATTTACATGCAAAATACTTGGAGCATTTAAAGTTTGGATTAAAATCCAATCTTTCCCCCCTCTCTGCCTGACTCTCTGCCTACTTGTGATCTCTCTCTCTGTTAAATAAATAAATCTTTAAAATAAAATAAAATAAAATCCAATCTTAAAAAGGCAGATCAAAGTTCTAAAGTATCAAGTAGAGTAGCAGGACTTCACAATAAAGACAGTTTTGTTTATTTCTTTATAACATTTTCTGTAGGGACTATGGCTTTAAAATAAACCTGTTGTAAATGAGGTAAATTCATTCAGTGGTTTATAAGCAAATTTTTTATTATCTTTCCCTCAACAATCATAATGAACACCTAATGCTTTCTAGGAATGTAAGCTAACCACTCAGTGAAGAATAACTAACATTTAAAAATTAAGTTTTTTCAGTAGAGACACAAATTTCTTACTTACATAAAACAAAGTTATTATACAAAACACGGACAGAGCACTGAAATAAAAGTTCCATAATGCTTATAGGAATGTTCCCCCCAAACACTTAAGTATCTTAATCTTTTATGTGTTAAAATCTGAAGATTATTCATACTATAAAAGGAAAAGAAAAGAATTATCACACACACAAACCAGAAAAAAAGAAACCTACGAAGAATATTCCTCTATTCATAAACACTACATTAGAAAGCCAATATAAAACCACTGTGACACCTGAGATGAATAGTAGGAAGCTATGGGGATTGGTCCCTCCACCCCAAACAACCAGTAAACTGGAAAAAACCAAACAGAATCAACTATTTCAAAACTCTGGAGCCTGACTGGCCACTCAAAACAACCATGAGTGTTTGCTAAAAGGGACACAGGCTGCTAGGAGAATCCCTTGTGGGAACCAGCTAACACTGCCCATTCCTCAGCCCTGTCCTGCATTCCTGGAGCAGCTGGTTGGTGCTGGAACAGGCAATGGGGAACCCTGATATCAAAAAATTGGGGGTTATATATTTTGATAAGTCTGGCCGATCAAAGACTGACAAAATGCAGACACTTCCCTTTCTTAAGGCCCTTGCAGGCTGCAGGGGCTTCCCACAACATCTACTGGAAGATTTAGAGACAGCAACATTTTGTTGTTGTTTGAGCCAGATATTAAAGAAAATCTTCATCAGGGCATTAGCTAACTGCAAAGGTAATGGAAAAGAAATTTCAATGACCGCACACCACCAAGAATACATATGTGCAAAAATAGTCTGGGAAAGTCACAAACAGATGGCAGCAGCCTCAACAACAAACACATACCTACGCAGTTAGAGAATCTAGCTTTTGGAGTTACTACACTGTAATACAATGTCCAGGTTTCAACAACAAATTACAATGCATACAAACAAACAAAAAAACATGGCTCATTCACAGGAAAAAAAGCATCTGACAGAAACCATTCCTGAGAAGTCCAGAATTTGGAATTAGTAGCCAAAGACATTAAATCAAATGTCCTAAATATGCTCAAAGGGCTAAAGGAAACCCAATGACAAAAAAAATAAATAAAGGAAATAAGGAAAACAATGTATGGGAAAAAGGAGAAAATCAATTTAGAGACAGAAATTATAAAAAGAACCAAAGAGGGGCACCTGGGTGGCTCAGTCAATTAAATATCTGCCTTCAGCTCAGGTCATGATCCCAGGGTCCTGGGACTGATCTCTGCATCAGGATCCCTGCAAGCCTGCTTCTCCCTCTGTTAATTGTGATTCCCAAGTAACCATAAAAAAAAAAAAAAAAAAGAAGTTAACTAAAAAGTATTACAGAAGAGGAAAAAGGGAAATCCGCAAAGTACACTATAAGAAAATCAACTGTGTAAAAAAGGGCAATAACAGAGAACTAAGGAACAAAAAACAAGACATATATAGAAAGTAACTAAATCAAAACAGTAAATCCTTATTAGTAATTACTTTAAATGTGAATGGATTAACTTCTTCTACTGAAAGGCAGGCATTGGCATAATAGATTTTAAAAATACCATCTATCTACATATTGTCTACAGAAAACTTAGGTACAAAGACACAAAGAGATTGAAAATAAATGAGTAAGGTATTCCACACAACAGTTAACTAAAAGAACTGGAATTACTATATTTTTGTCAAACAAAATAGACTACATAGGAAAAAAAAATCTTATTGGAGACAAAAAAGGGCTCTCTATATTAGTAAAAGGTTAGTATATAACAATTATGAACGTATACATACCTAACAACAAAACCTGAAAATATTTAAGTAAAAAGTAGCAAAACTGTAAAAAGAAACAGATGGTTCTACAATAATAGAAATTGGAGATTTCAATACCCCATTTTCAACACCAGACAGAGGAACCAGACATAAGATCAATAAAGAAATAAAAAGACCTGAACAACAAAGATACCTACTGTACTAGACCTAACTGACATATATAGAATGTTCCACCTAACAACAGAAGAATACACCTTCTTCTCAAATACAAACAGAACATTCTCCATGACAGACATTAGTAAGACCACAAAAAAAGTCTTAATACATTTTAAAAGATTCAAATCATGCAAAGTATGTTTTCTGATCACAATAAAGTTAAACTGGAAATCGGTAACAGAAAACAAAACAAAACAAAACAAAAAACACTGGAGGGGCACTATATACAACAGTAAATGTGGAGGCCAAGAAGAACAAGGCTGTACCCATCTCGAGTCTAGCCCTGACGTAAGTGCAGCCATCCTGACAAAATATTTCTTGGGTTCTGACCTACTCAGATTAGCACTTTAAACAGTCCTCTCTCCTTTAATGATTGATTTAAACCCCTGGACTCAGCTGCCTCTGTCTTTCGTGATTCCCCTATACATTCCCCAACTGATCAATGTTGACCGAGTAGGTAGGGACAACTCTATGCCTCTACTCAGCAAGAAGAAGTTACAGAAGATGAAACCTTCCACCTTCAACAACCTTAAAGATTTAAGGGTCAGGGACGCCTGGGTGGCTCAGTTGGTTGGACGACTGCCTTCGGCTCAGGGCGTGATCCTGGAGTCCCGGGATCGAGTCCCACATCAGGCTCCCAGCTCCATGGGGAGTCTGCTTCGCTCTCTGACCTTCTCCTCGCTCATGCTCTCTCTCACTGTCTCTCTCTCTCAAATAAATAAATAAAAATTAAAAAATCTTTAAAAAAAAAAAAAAGATTTAAGGGTCAAAATTGTTCAGGGGGAGATGTGGAGGCCGAGAAATTTAAGGCCATCCCACTTCAGGTTTAGCTTTAGCATAAGTATAGCCATCTTAGCTCTGGCAGTCATCTCAGACCCCTGTGCCCAAGGCTGAACTTTCTCCTACTTTGCTTTTGTAAGCCCACCCTGCTTTGGTTCAACAGACCCCCCCCAACCTGCTTTGGTTCCAGGAATCCCCACCCTGCTTTAGTAACAGGAACCCATAAATACCCCTGCTTTAACTAAGCTCGTGGTCCAAGTCTGTACTCCACTGTGTCAGTTATACTTGGGCCCAAGCTTAAGCTTGTCGAATAAACCCTCATGTGATTACATCGGTGCTTGGCTCCATGGTGGTCTCTCGTGAAAACTCGGGCACAACAGTAAAAAAACTGGAAACTTTTCTCGTAAGATCAGGAACAAAAAAGACAAGGATGTCTATTTTCACCTCTCCTATTCAACACAGCTGGAAGTTCTGCCAGAGCAATTAGGCAAGAAATAGAAATAAACAGCATCATAATTGAAAGGAGAGACATAAAAACATTTCTATTCACAGATGACAGAACCTTGTATGTGGAAAACCTTAAAGAATCCACATATAAAAACCTGTGTGAGCTACTAAATGAATTCAGTAAAACTGAAGAATGCAAAATAAACGCACAAAAATCAGTTGCATTTCTGTAAATTTACATGAACAAATGAAAAGGACATTTACATGGCATAAAAAACAATGAAATACTGAGGAATAACTTTAAACAATGAAACAAGACTTGTACTCTGAGAACTACAAAATGATGGCTTTAACAAAGAAGACCTAAATAAATGCAAAGATATCCTATATTCATGTATTGGAAAATTTAATATTAAGATGACAATATTACCCAAAATGATTCTATAGATTCAATACAATCCCTATCAAAATCCCAAAGGTATTTTTTACAGAAATAGAAAAACACATGGGTCACCTGGGTGGCTCAAGTCATGATCCCAGGGTTCTGGGATTCAGCTCCATAAGAACTCAGTGGAGAACATGCTTCTTCCTCTCCCTCTGCACTCCCCCCATCCGACTTGTGTGTGTTCTCTATCTCAAATAAATAAAAACCTTCAAAAAAAAAAAAAAAAAAGTGGGATGCCTGGGTGGCTCTGTCATTAAGCATCTGCCTTCGGCTCAGGTCATGATTCCAGGGTCCTGGGACTGAGCCCCGCATCAGGATCCCTGCTCAGCGGGAGACCTGTTTCTCCCTCTCCCTCTCCCTCTCCCACTCCCTCTGATTGTGTTCCCTCTCTCACTGTGTTTCTGTCAAATAAATAAATAAAATCTTAAAAAAAAAAAAAAAAGAAAAAAGAAAAAAAAAACACATCCTAAAATTTATATATAATTCCAAGGAACCCAAAACAATCTGGAATGTAAAAGAAAGAAGTTGAAGGACTCATATTTCTTGATTCCAAAACTTACTACAAAACCACAATAATCAAAACATGGTACAGGCACAAGGAGAGACATAAATATAAATCGAACAGAACTGAGCCCAGAAATAAACCTTCATCTCTATGATCAATCAACTGATTTTCCAACAAGGTTACCAAGACCATTCAGGGGAAAAGACAGAGTTTTCAAAAATGTTGCTGGGGTGAGGGGAAAAGTGATGCTGGGAAGGGGTGCCTGGGTGGGTGGCTTGATTGGTTAAGCATCAGACTCTTGATCTCAGTGCAGGTCATGATCTAACAAAGGCGGTGAGGCGTGTGTGTGTGTGTGTGTGTGTGTTCATTCATAGATCAAAGGTCTAAATCTAAGAGCTAAAACTATAAAACTCTCAGAAGCAAGCATGAGAGAAATATTCATGGTGTTGGATTTAAAAATCATTTCTTAAATATGATACCAAAAGCACAGGAACAAAAAATGAAAAATAGACAATTCGAATTTCATTAGAATTAAAAGCTTCTAGGCATCCAGGGATAGCATCAAGAAAGTGAAGAAACAATGTGCAGAATGGAAGAAAATATGTGCAAATCATATCTTTGGGTAAGAATTTAATATCCAGGGACCCTGGATGGCTCAGTTGGTTAAGCGATTGCCTTCAGCTCAGATCATGATCCCAGGGTCCTGGAATCCACCCTCCATGGAAAGCCTGCTTATCCCTCTCCTTCTGCTGCCCTGACTGCTTGTGCTCTCTTTCTCTGTCAAATAAATAAATAAAATATTTTTTAAAAAAAGAATTTAATATCCAAAATATATAAAGAACTCTTACAACTCAGTAACAACAAACAACAAACACAATCAAAATATGGGCATAGACACTGCACCAAAGAAGATTTACAAATGGCCAGTGAGTGCATGAAAAGAGGGTCAGCGTTACTACTCATTAAAGAAATGCAAATAAAAACCACAATGAGCTATCACTTCACACTTACCAGGATGGCTACTATAAAACCAAAACCGAAAATAACAACTGTTGTTCAAAAAAATAAAGAGAGAAAGCAAATAACAAATGTTCATGCGGATGTGGACAAATTAAACACCGGTGCATTGCTGGCGGGAACATAACATATGCAGCCACTATGGAAAACCATTTAGGAATTCCTCAAAAAGCTAAACTCAGAATAAACTTTCGACCCAGCAATTCCACTCCTAGGGACAGATGAAAAAGAAGTGAAAACAGGGACTCAGACACTTGTATACTTGTATAGTCATAGCAGATTTAATCATAATAAACAAAAGGTAAAAACATTAAGTGTCTATTAACAGAGGAATGGATAAAATGTAAAAGATGCACAGACAGAAGAAAATACATTTCTGCCATAAAAAGAAGGTCGGAAACATGCTACATGAATGAACCTCGAAAACATGCTAAATGAAGACAAACACAAAAACAACAAATATTATATTATTCTACTTATGAAATATCTAGAATAGGCAAATTCACAGAGACAGTAGAACAGAGGTTACCAAGGGAAAGAAGGTAAGAGCAATGAGGAGTTGTTACCCAATGGCTGAAGGTTGTCTGGGATGATGAAAATGTTTTGGAAATAGATAGCAGTGATGGTTTCTCAACATTCTGAATGTATTTAATCCCAATTGTACAATTTGATTTGTCTATATATTCTACCATAATAAAACTTTTTTTACTGTGTCAGCACACATTTAATATCGGTTTTTCATCAAGACTAAATACGGCCAATACCTTATTTTAGTAAAATTTTATTAAAAGAACTGGCTAAATAATTTCAATATGAACTGTCAACCAATACCAATTATTTTGAACACAACAGAGTAAATCCTTGGATTACTATTGTTAGGATGCAGAAACTCACGAAAGACTATCATTGCTCCCACCTCCTCAACAGTAAGAACAAGCCAGAGAGACTATAAAGTCATAGGTTTTTTTTGTTTGTTTGTTTGTTTTTAAATTCAGAGAGCTGAGATGCAAAGAAGCATAATTAAATAAAATTCCTGCAAGAACAAGCACGTGGCTGCGGTCATGGTGAAAATAAGAGCGAACGTACTACAAAAGGGGAAAATCAGCCCGATGTTTAACAGATTTATAAGGGGAGCATAAGGACTGGCAAGACAGATTTAGCAGACACATTCCCAAGGCAAATCTGCACTTTTTCAAAAAGGTTGCTGGAGGGAAGAGGGTCAGGGGAACTGGGGAACTGGGTAATGGACAGTAAGGAGGTAACAGGACATAATGAGCACTAGGTATTATATAAGACTGATGGAATTACTAAACTCTACCTCTGAAACCAGTAATACATTATATATGCTAATTAACTGAATTTAAATTTTTTAAAAGAGCAGAGAAAAAAGGATGCTTTCCAAGTACTAGAGCTGCAAGAGGGGAGTGGAGAGGTAGGACCCCAAAATGCTGGGAACAGGGATGCAAAGCTAAAAGAAAAATGTCCCCAATGGGCATAGGGCCTTCAGGAAGTGCAAGGCCACACTCATTACAGGATGCCTTGAAGAGTATTAGGTAAATGATTTCCCCAAAAGAGAGAAAAGCCAGGGTGGGGCTAAAGAGAAAAGAAAACGTCTCAGTTGCTCAAAATCCCAGCAGCTGGGCTGTGAAACAGAGATCTCTTACAGTTTTATGAACTGTTGGCTGGGCTATAAAAAGCATGAAGAGATTTCTTGAGTCTCACAAGTGCTCACATCCCAAGACATAATGAAGGGAAAGTCTTGATTCTGCAATAAGAACATCTGATACCAGTGGTGTACTAAGTAAAACTAAAGCTGTAACAGAGTCAGGACCCAAATTAGGCTGTTTTCCTAATTATAGTGTATTTCAGCTCTTCTCCTTCAACTACGTCATGGATATCTACATACGTAAATGAACAAAGCTATACATCATCATTTTAAATGACTGTACCATGCAGCAGAAATGTTTTATATTACCTTTTTCATCACACAGAATATTAAGACATATACCTAAGGATAAGATTTAAGAAAATTAACATACTTAACTGCTTCATCAAAAACCTTAAGTGAAATTGTTTTCTTCCCCACAAATGCATATAGGGGAAGAATGCCCCTGCTATGATCTGAAATAAGGAACCAGTAGTTGTATACATCAATGTATATGTACCATCAGAGCAAATGTCCACAGTTTTTAAAAAGTCAAATGTTTTTAGTATTATAAAAATTAAGTTTTGGTCTTGCAGGTTCCCTGAAATGGTTTCAGGATCTGTTCCCTGAAATGGTTTCAGGATCGTGGATCACACTGTGAGATCTGCCAGGTTAGTTTCCCAAACTTAATTCCAATTAATTTATCTCAGCAAAATGAACATTAGTAATTAAATAAGGTTAATAATCAGCTATTAATAATAGACTCCAATAATCCACATTACCAAGTGCTGAGCACAGGAAGAAGAGCAAGTTTAGGGGAGAGAAAATGAATTCAGGATTGAACCTACTGGAACAGATTTAATGAATTAATGAATTTAATGAATCCAGAACTCAGATAAAAAGTCAGTTTAAAGTATAGGTCTGAGAGATATTTATAAAACTGATTAAAGCCAGGAAGAATACAGGTGATAAGAGGGAAGGTCAGAAATACAAGGAATGCCTGTAATTAGTGAGTGGATAAAGGGGAAGTCATCAATGCACTTCCAAAAATAATGAAACAGACACAAATTGTAACAAATGAAATCATGTTAGAGACCATCAGGGTCAACAAAGTCATTTTTCTGGTTAAGGAAACAGAGCTTGAAGAGGCTCAAAAAAATGATTTAGCCAAGTCTCTGAAAGCGAGAGCATCAGCCCTTAAAAAGCCACTTTAGGGATCCCAATTCAGTTTTCTTTCCATAGTACCAAATTCCAGGGTTAAGTAGCAATTCTTTCCTATTCTAGCTAGAGAATTAAAGCCTAGCATCAGGGACAGAAATCAAGGAAAAAATAACATGAATTTCCATTTCCTCTAAACCCTGTTCCTCTTAATAATCTTATCCCACAATCAATGCATCACCCAAACCTGTAGGATCTTCCTTCAAAATATATCCAGAGTCTGACCACTTCTTACCACCTAAACTGCTAAAATCTTAACCCAACCCTGATCATCTCTATGCCTAGAATATTTAGAGTATCCTACATCTGGTCTTCCTGCTTCCACCCCACCACATTTTCCCCTTCCTAGGCCATGACCGCTGTGTATTTTCTACGCAGCAGCAAGAGCAAAGAGACTAAATCATAAATAACATCATCCCTCTTCTTCAAAATCATCCAACTATTGGCACTTTACTGAGTAATTAACCCTGAAGTCCTTAAATGGCTTACTAGGCCTTATAGGACCTGTCTGCCGTTCTCCTTTTTTAACCTCATCTGCTGCTACTCTGCACACACCTACCCTGTTCTAGCAGCACAGCAGTCTCTTTGCTGATGCTACTTTTGTAACTGCTCTTCCCTGGTGTGTAATGCACTTCTCCCAGATAGTCTCATTTCCTTCTGGGTTCTACTCACACAGCACCTCCCTGGTCACCCTGTATAAAAGCGACAACTCCGTACCCAGGTTACACACCCTACCCCCCTTCCTTGTTTTAATTTCCTCTGTAACCTGCCTGGCCTGACATTCTAAATACTGGTTTTATTGCTCATTCCCTCCATTAGAATTTAATCACCTCTGAGAGCAAGGACTTAATGTTTTGTTCATTCTTATATTTAGTATAAAACCCAGCATTTAGTATAAAACCTGGCACTCAACAGGCACCAAACCTCTTGAACGAAATAATGAAAGCAAATAATAGAGATTAGTAATCTTTTATAAACTAGGATCTTTCTATTTAAAGTCAATCTATTAACTGGCAAAGTTAGATCACTGTCCCATTCTGATGGCTCTGCTTAGGCTTTCACTTTATGTTTTTATTCATTCATTCAACAAACATTAACACAGAGGCCCTATCCTGTCCCAGGCAATATGAGGCACCAAAGGCAGAAAGATAAATAACATGAACTCTGCCCACAAGAAACTTAGTCTTAAAGAGGTGTTATATCATTTCCAGAACAATAAAGTTGTAGTACTGCAAATAAGGGTTAACCACTAGTTAATACACTATATGCTATTAAGATTGTCACAAAAGGCAAACAATTCATTCAACAAAGAAAATACTCAAAATGTACTTTGCATGAAAGCTGCTTTACCAATTTGACAACTTACATAAAATCTGACTGGCTAAAAAGATCAAGACATTTAGTTCACTACATTGGAACATGCAATGATCTCCCCCTTATTCATCTTTAATCATTATCCCTTGGGATCAGTAGCATCTTAGACAAAACCTAAACCAGTCACCAAGAAACCTCTAACAGGCCTATTAATGTTGCATCTCAATACATTCTCTGGGATAAATAATCCTCAAATCCTTCTGGCCTTTCACTGTTAGTTTTTTTTTAGTTATTTTCTTTAAATGTGTATTTTTGCTGGAGTGCCTGGGAGACTCAATTATAACTCAGCCCAGGGTCCTGGCATCTAGCCCTGCGCAGGTCTCCCCGCTCAGCAGGCAATCTGCTTCTCCCTCTCCCTCTGTCCCTCTCTCACCTCGTGCTCTGTGCATGCGCGTGCGCGCGCACTCTCTCCCTCTCTCAAATAAATTCTTTGGAAAAAAGAAAAACAAAAAAGAAATGCAAAGATATTCCATTCTCGGGGATTGGAAGAACAAATACTGTTAAAATGCATATGCTACCCAAAGCAATGTACATATTTAATGCAATCCCTACCAAAATACCAACAGCATTTTTCACAAAAATAATAATCCTCTCCCTCTCAAATAAATAACATTTTTTAAAAAAATGCTTAGGGGCACCTGGGTGGCTCAGTGGGTTAAAGCCTCTGCCTTCAGCTCAGGTCATAATCCCAGGGTCCTAGGATCGAGCCCCGCATCGGGCTCTCTGCTCAGCAGGGAGCCTGCTTCCCCCACCTCTCTCTCTGCCTGCTCTCTGTGTACTTGTGATCTCTGTCAAATAAAATAATAATAAAAAAAAAGCTTTATCACATATTTTTACTTACATTGTTGGATAATACATTGAAATTCAAAATATTAAATTCTGATTTTTAAAAAATCACTCAAAACGTGGATATCTTCATCATAAAAATAAATTGATCTGCAGATGATAAATGCTCACAGAAAGGGCATTTGTTTGAAACAGCTGTTCGGCTTCGGTGAACTGAGAAAGTCATCTATTAGAAATGTCATATGATGTTTTTGATAATAATGGTCTTACTCACAGCAGAACCAAGAGAGCAATTGTAATCATTTGAGGTAGTGCCTCATTTTGATACACAAGTGGTTATATACAAAAAGGGAAAAGGCCACCAAGAAAGCAGCAAAGATTTTAAAACAAAATGGTATCTGAAAAATATAAGATTTCATTAATTTTTTATTTATTCTTTTGTAAATGGATCAAATTATTATTTACTCCAGCTAAATAAATTTATACCAAATTCTCCATGATTAAATAAAATTATAAATTATATTATAAATTTAAATTATAAAACCAGGGGTTCCCTGAAAGATGCAAACTCCTTTCCTTTATTTTTTTTTTTTCCAATGTTAGTTTTTTAAATTTTAAGTAGGCTCCATACCCAACATGGGGTTTGAACTCACAACCCAGAGATCAAGAGATGATGGCTCTACCAACTGAGCCAGCCAGGTACCCCTACAAACTGTTTTTAAAACAGTTGTTCTGCCAATTACCTCCTACACCCTTGAAAATCAATCATCATCTTTGATAGCTAGTGAAAAACCACTATCGTAAAAAAAACTTAAACTTCCCCACTGTAATTCAAAAGCAGAAAAGCAATTCCAATTATCATTCTACATCTCAGTTAAGTGATGAGAGTGCCTAATAATGAATTTGCATATACGTCCTGTATTTCTCAAAGCAGAAATACAGAAAGGATAAAGTAGACTGATTATCCTGGACTCTAAATTACTTAGTCCCTTAGAAATCAATACTTCTAAACAATAGAGGAAGCACTGGGAATTTACAGATTTTGTTATTTCTGACCTATCTTCCTTCTAGAGTAATCCAGTTTATTTGGTTAAGAGTCAATTAGTGAGGGCACCTGAATGGCTCAGTGGGTTTCAGCCTCTCCCTTCAGCCCAGGCCATAATCTCAAGGTCCCAGGATCAAGAACCACATGGGGCTCTCCACTCAGCAGGCAACCTGCTTCCCTTTCTCTCTCCACATGCCTCTCTGCCTACTTGTGATCTCTCTGTCAAATAAACAAGTAAAATCTAAAAAACAAAACAGAACAAAACGTCAACCAGTGATAAAATTTTAGGACAACAGTTTCAAAGTCCTTCTTAAGGAAGGTAAAGTAGTTTATATAAAATGTTTCCCAAGTATTAGAGAAAATAAACAGTATCCCTAAAAGCTTTATTTTTTTTAAAAAATATTTTTCTCTTTATTAATTGATCAGTTAAGGCCTCTCATCACTTAGTAAAATTACTCTCAGATGAAGACATGCACGTGTATTTCAAACTGACGGTTAAAACTTTAATCCTTAAAGCCTTAAAAGCTTTATTTCTTGGTTATTTATTTATTTTTTTTTTAAATTTTTTTATTTGACAGACAGAGATCACAAGTAGGCAGAGAGGCAGGCAGAGAGAGAGAGGGGAGGAAGCAGGCTCCCCGCCGAACAGAGAGCCCGACGCGGGGCTCGATCCCAGAACCCCGGGACCATGACCTGAGCCGAAGGCAGAGGCCTTAACCCACTGAGCCACCCAGGCGCCCCAAAAGCTTTATTTCTAATAACAGAAAATACTGACACTAAAACTAATGAAACAAAACTGATCTAGGCACTTTTCAATTACAAGATTATGTAAAGTAACTACACTTACACTCCTGATTCATATACGAGCCAGAAACTCAAAGATCATTCTTTACAATTTCCATTCCCTAAAATGCCGTATCAAACTGGATCATCAAGTCAAACTGTGTTATTTTAAATCCCTCACAGTTCCCAATCCCATCCCCCTCTATCTCCACTGCTAAGCCTTAGTTCAAACCATAATAATTTATTATCTAATTACAACAAAGCTCATAAATATCTTCCCTGGTTCTTTCAAAAGATTGATAAAACAGGTAAACAAACCTTTAGCAATCCTGTTCAAGAAAAAAAACTAATGAATATTATAATAATGGTGGAAATTAATTAGGTACCCTTTCATAAAGTTAAATATTGCATACCCTAAGAGTCTGCAATTCCTCTAGCTGCATATCTGAGAGAAATTTTAACACATGTTTAACAGATATATGAGTAGATGCTCACAACATGTCTCTAACAGCATAATACTAGAATCAACCCAAATGTCTACAGTAAGGAAAATGGATCAACTATTAAGTCTGCAGAATGAATATTATATATAGTTGTAAAAATGAACTATAACTACATGCAAGAATGAGTATTAGTAACACGGTATCTAATAAAAAAAAATCCAGACATTTTAGCGTATTATTTTTATACAAACAAAATTAAGAAAAAAAATATTGTTGAGGGAAACATATCTATAATAAAACTTTTATAAAATGTAAGACTGAAATACAAAGCTCAGAATGATACCTATCATTTAGGAAGAGTCAAGGAGAGCACACAGGAAGATTGAAGTTATTGGCAATGCTTGAGAAGTTGGATTCACAGATATTAGTTATTTTTCTTAAGTATTTTCTTTTTTTAAGTATTTTTTTTAAGTATTCTATATAAGATCATGCACAAATCAGTAAGAAGAATGTGTCAAGAGCCAAGACTCATGATTAACAATTCTGTGCAAATTGATGGGAAAATGTTAATTAAGTTTAGGGGGAAAAATTAGGACTGAAAGGCATAATTACAGATTGAGTGGATTAAAAATCTTTAGAGAATAAGTGAAATGTCTTAATAATAAAAAGAACACAATGCTAGAGTCAAAAAGGTTGATTTTTTCCCCCCAGTTCTGCCACTTAGTAACTGTGTAATCTCAGGCTAGTCACTTAATTCACTTAACAGATATCCTTCCAAAATAGACTATGCTCGGATGGATTTATTTTCTTAAACAAATGGCCTATATTTAATGTTATCAGGTATGAAATCTGTCACTTTTGAAGGACTTACCATTCCATTTTGGTTTTCCCTTCTTTTCCTAGCCTGCCAATGTTATCTAATACCTGTCACTACACAGGTGCCCACAAATAAAAATAATCACCCCAGCAGATTCTCTTCATAACTTCCACTGATATTACAACCATTTACACTGAACTTCATAGATATACCCTGGGACAAAAGTTTGTATCTGACATGTGTTTGCTCATAAATTTTCCTACAAAAAAAAGTTGCATTGATTAACACCAATTATGTAAGTCAGGTTCAAATGGGTTAGGCTACAATAAGAAAAACCAACAAATCTTGGTGGCTTAAAATAACTAAGATTTTATTCTTTTGTGCTATATGCTCATTGAGAGCTGACTGGAGTTCACCAAGTCTTCAGAGATCTAGGCTAAAGTAGTAGGCATCATGGGAAGGAGAAGTATGGCAAAGTATATACTAACTCTTAGAGCTTCCATCTAGGAGTATCACACACTACTCTTACTCATGCTTCAACAGCTAAATCAAGTCACACAGCCATGCCTAACTTTAATTTGGCAGAAATATCTACCAAATTCCCAAAAGGAAAGTAAAAATATATGTGAACAACTTTAACAATTTGGAAACATCAAATGAAATGTTAACATACTATGATGCATTAAAAATTCAAGAATACAAGGAAATAATCAACATACTCCGTTTTGAAAAGATTTATCATATGTAAACAAACTGGACAACCTAGAAAATATAGTTAATCCCTAGAAACATAAAAACTACAAAACTAAAACAAAAAAATATATAAAATCTGAACAGACTAATTCCCAGCAAAGAAATTGGATCAGTAATTAAAAAACTCCCGGGGCACCTAGGTGGCTCAGTGGGTTAAAACTCTGCCTTCAGGGCGCCTGAGTGGCTCAGTGGGCTAAGCCGCTGCCTTCGGCTCAGGTCATGATCTCAGGGTCCTGGGATCGAGTCCCGCATCGGGCTCTCTGCTCAGCAGGGAGCCTGCCTCCTCCTCTCTCTCTCTCTCTCTCTGCCTGCCTCTCTGCCTACTTGTGATCTCTCTCTGTCAAATAAATAAAATTTTAATTAATAAATAAATAAATAAATAAATAAAATCTTTAAAAAGGGGGGGGGGCACCTGGGTGGCTCAGTGGGTTAAGCCGCTGCCTTCGGCTCAGGTCATGATCTCAGGGTCCTGGGATCGAGTCCCGCATCGGGCTCTCTGCTCAGCAGGGAGCCTGCTTCCCTTCCTCTCTCTCTGCCTACTTGTGATCTCTCTCTGTCAAATAAATAAATAAAATCTTTTAAAAAAAAAAAAAAAAAAAAAAAACAAACTCTGCCTTCAGGGGCACCTGGGTGGCTCAGTGGGTTGAAGCCTCTGCCTTCAGCTCACATGATCCCAGGGTCCTGGGATCGAGCCCCACATCGGGCTCTCTGCTAGCAAGGAGCCTGCTTCCCTTCCTCTCTCTCTGCCTGCCTCTCTGCCTACTTGTGATCTCTGTCAAATAAATTAAAACAAAAAAACAAAAACTCTGCCTTTGGCTCAAGTCATGATCTCAGGGTCGTGGGACTGAGCCTTGCATCAGGGCTCTCTGCTCAGCAGGGAACCTGCTCTCCTACCCCCTGCCTGCCTCTCTGCCTACTTGTGATCTCGATCTCTCTCTGTCAAATAAATAAATAAAATCTTTTAAAAAATAATAATAATTTATGGGGCACCTGGGTGGCTCAGTGGGTTAAAGCCTCTGCCTTCGGCTCAGGTCATGATCCCAGGGTCCTGGGATCGAGCCCTGCATTGGGCTCTCTGCTCAGCAGGGAGCCTGCTTCCTCCTCTCTCTCTCTGCCTGCCTCTCCACCTACTTGTGATCTCTGTCTGTCAAATAAATAAATAAAATATTTTAAAAAATAATAATAATAATAATTTAAAAACTCCCAACAAACACCAGATGGCTTCACAGGCAAATTCTATTAAATGCTTAAGAAGAGTATGCCTAGTCTTCTCACACTATTTCAAAAAACAAAAGAGGAAAGAATAGAAAATTCGTTCTATAAGGCCAGCCTTATCGTGTGATAAACACACCACCATAAAAAACTGCAAGCCAAAATCCCAGATGAACAAAGATGCAAAAATCCTCAACAAAATATTAGCAAGCCTGATCCAACAATACATTACAAAATCATTCCCCACAATCAAGTGGGATTTACTCCTGGGTTGTAAAGGCAGTTCAGCCTTCACAAATCAATCAATGTGACACACTGCATCAATATGAGAAAGAAGGGGTGCCTGGCTGGTTCAGTCGGCGGAGCGACTCTTGGTAATTTCCAGTCCCATGCTGGCTGTATACATTAATTTAAAAAAAAAATCTTAGGGGCACGTGAGTGGCTCAGTCAATTAAGCATCTGCCTTAAACTCAGATCCCTATGCTGGGATCCAAGCCAGCATCAGGCTCCCTGCTCAGTGGGGAGTCTGTTTCTACCTCCTCGTTTCTGTGCGTGCTCTCTCTCTCTCTCTCTCCCCCTTGCTCTCAAATAAATATTTAAAAAATAAATAAAATCTTAAAGTAAGAGAAAGGGTAAGAGCCATAGATCATTTCAACAGATGCAGAAAATGCATCTAACAATGTTTAACACCCATTCATGATTTTAAAAAACCCTCAAAAAAGTAGTTTTAGAGGGAACATAACTCAACATTATAAAGGCCTCATATCAAAACCCACAGCTAAGATCATCCTAAATGGGGAAAAAACAGAGCTTTTTCCTCTATACGGAGGAATGAGACAGGGATGCCCACTCTCATCACTTTTATTCAACACAGTACTGGAAGTCATAGCTACAGCAATCGGCAACAAAAAGAAATAAAAGGCATCCAAATAGGTAAGAAGCAAAACTTTCACTATCTGTAGATGACAAGATACCGTACAAAGAGAACCCTGAAGACCCCACCAAAAAACTGCTTGAACTAATAAGTTCAGTAACGCTAGCACGACACAGAACTAATGTTCAGAAATCTGTTGCATTTCTACACATTAATAATGAAGCAACAGAAAGAGAAATCAAAAAAACACTTGGGGCATGTGGGTGGCTCAGTCAGTTAAGCATCCAACTCTTTGATTTCAGCTCATGTCATGATCTCAGGGTCCTTAGATCAAGCCCCACATTGTACTATGAAAACTATAAAATACATGAAAGAAACTGACAACACAAGGGTACCTGAAGTGCTCAGTTGGTTAAGCATCTGCTTCAGTTCAGGTTAAGATCGTGGGGTTCTAGGATTGTCTCAGTTTCCCTGCTCAGTGGGGAGTCTTCTTATCCCTCTCCCACTGCCCCTCCCCACTCTCTCTTGCTCTCTCTCTCTCTCTCTCTCAAATTCATTCTTTGGCACAAAGAAAAGGAAAAAAAAAAGAGAAGTGGAAAGACATTCCATGCTCAGGGATTGGAAGAACAAACATTGTTAAAATGCGTATGCTACCCAAAGCAACATGCATACCAGCAGTGTTTTTCACATAACTATAACAAACAATCCTAAAATTTGTATGGAACAACCACAAAAGACCCTGAATAGCCAAAGCGATCTTAAAAAAAGAAATGCAAAACAAGAAGCATCATAATTCCAGACTTCAAGTTATACTACAAAACTGTAGTAATCCAAAAAGTACGGTACTGGCACAAAAATAGACACATAGATTAAAAGAACCAAATAGGAAGCCCAGAAATAAACCCACAATTATATGGTCAATTAATCTTCAACAAAGAATATGCAATGAGAAAAAGTCTTTTCAAATGGTTTTGGGAAAACTGGACAGGTACATGAAAAAGAATAAAATTGGACCACTTTCTTACACCATACACAAAAATACACTGAAATTAAGTAATGACCTAAATGTGAAATTTGAGACCATAAAAATACTAGAAGAGAGCACAGAAAGTAATTTTTCTGACACTGGTCATGGCAATCTCCTTTCAGATATGTCTACTGAGGCAAGAGAAATAAAAGAAAAAACAAACTATTGAAACTACATTAAAAAAAGAAATCTCTGCAAAGGAAAAGAAATGACCAATGAAACTGAAAGGCAGCCTACCTACTCAATGGGAGAAGATATCTGCAAATGACCTGTCCAGTAAATGGTTAGTATCCAAAATATACAAAGAACGGATACAACTCAACACCCCAGAAACCAATAATGCAATTAAAAATGGGCAGAAGACATGAACAGACATTTCTGCAAAGACACAAAGATGGCCAACAGACACACATAAGACACATGAAAAGATGCTCAACATCACACATCATCAGGGAAATGAAAAATCAAAACCACAATGGAAATCACGTCAAACATGTCAGAATGGCTAATATCAAAAACAAGAAACAAGTGTAAGCGAGGATATGGATAAAAAGGAACCCCTATGCACTGCTGGTGGGAATGCAAACTGCAGCAGACACTGAGGAAAGCAGTGTAGAGGTTTCCCAAAAAAATTAAAAATAGAACGCCCTACTTAGTTGCTTAAGTGTCCAACTCTTGATCATGACTCAGGTCTTATCTCAGGGTCATGAGTTTGGGCTCCACATCGGGCTCCACACTGGGCATGGAGCCTACTTTAAGAAAAAAAAAAAGAAAGAACTGCCTTATGATACAGTAATCATGCTACTGGGTATTTACCCAAAGAATACAAAAAAACACTAATTCAAAAGGATATATGCACCCTCATGTTTATTCCAGCACTATTTACAACAGCTGACCTATGGAAGCAGCCCAGGTGTCCACTAACAGATGAATGGATATATATATAGGGTGGGGGGGAGGAAAGAGAGAGAGAGAGAGAGAGTGTGTGTGTGTGTGTGTAATGGAATATTACTCAGTCATAAAAAAGAATGAAATCTTGCCATTTGCAATAGCATGCATGGTGTTAGAGAGTATAATGCTAAGCAAACTAACCTAGTCAGGGAAAAACAAATACCATGTGATTTCACTCATATGTGGAACGATTAGGAGTGTACTTGTTTTGATAAGCACTAAGTAATGTGCAGAACTGTTGGATCCCTATATTGTACACTTGAAACAAATAGAGCACTGTATGTTAACGACACTGGAACAGAAAGATTTAGCAACATAAAAACTCAAAAAAGTAAATAAAGAAATGGCCAAGTGACCAAATACCCATCAAAATTCTTAAAGATAAATCAAAAAAATCCACACCCTTCAACAAGTATAAAGAAATTTCAGGGAAATATTTACTTTTTTCCCTAAAATCTCAGTACTGTAAACCAAGATATTCAAATTACCCAGTTAGTTCATCAAAAGATCCTCTACTACAAATAAGAAGTGGGAATAGAAGGATGTCCCCAAATCTCTCATTTTGAAAAACAGTAACTATAGATTTAAATTGCTTAATATAAACTGAGCAAGAGGGAGCCTAAATTAAGAGTTTAATAATAGGAATGACATGGGTGCCAATAAGGTGTTATCATAATGGAGTTAAGGGTCTGGAACTAGGATATTTGTAGGTCAGGGTAACCCTACTAAATACTGAAGAGAAAGTGTATTACAATCAAAATAACTCGAAGACTTGTAAACCTTCTGGGTGGTCCTGTATCAAGCATTAATAATGCACTAATAACTGAAGTACGGTGAAGTATAGGGTTCACTCCATGAGCACAATGAAGGTGGAAGAGAAAGGCAAGCTTAAATGAGACATGACAGGTAGAGGCCTGATAACCTGAGAAGTATCATGATAAATGGATCTGGATTCTTCCCTAGAACAGTATTGTATAGGAGTTGGTGAAAATGTAGTGAGATAAAGCACATTCAATCTCACGAACAACTGAACCAGAACAAGTGAACCAGAAAACCCAAATCAAGCCTTAGACATGTGACTTTTTGAAGAGTATTAAATAACCTTTGATACCATATTAACATCTGGCTTAAACTTCTTAGTATCAGAGGACCTTCAGATGCCCAAAATAATCAAAGTAAGATCCTTCCCCTTCATCCGATAATTTTTGTCATGACTTCTGCCCTTTACAACCATATTTACAAGTATGTTAATTAATTAAAATATTTATTGAACATCTAGTTTATACAAATCCTGTGTTAGGAACTAAGGACAAAGAAACAAAACACACTATCATGGGCCACAAGTTGAGAAATACAGAAAAGCAGGCAATGACAATGAAGTGTAATAATGACATCTTCTCAAGCAGCTCTGGGACCACAGATAGGGAGGACATCTGACAGAGAATACAGTAAAGAAAGGCCCAGCACATTACAGAGGTCCAATAACGACTAAATGAAGAATGACCTAATAGTGATCTCCAGGACCTTGGTATGCAGAGGTCTATTATTTTGACCAGGCTATTTTAGTTAGGTATCAGTCAAAAGGCAAAAATCTCACCAGTAACTGTAACAGAGTTTAGAATAAGTTGTTAACCATGAACTGAAGAACTGGAAAGGCAAAAAAGGGACTCATATAATTACAAAGAAAGTAATTACAAGCAGCAAGCAGCTTGGACCCCCAGAGCTGAGGGAAACAAAAGTGACTGGAATTACTGGAACTCAAAGGTTTGGAGAAACCACATAAAACTGAAGCCTAGATCTCTAGAAATAAAGCACTTCTCGAAGATCACAAAGAACCAAGAACTTGAGGAGGGTCCCGGCAAAATGGGGACACAAATCTCTGAGAGAGCACAAAAGGTTAGTTGATGTTATCTAGGAGGAACGTCATGAGGTTCTATGAGTGTGGAATAGTGCAAAATGGAGTGATCTGCCACTCCTTTTCTTACCAGGGTGAAGTCCCGGTGCTGTGAAGATAATATTGATAAGAAGTAAACACAAAGGAGCAAATCCCTTGCCCCTCTCTTGCTTTCCTATTTCCCATTCTCCTACTGGCAGAATTTAATGGGGAATCAGACGGTAAGCAAGAAATATAGTTTGTAGGGTCTCAGCTCCTATGCCACACACACAAAAAATTTTTTTAGAAGGAGAGTCTGAAGCTGATAAAAAAATACCTTAAAAGCCATCATCACCTATACAAGTTCTCCTCTCTATATACTTAAGGTAATATTCTTTAAATATTTAGAATTATAAAACTCTAGTTAAATTCAGCATTTGATTTTTCTCATGACTTCTGAGGAAATTATATAAAATAATCAACACTAAAATAAAGTATCTATTTTAGAACCCCAAACTTTAAAAGAACAACCCATGCTATACTCCATAAATTAGGCAATGCACAGATCTTCAAAATAAAATCAGAACCTCAAGAGCTAGAACAATCTTAAGGCTCAAATTTCGTGTGTATATGAAAACTTTAAAACTCACATATTCAAAAATCATCACAAGATTAATGTAGATTAATGAAAGGCCTGACCTACTAAAATTTTAGATGAGCGCTATTTCACTACTTTGAAATATAAGTAGCTTTTTCTTTTAGACCAAATCTTTTCCCAGTGAATAATTTTAATATTTTTATTGCATGAAATATTCTGAATCTTCCTTTGGAATAGCTGACTTAAGAATACATCATTTCAAACATACCGCGTTTCACCAAATTTAAGATGCCATCAACTATAGAACACAGCATTACTGCATAAATCACAAAAGGGGAAAAAATGCTGTAAGTTCAACTATGGCTTCGTGGATTCTTTAATGGACTTTTAAGAATCCCTGAAGGAACTCACCACATTAATCTAATCTATAATTTAATGTACTGGGGCATGCAGGTGGCTCAGTTGGTTAAGCATCTGCCTTCAATTCAAGTCGTAATCCTAGGGTCCTGGGATGAGCCCTGAGTTGGGCTCCCTGCTCAGAGGGGAATCTGTTCTCCTTCTCTCCTGCCCTCTACTTATGCCATCTCTCTCTAGTAATAAAAAAAATAGTTTTTAAAATATAGTCTAATGTACTGTTAAGGGGTTTTATCTCAGAATATTATTTTAATAACCTTATTGCCAATTTCTCTTATACCAGTTCTTAAGAGTGCATGTAAGTATTTTGGCTTCTTAAACTTTTATTTTGATTTCTCTTGTAGTTTTATCTTTTTGTTTACTCAACAAACAGTACAAATATTAACCTTAGTTCATTTCTGTTCATTTCCAACTGATGGGCTAAATAATTTCATTCAACATTTACAGGGCTGAGGCAGGAGATGGGAGAGGATGGAGAAGAACGGATATAAGGGGACGCCTGGGTGGCTCAGTGGGTTAAGCCTCTGCCTTCGGTTCAGTGTCCTGGGATTGAGCCCCACGCATCAGGGTCTCTGCCCGGCAGGGAGCCTGCTCCGCGCTCCCCCTCTCCCCGCCTCCCTCTCTGCCTACTTGTGATCTCTGTCAAATAAATAAATAAAATCTTAAAAAAAAAAAAAAAGGATGGATATAAGGTTTTTTGGGGGTGGTCACAAATGTTCTAAAATTAAATTGTGGTGATGACTGTACAAATATATTAAAAATATTTTTAATGATGTTGACTTTCAATGATGTTGTTTTAATGATGAACTAATGATGTTGACCATCTCTTTAATGGGTTTATGATCCACTCATATAACTTCAAATCTTTTGTCCACTTTAAACAGAGTTGTCTTAAGACTTATGTTTAAGTCCTTTGTCCAACATATCTATTACAAATATATTTTTCTGTTCTGTGATTTGCCTTTTGTTCTCCTTTGTTCCTTCTATTTTATGGTTGGTTCTCTCTGCATCCTAAAATTTTTGGTACCAGGATATTATGGATATTTTTTCTATATTTTGTATCTTCAAGTTCTATATTTTTAGCATTACAATTTAAGACCATTAACCATTTTCAATTATTTTTTGTATTTGGTGTGCGGTAAAGGTCACTATTTATTTCTCTAAAGATTTTCTCGGAGAGGTCTGTGAGAAAGGTCTATTAAATTCACAACAATAATAATGGACTTGTCTGATTTTCCTTTTAGCTAAATTTTGCTTTACATATTTTGAAGCTATGTAATTAGGTGTATACAACTTAGAACTATTCTATCTTCCTAATAAATTGCCCCTTTAATATTATCCCTTTTTATCTCCAATAATGTCTCTTGGCTAAAGACACTGTATCTCCTATTAGTATAGTCACACAGCCATTTCTTAGGTAACATCTGCATGGTACATTGTTTCCCATATTTTTACTCTGTACCTGTTTATGCTTTGTAAACAGCACATAGTTGGGTTTTGCCTTTCTGATTTAACCTGATACTCTGATACCTGATACATTTAGTCCATTTGCATTTAATTACTGATGTAGTTAAGTCCATAATCTTTGTATTTATTTTCCATTTGTCCCCTTGTTCTGTCCTTTGATCTTCCTTTTCTATTAATCAAATATTTATCATTCTATTTTATATACTCTATAGGTTTATCTTTTAGCATAATTCTTTCAGTGGTTACTGTAAAAGATACAAAAATGCATCTTTATTTTGTGTCTTAAATTAGTGCTTTTACCATGTCCCATACAAATGAGAGATTCTTTTTTTTTTTAAGTTTATTTATTTATTTATTTGACAGAGAGAGAGAGAGAGATCACAAGTAGGCAGAGAGGCAGGCAGAAAGAGAGAGGGAAGCAGGCTCCCTGCTGAGCAGAGAGCTGGAGGCAGGGCTTGATCTTAGGACCCTGAGATCATGACCTGAGCCGAAGGCAGAGGCTTAACCCACTCAGTCACCCAGGCGCCCTCAAATGAGAGATTCTTATAATTTAATTCTATTTACTTCCTCCTTTTGCTATTGCGGTCATGTAATTACTTTGACATGTTCTATTGTTTTCCAATATAACATTTGCAATGGAACACTGGAAATTGTTAACACTACTGGTTTAAGCAATTAACAGTCCTGCCCACCATATTTTGCTATTCCAGTACTCTTCATTCCGTCATGCTTCTACCTCAGAATTTTTTTTTTTTTTAGACAGTGTATTTCCTTAATATTTCCTAAAGTGTGGGTATGTCGCTGATGCCTTCTCTCAGTTTTTGTTTATCCAAGAATATATTTATTTCATTTCTGGTTTTGAAGGATATTTTCACTGATTACAGAATCACTGGTTATCAATTTTTCTGTCGGCACTGTAAAGGTGTCATTCCACTGTCTCTTCTGAGTTACACGGTTAAAAAATCATCTTTGAAGATTCTTATTTCTCAGGGCACCTGGGTGGCTAAGTGGGTTAAAGCCTCTGCCTTCAGCTCCGGTCATGATCCCAGGGTCCTGGGATCAAGCCCCGCCTCCAGCTCTCTGCTCAGCGGGGAGCCTGCTTCCTCTCTCTCTCTCTCTCTCTCTCTGTCTACTCATGATCTCTGTCTGTCAAATAAATAAATAAAAATTTTATTAAAAAAAAAAAAGATTCTTATTTCCCTGTAACTAATGTGTCTTTTTCCCCTTCTGTTTTTAAGATTATTCTGTTTATATGTGGTTTTTAGCACTGTGATCTGGAACTAAGTGCTGAGGGAAACATAGCAATAGCAGGCAGACATAGTACTACAAACTCCTAATACTAAGTTGTTAACTACTAAATAAACAGAATAATTAATTATTTCTTTTGGCTTAGTGGTGTTATGAAAGAGTTTCTAAAACACTAAAGGTAAATGTTTATTATTTATCCTGTGTTGGGTTCACTGAGCTTCTTCCATCAGTGGTCTTAACAGTTTTTGAAAAATAGCTATTATTTCTTCAGATATTGTTTCTGCCTCTTTCCCCTATCCATTTCATCAATGTCTTAATCTGCTTGGATACTGTAACAAAATACCACAGACTACACAACTTATAAACAGAAATTTATTTCTCACAATCTGGAAGCTAAAAGTCTGAGATCAAGGAGCTTTTGATCTTGGTTCTCTTCTGTGCTATAGACTTCCTGCTATATTCTCACATGGTGAAAAGTGCTAGGGAGCTTTCAGAGGATCTCTTTTATATAAGCATTAATTCCACACATGAAGGCTCCACCTTCATGACCTCAGCACCTTCCTAAAACTTCACATTCTAATACCATCACAGTGGGCATTAGGATTTCAACATGAAATCTGGGGTAACAAACATTCAGACCGCAACACTTAGGGACTCCAATTATACATATGTTAATCAACTGGTTATGCTACACTTGTTTTTTATATTGTTCTGTTTCTTCCCATTTTGTATCCTTAGTGCTTTAAACATATCCTTGCAATAACCCTCTCAGTGGGTACTAGAAAGAAACACAGCAAGTATTTTAAAAAAGCACCTCAGTATGCTTGGTCTACACTACTTAAATGAGGAAATGAAAATATTTTCCTCTATGTTTCACAAATAAACCAAAAACTTCCTTGAAAAAAAAATTAAGTTTAGCAAGTTACTCCTCCCTTTTAGGGAAAATGCTAGAAATTCAGTTCTACCTTCAGTCTCATCCATGAAAGCTATTAAATATGTTCAAGAACTTAGAAGGTCATCACAAACAGGAGATAGAACAAGGTATACAGAAGGTGCTTAATTTGCAAAAAAAATCACTTGGTTATGATAAAATCTTTTTCAGACACCAAACCTTTGTCTTTTTGCCTCAAATACTTTTTGTCAGTTTAATAATCCTCTGAATGTCTATACATTGTATTAATATTTATTATGTATTTATCCACAAAAATTTTAAAGCTTTAAAATTATCCCTAAATATATCTAAATGAAATTACTTTTCCACTAGATACCTGGTCCTATGGAGTTTATAAGCAGTCTTTACATCTTATTTGAGTCTTAAAATGATTCTAGTAGGTAAAAAGGTGTAATTATTTACCATTCCTGTTATACAAATGAGAAAACAAAAGCTCAAAAATGGGTCACCAAAGAATCCTTAAGCTACTAAGTAAATCCTGATAAAACAGAAATTTAAAAACTACGTGCTCCTACCATTAATCTGCTCACAATAAATTGGCCCATGTGCGGATTATAAGTGAACCACAAACTGCCTTTCCTTGTAATTTCTGTAATATTCTTGAGTAAAATTAAGTCAAAGCATGCATGACCATCTTTTTCAAAAGAAAAGCCACACCTTAAAGCAATTTTAGCAATACCAAATTATCTGTAAGTCGCCAAATTTCATTTAGCTACAGCAAAATGTGCTTAGTAAATTATTTCCTAATGATGGTATTTTAATTGACAATTTTAAAAAGTATTTTTAGAACTAGGTTTATACAAAGCAGGTAACTTGTAAACATGCAGGCAGGCAACTTGTAAACATGCCTCTTTCCTCCTTCAGTAGGCCTCTGAACATTTCTCCCTGGGCAGACTCATAAATACAAATTCCAGACTCAGTATCACAAAGGATTTGTAACAATTTTCAATTATTCCTTCCTTGAATCCTGGTTTTATTTCAACACTTCTGAGAGAAGGTTTCCAAAGTAAAGGACAAAACCTCCAGCAAACCTTCCACTGCCATCCAGCCTTTCTAGATCTGCCTCTGTGTGTGTGTGTGTGTGTGTGTGTGTTGTGTAGGTTTTGTTTGTTTAAAAGACTCTTAATACAGTTCAAATTAGCATGCCAGGTTCATTTCAGCTCCTTCACCGCCAGACCTGGAGGACAGGACTGCTTTAGTTTCCCTGCCTTCTCTTCATCTGTGATGACCAATGTATAAAGGTATCTCCTGTATCAAATTTTAAACTTCACATTATCTTTATTTTTCTTGAACTTGACAGATTTGGCATCCTTTAGCCTGGCTATGAGAAGAAAGTCCTTGATTTCTTCCATTTTGTGAGGCATGGCTAAGAGGGGTGCAGAGGAGTGCGTAGCTTCCACCACTCAAAAGACCTACCCAGTGTATATTTACAATTATCAATAAACTCTTTTTGAGAACAGTACTGTCAAGTGTTAGCCATTCTATCAGAGAAACAGGCCACACTCTTTTACTGTATGAACACAGATGTTATCCTCCTACATAACAAGTCATTTCTGTGATTACATTTATAGGCAGTATAACCCAATCCTTCAAATACGGGTAGAAAAATAAATATCCATATGAAAAGTCCCTTAGTTCTAAGTATAATAAACCACAGCCACTAATATATTACAATAACATTACATATTACATAATATCTGTTGTTCTACTGTACTGCAACAGATAGGACAAACAAGACATGAAGAAAATAAATCATCTCTGAAAAATAAGTGGAATTATAAGCTGCTATTTAAATTCAACTATTCAGGGGCATCTGGGTAGCTCAGTCAGTTAAGTATCTGCCTTTGGCTCAAGGTATGATCTCAGAGTCCTGGGATCAAGCCCCATGTAGCGGGCTCCCTGCTCAGCGAGGAGTCTGCTTCTTCCTCTCCCTCTGCGACTCTCCCCTGCTTGTGCTCTATCTCCATTGCTCACTTTCTCTCAAATACATAAAATCTTCAAAAAAAAATTTTAAATTCTACTATCCCCAAAAAAAAAAAGTCAGTTAATGGTAACTCCTACTTGTTTAAAGTAACTGGCTATGGCCAAAAGCCATAATTTGATCCTTACGTTAGTCAATTTTGCGCTACCAGGAAAATCACCTATCTATAACTCTGGACACTCAGAAATGGTAAATATGTATTCAGTGGTCTTATGAAGATTTAGCCAAGATGATAGGTGGTTTAATGCCATCAATCATCAGGAAGGTATACAGCTACAAAGGCTGTGACGTTGTGTGGAAATCTGGGTTCTGCTATTTTTTTCTAAGTAGAAAGACTTAAGTCAACAAAATTATAATACTTATAAAACATCTCAATACATTTTATTACTTTCATATTTCCTTTTTTACTCTCATTTCATGACATTTTTAATGACTGCTGCTCTTCCTCCTTCTTTTGTTCCAACTCAATACACCTTCCAAGAATTAAGCACAGAGACTTCTATCATGGTGGTTGGTAGTTCCTTTTGTATCAGGAAGACTTACAAAGTAAAACAGTAGTTCTCAATTCTGTAGTTAATTCTTTCAATAAATATTCTATGCTCACATTGTAAGCACTTGAATTTCTTACTAACAGTCAAAGTAAGAAATTTGGGAACTGTATTTAATGTACGAGAATAAATTCAGGGTTATTCTTATAATAATGTCATTCCCAAAAATGTGGCTTTGTAGTTTAGGAGTTAGAAACTGCTCACAATTGGGGTGCCTGGGCAGCGCAGTTGGTTATGCATCTGACTCTTGGTTTTGGCTCAGGTCATGATTCCAGGGTCCTGGGATCAGGCCACCTGTTGGGCTCTGCAATCAGCATGGAGTCTGCTTGTCCTTCTCCCTCTCCTCCTCCCCCTTGCTCTCTTTCTCAAATAAATAAAATCTTTTTTAAAAATTGCTCACAATCCTCAGTCCCTCTTATCTATCCAGTAACTTACAGTTTTCCATATATAAAACTATCTATTCTGTCATGTGCATTATAGCAGAAACAAAGTTGAAATCTCTAGAAAATAAAGCTCAATAAAACCTGGATGGAATATGTGGAGAATAATGGAAGGCCTAGATTTACCAAGAGCAATGATCTGAAAATGTGTATATCAAGAAACAATGATCTGCTGTCTAACACAGACAAGAGTTGTCACACTCGTGATATACTTTTTTTGGAAAAGGGTGAGTTTGCAGGCACAGTACCCAATCTATTTCACCTATACTGCATCTATAGGAATGGCCAGGAAGATTTCAAAAGGAAAAAAAATAAGTAGAGGAGGGGAGGGATTATTTCTCTGTTCAATGAAGAACAGTAGGTTAAGACTATTGTTTCTTTTATTCTGAATCCATCTGTATAAAGGGTAAAGAAAATCAAAAGGTCACAATTTTTAGATGTGGCTATACGTTCCCATGCAATTTTGTGGTTAGAAGTTAGGAAGTGACTAGAATTGTTCCCTGTTTCAAAGGTAGGAAATGAGAGGTTATCCTGAGGTCAGGATCTTCTAATGTGGCTCTTGATCTAAATTGTGTTAACTTGCCCTGCTCCAGGATGAAAGCAGTTATGACCAGATCAATGTGCTCTGCCTCTGGTTAGTCAGCTGCTCCAGAATAGGCAGCCAGCAAAACAGCTTTGGGGCCCTCTCTGGGCACTGTGCCCCTCCTAAGATTTGGGTATAGGCCAATCCTGTTGCCCACTAATCGTTAAAAGATATATTCAGATCCCCCACTAATTCTTTTTTTTTTTTTTTAAGATTTTTATTTATTTATTTGACAGAGATCACAGGTAGACAGAGAGGCAGGCAGAGAGAGAGGAGGAAGCAGGCTCCCTACTGAGCAGAGAGCCCAATGTGGGACTCGATCCCAGGACCCTGGGATCATGACCTGAGCCGAAGGCAGAGGCTTTAACCCACTGAGCCACCCAGGTGCCCCCCCCCACTAATTCTTTAAAGGTATTTTTAGATCCCCAAGATAAGAAGTAAAATAAACGTAAGTAGAAAATACCCTTTTAATTTTCCAAGTAAGCTGTAACTGAAGTGTTCCACATTTCCATCTAACATTCATTAGAATATGAATTTTTTTTAATTTATTTATTTGACAGAAAGAGAGAGAGAGATCACAAGTAGGCAGAGAGACAGGCAGAGAGAATGGGGAGGAAGCAGGATCCCTGCTGAGCAAAGAGACAGGCAGAGAGAATGGGGAGGAAGCAGGATCCCTGCTGAGGGGATCCCAGGACCCTGAGATCATGACCTAAGCTGAAGGCAGAGGCTTAACCCACCCAGGTGCCCCCAAAATGAACTATTTTAACAACTCTATATGAAACCATTATACTGGCTCAACTATCTGCCTTAGAAAAATCAATTGATTCCGTGGAAGAAGAAATTTAAAAGGAGGCCACTGTTTTTGTTTTTGTTTTTTTAAAGAGGGGTAAACAATGCTAAAAAGGAGAAGAGGGTCCCAAAACCTAGGGACAAAATACTACTAAAAATTCTTAAAGGAAATGGCTTGAATACAAAGTTTTCTAACTACTGCTATAACCACAAGGGATCCCAACGACGAAATCCAGTTCCACGGAATATTTTTTAGCAACCTGCCTTTATCAAGTCTTTCCAAAGTTTTCACAGAAATGACTCTACTGATGCATTAGTATTTCATTGGTTTAGGTAATATTTGATTAAATTATGTGATTACAATAACAAAGCTGAAATATAACTGTTAAGAATATAAGCTCAAACTAAAGAAAGGCCTACTGCCTATGAGTTAGTATTAAACAAGTCATAGCCATCAATCAGTAGTCTTACAGAAGGAATAAAGGCCAAATTAGTCAGATCTTTTACTACATACCCTCACTTGCTTTCTTAAATGCTATACACAAGTCTCTGCAAGCATGCAACCATCTATGACATCCAAAATACTTTATGTTAATAAATTTCTTAACTGCAGTTAAGGATGATTTGAAATTTCCTTTCTAAATGGAGTATTAATGAACTATAATAAAATTTCCATGCAATTTTAAGTAACATTCTTAACCTAGCAAAGAAATAAACAGATAAAATGGAAGAACTAAACTCAGTATTATAGTTAAATGAAAATTTTGTCACAATCTTTTTCTATTATTTTATCACTGGATGTCTGTACCTCTTAATTCCCTTCATCTATTTTGCCTATCCACACATCTCTCCTCCCCTCTGGCAAACACTAATTTGTTCTCTGTGTTTATGAATCTGTTTCTTGTTTTCATGTGTTTGTTCATTTATTTTTTAGATTTCACATATAATCGAAATCATATGATACTTACCTTTCTCAGTCTTATTTCACTTAGTGTAATAATACCTTCTATATCCATCCACATTGTCATGAATGGCAAGTTTCATTCTTTTTTAAGGATGAGTTATATTCAATTGTATATCTATATAGATAGATATATGCCACATCATCCATAACTGTTCACTTATCAATGGACACTTAGGCTGCTTCAAATATCTTGGATGTTGTAAATAATTCTCCATAAACAAAGGAGTGCATATATCTTTTTGAATTAATGCCCAATCCTGTTAGCCTAACTCTGTGAATGTGATATCTTCTTAAAAAAATAAAGCTAAATTCCATATGAAAAACTTTCCCAGGATGCCTGGGTAGCTCAGTTGGTTAAGCTGCCTGCTCTCGACTCTAGCTCATGTCATGACTTTAGCGTCCTGGGATTGAGCCCCACATTAGGCTTCACACTCAGCGAGAGTCTGCCTGATGATTCTCTCTCTCCCTCTGCCCTTCTCCTCACTTTCTAAAATCTTAAAAAAAAAAAAAGAAAGAAAAGAAAAAAGAAAAGGACTTTTCCTATTTACTCTTACAACAAATAAATGTTTGAAATATGTAGGTGTCTGCTAAGATTTGTTGACTATTTTATATAGAAATTAAAAATAAATATTTACTATAGGATTTGATCTAATTCTTAAAAATATGTTTTTTTTTTCATGATTTGGGACAAGGTATATAGTGAGTTTCCAGGCACCTGAATACATGTTTATTTATATGACCACTTTCTTAAGAGCAGGCTAAAATTTATTAAAATCCAAGTCATTAGGTATGTAAATAATCAATATGAAAGAAAATGTAATGGTACACTAAGGCTCCCCATAACTCATGAATAGTAAGTACAGTAAAATAGGTCTGAAATCATTATTACTGAACTCCAGAATGTATTTTGCTCTAATTAACTTTACTCAAAAATGGGGGTAGGGAGAGAGAAATCATCATGAAACTACAGTGAGTGAGAATGTTAATGGATTAAAAAGAGCCTAGAGCATTAAAATTCTTCTCAATGAGTTCAAAACAGACCCTCCTTTGCGGTTTCAACTGCTTCCAAATATATGGATTCTTTTGCCATGAGAAAACAAAAAGGTCTTTTTTGATGCTCAATTTGATTTTTATGAAATTAAAAAGTGGCAGCTTAAGTCTCATGTTTTACGCATATAACTTCAATTAGGTGTTCCCTGGAGCTCCAATGCGTATTTACCCTCTGTGTACACTTTCATTAGCATTAGTATCTATCCCTCTGACATCCTCAGTGAGACAAAAGCACAGAGAATGGTTTCTATTCTTTTTTCTATTCTTCCTGGATACAAAAGAGATTAAATTTCATGATTTTCATTGATGCTTCAAAAGACTTAGGTCACACTAATCAACACCCTAGAATGCAGTAATATTTATAGCTTATTATAAAACCCAACACTGGTTTTTACATGAAATTTATTAAGCACCAACTTAAGACAGATTTATTTGAGCAAATCTCTTTAATATTATATGAGCAACCTTTTGTTTATAAAGTTAACCAGGCAATTCACAAGTTTATGTCCCTATATACTAGAACCATATCCTTCAAAAATGATTACAAATGTACATAAAATGACTAGTATCTAGTGATATCAATGATTTTTTTTCCTCAAATGAGGTTTAAGTTTATGTACTTCCCTACCCACTAGTTTCTCTTGCAACACCATGTAAGGTGTCTATCATGAATTTAAGGGGGGGGAAAAGTACTTTAAAAAATCATTAATGTCAATTAGGTAAAATACATTTTAACTGGGTGCCTGGGTGGCTCAGTGGGTTAAGCCTCTGCGTTCAGCTCAGGTCATGATCTCAGGGTCCTGGGATAGAGCCCCCATCAGGCTCTCTGCTCAGCAGGAAGCCTGCTTCCCTCTCTCTCTCTGCCTACTTGTGATCTCTGTCAAAAATATAAATAAACATGGGCGCCTGGGTGGCTCAGTGGGTTAAGCCACTGCCTTCGGCTCAGGTCATGATCTCAGGGTCCTGGGATCGAGTCCCGCATCGGGCTCTCTGCTCAGCAGGAAGCCTGCTTCCCTCTCTCTCTCTGCCTGCCTCTCCATCTACTTGTGAATTCTCTCTGTCAAATAAATAAATAAATAAATCTTTAAAAATATATATAAATAAACAAACAAAAATCTTTAAAAAATACATTTTAATTGCTGAAAGATCTGTTCTTTTATCAATTTTCTCCTCTTACACAAGTCATAGTAATATGGGCTATAACAATAACAAAGGAATAAAAAAAGATAAAATTAACCTTCCACATTATATAATTTTTCAGCAATCATTTTAAAATATAAGATCTCTATAAAACTACTAGAAGTCAATATAATCAAGGAAATGTCTTTTTCCCTTTTTATGTAATAAACTAGTAAGCAGAACAATCTGCCAATCTGTTCTAGTTCTCTACTTACTTTTAACCATCACAGTAACTCTATAAAATTATTTAAATTATACTCACTTTACATATCTAAAGAAAGTCACTGATGAGCTAAAAATTCACTGTTAGAGCAAGTAAGCAGAAGCACAAGTGGGAACCCAAACAGTAAAATGCCCTACCCAAGTCCATGTTTTCACTGCTACGTAATATCACCCATTTAGCACATATATTCACTCAATAAATAAAAGCCTGGCTGCTTAATAGTTTTTCTTCTGGGAGTTTCAAAAATCAGTGATTGAGAAATAAGGCACAATGTAATTCTTTTTCCTTTCCTTTTTCTACTTCTCTACCTATAGAATTAGGAATTCCTCACACTATGCTCTTGTAATCATATATATATGTTATATAATGTGTTATATAACATTATCTTTTTTTTTTTTAAAGATTTTATTTACTTATTTGACAGAGATCACAGGAGGCAGAGAGGCAGAGAGAGAGGAAGGAAGCAGGCTCCCTGCTGAGCAGAGAGCCTGATGTGGGCTTGATCCCAGGACCCTGGAATCATGACCTGAGCCAAAGGCAGAGGCTTTAACCCACTGAGCCACCCAGGCACCCCTAATGTATCTTTTATATAGCATCTTCCTACCTAATAAGTTTAAGCACATAATTTTAAACACTTTCAGAGAAAGAAGGACATTTTGCTGTGTGTTTTGAAATCCCATTCATTTCCTAGTGAAGGGCTTAGCTTTAATAAGACCCAAGTACTGGACAGAACAGAACAGAGGGCAGTGTGGGGGGGGTCTCTCTCTAGAATAACTTATAAACAAAGGAGATCCACATCTTAGTGAGTTTAAAATATTTTGCATATTTAATCAAATAGTCCAAAATGTATGCAACAAAATTGGAACATTTTCCAATAAAATTGGAAAAACTGTTTTTCACTAACCTCTAACAACATTAAGATTTTATTAGCAACTGAATATAACTCTTATCTTTTTTGATCCCCAGGAAAGACATGAGTTGATATTGCTCTGCCGTTTTACAAATGAGGAAACTGACTCAAAAATTTTAACAAATTTACCTGTGATCACATAGCTTGCAAGTCTGACCATTTCCAATTGATAGTGTCCAAGTGACATTAAAAAGGAGGGAGGGGTACAAAGAACCAAAGCCTAGAGCTCTGAGGCTATTCCAAGTAGAAGATACCCAGGAACAGATTTCAAATTGGAATTTGCTGGGTTACTGGAGCTTATCAAAAATTGCTCCTAAGAGTATCCAACTGAGAGAGGAAGGTCAAGTGCAGGATTAGGATCCAATTTGATTTTGATCTAAAGCATAAGTTCTCAAAGTGTAGTCTGCGTAATCTTTACAAGGGGGTTGTGCTTTGAGATTAAAATTATTTTTACAAGGATTCTAAGACGTTATTTGCCATTCTCACTTTTATCTCAAGTGTACAGTGGAGTTTTCTGAAAAACACTGCAACAGACTGAAAGGCAAAAGTAGATGTGAGAATCCAGCTGTTTTCTATTAAGCTAGACATGAAAGAGGTTTACAAACACGTAAAACAATGCTAATATTCTTGCCATGTTTTAGAGTTATTTTTCATTTAAAATATGTGCTGTGATATATTAATTTGTAATGTTTCTCAAGTAAATTAACATTGAAGAACATAAGGTCCAGGAACCAAAAAGGTTGAAAAGTTCCTACTCTAGATCGAGAATGGAAGATGGTGGCACAGTATGAAGACCCTGGGCTCACCTTGTCCCATGAATACAACCATGTAACTATCAAATCATCCAAAATACCCCAGAAGCTGACCCAAAGACTGGCAGAACAAACTCCACAGCTAAAAGCAGAGAAGAGGCCATACTGATGAAGGTAGAAGTGCTGAGACACGGTTTAGGAGAGAAACAGATCTTGGCCACTGAGGTGGGAAGAGAAGCACAGTTGCAGAGAAAGGTGAGTGAAAGAGCCCAGCACCCAGGGGAGCACACAAGGAAAATCAATCCCCACAAAAAGTGGCTTGGAAAACAAAACGGCCTAATACTCTGGGTTCTCGCAACTAACAGGGTTAATGCCTGGAATTTTAATGGTCAGCAGGCTTGGCTGGGATAGACCTCCAGGGCACTGTCTTGCTCTTGATGAGAATGCAGGCAAACAACCCATGAACACACAGCATGGAAATAGTAATCTCAAGAGCGCCTCAGGCACACAGTGGGAGTTGAAGTGCTCATCCTGGCGCATGTCACAGAGAGGCAGCCTTCGTGGAGAGGCTATATTTACCTCCCCCACACTTCAGTATAAGCAAAGGCCCCCCTGAGGCTATCAGTGCAGTGCCACCACTGGCTACCTAACCTACTTATACCAAGCCCTGCCCTCTGGTGCTCCAGTGGAAACACCCTTTCCAGTCTCACGTGCCTCACTCAGTCCCAGCAAGGGGGCCTCTTCCCCAACAAGACCAGCCCAAATTCTTGCCCACACCCAGTCTCTCAACCCAAGAATTTTGTGGTGCCTCAGTTCTGGTGGCAGTGGCACCAAGTCTCAATTCACAAGCAGACCAGAGCACACCTAGTTAAAACTCACCACATTCAAGTAAGGGACAACTCACTACCCACAGCAGGCAAGGAAAGCTTCCACACACAACTGACCTGAAGTAGATATAGTAGCCAGAACACAACAGCAGAGTGCACACAACACACACTAGAGGCACTCTCTAAAGTGCCAGGCCCTGGGGAACAGGGGACACTACACAGCAGGACATTACAGAACCTCTTTTCATAAGGCCATTAACTTTAGAAACAGGAGATCTAAGCTGATTTTCCTAACACAGAGAAATAGGCACAAAGACTTAGACAAAATGGGAAGACAGAAAAAACTGTCCCAAGCGAAAGAAGAGGAAAAGGCCATGGCCAGAGAGCTAATCAAAACAGAGGTAAGTACAACAACTAATGCAGAATTTCAAACAATGATCATAATGATACTCACTGAAGGGGCACCTGCATGGCTCAGTCAGCTAAGTGTCTGCCTTAAGGTCATGATGCCAGGGTACCGGGATGGAGCCCTCCATTGGGCTCCCCACTGAGTGGGGAGCCTGCTTCTCCCTCACCCTCTGCTGCTGCTCTGCCTACTTGTGTTCTCTGTCAAATAAATAAAATCTTAAAAAAAAAAAAATACTCCCTGAACTTAAAGAAAAAGTAGAGGACATGAATAAGACCCTTAACAGAGAGAAGAGATAAGGAATAAGAGAGCAGAAATAAAGGGTTCAATAAACAAAAGAAGAAACACTTGATGGAATGAACAGCAGGCTGGAAGAAGCAGAAGAATGAATTACTGACTGAGAAGGCAGAGTAATGGAAAGTAATCAAGCTGAATAAGAGAGAGAAAAAGTAATTACACAAAGTGAGAACAAAGGGAACATAATGACTTTATCAGATGTAATACCATTCAAATTATGGGAGTCCAAGAAGGAGAGAGAGAAAAGGGGACAGACTATGTATCTGGATAACTAAAAACTTCCCTTATCTGAGAAAGGAAACATATATACGAGGCACAGAGAACTTCCACCAAAATTAATAAAAGCAGATTCATACCAAGGCATATTGTAGTTAAACAGACAAAATATAATGAAAAAGAAAATTTTAAAAGCAGAAAGACAAAAGGACACAGTAACTTAAAAGGGAAAATGCACAAGGTAGCAGGGGATTTTTCAGCAGAAATATTCCAAACCAAAATGACCTGCCATGGTATGGTTGTGCTGAATGGGAAAATCTAGAAGACTACCCAGAAAGGCTATCAATCAAAATAGGAGATAAAGAGCTTTCCAGACCAAAACCAAACAAACAAACAAACAAAAAACTAAAGGCGTTCATGACCACCAAACCAGCCCAGCAAGAAACACTAAAGGCAACTCTTTGAGTGGAAAGGAGAGACCAGAATTGACAGTACAAAGGTAGGAAACACAAAAGCAGTAAAAATGAATACTTCTGTAAAAAAACAAAACAAAACAAACTAACAAACAAAACAGTCAAGAAACTCACAAAATAAGAGTATGTAAAATGTAACAAAATATACCTAAAATGTGGGGAGAAGAGGAATAAAAAATGGGTTCAAACTTAAATGATCATCAACTTAATACAGATTGTTATATGCAGAAGTTACACACAAACCTGATGGTAACCATATATCCAAAACCACTAATAAATACGCAAAGAATAAAGAGAAAGAAATCCAAATATGTCATTAAAGTAAATCAGCAAACCATGAGAGAGAGAAAAACAAGAGATTCGTAGAAAATCTTCAGAAAAAAACACAAAACAATAAAATGACAATAAATACATGTCTACCAATAATCTGAATGTTATTGGACTAAAATGCTATCAAAAAACACGGGGTGACCTGGCGATTCACAGACCTGTACCCCTGGGACTAATAATACATTATATGTTTATAAGAAAAAAATTTTTTAATTATAAAAAAAGGGGAAAAAAAACAAAAGGTGACAGAATGGACTAAAAAGCAAAACAAGACTCATCTTAAAAATGAGGCTCATTTTAGACCTAAAGACACCAGCAGACTGAAAGTGAGGGGACAAAGAAACATTTACCAAATGGATGTCAAAATAAAGCTGGGGTAGCAATACTTATATCTGACAAAACGAAATTTAAAACAGACTAACAAGAGACAAAGGGCATTATATAATAATAAAGTAGACAATCCAACAAGATATAAGAATTGTAAATATTTTTTCAAAGATTTTATTATTATTATTATTTATTTGAGAGAGAATGAGAGACAGAGAGCATGAGAAGAGAGAGGTCAGCAGAAGAAGCAGACTCCCTGCTGAGAAGGGAGCCTGATGTGGGGCTCAATCCGAGGACTCCAGGATCATGACCTGAGCCGAAGGCAGTTGCTTAACCAACTGAGCCACCCAGGCACCCAAGAATTGTAAATATTTATGCACCCAACATGGGAGCACCCAAATACATAAAACGGTTTAACCAACACAAAGAAACTAACTGATAATGATACAATAATGTAGGGGACTTTGGGGGTGCCTGGGTGGCTCAGTCGTTAAGCATCTGCATTTGGCTCAGATCATGATCCTGAGATCGTGGGATCAAGCCCCACATCGGGCTCCTTGCTCAGCAGTAGGCCTGTTTCTCCCTCTCCCACTCCCCCTGTTTGTGTTCCCTCCCTCGCTGTGTCTCTGTCAAATAAATAAAATCTTTAAAAAAAAAAAAACTTTTTGTTATAATAATGTAGGGGACTTCAATAGCCCACTCATATCAATGGACAGATCATCTAAATAGACCATCAACAAGGAAACAATGGCTTTGAATGACACACTGGACCAGATGGATTTAACAGATACATTCAGAACACTGCATCCTAAAACAGTAGAATACACATTCTTTTCAAGTGCACATAAAACATTCTCCAGAATAGATCACATATTGGCCCACAAAAGGAGTCTCAACATATGCAGAACATCAAAGTCATACCATGCATCTTTTCTGATCACAAGGCTCTGAAACTAGAAGTCAACCACAGGAAAAAAATCTGGAAAGAGTACAAATACATAGAAAGAAAACATGCTACCAAGCAATGAGTGGGTCAACCAGAAAATAAAAGAAATAAAGTACAAGGGAACAAATGAAAATGAGAACACAATGGTCCAAAACTTTTGGGATGCAGCAAAAGCAGTTCTAAGAGAGACGTTTATAGCAATACAGACCTACCTCAAGAAGCAAGAAAAATATCAAACTTTACACCTAATAGAGCTAGAAAAAGAACCAACCAAAACCCAGCTGTACAAAGGAAATAAACAAGATTAGAGCAGAAATAAATAGTATAGAAACTTAAAAAAAAAAAAAAAACAGATCAATGAAATCAGGAACTGCTACTTTGAAAAAAAAAAAAAACCAATATAACTGATAAACCTCTAAACAGATTTATGAAGGGAAAAAAAGAGGAATGACTCCAATAAATAAAATCACAAATGAGAGAGAACAACCAACACCAAAGAAATATAATTACAAGGGAATTATTAAAAAAAAAAAACTACATGCCAACATACTGGACAACCTAGAGAAGATAGGTAATTCATAGAAACATATAAACTACCAAAACTTAAACAAGAAGAAATACAAAATCTGAACAGACCAATTCTCAGCAAAGAAATTGAAACAATAATCAAAAAAACCTCCCAACAAAGTCCAACACCAGACGGCTTCACAGGCAAATTCTAGTAAACATTTAAAGAAGAGTATGCCTAGTCTTCTCATACTATTCCAAAAACTAGAACATTATATGTTAATTTAAAAAATCAAAAATTATTAAAAAGAAAAAAAAAAAGGAAGCTGAAAATACCAGGCACTTATTATCACAGCCATGCCTTTCCTATCTAGAGAATGGTTATAGGTTCCATTCCTGGCTGGTGGGATCTAAAAAGTCTGCAGCTGAAGTCTAAGAAGGCTTCCTCTTGTTAATGAAATGGAAGACAAAGGGGGGGGGGGGGAGGAAGGAATAGAAAATTGATTCTAAGAGGCCAGCACTACCATGGTACCAAAATCAGATAAAGACACCACCGCAAAAGAGAACCGCAGAACAAAATCCCAGATGAACTCAGATGCAAAAATACTCAACAAAATACTAGCAAACCAGATCCAACAATACCTTATAAAAATCATTCCCCACAATCAAGTGGGCTTTATTCCTGGTTTGTAAAGGTGGTTCAATCTCCACAACTTATCAATGTGACATATCATCAATATGAGAAAGAAGGGTGCCTGGCTAGTCCAGTAGGTGGAGTGTGCAACTCATCTTGATAAGTTTGAGCCCCATATCTGGTGTATACATTACTTAAAAATAAAATCTAAGGGGCGCCTGGGTGGCTCAGCGGGTTAAAGCCTCTGCCCTCGGCTCAGGTCATGATCTCAGGGTCGTGGGATTGAGGCCCGCACTGGGCCCTCTGCTCAGCAGGGAGCCTACTTCTTCCTCTCTCTCTGCCTGCCTCTCTGCCTACTTGTGATCTCTCTCTGTCAAATAAATAAATAAATAAAAATCTTTAATTAAATAAATAAATAAAATCTTAAAAAAGAGAGAGAAAGGATAAGCACCATAGATCATTTCAACAGATGCAGAAAAAACATTTAACAAAGTACAACACCCATTCATGATTAAAAAAACAAAAAAACAAAAACAAAACTCAACAAAATAGTTTTAGAGGAAACATAATTCTACATAATAAAGGCCTCATATGAAAAACCCACAACTAAGATCAACCTAAATGAGAAAAAAACACTGAGAGCTTCTTCCTCTACAGTCAGGAATAAGACGGGGATGTCTACTCCCCATCACCTGGATTCAACATAGTACTGGAATTCCTAGCCACATCAATCAGACAACAAAGAGAAATAAAAGACTTCCAAATAGGTAAAGAAGAAGCAAAACTTTCACTATTTGCAGATGACATGATACCATATAAGGAGAACCCCGAAGACCCCACCAAAAAACTGCTAGAACTGATAAACTAAGTAAAGCTCCAGAATACATAACAAATGTACAGATATCTGTTGCACTTCTATACATTAATAATGAAGCAGCAGAAAGAGAAATCAAAACAATCTCATTTACAACTGTATCAAAAATACTAAGATACCTAGGAATAAACCCAACCAAAAAGGTGAAAGACCTGTACTCTCAAAACTATAAAACACTGATGAAAGAAACTGAAGTTGATACAAATAAATGCAAACATTCCATGCTCAAAGACTGGAAGAACAAGTATCATTAAAATGTCTATAGTCCCCAAAGTATCTCCACATTTAATGCAAACCCTATCAAAATACCAACAGCATTTTTTCACAGAAGTAGAACAAATAATTCTAAAATTTGTATGAAACCACAAAAGACCAAATAGCCAAACAATCTTGAAAAAGAAAAGCAAAGCTGGAGGCATCACAATTCTGGACTTGAAGTCCTATTCAAACCTGCAGTAATCAAAACAGTATGGTACTGGCACAAAAATGGACACACAGATCAACAGAACAGAACAGAAAACCCAGAAATGAACCCACAATTATATGGTCAACTAACCTTGACAAAGCAGGAAAGAATATCCAATGGGAATAAGACATCTTCAACAAATGATGTTGGGAAAACCAAACAGCAACATGCAAAAGAAAGCAACAGGCCCACTTTCTTGCACCACACACAAAAATAAATTCAAAATGGATTAAAGGCCTAAATATGAGACCTGAAACCGTAAAAATCCTAGAAAAGAACACAGGCAGTAACTTCTTCAACACAGGCCAAGGCAGTATTTTTCTAGGTATGTCTCCTGAGACAAGGGAAATAAACGCAAAGATAAACTATTGGGACTACCTGAAATTAAAAAGCTTCTGCACAGCAAAGAAAACACTCAGCAAAACCAAAAGGTAACCTATGATTTGGGAGAAGATATTTGCAAATGACATATACAATAAAGAGTGAATATCCAAACTATATGAAGAACTTAAAAAGCTCGACACCCAAAACCCAAAAAATCCAATTAGCAAATGGGCAGAAGATGCCTGGGTGGCCCAGTCAGTTGAGCATCTGACTTGGTTTTAGCTCAGGTCCTGATCTCACCAGGATCACCCGGATCATGGGATACAGCCCCGTGTCCGGCTCCATGCTCAGTGGGAGTCTGCTTAGGTATTCTCTCTCTCTGCCTCTTCCCCTGCTCATGTGCTCTCTCTAGAATAAATAAATCTTAAAAAAGAGAGAGAGAAAGAATGGGCAGAAGAAATAAATAAATATTTCTCCAAAGAAGACATTACAGATGGTCTACAGACTCATGAAAAGATGTTCATCATCACTACCATGAGAGAACTGCAAATGAAACCTACAATGAGATATCACCTCCCACCTGTCAGAATAGCTCAAATCAACACAAGAAACAATGTGTTGGCCAGGATGTGGAGAAAAAGGAAACCTCTGCCCTGTTGATGGGGATGCAAACTGATGCAGCCACTGTGGAAAACAGTATGAAGATTCCTCAAAAAGTTAAAAATAGGACTACCCTATAACCCAAGAATTGCACTACTGGGTATTTACTCAAAGAACACAAAAATACTAAATCAAAGGGATACGTGCACCTGTATTTTTACAGCAGCATTCTTAACAATAGTCAAATTATGGAAGCAGCCCAAGTATCCACTAACATATATGTATAATATAAAGAAGTGATATACATATATATAATGGTTCCATATATATAATGGAATATTATTCAGCCATAAAAAAGAATGAAATCTTGCCAATTGCAAAAAGATGAATGGGGCTAGAGAGTATAATGCCTAGTCAAACAAGTCAGCCAGATAAAGATATATTTCATTCACATGTGGAATTTAAGAAAGAAAACAAATCAGCAAAGCGAAAAAAAGAAAGACAAATCAAGAAACAGACTCAACTACAGAGAACAAACTGATGGTCACCAGAGGGGAAAGAGGTAGGGGGATGGGTTAAATAGATGAAGCAGAATAAGGAGTGCACTTGTGGTGATGAGCACTGGGAGGTATATTGTACACTTGAAATTAATATAACACTGTATGTTAACTACCTGGAATTTAAATAAAACCTTAAAACCCAAAAACATAAAAAATAAATTAATAAAACACACCTGGATTAAAACAGGAAAAAAAAAAAAGCTGCTGCTCTAAGGACATTTTCTACCAATCATCAAATCTTAAATCTGGTCTTCTAAACTGATTTACTCACTAGAATTAAGTGGGTTATATAAATGTAAAGTTTCTGGGTTTCACCATACTATAAACTCCTTAAAGACAGAAATATTTTTTTTAAATCTTTGTGTCCCCCCCACCCCCATCCTATCACTCCTTATCCCCCCAAAACTGGTTATATCAAGCAAGATTATTTCTCATTGCATTTTTCTAAATTAATGCTATACTTTACCCTTAAGCATATTAAGGATTTTACAGTCCCACGTCACCTCAAAATGAACTGTTCAGGAAAGTGAAAAGATCAGACTTTACCACATGGAGATACATGATGACCCCACTAATGTAAATATACCCTGTGAGGTTCAGCTAGTCATTCACTTTTTTAAACACCTCCTAACTCCAACAGTAAGAAATTTTTTTTTTAAAGATTTTATTTATTTATTTGACAGAGAGAAATCACAAGTAGACGGAGAGGCAGGCAGAGAGAGAGAGGGAAGCAGGCTCCCTGCTGAGCAGAGAGCCCGACGCGGGACTCAATCCCAGGACCCTGAGATCATGACCTGAGCCAAAGGCAGCAGCTTAACCCACTGAGCCACCCAGGCGCCCCTCCAACAGTAAGAAATTTAAAAAGCATTATGGGACCTTGTTTTAATAGAAAAAGATAAAAATATTTAGATATTTAAAAGGTCATATTCATATAGGTACAATAAGAATGAAACTTTAATTCCCTTCAAAAATAGCTAATTAATTCTATTCACGATACATTCTTCAATTACCACAAAATAATTATGTATTATCTTCTACAGATTTTCAAAGCTCAAATCTCACAAAATCTCCCACTTTGTAAATATTCATAGGTTCACTGAGAATGTTCTTAGCCATGCCCGGCACAAGGTAAATATGAATTTACTCTTAATGTTTTAAAAAAAAAAAAAAAAAAAGGCATGTAGGCAACTTCTAAGTTTTCTCACCAAAACATAACTGAACTGAATGTGCTACTCCATCACTGATGACACAATGACAGTTTATCACATTTTTTAAAAGCTAGCTCTTTATTAAAGCTTTTATAAGACAAATCCTACTGGACAGTGACCAAGTTTCCTTGCCAACAGCTGGCAAGATGTTAAAAATGCCAGCACTCCAACTTTTTGGTAATTTTTGTTTCTATGAAGTGCTAAATTAGACTAAGATGAAATGAAGAGAAAAGAGGACAAAATGTGCATACCCATTAAGAATAATGACTTTTTAAAAAAAGATTTCCTATGAGGATAGAGAAAAATACTTAAAAAAAAATACAGTAATGTCTGCATTAACCAGAATTCTGTTAAATAGGATACTGTTCAAAAAACAAGAACAAGGGGCGCCTGGGTGGCTCAGTGGGTTAAAGCCTCTGCCTTCGGCTCAGGTCATGATCCCAGGGTCCTGGGATAGAGCCCTGCATGGGCTCTCTGCTTGGTGGGGAGCCTGCTTCCTCCTCTCTCTGCCTGCCTCTCTGCCTACTCATTATCTCTGTCAAATAAATAAATAAAATCTTTAAAAAACAAAAACAACAACAACAAAAAACAGGATACTGTTCTTGAACCTGAACAGCTCCCTTAAAAGGAATTAAAGAGATTTATAGTTAATAAAAGATTCTAATTAATCAAAGATGAGTATATGGGCCTAGATTCTTTCTTCTTTGCTTCACTATTACTTAATACCCGTTCAATCTTGTTCCTCAAAAGCTGAAAGGTAACATATTCCTACATTTAATTAACATCTGGTGAAATGTGAATTACATACAACCACAGCACTGGTTGACCAAGGGTTTACAGCATACAGGAAGACCATTTGGTTCAGCAAAAATTGAGACTAAGCCTAACTCCATTCAAATCCTGACTCCTTCTTATAGACACTGGGGAAAGTTAGAATTATGACACTGAGAAATCCAACCTCAGTTATTCCCTCTGTGGAGAAGAAAATAAACTACCTCAAAAAGGTGAGAGATATAAATCAGAATGTATGGACTATGCCTGGCATAATGTAGGCATTCAACAAATGTTACTTCTTCCACTATTCACTCCCAAAGTATTAACACCAAATATATGTACTGTCAATAAAAATTGCAGGCTGACCTTTCCTCACAGTCAAAATGAGAGATTAACTTTTACCGGGTAATGTGGGAGCAAGTTAGTAAAATTATTTCTAAGGAAATATTCTCAATTTCAAAAAACTACCCTGCAAACAGAATTTCCCATTAGGCAATTCTTATGTAAAGAATGTCATGATAAACTGACTAGTTCTGTGAATAGTCTGTATTTTGTACAAGCACAGAACTACCAAGTGAAAATTCATCGCTAGGTCAATACATCTTTCTCCACCTAGACATGTAAGGCCTTTGTGTTCTGACCCTGCTAGTTTTCAGCCACATCTCCAGAAATCACATTACTATATCCTGGTTTTCTTCCAACCTCTCCAGCCACTCCGTTACAGGTTTGCACACACATGTGCGTGCATACACACACACAACCACATAGAATTATTAGGCAATAGAACTTTTAAAGCCAAAGTCTTTTTCTTCTCACTCTATACTTCCTCATCAGGCAAACTTATCTTGGTACATGGATTCAATATAAACAGTAACTTCCAAATTTCTATCTTTGATCCTTTCATAGCTCTTTTCTTAGCTGCAGAATCCTGTATCCTACTGCCATTTAGGTATCTCAGACACCTTAATTATCAAAGTTAAGCCTCATTCTTTAAGGGAAATCATACAATGTCAAACCTCTCACCACGAAAATACAGTGAGTAGCTGTTCCTAAGAATCATCCTTTTTATAATTACATTTTCAAGTTTATTGTAGTTCTGAATGGGCAGTGCGAACTGAAACCACCTAAACCCAGACTTTACAGTCTACATTAACATCACTATTCAGTTGTCCTGGACAACGTGACTTTACTATTCCAGGAAACTCTTGTCCAGGCAGATAAGAGTTGCAAATAACTTCATTGTTCATTTCAGGAACTTCCCCAAAATCCCATATAAACCAACAGCAGACTATTCAACTTTTTAATAAATAGCAGCAAATGACTGTTCACTTTCCAAGATACTTCGAAAATCTCACCTCAAAACCCTTGTTTTGCTGTATCAATCCTAAATTATTACATTGTGATCCCAATTCTAATCAATCAGCTCCTGCACTGAGATAGCTGTCTTAAAGACTCCAAATCCTCAATAAATACCCCAACTTTGCTCTCCCTTCATACTTTGCTATTCTTTTTATTCACATACCCTTCCCTTGCCCTAGCAGATCCTACCAACTCTGTTGGTAGTTCTCCCCTTTATGCAATAAACTCACCAGGTAGTTTCTGGTGCTATTTTCTAAGTCAACATTCCACAGTACTACCAGAGTTTCCCAAATATCTGAAAATTCAGTTCAGCAATACTAGTGTCATCACAACTAATGTGAGGAAAATATGAATACCTTTATAAAAGGGCATAAGAAATTATCATCCTACATTAGGCAGCATCTGCTGACACTACTGGTTCCATTTTCTTAATGAGTTAAAAGAAGTATTTGGCCCACAAATAAAATTTCTAAATAATACCAAATAAAGAGATTACTATCAGAGCAGCCACAAAACAGTAAGAAGTTCTGAGGACAATAGAAGGTAAATCACAGACAGGTTTAATAACTGAAGCAGAAATCTTAGGAGAAACAGGATGGGGAATAAACTGAACATGAATAATTCACAACACTAATAATCAGCAGAAGAAAAAAACCTGCTAAATTTACTACAATTTAACAGTAAAAAGAAACTTAAAGGAATTTTCATTACTGTAAAATTATTTTTAAACCATGATATGGAATTAAGACACAATGAAATGCTTAATACATTTTCCACAGAGTTGAGACTTTTTAATCCACCAAGAGTAAAATGTATAAACATTTCCTTTACTATAAATCATTTAAAGCACCTATAAGCCCACAAGGATGCTTACACGAGAGTAATTTGAAAGAAAGTTAAGCATTCAGAATGCCTCAATGCTTGGGAGGAACTGAAGGATTCGAGTATTAAGATCTAAATGTAAGAACGGAATCCACAAGTACTGGAAGAGAACATAACACTTTTATAATCTTGGAGTGGTCAAGACTTTTCTAACTATGTCTCAAAGTCCAGAAACATTAAAGAAAACATAGTATCTCCATATAAAAAAGGAAAACTTTTGCATAAGAAACACTGTAAAAAATTTAAAAGTGTTTTTTGCAACCCATTATTACAAAAAGGGCTCTCTATAATGTCTCTATAAAGAACTCCTGAAACCAAGAAGAAAAGGGCCCAAACCTAATAGAGAAATAAAGAACGTGAGAGTTCACAGAAGGGAGAATAAAGTAAAAATGTCCATTAAACATACAAGATAAGACTCACCATAATTCATAATGAGAGAAATACAGAAGTCTCAGTTACACCAGGTCTAATCTATCAAATGGGCTAAATTCCAAAAGTCCGACAACACATTCAGCTGGTGAGGGCGGGAAAACAAGCCTCTCAAACATTTAGGTACATAATGGCAATATGGCTATACCTAAGAGAATTGCAGAAGCATCCATCTTTTTTAGAAAAATAGTTTTAGATTTACAGGAAAATTGCAAAGACAGTACACACAGTTCCTCTACACCAAACACCTAGATTGTGCGATTAAGATCTTATATTACTATGTAATAACTGTCACAATTAATGAACCAAAACTGATGCATTATGATCCATTCTATTTAGATTTTACTTTATTGTACTCTCATGTCTTAAGCTCCTCTTGGCTGTGACAGTTTCTCAGACTTCCCCTGTTTCAGATGACCTTGATAGTTCTAAGAAGTACTGTTCAGGTATTTTGTAGAATATCCCTTGATTAGAACTTACCTCATGTTTTTCTAATGATTAGATGGGGATTATGTTTTTTGGGGGAAGACCACATTAGAAGTCAAATGCATTTGCCACCACATCATATTATCAACATGATTTATGATTGTTGATGTTAAACGTTAGTCTGTTCAGGCTGCTATAACAAAATACCTTAGACAGGGTGGCTCACAAGCAACAGAAATTTATTTCTCACAGTTCTGGGAGGCGGGGAAGTGCAAGATCAAGGCCCCTGCAGAGTCAGTGTCTTCTAAAAGCCCACTTCCTCGTTCACAGATTGTCATCTCCTCATTGAGTCCTCACATGGCAGAAAAAGTGAGGTGTGAAGTACCTCTCTGGGGTCTCTTATAACGGCATTAAATCCATGACATCCTGATGTAACCCCCTCCCAAAGGGCCCACCTCCAAATACCATCCCATTAGGGACCAGGTTTCAACATATGAATTTTGATGGGATACATTTGGTTTATAGTATTAATACTGTATGTTTAAGTATTTAACCTTGGTGACATAGCCAAGGTCATGTTTGTCAGGTTTTTCCCCATGTCAAGTTACTCTTTTCCATAGTTTTCCACTCTTAAGGAGTGTTGTTTCCACTCTTAAAAAGTTGTTGTGCCTCTTTGAAGGCTGAGTAGCTACATAAATTATGTAGAATTCCTCTGCACAGGAGATCTGTCTATTCTTTCCCAGTTATTTATTTATATCAGTATTGGGGACTTATGGATATTATTTTACAATTGAATTATAATCCAATTTTAAAATTCTATTTTATTTTGTTCCTCAAATTATTCTATTATTAGCCCTTGGGAGTTCTTTGAGTTTGCTCCTGTGTGCCCTTCACATACCTATTTATTCTATGCATTGTTTTTGTTAGAATACTTCCTAATTTTTCAGCATTATTAAACATTTATTTCCTGTCCCAGTCCTAGAATCAGCCATTTTTCCAGAGTTCTGGTTCCTTTATGGGAGTTACTAATACTGTTAATATCAGAAACCAAGATCTGGGTACTAGCTGTGCTCACTGCTACCGGAGTGTCATTTTCTTCTAGGCCTCCCAGCCGGCAGAGCAAGGAAATGTGTACAGATGTATTTATCACTTGATTGATCCTTGTTCTTAGAATCTAAATCATTTATTTGCTTATGTAAGTACAAAATGTGTATGTATATTATTCATTTGCTATTGTAATAGCAAAAGATAAGAAAGAACCCAAGTGTCCATAAAGGACTGTGACTTAACTACCATATATCCACAGAAGTAAAATTCAGCTATTAAAAATAAAAGAAGATAGGGATGCTTGGGTAGCTCAGTGGGTTAAGCCTCTGCCTTCGGCTCAGGTCATGATCCCAGCATCCTGGGATCGAGACCCATGTTGTGCTCCCTGCTCAGCAGGAAGCCTGCTTCTCCCTCTCCCACTCCCCTTGCTTGTACTCCCTCTCTCGCTGTGTCTCTCTGTCAAATAAATAAATAAAATCTTTTAAAAAAACAAATAAAGGAAGGAAGATCTTTAAGTAGACACTGAAAAAAAAATCTCCAAAATAAAATATACATGTATCTGTTTATATTTGCAAAAAACACACTGGAAGTCAAAACAGGATACAAAAGGAAATGTCTACCTATAAAAAGTATGGGAGGAAAGAGAGTCTGGAGAAAGCAAAAGGGAAAAAAGACTTCTCTGTCTCTCTCTACATGGTTTTAAGTTCATCATATCACCTATTCAGAAAAATCAAGTTTAATTTTTTAAAAAATATTCAATGCCTACAGAAATGGAAGGATTTGAAGAGTTCAAATTAAGAAAGGAATGGGGCAGAGAGATAATCATTTGTGAAGAGTAAATACAATGAGAAAAGGTACCTCCAACTTGGGAACAATTATGTATCAAAAATTCTTTGTATGCATTAGTAAAATGGAAGTACAGCTGACCCATGAACAATGCAGGGGTTGGGGCACTGACTCCTGTGTGGTCCAACACCTGTATTTAATTTTTGATCCCCCCAAAACTTAATTACTAATAGCCTGCATTTACTGGAAGCCTTACCAATAACAAAAAGACTCAACACACATATTATATACTCTCTCTCTATATATATACACATATATAGAATACGCTGTATTCTTACAATAAAGGAAGCTAGAAAAAAGAAAGTGTTACTGAAAAAATCTTGAGAATCAAATCAGTACTGTACCTTCCGCCCACCAAAAACAAGGTGTATAAGTGGACCAGTGCAGTCAGGTATGTGAGGTTCAAGATCAGCTGTAAAGTCAAATTTAGTTGACTTTAAAGTACTGAAACACTGCAGCTGCTAAAATTAGCCTATTCTCTGTACCTGTATATAAACTTAACTGAATTAACTGAATGGATAGTGTTACATGGTTACCTATAGTAGCACAGAGGTAAGGTCTAAAGAACTAAATAAATAATCATTTGTGGAGGCACAATTAATATTTGTATCCTTCATTAGAATGTTAACATTTATAGTTAAATAAAAGGATTATTTCAAGTTCATTGTCATAAACTTACTATTTTTATCTATTTCTCTGACAAAATGGTGAAACCAATTTCTAACACTGGAAGATAAAAATGGCTGGCTTGCAAATACACATTTCTAAATGCTCCTAAGAGACAGTAATTGTCTCTGAAATGAACCAGACCAGGAAAAAAAAAAAAAAAAGTTCAAATAGCTCCTTTTAGCATTCCCAAAGTAGGAAAGCAATCCCTTGAAGCTGCCTCTGAAAGATCAACACATCACAAAAGGTTGTCCGTTCAACACCCAGAAGTAGCTCATTTGTAGCTGTTCAGGAACTTTCCCGGTGACTTCAATGTAGAAAAGAGTACATTCTGCCTAAAAACTGCTCAACAGCTCAATTCTATAGACGAGTAAAATCCAAGCTTCTTACTGGTATAGCTGCATTTTTTATCTCATCTACCACAGCCTCCACATGCAACCTTTATTTCTCTATTTCTACTACATGCAAATATTTAATAGGCTGGAGGAGAATAATAATTATTTTAAAAGATTGTAAAATCTTGGGCACCTGGGTGGCTCAGTGGGTTAAGCCGCTGCCTTCGGCCTCAGGTCATGATCTCAGGGTCCTGGGATAGAGTCCCGCATTGGGCTCTCTGCTCAGCGGGGAGCCTGCTTTCTCCTCTCTCTCTCTGCCTGCCTCTCTGCCTACTTGTAATCTCTCTCTGTCAAATAAATAAATAAAATCTTAAAAAAAAATGTAAAATCTTTTTTCCTACCTCCTTTTTATATACTGCTTTTATCCTAGGAAGGGCTAAAGCTAATTAAATTTAGCATCATCTCCTCCAAGAAATCTACCTAACACCATTGGCTGAATCTCATTCCTCCCTTCTCTTCAGGACAACTGTTGGGATGCCTGGGTGGCAGAGTCAATTAAGTGTCCAACTCCTGATTTCAGCTCAGGTCATAGTCTAAGGGTTGTGAGACTGAGCCTCGAATTGGGTTCTGTGCTCAGCAGGGAGTCTGAGATTCTCCCTCCTTCTCCCTTGTGCACACTCTCAAATAAATAAATCATAAATCTTTAAAAGAAAAAAAAAAGGACAACTGTTAAGTCCATCTTTGGTGACAGCATGAATAAATGGATAAAATCATAGGTTACCTAATTTTTACTGAGATGCTCTTTACATGGTAGAACCTGGACAATGAGGATATGGAAGTCTACCCTGATTCCTGATGCAACTCTTACAGATGTACTGACATATCTAGGATTAAGTTTTATAGTTGGAGACCAGCTTGAAAGAAAAAAATGGAGACACCTATTCTACATCTTTTTTGCCTGCTGTTTAAAAATAAGTAAAAGTAGAATAAAAATAGATATAGAATATCAAAATTATTTAGAGGAAAAACTGTTTTGCCATACCAGATATTAAGACATATTACATAGCAGTGATAAATAAGCTGAAGCTAGAATAAGAACAGATGGACAACCAAAACAAATTATTTCAAATTAAGGGGGAAAAAAGTATACATAGCAATACGATATTTTAAAAAATGGTATCACAAAATAATGAAAATTGGAGCTGTCAATGTTCAGGGAATGGCAATCATTACCTCCTAAATAGATGTGGCACATTACTTACTAGTGGCACTGCCACAACAAGCATTACCTGAAAAGGTTCACAGGTTTGATGTGAGAATTTCACTTCTGAGTATCTAGCTACCCTAAGGAAATGTAAAATGAGGGTGAAAGGATGATGTGGTCACATGCTATAGCCTGTCCCAGCACAATTTAAAATAATGAAAAATGAAAAGTAGTATGTTAATTACCAACCACTATGAAACAGTGAAACTTCTTTTAATAGATTGCTATAACCACCGAAAATGACAGCCATAAGAATTATTTGGGAACTTAAAAAAACTTTTAAAAAGGATCTTAAACAAAAATATTAAACTCTATAATAAAATTTAAAACTGAGCTGTTTAAATGTTGTTATTTTTACCTGTCTGTTCTTGTTCAAAAGTGGGACATTCCCAGGAAGAAGAGGAAGGTTCCACTTGGTTCCTTAAATCGCCAAATGCCCTGGCCCAGAATTCACCCCCCATCCCCCGAATTCTTGCAACATTATTTCCCAGTTGGTTGATGCCAAGGCAAAAAGACATCCTTTTAATGGTTAGAGAGGATCAGTTACTTAAATGATTTCATGTCAGTGTTGTATTTATGGTTTTACAATAAAACGACCTTTAGGAAGAAAAAAAATATATTAAACTCTACATATGAAAAAAGACAAAGGGAATATTTGAAGATGATTAACCACTGCTAGAAATTAAGATTATGCCCTACTTTCTACATTATTATGTTCTTGAATTTAACAAATAATTTTTAAAAACATAGTAATTGAGGGGCACCTGAGTGGCTCAGTCAGTTAAGCATCTGCCTTCAGCTCAGATCACGAACCCAGGGTCCTGGGATGGAGCCCCATGTTGGGCTCCCTGCTCAGTGGGGATCTGATTTTCCCTCTCCCTCTGCCCTGTCCCTGCTTGTGCTCTCTCTTGTCTCTCCCTCTCTCACAAATAAAATCCAGATAGAAAGCAGTAAAGACACTCAAGCTGTTAAAGTAATTAAATAAGGCCATTAGACTAAAGTGAGTCCAATGCCTTGGTACCCTAGGTAAGCAAACCAAAACCTAAGCCAGAGTCACTGCACAAGAATCTGAGAAAATGAAACTTAAGAACAACCAATCACAAACAGCCCTCTAGGCTTTCCAAATAAGGCAACTGCTTAAACTATCACCAATCAAATAATTCCCTTTGTTTTTCTGTCTTCTCTAAAAAAACCTCCTCCCTTTCCCACCCACCCTAGGTGGACAGGTTAAAAACCTTTGGCTTGATGCTCCACAATTTAGTCAACGTATATGCTCATTAAACTCTGAAAAATTTTAACATGCCTCAGTTTACCTTTTAACAAAACTAAAACAAAAAGATACTCACCAAAAAGATAAAATATAAATAAAATAACTGGAAGATAAGACTTTTATACATAAGGAAATCCTCCAAAACATGATAAAACTACAAAATTCAAAAAAGAATAAAAAGAGAAAAAAATAAGATGCAATGATATAAAGTTTTAATCACTTTGCCCACTTTAATTTATATATGAGTGGTTGCTCCCTTTAACACTGTGCCAAATCTTGAAACAGTGTTTCTAAACACTGCCTTTAACATTTTAAAAACCAAGCTCAGAGATTCCACTTCAGTTGTTCTGGAACAGAGCTTCAGATATTACAACACACACACACACACACACACAGAGGCATCTAGTCTTTTTTGTTTATTTTTTTAAATCACAAGAGTGCTTCTGAAGTTCAAGTTAAGGCCATTGACCTAGAAGAACATAAGATAATAAAAACCTAAAACAATAAATACTATACATCTGGGGCGCCTGGGTGGCTCAGTGGGTTAAAGCCTCTGCCTTCGTCTCAGGTCATGCTCCCTGGGATCGAGCCCCGCATCGGGCTCTCTGCTCAGCAGGGAGCCTGCTTCCTCCTCTCTCTCTCTGCCTGCCTCTATGCCTACTTGTAATCTTTGTCTGTCAAATAAAATAAATAAAATCTTAAAAAAAAAAAAAAGTATACACCCAAGCAAACATCATCACACACACACAAAAAAAGCAAAACCATTTTCTTTGTTTGATGGATAAGCTATATGACCAGTTATTCTGACTTCAGAATACCTGAGTCACACATAAAAGTCATCAACAAGAAAAACAAATACTGTCTAGACTGTTAAGATGTCAAACAAGCAGAATAGCATAGGTTTGAAGAAGGGACACAGGGCAAACAGTTACAAGAAAAATTTGGTTGGTCCTAAGAAAAAGCTTATTAATATGCTTATCAGGAAGACTGTAATAGCCATTATTCCTAATGGGCATTAGATAAAAAACAACAATGAATATCCTACATTATTTGGTCCAGTAGTCTACAGTATCCTCCCCACAACGTACCTAAAGCATGCAACACACTCTGATTAGTAACACTGATTCTCAAATTAGGTGGGAGAAGGCAGGTGTATGAGAAAATCCAATAGGTACATATAGTTTTAAAAGTCAAAGAGATGATTTTGATTCAACTGTCCTTGTGAATCACTTATTTAACCTGAAGAAATCAACTTGAAGGGATAATCAGCAAAACACGTCTAGTGCCATTACCAATAATTCTTCCTATTATATCAAAGAGTAATATTTAAAAAAATTGCTACTTGGGAGTGCTAACTGCAAGGTTCTTTGCAAAGTGCTTTTTACATATCATTTAATTCCCACAACCCCCTGAAGAAGGTTCTGCCACTTCCCAATTTTATAGAAGAAACTGACCCTTAAGAGTTTAAGTAACTAGCTCAAGATCACATGGTTATTAGTTACAATGGAAGTAGTTTCTTTATGAAAAAATAAAAACAACAACACATATAACCAATTCTAACTTTATACAATAAAAATAAGAATTCAGATTTTTTTTCCAAAAAATTCTACATAAAATAAAAAATGTGTCAACCATTTTATAGTTTCTTGGGAAGAAAAGGGATTATAGGAGAACAGAAATGAAATAAGAATATCTGCAGAAAGAAGGGGAAAACCTATGCTCAAGAATTTATGGACAGGGGCTCCTGGTCAGGAGAGTATGCAACTCTTGACCTCAGCCCTACTGTGGGCATTAGAGCTTACTTTAAAAAAATTGTTTTAATTAAAAAAAGATTTATGAGCAAAAAAATCTACTGCAAAAGAGGTATGACTCCACTGTTACTAAAATGATAAAACGTCAGTATTTAAATCATGATCATGAAAATGTAGTGGATATGGAATGTTTTAATGTTTTAAGACCACATAAGTTGAGAAATATGAAAAGCACAGTCTTACAAATTATTAAAAATTCATTTTTAAATGTCACATCGCAGGATGTCATCAAGCCTTAATCTCTGATTTCTAAAATAAATCTAATTCTTACAATAAAACAACTGTAACAGAGGTAAAATTTTAAAGAATCAGTAAAATGTTTTTAAATCATAAGTAGACCATAAAACAGTTTTTTAAATTACAATAATCCGAATGAAAACAAAATTCCTGGCCAACTGTATACATAAACTATCAGGGTAAAAGAGATGACAGTAAATGCACTGTTCTATCCTTCTGAGTGCAATTTTGTACTTTGCTTCAGTAAATGCATTTAACTCTAGTACTATACATAGCTAAAGAGCTCAATTTCATTTTTATCAGCTAAACCAAATTTTATTTGATATTGACCAGTTTTCAGATCTTTTGAAATAGGCATTTTATTTACATATAAATACTGTAATTTTATATTTCCAATTTGTCTAAGATAACAAGTTAGCACAATTTACATGAAATTAAAAAGGCCCACTAATGAGAAGTTACTACCCTCTAAGTCTGCTTCCAGATTGCTCACACACAAATACCACCTACATGTAACAATACCCAAACTTTTGATGACTTTTTATTTTCTTGTATCAGAACTGATTCTCGATTCTTGATTCTAGATTCTTTCAACATGAGGACTAATCTGACCCTAATTTGCCAGTTCCTAATCCCATCACTTCCTCATCCAATTATGCAATACCTAATTTGGAGGGAATCCCAACAAAGCATGGTCCCTTTGGAGCACAAAGCCAACCAGAAAGATGAGAAATTTCTAAATAATTACTTACAAACAATGTGTTAAGTACTATGATAAACATAAATGCTACAGCAGAATCATAACTCCACCAGAGTAGATCAAAGATGACTTCAAAAAAAAAAAAAATGACTTCAAAGGAAGTGACATTTGTCCTCAAAAATGAGAATTTCTCTCAAGTGTCCCAGCACTGTAACACCGATACACCAGTTCCCCCATCTTTATCTCCTAGCACAGACCATATGGTGGCTCAGTGGTTAAATCCTCTGCCTTCGGCTCGGGTCATGATCCCAGGGTCCTGGGATCGAGCCCCACGTCGGGCTCTCTGCTTGGCGGGGAGCCTGCTTCCTCCTCTCTCTCTGCCTGCTTGTGATCTCTGCCTGTCAAATAAATAAATAAAATCTTAACAAAAAAAAAAAAATGCTAGTAAAACATAGGCAAGTGCACTTCAGACATGGATACACGGATGGACAGACAGACAGAAGGAAGGAAAGGAAGGATAAAAAGACATACATATAAATGGAAAAAAAAATGAGTAACTGCTAGATTAAAACGGGCAAAATTAGACATCATAATTCAGATAAAGCATTCCAAAACCCAACATATGAAAGTAACAACAGGAAAAGATAAATCTAAAAGATATTTAGGAAATAAAATTTAAAAAATTTGGTGTGACTGGACTAAGGGGAGGAGAGAATAGAAAAAATAATCTGCCAAAGGTTTTGGCTTTAATAACTAGGCTCATGTGGAGCATTAGTGTTGGCTGAGAATAGAGGCATGGGTTAAAAAAAAAAGTTCAGTTCTGGTAAAGGAGCACTAAGAGGCAGTATCTGGGAAGTAGCTAGGAAGGAAAAGGTCTGGATTAGAAGAAAAGATGTGGAAATCCTCAACATATAGGTAGTAAGAAAAAAAGCACTAAATATAGATAAGATCGCCCAGGAAACATGTAAAACCTGAGAACAGGGCCAAGAACAGAACATTCAATTAGTTGCTGGTATTTCCCATGTTACAATACTACCTCACAATACCACCTCATTGTATACCATATACAACTGACTAGCACAATGCCTAGGTCACAACAAATGCTTTAAAATACTGATTATACATACCGCTGAATTGAAAAAACAAAATGTATTACATATAATGAAATCATAAAGGATAATTTCTTAAAAATGTTTCAATAAAGGGTGCCTGATCAGGAAAATTACCACAAAGAGATACCACCTCACACCAGTCAGAATGGCTAAAATTAACAAGTCAGGAAATGACAGATGCTGGCAAGGATGCAGAGAAAGGGGAACCCTCCTACACTGTTGGTGGAAATGCAAGCTGGTGCACCCACTCTGGAAAACAGCATGGAGGTTCCTCAAAAAGTTGAAAATAGAGCTACCCTATGACCCAGTAATCACACTACTGGGTATTTACCCTAAAGATACAAATGTAGTGATCCAAAGGGGCACATGCACCCAAATGTCCACAATAGCCAAACTACGGAAAGAACCTAGATGTCCATCAATAGATGAATGGATAAAGATGTGGCATATATATATATATATATATATATATATACACACACAATGGAAAACTATGCAGTCATCAAAAGAAATGAAATCTTGCCATTTGCGATGACATGGATGGAACTAGAGGGTATGATGCTTAGCGAAGTAAGTCAATCAGAGAAAGACAATTATCATATGATCTCCCTGTTACGAGGAAGCTGAGAGGCAATGTGGAAGCCCGGGGAGGGTAGGAAGGGAGTGGAACAAGATGGGACCGGGAGGGAGACAAACCACAAGAGACCCTTAATCTCACAAAACAAACTGAGGGTTGCCAGGGGGAGGGGGCCAGGGAGAGGGTGGCTGGGTTATAACACTGGGGAAGGTGAGTGCTGTAAAGTGTGTAAACCTGGGTTATAGACACTGGGGAAGGTGAGTGCTGTAAAGTGTGTAAACCTGGGACTATTATTAGTCCCAGACCTGTACCCCTGGGACTAATAATACATTATATGTTAATAAAAATATTAAAAAATTAAAAATAAATAAATAAATAAAGGGTGCCTGGGTGGCTCAGTCTGTTAAGCAATGGACTTTTGATTTCGACTCAGGTTGTGATCTCAGGGTGGTGGGATGGAGCCCCACGTGGGACTCCTAGGGCTCTGTGATGAGCATGGACCCTGCTTGGGATTTGCTCTCTCCCTCTCCCTCAGCACCACCCCCCTCAACCTCTCTCCCTCCTCACTCTTTCAAAAAAAAAATTTTTTTTTTCATTAAGACTGGTTCAAGGGGCTAAAGTCTACTCAAGGAATCCAAAATTTTTCAAAAATTGACAAAAGGCTTCCTTCCCACCAGAAATAGCAATACAATAAAACATCAAAATCTGGAATTATGGTGGCACCTGGGTCACTCTGTCGTTAAGCATATGCCTTCAGCTCAGGTCATGATCCCAGGGTCCTGGGATCAAGCCCCATGTTGAGATCCCTGCTCAGCAAGAACCCTGCTTCTCTCTCTCTCACTCCCCCTGCTTGTATGCCCTCTCTTGCTGTATTTCTCTCTACCAGATAAATAAATAAAACCTTTAAAAAATTAATTAATTAAAATCTGGAATTACGAAAAAGATTTATTTTAACATAATACTTAAAAGTATATATTAGCTTATTTTTTTTAAATATTAGATAACTTAAAGGATAATGCCTCTAAATTTGGAGTAATAAGAGCTTCAACGTTGTTACCTGATTTTTCATAAATATTAATTTTTACCAACCTTTAACATTAACTCACACTATTAACAAATATTAACCATCAATTATAAGAACAGAAGGACTAAATATATGTTTGAAAAGACCAAAATGAGTTAATAACTAACCCAGAATATAGTGAAATTATTCTTGGGTCCTTTCCCTACTGTTTACAAATATGCATATAAAATTTAGAGTATTCTTGAAGTATTTACACTAACAAGTGCATAAAAAGAAACAAGGATATGTTATTTTAAGGCTGACAAGGGACACAAGGATGGATCAGTTGGTACAGAATATGTGACTCGAGCTCATGGTTGTTGAGTTCCAGACCCATGTTGGGTATACAGCTTATGCTAAATAAGCTAAAGAAACAGAGCGCCTGGGTGGCTCAGTGGGGTAAGCCTCTGCCTTCGGCTCAGGTCATGATCTCAGGGTCCTGGGACTGAGCCCCACAACGGGCTCTCTGATAGGCAGGGAGCCTGCTTCCTTCCCCTTCTCTCCCTGCCTGCCTCTCTGCCTACTTGTGATCTCTGTCAAATAAATAAATAAAATCTTAGAAAAAAAAAATACTGACAATTAACTTTTATGACAACAGACCAAAGCAAATCTTTTTTTTTCCACTTTAACAGACTACTTTTAGGTCAAGTCAATAACATTTTCTATTCTTCAAATGGAGTAAGAAATAGGATATATATCGGGCGCCTGGGTGGCTCAGTGGGTTAAGCCACTGCCTTCGGCTCAGGTCATGATCTCGGGGTCCTGGGATCGAGTCCCGCATCGGGCTCTCTGCTCAGCGGGGAGCCTGCTTCCTCCTCTCTCTCTGCCTGCCTCTCTGCCTACTTGTGATCTCTCTCTGTCAAATAAATAAATAAAATCTTTAAAAAAAAAAAAAAAAGAAAGAAATAGGATATATATCAACAATACTAACTTGCAATATTTTCATTATAAGGGTTGGCTTTCAGTGTAAAAACTTATTGCCAAAAATGTGTAATATAATCTAATATTTCCATTTTTGGTGATATACAGCTACCTATCAATAAAAAATTAAGAGGCAATATCTGGGAGGTAGCTAGGAAAGAAATGGTCTGGATTAGAAAATGTAGAAAGAAAATACACAAGATATGGAAATTAAAAACACAAGATCAAAATTTATGCTCTCCTTAAACAATACCCAAGCCAAAAACCAATAGGTAATTATATGTGTACACAAACAGACAGAAATTTTATCTACCTTAAGACAAAATTCTTACCTAATACTGAAGCAACCTACGCAGCATGCATCTGGACTGTCTTTTTTGTGGCATATGCGTAATGCAAACTAATTTTAAAATTATAATTAAAATTTATTTATAATTAATTTTAAAATTATAATTAAAATTAAAATATATAAAATCAAAATCAGTAAGTAAACATAAAAGTAAAAATGAGAGTAAATATGCAATATAATTATTTTTGTTTTTCAGTACCTATATTCATTTTACTTTGTGCTCAACAACTAACTGATAAATCCGTGATTAAAAATAAATCTACAAACATTTTCAGTATCATTTTAGTACCTTTAATTCATTTTGAGCTATAAATATGTCCTCTTATACATTTTGTTTAGATCAATTTTTTTCTGTGTAGTGAAATTAATTCAATGGAATTTAAATCAAATTTTGATGAGCTTTTTAATTTACCACTTTAGTTCTTGCTACAGTAGACACTTAAAAAGAACTTTTTAACATCACATCCCCATGGAAACATTGTAATAAAGTGGTTTGAACACTGGAACTGAAACCTCAGCTTCACCACAGAGGTAGAACCGAAGAGACAATTAATCTAATGCATCTGTGTCTTTATTTGAAAAACAGGCACAGTACTCATATAGGATGGGTTTACTATGGGGATTTAACAAATTAACACCTGGCATGGTACCTAGCAAAAGAAGTTAAGTTTAATTTCTTTCACATGTTTATATCAAAAAATAATTTCAAAAGGAGACTTTGGGAAGCAAGATAATTTTCATTCATCCCAATATGCCATGGATTTGTAAATCTACCTCCTCACAAACAGTATTATGTTACTGCAGAATTATTATTTATAGGTGGCAACCCCCATTAGAGTTATTGGTAGGTATTTATTGGTTTTCCGAGTTGGCTATCAGAGAGGAAACAGGCCATGAAAGGTAAGCCACACTCAGATATATTCAATACGATTTCCTGGCCCCTGGCAATTACTCTTCCCAGGTCAAATTTTGCAGATATTAAAGACTGTCAACTAAAAAGGTTGGGAACAAAATAATGACAAAGAATCCACTAATGACAGTAAGAATTCTTGGCTTAATATTGTAAATATCTCACAAAAATTTTTTAAAAAGGTCCTCTCCCCCTACCCCCACCCCGCCACCGCCGCCACCAGTTCCAAGAAATTGCCAAGACTGTAGGTTGAATGCCAGTCAACTATATCAAGTTTCCTATTTGGGCAATTTTTTAATCTCATAAATACTACATAAAGTTTAATTTTAAAGGCCATAAACCTATTATTTTATCTGTCATTTAAAACACACAATGCCATAATCGATTTATAAAGTATATTTTAAGTAAGTTTCCCATTTAAAAATTTAAGCAAAAATTACACATTCAAAATTCAAAGAACCCAAAACTAATCTTTCTTCACATTATATAAAGGAGACAATTTTTAAAATAGATAAAATACTCCAATGAATATTTTTATAAACTGAATTTAACATATAATTTCCTTTTTCTACAACACAGCAACACATTCGCTAAGTAATTATCCTCCATGGAAGTATAAAAGCTATTAAAAAAAAAAAAGGCGCCATGACATCATACTGCAATTTTTATAAAGATAAGAGAACAGTAATAAAGACCAAAATGTAATGTCTTATAAAGATTCAGCACTATTAGACAATAACCAAGAAAACACCAGGGAAAAATTTTGTGTTCACAGATAATTTTTCCTAATATTAAAGGAAATCATCTTCACTTATGAACATCTTTCTCAGTTGCCATTATAATTTCTACTATTCACAAGAGTTGTAGTTGTTTAGTACTATTTCACAAATAAAGAGAAAGGAGAAAAATATTGCTGAAAATAATGGGAAAAACAAAAGCCTCAATAGAGTAAATTATTTTATATGCCATCTCTTTCCTCCATAATCACAAGACTGGAGCAGTATCTGAAAACTATATACATTAATATCTGTTTAGTCAACAACTATTCTGCACTACAGAAAATAAAATTTATTTTTTCTATTTTTTGTAAAACCAATGACTTATTAGAACAAGATTACCAGTGTACAAAGCTACCACCATATATTGGATCACTACCATACACTGAATCAATTATTCCAATTTCATCTTTCCTGACTATCTTTCTCCCTTCAGGTAACCAGAGCACATCTAACAACCTGCACATTTCAAATAACTAACACCTGCAAGTGACTTTATTAGTTTCAAGGATGAAAATAAATTATTTTATAGAAGCTTCTTCTAGTAATAGGAAAATTAGGTTATTAACAAGTATTCATATTTCATACTTTTTTTTCTGATTGCAAAATGAAAGTAAAAATTTAGAAAATACAGAACCGTATTTTTATTCATCCACAGATCTCACCACCCAGAAATCTTCGGTAACTTTCTGGACTTCCTTCCAAGAATTAAACTTCAATAATCTAATTAAATACTAATAAATATGTAGGAAAAAAAAAACAATGTACCTTCTTCATTCTGGCCATTTGATAACTTATATAAAACACTGATTACTAATGATATGACGTGTTAATTTCACAAAGATACCTGAGAAGTGGTGTGGGTGGGGGGAGGGAGTTCCACAATTCGGAGGCTTGTCCCTAGACTAAAATCCCTTTCACAATCTTTACAGCATCAACATTTTTAATGGCAGCAAGATATGACGGTTCTTAGAATGGAATCAATAGTAACTTCGCTATATCAGACAGGCTGCACTTTTAATTTCTTTCCATTCATAATTCAATGTCTATTTTCGGGGTAAGAAATATATTTTAAAATAGCTTAAATTCAAAGACTTAACTATTTTCCTTGAAGTCCAGCATTCAAAGTCCACCCAGTATTTCTGGGTGGTGAGACAGTTCACCAGATAAAAGAATAACGTTTTTATACTCCAAAATTCTCTGTCATAAAAAGCCTATTCCTCAATTATAGCCATTTTTCTTTTGTTACAGCCATTGTTTATGGAAGTATGCAGATGTTAGAATTACAAAGACTGATATGACTTCATTAACAACAACAAAAAACCAATGATACTACTGCTAGCCAATTTTTTTCTTAAAATTTTAGTCTGAACCTTATTTCTAGCTTCAACGGAGGCTTTTGTTGACTCAAGGCATCAAAGATCTTAAAATCCCATTCATTTTCTGCTGCTCAGTGGTTAACAAGTCTAAAATACAGTAACTCGTATTTGTTACTCTGACCTTACACAAGCGCCTTTTAAAAGAAATCCCGCAACAAAGACTCAAGAAAGAATCCGCAAAGTTTGAGGAAAGAACTGTCTGTAAGTCGAGCATTTCCTGATAAGTGACAGAAGGTCTGGCTGCCAGGAACACACTGCTGACCCTAGGAAGAGCCAAAACTCGAAACAAAATTTGCCACTTTTGTTACCTAGAAAGATTGGCTAAGAGGTGATAAAGCATAACCAACGAAGTGTCTTTAGTGGACGAATCAATATAAAGAAGGAGCGCCACGGATTGCAGCTTTGCTTTTGCCATTTTTGAAGAAAAGCTAATTGTTAGTGGCCATGTGACACTGAGAGATCCCAGAAAGGAAAGGGTGGGAGGAAGAGAGAGGAGTTCAAGGCAGTTCAGGGTCAGAACAAGCTCAGGCATCCTGTCATTAGCAAACGTTCCCCCAAGCTGAAGGCAAAATACCGCTTACCCGAAAACGAGTGGGTGAAAAGTAGGGGGGAGAATGAAAGGAAAACCACAAGGGAGTCAATGTGGCAGTGAGGGGGTGACAGGAGGCAGGGAATCTGGAGCTATCCAGCTGAGTTGGGGAGCAAAAGCGTTGGGCACAAAAATGCTGAGAAAAGCAACTGCATCGGAGAGGACAATCCTTGGCAGGTCCCCATCTTCCTCCTCCCCATCGGTTCTTTGGGTTTCCCACACTCCCTCCACCTCAGCCCTTGACCAGCACACTCAGGGGTGTGACCCGCCAGCGGGAGGCTGCGGTGATCTTTGTCTCGGCCGGCGCCCCACGCGAGAGCTCCTCCTCCTCCTCCGCGCTCGCCACCCGCTCACACTCCCGGTGTCTCCAAGGAGCAGGACGCGCCGCGGCCGCCACCGCCTCCTCGCCCACCTCCCGCGGACTCGCGCCCTTCCTTCCCCTCAGCCGCCCGTGCCTGCGGCTCCTCCCCCGCCGAGGGGAATCTTTGTGTCTCGGGGGACTTTCTGCCTCTTCCCTCCCGGGCCTCACGGGGAGACCGGCCTCCCCCGGAGACCAAATGGGCAGCACGCACCGGGGGTGGCGGCGACTGCAGGCGCCTCCCGCGAAGGAGCCCGCGGGATACCCCACCCCACCCCACCCCACCCCACCCCCGGAAATGCCTCGGCAACCCGGGTCCGCGCTGGACCAGAGGGACGACAGGCACTCGCGAGCTCCCATGGCCGCGCCTCCCTCTCTCAACTTCCCGGCCGGGCCTGAGCCTCCGGCGCCCGCCCCAGCCCTCCGTCCCAAGCACCCTCCCGCCCCCTTGGCTCAGGGTCCGCCGGACAGTCCCGCGCGGTCGCCAGCCGCCAACTCACCAGCAAGTGCGGGGGCCGCGTCGCGAGGCGAGGCGCTGAGGGTGAGCGGCTCCGCCGACGCCCGCGGCGACCGGATGCAGGTCCGGGTCCCAGCGGCTGGCGGACCCAAGGCGCCTCCGAGGCGCAGGCCTCCGCAGCCGCCTTCCGGCTCTCGCCTAGGGTCCGGAGCCTTCGGGAGGGGCCGCGGGTCCCTCACGCGTTGCCAAGCCCCCCGGACAACATGGCTCCCGGGCCGCCGAGCCGTGCGGGCAGCCCACTAATCCCCTCGGAGGAGCCCGGGCGGGAGCGCGGCTGGCAGGGAGGTGCCGACGCCCGGCTGAAGCGGCCCGCCCGGACTAGGGCTCCTTCTTCGCTGCGGCCGGACCGTGAGAAGCTCAGGAGACGGCGGGCGGCCGCTTTCGTTCTCTGCGTGTGCGTCGTCTTCTCACTCGGCGGCTGCGGATTGACGCCTCCGCCTGTTCCCGGAGGAGAGCGAGCGAGCGAGAAAAAAGACTTATACTGAAACGATCCAACCAGCAGCAGCTGAGAAGAGCGACCCGCCGCGAGAGCTTTCCCCACCCCCGCCTGAGCAGCTCGCCGCGGGCAGCGCGACCCCTGCTGGCTGCGGCAGTGGGGCGGAGCTGGCGGTCCAGGGGCGGGGCCTAGAGGGCGGGGCGGGGTATCCCCGGGAAACCCCCCGCCCCGAGGTGGGGGCCTTGTTCTCGCCTTCCTGGCTTGTGGGGCGAGGGGAGGGAGGTGAGAGGGGTGAATTGTTTAGGTAGTGCCACTGCACAGCAAGAAATTACCTGGGTAATTCCGCTCCTTCATCCTTCTTCCACCCCCCAACTAAACAAAAACTCTTGCTTAAATTATCCAATTATGTAATTCAGACACCAATGCCGCAGTTCTCTACCGGTTTTTTAGACAGTTGATGTCAGAGGGTCCGCGCCTGAATGTTCTTTGCAACTTTCCTCCTTTATTAGGGGTGGTTGGATGGGTAGCTGTGCAGCAGTCATTCACGCACGCAGCATTTATTCATTTAATTTTTTTACATTGTGCTCTTGGCAATACACTAGGTCCTCAAAGAATGGAAGAGTCTAGCTGGGATGAAAGATTCTCAGTAAGCAGTTATAATAAAATTCTGAGCTTCATGAGAAAGGAAATACAAGGTGCTATAAAAGAACAGAGAGGAACTACTGTTGCCCTTGGTTAGGTTTTGTTTTCTTGGGGGGAGGAGGCACCAAGAGGTTAGCCCAGTTTCTGTAAATATTTTTACTTTGTTCTTTCCCAGAGGCTAAAAGCTGGTCCAGGAATGAACAGCAGAGTGAAAGTGAAGACAAACTAAAGTAATACTGACCCATTTTTTTCCACTAATAAGGTTAAAAGCAGAAACTAAAAACAAACAAACCCCTAGAGGGAGATAATGAGAGGATAGAAAAGACAAGAATGGGGACCGGATGTGGACAACCTAAACAAGAAAAAATTTTAACCCACATAAAAATCTGCTAAAGTGAGATATAAATATTTTTCCATTTCAATACTCAGCAATAGACTTTGTAAGTTTTTAATGCAATTTCAAATCACATTATGTCCTAAGGACGTCTGATAATTATCTTCTTGGATTCCTGGATGAATCCTTTCCCTCTGAAAATCATGTGTCCTGACTTCTTTCTCTTATTTTGTTGGACAAAGTTGAATGTATCTACTGTAATAGCCAACAAAAATCATACCTTTCAGTCAGACTTCTCCCATGCCTCTAAAATTACCAGGATCCATAAATTAGCAACATTTATGCTCTGCACATATTTAATACTTGCTTATCATTCCTATATGAATGCAAATATGGAACAGAACCTTTCCTTTAGAACAAGTGTGCTTTAAAAAACAAAACAAAACACTGTTAATGATGCTCTTCCAATTGGTCCAAGTCAGAGAACTTTGTAACATATGAAGAATATAGCATCAGTGTTAGATAGCATCACTTTTAGACGTCTTTTAAAGTTAGAGTTAGAAAAATTGGTATTTATATAAGGCCTATTTACATGCCAAGCACTTTTCACATACTTGTCTTATTTAAGAAAATAATTATCCTTTTTTGGTCCCTTAGTAAGTATTTAAAAAGTATTAAAAACCATAATAAAAGTGACCCTACAAAAGGACATCCTGACTTTCACATAGATAATTCCCCTTTTATAGTATTAGATCAGAATTACTCCTTAGAAATCGAAAGATTGTCCTAATTGCCTCATCTAAAGCTGCTAAAGAGCACGCTTTCTTCTTCCTACATGTTTTATTACCATAATAAACATTTCATAATTAGAACTGAGATAATGATTGTATTGATTTATTTATTCTTTCCATTAAACAAATATGTACTGATTGCATATGACGTGCCAGGCTCTGTTCTTAGGCACTGAAAATATAGAAGTGAACAAAACAGGCAAGATATTGCCCTTATGGAACTGTTTTCTAGCAATAAACATGTAATTTAAGGAATTCATAAGAACTTATAATCATGAGAAATATACTGAAGAAAATGAAGAACTAATGGAAAAGAAATTGGGCAAGAGGAACAGGACTTAGAGGGTGAGGTCCAGAAAGACCTGTTGAGCAGCAAAAGCTAAAAAGCCATGGGCTCTTCCTTTATATCCCTCAGTAGTTTATTTGGTCACAAAAAGGTCACATGAAAAAAGAAAATGTGGCATATACACACACAGGAATATTACTCAGTTGTTAAAAAAAAAAAAAAAAAGGAAGTGGTACAAAAACATGGATGAACCTTGAGAACATTATGCTAAGTGAAATAAGCCAATAACAGAAGGACAAATGCAGCATAATTCCATTTACATGAAGTATCCCAAATAGTCAAACTCAGAAGCAGAAAGTAGAACAGTGAGTGCCTGGGGCTGAGGGGTGGGTGAAATGGGGAGTTGATGTTCAATGGGCATAAGGTTTCAGTTATACAAGATGAACAAATTCTAGAGATCTGCTGTACAACATTATGCCTATAGTTAACAATGTTGTATTGTACACTTAAAAATTTTTTAAGGGGGTAGATGTTATGTTATCCAGTCTTACCATAATTTTTTTTTAAAGTCACATACAATCAAAATAATGAGTACATTTATTTAGTTACTTTTCTAAAGTGATTTAAAATTTGCCCATAATGTTTTTGGCATGCTAAGTTGGCTATAGACTTTCTTAACTTTGTAAAATAAATTATAAAATTACTTACGGCATTTCCCAAAGTATGGTTAATAAATATTCCCTGGCACATGGTGAGAGAGAGGGTTGAGGAAGAATTCCAAGATCAAATCCATTAGGGAGGGACGCCTGGGTGGCTCAGTTGGTTAGGCAGCTGCCTTCGGCTCGGGTCATGATCCCAGGGTTATGGGATCCAGTCCCACATCGGGCTCCTTGCTCGGCAGGGAGCCTGCTTCTCCCTCTGCCTCTGCCTGCCTCTCTGTCTGCCTGTGCTCACTCGCTCTCTCTCCCTCTGTCTCTGACAAATAAATAAATAAAATCTTTAAAAAAAAAAAAAATCCATTAGGGAAATGCTACATACTTCATCTCCCTTTGGGAAATTCACCACATACATTTGCATATTAAAAATTCTGAGAAGTTCTGAGATGGAAAGTAGTGTTCATTCCAGTTAAACCAGTGTATCCGAAAATGTTTTGACCACAGAATAGCTTCATCACAGGATGTATATGAACATATTGAGGGAAACATGTGCTGATGAGCACAATTTGGGAAACTGCTCTCTTGGAGATTAGGCATTTATTTTCCAGTCTTGGGAAGGGGGCTCCTTGAAGGGGGAGAATGTGAAGATCATTGAACTTTGGACAGAGAAAGAGTAGAAGGGAATACAGTAAGAAAATCTGTTGTGCTTCACACTTTGGGAATGACAGAAGTCTGGGAAACAAATGTGAAACACACCGAGATAAGATATGGCAAAGAAATTTTGAAGCTTGTTTTCAGTTGCTCTCCATCAGTGGTTCTCAAACAATGATCCCTGAATCAGTGGCAGCAGCAATATCACCTGGGAATTTCTTAGAAATTAAAATTCCTGGGACAGCTGGGTGGCTCAGTGGTGAAGCATCTGCCTTTGGTTTGGGTCATGCTGGAATCGAGTCCCACATTGGGACTTCCTCCTTGCTCAGCCGGAAGCCTGCTTCTTCCTCTGCCTGCTGTTCTCCCTGCTTGTGCTCTCTCTCTTGTTCTCTGGCAAATAAATAAATAAAATCTTCAAAAAAAAAAAAAAAAAGAAAAGAAAAAAAAGAAATTAAAAAATTCTCAGGCTCCACTCTAGACCAACTGAATCAGAAACTCTGGGATAGAGCCCAGCAAACTGTTTTAACAAGTCCTCTAGAAATCTGCTACACAGTGAAGTTTGATTGAGAACCTCTGCTCTGTATAGCACCAATACATAACTTCATCTGTTTACAAAAACAGTTTCCCACATGTCTGAATTTCTGGACCATTTCCAATTATTATGAGCTATAAAAAATTCTCCAAGAAATGAGTTAAGTTACCAAATTGGGATAAAGCTTTTTCTCTGGTTTAATTCCCTATTTTGTTAGGCTGAACCGTATGATAAATCTATTTGCTTGCAGTAAGAATGAAGCAAAATAAGCTAAGGGCAGCAATTAACTATCTTCCCTGTAATATCACCTGAGCAAAATAATTTTACTTTTCATTAAATGAAACTGCAAATGAGGAAAGAGTAGTATCAAAGGATTTTTTTTAACCTGCTTTGAAAACAAAACAGGTAGCCTTACATTAACATTTATTTTTTAATAAATATTTTGTACCATCCCAACATTTGCAAAATAACTTATGCCATTGCATAATGATACAGCTGTAGCCCATCACTTTCAGGGTTAACTACAGAGATTTGACAGACCCAGCCCTATTTAAAAATCATCAAAGTATCTCCATAGACACACAAGCTTCAAATTTGGGGAGAGAAATTTCTTTACTGTCTACATCTAAAATTTCTAATTTGTAGTACAAGATTTATATAAAGGCTTGGTAACATCTGAGAAATTTGGTATAGTCCAGGGAGCATTATAAAAAGCTTTCAGGAAAGTGATGTCATGTGTCCTCACAAAGGAAATGAATCCAGGAACCAAACTCAGTCTTGGCAGTTAAAGAAAACATAATTTTCAAACATTCTGTTTCAAAATGAAGTTGTTCTCTAGTTGTTGACAAAATGCTTGGGGAGTGTTTGTCTCCAGGTTTCCAGTAAGACTCCACATGAGTCTCTATTAAAAGACTAAGGAGGGATTAAATTATTTTTCTTTCTTTCCTTTTTAAACCTTGTGATATTTACTGCTCTTAATTAGATTGACGTTCTGCCTCCTGAAAGAAATCAGAGGTGGACTCTTCATCAAATAAAATATATTTAAAGCTGATTTGAGTTTCCTGAAATACAAAGCACAACATGAAGCCATCTTTAGATTTAACAAATTTCTGTCTTCAAAAACAAATGTTGTTGAAAAGTGGGAGTTAGGGCAGTACAGGTTTTTTCCCTCTTAAGCGTGTTAAAAAGGAGGATGTGGCAATTAGCCATTTTCCCGGGGGCTTGTCAGAATGATCACTGGCCTTTCATCCTTTTAAAGAATGAGAGAAGGGAGGGAGTAGAAAGAGGCCTTATGGTTTTGTCATCTTCAAAATTTGCCCCCGTGATTTCCTTCTAGGAATGTTTATCAGACTGATGTGTAGAGAGATGTAATCCTAATCTTCAGCTATTAGTTAAGAAGGGCAAGTTTTTTCGTAAACTAACTTTGCCTTGCCCAAGTCAACATGACCATGGGATCATCTATGAAGAGAAGAGTAAAGCGAAGATTTGGTATTTAATATTGAAAAAAAATGGAGAAATTAAAAATGAAAAAGTGGGAGAAAAACAATAAGAAAGGTAAAAGGGGAGGCAGAGAAGAAATAAGCCTTAGAAATATACTTTTATTTCGGCAATGTGGAAGCCACAGATGTTTATAGCATTAAAGTTCAGGTACTAGAAAGAAAAAATAGAAAAACACAAAGCTAAGCAGGTCAGGGTTCTAGCCCTGAAGCAGTATTGCATAGGAACTGAGCTTTGCAATAGTTGGATTGGATGGACGTCCTAGTTTTGCCACTGTAAGATTTTGGTAAGTTACTTAACTAAGAGTTTCCCCATATATAAAATTAGGAAAGTAACATACCTGCCAGGTTTAAGTATTGGATGAGATATGAACATAAAGCATCTGTATTGCAACTTTCTCTTTTGTAAGCAACATGAATAGCCACTCAAATAACTTATACAGAAAAGGGATTTTGTTTAAAGACCTTCCCAAACCAGGGGTATTGCAGGCTTCAGAGACATCTTATCCAACAGCCCGCACAATGTCACTGGGACCTGGATATTCTCCTTTTGGTTCTGCCTTTGGCAGTCCTGACTTATCTACCCATTAGCTCAAAAGATGGCTACCATATTTGTAGCTCTGTACTCTCTGGTTGAAGTCTTCCAGAAAAGAGGGAGCAGTATCCCCAGCAGCACAAACATTAGCTCTAATTAGCCCAACTTGAGTCGATGAACTATCACTGTGACCAAGGTAACTGAATGATAGGCCACACATGCTCTGCCCTTAAAGCCAAGGTGGAATTTGTTTCTTCTGAATCACATGCACTGAGAGTATGGGAAGAAAGCTTCCCTCCAGAAAAAGGAGAAAGAGGAGGAGGGGGAGGGGGAGGAGGAGGGAGGGGAGGAGAAGAAGACACTCTTCTTGTCCACTTAATTAAAATGTGGACAGTGAGAAATAAGCAGGCTTTTTCATCAACTGGATCTAGGAAGTCTACCTCAGAACACAGTCACTTTATCTCTCATCTGGGCTTTAGTCTGTGGGCCAACCTCCTTCCCCTGGTCTTCTTTTCATGCTCACTAACATCCCTGGGACCATGTCCTCATAATGCTTAATTCAAAGGAAAGGCAATCTGTTCAGAAAATTCCGAGGAAGGACTCTGATTAGTCCAACCTGGGTCATATGTATCCAACCTCTAATCGGAAGAGTTCCACCAGATCACCTGGAGTGGAGGAGATGCACTTGTTCAAGAAACAGAAGGTGCTATTAGCAAACAGAAGAGGAAAGGGATTCAGGGCAGTGAAAACCACAGTGTAACTGGGTAAATGCAAAGGGCATAATCAAAAATTGCAAATCAGAGAAAGTGATTGTGGTAAGGAGAAAAAGGTCAACCCAGAAGAGCAGGAAATACATGAATAAATGGATAAACAAATCATGGTGTATCGATGCTCAGCATGGGATGGTACTCGGCAATAAAAAGAAATGAATTACTGACATATGCAACAATGTGCATGAATCCCAGAGTAATTATGATGAGTAAAGCCAGATCAAAAAGAATGTACACACTGTACGGTTCCATTTCTGTAAAATTATAGGAAATGCAAACTAATCTATAGTGACAAAAAGTAGACGAGTGGTTGCCTGAATCTGGGGGAGGAAAGGATTAAAAAAAGCATGAGTACACTCATGGGGATGATAAATATGTTCTTTTCCCCTTCATTGTGGTGATGGCTTCATCAGTGTGTGAAAACATCAAATTGGATGCTTTAAATATGGGCAGTTCATTATATGTTAGTTGTACCTAAATACTGCTGCTAAAAAAAAAGAGAGCAAATGTGATCCAAAACAAAACACTGTCCTGTTTAATGGCATTTGAAACTACTATCGGACCTATATGTATGTGTCTCAATTTTTCAACATTGCTAAAAATGCTTTCTGTAAGTATATTTATAGAGAAGTCACATCATTCAACCCATAGGTGTTTTCTAGCCACAGGCTCATAAAAGAGGTTAATAAAAGCCACAAGCAAGATCATATTTTTCTTAACAGATTACTCGTCACGGTGAAAAAGAGTATAGCAGTGGGCATTACCAAATGGGCCATGCCTCATATCTTCTTGACCTTATATAAGATATTGACCTGGTGAATCCAAAACATCTCTTCAAAGCAGACTGTAGTACTCAGCAGATGTCAGCTCCCTTTCTCTCTCTTTTTAAAAAGATTTATTTATTTATTTGAAAGAGAGAGAACATGCACATGCATGGAACAGGGTGGGAGGGGGCAAGGGAGAGGGAGAGAAAACCTTAAGCAGACTTGCAGCTGAAGGTGGAGCTCAAAGCAGGGCTCCACGCCCCGCTCGACCTCACCACCTAGAGATTACAACCTGAGCCGAAACCAAGAGTCCAATGCTCAAACTCAACTAACTGTACCACCCGAGTGTCCCATCAGCTCCCTTCTCTTTCCACCTCCTCAATGTGAAAAGCATGCAAAAAGTTTGAAATAGTATTCATTTCTGTGTTTCATTATAAATATTTTCAGTTTTTATACTCTAAAATGTAGATCATCAGTATAATTATTTTTTTTAAGTAGTCTCTGCACCCAATTTGACGCTTGAACTCACAACCCTTAGATTAAGAGTCATAGGCTCCACTGGCTAAGTCAGCCAGGCACCCATGTTTGTACAATTAAAGGTTCTTTCCCTCTAGGCAGAAAGAAGCTTGCCACTGGCCAGGACATTCTGGTTCTTTAGGCACTCCGAAAGTTATTGAAAGGCTAAATATTTTATTTCACGATGGAGATATGCTATAAATCCTTAACAAATTTACTTTAGAATAATCTTTGGAGATAAATTTAATTTTTGTTTATCTTGTAAGCCCATGAATGTGAAGTGATCTTCAAGTTTCCAACTTTCTCATCTAAAACAACCTCACTTAGGGCACCTGGGTGGCTCAGTTAGTTAAGCATCTGCCTTCATTCGGCTCAGCTCAGGAACTCAGGGTCCTGTGATGGAGCCCCATGTCGGGCTCCCTGCTCAGCAGGGAGCCCGCTTCTCCCTCTACTCTTTCATATGCTTGTGCACATTCTCTCTCTCAAATTAATCTTAAAAAAAAAATAAAAAAAGAATGAGGGCATCTGCTGACTCAGTTGGTTAAGTGTCTGCATTCAGTTCAAGTCATGATCCTAGCATCCTGGGATCCAGCCTCACATCAGGCTCCCTGCTCATCGGGGCACTCTGCTTCTCCCTCTCCCTCTGCCGCTCTCCTGGATCATTCTCTCTCTCAAACAAATAAATAAATCTTAAGAAAAAGAATAAAATCTAGCCATTTGCAATGGTGTGGATAGAGCTATTATGCTAAGTGAAATTATGTATTATGCTAAGTGTATTATGCTAAGTGAAATAAGTCAGAGAAAGACAAATATCATATGATTGCACTCATATGTGGAATTTAAGAAATAAGACAGATGAACATATGGAAAGGAGTGGGAAAAGGGAGAGAGAGAAATAAACCGTAAGAGACATTTAAGGATAGAGAACAAACTGAGGGCTGATGGAGGGAGATGGGGGGGGATGGGCTAGACGGTTGAAGGGTATCAAGGAGGGCACTTTTTGTGATGAGCACTGGGTGTTGTATGTACGGGATGAATCACTGAATTCTACTCCAGAAACCAATATGGAACTGTAGGTTAACCAAGTAAAATTTAAATCAAAATAACATAAAATAAAATAAAACAACCTCACTTCCAAAGTTTGGCATCTCAGTTTTTTGATGTCTTTACCTGAGAAACATGGTCTGTCCTTTTGTATCTGATTCATGCCTTCTGCGGTCTTGCAAATTGGATGCCTCAGCTTTGTTGTTGTTGTTGTTGTTGTTGTTGTTGTTGTTGCAAGTCATGTACTCCCAACTCAGAGTTAGGCAACTCTGTATGGCTCACACAAGTGACACCTAAGCCAGCAAATCACAACAGGCTCAAACTTCTATCATAATAGAGCCTGTGGGGGGAAGGGAGGCAATCTGTTTCATTTCAAACACAGAACGAATTGGAATGAGAGGCAGATTGAGGTAGACTTTGAAAAGATGACAAGGAACAATGGAAGAAAAAGTTATTAATGTTTTTAAGAACTTTCTCTTTTATAGAATAGAAAAATGTTAATTCAATGTTCTCCTCACCCACTGTTTTTTTGGTAAAAGCCCTAAAAATTATAACGATATTACAAAAAACGAAAGAAAGAAAATCACCCATAACTCTTCAATAACAACGCAGTGACTTTTGTCATGTTGCAGTATATCTTTCCAGTCTTTATTTCATAGTCAAGTATTTTTATTTTATTTTATTTATTTATTTGACAGATAGAGATCATAAGCAGGCAGAGAGGCAGGCGGGGGGCGGGGGAAACAGGCTCCCCACCGAGCAGAGAGCCCGATTCGGCGCTCGAACCCACGACCCTGAGATCATGACCTGAGCCGAAGGCAGAGGTTTAAACCACTGAGCCACCCAGGTGCCCCTCATGTATGTTTTAATAGTTTACAGGTAGTTTTGTATCATGATCTTGACTTAATCATTATCATAAATTTTTGTTTCTGTTATCTTCATGATTACCCTATTTGTTGGCTGTCCAACCCTCTGTAACTTGTGTTTCATGGGCCCTCCCCAACCTCTCTGCAAAATCTTCTCCAGAGTGCAGGGTGGGGTGCTTCCCTTGTGCTCCTGCCCAGTCACTTGCCATCGGCATCATTTAATTACTCTTCTCCTTGCTGACGACCACCAAGCTTTCAGGCCAGTTGAGTCTGCATATAGTGAAGTTGCAGATAAATTTGCCATCCTTTGCCCTGGATACTTTTGACTTCCTAGATAGAACTTCTGTTTCAGCTTATCCTTTCAAGTCGCCTGCCTTGATTTCACCTCCTGCTGTTCCAACCTAGGGGGTTCCCATTTGCAAAGGGTAGAAATTGGACTGGGGGCTGAAAAAAGTGTTTGGGGTTCCCAGCAGTAGGCACAGATTTTTCCTGAACTACCTCTAAACTACACTCATTTTTTAGTGATAAGAGAAGTTGTATCTAAAAACTGTGCTTGGTATGAATTTTTAAAAATGTTTACTCTGGGGGTGCCTGTGTGACTCAGTCAGTTAAGCATCTGCCTTCAGCTCAGGTCATGATCCCAGGGTCCTGGGATCCCGCCCTGCACCAGGCTCCCTGCTCAGCAGGGAATCTGCTTTTCTCTCTCCCTCTGCCCCTTCCCTGCTTGTGCTCCCTCTCTCACTCATTCTGTCTCTCTTAAATAAATAAAATCTTAAAAAAAAATTTATTCTGGGTAATATAAGAAGTGGCTTTGTCATTTTTTGAGGGGGACAGGGGCAAAGGGAGAGGGAGAGAGAGAATCTTAAGCTGGCTCCACACCCAGCACAGAGCCAGACATGGGGCTCCATCTCACGACCCTGAGATCATGACCTGGAGATCATGACCCTGCCATTTTTTAACAGTATATACTCTTACCATGTCAATCTGTTTGACCTCCATTTTCTCATCTATAAATTGACATAATACTTTCTACCTTGCGAAGTAATTGTAGGGATTAGAGGCATGCTTGTACAACTCTCACCACCATATTGATATTGATATTGATGGCTAATGTTACGACGATTTTGTTCACGTGCTAGAAGCAGACTTAATTTAAATGACCTACCTCATCTTCAAAGTGGCAGATAGTGGCAGAAAGCGGCAGAAAGTCAAAATTTCAGCCCTGTTTTGATTAGCAACTTAAGAAAAGTTCTTGAGGGGTGCCTGGGTGGCCCAGTGGGTTAAAGCCTCTGCCTTCGGTTCGGGTCGTGATCCCGGGGTCCTGGGATAGAGGCCCGCATCAGGTTCTCTGATCAGCGGGGAGTCTGCTTCCTCCTCTCTCTCTGCCTGCCTCTCTGCCTACTTGTGATCTCTGTCTGTCAAATAAATAAATAAAATCTTAAAAAAAAAAAAGTTCTTGAACTCCAAATAATTCGTATTACAAAAAGGATACTTCGTTAAATTAAATGAGAAAAATACATGACTTTGGGATACTTGAAAATGAAAAGGCATTAATTCAGCATTTCCATTTTTTTGCATCTTCAAGCAAAGGGTCCATTTCAACATTCTGCCGTAAGATACTCAATACAGAACTCACTAAACTCTAGTGAAATTGTTTGCTAAAGACAGAATGTTTACCTCTCCCCCCCATCCCCAAATTCATATGTTACATCTTAATCCCCAATATGATGGTATTAGGAGATGAGACCTTTGGTAAGTGACTGGCTCATGAGGGTGAAGCCTTTATGAATGGGCTTAATGCTCTTTTTTAAAAGAGACCCCAGAGAACTCCCTCATCCTTTCTGCCTTGTGACAATAGCCAGAAGATGGTTGACTATGAACCAAAAGCTGGGTTCTCACTAGACACCGAAACTGTCAGTGCCTTTACCCTGGACTTCCAGCCACCAGAAATTTCTGTGGTTTATAAGCCACCCAGTTTACGTTATTCTGTTAAGAGCAGCCCAAATGGAATAAGGCAGTGTTATGGACAGAGTTCAGACAATGGCAAAATGACGCAGCAGGAAAAACCAGGGTTTGAATCTAGAGAATAGAGACACACCCAGATGAAGGCTGGGGCTATTTATTTAAGATGGTTAAATTTGCTAGTAGATTTGAAACCAGGACATCTGTCATGAAAGAAGAAAAGCAGGCAGGAACAAGATGGGGTAGATGGCAGATGAATTTTCCAAGCAGCTGGTGATCAGTGCAAGTCTAGACAGGTAGGAAGTCAAGGTTGGGAAAGTCTGGTGGTAACACATTTGGAACAAAAGCTTTCATTTTCACAGAGGTTTGTTGTTGGTGGTTGGTTTTTGTTTTGGTTTGGTTGGGTTTGATTTGGTTCCAAAGAACTTTCTTTTGTGACTGTGGGATGTCCCACTGAAGAAACATAATGGCAACATAGTATAGTGACCTCAGACACAAGAGATCTAGGCTCAAATAGCAGTTTTAAGACTTAGTAGCTGTGTGACCTTGGACAAATAATTCATTTCTGGAGTCTCCACTTACTCACTGTAAAATGAAGTGTCTGTATTAGATCCATGGTTCTTAACCATTTTTTGGAAGTAGGGAATCATTCTCATCTGATCTCTTTGATCTGATGGAAAAGGGTAATTTTTTACAAAAATGCACTTCAGTATCCCCTCAAATTTGGTACACTATTTTATTTCATTGGAAACTTATTCCCTTCACATAGAAAAAACTTTTAAAAAATGTTTCCATGTCTCACTCTTGTTTATTCACATAAATGAAGTAATTGAAATAAATGCATGTGCAAAGACAAGAAAACAAAATTTAAATTTTTCCCCAAAGCAAATTTAAATGACATGGCTGCCATCATTTGACTTCAGAAGAAATTTTAGAGTAGTCTTTACATCATAATGTTTGTAATTTTTGAGATCCTACCAATTTGACTCTTAATTTTGATAGCAACAAGTGAAAGAAAGCCCCAGTTAATGAAGAAGATTGTAGCAAATGGATAGGTTTATGTCAGAACAGACTGGATTTTTCTACAGCTCTTCAAGCTAATAGTTGTGTCATTTCCTCTGTCCTCAGGTCAATGAATTTAGTCATTTTTGCAAGGTCTGCATCATCAATGATATACACGTCAGCAAGAACGTGGTTAAAATCCAACGAGCTTAACTAACCTTTGAAGAAGTTCTGTAGTGGTTTCCAGGTATCTGTACATTTACCTTGTGAGAAATTGACTAGTTTCATCACTTTTTTTTTTTTTAAAGATTTTATTTATTTATTTGACAGAGAGAGATCACAAATAGGCAGAGAGGCAGGCAGAGAGAGAGAAGAGGAAGCAGGCTCCCTGCTGAGCAGAGAGCCCGATGCGGGACTCGATCCCAGGACCCAGAGATCATGACCTGAGCCGAAGGCAGCGGCTTAACCCACTGAGCCACCCAGGCGCCCCATAGTTTCATCACTCTTGAATGGAGCCAGGAGAATGTCCTCCAGAGTGGGAAAGGGACAACACACAGACAGCAGCACCTGTCTGCTTCCAATAATCCCTTCTCCCACAGTAGTAACTTGGGCAAAAGAGCTTTTGGGGTTCTGTGTGTGTATGTGTGTGTGTGTGTGTGTGTGTTTTTCAAATTGTCATCCTCGGGATCTCATGCCCCCCCCCCAAAAGAAGCCTTACCTTATTCACGTGATCAAATATATCAAAGCCAAAAATGGCTTCTTTCTTATGGATTATTTTAGGCATGAATTCTGATGAATAACTTCATATTCTGCTCTCATTTCTTGACAAAAATTTCTTCAAATCCCTGTGAGTCAAAAGATCTGGAGAAATTGATGCCTTCTGCAGCAAAAAGCAAACTACTGGCAAGGGCTTTGATGCCTACGCAAGGTGATGTAGAAAGCCATGACTCATGGTGATTTGTTGAAGCTTCTTTCTTCATCAAAGCAGAAAAACCAGATGCATTGCCTAACACTGCATGTGCACCGTAATTCTGAAATTTTGTTTGCAGTCCCAGTTTTTACTTGAAATGCCTCCACCATTCCATACCATTCCTACCATTTACAGGGCTTCTGAGTTTCCCAAAAGGGCTCACAAATTAATTTATTTAATTTTTTCAACACATATTTGACAAATAAACAACAGAAAATGACTGGCACTGGCTGAAGAAGAGATCAATGAAATCACAAATTCCTCCATATTCTGATTCAAAGTAACAGACAAAATGTTAGTAAATCCAGAACAGGGTATGTAATTTTGTAAAGGCACTGCTTCCTTTTAAAAGTACAAGCCTTGTCTGTGGCTTCTTTTGCCTAGTAATGCAATTAGAAGCCTTAACACAGGGGTGTTGGGAGAAATGCAAGTTTTTAGGAAATTCCAGCCTTTCCAAATTGAGTCTTTTCAAAAAAAAAACAAAACAGATAACAACAACAAAAGCACCTCGTGGTCTCATGTATTTTCAGGGTAGAGAGACATAAAGGTGTTTCTTCAGCTCTTTATCTGCTAGTTGCCATGAGCCAGAATCATGATTCACAGCAAGAGATCCGGCTTTCACATCTCATGACAACAGAGCAATGCATATAAAAACAAAGGATGCCATGCTTAAAAGTACTTTTTTTCGGGCGCCTGGGTGGCTCAGTGGGTTAAGCCGCTGCCTTCAGCTCAGGTCATGATCTCAGGGTCCTGGGATCGAGTCCCACATCGGGCTCTCTGCTCAGCAGGGAGCCTGCTTCCTCCTCTCTCTCTCTGCCTGCCTCTCTGCCTACTTGTGATCTCTCTCTGTCAAATAAATAAATAAAATCTTTAAAAAAAAAAAAAAGTACTTTTTTCCTTTCAATTCCAGCTAGATGTCATATAAGCAGATACCTGTAAAATAACATCAGGAATAATTTTAATTTTTAATGATTATATTAGGAGAGTTTAAGAGTTATTGCTTCTTTCTTTCAAATTTTCCATAATGCTCTTATACTAGTTTTAGAGTATGAATTACACATTAAAATGAAACAATATTGGAAAAAAATGAGACTTCAGATGTCAAGAAGATTATATGCCACTTTGATATGAGGGCAGTTACTTACTTTCAGAATATAATCATTACATTAGCCATAACTAATTGGGCTAGCTGTTTTTCATATATTATCTCATTTTATTTTCATAATAATCCTCTAAGACAAGTGCTGTTATTGCCCTTATTTTATCCATGGGGAATTTGAAATACAGAAATGATAAGCAACTTGTTCGATTACTGCATAGCTAGCGGCTAAGTTATAATTCAAACCCAGGTCTCTTTACCTCCCAGGCGTGTGCTCTTAATCACGACACAGATGTAAAGGAATCGTAGATGTAGATGAGAAAATAAGCGTAAGTGAAGTAAGCAGAATTCTTAGCTGAAGGGTAGATACAGGACATCCATGGGAGAAGGGCTTAATTTCAAGAGAAATGAATAGACGTGTCTTTGGGGAAGGTACCATTTTACAAACAAATCCAGCTCTCTTTGCTGTACATCTGTTTTCCTCAAGCGTCTTCTGACCTGTGACTCAGGCTCCATAGTGGGTATTTATGAAGAATGGAGTCCCAATTCACAGCTCAGGTCCTTAAAATTTTCCATGAGGAGCTATGAATCTTTCCTGTCAGACAAGCTCTTGGGGGTTTAAACGGTATGAAACAATTTTTGAGACCTGATCGCACCATCCCCTTCTCTCAATTCCTTGCTTTATTTATTTACTCCTGTATCCTCTCAGCCCGGCTTAAGAGTCTGGCGGATAGCGGGCACCCAGTAAATGTCAGTTGGCTGATGGAATAATAAATGAGGTTTTGAAAGACTCATCACAACAAGTTGGTGGAGTGAACACCTAGCAACTTGTTGAAAGCCTGCTGCAGGAGAAAGATTTAGACATACGCAATTGGTTCCTCCCCCAGCCCCTCATGAACATAGTTGACAACAGGAAAAACCATCTTGGAATGCCCTCATGGCAACCCTTTGTTTTGATACCACGTGCCTGACTTGGTGGCGTTGACTTGTGCACATATTCTGGACCCTTAGATCTCTGAGTCTTTCTGTGACCATTTTATGCAGTCATTTTCTTATCTTTATTTTTTCCACCACCCTTAGCCATTCTAGAATTCATTCATTTGATTCCTGGCCACTTTAATGATATGGTGGACTCAATATGTGCCTTTTCCACTAATCCTTCCAGAATGAAAGAGAGAAGAGTGATGTTCTTGTTTCAGTTGCAAACAATTTTTCCCCCTCCCAGAGCAGGGGTTGGGGAGGTATTCTACCTTCCTCTTGAGTTATTCTCCAGTAATCCAGCTCTTGCCGGTTTCCAATCATATTGGCTCAGCAAGGTGACTCTGCAGTTTTTTGGGTTTTTTTTTTTTTTTTTTTTTTTCCTGGGGAAACACCTGTTCTTTCTGCAAATGAAAAGCTATTGCTCTCACTATAGGAGTCCTAATGCCCTGGGAGGATTTCCTTCTGTGGTTTTGTTTGTTCCTGAAACAGGTTCTCCTACTGAGCTTTCTCGCCTCTATAGCTTTGGTGAAGGGAAACAAATTTTGCTGGCAATTTATTTTTTGGTTCTCATTATATTCATAGCCCTTTTTTCTTACTAGTGTCCACGTAAATGCTTGTCATGAGTGGAAAAAAAGATAGCATTCTATACTGCCCTAAAAGATAGTGTTTGCCTTGGGAATAAATGCCCATAATTCCCTTCTCTATATATATATATTTCTATGAAAATGCAAACACAATCTCCTGATGAGCTCAACTGGACTGATTGAAAGCCAGGAACCCATGATCCATTTCCCTGTTGGGAACCAATCTTATATTAAAACATGGCAAATATTATCTAAGAGAATTTTACGGCAGTGCAGCTGGGAACTCCTACCCTGAAATTTGTTGCAGTGTGCTGGCCTGTGTTTTAAACATGAAAGTTTGCAGGATTCTTTATCCAAACTCAAGTTCGATGACATTTTGAAATAAAATTTCTTACATCCTAAATTTAATTGTGTATTCAAACTGCATTTAAAAACTTCTCTGTCATTTAGGTCCTCCTACTCACCTATACCAAAAAACCAAAGGGTTAGTGGACTCTCATACTACCAAATATAATATTGTATGAGATAGGTAAATTTACCAGCTAAATTTCCTCTTTGTGGAGAACTTCCTTGACCACCCATCACAGAGGAGACTTCTCTCTATAATTTATCTCAGCTCCTTGTTTATTGTTGTTTTTCTTCATAGTACTTATTATAACTTATGATTATGTCATTTATTGGTTAGTTTTGATTTTTATCTGTCTCCCTATGTAGAATATAAGCTCCAGAGAAGACAAGACTATGTCCGTTCATTTTACCTTTCATTTAATCCTTGGTACCTAGAACAGTACCTAAAAGAGAGGCGCTGAGTGGCTTAGTTGGTTTAGCACCTGCCTTTGGCTTAGGTCATGATCTCAGGGTCCTGAGGCTCCAAGTCAGGCTCTCTGCTCAAGGAGGAGTCTGCTTCTCCCTCTCCCTCCGCCCCCACCCCTGCTTGTGTATGTGTGCTCTCTCTCTCTCAATAAATAAATAAAAATCTTAAAAAAAAAAACAAAAACACAAGAAAACAGTGTCTAAAACAGAAGTCATTCAGTATATGTTTGTTGAATGAACCAATGAACAAATAAAAGATCCCATTTGCTTGGCAAGATTAGGACAGCTTTCATGAGAGGAAGAAAGGTATCCCAAAGAACTGGATAGGCTGTAGGTAAGGGTCAAGAGATGAGAGATGTTCAAACAGAAGGAAAAGCATGAGCAAATATTTGGAGCCCAGGAAATGCAAAGCATTTTCTGAGAGCAGCAAACACTGTATACCTTTGAATTTAGCATGCACATTCAATCTCCTACTTCCTCCTTCTATTTTAACATATCCAACTTGGTATAATCGGCATGTGTTTTATAATTACTGTCTGAACGTACTACAGTTGTACATTTTGTTGTCTAAAATGTTTCTTTAATTGATAGTGTGCTTTATAATCATCAGTTGCATTTTAGAATTGGGAAAATAAAGTAATCCTCTCTTATTGGAACACAATGTGTGCAGTGGAGCTGAGAAGGTTCTGCTGTAGAAGTTATGCCATAGGCGTATACCAAGGCCAGAGTGGTAAATTTATAGCATATTTAATTTATCAGGAGTGGGAAGGAATTCCTACTGAAATTGCAAAACTATATTGTTTCCCAAAATAGGTATAAATCTTTCTGTAAAGATATATTTTTTTGACTGCTTACATTTTTAAATTTCAAGTCCAGACAAAAAACTTCTGTGTACGAAGCCCAGGAGGAGATAAATTCTCCCCCACTGGACTATGAGCTGTTTGAGGGCAGAGGCTGTATCTTTGGCAACTATCACAATACCCGAAATGGGGTAGAGGCTCTATTAATATTTATGAAATATTAAATTAGTACATAATTGTTGAAGGAATGACAAATGGCATTTTACCATTCTTTAAAAGAAAAAAATTATGGTGGATAATGGAGATAAGACAGTGGTGAGTAAGAATTTTTGAAGCCAAATGGAGTTAGTTAATCTAGGAAAAGACTTTGGAGGAGGGAAGTGTTTAGTTACTATTTGGAAGCAGGGGAGGAGATACAGGCTGGCAGAGAGGAGGCATATGTAGTCTGCTCAGGAAGCAGGGTATGTAAGTTTTATGCAGAAAATGGTGACATGTGTATGAAAGCTACAGAGAGGAGCCCAGGGAGAAGGAAATGCATGAAATGAGGGCAGGGAGAGGAGGAAGAGGTGAACCATGGAACCAGAGAAAGCCTGAGTCTGTCTTGACTTGCTTTTACTAAAAAGTCAGTTACGAGCCAGAAAATATGCATGGGGATTTATGTGTGGATATTGAAGTCAGCCACTGTGGGCAGGATCCTTCCTTGCTCTTGTTACCAACAGTCTCCAAGACACTAAACACAGAGGACATTGCAGTTCTCCTTACACCTGACCTTTCAGTAGCATCTGACTCTGTTGACCTCGCTCCTTAAAAAAAAAAAAAAAAAAAAAGTGCTAAAACACACATAACACATAAAAGAAAGACAGATAACACAAAATTTACCATCTCAACCGACTTTAAGTATACAGCTCAGTGGGACTAAATACATTCATATTCTTGCGCAACCATTATTATTATCCAACCACAGCACTCTTTGTATCTCACAAAAGGGAATCTCTATACCCATTCAACAATAACCCATCCTCCCTCCCCCAGACCTTGGTAACCACCCTTCGACTTTCTGTCTCCACGAATCTGACTCTAGGTACTTCATGTAAGTGGAATCATATAGGGTTTGTCCTTTTGTGACTGGCTTGTTTCACTTAGCATAATGTCCTCAACCTGTCGCATGAGTCAGAATTTCCTTTCTTTTTAAGGCTAAATACTATTCCATTGTATGTGTATCTACCACATTTTGCTTCTGACCTCTCTAGCTTTTGAGAGGTCATTTTCTTTCCTTGGCTTCCACAATTTCCTTGCATTTTCTCTCCTTAGCTTCCACAGTTGTTTTTCCTGGTTTTCCTCTGACCTCCCTGACTTCTGTTTCTCTGCTTCATCCAAGCTCACTCTCTACCACTTAGTCATTTATTGTTGAAGTTCTCTGATACTTGGTCCCAAGCCCCTCCTCTCCTCTCACCCAGGCTTACCCAAGACCATGGCCTCCCTTCCTGTTTATTGGTCATCACTTCCATGTGTACAGCTTGGGGGGAGGGGTGCCTGGGGAGAAGCGTGGTGAGCTCTGCCTCACTAATCAGATCTGTAGACTCAACACTGATGAACAAAGGCGCAACAGATGTCTCTGCCAAATTGCTCTCACAGCTGGATTGGGAGTTTAAGTATGATTTGAAAGGCAGGCCAAATAATGCTTGAGGAAGTTGACCTGTGCTCTGGTTTCTCACAAAAGAATAGAATAAGAATAAGCTGTTGGGAGACAGGCAGTGGTGGCAATTTAGCCACAAGGGGACTGGGATCCAGGTAAAACCACGTTTATGAGGAAAAGTGGGCACAAACTGGTGGTGAAAAATGTGGAATCAAAAGAAGTGATAAACAGTGAAGTTAATGCTTCCTCCGTGGCTCTTGCCTTCTTTTTGATCGTGCTTGAGGCCTAAAGAGCACTTCCTCTGAAGATTAAACTAAAAGACCCAATTAGACCATTGAGATGTTTTCTCACCAGTTCCTCCAATCCCTTTTTATTTCATCCTCTAGAGCTAAAACCTATGCAAAATTCAGAAAAGGAAGAAGATAGGTGACCATAGTGTACCCAATTATCTATGCTTTCCTCTACTGTTTGACTTCAACAGTGATATTTTTTTGGTTAACAACCTCCCCTGCAGTCTATTGCCCTCACTCTTCAAAAACAACCTTGTTATATCCCTTTATAATTATCATTAACAGACTTCTTGCACTTAAGAAAAAACAAAAAAACCAAAAAGGAACATGTGTTTTCTTTTGGATCAAAGCTTAAAAATACTGAGGGTATAGCTCAGTGGTAGAGCATTTGACTTGCAAACCTTAAAACTATAAATGATAAAAAAAAATGATCAGCGTTAGAAGTCAAATTACATAAGAATGGACAACCAACAAGTATCTTGAACATCAGTAATGGTTGTAATAGGATATTAGGCAATGAGGTGGATGAGGCATAATCTTTGTCCTATAAACATAATAAATATGCAGTAACCAATGAATGTAGTTCGGTTGTTTGTTTTCCACTTTACCCCTTCTTCTGGTGACAGCACTCCAAGTTTGCTTTGGGACACTGTTGGAGACATTCTGTGAGACCATTAACCAAAGTACTTTTCTTTTTTCTTTTTTTTTTAGCCACCCAGGTGCCCCAAATGAAGTACTTTTCAACCAAACCAAGAGGTGGGCCTGACCCTAGCTAGGCCAATCAGAGGCTTGCTCTCAGGAATTTGCATCACGAGTAGAGGAATGAAAAGTTGAAAAAGATCACTTTCTGCTTGTTATGTGAATCCCCAGGGCTGCAGCAGTCCTGGGCTTTTCTGAGCCAGGTTATCGAGCTGGGCTTTCCATTCTATGAGCTAAAGCATTGGATGGAAATTTCCTTTCTGGCCTACCTTAGCTGGTTTCCTTCACTTCCAATCAACATTTTATCTTGAATGCTTGCAAGTACCAGGCACCAGTGTGAAGGCATTGTGTGGATGTCATTTGATCTTCACAACAACGCTCTAATTATTCTCCTTTGACAGAAGCTGAGCCTCAGAAAAATTAAAGCAACTTGTCAAAGTTTTCACAGCTGGCAAAAAATGGAACTGAGGGACGCCTGGGTGGCTCAGTTGGTTAAGCAGCTGCCTTCGGCTCAGGTCATGATCTCAGCATCCTGGGATCGAGTCCCACATCGGGCTCCTTGCTCGGCAGGGAGCCTGCTTCTCCCTCTGCCTCTGCCTGCCTCTCTGTCTGCCTGTGCTCGCTCTCTCTCCCTCTCTCTCTGACAAATAAATAAATAAAATCTTAAAAAAAAAAAAAAAAAGGAACTGAGACTCCAGCTCAGGTCACGTGACTCCTGGTCTTTAGCATCTCATCTCTGGGGAAGAATTCTTTAGGAAAACTCATTAAGTGGGCCTTTTGGTAATGAATTGGAGGGGAGGGGACCTGGGAGTCTAGATGAGTGAAGGTGAGACAGACACTTTTCTCCATAGATAAGTGTTAGAATTTGGGGAGGTTTTCTCTGACCTTGGGAGACAATAGATTTTGGGAGCCTGAGACTCAAAAAAGGTTGTGGATGGTGGGAGAAATGAATCCTTGTAGTAGCAGTAGGCTAAAGTCTTAGGAGAGTGAAGACAAAGTATCCATTAGCATATTTTTAATGGGTGCCTGAGTGGCCCAGTGGATTAAGCATCTGCCTTCTGCTCAGGTCTTGATCCTAGAGTCCTGGGAGAGAGTCCTGCATCTGGCTCCCTCCCCCAAGTGGGGGGAGCCTGCTTCTCCCTCTGCTTCCACCTCTCTCCCTCTCTCTTTCTCTCTGTCTCTTATGAATAAATAAATAAAATCTTAAAAAAAAAAAAAGCAATAGTTTTCACTATAAGTAAGAGAAAGCTGAACTCAATATGGGTATAAATAATAGCACTATAATTCCACAAAGCACAGAGATAGGAATTTTTAAGATGAAATATTTTGGTGGGCGAACAACAAACACCCAGGGTTTATTTTATCTTTCCTTTCTGCAGCCTGTGTTGCTTTGCCTTTGCCCTCAAGGTAACTCTCTCATGGTTTTAAGTCAGCCCCAACAGTTTCTCCTGTCATCTTTGCACAACTGTCTAGGAAGATACTACCTCTTTCCATGTATCTCTTTTGGCCAAAGGAAACTTTTCCTCCAAGTAACCCAGAAGATTTCTTTGCAGGTCTTACTTGCCAGAATGTATCCTGTACTCATGCCCACACAAGTCACTGCCAACCATAATTGCCGGGAAGATTCAGGATGCAGCTCTCAGGAGTGCAGCTTGAAGAAGGTGGGTTCCTTGGGACACCTGGATGGCTCAGGTGGTTGAGCAACTGCCTTCAGCTTAGGTCACAATCCCAGGGTCCCGGGATAGAGCCCCACATTGGGCTCCCTGGTCAGTGGCAGGCCTGCTTCTCCCTCTTCCTCTGCCTGCTACTCCCACTGTTTGTGCACTTTCTCTCTGTCAAATAAATAAAATCTTAAAAAAGAAAAAGAAAAAAAAAGAAGGTGGGTTCCTGAACAAAAATACAAAAATCAAAGTTCTATAAGAAGTAGACAAAAGAAATGGAGTAAATGTGGATAGGTGACCATAAACTCTACTTTTATAGTTAGAGATTCTTCCAGGACCATGAACTTTAGGAACACTAAAGATTATGGAGGCCCCAGAGCCAGAAAGACTTGGACTTGAGTGACGGCTCTCTAACTTACCAGCTGTGTGATGGTATAAGGACACTCTGAATATTAAATAAAATAGTGTATGTAAAATGCTTGGCATAACCTGGCCCAGGTTAATTGCTCAATAATTGTTAATTATTTTGATGATCATATAGAACTTTTTATCCCTTCCTGTTCTAAGCACAGTTACTCTCCATCATTCCTAAAATGTTTAGTAGAAGTCTCTTACGTGAAAGAGCTTTGTGTTAGTGATGCTCTTAGGAAGGAAGGAGAAGAGCTGATGTCTCTTCTTGGGGAAAAGGGATGTTAAGAAAGGACTGCAAATGCAAATAGGCATTTTCATAGGCATAGGCAGGATAATGAGAGAGGATCAAGAATTGACCTGGGAGTAGAGGTTTGGAGCAAGAGGTGAAACTCAGTTATTTCAAGAGTACTCAGGAGTGGGGTGCCTGGGTGGCTCAGTGGCTTAAGCCTCTGCCTTCAGCTTAGGTGCAGGTCATGGTCTGAGGGATCGAGCCCCGCATCGGGCTCTCTACTCAGCAGGGAGCCTGCTTCTGCCTGCCTCTGTGCCTACTTGCGATCTCTCTCTCTCTCTGTGTCAATTAAATAAATAAAATATTTTTTAAAAAAGTATTCAGGAGAGCAGAGCTTTATGTCATAGGAGCTTGATTTATTTTATTTAATACTAAAGAGAAGGCTGAATCTTGGAAACATCTGGGTTACACGCACATTTAACAAGAAGACTTTAACAGTGCAAGAATGAGTGACAGACATACTGCGTGCTCTAAGGGCCCAGAAGAGAAACCACTGTAGATTACAGTGATCAGGAAATGCCATGCAGGGCATGTGAAACTGGGACTTAGCTTTGAAGTTAAGGGAAGACAAGAGAGTACTCTAGATAGAGAGAACGATAAAAGAGCAAAATCGTGGAATTAAGAACCTGCAAAAGATATAAAAATTCCAACTGGGTTTTTTGCAGTGGTCAAAGTGTGAAGTGGTAATGCTATGAGTCAGGAAGCTGGCTACTGATGAACTAAATGAAGCTACTGAGGAAATAAAGTTCTGTTTTTGCAGTTGAAAAAAAAAAAAAAGCAAAACTGCTTGTGAAATTATATAAAGGTGGAGCTAGTTAAAAATTATTTTATAAAATAATTGTAACAGAAACTCAAATTCAAAATTTCATTGTTACTTAAATTTGTTAATTTACTAAAATCAACACCACTAATGACCATTTTTTAAAAAAGTTTTATTTACTTAAGTAATCTCTATACCCAACATGGGGCTCGAACTCAGAACCCTGAAATCAAGAGTCACATGCCCCTCTGACTGAGCCAGCCAGGCACCCCACTAATGATCGTTTTTAATGGTGTTTTTTTAATCACTGTAAAGACATAAGATCACACAAACAAAAGTTGACTAGCGTGAAAAAAATGTCAGTGTAGACATCACTTATAAGAATAATGGCTACTTAATGCATGCTTACCGATTCATTTAATCACTAGGAGATAGAGTCATATCATCCAATCACCAGTCAATATTGTTTCTTCTAAAATAGATGATACAGGGTAAAGACTAAGGTATAAAAAAAAAGTCTCTGTCTTGAATAGTTACTGAAAATTTCCGCACGTTAAGATGCTGTTTTTAAGAGCTAGGAGACAGAAAGTTGTGACTTGGAACTGTTCTTAAGAGACCATAACCTAACTTGATGTGTCTCTGAAGGACAAGAGGGCGCAGTACTTTTTAAGGCTAAGAGAGGTAGACTTTTCAAGTGTGAGGTGCCATGGAAGGTTTCGAAGTGTGGATTGGCATAACTGATAGGTAATCTGGCTACCACGTCCAGAGTGGGTGGGAGGGTAGAGACCCAAGAAAGGAAACCAGTCGGCCAACATGTGAGATTGCACGTATGAGGTCACAAGAATCTGGGCTAAGGTGTGCTGCCGAGAGAAATAAAGGAAGCGGTGGGTTTCAGCAGTGGCTAGCCTGCACTGGCTCTTGAAGCGGTCAGTCCCACCCCACTTCACACAGCCAAAAGCACAGTGATGGAGGCCTCCAGGAAGCCCCAGGACACACTCCCCATCATGAACGTTTTCCCACACTGCATGCTGGTTGCTCTTGGCCCCCTTCTCCCACTTACTGCTCCTCCGACCCTATGGACATCACCCCAGCACTATTTCCCTGGTTACTGATTTGGTTCCTACCAGGTATAGGGTTTAGTTTTGTTTTGTATTTCTGCTACAAGAAACAGAAAACCTAACAAATAGTGACCTAAGACCCTCCGTATATTTGGTGCTCACTTAACAAGATGCTTGTCTCAAGGTTGGTTTGGTAACTCAACAATGTTATCAAACACGGCAGATTCCACCCTGCCTCCCGGGTGAGTCAGCAATGTCTCGGTAATTGTCAGAGGTCTGCCACCGCTTTGGGGAACGCCCCACACACAAAGGCATTCAAAGTAGAAGCAAGGGAAGGGAGGCAAAAGGGTTTTCTCCTCCCTTTCCTTTATTTTATCAGGAAATATAATCTCTCCTACCAGCCCTCCGGTGACTTCTTCTTACCCTGTATTAGTCAAGTCGGGCTCACGTATCCACTCCTAGATCTTGGCAGTCACTGGCAAAGGGGAGTGGGATCACCATGATTGGCTTAGATCCATCATCGCTCATCCTGCTTACTGGGCATTTTTTTCCTGAACAAAACTGAGGCTTGTTAGTAGGCAAGAAGGGGGATGGCCTCCTAGAGGGAGACCAAGGTGTCTGCTGTGGTATATGCACGGGTGCAGAATCTCAGCCTGTTTATCCCAGCCTGGCCCATGTAATCAGTTCCCAACTGGATCTTGGAACCCCAGCTTCAGTGCATCCATCCCCTGCCTCCCCTACAGTTGAGATAGAAAGTTGTTGGCCTGATTTGGCCTTTGTCCTGAAGCAAGCAAAACGTAGACCATAGTCACTGCAAAGAAAGAATCTGCTGGGCAAGCCATTACCTAGATCTGCAGGACAAGGCTGAATGGTGTTGGAGGATATTGGTGAGGTCATTTGAACCTCTGTAACTATTTTTCCCTTATATGGAAAGAGTTGATAATTTAGCGCTCTTGTTTTTAATCCCTGGAGTCTGCAAGTTGTTGGATTTTTCAAGGGGGAGAATAATAGAAACATAAAGAATGAGAAGACAGGAGGAGCCGAAGGAAGAATGGAGAGCGCCAATGGGTCTGCAGACGCTCTCACTTAATCAGGTCTTTCCTGTGGTTTATTTCACATTCAAATTTCGCTCAGTGTTTTGGCATGGATAAACCTTGGCAATGTCTCTTTGAAAAAATAATTATCATATATTTTTTCTTCTTAAAGCCAACCAGATTTTTTTTTTTTTAATGGTTACAGCTCTGGGGTATTCATTAGCACAATCTACTGGGCGTTTAGTAAGCAGCTATCGTTAGAGTTCTGTAATGTAGCTAATTTCACTTCACTGACCTCTCTTTGCATCTACCTTTTTATTGTTCTTTATTCCTACAGTTTTAATTACCATAAACAGAAGAGCAGTTTATATTTCCTCTTTTTTTTTTTTTTTTAAAGAAGTTTTTGCTTCATTTCCCCATCGATGCTGCGCTGCTGTGTCCTTACGAACATACCCATTAGCCTTCATGCCCTGGGATTTTTTGTTTGAGGGGAAGAAGAGGCTCATGACTAATAGGGGCCAATCTCTCTGACCTAGTGAGCTTCTTCCTCTATTTTCCTTAAAATAGGTTGTTTTTACATCATCCCAAGTCATGTTTATTCTAGGGCTTTTCATTTATGCCAAGTAAAACTTATAAGGAAGTTTGAGCTCAGTTGTGAAGAATCCTAAGGAAGAAAAGCTTTTAAATAATTATTAATTAAAAAGTGACCTCATCTCTCATTCTGTCCATATCTCATATCCTTCACCTGTACACACATGCACGTGCGCACGCACACACACGCACGCACATACACACACGCCCTCTCTGTTCTCTGGTCACTCTGGATCAGTCATTGTTTACAGAAAGTTCTTAGCCCTGTATCTTTGCTCATTCTGTTCCCTTTGTGTAGAAGGGCTATACACCTGCTTGTTTCTTCCACCTTATCCTTCAAGGCCTTGTTCAAGAGCCCTCTCAGTGCATGAACTTTCTAATAAACCTTACTTCCATCCTGTTCTCTGTGTTCCCATAATCCTTTGCAAATATCTTTACTCTCAAGCTTGAGCCTTTGGACACCAACACCAGCCATCATCAGCCAGTGTTTCCTGCCTCTCTGTGCATTATCATTGCAACAGCGGGAACTTCTTTAGCCTGATTTACTCCCCTCTCCCCACCATCTTCCTTTATTGCTAGACTGTGAACGTGCTGAATGTGGGGACCAGACTCTGCAACTTGGAGATGGTATAAATTGCAGTATCTCAAGTAGGGATATGAGTGTTGTGCTCAAGTCCTCAATTTAATTTGGTTTGAGTCTGGTGCACAGGGTTTTAAAAATAGAGGCGCCAAAGATTGTTCCCTTGGTGAAGGCTTCTTCACAAACAAACAGTTCACAGAAAAGGAGAAACAAATGACTCTTGAATGTCTAAAATTATATTTAACCTCATGTATAATAAGAGAAGTACAGTTTAAATATATGTTGAGATATCATTTTTCACGAACCAAACACAAAGCAAAATCTTCAACACACTGGATTGTTAAAGGTATGTAATAACAGATGCTCTTATGCCAATACAATTTGACCTACAAATATCATTTCTAGAAATTTAGCCTATAGATATGCAAGTATGCAGGCAAAACAGCTTACCTATAATATGGTATTTCCTTCTGTATTCTTTGTAAGCCAATCACAGTGAAACAACCTAAAGATTCCTAAAGATTCATCTACACTCAAATGAGTAAGTAAATTACGGCACACCTACATGTTAGAAACCTAAGCAGACAAAATTTTCAGGAACTTTTTACTTCCAGAAGTATTTACTGATTGAAAAGTTTTAAATTTATTATTAATGGAAAGGAAACAGGGTGAAGAAGACATGAAAGTACATGTGTGTGGGAAGGAGATTTGCACTTTTTCTTTACTTTTTTGAACCATGTAATGCATTGCCTATTAAAGAAAAAATATATAGAGAAAGAGCATTTATATAACTACAGAGCACTATGTCTTATCCGTTACACTAAGCACAGGATTTTGAATTTGACAGATACTCAGGTTCCCCGGAAAACAGAGCCTGAGATGAGAGTTTACATACCCATAATTTAGAGAGGGGTGCAACCCTAGGGAGCTAAGAGGGAAGAGAAGGGCATGAGTCAGGGAAGGAAGGAGAGAGAATGCAAGGAGGTGTTACTGAGTTGGCCTCTCACAACACAACATTGCTGATTGCCTGGTGTCCAGAGAGGCAATAAGAAACTAGACGGTCCATGGATGAGACAAAGGACAATTTATCTGCTGGGTTCCTCCTTCCTCCTATCTCTCACTCATTAAAGTCTAGTCCATGGGGGCATTAACTCTGTGTGCCCTTCTGTGATTTCCACTCGGTCTGGGCAGTCTCGTAAAGGCAGTACCCCAGGGGTCCAAGCAATGTACAAAGACTGTGATCCTTCCTTGTTGTGTGACACTGTACAACCGGGACTCCTGATTTTATTACAGTGATGACAGATGCATGTCAAGTGGCGGAGGCTCGGGGGCGGAGACCAGATATTGCTGAGTGATTTGGTGTGGTATGGAAACAGGCTTAATACACTGGATGTGCAGAAGGTTTTTCTTTTTTCTTTTCCTTAAGTAAACTTTATTTTTATTTTACTTTTTGAAAGATTTTATTTATTTATTTGAGAAGTGCGTGAGAGAGAGAGAGAGACAGAGAGAGGAAGAGAGCATGAGCAGGGGGAGGGGCAGAGGTAGAGGGAGAGGCAGGCTCCCTACTGAGCAGGGAGCCTGATGCGGGACTCAATTGCAGGACCCTGGGATCATATCCTGAGCAACCTCAGCCAAAGGTGGCTGCTCAACCGACTGAGTCACCTGGGCTCCCCTAAACTTTATTTTTAAGCAGTTTCAGGTTCACAGCAAAACTGATCAGAAAGTACTGAGATTTCCTGTATATTCCCTGCTCCTCCATGCACACAGCCTCCTCCACCATCAACATCCCACAATGGACTGGTACATTTGTTATAATTGATGAAACCATATCATTATTACCCAAAGTCAGAAGAGCTTTTTATTTGCTTTTGCTTGCTTAATAGGTTAGTTGATTGGTTGATGAAAATAGTCAAGATATGTCCTATTAAACTATGAATCTGAGAGTCAATAAGAACTTAACTATTTAAATTCCCCAAACCTATGATTATCTTCTTATAGTACTAGATTCTTCCACTCCACTTACCTTTATACATGGTTGTGTCTGTTCCTGTTTAATACCATGTGCTTTCAATAAATTAATCTAGAATAGGTATTGCTGAGTTGAAGATCCTATTCTGGGTGGGGTGTGGGCGTATAAAAAAGTAAAATATATCACCTTTCTTCCAAAATTATTACAAAAGCATACAGACTGAAACAGGAATGCAAGAATTAGGAAACTGCACAATAAAACAGCTCAAACTCCACCAGGGAAATGGTTTATGGACAAATGAGATGTAACTATGATACTACAAGCTTTGTGCAATTTCTTTGTACTTAGAATAGTTAGGGAAAACTTGGTGGAGAAACAGCAACTTGGATTATGGATAAGATGTGGAGAAGAGAATAGAAATAGTGAGATCATTTTGGTTCACCTGGCCTGAGCCAAACTGTTGGAGCTTGGGACACCAAATGTACACAGTTTTGTTTATTTGTGTTTTAACAATAATAGTAAGATAGTTTGAGAGCAGTTCTGGAAAGGTAAGTAAGGACTATGTTGTGTAAGGCTTTCAAATTATTTTCAATAAACTAGAGCTCCCTTGCATAATTAAGGGAAAGTCATTGGGATTTTTGAGTAGTGTAGTCATGTGCCCTGTTGGGAAACAGTTTCTTTCTTTCTTTTTTCTTTTTTTTAAATTTTATTTATTTATTTGAGGGAGAATGAGTGAGAGAGAGCATGAGAAAGGAGGAGGTCAGAGGGAGAAGCAGATTCCCCAAGGAGCTGGGAGCCCGACGTGGAACTCGATCCTGGAAGTCCAGGATCATGACCTGAGCCAAAGGCAGTTGCTCAACCAACTGAGCCACACAGGCGTCCGGGAAACAGTTTCTAATGAAATGTCCCCGACATACCCCTATCCCGGACTAAACCAGAACACATTCTCCCCGATCCTCCCATGGAAATGTCTGTATGAGCAGACTGAATTCTCAAGGAGCTGATTTCCCTGGAAACAGATCTTGTGTATTTCTGGAGTCTGGTAGATCTTCAGGGGGCTGTTTGTGAAGGAACTGCTTTAACTATTAACTATTGGCTCTTTACATCTTACACAGGATAAGTAAGCATTTTAAAGGTCTGGGCAGTTAGGAGGCAGTTTTTAAAGTCTGAATCTAGATTAAGTTGGTAGAAAACTGTGAATCACTAGCCACTGATTGGAAGGTGGCAGCGTTTATCAGCAGCATCTAGGAACCTAAGGCCAGAGCCTATAACATCACATCCTCTCTTTTCTGCTATCAGTTGGATGCAACAGGAAATTGACGAAGGTGCTAGGCAGTTTCCTTTCTGCTCTGACCTGACCAGCTTCCTCTGCAGCTTGCTCCCAGCTTATTGTAAAGGAAAATCATGAAATACCAGTCAATTTCCTCCAGTTGGATCAAGCCTAGGACAAGGAAGGAAAAACAAATTTCTAAGATTAGTCAATTTCCCTTTGCAGTTACAAAGTTGGTTCAGGGCCTCCGGCTGACCCTTCTCTTCAGACCTGTATCTCTTACAGCTCAGCTTTACATCATAGGCAAGATAAGGACTCGTGGCAAAGCGAGCGATGCATATTATGTAATTCTTATAGGAAATCATGGGTTCGCTCATGGGAAACCTGCCCATATAAAGAGCAGCTTATTTGATAAGCTTTCCATTCTTCTTTGACTTCTAGCAAACTCATTAGTTCAAGGGGGTTAAACAAAATACAGATACTTACACCTAGCCAAGCTCTTTTGCTCTTTTCTCAGTCTGACTCAGAAGGAGCTGTTTCCATGGAGAATCTTTATGTAAAATTAACAAAGGAATGGAGTGAGTTTAGTAAAAGAGATAGGGCTGGTCCACTCCAAAAGAGCAAGAAGTTATGTCTGGTGTCCTAGGAGGTAACCTGAATTTTGTTGGGTATGAGAAGGAGATGCTATTGCCTGCTGGTGAAAATGTAACAAAGAGGCTTGCATCCGAAAAATGTGACTGACTTACTTTGTAGAAGTAATTCAACTTGAAGACGGGAATTATCATTTAAAATATCTTTTCAGCAAACTTAACAATGTGGAGGAACAATGCTATACTGGAGTTCACACTGAATGCAAGCATATTAATTTAGCAGGTGGACAATTCTTCCTCATCACCTTCCATTTCCTGTTATTTCAACATCCCTGTTTTTAATTTCCCCTTGAAAATTTCCCTCATTTCTGTATTCACAGCTATTATTAAAATAATATTCCCCCAATTTCCCTTTTATAACTTTGTATGGTCCCTAATATTTGTGCTATAAAAATTCCTTAGCTAAGTCATAAACTACGCTGAAATGGAATATGGGATAACAAGAATGCAACCCTTCGCAGCTCTGAAATATAAACAGTTGATAAACAGGCTGCAAGAATAAATAAGGTAATCGGGGCGCCTGGGTGGCTCAGTGGGTTAAAGCCTCTGCCTTCGGCTCAGGCCAGGATCCCAGGGTCCTGGGATTGAGCCCCAATTGGGCTCTCTGCTCAGCAGGGAGCCTGCTTTTCCTCCTCTCTCTGCCTGCCTGTCTGCCTGCTTGTGATCTCTGTCTGTCAAATAAATAAATAAAATCTTTAAAAAAAAAAAAAGAATAAATAAGCTAAGAATTTGAGGTTTAACTTTAATAGCATTTGGAGCAGTCGCTGTAACAGGCATCTGAGAAGTAACAGATTTGCGGGGGCTGTGGCATTCTACTCCTTTTTTTCCTGGGGACTAATTATCTATTACTTTACAGACTTGCCAAAATACCGTGGAGCTCTTAAAAACAACTTGGTTGATCAACCAGCAGTAGCGTTATTAAACTAAAAAACAAAAGAACTTGTACAAATAAGGAGCCTACTAATGTTTTCAGGGGGATCTGTAGACTTTTTCCTTACACTTACAAGAATAACACAGCTTTTATTTATTTTTTTATTTTAAAAATTTTTATTTATTTATTTGACAGGCAGAGATCACAAGCAGGCAGAGAGGCAGACAGAGAGAGAGGAAGGGAAGCAGGCTCCCTGCTAAGCAGAGAGCCCGACTCGGGGCTCCATCATAGGACCCTGGGACCCTTTGACCTGAGCCAAAGGCAGAGACTTTAATCCACTGAGCCATCCAGGTGCCCTGATACCTTTATTTTTAAAGCTAAATTGTATCTCTGCAGAGGTATAAATACCCAGAAATTTTTACTTAATTAGCCTGAATCAGTAAAAGGATTTCCATGATCATCTTTCACAAACACCATCATGTCCTATTTTTGACAATAGGTTCTGGATGAACTTGCCTAGCTACTATTTGGAACAAAAATTGAGCATGTTATTAATTTAATGGGGTCAAAATGTCAGCCAATCTTATATCCACTCCATGAAAATGGTTTACATTGTCAGAGTAACCTATGAATAACCTTTGATAGTATACACCTACCATAATTGTGTGAATGTCTTAGGTCTGTTTTTCCCCTGTCCCTCCATCTGTTTCACCTTCATCAGGCGTTGACATCAAGGATGTTCATTCATAAATACCCTGCTGGAGCGCCTGGGTGGCTCAGTGGGAAGCCTCTGCCTTCCACTCAGGTCATGATCGCAGGGTCCTGGCATCAAGCCCTATGGTGGGTTCTCTGCTCAGTGGAGAGCCTGCTTCCCCCTCTCTCTCTCTGCCTCCCTCTCTGCCTACTTATGATCTCTGTCAAATAAATAAATAACATCTTTTTAAAAAAAAATTAGCACCCTACAGGCTCTAAACGCCATGTCAGAGCCTGCTTCCTGAAGAACTCAGTCTTCCAGTGACTCTGTTAAAAGCAGCATTGACCAACTGGAGTATGAGTCAAAGGAAAGGGTGAAAGGGATGGAGAATCCTGTCATAGGAAGAGTGGCTGATGGGGGAGCAAGAAATAGGGAAGAAAAGCTTGTGTAATATAGTGATTGAACACCTCAAATCCTTGCTTGAACACCTACTAGCTATGAGAGCATGGCAAGGGACTTAATCTCTCCCTGCCTCAGTTTTCTGTGGTGCCAATGATAATCATACCTAGCATTACATGTAAGTGTTTGGTGTTGTTATTATTACTTGACTCATCGGATATGTGAAGGATTATTATGGACAGGAGAGTCCATGACCTGCTTGAATGGCTTCAGAGGGAGTTACTAGGACCAAGAGGGTTGAACCATAGCAAGCTTGACTTTGGCTCAAAACTGAGATCGGTCCGGGGGGATGTTGGGCTCCTTGTCACCAGAGCTGGGGACTCCTCTTGACAGGGATGTTAAGGGTTGGTAGTAGACTGGGCTGGAAACGGATAGGATGAATTCTCTGACTCGATGACAGCAGCCTCTCCTCCCATTATCAAAGCTGCCTCTCCTTCTTCAAATCAGCTGTGGGCTTGAAGGAAGAAAGAAGCAGAAATCAGAGCTCCAGCTCACAGTGATTTGAACAGCTTTTTTCCCCAAACAGAGGCAGAACGCCCTTGGCACCCACCTAGCCATGTTCTTACGTCCTCTGTCTTTTCCCTTTCTCCCATTCCAAACTAGATAAAGGCAGTTGGCGGATGGGTAGGCTTGTGCTGGTTAAAATTATGAATTGGGCTAAATATTTTTTTTCTTCCTCATTATTTTCTGCTTTTTGGCACTTTCTCCTCAGATTTTGACAGAGAAATAATCTTGGCGTGAAAAGGATCATGATTTCATCTTTGAGTAGTTAAAATCTACTTACGTGGCTATGAACAAATGGAGGAATAACTCTGAGCTAATCTTCCACTCATAAAGGGTGTATTTCTGTGGGTGTGATAATGCAGGAGGTTGTGATAGGTAATTGTCAAGATTTCTTCAAACCACAACACTCCATTTCAGGTTAAGATACCAAACCACAAGGTATACTGCTCCTCTATGGTATCATTTCTTTCCCCAGGTCCCTCTGCTTTTTCTCCCAAGAGAATCTGATCCTTTTAAAAAGACTTTTACATTATCCATTGAAGTGTATGAGAAAGGCATTTCATTCCTTTGGGAATCTAATGCTAGTAGTTTGTTATTAAGTTATAGTTTAATTTATTAAGTTAATCCATGGATTTGTCAATGAGAATGTCCCCCTTAAAGGAGATAAACTTTACTAGTATTCTGGGGCACATTACTTAACCCCAAAAGTGACATATGTGGTAATAGCATTACAGAATGTGGAGAAGATGTCTGGGGACAGGTAAACACTCCAATAGTCTGTGCATACTGTAACACCATTCTAAATGCATGATGTAATCAACTATTTAGTTTACCAGTTCATGTGACTCACCCAGGACAGTAAATACCATTGGTGGTGGTAAATGGACTAGCACAATATTTGAGAATATAGACTTTAGAGTTAGACAGCTCTTTAAACAGAATCCAGGTTCAATCCCTTTTTACCTATGTGACCACAAGCCATTTTTAAATTAATATTTTAGGGTTGTTGTGAAAAATATTTTAGGGGCACCTGGGTGGCTCAGTGGATTAAGCCGCTGCCTTCGGCTCAAGTCATGATCTCAGGGTCCTGGGATTGAGACCTGCATCGGGCTCTCTGCTTAGCAGGGGGAGCCTGTGTCCCCCTGCTCTCTCTCTGCCTGACTCTCTGCCACTTGTGATCTCTCTCTGTCAAATAAATAAAATCTTAAAAAAAATTTTAAATCAGCAAATATATGTAACATACCTGCCACATTGTAAGTACTCAATAAATGGTGTATTTTATTTTCACCATTATTAGAAACTTGAAAATGGCTCACGGGCTGATTTTCTTCTTTGTCTCAGGATCAGATTTCCTCCACATAAAAAAATAATGGAGCCAGCTCTTGTTTCACTCACATTAATTTACAAGGTAACTGTTCCTAACCCTAACTCAGTATATATTCAGGAAAGGGTTGGTGAATATGAATAAGTTTTGGTTAATCCACAGTGGCCAATTAGCCAAGGCCACGTCTGCTAAAGTTCTACTGAAACTTGGCAGGATAATCTTGGCTTGGTTTTCACAAAGTCACATCCCAGAAACAGCTTGTCTCACCTTGTATCATTCATGAGTGACTCAAATACTGAGGATCAGGGCTTGATTTCAGTGGCAGTGATTTACAAGGGAAGGGTGAATGGATCAACCTTGAAAGTTCTCGACAAAACAAATTGAGGGCCTTTTACTTGGTTTGTTTGTTTGTTTTAAAGATTTTATTTATTTATTTGACAGACAGAGATCTACAGGTAGGCAAAGAGGCAGGCAGAGAGAGAGGGGGGAGCAGGCTCCCCGATGAGCAGAGAGCCTGATGCAGGGATCGATTCCAGAACCCTGGGCTCGTGACCTGAGCTGAAGACAGAGGCTTTAACCCACTGAGCCACCCAGGCGCCCCTTGGTTTGCTTTTGACCAACCTGCTTGATAAGATGATCAGTAATGTAGCCGGTTACTCCATGTAGAATCAGAAAAATCCCTGCTGTAAGGATACCACTATCTTGAAGTTGTCACGAATAATTCTTATGTATTTTTTCATGTAAGAATATTTATTGTAAACAATAAATATAATATCATACATTTTTAACTCAAATAATGTTATTTTGTATTTCCTATTCTAAACAATATTATGTTTCTGAGATTTATCCCTGTGGATAGATTTCTCTTGTTTTTTTATTGCTATACTAAAGTCAGTTTAATGAACACACTGTTCTGGATTGTTAGGACTAAGTCTGGCTAAAGATGAGCAACAACAACAAAAAAAACCCAAAACAACAAGGTCTTAAACAAGATAAAAAATGTTTCTCTTTTGTGGGTAAGTCCAAAGGTGGTTTTCCGAGAATGGCATGGAGTGGCACAGTTTCAGGGACGCAGACTCCCTCTATCTTGTTACTCCTCTACATCTGGACCTTCATGTACAGGTCATCTCAGAGCTCAAAAGGATGGCTCCAGCTCTGGCAGACATTATTTGCATTCTTACAGTAGAAAGAAGAAAAAGAGGATGTTTCATTCTCTAATTTTGCTTACGTCCCATTATCTAAAATGAATTCACATGAACACAGCTAAAAAAAAAAGAGTGGTAAAAGGACTCTTCATTCTAAGTAACCACATGTCTAAAATTTGGCTGTTCAGTTACCAGGGAAGAAGGGGAAGGTGAATTCTGGAGACCAAGTACAAATTTCTACCACAGTGGATATTTGGGTGATTTCCACGTTTTTGTTATTACAGCACTTTAACAAACACTCATACACAGGGCTTCTTGGGTTCATGTGAGAGAGCTTTTCTAATGGAATATGTTTTTGGTAATTCACGTCTTCAACTTTAGCAATTGCTCTCCAATTGTACCACTTTTTACTCCACCTGGAAGAGACTTCCTCTTTTCCCACATATTCCTAATATTTGGCATTAGATTTCTGTTTTGAAAATGATTTTATGATCTGATGGGATTGTGGGGTGGTAACATTGGCAAAGGCACTTTTGATAGAGCTGTGTGAACAGAAATCAAAATACTTGGGTTGAGACAGTGGGAGACAGTAAAATCAAGCTAGTGGGTGTAAACTACTCTTTTATTAAGCTCAGCTGAAGCAGGATATGAGAAGTGAAGCCTTAAATAGAGTTGGTAGAGCATTTGTGTTACAACTGAAGAGTCTAGAGCTTTTGGAAATAATGCAGTAGAGAATATGCCAGAGAAAGAGGGGCTAGCAACTGGAGCAAATTTCCACGGGGTTTAAAATTTCAGAGGTGGAACATTTCCAAGTGATGACAGAAGTGAGCAAGGTGTGAGAGTTGATAGCTGCTCTTTGATATCCCAGGGCCCAAGATGCTCTGACGCTTCCAGGGAGCCAAATAAATTATTCATTCAACAAATATTTTTAAGCACCTCCTAGGTGTCAGGCGTTGTTCTAGAAATGGGAGTTGTATGTTTAGTAAAATAGATAGACAAAATCTTCTCTGAAAAGAGCCGACAGACAACAAATATGTAAGCATGAGATAATGTGTGATAGCAAAAAGAGCTATAGAGAACATTAAATAGGAAAAGATACCGTTTTAGCTAGGATTAACAGGAGTGCAGGTGGGATGTTCCGCTGAGAGGAGGAACTGGAGGCATCAGTGTCAAGAGGCAAATGACTGGGTAGGTGTTTGTGGGTGGGACGGAAAGGGGGATTTGCTGACTTCACAGAAATGCATCTGCTAAGGAAGTGATGGGTTACCTGGTGTTGTCCTAAAAGGTGGAGATAGTGTTAGCAGATCTTGTAGCTTTGCGGCTTTCTTAGCTAGAGACAGGGAGAAAAGACAGAAATATTAATTGACAAGAATTACTGCTTTTATCTTGAACTTATGGCTTACGAACAATAGACATTTTAGAATTTATTTCCTAATATGCTCCCAAACAGATTATTTAATGTTGATAGCTATTTCTTCCCTAGAACAAATAATGAAAACTTATCAGCTTATTTTTACTTGACTTTCCTTTTTCCTTCTACAACATTTCCTTCTAGTCCTGGATAAGAAAACCATTTTATTTCACAGAATGTGAAATATTCATCTCTTGATAAATTGGGAAATATCTTGTAATTCTCCCCCTTTCTCTTTACCTAAAGCCTCCCCCTACCCTGCCACTTTTAGCCTTTCTGATGTTGCAATTTCTAGAACATATCTGTAACCCAAAAAGCCAATTGCTGTGGGGGGGGGGGTGGGGACAAGGAATAGAAAAGGATTTCACTTTTCAAAGTTCATTAGCCTAAAAGTAGAATAATATTTCTTTGTTTTATCCAGCAGAGGGGTGATATGGCTTATGCTGGGAACTGGCATAAAAGCCTGTTGCTCCTGGCAAGTGAGTCAGTTGAGATGAAAATGTTAATATATTTGAACAGATATGAGTCAATGCTATTTTGGAGGTGAAAAGAAGCGTGGTTTAGTGTACTGGCATGTATATCACAGAAAAAACCTGAAAAATATTGTAGGGAACCATGACAGTTATGGCAATCAAAACTTTAAAACTGAGATAGTAATTTTTATAAAAGTATGGGTCCTAAAGAACATTGAGATCAAACCTACAGAAAAACAATCATTTCTAGACATATAATAACATGATTTTTGATGATTTTCTCTTTCTGTTCCCAAAGCAACCAAAAAGAGAAGCAGTGAGACAGACTGAAAAAAATTCTTAGGACATAGGCTGGTAATTCTGGCCTTGTCACTAATTGTACTAATTAACTGGGAGATGATGGGTAAATCACTTGATCTCTGTGCAATTAGTTTTCTTATTTGCAAACTAATGGAATCAGCCTCCATTGTCCCTATCTCTTTCTGATTTAAAATAATAGGATTTAGGTCTACATACTATAAAGGGAGGCCCTATTACGACCCTGGGGTGGCCCAAAAAGTACCTAAAGTGGAGTTTCCCAGAGTGGTGTGGAAATTTCCATGGTGTATTTTCTGCTTTTATCCCAGATCTTCACCCAGCTTTCTAGATATAGCAGTGGGAAGTGCTATGTGGATATTTGGGCACATTAGCAAGGGTAGGTTAATAGAAGATTTCGACTGACTGGAAAAACAACAAATAATCATTTGGACCAGAAGCCCTTCTTCAATATGACAGAACACCTGAGTTTGATAAAAAAAAAAAAAAAAAGAAAGAAAGAAAGTTAGTTTGATAAGCTAAGCTTCAGGTTCCAAATAGTTAACTGACCTCATGAGGTAACCTCTTCTTCCTCTCAAAGCCCCACAGAAATGACAGAACTGTATACAAGTGGGAAACCCCATGCATTTCTAGAAAGCCAGGAAAAGGGCTATCGTCTGATATGAGGGATTTAATTTAGGTGCTGGTGAAGAATTAAGCTCTGGGCTCAACTGCTGAGTTCCTGGTAAGTTGCTTACCCTCTCTGGGTCTTCCAGCCTTTGGGTAAATTACTTTCCCCTCTCTGTGCCTCAGTTTCCATAACTGGAAAACGGAGATAAAAGTACCTACCTCGAAGGGTGGTGTGAGGATGTGTACAAGTAAAGTGCTTTGAACAGCACCTGACACAAAGTTCTCACATCCTGCTTACAATTATTGTTATTACAGGTGCTACTAAAGGCTTAATATTGAACATTAAAGCAGATAGGGTGGGGCGCCTGGGTGGCTCAGTTGTTTAAGTGACTGTCTTCGGCTTGGGTCATGATCTTGGGGTCCTGGGATCAAGTCCTGTTTCAGGCTCCCTGCTCAGTGGGGAGCCTGCTTCTGCCTCTCCCTCTGCTGCTCTGCTTGCTTGTGCTTTCTTCCTCTGTCAAGTGAATAAATAAAATCTTAAAAAAAAATTTTTTTTTAAAGGGGCATCTGGGTGGCTCAGTGGTTTAAACCTCTGCCTTCTGCTCAGGTCATGATCCCAGAGTCCTGGGATTGAGCCCCACCTGGGCACTCTGCTCAGCAGGGAGCCTAGCCTGCTTCCTCCTCTCTCTCTGCCTGCCTCTCTGCCTACTTGTGATCTCTGTCAAATAAATAAGTAAAATCTTAAAAAAAAAAAAAAAAAGACTTAAAGCAGATAGGGTTAGTCATGGATGAGAACATCCACAAGGGTTTAAAAAACAAAACAAAACACCCTATAATCCTAGTTGGTGAAAGATAGCAGCTCTGATGACCCCTGAAAAAGAAAGCTAAGTAAGAGGGCGGAGGAGGGGAGCCCATAAGGTAATTAATTACAGTGCTGTGGAGTAACTGTGTCAGTCTTTTATTCTCCAAGCGGTTGCTGTCGCATTTGCCCCCTGCTTAAGGCTGTGAATTCTGCCTTTGAAATTTACTGGGATATTTGGCATCAGCCTCTCCCAAGGTAGGTGCTGGGGCCAGAGAGAGAAATAGGACAATATCCAGCTAGCTTCCATCTGTCATAAGAAGGATGAAAGTATAATTTGTTGTCTAAACTGGGACACTTTTGAATAAAAGCAAGCACTATTAATAATTGTGCCAGGATAAGAAGTATCCTGTGGCCTTCCCAGGCAAACCAGGACATTATTTCTGTCGGTCGTAAAGTATGGAGAACAGTTGCATCCAGAAAGCAAGCTTGCTATTTCCGGTAAAGGAAAGACTACTCGTCCACGCTGACTCTCTTCCGTACTCAAGAGTTGCATAGATTGCCAAGAAAACAAGGATTTCGTGAACTCAAACACTCCAGCTACCTAAATGGGCCAATCTAAACCTGCAGTTCTTAAGTGTGAATAATCAAGAATTCTGAAACTCTTGAGGAAAACCAGCAGCATAAAAGAATGCCACCACAATGTAGAAACAAAAGAAATTTCCTATGAGGAAACAGAATGAATGCAGGAAACAGAGAGATCCAGGAGAATGTCTTATATCCATAAAAAAGAGCAGGTTGCTATTTTTAAAAGAAGCAATCTAAATTCTGGGAAATTAAAAAAAGAATTGCCCCTCCCTTCAGATTGCCAGAAGGAGCAAATAAAAATAAAAAACATTCAGTTAAATTTTAAATATTTCTAATTGGCCATGCGTATGTGAATTAAGAAAATATTGCATGGGGCATACTTATGCTAAAAATTACTTTTTTCTGTTTTTCGTTTTATTTTATTTATTCATTAGAGAGAAAGAGAGACAGAGCACAAGCAGGGGGAGAGGCAAGGAGAGAGGGAGAAGCGGACTGCCCGCTGGGCGGGGAACTTGATGCAGGACTTAATCCTTTACTCCCAGGACCCTGGGATCATGACCTGAGCTGAAGGCAGACTGTTAACTATATGAGGCATCTGGGTACCCTAAAAATTACTTTTTATGCAAAATAAATTCCAAATATCTAACTCTCAGACCACTTTTTTTCTTAAGGTTTTATTTTTTATTTGACAGAGAGCTCAAGCAGGGGAAGGGACAGAGGGAGAGGGAGAAGCAGACTCCCTGCTGAGCAAGGAGCCTGGTGGCGGCCGGCGGAGGTGGGGGTGTGGGGGGAGGGGACTCATGACTGGAGCTGAAGGCATATGCCTAACCTGCTGAACCACCCAGGCACCCTTTTGTGCCACTTTTTTTTTTTTTAAAGATTTTATTTATTTATTTGACAGACAGAGATCACAAGTAGGCAGAGAGACAGGCAGAGAGAGATGCGGAAGCAGGTTCTCTGCCGAGCAGAGAGCACCATGTGGGGCTCGATCCCAGGACCCCGAGACCACGACCCGAGCCAAAGGCAGAGGCTTTAACCCGCTTCCTTTATCTCTCCTTAGTAATTCTTTGTCATGCAGAATTGTGTATAAAATCTCTTGCATTTATAGCCTGTGTTCATTTACATAGGATAGTTTCCACAGTGGTTAACTTATTTCATTCTTTTGTCCACTGAACATTTATTAATGAAAAAATATGCTAAAAATTAATAATACAAGTCAGTATACTGAGCATATATGGGCATAAAGTTAACAACTTGGAGAACTGGTGTTCAAATTTGACTTGTTGAAGCACATAATCTTATTTTTCAGGTATAACTTGCTTTTTTATTGATTATGCTCTGATCTCTAGATCAATAACTTTTAAAAACATTGTCCACTGACAAGAAAGTATTATCAATTTTTCTTCCCTCTTCAACAACACGATCCATAATGATTCCACCTGTTGCTCTGTTGGAAGAGTAGTTAGTAACAACCATTTGAAACAGTATATGGTTATGAATAACCTTTATATTTAAAGGGGTACATGTTTCATAAGTTTTTCCTAAAAAATACATTCAACAAGTTCTTGTAAGTAATAGGGATATTTCAGCTAGATCATTTGATCTGAAAGACTTATGTGGATATATGGCGTGGAAGGCCATTACAACTGCTTCTCTGATTATTTTATTTTCTGCATCTGAATTTCTCTTAATAACAAGTTGCTAATTTTAGCACTTTCTTTGGTAAGTTGAGAAAATGCTGTATCTGGTGTGCATTGTTGTTACATACTATTGGTTTGTGTCTGACTTTCCACCATTTCTGATATTAAGTAAATAACTGCAATACTGAGAACTTCAAAATGACTTTTTCCTTATTTATTGAAAAATCCACCGTTCAGAAAATTCATCACAAAATTTACATTTGGGTATTGGCATTTCGCATTCACATATACGCAAACAAAAAAATAGGTAATGGCAACCACTGCCAGCAACGAAAACGCTGAATTCGATAATCTCACAGCAGCATTAGTGTGTCTGTCACGCACAAGCCCAACTCACATAAACAGAAGCTGATCTTTGAAAAGGTTGTGAATTAATGCACTAATGATAAATCGAACTCTATAGCTAATGCAAAAAGAAACAACAACAACAAACCAAAAACCTCTGGTTTGCTTGCAGACAAAGCCAAATCTGATTTTTTTCTTTTAATATTTGATTTATTTGTTAGAGAGCAAGCGAGAGCACAAGTAGGGGAAGCAGTAGGCAAAGAAGCAGCAGGCTCCCACTGAGCAGGGAGCCCAATGTGGGGCTGCATCATGACTTGAACATGTTTAACTGACTGAGCCTCCCAGGTGCCCCAAAGCCAAATCTGATCTTATGAGAAGTTTTAAGAAAGTATGGCATTCAAGGTTTCGTGGGCTTTTAGAAGTATTGTGTTTAGGGATTGCCTGATTTTCAGGTGCATTCATTTCCTTTGTCTCCAGAGTAAGGAGGCTGTAGACAGGCTGACTTTAAGGCTTTTGCTGATTGGCTGTTGTCTCAAAGGGTGGAGCTGTCACTGATTGGCGGACATTAAGGACGTGGTTTATATCGCTGATTGGCTGGTTTCCAGAAGCCAAGGGTCGGCTTTGATTTGCTAACTTTCAGAACCAGTGAGGTTGTTACTGTTAGTTGATAAAGCACGTGCTTTAACTTTGGTTGCTTATTCACAATTTGGGTCTTTGACCAAATAACAGTGTTTTCCTTTCCTTGAGTATGGAAAGTTAAATATTTGTAGTGCTCAGTCCTGGTTTTGGTCTTCCTTCAGACAAATCTTAAGCAACTGAGCCACCCAGGTGTCCCTTCCTTCAGCCAAATCTTCATGAGGGATCATGAGACTGTTTCCATCTTTTTGGAGAGGTATGTTATCCTTTCAGTGATTTAAGTGCCAGTTGTCGCTTTGGAAAAAAAAAAACTCTGGGGCGCCTGGGTGGCTCAGTGGGTTAAAGCTTCTGCCTTCAGCTCGGGTCATGATCTCAGGGTTCTGGGATCAAGATCCACATCGGGCTTTCTGCTCAGCAGGGAGCCTGCTTCCCCCTCTCTCTCTGCCTGCCTTTCTGCCTGTGATCTCTGTCATTCAAATAAATAAATAAAATCTTTAAAAAAAAAAGCTTAAGCTCTAACTGCTGTTGTTTGTAATTGACTGGGGGCGGGCGGGGGTGGGGGGACGCAAATAAACGTGTAGCCTGTCTTAACAAGACTAATGTAGGACATAGGACAAAATCATTAAATAGAAGACATGTGCTGCAAATACAGAATACCTGGGGATCCTATCCCACACAAAACACCTACCACACAGCCAACAGCTCAGTAGCTCAAAAGATGGGCTGAATAACAGAATGGATGTGGCTGAAAAGTTGAATAACATACATCCTATCGTCGATTACACATAGGTCTTCAACTATAAATGATTCAGATTTTTCAAAAATGTTGAACAACAGGCATTTAACAAAGAACCATAATGACATTTTAGTACCTAGCTAGAGCAAGGTATACTAAAACATCAGAATTACTGAAAACTGGTAATCATTTTTATCCAGGCCAAATACCTTGAAGTCCCTAACTTCTCCCTTTCTCTCCCGCTTTAAATAACCATCAAGGGATCCTCTACCTTTAAAATATAGGCAGAATCCAATCACAACCTCCATCCAACTTCCATCCAACCACGAACCTCCGTGAATTTACTTTAGACTCTAATGTCCCTTGCTACCGCGAGAGCCTCCAATTGGCACCCGTGCTTCTGTTCTTGCCCATCTACAGTCTATGATTTCCTCCTGAAGAGCCAAAGTAATCCATTAACATGTAATCAGATCATCTCCACCCTCCACCCTTTACCGTCCAATGGCTTCCGATTCCGGGATCCTTATCAAGGTCTATAAGCCGCTGCAGGAGCTTAGCCCCTGACTAACGCGTCCACCCTCGTTCCCTCCCTCTTCCCACACCCAGTCAGTTTCAGCCACACTGATATTCTGGCGGTTCCTTGAAAATGCCAAAAATTCCTCTAATGCCTCAGGGCCTTTTCCTTTGTTGTACTTTCTTACAGAAACGCTCACCCCCCAGATAGTTCTGGGCTTACTTTCGCTTCTTTCAGACTGGTCTTCCCTGACCACATATCTAAATAGCATATCCCCGACTTGTCTTTATTGCTGGAGTTTTGTAAATCCCAACTAGAATGTAAACTCCATGATGGTAGGACTTGTTTTGTTTTCCACCATGTCTTTAGTACCAATTACAGGACTTAGCACATACGACCTACTCCATAAATAATTGTGGAATGAATGAACTGGTTTCAGCCACAGGGGAATTTATCATAAGGAAATGAGTATATCTCACAGAGCCTAAAGAAAAAATATAGGTGGGCTTCAGACTCAAAGTATATCCAAGAAACTGCCTCCCAGTCTGCTGTTTGTGTGTCTTTTCTGTGTATCTGCCTTAGTCCCCTCTTTGCAGTTGAGTTTCTTTTACTCAGCTGGTGGCAGTGCTCATGCCATCTGGGCTTTATGTTACTGTTTCAATTGCTGATGAGTCTCACAATCCCAAATAATGAGTTTCAGGAAGAAATTGTTGGCTCAGGCAGTAAAATACCTACCCTGGACCAATCCACTGGAAAATGTGGGGATTACAGTTTAACATGGCTACTCTGAATGCAAAAAGTATCCATGAACAACAACAACAACAAAAAACCACCCCAAATTATATTGATACAAATAAAATCCATTAAAAAGCTATAATAAGGAGGAGCAGTATCATCTCAACAATATAGTGTTACAATCTGTGAAACAAACACTCTTAGAAACTATTAGAAAAAAAGGAGAATTTGAAGAAACTATAATCATGGTGAAAAACCTTAAAACACACCTGTCTCAGGTGTGTTTGGCCTACTGACAAAATAGACCAAAAATAAGTAAGTACTGGGAAGATTAGAATGAAACGATTCATGAACTTGAATATAAGAATGCCCAAGGAGTCATGCAGCTAAGATAAACAAACATGCGGACAGGATAAACTTCAACCAGTGTGTTCAGTATGTTTTTCAGCTTCCAGATGCCTTTTCAAGTGAAACACCACTAAATTTAGAGCAATGTATACAAATTTTAATCTGAGAAAAAAAAATACATGTTTCCCTATAGTGTTTTCACAATTTTAATAAAAATTGTGTGAATAAAAGCTGATGTTTTTGAAACAACCAATTCAAATAGACAAACCTTAGCCTATCCAATATGGAAAAGAGAGAAGATTGAAAGAGGACATAGCTGCAGAAGTCGAAGAAACTTTGAAAAATTAAAATAGAACATTACGTACAAATTAAGAAAGCTTTGGAAAAACAAATGAAATACATACTTTTCTAGGGACGTAAAAATGATTTAAAAATTCAAGAAGAGGGCGCCTGGGTGGCTCAGTGGGTTAAGCCGCTGCCTTCGGCTCAGGTCATGATCTCAGGGTCCTGGGATCGAGTCCCACATCGGGCTCTCTGCTCAGCAGGGAGCCTGCTTCCCTCTCTCTCTCTCTGCCTGCCTCTCTGCCTACTTGTGATTTCTCTCTGTCAAATAAATAAAATAAAAAATCTTAAAAAAAAAATTCAAGAAGAGGCAAAGAACCTTGCATCGTTCAATAATTGTAGAAAAAGTGGAAAACGAGCAAAGATCTTTCTCTACCAAAATACATTCTCTTTAGTTGATTTTACAAGTGAGTTTTTCAAATATTCAGAAAAAAGATAACATATTCAACTTTAGAGAACATAGGAAAAAATGAAATTTTTGAATTTTGTTCTACAGGGTAGAATATTCCTGATGAGAAAACTAGGCAAATGTACGCACACGCGAGCACACACACACACACACACACACACACACACCTGTTAACCAATCTCTGATATGCAGGTGTGCCCAAAGATACTACATAAATGGCTGAACACATTAAATACAATGGCCAAGAAGGGGTTACATAAAATGAAAACGTGTTTTAATATTTAGGAAATGTGTTATATGTATACTATATTAAAGAAATAAAACAATGAATTATCTAAATAGAGAGGAAGGGCATTTGGTTAAAATATAAGATCCATCCTGATTTAACAACAGCAACAACAAAAAATATATACCTTTTTTAAAAAGTAGTGATAGAGGCTCAGTGGGTTGAGCCGCTGCCTTCAGCTCAGGTCATAATCTCAGGGTCCTGGGGTGGAGACCCGCATCGGGCTCTCTGCTGGGCAGGGAGCCTGCTTCCCCTTCTCTCTCTGCCTGCCTCTCTGCCTACTTGTGATCTCTCTCTGTCAAATAAATAAAATCTTTTTTTTTTTTTTGCCCCCCAAATAAATAAAATCTTAAAAAAAAAAAAAGATAGTGATAGAAGGAGATTTCCATTACCTAGTAAAAGGCATTTATCAAATCACTATGAAACATTATATTTAATGGTTAACTATTAATAAAATTTTATTTAAAAGGAGAAGAAGGCAAAAAAGCTATCTCTACTATTTTTGATATTATTTTCAAGATCCTAGCTGGTGTGCAAAAGGGGAAAAAAAAAAGAAGAAGAGGTATCTGGGGGAGAAAGAGATAAAACTGTTTGTTAGAAATAAATGCAAGAAATGAAACCAATGAGCCAATGACACAAACAAGATTCTGTAAGATGATAAAAGACAATCCTATAAAAGCAAACATTCTGTATATGAACAAACAATGGTCAAACAGAAAATGTAATGGAAAAGGATTGCAGCTGTACTACAACAAAAATATATAGAAATAGTAAGAAATGTTTAGGATCTGCATAAAGAAAAAAACAAAGCTTTACTGAAGGTTACAAAAGAAGACCAGAATAAATGTAAAAATATGATTTATCCTAGATGTGAAAACTCAATATTGAGATGTCAATTCTCTTTAATTTAACCTATAAATAAAATGTACTCCCAATTAAAATCCTAAGTGAATTTTTTAAAAATGCCATTTATAGGGGCACCTGGGTGGCTCAGTGGGTTAAAGCCTCTGCCTTTGGCTCAGGTCATGATCTCAGGGTCCTTGGATCAGGGGGGTAAAGTGTCTGCCTTCAGCTCAGGTCATAATGTCTGCGTCCTGGGGTGGAGTCCTGCATCTGGCTCTCTGCTCAGCAGGGAGCCTGCTTCCCCCTCTCTCTGCCTGCCTCCCTGCCTACTTGTGATCTCTGTCAAATAAATAAATAAAATCTTTTTAAAAAATGCAATTTATAGACAGCTATATATAGAAGAATGAAACTCGACCATTCTCTTACACCGTACACAAAGATAAACTCAAAATGGATAAAAGACCTCAATGTGAGACAGGAATCCATCAGAATCCTAGAGGAGCACATAGGCAGTAATCTCTTCGATATCAGCCACAGCAACTTCTTTCAAGATATGTCTCCAAAGGCAAAGGAAACAAAAGCGAAAATAAACTTTTGGGACTTCATCAAAATCAAAAGCTCCTGCACAGCAAAGGAAACAGTCAAAAAACAAAGAGGCAACCCACGGAATGGGAGAAGATATTTGCAAATGACAGTACAGACAAAAGGCTGATATCCAGGATCTATAATGAACTCCTCAAACTCAACACACACAAAACAGACAATCATATCAAAACATGGGCAGAAGATATGAACAGACACTTCTCCAATGAAGACATACAAATGGCTATCAGACACATGAAAAAATGTTTATCATCTCTAGCCATCAGGGAGTTTCAAGTTAAAATCACATTGAGATACCACCTTACACCAGTTAGAATGGCCAAAATTAACAAGACAGGAAACAACATGTGTTGGAGGGGATGTGGAGAAAGGGGAACCCTCTTACACTGTTGGTGGGAATGCAAGTTGGTGCAGCCTCTTTGGAAAACAGTGTGGAGATTCCTCAAGAAATTAAAAATAGAACTTCCCTATGACCCTGCCATTGCACTCCTGGGTATTTACCCCAAAGATACAGATGTAGTGAAAAGAAGGGCCATCTGTACCCCAATGTTTATAGCAGCAATGGTCACGGTCACCAAACTGTGGAAAGAACCCAGATGCCCTTCAACGGACGAACGGATAAGGAAGATGTGGTCCATATACACTGTGGAGTATGATGCCTCCATCAGAAAGGATGAATACCCAACTTTTGTAGCAACGTGGACAGGACTGGAAGAGATTATGCTGAGTGAAATAAGTCAAGCAGAGAGAGTCAATTATCATATGGTTTCACTTATTTGTGGAGCATAACAAATAGTATGGAGGACATGGGGAGTTAGAGAGGAGAGGGGAGTTGGGGGAAATTGGAAGGGGAGGTGAAACATGAGAAACTATGGACTCTGAAAAACAATCTGAGGGGTTTGAAGTGGTGGTGGGGGGGAGGTTGGGGTACCAGGTGTTGGGTATTATAGAGGGCACAGATTGCATGGAGCACTGGGTGTGGTGAAAAAATAATGACTACTGTTATGCTGAAAATAAATAAAAAATAAATTTTAAAAATGCCATTTATAATCTATCATCTCTATATTAGCTAAGGCACTAGATAAACCCCTAAACTTTATTGGCTTTCTACAACAAGTGGTTTATTTCTTACTCTTAGTCAAGAGCAAGAGTTCCTTGTCAGGTTGATTTCCATAAGATCATTCTGGAAGCCAGGCATCTTCCATTCTGTGGTTCTGGCCTTCTGTTAGGTCCTTGGAGTCCTTGGATAGGGTCAATGACCATGAAGAAAGCATCCCTGCTTCCCCATCATTTTGACCTGAAAACGAACCATTTTCTGTATTTGCTCACATTCCTCTGGCGAAAATTAGTCACATGGTCCTACCTAGATGTAAAGGGCTGGTGCTGAGAAATGTAGTCCCCAAGTAGGAGGCTGCTTTCCAGCAACAATACCACATAATGAAAGCGAAACAATAGCTTTTCGTGGTCAGGGAGCTATCTCCGTCATAATGTGTGAGAGTAAGTCCTGGATTAAGTTTGAAAAAAGAATATAAAGAGGGTCGCCTGGGTGGCTCAGTGTGTTAAAGCCTCTGCCTTCGGCTCAGGTCATGATCCCAAGCTCCTGGGATGGAGCCCCGCATCCGGCTCTCTGCTCAGCAGGGAGCCTGCTTCCTCCTCTCTCTGCCTGCTTGTGATCTCTGTCAAATAAATAAATAAAATCTTTAAAAAAATAAAAAGAATATAAAGTTAACAGGTATTGAAGCATACTACGATAGTATAGTAACAACAAAGGGGATTTGGTACTGTCAGAGAAAGACAAGTGTTTCAATAGAACAAAATAGCGAGTAGAAACTCGCTATGAGCTATGTATATGTGGAAAATTAAGTATGTAATAATGTCATTTCAAAGAAGTTGGGAATAAATACACTGCTCAGTAAATGGTAAAGGGACATTTGGCTGCCCAACAAAAATAAAGTTGATTTCTACCTTATATCACAGAAAAAATCTGAGTTATTAAAAACCCAAAAAAGATGGGTACCTGGGGTGGGGCAGTCAGTTGAGTGTGCACTCTTGGTTTTGGCTTGGGTGGTGATTTCAGGGTCATGACATTGAGTCCCCAAGTCCCAAGTCTGGGTTGCAAACAGCTTGGAGTCTGCTTGGGATTCTCTCTCCGACTTCCTCTATTCTCCCACTCATGATCTCTCTCGCTAAAACAAGTAAGTAAATTTTAAAAACAAAAACAAAAATTTAAAAAACCCAAACAAATATGAAAAAAATATGGGTTGTTAAAAGCCCAAACATAGCCTGCTTCTTCCTCTCCCTCTGCCTGCTTGTGTTCCCTCTCTCACTGTGTCTCTCTCTGTTAAATAAATTAATAAAATCTTTAAAAAGAAAAAAAAAGTCCAAACATGAAACACACACATATACTCCATGTAGGGAAAAAGATCACCTTCATAGTATGGTGCAAATATAAGTTCACTTATTTTAGAAGGGAAATTCAGAAGAATCTCAAATTAAATATTTAAATTAATTTTGATTTTAATTTTAATTTTTAAAATTAAAAATAATATAAATAAAAATAAATAAAATAAAATAATTTTAATTTTAATTTAATTTTAAATTACTTTAAAATATTTACCTCTTCTGATACAACCATTTTTTTTTCTTTAGGAATTTATTCTTTAGAAGTATTCAAGTAGAGGCACAAAGATATTATTTGCAGCATTTTTTGTGAGTACATTGGAGCAATCTGTACATAAAATAACAAGAGAATGTATTATAGGAATTATAATAAATCCATACCATGGTAGTGTTTGGTCCTTGCAAAAAAATTAAGTGGAGGAAGGAGGTCCACAATATAATTTTAATAAGATCACAAATTGCATAATAATAACTAACATTGGTTGGGTTCCTAGAATGTACCAGCCTCTGTTTTAAGTGAATATGAGTGTTCATTTTTTAAAATAATGCTATGATATATGTATTGATTTTGTTTCCCCTTTAAAGTCTAGAAAATTTTGGCATTGAGATGTATAGTAACTTACCAAAGGTAACTTAGGGGTAGAGGTGAGATTTGTGTCAAAGTGGTGTTGCTTGAAGCCCATGCTCTCCAGCAGTATGCTAACCTGACTCTTTGTATAGTATGATGCCACTTTTGTTTTTAAAAAAGGCATTTGTTTGTATTTGTATGTGCTTATTTCAAGATGTGTGAAAAGATACCCTATAATGTAATAGTAGTTACCCCACCTAGTGGTGGTAGTTATGGAAAGTCTTTTACCTTTTATTTCTATAATTCAGTCTTTTTTATTTTATTTATTTATTTATTTAAGATTTTATTTATTTATTTGACAGAGAGAGATCACAAGTAGGCAGCGAGGCAGGCAGAGAGAGAGAGAGAGGAGGAAGCAGGCACCCTGCTGAGCAGAGAGCCCGATGCGGGACTCGATCCCAGGACCCTGAGATCATGACCTGAGCCGAAGGCAGCGGCTTAACCCACTGAGCCACCCAGGCACCCTAATTCAGTCTTTAAAAAAAAAAAAAAATGTATTCCTTGTAGCATAATAAAATCTGAAAGTAAAACTTTATTTATTTTTTTTGAAGATTTTATTTATTTATTTGACAGACAGAGATCACAAGTAGTCAGAGAGGCAGGCAGAGAGAGAGAGAGGAGGAAGCAGGCTCCCCGCTGAGCAGAGAGCCCGATACGGGACTCGATCCCAGGACTCTGAGATCATGACCCGAGCCGAAGGCAGCGGCTTAACCCACTGAGCCACCCAGGTGCCCCCCCAGTGAAATATTTTGATTAAAACTTGCTGGGGAGCTTGGGTGGCTCAGTAGGTTGGTCGTCAGGCTCTCCATTTTGGGTCAGGTCATGATCTCAGTTCGTCAGGCTCTCCATTTTGGGTCAGGTCATGATCTCAGGGTCATGGGATCCAACGTCAGCATCAGACTCTGTCCAGCAGGGAGTCTGCTTGAGAGTCTCTCCATCTCCCACTGGCTCTCCCCTCTCACACTGACGCTGTCTCTTTCAAACAAATAAGTCTTTAAAAAACCCCCACAACTTGTTGAATGAATGAATGACCAACGTTTTCTATTAGTCTCTAAACTCTTCAGGTCTGTAGACTGCATTTTATACCCAACTGGTTCCTACTTTGCTATTGTGCTCTCACTCAATAAATACTTGTTAAACTTTGTATATAATTACACCCACTAAATTTAAATGTTCTTACTTATTTCTTCCCATAGCTTTTTCCCCTTCTTTTCATCATAGTCTTAAACTTTTGCCTAAATTTTATTTATATTGTTGACTTAAAAAATTCAGTCTCTTGCACATCTCCTCAATAGTAGTTATCAATGTGTATTAGGAATAGATACTTCCAGTAGTATGTTGTGATTTTCATTCCTAATGAAGTGAAGCTAATAATGCAAAACTAATCTATAAATCATCTTGAGTCAGAGTTGTGAAATAATATTATTGAATTTTAGAACTCATAAGCTTTCCCTTGCTTTGGGAAATCAGTTTTAATTTGAATTGATTGAAATCTAATGGTTCTGTTTCTTCACTTGAGAATATCATATTTGAAAGACAAGGATTTTGCTTCCAATTAGAAAAACATTTTTTTGCATTTGAGAGAAATCTGGAGACTCTGGAACATACTGTGACAATCCAGTGCACTTAGCAACTGAAAGAGCGTGGGCTGTGAATGTGTGGAGCCTAGTGACATTAAGAAATCAATTTTGCAAAGAGGTGGTTTGAAATTTGCAGACGTCTTTTCAAGGTGTTGTGAAGAGATGTTGAAGCCACCAAACGATAGAAAATGACATGCATTTCACTGCTTGTGTAATATTCTGCAGCTCAAATTCCCCTGCTCTCTCTATATGTTTGTTCATTCATTCATTGGATCATTCATTCATTCAATAAGTGTTTGTAGAGTATCAGGCACTGTTCTAAGCACTAGGGATACAACAATCAACACACCAAAGCAAAAACAAAAACAGAGATCCCCAAATCCCAAACCCAACCCTGACCTCACTATCAAATTCTATTAAGTCTTCACTGATTAATCACGGCTTCACTTTTCAGTTCATTCAACCACAATCTTGATTCAGGCCCATTGTGATGGATCCTTATGGTTTAATGGAATCATAATTAAGGAGTTAGAGATTATTATACAATTGATTAACTTGAAAGTATCTGTTAACTTTGGAAGTAGAACCAAACATTCTTAGCAATAACCATAGTTGCTGTTTATTCCTGAGATATAGACATATGAAAAGAAGAATTCAAGGTAAGATGATGAGGGAATCACCGCTGAGCCCTGGGAAGAAGAACGTGTTGTTTCAGTGGGTTGATGATGTCATTTGGGGCACAGAGTTTTATGAACTGTACTAGTGATGTGTGTGGCTCTGACTGGTTAATTGAGAGTTGAGATGAATATGTGTATTTATACAGGTAAGCGCTCTGAGGCAGAAAACAAAAGTTGTGCATGTTTTGATCTGTTTCCTGCTGAACTGCTACCTTGGGGAATTGGACTATCATCTGTTTCTCACCTGCAGTTGCCTCTCCTCTGTTTTTCCTCTACTTTATATGTACCTATGTACCTTCTGTACTTTATAAGTTATTTTCTGTAGCTTATTGCTTCACAGAATTTTTCCTCTCACCATAAGTATGTTTCATTTTACTAGAGATAATCAAAGTCATCAGATAAATATGGAGTAATGTCTAAGACAGAGTTGACAGACTATGGCCTGCAGAGTAAATCTGGCTGACCGCCCTTTTTTGTAAATAAAGTTTTTGTTTGGAACACAGCCACACTCATTTATTTACTATTGTCCATGGCTGCTTTGGATCTACAGTGGCAGGATTGAGTAGCAACAGAGATCTTTGGCCTGGAAGACCTTAAATATTTATTATCTGGTGCTAGCAGAAAAAGTTTGCCAGCCATGTTCTAAGAATTAAAATTACTTGAAGATATTTGGGGAAAAGATGATTTGAAGTTTAGAGCTTTTAAAAGTTTTGACTTACTTAAGTATAAGCAAAATCAGCAGAATCTCACTCCTTTTGTCTATGTGCTTGTGTGTGTGTGTGCATGTATGTGTGTGCAAATCTCAGAGTTGAAAAAAATTCATAGGTGGTGAGGAAATGGAAAAAAACTGGAACTTTTGTTGACAGGGAACCTGCTGATTTTAGCGTTGTACTTGTGATACAGTTAAGAGGGTTTGTTATTGAGATGAAAATTGAAAATGTGGATAAACAGAAATCTAATATTGCTCTAGTAATTTTTCAGAGTCTGCAAACAAGTTTTTTGAAAAAATGAGCTTGTCATCTTACCTATTGCTTTTTGTATTATTATCTAAACAACCAATGGCTTACATTATAAGCATTTCCCTAGTTTTTTTTTTTTTAAAGATTTTATTTATTTATTTGACAGACGGAGATCACAAGCAGGCAGAGAGGCAGGCAGAGAGAGAGGAGGAAGCAGGCTCCCTGCTGAGCAGAGAGCCCGATGCTGGGCTCGATCCCAGGACTCTGAGATCATGACCCGAGCCGAAGGCAGCAGCTTAACCCACTGAGCCACCCAGGCGCCCCCACTTCCCTAGTTTTAATTCATTTAATTCTTACAACCATATGAGGGAATTGCTATTCCTTTTATCTCCATTTTGTAGATGAGAAAACTGATGCTCAGGGAGGTTAAATACATTTTTTTTAAGATTTTATTTATTTATTTGACAGAGAGATATCACAAGAAGAGGGAGAGGCAGGCAGAGAGAGAGAGAGAGAGGGAAGCAGGCTCCCTGCCGAGCAGAGAGCCCGACTCAGGACTCGATTCCAGGACCCCGAGATCATGACCGGAGCCGAAGGCAGCGGCTCAACCCACTGAGCCACCCAGGTGCCCCTTAAATACATTTCTAAGGTCACATGACTAACAGGTGGTTGAGCCAGGCAGTCTCATTCTAGAGGCCATGTTCCTAATCACTCTCCTCTACTCCCTATAACCATTCACACAGTGACCTTGACAGTGAAGGCAACACTATGGCAACCACTATGGCAACCACAGTGAAGGAATCAATAACAAGCATCAGCTGTCCGTCTAAACAGTATAAGATATGCACACATTTTCCTTATTATATGAGTTCAATAATTAAACATTGGTATTTTTTGTTTAAAAAATAAGACACCCCTGGGTATTTACCCCAAAGATACAGATGTAGTGAAAAGAAGGGCCATCTGTACCCCAATGTTTATAGCAGCAATGGCCACAGTCATCAAACTATGGAAAGAACCAAGATGCCCTTCAACGGATGAATGGATAAGGAAGATGTGGTCCATATACACTATGGAGTATTATGCCTCCATCAGAAAGGATGAATACCCAACTTTTGTAGCAACATGGACAGGACTGGAAGAGATTATGCTGAGTGAAATAAGTCAAGCAGAGAGAGTCAATTATCATATGGTTTCACTTATTTGTGGAGCATAACAAATAGTATGGAGGACAAGGAGCGTTAGAGAGGAGTAGGGAATTTGGGTAAATTGGAAGGGGAGGTGAACCATGAGAGACTATGGACTCTGAAAAACAATCTGAGGGGTTTGAAGTGGCGGGGGGGTGGGAGGTTGGGGTACCAGGTGTTGGGTATTATAGAGGGCACGGCTTGCATGGAGCACTGGGTGTGGTGAAAAAATAATGAATAATGTTTTTCTGAAAATAAATAAATTGGAAAAAAAAACAAGACACCTATGTAATAACTGCTTGAAACTACTCTTTCAGCAACACTTGAAAATAATCAAGCAAATTTTCGGAGCAAAACCCAACTTCCTTGATTAGTGAAAGGAGAGAAGTCTTGGTAAAGAGTACTATAATGATAATAAAACTTGAATAGAAAAAAATTGTTTGCATTTTCCTTTGAGGTTTTTATAAAGTGCAATGGAAATCAAAGCTCACGTAATAGAAGAAAATTTGTGAAACCGCTGTATTGCAAAACTAAGAAGTAACCTTTTCTGATGATGCCATCAAATAAGCAGGAGCGTAGTGAGTAATTAGCTTGGGGAAGACAGTGAAAGAGAATGTTCTAAGAAGCTTGGAAGCTGATAGAGCTGGATAGGCTGAGCCTTGAATAAAACTGGAGCTGGGAAGGGGTGCATGAGTGTATGTGTGTATTGTGTTTTGGGGAGGAGGGCTGGTGCTGGTAGGGATATGAGGAGGGTGTCATGAGAAATGGGCTAGTTAGTGGTCTTCAAATTTTCTTCTTTATTTCTTAAAAGAATTTCCAAAAATTCTATATTTCTTGCATATTTTAAAATATGTGTTGTGAATATTGTATTGGCAATAGGTCTCACAGTGAGTAGGGATGTGGTTATGGTGCCTTGCTTAAATTAAGCAAGTATTGCATTGTTCCATCAACGCCCACGGTAAGATTCTAGATACCTTTCTTTTGTCAAAAAGATAAGAACAATGGTGAAAGGGGAAGAGGAGAGAGAACTTTGACTGCAGTTGCCTTTGAAGGCACATATATATGTGGAAAATATGAAAGTGGAGGATCTGGAAGTTGACTCACTTAAAACCAGAGTCTGGATCATCAAGAAAGACTTTATATAGGGACGCCTGGGTGGCTCAGTTGGTTGGATGACTGCCTTCGGCTCAGGGTGTAATCCTGGAGTCCCGGGATCGAGTCCCGCATCAGGCTCCCAGCTCCATGGGGAGTCTGCTTCGCTCTCTGACCTTCTCCTCGCTCGTGCTCTCTCTCACTGTCTCTCTCTCTCTCAAATAAATAAATAAAATCTTAAAAAAAAAAAAGACTTTATATAGAGAACTACAGAATTAAATACAAAATTAAAGTCTCCTCTTCCATGGAGGAGACCCACGGAATAATATCAAGCTCTTTCAGTTAGCATAATTGGATATGTGTTTTAAAAGATCTTTCTGGTCACTTTGAAGAATCAGTTGGAGAAAGGCCATACTAGAGACAGAAAAACTAGTTAGGAGATTTTTTGCAGAAACATCACCGAAAGAAGATGAAGGCCTGAGATAGGGCTGGAACTATGGAGATGAAGAGGAAAAGACACCTTAGAGTAGTGTTGTCTGATAGAAATGTAATGTAAACCACAAATGAGAGCCACATACATAGTTTTCAGTTGCCTAGAAGCCACATTAAAAAGGCTTCAAAAGACATGAGTGCAATTTTAATTTTAATGAAGTATTTTATTTAATCCAATATTTTAAAATATTGTCATTTCAAAATGCCACCAATATAAAAATGACATATTTTATATTCTTTTTCTTTATGAAGTCTTTGTGTGTGTGTGTGTGTGTGGTTTTATTTAAAGAACATAGAACAAAGATTCTTGTAATCCTCGCTTTCAAAGATAACAGACTATTAATAGTTTTACTTTAACATTTTAAAAATAATTTATTTTTTGAGGAGAGAGAGAGAGAGCAGGGGGAGGGGCAGCAGGAGAGGGAGAGAGAGAATCTCCAGCAGACTCCCCATTGAACATGGAGCCCCATGCGGGCTCAATCTCAGGACCCTGAGATCAGGACCTGAGCCCAAACCAAGAGTCAGACGCTCAACCAACTGAACCAACCACATGATCCTACTGTCACATTCTTAAATGAACTTTGAATTGCATAAATAACACAGGAAGGCCTTTTCTTTGTTAAAAAAATAAAAATAAACAGAAAAGTCTAAAGTCTCATTTCATTCCCTCCTTCTGATTTCAGTTCCTTCACAGAGGTAACCATTGTGAACAATTTATTGAGTGTTCTTTCGGAACTTCTCTCTTTCTCTCCCCACTCTCTCATGGTATATACAGACATACATAGAAATACAAATATTACAGTATCATTTTATGGTACTTTTAAAAAGATAAGTGTTAGCATACTGTTCACATTTTAAAATAAAAAATGTAAAATATATTCATGTCAAAATGTACAGATCTACTATTTTTTTAGATTGCTGATAGGTATTTAATACTACAGATAAATTATGGTTTGTCTACCATTACTCTATTGATGCACATTTAGGTTGTTCTAATGCTTTGCTGTTATAGGCATTTAATGTTAGCAATGAACATCTGCTGTACGTTCTGTATGTGTCTGTATATGAATCTTTATACATATTGTAAGTGATTATCTACGCTGATTTTAAGACATGAAATTTCTGAGACATGTGGTATATTATAGTTTTGGCTACTTTTACAAAGACCCTCAAAAGTAGTCCTTTAAATAAGATGGGAGATTATTTTTATCTCATAATAATCTGGGTGTGAATTGTCTAGGACTAGTATTGTAGCTTCACAGTGTTGGGCATCCAGATTCCTTCCATGTTGCCACTCTGTTTTCCTTGGAGTGTTGCTAGCATTGACATTCAAGAGAATTTGTGTCTTGGATATACTGTTTGCACAGTCTTGGATTTCTTTGTCTTCACTCAACTCCTGGACCGTCAACCACTTGCTGCATTCCAGCAGCTGCTGTAGTGATTGACTTCATGCTGGCCTGCTTGGTTCTACCACCTGAAGCTACCATCGGGACTTTCCAGCTCCTTCCACCACTTTTGAAGTAGGAGGAAATGCTATATCACAAGGTATGAGATTTAGCATCCCCAGTAGCCGCCTATGGGGCCAGGTGATCCAACCTGGAAGTACAGAGATGAGTCTTCACCAATAGGGTACAGAAGACAGGAGAAAAACAGTAGGGACATTTTCTCTCTACCTTTCCTTCTTTTAGACTATTCTAAGATATGAGACATAAAAAGTTATATAGCCTGTTTGGGAACTATCCCACATGGCTGAGCAACTGGCTATGTGTTTCTTTATGATTCATTGGCCAGCATTGTATTTCCTTTCCATCTGTCCTTGTCTCAGTCTTTTTGGGATGCTATAACAAAAATACCATAAATTGGATGTCTTAAACAGCAGTTCTTTATTTCTCACAGTTCTGGAGCCTGGGAGTCTATGATCAGATCACTGGCAGTTCCAGTGTCTGGTGAGAGTCCATTTCCTGCTTCATAGGTGGTGGTCTTTTGCTGCATCCTCACATAGCAGATGGGTACAGGGAGCTCTGTGAGTTCTCTGTTATGAGGGCATTTATCCCATGCATGAGGGCTCCATTCTTAGGATCTCACCAATCGCAAAGTCCCCACCTCCAAATACCATCATATTAGATTTTAGGATTTACAGTGTGAACTTTTTTCACTGTGTATGGGGGCAAAACATTCAGTCTAGGCATTATGCTTCTGCCTCCCCACCAAATTCATGTCCTTATTATATGCAAAATACATGCTTTCCTTCCCAATAGCCCCCCAAATCTTAACTTGTTCCAGCATCAACTTTAAAGCCTACGTGTAAAATCTCATCTAAATATCATCTAAATCAGATATGAGGGAAACTCGAGGTAAGATTCATCCTGAGGCAAATTCCACTCTTGCTGGGAACTTGTGAAACCAAACATGTAATGTGCTTCCAAAATACAATGGGGGAAAGGCGTAGGATAGACATTTTCTTTCCAAAAGGAAGAAATAGGCAAGAAGATAGGAGCGACAGGTCCTAGGCAAGTCTAGAAGCCTAATGGAACCATTAATATTAAACCTTAAAGCTGGGGAGTAGTCTTTTTGGCTTGATGCTCTGCCTTTCAAGCCTACTGGGATGGCAGTGTTGCCCCACAGCTCAGTGGTACAGCCCCACAATATCTCTGCCAAGGTGACTCTCCATCCTGGCCTGGTGTCTCTTCTGGGCTAGGGCCCTGAACCTGTGGTCCTTCCAGAAGTCCCATTCTTTGAAATCTATGTGGAGGCATCTCTATGTCCAGGGCCTATATATTCTGCACCCTGGCAGAGCAGGTGTTGCACAGATATCACCAATGTTTGCTGCTTGCCCTTCTGGAAGGGAGGCGACTGAAGCCTGCTGGGGCTGCCCTTGGGGCTGTCAAGGAGCCTGTGAGGTGATGGGGTGCTGGGTACCATTCTGTCCCCTGGCCTTTTCACTCTGGGTCTGTGATACTAGTGCCAGCCCTGCTGGCCTCTGAATTGCATTAGAGGTCATTCCTTTCACGTCCTGAACGCTAGCTCCCGGCTGGTTGTTGAGAAGGCGGACTCATACTAATCTTATCAAATGGTCGCTTGGCCACACTCTTAGTGTTCTCTTCCAAACAGCATTTTCATTTTTTTATAATAGGAATAGGCTGAGAATTTTCCAAATCTTTAAGTGCTGTTTCCTTTTTGCTTGACAATTCCATCCTTAAGTCATTTCTCTCTTCTCACATTTTATTATAAGCAGTCAGGAGGAGCCAAGCTCCACCTTCAACACTTTGCTTAGAAATAGCTTCAGTTAAATATCCAATTTCATCATTCACAAGTTTTATCTTCCATAAAACAGCAGAATGCAAACGCAATTCATTCAAGTTCTTTGCCACTTTATAACAAGATGGCCGTTCCTCTATTGTCCAATAACATGTTCTTCATTTCCATCTCAGGCCTCTTCAAAATGGCCTTTCACATCCATATTTCCATCAAAATTCTGTTCAAGATTACTTAGGTGTTCTCTAAGCAGATTGAGGCTTTCTCTATAGCTCTCCTTTTTTTTCCCCGAGTGCTCACTAGATTTTCTCTTAACTGTCCTTTGACAGCAAGGTAGACTTTTTCTAGCAGGCAGCTCGAAAGTCTTCTAGCCTCTACCCATTAGAGATCCAAAGTCACTTCCACAGTTTAAGGTATTTATATAGTAGTGAAACGTCTTAGTGTTAGTATTTTTATTAGTCAGGGTTTTCCAAAGAAACAGGACCAGTAGGAGATTTTATATATATATGTGTGTGTGTATATATATATATATATATATATTTTTTTTTTCCACTATAAGGAATTAACTCACATGATTATGGAGGCTGATATGTTCCATGATCTGGCATCTGAAAATGAGAGAACTAGGAAAACCAGTGGCATAGTTCAGTCCAAGTCCCACAGCCTGAGAACTAGAGTTGTCAGTGGTTTAAAATTCCAGCCCAAGACCAAAAGCCCAAGAACTGGGAAAGCTGGTATCCAAGGCAGGAAGAAATGGATGTCCCAGCTCTAGCAGAGAGAGCAAATTCACCCTTTCTTTGTGTTTTTGTTTTATTTGGAACCTCTGTGGACTAATGGTTACCCACCCACATTGGTGAGTGATCTTCTTTACTTGGTCTCTCAAATCTTTTCCAGAAACACTCTCACAGACACACCAGAAATAATATTTTGGCTAGCTATCTGGGCATCCTTTAGCCCGGTCAAGTGGACACATAAAATTAATCATAATAGTCCCATTTCCCTGTCTTCCCATTTGCTTCATTCTTGCCTCAGGGAACTGCATTACCCTATACTGTACTGGCACTTAAGTTTTTGCCTCAAACTCTGTTTTCTAGGAAACCCAGGTTAACACAGAGAAGTGGGCTATAAAAAATTGGACCCTCAGGATGGGATTTTAGAGGTGAATTGCCCACTGTCTGAAAACAAGAGGGAACCAATTGCAGTGATAGGTGGTGTGGTAATAATCCTTGGCAAGCAGTGATTTCACCCATAGTTTAATTGTGATGAGATGCAGGTAGAACAAGGTTTTGGGAGATTAAATAGCTGTTGTGTTTCATCAGTATGGGGACAATATTAATTAAAGGGGTTGTGATGTGGCTTCTTTTGTAGGTATTGAAAGTCTTGCAGAAAATTTACACACTCACTCACTCACTCACTCTGTCTCTAGACTTAGGGCAGTTATATGACAACTTACGTCATGCTGAGAAAGTCAGAGTGCCTTTATTGCAGCTCAGGGCAACTGTAGGTAGACAGATCAGGTCAAGGATCTGATCGTATAGCAAAGATTCCAAGAAGAGAATGGGGCCCAGAGACTTGAGATACAGATATTTAGGCAGACAAACCTAAGAATTTGGAGCTCCTAGATGACTCCGAGCCTTCCAGGCTGGCAGAAATAGCCCCTAAGCATTTGCCACAGAAGAACAGTCTCTGCTTGCCTGGGGGAGACATACAATAATCTAATCTGAAGCAGGTGCCTTTCAAGATGATTCTTGTTTTCTTCACCATATGCCCCAACGCCCTTCATTACCTCCTGGCTAAAAACCAAAGTCAGGTTTCAGCACAGCCTGAGCAGGAAAGTACAAGCTCTGCTCTGGGAAGAAACAGCCTAGATGCCAAAGGAATTGCAGGATCTGGCTCATAGGTGTTAGCTGAACCTGGGGAATGTGCATAGGAGCGTATCTCGAGTATGTTAGAACAGGAGGACAGAATACAAAGCTGAATAGGGTTGATTTCATTAATACGGGGATACTTAGCCATACTTCAGGGTTCCCAGTAATTTAACAGGAGGCTTCTTGAAGCGTGGATCTGATAATGTTTTATATCGATTGAAGTAAAGATGGCAGAACTTCCTTGGTATGATATTGAAGAAAGGACCAGAAGGCTGAGAGACGTGGGAATGTTAGAATGAGTTTATTATGTATGTCCTGAGAGCCCACCAGCTGGTTGTGTCCCCTGGGAATGGTCAGGGAGTATCCGCTTCGCTGAGAATGTAAAGAATGCAGTGATGACGGGAGCACTGTGATCTTTGGAGAAGCTTGATAGTTTCTGTCTTCTGTAGGTCAAGGTTGATAGCGGAGGTTCTGCCATGAAGTTTAGTTTCATAATATTAGTGGGGATGATGCAAAGGCCAGGTCGTGGCAGCTAACAAAGGCCGCTGATGTAATTACCATAATAGACAGGCAGGCCAGAGGGACGACCAATGTACCTTTACCTACAGGGTTGTCCAATGTTGGCTAATGGATCATGGTTTTATAGCAGCAAGATGGATGAGGAGCCAACGAAATTGCTCTTGATATCTGTCACCGGGAAATTCAAGAAATAGTTAGCAAAAATATGATATTAGTTGCTGCAATGAAAATTCGGGGCCGTCATCTAATTTCCAGATCTCAATCCTTGAAGAGGAGATTTAGTACTTAGCAGAGCCCTAATCTGTGGCCTTATAGTTGTTATGGGTGGAAGGGCCAGGCAGAAGTATCTGTAACTGTCTACACCAAAGTCTTCAGATAGAAGCAATACTGATCTCCAGAGGAATTGCAGATCCTTGTTCAAGCCTCAAAGACCCGGAAGATGCAGGGATATTACCATCTAGAACTGTATACCGCAGGTAAAGATTTTAGGTTTTGGAAACAGATATTCCCGTCTTTCCTGGATAATGTTGCTGATCTCTTTGATATATATCCTGACTACACTTAATTCCATTGGTAGCTTGTCATAAGTAAACCTGTTTACTTTACCCAAGCACTATCTTTTTCTAAACCTGCTGTTGATATTTATTGACGTAGTGTTCACACAGTAGGTTATGCATTACAAATACATTTCTCCAGTGTGTGGCTTTTCTTTCGCTTTGCTAACTTTCGCTCTTCCAAAAATTTATCTTAATGTATTCAAATTCATTAGTGTTTTCCTTTCTGTCTTTTACTTTTGTACCTTTTAGGAAAGTCTTCACTTCAAGACCATAAATACATTACATGTTAGAATAATAAATATATGTTAGAATTTCTTCCACTATTTTTACAACTATTTATATACATTTCATATATATTACTTATATAATTATTATGTAAATTACATATTACTCTGTGACTCTCCTTTTACTGTATTGATTAGACTTCAGTTTCCTACAGATTCTGCCCCAGTGTCTATTCATGGTTTTAGTTTAGCTCCTTCTGTCTCATGGTTCACGGTCTATAATCATTGTGATAATTTGTGCAGCTGAGATCAGATGTCACCTTCTTTACTCCAGTCCATCTTTTCTTCTGCTATCATAGTTTCCCTTCCAAAATACGTAAAATACAGAGTAGATTGTGTTCTTTTCTGTTTAGGAACTTTTGATTGTTCCCAAGCAGTAATTATATTAGCAAACATTTATATAGTCCTTCTAGGCCCTATTTTATGGGTGTTACACATATTAATTCATTTAATTCTAAACAAAACAAAACTGAGTTAAATAGGATTATTGTTTCACTCCATCTTACAGATGAGGAAACCACAGCATAGTGAAGTCAAGCAACTTGAAAGAAATGGGAATTCAAACTATGCTTTCTGGCTCCAGAATTTGGGCTCTTAATCCCTATGGTTTTTAATTATACTCTTTTTCTAACTTAGGTCTTCCCACTGAATATAGAACTAAGTAAAAATTTCTCAGCACACTTTCCAACTATCCACTATATTTAATCACACTTCTCTTTCTGCCTTACCTTTTGGTCCCAGATCTATTGTATTCTTTGGTTTACCACACTAGGCAGATGATTTATTTGACTCGCCGTGTATGTTTATAACTTTGTACCTTAGTCAAGCTTTTTTTTCTCAATCAGTGATATCCTTTTAAATGAATTTTTTCCATTCACTCATTCCAACAAAGATTTATTAAGCCCTACTACTCTGTGCCAGGCTCCAGGCTCGGGTGCTGGGTTATCACAGTAAAAAGGCAAATCCCTATTGCAAGGGGCTTTCTGTTAGTGAGGAGCAGGGAAGTGTCCAGATCGAAAATACCACCTTCTCCAGCATCATCTCGTCTTTCTCCAGTTCCTGCTTCATCTTGGGACTCCTACAGCATGTTTTAGATCTTCATCTCAGCACATATCACAGCATACCTTTTTATCATGTTAGTTGTGTGTCATCTGCTTTTTCTAAGGAATGTGTGGTTTCACCTATGCATTCTATGACTCACTAAAGAAATTGTTGCATTGCACAAAATGAAAGGATGGAGAAGTTTTTTTTAAAAAAAGTTTAAATATTGGGTGGTGTGGTGAAAAGGAGATCTATGTGCCTTTTTTTTTTTTTTTAAAGACTGTATATAGGTGCATATTTGGGACAATCCAAATGATTAACAACTAAATTAGGAATAGAGAGAGTCCTAACCTTATTTATTCCTTCTGTAACAGCAATTTTAGATTATAAAGACTTTTGAATAAGCAAAAAGAATCCATGCAGCCTGCAGAGACATTAATTATAAGGAAACAGCAATTTACATTATTTATAAGGAAGCTATTTACATTATTTAGCCCTGCCAGACACAATAGTTGCAGAGTTCCATTCTTTCAGTGGCATTTGTTCAGTGGCAAGAATAAAGCGAAGTGACAAGGGAGTAGAAAAGATATTCTAATAGCTGCATCTCATTACAAGAAAGATAACACCTCAAAAATGTTAAAAAATGTTTCAAATATGATTTAAACTGAACAAAATTGAAACTCCCATCTTAGCACGATGATGATTCAGAATACAGCAGCCATTTAAATATTCAGACAAGCCTTTAAAAACTGCTGCAACTGAAGCATTGTCAACTTTGTATTTGCAAGGAGGAAAATGACTAAGATGCAATGCTATGACTAAGATACATAATTCAAGCATCTGAATTTAATAAGTCACATTTTCTTTTACCAGTAACATTGAAATGTAAGTGCCTGCACTCTTAGTAAGATTGTTTGTGAGAGCAGACAGACCGGGGAGGGGGGACCCCACTTCATCTGTTTTATTTTTCTTTTCCTTCCTCCCCTCTGACCACTTTAATTTAATTTTATCCTGCAGTTTCTTTTTCATCAGTATAATAGGTAGTACTCAGAGGCAAATTACATCAGCTTTTGATCTAAAATAGACAAGTCTGTTATATGAGAACAAGGAGAAGATGAGGAGAGGAAGAATTTACTAAGCTGATTTTTAAAAAAAAAATAAAAAAATCTATTAATACTTTTTGTGAATATCCCTAGAATGAATTACTTCTTTAGGCTGAAATTCTCCAAGTTCTTAACATTTTTACTGCTCATTTAGAGACAAGATAAAATCTTAATCAAAGAATGATTTGTATATCCTGAGTGGAGAATTGAACTCCTATAGTGAGGTGACAAGTCACCTCACTGCCTGCCAAAAGGTTCTGAGTCCTAATTACCTATCTTGAAGAGCAAAATCATCATCATTTTCCTTCAAAGAATATTAGAGTACAGTACACATGGCATATTAGGCCAGCCTCATAAATTAGCACAGGCCCACAGGGCCTGCAAGAAATTAGGTCAGACCTGAAAGAAATCAGGCTGTGGTCCAATAAGCTTCTTAATCTTAAGTGGGAAATTGGGCTCACAGGGTGTTAGGGCCATTATCTTTATTTATTCTTATGTGTGACAGAACCAGCAACACTTTTCATTGTTAGAGACCTATTTTTCTAAGACATCAAATACTTCTGTTTTTTCTCTTAGATAATTTTTGGCATTGCATATTTTATAAAGTTAGAAACTTATACCTTAAGTAAGCAAATAAATAAACTTACTGTTGCCCATAATATGCAGGGAAAAAAGAACTTCCCTTGTCCCCAGATATTTTCCTTAAGGCCTATAGTTTCCCTATCAGAAGCAAGTTTCCTAAAATCTCTGTTTAAAATGCAAATGTATTTTGAGAGTTAACACTTCAGGCCACCAGTATGCATTAATGTCTGGCAGTTAATGTTGAATGAAATGCTTATTAATTTAGAATATAGTGATAATTAGAATAAGGATGAAATACCAGTGAAGAACTATAATGTAACCCTAATTGTTAGGCACAGCCATCATTTCCATAGTTACAGACCTCAAGGTACAAATAGAGGGAAGAGAATGGATCATTTGCATGTATTTAATTCTTTTCTATTTTATCGCATTTATTTATTTGAGAGAGAGAGAGAGCGCAGGAGAGCACAAGCCCCAGGAGCTGCAGAGGGAGAGGGAGAGGCAGGCTCCCCGCTGAGCTGGTAGCCCCATGTGGGGCTCCATCCCAGGACCCTGGGATGATGACCGGAGCCCAAGGCACAGGCTTAACTGACTGATCCACCCAGGCGCCCCCTGCTCCCCACTCCCGTCCCCCACCCCCCCCCCGCTCCCCCGCACAGTGTACTTGATTCTTAAACTGGTTGTCAGATTTTCCTAATTTTAATTTTGATTTGATTTGGTAAGTTTTTTTTTTTTTTTTTTTTTGAAACTTAACTCATTTTGAGCACAGGCTTTGGAGTCAGAAGGTTGGGATCTGGTCCGTGATACTACAGTTTATTCTGAACTTGGTCAGTAGAGTTTGGTTTCTTAAACTGTGAAATGGAGATACTCATAATACCCTAGTGGTAAAGGTATTGTGATTAAATGAGATTGTTTCAAATGCTTAGAACAATGCCTGACACACACACATATTAATGATCATTATTATCATTAAGTAGCCGAAATGGAAAACGAATATAGTCTGAATTTGTAATCGTAAGTTTTTGCTTTTGCTATTCGCTGGCTTTCTGCACAGAACCTCTCTCTTCTCTCATACAGCAGTGCGGGTGAAGAGGGCAAACAAGCCCCCAGAGCGTGGTTTCTTTCCCGACCGGGTTCTTTCCCCTTTTGCCCTCTAGCGGCCGCTGTATTTTCCCGAAAGCGCGCTGGAAGCCTGGTTGCCCCGAGACGGTCGCCAGGCAACCGCGTGTCCACACACTTCAAGCCGGCCGGGGTCTCTTCAATATGGCGGCGCTAGACAGCTCCTCGACCTCTCCCGTCACCCTGTCTCCCACATCCTTGTCCCCAACGGGGCCGCCGCCGACCCCACCCCCCACCTCGAACGCACTCTCGAAGTCGCCCCTGGGGTCGAAGGACAGCTCCCCGAGCCCAGTGCCGCGCTCCGCCTGCCTCGAGAACTCCTTGCCCCTTGCCGTGTTTTATGGGCCGCTGGACGCAAAAAACCCGCTCCTGGCCTCCTGCGAGAGGGAAATCCGGGAATTACTAGGCTTTATGAAGAGAAAGAAGGCGTTAGCGATCACGGAGGAACAGAAGCATGAATTCCACCGGCTTTGGTAAGCAGAGGCAGGGCGCTGGGGAGGGCGCCGGCCAGAGACGGGCAACTCTTGGGGCCTGAGGAGATGCCCTCGAGGATGCCCACGGTGAGGCCAGAGCGGGGTCAGAGTTGCGGACCTGGAGATAAAAACAGAGTTTTAGAAGTGGAGACCCATCGCTCTTAGGATCCTCAATTCCCAGTAAATGGTAACATCTTGGCTTCCTGCTCGGGTCAAAAGAAAAACACAGAAGTGTTTCCTAACTCACCATTCCTTCTGAGTGTTCCCCAGTCGCGACGCTACCCCATGCCAATAAATTTTTGACTCACTCAGGGGTCTCACAAGTTTCCATGTTGTGGGTAGAATTTTGTATATGAGGAAAAAGAGATAACTTTAAGGTAGCTTAGGTTCTTGAAAAAGTTAGTTCTTGATGCCGTGAACATGAGCACTTTAATTCCCTTTTATACTTTAATTCCTTTTTATATTGTTGTTAGGTCACAGTGTTTTTTGTTTTTTGTTTTTACTGATTTTGTACTCATTTTGCATATATGTTTGCCTTTTTGGGAGTTGTATCCCTATGTTACTACAGAGCGACAAACTACCCGTTTTTAAGGTTCTTTTCTGATGATGTTACCATCTTTCTTTCGCAGTCAAAATACCTCGCAGAACAAACAGTTAAAAGTGTAGACAAATGTCACAGAATACCAGCACAGTGAATAATTTCAACTTTTATTTCTCATTCATGCGTTTAATATGATGAAATAGTTTTAATTTACATTTGTTATTCATTAATGCATTTAACTATTTATTGAACACCTACTATATATCAGGTACCATTCTAGGAACTAGGAGAATACGAAATTAATGGAAGATAGAACAATTTGTACCTTCATGGAGCATATGTTTTTGGTTGCTACAGACAGCTACTAAACAAGTACAGAAATAATTTTACAGGGAAAGAAATGCTAGGGAGAATATTAGAGCAGAGTGTGGGGATAGAAGATATGGTATGGTGTTGAAATTTAAAAGGGGGGGGCTGGGAGCATGGTTAGGTTAAGTCAGGAAAAGTGGCCTTTGAGAAAGATGAGAAGAAGCTATAGTAGCAACTGATGAAGATTTCTTTATCTTTTTCTTTCTTTCTTTTTTTTTTTTTCCCCTAAGATTTTATTTATTTATTTGACAGACAGAGATCACAAGTAGGCAGAGAGGCAGGCAGACAGAGAGGGGGAAGCAGGCTCCCTGATAAGCAGAGAGCCAGATGCAGGGCTCGATCCCAGGACCCTGGGGTCATGCCCTGAGCTGAAAGCAGAGGCTTAACCCACTGAACCACCCAGGTGCCCCTAATGAAGATTTCTGAAGGAGGAACTGGCCACAAGGGAAAAATGGCAAGTGTGGGGCTCCTCGGATAGGATTGAGACTGTGGGAAGAACGGGTTTCTGGAGGAAAGAGGCAGATCAAGAGTTATAGTTTTCTTTTTTTAAAACATATATTTTTATTTTTAAGTAATCTCTACACCCAATGTGGGGCTCAAACCCAGAATCCCAAGGTCAAGAGTCACATACTCCTCTCACTGAGCCAGCCAGACATCCTGGGAGTTTAGTTTTAGATATGTTAAGATTGAAATGTAATTCAACACCCAGGCAGAAGTATTACCTAGGTAGTTGGTCATTTGGATCTGGAGGTCCAAGGAGATATACATTTGCAACTCATCAGCATATTATTGATATTTAAATCATGACACTCAAGGGAATTGCTAAGGGGGTGTGTGTAGATGAAGAAAAGAAGAGGCCGAGGACTGAACTCCTGGGTGTGCCAACATTGACAAGTAGAGGAGATAAGAAAGTGGCGGGGCACCTGGGTGGCTCAGTGGGTTAAGCAGCTGCCTTCAGCTCAGGTCGTGATCTCAGGGTCCTGGGATTGAGTCCGGCATCGGGCTCTCTGCTCAGCAGGGAGCCTGCTTCCTCCTCTCTCTCTCTCTGCCTGCCTCTCTGCCTACTTGTGATCTCTCTCTGTCAAATAAATAAATAAAATCTTTAAAAAAAAAAAAGAAAGTGGCATTGACTAAGAAGGAGTGGCTAGGGAGGTAGGAGGAAAACAGTAAGTGTGTCATGTGCTTTCAGTGGTAGAGAATTAGGTAGAGAAACCGTTTCCAGTTAGGAAGGAATGATCTATTAACAGTGGCAAATCCTGCTGATGGGCCAGGCCGGGCAGAATGAGAATCAAGAACTGACCAAGGAAAGTGCATTACTAAGTTATGTGTATTTATATTTAAAACACTTCTGCGCTTGTGCCTTAGATAGTATTTTATCTTCCCGTTTCCACCACCAGCCTTGTAGTTCAAATCACCAGATTGTGCTTTCCCCACAGCCTCTGGATTCTCAAATCCATCCTTCACTTTACAGTCAGGGTAACCTTTATAAATCAACCACCCACTCTCCTATCTCAAGACTTTCTGTCGCATCCCATCGCTGTTAGAATAAATTTAAGACTCCTTCTGTCCTCCAGGGTCTGAGCATCTGGCCCTGGCTGCCTCTTCCATCTCAGCCCATCCCTCACTTCTCTCTCAGGACTTTCCAGGCAGACAGATCCTATTTTTTTCAAACCAGGGACTTTGCTGCTGCCTTAGTCTGAAATGTTCTATCCTCAGCTTTTCAAATATCTGGCTCCTTCTTTTCTTTCAGGTCTTAGCTCAGTTCTTACCTCTGTAGAGAGGCCTTTCCTATTTAATGCAGGTTCAACGACCCATTTATATTTTTTATTTATTTGTTTTCTTGCATATTATCCATTTCCCCCATTAGAATGGAAGCTCCCTGCTGACTTTGGATAATGCACCTCTTTTTCATTTTTCTATCTTTAGCAACTAGCTTGGTGGTTGGGATAGAGAGAACTAACTTCTTTCTTTCTTTGAAGATTTTTATTTCTATATTTGAGAGAGAGAAAGAGACAGCATGAGCAGGGGGTAGGAGGCAGAGAGAGATGGAGAAGCAGACTCCCCACAGGAAGCCTAATCTGGGGCTGGATCATGACCTGAACCGAAGGCAACCGCTTAACTGACTGAGCCACCCAGGCTCCCCTAGAGTAAACTTTCAAGGAGTATTTGGTATTGAAAGAATTCAAGGATTATTATCCTTGTGTTTCAATAATTGTTTATGTTATATATGGGAAAGTAGACCTGGGCCAGTTGGTCAGTAGAGTATCTGTTTCATCTTTAAAGAGACTGTAAGAGGGCGCCTGGGTGGCTCAGTGGGTTAAGCCACTGCCTTCGGCTCGGGTCATGATCTCAGGGTCCTGGGATCGAGTCCCGTATCGGGCTCTCTGCTCAGCAGGGAGCCTGCTTCCCTCTCTCTCTCTCTGCCTGCCTCTCCGTCTACTTGTGATTTCTCTCTGTCAAATAAATAAATAAAATCTTAAAAAAAAAAAAATAAAGAGACTGTAAGAGAATCACAAACCTTAATGATTGACATGGACCTTAGCAATCTAACCTCTCAAAAAATTTAGATATTTATTTATTTGCACAACAACTTTTATTGAATGCCTACTGTGTGCCTAGCATTGCATTAGCCATAGGTTATATGGTCGTGAAAAATAGGTAGGAAATCTGTGCTCATGGAGTTTATAAGCTTTCAGTGGGTCATTAAGTCAATATGCAAGTGCAATGAGGGAAGAAGCTACTGAGCACTTACAGGTGCCAGGTATTGTACTAGGTGTTGGAGATCCAGCAGTGAACCAGACACAGATCCCTGCCTTCTTGGTGCTTATATTCTAGAGGAGGAGGTACGCAATAAACATATTAAATAAGTTCATTTTATGGTAACCTAGAAAGTGATAAATGCTAGGGAGAAAACTAAAGAGAGGCAGGGTTATGGAGTGGGAGATAGGAGACTGCAATTTTCAGTAATAGGGTCAGAGTAGGTGACACCTGAGGAGGGGCTTCAAGAGAACACAGCACGGAGCTGCTTTCAAGAGAACGGTGAGGGAGGTGACATTAAGCTGAGATTAGAAGGATATCAGGCAAGGAGAGAGGATAAACAGAGGGAATAAGCATGTGGCAAAATCTTGGCAGGGAAGAGCCAGAGACTTGGGAGGAATGTAGGGAAGGCCATTCATCAAGCATAGCTTAGTGAGTGTGGGTGCAGGGCTATGAGGTGAGATTAGAGACATAGGTAGGGCTATGGAAGGTTTTAGAGGCCTTTTACAGAGTTTGCCTTAATTCCAAACGCAGTGGGAAAACACTGGGTAGTTTGGGGCAAGGGATTAGCCTTATTTAATATTATATGTATGTATTTATGTAATCTTGTCCAAATGGAGTAAGAATGACAATGTGGAAGCCAGTTAAGAATACAAGAGGTAGGGGACACCTGGGTGGCTCAGTGGGTTAAAGCCTCTGCCTTTGGCTCAGGTCATGATCCTGGGGTCCTGGGATTGAGCCCCACATCGGGCTCTCTGCTCCGTGTGGGGAGCCTGCTTCCTCCTCTCTCTGCCTGCCTCTCTGTCTACTTATGATCTCTGTCAAATAAATAAATGAACTCTTAAAAAAAAATACAAGAGGTAGGATTTGCTTTTATAACATATTTGAGAGATTGTTATTTTTTAAAATCAAAATTTTTTTATAACTGTGGGAACTTACATAAGCATAAAAATTTACAGGATCTAAAATATAGTTTGATCATACTGGCAATGTTATTAAACTCAGAATTTGGCAGATTTTTTTTTTAAAGGTATGCTTTTGTTATAACCACATGAGATTTAGGTGTTGTTTATATAGTTAAGATTTTCTATTTTAGAGAATTCTAACTATCCAGTGGCAGCTGTAATAAGTCAGCAATCCGAAGGGTATTAACATTCTCTTAAATGATGCATATTATATAGTGTTTGTTATATTTTCTTGTTTAATCATTATGTAAGTCATTCCCAGTGAGCAGTCTTAACTTGAACTTAAAGTTCACTTAAAAAAATTTTGCTTATTATATAAGCTTGATTGATTTAACAAAGCTGGTATTTTTCTTTTATGAGTAATAAACATAGTCATCATTATCTCATCTTTAAGGTTTGAAAATATTAAGTCTTTCATCTACATAATTTTAGAATTCTAACAAGGCTTGCTGACTTCTTGGGATTCATTATATTTATTCTAATACTGTGACATTTCATGAAACAGAAATGAAAGTGAAAAGGTTAAAAAAAACCCTACACTAAAAAAAATTTAAAATTTTAATTTTAAAATTTCAATGGCTATATTTACCATAATTTTTTTGGGCATGGTTATTTACTACTTGGTTATGTGTATATTTTCATTTCCCAAAATATTACTAATCAGTCAAAGAAGGCAAGAATATCCTTTCCCCCTACCCCTCCCTTGTAACTCAACATCATTTAATTATTTGAATGCATTAATTGACATGTTTCTGTTGAGGTTGTTCTGATAATATCCCAACATATACATCATGAGTACTAGAGCCATCTTCAGTCCCTAAGTTTTCATTCCTACCTGTATTAGTCAATTTGGGCTATTAGTTTCTATTTAGTAATTATAAATTAGTCAGTTTGGGCTGCCATAACAAAACACCATAGTTTGGACGATTTAAACAACAGATACTTATTTTCTCATAGTTCTGGAGACTAGAAGGCCCAGATCAAGGACTTGCAGTGTCAGTTTCTGGTGATAGCACACTTCCTGGCTTGCAGAAGAGCGCTGGGGCTTCACATAGCTTTTCCTCTGACCAAGTACAAAGAGAGAGAGAGCAAACTATCTGGAATTTTTCTGAGATGGGCGTTAATGCCATCAGAGTGGGGCCCCACCCTTATGACCTCATTTAACCTTAATTATTTCCTGAGAGTACCCTTTTCTGAATATAGCCACACTCAAATTCAACATAAGAATTTTGAGAGGACACACTCATTCAGTACATAATACTGTCCACATATAGAAATTTATGAAAAAGGCTTGGACAACTGTTGAGCAGAAATTTGGATTTTTTGTAGAGGCATTTATAATTTCTGAGAGAGGGGGAAGGAGTAAATATTAACTAAATGAATGAACAAAATGAGCAGTGATCGGGCACCTGGGTGGCTCAGTGGGTTAAGCCGCTGCCTTCGGCTCAGGTCATGATCTCAGGGTCCTGGGATCGAGTCCCGCATCGGGCTCTCTGCTCAGCAGGGAGCCTGCTTCCCTCTCTCTCTCTGCCTGCCTCTCCATCTACTTGTGATTTCTCTCTGTCAAATAAATACATAAAATCTTTAAAAAAAAATGAGCAGTGATCTGCTACCCTTTGAAACTAACTAGAAACTATTTTGAGAATATTGTATGTCTTATTTTTGTGTACTTGGTGGAAAGAAATAGAACCCTAAAGGACTGACTTGATAGTGAAATCCCTGGACTCTTTAAAGAAAAAAATAAAATAAAAACAAGGAATTTTTTCCTAGTCATTTATGTATTCATTCATTTTTTTCAACAAATAATTATTGAGTACATATATATACTAGATACTCACTATTCTTGAGGTTGGGCAATGAATAACATAGTCAAAATCCTTGCCCTCAGATATTACATTCCAGAAGACAGGCAAGCACAGTAATATACTAGTTAACAGTAATATACTAGTTAAGATAGTGGATGAACTGGCCTCAATTTCATCAACTATATACCTGGGATATTGAGACTACCTATCTCAGGGTTGTTGTGGAAATGAAATGAAAACAAAATTGCATGGGGCAAAAGACCCAGAATAGCCAATGCAATATTAGAGGAGAACAAATTTGGAAGACTGACTTCAAGAGTTCCTCTAAAGATACAGTAATCAAGACAGAGTGGTATCAGTGAAAGAATGAACACATACATCATTTGGACAGAACAGAGAGCCCAGAAATAGACCCACATAAATGTAATCAACTGATTTTGACAGAGGAGCAAAGACAATACAATGGAGCAAAGATAATCTTAACAAATGGTGCTGGGACAACTGGCCATCCACATGCAAGAAATGAATCTCAGCACAGACCTTACACCCTTCACAAAATTTACCTCAAAATGGATCACAAACCTAAACGTAAAATTCTATGGAATTCCTAAAAGATAACATAGGAGAAATCTAGATGTCTTTGGGTTTGATAATGATTTTTTTGATATAACATTGAAGCCACAGTCCATGAAAAAAGAGTTGATAAGCAGGACTTCATTAAAATAAAAAATTTCTGCATTGTGAAAGACACCATCAAGAAAATGAAAAGACAAGCCACAGACTGAAGAAAATATTTGCCAAAGACATATCTGATAAAGGACCATTATCCAGAATATACAAAGAACTCTTAAAACTCAACAATAAGAAAACAAACAACTTGATTTTAAAAATGGATCAGAGAACTTAACATAAACCTCATCAAAGAAGGTAATACGAGTGGCAAATAAACATATGAAAAGATGGTCCCCAAAAATATATCATTAGGAAAATGAAAATTAAAACAATGAGATACCATTATATACCTATTAGAATGGCCAAAATCCAGAGCACCAACATCACCAATGGAGGGAGGATGTGGAACAACAGGGACTCCCCATTCATTGCTGGTGGGATACAAAATGCTACAGCCAATTTAGGAAGACAGTTTGGTGGTTTCTTAAAAAAGCAGGCATACTCTTTTTCTTTTTTTTTTTTTTTAAGAGTTTTATTTGTTTTTTAAAGATTTTATTTATTTATCTGTCAGAGAGAGTGCGAGCGAGCGCACAAGCAGGGGGAGCCCGGCAGGCAGAGGGAGAAGCAGGCTCCCTGATGAGTAGGGAGCCTGATGTGGGACTCCAGCCCAAGACCTTGGGATCATGGCCTGAACTGAAAGCAGGTGCTTAATTGACTGAGCCACCCAGGCATCCCAACTAAGCATACTCTTACCATACAATCCAGCAATCATGCATTTTGGTATTTATCTGAAGGAGTTGAAAACTTACGTCCATACAAAAATCTGCACATGGATGTTGATAGCGGCTTTACTCCAGTTGCCACAACTTGAAACAAACAAGATACCCTTCAGTAAGTGAATGGATAAATAAAATGTGATATATCTAGACAAGGAAATATTACTCAGCATTAAAAAGAAAGGAGCTATCAAGTCATGAAAAAACATGGAGGAATGTTAAATTCATATTACTAAGTGAAAGGAGCCAGTTTGAAAAGGCTACATGCTATATGATTCTAACTATATCGCATTTTGAAAAAGACAAAATTATGGGGATAATAAAAAGCTCAGTGGTTGCCTGGGGTTAAGGGAGAGAGTGGGATGCATAGGCAGAACACAGAAGATTTTTTTTTTTTTTTAAAGATTTTATTTATTTATTTGAGAGAGAGAGAGACAGTGAGAGAGCATGAGCGAGGAGAAGGTCAGAGAGCGAAGCAGACTCCCCATGGAGCTGGGAGCCTGATGTGGGACTCGATCCCGGGACTCCAGGATCACGCCCTGAGCCAACCAACTGCACCACCCAGGCGTCCCGAACACAGAAGATTTTTAGAGCAGTGAAACTACTCTCTGTGATAACATAATGATGGATTCCCATCATTATACATTTTTCCAGACCCACTTGGTATGTAACACTAAGAGTAAACCCTAAATTAAACTAGATAGTGGGTGATAATGATGTGTCAATGTAGGTTCATGAGTTGTAACAAATAAACCGCTCTGGTGGGGAATGATTGTTGATAAGGGCGGGGTTGGGGGGGCTGGGCATTTGGGTGGGGCGTGCAGTATGTGGGGAATCTCCATACCCTTTGCTCAATTTTTCTGTGAACCTAAAGTTACTCTAAAAAGTAAGATCTGTTTTAAAAATTGCATATAAAGAGCTTTGATCAGGGGTGCCTGGGTGGCTTAGTTAATATCTGCCTTTGGCTCAGGTCATGGTCCCTGGGTCCTGGGATTGAGCAAGGTTCCCCACTCATGGGGGAATGGCTGGGGGAGTCTGCTTTTCCCTCTCCCTCTGCCCCTCCCCTTGCTTGTGCTCTCCTGTTCACACTCTCTCTCAAATGAATAAATAAAATCTTAAAAAGATAGTTTTGGTCCGTGTTTGGCATAAAGGAAGCAATAATTTTCACTATATTTAGTAATAATTAGCCATTGACAGTAAGGCACATTGGAAAGACAGCACAAAGTAAGCTTTTAGGGATTGTTTGCTAATTAACTGAGGTTTCTTGCTGACTTTGAAGATATAACTTTATTTTATGATTCTTACAGCGCCACCTCTTTGTTTAATATCTGGACCAAATATGCCTCCCGGCTGCCAGCTGCTTATTACAATGAAAAGCTTCTGAAGGTTGGAGATAGCCTTTGTGAAATGAAAGTAAGTGCCTCTGGAGTAAAAAGGGCCTAAATGAAACTTACTTGGCTAATTATTATTATTTGGTTTGATACCATTTCTATTTTACGTGATTTGATTTTTTTTCCTAAGAAAAATATGAACGAATGTTATAAATTTTAATGAGGCACAGTAATCAAAAGAGTGTTTATTTTTTAATTTTGTAGTTGAGATTCTCCAGAGGTGAGAGATTCCTGAACAGATAGACAACTGGCTGGGGTCGGGCAGGCGCACAGCCCCTAGTTAACATAGGGTGTGGTGGGTGCCCAACAGGAAATGCTGAGTCATCATGTTCCTACCTCATACAAAGGAGACCAGACACCACTTCCTGTTGTTTTTCACATGGCTGACCTTGCCCAGTGACAACTTTCATGGGTTCCTGGCCTTGCTGCTGTGTTGTCTGGTTCCCAGCACCCTGGTTTTAATTACTTTCAACTTCTTAATATTTTGCTATATGTAATTAGAGCAGACCTTCCTTACATGCCCTGTTTCTTGCTTAGTATTGTATTCTGAACTGAGCTTGTGCCCAATTTCTAGTTCATAACAGTGCCCAGGTCTGATTGCTGTGGACTTGTAGATTTGCTTTAGTAAGACTATACCATAGCTGGGTTTTCAGTTAATGATAATGTAAGTTTTTCCTTTAAGCTCTGGCATAGGCCCAAATTATTCCAAGTTAAATATGAATGTTTGACACATCTAGAATCCTTGGAAAGAGTTTTTTTTATCCAAAGCGTTTTTAGGCCATTTTCAATGTTTTCTTGATTTACAGTTTTTCAGCTTCATTCTCCTGCTCCATTTCTATTTTCTGGACTTGAATTTATTTTTCTTTTCTTTTTTTTTTTTAGTGGGGAGAGGTTTGAGAGGCAAGTTTACCAAATGGAGGATGAGCTGTGGAGGAAATTTCAAATGTAGATGTTCTATTGTCTGCTGCCAAAATTAGAGCATCAGCTTAGCTTCGTGTAATTGGACCGTAGTTCTTAGAAATGTAAAAATAAAAACTACAGATAAAAAAAAGTTTCTCTATAGGAAAACTATTGAAAACAAAAAAACTCTTGGACAAGATCCACCTTGTGAGTTATATTCATGTGAAGTGGAATAACTGTTTTGACAAGTATTAGAAGAGTGTCCTCTCTGTTTTTATACTTCTCAGTATAGGAGGCGGGTGATACACAGCACAGTTGGGTGGTGTTTGTGGAGTATTCAGGTGGGTGGAGTGGATATTGGTGGAGGGAGGAGGGAAGAACATGTTAGAAATTGATAAAGCAAGTTCATGCTGGGTAGTGGCTAAAGATTCAGAATATTTCAGATAGAAAGGCCCAGATAGGATATTTTAAAATTTACTTAAAGGAACAAAGAAAACATTTTTAATCTACTTTTCATTGGTGAGGAAGTGGGTTGATAGAGGTATTTAGAATCCTGAAAATGAACTAGAGTTGTTTCTTGGTTCTAGAATATCTTTAGTTTTATTTAATTCCAGTGAAGTTCGCTTTGTTGGAATAGTCTTGTTTTGAACCTAGATGTAAATTCATCGTATGAACCAAGTTAGAAAGGAAAAGATTCAGACTCCATTAGTGAAAAGTAACAAAAACGTCAATAGAAACAGAAACAAAAGTTTGACTGTGGATGCCTCCCAAGGGCCTGGGTAACCCTATAGGCAGTAGACATGGAGAGTAGTTGCTTTCCCTGGAGACAGCTGTAGGGGAGGAAGCTGTCGAAGGGGTGCAGTTGACTCATATCCGCAGCCCTGCTCGCCTCCCCTGCCCTGAAGCTCCAGGTCAGCTGTGCCCTGTTTGCTGCAGAGATGAGGCCTGATTTTGAAATGGAAACATAACCACGAATTAGGACTAATAGGAGTCCTAACTAACAATAGCTCAGGCTTTTTTAGTTTGTCCTGATGCAGCTTCAGAGACTGATGACAGATAAAAGAGAGCCTTCCCTATTCTCTCCCTTCCTGCCTTCCTTCTTTCTCTCTCTCCTTCCTTCCTCCTTTTCTCCCTCCTTTTCTTTTCTCCTTTCCTTCCTCCCTTCCTCTCCCCTCTCTCCCCGTTTCTTTCTTTTTTGGAACTGAGGAGGTATTGGAGAAGCAAGGCTGGTTATGCAACTCATCTGCCTCTCTTGAGTAGGTGGATTACTATGACATGGTGATGATGAATTTTTTGGATTTTGAGTATATATAGGTATTACCACACACACCCTGGTGAATATTCTCATTATTATGTCATCATTATCCACACCCTGCTGGATATTCTCGTCCTTGAGGTCGTGATGGTCTTGTCTCACAATAGGCTTATTGGGAGGAGGATTAATGCAGTAATGCACATGAAGCACCCAGTGCAGTGTCTTCACATAATATGTGTTTAGAGATGCTAGTGATAATGGTAGTTATGATGTAATGGTGTTAGTAAAAGAGTGTTACAGTAATAATCAACACTGATACTATTAAGAACAATTTGAATATTACCAAATTTTAATAATGATAAGCAAAGTCATACTTTGAAACTTTCATCAAGTCCTCTTTTTATTTCAGGAATACAAACTGGCACTTTTACAGTGCTATGGAAGGTATCTTCAGCAGTTCACTATCAACTTTGATGAGAATAAAGCAGATGTGAATCAGTTCAAAACTGCTTTTTTCCCAAAAGGCTTTGGAGACAAGACTGCCGCACATACAGTAAGATGAAAGCAGTAGCTGTTTTAGCTACAATTTATGATTAGCCGTGCAACGTATTCTTCAGTTGACAGCTTCTAAATGTCTTTCATTTGCTTAGCATGGCATTTGCTTGTGTGCTCCAAGTTGCTTAATGTTTTCAGTGATGGATAAGAAAATGCACTTAATAAACTTTGGAAAGATGTTTTGGAGATTGTGTCATAATAAGCACTCATTCCTCCAGCAGACATCTATTATTGTTACGATAACTAATATTTGTAGAGTGCTTTTAGTTTATGAAATGCTTTGGAAAATATATTTGATCCTCAATAACTTTATGAGTTAGAAACTGTTGTTACCCTTATTTTACAAAAGAGAGAAAGAAATCTGATGGCACAGTTAGTTAACTAGTGGCTCAGATAATCAAGCATAGATCTTTTAATACAAAAAAATGGGATGCATTATTTCTAATATACCAGTATTATTATGTTAATTGCTACCATTCATTCACTGATCCAGGGGTTGTGAGCGGTTGTCAGGAGCTATCTTCTTCAGTAAGCATTATATGAGTGGTCTTCTTGTAGCTTCATTACAATCCTAGAAGGCGGATATTTTACGGATGAGGAAACAGAGGCTAAGAAACCTAGCCCCTTAAAGCAATGGGCAATGTTGGTGTTTGAACCGATTCCAAAGCAATGTTATTCCAAACTTAGTGACTATTCAAGCCTTCGGAAACAGCATATGGTTTACTAGCAGAAGATCCCAAGGCGTGTTTGGGGCACATTGAGTGGTTCAGTTTGGCTGTACCATAAGTACATGAATCAGAATACTGGGCAATATAAATTGACATCCCATTGGGAAAAGTACTGAATGAAAAGCTTAGGAGTTTAGACTTTTAAGTCCCCTCCTATGCCATCCTGGTCCACGGCCCCATCTTTTTTTCTCGTACTGTTACATGTTTCTGCTTCCACCCAGCCTCTCTGGCTTAGTACGAGTGCACGGTGAGCTCCTTCTGGAAAGCTTGTCTCCGAGATATCTGTGTGGCTCATCCATCCCTTCCCTCAGGTCTCTTGCATTTCGTGCTTTATTTTTCTTTATATTACTTATTATTACCATATACATTTTTATTTGTTTATGTTTTTATTGCCTGTCTCCCCTTCTAGAATATGAGCTTTGTGAAGACAGGCACTGCTCTAGTCCCTAACCTCTAGTGCCTAGAGCAGTGAATCAGTTCCAAACTGCCTTTTTGCCAAAAGTCTTTGGAGACAAAACTGCTGCACATACAGTAGGATGAAAACAGTAGCTATTTTAGCTACAATTTATTGTTAGCTGTGCAATGTATTCCTTAGTTGACAGCTTCTAAATGTCTTTCATTTGCTTAGCATGGCATTTGCTTGTGTGCTCTAAGTTGCTTAATAAATGTTTTCAGTGATGGATAAGAAAATGCACTTAATAAACTTTGGAAAGATGTTTTGGAGATTGTGTCACAATGATCATGTAATAGATATAATAGTATATAATAGATGCTCAATAAAGCTTTATTAAATGAATGAATAAATACTACACTGAATAGTTTAGAAGGACAAAGACTAGAGGCAGATGGTAAAGTAATGAAGCCAACATAGAAGTATGCCAGCAGCACCCTTGTGAATGGCATGAAAATCTATGAAGAATTTGGTTTTTTAGAGGTTGTAGCACACTGTGTTTCTCAATAAATATCTATAAAGTAAGTGAGTAAGAGAACAAATGGATTGAAAATGTAGCCCAGTAGGAGCTGGACAATGAAGAATTTAGAGGTCTTGAGAAATTTTGTTAGAGAAATAGATTTTAGAGTTAGATGCATAAAAATTATAGATGAAGTGGTAATAATGTAGAATTTACTTGTCAAATATTTTTGTGCAGAGATACTCATGTTTTTTTAATGATCCTCTTTGTGGTAATGGGGGGAGGCATTGTGGCAGAGTTGGTAAGAATTTGGTCTCTCAGAGTCAGCCTGCTTGGGTTCAAAAAGCTCCTGTGCCCCTTCCTAATGATGGGACCCCAGAAAAGCTATGTAATTTCTTTGTGTCTCAGTTTCCTCATCTGTGAAACAGAAATAACAATAAGACTTACCTCAAAGGATTGTTTTAGATTGTTGAGATAATAAAAGACTTAAAATTGGAGCGCCTGAGTGGCTCAGTGGGTTAAAGCCTCTGCCTCAGCTCAGGTCATGATCTCAGGGTCCTGGGATCGAGCCCTGCATTGGGCTCTCTGCTCAGCGGGGAGCCTGCTTCCCCCTCTCTCTCTGCCTGCCTCTCTGCCTACTTGTGATCTCTCTCTTTCAAATAAATAAATAAATCTTTAAAAAAAAAAAAGACTTAGAATAGGGCCTGACACTAAAAAAATATTAGGTATCACTATCGGCTTCTAAGAGAGAGCATTTTGAGGATAACTGTTCCAAAATGCACATGCAGTCAATAAATCTCTTTTTTCTGTGATACCAGTTATAGGATGGCTAGAAATAGTCTACATGTATCCCAGTGGGAAATCACATGTATTAGAGGAAGGCCCATTTGTGCTAGTGCATGTGCACTGCCACAGCTTTAGCAGTAGTGATGATTCTCTAACTAGAATCTCTCTTGTGAGATTTATGTCACAAACATGTCACACTCCACATATCCTAAAATGAATTCATTTCCTTTCCTCCATAATTGGCACCAGCCACTCACCCAAACAGAAATCACTGTAGACCGCTTTCTCTCTCTTGCCTCCCACATCTAAATCCCATGGACTCTGGGGTGCCTGGGTGGCACAGTCAGTTAAGTGTCTGCCTTTGGCTCAGGTCATGATCCCAGGATCCTGGGATCAGAGTCCTGCTTTGGTCTCCCTGCTCAGTGGGGAGTCTGCTTCTCCCTCTGCCCCTCTCCCCCTCATACTGTCTCTCTCACTCACTTTCTCTCTCTCAAATAAATCAATAAAATCTTAAAAAAATTCTAAATCCCATTAAGTCAGATAAAACTTAAATCTCTCCTTTTGCGGGGCACCTGGGTGACACAGTTGATTGGGTATCTAGCTCTTGGTTTCAGCTGGTGTTATGGTCTCTACTCCTGGGATTGAGCCCCAGGTCAGGCTCTGCACTTAGTGTGGGGTCTGCTTAGGATTCTCTCTCTCCCGTTCCCTCTGCCCCTTCTCCTGCCTTCTTACCAGCATGTGTGCACATGCTTGTGCTCTCTCTCTCAAATAAATAAATCTTAATAAAATTTTTTTTCTTCCTCTTCATCCCTGATTCTAGCACCTATTTCAGGACCCTGGTATCTCTGGACTACGTCAAAGGCCTTTGAGTTTCCTAGTCCCCCTGCCTGTAGCTTTGTGCTCCATACTCTGCTTTTCATCTTCCCCAATTTTGTCAGACTTGGCTTCTGAACTTCTAAACTGTAAATCAGATCATTTTATTCCATTGCCCTTTGACTTTCTCCTTTGGCTAAAGTCCATATTCCTTGGAATGATGTGAAATGTTCTCTATGTTCTGACCATGCACCACCTTAATAGCCTAGTCTCTCTCTTTTTAAAAGATTTTATTTTTAAATAATCTCTACACGAACATGGGGCTCACACTCAATGACCCTGATAACAAGAGTGGCAAGCTCCACCCACTGAGCCAGCTGGGAGTCCCAAAGCTGATTTTTTATAGTAATCTCTACACCCAAAATGGGCCTGAAACTCATGATTCCAAGATCATAGTTGAATGCTCTTCCAACTGAGCTAGCCAGGCATCCCTAATCTCTTTATTTTAAGACTTTTTACCCAAATTTACAAAAGACTTTCAATTCAGTGACTAAGCAACGACTTTAAGGATTCCTAACATTGCATGTGCCTGGAATGCTTTTCCCTCTGCCAAGAACAGGGACAACATCTTTGTCCTTGAGTCCCTATTGCTTAGCAGAAAGTGGCAAATAGAGGTGTGCAGCAGACATTTGCTGAATGAATTGTGTAAATGGTAATAATTGCATCCAGATTAATAGATTAAAATACTAATGAGGAGGGTTTACAAAGTGTAATTCAATTCTATATTGTTGGAAATAAAATTTGTACCTTTTTCAGCTTTTGATATTTTTGTGACTAAGGACAAGTAAGCTTAACTAAATGGATGCTTTGAAGAACCCTCTTTTACTACATTTCTTTCCATAGGTCTTAGTCCTTGAGGGCTGTTTAACAAAAATCCATAGACTGGATGGTCTAAATAACATCAGGTTCTCTGTTCTGGAGGCTGGGGACCACAGGGTTAAGGTGCTAGGGGATTTGGTGTCAGGTGAGGGCCCACTTCCTGGCTTATAGATGGCTGTCTTGTGTCTGTGTCCTCACAGGGAGGAGGCAGTAGGGAGCTCTTTGGGAGTCTCTTTAAAAGGTACTAATCCCTTCATGAAAGCTCCATCTTCATGACAATCTCTTCCTAAAAACCCCACATCCAAATACTACGGATTAGGTTTCAATATGTAAATTCGGTGGGGTCCCAAACATTCACTCTATAGCACGATATAATCTATTTAAACAGAATCATTTCTATTTTCTTTTCTTTTTTTTTCCACATTTTAAGAAATGCTTTTCTAAGTTGCATAAATCTTACTTAAATTCTAATTTGTATTTTCCTTGTGTTTCAGTTTCATGCTTTAAGTAGCAAAAATATTTGCAAATACGAGCTGGTCTGTGACAGTGATGTGAATCTGCAGAATAAAGACTCTGTGACCCAGTGTCTGCAGATTCTGTCCTCCTTGAGACTCATCATGCAGGTAGCTTTGCCACAGGAGCACCTTTGCTGGATTATCTTCAATGGTAGGTGCCAATGTCATCTATTTTTCATGACAACTTTCAGAAAGTTATTTAGATGCCAAGTTTGATCGTAATTTGATTGGTTATCTTGGCTAAGTGGGTGATGGGTATTAAGGAGGGCACTTGTGTTGGCACTGGGTGTTATATGTTAAGATGAATCATGGAATTCTATCCCTGAAACTAATATTACACTGTATGTTAACTAACCAGAATTTAAATAAAAATTTAAAAACCACAAAAAAACCAAATTACATATCCAAATTCTAAAAAAAGTTCTTCTAATATAAACAATTTCTTTAAAAAAGCCCCATTTGGGCGCCTGGGTGGCTCAGTTGGTTAAGCAACTGCCTTCGGCTCAGGTCATGGTCCCAGAACCCTGGGGTCGAGTCCCATATCAGGCTCCCAGCTCCATGGGGAGTCTGCTTCTCCCTCTGACCCTCTCCCCTCTCATGCTCTCTCTCGTGCTCTCTCTCTCTCTCTCTTAAAATAAACAAATAAAAAATATTAAAAAAAAAATAAAAAAGCCCCATTCATTTTATAATAGGATGGTTATGGGTATTTTTTTTGTCCTTTTTATATTTTTGTTGTATTTTAGTTTGTCCCCATCAGCAGGGACTTAACAAAGCATGTCTTTGAGTTTCCTGCTCAAGGGAGGGTCAGAGGCTGTGGAGATAGTCAATTTCAGGTATGAAGAAGTAGGGCCCATGGTTAATATGTAAATATAAGTGGAAAAGGATCAAAGGACCACGGCAGGTTAGACTGGTTCTAAGCATCATCCATTTATTGGTCCTTTCCTCAAATACTTTGTCCAATGACTATTGCTTTCTTCTCGTCAACCTTCTTTTCCTACTTGCTTTTGAGTGAGGAACTCTGAGAATGTATGTGTACATATGTGTGTATAGTGTATTTATATATATATCTACATTGTATAGATATACAAATATACATATATATGGTATAGTTGTCTTGTGGAATAAATCTTAGCTATCAAAATATAGCATCTGCTTTTCTCTTTAAGGAGTTACAATTTAAATTCCTTTTATTTTTTATCTTTTACTTATTTATTTTTTAAAAAAGATTTTGTTTATTTATTTGACAGAGAGAGAGAGAGAGATCGATCACAAGTAGGCAGACAGGCAGGTGGGAGGAAGGGAAGTAGGCTCCCTGCTGAGCAGAGAGCCCGATGTGGTGCTTCATCCCAGGACCCTGGGATCATGACCTGAGCCTAAGGCAGAGGCTTAGCCCACTGAGCCATCCAGGTGACCCTTAAATTCTTTTTAAAGTTACAGTCGGTCACCTACTTTACTGATCTCTGAATAATTTCTTAAAAGGAAAATGACAGTGTGTAAGACAGGACCAAATACCTTAAAGGAAAACATACTGGATTTTCCCTCATCCATGGCAACTGAAAGTACATTTCCTAGCCTTTTCCCTCTTCCTCCTCCTCAAATAATTTTTTTTTGACATTTCGATTGAAATTAGACCTTAACATTTGCTGCCCAAGACGAGCCTGATTTTGGAAGAAATTTTCAGTCCAGTGACTATTACGCTTTTTTGTCTGATCATCTTCAAGAAGATCTGTGATTCCCTGAGGAGCCACTGCTGTCCTTCCCCCTAAGTTTCTCACGTATCTTGGCAGAGACTGAGCAGGACCAGAGGTTCTGAGCTAGGAAGGAGTGGTTGGGCTGAGGGTTGGGTCCTGCAGTTGGGCCTTGTTTGAGAGGTGGAATAACACCCTGTCTGCAGTCTTTTTAAGATCACATCCAAAAATCCCAATATTCTAAAAACAGAACAAAGCAATAGTTTCTGTGTCTTCTACAGAACTTTATTTGATGTGTGCTTTTTTATACATATGGTATCATTATTTGGATTTTTATTGTTTCCTACATATTTTTTTACTCAATACCATGGTTTTAGAATGAAACCAGGTTCTTATATATAAATCTAGTTCATTAATTCTGTCTATTGAATTGTATTCCAGATATCCATACACCCCTCTAGATGGGCACCTGGTTTGCCCTACTTCTAATTGCACAGATGATTCTGCGACAAATATCCTTACGTGTGTCCTTTTATAATCCTGTGTTAAAGTTTTCAGGGATTTATGTCCAGCGGTAGGATTGCTGGGTTGTGAAAGACGCATATATTTAATTTTTTCTAATTACTGTCCCTGTTTAATGGACTCATCTCAAAGTTATTAAGTGCCACATATTGTTCTAAGTGCTGGGGACATGGTGGACAATAGACAAAAACTGTTCTCATGCTTACATAATGCCTCAGGGAGATGATAAATCAAAATTAAATGGTGTGTCAGAGAGTGATGAGTGTGATATATAGAGAGCAGAGTTTGGGCTGGGGCTGGGCTGCTATTTTAAACAGAATGATCAGGGAAGACCTCACTGAGATGACACTTGAGTAAACACCTGACTGAGACATTTGGATATTTGGGGGAAGGGCATTCTGAGTAGGGGATTTACAAGTGCAAAGACCTTTTAGTTTTTAAAGTTTGGAGTTTGAGGAGAGAAAAATAAATTGACCTACAATTTATCAGAATGCATTTTACCTTTTCTGTCAGACATTAAGACAGTTCTCTTTACTTTTAATTTACTGTTACACATCACACTCTTGGTTTGTTTCTTTTTCTTTTTCTTCTTTTTTTTTTAAATAAAGATTTTATTTATTCATTTGACAGAGAGAAAGAGAGGCAGGCAGGGGCGGGGAGAGGGGAGCAGGCTCCCCGCTGAGCAGCCAGCACCCTGGGATCATGACCCAAGCCAAAGGCAGAGGCTTAACTTACTGAGCCACCCAGGCGCTTCCACACTCTTGTTTTCTTAAAGATAGTTAACCAATTTTAGTTCTTTCACAAACTCTAACTGGGTGTATGACAGTTGCATAAAACCTTACTTCACAACCAACCTGAACCCAATTCATTTAACACTCATATAGCCAGATTATTTTGGTTGTGGTCATCTTTGATGAAAAGAAGCCCCATGACAAAGCAATGAACTTGTATTAGGGATTTGGTTAAAAATAAAACAAAGTTCCGGAATAGCCCGAGATTGTAAAGATTTAAACTGTTTTCCATTTTATGTCATTTACTCTCTGTCAATCTTCTGCAATGGGAATTTTTGGGCCAAGCCAAGATCCTGAACCATCAAAGAAGGATTTGGCAATAGTCAGCACATTAATATGGTCTGGAAAGGTTAAAATCTTATTTTGAAAAATACAGAGGGCCCTAGTCATTCTTGAGGGCAGTGTCCTCAGGTCTTCTGAAATTCCCTGGTTCCTCTTACTGACATGTTTACACAGGCTTCTGACTTACACCTGAATCACATGTTTTGCAGGGAGGCAAGAGTTTGCTCTGGGTATCCTTACTTGGTGACTTTTAAAATAAAAAAACACAGACATTTTCGTTTTTAAAGATTAAGAGCAGACGTCAACAAAGCCAAGTTGAGTTAAGAATGCTGGGCTTGAGTTGTTAGTGGACAAGTGGCTCTTCCCCAGTGAACCTTTTGTGAAATAACTACTGCCATGTCCCTAGAGCAGTCACACTAAGAAGGCTGAGTCCTTTAATGTTAAAGACCCATTGCATTCTCTATAAAGTTTATGGTGTTGCAAGTGTTTAAAAGTTTATTCAGTATTTTTTTTGTCACTGACTTATGTAATTAATGTTTATTATGCTATGCTTACAAGTGTATTTTAATCAACTGATGTGTGTTTTGGAGCAGATGCTGTTTTCTCAGAAGCTTTTAAAGTTTAAGTGTGAACATGGATTCGTAATTGTTGAATTTGGATGGTTATGAATTTTAGATCAGATATTTTATAGAAAATATTTAGATTACTTGTCATTATAATTACATGCCTTTTAAGGCACATTACTATCTTTGGGGTATGTTTGTAGCATGATAATGTCCTTTGTATACAGAGAGATGTCTGGTGATGTTTTTCCTCACCCCTGCCCCAGCTCTGCCAGTTTTCTATCCTTCTGTTTTCATTTAAATAATGGCCTGACTGTAAAAAACAAAACCAAAAAACAAAAAGCCATACTTGAATGCTCTAAAATAGGAGTTGGAAATGCTGTTTTTCACTTGAGTGCTTATAAGACATACCTTAATGAAGGGGTAAATATTATTAGACTGCAAATAAATAAAATACAATCTATTATATGTTTTGATTTTTAAGTTATCATGAGTTTCCTTGTGTCCTTGTTTAGTAATGTACCATTTTGATTAAATATGTTTCTAATCTTATTTGGAGATCAGTCTTTAATTTTTTAGTCATAAACCATAGGCACCAGTAGCATTTTATAAAACCAAAGGGTATATAAATTATGCTACTTAAATATTCTTTTGTTTAATATATTTCAAAACTTATGCTGCCCTTCAAATGAGGATAAAAGATTCCTATGTCTCCTTACTTAAAATATGGTCAAATTAGTTCTTTTGATGATTTGGCTGCAAGTTACAAAAAAACTGTAATGGTTATAACTCTAACCATTATCAGACTGTCTCATAAGATCACTTGTTTTAGGAACTATAGACTTAAACCACAGAAATCAGGATATAAAATTTCCATTATTTAACTGTAAAATATGTTAACAGTCTTTTTCTTCATCTAGGTACCATTTACATTTATACCATTTGCAGAAAACTGATGATCATAGGTCAATCTTCCAAGGTATGAAATTTACTGACAAAATATCTTGCTCTGTATTTCCTGTTTTTCTCAAGACTTTTGTTAGCATTGAGTGCTGAACAAAGAAAATTAGTAAATTACATTAAAAAATTTAATAAATATTTATTATATAGTTTTACTATTCTTTTACTTTAACATGATCATCTCTAAAAATAAAAATATAATAAAATATTAATAAAAAAAAAGAATTCCTAAAATTGATAGGTGATCTCCAGTGTCTCTCAGTCTCTCAGATTAGTCATTACTTGTCAACTTGATGCTGAACATTCCTCTGGTAACTTTATCTTTAGGTAGGGTGACCATCCATCCTGGTTTATGTCTGTTGTCCTAGAGTAACTGTTAATAGTTATTAATTATTTATTATAGTTATTAATAAATAGTCATAGTTAGTAACAAACAGTTATAATTAACAACTAGTTATTAATAAGTAATTATTAATAGCTCCCTTTCGCTCCTTAAAGTACTTTGGTTTGGATGAAAGGTATGGTGACTCTATGTATGCGATGGAGTTTGGACTTCAGTGTCCTCCAACAGCTTGGACTTGACTTATGGCTCACATGCTAGTTGGGTGAATGTCTACCTAAACACTGTCCCAGTTATGACCTGAAGGCAAGGGGCCTTTATTTTACAATAAGATTCATACTTCCTAGTACTTAGCTGCTCAGTTTTAGCTTGAGGAAGTGGCTGACACTTCCCTTCAATGTTGGTAGCTCTTTTTGTCTGTAGGAGACATATTTATCCCATGTGTCAATGTCCAGTCATTGGAATATAGGCCTAGAAGGGAGAATACACTTCCGTCAAGAGCATGCTTGAATTGTTTCTTCTATCTTAAACATTACTGCTTTGTTTTTTTTCACTGCATACAAAACCTTATGCTGAATATTTTAACACTCAGTGCAGGTACTTTTTTCCCCCTTATTTCCTCAAAATATAGCCTAGTATCTTAAAATTTGACAATGCTTAAAAAATAAAAATGGAAGCAAAGATACTTTCGTGCTGGATGCACAACATTAATTATGTGTTCTCTCTCTGTTTTGTTCCTCACTTTTAAAAGCTCTATTACTGACAGTGACTTGAGCAAGCTCTGTGCTTTGAATGTAAATTGAAATGAAGGGAGACTGTTTCATGAATAATGTAAATGTGGCCTACACACTATTCCAACAATTCCACATTCAGTTCCAGATGATTTCCTAAAGAGAATTTGCATACTCCTATTGCACTTGCCGTAGCAACAAATACTGCTGCACAGAGCCATCATAGTTTGGTCTGCTACAGCATTTGTCTGCCAAAGCCTCGAAGGACAGAGATAACTGTGCCAAAATTTAACTGTTAGTGTTTGTACTTATTAATGCTGAGAGAATTTTAGCTTCATGTGATAGTCATCTCAAAAGTATTTCTTATTTAAATCCTACATAAGACATCTCCTCTCCCCCTTTTTGAACTTGAGCTTTTGTCTGACAAAATAAGGGCTGAAGGAGGATAATTCCCAGTCTTGTGGGATAGGAGTAGGGAGAATGAGAGATGCAAGAATTTTGGGGTGGTGGGTGGTCATACAGTTGGCACTTGAAGATTGAAATGTGGTTCTTTCAGTTGGTTCAGTATAAGAAATTTCACTGAAATTAAAAATTTTCATCCAGAAATTCCCAAGCCCTCAGCTGGTGAGTTGATTCCTGAGCTGTAACGGGGACAAGCCCTTGGAGGACCAGCCACTTCTGAGCACTTCTCAGTATTAGGGATTCTGATTCTGTGGTAGTTTTAGAGTTCTAGTCTATTGTAGCATACAACAGAAAGAGAAATTGACATGGAATACCTGGGCTTTTTCTGGGGTCGTCCTAGAGCAATCTAAACTACTATTCATATAGGATCTAGACATTATGGCTACCGTTTGTTATTACTGTTGAATCCCTACTCTGTGTTAGGTATTGTGTGAAGGGCTTTGCATATATAATGCTCAATGTAGGTGCCTTATGAGGTAGGTACCACCACCATCATCATCATCATCATCTGTTCAGTGAATGCCTACCATTTATCAGGTATGCTGCTAAGCACCTTCTTCACATATTGTCTCATTTAATCCTCATACCATCACTTTGAGAAAGGTGCTATTATTGCCTTCACCTTAAAGACGACAAAGCTGAGGCTCAATGTCTCACAGAGAAGTGTTGCTGAGGCCAACACTACACTGTACTGCCTTTCAACCACTAGAGTGATGCATGCCTGTTGACTAAATTTAATCCTGTCATGACCCATCCTATTTTGGTTCACCCACTCAAATGGAGGAGCCATGTTGGGGGGTTAATGGTTTTTCAACATGACTCTATTCCTGAAGATGTCCTGAAGACCAGGACTGACCAGGGACTTTCCCCAGATCAGAAACACAGGTCAACAGTATAACCTTAGGGAGTGGAGGGAGGCAAGATTTCTGAAGGCTCTTTTCCTAAAGACAAGTCACAACTTCACTTTCACTTGTGGTTTAATCTGTAGTTTCTCCGGAGACATTTAAAACTGTATGGTACTCAGCAAACATAAGAAAATATGGTAGAATCTATTCATTTAAAAAAAAAAAAAGTTATTTCTGTTTTATTTTACTATAGAACTGAAATAGTTTAGTAAAATTTTGTGGATTGAACAATTATTGTCAAATTATTCCAGGTACCATTAGGTGAACCCGAAATCCAAACTTTGAAATGCCCGTCAATGTTGTTTCCGGTCAAGAGTACAAGCTGACATAAATGATGCTGCAGTGCCATCCTGTGGCCGAGCTGATAAACCGTGGGTTTTTCCTGCTCTGTACCTGAGCCAGGCTCTTGCTGGGCTCTTTTAACTGGGTTTTTCAAAAAATTTTTTCCCCTCTGAAGACAACAGATGACCGAAATCCCATCAACTTTTTTTTTTTCTAAATTAATATTCTTCCGAGATTTTAGGAGCAAGAAAAAGGCTACAAATTAAGATTTGTTGTTGTTTTAGAAATGGCTTTTTCATCTTTAAACCTGACAGTTTTTCAAAAGCCTAAGTAGAATGCTCAGTTTCCAGAACTCCCCCTTTGTCAAGGCTGCCCCATGTAGTGGAGGGAACACTGCTGTGCTTGGGAGTCCAAAGACCTGAATTCCAGCCCCAGCTCTGTTGCACAAGCAGTTTGGCCTCTTAGAGTTAAATTGGGTTACTTTTAAGGTCCCTTCTGGCACTAAAATATGTGATTGGCATCTTTTATTCTAAGTCTGCATATGAACCCAAATGTAATATGAGCAATTAGTGACTAAAGCTATTTTTATTTTGAAATGTGAAATTTCTAATATCAGGGATTCCAAGGGGTTTTGAAAAGATATGTGAATTTAAAGGGGAAAAATTTGTACACGATTTGATCCCATACCCCCACAAACCACAACAGCCCATATGCAAAAATCCACAGCAGGGTTTTTGGGCAACAAATGGGAGAAAATTCATTTGGATGACTGCTAATTCCATCTCAGTTCATAGCATGGCAAAGTTAGCATACAACAACAACAACAACAACAACAACATGAATAAAGCAACCCTGGGCCCACTTAGTAGAGATGTATTCCAGAACCAGGGACTGAAAGCTTCATTTTATTGTGGAGAAGTCATGTACCCCAAAGGACATTGGCAGCTTGGAGCAAAACCACAGGAGACTAACCATCATGGAGGAGAGAAGTCAGTCCTAGGAGATCTAAAAGCATCCAGGGTTTGTTATCCTGGAGAGAGAGATGGGGAGAAGACAGGATGCATAGGTGGTTTTCCGATTCTTGGAAAGCTGTATGTTGGAAGTGGATTTGGGGTGGTTCTGTGCTATTTCAGGATGTGTAACTAGGACCGGTGCACTGGAGGTATATCAAGGTGGATTTCATTTCAGATTAAGAAAGCACTTTTCATGTTTTAGAATTGTTGCTAGAGGTGAGAACTCTTGGTTTGGAAAGGTATAGGACATTTGGTGGTGGTGCCAGTGATATTGGTAGGGATGAAATTAGACTGACTTTCAGCCCTTTGGTTCTATGATTACTTAACATAGTTCCACATTTAGCATAATTAACTAGAGTTTTTTTTTAATGAAGGTCAGTCAACATATATTTATATAATATTTATCATTACATGCCAGATAGTTTTAGGAGATGGAGATATGGTGGTGAACAAGACAGACAAGGTCCCTTTCCTAAGTGATTTTATATTCTGGTGGGATGAGCTTTGTGGATAGCAAAGAATATTATAATTTTTTGTCAAACTCTGCTCTACTTCTAGCACTCTCTTTTCCTTTGGAATCAAAACTGACTAGATAGTGGAGAATTCTGGCCTTTCAGATTTCTTTCTCTTATATGTGAAAGCTGAGCTGCTTGCACATGTGTTGGTCGGACTGTCTTTGAAGGCTCCAGAGATGGTAATAGGGTCTGAATGTTACCGGTGTTTTATCTATTTTTACTATTAAATGCTATGTCAGTCGGCGGGGGTTGGGGGTTTGCTTCATGCCTATGAAGCTCCCGGATCATTCTGATGATTTGCCTTTCCAAGAGTTGACTATTACAGACATATTTTTCCTTAATTGTTTCCTCAATTATTGAAGGCCAAATTTGTTATAGGAAGAAGGACTTTATTCTGCTGTCCAAGTTTATTATCATTATTTTCCTGAGAGTCTCAAAGACTTGTTAGCTCTCCCGCGTTGGTTCTGCTGACTTTGAGGTTGTCCACTGAATTCATTTACTAGCAGTTGGAGATATCTGCTATGTACCTGGGATTCTTCCAGGTGCTGGTGATATAATAAAAAAGTGCCATTCTTTACTGAGAGATTACAGTCTAGCTTTGGAATCACACACATGTGAGCATATTAATGTCACTGAATGTAATGTAGATATGTAGGTAGAGAAACATCTATGTAAATTACCTCCTACACTGCTGGTGACACTTGAAAGATATTAATAAAAACCAGTTGAGTTCATAGCACTTTAGGAGCTAAGAAGCAAGACATTTAAAATAACTAACTTGAGATTTTGAGTTCTTTAAATTAATCCTTTGCTTTTTAAGTGCTTCTTTTCTCTTGACTCACTATTTATAGTATTTTTGGTTTAAGCAGTCAGCAGCTTGTGCTCACAACTTATAATTAGATTATATTAGATAGAAATCATCATTGTTAGCTTAAACTGAAAATACATTCGAGTGTCCTCTTTCTTCCTCAGGCCTTAGAGTACCTCCTGTGGGCCAGCATGTGTATGGAATGCTCGGTCCCCCTCCTGTCTGTCAGATACTTGACCTGGAGAGCTACTCTTTACACGGCTGTCTGCCAGTGCTACTATGACTGCCAAGCTGGCATTCATGGAGAGGTGGGCCGCTTTTCATTCTCAGGATTCCAGTTTTTAAAGTATAAGTTATTTAGTATTTTCTTCTTCAGATGTCCAGCAACACAAACACAAACGGACAAATGTAACCTAAAGAATTGCATTGGGACGAAGACACAAGTCCCAGGGTTTATTTGCAGAAATGTGCTTCTCCATTCTGTGTTCTCTTGTTCTACATTCTGCTCTCTCCTTTCTTCTCCATTCACTTCCGTTTCCTCTGCCCCTGTTCTGAACAAGATATCGGATACCTTTCTCATTGGATGCTTTTATGCAGGTCACTTTCCTTCCCTGTTTAGTTTTATATTCTGTTTCCCTACAGTCCATTTGTCTTGCCTTTCTCTGCTTCCAGCTGCCGTTTGTTTAATATATGGTATTTCTTGTTTTTCTTCTTTTCCTCTTTATCTTTTAGACTGATTACTTGAAATATAACTTAGGGGCTTCTATTAGCCCTTATGGTAAATCTGTGTCAGTGAGAAAAAGGTGCCTTCTCTATAGTATATGATACCTGGCTTGTCACTGGATGAGGGCTTGGTGAGAATCAGAAGCAGGCAGCCCTTCCTTCAGGCCAGCACATCCCTGCACCAGAGTGTATGGTCTGGTGAGTGCAGTGGGGGGTGGATTGCAACCCTCACTGAACCTCTTGACTGGAAGTCTTGAGCAGGACAGAGCCTTCACACTTGCACAAATCTTCTTTTCACATCCTGTTCTCAGCCATCGGGCTGTTTAGCTGCTTCTTTACGTTAAATGTTCCCTGTCTAAACTTACTCTGAATGGCTGGATTGTAGTGGCTCATCCTGAATAGCCTTATACAGCCCTTGGGGGTACATTTTCTAGCCCAGAGTACATTCTAGAAACTACTCACCATGCATGTATAGTTAGTTACAATGTACTAGTGGTGGTGTGTTTCTGTAGCTGTTAAAATTACCAGGGAATGGAACATATACACAGTTTGGACTGTTTGATTCCTATTGGAATTCTCCCTTGTTGGAAAACTTAGCCCTTCATATATGTTATTATGTCTAAAAGGATCTTCATGAAAAATTATAAGTTGTAGATGAAACATTCCAAAGAAATGGTAAAACAGATGACATAAATTGAACTGTAGAAAATCATAATAATGGAGATTTGATTAAATAAGCAGATCTCCGTCCTTCTTTCCTTTCTTTCTTCTTTCTTTTCTTCCTTTCTTCCTTCCTTTCCTCACATATTAGTAGATACTTCCTATATGCTGGGTACTAGAGATACAAAAATAAATAAGACCATATGAGGACCTCACGATTTAGTGGACAAAGTGAACAGTTGACTAGATAGTACAGGATGCCTTAGTAAGAAGGTCAGTATTTCAGAGAGGTGTGTGTGTGTGTGTGTGTGTGTGTGTGTGTATGCGATACCAGTGAAGTGATCATCTATATGAAGCTACAGAATTTGGCTTTTCTTAAAAGAAATACAGAATTCTGTCATTTTCTTGATTTGTAAAGTTAACATATTTGACAGCTTATTAACTTTAGACCTGCAGAATATTGGGATGCTTGTAGGAAATGATCGGTGGGCTATTTATAGTGTTATAAGGAGTTAGCATCAACCTAGAGTTTAATTTACCAATTAAATCAAATATCTGGGAGAATAAAACCTGCTGTCTTGATACATTTTTAATCACTATACTCTCATTTATTATGAATTAAATTTATTTTAATTGCATACAGGCATTTGCTCGGCGTGCTTTAGCTAAAATTGATGAGTTAAGGCAACTGGAATTAATGAGTTCCTCACAATCACAGGAAGAATCCAGAAGACATTATAGAGAGGCCACAATAAAGGTATAAAAATTTCATGAAATGAAAGAGATTTACTGTACTATATAGTTAAGAACTTAGTATTAGTGCTTGAGAAGTGCATCCCATTGTTGCCTCATATATAATTCTTTTTTTTGAGACAGATGGCAGTGATGATCTTCAAAAGGGGAGTATTTGAATCTAGAAGAAAAAGCAAAAGTGTCTTTAGACCAAAGATAAGAGTTAACCTGAGGGAAGCTCAAACCGTAAGTCTAGGAGTATTTTCTCTTGTTCAGATTCTTTTTGCAGGATATTTGTGTTATACCTCCCATCTTTGAAGCTTGGTTACTCAGTATTAAATCCTACCCCCTGTTCTCTGCACCAGTGGCAAATAGAGGAATGCCTTCCCACTGTGGACACAGCCTCACTCCATTTGTACCTTCCCACAATCCCAGTTTTGTAACTTTAATGGGCAAGATGCAGAAGAAGAGCCTGGGAAGGGTTCAGATGTGGACTTGAGTGGAGACATGGAGGCCTTTGTCTTTGACTGGACGGTGTTAGCTTAGTGGGCTTTGAGGTTGGAGAGAAGGTGGAGACACCTTCTCTCCTTAGCTTCAGACTTTACCCTTGGGAGTGTTTAAGAACTAGGCTGCACTGTAGCAAAAACAACCCCCATATCTCAGTGGCTTAAAATAAACTTTATTTCTAACTAGCATCATGGTTATGATAGTTCATAGGGGGCTCATGACTGCCAGTAAGAGTCAGATTGAGCAGAAGCCCTCATTTTGAAAGTTGGCATTGTTCTGGCATAGGAGATTTGAGAAAGCTCTGGAGAATCTTGTGCAGGCCATAATGCCCAGCATGGAAGGGACAGTGGTCTTTTCTCACATGTCAAAACTCATCATATGGCTCTCCTTGCCACAACTGTGCTTGATCAGCAGCACTAAGGGCTGTCAGGGAGGAAGACTGGGGTATAGTTATACCTTCTGGGGTTTTCTTTTTTTTTTTTTTAGATTTTTTTTTTTTTTTTTAATTTATTTGAGAGAGAGAGACAGTGAGAGAGAGAATGAGCGAGGAGAAGGTCAGAGAGCGAAGCAGACTCCCCATGGAGCTGGGAGCCTGATGTGGGACTCGATCCCGGGACTCCAGGATCACGCCCTGAGCCGGAGGCAGTCGTCCAACCAACTGCGCCACCCAGGCGTCCCCCTTCTGGGGTTTTCTGCCCTTTCTCCCCCCTGCCTTGTCCTTCTCCCACTATCTTGTCCTTGACCTTCTGAATCTCAGTATCCCTTAAGGCCCAGTTCATATTTTCTTAAAAGCCTTCCCTGACTATTCTAGATGGTTGTAAATTTCTTTTGTGAACTTCTTGGTAGGGCCTGAAAATTAAAGTGAAGGGGAAGCTGAGCAGTTTTGGACAGGAGGGTAGTAGAATTTTAAAACCTGGAAGAAATTTAAGAAATTTCAGTCCTGGTTCAGTCCTGTCCTATTATTATACATGGGAAAATAAAGCTCAGAGTACTTAAGTTATGGCCTCAAGGTGACAAAGGCAGCTGCTGGCCATGCTGCAACTAGACCCCAGGATGCTCGTCCAGTGCTTTCTCAATACTCCAAAAACTGCTGCTTTCTTCACTCATTTCTTCTTACATTTAGGATAAATTATTTTTCTTTTTTCTAAAATAGATCATAATATCTAAATACAAAAATTTGGGGGGCATGCATGGTGGCTTTCTATTGCTACTTAGTGTGACTGTGGCATGTTGACTGCTGAGCCCAGACGTACATTTCATATATCCTTTTAAAATCATATCCCTTACTGACCAATGGTGGATAGTCAGTGGGGGCGGTGACTTGCTCAGTCATGGACAGTTTCTTGGATGAGCTGTGGAACTGCCCGCATCTGGTATTGTTGAGCAGTAACAGCCTCTGGCATTTGTAAGAAAGCAATGGGTAGGTTTTTTTTTCTGACTAGCAATTTTTTTTCTCTGAGCAAGCCAAATTTAAGTGTCCAAAGCTGGAAGACTATCATTAATTAGCATATTATTATGCTTTATAATCATCCTTCTATAAAAATTAAGTATATTTTCAAAGAAAAACATTTCAAATTCCAAGAAACATTATATTAAAAACACATCTATTTCTGGTTTCCTTTAAGGTAATTATTTTATGGAAAGGTCTGGTGGTATATCTTTTAGTTTAGTTGGTAGTTTCTATAGGGAATAGTCAACATACCCTTTTTTTTTTTTTTTTTTAGATTTTATTTATTTATTTGAGAGAGAGAGACAGTGAGAGAGAGCATGAGCGAGGAGAAGGTCAGAGAGGGAAGCAGACTCCCCATGGAGCTGGGAGCCTGATGTGGGACTCGATCCCGGGACTCCAGGATCACACCCTGAGCCGAAGGCAGTCGTCCAACCAACTGCGCCACCCAGGCGTCCCTCAACATACCCTTTTTATAAAGTCATAGTATATTGCCTTGACATACTTTGCAGAATGTTCTGCTTTATATGTATGAAATAATTTTATGTGTCTACAATAGAAAGTACTTGTAATATTAAATCTATTTTATAAAACATTTCTGAATTTGGCAGTCCTTTGCGAACTCACAGTTTATCATTTTGACTTTCAAAGGATTCCTTTAAAGGACTACTAATCCATACTAATAATGATTGACTGTTTAGTGATTCATTCAATAAATATTTTTATAGTACCTGCTATATAAACAAGATAGATAGGAGATAAATTTTAGTGGAGGAATTACATAATAAATAAGTATAGTAATTATAGTTTGTGGTAAGTATTAAAAAGGAAATAACGGTAGAGTTTAAATGAATTACTTGTAAAGCCCTTAGAATGTTTGTGGTGTGTAGAAGGTCCTCAGGAATATTAGTTATTACTATTATTTATTTTCACTCATTCATTTAACAGAATGTATCAAATCCCTACTGTGGTTACAAGTATGGTAGAATATACAAGAGCAGTCATGGTTCTGTCTTTTTGAATGGCCTTGGAATAATGAGCAGGATTTGAGTGTATAGGGAGGAGAGGCTAAAACATTCTAAGTACAGGACCAGAGCATGGTCGTAGCTTAGAAGCAGGAGCAAACAAAGTTCATTGGGGGATAGTGAGAAATTAAGCTTGACTGGGCTAGGTATATTATATTGGATTAACATAATACATTAACATGATAGCATAATACATCTCAATTAACATAATATATCTCATGGAGTAGATGTCATAGATGCCATGTCTGTTTAGAAGTGGAACAGACTATCTGGATCATGTCATTTAACTTCTCATCCATCCTGATGTTTTTCAAGATGGTCTACCATACTCTATGCAGTATTTGTACCATAACTTGTCAAATATTTTTATTACTATTTAAAATTTTAGTGGTTTCCAGTTCTTTATTATTCTAAATATTGAAGTAATCAACAGCTTCAATATACTATTTTTTAAATTTCCTGTGGACAAAATTAAAGATGCAGGATTTGAATCAAAGGATACAGTCACTTTTTTTTTTTTTTTTAAAGATTTTATTTATTTATTTGACAGATAGAGATCACAAATAGGCAGAGAGGCAGGCAGAGAGAGAGAGAGGAGGAAGCAGGCTCCCTGCTGAGCAGAGAGCCCAATGCGGGGCTCCATCCCAGGACCCTGAGATCATGACCTGAGCCGAAGGCAGCGGCTTAACCCACTGAGCCACCCAGGTGCCCCGGATACAGTCACTTTTATTTCTCTTGATATATATTCCAAAATTGATTTCTGAAATAGCTATGCAGAGTACAGCCTGCATGTACCAATTCACTACAAGTTGTTACCGTTTTGCTGTTTTTTTAAAAAAGATTATCTATCTGTCTATTTACTTGAGAGAGACAGAGGGAGAGAAAGAGAGAAAGAAAGAGCAGTGGGAAGGGCAGAGAAAGAGGGAGAGAGAGAATCTAGGACAGAGTCTGTGCTGAGTGCAGAGCCTGACTTGGGGCTTGATCTGGCAACCCCGAGATCATGATCTCAGTCTAAATCAAGAGTCAGATACTTAACTGACTGAGCCACCCAGGCATCCCTCTCTACTTTTTGAATAATTCAGTTTTTATCAATGGCTTGTCATTTTAACTTTTTCTTTGATCCAACTTTCCCTGATATTTGTGTTTACTCTTGTTATTTCCTTTTTCTGTGAATTTTGCCTTCCACAGTTTTGACCATTTATCTACTAGTGATTTTAATTTTTAAAATATATTTGAAAAAAATATATTTGAATGAGCTCACCATTTTTTAAAAAAAATTTTATGTATTTATTTGACAGACAGAGATCACAAGTAGCCAGAGAGGCAGACAAAGAGAGAAGGGGAAGCAGACTCCCTGCTGAGCAGAGAGTCCGATGCGGGGCTAGATTCCAGGACCCTGGGATCATGACCCTAGCCGAAGGCAGAGGCTTTAACCCACCGAGTCACTCAGGCATCCCTGAGCTCATCATTTTTATAGACATTAATATTTTGCTTGTCATGCTTGGCAACCCATTGTTTTTTTATTGCCTTTAATCTTTTTTATAGATCTTTTAAATATTTATGTTTTAAAATCTTTTACTTGGTATTCATCTACAGTTTTGATAAATATTCTGCTTCACTTTTTGCTAGTTTTTCTATGGTATTTCTAAAAGCAATTTAAGTCTAATCTTTGGTTTTTATAAGTTCGTTTTGAATGCTTCTAATTATTAGAAAATTTATAATGCTTTCAAGTATAATTTTAGAAAGCTCTGTTTTAACTTACAGTAAAAATCTTAGAAGAAACCCTTACGTCTGTTAGTAAAGAGAGGCTAGGGCATGAAGTTCAAGTTTATTGAGGTTTTTAACCTATAAGTTAACCTATGGATTGAAAAGTCATAGAAGCTAATGAGTAGAGAAGTTGGTTGTTTGGGGAAAAATACTCCAAAGCAGTTTTAACCCTGTTTATGTTTTTCTGTCTCTCTGACTTTGCCCCAAGATGGAGAGGAACAGGGGAACCATGGGGAATATGAGAGGTACCTTCTAACTGATATGGAGTCTCGAAAAGTTGACCAGAGCTACTTCTTTTATTTACTGGTAATCTAAATACAGAGAACAGATTTTTGTCTGAAGAATAGTGTAGTGGCAAGTCATAGGCAGGAGGAGAAATCATTCTGGGATGGTACAACGCTAAGTGGCTGGGAATTCATACAGGGCTCTAACAGCCATTAGCATATTAGTGTATAGCTGGTCAATTCTTCTTTCATTAACTACCACAAGATCAGCTATTTATACTGTAAAATATTGTTTCAAATTTGGGTTTAAGGATCTTCTGCATTAGAATTTCCTGTGGTGCTTATGAAAAGTGACCCACTGAATCTCAAGATTTGGTCTGTGAATCTAAAAAGCACTCCTGAGAAATTCCTAGGCAACCGAAGTTTGAATATCAGTTCCTGAAGACTGTAATTAAGGTAACACAAAGCATATGGAGATTGATGTTGCCCTAATAAAAAGATAGAAATAAACAAACAGCCTTTTATTGCTGCCTTGGAAACATGGACATAAAGCAATAGCAGTCTTTGATGTAATGGTGTCATGACATCAATGGAGTCTGGAGAAACACCTTGGAAATTAACACCATAAAAGTAGCCATCTCATTGACAGGCCAGCCACCCTCTCTTTTAGCATTAATGAAATATGCCTTGCTTATCTTTGCTTATAATATTAAACACTGTAGAACTCTAAAAAAGTGGACTGTAGTTTTGTTTTTTTTTTATTCCAGTTGCCATGGCCACGTACTGTCACAGAGCGGTTGTTGGATGAGATGTTGGATAGCACTGCATCCCGGTTTCTGGCCGTCTTAGAAGCTCTTTCTGACTCAAATAGGCGCACACTACAAACTGGATCTATTGTTACAGATGAAGTAGAAGTTCGTGATGTTGTCTCAGAACTGTTTATGGCAGGAAAAGAACTTTTAATAAGTAAATAATTTGTTAAAATAATATATTATGGTATAACATGAAAGACAAAAATTTTAGTATAGTATTCGACATATAAGAAAATGATACCCGGGGCGCCTGGGTGGCTCAGTGGGTTAAGCCTCTGTCTTCGGCTCAGGTCATGATCTTGGGGTCCTGGGATCGAGCCCTGCATCGGGGGTCTCTGCTCAGCAGGGAGCCTGCTTCCCTCTCTCTCTCTGTCTGCCTCTCTGCCTACTTGTCATCGCTCTCTCTCTGTTAAATAAATAAATAAAATCTAAAAAAAAAGAAAAATGATATCCAGTTTTTTTTTTAAAGATTTTATTTATTTACAGAGCGATATCACAAGTAGGCAGAGAGGCAAGCAGAGTGAAAGAGAGAGAGAGAGAATGGGGAGGAAGCAGGCTCCCTGCCTAGCAGAGAGCCCGATTCGGGACTCGATCCCAGGACCCTGAGATCATGACCTGAGCTGAAGGCAGAGGCTTAACCCACTGAGCCACCCAGGCAGCCCCTCCAGTTTTTTAAATCTTAAATTGAGGAATCTTATTAAACAAAACTAATAATTTAAATAATTTATGAGATTTTCTTTTGGATTTGCTTAGGCGTATAATCATTACCTGTGAATAATGACTATTGTATTTCTCTCTTTCTAGTTCTTAATCTTTTAATTTCTTCTTTCTCGCAATTCTTGGCTTATTGCATTGGATAAGATCTCCAATAAAACATGAAATGGAAGTGGTAATAGTGGATATTCTTGTCTCATTTATGATCTCACATAGAAAGCTTTTGACATTTTACCATTAATTTTGATGTTTGCTGAAGGATTTTTTTTTAAAGATTTTATTTATTTATTTGACAGACAGAGATCATAAGCAGGCAGAGAGGCAGCAGAGAGAGAGGAGGAAGCAAGCTCCCTGCTGAGCAGAGAGCCTGATGTAGGGCTGGATCCCAGGACCCTGAGATCATGACCTGAGCCGAAGGCAGCAGCTTAACCCACTGAGCCACCCAGGCGCCCCTGCTGAAGGATTTTTTAAGATAACTTTTTGTCCAGATTAAGGAAGTTGCTGTTATTCTTGGTTTGCTGAGTTTTGTTTGTTTTTAATTATGAATAGTTGTTGAATTTCATCAAAAGACTTTTCTGGATTTACTGAGTTGATTGAATGGATTTCTAGTTTATTTCTGTTAATGTGACAAATTACATTGATTGCTTATCTCATTGTTAACCACTATATTTTTGGAATAAATCTAATGTGGAGGTAAGCATTATCCTTTTGATATATAATTTGATTTTGTTTGCTAATATTTATTATTTTGCTTCTGTTCATGAGACAGATTTTCCTTTCTTGTAGTGTCCTTTTTAGGTTTTGCTTTCAAGGACATATTGAGCTCATATAAAGAGTTGAGAAGTACATAAACTCTCTTTCTCTCTTATCTGAAAGATTTTGTGTCAGACTGTTGTTATTTCTTACATGTTTGATTGAATTTACTGGTGACGGCATTTGGAGTTGGAATTTTCTTTGTGGAAAGGTTTTTAACTATGGATTAAAAATTTCCCGTACATATAAAATGATTTAGGCTTTCTTTTCATTAAAAATATCTTCTATTAGTTTGTTAAATAGGACTTGAAAAAAATTTGATTTTTGATCCAATATTTTCAAATTTTCATAAATTTTTTTAAAGATTTTATTTAAAACATAAAATTATTTAAAATATTTCATTATAATCTTTTTTTTTGGAATATTTAATTAATTAATTAATTAATTTGACAGACAGAGATCACAAGTAGACAGAGAGGCAGGCAGAGAGAGAGAGGGAAGCAGGCTCCCTGCTGAGCAGAGAGCCTGATGTGGGACTCAATCCCAGTACCCTGAGATGATGACTTGAGCCGAAGGCAGTGGCTTAACCCACTGAGCCACCCAGGTACCCCTTCTTAATGTTAATAAGATCTGTAGGTATCTGGGCTCCTCTTTTTCATCCCTAATAGTGGTCAGCTTGCCTTTTTCTCTCATCAGTTTCATCAGGAGTCTACCAGTTTCATTAGTCTTTTTCCATGAGCAGTTTCCATGAGCAGTGTTTGTGTTTATCCTCTCTATTGTATATTATTAGTTTTTGCTCTTTATTATTTCTCTTATCCTACTCTCTTGGATTTACTTTGCTGATTTTTAAAGTTATTGACTTGGAAGCTTAGATCATTGATTTTTCAGGATTTATCCTTACTTAACATATGCATATTAAGACATTTCTCTCTAAATGCAACTGTAGCTATATCCCTGGAATTTTGATTCATCATATCTTCATTATCATTTATTTAAGAATATTTTCAAATTCCCGTTGTGTTTTTTTCTTTGATATCTGAGTCACAAGTCAAAAAACATGGAGATACGCTAATTGTCTTTCTGTATTGATCTCTAGCATACTTATACTGTGGTCAGAACATATATTCAATTTGATATTCTTTGAAGGTTGAAATTGTTAAGTTGTGGTTTATGGCCTAACTTGCCAGTTTTGGTAAATAGTTTGTATGTACTTGAAAAGACTATATATTCTTTCATTGTTGGGTACTTCGCTTTATGGATAAGTTCATTAGGTAAAGTTTGTGAATCACATAGTTAAATCTTCTCTATTCCTACTGATATTTTTTGGTCAACTGGTTTTGTAAATTGCTGGAAGAGAAGTGGTAAACATCATCTGCTTTGCATTTCTGTTGGTGTGGAATTGATACAGCATAGGGTATGTGTGTATTTTTGCTGTAGCAGATACTGTTTTCCAGAATGATTTCTTTTTTAACCAGTTTATATCACCGGCAACATTTTATGAGAGTTCTAATTGCTCTAAATTTGGACACTTAGATGTAAGATTTGTCTTTTCATTTGTCCATTCTGGTGTGAATTCAGTAAATTCAGTAGTATTATGGATTTAATGTACATTTCTCTGATGAACTTCAACTAATGAAGTTGGGTACTTTTTCATACATTTCTTCACCATTTGGATATCCTATTTTTCAAAGTACCTGTTCAGCTTCATTGGAGGAGGTCATCAAGATGATATGACCACCAGTTAGTTCTTGAGCTGGACCCAGGCATTTGAAGGCCTTATACTCCCCATCTTCCACCCCACCCAGTCTTTGGTGTGTATGTCCTACCTACTATTTTTATACTAGCAGTGGTTTCAAGGATGTAGCCTTGTGAGAGTAAGGTGTTGTTGAGACCAGGTGGATGGTATACATGACTGAACCCAGTTAAGTCTTCTGTAGAAGAGAGGCAGGCAGAGAGAGAGAGGAAGGGAAGCAGGCTCCCTGCTGAGCAGAGAGCCCCATGTGGGGCTCAATCCCAGGACCCTGGGATCATGACCTGCGCTGAAGGCAGAGACTTTAACCCACTGAGCCACCCAGGTGTCCCTCCTTTGCTTTATTAAAACTACCACTTACCAATCTGGAGTGGTCTGCCTCATTTTCAGTCTCTCTTTGCCCTCTGTGGTTGGGGGCCAGTTTGTGAACCATCTTTTGTCAATTTTTCTATTGGGCTATTTGCATTTTTCTTATTGGTTTGTCGGAATACTTTATAGATTCTGGATATAAGTTCTTTGTTGAATATATGTATTGCAAATACCTTTTCCCACTTGGTGGCTTTCCTGTTCATTCTCTTAATTATGTCTGTTGAGGAATAGGAATTCTTAATTTTAATGTAGTCTAGTCTATCAGTATAGCCTTTATAGTTAACCACTTTTGTGTCATATTTGAGAAATCTCTGTATTGTAATGTCATAAAGATATATTCCAATGTTTTCTTCTAGAAGCTTTATTATTTTCCCTCTCACATTAGATCTCATTTTGTTTTTGTTGGTATGAGGTAGAGATCAAGATTTATTTCCATATAACATCTAGCTGACACAGCACTGTTTATCGAAGAGTGTTATTCCACTGTTTATTCCTTTCCTCATTGACTAAGTATCCTTTTGCCATAAACGAAGTGACTATACATGTGTTTTTTTATCCAGTATAATTACTTTGAGATGTATCCGAGTTGTGTGCATTAAAATAGTTCACTTCTTACTGCTGAGTAGTAGTCCAGGGTATGGGTGTGTCACTGTTTGTTCGACTGTTTACTCACTGAAGGACATTTGAGTTCTTTCCAGTTTTTGGCTCTTAGGATACAGCTGTTATGAACATGTGAGTACAGTTCTTTGTGTGCATATGCATTTTTACTTCTCTGGGATAAATGCTCAAGAGCATAATTACTGGGTAAGTGTGTATGTTGTTTTGTGGAAAACTGCCATATTGTTTTCCAGGTTGGCTGTACCATTTTACATTCCTACTCATGATGTATGAATGATCCAGTTTTATAATATCCTCGACAATATTTGATGTTCTCACAATTTCTTTTTGCCATTCTGAGAGGTGTCTAGTGATATGTCATTGTGGCTTTTCCCTAATGGATAATGATGCTGAACTTCTTTTCATGTATTTATTTGCCACCTTCATATTCTATTTCTCTTCAGTGTCTTTTGCCCATTTTCTAATTGGATAGCTTGTTTTTTCTATTGAATTTTGAGAGTTCTTTGTTGTATGTTCCAGATACCAGTCCTGGTCATTGTTTTTTGTTTTTTTTTAAATATTTTATTTATTTATTTGACAGAGAGAGATCACAGGTAAGCAGAGAGGCTGGCAGAGAGAGAGAGAGAGAGACAGAGAGGGAAGCAGGCTCCCTGCTGAGCAGAGAGCCCGATGTGGGACTCGATCCCAGGACCCTGAGATCATGACCTGAGCTGAAGGCAGCGGCTTAACCCACTGAGCCACCCAGGCTCCCCTGGTCATTGTTTTTTAAGACAGTGCATACACTATTAAGCTTTTTCCTTCATCTTTCCCATTTTTCACCACTTCTATCTAAATTCATTTCTTTTTGCCCAAAAACAAACTCTAAGATCTTTGAAATAATTTAGCTAGAAATAATATTTTGCTTAGAAGTTAGTTTCTATTAGAATTTTGAAGACACTTCTCTGTAGTCTTATATATGGTGTTGAGAAGTCTCTCAAGGTTTAAACCTTATTGTTTTACAGTTTTAGCTTTTACAATGTCTTTTCCTATGATGTTCTTACATGTTGTTATACTTGGTCTAGAGGAGGTTTGGTAATACAGGAGGTACTTTGAGGTCTTACATCTTTCTTTCATTTTTTATGTTACTTCTTTGTTCCTTCCCCTTATGTTTACTTTTTCAAAATTCTCAGGGCACCAATGTGGCTCAGTCAGTTAGGCATCTGACTCTGGGTTTTGGCTCAGGATCTCATGGGTCATGAGATGGAGCCCTATGTCTGGCTCTGCATTCAGCAGGGAGTCTGCTCGAAGATTCTCTCCCTTTGCCCATCCCCCCTTCTCTCATAAACAAACAAACAAACAAACTAAATAAATATTTAAAAACATTCTCTGAGGCGCCTGAGTGGCTCAGTCAGTTAAGTATCTGCCTTCAGCTCAGGTCATGATCTTGGATGGAACCCCACATCAGTTTCCCTGCTCAGTGGGGAGCCTGCTTCTCCCTCTCTCTCTGCCATACCCCTGCTTGTGCTCTTTTGCTCTCTCTCTCAAATAAATAAATAAAATCTTAAAAAATAATTCTCTGAGGGCCTTAAAAGACAGATGTTAAAACATCCACTCTCTGTATCTTATTTATTCATTTAGCTATTTACTTATTTATCTATTTATTTAAGATTTTATTCATTTTATTTGTTAGAGCGAGAGAGATTGAGAGAGCACAAACAGGGGGAGCAGCAGGCAGAAGGAGAAGCAGGCTCCCCGCTGAGCAGGGAGCCTGATGTGGGACTCGATCCTAGGACCCTGGGACCATGATCTGAGCTGAAGGCAGATACTTAACTGACTGAGCCACCCAAACATCCCTATTTTATTATTTTAATCTCTTTATTCCTTTCTGTTGCCTTCTGGGAAGGTTTCTCGATCCAGCTTTCTAGGTTACTAATTTGTTCTTTGGTTCTTGCTATTCTATTCCATTCATCTATTGAATTCTTTGTTTCAACAATAAAATAATTTATACCTAATCTCTATTTGATTCTTTTTCACAGCAATTTATTCTTGCTTCATGTTTTTAAAATCCTCTCTTATTTCCTTGAGAGGATACTTATTAAGCTTTCCTATTTTTCTGCTTCCCTTGGTAAAAGATGTTTTCATTAGTGGTCTTTGTTTCAAAGTATTTGTGTTTTTAACTTTATTTTTTCATGAGCTTACCTTCTGTTGCTCTGGAGCAGTCAGCTGACTTGTCCACAGTATCTACCTGGAAAGGGAGGTGAAAGCCTAGACCTTAGCATGTGTACTTTTAAGTGAGTTTCGGGGGTGTGTGTCTGTCTGTGTCACTGTGTGTGTGCATCCTCACCTGTGCATGCTGATCTGTAGGCAGGGAGGGAATTTCTCTGCCACAGCTTGGGCTTATCCTCTCCATGAAGAAAATGATCTCAGATGAGATTTCCTTCATCCACACTTGAAAACTTACCTTCACTTATACCCATCCTTTCCGCTGTCTCTCATTAAAATGGAAAGAGTGTTCTTTCTCTTCTTTTGAAGTCTTATAGCCTAACATTTCCAAACTGCCCCTTTCTCCCATGTCCTCTTTCAGCTTCCTCCCTGTATTTCTTTCTCTTTTTATAGTCAGGAATTGTCCATTTCCACTGTTCTAGATTCTTTCCTTCTTACTTATACAGTCTACAGCCCTCTGTCCTCAGCCCTCTGAGAAAAATGTCACGGACAACTTCCTTTTTGTTCAATCCAGGGGTCTCTTCTCAGTGCTTTTCTTCCCTTACACTCTAATATTTGTTACTAATGAATACTCCTAGAAAGGAGTTTAGAAAAGCACTCTTCTCTGCAGCCTTTTCTCTCTCTGCCCTTCTCTTACATGTTGGGGGTCCTAATTCTCCTATCCTAGACAGCTGTACATTGCCCATGGCTGCTTCTATTGTTTACTATGGATATGTAATGATGACTCTAAAGCTGTATCCCTATTATAGATCTGTTTCCCGAGCTTTCAGTTTGTAATATCTAGCTGCCTACTTGACTAGTTAACTCTTGCTAATTCTCTGTGTTTGAGATTCCATGTTTCTTTGGCTGGACATCCTTGACCACTCTCCCACCATAAACCCATGTTTGATGTCCTTCTTATTTGTCCCCATAACACCCTGTATTTCCCTGCCAAGATTTCTTGTTTCTCCATTAGAGTATAAGCTCTGTGAAGGCATGGATTGTATTTGCTTCTTTTCCCTTGTTTCCCTTGTGCCTAGAAGTATCTGTTAGTTAATATTCAGTAAATATGTCTTTCCATGAATGACATTCAAACCTCTCTCTTTCCTTTTCTAGTGTCAAATACTGGTGCAGATGGAATGCTCGATTTTCCACAAACATCCCTTTTGCAACTTACTGTAACAGGGAAAAATGTTATTTCTATAGAGGCTGCTGTGAAATTTGTAAAATTGGCTTTTACTTATGAGGAATGGAGTTTATTTGACTCTTTAGCTGGGCAACTTATTGATTTTCTCCAGGTAACATATACAAAATCAATGATTTGTTTTTATTTTGTTAAGATGGCTTTGAATTATTAATTAACTTATGGGATAAACTTCTCTTAGAGGCAGGATGATCCAGAGTCCAAGAAAGCAGAAAAGGATTTAATTCTTCTTGTTGCAATAGAACCCTTAATCAACATAAAGAGAAACAAAGGTTTGGTCTTTCCCATGGAAAACTGTAAAGGACAGTCAGCTCAAATTTATGTTAAGAAAATTATTTTTCACGGTGAGTATTTATTTACCTTTTTGGAAACTTAAAATTTCGTCTGATAAAATATACTCTCTAGGCGAAGTGAGAAAGAATATTCAAGGCAGAGGAAACAGGAAGTGCAAAAGCCCTGAGGCAGAAGTGTGCTTGGTTGTTGAAGGAATGGCAAGGAGGCACATGTGTCTGGAGTGCACTGTTGGTGCTGGTGGAATTTGAGAATGTGGTAGGAAATGCAGGCAGAGAAATAGCTGGGTGCCAGATCCTGCAGGCTTCTAGACCTTGTAAGGATGTTGGGTTTTATTTTATGTAATGATTCATAGTAGATGAAGAAGGCTCCATTTAGCTGCTACCTTGTTGGTAAATGAGAAATCAGCAGGCAGGGCAGTAAATCAAAAGCCATCAGTTCACTTTGGCAAGGCAAGATTTGGTGGTCTCCCATCTTTTTTCAGTAGGAGCAGTTTTTCATTCCAACATTTTAAGTCTTAAAAGTTATTGTGTATATAACTAAAATCTGCACCCTCTATATTTAGACTGGCAAGAATAATTTAATCCTGTGGGGTTTTTTTTATGTTTTATAATGTTCTTAAGGCATTTCAAGACAATTCAATTACCAGACAGTGATATATATATTTTTCCTAGTGGTTTCTGAATAGATATTTTTGTTATTTTATTTCAACTGCCATATTTTACATGTGTTTTAATATTTTAAGCCTTTTCAATTCTATTTTGAATGTAGTTGGTATACAGATCGCAGACTAATGATAATAGTTTCTTTTAGTTGCATTAGAGCCCACTGAGATTAGTTTTCATATAGAAATATCTTAGTGACATGAAATATTTGCCCAGATACCATTTATATCATTTTGTAGAATTTCAGTATTTCTATGCTTTTCTATTTGAAATTTTGTAATTTTTTTGTTTCATTTTTTTCTCTATTTTATGAATTAGATTCTTGTGTGAAGACTTGTGGGTATTCAGAAGACATTTTCCATTTGGCAGCAACCTTGTACTCTTGTGTCTGTGACTCTCCCCAGGTGAAATTGCTTTTTTGGATACTTTGTAATAGTGTTGAAGGAGGTTATTGTACCTAATTTAAAGACAGATTTAAAATATCACAGGAATTGCACCTTGCCAAAATTCTATATTGTTTAATCATTAAATAAGGGGTTGAGTCATAATCTGACTTCTGATTTTAAGTCTGTTTTGATAATAATCCATTTTGTTCCTTTTTGGAAAATTCCTAGGCTAGCTATATTTCTAATAATGAAGGAAATGAGGGCACCTGGGTGGCTCAGTTGGTTGGGCAACTGCCTTAGCTCAGGTCATGGTCCTGGAGTCCTGGGATCAAGTCCCACACTGGGCTCTCTGCTCACCAGGGAGACCGTTTCTCCTGCTGACCTCTCTTCTCTCATGCTCTCTCTCTCTCATTCTTTGTCTCTTTCTCTCAAATAAATAAAATTATTAAAAAAATAATGAAGGAAATGAGGCAGTTATTTCAGTTAGAGTTAATATTCTTAATGAAATACTGCTTTCTAGTCCATGAGTACAGTGCTTGGTTATTATTTGGATTCACTTTGCACTCAATGGCCAGTAGAGATGATGGTTTGTGGGTATGAATGTCTAAGTAACTAGAACATCACTGGTGTTAAAACTGAATTCCAGGGATCCCCAGGGCTTTGCCGAAGTTCCCTCAGGAGCTCAGCTTTGGGTAGTAACACCCTAACCTGTTTTTATTAGGTTTATATACAATGCTGAAATAGAATTTCATTTGAAAATTTGGCTTTACTAATTCTGAAAACCACAATGATAGAGCATTTATTAAGTTTTGTTCAGAAAAGTGAAACCACAGTAAGGGACTTGAGAAGTTCTACTGTTTAATGTTTTTTATTTCTTCTGGGTTTATTAAATATTTGTGACAGGTATTTAGTTTTTAAAAGAAAGGTATTTGATAGCAAATATAATGATTATAGTAGGAGAGCTAAATAAATTTTTTTTTTCATTTTAAGTTTTTATTTAAATTCTGGTTAGTTAACATATAGTGTAATATTGGTTTCAGGACTAGAATTTAGTGATTCATCACTTACAGATAACACCCAACATTCATCACAACTGTGCTCCTTGATACCCATTACCCATTTAGCCCATCCCATGCTCTCCTCCCCTCCATCAACCCTTAGTTTGTTCTCCATAGTTGAGGGTCTCTTATGGTTTATCTCCCTCTCTCCTTTTTTTTTTCTTCTTTCCCCTATGTTCATCTGTTTTGTTTCTTAAATTCCACATATAAGTGAAGTCATATGGTATTTGTCTTTCTCTGATTGACTTATTTCACCCAGCATAATACACCCTACTCCATCCATGTCATTGCAAATGGCAAGATTTCCTTCTTTTTTTGGTGGCTAAGTAATATTCCTTTGTATATGTACCATATCTTCTTTATCCATTCCTCTGTTGATAGACACTTGGGCTCTCTCCATAGTTTGGGTATTGTTGATAGTGCAGCTAAACATTAGGGTGCATGTGCCCCTTAGAATCAGTATTTTGTATGCTTTGGGTATATACCCAGTAGTGTAATTGCTGGGTCATAGGGTAGCTCTATTTCTAACTTTTTGAGGAACCTCCATACTGTTTTCCACAGTGACTACATTCCCACCAGCAGTTCTCCACCTCCTCTCTAGCATCTGTTGTTTCAGTGTTGTTTATTTTGGTCATTCTGACAGATGTGAGGTGGTGTCTGATTATGTATTTTATTTGTATGTCCCTGATGTTGAGTGCAGAGCCTAATGCTGGTGATCTCAGGATCCTGAGATCATGACTTCAGCCAAAACAAAGGGTTGCAGGCTTAACCCATTGTGCCACCCAGGCACTTGATATATCTTTTTTATAATGCCATTTGATACGTGATATATGTTTATATCCCAAAATAGAAATATTTAGAAATTCATTACTTTGTATCTTACTTTTTGTTTGTTTTTTAAAAGATTTTATTCATTTATTCATTTGAAAGAGAGAGAGGATGAGTTGGGGGAGGGGCAAAGGCAGAGGGACAAGCAGACTCCACACTCCACACAGCCTGACTGGCAGCTCCATCTCATGACCCTGAGATCAAGACCTGAGGCAAAATTAAGAGTCTGATGCTTAACCAAGTGAACTACCCAGGCACCCTTGCATCTTCCTTTTTTTTTTTTTAAACTTTATATTGATATATAATATATAATAAAAAAATTTTATTAGTGTATAGCTCAATGAGTTTTCATAAATGAAACACATCCAGTTCAAGAAATAGAACATGTCCAGCACCCAGTAGCTCCCCCTGTGTCCCTTTCCAGTTACTAACCCTACCAAGGGTACTCACTGTCTTGACCTTTTACTCATCGGGTTAGTTTTGCCTGTTTTTTTGATATTGTATGTAATTGGATACAGGAAATATGGATGGTCCCTGTCTTAGGATGATTCAGCCTAAGATTTTTCAATTTTTTTTTTTTTTTTTAAAGATTTTATTTATTTATTTGACAGACGGAGATCACAAGCAGGCAGAGAGGCAGGCAGAGAGAGAGGAGGAAGCAGGCTCCCTGCTGAGCAGAGAGCCCGATGCGGGGCTCGATCCCAGGACCCTGAGATCACGACCTGAGCCGAAGGCAGCGGCTTAACCCACTGAGCCACCCAGGCACCCCAGATTTTTCAATTTTACAATGGTGAAAAGCAATACACATTCACTGGAAACCATACTTTAAAATGTGAACTTTGATCTTTTCCCTGTCTGGCCATATGCAGTATGATACTGTCTCATGATGCTGGGCAGCAGCAGCCACAGCTCCCAATCAGCTATGTGATCATGAGGGTGGATGACAGACACACAGCTATTCTGGTTTTCACTTTCAGCACAGCATTCAATAAATAACAATAGTTATTGTGTTAGGGACCTTAGTCCTACTGTAGGCTAATGTAAGTGTTTTGAGCATATTTCAGATAGGCAACACTAGGCTATGATGTTCAGTAGATTAGGTGTATTAAATGCATTTTTAATTAATAGTATTTTCTATTTGTAAGTCAAGGGAGACCTCTGTATACTTTCAGTATCTTCTTTCAATTGATATTGTTTGTAGGAGTCATCCTTGTTGTTGTAAGTGGTTGTTTATTGTTCATTTTTACTGCATAGTATTCCACTGTATGAATAGACCAAAACTTATTTATACTTTCTTCTATACTTAATTTCTTCTTCTAGTAACATTACCTGTATAACCAGATGCAAAAATCTAACTTCAATAGCTTTCTCTGACTCTCTGAGGCCAAACAATGCCCCTGGAGGAAAAGTCTATCCTTTCTCACATATTTAATTTCTTTAGTGTGAGAAAGCCATTCTGGTCCACTTTAATAGCCTAGAGCTATGGTGTTAATCCAGTATAGCTCCTACCCAGATTTTTTTTTTAAGATTTTATTTATTTATTGGACAGACAGAGATCATAAGTAGGCAGAGAGGCAGGCAAAGAGAGAGGAGGAAGCAGGCTCCCCACAGAGCAGAGAGCCAGATGTGGGTCTTAATCCCAGGACCCTGGGATCATGACCTAAGCTGAAGGCAGAGGCTTTAACCCACTGAGCCACCCAGGTGCCCCTGATTTTTTTTTTAAAGTAGGCTTCACTCCCAGTGTGGAACCCAGTGCAGGGCTTGAACTCACAACCCTGAGATCAAGACCTGAGCTGAGACCAAGAGTGGGAGGCCCAACTGACTGAGCCACCCAGGAGCCCCAGGGCAAGGAATTTTTATTACCAACTTCAAAAAAAAAATCATGTATGTTTTAGTTCATTCAATTCAATTCAGTAAACATTTATTGATCTCTGTTATGGTTCCATACAAGGTACTACATATGCACATTAAGTCTTAGAGCTGCCCTAAAGGAGTTTAAGGTTTGGTGTATTTTAATCATAAACTCATTATCTTTCTAGTTCAGATATAATGAATTTTATTTTCTTTTGGAAAGAACCAAATAACTGATTTGAAAGGAGATGTATTCATTATACTAACGGTATCTATTGATGCCCAGTGTAATGCTCTGTTGGTTTCTTCATGTCTCTCTTTCCTCCTTGTTTATATCCCTTTTTCAGCTCCCTACTTCCTCTCCCCTTACTAATTCATCTCCTTCCCCATTCTTTATTATTTTAACACAGAAAATTTAAGAAGGAAGTAGTATATAAAACTTTCAAATTTGGTTGGAGCTAATTAGCTTACATAGCTTGCCTAAAAATGTTTGGAACATTTCTTTTTAGAGAGGCAGAAGTGACCTAGAGCATTCATTGGAGTGTAGACTCTGGAACTAGACTTCTTGGGTTTGAATCCTGGCTTTGCTACTTTCTATTCATTTCATCTTGGGAAAAACCACTTAATCTTGTACTTCAGTTTGTTCTTCTGGAAAGTGGGGATGATAGTAATAGTACTCACTTCATAAGGTTGTCATGAAGATTAAATAAATTGTTATAAGCCTTAAGTCTGTTTGGGCTACCATAACAAAAATACCATAAACAGGGTGGCTTAAATAGGGGCCACTTATTTCTCATAGTTCTGGAGGCTGAGAATCCAAGATCAAGGCACTAGTAGATTTGGTGCCTGGTGAGGGTCCCCCTCCTGGTGTATAGATGGCGGTCTTTGCCTTTTGTCCTCACTTGGCAGGAAGAGAGTTACAGACTCTGGGGTCCCTTTTATAAGGGTAGTATTTTCACTCTTGAGGGCTTTACCTTCACCTCAAGGTGGGAGGCCCCACCTCCAAATATTATCACACTGGGAGTTAGAATTTCAACACAGGAATTTTGGATAGACACAAACATTCAGTCCGTAGGTATATAAAGCTCTTATAATGTTCCTTGACACACGTTAAATGCTATATAACTGTATTTATATGTGTATCTTATTATTCTTACCAATTTACTTTACCATTTTTGTTTTCAGAATGTTCAGCCTGATAAAGAAATTGTTGTGGACATGATAATGTTCCTATGGCAGAAATGCAAATTAGGAATTCAGAAGATCAATATGGCCAGAAGTGACTATGCAAAATTAACCCAGAAAATCAGTAGTAATAAAGTATTCCTTTTTGTTTCCTTTTACTTGCTTTAAGTTGTGATGCACATTTTAAATCTAAATTTTCCCTATTAATCCACTTGCATAACTACCATTCTTTAAATGTGGTGCTGACTGAGCCTTTCTCTAAGTATATTCTCTGCACTTCTGCAGTTTAGTTTTGGGGAGTGGGAAGGTATTTCAGGTTTTTAAGGAAAGAATAAATATAGTGCATTTAAGGTTATACAAACTTGGATAAGTTCATTGAGGAGGTTAATAATAGAAAATGCAAATAAATAAGGAATTTTAGGTTTTTTTTCCTGCAATAATATCTTTAGATTATTTCAAAGAGCTCTTTTGTAGAAAGGAGAAAATTGAGTGGGTGTGAATATTATAACCTGGGAACATAGGAGGAAACATTTTAACAGTAACATACTTGATGAGTTGTACATTGGGTACATGGGCTTGGTTTTACCATGTACTATGAAAAAGTAATGTTGTTTCCTCATTTTAGTTCCCAAAGTGTGATGGCTAATTCTATGAGCTAGACTTTGGGGGTATAAGCGTGATAGACAGCTTTGAAGGTACCTAACATGGAGCCTGAAATACCTGCTTACCCTTCACTGTTTTGGAAGACTTTGGTAGTGATCCTAACAGCTGCTTTGTGAAGGGAAAATGAGAACTTTGAGGATACTGATAATCTTTACTGATATGATAAAAAAAAGATGATAAATTTTCCATTATGGCTATAGATTTGTAGATTATAAGCGTAGGTGGATCTTCTTTATGAATTTATATAAACAGATTGATTAAGACCATTGATGTTTATAATTAAGATGTACTAGTAAGGGGGTGTTTACCTAACATTTTTACATGTTTAGAAGATGATGACTTAAAGGAAGTCCTAAGTTTAAAAAAATTACTCTATAATGTAATAAAATTTTAATTGATTTTCTCTTTTCAGTGGGTTTATCTTCTGTGGCAGATAAATGAAGTAATTCACTGCTATAAAATGGAAGACATTGACATTGTGGTGGTAGCAGAGGTCACATTGCGATTAAGTGAAATATTGGAGTTATTAGGAAACCCACGAAGAAAATTTAAAAAATCTCTAGGTAATACAATGAATGAAAAAGTATGAAGTTCTTAATTACAGATGTGCATATGAATGTATAAGTTGGAATACAGAATAACTACTGTTAATGAAAACTAGGCATTTCAGTACTATGCTTCCTTGGTGATTTATAACCAGGGATAGAAATAGTAGAAGTTTAACCAAGTGAATATTAAAGAGGTTATTTTTTCTATGGTTCCGTGGCAGAAAAGTGTCTTTTTTCTTCCCCTCACTCATATATTCCCCTTCTCCATTCCTCACCACTTTTACCTCATGAATGAAGAAGTGAACTTCTTCTTCCCCATCCTTTCTTTTTACTTTTTCCCTTTTATTGCCTTTCCTCCTTTGCCATTTTCCGATAGAGCGTATGCTGCTTGAAGAAAGAGAGCATGTTTTGGTTGCTGTTATATTTTTGGTACCTACCACACTGCCCCATCCAGACTGGGAACTTAACATGGAGGACATGGGGAGATAGAGAGGAGAGGGAGTTGGGGGAAATTGGAAGGGGAGGTGAACCATGAGAGACTATGGACTCTGAAAAACAATCTGAGGGTTTTGAAGGGGCGGGGGGTAGGAGGTCGGGGTATCAGGTGGTGGGTATTATAGAGGGCACGGATTGCATGGAGCACTGGGTGTGGTGCAAAAATAATGAATAATGAAAATAAAAAATAAATTAAAAAAAAGTCTGTTGAATGGATCAGTGTTTTACATTTTACTCCTTTTAAATTTCCTCCTGTCTTCTGATTCCCTCCTTTTAAAATTTTTCTTCACTTATTTTGTTTCTACTTTTCTTTTCCCCTTTTCGTCTTTTCTTCCTTTACTTTTGTTCTCATTTCCCACCCACTCCTTACTCTCTCTGCCCCAATCCCTTTCTGCCAGCAATTCTTCTCCTTTTAGAAAGTTCTTTCTCCCAAAGTATAGCCTTATGCTCTGACCTTCTTTCTTCAGCATGTGGTTGAACCCCTGAACCATCTGTTTAAAAAAGTAATCCATCTGTAGGGAGTGGGGGTGTGGTTAGTGGGTGTTTACTTTCCTATTTTACCCCTTTTACACAGTGTATATGACATTTGAGGGACTTTGTAGTAAAGTGATTATTGTAGTACTTGTTTTCCCAGAGATTTATTGATCTGGCTCTACTGTTCTCATTTGAGTGTGGCTTAACAGATGGAATTTTAGAGCCATGGTTCTCAAATTTTGATTGGCATCAGTATCACTTGGGAACTTATTAAAAATACAAAGGCCCAGGTCCTATCCTATTTCATCTAGCCTGGGCCTTTCTAGTCTTTATTAGTTTATCTGGTGATTTTGATACACATCAAAGTTTGGGAACTACTGGTTAAAGGTCTCTGGCTATCTAATACATTCAAGTCCTATTTTTTTTGAAATGTCCTATCTTAAAATGCCTTTTCCTTTTTTAAAAATTATATATTTGCAGAGTTTCAAATAGAGAGAGATGAAATAACTTACCATGTACCTATTATGCAGTGCAAATATTATGAACATTTTGCCAATTTTACTTCATTCCTTCCTGGAACACATGTTTTCCTCTGGAGTGTTTTAAAACAGATGCCATGTCATTTCACCAGCAAATACCCCGATGTGTTTGTGTGTGTGCATGTGTGTGTGTCTGTTGGTTTATGTATCTATGTAACAGATAAAGATTTTATTTTGTTTTACAGAACAAAATGCCATTATTACCATACAAAATTAGGGGAAAAATCCTGTGTCACTGACTGTATTAAAAATATCTTAAGTTGGTTTGTTCTAATCAGGATCCAAATAAGCCCATACATACATTTTACTTTCTTACATTTTTCTTGAGTCTCTCTTTCTAATATATAAGAGTTCCTTTCTTCCTCCCCCTTTCAAGCCATTTATTTTTTGAAGAAATTTGCCATCTTGTAGGATTCCCCACAATCTGGATTTGGCTTCTTATGTCTTTGTGGAATTAACTTGTTTCTCTACCTGGTAGTTGGCTCTAGAGGCTTGATTAGATTCCCGTGGTATCTTATCAAAAAGAATTCCTGTCAATATCTTCTAAATTTATAAGAATACCTCATAGGTGGTGCTGCTGTTTACTTCCTGTTGAATCAGGAAGCATATAATGCCTAGTTACCGCACATGTTGTGTTGTAAAGACTTAACCAGTGAGTTCAGCTATTGTCAGTTTGACCTTTTTCTTAGGTACCCCCCTCCCTTGTAGATTCTAGGCAACTTGTTGAGTCCAGTGTTTTATTTGGGATATTATCTAGGGAAACAGGGCGGTAGTGTGGAGAAGTAAGACAGTAAAGGAAAGGAAGACAATACAAAATGCAGTAAGTTACAGAGAAGGCTACTCTTATAGGTTTAGGGGTCATTCCTATGAGAGACCTGTAGGAGACTGTGTAGAACCTAGAGAGCTGGGAGGTTGAGATATTTATACAACTTTTATCTGTCATTGAAGGAGTGGGAGTGAGAATCCAGAAAGGTTTTCAAACTTCTGTCATTTCTTCTGCACTTACTATGTTGACTTCCTAAGTGAAGAACTGCTTCATCATCTATTTGGTTACTCTGGCTATTTTTGATTGTGTGGTAGATATTATATTTGCTAAATATATTATAGAAATAACTTGAAGGCTTAGATGAGGTTAATGAGGTTAAAACCTTCCAGAGAAGGTTTATGCTTGTTCTTTTTTTTTTTTTTTAAAGATTTTATTTATTTATTTGACAGAGAGAGATCACAAGTAGGCAGAGAGGCAGGCAGAGAGAGAGAGAGAGAGAGGAGGAAGCAGGCTTCCTGCTGAGCAGAGAGCCCGACATGGGACTCGATCCCAGGACCCCTGAGATCATGACCTGAGCCGAAGGCAGCGGCTTAATCCACTGAGCCACCCAGGCACCCCGGTTTATGCTTGTTCTTAATAAATATATGAAGACACTACTACTCCAGGATCCCATTAGTCCAATTTGAGAGATTAAGATAATTTGAAGCTGAGATGCTCTTTTGTTGACTTATTTTCCATTTACCCTAACTCCTGGGAGGCAGCCCCTTCTGGCTTCTCACTTTTGGTGGCCCTGGATCCTAATCTCTGTTGCTTTAGTTCTCAGGGCTGTCAGAAGCATCACTTGGCTTCTTAGCTTTCTGTTTCAGAATTGACAATAGTCCTCAGTTGGGAACGTAGCTCAAGTTCCCATTTTCATGATCTTTTTTACTTAAATATGAAGAAACAGTTTTTCTCCAGCTTTTCTAGTGGTCTCTAGACAGGAGAATTTTTCCAGGTTACCTGTTACTGAAAGCAAAAAGCCCAGTGATTTTTTTTTTGTCTATTTCTTATTTAATTTTGTTTTGTTTATTAATTACTTTTGGGAGACTATTGTTTTGTTGTATTTATACTCTGTTTAATTACAAATTAACTAAATGCAATTTGTTGATTCTTCGCTAAAGTGTTTCACCTCTAAAGAATTAATTGATATTGGAGTGTGATCCATTTAAAAATAGAAAAATCTAAGTTTATGTAGTGAGGGGTTATCCCCATTTAGATGTATAAATTCTTATAACTTTTCCAGTATTATTATTACCATCATCTTATTGGCACATAAAACACAAAGTACAAGTCATTCTTATATATTAATTATGGCAGTCTGATTCAAAATATTTATTGGACTGTTTACTAAGTAATGGATTATTTAATTTAAATTATGGAATACATTTTAAAATAGGAAGCTAGCATTGGCATATATTTATAATTTATATTCCTTTCACTCAAACCAGCCGTTTCTGATATTTGTCCAAATTCATTAGGCTCTTACCCTGTTTTTTGAATGCTTTTCTTTGTTTTTAAGATTTTATTTATTTATTTGAGAGTGAGAGAGAAAATGAGAGGGGAGAAGGTCAGAGGAAGAAGCAGGCTCCCCATGGAGCTGGGAAACCGACACAGGACTCGATTCTGGGACTTTGGATCCATGACCTGAGTTGAAAGTAGTCACTTAACCAACTGAGCCACCCAGGCACCCCCTTTTGAATGCTTTTCAATGGACTCTATAGACTGTGTAGAAAGACCAGTCTTTTTACCATAATATTACCTTGTTAATAATCAAGATTTTTAGTTTTGTTTGTTGTACTGCAAGATGCTTTTAAATTAACTTATATAAAGACAAAATATAATTACATGGAAGAAATAATTTTGTATTCAGTCAATTTCTAAGTGTTGAATCATTTCTAAAATCATGAGTAATCAAAAAGTAACCAAAAATCAAAAAATTTGGCGTAACATTTTTTAGGATTATGATTCACTGCTATGTTTACATTTTTTCTTTTCTCCTCTTTCCTCTGGTCTTTCCTTCTTTCCCTTTGTTTCTTTTCTCCTTTTCACTCCTCTTCTTCCTACTTTTAACCCTTTTTTTCCTCCTCCTCTTTCTTCTCTTCCTTTTCTTCCTCTTCTGGTTTCCTTCCTTCTTTTCCTTTCTTTCCCCCCACAGAGGTACCTTTAAGGAAAGGAACTGGTGACTCCCTTGGGATTTCGAGAGGGAACACAGAAATTCTTCCAATATTAAAGGTATTGCAAAAATATTTTATTTTTTTAAAAAGATTTTTGTTTATTTTTTTTGTCAGAAAGAGAGACAACACAAGCAGGGGGAGTGGCAGGCAGAGGGAGAAGATTCCCTGCTGAGCAGGGAGCCCAATGCCGGACTTGATCCCAGGAACCCAGGATCATGACCTGAGGTGAAGGCAGATGTTTAACCGACTGAAGCACGCAGACATCCTACAAAAATATTTTAGAAAATACAGTTAAAGACAGGAATTTAGGGTGCCTGAGTGGCTCAGTGGGTTAAAGCCTCTGCCTTTGGCTCAGGTCATGATCTCAGGGTCCTGGGATCGAGTCCTGCATCGGGCTCCCTGCTCAGCGGGGAGCCTTCTTCCTCTTCTCTCTCTGCCTGCCTGCTTGTGATCTCTCTCTGTTAAATAAATACATTAAAAAAATCTTAAAAAAACCCAGGAGTTTAGATTTTCAAACAATACTAACTTTGTAAATATGTAATGGTTAATTTTAGAAATAATTTTGAATATTTAATATCTGAGAATTTATAGTTTCTACATACATTGAAAACAACAGGGGACATTTTCTACCTTTTGCTTTTACTGTGGAAAAAAAAATCCCACTTAGCTTTAAAAATAACCTGGTAAATATCTTAAAAGGATTTGTAGTTACATTACCATTGGTATTTTGAATGTGTTGTGATTCATAGACTCATAAAGCAGAGAGATCCTGCTCAGCATAGTCCTCTGACAGATTCAATGAGTTCTTACCTGTTGAAAATACACTTAGAACAGCCCCTTGCATTGGGCAAGTTCTTAGTGATTGTTACATTAAGAGAAGAAAGGGGTGAAGGAGATAAAGAGCTATTTCTCTTATTGGTTATGTTTTTCTTACAATATTTGAATTATTTCTGTCCATCAAAGATTGTGTTGTTGTATAGATCTGAATGGGAGTCTAGGGAACCATGTCATATATGTTACAAACACTTTAATTTATAGACAAGAACTAGCATTTTATCAAGTCAGTTCTATGTGTTGCTAATAATATGCTTCAGAAAACGGTGTCAGAGTCCAGTAACTTTGGATTAAACACAACAGATTCTTTACTATAAGACTTCTCAGAGGCATTCATTTGCTTATGAGCATTGTGGTTTTTCAAGAAGATATATAATACCATATATTCCATTATTTGAAAATAAAACCTATTTTATCCTGCACGGAATAGCTACTTAGGACACTAGTGCTCATGGACTACTGTTGAAAAATACTTTTTCTAGAGAGGAAGCCAGGGATTTGTTTTTCTGTTTGCCTGATTAATTAAAAAAACTATAATTTTAAATTATAGAAGTTGTATTAACATTAGAGGACATTTTGATATATATAAAAAAGAAAAATCTGCAATTTTACTATATGGACTGACATATATTTTTTATATTCCCTTCTAGTCTTTTTTATGTTTTTTAGCATAGTGTTCTGATGTTTTTTCCTAACATTATTTCATCAGCACTTTTCCTGTTGCTAATGTTAATACTCAGAATTGCTGTATTTTCTCTGAAAAATCAATTTAAAATATATATCATAAAATTGTAAAGAATGTTATAGGGAAGACCCATATCCCCTTAAGAAACAGTACCTTATTAGTAGACTTGAAACTTCTCCATTAACCCCTTTGATCAAATCACCTTTCCTCCTGCCTAGCAGTAACTGGTATTCTAAATATATTATAAATTCCAGGTATACTTTTATTACATATGTGTGTATTCCCAGAAAGTAGGAAGTGTTGTTTTTAAATGGTGTCATAGTGTGTGTATTCTTCTGCAGCTTGCTTTTTATCTCTGTGTTGTATTTGTGAGATTCACTTCAGTTGATTTGTAGTAGTCATAGTGATGATTTTTGCTATTACATCTAACTTACTCAAGGTTGAATAGTAAGTGGATTTGATTAGATGTGTTGCCTTCAATGTCCAGGCATTTAGTTACTATGCTATGTTGCGTTTTGATTTAAAAAAAAAAAATGTCTTCAGGATACTTGTGTGAAAGATATTTTTCTAATGCATAAAATATGTAAGTCTTATAACTGGGTACCAGTTAAATATCATGAATATACTTGAAGACTGGGGGATCATTCTGAATTTATTTTCTTCTAATTTAGGGTTTAGGAAATGCAATTTTGAGTTATGTAGTATTGTATCTTAAGAGAGCTGGAGTTGAGAAATCTTAAATTGGGAACAGTATGTTTGAAATTCACAAGAAATTGAGGCATAATAGCTGTCTGCCAGTGGTTTTTCAGGGATCACTTACAGCACTTGCTAAATATACAGCTTCCTATTTCCCACTTAGGCATATTGAATCATAATTTCAATTGTGGGGTCTTAAAAGTTTATGATTCCAGGTATTTTCCTCTTAAAATTCCCCCAATAGATTCTTTTGTTTATTTATTTGAGAGAGAGAATGAGAGAGAGAGAGAGAGAGAGAACAAGCAGGGGGTATGACCAAGGAAGAGGGAGAAGGCGGTTTCCTATGTGGGGCTCAATCCCAAGACCCCAGGATCATGACCTGAGCCCAAGGTAGACACTTAACTGACTGAACCACCCAGGCACCCTCCCCACGTAGATTCTTAAAGAAACTAGAATTTCAGAATCACTGACTTAGTGGGTCAGCACTTATTCTCCGAGGCTTCATAGGGAAGGAATAAGAATAGTAGTAGAAGTTACAAAGTGCTAGATTTTGGCTTCAGGTAAAATTTCTGGCAGTTAAAGCCATTAAATAAAATGAGTTTCATAGAAGGTGGCAGCTTTCCCAAATGAAGAAGCTGAAGACTGTTTATTAACTATTGCTACTCTTATTTAAATTAGAAAAATGTACCCTTTCCTTGATATGCTTTATTGCCATCTTCTGGGAAATTGCCAAAATAAATATACAAGTCTATGAGGATAACAGCATGAATTGTACCCCTTAACGTGGTGCGATAGGCAACCTGCCCAACTGTACTGTGGCTCATGGTAGATGTAGTACAGGTGGTTTGCTGATGTGTCCTAAGGGCTCAACCGTTGGTGTTGGAAGATCCAGAGTTGAATCTTGACTCTAATATTGACTATGTTATCTTAAACAGATTATTTCATCTGTTTGAATATAAATGTCTTCATCCGTAAAATCGTAACAATAGAACCTATTCTACTGGTATTATTTAAGTTACGTAATCTAAATGAGGTATTGATAATGTTGTAGAAACCAGTACCTGGCACATGGCAGCTACTCAGTTTTTCTCTTATGTTTTATGTAGAGCACTGACTCTTAATTTAGGGTCTCAGACTCATCTGGAGGGGACTGAAGTAGAGAAAAGGAGTGAGAATTTATTGTAAGGAGAATCCAAAATCCATATACTCCCCTATCAGTAATTGTAGGTGGGATATATCTTGCATATATACATGCAACTATTTTAAAAAATGAGGTGTTTATTGTTATCACATTCAAAGCTTATTTAAAAGTTTTACTGAATACATAGCAGCTAGTTCTTTCAATAAATGTATTATAAAATTACAGCAATTAATAGGTATCTACCTCATAGCATAGTGCAGTTAAAAAATTAGTCCCTGTAAAGCATTTAGCCGAGTGTCTGGAACATTGTTTAAATGTTTGCATGGTAATGACAAAGATAACAAAGATAATAATGATGGTGATGATGTTAATGGTAGAATATAGGTGTGTGTGGGGGAGGGTCTTTGAAATCTTTTAATGTTAAGAAGGCATCCTTCTGTTTCTGGCAAAAGGGCAAACCAGTTGAGCTGAAAACCCTGTTGCTACAAAGCACATCAAAATTTTGGACAGAATTGAACAAATATCCTCAGGCACATTGTGGAGCTCACAAGAAAGTAAGATAAATTCCAGGGGCTGAAATAGAAAGGGGAACTGAAAACTTGAATGGTCATTTTATGAGTAGATGCTACAGTTGGTTGATGGGCTTAGTTACAAAAAAAAGCTCAGATTAACAGCTATCCAGTGACAAGTTGTGAAGCTTGGGCACGTGAAAGATGGGGGTTTGGAACTGAGACTTACACATTAAAATTACGACCTCCAAAAGTCCACATTCTAGAGAAGGGAGACCAGAAAAAAACCAATGTGCCTATTTGTGTGGGGCGGTATCTCCAATGGGTACTGGAGGTGGGTGGGTGGGAGAAAGTCTTTCTTCCTAATGATTTGTAATCCTGAGCCTGTCTTCATGTAGGTCTGTTATTTGAATTTACATTACTTGAGTTGGATGAGAACCTCCCTGAGCCTGTGATTCTTGAATGGAGATATATATCTATATATCTTTAAATGGATTTGTGTCATCAAATTGTGTATATTCCAGGAACTCAAGGGTGATTTAACATTAGAAAATATAATGCAATATGCCGCAGTAGCAGATGAAAGGAAGAAATACAACTACCTTACTAGATAAAAAGATGCAACAAAGGCATTTGACAAAATTCAACAACCATCTTTTTAAATTTTTTTAATTTTTTTAAAGATTTTCTTTATTTCAGAGAGAGAGAGAAAGAGAGACATGAGAGGGGGGAGGCTCAGAGGGAGAAGCAGACTCCCTGCTGAGCCTGGAGCCTGACATGGGACTCGACCCCAGGACCCTGGGATCATGACCTGAGCCAAAGGCAGACACTTAACCTACTGAGCCACCCAGGCATTCTCAACAACCATCTTTAAAAAATAACTCTTAAGTCAGGAATGGAGGAGAACTTCTATATCGCATTAAGGGTATCATTCAAAGATCTGTAATGAATTTTAAACCTGTGGTAAAGGACTAAAAGCAATCCTTTTATACTGAGGTAACAACATAGGATATCTGTCATTCTTCTGTTCAACATGTCCTAGAGGTCTTAAGACAGTCATCTGAGAAAGAAAGCAGAAAAAAAGGCATAAGGACTGTAAGGAAAATACCAACCTTGTCTTGATCCACAGACTAGTACAATGCATTACACATTTTTAGGAATAGCAGTCTAAATGTCCATTGGTAGAAGAATGGATAAATATATTGTGCCGTATTTCTCCACATCGCACCATTCAATGGGGCATGAGGGTGAATGAATTAGTATGGGCTTGAACTAGAGTCAGCTTGGCATCATTGTCCTTCCCTTCTTGTCATAGGAGGGAAGCTGGAACTGTACTTCCCAGCCTCTCATTTCCATGTAGTTCTAGGTTAGTCTTCCAATGAGGGGCATTTGCAGAAATTTATAATGAAGGGAAGACAGAGTTCTTATTTGGCAGTGGCAGATGGAAGAACATTTACCAGCCGTGCTGAGAAAGCTCTTAAATTCACCTGACTCCGTGTGGCAGACACTTGGTGGTGTTGTCAGCCACCTCCTTGATTCCAAGATTAAGAGGCTTGTGCATGCAGCCATATTGTCACTGGCAGCTTTCTTCCCTCCCCACCCCCCCGCCTTCCTCTAACTCTGTGTATCAAATCCCTTTCTGCCTAAGAAGAGATAGACATCTCTAACTCTGTCAAATCTCTTTCTGTTTAAGAGTATCTCAGAGTTCTGTGTTGCTAACCAAACTCTGACACATTGAGTTACATAACTCAAGCATGAAAAAGTTGCAACAACATAGGTTTGAGTGTCTAAAGTGAACTGCAAAATTTTCTGATGAAATTAAAAAGTATGTAAGTAATATTGCATATGGTTAAAGGATACATATACATGTAGTGAAAAATTAAAAACACACAAAAGAATGGTAAAAACCAAAGCACAGTGGCTTCCTTTAGGAGCCGAGAAAAAGATTGTCATGTGGACAGTTCTATAGAGGATTTCAGTTATCTGCATGTTTGTGTTTGCTTTATTACCTAAGTTTACTGGAGAAATATGGGAAATTTGAAAGTTTGAACAAAGCTGGATGCTCTTTGTATTATTCTATTTGTCTCTCTATGAGAATAATTAGAATTAAAAGGCATTTAGTTTTTGAAAATCATGATATACACCATTGGATTTGTTTGCCTCTGCATCTAGATATCCAGCTCTGAGATTTAAAAAAAATTAACTTTCAAAATGAAGTGTGTGAAAGTGATAAATTTTGTGAGTTATATTTTAAAAAATTACCTCTACATTTGGTACCTTCAGAATTTTGAAAACCATAAAAGGAAGATATATACATGTTTACAAAAAGCTTAATTTATCCTTGGAAAAATGATGAATTGTATTATTATTTCACTTTTATCAGTAGTACTCCACATTAAACAAAGACAAATACACTTAGTAAAAAATGTAATATTGTTGCTATTGAATATACTACTTAAATTTTTTTACTTGGTTTGAATTATTATTGAAAGAAATTTGAAAATATTATATATGATTTTCCCTTAAGTGTTATTTTTGTTTTATTTATAAAATTACTTTAGAAGAAACCTGTGGAACAGTTATTTTTGGCTTATGAACTCCTTGACAAAGCAATTGACGGAATAAATTTGAATTGCATGTTAACTGCTTTACCAAATGGATCATCAGTGATTGACCATTGCTATGCCAAGGTAAATGGGAAACTCTTAATGAGATTGAAGTCCATGTTACTTAGCTAGGGAGAGGGCTGGCCCTACAAGTAGGTGAGTAAAGCATGATTTGTGGTGGCTTTGGTCTCACTGGCCAGAAAGCTGTTCCCTTCTTCCCAAAAGAAATCAAGGAGAGTGAGGAGTCTTTAAATTTGTTGTTGAAGAGAACACGGGTGAATTTGAAAACAGATTTATTAACATGTGAACCAGATTGCAAAGAGTTGAGAAGTGAGCAGAATTTAAAGGCTTAGAGTAAAATGATAACTTGAGTAATAATAGGACAGAGCTATTTTTAGCTAAAGACATACTAAAAATAGCATGTTTTGATAACTGTATTTCTTTTTTATTTTTACTTCAATCCTTCCAAAGTATGCCCAGGATATAGATGGAGACATTTGCAAACCAGTCACACCAAATAATTTCATGATGGATTTGCATCTCGAACTAATTCAAGCGCAGCACCATGTAGCTGTTGTGCTTCTTGACCAATTGCAAGGTAGTAGTGATCAAAGCAAATGATTTGTTCTGCATCAATTTTAAGATAAGTTCAAGAACAGTAAATAATTTGTAAATTATGTTCTTGCTGATGGAGTGTTTTCCAGATGAATTTCATTCTTTTCTTTTCCCTGATTAATATCAATAGATGCCTTTCATTATTGCTGTACACCCTGCATAGCAAATCAATTAGTGTACTTCTAAAAAATTAAATTAGCTTTGTTTGAGTTATAGTAAATTATAAATACCCAGGAACCACATTATGTTTGGTATAAATAAGATACAGCTTCTAATTTTGAGCTTCTAGAAAAGTAAGCCAATTGTAACAGTTGAGATTAATAAATTAACAGAAGTGGGCTTAGAGTATCTGCTGTGGGCACACAGAACAGGAGTATCAATAATAAACAAGAGTCAGGGATGGCTTCCTGGGAGAAGTGATAGTTGACCAGAAGGCTAGAAAATATCTTCATGAAGAATGAAAAAGAAACAGTAATTTGGATAGAGAAAATAGCCTTTAGCAAGCTGGAAAGCCGACAATTGCATGGCAGTTTAGGAACTGCTGGAATTCTCTTACGGCTAGAATAAAGACCATACACTAGAGAATGACACAGATAAGCCTAGTGATGTAGATCACAGTTAAATCTTGAATAGCTCTAGGTGGCTTATATTTATCCTGGAAGCTACTGAAAAGCCTAGAAAGACATTTCTGACAGTAATCTTAGAGCACACATGACTTGGATCTAAGTTCTTTTGGCCTCATTATGAGGAAAGGAGTTCAAAACATTTTTTTAATTAAAAGATGTCGATAGTAATATTAGTGTGCATACAGATACCACATTTGCTCGAGTTCCAAATAAGATTTAACATCATTATGTATAAAAACTGAAGTTAAATTTTGATAAAACCAAGTTACTCTTGGCAGGATTATATAGCCAGTATTCATTTAACAACTACTTCATTAAAATTACTGACTAATTATAGTATAATACATAGTGTTCCAGCCTAATATGACTTCTGGTTGCTGTCTAAAGCATTCTAATTTGAAGGGATACATGCACCCTGATGTTTACATTAGCATTATCAGCAGTAACCAAATTATGGAAAGGGCCCAAATGTCCATGAGTTGATGAATGGGTAAAGGGGATGTGGTATATATCTATAATGGAATATTACCCAGCCACAAAAAAGAATGAAACCTGGCCATTTGCAATGACATGGTTGGAGCTAGAGAGTATAATGCTAAGCAAAGTAAGTCAGTCAGAGAAAGACAACTACCATATGATTTTATTAATATGTAAAATTTAAGAAACAAACAAATGATCACAAGGGTAAAAAAGAGAGCAGCAAACCAAGCAACAGACTCTTAACTATAGAGAACAAACTGATGGTTACCAGAGGGGAGTTGGATAGGAATGGGTTAAATAGGTGATTTGGATGAAGGGGTACGTGTGTTGTGATAAGCACCTGGTGTTGTATATAAGTGTGGAATCACTAAATTGTACACCAGAAACTAATAGTACGCTATATGTTAACTAACCGGTATTTAAATAAAAACCTAAAAATAAATTTAAGGCATTCAGATGTCACATCATATATACAACTAAATATATTCAATCAAATATTAGTTAATTAATTTTCAAGTACAAACTCCCCCCCCACCCAGGTTATTGAGATTATAATTGATGGATAGCATTATGTAAGCATAAAATGTACAAAAGTATTGATTTTATAAACTAATATATTGCAAAATTATTACCATCATAACATTAGCTAACACCTCTATCATGTCACATAATGCCATTTCTTTTTTTGTGGTAAGAACACTTAAGATTTACTCACTTAGCAATTTCTAAGTAATATACTATGTATTGTTAACTATAATTACCATGTCATACATAAGATCCCTAGAACTTACTCACCTTATAACTGAAAGTTTATATCATTTGACTGAGATCTCTCTATCTCCTTCTACTTCCCCTTTAGCCCCTAGTAACCGCCACTCTACACTCTGTTTCTATGAATTACCTTTCTTAGATTCCACATATAAGTGATATCATACAGTATTTGTCTGACTTATTTCACTTAGCATCATGCCCTCAAGGTCCATCCATGTTATTGCGAATGGCAGGACTTCCTTCTTTCTCATGGCTGAATAATATTCCATGATATGTGTGTATATAGGTTGTTTACATATCTTGGCTCTTGTGAATAATAATGTAGTGAACATGGGAGTGCAGGTATCTTTGAGATCTTATTTTCATTTCCTTTGAAGATATATCCAGAAAGGGATTGCTGGATTATATAGTAGTCTATTTTTAGTTTTTTTTTTTTTTTAAATATTTATTTATTTATTTTTAGGGAGAAAGAGGGTGTGGGAGGGGCACAGGGAATGAATCTCAAGTAGATTCACCACTGAGCATGGAGTCCAATGTGGGGCTTGATCTCAGGACCCTGAGATCATGACCTGAGCCAAAAATCAAGAGTTGGACACTTAACTGACTGAGCCACCCATATACCCCTATTTTTAATTGTTTGATGAACCTCCATAGTGTTTTCCACAGTGGCTGAACCAATTTCCATTCCCACCGGTAGTGTGCAGGTGTTGCCTTTGTTCCACATCCTCCCCAGCATTTATTCTCTCTTTTTTTTTTTTTTTTAAGGTTTTATTTATTTACGAGAGAGAGAGAGAATGAGCAGGGGGGAGGGACAGAGGGTGAAGCAGACTCCCTGCCCAGCCAGGAGCCCAATGTGGGACTTGATCCTCGGGCTTAACTAACTGAGCCAGCCAGATGCTATCTCTTATCTTTGTGATGGTAGCTATTCTAACAGATGTGAAATAGTACCTCATTGTGGTTTTGATCTGCATTTTCCTGATGATTAGTGACTTTGAGCATCTTTTCAAGTACCTGTGGCCATTTATATGTCTTATTTGGAAAAAAGTCTATTCAGTTCTCTCTCTCCATTGTTTGTTTTTTTACTATTGGGGTTGTATGACTTCTTTAAATATTTTGGATATTAACCCTTATGAGATATATGATTTACAAATATTTCCTTCCATCCTGTATGTTACCTTTTCATTTTGTTTATTCTTTCTGTGCAGAGATTTTTTTATTTGATGTAGTCCCATTTAATAATTTTGTTGTTCTTGTCATTACTTGCTTTTTTTTTTTTTACTGTATTTTGTGTTGTTGTTATTATTTGTGTTTATCCAAAAAAAGTAGTTCCTGAGACCAATGTCAAGAAACATTTTCTCAGGGTGCCTACATGTCTCAGTCATTAAGCATCTGCCTCGGGCTCAGGTTGTGATCCCAGGATCCTGGGATCAAGCCCCGCATTGGGTCCCTGCTCAGTGGGAAGCCTGCTTCCCCCTCTCCCACTCCCCTTGCTTGTGTTCACTCTCTCGCTGTCTTTCTCTCTGTCAAATAAATAAATAAAAATCTTAAAAAAATAAGGAAGAAGCATTTTCTCAATGCTTTCTGCTAGGAATTTTATGGTTCCCATTCTTAAGTTTAAAATTTTCATCCATTTAAAGTTAATTTTTGAGTGGTATTAGACAGAGGTCTAATTTCATTCTTCTGCATATATGTATCCTGTTTTTATATGCTTTTTCCAATTAAGTATTCTTTTTCCCCCCATTAAGTATTCTTCACTGCATTGTCTAATATTAATTGGACATATACACCTGGATTTGTTTCTGGGCTCTTGATTCTGTTCTATAGTCTGTGTGTCTAATTTTATGTCAGTACCATACTGTTTTAATTGCTATGACTTTTCAGTATAGTGTGAAATCAGAAAGTCTGGTATCTTCACTTTTGCTCTTTCTTAGGTAATTTTTTCTGGTCCATGAATGGATGCTAAATTTTTATTACAGAATGTGTGTGGCGGGGAGGGATGTCTTATGCTGCCTCGATGCTGACATCACCTTTCTGTCCTGTTTGTTTATCTAGAATAAGACGTCCTACTCTTTTTATGACACACTTTTGAGGATATGTTTCTAGAACATTCTACAATCTGAATTTTCTTAGTAGTTTTTTCATGATTACATAGGTGATGTTATAAAGATCTCATTGTACCACATTAGGGTGCACTTATTGTTCATTTTTCCTATGATTGGTGAGGAAAACTGCTTTTGTTTTGTTAAGGTGGTATCTACCGGATCTCTCCACTGTAAAGCCATCTTTCCCTTTTTGTAAAGAAAAAATAATTGGTATGTCAAGTGATGCTTTGAGATGGAATAAATGTCCTATTTCCCAACAGATTTTCACCCAGTGGTTTAGCTTCCATTGGTGATCCTTCTAGAATTAATTATTACAATGGTTGGGTACAGTGATTTTCTGATTAAATTATCTGCTGAATTTGTTTATTGACTTTCTTTTGTAAAGAACTGTCACTACTTTGCCTCTTTTAATTTGTGGAGTTACACTATGGATTGAATTTTGTTTTTATTAAATCACTTAAAATCATTTACTGTCATTGTTCTTCTGATGTTCAATCTTACACATTTTGCCAGTGGGAGGTCTTGAACTGGATTCTGTGTTTTTAATATCTCTCCATTATTTTTTGAGCGAGTTTTTGTTCATTGCACAACTAAATGTTATAGATGTACGATGTGTGTGTGTGTGTGTGTGTGTGTGTGTGTGTGTATACAAACACAGGCATATTGGAAGTTCTTTCTGATATTGCCAATTCAAAGTCCCAACACTTTGAAAATCCGAAGTTCTACATTTCACTTTTGCATTTGGCCTCTCTCATGTTGAGAACTCTGGTTCCCAACAAATAACTCATTTGCTTTATCCTGCCATATTAACAAAGAACTTTGAGAATTATTAAACCAATACCACCATTAAGAATTAACCTGCTAAATAAGTTTAGTATTCCTTTGCAGTTCATTACGTCTTTAGAATATACCACACATTAGATAGCGGTGTTCAGGCTTACTTGAATTAATTTTATTTTTTGTATGGTTATGTTTCCAGTTGATATATATTTAGGACAACTTGTTTTATTTGCATTCTGTTTATATATAAAATTTCCTTTTAAAAATTCTCTTATCCTTTTAAGTTTTCATCCTTTTACATTTTATTTTCAACATTTACACTGTTTCAAAACTGTTTCTCAAAAGACTTGCTGGATGTAGAGGGAAGCAAATAAAAATGAAAATATCTCTGTGTCATCATGTATAGTTTTTGACTGGTGCTACTTAGAATAACAATCTTGAATATTTTTTGATTTTAAAATACTTGGATTAGAAATGTATTTCCAAATGTAAATGGCATTTATGTCAGGTTTTCTCTAAGAAAACTAGCCTATAATTCTCACTTAGTAGCTATATTATCCTCTGTAATGAAGTGGAATCTGTTTAGAGTTACTAACTAGTTCATTCTCTAATTGTTATCCATATATCTCTGAAGACCAAGTGATACTCTGAGTTTTTATCAGAGACTATTTAACGATACTGATAGTAGACTTGAGCTCAGATTGAAATGGAATTAGTTACTATTCCTTTGCTGTATCTCTGGGTCACCTTGATGTTTTTGTCTGCTTATTGAACTATCACCCTAGCACAGATTTTCACTTTTTTCCTCCTTTTTTCGCTCATGCACGCTGCTGCCAGACTATTGTTGCCTAAATACTATTTTTGTTATTCTTTTTTTTAAATTTTATTTTTTATTTTTGAGGTGGGGGAAGAGCAGAGGGGAAGGGAGAGAGAGAATCCTAAGCAGGCTGCATCCATAATGTTGAACCTGATACAGGGCTGGATATCACAACCCTGAGATCTTGACCTGAGTTGAAATCAAGAGTCAGACACTCAAGAGATTGAATCACTGAGGTGCCCCTTTTGTCATTCTTATTCAGGAACTTGACAATGGTTGCCTGTTGATGACAGTGGTATTAAATATGACTATCTGTATTGGGCATTTAGAGTTTTCTTGCAGTCCCATCTTTTTCTTCAAGGATTATAATCATGAGAGCTATCAGTTAATTAGCACTTATAATACCCCAGGTACAGAAAGAATGATGCATTATTTTCTTCTTTGTATTGCTGTCTCCATGCAGCTAAATTCCCTTATCCTTCACCATTAAAGAAACCTTATATTCTTGGGACGCCTGGGTGGCTCAGTGGGTTAAAGCCTCTGCCTTTGGCTCAAGTCATGATCTCAGGGTCCTGGGATCAAACCCTGCATCAGCCTTTCTGCTCAGCGAGGAGCCTGCTTCCTCCTCTTTCTCTGCCTGCCTCTCTGACAACTTGTAATCTCTGTCTATCAAATAAATAAAATATTAAAAAAAAGAAACCTTATATTCTTTAATGCTACCTGCTGGCATCTTTTCATCAATCAATCATCATCCCATGGCATTAGCACAAATTATTAAACCTCAGTAAATGGGGTTTATTGTAAGGTTACTACAGGTACCGTTGCATACCTCCAAGGACAGAAACAAAATATTGCCAAGTCTTTTGAGGACCAGACCTGGAAAATCGAGAATCAGTGAAACATTCTCCATCTTCCTGGGCCAGCATACTTTTATTCTCTTCTTTATCATTCTCTTTTTCCTGGACTCTACCATAATGGTCCTTCACAACTATACACCAGAATCTTTCACTGCCCATAGTCAACTGGCAATAATTTGTGTGTTAATTGAAAATCTTGGAAAAGGAGAATGGAAGTCTTCATGGCGTGCTCTGAGCTCTTGCAGGGATCATGGATGAAGTAGTTTTAAAAAGTTTATAAAAAGGAAAGTGAAGAAAAGTAGGTTGGATCCTATTTATAACCTTTAAGATTTTTTTTAAGAAGATATAGAAAATCAAATATTTTTATAATTTAATTTTTTAAAATATTATTTAAATTCAATTAGCCAACATTTAGGACATCCTTAGTTTCAGATAGAGTTCAGTAATTCATCAGTTGCGTATAACACCCAGTGTTCATCACGTCACATGTCCTCTTTAATGCCCATCACCCAATTACCCCATCTCCTCACTCACCTCTACTCCAGCAACCCTGTTGTTTCCTGTGGTTGAGTCTCTCATGGCTTTTTTTCCTATCTGATTACTTTCCATTAAGTTTTCCTTCCCTTCCCCTAGGATCCTCTATGCTCTTTCTGATATTTTATATATGTGTGAAACCATATGATAATTGTCTTTTTCTGATTGACTTACTTCACTCAGCATAATACCCTCCACATTCTATCCACATTGATGTAAGTGGTAAGCATTCATTCTTTCTGATGGCTGAATAATATTCCTATATGTATGTATGTGTGTGTATGTATATGTGTGTGTGTGTGTGTGTGTGTCCATTCATCTATTGAAGGACATCTCTGTGTTTTCCACAGTTTGGCTATTGTTGCTATAAACATTGGGGTACAGTTGCCCCTACAGATCACTACGGCTGTATCTTTAGGGTAAATTACCGAGGAGTGCAATTGCTGGGTAACAGGTTAGCTCTATTTTTAACATCTTGAGGAATCTCCATACTGTTTTCCAGAGTGGCATTCCAACTTACATTCCCACCAACAGTATAAGAGGGTTCCCCTTGCTTTGCATTGTTGTCAACATCTGTCGTTTCCTGACTTGTTAATTTCAGCCATTCTGACTGGTGTGAGGTGGTATTTCACTGTGGTTTTGATTTGTATTTCCCTGATGGCGAGTGATGTTGAGCAGTTTTTCATGTGTCTGTTGGCCATCTGGATGTCTTCTTTGCAGAAATGTCTGTTCATGTCTTCTGCCCATTTCTTGATTGGATTATTCTTTGGGTGTTGAGTTTGATAAGTTCTTTATAGATTTTGGATACTAGCCCTTTATCTGGTATGTCATTTGAAAATACCTTCTCCCATTCTGTCAGTTGTCTTTTGGTTTTGTTGACTCTTTTCTTTGCTGTGCAAAAGCTTTTGATCTTGATGAAGTCCCAAGTAGTTCAGTTTTGGCTTTGCTTCCCTTGCCGTGGGTGATGTTTCTAGGAAGGAGTTGCTGTTGCTGAGGTCAAAGAAGTTGTTACCTGTGTTCTCCTCAAGGATTTTGATGGATTCCTGTCTCATACTGAGGTCTTTCATCCATTTTGAGTCTATTTTTGTGTGTGGTGTAAGGAAATAGACTAGTTTTATTCTTCTGCATGGGTGTGTCCAATTTTCCCAAAACCATTTGTTGAAGAGATGGTCTTTTTCCCACTGAACATTCTTTCCTGCTTTGTCGAAGATTAGTTGATCAAAGAGTTTAGGGTCCAATTCTGGATTTTCTTTTCTGTTCCATTGATGTATGTGTCTGTTTTTGTGCCAGTACCATACTGTCTTGATGATGACAGTTTTGTAATAGAGCTTGAAGTCTGGAATTGTGATGCTGTCAGCTTTGGTTTTCTTTTTCAACATTGCTCTGGCTATGTGGGGTCTTTTCTGGTTCCGTATAAATTTTAGGATTATTTGTTCCATTTCTGTGAAAAATGTTGATGGTATTTTGATAGGGATTGCCTTGAATGTATAGATTGCTCTAGTAGCATAGACATTTTCACAATATTTATTCTTCCAATCCATGAGCTTGGAATATTTTTCCATTTCTTTGTGTCTTTCTCAACGTCTTTCATAAATGTTCTGTAGTTTTCTGAGTACAGATTCTTTGCCTCTTTAGTTAGGTTCATTCCTAGATATCTTATGTTTTGGTGCAATTGTAAGTGGATTGATTCCTTAATTTCTTTTCTGTCTCATTGTTCGTGTATAGAAATGCAACTGATTTCTCTGCATTTATTTTATATCCTGCCACTTTGCTGAATTCTTGTACAAGGTCTAGGAAATTTGGGATGGAGTTTTTTAGTTTTTCCACATAAAGTATCGTGTCATCTGTGAAGAGTGAGAGTTTGACTTCTTTGCTGATTCGGATGCCTTTAATTTCTTTTTGTTGTCTTATTGGTGAGGCTAGACTTTCTAGTACTATGTCAAACAACAGTGGTGAGAATGAGCATCCCTGTCATGTTCTTGACCTTAGGGGAAAAGCTCTCAGTTTTCACCATTGAGAATGATATTCGCTGTGGGCCTTTTGTAGATGAGTTTTTGTATATGGTTTTTATGATACTGAGTTAGGTTCCCTGTATTCCTCCCTGTGCAGAGTTTTAATCAAGAAAGTATGCTGTATTTTGGCAAGTTCTTTTTCACTCCTAATTGAGAGGATCATATAATTCTTGTCCTTTCTTTTATTAATGTAATGTATCATGTTGATCGATTTGCAGATGTTGAACCACCCTTGCAGCCTGGGAATAAATCCTACTTGGTAGTGGTGAATAATGTTTTAAATGTACTGTTAGATCCTATTAGCTAGTATCTTGGTGAAAATTTTGGCATCTATATTCATTAAGGATATTGTTCTATAATTCTTTTTTTGGTGGGGTCTTTATCTGGTTTTAGGATCAAGGTAATGCTGGCCTCATAGAATGAGTTTGGAAGTATTCCTTCCATTTCTTTCTTTTTTTTTTTTTTTTAAGATTTTATATATTTATTTGACAGATCACAAGCAGGCAGAGAGGCAGGCAGAGAGAGAGAGGGGAAAGAAGGCTCCCTGCTGAGCAGAGAGCCTGATGCGGGGCTCGATCCCAGGACCCTGAGATCATGATCTGAGCCGAGGGCAGAGATTTAACCCACTGAGCCACCCAGAAACCTCCCATTTCTATTTTTTGAAACAGCTTCAGAAGCATAGGTATTAGTTCTTTTTTTAAAGTTTGATATAATTCCCCTGGGAAGCCATGTGGCCCTGGACTCTTGTTTGATGGGAGATTATTGATTACTGCTTCAATTTTCTTGTTGGTTATGGGTTTGTTGAGGTTTTATATTTCTTACTGTTTCAGTTTTGGTAGCTTATAAATTTCTAGGAATACATCCATTTCTCCCAGATTGCCTAATTTGTTGGCATATCATTGCTCATAGTATAATCTTAAAATTGTTTGTGTTTTCTTGGTGTTGGTTGTGATCTCTCCTCTTTCATTTATGATTTTATTTGTTTGTGTCCTTTCTCCTTTCTTTTTGATAAATCTGGCCAGGGATTTATCGACCTTATTAATTCTTTCTAAGAACCAGCTCCTAGTTTTGTTGGTCTGTTCTACTGTTCTTTTGCTTTTTATTTCAGTCATTTCTTTTTGTCCCCCAAGATTTTATTTCTTTATTTGAGGGGGGTGGGCACAAGCAGGGGGAGTGGTAGGCAGAGGGAGAAGCGGGCTCCCTGCTGAGCAAGGAGCCTGATGTGGAACTCAATCCCAGGACCCCGGGATCATGACCTGAGCTGAAGGCAGACACTTCACTGACTGAGCCACCCAGGCATTCCTATTTCATTCATTTCTGCTCTAATCTTTGTGATTTCTCTTCTCCTCCATGGTTTAGGCTCTATGTGTTGTTCTTTTTCTAGTACCTTTAAGTGTAAGGTTCATTTGTATATTTGAGACTTTTCCAGTTTCTTGAGAAAGACTTGTATTGCTGTGTAGTTCTCTCTTAGGATCTCCTTTGCTGTATTCCAAAAGTTCTGAACAGTTGTTTTCTCCTTTTTATCTGTTTTCATGAATTTTAAAAATTCTTTAATTTCCTGATTGACTCATTCATTCTTTAGTGGGATGCTCTTTAATCTCCAAGGATTTGAGTTCCTCCTAAATTTCCTCGTGTGATTCAGTTCAAGTTTCAAAACACTGTGGTCTGAAAATATGAAGGGAATAATTCCAGTCCTTTGATACTGGTTGAGGCCTGATTTGTGACCTAATATGTGTTCTTTTTTAAAAAAATTATTTATTTATTTATTCAACAATAAGAGGGGGAGAAAGAGAGAGTGAGCACACAGCAGGGGGAGCAGCAGGCAGAGGACGAGGGAGAAGCGTACTTCCCCATTAAACATGGAGCCCAATGCGGGGCTTGATCCCAGGACCCTGGGAAATGACCTGAGCTGAAGGCAGACACTTAATCACTGAGCCACCTATCTGCCCCATTTTGGAGAATATTCCATGTGGACTTGAGAAGAAGTGTAATTCTTTTGCTTTAGGATGGAATGCTTTGTATATATCTGTGAAATCCATTTGATCCAGTGTGTCATTCAAAGCCCTTGTTTCCTTCTTGAGATTCTCTTAGAGATCTGTCCATTGCTGTGAGTGGAGTGTTGAAGTCTGCTACTATTATTATATTATTATCAATATGTTTCTTTAATTTTGTTATTAATTGGTTGATAAAATTTGCTGCTCCCAAAGTAGGAGCATAAATATTTATAGTTGTTAGATATTCTGGTTGGATAGACCCTTTAAGTATGATACAGCATCCCTCCTCATCCTTTACTATAGTCTTTGACTTAAAATCTTATTTGTCTGATCAATAAGGATTGCTACCCCAGCTTTCTTTTGACATCCATTAGCATGATAAATTGTTCTCCACCCTCTCACTTTCAATTTGGAGGTGTCTTTTGGTCTAAAATAGGTCTCTTGTAGACAGCATATGGAGGGGACTTGCTTTTTTTATCCATTATGATACCCTGTGTCTTTTGATTGGGGCATTTAGCACACTTATATTCAGAGTTACTATTGAGAGATATGAATATAGTGCCATTGTATTACCTTTAAAGTCACTGTTTCTGTATATTATCTCTGTTCCTTTCTGGTATGTGTTGCTTTGGGGCTCGCTCTTCCCTTACTGGATCCCCTTTAATATTTCTTGCAGGGCTTGTTTAATGATCACAAATTCTTTTAGTTTCTGTTTGTCCTGGAAGATTTTTGTCTCTTCTATTCTGAATGATAGCCTTGCTGGATAAAGTATTCTTGGCTGCATGTTTTTCTCATTTAGTACCCTGAGTATATCATGCTAGCTCTTTCTGGCCTGCCAGGTCTCTGCACCAATCCTTCCTGGGGAAGGAGAGGGGAATCTCACCAAGTCTCTGCTATTCCCTGGGCCCCTGCTCTGGGAGCAATTGCCCAAATCTGTGTGCACTCTTGCCACTCCTCCCAAGGAGGAAGAAGGGCCACTCCTCTTGCTGGGCCCCTGCTTGGAGAGGTAGTCCCTGATCTTGCCATGGTTTATGTTTTATGGCAACACCTACCTGAAAGCCCACTCCAGGGCTTGCTAATTGTAACCAGCTTTCCTGCTCCAATGCCTGGGAACTCTGCTACACTCTGGCATCCCCATTCGTTCTGTGACCCTGGGGATTCTGAGACCACACTGTCCCAGTTAGGATTGTGCTCCACTTCACCATCTGAGCACCTTTCAGGCAGGGACGTTTCTCACAGGAGCAGACTTCTAGAAGCTCCGATTTTTGTATTCCATTGCTATATCACTTTCCAGCAGCTAGCTTATGGAGGTTCCCTCCCACCATGGTTTATTTTATGATATATCCCCTCAGATTCACTTTTCCGCATCTCCTACTTTGCAAAAAGTAGTCACTTCTCTATTTGTAGAATTGTAGCAATTCTTTCCTTAGCTCTCAGGTTGAATTCACAGGTGTTCAGAATGACTTGATAGATATCTAGCTGAATTCAAGGTCAAGGGACCAGGTGAATTGAGGGTCCTCTATTCTTCTGCCATTTCCCCTCTCCATCTATAATTTAAATATTTTTCATGTCCTCAGGCATACTGTGGCACATAGAGGAGAATTTGTCATTATAGTAGATTTATTTGAGTTTTTATGTATTGATGAAAAAAGGTGACATATGAGAGGAAGCAATAATTTTACAAATAGATAGTTACCCTTTAATATTCAGAAAATATTTCCTTTCTTGGACACAAATCTAATTGTAATGTCAGTCTCCTCTTTCTTCTTCAGTTTTGCAGACTCCAACTGTTATCAAACACATATCTACCAAAGATCTAGAAAAGCTAAAACAACCTAGAAGCATTGACTGTTTTACAGGTAATTAAAATTGGGATAAACTGTTTCTCTAAAAACTTTTAAAGATAGTTTTCATGTTTCCCTTTTGATAAAATGTTTGTTTTCTGTTTCAGAATTGAGTGTAATGAATAAAATAAGGAAGAATAAGCTGTCCAAAGCAATTTACTTGATGCAGAAAGCTCTTCTAATATCTGAGAAAGATGCAACCTCTACATCTTCACACAACCTTTTGATGGTAACAACATGCCATTCCTTTTTTTGGTCTTGACATATAACCTTTGTTAAATGAATGGTTTAGTTCACTTTGTTAAAAATAATGTGTTGCCCTTAACGTTAGATTATGAACTTTCAGGTTCCTTTATCTAGTCTTTTCTTTGAGTTGAACAGTTTTGAACAGGGAAACTAATCTATATTACCCATGCCGAACTCTACTGAAATGAGAGATCCTCTCTATGTATTCTCTCTGTGTAGGGGCAACTTACATAGGAAGCCAAATAAAATCAGAAGGATTAAAAATGAGGGAAACTATAGAACTTAAGTGACACTATGCTAGCATAATGCATTCCTTACTATGGAATTAAAATACTTCACGTCCATTGGCTCAGATGCCTTCTCTCAGATGGATGCTGCTAGTTTATTTTTTACTCTGGCCCGGAAATTGTTCTCTCTTCTTACCGATTCATTGTATGTTGATTTTAGAATTTAAATTCTTGAGGATACTCACATTTCAAGGTAGAGGATTTTAAAAAAATTTTGTCCCTGTGTATTACCCATAAAAATTTGATGGTATTGGCTGAGTAAATGGCACATGGTGAAGCAGAGGATGATGCTACAAGCAGTTTAGTTGATAAGAAAAAAAAAAAAAGGTCAAAGCTAGGGAAAGTATACAGAGTTTAAGAGAAAAAGTTCCACATATTTATATAATGAGTATGAGGAGCCAGAAGAAAAGAGAGAAATTGAAGATATAAGAGGGGTTAATAATAGAGCCCAGTCCTATTAGAAGAGGGAAGGAGATGAGATTCAAAACACAGATAAAGTGATTCATCTTCAATGGAGGGTAGGCAACAGAGCAGACTCCTCATCCTCTGATACAAAAGAGAAGGAAGAATAGATCAATGTAGATTTGAGAAAGCCTATTGGTGTGGAGGCAGAGAGTTGAGTTTATGCCTTATGTCAATCATCTGATAAAGTAGGAGGCAAGCATATCTGCCAACAATGGAGAGCAAGGGTGGACAGTTGGACCCAGGAGAGAGAAGACGATTAGAGAGTGGAGTGGAATGGATGAGGAATGGATGAGGGAGTTGACAATGAAGTTGAAGGACTGGCCAGCACAAAGTTATAGCTGAAGTTGAGGACCATGAATTTATACTGGTCCCCATCTGCATGGTGGTATGGCATTACCTTGGTGTAGTGTTTTTAGTAGCTGTGACAGCAAAATATTTGTGACAGCAGAGATTTGTACAGGGCTATATTTTTACAAAGAATGTATGGGTTGAAAGTTCCTAATAAAAATGGGTGCAGATTGAGTAGGGAGGGAAGTGTTACCTTCAGGTTATTTAAAGACTTGGTGAGCATGGAGATGTCCAGAGACTGGAGATCTCTTTGAAGTTAGGGATCAGAAAATTAGTCTGGGGCACCTGGGTGGCTCATTGGTTTAAAGCCTCTGCTTTTGGCTCAGGTCATGATTCCAGGGTACTAACTGGTGTAAGGTGGTATCTCAATGTGGTTTTAATTTGAATCTCCCGATGCCTAGTGATGATGAACATTTTTTCATGTGAAATTTCAATATCCTACTTTCTGACTTCAAACCCATATCCTTCCAGCTCTCTCAGACTAATTTTCTTTTCTTTTCTTTTCTTTTTTTTTTTTTTAAGATTTTATTTATTTATTTGACAGGCAGAGATCACAAGTAGGCAGAGAGAAAGAGAGGAGGAAGCAGGCTCCTTGCCTAGCAAAGAGCCTGACGCGGGGCTTGATTCCAGGACCTTGAGACCATGACCTGAGCTGAAGGCAGAGGCCTTAACCCACAGAGCCACCCAGGTGCCCCAAGTTTAAGGATTTTGAGCAGACAGATGCTATTAATGTTCAGGGTTGGGAAGTCTGTCCTGGCAGCGTTAGGGAGGAGCCTTATTATCATTGCACTTCCAGCTTTTGAATCAAGGAGGAGTTTGATGATGTTGTTGGATAGTCTCAGCTGACAAGGCCAAGTGGTGCCCGATCTTTGTTGGAAGTCTTTGGGGGTGTGTTCAGATCCATTTTCTCAACAGATGCTTCTGTGGCCACGTGCTACTATCTAGAGCTTGGTGGATACTAATACTTCAGTCCTATCTCTATGTCAAATAAAACTTATCTTTCTTTTTTAGAACTGTCTCAGGAGTAATATTGTGGCATCTTAGAACCTGGAGAGAATAAAGCCTTTGGGATTTCCCTTTTTGTTTTATTAAGACTCAGTCTGGTCCTTATACTGTCATAATATGCTCATTCCTGTTCGGCCTCTAACTTCCTACCACTGTCATTGGGGGACACCCTGGAGATATGAGAAGACTGAAGTTTTTTTACATTTTTTCCCTTGTGTGTCTTTTTCTTTTATTTCTTAAATGAAACTATTTTAAGAAAAATTTTAAGTATAATGTCCTCTTAGGATAGACTCATGAGATGTATTTAGAGGCTCTGTTTTTTATTAGGGGTCCTCCACAAGGATTGTCACCAACTAGGAATATGTTGAATATTTATTTAGAAGTCCTGAAACTTTCTATAGCCACCTCTGCTCCTCAGTAGTATTTTTTATCCAAGTGTTAAGGCTTAATGATCAGTCCTTAGGGTGCTCTTGTAAACAATGATGTTATGGCTCAAATAATTGCCAAACTTTCTTTCTTTAAAGAAGACAGATAAATTTCTTTCCCCTGGCAATCATTTTCAACTGGGGTATATTACAGAATGTTTTACATTATCATGATCTTGTAATAAAATTATCCCCAAATCAGTAACCGATGCATCACCTGATACCATAAAAAGGTTTAAAAAGCCCGAGTCTTTTCAGAGCTCTTAAATAATTCATATGCTGGTTTAGTTTCTCAAAAGTTTCTTGACCTTGTGGAGCTGTATAATCTCATCAGGTGTCTGTTTTATTCCTAATCAGTTAAAAGTGGACCAACTTGTTGCCAGGACTGAGGTACAAACCTTTGATAATAGCTTGTTAGCTTTCTAAATGAAATGACTGGTCTTTTTTTTTTTTTTTTTTTAAATGGCGATCTTACCCTCCATTTTCCTGTCTTGGTATTGGACTTCTGGAAGCCCATGTTGGCTTTTTACACAATATACCACCGATTTACTTTAATGGATTGCACCTGGAACTAGTCTCAGATGTCCCTAATCTACTTTTGGTCAAATAGAGCATTGGTCCTGTGGCTTATGGTCATTACTTTTAGTCCACTTCAGTCTCCCAGACAGACATTCGGTCTCTGTGCAGATGGGATTTCTTATTGGGAAGAGGCAGGAATATTCGTCAGTCTAATGTAAGTGTTACAAGGGCAGGGGTGTATATTGTTTTCTGTCCAGCACCTATCTCCTCTTCCAAATATCACCTTTTCGAAGAATTCCTCTTTCCCTTTTAGATGTGGTTGGGTGGGACTTTTCAGGAGCTTTCTTCTCTAGCCAGTCAGAAGACTAGTCATGTGAGCAAGGCCAATCGGGACCTCCCTACTTGGAATCAGATCTTGAGTAGAAGGGTAAAAAGACTAAAGCTAGTAGATGTTCATTCTTTCCAATGCTTGTGTACTGATCAGACTATTATGACCATTCATAGATAGGAAGGTCTATTCTGTAGACCCTCCTACCTCTTTGGACCTGCTGTGGTCCTGGCCTGTTTTTCCTATTGCTCCTGGTTCAAAGAACCCCAACATCAATGCATCTAGTTTTCTCCTAGTTTTATTTGTTGGAACCTAAACAAATTGGTATTTGAGGTTACTTTAGCAGTTCCAAAATCTAGTCATATTGCTTCAGCTCTAAGCAGAGGAGCATTGTGAATAAACAGATTGTTTTTTGTAATAGAACCTAATTTTATGGTTGTATTTTGGAACCAGAACTAATCAAGAAGCCCAGACCACTCAAAGTTCTAATAACTCCTGGCTTTACTATTTCACAAATTTCTCCCTTCATGTCTCCTAAATACCACTCTATTATTTAGGTTAGCAGTAATTAGATTACTAGAGTATAATTATTTTTCCTATTTTATAGCATTTTAGTCAAATCAGTTCTATTTGCTTTTGGGGGAAGAATATATGTGAATCAATTTTTTTCCAGAGATTTTTTTTTAAATTTTTAAAAAAAATTTTGAAAAGATTTTATTTATTTATTTGAGAGAGTGAGAGAGAGAGCACAAGCAGGGCAAGTGGAAGAAAGAGAAGCAGACTCCCTGCTGAGCAGGGAGCCCGATGTGGGGCTTGATCCCAGGACTCTGGGACTATGACCTGAGCCGAAGGCAGATGCCCAACCGACTGAGCCACGTAGGCACCCCTTTTTCCAGAGAGTGTATCAGCTCTTTTTACTTGTTCTCTGCTGAAGTCTTCTTCATAAAAAGCAAACCCTTTCTGATTTTGACCCCCTCCCGTGAGGTCATGTTTAGACCTGTTAGATTTCAAATTATTGACAAGATTTTAGCTAATTTCCATTTCAGGTTTTAAGGTTATTTCATAGGAAAGCATCCAGGTTTCCTTTCCATGCTTCATTTTAGTTTAGCTTTGTATTAATAAGACAAAATACATAGTGGTTAGGAGGATAGGGATTTGGGGTAGAGTTTTGGTTTTGCCACTGACTAGCTGTATGCCCAAGGTATTTTACTTATGCCCTCTTAAGTTTTAATTTCTTCATATGTCAAATGGGAATTCTTGGGAAGATTCAAGGAAATGATGCATATAAAATGCTTAGCATTTGGCACAGAATAGGCAGTCAATAAATTTTAGCTGTTATTAGTATTATTACTATTAATAATTACTATTACTATTAATCTATATTACACTTCTGGAGCATTCTGTTTTATCATATCAGAATTATTTTTTGGTGTTTTAGATATATTTTTGTCTATCAAACTATACATTTCTTTTTGTGTTTTCTCTTAGATTGATCTTATGAATTGTATAATTTATTCTCAGCAATCAAAAATGTTCCTTGTCGGGATTCTTGGATATGGCTTAACCTACTTTTCATCTCCTTCTGAAATGTATATAATATGCTGAGAATCCAGTATATACCTCAGGAGGTCTACTAGACAAGTAGTAAATATGGCACTTTATCATTCCAGTCTTACGATAGTTTTTTATGGATAGTTGTTAATCATTACCTTGAATTTTGGTTGAAGATCATCTTATATCTTGAAGATCATCTTACATCTTTCCCTGTGTGTCTTGCTGCCCTGTGGGTGTTAAGGTGTTGTCAAATGTACTTAATGTCAATCTGTCCTTATAAGCACTGAGTAACTTCTAAAAAGAGGCAGGTTTGTTTCTCTAATGGAAGCTATAGATAGAAAGATTTACATTCAGACAATAGTAGTTTGACTACAATACTACTGTTTTCTGGCAATAAAACAATATGCTTTGGTGGACACATTAAGCAACATGTTGAACATATTAGAGGCAACAGTGATGTCCATAATGATAACACTTTCTCTCTCTTTAAAAGATTTGATTGATTGATTATTTGAGAGAAAGAGAGAGCATGTGCAAAAGTGGAAGAGGAGTGAGGGAGAGGGACAAGCAGACTCTGTGTTGAGCACAGAGCCCGATTTGGGGTTCAGTCCCACTACCCTAAGATCATGACCTGAGCTGAAATCATGAGTTGGATGCTTAACCAACTGAGCCATCCAGACGCTCCCATACTTTTTCTTTTCACAGTTGAATAGAGCTGGTTTTGTGGATATTTTTCTTTCTTGAGTTTTTGAGACTATTTTTCTAGTGATATTTCCTCCTCCTATTTGAGGAACCCCTTTAAAAAGCTCTAATCACTTTCTTTTTTTTTTTAATGCTTTTTAAAAAAATTTATTTATTTTTTTCAGCGTAACAGTATTCATTGTTTTTGCACCACACCCAGTACTCCATGCAATCTGTGCCCTCTCTAATACCCACCACCTGGTTCCCCCAACCTCCCACCCCCCGCCCCTTCAGAACCCTCAGATTGTTTTTCAGAGTCCATAGTCTCTCATGTTTCATCTCCCCTTCCAATTTCCCCCAACTCCCTTCTCCTCTCCATCTCCCCTTGTCCTCCATGCTATTTGTTATGCTCCACAAATAAGTGAAACCATATGATAATTGACTCTCTCTGCTTGACTTATTTCACTCAGCATAATCTCTTCCAGTCCCGTCCATGTTGCTACAAAAGTTGGGTATTCATCCTTTCTGATGGAGGCATAATACTCCATAGTGTATATGGACCACATCTTCCTTATCCATTCGTCCGTTGAAGGGCATCTTGGTTCTTTCCACAGTTTGGTGACCGTGGCCATTGCTGCTATAAACATTGGAGTACAGATGGCCCTTCTTTTCACTACATCTGTATCTTTGGGGTAAATCCCCAGCATTTTCTTTTTAAAAAATTGATGTATAATTGACAGATAACATTATATTAATTTTAGGTATACAATGTAATGATTGAGATTTATATATATTGCTAAATGATCACCACAGTAAATCTTATTAACTTATGCGTCTGTCATCAGTTACAATTTTTTTTTCTTGTGATGAGAACTTTTTAGATTTACTCTCTAGGAACTTTCAAATAAGCAGTACAGTATTATTAACTATAGTCCCTAGGCTGTACATTATATTACCATGACTTATTTATTTTAGAACTGGAAATTTGTACGTTTTGACCTCTTTCACCCATTTTGCCCCACCTCCCACCCCCAACCTCTAGCAACCACCAATCTGTTCTCTGTATCTATCTGATTTTTTTTTTTAGATTCCACATATGCATGACATCATATAGTATTTGTCTTTCTCTGACTTATTTCACTTAACTTAATGCCCTCAGCACCCATCCATGTTGTCACAAATGGCAAGATTTCATTCTTTTCCTATGGCTGGATAATATTCATATGTGTGTATGTGCATATATATGTATATATAGATGAATCATACATTCATATATATAACATGTCTTGGCTATTGTAAATAATGCCGCAGTGAACATAGGGGTGCAGATGCTTTTTCCAACTAGTGTGCTGATCACTTTCTTGTAAATGGAATGCTTTTAGCAGCTCAGTGGTTTGGCTCACTAAGTTAGGATTTTTTTTTTTTTTTTTTTTACTAAGTTAGGATTTTAATTTCTAACTTAGGTTTTACCTTGAGTCCTATTATAGAATTTATCTGATTCATATAAATCAAGGACTCTGTTTTAGACTTCTGTTACCTTTCATTTAAAAATTTAGTACTTTTATTAATCTATTTCAAATTGGGCCATGAAATCTGAGTTAGGGAATTAAAACTAATCAAGACCCAATCAGAACATTTTATTTATTTATTTATTTATTTATTTTCCAATCAGAATATTTTAAACGTACTGCCTTAAAATGCATTATGGATCATCCTCATCTGTCATAATTTCATGTCTTTCATTCAAAACACATTTATTGAGGGACGCCTGGGTGGCTCAGTTGGTTGGACGACTGCCTTCGGCTCAGGGCGTGATCCTGGAGTCCCGGGATCGAGTCCCACATCAGGCTCCCAGCTCCATGGGGAGTCTGCTTCGCTCTCTGACCTTCTCCTCGCTCATGCTCTCTCTCACTGTCTCTCTCTCTCAAATAAATAAATAAAAATCTTAAAAAAAAAAAAAACAAAAAAAAAACAAAACACATTTATTGAACCTAAAGAGATAAATAAAGTACTGTCCTTACCACCAAGATGCTCACTGTTTAGAGTCTGGACAGTCACTACACAGATCATATTGTATGATACATGCTAAAATAAAGAGTAGAAAATGAAGAGACTAAGTACAGAAATGTGTGGGATTTCTCTTGGGAGGATTCAGAGATGATGTTTGAGTGGACCTAAAAGCACAGAAAAGGATGTAGAAATCTACAGGAAGAGGAAGTTGCATGGGAGAAGTTGAGGCATGACAAGCATAGCTTCTCAGGGAATAAATGGCTTTTTAAAAAAATGGCTTCAAAGGTTAGGTTGGCTAGGCAGTAGCTATGGGACAACAAAAGAGTAGAAAGAGAGATAAGGCTAGAAAAGGCTATTATTATAATCGTGATCAGAATACAAAGGCTGTGGAGTTTGCACTGTAACAAGTAGAGGAAGAACCACTGAAGGGGTAGAAGACTGGAGGTTGAGGAGACCAGAGACTGAGAGAAAGAGTAGGAGGCTGATTAACTCATCTCAGTCAGTGGTTGTCAGTCCCTACTGTATTTCAAAATTACCCTCAATAGTTGTTAATAATACAGATGCTCAAGCTCCACCCCTGGAGATTTTTACTAAATAGGTTCAGAGTGGGTTAGATGATACTGAACAGCAGCCAGGGTTTGAGAAATATCTGTGTGATAGTCCATGGCAGAAAGCAGGAAGTTGGGTTCGTGGATATGTAGAGAGAAGTTGCTAGAGTCAAGTCAGAAGATGCTAGTGAATGACTGGTTCAATGGAACATGAACTGCTGAGGCAAATTTTGGGAATAAGTATAGAAAGCCCAGGGCATTTGGCCAGACAGCTGAGATGGGGTCAGAGGCAGTCTGTGTTAATATTAGGGCAGCAAACCAATGCTGCTGGTGTATCTTTTAGGCTGCACACATAATCCAGAGGAGGGAAACTTTCAAGGCGTTGGTCCCTTTCCTTGTGTTGCATAATTTTTCCTTAGGCTGATTTCACCTGTTCTTATGTAGCCTAAAATATCTTGGTCTCCAGTCTGTGATGCAAATGAAGTCACATTAACATTTAATGTTCAAAATATAATAGCTTTCATCTACCTTCTGTTCAAGTAGGAGTTTCTTAAAAATTTTCCACAGTTATCTGGGGGAATCTACTTACCTTTTCTGCTCAGGCTTCTTACTTTAATTCTGGCCTCTTATCAAGCTCCTACCTGTTGTTGCTTTTCAAGGGAACCATGCTCTGTGGGCACATCTGTCCTCTCAGGGAGCCTAATCTGGTCTGTCATCTATGGTAGAGGGTGGAAAGGTGAATGAGCCTCTGCCCAGCCCTGTGCTTGTTGTGTCCTCTGGGTTGAATAGGCACCTTGATGCCTTGACTCATAGTGTTTTGTGACATAGCTCTTTCAACATCTTTCTTTCCATCCATTTTCTCCATTTCCCCCCCTCAGTTTGGTTAAAGGAGTGAGAAAGTTAACAGATGCCATTCTATGTTCCTTGATTGAGTCATTCATTCAATGATTCAAGTTATACTGAGCACCATGTGTCTATAAATTAGCTAACACTAATTTGTGTAGCAACACTACACAAGGCCTATATAACACATCCCTTCTCGCATGAAGGAATGATTATCCTATGCAGGTGGCAAGATTTTTGAACTATAAATGCCAAAAAAATTTTTTTTCAAGGTCTCCTGGCACAGAATAAGCAGAGTTAAAAAATCCATTTATTATTATAGATAAATTTTAATCACAACTAATGATTTTAGACCTTAATGTCAACCATTCCCTATAAAAGTAAAAATGAGTTAATTCTCATCTCAATTTAGGTCAATCTTTATTTTAGAAAAAACGTATGATACTACAGTTTTATAATCTACACTCCCACAGGGAGCTGGTTTACTCACTTTAAATATCACTTTGATGCAAATGACTCACAGAAAGTCTTACCCTTTCTTTTAGATCAAGTCTAGATCTCCAAGTGGAACCTTTGAAACTTAGCATGTCTTCTGCAGAGGAAAAAGCACAGGTTTTTGTAAGAGAGTGAAATGTATTTGAAATTTGGTAGAAATTTGTCTTACCTTTTTCAGGATTTTTTTTCTTAAATTCATTAAATTGGCTAGAATTCCAGAATAAAAGAAAATAGTGGTATTTTGTCTCCTTTTGGATTTTATTGATGATTCTTTTAGTGCTTCACAATTAGGTGACTATTGGCTAAAATTAATATTTTTCTCATGCTAAAGAAGGAGCTTTCCTAGTTTATTGAGGTTTGCCACTCCCTTCCCATGGCTTTACTAAGGCATAATTGGCAAATAAAATTGTAATATCTTTTGAATGTACAGCATGATGATTTGATATATGTATGTAGTAGTCTTCTCTTAGCTGTGGTTTAGCTTTCTGCAGTTTCAATTACCTGCAGTCAATGACAGTCTGGAATCAGATGATTTTCCTTCCAACATATCATCAGAAGGTCAGTAGTGGCTTAATGCTATGTTACAGTGCCCTTACTTCATCTCATCATGTAGATATTTTATCTTTTCACATCACAAGAAGAGGGTGAATGCAGTACAATAAGAGATTTTGAGAACAAAACCACATTCACATAACTTTTATTACAATATATTGTTATAATTGTTCTATTTTATTATTAGCTATTGCTAATCCCCTACTATGCCTAATTTATAGATTAAATTTTATCATAGGTATGTATGTATGAGAAAAACACATAGGATATATGGGGTTTAATTCTGTCCATGGCTTCAGGCATCTTGGAACGTATCCCTATGGATAAGCAGAGACTACCATACATTTTGAAATAATTACCACACGCAGCTTAATTAACACATTTATCACATCATAGATATCACATCACCTTTTAAAATTTTTAATTTAAATTCAATTTAAGTAATGTACAGTGTAGTATTAGTTTCAAAGGTAGAATTTAGTGATTCATCAGTTGCAGATAACACCCAGTGCTCCTTACATCAAGTGCCTTCCTTGATGCCTATCACTCAAGTGCCCCATCCCCTGCCTACCTCCCCTCCAGCAACTCTCAGGTTGTTTCCTATAGTTAAGTCTCTTATGGTTTGTCTCCCTTTCTATTTTTGTCTTATTTTATTTTTCCTTCCCTTCCCTTATGTTCATTTGTTTCTTAAGTTTCACATATGAGTGAAATCATATATTTGTCTTTATCTGACTGACTTACTTCACTCACTCAGCTTAATACCCTGTGGTTCCATTCATGTCATTGCAAATCACGAGATTTCATTCTCTTTGATGGCTGAGTAAGTTATGCTTCTTTAAAACTAACATATAATGTATTATTTGCCCCAGGGATACAGGTCTGTGAATCATCAGGCTTACACATTTCACAGTACTCACCTTAGCACATACCCCCAATGTCCATAACTCAGCCACCCTATCCCTATCTTCTCTCCCCCTGGCAACCCTCACTTTGTGTCATGAGATTAAGAATCTCTTATGGTTTGTCTCCCTCCCAATCCCATCTTGTTTCATGTTTTTCCTCCCTAACCCTCACTCCCCCCACCCTGCCTCTCAAATTCCTCATATCAGAAAGATCATATGATAATTGTCATTCTCTGATTGACTTATTTCAATCAGCATAATAACCTCTGGTTTCATCCACATTGTTGCAAATGGCAAGTTTTCATTTCTTTTGATGACTACATAGTATTCCATTGTATATATATACACCACATCTTCTTTATCCATTCATCTCTTGATAGACATCTAGGTTTTTTCCATATTCTTTCCATGGCTATTGTGGACATTGCTGCTATAAACATTCAGGTGCATGTGCCCCTTCAGATCACTACATTTGTATCTTTAGGGTAAATACCCAGTAGTACGATTGCTGGGTCGTAGTGTAGCTCTATTTTCAACTTTTTGAGGAACCTCCATACTGTTTTCCAGAGTGACTACACCGGCTTGCATTCCTACCAACAGTGTAGGAGGGTTCCCCTTTCTCTGCATCCTTGCCAACATCTGTCGTTTCCTTACTTGTTAATTTTAGCCATTCTGACTTGTGTGAGGTGATATCTCATTGTGGCTTTGATTTGTATTTCCCTGATGCTGAGTGATGTTGAGCAGTTTTTCATGTGTCTGTTGGCCATCTGGATGTCTTCTTTGCAGAAATGTCTGTTCATGTCTTCTGCCCACTTCTTGACTGGATTATTTGTTCTTTGGGTGTTGAGTTTGATAAGTTCTTTATAGATTTTGGATACTAGCCCTTTATCTGATATGTCATTTGCAAATATCTTCTCCCATTCTGTCAGTTGTCTTTTGATTTTGTTAACTGTTTCCTTTGCTGTGCAAAAGCTTTTGATCTTGATGAAATCCCAATAGTTCATTTTTGCCATTGCTTCCCTTGCCTTTGGCGATGTTCCTAGGAGGATGTTGGTGTGGCTGATGTCATGGCCAGCGCCAACACCTGTTGTTTCCTAACTTGTTAATTTCAGCCATTCTGACTGGTGTGAGGTGGTATTTCACTGTGGTTTTGATTTGTATTTCCCTGATGGCGAGTGATGTTGAGCAGTTTTTCATGTGTCTGTTGGCCATCTGGATGCCTTCTTTGCAGAAATGTCTATTCATGTCTTCTGCCCATTTCTTGATTGGATTATTCTTTGGGTGTTGAGTTTGATAAGTTCTTTAGGATTTTGGAAACTAGCCCTTTATCTGATATGTCATTTGCAAATATCTTCTCCCATTCTGCCAGTTGTCTTTTGGTTTTGTTGACTTGTTTCCTTTGCTGTGCAAAAGCTTTTGATCTTGATGAAGTCCCAATTTTTGGCCTTGCTTTGCTCGCCTTTGGCGATGTTTCTAGGAAGGGGTTGCTGTTGCTGAGGTCAAAGAAGTTGTTACCTGTGTTCTCCTCAAGGATTTTGATGGATTCCTGTCTCATACTGAGGTCTTTCATCCATTTTGAGTCTATTTTTGTGTGTTTTGTGTGTGGTGTAGGGAAGACCAGTTTGATTCTACTGCATGTGGCTGTCCAATTTTCCCAACACCACTTGTTGAAGAGGTGGTCTTTTTTCCATTGGATATTCTTTCCTGCTTTGTTGAAGATCAGTTGACCATAGAGTTGAGGGTCTATTTCTGGATTCTCTTTTCTGTTCCATTGATCTATGTTTCTATGTTTCTGTATGTGCCAGTACCATACTGTCTTGATGATGACAGTTTTGTAATAGAGCTTGAAGTCTGGAATTGTGATGCTGTCAGCTTTGGTTTTCCTTTTCAACATTGCTCTGGCTATGTGGGGTCTTTTCTGGTTCCATATAAATTTTAGGATTATTTGTTCCATTTCTTTAAAAAAATTGATGGTGTTTTAATAGGGATTGGATTAAATGTGTAGATTGCTTTAGGTAACATAGACCTTTTTAAAATATTTGTTCTTCCAATCCATAAGCATAGAATGTTTTTCCATTTCTTTGTGTTTTACTCAATTTCTTTCATGAGTACTCTATAGTTTTCTGGGTACAGTTGTAAATGGGATTGACTCCTTAATTTCTCTTTCTTCTGACTTGCTGTTGTTGTATAGAAATGCAACTGACTTCTGTGCATTGATTTTTATATCCTGATTCTTTACTGAATTCCTGTATGAATTCTAGCAGTTTTGGAGTGGAGTCTTCTGGGTTTTCCACATAAAGTATCCAATCATCTGCAAAGAGTGAGAGTTTGACTTCTTCTTTGCTGATTAGGATGTCTTTTATTTCTTTTTGTTGTCTGATTGCTGAGACTAGGACTTCTAGTACTATGTTGCACAGCAGTGGTGATAGTGGACATCCCTGCCGTGTTCTAGGCCTTAGGGAAGAAGCTCTCAGTTTTTTCCTCATTGAGAATGATATTTGCGGTGGGTGGCTTTGATGATATTGAGTTATGTACCCTCTATCCCTACACTTTGAAGGGTTTTGATCGCAAAAGAATGCTGTAGTTTGTCAAATGATTTTTATCATCTATTGAGAGTATCATATTGTTTTTGTTCTTTCTTTTATTAATGTATTCTATCACATTGATTGGTTTGTGGATGTTGAATCAACCTTGTAGCCCAGGAATAAATCCCACTTGGTCGTGATGAATAATCCTTTTAATGTACTGTTGGATCCTATTGGCTAGTATTTTGGTGAGAATATTTGCATCTGTGTTCATCAAGGATATTGGTCTGTAATTCTCCTTTTTGATGGAATCTTTGTCTGGTTTTGGGATCAAGGTAATGCTGGCTTCATAAAATGAGTTTGGAAGTTCTCCTTCCATTTCTATTTTTTAGAACAGTTTCAGAAGAATAGGTATTAATTCTTCTTTAAATGTTTGGTAGAATTCCCCTGGAAAGCCATTTGGCCCTGGGCTCTTGTTTATGGGAGATTTTTAAATGATTGTTTCAATTTCCTTACTGGTTATGGGTCTGTTCAGTTTTCTATTTCTTCCTGGTTCCATTTTGGTAGTTTATATGTCTCTAGGAATGCATCCATTGTTCCCAGATTGTCAAATTTGCTGGTTTATAGTTGCTCATAACATGTTCTTATGATGATTTTATTTCATTGGTGTTGGTTGTGATCTCTCTTCTTTCATTCATGATTTTATTAATTTGGGTCCTTTCTCTTTTCTTTTTTATAAGTCTGGCCAGGGGTTTATCAATCTTATTAATTCTTTCAAAGAACCAGCTCCTAGTTTCGTTGATTTCTTCTACTGTTCTTTTGGTTTCTGTTTCACTGATTTCTGCTCTAATCTTTATTATTTTTTCTCCTCCTGGGTTTAGGCTTTCTTTGCTGTTCTTTCTCTAGCTCCTTTAGGTGTAGGTTTAGGTTGTGTCTTTGAGACCTTTCTTGTTTCTTAAGAAAGGCTTGTACCGCTATATATTTTCCTCTCAGGACTGCTTTGCTGTATCCCAAAGATTTTGAACAGTTGTGTTTTCATTATCATTTGTCTCCATAAATTTTTTCAATTATTCTTTAATTTGCTGGTTGACCCATTCATTCTTTAGTAGGATGCTCTTTAGCCTCCATGTATTTGAGCTCTTTCCACCTTTCCTCTTGTGTGAGTTCTAGTTTCAGAGCATTGTGGTCTGAAAATATGCAGGGAGCGATCCCAATCTTTTGGTACTGGTTGAGACCTGATTTGTGACCCAGGATGTGATCTATTCTGGAGAATGTTCCATGTGCACTAGAGAAGAATGTGTATTCTGTTGCTTTGGGATGGAATGTTCTGAATATATCTGTGATGTCCATCTGGTCCAGTGTGTCATTTAAGGCCTTTATTTCCTTGTTGATATTTTGCTTGGATGATCTGTCCATTTCAGTGGGGGGAGTCTTAAAGTCCCCTACTATTATTGTATTATTGTCAATGTATGTCTTTGATTTTGTTATTAATTGTTTTATATAGTTGGCTGCTCCCATGTTAGGGGCATAGATATTTAAAATTGTTAAGTCTTCTTGTTGGACAGACCCTTTGGATATGATATAGTATCCTTCCTCATCTCTTATTATAGTCTTTGGCTTAAAATCTAATTGATCTGATATAAGGATTGCCACCCCAGCTTTCTTCTGATGTCCATGATCATGGTACATTGTTTTCCACGCCCTCACCTTAAATCTGAAGGTGTCTTTGGCTCTAAAATGAGTTTCTTGTAGACAGTGTATTGGTGGAGTTTTTTTTTTTAATAATCCATTCTGATACCCTGTGTTTTTTGATTGGGGCATTTTGCTCATTTATATTCAGGGTAACTATTGAAAGATATGAATTTAGTGCCATTGTATTGCCTGTAAGGTGTCTATTACTGTATATTGTCTCTGTTCCTTTCTGATCTACTCCTTTTAGGCTCTCTCTTTGCTTAGGGGACCCCTTTCAATATTTCTTGTAGGACTGGTTTGGTGTTTGTAAATTCTTTTATTAGTGTTTGTTTGTCCTGGAAGCTTTTTATCTCTCCTTCTATTTTGAATGATAGCCTAGCTGGATATAGTACTCTTGGCTGCATGTTTTTCTTGTCTAGGGCTCTGAATACATCATGCCAGTCCTTTCTGGCCTGCCAGGTCTCTATAGGTCTGCTGCCAATCTAATACTTCTACCTTTGTATGTTACAGTTCTCTTGTCCTGGGCTGCTTTCAGGGTTTTCTCTTTGTCACTAAGACTTGTAAGTTTTACTATTAGATGATCGAGTGTGGACGTATTCTTACTGATTCTGATGTGGGTTCTTTGTGCCTCCTGGATTTTGATGCTTGTTCCCTTTGCCATATTAGGGAAATTCTTTACAATAATTACCTCCAATAGATCTTCTGCTCCCCTCTCTCTTTCTTCTTCTTCTGGGATCCCAATTATTCTAGTATTGTTTCATCTTATGGTAGCACTTATCTCTCAAATTCTCCCCTCATGGTCTAGTAGTTGTTTGTTTCTCTCTTGTTCAGCTTCTTTATTCTCTATCATTTGGTCTTCTGTATCACTAATTCTCTCTTATCCTAGCAGTAAGAGCCTCCATTTTTTATTGGACCTCATTAATAGCTTTTTTGATTTCAACTTGGTTATTTTTAGTTCTTTTATTTCTCCAGAAAGGGATTTTATTTCTCCAGAAAGCATTTCTCTATATCATCCATGGTTTTTTCCAAGCCCAGCTAGAACCTTGATTATCATCATTCTGAACTGTAGTTCTGACATATTACTGATGTCCATATTGATTAGGACCCTAGATGTTGGTACTGCCTCTTGTTCTTTTTTTGTGGTGAGTTTTTCTGCCTTGTCATTCTATCCAGATATGAATAAATGAATGAGAGAACAAAATACTAAAAGGGCAGCAACGACCTGAGAAAAATATACACTAACCAAATCAGAAGAGACCCGAAACTGGCGGGGAGAAGAAAGGGGGGAAAAAAGCAAAAAAGAAAAAAGAAAAAAATATATTAGACTGGCAAATAGAAGAGAACCACACACTTGATTTTTGGTGCATTATGGTCTGTTAGAAGAAACTACCTCCCAAAATTTTAAAGAAAGAAAAACTTAAATATATACAAAAATAAGGGTAAACACGTTGAAGGGATGGGATATGACTGTAAAGATGAAAATTTAAAAAAAGATTCTAAAGCAGAGATTGATAAGAAGTTGGTTGAAAAAAGAAAAAGAGGAAAGAATGTGATTGGGCTGGAGAGTAGAACAAAGCCATGTGTTAGATTTAGGGTATACTTTATAATCTATTAGACGAAATTGTATCCCAAAATTTTAAGGAAAAAAAAAAAGAAGAAATTGTATCCCAAAATTTTGTATGTATACAAAAAATAAGGTTAAATACAATGAAGAGATAAAATATAACAATGAAAATGTAAAAAGATTTAAAAACAGGTATTGATAAGATAAAATAATTAAAAAATGTTAAAATAAGAAAGAGGAACAATTAAAAAATAGAATAAGAAAAAAATTAAATTTTAAAAATTTAACTTTGAAAGACTAAAGGATCATGAGAAAAAAGCCAGAATTCTATGTGTTGCTTTCCTCTAGCTCTGGAGGTCCATAGTTTCAGATTGATGAACTTGGTCTTGGCTGGATGTTCTTGCTGATCTTCTGGGGTAGGGGCTTGTTGCAGTGATTCTCAAATGTCTTTGCCCAAGGCGGAATTGCACCACCCTTCTCAGGGTCCAGGCTAAGTTATCTGCTTGGGTTCACTCTTGGGAGCTTTTGTTCCCTGAATACTTTTCTGTACAGCTTTGGAGGACAGGAATGAAAATGGCGGCCTCCCCATCTTGATCCCATAGGAGCTGAGAGCTCAGGGCCCTACTCCTCAGAGCGCCCTCAGAGAAACACAGTCAATCTCTCCTCTCTCTCTGATCTCCCACCACATTCTGAGCTCATCAAGCCTGTGACCAAGCATTTCTATCTCTGGCCTATGTCCCCTTTTGGAGTCTACAAACCCAGCTGATACCTGCTGTGCACTCCCGCACCAGTCCTCCCAGAGGAGGGAGGGGTTCTCTCTGGATCTGTCACTTGTGGGGTCTCTGCTCGAAGAACAGTGGCCTGACTGTGCCTTGGATCATGGTTTAAGGTAATCCCTAGCTGACAGCCTATTGCTCAGCTCTGTCTCTGTCGCCAGCTTCTCTGCTCCAATACCTGGGAGCTCTGTCACACTCAGGCACTCCTGGTCTTTTTGTGACCCTGCGGGTACTGAGACGACACGGTCGCCACGAGGGCTACACCCCTGCTTAGCCTCTGGAGCGACGTCCCTCAGTGGAATGGGCTTCTAAAAGTTCCAGTTTTGTGCTCCGTTGCTCTCTCACTTGCTGGGAGCCAGTCATTCCCCTCACCACCACCACCCGCCTGCCCGCTGTCTATCTTCCCATCTCTTTGGATTTACTTCTTCACATGTTCTACCTTCTAGAAAGTGGTTGATTTTCTGTTCCTAGAATTACTGCTCTTCTTCTCTTCTGTTGAGTTTGTAGGTGTTCAGAATGGTTTGATAACTATCTAGCTGAACTCCTGGTACCTAATGATATTTCAGTTTCCTACTCCTCTTCTATCTTGCTCCTCCAAGCTGCCTTTTTTTTTTTTTTTTTTTTTTAAAGTGAGAACACTTAAGATCTGTTTCTTAGGAAATTTCAAGTATGCTATTATTAAGTGTAGTCACCATACTGTACAATAGATCTTTAGAACTTTATAACTGGAAGTTTGTGCAGATCTCCCAATTCCCTTTCCCAACTGCTTGCCCTTGACAATCATCATTCTACTTTCTCTTTCTATGAATTTTACTTTTATTTTTTTCAGATTACACATATACATGATACCATACAGTATTTTTCTTTCTCTATCTGGCTCATTTCACTTAGCATAATGTCTTCAAGTTCATTTATTTTGTTTCCTTCTTTTCTAAGGCTGAATAACATTCCATTGTATATATGTGACACATTATTTATTCATCTACAAGTAGACAGATTGTTTTCGTATCTTGGCTATTTGAATAATGCTGCAATGAACATAGGAGAGCAGATATCTCTTTGAGATAATGATTTCATTTCCTTTGGATAAATACCCAGAAGTGGGATTGCTGGATCATATGATAGTTCTATTTTTAATTTTTGAGGAACCTCTGTACTGTTTATCATTTTGTTATACAGTTCGCATCCTTACTAACATTGTACAAGTATTCTCTTTTCTCTACATCCTCATCAACATTTGTTATCATTTGTTTTTTTGATAATAGCATCCTGACAGGTGTCATGTCATATCTTATGGTGGTTTTGATTTGCATTTCCTTGATGATTAGTGATATTGACCATCTTTTCATGTACCTGTTGGGCATTTGAATGTCTTTTTTTTTTTTTTAAGATTTTATTTATTTGACAGAGAGAGAGAAATCACAAGTAGGCAGAGAGGCAGGCAGAGAAAGGAGGAAGCACGCTCCCTGTGGAGCAGAGAGCCCAACGTGGGGCTTGATCCCAGGACCCTGGGATCATGCTCTGAGCTAAAGGCAGAGGCTTTAACCCACTGAGCCACCCAGGTGCCCCTGAATGTCTTTTTTTTTTTTTTAAAGAAAAATTTCTATTTATATTTTTTGCCCATATTTAAATCATTTGATAGTTTGCCATTGAATTAAGATTTACTTATATATTTTGGGTATCAAGCTTTTATTGAAAGTATGGTTTACAGATATTTTCTCCAATTCCATAGGTTGCCTTTTCATTTTGTTTGTTGCTTCCTATGCTGTGCAGAAATTTTTAGTTTATTTATTTTTGTTTTTGTTGCCTGTACTTCTGCTGTAAGATCCAAAAAATCATCACCCAAACCAATGTTAAGGAGTTTTCCTTTATGCTTTTTTTCCCTCTGAGTTTTATGGTTTCAGGTCTTATGTTTAAGTCTCTAATGCATTTTGAGTTAATTTTTATGTACAGTAAGATAAGGGTCTGATTTCATTCTTTTGAATATGGATATCCACTTTTCTCAACACCATTTATTGTGTCCTCATTGTATATTCTTGGTGACTTTGTCAAAAATTAGTTGGCCATATTTCTGGGCTCTCTATTCTATTCCATTGGTCTTTCTTTCCCTCTTTTCTTCCCCTTTCTTTCTTTCCTCCCTCCCTCTTTCCCTCCCCCTTCAGTCTTCTTTCTTTTCTTTTTCTTCCTTCCTTCCTTTCTTTTCCCATACTATTTGATTACTGTAGCTTTGTTTGAGATCATGAAGTGATGTCTCCAGTGTTGCTCTTCTTGTTCAAGTCTGTTTTAGATATTTGAATCTTTTATCATTCTGTACAAATTTTAGGATTGCTTTTTCTATTTATGTGAAAAATGCTATCAAAATTTTGATAGAGCTTGCATTGAATTTGTAGGTCCGTTTTGGGTTGTAGGGATATTTCAACAATATTAATTCTTTCTATCCATGAATATAGGTTATTTTTCCATTTATTTTTTCTTCTTCAATTTTTTTTTCATAAATGTTTTACAGTTTTCAGTGCACAGATTACCTCCTTGGTTAAATTTATTCCTGTTTTCTTATTTTTGATACTATTACAAATAGGATTATTTTCTTAATTTTGGGGGGCTAGTTTGTTAGTGTCTAGAAATACAACTGATTTTTCTATATTGATTTTGGATCCTGCAAATTTATTGAATTTGTTTATTGGTTCTGACGGTGTTTTGGTGGAGTCTTTACAGTTTTCTGTATATACGATCATGTCATCTGTAAACAGAGACAATTTTCTTCTTTCTTTTTTATTTGTATACCTTTTTCTGATACCTTTTTCTGATTGCCTTGGCTAAGATGTCTGGTACCATGTTGAATAAGAGTGGTAAGAGTGGGCACTCTTGTCTTTTTTTTTTTTTTTAAAGATTTTATTTATTTATTTGAGAGAGAGAGTGTGAGAGAGAGCATGAGCGAGGAGAAGGTCAGAGAGCGAAGCAGACTCCCCATGGAGCTGGGAGCCCGATGTGGGACTCGATCCCGGGACTCCAGGATCACGCCCTGAGCCGAAGGCAGTCGTCCAACCAACTGCGCCACCCAGGCGTCCCTGGGCACTCTTGTCTTATTCCTGATCTTAGTGGGAATGCTTTTAACCTTCATCATTGAGTATGATGTAGCATTAGGTTTGTCATATAAGATCTTTGTCATTTTGAGGTATGTTCCTTCTATATCCAGTTTGTGGAGTCTTTTTTTTTTTTTAATCATAAAAGGATGTTGAATTTTGTTCTTTTTCTGAATCTATTGAAATGATCATATTATTTTTATTCTTCATTTTGGTAATGTGGTGTATCACATTTATTAATTTGTATCACATTTATGTTGAGCCGTCCTTGCATCCCAGAATAATCTTGCTTCATCATGGTGTGTGATTCTCTTAATGTACTTTTTGCATGTGGTTTGCTCTAATTTTGTTGATGATTTTTGCATTTGTATTCATCAAGGATATTGAGTTTTCTTTTCTTGTAGTGTCTTGCCTGGCTTTGGTATCAGGGTCATGCTGGCCTCTTAAATCAATTTGGAAGTGTCCCTTTCTCTCTAATTTTTTTTAGAAGAGTTTGAGAGTGATTGGCATGAATGTTTTAAATTTTTGTTAGAATTCGCCAGTGAAATCGTCTGATTCTGTTCTTTATTGGGAGGTTTTTAAAAATTAATATTTTATTTATTTATTTGACAGAGAGAGAGAGAGAGATCACAAGTAGGCAGCGAGGCAGGCAGAGAGAGAGGGGGAAGCAGGCTGCCTGCTGAGCAGGGAACCCAATTCGGGACTTGATCCAGGACCCTGAGATCATGACCTGAGCTGAAGGTAGAGGCTTAACCCACTGAGCCACCCAGGTGCCCTGTTGGGAGGTTTTTTGATTACTGATTCATCTCCTTACTTGTTATTAGCTTGTTCATATTTGCTATTTCTCCATGATTCAGTTTTGGTAAATTGTATGTATCTAGTTATTTATCAATTTCTTCTACGTTATCCAATTTGTTAGTGTATAATGTTCATAGTAGTATCTTCTGATTCCTTGTGTTTCAGTAGTATCAGTTGTAAGGTTGTCTCTTTCATTTCTGATTTTATTAATCTGAGTCTCTTCTCTTTTTCTCTTAGTCTAGCTAAAAATTTGTCAGTTTTATCTTTTCAGACACCCAGCTTTTATTTTAGTTGACCCTTTCTGTTATCTTTCTGGTCTCTATTTCATTTATTTATCTTCTGATTTGTGTTATTTCCGTCCTTCTACTAATTTTGGGCTCAGTTTTTTGTTCCTTTTCTAGTTCCCTTACAGCTTAAATTTAGATTGTTTATTTCAGCTCTTTCTTTAAAAAAAAATTATTTTTATTTGAAAGAGAGAGCGAGAGCAGGGGGAGGGGCAGGGCAGAGGGAGAGAATCTTAAGTAGACTTCATGCTGAGCACAGAGCTTGAGGAAGGCTCAATCTTGCAACCTGAGCAGAAACCAAGAATCAGACACTTAACTGACTGTGCCACCCAGGCACCCCAGATCTATCTTTTTTCTTAATGTAAGCATTTGCACTATAAACTTCCTTCTTAGAATTGCTTTTGCTATATCCCATAGAGTTTGGTATAGTGTATTCCCATTTTCATTTGTCGTAAGATTTTTTTGACTTCTGTTTTTACTTCTTTTTAAAAAAAAATTGGTAATGACTGTTAAAGATTAAGTTCAATTGAAACTGTAATCATATTTTTCCTTATTTGATTTATAGAAAAATTAAATCATATTTGTAGACTTCCTAATATTAAATTATCCATGCATTCTTGGGAGAGAGAGAATATAATTACAGCATGTTATTCCTTTAATATATTGCTAGATTTAATGTATTAGTATTTTATTTAGAATGTTTGTATTTATATTTGTAAGAAGAGTGCTCTATGTTTTTATGTGCAGTCATTTTTCAAGTTTCTTACAATAATTTGTAACATTTTTGAGAAGTTCTCTTTCTTCATAGTTAGAAAATTTTTAAATGGCATAGGAATTATCAGATTTTTAAGATTTGAAATTTTTGAAAAATGAGATCAGTTAGTTCTGATGTTGTGGGAAGAAATTTTTGGTATCTTTCTCAGTTTATTCTATCATCCTGCATTTATGTTTTCTGCTTCTTGAATTAGCTTGCTGATTTTGTGTTTTCATCCCTAAATGGTCAATGATGCTATGCATCATTTTTGTACTTATTGGCTATTTATATATCTTCTTTGGAGAAATGTCTTTTCAGATCTTTTGTCCTTTTTAATGGGGTTATTTGTCTTTATTATTGACTTGTAACAGTTCTTTATATATTTTGAATACAAGTCCATTATCAGGTACATGATTTGCAGATATTTTCTCTCATTCTATTGGTTGTCTTTCTTACTTTTTTGATGGTATTGTTTGAAATACTAATTTTGATGAAGTTCAGTTTATCTACTTGTATGTGTGTGCATATATGTTTCCTTCTGGTGTTATAGCTAAGAAACCATTGCCTAACCCAAAGTTATGAAAATTTACTTGTATGTTTCCTTTTAAAAATTTTATAATTTTAGCTCTTACATTTAAGTCTGTAATTCATTTTTAGTTAATATTTGTATGTAGTGTGAGGTAAAGGTACAACTTTATTACTTTTGCATGTGGACATCTAATTGTTTTAGTATCATCTGTTGGAAAGGCAATTTTTTTCTCTATTACCATTTAATTTTAATCTTTATATGGATTTCTGCTGTGAAACTCAATTAAAGAGTCTTTGCGTTTTAATTTAAAAACAAGTTTAACCCATTTACATGCATTATTATTTCGGATATATTTGACTTTCTTTGGTAGTATTCAGATCTTTTGACTTTTATGCTTTTTGTTTTGTGTTTTGTCCTTCAGTATGTTACTTTTTTAAATGTAGATTGCCTTTCTTTCAGGTTTACAGAATAACTGTTTCTATTTCTAGTTGCTGATAATAAGAAACTTTCAAAAATATTCATTTCATAAATCACATACACCAGTAGTCTTATTACTTGAGAGTCACATTTCAAGTTGCATTAAGGGTAGGTGTACAGTTCTTTAGTATAAATGTAGATGATCATGCTATGAATTTTTTAAGGACAGTGAAATATGATGGTAAATATTCAGAGGGTTTGATATGAAAATGAAATGTCTAATATTAATATATTATAATGATGATGAACATATTAGGTGTATAAATATGATTCCATTACCTTATTTAATTTATAGCTGTTTTTTACTTAGTCTTATTTAGTAGATATTTTTTACTTTTATAAAATCATTTGACACTTGCAGTATGTGTAACACTGAGGCTCAGAAGTTTACATATAGCAAGATAATGTTGTTTAACATTACCAGAATTCTACAAATATAAATGCATCAAATCCTGATATGTATTTTTCTGTGTTCACACTTTATTATAGGAAGCATATTCTTTAATTGAGAAGACTGAAGCAGAACAAAATACCCTATATTCATATCAAAACAATGTGGAAAGTTTGAAAAGAAAGAAAAGCAGAATTCCTCCTCCACCTATCCTGTTATCCCGAACTTACTGTTCTGTGACATTGAAACCTGCTCCATTTATTTCAGATGTTAAGGTATTTTTCCCATTTTATGATCTTTATTTCAGGCAAAGCAACATAAGTACTTCAATGATTATCATGATTGATACTTTTCTTGCTCTTAGGACTTTATTAGTCTTATTAATAAATCCTTTTATTGGGATTAATATTGGGATATTGGGATATCCCAATATTATTGGGATATTAACATTGGGATTAATATTGTAATGTCTTAACTGTACTTAGTTTCTTCACAACCTTTCCCTCTTTGTGCTATTTTCCTTTACGGTCTATATAGCTTTCCTATATTCCTATACCCAACTATATAGTTTGGTCACCATGGCATAGTCCTATGCTGACATCCTAGTGTGTTCAAGATAGAGAAGTTCTCAGATGTACTGGAATCAGGCATTTGAAGAGCACAGAAGTTACTTCCAGAGCCAATGATGGAGATGATGAAATTTGCAGAGAGCGAATTTGGATGTTCTTCCCAGAGTTCTTCCAAGTAAATGGGAATTCTTTTAATGTAAACAAATGACAGTTCCAACCATATTATAAGTTATTAATCTTTATGTATTTATTGAAGAATGAACTCTTTTTTCCATCCCCAGTGCCTCGGAACTTGGCCTAAATGTGTCTCTAACTTGAGATTTAGTGTCCTCACAAGCGTTCCGCCTGATTCATATTTTAAATATTAAATTTCCTCTTTTGGTTGAACAATAACATGCTCTTTGATGTAGTATAAAAAAGTTTTATCTTTGTTTTTAGGATATTCTGCTTGAACTTCTATCAACTTGGTATCGTGAAAAGGGTACAGGCTTTTTAAAATTCCAGTTCCACCACTTACTAGCAGTATTACTTTAGAAAATCTAAATATAGATTTTTGAGGTGGTGGGGGTATTTTTTTTTGTAAAATATGTTAACTGTAAAAATTAGATGAGATAATAGATAATATTCCTGGCATTTTGGTTGATCTCCCCACATATCTTATATTAAATGCATAGTAAAGTTTGCTTAAAACAGTGATGCTACAGAGTGTGATTACATTATTAGATTTTTTTTTATAAGTTTTGTCCTGTGAACATTACTGAATATCTCTTATCTGTCCAGCTCTGTGTGAGGTAATTGAGATAAAAAAATAATCACAAAGCTTGATTCCATTCTTGGAGGAGCTTCAGACTAATGGGATATAGACATCAGTGAGAAGTAATACCATCTTTATAATGTTTTATATTTGGGGAAATATACCCATTCATCTTATACCAAACTGTGCTCTCATAGATGCATTATTGCAATTGCTGGCATTTTTAAAGTTCAGCTATAGATTTGCTTGGATCTGGTTAAGGAATGCTAATTTGTTGATTTTGGAAGCTTAGTATGGAACTAAGACTGGATGCCTTACCAAGTTCTTTGTTCTTATTCAAATGCTTTGATTTATTTACCAGATCTCCTTCCTTCCTTTCTTTCCTTCTTTTTTTTCTTTTTTTCTTCCTTCCTCCCTTCCTTCCTCTCTTCTTTCCTCCATCCCTCCTTCCTTCCTTCCTTTTTTAAAAAATTTCAAATTAGTGATTAGTTTATCTCATTTCATAATGCTTAGAAATAGGAAGATAAAGTATTCCATATCCGACTTATAGTTGTAGGACCTGTCACTTAGCACATTATATGAAGTTTGTATATATTATGTATTAGTAGAGTTGTGTGCTTCAAGAAATTATTACCATCTGTTACATGCTCCTCAGCACTAGATGGTGCTGTGGGCTTAAATAAGTTTCTGGTTAGAGGGTTCAGCCATCTTTTGTTTTATCAGAAGCTCTTGTTAAAGCATTTGTTTTGTTAAAAATCTGTTTTAATAGTTGAAAATGCTGATGTTATTAATAAACGTTTACTTCTAAAGTTAGGAGTGATTTGTTCGTGGTGTCTTTACTCTTATGTAGATTCTAATTACACATTGCTCCTTATAGGTACACAAACTAAGATGTCTTCATTTGTGGAACAAAATAGAAGTATAAAGCCTGCTTCTAAAAATGCTTTTAGAGAGAATTTTACCCTTCAAATTCTGGTTTATATAGGGAGCTTAACTTAGAGAAAATAATAGTTTAAGTCATATAGTACAATCTTTCTGCCTTTTCCCCCCCTATGTAAAATGTTACTCTTTTTGCATGGATAGTTTTAAAATTTCTTCTGAAATTTATCTGATTTTTTCCCCCCTCTTGGCTTCCAGCTTTCGAGTTCCTTCAGTGTTATGTCTCTGTCCTTGGAGTTCTACCTTTGTCAAGTGCTCCTTAATTACCTGAGCAATTTTCTTTATAACACAAAGGTTTGGACACCTGTTCCAGAGACTCTAATTCATTGAGACTAGGCAGGCTTGGGTATATGTAATTTTTTAAAAAAATGGCTGGTTCTGTAAAAACTGTATTTTAAAAGGTGACTCTGCACAGTCAGGGTTGAGAACTAGTTGTGCAGACAAGACACTATTAGGATTTTTCTGTTGACTTGGAGAAAGAAATAGCTAAGCTAAGCTATAAGAGGCAGTCGCTTCTTAGAAACAATTACTTTTTCCCTTCTTTCCAGTTTTCCTTATCATTTAGGTGTTGAGATGTTGGTAGGTGGAGCCTGTGGGGCAAAGAGAATGAGACAATGATGACAACCCACTCAACCCCAACCTCAGGACAGTATGGCTCCTTTATAATGTTATTCTCTAGGTATCAACTTGCTCCCTTTCGCCTTACAGTAAGACAGTTGATTCCAATGAGGAATCTCCATTATTTTGACATCTTGGGCAGAAGAACCATTTCTAACCATTTAATTAAGTTACAAGTTTGATTGTTCCTGTAGAATTTGCATTTTGCTTTTGGTTTCTATAGTTAAGAATTATCAAATATCATGCTACTATCTGATCTTAGGCAAGTTATTAAACATTTCTGTGTCTCCATTTCCTGTAAAGCAATAATCTCATTTCATAGGGATATTGCAAATATTAGAAAGTCTATATAAATTTCCCACGAACACATAGCACGTAGAAACTGCTCAGTTAATGGTAGTTAAAATAATAAAAAATGAAGAATTGTCTTTGTAGTCCCAGGTAAATGAGCTGTATATTTGTCTTTACCTTTGTGAGATTAAATCTAAGTGTATTTGTAAAGTTAGATTCCATGTTTTTAAATTTATTTTATTTAAATTCAATTAGCCAACATATAGTACATCATTAGTTAGATTCTGTGTTTTAAAACTTGAATAATTGTATTTGTATTTGGAAAAGTATTTTTTAAAAAAGATTTTATTTATTTATTTGACAGAGAGAGATCACAAGTAGGCAGAGAGACAGGCAGAGAGAGAGAGGAGGAAGCAGGCTCTCTGCCAAGCAAAGAGCCCAATGCAGGACTTGATCCCACGACCCTGAGTTCATGACCTGAGCGGAAGGCAGAGGCTTAACCCACTGAGCCACCCAGGCACCCTGGAAAAGTATTTCTTTTGCCACATATTTTCTGTTTTTTAAGTTTTTAAATTCTAGTTAGTCGATATACAGAGTAATGTTAGTTTCAGGTGTACAATGTAGTGATTCAGTGGCTCCATGCAACACCCGGTGCTCATCAGAGCAAGTGCCACATCTTGATAAAAGAAACTGAATGCCTTGTTAAACAGACTAGAGATGATGGGTTCATCTCTCTCCTCGGCAGGTCTCCTGGTACTGCATTTTGGGCTGCAAAGCAGAAGGGAGCTATGGAAAAGTTAGGCTAAACAATAATCATCTCCCAAACTCAGGAGAAGCGGTATGTCAAATTTAAAAGACCTCTAAATGTCAGGAAATCTTACCAAAAGTCTCTTTAATGACAACTGAGTGTTTTTTCTTTAACCTTCTTCTAATGTTATTATTTCAGTGAATTTTTCTAACTTCAGTTTAAATCATAACAGTAAATACAAAGGTGTTACTTTCTTTTTTTTACTTTTTACATATAAGGATTATTTAATTAGATTTTTAAAAAGTCACATTCCTTCAGTTTTCTATACATAAACTTGAAATATGTTTTTATTAACAGGTACCAGCTGATGGTAAAAGCATTTTTGAAGTGAAAGGTTTAGAAACCAATGAAAAATATGTCTTTGCAATTGCTGCTTATTCTTCTAATGGGAAGCTTATTGGCGATGCTATTGGGGAGACAACTAAACCAATTCTGGTTTATCCACCTCTTTCTGCTGTTACTGCTCGGATGTTCTTGACACAGGTAGAAGAGATTTCTGCTAATTTTTTCCTCTATGTTTTTTTCTGTTAAGCTGTTATTAAATAATTTCTAATGGGAAAAAAATCACAGTGGATATTCTAAAGCTTGTAATATGTATTTCCACTACTGCAGTTTAGTCTCATAAAAATAGTTATCATTCCTTCTCTTTATAATGGGATTGATTTTTTTTATTACAAATGTATCCAGGAAAAAATGCGATTGTAAAAATTTAATTTTAATTTTAAATTTAATTTTAATTTTAAATTTAAATTTAATTTTAGAAATTTAGGAAGTACTGAAATACACAAAGAAGAAAATAAATGTTACCTATTTATCTTGTCATCTGGAGTAGCACTTCTTTTTTTTTTTTTAAGATTTTTATTTATTTATTTGACAGACAGAAATCACAAGGAGGCAGAAAGGCCTACAGAAAGAGAGAGAGAGAGAGAGAGGAGGAAGCAGGCTCCCGTGGAGCAGAGAGCCTAACGTGGGGCTCGATTCCAGGATCCTGGGATCATGACCCAAGCCGAAGGCAGAGGCTCTAACCCACTGAGCCACCCAGGTGCCCCTGGAGTAGCACTTCTTAACTTGGGGCAATTTTGGCCCCAAAGGGATATTTGTCAATGTCTAGAGACATTTTTGGTTGTCATAACCTGAAAGGGTGCTTCTGGCATCTAGTGGGTAGAGGTCAGGGATGCTGAAAAGCACCCTACAAGGCAGACAACAACCCTCCATAACAAAGAATGATTAGGCCAAAATGTCAGTAATGCCAAGATTGGGAAGCCCTGATCCAGAGCTATCTTTTCATTTGTGTGCATGTGCCTGTATGAGTATATACTTATATACACATACATTTAAAATATACATATGTATACACATGTGTTCGAATTTATGTATAATATATAATCTAATCATGGTATATATATTATTTTGTATCTTGATATGTCATTTAATATATAATTGACATTTTTTCATTCCAGTAAGTATTCTTCCACAGTGTAAATTTTAACAGCTGCATCTTCTAAAGGTATTGCCTCTTTTAATGATACTGCTTCTTACAGATAGATTGTAGTTTACTTAGTAATCTTTACTGATAGGCATTTCATTATTTTCCAGTCTTTTGCTATTAAAAGCAAAGCTGTGATGTACATCTGAGTATATGCATCTCTGTCTGCATCCGTAATTACTTTTTTGGGGGGAAGATTTATAGAAGTGAAATTTCTGAGTTACTAAAGATACACAGACATGAGTTCAAGTTCCAGCTGCTCACACTAGCCATGTGATATTGAGCAAGTAACTTTCATCTATGAAGTGGAAACAGTAATAGTAGCTACCTCCTGGAGGTATTATGAGTATTAAATGGAATTATGGGTGGCAGATGTTCAACCAGTGCACTTGTCACACAGTAGGTACTTAATAAATATTGTTAGTGTTTTCAGTTATGAATATATTCATGAATTAACATTTTTCTTAAATAATTGCCTGTCTTAAAACATATCACCAATGAATAGGACTCTAGAAAGGGTGACTCATTGACCTAGGTCTAAAGAATCTTAATTTTAAGCCTATTGTGGGCTCTAGAGATGATGGCCATTTTAAATTTTATCACATTTCTATTGTGCTATTATTTTTCTCTTAATGGTTGATTAGAATAATAAGCTAAGATCTTAGTGATATTTTATATTATCATATTTTTCACAGAAAATTAAATTGAGAAAATTGCTAGGATTTGTCTAGCATTGGTTTAGCATGTCATATTGGCTCATGGTTTTCTGATGTTTTTATTTCTTTGGAATCTAATATATTCCCTAATTTTTAGTGATGGAGTTATCTCAAAGTGAGGAATCGAATATTTTATCAAGGCCTAATTTTTCTCCAGGGAGGTTTGACTTTTGGGTTTCATTTGGCAGAACTTTCATTGAAAAGTTAATAAAATGAAGTCCAAACTATTCTGCTGGAATAATGAGAAGTGTCATAAAGTAATGGCCAATGTTTCATTATTGATACTATATTTGCAGTACTGTATTCATTTGTGACAGTATATGAGCATTCTCATAATGTTAAGTGACTGAAGCAAAATTTTCTTACTTAGTAAACTTAGTAAAACTTAATTTACAGCTCAAGTTTCAGCTTTTAAGTTCTAGCAAGAAAATGTACCTTTCCTTTGGAATTGCAATATTTTTTTCATGAGAGTGTTTAGTTTTTAGTTTCAGGGTAATTCAGTTCTTTAAAAATTATCATATGGGGTGCCTGGTGGCTCAGGCAGTTGAGCACCTGGCTCTTGGTTTTAGCTCAGGTCACGATCCGGCTTTTGGGATTGAGCCTGGTGTTGGGCTCCTTGCTCAGCGGGTAGTCTGCTTGTCCCTCTCCTTCTGCCTCTGCTCCTCACCTTGCTCTCTCTCTCTCTCTCTCTCTCAAATAAATAAATAAATCTTTTAAAAAATACTATCATATGTATTTTATACTAAGGAATAGAGACATTTCACTAAATACCTATGATTAACTTGGCTTGGAATCTTAGGTTGGACTTTCAACTCAAAGTTATTCTATAGCCATTAATAAAGTCAGTTGGATTTTAAAGTCAGTTGGATTGTCATTAGGTTTCCTCTTAATGTAGAAAGCTACTAATTTATATTATCTGGAAAGTTGTTTGAGGAACCATTATGAATGATATATTTTCTAATTTTTCCCTCTTTATAGCTTCATTTGTTTTTATTTTTCCCTGTCAGGTCAGGAGTATCTAGATAATGTAATATAGAAACCTATGAGCAGGATTTTAAGATTTTAGGCAAATTACTTGATCTCAATTTTCCTATCTTTAAAATGGATAGAAGACCCAATGTCATATACTGCTGGGTTATTGAACTACTTAGTCAAATAGGGAATGGACACAGTGGCTTATTGAGAAAAAAAAGGGAGATATCATTTAATTAAAAAACACTATGTGTCATATATTTAAAGATTCAGTATTATGTTTATTACAATAACTCAATGAGATGGTATTATTACCTTTATAGTGGAGGAAACTGAAATGAATTTAATCCTTCCCCTGCCATTTTATTTGAGAAAGATTGTCTCAGGGAGGTCATGTAATTAAGTAACCCATGGTTGCTTGGGTAGCAGATGGTAAGCCTGACACTTGAACCAGCTCATTCCTTTCTACTGCTTTGTCTAGGTTCAAGGAATTCATGTATTCAACTTCTAACATGGGCCAAGTTCTTTTAGAGCCTATGTCACTGCCATCTCTTCTCTGCTTGGGTTGGTGCTGCTCAGTGGGTCTTGATGATCAATCTTGGCAGTAGAGTTTGATACTGGGACATGAATGCTTTGTCAGTCATAGCAGGGGTGGCAAGGAGAATGAAATTCATCCTTTTTTCCCCCCACTTTATATATGAATAATTCACTGAAACTTTTTGATAAGTAGAGATTGGCCTTTTGTCTATGACCAAATTAAAAGCAGTAAATCTACCAGGTAAAAGATAGTCATCCCATTTTTAAAGCTCTTTAAGAAGTCTCAACTCTTCTCTTTATTCTCATCCTCTAACGGAATATTGCTACTCTCTATACTCATGTGTTTATTGATGAATTATTTATTGTTTATTTTGTGCTAGGCTCTCTGCTAGATCTCATCTCTTCTTCCTTGGAACTTTTTTTTATCAATCTCATTACCACAACAATAACCTGTATTTAGGTAATTTTGACTTATGGTTTCAGTTAGGACTCTGATTCCAAGTTAAGGGCACCAACCCAGCTTGGGGGAATGTAGTTAGGCTCTGGGAAAGCTGTACACTCCAGGCGACTGTAGGTCTCATACCTTTGGTTCTCTTTATACATCGGCTTCTTTTTCTCCTTCTAAAGACTGACTTTCCTTACTTCTCCATCTCTGAAGGAAAAATGGAAGCCCCTGCATTTTTATATACCTCCATTTCAGATATAAACAGGGACTGCCTGGCTGGCTCCTAATCTGGATTCTAGATTCCTAGGAAAGAGATTCTGAATGGCCCGCCAAATAAAACGAGTCTGACGTCTTTTTTGATGTGTGATCACCTAGTTTTTTTTTTTAAACCTCACCTTTCTTTTTTCCTTTGGTTCCATACACAGGCAGGCTGATAGGAGGGCTGTGAGCTCACCTTTGATGCTAACAAGAAATTTGAATCTCCATGTGGCAGAACTTTCCCTATTCCTATCCTTCCCCACCTCCAGCCACTAATCAAGGCCCAGTCCATTCCTTCCCAGGCCTACTTGTGCCTGCCTAACACTTCCTGGGAGCCCTTTGTGTGAGTAATAAATTTTCTTTCAAATTCTCCTGGTACATGTAGTGCCTTTAGCCTCAACAGCAGAACCACACTTTGGGTGGCTTGCTTTGCAGAAGGGGCTATAAAACACCCAGTTTGAGTCAGGCACTTATCCTGGGGCAGTCAACTGTGCTACAGTAGAATTGTTGAGTGTCCTCTTCTGTGGGTAGAGGGGAAAATTACCAGGAAAAGAGGGTTTTAAAATTTATTTAAAGCTATTATTGTACGCTTACTCTCTGCTATGCATTGCTCCAGGCTAGTGATTCTAAACCTTGAATGTGTGTCTTGGAGTGCTGGTTGAACACGAACACATTATTGTGTCCTACCATCAGAGTTTTTGATTCACTGGCTCTGCAGTAGGGCCTGGAATTTTACATTTCCAGCAAGCTCCTAGGTGATGTTGATGCTGATGGTCCAGGGACCATACTTTGAGAACCACTGTTATTAACAAAGTAAACAAAATGCCATGATAAAAGATTTGTAATAAACAACAAACATAGTAAATAAGTAAATTATCTAGTATGTTACAAGGTAAGTTCTATGCAAGGAAGGAGTGGAGTATGGTCAAAGGAATTAGAAGTATAAAGTGAGGGAATGGAAGGTAGATCAGAGTATTAGATTGGGTGATCAAGGAAGTCATCTAGAAGGTGAGATTTGAGGGGCGCCTGGGCGGCTCGGTTGTTAAGCATCTGCCTCCCGCTCAGATCATAATCCCGGGGTCCTGGGATCAAGTCCCACATTGGGTTCCTTGCTCAGCAGGGAATCTACTTCTCGAGACCTCTGCTTGCTGCTCCCCCCTCCGCTTGTGTGCTCTCTCTCTTTCTCTCTCTCTCAAATAAAGAAATGAATAAATCTAGAAGGTGAGATTTGAGCAGAGACTTAAAGGACGGTCTCTGGAGGCAGAGCATCTGCAGAAGGTGCTAAGGCAAAAGTCCTGTGGTTTTCAGAAGTGTACCAGCTATGTCTGAAAAACAACAAGGAGGCCAATGTAGCTGGAGCAGAGAGACCCATGGAGAGTAAAATAATTCGTCAGGGAGGTAAAATGTAAGTAGGCTGGTTGGGGAGCAGATCATGACAAGTGTGGAAATTTGGAAGCCACAAGAAGGTCATGTATCAAGAGGAGGTCTCTATTGTACTAAATTATTTCATTAGTCTTCTAGTGCTTCTTTCTCATTTTAATCTCACCCCCTTTAAAATTTATTCTACTCATTACTACCAGGTCACCATCTTATATCATGGCACTGCTCTGTTAACCTGCAAAAACTCATGAATTTACAAACCTTAGTTTAATCATGGCATCTTTTCTTGTTTTACCATGTCTACTGATTGAATAAATAACATTGTTTTTAGAAAGATGCAGTTTAAAAGGAAAGAACATTCAATTATAATTTCACCCAACTCACACATCATTTGTTATTAATTTCCACATTAAGTGTTAGAATTATGAGGTGTCTTAGTGACCACTTAGTTCGACTTCTTCATTTAACCAATGCAACCAGAGAAGTGACCTCATCTACCACTCTAAATCTTGGCTCTACTCTTCTTACTGAATATCAGGCTCTGTACAAATTATTTAACTTCTTAGTGCCTCAGATTTCTCATCTGAAAAATAGGGATCATAATAGAGCTCACCTCATAAAACTGTAATGAGAAGTTAATACAATAATGCATGTAGAGTGCTTGGACCAGTACCTGATGTCTTTAAATACTTCCGCCTGATTTTCAAGGCCTTCTGAAATCATATCTCATTTTACCTGTCCATCATTTTCCTGCTTTTCCTCAAATTCTGATCTATCTTGCTAGTCTCTCCTAAATGCATTATGGTGATTTTCATTATTGGACCCTTTTCAGATTCTCTCTAAACAGTGCCCATCTGAATGTTATTCCTGCCTGAGGTTTCAGCTCAAGCCCTGGCTCCTTTTTGCAGCCTTCATTTCTCCTTTTCTCAGCCTCCACAATTATTATGTTATTCTTTGTAGTTTTTCTGGTAATTTCATGTGTTTTATGTCTGTAACTTGATTAGAGTTTAATGGAGTATAAGGTCATTTTAAGCTTTGAAGAACCTATCCTTACAGTGCTTAGCGCAGAGTAGAAACTTCATAAAACCTTACTGGTTGGTTGGTTATGAGTGTGGAGCTGGCAGATTTAAAAAGTTCTGGTCCTGTAAGTTATTCCCTTGAGTGGAATATATTCTAGCAACATGTCATTTACATACTTAATTTAATGAATTTATTTATACTTTATTTTCTACCTGCTTCCATTAAGTATTTGAAGCAGCACATAACTCACATGGTGAGATTTCATATTGTCGTACATATTTGAATAGAATGATTTTAGGGAATATCTGTAAAGAAATATATTCTACCAAAAGAAATAGATAAGTTGTTGATTTCTCTTCTCTCAAGCTTCTCTTTTGCCAGTGAAATCAGTTATTTTGCCTAATGTTGAGTATGTTGAATTAAAAATATCATGGTCTCTTGGAAGCATCTCTGTTTTATTTTTCACTCTTTTTAGCTGTGAGCCCTTTGTTGCACAAAAGCTCTGAAAGTATCAGTCTGAACCAGAAGAGAATGAAGTATATTTCATATTTTGGGTTTGGGAAATCTGATTGTTTCTCTTGGAACAGATTGTTCATTATAACAGTGTGTCTAATAAATGGAGTGCACTGCCGAGATAGATGGAAATGAAATTAATTTGGCTCAGATGTGATCTTTGTTTTGCTTATGAGAATTTGAAACATCCTTACAGAGTTTCAGATTTCCATGCAATTTAGAAATAAAAGAGATTTCAAAATATGTCTGCCTCCCTTGCCAGTGGCCATTGATACCTTACTGTGGTCCTGTAGATCAAAAGAGCAAATGTTAACAACTGTGTATGAAATTAATGTGTGAGCGGATTTTATCAGAATTCCTGTTTAAAAGATACATTTCACAGATAAAAATATCACATAAGATAATGTTCTTTTTGTTGTAGGTTGCCTATCAGGTTGGTAACTATGAGTTGGCTAAGAAGGCTTTCTCACCAGTTTGGGATTATTTTGTGGCTTCACCACATCATGATGCACAATCTGTTATTTGTTTAAGCAATATAATGACTATCACACAGAGAAGGTAATTAGAAATATTCTTTTAAAATATTAATTTGCTTAGTGAAAATATGGATATTGGGTGTGAAGCCTAGAATTAATTTTCAGTTTCATATTAAGATAGTCAATGTAGGGGCGCCTGGGTGGCTCAGTGGTTAAGCCTCTGCCTTTGGCTGAGGTCATGATCTTGGGGTCCTGGGATTGAGCCCCCGCATTGGGCTCTCTGCCCAGTGGGGAGCCTGCCTCCCTCTCTCTCTCTGCCTGCCTCTCTATCTACTTGTGATCTCTCTGTCTGTCAAATAAGTAAATAAGATCTTTAAAAAAAAAGATAGTTAATGTAAAACTATTTCTAATAAGTGTTTTAATAAGTATCTGCATTCTAAGTTCTTGAGTCCTTGTTAGAAACTTCTTTGCTAGAGTCAGAAAAAGCAAAGGAGGCATATAGATGCATTCTGAATTTAGAGTAATGAAGGCTATGGGAAAGAAAATACTGAATACTAACCAAGATATTATCAGTTATATAGAAAACACAAATACCTTTGGGGGCTTTTTTTTTTTTTTTAAACAAGAACAGTCTGGTTGGGGTTAAAGTTATAGTCTCATGGGTGGACTATTAGGATAAGACAGTTTTTCCTTTGCTTGAAGAGGCTCCCAGGATTAGAGCATCAGCAACTGCAGACAGGCTGCTAGGAGTCATATAAAACCACAGGTCATCCTTTGCTTTATAGCCATTTTTCCTTTAAAAAACAAAGTTTAAGAGCAGTCCCAGAAGTGAGCATTAGTGTGATTTCAGGCTTTTTCAACAAGTTCAAAAAAAGACAATCTCCTTCACCTTCTTGTTAATGTCTTTAATAAGAAAATAAAAGTCTTTATTCCTCAGTCAAAGATAATGACCTTAAATGCACATGCTGGTTGAGGCAAGGCTTTCATAATGCTTATTCACATAAAGGTATAATTCCTTTCTATTAAACAAATGTAGACTTAGCATTTACCATGTACAAGGATGCTGGTGCTATGCAGGGTGCATTTGAGAGGCATTTCAGGAGAGGAAGAGACAGAGGTTGGAAGGTTTATGCAACATGGGAACAGGAGAGTGGAGGTAGTGAAGTTGACTGGGATTGTCATTGTTACCTGACGGGCAGGTGGGTCTATGACATGTACTAGGGGAAAGGGTGAGGTGAGAGACAAGTTTTTGGAAGAGATAATGAATTAGATAGGAAATATTTTGCATTTATTTTTCCAGCAGGATGCCTTTGTGGATATGAGGTGCCCAGTAGGTAGTTGAATATTTGGTGCTGACACTTAGGAGAGAGGTCAAGGCTAGACAGAGATTGAGAAATTGTCCATGAGGTCATCGTCGAAATTTTGGCAAGTGCTATCTCCCAAGGAAGAACTGTATAGCAGAAAAGGTAGAAGCTGGAATTGAACTCTGGACATTGCTTATATTTAAGAGGCTGAAGCAGAAGATGGAACCAAGGAAGGGCTGAGAATGTTTTATGCTGGTCTGAGCCCATGAATAACCAATGTTGTATCTGAACTAGCCCTTGTGGTTCTTATTATGATTGCAAGACATCTTTCAGAAATAAACATCTGGAAATTTTGAAAAAAAAAAAAAAGAAGATGTATTATTTATGGGATCTGGAAATTATACAACACACTTGGGGCCCCACAGCAGGTCATAGGTAAAGAGAGAGAGCCAGATTGGGCCTGGGGTTCTGATTTTATTGAGGTAAAGTGTGGGGGCTTAGGATTTCATGGTCTCAGTCTTAGTTGTTGAATTTAAAAAATAAAAGTGATAATTTAAAGCAAGGGAAGAGAAAAAAAAAACACACATACACACAAATGGCCCCAATGTTCATTTATTGAAATCAACTAAGATTTTTTTAAACAGAGGAGCCTCAATGGGGGAAGTGGCCTGGCTCTTTATCTAGTTGTGTGGCTGGCAATGTATTTATTAGAGAAATCTGTCTCTGAAGTGGATGCTTTGGCAATCAAAGCTTAAGTCAGACTTGCATCACAGGAAAGGAAGGGAGAAAGAAAGAAAGGAAGGAAAGAAGGGAGAAAGATAGATAGATGGAGGGAGAGAAGAAGGAAGAAAGAAAGAGAAAGGGAGGGAGGGAGGAAGGAGGAAAGCCCAAGTCTCATAACTTATTCTACAAAAAGGAGTAGTTCAGGAGGTGAAAGCCTGGAAAAGTGCATTGCCAAGGGAAGTGGGAGTATCACCCAGGAGGGACTGGTCAGCAGTATTAAATGCCATTGCAAGGTCCGGCAGGGGAGTTGTTCAATAAGAGATGCTACAGAGAGGTTGGGTAGGATAAAAACTAAGAGGAAACCTTTAGAATTGACAATTAGGAGGCCACTGATGAGTTTAAGAGAGCTATTTTGGTGGTGTGATGGGCTAGAAACTTTCTGCAGTTGGGTAAGAAATAAGTGAAAATGGAGAATTGGAATAAGCTAAGATCACTCATGTGAAGTTTGGTGGCAAAGAAGAAGAGGATGGCAGAACACTGAGGGGGAAGGCAGGTTTAAGGAAAGCATATTTGAGGATGGAGACTGTGAAGAAGCAGAAACTGAGGGTATAAGCACATTCCCACAATAATGACACTATGGTGGTAGAGCCTGGAGGATATAGAAATACACAGGGTGGAGAGTAGGGGGTTTAGGACGTTTACTCAGGAATGTGAACAAAGAGACATCAGGGATAAACGGAAGTGTTGCTGAGAAGGACTAATGACTAAGTTGATATCCCATAACAGGAATTTGTAGTAGAGTCCAGTTCTTCTGGATAAGTCCACATTTGACTCATCTTTATATCCCAGGGCCTAGAACAGTGTTTTCTACATAGTAGGTGCTTGGCAAATGCTACTGTGAATGAAAAAGAAAGATCAAATGAGATTAAGTAAGTGAATAAGCGATTGTTGTAGAAGGGATAGAAAAAGCAGTCAATGACATCTATGCAAGGTCAGGCAAACTGATTATGGCTTAAAATAAGGGGTGCAGAATCTGAAGTGGGAGAGAGGTCACTATTGAAATGGCTGACCAGCGTGTGAGCTCTGTGGAGAAGGAAATGGAGCCACCAGGAAGCAACAGCCTGGACATTGTGTGCGTCCGGGTACCAATTATCATGTGGACCAAGAGAGAGTTCAGTATGAGTTGTAGGAGTGCGAGGACTAACATTCTTCTAGCAAGTGTAATTTCAGCGTTTAACACAGTGGTGAAATGGATCATGATCAAGTGTGAATTACTGAGGTCAGATCCTTTCCTGTTTTTTGAGATAGAGGGTGGACCTGATGCTTAGAAGGGAAAGTTCGTCACCAAGTAATGTTGAGAACAAGGAAGGGAGGAGTATTGGAAACCAAGAAGGAAGGCTGCATATTTCAAGTTTTGCCAATAATTGGCACTGTTGACTACAATTTAGAAAAGATAATTAAAAATAAGCCAACAGTATTAAGACTCTGCCTCCCTCCTTTACTCCCTTCTTGCCTCTTTCTTTTTCCTTTTCTCCTTACCCGGGGTGGATTTTGCTATAAGTGACCCTTATTTTCCCAAAATTTATTAATTGAAATATTGGGCCTATTTCCCCAAGCTTCTGAGTATCTATAGTGATTTCATTATGTTGATAGAAAAGAAGTTTGTGTATTAGAGCCAGAAAGTTTTACTTCACCAGTAGTTATTTTTATGGATCTGTGACATAATATGTCAGCAGCTTAATTATCTTAGTTGTTAACTTGTTGTTAAATATAGTCTTTAATTTTAATTTAAAGAGCTGTGTGAGAGAAATTGTTCCACAAATTTTTGCTGTTATTTTGGGATCACTGTGTAGATACTAAGAACAAATCAACCTAAAAACGTGTGTTTATATGTTAAATCATTTTGTATTTGTACTTGTAACATCATTTACTTCCTTTTGCAGATTACATTCAGATCTTTTGGCAGAGACTTCTTCAATCCTATTATACCTTTTTCTTAGAAATATTTTTGTAACAAGTGACATTAAAATTAAAGAAGAAAATCTTTTCTGCGATAGTATTAAAGGCAATGAGCTTTTCCCCTCTCAACAAGTAAGTGATTTTAAAATGACGAAAAATGTGCTGATTTCCCTTTATTTGTTTATTGATATTTCAAGTTCATGTTATTTTGGGATTTCATACCCTGATTTGTGAATGGACTGAGAGGTCATTTTATGATTGTGCAGGTTTGTCTGATATTTCATATAGGTTTCATAGGACCAAGTTTATATATATTTTTCTTCTTTTCAGTTTATCTTTTGTGTCTCTAACAAAATCGTATAAATTTCAAATACTAAAAAAGATATAAAGTACAAAGTAGAATCCATTGTAATCCTATTGCTTCTAAAAATGATATGATTTTGTTCCCTCTGTTTTGTTTTATATCTCTGATTTTTAAAAATATGCATAGGAAAATTATTATTATTATTATTTTACAAGATGACATCACAATCTACTTTCTATTCCACAATTTGCCTATTTAACCTTTTTTATAATTTATCTTGAACATATTTTCATGCAGATACTTATCAATTTACCAGGTTTTTTTAAGGTCTTAGTTTATTAACCTCTCATGAAAAATCTGCACGATCACCACAAATAAAGTCACTACAGAATCTTTATTCCTGTTGTCCACTCTCCATCTCATTTCTTGCCAGCACCAACACTGGCTTTGGCAGTCCCCTTGACCGCCTTCATTCTGTTCTTGCGTTCCTTTCCCTGTTTTCTTGAGGCCTTTTTCTGCTCACACAGGCCATGTCCTGCAGGGCTATGATTGGGTTCATTTTTCTTTGCCGGTTGTCTCGCCACCACCCAGTTGGGTTCTGAAGCCAAATACAAAATGACATCTGGTATGTTCTTGTCCATTTTGGCTAGTTTTTCCCGAATTTCTGCCTCAGGTACTGTTGCCTTTCTGGGATGAAGAACATCAGTGAGCATTCGTTTTCATACCAAATTGTTCTTAACTCTAATATTGTGTTACTGTATAGTGGCAGGAATGTAACCTATCTCTTACTGAAGGATTCTCAGGGTGGTTATAAACAATGCTGTCTGTACATCTGCAACTTTCTAACTTTAACATCTTGCTTTTAAAAACAGTCCTTCACTTTTGTTTTCATTCTAGATTGAACATCACTCTTTTTCTCCCTCTTCCTCTTTCCTTCTCTATTAACTTTAAACACAGAGACTTTCCCCAGGTGTTTGCTTTTCACAGTTGCATTTTCCTATCCATGCATTTATTTATTTAATAACCAAGCAAATAAACCAACCAATAAATTGTTATGGGAGACTGTGACAGTGCCCGTGGATACAAAGATGAAAAAAAAAAAAAGACATGACCTTTTGTCTTTTTTGATACAAAAATGATACTATTTATTGTATCAAATAATGATAATTTGATAATAATGATACTATTATTAGTATAAAAATGATACTAATATTTTGATACCTTTTGATACAAAAAATGAAAATAAAAAAAGGCATGACCTTTAGTCTTACAGAGCCTAAGCACTCATAACCATCATCCTGTTCCTACTACGTTGCATTTAGTCTGTACATAAAGACAGTCTTTAAGTACTTCAGTAAATTCCAGAATGCTGGACTACCATCCTACTAAAAATTTACTTTGTGGAAATTTCTGGTTGCCACTCATAAGTTTTCTCTGTATGTAGTTTTGAATGTATATATAGAAAAATAGGGGCACCTGAGTGGCTCAGTAGGTTGAGCATCTGACTCTTGGTTTCGGCTCAGGTCATGATCTTAGGGTCCTGGGATGGAGCCTTGTATGTTGGGCTTCACACTCAGTGAGGAGTCACCTCCAAGTTTGCTCCCTGGAGGACCCAGGCTGCAGAAGTTTTTGGCTCAGGTCATGATCTTAGGGTCCTGGGATGGAGCCCTGTATGTTGGGCTTCACACTCAGTGAGGAATCTGCTGCTTTCTCTCTCCCTCTGCCTCTCCCTCCATTTGCGTGCTTGCTCTTCCCCCACCCTCCTCAAAAAAGTAAATAAATCTTTCAAAATAAAAGACAAGAAACAGAGTAAAATCTTCCCTCAGGAAAGGGAAAGGAAAAGTTAGGATCACTTAATCACAAAAACATTTACTCACAAAAGCCCAACTTTCTATTTTACTACCATTTTTATTTAAGTAGCAAAAGTATAATAGAAGATTAGTTTGGTCTACTGAAAATTCATCATTTTTTTTTTCACAAACCCAGTAAGAAAATGGGACTTCTTTTTTAAAGTGGGGATAATATTACAGAGACATAATATTTGAATTATTATTTGTTATAACATTTATGTTTTGAAAAAACTATTTTTTTCTACATTAAAATATAGCCAAGTTTTTATTTTACCAATTAAAAAAGATTGGTTCTTTCTTCATTACTAGTGGCATTTGTATTATTTTACAAAATATTCTGAAATTTAACTCTAAGTTTGTCTTACCCATATATAGCATTGTTGGGGAGTTAGAATTATTCTTGAATTTAGATCTTGATTTAAAATCAACATTTTTTTTAAAGATTTTATTTGTTTATTTGACAGAGATCATAAGTAGACAGAAAGGCAGGCAAAGAGAGAGAGACAGAGGAGGAAGCAGGCTCTCCGCCAGCAGAGAGTCCGATGCAGGGCTCAATTCCAGGACCCCAGGATCATGACCTGAGCTGAAGGCGGAGGCTTTAACCCACTGAGCCACCCAGGTGCCCCTAAAATCAACATTTTAACATACCAACATGTTGTTAAGCCACAGGATCATATTTCCTACCCTTTATTTTCCTTAGAGACATATTAGTGAAGCACTTGATGTTCATTTTGAGTAACAAAATCTGTTTCCTTACAGATTACTAGACTAATTGAATGTGAGAGGGTATTAGTGGCATTGGAACTTAGCAACTACGTCAATGATTCCAGTTATACCCTTCAAGCTGTGACTCAGTGTTATGGCCTTCTTGTGCCTATAATCTACCACAATATTGTTTTGGTACCTGTCATACAGGTAAGCGTATTTATACCCCTAGATAAGGGTATTTTTTACAAAGGCAATTCAACAAAGCATTTTGGAAAAGAAAAAGCAGTGTATCTTTTGTAATGTACGAGTAGGTCAAAGACAGGTGTTATGAAATTTCATGAGTTAACTGAAAAACAATTTAATAATCTAAATTATGTTTGGGCAAACATAAATAAAGACTAAAATGTATTTCTCTGAAAGCATTCAGCCCCATAGTTGTCCATGTTTAAACATTAGCAATCTGCTTTTTAAAGTCATTTCAGTTTTTATAATTGCGTAATGTTCAAAACAGCAATACTCATTCAAAAACATATTGTTAAAGCCATTATCATGTGGGGAAAAATTGGTGGATGACATACGAAAATATATTTGGTTTCTTGGTGATGGAGGAGTTGAAAATTTACAGGAAAAGAGTAGGTGAGAGCTGGCTAAAGGGATTATATTAGTTGTCTCTTCTTTTCTAACAAATCACTGTAAATTTAGTGGCTTACAACAATACCCATTTATTATCTCATAGTTTCTATGGGACAGGAGGCTGGATATGGCTTCACTGGGTCTTCTGCTCAGGGTCTCATGAGGCTGAGCTCAAGGTGCTGGCCAGAGCTGTGATCTTACTCAAGGCTCTGGCACCTCTTCCAAGTTCACTGGTTGTTGAGAGAATTCATTTCCTTGTGCTAGTGTGAAAGGGGGTCCTTAGCTCCTAAAGGCTCACCATCAATTCCCTCCCACGTGGTCTTCTCCATAACATGACAGTCTGCTTCCTCAAGACCAGCAGGAGAGCCTCGTCTAATATGCGTGAGGAGTCTGACATAATGTAAGGTACTCATGGGAGTGATGATCCTCTCATAGTCACAGGTCCTACCCATGCATAAGGAGAAGGGCTTATACAGGGCTTGTACACCAGGGGCCGGAATCTTATAGACTGTTTTAGAATTCTGCCTACTACAGGGAAATCATGAGAGAAGTAAGGTTTTGCTGCTGATACTTTTAGAAAGTTTTTATCGTCATCATTGTTGTCATCTTTATCATCATTGTCATCAACCCAGATTTTGAGAACCAAGAAAATGCGACTGAACTCATGTACAGCATTAAAATTTTTAATTCACCATTGAGAAAACTAATGAAGGGGCTTATGTACTTTAACAAATATTTGCTTTGGAGTGGCTATACTGGAGCATAGACGTGCCTCCTTCTCCCACATTCCCCACATTTAGGAGTTCAGTTGCTTAGGAGATCTGCCTCCAGAATCCAAAACCTAGATTCATGGTTGGCAGCCTTCCATATCATTTGTGGATGGATTGTAGAGCAGCATTCTCAAATGTAGAAGATGCTTCCTCCAGAACCGAAAGGCATTTACCTGGCATTGTCCTTTCTTCTTAGAGGTGAGAGATGCCAGATGTCAGACTTAGTTTGGATGGGGTTTCTTGGCACGACCCAAATAGTTCATTTATCTGCAGCTTCCTGAATCTTCGCAGGGTTTATTTCTGTCCTCTGGAGGGCATGTATCTTACCAAGGTCTTTAACGTACTGGCCATTTCTTGCTCTTTGGTTTCAGTTAACATGTTATTGTTGTAATCATTCAGTGTTTTGTTTTGAGAAATGCCCAGAGAGTTCAGGTCCTTTTATAAAATATGTCAGAGGCTGGGAGAATTTTCATGGCCCTGGAGCAAGTTGCTAAGTATATACTTTTGTCTTCCCAGTATGAAGGGGAACTTCTTCTGGTACTTCTTCCTAGTAGTGTAGAAAAGATAACATTAGCCATAGCAATGCATAGCTTTTAATGTCCTCTTGTAAGGATTCCGCATTGGGACCAGCAACTGCAAATGGTGCTCAATTGGTCAAGTTCAGGATAATCTACTGTCATCTTCTGGCATCCCACTGACTTAGGGTGCCTTTAGCTACACCTCAGAGAATGGATTATAAGTATGAGGAAAAGCTGTGAGAAAGAAGTTTCTAATTAAATTGTATTGTTTGGAATAGGAAAAGTTAGTGGAACAAGATTTTAGAAATAGGCCTTAATATGGATGAGAATATACTATTTGACAGAATTGGCATTCCAATTCAGTGTGAAGAGACTGGATATTTTTATAAAATGATGGTGAAACCCCTGGATATTCATCTGAAAGAAAATAGAGTTTGACACCTATATTGTACATATATAAAAAGTCTAGATGTCCTAAAAAGTTAAGGGAAAAAAAATCACAGAAGATTACATGTGCAATCCAGGGTTGTGGGAATCCTTTTTAACTAAGACAGAACACTTAGAAATAACAAGAAAAATAAGAAATATTGACTATATTTATGGCAGCCTTGTGTGACAACAGGGACCATAACAAAGATAGCATAAAATTTATGGATTTAGAACAAATACCTAACAAGGTTATTTATATATATTACTGACAAGGATAAATATATATAACAAAAAGTCTTACAAATTGGCAGTAACTTAATAAAAAAAGGGCCACGGAACATGAATAGGCAGTTTATAGGAGAGCAAATCTAAGCGGCCAAGAACCATGAAAAGATGCTCAAACTTTGAATATCCTTAGAAATGAACATTAAGTGAACAATGCAATATTGCTGAAAGAATTGAAAAGATCTGTAACTCCTCTTGCTGGTGAGGATGTGGGGCAAAGGAATTCTCATTCATTGATGGGGAACATTTGAATTGTTTTAGGCTTTGAATTTTGATAAAGTATTCTTAATTTTAATTAAACTAAATCTAATTTTAATTAAAATTAAAAACAAATATACTTGACACAGCAATCTCTCTATTAGTAATTTATCCCATAGAATAAAATCACCAGTTAGTAAAATGCCTAGTTCCAGACCTTGGTTCCCAGATTCATGTGTTCTACCTGCTGGGGAAACAACACCACATAATTGTTATTGATTTAGAGTGTTTACTTTGACCTTGAGGATGGTGCTTCATCCTCACTAGGTATCATCTCAAATCTGGTGCTGAAGTTGCCATTCATATTGGCAACTGAGCATGTACAAAGATGTTTCTTATGGCCTTTTTTGTGGTGACCAAAAAAAGCTGGAGACAAAGGGAAAGTGCTGTGGCAGGAGGATGGCCAGTACCTATACCAGATGGTAAAACGTCAGCTGTAAAAGTATATGCAACATAGAGAGTCTGGAAATGGCTGAATTAATGATGGTTGTTTCACACTAAATCATAATATGCAACCACTGGAAATAATGAACTTGAACTATACCTATAGACTTGGAGGGAATTTTCATAAGACACGATTAAAGGAGAAATGCACAGTTCAAACAAATGCTTATGAATTACATTTTGTGACATAACATTAACTCTCCCTCTATGTATGTTTATGTACTTATAATATGTGTATATATATGATTATATGAACCTGGAGAAAACTACAAAGCTACTAGGTTGCTAACATGATTTGGGGATATGGTGTAGTGGGGTGGGGGTATGTGATGATGCAAGGAATTAAAGAGGCATTGCAGACACTCATAGTGTACAGTAACAATAGTAAGAATGCTAGAATAGTGACTTGAAGCAACTAGTGTGCTCACAGAAGACCAATATCCATATGTTAATTTGTCTTTTGATAATCTGGATGATTAATAAATTGATGCAATCTCAGCCCTACTTTTTTGACAGTAATGTTGCTCAGAACAGAGCAAAGTACTGAAAGGTAAACTTAATTATCTAGCTCTTCATGAAATTCAGGATCACATAGTATAAGGCAAGGAGACTAAGAAGTAAACACCAATATTTATGGGATATGGGATATGGATACTTGATTTTAATTTTGAAGGCAACTATTAGTTCAAGTAACGGGTATCACTGTATATTTAATATGGTACATCCTTCTCTAAATGGTTTTTTAAGATCCTCCTAAGCCTGGATGTGCCTTTAGTGTCTTGTATATATAATATTTGCCTATATTTTTTATGACACTTGTCAAAATTTGCTCTTTTGTAATCTTTGTATACTTATTTTATCCTCTATACTAGTTTTCAAGTTACTTTAAAGGACTTATCTGAAATGGAATATATTAATTTTATCTCAGAGTACATTCTTTTATACATAATAAATTTATTGACAATTATTAATGATAATAGTATTTAATGATTTAAAAATTGCTTGATTTGAATAGAACATTTCATAATGAGTGAGAGTCATATTTTTCAACAGAAACTATTGTACTTCTATTTTTTAGATCTTGATAAAGTGTGTAGTGGCTTTGCAAGGAGTACCAAATATCGTCCAGTCAAAGAAACATATTGCAAGTTTTGAAAGTGTACAGCACATGATAGCTTGTTGTATCTTCTATATAACAAAGGTATTTATCTCATTCTTTGTCTAGTGTCATAAAATTTAGGAATAGCAATTACTTAGAATGTTAAGTTACTTTTATTACATAGAATACTTTTTAAAAAAAATTTTATTTTTATTTGTTTGACAGATTACAAGTAGGCAGAGAGGCAGGCAGATAGAGAGAGAAGAGGAAATAGGCTCCCTGCTGAGCAGGGAGCCCGATGCAGGGCTCGATCCCAGGACCCTGGGACCATAACCCGAGCCAAAGGCAGTGGCTTTAACCCACTGAGCCACCCAGGTACCCCTACATAGAATACTTTTAAAAATAGTACCCACAAAACATTTTAGGTCAAGAGTTGTCTGTGTGGCTCAGTTGGTAAAGCCTGGTGGTGTATCTTAGGCCAGGGGAAGGATTGGGAAAGAGTGCATTTTATGGGACCTCATTCATCTTGGAAATAAGAACGAACCAAGAGACCAGAGGCCTGGTAAGCTCATTTATCCTCATTGCTTGGCTCAAAGACCCACATTGTCTGTTTCTTCAAAGGCTTTATTTGACTGAATCCAGTGAATTTCCTCAAAGAAGGGCTATATCAGCTTGCCTGTTTTATATGGTCCTCACAGGACCTTTGTGATTTGTTAGGGGTCTGGAAGAATACTGCATGGGTGGGCTGATTTGATCCATCACTTTATTTGGGACTTAAGTTCGTTTCAGTGAAGGTCTGGAAACAGACAGGCCTTTACCTTCTATCTTAGCAAAAAAGTCATGATTTGCTGGGTGTTTATGGCCTGACCTCAGGAGCAGAAAATCGTATTCTTTCCATTGCTCACTGGTTTCTCACTGCTGGAGATACATCTTTAATTTGTTTGTGCAAATATGGAGGGAGGGTAGCCATTTGCAGGAAGAAAAAAAAAAAGCTTAATTAAGAGGACTCAGAACTCCAAGGGTCATGCCAAACACCAGAATAGCTGTGTTTTTACTCTCACTTTGTTGGAAAAGACCAGAGGTAACTTGAAGAAAAATAGGCAAAAGAAAACTTTCAAAGTGGTCTGATGAAATTAAATGATCAAAACAAAAAGAAGATCTTATGTAACTGAAGAAAAGTTATTTGATTTTTTGATTAAAAAAATTAAACAGATAAAGATTGTAGTTAATGGTATTTCTTGAGTCAAATCTGGAAGCTCAAGAAATACCTGACAGCATAGAGTGGAATTACCTAGAGATAAATTCAGAAGGCAGATCCAAAAGTACTAACACAAAACAAAAAGAGTTCTGGAGGTAGGAAATTAAAAAAATGGAGAATAGTCTCCCTAAGTCCTAGGCCAGATTAATTTAAGGACTCATGTATTGAACTTGGTGATGTGATTCTTGGAGTCCAAGCATAAAGAAAAATCTCAAAGTTTTGAGAACAAAGTATAGGTTATTTGCAATGGAAAGAGAATCCATTAGCTTTAAACTTTTTATCAGCAACAGTAGAAGCTAAAATACCGGAGCAACATTTGTAGAATCCTGAGGGGAGAAGACCGAGGTCCAAAAACTAATAACCAGGAAAGATATCATTCCTTTGTCAGGGCAAAATAAACATTTTCAGGAGTGCAGGCATCTAAAAAGTATTCTGCCCATGTACTTATCTGAGGAAAACACTTGAGGAAGTACTCTATCAAATGACAATTGGTTCAGGAGAGAAATCCCAAGGTAGGGAAAGACAAAAAGGAGAGGAATAATGGGAGCCATGAATCTTGCAATATACGTACTATTAAAATTAAATAGGTAATAACGATGTGATACGGGTTTTGTAATATAAATGCTAAGTAGGAATTCTTGAAATAGAAGAGTTATCTTTGAAAGAAAAAACTTATTAATAACTAGAACTAAAACTTTTATCTTGTTTGGGGTCAAGGGAGGGGACACCAGGTGGAGATTCGTGGTGCATGGTTGTGCGTTTAAAAAAATATATATATATATATTAGTATAAAAAATACATATAATGTAAAATTATTATTTTATTTAAAAATGACTCAGGAACATGTAGCTAAGTGCAAAACTTTAAAGCGCAGTAGGACTTCTAAATTGACAGGAAGAAAAAATGAAGAGAGGAATGTGACAAATATTGGTTGAAAATAAATGGATAGAGGTACTGGGGAAATACAAACACAAATAAAGGAGGAATAGCAATTTTTATATGCGAAAAAATCAGGAGTCAGAATCCCAAACGTGAATCAGGACAAAGAGGCATTGTATAATTTTGTTCAAAATTGTTTTGTCTTATCACCTTTCTCTGCTTCTGGAAGACATCTGGTCACTTTCTGTTTTAGGACAGTGTCATTGTTAAGTATTAAAGATCAAGTCTGAATTAAAATTCCTAATTTTTTACAATAACAAATTGAAAAAGGAAAATCACAATTAGATTAAGTGAAAAATGCTATAGGGGCATTTGATAACGCTTAGCAACTTTTCCTAAAAAGATTATATGTAAGTTAGGAATGGAGGGAGTCTATTGAACAATGATAAAGACATTAACCAAAATTTTAAAGCAAATACACTAAATGGCAATTTTCTGAAACCATTTCCTTAAAAATCAGGTATAGGAGATTCTGACTCTTGATAATGTGAGTTATTATTTGTAGAGATTCTGTCTTATGTAATAGATAAGAATATGAAATAATTTTACAATACTAAAAAAGTATAATTCATCTGTAATTGTACAGGTTTCAAAAACTCATGAGAATCCAGTAAAAAGAATTATTAGAATTAAAAAAAGAATTTTTTTTAATGTGTGAAATGCTTACAAACTGATTTTTTTAATAGTAACAGTAGCCAGTTAGAAATGGAGAGAGGAAAATACACTGCTAATAATATACAATATTTTAAGATACATACCATATGATTTCAGTCATATGTGGAATTTAAGAAACAAAACACATGAATATAGGGAAAGGAAGAAAAAAGGGAGAGGGCGGCAAAGCATTAGAGACCGTTAACCATAAAGAACAAACTGAACGTTTGCTGGAGGGGAGGTGGGCAGGGGGTTGGGTGAAATAGGTGATAGGCATTAGGGAGGAACTTAACTTAAAAAACAAAAAACAAAAAACAAAAAACAAAAAAAGGAAGGCACTTGAGATGAGCACTGGATATTGTATGTAAGTGGTGAATCATTACATTCTACGCTTGAAATTTATACTACACTGTATATTAACTAACTGGAATTTAAATAAAAACTTAGAGAAAAAATATACAGCATTTTAAACCTAACAAAGTGTTAAAAGACCTGAATCAAACAACTGAAACCTTACTGAAGGGCACAAAATAAGATCTGAACATATGGCAGGCCATTCCAAGTTCCTGAGTAGGGAGACTTACTGTCATAGGAATAGAAATCCTTCCAAAAATAGTATTTAAATGTAATACGGTTCTAATCAGAATCCCAATGGGGTTTCTCTGAAACTGATTAGAATAATTTTAAAAGTTCTCAATAGATACTAAAATTTATTATAAGGCCACTTCAATAAAAAATGGTGTTAACACACTAATAGGCAAATAGTTCAGAGGAAGAGTCCAGGAATAGTCAGCCAACCCAGGTCTACAGAAGAACTTAATAAATGACAAAAGTGGCATTTGGAGTTATTGGGAAAATCTTTTAAAATATTTTATTTATTGGGCGCCTGGGTGGCTCAGCGGGGTAAAGCCTCTCTGCTCAGGTCATGATCTCAAGGTCCTGGGATCAAGTCCTGCATCGGGCTCTCTGCTCAACCGGGAGCCTGCTTCCTCCTCTCTCTCTCTCTGCTTGCATCTCTGCCTACTGTGATCTCTGTCTGTCTATAAATAAAATCTTAAAAAATATTTTATTTGTTAAGAGGTGCTGATATCATTTATTCATCTGTAAATAAATGAAGCCAGAGCCTCCTTCCATAAACAAAATAAAGACAGATGGATATTTGTATGGCTTTGAAGTCAGAGGAGACCTTTCTCAATAGGGCATAAAATTCAAAAGGTACACAGAAAAAGATAGATAAACAGACTACATGATAAGTAAAAAAAGATTTTTTATGACAAGACACTGTATTAACAGGCTTAAATGCAAATCTTAAAAAATATTTGACAGATAAGATTATTAACATTACCTCGGGGAGCAATCAATGAGAAAATATGAAATAATCTTACAGTTAAGGAAAAGAAGAATCAGATTTATTTTTAATTACAAAGGATATGTTTCAATCACCTTAAAAAGTGGAGTAGTGAACAGGTACCAGGTGATGAATGGCCATCTCATGAGGTCAGGGAGGAGCCATTCAAGGGTTTTAATCCTGGAAACAACATAATTAAATTTGCATTTTAACAAAAAGAAATTATTCTGGGGAACAACAGCTAATAGAGTGGGATAAGACCCAAGAGAGGGAATGAGTTAGAAGGAGAGGGATGGGAAAGTGAACTATGGCAGTCCTCTCTTTTCTGTTTTCTGCATCCTGCGGTTTCAGTTACCTGCAGTCAACTGCATTAGTCAGTTGTCAGAAGGTCGGTGGTAGCCTAACACCACCCATGTCATCCCCCTCACTTCATCTCATCATGTAGGCATTTTACCATCTCAGTCCTCACAAAGAGAAGCGTGAGCACAGTACAAGATATTTTGAGAGAGACCCTGTCGTATCATATATTGTTAAAATTGTTCTATTTTATTATTAGTTATTGTTAGCCTCTTACTGCACCTAACTGATAAGTTACACTTGTGAGATAGAGTTGGGAACCTAAACCTGCTAAGTGGGGGAGGATGGAGGAGAGAGGGGGAAGAGCCAACAGCAATTCAGCTTTCTGGCCTCAGCAGTTGGGTGAAGACAATGCTATTTGTTGAACTCTGGATAAGGAGGAATTTATGGTAAAAAAAGGGAGAAAAGATAATGAATTTTGAATCTATTGAATTTGGGGGCTAGTGGGATATCCAAAGGGGTATATATTATATAATTGGACCCATAGACTTGGAGTTTAAGAGAGGACAAATATGTTAAAGACAAAACCATCATTAATATATGGACTCAGCTGAATAGTAGAAATACATGATATCATCTGGGGACTGTGTAGAGTGAGAAGGGAAGAGAATTGTTTAAGAATCTCAAGGGTGGGGGGGAGGGGGGTTGGGAGAAGGGGGGTAGGCTTATGGACATTGGGGAGGGTATGTGCTTTTGGGTAAATTGGAAGGGGAGATGAACCATGAGGGACTATGGACTCTGAAAAACAATCTGAGAGGTTTGAAGTGGCGGGAGGGTGGGAGGTTGGGGTACCAGGTGGTGGGTATTATAGAGGGCACAGCTTGCATGGAGCACTGGGTGTGGTGAAAAAATAATGAATACTGTTTTTCTGAAAATAAATAAATTGGGAAAAAAAAAAAAAGAATCTCAAGGGTGCACTTAATCTGGTGTGTGTGTGTGGGGTAGTTCTGCTTCCACTAGTCAAGAGGAAGAATTGGAGAGCTGATTAGTCCAAAGCTATTTTCTCATTCCCAATCTTGACTTTGAGGATCCATCTGCTGCTGTTATTAGTTCTGTCCTTCTCATGTAGCATAACCACAATCCCAAGTACCCTTTTCCATCTATGTTACGATTACACACACACTGATTATTGTTACAGTGGGCTAAAAGTACATCTTCAAAGTTTACTTTTCTTTAGAATATCTTCTCTGTTTGGCCTTTTCTCTCCCCAAACTTGTCCATCAGTAAGTATTTCCAGGAGAGGCGTATCTTTTGGAAGTAAGAGAAGGCCAGGTTACACTTTCTTTCCAGGGTCCTGGACAACTGTTCACTTTACATTTAAGTGACTGATAGCAGCTACTGCAGTATTTCTTCCAGAACAAAGAAACTCTGTTCAAGGCAGCTTGTTGCTTGCAGCTTGCCAAAAGCAACTTCTGCTAAAAATCAACCAGCCAATCATCCAACCAATGAACCAACCAACCAACCAACCAACCAAACAAACAAACAAAAACCCCAATTCTGCTTATCCAGGTACTCCACATTTGACCATTGAGGGGAAACAGGAGAGGGAAAGGATGTGGTTATAGAAGTGAGAACCCCAGGAAGGGAGGAGGCAATGAGATCCTAGTACATGTGGGAGGGATTAGTCTGGACAGGAGATTGACCTCTCTCCTCTAACAGGAGGGTAGGATGGTTGTTGTTACAGGTTAGTGTGTAGGTATGTGATAGTGTGTAGGTATGAGATAAGCTAGTTTCCCTACATTTCTTCTGTGAAAAGGATGCAAGTTCATTTGCTGAGAGAGAGACGGGGAGAGAGAGAGGAGGTGGGGAGTCAAGGTGGGTTACAGAGATTGAGAGAATGGGAGGTTTCACAAAAAACCCTGTGGAAGATGGAAGAGACTCCTGACCTGGAACAAAAGACCAGCCTTTGGGGCCCAGTGCATGTTGAAGTCCTTGAATTCACATGTCTCCTCTCTCAGCTTCTTGTGATTTTGTGCAGCTTGGGGCTGGCCCTCCCTTGCTTTATTTGCCATCCACAACTCCACTGCCTTCTCCCACCCCCTGACCCCCACAACTTGAAGGATCATATTGTGGTCCAAGTGATATTATTGTAGATATGACCCTGAATATTTCTGGACATTGTAAAAATTAAAACATGTATTGATATCAGATTTTTGATGTTGGAGCTGGTTCTGACCCAAACTGTTATGCTAAGAATTGCCCTTTCATGGGGTGCCTGGGTGGCTCAGTGGGTTAAAGCCTCTGCCTTCGGCTCAGGTCATGGTTTCAGGGTCCTGGGATCAAGCCCCGCATCTGGCTCTCTGCTCAGCAGGGAGCCTGCTTCCTCCTTTCCCTCTGCCTGCTTCTCTGCCTACTTGTGATCTCTGTCAAATAAAATATTAAAAAAAAAAAAAAAGAATTGCCCTTTCAGAAGTTTCCTCCAGCCTGATCAATAGCCCCAAAGCCCTGGCCTCACTTTGAGTCCCAAATTTTAGGTGTTCATTTTTTATAAACACATTTTTATATGGCTTTTCTGTTATGACATGGAAAGCCCAATTAGTCTAATGGCTCTGTTTCTTTTCTCTGTTCTGTTGAAAACATTGGTAATGTTTTCAGATGGCCCAATTTCTCTTCTTTAAGCAGAAGTATTTTTTCTAAAACTTGCCAGATTTCCAAATAAAGTGCCACTTCTGAGACATGTAATCTTAAATGTTTCATTAATTTGTATTGTTTAAAAACTATTATGCTAAACATCTGGCATGGTCTTTTGTTTCTGTTTACCATTTGGAGTGTTGAGTAGAATTGGTTCTCTATTTTTCTGTTGATTGGAGAAATTCTTTATCATTTATCATTTTCTACTGGCATATTAAAGTGAGGGGGAAAAGATTGCACTCTCTACTTCTCTCCAAGCCTTGGACCCAAGTATGTCAGAAAGCAAAGATGAAAGGAGAAGTATTTGCTCATTTCAGCTTTCTAATAAAACATACTCTCATATCAATTTTATAATGAGACTGGACTTGTTTTGCCTGGCATCCAAGACCCTGTTTGGCCTAGTCCTATCTACTTTTTCAAACTTTATTTCACCATTTCCTATGTACATTCTCTTCCACAGTCAGCTTTAGTTTAACACTAGTGCCTGGTTCCACAGAAATATTTACAGTTCTTAGCACTTTGGATCAGGTAGGTAGTATCAGATTTATGCAACTATTCATGTATACATCCTTTCCCTGCATGGGAATTAATAGTTGTTACTTATCTTAAATACTAAGTTATTCAGCTTAACACAACACACCTACCTTTAACAAATTCCTACAAGCTTATTTATTCTCTTAGAGAATTGCCCTATGGGGTTTACCATGAATGTGCCCCCTTCATATGATGGTTCACTATAGCAGGGCATGTGCAAATTAGATTGCTGGCCAGAGAAACTTTTCCTATCCATGCTGGAGCCTAGATTTTAATGACCAGGTAAAGCTTTATAAATAAGGTGGGCAAGTTATTCTGAGAAATGCCTCAGGCATACGAAGGCATGAAGTCCTGAAACCATGGGGAGTATCAGAATTTATATTTGGCTCAATATTTTCTAAGCATAAGGTATAAAGAAATGAGTGGTTTATGCTAGAGAGGTAGGTAAGGGCCTGCGAGAGAAGGCCAAAGAGTAGTAATTAATAACAAATTGTGCATGAGAGGGGCTCTTCTTTTTATGATTGCAGTGTCTGTTTCCCCTAGGGTTCACAGAGAATCTGCCCCAAACAGCTTTTCTCTAGTCTAGTCCACTGCCAGAATATCTTTTAAATCATTTACTGATATAACTACCCCCTCCCAACCCAAGATATTATGATGTCAGTAATCTACCATTTCATGTAGAAAGCAGCTCCAGACAGGAGGTGGTAGTTTATGATCTTTTTAGAATGATTTAACATGGTTCTTTTAAGTGGAAATATTTTCTTTTTTTAATAATTTTTCATTTTTTTTCATCAACATATAATGTATTATTAGCCCCAGGGGTACAGATCTGTGAATCACCAGGTTTACACACTTCACAGCACTCACCATAGCACATACCTTCCCCAATGTCCATAACCCCAACCACCCTCTCTCTACCCCCGACCCCCCGCAACCCTCAGTTTGTTTTGTGAGATTAAGAGTCTCTTATGGTTTGTCTCCCTCCCAATCCCATCTTGTTTCATTTATTCTTTTCCTACCCCCCATATCCCATACGCTGCCTCTAAACTTCCTCATATCAGGGAGATCATATGATAATTGTCTTTAAGTGGAAATATTTTCCTAATTGTTAATTTCCTACACCAAAACATGTAGGGCTATATGTCCCAGAAATATGGGGAATTCATAATTGATCAGATAATCTTATTATTTGTCCTTTATTTAAAGCAGTGGGATCATAACAGTTTTAATTGTTGGGAAATAAGATCTGGAAGTAAACTTCCAGTTTCCTTAACAAAATCAGGGGAATTCTTAGACTCAAAACATTAGTGGGCTTGTGAATTTATGAAAGATGGTTGATGGCACTTGAAAATAGACAAATGTTTCCAACAGAGATAATTAATAAATATTTTTAATTAGATCCTGCGTTCATGGAAAGAATATGACCTGGCAGTAATGATTATAAATTATGGAAAAAAGATGTTGGATATCACATCAGCATGCAAATCTCTATTTGGTGTGTCTGACCAAGAAGAAATACAAGAGGAGGTAATTGATTTTTGTTTCTCATCTTAAAATATATACTTATTTGAGTCTCTTTTTTAAAAAAAAATTTTATTTATTTATTTGACCAACAGAGATCACAAGTAGGCAGAGAGGCAGACAGAGAGAGAGACGAGGAAGCAGGCTCCCTGCTGAGCAGAGAGCCCGATTTGGGGCTCGATCCCAGGACCCTGGGATCACGACCTGAGCCGAAGGCATAGGCTTCAGCACACTGAGCCGCCCAGGCGCCCCTTATTTGAGTCTCTTATGGGTCATGTGGTTTTAGCAAATGTGTTAGAACATTGATCAGTTTTAAATTAGTCATATTTCTATAAACAAAAAGTAATATGTGGTGAAGACCTTCCTTATTTAAAGGAATTCCTGCTAGAATACTGAAGAGTCCCCTCTCACCAGTACTGATCAGTAGTTGGGCATTGATAGAGAGCTTCTGACACCCAGCAGAACCTAGAACTAAAAGACCTCTAAAGTCTCCCTCAGATTGAGGATTTTATTATGCTGGGTGGGTCATCAAATGTAGTAAATACATGTCAGAGCTTTTTACTTTGTTCACAGGAGATTTTTTTTTAAACTCACTGTGACACCTAAATTGTCTTCTTTATGAGACTGCTAATGTCTGAGACTGCTTTTTAATTATCTGCCTCCCGAGCATGGGTCTTATGGAAGGGTCTCTTATAGAGACCATGTGGTCATATGTTTTTGTGGATCAAATTGTGAAGTGTTGCTTAGTTTATTGGGTTTCTGAGGAGCACTAGGAATCACTTGAAGCCCCTTCACTGACTGGTTTAGGGGTGGAGACTATCACTTCTGGACTCTGTTTCCATTGGAATAGCCCCATTTCTGTCTCTTTTATATGCTGAATTAGATGTGTTTGCTTGCCACAAAAAAGCTTCAAAAATCACCACTGTTTTCCTGGATGCATTTTTTTTTTTTTTTAAGGCCATAATTCTTTTTTTGGGATGGGGGTTATTTTGTCTAGAGAGAGTTTTGATTAAGCTGGATGCAGTTTGAGGGCTTTTTCCACTGAGTGTTGTTCGCTCTCAGAGTCCATCAGCTGGGCTGTTTATGAGTCACAACCCTGTCCCTTCACATCACTGTAGGGCAGGACTCCTTGCTTCTTTCCGTGGAGCCTCAAGCCCAGCAGGTCATGCTACTTCTTTCTAAGGCTGTAGGGACTGAGAAGCTAGTACCAAATTTAGAGGAGTCAGAACTCCTTATAGCCACTCAAGGTCCCTTTAAGCCTATAGGGGCTTGGGAGGGGTTTTGTTTTGTTTTGGTTTGGTTTTGGTTTTTTGTTTTTTTGGAGAACAGGAGACATTAACACCTTCAGTTCTCAGGCTCAGACTGTTGAAAACATGGTGGGGAGTCTGAGCACAAACCTGCCAATGCTTAATCCACTAATTGCCGATCTTGTTATGTTTCACTGAAAGGCAAAGCAGCAAAGGCAATTAGCTTAGTTGTAAAGAAGCTCCTCAGGGAAAAAGAAAGGAAAAAGGAATACATTTCTGAGGGCAGGCTGGGAATTTTCTTTTGAGGATTTTTTTAGAGTTTGACCCTCATCTGCTTTCAAAAGAGTGTGTGTATTGGATGAAAGGGTTGGTGCTAGTTGGGGAGAGGGTAGTTACTGGAAGGGAGAAGGGAAGAGAAGAAATATTTTGGCCAACCTATATAAAACACTGAGTGTTACGTTTGTCATTTAGTTAGAATGAAATGACTGTGACTATTATTAATTTATATCACTTGGCCATGTCGATCATAGTTTTGTCTACCAAGCATGAAAGTATGAAATAATAATTTAAAGATTATTACTTGAAAGTGACAATTGTTGAAACATGTTGAGGTACATTCTGACACTTAACCAATGTTTTTAGGGTTCTTCTAAGAAGTCTTCCAAGCCTAAGAAGCCACAGCAGATATTATTACCTGAAAAAATAAATGAACAGCTGGCCTTGTTGGAGACACACCTACTCAAACTGACAAAACAATGTAGTAATTTTTTTTTTCCTTTCTAGATACTTCTGTTTAGTGTTATGTTTTTTAAAATCAGAAAATATTTTGTTAAAAGGATTAAGATGAGATTAGCATTTGGTAAATCCTTTAAGGTACTTTTATATTATGCCAGTAATCCTAGCAATACTCTGTTAATAACGGATTGTTAACCACTCCCTCCTCCCCCACATGGTTCATGAAGATTAAGTGATTTATTTAGGATTACATAGCTGGCTTGTTTTAGAGCCTAAATCTTCTGACTCTAAAGCAGAGTTTTTCCCCCTCAGCATTATTGCCAATTTGGGCCAGCTAATTCTTTGCTGTGCGGTACCACAGGACGCTGAGCATTACCTTTATCTGTAGATACCTGGCACACCATCCCGCCAGCTGTGACAATCACCTGGGAGGCAAATGTTGCCAGATATATCGGAGAGGAGGACACAAAATTGAGAACCACTACTTTAGGCAAGAATGTAACCGAGAAATAAAAGGATAGCGTGGAAGTTGTTAATGTGTGAGTGATCTGAATCATGGTCTACCCAAGTGAAAGAGTAGTTTAATTTTAGGTCATTGTGCCAAATAGTACATTCATAATGGACCAATGTTAACACAATGATTGGAATTTTGGAGTTTGCAGTTTGGAAATCTGCTTAAGAAATTGATTTAGTTTCTGGTGATGATAAATATTATCACGCTTTTTAAAAGCAGGTACTTCAAATATTTTAGAAGAGCAAGAGAGCACCTTTTTTTAAAGATTTATCTATTTATTTATTTATTTGACAGACAGAGATTACAAGTAGGCAGAGAGGCAGTCAGAGAGAGGAGGAAGCAGGCTCCCCGCCGAGCAGAGAGCCCGATGTAGGGCTCGATCCCAGGTCCCTGGGATCATGACTGGAGCTGAAGGCAGAGGCTTAACCCACTGAGCCACTCAGGCGCCCCAAGAGAGCACCTTTTTACTCTAAATTTTTCTCAAGTCGGAGGTTCCACTTTGGGGCCCTCGGCCTCTTTGGAGCTGACTCCACTCATAGAATTCAGTGTCCCTCCTTCACCTCTCTTATTGTGTACCTCAGTTATATTTGGGTCCAGAATTCCCAAACCTGGATATTTTTCTCTCTCTCTCAGTATGTTCCAAGTCTGTTTCAAGTTCAATTTATGGGTTGAACCCAAGGCTCTATTATTCACAACCAGTAAACCTGATTTTTTTTTTTTAAGATTTTATTTACTCACAAGGGAAAGAGAGAGAATGCATACACACACAAGTAGAAAGGAAGACAGAGGGAGAAGCAGGCTCCCCACTGAGCAGGGAGCCTGACGTGGGGCTCAATCCCAAGACCCCAAGATTGTGACCTGAGCTGAAGGTGGATGCTTAGCTGAGCCATCCATGTGCCCCAAAATGTAAAGTGTTTTAGAAATGTGAATTATTTTCATATTATCAATACAAACTAAGATGTACAGTATAATGTTACTAGCTAAATAATAGATTTAATAACAAGACAGTAATAAAAATAATAGTCTTATACTGTGCTTTCTGTGTGCCAGGAACTATGTTAAATGTTTTATACGTATACATCTAACTTTTATATAAGAACCATATGGGGGAAGTACTATTATCCTCATTTTAAAGTAAAGAAACTGAGGCAGAGAGATTTTGAGTAACTTCCCTAGGTCTTATAACTAAAAATTATCAGTGTTAGAATTTGAACCCAGACAACCTGGCTCCAGTAGCTGTACTGTTCATTTTCTATACTTTACTGTCTTTTAAGGTAATTTTGAAAACATGAAGTTAATGTAATTGGTCTATTTTGAAGTCTGGGATTTGCTGATATACGACAGCTATTGAATATGAGAGACTCATTCCCTGGACACTATTCACCTATTTGGTGGTGGACTCCTTGGTTTTTTTTGGGGAAAAAATGAAAATAATTGAGATCACTGGAGTTTTTAAACTCCAAAATATAATGATATAGCTGACATTTTGAAGGCACGTAATTTAAAATGAATATTTGAGCATTTTCCTATTTTTTATTCCTTCCAAAGAATTTTCATTTTTGGTCATTCATGCTAAATGGAACCTACAACTTACTAATTTTTTTAAACCTTAGATGTTACAACTGAACTTTCAGGAGCAGAGGACCCTATATTTCTTTATCCTGTTGTTTTAAACTGGTCAGTCAAAGGTGCTGTGAAAGAAGGTAGGTAACCTAAATGTATATATGCTGTTTATTCAATTTTCTACTGAAGATCATTTATTCTGTGGGCTCTGTGGTTGTCTGAAAGCTTTCACCTTTCTAATCTCTTGCCTAGAAGTTAAGTAGGTTCTTACGCATTCAGAATAATGTAGAATATTGACTATAAGTAATGTGATTTAAAGTCTAGAAAGATAGAACCTTGATGGTGACTTATTTTGTTAGTAATTATTATTAAGCTTGTGAAAACTAGGGAATTGAAAAATGTGAGTGATCTTTAAGTTCAGCTGTGAAGAAATAGCAATGTTACTGTTTAACTCTAAGTTAAAAAAGTTAGGGTAACTAGTAATTCTGATAATTATCATCAATTTGTTCCCCTAACTTGTCATATAGTAGAGGCAACTTTAATGAACTATTTCTCAACACTGAGATATTTGGAAAAATAAATGTAATATAGACTATAAAGGATTATTTTATCTTAGACAGGAGTTCTTGCCACATTTACTGTTACACTTCTTTTTTTTTCACAGTTATGAAATTTAAGCAGAGACCTAGATTCCTAGAATTCTTTACACAAGTTATGCTAAAATGTATGAATGATGAAAAATTTCATCTTATGGTGGAGATAACAAATCCTGTTTATGACTTCTTGAAAAGGTACTTGTAATATATATTTTATTACTATTTATAACTTTAAAAGATAGGTAACATTGTCACTTTAAGATATATAAGATGGATGAAAAAGAAGATGGGGTATACACCTGGTGGGGGTAAAGAGCCACCAAAGAGAGAGTGAGGATTTGTGTCTGTGTATGTAAATAAATAAGTAAACAAACAAACAAAAACCAAACATTTTCTTCCAAGGACTGGGCTTTTGCTTCACCATTGGGCATAGACCTCTCTCTCATTTTAGTAAAAAAGAAACATCAATAACACGAGGTCTATGTAAACAATGGCAGCAAAAGAGAAACATTCTCAAAAAAACATATAGAAAAAATTCTTCCTAAAACAGGCCCCTCATTTATTATAACTAAAGCTTGGAATATATGTACTTCATATTCTCAAATGATAAAGGAGGAAGTTGCTTTTATTAAATGAAACAGGTTATAGTATTCCCAGAATTAATCAGAAAGTGCTATTAAATTAAAAAGATTGTAGCTGAGATTAGAAGTTTGGAAGCTGTGAATCACATTCTTAATTCCAAAGAGAAACAGAAAATACTTTTGGTTTGCTTGTAATTTAGAGGGCTGACTGTGGAGGTCCAACCTAAGAATAATAGATACTCTGAAAGAGAAAAGCAGAGTGAGTGGCTTAGCAGTATTGACCAGTGGTATAACAAAAGACTCAAGGTTGGAGATTGAGCAGTATGACTGAGTTCAAAACAAAGGTAATGATTTTGGTTTTCAAGGCTGAGCAGATGTTTTAAGATGCTCTGCTCCAAGTCCAGGGAATGTACAGGAGGAACAGATGGAGCACCTTGATTTCTACCTTGATAGGAATATCTATTTTCTTTTTATGTTTGTATGCTTAACATATTTTTGCACAAAGAAAATACTCTGCAACAGGCAAATGTGCAGCTGTATTCTCTTCCAATTTTATGGTTTCACAATTTATATTTAATGTTTTAATCCATATGGAATTTATTTTGGTATGGGGATTTAGGTTAAACTTTAGGTTCCCCAGTTTACCAGTTGTCCTGGTAACATTTAAAGAATGATCTCTTTGTTACTTATTTTCAGTTCTGCCTTTTCATATTCAAAGTGGGTGATTTTACCAATAATGCTTATAAATCACAATGAAGATATTTCATGAATTTTCATGTTTTACATAACAAAAAAATCAATGTATATGGAAATAAGTCCTGAAATAACTGATTTCACAAAATATAATAGGATTGAGAGAGTTTAACATGCTGCTTTAAAAAGAACAAAAGGACACAGAAAATATATATATTTAACAAGACTAATTTCATATATATACACAGATAATTGAGACTAAACATCCTTTAAGGCACTCATTAAATTTTTAAAAAAGTAATATTTAAGTTGCAAAATAGGGCTCAGTAGAAAACCTAGACTAAAATTTGTAAAGACCACATTCTCTTACAATATAATAAAACTGAAATTTTATAACAAAATACATTACTGTCGTATATATAATTATTGGATCAAAAAAGAAATCTAACCAAAAGTGTAGAGACTTTTGAAAGTAATGATGATGAGAAAAGTTAGTATCAAATGTGCTCAAAACAGCAATTAGAAATTCTTAGCTTTAGAAGCCTCTATTACTAAGTAAGAAAAATAAAATGAATTTTTATTGAACTCAAGCAATTAGAAAAATATAATAGATATAAGAAAGCAGAAAACAGAAAATGAAAATACAAATTGAAATTAAACAATTAGAAGTTGGTTTTAAAGTCATGTAATTGAAGGCACACTTGGTGTAAAGTTTTTCCAACGAGATAAACACAACACCAGGTGAAGTGGGTGTAAGGCAAGGTTTATTAAAGGTTCTCTCCGGTGAAGTTTCAGGGCCCAGGTGAAGGGGAGCCAAGAAAGTTGCACTGGGAGGAGGTGGGCACCCTCAGATGAGGTTCCGCAACTCTGGAAAGCAGAGTGGGGGAAGTCGTGCCCAGGGCAGGGAGGAGGGGGCTTTTAAGGGGTCTTGGGGGGGGCTTGGGGGTCTTTTGGCAAGTTTCCCTTATTCGGATATCTCGCCTGCTCGTCGGGGTCCCATTGGTCCACAGGAGCCCGGGGCGGGGTTCTCAGATTCCTGTTTGGGTCTTTGTTCTCCTGTCCGAGTTCAGGTCTGGTGGCGGGAACTTTCGCCGTCTTAAGTAGCCCCTTCCGCCAGCCCAACATTCGGACCTTTTGCTTAATATAATGGTGTCAGGGGCGTTGACTCAGTTCTGGCTACTTCCTGCTGACGAGGGGCGTCCTCATAGGGGTAGTCTGAAGTGGGCAGGCGAGAGTAGGGCAGGGGGAGGAGTTGATTGATGGACACTCGGGGCAAGTTCTTGTAGGCGGAAAAGACGAGGCAACGGAGATTAGAAGGAGGATTATGCATACAGGTCCCACCAGAGGGAGCAGCCAGGTTACCCAGGTGTAGGGGTCCAGGCTCCAGGAGGACGTGTCTCACTGCTGTGCTTGGATCCGATCCCTGAGTTCTTTGATCCTGGAGGTATACCTGATTGGTTAACAAAGTAACAACATTCTTCATTTAAGAATAGGCAGGTCCCCCCTTTTTCGGCAGTTAGAAGGTCTAAGGCCCCTCGGTTCTGTAGAGTAAGGCTTCCAGGCTGGTGACTTGTGTCTGCAGGGCTGTGAGGGAGTCAGCAACCTGTTCCATGTCATCATTCAGGGCTTGGGAGAGTTTGTAATAAAAGTCTATGGAAGCTCCTATTCCCACTGTTCCGGTTGCCACCCCTGCGGCTACTCCTGCCCCTGTTATGAATGGGAGGAAGGCAGCCCTTCCTCCATGGTGTTGGGGGAATAGGATGGATAGCAGCTGGGATTCAGAGTAGATGGTGGTAGAAGGAGATAGTAGAATGAAAATACAGCCCAGGGAGTCATTAGTGGTCAGGCAGCGATAGGTTCCCTGAGGACACGAGAGAAATATTCCCGGGGGAATACAGTACAGTACAGGAGGGAGGAGTTAGTGATGTTGGCAGCTACGGTGGTAAGGGCAGAGGATACATTAATAATAGGTATGTTTTCCCCAATGGGGCTGATATGGACCGTATTATTTGTGGTCGTGGAGTTGGGGAGTGGACAATCAATAGGGAGGGGTATCCCTACAATGTTGGAACGTGTTGAAAAAGGGAAACAGATCCAGCAGTCACTGTCACCATTCTTTGACACATTTTGTCATAGGTTGTAACTAGAATTCAGGAGGGCCACTGTCAGTTGTTCGGTGGTAGGGGATTTTTGGATGCTACTGAGATTGATGCCCTTATAGACCAGGTCATTGGGGGTTTGGAGTTGTTTAGTCAGGTCCATGACCGCTGTTTTTTTTTTTTTAAAGATTTTATTTATTTATTTGACAGAGAGAGATCACAAGCAGGCAGAGAGGCAGGCAGAGAGAGAGAGAGAAGGAAGCAGGCTCCCGGCTGAGCAGAGACCCAGATCCCAGGATCCCAGGACCCGGGGATCATGACCTGAGCTGAAGGCAGCGGCTTAACCCACTGAGCCACCCAGGTGCCCTCGTGACCGCTGTTTTAATGCGTTTGCGGCTAGCCTGGTCCTGGAGGTGCCCCCCCGCCCACGTCAGAGAGGCTGACATGACCCAGATAGGTCCAGCAAACTTTTCCAGACATGGGGTAGATGTTGCAGGGGGCAATACCTCGTTTGGCTGTCACGAAGTCAGAGACCCAATAGGTTTTCTGGTCATACGTACAGGTTATCGGTTCCTTTCCCTGGTAGCAGATTGCAGACATATAAGTAAAGGCTGAAAAATAGCGAGAGGTACCTGAACACCTCATGCTGCTAGACTCACATGGTTCCGCCTGGTTTGTCTGGATTAGAAGGAATATGAGAAGGGGCCCTAACCAAGCGGAGTTTGGTGAGGCCTGCCATCTGGGAAGTTCAATCAGTCTCTGTGGGTGCCCGTTTGAGATTGTTGATATGTACCCATGCAGAGTGCCCCAACAGTTTCGCAGCAGTTGTGGTGGTAAGGACGACCGTATAAGGCCCTGTCCACCGGGTTTGTAAGGAGTCTGGCCGCAAGCTTTTGAGGAGGACCTGGTCCCCAGGGGATAGATCTTGTAAACCCCCTTCCGAAGCATGGTCGCTAGGGGCTGGGATGACAGTGTTGGCGTGAGCCCTTAAGAGAGCTTGGAGGAGAGTGAGGTAAGGTAGATAGGATACAGGAGGTAGGGGAATGACCAGAAGGCTATGATTTATAAGAAAGGGCCAGCCAGGGCGCCTGGGTGGCTCAGTGGGTTAAGCCGCTGCCTTCGGCTCAGGTCATGATCTCAGGGTCCTGGGATCGAGTCCCGCATGGGGCTCTCTGCTCAGCGGGGAGCCTCTCTCTCTCTCTCTCTCTCTGCCTGCCTCTCCATCTACTTGTGATCTCTGTCAAAAAATAAATAAAATCTTTAAAAAAAAAAAAAAAAAAAGAAAGGGCCAGCCATACAGTAATTCGAATGGGCTTAAGCCCGAAGGCCCGCGGGGCGTAGCCTGGAGTCTCGTGAGAGCCAGGGGCAGAAGTATGGTCCAGAAAAGATGGGTCTCTAGGGTAAGTTTGGTGAGTTGGGCTTTGAGCAGCCCGTTGGCTTTTTCTACCTTACCCGATGACTGTGGGTGGTATGGGATGTGAAGTTTCCAGGTTATGTTGAGGCTCTCACTACCTGTTGGGTTACACTGAGATGAAGGCAGGTCCGTTGTCTGACTGGAGGGTCCAGAGCAATCCAAACCTAGGGATGATGTGCTCAATGAGTATTGTAGCTACCACGTCCGCTATTTCCTGAGCCATGGGGTATGCCTCGATCCAACCTGTGAATGTATCAACCAAGGTTAATAGGTAGCGAAAGGTTTTATGGCGAGGCATGTGAGTGAAGTCCAGTTGCCAGGCTATCCCCCTGGCTGATGGCCTTGGAGCTGATGGTTAGGCCCTGGTCTGCGGATTCCTCCTTGTGAATTCATGGCGGAACAGGTTTTACAAGCCCTGTGGACAACTTCAATTACCTTAGATAAGGAAAGATGATAGAACAATGGCTGAAGAAATTGGTGGAGAGCCTTTGGGCCAATATGGAGGGATCGGTGTGCGCCAGATTGCCTGGCAGGGCAATCCTGTCCTGAATGTAGATCCACCCCTTATCTCCAATCTTTCCTCCCCGCACCTGGAGGGCTTGTGTTTCCTCTGTAGAGTAGGAAGGCTGGTGAGGGGTATTAAGAAAGAGGATAGGAAACGCAGGGGTATTTAGGGCCATTTGTCTGGCCACTGAGTCTGCCCCGTTGTTGCCTAGGGAGACTAGATCCCTGGTTGTTTGGTGGCCTCAACAGTGAACAATTGCTACCTCAGTGGGCAGACTAAGGCTCAGGCAACTTGGCGATGAGGGGCCCATTAGCTATAGGGGTGCCCTTGGTAGTTAGGAACCCCCGTTCTTGCCAAAGAGCAGAGTGTGTGTGAGTTATGAGGTAGGCATATTTTGAGTCAGTGTAAATGGTGACTAGTTGTCCCTTCGACAGGTGTAATGCCCTGGTGAGAGCTACGAGTTCAGCCTTCTGGGAGGTGGTTCTGATTGGAAGGGGAGCCATCTCTAATACCACATCCGTGGTGACCACAGTGTAAGCAGCGTGTCTCTGGCCATCTGAGGCTAGGAGGGAACTGCTGTCTACAAAGAGCACGCGGTCAGGGTTGGATAGTGGTTGATCAGAGAGACCGGGATGGAGAGGAGTGAGGACCTCTATAAGTTGTAGGCAGGAATGAACAGGTTCCGGGTAGGTGAGGGTATAGGCAGTAAAGTCGCGGGGTTTAAGTGGGGGGAGGTAGAGAGAGAGATATGCGGGTTTTCTAGGAATAGCAGATGGAATAGCTGGAGACGAGAAGGAGTCAGATGGGCCAGAGATCCACTAGTGGCTAAGGAGCTTTGTGAGTTGGTGGGGAGAGTAGACCATGATGGGCTGCCCTAAGGTAAGTTTAAGTGCCTCCTTTGTAAGAGAAGCGGCTGTTGCTAGGGCCCTGAGGCAGGGTTGCCATCCCGGGGCGGTGACATCCAGTTGCTTGGACAGGTAGGCTATAGCCCTATGCGTAGGCCCCACCTGTTGTGTTAGGAGGCCGGTGGCCAAGCTGGGGCGCTCATCAGTATAGAGATGGAATGTTTTAGAGAGATCGGGTAGGGCTAAACCTGGCCCGGTGGTAAGGCAGCCTCTCAGCTTAAGGAATGAGTGGTGGATCAAAGTGGGATCAGTTAGTGGGGATCTCTTTAGCCGCCTGGTAGAGAGGACGGGCCAGGATAGAGAAATTTGGAATCCAATGTCTGAAGAACCCGACCAACCCAAGAAAAGATAGTATTTCATCCACCATTTGGGGAGGTTGGAGTTCTTGGAGGAGTCTTATGTGGTCCCCAGTAAGGGACTTAGAAGTGGGAGTCAGAAGTATGCCCAGATATGTAACTGAAGGGGCACACAATTGGGCCTTAGAGGGGGTGACTCGATATCCCTTGGCCCCTAGGAAGTTAAGTAGGGTGGAAGTGTCGTCTTGGGAGACTGAGAGGGAGGGGCTACAGAGGAGGAGGTCAACCACATATTGTAGTAGAGTACTGGCCTTAAGGACGCACTGCTGTAAATCTTTAGTCAAGGCCTGGCCGAAAATGTGGGGGCTATCCCTGAACCCCTGGGGTAGGACAGTCCAAGTTAGTTGTCCAGAAACGTGTGTGTCAGGATCCTCCCAGGTGAAGGCAAAAAGAAAATAAGAATCAGGGTGCAGGGGGACAGTGAAAAAGGCGTCTTTTAGGTCCAGTACAGTAAAATGAGAGGTGTTTGGGGGAACACGAGACAATAGGGTTTAGGGGTGAGGAACAACTGGGTGGAGGGGGACCACGGCCTTGTTGATAAGCCTAAGGTCTTGTACAAGTCGATAAGCCCCCGAGGGCTTGCATACTGGGAGGATAGGGGTGTTACAGGGGGAACTGATAGGGATCAGGAGTCCCTGATGTTTAAGCCATTCTATAATAGGTTTCAGGCCCCGGTGGTGGGCTAAGGAAATAGGAAACTGAGCTCGAGAGGGAAACTTAGAGTTATCCTTAAGCTGTACTTTAACCGGGGTAAGGTGGGAAGCGATGATGGGCTCTGAGATGTCCCACACCTGAGGATCTACAGTAAGTAGATCATCTGGAGTGGGGGTTGAGGGAGTGGAGAGGTGTAGGATGAGACAGGTTGAGGTGGAGGGAGGGGAGGAAGGAGAGAGGCAGATAGTTGCCCTCAGTTTCTGGAGAATGTCCCTCCCCAGTAGAGGGACCGGAACGAGTGGGAGAAAGGGAACCCATCCAGGCTACAGGTAAGGGGAAGGGTCACCCTAGGATTGGAGGAGGTCCCATTGATCCCCATGACAGTAATTGGTGAGGTTTGAGTAAGTCCCGAGTAGGAAGGCAGAACAGAGTAGGTAGCCCCTGTGTCCAGCAAAAAGAGAAGGACTTACCCGCTACCTGAAGTGTAACCCTGGACTCGGCCTGGGTGAGAGGGGTGGCTGAGTCTGGGCTTTGTCAGTCATCCTCAAATCCAAGCAGTTGAAAGGCCAGACTAACTGTCTCGGGGGGAGTCCCCCACATTGAGGCGCTGAAGATACCCCAACGTTAGGGCAGTCGGATTTCCAGTGGCCCATCAAATGACATTGAGGGCAAGGCCGAGTTGGCGGCTTTTGATTGGGGCACTGGCAAGCCCAATGTCCCTCAGCCCCACATTTGAAACAGGCCGCCAGAGCCAGCCGGTTGCAGGGCTGCTACCAAGGCTTGGGACTGCAACTGAACCTTTTGCTGGAGTCTGACTTGTCGTTTAAGCTCAGCCGCCTCCTCACGGGAATTAAAAACCTTAAATGCCATTTTCACCAAGTCAGAAATGGGGGTCTGAGGGCCCTCCTCAGCCTTCTTTAACTTTCTCCGTATATCCGGCGCCAATTGAGAGGTAAAATGAGTAGCCAGTACCGTGGCCCCCGCAGGAGAGGCGGGGTACAAGTGAGTGTACTGGGTTAAAGCCTCGGTCAATCGGTTAAGAAACATGGCGGGGTTTTTGTCAGGGGCCTGGACAATCTCCCTAATCTTGTCATAATTAACGGCCTTATTAGAGGCTGCCCACATGCCGGCTATGAGACATTGGACCATGCGGGTTGCGGCGCCGGCGGCCATCTTGGCCATCCTGATAATCCCAACCTGGTTCTACAGCTGGGACCGCCTGGGCTCCGACTGGCATGGCAGCATCAGTGAGATGGACCTGATCTGCGTGCTCCTGGGCAGCAGCCTGGATGTGTTCCCTCTTCTCTGTGGTGAGGGTGGTGGTCTGAACCACATGTAAATCATGCCAGGTGAGGTCATAGGGTTGGACTAGATATTGGAATTCTTTAATATAGTTATCAGGACTGGCCAAGAAGGAGCCCAAACGTTTCTCAATTTGGGAAAGGTCCTGTAGAGAGAAGGGCGCATGGACTCGAGCAACTCCCTCAGCTCCAGCAACTTCCCTTAGGGGGCAGACTAACTCAGGGGGGGGTTTCCTAGCCCTAGTGCAGGTGGGGATGGGAGGGGAGGCTGGAGGGGACGTAAGGGAAGGTTCAGGGGGGCCGCATCAGGAGCAGACTCAGGTTTTGGGGGTTGAGGGGATGAGACGGGAGTTGGGGTGGAAGGGTGGAAGGGACTGAAAGGGGGGTGATTGGAGCGGGGGTGGTTAGCGGGCATAGGGGAGAGGGGTCTTGGGGTAGGGGATCGCAGTAAGGAGGAGGAGGAAGAGGAGCCGGGGCCCCTCTTGTCGGTGGGTGGGTGAAGCTCTCTGGAGGTTCAGAGAGGGGAGATTCAGAGAGGAGAGATGGGGAGGAGAGGTCCGGGTCTTTGGGAGAGGTGGGTGGCAGGGGAGGGGGAGGGGAGCGGACCAAGAGGACCTGAGAGGTGGAGCAGTGAGAGCAGAGGGAGGGGCGAGAGCGCAGAGTCCAGAAAGCCTGGACATAAGGGACCTCGACCCATTTGCCCTGGTGTTTGCAGAAATTGCCTAGGTCCATGAGAATCTGATAGTCAAATGTGCCTTCCGGAGGCCACTGGGACCGATTGTCTAATTGGTATTGCGGCCAAGCAACGGTACAATAATGTATGAGACATCACTTACGCAGGTCCTGGTCCAGTTTCAGGGTTTTAAGATTGGCCAGCAGGCACCCCAGGGGTGTTTTAGAGTCGAATTTGGATGGGGAGGTCCCCATGATTTGTTGCCGGGCAACCCAAGGGCTGGAGGAAGGCGTCCCCTCATCCATCACTGGGTTGAGGAAAAACTGTGTCAACTGCCGTAGAGGTTGGGACGTCTCCCAGCCTCTCGGAGTCACGGAGGTCACCTGGGGACTGGCGGGGTCCGCCCTGACGCGGGCGATTAGGGCAGGGCTTTCCGGAAGGGGAATCGGGGAAACTCACCATGGCTTCAGAAGTGGCATTCGGAAAGGCAGGTCTGGTCCGGCTAGGGAAAGGAGAGAGCCTCCCCACTGGGGTGGGGGCTCAATCTCCTTCCCGGTTTCGGCACCAAATGTAAAGTTTTTCCAATGAGATAAACACAACACCAGGCAAAGTGGGTGTAAGGCAAAGTTTATTAAAGGTTCTCTCTGGTGAAGTTTCAGGGCCCAGGTTAAGAGGGGCCAAGAAAGTTGTACTGGGAGGAGGTGGGTACCCTCAGGCGAGGTTTCGCAACTCTGGAAAGCAGAGTGGGGGAAGTCGTGCCCAGGCCAGGGAGGAGGGCGCTTTTAGGGGTCTTGTCGGGGGAGGGGGCTCAGGGATCTTTTGGCAAGTTTCCCTTATTTGGATATCTCGCCTGCTCGTCAGGGTCCCATTGGTCCATAGGAGTCTGGGGCAGGGGTCTCAGATTCCTTTTTGGGTCTTTGTTCTCCTGGCCGAATTCAGGTCTTGTGGCGGGAACTTTTGCCATCTTGGGTCTTTGTTCACCTGTCCGAGTTCAGGTCTGGTGGCAGGAACTTTTGCCATCTTGGGTCTTTGTTCACCTGTCCGAGTTCAGGTCTGGTGGTGGGAAATTTCGCCATCTTAAGTAGCCCTTTCTGCCCTCCCAACAATTGGGAGGCTCAATTGGTTATTAAGCATTGGATCCTTGACTTCAGCTCAGGTCATGGTCTCAGCTCTAAGATTGAACTCCCATATGGTTCCATGCCTGTTTGAAAATATTTCTCTTCCTTTCCTTCTGCACCCCCACCTCCCTCTCTTAAAAAAAAAATAATTTAATTGATAGCTGCTAGAGCTAGTTATTTGAAGATATTAATAAATTAGGTGAATTTCCAGCCACCATAATAAGAAAAAGTGAAATACAAGTAATCCAAAGAAGTTATAATTCTAAATTTGGAAGGGTTTAAACAAACATTAGATAACAGCATATACAATTTAATATGAATGAATTTGAAATTTCTCATGGAAAGTGATGATAATCTGGAAAAATTTAAATTATAAAAATTGACTGAAGTATTAAAAAGAATTTGAATGGCTCAGATGTTTTTGTTACGCTAGTTCTTTCATAATTTAAAGGAACAAATAAGTTTTACTTTATATAAAGCTACTTTAACATGTGGGTATAAAATTTCCTAGTAAATTTATCACAGGAGTCTCTGATAACAGGTTTATAAAAAGAATTTAAAAAATAGAAAATTATGAATCAGTCTTCCTTAGCAGTATATAAAAACAAAAATTCATAAAATAGCTTATAAATTCAGTGTTGAAAATATAGATCTTATTATTAATATAAATATAGTAGAAAATCTGTAAATGCAATTATTACTGGCAGTCAAAGGAGCCTATGGTAGATGCTAAAAAGTCATTTGGTGAAATTCAACAACCGTTCTTGGCAAATTAGGATTAGAAGAATAGTTTCTCTTAAAATAAGCTTTATAAGAAGGAAACTTATTATTCCCTCTATCACTTAATATTGTTCTGAAAATTCTTGTCTATGCATTAAAATAAGAAATAGAAATTAGGATTAGAATTCCTGTGATTATCACAGAATAGGGTCTCAAAAATGTTTATCAAATGAATTCCACAGTGAAATACTCTGAAAGGGAGAAAAAAATGATTGGTATTTGCAAATAATAATTTTTTAAACTTAAGCTAATTAACTGACAACTATCAGAAATAATAATAGAATTCCATAGGATTCTAGCTAGCTACAAAACCAATAGCTTTCCCATATCAACTAGAAAGTATAATGGAAAGACGATCCCATTTCTATGAAGCATGGGATTAAATTTATCAGCATTTGTGAGGGGACTTAGACTAATAAAAGAAGACCAAACATTTTTACTAAGAGATATTTTTAAAAATGACTTGGATAAATGGGGATATAGTGCATTTCTTGATGGGCAGAGGGACTACTGTAATTTCTATTATCTTCAAATTAATTTGTTGTTAATGTAATTCCAATCATCTTAGCTTTGTGGAATTGTGTAGAATAATTAAAAAAAATTCAAAAAATGAAAAAGCAGAAGAGATTTGTAAATAAATAAATACTTATTATTTAAATATAATATATAAAGTATAACAGAGTTATAAAGTATAACAGAGTTCTGTTTGTGAAATAATAAGTAGACAGCTATTGGGATCCAAGTTTCACATTAGGAACAGGTAGTAATATAAGTAATCAACACAATGAATAAGCCATGAAATCAAAGATCGATAGCATTGACTACATAGAAATTTTAAAATACCATTTTTCATAACATGCCATAAACAAAATAAAAAGCTAGGAGGAAGCATTCTGTGAAGAGGCTGAGAAGTGGAGGAGTTTAATTGTTTAAGGCGTGAAAGTTCTTCAGAGCATGGAAGTGAATGTTGAGAAGATAGCAGGATGGCAAGTATTTATTTGTGACCTCCTCTCCTTTGCATCTCTTTCTGCAATAACAGCAACCAGCTCAAGCTTTCTGGGGGTGGGAGATTCAGGAGGTAGGGAAGAGACCAACCTGCTTAGGAAATGGCAGGCAACCAGTTATCAAAGTGCAAGTTGCGGAAGGTGGATCCCCATCTCCCCGTGGTCACTGGTTTAAGCTTCTTAGTTCAGGCAGACTAAACATTTGCCGAAATGAATGCTAATTAGCTGGGGGACACTTGGAATTGCTGCAGCTGCTCTGGAGTCCTAACCAACCACAGGATCCAGGATGATCATATCAAAATTGAAGACTAAGATAGATTTGGAACCCCAAACCATGTAACTAGCTATCCCGACTCACCCAGTCATTTCGTTAGCCTTCTATTGATGTGACCCTACATTTTATTCCCTTTAAAGTTTTGGATCTGAGTTATCATGTGATAGGAGGATTTTTTTTTTAAGATTTTATTTATTTACTTGAGAATGAGAAAGCATGTGGAGGGAAGAATGGGAAGGAGGGAGAGGGACAATTTGACTCTGTGCTGACTTGGTGCTCAATCCCAGGACCCTGAGATCATGACCTGAGCCCAAACTGAGAGTTGGTTGCTTAACTGACTTGTCCAGGCTCCTAGCCACTTAACCAGCTGAGCCACCTGGGCACCCCAATTATAGCAGGATTTTGCTGAAATTAGCAAATGCTTACTCAAAGAAATATAATTTTTAGAAAATATATAAGTTGCAGGGAAAATAAGTATGAGTAGAAGGAGGGATAATAAGAAATTTAACAGTATTTGAAGAATTATCATAGGGGTCCATGGCAGATTGAAAAAATGAGACTAAGAACTTCAATAAATGATTAGGGGCAGAGAAAAGTTTTTGTAGTCAGATAAAATGCTTAGGACCTGTTGGTATCCAGAAAGTAATAGTGGCTAGGAGCCTAGACATTATGGAACCAAAGAGACTGAAATCTGTTGCAAGCAAGATAGCTTGTCCAAGGTCACTCTTACATAATTATCTTTTCTGTTTTGAAGGGACATGTTCATGTTGTTTTATTTTCAATCCAGTTCTGTTTTTCCTATGTCACACATCAGCTCTCATCACATCTTGTGGTATGATTTACATTTTGTTCTTTTAAGAGGCCAGCTATTCCTTGATGTTCAGGAATATCACAATCTAATTTATGCATGAGACACAAACAATTTTAGATATTCTTCTTTTATAATTTCAGTGACAACATTCATTAAAGATTTATTGTTTTGGTATAGTTTTGCAGATTCTTACGGATCCTTTTAACTGACTTTGTCTTTTTATATCAGGAGGAATGAGTCCCTACTTGGAATAAGAAAAATGAAATATAAGGATAATGTTCTGTGTAAAAAGACAACCAAATCTTTTAACAAGTTCAAAGCTGCAGTAATGGAAATTGGAAGAGTAAGTTTCTTATGAGTTTTGAATTTTAAGTTAATGAAATAAAAGATTCACATATCTAAAGATGATTAGCTACATTATAATTTATTATAATATGAAACAAGGAAATATCAACAAATAATTTTATTATTATACAGAACATTATAATTCTTTTTCTTTACTTTTTTTTTGAGAGAAAGAGAAAAAGAGAGCGCTGGCATGTGGGTATAAGTGGGAGGGAGGAGGAGCAGAGGGAGAGAGAGAATCTTACTTAAGCAGGCTGTACTTGGAGCCTGACATGGGGCTTGATCTTAAGAACTTTGAGATTATAATCTGAACCCAAATCAAGAGTTGGACACTTAACTGACTAGGCCACCCAGGTGTCCCAGTACATTATAATCCTTAAGTTATCACATGGTTATTTTTATAATCATATTTTTTGTTTCTTTTGATAGTAATTTTAATTGAGCGGTATAAAGAAATCACTGTATTTCAATGTCAATAGATAAGCATTAGAGTATGAGTAAATTATAATATTGTGTGTAGAGTTTAGCTTTAATTTGTAACATTTTTGTCATTCTCGTATTAAGACTGCAGAACTGTTGCCAAGGAGAAGAAGTAAAAGAAATGAAACTCTAAGAGAATTTTTTTCCAAAAATCCATCTGTTTCTGAAATGGTGGAACATGAAAGGTATTAACTGATTAATTAATTCAGTAAATGTTACTGTGTCATTGGCATTAGTTTCAGAATGAGGGATATAATGGTGGACTAAATAGATAAGATCACACTGCCCTTGGGGAACTTACATACTAATGACAGGAGCACAATAAATAAGTAAACAGACAAATAAACAAGACAGTGTAAAATTTTGGTACATTTTATAAACTAAGTGAACAGAATGTTATGTTATAGATTAACTGGCCTTGGGTGGAAGTGATGGCAGGGGTAGTTTAGATAGGGTGGTTACAAGACCAGTTCATAAATTACTTTGCATTATTTGTGGTCCTTAAGTTCTTGTCCAAAAAAAATTAAACCATAAAACTTACCATGGTAAATGTTCAGCTTCTATTTTTATGAGTATGAACTTATAATTCTTAAATATTCTTTTATATATCTTATCTTTATTATATACATAGAATGTCTTTCTTTATCTGTTTAATGATTTCAATTTCAAGAGCAACATGTACATATTAATAGAGCCACTCTCACTTTGCATTTGCCTACTATCTGTTTATTCATTTTCTTTATTTAAATTATAATTTTTTATCCTATAAATGCTTATATTAAGAAAACAAGTTCAAATATACAATATTATACCACAAAGAACTAGAAAAAGAAGAAACTTGGCTGAAATTTAGTAGAGGAAGAAAATAACAAAGAAAAATGAGAAATGAATAAAATAGAGACCAGAATAAGCAATAACATAATATTGAAAGTAATGACCAGTTTTTCCAAAAAAGAACCAAAAACAAAAAACAAAAAACCTCGAAATTGACAATGCTCTAATTACATCAACTAAGGAAAAAGAGAGAAGCCTCAGTCTCAAAAAGCAAAATAAGGGGGGCACCTGGGTGGCTCAGAGGGTTAAGCCTCTGCCTTTGGCTCAGGTCATGATCTCAGCGTCCTGGGATCAAGCCCTGCATCAGGCTCTCTGCTCAGCGCTGAGCCTGCTTCCCCCTCTCTTTCTTACTGCCTCTCTGCCTACTTGTGATCTCTTTCTCTGTGTCAAATAAATTAAAAAAATCTAAAAAAAAAAAACCAAAACCAAAAAACAAAACAAAATAAGAAAAGGAAGAGAAAAAAATAGAACAGATAACCACAAAAATACATAGTATGGTAACAGATTACTAGAAACAATTATATATTAACAAATAAGATAATTTAGGAAAAAACCCAGATAATCCTAAAAACAAACAAGTTATCAAGATTGAATCATGAATCTTTAAGTAGAACATCTTCTTAGACCAATAACAAGAATAAAAGTTGAATTAGGAGTAAAAAATCTCCCAGCACAGAAAAGCTCTAGATCACCTTGCTTCATTGGTGAATCTACCAAGCATTTAAGAAAAATAATTAATGACAAGCCTTATCAAAATTTTACAAATAATGGAATAGAGGGAACACATTCAGAATCATTGCACGAGGCCAGTACTACCCGAAATACCAAAGCAGGATAAAAATAATACAAGAACAGAAAGTCTAATTTTCTGACATAAGTATTGCTACTCTGACTTTCTTTTGGTACTCAGTTGCCTGATAAATGTTTCTTCACCCCCTCACTTTCAATCTGCATATGTCTTTAGATCTCAGATGAGTCTTTTATGGCTAGCATATAGATGTGTCTTGTTCAGTCCATTTACATGCAAAGTAATTATTGATAGATATGGAGTTATTGCCATTTTATTACTTTTTTGTCATTTCTGGAGGTCTTCTCTGATCCTAGCTTGTTTTTGTCACTTTTGGACTCTCCTTTCCACTCAAAAGAGTTCCCTTTAATATTTCTTGCAGGGCTGGTTTAGTGGTCATGAACTCCTTTAGTTTTCATTTGTCTGGGAAACTATTTCTCCTTCTAATCTGAATGGTAGCCTTGCTGGATAGAGTATTCTTGGGAGCAGATTTTTCTCATTCAGCAGTTTGCATATATCATGTCACTCCCTTCTAGCTTGCCAAATTTCTTTTGAGAAATTTCCAGGTAGCCTTATGGGTTTTCCTGTGTAAGTTCACGACTTCTTTTATCTTGCTGCCTTTAAGGTTTTTTTCTTTATTACTATAGTCTGCAAATTCAGTTACAATATGTCTTGGTGTCGGCCTGCTTTTGTTGATTTTGTTGGGGGTTCTCTGTGCCTCCTGGACCTGGAGGTCTGTTTCCTTTCTCAGATTAGGGAAGTTTTCTGCTGTTATTTCTTGAAATAAATCTGCTGCCAGCCTTTCTTTCTCTTCTTCTGAGACTTCTATGATATGAATGTTATTACATGTGATGGAGTCACTGAGTTCCCTAAATTTATTCTTGTGTTGCATAATTCATCTTTCTCTCTTTTGTTCAGCTTCATTGTATTTCATTATTTTGTCTTCTAGGTCACTAATTCATTCCTCTTTTTTTTTTTTTCCAGCCTACTGTTCATTGCATCAAAACTTTTTTTTTTTAAATAGCATTTTTAAAAAAGATTTTATTTATTTATTTGACAGAGAGAGAGAGATCACAAGTAGGTAGAGAGGCAGTCAGAGGGGGGAGAAACAGGTTCCTTGCTGAGCAGAGAGCCCAATGCAGGGCTTGATCCCAGCACCCTGCGATCATGACCTGAGCTGAAGGCAGAGGCTTAACCTACTGAGCCACCCAGGCCCCCTCATCAAACCTGTTTCTAATCTCATTTATTGTATTCTTCATCTCTCATTGACTGAGAGTATAGTCATGTAGATATGAACATATTATGTAGATATGAACATTTTTCACATTACTAGTTATAGCTAAGTTGCTCTTAAATTTCTGTTAGTCATGTGTCAAGTTTCCATTTTCAACATCTTTACCAACACTTGATAGTATTATCAAACTTTTGAATTTTTATGGACTGTGGAGTTGTGAAATTTTATGTCATTATTATTTTAATTTTTATTTATTTGATTACTAATGAGGTTAGGCATCTTTTCATGTTTTTATTAGATCCTAGTGTTTTTCTGTTCTCAGCGCTGCTTTTTAAAACCTTTGTACATTTTAAAACTTCTTTTTTCTCATGTATTTTTAGAAGTTTGAATACTATTGCTTTTCCCAGTTTGTGACTCATCTATTCATATTTTAAAGATTTTCTTTCTTAATCAAAACTTATAATTGTTAGTGAAACAAAATGTTTTACCATTTCTCTTTGTTGTTTTTAAACAAGCTAGTAAAGGTATTTTTGTGAATTTAAATTTTAGATTTTCACATTTAGGAGTTTCTTTTTCTTTTTAAGATTTTATTTATTTATTTGAGAGAGAGAAAGAGAGTGCACAAGCAGTGGGGAGGAATGGAGGAGAGGGAGAAGCAGGCTCTTCACTGAACAGAGCCTGATGTGGGGCTCAATCCTAGACCCTGAGATCATTAGTTGAGCTGAAGAGCTGAAGGCAGTTGCTTAACTGACTGAGACACCCAAGTGTCATATTTAGGAGTTTCATCTAACTGTATTTTATTTCTTTGAATTGTGAGAAGAATAGTCCCCCTCCCCATCTCTTGTAGTTTGGTTATAGGTACCCCGCTGGCTAGCCCCATTTACCAGGTAGTCATTATTAGGCATTTATCAAGTTGTTTATTCTCCACTGTCATTTTGTCATTTAGCAAATTTTTATATGTATAGTTTTGAGATCTCTTTTCTATCCTAGTCTGTTTAATCTTTTTTTGGGTCAGTATCATACCATCACACTTACTCTGGCATTAAATTGATTCTTGTTGTCTGATAGAACAAGTCTCTTCACCGTGTTCACATAAATCTTGGATATTCTTCCACAGAGTATTTTGGAATACTTCCACAGAGTATTTCATCAGGTAAAACAAAAAACTCATGATTTTGACAGAGATATAATTGACTATATAATTGGTTTTAGAAGCCCTCCCCCAAGTATTGATTCTTTCTATTAGTATACAGACCATATACTTATGTCTTTCAATAAATTTTTATGTTACTTTATATGATGTAGCTATACTTTTAAAGATGTTATATATCTTTCATTAGCCACATCAAATAAGTGCTTTCTGGTATTAATGTAATGGTGTTTTAAAATTACATTTTTGCTTTTTTTTTTTTAAGATTTTATTTATTTATTTGACAGAGAGAGATCACAAGCAGGCAGAGAGGCAGAGAGAGAGGAGGAAGCAGGCTCCCTGCTGAGCAGAGAGCCTGATGCGGGCCTCGATCCCAGGACCCTGAGATCATGACCTGAGCCAAAGGCAGCAGCTTTAACCCACTGAGCCACCCAGGCGCCCTAAAATTACATTTTTGAATGCTTCTATTCTTTTGTATAAGAACTTAATTGTTTTGTAAACAATTCAATCTTCTATAGGCTTGATAATTTATTCATAGATACAAGTTTTCTGTGTGGATGGTCATATTGTAAAGAGATATTGAAAGTTTTGCTTATATACAGATGGCAAATAAACACATAAAAATATGTTCAGTATCATTAGCCATTAGAGAAACCCAAATTAAAGCCACAAGTTATCACTAAAACTTACTTTAATGGATAAAATAAAAAATAGTGGTAATGCTAAAACTGGGTCATGCATACAGTGCTGGTGGGAATGTGAAAAGATGCAGCCACTCTGGAAAAGACTGTGGGATTTCTTATAAAATTAAACATATGCTTACCATACAACCTCAGGCCTCATCAAAATTTAAAACTTTTGCTCTGTCAAAGAACCTGTGAAAAGGATGAAAACATAAGCTACATACTGGGAAGTATTTGCAAACCACATATCCAAGAAAGACCTTATATTTGGAATATATTAAAATCTCTCAAAATTCAAAAGAATAATAAAAACAAACAGTCCAATTAGAAAATGAGCAAAAGACACTTAAAATTGTAAAAAAAAAAGATAAAAAAACATGAACAGATATTTCACTAGGAGTATGCACAGTTGTAGGATGCTTACCTCATTTAATTTTAGGATTATCTTGATGGGCATGGGCAAGCTGGTTCTAAATTTCGGAGGAAAAATGTCTTGAATAGCCAACAACTAGAAAATGCCTATTTTTTAGAGGATTTTTTAAAAAAGCATTTATTTTTTAAAGTACATAGAACATTTATAGTATTGACTATAAGGCAAATCTCAAAAAATTTCAAACATTGGACTCATACAAACCACATTTTACTGTAATCGATCACAGTAGAGACCAATTTTTGAAAAGATAGAACCAAAAAGATCCTGTACATTTGAAAGTCTTAAATAGACATTTAGAAGTAATTCATGGGGAAAAGTAGAAATTATGTGATAATTTAGAAATACAAAAAACTTGTTGGAAATTTGGTTGGAGTTGTTCTGAATCAGAAAACATTGAAGTCTAAAATGTTTCTTATCACTATTTTAACTATACCTTACAATTTTTAGTATATAGTAGTGTTTTTATTCTCATTTAGTTCTACATAATTTAAAATTATCCTTATAATTTCTATTTTCTGTGAGTAGGTATTGCACATCTTTGCTTTGATTAATTCCTAGGTATTTTTTAAGTTACTAGAACTATCTCTTTAGAATTTAGTTTGTAATTGTTTATTGCTGGTATGTAGAAATAGAGCTATTTTTTGTATATTGACTTTGTCTTCCATGGGCTTAATAAATTCACTGATTAATTCTAATACCTTAATTCTAGGTTATTTTGGATTTTATAAATATACAATCATATTATTTATGATAGACAGCTGTTTTACTTCTTAATTTTCAATCCTTGTATTTCCCCTCCCCTACTTCCTTTTTCTTGTTTTTGTTCTTGCTAAGCCTGCTATTTCAGTGCTGAAAGAAATGATATTAGTGGATATCTTTGTCTGATTCCCATTTCAGAGAAAAAGCTTTCAGGCTTTCAACATTTTATCATTAAGAATTATATTTGTGGTAGGGCTTTTTTTGTAGATATCCTTTATCAAATCAACATTATTATTTGAGTCTCAAATTTTTCCAGATTTGGCCATTAGGAGCCCTTTCAGCCTAGCTCCTTAGTCTTTTTGATATGTCACCATTTTTTTTTTTTTGAGCTTCTTCCTATTACCTCAAGGTGTTCATCTTGTACCTTCCCTGTCCTGGCTCTGGAAACAGTTGATTCCTTTTAGTGGAAGTAGTATTTGGAATCTAAGGTCTGGAGACTACTGAGATTTCTTTGCTTCTAGGTCCTTTCAATAGACAATACTAGGAAATAGCTATGTCCATCTAAATAGATCTATGTATCTATTTAAAATTGTAAGGTCATACAGATACATCCATTTTCAGTTCCATACCACAAGATACTTTCCAATGTTTTCTCTTTCCCTAATTGTAATTTTTTTTTTTATAATTGTAAGAATCCTGTTTCCATTAAGGTCAATATATTAACTTATTTGTTCAAGCTAGACTATACAGATGATAATGTCTGGATTCCTTAATATTTTCCTAATTCATGTTTCTATCTTCTTCTTCTTATGGTTCCATATTACTGAGCATTTATTTATGTTGACCGTCCCTCCTGAGTTTCCTCTCTGGCTGCTGGGTCTGCTCACATCTGTGGCTCATAGAGACAGAGCTACTCATGGAGTACCCTGCACAGTAGGAACTATTCAGGTAAAAGAAGCAGCATTCTCTACCTTTTGGGCTGGCTCTTGCTCCCTTCCAGACACTCTGGAGTCTGTTACTACCTTGACAGGATACGTAGAAGGCGGCTCTCCTCTGTCACTGCTCTCCCTGGACTCTCACCTTCAGTGAGGAAAGAAGTGGCTAGTCCTGTCAAACTCTCCTGGACCTTTTGGGGATACTTGACCTTCCATCCACCTTCCTTTCCTTTTCGTGTGTGTGTGTGTGTGTGTTGTGTCAGATTTAGATATATTATCTTTTAAAGTGAGCAAGATACTCTCACTTACCAATTGAGATTCTTTTTCCTTTCTCCAATATAAATCAGACAGAATGGTGCTGACCAATGAGACAGTAGCAATGTCCACATAAAAAAAAAGGAGAGAGGTACTTCTAAGAAATATATCATGCCATGTAACAATTACACAACTATAAAAATAGCTGGATGACTTTGAGATTTTGATAGAAATAATTTTAAACAAATTGAATATATGCTACACTTAAGATATGAACTACTAGCTAAATTTTAAAATACTAGTTTCTTTCAGAGCATATTGAATATGGATTTTTTAAATTGTATTATTAGCCCCAGGTGTACAGGTCTGTGAATCGCCAGGTTTAGACACTTCACGGCACTCACCATAGCAAATACCCTTCCAAATGTCCATAACCCCACCGCCCTCTCCCTACCACGCTCCCTGTGGCAACCCTCAGTTTGTTTTGTGAGATTAAGAATCTCTTATGCTTTGTCTCCCTCCGATTTCATGTTGTTTCATTTATTCTTTTCCTACCCCCCAAACCCCACACGCTGCCTCTCAACTCCCTCATATCAGGGAGATCATATGATAGTTGTCTTTCTCTGATTGACTTACTTCACTAAGCATAATACCCACTAGTTCCATCCATGTTGTCGCAAATGGCAAGATTTCATTTCTTTTGATGACTGCATAGTATTCCATCGTATATATATACCACATCTTCTTTATCCATTCATCTCTTGATGGATACCTATGTTCTTTCCATAGTTTGGCTATTGTGGACATTGCTGCTATAAACATTTGGGTGCACATGCCTGTTAGGATCACTACCTTTGCATCTTTAAGGTAAATACCCAGTAGTGCGGTTGCTGGGTCATAGGGTAGCTCTGTTTTCAACTTTTTGAGGAACCTCCATGCTGTTTTCCAGAGTGGTTGCACCAGCTTCCATTCCCACCAACAGTGTAGGAGGGTTCCCCTTTCTCCACATCCTCGCCAGCATCTGTCATTTCCTGACTTATTAATTTTAGCCATTCCGACTGGTGTAGGGTGATGTAGGGTGGTTTTGATTTGTATTTCCCTGATGGTGAGTGATGTGGAGCATTCATGTGTCTGTTGGCCAACTGGATGTCTTCTTTGCAGAAATGTCTGTCCATGTCTTTTGCCCATTTCTGGATTGGATTATTTGTTCTTTCATTGTTGAGTTTGGTAAGTTTTTTATAGATTTTGGATACTAGCCCTTTATCTGATATGTTGTTTGCACATATCTTCTCCCATTCTATCAGTTGTCTTTTGGTTTTGTTGACTGTTTCCTTTGCTGTGCAAAAGCTTTTGATCTTGATGAAGTCCCAGTAGTTCAGCTTTGCTGAACTTCCTTACCGTGGGTGATGTTTCTAGGAAGAAGTTGCTGTGGCTGAGGTCGAAAAGGTTGCTATCTGTGTTCTCCTCAAGGATTTTGATGGATTCCTGTCTCATACTGAGGTCTTTCATCCATTTTGAGTCTATTTTTATGTGTGGTGTAAGGAAACGGTCCAGTTTCATTCTTCTACATGTTGCTGTCCAATGTTTCCAACACCATTTGTTCAAGGACTGTCTTGTTTCCACTGAACATTCTTTCCTGCTTTGTCGAAGATTAGTTGACCAGAGTTGAGGGTCCAATTCTGGGTTCTATTCTGTTCCATTGATGTATGTGTCTGTTTTTGTGCCAGTATCATACTGTCTTGATGATGACAGCTTTGTAATAGAGCTTGAAGTCTGGAATTGTGATGCCACCAACTTTGGCTTTCTTTTTCAATATTCCTCTGGCTATTCAAGCTCTTTTCTGGTTCCATATAAATTTTAGGATTATGAGAGACTATGGACTCTGAAAAACAATCTGAGGGGTTTGAAGTGGCGGGGGTGTGGGAGGTTGGGGTACCAAGTGGTGGGTATTATAGAGGGCACGGATTGTATGGAGCACTGGGTGTGGTGAAAAAATAATGAATACTGTTTTTCTGAAAATAAATAAATTGAAAATATTTTTAAAAAATTTTAGGATTATTTGTTCCATTTCTTTGAAAAAAATGAATGGGATTTTGATAGGGATTGCATTAAATATGTAGACTGCTGTATGTAGTATAGACATTTTCATAATATTTATTCTTCCAATCCATGAGCATGGAACATTTTTCCATTTCTTTGTGCCTTCCTCAATTTCTTTCATGAGTACTTTATAGTTTTCTGAGTATAGATTCTTTGCCTTTTTGGTTAGGTTTATGCTTAGGTATCTTATGGATTGGGGTGCAGTTGTAAATGTGATTGACTCCTTAATTTCTCTTTCTTCTGTCTTGTTGCTGGTGTAAAGAAATGCAACTGATTTCTGTGCATTGATTCTGTATCCTGACACTTTACTGAATTCCTGTACAAGTTCTAGAAGATTTGGGGTGGATTCTTTTGGGTTTTCCACACATAGTATCATATCATCTGCGAAGAGTGATAGTTTGACTTCTTCTTTGCTGATTTGGATGTCTTTAATTTCTTTTTGTTGTCTGATTGCTGAGGCTAGGACTTTTAGTACTATGTTGAATAGCAGTGGTGATAATGCACATCCTTGCCATGTTCCTGACCTTAGTGGAAAAGCTCTCAGTTTTTCTCCATTGAGAATGATATCTGCGGTGGGTTTTTCATAGATGGCTTTGATGATATTGAGGTATGTATCCTCTACCCCTATACTTTGCAAAGTTTTGATCATGAAAGGATGCTGTACTTTGTCAAATGCTTTTTCAGCATCTATTGAGAGGGAGTATCATATGGTTCTTGTTCTTTCTTTTATTAATGTATTGTATCACATTGATTGATTTGCGGATGTTGAACCAACCTTGCAGCCCTGGAGTAAATCCCAGTTGGTCATGGTGAATAATCCTTTTAATGTACTGTTGGATCCTATTGGCTAGTATTTTGGTGAAAATATTTTTATCTGTGTTCATCAAGGATATTGGTCTGTAATTCTCCTTTTTGATGGAGTCTTTGTCTGGTTTTGGGATCATGGTAATGCTGGCCTCATAAAATGAGTTTGGAAGTTCTCCTTCCATTTCTATTTTTTAGAACAGTTTCAGAAAAATAGGTATTAATTCTTCTTTAAATGTTTGGTAGAATTCCTCTGGGAAGCCATTTGGCCCTGGGCTCTTGTTTGTTGGGAGGTATTTTGATGACTGCTTCAAACTCCTTACTGGTTATGGGTCTGTTCAGTTCTCTATTTCTTCCTGGTTCCATTTTGGTAGTTTATATGTCTCTATAAATGCAACCATTGTTCCCAGATTGTCAAATTTGCTGGTGTATAGTTGCTCATAATATGTTCTTAAGATGATTTTATTTTGTTGGTGTTGGTTGTGATCTCTCTTCTTTCATTCATGATTTTATTAATTTGGGTCCTTTCTCTTTTCTTTTTTATAAGTCTGGCCAGGGGTTTATCAATCTTATTAATTCTTTCAAGGAACCAGTTCCTAGTTTCGTTGATTTCTTCTACTGTTCTTTTGGTTTCTGTTTCACTGATTTCTGCTCTGATCTTTATTATTTTTTCTCCTCCTGGGTTTAGGCTTTCTTTGCTGTTCTTTCTCTAGCTCCTTTAGGTGTAGGTTTAGGTTGTGTCTTTGAGACCTTTCTTGTCAAAGAAATTCTTGAGACTTTTCTTAAGAAAGTCTTGTACCGCTATATATTTTCCTCTCAGGACTGCCTTTGCTGTGTCCCACAGATTTTGAACAGTTGTGTTTCCATTATCATTTGTCTCCATGAATTTTTTCAATTATTCTTTAATTTGCTGGTTGACCCATTCATTCTTTAGTAGGATGCTCTTTAGCCTCCATGTATTTGAGTTCTTTCCACCTTTCCTCTTGTGTGAGTTCTAGTTTCAGAGCATTGTGGTCTGAAAATATGCAGGGAGTGATCCCAATCTTTTGGTACTGGTTGAGACATGATTTGTGACCCAGGATGTGATCTATCCTGGAGAATGTTCCATGTGCAGTAGGGAAGAATGTGTATTCTGTTGCTTTGGGATGGAATGTTCTGAATATATCTGTGATGTCCATCTGGTCCAGTGTGTCATTTAAGGCCTTTATTTCCTTGTTGGTCTTTTGCTTGGATGATCTGTCCATTTCAGTGAGGGGGGTCTTAAAGTCCCCTATTATTATTGTATTATTGTCGATGTATTTCTTTGATTTTGTTATTAATTGTTTTATATAGTTGGCTGCTCCCATGTTAGGGGCATAGATATTTAAAATTGTTAGATCTTCTTGTTGGACAGACCCTTTGAGTATGATATAGTATCCTTCCTCATCTCTTATTATAGTCTTTGGCTTAAAATCTAATTGATCTGATATAAGGATTGGCACTCCAGCTTTCTTTTGATGTCCATTAGCATGGTAAATAGTTTTCCACCCCCTCACTTTAAATCTGGAGGTGTCTTTGGCTCTAAAATGAGTTTCTTATAGAGACCATATTGATGGTTTTTTTTTTTTTTTTTTATCCATTCTGATACCCTCTTGTCGCCCTCGACCCGCAAGGACGACAAGAAGCCCCGGTTCAGATGTATCTTCTCTCTCTTTATTTCCGCAAGTCTACACACTTATATACGTTTACATGACCGATCAGTGAACAGGGTGACCAATAAGGGGTCAAGCAATGGGGAGAGCCAATGAGAGTCCTGTTACTATGCTGATTAAATTTGAAACAGCCAATGACTATGTCCTCCTTTAGGTGGGCTTCACCAGAAAGTTCGGTATTCACTTGCAGCGTATTTTGCTGGCAGTGAGCCAAGCACCATCGTGTAATGGTGGGGACTTTCCCGGCCGGAGGTGGTCCCCGACACCCTCTGTCTTTTGATTGGGCATTTAGCCCATTTACATTCAGGGTAACTATTGAAAGATATGAATTTAGTGCCATTGTATTGCCTGTAAGGTGTCTATTACTGTATATTGTCTCTGTTCCTTTCTGATCTACTACTTTTAGGCTCTCTCTTTGCTTAGAGGACCCCTTTCAATATTTCCTGTAGAGCCTGTTTGGTATTTACAAATTCTTTTAGTGTTTGTTTGTCCTGGAAGCTTTTTATCTCTCCTTCTATGTTGAATGGTAGCCTAGCTGGATATAGTATTCTTGGCTGCATGTTTTTCTCATCTAATGCTCTTAATATATCATGCCAGTTCTTTCTTGTCTGCCAGGTCTCTGTGGATAAGTCTGTTGCCAATCTACTATTTTTACCCTTGTATGTTACAGACTTCTTGTCCCGGACTGATTTCAGGATTTTCTCTTTGTCACTAAGACTTGTAAATTTTACTGTTAGATGACAGGGTGTGGACCTATTCTTATTGATTTTGGTGTGGGTTCTTTGTGCCTCCTGGATTTTGATGCTTGTTCCCTTTGCCGTATTAGGGAAATTCTCAACAATAATTCCCGAAAATATATCTTCTGCTTCCCTTTTTCTTTCTGTTTCTTCTGGAATCCCAATTATTCTAATGTTGTTTTGTCTTATCGTATCACTTATCTCTCGAATTCTCCCCTCATGGTCCAGTAGTTGTTTGTTTCTCTTTTGCTTAGCTTCTTTATTTTCTGTCATTTGGTCTTCTACATCACTAATTCTCTCTTCTGCCCTATTTATCCTAGCAGTAAGAGCCTCCATTTTCTATTGTACCTCATTAATAGCTTTTTTGATTTCAACTTGGTTAAATATTAGTTCTTTTATTTCTCCAGAAAGTGTTTCTCTAATATCTTCCATGACTTTTTCGAGTCCAGCTAGCACCTTGAGAATTGTTATTCTGAATTCTAGATCTAACTCATTACCAATGTCCATATTGATTAGGTCCCTGGCCTGCGGTACTGCCTCTTGTTCCTTTTTTTATTTTTTTTTTCTTTTGTGGTGAGTTTTCCTGCCTTGTCATTTTATCCAGATAAGAATATATGATGGAGCAAATAAAATACTAAAAAGTTGGCAAAGACCCCAGGAAAATGTGCTTTAACCAAATCAGAAGAGACCCCAAATCATGGGGGGAACAAAAGGGGTGAAAAGAACTTCAGAGAAAAAAAAATTTTTAAGTATAAAAAAGAACTTATATATATTAGACTGGTGAATAGAACAGGGTCACCCACTTAATTTTGGGAATATTTTGGTCTCTTAGAAGAAACTACCTCCCCCAATTTTAAAGAATGAAAAACATATATAAGGGCAAACATGATGAAGGGATGGAATATTACATAAAGATGAAATTTTTTTTTTTTAATTTCTAAAAAAGGAGTTGATAAGACAAGTTGGTTGGGAGAATAAAGAAAAAGAAAGTGGAGAGAATTTGCTCAGGCTGGAGACTAGAACAAAGCCCTGTGCTAGATTTAGGGTATAATTTTATCTATTAGAAGTTGTATCCCAAATTTTTTTAGAAGAAATAACCCTATGTATACAAAAAATAAAGTTAGATACAATGAAGGATAAGATATTACTATAATAATGAAGGTTCAAAAAAAGATTTTTTTTGAAAGTTATTGTTAAGGTCACCTAGTTAAAAATGTTAAAAGAGGAAAGGGTAAAAGTAAAAAAGAAAATTTAGCAGAAGAAAAAATATAAAATTAAAAAAATTAACTTTCCAACTCTAAAGAATCATGGGGAGAAAGCCATGAATTCCATGCTTTGCTTTCTCTTCCTCTGGAATTCTGCTGTTCTCCTTGGTAAGTAAACTTGGTCATGGCTGGATTTCTTGCTGATCTTCTTGGGGAGGGGCCTGTTGTAGTGATTCTCAAGTGTCTTTGCCTGAGATTGAATTGCACCGCACTTACCAGGGGCCGGGCTAAGTAATCTGCTCACGATCACTTTTGGGAGCTTTTGTTCCCTGAACACTTTCTGTAGAGTTCCGGAGGATGGGAATGAAAATGGCGGCCTCCCAGTCTCCGGCCCGGAAGAGCCCAGAGCTTGTGGCCCCACTCCTCAGTGCGCCCTTGGAAAAAATCGCTCAATCACCCCCGTCTCCCTGGTCCTCAGCTGCACTCCGAGCTCACCCGGCCTGTGACCAAGGGTCTCTGTCTCTCTGGCATACAGCCCTGCCTGGAGTCTCCAAACCCCACAGATCCCTATGCTTTTCCAAGGGGGTGTCCCCAGATATTTTGAGGTCCCTGCTCACAGAGCAGTGGCCTGTGCCACAGATCACAATTTAAGGTAATCCTGAGTTGAGAGCTCACTCTTTGGTTCCGTCTTGGTAGCCGGCTTCCCCACTCTAATACTTGTGAGCTCTGTGACATTCAGACAGCCCCGATCCTTCAGTGACCCTGTGGGACCCGAGACCACGCTGTCCCTGCGTGGGCTTCACCCTGGTTTAGTCTCTGGAGTGATGTCCCTCAGTGGAGCAGATTTTTAAAAGTTCTGATTTTGTGCTCCATTGCTCCACTTCTTACCAGGAGCCGGCCCCTTCCCCTGCAGTCTAGCTTCCTGTCGCTTTGGATTCACTTCTCCGCCAGTCCTACCTTTCAGAAAGTGGTGGATTTTCTGTTTCTAGAGTTGCTGCTCTTTTTCTCTTTGATCTCCTGTTGGATTTGTAGGTGTTCGGAATGGTTTGATAAGCTATCTAGCTGATCTCCTGCTATCTGATGTTGCTTCAGCCTGCTACTTCTCCACCATTTTGACTCCTTCCTTGAATATGGATTTATGAAGTTATTTCATTTATAGTTGATTGATATTTTATTTCTGCTCTAGTCTAACTAATGTTGGAAAAACTTTGCTCCATTGCTTTTTTCCTTAAGGAACAATACAGAGAAATGATTTTCTTGTTTAATATTAAATTAAGGGGATTAATGTGAACATATGTTATAATTCCATTGTCTGATCTCAGTGGCCTTTTGTTTATGGAAAAGAAAAGCTGTCTGGTTGGAGCTTAGGACACAGACATTATAGAGAATGGAAGGCAATGCATAGTGTCTTTGTCCTTACTGCTTGTCTTCATGGCTTCTCTACTGCCCTATTTCACATTCTTAGTGCCAAGGAAATGATGAATAAGCCAGAAACATTTGCATAAGGGCAGTCAAGTGAATTCTTTATTTTATACAAATTAGAATCATTGTTTGTTATCAAATATCTGGAAGCTTATGTAATTTCAAAACTTGTTTCTCTTTGGCAGAAATAAGAGAACTGATGTTAGAAAACTTGCTTATCGATTCCTGGTGGATAACTTGAATCCTATAATACTAAATTTTGTGAAAAGGAAGAGGTTCCATCAAATATTTCTTGAGGAGATGCCCTGGAGAGCTCAGATGAACCTGTATCTGGCAAGTGCACACTTCAACCTGCTTTTAACGAAGATGTGGGAGCGTACAAAGATGAAATTTGGCCCTTCACATCCAGTGGTCAGGTATAGAATATTATCAGTGAATGATACTTTTTTAGCATGAGCATGGATTTTGTTTGTTATGTTCAGGGATCCAAAGTTGATAATAACTTAAAAAGGTTTACAGAGTGCTTCTTTCTTTACTGATCATTGATACATTACTTAATTTCTTATCTCAGAATCTTTCCCAAACAGGTGCTGGATATAAGCACTTAGGAAGTACTAATCTGCACGTATCTTGAATATGTTTGTTGGTATAGATGTCTGTGAAGGAGATAGTGTCATTTCAAGAGAAATTTAATATTAATTGTGTATTAACTATAGTTATTAGGTATTAGACAAAGCTGTTTCATTTTGAGGTATATTTTAAGCCTCTATAAACATAAATTGTATTTTCTCATACAATGTACACTTTGTATCATGAATTCAGAAGACACTGTTGAGCTCTTGAGTGTCCTTGGCTAAAGTGTTATGGGAGATAAAATAGAAATCAATACATAATGTGAACTACTATGTATTCATTAAAAAGGGGAATAGAGTCTTTCATAAAGAAAAACATACAGCTGAGCTCCTGTTACAAGTTCCTGAGGTAGACAAAATGAGCATGAAAAGATGAGCAGGACATACAAGATAGAGTCTCACAGGGTGGATCACAGGTGTTAACGAACAACTGTAAATAATGGTATAAGGTGAAGTATACACAAAGTCTTCTTTGTTCATGGAGAAAAGGCTTTTCTCTGACTGAAACTCACAGGAAAGATTTCATGGGGAGGGGCCACTTGGCTTGGTTCTTGATAAATAGGCAAGATTTAGAAATGTGCAGATAGGGGCGCCTGGGTGGCTCAGTGGATTAGGCCGTTGCCTTCAGCTCAGGTCATGATCTCAGTGTTCTGGGATCGAGTCCCGCATCGGGCTCTCTGCTCAGCAGGGAGCCTGCTTCCTCCTCTCTCTCTGCCTGCCTCTCTGCCTACTTGTGATCTCTCTCTCTGTCAAATAAATAAATAAAAAATCTTAAAAAAAAAAAAAGAAATGTGCAGATAGGGAAAGAGGTATTCTAGGTGGTTGGAGGCACATGAGTTAGAACCCAGGTAGGAAACACAGGATGAGAACTTGAAATGGTCTGACCAGAATCTAGGGTAAATAAAAAGGAATAGTGTGAAATAATTAAAAAAAAAAAGAATATTCATAGCAGATCTTGGGGGGGTCTTAACTACTAAATCTGAACTTTAATTTATATACAGTGGTGGATTATTAAGGGTTTTGAGCAGGGCAATGATTAAAAAATTTCTCTGACAGCAACGTATCAAATGGATTGGAGGAAGGAAAGACTGTAACAGGGTTACAAATTAAGAGGTATTTATTTCAATAATCCAGTGATAAAATATGCAGGGGAAATCCATGGTAAACTTGGTATGAGTTTCTGTTTTCATTAGAATTTTGGTTAAATCATTACCAGATTGAACCTCCATTAAAATGTCTCCAGATAGTTCCCTTTCCTATGCAGGCTAGACCAGATTTGCATTTAAGAAGTAGTTAGATTGCCTGACCAACTGGGAAGGCTTTTGGCAAAGTAACCCATTCATGAAGCCATGAGAGGAGAATGATTCAGATCAGATGGGCTTCCTAACTGTCCTCTGAACACTGAGAAGAATTCTCTGAAATTTCAATCATACATGACCATTCAGACATGATTACTTCATAGTACAGCAATTAGACAATGACCAAATTTGTATCAGTGTAACTTGGTGCTAAATTCAATTTTACTAAAACCATTAAAACATACTCGATATTTATGTATGCATATATTTTTGCACTTGTTTATTTTTGGTGGAGGATTATTTATTGCTTAGACCTTAATTTATAAAAGAAGTAACATTGATTGTGGACACATTGCTTTATATAGTAGGTATCTTCACTGAGTTGTGTTTTAATCAGGTTAAATTGACATAAATTATTGTTTCAGAGCCCTTAGAATGAATATAGATCATCATTCCCATTTTTGAAGGCCCTTTCAGGGAAATAGATATTGACATTAAAATTCCTAAGAGCAAAGTTACATTGTATAATTTTAAAATTTAATGGGAAATTGTTTGGCTTTGGTTAAGTGTAAGAATATGTTATGATCCAAAATTTGGAAGCTCTAACTCACAAATAATTTAAAAATTAAAGTAGATTGTATTTGACAGATTGAATTCAATTTTGTTTATATATTTTTTTAATGATATTTTCCTCCTGGCAGTTTCCGATCATGTGATCCTAATATGTTCTCACTATATAATTCAGGAACAGTATTACCAACAACGAAATTGACTCTAGAAAACTATAAAGTGATACTTGATTTCCTTCATACAGCTAGAAAAAGAAAGGCCAACTTACCATCAGGTAAAATAAAAAAATTATGATGTATACTATTAAATTGCTTCTATATTTTTTTCACTGATACAACACACACATGAACACACACACATACACACACTCCACACATATCATTTTCCAGTGACCTAGGAATTTAATTGAGTTGTGGTATTTTGTAGGATTTTCTTATTTTCTCAGTTTTTAAGAATTTTCTGTATTTTTATGGTATGTATTTGGAAATATATATGTTGTATTCTAACCTAAACCAGTGGCTAACCTACTTCATTTGGCTGTTCACCAAATATAATGTATGTATGTATGTATGTATGTATGTATTTATTTTTAGAAAGGGAGAAAGTGGTGGGGAGGGGCAGAGGGAGAGGAAGAGAGAATCTTTTTTTATTTTTTTAAGATTTTATTTATTTATTTGGCAGACAGATATCACAAGTAGGCAGAGAGGCAGGCAGAGAGAGAGAGAAGGAAGCAGGCTCCCTGCTAAGCAGAGAGCCCGATACAGAGTTCAATCCCAGGACCCTGAGATCATGACCTGAGCCAAAGGCAGAGGCTTTAACCCACTGAACCACCCAGGCACCCCAGGAAGAGAGAATCTTAATCAGGCTCCACGCTGGGCTTGATCTCAAAACCCTGAGATCATGACTTGGACCGAAATCAAGAGTCAGACACTTCACCAACTAAGCCACCAAGGCACCCCTAATGTTCTTTTAAAAATATTGGTAGCCTCCTGTTAAGATAGGTGAAGACTTGATATCAGGGGTTATATTTTAGCAGGAGTAAGCTTCAGAACAAATTCTACCACACATACTGATGTAACTGGCATGGAAACAGTCCTATAGCTGTTTAATAGTACTGATTTTGTACTCAGGAGAGTCTACTCTTGTCTTAGGATCTCCAACTAGCACCTTCCATGAAAGCTTACTCCCAGGTGAATGCAATAATATTTGTTTGAATGGCAGGACGAACCTGTATTCTTGTCATCTGCTCAGGTGACAGGAGACTTGCTCTGGGAGGTGGAGAAATGCAAAAGAAAAGAGCTCTTGATCTGCGTGCCACAACTGATGACACTATTCTTAGCAATCACCCATCTTGAATACCACTCATTTCACAAACAAAGACTTCTTTCTAATATCTTCATACTATTACAAACGCTCTTATGTAGATTTTTAGTAATGGTATTTTAAGTGCTATATAACTTACTGCTGATCAGGATACTTCATTTGCTGTGTAATTGCCCCAGAGTGTTGATTTATATTTGAGGTACTTGGTATGTCTTCTGATTTCTTCTAGGGTGTAGATTAGATTTAACTGATACCTTCACATTATATATGAATATTGAAGTATTTGAAAGTAAATTCCCTTGACACAGAGTCCATGTTTTATAAGTAGATAGTAATATATAGCTTCTTGAGGGTTTTTTTTTAAACTACCTGCCTAAGACCTCCCATGAAATCACCAATAGAATACTGTGCTATTGAGACTTATTAATTAATGCAAAGTTCGAAGAGAAGGTTTGTGGTAGGAGAAATCTGTGTTTTTATATCACACCAGTAAGATAATGCATGGACATGTTTGCTGTACTTTCCAACTCTAGGAAATGCTACTCACCTTCTAGTGTATATGTCCTGGGAATGGACTATTTAGGGAGAAATTAAGGAAATTAAGTGGGATTCTATGATTGGCCCCTTAGAAAACATGACATTCCTGCCTCTGCGTTGTTCCCTTGGCTGTTACTCTTGCCCAGAATGATGTTCTTCATAGTCTTTTTGCATAGCTAAACCATTTTTGCCCTTTAAGACCTAATCTGGACGCCTCCTTCTCTAGAAACTTTCCTTGGTTCATTTTGTCCATGATAATCCCATCCTTCCTCCAAATTTATATAGCATTTCTTATCTTAATTACTCATTTGATGCTTATCACCTATGTCTTCTGGAACATTCTGCTTCCAATAATGTTATACTTTATTTTTGTACTGTAGATGCTGAAGAATTTTCCACATTTATTAATTCCAGAATGAGTGATGAAAATGTATCCAAGACACAAACAATTAATGACTCAGACTCTCAGTCAGGTCTTAGTGCTAAAGAAAAGGATCGAGCTGCAAATTTGGGTATATTGGATCATTTTATGAAGATCTTCTTATACTGCAGGAGAGCAATGGTAAGGTGCTAAATTTTTAATTTTACTTTAATTTAATTTTAGCTAATTTGCTAAATTAATAGACATAAATCTCAGCCATTTGTTTGGGCATGTAAGATGTACTTATTTACTTACTATCCATAATTTTAGTTTCAACTTTGAAACTAAATTTGTTGGGTTTCACATCAGTCATTTTTGAGGTTTGCCTGCCATTAGTGCTGAAGATTTACACCTTGTGAGGCTGTCAGGGAGAGGAGAAAGTTGCTTTAGTCATCATTCATCTATTGGTGTGGAACTGAGGTAGCCTTTGTCCTTGTCTACATAGTCTCTGTGAATATGCAGATACTTCTTTGCAACTTTCTTGGCCATATTTGGGACATGGATTTCTATGATGGTGACACCAGTGGTTCCTTCCAGAGTCTTACTCCTACCTGGGGTACGATAGATCACTTTATTCCCTCTAACACAGGGAACACTCTTTCTGGGCAACAGAAAAATCCTGCTCCTAGCTCCTGACCCCTTGCTTCTACAAGCCAATTGTGTCTTCTCTCAAATACTTTTCTCTCTTTTTTTTCTTAAATATTATATGATACATTATTAAACTTAGAATTGGAATCATTAGCTACAAAGGAATTAGTTTCCTTTTTCTCATTGCAGGAATGGCATAAACTTCAAACCTCTCAAGAGTTGAGAGGAAATCTATCCTTTCTAGAACACTTTCATTCCCATTTTCTCTGAGAAGAAGGTGATTTCTTAAAAAATGCAAAGCAAACCCACATCATCCCCCTTGACCAAGGGCACTGCATTCTATCCTTCCACCAGCTTCAGGGCCCTGGAAGGTCTGGGTCTTGCTTACTTCTTGGAACTCAGTTCATCTCGCTCTCATTCAGTTCATTCTTCTCTGTGTGATCTTGAGAGCACAGAGCTTGTTCCTTTCTCATCCCTCAAATTCATCCTCCATCCTTTGCAGTTTGCTGGTCCCTCAGTTTCAAATCCTGTCCTCCCAACACCCTCTCCCCCACTTTCACATGACTTGTTCAACTCAACATTCAAGTCTCTGATCATCTCACCTCATCAGAGAGGACTTTTTTCCTGATCACCCCCATCTAAAAGGGCATATCATCTCATGCTTGTCAGATTCTAACCCAATTATGCTTTCTTTTTCTTTACAATACTTATTATTCCCTGGAACCTCCATTTTTAAAAAAATTCTATTTATTTACTTGACAGACAGCGATCACAAGTAGGCGGAGAGGCAGGCAGAGAGAGAGAGAGGAGGAAGCAGGCTCCCCACTGAGCAGAAAGCCCGATGTGGGGCTCAATCCCAGGATACTGAGATCATGACCTGAGCCAAAGGCAGAGGCTTAACCCACTGAGCCACCCAGGCGCCCCTGGAACTACATTTTTATTTGTCTACTTATCTAGTGTCAGTCGCCCCTAATAAACTGAAGCAACATGAGGGCAGACCCCGTTACCCTTGCTCATTGCCACATTCTCAGAACCTAGAACAACAGAAATGTTTTGAGTCAGACTGCTAGTGTGAAAAATCTTAGCTAACCACTTAGTAGATCATGACCCTGTGCAAGTTAGCTCCAATCTGTGTTTCCTTATCTGTAAATTAAGTAGAATGCTAGTGCATGCTTATTTCATAGGAGCTATTGTTAGAATTAACTGAGATAATGATATAAATGACACATAGTTATTTTTTATTGTTGACATAATTTATTTATTTATTTGACATAGAGAGAGAGATCACAAGTAGGCAGAGACAGGCAGAGAGAGAGGGGGAAGCAGGCTCCCTGCCAAACAGAGAGCATGATGTGGGGCTCCATCCCAGGACCCTGAGATCATGACCTGAGCCGAAGGCGGAGGCTTTAACCCACTGAGCTACCCAGGCACCCCTGTTAACATAATTTTTGCAGAAAGATGAAGTTGTTCAGAGATCTCTAACTTTTGAAACTTTGGTTTTTTAAATGTTGTCTTTGTTTTAGGTTCTTGCTCATCGTGGTGGCTATTGGACTCTGCTTCAGAACTGCTGTCGGGCCCTTTGGAACTTTACTCAGGAGCTACAGATACTTCTTAAACAAACAGTGGATATATATAAAACATTTCCTATTAGCCAAGATTGTTTCCTCTGTACCTGTGTTTTGCCATTCTGTTTGGGAGCAGAATTACTTATTGACATGTTAGTAGAACTACAAAATACCGATTCTATTAAGGTAAGGGCACTTGGGTAATTATTTTTACTTCATCCAATTAATAAGTACTTTTTACTGTGCACATTGGGATAAATACAAATTAATATTTTCCTTGACTTATTACTTAGTTTGTCTACATTTCATTTGCTTCATTATTAATATTTGGTTCACAATACACAGCTCACATTGATGTTAATTGTAAATATCTTAGCCTGAAAATCCAACTTTTTTAAGGAAATAGTAACCTGTACTGAGCTTCAGCTTCTATATAAACTAACAATAATGCATTTAATCCTCATAGCAATTTTTTTGACAGCGAAACAGACCCCAAGAGAGATCATATAGCTTGTCAGTTGCTCTTTACCTGACTGCTTTATCTGTCCTTGTTCTATTATTTGCAATCTGGTAGTATTTGTGACCATTTAAAATCTATCACACTGTGGTTTAAAACATGAAAATAAAATAGAAAAAGTGCAATCATGATGTAACTTAAACACATTGAAAATTAATAAGCACTAAACACATTAAGGCATGGAATTTATAACATTTCTAGATATAAAATATGTGAAAACTGTAGTTCAAAGGACAGAGTAATGTCTTTTACACTTTATATAAAGTGGTACACTATTAACTCTAAGGGGAATGTGATAAGTTAAGGATGCATTTAATCATTAGAGTAATACCAAAAAAGAGATACAGCTAAAAAGCCATTGCGGTGAAGTAGAAACTAAATGATGGTCAATGAATTAAAGAAGGCAGAAAAAAAGAAACAGAGGAACAGAAACATATGGGCAAAACAGAAAGCAAATAGCAAATAATAAATCTACCCCAATTATATTAATTACTGTATTAAATATAAGTGGATTAACCACCCTAATCAAAAGGTAGAGATTGTTGGATAAAAAAGACATGTGATAGCTGACTATATGAGGAGTATTCTGAATATAAATAAATTGAAAATAAATAGTGGAAAGAGACATACTAGGAATACAGTAATCATAAAAATTTGTGAGACTTTATTAATATTAGATAAAATAAACTTTAAATCAGGGAGTATTTTGACAGATAAAGAGAGACATTTCATAATGAGAAGAGGCTCAGTTAATCAGGAAGACATACTAATCATAAATGTGTATGCTCCTAATAGGAGAAATTCAAAGTAAACTCTGGACACCCAAAGCATGAAGAGCTTCCAGAATGGTGGAAACATTGATATGTTGGCTGGTTGTTGTGGTCTGAATCCATGGGGAGAGGGCATTGAACCCTCTTATCCAGGACCCTTCCAGACTATGTACCTCTTTCTTTCTTTCTTTCTTTTTTTTTTTTTCAAGATTTATTTATTTATTTATTTGACAGACAGAGATTACAAATAGGTGGAGAGGCAGGCAGAGAGAGAGAGAGAGAGGAGGAAGTGAGCAGAGAGCCCACACGGGGCTCGATCCCAGGACCCTGGGATCATGACCTGAGCTGAAGGCAGAGGCTTTAACCCACTGAGCCATCCAGGAGCCCCCTATGTACCTCTTTCATGTGGCTGTCCCTGAGTTGTATCCTTTGTGATCCTAAGTATGGTGTTTTAAGTGAATGCCAGCCAATTACTGAATCTGAGGGCATTATAGAAACCCCTAAATTATAGCTGTTCAGTCAGAAGTGCAGACCTGAAACTAGTGGCTGCAGTCTTATGGAGGACTAAGTCTTTAACAATTTTTTTTTTTTTTTAAGATTCCATTTATTTACCTGATAGAGATCAGGAGCAGGCAGAGAAGCAGGTAGAGAGAGAGGGAGAAGCAGGCCTCCCACAGAGCAGAGAGCCCGACATGGGGCTCGATCCCAGGACTCTGAGATCATGACCTGAGCTGAAAGCAGAGGCCTAACCCACTGAGCCACCCAGGCGCCCCAGGACTAAGTCTTTAAACTCTGAATTTAATTCTGGATAAGTAGGTAGTCAAGTGCAGTATACATAATAAATAAGTCATAATAAAATTTAAGTAAGTCATAATAAGTAAGTCAAAATAAAGTTTAAAATACTGAAATCTTGAAGAGTATGTTCTCTGACCCCTACCTTATGAATAGACCAAAAAAATTAGGAAGAAAAATCTCCAAGTATCTGGAAATTAAATAACATAGTTCTAAATAATCCATGGGTCAAAGAAGAAAGTATAAGAGAAATTTAAAAATATTTCAAACTGATGACAACATATCAAAATTTGTGAGATGCAAATAAAATAGTACATAGAGGAACTTAATAATTTTAAATGTTTAATAGAAAGGCGGAAAGATATAATATCAGCTTTCTAAGTGTCCACCTATAAGAGCTCAAAAAAGAACAAATTCAATTCAAAATAAGTAAAAAGAATAAGGGAAATGAAAGAATAAGAGCAGAAATAATTTAGATTTAAAAAAACAAAATTAATAAATTAGTCATTTGAAAAGATTATTAAAATCTGTGGGATCCTAGGAATACTGATAAAGAACAAAAGAAGGAAGAGCATAAATAACTGACATTAATGATGAAGGAAAGATATAACTACAGATCCGATAGATACTCAAAGAAAAATAAGAGAATATTATGATCAATTTTTACTAATGAATTTGATAACCTTAAATTAAATGGACTTGTTTATCACAAAGCATAGCTTAAATCTGACACAAGAAGCAATAGAAAAAATAAGCTGCCCTAAATATATTAAAGAAAATGAATTTATAATTAAGAACTTGTAGAGAAAGAAAACTCCAGACCCAGAATATTTCCCTAAAGAATTTGAGCAAACATACAAGGACAAAAATAATAAATCATACACAAACATATTTTTAGAAGCGAAGCCAGCTTAGCCCTGACAGATATATCAAAAAGAAAGGTATGGGGGCATCTGGATGGCTCAGCTGTTAAGCATCTACCTTCAGCTCAGGTTATGATCCCAGGGTCTGGGATCGAGCCCCACATTGGGCTCCCTGCTCAGCAGGAAAACTGCTTCTCCCTCTCCTACTCCCCCTGCTTATGTTCCTTCTCTCACTGTGGTCTCTCTCTCTGTCAAATAAATAAATAAATAAAATCTTTTAAAAAAGTATGAATCAATCAATATGCCTCATGAACATATGAACATAGACACAAAACTCCTTAATGAAATATTAGCAAATCAGTTCCAGCAATATATAAAATATGCAAATGAGATATATAGTATCTACAATTATACAAATGATGATCAAGTGGGTTTATCCCAGAAATGTAAGGTTAACATTTAAAGATCAATCAGGCAGTGCCTGGGTGGCTCAGTTGGTTAAGCATCTGACTCTTGGTATTGGCTCAGGTTGTGATCTCAGGGTGGTGAGATCAAGGATCATGTTGGGCTCTGCATACAGTGTGGAGTCTGCTTGAAATTCTTTCCTCCACTGTTTCCCTCCCCATGTGCTCCTCCCCCTGTTTGGGCATGCTGTCTCAAAAAAACAAAACAAAACAAAAAAAACTTTAAAGAAAAAAAGATCAGTCAAGGTAATTCACCATACTAACAGAATAAAAGAGACAAATTATATGACCACCGAAATAGAGCAAAAGCATTTACAAAATTTGATATCACTTTTCCCACCTGTTCTCCCTGCCCTTAAGTGCTGCTCTAGCTGCACTGCTCTTGCTCTGAATTCTGGGTTCCTGCTAAGCCAGGACTGCTGTTCTCTCTCTCTGGCTGCCATCATGATTATCTACCTGGACCTCATCAGACATGATGAGATATTCTCTGACATTTACAAGATTCAAGAGGTTGCAAATGAGCTATGCCTGGAGGTGAAGGAGAAAATAGTAGGACAGAAGGTACCATTGATGGAAATGTACTTTGTTGAAGGCCCTGAAAGTGAAGGTACTAAAAGCACAGTAATCACTGGTGTTGATATTGTCAGGAACTATTACTTACAGAAAACAAACTTCACAAATGAAGCCTGTGAAAAGTACATCATAGCTTATAGGAAATCAGTCTAAGGCAAACTTGAAGAACAGGAACCAGAAAGTATAACCCTTTTATAACAGAGAATGCAGACGAATCAAGCACATCTTTGTTAATTCAAAAACTGCCAGTTTTTTATTGGTGAAAACATGAATCCAGATGGCATAGTAGCTCTGCTGAACTTCCATGAGGATAGTGACCCTATATATGATTTTCTTTAAGGATGAAATGAATGTTAATGTAAATGAAAAAATGTTAACAAAATGCCGATTACTTTGGATCTATCATCTGTCATCATAACTAGCTGCTGCTTTTCACACATCCACACTGACACCAGGACTTGGACAAGTGGTTGATGTCATCCTGATCTTTTCACTTATTTTAATACTGATTTATTTGGAGTGGAGTCATTTTTTGTTTGCTTGTTTAAGAAAAAGCCATATGTAGGTTGCTTAAAAATAAAATGCATTTAAACTTATTTGAGAGGATACCTCTTACTTTAATATGTGTTTAAACTAAGTCTGTCTTACAGTGTTCTAGAGAAGATAGAGCCTTGTTGTAGACCACAAATGGATAGCATAAAACTGTCTTCAGGTAACTTCAGGTAAACAGGGAAAACTACTTCTGGGACTAGTATATTAAAAACAAAACAAAACAAAACTTAACAAGAATTACAAGTATTAATTCTAAGTTGAAGTAAAGGAAAAGACCATATTTGTAGAGTGTCAGATGTGAAGTGGATGATTATACATTTCATCACCTACAAACAGAAGTAGTTAACTCTGAAAGAGATAATCAAGAGAATAAAAAGAGACTAATACAATTGGAAGCAAAACAAAAACAATGTCATTGATGTTAAAGATTCTCAGCAAACTAGGAATACCTGATAAAAAGTAGTATCTAGTGTTAACATCATACTTAATGGTGAGGTATTGTGAGCTTCCCTCTAAGACTGGGAACAAAGCAGGATGTCTGCTCATACCACTTTTGCTCAATATCATGCCAGAGATCCTGACAAGTACAATAAGGCAGATAAAGAAACAAAAGGAATGTGGATTAGAAGGGAATAATATGAGTTTTTACATGGAAAATTCCAACTTGTTAGGACTCTATAAAGCAACTACTAGAACTAATAAACAAAATAGCAGCACATAAAGTCAATATAAAAAATAAGTTTCTTTGTACCAACAGAAAACAACTAGGAAATGACATTTTAAAAATACCATTCAAAATATCAAATTTCTAGGACTATATCTAAGGAAATATATATTAGATTTTTACACTGAAAATTGTAATGCATTGCAGAAAAAAATTAAAGGTCTAAATAGACATAGACATATCATGTTCATGAATCAAAAGTCTTAATATTGCTAGGATATAATTTATTTCCAGTTTGGTCTATTGATTCAGTGAAATTCTAATGAAAATTCCAACATTTTTTTCAGTGTAAATTGACTGTTCATTTTAAAACTTATAAACAAATGCAAAGAAATGTGAACGGCCAAGAAAATCTTTGAATTTGGAGAACTCCCTACCTGATTTCAAGGTTTAGCAATGCTGTAGTAATTAGAAGAGGATGATATTGGTATAAAGAGAAACATATCAATGGAAAAAACATACATATGGTCAGTATTTTACAAAGGTGTCAAAGTGATTCAAAGGACTCAAAAAAGAAATGACAACTCTTAGCACCCAGATGTGTTCTTTAAAAACCATTTCCCACTAGAAGAAATAGGACTCCTTGGTTCGGGGGTTGGGGGGGAATGACTGATTACCATTTCCATTTCTATGTGAACTATACTTGAGGATAGCCAAATAGTTACAGTCAAAGAAGAGAAAATTTTCTTTATAGAATTTTAAGGAAGTAAGTAAAGAAAGAATGTTGAAATTAGAATATGAGGATTTTGCAATTCTTTATGAATTCATGGGGAGATGAACAGCACCAGTTAAGTATACCTGTTGGAAAAAAATAAACTGGAAGCAGAGTAAGCATTTAAATCTAACCAACAACTTACAGAAGATCCAGGGCACAGAGAAATATTTAAAATGAAATGATGCGGGACGCCTGGGTGGCTCAGTTGGTTGAGCAGCTGCCTTTGGCTCAGGTCATGATCCGGGCATCCTGAGATTGAGTCCCGCATCGGGCTCCTTCCTCGACAGGGAGCCTGCTTCTTCCTCCGTCTCTGCCTGCCATTCTGTCTGCCTGTGCTCGCTCTCTCTCCCTCTCTCTCTCTGACAAATAAATAAATAAAATCTTTAAAATAAATAAATAAATAAATAAAATGAAATGATGCATCACTAGAAATTCTGACCATGGAAACTCTACAAGACAAACAACCTGGTTTCTTCAACAAAAAATTGAAGTAAAAAAAGAACCCTGTATATTAAAAAAGACTTAAGAGACATAAATAATTGCAATGTTTGGACTTTATTTTGATCCCATTTCAAACTAATGCACTCAAAAATTTATCAGATATAAAGGAAATGTGAACACCATTCAATAATGTTTTGAAGGATTTTTTGCTAATTTCTTTTTTAGGTGGAATTATGTATACAGAGGAAACCAAGTAGGTCTCAAAAGTTGATAATTGGTTGAACCTGGTTGTGGGTAGATAGGGCCTCAGTATATTATTTTCTCTGCTTTTATAAGTGTTAGACATTTTCTTTAATAAAAGGTTTTTAAAAATTACACATGAAAGCTATAGTGGAAGATATAGTAACCACAGAGGGCCTCCCGATCCTTCATCCCAGAAGTAAACTTAACCATGTAGGCATACATGACTAACTGAGAGCGGATATCCCTCTTCTTCAGGAATGGCCCAGGAAAGTTATTTCAGTTGGACCTAGGAAATTGACCCACGTCTGAAGAAAGAATATGTCATCCTATAGGCCAGCAGGCTCTGACAGAGCCATCACTTGGGAAAAGTTGAGTGGGACAGACTTGATTTCTTTACACTCACCAGGAGGATTGAGTAAAGGCCAAGAGTTCCTCTACTTGGAACCCTGAGGTCAAGGAAATGGAGATAACCCCTTATACAGCTTTGTGCTGCTGGAAGAATTACTGTAGAATCAGTGGGTAGAGGGATGGAGTTCATAATATCAATAAAATGGAAACTATCCTTTACTGAGTATGTCCCATGTGCCAGTGACTGTGCTAAGAAGACAGAATCACATAGGTCAGATATGGCACACCTGTTATTCACACACAAGACTGGCTTGAGGCATTCATATTACATTCCACAGCCAGATGACTTCCTAAGTCTCTTTCAACCTCAAGGACCATGAATCTTGTTAGAGACATTTGTCCTCTACTTCTGTTGGTACCATACCTCCCTTTTGTGTGGATTATATGTAATAGTAACATCAGCTTAAGAGGGGCTGGTCTTGAGTTACCCAACTATTTCTTGGACTGCAACCTGGCTTATAGGTGGATCTAAGGGCTTTTGTTTGCCTCAAGAATTTCTAAGGATATACATAAATGCGTAAGGGACTCGGAAATGAATAGATTAGTTACACAGTACCTCTAAGTTAGGCAGAAACAGGGTTTTCTAGAAGATTTCCTTCTCCATATGTTTGACCTTTGCATCAGGGAATTGGACATATTATACCACAAACTGGTAAATGTAACTCATGCAGTATGGAAACTCAATAGTTTGTATATACTAAAACCTGTTTCAAAATTTTATCTTAATTCATTTAATATCCTTACTTAGATATGTGGTGACTGAGGACCAGGAAGTATGGCCCTCAGTCTGTGTTGTCTAATATGGTAATGACTAGCCATATGTGGCTATTTAAAGCTAAGCTTAAATTAATTAAAATTAAATGAAATTAAAAATCCAGTTGCAACAATCATATTTTGATAGCTCCAGTATCCACACATGCTTGGTGGCTACTATATCAAACAACAAAGATGTAGGACATTTCTATCATCATAGAAAATTCTGTTGATTAGCAATGTTCAAGCTTTGATTTGCATGATAAAAACATTTAATTTTTTTAATTTTTAAGTTCTTTTCCTGTTATATTTTTCTATCACATTCAGTTTTCAAAGTGATATCTGAAAATACACACATTTTTTTTTCCATGTACTACTTGCAGGTTGTTGAAGAAAAAGGGGAGTTCAGTGTTCCCAGCTGCTATGGAAATATTAAAAATGATAATGGCGGTTCTAGCCTTGATTTTGAACATCTTCTGGATGATGTAAATGTGGTTGATTTAAAATGGATCCATAATTTTGTATTGAAATCTCTGGAACTTTTATATCAAGTGGAAAAATGGGAAACACTGGTCTCACTTGCTATCCAATTCAATATAATTTCACAGTAAGTATTGCTGTAAGGGAAATCAAAAGTGGCAAGCTTTCATTTAAAAAAAATGCATTTTAACTAATGTCTTCTTTTTAATGTATTTCTACTCCTCTCTAGTGAGAGATACACAGAGCAAGTGACACCACTCCTAGTGTATGCACAGCGTCAGCTTCTTCTAAGAATATCCAAGTTCAATGGCCCAGATGTTACCCAACAAGCTTGTGCAAGATATGAGGCTGAATACAATGAGAAGGTGAATTTGGCTCTATTATTCTTACAGTTGTGATTTCTGATAAGTGCACATATGCAATACAAAGATTTAGGATTCAGATAAATATTATTTTTACTTAGACATTTATCATTCAAATCAACAAATGTTATTGAAAGCTTGCTATGTGCCAATATTTTCCAGGTACAGGGTAAACAAAAATTAAGTCCTTGTGCATAAGAAACTTACATTCAGGCTAGAGCTGATATATTCATTAGGCACAGTGAGGACATTGTCTAGAACCACAGAAATTTTAGAGGCCCACTAAATATGTTTTAATTTTTTTTAATGTGAAGAAAAAAAGTAACATAGGTCAAAGAAAATGTTTTAACTTTTACTATTACTATAATTGTATTTATGCCAACATAATCATATGATGCAATTTTTAATATTTTCCCTTAAAAGTGAAAGTCTGTAAGGACTATGAAAGTCATCATACAGCTTTGAGTTAGATGGAGGAAAGGGAAGTAAATTCTTTCTTTTATTTATTACTTTAATAAATGTGTATAGACTATCTTTTTTTTTTTAAAGATTTATTTATTTGACACAGAGAGAGATCACAAGTAGGCAGAGATAGGCAGGCAGAGAGAGTGGGGGAAGCAGGCTCCCTGCGGAGCAGAGAGCCCGATGTAGGGCTCAATCCCAGGACCCTGAGATCATGACCCGAGCCGAAGGCAGAGGCTTAACCCACTGAGCCACCTAGGTGCCCTGTGTATCAACTATCTAATACCAGAGCCATGGCATATAGTTATACAGTTTTCATCCTGGCCCAGGCCCCCAGTGTACGTGAGGACTGAAATCTAGTCCCACTTATTCTAACATGAGAGCACAGTCTGAGTTCTTGCTTTATAGAGTTTAATTTTAGAGGAGTAGACGTAGGGCCAGATAATAAACATGTAAACAGATACATAAAGAGATTCATGATCATTATGAGTCTTCGAAGAGAATAAAATGGGTCTGTGGGTTAGAGATAGGTGGAGTGGGAGGTAGAAATCTGGAATGTTTCTTGGAAACTGTAACCTTTGATGAAAAATGGCCAGCCATACATAAGAGAGAGCCATTTAGCCCAAGAGAAGAGCAAGAGCAAAGGCCCTGGGGTGGGACAGGAAGAAGGTCTGAGTGGCTGGAATGTCACAGACAGGGCCAAGGGTAAAAATAGGGGTGTTTTTCTATTTCCTCTTCTTCCCAAGTTCTTAATATTAGTGTCCCAGGACTTTGTTCTTGGTCCTCCTGTCTTCTTTATCTGCATCCTCTCCCTTGGTGAGCTCATTCAGTCTGTGGCTCTAAGTACTGTCTTTATGATAATGACTTTTTGAAATTATAGCTCCAGTCTAGAACTTTCTCCTTAATTCTGTGTTGACATGTAATTCCCTGTATCAGTCAGGGTTCAATCAGAGAAACAGAACCAGTAGGATCTATTATCTATCTGTCTATCTATTTTTCTATCTGTCATGTATCTATCAAGATTTATGACAAGGAACTGGCTTATGTGATTCTGGGGGCTGGCCAGAGAAGTCTAAAATTGTAAGGTCATCAGTCAGGATCACCAGAAGGAAGGAAACTTACAGGTGTGGCCAGAAGCTGTTATCCTTAGGCAGTCAGTGAAGGGTGATCCAATGAGTAGACCTGGATGCTGTTTGGAGTCTGGAGACATCTAGCACATCAAGGACTCACCTGCTTAGGTCAGGCCCACTGAAGATAACCTCTTTAGTTTAAAGGAAATTTATTAGGAACTTTAATTAGTATCTGCAAAATTCCTTCATAGTAGCAGCTAGATTAGTGTTTGAATAGCTGGGATGAAGTGTGTGTACGCTACAAAATGGATACTTCCCTTCCTTTTGTCCTCATAGTTTAGCCTAAGCAAGTTGACCCATCAAAAAACTGTCATGCTGCCTAATATACATAATCTCTTAGATGTCTAATACACTTCTGAAATTTAGTATATTTCAAACAAACCTGTTCTGACAAGTCTTCCCTACTTCAGTTGATGACAACACTATTCTCCTAGTTGCTCAGGCCAGACACCTTGGAGACATTTCAGACTCCTCCCTTGCTTTCATTACTCCATTACAAATTGGTTATCAAATCATCTACCTTCAAAATGTATTCAGACCACTTATCACTACCTTTACTACTCCTCCTCTGATCCAAGCCCCTGTTATATTTGCTTGGATTCATGCAATGACTTCCAAATTAGCGTTCTTGCTTCCAACCTCCCTGAATCCCTGCCTCTAGCCTATGGTCTACTCTCAATGCAGCAAGTAGAATGACCCTTTAAAAATCCAAGTCAGATCAATTTCTTCCTCCTCTTTAAATCCTACAACTTCCCATCTGATTCAGAGAATAGGTGAACATCCTTGTCATGGCCTTAATGCCCCACACATTTCCCTGTGATCCCCAGTGACTCATCTGTATTTCCCCAAAGGTTTCAGCTTCTCTGTTCTTTAAGAATTCCTGCTTTGGGATCCTCCCATTTGCTGCTCCCCTGCTTGGCACTCTCCTCTCCCAAATATCCACACTTGATTTTTTTCTCATTTTTTTCTAGTCTTTGCTAAATGTCACTTTCTGTGTGAAAAATATTCTCACTATCCTATATAAAATTATGTACCTATTTGCTCTATTTCTCTCTATAGCATTTATAACTCTTTAATATACTCTATAATGCACTTCTCTATTTTCTTCATTATATTTCTACTTCCTCTAGAATAAGTTCCATAAGAAAATGAAATTTGTTTGCTTTGTTCATTGTATTATCCTTGAGCTTTGAGTAGTGACTGACACATAATAAGTGTTCAATTAAGATTTATTTAATGAAGCTGGGAGGTGGGAAGGAGTAAGTCAAATAGGGCCTTATTAGGCTATGGGAAGGAATTTGCATTTTATTAGACTGTTTACATTTCATTATACAAGTACCTACAAGGGACTTTGAATCTCAGACTGAGATTCAAAGGGGTCTGTATTTTGAGAAATAGGTTAGTTCAAGGAATAAGAATGGAGAAACAGAAGTTCTTGGCCTTTTTTTTTTTTTTTTTTTTTAAGAGAGGGAGAGAGCAGGTGCATCCACTAGCAGGGGAGGGGCAGAGGAAGAAAGAGGGAGAGCCCCAAACAGGCTCATGCTCAGCATGGAGCCTGATGCAGGGCTTGATCTCACAACCCTGAGATCATGACCCATGCCAAAATCAAGAGTTGGATGCCTGCCTGAGCCACCCAGGTGTCCCAGTTCTTGGAGCTTTTAAAAAGAATTTCCTTTTGTCTAAAACTTTTCAGATTTCAGATATTTTGTAATCTTAGGACTTAAATGTCTGTTAGAAAATAAATTTTTAAAATACTACAGAGGATGGGGTGCCTGGGTGGCTCAGTGGGTTAAAGCCTCTGCCTTTGACTCAGGTCATGGTCCCAGGGTCCTGGGATTGAGCCCCACATCAGGCTCTGTGCTTGGCGGGGAGCCTGCTTCCTCCTCTCTCTCTGCCTGCCTCTCTGCCTACTTGTGATCTCTGTCAGTCAAATAAATAAGTAAAATCTTAGAAGAAAATAAAAAATAAAATACTACAGAGGACATTAGTTCTGAAAAACTTCACCCAGGGAAGTTTACATTACATTTATTATGAGTAGGGTGGAAAAATCAGCCACTGGAAAAGCAGCCTATATTTTAGATATGTTTCAACTTGCATAATAGAAGATATATTTAGACTAGTGGATTTATAGAATATCAGAAAATCCAATTCTAATTGCTCTACATAATTTGCCTAATGCTTCTCCAGCTGTGCTGAACAAAAGAGTTATAAAAAGTTATGTGGCTGCTTTTTTTTGCTGAAAGTTGTCATGATTGAGTGCTACTCTGCTAGCTTTCTTTTGTATTTCTTCTTTTTGACAAGTGAAAAATAAGAGAAACATTTTACGTAAGCCAAATTTCTAGCCATAAATGCCTGACTAAATGGTATTTGTTTTCCTTTTTCCTTTTTCAGATAACCTGCCGAAATTTCATTGGGAAGCAGCTCAAGATTAATCCTTCCACCAGTGAAGTAACAGATACAGAAAACGGCACAGATAGCCTAAAAAAGTTTATCGGTTCAGGTTGGAACCATTTCAGCTTGAAGTTTTTTTTAAAGCAAAGTTTGCTGTTGTGTTCTGCATGTCAGCTCTTCCATAATTAAAATGTTTGCAAAATCTCTTTTGCAGGCTTATTGGACTGAAAAAACCCCATTTGATATTTACCATCTTATGTTGCTATAAATGTCACACATGGGGAATTAAAACCCATGTTTATTAGTTTAATCTATAAATTAAAGAAGGGAAAGAAAAAGAAAGGAAAATTATTTGAAAAATAGCCATGGAAAAAGACTGTTTTCTGCATTTCCCCATTTTTATTTCACTTGGGAGCTCTTCAAATAGACCTGTTGCTATTCTCTTTGAAGTTCTGTCTTGACTCTCAGAATAATTCCCATTCCCAGTGTAGATTGTCCTCTTTTTTATTTTTTTATTTTTTTTTCTTTTTCCAATTTATTTATTTTCAGAAAAACAGTATTCATTATTTTTTCACCACACCCAGTACTCCATGCAAGCCGTGCCCTCTATAATACCCACCACCTGGTACCCCAACCTCCCACCCCTCCGCCACTTCAAACCCCTCAGATTGTTTTTCAGAGTCCATAGTCTCTCATGGTTCACCACCCCTTCCAATTTACCCAAAAGCACATACCCTCCCCAATGTCCATAACCCTACCCCCTTTTTCCCAACCCCCCTCCCCCCAGCAACCCACAGTTTGTTTCGTGAGATTAAGAGTCACTTATGGTTTGTCTCCCTCCCTATCCCATCTTGTTTCATGGATTCTTCTCCTACCCACTTAAGCCCCCATGTTGCATCACTACTTCCTCATATCAGGGAGAGCATATGATAGTTGTCTTTCTCCGCTTGACTTATTTCGCTAAGCATGATACGCTCTAGTTCCATCCATGTTGTGGGAATGCAAACTGGTGCAACCACTCTGGAAAACAGCATGGAGGTTCCTCAAAATGTTGAAAATAGAACTGCCCTATGACCCAGCAATTGCACTACTGGGTATTTACCCTAAAGATACAAACGTAGTACTCCAAAGGGGCACGTGCACCCGAATGTTTATAGCAGCAATGTCCACAATAGCCAAACTATGGAAAGAACCTAGATGTCCATCAAAAGATGAATAGATTGTCCTCTTATTGGCTCTTTCATGGTTAAGTTGTAGGTCTTCTCATTAGAGTGCAGAAGACACTGGGATGTCATGGCTCCTTTGCTTTCAGAGAAGTCCTCTTGGAATAGTTTGGCAGTACAGCTTATAGGATTAAAGCAATCGAATAAGATGAAAATGGAGAATAATGCTTTCTCTCAATTGTGCTTGTCATGTGCCTCTGTTTCTGGTATAAGGAAGAAATGCAGATCTTCCCTTTATCATGTTAGGATTCTTTCATTTATTTATCTACAGATTTTATGTATCTGTGTGTATAAGTATGTAATCATCTATTCCTTTACTGAGACAGGTAGGCAGCCATTCAGTCATCCGGCAAATATTTACTGCATGTGTACTTTGTGTTAAGTGCCATACTGGGTACTGTGACTACAAAGAGAATATTTATTGAGATTAAAGATTTGTTATCCTGGAATTTACAACCCATTGAAAGAGACTGATAAACTAGAAACTATGGTATAGAGTGATAAGATCTGTCATATGATGAGTATCCATGCTGTTTTTCCCTGTAGGCAGTAGTGCTATGGAGAGACTGTGTGTAATTTGATGGAGCTAAAGGAAAAAGGAAAAGGCAAATTTGAGGTTAGAAAGTTTGGCAGCAGGAAGGCCTTAGAAGGCAGGATAAAGAGCAGCAGATCTGTCTGGAGGGCTGAAGGAAGCTAGTGATAAGGATTTAAAGATAGGCTCTGAATGATCATATTTGTGCTGCTGAAAGAACCTTAGGCAGCAATGTGGGGAACCAACTGAAAGCACAGCAAATGGAAGCAGAAGAGCAGCTACCCCTAACTTGTGCATTAGAGATGTGATGAGGCTCGGACCTAGGTGAAGAGGACACAGGAGTAGACAGATACAAGAGAAATGTCAAGGAAGTCACCAGGACTGTGTTCTGTACTGGTTAGATGAAGATGGGAGGAGTCCAAAATGCCTTGGTTTCTGGGTTGGTTGGCTAAGTGGACATGATGTCCTGACTCTAGAGGAAAACTGAAGGTAGGAACAGGTCAGAGAAAGTTGCTTTGGAAGTACTGAGTTTGAGGTGCCAGGATGATAACTGAGTAGAGCTAGTCAGTATATGGTTGGATAGACTGGTCAGACATTCAGCAGAGATTTGTACTTTCATCATCAATATATTGCTGGTGGTTGAATTCAGGGGCGTGTATGAGGTCACTCAGAGAGTTTTATGGATGGTCTCACTTTGGAAGCTATGTCGTTCAAAGTGGGCTATGCTATATAGTAGTAATAAATAACCCCCAAATCTCATTGCTTTGACACAAAGAGGGCAAGTCCATTTTTTTGCTCATGCTACTGTGCTCATTGAGTTGAGTACTGAGCTGCTGCTCATCATAAGTGGATGGAATCTCCATCTTGACACAAATTTCCATGATGGTTTCCAAGACAGAAAGGAGAACATGAATTTACCCTCTAGAGGAGCCATGCTGAGAGGCTGGGGCAGAAGGGAAGGAAAAGGGGCGCCTGGGTGGCTCAGTGGGTTGGGCCGCTGCCTTCGGCTCAGGTCATGATTGCAGGGTCCTGGGATCGAACCCCGCATCGGGCTCTCTGCTCAGCTGGGAGCCTGCTTCCTTCTCTCTCTCTCTGCCTGCCTCTCTGCCTGCTTGTGATCTCTCTCTGTCAAATAAATAAATAAAATGTTTAAAAAAAAAAAAAAAGAAGGGAAGGAAAGAATGGGCCCAAACACAGGAATTTTATAGGTGGTAAGGGGAGAAGTTGAAGATATTCTTCTTGGGTACTAAAGATTTTCTTAATAAAACAAAGGGTTGAGATTATAGTCAAGATTGCTAGGTTAGGAGATTTCAGGAGGAATGAGAAAGAGTGACTTGGCCCCTGAGGGAGATAGAAGAGATTCAGAGCTAGCTGGTAGATGAGTAGAGGTCCCACTTGAGGGAGTTGGTGACCACAAACGAGTCTATTACCACCAATGATAAATCAAATTATCCCCTCATGTTCATTAAACAATGGCATTCCAATCAATGTAATTCTTCCTGGTTATATTCTTCTTTTCTTGAACATATCATTGAACCTCTGGAGATCTCTCAATTTGGGATCTACAACTCAGAATGTGATTTACATCGTCCCTTCCATCCTAAAAAGAAGGGACAACAAATGTGAGAAAATGTGTCAAAAAGCTTATTATCAAATATGATGACTACCACTTAAGGGATAAGAAAAGCATTCCTAGGGGTGCCTGGGTGGCTCAGTGGGTTGAGCCGCTGCCTTCGGCTCAGGTCATGATCTAGGGGTCCTGGGATCGAGTCCCGCATCGGGCTCTCTGCTCAGCAGGGAGCCTGCTTCTCTCTCTCTCTCTGTCTGCCTCTCCGTCCACTTGTGATCTCTGTCTGTCAAATAAGTAAAATCTTTAAAAAAAAAAAAAAAAGAAAAAGAAAAGCATTCCTAGCATGTGTGTCTAGTAAGTCTTACAGATGGTGGATGCAATACGTTAGGAAAGTACTTTGCCTTCTTGTTAAAGTTATATTTGGAAAGGCAAGATTGCAGGTGGTAGCTGGGATCGGGTTACCATGATTATTTGGATTTATTGTCAGTGGTGGTGGAGCTATAGTCAGTTTGAGCAATGACTGCAGCAGGAGTATTTGAATGGATAAAATATAAAAAAATAGTGTAGTGGCAGTCATAATGAATAGGTCCATGCACTCTATTGACCGTACTATAACCATTAGTTTTTAAAATTTTTATACTTTTATGGGGTAGATACTATGCTTACATTACAGATGAGAAAATTAAATGTTACTAGTAAGTAGAAGAACTTTGGTTCAAACCCTAGGCTCTGTCTGATCACTCAGCTCTAAGCGCTCACCAAACTGTTTGACCTATTCACCATTTGTTCTGTTTCAGATTAGTCTCTCCTCTAAACTCACAGCACTCAGAAAGATTTTGCTATATGTCAGTGGTCATGGGAATTATTCTGACTTACTGTGAGAGTAGGGTAGTTTTTAGATGATCCTGCATACTAATTGTTTTACATTGAGCCATTATCATTAAAATCTTGCCATCCACTTAGAGTTCTTTATAAGACTCTAGGACCTCTGTGACTAGGAGCTTATTTTGGCCCGCACTTTTGGGCTTATTTGGCAAATTTTTAGGAGGGTGAATTTTTTTTTTCAGTGTCCTGAACTCAGATCATTAACATGTTTATAACCATGATGGGTCTTAGGTATGTCATCATGACATGTTTGCAGTACTTTGGAAAGACCAAGTATACTCTTGGTTTCCACACAAGATTGCTGCTTTAGAACAACATAGATTTTCTTTTGGCGTAACAGCACTGGGCAGTAATGTTTGATACATTTAATTCTTCAGAACAGATATTGTAATGCTCCAGTGCCTACGAACATTTGGTGTTCTCATTATTTAACAGCATTCTATTCTCCCTCTAACTATTTAATAATGCATACGTAATTTGGTATAGTCTCTGTAGGATGTGGAGAAGTGAGAATACCTCACTTTATAGATTATTTTTTGTATGGTTGAGTAACTTGCCTGCTTGTTAAGCTTCACAGGGGAGATAACTATGAATATGCCTTTTATTATGGCTATTTTTGCATTCTGTCTAGGATCTGATTCTTGAGTTTTGACCTTATTGGTATTTAAGTTATCTCTGATAGGGCTCTTCAGTCTTCAGGTACGTTTTCATACCTGCAATTCAAATTTTCAACCTTTGACAGGTGTGTTTTATTACTGACTCTGGGCTTTTGTTTTGGTGTGACCAATTGTGTAGAAAGTAGCCCAAATTTTGTAGTATTCCCTGGGATTCTTCCTTGGTGTACCCATCTCTCAGGAGTCATTAGCATTTTTAAAAATTATTTTATTTTATTAATTTACTTTTTTAAAGATTTTATTTATTTGTCAGAGAGAGAGAGAGAGAGAGAGCACGCACACAAGCACAAGCAGGGGGAGCAGCAGACAAGAGGGAGAAACAGGTTCCCTGCTGAGCAAGGAGCCCGATGCGAGGACTCCATCTCAGAACCCTGGGATCATGACCTGAGCCGAGGGGAGACACTTAACTGACTGAGCCACCCAGGCATCCCTATTTATTTGAGGTTTTGCGGGGGGAGTGTGGGAGGGGAGAGGCAGAGGGAGAGGGTGAGAGAGAGAATCCTCAAGCAGAATCCCTGCTGAGGTTTGAGCTTACGCAGGCCTTGATCTCACGACTCTGAGATCATGACCTGAGCTGAAATCAAGAGTTGGAGGCTCAACCAGCTGAGCCACCCAGGCATCCTGGTATTCAGTTTTAATGAGTACATTAACAATAAGAGACACAGTAGTTCTTTTCTTTTTTCCCCCTCCTTCCTCCTTCTTTCTTCCTTTTCTCCTCCTTCTCCTTCCTTCTCTTTCTTTCCCACCCTCCTCTTTCTCCTCTTCTTCCTCCTCCTCTTCCTTCACCTTCTTCTTTTTCTGACCTATTTCTAACTGTTGAGGTTATTAGGCCTTTGAAATAGCTTCTTGAATTATTCATGGAAGTTTTCAGAGAGGAGCTCCCCTTGAGACAGAGAAGTAAGGACCAGCCTCTGAAGCTAATGATACTTCTTCAAGGCTGTCACTAGTTACCTTGTGTAGATGGTCACAAAATCACCAGTAGAGCCCTAGTTAGACTATAAGAAAAGAGGTTTTCTAGGGCTTGAAAAAAAGGGGAAAAAACCTCTAAAGCAAAATATAGTTTAGGAAAAAAATAAGGAGGAATGCTTTATAAGTGGGTATTTGATTAAAAAGTAGCAGGATGATTTTATTCAAATCCCACATTTTAAAGATTGCCAAAATCTCCTGTCCCTCCTGTCCTTTTGATTGCCTCCAAACACAAGCATGCCTTTGTGAATTTTTATTCCAGAATGAAGGCTCTGTGAGAGCAAGGAGTATGTCTGCTTTTTTCACTTATATCTCTCCAGTGCCTAGCATCGTGCCTAATACTAGCAAGTGGTCAATATATATTTTGAAAATACATGACTAACAGCCAATGTGTATCCTCCATCTATTGGATGCTTACTTCCTGATAGATACTATGATTGGCACTTCACACACAGCTTAAAACAATAACCCTCAGAGGTAAATATTATCACCCTGATTTTAACAGGGATTGTAAATTAAGGCCTAGAGTAGGTAACTGACTGTCTCAAAATATTAATATGTGAGGGCTTCCAGCTTCTGCCTTCTCCTTTGTTTTCTTTGCTTCTTTCCCTGATCTCACTATCTAAGGAGAAAAAGATAAAAGCCAAGCTCATGAACTCTTGTAGGAAAAACAAAATAGAACAGAAACCTTACCATCTTTCGGGTATTGTGTGTAAGGGTGAGGTTGGAGGAGTCAGGGCATGCCTTGTCTTTTTGTCTGCATCATGCAGGACTGTGCATGGGTAGAGGAGAGGGGAATTGAGAAAGCAAAATGGTGGGCGTAGGACAAAATGGACAGGAGAGTGAAATTCGTAGGGTAGAAGAGATCTGGGGAGTTAATAAGTGCTACTGTCAGCTAAGTATTGGATTCTCTTAAATGTGTGGTAGGCAAGTGTGCCAAGAATGAACTTGCTGGGCGGACAAGTATTTCTATCAATATGGCTATCTACCTGGTTTGACTAGAGCCTCCAGGATTTCTAGATATTTCAGTCTGCATTGTAGTAGATTAAAAGATGTCTTATGGCCACAGAATGTAGATGTGCCACTAATTCAATCAGCGCCTCCCTGGGCTCTTGTGAACCCCAGGCTTCTTCTCTCATTAACTTTTCTTAGACTTATTTCTGTCCTAGTCTCAAAGGCCTTTGTACTCAATTAGCAGGCCTCAAATCTGGGTCATTGCCAGTTACCCAAGATTTGATGCCCCCTGGCCAACTAACTGGAAAAGTCACTGGACTTGAATGCTGGTTGTCTCTCTTGTCTTAGAAGGCCTTAAAACAAATTAATATCCTCAAGTTCACTTTTCCTCCTTTGTAAAGTATAAATAACATCTACCCCTACTAGTTGGTAAGGTGCTGTGAAAATGAACTGAGATTAAGATCCATATAAGTATTATAAATAAAGTCTGTTCTAGCCATTTAGCTTTGAAAACTTGTCAGTCATTCATTTAACAAACACTTATAGAGCACATACCATGTAACAGGCACTGTTAAAGTTCAGGGTTGATGGTAGCAGACAAAATGGACAAAACTCCTTGCCTTCATGGAACCTGCCTTCTAGTGGCAGGAGACAACCAATAAACAAACAGAACATATAATATGTCAGAAGATGATGAATGCAATGAAGAAAGCAAAGGTTGAGAAACCAGGATCACCAATTTAAATCCAATGATCAAGGGAGGCTTCCTGAGAAATTAAGTTAAGCAATAACCTTAAGGAGCTAAGGAAGAAAGGACATGGGGATGTCTGAGGAAGAATGTTCTAGACCAGCATGAACCACTGGTAGGGGTTTGCAGAAGATCTCTTGGATTTTTTCCCAACAAGATGGAAAGCAAGGTTATTGGCCCAGAAAGGACAGGGAAGAGGTAATTCCCACTCCCTTTTTTCCTTGCCAAGTAGCCAATTAACCACTCTTATGTCACTTCCAACACTGGAATGTTCCCTGCAACCCGCCATTATTACCATTGCTACTATCTTAGTTGAGTTCAAATCACAATACCGTGTTTTAGTCTTTCAGCCACCAATCTCTTTCTGTTGCAGTCTGCTAACTCTTCCTAAAATACCCATGCTCTGCTCAGGTCCCTTCCTCTGCTCCCTATTGGAAAGGATAAAGGTGACTTTCTCAGCAAGGGCTTCAGGTCTCCAGAAAACCCCTCTTTGTTCAATGGGACTGGCCTTGTCATCCCACTGCACCCTGAATTATCACCCTGACTCCTGCTTCCATACTTCTCCTTGTACAAACTAGCTCTGTGACTCAAGAGAAACCACCAGACATCTCTATGCCTTATTTTCCTCATCTCTAAAACAAGGATGTAACGGTACATACCTTTTTTTTTGATTTTAGGATCTGATGGGATCATCACAATAAATTATATAAAATAGCTCTGGTATAGTGTAAGTACTCGGTCAACATCAGCTCTGCTTATTCTGTCTTAAACCTCTTGCCTCCTTCTTCCTTATCAAATCTTCCCTCTCCTCTAAGACACAACTGGCATACCCTCAGGCATGAAGTCTTTCTTGCACTTCCTTTCCTCCCTATGGCCGATCTCTCACTTCTCTCGCCCTCGTTTTGGCACATAACCAGAAATGCTCTGTGAATGTGAGTTTAATACTCCAGGGTCAGAATGCTTCATCTCTCCAGCTAGACTGTGAACTCTGCAGGGCAAATGTCATGCCTCTTTGCCTCCTGTGGCCCTGTTCCCTCGCAAGCTGCTGTACCACTCTCAAGGTCTCAGATTTCCCAGGGGCCACTCACCTGTTCAACTTGTTGAAGAAGTAAATTCTTTTGTTATTTTATCTGTAATATCTGAAGCTTGTATTCCTTTTCTCTGTGTGTGGCGTGTGGCTGAAAATCTGAAGCCTGGTTCCAGGGACCGCCACTTCCTCTCCAGGGACCTCGTGGCCACCCTCTGCCAACATCTCCTCTTTCCGCCCATTTTTTTCAGGACTGTTTTTAGTTCCCCTCCCTTTTATGGCCTCATCTTCCTTTCCTCTGCATCCTCCAATATTAGAAACCCATCTTTCCCTTCTCTTAAGAGAGCACTTACCCACCCAGGCTTCTTTGTTTCTTCCTTTCGTCTCTTTCCCAAGGCACCTCTGCTTTGAAGAGGCTGCTGAAAAGGAGTAGATTATTTCATCTTTTATGATCAGCAAAAGAAAAAGTAGGAGGCTTCATAAGGAAAATTGGCAAGATCTAAAGTTATTTGCATTTCATAGGAATCAAAAGTTTTCTAAGTTTTTTTTTTTTTTAAAGAACTTTCAAATATACCACAAAAAATTGATCTGAACGTTGAAACACCTGCTGCAAACCTGGGGACTTTGAATTTAGCAGCTTTAGTTTGGGACCAAGAAATTCTCTGAATTAGAAAGTCTTTTGCTACTAGTTGTTGGCTTGCTGCAGCATTTCATCCCTCAGTCTGCTTCTTTTTCCTTTCAGAGTACAGCCACGCCAAAGAGCTTGTCTGTGTGCCTGTGGATGTGACAGACACTTTGAGATGTTTCAGAGAGACCCTGGAAAAATCCAGGTATCACAACAGATCAATCCGACACAGCAGAAAATTGCTTTCATTATTCCTTGCACAGACACAAGGTAAAATTCTTGGCTCTCTATATTCCTTGCTCTTTATTTCCGGGGGGAATACCACCCTGTGGATCTACCATATTCTGCCTTAGGCCCTTATTTCCCCACCGACATGCCCACTCCCTGCTGCCCTTCACTTTCTTCTTCTTGTCTGGTGGATCACATCTTCTCTCTTACACTCTTCTTTCCAAAGACTGTCTCACTCATCTGCTTTCATGCTTTCTGTGAAAGGAGTATTCTCCCTTGAGTAGATATAAAAACAGTATGTGTTAATTTTTTGATATGTTCTTACCTATCTCTTTGCAAGTATGGTACTATAGTCTTTAAAAAAATTTTCATAAATAGATGACTTGATTCATGCTGAATTAACTAGAACCTATTACCAAAACCCTACTTTATCAGTGTCAAGGAAATAGATGCATTTTAATTTAAGCATCAATACAATTTCATAGATTTTGATCTTAAAGATTTCTTTTAGCTTAAAAGAAGATATTCACTATCATTGGTTATATCACATTTATTTGTTTTCTCTTTTCTCAACATTTATTGATTTGTGAACTCAATCAAAGCAGGGCTTTGAGTGGTTAAGTGGCAATAATTTTAGGTGGGGAAAATCTTGACTTATGTATGTTTGGGTCATTAAAAATTTGTTTAAAATCCTAATATATGTTTATGATCTTTGCTATTCAAATTTATTGGAATAATAAAAATAAGCTTAAAGAATAAACTTAAAAAACCTAAAATTTTTATATTTTAAAGTTATTAAAAATAGATTTAAATGTCAACCTAAGCTGCTAATATTCACTGAACTGATCTTTCAGAAATTTACTCAAATCTTGTTTTTTCAATCACTGACAGAAGTTTTATTTATGTGTGTATATGTATGTATGTGTGTATTTGTTGTTGTTACTGACCCTACTACTTACCCCCAAATGGTACTTGCTATGCTACGAACCCACAGATTTTGGTTGTATTGCCTATAGACTCACATTACATTAAATTAGCTCTGTATGTTATGTTTAAACTTCTTTCGATTATGGCATATATTAATAATGGTTAAGGGCATGAATAAAAAAAGCAAATATAATTTGGATTACATTGGTTCACTCTGAATCTCACTTGGTGTTAAAGTATTTTCAGCAGTTTATTCCCAGTCCTTGGGCTGCAGACTTCAAACTCCACATTAGCTCCTCTTCCTCTGCAGCTTTTGACTACTTCCTCTAGAATAGTCTCCCTTTCTTTCTTGTGTGTTCTCTGATCTTATAAAGAGAGCGAATCTTTCCCACTTTCCCCCCTTAGGTCAGAACTAACTGTGTGTTGCTTCTATCCCAGAGGTCTCTGCCCCAGAGGCAGACTAACATCTTACTGTTGGAAGCCCTCAAAAAAAAAAGCAAACCCAAACCATGTAACTTTAAGCAATCCCCACGAGAAGCAAAGCATTATCTCAACAGCACTTTCTGGCACAGTGCCCCTCTGTAGTGTTTTTTATGAAATACCAGGTAGAGAGCCCATCCACACATACCTGAGCTCCTCAGAAATGATATTAGATACTGAATTTAAGGAAACAGTGTCCCTCAAATTGCAAAGACATCTCAGCTATACACAGAATTTTTCTTTTTTTCCTCCCTGTCGATTTCGTCTACGTTTTTCTCTCCTCGTCATCTTCCTCTCTGTCTCCTTTTTAAATTTCTTTTTGGGGGTGCCTTAGCAGCTCAGTTGGTTAAGCATCCAACTGATGATTTTTGGCTCAGGTCATGATCTCAGGGTTGGGAAATAGAGCCCTGTGTCGGGCTCCACATCTGTCGTGGAACCTGCTCAAGGTTCTCCCTTCCTTTGCCCTCCCCCACCCCTGCTTGCTCTCGTGCTCTCTCTCTCTCTAAAAAAAGTAAATAAATTTCTTTTTTCCCCATGAATTTAGGAGATAAAGGAGGAATAAACAATTTGAAATTTACTACTGGAAAGGTGGAATTTTGCCTGGGGACAGAAGAGATGCATATGCCAACACCCCCCAACCTCTCTCAGGAGCACTTCAGAGTTTTCAGTTCAGTGGAGAAAAGTAAACTTCCCTCTTCGCAGCTGGGACTCGTAATTTCCTCTTATTATGAAACTATTGGTAAGAGTCCTTCATTATATGTTCATTTTCAGGAGGATCTTGCACAAAATGTTGCAATTGCCTTTGGGCCTGAAATGCCACCTTGAAAAGTCAGATGAAAGAGCTTGAAGATAGAATCTTGTAGGCAGTGCCAGAGCAGTTGGGACAAGAGACATCCAGCCCCTCCCATTCTCCACTCTCCCAGCCTGGGCTGTTAGCATGGCACGGTTCTAGGCCCCTCTTCTGCTTATCCTCCTTTGAATGAATCTGTGAACCCCTTGTTGGAATGTGGCCACTGCTGTGTTCTTTTGCTCTGCCCTAGCGGATCCCACTTTCCTTGTCTTTCTGTTTGATTTGGCTTTTCTCCAAATTCAGCAGTATATACTCAATCCAGGTTGTAGACCCTACATCCCCCTTTTTTATTTTTATTTTTTCATTTATTTTTTTAAAGATTTTATTTATTTATTTGAGAGAGAGAGAGTGAGCCTAAGCAGGGGGAACAGCAGGCAGAGGGTGAGGGAGAAGCAGGCTCCCTGCGGAGCAAGGAGCCCAATGTAGGACTCAGTCCTAGGATCCTGGGATCATGACCTGAGCCGAAGGCAGCCACTTAGCTGACTGAGCCACCCAGGCGCCCATCCCCTCTTTTACTTTTTTTTTTTTTGTAGTAACAGACATTTAATAATTCCCCCCTTTACTCCCTGAAACAAAATGCATATTTAATATAGTCTCTCTATACACTTTATTTATTTATTAAAGATTTTATTTATTTATTTGACAGAGGTCACAAGTAGGCAGAGCGGCAGGCAGCAAGAGGAAGGGAAGCAGGCTCCCCGCTGAGCAGAGAACCCGACTCAGGGCTCCATCCCAGGACCCCGGGATCATGACCTGAGCCGAAGGCAGAGGCTTTAACCCACTGAGCCACCCAGGCGCCCCTCTATACACATTATTTAATCAATAAATATAAAATAAAAAATATTTAATGCAATAAATACAATTTAATACACTAAATATAAAATAAAGGCTAAATAATATTATTTTATAACAAAACAATCTACTTGTGGCACTTAAGTGCTCAGGTACTGGAAAGTCTAGTGAAGCAATCAGATGCTCATATCCTGTGTGCTGAATCACCATGAATGTTATAGCTACAAATACAGACCAAAACAGCTTTATTGTATTGGTGATGCAAGTACTATCAGCACTGTTAATTTTTGTGACAGTGTTTTTCTAAAATGGCAAATCTAGATGCAGTACACAATAAAGCACTACAGCGAATGGTTGCATTTCTGGAAAATTCAGAGAATTTTGCAAACATGCAAAAATGCCCTATTTATATGTAAAATGAAATTGGAGTTTAGACCCAGACAATTATAAACTGGTTTTTCACCTTTTTCTTCACTGTGGAGGAAGCTTCTGTGTGTTACAGGCCATCCAGTATCTCTGGTCTTCACTGACAAAATGCCAGGAGATGCACCATTGTGAAACCTAACAAAAGCTTCCTTACTTTTCTAAAATACCCTGTAGGAGTCAGGACTGCCCTGATTATAAACCACTGCCTTGTTGGTTATTTTTGTTCTGTTTTTTTCTAGACATCTCTGAATTTATACATTTATCAGAAAACCAAAAAAAAAAATTCGGATGCTATTAAAGATGTGCTTTTTTTGCATTTGGGTAAAGGAAAAATCTGATAAACTGTGATCTTGTCCCATCCCTGCTTAAAAACAAATACTTCGAGGCTTCCCATCTGCTATAGAATAGCATCCACATTTCTCTACCAGGCATTCAGATGCCTCCATAAGCCTACCACTCTCTCCTTCTCCACAGTCCGAAGAAAACCATAAAAAACCCCCACAAAACCCCACGTCATGTCCGTATACACCTCACCCGTTCTCCCTAGCATGGCTTTTCTGAATTTCTCTTCGACACCACTTGCCCGACTCTTACTCCGCCCTCTCCACATTTCCTCTCTCTCAGATCCAATCTCTTCTTCCACTATGTTCAGGTAGAGTATCATTTGCTCTCTTTCTGCATATGTATCAGGAGACCTGGGAAGACAGTATTAGCTTGCAGTTTGCTTATCTACAAAATTAAGAAATAAATGCAGTTTAAATTGTCTTGAGAGAATGAGGAAGATACTTTCTAGGTACTGACATTTGTTCTTCTACTTGATTAAAATACAGATGTTCTCCAAGTCAGCCATCAAAGAAGTCTTAAAGTTCAGGCATTGCATGAACTCGGAAGCCTTCTCGTCTTTGCCGAAAAGAAAAGGTAGATTTTTAGGAGTCCGTGGAACAAGGGCAAACTTTTTTTGGTTGTTTGTTCGAAAGCATTTTTAAGTATTATGAAAAAGTTGTCTTTCATAAATTTTAGTTCTTCAGTAATATTCCATTACTACATTTTATTCACCAAATGCTACCTAAGAGAAATAGTTATGAGAAGTACATAGTATAGATCGATTCTCTAATATTTTAATTAAAATACTTCTTCAGTGCATTTGCTTCCCCTTTTGGAAGATAGATTTAATAACATGGACTATGGAAAACACTCTGCTTGATGCTCTGTTTCTCTTTCAGGGCTGCTTTTAGATGTTGGTGTCAAGCTCTTGATGACATATTCAAAAAAGAAAATGTGCTGTATACGTGGAAAGAGTTTGGTACCTCACTCACCAATTCATCTCCAGGTTCCAAAGATTATAGTGAGGAATTTCTGTCAAGAGTTGGCATTTGGGGATGTTTGCAAGGAGCAGTCATATCAGCAAAGATAGCACAGTGAGTGTGGCAATGGAGTGAGCTTCCTTTGTGGGGGTCCACTGTGCCATGTGGAGCGCCATGCCTCAGATGCATGGGATTCTTGGACAGCTTTGTCCATATGATACAAAACTATCCAGTTTACTTATTTGTGATGTTTGTTATCTATGGCCATATCCTCTTCCCATACCCCTGGAATGTGGGCCTCACGACGTAAGCACAGATCTTTGCTTGTTCACTAGTGTATCCTGAGTGTCTGGCATGGAGTTGGCATTTGATTACTACTTGTGGAATGAATGAATGAGTGAGTAAACAGTTGGTATGAGATCAAGAATAACGGTGTAGAGGCAGGCCAACTTGGATCTAATGCAAGGATCTCCTACTAACTCTGGGACCCTTGGCTCACTGCTCATTCTCTCTGAGCCTCGGTGTTCTCATCTGTAAACTGTAAATCTCGGTGGCAAGAATTACATGACATACTGTATTAGTTTGCTAGAGTTGTCATAACAAATGACCAGTTTGTAGGGAATTTATTGTCTCACAGTTTTGGAGGCTTAAATTCTTAGATCAGGGCATCGGCAGGTTTGGTTTCTTTTGAGGCCTCTTGGCTTGTAGATGGCTGTCTTCTTGCCGTGTCCTTACATGGTCTTCCCTCCGTATGTGCCTATGTCCTAATGTCTTCTTACAAGGACGCCAGTCATATCGGATTAGGGCCCAGCCTAGTAACCTCATTATAACCTAATAACCTCTTTACAGGCCCTATCTTAGTCACATTCTAACATTATTGGGGGTTAGGACCCCAACATATGAATTTGGAAAAGGGGGGACATAATTTAGGTCATCACGCATGCTGATTAGTTTACTAGTTCTGTAACAAATTACCACAAAATTCGTGGCTTAAAACAACATGGATTTATTCTCTTACAGTTTTGGGGTTAGAAGTCCTAAAATCAGTGCCTTGGCAGGGTTGTGCTGTCCTCTGAAGGCTCTAAGGAAGAATCTTCTTCCTGGTCTTTTCCAACTTCTGGAGGTCTCCTGCATTCCTCAGCTCATGGCTCCGTGTTCTGTCTTTGGGATCAACAGCCTGTTTTCTTCCTCTTTCTCTCTCCCTGACCGCTGCTTCTGTGTTCATCTCTCCTTCTCTTACTGACTCCCCTGCCTTTCTCTCATAAGGACCATTGTGATTACATTGAACCTAACCTTAATTTTAATCACATCTGAAGTCTTTTTTTTTTTTTTTTTTTTTTTTTTTGCCATGTAAAGCAACATATTCATAGGTTTGGAATATTAGGGTAAGGGTATCTTTGTGGTGGGGGTGGGAAGCATTATGCAGCCTACCACACTTAACATATGTGAAAGTCTGTCACAGTGTCTTTTTTTCTTCTTTTAAACTTACTGTTTTTAAAAAAAAATTATTTTTTGAAAATTCTTTAAAATTTAAAATTAATTAATTAATATATAATGTATTGTTAGTTTCAGAGGTAGAGGTCAGTGATTCATCCATCTTATATAATACCCAGGGCTCATTACATTACTACCCTCCTTAATGTCCATCACCCAGTTACCCCATCTCCTCCACTCCTCCCCTCCAGCAACCCTCAGTTTGTTTCCTATGATTAAGAGTCTCTTATGGTTTGTTTCCCTCTCTGATTTCATCTTGTTTTCTTTTCCCTTCTCTTCCCCTATGATCCTCTGTTCTGTTTCTTAAATTTCACATATGAGTGAGATCGTATGATAATTGTCTTTCTCTGATTGATGTGTTTAGCTTAGCACATATACCCTCTAGTTCCATCCACATCATTGCAAATGGCAAGATTTCTTTTTTCTGATGGCTGAGTAGTATTCTTGTGTGTGTGTGTGTGTGTGTGTGTGTGTTGTGTGTACTACTCTTCTTTATCCATTTATCTGTTGATTGACATCTCAGCTCTTTCCATACTTTGGCTATTGTGGATATTGTTACTATAAACATTGGGGCGCAGGTGCCCCTTTGGATCACTACATTTGTATCTTCGGAGTAAATTCCTAGTAGTGCAATAGCTGGGTCTTAAGGTAGCTCTGTTTTTAAGTTTTTGAGGAACTTCTGTACTGTTTTCCAGAGTGGCATTCCAGCTTGCATTCCCACCAACAGTATAAGAGGGTTCCCCTTTCTCCACATCCTTGGCAACATCTATCATTTCCTGACTTGTTAATTTTAGCCATTCTGATCGATGTGAGGTGGTATCTCATTATGGTTTTTATCTGTATTTTCCTGATGCCAAGTGACATGAAGCATTTTTTCATCTATCTGTTGGCTATTTGTATGTCTTCTTTGCAGAAATGTCTGTTCCTGTCTTCTGCCCAGTTCTTGATTGAATTAATTGTTCTTTGGATGTTGAGTTTGATAAGGTTTTTTTTTTTTTATAGATTTTGGATACTAGCTCTTTATCCGATAAAACATTTGCCAATATCTTCTCCCATTCTGTCCATTGTCTTTTAGTTTTATCTTTATTTTGCTGTGCAGAAGCTTTTTATCTTGATGAAGTTCATTTTTGCCTTTGTTTCTCTTGCCTTTGGAAATGTATCTAGCAAGAGGTTGCATGGCTGAGGTCACAGAGGTTGCTGCCTGTGTTCTCCTCTAGGATTTTGATGGATTCTTGTCACACAGTTAGGTTTCTCTTCCATTTTTAGTCTATTTTTGTGTATTGTATAGCAATACAAGCCTTTCTCAAGAAATAAGGAGGTATCAATTTTACAACTTAACTTTACACCAAGGGAGCTGGCAAATGAACAGCAAATAAAACCTAAACCCAGCAGTAGAAGAATATTAATAAATATTTGAGCAGAAATCAATGAAATAGAAACCAAAAGAGCAGTAGAACATATCAGTGAAACTAGGAATTTGTTCTTTGAAAGAATTAGTAAGATTGATAAACCCCTGGCCAGACTTATCATAAAGAAAAGAGAAAGGACCCAAATAAATAAAAACATGAATGAAAGAGGAGAGATTACAACCAATACTGAAGAAATACAAACAATTATAAGAACATATTATGAGCAACTATATGCCAACAAATTGGGCAATCTGGAAGAAATGGATGCATCCCTAGAAACATACAAACTACTGAAACTGAAATAGGAAGAAGTAGAAAACCTAAACAGACCCATAACCAGCAAGAAAATTGAAGCAGTAATCAAAAATTCCCATCAAACAAGAGTCCAGGGCCAGATGACTTCCAGGGGAATTCTACCAAACATTTAATTAGCAATAATCGTGCCTCGGTTAAACCTCACTGGCTACAGTACTGCCACTGCGCCAAGCTTCTGCCAAATATTTAAAGAAGAACTAATATATTCTTCTGAAGCTTTTTCAAAAAATAGAAGTGGAAGGAGAACTTTCAACTCATTCCATGAGGCCAGCATTACCTTGATTCCAAAACCAGACAAAGAACCCACTGGAAGGAGAATTATAGACCAATATTCCTAATGAAGATGGATGCCAAAATTCTCACCAGGATACTAGCCAATAGAATCCAACAATACATTAAAAGGATTACTCACCATGACCAAGGAGGATTTATTCCTGGGATGCTAGGGTGGTTCAACATCTGCAGATCAATCAACATGATACATCACATTAATAAAAGAAAGAATAAGAACAATAAGTTCCTCTCAATTAATGCAGAAAAAGCACTTGACAAAATATAGCATTCTTTCTTGATTAAAACTCTTCACAGTGTAGGGATAGAGGGAACATACCTCAATAAAAGACATATCCTGAAAGCCATGTATGAAAAGTCAATAGCAAATATCATTCTCATTGGGGAAAGCTGAGAGCTTTTCCCCTAAGGTCAGGAACACAACAGCGATGCCCATTCTTGCTAGTTTTGTTCAGCATAGTACTAGAAGTCCTAGCCTCAGCAATCAGGCAACAAAAAGAAATAAAAAGCATTCAAATTGGCAAGGAAGTCAAACTCTCACTCTTCACAGATGAAATGATACTTCATGTGGAATATCCCAAAGACTCCACCCCAAATTACTAGAACTCATAGAGGAATTCAGCAAGGTGGCAGGATATAAAATCAGTGCCCAGAAATCGGTTTCATTTCTAATCACTAAAAATGAGACAGAAAGAGAAATTAAAGAGTTAGGCCTATTTACAATTGCGCCAAAAACCATAAGATACCTAGAAATGAACCAAACAAAAGATGTGTACTCAGAACACTGTAGAATACTCATGAAAGAAATTGAGGAAGACACAAAGAAATGGAAAAAAACACTCCTTGCTGATGGATTGGAAGAACAAATATTGTTAAAATGTCTATGCTTTCTAGAGCAGTCTATACATTCACTACAATCACTGTCAAAATATTATCAATTTTTTCACAGAGCTGGAACAAATAATCCTAAAATTTATATGGAACCAGAAAAGACCCAGAATAGTTAAAGGAATGTTGGAAAAGAAAACCAAAGTTAGGAGCATCACAATTCCGGACTTCAAGCTCTATTAGAAAGCTGTTGTCAGCAAGAAAATATGGCACAAAAACAGGCACATAGATCAATGTCACAGTATTTTATACCTAGTTAGCATTGACAGATAGTTTAGAGATTTGAATAATGTGAGAAATTTAACAAGTGTGGAAGGAGTAGAGGTACAGGTTTCTTTCACCTTTTTAGGTACAATTTTAGCTTATCTATAGGGTGTGGTGGGCAAAAACATGCATAGCATCTTGATCTATAGAGAAATTAAAAAAATTTCTATATGTAGAAAGCAATCTAGAAGGAAATTAGCCAAAATGTTACCAGTAATCATGTTTAGGTGGTAGGCTTATTGGTGATATTTCATTTTGTTTTTTATGTTTTTTTTCCTGTGTTCTAGATCTTCCATAAATGTATAACTCTTTTAGAATCACAAAGTCTATTTTAGTTTTGGAAAATCTATGAGTATTAGAGATAAGTTGTATAAAAGTATTATTGGAAAATTGTCTATGAATCCATTTCTTTTTGTTATACTTTGTTATTTAGATTTATTCTGATCTCGGAGGTTGAAAAGAGAACCAACTGTTGCATTTTGTCTGCATTACTCTTTCAGGTAACACTTTATATCTTCTGACTAGTGACCATTTGGTCAAAAAAAAAAAAGAAAGTTCAGTGGCTTATCATAGTCAGAAAACTCACAGATAGGAAGATAGCACGGACCTTGATGAGGTATCACGAATCCGTCTTTCCTTCCCTGGCTGAAGGTAGCATTTTCACCTTGAATATTCAGCAGAATTTTTCTCCTTCAGACTCTGGAAGGAATTTTGCAGATCAGGAAACTGAGTCTCATCGTTAGTAAGACTGTGTTGCTAATGAGCTGTGAAGCCAGTCTGTTTGACTCCAAATGGTGGCCTTAGGTTACCTCATCTCTATAAGTAAAGTTTTGCTTAACTGTACAATGTGAAGTATACCATATAATGAAAGCAAGAAATAAGCTGAAGACACAAAAGTACAGTATTGGCAGCTCCTAGAATTTTGGTTTGACTTCATTGAAGAAGAAAAGAGCTTTAATCTGAAATACAAGACACTTTGAGATACAGGGATATAGCCAGGGGCCTTTGCAATGTACTAAAGGTTCTGTTTACCTTGAAGGGTGGACACCCGTGTTCTGTGTATCAGAGGCATCTGATAGCTTATGAAATCTAGATAGAAAAGCTCTCTGGGTCCAGGAATATCATGCTTCCTGCCAGAATCAGCCATAAAACTGTTGCAAGCTAAAAAGCCGGCATGAAAGTAGAAGAAAATCTCAGACCCTTCACATTCTTGATAGGAACCCAAACATTTCTCATCATAAAAGAAATTGATTATAAGTTCTTTATAGATTTTGGAAGTGGAGATGCAACTTGGGGGGGATGGGAGGTAGGAAAAGAATAAATGAAACAAGATGGGATCGGGAAGGAGACAAACCATAAGTGACTCTTAATCTCACAAAACAAACTGAGGGTTGCTAGGGGGAGGGGGGTTGGGAGAAGGGGGGTGGGGTTATGGACATTGGGGAGGGTATGTGCTATGGTAAGTGCTGCGCAGTGTGTAAACCTGGTGAGTCACAGACCTGTACCCCTGGGGCTAATAATACATTATATGTTAATAAGAAAATAAAAGAAAGAAAGAAAGAAAGAAAAGCTCTCTGGAAAGCCTTTTCTGAATGTAAGGCCACACTTTTCAGTTTTCTTATGTTTCATGCACCTCTTGCCTGTGCTTTAAAGAGAGGAGGTAGAAGAGGCAAGAGTGCAAAGGGAATGATAATCGGATATTGACTCCCTATATTGCATTCTCGACTGTCTGGTACTGCTTGTTCTTGAAGATAATGCTATTGTTTTTTAAAAAAAGCAATTTAAAAAATTAAATTTTTGCTTACTATGGGCACAATTTTTTAGTCCTAATTGTACTTAAAAGCTGGTAGGATTTATTTTTTAAATCTTAATTTTTTATGATTTTAAAACAGATTTGTAAAATTAAAAATGTAAACAACTGCATAGTCTTTTAGAGCAGGTACAACTGCATAGTATTTTAGAGCAGGTGCCTGGTCATATTCATAATGAGGAATCTGATTAAAATTATTTTCTGATATTTACATTAAAATAATTTCATAATGCATGTCATCAGTTAATGTTAATTATTTAGGATAACATCAGAAACACTCCTAAATATAAAATTTGATTTTGTGTATCAATTTTGTTTCCCAACATTGAATACAGTGTTGGTCATATAAATTACCTAAGAAATATTGGCAAAATTAACTCATCGTTTTACTTAATTCAGTTAAAAATTCAGAATTAACTCTGCTGGATTTAGACTTCTGAAATCATTTGTTATCTCCTATACTTATAGGTTGGTAGAGTGGGAAGAGAATAGATTTTTTTTAATTTAAATATATGTGACTTTGAATCTTCTTTCTTCTACCATTAGCTGTGTCACCTTATATCAATTAATTGTGTAAGCCTCAATTATATCATTTGTGAGGTAATAATCCTTCCTCCTAGAGGTAGATTAAATGAGGATTGAATAAGGTAGTATTTATAAAGAATTTACCAGTAGTGTCCAACACAAAATTAACCCCAACAAATGATAATATAATGATTATTTCTTCTGAAGATAGTAAATATTCCAACTACCATGAAATTTAAAAGGCCCATCGTGAGTGATGGAAACATTTGGGACTGTAATGATGATAATATTAATGATAAGTACCATTTATTCAAGGCACAGTGTGCCACGCATGTGCTAAGCACTTCATGAAGTAATACATATACTTATTGTCTTGTGTCAGTGTTGCAAATGCAATTTATAGCTTTTCATTTCACCTGTTCTCATTTTCAGGGTTTGCTTAGAACCACACTTCCACATCCCAAAGCTGAACGTTGCTACGCTCAGTATGAAATCACTCAGCTTCTCCCAGGCATCGAGCTCTTCTCAGACAGATACAGGGCTGACATTTGCTCTGTAGTCGCAAGTCTGTATTACGTTATACGTGAACTGCACTATGCTAAGCAAAATCTTATAGTAAGTCCTTTGTAAAATCAACAAATCTTAATTCACTGCGGTATTTTTGCCTTCTACCTTAAACCTTTCAAATTTTGTTAACGTCCTCTTGGTTGGTCTTGTGTAACTCTTAAATTCCAGACTCAGGATTCTTACTTATACTGCAAAATAAAATATATTAATTAATATTTCTTCTTTGACATCATTATTTGCACTGCATTTTGAATACAAAGTCAATGTCTGTTTGATTTTGTTCCCTTTTTACTCTATTACTTTACTATTTTTCCTCCTTCTTAAGACAGTTGGGAAGATTGATTAGAATATTTCACTGGTCTCAAACAGAGGAATCTAGTGCACATGTACCTCACTGTACTAAGTCATGCAGGTCACATCAGTACACAAACTATGAGAGTATTTCTTTGTTGAGATAAATTCCTTTGTGTCTCTTGTCTTCTCCCTGTTTTAAGTGAACAACAGATTCAAACTGTGACATAAAAGGCAAATACTTCTTAATATCCGAGGTCATTCTAAACCTCATGCAGTTCTCTTCCTTTGGGGAAATAAATCACAGTATATGTCATAAATTTGAAGCTGGTTGCATTTAAAAAATAAACCAGTATGCTCTATCTGTTGGTCATTTTATATTTTTCTCTTTTATTTTTCCTATTTTCTTCCTATATGCTATTTCTTCTACATTTGTATTTCTCCCCCCACTATGTTTGCTTCTTAATACCTAATCTTTCTTTTTTTTAGTTCTTTCCTTTTATTCTATAATTTTCATACCTCCTTTCTTTTCCCCCCTCATACATTGTTTGTTTTCTATTCTCTTGTCCTAAATTCACTCTCTCTCCTTATATTGAAAAGATTTATTGTCCCTTGATATGAGTTGTTAAATTTTAAAGCCATGTGTTAAAGTGAAGGGATTGATAAATGCTTTTAACACTTGGCATATTTGGCAAGAAATTGTTTATTAGGAAAAAGATAACAAAATGGTACTCCTTTCATTGTTAAGGGGATTCATTTCTGGATTTAGAAAATAGTTCTATCCCCTGGGTAACCTTTAGCTTCCTAGTCATATTCATATATAATACATATCACTGCACTGGAAAAGAAATGAAACTTTTTTCTCTGAAGCTTAAGAAATTGAGAACATTTTTCTGAATAATTGAGCAATTGGCAGCAATAAAGTGGTGTGTTTTTATTTCTCACTAAAGAAATGAAACAATCTCAAAGGTAATAGCCAACTCTTATTGTTTTGTGCTGCATTAATTGTAGAAAAAAGATATTGTGTTATGTTTGTAGTGCATAATTGTAGAAAAATGTATTATGTTTGAAATCACTTAAGACCAGTTCTAAACCATTTAAAAAGCTGTTGCTATCAGCAGCTGCCAGTTGACTGACAATTAGAGGTTCCTTAGCTGAACTTGCAAGATGTAAACAGTTTCTATTTTGTATTACACCACCCTCCGGAAGAAGTCCAGTGGGTAAGGAGACTGCTCTCACATACAGGTCTTCCTAGGAGACCCACTGCTGTGGGATCATGGGAAATAGTTTGCTAAATAATGGGAAATCCCAATATTCCTCCTTGCTCTATCTCCCTTTAGCAGGCAAGGGCTGAGTTGTAGGAAAAAAGCTTGGGTTTTCAGTTGAGATCAGTAGCTGTTCAGAAGTCTAGGCAAACACCTATCCCCTCAACACCTAACTCAGGTCAGAGAGTGGTTGGATCAACTGAAATATAGATAGTTTGTAAGCTCTCACCCATATCCATGAGATTTCGAGAGGAGTTGAACTTTGGGGTTAATTCCAAGAAAATAAAAATATTATGTGAAGAGTAAACTTGGGTAATCAATAGAATACATGCTCGGTGAAAGCAAGATTGTTAGATTTTGTTTTCATTCAGCATAATGGGCATGTTATAAATATTCTTGCTGATAGAGATATTCCAGTTGAAGACGAATAGCAGCTGCCATTGAGATGAGTGAGCAGGTGACACGGATGGCAGTTCCTTTGCTTTAAATTTTGCAGTTATTTGGTAGCTCATTTGCTAGAATGTTTCTATAAGCCTCAATGATTCATACATATATGTTAATTTTTTTCAAAGAAGATTATTGATTGGATTTCCACTTTTCCATGCTTAAAGAGATTTGAAACCTAGGTTTTGGACACCAGGTGGCATCTACAAGTTGCCTGGTGCTATTTTCAAGTTCTCACAGAATTATGGAGCATATTCTAGGCAGATCATTGTACTTAGCCAAATAGTATAGTCTCTTACCATGGCAAATTTAACTGCTGTTCTATATAACATTCCCCCACATTAATATTTGGCTACATTTTATTATTGGGTTATTAACTTGATAAAACATGTTTTAAATTAATTTTTTTTTTTTTTTTTACCATTGGTAGGTTCTGCCTCTACTTGCACTGTACCAATATTTTGTTTCTGGAATTTGCCAAGACCTGATCAGAAATCTAGAAGCTAGGATCCTCAAGGTATGTGACAGACTTTTAAGATGTTTGATATTCCTGGACTGTAAAGATACTGTCATAAATTAATTTGGTTCCAATACTCGTAACAACAAGCTTATAATAATATGGTATGCTGATATTTTTAAAAATGCCCATTATTATAATAACATATGAGAGCAAGCTGGCTCATTTTATGCTTGGGCTACACGTGGGAACAGCTACATGTGGGAACAAGGCTTGTCCAACTTCAGTCAGCCTGGAAATCACCACTTCTGGAGTATTGATTTCCTGGTAGGAACTAATGAGTCTGTTTTCTGAAGTTTCTGTGAACTTTTTGCTAAGGGTCTTTATGTATATCATAATATGTGAGAATTTTTCATTGTACAGACAGTTGAAGTGACAAAACACACAGATGCTGGATTACAACTAATTCTGTAACCTAGAAGTCAGGATAGCCTCTCTGCCTTAAAGATCCTTGTGCGGTTGACTTGAGCCCCATGCGGACTGGGAACCTTGAGCGCCTCATTTTCTCTGCCCTTTTCCTAGTTAGCCAAGGTCACAGTCTTTCACTCTGTTGAGTTCATTTTGTACATGGATCATCTCAACATTGAGCAGATTTTCTCCCTGTTCTGCACCTTCTCATCTTGAATATGGAATTCAGTCCTAGTCCACATTCTATACACACACACACACACACACACACACACACACAAACTCTCACGCTCACTCACGTACACATAAACATACACAACACATTCGCCCAAGGCTTTTATTTTTATACTGGATTTAGTGAAAATTTGGAACACAGGAAAATATAAGTTGAGGCAATGCAAACAATTTAAAATAGAATATTTGGCATCTCTGGGTTTAAAATATTTCTCAGCCAACATCTCATGCTTTTGCCTCCCATCCCATGGCTTAATCAGCTGTGTGCTGGTAAGTGTTTCACACATCACTCTAAAAAAAAACCCTGATTTGTAGCACTTTCAGTTTCCATGGTGCAAATATTCCCGCTATAGCTGACTTCAGCCTACCAACCAGGCATTACTGAATGTGGAATCGGGACAAGATACGTGCAGTCTCCTCTTGCAAATTGGGAGGAAGAGGCTCCATTGCATCACTGGTTTAACCCTCCCTATCCTTTTCTGGAAATACCTTATACACTTCTTCCCCAAATCTTTTTTATTTTCTTATGAGGGGAAATTAGACTTCCCTTTGAATTCCTCTCTACCTGGACCCTGCCCTTGGGCTTATGACTTCAGGACCAAAGAGTTCATAACATTCTATTTCTAAATAAATACAGTACCTTCCCTAAGAGGAATTCTGATGCTAACTATTAAGAGGATATATTTTAACTCAGGAATAAATAATTATCAGCCGTGAAAATGTCTGGATCACTCTCTCTGACTTACTGAACTCTTAAGAGTTTTCCTGCTTTTGATTTCCAATAACACCTTTTGAAAAGCTGCATATAACTTTTTTCTCTCTATTTTAAAAACAGTGCTCTGTTCAAGATTGCAGAATTCCTGAGGTTAGGGCCTGATTTTTTTTTCATCTTTTATTTCCCTATTGTATACTGAGTAATAAATTCATATATCAATACTGTCATTAATTATTGAATTGAATTTTAAACCTATAGACATTTATCAGTGCCTACTGTCTACACTTTCCTTAGTCTTTAGTGGGAACTAACCTAAAAGATAACTTCGTAGGCATTTATTGCTTTACCTCTAAAACAACATTTGTTGAGTATCTCCTATGTAAAAGCACCATGTTTGTAACTCTAATCAAAGAAATGTAACCCATGGTCGTTGCTTATAAGGAAGTGAAAATAAGGGGAGAGAGACAGGACATATACACAAGACAATAACATATGCATCTGCCCCTTGATCATTTCCAAATGAGTATGATGAGCACTGTCTCCTGGAGTCTGAAAGAGGGAAAGTGGCTTTGGATCTTTTGGTTTTACTAAGTAGGTAAGATTTGGTGAAGAAAGAACTAACTGAGCAGGAGAGAGGAAGAAGGGAACATTCTTGGCAGGTAATAGTGTGAAGCATATAGAGATGAGACAGTATGGACTTGTTGGGGTGGGGTGCAGGGGTGGTTCTGCGAAGCTAGAGAAGGAGGGGGTTTTGAGGAGGGAGAATGTAATAAGAGATTACCAGAGATCCGTGTTGTGTTCCACAATGTCCATGAGCAGTGGGGCCCAGTCCTGAATTCCAAACTAAGGCATAATGAGGAGGCTGAGCAGTGAGAGACATGAGATTATAGGAATCAGAATTGGGTAGCCGTATTATTCTGGTCTGTCATTTAGAGGCAGGAGAAGCATGGAAGTGTTGCAGTGGCCATTAGTAACATGTCAGAAGGGGATCCAGAGAGGCACTGAAAGATATAATCTGAAACAAAGTTTTTGTTTAAATGACTGTGTTTTATTGGATTGTTAACATTTGGTAACTTTCTGCACTAAAGTAGCTTAGGAGCCAGCGGAAGAACTGTGGACTCTAGTCGGCAGCCTTGGGTTGAGAGGTGGGATGAATTGCAGAATCTTGGTTAGAAGAAGGACATGATCGGATGTATCTTGGCAACAATGTCAGGAGCAGAGTGAGTCAGCAGTGGAATCTTATTGGCAATAGCAGAACAGAAACACCTGACCAGGGTTTTGACAGAAGCAATGAAAAAGGGCAACTGATGCATCACCCAGAGGAAGAAATGACAGCCTGTTTGAGCAGAGTTTGCCTGACCTTTCTGAAGTAAACTGGGGTCAGTGGGTGGGAAGAGAGAAAAGTCAGAGTCGGGGAACAGCAAACAATGCTTTCTGACAAGTCAAACAGCAATAGATCATGCTGTTAAGTTTCTGTTGGGCGCTGGTGTCTTTCAGGGAAAACTTTAAGACCTCTTTACGATCAGCCAGTCCAGCTTCACTTTAGAACTGCCAACGTCTTGAAAGATTTATTAGTCTCAACATATCCAGCATTCCTGGGAAGGGTACCGATGGTTTTGTATTTGTACAAGCGAAAGGTTGATTTAAGGGTAGTTCTTTATTCCATCTGGCTTGTTTATGTTCACGCTGTTGGTCATTTCTGAAAATACATGTTCATTGTTATCACCACTGCTTTTTCAAATGGCCAGATTAGTATGATAAACCGACACAGAGGTAGCCTTAGAGGTTACAGGTAGTTTGTGCACAGGCGTCTCACCACCAAGATCAGTGGAGATAAACCTCATTATCTCCTACATGGGATAATGAGAAAATGTTCATCTATAAGTCTAAAAGAGCTCCTATGCCTGCTTGGATATTATATGGCCCTAGGGAGGTTAGAGCCCAAGGTGTTTTAGGCAAGAACCAAAGTGTGCAACTCAGTAGACAGTTTTCCCTTCTGCAGTGAAAATATTCTCTTAACCTTTTATGCTTTATTTTCATACTATTGTCATATCCTATTTCCCCCTAATTTACTAAGCCTCTCTTTATTTCTTTAAAATTTGATACTCATAAGATTCCTCTGGTAGTGCTTAAAGGAAAAGAGATACTAAGTGAATGGGTATGTGTGTATGTGTGAAGATCATATATATATATATGATCTTTGTCCATTTTGTATTTTATTTCCTGTTTGTACAATTTGCCTTTCTCTATTCTCAACAGTCACTTTCAAAACTTAAGTCAGGTTAGGGACCTGCCCTGTTCAAAACTCTCCAATAACTTCTTATCACAGAGACTAAAATTCCAAGTTCCCAGTCTGGTCTACAGGCCACCATTCATAACTGCCTCCTAACCCTCTTCCCCCAATCTCCCTACACTCCTGCCACACAGGCTCTTTCTTGAGCACCCTAAGACCCCCCGGCTGCTCCTGCTGCTGCATGACATTTACTTGAGATGGCTCAGCAGATTTTCACGTGTCTCTCCTTCATATCATTTCCCAATTTTCTCTGGAATGTCTTCTTCAGAGAAGTCCTTCTTGACTGGAGCTCTGAAAGTAGCATTTTTGTCAGTACCCTTTATCCCTTCTAATACTGTGTGCATCTTTGTGTATCACTTAAATTAGCTCAATACACATTGGGAAGGGATGTAACATCCAAGAGGGCTTGGTGCATAGGAAGTGCCCAATAAACACATCGAATGAATGAATGACTTTTGTTCAGGAACTTTTCTGCCCATAATTTCCTGATTGAAAGTCCTGCTGGATAATATTCAAAATAAACCATGTACAATTTATAGTTGCCAACTGATTAACTTTAAGGATATGTCTTTAAAACTGACAGAGCGCATTAATTATGGATGACAAAATGAATAGTTGTCTCTGTGTTGATACATCCCAGAGTTCATCTCCTGGTTTGTTTGACTTTCCTCAGAGTATTAGAGAACATCAGGAGTATTTTTGTTTTGTTTTTCTTTTAAGCCATAGTTGATGGGAACAAAAAAATAAATTCAATCATTTTTTTTTAACTCTTCAATGCCTGTCATGTTTTTGTGTTTGCCCTGACGAAGTAAGCCACGACTGACAAATGTCCATTGTTACGAACAGTTGCCTGCTGTTGTTTATTAGCTTTTTGGTCTGTTGCACATGTAAACTGGCTTACACACAAACACATACATCTCCATCTACTGTGTTTACCAAGCATTAATTTATAAGGCATTACCAATTATGTTAAGCAGAAATTTTGGATCTCAGAAAGCTGTTGATTTTTCTCTAAAATTGTTATTTTGTAAGTAAAATGGATTTTGTAATTTAAAAATCTCATTTTTTCCCCTTTCCTTTAAAGATTCAGGTTCTTACAGATTTAGGATTTTTTTCTGAAGCCTTTTATGAGATATCCCAGATTTTTTATGGAAAAAACATGCCTTCCTCGGTACCCTCTGGCTGTAAGGCTCCTGGAAAAGTAAAGGTAAATCTTCTGGTCTGATTCAAAGCCATTTCTTTACTTTTTGAAGGCAACATTCCTCAGATTTAGGGAATGCTTCCACAAAAGTGTATTTATAAGTCTCTGGTGCTGCAGACTTCTTTGTTAAGCCTGGTTGTTAGCTAACAGTAGGCTCTTACAAGGTTTCATTCGTTTGGAAGGGAAGGATGTCATGTGGGGCAGTACAGCACTGGAGTCAGTTTTTATAATGGAATTCTGTCTCTGTGTTACAGATGGTCTCAGTGGACCTATCAGCCACTACCTCTTAGATTTGGGCATCTGATCTGATAATTTCTGGTTAATGTTGTTTGTCAAAGCGGTCTCTTCTCATGTTTTATTTGGATATTTTGATTTATATAATTTTATACCAGAGTGTTAAACATGCATTGTTCAAATTATATTTATAAATGAGATCATTGAAACATCCTTGAAAATGAATACTGGCATTTATATTTAAATCAGAGTGAGCTTTTATTTTCTTGTTTTGGGTTTCATGAGAATCACTGTGTGATCTTGCAGACGTTTGGACCCTGGTGATCCAGCAGTAAAGGAAATAGGAGGTAACAAGTCAGTTTCCTGGGGAAGCTGTTATGTGTGAGGAGTGACACTGACAGACACGGTACTTACTGGGGGGATTCAATTTGGAAGGCCTAGAAGAAGTTGGGAAATAGGCTATTAGTCTTGAAAATAACTTGTATAAGCTGACATTAAATATACATACATTGCACTCATTACTTCAGTGTATTCCCCTGAAATGTCATTGCTTAATGCTCAGTATGACTGCTACAGCATTATAATTTGTTGTACCAGGATAAGTGTGAGGTTATCTAGAGATAAGCCTAAGTGGGACATTCAGTAGGCAATAGGATACAACTGTGTGTGTATGTATATGTATATACATCCCCATCTCTATCTCTTTCTGTATCTGTCTAGAGAGAAAAGAGTCAATTGGTTTTTTGCTCATTTTTTTTTGGCATGAACTAACTCATCTTCTCACCTGGGTTAAATTAACAGTATTTTCTTTCTTGCTTCTCAGCCAACAGCCTTTCCCTGTTGTAAATAATTTGCATTTTGTTATTAAAACTATATTTAACTCATTTAAATATTTTATCGAGTGCTTACTAAATACAGGCACTATTTTAACCATGGGGTTCAACCAGTAAAAAGATAAATGGAGTTATTGCCTTCCTGGGAGCATGTTACTTTCAGACAGCCCAGTGAAGAAGACAAACGATAAACCTATTAAGCTCATAAATATGTCAGGTGATGATGTATCATGAGGGACAGTCAGGCTGAGCTGAGGGGACAGAGAATGACCAGGGCAGTGAGTTTTATTCAAAGTGGTTTGGGAAGTCTCTCTAGTAAGGGAGTTTTGAGGGTGAAAGATTTGAGGGAAAAACCTTCCAACGAGGAGGAAGTGCAAGGATAAAGGTCTTGAGGGGAGATGCCTGCAAAATGTGGTTGAGAAAAACCAAGGAGGCCAAGTGATACTGGTAAAATAAAGAGGAGGAGCAGACAGCAGGACGCAAGAGTTACGGTCCTGTAGGACCTCATAGGGCTTGGTGAGGAACCAGTGTTTATTCTAAATAAAATGGAAAACCTCATAGGGTTTTGGGCAGAGGAATGACAGGATAGAGATTACTAGTCAAAGGACCACTTTGCTTGATGTTTGGAGAATAGACTGTGGATGAACATGGGTTTAATAGGAAAAACAGGTAGAAGGTCTTGGCAAATAATCTGAGTGAGATGTGGCAATCGTTGGAGTAATAGTGGTGGAAGGATCGAAAAGTGATCTCTCTGGAGGAGTTGGATCCTAGTAAATTTGGGAGCATTGGGTTAGAGGTTTAAAATCAAGGGACTGGATGAAATCAGCTGGAGCAGAAAGAGAAAAACAGAAGTCAGAGGACTAAACCTTAGGGTCATCCACATTTAGAGCCCAGGAAAATGAGAAGGAAAGAGAAACCTGTGGGGTAAAATGAGAAACAAGAGAGAGGAGAGAGTTTTTTGGTTTTTTGGTGTTTGTTTTTGTTATTTTTGTATTTATTTTTGTTATTGTTTTGTAATTTTTACAGGTAAATTCCCAACTTCACTTTTATTAACCAGTCTTCATAAGAGAAAAGTATAGGTCTTTCAATGGATTGTGACTTTAAATTTTGTGTTCTCAAAGTTAATTTGAAACTTTCTAGCTTCAGTTGGGAATTTAAAAAGTATAATTTAAAGAGGAAACACATTCAGGGTTTATAATTAAAATAGATGCCAATGTTATTAGGCTGGGGGCTAGTTGTTTAAAGAAAGGATTAATTAATTAGATTTTAGTTGTAAAAGAAGTAACTGAAAAAGTCTTATAGATCACTACTGGACTTTTCACAGGCTTTTTAAGAAACTTTATCTCTTAACATGATACTCATAATAGGATTCTGCTCTTATCACCAAATCTAAAGTCCAATCATCAAGTCTCTTCCAATTATATCACCAAAGGTCTTCCCCCAGATTCAGTTATTTACTTTTCAATGGATTAGAGAAGATGCAAGATATCTTCAAAAGAGGGGAAAAAAATGTAACACTTGCCAACACTTTATTCTAGTAAGAGCTATATGTGATATCTTGGTTTAGAGGTCCCTCAAACCCCTCAGGTCCTAAGATAAGGAACTGCGAGCAAGTGGTATATTTGGGAGGTGATTCCGAGGAGAATGGTGAGTGCGTGGGTAAGTCAGATAGGAAGGGAGGAGAACCATTGCAGAGCACTAATGAGGTCCCTGCATGGGTACTGGGGCCCTCAGAGAGACCGGGGGAACAATCTTGTGCTTATTGGAATGCCTTGTTCCCTGCGCTTCCAGCCTCTTCTGAACACTTTTGTGGCCACAGAACACCCTCAAGCAAAGACATACAGGTACTTTAAGTAGGGTACTGGCCATATGTGAATATCCTATCCACAGAAGCTGCTGGTGATTTCCAGGTGACCAAGGGGTAATGGATGGGGCATCAGTATTGACATCTTCAAAAAAGGACCTTCCATACCAAAAGGAATGCACCCTGTTCGATGATCCATCTTTTGTGGTGAAAAAATGGAATGTTTCCTAATGTGACATTGTATTTAGAGCCAAACATACAACAGGTCATTCTCAACAAACAAAGAGAAACACAAAAAGAGTTACTCTGAAAAGTAATATGATTTTATCTCAAACTGGCAAAGATTCTTCTAAGTGATAATACTCTTATGACTCAGCAATTGTGCTTCCAGGAATCTATCCAAAGAGGATCATCAGAAATACAGGCAAAATAGCTACGTGTTACTTAAACTAGGGCTGAATGGCAGGACAGAAATCAGCATGAGTCCACCTTGATGTCTAACAAAAGGAAAGGAGTTAAGTTATTCTGCTTCATTCATAGGATAGAACATTACCTACCTATAAAACTGAGGTTTACAAATGACTAAATAGTATGGAAAATGAGTATGATATAATGTTTAATGAAAAGGAATACAAACACATATATATATAAATTTAGAATATGTCAAAAAGAAATTGGTAGTAAAGACATCAAAATATTAACACTGACAACCTAAAAGAAGTTGACTTATGTATAATTTTTACTTTCTTCTTTATTCTACACTTGCTTTTCTGACTAGAGTATTACATTTTTTTACGTATACTTTCATGTATTACTTTTACTTTTTCAATAAGAAGTATCACTTTTACAATAAAAATTATATTTAAAATACTTTTAGAAGACAGTAACAGTTTCATATAAAAATGATGTTTTTGTTCCTAATGTTAATCTTTTATATATTGACAGATATTTCAATCATTTGACTCAGGAAAACCTCTTACTAGTAGAGAAAATATGCAGGTAAGGATAACAATGTTTTATAAAAGTTGAATATTTAAGAAGGATAATTTTGAGTCATTTCAATCTATTTGGTAGATGTAACCCTTGTTTTTTAAAAAAATCTCCTATGTAATATGCTCTTCTATTTCTAGTAATGGGGTTTTATCTCCAAATGCTGAGGTCTAAGGTAGGATTGCATCACACAGATCTTGTTTTCCAGTTGGGCAAATATCGGTTATGGGTTGTAAATTTTTCAACTATGTATGTGTATTCATTTTGTTTATCTAGCCATGTCAAGTATCTAATTTTAATATTTATCTTGATTACCTAAATGAGAATGGCTGACTTCGATTGTAAGAAAAGGATTTTGTGTGTTTTGCTATTACCTCACTTGTTCAATACTATTTTTCCTCACATCCTTTCTCCAGTCTGAGACTGCCTCTCAGTATCTCCAATGGTTTTCTTTTTTTCCTTTAGTGAAAATTTTAAAAATTACAAAAATAAAAAAAAGTTTATTGAGAAATAATTGGCATATAACATTGTGTAAACTTAAGGTGTTTGAATAGTTTGATACATTTTCATACTGCAATATGCTTACCACTGTAGTGCTAGCTAATGGAAGATTTTCATATGACATTTTCACAAGAAACTCCTCTCACATTCCAGTGTCCTTTACAAAGAGAGGACTAGACTGCCCATCTCAGTATGTTTGTTCCTGTTAGTAATTGAATGACTGGGATTTCAGTTTTTGATAACCTAGTAGCATTTAAATATCTTTCTTGTTTGTTTCAAGTGTTTACATAAATTGTTAGTTAACTAGAATTGTAGTAGAATATTAGTTTCAGGAGTAGGATTTAGTGATTCATCACTTACATATAACACCCAGTGCGCGTGACATGTGCCCTCCTTAACCCACGCCACCCATTTAGCCCATCCCTCACCCCACCTCCTCTCCAGCAACCCTCCGGGTATTCTCTATAGTTAAGAGTCTGTTTAATGGTTCAGCGCTCACACTTCCCTCCCCCTGTTCATCTGTTTTGTATCTTAATTCCCACCTATGAATGAAATCATATGATATTTGTCTTTCTCTGCTTATTTCACTGAGGATAATACTCTCTAGCTCCACCCACGTCATGTAGCATTTAAATATCTTGAAATCATTTCTTAAAACCTTAGGAGTTTCATCCGTCAGCCCACTAGAAAGTGTGAGAATGGAGGAGTGCTAGTGCAGCCATTGTTAAGGGGTTACAGACAGGTGGGGCATTCACACAGCCAGGTGTTAGTGTAGAGAGACAGGTGCACGTCATTTTAATTTTTTTAAATGCTAGGAAACAGCATTCTGTTTCATTGAGCTATTTGTATTAAATAATTTTGAGAAACATTTCTCAATATTGCTTTATAGTCTTCCATAATTTTGATAGGCATTATAGCCACATTTTATTAAATGTAATCCTACTACTTTTCCATTATTGTTCATGTTATTCCACAAACTTCGCTTTTAATTATGCTTCATATGATTCATTGTTTGGCCTTAAAATTTGTTTTGATTTATAAGCAAGTTGCCTGAAATGAAAGAATCAGTATTAGGAAGATACACATACATATTCACATTTTGTTTCAGTGTTCCAAGACCTTCGGATGTTTAAGAATATTTATTTCTTTGCAGTTATAAATTCCAGGGAATCCTAAAAAAACTTCTTTAAGGAGGGTTTTTGGGCATAAAAAGAATGTCTGCATGATCATTTCTTTTTAAACAAAAGAGACTGGCAGTATAACAGAAAGCCGACTTCTATTAGCTAATTAATTAAAAGAGAACTGTTGGTCTGCTTGAGACTTTTCAGATTACACTTTATATTTTCTGTAAAGGGGGAGAGAAATGAGTGTTAAATAGCACTACTAATTAATCTTCTTTTGATCCTCAAGTGTTTGTGTGTAATTGTCAAGGCTCATTAAGACACTGTTTGCTAGGGAGAAAAAAGAAAAGAGAAAAACCTTTTCCCCTCCTATTACACCCCAAACCAATCTGAAGTTTCTCCCCCTCCCCCGATACAGAACGTCAGCCATTTCCCTAGTATGTGTTTGTTGCCTGCTCAGACTTAGTGCTGTTCCATGTCTGGTTCTTCTACATGTAGTGATTTTCACCCTTTAGAAGAGAGTAGAAAATGAACAATAGCACTAGACCTTTCCACGGCCAATATTGCCTCAAACTCTCCCAAACAATGAGATTTTTCTTCATGTAAGGCAAGTAGCTTCTTTCTCTTCTAGAATAGACAGCCCAACACATGAAATTATTAATTAACAAATACTGTTAATTCAACACATATTTAGTAAGAGCATATTGTGTGCTCTCATTCTGGTGCTGTCAAAGGAACATTTCAGTCAGTCAGCAGCAGACAAATTCCAAACCCTCAGGAAGCTTAAATTTTAGTGGGAAAAACAATAATAAGCCTGATATATAAGTGAACATTATAATTAAGTAAATTATATAGTAAGTTAGAATGTGAACCATGCTAAGGGAGAGAATAAATCCAGAAGCAAATAAGGGGATTGGAAGCAACTTACTGGAGCTAGGTTGGGGCTTGTAATTTTAAATGAGGTAATCAAGTTAGTCTTCACTGACATGGCATTTGTGAATAGGTAAAGGTACAAGTTTAGGAAATCTAGAAGTTTAGGAACCATCTGGAAGAGAGCGTAGTGAGTACAAAGGCCTTAGGGGCCGGATTGCCTAGCTTGATGAGGGGCATCTTAGTGTGGCTAATAGTTGTGTGGATGATGCAAAAGCAGTAGGAGACAGGGTCGGAAGGGTGAAGGGGGGCCAGTTTGAGAAGAGCCTTGTAGGGTCTTTGTAACTTAGATTCTTCTGAACAGCATGGGGAGTCACTGGAAGGTTTGGAGCAGAGGCGTGGCCTGATCTACCTGTTTAAAGGGATCACTTTAGCTGATCTTTTGAGCCTACTGTGTGCTAGATACTGCTCCAGTACTGTTAATCGTTATCAGTCAATTAGCAATACAGACAAACTCCCAGCCTTCAGAAGGCTTGTATTTGTGTGTGTGTGTGTGTGTGTGTGTGTGTGTGTGTGTGTGTGTATGGTTGTGAGGAGGCTAGGAATACAGTTTTAGGCATGTTGAGCTTGAGATATCTCCTAAATATTTAAGTGGACTATTTGAGTCAGAAGTTGATTTGACTTTAGAAGAGATATTGGAGCTGGAAAGAAAAACCCGGGATTTCATCAGCATTTAGATGAAACTAAAACCATGAGGCTGTTTAAGATCATCTAAAGGGGAATAAAAGAGATCATCTAAGGGGATGGAGTAAGGAGAGGGAAGAGAATCAAGCCCTGAGGCACTCTGGTGTTAAAAATATAGGAGAAGAAGAAAAAGAAGCAACAAAGACTGAAAAGGAATGACTGACAGGTTAGGGAAGAAACCAAGAGAATGTGGTGATTTGAAAGTTAAGAGAAATATTTTCAAAAGAGAAATTGATTAATAGTGCCGTATTTTGCAGATGAATCAAGCTCCATAACTCACTGAGTCTTAAACATGCATCTTTTTTTCACATTTAGTAGCTCTGAAATTAGAATGCATTTTATAGTTGAGGGCATGTGATGGCTTAAAAGATAATGATGTCTTAGATTAAAACTAAAATGGCATATGAGGACTAAGAATTCATTACTGATCTAAGGTAAGTATAGGCCACTGGTGACCTTGACCAAAGGGTTTCAGTGTATCAAAAGAGTGGGTTTAAAAACAAACAAAAGGAGAGAAATTGGAATTTTGAGAATTCTTTGGATCATTGCTATTAAGGGGAGTGAGAATTTAGGTAGTAGCTGGAGAAGGGAGTCAAGGCAGACAGAATTTTTGTTTTTTGAAGATGGAAGAGAAGATAGCGTGGCTATGTGCTGATGAGAATGTCTGCAGCAAGGGAACATTTATGATGTAGGAGAGAATGGCTGGGTAGACCAGTGGGGAGAAGATCAATAATCTAAGGGGCAGGAAGGGAGGCAGGGTGATGGGGCAGGTGCTTGGGTGGGTGGGAGAATGGAGTATAGGTCTGTGGACACTACTCTGCTTCAGTTTTCTCTTTTAAGGAGAAGAAGCAAGGTCATTAGCTGGGAGGAGCATGGGGAGGAAGGGTCAGAATTTCAAAACAGTATGAAAAGTTTGTCTAGGAGAGAGGGAGAGTGTATGGACTAGGAAAATGTAGGATGATGACCAGGTCGTACTGAGGTTTGGTCAGGATTTTAAAGTGGGCTGGCTTAGCCTGACTGCATGCTTTCCTTCAGCCTTCTTTAGCTGCAGGTGCACACCTAAAGGAGGTCCAGTGTTGGATTTTACCATGGCTGTTTTGCCAAGAAAGTGTATGTGCACAGGAGAGGGACCAGGGAGTTGATAGAAGGTGTACACCAGGGGGAGTTCTAATGATTGAGCTCAGAATCTAAGCTGGGTACGGAGCATACTTGTTATCCATGCTTCCCCTGCTCCTGTCCTAGTACCTCTTATTTACTCATGTGAAAGCAGAACAGCCGGGTGTGCATGGCTGATGAGCTTTTGTGGGTTCTTTATTTTGATAAAGCGTCCCCTCCCTTGCTCTCAGCACCAGGTTCACTCATGTGACTGAGCTGGGCTCATGAGGCACAGGTCACAAACTGGTGGGGAATGGTGGAAGCACATAGAACTCCTGGGATTGTTTTGACATTATACGTCTCTTGCGATAGACCTGCCATTTATGGCACCTCGTGTCTATCCTATATTCCATCATCTAACACCAAATGAGGAATGCAAAAGGGGATGAAAACTAATATTACCTAAAAACAGTATTTTACTGATTTCCTTTGTTTTCTTCCTTCTTTTCTTTTCTTTCTTTCTTTTTTTTTTTAGGCACTTGATGAATTAATAAGTAAAGGATTACCTCTAATTCTGGTTACAGTTGGCCAACGACATCTCTTAAATAAGTTTTCTTTTGTTAAAGCATACTTCTTAATAAGTGTGGCTGCAACAATAAATTGTGTCCCAGAAAATTCAATGAAAACAATCTACCATGGACTTACTTCTGAGAAGAGTAGAGGAAACCTTCCAAACTTGAAAGGTAATCTTTTGCTTTATTTTTTGCTTTTTTTTTTCTCCTTTTTCACCAGCCATTCCCACTCCACTCCTAGTAATCCATATGAACAGTCTAGTATATATTCTTCCATATTTTTCTCTAATCTCAATGACACACATATGTTAGGTATATGTATATCCATTTATAAATATCAGTATTCATACACTTTTTCATATATATATGTACAAAATAGGATTTGTCATTGATTTATAAAAAATATATTATACATTTTTCTGCATCTTGTGTTTTTTATCAGAAAAACTTCACTAAAACCACTTTAAGTCAATTGCTTTGTTTGTTCTGCTATTCTGGTTATATAATATTCTATGCTGTGAATATCTCATGATTTATTCAACCATTCCATTATTGATGTGCATTCACTGTGTTTCTAGGGAGCCATGTCGAAGTTCTATGTTCTATATATCCATATCATATAGTGTATATTTCTATGGGGTAAGATGCCCATGTATGGGATTTATAGGTCACAATGTATATGTATTTTTCACCTGTATTGGATGTTACCCTAAGAATAGTTTGTTTTTCACCATAAGGCATGGTGTTAACTGTTGGTTTTTTATAGATATTCTTTATCAGGCAGGGGAATTTCTTTCTTATTCCTGGTTTGTTGAATGATTTTATTTTAAAAGAGTATTGCATTTTATTTAGTGCTTTTCTTGCATCTATTAAGATGATTCTATGTTTTTTTAGTTACGTCATATTAGTCACCATACAGTACATTATTAGTTTTTGATGTAGTATTCCATGATTCATTGTTTGCATAAAACACCAAATAAACAAAGAGGCAACACTCCAGAATGAGAGAAGATACATGCAAGTGACACTGCAAAGATCTGATCTCCAAGGCCAGAATTTTTAAAAATTCTGATGCCATATTGCAGTAATTGATTTTTAAAAAATATTTTATTTATCTATTTGACTCAGAAAGACATAACGAGAGAGGAAACACAAGCAGGGGGAGTGGGAGACAGAGAAGCAGGCTTTCTGCTGAGCAAGGAGCCCGATGTGGGGCTTGATCCCAGGACCCTGGGACTGTGACCTGAGCTGAAGGCAGCCGCTTAACTACGGAGCCACCCACTATCTAAAGTAATTGATTTTTGAATGTTTAAACCAGCCTTGCATTCTTGGACTAATTCCCATTTAGTCATGGTGTATAAATTCTTTTTATACGTTGCTGGATTCTGATTGCTACTATTTTGAAGATTTTTACATCCTTATTCACAACAGATATTGGTCTGTAGTTTTCATTTCTTGTTTTATCTTTGTCCAGTTTGGATATTGGAATAATACTGTCTCTTTTTAAAATGTAACTTTTATTATTATTTGGGTATGATGAGGCCAACAGATCAGGAGATTATGGCCATGAAAAACATAGTTTGTTATTTAATCCTCCAAGAAGAAGGGCAGGCTACTACCTAGAAGGACCACACAGAGAAGCACCAGGGTCACCTAGAGGCAAAGAGAGCAGGAGGAAAATGTGGATCAAACTCTTCCTACCATCTCTTATGTTCAGATACATCTCCCAGGGTGCTTCCATACCTGTCTCCAGGCATTTATTTTTATAGTTTTCTGTCTCTCCCTTATGGGAGAAAAAAAAAAAGCCCCAGATCTTTCTGCTGGGACTTTCCCTATTCTTAAGTCTTCTTTCATACTCAGCTGACCTCTCACTCCAGAGCCCCCTAATTTAAGAGAAGAGTCAGATAGGTAGGAGTTGGAAGAAAAGGGGAAGGAAAGTGTGTTCAATTCCATGTTATTTTAGACTTCCTCTTCCCCCTTGACAAAGTTAGTCTCTTTGGATGGGTATTTTTTGCAGTAATTCCCAGTTGTGGTTTTTTTTTACTCTCTCTCTCTTCTGTAGTCTAGCAGTCAGGTTTACTAAAGCAGGCAGAGTCTGTGATTTAAATTATCTCAGTTCTCCCTGGCTCAGAATAAGGACAATCTTCAGATCATGGTGGGTATTTTGAGATCCTTGGGAATTGTGGGTTGTGCTATTCCAAAAGTCTCACTCTCTGCTCTTAATATGAGATGCTTATGCAAATCAGTAAAACTGACATTTCCAAAATCTTACTGAAATGTTATAAATATCTGAAAGAACCAAAATACTTTGGGGACCTGAAGGGGTCCTGTGATCCCAGGGGAAGAACTACTACTCTGTTTCAGTAGCCAATAATTTAAAGAATATCACCAAGCATCCTAAAGATCCTTTCAGAATTGTCTGATTTGTTGTAAAAGTCATTCTTAGTCTTTGAATATGTGATATTTAGGGACCATTTGATAAAATAGTGTTTCTAATTATCATTGTGGGTTTTTTAAAATATGAAATTTATGGATGGTGTCCCAACCAATGATGAGTTTGATAAACTAGAATTAATATATAAAGCTAACCACAGATATCCTTAGTTCTTCCAAAATTTTGTGCCTTATAGAGCTAAGTTTAAAGGATGATGGAAGTTCACTTGGTCAGCTTGCAAAGGTGAAAGATGACTTCACTTTTAGGACAGTGAAGGTAAGTTTGGAAATTTTTTCAAATCATACTAAATTGGTTACCAAAACATCCAGTATTAAGCCCTGCACAGTCTCAGGATTGTGTTTGCTCTTGGGAGACCAAGTAGCTTTTCTTGCATAAGCGTGGATTGAGGTCAGAGATGGAGTGTACTCCTCATGAGAAAATAAGATGCCCAGAGGTTGTCAGACTTCGACTCTGCAGCCTGATTAAAGCACTGTAGAGTTTTCCATGCCCTGTTTCACATTTCCTAATGTTAATAGTGATGACAACAGCACCACAAACAGTTACCATTTATTCAGTGCTTACAACATGACAGGCACTTTGCATGATTAATTTTTACAACTCTGTGAGGTAGGCATTAATCATTTTTGAGCTATGTTGTGCTGAACCATGAAAAAATTGAGGCTTAGAAAAAAATTCACTAATACAATGCACCTAATAAAATACAGATGGTGTTCTTAACCATTATACTAAGCTGCCCTATTACTTATATAATATTTACTGCTCTGTACAAACAAGTATTTAGAAACCTGTTTCTTGAAAGATTGGCTGGTCCCTTTGTTTGCCATACTAAGTTGCTATTTACTATTGATTGTCTATTGTAAAATCTCATTATCTTCAGATTACCAGTTAGGTGACCATAGTTTAACTTGAAATACAGTCAATCCTCATTATTCACAGATTCAGTATTTGCTAATTTGCCTATCTGCTAAAATTTACTTATAACTCCAAAATTGATCCTCATGGCTCATTTGTGGTCATTTGTGAACATCACAGAGCACAGAAAAATTTAAGTTGCCTACATTCCCACCTGAGTTGGACAAGAAATGTTCTTTTTATTTCTACCCTCATACTGTAAACAAGGGTCCTTTCCATGGTCTATTTATTGTCACTTTTTTTTCATTTTTATGCTTTTCATTGGTGATTTCACTATTTGAAATGGCCTCTAATTATAGTGCTGAAATTCTGTTTAGTATTCCTAAATGTAAGAAGACTGTGATGTGCTTTATGGAGAAAATAAATGTGTTCCATAAGCTCCAGTCAAACATGAGTTTTATAGCCAATAGCTGTGAGTTCAAGGGTAGCGAATTTACCGTATGTATTAAATAATGTGTCCTTAAATATAAACACACATTAAACAAAGTAATGTGTGGATACTTTGGCAAAAGTGTTGTGACCCAAGGCCCACAGGAACCTATCATTGTATTTCCTGTAGGAGCAATACTTCAGTATTTGCTAATTCAGTATTTGCAGCCACTTTATAGATGAGTTCCAGTGCTATGAGTAATGATCATTGGCTGTACATACCATAAAGGGTAACTGTTACACATGCTTACTCTTGCCATTACTCTCCTTTTCATTTCCTGTTGCCTTTTTCCTGTTTGCTGAGCACTCTTCTCTGATAATTATGTTCAGACTTCCTATCTGGTATTCCATTTATTGTTGCTTTTCTCAGTACATGAAAAACACCTGGCTGAATAAGAATGTGATATTACTTATATTGTTTCTGAACTTACATGATTACGTGATGCTCTTTCTTCAGTTAATTTTACTGTCAGAAGCTGAGGACAGGCTAAACCTCCTTGTGTCAGAGGTGGAGCCTCTAGGCCATAAGAACCTCTCTCACTGTTCTGCTGGTGAGTTGGAGATTGTGGTGGAGGCCAGGCTTCAGCTGGCTGCAATCGCCCTGCAGAGACATAGGGCAGCATACAGGTGAGTCTTTTCAGGCACAGAAGAGAATTTCTTCCTCACCCTAATTTGTCAAGTACACCTTATTTTATGTGCATTTTATAAATTCCATATTAATAGAGCTTACTTGTGTTTTATTTTTCAGGGAAGCTTTCATATAGTATTACCCTTAAAATGACAGTTCTAAACAAAATGATTGCTTTATTAAAGCATACAGCTAAGATGTTTTATATAGAGGATGAGCAAACTAACAGAGCTTTGCTTTTAAATTTTATTTATTTATATATTTATTTTTTAATTTTAACTCCAGTATAGTTAATATTAAAAACAAGCTCTATTATTAAAAAGTAACATTTTCTGAACTATATTTTGCTGAACAATTTAAGAAACAGTTTTGGGTGGATGATATCTAAATGTTATGCAATTGTTAGTATCAGAACTTTCATTTGGCTTGTTCATTGATTCATTCATTTACCTAACAAGCATCCATTAACTACTTCATTGTTAGCTCCGATCTAGACACCGAGGATATAATGATGAATAGAATATAGTTCCTGTATCCAAATGCTGAAAGATATATAAACAATTAAGTGGGATAATAAAAAAATATATAGACCTATATTTTCAAGAACTTCTCGTATCATTTGCGGTAACTATCTCTGTCATGAGGCCCTCTGACATTTCAGTAATGATTCTTTGAATAATGCACAAGTTTATTATCTTAACATTCATTAATTCATTCAAAAAATAATTTTGGGGGCCTACAATATGCTAGCCACTATTCTAAATTCTTGAGGTATATCAATATCCCAATACTGGATAGATACTATATAGAAAAATATTTAACAATATTGAAAACAATTATACTCTCATGGAGTTTTCAAGAGGTAATAAAGGTTGACAGTAAACTGTGAACTTCATAAGTAAGTAAATTACATAGTGTGGTCAAAAATGATACATGATAGGGAGAAGTCAGGAGTAGAGATGGGGGATGAGGCGGAGCCATCATTTTAGTATTGTGTGGTTATAATATAGGGTATGACTCCAATTTGATGTTCAGTGGCTGAGAGATTTTAAGCCCCACCACTCCCCTTTCTGCCCCACATCTGAGCAGGCAGATAAAGTCCAGCTGCTTTTTTTGTGAGGAAAAGGAGAAGACTACCTGTAGCTTTTGCAAAGGGAAAATCAATTCAGCAGAAATCTCACTTTGCTCTGATTAGAAACATACAACCAGCTCATCAGTGTGAACCTTGACTGAAGTCCATCCCATGATTAACCACATCTAAATTTGATTTCATGCTAGAGCAGTATAGATTTTTGGACATTTATAAATTTTTGTAGTTTCTGAACAATGATGAAAATCCATATAGTCCATTTCGGAGCAGTGACTCTCAAAATGTGGTCTGCAGATTTCTAGGGGTGTCTCCAAGACCCTTTCAGGGGGTCTGTAAGGTCAGAACTATTTTATAACAAAACTAAGATATCATTCACTGTCTTCATTGTGGTGTTATTTGCACTGATGCTGCAAGAACAACAGTAGTAGAACTTCTGGCATCCCACTGTGAATCACAGAAGTGGCACCAAACCATTCTAGTTGTCATTGAATCCTTTACTGCCCCGCACTTAAAATTAAAAAAAAAAAAAAAAAAAAAAAAAAAAAGCCAGAGCATCTGGGTGGCTCAGTCATTTAAGAGTCTAACTCTTGGTCTCACCTTAGGTCTTGATCTCAGGGTTGTGAGTTCAAGCCCCGCACTGAGCTCCACACTGGGCTTGGAACCTACTTTAAAGAAAAAGAAAAAGAAAAAGCCTTGTTTCCCTTAAGAATGCCTTTGATGAACCAATAGAATCTGTTACATTTATAAATCCCTATCCTTAAATTTATTTTGAAATTTAAAATTAAAAATAAATAAAATTAATTAATAAATTAATTAATAAAATTAAAATATAATAAAAATAAAATTAAAGGTAAATTTAAGGATAGGGATTTATAAATGTAACAGATTCTGTTGGTTCATATTGGAAATATTAAATGGTTTGTTGGTTCATATGGAAATAATAAATGGGAAATGCACCTCAAGCATCTTTGCTGCATATCAAAGTCTGGTAGTTGTCTTGGGGAAGAAGACATACGTGACTGAAATGAGAGCTGAACAAGCAGTTTGTTTCATGGAACACCGTTTTTATTTGAAAAAGCAGTTGACAAACTGGTTTTTCAGACTTGGGTGTTTGACAGGTATTTTATTGAAAATGAGCAAAATGAACATGGCACTTCTAGGAAAACAACAAATACTATTTGTTGCTAATGATAAAATCTGAATAGGGAAATGAGAATTTTGGAAAATTTCTATTTGTCACCATGAGCTTGACAGTTTTCTAATGCTTATATTTTTCTGATGAGATTGGTGGTAATTAATATTAACAAGCATCATTTTTAAAAATTGTATAAAGAAATGTTTCAACATAAGGGGATTTGGGTAACTCAGGGAGTTATAATACTTTACAAATCACTAATGGATAATGTTCCAAAATCCTGGTTAACAAGGTAGACCAATAGATTGTAATGTAAGAGAGGAGGAAATTTCATCAGCATGTGCTATTAACTTTCACATTGTAAGAAGCTTTTGAAAAACTATCACTTAGGGTGGTTCAGTGGGTTAAAGCCTCTGCCTTCAGCTCAGGTCATGATACTGGGGTCCTGAGATGGAGCCCCACATCAGGCTCTCTGCTCAGTGGGGAGCCTGCTTCCCTCTCTCCCTGCCTGCTTCTCTGCCTACTTGTGATCTCAGTCAAATAAATAAATAAAATCTTAAAAAAAAATGATTACTTGTCACATTTTGGTATAGTATCAAAGAAAAATATTCACTATTATTATTAAAAAAATATGAAAATACTTTTCGTATTTCTAACAGCTATCTCTGTGAGGCCTAGCCTTCTTCATATATTTCAGTCCAAACAATATGTCACAACAGACTGCAGAAGCAGATATGAAAGTCTTCTTTTAAGTAGATTTTCTCTTATTTAGCCAGACATTAAAGAGATTTGCAAAAATGCAAAATAATGGCATTCTTCTATCTTTGTTGTTTTGGGGAAATATAGATGTTTTCATAAAAATACATTATGATATGAACATTAATGGATTTCTTTTTATTTTAAAATTAATTAATAGTAACAGTTAAAGTTCTAATGTGGTAAATATTGATGGAACTCTGGGGATTCTCAATAATTTCTAAGGGTATAAATGAGTGCTGAGATAAAAAAGCTTGAGACACACTGATTTAGAGTATGATATTTGTAGCTATCTTTAAGAATACATTGGTAGTTGATTGATGGTAAATGGGCTTAGCACAATAATGTACCATTTTCCCTTTTGAAGTTTGAAGTACTAGGTGATTTCTTAATAAAAAATATATGCTTTGTGTCTATACATGTAAATACAACGTCTTTCTCTCTATATATAAAATACATGACTATATGATTTCCTATAGAAGAATATAGAACTCTTTTCTTCAAACTATTTTAGAGAGGAACAGCAGCCCTAGAAAATATTTCTTGTTGTTTATCTTCCTTCTTTCCCCAGCCCTCCACATGTCTTACACCCATGGAAGACATGAGTGAAGGAAGAAGGAAACAAGGAAACAAGAAACTAAAAATCACAAAATGGCCGCAGAAAGGAATGTCATTTTAGAGCTTTAATTTGAAAACCAGATAGACATATGCAAATAATGTGCAAGTATATCAGAATCGCTCCTATTTTAAATACATGAACCTGGCCCTTGGGACAAAACCTGCAAAAACTTTGATGTTATTGCCTTTTTGCAGTGGAGTTGTCATTTGGGGAAGCCTACTGTCAAGATGAATGAGTTTTTCTTATGTGAACTTTACCCCCCACGAGCTTCTGTTTGGGCACTGCTGAGAGTGTTGGACAGTCCCTTTCCCAAATGATGGTTAGCTTGACATTTTATGATACTTCTAATAAAATTATGTGTCAAGGAAATTGAAAGGCACATTCCCTAGGGTGACAGGTAGAGTGAGCTGCATGGATTTTATGAGAACAAACTGACCATTTTTGTCATGAATGTTAATAAGAAATAAATGGGATCAAAGTTATTCCAACTGTATTTCTACTTCTTTTAGGGACGCCTCTCAGAGTCCTATCTTTTTTTTTTTTTTAAATAAGTTCCTTTCTGTTATCCTTTATATTTAATTTATTGTCTAAATGGGATAACATTTGAGCCTTTTAATTTTGTGTCAGAATGAAACCTCCTTCTTTGGGGATTCTAGAGTGTTTATAGTGAGTAATCCTCCTACACTTTCTGTCCCTCTGGTGGAGAGCAGAAACTAGAAATTTTCCATTGTGCACCTACGTGGCACCAGGAGGATTAGGACATACTAACATGTTTATATTTTATTCATTAAGTTTTTGGGTTAGCAAGATTCCAAACCTCATACCTCATTTCTCTTAAAGTCAGAATTTAGCCTTCAGAACCAGAAGGATGGGGTGGGCACCACATCCTTCTTCCCAGACCCTCTTGCATCCTTCCTGTGCTGGCCTCTGTAGCTGCGCAGGAAACAGGGGGCCTTTGAAACCGGTGTGTACACTTGAGTAGCGGGGAAGGGTGTCAGGGAGAGGAAATTGCATTCCCATATACATACTCAATTTATATTACATCTTTTGTTGTTTTCTTGCTGTTTATTTAGTTTTATTTAAATAAAAACCAGTAAGGTTATATAATCACAAATCATACCTTAGAAAACATTCTAGAAATAATCTAAACCATTTTAATGACTCCGTAGAATCTTGAGAATTTAAAATTCAGTAATTGCAGGAAGCTTTATATTCTAGTTAATAACATAGAAAAAAATCAGCTTGGTTCCCCCCATAAGCCCTGGCCTACTCAATACACAAAATGAGAACTGCTAGTGTGCACTGAGCATCATCTAGCTGCTAAGCATTCTTATGTTCTAAGCACATCCCATTCTTTAGGTCAACTCCATGAGGGCAGCGACTGTATCTGCAGCCCTTAGATCTGTTTCTTGCTTATAGGAGAACAAGTGTCATAATAAATACCTTCATTTAATCCTTAGAATGATTCCATTTCATGAAGTTTGCAAAGTAGAATGCCAAGCAAAAGGCAGTCAAGGGGACAGAGAGGTCCTTTGTATTGATAAAAGATATATTCAACAATGACTACGAAGCCACCATAAACATGGCACCAAAACAAAACCAAAATTGTTAAACCTGTGGAAAGACAGAGGTCATGCTATCAGCAACAGTGAAGTGTACAGGCTCAGGGGCCAGTTGCTTGGGTTCTAATCCTGCCTCTTCTTTCTAGCTGTGTCACCTTAGGCAAGTCACTTAACATTTCTGTCTCCATTTCCTGATCCTGATTATCAAGTAATGATGACAATAGTATCTACCTTGTAGGTTTGTGGTGCAGGTTCAGTAAATTAATTCACACAAAGCACTTAACACAGTAACTGACAGGTTGTAAACACTCAGTAAATGCCAGTTACTGTTTTTTTAAAGGATTGTAGAGAGAGAGAGAAAAAAAAAGAGAAAATCTCTGTGGACAGAGTATGTGTGTTAGCACAGTGTTTTCAGCTTTTAATACAAAATGTAGACAAAATAGAAGAGGGTTTAAAAATGTAATTTAAAAGTTGAGCATATGTACACACTCTGGGAACCTACGAACACTGTACCTTCTCACAAGCATCCATGGACACGTATGAAGCTGATCATATACTTGGCCAGAAACCTTCATAACTGACCCATAGGAAGAAGTGTACCGACCACAGTCCAGGGACATGGGAGGCCTCTGGAACATCTATGGAGGGAGGTGGTAGGATCTGATTTACCTCTTGATGAGGTCGTTGTGGCCACTGTGTGGAGAAAGGACTGCAGGAACAAGAGCCAGAGCAGGAGGCTGGTCAGGAAGCTCCCATTCATGCAGCCTGACAATGATGGTGGCTTGGATGAAGGTGGTAGCACTGGAGGAGGCGAGGAGCTGCTGGCTGGTACCCATATGTTGAAGGTCAAGCTGACAGAACCTGTTGATGGATTGAACATAGAACATGAATCAGTGAGGGAGCAGTGGTGATTCTGGACTCTGCCTCTGGGATGGAAGACAAGGGAAAAGGGGCAGGTTTGGTGTAGGAGGCAAAAGCCAGAGGACCTGCTTTTAACCTATTCTGTCAGTTTCCTAGGGCTACTATAACAAAGCACCAAAAACTGGGTGGCTTCGAACAACAGAATTTTACTGTCTCATGACCCTGGAATCAGTGCTCCAAGATCACAGTGTCAGCAGGGCCAGGTTCTGTCTGAAGGCTCTAGAGAAGAAGCTTTCCTTGCTTCTTGTACCTTCTGGTATTTGCCCATAATCCTTGGTATTCCTTGGCTTGTAAAGGCACCACTCCAGTCATGTGACTGTCTTTTCCCTGTGTGTCTTTATGTCACCTTTCCTCTGTGTATATCTGTCTCTCTGTTCAAATTTTCCCTTATTATACAAACAGCGGTCATATTGGAATAGTGTCCACCCTAATGACCTCATTTGAACTTGATTATTTCAGATTACCACCATTTTGGGGTACTGAGGGTTAGGGCATCAACATACCTTTTTTTTTTTTTTAAGGTTTTATTTCATTGTTTATTGGGGAGAGAAAAAGAGAAAGAAAGGATGCATCTGAATGGGGGGAGGGGCACATGTAGAGGGAGAGAGGGAATCTCAGGCAGACTTCCCACTGAGCACAGAGCCCAGCCTGGGGCTCACTCTTTAGTCCCTGGGATCCTGACCTGAGTCAAAATCAAGAGTCAGACACTTAACCAACTGAGCTACCCAGGCACCCCTTTTCTTTCTTCCTTTTTTTTAAATTTTTTTTATTTTTTGAGAGGACAGAGTTCAACCCATAACACCTGTTAAATGTAATTGTCTATTAACTATCCAAGTGGGGACTTAGGTAGATAGGTATATTGTCCATTTGGCTTTTGCCCATTCTTTCCATGTTATAAAATATTGCTACAGAGCATCTTCAGGTATACGAATTGTTCTGTTTTTGGTTTCATTTTGGAATAGATTTTTAAAAGAACTCTCAGAATATATATTATTAAGATATTTCGAAGAAGTGTGACATCAATTATAAATTGGTTTAAAGTACAGACGAACTTTTATGTAAGGAACAACAGGAAGTCAGAAGAATTCCCATCTCCAGGGTTCTGTTTTCTTTGTTTAGTACATTTGCCTTTGGTACTTCTAGATGCTGATTAAGCAATAATTTAGTGTAAGAGTTTCCAAGTGTATAGCTTTAAATAACAACGTTCTATAACCTTGAAAGGTGGAGAACCACACTGTGATACATATTAAATCTATATGTGTTCATTTTATTAGTGAGATTGTCACTACTAATAAGATTTAAAATATATTCTCTACTTTAGTGCTGCAATAGTATTTTCTACGCTTAGACTTCTTCAGGATTCAAAACTTTTTAAAAAGAAGGGAGTACAAGATGACACAGAGAATTCCATCTCTCCAAGAGCTTCTGTATGTATGAATTTAATGTTTCTGTTTACAGTACTTACTATATAATAACTGTTGACATGATTATTTGGATGAAATAAAGGGGTAAAGTAGAAAAAACAATGAGTTCAGAGTGAAAAGGTTAAGTGTTAAAGCCCCGTTTATGCTCTTCATTTAGTGGTGTACTTGGGCAAGTCCCTTAAAGTTTAAAAGTTTTTTTTTTTTTTTTTTTTAAAGATTTTATTTATTTATTTGACAGAGAGAGATTATAAGTAGGCAGAGAGGCAGGCAGAGAGAGAGAGAGAGGAGGAAGCAGGCTCCCTGCTGAGCAGAGAGCCCGATGCGGGACTCGATCCCAGGACCCTGAGATCATGACCTGAGCCGAAGGCAGCGGCTTAACCCACTGAGCCACCCAGGCGCCCCAAGTTTAAAAGTTTTTTTAATTAAAAATTTAATTTTTCGGGGCACCTGGGTGGCTCAATGGGTTAAGGCCTCTGCCTTCGGCTCAGGTCATGATCCCGGGGTCCTGGGATCGAGCCCCGCATTGGGCTCCATGCTTGGCAGGGAGCCTGCTTCCCCCCCGCCCCCTGCCTGCTGCTCTGCCTACTTGTGATCTCTGCCTGTCAAATAAATAAATGAAATCTTTAAAAAAATTTAATTTTTCATTTAAATCTCATCTGTGAACTGATGGAACTTGGATATAATAATCACTAAGGTCTTCCAGTATTCTAGATCACTCCAGTATTCTAGATCTGATTTGTTTAGCAAATAAAGTTATTTCACTTTATTTGGCTTTTCATTTCACTTTTGAATTTATTACTTTGGCATCACCAGCATGACACCTGCATTATTTCGTACCTTAGATTTCTCTAGGTAGATTCTTCCACACTTAAGCCCTGAAGTCTGTTTGACGACTGGTGTCACAAATTCTTTGACATTTTATTGGACTTTGACAAGACCAAGTAATTTAATAATAATAAAGGGTTGTTTAGGATTAAAACATAAAGATTCATCACATAGAATCCTTGCTCATTATTTTAAGCTTTACTAATAAAATTGCTAATATCTAGTGTCATTACAAATAAGCAAAACTAATTATCCTAAATAGAAACTCATTTCTTACTATATTAAAAGCAATAAAAATGCTAAAAAGCAAACTAATTCAAAAATTGACTTAGAGGAATGGTTGCTAGTTGGAGGCTATTTTGCCTCCCAGGGGTTATTTGGCAACATCTGGAGACATTTCAGTTGTTCCAAGTAGAGAGAATGCTCCTGGCATCTAGTGTGTGGAGGTCAGGGATGTTACTAAACATACAATGCCCAGGACAGTCCTCCACGGCTACCCATAGCACTGAGGCTGGAAATCCTGGTTCAGATTAAGTGTCTGCAGTAGTCACAGGAATTTTAGGCACTGAGAGATTAAGGTATGTGCATAGGCCTTTTGTCCTGAATTGCTAATCTAAATCTTTGACTCCTGGAGTACTTGTTGTGTCCATTGCTAGTCACTCTAGTCCATCCTTGAGGCCTCTGTTCACTTCTTACTCTGTTCCCAGTGCTGGCTCACCCTCCTCTTCTCTGCTTCCTACCTGTCTCCCCACATTCCAGCCTCCAAGTCCTGATGGCTGCTCCTTGATTATTAGGTGTTGCCAATTGGTTGGAACTCTCAGAGGTGCATAGCGGGAACTTCCTAGAACAAATGGGCATTGTTCTAGATGATTTTAAAGTTTCCAGATGTCTAGTATATGTGCTGCCGAAGCGAGCACAGTTTCCAAATGTCTAAAATTGATCCCCTGCCCCTACTTGGGAAAACCTCCCTTTGTCATTCCCTCTCAGACTCTTTGGACATTGGTCACCCCTTTGTAAAGTACAGTAATGAAGAGGGAAATCATTTATAATACATGTTTGGAACATGAGCAACATACAGCAATGAATTAAGATGGGGGGCTCTAAGTTCAGAAGGACACAAGTTTGAATCCCACTTCTGCCAAAACATAATGGAGTTAAAGCAAATATTTAATTTCCTAGGTCTCCATTCTCACATCTGTAAAACAAGTAAAAATAACTCCTCTTTGGTTTTTGGGAGAATCAAATAAGATAATGTGTATAAAGTATTTGGCATAGTGCCTGGAACATAATACGTATTCCATAAATATTAGCCACTGTTATTTATTATTTTTCAGCCATTAAGATAATGTTTATAAAATTTTTGAAGACATAGGCAGCACGGGTAATATAATTTGCAATGAAAAATTCAGAGCACAAAACTATTTTCTATAATGGGTATAGAAAGAAAAAGAAAAGTTGAAAATCGGTATGCCAAATATTAATAGAGGATGGTGGGATTGTGAATGATTTTTTTATTTTGTGTGTTTACTTCTTACGTTATAGAATGTGCAAGACAGATTTCCAAAATTAAAAATTTAATAGTATTAAATGATATCAGATGCTTCTCTTAACTCACATTTAGCATTAGGCTAGACCTTTAACATTATTAAATGGCAAGATAACCATCATTTTCATGTTGTTTAGGCTACTGAAAATAAAGACGAGAATGAATTTTTAGATCCCGTTTCCCTAAATTCTCGAGAATATTTCAACATTCATCTCTGGTTGAGGTGCCGCTTAGCATTGGTGACTGCTTTTGTTGCACAGATTCATGGCATTGGAATCGTGACAGGTACAAATATCCTATTTTCTTAATCCAAGTTTTCATAAAAATTAATTTTACTCAGGTAATGGAGGTTTTATTGAGATCCATTTTATTACTAACATTTTCTAACTTTTATAGCTTGATCTGTTTCCAGAATAAAAAATTCATGTCATTAACCAAGAATAATCATGTCTATAGTCCCTTGAATCACTGATGTGTGGCATATATGTTTCTGATGTATGGAGAGCAGGTGAGGCGATTTCAAAATGCTAACATGCAGTTCTTCGTATCATTGAGGGAGGCAGCATAGTGTAGGGGTCCTGAGCACAGACTTTGGCTCCAGGTACTTGATCTGGGTCAAATGTTTGGTCCACTACTTTCTCCCTGTGTGATCTTGGCCAAGTCCCTTAATCCCCCTATGCCTCAGTTTCCTCCTTGGCAAAAATGGAAAAAATTTCACCTACTTCTTAGGGTTATTGGCAGTCTTAATTGGGTTAAATTTATAAAGTTTTAGATGATAGCCTGGCACATACACATGTTAGTTCTTACGGCGATTAATAATTCTCTATTTGAAAATCTACCTATCCACTCATCTCTGTCCATCTACCACATTAATTTTTTTTTCATGTGGCGTCATTACTTTTGCAGCACTGGGTTACCCTAAAGTACTTTCTTCCAAATTGCAACACATTTATTTTTCATGTTTTGTGTAGAGTCTGTTTTCCAACTTTATATCTTCCTATTCTTCTGTATTATTCAATATTCCTGTGATGGATGGATATTGGGGGTGTTATGCATATCTAAATTTGCTTTCCTACGGTATTTTAGATAACTGCATTTATTTACTTTAGAAAACGATATGATAGATTACGTCAGCCTCATCAGTGAAGTGTGTGAGGAGGCAAAAAGTGCAGGCGACAGGGAGCTACAGGCTGAGATCTTGATGCAAGCTGTAATCATTGGCCTACAAGAAAAGCATCTAAAGACAGACATCATAACCAAGCTTCAGGTAGGAAAGAAACCTCTTTCACATTGATATTTACCTAATGATTCTGATTAGAGCAAAAGGAGAGAATTTTAAATTCCCTTAGGTGCTGAATGCATAACAATTTGGCCAGCTCTTGTTTCAGTGAATTGGAAATGGGACTATCAAAAGGAATAATTTTATTTTAATAGGCGATAATACATTTGCTAGAAGAAAGTGAATTTATTTCTCCTCGATCTCATTTAACCCTGGTGAGAAGCATGCTTTTATTGGATGACTTAACAAAAGCTGAGAAATTCAAGGAAACTTCTTTAAAAACAGAAAAATTACATTTGTTGATTCGGTCTCACAACATTCTTATTGAACAGGTGAGCATGCTTTTGTGTCCTCAAGACCTAGAAACTTATTTCTGTGTCTTCTTATTCTAAACCACATTAGCTAATTACTAACTACAATGTTCCTTTTACAGATGCTGACTTTTGGAGAAACAATTGAATTTCCTTTATCAAACACTGACTATGCAAGTCCATTACAGCCTTTGAAAAATATCTATCTTCCTCATGTCATGTTATTAGCCAAAACCAAAATGAGAATTGGTAAGAACATTAAAACACATATTACACTCAAGTCACTGATGAAAAGTTTTTATTTTCAGGCAGGTTGTCAGAGGAGTGCCTTCAAATGGGATAATATTTATGAATACCAGGCTTCATTTATTTAAACAAACAGTTTTTGATTATTTACCATGTGCCAGACTCTGTGTCTGGCACATGGTAAATGTGCCTGGGGTCCTAGGAAGTTACTGGAGATTAAAAAGATATAGTCCCTGATCTTAGTGTGGGAGACAGAAATAAGCAAGTAAACAAACCATATAGAGAAGGGCATATTATATTATAAATATTGTATGAAAACTTTTAACATTTATGAAATATTTCTAGAATTTTATAAACATTTATAAAATTTAATAAGATAAATATTGTATAAGATAAAATGTTTATTTGATAACTACCAGACAGAAAATCAGTGAGGATATAGAAAGCTTACGTATAGTAATGAATTATATATAGGTATGTAATTATAAATTGTCAGTTTTATGAAAGATGTGGATGAATTCTGCTATAAAGAATAATGAAGGGAGGGGGGCCTATTTAGATAGAGTCACTGGGAAAGAGCTCTCTGGGGAAGTGATATTTAACCCTAAACCTTAAATTGCAAGTGACTAATTCTTTACGGTGGAGGCAGAGAGAGCCTTGAGTGGTAGGTTCTGAGATTCGGATTAGCGTGACCTATTCTAGAACTGTGGGAGACCAATACAGCCTGATCAGAGTGGACTAAGGACCACCTCATGGGAGGAGATGAGCTGGGGTGGTTTATGTTTCAGATTACCCTGGCTGCTGGCTGAAGACTAGATTGTAGGGTAGCCTGGAGCCAACCGCAAGTGGACCTCATGGGAGTTGTTGGAGCAGGAAACCAGAGGCATACAGCTCTTGGGAACCAAGGTGGAGCCAAGTGGTGCTGTCCTTCTCAGGAGCTGGCAGATTGTTTCAGTCTTTCTCTAGGACATAGTCTGTGGTCTTTGACTCAAGGCTTGCCTCTCTTTACCTCCCCAGCTTTTGCCCAGCTCAAGAGGGCAGAAAATCTCTGTGTTCTAACCCTGTATTAATCATGCCTTTTTCATTTCTGTATTTCTGATGCTTTGACATCTAGGACTATGTTGATCAGGGAGGGACTTCCCAAGGCTAGCAGGTTGCTAGAAATTAGCAAACCGCTATCCTCTAAGCATGTCTTTTATATGCGAACTGTTCCAGAACCCATCCTCTGAACCTTTATTGGACTCCCTTTTTGTCCTTTGCTGGGCTCTGACACGCTGAGCCACTATTTTTCTGCTCTAATCACCCTGGGGACAGGTATCAGACTCCTAGCAGAGCCCACTGAAATTATTCAAACTCATTAATCCTAAACCTGTTTGGCGGGCTTTCCCTAACCGTATCATCCCCTCCTACAAAATTCAGAATAAAGGTTCTGATCCACATTTTCCCCTTGCTCCCTCCACCTCCTGACTGACTTTTATGCTTTTCTATGTGGTGTAGTGTGCCCCATCCTATGGGAAGTGTAACAGTCGTTTCAGTGATGGTTGTCACTGGGCCTGTTCACTTCATCACACCCGAACGTTAAAAAAACCTGCATCTTAAAACATTGCCCTTCACCTCCTGGGACCCATTTGCCTCCTGTACCAGGGGCAGCTCAGTTCAGGAGAGGCTGATGATTGGACCAGAACAGAAAAGAGAGGGCAACAGAGGTGTGTTCAAACCATCGTCTGTCCAGAATCTTCTCCCTAATGTCCTTTCTGCTGCACATTCCCCTCATTATTATTGATCATTATTATTATAAGATTTTTCATCATCATCATCAGATAAGAATTTTGCTATTTTGGGTAAATCGCATCACCTCTACATTGTTGAAATTCGAGTGGCCTAGCTGACCTCTAGAATTCCTTCCAGCAATCTGGTCGCTGGAGAGCTATTTTTGTGCATTTCTAGTCCACGATTTGTTATATTATCAGTATATTCAATTCGCCACAAGAGCTTAAAATACAGATTGTGTTAAATTGTACAGATTGTGTTAAATCAAATGTATTCTCTGCTTTCATGACTCCCTAATCTTGAAGAAGTGTCACCACTCAGTGACAATAGTGCCACCGTTTTTTAGATTCACTTGAGGCAGAACAGCTTGCTTTCTGTTATATTATATTAAATACAGACTTAAAAAACAAAACCAAAAGCAGATTTTCTGTCAAAACAACATCAGTTTCACAACTTCTTTTTCACAGAGTTGATGTTTATTGGAAACAGGAGCACTTCAATATTATGAAGCATAAAATCATCTGATTTGATGCTTTCTCGACAGTTTTCCTTTATAGTGAGGCTATACATTGCATCACAGGAATATAGCCACGTAAATAATTGTTTTTTTCTTTATGAAAGCCTCTGACAGAAAAAGTCATTTTGAAATTGTTTTTATAAAACCCCAAATAAACATTTTCCCCCTTAATGACAAAACCTTGAGCTTTCCCATAATGAAAACATGGATTACTGATTGTATAGTAGGTGTGAGAAAAGCTGCAAGAATGATGCTTGGGAGTGGGGATATAAGAGGGAGCCATCTCTGCCCTCAGAGAGCCTGTTATCAAGCTAAGGAAACAGAGAAAGAAAACTGTTGGTAATTTCTGTAACAGGTCTCTTCCTAATTTTCACAAAAAATCTAGAAGACAAATCTAGAAGTATTTTTAGTGTTTATTAATACTTTATTTTATATATATATATATAGTATATTTTTCCATATATCATACCTATAAATATATACCTGCTTAAATTACATGAAGATACTTGATATTATTGTCTTATATTAATAAAAAGCTGTAGTATAATTTGAACCAAGAAGTGAGTCAGATAAAAATGGGAGCTGTGTTGAAATATGAAGTTGTATTGGACGGATGATGTTAGCATATCCTTGCCTGGGATCTACTCACAATTGGTCACTGTTGGGATGAAGAACATGGACTCTGGAGAAAGATTTCTGGTCCATTTTCCTTGAGCAGGTCACTTTAACTCCTCTGGGCTTCAGTTTCCTCTCTCATAAAATGTGGTTCAGAAAAGTACCAATCTCACTGGCTTATTGTGGGATGAATGAGTGTGTACCTTGTTTGAAGGGCACCTAGTTCGTGTTAACAGCATTGTAGGTACTAGCGATTCTCACTGCTCCAGGGCTGACCTCCTTGCTCTCCTGGGAGCACCCTGGAAGCAAGGCTCAGTTTCTTCATCTCCATCTTCTCCGCAGCATACCACTAATCTGCCTTGTCCAGAGTCAGGGCTCTGTAACAATCTCCCTGGATAAGAGCGAGAGAAAGAGGGAGAGGTACACTTTTCACACCATCTTTCCTTTCATTCCTCAACTAAAAATTTATTAAAAGTTCTTGGTTTCTTGAAAATCTTTGCAGGGCATAGCATTTTGGAATTGAAACATTTCAGAACCCAAAGAGACCTTACATATTTTTTAGTTCTATTGCCTCGTTTTTCAGAGGAAGACACTCAAGACCCAGAGGAATGTTGGGATTTGTTCAAGGCCTCAAATGACATGGTAGTGCTGGTGACCAGCTCAGACCCAGCACTCCAGCTGGGACCCAGTAGCTGTATCAGTTTGCAATCCTGCCCTACCTTCCTGTTTATATTTCTCCACTGTGTTCAACTTTCCTCTCGATGAGTATTTCCCCCACTGCCTTCTACTCTTTATCCCAACATTTTCCTTTTTTAAAATTACCGAAAGACAAGGTGATCATCAGCAGCCAGCCCCAATGTCCAAATTCTCTAAGAAGCCTTCCCTGGCCTTTCTGGGGTCTGGATGAAGGCCTCCGTAACCTGCTACCACATCGTCCTGTGCTTTCCCTGCCACACAGTTGAGCACACAGTATTTTAACTGCTGCTCAGGCCATTCTCATTCTCCATTGAACACTAAGCTCCACAGTCTAACTCTTGTCATTGTTTAGAGTGTCCTGGAGCCAGGCTTGCCTCAATTCTGATCACAGCCCAGCTACTTACTAGTCATATGAATTTGGACAAATTACTTAAACCTCACTGTGCCACTGCTTTCTCCTCTGTAAAGGCAGTGTACTAATGAAATCCAGCCAGAGTTGGGAGGATTGCATGAGAAAATGCTTAAGTCCTTGGAGGGGTATCTGGGTTGTAGGAAGCACTTAAGAAACCTGAGCTCTTATTTTTCTCTTTTCTCATTTTTTCCCAATGCCTCCATATTATCCAGCACTCAGAAAATGTATGCTAAATAGCTATCTGTCTGTCTGTCTGTGAGGGTACACAGATTAAATCTAATGCCTCTTCAACAATACAACAGTCCTTCCTTATGTTAAGTGATGATGGGACCACACAAGAAGCCCTTATCCACAAGCCTTCTGCCATCTAGTTGCAGTGACAAAATATGCATAGCGAGCAACCACTAATAGAGCTGAAAAGAAACAAAATTACTGCCTATTAATATATGCAAATTTTTATTGGGAACAATATAAAACTTCATAAAACTTCCAGATGTTTCCCTGCTAACAAACTCATCTTAGGAACACAGTTGTTTTGTAGAGCATAATGAAATTTTAAGAACTGAAAGAGACTTGAGAAATTATCCTTCATTTTAAAAATGAGAAAACGTCAACATTTATCAAAGATAAAGTTACATAGGGCTACTGTTGTAGTGCATTGAAATATTTGGCCGCTGAATTTGAAGAAAAGATTTCTTAGATGCTAAAAAGCAAAGACTAGCAGAGTTCTTAATCGAACTGATGGTGAGAAAAGTCTGAGTAACTTGGAGGCTTATTATGAACAACCTATTCCTTATAGGACATACAGTGGCCAAACAAGTATATTATACCAGTAAAAAGAAGGATCCCTCAAAGTGGTTCCCTGCCCTTCATCTTTTTGAAATAGCCCTGAAGCTCTGTCAGGTATCAGCAACAGAAGAACATGAGGTGGAAGCTGAAATTCTTTTTCAGAAAGGTAAGATGTACTTGGGGTCAGAATTATGATAACGTTAATGGAGGGGCACCTGGGTGACTCAGTGGGTTGAAGCCGCTGCCTTTGGCTCGGGTTATGATCCCAGAGTCCTGGGATTGAGCCCCGCATTGGGCTCTCTGCTCCATGGAGAGCCTGCTTCCTCCTCTCTCTCTGCCTGCCTCTCTGCCTACTTGTGATCTCTCTCTGTCAAATAAATAAATAAAATCTTTAAAAAAAAAGTTTATGGAATTTTTTTCCTATTAGTGATAGATTTCTTGAAAACCTGGTCAGTGACTATAAAAAAATACAGGTTTTACACAGGGCTTAGTGATATAAAGACATTGATACCCCAGACTCAGTTTGGGATAAAGAGAACAATGCTTATTTTAAGTTTATATCAAGAAAGGGAAAAAAGTACTGCTTCTTAGTTTCTTTTATAATTATAATTGACCCTCAGGCAAAATTTCATGTTTGACTCAAAAATGTCCTTGTCAGCCATTTAGCTACAAATAATGTTTCTTAAATAATGCGGGAAGACATCTTTTATGCATAATTTCATTCCTTAGGTAGGCATTTTAGTTAATTTCTATAAAAGATACATACCCATTTAAATTAAATAGCTATATTTATAAGTTACGTACAATACATGTTTGTATAATATGGTCATATAATTTTACTGTGGCTGTTTTAGGCGTGAGAAGAGTGATGATGAGGATTGCTATCATTTGTTGATCATCAATTAGATGAAAGGCACTGTAGTTGTCAGTGTTTAACATCTCATATTGCTAATTCTTACAATAGCTCTACAAGATAGGCATGGCTAATCCTAGTTGACAACTGAGGAAAATGAAGTACAGTCTGGCTGAGTAACTTTCTCTAGGTCAGCAGCTTCTAAGTGATGGTAGCCAGATGTGAACTTAACAGCGGGAGGCTCTGTGCCCTATGTGCAGCCCTTCACACGCTGCATGAAAATTGTGAATCCTTTTCATACTGATAAAAGATTTCCCTTTCTTGCCCTTCTGGCTACGGAAGTGCCATTCCAGTGAAGGCTGTGGCTCACCATTAGGTCTGAGAGCTGTGTGAGCCCTAAAGCATTTGCATCATTTGCGATTGTTTTCAAGTGTTTGTTGACTTTTTTGGGCTTTATTTTAACACAGTTGTTTTCTGTGATATCTGCAATACTAGACAGAGGAAAGAGGACATGGATGTAGACAAATGGAATGAGCCCTATAGAGGAAAGGAAAGTACAAAGGAAGGAAGTAGAAAAATAAGATGGTAAGAACATTTGTGTCTGGAAAGCCAAAGGAGGCTTTGACTCAGTGTTTCTCACTAAAGGCAGAATGAGGCTGGAGGCTCCTGGGGAAGGAAGCAAAGGATCTTTCACTATTAGCTGACCTTACCGCAAAAACAACAGACAGATGGGCAAAGAGGACAGCACATCCAATTTTCTGAAGTTCCAGCATGAAATATTTATTCTGAAGTTCTAAATGATAGAAAAAGGAAAAACCATATATATATATATATATATATATATATATATATATTTTTTTTTTATTCTTTCAGGCAAAATAGAACGTCAAATATTGATGGAAGAGAAATCTCCAAGCTCACAACTTGGGAGTTTATTTGAAGCTATACAGCTAAGCTTGAGAAATGATCAAAACTCAGGGTAAAAAGAAAATCTTTCCATTATTATAACTATATGTGTTTTGATTTAAGCCCTATGTTTTCATAGTACATTGAACATTCAAGGCTGGCATGACTGGGAGACCCCCTTCCCACCACAGGGCTCATTCACTGGGGTTCATTGTCCAGCAGGTTTACTGACTTCCTTTTCAAGATCGTTGACCTTGGCTCTGATAAGGCTTGTTTTTACAGTGATGGTTGATAATGGCAGTTATCAGGGTGGCATACTAGACTGTGAATTTACTTCCAGTCTTTACTCACACTGATCTCCTGTCTATCCCAGGATTCTAGCAGCCTCCCATGGATGTGAAATTGTATGTAGAAAGGATTTGTGTGGATGTTGACTGTCCGCAGGACCAGGGCTGGCCAACTTAATTCTATATAAAAATCATCTTAAGAATGGATATATGGGTGCCTGGGTGGCTCAGTGGGATAAAGCCTCTGCCTTCAGCCCAAGTCATGATCTCAGGGTCCTGGGATCGAGCCCCTCATCGGGTTCTCTGCTCAGCAGGGAGCCTGCTTCCCTTCCTCTCTATCTACCTGCCTCTCTGCCTACTTGTGATCTCTGTCAAATAAATAAAAAAGAAAGAAAGAAAGTTAGACTATGAGATTGTTGCATGATACTTTAAAAAAAAAAAAAAGAATGGGTATATGCCAGTATTATTACAACTACACTGATTTAAATGGCCCCAACTGACAGGTTGGATAGTGAATACACAGACCTCATCCATACCAAATCACTGCTTTCTGCATGACTCTGTGTGTCTCTTTCCACTTTAGTGTAGGAGGATAGAAAGAGAGGTCTGGTTTGCAACGCAGGTTCCTTAAGACCTATTTTCACTTATTTAGTGCTTTGTGTGCTGGACTATTCTAGAATGGTCTTGATGCTGGGCTTCAGAGAGTGTTGCCAGCACAGGACAAGGTTGAATGTCTCTTTAATAGCTTTCAATTTCAGTAGGGAGGATGGTATTGGTGTCTACGCCAACAGTGCTATGAAAAGAAGGTATGAGTCTGGGGGACAGGTACGAGTTTTGTCCATTTTTACCTTTCATTAGCTCAGAAATTGTAGAAAATGATGCAAAATGATTATGAATGGTGAAGCTATTTAATAAGTACAATGTTATATCATTTTAGGTTGATAAGAGACTCCTACTTAGAAATGGCCCTATTATTTTTACATATGAGGAAGCCAAAAGCCAAACTTTCAACATCACCATTAACACTTACGGTAATAAACTAAAAAACTATTGTATTGTAAATCTTAAGTTAATTGCCTTTGAACCTGCTATTTTGGTAACTCTGTGCTAGAACTAATGAGACTGATTTTCCTGTATGACTTGGAGAAATTAATTCACTGCTTTATAGTCACACTCATGTTTAAATACTTCTTTGGATACTTTATATAAGGCTCTGGAAATAGAGTCCATGTGGACATTTTTACCTGTTAAACATGAAATATAGGTATGTGTAAATAGGAAAATTATAATTATAATTTCCTATAAATTAGGAAATTATAAGAAATTATAAGAAATGATATATTGGTTAAGCAGATGGACAAAGAAGATTTTCATCAAGGATATGATGTACAAACAGATAACGTTTTGAAAGACTCATTTATTCATCACATACCTACTGAATATCTACTGTGACCCAGACAACATTCTGGAAGGTTATAAAGCAGTGACTAAGACAAACTTAGCCCTTGTTCTCATGGGGCTTACCTTTTAGTAGAGGGAAACAGACAATAAACCAGTAAAGGAAGAAGCAAGAGGAAGAAAGGTGGGAAGGAGGGAGGAAGGGAGGGGAGAGAAGGAAGGGGGGATGATTTAGGTGGTGAAATTGGGGATTAGGAAAGAACATGGGTCGGTGGGACTGTGAATGATTCTGTTGGGAAACATAAGGTTCAAGGTGGGATTTGTTGGATGAGGAGAGTTGCAGAAGCATGTCATTGTCATCATTCATCTATTTAGAGCAGTCCTTCCAAACTGAGGGGCAGAAGCACCTCTGGGGATCCTGTGAAAATACAGAACCCAATTTGGTATGCTGAGGTTGAGGTCTTGAGTTTGATATTTCTAGGGAACTCCAGGTTAATACTGCTACTGCTGGTCTGGGAGCCACACTTGAATTCTAGGGATCTAGACTGAGGGAGATCCTGTGGGCAGGATGTGGGTGCATTGGAGATAGATGAGCCCAGTAAATCGTAGTTTTTACTTTTTAAATTTCAGTAGGCTTTTTATATTTCATCGCAATTAAGTAATCCTTTGACCCAGCAAGAGATTTTTTTCAGAAAGTTTTGGTGTCAAATCTCTAATTTTTGAGACAGCATAGATGTCATTTAGACCTTTAGGCCAACAGGCTTTTAGTTAGTTGAATTATTCACATGGTAGCCACTTAGGTAGATATAGCAGCTATTATTTTATTTTATTTTTTTATCAAAATGATTACACAGAAAAGTTACTTTTTATGGTGTGATAAACATGTTTATTTCTAGTAAGAGAAAATGAAAACCTTTGTTTCTATGGCAAGTAGCAATGCAAATTGATAGGACACTAGGATAATAATGTATCAACTTTTTGGCCTTTACTAGAGAAGTATTCATACTTAAGAACTTGAATAAGGTAGAATTTGAATGAAAAAATAATTCCATATAATATCACATTATTTTTGTATGATGTAATATAAATATTTTAGCAAGTCATACAATTAATAGAAACACAGAAAACAGCCAAAGACAAATAAGAATTATGCAGACACATTCAACCATTGAAATTATCACATTAGAAGTTTGTCCTAATAAAGGCATGCTTTCTAAATCCTTTAAAAAAAACAATATTGCTTCACTTTTAAGGAGAGTTCACAGAGCAAAGTGACCAGAGCTCTGGTTTGGGTTTGAATCCTAGCTTCATGACATACCAGCAGGGTAATTGGGGCCTTTCTAAGCCTAGTTTCCTCATCTGTGAGGTGGAGATGAGGATATTGACCTCTTCGAGTAGGAGAATTAAACAAGATAATGGGCATGGCACATAATAAGTACTCAAAAAAGAAGTGTACTGTTTTCTATTAATGTGTGACTTTAGCTAAACATTCACATTTTATCTTTCTAGAGTCTTTTGTACATAGTAGGTGTTCAATAATTATTTTTTTTAGTTAAATGGAATTGACTATTTCATGAACATGTATTCATTCATTAACCAAATACTTACTGAGTGCCTAATGTATGCCAGACATGTTACTCTCTTTCCCTAAGAAGCACAGACAAGCAAGGGAGAGAAATAATTATATCAAAATCCAATGAGGACTATAATCAAGTTATGTCAAAGTAGAGAAGTGGAACAAAGTGGGAACTAATTCTGCTTCGGGGGAATACTGGAGAAAGCTTCACAGATGAGATAAATTCTGAGGAATGACTAGATGTTTTCCAAGTAGTTAAGCAGGGGGAAAATAGTCCAAAGAAAGAGATTAGTGAGCACACATATTAAAAATAGATTTATTGAGGTACAATTTGCATGCATGAAATTAAACTATTTTAAGAGCACAGTTCACAGATGTTTGGTAACTTACAGAGATGTGGAGCTAGCATCACCATCCAGTTTTAGAACACTCCCGTATTCCAAGAAGATCCCTAGTGCCCATTCGCAATCATTTCCATTTCTACCCCTAGCCCCAAGCAATCACTAATTTGTTTTTTTACCTCCATAGATTGGCCTTTTCTGGGATTTCCTATAATTGAATTTCATATAAATGGAATCCTATGTAGTCTTCTGTGCTTGCCTCTTTCACTTAGTGTTGTTCTTGAGGTTCACTTATGTTGTAACATGTAACAGAAGTTTGTTCCTTTTTATTGCTGAATAAAAACGTAGTCCTTTATGGGGAGATGGAGAGGAGAAGGGAGTTGAGGGAAATTGGAAGGGGAGAGGAACCATGAGAGACTATGGACTTGAAAAAACAATCTGAGGGTTTTGAAGGGGCAGGGGGTGGGAGGTTGGGGGAGCCAGGTGGTGGGTATTACGGAGGGCACGTATTGTATGGGAGCACTGGGTGTAGTGCATAAACAGTGAATTCTGTTACACTGAAAAGAAATTAAAAAAAAAAAAAAAAGACAGGGGCGCCTGGGTGGCTCAGTGGGTTGAGCCACTGCCTTCGGCTCAGGTCATGATCTCAGGGTCCTGGGATCGAGTCCCACATCGGGCTCTCTGCTCAGCGAGGAGCCTGCTTCCCTCTCTCTCTGCCTGCCTCTCCGTCTACTTGTGATTTCTCTCTGTCAAATAAATAAATAAAATCTTTAAAAAAAAAAAAAAAAAGAAGTGAATAAGAGTTCCAGTTTCTCCACAGCCTGGCCATCACTTGTTGTTATCTCTATCATTGACTGTAGCAATCCTAGTTGTTACAAAGTGTATCTCATTGTAGCTATGGTGTGCACTTCCCAGCTGTCCAGTGATACTGAGATTTTTTTCATGTGCTCACTGATCATTTCTGTATCATCTTTGGGGAAAAGTTTATTCAGATCTTTTGCCCATAACCTAAACTAAAATGGTTTTTTTTTATCACAAGATTTTTAAAATGTATATTCAAGATTCAAGTCCTTTATCAGATATTTGATTTGCAAATATATCCTCCAGTTGATGGCTTGTCCTTTCATGTTGTTAATAGTGTCTTTGGAGACAAAGTTTTAAATTTTAATGAATTCCAGTTTATCATTTTTCTTCTTTTATATATTGTGCTTTTGTTGAATGTCTAAGAATTCTTTGCCTAACCCCAGGTGTTGAAGCTTTTCTTCTGTTTTCCTTTAAAAGTTTTATAGTTGTAGCTTTTATGTTTATGTATGATCCATTTTGAATTAACATTTGTGTAAAGTGTGCGAAGATCTAAATTCTTTTTTTTGCATGTAGCATCCAGTTTTCCCAATACCATTTGTTCAATAGACCGTTTTTTCTTCATTGAATTGCCTTGGTACACCATTGTCAAAAATTAATTGATCATAAATGTAAATGTTTATTTCTATACTCCCACTCCTTTTCCATTGATCTACAAGTCTACCTTAATAGGACTTTCCACCCTCTTGGTTATTGTAGCTTTCAGTTAGCTTTGAAATTGGAAAGTACATGTTTTCCAACTATGTTCTTTCTTTCCAAAATCATTTTAGCTACTTTGAGTCCTTTGCATTTTCATATACATTTTAGTAGCTGCTTGTCAATTTCTGCAAAAAAAAGAACAGAATTTTGATAGGGATTGTGTTAAATCTGTAAATCAATCTGGGGACAATAGCCATCTTAACAATATTGAATCTTCCAAATATGAGCTGTCCCTTCATTTATTTAGATATGAATGTCTCTCATTAATGCTCTTTACTTTTCAGTGTACAAATTTTGTACATTTTTGTTAAGCCTATTTCTATTGTGAGTGGAATATTTTCTTCATTTTCAGATCACTTATTGATGATATGTAGAAATACAAATTTATGAATATTGAGTTTTGTGTCCTACAGTCTTGTTATGTACATTTATTAATTCTAGAGTTGTGTGTGTGTGTGTCTTGGGATTTCCTAAATATAGGATCATGTCTTCTGCAAACAAATACAATTTTACCTCCTTATTTAGGATCTAGATTCATTTTCCTCTTTTTCTTGTTTGTTTGCATAAGCTAGAATCTCATATGCAGTGTTAAACACCTTCTCCATCTTAAAAAAAAAAAAACCCTTTATGTTCTTCTGTCTACATTTTTCCATTCTGAACTCAAGCCCAACCTTCTTAATAAGGCCCCCCTCTCAATTCAAAGTGAGCTTTCTTTTTTAAATGTCTGTGTCACTAATTGTTCTTACATTATAATTATTTAATATTATTATGTATCCTTCATTTAATGTCTGTTAGTCTTGTTTCCAGAATTTAAGTAAATTTCCCAAACTTACATAGCCAGTGAGCTGGCAAGGGTTACCCAAGAACCTAAGTGGTTTCATTCTGGCTAATGACTAGGGTCTTCCTATCTTGGGACAGGGCTGTGTTGTGTAAGTTCTCCAGACTTCTCTGGGTTTCATCTACCTCCAACCAATCTTAGCACTTGATCTAGGCCAGGCCACATTTGCACATTGTGTTCCCTGCTCTGGCATCAGCATTATTTATTGACTTCCTTTTTCCTGGGGAGTCTTGTAGCTAGAAGTAAAAGAATGATATCTTTTGTTATTGTTAGTGTTATTCTGCAGTCTTGTTGAAGATCAAAGAATTGGCCAAAATATGAACATCAAAAAATTAGAACCAAGCCAGTCTAATTGAGTAGTTTTATCCAGATTAGTTAAATCTTAAGAACTGACTGTTAATTCTTATTTTAGTTATCTTTAAAAATGTAAAATAAGCAAGTACTATGTTACTAGTGGAGTTTCTTTCTGTTATCTTTTGTAGCATTGATTTTTTTTAATGTTTCCTGGTGGTGGATATTGCATGGAGCACTGGGTGTGGTGAACAAACAATGAATCTTGGAACACTGAAAAAAAAAATCCATGTAAAATGCTCAGTGAAGTGCATGATACAAAGTGCTAATTCAGTGACACTGATTAGTCACTCATATTATCATTATTGATTTGTATTGATAATCAATAAATATATCTTAACTGAAAAAAAAAACTGAACACACACACACAAAACTGAACACACACACAGTAAAAATTATCTCCATTCATTGTTGCTCTTGCTATTCTGTGGAACTTTAAAATTACATTGTCCCTTTAACACTTCCCCAGTTAAAAGGATGACAGCAAATACCTATCAAAAATCTTTACATAATGTTCTTATTTCTGACATCTTTACATATGATATATTCAACTTATAAATCCTCTGTTGAAATGGCAAATATCATTTTAAGTAAGTACTTTCCTTAAAATGCCATTTGTGTTTATTTTATTGTTACTCAAATAATGCAAGCTCATCATAAAAAATTATAAAAGATCATAAAGATAATCACCTTTAAAACCCAGGGTAACCACTGTTAATATTTTTCTCTGCTTCTATGTACAGGGAGTATATGCATATACTTGTCTTTTTAAAAATGGGATCATACTTTGCATACTATTTTATAACCTCCACTGTATTTCTCCCATACACTTTCAACATCTTTTCATGTAGATACATATACATTATTGTTCTTAATGGCTATTAATGTATTATTCTTAATGGCTATATAGTGTTCCACTGAAGTGTCATCTTCAGAGGATGAGAAAATTTATCATGAAACTTCATGATATATTTCTCTTTATCATAGTACATGTGCTATATATTTTTAGGCTTCTACCAGAAGGCATAGTTCTATTGAGGAACCAATGGTGAATAAATTTGAAATATACAGTTCACTGGCCTGGATTGTGATAAGAGCTGCTGCCCAGGTTGGTGTGATTTTTATTTGATCTTTCTCTTTACTGTTCAGACTGTATCCTCTACCTGCCAGCTGTTAGGGCAGCACAATGTATCTCTATGAGAGAAAGGAAAATTCACATTCTTTTGGATTTATGCTGATGATATTTCTTAGGAAGATTAGAAATGCTCCTTATATACATAATGTTTTTAATCTTTATTAGCCAGGCCTGGCTTTGTTTCAGCTTTCCTTTAATGGACGTATTGGCAAATACATATGTGCACATTTTGACGTTTTGGCAAATATCTGTCATAGCTACGGGACAGAGCCTATTTAAAGTGGCTCATACATTAATTAAATTGTCAACAGTAATGATATTTTTGACCATGATGTATACTACGTGTTGGGGATCATGTGTTGTTTTCCAGATTATTTTTTCTTCCAATGTATATTGAATATTGTTTTATGAATTTACTTTTTCAGATTATTTACCTAATGGATAATCTGTGAATCATAAAGCTTCATTTATGGATTCTAATTATGCATTAATTTTAGGTCAGTGAAGCTGTGTTGGAAATGAATCAGCTTATTGGAAAGAAGAATGCTAGAACTGATGAAGTTAGCCAAGGGGCATTACCAAACATCCCAGAATTTGCCACCGTGGATCTTCTGTCTTCATACACAGATTATTTGCTTGGTATGTTTGAAATGTCTAGGCATTTTATAAAAACCTGATATATTTTATGTTTAATCAAGTTGCAAAGTTTTAATTGGGGTGATTTGTTGGATTTTAGCCTAGAGAGGATAATGGTGTGAAGAACCTGAGGGAGAGGTTAAGGTTCTTAGGGTCTAGCTTCCAAAACAAAGGGGTGTCATTTCATTGTATGTATGTACATGTTATTCTGTCAGCTTCTGCGTTTCAGATGCAGGGCTTGGTGAAAAATGGTGTTCCCTTCTGTCTGCTTCTTTTTCAGTGCACATGTCAAATGAGGCCTTTGGAAAATATTTACTTGTGGGTCCTTTCCTGATCCTTTAAACTGTGTCCTTGCTCTTGTACTCTCATGTAGTTCTCTGTGCTTTTTCTTATATTTTAAATGTGTGCACGTGTGTGTATGGCTATGTACACAGGTGTACATATTTGAGCTCCTTTTCTCATTAAACTATCGTCAGCTTCATGAGGGAAGGGATTTTATTTTGTTTGCTGCCCTAACCACAGAAAATCATACATTACTTGCACATTACAAACATTCTTATTTGTTAAATGAATTAATGAATGAGAAGTTAGAATTTAAACTCGACCTCTTTTGGTATCGGCTGAGTCCTGATTTGTGACCCAGTATGTGGTCTATTCTGGAGAAGGTTCCGTGTGCACTTGAGAAGAATGAGTATTCTGCTGTTTTAGGGTGGAATGTTCTGTATATATCTATGAGGTCCATCTGGTCCAATGTGTCATTCAATGCTCTTGTTTCTTTATTGATTTTCTGCTTCGATGATCTGTCTAATTCTGAAAGAGGCGTGTTAAGATCTCCTACGATTAGTGTATTCATATCAATATGACTCTTTATCTTGATTAACAGTTTTCTTAAGTAATTGGCTGCTCCCATATTGGGAGCATAGATATTTACAATTGTTAGATCATCTTGGTTGATAGTCCCTTTAAGGATTATGTAGTGTCCTTCTGTATCTCTGACTACAGTCTTTAGTTTGAAGTCTAATTTATCTGATATGAGAATCGCTACCCCAGCCTTCTTTTGAGTCCCATTGGCATGAAAGATGCTTCTCCACCCCTTCACTTTCAGTCTGCGTGTATCTTTAGGTTCAAAATGGGTCTCTTGTAGACAGCATATGGATGGGTCCTGTCGTTTTATTATGGATGCTAAGATTCTCAACAAGATCCTAGCCAACAGGATCCAACAACACATTAAAAAGATTATCCACCATGATCAGGTGGGATTCATCCCTGGGCTACAAGGATGGTTCAACATTCGTAAATCAATCAATGTGATACAAATTAATATGAGAAGAGAGAAGAACCACATGGTCCTCTCAATTGATGCAGAAAAAGCATTTGACAAAATCCAACATCCGTTCCTGATTAAAACGCTTCAAAGTATAGGGATAGAGGGAACATTCCTGAACCTCATCAAATCTATCTATGAAAGACCCACAGCAAATATCATCCTCAATGGGAAAAAGCTTGCAGCCTTCCCATTGAGATCAGGAACAAGACAAGGATGCCCACTTTCACCACTCTTGTTCAACATAGTATTAGAAGTCCTAGCAACAGCAATCAGACAACAGAGAGAAATAAAAGGTATCCAAATTGGTAATGAAGAAGTCAAACTCTCTCTCTTCGCAGATGACATGATTCTTTATATGGAAAACCCAAAAGACTCCACCCCCAAACTACTAGAACTCATACAGCAATTCAGCAGCGTGGCAGGATAAACTCGACCTCACTGCTGCTTACTTCTTCTCATTTAGAACTCCTTTATTAGTAAAATATAATCTAAACTTCTAAGCATAACATATTTAACATTCATTTATGTGTTTGTCCATTCATTCATTTGAAAAATGTTTATTGAGTACTCTTATGTACTGAACACTTGGATGGATTCTAAGAAGTAAGGTGCTAGAGTCTTGCTTCCAGACTGACATTTCAGTAACAAGCATAATTAATTTTCCTTGGCACTAGGTGAAGCATTGAGCCAAAGGGAATGAAGAGTGGTCCTTGAACCTGGTGGGAGTGAGGGTTGTCTTTCTGAAGCCTCTGAGAACATATCTATAGGCATCAGTTTGACTCTGCTGAAGTGTTAAGTCAACTTTAGCCAAAGCGTTAGTGTCTGAAACCATCCCCTTCTTTGGCTTCCTTCCTTTCCAGCCTAAAAAAGGAGCCAGAGATTAAACCATTAGATGGACTTTTTATGCCAAGTTGTCATTTTCTTATTTTATTGCTTTGATGCCCGGTGGGACTTTGCTTCATCAATTACATCTAAAATTCTGTATTAATCAGTTTTTACCAAAATTATGCCATATATCAAACAGCCCTAAAACTTAGTAGCTTACAACAAGAATTCGTTCTTTGGCTTGTCTCATGTATTCGGCTTTAGTCTGTCAGTTGAGCTTGGGTGTAGTCCATGTGCATTTATTATGAAGCCCCAGCTGAAGAGGCAGTGGCTGTTTGGGACATGCTCTTCTCATGCTGTACACCAGAGCAAAAGACCTAGCTAGATCATGGAAGCTCACTCAAGGGCTCTCTCCACACCACATCCCATTGATCGTAACAAAACAGATGGCCAAGTCCAGCATCAGTGAGGAACAGAAATCTACTCTATCCATAGAGGAGGAGAGGGGCAAGAATGTTTGCTGAACGATAATCCAGACTACCATACATGACAAATTCAATCTGTGGCTGGTAGCAACCTAAGACGAATTCTGAGTCACTGCGTGGAAAGACAGGAAAAGGTGTTCCAGTGATCTGCTAATGTTGTCACCCAGGGGCACATGCCCTGTGAGGAACAGCATCCCCTCTCCAAATGATCTGAGTTGATCCAGGTGAGCAAGTAGTCTTCATCTTAGCTATGCTTAATGCTACAGTGTCTGCTTTCTTTGCCTGCTTCGGTGGTTTTCATAGCATATTCTGATTTTCAGTTTCTATTTTATACTATAAGCACTCCTTTACTGTTTTACCAAAATACTAAATTGAAATGACCAAATTTTGAAGTCCAATCTATTTTGCATTTTGCTTTGCCTTAAGGATAATAGTTTTGCACTACAGTATTTTCCTAGCAGACTGATAATTCATGTTGATGGTTTCCCTTATTTCGGTATTTGGGTTGGAAGGAGGTACTGAATTCCCTCCTGACTGCTACAGATACCCAGAGGGCAAGGAGGTTCATATTATAAGGAATTGCTAAAGGGCAACAGCAGCAAATAAAACTCGTTTGATTTTCCTTACATTAGCATAAATTAGCATGCAGGAGAAAACCTCCTCAGTAATCTCACCCGTACTAACATTGATCTGTACATGAGGTGGTGATCGATAGTCATTGTTACTGGATGCAGAGCACTGTACCAGATATTTATGTCCCGAGGGAAGGAGTAGTCATGGAACACATCAACAAAGTGAGTCCTACCTTCCATGAGCTTCTAGTCATTGACAATCAGAACAGACATACACCTTGAAATTATATAAATGCGTCTTTTAAGAGGACCATATTCATGGAGGCAGATTAAAGTGAAGCTAGACACAGGCAGGATGAGCATGTGAGTTAATTAGGAAGATTTTCTTCTGGAAGAAGTATACTGTAGTGCAGGTGTAAATAGATCAGAGACATGGGTTGCAGAGTGGAAAGAAAGCACATTTTCCCAACAGAGTATTGATAATCAGAGAAGCATGATGACAGAATAGACTAGTCATGTCTGTGTGCCAGAGAGCTACTCTATGATATCTGTAGGACAATAAGGGAATTGAGTTATTCAGCTGGTCAGATTTATTGAGGTTTCCTCTCCATTGTCGTGTGGAAATAGAGACCCTGAAATGATGGTACTGTCAATATAGGAACATATTTAGGTTCAGTGCCAAAAACATTTATTCACTGCCTACTTTGGCCATACTTATATTAAAATATACTTATCTTTTTGTCTTGATTTTCTTGGGGCTTTGGTAAAAAATTCAGCTAGGATAAAAATTGTTAAATTCTACAAGACACTTTGAATTAAAAGTAACATTTAAGATTAATGGTCCTGGATGCAGCCTCTCAATACTGCATACACTTGGTATATAGAAAAACATAAATATGTCATGCTAAAAGCTAATGTTGGTGAACCTATTGTCAGAATATAAAAAGAGATCTGTAGAGCAGAACTAAGGATCACAACTGACCTTTAATATATGCTCTGCCACTTGAAAGAGAAAAACTTCCAGCCTAAAAAAAATCTGATTTATTCTTTCCTTACTGCCTTGCCCCTGGTTCAGGAACATGGGGTTAATACCAACTAAAAACTGGGATGCTATTCCTCTACTACTATGTAGATTTCTTCTATTCCTCTAAGACACAACTGTCCATAGGGGGAGAACTAGGGGAACACATCCTCAACTCCCAAATTATTACACAACTTACAGAAGGTAATGGAGATAAATCATTTATGCTAATAGCAGTGATGTGTGTGTGTGTGTGTGTGTGTGTGTGCACATGCTCTCTATAAGTTTAGAGAATAAGCAGTTGAGACAATTGGGGTATGATGACAACCATCCTCAGTGAAGCAGAGCTGTTCTGGTCCAACACCTGCAAGATTCTAGAAATTTCACTGAGAGTTCTGCACTTTGATCACTTAAATCTGAGAAGGAACAGTCTCATAACCAAGTGGAGCATACATTCTCCACCCTCTATTATCAGACACTAGGTGTGGAAGTGTTCTTTATTCTAGACAGAGTCAACAATGAAAAATAAGAAGCAACAGATGCAATGGAATGCAGTCTTGCAGAGGAAGATTGACGCTGCAGGGAAACAAAGAAAGTGTAACAAAATTGTTTGGAACTCTCCGCAGGGCCCAAACAATCAAAGACTGACATAACCATAGAAAGCCATAATGCAGCAAGTGCTAGATAATAGCGGGACCAGTGGCCTGGTGCTATGTGTTAGTGCTTTCTTATGTGATTTCATTTATTCTTTAGGAAAATTCCATGAGAGTATCATTATGCACATATAGTAAATGAAGAAAGGGCCTCAGAGAGGTTATGTAACTAGGATGATTTTCTACTGCTGATACAAACCCTGATCTATCCCATTCTAAAAGCTGTGCCCTTGATCACTGTGTTGGGTGTCATAGGAAAGTATTGTCAGGAAATCAAAGTACACAATTAATGCATCACCCTTTTGGATTGAGCTGACATGAAAGATGCTTTTGCCCTCCCAAATCCAAACAAGATTGGGTAAAACAGAACCAAAATTGTTTTAACTTACAGCTGAGCATGAAATCAGGAAAAGAAAATCTTAAGTTACCAAAATAAAATGAGGGATAATAAGCAAGGGCTGAAGATGACAGTCATTGAAGAGGGAACAGCTGAGGCAGGGACTTTGAATGCCTGGTCAAAGAGGGCACCTGGAAGGAGGCCATTAGGTAGGGAAGTTCAGAACCCAGCTAACTACGTGGAGCTGAATTGCAGAGTGGACTTGTCTACGAACTGAGGACTGGAAACACAATGCCTACTGGCTTGAGTAGATACAGAGAAACACGTCAAGCGCACAGTCAGGGCCAAAAATGAGCCACTTGGGAGAAGTCAGAACACCACCTGAGATGCTAAGGTTGATATTCTCACCACCTGAAAAATGAAGGGAAATTTAAATACTGGCCCAGAACCATGAAACTCATGCATCTCTGGCTGTGGCTGGAGGGAAACCTTTTCAATGGGATATACCTCCCATAAAAGTTCTGAAGATAAACATATAGTGCAGATTATACCTGGACAAATTCCAGCATTCCCTTTTGGGTTGTAAAGCAAAAATAATTGTAAGCACTCAATCAGAAAAAGTAGCCTTTCTATAAACAAAGAAAATTTGAACTGATATAAATTTTCTCCAGACGTTAAAGACCAGACAACATTGATCAAATACAAAAGAGGCTCCTTGTTTTCTTTTAACTTAGTTCAATTTTTTACATAGGTAATTTATTGTCAAGAAGCAAAACTCCCAAGGGGCATCTGGGTGGCTCAGTCGATTAAATGTCCAACTCTTGTTTTCAGCTTGGGCCATGATCTCAGTCTCCTGGGATTGAACCTCATGTCAGGCTCTATGCTCAATTCAGAATCTGCTTCAGATTCTCTCTCCCTCTCCCTCCCCTGCTCTCTCTCTCCTTTCTTTTTCAAATAAATAAATAAATAAATAAATAAATAAATAAATAAAATCTTTTAGGGACGCCTGGGTGGCTCAGTTGGTTAAGCAGCTGCCTTCGGCTCAGGTCATGATCCCAGCCTGGGATGGAGTCCCACATCGGGCTCCTTGCTCAGCAGGGAGCCTGCTTCTCCCTCTGCCTCTGCCTGTCATTCTGTCTGCCTGTGCTTGCTCTCTCTCCCTCTCTCTCTCTCTGATAAATAAATAAAAATCTTTGAAAAAAAATATTCCTTAAATAAATAAAATCTTTTAAAAATAAAAATAAATAAATCATTTAAAAAATTTATTTATAATTAAAAAAATTTCTGTTATAAAAGGGCATGGAGAGAAAGTCTTCCTTCTACCTTCTCTGCAAGTAACTGAGTTCTCTGCAGAGGCGGTTGGCATCATTGCATTTGTGTCCTATTCCTGCTATAAGACAACCACAATTTAGGGACTTAAGACGACACAAGATCTATCTTCAGTTCAGGAGGTCAGAAGTCTAAAATAGGTCTCACTGGGCTAAAATAAAGGTGTGGGTGAGCTATATCCCCTGGAGGCCTTAGGGGAGAATCTGTTTTGGCCGGAATGCTTGCTTATATGATAGTAGATTCACAAATATTGCTTTTTATGTGTTTGTTTACATTGTCCTAGTACACATTTGCCCATTCTTTTGTTTTCAACCTTTCTAAATCATCTTATTTTAAATATGCCCCTTAAATAGAACACAGAGTTGGGTTTTCTTTGTTTTAGAACTTGATAGTATTTTTCTTTTGGATAGTAGGGAACTTTAGCTAATTTAAATTAATTGACATGAAAGGTATGTTTGGCATTATTTTGTATCATTTTATAATATGTATATAATAAATTAAGAGTCAAAACAATAAAATGAGATAATTTCAGGGGAAAAATAAACTATTAGCCAACTTATTTAGGAAAATTAATTACAGTAAAAAAGAATAAATGATAAGAAGAAGGAAGTCACTGATATTGAGAAATTGAGTTTTTTTCTGTTTAACTTGAAGCAAATAAATTTTTAAAACTTTGTGAAATGTATAATCTTAGAGAAAAATATAATTTACCCAAATTTACTTCAAAATACATTATATAAAAAATTAGGCAAATCTATTATTATAGAAGAAACAAAGTTACATGAGAAATTAAAATGAAAGTTTATTAACTAATTTTGAAAGAACAGTAATAAATCCATTAGAAGTTAGCATGAGTGACACTAGAAATCTCTTTAATGTCTGGCTTAATAATAGAGCTGGACGCTCACACCCACTTCTGCAGTCAGCCTGCGACAGCATAATGTTTTAGTCAAAATATGTGAAGAAAATCCAGCTTCACACAGATAGGTAGATAAAAAGTGGAGGACTGTTTAAAGAGCCTTTTCAGATAATTGTGAGTATTCTTCTTTGGTACCAAACCAACACCAGGTATATGGTAGTTCCTTAGTTCTAGTGTAGACTATGAAACAGTGTCATTGAACTTTTTGTACTGTAACATTAAAATACGTCAGCCTTTCAGTCTGAGTGGATCTTTTACTCATACATGATTTTGTAATATCATGCATCAGATATTTGGAAAATCGTGACTCTCTGGGTTTTGCAGGACTTACAGATGTTTATATAATTCACTGGACAATTTTTTTTCCAATTTATTTATTTTCAGAAAAACAGTATTCATTATTTTTTCACCACACCCAGTGCTCCATGCAAGCCGTGCCCTCTATAATACCCACCACCTGGTACCCCAACCTCCCACCCCCCCGCCATTCAAACCCCTCAGACTGTTTTTCAGAGTCCATAGTCTCTCATGGTTCACCTCCCCTTCCAATTTACCCAAATTCCCTACAATTTTTTAAAAACAAAAATTTTAAAATACCACCACCATCCTTCTTATCAGAACGTATTGAGAAGCCCATGGTGGCATGTACAAATTTTCCAAAATTCTAAATTTTTTCTTAAAAATTTGAATTTTATCATTGACAGTAAATATTGTCAGTTATTTTCCTTGAAGGTCCACTATTTTATGGAAGGTGTTTGCCACACAACTAAGTATGGACAACACTTAGTTTGTCTTCTCAGTAGTTCTTTTATGTAAATATGGTGTTCCATGGTGGGGGGAGGTGGGGATCAGTGCATTCCATTTGCAGTTTAATTACAGAAGTGCTTTTCCTTAAGACAGCCATTGTGTATTTCAGTATGCAGCAGAAATATTTTTTTAATTTAAATTCAAGTCAGTGAACCTGTAGTAGTATTTGTTTCATGAGTAGAATGTAGTGATTCATCACTTACATAAACACCCAGTGCTCATCACCACAAGTGCCCTCCTTAATGCCCATCACCCATTTAACCCATCCCTCCTCTTTCCTCTACCTCCCCTCCAGCAACCCTCAGTTTGTTCTCTATAGTTAAGAGTTTCTTTTGGTTTGCCTCCCTCTCTGTTTTTATCTTATTTTATTTTTCCTTCTTTCTTGAATTCTACATATGAATGAAATCATATGATATTTATCATATGATATGATTTACTTTTTCTGACTGACTTATTCCACTTGACATAATGTACTCTAGTTCCACCCATGTTGCTGCAAATGGCAAGATTATATTCTTTTTGATGGCTGAGTGAAAACATTTTATGTTTTCTTCCCATTTCATCACACAAATTACGAAAAAAGATGTGTACTTGAGGGTCAGTAGTTAATAACTTTAATTTTTCTGCTCTTCAGGGACATTCTTAAGTGAAACTGTCATTTTTATTTATTTATATTTATTTTTAAATTTATTCATTTTACTATGAGTGCATTGCAGTGAAGAATGCAAGAACTACTAGTACACTTTGATGTCACTGCCTTCCTAGGGGAAGGCACCACAGTTTTACTTATCATTCCCTTTGCACCATCAATGCACATGTCAACACACTAATTCCAGGATAAACCACTGAATTCAGAAAGATTATTCAACATTTTGCATATTTCACTTGTATTCTTGCTCATCATTCACAAACAAGGAGATCTTTCAGTAGTTGGTGCTGATATTATTAGACAAATCCAAGCAAAACTGCATGACCAACAATGTCCACAGATGCGAGCATTAGTAAGGCAGAAGTGCAACTCTGCGGATGTGTTACTGCGGCTTCATGTTTGCAGCTGCATCTCGAATTCAACAAGTTATTTTGTTATTGGAAAATGCTACAATTTTGTTTACTGATTTTTCAACCAGTGCAAGTTATTGCAAACAGGACAGTGAGGTCTTAGTCTTCAGGATATGTATTCAGCAATGTTAAGTTATTAGTTTCTAGGCTTTTGTGTGCATTTCTCCAGCCAACACAATATGATAACCTACTCTATATGATGCTTCACTGACTTTTTCATTTGTAGTTTGAAAAGCTGTAACAGAATTTCTTTTTCTTTAAAGAGCTCATCACATACATGTTCAAAATGTGTGTGTATTTCTTTTTTTTTAAACTCTGAGCAATAGGTGTTAAGATACCTCAACTTAACTGCCACCATAACTGTTTTAAAAATGTGCAACTCACCATTGCCCTTTCTTTTTGAGATTTACATCTGAATATTATCCTCTGCCTCCTTTTTATCCTCTACCTGGGGACAACCACTTTGGACACAATGCTGTGCACCTTGTGGTTTGGGATTTTAGCTCATTCCTGGTTTATTGAAAATAGAATTTGCATTTTGTTATTTGTTTTTTGTGTTGCTTTGGGATGATTTCCAGGAGAAGACAATATGCCAATTCTATATGGACAACTTTGCCAATTCTATATGGACAACACAATAAAATAAAAAATATTTTATCATGTTGTATAATAAATATGGAAAAATCACACAAATCGTGAAAATACAGTTTCATTCGATATCATAAAGGAAATGCCCATATAACCATCATGGGTAAAAAAAGAAAATAAATCCAGTACCCTACAAGTCTATATCATGCCCCTTCCACTGCCAACCAACACCCCTTTTTCCCCAGCCTTATTAAAATATAATTGATGTATAACATTTTGTAAGTTTAAGGTGTAAAATGTAATGATTTATACATGTATACATTGCAGAATAATTACCACAATAAAGTTAGTCAACACATCCTAACATCCCTACTTTCTGATTTCTAACACATGTATTAGTTTTGCCAGCTTTTGATTTTTGTGTAAGTGAAATTACAGTCTATATTCTTTTGTATCTGTCTTCTTTTGTTCAACACTATGTTTGTGTAGTTCATTCTTTGATGGACATAATAACAACTTATTAGCCATGCTACTGTTGATAAATATTTGGGGTTATCAGGAATGATGGTTCTATGAATATACTTGTATATTAGTTTTTGTGCACAAACATACACATTTTTTAGAAGATTTTATTTATTTATTTGACAGAGATCACAAGAAGGTAGAGGCAGGCGGGGTGGGGAGCAGGCTCCCTGCTAAGCAGAGAGCCAGGTGAGGGGCTCAATCCCAGTACCCTGGGATTATGACCTGAGCTGAAGGCAGAGGCTTTAACCCACTGAGCCACCCAGGAGCGTCTTAAACATAAACATTTTTATGTATATACCAAGGAGTAGAATTGCTGGGTCATAGGTATATATATTTTCAACTTAGTACTATCAAGAAGTTCTCCAAAGGGGTTTGAATTTAAATTTTACCTTGATGACTAAAAAAGTAGGACACTATTATATATAGTACTGGCTTTTTTTTATTTAAAGATTTTTAATTATTTATTTGACAGAGAGCTACAGAGAGAGCACAAGTAGACAGAGCAGCAGGCAGAAGGAGACGAGAAGCAGGCTCTGTACTGAGCAGGGAGCCTGTTGTGGGGCTCAATCCCAGGACCCTGGGATCATGACCTGTGGTGCAGGTGGCCACTTAACTGACTGAGCCACCCAGGCGCTCCAATATTGGCTTTTTTAGTATTTTTTAGGAACTCCTTATTCAAGAACCATGACCAGTTTTCTTGGGAGTTTTCTGTCTTTTTCTTAGAAATAGGGAGAGATTCTTTCAGTATTCTGGATAGAACCATTTTGTAGAGTATAAGTATTGCAAATATCTTTTATCCCCTCTGTGCCTTTACATTTTGCTAGTTGTACCTTTTCACTATACAAAGTTCATAATTTTAGAAATTCTTTTTTTATGAGATTTTCAAAACTGAAAACAGGAAGCACAAGCCACAAAAGAAAAGATTTATAAATTGGACAATATTAAAGAAGATGTACTCCATATACACAATGGAATATTATGCAGCCATCAGAAAGGATGAATACCCAACTTTTGTATCAACATGGATGGGACTGGAGGAGATTATGCTGAGTGGAATTAGTCAAGCAGAGAAAGTCAATCATCATATGGTTTCACTTACTTGTAGAACATAAGGAATAGCACAGAGGTTATTAGGAAAAGGAAGGGGAAAATGTAAAGAGAATCAGAGGAGGGAGACAAACCATGAGAGACTATGGACTCTGGGAAACAAACTGAGAGTGTTAGAAAAGGAAGGGAAGTGAGGGGGTGGGTGAGCCTGGTGATGGGTATTAAGGAGGTATTAAGGAGGGCATGGATTGCATGGAGCACTGGGTGTTATATGCAAACAATGAATCATGGAACACTACATCAAAAACTAATGATGTACTGTATGGTTACTAACATAACAAAAAAAAAGAAATATTTTTCTACGCAAAAGTCATAAAGATACTCTCCTATGTTTACCATCTTTTTTTTTTTTTTCACAATTAGATCTACAAGTCACCAAGTCACCTAGAATCTATTCTTGTATATGGTTTGAGGCTGAAGTCAAGATTATTTTTTTCATATGATATACAATTAACCCAGAACCATGTATTAAAAAGACCAACATTTTTCACAATATTGCTGTGTCACATCTGTTTTAAACCAAGTATCCAAGTATATGGTGTAAGAGAGAAAGGTAGAAAGAGAGCAAAAGAGAGAGAGAGAATCAGTATTTCATATATTTATCTCATCAGAGAAATAAATATAAGAATATTTTGCAAGACCACAAGGAGAGATGTGTGTTCCCACTGAAAAGGCCTACTACATAACAAGCAGCATGAATGAAAAAGACCTAGGCCTAGATGCAAAATGAAATTTTTAATCACCACAAATAATGAAGAGTTCATTAAAAACATTACAGAGTAAAGAAGATGGTCAAACACAGGAATGAGTATTTGACTAGCATCTGGCTTCTCCCCAGCAATGGTGGATACTAGAAAACAGTATACCAAGACCTTTAAAGTTTTAAGGAAAGATGAGTTTCAACCAAAATCATATATTTAGCTAAACAATCAGTCAAGCATGACTGAGTTGAGTAACGACTCAGCTGATTTTCTTTTGGTGAACTTTTTAAAAATAAATTACTAGCAAATGTACCTCAGTACCCAAAGGTTAGAAACAAAGAAAAAAGTATGTGAGATAGGAGAAAAAAAGAGAAGGAAGGAAGGAAGGAAGGAAGGAAGGAAGGAAGGAAAGGAGGAAGGATATGGGATTACGGAGAGGTTTGCGCAGTATTCCAAAAGTACTGGGAATATTCTCTTTGCGAAACTGGTTGGTAAGAGCATGGGAATTCATCTTATTATTCAAGAAAACATACATAGACCATTAACCATAAAAGTTTCTATTCATCTTTCTTCCTTTCCTTCCTGGAAGCAGCCATTATCCTAATAAATACCAATAAATATCCTAATAAAATACTATATATATGCTATAAATATATAAATATACGTGTGTGTGTGTGTGTGTGTGTGTGTGTGTGTGTGTGTGTTGTGACAATCTTTTCAGGATCTTACCATGCTTGTTTTAAAGATGAGAAAATTAAAACTGAGGAAGTCAAAAGTCCAGAAAGGAGCAGAGAGGTTCAAGGTCACACACTTGGGAGAAGTACATCTGGAATTTGAACTGTGACCCTACACTATATACTTTCTGCCTTACAGATCTAATTAATTCATTTTGCATGCCACCAAATGAATAGAATTCTGTTTATTTTTCCAAGTTTCCATTTTTTTGATATTACAATGGTGGCATGACTGTCTTCTGTAAGAGTCCTCATGTACTTATACCACTTACGAGTATCTGCATTTCTTTTTTTTTTTTTTAAAGATTTTATTTATTTATTTGACAGACAGATCACATAGGCAGAGAGGCAGGCAGAGAGAGAGGAGGAAGCAGGATCCCGGCTGAGCAGAGAGCCCGATGTGGGGCTCGATCCCAGGACCTGGGATCATGACCTGAGCCGAAGGCAGAGGCTTTAACCCACTGAGCCACTCAGGCGCCCCCGAGTATCTGCATTTCTAATTGCATAAGATCTTGTCAAACTGCTTTCCCAAGAAGTTGCTCTTACAAGTAGTATATGAAGATACCAGTTGCCTTACATTATTATCACTATTTGTTTTTTTTATCACTATTTGTTATTTTCAGATTTTAGTATCTATCAATTACTGAGAGGTGGAAATGCTTTTCATTTTAATTTGCATTTTTCTGATTTTTAACAATGCTAAAACTTTAGCTGTTTGGGTCTCCTTTTCTATGAGTTGACTGTTGAAATTTTATGTCCACTTTTCTGTTGGACTCTGACTTTTCTTTATCGATTAGTGCAAGGAATTACACATATTCGAGAAAAACAATTCATACGTATTCTAAATATTCTAAATATTTTTTCTCCCATCAGTGGTTTGTCTTTTAACTTTATTTTTTTTTTAAGGATTTTATTTATCCATTAGTTAGAGAGAGAGATCACCTACCAAGCAGAGAGCCTGACACGGGGCTCGATCCCAGGACCCCGAGACCGTGACCTGAACCGAAGGCAGAGGCCTAACCCACTGTGCCACCCAGGCGTCCCTGTCTTTTAACTTTATGTTCGGTGTCTTTTGTGATATAAAAATGTTTTTTAATCAAATGTGGCCCTATGTGTCAGTCTTTCCTTTATGGATTATGCTTTTTTTTTCCATATGGTTATTTTTCAAGGAAAGCATAATATTTGCCTTACAAACTTTCTTCATTTACTGTTATTATTTTTACTTTTAGATAACTACCAAGTGGTCTTCCCGACTACCTATACATGCTCTTATCAAAGTGATGGCGTGTGTGGTAATACAGATGCTAGAAAAAATCCTCAGAATAAAGTGGATATTACATGGATTCTTCTACTGCGCTATTATATTCATCTGCAAAGGATTAATAACATGAGCAAACTGCTAGGTAGGTTTTGATGGGTTAAGAAAAACACATTTTCCAGTTCTTGTTAAGTCATCTTTCTTTTTTAGAATTTTAAAATGCTATTGACCTCTTTTTGGAGTGAACTCTTATCAGAATATGAAAATTTCAGAGGCTCGTAACCTGAGATACACAGATCTTTGGATAGAATAGTATTTCAACATAGCTAACTTCCTCTGACATTCTATATATTTTATTTCACATATTTAAAAATGTTATTGTAAGGATGTATCCCGAGGTTTCCCAAGACTGCCAAAGGGGCCCATGGCTCAAAACAGTTAAGAATCAGAGTGATCACAATTGACAGCTTATAAAATGAACAGTATGGAATTTTGACTTTAAGGAGAGAATGTTCCAGTATCCAGTATGTAAAAGAGAAAGAATACATGACTTCAGATAAGATATGTAACTTTATTGAGTATTTTTGTTTTGTTTAGTTTTTTGTTGTTGTTGTTGTATGATCAATGCTATTTGAAGAACATCCAGAAAAACTGGGATAATCTGCTTCATGTCAGTCCCTCTTGTGTTTCTCACTGTGCTCATGAAATTGGTGATTTCACGTTGTTCATCAGTGCAGATAGTTGGAAAAGACAGTTTGAGCCGTGTCAGGGCCCAGTGATGGAGAAGCTGGCAGGGCAAATAGGCTGAGTCACAGAGTTACTACACATGGTTATCAGGAATTAGCAGTGGGATAGAAAGCACACAGAGAGGTGTCAGGTATAAAAGGTACATCACGAGAAGGGCAAGAATATAAGAAGTTTGAGAGCAGAGGATGTGGACATAAGCACATAAGAGCACATAAGAGGATGCGGACATAAGCCAGTAGAGCACAGTCTGGCAATGCCTGCTCCGTATCAACTCAGCTCACCTTTGAATTCACCTGCTGGCACCTGTCACACACCACATTTTACTGCTTTTCTGCCCTGGGCTCTTCCTAAAACTACAGAGACTTGCTCAGCTCACTGTCAGGACAGTCCGAAATGCCAAGGATTCCACACATACTAACGAGGTAGGAAACTGGTAGAAAACATTCCAGTTTCCCAATCCCAGACAGTTCTACATGTTATTTTTCAGAAGGTCTTCAGCAGGACTGAGCCGTTATTATCCAAAACTACAGCCCATCCATTAACTCTCTGTTGGCTCTTCTCTACATCACACTTCCTTTGTTCTCTCACTTATGCTCCTGAGATCATTTTTCAAATAAATTACCTGCACCTAAGTTTTTGCTTTAAGATCTTTGTCGGGGTAAGTCCCAAATGAGATGACTATGTAGAATATTTTGTATTGTCAAGACTTAGAACCTAAAGCAATATCCTCAAACGCTTCTGAAATTTTGTTCATTTCCTTGTGGCAAGAACCAATGCCATTAGTGTATAAGCTTAAAAACGGAGGAATTACACTGGCAACCACTAAGCTGAGGTGGTGTGATTTATAGGGAGAGCAGTTAATGAGCAAATACCAACAATACTGAGACTGTTCTCTTGTCTAACTTTAAATTAACATTTTTCTTTCCTAAGCGTCTCCAAAACCAGGATCTGGAATTTCATTGCCAGATGATACACTTCTCACGTCCCTTTTCAACTCTGGGCTGATTTTACGCCAAAAAGAAATGCATTTTTTCCTTAAAAGATTTTTACAGCTGTATTCTTCCTCTTGTATTGATGAATTTCCAAAAGAACTATGTCAAGGATTGGAAAATACGCTTTTTTTGGAAAAAGTCTTATATGACCCAGTAAAGGTACTGTTCTCCAACATATATGTTTGTAAAACTTCTTAGAATCATTGCTATATTTCTGAAGGAAGCACATTTGAGATAACTCAAGTGGATATTGTGTATTGTAAATTTCTAATTTGTATTTATAAAATGAATAAATCAAGTCATTTGCATTGAATTCTTTCCAAACCAAAATAAATAAATATATATATATATCAGTCATTAAATTTGAATTCTCTTGACTTTGGACTTCACCATATAGTACTTTCATTTTTATGATTATAAACTTGCCCATATCAGACATGTCCTTGTTTCTAAGCCCAGAGAAGTGACCTGAAAATGTGACTTCTTCCAAATTGAGAATCTTTGTTTATCTTGTTCTGCTAGATTTTTGGATAGATGATAATATATTTTTTAAAATACCATTCTTTTTTTTTTTATTTTTTTTTATTTTTTTTAAAGATTTTATTTATTTATTTGAGAGAGAGAGACAGTGAGAGAGAGCATGAGCGAGGAGAAGGTCAGAGAGCGAAGCAGACTCCCCATGGAGCTGGGAGCCTGATGTGGGACTTGATCCCGGGACTCCAGGATCACGCCCTGAGCCGGAGGCAGTCGTCCAACCAACTGCGCCACCCAGGCGTCCCTAAAATACCATTCTTGAACAAAAGAGTTAGGTTACTATTAATAAATTGTGATTTTAAAAAGTAATGGGAAGACCTACTAAGAGATCATTTAAATATTCATTTAAAGAAGTAATTCTCAGTGAGAGTTATGGAGTGGCTGTCCAGGCAGTCCATTAGGATCCACACGGGAGGATTGACATGCCCAATGCCCTATTTCTTGCCCAGATTATAGATCATTTAAGAAATAAAAATGTATAAGAGTTGGGATTAAAAAAATATCCACCCTGATGAGTCAGTGTTGACATTGCAGGATATGGTTTCTATTTAGTGGAAATGGTCTTCCTAAAAACAAATAGCACAGTAGACAGACCATCTGCGTTTGTTTGTTTGGTTGGTTTGGTCATTATAGGCCCCCTTAAAATATGTGTGGACACAGACCTTTTTAAAATCTGTCTCTTGGTGTGGCTCAGTCAGTTAAGTGTTCGTCTTTGCCTCAGGTCACGATCGCAGGGTCCTGGGATCAAGTCCCAACATCAGGCTCCTTGTTCAGGGAGCCTGCTTCTCCCTCTGCCTACTGTTCCCCCAGCTTGTGCTCTCTCAATCTCTCTCTCTGTGACAAATAAATAAAATCTTTAAAAAAATTAAAAAAAAATCTGTCTCATGAAGGAACAGAGAATAGTCACTCCCTACAAACCATTCTCTCCCAAGAAGAAAGAGCATAATTATGCATATCCAACATTTCTTTTTCCCCAAATTCACCAGTCAAGTAGTTCTCCGGGGGAGAGGAGTGAGAGGAGTTGAAAGGCCAGCAATGTACTGTAAATGTCTGACCCTCGGCTGGGAAGGAAGCAGCAGGGGTGGGATGAAATCATTTCCATCTAACACCAGATCCCCAATGACCCTTCTAGAAACTGTGACTCCCTTTGAGGATTACTGTCATGTGTCCCAGATGTCTCTGGTATTCATTCTGGCATAAGGGGCAGAGACTGAGAAGGTGGAGAACTATAGTTTTGTGGATGGATTCTTGTGACTTTTGTATGAGTCTGGAAACTAATCAGTGTGATTTCTTAATATTCCGAAAGGAGCTTTGCTTGAGGATTTTAGTATTAAGGGCAGCCTACCATCGCCCATTTCCTAAGCATGAAGCTCCGAATGGAGAACCTTGAATACACTGTAAATGTATGTGACATTTCTAATGGCAGCAGCGTTACCAAAGATTATTGTACCCTGTTTGCTTTTTTTTTTTTTTAAATATAATTAGTGTAACACTCTCCCAGAATAATCAGCTCTGGAGATCACTGTCGCTCGCCTGACAGGTGCAAGCCACCTAATCATGTGTTCGTTTCACTGGGGTAGACAGCTAACGAGCATAGAGCCTTTTGGATTTTTTTAAAAAATAAACTGCAAGCTTGGCTGATTTTTATAATAACGTTTTTGAGCTTTTAATCACTCAGGAGGCTATTTCAATCAAACTCTTTCCATAATTTGATACTTAATCCTGCCTTTCCTCCACAAAGAAATAGACGTCTTTCCAGAGAGATCATTGCTAGGTGCCAGGCTCATCAATGTGTGCGTCTGCATATTGTTAGGTCTATTGAAGCTCTGTGGTGGAAAAACAAAGATGCCAAACAAATTACATTAAAAATTCCTGGAAAAAAATGATTAAAATTATGCACAATTCTGGGTGATTCATGTTTAGACTTGTCGTAAGGTCAAATATTTGACTAGTGTAAAGTGATTTGGTGTTTTCAGGACTGTGGCAAACAAGCTTCCCCTGGTAGGTCTGTTGTTTCATTCCTTTCAAAGAACAAATAAAACATAAAAAATATTCAGTGTATGGTCCATCAATGAGCATATATACTTAATTCCATTATCAAATAGATTTTATGTTTTTGTAAAGATAATGGAAAATTAAATGCCTCTTTTGATACTAACTTTTGTTACAATCTACCCTTATTAGATCATCATGTTAGTAAATGCTGTATATACTGAAATAGTAAAATATTTGCTTATTATTTTTCTCTCCTTAGTTATTTTTTTTCTGCTTAGTCATTAAATATGAATTCTTGCTAAAATAGTTGTCAGAACCTCTGAAAGGCACTTAGATATGAAAAAAATATAAGAAATTAGTTTTGGAATCGGTTATTTACCTGAATTTTTGGTGGACCGCATGACATAGAATTAAGCTTAATTTAGCACTTTTAAATGATTATTTAAACATGATAGTCTTGTTTATTGTTTATTTTGGTTATGCTTTTAGTATCATAGTACTAATAAATGAGGATTCTGGCTTATAATATCCTTTTATGATGATAGTCTCTAGACATTTTTGATGATAGTCTCTACACATTTTTGTAACGTTTTCATCTTTAATGTTACCCTTCAGTCATGACATATTTTTTCTTTTATCAGTAAACAATTTGAAAGGTCTGTGCTTTATTTCTCTTTTTATTTTATTTTGAAGACTCTCACTGACAGTCTTATATCTTGAATAAGCTCAGAAATAGTGGGAGGCACAAAGCCGTACAGAAACAACAGGCATTTCTTACTGACCACTTACATGTTCCTCTTCATCATCAAGCCTTAAGATACCTTGGATGTCAAAAGTTCACCAAGAGAATTGCGTCCCAGCTACCATGCTATAATCTTGGATTGAATAAGAGCAAGTTAATTTTGAAAATAGTTTACATTCCATTAAAGAAGGTCCTTTTCAGATTTGAGATATTATTATCACTATTATTCTCTCTCTGGATAGACTTTTTTTTTTTAATAGCAACCATGCTTTGTTTTCTGAGGTAGTTTTAAAAAACTGAATAATTTATCAAATTGCCAATTGCATCCTATACATTTATGTTTCCTGAAAACTCCTGATTCAGGGACCTGGTTGCATCAAAGTGGGCTCAGATGCTCCAAGACTGAATTCACAAATCAACCACATTCATGTAAAGAAGGAATGAGATCAGTAGATTTTAATATTTTATAGCAAAAACTGTGTCTTATTTTGCATATGACATTGCAAAAAATGCTGTTGGAAAGTAGATATTATTTATTAAAATCATACCCTCAGTTTATTCGCCACTGAATAAACAAGAAAAAAAGGAGATGTTCTTAGAATCTGTGATGATCTTGAAACTGAAATGATAGCAGTGACATCTTCCTCTCTACATCTTTAGTCTGGGAGAGTCACCAAAGTGGAAGACATTTGTTGAGTTCTATGGGTTTTTCTTTTTTTTCCCCAAAGATTATTTATTTGAGAGAGAGAGAGAGAGAGAGACAACATGAGCAGGAGGGGCAGAGGGGAAGAAAAACAGAGAGAGAGAATCTCAGATTTTGCACTGAGCAAGAAGCCCGAGGAAGAGCTCAATTTCGTGACCCGAAGATCATGACCTGAGCTAAACCAAGAGTTGGACACCTAACCAACTGCACCATCCAGTCACTCTGGGTCTCATGTGTTTTGAAGCAGATTTTTCTGTAGTAGAATCTTCTCTGGTAATTGGGAACAGTTTTAAAAGCAGAGAGAGTCAATTATCATATGGTTTCACTTATTTGTGGAGCATAACAAATAGTATGGAGGAGAAGGGAGTTGGGGGAAATTGGAAGGGGAGGTGAATCATGAGAGACTATGGACTCTGAAAAACAATCTGAGGGGTTTGAAGCGGCGGGGGGATGGGAGGTTGGGGGAACCAGGTGGTGGGTATTATAGAGGGCATGGATTGCATGGAGCACTGGGTGTGGTGCAAAAATAATGAATACTGTTATGCTGAAAATAAATAAAAAAAACATTAATTAATAATAAATAAATAATAACACAAAAACATTTTTTTTAAAAAAGCTACACCTATAAAACAAACTAAAACAATTCCCAGAATTTTATAATGTAGAAAATACTGAATGGATATTGAGTGAATGTTTTAAATATTGAATGAATTTATTACCAGCAATTAAACTGCTTTTGATTTTCCCCTAGTTATGTCATGACACTTCTCTACACTCCAATTTATCATTAAATAAATTCTCTGCGAGCCCATCTTCTGGAGATGTGTCATCAGATATGAAGATACAAGATTTAAACAAAGAACTTTGCTTTCAGTGGTACATTCCTCCTCTAGAAAGACCTCCAAAGGACACAGAACCTATGGTATGTAATATAATCACAAAGCTAAATCTTATATATAGATATAAAGTTTAACTTGACCATTATAACTTGAAGATAGGGTCCAGCTCCTTGTCATGTAGATGAAAATATCCAGCAATATAGAATCTATGTTGTCTAGTAGAATGAATCAGAAAATAACTAAGAAATCAGGAAAAGTCTGACTTGAGTTGAACATTTTTTTCTTTTTCTGATCATCAAGGGATACTTTCCAGTGTGTTACCATAATATAGGATGTTTAACTTTTTTTTGAAGCGACCTCATCAATTTAAGGATTTTTTTTTCTACTGTCTACTTTGCTAAGATTTTTTAATCAAATCCAAATCTTCTGCTGTGTCTATTAATATTATTTTATGATTTTAATATATTAATTGATTTTTAAAAATATTAAATCAATCTTATGTTCCTGAGATAAACTCAAATTGGTCATATATTAATTTTACTAGGTTCAGTTTATTAAAGTTTTGTATTGGATTTTTGCCACTGTTTAAGACTAATATTGGGTTGAAATTTTCATTTTCATACTATCTTTTTCAGATATATTTTGTATCAAGATTTTGTTAGACGTATAAAGTGAGTTGATAAATAGCCATATTATTCTATTCTCTGGTGACATTTCTACAAGTTTAGAGTAAACTTTTCTCCTCAAATATTTGATAAGAACTCATAAGTAGGGACGCCTGGGTGGCTCAGTTGGTTGGACAACTGCCTTCGGCTCAGGTGATGATCCCGGAGTCCCTGGATCGAGTCCCACATCAGGCTCCCAGCTCCATGGGGAGTCTGCTTCTCCCTCTGACCTTCTCCTTGCTCATGCTCACTCTCACTGTCTCTCTCTCAAATAAATAAAAATAAAATCTTTAAAAAAAAAAAAGAACTCATAAGTAAAGCCATCTGATCCTAGTGGGGGTTCTTTGGTGAGAAGATAGAAAATTAGTAATTTAATTCTTAATAATTAGAGGCAGCCATTAAGCACTAGTGCTCATTTACTAGATGCCAGAATTGGTATCAGTTCTGATTGGGTCAATATCTGTTCAAATGGTTAGTACCCATGTCAAACCAAGCTTTAAATATTTTGACTATCACCCCTGTTTATAGAAATTGGAGTTTTCTGTTTCTTCTTGAGTCAGGTTTGTTTAAGTTGCTTTATCTAGGAATTTTTTCATTTTATTTAAAACTTCTCTCATACTTTTACTCTCATTGTATTTGTATTGAAGTGTCCCTTTTTATTTCTTACATTGGTGGTTTGTGTATTTTTTCTTGATCATTGTCACCAGAGGTTTCTCATCAGTTAATTTTATTTCACTAATCCATATATCTTTCTTCTACTTTGTTTTTGTTTTGTTTTGTATTCTTTCCCTATGTGCTGACTTCTTAAGATAGATGTTTGTTTTTTTTTCTTTTTCTTTTTTTTTTCCAAATCCCAGCTTTGCTGTTTATTAGTTGTATAATCTTAAGCAAGATGTTTGTTTTAATAGTCAGTCCTTTTTTTCCTAATGTATACATTTGAAGACTATGGGTTTCTCTAAACAATGCTTTGGTTTCATCAAGCAAGTTTTTATTACAGTATTATCATTATCATTCAGTTAAAATAATTTTGAAATTTTTGTTATATATTATATATAATATTAGAGAAGTATCTTTTGTTATTTATTCTTAGATTATGTTGTTCTGTGATAATAAAAAAATGCTCTCTATGATTGATATTGTTGAAACCTGCATATTTTCTCCAGGAAAGGATTTATTGTGTAAATATTCCATTGCTCTTAAAATGAATGTGTGGTCCTCTGTTGCTAAGGCAGCATTCTTATATATACCCAATATGTAGTGTGGTTAGTCTTATTCACACCCCATTCTTGTTTGTTTGCCTTTAATTTTTAAAAATCATAAGTTATTTAAAGAAGTATATTTAAATCTCTCATTGTGATTTTCATTGTTTAGTCTGTTAAATTTTGCTTTACATAATTTGAGACTATGTTCTTATGTACAATAAAATTAACTGTTGTATCTTCTTGGTGAACTGAACATTTTATCATTTTGAAATGACTTATGGCCTTTTTGTAATTATGGTTTTTCCTCATAAAGTCTGCTTTGTTTGATATTACTAAAGTAAAATGATTTTCTTGTGATTATTTTCACAGCATGTCTTTTTCCAACCTTTTACTTTCAGTCCTTTTGTATATTTGTATTTTGTGTTTTTATCAAAGGCATGCATTTGGATATTTTCAAATGTAGTCTGACAACTTTGTATTTGACTGGAGAATTTAATACACTTACATTTAATGTAAGTGCTAATATATTTGTTTTTTTTTAAGTATTTTATTTTTGTTTTGTTTTAAATTTTTTCAATTTATTTATTTTCAGAAAAACAGTATTCATTATTTTTTCACCACAATCTATCATGTTATTTTGTGTTTGGACTTGTCTTAACTCTTCTGTTTTTCTCTTTTCCCTTCTTTTGGATTATTTTTATCATTCATTTTTCCTCTATGAGTTTTGAAATTATACATTTTTTTCAGTGCTTTTAGTGGTTGACTGTAGGATGACATCTATACTTATCAAAGTCTAAAGTTAATAAATATCTTTTTTCCTCTAATGACTTTTGTATGTATTACTGTGGAGCCTCTGGAGCCAGATCATCTGGGTTGGAATCCCAGCTCCATCACTTAATAATTTTGTGATCTTTAGTAGATTGGTTTACTTTTCTGTATCATAGTTATCCTTATCTGTAACTAGATATGATTAGGTAAATGCATAACCTCAATACATAGTAATTTTCATTTATTATTATCTGAAATTATTTTAAAATTACTCTGCTGTCTTAAAGTTTGATAACTTCAAATATACATGTAATACACTTGTTAAACATTGTTTGGAAGCTTTTAAAAAAATTTAGCAACAATATCTTCTTATAGATACTTTAGCTGCCAACATCATATAGAAAAGAGAGTAAACTGTGCCTTACCAGCAAAATTAAAGTTCGTAGCATTTGGGGGGGGGACCCTTAGTTTGCTTTTAAGTGCGCTTCATAAATTTATATCACACATATCACTCCTTGTTTTAATGCTCATTATTTTTATTTTTATCTAACTCTGAATCTTTATCTTTATCCACACCTATGTCCATATGCATGGAAAGACATTTGCACTAGGGCTAATTAGGGAGCAGGAGGAGATGGGAGCAAGTATTTAGAATTAGTTTGATATCAGTCCCTGAACAATTGGAGAAAGAAAAGTGATTCACACTCTAGGAGAATCTTGATGACAGGTCAAGGTTTTAAAAATGGAATAGGTGGTCACTATAGTCATTTGCAGAGGGACCTTCCACCATAGCATTCCTTTGATTGCTGCTCTTTCTAAGAAGAGCCTCAGGCTTTTCCCCATAAAACGGTTGACATATAGTTTTGCCCTGTTCAGCATTTTCATTTGCTTTTTGCCTCCTGCATTGGTCTACTCTTGCATTTTCCAGCTCTTGAGTGCTGTCCCCTCTAGCTGTGCCTCTGGTATCTTCTGCTGCTCCTTGACCCATGTGACCCTGTCAGATCATGAAATCTCCTGGGCCTACCTTTCTTTGCTCTTGAACATACTTCTCCCATTGTCCTCTTCATTCTGCCTCCTTAGGCTGGCAACCTGCTGCTAACTCTTGGTCAGTTATAGCTCTTTCTACTCTTACAAAAAAAAAAGGAACTTTAACATATCACTCCCCAGGAACATTTAAAGCTATTTGTCACGTTTTGAAAGTACTCTCTTTCCCACACTTTCCATGTCAATCTATGCCAGATATTCCATATGCTTTTAAAAATAATAAATCTGCATAGTCTCTTTTGGGGAATTCAGTAATGTAGTTTTCAATTTCTGGATTCAAGAATGCTAATGGACCATGGAATCAATATTGTGTGGGTCTTGAGTAGTATTTTTTTAAAGAAATTAAAGTGGGAAAAAAGTTGTCTGAATTTTTTGTTTCATGATATTGTTAGAAAGAAAATTTCTCAGATTGATTGATCTTCAGCATATGTCAGAATTTGTTTACTTGCTGGAAAGAGGAACAACCAAGTAATAAAAGAGTATGTCCATTCAGGAAGGGTATGGATACAGAAAGATTACATATTTGGGAAATAGAATGTTTACCTAAGGAGCTAATTTTTAAAAATGAATAAGAAAGTATAAACTATAAAGTTCATTTTGCAAGTTCATAGAAATAGAAATATCACATTCGTATCAGCCTGAGACAGAGTGATCTGAGAAGTTAATGCTATGACTCTATCTGTAGCTGATAATCAGAGTAACAGAGTTTTACCCATCAACAGTTGTGGAGGCATGAACTGGTGTGAGACAGAGATTAGAAGGAGAGCACCAGCTAACAAATTGTGATTTAAACAGGTGGCTAGAGTGGTTTTCTTATGCCACAAGCAAAGTAGTTTTCCCATTTCTTAGTTTAGGGACATTTTTCTCCTCTTTGGTAATAAATATGTATGTATTGGGTCATGATAAAAGATGCAGTTGCTGACATAAATTTCAGTCAAAAAATTGGGAAACACTGACTTGGATGGACTGGATCTCCTCAGACCTAAGATTCTATCTTTTCAGAAGATAACAGTGAAATTTGTTTGAAGTTTTAAATATTGGTGTATTTGTACATTTATCTACTCATAATAAGTTTCAAGTTGAATAACTGGCTAAAGCTCATGAAACTACAATAGTGAATGTAGAGCTTAGTATATTCTAGATGCTTTGCTTATAATAACTTCACAACTCTGTGAGGTGGGTACTATCCTCACCCCCATTTCACAGAAGAGGAAACTGAGGCACAGGATAGAGGAATGCTTGTTGGCAAGGAATCAGGATTAGATCAATCTGATTCCAAGTGTGAACTCCTCCAAGTCTGCAATCCTCAGCATGGTGCTTTGTTGAGTCCTCAGACAGTGGTCCTGGCTGCAAGCACTTCTAGCCTCTGGGTGGGATGGTGATGAAAATTAATATCTGACATAGGGAGTTGGAGTTTCCAGAGACTTAGAGGATTAGCAATGCAAGTTAACATCACTTGATTCATCCTACTCAGTCCTCTTTAGTTAATCTAGTATCTGAAGCAGAAATACCATTAAGAACTAAGGATGCTGGTGGCAGCAAAATAGAAATCCTGGAACTAGGGATTTTGACATAAAATTTTTAGATAAGTCAGAGGACTAAACATTTCCATGCCACTGTACCTTTTAGAGTTAGGTTTATAACTTGGAAAAGTTTAACTTCTTAAGTCTGGGGGGTAGAAATTATATTATCCTATTTAACAAAATAGGATAAATAGGATAAATATTCCTTTAGAGGAATATAATAGAATATAGTAGAACCACATTATAAGCTCTGCCCTGGAATTTTGTTACAAACTAAACATCTTTTGAACAATTTAAGTGTCTTCTAGAGACAGACTCTGAAGAGGCTTTTTTTTTCATTTTTCAATTTATTTATTTTCAGAAAAACAGTATTCATTATTTTTTCACCACACCCAGTGCTCCATGCAATCCGTGCCCTTTATAATACCCACCACCTGGTACCCCAACCTCCCACCGCCCCGCCACTTCAAACCCCTCAGATTGTTTCTCAGAGTCCATAGTCTCTCGTGGTTCACCTTCCCTTCCAATTTACCCCAACTCCCTTCTCCTCTCTAACACCCCTTGTCCTCCATGCTATTTGTTATGCTCCACAAATAAGTGAAACCATATGATAATTGACTCTCTCTGCTTGACTTATTTCACTCAGCATAATCTCTTCCAGTCCCGTCCATGTTGCTACAAAAGTTGGGTATTCATCCTTTCTGATGGAGGCATAATACTCCATAGTGTATATGGACCACATCTTCCTTATCCATTCATCCGTTGAAGGGCATCTTGGTTCTTTCCATAGTTTGGCGACCGTGGCCATTGCTGCTATAAACATTGGGGTACAGATGGCCCTTCTTTTCACAACATCTGTATCTTTGGGTTAAATACCCAGGAGTGCAATGGCAGGGTCATAGGGAAGCTCTATTTTTAATTTCTTGAGGAATCTCCACACTGTTCTCCAAAGAGGCTGCACCAACTTGCACTCCCACCAACAGTGTAAGAGGGTTCCCCTTTCTCCACATCCTCTCCAACACATGTTGTTTCCTGTTTTGTTAACTTTGGCCATTCTAACTGGTGTAAGGTGATATCTCAATGTGGTTTTAATTTGAATCTCCCTGAGGGCTAATGGTGATGAAGAGGGTTTGAGGGGCAATCATTTTAATGAAACTCCTGAACAAAGGCTTTAAAAATAATTGTGAAGAATAGCCCAAAGATGCATAACTGCAACTTAGCTTAAAAAGCAGTAACTACAGCCAGAGGTCTGATGACTCAGATTTGTCTTGTGAATACATCTTAGAACCTCTAGCTTTATTCTACCTCATCTTTGTGCTATTTTTAGCACCCAGAGTTCCCAGTAGGATGCTCTGGATCACAAGCCCAGCTTTAGAGTGAGACTTGAATTATGTTTATTACTTGATCAGACTCAAAGGAATGCAACTTGGAGCTAGCAGGAGGAAGGGCAATAAAGAAGCAGTAGTGGGACCTTCCGTTTGGTCTATGAGACCTAATTTGGAGGGAATCAAACTGCTACAAAGGCTATTGCTCTAAGTGCAGCTAGACGTCCAAGGCATGGTATTCAGAAACTTCTGAAGATTTAGGCAAACAAGCATAATCAAGTGCAAGAAGTCTGATCAAGCAAAGCACTGAAAATTGGGACTCCATGTGTCAAGTGAAGACAGAGTTGGGAAGAACTGGAAAAGTTCTTGGAGATAAGTCTGTTCAATGTAGAATTCAATCCTAGACAGTCTGGGAACGAGAGATATGGAGCTGGTGATCCTTTCTGGAGATCTTTATAGCCCTGGCTAGAGCCAGACTGTATTTCATGGTCCCAAATAAGCAGACTTTGCATTCAAGATAAGCTCAGTCCTATATCTTGAAGGAAGAGTTAGGGTTCCTGGGGAAACTACCAAGTCATAGTAAATGCAAAAGTTCAGTGTTGTCAGTGCTCTAATTCAGAGATCATACAGATGCCTGGGGCTTCCCTCTGAGGTGCCCTGGATTCTGGGTCTTGTTGGCCAAGTGACTAGTGGGAAGCTGGTACAGCAGATGAGACCCAAAATTACACCCTCTTTCTGGAAGCTGGGGAAGACAAAGGCTGCATAAAGGAGGCAGAGACTGGTATCAAAGAGTGAAGAACCGGCAGCATTGCCATTCTTTGGAAACTCACTAAAAATGCAGAATCTCAGGTCTCCCTCCAGACCCACTGAATCAGAATATCTCCCAAGTAATGTATACATGTTTAACTCTGAGAAGCACTGGGTTAGGCCAGTGCTTCCAAACTACCCCATAGCTCTAATGATGATTCTCCAAGAAGCTACTGCATTGCAGCTTAAGCAGTAGGCTCTGCTGGAAAGCTTCTCTGGCTTCTCTTAGTATCACCCAAATGAAATTTCAGAACTGAAAAGAAACTGAGAGAATGTTTATCTGATGCTCTCATTCTACTGAGTAAGCCAAGTCCCTTATGGGTAGAGTGACTTGAATAATGCCATAACTTATTAGTGACAAAAATGAAAATGGGGACCAGAGTTCCCAATTGGGGGTTTCTTCATATGGGTTTCTTTATAACATGCATATAGCTTAGCTGCTACTAACTAATTAATAAAGTGTTGATTGAGTGCTACTGTATACCAGGCATTTTGTTAGGTGATTAAGATACCAAGGTGAGGAAGTAATGAATCAAGTCCATCTAGCAGAGGAGGGACTCTTTTTTCACCCTTTGCTGTGGTTAAGAGATTCCCCAGTCAAGTCAGTTTAAATACACTATTCCTCAATGTTTGTCAAAGACACATCACTTCTTTGCCTTTGAAAAACAAGTCTTTGCAGAAGTGAGAAAGGGAGCATTGGAAATTTCAACATGGGTGTATTATCTTCTACAGAATCCAGTCCTGAGTATGCAAGGTATTATAGGGTAACACTTACCCTGAGAAGTTGGGACAGTTGGGAATAGAACTAAGCACATGGATTCAATGAAGATAGCCTGGGTGGTCAGATGGGAAGCTGGGTTGGGTCCAAAAGAATATGGAGAGTGAGGTACCAAGCAAGGTAGGCCGAGGAGCCAGGAATGGTCATGAGGCTCACAACCACAGCAGTGATGTTCTGAGCACTTCACACTGACTCACTTCATCCTCACATGATCCACGGGATGGGGATTACCATATCTCCATTTTATAAATGAGGTAAGTAAAGGCGTAGTGTTTCCATAATTTGCCCAAATCACACAGCCAGTAAGTGGTAGAAGCAAACCCAGGCACTCTGACTCCAAAGCCCAGGCTCACAACAAATATGCAAGCGAGTTTAGTGTTGGTTGTTTAACTACTGCCCTATTTTATCCAAGCCCGTTTGATTTCTGACTGTTACACCTTGAATTCAGTTGTGCCATGCTCAGTTAGAAAAGGTTTTAAAATTGTATTGCAAAAGCATTGACAAGTGTCAGCCTGAGGAGGAAAAAAGTCATTATCAGGGGTTAAATATAAAGTATATTATCCCTTTAAATTTTTCCATTAACACGCTTTGGGGAACTTCAATAGCTCTTACAAGATGTAATGAAATTTTCAGAAATATGAAGATATTAATTAACATGTAGCAGGTGCTGTGAGCACTACTAAAAAAGTACAAGATGTCACTCCTGTCCACAGGGATTTTGTATGCTAGCCTGGGAGTCAAGGTTAACAAACACAAAGCAAGAGCAAACACCATAAGACAGACGAATCTCTCTGGGATTCATTTCATTTTCTTTTCAGAAATGTTTCATCAAAAATTTACTATAGTTTGAAAAACTAAATTTAAAAGACTTTTAACGAATAAAAATAACGTTTCTCTGTCTAGCTGTCCACATCCCAGAATTCCAGCATTAGATACAATTACTTTTAACTCTCAACTGTCTCTTGGTTGGGTTCCCCCCCCCATATATCTAAATTACATGCTCACATGACAATTCTTTGAGTGATGAACCTCACCTCACACACTGCTGTGGAAGATGAAGGCAAATATCAACCTGTTTTTTTACCCCTCACGTACATTCTTCCGCTCCACACATTCTCTTAAATGAGTTCTGTCATAATTCTTAAACCCATAGCTGTTATTCACAACTGTGTAAATATCACTCACAGCTGAACCAAATAAGGTCTATTTCCTTACTTCCTGACTTCTATCCTAAAGAAAAAAAACACCTGCTTTATTTTTGTTTGACTTCATGTTTCTCTGTATTCTAGAATATCTCATTTTCCCTAAATTTCAAAAAGCTGTACAGTTCTTCTCCATATGGCCAAACTCATCAGTTTATTTCTCATTCTTTTATTGTCTTCTTCAGAGACATGATCCAAACTGGACTGATTGCTCTCCTGAATCAGATAGCATCATAAGAGCCCATTCAGCATCCTCCTGAGAATTCCTTCATCTCTTTCTGAGATGGATTCCCTGGGTCCCATGTTTTTCTCTATCTTGACTTGCTCTCTCATGTTGAATATACACATCTTCCAGCTTCCCAACACAACACACACACAAAGAGTGTGTTGGAGGTTCTGATTATTCAAAGAACACACCATATAATATATTCCATAAAGTAGTTCAAGGAAGATTTTGGTAAAGGATAAGGATTGGCAGGATAAAGTAAGTACAGATAACCATTAGAGACAGCCAAGATGCTCAGGAACAGTTGCCAGGGTCATTGCTCAGTTGCACAGAACACACATCATCTACAGATCATGAGCTACCAAAATATGGTAAGATATCTTGGTCTCAAGAAAGCAGATGTCCCATCTGAAGAGGAGTCTTTCATACCTCTCTGTTCTATAGTCCATACCATATGTGGGGCCAGATTCAGTGATAGAAAAGAGAGAACAATAGAATCCAGATGCAATTCATCAATATGTATATTTTCTACAAAAAAAAAAAAAAATGCTGACAAGACGGCACAGCCTGCCAGCTAGTGTGTTTCAGAACCAAGGACAGGGCTGCATTAGTCAGTAGGTAGTACGTTTCATTTAAGTTTGGCCAAGGGCCAATACCATGACTACAGTCCCCTGAGATGCTAACAGGTTGCAACAGATTGACTGAGATTGACCCTGTACTTACACAGAATATAAAGAGACCTTGACTGTCTGACAAAAAGTCATCATTTTAAGGCTTACTTCATTGTTCCCTAGACCTACAATTCTAGTTTGAAAATTATTTTCCCTCAAAACATGGGAAACATTGCTCCATTGTCCCTAGCAATCCTGCATTGCTATTAAGTCTGGTCCTATTCTGATTCCTAGTTCTTTCTTTTGATTTTTTTTTCCTCTGGAAGCTCTGGGGATTTTCCTTCTGTCCCCTGCGTTCTCAAATTCCATGATATGATCCTTGGTTTAACTCTTTCATCCACACAGCCCCTTTCAATCTGGAAAGTACAGCCTTTAGTTCAAGAAGAATTTTTTTCTTTGATAATTTCCTCCCTTTGGTTATCTCTACACCTTCTAGAATTATTATTCAGATATTGAATTTATTAGATTGAGTATTCTCATCTTTTCTCCCCTGTTACCTATGTTTTAAAATTAAGGTGAACTTCTGGGAAGATATATATTCAACTTTATATTTCAACTCTTTTGTTGATTGTTTCGTTGTTGTTATCATATTTTTTTAGTTTTTAAGAGCTCTTTGTTTTTTCTGTTCATTTTGACAGCACTGTGCTCTTGATTTACAGATGAAATATAGTCTTATTCTGTTTGAAGATCTCAATTATGGTTTCATTGAAGTTCTCTTCTGCTCTCTGTACCTGACTCTTCAAAATCCTTTCTTATATTAGTTTTGGCCTCTACCTTTCATTTCATGTCTGGTGACCCTTGGCTATTCATTCATGTTTGAAGGTGCTAAAAAGTGTACCAGGTTAGACTTATTGATTTGTAGACCTCATTGTAGGGTAACTGCAGGAGCTAGCGGTTTCATCGCAGGATTCTGAAATGTCAGTACCCATGGGTCTTTTCTCTTTGTCTGGTCAGTTTCCTCAAAAAGGATCCTTTTCAACCACTGTCTGGTTTCCTACATCCCGGGCAGGGCCTCTAGTGGGGTAGGGGATAGCTCTTGTTTAGAATACAGACTTTCACTTAATTCCTATGTTTCCTTTTTTTTTTTTCCCCTTTAAGATATATTTATTTTAGAGACTGCTCATGTGAGTGGGGGGAGGGACAAAGGGAGAGAATCCTGAAGCAGACTCCCTGCTGAGTGTGGAGCCTGATGCAGGGCTCCATCCCACAACCATATGATCATGACCTGAGCTGAAAGCAAGAATTGGATGCTTAATTGACTGAGTCACCCAGACACCACCTCCAGTGTTTTCAGTTCAGCATCTCACCCCTGTTCCTAATGACCCTGAGAACAGATCTCTGATTTGGTCTCAACAGAGAGGAAAATGGAAGAAGTTTGGCCACAGACAAGGCAAAGAAAGTAGGCAAATCTGGTTGCATGGGCTCATTGAAGGGATGGGAGGGAGGTTGTCTAAGATACCTGGCATCTCCAGTTCCAAGCCTTTCCAGGGCACTCATCACACTTGGCAACCCCTCCAAAGGCAGTTAGGACACAGCCTTTCCTTTTCAGGGTCACCCAGTGCTCTTCTGAGTACCTTCTGTCCTTCAATGTGTTGCTAACATTTCTTGTCTGCTTTACCTCCTCTCTTCTTATCTGTCTTTGTAGTTTTATGCCTTTTTAAAGACATACTTTGCTCTTATTTTAGTTTGATTATCAAAGAAACAGAGATAAATGCCTGCACTTAGTCAGTTTTGACTGCCAGCTCTGGGCTTTAGCTTTCTTATATTTAAAATGAAGGATTTAGACCAGATCCTCTCCAAGGTTCTATGAATCTCAGATTCTGTGACGATGACCATAAACAGGTGCTATTAATTATGGAATTGACCTTAAGGATTGTCAAGGTGGAAACAACAGGGAAATTACCAGAGCATGAGCCTTAGGATAAATTCTAAATTAGAGGTAGGGACCAGAAAGTTGTATGTAGGTTGAAGAAATGGAAAGAGGAAGGAAGAAGCATAAGTGAGGCATGGAGCAGCTGTGACCAGAGGTGGAAAAGGGGCATGTTGAGAAGTAACTAGAAACAAGGTTGGATATGCACTAATTACGTATTTCAAACTTACAGAGGGCCTTCAAAGGCTGAGATTTAAACTTAATTGTAGTAAAAAAAAAAAAGTGACTCTTTAAAAATAATATCAAATGATGTTTATCTTCACCTCAAACTTTGTACAATTCTAATTTGCATCATTCCTCTTTAAAAAAAATTAAATTAAATTAAAAAAAAATGAAACAAGGGGCACCTGGCTGGCTCAGTCCAAGCCCCACATTAGGCATGGACCTGGCTTTAAAAAATTATTTAAAGTGAATTGAAAAAACAAAAAGTTGTTTTCACTTTCAAAGGAAAGCCTGTAAAAATTTAATGATATTATTTTGAGGCAAATGTAGTTTTGATGTCACATTTTAGGTCTTTTAATTTTTTATAGGTTTTATTGTTGTATGCCTATAACATGAAACCCCGGAATATTTCAGATGCTGTACCTAATAGCTCTTATTGCAACGTCTCTATTGGCTCTTTCTGGGTTCCACTGAACAGGCAAGTAATAAATAATTTTCCACAACTCTGCTGATACTTTCTTTGGAACAGGTTGTCTTAGTAATGTACAAGGTAAATCACAGGAGAAGTTTTAGAAGCGTTCTTTAGAAGAACCTTCCTTTTATTTAGAGGGGTATGATACTGCAGTGGTTAAGAGCATGAACTCTGAAGCTAGCCCACTTTGGTTCAAATGCCAGTCGTGCCGTTTACTAACTTTGTACAGGTTACTTAACCTCTCTGTGCCTCGGTCTCCCTATTGATGAATTGGGTATAAGAATAATAATAGTGGGGGGTTGGGAGGTTGGGGTACCAGGTGGTGGGTATTATAGAGGGCACAGATTGCATGGAGAACTGGGTGTGGTGAAAAAAATAATGAATACTGTTTTTCTGAAAATAAATAAATTGAAAAAAAAAAGAATAATAATAGTACTTAGAATTGTTGGATAAACAGTTCCTGATATTTCCTAAAGATTATAAAGAGTACGAGGATATTGTCTATACGATATTTTGCCTGTAATTTGGGGTGTATTTAACAAATAACGTGTGGCTCTGCATTGGGTTGCCATATTAAGCACAGGCTCTACCACCTCCCTTGTCCCACCTGTCCCCTGTGTCCGATCCTCTTTTATATTGTTCCCTATGTCAACAGTCTCTGCCTCAGCTGGGTTGTCTTCCTTCCTTTCCATCGAATGTGGCATACTTCTAATTTTTGCTCTTGCCTGGTTTCTCTCTTTTCCTACTTCACTTTACCAAGTTCCTGGTTCGTTTTTTAATTTTTTTCATTGCGTAGTTCATTTAGTTTTGATTTCCATTGTTCATTGCTCTTTGCACTCAGCCCCCATATCCTCAGTTATAAAATGGAAATAATATCTACTCTGCCTGCCTCTCGGGGTTATTGTTAAGATCAACCCGGACAATGTATGCACATACTCTGAAAGGCCAAAAGCACTGGGCAGATGTCAAATCTCATTACTAAACCCTGTGTCTGTCAGTGTCAGCTCTTTGCCCTGCTAGGCACCTTGTAAGTGCTTAGTGAACAGAGACTTGGTGCTTCTCTTTTCTTCCCTGACGAGCCTTGTTCATGCTCCATGATTTTCATTTTGAAGGACTTCTTGGCCTCACCATAAAAGAGAATAAAACAAGAGATGTTTCAAGAACTGGCATATTTTCAATTATTCAGTTAATTTTCCTTTTTTCTTTTTTCCCCCAGTGAAATGGCAGAAAATCTAGACATAGGACCTACACCAGCCCAGCTCAGTAACAAAGTGGGGAAATTATGCACTTGCTTTGTATCCAGAAACATGGCAGGATTTTTTATTTTTTAGAATCACATAATGAAAATGATTATAATTTCTGCAGAGTAGAATGTAATCAAACTGACAGGATTCATTTTTATTCCAAAAAGTTCCTAATTTGGATGTGTTTATGAGCAGTCGTAGGTTTACTAAAATTAGGGGCATGCACCAGTCACTGAGGCCAGAACAGAGGGAGGTTCCTGACAGTCTCTCATCTAACCTGTCCCTCAGTGGTGTGGGGAAGGCTGCCTGTTTCTCTCACCTAGGCTGGCATTCCTTGTGTTCTTAGGAGGGTCAAGGTGAGATCAGTATGTGAGGATTGCTCTTGTTGTCTATCTTTCAGAAGGCAAAGTAAGAAAAAGATCAGAAAAAATAGGCTAGAGAAGGAACCTGAATAGCTTTTCAAATTAGGCAGTCCTCCTTCAGTTGTTCATTTCACTTCCTAATCTCCAGATTAAATTCTCACAAAGGAAACATTTTTTAATTCTTTGCATTTTTCTTATGGCAGCAAAGGAAAAGAAAGTGTTCTCATTAAACACGCATAAAGGTTTCTGTGTAGTTCTATCAATTACGCTCTTCTAACCAAGATCCAGTTGCCTCCCTACCGTCTCTGCCTTCAAGTCTCCTGCCATCCACATTTCTACTTCTGGCTGGGTCCTATCTCCGCCGGGCCCCACCAGCCCAGGAGAGTGAGTGCGCATGAATCAGTAAATGAGAGCACAGGTCTAGCCCAAATGGGATGATGGATTTCTTTGTGGGCCATCATGGAAGTTCAAAACCTGGACCCAGCATTGATGTGGACAAAGAGGTGAAGATGTATAATGGGCAAAATTTGGGGGCAAATGGAGTTATAAGGTCAGGGCCTGAAGCAGAGATGCTAGGTCTTCTGATGTTGCTTCTTGCACAGGCGCCCAGCCTGCTCAGCTCTGTCCCAGCCTGCTTTTTACAGAGTTGGACTAGGCCATTTATTTTGGAAGCAGAGAGTACAGCTCTGGACATTATTGACAACCCGAAACCCAAACATCAAAGAATACTTTATCCTTCCTGCAATTCCGTGTATTAGAAAGGAAAGCTCTGTTATTTTTGAAAGAGAAATAAGAATTCTAAGAATTCTTTCTCTGGATATTAGAGTGACGAATGGTATGTTAGAATATCATCTGTCCTTCACCTGGTTTCTTGTGGTTAAGAATGTAGGTAGTTACATCATTTCTTCCTTACACAATACTGTGAAGTAGATGACCTGGGTTTTATCATTCAGTCTTGCAGTAAGAGGCATATCAGGGCCAGAGAGGTTAGGTGACTTGTCGAGGGTTCCATGCTGGTGTGTGATGGAACCACCCATGACTCACCCAGGTGCTTTGAGTCCTATCCTCTCTCCAATGCATCAAGTAGCTTTTCTAGCACTATTGGAGAGTACCATTTTTTAAGATGGATGTATTCCAAATAAACTTTCAATAACAGACCTTTACATATTAATCATTGCCTTTTTAACAGAAGAGTTTCTTTTTAAATTTTTAAATAATTTTATATATATATATTTATTTTATATATATATATATATTTTTTTTTTTTTTTTGACAAACAGAGATCACAAGCAGGCAGAGAGGTAGGCAGAGAGAGAGAGAGGGGGAAGCAGGCTCCCTGCCAAGCAGAGAGCCTGATGCGGGGCTTAATCCCAGGACCCTGAGATCATGACCTGAGCCAAAGGCAGAGGCTTAATCCACAGAGTCACCCAGGTGCCCCATGTAGAAGAGTTTCTTAAACATACAATTTCGGGTCCTCTTATTTAATTAAAGATAATATTTAACCTTCTTTTGCTGAGAACCATCATTATGATATCAAGTATTATACCATAGTGTGGATGAGGACTTTGTGGAATATCAGAAAATAGACATTCCTGCATACATTCCTGATGTCAGTTTGCTTTTATGGATCATTTATGCGTTTCTCATAAAAGTTACCCTCTTTCCCTGGATGGAGACACCAACATGACTGCATGCGCCTGTGTGCGCACACACACACACACACACACACACTCACACATGTGCTAGTCCTGTAGCCTGGAATCACCAAGGCCATCCAGGTAGCTCTTTGCCTCCTTCAACTGCTTCAAATGCTTTTGCATCTCCTGACTCCACTCATCTGTCAGTTTGCCTCTGCCTTCAGAGTACCCCCTGTTCGCTGGTCTGTGGCTCTAGAAGTTTCCCATCTTTAATATAATAGCCACTGTGTCCTCTACCTTCCTTCTTGGTTTTTGATTTTCCTTCTTTCTTGATTCTTCTCCCTACCCTTCCACTCTCCCGCCTACAATACATTTCATTGTTGTAGGCTCATTGACTGGCCTTAATTCTTACCTTCAAGTCAGCAAGGCAGTCATAGCATGGCATCAAGATTTACACAGGAGCAAACTTTTATCATTGCCTGGACTTTCCTTGCCTACGTAGATGTTTTATTTTCTTTGTTTTCATCTTAATCAATATTTTGGATGTGTGCCTTTTTTGGTTTTGTGCCTTTGCCAGTCATTTTATATCTGAATACATAACTAGATCATAAACCTTATATGGGTTAGAATTATGTCTCTTTGCTCATGTTTCCTAAATGAACAAATGATTGAATGAATGATGTTTGGGGATGCCAGAAATCCAGGTGTTAAATAACTTTGTATTTACTTTACATATATTATTGATTCTGTCAATAAACGAATGCCTTTCTTACATTTTTAAGTAAAATACATACCTATCTGTTATTTTTAGAGTTATTTCAATTCATGAGAAACTATCTAATCTTAAGCAAATAGCTGAAATATCATTGCCAGCAACTCCTGAAATTGCTTCAGATGACAATGTATCTGAAATGCAAGAAATGGAAGAGAAATCAATTGATAAGGAAATGGAAGTAAGTTATTTTGGAAAATTGTACTGCCGTTGCAGCATGGGTATCATTTTACCTAATTATTTACATGATTTAACTAAACTTGAACTTTGTGGTTCTTCTGTTCTCTATTTTCTCTCTTTAGAGTATCAGAAATGATCCAACTTTTTTTGGATTCATAGGTAGTGTTTTTTTCATAGCTCTTCTAAACTTAACAATTATAAGAATCTGATGGTGAGAGGGAGGGAGGGAGAGGGTGGTTGGGTTATGGACATCGGGGAGGGTATGTGCTATGGTGAGTGCTGTGAAATGTGTAAGCCTGATGATTCCCAGGCCTGGGAATAATACATTATATGTTGATTTTAAAAAAAGAATCTGATGTGAATGAATACAAAGGCAATCTAGAGAAATCATCCACATATCACTGTGAATATCAAGAAACAATGCTCTGTAACTTTATATTACTCTTTTATTCTTCATTCTTAAGTCTATTGTTTGAACATTTTTATCACTCAAGAAATGTGTGAAGAAAAACTAGGAAATACAGATAAGCATATATTTTCCCAAACTTTTCTGTGCATATGTATTTTTCGAACAACAACAAAAAAGGTTGCACATCTTAATGGTGTATTATTAATTTGATCACATAGTTGAGTGGTTTCTGTGGTGATTGATAGACTATGTTTGGAGAAGAGGGTAATTTCTTTCTTTTTTTTTTTAAGGTTTTATTTATTTATTTGACAGAGACCACAAGTAGGCAGAGAGGCAGGCAGAGAGAGAGGAAGGGAAGCAGGCTCCCTGCTGAGCAGAGAGCCCGGTGTGGGGCTCCATCCCAGGACTCTGGGATCATGACCCGAGCCGAAGGCAGAGGCCTTAACTACTGAGCCACCCAGGTGCCCCCGAGGTTAATTTCTCTTTTACCCTCCCTAAGTTCTGAAACCGGCTGAGGAATGAAATGTAGGAGATGGATAGCGGAGATCAAAATATCAGCAGAATTAACTGATAAAACTGACTGATTAGCAAACATGGCTTTAGGTCTTTTACCAAACGAGCTTAGTAGTATCTCATCCCTGAATGAGCCAGACTTGCCCACCTAGTCACACCGGTACAACCAGAGGATTCCCCACTACCGTTCCATCCCCACCAAACTCACTGCACTTAGAAGCTGAGACCAACAGTTCTACAGGCTGGGTGCCTCCAAAACTAGAAGCAAAGATTGCCCAGAAGGGGCTGAACCTACCATGATCTTTTGCTTTTTCCAAAATCACTAGTCAGATAAGTCAATCTACTTTTCTGGCAGTAAATTAGCTATAAGTCTGAAGGAATCCGGAAGTCTCCTCGAGTGGAGTGGCAATTCTTACCCTCTTTGGAAATGAGAGGAACAGAAAAATATTTGTTCTCCCCTAATCACTTGCTCTTTGAATTCCCATTTGCACATTAATCCGATTTCTTGAGTTATAGATTCTGTTAGTTATTGTGGCCATTTTTAAAATCAGACAGCTCTGCAAGACTTACTGAAAAGGAACAATCTCCTACCCAACCTCTCCTTACTCTAAAATCCTGCTCTGCAGAGGCAACCCTTTTCAGCTCTTTCAGCTGTTTCTCGTTATCTACTTCCATGTATTTAGTAATATGTAGGATCACTCGTGAAAAATGAGGCAACAAACAGCCTTCAGATCCAAGTGGGCCAACTGAGGCCCTGCTCTATGTCTCCTCAGGCCAGCATCCAGGCTCATAATACATCAATCATATGAAATATCACTGGTCACAGTAGCAGGAGGGAAGAAAGGGGGAAAATCACACACTGGCTGTGAAGGCTTCTGTCATATCACTTCCATTATATTTCGTTGGCCAAATAAGTCACATGCTATGGCTCAGAAGGAGGAAAGCCAGAAATATTGAGGAACGATGCTAAAAGCTAAAATAATTATTGTTTTTTCTTTGATGTATCAATTTCAGATATATCTGTTGATTTTATTATGGTATACAAGGATTTAATTCACTTAAACTTCTCCCCAACTTCTCCTTTCCCCATTCCTGAGTATTGTTATATCTACAGATTTTGGTTGAATCAATATTCAAGTATTTACATTACTACAGCCAAGTCAAATAGCTTACTAAGGTCATTTTCTTCTTGTATAAGCTTTGATTCTTCTTGACTTGTTTTTTTTTTTCCTTAACTTTCTTCATTTCATTTCATCAGAATTTTCATATGTTCATCCACAGATTTCTTACCCAAGTCTTCATGCTCATCAAATAATGTCTCAGTTCCTTTATTTCTTCTGCTTAACTGAGGACTGCCTGCCCCCAGTGCCTGCCACACAGCTCTAATTCTGGGACCTCCCTTTGTTGCTTTCCTGGTTGAAATCCCAGCCAGTTGGGGCCCGGCTCTGTTTTTCCTCTCTGTAAGCTTTTAGGATCTTTTCTTCATATTTGGTTTGCTGTATCTTTTTCCTTAAACCACTTTTTGCAAGTTTAATAGTCAATTACCATAATAAAACATTTTTACTTTTTTTTAAAGATTTTATTTATTTATTCGACAGAGAGAGATCACAAGTAGGCAGAGAGGCAGGCAGAGAGAGAGAGGAAGAAGCAGGCTCCCCACCAAGGAGAGTTCCCGATCCCAGGACCGGGGATCATGACCTGAGCCGAAGGCAGAGGCTTTAACCCTCTGAGCCACCCAGGTGCCCCAAACATTTTTACTTCTTAAAGAGTAGTATTGATATAGCTCTTTTTTTGTCTTTTTTTCTAATTTTTTTTTTTTACCATTTTAACCTTTTTTAAAAATTGAATTATAGTTGTTATGTTACTTTTGGTTGTAGCTTTAGCCCTTTTTTATTGTTTTCCTCATCTATGCACTCATGTGAAGTTATAAAAGTTGGCAACTCTCATTTTCAGAGTATACTTATTTGCATTTTGAGTCTGAATTTATCAGTAGAGTGAGTGAATACATTTTTCCTTATTGTGAAAGCAACAAGCCCAGCTTTATGAGGATTCTTCAGTCAAGAACAGTTAGCCTTTGCGGAATGCCACTTCCCCATACTTACATCTCCTCTGCTGTGTGCTTGGATTTATGATAGAACTGATTATCTTAGATTTTGGGTTGTAAATCCCCAAATTCTTTCAGTATCTTTGTTATAATATGAATTACCAGATGTTTCACGATATTACTGATATACTGAATACTAAATACTGAGTATGAAATTTCCTAGTAGATCAGATATCTCAAACCCATGAGATTATATATGTTAGAAAATAATAATATAACATACATATTTTTATAAAGTGTATGGTTGCCCTTTTATATCTGTTTTTAAAAATAACTCAGCTCATTTTTGCACTTCTTTTGTAGATCACTTAATAATCACAGTTTTTCAATTGTAGACCAAACATATCAGAGCCATAGTCTAGAATATTCTTTGCTGAAATTGTCCCTGAATCCACTTCTCTATAGTTCATATATGGAAAAGGATTATTTTCTCCTGAAACCATTTTTTCAGCTAAGTTTGTCTGAGGCAGGAGAGTGAGCGTCCTTGAAAGCAAGGAGTCTAGGTTTTGCTCTACCACTCAGTTTTCTACCTAGGGTCAGTCACTTTTCAGGGACTTATTTTCATCTCATCTCTAAAATATGATCATTTCACTAAAATAGTGCTCTGAGATGGAGAGTTGTGTCCCTTGGTTGGAATGTGAGTCATCAGAAATTCCCTCTGGGCCCCTTGTGGCTATCAGATTTATCACAATCAGCCCAATGTCTCAGTCAAGGAGTTGACTATGAATATAAACAATACCAAATAAATGGGGGTATGGGGCAGCGTTTGAATGTAAGCAGAGGGAGGAATCCAGAGACCCTACCTTGCCTTAACCAAGGTTTGTGGCTTGCTTTCATGTCCTAATTGGAATGATATATGTGAGTGAATCAGTCCTTGAGTAAAACAGAATGACTTCCAGTCCTGATGTTCTCTGCTCAATCTTTGAATTTGTCTTATTCTTCGACTTAGAAAATGTTTCTTCAGCTTTAAGTAGGGCATTTTTAGGTATGTTTTAGTTCTGTTGGTTCTATGTATGAGAGAATGTCATCAAATGGAAGACAAACCATTATTTGTTTAGGTGAATTGGCAAACAGAGTAGTTCAGAACATTTGAAAAGTTGAGAAATAGAAGGAACATATAAAGTTTTCTCTTTTTCCAGTATGTCAGCTGGAACTTTAAAAAAAAAAAAAAGGCAGCTATATTCTGTGTTATAACAAATCCCATTCACTAAATCTGCCAGTTCGTTGTCATGACAACCTTCACTTGGTGCTAATTGGAAGTTAACTAGGACACTTGAAGAGATCGATTCTGGTCTGGAATTGGATAGGATTTCATAACCTCTATAATCTATTATATTTATTTCTATCACAGTATAGATTTTTGGTGAGTTATTAAATAGAAGGGCCCAGAAAATGTGCCTTTAGTTGATATGGGGGATAATGAATCTTATTCTCTTTCTTATTCCTTTCCCCTTTTTACCCCCCCGAACTCCCACCAAAGCCTATAGTCTGGAATAAGCTAAGAAATTCAGAACACAGTTATTAGTATGAGATGTATTAAGAGGGCTACACAACAGGTGTTCTAATCACTTCTGGCTTGAAAACTGTGTATGTCCTTCTAAAATGAACAACACTGGCTTAGAATGACTGAGTTATTTTAACCTGTCAGTTGTAGCTTTAGGGTTATCTTCAGAGCTTACCAGGGACTTGAAAGCATATGAAAGATGTAAAACATCCTGACTTTAAGAGACAAACACCTTATTTGGAATGATAGCATACTGATATGAAAAGCCTAACATATGTTTACCAATTCACCTCAGGTTAGTTCAGCAAACATTTATGGGATGCCTGGACTGTACAAGGCAATTAAAATTTGTATATAGTCAGGGTGCCTGTGTGGCTCTGTCATTTAAGCATCAGATTGTTGATTTCAGCTCAGGTGTTGATCTCAGGGTTGTGAGATCAAGCCCCATGTTGTGCTCTGCACTGGGCATGGAGCCGGTGTAAGATTTTCTGTCTCTCTCTCCCTCTGCCCCACCCCCCAAAATAAAATCTTAAAAAATTATAGTCAACATATCTCAAATATCAAAGGACTATGAAAACAGAAAAAAATATATTGAACATTAGCATCAATTAACAAATTCTTTTTGAGGAACTATTATGTGCAAAAATTTTTCCAGGCTTGGGGAGGAAATAAGAATCTACAGAAATCAGTACAAGTAGGTCTTTGTCATGGAGGAGCTTCATCATTGTATGGGTCTGGCTGTAAGTACCTAGATGTCATTCATAATGAGCCCAGCCACCTGGTCGTCCTCTTTTAGCAAAATGTGGCATTCAAAGAAACATCAATCTGATGTTCAAAACCATTGAAAATAATCTAAGTCTTTGTGGAGTCTCTCATAAGAACATTTGAGAGGAAATCCTTTCATAATGCATAGTGAAATTTCTCTTAAAGCTTTTCCCCCAACTGTGGTGTTCTTTAGTATCTCTCTGACATCCAGATGTGGCCCTCTGACGAAATACCCCAAAACACCCTGTACCGGTATTGTATTGTTTTGGCTTTTACATGTTTATGTGGCTCTTTCTCTGTCTTTACTGAAAACTCACTTGCTGGGGGTCTTATTCATAATCTTATATGCAATATCTAGCCCGGTAACACACAGCCCTGACACACAGTGCTTCTCTAGTACTTGCTTCTGGTTGAAGGGCACTCAGAGCCAACTGAGGATAGAACAAGAGAAGGGATATAAAGTCAGGGACGGAATGTTCTACTCAGGACAATGAGTTATCTGTTGTGGCGGGAGAATAGGGTGAACAGTGAGAGATGGGAAGACATGGGTGGAATGAAGTGCTTCCTCCTCTCTGATTCACCACATGGTACTGTTAAGAGTCCCTCTTTACTTTTCTCCCCACTAGACCATAAATCAACTGCTTAAGGACTCTCTTTCTGTCTTTTCATTACCAGCTTATGCCACTTAGGATGCATACAGTAGGTGTTGAATGAAAAAATGATGAGTGAACTTGGTTCTGTAAGCAAGGACCAGGAAAAGGGAAGGGTGGGTATGCGTGGTAGGAGAGGGAGGGAGCAGCACCTGGAAGGACTTCTCATGATCCACCCCATGATTTGCTGAGATTACTCTGGTGGCATGTGGAGGAGGAATGAGGAAAGCAAGAGTTTAGAGGATGGAAAACAATTTAGGAATTTTTTTTTCCGTAAGTGAAAAAAGATGAGGATTTCAACTAAGTCAAAGAATCAGCATGGTTATTTTTGAAGTAACTCAGAAAACTGTCATAGAATCATCAGATGCTCCTTTTTAAGGGAAAAATGGCAAAGATTGAACAAGGGTCATTCTTTGCTCTCTCAGTGCCTTGCCAGCCACACACAGTATACCTCTGGCAATTCTCTTCCTGGTGTGACAAGTTCAAGGCTACATTTCTGTGGTAGCCCAGCATCCAATCAGCCAACTTCTGATATTTATAATGGTATACTACAAATAATGCCAAAGAAATAAGATGTTGTTGAGGTGAAATTTCTGCTTGATAAATGTTGAGACAGGGAGCAGAAGGCAATTATTTATCAGATAACATTGCTGTCTTCATCTGTTATGTGAAATGATTAATGATATAGACAGTCTCACTTTGTTTGATAGCTCTTGATGAAATCATGACAGTAACGTGTCATGGTTGTTCCTGAAACCTTCCCTATAGGGAGGAAACCTACTTTAACCAGTCCTGAGAACTCAATTAGAAATATGGAAATATAGATAAAGAAGAGGAGTATCAGTGTTCAGAGGAGTATCCTCTCTGTCTTAAAGTAGACCAAGAGCCTGGAAGGTTCATCACTGCCAAGTAGTATACCCTGATTAGTGCCCACCACCTTTTTTGGTCCCACTGAAGCTGGCCCATTTCTCGCCACGATCATTTTCTGCCCAAACAGTTTGAGTAGCCTCGTAGCTAATTTCTCTTTCTCTTGTTTCTTTCTGAGTCCAGTTCACCTTTAAACTGTGGCCAGAAGTATCTTTTTTAAAGTGACCAGATCATGATTTTCTCAGGCCAGTGCCTCTAAAATTCCTTACTTTTACATGTTCTGAGTTTACCTCTCCAGCCTTGTTTCTCATCACTCTCACTGCCATTATTCCTATACATGACCACAGTGAAGACCGTATCAGATGCTCTGTGTTCTTGAATATCCACTGTTCTGTTGCTCACATGGCTCCCTCCATCTGGAATGTTCTTGTCCCCATTCTCTGCCAGTGAAATCCTACTATTCATTCAAGGCTCAATTCACATGACCCTTCCTCCAAGAAGTCTTTCCTGTTCCTTACAATTCCTTTCTCCCACATTGAGTTTCCTCTAACCTATTCCTACCCATGTTCTGACTATGTTCTACTTGGTATTTTACTTAGGAGTGTACGAATCTATTCTTCTCAGCTATTGAACACTTTGTGAGGTTAGGGTCTGTTTCTTCATCTTTGTGTTCCACAGCATCTTGAATTTATTTGTTAAATTGAATTTGCAATAGCTTTATAACTCTAAAATGTGATCTTTTCTATGTTCATGCATTTATTAAAACTTAAATATAATATGGTTTGGGACTGTGAATTTAGTTGTTTGCTTCTATATTTTAAGGTTTCAATCAGCATTGGTCAATCATAATTTAAAAATTAGTGTAACTTTATCATTTTCATATTCCTGAATGCTGGTACACATGTGTATTAAACAACAATAAAAGCGAACTGTTGCTGGACACTGGCAACTTTACAAAGTAGGCAGAGTTTATCTCTGACAGTCTTGTAGTCGTGACTCCTTTAGCTATAAGTAAAGGAAGGCTACTTACACTAGTTCAAGTAAAGTAGGTGTGGTGGAAAGCAGTATGTGGCAGGATACAATAAGTAAGTTCATACATAGGGACTGGAAACTAAACACAATGTGCCTCACAGAAAATGGAACTGTTGAGTCCGGAGCCAAGACTACACTTAACTATGGGTGTGTGTGTGTGTGTGTGTGTGTGTAAGTTCTCACACATCTGTTTCCTTCTCGTATTCATCTTACATCTAGCCCAATGCTGCCTTTTCCATGTTTGTGTCAGGACCTTCAGCTACTATAGTTAGTACTCACTATAGCTCTCTTCTCTTGCCCTTCCTTCTATGAAATTATGATAATAGAGAATCTGATTGACTCATCCCTGCACATGAGTAGGTCCATCTGGGGTCAGAGGTCCTCACATAAACAAGGCTGTGTCCACACAGTAGGGGGTGTGGCAGTGTCACCAGCAACGGACAATGTAATGTACAGACTCTTGGTTCCTTTTCATTTACTCTCTCTGTTTCATTCTCAATTCTTAACCATTCTTCTCTGCTAAAATCCCTTTCTGGAATTTGAATCTCTTAATCCCCAGGTTCTCTTCTCAGAAGAAAAGTGATTTTCTAAAACTTTATTCTGGTGTGAATTCTGTAACATATGAATTTTAACAATGAAATAATGTATCATTCATAAGTAAATCTTATATATTATGGCCATCCTGTGTCTTTTCAAGTAATTTTAATTATATAAGGGACTGTGACCTATGAGTCTTAGTTTTCTCCTGGGAATTAGGGTTAGGTGGTGATGCAAGAAAAGACAAATGAAATAGTTCATAACTAAAATATCTAGTAGTTTACCAGTAATTTCAACCTCACTTTATTTTCTTCTTATTTCTAGAACATGATTATTGAATGTTGCTCTGAAATAATAAATCTGTTTTTGACTGATGGAGATGTAAGACCATTGTCTGAGGTATGTATCTTTTTGAAAATGTATCTGATTCTCTCACAAGTATTATTGTTGCTATGGAAACAGAAATACAGAAAACATCTATTATGAAAGTATCAAGGGCCTAACCCTCCTTAATTAATGTGAAAAAGTGATAAACAGGAGTTTATAATAGCATGTTGTTTTGGTTAAAAATATTCTTTTTTAAAAAATCAAGTACAGAGAATTATAAAGAGGATAATTTTAAAATCATCTTAACTCTGCTATTCAGAGAATAACCAACTATGGGCATTTTAGAGAATATCCCCAATTTTTTCCACATATAAATAAACATTAGAATTTTTACATCAATGGAATTATTACTGTACATGCATTCTATAGCTTGATTTTTTTTATGTAACAGTAGTGTTATGGAGATATTTTTATGTGAAAAGTCTACCTTGTCATGTTTAATGCCTGTATAATAGCATAATGGTCCCTTTTGTATATTTGTTGTCAGGCTCTATTTATACAACTAGATTTTTATTCAAGGATCTTGAGGTTGATGGATTCTAGCATATACATATTTCACCCTTCTGTATTATCTCCTCATAGTTACTTCTTAGGAGTACGTTTTTGGAGTAAAAAGGTAAATATACTTGTTTATTATGGTGGGATATACATAATATAAAAATTATGTTTTTAACCATCTCTAAGTATATACTTTAGTGGCATTAAGTACATTCACAACGCTGTGCAACCATCTCCACCATTCACCTCCAGAATTTCTCACCATACTAAACAGAAGCTTTGTATCCATTAAATAATAACTCCCCATTTCCTCTTCCCCCAGCTCCTGGTAACCTCCACTCTATTTTTGGTTTCTACTGTACTATTTGCCCATCCTAGACACCTGAACATAAGTGGAGTCATGCATACTCATCTTGTATGGCTGGCTTATTCCACTTAGTTCAGTGTTTTCAAAGCTCATCTTATAGCACATGTCACTCCTTTATCCCTTCTTAAGGCTTGATAATACCCCATTCTGCAGATGTGCTACGTATATTTATCCGTTCTTTTGTAGGTAGTCATTTGAGTTGTTTTTCCCTTTTGGCTGTTGTAAATAACGCTGCTGTGAACGTGAGTGTAGAGGCGTCTGCTTTCAGTTCTCCCAGGATCTACACTCTCTTGCTGACAGTAGATGAGAGGGCCAGTTTACCCATGTATTCCTCTAGACAGGCTCTCTTCCCCAACCTCTCCTTTCTCTTTCCCTTTCTCTTCTTTTCCCTCTCTTCCTTGTCTTCCTCCTTCCATTTTGCTAACCATTCTAGGATGGTACGTGAAAAAAAAAGACATTTTCAGTTATTTCGTATTTACTAATTATCTGGCCAAATATAAGTTTATATGTTTGTTGGCAATCAGTATTTCTCCTTTTGTGAAATAGTACTCACTCATTCAGTCAGTCCACAAATCTTTAGGGTGAGCTGTGCATGTGTCAGGAAGCCCTTTCTAAGACCCTGGAGAGCCAAATGTGAACAAGCAGCAAAGACCTTGCTCTCTTGGAGCTGCCATTTTTGTGGAAGGAAATAATAAATAATAAGAAGTCACTAAGCAGGATAATTTCAGATTCTGTTAAATCATATGAAAGAGAAAATGGAGTTATATGTTAGAGTAGGGTCAGGTCAGCAAACTACAGCCTATGAACTCCATCAGGCCCACTGCGCATTTTATAAATAAAGATTTATTGGAACACAGCATGCTTGTTTATTTGTGATCTCTAGCTGCTATGAGCTATAGCAGCAGAGTTGGGTAGTTTTGACAGAGACCAGATATCCCAGAAAGGCTAAGTTATTTATTTTCTGGCCCTTTATAGGAAAAAATTTGCTAGACCCTGTGATAGAAGGGAAAAGGAAATGGGGCAAGAGATTAGATAGGGTGGTCCAGGAAGACCTATCTTAGGAGATAATATTTGAAGTAAGAACTGAAATACTACACTGTGTTTCTCCTACTAGATCATTAGTTTCTTGGATAAGGAGCAGTACTTATTTTAATTTTTTGAATACTTTTAAGTGCCTAGCACCATGTATCACTTGGTTACTCTTTCTTGAATTGAATCAAAGTCTCTTTAGTTTTTGTGGGTTTTTTTTTTAAGATTTTATTTATTTATTTGACAGAGATCACAAGTAGGCAGAGAGGCAGGCAGAGAGAGAGGAGGGGGGAACCAGGCTCCCTGCAGAGCAGAGAGCCCAATGCGGTACTCGATCCCAGGACCCCGGGATCATGACCTGAGCCGAAGGCAGAGGCTTTAACTCACTGAGCCACCCGGGCGCCCCACTTTTAAATATCTGAAATTTAATATTTGACTTTTTTAAAAAAATTTGGCCATTCATGTCCTTTTCTAGTTTTTTAAAAGGGGAACCTAATTTCGTTCATAGAAATACATAGATTTACCATGGGAGACATTATAATAAAGATCAAGTTTAATCTAATTTCATACAAACTATGGTTAAAAATAGGTCACCGAAGAAGGAGTTGCTATTTTAAGACACAGGATACATAGCACTAATGGGCTCGGGCATCTGACAGAACTGGGTTGGAATCGTCGCCTTGAATCTTACTAGTTGTACGACCACAGGCAAGTTATTTAATTTCCCTGAGCTTCAGCTTTCTCAAATGTAAAGTGGGGGTAATAATGCCAACACTTCACAGCTGTGAGGACTAAAGGAAATAATACACGTGAAGTATTTGGAGTAGCGCCTCGCACAAATAAATGTTTGGTAATTATTAGCTGTTTTAGGCATCATCACCACCCCTAATGGTGGTCCTGCCTTCCGCATGTGAATTCTTCATCCCCTAGTCAACTAATTTCAAAGAGATTTTTAGAATCGAAATTTGTTTTGAAATATTGACAGAAAAGGAGAGAAACGGTGTTAAAGACAAAGATAGGGCACCTGGCTGGCTCAGTCGGTGGGAGTATGCAACTCTTGATCTCAGGGTTGTGAGTTCTAGACCCACATTGGGTATAAAAATTACATTAAAAAAAAAAATCTAAAAAAAAAAAAAGAGAGAGAGAGAGAAAGAACCAGGAAGCATTTTCTTTGTGATGCACATCACTGTTGAATCCTAGAGGCACTGGGTAAGCGTGCTGGATCCTGACTTGTGATCCCTGCAGTGAAAGGCTCCACCAGTCCAAGAGAAGGAGCCCCCTCCAGTTGAATCCCATACCGATACCTCCCCTGAAAGCAGCCCTTACCTAGTAGTGCTGGGGTGGGGCATGGGAATTTCCAAGCCTGTTCCAAAAAGCAAATTGTTAGACAAACAAAATGACATGCCTTAGTGAAGCTGTATTTGTCACTGAGATGAGATCTCACTGTGCAATTTGGTTCCTTACTGAACACACCTGTTGCAATCGCCTTCGCCTATGCTACGTCTTCTTAATTAAAACAAATATTGCTATCCACAGCCTGTGACCAAAAAAACCGAGAATAGCAAGAAAATGGAGGAAGGAAATGAGCACTCTGTGCTAAACTTCTTAGTGAGTAATCACAAGGGATTAAATGACCATTAGAATTCATTTCTGGTGTACTAACAACAAAGTAATCCTTTCCTTGCCTACATAGATTCAAATTATTGCAGTTTCCAGGTTGTCAGGTAGGATTCAGTCCTGATGCTAAAAATATGCTTTCTGTTCTTGTGGTGACTGACCACGAGGAGGACTGAGTCATTATATACAACCGTCTGCTCATCAGTAATTATTGACTTCCAGCTGCACAAGGACATTGGTGTGTAGATACTTTTGTCACTGCAAAAGCAGCAGATGTTAAAAGCCCTGTGTTCAGCTAAATTAAGTATTTTCCTATTGGTTCACATTATACAAATACATTTACTCTGTGTGTGTGTGTGTGTGTGTGCACGCGCACACACCGAACTGACCAGAGTCATACAGAATCAGTATGGAAGGAAATTCCTAGGAGCAGAGCCTGATTCAAAGGTGGAAAAGGTGATTCTAAGCCAAGAGATAAGCCTCACTGTGTAAGAAGATTGCAAACTAGTTTTTCTTGGCTGCATGAATTTGGTAGGATTCCTTTTAGTTCAGGATTTCTAGCTAGACCTAGCATAGTGCCAAATAATAATGATAATAATCATTAATGCAAATGCTACTGCTAGTAAGAATTTTTATTGAGCACATGGCATGTGCAGACACTACTCAGTGTTTTAAATATAGTATCTCATTGAATATTGCAAGAATTCTGTGAAGATGGTTATTCTTATTATCCTCACATTAGAAATGAAGAAATTAAGCAGCATGTTCAGGATCTCACACCTTGTAAGCGGTGGAGGCAGGAGTCAAAGACAGTCCTGCTTCAGTCTGAGGTCTGCATCTCTAAGTTATACCCAGTGAATGTTTCATTAGAATAGGGAGCCGATGCTACAGGGAATTGAGGAATGAGAGTGTGAAAGTTGCAGGTATAGATGAATCTTCAGGGGTGGAGGAACAGCGGGAGGGAGCCGGTCGGGAGGGCACTAGGATCAGAGCTGCGATGAGGGGGAAGGGCTAAGAGTGAAGGAGGATGCCTCTTAGAAGAGATGAGGACAGACAGTGGAGGAGGACCTTTGGAGAGGCTAGAACACAAAGACCTTGACAGCGTGAGCAACAGAGCGGACTGGGAACAGAGGAAGGACACCTCTTTCTCTGTGTCTGGGGGTGGGAGGGTGGTTGGCAGGAGGGAGGGTGAAGGTGGGAGGGAGGGTGACTGAGTGTGGAAGAAAAGGGTGGGAGAAGCTGAGGCAGTTCAGATGCAGAGGTTTTCACTTTCTTCATGAAGTGGAGGCAAGTTTACCTGCTGTGCAGCAAGGTGGGGGGGGGTGGAGAGCACGGTCTTCCAAGAGAAAGAGGAAGGTCTTGAATATTCACAGTTGTTGGGTGTGTTGAGCTAGGAAGCCGAGCAAGGACAGATAAGAGAATCAAAGGCCACGTGGAGATTTACAGATCAGACATTTGTGGGGGGCACCAGGTGACTTGGCTTGTGGGTTTTCTCTAGCCCCCCTACCTTCCTGGACACAGGAGAGGAAAATGGCAATAGAGGCCAATGCTAGAGGAGAGTATGAGCCAGGCAACTGAGAGCATGGGAGAGGCTTCACAGCCATGAATTTACCTCATAATAGATCCAAAACTCCTCTCTTCCACTCTGGAAGGGCACCAAGATGGCCTGATTCTCAAGCCCCGGCTGCGCATAAAATAGTTTAATTATGCAATATATTTCCTTAAAAATAACCTGAATTTAAGATTAAAAATAATCCTTAGTGACAGATAAATTCTAAGGACTTCCATGACATTATTATGTACATTATCCATGTGCATTCCTTTTCACATGGCTGAATTTAGTGTGCACACGTTCCCTTATTTCTGATTCCTAAAATGATCATTTTTTGATGTATTTAGGATCAGATATTGACACCAACCACAGGCTGGTCACTAAAATAATTATTATCTTTAAGAAGGTTTGGGTAAGAAGTATGGAGAGGGCAGAAGAACAGGTAGAGGGAGACAGAGTCACAGATATATTAACCTATCTTCGTTTAGTCATTAGCATCTTTAATTGTATGTCTGACGTATTGATTCTACCATAAGACCACCTTTACGGTTATGACCCCTTTTGACCTTTTGACCCTGGCTGTGAGCTGGGGGATCACTCCACAATGATTGCATCTTATCTTTTGTTCTGTTATCATGTAAAAATGGGAAATAACCCACTCTAATGTGTTAACCTAACCCAGACTGCCTTCTTGTTATCACTTCTTCTCAGGCCCAGGGTTTAGATCCTCGTACTTAGCTCTTATCAAAATGTGTTCTAATGATGTGCTTCCATATTGGTCTCCCCTATGAGAGCAGATTGGGTTTTATATAATAAGACTGGATCTTATTACATTTTTATGCTCATTGCCCTGCCCACTGCTGGCTCTCACAGAGGTTTTTAATAAATGTTTGTGAAATGAACGAATGCTCTAGATGCATCTTCCAGACGTCCCCCTGGGTTGCAGTTCTAGTCCAGACATTACTAGTGACTTTGGGCTCATCATCTCCATGCATTTGAAAAGTAAACATCTGGCAACTGCATCCTCTTTGCCAGCCATTGGACTGGACACTGGGATACAGAAGAAACAGCTGGAGCCCCTGCCTTTGGTTTGGTGGGGGAGACAGACAAATACGAAGTAATTACAGTACAGGATAGCACAGAGGCCTGGGGGCCAGACACCCCTCCTCAGTAATAATCTCAGTTAATATTCTTCTATTATCTTGACATAATTCTGAAGGTGAGAAATTCCCTGTGATATCCTTTAAGAAGGGTTCAATAATTCCCTACAAGAAATCAAGTTAGTAGAAGCTCCTGTGGCCGATGGTTCGGAGTTTTAATTACTTTGGAAAATGATTGGAAGGCAGTAGAGAATCCTTAGATAGATATAAACATGATCAAGGGTGCCCATGAATGCCTTTTCCTCTGACTAGGAAGACCTTTGAAAGATGAGGCAGAAAACTCAAGCCCTAGGTTCAGTGGTAAAGGCATGATTTATGGCTTTATTCATGGGGATGGAAAGAACGGAACAAATCTCCAAAGCCCTGGAGACAGAAATGAAGATAGAAGTTAAAAAAAAAAAAAAAAGAACAAGCCAACGTGAGCTCAGCTGCAAGCTGCACTGGGTGTACGGCACCGTGCTGGCCCCACAGGAGGAATCGCGGGTGAGAAAGACAGAGTCCTTGCCCTGAAGACCGTCTAGAGAGGAGGAATGGTGCTAATGCTTAACGAAGATGATGGTTGTCGTTTTTCAATGGGTGATTGTTTCGCATAAAAGTGGGAAGAAAGAGATTAACAGGTTAAAAGACCTGCCCCAAGTCACACAGCTAGTAACTGTCCCAGTGAGGCCTGGCAGACTCCAGAGCCTGGGCTCTAGCCCTGATCATCACATTGAAGCGAGCAGTGTCCCCCTTTTCAGTCTGGGCCCTCTTGGCCATCAGGGGGAGGGGCTGGACTGAGCCATAGGTGGCTGAGGGAGAATGAGTGGGTGGTCGTGAGTGGACAAGCTTGGGATCCAAACTGCTCGGCTCCGAATCCCAGCCCAGCCCTGACGTGGCTAGTTGTGTGACCTTGGGCGGGTGGTTTATCCTCCATGCTTCCATTTCCCTATTTGTAGGGTGGGAATAAAAATTATACTTAGATCCAGGCACCTGGGTGGCTCAGTTGGTTGAGCTTTTGACTCTTGGCCTCAGCTCAGGTCTCGATCTCAGGGTTGTGAGTCCAGGCCTAGAGTTCATCTCTGTGCTGGGCATGGAGCCTACTTTAAAAAAAAAAATAGTACTTAGTTCATGGGTTTGTTGTGTGGATTAAGTGAGTTAATCCACATAAACTCATAGGTACTGCCTGGCACCATCCTAAGCAAAACATTATGATCATCTCAGAGCCATGTGAATTCCCTTGGAGTTAGGCCCTTGTAAGCAAAGTAGTGGCTATAGTAGAAAACATGGGTAGCATAAAGCATCTGAGTACATCCCGAAGGAGAGGCTACAGGAATTCCAGTGCTTGCATCACTTTTAGTCACATGCATGTCCTATTTTCCTCTGTTCCAATTACTATTATTATTTAACAAAGCACCCCAAACTTAGTGGCATAAAATGACCCACATTTTACTAAATATTTGAAAGGATCTGTCTTCATTCTATGGTATCTAGAGCATCAGCTGGGAAGACTCACACTTTGGGAATGATTCAGACTCTGAGGGCTGGAATCCCTGAAGGCTCAAAGGCTAGTTTGGTTTGGTACTTGATGCCGGCAGTCGGCTTGGGGCTGAGGGCTGGGGACACAGAGTAGGCTGTGGGCCAAAACGTGACATGTGGCCTCCGTGTGGCCAGTTGGGCTTCAGCACAGTATAGCGTCTGGGTTTCAAGAATGAGCCTCCCAAGAGAACCAGGGAAAACTCTATCACTGTTTCTGCCCCAGCTTTTTAAGCCACATAACACCTTCTCCCTGTTAGTCCCAAATCCACCCAGGTTCAAGGCTGAATGTAGATTCTACCTCTTGATGGGCAGAGTGTCAAGGTCAAACTGTAAGAAGGGCATGGGATCGAGAGCTGTTGTTGCAGCCATTTTGGGAAAATGCAATCTGCCCAACATCCAGCAGAGCACTCCCAATTTGTTGGCTTCTTCCTACTCTGACCAGAGGCCGCTCCTGGCAACCTGCTTAGGCAGCTTTTAAAATTAATTGGCAACTCTCCCCAAATATGCTCTGTAGCTGCCCAGAAATTGCTGTGCATTTCTACAGAGAGGGTAGAAGATAAACCAGGTGGGTTGTCAAAGCACCCTTGGAAATGACTGAATGCAGCTTTTCTGGGTGGTGAATGGGGTTTTAGGTGTCCCTATTTATATGGGACAGCTCCCACTTCACTTGTTTTTTAGGCTGTTAAATCTTACACGCTGATGCCAAGCTAGTTAATTTCCTTTGGCTAATTTCATTACATTACCCTATGCCTCTTGTTTTGTTGTTTTTTTTTTAACAAAACTTTCCAAATGGTGACAATAACCATGTGGTCTTTTAAACTGTCATTTATAGCACTGGGCTTAAGGTTTCACATATTCTACAGTAGCTGTTTATTAAGTCTTTAAAAATTAATTTTACTAATAACTATAACTTCTTTTGGTGGAGTTGTAACTCTCAAAGAAAAGGAAATCTTTTCTTTTTCTTCTGGTTTTTTTTTTTTTTTTTTTTTTTTTGGTACCAGCCAAGAGCTGTCTGAATAGATTTTATGGGCATCTGAATTACATCTTTCTTCTCTGAGACATTATCATTCTGTCCTCAAGTGAAGAGTATCCTTTGTGTGTAAGTTCATGAGACATCCACTTAATATTCTTATATTCTTTTGAAGACAATACCGAATGACATCAGTTCCACACTGCTTTTAAAACATAGCCCTGACTTTGATTCCATCCTCTCACTGTTCACTTCTAGCTGTCAAATTTGGCTAAGGGAAAAAGAAAGCCCTTAAGAAAAGGCCAGGCTATTAATGTGCTCTTCAAAATGCTAAGAAAAGGCTAAGCTGTTTATAGCGTTTTCAAAATGCTCATCTCTCAGAGATTTGCCAGCAATAGTGTCAAGGTGAAATGCGCTCCCACTCATCATGGAACCAGAGTCTTTGTGCTCTCTGTGCTCAAAGGACTGGTCCTACTTTTGTGAGATGTGCAATTTGCTGTATAATGATACTTGGATGTAATTTAAACCAAAATATAATCATGAACCTGATATTCTGTATTTACTTTCTAAGTGGCAAGCAGTGTGTATACTGCTGGATCAAGCAAGCCTGGCCTCATTCAGGATAAAACTACATTTCTGAACCAAAGGGACGACTTCCTGAAGTTTAGTCACTTTGGGTATCTTCAAAGGAGGTGAAAGGCAGGGGTATAATTAGTAGATCTGTTTACTGCTTTCCATTTTGCTAAAAACGGAGGTAAACAGTTTCATTTACCTCATTCATTTTGCAGAACCTTTTCCCTTATTAAAAAACTGTACCCTTAGCAATGAGATTATATTTCCATTTTCAGAGATACTGACTTTTGCCTCATATAGCTGAGTCAACTGGTAAGCTTTGGAATTTCTCTGCACAAATGTTTTCATATTAAAATAAACCCACCAAGAAGGAGCAGGTGTAAATTTACCCATTTTCCTCCTTAATACTTAGGACACTAGCCATTCGAGATTTTTGCTCTTATTTTGCCTGTATCTCAGGCAGCTAATGCCATTATGTTTTTTTCTCAGCCACCTGCGAGAGCCCAGTAGGATAGGAAGACCGCTTGGTACAAGCTCTTGTCCAGTTTTGCCCCCTGTGGACAAGTCATTAATCCTTAACGACCCCAGGGCTGTTAGATTCTGCTAAGGCAGATACATTTGGAAGGAATGTATCTTAGTGGATAAAAACATGAGTTAATTCTTGGTTCCACCATCTATTGATTGCAAGTTACTTTACTTCACAGCACTTCAGTTTCTTGTCTGTAGGTTCTCCTCACGGAGAGTTACGTTCGAAAAAGCATTCAATGCATTTCATACCCCGACAGTGTAACGCCAGTGGTGAGCATTCGATACATTGTGGTCATCTTTCTTTTTTCCTGCCTTAATGTGAAATGAGTCTTTGTTCATCTGACCATTGGAAACTTCCTTCATTAGTGGCTTTCAGCCTATCTAAATATTTGCTAATTTTCAGAAGAGTAAATGGGCACTTAATAGATGTATTATTATTTTTCAGCCATCCTTTTCTTTAATTAAACTTTTTGTTTTGAGATCATTATAGATTTACTTGCAATTATAAGAAATAATATAGAGAGATCCTGTGTACCCTTCACCCAGTTGTCCCCAGTGGTAACATCTTGCAGAATGAAAGGATATCATAACCAAGACACTGACATTTATAGTCAGGTTACAGAACAATTTTGTCACTACAAGGACCCCCACCGCTATACCTGATTTCTGACAATTACTACTCTATTCTCCATGTCTATAATTTTGTCTTTTTTAAGAATGTTATATAAAAGGAACCATTCACTATGGAACCCTTTGGGGGGGTTGTCATTTTTTCACTCAGTGTTAATTCCCCAGAGAGCTATTAGACTACACTTCTGGATGAGCCAAAAAAATTCTTACAAACATTGGCACATTTTATTGTGGCCACAGAATTATCCATAGCCCTAAGTTCCTGATGCAGGACCTGGGACATAATGCCTACAGATGTCAGGGAAGCTCAGTGGTGAATTTCCACTCCACCTCCTTCCAGCCTTCCTCCTTCTCCTGCCTGTTGTTTTCCTCTTGCCCCCTTCTTCTGCGTCCTCTTTTATTAATATTGACACACGAGGTTGATTGCTTAAGTTAGAAATTCTAAAAAGAGTTCTGTGAAAGGATTGATGTGAAATTCCTTTGTCAATTGCAAACTTTGTTAGACTTTCTATCAGACGTTGCCGGGCAGTGTCGGCCATATTGTGAGAGTGGTTTGCAGGCAGCTGCCGTGTTCGCTGAGCTGAATAAAGAAGTCAGTGTGAGCAGTTTCTCTTTCCAGGCCCCGCACGGGAGGTCTGCCCTCCAGTTTGCTGCTGCAAGTGGAAGCTATGAACAAAGCCTGTCAGGCTTTGGTTCTAAACAACAAAGTCCCATGAACAAAATTCGAACTTCAGTTCATGTTCTTTGTCCAGACTTTGTTCTAAAAAAAGAGTCTCCTCCTGGGGCGCCTGGGTAGCTCAGTCGGTTAAGCTGTTAAGTGTCTGCCTTTGGCTCAGGTCATGATCCCGGGGTCCTGGGATGGAGCCCGGGGTCAGGTTCCTTGCTCAGTGGGGATCCTGCTTCTCCTTCTCCTTCTGACCCTTTTCTCTCTCTCAAGTAAAAACAAAACAAAAAAAAAAACCCAAAAAACCAAAAAAACAAAAAAAAAAACCAAAAAACCCACGAAGTTATGTTATTCACCATACAGTACATCATTAGTTTCTGATGTAGTGTTCCATGATTCATTGTAACATAATAAAAAAATTAATTTAAAAAATCTAAAAAATGAAAACAATTAAGAACAAAAAGAGCCTTTCGTATCTATTTGCTGGACTATAAGCCCTGTGATTCCTGTTATTAAAAAAAAAAATCAGGAAATGCCAAGTATTGTTTGAACTCTGGGGTTTTCATTTCTACATCCCTGGTCAAAAGCCCACAGGCAGACTGGATAGAGCCCTCCAGGAGGGAGCGCAGCTTCAGTGTACCCACTTACAGCATTTCTTCCTCTAAGTTTGCTGCTGAGATTCAAAGTCCTGACCTTTAAGAGGAGTTAAACCCTTACTCTGATGGCAGCTGCTTCCCTCCCTCTACCCCATATGATAAGGAGAGGACAAACTTGCCAGACTTGCCAGAGCATACGTGTTCTAGACAGGATGGGCTGGGTTATGCTGTGCCAACAATCCCCAAATCTCCATGGCAATAAAGGTTCTTTTCTTTCTTATGCAAAGTTCTGTGAGGGTGGAACAACTCTCCTTTTACTTATTAGCCATGCTGTCTGGACCTCGTGGCCTCCAAGGTCACCACTGCAGGAGAGGAGAACTAGAGGACTTCACTGGATGCTTTTAAGTAGGTCCACCATGCACCTCAGTTTGCCTGCACCACTCATAACGTATACCTATTGATGTGGAAAGATGCTTAATATACTTTCCTTTTATTCTCAGAAAGTGTCCCAGTTTAGGCAATAAATTAGGATAACCATTTCCAAGAGCCAGCATGGAATGACTACCATAATTTCTGTTCATATGGTATTGGCTTCAACCTGCTATGCAGGCACATAGAGAATTTTAGAGGGACAAATATGTGTTTTAGTGAACACTAACAACTTCTGGCACAATAGGCATTTTGCAGGAATGCCGTGAATTTTATTTTTTATTCCAGTATAGATAACATTCAGTGTTATATTAGTTCCAGATGTACAGTATGGTCATTCAGCAACTCTCTACATTATTCGTGCTCATCATGATAAATGTACCCTTCCTCTCCATCACCTATTTCACCCACCACCACCCCCTGCATCCCCTCAGTTCTCTATAGTTAAGAGTCTGTTTCTTGGTTTCTTTCTCTCTCCCTCTCTCGTTCATTTGTTTTGTTTCTTAAATTCCACATATGAGTGAAATCGTATGGCATCTGTCTTTCTCTGACTGACTTACCTCGCTTGGCATTATGCTTTCCAGCTCCATCCATGTTGTTGCAAATAATACCATGAATTTTTAAAGAGAAACAATGCAATAACTCCAGCTACCAAGACTCTGTTGAGCAGATACGATATAAATATGATATTCTTATGAACTAAACCATATCATTTAATCGCCCATGTAGTAGGCTGAATCATGGCCCTCCCCCCAAAGATACCTGCATCCTAATCCCTAGAACCTTACCTGGTATGACAAAAAGGGCTTTGCATATGTGATTAAATTAACAGTGGAGATGGGGAGATTATTCTGGCTTATCCAGGTGGACCCTAAATGTAGTCAGAGTATCCTTATAAAAGGGGGATAGAGGGAGATTCGACAACAACAGGAGAAGGTTGTGATGAAGGAAGCAGACCTGGTGTGAATGCTGTAGGGGCTACAGATCAAAGGAAACAGGTGGCCTCTAGAAGCTACAAAGGGCAAGGGCACAGATTCTCCCTTTACAGCTCCCAGAAAGAGCCAGCCCTGCTGACACCTTGATTTTCATACAGGGAAACTAAATTCAGATTTTTTTTTTCCTCCAGAACTGTAAGAGAACAGATTATGTTGTTGTAAGCCACTAGGTTTGTCATCAGTTTGTCACAGCATCAGTCAGACGTGAATATGTGCAAACATTGTAAAGGTCAGCATGTGACCTTGGATTTCCGTTTCTAGTTATGATAGATACTATTATTATTATTACTATTTAAGATTTTATTTATTTATTTGACAGACAGCAAGAGAGGGAACACAAGCAGGGGGAGTGGGAGAGGGAGAAGAAGGCTTCCTGCTGAGCAGGGAGCCCGATGAAGGGCTCAGTCCCAGGACCCTGGGACCATGACCTGAGCCGAAGGCAGTCATTTAACTGACTGAGCCACCCAGGCATCCCAAGGTAGATACTCTTATTATCCATATATAACATGTGAAAAATGTAAGCGACTTGCCCAGGTTCCCTCAGCTAGTTAGCGTTAGAAGATCTACACCCGGGCAGACTGGCTCCTCAGAACACGTTCCTAACCACTCTGCTGTACGGCCTCTCCCCTGCTGCCCAACTGACTTCTGAGCTCCATTCCCCCCAACCAGGGACGGCCACCCTGGAAAGCCCCTGCTCCCTGCAGCCTCTTCTCCCTCTCCCACCTGACTGCAGTCTCCTATTCTCTCTGTGGCACTCTGGACCATTTTCCAGCTTTGGAACTTTTATGGAAGGTTCTAGGGCTTCTGTATGGAATTTCTCAAGTAAAGTTAAGCTTAGGTGAAATTATTGAATGTCTTTATATTTAAGGTTATGGGAAGGTATTATTTGAGGGAAGAAGTTGTTTCTGAATCTTCTTCCTACTCTTGATTTCCTGATTCTTCTCCTCATATTTCAAAAGGGGGACTATTCCTCGGGGTAATCAAATAAAGTGATTAATAGGAGTTATACTGGAAATGTATTAAGCTTGTTTTACCATGACCCAGAAAAGCAGCATCTGGAAATCCGATATATGAATTCCTACATAACTATTACTTCAAATCTCCCTTTGGGTAGTATCAGTTATATACTAGTATGATTTTTGCCATATTGTTAGTTGTTTAATGGTTCTATAGTTAATCACTGAATTAAATATTTGTGCCTGTCTTGGCCCTTCCCTGAACCGCCCAGATCTCCCCTTCAGGACTGAAGAGCTCATTTTCCCAGCTCTGGGAAATATGCTAACAGCCCTCAGTTCTCAACCCTGTCCAGGAATTGTGCGTGGTGAAAGGAGCTGTCCGCTTCCTTGGGGGGGGGTGTCAGCATCTGATTACTGGTTGATATGGGGTGCAAAGACCCAACCCACCTCCCACAGCTCTGAAGGGGCATCCCAGCTTCAGAACCCCCATGGTGTTGGCTGAGCCCTTCCCTGTGACTGCATTGCAGCCCATCTTCTTTCTCTGCTCAATCTGCTGTCTTTCCCTTCCCCATGGGTGTTGATCCCAAGAGTATTTCCTAATGATCTTTCTGGAAGCTGAGTTCCATCTCAGAGTCTGTCTCTCAGGAGTCTGAACCTCAGCACTGAGTTAAAAAAAATAAAAATAAAATCCCTGACTAGTGATGAATACGTGAGTCCTCAATTGTCCTTATTTTTGGTATTAGAAGAGTTCCAAAGGAGCTAGGAAGAATACTCTGGCTTGAAGTTTATTTTCCAATAGAGAAGTAAGGGGAAAAACATCATACACATGTCACCCAATCGTGACTGAAACTGCATTCTACAATGTGACCGCATAGCTCAATCCCATTTTCTCTTGACCTCCATTTAACAGTTAATTTACGGATAAAATAAACTGTAAAACAAAGACTCTAGCTTATTTGCAAACCTCAACAAATGCAGACTTCTTTTCTTAGAAGATGTATATTTTCAGAGTAGGAAAAGCAAGGACTCAGTAAAGCTTTAAAACTATCTTCCAAAAATAAAGGCAATGATGTAAAGTGATATAATCACCCATAAGTACCATATCAGAATTTATACTCTTACATTTCCACCGAGAATGAGAAACAGGCATTAGTTTTGTAACATTAAATCCTCTCTCCAAGAAACTTTCACTCTTCCCCCAAAGCCCTGATTATAAGCACTGAACCACTGGCCATGAACTTGCATCTAGCCTTTATGCCCCAAGCACTTCATTGTTGGTTGCATAACTCATCCTTCCTGTTCTGATTAGAGCTTTTGGTATTTTAAAGGGGATTTGCCCTGTTTGAGACCCTATATTAGTTCTTTATATGGTGAAAAACACCTTCCTGGAGAGAGAGGGAGAGAGCTGCTCTCTTCCTGCACAATAGGGTGTCACAGGGAAAGACTCTTTTTTCTGGGCCTCAGACTCTTGAGCAGTTAGAACAAGCCTGATAAGTACAGCCTAAACTTTTACTTTTTTCTTAAGAATCTCTTTTGACCTTCCAGGATTGTTTTCTTAAATAGTTCCCGATGAAAAGCATCTACCCGTAATGGCGATCTCACCGCCAGCTCCATCGCTTTTCACCGAGGAGTGGCTCGGCTTGGCCCAGGAAGGGGCGTGAAGGGAGCTGGAATAGCGGCAAAGACGAGGGGAGTGTAGAAGGCCCCAAAGGCCCAAAGACACTCACTAGCTGAGCACCTCCCTAATTTACATACCAGATAGGACTGTTAGGCGTTTTTTCCCCGTTACCAACCGATTCTGCAATTTGCTGACATTCAATTCAGTTCTAACACTACTACCCAGAGTTAGCCTAGACTCCACAGATGAAAGGCTTAACCCAAGGCTGCCCCCACTTCCAATGCCAGCTACCAATGAAGTGCCCAGGCTATCCACACTTGTGCTCCGCAGACTACAAATTTGAAAGTTCCCTTGACATCCCCTCCCATTCGATAATTCACTAGAATGAGTCACAGAACTCAGGAAAGCACTTTGCTTGCAATTATTAGTTTATTATAAAGGATACAACCGAGGAACAAATAGAAGAGATGGATAAGGGCAAGATATGGGAGGTGGAAAGGGGCAGAGCTCCCATGCTCTCTCGGGGCTCCCCACCCTCTCAGCACATCAGTGTGTTCACCAACCAAGGAGTTCCTTGAAACCTGTGGTTATGGGGTTTCTGTGAAGATTTTATTACATGGCCCCGATTGATTAAATGGTTGGCTTCTGTGATCAAATTCAATCTCCAGCCCTGCTCCTTTTCCCAGAGATCAGGGCCTGGGGCTGAAAATACCAACCCTCCAATCACATGGTTGGTTTTCCTGGTGACCATCTCCATCCTAAAATTACCAGACCCCTTCCCTTCCATAGTTATAGTATTACCACACAAAGGAAAATTTCCAGCGGTTTTATGAGCTTTATGCCAGAATCTGGGGCAAAGACCAATTACTTGTTTTTTATTATACCACAGTGTAAACTATGAGCATATCCTAAAATTGATTTTTCAACGTACACCCGGTGGATGTAGTCCCCCTCAATATATCTTTCCTTAGAGAGGCACTCTCTATGTAGTCCAACAAAGAGGCCATTATTCAAAACATTTTTGGCATCTACTTATATATAAGAAGAGAGACAGGGCCCCTAAATGTTGCTTAACTGTTTCTGGCCTGACTGAAACACAGTTTCCTGCGCATGTGGGACAATGGGCCTGCACAAGAATTGTCCTTTATTAAAAGGAACTCTGTTCCAGAGCTCAAGGAAATGCCCTACACAGCCAAGGCTCGGTGGTCACACAGTGACCATAGCAGTGGTAATGATGATGATTTAGGAAGAATCAATAATATTTTTAGATCATATGCTATTTGAACCAATTCTCAGTACAAATGCTTTCTCTCCCATATCCCATCTTTAATTTCTAATTTTCTTGTTCTCTGCAAGATGTCTTTATAATAATGTTATTTCTTTAAAATTTAATTTTAAAAGATTTCTACCATCTTACCAGGATGACCTTTTGACCTCGTATTATGTTAAAAAAAAACCTTTTTCTGTCATATTTAAAGTTTTATTAACACAAGATTAAAGTGCTGGAAAAGATAATTGTGTTCTCAGCAAAGTGTGAAATTTCCTGTGGTCTGGCAGAGTTGTATACGAGCCCTTCTCACCTTCTTAAGAGTTGGGTGCTGTACCCGTTAGATTGGGGAGATAATATCTATTACTGTTGGTGGTGGGATTCTCTTGATTATATGAAGTACAGTGAAGCCAAATCTCTCTAGTTCCCTCTCATCTAGAACTCCAACCGCGGGGTCACCAGTCATTCATAATATTGATTCTTTAGTAAACTAGTATCATATTATCCTTCCTACTTTGGAATGCATGTTTTTCCTGTCTGGAAAAAAAAAAACCCACAATAAATTATTAACTTCGAAGACTCAGGGGATGTGTTGAGATAGAACTATAACATGGTACAGAAACTTACATGTGAGAATGCTGGATAAAAACAGCATTTGTTTTCCTACTTTGAGGCTTTTAAACCTTTTTCCCCCCATGGATCTGGTTCTCTGTGTTTGAAAGTTCTTGAAAGGAGGCCAAGTTAAATCCATCCATATCACAAAGCCCATAGTTTCTGAAAACCCACTTACCAATTACAAGAGGAGGCAGACGTGATGGAGTAGTGGGAATTCAGCGTTCTCCCTCCCTTTCTTCTGGGTCACTAACACGTGGAATCAACAAAAAGGCAACTGACACTGTGCTGAGAGAGAAGCAAGAAAATTCCTCAATGTAGGTGCTCAATAAAAACTCACTGGATTGAGAAAAACCATAGATACTTTGAAGACTATATAATTTCTCTTTTAGTCAAGGAAAGTTATTGGAGCAAAAGAACAGAAGTAATAAAATCTTTCATTATGACAGAATCTAGTTTTCATGCAGAAACTCATATAAAATATAGCATTGGCAAATAACCTTTAACTCTCCAGTGACGTTCAGAACTCCCCCAGACAAACTCAAGTCCTGGCAGTGAACCCCTTTGATGCACCCCAACTTGATTACCTTTTTTCCTCTCCTCTTATTTCCAACTTCTATTCTTTCCAAGCAGAACTATCTCCACTTCTCTAATACTGCCCCTTAAAACATAACCTACTTGAATTAATTCAGTCTGCTTACCTGCCAGGCTTTTTCCTTCCTTTCTCTCCACAGAGCCTTTCTTGAGCCACAAAAAGGAGCCAGGACTCCTTGGTAACTTGTCCAGGACAATTCAGACTCAAAGCTACTTACAAAAGACATAAAAGACTCCCCCCATGATTATAGGATTGCCAATCCTTTCTCTGTTGAATGGCAAAAAAGAAAAAAGAAAAAGAAAAGAAAACAAGAAATTCAGTAATTTCACCTAAGTTTAACTTCACTTGAGAAATTCCATATGGAAGCCCATAAAATTTCCCAATATCAAAATGGGAAGAGGGTCCAGAGTGCCATCGAGCCTGTGTGAGGGAGCAAAAGACAGGAGTCAGGTGGGAGTGGGAGGAGAGGCTGCAGAGAGCAGGGGCTTTCCAGGATGGCTGTACATGGTTGCGGGGGAGCTCAGAGGACTGCTGGGCAGCAGGGGAGGCCGTACACAGAGTGGTTAGGAACGTGTTCTGAGGAGCCAGGAGTAAAGGTCCTGGCTCTGATATGTACTAGCTGAGGGAGTTTGGGTAAGTCACTGAAAGCCTCTGAGCCTCTGGGGTGCCTGGGTGGCCCAGTGGATTAAGCAACTAACTCTTGACTTTGGCTCAGGTCATGATCTCAGGGTCCAGGAATTGAGCCCCAGGTCAGGCTCCGCTCAACGAGGAGTCTGCTTGAGATTCTCTCCTCCCTCTGCCCCTCCTCATCCTCAAATCAATCAATCAATCCTCAGGCAAAAGTCTCTGAGGTTCATGGGTGTGTTCACATTATAAAACATTATGCAGGATTACTTTAAAGATTTTTATTTATTTATTTGTCAGAGAGAGGGAGGGAAAGAGAGCGAGCAAGCATAGGCAGACAGAGCGGCAGGCAGAGGCAGAAGCAGGCTCCCCGCCGAGCAAGGAGCCCCTCGAGGGACTTGATCCAAGGCCGCTGGGATTAGGACCTGAGCCGAAGGCAGTCGCTCAACCAACTGAACTACCCAGGCGTCCCAATGTGGGCTTACTTTAAATGTCTAGGTATCAAGATTGAGCAGATACAAATCAAGAAACAAGTCTAAAGAAATACTTTACCTTTTAACTCTATCATTTTATTTGAAATCTTATAAATTCTAATTTGTAAATCTTGAACTCTCTGGGGAAAAAGATATAGCTCTGACTTCCTGAAGTTCATTCAGATTCTCATAATGTTTATAGCACTGATATACTTTGGGTGTGAAATAAATTTCACATTTTCACCCAACTCAACATTTTTAAAAACTGGACTCCATGTTTTTGATGACAGTGGCTTTTTAACTTTACTGTTTAATAAAATAAAATTTCATAAATTACCTGGAACATGTTTAGGTGGTTACCTTCTATTCCTAATTTAAGTAGAAGTTTTAGCAGTAACAGGACTCTGTAACACTTCTAGGAATCAATATTACTTTGAAATTTTTAGCTATTGCAGTGAGGCAAAAGAATAAAATCAGTAACATAAATACTAAGAAATAACAAAATTATATTTTTTTGTAAATGATACAACTGCAAAACCAAAGTGTAAGCATTTTAAAAATGACTAGATTAAGAGACTCTGATAAAGTGGCGGATATAAAAATTAATAACTTTTTTTCTACTAAGAAAAACCATTTTTAAAAAAAGATTTTATTTTTAAGTAATCCTTGTACCCAGCATGGGGCTCAAACTCACAACCGTGAGATCAAGACTCAATATGCTTTACTAAGTGAGCCAGCCAGGTGTCCCAGGGATAATCATTTTAAATAGAAATTTAAAAACTTTAAAACATTCAAACTAACAGAACTATAAAATGCTTAGGAATAAATTTAACAAAAATAGTAGAGGATGTAAGTAAAAAAAAAAAAAGAATGAATTTTAGTAGTAGACACTTTTTTTTTTAAGATTTTATTTATTTATTTGACAGACAGAGAATATAAGTAGGCACAGAGACAGGCAGAGAGAGAAAGAGGAGGAAGCAGGCTCTCCACTGAGCAGAGAGCCCGATGCAGGGCTTGATCCCACGACCTTGGGATCATGACCCGAGCCGAAGACAGAGGCTTTAACCCACTGAGCCACCCAGGCTCCCAGTAGTAGTCACTTTTACAAAGCCATTTTTAAAATAAACCTTTCCTTTTTCCATGAGTTGAAAAGTCAATTAATCATATGTTTATGACATCCAGTCATCATTTCTAATTAATACTGTATGGGGATTTTCAGCCAGTGAAGTAAAGGAAGAAAGGAAGGAATAAAATTCTTACTATTTATAGACAGAGAAAATCCAAAATAGTCTTCAGATACACTCTTAGAATGAGTAAGTGAATTTAGCAAAGTTGCTATATGCATATGAATGTAAAAGTAAACTTTATTTCTATACAGCAGGAAAAAATTATAAATGACAGATTTGAAAAGCTATCATTTACAGTCATATCAGAAAATTTACACAGAAATGCAAAGGACCTGGAATAGCCAAAATCATCCAAAAAAAAAAAATAAATAACAAAGCTAATGGAATTACACTTCTAGTTATCTAGTCTTATGAAGAAGCTGTAATAGCAGTGTGGGATTGGAGTAAGTATAGACATAGACCGATGGAACAAAATACAGTCCCAAAAGAGATCCATGCATATTCGGTCCCATGGCTTATGTCAGAGGGGACTTTGCAGTGCAGTGAGGAAAGAAAGTCTTTTCAACAAATAGATCTGGGTCAACTGGTTATCCATACATCCATATATTTCCAGTGGAAGTGTTAATTACTACAACTTATTTGGAAAGTAATCTGGCAAGAAACATTAAAATGTAAAATGTAAACACCCTTTGACTAAACCAAACCATCTTGGGGTATCAGCAGTACGGAAATAGAAGCATCTACACCCAAGGATGTATATGAATAAACAAACATGTACAAAAACTAGAAAGAACCTTTATAAGGAGTGATTGAACAACAGGACACGGCCATCTCATGCATTGTTACGTAGCCATTAAGAAAAACATGTTTGACGATGACAGTAATGCGGACCCTTTGTTATGTGTTCATTGTGTGCGAGGCACCATTCTGAGTATTTTATATGTATAAACTCATTCCATCTTGTAACAACAATATGTTGTAATAACAATTATAATACAATATTATTTCTTTTTTATGGATGATGAGGTTAAAATTCAAATAGGTCAAATACTTTACTCAAGCTCACCTAGCTGGTGGTGAGGTCTGAATTTGAACCAAAACAGTCTCACTCCAGAACACACAGTCTTAAACTCCATGTAGGTTATTCTGCCTCCCTGAATTGATTAAAGAGGGATTTCCCTTACATATTGGTAATTGAAAAGGCAAATAATGGAAACCTAGTTATCCTATTTCAAAAAAAAAAAAAATGAAAGAAAGAAAGAACGAACCCATATGAATATACATTTGTGAGAGAATTTTAAAAGTCTTGGAAAGATGCCCCTCAAACTGGTAATACTACTTCAGGATTGAGTGAGAAAGGAGGACATTATAAACATGTACATGTTTTTTCCACTTATTTATTATGTTAAATTATAGAAAGCACTGGAATATTTTTGTCCTATTTTAATCCAGTGAAATGAAGAAAAAGAAATAAAAACCAGCCTCCATGTTTAGGTTCCCTGTGTTTTCTTAAGAATAAAAGCTTCATTTAATAATTTGACAGGAAATTAATAAAACCTGTCTTCTAATTTCTTACCAGAATTTAGGCCCACAAGCATCTCTAATCTGTTGTGGTCATTCTGCGTGACATTTGCTCATTCATCTTCCAAAGTATCTAGATCTGCATAAAGTAGGTCCCCAGGAAACGTGAAAGTTCCTTCCTGTTTATTACGTCTCCTTCCTGCTTCTCTCTCAGTGAAATAACCATTGCTACTGATGAAGTTCTAGAACCTAGGTGAGGTTTGGTGGGCTGAGGTCTGGAGCCGATGACCAAGAAAGAATTCTTGAGACATCTTTGGTGCAAAATGGTGGTTTATTAAAGCACGGGGGCAGGACCCGTGGGCAGGAAGAGCTGCTGCGCCAGGCATGTGAGGGGTGGCTGGTTATATACACAGGAGTTGGGTAGGTGAGGACAAAGGGGTGTTCAGAAGGGCTATTGGGGTAAAGAAGACTGTCAGGATATTGAAGGCCTGGTTACTATCAAGCCAAGGCCACTTTCCCCCTAATGAGGCACTAACATAAAGACAATTGGGAGTCTCCTGGTGGAATGTTACATTCCTGCTATCAAGTGTCCTTGTTAGTGAGATTTGGGTGTAGAAGAAATTTAACTTTATTGAGGGCTTGAAGAACTGAGTTATGTGCCTTTGGAAATTGAGCTATCGATAAGGTAACTTCTTTGTTGTAAATCTCAAGGACATTTGTAAACCAAGGGAGACTCCTGCCTTGCAGGACTGTGATCTCTGCAAGTTAACTATTTGTTTTTCTTTTAGGGCAGCCAGAGGTGCCTGAGGAATGTCACACATATTACTGAGGGGAGGGGGTGAAGAGGGGGTGCAAGGTGCCAGCTTTTGCTTTGTCCTCAGCCAGGCTTCTGCTCCCTCATCACTATGATCATAAAGGCAGTCTTATTTTTCATCTTTCCTTCTGTCCAGGTGACTTTGACTGTACTCGTTCTCAGCATGGCAATCCGGTGCCTCTCTCAGAGAGAGTGAGCAAGCACCAAACAGAACTTGCTTCACTGTGGCAAGACTGAAGCTCAAAGACAGGGACATCTGTCAACTGGGCAGCCTGTTACGGAAGAAAGCATTTTGTTAGGAATAGGGCCAAAGTCCTGCCATTAGAATCATATACAGTGATTATAGAGATGCAGATAGTCTGTATTTCTAAAATATCTGCTGTTTTATAGGCTAATCTATGAATCTTAATAGGCTCTAGAATGACAAGTGTGACATTTCAGCCATGCAGAGATATGAAACTTTGTATTTTGCCTGAGGCAAGAGTTAAATATCTTTCATATAAAACCATTGTATGGAATTGGTATTTATATGTTTGAGAACTTTACTTCAGCCAACAGTTTGAAACGATGCATTTCATGAACACTTTCTGCTTTTTCTCAGGTCCCATTCGATATCTCGCTGCCATCTATATTCAATCTTGAGAGACTTTTTGACCTTGCGAATGGTTGTATTATATCAGGAGGAAGGCTCTTCAGCTGGATGGTGTCCATCATTCCCCAATGTTCTTTACAGAACTAATCTTGTAAAGGATTTAACTGATGCTGTTTTTCTTGATTTGAATACTTTTTGGTCTTCTTGTAACAAGCAAAATAAAATGGTTTCTTACATAAGCTAAACTTCCTCAAAAATTATAGTTTTGAGTGAGGTCTTAAATTGTATCTGAATTAAATGACAATGCTGCAGCTTATTAAAACCGTCTTACAGAACTATTCATAGAAATATGTGTGTGTCCCGTGCAACTATTCTCATGTTTATATAGCTCACATGTACGTTGTCTTTAGATGTGTCCATGGAACGAGATTGGATTAAAACTGTGGTTCTCAGCTGGGCCCAATTTTGCCCCCAGGCAATATGAAACAACTGAAGAACTTTGATAGCTGTCACTGGGAGGACCGTGCTAGTGGCCTCCAGTAGGAAACTATGCTGCAGTGAAAGAGAAAGAGAAAAGAACAAAATATTTTCCATTGAATTCAGAAAAAGAAATTGCCTGATGACTATACCTTCATCTGAAATGAAGTTTGGGTCTTGCAGAGAAGCCATTAGGATAGTGACGGCTCTTACGCAGTGAGGGCTTCCAGATCCTTTGGCCAGAGAATGGAGTTTTTAAATTTGTGGGAGAGAGAATGCTTTCAAGGGTTTTATGTTTCTCATGGGGAATGTTTAACTTATGGAAAGTTTAGCCACCAGGGGCAAAAAAGTACAGCAAATTACCTACGCATTTAATATTGGTGTAGAAACATAGCATCGCTGGTAACAAAAGCCTTTCAGGTCAACTTGATATTAATTTCCAAGGAGTATATATGCATGCCTTCCATTAGTAAGTTTTTACTAACGTGCTTTTTATTTTTTCTTTATTTTAAATATTAGTGGATATAAAGGCATGTACTGTTTTTATAGAACCCTAGAATAATGCCTGGCACATAGTAGAGGTCTATAACACTTCTTGGATGGATGGATGGATGGATGGATGGATGGATGTGACCAGGCAGGATGGCACTATGGGGGTATAAAAGGAGGGAAAGGAAAGGTATCACCACCACATCCACCATCACTACCAATACCATTACTGCCTTACCCTTCTGGAGCATTTACCATGCTAGACACTATATTATTATATATCTCACATGCATCATCTCCTTCTGTCCTCACAAGAATTAAGACCATGATCCACATAGAATGACTGACCTCATGTTACTGATATGGAAACAAAAGCATAAGGCAATTAAATAATTTGCCTAATAATCGCAGTTAGAGGTAGAACCAAGATTTAAATCTAGTTCTGAGTGGAGCATTTGAATTCTTCATTGCTACCTTGGTTTCCCCAGCTGTTGCACCCACCCCACTGCTCTGGGAAATATGAAAGTCAAGGAATAGGAAGACATAGCTGAGCCTCAAGCTAAAATTGGAACACCTAGTGTCTGCTGTAGGAGCAGATTTTTTTAAATGACTTGCAGACCTGAGTGGATGCCCCCAAGAAAAGAGGGCAGCAATACTGGGGGTGCAGTGTCCACTGTTATCCATGCCAGTGTCCTTTTTCCTCTGGGGATGGGAGATCCCTTCCAACTATCGCAGATAATATTACAGCACATTTTTACTTCTTCTCCACTTTTGGTCACTTACAGGTGCTGTTATTCTTAGGCATTGTTTCGACTGAGAGAAACACTGCCTAGAACTCACCACACCCTGCAGACACATTTGCCCCATTTTAAGCCACGATTCCAGAAATTTCCCCATCTCTTCTAAAATAAGAACACTCGCTAGTTAACGCTGAAACTTTCTGTCCAAGGCAGTGAGGGAACGGTGAGCAAAGGGGCTAAAATACAAACAAAAAAGAAAATTCAAACCTACCAGGATGAAAGATGTGTTTATTTCCAGAAATGTCCTTTAGGTTGTTTTGTTTTGTTTTTAAACCAAATTACACAATTTGCAGCTGCTTATTTTTTCATGTAATATACAGTATCTGCAAATGCTTTACAGCAGACACCTGCAATGTTCTCTATTTTAATTATAACAGAGAATGACAGGACGCAATCCAAAAGGGGAAGAAGAAGGGAAGCAAAAAGAGAGGGGAGGGAAGCAGGCAGCAAGAGAATAAGAGCCAGTGGCAGCAGCTAAGTGATGGGTAATAAAACCCTCGAGCTTCCCATATCTTTCTCCATATCAATCTCCAAGAAATTGCTTTAGAAATTGACCACCTGCCGGCTATTCAGAGGCTTACACGCCCTAGTCTCGGTTCACTTCCCGTGCGGGCGCTTTACACATTCCCCACCCCAGCTGACTTGTTCTCCGTCATTGAAATGCAGGGGGGAAATGGCATATTTCTGGAGAGGACTAGAAACTTGGTTTCTGTCTCTAGCTTGCATTGCGCTTCCGTCTCCTTCCGCGCATCATAGGGATCTCTCCATCCTAATTCAAATGACAGAGCGTCGAGCGCCCAGAACTCCTTGGGCACTGGCTGGCGCCCTGCTCATTTGGCTTTTAATACCGCCCTTCAGCGCAGAGGCTTGCGTTGTTGTATTTTCACAGTGCAGGCTTGAAACTGTGACTGCAGGATGTTACAAGTGTGTGAGTCTGCCCCAGAGTCCTTCGGCTTTCATTTAGCTTGAGACCGGATACTTCATTGTTTGCTAAGGGATCTTGGAATGCACAGGGTGTCCGTAAAGCCAGGAAACCTAGGAGAAATATATATAATATCATCAAGGCTAACTTCAATCTATGGAAATATAAATTTTAATAATTTAATATTATCTGTGTGCACAGGATTGGACAAGCCCGTAGCTGTGGACTGGGGGAGAAAACAGTGGACCAGGAAGCCTGCTGTTGAAGCACAGCACCTTTTCTCATTCTCTCATATTTGAAATGTTTGTGGTATATCCCCCACAGAAGCTTTGCCCACGTGCCCAAGGAAACTTGTGCAAAAATCTTCACTGATGCATTTGATTACAATAGCAAAAAACAAAAAAAAAACAAACCTATCTAATATCCCTCAGATGGAGACTAGATAAAATAAATCGTGGGGCACCTGGGTGGCTCAGTGAGTTAGGCCTCTGCCTTTGGCTCCTGTCATGGTTTCAGGGTCCTGGGATCGAGCCCCACATTGGGCTCTCTGTTCAGCAGGGAGTCTGCTTCCCCTCTCTCTCTGCCTGCCTCTCTGCCTACTTGTGATCTCTGTCTGTCAAATAAATAAGTAAACTATTTTTTTAAAAAATAAATGATCATGTCGTCATGCAGTAGAAACGTACACAGAAATTAGAAATGAATGTGTAACAGACTACAGCAGGATAATTGTAAATGAATTAAAGAGACATATTTATCTGGGTACACTTCAAAGGTAAGCTGAGTAAAAGAAAAGTGAAATGTTGCAGAAGACATATATGAAGACAACATTTATATAAAAGTTACTAGAACAGGGGAAATGACCTAATATAGAGTACTTATGGCAGTGTAAGTATATACTAAAAACATTTTTCAATGCAGGTTCATGGGCAAGCCCAAGTTCAGGTTTGGAGTCATCTCTTGGATGAAGGAGAGGGAATGAGATCTAACAAGAAGGGCCAAGAAGTTTCATTTTACTTGTAAAATTATCTTTTTTAAGCTGAGGGGTTTGTTTTATTGGTCTCTACTTTTTGTATATGCGAGATAGTTCGTAAGTTAAAAGCAAGTTCATCATATACTGTTTTCATCTTCTTGGCTGCCTGCTTCCTGTGGTTATTAGCTCACCTATGGGTAAGTAACTATTCATGTGAAGTGTCACTCTGGTTTCATTATACAGCTGTAGTTCACATCTGGTTCCATTATTTGGGGTTTTAATAACCAAAAATCATTTTGAAACTAATGTCAAATTATATATGTGCTCGATTTTAGAAAACTCAATCTATGAAAATATTCATTTTTAATGTAAGATAGTAGAGCCTCAATATATGTTTAATTAAATTGAGGCAGATCCCCTGTGCAATGCCTGCCAATGTAAGTTCCCTAGTTATACTTTAAATTGTTTGATTTTCTAAAATTAGATATATGCAGAACTTTTTACACGACTGCTTGTTATGCAAAGTGAGGTTCATTTGTAAAATCCATCTACAATCCACAATTTCAATGTTTTTAAAAATACATCGAGGAAGAAGTTTCTCTTTACTGAAGACTCCTTTCCTATTTTTGCTTTACACTTCAGTGGAGCTTAAAGAGACGTGACTCTGACACTGGAATTTCCATGGCAACAGACTTCTTTTTTTTTTTTTTTAATCAATACAGGCATGATTAAGAGGAAGGCTTTAGCGACAGCAGTTTTTTTCATAATTAAATTCATTAGTTAAAACGCTGGGTTAAAGGCGTAGGAATTTTATTACAACAAGGACATTTTCGGGTGCCTGGGTGGCTCAGTTGGTTAAGCAACTGCCTTCGGCTCAGGTCATGATCCCGGAGTCCCGGGATCGAGTCCCACATCAGGCTCCCAGCTCCGTGGGGAGTCTGCTTCTCCCTCTGACCTTCTCCTTCGTCTCATGTTCTCTCTCACTCTTTCTCAAATAAATAAATAAAATCTTAAATTAAGAAGGGACATTTTCAACTGGAGCTTTGGAAACAATACAAAATTAATTGCTATTAAATTGCTTTTGCTCCTGTTTCATATTTACAAAACATTTATATGTTTTTGTATTTCGTCAGTTAGAATGAAACAGATCTAAAAACCACATTCTGCCCGAGTGCAAATCAACTTGAGCCCTCCCTTAAAACTGTACACAGTGTGAAAGAAAACCCAGTAGGTTTCTAAATAATTTGAAGGTTTTCTAAAGAGTTTTAGAACTGTCCTAATTTAATTCTCCCCAACAAGAGTCACAAGAATAACTTGAACTGATTTCTTTTCTCATTGTTGCAAAACCAATTCAGAACCAATATAGAGAATTTGTGAAATATTGAAAAGTACAAAGTAGAAAATAAAAAAGTTACCAGAAATCCACTGCTGCGGAACAATCAACCTTAACGTTTAAACATGTGTCCTACGGCATATCTAATTGTTTTCCCTCATAGCCAGTGTTTTCACAATCTTAGACGGGAAAGTATTGAGATTTGAGGCAGCTATCCGTATTTCCTGAGGTGCAGCACAGATGCCTTTTCAGAGCATACTGGTTGGGAAAATGCTCGAATTGAGAGTGTTTAGACCTGGTCATCTGGATGAGATACAGTTAGAAAAGTCAGGATGTAATTAGATCCAAAGGTATTGTCCAGAGTTCTATTTTCTTTCTTTCTTTTTTTTTTTTTTTTTAAGATTTTATTTATGTATTTGACAGGCAGATCACAAGCAGGCAGAGAGGCAGGCAGAGAGAGAGAGGAGGAAGCAGGCTCCCCGCTGAGCAGAGCGCCCAATGTGGGGGATGGAGGGCTCGATCCCAGGACCCTGGGATCATGAACTGAGCTGAAGGCAGAGGCTTTAACCCACTGAGCCACCCAGGCGCCCCCAGAGTTCTATTTTCTAATAATGAAGTATATGGTAATGATCTATAGGAAAGAAAAAAATATATATCAAATCTTTGTTTTGCCCTTTGGAGGCTGGTCATTTAAATTTCCTTCTTATGGGGCGCCTGGGTGGCTCAGTCAGTTAAGTGTCTGCCTTGGGTCTGGTGGTGATCCTGGGGTTCTGGGATTGAGCCCTGCACTAGGTTCCCTGCTCAGCGGGAAGCCTGCTTCTTTCTCCCTCTTCCTCTGCTACTTCCCCTGCTTTTGATTTCTCTCTCTCTCTGTCAAATAAATAAATCTTTAAGAAAAAAAAAAATCTCCTTCATAAATAACTAGCATTTCCCTTAAAAACTTAGCTCATTTGTTCATGCTCATATTTGTTCATTTGATGGATTTCATTCATTATTTTGTGCCTTTGCTTTTTGACAAGAATGTCCTTTCTCACTCTTTTCATTTAGAAAATATCTATTGCCCACTATGTGCCAGAGACTATATGTGAAGAATACCACTTACTGCCTTCCTTCAAATAGAGTCACACCTAATGATAGTAGCTTTTCATCCTAGATTCAGCCTAGGCACCTCCCCTATCTCAGACCTGTGTTTTTTGCTGCCCCCTAATGCCTCCGCATACCACACAAATTCTCACGTGGGACCCACTCTATTTCACCTACGCGTATTTGCACCTGTCCTGCCATGTCCTTGAGGTCAAAGAGCAAGGTAGGTGGATTGCAAGGAAACCAATGAATTTACTTCCCTAGTTTTTAATGGAAGTTCCTCATTAAATTTTTTTTAGATGATACAAAAAATGGTAAAGTTTATTTTACTTGTCTATTTCCATATGTGTCCTATATATCCATCAGAAATACAGAATGTATTATTTATTTATTTAAAATTATTATTATTTTAAAATTTTTTTATTAAATTGATTTATTTATTTTCAGAAAAACAGTATTCATTATTTTTTTCACCACACCCAGTGCTCCATGCAATCCGTGCCCTCTATAATACCCACCACCTGGTACCCCAACTTCCCACCCCCCCGCCACTTCAAACCTCTCAGATTGTTTTTCAGAGTCCATAGTCCCTCATTAAATTTTGATTCGCGTTTCTTTGACAACTGAAGTGGCATGGTTCTTAATTTCTTATTTGCTCATCACATTTTTTTTTCTACTTCCATGCCTCTTCTCTTTCATTTCCCTCACTCAGCTTTTTACTTGTATGTCCATCTATTTTGTTGTAGTTATTGTCAATTTCCAAGATCCCTTGATGCCCAGGCTATTAACCCTTTCCATATAATTTGTGACATCGTTTTCAGGTTTTCTTCTGGCTCTCTCAACTTTCATTTACAGTTCAGTGGTCTTTATTTTGGAAACTATGGTCATCAAACCCTGATCATTTAGTCAGTTTATCTTCAGACCTACTCAGAAAGGGTGAAGAGACCTTACAAGTAGGTATGCAATACAAAGCTAAGATTAAAGCCAGATAAGAAAAAGGAGGCAAAGAAAACAAATAAAGATAGAACACAGATATCCTCTTACTTATGATGCAGCCAAGAGTTGAATTAATTTCTTGGGGGGAAAAAAGATGATATTGCAACTTTACACTCACTCGGGTAATGAGTGAGCCGCAGAGATGCGGCTGCGTGCTTTCCCGCAGCACGCTTAGATGAGCCTGTGCAGCGCATCACAACATCAACAGTGTTGTGAGGGCAAAACAGACCTTGTGCTTGGAAGCCCTGCTATTCCCAGTACTAATTCCAGAGAACAGTTTTTCCTGTCGGGCTCCTGAGATTATATTTTAAATGAACTCTTTCTTCGACAGCAGCCTACAGTGAAATGCAGCCCATTTCATAGATCATCTCAAAGACGGTCGACTTCCAAGGGTTGTCTTTTGCAGGCTTTCAAGAATTTTTCTATTCTTTCTTTCTTTCTTTCTTTCTTTTTCCAAAACAATATCCACTTCTGATTTGTCTGTTTAAAACAATTTGGGAGGCATGTAGCAAAAGACAGGTATCAGGAAAAAGGATATTTTTATTGGTCTTAGAAACAGTTTCAGGAAAAAAAACTTAAATGTGGCTTTTCTCTTAGAGCAATGTAATTGGTAAAAAATACTTTCCTGATGCATTTAGGGTGGCATGGGAAAACACACCAAAATGGCTATTTTTCAAAACTTGGGAGACCAATGCTTTGACTTGCTTGAAGTAAGTAAGTTGCTTTATCAATCTCAGCATTGTGTTGGAAATGAACACAATATACAGCGAGCACCGCGGCAGTTCAGGCAAAACCACAATATACAGTTCTGCTCCAGGTGCTCTAAGTGAAATTCAGGAGTTGAGAAAAGAGAAAAGATTCTGTGAGAGCTGAGTATACATGACAATACCATCTTGTATGGACATTTTCTGGATTCCTGACTGAGGGAAGATAATTTTTTCTGACATGAAAATATGTTTGGTGGATTGGAGATTATAATTTTTATAGGATAATGGATTCGTTGGTTTCAAAGAACCATATAAAGTGTATTTGGTTCAGTCCTCTGCTGTAAACTTAAAACCCCTCTGAACTCTCTTCCGTCAGGGAAAGGCCACACTGAAGGGCAGCACATGCTTGAATAGCACCACTGTGCAGTGACTAAGACAGTTAGCGATGACATCGGACCACATGGGCTGGAGTCCTGGCTTTCCTATTGACCACCTACAGAGACTTGGGTACATTTCTTAACCTCCATGCTCTTCATCTTCCTCATCCATATGTTGGGGAGGGATAAAGCACCTGGAACAGTGGCTAGCAGGTCCTGGATCCACAGGGCAGCTACCTCTCACTTTAATCAACTTACATTATCACAGGTACCTTTCAGGAAAGTTCCGCTCTGCCTAGAAAGACCAGAGAATTGAATTTTATTTGTTTATCTATTTATTTATTCAGAATAAGAGGTATTTATTTTTGGTTACTAGCAGAGTAGCTTTCATTGAACGACCATCTGAACGTAACAGTTTTGAACTTTAGACTACAAAGAAGTGTAAATAGTTATAAAATCAGCATTCAAATAACTATTTGAAGCCCTGGGGGATGGCTGAAGCTATGCAGAAATTGAGGGGGACATGATCGTTGAAAGAAAGAGGAAAAAACTACGTAAGATCCACATTTATTTATTTTTGAAAGCATTTATTTATTTATTTTTGAGGTAGAGAGGGAGAGACAGAGAGCATGAATGCAGGGGGAGGGGCCGAGGGAGAGGAAGACTCTCAAGCAGACTCCCTGCTGAGCTTGGAGCTGGTTGCAGGGCTCCATCTCAAGACCCTGAGATCATGACCTGAGCTGAAATCAAGAGTTGGATGCTTAACCAACTGAGCCATCCAGGTGTTCCAAGATTCACATTTGAATTGCTTTTTCCTTGAGGGTACTCCTCATCTTGTAAAGTACATGAGGGATAGAGCTCAGTTAGGAAGAAGCAGATGGATGGGACTGAGGATTCACAAGGCAGAGTCAGAGATTGAGGAAGGATGTTTCAGAAAATTGGGAGACAGAGTGGGGAGCTCCAGAATCTGCACAAATTCCCGTCAAATTGTTGGTTTCCACTTGCACATAATCAGACCCCAGGGAATCCGATGGAAAATAACAGCTGGAAGTTTAAAAGAGTCAAACTGGGGTGCCTTGGTGGCTCAGTCATTAAGTCTCTGCCTTTGGCTCAGGTCATGATCCCAGGGTCCTGGGATCGAGCACCACATGGAGCTCCCAGATTGGCGGAAAGCCTGCTTCTCCCTCTGCCTGTGCCTTCCCCTGCTTGTGTTCCCTTTTTCACTGTCTCTCTGTCAAAGAAATAAATAAAATCTTTAAAAGAGCCAATCAGAGGTTTCAGCAGGTGCCTGGTGCTGGAGAGACAAGTTTGGAATTTAAGTCCAGCTAAGTAAAAGGGGCATATTAAATTCTTTGTTCCTTTCACTGAAACCCTTAGAGGGCCATGCCTTAGGAAGGTGAATCCCAGGACTAAGAATGACAACTGAGGCCTCAGGGCAAAACAAGTTCAACCCATCAAAGACCCACAAGATGAAGGTAATTTGTCAGTAGTTTAATGGCACTAGAACAAAACTCAATATTCTTCAGAGGAAGATACTGTGGAAAAATGTGCCCACAATCAAGGAGGAAAATAGTCAAACAGATCTTTGAAAGTCCTAGATGTTAGAAATTGCAGATGAAGGCTTTAAAATAACTATGTTACACACCTAAAGGAATCTGTTAAGAAGATTGATATAATGGGTAAAGAGATGGGGAATATCAAGAAAAATATGGAAACCATTAAAAAGGAACCAGATGGAAATCCTAGAACTGAAAACTGTAATATCAAATCAGTCCCCAGAGAAGAAAAAATAGACAGTATACTTATAGAATGGAAACCATCAAGGCCAGCCCACAACTCCGACCCTCAGAAATGATATCTGCCTTTTAAAAAAGAACCTGTACCCAAGCAAATCATATTCAGACTTCTGAAAACCAAAGATGGGAAAAAATATTAAGTCATCTGGAAGAAAAAGATGTAACATACTAAGAAAAGGGACAATGATTAATAAAGACTGACGTCTCATCAGAAATATGGAAAGCAAAAGATAATGGACAGACCTAAAACTCTCAATGACTTATATTTGACTTACATTCAACAATATCATTAATTACACTAATTGTAAATGGACCCACACTTCTAGTTAAAAGTGTGTGTCCATTTTAAATAAAAACACTGACAGGTTGAAAATAAAAGGATGGAGAAATATATACCATATGAACAATGAACATAAGAGATCCTGCGTGATTATATTAACATCGAGATAGATTTCAAGATAGGGATTGCTGCCAGAGGTAAAATGAAACCTTTCATAATGATACAAGCATCAATTCACTAAGATCATGTAGCAACCCTAAGTATATATGCATCTAATGATAAGAAACGTTAATTTTCATAACATCCTGTGCACTTATTCCCTTTAAGGAGACTTGCCTTGATTAGGAAGATATTTCAGTCTTTTGGAGCAGGTGGTGTCCATGAGCCACAGAAGCAGGCTGGTTTTGATGCTTCAGAGAAGCAGGTAAAAAGGCTGGTTTTGATGCTTCAGAGAAGCAGGTAAAAAGGCTTTACTTGAGGAAATAGAATCACCAATCTTCCCACTTCACTCAGGACTAAGATGCTTTATGGGACATGGGGGTATGCAAAAACCAGGATGGTACCCAAATTAAAGCAGTCTTAGGCAAACTGGGATGGTTGCTCATCATACAAAGAAAGGAATTAATTTTTTTGGAAATAGTGGAATAAGAGAGTGAAGAAAGGAGAACAGAATGGAGAGCCAGGAGATGGTAGGATGTTGTAGAGTAGTTAAAATGAGTCCTTTTAATGATCCCTCAAACGCTAAGTAAAATTAGTAAACTCAGAGGATGACAGGTTCAGAGTGTGTGTGTAGGTTTGGGAAACTTGTGATGAGGTAGAATGGGAGAAAAACAGACAGTATATGTCATGGACATGGACTTCATGGAGCAAGGACCATGAGGATTATGGCCTGAAGGTTTGTATCCCCGCTCCTCCCAAGTCAAATGTTAAAATCCTAACTCCCAATTTGATGGTACTTAGAAATGAGGTCTTTGGGATGTAATTAGGTTTAGATGAGGTCTTGAGGGTAGAGCTCTCATGATGGATTAATTCCCTTATAAGAAGACAACAGAGGGCTAACTGTCTCTCTGCTATGAAAGGATATGTTAAGAAGGCAGCCATCTTTAAACCAGGAAGAGTGCTCTCACCAGTGACTGAATTGGCTGGCACCTTGATTTTGGACTTTCCCACTTCCAGAACTATCAGAAATAAATACTTGTTGTTTAAGCCACCCAGTCTATGACATTCTATTTTAGCAACCAAGACCATAAGTCTTTAGGAATTTGTAGAAATCATGAGGATGACCTTGGACTCGTAGAGACTATGAAATGGGAGATTTGAATCAAGTTGACATATATTAAGGGCAAAAAGGATATTATGATTTACATCTGGATCTCATAACTATATTAGTTAAGCATTTTTTGGTAGTGGATAATAGAAAATCTATCCAACTAGATCCGACAATAAAGGGCATTTATTCACTCATTAATTGAAAAGGGCAATGGTAAAGTGAGCTTCAGGTTTGATTCAGTCTGGGAGTGTCACAATCACTTCTGGGCTCTGGTTCCATTTCTAGCCAAATATCTTAGCAACCGTCCTCCCTGCCACCTTTCATATTCAAACTGGTTTCCCTCGTAGTGGCAACACTGGCATAGCAGTTCCGGAACTCCTGTTCTCACATGACACCATAAGCCAGCAAACTTGGACTGTAAAGAGCAAGATAGTAAATATTTTAGTCTGTGTGTCTCTGTTACAGCCAGTCAACTCTGCTATTGTAGTGCAAAAGCAATCATAGACAATATGTGAACAAATGTGCATGGCTGAGTTCCAATAGAACTTTAATTATCAATTTAAATTTCATATAATGTTCATGCATTATGAAATGCTCTTCCCCTTTAGATTATTTTTTCCTAACCATTCAAAAATGTGAAAAAATTCTTAGCTCAAAGACTGAACAAAAATAGGCAGAGGGCCTTTCACCTACATATCATAGTTTGTCAACCTTTTACTTAAAAAAATTGACCAGTTTTAAGCAAAAACTCTCCTTCCTTACATGTGCTCCCTTTTTTCTTCTCCATTACTCTCACTCAAGATGACCATCTCTGTACCAGTTATGTGTTAAAATCTTCCAAATTTTCATCTCCAACCTAGATTGCTCCCCTATCTCCAAAGTCCTATAACCACCTGTCTGCTTGATCTCTCCATTTAAAGGTTTAATAGCATTTTAAATTTAATGTAATCTAAACCTACTAAGGAACTCTGCTTCCATAAAAATAGGCTGATATAAACATTTGGGTGCACAATGTCCACAATAGCCAAACTACGGAAAGAACCTAGATGTCCAGCAACAGATGACTGGATAAAAAAGATGTGTTATATATAGACAATGGAATATTATTCAGCCATCAAAAGAAATGAAATCTTGCCATTTGCAACAACATGGATGGAACTAGAGGGTATTATGCTGAGCAAAATAAGTCAATCAGAGAAAGACAATTATCATATGATCTCCCTGATATGAGGAATTTGAGAGGCAACGCGGGGGTTTAGTGGGGGAGGGAAGGTAAAAAAATAAAACAAGACGCGATCAGGAGGGAGACAATCCATAAGAGACTCTTAATCTCACAAAACAAACTGAGGGTTGCTTGGGGGATTGGGGTATGGAGAGGGTGGTTGGGTTACGGACATTGGGGAGGTATATGCTGTGAAGTGTGTAAACCCGATGATTCACAGACCTGTACCCCTGGGGCAAATAATACATTATATGTTAATAAAAATAATAATTTAAAAAAGTTGGCTGAGCTCCACAGCAGGCTGAGCTGCCGTGGCATTTCCATGGAACTGACCCCAATGCCACAGGATGATTCTTCAGCATTCCTTATATTTCTGACACGCTTATGGTGAAAAAGGAAATATTCTGATTACTCTTTTCCTCCTTGAGGGATGAATAAAACTGAGAAATAAATCAAGAATGTGACATCAGACACAGGAAAGTTTCAGCAATATCTGTCAACTTTTAGAGATTTGGTGAGAAGAAAGTCATGGTTCAGTATCTTATTTGCACAGAAGGCACTAGGTGTGACTTGGAATTCACCCCATGTGATCATTGCGATGTATCCATATTCTCCTGGTAGTGTTTTGGATTTTTCTCTTGCTCATCTGGGCTCTTGCAGCCTCAAGGGTGTTTTAGCTTCCACTGGGGGCAGTTAAAGTACTTCTTTCCTATTACTTGCAGATCTGTATATCTCTTCAGCTTGACTCAGTTTGTCCAACTGATTCATTTCCTTATCAACTTGCTCTGGCCTCTCCACTTTCTCCTGTGTTTTGAAAAGTACTATTTTTTTTAAAGACTTTGCTTATTTATTTGACAGACAAAGATCACAAGTAGGCAGAGAGGCAGGCAGAAAGAGAGGAGGAAGCAGGCTCCCCGCTGAGCAGAGATCTTGATGTGGGGCTTGATCCCAGGACCCTGGGATCATGACCTGAGCCGAAGGCAGAGGCTTTAACACACTGAGCCACCCAGGTGCCCCAAAATACTCTTTTTCAAATATAAAAATGGTTGTGTGTGTGTCCTCAGTCTTTCATTTATTCAATACACATCTTTTGATTATTGCTGAACACTGGACACAGTTCCAGACTCTGAATATATAAATATCTGGAAGCTGTGGCACACCCTTGAGATGCTCATAGTCCACTAAGGACAAAAGAAATGTAAACTTACAACTTATGATACAGCAGTGTAGGTGTTGGAATGAAACCTGAACAAAATGCGTAGGAAGAGAAGGAAATAGCCAGTGTTCACAGAGATGATGCAGTTACTATGCCAGGAAAAGAAAGAACAAAAGAGGGAAGGAAAGCAAAAATGAGAGTTCCAAGCCCAAGATATTGTCAGTTGAGCCACAAGAATGATTACTTCCGGAAAGAGGAAGAATTGAGAAGATGTATTAGGTATATGAAATGCTTAATGAGACCATAAATGAGGAGAATTGCTTCTTACAGCATATGAGGAGATAATTTTTATCAGATAATGAAATTGTTTTCAGTCTTCAGAATGAAAATGAATCCCTTGCTAATGCAAATCAAGCTAATAAAGGGAGTGAGAGAGAATGTCGGAATTACACTTGGCTAGCGGTAGGCAGAAACCAACCTAAATAGTCTAAGAAAAAAAAAGAAAGATAATGAAGTAATCAAAATAATTGCTTAATAGGGAATGTGAAAGATCTGCAGTGTTAAACTATAAATGTACATTTTCAAGAAAAATGAGGTGACCTTAAGGAACAGATTAGAAACCCAAACTCACGCCGGGTAGAAGCCATGCTTTTCATTAGCAAAGCTCAAGATTAATTAAATCTGGGGAAGCTTTTTGAAATCCACAAGTGTGAGTTACATTAGACTACAGTACAACTGGTATATTGTATCATAATTAATGATTAGCATGGACTTCTTTATTAAATGTATTCTGGTGCAGTTTGTGTGACAGATGTGAAATGAAGAGGACAAAAATGTGTTATTTAAAACCAGAATGGAGTTTTGCAGCACCTGCTTTCAGAAGTGGGTGGAGTCATAGTTTATCTAGCAGACAAACGTATTGTTCTCTTCCACCCTGGAACCTGCCTTGAGAACCACCCAGGCACGATGGGGGCACCATGCCCTCTCACTAACTCTGTAGGGAATGAGGGAAGGGGGTGGACAGTGGTGGCTTATCAATTACCTTTCAGTCACTTCTGAATCAGATCTCTTACTTCAGCTATCTAATCTCAGAGACCAGTAGCAGAATTTAGTGTTCCTCAGGATGGAGAAAATGGTCCGTTGCTTACAGAGCATGTTGACTATAGGTCAATGGAATTCCTGAGCAAGTAGGATGCAGTGGTCTAAGTTGTTTTACAGGAAAAAGTAAAGGGAAATGAATTTCTTAGGGACCCCAGCGGAAAGGAGAAAGAAGAAAAGAAAGAGTCCTGCGGGGAAAAGGGTGAGAAGCAACAGGGTGACATAAACCATTTTCCTCTGCTCCACACACAGATGCCTCCTCTGAGAGACAAAGATTAAGGGGAAATCAAAAGAAGGCTGCTCCATGTCTAGGGTGCACGAGGGAAGACAATCCACAAGCTGACCTAACTCAGAAATGTAGGAAATCGGAATCAAAGGTGGCATAAAAATGTAAACTCCATTCCGATCCCTGAAAGTCAGAATTATACAGAGCTCGCAGAAACCAACCTAGAGAGTCTGGGGTGAGGGTGCGTGGTAGGTACAGCCTTCCAACTTCAGAATTCTGCAGGCAGGGAGCATACACTACATGCATAATTACAGCCCCAAACTCAAGGGACATAAATCCTTCTTCCTAAAAGCTTTGCCTGCTCCTGGTGGCCCCAGATTAAGCTGACAGGTGACTGCAGTCTTCTACTGCAGGCATGCAAATCTCTACCATGTTTCTCTCTAGAACCACCCCACCCCGACTCCACTTTGCAGCAAAGAACACTCTCTTTCATTCCCCCATCATCTTCCTGATGGTGCATGAAGCATGCCTTAACTTCATGCTCCATCAGGAGAGAGGAGAATGGCCATAGCACTCTCCCCGCCCCAAACATTCTCTTTCTAAATAAACTCCTGCTTGTTTATGTAACTTAGCTAGGGTAGGGGAAGTGTGTGTGTGTGTGTGTGTGTGTGTGTGTGTGTGTGTGTGTGGTGGGGGGTGTGGGAATGGGAGGGGGGATGCAAGGTCATGTTTTGCATCTCTTCCAGGCAAGTCCTGGAAAGGGGTGGCTGGAAGCTTCCTCAGCAATCTTTAGAATGTGAGAGGATTTATTAGCCATTGGCCTCATCTTTAGGGTTTAGGGAAGTTCTAAAAATGAAAGAAAAGATCCATTACGCATATTTTTATAAGGTTATCCTTCACAGCCATTAAAAGAGGTTTTATGTATGTATGTATGTATGTATGATGTTTTTAATTGAGACTTATTTTAAAGATAGAGAATCTTAGAGATAAAAGCATCCACAGTTCATTTCATAGCCTTGGAAGTATCAATGGCAGACAGCAGGGGTTTTGTTTCTCATCTATTCAGCTTTCTTTGTTGTGTTCCTTCTGAGGAACATGAACAAGACAGATATGGCCCCTGCCTCCTTAGAGCTTACACTATCAGGAAAGATTACTAATAAATATGCAGTTACAATACAGTATAATCATGCTTTGATAAAGGAATCGCAGAGCAAAGGCCAGGAGCCCCTAACATGGGATGAAAGACGAGTATGATTTTGAAGGCAGCCTTCCCAGTAGAATTGCCTTGACTCTTGTGTCAACACAGATGTCAGCTGCCACTTTAGATTCTCTCAGCCCCCTACACTGGGCTGTGCTGCAACACCAAGAACCCAACACCCAGTGGTCCTGGCCTCCATCTTGGTATCTACCACTCAACTAGAGATTGCCACTCCTTGTGCACCACTCAGATCTGCTGAGAGGGACAGAAGCAATGGATGACTCCAGCTTCTGTGCTTTGAATCCACTGTGTTGGGGCTGATGCCCCAATTCCCAGTTTGCTCTCTGTCAGAGACTAAGTGACAAAGGGATCCTAAGGCAGGCCCTTTCCCATACAACACAGGACTTCTACAATAGGCAGCTTTGGCTCTAGGATTCCTTATCAGTCTGACTAGAACTATCTTTCTTTTCTTTTCTTCTTTTTCTCCAAGCCCCATCCTCTGCAACCACTGATCTTTTTTTGTTTTCCTCACCATAACACATACCCTCTCCAACATCTCCCAGCCAGCCACCCCAACCCTCCCACCCCCTCCCCCAGCAACCCTGTTTGTATCCTGAGATTAAGAGTCTCTTATGGTTTGTCTCCCACACCATCCTATCTTGTTTCATTTTTACCCTCCCTTCCTCCCAGGACCCCTGGTGCTGCCTCTCAAATTCCTCATGTCAGAGAGATAATATGATAATCGTCTTTCTCTGATTGACTTATTTCACTTAGCATAATAACCTCTAGTTCCATCCACATTGTTGCAAATGGCAAGATTTTGGTGTTTTTTTGGATGGCTGCATAGTATTCCACTGTGTGTGTGTGTGTGTGTGTGTGTGTGTGTGTGTATAACATCTTCTTTATCAATTCATCTGTTGATGGACATCTATGCTCTTTCTATAGTTTGACTATTGTAGATATGGCTGCTATAAATATTCGGGTGCATGTGCCCCTTTGAATGACTATGTTTGTATCTTTAGGGTAAATATCCAGTAGCTATTGTTGGGTCATAGGGTAGCTCTATTTTCAACTTTTTGAGGAAACTCCATACTGTTTTTCAGAGTGGTTGCACCAGCTTGCATTCCTACCAACAGTATAGGAGGGTTCCCCTTTCTCTGCATCCTCACTAATACCTCTCGTTTCCTGACGTTAATTTCAGCCATTCTGACTGGTGTCAGGTGGTATCTCACTAGGGTTTTGATATGTATTTCCTGATGGTGAGTGATGTTGAGCACTTTTTCATGTGTATGTTGGTCATCTGGATGTCTTCTTTGCAGAAAAGTCTGTTCATGTCTTCTGCCCATTTCTTGACCAGACTATTTGTTCTTTGGGTGTTGAGTTTGATAAGTTCTTTATAGATTTTGGATACTAGCCTTTTATCTTTTATGTCATTTGCAAATATCTTCTTTCATTCTCAGTTGTCATCTGGTTTTGTTGAATGTTTCCTTTGCTGTGCAAAAGCTTTTGATCTTGATGAAGTCCCAGTAGTTCATTTTTGCCCTTGTTTCCCTTGCCTTTGGCGATGTTTCTAGGAAAAAGTTGCTGAGCCTGAGGTCGAAGAGGTTGCTACCTGTGTTCTCCTCAAGGATTTTGATGGGTTCCTTTCTTGCATTGAGGTCTTTCATCCATTTTGAGTCTATTTTTGTGTGTGGTGTAAAGAAATGGTCCAGTTTCATTCTTCTGCATGTGGCTGTCCAATGTTCCCAACACCATTTGTTGAACAGACTGTCTTGTTCCCATTGAACATTCTTTCCTGGTTTGTCAAAAGATTAGTTGACCATAGAGTTGTGGGTTCATTTCTGGGCTCCCTATTGATCTGTGTGTCTGTTTTTGTGTCGGTACCATAGTGTCTTGAGGATGACAGCTTTGTAATAGAGCTTGAAGTATGGAATTGTGATACTGTCAGCTTTGGTTTTCTTTTTCAACATTGCTCTGGTTATTTGGGGTCTTTCCTAGTTTCATATAAATTTTAGGATTATTTGTTCCATTTCTTTGAAAAAAATGGATGGTGTTTTGATAGGGATTGCATTAAATATGTAGATTGATTTAGGTAACATAGACATTTTTACAATAATTATTCTTCCTATCCATGAGCATGGAATGCTTTTCCTTTTTTTGTGTGCCATACTCAATTTATTTCATGAGTGCTTTATAGTGTTCTAAGTATAGAGTCTTTCCATCTTTGGTTAGGTTTATTCCTAGGTATCTTAGGGTTTTTGGTGCAATTGTAAATGGGATCAACTCCTTAATTTCTGCACATAAAGTATCATATCATCTGCAAAGAGTGAGAGTTTGACTTATTTTTTGCTGATTCAGATGCCTTTTACTTACTTTTTGTTGTCTGATTGCTGAGACTAGGACTTCTACTACTATGTTGAATAGCAGTGGTGATAGTGAACATTCCTGTTGTGTTCCTGACCTTAGGAAAAAGCTCTCAATTTTTCCCCATTGAGAATGATATTTGTGGTGGGTTTTTCTCAGATGGCTTTGATGGTATTGAGATATGTATCCTCTATTCCTACATTTTGAAGAGTTTTGATTGACAAATGATGCTTTACTTTGTGAAATACTTTTTCAGCATCTACTGAGAGTATCATATTGCTCTTGTTCTTTCTTTTATTAATGTATTCTATCACATTGATTGGTTGTTTCTATCTCTGGCACATGGCCCTGTTTGAAGTCTCCAAACCCAGTAGATTCCTGCAGCATACGCCCATGCCTCTCCTCCCAGTGGAGGAAGGGGGGATTTCCCAGGATCAGCCACTTGTGGGGTCCCTGCTCAATGAGCAGTGGCCCGACTGTGCCTTGGATCATGGTTTAAGGTAACCCTGAGTTGAGAACCCATTCCTCAGCTCCGTCTTTGCAGCTGGCTTTCCCACTCTGGTAGCTGGGAGCTCTACTGCACTCAGGTACCCTTAGTTTTTCTGTGAGCTCACGGGTCCTGAGACCTTGCTGTCCCAGCGAGGGCTCCACCCCCTGCTTAGCCTTTGAGTTGATGTCCTTCAGTGAAACAGACTTCTGTATGTTCTGATTTTGTGCTCCGCTCTCTACTGCTTACCAGGAGCTGGCCTTTCCCCCCATGGTCTGTCTTCCTGTATATTGCCTTGGATTTACTTCTTTGAAGGTCCTGCCTTCCAAAAAGTGGTTGCTTTTCTGTTCATAGAATTACTGCTATTCTTCTCTTTGATCTCCTGTTGAGTTTGTAGTGCTCAGAATGGTTTGATAACTATGTAGCTGAATTCCTGGAATGAGATGAAATTCAGGTCTCCTTCTCCTCTGCCATCTTGCTCCTCTCTCCTCCTGACTAAAACTTTCTTACTAAGAATTTCCTTTCCTGCCTCCATTATGCTTTGACATCATTCTCTGCTTTTTCCACCTTTTTGTTCCTCCCACTTTTTCCTCATAGTTGTTTCACACAATCAATATCTTGGATACTTAACCCAGTTTTGATGTCTGCTTCTTAAAGGATATAAACTAGCACATTTTGCCCTTTATTTGAAAATACTTGTAGGTAAAGAAAAAAGACTTTTCCTTTAATTTTCTGGGTTTTCTGACTGGGGCCCTGTTTTCTGACTGGGCCCCTGATGTAGGCTGACAAAGACTGATTAGCACAAGAAAAACAGTTTATTAACACATGTAACTTGCATACATGTGGGAGAAACTCAGTGATGAGTAACTCAAAGAGGTGATTAAAACTTGGTCTCATATAGGGACATCTGGATGACTCAGTCAGCTAAGTGTTCAACTCTTGATTTTGGGTCAGGTCATGATCTCAGAGTTGTACAATCAAGCCCCATGTCAGACTCCATGCTGGGTGTGGAGGCTGCTTAAGATTCTCTTTCCCTCTGCCCCTCCCCATCTCTCTCTCTCTCTCTTCCTCTCTAAAAAACAAAAACAAAAAATAAAACAAAAACAAAAACACTTGAGCTTATATAGCATCTTAACAAAGAACAGCAAATTTGTTGAAAAGTACAAGACAAAGAAAGAGTTTTTAGGATTCCAAGGAGGACAAGCTATGGGAAGGTAAATATATGGGAGAAACCAATGAGTGTGTTTCCTTTGTGTAGTTCCACCCAGTGCTGAATTTCCATCTTCTCTATGGCTGTAAACTTTCCCTGGGAGAGGGGATTTCCAGCAGTGTTCATTTCTCAGAAGTTTTTGCTTTTCATCAGACAAGGGAAACTCCAGAAATGCTTCTTTCTATATCTTTTGACTCCCAAATGCTTTTAGCTCAAAATAATTCATATTCCAGTGGCATATCTTGGCATATATAAGTGGCATATATTGATTCCTTGCACATGACATCATTGGATACATGATCTGGTATTCTGAGAGGCTGCCAAAATGGCCACATGTCATGACCTAGAAGGATGAGGTTGTTAACCCCACTTAGGGCTTAATGGCTGTGAGGCCAGGGAATGCATAGTGTGGTAAATTAGAACTAAGATTTTGGCATAAAGCTGAGATCCTCCAAAGACCAGTCTAGTAGGAAACAAAAGGCACATGGGGTTGGGGCAAACAGATTCCACGTCTTACTTTCTCCCCTTTTGAGTCATTTTTTTCTCTGTACTGTCACCTTGAGAAATCTTGAATACTCAACGATCACATCTGCTGAGCCAACTATTATACTTATTAAGACTTGTGCTGAAGCAGTGGCCAGAGTGCTAACACGTTTCCTGTTGTTTCATATCCTGTCTTGTTTCACCTGTTTTCTCCTCCCTTGTTTGCCCTGGGATTACACATCCCTGCCCTCCCCACAAAGCACCAGCTCTGATTTCTTGCTTTAGGCTCTGTGGTCTAGGAAATCTGGGCTCAGACAAGTTTTAAACTAATACTAGGTATAGATAATTAGGTAAGAAATAGTTTCTGAAGATGGAGGAAAATAGTCCAGACTTAGAGAATAGCATTCTGGGATACCTAAAGGCAAACTGGAATGTGGCTTTTCAAGAACTGAAAAGAAGCTCAGTTTGGCTGTATCACAAGCCTGCGGGGGTGGCACAGGATGGTAAGAGGAAGGACTAGAGTGATACATGTGTTCCCTAAATGCTGCAGGGGCCACACTGAGGTGTGAAAGTTCCTGAAGGATTTACAGCCAGAGAGTGACAAGGTCAGATTTGCACTATAGGTCGCTCTGGTGGCAATAAGGAGACTAGATTGAAAATGGACAGGAAAGACATAATTATCTTTACAAACCCTCACTAGGGTTGTTGTATTGGTGTTGTTTTTTATGATAAAATGAAAGTAGCCTACCCTACATTAGCTGTCCCATTTTGAGTAGTACATCGTATCATTTCCTACCACCCACTGAAGTACAGTTTCCTTTTAAAGTTATTCTGAGAAACACACATGAAGTATGATGAAGGGCCAATTTTGGTGTTAATGGATTTTTAAATCTATGAAATCTTTCCAAATCAATGGGATGTTAAGAAAAACTATCCATAATTTGGGAATAGGCAGAAAGGATCACTTGGTGTTCTGATCGTGGAGTGCAGGACATTGTCTAATGTGCCTGAAGCAGGTATCTGATTTTCTAGGGTTGTAAACTTGTGTTTGGCATTTTCTTTACTACTGATTAGGACATTTTACTTCTCTGGAAGTGTGGAGGTTAACTTGTAGAAAACTGATAATAAAAATGTAAATGAATCTTGTCCCAAAGGGATGTCAGTGATGAGAAGATAACCCAAAGTGGATCATTCATTGTCCTGTACAAACTCAGTTTTGTGTCTAACCTAGCAATCTTTTTTTTTTCCAATTTATATATTTTCAGAAAAACATTATTCATTATTTTTTAACCTAGCAATCTTATTCCAACATTTAAAAAGTGCTTTTTTGGGGACACCTGGGTGGCTCAGTGGGTTAAGCCTCTGCCTTCGGCTCAGGTCATGATCTCGGGGTCCTGGGATCAAGTCCTGCATTGGGCTCTCGGCTCATCAGGGAGCCTGCTTCCCACCTCTTTCTCTCTCTGCCTGCTTCTCTGTTTGTCAAATAAATAAATAAAATCTTTTAAAAAAAAAGTGCTCTTTGAATAAGCTTTACCATTTTAAAACTTCCCTCCCTAATTAATGAGTTGGATGAAGTCTTTGTCTTACATTCATTTCATATTTTTGTAATGTTTTTAACTTTTGCAAATTATATTTTGGCAAAGGAGAAGTCTATAATATACAATATAGGCCAATTATTAAATGTGTAGGTTATTATTTACTTTATGCCAGAAACAAGAGTCAAGAGAGAGGTGCTTAATCATTTTACTTTCTTCATCAGTACCTACTTGACATTGATTTTAAGATATATATATATGATATATACATATCATATATCTATACATATATATATACACACAAAATATTTAGAAAATGTGCCATATGTGGTGCATTTTCTAAATACTGCCTCTCTCCCACTCATTTGATTTTCTTCTTTAGGAATTCTTAGTACATGTGTTTTCAATCTTCTCTTTCTACCTTTCTGTCATTGTTCTAGATGGTGTCTCTAGATTTATCTTTCAGTTTGCTAATTCTCTTTTTGATTCTACCAAAGATTAAACACTGTTTAATCTGTTCATAAAAATTTTCATTGCAAAGGCTATCTTTTCCAGTTTTGGAATTTCCACTTTGTTCTTTATTAAATCTGTCTGATCTTTTTTATAGTGTCTTGTTTTATTATTCTGATGCATTTCTGTTATCAATCATTTAAAATATACTTATTTTCCTTTCTCTGTAGTTTTTCTATCATATGAGACTCCTAGGATATTGTTTGTGCTCTTTGTTATATCTGCTTAACTTGGTTTATGCAGATTATTTCTCTCTCTCTCTCTTTTTAAAATTTGGATTGTCATTTTTAAGTAGGGTATTCTCAGAACTCTGTGTAAATTGTGCATGTCCTGGACTAAGGTTGGACCTTTCTAAGAGGATTTTGGCAGGAGCTGCTCCCTGAGAAAAATTATTTTGATGATTTCTCAGTTTGGGAATCCCAGATCCTACACCACGTGAAGGACAAGGTGTAACAAAAAAGGCCATGACAACAATATCTCAAGGGACACTTTTTAACCTAAAGCACCAGGAAATTAGATAAAATTCCTTGTTCTTTACTGTGTTAATGAGCAGAATTTTTTCTAGTCCAATATTTATGGAGGACAAAGTCTGCATTAGCTTCCTATTGCTGCTATACTGAATTATTACAAACTATCTGTAATTTTGTAGGTCAGAAGTCCAAAATATATCTCATTGAGTTAAAATCAATGTGTCAGTAGACCTGGTTCCTTCTGGAGCCCTAGGGGAGAAGCCATTTCTTTCCTTTGAAGCTTCCAAAAGCTGTGCACATTCCTCAGCTGATGGTCCCCCCTCCATGTTCAAAGCCAACAATGCTGAGTTAGGTCTTTCTCACATGGCATATCTCTGATCTCTTCCTCTGTCTTCCTCTTCCACTTCTAAAGACTCTTGTAATGACATTGGAACTACTCAGATAACCCAGGATACTCTTGTTATTATAAAGTCAGTTCATTCACAGACTTAATTCCCTTTTGCCAAGAATGGTAACATTCACAGGTTCGTGGCATTAGGATGTGGAGATTTTTAGAGCCAATTTTCTACTGACCACATGATGTTTTGAAGATCTCAGCTTCATGCAAGGATCTTAGTTCTAACATGCCACTCTGCGCAGGCCCAGACATCACAGCTGTTAAAACCTACACCCTATGTTAGCAAAACCCAAACCTTCATGCAATGAGGCTACAGTATCAATTCATATTCTTTCTACCTTGATCTTTCTATTTGTTCTTTCACAGTCTAAGCATGAAGTTTTTCAAGATGAAGGCTAAAGAAAACAAGGACAAAATAAAACTGTACATGTTAAGTCAGGTCCCTATGATAACAATGACTATTCTTGTGACATGAATGAAGATTTTATTGCATGGGGGATGGAGACAGAGCTGTGTCCCCTGCTCCAGCACTAAGCCCATCTCACCCTGCAGTACCGTAGTTGCAACACTCTTTAAAGACAATCACTAAGTCGCAGAGACCTTACTCTTCCCAACTCTTATCTAGTAATACTGAGGATAAGGCTGGTTTAACTGGTCAAACATTACATTTAATATTTACCACAATTATGGGATTCAAGCTGCCTGGAGAACCTGGCCAATGTCCAAGGTCATCAGGGACATAATTATCTTTTGCGATGTAGAGAATACTAATTTACTATGTTACTATTCTTAGTTATTAAAACCTATTTCTAAAATCTTTACTTTGGTCATTTATTCATTCCTTTGTTCAGCATTTATCTAAGTATCTCCTATGTGCTAGCTCCAAGAGGGAGTGTAAACTATGCAAGACATATGCCCTACTCACAAAGAATTTAAACTCTAATAAAGAAGAGAATTTATAGTCTAACAGAAAAGAGAAAGATATTTTAAGAAGATAATCCCTTTGTATGAAGAGGGAAGATATATGTGTGTGTGTGTGTGTGTGTGTGTGTCTGTTTATCCTTCAGTCCCTCAGGGAGGGAAGGAATTTGCAAGGTTTCTTTTCTTTTCTTTCTTTCTTTTTTTTTTTTGTTGAAGTATAACATAAATACAGAAAGTTGCATGAATTCAAAGAATATAGCTTAGTGAATTTATTAAAATTGAGCACACCCAGTAACCATGGGAGATAAAGAAATAGAATTTCACTAGCACCCAGGAAGCCCTTTTCTGGTCAATACTTTAGCAGGAGGAAGGAAATATATCAAACAACTTTTTTTTTTTTTCTATTCAACAATCTGCTTAATGCTTACCTTCCTGCGTCACAAGTCACCCTTGGACCATTGTTAGTCAGCTTTCAAAAATAGTTTCTCTGAGACAACTTCCCCATCTCCTACAAGCTGAAATCAGTGATGAAAGTCCAGGTGAAAAAGAGCAAAAAATTTCCAGCTGTCAAATTAACAGCCAGAGAGCGTTTTTTCCTCACAAAAGATGTGTCTAGACTCATGGAAATTAGAAGAGAGAAAAAACCCATTAGGTCATCAGGCGAAGGATTGTTCCCTCTGATATAATTCCTAGTTTTTTCACTAGTTTAAAATGAGAGCAGCTGTTTTATGCAAAGTCAAGCCATACACACAAAGCCTACCTAATGTACCCTTTATCATAGGAGTAGACAGGAAGCAAGCACCAAACCAATTAAATACTGTAATCCCATAATGTTGCATTAAAGTCTATGACATGCTATTAGAAACCAAGTGATACAGAGCATCCTTTATTTTGTGTTTAGAAGGCACAGAACAGCTATCTGACCCAAAGGTGAATCTATGTGGCCATATGCAGACAGAACTTTCTCCATCAAGGTAGAGGAGTGCAAGGCTGTAATGTTCAAATCTCCTTGAGTGCTAATATCTATCAGTAGCTAAAAGGAATTCAGAAAGTCACTCTTTGGGATGACTCCTTCTTTAATCTTTTCTAGAAAAGCCTCATCTCAGTTTAAACAAAATGGTAAAAGTAAGAGTGTTTCTCTAGTAGGCAAACAACTCAGGTTGAGGTCCCTTGGATTATGTATTTGATATTGCTTTTTCATGGCATTAGAAATGGCATGAATCACAGCATTCATGTTATACATTTCAACTAAGTTGCTGCTGTTTAGTGATTTTTCTCCAAAACCAGCAGTGCTTTTAGGCAGAAGCCATGTTTTTGTTTTATTTCCTGCAACTACAACATCTACTACAGAACTTGTGACATGGTGAGTGTTTAATACATGTTTGGTGACTCAAGAATGGCTACATGTACTAAGCTAAGGAGCTAGAACTTTATCCTAAAAGTGATATGGAGCCATCTCCTGAAGCGTGTTCAGGAGAGGAGTGAAATTGTCATATTTATTTTGTAGGAAGAAATTTCTGGTAATAAGATAGAACATATATTAAAGGGACTGACCTAGAGGTAGGATGAGTCATTAGGGGGTTACAGTGGTATTCCAGACTAGGTAGTTTGAATTAGGGTAGGGCATGTTAAGATAAAAAGTAAGTGCTGATTTGAAGGATACTTAGAAAATAACATGTGTATGATCTAATGATTGATAGGATAGAGGGAAAGAGAAGGGAGGAGACTCTAACAATGATTCTTGGGATTCTGGATTGAGCTTATGGTTGGGTGATGGGTCAATCAGTTAAGGTACAGATTATAGTAGGTAGAAGGAGAAGGTTTGGTGTCAAAGACAATAAGTTTACTATATAGCCCCTTGGGCTGGAGGGTCTGTGAGATGTCGGGTTTAAAATCAACAGAATAGAAGTAGGTTTTAGAACTATAGGTTTTGACACTATTTCACAGGAAGAAAGACACAGAATGGAAATCCAAGGGGGAAAGTTCCAGAAGGAGACCAAGATGGAGAGGCTAGAGAGATGGTATAAAAACTAAGAGAATAGAGTAATAAAGAGAACACAGCTAATAGAGAAGTGGACATCAAAAAGATTGGATGAGCTAAAAGCTCGGAATGCAATATGACATCATATTGGGTATACTGGAACTTATTTGTAAGTGAAGCAATTAGGTCTCTTTTTGTTGCAATTACTGAAAGCTCAAGTCAAATCAGCTGAAGGAATTTATCAGTTCCGTTGATGAGAATGGGAAGGGTGGAAGCAGATTTTACATGATATTACCGTTTTCTCTCCATTTCTTGCCATAACCCCTTGTCCACACATCCCTGCCCTTCTACATTTTGGTCTCATTCTCTTTTACTGCAGAGAGGGTCCCTGTCCATGCAGGGACATAAGACAGCTCCAGGCTTACATTTCTTTAGTCTTGTAACTCCAGAGAAAAGAGGGAACAACTCTTTCCCCGCCTTGGAATATACAACTTGCTCAGAAGGACTGATTAATCAGGCCAGGGTCATGGGTCCATTCCTAGGCCCGGGAGTAGGTACCATGAATGGCCACACAATCAGAATCACATGGTTTGAGAGGGGAGGAATAAATCCGAAGGAAAGAAGAAGAGTTGCTGTTTCCAGAATATGTGGGAGATATGGAGGGCAACCAAAAACAGCAGATGTCTACAATCTGTTGAATGATGATGGTGGAAGCCAGTTTGCAGTTGAAATCCAGTCAGCCTTTTAGACTCAGCTCTGACAGATAGATTTAAAAATGAAGGCAAACCCCCATAGACTAGTCTTCATTTTGAGAAAGCTTGCCTATTAACTAAACATATGAATAAGATGTATGTATTCTCAGAAAATCACATATAAGAAAGGCAGATTTTTTTCTCCTTTACGGTGGTTGAAATATGTTTTTAGCATGAGGTAAGACTATGTGATTTTTTTTTTAAACATTAGGTAAAATCACTGGAGCATTTCCCAAGGTATTCACTTTGAGAAGGTGTACATTTATCCAGCAGTGAAATCACTGCACAAGATATTTCTGATACTTCTCTTCTGAATTTGTCTCAAAGCTTGAATGGGTAAAAATCTATATCTTTAAAGGACAGATTTGAGTTTTTAAAACAATGTAAGTTGTCATTTGGAGCAAAATTTAGTGGGAAAGGTGAGTAATAGGAATACAATATAATCATATAGTACAGTAATGATGGATTAATCTTCCTCTCCAGGACCCTAAATGATCTGCTCCTTTCCCGCCTTTCTCTCCCTCTCTCACTCCCTCTCTTTCTCCCCTACACTCTTCTCTCTTTGGTAGCTAGCCAGATTAATCTTCTGAAACAGAATTCCAATCATGTCACTACCTTTTTCAAAATGTATCAGTGACTGCTGGCTACTCACATAAATATGTCCAAACCCTTTGTTCTCAAAATCAAAGCTCTTTGCAGTCTCACTGAAACCTGTTATTTGTTCTCTGTTCACTCAATGAACTGAACTCTTGACCATTTTAGGTTTGTTCTCTAGAACTTTTTGTCCCTCTGTTCTGTATGTCTAATCTATGCATCTCCTTTATGACACCAATCAAATGTCACCATCCCATGTGTTAGCCTTCCCTGATGGTTGCATTCCAGTTGATCACCTTGGGTTTCCTCCCCCCAGGAAACGCTTGTCCTCCATGGGATTGTCCAGTGTTCTTATTTCTATTTATCTGAAATTTTGTGGGAATATGGTATTAGCGTTGATGTAATGTTTTAGCTATCAATAATAATGATATATTTAATACAGCACTAGGATTTAAAATAAGTGGACAGCAGAGAGACACCTAACACAGGTTATATTGATCATTACAGCGTAGTAAAAAAAGCAGCATAGTCTTTAATGTTATTAGACAGAGTGGGTTTGATTCCTAGCACTTCCACTGATCAGCTGGGTGTTTTTAAGCAATGTATTTAGTATTTCTCTAAGCATCTATTCTCTAATTTGTAAAATGGAAATGATGACATCAGTTTCTTAACTTTATTGTGAGGATCAGAATAGTCATGGAAAAGATTTTTTAAATGATCTTAGAGAGACAAAAACCTCTATAAGTATAATATAATCAAGATGCCGTAAATGACTGATATTCTGATTGCTTAAAATGTAAACATTTTGGAATGGCAAAATAATGCTATAACCAAAGTCAAAAGAGGGTAAATTAAAAAAAAATTTTTGCAACATTTATGACAGATAAAGGGAGTAGTTTCATTCTCTGATCTACCAGTGAGGAAGAAAACAAATCTAGTATAAGAAAAAGAGGAAAAAAGAAAGAAAGAATGAAAGAATCAATCCACAGAAAAGGAAATACAAATAACTTTTCAACATAAAAAAGGTTCAAACTCACTTGTAATGTAGTAACTGCAAATTGAAACTCAGTGTTATGCTATTTTTAACTGAACTGAGGGCAACGTAAATAGGTACAGCTTCTTTGAAAGGCATTTTACCTCATACTCTTGGCAATTCTCTTCTAGGAATGTATGTATATACCTGTGCCTTCCAGTATGGTAGTCATGACCGTACCTAGTTGCTCAGCACTTAAAATGTGGCTTGTCTGAGTTAGGTGGTACTCTCTAAAATGTACACTGGATTTCAGAGACTCAGTCCAAATAAAATGTAAAATATCTAATTGATGGTTTTTAAAAAGATTTTATTTATTTATTTTAGATAACCTTGTGCAAGAGTGGGGAGGAATAGAGGGAGAGGAACAAGCAGAATCCATGCTGAGCACAGAACCTGATGCAAGGCTCATCCTGTGACCCCGAGCTCATGATCTGAGCCAAAATTAAGAGTCAGATGCTTAACCAACTAAGCCATCCAGAAACCCTCTTGTTGATTTTTTACTTTGATTTACAAGTTGAGTATTTGGGATATAATGGGTTAAATATAATATATTTTAAAAGTTAATTTTACTTGTTTTACTTTTGATTTTTTATTTATTTAAGATTTTATTTATTTACTTATTTACTTAGAGAGCATAAAAGTTGGGGAAAAGGGCAGAGGGAGAGGGAGAAGCAGACTCACTGCTGAAGAGGAGCCTGATGTGGAGCTTGATCTTAGGACCCCAAGATCACAACCCGATCTGAAGGCAGATGCTTAACTGACTGAGTCACCCAGGTGCCCCCCTTTTACTTTTTTTAACGTGACTACTAAACATTTAATTTTGCATAAGTTGTTCACGTGATATCAGTATTGAACAGTGCCAGCAAATACAGTTCTAATCGCGTGTATGAGAAATTATACATGAATAAATAGTATCTGGAAACATCTTTAATATTCACTAACAGAGACTTTGTTAAATAAAACATGGTGCATCCACAGAATGGAATATTATATGAGGAGAGAAAAGAATGACATTAATATGTACTAAGGTGGGCAACTCTCCAAGCTAGACTGTTAAGTGAAAAAGAAGACCACAGAACAGATGTATATTAAGCTAATATTTGTGTTCAGTGACTATTGAAGGATTTTTGAGTGATGTATGTAAAAGTGTACATGTGTGTAGAATGTTATTGGAAAGGAACATAAGAAATTATTTTTAGTTATTGTCTCAGAGGAAGAAAAATATGGCTCAGTATCTGGAGTGGGAGAAGATTTATTTTTAACTCTTTTTTGTATAAATGTGTTATAATATATATTCTTTATTCAGAAAAGAAAGTATTTGTAGGTCTTCATTGTTTCTGAAGAATTTCCCAAAAAGAATCTCCCAAAATCAGTTATGACAGATAATGTTTCTCATTAACATTTTTAATAAGTAAAGATGGATGACAGACACATGTAAACCCTAGTGTCCTCCACATAGTAGGCTCCTCGGAAATACCCATTCCTTTCCCTTCCTCACATTTGGGCTAATAGCACAGATGTCACAATAGAATCTTTCCACGTTTTGGGGATACCTTACGTGTCACATCATGTTATGACTCCGGAGATGCCAATTATTTGTAAATGAGATAAGGCTATACGGATCTTATGGCATGCCCTGGAAGTTAGTTATTTCCCCCCAATAAATCACAGAAGCTTGCTCGCCTCCTTTTTTTATACCTCTATGATCAAAATGGAAGGCAGCTTGTATAATGTATAACTTTGTAGTCAGTATAGCATTGTTGGCTGTCTGCAAATTTTATTACCATATTAAGGACTGAAGCAAACTTTTCCAGTTATTACATCCTCTGCACTCAAATCTTCACTCTCCTTGTCAGCCTCTAGATTCTTTGGCAGTTAAAACACTCTCTTTCATTTCTGTATCAAAAACTCTTATGTGCCTTGCTAACCTCTTTGTCTACTTCAATCACCTCCTCTCACTTTCATGAAGTTTGTTGATTGATTGCTTCTCATGGGGTACGTCTGGCTTTCCAGCCCTTTGTCTAAATTTAAAACACTAGACCCATCCTTCAGAACACACACAGTGCTCAATTGCATTTGCTCATAAAATACCTTTTGTTTTTTGGAACAAAAGTCTCTTATTCTGACTCCTTATTTCCATTTCTGTTGCCTCTGCTTGAGTCCAGACTCTCTTCATCTCGTCCGGAATATGTCAACTAGCTCTTAACTACTCTGCATGCTTTGAGACTCCCTACCAGAGATCCGCTTTCCACTTTACTGCTAGATTCTAGGAAGAGATTCTGAAAAACAGATTCACTCATTCATTCATTCATTCATTCTCCAAACATTTACTAGGTATCTCCTTTGTGTCAGGCATCATGCTAGGTACTGGGGATGTAAAGACCTATTTTGCATAGGCAGGCACTATGCTCCTCTATGCTCCTGAGCTTTGGGCCAATGAATAGATGCATGATTTACAGTCCAGTGGAGCAGGCAAAGGTTGCTGAGGCAGCAAGCAGCAGGGCGTCAGTTTCTCAGTCTCTGCCATCTGATCCAATTGGGGAGGGGCAGGACATGTTCTAAACAGAGGAAGCAGCAAGGACAAAGGCGAGACAAGCTGGTACAGGGTATAGCTGGCCGGTAAGGCTGAACAGGTGGCCAGAGAAAACCTGGGGATGTCAGCATGAGGCAGTGGTGAACAGGGTCAGGCAAAGGAGTTAGATTTTATTCTAAGAACCTAGGTTTTAAGCACAGCAGTCCTGGGATCTGATTGCATTTAATGAAAAGCGGTGTGGTAGGAGTTTGGAGGGTAGTCGGAGGGATCAGAGCTGGGTACCAGGAAAACAAAAGAGGAGGAGGCTCTTTCAACAATCTGGCCAAGAGTCAAGGATACTTTAAACCAAGATAATAGCAGGGGGGATGGGGAGAACTGGACAGATTTGAGAGTTATTCATGAACAGAATTAAGGGGATTTAGTGAGGCCCTATTTGGATGTTTGTGGGAAGGAGGGAAAGAAGAGGGGTAAGTCAGTATTGATTTGGCAATGTCTGGTTTGAGCCATTGGGATGCTCCGAGGAGCTACGGAAGCCGGGACGGTTTGTGAGAGGGGCAGTAGGATGATTTGCTGGAGACAGCAGCAGCTGAGTACATATGGGTCTGCACTCAGGTGAGGGATTTAGACTGGAGATATTCAGTCTTCATCCATTTACATAATCGACAAATGAGTGCTGAGCGCCTACTAGATCCCAGGCACTGGTCGAAGCACGGGGAGTACAGTAGCAAGGAAAAAGGGGCCAAAATTCTTATTTGTGTGGCCCTTTCAACTCCAATAAAGAAACTAAACAAACCAAACAAAGGTAAATAAATGTATAGTATTGTAAAATGTCAAGTAGTTAGGTGCTTTGAAGAATTCAGGTAAGAAGAAAGAGCACGATGAGGTGTGGGGGTATTTTAGACAATGTAGTCTGGAGAAAAGAAGAGGTAAGAATTGAACACAAACCTGATTAAAGTGCCAGAAGGAGCTCCGGGAAAGTCTTAGGGAACGGTGTGCAAAAAAGAACCATGTGGGGCAGCAGGGTCCCAAAGCAATGGGTGGTGGCAGTTGTGGGGAAGGGATGCAGAGGGAAGGGATGTAAATTTCCATGTCATAGGACCCCATTACTCCCCGGAAACTGTAAGTTATTAAATAAATGTCATCTTGCTTCCTTTTGAAACCAATCCTGGCTCCTTAGGTGGTACTGACTCTTTCTTCCACTGAGACTCCCCAGCACTTGATAAATATAACAAGGGATATCACTTTATATCCCTAGCATGTGTTACCTTGGTATAATCGGAGCTTCTCCAAGGCAGGGATATTATTCATCTCGGTGACCGAAATCACCTAACCTGCACAGCTTCCTGGGAAGCTAGAGGACTCACAAATGTTCATTGACATTGCAATAATAACAAACAATGTGACTTTTTGGCATATCCCTGAAAACCACTATAAAATATATTACATAGCGGCTCTGACCTTTCTAAATCTTGACACCTTAAACTATGAATGGGTCAATATATTGTACTTACTTTTTTCTCTTTTAAATTTACTTTATTTAAAAGAGTCAGACATATTGGAATAACTTAAAAAGAGGAACATAAAACCACAAGGCCAAAAAAAAAAAAAAGAGTTCCTTGTCTTTATCCATCATTACCCACTTACAGCTCTCCCTGAGGCAACTTTTTTATGGAGTCATTTGGATTTCATCTCCAACTCTCTGAATAATAAGCTTATTCGTGATAAGATTTTTTCAATTTTAGGATTTATTATTAACTTTCCACCATAGAAGGCAAGGAATCAGTTCTCACAGAACCTAACTACATGCAAATGCATACTTCCCGTCTCTCTATCAATTCAAGATAGATGAATCATAATTTTGGTTAAATTAAAATTCATGTTCATTTTCTATGATTATGGTAATATTACTCATCACAGAATTATATGGTCTATTGTGGTTGCTATTTCCATTTTTCCTTTCTTACCCAACTTTTTGTTTTTCTAGTGTTAGTTTTCTCTTACAGTTTGGCTGGTTGGTTGCTTTTCCAGTTTTTTATGTCTTCAATCACAAGATAAACCCTTTACATTCTCTCTCCCAGTTCTGCAAATCTCTTCATAACACAATTAAGCATGCAAGATATGTATGTGTATGAGTGTGTGTATGTGTGTGTGTGTGTGTATTTATTTATTTTTGACAATAGTGCTCCTGGAGACTTTTGACCTGCTGTTTGGACTGATTGTTCTTTAAGCCCAGTGTCTGGCTTTTAACCTGGAATTTTCCTTCAGTGACATCCTGAGGATTCCCTTTACCTTTCTCAAGGTGGGTACCCACTCTCCCTCTCTCTAGATTTGCTCCTTTGTTTTGGTGGCCCATCTCCTCAAATATCTTCCTCATAGGGTGTATGGGAGGTAAATTTGTTAAGATGTTACATGGCTGAAAATGTTTTTATTCCCTCACACTTGAAGAGTAATAAGACTACATAATTTTTGCTTAATAATCTTTCTTTTTTGTTTTGCTCAAAATATAAAGGGATTGTTCCATTGTTTTATAAATTCTAGTATTCCTGCTAGAATAGGAATGGCATGGAAGCCATTCAAATCCTTGAACCTTGTGTAGTAACCTTTTTTTTTTTTTTTTTTCCCATTTGGGGAATGTTTAAAATTTCTTCAAGCCAATATTCTGAAATTGACAGTAATGTATTTTGGTATGTCTTTTAAAGAAATAATTTTGTTTTTCTCTTATAAGTCAAGGACATCACTTTATTTTTTAGGATCTGGAGCTCTTAGTTCCTGAACTTTGATAGATGTATTGAAACCACCACAAAAACCAAGGTAAAGAACTTTCCATTACCACCAACTGCTTCCTTGACTTCTCCATAGTCCATCCCTCCCACTACTCAGGCAAATACTGTTCGGCTTTCTGTCACTGTGGACTAATTTGTGTCAGATCTACATTGACAGCAGGTATAGTTCTTTTGAATTTGTCTTTTTTTAAAATAAATTGACAATCTAGCAATATTCTCCATCTCATTAGTGTGATATATATAGCTCTCTATTTAAGACTTTAACTTCTCTCAGCAATGTTTTGTAGTTTTCAGTGCATCATTACTGAGTATATTTTATTAAATTAACTAAATATTTATGCTTTTGGGTGCTATTCGGAATGGGATTGTAATTTTTATTTCATTTTCCAATTGCTTATTGCTAGTATTTAGAAATGTTGCTCTATTTTTATATGATTTTGCATAGGCCTTGCTAAATTTACTTATTGTTTCTAGGAGCTTTTTAATATATTTCTTATGATTTTCCAGTACATAATCATAACTGCCTGCAAATAAAGAGAATTTTGCTTCTTCCTGTACATTCTGTATGCTTTTCTTTTCTTTTCTTTTCTTTCTGTCTCTTATTGCACCAGCAATGGCCTCCAGAAGAATCTGAATAGTAGTTGTGAAACTGGGCATCCTTGTCTTGTTCTTGATCTTAGGAGAAAAACATTCGTTTTTTGTTCGTTTTGTTTTTGCCATGAAGTATGGTCTGTTCTTGACCCAGGTGAGGTATTTCCTGTTTGTTTCCCTAGTTAGCTGAGACTTATTAATCATGAGTGAATACTGTTTTTTTCAAATGCTTTTGCTTTACCTATTGACATAATTATATGGGTATTCTTTCTCTTGTTAATATGGTGAATTATATAAACTAATTTTGGGAGGTTAAACTAACCTATTTCTGGAATAAACTTCACTTGGTCACGATGTATAATCCTTTTAATGTTATTGGAATTAATTTCCATATATATTTAATTTGATTACATGTATAATTTTTGTATGTATGAGAGATATGAGTCTATAGTTATTTCTTGTAATGTCTTTGGTTTTAGTGTCAGACTAATACTAATACTATCCTTAAAAAAATAAGTTTAGAAGATACTCCCTCCTCTTCTCTTTTCAGCAGAAGTTTGTATTGGACTGGTATAATTTCTTTCTTATGTGTTTGGTAGAATTCAATGGTGAAGCCATTTGATCCTGGTATATTCTTTCCTTTATTAGGAATGCAAATTCTGTAGTATACATAGGGACTACTCATATTATCTCTCCTTGTGTCAGTTTTAATATCTATGTCTTCCAAGATATTTGTCCATTTAATTACCAAGTTTATTGTTATAAGGTGTTCATATTTTTCCCTTACTCTTTTTTGAAATTTCTTTTGGCCCTGTATTAATAGCCTCTCTTTCCCCTATTCTATTGTTAACTTATGTTTTCTCTTTCTTCTTGATAAGTCTAGGTAGAGGTTTATCTACTTTATTAATCATTACAAAGATTCACCATCTGATTTCATTGGATTTTTTTACTGTTCATTTGTTTTTAGCTTCATTGTTTTGTGTAATTTGCTCCTCTTTTTCTAGGTTCCTTAAGAGAGTCATGACTATTGACTTTGGAACTAATCCTTCCTTCCTTCCTACCTTCCTTCTTTCCTTCTTCTTTTTTCATATAGAATAGTTAATAGTGTTCACATCTTATTGTTTTTCTTATTTGGATATTCTATCAGTTACTGAAAGAATTCCGTTAAAGTCTCCAACAATGATTCTGGATATGCTTTTTCTCCCTTTAATTAAGATATTTATTCTTCATATACTTTTTGCTTCTGTAGTCACATATCTATGTATAATTTATATAGCTTCTGGTTATATTGACCTCATTTTCTCTAGAAATATTTCTCGTAATGATGTCTACTTTTGGAAAGGTATATATGTTTATATAATTCATATATTAGTGTGGTTTCCAACATTTGGCTTCTATTTCTTATATTTTATAGATCTGAGGAAAGTATGCACATAGGCAGAAGGGTAGGAACAGGAGTGACAGAACTGTCTCAAGACCATGTATGTTTTGATGAGGCCGTGGCACCAGCAAGGAGGGGCAGTGGAGGTTAACTTTTGGCTCTTCATGCTGTGTTTTAACTCTTGACTATATAGCACAGTCTTTGTAGACTTATGGTTCTGGGTTTAACTCCTGTCCATACAATTTCTAAACTGTATGACCTCAGGAAAGTTAACTTAACCTCTGTTTCTTCACATGTAAAGCGGGGGACATGTAATAGTGTAATGTTTTTAGAAGGATGACTTATACATATGGTATATATATACAAATTATGTCTATGCATGCATACATATATGTTTAGTGAAATATACATTCAATAAGTAATATGTATTGTCATATGTTTTTGTTACACCATACAGTATATAATATGTATTACATGACATGCATTATTATATTTTATTGCATATATTCTAGTCTCATTTTTTTTTTCTGGCTTTAACTTTTCAGAGATTTTAGTTGTCTTTTCTTCCCTAGTAGCCCCAATTCTCCCTGCCTCTATTCCCGTAGTCTATCTTATTATTTTCCAACCTTTTGGCCCCCTTCCCTGCCAAAATTGGATTTAATAAACTCAAGGACTGTAAACTATACAAGGCAGTTGCTGCTTGCTATCTTTCTTCTTTTGAGGCTTCCTATCAATCTTCACAACTTGGTTAGGATTTCAGTTTCTGCTCAGAAAAAATTGCATTCAGAGTTTTCAAGTTTACTTGCAACATGGGTACAAGTAATTGGGGCTTATGTACCTAGTTCAGGAACCCACTCCTACTTCTTTGACACATTTGTGATGAAAGAATAATAATACTGTTTGCAGAAGAAATGCCCCATAGTTATTATAAGTATTCTCAGCAAAAATTGTCAGTAGAGCTTTAAAAAAAAAAAAAAAAAAAAAAGCACTCGGTATTGAAAACTCAGTTGGCAACTCTTTTTTCCACTCTTGAGAAACTTCCCTTTCTGAATTCTCAACCAGATGGTGTTTGATGTTCCTGACCCTGTAGCATGATTAAGAAGAAAGATCCTGGGTTTTGAAGTCATATGTCTCAAGACACTTAAACTTTTGGTTATTTCTTAGCTTTTCTGAGCATACCTTCTGGTTTGTAAATTGCATGGGGTTTTATCTGCTCTCCATGGTTTCCTCTTCAAGGAAGACTTTCTTAAACCCATACCCATGTTCATTTCCCTTTCATATATTTTTCATTCACCTGTTAGCTTTTCTTTGAAGCAACTGTCAGCTTCACTTTTAAATACGTAATTATTTATTAACGTCTGCCTCCCATACTGAACTGTAAGCTCCACGAGGCCAGGGACGACAACGTTCACCGCATCCCTGCACTCCCAGGCTAAGCCCATCACGGCGCACCGAGTCTAGCCTAGAACCTGGCACAATCCGGGCAGTCAGAGAACAAATGAACAACAAAGTCACATCTGCCTGTGCCCCGAGATCGTCGCTGGGACCTGGAAGGAGCCTCCTATCCCTCCAGTTCCCGCTCTAGCGGAGGGATCGCGACCGCCGCGGAGACCCTGCCCCGCCCCTGCCCAGCCAACCCAACACCCTCTCTGTGCAGCGCCTCTCCCCGTGACGCTACTTGCGGGCGGGACTTCCGGCCGCCGAAGTTTAACAGTCCGGGCGGGAGCCGGAAGCCCAGCGCCGGAGCGGGCCGCGCGGTGGCCCCCGGTGTACCGCGGCTGAGAGGTGAGGTTCCGGAGGGCCGGGGGGTTAGCTGGCCGCCGCTCGCCGCGTCTTTGCACAGTCCCGAACTCCGCCCTCCTTCCGGCCACCCCGGGGGCGCGTCGGAGGTCCCCGAGTCCCGCGCCGTGGCCGGTCCGGTGCTCTGGACGGTTGTCGGGCAGGGGCGCGGCAGCGGGTTTGGCGCGGAAGTGCCCGGGAGCCGCGGGGCCTGGGTCGCGCACCTCCGTCTGCGACAGTCACCGGCTCAGCCTGAGAGTGGCCCGGGCAGCTGGGGTGGGTGGGTTGGTGGCGGCTCTCCCGGGGGGTGTGCTGTCCCCCGGAAAGTTTGCCGCTTCTCCACCGGCCGCCTCCCCTTTTGTAAACCCCTCCCCTACGTCTCGAATGCAGTTTATAAGGTAACCCAGTTGAGCCGTGCTCCTGCAAGTAAATTAAAGTTGAAGAACTTAGGTTGAAACTAAGTATTGTAGTGATTTTTTTTTTTCCCCCTGTAGACGCTGTCCCTAAATTCGGGGTTGGCTGTGTTTTGCCGCCTTGTGTCCTGACAACTCACTTTGATGGGACCTTCTTTGAGAGACTGAGGAATGCCTCTCCCTTAAAGGTGCTCAGTTCTCAGAAGAGTGAGGTAGGTGGGCAGATGGTCCCTTTTCCCGCTCCACTTGAAAAGAAGGAAACAGACAGCAAGTGACTGCCAGAGTCCCTGCCACCTAACTGTGGGGCAGATCCTTTGAACTCCTGTTTTCTGAGCCCGGACTTAAGTGATCTTTCCACACTGCCCCACACAGCTCAACAGGAATGGTGTGAGATTATAGTAAGGGCATTTTTCAGTTGTTCACTTGTTTTAAGAGATTCCCCCTTTCCAGCACTTAATTGTACCCTGAGTAGGGAACCAACACATGTTACCGCATGTCAAGACACCAAATCCAAAGACAGCATGTCCACATTTCAACAGATGACTAACGGCCTTTGGTAATACTGTATCCAAAGAATGAAGCATAATGAACCACATAAATGACTTTTCTAGTTAACAAAAGTTTTAATCTTTTTATAAGCATGTTAAAATTTTTTTTGTCTCTTGAGAATCAAAGGGCCTTGTAATTTATTATACCCTTAATTTGACCTCTGAAATAAGATACACAGGGCACACATGTGATGCTTTGTTGGTGACTTGGGACTCTGTCTGTGACATCACTAGTACTGTGCTGTCCTCAACACCGAACACATCAGGAAGGTATGGAGGGTATATTTCTAGGCTCCTTTCCCTTCCTTTCCTCCATGTATTTTTGAGCATTTTTTTTCTGACTGGTCATGCCATTAGTACTTGATGCTCTTAGAGTATCTGCCTAAAGCAGCTCCCTTACCTTCTGTTTTGTAGACTGCCTTGGTTTGTTAAATCACTTGTCAGAATTATGTATTTGAATTATATACTGGGAATAAACAGTACCAGTGAGGTGTTGTAGAGCAAGTGTTAGTGTAGGGACTTCGTGATATCTCCTTTGGCTGTATTTGCTAATTTTGGAGTTATTAGGAAAAAACTGGAGTCACTGGATTCTAACCCTTAGGGAGGCTACAGTTTTTTTGTACATTTTAAAGAGGTTTAGGAAGTTTTCTAGCTAACAGTTATTTGTTGAGCACCTACTGTGTGCCAGGAACATATCAAGACTGATAGTAAACAAGTCAAAACCCATTTTCAGGATCTTTGTTTTGTTTTAGTCAGGAGAGGAAGACATTATTATGAGAACAAGGAAGAGTTCCAAATAGCAGAAAGTGCTGTTAGGGGGTGGAGTGAAACTGCATAATAGGCAACTGGTATGGGGCTGCTTTAGCCATGGTGGTCAGGGAAAGCTTTTCTGAGGAGACTAGCTGAAACTAGAGTGAGGTGAAGGAGATGACCTTGGGAAATCTGGGGAAAGAGCATTCCCAGCAGAGCGGGTGGCAGGTGGAAAGATCAAGGCAAGAAAGAAGGCCTGTGAGTCTGGCAGCCATGGGGAAGAGAGGTAGGACAGTTACAATGGGGCCAGATCATGTAAGGCATGCCATGGAGGTTGGATTTCATTATAATTGCTGTGGAGAGCCGTTGAAAGGGTCAGCTGAGAGAATGTGATTTTAGAAGGATCGCTCTAGCTACTTTGTGGTGAACACACCTTCTGGAACAAAAGTGGACAGGTAGAGCCCCTTGATTTAGATTAGATCCTTCATTTTGGCCTATTCTTAAGTGTTTTTTAAATATATTGTTTTGAACTGTTTGTAGGTGCAGTCATGCAGGAAAACCTCAGATTTGCTTCATCTGGAGATGATATTAAAATATGGGATGCTGCTTCTATGACATTGGTGGATAAATTCAGCCCACACACATCACCACATGGAATCAGCTCAATGTGTTGGAGCACCAATAGTATCCTTTTTTTTTTAAACACTTTTTGTTAGGTAAAATAACAATATCAATGAAACTTTTGCATGTGACTAATAATAAGAAATATATTTTGCATAGCTGTGAAAGCTAGATAGATAAAGTGAAGTGGGATTTAATAAATACGTCATAGGAATACATACATATATATGTATATAGGTATACACACACGTGTATATATATGCATATATATATAGAAACTGCTAGAACCAGACCATAGAATTAGTTTTGTTATCAATACTTTGTTGTTGAACCCAAATGGAATAAGGTAGGTAATGGTGGGAAAACTTCTGGATGGTTTTGGAGTGAGTTTTTACATCAACATTTGGCTATTTATGGATCTGGTCTGCAAATTAAAGACAGAACTCAAAGACAGCAAAGTTGGGGAGGAGATAAAAGTTAAAATTTTCCAACATCCTTATCTTACTCATGTACTCTCTGTATTTCTCTTTCTTTCTATGATGAAAATAGCCTGATCTCTCAGAGAAATTGTCTAGATTGAATTTTCTATGCTTTTAGTATTTCTGATTTATGCACTCGCTGTCTTAGTAAGTTCCTAAGTGTGGATAAAATAAGGGAGGAGATGAATCTTAGAAATCAGAATTTCTCAACCTTGCACTATTGACATTTTGGACTAGATAATTCTTTGTTACGGGGGCTCTTGTGTACACTATAGGATGTTTGGAAATGTTCTTGGCCTTTACCCACCAGAAACCAGTAGCTCTCAGTAGAGCCACTGCTGTAAAAAAAAATACTCTGGAAATGTTCTATAAACTTGTTATGCTAGAAATTACCATTCTTTTGTATAACTTACACATATAGGCTATTACTTAAAAAACAAATTAAATTTTAACACATGGCTGATCTTATCAGTATCAAATCATGAAATATTCTATATCCTGATGAAAGTAAAAATACTAAAGCTTTAAAATATGACTGATTTATGAACAAAAACAGAAGTTTTCATGCCCAACCGAATTATTCTTGCAAATATGTAACAGAAATGATGAATTTTCTTACTGAATTAAATTTACCTCTTTATCATTCCTTGATTTTGTGTTAAAGTGGCAAAATAAATTACTTTGGTGCTCTATTAATCAAACTACTGGTGAAGGGAGTATATTTTTGAAGGACTCTCCAGATGGGTAGTGTGGGAAAAATGTTTTAAAGAGAGTGACAAATATGCGAGGTTGCTTCTTTTTATTGTTAGCTTTTTATTATGTGTAAAGCTTAATTTCCCTATTACTTACTGTATAAGAGAAAAGTAGCAATTCTGGATGGGACTTATTAGTTTGGGTTTATTTTTATTCCAAGAAGTTTTATTGGGAGTTGGCATTTGCTGGTAAACCACTTAATGGTCTGCTGACAAAACTGATGTGACTATGAGATTGTGTGGGATGACTTTTGGAAACTGGTCTTCTGTATAGTTTTATTGTACAAGTAAATACACAGTGGAAACTTTTGCAGATAGTCTTACTTCTAATGAGGCTTTGATCTCTTCCATAGACATTAGTTACCAAAGAACAAGGACTTCCCAGACTGAGCTACTTGGGGTCCACTTAGCATGGATTCCAAGAACGGGATTAAGAGTACCAGGTGGTGGGTATTATAGAGGGCACGGATTGCATGGAGCACTGGGTGTGGTGAAAAAATAATGATACTGTTATGCTGAAAATAAATAAATGAAAAAAAAAAGAGTTAGGTACCAAGAAATGCGTTTTTGGCGCTGTTAGGTAATGTTCCTCACTTTCTCACAATTCCTAAAACTACAAGAGAAATAAAAGGACTAACTAGATTAACCTCTCATACTATCTTTGTTCAGTCCTTTTCTGTATTCTAAGGAGAAAAAGTAGTAGTAAACATAGGATGAAGCCAAAGAAAGGGAAATGATTTGTTCTTCTCCATGGTATAATATCTAGGTGGGAATGATTTTGTTTGAATCGTGCATTATAATAAAATCACAGTCAGTGGTCTATGCATGAAATATATGAATGTTATAGAAACCGCCCAAAGCAAGCTAGTTAAGATTTCGCTTGTTAAAAAGCAAAGATTTAAACTTCTGATATTTTAATTCATTATGACTCTCAAAATTAGGCTATTATTCTTAATTATATTGTATTTAATCTTTTTAATTTAAAAATAATTTACAGTGCTTTGTGTTTACTGATTGTTCTGCTTATAAATTCTGTAAAACAAGGTACTGTAATTTTAAATTAAGTTAAATTTTAAAATAAGTAATTTTAAATTAAATTTTTAAAAAATTTAGCTTAATTTAAAATAATACTTTTCCACAGCATAAATATTTGCTATTTAACCACATTTATTTATATTTGCTATATTTACTGTATTATTTATTCTTAATTTAAGAATGATGTAAAAATTCTAGTTCTAAGACTATATCAGGCTTTATATTTTTAATGGATGAACAGGAGACTAATATGAATATTTACTTCCTAGCTTAAATTGGTACCAAGCACCGTGTTAATAAATAACTATCTTGAGCGGTGTTTATAGATGAAAAGGCTGATTGATATTTGCTGATGTTACTTTTATCATGATCTCATTCTTGAAGGATAAAATTAGACCTTCTGGCCTATTCTTTGAAAATGGAGTAGTATTTCACTTGGGTAAAATAGCTTTCAAGTAATAGAGCCAAAGAGGATAGTTCTTCCCTGCGGTAGTAGTGAAGAGAATTAGTTTTAGTAATTAGTAACCTGAGCCATTTTTGAAAGCTGATGTATAAGCCATATTCATTTGCTTGTCTTCTTAGGTTAGTGCACTTGCTTTTATCTTCCAATTCTTGCAATAATAGCGTAGTGCTAGAGATGCTCATGAATTGTTTGATGCTCCATGACTCTTCATTTAGATAACTTTCTTGTGACAGCGTCTTCCAGTGGCGACAAAATTGTTGTTTCACATTACAAAAATAAACCTTTTCTACTTTTCGAGCTTGGTGAAGGGGTAAGTGATTAAAAAAAAAAAAAAAAACTTTTTAAAAACTCTTAGTTCTACTTGGGTGGTAACTGCTTCTAGTGGTGTGTGCAACTAAATTTATAAAGGTGTTTAAAAGTATTAGCCTTAACCGAAATTCAAAATAATACAGTACACTTAAAGAGGAGATAGGCACTGAAACATCTTCAGGTAAAATAATAGCGGATCCTAGGGGAGCAATCAAGGACTTAGATTCTGGCAGTTGGTCACTTGCTTTCTCCATCTCCTCTGGAAGATTTCCTGGTGTTGCTGCCTTTTTAAAACCCAAGTCCTAAACTCAGTCACCAGGTTGATTTGACCATTAGGGTCCTAATGATGTAGTCCTGTCCTTACTGATGTTGAGCTTGGGACCATTAGCTAAGGACCCCTGTGTGATGGTAGCTTCTGCTTTAGCTTCTGAGGTTACTGAGCGCCCTGCCTGAGTCTCCCCAAGCTCTCTTGGAACAGGGTGGCTTTGTCAACCTGAGCCTTGGTCCCTGAGCATTTAAGTGAAGTTCTCACTGCATGTTGTTTTCTCATCTTTTTGTTTTATATGTTAATCCCTTTGATTCAGGATAATGATTGTGTCCTCATTTTTAGTCACACTCCTTGAAAGCTTTTTTTTTTTTTAAAGTAAGGTTTAACTAAAAAGGTACAAGTAGTTGATAGCTTGTTCTTAATTTAAGGTTCAAAGTTTTCATAGCAGGCCCTAAAACATTGTGAATTGTCATAATTTTACACACTGGAATGGGTAAGATAGTTCAATTAGAAAGAACACAGAAGGGCAATGGAGTATGAGCTCATATACTTTAAAAAGGACTTATGATTTCTATCCATCCTTTCCTAAAGGTAGGTGGGATTGACACAAGCATCACATCCAGCCCACAAATGCTGGAGTTTGGGGCAGAGAATGTCTGCTGAGGGCAGATACGGAATTTGAGACACACTGCCAGTTCAAACTCAGTTAAGTAAAATTGAGGCAGAGAGCATCTCTGGTTGATAAGAGGTAAACTGTGCTCTTCAAGAACAGGCAGAACATCTTAGTCATTTTTGGACCTTGAGGTACTATCAAAAGTGTCAACAAACATTTGTTGAATTGAATATCAATATCAAAACAATCTCAATTTCTACTTATACTATAATATATATTGTGCTCCTTCTATACATTGTACCTTAGAACAGTTTGGGGACTTTGCAATTGTTGTTATTGTTGAATTATGAAAATAGTAGATGATATTTAAAAATGTGACACAATTCTAAGGATTTTGTGACTATTCCACATCAGTTGCTGTAGCTAGTTCTCTTTCCTACAGTTAAGAAATCACATCAGAATACAGGTGGATGGGGGGTGACTAGGTGGTTCAGTTGATTAAGTGTCTGCCCTCAGCTCAGGTCATGATCTCAGGGTCCTGGGATGCAGCACCTTGTTGAGCCCCAGGCCCAGCAGGGTGTCTGCTTCTCCCTCTCCGTCTGCCCCTCCCCTCACTTGTACTCTCTCCCAAATAATTAAAATGTTTAATTAAAAGAAAGTATACAGGTGGATAAAGTAAGGTCATCACTTATAATTTGAATCTGCTTTAATTTAATTTGCTTAAAGGAATATTTTGCAAACATTGATTCTTTAGCCATTGTTAGTAATGTCTTGTAACATATTAGTGTGTTGATCACTTTTGCTATATAGGGTCCAAGTCCTATTATTCATGTGCCATTTGATATATGAGACCATTACTGCTTGGGCAGATGAGATTCTATCTTACTTTAACACCCATTTTTAGAGTAGAACTTTAATTTTATATTTTTTCTTTGATTTTTGTATTTTAGCTCTTTAGAGTAGGTAAGTTGATATTAACAGTAAAATAATGAATATCTTAGGCTACTCTATAACCTAGATGGTTGGCCAGCTTTTATTTTTAGACTTTAAAAACTTGACCCATTGCTTGTGTTATAGGGTGCGGGATTCCTATAATCACACAATTTTCATTAATTATTTAAGCTCATTAGTTACATTAATAATACATTAACATAAAAAAAAGATCTTCTAATATCAGGGTAGGCCAGTTGAAAACATAGGTTTTGTTTTGAGTCCTTAATAATTTAAGGGTTTTTTTTTTTTTTGATAATTGGGGTACTAATATATTGATCTTTGATGGACACCATTCTTATTTTCCTTAAAGGTTATTTTGATAGCTCTTAGCAAACTCCTGATTTGTGATAATAACTAGATTCTTCTTCCTTTTTTAATATTTTATTTATTTATTTGAGAGAGAGAGAGCACAGGTAAGAGAGAAAGGGGGCGGTGGGGTGGGGGGCATGGGTGGAGTTGGAGGGGCACAGGGAGAGCCAGACCCTGCCGAGCAGGGAGCCTGATGTGGGGCTCAGACCCAGGACCCTGAGATCATGACCTGAGCCAAAGGCAGATACTCAACCGAGCCACCCAGGTGCCCCCAGATTCTAAATCATACTAGTCTGTGTAAACCAAAGTCAGTTCCTAGAATGGTGTCTATAAGGGAATTGTAGCAACTATATTGAAACATTGATGTAATATGTTCCTGATATTTTTATATGTTAGTAATTTTGACTCCTAGTCAAAATTTCAGACCTGGAAGAAACCTTGGGGTAGGGAAAGTTTTCTTATAAGACTCTAGTGCTCTCCTAGGGGATTGAGAGTATACTTAATCATGATGAGCATGAAATGGTCACTATACTGTACATCTGGAACTAATATAGCACTGTATGTTGATTATACTGGAATTAAATTAAAAAAAAAAAAGCGCCCTTTTGAGCACAGGGTGTTTTTCAGATGTATGGACTCTCAAGGTAAGAACAATAGATCTAGTCCTGATTTTTCACTTCTCAGATGAAGAAATGTAGATGAGATGACTTGCCTAAACCTATGTAGCTTACATTTTAATTTTTAGCTAAGTCTTAAAAGGTACCCTTTGGCATTCACTACCCCCTCCATTCTATTCAACTAGAGGTAAGAACAATTTATGTAACTACAGAGTGTATCTGAGGGTTAAATAGGAGAAAAAACATGTAACATTGTGTTTTACTGTGTAACATAGTTACTCATGATGCCTCCAGATTGAGATGCTCACAGATACTCATTGTGAGAAAAACTTGAAAACCTCTGTATTTTTAGCCTTTTATTCCATTAATATTTATCGAGCATGGTTATGGCCTTTGCACTAATGAAACTGACATTCTGGTGGAAGACAAGACAGTGAACTACTAAACAGAATACCCAGATAGTGATCAAGTTGCTACATAGAGAACTAAAATAAGATACAAAGTTAGCAAGTTACATTAGGTGGCCAAGGGAGGGCTCCAGAAAGAGTGGCTTTGAAGTTGCTGTTTTGTCGACCAGAAATCATTTAGCCAGGGTTCAAGGAATTTAGGTTTCCAGGGAGGTATAGAAGCGTTGAGGCAAATACAGGGCTGATAATGTTTAAGGAATGGAAGAAGGCCAGAGTGGCTAGAGGATTAGTGGGTGAGGAGGAGAATGGTGAGAGATGAAGTAGGGTTTGAAAGCCAGGTTAATGAGTTTGGAATTTATTCTAGGGCTGATTGGCATTTTTTAAATGGGAGAGTCATGATCTGATTTGCATTTTTTAAAGGTCATCCTGCTTGTGAAACCTAGAATGTAGGGGAGTCAGGTCAGAAGTGGGACAACCAGTTAGGAGGCTGCTGTTCTTGTGGTTCTGTGGGGTTCGGATTAGTGTGTTGGTAGCAGCAGTATGTTATGTTAGTGTGGGAGTTCAAAGACTTACAGTAGATGGCAGGTAAGGAGAAGTAGTATCAAGGGTAATTCTGGACTGTTACCTTGAGAAACTGAGTGGATGGTCCCTTTTCAGACGTGAGGAAGAGTGTAGAGGTAGGTTCTGAGGATCTCATGTTTGAGTCTTGGGCTCCTTTTGGGGGGACTCTGTTTTGAGATTTTGGGGCAAGTATCTTGTCCTCTTTATGAACTTTCCCAAGCCTCTACCTTCAGCTCAGGTCATGGTCTCAGGGTCCTGGGATCGAGCCCCATATCGGGCTCTCTGCTTCTCGGGAAGCCTGCTTCCCTCTCCCTGCCTACTTGTGATCTCTGCCTCTGTAAAATAAATAAAATATTTAAAAAAAATAAAAATAAAGAAAATAAAGTCTCTTATGTTTAGTGTTTCCTGAGCTGTGGGCTGATTCTAGATTCAAGAATCAAGATACTCTGTGAAAGTGCAAGAGTAGGTTTTACTAAGGGGCAGTATAAGGGCAAGTAAGCCATGATGGGAGGCCAAGACTTGCTGGTGTTCCCTAAGCTTCCTCTGTCAGCTCTGTTCTATGGAGGGGAACACCGCTCTTGCTGAGTTCCTTTTGAAACTTTTTGAACTCCTTTCAAGCTGTTGGATGCATGTGGAAGATGATGGGAGGTGAATCTGAGTCTTAGCGTGTTTATAGCATTTAATTCCACAAATGTTTACAGAGTGTTTGCTAAGTGTTGAATGGGACTTGAAAGTCAGCTCTGGGCTCTGTTAAAGTAAGGTAACTTTTTTTCTTTCTTTAATAGCAAAAGCAAACATGTGTCAGTTTAAATTCCACATCTATGTATTTGGTAAGTGGAGGCCTAAATCACACTGTTAACATTTGGGATTTAAAATCAAAAAGAGTTCATCGATCTCTTAAGGTAAGCAACTTACTTTAAAAAAAAAAAAAAATCCTTGCAGTAATAAGTATCTTATGATGTTTAGAGTATTTGCCAAACTTTTAATTTTGAGCTTTTATGATAAAATAAGATGCTTCAGAATTGAAGTGAGATTTGTTAGGGAAAATAAAGATGATATTAAAGTCAAAAAAATTTTTTTTGTATATTTTTACCTCCATGTATGTCGCTAATGCATACTGTTGGTGTTTAAAACTTTTCCTTTATTCTTTTCACTTAGTTCTGCTCTTTTTTCAGTGAACCACTTCCTTAATTTTTTCTAAAGTATGAGTTGTCATCAGAAATCTTTTTTTAAGTCTCTTTGAAAAAATGAGGGTGATTTTGGGATGGCTGTAATCAATCTACTAATCAAAGTTGGGGATTTGACTTCTTAGTTCTCTAATGTATATGGTTGTGGCTATTTGTGTTATTTTGTGTGTGTGTGTTTTCAACTTGGTAATGAACTATTTTATAAAATAATTATTTACAATTAGTGTTTCTTTAATTAGCTCTCTGTAGTTTTAGAAAATAAAAATATTCATCACATGAAAGCTTCTGGGTTATGATGATTTCTTTTGGAATTCTTCTTTTCACCATAATGTACTTCAAATATTTGGAAATTCATCTTTAAACTTAATTTTCATTTTCATATGTCTTTAAAAAACTTTTAATATGAAAAATTCTAGCCATATTAGTATACACATTCATCTGACTTGGATGATCAACTCATGGCCAATATTATTTTATATGTGCCCTTATCTACTCTATAATAAGATTACTATATAATCTCACCCTCAGATTATTTTGAAGCAAATGCTAGACACATTATCATTTTGTTAATGTCAGATGTCATTGGGTTAATTCTTACTGAGGAAATTATATGTAGAAGAATGATTTTGTTTTAAACAGAAATATAATCCTGTAATTATTGCATAAAATATTACCTTTGGAAGTTCATTATTTTAGATATTAGCTAAACTTTAGAAAGCCTTATGGAAAATTGAAGTGTTGCCAGTAATCAGAATCGTTAACTCTTATTGAGTTATTTGATATGCCAGCCACTGTGCCTAACGTACGTTTATTCTTTGTGTCACAAGAATTCTGCAAAGCAGGGAGTACTATTTCTGTGAACCCATGGAAAACTCCGGCTCAAAAATATTAAAGAGCTTGTTCAGTATCAAACAGCTAGTACAGATATTATCCATTGTTTAATTTTTTAATTATGAAATTGAATTAAAGCTATTCAGAGGGATATACCTACTATGAAAGAGATTATTTTACAGAATTGAGAAGAGATTTGAAGGCTGTGGCCACTTCTGTCACATATTCGCATTTATTTTAGGAGCATCACTTACCCTAACTTTATGGCGTGGCATAATCCCACTTATTTTTCTATCCTCAGTTTTCCCAGTTACTCCAGATAGTTGTGTCTCTTCTCATTGTTTGCAACTCTTAGAGTACTTCATTTCTTTATTCATTCAGTTACCAAGTATTTGACTGAGTAATTACGATAGTGGGAAATCTAATCTTTCACCTTTGGGTCTCTTCTCTGTGGTGCTCTCCCTGGAAACACAATTTCTGGCACTTGGTAGGTGCTTACTGAATATTTGCTGAATGACTTGTTTTCCACAGTTAAGGAAGATACCTGCTTCATTATAAAGTCATAGAAATTGTATTGGAACTCATGTTCATAATTTTCCAAATGGGACCTTTGCACTAAATATCTGCTTTTTTCCTTCTCATCAGACATTTTCCCCTCAGGATAGCAATTGTTTTTTTTTGTTTTTTTATTTTTATTTAAGAGAGTATAATAAAGTTTAAAGATGCCTGTAGACATGCTCAAAGGACCATTTGAAAACATTGGATTTTAAGTAGAATATTATAGCTACTTTTCTTTATTAATTAATTATTAGATACAAAAGTTAGTTTATTTATATTATTAAGGTACAACAACAAACTGTTAAAAACTATACTTCTAACCCTGATCACTTTTCTATGCTCCTGCTAGATATCTCTAATTTGATATTGGAAAATACAGTGCTTGTGAATCCCATTTGTTTAAAACCAGTTTTGTTTCCTCAAAGTGGATTCCTTTTTGGATTTGGAGACAACCTTGTATAGAGAGGAAAATAGGCTTTGGGCTTTGACCTGGAATTGAATCTTGGATCTGCCACTTAGTAGTTATGTGAGCTTGCACAGATTTCTTAACCTTGTAGTGAACTTGTAGTTCATGTAGTGAACTTGTCCATGAAATGAGAAAAGTGAGCTTGCCTCCCAGGATTCTTCTAAGGTTGAATAAGAATTCATAATGTTCCCAGCAAATGAAAATAACTGCTGTTGTGTCTCAGCTATGCCTTGCTTATTCTGGCTTTGGAGCTTTTGTTTTTGCTCTTTCCATTTCGTGTGTCTGGTTTCTTTCCCCCTCCCCTGCTTATCATTTATTTTTTTCTTTACTGTTGAACTAGAGCTTTATGTCTTCCCCACAGCTGCTTCTGTCAGTTCAGGTCACAGTCATGCCTCTTTCTCGTTCCTAGGACACTTTGCCTCTACTACTCATCTAGCATTCCTTCTGCCATTTTCAGGTTAATTTAAATGTCCTGTCTTTTCACTGAACCGTGATTCTCTTAAGGCCAGGGATTCTCGTAATAGTCAACTTGGAATAAATGTTACTTGTCAGTGGAAGATAGACATAACGCGGTCTAGAAAATTACCTTTCCCTTTTGTCTTTTGTTTCAAAGTGCCTGCTCATTATTACAGTTACGAAAACTAAATCTCTGTTCCCCGAGAAGACTTGGTGTGGATCAAATAGTTTCCTACTCATTTGAATAATTTTTTTTTAGGTTATTTGAGGAAGATGTTAAAGTAGATATTAAATTTACAAATACATGATATTTACAAAAAGTGTAACTTAGAAAAACATGAAAATGTGCAGTGCGAATGTTATGTGGCAGTGTACTTACTTTCATTTCTTTCTTTTAGGATCATAAAGATGAAGTAACTTGTGTCACATATAATTGGAATGATTGCTACATTGCTTCTGGATCTCTCAGTGGTGAAATTATTTTGCACAGTGTAACCACTAATTTATCTGGTACTCCTTTTGGCCATGGCAGTAACCAGGTACAGTTTATATTTATTCAAATCAGAGTTGATGAGGTAGATTTTGAATTATCTTACATAATATAGTGATTTTAAGTTTTCAAAATTAAGTATTTTAAATTTGCATTTAGCTTGCTTAAAAAACTTAGAGCTAGCTGTTTTTTAATGGTATTGTTTAAAAATGTTCAAATAACAAGGTAATTCATACTAGATTATGTTGCCTACTTAAGTTCAGTTATGCCATTGAATATGCTCCTAGAATATAACTGTATATGACAAAATATAAATAGCTTTTGGGTAGGTTAAATCTGAAATATAGATATTAATCTTTTATAACATCACAGTTATCGTAGCTCAGATAATGTCAGCTATAAGACAGATACTTCTGTTCATAAATGCTTTTTGGTGGATGTATGGTTGAGTATATTTAGGCACATGGTTAATTGAGCTTTGATTTTTGTGTAAATATGTGATAGCAAAAGTCCCAAAGCTTATTTATGGACTTTCGGGTTTATACAGGAGTAGTGAGGGAAACTTTATGAAGGAAAATTAGTCAAGTAATTTTCTTTCCTTATGTAATATTCATCTGTAAAATTTGTAAAAGAATTCAATTAATTGAAATCTGAGAAATCTAAGTCTTGGCTAGCTTTCTGTGATATTCTCCATGGAGATTTCCAATGAGGTGCAATGTCTTTTAATTCTTACTTTTTATTATAATCGTTTTGGCCTTAACTATTATTGGATAAAATACGGGAGCTCTTCACTTTTGAAAAGCAGTTTTTGAAATCATGATTTGAATAGTATATATTTAGTGTTTGAGGAAATTGTAATGGATATTAAAAACAGAAAAAAGTCTTTTCAAGTTTCTTATGTATTAGATAAACATAAAAATGATATTATAGTTGACTGATATGAAACAATGTTACAGTGATTCAGAGCAGTTAGAACTACTTGGGAGTACAATAGGGAAGAGTGAAGGAGGGAGGATTTCATCTGGGTCTAATACTTAAAAAATTTCTATTTTGTTTTACTACAGTATAAATTGGCTTCTTTGCTAATTACTTGATCCTAATTAATATTAGGTTTAGCTCTTTACATCCCCACTTTATAGGTGGAACCATGTCTTGTTTCTTGGTCCTCAACCATTATTCAGCTTTGTACTTTATATGCAAAAGATATTTAATAAATATGTGAGTGGATTCAGAGATAACAGAGATCTTAATAGGCTAATACAGAACTTTGGGAGATGGATATTTTGTATGTAGGAAATCTAAAGAACTAAGGAAGGCACATAGGTTTCTATATAGAGCCAATGTGAAAAAGGATTGGAAAGATAAGTATGAGCCTAGTGTTAATGTGGAACTTTGAATGCCAGACCAAAGATTCAGCTTATATTTTGGAAGGCATTTGAGAAGTTAATCAGAGTTTTTGATTATTTGAATGTCAGAATCCTAGAAACCTGAACTGAAAGAAAGTCTTTACAGGTAATTCCACTTTCTGCATTTTATGCATGTGGATAAGTGATTTGCCACAGAGAACATATTGTCATAAAAGCAGGAAGTAATATTTTGTTTTTGTCATTCCTTTTTTGGTTATTTGCGTTTTGATATTGAGACATAAAGCCTAAGCATTGGAACTATAGTGAAAAAAATCTAATCTAGTGTTCCATGTCTTGCATTTTAAGGAAATTAATTTTCTTTCTTCCTTTCCATTTTTTTTTTAAGATTTTTGATATATTAAAAGCATGACACATTTAGATTAAAAGTTCTGGGCTGACTTTTTAGTAACATAAAAGTTAGGTCAGATACCTACCATGTATACTCTTATATTTCAGTTTTTATTGTATCTTGCTAGAGAGTTTTTCTTGTTTATTTGTTTGTTTTGTTTTTTTGTTTTTTGTTTTTTGATTAAAACCAGACATGAAGCAGGGCACCTGGGTGGCTCAGAGGGTTAAAGCCTCTGCCTTCAGCTCAAGTCATGATCCCAGAGTCCTGGGATCGAGCTCCGCATCGGGCTCTCTGCTTAGCGGGGAGCCTGCTTCCCCCCCTCTCTCTACGTGCCTCTCTGCCTATTTGTGATCTCTGTGTCAAATAAATAAACAAACAAATCTTTAAAAAAAAAAAAAAAACAGATTTGAAGGAATAGTTCTGAAAACATTAAGTTTAGTTTTTGCTCTTGGCTTTATTATGTGCAGAGTATTTAAATTTCTAAAATTGAGATATGATTTAAATAATAAGGTGCCTACATCTTAAGTATATAGCTTGATGAATTTTTATATATGCATACACCTGTGTAACTACCAGAAGGTATAGAACATTTCTGGTATAGGTATAGAAGGTATAGAATAAGATACAGTAAATTTCTGGCACACCGGGGGACTCCATCTTAACCCTTCCCAGGCACTACCTCATATTTCTTAAAGGAATTGAATGTGTCTGGTTTCTTCTAGTCTTCACTATTTGCCTTGTTGCATGGAATAGTAGCTCATACTGTTTTACTTCTGTGTTGTTTTCCATAATATGAATATGTCACAGTTTGTTGATGGACATTTGCATTGTTTCTAGTTTTAGCTGTTACAATACAGCTTCTGTGAATATTATTTGTGTATGTCTTTTTGTGAGACTCGGTTTCATTTGTCTTGCTTCTTATTCCTGAGCAAATACTCAGGAATGAACGTGCTTAGGCAGTGCCTAAGACCTGGCATGGGTCTTAACATAGGCTTTGTACTTTACTTTACTGGAAAGTGCCAAAAAGCTTTCTTTCTTTCTTTTTTCTTTTTTTTTTTAATTAAATTTATTTATTTTCAGCATAACAGTATTCATTATTTTTGCACTACACCCAGTGCTCCATGCAATCGGTGCCCTCTATAATACCCACCACCTGGTCCACCAACCTCCCACCCCCCCACCACTTAAAACCTCTCAGATTGTTTTTCAGAGTCCATAGTCTCTCATGATTCACCTCCCCTTCCAATTTCCCCCAACTCCTTTCTCCTCTCTAACTCCCCATGTCCTCCATGCTATTTGTTATGCTCCACAAATAAGTGAAACCATATGATAATTGACTCTCTCTGCTTGACTTATTTCACTCAGCATAATCTCTTCCAGTCCCGTCCATGTTGCTACAAAAGTTGGGTATTCATCCTTTCTGATGGAGGCATAATACTCCATAGTGTATATGGACCACATCTTCCTTATCCATTCATCCGTTGAAGGGCATCATGGTTCTTTCCATAGTTTGGCGACCGTGGCCATTGCTGCTATAAACATTGGGGTACAGATGGCCCTTCTTTTCACGACATCTGTATCTTTGGGTTAAATACCCAGGAGTGCAATTGCAGGGTCATAGGGAAGTTCTATTTTTAATTTCTTGAGGAATCTCCACACTATTCTCCAAAGAGGCTGCACCAACCTGCATTCCCACCAAGAGTGTAAGAGGGTTTCCCTTTCTCCACATCCCCTCCAACACATGTTGTTTCCTGTCTTGTTAACTTTAGCCATTCTAACTGGTGTACGGTGATATCTCAATGTGGTTTTAATTTGAATTTCCCTGAGGGCTAGTGATGATGAACATTTTTTCATGTGTCTGATAGCCATTTGTATGTCTTGATTGGAGAAGTGTCTGTTCATATCTTCTGCCCATTTTTTGATATGATTGCCTGTTTTGTGTGTGTTGAGTTTGAGGAGTTCATTATAGATCCTGGAGATCAACCTTTTGTCTGTACTGTCATTTGCAAATATCTTCTCCCATTCCGTGGGTTGCCTCTTTGTTTTTTTGACTGTTTCCTTTGCTGTGCAGAAGCTTTTGATTTTGATGAAGTCCCAAAAGTTTATTTTCGCTTTTGTTTCCTTTGCCTTTGGAGACATATCTTGAAAGAAGTTGCTCTGGCTGATATCGAAGAGATTACTCCCTATGTTCTCCTCTAGGATTCTGATGGATTCCTGTCTCACGTTGAGGTCTTTTATCCATTTTGAGTTTATCTTTGTGTACGGTGTAAGAGAATGGTCGAGTTTCATTCTTTTACATATAGCTGCCCAGTTTTCCCAGCACCATTTGTTGAAGAGACTGTCTTTTTTCCACTGTATATTTTTTCCTGTTTTGTCGAAGATTTATTGACCATAGAGTTGAGGGTCCATATCTGGGCTCTCTACTCTGTTCCACTGGTCTATGTGTCTGTTTTTATGCCAGTACCATGCTGTCTTGGTGACCACAGCTTTGTAATAAAGCTTGAAATCAGGTAACGTGATGCCCCCAGTTTTATTTTTGTTTTTCAACATTTCCTTAGCGATTCGGGGTCTCTTCTGATTCCATACAAATTTCTGGATTATTTGCTCCAGCTCTTTGAAGAATACTGGTGGAATTTTGATCGGAATGGCATTAAAAGTATAGATTGCTCTAGGCAGTATAGACATTTTAACAATGTTTATTCTTCTAATCCAAGAGCATGGAATGGTCTTCCATCTTTTTGTGTCTTCTTCAATTTCTTTCAGGAGTGTTCTGTAGTTCCTCAAGTACAGATCCTTTACCTCTTTGGTTAGGTTTATTCCCAGGTATTTTTATGGTTCTTGGTGCTATAGTAAATGGAATCAATTCTCTAATTTCCCTTTCTGTATTTTCATTGTTAGTGTATAAGAAAGCCACTGATTTCTGCACATTGACTTTGTATCCTGCCATGTTGCTGAATTGCTGTATGAGTTCTAGTAGTTTGGGGGTGGAGTCTTTTGGGTTTTCCTTATAAAGAATCATGTCATCTGCGAAGAGAGAGAGTTTGACTTCTTCATTGCCAATTTGGATACCTTTTATTTCTCTTTGTTGTCGGATTGCTGTTGCTAGGACTTCTAATACTATGTTGAACAAGAGTGGTGAGAGTGGGCATCCTTGTCTTGTTCCTGATCTCAACAGGAAGGCTGCAAGCTTTTTCCCATTGAGGATGATATTTGCTGTGAGTCTTTCATAGATAGATTTGATGAAGTTCAGGAATGTTCCCTCTATCCCTATACTTTGAAGCGTTTTAATCAGGAACGGATGCTGGATTTTGTCAAATGCTTTTTCTGCATCAATTGAGAGGACCATGTGGTTCTTCTCTCTTCTCATATTAATTTGTTGTATCACATTGATTGATTTGCGAATGTTGAACCATCCTTGTAGCCCAGGGATGAATCTCACCTGGTCATGGTGGATAATCTTTTTAATGTGCTGTTGGATCCTGTTTGCTAGGATCTTGTTGAGAATCTTAGCATCCATATTCATTAGTGATATTGATCTGAAATTCTCCTTTTTGGTAGGGTCTTTGCCTGGTTTGGAGATCAGGGTGATGCTGGCTTCATAGGAAGAGTCTGGAAGCTTTCCTTCTGCTTCAATTTTTTGAAACAGCTTCAGGAGAATAGGTGTTATTTCTTTGAAAGTTTGGTAGAATTCCCCAGGGAATCCATCAGGTCCTGGGATCTTGTTTTTTGGGAGGTTTTTGATCACTGCTTCAATCTTGTTACTAGATATTGGTCTATTCAGGTTGTCGATTTCTTCCTGGTACAATTTTGGGAGCTTTCTAAAGTGCTTGTGACATTTTACACTTCTGCCAGCAATGTTGGTGAGATTCAGTTGCTCCACATTTTTTCTAATACCAACTATTGTTTATCTTATTAGTTATAACAATTTTGATGGTTGTGTTGGTATCTCATTGTGGTTTTAATGCACATTTCTGCATGTTGGATGTGTTGGGTGTATTTCATTTGCTTGCTTTTGTGAAGTGACTGTTCAAGTTTGTTCTTCCTTGTGTTTTGTTACATGTGTTTTTTTTCTGATAGACTTACAGTTTTATATTCCAGATGGAGTAATCTTTTGGATATGCATGCTGCATATATCTTCTTTTAGTCTGGAGCTGGCCTTTTAACTCTAATGCCTCTTTATAAAATGAACAGAAGTTCTTAAATTTAATGAAATGTAGTCTAGTATATCACTTTCACTTACAGATGCTGCTTTTTGTGTTCTCTTAAAAGAATGTTGCTCGCCCCAAAGTCTTAAAAATAGTGTCCTTTGTTTTCTTTTAGATAAAGCTTTATTCTCTCTTTTTTTGTTGTTTTACCTTTAGATGAAGCTTTATTGTTTTGCCTTTCCCATTTATGTCTATTATCATCCATTTAAATAATTTTTGTGTATGGTGGGAGATGTAGGATTCACCTTTCCATACAGGTGTATATTTATGTCAGCATTATTAATTGCAAAGAGCATCCTGTTGCCACTGGGGTGACTGTAGGTAGTGAGAGGGTTTGGAGAGCATTCTGGGCAGAGGTTATCACCTTTGTAGAATCCTTACTACCATTTCCTGTGTTTCAAGCACTGTGACTACTGCTTTATATTACATTTTCTCATTTAATGTTTGCTACTCGTGAGATGTATGTTACAAACTTTTTTTCATTTTTTATTTTCTCATTTTTCATTTTACAAGTAAGGACTTTCAGATTGCAGGACTTTTAACTGACTGTTTTGAAGTTCTGTTCTTTAAAAGAGTGGTAGCTCTGTTTTCTTTGGGATCTCTTTCTAGCTCAGAAGCAGCTGAATGTATAAAGATTTGAGAATCCAAGGTTCTGGAAACTTTGCGGTAGTCTCTTGTCACTTTAAAGATATTTTAAAATTCTAGGTGATACATAGGTCACTGTATTGTTGGTTTTCAAAGGATTTTCATTGATTATTTGCATAGCAAAACTGAATTTACATTATCTTCTAGTTGAGGAAAACAGTAATGCTGGAGGCTTATCTCTTATGTTAGGTCACCTGAGATTTTCTTGTGTCTTCTGCCTCCTGCTACCACAAGTCAGCATCTCCATAGAATCTTCAGTATAGTTCTGTATTGCAGGTACATGTTTATTTGGAGAGCTAGCTGTGTGAACCTGGACAAGTTTTTCTTTTTCTTTATCTCGGGCCTCCTTTTCTTTATCTGTTGAGTGAGAATGAGAATATACTTTCAGTAGAATTTTATATTTTGTTTGTTTTGAGGGCTAAATGAGATGCCGAGTGTGTTTAACATCGTTCCTAACATTTGGTAAGGGATCAGCGAACGTCAGTGAGCTTTTAATGAATAACCATATTAAATCATTAAAATAACTTTTATGATTTACTTTTCCAAACTGGTTTGAGTATCTTTAGGTTTAAATGTATTCCTTCCAAACCCCTGCTAATTTGCGTGTTGTAACAACCTCAGTAATCACGTTTTGTGTATTTGACTTAGAAAAAGGAAAGCATTAAAGAAAGTGAGGAAATTGAACTGGAGTATTTTAATTTTTACCCCTTCCCATGAACAAATGTTTGTATGTGTTATGTGTATTATATTATTTCATTTCCCCCTGTACTTTTAACACAGAGTGCCGGGACTAGGAAATAACATTTGGTCACTGTGTAACTATGCAGTTTCAGATTTTTTAGTGACGAAAGTCAGGTTTTCATGATTCTGCACACTTATCTTTCCCTTTTACAAGCATTGTAACTGAAATCTTTGGAGTGTTTTTTTTTTCCCCTACAAATGATTTTGATATGTGTATTTTACCTATTGGTGACTACACGCATAGAATTGTTACTTGAGCATTCATTTAGATCTCTTTTTTTTTTTTTTTTTTTTTAAAGATTTTTTATTTATTTATTTGACAGAGAGAGATCACAAGCAGGCAGAGAGGCAGGCAGAGAGAGAGGAGGAAGCAGGCTCCCTGTGAGCAGAGAGCCTGATGCGGGCCTCGATCCCAGGACCCTGAGATCATGACCTGAGCCGAAGGCAGCGGCTTAACCCACTGAGCCACCCAGGCGCCCTCATTTAGATCTCTTAAAATTAATTTCAAATGTGTTAAATATTCATTTCTTAAGTTTAGACAATGTTCATAAAAATTTTAAGTCTGTCAGAAGATTGACATAATTCAACTCAAATATACCATTAGCCAGCCCAGTTTTTATGATGATCAGTTACTATAGGTAGGGTCTGGGTATTGAGAAAAATAGTAGATAGGACACATCTAATGATTAAAATAAAAATTTTATTTTTTTTAAAGATTTTAAAATTTATTTCGGTGAAAGAGCAAGAGAGAGCACAAGCGCGCACATGTGTGTGCACAAGCGGGGGTGGGGGCAGCAGAGGGAGAAGCAGGCTCCCCCCTGAGCTGAGCAGGGAGCCTGATTTTGAGTGGGGGAGGATGACTGGATCCCATGGTCTGGGATCATGACCTGAGCCAAACAGATACTTAACTGACTGAGCCACCCAGGCACCCTAAAATAAAAATTTTAATTTTTGTTTCTATGAACAACCAAGAATTTGATATATTTAAAAATCATCAAGTTGATTTCTTAGCAAAAGTGACAAAAACCTGGAGTGTCATTGAATCGGTATTATACCAAATCTCATATTGGAAATGAGATTGCCTGAATATATTTAGATCTTAACTTTGAAGTGTCTGAGCTGAAATGAAGCTATTTTATGTGGGTCCTACTGTCTTTCTGCCCTGGGGGAGGGAGTGTAGAACTGCCAGGGCTGACAGACTTCCTAGATTACAACGGCTGTACAACTGTGTTGCTGTTCGGCAAGTTCAGCAGCAGTGGGCTCCCAAATAGGTTAACCTGTGTTGCCTTTCCCAACTGCAGCCTTTTTCAAAGTAGTTACAAAGTAGATCTATTTAACGTTTTCTTAGACTTAAAAATTATCTTTAAATGCAGCAGGCTATTTGTAAGATTTTCAGTATAATGTATTTCTTTTTTTTTTTTTTTAAGATTTTATTTATTTATTTGACAGACAGAGATCACGGTTAGGCAGAGAGGCAGGTAGAGAGAGAAGAGAGGAGGAAGCAGGCTCCCTGCTAAGCAGAGAGCCCAATGTGGGGCTCGATCCCAGGACCCTGGGATCATGACCTGAGCTGAAGGCAGAGGCTTTAACCCACTGAGCCACCCAGGTGCCCCAGTATAATGTATTTCAAAAATAAATAAATATAATGTATTTCAGTATGTGTTAAATAAGTTAATTTTATTCAGTGTAATTTTTGACATTTTAGGTATAGATTAGGTACAGATTTTTTTTAAGTATTAGTAACCCTGTTTGGGTACAGAATCCAGTAAATAAATAATTGCTAGTTACACTTAATAATAATTATTTTATCAAGAATGAGTATAATTTTAATTAGGTTAACTTGTTTGTCCAGTTATATTTATACCTGAATTTTACCACTCAGAGTTTGACTGACTACAAAGCTTTATTTTTAGAATAGTGGCCTCCTTGATGTTATATAGGAACATTGATATACAATGTTTGCATGATAATATGTCCTCCATGTATTTTTTTAATATATGTGTATATTTGTCTAGCCTATATATGGTATGTTCTTTAAGCAGTTTTATAATTGACATGTTGGCATAAAATAAACTAATAATCGATATCTTTAATGTAGATACTTTTTAAAGGCTATTTTTTTTTCCTTCTATATTGCTCTTCCAAATTTTCTGTAATGGGAAGAATGTTTTCTTGCAATGTTTCTATGTATAGCTCTAGCTTCCTTCCCTACAATTATAATCATTCTTTTGGTCCCGTCTTGTTTTCTGCCCTTTTCACTGTAGTGTTCCATCCCAGGTATTCTCATTTTACTAGTCTTCATAACCATAACCTTTTTTTTTTTTTAAACATTTCTTTCGTTATTTTAAGGAGAGAAAGTGCACATGAGTGGTAGGGAGGGCTAGAGGGAGAGGGAGAATCTCAAGCAGGCTCCCTGCTGATGTGGAGACCAACACACAGATCCTGGATCTGTGTGGATCCCATGACCCTGAGATCATGACCTGAGCCAAAATCAAGAGTCGGATGCACAATCTTCTGAGCCACCCAGGCGCCCTCATGAACATAATTTTTTAATGGCTCCATAATATCCCATTCTCCAAATGCCACAGTTTAAACATTCCTGTATTTTAGGTACTTTCCAAAGTTTTATAATCACAATGAGCATGAGCAATGAGCAATGAGCACCTATATTAATATTGTTTCCATAGTAGGTATTTTCTGCTTTTTGACTTTTTCTCTGACATAAATTTTCTTTTGTTGTAATTCATTAGCAGGCTCACATTTTTTTCCCCTTGAACTTCAGTGTGTTGCTGCTATCATTTTTGGTCTCAAACGTTATTAATAATTTAAGTACTTTTTTCCTTAGAGGTCACTTGTTTCTTTTTTCTTAGATGTACAAAGGAGACCGATAGATAGATAGATATTTGTTTAAAGTCAAGTAATTTTGTTACTTGATGTTGGTCACTCTGATGTTGGTCACTCTGTCTTCTATTCATAGGGACATGGTGTACTCATTTACTATGTAGTTTCAGATCTTTTCTTTCAGGGAAGTTTTCTTGAATTACTGCTTTTAGTATTTGTTATTTTCTGTATGTTTTTTTTTCTTTAATATATTGTCTTATCTTCACTGATTTATTACTTTCCAATCATTTTAACTTTTTCCTTATTTCTAATTTTCAAAAATTCCTTCCCTTTTTCCTATCTCTAAGGTGTTATGTTGTGTTTATTCATTCTTATATTCCTTTTAAATTAGCCTTTATTTTTGAAGAGACTTTTGAAATTTCTAATTCTTTGCTAAGTTCTAACACCTCATTTCTAGGTTTTCTAATTCTGATTTACGTTGTTTTTTAATGTCTTGTATCATTTTATTTTCTTGCTGGTCATCTCCTGAAAGTACCTTTCTTCTTGTTCTCATAATAACTTCATGTGGACTTTATCTGTGGAGTTAGTCTTCCTGAACTTCTACACAGAGATGGGGTTTAGGGTGTCTTTTTTAGCTTTATAAGCTCCCTCCTGTTTTTGGTTAGTTTTGTTTGTTTTCATGATGATGTGTTTTCTGAGATTGCCTAACTTTATTGCACTGACTGACTTGTATGTCTCCTTCAGCTCTTTTGACTCCATCCTGTTCAGGTTTACGTCCACTCCTATTATGACACTCCTAATAGTGTCTCCTTAGTGTGGTGCCCTGACCTAGGAGGAAGGCATCTCAGCTGATCAGTTTGGGGAGTTCATTGCAGATAAACTTCTCTAGCTCTTCATACTTTTCTGTAGACCTTTGGATAGTCCCAGCGGTCCAGCAGATATTCCTGGTTTCAGCTGAGCTTGTCAAATTGGCCACTATGCTTTTTTTTTTTTTTTTTTTTAATACCTATTGGCTATTTGGGCCTTTCCTATTCTCAGAGATGTCTCATATTTCCCGTTATTGCCTTCTGCCTTCTTTTACATAGATACTAATACTAGGAAGGGTTTGTGGCTGCTAATTGTTTGACCTGTTAGCATGTATTTTGGGGCTTGTGGGGATCCCTGATTGTTTAGTTTTGTTGTAAATGTTCATGGGATTTTACTTTTGCTGTTTGTCTGTAAAACACACACACACACACACACACCCTCAGTTATTTAAACTCACTGCACCAGGGATCCCCAAGGACAGACTTAATGGTTCATTAGGCGTACTCACAGAACTCAACATCTAATCATACATATGTCCATGATTTGTTACAATGAAAGGGTACAAAGTAGGATCAGTACAGAGAAGAAGTGCATTGGGTGGAGTCCTGAGGAAACAAGGTGTAAGCTTCCAAGCAACCTCTTTCAGTGGAGAGTATGTATTTAATTTCCCCAGCATCAAATTGTGACATGGATGTAGTGCTATCCACCAGGGAAGCTCATTAGATGTTCATTGCCCAGAGTTTCTAATGGAGGCTAGTTACCTAGGCACCCTCTATGTAGCATATATTGAAATTTCTAACTTCCAGAAGGAAAGCAGCTGTTCAGCCATGGTCCAGTCATAAACCATATCTTACATGCTAATAGTTTCGGTACAGTGAGCCCACTTTTATCAGTCAGTGAGTCGCTCTTATCAGTTAGGATAGTGGAAAACTTCCCCAAATCCCAGACACTAGCCAAGGGCCAGCCTTGAGATATAGGACGTTCTAAGGATGGGCAGTCCAGGCCTACTTGTTAAGTCTTTTCTGCATGTGCGTGCATGCGTGTGTGCACACACACTCACACACACATATACATGGGGGAATTCAGAGAGATTCAGAAACCTGCCACTTGTAACAGCTAACTTCTCAGAGTCTTTGAGTTGAAAGGGTTTTAAGCAAAACAAATATGTTCAGATTTCTAGTTTTGAAGAGGTTATTGCTGCAGCAGTGTGAAGGATGGATAGTAAGCCACTGAGAATGAAGTGGGTAGTACCTCCAGTGATAGCTGATTAGTGCTTGAGACAAGACACTGAGACTTAAGAAGAGGGAGGGGATGGAGTTGAAGGAATACTGTGTATATTTATATGTGTGTATGTGTTTATATATATATGTATAGTATCTGTTGTATACATATATTTGTATGTATAGTGTCTAGTATATATGTATATCTACATATATATGTATTTAAGTACACACATTATAGATTATAAAGCTATAATATATATTAGAGATTATAAAGCTGTAATAATATATGAATATATATTCTTATCTCTGTGAAGGTAAGGCTTTTCTAAGTATAAGAACAAAGTTATAAGTTAGGGGGACATATTTTATAAACTTACATGCATAAAAACTTAAAAGCTGAAAAAAAGGCACTATTTTTAAAAAATTAACAAAATTTAAAGAAAAATGGGAAAATATTTATACTTATGAGAGCTTTAATGTCCTTATTATAGTAAGCTCAGTTGCAAATTGGGATTTTAAAAAATCTTGATAGCCCAGTAGAAAATAAGCGAAGTAGATTAATGTGCAATTCACAAAAGAAGGAAGACAGATGGTCACTTAGCATTTTTCAACCAAGAACCTTTAAAGCATGGACAATAGCGAAACAGAAATTCTTTCATAAATTAGCAGTTTTTAAAAGTGATAGTAGTTAGAGTACTTGGAAATTGGAAATAACCTAAAGGTACAACATTGCATTATTTAGATAAATTGATATATATCCATGTATTATCCAGCTGTTAAAATCATGTAGTAGAAAATATTAATGACATTGTGGACTTTATAATAATAAAGTATGATCCCAGGTTTTCTGTTTATACTTAATACACACAAACATACATTCACACAGAAAAACATTTAAACAGTAAAACTAAGACTTATTTACAACAAAACTTATGTTAACCAATTTTTTTTGTAGGTGGTAGGATTATGGATGGTTTTTTCCCTCTTCTTTTGTATGTGTGTAAGATTTTATTTATTTATTTGAGAGAGAAAGAGACAGTGACGGAGATAGCAAGAGAGAACAAGAGTGGAAAAGAGAGGAAGAAGCAGGCTCCCTGATAAACAGGGAGCCCTCTGTGGGCCTGGATCCCAGGATTCTGGGATCATGTCCTAAGTGGAAGGCAGACACTTAACTGACTAAGCTACCTAGAAACCCCATGTTTTGTTTTGTTTTGTTTGCAAACATTTATGAAAACTGTGGGGCCAAAAACTATGACCCAATTGCTGGCCATTACTTTTGTAAATAAAGTTTTATTGGAACACAGCCATGCTCATTTATACTGCTTTCGCAGTACAACACCATAAAATATTTACTGCCTGGCCCTGCAAGAAAAAGTTTGCCAACCCTTGATCTATAGTGAGTGATGTACTTTTCATACTTAGAAACATATATATCTCCACAAGCATATGCACTCTTACATAATAGTATTGTACGAAAAAATGGCATTGCTGCTTATAGGGTTGTTTTTTCATAAGGTTCTTCGCAATATATATATATATTTTTTCTTAGAAATGGTTTGAATCTGGAACCAGGTAGGGTCTGGTAATACTAACATGTATTAGTACTTATTTTAAATATAATTTAGTAGACTAATACTTCATTTATCCAGGTCATTGAGTACTCTTTTAATGATACTCTAACGACATGATGATTTAATAGCTGTAGAAAGGTCAGAAAGTATCCGAGGGATAGAGGGGAGACATTTAAAGAAATTAGTTTGGCTGATTAAGGGTCTTTTACAAAAATATATGTAGAAGATGTTCAAATGGATATATAAACAATGAAGAATGAGTCACGAGCCTGTGAGGGTAGTGGCCACTTCTGCTGTGCACATGGCTCTGTGCAGAGAGTCTGTTTAATCCTTAGAACAACTTTGGGAAATAAGAGCATTTTTTGTTTTGTAGATGAGAACACCGAGACTTGGAGAGTTTAAGTAATTTACCCAAGACCCTATAGAGTTTGGCTGAGACCCTGCTTGAACCCAGGTTATCTGAGAGGAAGATTTATGATTATTGTTAACCTTTTTTCTTTTCTTAAAGGGTTGTAATATAGGGACACAGAATATGAAGCAATATGTAGAATTTAGGTTTTGACTTAATCAAGAAATGCATTTTTAATTATTTATAAAGTCTCATTATATGAAGTAGTAAGCTCCTTGTTCCTTGCTGTATTCAAGTAGATTCTGAATGACCATCTTCCAGTAGGAATCCTGTGGCTAAGAGATTGAATTCTGTGTACTTAGTGGATCTATGAGATCTATGTTTTATGGTGTTAGGTTTTTTTTTTTTTTTTTAAGGTTCTGCTTGTGTATTTAATCTAAATTTAGATTATATGAAGGACCATAAGTACATAAACTCTTAATATGCTACAGAATTTTTTTTTTAATTAACGTTTTGCTAGGTTGATATGTGACTCTGTAAACAATCGCAATTCACTAAGGATCTCTGTCTTTTTTTTTTTAAGAGAGTGCTCTTAGGAGTGGAGGGAGGGTCCGAGGGAGAGAGAGAACCTCAGGCAGACTTCACAGTCATCATGGAGCCTGACACAGGACTTGATCTCATGACCCTAAGATCATGATCTAAGCTGAAATTAAGAGTTGAACACTTAACCAACTAAGCCACCCAGGTGCCTTCTATGTCTTTTATATAGTCAAGGTCTCAGTAGTTTATTTTTCCTTGAGTGTAGACCAGAGGAAAGATTTGTCTGTTGGAGTTAATATACCTTTTCTCAACAAAAATGCAAAATATAGGCCAATATTTTCTCTTTGTACTCTAACTGTATCAAAATGAAAAGCCATATATAATGCATGACCATAGTAATTATCTTAACATTAAGGTGTCTGGTAACAAATACTCCTTTTGTTTCCTTAGACAGAATTTATTTTGTATTATTCATAAATATTTTTGTTATTGAGGGCTGATACATATTATTTTGAAAATCTTAGAAATAGGTAGTATGTGAGTTTTTAAGTTATAGAAGCTGTGATTTCTGTGTGGTTTCTAGTGGTATATAGAAGCTTTTGGAGTATGATAGATTAGACAGAGAAAAACAAAAAAACCCCTTCAGATTTTACTTTTGTGCCAGATTTATCTGGAACCTATATATATAGCTACTCTCTGCTTACTGGAGCCTGATTCACTGCTTTATTTGAAACTGTAAACCTAACTCTTTGAAAACCAGTTTCCCACTGCTAGGGATTCTACTATTAATTTCTATACTTATATTGCTGTTTCTGTGCAGGGAAAAATTAGATTAAATGTAAAATACTTAATCCTCAGCTCAGTAAGTGATAATATCAACACATGTTTGAAAGCAACATTTTAGTAAAAGTAGATAAAATTCATCTAGGTGTAATTCAAGATATGTTTATTCAAACTGGATCTTTGTTTATTCTGATCCAGCAGAAACTAGAAAGAATGTTTCTACTATACCCCCAGGGATGCGTGTTTAGAGAAAGGCCAGTATTGCCCTCAGGCTGATGCTTTTGAAAGGATATAGTCCGTTCCTACTCTAGAGTGTTGTCAATTCTTTCTTTGTGGTTTAGTTAATTTTTTATAATACTTCAGATGCTAAATTGCCAGTACATCAAATGCTCAGATTCAAAAAATATATCCAAATATCTTAAATATGTAGAGAAAATAAATTTGCAACATGGGGGCTTAAGTGGGTAGGAGAAATATTGCTTATTTTCTGTCGGTGTTCTCTTATTCATGATTAGGCTGTGATTAGCTACTGGGCCTTTTATTATGGTAGGGTTCCTAACCCTGATGAATTACTGTAGTCAATTTCAACTTGTTATATTTTTCCTTTACAAAAGGGGAGGTTGAGGTAACTCTATTTCAAGATAATAAAATAATGACAAATGTTTAATTACTAGAATATTGGTATGTATTAGGATCATCTTTTAGTCCATTAAGTGATTTTTATGGTTGTCATAGTTGAAACCTGTTACTCTATAAACCAGAAAGTCCTAAATCCCCTGTGACTAGTGTGGTTGACTGTTGCCATTATTTATATTATATAAAATGTTCTTATAAATGCTTACAATTGCATAAAATTTATTCTTATCTTTACAGTCTGTTCGGCACCTGAAGTACTCCTTGTTTAAGAAATCACTACTGGGCAGTGTTTCGGATAATGGAATAGTAACTCTCTGGGATGTGAATAGTCAGAGTCCATACCATAACTTTGACAGTACGCATAAAGCTCCAGCTTCAGGCATTTGTTTTTCTCCTGTCAATGAATTGCTATTTGTGACTATAGGCTTGGATAAAAGAATCATTCTCTACGACACTTCAAGTAAGAAGTAAGTGTGACATGATCATTTCTTAATTTAATAACAAATAACTATTATCTCATTAGCAGACATTTGTGATTTGCATAGACCTCTGATTAATGTTTGGGAGGTCTTAAGTTTGTGTACTTTTTATCTAAAAGGATAGAATTTTCTCTTTTTCTTCCCAAGGAGGAAAAAATACATGAGATGTGGATATTCTTTAGAGTACATCTGGATGACAAATGTTGAGGATAGCACATTAATGATTGCACATCTTTATTTTAGTATGAAGGCACAGTATTCTTTTTCAGAAATACAACTAGATATGTGCATTTAAAAACAATGATTAATTTGCCTTAAAATTAATTCATTTTCAAGAGCAGGGTTTCTAAACTATTAATATTTTGGGCTGGATAATTTTGCTTATGGGGGCTATCCTGGGCATTGGAGAATATTTAGCAGCATCCCTGGCCTCTATCCAACAGAGGCCAGTAGCACTCCCAATATTAGAATAAGTAGCAAAATTGCCCCCAATTGAGAACCACTGGTCTAGAGCTAAAGGGTACACAATCTTCTAAGTATCTGGGTCCATTGTGCCTTCTTATAGGTGTGCTTAATTAGCTATTAAAAAAAAAAATGGACAAGAGGGGTATGGGTGTATTCAAGACACCTGACAATATCTAAAGATTACATGGAAGAAAATGGTAATGTTTTGACTAGGGAAGGACCTTCTGTCAGTCCTTGTTAATGTTTACTGTTACTTGTTTCATTTTCTTCTTTTAAAAATTTTCCTTTTTATTCTTTCTTTTTGAACTTTACCAAGAACCTTAAGTCAGTAAGCATTTCTCTCCGACCGGATAGCTGTGGCAAAGAGCCCAGCTTCAGCAGTTCAGTGTCCATATCTCAGTTATCAGCAGTTCAGTGTCCCTGTATAAGCTTCATGAGGATCAAGCTGCAGGGATTCTGTTAGCTTTTTCTCAAGAAATGCACAGCTGGAAGAGCAGAGTAGCAGCTGCTCCCCTGCGAAAGGTCATAGTCCTCTTGAGACCTGAGCAGGTCAATAAATGGAAGGGGGATAGTTAGGGCCTCCTTAACCCTGAGGCTAGAGCCCTTGTTTATGGAGTAACACCCAGGAAGTCTGTCATACTCACTGTGGAAGTAGTAATTACTCAAAGAAATAGTTGCTGCTTCTAGACAATGTGGAACATACCAATTGGAAGTGAGTAGAAGAAAGAGGATGGAGTGTTCAGCAGTTCCTTTAGATGCTGTTGTATTAGAAATGCCTTAAGTCTAGTTCTGAATTTATGCTTTACACAAATATTTGGGATGCATATTTCAAGTAACTTTGCCAAACTTTGCCAGTAACTTTGGTTTTGGCACATAGCTGTCTATATGTCACATACGCTTATATACCTGTATAGGCTCACATATCTAGGTATACTTTGTTACCCTTTTCAAAGGCTAGTGAAAACTTTAGTGGCCGACACCCCTCTAACTGCAGTAGACTTCATGCCTGATGGAGCCACTTTGGCTATTGGATCTTCCCGGGGGAAGATATATCAATATGATTTAAGAATGTTGAAATCACCAGTTAAAACCATCAGTGCTCACAAGACATCTGTGCGATGTATAGCATTTCAGTACTCCACTGCTCTTTCTAAGGTAAGGTATTTTCTTTCTTTTCATTGCTTTTGATTTTACTAAATAAGTCCAGTTCAGAATATGGAAATCATATTTTGTCTATTAAATGCAGTGTAGTTTTACTTTATAATCATTTTTATATGGAAGCATTTTAAATGACTTTGGTACAAAGCCATTTGATACTTGGTTTTAAAACTATTTTTTTTTTTACTTAATTCTCATATTTCTCTCTTTAAAAAATACTTTAAAAGGCTTTTTCGTTCAGCAGAAAACTCAGATCCACCAGCAGGCTTAGGATTTGTAAGGGAAATTATATATATTTTTAACCTAACAGGGAATTGATAAAATATTAATGTATAGTATGGAGCATTAGAAACCTGAGCTTTTAAATATTCCATTACATTTCAGTCAAGTTTAAATAAAGGCTGTTCAAATAAGCCCACAGCTGTGAACAAACGAGCCATTAACGTGAGTGCTACCAGTGGAGGAGTTCAGAATTCTGGAATCGTCAGGGAAGCAGCCACCACTCCTATTGGCACAGCTTTACCACAGCCCATGACAACAGCCGGGGGGAAAGGAGCAGTTGCTGTCCAAGACAAAGCAGGTAAATGCTGCTTATGTAGAGTTTGTGGAGTTTCCACCCACCACAACACCGCAAATAGATCATTAGCACTTTCTTCGAGAACCTAGAACTCAAATTCACTTGTGTATTCAGGTAAAATTATTAGTAGATAGTGCACATGGAAGAAGTGACCATTTTAACTTGAGCTATACATTTTTTAAAAATTAATGAAAGGTACTTATTCTATTTAGCTGAATTTTTGTTGTAAGAAATATTATCTTAAAAAACAGAATAATGCCAATTCAGAAATTATCCTGAATGTCACTCCAGATTAGATGACTTTCCGTTGTGTCTTCAGATTGAATCAGTAGAGAATATGATTCTGTAGTGCTATCATTTTGATTTGATCTCTGAGTCACAAAAACTATTAATGGCTTCTTTTATTTCATATTCAGAATGTAAAGTAAGTTGATGAAATGAATATATTTAAGTGCAGAATAGTGCCTGGCACATATTAAGCAGTATATTAGTAGTTTATTAAAGAAAAATAAACAAAAGTGTTACAATTTTTAAGTAATTTCTTCTACTCTGATAATCATATTGATGAAATGGTTCTTAAATAATTCATTTAGACTTTGTGAGGGTGTAATATGATGATAAACTTCCTTGTATTTACTGTAGAGAATACTCTTCTCTAAATTACTGAAAACATTTTTTCTTTTAATTTTAAGAAGTTATGCTATACTGTCAACTTGCAACATATTTTTAAGTCTGTATATAGCGGCACCTGGTGGTTGAGTTGGTTGAGTATCAGACTCTTGGTTTTGACTCAGGCAGTGATCTTGGGGTTGTGAGATCAAGTCCCACTCGTTGGGCTCTGTTCTCAGTAAGGAGTCAACTTGCAATTCTCTCTCTCTCCCTCTGCCCCTACCCCCACTTGCATGCAGTCTCTCTCTCAAATAAATAATCTTCAAAAAAATTTAAAAAATTGTAAGAAGTCTGTATGATATACCACTGTGTTTCCAAACTAGACTCATTAGAAATGCACATATCTGTGTCTTTTTTAAGGTTTTAGGACAAGTACTTAACTTGGACAAAAATATTTGTTGTACCTTTTCAGCGTGAGTTTACAATTTTCAGGTAGAAGCAAAACTTTAATTTGTTAGCCTTGATAGTATGGAATGGTTTTAAAAAATATGTAATAAGTATATATCTTCATTATAAATTTTCTGTTAGTATCTACATTATCCTTACATAAAAGTCATTACATATTATATAGGAAAATAATTAATTCCTAATTTAAGAACTCCCAGAAACAAATATTATTCCTATATACTTAGAAGAAATTCATTTTGAAATATAACTTGAGTAATGTTCACCAAGATATTGAATTAACTGTATTATAAAAATCGTCATTTTTAAAGATTATTTTATTACTGTTGCTTCTACTCATAATTTCCAAAATTAAACAAAATTTTCTCTAATTTACTCTGAGCTTTCTGAAGTCTCCTGTTATTCATTTAGTTTTTAATAAGGAAACTCGTGTAACAATGACAGCATTAATTAGGAAATGCAAGAGTTGGGTCTGCAGGGTCACTGATTAATGATAACTGTTGGCTGATTAACAAAGTTTCTGACAAAATGAATGTTTGCTCTGTACCCACAGAGTTAGGAACTTTTGTTTATTAATTTTATTTTTAAATAATTGCAAACTTATAGAAAAATTTCAAATATAGTACAAAGAATTCCTGAGCTCTAGTATTCCATTTAGCTGATTCAGTGTTTTATAAATTTTGCCATATTTGCTTAATCATTTGCTTTCTCTCTCTCTCTCTCTCACACACACACACACATACACACACACACTTTCCCCCTTCTGAAACATTGAGAGTATGTTAAGTGTACATCTTAGGTCTATGACTTCCTACCAGCATAACTCTGGAGAGTTTTCTTAACTACTCTGATTCTTATTTTCTCTTCCATAGATAATATTGAACTTTTAGGGTTATTGTGAAAACCAGAGAAAATGTATCAAAGTGCCTGGCACATGATAGGCAATCAGGAAATTTTGGTTTTGCTGATTTTGGATCACAGTTATCATCATTGCTATTACTGTTATTTTAAACTTCCTGTAAAATGAATCTGAAATTTGAAAAAAGTTCACGTTACTTCTATTAAAGGTGTCAACCACTCCATCCCCCCCAACAGGGCACAAGGGTTTGCCTTTCTCTGCCTGCTCGCCAATACCAGTTGTTTCTTGTGTTGTTGATTTTAGCCTTTCTGACAGGTGTGAGGTAATATCTCCTTATGGTTTTGACTTGTATTTCCCTGATGATGAGTGATGTTGATCATCTTTTTGTGTGTCTGTTGGCCATCTGGATCTCTTGTTTGGAGAAATGTCTCTTCATGTCTTCTGCCCATTTTTAAATTAGATTATTTACTTTTTGGGTGTTGAGTTTTATAATTTCTTTATGTATTTTGAATACTAACCCTTTATCAGATATGTCACTTGTAAATATCTTTTCCCATTCTGTAGGTTGCCTTTTAGTTCTGTTGTTCCCTTTGATGTGCAGGAGCTTTTTATTTTGATGCAGTCCCAGTAGTTTATTTTTGCTTTTGTTTCCATTGCCTTAGGAGACCTACCTAGAAAGAACTTTCTATGGCTGATGTCAGAGAGGTTGCTGCTTATGTTCTCCTTTAACACTTTAATGGTTTCAAGATTTTAATGGTGGTCATGTCTCACATTTAAGTCCTTAATCCATTTTGTGTATGGTGTAAGAAAGTGGTCTAGTTTCATTCTTTTGCATGTTCTTATCCACTTTTGTTGAAGAAACTTTTTCCCACTGGATATTCTTTCCTGCTTTGTCAAAGATCAGCTGATCATATGGTTGTGGGTTCTGTTCCGGGTTTTCTGTTCCACTGATCTCTCTGTGTCTGTTTTTGTGCCAGCACCATACTCTCTTGATGAGTACAGGTTTGTACTTGAAGTCCAGAATTGTGATACGTTCTTTGCTTTTTCTTAACTATAGAGAACAAACTGATAGTTACCAGAGGGGAGATAGGGGGGGGGGGTGAAACAGGTGAGAGGGATAAAGGAGTGCACTTGTTGTGATGAGCACCTGGTATTGCATGGAAATGTTGAATCACTATATTGTACCCCTGAAATTATTACATGGTATGTTAACCAACTGGAATTTAAATAAAAACTTAAAATAGAGAACTTCTGCAGAGTTATTGCTAATGCTCATTTTTGGTAGGAAAACACTCGTTTAAGAAGTAAAAAATGTCTTTAGCACTACTTTCAAATGATACCAAACTTCTTTCTTAAAGTTCCAGAGGCTAAAGTTACATATTCATACATGTTTAAAGACCTAGAAGGAGAGAAAATTTCTCCTTTATAACAGTTTAACTCTTGATGTAAACACTTCAGTGACAATAATGTACAAATGTTCAATAATATTTTAATGTTTTATCAGCTGTTACTAGAAAAGTTTATTTTATTTGCCAGTTTTGGACAATTTTGGATATGCTGGCTGTTCTTTGTTTTTATCCCAGCTTTTCACTTTTCATTTGGGACCAAGAAGGCAAATAAAGCGCTGTTTTAAATGTAGTACAGGGGACACCTAGGTGGTACAGTCAGTTGAGCATCTGACAGCTCAGGTTGTGATCTCAGGGTTGTGCATTCCTGAATTCAAGCTCCAGCTCAGTGGGGAGTCAACTTAAGACACTCTCCCTCTCTTTCTGCCCCCCCCCCCCAAATAAGCCTTTTAAAAAAATGTAACACAGTAACATGCTACCAATTAAAGTACCAGACTTTCATCACAGCTCTTAAATCAGTAGAACTCATTCTTCAACCCAAAAATGACCAAGAAGCTACTGAGCCCACAGAGTTCCTCTTACAAATGCCTTGCACCATATACTGGCAGGGAAAATAAACTGCTGCACACTTCTTCAGTGTCGTCTACTATGCTATTTATGAGTTTAGTGTTCTGGTTTCTTTTGAAACTCTTAGTAAACTATCCTGAGGCTAGTAAAGTCATCTGAGGTCGATAATACTGAGAGCAGGGTTAAGCTTCCACAGTTAGTGAAGGAAAAGGCAGAAGAGGGAGAAAGGAGATCCATTTACTGCAGTTGTGGAAAGGAACTAACATTACTTGAATCTTGCTCTATGGTAGGCATCGTGCTCTATGCCTTACAGACTTTTTTAATCATTTGTAGATGCTCATAAAAGGAGCCCGTTACAGCAGAAGTTGGTTGTGTTCAGTATTTAAGAGGGTAGCAAAGTATATAAATCAGTTTGGGAGAATTTCACCAAAATGGCTAAAATAAGGTGTTATCACTTAAATAAGTAGGTTATTTGCTTTTGAAAAGCCCTTCGTTCCGTGCAAATCGTGGTTAACTGAGCTGTTGTTAACGTTGTTTTTTTTCCTGGTGCTCACAGCTGTAATATTACCAATATATGCACAATATATACAATATATACCAATTAATACATTAATTTTTAGAATCTAGCTTCTGTGGTACATTTATTCAGATGTAGTAACAGTTATTTTTATATCTAATTTTCCTATAAGGTTTGCCTCGAAGCATAAACACTGATATTATATCTAAGGAAACGGACAGTGGGAAAAATCAGGATTTCTTCAGCTTTGATGATACCAGAAAAAGTAGTTTAGGTGACATGTTCTCACCTATCAGAGATGGTAAGTCTGTTCAGATCAGAGGATCATGTTCTTTTGCTGGCAGTTATTACATTTTTATTCTAGCTAAAAGATGTGGGTAATAGCTTCAGTCTGACTGTGTTCATGACAGTTGCTAATTTTCTCAGTCCCTGGGGTGGTATCTTTTCCTTTGCCCTGATATTTCAGATGTTACCATTCTGAAGTATATGCTTGTCATTTTCACATGGGAACTATGCAAATAGCTCTCAAGTTAGCATTTTAATTTCCACAGAAGTTTCTTAAAGGAAGTTTTGCCTCCATAGGCAGTTTTTTCATTATATCTACTTCTAAATAAATCTTCTCAAAATCTTTGATATTTTTGATAGGCAAAAAAATATCTTTCTAACCTAAAAAATTTTAGATTATTAATATCTAATTGGTGTATTTATTCATTGTTTTCATGGAGAAATATGGCTGGGTGATAGATTGCCTCATCTTTTATGTGAAAATCACACACACACACCATTGCTGGGAGATGTTGCTACTAAAAAGAAAATAAAAACTTAAAAACTTTACCATTTTGATAAATAGAAACATTATATATCATTGTTCATACTATATGAACTAGGCACATTGGTTGGCTGTGTTTTTTTGATATTGATACTCATACTGTTTAACTAATTGGGTAGTCTCACTGCTAATGGCAGTATTATTAACAATGTGGGTAAATTTCTAGAGCATCATTTGGCAGGTTAAACATTCACACTCTTTGGCCTGTTAATTCTATTTCTATAAATTTACCTAATAACTTGTTTAGAGAATCTCACAAAGATTTGTATGTACTATTTTTTTTTTTTTAATAATAATGGAACTCTGGAGCATATTTCAATGTCAACAGTAGCAGAATGTTTAAATTGTTACAACATGACGTTAAAAATTTCATTTTTCACTTCAAATTGTCTGTTTTTCCAAACTTTCTACAATTAATTTCATAATCAGAAAGAAAATGGTCACATGTGGTGGCACAGAATTATTTAGTGTATTCTGCCATACCGTGGCCTGAAAATGACTACTCTAATTGCCAGGTCAGATTTTTCCTATCTTCTACCTAATGAAAGAGGAAGGATTCCTTTCTTTCAGGATGAAGAGGGGTCAGACTACATAGTTAAAGAATAAAGAGAGGAAAGATGTGGGCAAAAGAGGGAAAAGTGGCTTGAGCTGGAGTTGAGAAAGGTTTTGGAGGTTAGTAACCATCTGGAAGCTTTGGCTTATGATAACCCCTGGGGTAACTTTTGAATTGAAGAATGTAGGGAAGGGATTTATTTGAAAGGGTTTTGAGTTATAAATGAAATTCTCTTTAATGGTTTTTAAAAGAAATGAATAAAGGATAGAAATTCCTCTTTACTTTTTTAGAAATATGATTAGAATTTGAGCTATATGCCCTTCATTTATTAGCATTTCATAGTATTAATGAAAGAACATGTGTACTAAATACAGTACCGGTTTTCACTGTCAAGAGATTTATGTTTTGATTTCAAGAATGTGACTCTCCTTCGGTAAAAGGCTGAATCTGTGCTTCAGTTTCATCTTTTAAATAATACTTCTGCTAGAAAACTAATAACTTCTTAGAGTGTATGCGTGTTGTGTAGTTACTAGGTATATATACACACATGCAGGTAGATGGATGGGTGATACTTCTACTACTATGATAATCATGTATGGTAATTTATTGGCCATTTGACTTTTTTTATGACTTGTGCCCATTTTTCTATTAATTTGCTAAAATGGAGTTAGGCCATTTTTGGTTGTTAATTGCAAATGAAAAGTATTATACTATTGGAATGTTCTTATACATTCTGCCATTAAAATGAATACTAATAAAATTTATTTTTTTAATATCATTGTGATGCTCACAAACCATTTTGACATTGTTTCAATTGATCCTCAAAACAATCTTGTGAGATGGTCAGGACATTTTTCCTATTATATAGATGCAGAAGCTGAAGTTTAATTGTATTAAAAACTTGTTGTCTAAGGTCATAGAGCTATTAAGTGGTATAGGCAGAATTGGATTATAGATTTCTGGAGCCTACTGCAATGCCTTTCTAGTATACCTTGCTGTCTCATTAAATGACCCTATACCATAGAATTACTCTTCATATTTATTGCTATCTATGCATGAAGTGAAAAGAATAAAAAGGGAAGTTTATAGAGTCCCAGCTGTTACTTCACTCAGATTTTCCTTCTTAAAATCGAACTCTTTGGGGAATGAATAGGAAGCTTAAGTTGCTATGGCTTATTTTTCACAATTTTAAAAATTTGATTTTTTAATTTTATTGTAGATGCTGTGGTTAACAAGGGAGGTGATGAATCCATAGGCAAAGATGGTAAGACCTGTTGAGAAGTATTTTTATTAAAATGAAAAGGGATATTGTGTTATCTATTGATATGTAACAAATTACCCCAACCTCTTTTTAAAAGATTTGTTTATTTGAGAGAGAAAGAGGGAAAGAGACTCTCAAGCAGACTCCGCACTGAGCACAGAGCTGGACACAGGGCTTGATCTTATGACTCTGAAATCATGACCTGAGCCAAAACCAAGGGTTAGATGCTTAATGGAATGTACCTCCCAGGTACCCCCAAAGTACCCCAACGTTTCAAAACTTAGAAGAACATTTATCATTTCATAACTGTGGGTTAAGAATATGAGCATGGTTTAGCTGGGTGCCCTTGGCTTCACGTCTCTCTTGATGCTTTAATCGGGATTTAACAAGACTGCAGTCATACTAAGGCTTGACTGGACGGGGATCTACTTCAAGCCATTCATGTGGCCCTTGGTAAAAGATACCAGTCCTTTGTCCTGTGGGCCTCTCTGCAGGGCAACTAACAACATGGCAGCTGGCTTCCCTCAGAGTTGGTGAACAAGATAGTCAGAGATGGCATCAGAATGGAAGCCACTGCATGTTTGTAATCTAATCTTGGAAGTGACATCCCACCACTTTTGCCGTATTCTCTTCGTTGGAAGCAAGTGACTAGGCCCTGCCCACATTCATAGGGAGAGAATTACCCGAAGGCATGGGTCCATGATAGAAGGCAGGGATCATTCAGAGCCATCTTAGAGGCTGACTACCGAGATATATTACAGATACATACCAAATTTATGATTTTCAGTTGTCAAAAACTATTAATATTGACTAAAACATTCATTGGGCTTTGCAATTTTCTTTCTTTTTTTTTTTTTAAAGATTTTATTTATTTATTTGACAGAGAGAGAGAGAGATCACAAGCAGGCAGAGAGGCAGGCAGAGAGAGAGGGGGATGCGGACTCCCCACTGGGCAGAGAGCCCCTCGTGGAGCTTGATCCCAGGACCCTGAGATCACGACCTGAGCCAAAGACAGTGGCTTAACCCACTGAGCCACCCAGGCGCCCCAATTTTCAAAGTAGTTTTACATATAATATCACTTTTTAGTCTCACCTCTCAGGGAGATGGACATCATTATTCACATTTACTGATCGGGAAACAGAGTTTTGCAATTTTTGCCCAAGATTTTGTATACGTCAAGTAAGGGGTAGAGCTGACAAAGGAACCTGCCTTCTGAATCCAAATCACATGTCTTTCTACCATATTAACCTGTCTGTCGTGTTAAGTGCTTTTTTTAAATATCCAAGATTAAGGAAAATCATATGCAAATAGTGTTTTTCTCCTCTTTTTCAGGCCTTGAGTTTCTACCACAATTGAATTCAGTCCTTCCTCCAAGAAAAAATCCAGTAGCTTCAAGCACTTCAGTATTACATTCTAGTCCTCTTAATGTTTTTATGGGATCTCCAGGGAAAGAAGAAAATGAAAATCATGATCTGACAGCTGAATCTAAGAAAATATATCTGGGAAAACAGGAACCTAAGGACTCCCTCAAACAGGTATCTGCCTAAAAATGATACTGAGCTCAGTATGCATTTGTCAGTAGCAGGCACATAATGAAGCTCATCATGAGGTAGAAAGCAGGCGGCTGCCAGGGGATATGTCCTAATTATCAACAGTGCTGTGCACTTACCAGATAGAAAATATTCTTAAATCTTGATGTCACATGTTAAAAACTAAAGGATATTTTTGAAATCTGTCTTTGGAAATGTTGGAGGTAACAGCAGATGTAAACTTATGCTGTTTTTTTCTAGGATAAAGATACTTGACTAGTTTATACCTGAGCTTTTTAGAATTTATTTCCATTGCAGCAGAAATCACCAAGTTGGTGGGCAAGTCATTTACCCTAAGTCTTAGAGCTAATTGATGGTGCTAAGAATGTAATGCATCCTCATTACCTTCTGCTATTAATACGGTATCCAAAATAGAAGTTAATTTGCTATATAAAGGTTTAAAGTGATCAGATATTACCAACAAGGTCGAGTGTGTCACATTTTCATATTGATTTTTTAGAATGATGTTGAAAAGATATTTAGGAAGTGCAAAAATGTCTTCTGACATATTTTTCAAATAGTTTTGGCTAGTTACCACCTGAGAGTTTGGGGATTTTTTATTTTATTTTTTTTGGCCTGTGATTACCATTTTCAGTGACACTCAATAGCAGCTCCTTATTAGTAAATGAGCTTTTCCTCATTGTGTTATCATTGAAATTACTTTTTGATCAGTAAAATTGATTTATTTTGCCACTAGTTCTAGCAGTTTTTTTTCTTTCTATATCCATTCTTTTTCTTAAAATTTTCTGATCCTAACTACTGGAAAAAAGAAAAGTAGGTACAAATTATATATATAAAACCAGAATTGATACATTGTTTATTTTAAATGTGAAGTTTGCAAAGTTGATTTCTGGTGCTGAAACTGGAAATCTGAATACCTCTCCATCATCTAACCAAACAAGAAGTCCTGAGAAGTTTGAAAAGCCAGAGAAAGAAATTGAAGCTCAGTTCATATACGAACCCCCCCTCATTGGATCCTCAACTCCAAGTAAGTACATAAAACTTCCTGATATTTGAAAGTGTTAAGTCGAAAACTCCCACAATTTAACTTGAAAAAGATAAATAAATAGAGTAACCATAGGCTAAGAAAATTAAGAGTTGAAACTTTACAATGCTTGTCTACTCTGACTCTCTTACTAGAGGACAACGAGATAAATGTGAATGGTTAAACTCAGAGACACTGATTTGATATTCTTTTGGTGTGAATTTTATTTTCAATGCAATGTGTAAGGGTCTTGATCTGATATGCACAGATAGGAATATAATGTAGGACCCTTTGAAAATGCGTCATTAACTACCTGAAATTGTTTTTTTTTCCTCCTCCGTACAGAAGTCCTATGTAGAGTTCATGCCACAGATCCTAAAAACTTGAGATCACATTTAGTGGGATATTGGGTTCAGTTTTACAAGTTATCTATAGATAACAACTCTTTGTTTAGAACCAACTCCTTTATATAGATATTTATATCTTTAAGATTTCTCTGAATATATTGTATTAGTGTAAACTCTGGGGCTTTGCTTGTAATGGTACTGTACTCCTATATTCTTTCTGTTTATTTGTTATAGTCTTGGTTTATCTAGTTTGTGGGATGGCATGTCACATTCATCTTTTATAAGAGGAAATAGTTCCAAGATTCTTCAAGATTAATCCCTCTGTCATATGTTATTATATTAGACAGTTGGCAGTTTATGTATATAGATAAATGACTATTAGAAATAATGTCATACAAAGTTTTTAAGATTTGTATTCCAGACAGTGAGTTTTTCCTAAATGTCACAGGAACCCTGTCCTTTACCAGTTTTTCGAGTCTCCTCATGCCAAATCTTATTTACAAATGTTTGATGTCTCTTAGTCTAAGCTGACTATTGTTTTCTCCGTTTTTTATTTTAGATCCAAAGATAGCATCCTCTGTCACGGCTGGAGTTGCCAGTTCACTATCAGAAAAAATAGCTGATACCATCGGAAATAATCGGCCAAATGCACCACTGACATCTGTTCAAATCCGTTTTATTCAGAATATGATACAGGAGACATTGGATGACTTTAGGTAGTAATTGAGAAATTGCTCTTTCTATCTAGACCATTAACTGGCTTTTTTTATTGGGTGTGAAACCGGAACCGTAAGTAATATTGGAGATGACTACTTTTGCCTAGGTTTTGAGGTCCATAAAAACAATAGAAAACATGATGAGTTTTGTTGATCTTGCTGTATTGAATTTATTGAATACCAGCCGGGAAAACGCACATTTCCCGAGGGCAGTTATCAGATAACTTGGGAGGGCAGTCTAGCAGGAAGGCTGCTGTCATGATTTTTTTTTTTAATCATCAAAATTTGGACAGATTCTGGTAAAGGTCCAATGGTATTCTCACATGAAGTATTTGTAGATCACCTGTTAAGTATGCTATGCATAATAATGTAATAGAGAAATAATTTTTTAAAGGAATTCTGGATATTTTCAAACAGAATGCATTAGAATGTAATAGTGAATTAAAAGGGTTTTTTTTGCCTGGGTCTATCCTTGTTTCCTCATCCTTTGAATTTAGAACACTGTAAGAATGTGTTCGACGTTGTTGCTTCATTTTACCTATCATCTCAATATATACTGGAAGATATTTTCAATTATTAGAATCTTTTGTGGATGTTTTCTTCCCTTTCTGACCTGTAGTTACTTAATATTCTAGCTATGAGTTAGAATACCCTGAGCTAGACTGCTGGAGAAGATGTACAAGTTTTTGTTGGTCCAGGTCTTATATATTTCTAAAGATTTATTTAGAGAGAGAGAGCATGAATAGGAGGGGTAGAGGGAGAGAGAATCTCAAGCAGAGTCCCGGCTAAGTGTGGAGCCTGACATGGGGTTCAATTTCATGACCCTGAGATGAAGACCTGAACGAGATCAAGAGTCAGACACTGACCAACTGTGCCACCAGGTGCCCCAGTGCATGTTTCTTTTTAATGTTAAAAGTGCTCTGAGGGGCGCCTGGGTGGTGCAGTCGGTTGAGCATCTGTCTTCTGGTAGGTCATGATTCCAGGGTCCTGGGATCAAGCCCTGTCTCCCTGTGCCTGCCACTCCCCTTGCTTATTTACGTACTTTCTCTCTTTCTCAAATAAATAGATGAAATCTTTAAAAAAAAAAAAAAAAACCTGACTTGGGGGCACCTGGGTGGTATAGTTGGTTGAGCACCCGACTCTTGATCTCAGCTCACAGTTCTTGATCTCAGAGTCATGAGTTCAAGCCCCACATTGGGCTGCATCCTGGAAGTGGAGCATACTTTAAAAAAATAAAAAAGTGTTTTGAAAAAATATTTGTAAATGTTAGCAAATATATATTTTTTTAAATTATCATTTTTGGTCACTTTTTACATTTATAACATCCCCAGTATATGTGCTGGTTACTAAGGATACAAATATGAATGATCTGTCCACAAAGGCCTTCTAGTTGAATTGGGGGAGGTACGATGTGTCCTGTTATGATGTATGTTTCTTTAATGTGGATTAGTTCTTTGTGATTGATAAATAGGACAGTGATGACAACGTGATGAGGGAATTTTGTTAGTTCCTGTAACAGCTGGCAAGACAAAATATATGAACATAGCTGAAGGCAGCAAACCACCTATCAGTACCCATTTCTTTCTCTTTCCTTCCTCTTCACCTGGTTTGGCTTTGTGCTCTGTGTTTGGAAGGACTTATTTTGAGATTATTCCCCATCTTTGGGTATTTTATCCTTGCCTCCATCCTTCACACCCCCAATCCTTTCTTCACTTTTCTTAACCCTTTTATCAAGTGACCATCATGTTATAAAGGTAAAAATCATTGATTATTCACTATTTAACTATGCTAGTATTTTTTTACAAGGGTTTAATTCTTTTTTTTCCCCCCAATTTATTTATTTTCATTTTTTTTCCAATTTATTTATTTTCAGAAAAACAGTATTCATTATTTTTTCACCACACCCAGTGCTCCATGCAAGCTGTGCCCTCTATAATACCCACCACCTAGTACCCCAACCTCTCACCCCCCCGCCACTTCAAACCCCTCAGATTGTTTTTCAGAGTCCATAGTCTCTCATGGTTCATCTCCCCTTCCAATTTACCCAAAAGCACACTTTGCACTACTGGGAATTTACCCTAAAGATACAAACGTAGTGATCCAAAGGGGCACGTGCACCCGAATGTTTATAGCAGCAATGTCCACAATAGCCAAACTATGGAAAGAACCTAGATGTCCATCAACAGATGAATGGATCAAGAAGATGTGGTATATATACACAATGGAATACTATGCAGCCATCAAAAGAAACGAAATCTTGCCATTTGCGACAACATGGATGGAACTAGAGCGTATCATGCTTAGCGAAATAAGTCAAGCAGAGAAAGACAACTATCATATGATCTCCCTGATATGAGGAAGTGGTGATGCAACATGGGGGCTTAAGAGGGTAGGGTATACTAGGGTTTAATTCTTTTTGTTAATGCTGTGGTTACGAAATTGCATACATTTTGAGTAGTCTGCCCTAATCCTTTTTCTTTAAGTCCTGTTATCTTCTTTCTTTGGTTTTCTTTTCTTTTCTTTTTTTTATTGTTTTAGTTTTGTTATGTTGAGAACACTTACAATGAGATCTAGCCTCTTAATAATTTTTAACTGTACGATACAGTATTGCTAACCATAGGCACAGTGTTGTTGTACAGCAGATCTCTGCAAGTTATTCATTTTGTTTAACTGAAATTTTGTATTTGTCACTTGGCAACTCCCTATTTCCTGTACTCCCCAGCCTGATACCTACAATTCTGTTCTTTGCTTCCATGAGTTTGACTGTTTTAGATATCTCATAAAAGTGGAATCATGCAGTATTTGTATTTGTCCTTCCGTAACTGGCTTATTTCACTTAGCATAACGTCTTCCAGGTTCATCCATGTGGTTGTAGTGCAAGATTTCTTTTTTTTTTTTTAAAGATTTTGTTTATTTATTTGACAGACAGATCACAAGTAGGCAGAGAGGCAGGCAGAGAGAGAGAAGAGGAAGCAGGCCCCCTGCTAAGCAGAGAGCCCAATGTGGAGCTCGATCCCAGGACCCTGGGATCATGACCTGAGCTGAAGGCAGAAGCTTCAACCCACTAAGCCACCCAAGCGCCCTCCTTTTTTATGACTGAATAATATTCCATCACACACACACACACACACACACACACACACACAACGTTTTAAAAAATGTGGTCATGTTATTTTCAAGAATATGAAGTTTTTCAGGAATGTATATATGTGGCAAAACAGCAGAATTGTCTGGGGACAGCTGACTTCAATATAATATGAGTAAAGCAGTGGTGGAAAGGGAGAAAGCTCTTCTGCTGGGCAGACTGAGAAAGATAGCACTGCTCTGCCTTCAGCTTTCAGCACACCTTGCATGCCTGCACCTGGGGAGGGGCGGTGAGTAGGGGCCTCTCAACTCTTCTGCCCCTCTAGTAACCATTGGCAGCCTCTGCTTGGGACTCAGTGAGGACCCAGAATGGCTCAGAGGATTTCTATAAATTTGCCTGCTCTGATGTCAGCCTTCAGTAAGTCATGAAAAGGAATACCTTACAGTGGAAGGACAGAGGGATTGTTGAGGGGCTCCATTAGCTATGGAGGCTGCCTTCTCCACGAGAGTCTGGAGTGCTTCAGACGGGGTACTCTTAGTTGTCCTGTGCTCTATCTTCACATGCCCTGTGCCTCTCTGCCTTAGGGTGTCTCTCAGTCCTCTTTCCCTGTCCCTAGTGATTTCCATAAGCACTCAGTGAAGGCCTGTGGCAAATAGTTGGTGGGTGAATGGAGACTTTCTTTGTGGCTAGGGCTCCTTGGGTCCAGTACAACTTGGCCTTCAAAAATCTATAAAAATTTCAGTTAGTTCTCCTTACCTATCAACAGCAACTGTGTCATCCCCCACCCCCACCCACTTTCTACCCTCCCATCCCCCCTCCGCTCTGTTGAGGATGAAAACAATCTTGGGTCTCTTCTCCTAGGAGGGACTTATCGTTCTCTGAATTTTCATTCATTTAGGTTTCTTTGCACTCTCAAGTTAAATATAAAAATGTATGATTTTGTAGGTTATCTGGCTTGTCCTCACTATTAGAGTTGGAGAGATTATATACTAAGCAGAAGTTTGTGGGTCTGTTTTTATTGTCTTTCAAGAAGATTTAAGTTTCTTCTGGCAAGCTGATCACTTTGTTCCTGTACTTGCTGGCTTTCAGGTTTTCTTATGGCTAGTTTATTTCTAGCTAGAATAAAGATTCCTAGGGTTTATTTAGTTTCTGCCCTTCTAGGATATCAGCTGAATGTCTGGAGTATTCACCAGGCCTTTTTACCTCGGTGGGTCCTGAACTTTAACCTTCATTTCCCCAGCATCACAAGGCTGCCAGAATCTTTCTGGCATCTAGCTACAACTTCATGTTTAATTTTCTGCCGTCTAACCCAGTACAGGCATTGCTTAGGAGTCAACAGATAATGCAAGGGGGAAATTGTACAGTTTTAGGTTTACTTTTCTGCAGGTACCTCCTTGGCACCTTGAAGCCTTGGATGCTTTAGGTGTTCCAAGCCGTAGCACTCCCAACCTGCTGAGACTCTCCCAAGCTCCAGGCCACTTTCAGCCCAGCCTCTGTTCCCCACACTGTCTAATCAGCACCTGCCCCAGAGGGAAAAGCAGAGGTAAATGTGGGGCTTACCTAGTAGACCTCCCTTCTTTGCAAGACCATAACCCCTCAAATCCTGACCACCTTAGTGGTTCTCTGATGCTTTCAGTTCGTTTCGTTTTATTTCTGTTTTTTCAGATCTATTTATTAGAGAGAGAAGGAGCATGAGTGGTGGTGAGAGGCAGAAGGAGAGGGAGAAGCAGACTCCCAATCAGTGGGGAGCCTGACTGATGGCTCCATTCCAGGACCCTAAGATCGTGACCTGAGCTGAAGGCAGCTCCTTAACTAACTGAGCCACACAGGCGCCCCCAGTTTGTTTAAGTACAGATTTTGTCATAATTGAAAGCAAAAGAGAATTTTAAAACAAAAACAAAAACAAAAAAAACCTCTTATAGTTGTAACAGAAAATGTACTTAGGAATAAATCTGACCAAAGATGGTAAAGATCTTTGTGGAAAAACACTTAAAAATTTATTGGAAAGCATTAACACTTAAATGGGAAGATATGAAGATGTCAGTTCTTTTAAATTGGTCTATAGATTGAGTGCAATTTCAATCAAATTCCAGCTGTGTTTTTTGGAAGATGGTGATAGGATAACCTCAAAATTTATGTGGAAGAAGAAAAGACCCAGGAATAACCAAGACATTCTAGAGAAGAACTAAGTTGAAGCTGACTTATTTGTCAGATGAGTAAGCTTAATTAATAAGCTATAATATAAATGCTACAAAATAGTGTAGCATTAGCTACAGATTGACCAAAGGAATCCAATAGACCAGAGAAAAACCTGGGCATATATAGAAATGTGATATATGACAGAGGAAAAGTATAGATCCCTATTCCCTGCTATTAAAAAAAATCAATTCTACCCAGCATAAAAGTTTAAAGGGTAAAATTTTAGGCATGATAGGAGAATTATGACTTCAAGGGGGAAGTTATCAAAACATAAGAGAATACACTACCTATAAAAATAGATTGGCAAATTTGATTATAATATTAGGTCAGTAATTAGAGAATGTTGACAAGGACTGCTCGTCATAAGACACCATTAACAAAGTGAAAGGACAAAAATCTATCTGTAGTACTCCAACAAAGGATCCAAGAAAGAATCAGATGATGTAAAGAACTCTTACAAATAAATAAGAAAAAAAGACAGTCAAAGGGTGCCTGGGGGGCTCAGTCACTTAAGTGTCTGCCTTCAGCTCAGGTCATGATCCCAGGATCCTGGGATCGGGTCCTGCATCAGGCTCCCTGCTCAGTGGGGAGTCTGCTTGTCCCTCTGTGCCTCGCCCTGCTTGTGCTCTCTTTCTCTCTCTCTCTCAAAGTCTTAAAAAAAAAGACATTCAATAGAAAAACAAGGTTAAAAAGTGTGGACAGGCATTTCACAGAAGAGGAATCGTCTACAAACATAAAGAAAGATGTTCAATCCTGTGGTTAATCAGAGAACTGAAAATGCAACAGGATACTATATCATACTCATTAGATGGGAAAGTGTGAGAAGTCTGGCAAGACCCAAGTCTTGGTGTGGTTACAGACCAAACAGCAGGTATTGGTACACTGATGATAAGCACGTCCACTGATACTACCACTTCAGCAAATAATTTTTGTATTCTTTTATAAAACTAAACAAGTATACATATGGATCATACCTTTAACTCAGCATATCTACTCTTGGATCTATCTTCTATAGTTATGGGCGCATGTGGGTTGGGAAATATGTATGTGATTGTTTATAACAATGTTGTAATAGTAAAATCTTGAAAACAATCTGTCAGTTGAAAGGAGAATTTGTACACCGATACAAATCAGTGACTTACAGATATATAGAATATGAATGTTGAAAACAGGATATTGGGTTATTTTTTTAAGTGTACACTACTCAGTACTACATAGAATGTGGTATTTTTATAATGCTCAAAACCAAGCACAGCAGAAATAGATTGACTACAACTTCAGTGTTAGACGGGTTTTTTTTTTAAAAAACATTTCTTTGCTTAAACAAAATTCAGCAGAGTAGTGACTTCTTTCTTGGGCTTCTCCTAAGTGATGGAATCAGAGAGGAACACATAGGAAGCTTCTATGATTTTGGTAGTGTTCTAGCTCGTAAGTTGTGTGGGAGGTGACTGAATGATCCTTTTTATTTCCTAATTTTCATGTATTTTGTAGGCATGAATGAATTGCATTTTATAGTGTAACCTTTATGATAAGCACCCAAATAACTCTTTCCATTCTCCTAGAAGTTATTTTTTTAATAGCTAAAACATTGATAATAGTCAAAACGTTGTGACTTAGTAAATTATATTTATTTCATTGTAATATGAACCCGTGTCTTGTCTTAATGATAATTTCTATATTAAGGGATGTGTAGTACGAGAGTTCTGGAGGTATGTGTACAGCCAGGGTTCATATACTAGCTCTACCATTTACTGGTTGTCTGATTGGATAAGTTTTAACTGCTCTGTGGCTCAGTTCCTTCATTGGTAAAATGGTGGTAATAATTGCACCTGATGGTAAAGATTAAATGAGTTCTACCATTCAAAGTACAAGAAACAGTGCCTACAACATAGTAAATAAATTCTAAGTGCATTGGTATTTTTATTATTATTATTATTACTATTCTTATTACTAACATCCAATAATTTGAAATAATGGGAAGTTTAGCAGTTTCTTGAATGGTCTAGAATCGGCAAAACCATTATAATTCTAACAAGTATTTTATATTCTTCCCTAGAGAAGCATGCCATAGAGACATTGTGAATTTGCAAGTGGAGATGATTAAACAGTTTCACATGCAATTGGTAGGTATGACATATTTTATTTTAAATGAGTGTTGAATTGTGGATCTAAAAATAAAGAGTGATATATTTTTACTTTATTATATCTAGTTGCTAGAATAAATAGAGAGTTTTAGAAATTCAGTAAGTAAAATAGTCACCCTTCTTTTAAACCTATAGTTAAGTTACTTTTACACAGCTTTTATTTATTTGTTTATTTAAATAAGTAAGCTAAAAGCTTCCCACATGTGCAGATCTAAGCCTTCCAAATATATAACTTTCACCAGTGATCTTTCATTTATATTAACAAAGTAGTGAGGATGGTTAAGTATAAGAAATACCATTCAGCTAGTTAATTGGACATGACAGAAATGATAGCTGAAAGTATGTAAAACAGCTTGCCAAATAAATATGAAATACCAGTGATTTAAAAAGCATTTTTTTTTCTTTTCTAGAATGAAATGCACTCTTTGCTGGAAAGATACTCAGTGAATGAAGGTTTAGTGGCTGAAATTGAAAGACTACGAGAAGAAAACAAAAGACTGCGGGCCCACTTTTGAAATTTCAGTGAATACCTTAATGTTTTATAATTTGGGAAGCTTCTGGTGGCAGAACTGCATGGAATCAGTATTGTTTTCATCGTCTCTGGGAAAAAAGTTTTTTTCAAGTAAAATGGTGATGGGATTTTATACCAACCACTATTTCACCTTCTCTGTCAAAGATATTTATATTTTTATATTAAAAACTGTACAACATGTCATCTGCCTAACAGGAAAGTCAACAGGATCTTTAATTTCTGAAAGCTTTAGCTATACACTAAGTGCCCTTTTCCGTAAGAAATGAAAATTGTGCGAAAAAAAAATAGGTTATGTATGTTTTTTAATCACCTTTTTTAGCAGATAATATTTTTGATTGACAATTGCCTTCCAAATTTTTTTGGATGTTTGAGGATTAAAGAGTTTGATACGCCTTCTATTTTTATGGTGAAAGCAATTTTTAAATGGCAGTTGGTGTTTCTAAGCAATTGACTAGTAAAACACAAGGTTGGTTAGTAATTATTTTGTTAACTTGATTAAAGTCAAGTATGACTATTATTTATTACTTGTACATTTCATAAGGGAATTTTGGATTGCACAGATTATTATATATCTATTGCATTTATATGTTTTGTACTTCTCACAAATCTCTACTCCTGTTTGGTATTTTTTAGCTAATTTCACTTTACCTATGAAAACGTTTAGAGGTTTATAAGACTTGACTAGAACTGCATATCTGCTGATTATCTTATGAATTAATAACATGCAAAGTTATTCTGTAAAGTTTTAATCAACATGATTCAACTTATAATCAGTGAAAATGTTATATTAGATGCTAAGTATTCAGTATTAGTCCCATTTTTTCCCTTCCAAATGAGAAGTGTGAATTATTTTGTTTTGTGGTTTATATCATTAACTTTCTCTAATTCTGTGTGTGCTGTGTGTAATGTTTTTATGTTACTGACCTTACTATGAAATTTAGAAAGGTTAACTGTCAAAAGAATTCACAGCTCTCTGGTACCCGCTATTATACACTGTCTTGGTGATACAAGATTAGGAGGGCTACTGGCTTCTTTACCTTCTTGTAGTCTCTTGTCCCAAAGATTTAAACTGTATACCCTATATAGAGCACTCCTACCCAGTTTGACTTCTGAGGTAAAAATATTTACTAAAATAAAAAGGAAATCTAGCTAGCTTACTAACTTTATGATTTTCCAAAGTGGTAGAAGTTTTAAGGTTATATTTAATAAGTGTAAACGTCCTAATAATTACTTCAGGAGATAAAAACAAATAATTACTTTTTCCCAGTGTGGCTCAGAGAATATGTTTGTGTTGAAAATGTGTAAATGAGTGCTGATGTTATCTTTTTTCCTGACAGATTATTGGAAGCATTATGATTTGTAACAAGTTGCCTTATATATCATTATCAAACAGGTTTAGAAAACATAAAAGTGTGTTCTGCCTACAGACTGTATTTAAGTCCATTAATATTTCCTATTGCCTTTTTCTGTAAATGCACATGATGTGTATTAAAAGAGGTAGGATAAATAAAACAATTTTAGTAATCGTATGCATATAGATGAAACATTTTGTCATGGAATTTAAAAGTTAAGTACAAAAAATAAAATGTTTATATGGTAAAAATGAGATGCCTAAATTGAACTTTTGCCTATGGCCAAAATGGAATAAGAGAGATTGGATTTACCTATTTGAAAGTCTAAAAATGCAAAATATGAGACAGTTTTCAAATATCAGGTATTAGGCAAAACAGGGCAGTGTCCCCTGAGAGAGGGAAACAGATGAGACCCAAGAAACCCAATGAACCTCTAAGTACAGGAAATAAAACTATACCAAAATACGTAATAATCAAATTAGTTAAAACTGGTTTCAGAGGAAAACTCTTTAAAAGCAGCTAAATTTAAAAGACACAGAAGAACAAAGATAAGACTGTCAGAGACAGTGGAGTAACATCTTTAAAGTACTGGAAGAAAAATACTGAACTTTGAATTCTGTATCCAGCAAAGATATCTTTCAAAAATGAAAATGAAGTAAAAACTTTTCAGACCTTGAAAGGCTGAAAGAATTAATCACAGGCAGACTTGCTGTATAGGAAATGTTAAAGAATGCCTTTAGTTTGAAGGAAAATGTACCAGATAGAAATATATTTCTATAGAAAGTAACCAGGGTATGAAAATGGTAAATATATGAGCAAATGTAAGGCTTTTTTTTTGTTTGTTTCCATTTTAAATTGTCCTTACAGGATAATTAATGATTTAAAGCAAAAATGATGATAAGGTGTTGTGTGATTAATATAAGTAAAGTGGAAGGTCTGACAACAGTATCAAGGATGGGCAGAGGGAACCTACATATACTACTCTAAGGTTCTAACACTAACTGTGAGATAGTGTAATATTACTTGAAAGTAAACTGTGATAAGTTAAGACTATGTACTGTCAGCCCTAAAGCAAAAATAAAAAGCCATAACTAATAAACCAACAAAGATCATAAAATGTAGCCACGAAAAATAATCCAAAAGAAGGAAGAAAAATAAGAAAAGGAGACAAAGAATAAATGGGACAAAGAGAAAATAAATTTAAAAAAATATGGTAGATTTAAACAGCAATATCAATAATTACATTAACTATTAATTTTCAGTTACCCTGATCAGATTGAGTTTTTTTTAATCCAGGTAGATACTGAATCCATGAAACCTATCTAAACATAAAGACAAATGGCTTAAATATGAAAATAAATGTCCATATTAGAAAAGAAAATTCAAATCGACTGAAGCTTCCACCTTAAGCTAGAAAAATAATAGCCAGTGAAACTCAAACAAATGAAAGAAAAAGGACTAGAAAAAAAATCAATGCAATAGAAAACAAAATCCATTGAGAAAGTCAGTGGAACTGAAAGCTAATGCTTTGAGAGCAATACAATCAATAAATCTTTAGTCAGACTTTGAAAAAAAAAGAAGACAAATTACCAATATTAGGAATGAGAGAAATGACTACAGATTCTACATTTTTTTTTTTTTAAAAGAGAGCGCACATGCAAGTGGAGGGAGGGACAGAGGGGAAGAGAGAATCGCAAGCCAACTCTGTACTGATCTCAATCTCAGCACCCTGAGATCACGACTTGAGCTGAAATCAAGTCAATTGCTTAACTGACTGAGCCACTCAGGCATCCCTACATATATTTCTGATGGAAAATGCCAAACCTAACCACACTGGTGAAATCTTTCATATATTTAAGGAGGAAAATCCAATTCTCAGCAAATACATGCATGAAATAGAAGAGGAGATAATTCCCAACTCCTTCTTTGAGGCCAGCATTACTGTGATACCAAAATCAGAAGATAAATAACAAGCCAATATTTATCACAAACACAGATGCAAAAGTTCTGAACAAAGTTTAGCAATTTGAAATTAAGTGATAGGTAAGAAGGATGATGGACCTCATAGATATATACAGAACATTCCACCCTAAAACAACAGAATACTCATTCTTCTCAAGTGCACACGGGACCTTCTCCAGAATAGACCACATACTGGGTCACAAATCAGGACTCAACGGATAACAAAAGACTGAGATTATTCCCTGCATATTCTCAGATCACAATGCTTTGAAAGTGGAGCTCAATCACAAGGAAAAGTTCTGAAGGAACTCAAACCACCTGGAAGCTAAAGACCACCTTGCTTAAGAATGCTTGGATCAACCAGGAGATCAAAGAAGAACTGAAACAATTCATGGAAACCAATGAGAATGAAGACACTTCGGTCCAAAACCTATGGGATACAGCAAAGGCTGTCCTAAGAGGGAAATACATAGCCATCCAAGCCTCCCTCAAAAAAATTGAAAAATCCATAATACACCAGCTGTCTCTACACCTTAAAGAACTGGAGAATCAACAACAAATCAACTCCACACATAAGAAGGGAAATCATCAAGATTAGAGCTGAGATCAATGAGGTAGAAACCAGAGGTACAGTAGAACGTATCAATGAAACTAGAAGCTGTTTTTTTGAAAGAATCAATAAGATCGATAAACCATTGGCCCCACTAATCCAAAAGAAATGAGAGAAAGCCCAAATTCATAAAATTATGAATGAAAAGGGAGAGATCACAACTAACACCAAGGAAGTAGAAACAATCATCAGAAGGTATTATCAGCAGTTATATGCCAATAAGCTTAGCAACCTAGATGAAATGGATGCATTCCTGGAAAAATATAAACTACCAAAATTGAACCAGGAAGAAATTGACAACCTGAATAGAACGATATCTAATAACGAGATTGAAGCAGTGATCAAAAACCTCCCAAAAAACAAGATCCCAGGACCTGATGGATTCCCTGGGGAATTCTATCAAACCTTCAAAGAAGAAATAACACCTATTCTCCTAAATCTGTTTAAAAAAATTGAAGCAGAAGGAAAACTTCCAGACTCTTTCTATGAAGCCACCATCACCCTGATCCCCAAACCAGGCAAAGACCCTACCAAAAAGAATTTTAGACCAATATCACTGATGAATATGGATGCTAAGATTCTCAATAAGATCCTAGCCAACAGGATCCAACAGCACATTAAAAAGATTATCCACCATGATCAGGTGGGATTCATCCCTGGGCTACAAGGATGGTTCAACATTCGCAAATCAATCAATGTGATACAACAAATTAATATGAGAAGAGAGAAGAACCACATGGTCCTCTCAATTGATGCAGAAAAAGCATTTGACAAAATCCAGCATCCGTTCCTGATTAAAACGCTTCAAAGTATAGGGATAGAGGGAACATTCCTGAACTTCATCAAATCTATCTATGAAAGACTCACAGCAAATATCATCCTCAATGGGAAAAAGCTTGCAGCCTTCCCGTTGAGATCAGGAACAAGACAAGGATGCCCACTCTCACCACTCTTGTTCAACATAGTATTAGAAGTCCTAGCAACAGCAATCCGACAACAAAGAGAAATAAAAGGTATCCAAATTGGCAATGAAGAAGTCAAACTCTCTCTCTTCGCAGATGACATGATTCTTTATAAGGAAAACCCAAAAGACTCCACCCCCAAACTACTAGAACTCATACAGCAATTCAGCAACATGGCAGGATACAAAGTCAATGTGCAGAAATCAGTGGCTTTCTTATACACTAACAATGAAAATACAGAAAGGGAAATTAGAGAATTGATTCCATTTACTATAGCACCAAGAACCATAAAAATACCTGGGAATAAACCTAACCAAAGAGGTAAAGGATCTGTACTTGAGGAACTACAGAACACTCCTGAAAGAAATTGAAGAAGACACAAAAAGATGGAAGACCATTCCATGCTCTTGGATTAGAAGAATAAACATTGTTAAAATGTCTATACTGCCTAGAGCAATCTATACTTTTAATGCCATTCCGATCAAAATTCCACCAGTATTCTTCAAAGAGCTGGAGCAAATAATCCAGAAATTTGTATGGAATCAGAAGAGACCCCGAATCGCTAAGGAAATGTTGAAAAACAAAAATAAAACTGGGGGCATCACGTTATCTGATTTCAAGCTTTATTACAAAGCTGTGGTCACCAAGACAGCATGGTACTGGCATAAAAACAGACACATAGACCAGTGGAACAGAGTAGAGAGCCCAGATATGGACCCTCAACTCTATGGTCAATAAATCTTCGACAAAACAGGAAAAAATATACAGTGGAAAAAAGACAGTCTCTTCAACAAATGGTGCTGGGAAAACTGGGCAGCTATATGTAAAAGAATGAAACTCGACCATTCTCTTACACCGTACACAAAGATAAACTCAAAATGGATAAAAGACCTCAACGTGAGACAGGAATCCATCAGAATCCTAGAGGAGAACATAGGGAGTAATCTCTTCGATATCAGCCAGAGCAACTTCTTTCAAGATGGGCGCCTGGGTGGCTCAGTGGGTTGAGCCGCTGCCTTCGGCTCGGGTCATGATCTTGGGGTCCTGGGATAGAGTCCCATATCGGGCTCTCTGCTCAGCAGGGGGTCTGCTTCCCTTCCTCTCTCTCTGCCTGCCTCTCTGCGTACTTGTGATTTCTCTCTGTTAAATAAATATATAAAATCTTAAAAAAAAAAAAAAAAAAGATATGTCTCCAAAGGCAAAGGAAACAAAAGCGAAAATAAACTTTTGGGACTTCATCAAAATCAAAAGCTTCTGCACAGCAAAGGAAACAGTCAAAAAAACAAAGAGGCAACCCATGGAATGGGAGAAGATATTTGCAAATGACAGTACAGACAAAAGGTTGATCTCCAGGACCTATAATGAACTCCTCAAACTCAACACACACGAAACAGGCAAACATATCAAAAAATGGGAAGAAGATATGAACAGACAACTTTTCCCATCAAGACATACAAATAGCTATCAGACACATGAAAAAATGTTCATCATCACTAGCCCTCAGGGAGATTCAAATTAAAACCACATTGAGATATCACCGTACACCAGTTAGAATGGCCAAAATTAACAAAACAGGAAACAACATGTGTTGGAGAGGATGTGGAGAAAGGGGAACCCTCTTCCACTGTTGGTGGGAATGCAAGTTGGTGCAGCCTCTTTGGAGAACAGTGTGGAGATTCCTCAAGAAATTAAAAATAGAGCTTCCCTATGACCCTGCCATTGCACTCCTGGGTATTTACCCCAAAGATACAGATGTCGTGAAAAGAAGGGCCATCTGTACCCCAATGTTTATAGCAGCAATGGCCATGGTCGCCAAACTATGGAAAGAACCAAGATGCCCTTCAACGGATGAATGGATAAGGAAAATGTGGTCCTTATACACTATGGAGTATTATGCCTTTATCAGAAAGGATGAATACCCAACTTTTGTAGCAACATGGACGGGACTGGAAGAGATTATGCTGAGTGAAATAAGTCAAGCAGAGAGAGTCAATTATCATATGGTTTCACTTATTTGTGGAGCATAACAAATATCATGGAGGACAAGGGGTGTTAGAGAGGAGAAGGGAGTTGAGGTAAAATGGAAGGGGAGGTGAATCATGAGAGACTATGGACTCTGAAAAACAGTCTGAGGGGTTTGAAGTTGTGGTGGTGTGGAAGGTTGGGGTACCAGGTGGTGGGTATTATAGAGGGCACGGATTGCATGGAGCACTGGGTGTGGTGAAACAATAATGAATACTGTTTTTCTGAAAATAAATAAGTTGAAAAAATTTTAAAAAAAAAAGAAGGATGATATATGAACTAGTGAGGTGTATGTTAATGCAGATTTGGGCTAACATTAGAAAATAATATAATTATTGACAGACTAACATAGGAAAACCATATGATCATCTCAATAAATACAAAAAGGGCATTTGACAAAACCCAACATTCATTTCTGATATAAACTCAATAAAGTAAAAATAAAAGAACTTTCTTGATAAAGGGAATCTTAAGAAAAACCTGCAGCTAACCTCATACTTAAGGTTGAAAGACACAATGTTTTCCCTGTAAGATCAGAGACAGCAAGAAGTCCACTATCTTCTATTAAACATATATTGGAGTTTCTACCAAGATAATTTGGCAAGAATAAGAAAAAACATTCAAATTATAAAGGAAGAGGTAAAAATCTCCTCACACATGACATATTGAACTCTACAGAAAACCTATGGAATATATAAAAATTCTAAAATTAGTGATTAAAATGTTACTGTATACATGGTCAGTGTACTGATCAGTTGTCCCCCAACTCCAAACTATATAATCAGCCATTCTTCACAATCCCAGTGTAGCTCTTTCTGCCCAATCCCAGTGTAGCTCTTTCTGCCCAAGGGTCCTGTCCCCATGCTTTAATAAAACCACCTTTTTGTGCACACAATCAGTTGAACTTATATATACTAAAAAAAAAAAATCAATATTTTTCATTTATACTAGCATCAAAAATATTACATTTTCATTTATATTATATATTATATAATATATATTTCATTTATACATGAATATATATTATATATGAATATATATATTCATTTATACTATTTATACTAGCATCAAAAATATTACATTCTTAAGTATACATTTGATAAAAGTTATCCAAGACTTGTACACTGAATTCTACAAAACATTCTAGAGAAAGTTAACCTAAATAAATGGAGAGATGACATGTTCATAAATTGGGAGGCAAGTGTCAGTTCCTCCCACATTGATTTACAGATCCAGTATAATACCAAAAAAAATTTTAGCAGAAACTATTTTTCTCTTCAACTATGTCTAATTCACTGTTTACCTAATCTGGTTAAGTATTTAATATCACCTGTTTCATTTTGCAGTAGATTTCCACTTGGTTCTTTTTTAAATAGTTTCCAATTCTCTGTTGAGCTCTTATAATTTAATTCCTTAAATGTATTCATCTTAGTTATTTTAAAGTCTGTGTCTGATAACCCTAATATCAGAATATTCTATGGATTTGTTTCTATTTTACATTATTTCTCTCAGGTTTTGGTCACATTGTGCCTTCTCATCTTGAATATTTCTTTACTGAGGCATTGACATTGTTAAGAAAAATTGTAGAATACTCTCTTTTTTTTTTTTAAGATTTTATTTATTTATTTGAGAGAGAACTTGAGAGTGGAGAGGTCAGAGGGAGAGCAGACTCCCTGTGAGCAAGGAGCCTGATGCAGGATTAGATCCTGGGACTTCAGGGTCATGACCTGAACTGAAGGCAGTCGCTCAACCAACTGAGCCACCCAGGCACCCCTATAGAAATACTCTTGAGTCTTTGAATGCTGTTATCTTCTCCCAGAGATTTACTTTTCACTGTTGTAGGCAGCTAGAGATGAGCTAATTGTGAGTTGAGTTTATGTCCCTGGTTTATTCTTATTTTTGTTATTTAATCTTTGAGGGGTTTTTTGGATTGTTTTTTTAATATTTATTTATTTATTTGAGGGAGAGCCCATGTGCCAATGGGGGGCAGGATAGAGGGAGAAAACGCAAACAGACCTTGTTTGGGACTCAATCCCACAACCCTGAGATTATGACCTGAGTCAAAATTAATCAAGATTCAGACAACCAACTGAGCCACCCAGGAACCCCAGTCCTTCAGAGTTTAATCAAAACTATTAGGATTCTGTCAGGTCCTGTCTTAGTGCATCATGAGCTCTTAATTTTTTGTCTCTCCAACCCTGTAGAGATTTTCAAAGTTCTGTATCTTATTGATGTTTAGATAGACTGTTTCACAGTTGGAGTTAACAAAATGCCAGGAAAGAGTGCTGTGGATAGTCACTTTTTCTTATCTAAAATATTTCTAGTGAGGAATTATTTTAGGTATCAGATTATCAAGTTCCTCATTCTTGAAGAAAATAGAGCTCTTATAGACTACAGTGATACAAAGATAAATAGTATGTGTACATTGATGTTATTTGTGGGAAAATCAAGGGTGTGGCTATAGAAATGGTCCTGAATCTCTGAGAAGAAAAAGAGTATCTAGACCAAGAATTCTCAAAATGGAGTTTGGTGATCCCTGGGAATTTCCAAGATCATTTTGGCGTCTGGTGAGATCAGATCATTTCATAATAATACTAAGACAGTGTCTTTCTTGCTCTTATTTTCTCATGGGCACAGTGGAATTTTCCAGAGCCTACATGACAAGTGAGTACTATTGCCCTGATATTTAATGGAACAGGTAATTGTGTATTCTTTTTTTTTTTAAGATTTTATTTATTTATTTGACAAAGACACAGAGAGAGAGGGAACACAAGTGGGGCGAGTGGGAGAGGGAGAAGCAAGCTCCCTGCTGAGCAGGGAGCCTGATGCAGGGCTTGATACTAGGACCCTGGATCATGAGCTGAGCTGAAGGCAGATGCTTAAACAACTGAGCCACCCAGGCAACCCAGTACTTGTGTATTCTTGTACTTTCTAGAATTTTCTAAGATGAACTCTTTGAAGTCCTCAATTTTTAATGGTATAAAAAAGACTGATACTGAGAAAATTAAGAGCCTGAGTGTATCTTTTAAGCTAAAAAAAAGGACATTAATGAAGCTTAAGGACATGGTTCCCCTATTAGTCAAATGTGCTTAGTCATAGTAATTAAGTCAAGAGTGAGAGAAAAGCATGTCTAGAAAAGAATTGTGGATGTGACTTCTGGCTTTAGGCACATGGAGTAGACTGTGGAATCAAATGCATAGAAATTCACAAATTGTTTTAGACGGTTGAATTAGCAAACGCACTGGCATCTGGGATTAAAAGAAATGAAAGCTCTTTGAAAATACTTTTTTTAACTCCTGAGAAAGTTGCTCCATTGTTAAAATGGCCTATCTTCCAAAGCCCTTTCAGGAGTGGTTGAAGAGGAGCATGAAATCTCAAAGAGCAGGGTCAAAACCTAGAAAACAAGGGATGGTGGGAGGCTTTCCCAGGAAAGAAAACCCAGGCCTAACCAGAAACATTCCCCATCCACAGAGCAACATTTGTCCTATGTGATTTCAGAATTGCTGTGGGCCGGTGACTGCTAGGAGGCCCTCTTTCTCAAATGGGGGTGTGTATATCTGGTATCTTCCCCCAAATTTACTGCCGTTTGTAAGCTTTGTGTGTGTGTGATCAGGTGGGGGCAGGTAGCTCATTCTTTTGTTTGGTATTCTCTGAACAAAGAGCAATCTTTGTTCTTTTCAAAATGAGACTCATCTGGATCTAATGTAGATTACAAGATCCTAAACTTGGAATGTGATGCAGCAATTGGATGTAGCTTTTGAGAATCCATTGATGGGGGTGAGCATATATTGATTTGGGAGGGACACAAGGAACTGTGGCCCAGAGGGCAGGGTGTGATGTATTGCATTATCAACACCAGTCCTTCTCCCCTACGTGTTTTCCTGCCTATTGGCATTTGACTTTGCAGTTCCCACTAGTAAAAACGTAGGGTGTTTTTCCCCATCTTCTGTCTTTGTGTTTGGTCATGTGACTGATAAGAGCAGAAGTGATGGTGCACCAGTTTTAAGCCTAAGCTTTAAGAGGTGTGACATATTATCACCTTGAACTCTTTGAAGTACAACCCTTGCACTTCCAATGTGGACATTAAACACACACACACGCACACAGACGAGCTGCCTGGGCTAGCCGCTGGTCCCAAGAGAAAGGTGAGACATGTGAAGGAGAGTTGTCTCAGCCAGCCTCCTCTCGAGGCTTTGTGTCTTCCTCTATACATTCTTGTCTGCCATATTGACCCCTATTCCATTTGTTTCTACCCAAAAGGCAAATCTAATTGTCCATGGGAAAAAAACCATGCTCTTTGCTGTGGCATCGTGGGTCCTTCTTTGAAGACTTGTCTCTCAGTTCTCCACATACCCTGCCCCTGATATTCCAGTCTCGGGATCCAGAGAGTGCCAGACCATTTCACGGCTCTGAGCCATTACCTTCAGGGTGCCTTCCACCTGGCAAGCTCCTACAGATCCTGCAGGACATGTCCTTCAGGATGTGTCACCTCTTTTGTGATACTTCTCTGTCACTTAAAGGCAATGATATCCTCTTCTGTGCCCCGGAAAATTCATTTCCTACTAAGGTAAATCTTACAGAAAATGGGGCTAATTTTGTCTGCAGGTTTCTCTTCCCGGTGGGCAGAGACCATTTTTATTCCTCTTGGTGGATGCAACATCTAGTATGATGCTTTGACCTCTGTAGAGGTTCAATATCATTTCTGATTTTATTGTTGAACAATGGAATCCATATAGGGATTGTTATAAATTATTAGTTTCTGTGTGGTATTTGTCATATTTGCAATAAACTAGGAATATGATTAACCATAACTCTTCCTTCGTCACATATGTCAAATAATAGCATTTACAGTAGTAGGATAAATTTATAAACACAGAAAAATCACAATAATGGCTGGAGATACTTGACATGCCCTTGATGTAGATATTGTGGGTCCTTTTCAAGTGAAATCTGACAACCAGCTCACTTAAAATTAAAATGTCAAAAATCAATTATGCTTCATTTTCCATTCAGACAAATTGAACTTCTCAAAATTATTTGAAGCACATCTTATGTCAAAAGACACCTACTCTATTATTTGAATCCTAGTGAAATGAGAAAACATTTTATTTCTCATTTTTATAATGATCACCGCACTAAATCTTTATCTGCCAAAATGAAACTGAAAAATATCTGGATGTCTCAATATTGCCATAGTTATTGAATTCTCTTTAAATAACAAACTTCTTGACTTTGGCAAGGAAAAACATTGTCCAATAGGAGGAACTGCTAGAACTTGAGTCACAGCAAGGGGTCTGTACAAAGCAAAGACTGGAGAGGGTAGGTGGGGGCAGATGAGGAAAGGTTTGTAAGATGTCTTAAGAGTTTAGAGCTCCTCCAAGAAACAGAGAGACACTTGCCTATAAATTACAGAATTAGGGGAGTGACTTTCTCTGTCCGTACTCTTCTTGTTAGACTGTGTGCAGACACTTAAATGTGGCCACCATCTTTAGCTTTCTTAGCATTTTGCTTTGTACATAAGGCTTACTGTGGTTTTTTTGTTTGTTTTTTTTTAGTTTAAAAGGGGTGTTGCCCTTTTAAACACACATCCTCTGAGTGTGGATGTAAGGTGATCAGGTAGGATTATAAGCTATTCCAGATCTAGAATGTTGACATTGTGGTGGTTTCTTTTAGGATTGGTTGTAGATAATACTTTCAGTCATTTTCATCTTGTCTGGGCAACTAACTCCCACAGACGATTCCATTCCAGCCTGTGTTTCCATAGAGTATTCCAAGCAACATAGCTCCCTTTTGCCCTTTGTTCCAGTATTTTCATCCTTTCTTTCAGGGAGCTGTAGTTATCTACTGTGTGCTGAGCACCCAGCATCATCTTGAGGAGCACAGACATCAAGTAGAACAGACACATCTAATTTGCATAATCCCATGGTAGCAGTGGGGAACAGATATATGCACACAGCATTTGGAGGCAACAGACAGGGGCACTAGCTGGAACCTAGGAGGAGGTGTGGTATCTGAGAAGGCTTCCTAGAGGTCATAGGAGGTAAATCTGGAGATAGAAAACTGAGCTGGGGATTAAAAATGAGTAGAAATACCTCTAGTGGAGAGGAAAGGGGAAGTGCTTGGGGCAGGAAGCTGGAAAGAGTATGCACCAGACCTGCATGGGCCAGACAGGGAGGCAGGTCTCCTCCTGCAGACATCAGCACAGTCTGAGGGTGCAGACATCAGCACAGTCTGAGAACCTTGGGTGCCTCGGGTGCATGCCAAGACACTAGGATTTTCTTTTGAGGATGAAGATGAACCAATAAAGGATTTTAATATAGAGACAGGACATGATCAGATTTAGAAAGATGATTCTGACCACAGTGAGGGGAATATTTTGAGAGGATTTAGGCCAAGGACAGTGGGTTTTCTTTCTCTGTTCTGGCCACTATCACAGAATGCCATGACTGGGTGGCTTACAAACAACTTGAAATGTATTTTCATAGTTCCAGTGGTTGAGAAGTGTTATCTCAAGGTGCTGGCAGAGTTGATAATGATGGGAGAGACCTCTTTCTCATAGATGGCTATCGATAAAGACTCTCTGTGTCCTCACATAGCCGTGGCCAGAGGGGTGACGGATTTCTTTGGGGCTTTTTTTTTTTTTTTTTTTCAATAAGGACACTTATCTCGTTCATGAGGGCTCTGCCCTCAAGATCTAATTCCCTCCAAAGGTCCTACTTTCTAATACTATTACTTTGGAGTTTAGGATTTCAACACATGAATTTTGGGAGGACACAAACCTTCAGACCATAGTGAATGTCATTTAGGGGACTGCTAAGTCATCCAGGTGAGAAATACTGAAGGCCTGAACCATTAAAATATAGGAGAACTATTTAGAAGGTGAAATAATCAAAATTTGGTCAAAGATAGTGGATTTAAACTGGAATGCATCTAGAAGTTACCTGTTAAACATTAATGGTTTTTTGTTTTAAAGATTTTATTTATTTATTTGACAGAGAGAAATCACAAGTAGATGGAGAGGCAGGCAGAGAGAGAGGGAAGCAGGCTCCCTGCTGAGCAGAGAGCCCGATGCGGGACTCGATCCCAGGACCCTGAGATCATGACCTGAGCCGAAGGCAGCGGCTTAACCCACTGAGCCACCCAGGCGCCCCTAAACATTAATGGTTTAAAAGGCTTTTTGTGTTTAATAATTATCCCATTAGCCCTAGTTTTTGAAGAGTTTTAAATATTAAAGGTATGAACAGAATTTTAATAGTTCCTAACATCTAGTGAGCTTTCTCCCCTTTGTTAACTTACAGATGTGATTTGTTAGGATTTTTTAAAAATACGAACATATCTCTTTTATTTGGGGGTAGGTTCTACCTGGTTATGGAAGATTACTTACTTTATATACTCACTGCTGCATTTTTTCCCCTGGTATTTTATTTTAGAGTTTCAGTTCTATTTCCATTAATGATATGGGATTTTAATTATCCTTGCTAAGTTTTCATTAACAAAATTATGTAAAATGAAATACTATATATTTATCAGGTCTAGTGTATTAGTTACATTTTTAAAATGATACCATCAAGTTATATTTTATATCATAATGTTTATTATACTACTTATGACTTTATTTTATAAGATGAACAGCATCCTATGCTATTTTCTATAACTTGAAGCATAATATTTTCATTTTAAATTATTGTAGAGTCTCTGGATCCCTTCTTTGCTTTTATTATAAAAAAAATTGACCATATCAGTCATACTAATGACTCATCTGATGCTGGGTCATCAATTCCTTATTATACGGTTATTCTTATGGGAAGATACTGACTCAAACAGCAGAGGCAAGGAAGGCACGGAGGCAAAACAATCTGTGGACTAATTACGTGCTGCTGTGTACTGTGTAATAAGCGTGCTTTTCCATTTGTTTCTTTATGGTTGTGCTTTGATCCTCAAAACTGCTATATTTCTGCAGTTGTTTTTCCCTTCATCTGAGAGCAACTGGTTCATTAGAAGCCAAAGAAACTGCTAAGAATGGAAGTTGGAGCAGCCAAGTTACAAATCCTCTTGTAAAGGAGAGCAAGTCAGACTGATGCTTCACTTGTCATTTCCCTTTATTGGGAAGCTGGCTAGAAAAACATTCCATTTTGTTCTAACCAGTGTATTCTTTTAATTGTCCCTTGAGATATTTAAGCGGTTTTGGCAAAAGTGTGAAAGCATGACAACAATGACAACAAAAACTTCTTTGCTAAGTTAAAGTTTACATTAGTATTCTTTTTCTTTGTAACAGATTGCCACAATGTAGCAGCTTCAAACAATCACATTTATTATCACACAGTTGCTCTAGGTGGGGAGTCTGGTATGGCACAACCGGGCCCTCTGCTCACTGTCCCATAGGGCTGTCCTTAAGGTGTTGGCTAGGGCTGCATTTTTTTTTTTTTTAAAGATTTTATTTATTTATTTGACAGACAGAGATCACAAGTAGGCAGAGAGGCAGGCAGAGAGAGAGGAGGAAGCAGGCTCTCCACCAAGCAGAGAGCCCGATGCGGGGCTCGATCCCAGGACCGTGAGATCATGACCTGAGCCGAAGGCAGAGGCCTAACCCACTGAGCCACCCAGGCGCCCCTAGGGCTGCATTCTTGTCTGAAGGCTTGAACAGGGGAAGAACTCATTTCCAAAATCATTAAGGTTGTTGGTAGATTCCATTTCCTTGTGGTTGCCTGATAGGCCCTAGCTTTTTGCTGGCAGTCAGCTGCCAGCTGTCGAAAGTTCCTTGTTGGCTTCTCCAAAGTGAAGGTTACTTCATCTCCTAACAAGTGGAGTTTCTTGCTTCAGGGAGCATGCAGTCTCTCTCTTGTAGGTTTTCATCTGAGTGAGTCAGCCACTTCCTCCCTCAACCTGAATAATCTCTCTTTTAATTAGTCAAAGTAAACCGATTAAGGACCTTAATTTCTTAGACAAAATTTCTTCACCTTTCCCATATTGTTTTAGCTCAAAGTAAATCACCAGTTCCACCCACACTTGAGGGCAAGGGATTATACAAGATTACATACCAGAGAGCAGGATTCATTGGGGCCACCCTAGAATCTTTCCACCGAAAAGTTTTATCTTACAATACATTTCTCCTTCTAATGTTACACTTTCTAATAAAGTGGGGGAAAGGAACAGTTGCTTAAGACTCTGTTTGTCAGGGCATCTTGGTGGCTCAGTGGGTTAAAACCTCTGCCTTTGGCTCAGGTCATGATCCCAGGGTCCTGGAATCGAGCCCCAGCTTTCTGCTTAGCAGGGAGCCTGCTTCCTTTCTCTCTCTCTCTCTCTCTCTCTCTCTCTGCCTGCCTCTCTGCCTACTTGTGATCTCTGTCTGTCAAATAAATAAATAAAATCTTAAAAAAAAAAAAAAAGACTGTGCTTGTTAGCTGTGTCTGCAATACAAAGTCATGGGATTTTAGTTTGTGTTCCTTGGCTTTTGGTAAGCCCTATGGTTCAGACAACTTGGGCTACTTGCTCCTTGCAAATATGCTACCCTCTTTCATCATGACCTACTATTATCTAAATGCTTCTCCCTAAAAACTTTCCCTTCTATTCTTACTCATCTCTCAAGACCTAGCTATAATTATATATTCTGTTGTGGAGCTTTGACAATTTTCTCAGGAAGAGGAGCTCTCTCTGTTCCCATGATGATTTTTAGAAGTCCTTTTCATATCAACTTTTATCTGGGGTGGTAACTATTTGTTTATAGGCCTGTCACCTTGCTTTCTTTGAATCAGGAATCATGACTTTCTCTGTTTTGTATCTTTAGTCCTGCATTTCCAGTGCAGGACTTGACACATAACAAGTAATTCACAAATTAAACTTAAAAGAATGAGTGAAGAATGAAAACAGGCTATAGTAATAACAAAATAATTATAGAAAAAATTAAGAAATAGGAAAACAACAGTATGAACAGAATACAGTGGCAGAATTTTTACAGGGTTTTATTAGAATATGAGGATGGGAATGTGAAAGAGGACAGTTGTGAATAAGTCTACAAAGGCTAGATGATGGAGGGTCTTGAAATTTCCAGACTGGAAAATGTGGACTTCGGGAGCTTTATATCTAGCAGGGAAAAGACCTAAATAATCTCACAGATCCATAATTTCAAATTGTGACAAGCTCTATGAAGGAAATGTATAGTATGCTATAGTAACAATTAGCAAGAAGACCTGATCTGGCAGAGGTCACTTAAATAAATAACATTTGAGGTGAAACCTGAAGTTTGAGTAGGTGTTACTTATGTGAAGGTTCAAGAGTGGTATATAATCAGGCTGGAGAGGAAATTCAGGATCAGGTCTTGCAGAACCTTGAAGGCCATGTTAGCATTTTGGTCTTTATCCTATGAATAATGGGAGGAAATTGAAAAATTTTTAAACAAGGTGGGCTTAGAGTGGGAGTAGGAAAGTAGGAAAAAGACATGACTTGATTTGTCTTTTTAAAAAAGATCCCTGAATAGTAGACTAAAAGAATACAAGAATGGATGTAGAGATCTGAGTCTAGTTAGGAGACCTTTTAATGGTATAGGGATTAAGTCACAATAATTTCATATAGGGAATGGAGAAGGAGCTTGAAAGAACTGAACAGATTTCAGATTTATTATGGAGACTCAGTTGGCAGGAAATGGATACTGAAGGAGAAGAAAATGTTTCTAGCTTCCATGGCTAGATGAATGGTTGTGCCCAGAAAGAACAGTGGGACATGAACAGATTGGAGAAGTCAGAGACCATGAGGTCTGTCTGCTTTGGGAATGTGAGGGTAGATATGTTGAATGGCCTGATGGATACATATGGGTCTTGAGCTCATAGGAGAAATTTCTGTAAAGATAAGAGTTCCCATGTGTCTATGATCAACTTATTTTTGACAAAGTCGCCAAGACCATTCAATGGGGGGGAAAGAACAATCTCTTCAACAAATGGTGAGGGGACAATGGGATATCTACATGCAAAGGAATGGACTTGAACCATTGTTTCATGTCATTTACCAAAATTAACTCAAAATGAAATGCAAAAGACCTAAATTTAAGTGCTAAAACTTTAAAACTCTTAAAGAAAATGCAGAGACAAATCTTCACAGCTTTGGATTTGGTAATAATTTCTTTTTTAAAAAAATGATGTCTTACATCTGCATCAACATTGTTGGGACTGGAGGAGATTGTGCTGAGTGAAATAAGTCAAGCAGAGAAAGACAATCATCATATGGCTTCACTTATTTATGGAATATAAGGAATACCATGGAGGACATTAGGAGAAGGAAAGGAAAAATGAAGGGGGGGAATCAGTGTCGGAGACAAACCATGAGAGACTATGGACTCTGGGAAACAAACTGAAGGTTTTATAGGGGAGTGTGGGGGGGGATGGGTTAGTCTGGTGACAGGTATTAAGGAGGGCACAGATTGCATGGAACATATACAAACAGTGAATCATGGAACACTACATCAAAAACTAATGATGTACTACTGTGTGGTGACTAACATAACTTAATAAAAAAATCAAAAACAAGAACAAAACAAAACAATGATGTCTTAAATATGACACCAGAGCAAAGCAATAACAGAAAAAAATAATCTGGAGTTCATCAAAGTTAAAAATGTTTGTATATCAAAGAACACTATCAAGAGAAAAAGTCAACCTATGGAATGGGAGAAAACATTTTTGAATTATATAGCAGTTAAGGATCTAGTATTCAGAATATATAAAGAACTCTTACAACTTAATAACAAAAAAAGACAACCTGATTTTAAAAATGGGCAAAGGTCTGGAGTAGACATTTTTCCAAAGAAGAGATAAACAGTTATAAAGTACACAAAAAAGTACTCAACATCATTAGTCACTAGGCAAATACAAATCAAAACCACAAAGAGGTAAGATGGCCGTAATTTAAAAAAACAAAAAACAAAAATAAGTGTTGATCGGGATGTAAAAAAATTAGAACCCTTGTACGTTGCTGGTGGGAATATAAAGTGGTGCAGCCATTAGGAGAGCACTTTACAGATCCTCAGTAAGTGACACATAGTAATGGGCTGTGACCTAGCAATTCCACTCCTAGGTATGTACCCAAAAGAAATGAAAAAAGTATTCAAGAAATAACTTGTACACTACTGTTTGTAACAACATTATTCATAATAGCTAAAAGATGAAAACAACCCAAGTGTCCATCAGCAGATGAATGGGTACATAAACTGTGGTGTAGCGATCCAGTGGAATATTTTACAACCATACAAAAGAATGAAGAACTAGCACATGCTACAAAATGGATGAACCTTGAAAACATTGTAAATGAAAGAAGCCAGACCTAAGGGACCACATGTTGTAAGACTCCATTTACATGAAATATCCAGAATAGGCAAGTCCATAGAGACAAAAACCAGATTAGAGCTTTCCAGGGGTCAGGGAGTGGGGGAAAATAGGTCTGGGGTTTCTAGTTGAGATGATGATTATGTTCTGGAGCTAGATGACCATGATGGTTGTGCAACATTGTGAATGTACTCCACGCCATTGAATTGTGCACTTTAAGGTAATGAAAGTGTGTATTTTATCACAATTAAACAAATAAATAGTGATACTTGTTGGAATCTAGATGTTAATGAAAGCCTTGTAAGGTTGGAGTCACCTAAGAAGAAGGTACAGAATGAGAGGAGGGTCTATGGTCAAGACTGAAGGACGGGTGGAGGAGAGTACTTTGGTACTAGAGATGGAAAAGCAGAAGCTAGAGGTAGGAGAGAAAATAGGACAATGTGACATCATCACAAAGGTAGTGAAATGCTGCTGAAACTGGGAGCTGTTGAAAGCTTTAAAACAGCTATGGGATCAAAGCTTTTCATTAGGAAAATTCTTCTGGCAGTTGTGCGCCAGGAAAGTTGGAGGAGAGCCTGGAATGAAGGGAGGCAGTTAACTATTCTCATGGGAAAGTTGGGTTGGATTTGCACAGAGTCCCAGAGGTCAAAAAATTTGATAGCATGCTGGGTTTGGCTGGGTTCTTAACAGTTTGGTGCTCTGGACATTAGAGGTTTTATTAACAGAAGGTAAGGGTATAATCTTTCTTAGACCAGTGAGTGTGCCATTTTGTGCTGGACTAATTTTTAGACTTGTGCCATTTTCAGATATAGTAAAATACTTGATGCAGAATTTTTTCATATATATGAAATTTGAAATTTTAAAGGAGTCTCTTCCATATTTAGAGATTATTTATTGTTTGCTTTTTAGTTAGTATTTATTTTTTTAAAGATTTTATTTATTTATTTGACAGATCACAAGTAGGCAGAGAGGCAAGCAGAGAGAGAGGAGGAAGTAGGCTCCCTGCTGAGCAGACAGCCCAATACGGGGCTTGATCCCAGGACCCTAGAATCATGACCTGAGCTGAAGGCAGAGGCTTTAACCCACTGAGCCACCCAGGCGCCCCTTAGTTAGTATTTATTAATTACTATTATATATTATATATTAATATATAACATATATGTTATATATTATATTTAGCATTATTAGTTAGTATTGTTATATAAAATATATATTATATATATAATACTAAATATATATAACTATAACTAAAATTATACATCTTATTATAATTATATATAATTAGTATATAATTATAATATATATTACTAATTGCATATAATATATATAATACTAACTACTTTGATTCATATATATATAAAATACATATTATATATATAGTATTATTAGTTAATATTGTTTGATTAGTTAGTATTTTAAGTTATATAGACTTCTCTCTGTACCCTTTTATATTTTCTTTTCCTGCAGCAAAACCATGTAAGCATAGGGCTGATGGTCACCTGAGAGATCATTGATCTCCATTTGGCTTTTCTACAACTGGAGGTGAGACTTGTGGGTAGTATTTCTCTATGTATTAGTGATGTCACCATCCTTGGGGGCTTTTCTCCTCCTGGTTTCCCCTCCCTCTGTCAGTTGTCCCACTGACAACTTGTCAGTGTCGTCAGACAGCAGAGTGGTCAGAAGGTAGTTCATATTTAATTTATTAATAAAGTATACCCTAAACCCTTAACCGTGAACTAGTCACAATTTTAGGTCCTGGATATAGAGAAGAAAACAGATGAGTCATGACCCCAACGTTTTCTACTTGAAGGGCTGTGTTTAATTAGTTTCTAATACTCTTTTTGATATCACACAGCATGATAGTTTTCTTGGCTGCAGTCAAATAAATAGTAACATTTTATATATATATATAAAACATGAAACTCAAAGGTTTACAGATTTTGGAACCTTAGGTGAGGAAATGTTTGTTTGTTTATGAGCAAGGTTAACAAGATGTAGTGTCTGCCCTCAAAGGAAAGAGATGCTTCTCGCTTTTGTCCATTAGACACTTTTCTGTTTGTTGTAAGCCAACTCAAGCATAAAGTGGGGGCAGGATGGTAGGGCATTATTGATTGAATAATTGAAAAGTCTCAGACAGATTTTGGACAGTGATGTGTGTGTGTGTGTGTGTGTGTGAGAGAGAGAGAGAGAGAGAGAGAGAAGGGCTTAGGATAAAGCTTCCACGAACACAGAATATTCACTTCAATATTTAGCTAAGGTATAACCACATGTATTCAGCATCATAATCTTTTCCATCTCGGAATTACTGTAGTGTAACTTGGTGTGAAGTCATGCAATAGCTTCTATTCTTCTTCCAAATTCTCTGTTCTTAAAGCTATTGATACTATTCCTTGAGACATGCATCTCCTTTTGCTTTTGTTCTGACCTTAGGAATTTTCACTTTGTTCTGGTGTTTATCAATCTGATATTTGACTTGATGTCTGTCTGCTAAATTCCATGCAAGCATACTTTCACCTTCAACACAACTTTGGAATGATGGATGCTTTCACCTTATGGTTCTCAACAGTATCTTTGGCTAACTCAGATCCCATCCTATTCAGAGATTAAGCACTTACTTATTCAATAAATTTATTCATTCAATTTATCCCGTTACTAGATCCTATTACTAGATCCTGCTGTCTTTCATTTGAAACCCTTGGGTTTTAAGAATTTGTAATTTTTAGAAATTTTAATAAAGATAAGTGTTTATGTACCTTAAACAGTCTGATGCTTCTGGTAGGATCTGAGACAGCTTCCTGTAGTCACATGTATTAGTGGCTCATTTTGCCAAACATAGGAATAATATTGAGCGAGTAAGTAAGGATCACAAGTAGCCTTATGCCCATGTAGGTCATGTCCTTTTTTTGTCACCAAATAAGCTAGAAAAGGACTTTGGGTTTTCAGAGGTTTGTGGAGTTGGTGTTTCTTATTTACAGAGAAGGACATGGACACTTGTTCCATGCCCTCAAAGGACACAGACACTTCATGTTTTGTCCACTAGGCCCTTTTCTGTTGTAAGCCAGCTCAAATGTGTTTAGATTTTTTTTAAAAAGGAGGGTGTAAGAGCCAGTGTTTTGAAAAGTCTGGCAAACATGGACAGTACTGTATTCACAGATCAAATGATGCCATTTGGCTGGATTTTTCTTAATCTTCTACTTGCTTTTGGTTCCAGAGGTTTCAGTCTCTCTGCCTACAGGCCTCTATATGCTCTAGGCCAGTGCTTTTGTGATGGCAAAGATGGTTGAGCAGCTCATTCCACACTTGAGTTTTCCAGGGAAAAAAATGAAGTCTTCTTCCTGTTTGAGCATTCCCAGCAAAAATCTTCTGGCATTTCTTTGGCTTACCCTCGTCACACGTGGATCTTTGAACCGATCACTGAAGTCACAGAGCAGAGAGGTGCTGACGCGTAGGCCTGGGCCACGTGACCCATTTTAGGAAGGTCAAGTGCATTTAATTAAGCAGGTACAACTTTCTCAAACAATAACTGGGAGTTGTTGCTAGAAAGGATGGGAAATGTTGGGTGGCACAGAACAAACGTCGCCCCACAGGTCAACACTGAGTTTTCTTTGTAATTAAATTCTTCTGATGGAATGCAGTGGAATTAAGGTCAGCTGTTTAGAGCTTTGCTGCTAATCACATAGTGAAACATTATCACTCTTTTACATGTAACAAGATTTATAAGAGCCTGCAAATCGGATATCAAATTGAACTCTAAACTGAATTCATTGTCAAACTGTAATCATCAGGAACTCATGGCATCTTCAGTGACAACATGGTGAACCTGAAGACTTTGGGCAATAACATCAGAGGGGAGATACTACAGGTAATACCTAGATCATCTTTTTAGTCCAGAACTGATCAAAGCTCTCCATCTGAATATTGTGTTAAGTATTATTTTACTTTTCCATGCAGAAACAGTTTTTCATGATGGCTAAGACTGTAGACTCTGGAACTCAATTGCCTTGGTATGAATCTCTTTCTCCCACTTATTTGGATGAATTACTTAAATTCCTTGAGCCTCAGTTCCCTGTGTGAAAAAAGTATAATGATTGAGAAGCACATGAATCAATGCATAGAAAGTACTCAGAATGGGTCCTGACACACATAATAAATGTGCTTTAAATGTTAGCTACTATGGTTGTTAGTCCAGAGGATTGTGCTAACTCTGAAATTCCCCATAGTGAAGTAAAAATTTTTACAGCATGGGTTTAACATTTCTGTGCTTTAACTAATATTGCTGCTGCCGTGTGTACATTATTATGGATAATACCATTTGTCTTACTGTCAGGTTAAAGTTAAAAAAATAAGCTAACTGTAATTTTTTTCAAAAAATATTTATTTTGACACTAGAGATTCCAGTCAACCTTACAAACTTAGAAAGTGGAAATCCTTCCTGAACTGATGGAAAATGAATCCAATTTCAAATCCCAAAACAATCTCCTGTTTTTGTTGCTATTCTTCCCATAAAAGACAAAACCCGATTCTTTCACAGTGTATATAAAACAAATTTCAAAATCCATACATAGCACAGTGTTTACCACCTACCCCTATCCCTGGTCATGAATATCACAAATTTTCTTTAAATTTCCCAAACATGAGATAAATGTCAGACCATTCTATAAATTGACTTTATGAAGCATTTCTGAGCCGAGCTTTCTGACATTCACACCAATGTTTCCATAGTAACTAATGTGTTCAGAAGGGGGAAAAGCAGGAGGAGATGAAGAACAAAGGAGATGATCCAAATAAAAGAGATGCATAAGTAAGGGAGAGTAGAAGGTTCTATAAACTTTGAACCATTGCTTCTTGCAGGAGACAAGCATTCTTGCTCACACAGTCACCTTTGCCTGCTGGTTGACTGATTTTGGGGTCCTCACTGGCAAAATTTTCAAAGCTTGACTAGTTAACCCCCAGTTATACTTGGACAACGACTCATTAATGCCAATTTGGACTACTCCCTCCCCCTTTTTTTTTAAATCTTAATGTTTTCTCTATTTGGAGGTCCTTTTGTAACCATAGTAACAGTCAAGTAATTTGTGCCTGTCACAGAACTGTCAAAAAAAAATACAGTATCAAGTTGATTTAAAGAGTAGTTAGAAACAGGGTAGGGTGAGCATAGGTGTTAGTGATCATCACAGTTTGCAAAAACGGAAGGGAAGAATGCTGAACGCTACTAAAATATAGGTTCTGTTTTCATGTCTTATTAAATGTGCCCTATCCACTGCATTTAAAAGCAGACCGTAACAGATTATTCCCTTGTGATGTGGAGAGCATAGTATCTTTTTCTTACTAAACTTTAAGAAACTTACTTCTGTGAAAATGTGCTTCATCCCAAGTTGTTTGTAGGCTAGATCTGGTAAATGTCCAGAGATGAGTCATTTTTTATTTTTTTTCTATCGTTTGGAGAGAGGATAGGTAGAAAGTGTACAGGCATCTGTCTCAGTGAAATAGGTACGTGTGGTGATCAAAATAATGGCCTCTCAAAATTGCTACATCTCAATCCCCCGAAATCTGTGACTATGTTATTACCTGGCAAAAGGAATTTTGCAAGTGTGATTAAATGAAGGTTCACAAGACAGGAAGAGTGTCTTGGATTATCCTGGTGGGACCAGTATAATCACAAGAGTCATTAGAAGAGGGAGGCGGAATGTCAGTGTGAGATGGGATGGGTGGAAGCAGAGGTCGGAGTGATGAGGACCCAGGAGCCAAACAATGTAGGCGGCCTTTAAAGGCTGGCAAAGAAGAAGAAAGGGATTCTTCCCCAGAGCTCACAGAAGCAATGCTGTCCTGCTGACACCATGACTTTAGCCCCGTGAAACTGATTTCAGACTTCTGATCTCTGGGACTATGAAAGAGAAAATGTATATTGGTTAAAGCCACTAAGTTTATGTAATTTGTTATAGCAGCCATAGGAAAAGAATACAGGACCATTGGCAGTCTCTGGTCCCACCAGCTCCTTCAGATGTTTACCTTTATGTGGCAGGAGTAAGTGGAGCCATCCATGGCCACTGGCTGAGCATCTGAGTGTACCTGAGTGAGGGCCATGGTGAGTCTCTCTCTGAGTGGTAGTTCGGCGACCTTATCTCCAGCCATGAGGAAGGTGTTAGTCATCGCAAGGCCAGCTGCTGGGGTGAAACCTTGGCCTGAACACATGGGGAGGCCAAGTGCTCGCAGGTTCTGGGTGAAAATTCTGAGGAAAGAGAACACTTGAACTCACAATCTATCTCTCTGTGACAGTGCACCTGTTTGCTGGGTGAGTTGCCTTGTCTTTCAGCTAGATTGTAGATGTTACAAGGTTAAACACCATGAATTACAGATGCCTGCAAATCCCATGGCTCCCAGCAGCCGGTAGATGCTTTGGGGAATAGCAATGCCTCTTTCCCTGAACTGCTTCTCAGGTAGTTTTATGTTTTTCCCATTGTTTTTTCTTCCTGTGCTGATTCTGTGTGAAGCACGTGATATATATTATCTCACCCAATGCTTACCACCAAGAAGGAAATCTTAGGACTTTCATTTTATAGATGCAGAAACGGAGATTCAGTAAACTGGACTTGGAAGTTACAAAGGGAGCAGGTGGCAGAGTTGAGCTCAGAACCCAGGTATGCCTTCCTGATCCTTCTACTTCTAATTGTTGCCTTGCTGCCAGGTCAGAGGCACCATAAGGGGCATGTCTGTGGCCTTTCTTGCCTATGGCCCTAAGTAAATGCCCTTGACCCTCTGAGCTCCAGCACTGGCTCTTAATTCTTCTCATGCATAGGGGTGGAAGAGTGGAAGGGAAAGTTTGGAGAGGGGAGAGGGCTTGAGGCAGGATAGAAGGAGGGGTCCCTTGGTCAGTCCTTCATAGACAGAAGGCACCTGGATGTATCCCTGGCCTTTAGTCAGTAGTGATCTTAGGTAGGAATTTGATGTCTGTAAATTAGCACATTTCTATAGTATTAAGTTTTCTTTGTTTATTTTCCTCTGAAAATAAACAAATAAACAAATAAACTTTCCTCTAGTTTCTTCTATGGTAGGCAGAATTCCAAGATGACCCACAAGATTTCTATCCCCAGGTGTACATGTTCTGTTGCTATTAACTAAGTAGTGTTTCTGTCCTCCCCAAACTTACATGTTGAAGCCCTAATCTTTAGTATGATGACATTAGGAGGTGGAATCTTGGGGAGATAATTAAGTCATGAGGATGGACCCCCTCATGATGGGGTTGGAGACCTTATAGGAAGAGACACAAGAGAGACAATCTTTCTCTCTCTGCCATGTGAGGATACAACAAAAAGGCATCTATCTACAAACCAGAAAAAGGACTCTCACTAGGAACTGAATCAGCTAGCACCTTGATCTTGGTCTTTGTAACCTCCTAAACTGTAAGAAATAAATGTGTCTTTATTTTATTTATTTCAAAGTCACCTGGCCTATAGTATTTGTTACAGTAGCTCGAATGAAGACACCTGTATAATTTCCTTCCCTGTGAATATGATCAGATATTATTCCTATTATTAGGTTCCTAATCATTGGAATTTGAGCTACTCACAGAGGAACTCACAAAGGAACTCACAAAGGAAATTATTAGGGTGGGTCTGATCTAATCAGGTGAGTTTTAAAAGAGTGAAAGGTCATATGAGAGGGTCTATGGAGGACACATTGGTGAGGACCAGGGTGGCTTTTAGGAAATGATAGTGTCCTTGGCTAATAGCTAGCAAGACAGTGGAGTGGGTATCTCAGTGATACAACCACAAGGAAAGAATTCTGCCAATAACACAAGGAAGAATAGGATTGGATATTTCTCTAGTGGGGCCTCCAGGAGAGGATGTAACTGGCCAATTCATTTTATTTTATTTTATTAATTTAATTTTATTTATTAGTTTATTTATTTCCAATATATATTTACAATATAGTGATTCAATAATTCTATACATTACTCAGTGCTCATCATGATAAGTGTTCTCTTAATCCCCTTCATGTATTTCAGCCATCCCACCCAACCCACCTCTGGTAACTACCAGTTTGTTCTCTATATTTAAGAGTCTTGTCTGGTCTTTTTTCCCTTTTGTTTCATTTCTTAAATTCCACATATAAATGAAATCATATGGTATTTGTCTTTTTCTGACTTACTTCACTTAGCATTATACTCTCTAGATCTATCCATGTTGTTGCAAATGGCAAGATTTCATTCCTTTTTTTGGCCGAGTAATATTCTTTTGTATTTATATACCATATTTTTGTCTGCCTTCATAATTTGGCTACTGTAAATAAGGTTGCAATGAACATAGTAATAAACATTATAGATAAACATTATCTTTTGGAATTTAGTATTTTCATTTTCTTTGGGTAAATACCCAGTAATGGAATTATTGGGTCATATAGTCATTCTATTTTTAATATTTTAAGGAAGCTCTATACTGTTTTCCAGAATGGCTTTATCAGTTTGCATCCCTACCCACAACAGTGCACCAGGGTTCCTCTTTCTCCACATCCTTGCCAACACCTGTTGTTTCCTGAGTTTTTGATTTTGGCCATTCTGAGATGTGTGAGATAATATCTCATTGTGGTTTTGATTTACATTTTCATGTTGATGAGTAATATTGTACATTGTTTCACGTGTCTGTTGGCTATCTTGATGTCTTCTTTGGAGAGATGTCTGTTAATACCTTCTGCTCATTTTTAATTAACTTATTTGGGTTTTTAAAATATCAAGTTATACACGTTCTTTATAGATTTTGGATCCTAACCCTTTATCAGCTATGTTATTTGCAAATAGCTTTCCCATTCCATAGGTTGTCTGTTAGTTTTGTTGATTTTCCTTAGCTGTGCAGAGCTTCTAATTTTGATGTAGTCCCAAACATTTATTTTTGTTTTTGTTTTCTTTGCTTCAGGAGAGATAGCTAGAAAAATGATGGGTGATGTCAGAAAAGTTACTGCCTGTGTTCTCTTCTAGGATTTTTATGGTTTCAAGTCTCACATTTAGTTCTTTAATCCATTTTGAGTTTATTTTTATGTATGGTGTAAGAGAGTGGTCCAGTTTCATTCTTTTGCTTGTTGCTGTTCGGTTTTCCCAACACCATTTGTTGAAAAGACTGTCTTTTTCCCATTGTATATTATCACCTCCTTTGTTGACGATTAATCGATTATATAATAATGGGTTTATTTATGGTGTTTCTATTCTTTTCCATTGATCTATGTGTCTATTTTTGTACCAGGACTATACTGTTTTGATTATTACAGCTTTGTAATAAAGCTTTAAAATAAAGGATTGTGGTATCTCCAGTTTCATCTTTCTTTTTCAAGATTGTTTTGAGTATTTGGGGTCTTTTGTGATTCTGTACATATTTTAGGATTATTTGTTCTAGTTCTTTGAAAAACGATATTGGTATATTGATAGATATTGCGTTAAATCTGTAGATCGCTTTTGATAGTATGGACATTTTAACAATATTTGTTCTTCCAATCCATAAGCATGGAATATCTTTCAATTTCTTTATGTCATCTTCAGTTTCTTTCAACAATGTTTTATAATTTTATAATTATAATTTTAAAGAGTATAGGTCTTTTGTCTCCTTGGTTAAGTTTATTCCGAGGTTTTTTATTATTTTGGTGAAATTGTAAATGGGATTGCTTTCTTAATTTCTCTTTCTGCTACTTCATTATTAGTATATAGAAATGAAACAGATTCCTGTAAATTGATTTTGTATCTTACAACGTTACTGAATTCATTCTTCAGTTCTAGTAGTTTTTTGGTAGAGTCTTTCGAGTTTTCTATATATATCATCATGTCATCTACAGATAGTGAGTTTACTTCTTCCTTACCAATCTTATGACTTTTATTTCTTTTTCTTTGATTGTGTGTTAGCCCATACCCTTAGTTCAGCCATATAAGACCTTGAAAAGAGAATCCTGTACCCAGATGCCTGATCCACAGAAACTATGAGATAATAAATGAGTATTGTTTTTGGCTGCTAAGTGTGTGGTAATTTGTTTTGCAGCAGTGGAAGACTAATACATCTTCCTGAAATTTATTTTAAGAAAAAATCATTTTCAGTGGCTCTAGGAGGAAAAAGACCCCTCCTCTGTTTGGATGCTGTTTGAAAAGTTAAAACCTTAAAACACCTTTAAAAAAAAGTTGAGAAGAGCATTCTCATTTGTCCAGGATTTGTTTTTACAATGATGTGACTCCCTTTGGTGATGTAGGTTCTCATCTCTGATCAGTTCCTTTGAGGGGAAACTCAGTGAGAAAGTTTTTGAGGGCCCTGAAACCACTGGGAACACTTAAGTACACCTACAAAAAGGGTAGGAGATAGCTAACAACCCAAATGCCATTGGAAGCTCTTAATGAGGAGAGTATGAGCTGGAGGAAGATCCCTGTGCAGGTTCACCTCTCTTTTAATGGAAGAGACTAATTTTTTTTTCTTGGGAAAGTGGTCAGTCCTTCAAAGACAGAAGGCTCTCCACAGGAAGATGTTACTCTGAATTTTCCATACCAGCCCCAGCAATATTTGCCTCATGAGTGGCAGGGCTTTGTGCCTTCCATTCCTTCTACCCTCCTCCAGGGATCCAGGGCACAGTTCTTTGAATGACTTTATTCCTTCATCAAACTCTCATCCAGCTATTAATGTGAGGAAGTTGATGTCCTGCCCTGGAGCCACTGAGGAATGAACCAACCCTCTTTTCTGTAGGAGGAAGATGAAGTTGATGTAGACAGAGGCATCTAATAATATTAAGCACCAAACAGCCTTTCAAGAAGGCTGAGCACGTGCTAGGAGCTGTGCTAAAATGTCGGCAAGCACAATCTCATTCCTGCTACCCCAGGTGAATCCCCTTTGAACGTTCACTCCAGAAGCCTGGGTCCAGTTTGATTCTTAGGTGTCTCTAGTGCGCCTGCCTCGCTTGGAAAATCGCAGGGACCCCATGGCACATTTATTGTGAATGAATGAATGAATGAATGAATGTCTATATGGTCATAACTGACAACCATGGCATAGATTATTGGTGTTACCACCGTTTTCTTAGGTGAGAGTCTGAGGTTCAGATAAGTTAAGAAACTCGTCCCCTATTCCATCCCTTACTCATTAGCCCACACCGCCATTTCCCTGGATCCACGGGGCACCTCTGTATTGGAACAGGCAAACCGCTAGCCTGGCCTTGGCCTCCGACGGGGAGACTGGCCGCGGGCGCCCTCTGTCGGCGCTCTGGTGGCGCTGCGGCCCGCGGGCGGTCGCGCAGGTGTGCGGAGGGCGGGAGGCGGGAAGCCGCGCGCAAGGTGCGTGCGCCGGCGTCTGACTACCCGCCGTCTTCACGTGTTAGCTTCACGTTTGGGGTAGACGAGAGCGCGCTCTCAGTGGGACCTGGATATCACCGTGAGTTTCGGGGCATCGTCCTGGGCCCCTTTAAGGAATCGGCCCCGGGGGTGGGGGTGCAGTTTGAAGAGAGGGGGCTGGCCAAGGGGCAGGAGAACTTGAAGAGTTAGGAATTGCGCGAGTGGGATGGAACCACAAGCAGTGGGACGCCGGCAAGGGCGAGGTTCTAGTAACCCTGAGGGGTCCTTGACGTCCCTCTGGCGAGGAGGGAGGAAATAGGGTTTGAGAGTGAAGCTGTCTTTGGAGAGAGGTCCAGAACCCGAGATGCAGGGGTGGCCCGAAGTCGCTGGAAGCCTGGAAGACACCTCTGCTTCCTTTTCTCGAACCTTCTGTTCCATCCGCCGGCCCGCACAGGCCACGCGCTCAGCGCGCGCCGGGGGACCAGCTTGCTGAAGAGAATCCCATCCCACTGATACTTGGGTGTCTTCTGCAATCTTACAGATCGTAATTAAACTCTCTCCCCGTGAACCAACCTTATTCGGTTGCTCTCGGGTTTCTCCCCCACCTCTTTTCAAAAAGACACAACATTCACCCACAACCAAGGCCAATTTTACAATGAAGACGGTGCCTTCATTTTCTCTTTAGAGGTGGTGGCTTTGTTTTTGATCGGCCCCCAGTTACTTCATTTATTGATTGATTGATTGCCCATTGAAATTCCGAACACGCAAAGCCAACTTTATTAATTCCTATTTCCAAAACTCCTGCAGGAAATGCTTATTTCTTCTCCCTCGGGGACAATGTAGTCCCTAGAAGGGGAGCTATAGCTCCATTTATTCAGAAGGAGCTATAAAAAGGTCAAAGGAAAAGTAAAGGAGAGGTGGTGAGTTATTCTGAGGTAAGATATGCATTTTGCTAGTCAAGGTGATTTGGTTCTCTCCCAGAGTGGTCAAAAATTCGGTTTGAGGGGCGTAGGCCACCCGCTTTTAGCCAGTTCACCGAAAGACGCTTGAGGATATTTGATTTGGAACTGCTGTTCTTTCTTCTCATAATACTGACTGTGTTCCTGATCATTGTATTCTATATATTGAACACAAGCTTTTAATTCCTCCTACTAAAATGTTTTGCGCCCGTTTGAACATTTCTAAACTGAAATTCTAAATTATTATTCATTGAAACCTGGTTTGACACAAAGAAAGGAACACGGATGGATGAAACCTCCTAAGCCTTCTTTGCATTTCCAAGTGCGTGTTCAGTTCCTTAGGAAAGTCATTGTTACTGGTTTAGGGAAGATTTATTCAATTCCCAAGTGTCACCTCCAGAGGGCATAACTGTCTCAAAAAAAAATTTTTTTTTTTTTTTTTTTTTAAGTTCCTTCTCTAATGCCAAGTAAGGGAACCTTTAGTCTGTAATTGTGATTCATGGAACCCAAATGTGAAATAGTTTTACCTAATATGCTTTCATGTTCATTTAGATGTTATGGTGTTTTATTTTCAGCAATTATTTAACATTTATAAAATAAGTGTTTATAAAGTGAAGAATTAAAACCAATATTAATTTGCCCCCTTACTTAAAAGTCTGTCTTCATTCTTTCCAGTTTTAAGCAATGACTCCAGATGATTCAGACACATACACATTTAATTTTTTAAAAATGCATTTAAAAGTTTGTCACAGCCTAAGTTTGTATTCCCAAGAGATTGCGCTCAGTGTCCCAAATCTCCTTTAAAAAAGGTGTGGAATGTCTATATCTTTCATATAATATCATTTTGGATTTATTGCCCAGTGTATTCTTGGAGATTTTGCTATTATGTTCAGAGTAAATGCTTTGGAAGCTTTTTACTTCTGAAGCTACAACAAAACATCTAGGGGATTTATTTGCAACATCAAAATTTATGGTGACTTTTTATTTAAAAATGCTTTTATTCATCTTCAGAGGAGGGGAAGTTGACATGAATTTTCTCAGAAAAGAATAGGGTTATATTCTTCTAGATTGTACATTAAGTGATTCACACTCTCCCTCCTTTGTCTCAGCCATCTCTGCTGTGTGTAGTGTGAAACTGAATCCTGTAAAGCTAAAATCTAGGAGGGCGAACTAACAGTTCATGCAAATGATTGCCACACAGTAATCCCCGACTTATCCACGGTTTTGCTTTCTGCAGTTTCAGCTTCCCGGGTCAACTGTGTTCGAAAGCAGGTGATCCTCCTGATGAACTGTCAGAAGGTCAATGATAGCCTCATGCTATGTCACGGTGCCTATGTCATTCCCCTCCATCTCATCACGTGGGTATTTTACCGGCTTACGTCATCACAAGAAGAGGGTGAGTACAGGACAATAAAGTATTCTGTTAGTATGAGAGAGGTACCACGTCCACATAACTTTTATTACAGTATATTGTGATATTGTTTTGATTGGTAGTTATTGTTGTTAATCTCTTACTGTGCCTAATTTACAAATTGAACTTGATTGTGTAAGTGTGGGTAGGAGAAAACATGATCTGTATAGGGTTTGGTATCACCTGCACTTTCAGGCATCCACTGGGGGACTGGAATGTTTTCCCTGCAGATAAGGAGGAGCACCACTCTATGCTTCTTTCCTATGTTTTCTTTCAAGCTTTCACTTGCTGCTCACTTTTGGTTTTTTTTTTTTTTTTCCTTGTTAACATTACACAGAAATAAACTGGCAACAGGGTGTGAAAGGGACTGTTTGTAAGTATTTAAAACTGCTTGACATCTGTTTATGTGAACACGCTTTTTAGGTTTTTGGAAGCTTATCTCCATATTGGCATGGAATATTTTGGAAACTAATACCGGATAGGTGGCGAAAGTATTTAACTTTCATGTTTGCTTTGTATAAAGTGGGAAAGACCTACAGCAGCCAGCAAAATGGAGTGTATTCTCTAAGAAACCATGCTTAGCATTGGTATCAGCTGAACATGTAGAGGAGTCAAGAGAGGCCTTGATGAAATGTCCCTGAAGTCAGGTTAAGCCGTGGATGAGCTGTTCAAGGCTAATGTGTACAGCACAGAAGTATAATCAGCAAATCCATGAATTATCCCTCTTCTCTTGCAATTAAAACAGCTTAAGGTTAGTTTAAGGATTTATTCCTTGACCTTGTGTATTAGTTTTGTCTCTCCAGTGAGTTGGTGGAGGATGGATGATGGGGAAGAACCACATCTGATAGTTTTTTGTTTTTTGTTTTTTTCTGTTCCATCATGGTAACTATACCCCAAAGAGCTTCCACAAATAGTTGTCAGTTAAGGGTTGGCCTACAGAACTGTGGACCGGGATCCACTCTCAGGTTAGGGAATGCCAGACTTGAAAGTTTAGAGCATTTGTGAAATCCAAAGTGCTCTTTCTCCTTTGGTCTCCAAAAGCTCATGGCACTGCTCCTGTCGTCTGATAGGTGATGTGCAAGAAATTTATCATAAGCATTTGGGATTTTGGATGCTGCTGTTCTTATGAATTAGATAATAAATCTGAGGATAGAATGGGTGGAAAAGATTTAAAGGAAGGTGAAGTTATGTAGAACATTTGAAATGGAAGGATCAGACCATCTTAGCTGAACAGAGGTGACAATAATAAAAATACACTGTCATCTTAACTGTTTGCCCCTTTCGTATATCCTAGAGCATTGCATATCCATCTCTAAATGTTAACTGTTCTATGCGAGGTCCTGTACTAGTGAAGTTGAATGACACCTAAGAGCCTTGAAAAGTAGTCCTCTCCCGTGAGCAGATGTGCTAAAGCGAGGCTGTCTGGCATGTGCTTGTGGGGCCTGAACCTCAGAGGAAGGTTTTGATCAGTGACCTTTCATGGTCACTTGCCAGTGAAAATGCTGTGAGGTTCTGCATTGGGATTGCACTACATTCATTTTGTTAGGGTCAACGACAGTTTTGTAAGTGCTGAAGCGTCATAAGGAAATGAGAGCAGAAGACCAACAGGTCTTGTTAGAGTAAGGGACCTCACTCAGGGACCCATTTCTAGTTCTGTTAGCCTGGAGACATGTGTTAGTCACACAAACAGTTCAGATTTTCTCTCCCTCATGAAGCTGAGTCCGGTTTGAAATATTTATCGTTCTAATCCAATTAGAAATGCATTCAAAGGGCTAATGCTATTTGGAAGAATTTAGAAGTAAATCCCTTAGTGAAATAAATGGACCCTCGGTAAAGTAACTCATAACCTAATTTTGAAAGTATGGATGTTCTTCTGTTGGCTTTGCTTGAAGTCTGGCAGAACTTTCAGGAGAATTCTAGGTGCAGTTGCAAAACCCTCTTCTTACTGTGTGACTTAGTTTAGGCTCTGTATTAAAATTTTTCTTCTGTCAGCTACCCCCATGGGCCTCAGAGATCAGTCATTTATTAAAAACAAAAGGAAACATGGATGCCTGGGTGGCTCAGTGAGTTAAGCCTCTGCCTTCGGCTCAGGTCATGATCTCAGGGTCCTGGGATCAAATCCCACATCGGGCTCTCTGCTCATCAGGGAGTCTGCTTCCCCCTCTCCGCCTGCCTTTCTGCCTACTTGTGATCTCTATCAAATAAATAAATAAAATCTTAAAAAAACAAACAAAAGGAAACAATAGGTCATTGACCAAAATAGTCCCAATTTTCCCCTTCTCGTCAAGGCATCCCCCAGTTAACTGTACATGCACGCAGAGGAATGATTCATCAGAGGTGGTATTGCAGGTAGATCAAGCTACCTTACTGATGCTTGGTACACATTCAGGTGGGAGGACTATCTCCGTCCCTTGGTTTTGTTCTGGGACTTTCAGTCCACTGGAGTCACGGGCTGAATCCCTGCAGTTAGAGCCTAAAAGCCAGGACAGTACTGTGGCACCATGTAAGTGGCCTCCTGGAGGCACTCGAAGGACACGTGCTCTATACAAAAGGGTCGCACGTTGGGCAGGCAGAAAAGACACAGGGTCCTCTCAGCACAAGTCACACTGCACCTTTTCCAGATCTGTAGGATCCCATTTGCTGTGATGTGGACGGACTCCTGCCATTCATCTTCTGTCTAAGAAAGTGGTTTGGGGCTGGTTGCACTCTGGGTTGTTGGTTAATTCCTGAAGTGACACTGCTTAAGTCCCAATGTTTGATGTTCCCCTGTCCCAGAAAGAATGATTTTTGGCTCTTTGATCCGCTAAGAAAAATCCAATTGTTTTCTCTCTTGCATTTCCTGCCACTGGCTTTTGTTCCCTGGTCGTTTTAGCCGATATTTTCTTTCTCAAGCCAGAGTTGTGGCGGGGGGAGGTGTGTGAAGATATTGTAATAACATAAGTAAGAAGCTGGTGGAATTACAAAGATAACAGAGTGATTCTTAAGAGGTCAGAGCAAAAACTGGTTACGGTTATCAAGCTGGAGGACTGTTTTGCATGGTCCAGAGCTTTTTTAATGTCATGTCTGCAGCATTCCTTACTTTGAAAATCATCCTCTGCTCTCTGAGAAGAGAAAATACAGGCGAAGGAATAAAATGCTCTGGACACGTTTCACTGAGTTCCATCCCCCGCCCTCCGCCAGCACCCCAGTCCTCCTGGTGGTTTGCGACCTCTCCAGTTCTATAATAATGTTACTTGGAGAATTAAAGACAACCTGAAAAAGCAAAACAATGGCAAGGAAGAAGGGCAGCGACAATAACAATGAACTGAATTCTCTAGACTGTTCACAGAATGGCAGCAAAGACAAAGAACTTTTTTCTTCTTTATAAAAGCTGCCCTTCCCTTTTTTTCGCCTTTCAGACCTTTTTCTTCCTGTTCTTGGCTTCCTTGCAGTGTTCAGTGTCTTATCATGAATGGCTATTTTAACTTATCCTTCTTATTAATAAATAAGATGATGTTACTGTGGCTAATTTACTGTTTGGAAAGTAGGGGCTTTCACATGACATTCTTGGGAGTTTTTAGAGTAACTGAATTTCAAGACTTTTCTTTTTCTGTTTTCACCCATTGAATCTGATTTTTCTTGTAGCCAAGTGTTTGGTCTATTCTTTAATGCTGCTGTTTCCCTCCCCTCCGCCCCAGTAAGGATAATTGTTCTACAAATATAGCTTTAAAAAAAAAAATCATGTTTCTTAGTGAAAAACAGCCTCCCTGAAATGAAAGCCAACTGAAATCATACCAGAAGAGACTCCCAAAGTCTGACATCCCGGGAGGACAAGGGAGAAACGCTAATGCTCCCAAGTAATCAGTTTGGGCCATTTCAGTGCTAAATGACAGGATCAAGAAGAAAAATTTTGAAATTGATTTTTAAGACTGTCTGAAAAAGGAGACTGAAATGAATATTAAGTGATTTCTTTGGGGCTGTCAGAAATAATAATGGAAGAAGAGACAAGCCCAGACTTGCTGCTGATGGTAGGATCAGGGAATTTAGAATCAGTGCGGATTGGAGATGAAGTTCTGCACTCTAATTTTTAAGAAATGGTAATGAACAGAAGGGAAAGGGAGCAGCAAAGGAAGCTGGGGTGAGTAGGTATGAGCTGGAAAGGGGAGAAGCAAAGATGTGGCATGGCATGGGAGAGTGTTATGGGCATAGTGAGGGGTGTGCCCTGCTCTGATTCTGTGAGGATTTGCTCTCCTTTCCTGGGAGAATGTACGCCACGGGCTGTGCTCACAGTGGAGGTGGATTTGTCTGGACACATCCATCCCCTCTCCTCCTCCTCTCCCGACCAGCAGCCATATACATCGATCTATCAGTTGGCTGGTTGGAGTGGGGCTCCGGGCTTGCTGTTGAACAAGCCCATATGGCATGAGGATTGGATTCATGTCTTTGGTCTCATTAGCACCATGTTGGAACCACCAGAGTTAGCTGACTAATTAATACAGAGATGCAGTGGGTGTTTTCTGGGATTTGGAATCAGTTTCCCTTAAATTAGCCATGTCAATTACCACGAGTCCATAGATACCAGGAACTGTAAAAAGATCTGGCAGGTTTTAAAAAAACAGATAGGGAAATGTGGAGAATTTCAATAAAAATGATAAAGAATGCCTGCTTGACTGGAATTGTGCTTTTCCAGGGCATGAATGTTCACTGGCACAGTGTTGTGGAATGTACAACATTCTGATGGACTACTTTTTCTATAGTCTGTTTTCAGAAATTTATGAAATTTTACTGTTTTTCCTTGTTCTCTGAATACATGGGCTAAAAAAATAATCTTGTTCCACTTTCCGGCTTACCAATGTTGGGAAATGGACTGTAAGCATTAATTTTCTTATCTTTTGGGATTAGTATCCCAACTTCCTTTTGGGAGACTTACCTACCTTCCCTTTGCCTTATGGGATCATACATCAAGGGACCTGGTCTTTCCTAAGCCATTAGTTGGGCAGCTTTGTGAATCAGTCTAAGCCAGTTCTCAGCTGGGGTGATTTTGCCTCCTGGGGGTCATTGGGCAACATCGAGACATTTTTGGTTGTCACAACTAGAGAGAATGCTACTGGCATTTAGTGCATAGAAGCCAGAGGTGCTGCATAAGGCAACCACCCCTCACAACAAAGAATTATCTGATCCTAAATGTCAGTAATGCAGAGGTTGGGGAGCCCCGATTTAAGCCAAATGGGTTCTACCTTCTGGGACTATGGAAAATCAGGGATGTGCTAGCAGCAACCCTCTCCTCCAGATGATGGGGACTTGTTCATTCCAGTAGCAGCTCCTAGTTAAGACTGTCAAGTTGTTCTCATTAGCTAGACCTCAAACCTTTCTAGGCTTCCACCTTTTTTTCTGGGCCAGATCTGCAGCCTTTTTTATCTATCCTGAGAGCTCTGCTCTACTCTTTTGGTAGTCTTTTTCTGCCTGAATTAGCCAGAGTGATTTTCTGTTGTTTGCAATTAAAGAACTCTGAATTGATGGGGAAGAGTTGAACATTTGTTAGATATATGTGCTGTCCTCTGATACCTCATGAATAGATGGTGCCTTGAAAATCCCATCTGTGGTTCTTAAGAAGCTCTGTAGTAGTTGAGAATCAAGTTGGAGCAAGCAGGAACAGAGAAGCTCATCCACCGGAGGGTTTCTGTGCTCAGCGATCATTGCAGTGGTAAAGGAGAATGAGAAGACCAACAAGTAGCTTGACAACTGACTCCCAAGCGGGGAGATGTTTTCCAGGACATTAGGGCACCAGCAGTGGCAGATCAAGAGCAAACATCAAAGAGTAGAGACCTAGTATTTTTCAAACCATGCCTGCCTTTGACCTCCTTGGGTACTGGGTACCACGTTGAAGCCATGAACTGCAGATGAGTCATTCCTTTTTAAAAAATTCTCATTTCAAGCTTCATTGTAAAATAATGAAAGCTTAGATGGCCATACCTTATTCACAGGCACATGATATTTCTTTAAATATTTCTAAAACTCAGGGCTGACACTAGTGTGGTGCTGTATTCTATAAGTAGGAAAACGTTCTTTCAAATGAAGGTGATCTGAGGAATAGAATCTCTTGATGACCAAGACTGAGAGAGGTAAGTGTGGGGGCTGCCTGAGCCTATTTAGCTGTTGGTAACCTTGAGGGCTACTTCATGAAAGACCTGTTTGGTTGGAAGCTCCTCTTCCACTCCATGCATGGGTTTGAATATGTTAACCTGTTCTTTGGTAAAGAAAATTATAAATATATGTGTGCATACAAGTAGAAGAATCCTGTTGGAACTCTCATGAGGTTCACTGTGCTTCCTTGGAACTCTCATGAGGTTCATTGTACTTCTTAGGGTTTCTTTTTTTAAGATGCCAACAAAATGCCATGGTATTTTATATTTTGTCTCTGGTAAATTGCTCTGGAAACTTAAACAAATTATATGTCCTGTTCTGTGTTTTTGCGACTTGCTGGAGGAAACTCCATCTCCCCAGTCTGATGTTTCAATGGGAAGAAAAATGTGTGTGTAATCACCTTTTCGAAGTAGTTATGCATGTTCTGGGGCAAGGAGAGGGTGCATGGGCTGCTCAGTGTCCCTGGAATTGCAAGCAGTTGTGTTTATTCTCTAAAGCAGAAGAAAATAGAATTGAATTTTTTGGAGGCTGTGTGTATATGTGTGTGTGAGATACTGTAAGACTAGAAATCCTTTCTGTTGCTTTTTATATTTTAAGAATTGATTTCTAATATAGCATGTTAGTAATATTTAATTAGAATTTATTGTTGAAGCCATTTGAAAATGAATTTAAAATAATTCTTAATAAAGTAATGATGATCATCATTCAAATGGAAGGCAACGAGACAGAAATTAGTAAGTAGAACTTTAGAGCCTGCCTTTGGATTTTAAATAAAAACTTAAAAAAAAAAATAAAGGAACTCTTGTTTTTCTTGAGTTGCTCATCACTCAAAAGCATTTCACTTTGTTTCCTATGTTGGTACATGGAAACAGCTCTGAGATATGGCCCCCCCCCAACCCTTTCTCCCCACTGCTTGCACAAGCATACACACTGGATTTCTCCAGAATCCAAGGATCCAAGGATTGCTTCCTTTCAATACCTTTCTGCTAGGTAGAATGGAGCAGTCTAGAAGCCTTGTGCCCTGGGCCTGAATGATAAAATTACCCCGAGTGGCTAATTTTAGTCCTTCTCCACTTCAACAGGGTCTCCTTGACAATAAGAACTGTCTGGCTTGGTTACTTCTCATGAAAACATCTCAAACCCCCAGCAGCTTAAACTCTCAGTTGAAATATTACATTTAAAGGCCAAACAGAACACAAATGAATGGATGATTGGAGCACCTTTCAAATGTCACTTAAAAAAAAAAAATCCATGAAGTGAAGGTTCAAGTCCCTTGGGAAGGAGTAGAAATGAACTGTCACCGGATCCTCTCTTTGCTTAGATATTGGCTCTCTTCCCCCTCTTGCTCATTCCTCTGCTCTTCACATTCCCACCCTCCCCCCACCGCCCCCCCTTACCTGAACTGTATGAAATTCTGGTTCTGGTGTATGCCTTGGAGGCTGAACTATGCAAGGAGCATCATCTATGGAGGTGTTCCCTTTCAGAATGTCATTGTTTAACTTCAGGGTCCTGTTATTCTTGTGTGAATGAAATGTCAGAAATGAATTTCACCATGTAATTTCCCCAGCATTGACAGGCCTTTGCCATCTGTCATTGGATCATGATTTTACCTTTGGTTTCCTGCCATGTGCAGGGTTTTGACCTATCCCTTTGAGTCGTGGTAATTTTACCTCTCAATATAGCCTTCGATGGAGGTCTCTGCTGCCAGGTGCCACTTTTGTAACTTTAAGGTATGGAGTGATTTCTTCCACAGACTTCACTTTTCATTATTTATAAAACCTTAGGTGTCATAAATCCTGTCAGCTGAACAGTGTTGATTGGTAATTAATCCTATATGTATTGTCTATTTTTGTCTTAGTCTTTGCTGATGAGGAGGGTTCACATCAGCCAAAAGTCTCAATCTTGTTTTTTAAAACCTAAGACTGAGTTCTGCTTGCTGAAAGAGGTGATTTGGGGAGAAGAATTAGGGTAGGAAGAGGGGAAAATGTAATGGCTTTTATTAAAAACCCAAGTTTAATTGGGAAGAAGGAAAACCAAAGTTTTCATTCCCTACAAAGTGAAGGTTTTGAAAAATCCTCTTGCTCTGAAGTGAGAAGCTGGATTTTATAAAGTACAAGCAGATTTTTTTTGAACTGAATGTTAAAGCTCTGCTGTCAGAGTTGACAAGTTCCTGAATTCAATTTTCAAACTAAAACTTAGAAAACTGAGGGTCTCCTCAGTAGCTTATCAAAAGAAATTCCAGGGACAGGCTCTCTCTGTTGCCAGGTGGAGGGAGGAGGGGTGCACCTTCATCAGATGATTTCTGCTCCCCCTTGCAGATGTGCATTTTTGAGGTGGCCTAGGATAGGAAGGGCTGGTTGAGATTGGATGCTATGACAGGCAGCCCAGCTCTTCTCTCCACGAATGGGGAGAGTTTTACCATTTTTGGAGAAGTGTCAAGCACCAGTGATCCTGGGACTTAACTGATCTTCATGGTTGGGAGAAAAAGGATTAAGAAGCATAGATATTAGCACACTAGTTGTGGCATTACAGGAACAGTGTTTATCTATATAGAATTCCAGGCATAGCTCCTATCAGCCTCATCTTTCTTTTGGGATAAAAAGTAGCAGGCTATGGAAGATACCTTGCAACTAAGATCTGTTGCAGGAGAGGTGGCTGGAGGGAGGCAGCAGCAGTAGTAGTGGGGGTGACTATAATATAGGATGATGCTAATACTCTATTAATATAAATAAGCATTAAATAGTTATAGGTGCCATTATTGCCTTAAAGCCCAATTAAATTTCATAAACCCATGGAGTAGGTAATATCATCACCATTGTGCAGATGGGGAGAGTGAGGCTTAGATTATTCAGGATTTCCCAAATGCTAAGCAGAAAAGCTGGAATTTAGACCCACCTCTGTCTAACTCCTAACCTTGTCCTCGCAACATTATATTGTAAAACCACCTCAAAGGTGATGACAATGATGAGCTCAGTGGTAGAATTTCCTCCTACAGATTTTTTCAAAAGTAAATAAATATCATGACCTTTTGAATACTCCTCTGGTTGTGTGATTCTATTAAGTCTTAAAATTTCACAGCCTTTCATTTTGTATTCATTTGGTCTTTGGAAATTCAGATTTATTAGTTGCTATATTTTGTTTTTATTCCTGTAACTGTTATAAAACCTTATTAAATTGAAATCTTATTACCTGGAACTCTCAATTAGCCAGATTTTTTATTTTTTTGTACTCCACTTTTAGAAGGAAGGAGAAAAACACAGAAAAATAAGCTCATATCAGAATTTCTTTTAAAGGTTAAATATTTCCTGTGGTCCTATGCCTTTTAGATGTTATGCCTAATATCTCAGTATGCCTAGTATGATGTTAAATTTTAAGTACATTTCTTGACGATTTTGAAATGCTTAATCAACTGCTAACACTGCTAAAATTGTTAAGGGAGTTGTACTAGTAAAGGTAAGCTATGGCTGTGACCAAGGGTCCCTGCATCTTAATAGCTTATTGTAATAAAATCTGATGTCTCATGCATCCCACAGTGCAGTGGGAGTCAGTTGTGGTCAGGGGAGGAGTGGTTGCTCTGCTCCATACGCTTATTCCGATATCTGGACTATTTCTATCTTGTGGCCCTGATATTCCTCCAGAATCTCAGTTCTCTCCTGAAGCTCTGGATCCTGATGGTGAGTGAAGGAAGGCAGCCAACCAGGAAGATTCTCTGGGATGTTTCTGAGGGCCAAGATTGGAAGATGCAGTCCATCTGTCAAATTCCAATGGCTGAGGCTCAGTCACATGACCCACCCAAGGGAGGTGGGAAATGCAAGGAAGGCTGGGAAATGTAGTCCATCTCTGTGCCCAGAAAGAAAAGGGAAAAAGCGTTGTTGATATCTGCTTAACATGGTCCCTGTCACTGCAGTGACATAAAATCTTGAGATTTTATGGCCGTGCCGGTATTGTGAAACATCTAAGAAGCATCTCATTATCATCTGGATTACTGCTTTCATAAACCTGGGTCATTAAAAAATATCTCTGGAACTTCATTTAGACCTACACAGAGTCAGAATGGGAGTGGGGGTAGGGGTAGAAGCAGGCCAGGAATCTACATTTTTCAGAGGTTCTCCAGGTGATTTGGGTATAGCAGTCTTGTGCCAGTTTGGTGTTTTCAAAGGACTGATCTGGATAATGCACTAGATAAGCAGGAGTATGGGTTAATTTGTTTCAGGGAGATTTTTAACAAAAAGGACTAAGAGAAAAATGAGTGATCTTTAGTTACTTAGTAATATATATGTGTGTGTGTGTGTGTGTGTGTGTGTGTGTGTGTAATGTATATTAATGCCAGCCATTCTAATTGGTCAGACTTCAGACATATTCTGTGATCAGTTGTTTGGAACTTCCATTGTGTGCTCCATAGATAAAGCTAATTCATTTCCCAGTGAAACACCTTGCATATGAGGAAAGCCATCCTGGATTTTGTGGAAACTGGCTACCTGTGTTTTATTATAATTATAAATAAAAAACTCTCCATGTCTCATTCCAAATCTTGCAGCTCCTAGCAAGCACCATTATAGATTCCTAGTTACCTCAACTATGCCAGTAGATGTGGATGGAGTTGTGGGAGTAAAACAGTTTCTCTTTTTCTTTTTTAAATTTAAATTCAAGTTAGTGAACAGACAGGGTAGCACTGGTTTCAGGAGTAGAATCCAGTGATTCTTCACCCACATACAAAACCCAGTGCTCTTTCCAACAAGTACTCTCCTTAATCACCCATTTAGCCCATCCCTCCACTCGCCTCCCCTCCAGCTACCCTCAGTTTGTGCTCTGTAGTTCAGAGTCTTTTATGGAGTAAAACTGTTTTCCTAAAGCAAACAACCATTGGGTTTTAAACCTCAAATTGTGTGTTTTCTGTTTTGGTCCTTAAGTATATAAAGTTGCCAGTTTGTTTGTTTGTTTTTAAGCCACAGATTCCTCACATGAAATACTTCTGCTTCATGTAAATTTTTAATAGTGTGTGGCTTTGGGGGATAAAGGTAGCCTCTTGTAACCAATGGAAGTTGTCATGGTGAAACTGGTCTTCTCGGTTTTGCAGGGCTATCCCGTGGTTTCCATCCCAGATACCAGTGGGGGTGCAGACGGTGATAGTTCAGGGTCATATGTTTGTTATACGTGATAGTTCAGGGTCATACGTTTGTATTGCCATCAGGTTGGATTTATGAAAGATAGCGAAAATTTATCGCCTTTCCCTGTTATTCCCAAACCATTATTTTCTGGTCTCTTGGTTGCTTGTGAACATTTTTTATAAAACGTATTCCACTCTGAATCTTTGTAATATGGATGTGTTGAAGACCTTAAATTGTAGGAGCACCTTGGTGGCTCACGAGGCTAAACATCTGCCTTTGGCTCAGGTCATGATCCCAGGGTCCTGGGATCAAGCACCGCATGGGGCTTCTTGCTCAGAAGGGAGTCTGCTTCACCCTCACCCAACTCCCTACCCATACTTTCTCTCTCAAATAAATAAATAAATAAAACCTTTAAAAAAAAAAATCAAAAGATCTTAAATTATATAGTGCTGTGATCCAAGCAGAGGATGAAAGACCTCACGCTTTCTGTACTAAGGGTGGCCTTGCAAACCATTCCATATAGAGCTTTCATCATATTACCTTCACAGTTATTCTACCTAATAACTCCCACCTTCCTTAGCTTTGCATTTAAGCATCCCCATAATCTGAACTCTACTTAAAACTGCTGGAGAGCTTTCCAGACATTTAGCCTGTAGGTCCCTTAGCCAAAATCTTTACACTAGCCAATTAGTCATCATCCTACAGATCATCTTGAGTTTCCTGCCCTTTATCTTTGCACTTCATTATTTCTAAACTCCATCTCTTTCCAAATGAATTCAATCCATGCTTTAAAATTCAGTTTGAATTGCCACAGACTCTGAAACCTTTCCTGTTCAAGTTAACTACGGCATTTGTTGCCTGTCTCTACCATATACCATGATACATTTAGTGTGGGAGGTATGTTACCTTTTCTACTGGGGTGTCAGTTCCTGGAGATCAAAGATCCTACTTTCTTCATCTCTTGTTCCTTATACGACTTTAACCATAGTGAGAATTTGGTAAATAACCTTCATAATAAATAGCATTCAGTTGAGGATTTTAATGCGCAAGGAAAACCCAACCTGAGAATCTTGATTTAGAGCATAGTTTTCTAAAGTGGAATAGTAATAGAAGTTACTTTGGGGAAAAAATATCTGGTTATATTTACATAGGTTGCTTTATCGCATGGCTTTTTCAGACCTTTAATATGCTTAATAGAATGTAATATGCTAATGTGACTATCAAGGAAAGAATGTAGTAGGTATCATATTTCATGTTCTTTGGACCACAGAGCTTTGTCTTTGTGAAGCATATTGATGAACCAGGGTTTTTAGTAACTCATTTCTGAAAATACCGACTTGAGGTTAATAGTCTGCATTTCTTATAGCACCCGTCATTATCAAAAGTATTTTCACTATTAAAATCACCCTCATTTTCTCTAATGACTGCTTGTAAGAAAGCAAAAAATAGTTTGCACTCCTAGACATAATTAGTTTGGGTGTTGTGTGTATGTGTGTTTATAACTGCCAAAATTCTTCAAATATGACATTAGCTTTAGCTAAGACACACACACACACACACACACACACACACACACAGTTTCAGGAAAAATCCTGGTGATCTAAATGAAACCTATAATAATGAACACATGCAGCTGAGGTCATTCCCTTGTCAAACATCTCTGAAGAGATATGCAAAGGCCTTTGTCTTAATAGTAATTTTCCTGAAGGTCACTCACCATTTAGACTATTTATGTAAATTTGGAGTAATTCAAGCTTCATTTAATGATTTGCTGAATGTAAAGTCAACAATTAGGGTTTTTTTTTTTTTCCTTCCCATTATTGATTTATCTGTTCCACACCTTCTTTCTCTGGACACAGATGAAAAAAAAATCAGGTCATTGCTGTGTTTAGACTTCTCTCCTTTAAATGAGGTCTATTATTGTCAGCAATCATTTGTCAGGGCTGTAATTGCATGTACAGTGGGTGAGATCGAATTTCAGAGCAAGAGGAGCTAAAGGATCTTTTAAGTTGAAGTTAACCTATGATTTTTTATGAACATTGGAGCGCCTAATTAAGTGATTAGTAACAAGCAGGAGTTTCCAAATGTCAAGTATATAATTATGAAATAAACAAGAGCTGGTTTTTCCAATAAACTCCAATGCCATGCCCTATTACCTCTTGATGGGCCCCAAACAAAGTCTTTCTGTGAAGAGCACAAAATATGGATGGATTTCTACTACTGATAGAAAGATATCTCATCCTCTGGAACATAACTACTAAGTACTTAGGATATGAGTAAGTTTGAACCTGGTAAATTTATAGGTGAGGATTAATTTTATCTTTCAAACTATATATTGTAAAGAATTCCGTTTCATACCATTTGTCTTTATTTTTCTCCTTTCAGCCTCTTACTGGTAAACTTCACAATCATTTTTTCCATATAATTTTAGAATTCAAAATAGTTAATTTTTTAGCTGATAAGTGAATTAAATTTTGTAGGAAGGGGGGAGTAAGTGACTATAAAGATTAGTCAAACATATTAATGTTTAATTTGAGTATAAAATCCCTGATATTAGGGCTGAGAGAAGTAAACAGTCTTTCAGATTATATAATACAAAGTTAATTGAGAATGAAGGATTTCATTTTTTTTAAGAGCCCCCCACTACCTCACTATTTATCCTCAGCTTTTCTGTACAGTCAGTATTTGACAAATTCTGGCAGATTTTAGCCAATCAAATATTAGGACCTATTATATGCTAGGGAGAGTGGCAGACATGAAGAAAATAAAAGTTCTTTTTAAAAAAAATTTTAATAAGTCAAGTGGAGAAAGACAACTATCATATAATCTCCCTGATATGAGGAAGTGGAGATGCAACATGGGAGGGTTAAAGGGGTAGGAGAAGAATCAATGAAACAAGATGGGATTGGGAGGGAGACAAACCATAAGAGACTCTTAATCTCACAAAACAAACTGAGGGTTGCTGGGGGGAGGTGGGTTGGGAGAAGGGGGGTGGGGTTATGGACATTGGGGAGGGTATGTGCTTTGGTGAGTGCAGGTGATTCACAGACCTGTACCCCTGGGGATAAAAATATATGTTTATAAAAAATAAAAAATTAAAAAAAAATTATTTACTTGTCAGAGAGAGAGAGAGAGTGAGTACAAGCAGAGGGAATAGCAGGCAGAGGAAGAAGCAGGATCCCTGCTGAGCATGGAGCCAGGTGTGAGACTTGATCCCAGGACTCTGGAAATATGGCCTGGGCTGAAGGTAGATGCTTAACCAACTGAGCCACTCAGTCATGTCAGATAACAAAAGTTTTTACCTCTGTTTCTGGGAAGCTTAAAAGATTATTTAGGGAGCAAAATATATAGGGAGTAGAAAAAATTAACATTTTTATGACTAAAAATTTTTTTGTCATTTGTTATACAAAATCCATTCTTTCACTTAAAAGTGTAATGGATATATCATTTATTTTTCTCTCAAATAGATAAATATAAACGTAGGTGAGTAGGTAGATAGATTCAGTTCTTTTAACTACCTTTATATCAACATTTTTGTAAAAGATTTATTTATTTACTTATTTGAAAGAGAGAGCAGGGGGAGGGAAAAAGGGAGAGGGAGAGAGAATCTCAAGTAGACTCTGTGCTGAGCACAGAGCCTGATTCAGGGCTTGATCCCAGGATCCTGAGATAATGACCTGAGCCAAAAACACAAGACAGACACTTAACCGACTACACCACCCAAGTCCCCCTCAACGTATTTTTATATATTCATTTCTCTAGTGATAGTTATTTTCGTGTGTTGTAGCTTGGCTGCATTAAGTAGAGAATCCTAAATAATAGTGATTCAGATAAGGTAGGAGTTTATTTCTTGAGCATGAAAAAGGCCAGAGACGGGCAGTATGTGGATGTTCTGACAGCTCCATGCTACAGATAGATACCCCAGCTCTTGCCAGCTTACTGCCCTGGTTAATCCTTGTCCTTATGGTCCAATATGGCTGCTAGAGTTCCAGAGTCACATCTGAATTCCATGAAGTGGGGCTGAGGATGTAGGAGAGAAAGGTATGACTTTTCCTGATTGACCAGAATTCAGTCCGGTGGTCATAATTAACTGCTAAGGAGGCAGGGATGTGTGTGTGTGTTTTCCTTTTTTTAAGTTGGGCAGCGAAATGCCCAGCTAAAGATCAGAGTTTTTATAACATAAAAGAATGGAGTGGATTGGGGCACCTGGATGGCTCAGTGGGTTAAGCCTCTGCCTTCAGCTCAGGTCATGATCCCAGGGTCCTGGAATCAAGACCTGCATCGGATTCTCTGCTCAGCGGGGAGCCTGCTTCCTCCTCTCTCTCTGCCTGCCTCTCTGCCTACTTGTGATCTCTCTATTGTGAAATAAATAAAATCTTAAAAAAAAAAAAAGGATGGAATGGCTTTTAAGGAAGCATTGGCAGAATCTGCCACAAATTGTTAGCATTGTTTGCTGTTGTAAAAACAAAAATGAACATTCTTGAATGTGGGAAATCATGATGATTCATGCTAGCAATCGGTATGGCTCAAATGGGATAGCCTCTTGAGGAGGCCTTGGAGAAGTGTAAGATGATGGTGGGCCGGGATGGCTGGATTGGCCAGCACTGAGCTTGGTCCTGGTGGATGGGTAAACTGCAGGTGGCAGGACAGGAAGTGTACCCAGGGCAGGTGATTAGCGTACCATTTCAGTCAGTCACTCAACAGCTATTTATTGAGTGTTTACTGTGTGCCAGACCCTACTTGCACAGAGAGAGGCCATAGTCTCTGCCCTCATTGGAATTCACAAATAACTCATGCCCCTTTGAGAAGCAGAGTGGGTGCTGTGGGGATTGGGAATGAGGGCGAGGTGAGAAGGCGAGGGCCAACAAGTAGAGAGCTTGGAGGCCTGTTTAAAGAGATTAAACCTACTTTGTATTTAGTGGGGAGCCACTGAAAGCTTTTTGATTCAAGGAATGATCTGATCCACGTGATGTCTGGGGAAAGCAAACCTAACATGCACAGGTTGACTGGAGGAGGGTAAGGGGGACTTGAAGTGAGGTGGTTGCCAAGAAGCTGCTGGGAAGACTCCTTGCTAGGGGAGCCTGAGCAGCAAGGTGGCCAGGGCCATGTAGCATGGTGCCTCAGGGCATGCTTTGCATGCAGAGAGAGGCATTCCTGGCTTTGGATCTGACCTCTGTGCCCTTGGAGTGGGTTGGCACGGACCCCATCTTAGTACAGACTGTCATAACAAAAACACCCTAGGGTGGTTTAGACAACAGAATTTTTTTTTTTCCTTACAGTTTTGGAGCCCAGGAAGTACAAGATCAAGGTGCTGGTTTTTGGTGACAAATCTCTTCTTGGCTTATCAATGGACACCTTTTTGTTGTGTCCTCACTTGGTGGGTAGGGGAGCCTGCAATCATGTCTCTTCCTCTTCTTACCAGGACACCAGCCCTATTGGTTTAAGGCCCCATCCTATGACCTCATTTAGCCTTTATCACATTTCAGAGGCTCTTTTTCCATAAAGTCATGTTGGTGGCTGGGGCTTCTTCACTAAAGTAATTTTGGGACAGTTCAGATAGTCCAGTCCCAAGCAGTCACCACAAGTTCTGAACCACAAGTTTCTCATCTGCAGAATGGGGAAAACTCCATCAGCCTCTTCATAAACTTGTCATGAGAATTAAGTAAGGTGAAATTCATCAAGTATTCCGCATGGTGTCTGGCACATGAGAAGTATTCAGATGCTGGAAACTAGAAGGACAGGTGGGCTGAGCATTTCCGTGGAAAAATTTTACAAATGGGGGAATGGGTATGGAGGATGAGGGAGAGTGAGGGCACAGGGATGATGCTGAGGATGTAAGCCAGAGTGACGGGGAGAATGATGTCAATTGACAGAAATAGGAAAGGCTGGGAAGAAGCCAGTTTTGGGGGAGAGATTGATGAATTTGATTTTAGGTGCATTGCATTTGGTGCGACGGCTGGATATGCAAGTGGAAATTTCCAGCAGACAGTTGGGGTTTATTTACAAGAGGATATATGGCTGCTAACGACAGCTCCTGGGGGATACAAAATTGGTAGAGGCTGAATTTCAAGAGGAAAGAAACAGAGAATTCAAATGAACCTGCACAGACCTAATAAACTGGAGGCCCTCGCCTATGCTGTAAGACTTTGGTTTTATAAAGTTTTCTGGCCAAACAAATGAATAGTCTGAGGCAAACTTCAAGCTGGGGCTGAATTTTCTGGATCATTTCTTCAGTTCTCCACTTTACTTTGCATATTGTAGACACAAGGAGATAGTTTAGGGTCCAAAACCTAACCAACTTGCAAGAAGAAATCTACATCTTGAGCATTCCGGTTAAGGATTTCATGTGAAGAGAGAAAGTGGCTTTCTCAGTAGCAGGACAGAGTAGTTGGGAAATTTCTGAGCCAGGATATTGTCTCAACATTGCCGAGTCTCGGGCAGTCTGAAAAGCCCTTAGCACTTCAGGATCCAATTAAAGAGGAATTATTTTCCCACTCCACAGCTAAGGAAATGGATCAACAAAGAGGCTGAATGACTGTTTTAAAACCTGACAGATCTAACACGGCAGACAAGGGAGTGGGGTTTAGAAATCTCCCCCTTTTTGAGATGCTAAGTTGTTTTCTTCTTAGTATGGTCTGTCAGTTCTCCCAGAAATGAGTCCGTTGAAATCAACCTTTCATAGACTCATGCCAGTAAATAAAAAATAGCCCACCCTTACCCAGTTACAGGCAATGGAAAGAAGCAAGTACTTAGAATTTCTCACACTTACTACTAGCTTTTCACTTTCTACCTTTTGTGCACAATCCCTCATACTCTTCCAAATAAAAGTAAATTACTATTTTCCTCACTCGAGTTTGCATTACTCTATTCTTCTGAAGTAGTTCTTGCTAATAGTCCCGGTGTCTTAATCACCAAATCATTTGGACTTTTTTTTTTAGTCCCTTTCTGGATTTTTCTGCCATTTGACACTACTTCATCAAAATCTGTAATCTTGGGTTTTATGAAATCTCACTCTCCTGATTGCTGTGACACCTCAGGGACTGTCTCTTCTTGGTTTTCTTCAGGGCATCTCCTACTGCTTACCAGTTAACTTCTGGCATTTTTTTCATCTGAAGTAGACTGTTTTTCTGCATACTCTTTGGCTGGTTGATTTAATCCATTGTCATGATATTAGTTATCATCAGTATATCAATGAGTCCTGAATTTTATCTCTGGACCAGATTCTTCTCCCAGGCTTCAGACTTTGATTTCCCCTGTACAGCTTGATTCAGATATCTCCTAAGCCCTCAAGATAAGATATCTGAGTCTTTCCTCCTCTAATTTTTTCTCCTCCCTAGCACCCTCCCATCTATGAAATTTGAAATCTGGGAACCCATGATAATTCCTTTCTCTTTCAGCCCTCTCAGTACCTACATAGTGGTTAATCATTTACTGGCTGGTGCCAGCATTATATTTTTCGAGGCTGGCATTTGGGGAATATAAATACAGCATGTTTTATAAGAAAGAGAAAGCAACAAAAATTTCAATCTAAGGTTTTCCAGAATATAGATGGTATTTAGGTTCAACTACGATCATTCCCATGTTCTGTCTTCAAGGTAGACTAGTTTACCTCAAAATGATCATAATGGTTTGATGAGAATCACCTTTTGTTTTTGTTTTTTTGCTTTTTGTGGCTTTATTTTTTTGATGAATGAGAAATAGTAAAGATGGCAATTAAAAATACTGAATTTTGTATGAGAAAGTGTATGTCCTCCTCCCATTTCTAGATGAACATATGGAAATCCAAGGAAGTAGACAGTCTTACTCAGAGTTGTAGAGCTAGCTTCCAGTAGACTTGCAGGTCTTTTGATTTTTCTCTTTTGTAGTCTTCCTTTCTTATTTCAAGGCTTTCCTTACTAACGTATGATGTCCTACACCTAGTAATGACTCAGAAAACACTCACGGATTAGACTCACTTGCATTCTCTAGAAGCTTTACTGTTGAATTTCACTCAATCCTTTATACTGTTCATGCTGGTCATCCAGGTGGGGTTTGGACATGACCAGACCTGGCCTAAGAGCACACATATCATTATCTATGCCTTTGCTGTGCTAGGTAGGTATCGGTATCAGCAGTCAGCCCAGCACTTTATTCTCACTGAGCCTAGGAACAGTCCAAAGTGCTCTGGGCTGTTCGTGTCAATCAATTGGAGTTTGCTAGAGAATTGAAACCCAATTTTCATCCCTTCAGAAGTCACATTAGCCCCCATTTCTTTTGTCTATAGATGATTATTGACCAGACAGTACATTGTTTTAATAGCTTTTCCTGTGCTGCATTTGTCATCACCTGTGAGATGATGTGCTAGAGAGTTACTTCCTACCTGTCAGGGATTTTTCCCGTTAATCCAGTTCTGTGCTGAGGCCTGTCCTGGGTTCTGGGTTTCCTCTTTGTGGGAGTTTGTCAGATCAGAGTATTTTTCACTTATGGCTAGAACAATTCGGGCATCAAGAAAGGCAATACGGAGGTGTAAGACTGAAAGTCATTAGTGGAATTTGAACCCCTGGATTTCCGAAAGTTCAATCCCAACATGGTGTACTTTCCTAACACTTAACACACAGTATTGCCTAAAATACTTCCCAGTGTTAATAGACAGTTCTTTTCTTTGTGTTAATTTTCTTTTGGAAGTACAAGAACTATGATATTTCTAAATTGATAGAGTTTCTGAGACTCAAAAACAGTGTGCCAGATGGCTGGAGCAGCAGGAAACAAATCCCGTCAGGGGTGGAGAGGTAATTGTGAAGGAATGGAGAAAAGGTAGGAGGGACTATAAAATGATAATAAGGGAATAGAGAGAGACTAGGTTATTATAATAACTTTAAAAAGAAATTCCTATTGGATTTCATGATATTTAGTTAATTGATCGTAGGTATGCCTCCTATTATGTCTTTATTTCTAGTACTGTCCTAGGCATCTTGAAAGATGTGAACGATATGGCTCCTTTTTCAGAGAAACTTAAAATCTTGCCAGAGATAAATACTAATGAAGGGATGAGAGAACCATGTGAGTTGTCTCTCCTCCCCCCCGCCACCTGCCCTTAACCCATCAGCATTCATGTCTGGAATCAGGATCTTGCCCTTCTGATCTGAGGTCTGGGATGACACCACTTCTGGTCTGATACCTGAACACCGATGGCAGAATTCTTTCAACTCCATTTTCATCTTCTCCATGCTTAGTCACCCAGGGTTATATCTCCATTTTGTTTTCCCCTCAGCCTCTGACACTATTCCAGGCACAAAAAGGATGCTCAGTCATTGTTAAATTATTATTTCTCTCCACGCTTTGGCTCTTGTAGCTCTTCCTTCTAGTTCAGCCATTTGGCAAACTCAAATTCACTCCTTCCTGATCTCTCACTTGGATTAGTCTACTCTTTTCCAGATCAATCTTTATAAAATGCTTCTTTACTCAACTTTTTTCCTTCCTCAGGGATTTATTGGTATTCCCTATCACCCATAGTGTCAACTGTATATTTTTCTGTTTAAGCTTTTAAGGCCTCCCATTATCCCCATCTATCTCATTTATCATCCATCATTATCTTCAAACAGTAAGGTTGGTCTTCCCTCTAGTTCCTGTCTATAGTTATGGTAACCTCTGAGCCTGTGGGTCTGCTACTGTACTTGCCATTCCCCTTTACTTTGCTCATCTGTAGTTTAGTTATCAAGCTCCATATCATTCAACAAAACTTCTTTCATTCATTTAGTCAGTTAACCAACACAAATTAATGGACTGTCTACCATGGAAATAAAAATCAAGAAGATGGGATTTCTTCTGTTAAGAATCTCACAATAATCCAGTACTCCAAACCTTGTCCTCAGCACAGTATTTTGTAGTTTTCACAAACTGAATAACAGTGGTGGCTCCTCCACTGCATGACCTTGAGCAAACTGCCTAATCTTCCTTTGCCTCAAGTTTCTTATCTATAAAATGGAAATAATGAAAGCACCATATGTATGAAATACTTAGAACAGTGACTGTTCATGGTGAGCACTCATTACTTTAGCTATTATTATTATTATTTGGCATCTATAACACAGTACACAGTAAAGATACAACAGATTCACATGGTCTTATAATAGCTTCACATATTTAGTGCTTCTCTTAATTGGGTGGGAGGCTTTGGATGGACCAGGTCCTATCCTTGTTCTGGTGGAGCCATCACAGTGCCAAGTGCTGAGCTCAGAGGTTGTTCTTAGAAGGTTCTTGTTGAAGGGTGAACCCAAATGCAGCCTTTTGTAACTCTTGTCCTAGCCAGTGTGAAAAGAACCTGGGGAGATAGACTAGATTGGTCTTCTCAAGATGCAGGGTGAGGAGTGTGAGGAGGAGACTGAGTGGTTATGGAGAAGAGACAAATATAGGATTTTATGGGTATCCACATATATTTATAGGTATCCACATTCTTATAAAAGGTGTTTTAGATAATAAATAAATCTTGAAGTTGGAGTAAGGATGAAGAAAGGCATTTGTTGGGTTCCTACAGGATGCCAGGTCCCAGGCTTGCTGCTTTCATAGGCACCTTCTCATTATTCCTCACATAGCCCTGGGTGGCAGATATTATCATCTCTAGTGTGTGTATGGAGAATCTGAGGTCCACAGTGGGTGTTTGCTTGGCAGAAGTAACACAGGAAGTCATGGCGGGATCTGCTATACTGTAGTATGCATGATATTTGTACCATGTGACAGTATCTAAGAAAGTCTGGCAAAAGTTGTGCCACTTAATTGAATTTAATGGGGAACATATAGGGTGGATAATGCATTAGCAGTCACCATTCCATTTGTTAGTGCTTCTGATTAGGAACATTCTATTCATTTAGGCTTTAGCCTCATGGCATCTCAACAGTGGGTAAGTAAATGAGTTTGGCCTTGGTATATAAAAAGAGGAGAGTGAGACCCCATTCTGGGCATCCCTTATAGGTACAAATATAAGGGATCATTTGAGAGTCATCAGTAGAAGGTGTTATCCTTTCCCTGCCAGGGATATAATGCTGGGTCATCTGGAATCTCAACACTGATATATCTTTGGGTAAAGATATTAGAGGTCCTTTTAAAAATAATCATGTATCTTAGGAAGGAGGGTGTACACATGGAACAGCCATCAGTATCCTGGCTTAGGAAGTGAACCCAATTGTACAGGGCCTGGATGTAATGGCCCTATAGGCCAAGAAGGACAGGTCATTTTTACTGCCAAGAGAAAGGTGGGAAAACATGGGCACTGGAATGGGGATCCTGGTCAGTCAGGGAGAGTAGGAAGCTGCCACACACAGAGGTGGGGATACAAATGAGAATGGACAGGTAGGAAAGATCTATTTCAAATACTTTGTGTTCTTGAATTTAGCACAGACTCTGACCATTGAAGGGATAGCAGGTACCAACAGTGGACTTTTTGCTTGTTGGCTATAGGTTGCTGGACATCTCCTAACTCTATTGTTGGAGGATTCTTTTCCTTAGTGCCATCTTTCATGAAAGCTGCACTGTTCTGCCTTTGCAAGAGGGTAAGAGCATCTTCTTTAATCTGGGACAAACTGCTGTGTATGTTCTCTGGAGATGAGGGTCATTAACTGTCACAGTAAAGGGATTCTGGATGCCTCACCTGTAGGTCAGAGGGTCCTCCAGGGCCCAAGAGCTGTTTATGGAGAGAAGGGAAAGTGAGAACAGTGGGTACACGATAATATTCTCTAAGTGATACCTTGTTCCTTCTCTTCCCTCGCCCCCCACCAAGAATTCACCCTCTATCATGCTTTGGGAATAAGGCAATAATTAAACTTTGTAACCATTAAGTTAAGTCAAACCATGCAACTTGGATTTCCAATCTCTTAAAATCTATGTTGGAGCAGAGGGAGAAGAGAACATAAAAGCAATCCGTTGGAACCTACTGGATGCGGGTCTGTTTATGTGGGGAATGATGGCATGTACGATCAACAGCCTTGTGTCGACTCCCAATTATTCTTGTGACACAGACACAGATTATGGGGCTGGAGTGCAGGGAATAAACTGAATGTCATATATTCTACATAACTTTATAGCCAATTATTTGAGAATCTGACCTTGTTAAGATTTGGAGATGAACAAAATGGTAGATTATTGCATACAAATTGTTTGCAATGGAGTGAAGCAGTATGTAAATCTTACCCATCCTTTCTTCTAGAGGTGGAGGCAGAATGAGCATAATACTGCCCTTTTCACATCTTGGCTGTTGATTAAAATGTGCATTTTAAATATAGCTCTAAGGTGTTTTGGTTTTTTTTTTCTATGAAAGTATGCCATATAGGCTCCAGAGAAGATGGAGGTAGTCCTGTTGAGCTGGGTGAAGAAGATCAGATGTCAGAGTGTACAATTATTCCAGAATTCTAGGAAGATTAAAAATTGGCAGCCAAAGAATACTGTCAAAGGCTGAGTCCTTCTTCATTATGAAAAATAAATTTTAGACTATATGTACTTACTGTGCGTTTCATTTAGATCTGTTTGTAATTCATGGGAATGGGAGGTCCTTTATTTTATAGGTTGCTTAATTTGCATTAATAATCTCATTGTCTCATGAGAATGAAATGAGACCCAATTCAGTTGGTCTGGAAGTTCTTGAAGAGGAATTTCTTGAGAAAGCTAGTTCATCTTTGGAGCAGAATTAGAAGGCAACAGGCATGGGGTAAAGCATAGGTCATCCTTATCAAGAAAGGATCAAAAAGAAAGGAAAACCTTTGTATCATTGATGGTTTTACATTTCTGAGTCATCACATCATTCTATAATTGTCAACATAAGAGACAGTTAAAAAAAAAACACTTAAAATTTTTTTCTATTTCCTTTATGTAGTATCAAGGAGTTCTCCTTCTGTTTATACTTATTATAAGTTCTTTGGGGTGTTAGATGTCACCAAGTGAAAAAAATACCAAGTTGTGGACTAAGTTCGTTTTGGGGGGTCATTCTATCTATCTAAATAAATAAATAGATGTTGTGACTGGACTGGCCCATATCGTTCTTACTATAATGTCAGGCTACATTCAGCAAAATCATCAAGAAACTTTGAGGAACAAGGTTTATTACCCACAGGTGGTGGTGGAGGGTATAAGGCATGCCAGAGGGCCACACAGCAAGGTCTTGGGCAGTGCAGGGAGGGGAGGCAAAACCTGGGGCTCTGCCTTTATTATTGTTCCAGGGACATGTGTTTGGGGTTTTGTGGGTTCACTCTTTATCAGCTATCTTAAAGCATGAGAACAAGAATTAGGGCATGGGAAGGGGGAAGTGGGGCCACTCAAGCGGTCAGTTACCCGGGTTACTCAGGGCTTTCTGAAAGAGGGAGCTTCCTGGGTCAGGTAGCCTCGTTCCTTATCTGGTTGTTTTGCTAGTAGCTGTGTCATACAGCCAGCAATGTGTTTATTCGAGATGGATGGCTTTTGAAATGGATGCCTCGGCAATCAAAAGCTTAATGTCAGGCACTTACACTACAATCAAAAAGTTATATGTCAGGTATTTAGACTACAGAAGAGCACTGGAAATGGTAAATACATAGGTAAAATAGGATATATCTAAAGCGATTATCTTTTTTGTCTCATTCTCTTAATTTCTTTAAAACTGAAAGATTGCTTAAATCAATAGTTATAACAATATATTGTTGGGTTTATTACATACAGAGGTGTAATATATCTAATAATAATAGCACGAAGTATGGAGGAGGAAATGAAGCACAGTGAAACAGACTTGATATATTTTACCAGAATTCTGTCAATATTAACCTGAAGTAGATTGTGACAAGTAGAGATGCGTATCAATCCTGGAGCAACTTCTAAAAAAATAACTTAAAAAAATGACAAAAAAGTCACCAGAAGAATTGTAATGGTATCCTAAAAGGTAATTAATGCAGATGAAGGCAATACATGAAGAAAACAGGAACAAAGGTAGTCATATTGAAAATAAATAAATCCAACCAAATTAATAGTTATATGGGAATTTTAAGATATGAAATCTACAAGCAAAGAAATCCATCACATCAAATGGAAAAATAAATCTACCCATAGCAATAATTTCACAAAATTTGAATTAAAGAACACTCAAATCAAAAGACAAACATTGTTAGATTTGATAAAACAGTAAGACTCAACTATACACTGTCTTCCAGAAACATAGCTTAGATTCAAAGACACAAATAGGTTAAAAGTAGAAGCACAGAAAAAGATATATCATGCACACAGTAACCACAGAGTGTTGGAGGGACTGTATATATATCAAACTACTCAGATTATTCTGAGGTAGAGTCAGAGATTAGAATCCCCTCAGTTCACCCACTGTGGGGCTGCAGAGCATCAGGGAAGGCTCCAGGAGGAGGCAATCTTTGAGAAGAAAATTGATTATCAATCAGGTTAAGAAGATGATGGGTTAAAGTCCATTTTATCAGAAGAGAAGGATGCAGCATGGGTCAGCATTGGGTATTCAGGGAGCTCCAACTGGGAATTGTTCCAAGGTTAGGAATAATGAGAAGGTGGCAGGGGCAGTGCAGGGTTCCCAGGGGCCTCATGCTGAAAGGCCTTCCATGTCATGTACCTGACATAGAAATTCTTTTATACTGGCATATTAGACTTTGAGTATAATTACTATGAAACACGAAGAGCTGGGAAGAAAGAAGGCCTGTAATCATATAATAATGGAAGAACTAAGGCTATGCAAGGAGAGAGGGAGAAGGGGAAGGACAGTGGGCCAATTGCTATAAACCCAAAGGACCCCACTTGGTTTTTGTACATGTGTTAATTTGCTGGTTTCTGGTGATAATGTAAGTGGGTTAGTCTGAATTATTGTGCTTCATATCAACAGTGGCATACCTGAAACTAATTTCTTTCCATAAAAATAATTTGTGTATTTGCACAGAGAGTCTAGTCCATTTCATCTATGTCTGTTTCAAATTTAAGTCTTTAGTAACTGGAGGTGGCCCTTTTTGCAACTCTTGGGGTTTAAAAACTTTCATAGGTTGGATCTTTACAGTACTTCTTTCATAGTGCATTGCTTATAATAGTGATTCCTGTACTTTGTGTTTAAAATGTAGGTAACAGGGGCCCAGAACTGGGAGCAGTGTCTCTGGGATGAGGTTTTAGGAAGCTGCATGTTAACAACCTCCTAAAGTAACTCTGATAGAGTTTTTTGGACCCGACTTTGAGAACTAAAGAGTTTCAAGCCTTTCATCTTCGATCTTTTTTTCTCAGCATGTTATAGTAATCTTTTTACATATGGAGGAAGCTCTATAAAAATGGCTCTATTCTGAAATTCAATGACCTAACATTGTTGGAAGAAAAGACATGCAAAAACTAATTTAAATGTCAGCAGATCAACAAATCTTCAGTGTACTTAAATATTGGAAATGTTATCAAACAGAAATGAATGTTATACAACAAAATACAGATCAGTTACTTGAGGAGCTGCCAAAACTATTTTCAGAGGTAAGAGTTTCATGATGCTGTTTAATGCCAAAATCAATTTCCTCAGCTTGTGGGGAAATCTGTATCTCACCAGCCTCCATGGTATTGTAGAAGAAACAGGGTCTTTGGAATCCAACCTAAATTTGAATCTCAGATTTTTTTTTAACTTATTTTTTTATTTTTTTTTTAAAGATTTTATTTATTTATTTGACAGACAGAGATCACAAGTAGGCAGAGAGGCAGACAGAGAGAGAGAGGAGGAAGCAGGCTCCCTGCTGAGCAGAGAGCCCCATGTGGGACTCGATCCCAGGACCCTGAGATCATGACCTGAGCCGAAGGCAGCGGCTTAACCCACTGAGCCACCCAGGCGCCCCTTTAACTTATTTTTTATTTTTATTTTTTTGCAAGTATGTTCCCTTGTCACAAGTATCTTACTTGGCCTTTTTGAATTTTGAGTTCTGTGTTTTGTATATTTCATATATAATAGATGGATAAGAGTATAACCACACAGTGGTATAGAAGGTATTAAGAAGGGGATAAGAAGATGAACATAAAGCACTAGGTATAAGGATATCTGCGTGGTTAAGTATCTGACTCTTGATTTCATCTCAGGTCGTGATCTCAGCATCTTGAGAGCAAGGTCTGCATCTGTGCTGAGTGTGGAGCCTGCTTAAGATTCTTTTTCTCCTAATATGCAATTGATGGGTTGTAAGGTTGCTCTATTTTCAACTTTTTGAGGAACCCCCATACTGTTTTCCAGAGTGGCTATACCAGTTTGCGTTCCCACTGACAGTGTAAAAGGGTTGCCCTTTCTCTGCATCTTCCACAACATTTGTTGTTTCCTGACTTGTTAATTTTAGCCATTCTGATTGGTGTGAGGTGGTATCTTATTGTGGTTTTGTTTTGTATTTCCCTGATGCTGAGTGATGTGGAGCATTTTTTCATGTGTTTGTTGGCCATTCATATGTCTTTGCAGAAATGTCTGTTCATGTCTTCTGCCCATTTCTTGACTGGATTATTTGTTTTTTGGGTGTTGAGTTTGACAAGTTCTTTCTAGATCTTGGATAGTAGACCTTTATCTGCTATGTTGTTTGCAAATATATTCTCTCATTCTGTAGGTTGGCTGTTAGTTTTGTTGACTGTTTCCTTTATTGTGCAGAAAATTTTATCTTGATGAAGTCCCAGTAGTTTATTTTTGCCTTTGTTTCCCTTGTCTCTGGAGACATTTCTAACAAGAAGTTGTTGCAGCTGAGACTGAAGATGTTGCTGCCTGTGTTCTCAAGGATTTTGATGGATTCCTGTCTCATATTTAGGTCTTTCATCCATTTTGAGTTTATCTTTATGTCTTGTGTAAGAAAATGTCCCAGTTTTATTCTTTTGCTTGTGGCTGTCCAATTTTCCCAGCACCATTTGTTGAAGACATTGGCTATTCTTGGCTATTCAATGGCTATTCCATGGGCTATTCTTTCCTGCTTTGTTGAAGATCAGTTGACCGTAGAGTTGAGGATCCATTTTTGGGTTTTCTCTTCTGTTCCATTGATCTGTGTGTTTCTTTTTGTGCCAGTACCATACTGTCTTGATGATTACAGCTTTGTAATAATGGCTTGAAGTCCAGAATTGTGATGACCCAGCTTTGGTTTTATTTTTCAATATTCCTCTTGGCTTTTTGGAGTCTTTTATGGTTCCATACAAATTTTAGAACTCTTTGTTCCATCTCTGTGAAAAATGTCGATGGTATTTTGATAGAGATTTCTTTGAATGTGTAGATTGCTCTGGGTAGCATAGAGATTTTAACAGCATTTATTCTTCCAGTCTGTGAGCATGGAATCTTTTTTCATCTATCTTCCTCAATTTCTTTCATAAGTGTTGTGTAGTTTTTAGAGTACAGATCCTTTATCTCTTTGGTTAGGTTTATTCCTAGGTATCTTATGGTTTATGATGCACTTGTAAATGAGATCAATTCCTTAACTTCTCTTCTTCTGTGGTAGTGATCTGAAGGAGCACCTGCCCCCTGATGTTTATAGGAACATTGTCCACAATAGCCAAACTATAGAAAGAGCCCAGATGTCCACTGATATATGGATGAATGGATAGAGAAGATATGGTACATATATACAATGAAATATTACTCAGCCATCAGAAAGGATGAAATTTTACCATTTATATCAGTGTGGATGGAACTGGAGGGTATTATGCTAAATGAAATAAGGCAATCAGAGAGAGGTAATTATATGGTTTCACTCATATGTGGAACATAAGAAACAGCATAGGGGAAGGAAGGGAAAACTGAATGGGAAGAAATTAGAAAGGGAGAAAAACCATGAGAGACTCTTAACTCTAAGAAACAAACTGAAGGTTGCTGGAGGGGAGGTGAGTAGGGGTTGGGATAATTGGGTCATGGGCATTAAGGAACACATGTAACTTGATGAGCACTGGGTGTTATATACAACTGATGAATTACTGAACTCTACATCTGAAACTAATGATATAGTATGTGTTGGCTAATTGAATTTAAATTAAAAAAAAAAAAAGATTCTGTCTGTCTCTCTGCCTCTCCTCACCTCAGCTTGCATGCTTTCTGTCTCTCAAAAAAAAAAAAAATTGCCAGGAGTACTATGTTCAGTAGTATATAAATATATACTTGAGAAATGTTGGGATTTTGGTTCTCATTTATTCATATCTGTAAATACTAAATAGAATTTCTAAACTTGAGTTGATAATGATAAGGACACATTCTGATAGTTCAGAGACAAATAATATATATCTAACAGATGAGAAAATAGTCCTGGCAAGGTGAAGGTACATTTCAGGATGCTGACACCTTTACTTGTTTCTCTGGAGAGTCCTGGCTCACTAGTCACAAAGGAAGACAGTACTGTACAAAGACCATCTGGTTTTTGAGTGTAGTAAGCAACATTCCTGTCTTATCTTGGGGGTTCTCTAGTCCTCTGAGGTCACCACAGGTCACCCCTAAACACAGGCCTGTATTTTTCTTGTTCCCATCCCCTGACCCCTGCCCCTGAAGACCCTGGCAGATTAAAGAAAAGATTTTGCTGATTACCATGTTCAAGTGCACAGGAGAGTTGACAAAAGCTAATGAATCATGAGGCTGACATTTTATATATGGGAATAGTAGACATTCTAATAACTTTTCTCAGTAATATAATTTTGTCCCATCTTACTTCTGCAAAGATTCAAGCCTCATAAGGAAATGCAATAAACTGAAAATGTGATTATTTAAGTGTTCACTCTAAGAATAGTGTTTAGATTGCATTTATATTTTTGGGCGAAAAGAGTTGTAATGATGTTTGGAGTAGAAGGTTCTATACCTTTTAATAAATTCAGACTTCAAGACAAAACTGAGCATTTTCTTTGCTGAATGAAGCAAACAGACTAACTTGGCCATGACTCTCAGACAGCTCTAGGCGAACAGGAAGAAGAGGAAAGGTGACTCATAAGATCAAATAGACTAATGGAGGGGGATATTCTTTCAGTTTGGTTCTCACAAAGGTATTTTTTTTGTTTTGAAATTGATCTATAATACGAATTTATTACTGATTTGTATGTATTATAAATTTAAAATTTTGATGTCTTTCTGTTGTAAAGAAAAAAACAGTTACGTATGTAGCCCTTTTATTAGCAACCAGCTAGGCAATATTTGCTAATTTGTGAGTCTGAAGATTCAGTTCTGAAGTGTAACCCAGTTGATTTCTGCATGAAAGATCACAAAAGAAGACAGGCTTACAGACCATCTTTTCTCCCTTTCATTTATTACCTGATTCTGAGAAATGGAGACTACTTCAGGGAAACAGTTTTAAAAAGAGTCTTTCTTGGAATAAAGGAGATGACAAGCCAAGTCCTACTGGACGCATGATAAATACTTCTGGAAGGATTTAGCCTAAAAATGTTTACCTAGTTTGTGTATGTCTTTATTATATAATTATATGAATGAGGGGAGAGCAGGAATGCATGTGTATAAATCTGTCTGTTTTGGGTCCGTGCACATTTCTGCAATAACAAAGTTATGATTTCTTTCTTTCTTTCTTTCTTTCTTTTTTTTTTTTTAAGATTTTTGTTTATTTATTTGACAGAGATCACAAGTAGGCAGAGAGGCAGGCAGAGAGTGAGAGGAAGGGAAGCAGGCTCCCTGCTGAGTCAGAGCACCTGACGCAGGCCTCCATCCCGGGACCCTGGGATCGTGACCTGAGCTGAAGGCAGAGACTTTAACCCGCTGAACCACCCAGGTGCCCCAGAATGTTATGATTTCTTATAATGAGTATCTTTCAAGTGTGATTTTTGTGGAAATGACTTTTATGAGAAAATTATCATGAAACTACTTTAAAGTTACAAGACTATACATAGATAATGATACTTGAATCTCCAGCTTGTAACAGTACGGTGAGGTTGACAAGAGTATCTTTTTAGTTTTAGCAGAAACTTCGTAGACCAAAATTAAAGCTTTAACAGGTCCCATAGCCTATAGTTAGTTGTGTGTGTGTGTGTGTGTGTGTGTGTGTTTTAAACAACTCCAAAGACCTTTTCACATCTGACAGCATAGCAACAATCCTATCAGGAAAGAACCAGGTAGACTGGGAAAAAATAAGTGATAGAGGAAGAAAATACAACCATAGCATGCCCTTACCCACGGTCTCGCTGTTCTGCAGGGTCAGTTACCCACAGTGAATCCATTCCAGAAGCAGATGATCCTCTTTCTGACGAATTGTCAGGTCAGTAGTCATGCTTTGTCACAGCCGACGTCATTCCCTCCCTTCATCTCATCATGTAGGCATTTTACTGTCTCATGTCATCACAAGAAGAGGTTGAGTACAGGACAATAAAGTATTTGTTCGTGTGAGAGAGGGACCACGCCCACATAACTTTTATTATAGTACATTGTGATAATTGTTCTATTTGATTGTTAGTTATTGTTGTTAATCTCTTACCATGCCTTATTTATAAATTAAATGTGATTATGTAAGTATGGATAGGAGAAAACATGGTCTATATAGAGTTCAGCAGCACCCACACTTTCAGGCATCCACTGGGGGTCTTGGGGTGCATCCTCTGTGGATGAGAGGGGGACCACTCTACGTGTATCTTACAGCAGCATCTTGAAAACCAAAAGTGGCTATTTCTCTTTGCTCTTTTGGAGCAGTACAGATCCCAGATACTTATTTTAGATATAAGGTTGGTATCAAGCATACAGATTTTATTTTTTATATTTTAAATTTTTTTTCCAAACATATAAATTTTAAATGGAAGGAAAAGAAACACCCATTTCATTTTCCATGTGTTGATGCCTAGTCCTACCCTCAGTAAGGAGAATTGTATTTCTTTCCTAAAAGAAGAGTATGTAGGGAGAGAAGGTAGAGCTTTCATAGCTCTTGCCCTTCAGAAATTTGAAGCTGCCTACTTTGCCATTTTTTAGTGTTCTGTTCATGTTAAGTACACTTTAGATGAATTTGAAGATGCTGAATCATAAATAATGGACACAGTTACAAAGCTGCTGGAAATTTTATAAAATTGTCAGTTTGAGCTTCAGTAAGCCACCAGGTCAGAAGCAGGTTCCCACTGCTCCATTGTCTAAGGCAAACGGTTGTGTACAGCCTTGCATGAACTCCAAAGGGCTGTGTAAAATGTACTTTTTCTTTAGATTCATAACTATGACATCAAGCCCAAGAATTGGGCTAAGTTGTTTTTTTTCTCTGTACTCATAAAGACTAAATGCCATTGGCTTCGTTCCATGTTCAAAAAAATGTATTTGTCTTTTTTTTTTATGATAAAATTAAGATCATGGATATGTAACTTTAAATGAAGGACAAGAATAGTTCTTTTGTTCCTTTACACCAAAATCACTTCAGATACCATTTCCACAAGGGAGTACCTTCTGTAGAGTAGGCAGGTCATTTAGATAATTCCAGGGAAGCCTTTAAAAACTGAACTGCTCTATGGAACATATAGAATGATAGTTAATATAATTACAACAAGATTTCCTACCTGTCTAATGTTTCCAAAGAATGGGGGGATTAGGGACATCTTTTGAATTCCTTCCTTCCTTCCTTCCTTCCAGCTGCTAACTCTGCCTCCTCACTTAATTATGATTAAAGAAAAAAAAGAACAAATGATGTCATCACAAGTATCAGAGAACTTTCCTATAAACAAAACATTTTCTAGTTGCTACTTTGAGTTTTTAATGCAGACTAATATTTAAATTAGGAAAGTAAAGGTAAAGAGCAGGGACATTTATCCATGCTCAGGGACTGAGGAGCGACAAATATTTTAAATATATTTTGATCATATTTATTAAGGATCAGAAAGCTGTCGAGAGCTAGTTTTTAAAAACCTTCTAAGATCTAAAATAACCACCAAAGACCTTTTCATTTTGAAAGAATAAACAGGATTATGAGAATAGGTAACTTTTTCCTTGAGGAGCTATAAATGCAAGTCATTAGTAAAGTTCATTCGCTCCACTGGAATTCATTTCTTATAAGGTCTATTGGATAATTATTCTTTCTAAACACGACAACAAAAACTGAACAGATGTTTAGGTAGATAACAAGTTTGATGGATAAGATATAATGAATCTGTTCTTTTCAGAATCTGTTCTTTTCATTGTTTTTAATAAAAAAAAGAAATATCTGATGGTAAGATTTCTTCAAGGTTCTTAATAGGAATATGTTTCCCAGATTAAAGAAGAAGAAAAAAAGGGGGTATAGAACTTGATGTGATACTAGGATAATGAAAAATGTATCACTTAACAAGGTCTGCATTATTCAGAGTTATGCCCATGCAACTGTGTGCTCTAATCCCTAGCCAATATGTTGCTTGGTAACCAGTTACCTGCACACCTGCTCTGTAACTGTACGAGATAGTGCATGTATGGTTATTGGCGCATTTAGTACTGAAGAAAGAGGTAAAAAATCCAACAAATATTAATGTTTTATACAACAGTATATCTTTTACTTTATTATTGCACTTATTGTATAGCCTAAGATTTTTTTTAATCATAGGTGTTCCTGCTTCTCATCACACTATTACCTCCTGAATAGCATGAGAAAGGACTTAAATTCCTTTCAGAGCATCTATAATCAACTCTGTTTGCAGCAGACAACAGATGCTACCATTAGGAGGGATTTTGCACTTAGGTGAGAAGGAAGGCTGAATGGAGAATTTCAGTTTATAAAAGATTCCAGCCGTGGAGGCAGAATCATTCCAGAATCAGTTTGACCATAAGGGTCTGTCTACATGAAGGCTTGATTAACACGGCCCTAGAAATATCAGTCATTGTGATTAGGCTGTGGTGTAGTTGGATTGTTCTTGATTATTTCCCTCTCAAGTTACAGTTCAGAACAGTGCTACTGTTGATTGTGTGGCAGTGACCCGGTAGGGGAGCCCTAAGAGGCAAGCTTTGGGACCAACACAAGAAGCTCATGTATTTTTTTCCCATTAGAAGGTTGATTGCACACTATGCATTTGAGTCTCAGGGGTACTAGAAAGGATGTCCCAAGGGCCTCAAAGTCATTTCCTCTAACTTCTGGTAAGATCACAGCAATTTATTTTTTTCTTAAGAGTTGGAAGGTACCTTTAGAGATCATTTAGTTCTTTGGTTCTCAGCTCTGCCTACACAGTAGACTCATCTGTAGAGCTTTTAAAACATTTGGTGCCTGGGCCTACCCCCAAGAGATTCTGTTATTAGGTCTAAGGTGGGATTCAAGGCAAAAGGGTGGACCAAGGCCAGGTATGTTATGGTAATTGATGGCTCTTCACTTAAAGGGAAATATTGGGGGTGAAGAAGATGAAGATGTATTCCCTTTTGATTACTTACCATCTTTTTGTCGTTTTCTTAGCCTTACCATTGGTTAGCCAGAGTGAGGCTCTTCTGCTCAGGGGAAGGAGGAGCAGCTTGTTGGATCAACCTGCTCACATTTCTTGAGACCTGTCCTCCCGGGCCAGCCTTGCTCCTGTAGGCATCAACCTGGAGCCCCAAGTGGGCAGTGAAGTTTACTCAAACAAGCCCCTGACATGGATGAGACAAGTCCCCTAACTGAATGATCCTGTCGGCTACTCTGTTCCCAAGGCTGACTATTTCCGCCTTGCTCTGTTTTGTGTCATCCGAATGATGGCGCATTGCTCATGTCCTACTATGAGATTAAATTACAGCATTATGATACTACAAAAATAAAAATAACATCATCAAGATGCCTCTAAAATTAATATCAATCCCCTATAAAATATCTAAGGAAAAATCAAAATCTAAGGACTTGGTAAAACCTAGAGGAATTGAAGTCCAAAATCATATTTTATTGCCACCATGATGTGAAAGTCCATGGAAGTTTAATCCATTCTCCTCAGTGTGCTATTTTGGTCAGTCTTAGGGAGAGGTGTTCTTGACTTAGGAAAGACCTGGGGATTTTCCGGAAGGTGTAGCCTAGGTGGAATATGGTGAGACTAGGCACGTTTCTATGTGCCTTGCAAGTTGGAATTTGGAATTCCAGGTGTCTGTGAACATCAGATGTAAAGAATTTAAAGAGTTAAGAGGATGCCCAATATAACTGGTTAGAAAATAAGCCAACCTCTAGCCCTTAAACCATTATCCCCTATCCTGGGCAAAATTATATTCCCAGAACCTTGTACTTAGAGTTGCCAAAGACTGGAGCAGAAGCACACTAGTCATTGTGTGGAGGACCAGAAGAGAAAGGGTTTGGTTTATCAGGAAGCTGGTGGCTGTTGTCTGCTTTTTGAAACACACAATGTGTGACCTTAAACACAATGGGAGAAATAACAGCAAGCAGTCGGCTAGTTTGGGCACGGGGAATTTAATCAACCTGGGGGAGAACACCACTATGTACGTGGCTCCTGCCTTTACATGCTCTCTGAGGCATTGGGGCCCTCTGACAAAGAATACAAATTTGCAACAAAGACAGTTGTTTGAGTATCGTTTTAGAGCTATTTTTTCCCCTTTCTTATCACATACATTTGAAACTTTTGTATTTTTTTTCCCCTTTTTATACTGCCTACTTACATGGCACTGACCACTGGAAAACAGACCTTAGCAGAGCTCCTCTGTAAGTGGCCAAGCTCAGCTGCTTTGCAGTTTTAAAGGGGTAAATATTTTTCGCATCCCTGCACCTATGTATTCTTCCCTGGCCTGTTGCAGTGCTAAGGCTCTCCTCTTTGGTGGCCTTTGGTAGGGTCCTGTATGTGCCACTCTGCCTCCAGAGAAAGTTACTTGCTTGTAGACAGAGCCACCATAGTGTGCGAAGACTAGCCAGGGGGAGACCATACATGCATGGTCTTTGTCCAGGTGTAACAGTTGAAAGTCAACTGCCTAACTGTCAAAACTAGCTTCAAAGTGATATTGTGTTGGTGTTGAGGTAACTCAGAGTGGTTGGATTTGCATTATCTTTCCATTTGCTGAGAGGTCAAAATGCAAATCTTCCTGAAGACCTTGTCTGGAAAGATCATTACTCTGGAGGCAGGTCCCAGTGACACTACTGAAAATGTGAAAGTTAAGAGCCAGGATAAAGAAATCATCTCCCTGGACCATCAGAGGCTCATCTTTGCAGGCAGGCAGCTGGAAGATAGTCCCAATCTTTCTGACTACAACAATAGAAAGAGTCAATCCTGCACCTGATTCTCCATCTGAAGGTGGCCGTAGTTCTTCTGTCTGGCATTCACAGTGCCCAGTGATGGCATTATTCTGCACTCTAGCCATTTTTGCCAATTTAAGTTTTGAAATTAGTTCCAGTAATAGCTGATTAGCTGGTTTTCTCAGTGGCTGTTCAAAATGTTAATAAAGGTTTTGTCGAAAAACAGCAGCAGCAACAACAACAACATGGACCATTTAAGCTGCTAAATGCCAGCAAACAGCCCTAAATCTCAGACTCTACCAGAGGACCATGACTTAGGTACCTTCGATTGCCACTATTTGTCTTCTTTCTCAGAGTTCCTGGTTCATGCACCAGTGGTTAGGGGTCAAGGTTACATCTACAACTGTGAACCTCCCTGCTTCGTGGAAATGCAGAATAGAACGTGTGATTCGCAAGATCTGTTGCCCTCAAGATAAAGGGAAGAGGAAGGGTATGCTCTGTTTCTCTACCAGATTCCACAGCAGATAAATTTCTGTAGCTCAAGGGGCCAGGGAGTAAAAGGGAAGAGAAAGGCCTATAGTTTTATATTAATTGATGTTCTTTGTTCATGTTTCAAGAAACATCAGGAGTGGGAAAGAGGTATTCCATTCCTAATATGCGTCTGCTTCTGTTTTCTTCTGAGTCCTCTTCAGGGTTTTCCTGTCTTCTTGCTCCACCTCCTGAACATCCTGGGTATTAATCCTTCCTCTCTGCCTCTGCAGCTACTGCCCAGGTCAGGTCTCTGTTTTCTCTTTTCCTAAGAGTTGTCTTTTCTTCATGACTGGGATTCTGGCCTTTGTACTCTGCCCTCTTCCTGCCCCCTTCTCCGCCCCCATTGTACAAAAGAGCAAAACTGCAACAACTGTCTTCTAGAGCACCATTTTATTACACACATCTGTGCTATAACTCCCACACTCATCCATCAGTGGCTTCCCATTGCCTGAAAGATCTGTACTTTCTCACCTCCTACGTCTGGTGTATAGGAGCCTCCTAGTGAAAAGTGGCTAAGCTTGTGGACTCTGGAGAAAGAATGCCTGGTTACCAAGCTACTGACTAGCCGTGAGACCTTGAACAAGAAACCTTTTTGTGCTTTACTTTACTCATCAATGAAATTGGTTTCATAATAGTACTTAACTCAAAGGGAGATTATTTTATAATAATAATATAAATGCTTCATATGAGCACCTGTCACCATGCCTGGCACATACGTAGTGCCTAGAATTAGTCATTATCTTTATTTGCCCTCTGCTTGCTCATCTAGCCACATGTGTCCTACCAATTGCCTCCATATTGTTAAGGTCTGGTCTGAGCTGCTTGCTCTTCTCTGACCCTGCCACACTTTCTCAGGTCTTTTTACTTTTCACCCATGCTATCCTTCTCTTGGAATGCCGTTACCTGTCTTGACTGCCTGGCAGCATCATCTTTATTGTTCAATTCTCAGTTGAGATGCTTAGTCTTCTCTGAACAGACTTAAGTGTTACCTATTCTGGGCTCCCCCTTCCCAGTAAAGAAATATCCCCATTCTCCTAAGACTGTGTACTTTCTGAGGCTGGGGACTAGGTCTTTCTGCCTTTACCTCCTAGTACCTTACATAGTGGGAGGCATATATGGAAACTACTCAGAAGTGTTTATTGAATGAGTGACCATGTGAACAAGAAGGCTCTTTTCTGGGAGAAGCAATTTCAAGTTTTAAAAGCTCTGCGTGGACAGCATTTTATGGAGAACCAGACCTTAGCATATTTTCTGATGCAATTCAGTGGGAGCCTCAAATGAAAAAGAATCTTAGAATATAGATAATTGCTATTTTCACTTGAAACTACTTTTTAAAGTCTAAGTTCAGACTAATAGAGAATTTTTTTTTTTTTTTACCTGTGCTAATATATTGTGGGTGTGAGAGGAAGGGAAGAATATTCACATCTAACCTTTTAGCTACTTTCTTTGTTGAAATAACTTTTCTGAAACTAATGATACAGTTGAAGAAATCGCTTGTAAATGAATTGCAGTGCATTAATATACTGCCCTAAGTAAGTTGGTTAGTCTCAAGGCAAACAGTTCTTGTATGCTGATCATTTAGAGCTATTTTTTAAAAAACTTTTAAAAAGGTCAATTGGTTTATTTTTATGCATTTAGCAACAGTTTACAAAGCAATATTTTAGAGCTGTCATTGTATTAATTTTCGTGGTTTTAGTAATTGTGAATTTTATATTTCCTTGGGAAGCAATTAATACATTTAGGAAACTCTCCTGGGTTTCATAAACACTTCCAATTAAAATGTATTGATTTGGCAGTGGTTTCTTCTTAGTACTTGTTCACAAAGACCAACAAGCAATTCATGCAGCTTTGTCTAACCTGAATGTGAGCAAAAATGAGACAACTGAAGATATTATCTCTTTTTCCCTTAAAAGTTAATTAGTTCTGTAGGTATTATTAGCCTGTAAGCGCCTGGAGGGCAAGGATAATGTCTTATTCATTATTATATCTCACCCAGGGTCTGGCTGAGGCCCTGCACATATTAAGGGCAGCAGGGATTTGCATAAATGACGGAGCTTTGCCACTGGCCAGTGTGGAGAATAGAAGAGAATGAGCAAAGGTTGGGGCAGGAGCTTAGTGAGTGCTGGGTAAATGGGATGGACTGCAACCTCTTGGAGCCCTGTGGGACTGAGTCTAGAAATAGGGGAACAGCAGAGGAGACCTTCCTAGAAAGCTTGGGTAGGGGAAGGGCATCCAATCAAGAGACTTCTGGATGTGCTGCAATTCCTGGAATACATTTCAGGTTGGAATCACCTGGAGGATTTGAGTGAATAGCTGTTTGTGGGAACCTGGGAAAGATCCAAAGCAGGGGGATAGGAATTCTGGTTAGGAGTATTTGTGATGCTTTCTCACTGTAGTGTGTGTATGTGTATATGTGTGGGTTGTGTGTAGTATGTGTGTGGTGTGGAGTGTGTCTGTGTTTGGTATGGTGTGTGGTGTATGATGCGTGTGGGGGTGTGTATGTGGTATGGTGTGTAGTGTGTGATACCTGGGGGGGTGTATGATGGGGTGTGTGTGTATGTGTGTGTTGTGTGTGTGGTATGTGTGAGAGTGTGTATGATGTGTGTAATGCCTCATCAAATATCAGGCCACTCACTGCTGGAGCAAAGGATTGGATTTCTCTCTCAGAGGCTAATTCTTATAGGGATCAATAGATTCTTATTACCATATGCTTAATCCTGGGTTAAGTCATGGGGAATACAAATAAAATATAAAACATGGTATGATCATTAGTAGTTTACAATCTAATTAGATGTGAACATTAGAACAGTATATGTTACATGAGAAAATAGACACGTTGTTCAGTGTATTCAAAAAAGGAGTTGCCCTGGGATGAAGATGGGAGACATGGTCTGAGCCTTGAGGGATGATGAATGAATGTCATTTCTGCAAGTAGAGAATAGATGTCACATACATGATCCTAGGGTGAAAACTCATGGGTTTTGAGTGAGTAAGTGGCTGGTGTAGAAGATTCCTGTTGTGTGGAGAGCTGAGGCAAGGAAAGGTGGAATGTACTTAAGATGCATTACAGCCTGGGCCTGGAATGCCACGTGAAGATTCTTGAGCTTCACCCAATAGGCTGTGAAGAACGGTTCGTGGTATTTTACCAGGGGACTGACATGATCGAAATTATCTTCTAGATTACTTTAGCTAAATTATGCAGACGGGACTGAAGGAAAAGAATCTAAAGTCAGTGAAACCAGTTTGGGATTGTCTGTTTCCTAAAACTCTGGAACTGTGTATCATCTCCATTTATCCAAATATAATTTGGCCACTTAAAGGTCATTCTCAGCCCAGAGACATATGAAAAATAAAAACAACTAAATTTTCTATTTTCTTGCTAATATTGCATGATACAATATAAGACATTTTTTAAAGATTTTATTTATTTATTTGACAGACAGAGATCACAGACAGGCAGAGAAGCAGGCTGAGAGAGAGGAGGAAGCAGGCTCCCCACTGAGCAGAGAGCCGGATGTGGGGCTCGATCCCAGGACCTGAGATCATGACCTGAGCTGAAGGCAGAGGCTTTAACCCACTGAGCCACTCAGGCGCCCCACAATATAAAACATTTTTTAAAATCTCTTCACACATTTAATTGAAGGATATATTCTTCAAAAAGATAAAATTATGCCTCTCATACCAATACACAATGAATATTTGTTAAAGATTTTATTTAACTCATTAATGAGGGAACTTGTAAGATGTCACAACCAGTTCAAAGAAAGAATCCAAGGAACAGATGCGTTTCTAGATCAGGAATAGAAAATGGATGTACAAATGGAGATAAGACTGGACTTTCCCACAGTAGGAAAGGGATGTCCATCCCACTTCTGTCAGAGAGAATTTACATGTCAATCAACAAGCACTGTTTTGAATTGCTATCAGTTATCTACAGTTTACAGAGTTCTGTAATAGCTTACTAGCAATGGAAGGCTAGAATCTGTGCTGTAGACAAGGCAGGGTTCTCCCAGAAGCACAGGCTTTTCTAAATTTCTAAGACTCATGATATCCTTCTTATACCAAACTTTATTTTAAAATGCCCATCCTTACCTCTTCCTACGCTGGGCTACTTTCTGATATCTTTCGATCAGTTCCTTTTTCCAAGAACAGTTCCAAATCCTTCCTTTCTAATGTAAATTAATGAATTCTTTCTTGCTTCTCTCCATTTTTCTTCCTCCACTACTGGATCAACTTACAAAGACTCCATGCTCTCCTTCCCCTTAAAAACGAGGCTGTGAAAACAGGGAGTTCACATTTTCTCCATCACACCCACACATACAAATGTTTACGCAATTGTTTTAGACCAAAAATATTTTGAGATTGTAATCTGGATTGCCAGCTTTATCTTAAAGAGTGCAAAAGACAAAAAGTGGGTGGGAAAAAATCCTAGATTTTCTTTTCTTATTCTACCATAAATCTCCTTCTCAGAGATCTTGCAGTCCCCCCTTATTTCAGAGCTGAAGCAGCTGAGAACAGATGGAATGCTTTCTCCAGTTAGTGGCAGTGAAGAGATTGGATTTGGGCTCCTTCGTCTAAGAGTCAGTCATATAGCACAGATGTATTGAGTGCCTAAAATGTGCCAGGTCTTCATGGAGCTTATATTCGATGTGGAGGAGACAGGTAATAAATAAGATAAATAAGTAAATTATGCAGTGTATTACAGACATGTTATATTATTGTATTATGCAGAATGTGAAAAATTTTATGAAGGAAAATAAAGCAAGGCATTTAGTAGAGAGATCAGGAAAGGCCTCAGTGAGAAGGTGGTATTTGCACAAAGACTTAAAGGAAGTGGCGGCATGAGCTATGAAGATTTTATGGGGAGAACATTCTGGCAGAGGGCATCAGAATTACAAAGGCCCCGAGGTGTGAATATGCCTGATGTGTTTGAGGAACAACAGGAGGTCACCGAGGCTGGAGAGATGAGTAGTATAGTAGGAGAGGAGATCAGGTCGGTAGGGAGAAAGGGTATAGATCATATAGAATCTTGTAGGCCATTATAGGGCTTTCTGATTGTGGTGGGAAACCACTGGAAGGTTTTGAATGGCATTATCTGTTTTTTATTTTGAGAGAATATCCTGGAAGTCACATGGGAGTGCTATGTCTTTGAACTAATCCAGGAGAGGAATGACAGTGGCAGGGAGCCAGGGGGTAGCAGTGAAGGTGGAGAGGTGGTAAAGTAATGATAGGTATAGTGTGGTCCTTGGGTCAATTTATGTAAATTATCAAACAACTTGGGGTGTTTATTAGTGTTCTAGGCATCTTGCTAGGGGCTGGGATAGAGTTGTATAAGCTCTAGCTCTTATCTCTGAGGAGCCCAGTCTTAGAGACTACTATGAACAATACTAAAAACATTCCAATGCATTGTGGCAGGCACAATAGAAAAGAAGTATGTGCAAGGTACAGATGCAGACCCAAATAGAAAAGGAGCTGTATTAAAAAAAAAAAAAAGAGCAAGAGCTTCATAGGGTTCCCTTCCTGGGTGGAGGGAGACACTTTCAGGTAGAGGGAACAGTAAGAATTGTGGGGTAGTGTAGTTATTATGTCGTTAATTCTCTTTTATTCTTGGTAATGCAGTGGATTTGAAGTGTTGAAACAAGACTCCTCAGCCCTTCTGCTATGTGATATGAAGGTAACTGGTGGTGGGAAAGGGGTACACAGATGCTTGTATGGGGCTGGTCAGTGAGTCCTTGGGAGCAATGATGAAGTTTCTCTGTGGCCAGTCCTAGAGGCCTCCGGGAGCTGGGAGAGGTGTGGAGTACAGTAGTTAAGAGCAAGAGTCCCGTCTAATAAGTCAGATCCCAGCCTTACCACTTACCCTGGGCAAATTACTTGACCTTTGGGCCTTGACTTCCTCACCTGCAAAATGGGGCTGGTGCCTACTTTGTAAGGCTGCTATGAGGAATATATAAGTTAGTATATACAAATTGCTTGGAATAGTGGCACAGAGTAAGCATAGATAGAGTAAGTGCTGTCCAAGTAGGTGCCCTTCTTACTACTACCTTCTGGCATGAGCAGTGCTCATGGCCTGCAGATGACCTGGACAGAGGTGGTAAGTTCATTCATAGTAAGGGCAACCTGTGAACCTGGGCCGGGGCATCTTCTTGTGGGAGCCCTGGGATCCTTATGGACTTCACTGGAAGGGGGGGACTGAGGGTCAGGACTTCAGTCCTGGGGATTGGCTTTCTCATCAACACTGGTGAAGAAAGCCTGAGCCAGTTCTAATTTCGTCTAGAAAAATAAAGAAATTTGATGTTTCTCAAGCGTGTCGCGAAGCAAATTCTTAGTGGTTATATGTGCTTAGGGAACTATAAGCAGCTATAAATTGCTGAAAGATAGATTCTGAGGTGGAAAGTCAATGGTGAAAAAATGGGCAGGGATCAGATCAAGATGGACCTCAAAAGTCCTTCAGTGACCTTGGGCTTATTCTGTACATGCTGGGGAGAAAGAGTTTCAAGCAGAGGTGATATAATCCAGTTTAGATCTTTAGTAACTAAGTTGGCAGGAGCATAGATATAAAATTGTTGAGGTGAGAGAGAATAAGTGGTCACTTAAACAATTCTGAGGAGGAAGATGAGGGACTGGGATGAAGATATGGACAGCAGGGATAAGGAAGAGACCGCGGAGCTGAGACATATCTAGATATCTCAGATGTGATATTGCACATCAGGCAAGTCAGGCTTCTGGCTTTGGAGAAAGAACAGATTTGGGGATGACAGTGAGTTGAGCTTGGTTCTGTGAGCTTGAGGTGCCTGTTCTGAGTGGAGGGATAAAAACTGGGCCAAAATTGGGTTTGGGAATCATCAGGATGGACATGGTTAGGGAGGGCATGGAATTGCTTAAGGCAAGGTAATAGAGTCAGAGGAGAACACCAGATAGGCCAGAGGCTTTGGTGAGGATCACTGGAAAGAAATGGTCAGACCAATAGAAAGACAAGAGAGAGGTGATTGCCAGGGAGCTGGGAAAGGAGTTTCCAGAAAGGTTCATGATTAGATTCAGAGAGTTCGGGGATAGGACTTTTGCCAGTGCATGTTGGTAGGCTGGTGGAAAGGGAGTCAGTCTTGTAGTGAGTCAAGGAAGGCACAAGAAGCAGGGATGTGGTGAAGTAAATGTGAACTACACTTTGAAGAAACTTAGGTATGAAGTAAAAATGAGCATGGAAGTCAGAAGGGCAATGCAGGGTCAGTGTTCCCCACCTAGCCCTCCACTTCATAAGATCTGATTAAATAGGCCAGGGAGAAGTTCTCAGCAGAGAGAACATTTGAGGATTCATAAACATACAGACACACACATTGTAAGGTCATTGTAAAGACTGACTTTGACTCTGAATGAAGAGTAAGGGAGTCCCGAGATTGTTGTAGCAATTCAAGAGAGCAGTGAAGACACACACACACTTAGAAGTTAGGGAGAGACATACATAATGCTTTTAGGACTCTTCCTCTAAAGCAAGCCTTAACAAATTGCCAATTCAACTATCTGAAAAATTCATATGAGTTGGGATGGTAAGTGGAGAACCCCTATATTTAAATGACATTTTCATCAAAGTTCGAGTTCTATTTTCTGAAATGTGTTTTATTCCACATAAGCTAAGTGGCCTTACAGCAGCTTCATCTCATTGCATGCTTGTGTATACTTTTTCCCATAAACTCCTTTTGAAATGGTCTTTTAAATTCCATATGAAAGGGGGCTCCTGGGATCGAGCCCCGAATCCAGGCTCTCTGCTCAGCAGGGAGCCTGCTTCCTCCTCTCTCTGCCTGCCTCTCTGCCTACTTGTGATCTCTCTCTGTCAAATAAATAAATAAAAATCTTTAAAAAAATTTGTTATGAAAGTACACAGTTTATTCTATCGCACAAGTCAGAAACTTAAAACCATTAGTCAGGGCCCGAACAGTGACAAAATCCATTCTTATGATTCAGAAGGACACATGCTTCACGGGAGAAAGGAAGGGAAATTTTATTTTGGAGAAATGGTAGAAACACTGTGGGAGGTATATTTGGGATAATTATAAATATAGTTTTTCCTTGCACGAATGAATCTTAGATTGTTACTTAGGAATATTTTGAAACAGTACAGTTGTCAGTGAGAAAACCCTTGAATGCCTCATTGCATTCAGTGACTTCTTTTATTAATGGTAACACCTGCCGTTTCACAGCCTGTGCTTTCATCTCCAGATACAAAGGGAAGGGGGTCCCACAACAAATACTGGGCTAATTTAAGCCTCCAAATAAAAAAACAAACAATCAAACTGTGTACTGAGTCTTAGTAATTTGGATATGTCAGGTAAAAATGGTATTCTTTTTATCAAAATGAAGTCTATTTGATCTGAACTGTTGACATAACAAATACTGATGAAATGGTCTTTATGTGCCAGGCACCGTGCTAGGTTCTGGCGTTGTGGTGGTGACTCAGATGGACAAGTTCCCTGACCCAGTGTCATTAATGGCTTCATGTATCAAGACCGTGTTGAAAAAATGATTACATAGGTAAAAGATGAAAGGGAAAGCACAGCAGAGCATAGTGGCATTCAGGAGGCAGGAATGCGGACCTACACAAATCAATTCTGTTTATCCCTTTACTCTTCTGGTGTAGGTAAAAACACTAACTCACCTTCCTGAAGTTTCCTCCATGTGGAGGAACACTCATTAGACATCCTGCCTAGCCCTGATGCTTTCTCACTCTCCTCTGCTCACGGAAGGAGAAGAGGCTCACCTCATGGTGAGTTCAGGAGAGGACCTAGGCACACCTGACTTGCCATCTTCCCCTTCCTGATGGAAAATCTGCCCCGTTTCTTGGCCAGATATTTTGGGGCAATTTCAAATTGCTGGAAGATGGCTGAGTTCCCTGTGCCCTTCTGAGCACTGGCTCAGTGCCAGGTGGCAGAGATGAATGGCCCCAAATTAAGGCCTTCTAATGCTGATCTTCAGGCCAAGAAGGGAGCTAACCTCTTAGATTTTATTTTCTCGGCCCTGGACTCTTTAGGATCATGACCACCATATGGTCTCACATTGGCTCTGGATTGTTAACTATATAAGCTATGGGCATGGGTTTGGTCTTCCAGAGCTCCAATGGTGGCTTCACTCATGTGAAGGTCCAAGGTTAGTACCCCTAGATTTTATTTAAAAAGGAAGAAGGAGGGATGGCAGGCAGAAAAGAGAAAAGGGACCCTTAGCATAAAGAGCATATGCCAATTCTTGGACTGCAGTGGAGAAAGAATTCCATAAAACTTTGTAGATTGAAAGTATAGAAAGCAATTCAGAAGGCCTGAATCTGGGATGCTTTATCTTTGGGAATCAGGTTTGCCTAGAAAGTCAGCTGGAGTGGTCTGGCAAACATGCTTCAGTCTTGCCGGCAGAATAGGAGTAGTGGAGGAAAGAGAAGCAAGAAAGACAGATTGATTACCTGAATAAATGAGAAACTTCTTATATTATAAAATGAGATATTCTTGGGCAAACCAAGCAGACATACATGAGAATAATAACAAAGCTAAGGATGGACAGATACAAAAAGTTAAACAAGGTTCTTTCAGATTTACTTTTTCCTAAAGAAAGTACTAGAAAACAGAAGCATTCATTCACTAATCACTCATCACATGTGTTTCAAGTTCTTTCTATGTGTCGGGCATTGATTTTGGGTTTTAGAAATATATTACTGAACAGAAAAAATTAAAAAAAATTCTATCTGTAGAGTTTATATTTTAGTAGGAAACCAGATAATAAACATAATAAATAAATTATATATTATATTAGAAAATGATGTTATAGAAAAGAAAATATATCACAGTAAGGAGGAGTAGGAGTCCATAGGAGGGAAGGCATGGTAGTGTCAAAGTGGGTATTATTGAGAAGGTGGTATTAGAATAAAGATTTAAGGAGGTGAGTAAGCCATATAGTATCAAGGAGAAGAACAATACAAGTAGAGGGGATATCCAGTGCAAACATCCTATGGCAAGAGGGTGTCTGGTATGTTTGATGAGGAGCAAGGAGGCCACAGAAATATGAGCAGTGTAAGCAAGGGGGAGAAAGTAGGAGCTGACATTAGAGAGGTAACAAAGGGCCATATTGGATAGACCCTTTAAGGTCATTGTAAAGACTGACTTTGACTCTGAATGAAGAGTAAGGGAGTCCTGAGATTGTTGTAGCAATTCAAGAGAGCAGTGAAGGTAGCTTGGGGTAGATGGTGACAGTGGAGATCGCTCAGCTTGTGGGTGGTGTGCAGTTGACCCTTGAACAATCTGGGAGTTGGGGGCACTGATTTTATAGTCGAAAATCCTCATATAACTTTTGAATCTCTCAAAACTTAACTACTGGTACCCTACTGTTGACTAGATGTCCTACTGATGACATACGCAGTCAATTAAGACATTTTCTATGTGTTTTCTGTATTATATATTGTATTCTTACAATAAGCCAGGGAAAAGAAAATGTTATTAAGAAAATCATGAGGAAGAGAAAATACATTTGTAGTAGTATATTGTATTTATTTATTAAAAAAATCTGTCTGGAAGTATACTCATGCAATTCAAACCCATGTTGTTCAAGGGTCAACTGTATTTGTATAATCCCACTATGTGGGATACCTTACAGCAGTGACGAATGAAAGAATGATAGCTACATGTCTTAACATGGGTGAATATGCAAAACATGAATGTAAAAGGTGAGACAAAAGAATTATTACAATATGATGACACTTTTTAAAGTCAAAAACCAAGCAAAACCAAATAATAGAAAGTTTAGTTATTCAGCTATTTGTGGTAAATCTCTATGTCAATATAAAAGAAGGATAACGAACCAAAGCTCAGGATTATAGTTGCAGCCATAGAGGGGTAGGAACACCAGAATGGCTTTGGGGTGGAGCACACAGAAGCTTCCTGTGGCAATATTCTGTTCTTAAGTTAGGTGGAAGTTAGTTTTGGGGGAATGTGTTTTATTGTGCTTCATTCATAACTTACATACACATTGCATATATTCATTAGCTATACAAATACTCTGTTAAAAAGAAAAAAAAGAGAACAGATGGTAGTTGATCAAAGGGATGAGGATAACTAACAGAAGGGACCATGTCTCGGGAATTAAAGGTATGGGCTTTGTTTATTTCTGATTTAGCAGAAGCTTCAGCTGTGGGAGGCCACAGGAAGCCCCTGGAGTTGTCACTGAGGTGGCTTTCCTTAAGAAGACGAATGTAGACAGGCCCCTTAGACTACCTGAAGGGTATCCATGAGGCGAGGGACCAGCTCCAACTTCTGGGAGAGTGAACAGCCTGGAAGACTGTGAAGGCGAGGGGACCTCAGTCCGGTGCTGGTGAGGAGCTGACCATGGACTTGTGCACATCCCAGTACACTCAGTGGTTGTAGGTGGACACCTGGAGAGGGGCTATACACATAGCCTGGGATTTTGTTTTGGATTCTAGTTGACCTGCCTTCTCTTGTACTGTGTGAACTTGGTAGATGCTAGGTCTCTGAGCTCTGACCTCCTCATCAGTATAATTAAGGGAAGAGACAAGAACAATTGTCTTGACACTGTACTGTGTCTGTGTCACCTTCAGAAATCCCTGGTGGTACTGTTGGGTCACTTAGAGAAGGAGTGTGTACAGTTGAAAAGGAGCTGTGCCACCCTTGCTTCAATAGGGGAGCCACTCTGATAGATGTTGTATGTTTCATTTGTGTGTGTGACTTCATATCAGAGGAGGGTTCTGTTGAGAGAACAAAAAGCAGTGAAAACCCAGACAAGTAACAATTTGGAAGTCACTGGTATAATTAGTATCCCACAGACCTGTCTATGTATCAAATTTTTCTGATGAATTAAAAAGTATGCAGACCCTTCCCCCTAGATCTTACCCTTGATTTATTGCATCAGTATTTCCAGGAGGAGGGTCTCCAAGGGCTTGTGAAACCAGCCCTCCAGATGCATCTCAGGGTGGCAGCTCATCTCTGGCTATAGGCTGGGTTTTGGAAACCCCCTATTGTATTGGAACTTTGGAGTTCTCCTCTAAGCACTAACATACCGTGAGCCTGTGTTTATATTCCTCCTGTGTATAACACCTTCTGTTCCATTTGTTTATTTTTTCCCCATTTCTACAAAAACAACAGCTTCTGAGAACCAAAATATCAAAATGAAGCTGTCATCCAATTTTTATTTTTTCCCCATGTGCAAAATTTAGGGTTGTTTTTCTGTTTTTTTGTGTTTCCTCCCCCTCTTGGAACATTGTGTATAAAAATAGGCCCTTTGTTTTTCTACAGTGCCTACCGCTGTAGCTCCCACATGCTTTAGAAATCATGCCATTCAAGTTTGAATAGATACTAAAGGAGCCCAGGGAGTAGTTTTCCCTTGCATCATTTGGGCGACAAAATATTTCCAAACTGTGCTCTGACATTGACTTTGAAATATTTTTCCCTTCCAGTTTGCTCCCACCCTCCTGAAAACATATAAGCATGCTTGATTGAATAGCCCACTGGAGAGAGTTAAAGATAAGGCTGGAAACACCTGCTCTTGAAATAGTGTCCAAGGCCAGTACCCCTTAACAAAGAAATACGATTCTTAGAAGGGCCAGTAAAGGGCAGATGAAAGAATTAAGGGAATATGTGGGCTGAAACATGAGGTCAAACTAAGAAGATTAAGACTTTCAGCTCACAGAGATGAAGGGTGTATGGGGAGATGATCAAAGTCGATGAAGCCACAAAGGGCATCAGTATGTTTGTGTTCACCAAATTCCAAAGCACAAGGATGGGCAGGAAGACTCTTTGAAGCCTGAAAGAGGAGAAATTTAGAACAAATAGAAGAAAACATTACTTTACATGGTGAGTCATAAACTTTTGAAACAAGTCACTCCCAAGATACGGTCTGGGTTAAAAATAATAAAGGTTCACAGAAGGTGTAATGTATTTATGAGTCGTAGAGACAGTGCTTTTTCAAGAGTGAATTATACGGTCCTGTGGTACCTCTTTGACATTTTATATTTGAGTTGGTGCCATGTTTGTGACAGAGTGCTAAGCTATGTTTACTCTGCAGGTGATCTAATAGGACAAAATTTATGTCCTTCAGGGGGAAACACTATTCAGTCAGTTGCCTCAAAAATTTTAAATAATAAAAATAATTTTCTTACTATGTAGAATGTCTTGCTCTAAGAAAACTCTTTATCCATATTGAAGCTTCATGGCTTATCAGTTGATGGGGCCTATTTTCACTAACCGTGAAGCTGGGATGGGAATGAAACAACTATAATGTTGAACACATTTTGTATTTCTTTTTTCATTTTGCATGTTTAACCCCCAAAACAGATTGGCAGGGCCAGAGAGGGAAAAGACAGTGAGGGGCCTCCACTGAAGCCACTGATGCCCCACGAGGCCCATACCACTGAGAAAGCCATGTGAATAAGCCTCAGCACATGGGAATTCCTTTCTGAGGCAAAAATGACCTTTCTGTCTTTTCAGTCATGCAAAAGGCTGACTGTTGAAGCTGACAACGAAACATTATATCCTGGGGCATGAAGTCAGCCATAGAAAAGAGAGAGATAAGAAGAGATAGTAAAGTAGGAGTTTTAGCCTTCTTTAAACTTTCTCAGAGTCTAATAACTAGCAATATACACCAAACAGCAGGACCAAGAGTTGATTTCTTCTTGCCCTATCAAAATTACACTGTATTTTTTTTTTTTAAGATTTTATTTCTTTGTTTGACAGAGAGAGAGACTTCACAAGTAGGCAGAGAGGAAGGTAGAGAGAGAGGGGGAAGCAGGCTCCCCGCTGACCAGAGAACCCAATGTGGGGCTCGATCCCAGGACCCTGAGATCGTGACCTGAGCCGAAGGCAGAGGCTTAACCCACTGAGCCACCCAGGCGCCCCCAAATTACACTGTATTAATGGCTGCGTTGTGTAAGGAAATAGCTGAGTAACAGACTTTCCCCACACTTAGTGGCTTAAGCAGCAACCATTGAATTATGCTCATGGATTCTGTGAATTAGTAATTTAGGTGGCTAATCTCTCTCCACAGTGAATGAGATCTCCAAATGGCTGAGGGCAAAATGATCTTGAGGCTTCTTCACTCACATGTTTGACACCTCGGTTGAGATGACTTAAAGGTTGGGCTCCATTGAAAATGTCAACCAGAGCATCTGTATATGGCCTCTCCATGTGACTCAGAGTTCTCACAGCATGGCAGCTGGGTTCCAAATGGGAGAATCTGGAGATTAAGCAGATGGAAGATACATGGCCTTTTCTGACACAGTCTAGTTTCAGAAATCATGAAGTAGTTACTTCTGTTCCATTTGTTGACAGAAATGAATCACTAAGGTCAGTCCATATTCAAGGGAGGAGTATTAGACTCCTCCTCTTTTTTTTTTTTTTTTTAGACTCCTCCTCTTGATGGGGGTGGTGGAGGTAAGGTTACATTGCAGAAGAGTGTGTTGGAGGGTAGATGTTTTCATGATAATCTTGAAAAATGAAATATAGTCTACATATTAGTTTACAATATAGATGTGTATGTGTGTGTATAAATGATCACCTTTTTTCCCATGTTGAGATCTGAGAGGAGAATTCTGTTAGCATACACGTGACAGGAAATGCAGGAAGTATTTATTCGGGGTGGGAAGAGTTCACAGGATTAAGAGCGATATTTGCAATTTATCCTTCAGAAGAAAGAAGCCAGATAAAACTTTCTTCAGTAAAGGATGAGCAAACAGACAAACAAACAAAACCAGCATGGGGTCTTTAGAAAGTTTCTGTAACTTGAGAAAAAAGGACCATTGCCCTGAAAATATAGATGGAAAGTATACTTTGAAAAATGATTAAAGGAAACAGAAGAACATTTTGAAATGTTTTTCAGAAAGAAGAAAGAACATAACTGAGAGTGCAAAAAAAATGGCATTAGAGAGGAGAAGGGAATTTGGGTAAATTGGAAGGGGAGATGAACCATGAGAGACTATGGACTCTGAGAAACAATCTGAGGGGTTTGAAGTGGCAGGGGGTGGGAGGTTGGGGTACCAGGTGGTGGGTATTATAGAGGGCACGGCTTCCATGGAGCACTGGGTGTGGTGAAAAAATAATGAATACTGTTTTTCTGAAAATAAATAAATTGAAAAAAAAATGGCATCTGTTACTATGAAAAGAGAGTTGAACATCACCTTTAGAATACAGAGGAAATCACCCAAGAGATGAACATACACTGATAGCAAAGTCGATCAGTATGGAAGACCAAGAATAGATAATGAAACCATGAGTATCTAGAGTATCAGTGGTATCCAAGTATTAATAATAGATATAAAGAAGGAAACTTTCCCAAGTGGAAGAAGGATTGAGTCAGCATTTGGTAGCCCTCAGTAATTCCCAGAGAGAATAAGTAGAGTAAGACTTGCTTTCCAACATGTCCTTACAGAAATGTTTGAACTTCATAGACAAAACATTGATGCAAAACCCTGAATTCCTGGAAGTTCTCATACAGAGGATCAAAAATCAAGCTGAATTCAGATTTCACCTCTATTATACTAAACCTCTATAATATAGTAACCTCTATAATATGAAGCGCTACATAGTAATAGAACTATGAGGAAAAAAAAAAGTTTGGCCAAAGTATGCATCCAAGTTTTTATCAATGTGTGAAAGCTGCAGAAAACCATTTTCAAATATACAAAGATTCAGAAAGTAATCACACATGTTACAATTGTTAAAGGTATGTTTGTTAATGGCTAGAATGAGAAAATACACATACAAGACAATAATTATGTGGATTTCAAATTTCAGATCTCATCTTGCATTAGCAAAGACTGACAAGTAGTCAGGAAAGACACAATACTGATGTTCCTAACTTACAAGGGAAGAAATAACAAAGATACTGATTCTACTGCTCCAAAACAAATTAAGGATTGGTTGAGCAGAGCAGAGCAAATGTCAGCCATAATATCTGCAGAAGAGGTTGCAGCCCAGAAAGGAGCTGGCCTGCCTAAAATGTTCCAGAAAAGATCTAGATTGCAAGTTCAGAGATAGCAGGTACAGAGAGTGGGAGTGAAGGTACAGAAAGCAGAGAATTGAAGGTTTATCTTTAAAGGCCTGTTTAAATAAGGACACATAGTCTCCTTTTTTTCTTCAGAAGGTTTAGCAACTAAACATTTTTCTCTAGGCAAAAACAGTAACAGCAATACACTAAAAACCCAGGGTATTCTTTTCTAAAGAAATTGAACCAGTATTTTGAGAGAACTTGAGCTGTTACGGTGGGTGTTATCATTCTGGAGGAGAGCCCTTCACATCATGTCAATTTGATGGCCCATAAATATATCTGGTTCTCTTCTCTTCACCCCAAGGGGAAGCCTGTGAATTGGCAAATTCTGCTCCTGGTCAGCTTTATATTTGAGGAGGTTCACAAACATGGAAAAGAAAAGAGTGAAAGATAATCATAGAAAACTGACCCCTGAAGAAAAAGAGAATCCCGGGAACTAAAAAGAATTTAAAAACAACAGTGAGAGGATCCTGTGTCTGGGCGGTTTGTATCTGTTTGGGGTGGCCTTGTTGCTGTCTGTTGGAGGAGTGGGAATTGGTGGCCGCGGCCTTGGGGCTGGGATGAACCGCACTCTCAGTGGAGGCCAGGGAGCCAAGCCAGAGCCATGGCAAGTACAGTGGTAGCAGTTGGACTGACCATTGCTGCTGCAGGATTTGCAGGCCGTTATGTTTTGCAAGCCATGAAACATATGGAGCCTCAAGTAAAACAAGTTTTTCAGAGTCTACCAAAATCTGCCTTCAGTGGTGGCTATTATAGAGGTGGGTTTGAACCCAAAATGACAAAACGAGAAGCAGCATTAATACTAGGCATAAGTCCTACTGCCAATAAAGGAAAAATAAGAGATGCTCATCGACGAATTATGCTTTTAAATCACCCAGACAAGGGAGGATCTCCTTATATAGCAGCCAAAATCAATGAAGCTAAAGACTTACTAGAAGGTCAAGCTAAAAAATGAAGTAAATCTGTGATGAATTTTAAGTTCTTGTTAGTTTATGTATATGAGTGTTAGCTTTTTATAATAAAATGCCTCAAAGCTACAAATTTTAAAAATGATTTACTACAAACTAAACCAAAGGATTGGTAGAAGTTTTTTCTTTCTTTCTTTTTTTTTTTTTTAAAGATTTTATTTATTTATTTGACAGAGAGAAATTACAAGTAGACGGAGAGGCAGGCAGAGAGAGAGAGAGAGGGAAGCAGGCTCCCTGCTGAGCAGAGAGCCCGATGCGGGACTCGATCCCAGGACCCTGAGATCATGACCTGAGCCGAAGGCAGCGGCTTAACCCACTGAGCCACCCAGGCGCCCAGAAGTTTTTTCTTTGAATGCGAGAATTTTAAATCACATATAGAATATTTGGACTTAACATTCAGTTATTATAGATACCATTTGAATAGAAATAGACCTTCTCTGGCTTTGAAGGAGCCCCCAATCTAATGATACACTGAAAAATTGGTAATTAAAATACAGTGATCCTATGAAGGAATGTACAGAGGTTGTTATAGGAGGGATTCATCTTATTGGGAGAAACGGCTGCTCAAAGTTCAGAAAATCAACCCCACTGCTTTGGAACCTTAATTTAAGAGTGAGTTTAGCCACAGCTTTGACGTTAAGAAATATAACTATATCCCTAATGTAATTGACAGAACTTAGATTTAATACATTAAAAACTGTTAACAGTGTAAGATTAGACAGCAGAGGCGTTTCTAATCAAGTATTTACGTTGAACTAGCCACTTAAACTGAAAGTTTATAAATTATTGAGGGTTTTTTAATGTAAGTTGTTGCATTTGTTATCAAGCTTAAACATAATTAGCAAAACTAAAAAACAAAAAAAAACAACAGTGAGAACTGTTGTCCTTAGATTTAAGGAAACTATTCCCTTCATAAAAGGAGAACAAGATGCCATGAAAATGAAAAATCCAGAGACAAAGAGGAACACTTGGAAATTAGAGATGATTGCTCAAATAAAACGTTCACCAAAATAATTGGGAGAAAAAGTTGAGGAAATTTCTAAAAAGTAGTGCAACAAGAGAGGATAGAAGGAGAGAAAAGGTAAAGGTTAATTAAGGTAAAGACTTGAAAAGTGTCCAGTGGACAGATTTAGCAAGAAGGAGGCCATTGGTGATCTTGCAGACATCGTTTCAGGGAAGCAATAAAGTGAATGCAACACCATTGTCCAAATGATGTGATTCTGTTTGTCTGGCTTAAGAAGGTTGGTGTGGCGCTTCAAACTTAGTGGGAAAGAATCTTGTATCTCTTCCCGAATATATGACCCTAGGATCTTAATGACATTGATAATATTTGGTTGCAAATTGGCTATTTCTCCTGGGAGAAGGACATGTGAGTCATGTGATTAGTATCCATTACCATTTCACAAAGTGGTACATAACTTTTTTTGGGGGGGTGGAGGGTTAGGACAAGGTGGGGAGGGGAGGAGAGAGTGACTCTTGAGCTTGCTGGACGCCCACCTTGGAGTCTGAAACGGGACTTGATCTCACAACCCTGAGATCATGACCTGAGCTGATAACAAGAGTTGGATGCTTAATTGACTGAGCCACCCAGGCACCTCTGGTATGTAACTTCTATACAAACAGTTGGAGACTTTTCTGGCAGTAAGCAGTGCGGTTTTCTACACATAAATTTTAAAAAGCAGCTTAATATTAGAAGAAATAGATGAATATTATGTGGCAGGAAAAATGATCCTTAAACTACATTTTTAAAAGATTTCCTGCCGCTTCCAGTCGGCGACGGGAGAAGAATTAGGCACAAACAAGTCAGCGGCAAGAGACTGGGAGCAGCGGACAACAGTTGAGAAGGACGGCTGCCGCGAGCAACTCCACAGTCTCACTTTTATTAGATAGAAACAGTAGCCAACAGAAGGACTGATGAAGGTCAAACGTTAGTCACGTCCTGCAGACAAGCAAGGAGGAGGGTAAACTTTATAGTTAACCAAGCACATTCAAAGGGCTCATCTCACTAACAACAGGCGCTTCTGGGAAGAGAAAGGAGCCATAACAGAAAAGGGAAGCAGGTGGTTTTCGTTCCGCCCTGAGCTGACCGGGTGTTCCTGGGTGCTCGGCTTCCCTGAAGCAGGCAGCGTTCCGCCCTGGGCTGGCCAGGCGTTCCCGGCTGCCCGGCTTCTGTGAAGGGGCGGCCCTCCGCCCTGAGCGAGCCGGGCATCCCCAGCTGCCCAGCTTCACGGTTGTGTATCGTCCTTCTCCCCAAAGATCTGTTGACAGTGTATGTATTTCTTAAGGCCATATCTAAATGTGCTTGGCAACTAGTAAAATCCTCCAGGGGTTACAGTTTAAGTAACAAATTGTTCCGAGGGGCAGCAGCATTTCCATGAGGTATTCATTGACCCTAAAGTAGTACTTCACCAATATCAGCATCCTCAGAAAAGTAGTAACTTGCTATATTGATATTATTATTAGATTTTGAAAAGGGGAAAAGGTTGCCTTCCAGGTAAGAACTGTCTTGGAGCTTATTGTTTAACTACAAACAAAGGTTTTTCAGCTCCGTGGTATTCTTTAACTTTGTACCATTGGCAGGAGGCAAAATGATAATGGGGAATAGCTTAAAAAGTCACTTTTTATATAGCAAGTGAGCCTGAGACTTTCAGTCCTGCAAATTAAGTTAAAATGAATGGCTTCTGAACAGCACATTGGGTGACAGGAAGTTTATAAATGTTATGTCTCCTGAGGTGTTCCAGTAATAGTAAGTTTGGGCAGAATAAGCTTTTTCTGTAACAGTCTCATTGGAAGAACCAGCAGTCTTCAGAGAGATTGGTTAATAAGTCAGTTACCTGGGTGTCGAAAATGAAATAGAAGAGGTAGGGGAATAAAAAAGATTTTGAAGGAGAAAAATGTTAATTTAGCCAATTCAGTGCTTCTCCTACTAGAGAGATATTCAAGGCTGGCTAACTTATTCGCTGTGGTTTTGCTCTAATTTTCATTTGTATGACAGCATCCATGAATGCAGGGCTTTTTGTTTTGGTCACACAGAGCTGATACGGAGAAGACAGTGGACATATGATTTGGGTGTGGTGCTGGGAGAAGGTTGGAAGTGGCATTAGCAAGACCACCAGGTGTGCTGTCTGATTGCCCAGCCCAGCATGTGGAATTTGGTGCTGTTGCCACGAGCTACCCTTTTTCTGCTGTTGCTTTTGCGCATCTCAGTAGGAATCGAAGCAATGGTAAGTGGTATATGTGTATGTCACAGTCTGACAGTCGTCCCTACAAAAAGCAGTTTAATTTTCTCACGTAAAGGTGCTCTCAGAGGAAACACAATTAATGGGCTTCTGAAATGTCTTGACACTTTGAGATCATTGGACAGATGATTCTGTATAAGTTCACAAACAGAATGTGCTTGGATATGTACAAGGAAGAGCAGCTCCTTGAAAAAAGGCAGTGTTGTTTGCTTTTTTTTTTTTTTTTTCCTTGTCCTTGGGATGGATAAGGTTCTGAAACAGCCTAGAGAGTGAGAGGATTGAGGTTTCTTCAGATTTCACAAGTTACCAACCCAGCAAGTCTCGTGCTTTTGTTTCCTACACGAACTCTACATATGTTTACACATAGTTTCTCTTATTTTCTGCTAGCCCAGGAGTTAATAGTGTTGTTAAATAAATGAATGTATTAATTTTAATGTGAAATTATTTTTGAAGAAGCAGGAATGTTTTCTCAGGGAAGCTCATAAAGTATTCATTTTTCTATCACTACACTGTAAATCTGTTTACCAGTTATAATCATTTTAAGATTTAGTGTGTATGCTCTTTGGTGATTATTTTAACCAAGAAGTCAGGGAAACATGACACGTTATCATCTCTCTCTTACCTTCTGCCCTCCTTTCTCTGGTCCCCCTGTTGTTGCCTCAGTTCAGGCTTGCATGCTCCCTTGCCTGGACCACTGCAGTAGCCTCTTTCTAACTGGGCTCTCTTACTTTGTCTCCAGCTTTGTCTCTCTGCAGATCCTCTGTATGAAAGTGATGGATCTCAAGGACCTGTATGATCGGGTGAATTCCTTCCATGGTTTTCAGTGTTTAGAGAGAACATCCAAACCCTATGCAAAGCCATTCAGAGATTGACCCATTTCTTTATCTCTAATCCAGTGATTCTCAACCAGTTTTGCCTCCCAGTGGACAGTTGACAATGTCTGTGTAACATTTTTGATTGTCACTATGGTTGTGCGTGTGTGTTTCTGGTGTCTAGTGGATAGAGGTCAGGGGTGCATCTTACAGTGCACGGGGCACCTTCTGCAGCAGAGAAGCCTAGAGTCTAAAATGTCTATAGTGCTGTGGTTGAGAAATCTTCCTCTTATCTAATTTGCTCACTTTTGTGCTTCCAGGACTCCAGCCACAGAAGACTACTTACTCCTCTATGACTATACCATGCTGTTTCTCTTGTGCTACTCTTTGTACATGCTGTTCTCTCTGACTGGAATACCTCCCTCCCCTTTTACCATCTGGAGGTAAAGTTCTTATCCTGGGCTCTCATATCATCCGTTGGGTCTCTGTGTGATTTGTGCTTATGTGGATTGTAATGTTGGTTTTTAATTTTTTTTTTCTTGTTCCCTTCTGGGAAGAGCTATTCATGTCAGGTACCATATCTGACATTTTTCTATTTGAACCATCTGGTATAAGTCTTGGCATATAGTAGATGTTAAGCATGCTTGTTCATTGGATACTTGGCAAGACGCATGGATAATAGAATCTGTGTTTCAGTCAGGTGATAGAGACAAATATTGTTCATAATCTGAGACTAATATTCCAGCTTAGAAGTTAATTACTCTCTTATTTCATTTTTTTCAGTGTCACCTTCTTGGTTATTTTTGTTGATTCCCACTTTGACTATAGTGCCTTGAATATAGTTGGTGATCAGTAACCATTTACAAATGAATGTTGGCTGTAGGTCTAAGTGTAAACAGGTCATAGCACTGGGTAACTTTATATTCGTTCTCTTGAGGAAGGAAGAAAGACGTTTTTTTTCCCCGTCAAAATTGATCTGGGTCACCTTGTTCTTCCTCTGTTTCCCTCTACCTCCTTGGTAGCTCCCTAACCCTTCTTCCACCCATTACAGCTCAGACTACCCTCAAAACTTGGGTGCAGAACTGAAGACCCCTGGAACGAGAAGGCTTGGGGTCATCCCACCAATATTTCACTTCACCCCCTCAAGACCAGAACATTTAGTCCCATCCCTGCTGCACCTGTAATGGCATCAATTTATCTCCTCTTTGGGCCACAGCCTCTTCTCTAGGTTTTGTCCCCTCCAGTTATGAATGCTGGTTAGTTCACCCTGCTTCTACTCTTAAACAGCAAGTTAAACAGCTGTTTCTATCTTTAACTTTCCTTTATCATCTTGAGGAGAAGGGTCTATCTAGTTTCTTCTGAATGTCCTTTCTTCCTCTGGCCAGAGACATGGATCATTAGAGAGAGATAACTTTCTCAGGGTCTGTATTTGGGTGATTTCCATTCACTCATGCAGCTTCCCCATTCCCACTTTTTTCTCTCAATATAGTCAGACTGTTGATGGTTCCTGGTTTTGGACCCATTTTCTTGTTCCCTGGTTTTTTCATTTTTATTATAGATTCTGGGCCTCTTCTGTCTGCAACATAATTGTTCTCTTTTTTATGAAGTCTTCAGTTATTCTCCTGAACTCTTGTTCTCTGCCCTCATTTCTCTGTAGGTACCTGTTAGCACTTAGGTATCTTCCCTCTGAATTTACCATATTCTTTCTAGGTGATGACTTTTTTTTTTTTTTTTTTTTAAATAGGCCTTTAACTTGAGTCTTCTACCTATTGTACCTCTTGAGTAGCAGATGCTTGGTTGTCTTAATCTTTGGATTATTATGGCTGAGAAATGGGGTTGGTTGGGTGGGGGTAGAAAGGGAGTGTTTAAGAAAGAAAGAGGCAAGAGGTCTTCATTTCAGTCTTATCAGAAAAGGGCGAAGATCACAGTGACAGGGATTCTTTTCTATTAAACTCAGCTCTGGGTTTTGTAGAACTTCCTTTTCTTTCTTAAAGACTTGATCTCTACTTCTGCCCGTAAGCAAAGTTTCAGTAGTTTGTGGAATCTGAAAAAGCAAAACCAAACTCAGGAAGGTTACTGTTGAAGTCTATTCAGTATTGGGCATGACAAGCTAAGAAACATCAACCTGCTCGTGTGATGGCATCCAGAGGGGAAGGTGGGTGTGTTCAAGACTAACAGCGCTGGATCAGAAATGAACTAAGGAAGAAAAAAGTCTATTTTCAGCAGGAACTCCAATCAGGAAGTTGCCCTTCCCACAAATGTAAAATAAAAACAGAAGTAGAAATAAACAACAAACAAACCCTTCTCTTTCCTTTGCCCCTGGCCGACGAAAAACACAAGAGTCCACCGACATCTCAGAGGTTAGACAGGCAGTGAATCCTAATACATTGTAAACTGAGACAAACAATGTATTGCAGGGGTTTTCACAGAATGTAGGCAACCAGCACATTACAGAGGGTATTGGCAGGAAGCAAAGTATTCTCCGCAAAATGATTGATCATGAGAATGCATAAAGTGAACTCTGAAGCGGGTTGAGAAATTTAACAAAAGGACGCTGATGAGAATTGCAGCTATTCCACTGTGGACCAGGGTAGAATAAGAATAGGTTGGTGAAGTTGGAGGAAAAATGAAATTCAGATTATGTCAGAAGCACAATCCCCTACCCTCCGTGGCTGAGCAGTTTTAGCAATTTTTTTCCGTAAGAAAGAACAAGGTGTTTCTTTTGGAACCCTACCCTCTTTCCTTTGTATTTGTGTGTGAATGAAGTTCAGTCATTCTCAATGTGATTGTTAACTTCATGAAGTCTGACGGTAACCTCACCTGCTTTTACGACATGCAAACAACGGATCCCGTTTCAGCCATGGGTCAGGCACGTGGAGTGGGAAGAGCGGCTAACAGCAGTCTTACAGAATGTTGTCATGACCAAGCTCCCCTATCACTGCCATAAGTTCTTTTGTATAATGTAAGCCTCCTATAACCAGAATCCGGTTAACCACAATGATTCAGTAGTCCCAGCTCCCTCGCAACACTCACTGTGGTTTTGAATATTTTAAAAAATGTTATCAGAAAAAGGTCAAATATCAAGAAAATATATGGTGACAATATGGAGTACATGAAAGATCCTAAAAGCTATTTATAATCAATGAATAAATATTCTGGGATTAGTACAGATTCAGTTCAGCGTCCCTTACATGATTTAAATCAGTAGCTATGGAAACTCCTACTTGAAGCTTGTAATACTTGTAATAAGGATGAAATGCTGACCTCTGTCATCAAAGAAAGATTCAGCTGTGTTCAGGATGGTGAAGGGAACTAATAATGCACCTTAGAAGGGTTTAAAACAAAGGTCAAAAATAAGGTTCTAAGAACATTCTGAATACTTTTTTTTTAATGTAAAATTTAACACACACACACACACACACACACACATGCACGCACGTGAGAGGATGATATAATGACCCTAAGGTTCAGTTAGATTTAAGTCCAGTTTTCAGGCCATACTTTTTCCTGGGTGATGCTGTGTCCTTCTTGCTGCTTCATTTCGTGAAGCCATAGGTCTGGTTGTCCCACTTGAAGTGATGCTGAAATCCATGAGTGGGGATAAGTGTGCCAGCCTCACCTTCCATTATAAAGTTTCTGTTTCTTGTTGATTGTTAACTAGGTCCACTGTTTCATTAAAGGGCTTGTAAAATGTTGATTTTCTGGTTCTATCATTCCTTCTGCATTTATTATTAGCAGAAATTTTCCTAAATTTCTTCATTGATTGTTTGATTACTCTGCAACACATAAAATACCCCATTAAGTACAGGAAGGACGGATAAATGCCTCATTCATTCCTTTTATCTTTCAGCCTTCTGAATCACTTGTTGGGGCCCCAGCAGTTACATTTGTGACCAACTGACAAATGGGACCTGGGGGTTTGTTTTTGAACTCTCTTTGTTAAGGTCGTTGGTGAGATGTTTTTGTCCTCCCATTCTGGAATTGTATTATTTTTCTTGGTTAACTGTAACCCTCTAAGTGCCTACACATACACTGCCTTCAACAAAAACTAGTAAGAATTCTGACACAGAAGTGTCAACACAGAGGTGTTGAGTAGAAGGAAGAGTTACGGTTTTCATGTTCTTTCTTCAAGTATTTTATGATTTGGGTTTAATACAAGGACCTCCCAGACCTGACACTGCAAGGGTAGGTTTAAATATAAATTCTAGATGTTGAGAGGTGATGTATGGTCTCCTCCTTTCCTTGTGGCAGGCCTATTGTAAGGATGTGCACATGCTTATGATATATGAACAGTGAGCTGCTGTGGCCATGGCATTTCTCTGTGTTAGGCTCCAGGCATCCTGGTAAGGACATACTTGGTGTTGCCAGCAGGCTCTGTCAGGTATATTAGGAAATAACAACAGCATGCTTCTGTGGAAGATTGCCACTGTATATAAACTGCACTGTAAATAGGTCTAACCCCAAGGAATCACTAGCAGTACTTACAGTGGGCAATGTACTAACATTGGTTAGTACTTTATTTGGGGGATCAAGTGGCACAGGGGGAGAAGGAATTATTTGAAAGAGAAAATAAATTATTTATTTATTTATTGCTTTCCTTCTTTTCTATCATCCTTTGGGCCTCCGAATTCAGTTTGGGGACCACAGAATGGTGAAAGTAAAAAGCTTGTGGGGTGGCTCAGGCAGTTAAGTGTCTTACTCTTGATTTTGGCTCAAGTTGTGATCTCAGGGTTGTGAGATTGTGCCCTGTGTAGGGCTCCGTGCTGGGTGTGGAGTTTGCTTTAAGATGCTGTCTCTCCCTCACACTCTACCCATCCCCCCAAAATAGCTTATGGGATTTAGATAAAAAGCTTCTTGAAATTTAATTTTTGGAGGCTGTTTGTGCTAAAAATAGTATTTAGAGAAGAGGACTAAAGGTGGTATCAAAGAGACTTTGGAGGGCAGGGTTGCAGGATAAAATACAGGACGCCCAGCCTAAAGTTGAATTTCAGATAACGATTAAATTTTTAGTAGAAGTATATCTCAAATATTGCATGGGACATAATTCTACTGAAGAATATTTATTTATCTGACATTCAACTTTAACCGGATGTCATGTACTTTTATTTGCTAAATCTGGCAACTCTACTTTGAGGGCTGAGGGAACAATCTGAGAGTGTTTGTGGTGCTATGTGCTGAGCCTCCAGCCCTATAATTATCTCAGAAAAACTCAAAGGAGTGCTAGTAATGACCATGTGCTGCTGATATTCATCAGAGCAAAGCCTGCTGTTCCCTAATAGGCATAATTTTTAATGTCCCTCTTACTTTATAAAAGTGAATATCAATAGGCATAGCATTATCTGGGGGTTAGAAGACCCCAGGCTAATCAGTCTCACTGAGCATCTTAGTTATATGAGGTCCTAATCTGGGAACAGTGAAACACTAGGAGCCAAGGGCAGTTGTCTCTAGATTTAACTGGGTGAAATGGATGTTAAATAAAATTTTGTTTAACTTTTTCAGACATCCATTGAACAGGCCAGTGTGAAACTTGGCATTTTTCATGGCCTGATTGTAGAACTGGAGAAATTAAAGGAGGCATGAGTATCTATTTGTTTTAAATGTTGTTGCAGGAAATAGATTACATTAAATATTTTTGGTGATCTTTGGGAAATTTGTTCATGGGATTTCTCTGTACTTTCAGCAATGTCTGAGATGTTCTCCCCCCCCCTTAGAGCACAGGTTGATTTTTGTCATGTATGCAAATCTGAAATAGAAGCAGGGAGGCCAACCATCTGTATGTGATGTTGAATAATTCTCTAAGAGGAGTCTTATAAGATGAAGAACTAAAAGTTTACAGTTTGAGCATGCAGAATACCTTTTATAAAGTGTTTCCTTCATTTTAGTGTTGTTTCTATGAGCTGCCATTTTTTAAAACATGTCCGCAGGCTCAGCCTCTATGGATTGGTGGAGGATTGTTACTTGATTAAAAACAGGACCAGTCATAATAGATCTCTGTCCTTAATCCTTTCTGTGATCACCTGAGATGTCTCCAGCATTCCTCCAAAAACCAGTCAATTCTTGTTATCCCCTAAACCAGAAAGTTCAAGTTGGGTTTCCAAAATCTGCAACCAAAAGAGTCCCAACTAATAAAACTCAGAACCACATTTTTATTTATAAAATATAGTGTATAAACCTTTAGGTTACTTTAAAACAAAAAACAAAAAATTAAAGTTCAACCTACTCTCAGCCTACTCTTGAAACATTTCTACTTACACTTAATTTAATGCTGGCCCACCTCCAGGAAGCTTTTTTTAATCATTCTTTCAAAATTCTTTTTCCATTCAGTGACCATCATATTTCATTATTTGTGCTGCTCATATAACACTTAATTTGTATCATATTATATCACAATTATTTTTGCTCACCTCTTCCTCCTGTACTTGTGAGTAGGGATCATTCTTCTATTCATTTTAGTAGCACTCACAATATATACATTGTAAGTAAAATATAATATGTATTACGTGGGTGAGTAAATATTCTCTTGGTTATGTGTTCTTAATTGACTATAATTGAGGTTTGGGTTGTTCTTTATCCCAAAAAAGTAACTTAGAATGAAAAAAAAAATTATTACTTAGAGATGTACACATATGCATGTGAATGGTATATATAATACAAAATAGAAAAAATAATTTTTGAAAATCTGATTCAAAAGGCAGTGGAGAAAGGGAGTTTGTCCACCTACATTCTCTATATGCTCTGAGAAGACCAGCCTCCATCAGTGACAGAGGGACAGAGGGAACTTCTTAATTGTCATGTGCCATTAGAGACAGTGAAAAAGGTTCCCAGCCACATCCCTGAGCTGCCTCTGGGAGGAAATCAGAAAGAGGCTCATCAATAAAGTCAGTCTATGTAATGGACTGGATTCCCAGAGGAAGCCATATGGATGAAGCCATATTGAATTCCAGGGGGAATTCAAGTGAAATCACCCTGAGGGAAGACATCTGGATGTTGGCCAGAGCACAGTGGCTGGAATGTCAGAGTAGCTCCAGGTACAATACCTTGATAGTCCCTATTCTGAGCTGCTCACATGGGCAAGCTGTGGTGTCTGGGGAAGAACTGTGTCTCTGGGGCCTATGAACTCTTCTATGAACCTCTTTTTTTCTAAGGGAAATCCCATAAAGTAGCTTCTTAAGGAAGTAGAAGGAACTGTTTTCTTGGCCAAAGATGAATGCCAGAAGTTAGCCTTTCTGAAGAGGCTAGCAGAAGTGAGGTTAGCTGCAGGAAGGCTCTAGATGGAGATAAGGACAGTGAAAGGAAGAGCAGAGGGGCTATGGGGCTCAATTCTATGGTCATCTTCCTCCTAGGTCTCCTCTTTCACCCGTCCCAGAATCAAGGAAGGAATAATTGTGGGGAGTGATTCCTGGAAGTCTTGACCTAGTAATAATCATCCAGTGAAGCCTTATAGGCTAGTATTACGATAATCATGAGATAGTATATATTACTTACATAGGGTTACAGTATATAATACTAAGCATATGGTGTTATAATAAAGAGTGTTATCATATTATAGTAAATGTATATGGTATTACAGTAAACACAATACATTTGTATTCACCTGTATGAAGTTAAAGGACATCAGAGTGGCATGTATATGAATCATTTGTTTAACTGTTTCCAATTATCCCTCAGTTATTGGTAATTTTTCACTGCTCTTCCTTTCACTGTCCCTATCTCCATCTAGAGCCTTCCTGCAGCTAATATTATTCCTCAATAATATGGCTGTGAATTCATTGTATGGGTAAATCTCTATCCATATCTCTGATTATTTGTGGATATGTTCCTCAAGTAAAGTTAAATCCAAGAGTATAAATAATTTTATGGGTCTTGATACCCACTGCCTAATTGCTCTTTAGGAGGTGTGTACTAATTTATATACCAACCCATAGTTTAAAACAGTTCCTATTTCAGTGACAGCATTAGGAGCCTTGAATGTTATCATGAAAATACAAATCTTTGCACAGGGAAAAATAGGTATGTTTAGAGTTTCTCATATACTTTTTACTCTATTAATAATATTGGAGAGGAAAACTATTTCCTCTGTCCTTCTAGGTTCTTTGGGCGGGCCTAGTAAATTGACTTAAGACAGATTAACAAGAGAAAAACAAATTTGATTATGTACGTATGGGAGCCTCATGAGCGTATGAGACCCACATGTGGTCAGGCAATTGAAGCTTATATGCCATGATGAGCTAGAGCAGGGGGTAGAATCAGAGGCTTCAAAAGGGATAAAGACAATTTACAGAAAGATGAGAAGAGCAGATGTTTGATAACAAATGTTTGCCATGCTATACAGACACAATGGAACAGGAGAGGAGATTGATCTCCAAGCCTTGCCAAGCTCCCCATGGTTTACCACATCTGGCACATATTCTTTGTAGTTATCTGTTTCTCCACCAGGCCCTCTTTCTAAATTCTTTTTTTTTTTTTCTAAAGATTTTATTTATTTATTTGACAGAGAAAGAGAGAAAGCATGTGCGCTCACACATGGTGGGGGGTGGGGGGGTTGGCAGAGAGAGAGGGAGAGACAGGCTCCTCCCTGAGCAGGGAGCTCAACAGGGCCTCGATCTCAGAACCCCAAGATTGTGACCTGAGCCGCAGGCAGACACTTAACTGACTGAGCCACCCAGGCATCCCTCTGAATTTTTTAGGTAGTTAAGAGGAGAGGTAAAGCCTCCTTCTGAGTCTTTGGGCCTTGACTGACTTCAGTTTGACAAAATCCACATGCCAAAGTAGCACATCTTGGGAAGCCTTGTTCTGAACCCCTTCAATATGATGTATTATATTAATAAAATTTCTTTTATTGTACTTCTTAGATAAACCCTATTTGTGGAGAATTGTTTTTAAAAGGAGAAACTGGATTTCCTTTTTATCAAAGAAATATGTTCAGGATAGAAAGTACAGGCAAGCAGAAAGGAGAAAATAAAGATCACCTATAATCCTGCCTCCTGGAAATAACTACCATTAAAGTTTGGTATATGCAGTAGATTTTTGAACACTGCAGGGCTTAGGGGCACTGACCCTCTAAACAGTTGAAAATCCACATACACCTTTTGAATCCACAGAAACTTAACTACTGATACCTTACTGTTGAGTGGAAACCTAACCAATAACATAAACATTTAATTCGTATTTTATATGTAGTATGTATTACATCCTGTATTCTTACAATAAGTTAAGCTAGGGAAAAGGAAATGTTATTAAGAAAATCATGAGGAAAAGAAAATACATTTATAGTACTGTACTGTTTTTATTGAAAAAAAATTTTTTTTGCATACAAGGTGACCATGCTGTTCAAACCTGCTTTGTTCAGGGGCACCTGGGTGGCTCTGTAGTTAAGTGTCTGCCTGCAGCTCAGGTCATGATCCCAGGGTCCTGGGATCAAGCCTTGTATTGGGCTCCCTGTTCAGTGGGAAGTCTGCTTCTCCCTCTCCCACTCTTGCTGCTTATATTCTCTCTTCTTGCTGTCTCTCTCTCTCTCTGTCAAATAAATAAATGAAAGCTTTAAAATGAAAACAAATATAAAAAACCCTGCTCTGTTCAAAGATCAATTGTATATGTTTAGTCTGTTTTTTAGTGAATACATTTTAGTGGTTTTCAAATCTGGTTGCACATCACAATCACCTGTGTTGCTTTAAAAAAAATACGTATGACCAGTCCTCATTTCTGGAGATTCACATTCAGGAGGTACTTTATTAAAACAGTTTCTACCATTATGTTTAATGGTAATATGCCTTAGGGTTTTACCTATCCACCTTCCCTGGGTTATCTCATCAACTTTCAACACTTTGATAATCTATTGAGAAGTGACAATTCCTACTCTTTTTTTTTATTTTATTTTAAAATATTTTATTTATTTATTTGACAGAGAGAGATCACAAGTAGGCAGAGAGGCAGGCAGAGAGAGAGAGAGGAGGAAGCAGGCTCCCTGCTGAGCAGAGAGCCCGATGCGGGACTCGATCCCAGGATCCTGAGATCATGACCTGAGCCGAAGGCAGCGGCTTAACCCACTGAGCCACCCAGGCGCCCCGACAATTCCTACTCTTAGTCCAGATGATTATACTAAGTATGAGAAACCTGTACCCCAGCAAGTATTACCCAACTCAACATGGGTGTGTTACAGATCCCCCAAACTCAAAATATCCAAAACTCACCTTATTACTTAATTGCAAAAACTGGTCACTACTGCAGTAGTCCCAATAATTCAACCATATACCCTCTTACTCATTTCAGTCCACATTGCCAGTCAGACTCAAAGTTAGTTCCAATGATCCCTGCCTTCTATCCTTGTGTAATTCATATTTTTGTATAATTCCTTCCTCTTGAGATTGGGCTGGCCTATCAACTTGCCTGTACCCAATAGATGGCATGTCTATACAGGGAGGAACAAAGACCCTTAGTCCAACTGTTGCAAGTAACTAAATCCTGTCAAAAACTACATGAGGGGGGACAAGATGGCGGGGTACTAGGAAGAGGCGTCTTTTCAGCTGGTACCCCAAAGTGAGCTGATTACCTACCAAAGAACTCTGATCACCCATGAAATCAGCCTGAGATCAGAATTATACACGTTTGGATCTCTACAGGGGCAGAAGACGCCAGTGAGCAGGTAAAGCGGAATGGGAACAGCGGACTGATATCGGAAGATAAACAAAAGGGGGAGGGAGCCACCAGAGGCAACCGGTGCAAAAGTAATACCCCGATACGAGCGAGAGTGCCCTGCGTCTGGGGACCAGCATTAACTCGGAGACTGGTTGAAAGCACTCCAAAAGAGCAAAGGATCGCGGGGGCAAATTGTGGGAATCGGGGCAGCTAGGGACAGGGGCTTGAGTCCCCGGTCCCAGACGGCCTCCCCGGCGCGGAGGCAGAGAGAGTGCGGCGGAGAAACCGGCTCCTGGTCCCTAAGCCGCCAGCGTGCCCCAGAGCGCGGGGTTCCGGCTCCTGTGAGGGGATGGGAGCCGGTCTGCAGAACGCGCGCTAGCCCTACCACAAAGCTTGAGATGCGCGTGCACGTCGCTCCAGCTCTCCTGGGTTTCTAAGGCCCTGGGGCGCTTCTTGACCCGCGCCATTGTTTCAAAGTCTAAGCTGCGCGCCCGCGAAACTCTTCCCCGGACAGAGGCGCGCAAAAGCCCAGCCTGCGGCTTACGGACCAGCGCCCCGTTCTCAGTGCCCCAGACGCGCGCCCGACCCACAGCCGCCTCTGAAAAGAGGTGCGCGCAAGCCGGGCACTCCCAGCCCCGGCCAGCTGCAAAATCTCAGTGTGCGATCACTGTTTGGAACCTCTCTGGCGGTCAGGAGCTCCCAGACAGCCGCCACTGCCTTGGCTTTGGGGACAAGCAAAAGATCCTGCGCCCCCAGGGTCTGCAACTTGGAACCTGCACTGCCAGCGTCCAAGGGGGAATTTATTCAGCTTCTGCACCCAGACTGAGGCTTCTGAGACGGAGATCAGGAAGTGTTCCAGGGTGCACCTTGACTGCACCAGAGTTGATACATCCAGCTACATCTGTTCAGTCTTCTCCCACCAAAATGACTAGGAGGAGGAATGCCCAACAGAAGAAAAATACAGAGGATGGACCTTCCGCAACAGAGCTAACGGCTATCAACATAGACAATATGTCGGAAAGAGAATTCAGGCTAACAATTATCCAGGCAATAGCTAGGTTGGAGAAAGCCATGGATGACCAAACAGAATTGATTAGAGCCGAACTGAAAGCGACCAGACAGGATGTTCACAATGTTAGGGCGGAGCTTAAAGCTACCAGGGAGGAGGTCCACAATGCTCTCAATGAGTTCCAATCCAATCTAAACTCTCTCAAAGCTAGGGTAACTGAGACAGAAGATAGAATTAGTGATCTGGAAGACAAACAGATAGAGAGAAAGGATCAGGAGGAAGCCTGGAACAAACAGCTTAGATCCCACGAAAGCAGAATTAGGGAAATAAGTGATGCCATGAAGCGTTCCAACGTCAGAATTATTGGAATTCCTGAAGGGGAGGAGAAAGAAAGAAGTCTAGAAGATGTCGTGGAACAAGTCCTTCATGAAAACTTTCCGAATCTCGCGAATGAAACCAGCGTTCATGTACTAGAGGCTGAACGGTCTCCACCCAAGATTATACACTCCAAAAAAACATCACGACACCTGATAGTCAAATTGAGAAATTATAATTGTAGGTATAATCTCTTGAAAGCTGCCAGGGCAAAGAGGCTCCTTACTTACAGAGGGAAGCCCATCAGAATAACGTCAGACCTGTCCACAGAGACCTGGCAAGCCAGAAGAGGCTGGCAAGATATATTCAGGGCACTAAATGAGAAGAACATGCAGCCAAGAATACTTTATCCAGCAAGACTGACATTCAAAATGGATGGAGAGATAAAGAGTTTCCAAGACCGGCAAGACTTAAAAGACTATGCAACCACCAAGCCGATACTGCAGGAAATATTAAGGGGGGTTCTATAAAAGAGGAAAAATCCCAAGAATAGCATTGAACAGAAATATAGAGACAGTCTACAGAAAGAAAGACTTCAAAGGTAACTCGATGTCAATAAAAACGTATCTATCAATAATCACTCTCAATGTGAATGGCCTAAATGCACCCATAAAACGGCACAGGGTTGCAGATTGGATAAAACGACAGGACCCATCCATATGCTGTCTACAAGAGACCCATTTTGAACCTAAAGATACACGCAGACTGAAAGTGAAGGGGTGGAGAAGCATCTTTCATGCCAATGGGACTCAAAAGAAGGCTGGGGTAGCGATTCTCATATCAGATAAATTAGACTTCAAACTAAAGACTGTAGTCAGAGATACAGAAGGACACTACATAATCCTTAAAGGGACTATCCACCAAGATGATCTAACAATTGTAAATATCTATGCTCCCAATATGGGAGCAGCCAATTACTTAAGAAAACTGTTAATCAAGATAAAGAGTCATATTGATATGAATACACTAATCGTAGGTGATCTTAACACGCCTCTTTCAGAATTAGACAGATCATCGAAGCAGAAAATCAATAAAGAAACAAGAGCATTGAACGACACATTGGACCAGATGGACCTCATAGATATATACAGAACATTCCACCCTAAAACAGCAGAATACTCATTCTTCTCAAGTGCACACGGAACCTTCTCCAGAATAGACCACATACTGGGTCACAAATCAGGACTCAGCCGATACCAAAAGACTGAGATTATTCCCTGCATATTCTCAGATCACAATGCTTTGAAACTGGAGCTCAATCACAAGGAAAAGTTCCGAAGGAACTCAAACACCTGGAAGCTAAAGACCACCTTGCTTAAGAATGCTTGGATCAACCAGGAGATCAAAGAAGAACTGAAACAATTCATGGAAACCAATGAGAATGAAGACACTTCGGTCCAAAACCTATGGGATACAGCAAAGGCGGTCCTAAGGGGAAAATATATAGCCATCCAAGCCTTGCTCAAAAAAATTGAAAAATCCAGAACACACCAGCTGTCTCTACACCTTAAAGAACTGGAGGATCAACAACAAATCAAACCAACTCCACACATAAGAAGGGAAATCATCAAGATTAGAGCTGAGATCAATGAGGGAGAAACCAGAGATACAGTAGAACGTATCAATGAAACTAGAAGCTGGTTTTTTGAAAGAATCAATAAGATCGATAAGCCACTGGCTACACTAATCCAAAAGAAAAGAGAGAAATCCCAAATTCATAAAATTATGAATGAAAGGGGAGAGATCACAACTAACACCAAGGAAGTAGAAACAATCATCAGAAGTTACTACGAACAGTTATATGCCAATAAGCTTAGCAACCTAGATGAAATGGATGCATTCCTGGAAAAATATAAACTACCAAAATTGAACCAGGAAGAAATCGACAACCTGAATAGACCGATATCTAATAACGAGATTGAAGCAGTGATCAAAAATCTCCCAAAAAACAAGAGCCCAGGACCTGACGGATTCCCTGGGGAATTCTACCAAACCTTCCAAGAAGAAATAACACCTATTCTCCTGAAGCTGTTTCAAAAAATTGAAGCAGAAGGAAAACTTCCAGACTCTTTCTATGAAGCCAGCATTACCCTGATCCCCAAACCAGGCAAGGACCATACCAAAAAGGAGAATTTCAGACCAATATCACTGATGAATATGGATGCTAAGATTCTCAACAAGATCCTAGCCAACAGGATCCAACAACACATTAAAAAGATTATCCACCATGATCAGGTGGGATTCATCCCTGGGCTACAAGGATGGTTCAACATTCGTAAATCAATCAATGTGATACAACAAATTAATACGAGAAGAGAGAAGAACCACATGGTCCTCTCAATTGATGCAGAAAAAGCATTTGACAAAATCCAGCATCCGTTCCTGATTAAAACGCTTCAAAGTATAGGGATAGAGGGAACATTCCTGAACCTCATCAAATCTATCTATGAAAGACCCACAGCAAATATCATCCTCAATGGGAAAAAGCTTGCAGCCTTCCCGTTGAGATCAGGAACAAGACAAGGATGCCCACTTTCACCACTCTTGTTCAACATAGTATTAGAAGTCCTAGCAACAGCAATCTGACAACAAAGAGAAATAAAAGGTATCCAAATTGGTAATGAAGAAGTCAAACTCTCTCTCTTCGCAGATGACATGATTCTTTATATGGAAAACCCAAAAGACTCCACCCCCAAACTACTAGAACTCATACAGCAATTCAGCAGCGTGGCAGGATACAAAGTCAATGTGCAGAAATCAGTGGCTTTCTTATACACTAACAAGGAAAATACAGAAAGGGAAATTAGAGAATCGATTCCATTTACTATAGCACCAAGAACCATAAGATACCTGGGAATAAACCTAACTAAAGAGGTAAAGGATCTATACTTGAGGAACTATAGAACACTCATGAAAGAAATTGAAGAAGACACAAAAAGATGGAAGACCATTCCATGCTCTTGGATCGGAAGAATAAACATCGTTAAAATGTCTATACTGCCTAGAGCAATCTATACTTTTAATGCCATTCCGATCAAAATTCCACCGGCATTCTTCAAAGAGCTGGAGCAAATAATCCAAAAATTTGTATGGAATCAGAAGAGACCCCGAATCGCTAAGGAAACGTTGAAAAACAAAAATAAAGCTGGCGGCATCACCTTACCTGATTTCAAGCTTTATTACAAAGCTGTGATCACCAAGACAGCATGGTACTGGCATAAAAACAGACACATAGACCAGTGGAACAGAGTAGAGAGCCCTGATATGGACCCTCAACTCTATGGTCAATTAATCTTCGACAAAACAGGAAAAAATATACAGTGGAAAAAAGACAGTCTCTTCAATAAATGGTGCTGGGAAAGCTGGACAGCTATATGTAGAAGAATGAAACTCGACCATTCTCTTACACCGTACACAAAGATCAACTCAAAATGGATAAAAGACCTCAACGTGAGACAGGAATCTATCAGAATCTTAGAGGAGAACATAGGCAGTAATCTCTTCGATATCAGCCACAGCAACTTCTTTCAAGATACGTCTCCAAAGGCAAAGGAAACAAAAGCGAAAATAGAGTTCTGGGACTTCATCAAAATCAAAAGCTTCTGCACAGCAAAGGAAACAGTCAAAAAAACAAAGAGGCAACCCACGGAATGGGAGAAGATATTTGCAAATGACAGTACAGACAAAAGGTTGATATCCAGGATCTATAATGAACTCCTCAAACTCAACCCACACGAAACAGACAAACACATCAAAAAATGGGCAGAAGATATGAACAGACACTTCTCCAATCAAGAAATACAAATGGCTATCAGACACATGAAAAAATGCTCATCATCATTAGCCCTCAGGGAGATTCAAATTAAAACCACATTGAGATATCACCTTACACCAGTTAGAATGGCCAAAATTAACAAAACAGGAAACAACATGTGTTGGAGAGGATGTGGAGAAAGGGGAACCCTCTTCCACTGTTGGTGGGAATGCAAGTTGGTGCAGCCTCTTTGGAGAACAGTGTGGAGATTCCTCAAGAAATTAAAAATAGAGCTTCCCTACGACCCTGCAATTGCACTCCTGGGTATTTACCCCAAAGATACAGATGTCGTGAAAAGAAGGGCCATCTGTACCCCAATGTTTATAGCAGCAATGGCCACAGTCGCCAAACTATGGAAAGAACCAAGATGCCCTTCAACGGATGAATGGATAAGGAAGATGTGGTCCATATACACTATGGAGTATTATGCCTCCATCAGAAAGGACGAATATCCAACTTTTGTAGCAACATGGACGGGACTGGAAGAGATTATGCTGAGTGAAATCAGTCAAGCAGAGAGAGTCAATTATCATATGGTTTCACTCATTTGTGGAGCATAACCAATAGCATGGAGGACAAGGGGCGTTAGAGAGTAGTAGGGAATTTGGGTAAATTGGAAGGGGAGGTGAACCATGAGAGACTATGGACTCTGAAAAACAGTCTGAGGGGTTTGAAGTGGCGGGGGGGTGGGAGGTTGGGGTACCAGGTGGTGGGTATTATAGAGGGCACAGCTTGCATGGAGCACTGGCTGTGGTGAAAAAATAATGAATACTGTTTTTCTGAAAATAAATAAATTGGGAAAAAAATAAATAAATAAATAAATAAAAATTCAGAATTTTAAAAATTAAAAAAAAAACAAAAACAAAACAAAAAAAAACTACATGAGCTTTAAGGTGTATCCTCCTCGGTTTCAGCCATCAGGTGAGACTCCAGCCCTGGCCAACACTTTGTGCCTTGTGTGAGACTGTGAAGCAGAAGACATGCCATCTTGATCCATCAAAACTGTGAGATGAAAAATGTGTTTATGCTAGATTAGTGATAATTGTTATGCAGCAGTAGATAACTAACATAAAACGCATCCCCAAGTCCTATTGCTTCAGAATCTCTCTCAAATCTGATGTATTTTCCATGGCTACAGCCAGCTGTCTAGGGCAGTCGTGATCACAAATCCTCTCAATTATCCTGCTACCTTCTCACCCTGTCATTAGTCTCATGGCCTCCATTCCTAATTTTTTCTTAACAGAACCATCTCTCACAATGGAAACTGGATCGTATTCCATTGCTTAAAAATCTTTTAGTACTCTTACACTGTTCTTGGATTGAAGTTCAGAGTTTCAAGCATGAGTCACAAGGTTCTCTGTGACTTGGACCCCTGCTTGCCTCTTTCAGGTCTTAAATGCATCATGTTCTCTTGGTTCTTGGCTTAACCCTTGCTGCTTTCTCTCTGTCTGAAGTATTCTCTTACATACTTCCCCACTTGCCTAACTCCAAACCTTTCACCTACTACTACTCAGTTTTCACACACAAGCAATTTCCTTTATCAAGTCTTTCCCCATCACTGAAGTCTGATCTGGATGCCTCCATGGATTATCTGCTGGCTCCGTGTTCTTCACCTATTCATCTATCATCACCATCACCTATTTATTTGTCTCCTGTCCTCTGCAGACTCTAAGCTTTGGAGCACAAGGATTGTGCTATTTAATTTCCTAGCTGGTTGACAACAAATATTGGTTGAATGAATAAACAAATAAATAAATACCAGTGGAGGATCTTTGTTCTCTAGATTTGATGAAACTTCTGAAACAGAGACCAATTTTCTGCATGTCTGGATCAAGCTTTGGCTTGATACTTAAAACAAGTATCCAGTTTCCTTCTGCAGTGTAGCCCACCAGATCTCTGACACTGTGCCTGCTTTCTGCTGTCAAATGGCTCCTGGGACCACCTTATCTCCAGTGTTAATACTTACGAGGGATCAAACAGAGTGCAGCTGGTTCCTGGTTGTCCCAAGTTCAACCCAGGCTTCCAGCTTAGGAATGTCAGTAAGGTTCAGCTAAAGCTTCCTTCACTTAAATCCTGGATTTGCTGCTTTTTCTTGGGAGGGGTGCTTTGGGAATGGAACACATACTGGACTTTCTGTCAATATCTTTATCTTCATTTGATGAGAATTTTTTAAGTTTTGCCATGTGAAAGCTGTTCTTCTCTTTCAGGGTTCCCCCTGATTTCACTGGGTAAGTGGGGAGGAAGAAATCAAATGGCTGTGCTTAATGCCATTTGACCTGAAAAAAATATTTGCAATGATTTAAGCTTTACTCTTTAACTCATGTAATGCTCACCACAATCCTCTTACACATGACTGCCTGATTTCTAAGCTCCTGTTTTTAATTCATCTTTGTTCATAGGAATGTATCTTTAATATACTTTTGGAGTTCTGGGAATGTTTTTATCTTTGCTTCATACATAGATAATAAGTTGATGAAATAGAAAATATTTAGATAGCAACCATTTCTGTTCAAACTCTGTAGTTGTTGATCTGTAGTCCTCTGGCCTTTTTTTATACAGAGAAGTCTGAGGCCAGCCTGATATTTTTCCCTTGTGGATCACCTTTTCCTATTTTTCTTTCTATCAGGAGGCTAACGTGACTTTTTTCTTTATCCTTGTAATTAAAATTTTTTTTCCAAAATGTAATAGCAGTTCTTAATTTTTCCTAAAATGCAGTAAGCCCCTGAATACTGGTCTGTATAGGCATATATTGGAGATATGGTAGGTTCAGTTCCAAACCTCCGCAATAAAGTGAATATCTCAATAAAGTGAGTCAAATGAGTTGTTTGGTTTCCCAGTGCATATAAAAGTTATTTTTATATTATACTGGAGTCCATTAAGTGTTCAGTAGCATTAGTCTAAGAAAAAGTACATATTCTAATTAGAAAATACTTTATTACTAAAAATGCTAAGAATCATCTGAACTTTCAGTAAGTCATAGTATTTTTGCTGGCAGTCTTGCCTCGATATAGGTGGCTGCTGACCCACCAGTGGTGGTGGGGTGGCTGTGGCAATTTCTTAAAATCAGACAACAGTGAAGTCTGTCACACTGATGGAGTCTTCTTTGCATGAAGGATTTCTCTGTAGCATGTGGTGCTGTTTGATAGCATTCTGCCTACAGTAGAACTTCTTCCAGAATTGGAGTCCATTTTCTCAAACCCTTCCATTTCTTTATCAACTAAGTTTATTTAATATTCTAAATCCTTTGTTGTAATTTCAAAAATATTCAATAGCGTCTTCACCAGGAATAGGTTCTATCTCAAGAAACCACTTTCTTTGCTCATCTATAAGAAGCAGTTCCTTATCCATTAATGTTTTGCCATGAAATTGGAGCAACTCAGTCACATCTTTAGGCTCCATTTCTAATTCTTGTTCTCTTGCCCTCTCCACCACATCTGTTGTTACTTCCTCCACTAAAGTCTTGGATCCCTCATGAGAGTTGGAATCAACTTCTTTCAAACTCCCGTTAATGTTGATATTTTGACCTCTTCCCAGAGTCACACATGTTCTTAATGACATCTCAAATGGCAAATCCTTTCCAGAAGATTTTCAATTTACTTTGCCCACATCCATCAGAGGAATCACTGTCTATGGCAGCTATTGCCTTATGAGATGTGTTTCTTAAAGAATAAGACTTGAAAGTTGAAATTACTCCTTGATTGATGGGTTGCAGAATGGATGTTCTGTTAGCAGGCATGAAAACATTCATCTTGTTGTCCATGTCCATCAGAGCTCCTGGGTGACCAGGTGCATTGTCAGTAAGCAGTAATATTTGAGAGAAATCTTTTTTTCTGAGCAGGAGTTCTCAACAGTGGGCTTAAAATATTCAGTAGGTCATGGTGTAAACAGATGTGCTGTTGTCCAGGCTTTATTGTTTTACTGATAGAGCACAGGCAGAGTAGACTCAGTGAATTCTTAAAGGTCCTGGAATTTTTCAGGATGATAAATGAGCATTGGCTTCAACTTCAAGTCACCAGTGGCATTGATTTCTCTGACAAGAGAGTCAGCCTGTATTCAGAAGGTTTGAAGCCAGGCCTTGACTTCTCCTCTCTAGCTATGAAAGTCCTAGATGGTAACTTCTTCCAGTTGAAGTCTGTTCTGTGTACATTGAAAATCTGTTGTTTAGTCAAGCCACTCTCATTAATTACCTTAGCTAGGTCTTCTGGATCACTTACTGCAGCTTCTACATCAGCACTTGCTGTGTTATCTTGCACTTCTATGTAATAGAGATGGCCTCTCTCCTTAAACTTCATGAGCCAACCTCTGTTAGCTTCAAACTTTTCTTCTGCAGTTTCCTCAGCCTACACAGAATTAAAGAGAGTTATGGCTTTGCTCTGGATTGGGCAGAGGAGGATCTTTGTTCTCTAATTATTTTCATGTATTCTCTTCAGCTTAAGAAAATGTTGAGGCTGATTTGATCTTGTACCTGGAACGTTAAAACTTTCTCCGTATCAGCAGTAAGGCTGTTTCACCTTCTTATCATTTCTGTGTTCTCTGGAGTAGCTTTTTTAATTTCCTTCAAGAACTGTTCCTTTGCACTTACATCTTGGCTAATTGGAGCAAGAGGCCTGGCTTTCAGCTGATGTTGGCTTTTGACATGCCTTCCCAACTAAGCTTAAATCTAGCTTTTTGATTTAAACACAGGAATGTGTGACTCTTCCTTTCACTTGAACACTTAGAGGTCATTGTAAGGTTATTAACTGGCTTAATTTCAGTGCTGTTGTGTCTCAAGGAATATGGAAGTTCTAGGAGAGAGAGAGGGAGATGGGAAATGGAGGAATAGCCAGTTGGTGGAGCAGTCAGAACACATACAAACATTTATCACTGACATTTACTGTCTTAAATGGATGAGATTTGTGGCACCCTCCAAAACAACTATAATGTAACATCAAGGATCACAAGATCATAGACCATCCTAACAAATAATAGTGAAAAAGTTTGAGATACTATGAGAATTACCTAAATGTGACACAGAGACACAAAGTGAGCAAATGCTTTTGGAAAAGTGGTGCTGATTGACTTGCTTGACACAGGGTTATCACAGACATTTGATTTATAAAAAACACAAACCTTGCACAGCAAAATAAACTGAAGTGCAAGAAAATGAGGTATGCCTGTATATGCAAGACATTTTTACTAGCTTTGGGAAATAATTTTCCGTCATGTATGATTGTTGCTTCTGTTTCATTTATACGGGTTTCTTTTTCAGAAACTCTTATAATTCTTCAATGTGATCTCTGTGTCAATTGTGATTTTTTTAAAATGTCTGAGGGCTGTTTTTGTGTGAGAGAAAGGCTATGATGTTATTCAAGGTTTTAATTTAATATTCACTTTATTAGAGGTACAGGTTTTTTGTTTTGTTTTGTTTTTTAGAAATCCAGCTTCTTTTAAACCTTTAAGCTCACCTTACACACTTTATTATTTGATTGATGAATCTAGTAAATTTTAACTGTTACTTTCAGGGGAGCCTTTGAATAATGTTTGATCAATTTAAGTTGAACTCTTTCAACTCCCACACATGTCCCTTTACAGCTTAGTTAATAAAATTCCCTTAAGTATTTAAAATCCATTTATATATTTGATACATTGTTTTCTTTTTAAGATTTTCAAATGCCTGACCTACTAGCCAAATCTTAACAACTCTAAAAAATCTCATAAGCTAACCCTAAATAACGAATCACGTGTTCTCCTGTTAACAGTACTTTTAAACTTGATTAAATTCTCAAAGTCTTCCCACTTACAGGTAAAAGTCTAAAACCCTTTACTCAATTACACCTTTTAAATTGAAATCCCAAGACTAATCTTTCTTGTTCACTGATATGCCACATTCTCTTAAACATTAAACGTTTTTGTATACTACACATAAATATTGTCCAAGGATTTAGAAATGTTTTCCTACATTTACCACAAAAGTATTAATTCTGTAGGTTTGATACTTTATCATTTCTACGTTTAATGCAAAACTTCCTGGAAGGAAAAGACACCCACTAGGTTGAATTATCTAAAATAAATTTGGGTTGGCATTCCAAACAAGTTGGAGTTAACTGTCTGGGGAGAACTGGATGCTGAGGACACTTATTGGCTAGAGATTATTGACCAGGATCCATAGGGTCTAGTGGGATAGTATAGTATTGTTGTTATGACAACAGGGAACTCCCAATCCATTGTGTATAGATGAAGTTGGCTCCTTCTGGTTTAAATTACGAAGTTCTTTCTTTTGATTTCAGTAGGTAGGATCCTTTGCCCTCCCTCCCCCACAACCCTCTGCTCAAGAATTGTAACTAATTCCAAAACTTCCTATTTGAAATTTGCATTTTTTGGCTTCTATAATTATTTTCATGTATTTCTCTTCATCTCTAAGGCTAGGTATATAACTCTTTCCTCTCATTTGAGTTATAGCAATAACACAAGAGCCTTAAAGAAGGAGCTATAATTATTCTCATTTTATAATTTACTTAGAATTTTAATTTTTTTAGGCAAGAAGAAATAAAATAACTCGGCCAAGGTCACATAGCGATGAATCCAGGATTTCAACCCTGGCAGTGGCTTTGTACTAAGAACTCAACTATAAATGCCCTTTATTCCTCTATTGTCGCTAAGACCAAATGAGACTGTGTGTCCACCTCTTTAGAGAGGAATGACCTCTCCTACTTCCAGGTTATGCCTTTAGCTTTGTAATACTCTAGTAAGGTTGTAGTTAACTTCCTTCCCAGTTTCTTTGTTGCCAGTTGAACTCTTGATTCATTTACAGGATCTTCATGCAGATGACAGCCACTACTTATAGGACTGTATTGTTGATCTTTCCTCCCTTTGTATCTGTTATCACAAATGCATGCTAATCATGTGGTTATTTGCCTTGCCTTCTTATCTGTCACTGGTAGAGAAAGCAGTGCTGATCCCTATTTCTGATCCCTATTTCTGATCTGATCTTCTAGAGTGTGAATTCCATCTTCACTAGGTTCTGTGTGAGTTTTATTTTATTTTATTTTAAAGATTTCATTTATTTATTTGACAGAGAGATCATCAGTAGGCAGAGAGAGACAGAGAGAGGGAAGCAGACTCCTGCTGAATAGATAGCCGGATGAGGACCCTGAGATCATGACCTGAGCTGAAGGCAGAGGCTTAACCCACTGAGTCACCCAGGTGCCCCTCTGTGTGTTTTAATTTTGTTATTGCAATTTTAGTTTTCTTGCAAATCTTCCTTGGGCCACTTTTTTTCCTTACTCACTTTTTTCAAAACTCATCCTATTGTCCTTTATTCTTTATCCTTTCTTTCCTTAATGACCCCCTTTCTGGGTATCTTAGAGGGCACAGCTTCTTGGACAGTATCCAGTTGAGGCTGCCGAGCTAGTTCTTAGAATTTCTTCTGATTCCTTGAAGGAAAGCATTTTCAAGAGTGTGCACTTCTTCTGAGATCCTGGATATTTTCCCTCCTTTTTCCATATGATTTTTCAGAGCACACTTGGGAAAGAGAGAAGGTCTTCCCAGTGTGCGGTAACAGAAAAGGAAGTAATAATGCAAGAAGTAACATTCACTGTCTAGTTCTTGCCTTACTATTTTCTGGGAGTTTCAGTCTGAAGAAAGGGATGGAGAAAGATCAGTGAGTTGGAGGATATAGGGGAGTAAATAGCATCCGGTTCCTCAGGCTTGTGGTCCTTCAGAACAGGGTCTTTGAGGTCCTGCAAGCATACATTTTAATTTATATTTGTGAGCCATATATTTATTTGAAGTTCTTCTTAGAGTCTAGTAATAAGTTGTCTGTCACTATTATTTTTATGGTGGTATTTTTATATATTTATATATATATTTTTTTTATATTTTTCTTTGACTTTTTAGGTGCTTTAGTGAAAAATCAGAAGAGGCCATAGGAAGGATTTCAAGCCAAACTCCCATTTAAATCAGAACTATTTAGCTATATTCTTGGGATCTCTATGGAACAGGTTGGATATCTGAAATGACTTATTTCTTGGCTTTTATAGTGGACTTGGATTTATGTCATCTTTTTATTTTTTACATGAAAGATAATCTTCAAAATCTATTATTTCTGAACAACCAGATCTGAGTATTATTTTCTTTTGGTTATTCATTCACAGAAACCCAAGCAATGTATGTGACTTAAAAAGACACACATGGAATTTTTAGGTTGCCTACTTTTATGATAGAGAATAGAATGAAGAATGCAACATTGTATTCTATAAATATAACAAATAACAAGAGGACAGTTAGCCAGAATGAAAGGGTGGGGAGGGAAGGATTCTCAAAGATAGTGCTTTTAAATCCAGAGCCTCCCTCCCTGCAAAAATCCCACCAGAAAAACACCACTGGCTCTTCATGGTACACAGTCCAGTCTAAATCCCTTTGCCTAGCATTCAAAGTCCCCTACCATGTGGATCCCATCTGCTTTTGTAACCCTGTCTCTTACCACTTTCCTGTGAAAACCCTACACCGAAGACTGAACAGTCTACTTGATTGAAATTTACAACAAATATGGTGCTCTCCTTCCCCAGTATCTTTGCTCCCAGTATCCCTTGGCTGAATACTCTTCCAGGATACCAGAGTCTGCTTGTCTTCTAAGGCCCAGCTCTTGGAACATGCCAGCATTTACAATTTGGCACTGCCTTCTTGGGGCTCTCTGGGTTCTTCTCTTTTCTTTCAGCTTGATTGTACTTTCCAGGCTGACATGGACCATGTGCTGCATTCACATTGTCCTAAGGTGCAGCCAATTGACCTGCACAGAGTAGGACCACAAGGAATAGGTCATTTGATTGGAAAGAGAGTTATGGTGAGAAGGAAAATAAATGAGCAAATAATAATAAAATAAAAAAGAGAGATAGGGCGGACAGAAAATTGAGATGATAGAAGAAAAAAAAGGGAAAGGATGGTAGAGAGGGAGGAGTGAGATAGGCAGACATCACTTTAATTCAGAAATAGGTATCTTCTTTCCATTGAAATGCTTGTTAGCCTATCGGCACCTTCAGCATTGGAGAAAGGCTCCTGTGTGCTTTTATTTACACATTTCAAAGCTTATATTGGAAATAAACATTTATTTTCCCATGGAATGTCACAGATTTTGTATTGTGTCACAGAATGTATTAAGATTTTTAAAAAGCATTTTGGAAACTCCAGAGCATCTATCAATTTTCCATTTATTCCTGTGAGTCTCTTTGACATTCACATTCTATCATTTTTTTTTTTTTTGCCTAATCTTTGTTATTTGAGAGATTAGAGCTGTCTCATTTCATAGCACATGGAAGATTTTATTTGAGGCCAGCATTTATTTAATGGTGTGGACTTTTTTTTTTTTAAATCAAAACCATCATTTTCAAATCCATTCGCTTTTTGTTTTGTTTTAATTGTTTCATGGTGGGGATTATATGGAGAAGAAACTGAAAGTAAAAGTGCTGAAAATCATCAGGAAGAAACGAGTTGCTCCTGATCACAGCTCTTAAGCTGTTCTTGTTAAACCCCCAGAGTTTTAATTTTGAGCTCAGGCATCTCAGACGCCCACTGCAGCCAGCTTCAGCTGTGGGTTGTGTTGCTGCTGGTCCAACACTACCTCATCACAGCTTTCCTCACGCCAGATGAAATGAAAGCTAAATATGATTTCTAGGCTATTTCCCACTTTTGCTTACTCTGAGGTTCTAGTCAGTAAGGGATTAAAACATCCTGAAGACGTTGTGATTCATGCCATCACTTTGACGGCAAGAATTGACTTTAAGGCTTCTTGAATTTACATCATTCCTTTGTGGGAATGAGTTTTCAAACTTTTCCTCAGAGCGCGTTGTGGGCTGACAGATATTAAGGTGGTGATCCTGGAATCTAGCAGGCAGCCATGTTTCTCCCCCCACTTTTGCGGAAAGGCATTTCTGGTTAATCTGGTTTATCTGGAAGGTGTATCTCGTGGCTCCAGCAGAAACCATTTGAGCTTTCGGTGTGATGGTCAGCTCATAATGAAAGAATATAGAAATCCTCTGCATTACCAACAGTTTTGGCATGGGACAGGCAAGCGAGCAGGTGAGAATATAGTGCAGATGGAGGGTGGGAGAGGAAGAAAGATATTTCAGGTAGAGGCATCAGCATTTCTAAAGACCCACAGACAAGAGAAAGCTGTGCTAGAGAAGTGGGAGTGTAGGTAAAACATGGTGTGAGATTTGGGGAAGTGGAGAGGGAGGAGTAGGGAGAGAGAAGCCAAGAGCCTTGTAATACCAAGCTGGCTCTGTCAAATGGGAGTCATGGCCCTGTGTACCGAAGACTCGGTCTGGTAAGCACAGCCGGGCACAGCATTTAGAAAGGGCTTAAGTCCCAGTTGCTGCTAGCCTGGACTGAGCCTCTGCACGAGAGACGAGCTCTCCAGGGTTGAGGTCCCAGTTATCGATTGCTGCATAACCAGCCACTTGGAAGCGAAGTAGCATAAATAAGCATTTTATTATATTCGTGGACTCTGTGGGTCAGGAATTTGGAGAGGGCCCACCAGCACTGGCTTACCTCTGCTTTACAATGTCTGGGGTATCAGAGAGAGTGAGGAGAAGGCTGGGTGTGACCCAACAGCTGAGTGTCACCTGGAGATGTCTTTATGTACATGTTTGCTGGTTAACCCTGGCTGTTTGCCAGAGCCTTAGCTGAGAATAAGGCAGAACTCCTGCACATGGCACCTCCAAGTAGCCATCGGGGGATGGTAGCTGGGTTCCAAGAGTGAATGTCCCAAAAGGCAGGAAGAAGAAGCTGCCACTTTGTCACTTTCAATTTTTTATTGATCCAGCATAAAAAACAAAAAAACAAAGACCTTAGATTCAAAGGGGATGGACCAAAGATCACACTTCTTGTTAGGAGTATGAGAGAATTTGTAAGCCATTTTTAAAAGGCCACATGTTGGGGCGCCTGGGTGGCTCAGTGGGTTAAAGCCTCTGCCTTCCTCTCAGGTCATGGTCCCAGGGTCCTGGGATCGAGCCCCGTTCGATCGAGCTTCAGGTTCTCTGAGGAACAGAGAGCCTGACTTCTCCTCTCTCTCTGCCTGTCTCTGCCTACTTGTGATCTCTGTCTGTCGAATAAATAAATAAAACCTTTAAAAAAAAAAAAAGGCCACATGTTAATTAGAAAAAGATGCTTGCATCTAGCAGACTTATCCCTTCAGGCAAGAAATAAAAACACCTCTTTCTCCAAAGAAATATCTCCCTGTGCCAGGGAACACTGGATTCAGTTCCACTCAACACCTTCATTGGAAGCCTTTGTGCAGTTCACAACGTGCACAACCATACATAGAAAGCTTGGGCTCAATGAATCTTAGGTACTTACTTCCTCTCTCCCACTCCTCAAAATCAGAAGGAAAGCTACTTTTTTCCATTCAGCTTTCAGCCTTGCTCCCTATATCTGTTTTTTCCCCTAGTGATTGGTTCCTTTTAATTAATACCATTTTTTGTCATGTGGCTTCTGCTGATCCTGGGCTTTCTTTGGTGATTTTAAAAAGTACTTACATTGCCTATCACTGAATATTCTCTTGCTTTCTACTTGATTCCCATTCCCCTCTCATTCCTTTTAAGAACATACTAAAAACAATACAAATAATAGGAATTGTTTTTAATAAAACCCAGTTTTAGTGATTTAAATTTTTTATCTTATATCCTTTTTTGGGGGTGTATTTTTTTATTTCTATTTTATATATATTTTTTAAAGTTTTGGTTTTTTATTTATTTATTTTTTTATTTTCGAGAGAGCATGAGCAAGCAGGGGGAGGTGCAAAAGGAGAGAGAGAATCCTGAAACACACTCCCTGCTGAGCACAGAGCCTGATGTGGGGTTTGATTCCAGGACCTTGAGATCATGACCTGAATTGAAACCAAGAGTCAGACACTTAACTGACTGAGCCACTCGGGCACCAGGGGCAAATATTTTTAAACTGCTGATCCTCTTTTCTCTTAAAAACTTCCGAGTTTTAAGTTTTTTTCAAGTCAGAGAAGTTAAAAAAAGTTTTTTAATTAGATCACACATTATAATATGTTTGAACCTTTCCCTAGATCTTTCCTGAAGCAATTGGCATTAAGTGAAAGTGGTCAAGGAAATGAGTAAAGATAATGTGTTCTGGTGAGAAATGGTTACTGAGGTAAAATTAATTGAGCTATAAATAACCAAAGAATGAGAACATGGGCTAGGATAGCATATTCATGATCCCACTGAAGAGGGGACAGGAAGGTTATGAAGAGAATTTGGAGCTGAACACCATCTTGTACCAGCCCCTAGCTGACCCTGGTAGGCATGGACAGCTTGGATATTGCACAGGTGGAGGTAGACATCAGGGAGAAGAGGAATGAGGCCTCATTTGGGAAGAAAAGACAGTCATATAAATAGCATATTTGCAAATAGCATACGCTGAGGTATTGACTAGCAGTACTACATTCTGCAAGTTATTCTCTGATTTATTTCCTGATTATGGGTCATCCAAGGTCTGGAATGGGGTCATATACTTATTTTATATATTCTGGTATCCAGAGCCAATACCAAGCCTGTAATAAGGTAATTAAAACATGTAATAAAATGCAACAGTGATTTCTGTCCATCAGTGTTTGCAGCCAGGGTGTCTTTATTCTTTTGTGGATCCTCTTCTCTTTCCTTTTCAGGTTAAGAGTTCTTGATCAGTGTGGTCAGAGGACAATATTAAGGGAAAGAAAAAAGGACTTTATTTTGTGCTAATTGAACACAATAAAAAAATAGTAAATAACAGATCATTAGAATGTAAACTTTTGCATAATAATTACATGTATCTTAATTGTTTGGCAAAAGTAGAATCAAGAAAAATGTTACATTGGATAATCTCATCAACAGTGTTTTGGTCTCCTGATTTACCTATTCCTGTGTAAATAAAGACATTCACTTAAAAAGAAGAAAAGAAAAAAAGACTTAAGGAGTCTTAAGTACTGGCTTTAGATGGTCTAAGAATCATCTGAATGTTCACATTCTAAGAATGGAATATTCACATTCTCATTTTGGTCATTGAAAGATCATAAATAAATACACACTGTTCATTATTAGTATAGATTGTAAGGTACTGCTTTTAAAGCAAATGAAAAATTTGTGCAGATAACTTTTCATGTTTATTTAATGTTCTAGATGCTGACTTTTAGAAAATCCCACATGATATGAGAAAGACTTATTTTAAATGGGCCTATTGGGACTCAACTGAACATTCTCCTCTAGTGAGTCCTGTGGCCAAATGTCTGTTTCCTCCAGGTCTTCAGTTACTTACAACACCAGAGAAACACTGCCTTCCTAGGCTTGTTCTTCCCTCTAGGAGGGGAAGGATGATTGATCAGGGTAAGGTTTCCAGGAGAGCACAGTTGAGGCAGATGAAATTCTTTTGTTGTCTTGCCCTGGTTGTCTGCCAAAGTGTTGCAGGAAGGCCAACGAAATACTCTTATTTCAGTTGCTCTCCAAGGTGGATTTCAAGGCATGGCCTCTCTTTTTTTTTAATCCACTTGTAAGAGTGTGACACTGTTAGATTATTTGTCTACTGAATGATTGTGTCCTAATGAATCCATTTTTATCCTGCACCCTTTTTTTTTCTTAATTCACTTAAAGAAATGTGAAAAAAAGACTACTGATTTTTAGAGTTCTGTCTGCTCTTCAGTTAGATGCACCATTTTCAACTTGGGTTAAAAGCACTTTTTGAGGGGTATGATATTAGTATAATACTATATCTTATCTACTTAAGGCACCACCATTTTATGTACCACTAAAAAAAGAAAGAAAACCCAGCTAATTAATTGTGAGATACCAGATGCTCTCAATTATAAGATGCATTCTGATTTCTGAGATATTAAAAGGCAAAAAAGATTATCTTAGTGAAATAAGATGTGTATATTTGATTTTATCATGGATTTAATTTTACAGAACTACAATATTTTAGTGCAAATTATTTATCCCCCTTGTTCTTACTATTGTTGCTATATTCATCTGTCTGTCCATCCATCCATCCATTCATTCATCCATCTCTGTAATTAAATTGTATAACTTGTTATATAAAGGTGTATATTATGTGTAATCCATATTTAACCACATGATCATACAATCATGCACGGACCTCTATATACACACACATACATAAAGGTAGTATGTTAGGAAATTTGATCATCATTTTATAATACTGTCATTTTTAGAAGCATTTTTTTCCACATTTAGGTTTTGTCACTCAGAATATCCCTTTTATCCCAGTTGGCGGAGCTGTAATTCATTCTTTTTGATGGCTGTATAATATACTACAATGGCTCAAACTGATGGACATTTACTTTGTTTCCATTTTGTCATCGTTGTTGTCAGTTGTTATTGGTAGCTTTTATGAACAGTGATACATTAAATATCCTGTATCATATTCTTGTATATCTGAGCTTTTAGTTCTCTGGCTGGATTCCCAGGAGGGGTAAGTTTTCAGCCAAAGATATATATATTGTTAATGAATGTGGGCAGATTCTTTATTGAAAAGTCTTTTATAGTTCACATATCCTTTTACCCTTACATATGTTTTTGTTCTAAGAAATGTAAAATGGACACGTTTTAAAAGTTCAACAAAAGTAATTATTTTTCTTTCCTACTTTGTCAATCTAATGGACATAATGGATATTTCATTACTTTCATTTATACTTCCTGCACCACTAGGGAAACGGAGCATCTTTGAATACTATCTAGCTGTTTATATCAGCTCTTCTGCAAGTTTTCTCTTCCTGTTTTTTTCCTACTGGGAAAAACTGTTTGCCTTCCTGTTAATTTGTAGAAGCTTTTTGTGTGTAAATCATAAATTAACTGTCTGTTTTTCTTCTGTTTTTAAGTATTTTTTCACCACATGTGTTGTCTGTTTGTTGGATTTGTTTAAGGTAACTTTTGCCATTGAAAATGTCTAGTTTTCACTTGCCAAATATGTTTATTTTACCTTTTACAGTATGAGTTTTCAGTTGAATGAGAAAGGACTCTCCTGCCCCTCAATAATACACATAGTCTTCTAGATTTTTAAAAAATAGTTCATTTAATATTTTTATATCTTTAATGAATCTTAAATTTTTTAGTGTATAGTATAAGACAGTAGTTCAAATAATTTTTTTCAGATGGATAACTGGGGTAGTTTATTAAGTAATTTATTTTTCACCCAGTGAAATGAATGCTATCCTTGCCATATATTCAATCCTCATATACTAGCATCTGATTCTTGATTTTCTATTATGTTCTCTCTAAGACTCTGTTTTCTATTTCTAAGTTAGTACTATATTCTTTTTGTAGTATGTTCTGATGCCTGGTAAGCCAAGTCTTATTTTACTTTACTGTTCCTAGCTTCTTATCCTTTCACATAAAATAATGGCCACCATAGCCAAAGTTTTAAGAGTGTCATATTGGAAATCTAATTGAAGTTACATTAAAATTACATAGATACATTGATAGATATTTATATAGATATTTTTGTGGCATTAAGTCTTCCTAATTAATAACATGAACAAATTTTTAAGTAATGTCATATTAGCAGGTTTTATTTCCTACTATCTTATCACAATGTTCTATTGCAGTAAAGCTAGATTCCACTAGTGAGATATCCTTCATTTTCCATGCTGAATAATAGTTTAAATTAAATACTGGGATTATGTGTTCATCAGAACATTTGCAGTTGTACGGGTGTTTTGGTTATTTCAGTTATTGTGTACATAGGAGCTAGGAATGGGTGAATGCCAAACAATGCACAGACAGTCCTGTATAACAAATTATTATCCCATTGAGAAAGCCAATAGTGGTCCAGTTAAGAAACAGTGGGTTTGAAAAACTCAACTGAGAATCCATCAGATTTCAATGCTTCTTTTCAATAATAACTTAAAAAATTTTTTAACCTTTCAAAACTGTGCTAATGGATCTTCCCTCAGGTTTGAAAGTATGTTTTGATAGATTCTGTTAGGGAATATTCTTCTTTTCACTGCTTCAAAAGTAGTTTTTATTTTCTCTTTTGATTCCTCTTTGGACCAAGAATTTTCTAGAAATATATGCCTTAATTTCCTAGTAGTTATACCTTTATTGGAGGAAACCTTTTATTACTTATTTCTAATTGTATCATTTTACAATTGTAGAATGTAGCATGTGTCTTTTAAAAATGTATTAGAAGTATTCTTTGTGGTTAATATATAATTTTTTTATAGATGATCCATGGATCATTCTCTGTCCAGACACACAAAACACACATACACACACACACACTCTATTTGAGAAGATACTTTCTATTTGAAAATTAAGAGATTCAATATAGATTGTACTGGTTTGCAAGACTGCCATAACAAAATGCCACACATTTGAGTAGGCTTAAACAACAGATATTTAGTCTCCTGTAGTTTGGGGGCTAGAAGTCCAAGACAATGGTGCCAGCAAGCTTCGTTTCTTGTGAGGCCTCCCTTCTTGGTCTTCTCACTGTGTCTTCCTGTGGTCTTTCCTCTGTGAGCATGCATCACTCAGGGCAATTTCTGTGTTCAGATTTCTTTTTCTAATAAGGAGACAAGTCAGGCTGGATTAGGGCCCACCCGTATGACCTCATTTAATTTTAGTTATCACTTAAGAGTCTTAAAGTTTGGGGATTAAGACTGCCATGTGATTTTTTGGGGGGTGCAAAGTTCAGTCCAATAACATAGATTTATTAAGTAAAGTTTATAAATTGCACTCTTCATTTTTTCTCTATTCTTATTTTTTGTAAACTAGAGTTAAGTAATGCTCAAAAGATATATTGATATTTCAGCTAAAATTATACTTTTATCAAGTCCTCACATTTTTAATAATTTTTGCTTTTTATATTTTGCTCCTACCATATATAAAATTATAGTTATTTTATCTTCCTTACGCCTTGTATGAAAACCTAATGACCATCTACTTCCTGTTTAGGGCTTTCAACATTAAATTCTAGTTTGTCTAACATTAATAACCTCTTTGCATTTATCATTGTCCATACATTTGTTTTCAACCTTTCTTAATCACTTTGTTGTACAGTTGTTTCTTTTAAATTGCATAAATTCAGGTTCTCTCTTTTAATCCACGTTGACAGTTTTGTGCAATGGGAGAACGTAGTCTGTTGCGTTTTGTGTACTGACTTGATTTTATTCCTCTTTTCCTCCTTTATGATTTATGTTGTTCTAGTTTCCCCTTATTCTAATTTTAATTCCTCTGATCATTTTCTTACTTATTTGGAGGATCTGGTATACTATTTTGGTCCTTTCCCTGTGCTTATAATCTGAGGCATATTTCTCTAATATTATTTCAAAAATAAGATGCTGATTATTTTCTTAGCAAGAGGCACTGTTCCCTTCCATTTTACTCCATCTCAGTGTAGTGAACTTTTGAACAAATGCCATTTGTTCTTCTCCCCACCTTCTTTTTGCCCTCTCCTCTGTCCAGATCTTTGCCGTTCTTTCTTCTCCATAGTGTTTGAGTGTTACTTCATAGCCTCGGGATCTCAGTGTCGCAGAGGTGTGGTCTGCTGCCCGATTCTTTTTCCTTGGTAGTAACTTGTTTTGTTTTGTTTCTGTCCAGAAGTTTGTTAAATTTTCCCTTAATCCTTAGAATCCATGCATTTTATTACAGTAGTCTTAAACCTATATTTTCTTATTAATCTATGCTTGAACCATGACCTTTCATTCTGTAGACTCAAGTTTTCAGTTCACAGAAAATTTTTTCTGTTACTTGTTTAGACATTGTGTCTCTTTCCTCTTCGGGGGGCAAAAAACAAACAAACAAACAAAAAGAAAGCTAAATTCTTGAGTTTGTCCTCCAAAGCTTTTGTCTTTTTTCTCAATATTTCTAACCTTTTATAATTTTTAATCTCTTCACATTTCTCTCCTTATTTTTTAATCTCTTTATACTTCGGCTTTGAGTTTGGAAATATTTCTAGCATTTCTATACTTCAGTTACAAGTCACTAATTTGGATCTTAAAGGTAAACATTCAGTCTTCAAATTCATCTACTAAATTGTTTATTTGCAAAATCATGATCTATGTTTTGATTTTCTTCCAGAAAGTTTTGTGATTGTGATTACATATATATATATGTATATATATGCATATATGCATATACATATATATTTTTTTTTAACCAAAAAATATGCATGTTGCAACATCATTTATTTTCTCTAGCAATTCTGTTTTCTTAGACATGTGTTCTATTTGCTTTGAATGGTCTTTCTCACTCTGGCTTTAATATACTTTCTAAAAATGTGTTTTATTTATTCATTTGTTTATTTTTCTAGTATCCTCAGTGGTACTCAGGTCTCATTGTTGGAGGTCTGAAATGGTAGCAGTTCAGAAAGTGAATGGTAGCAGGCAGTGTGGTATCTACATTCTGGCCAGTTGGTATACCTCCAGCTTCCCACAGAAGCCTCATGCCCCCCATTTTTTTTTTTAAGATCTTGAAGGACTGAGGGGACAGGGAGGACCAGGCTCATGTGCTTAGTTTCTGCTTATCCACTTATCTACCATTTCTTGTCTAAGGATCCCAGGCATGCTCATGGGGCTTAGAACCCACTGAGTTCTGTGGGCTATGCTCTTTCCAGCATCTTAGGAGTCGTGATCCTTATGCTAGGATTTCTGACACTGGTCTCCTCCAGTAGTCTTTTGCTCATTTAGTCCCTAAGGGGAAAACTCGAGCTGTATCCACATTTGGGGAACACACTCTGAGGGGAGGCCTCCCTTCCACCCACCAACTGTTGGACCCCAGAGAAGTGGATAGACTGGAGTTGGGAGAATAGCTGTAACTGACCTTAGTAAGGTCTCCATATTTTCAGAATTCCTAGAGGCCCATTTTAAAGTAGTTATTTATAAATCAGCAAAATCTTTGCAAAATTCAGAGCTTCCTAGCCTTTTAAATCAGGAGAAGTATTCAATCCAGGCTGATTCTTTGCCTTAATGCACACTGGCAATGAGAGCTTAAATGCCAAATGATGTTTTTTCTTTCACATGTGTGAGACAGAGGAACATTTATTGTAAAAGTTAAACAGAGTGACAGCTTGCTTTGGCTAATGTGTAAGAGTTCTTGACTGGGCTGCTTTCCTTTCTTCCATAATAAGTAGTTAATAGAAATTCACTGACCTGCAGTGCAGACTTAATTTATCGCGTATATCAAGTTGATTTAACGGGAATGGAATGTGGTGGAACAATAGCTTCCCTCTCTCCCCACATCTTGGTGATCCTCTAACATTTCGTCTGAAAAGAAAATCAGGTTTAACACGATGTAGAACCTTTGTGATTTTAAATAATTGGACTATGTTTGGGGAAAAAAAAGTATTTAATCAATGGCAATCATCTGTTTATTTGAAAAACCATTGGGTGGGGGAGGTGGTATTTGTCTTTAAAATTTTAACTTGTAGGAGAAGCTGAAGTGGCTGAGTACACTATGTACTTTGCACCCTGCAAAAGAAAAACTGAAAATCCTGAATCGCTTCTTTCTTGTATGGTATGTTCTCTATTTAGAAAATCCTTAATTAATTTTGTGTGAAAGCAGACGGTCAAAGGATTTAAAGAAGCAGAAAAACATCTTGAATTCCCTACTGCTGGCAAAGTAGGGAAAGTGAAAATGGTAAACTGATTAACAGAAGTCATCTTGAAGTCTGCCATTATAATAATATGTAAATAACAACAGCCACAAATCCAAATCACTTAGGAAAGTTTGCACAGGGTTTTTCCATTTTAAATGCTTCTCTCCCCCAACTTTGTTCTCTTGAGACATCAGCCATTTAAAAGCATGATATTGGAAGTAACCCAGCATCACTTTTAATTAGCAGAGAAATGCTAATTATACTTTTTCTGCGTGATGCTTAATGCGAGCTGTCAGGGCACTGCATTTTTCACATCAGTTGTGGTGAGGGACACATGATCACCAGACCCATTTTAAAATTATAAGGGCCAAATTCATCCAGACTGATTATTATTTTTAAACTGTAGAAGTGTGCTAGGAGATACATGAAAATAATGGCATCAAAATGAAAAAAGTAAGCTTCTTATTTACTCCAGACACAAGCATATTTTATTTTATTCAATATTGGTGGTCTGTGCAAATCAAATTTCTTGCCATCGAGTCATTTAAAATACGGTAGAAAGCTTGATTTTGAAAGAAAGCTACTTTTCATGAAACGGAGTCTGTTTTGAAAAGCAAATGTCCTCTCTCCATTTTAAAGGTTGGATTTTCTTAAAAAAGGACCTACCTGTGTTCTTTTTTTTTTTTTTCCTACCTGTGTTCTTGATGTGATTTTATTTTCTAAGCTAATAGCTCTAGGAAGTCAATGGATACTATCCTTTAATAAAGTCTGTTGTATGAATTTAATTAAGCACAAATTCAATTAAGTTTTTAATTACTGAAGACTGAATTCTTCCCAATACTCAAACACATAACCCTCCCCTTGACCAGTCCTCAAAAACAAAATGAAATAAACACATCCAACTATAAAATCTAAGCCTTACATTTTATCAACATTTATCAGAATAAGGGGTGAAAGTCTAATGAATTTAAGGTCTATACTCATCATAAAATCCATCATATAATTCTATATAACAAAAGGGATTCATTCTATATTAAATTATTTTTTAAATTATTTAAGAAATGAACCCTATGGTCAGTCAGAAATCTGGGGGAAATAACTTAATAAAACTGTCCATTTTGGGGGAAACACATTTTTTTCCCTCCACTAGTGTAAATCCTCTGTAATTTTAACTCACTTGGAGAAAATTCTGGATTACTTCTTAAAAATCTGAATTACAGGGCGCCTGGGTGGCTCAGTGGGTTAAGCTGCTGCCTTCAGCTCAGATCATGATCTCGGGGTCCTGGGATGGAGTCCTGCATTGGGTTCTCTGCTCAGCAGGGAGCCTGCTTCCACCTCTCTCTCTCTGCCTGCCTCTATCTGCCTACTTGTGATCTCTGCCTGTCAAATAAATAAATAAATAAATTCTTAAAAAAAAAAATCCGAATTACAGAATATTATAAAAGAAACTGAATTTGATGGCTTTGCGTATACTTGGCGTGATATGCAATGATAACAACAGTGATCCCTGTGATGTTTATTGACTGTTTATTATGGTCCTGGCCCTGTGTTGTGTGCTTAACATAAAAACCATATCAAGTAAGGGCCATTATGATCTTCATTTTATAACTGAGGACAGTATTGCTCTGGACACTATAGAGCTTGCCCCAAGCCTTCACTGCTCGCAAGTGGCAAGAGTGGGAGTCACACCCAGGCCTGTCTGGTCCTAAAGGCCCTATTAACAATTGCACTATATGATGAAATTTATATGTCTTTGGCATATGGTAGAAAGTCCTAAAGTTTGTTTTTTGTTTTTTGTTTTTTTTTGGTCCGTCTGAAATCAGGTTTAATAGGACCACATGATCATGTTTTCATTGTTCTCAGGAAACCATTTCTTCTTATCTATGGCAAAAGCAGATCTCTGTCCAGTATACTTTGAAGGCTGACTGCTATGGACTGAATCCCATAATTTGGGGGATTACATTCACCCCAAAATTCATACGTTGAAGCCCTAACACTCAATGTGATGCTGTTTGGAGATGGGGCCTTTGGCATGTAATAACCTAATTATTACATTAAAAGATATAAAAATGACTTTTAGGACTATATACCATAACCCTAAAACACATAAGTAAGGTTATAAGGGTAGGCTCCATGATGAGATTAGTGTCCTTATAAGAAGAGGATAAAATACCAGGGCTCCCTCTGTCCCTCCACTATGTGAAGACCCAGCAAGAAGGTGGCTGTCTGCAAACCAGTAATAGAGCCCTCATTGGGGAAACAGTCTAGCCCCCACCACAATCTTGAACTTTCCAGTCTCCAGAACTGTGAAAATAAATTCCAGTTGCTTAACCCACACAGTAGTTTTTTTATGACAGCCCCAGCTAGCTAACTAGCGCTCTGATAAAGTACAAGTGAGTGGGGCATAGGGGAATAGTTGGTGTTCAGTGACAGGGACACAGGTATAACTACCTCTGACACTTACAAGTCCTTCTATGTACTGGACAATGGTCTGTGTGCCTGACCAGTCCTCGTAACACTCCTCTGTGCCCGTTAACTGTTACTACCCTCCTCCTCATTTTACAACTGAAGATACTGAAGGACAGAAAGGTTGAGCAACTTATCCAAAGGTGAGACTCTAGGTGGAACCATAATAAAACCAGAATTCAGACTCAGGCAGTCTAGCTCCAGAGCCTCTGTTTTTTCTTTCTTATTCTACCAGAGGCTTTTTGTCAGTCTTCATATTTATAAAATGGGGATAATGGCTGCCCTATTTATAGGGTGAGGAGAAATAGGTGAGGTCATAAGTGTAAAACTATGAAAAAAGAAATCAAAATATTAGGTATTACTGTTTATTGGCTCAGATTTTCAAAATTGATATTTAGGGAGTTTATTTCTATCTCAGCTCCTTCAAAAAATAAGTTGAAACAGGCTACCAAAGAAAGGCCATAAAAATAAAGTCTGGAGAGCCAGATTTAAGCAAAGGAAGAAGATAGGGCAACAAATAATCTTAAGCCTTCTAATACCCAAGACCAAAGATAAAGCACGGCTATGTTGTTTTATCAATAAAAAAGAAAACAGAGTATTTTCTCAGGAGAAAGAGAGTTTTTTTCCTCCCCCAACCATTACATTTAAAAAGAAATTTCTCATGTTGAAGCGTCTGAAGTGAACATAATAATCAGTGGTTCCACAGAGTAAGCAGTTTGATTGATTACAATATCATCACTTTTATTTCTCTCTTCCTGTCGTGGTGGAGATATTAAGGAGCCATGAAACCTTCAAATTTGGTCAGCAGGAGGGAAATGTCATAGAGCACAAGGATATAGATACTTTAAAACTGGATAATCGACCCTTAAATTGTCAAAAATTGACTATTTTCCAAAGAAGACCTCCCAGGTGTTCCAGATATATCTGGCATGGCTGTGACAATGCTAACCACCAGGTCGTTTCACACCGATGCCACGTGCAGTGTGATGGCGGGATGTGTAATTAGATGATTAGATGTGGTTTCTGCTCTTGGGGCCCAGATTTTAAATTAGACACAGCATATTAGTGCAGAGAGTGGGTCAGACTATAGATAAAGGAAACACCTAGGCATCAGGGAATGTTTGGAAAAAGAATCAAAATATATAAAGCTATGAAGTCAACACTAGTCAAATTAACCATCATTGTGACCTTTTGGTGTGTACTCCTTCTAGTCTATTACTCTTATTCTTTCTCTAAGTGGAGATATAGATACAGATATAATATAGATAGAAATATAGGTATAGACAGATATAGATGCACACGTGTGTTCACACACATATCCAGAGGGTCAGGATTCCCATGGGTTATGTATCTTTTCCAAGGTTTCAGAGCCAGTTAAGTGGCAAATATGGAGTTTAGATCCATTTCTGAACTAATGCTCCTTTCTCTTAATCACTATTCTGTATTTTGAATATTTCAGTTTTTTGAAATGTATTATTTTATGAAGGTAGAAGCATGCGTTATTTAGCATTTTGTACTCTGCTGTGCTTTCCCCAGTCACCTTGTATTGGGAACAGAGTTTCAGATTATTAGTGGGTTTTTAAAAATTTTTTGATAACTTTTGATATTGTTTAATATTCTACTGTAGGCCATCATTTATTTAATTATATCATTATTTTAAATCTTTAGGTTTCCCAGTGTTCCCAAGTTACTATGTATCCCTCATAAAGGGGAGGGTGGTCATCCCTGTTTGTGTGTGTCAAGGAAGGCTTCATTGAGAAGCAGGTATTTGGTCTAGATCTTGAAGTTGTCTGGGGGTTGATCAGTCAGACATGTAAGAGAAGAATATACCTAGTGGAAGAAAAAGAAAGAAAAACATGGAAAATCCAGTGAACTAAATCCCGTTCAGTGTGGCAATGTAGTATAATAGTTAAGAGATCAGACTTTGTTTCCAAACAGATGTGTCTGAGTTCTGGTAATGGCATTAGATCTTCTCAGCTGTGTGCATTTGGGCAACTTGCTTGGCTTCCTTAAGGCTGAATTTTCTCATCTGTAAAATGAGGATTGCAATAAGGTTGAAGTAAGGGCACAGAGGGCTCCCTATATAGAAGCTGGTACCTCATTAGAACTCAAGAAATATTATTTTTCTTTATTGTTGTTAGTATGATATCAGCCACTTTAGCGTGTATGTTGGGGAATGTTTAGAGACAAGGCAGGGCAAAGCCTAGGGAGCCTTAGGACTCTAAGGCTGGGGAGCCTGATTTTTACATCATAGGTAATCAGGCCCTGATAAATTCATAAGGGAGGCAACACTATCATCAGATTGGAATTGCAGTACGGAAGCAAGACTGTAGGGCACACCATTACAGCTGTGGGTGAGACATGATGGGAGCCTGAGGTAACTCAGTAATAGTGTCTGAAGGAGATAGGTAAGAAACATGTTAGGGACAGAAAGTCGCTGGCACTAAGCAATTCTTTGGATCAAGGGGTAAAGGGAAAAGGAGAACAGGATGATATGGAAAAAGTATTTGATGTTTTTGCCTGCACGGTGTTCCTCCTTTTCTTCCCCCTTGAAATAGCGTCTCTGTTTTCCTCTGGGTAATTCTTTTTTCCCACACTTCGTCCATTTCCCAGTCCCCTTTATCTAAGATGTGTGAGGATGACCCAACAGTTCCATAACCCTGGCCAACTACTCAAGGGTGGGTCAGTAAACTCAGTTGGCCCCATGAGGCCAACTTGCTAAAATTATTAAGAAGGAGAACCTCTTTTTTTTTTTTTTTTTGAATTAAAACGTGATGGGTGTAAGCTTAGCGTACACAACCCAAGATGGAACCAGCCATGGAGAAGAGGTGAGAAGAGAAAGAGAACAGGAAAACAGTTTTATGGTATCACTTAGCTAGGTCCAGTGAGACTTAGGGATAGAGTCCCCTTTTTAGACTTTCCAAGTAAGTGATTCAATAAATTATGTTTTCTGGTCAAGCCAGCTTAAGCTGAATTTCTTTCACTTGAAACTCAGTTTGAAATTCTAGCAAATATAGGTGATTTCCAGATTTTTGCCTTGGGTGACTGGGTGGATTAATCAACATGTGAAACATAGAGGAAATGCGGGTTTGGGAGAGAATGTTGACTTTGGTTGGATCATGTTGAGTCTAGATTACTCATGGGACAAGTGGGTGGAGATGTCTGGTAGGCATGTGGATACATGAGTCCAAAATTTAGGGGAAAGATCAGAGCCTGAGAAATAGGTTTACATCTGTCTGATTTTGTGGTTCGGAAAAAGTTTGTCTCTTTTTGAAGCTCTCCTTTTGTGGTGCGAGGCTGATCCCATGGCAAGCACTGAGGATATATTAGTAAACTTGCAGGGGAATGGTAAGCAAGACAGTGCCGTGAGTAGGATTGTTTTGGGGTGGGTTGTACATTTGATGTTCACGTGTATCACACTATTATTATATTGGTAGCAGTGTGAGATAATTAAGCCATCAATTTTCCATCTCAGGAAAAACATGCATTTTGAAAAGTGTCCTCTTTTCCTTTTTAGGGACACAATAATACATACAATGCTTTTATAAGCTAGAGAACTATATGTAGTGAGCTTGACTGCTTTTATGGTGGATGTAGAGTAAATAGAGATGAGTTAGGATAAAAAGACATTTGGTGTGTTTTGTAGTCCCTAGCTATGTAAATTCAGTTATATAGCTATTTAAATATAAAAAATGAACAGGTTTTTATGTGTTCATTGTGAAGTTGAATAGCCATGGGCAGTGTAGCCCAGTGCTTCATGAAATTAGACTCTGGATGTTTGGCATTTGAATCATCTGAGGAGCTTCTTAAATCTGGAGTCGACTTCCCAAAGAGTCTATTTCTACAAGACTGTGTGTACTATCAGGTGACTGATGTTTGGCTAAGCTTGGGAATTACTTAATGGTGGGGAGACTTATATAGATGCAGTCCCCAGTTATGTGTCCTTGAGTTGGTTATTTTGATTCTTTGCATCTTGTCTCCTCATTATTAAACTTAGGGGGTTGAAATGATTATCTCTGAGGGCCCTTCTTGCTCTTAACATACCTTCATTTCATTCAACAAACCAGTTTTTTTCTCCATTCGGACGTGACTTATAAAATGCTTCTTCTACTTCATAAAGGAGATAAGAGAGAGAAAATTCAAACCAGCATTTCAGCTGTCTGTTGGCTGCCAACAAAATGACAGTTTTAGGAGTGTCTTGGTTTAGTGATGTGTAACAGTAATGATAGTGAGCTATGTTGTATATAATTTAATCCTTAAGCATGCACACACCACTTAAAGTTATTTTCTATACATGTGAAATGATAAAATAGTGAGCAGAATTTTCTTTCTCTATTTTGTTCTTGTATATGGTGCTATTCCCACAGGAGAAAGTGTAGTGATTTTTTTTCTTCTTTCCTTTGAAAATCAAGCTCATGCAAAGTGACAGGTTTAGAACATATTTTTAAATCAAAGAATGACCATTCTAGGACTCGATCATACGAGTTACTTCCCTAACTACCATTTATTTGTGCTAAAATTGGCTACTTTCCTGATGATAATTCTGCAAGACAGCAGTAGGATATGACTTGCCTTCCCACTGTTTGATATAAATCTCCACTGATATGAATTGAGTTCAGCTGCAGTGAACTTAAATGCTAATGTTGAAAACATAAGGCAGCCTGCTGTTTCATTTATACCAGAAAGTTTTAACTTCTACAGTCTTCTGTATCCCCATGCTCCCACCTTAGGTTAGATCAAATTAGAACCACTCCATTTCTGTCTGAAGGGTGAAATGTGTAAGCTTGATTTACATAACTCAACGTGAAAACAGAAGAAGGAATTAATCATAAGGATGGGTGTACCATTCTTGTCCTTGAATAATACACCGTAACAGTCATGGGAAAAATGGTTGGTGCCACAACATTTATCAGATAGCCAACTGGTATTTGTTAACCACTGACTCTGCCCAGTACTGTGTAAAGCATTCCAGGGTCTAGAAAACATTAATAGTCAAAATGATAGCAATGGAATTTGTTGAGTGTTCACTATATGTCAGGCATGAAATCCTCAAAACAACCTTATGAAGTAGATACCTGTTATTATATTAGTTTTACTGGGAAAAATAAAACAAAACACAGCAAACAGATCTAGAGAGATTAAAAAAAAAAAAAATGGCCCAGGGACTCCAGAAACAAGGATTCAAATATAGGTATCCATACTCTTGGCCTCTTCATGTTCCCTAACTTTAAAGTTTACAGTGTAGTTGGGTACACAAGGGGCATAACTCTTCTGGAAAAGACTCATTGCAAGGTCTGCATAAAACAAATAGCATCAGGATTCCTCCCTGATCATGAAAAATGTCAGCAGATGTCATACAATCTGAAGTGGGAACATCGGCCAGGTTAAAGAAGAAAGCAAGAATGGGAAAGAAGAATCTGTTCAGTTATACAACACTTATCTGGCTCACACCTAGGATATTTCCCTCAAACTTAAATTCATACACTTTTCTCATTTTACTTTTGCCGTGACTCAGAATCGATCTCTGAGTGTGCTAATATTAAGGCGTGCCTATAATTTTAGATATTCGACATGGCTGACGCTCTGAACTTGAAAGAGAGAGTGGAATGAGATGAAATAAGGAAGTCAGGGGCCACATGGTGAGTGAGGGGGGTGGACATTGAAAGTATCCTGAAGAATTTGGTCTGTATCTTAAGTGGGGCAGCGGGATGATGTGATCAAAACTGGTTATTGGCAAGATTATTCTGGATGTACAACGGGGAATAAATTGAAGGAGATATAAGAGCGATATATGTGAGCAATTGTAGTGGTTTAAACTTTAGATGGAATAAACGAGACATGTTTGGGAAATATTTAGACTGCTGCTAGAGGATTTATGGTTTATGCCTTCATCATTCTTTGACACCGCCTTTGTCATTGCTGTAGTTACGTACTTTTCCATTCTCTTAGTTGACAGTATTCTAGATAGTTGGACTCTTGACTTTTGGACCCCATTTTTTCTTTTATCTACTTTTCACCTTTTTAGTTTATTTTTACCTGTTTCTCTTCTTTCTAACCTACCTCTCCAATCTCTTTTTAACTATTTTTCTCCCTTTTAATCACTCATAAAGAAACTCACTGGAGTTAATTCTGAGATTGCTTTTCTTCTCTCTCTACAGTATAGTGTCTATACTGTTTTTCTGTGTATTTTATTTCTGTGATTTTATTGCCATTAGGCTGTTGACATATAGGTTTATGTCTCAGGCCTAGACTTTTCCTTGAAGTTATAGACTCATTATTCGAACTGCTACTTGCCAAGCCCATTTGGAAACTAACAGACTCATCACATGTAAACGTTACTTGTTGATTCCCTACCTTTTCACCACCTCAGACAGTAGCACTACCATCTGGCACCCAGATATTCAGTGGAGAAACTGTAAATATTCCTTGATTTCTCTTTCTTTTGATGCCTACATCCAGTGAATCAGGAAAACCTTCCAATTCTATCTCTCAGGATATCTCTGTACTTCTTTATTTCTTTGTTGCCCAGCTCTAGTCCAAATAGAGCCATCTTTCAGCTGGTTCTATTTTTCCTTGTTTTTCTTGCTTTCTTGTGTGTGTGTTGTTTAGTGACTACTATTCTCCCCATTAAGCTGTAAGTTTCATGAGGCCAGGAAATTCAGTTGTTTTGCTCTTCATGGCACCTAATACAGATGATAGACTCAATAAATATTTGTTAAATGAATGAATGAGTGGTCTTATGGTTGACTTAGTGTGAGTTGTGAAAGAAAGATAAAGTAGAAAAAGATGCCAAATATCATTCCCAGATTTCTGATTTGAGTGAGTGGTTTACTTGGTTATACCATTTACCAAGACGGGAGTAAGTTTGGAGGGAAGATGTTAAGTTCCTTTTTAGACATGCTGAATTTGAGATCCTTGCAAGACACCAAGTAGAGATGTTCACTGGCCTTGGGATATATTGGACTAGAGCTTAGAAATTAGTTCTGATCTAGAGATATTGATTGCAAACTCATTAGCCCAAGGGTGATACTTGAGGTCCATAGGAGTGTCTAAGCTTCTTTAAGTGAGAAGAGTGAGTCCAGAGAAACATCAACATTATGGCATTAGTAGAAGATCAGAAGTAGGCAGAGTTGTAGGAAGAAAACTTAAGAGTACGTGCTATTAAGAAAAAAGGGGAATTTCAAGAAGGGGGGACTGCATAATAGTGTCACATTCTGTTGAGAGGTCAGAAAATTATAACTGAAAAATGACCATTGGGTTTAGCAAAGAGATAGTGGCAATCTTGGAAAGTAGTTTCAGTGGAGTATGAAGAAAAGGTCCAGATTTAAGGGACATGAGGAGTGAGGGAGATAAAGAAGATGGCACAGAATTTGTTTAGGACAGAAGAAGAACAAGGAAGAAACATTGTCAGCTGGAGGTTGGACAGAAGATTGATGGCTTTTTTTTTTCCTTTTTAATATGAAAGAGATTTAAACATGTTAAATGCTGTCCAGGAAGAGAGAACAAATCTGGGGTAGGGAGAGAAGGAGAAGATAGAGAGGAAAGGAAGGGGTAAAGAGGATAACAAAGAATGATGCATTAAGAAGAGAGAGGTAATAGCCAGGAGAAGCAGAATGTGGGAGGAGATAGACACCAAAGTACAAGTAGGAATGGCTTTTCACTGTAGGTGGGTACAACCTATGTTCTAACCAAAAGGAGGAGAGACCATATATATTGTTGACTGATTGGTAGGTTTGGTCAAATTGCAGGAGTCTGATGGCTTCCATTTTCTTTGTGACAGAAGAACAGGTATCTGTTCCAGGACCACCAATTTCAGGGACTGCCCCTCCTTGGTAAGGGCGACTCTAAAATATTCTGTATGGCCAATTTCTTGAAATATTTTCTCCCAGTTATTGAACTGAACATTCTAGAAATGAACCCATTTGCTGAACTTCCCTCTCTCAGTGACGCTACCATTCTATGGACAGACGTTCAGAGAATTGTGGCCAGTGTAGTTTATTTGTGGATGGGCTCCCATCATTCTCTTGACTAATATAAAGTTGTCTGTTTATTATTCTTTTGTTCTCTCTTCTTTTTTTATGGCTGTTTTGCATTTCACCTTCCTGTTTGTTGCCAGGCATGATAAGCTGGAATGGAGATACTTAGTATAATGGTTTCAAATTATAATATCAGTACACTTTCGATGCCCCTAGGTAATTAATGCTGAAATTCACAGCCAGCAGTGGTAACAAGAGGCAGAAAACAACTCTTAAGAATAATGCAGTGTGCTTAATAATTGGTTCATTTTTTTTCCCTCTGCCAAGTAATCAACTTTATTTTTATCTGCTATGACAAAGACTGGTTGGGGAAAAATTTTATTATGTAACAGTCTCTTTCTTGACCCCATCTGAGTGTTAAAGACATTTCACCTGTTCAGTGGGTGACTGGGAATCCTAGGCAGTATTGTAGTCGTGGCTTTTCTATTTCTACTTGGAAATAACAGTAACTACAACATCACTCAACTCTTTGGAGACCTGAGCTGTGGCATTAACCGTCATCTCACGTCGGTTTATTGCATGACCATTAAACAACTTTGAAAATCAGATTTTCACTGTTAATAATTAAGTAATTAGAGAGTTACGAGCTTTGACAAGAGTTCTTCATCTTTTGATCCCTACAGGGAAAATAAAGACAACAAAATGAAAGCTAATATACTGAATCTACTCACTGGTTTTCAAGTCCTACAAATGCCCTGCCATTGAATTTTCAGGGAGGAGTGGACCAGGCACTTCAGACATGAATTATTTTCCCCCTACTCTTCCAGATGTATGTCTTATTGGAGATAATATTTCCCTTCTTCCAGAGATAAATATGTCTGACATTGGCTGGGCAATCCTTTGGAAATTTCCCGTATTCAGTCAGAGGTTTTCAGAGCACTAAGAATCCATTTTGAATGTTGATAGAGTCTAACGTACGGTGAACAGGTTAAGAATTAAGCACTAGGAAAGAAGAAAGACCTTCAAGTGTTATTTTTGCCTTGTGAAACAAACTGATCTTGAAGTCAGATCTTGGCTCCATAAATTATTATCTTGCTCTTGGGCAATTTACTTCTCTGAGCCTCAGTTTCTCACTTGCATAAAAAGGATAATAATACTCATTTCATGAATTCCTGGGATAAAATAAAAACAGTGCATAAGACACTCCTAGCATTGGGTCTAGCAGATAAAATTCTCAATATATATGAGTTTCTTTGTCCTTCTTTCTCAAAGTAAAATTTTTTAACAGCTTCTGAACACGTACATACATCTTCTTAAGATTTGTTCTGTTAGATCTGCTTCTGTGACTATCTCTTACATCTGTATCTTCCTCTCCACTCCTGATGCCAGGAATGGCAAAATGATACCTCAGGTTTAGACTGATATCCTTAGCACATGATTCCAGTCATATGAACAGAGAGGCCAGCTCTGAAGCCTTCAGTGGTTTTCCACTGCATGCCTAGAAAAATCCCAACCCTCTTATAGCTCAGAGAGGTGGGGCCTTCCGTGTTCAATCTTCTCTTTCTCTTTCCAGGCTCTTTATTGAGTTCCCTACACACCCTGATGAAATCTTGCTATTTCTTTTTCTCTGAGCATTGCTCATCCTGATCTGCTTCTTTGCCCTTTCTGACTTAGCATCTCCTCTTCACCATGTCTACTGATGAAGTCCTACCCTCAGTGAGGACCAGTGCCAGTGCTCTCTGAACTCTAGGACGTAACGTCTCTCCCTCTTGGTCCTACCCTGAAAGGATTTATCCCTCTGAAAGCTCCCATAGCATTTTTTATTTGTCCACGTCTAGAATGTTCTTCCCCAGCCTCCCAGCCTTGTCACCTCCTATTCATTCTGAGGTCTCAGCCATAAGTCATGTCTCCAGCCGCTGGATCTCCATCGGTCTCCTTACATAAATACTGCCTTCAAAACACTTATCTTGGTCCCTGACGCCATCAGTCATTAATCTGATCATTCCAGTCATAGTTGTCACTCACTCAATAAGAGTAGAAGCTCCTCTAGGGGAAGAAGGGTACCTGTTGTTCTCTCGACTATATCCTCAGTGCCTGGCAGAGAAAGCACTCAGTAAATGCTTGTTGAATCAATAAATAAAGTCTACTACTTGCCACATACTGCCTTTCTGTATAACTGTTTTTATCCATGCCTGTCCCATTGGTGTCACTGAGAACAGGGGCTATGTCATCCTATTTGGCCCTGTAGCACCTAGCTCAGTGCCATGTTGATCCTAAGTGCTCAGTGATCATTTGTGCAGTAAAAAACGAGTGAGCACAGCAACAGAGAAGCCTAGCCTGAAGCCTACTGCAGGCATTTTTGAGTGGTGTGGTAACTAACTGGATGGGGCCAGGGTGAGAGGGAGCCCACTTCAGGTGTAATAGGAGTCTTCCTCATTTTAGTAAACAAAACACTTGCAGTGGGTTTTGAAAGCCTTGATTTTCAGATCTCATTCATAAATGGTTAAGATTGTTTTCTTCAAGAAAAAAAAAATCTTAAAGCAGAGATTAAAGCATAAACCCTTTCAATAACAAAAACAAAAGCTGCCCCTTCAGCTCCAGGTTTCCGATAGAAGGGCCTTTTTCTGGAGATCAAATTTCCCATGCTCACCATCTTTCTTTTAAATTGCCCAATCCATCAGGAGGGGGGATTTGTGCCCCACCTGTGGCAAGACATTTTAAAGAGACGAGACATTTGATTGCTGTGCTTAGATTTATGGGGATTGAGATGACCCTGAAGATTAAATGAAGAAGCAACTGTGAAAAAGAAAACTGAAACAGGGAGAAAATTGATTTTTAAGTTGAAGACATATTGGTGTGGAGAGGTTTAAATGAGGAGCTAGGGCAGAATGACAAGAGCCAGGTAGGTGAGGGAGGGGCGCCCTGAGGGGAAGTGTGTGGCTTAATTGCCACTGGTGTAATCCCCGCTGACCTTCAGGGGGCTCAGAAGGATGGTATCTTGAGACTTGGGTCTTAAAATCACATTTAGTGAACACCTAATCAGAGCTACAGATGGACTTCAGATTTGATCTTCCTGATGCAACTGAATTAAGACAGGGTAGAAGACAGTTCATCAAGAGTGACTATGAAATGAAATTCCTCAGGGTTATTTTTCAAAATGCAAGAGGCAACAAAAATATATTGCTGGCTAAAACAAAAGAAATTTTATCAGCAAAAATAAAAATATGATATTTTTTCCAAAGGGGGAAAATGTGTCTTGGGAACTTTCCCCAAATATCTAAGTTTCTTTAAAGGAGATCTACTCCTGCTTACCTGAAATCGATTTATTTCTGCTTTCTTCTAGGTCACTTGGTCTCTTATCCATTCTGCATTTCCACTAAAATATCATTCCTTTTTGCCTTTTCTCCAGCATCTTACGGTGACTTCAGAAACCCCTCTCCAGGACTGATTATAGAACTTCAGTGGTATTCAGTATGTTTTGAGTACTTGCTGATTACTTTTCAGTATTGTGGGATTTAAGCTACAGGTCCTGTCCCTAAGAATTTAAAGGACTTTTTGAAGATGCAAAGCACATGCATGAAGTAATAAAGACACATTTAATCGATAGATACTTGTTTAATAGGAGTTTATGAGGAGGAGGGATCCTCAGGGCTGGCCCATTATGATAAATTCCCTGAAGGAGATGGGACTTAGCTCATGGGAGAACAGAGAAGTCATGGCTAGTGGAGTGTGGGGTATCATGGAGCCCAAACTGAACATGGAAGTGTTGAGTGGCTAGTGAGGAGACTAACCTGATATGTAGAAATTCCTTATTAAGGAAAAAGTGGGGATCAACTGAAGTATCATCTGTTTTGGATAACTGTGGCAAAGAAAATTATATGTTCTGAGAACATGATTATATAACTGTTAAATCATTTATATGTTGCATTTATGTATTTATGCATAAATACGTGGAAGGGAACACCAGATACTATAATTGCATTTTTTTGTTTCTCATCCTTGAAGCCATTCTGTTGACACACACACACACACACACGCACACACACTGCAAAGTACTTTGCTAAACATAAAGCTCTTGCAGTCCTTAGTTAGCATGATCGATTTTTTGTGCGGGGGAGGGAAGGTAGCAAACTTTGTTTTGAGTACATCCTTCTTACTAGGTAAATGGGCTAAAGAGACTGATCTGTAGCCTTCTGCATGGGGAATAGAAATTACTAGACACAAAAATTCCATTAATGAATGCAGTGAGAACACAATTATGATAACTAAATGGTTTCAATACCAGATTGTTCCTTAGAAATGTACATTTAAAAATATGGAGTAAAGATATTTGGGTGATTTAAAATGTATCAGGAATGAAATAAGAATATCTCCTGATGTATAGGTAAGAGAGATGAGTAAGAAGAAAGGATTTGCATTTAGTAATATCATAAAAAGAATAATGAAGCTTATTCAAGCACTGAATTTTAAATCACAGCAAACTAGAGTGATAAAGAATAAGAGAATAAAATGCAGTGTATTTGGAGGCAGCATGCACTGTTGAATAAGTGAAACACTGAGTTGAGATTCTGTAAAAATTTCAAATTCATTTGCAAACTCATTTCTCTGTTTTATAGGGACGCTATAAAATAATAGTAACTACCACCATCACCACCACCTTTCCTAGATCTTGGCTTATTTGCTCTCAAACCACTTTCTTATACTTTTCCTGCTCTGTTCTAAGAAGCAGGGGGCCTGACTGTGTTTCCAAAGGTCACCTGTCAGCTGACAGTTTGCTGTGCTGAGTTGTGGGAACACGCTTAGCAGGAGATTGGAGGCTGGGAGGAAGGGAGAAAACAGGGTATTTCTCCATCCTTCTCTCTGCCTTGGGGCTGCTTCTGTATTCCTGTAGTCAGCCCAGACTAGCCTCGTTGTTCTGGCTTTAGTTAGGTGACCCTGCCCCTGGGCTCTGGAAACATAAACACCTCTCCTCTTCTGACTTTGGAGGAAGAGATTTCCGGTACTGCTAATCTCTCAGTTGCTTCACTATTCCTTTTGGTTATTCATCTCTTTCATCGTCTGTTTAACAAAATCCCCTCTGTTAAATCCCTCTCTTTTAAATACTGTTTTTCTGATTGGACCCTGACTGCTGTGCTGGTATGACATATGTAACACAAAGAATGACATAATTATCTAGCAAAAGCAGGTAAATCTACATTGAAAGAATAGAATACAGTAGACCGGTCTGAGATATTCAGAGAAAGGAATTTAGTTATATACATTCAAGTAATAATTTTATATGATACCTCATGAATCTAGAGTAATCATATTAACACTACAGGCTTTCCCAGAAGTATTACAGGGCTTACTCATGGGATAAAAATCTCCTGGTGGCTCTGAAATTATCTTCTAAGTATTACTTTCTAGACCGTCACTAAAATATTGATAAATTCCAATGTTCTGGGATGTACCCAATATATAATGTGAAAGCAACCCAGATAAATGCTTCTCTGTGTTAATTTTATTTTAGCTCCTTTGACAGAGAAATGTGTTTATTTTGGCATGGGCAAGTTATTATAATGTTTTCTCCATTACTTAATTGATTTGGCCAAAGAGCAGCAGATCATGGTTCTGTCAGTGAATCAAGTATATTTCAAAAACAGTTCTAGCACTGCTAGTACAGATAATGTTGTATAAGAACTCTGTTAGTCTTATATCCTGAAAGTCCTGGTTCTGTTGGGAAGTCTTTTTGTATGATGTTACCTATAATGGCAGAACTCTATTCTGGTCCTCTGGTACTTTGACTGTCCATATCAGTTTTTCTCCAGTATGGTTTAAAAAATGCTTATGCTGGAATCACCTGGTTTTAATGCAACACAAATGTAAAATGTCACCATTTTACATAACATGCTTGTTAAAAACACAAATGCTGAATCAGAACCTCTGGAAATAAGGCATGAAAACTCGAATTTTAATATATGTATATTTTTTTAACCTACTAGAGTTTGAAAACATTGGGTACCAATGATGCAGGATTCCCATTAGTCTATATTTTATCTCCTCAATGAGATCAGTGGCTTCCAGATGAAAGTTTTCTGCTAATCTGTCTTCCCTACATTGCCTTCCAGAGTAATAAGCCATTAGTAAATGTGCAGTAAGTATTCGTAGAATTGATTTGAATTCTTTTATCAACCCAAATATGAGGAGTAATTTCTTGAGCATTATCTTAATGATTATTATTGTTCTTTAAAACAATGAACAACACTGACATAATTATCTAGCAAAAGCAGGTAAATCTACATTGAAAGAATAGAAAGAGCATTAATAGAAAATTTGCAAGTATTGATGAAACATAAGGATAATGATAATGGACATTATAAAATAGGAATTTAAAAAGAACAAATCGTGCCAGAAAAACTTGATTGCTTTTTTTGATAGAGCTATAAGATCAGTAGATAAAAGTAATGTGAAATTGTAGATGTAATCTATCTCAATTCTGGTAAAGTGTTTGATAGTGTCACATGAAATTTTCCATCTTGAATTAATTGAAATTGGCTTTGGTGTGAACCTTTTGTTGTCTGCTAGATGCTACAAAAGTCTACTAACACAAAATAATGATGCATCTCGTGATGAGCTGTTTCAGAAATGAAAACTAAGTTTGCTTTCAATTGCCATTTCAGTGTTTGATTTGGAGGTTGTATTTAAATAAGTTGGTGACATTTTACATTTGTGTTGCATTAAAACTTGTTGGAATCACTAGGGAAGGAGAAATTACACTAAGATGTGTTAAAATATCATAAATATTCATACTTTGTATCATTGACAACCTTCAGGCTTTTAAATATTCTACCAGCTCACACAGTTATGTTCACATACAGCCTTTTCTAGACTGTGAATATACAAGCATATGCCTATTTCAAACATATTAAGGGTTGCCAGATTTATCAAATTAAAATACTAAATATACTTAGAATTTATTCTTAAACACAGATGTATTAAGGGATCCTAAGAAAAGTTATAAAAAAATGATTATGCTTCCTCATCTAGGATTGATCGGTCAGTTATTTTAAGGCTGCTTCTTTGGACTGATACAAGTGTCTAGTCTGAAGTATAATATAACTGTCCAAATAGGTATGTTTGGCTGTGAATGAGAAATAATAGATTGTAAAGGACATTGCAGTTTTTGATTTTCTATAATTCTGAGGGAAGTATTATCTGAATTTTAAAAATTGTGGAAAATGATGAGAATATTTAGTGCTAAAGGGTTTGATTCACATATGTCAGAAAGACAAAAATAATTAAAGAATGAATATTTATAGTTGATGAAAATGGTAACTACAGGGGTGTGGTGGGTTGAGGAAGGTATATGAACATTGCAGAATTAGCTACCATGGCATGTGAATATTAATGAATGACAATAAGTAAATGAAAATTTAAAGAGAGTGATACCAAGGTGAATTATTTTAATTATAAAAATCCTCTAAGAAATTATTGGGTATTTAAATATGTTAAATATATTTATCTTAGTAAAAATTAGACTAAAACCCAACATATATGCAGAAAGATTTAGAGATAACTATTTTATAACAACTTATTTCTTATTTTCTCTCATATTAACTTTATATTTTTCTAGATAAGAGAAATAATGATAGTTAACTTTAATTCAGTACTAAGCATCATACTTTCACTAAGCATATTTCTGGAGGTTAGCATTTTTACAGGGATTTTATGAATCCTCCCAGCATTCTGAGTGGCAGGTAGGTATTCTTATCCTCATTTTGTGGCAGAATCTGAGGCTTTGATGAGTTTAATGACTTAGCCAAGATCACATAGCTTGGAAGCCGGGATTTAAACCCAAGTCTGCCTGATTGTTAAACCTGTGTCCTTATTTGTTTTTATTAATTTTTTAAATTTTGATTCCAGTAGAGTTAACATACAGTAGTGGTTCAGCAATTTTGTACATTACTCAGTGCTCATCAAGATAAGTGTACTTTTAATCCCCTTCACCTGTTTCATCCAATCCCCCACCTACCTCCTCTCTGATATGCCTTGCTTTTTTAAAATTTTCCAAGTTTTTATTTAAACTCCAGCTAGTTAACACACAGTACAATATTAGTTTCAGATGTAGAATTTGTGATTCATCACTTACAACACCCGGTGCTCATCACAAGTGCCCCCCCTTAATACCTATCACTAATTTAACCTATTCCACCACCCACCTACCCTCCAGTAACCATCAATTTGTTCTCTATAGTTAAGAGTCTATTTCTTGGTTTGCCTCTCTCTTTTTTTCCCCACTATGTTCATTTCTTTTGTTTCTTAAATTCCACATAGGAGTGAGATCATATGGTATTTGTCTTTCTCTGACTTGTTTCACTTCATGTAATACTCTCTAGCTCCATCCACATCATTGCAAATGTCAAGATTTCATTAACTTTATATGGCTGAGTAGTATTCCATAATATATAATGGAATACATATATTCCATTATATATATGTCATGTAGTGTTATATAATATATTCTACTATATATATATACATATATATGAATTAATGAATGATACACATGCATACACACACCACTTCCTTATCAGTTTATCAGTCAAGGAACATTTGGGCTTTTTCTGTAATTGGCTGTTGATAATGCTACTATAAACATTGGGGTGCATGTATCCCTTCAAATCAGTACTTTTATATTCTTTGGGTAAATACCTAGTAGTGCAGTTGCTAGATCATAGTTTAAATATGATCTATTTTTAACTTTCTGAGGATCTTCTGTACTGTTTTCCAGACTGGCTGCAGCAGTTTACATTGCCACCAACAGTGTAAGAGTGTTTCCCTTTTTCCACATCCTCACCAACATCTGTTGTTTCCTGTGTTGCTAATTTTAGCCATTCTGACTGGTGTGAGTGATAAAAGATGTTGGGCATCCTATCCTGTGTCTGTTAGCCATCTGTATGTCTTCTTGGAAAAATGTGTGTTCATATCTTCTGCCCATTTTTTTTTAAAGATTTTATTTATTTATTTGACAGACAGAGGTCACAAGCAGGCAGAAAGAGAAGGAGGAAGCAGGCTCCCTGCTGGGCAGAGAGCCTGATGTAGGGCATGACCCTGAGATCATGACCCAAGCTGAAGGCAGAGGCTTAACCCACTGAGCCACCCAGGCACCCCCGATTCTGCCTGTTTCTTTAAACAGGATTATTTGTTTTAGGGCTAAACATGTACTTTTAATTATGAGGCTTGGCAGGCTTCCGTGAAGACAATGGGGGCTTTGATCCAGTTCACAAAAGAGATTATTATTGTTTTAAACAGTAAGCTTCACTGTTGCTTTTGAGATCATTCAATTTGCTCAAATTTGATTTAAGCATAACTTTTTTTTAATGTTCTACATATTTTTAAAATTTTAAGTATTTCAATTTCAGTATAGTTAACATACAGTATTATATTAGTTTCAGTTGTACACTATAGTGATTCAGGCATGGCTCTTTAAAGGAACAGATATGTTGGATAAAGTGAGATATATGTCTGCAGTATTTAGATTTCCCCTGATTGTAAGAGACTTTAGTAACGACCCCCATTCATATTCTATATGGGTACTTATGTAAGATTCATGAAGAGAAATATGCAATTTTTTAAAAAAATTATTTATTTAATTTAGAGAGCGTGCACATGTGAATGGAGTGAGGGGCAAAAGGAGAGACAGAGAGAGAGAGTCTCAAGCAGACTCCCAGCTGAGCGTGGAGCCTGCTGCAGCACTTAATCTCACAACCCTGAGATCATGACCTGAGCTGAAATCAAAAGTGGGATGCTTAATGGCTAAGCCAGCCTACCATATTATCAACATGCAATTTAAAAAAAATCTCTATAGATGATCTTCCAGGACTAGTGCTCCCAGAAGAAGTAAGCATTCCCTCAGAGGAAAATATGATGGTTGAGCTTTGTGGAAAATACTTAACTCACAGAAGATCTGACTCTATTTCTTCTATCCCTTCTAATACTACTGTATAAATAATAGTATTTTAGGAAAAAACTGTATTAAAAAGAAAGAAATAGTTGTCTTTTTGGGGGGTTTATGTTCATTAGTTTTTTAACCTCTCGGGTGTGAACTACTTCATAAAAACTAGCCTAGCAGTTATGGTCTCAGGTTCTGAGGGCATGGCTTCAAAGCTGAGCTTGAGAACATCTGCTTCTGTCTAAAACGGAGTGAAAGGAACTAGATTTATCTTCCTTTCTGAAATGACTAGAAAGTCAGGAAACCATATGTAACACAGCTTTTAAAATATTGGACATCATCATGTCATGAAGGACTGTGATCCTTGCGCTATGGGAAACAAATAAGGTGAGTCTGTAATTGCCCTTGCTCACTGCCTAGAGAGTTTCCAGGCTAAGGTGTAGGCAAGGGGAACTCCGGTAGATTAGGGCAGATCCCTTGAGTGAGATGACAGAGCTAATATTCTTGGGAGGTCAGAAACAAAATTTACAAGATAGAATGTTGTAGAGAAGAGAGATGGCCATGTAGAGAGAGCTCCAGAAATCTGCAGAGGGTTCCTCTGGAATCTTTGGCTGAATGATAACCTGCTCATTAATGAGAGGAAACTACTAAGGACAGGGAAGGAACCACCTGCAAGTTTTACAGGGATAATACTAGGAGCTCACACAAGGCTGGGCAAGTTTCTTTTTCCACCTACCAGAGCATAAAACATCATAATTCATGGATCATCAGGTAGTGTATTCTGAAAAACTGTGCCTTAGTTATGAAAAATACTTAGCCCTTCACTAAAACACTGCTCTGGTCATGCCTAGCAAATCTTAAAATCAAGACCTGAAAGAAATGAATTCTTCCCAAGTAACTTTATAACATTCCAGAATACAGCTCAAGAAAAGAATATAAAAATATCCAACATCCAGCAATGTAAAATTCACAATGATTAACTTCAAATAGAAAATTAACAAATCTTAACTTGACCATTTATCAGTGGCAACTTGACTAAATATTCAGATCTTCCAGTCCTCTGTTTCTTTTTCTTCAAAGTAATGATGATCATAGTACATTTCATAGAATTGTGAAGGGCAAATTCATACACATCAAGTACTTAGTATTTCTGTTATGGATTATTTGTGAAGAACTGCATTTCTTTTGCAGACCTTTGGGATATCTGCTGAAGACCCGTCCACCTCTAATACTTACATGTTCACAAAGTACAGAACAGTGCTTAACATTGTTTTAAACTCCCTTTTCTAATGTACACATTGGTTTTTAGCAGCACCTGCCCCCCCCCCAATTTTGTGATGATTAAGTATTTGGGAATGTACTTAGTTTAACAAGAATTTAAGTACTCTATCTTGACAGACAAAAATTTAAGTTTTGTCAGTTACAGATTTTTATCTGATGAAAATAACAAACAGCAAAAAGAAAATACTGCCATAGAAATGTCATTATTTGAGAGCATTTTCTGACAGGAGAAAGGGAGACAAAGATTGACCGGAAGCATCTTTTGATTGCATCATCTGCCAGAATCTCAGTCAGCTCTGTGTAATGGCCTCTCAGGACCCCTTCCTTATCCATCTAGCATCATCTTATGGTATCTGGTCGGTTTTTCTCTGTCACCAAAATAATCCCATCAGGATCATGGGACCAAAGGTATAAGAGTAAATGATAGAACAGTGCTACCTCAGCTCTGATGGTCTCAACTCTGGCTCTGATCATGACTGTTTGAAACATCCGTGATCAGCTCTATTAATTGTCTTCCTAATGCAACTGTATTTTTAGCAACCAGAATAGAATAGATTATATTTAATTTGGTGCTATAGAATCTAACATAAAAATGTAAACTAATTGAAGTGATTTTAATTTAGAATTATTTATTTCTTTTTCCTTTCATTTTAGTATATGACTTATTTCTAACATTAAACAGATTTCCAATAGTTTTTTTTTTTTTAATATTTAAGGGTCCTACCCTATTTTTTTTTTTTTTCATGACCTTTCTTTGGTTACTGGATTCTTCATTTTATTTTATTTGTTTTTTAGATGCTGGCACACTGCACCTCCAAAGGTTGTTAGCATTTGTCAGCTCTCAGAATGACAGTTCTATTCACTATAGGAGACAAGTCATTTTCTTCCTGAAGAAAGGGGAAGCTAATCTCCTCCCACAGTAACATGTTTTGAGAAACATAATGCAGTGGGAAAATGTACCAATTATTTTGCTGCAAATTGTCTCCCTTCCACTAGATAGACAATCATATCAACATTTTCAGACTTTTTTTTTTTTTGCTGTTTTATAACATAACTTGCCTCCTGCAAAGTTAAACTTGATGTTAAAGAAAATGAATGAATGTTCCATGAACTATATGAGTGATAATGTATTGCTGTGTGGTTCTGGGCAGCTATCATTTGAGATTTCATTCCTGTTGATAGCTTCCATCCAAGCTCTTTAGCAAGAATATTTGTTTTCTATCATACAGGAGCAGGAGTGGGGAAGACATTGGATCGGTTACTTATTCTTCATGAATTCGGCAGGAGAAATTAGATAGAGGGTGTTTATTATTATATATCCACTTCCCTCTGACCTCTTTAATGATTAGAGGGCAGTGGGAAGAAGGGAATAACTTCATTCTTGAGTGTGTGTGCAAACTGGTTTGTGCCTAGCTTTAGATTTAGTGTCTGACCTGAGTTCAAGTCCTGGCTCCTGCATATGCTGGCTGGGTGGCCTGGGGCAAGGTGCCCAGCTTCACCTCTCCAAGGTTTATTACTCTGTACATCTGTAGAACAGAGACACCATTTTATCTCCAGTGTGTAAGGTGTTTTGGAGGATGAAGGGCCCATCAAACTCAGTGTTATACCCAGTATTCAACAGAGGCTTTAGGATGATGACTGCTGTGATCATGACCATGGTCTTAGGCACATATTTAAGTTAAATGAGTTCAGAATGATTATACCTCTTTTAATGTAAAATTAGCACCGCACAAGCTGAATTTGGTATTTTTCTTTCCCCACAGAGTGAACCTATTCAGTATACATAGAAGTGGCTATTACAGTTCCTGACTCATCACAAGTGTCTGGTCCATGTTACTCCACTATCATATCTGAAGGCAGGTGAACTTAAATTAATGAGAAGTTTAGCTATTTAAAAATACATGTAGCACTGTTTTTAAATTGAGATTAATAATTCAACCTGATAGTTGAAAAGTATTCATCCTACCAGGACTTGCTTCAACAGTTAGATAACCATAAGATAACAGATAACATAGATAATTTCTAGACTGAGGAGATTTTTGTGGTTTATCTGTTTCAATCATTGAGTTTTATAATTGAAACTGAGATGTGGAGTGTTTAATTTTTTTTTTCAGGATTATGTAATTTATTGTCAACAGAGTAGAATAGGAATTCACATTTCTTCCAGCCTAGGTGAGCACTTTTTCCGTGGTATTTTCCTGTCACCCATTGGCTCTTTTGTTACTTTAGGATCATTTTTATGCTAACAATGTGCACATAGGAGGTCTCATAAGCATAAAAGTAAGTTATCTATCCTTGCATACTGTTTACGATACTAATTTGCCTTAGAATTCTTTGTTCAGTGAAGTTCTAGTCAAAGAGTTACAAATCTGGAGTTAGTATTATCCAATTGACTATTACTTTATTTTTTTAATAGTGCCACTTTGTATGGTTTTTAACAGGAAACATTTCATTTGCATGCCTGTGCATTTTCCCATCTTGAAAAGATAAAAATTGAGCTTTTTAGAGATAATAACTCAAGGAGAAACCCAACCAGGTTTTAATTTGACAACATAAGTCACGTGCATGCTAGACTCACAGCTTGCATTTTCCCCCCTTACTATGCAATTATCTGTAAATACTGTATGTGCTGGGCTAAAATGCTAGGAAGTCTACAATTACATTAATGTAGCTCCTTAATTGCATATAATGGGATTTTCAGGCTACTGCAACCTATCACATTTATCATATTCCTAATAAAATTACTCAGGTTTTTTTTTTGTCAGAGATCTTTTTATTTACTCTCCATTTCATTTAGAAGAACTTCAAAAATAATTTAATCCCTGAGAAATTAAATCATATGTAATGAAGGAGGAAAATACGCAATCCAGGTTAAGAGCCGAATCCACTTAAGAGGCAGTTATCCAAAGTCCCAAGTCTTATTGATGAGACATTTTGTGCCCTGGGCAGCAAACGCTAATAAGTGAGTCATTCTAGGACTCTGCTTATAAGATTCCTGGCTGTCCTTTGGAGAGGAATATGAATGTTCATAACTCCTTTGATGTCTGATGTCAAAAACAGGTATCCCTTGATATATAGAGTAGATGTATTCCCCTCCAAAAGTTAGCTGCCTATAAGTCAGATTTCTTCATGTATAGTCCTGTTTGCATGGATGGCCATTAAGAAATCCAACTGGCATTTCAAGACCAAAGAATCTCCAGCATATACAGTTTTAAGTTCTTAATAAGAGAAAGACACTGGTTTATAAGAAAAGGTTAATAGTATTCAAAAGTCACTGAAAAACACCCATGCTGACCCTCAAAATACCAACCTCGGTTTAAACTTGTCTTGGAGAGGAAGGAGAGAGGCAAGTGTTATGGAGCTGGATAAGCAGGAGGGGACAGCAGGCCCTGGTGGGCAGGTCCAGTGGGGGGACTCAGAGCCTGGGTGGGGCAGGCACAAAAGGGCCAGTTATGGATTGGCCCACTCCCTCTCTTCCGCTCGTTCCCATTCTTTCTCTTTGAATCTCTAACCTCATTGCACTTGTTATTTGCTCATAGTTTTCTATGGTGATTTATCAGCCCTCTGGTTGAATCATCTGCTCCTCATAGTCTGGCCAGAGTACCCTGTGTACAAGTGTGGGGGTCCCTCTTTTTTTTTTTCTTTTCCCTCTAGCTTCGGGGGAAACCATGACATAGAAATAGAAAGTATGTGCTTGTTTTTTGTCTTCTTGGTCTCCTCACCTCTGTCTTCCAAGACAGTGGTAACCTCTGTGTGCTCTCCTAGGCTCAGTGCAAACTTCCTCTGGTCTGTAGTCTCTGGCTCCTGAGAATTTCATTTCTGCCCTGTACCACAAATATGGTAGAGGAGTGATGTTGTGTTCTAGCAGTGCTAAGCTCCCCAGAAAACAGCTGGGCAATGATATTCTGGTCTCAGAGCGCTGGGAAAAAGACAGAGACAGAAGGGGGGATGAGAAGGAGAGAGTGAGTGAGCACATGTATGTTTAGAGGTGGAGGATAGATAGTGATTCGGAGGCATTTGAAGGTAGAAAGTCTCTAGTTGGTCTGATTCATCCAAGTGCACTGGGGACCCACAGGGACAGTACAACATGGGGGTAACAAGCCCAGGCACTTAACTAAGACTTAAACTCCCATACAAGTTCTTCTTGGCTGTGTGACTTTTGACAAGTTAATTTATCCTTCTGTGCCCAAAGTGGCAGTAACAGCTTTTACTGGGTTGTGGTGAGGCATTACTAATGGGCAGAGGGAAAGTGTTAATGTACTAATAGCCCTAGAGTAGAATGCCCAACTCTTATTTCTGCCTTTCTTATTATGTGCCTTGTATTAGTTTTGGGGTCAAAATGTTGTACATCTTTGGGTAAAATTAACAGACTTGGATTTTTAGAGAATGTGCGTAGCATCTCTTTGCTTCCTGTTACATATATACATCACTCCTAAATGCTGCTTGGTATGCTGCTCTATCTTGATAAATATTTGCACTGTATGTAATACAGATTTAACACATGCAGGGGGAGAGGATGCTCAAACACTAGAGGCTTTAAACTGTAACATCTCTAATGACAAAAAGGCTTTAAGGCTTTTTCCCCTAGAATTATGTCTGCATTTTTTCTATGAACCAAATGTTCTTCCTTCATGAATTTTTGGGGCTAATACCTCAGTCTCCCTTGTCCCTAATTCTAAGTAGTAAATACCATATCTGCTAGTACTGTATGGAGGTTGGACTATGAAAGTCCTTGCCTTTATCTTTATTTTACTGAGAACCATCAGTCAGGTCTTACTGGTGACCATAAGAGTGATGGAAGTGGATGTTAGGAGAATTTCTGATGTTCAGCTTCTTACGCTTTGCGTTGTGTAGGGATTCATCTTGTTATTAGACAAATAAAAGTAGTACCAAAGCTTGGAATAATTTTTTTTCTCAATGTAATGGAATTATAGTTTTGAACATGTTGAGATAGGGTGTGATGTGTCGAGGAAAGCTCTTTGTGGCTGCCCAGAGAGTGTGAGAATGTTTAGGCCAGTGCGTTATTTGCTAGCCTGCCTGTCTGCTTGACCTGATGCATTGGCATCTGAGAGAAATGAATCTCAGGAGAGAATTTATTTGGGTCACCATAGCAACAGAAGGGGGGAGCAAAGATTGGTCTGGAAACCTATAAAGAATGCACACAAGTCGGTATGGCAACTGCAATACCTATTTCTTTGAGTTAAATGTTTCAGGGAAAGTCTAATATTTAACTTTTCCAGTGGTATTCAAACTTTTCTTTGGCCATTGGTGGTTAATGTGGCATGACTCAGACTTTGATGTCTGATGTCTTTTTAAGAAGTTAGATTCCTGTAGGAATTCAGTGACTATTACATTTTGAGTCATAATACTCTTGTGGCAGTCTAGCAGGAATAAACTTTTTCTTTTTTAATTATCTTGTTCTATCTTTTTGGTTTCTGACTAATAAAAAAAAATGTTCTTCTTACCGATGTGTACTAACACCGGGTGCCCTTCTTTATCATTCCATTACTGAGCCGAACATTTTAAATGTCATTTAGAAGAACATCATATTGAGCTGCTCACAAAGAAATGCCTTTCATGTTGGGATTCAGTATGGGAATTTAATTCAGCCTTGCACTGAGATACTGGAAAGATTAACAGATTATGGGATGAGAATGGAAATGTAAATGACAGATCAAAGACATTTGAATAGCTGCCGTCTTGATTTCCCTGGTAAGAGACAGATCAGTAAAATAAAGCACATGTGTTTGAAAAAAAGCAGGTACACATTTGTTTGAAATTTCTGTGTTAGAACCTGGGTGTTAGGATATGTAGATACATGCAAATCTGAAGAGGGTATGGTTTCCAAGACAGTGACCAGCCCACCTTACAGTTTTATCTTCACCTTTGCCCAAACTCAGTGTTTTGCCTGCTCCACCTCTTGCTTCAGTTTCCTGAGTTCCTGCATGGAATATACTTTTAGTTCCTTCCAGGCACTGAGTAGGTTGACCAATGGTTCTGGTTTGCCTGGGAATGTCCCATTTTTTGGCCTTGAAAGTCCCAGTAAACTCCATAGTTCTGGTCACACCAGGCAGGCTTCCTATCCCAGCGCCGTGTGTTCTTTGCATATTTCTAACTGCTTCCCACTTTCTATTCTTCTCACTGCTCTATTCTCTGCCACTTGACGATTTGAAAATGGTCTAGACATGCACTATACAATATGTTAGCTACCATCTACTTGTGATTATTTAAATTTAAAATAAAGTAAAATAAAAAAATTCAGTTTCTCAGTCTTTCCAGCCAAGTGCTCAACACGTGGGACCACGCAGATATAGAGCATTTCTAGGATCTGAGACCACCGTATCAGACCATGCCGATGTATGCAGCTGAGGATGGGGGTAGAGGCATGCATGCAAGTGTTTCCTGCAATTTATGGCATTGATAGAATGTTAGCTGGAAACACGAAATGTTGAAAGAACCACATAATCCTTAGCTTCCACTTTCTTTGAATTTCTCCTTATACCAACCATGGAACCTCTAATAAGGTTATCTGTCATCCTTATTGGGTCATTCATCAAACAGGTATTGAGCATCTGTGCTGAGATACCATGATGAATGATAGTGTCTGCCTTCTAGCCACTTATGGTTGAAAACGAGAAGAAAGGTTGTGATAGTTATCATATAGTAAGACTCTTCACGAGACCTATTAAGTGGGGTTGATGTGCGCTTGTGGTCCGTATTCAGAGGGGGCTTTGCAGAGGAGCTGATACAGAGCAAGGAAGAGGCAAAAGGAGGCAGTGCATGTGTGGTGAGGGGTGCAGACATGGAGCTGGACTGCCTGGGTTTGGATCTTGCCTCTTTCCTCCCTCCACCAATTTACTTGCTGTGTGACTTTGAGCAGGTTTCCTAACTGATCTGTGCCAGGGTTTCATCATTTATAAAATGAGGAGAATAAAAGTATCTGTCTCACAGGGTTTTAATGGTTGAATGAGTTAATACTCACAAAGCTCATGGAGTAAGACCTGGCATGATGAGAACTGTGTAACTCTTTGTTAAATGCCATAAGCAAGAAAGAAGCATAATTGAGACACAGATCACGAAAAGTGAGTTTACAATAGCATGGGAGAATCAAAGAACCACAGGCTTCCTAGAACTCTAAGAGTTAAATGTCGATGATGGGTGGTGGTCATGCTAAGGGGGTGTGTGTGCATCTGTGTGCAAGGATGGGAAGTAGGGAAGGAGGAGAGGGTTAGGGGGATGGAAGAGAGAGTAGACAGACATATAAGTGGGGCATGCCAAAGAGTGGGGACATGATTCTGTAAGTGATAGGAAGTTGTTGACTTTTTTAAGCAGGGAAGAAAGGAAATCAGATGGGTTACAAGGATCCCAGTCCAGTGGGCTAGGAGGAGGCTTTTGAGAAGATTGACAGCATCTGAAATATGAGGAGTACTGAAAGGAAGTGACAAATCTGAGAGATAATCAGGAGGCTAAAGAAAAAAAAAAGGAATTTGGTGGTTAAGTGGCTAAGGGGAGTGGGTAAGAGGGAGAAATCCCATCTAACAATATAGCATCAGTTAGCCTAATATACTTGAAAATAAGAAACTGAGTTAAAGTTGGGGGATAATTTCAAAGATAGTTTTCCCTGCCTCTGGAAGATGTTGTTACAAAAATATGAGATTATTCTTAGTTATGGCTCTATTGTAAACCCATAAATGGAGTTTTAATTTTTTTTTTTAAAGAAAATGTTCCTGTAATATGGAGAAAGAAAAGGAGAGAGTTTGAGGGTGGAAAGTGGTAGAAAGTTTAACATCATTCTGTTATTCTAAGTTATTGCTTTGTCTTTGGAAAAGTAATAAAAGCTTATTTCCTTTATAACTTCATCTGTGTACTCAGGGCTGTCACATTAACCCCACATTAGTATTAGATTTTAATAAAGGACAACATGGGAGGAAGAAAGATGTTTGCTAAATCTAGAGAGTGGGCCATATAATTTCATTTTTGGAGGGCTTCTAATATTTTTATTTTTTCATTGTCTTGAAAATGATATTTAACTTTGTCAAATAACTGCAACAGAAAACAAAGGCTGTGTTTGAATAGTATTTGGGAGGTGTTGCTAAACAACATAAGCTGGGGCTTCTGTTTCTTTACTGGTTTATTTCTTGGTAGCATTTTGGAGCCAAAGGGGAGTTGGATCCCTTGCTTGGAACAGAGTTCCTTACGTTCATTTCTGGGCTGAGATGTGTTTTTGAGGATGATCTTTGCCAGTGTGTTCCTTTATTTTCTTACTTAGTGAGTTTGGTGATTCTGTTATATGACCTCATATAATCTCTGGACCTCCAATGACTAATGAGCTGTGGTCCTCAAGCCAAAGCTGGTTCCTGTTGCTCAGAAAACTTGACACTGTCCTTGGCAAGTTCTTTCTGAACCCCTCTTTCCTCACAGCTCTTTCTGGGTGCCAGGCTTCCTATCCCAGGTGGTTCAATCCTAGACGTTTCCATGGCTAGAGGCAATTTTCATCTAGCCCCCCACCCCTGGGTGTAGATATACTACTGCTCAGGCCATTAGCATTTTTCGTTTTCACCTCTTCATTTTGCTTCTTGGCTTTAAGAAGATTAGAAACAAAGGGAGAAGCATAGGGCTGCATATTTGTGTTTCCTACAGGGCTTGTTGAAATACTAGGGTGGCTGGAAATGTCAGGTGAAATGGAATTAAGCAATGGTCTGTGGGCTTCAGTTATTGGTAGCTTACCTGCCTCATGGCGGTAATAAGCAATTGATAGTTGTGAAATAATTTTGGCATTTTTCTAGAAATTTTTTCTTCGACTTTCTGATTTCAAGTCTGGCCAATATTTCTATAATTTCTTTCCCATGGCATGTTGCTTGAGCCTTCATTAATATCAAACTATAATAATATTAGCGGCTAACATTTTAGGTTGCCTCTCATGTTTCAGGCACTGTGCTGAGTACTTTACCTTCATTCTTTTAGTCTTTCCTGTCCCCTTCTGAAGTATGTACAGTTATTGTCTATACAAGTGAGGAAACTAAGGGTCAGAGAGGTTGATAGATTATAAAAAGTCAACCAGTAGACAGTGGAGGAGCTGGGATTCTGATCTAGGTGGTCTGGCTCTAGAATCCATGCTCTTTTTGTTTTTTCTTAAAGATTTATTTGACCGAGAGAGAGGATGCGCAAGCAGAGGGAAGTGGGAGAGGGAGAAGCAGGTTCCCTGTTGAGCAGAGAGCCTGATTCGGGGCTTGATCCCAGGACCCTAGAATCATGACCTGACCCTAGAATCATGACCTAGAATCATGACCTGGACCCTAGAATTATGTTCAACCAACTGAGCCACCCAGGTGCCCCTAGAATCCATGCTCTTAACCAGTATCCTCTTAAGTATTATTGCCCCCACCAGCCACCAGCATTTCCCACACAGCTTGCTTTACTAGGAAGTGCCACGTGGAGTGACAGAGTCCACAGAGATGCCACTCTGCAGGATTTTGCAAAAACCACACTTCCATGCCTTTCTTATTAGACGTGGTGAGTGTCAATCTTGCCTCTCTGTGGTTTCCAAAGTGCTCCTTAGAGATGGAGAGAAGTGCTGGAACTCAGTATCTATGTGTTGAGTTTCCACAAGAGTAATATTTTGATAGCAGTGGACTGAACCCTTTGAGGAGCAACTCATGATATTTATCATCCTCATTTCTATAGATGGAAAAAGGGACCCCCCAAAATCAAAATCACTTCTCCGGGTTTGAGTTGCAGGTCTTCAGCAGTAACAAAAACATGGCCAGAAGATAAAGAAATCTCAGCTTTCTTCCAGAGTCCTTAAGGTTGGGGCTTATAGGATTCTTTTTGCTTCTTCAGCTTGTATAATACCACCACCGAGTGTCTGACCTGACCTCTCATTTTATTCCTGGGGGAGTTCATGCAGTTGCATCAGCAGGTTCTCCTGTGGGCCCAAGTGGGTTGATTCATTTAATAACTGTCTTTTGTTGTGCTCTTTCCACTCAGGATGGGCTCTCGCTTTTTTTCTGTGCTTACTCAATCACACTGCCCATTTGCTGCTGAGAAAGGTCACAGAGTATTTTTATTCTGGTCATTCTCTCATTACCCTTGCATAAAGTAGCCACAGGCACCATGTAGATAGCATTTACAGTGGTTTTCAGTAGACTTGGCATTCCTTTCTGTTTTTCCAAAACACAGAAAAATCTGGTAGAGAGAATGGAAGCTGCTCTCTCGCAGGTCAAGTCCTTTTTACAAAGAATGCTGCTATGGTCTCACCACCAGCTCTGTGTGATGAAAACACCCATCTCTCAGAAAGCAGCATGAGACCCATTTGTGCCTTTTGGCTACCATTTCATCTCCTTCCTTTCATCTTAATCCCTTCTGGAGCACAACTCCATCTCAATATGTGAAATTCCCAGAAACCCCTTTCAGGATAGCGCTTACTCCTCCAGATTACCCAGTGCTACCCAGAGGTCACCTTTCTCTACGAAGATTGCTAAAGTCTCCCTCAACCATCAGATTCCAAGGCAGCTGCTTAGCCACTGCACTGCTTCTGGTTCTATGGGCTGCCCCTTTGTCCTTCACTAGTATGTTCACCCTCTGAGGGTTCCACACAGTGCCTGGGATATAATAGCACACAGAGAAGGCGCCCATAATGACTGGGCCTCTGAGAAGTGGCCTCAAAAAGGCTGCCTTTTAATTCTCTGACAACCTTTTCTTTCTGTATCTTTTCTTTCTCCCTTAAATACCTTTAGAGTTTGAGCCTCAGCATCTCAGCTTTCTACCTCTATTTGTGTTCTCTCTCTCTCTCTCAATTTATCATTGACATCCTCTGGCTCTGGCTCATCCTCATCTCTTTCAACCTCTGCCTACCTTTCCTCACTTGAGTACCTGTGCTATTCCTTATCCCTAGCCCATAAACATGCAAGGACACATGCAGACTAAATCCTCCTGCATACTGCATCCCCTGAAGGAGTTATATGTTTACTTCCCTTCAGGCAGCACCTGAGTGACTCCATCAGTTAATTATCTGACCCTTGATTTCCGCTCAGGTCATGATCTCAGGCTTGTGAAATCGAGCCCCATGATCTTTTAGTCTTGAGATCAAGCCCCTCATTAGGCTCCACATTCAGCGCTGAGTCTGCTTCAGATTCTTTCTCCCTCTCCCTGCCCTTCTGCCTCTCCCCACTCATGGTCATGCCCACCCCCTCAAAGAAATAAAATTTAAAAAATAATAATAATAATAAAGTTTTCTTCCCTTCAGGGAAGGGAACCTTGGTCTGCTCTTCTGGCCACATAGTTCCCTCTTCTGTTGACAGATATATAGAACCAACTGACCAATTCTAAATGACTTTGCCCTTCCAACCTCCTAGATCAGTGATCAGCACATTGTTTTGTAAGGGGCCAGAGAGCACATATTTTAGGCTTTGTGGGCTTTACAATTTCCATGGCCACTGCTCAGCATTATGATGTGAAGGCAGCCATAGGCAGTGTGTAAACGAAAGAGTGTGATCATATTCCAATAAAACTTTATTTATAAAAAAAAGTCAGTAGGCAGGATTTTGTTTGTGGACCAGTTTTTTTACATCTGAACTTAACTGTATGTTTTTAGCCTGAGAACTTTAGAACCAGTGAATGGGATTCCCAGTGTAATTTCTGTAATCAGGTGGTGTCCAAACTGCTGTGTTGGGTTCACAGCACTATTACACCTGAACTCCTCTGGAATATGTGCCAGACACTTCTAAACTTTTCTCTCACCTTGATTGAAACGTCCCACTGTGTTCTACTTTCTACTGCTTTGTCAGATCTCAGCTGATGTAATTTTTTCCAGAGTTCTTGCCTTAAGGAAGTTCTTCTGTTTAGCTTCTTTCATTCTTTATACCCTTTTCAGTCATAGCTTTGTTGTCTTAAATATATCTGTCTGGTTTTAGAAAGCTTGGATCCAGATTTGTTTGTTTATTTCTTTCTTGCTAATTTTTATAAAAAAGATAGTATCTAACACTGGGAAAAGCATAGACATGGCAGGTGGTAAAGCATGCCGTCTAAAAGATTCATTGGTTCTGATGTGGGAAACATGCAGAAGAAAAACTATTAAATGTCCTTACGCACTGACAAGCCCTTAAAAACAAGCAGAGTGACATTCCTCTAGGGAGTCTCCACCTTAAGGCTTTGCTAAGGGCAAAGGATAATCCTAGCCTGACCCACCCCTACCCCCTACTAGGATCCTGTAAGTCTACTTTAACAATTCATTTGGAAACTTTATCTCTAATCACTCCAAGATACTGTTGACAATCATTCCCAAACATATGGCCCACTGATAGACATCTAAGGGATCTCACAAAAAGGTTTTATTACTGGTAATGAATAACCTTTTTTCCCCAACAGCAGCTAGCCCTCAAGGTTCTGGAAACCTTGCTTCCAAAATTCCTTAGAGACTTAGGCCATCTCTAACTCCCTCCCAACTTGAAAGCATGTAAAGACCACTCCTTACAACCCCCAAACAGCAGCTCTTTCTGCCCATGGGTCCTGTCCCCGTGCTTTAATAAACCACCATTTTGCACCAAAGAAGTCTTAAGAATTCTTTCTTGATCATCACCTCTGGACCTCACCCCATCAAACCCCACTTATATTCTAAGACTTCATCAGTTCAGCCTCAATCCTTTAGTTGTAGACAACAGAATTCATTCTAGGTTGTTTAACTGAAATGGCTTTATTACAGGTTATTGGGAAATTTGCACACTTCCCAGGCCTGGGAAGTAAGATTCCTTGCTATGCAGCCAGCAGTAATGCAGCCAGCAAAAACATTCAAATATCACAAGGTCCTTCTTTAGAGAAAACCCCACTACCAACTCTGCCTTCTGCTTATCATTCTTACGAATTAAACACATAACCTCCTCAACCATTACCTCAAAGAACCAAAGATGGTGTCCTGTGCTTGCCAGAGAATCCTATCTCTGTGCTTGATGCTCACATCCTCCTTCCTTGTCTTGCATGGGTGTACCCACATGTCAAACGTAGGGTGCATATAGTGGTAGAGCCACAAGAGAGTCTGAAAACCAGCTCTTTAGCTTCCGTAGTACAGAAAGATACAATGGAAGAGAATAGGGTGGGCTAATGTAAACAACCATTTACTGGCCACAATCTTGGGTGAATTACTATTTGAATTTTCCTATAGATAAAAATGGGGATAAAAGTACATTTCTTATAGTGTTGGTCTGATTATTTTCAAAACACCTGTGGCATAATAAGTGCTCAATTAATGGCCATTATTATAGACAATAAATGAATATTTTTAACAATATAAGAACACAATGAGGATGTTAAAAAATTTTTTCCTTATTTTTAAAATCATACGAGATTAATGAATATGGAGTATGCTTTTCACCTTAATAATTTTAGTGTTCTGATTTGCTGACATTCTGTCCTTTGGTCAGTTCACACTAATATCGGAACACTCTTAACTCATATATTCAAAGAACTCAGTGCCTTCAGTTTAACTCCAACCTCAAAAATATGCCATCTTTTTATTCATAAAACGTGGTTGTAAAATGTATATATGACCACTGTAGAAAAACTGAGAACCATAGAAAGTATAAAGAAGGTAAAGCTCACAGGTGATCAGTGCTCATTTATGATGAAATAAAAAGGCATTCATGGTAGCCAATTGAGATGTTCATGGCTTGATGCTAGGGGAATCAAGGGTCAGGTACAGCAAAAAATTGAGTACAGGCCACTGTAGGTGGTGTTTGAACCTCTGTTATTGATTTGTTTCTTATTAACTGCTGGGGAAGCAGCTGTAATTGTTACCCTCATCTTACAGTGGAAGAGACCATGACAGGAGGTGACTACTGTGTAGTGTCTCAGTTTGCATCTCTAGAGGCCACGATTCCAATGTGGGTTTTCAGACTCCAAATCTACCTCTCTTCTCATTGTCCTATACTTCCTCTGTTTTTATGAGTTGTGTTGTCCTGTGGTCAATGAGTAATGCACAGGGACTGATTCCATTACATTCCCGCTGCTTCTGGTGTCACAGTGAGCTGTTCTTAGCCCTTCTGTAATAAAGAGTGAATTAGTATCACTCTCTCGGTTTAGGACCACAGCGTTCTGCCAAAGATCATGCCAACTGGTTGCTTAAAAATAACTTTGAGAGGGTGACAAAATGAATTGACAGCCCAGCCCGAGAGGTCATTTATTGTATTATAAACACGAAGGTGTAAATTTTGTTTTTTGACTACATATGGTTAGCATACCCTAACATCTCAATTAAATATCTTTTTTTTAAAAAATATATTATTTATTTATTTGACAGAGAGAAATCACAAGTAGACTGAGAGGCAGGCAGAGAGAGAGAGGGAAGCAGGCTCCCTGCCGAGCAGAGAGCCCGATGCGGGACTCGATCCCAGGACCCTGAGATCATGACCTGAGCCGAAGGCAGCGGCTTAACCCACTGAGCCACCCAGGTGCCCCTCAATTAAATATCTTTTGAACTCAAAAGATATTTGGGAAATATCTTGGGAAATATTTTGGGAAATATCAAAAGATATTTGGGAAATGGGAAAACATGTGTCTAAATTGTTTATTAGTGACTGGCCTGTTCTCAGGAGTTGTTTCCTGATATATTTATCAAATGGAAATAAAAGAATACAACAAAGGAGTACCACCTAATTTAAATGTATTTAAGTTTTTAAAAAATGTTTTAAAATGCATTCTCATAAGATACTTGAGTTTATAAGTAGGATGAAGTAAAAATAAAAAGGACATCCTGAACATATGCAAGATGCATCAATATTCTCCTTTTCCGTGTGCCTTGTGAGCTGAGCCCCATTCTTTTCCCTTCCGTACTCGATGACTGTGCCTTTCATAAATTGTCTAAGCCCTGTTGTTAAACTTATGCAAGCAGATCACCGTACATACACCTATTCTCCACTGACTTAGTCTCACCAGAATTGAAACAAAAAATAGAAGTCACTGTGTGTAGCTGGCAGATAGAGGATGGACCCAGTTGATCTCTAGGGACACTGGGTCTCCCACCAGGGCTGTGGGAAGCAGAGCCGATCCTCTAAGTGCAACATGACTCTGTGAACCCTGGGAGAGTTCAGGAGAGCTTGTGTGCACCTCAAGTCTGTAAGCCCTGAGGATGATCAGGAGAGAGTGGTACCATCGAGGTACCTCCTCTCCATTCCTGGTGTAACTGTTTGATTTCCTGTGCAGGGTACACCAGACCTGGGATTTTTTCTGGAATGTCACCATACTGTCTTGGTCCCTCTATCTAAACCACCCTTGTGAAAAGTAACTCCTCCTTTAGGAAACTAAATGTCAAATATTTCAACGTATCTTTTCTCTTGTTGTAGACACATTCATTGTCTTCTGTGGGATTTAATTGCTTTGCTCCTTAGCTAGCTTTTTCCTCACTACATTTCGTACAACTTTCAAAAGAAAATGGTGTTTCACTAGACAGAAGGAGGAGGAGGCATGAAAGTGCCAGTTTTCTCCCCTCTCATGATCGCTGTCTAGTCAACAAGTGTCACCAAATACGGCCTCACTTTCCACACGATTCTAGGGTTCCTTAGGTGGAAATTATTCCCAGCTTGGAATAGATGATCACAATCTATTTTAAATGCAAGCCAACAGGGATCTTCTCTTCCTTGACACTGTGCTTTACTCAGGTTGTTAATAAAATTAGAAAGTGCTTACAGTTGTGAAGTTCTTTAGATTTACCTGGTGGTAAAAAACAGCAATTAAAGATGAAAACCCTCTTAGTTCCTTAAAAAATTCTTAGAAGGAAAAAACCAAACTCCAAGTGGGAACATAGCTAGTTCTCTAGGGTTAAATTCTGTCTTTGAAAACATGTCACTTACAAAATACTCCTTGTGTCCTGATTTTCTTAGAGAAGGCAGGTGGGCATATTTGTTTTAATTCTACAGCTTGTGATTCCCAGCCTTGGCTGTGCATTAGAGTCACTTGGGGCACTTTAACAGGTATGGGTCATGCCCTCACAGAGTCTCATCTAATTGGGTTGGGGTGTGACCTTAGTGCTGGACTTGAAAAGCTCCCTGGTGATTCTTTTGAGCCGCCGAGGTTGAGAACCACTCTTCGAGTGCATGTATTTCACAGCACATCAGTTCGATTCCCAGTTTATAGCTACTGGAATGGACTCTTGCTAACTTATATATAGGAGGAATTTGTTAAAAATAAGGAAGTTCACTGACTCAAAGGAAGGACTATGTTACCAGGTCTCAGGACAGAAACCAAGACAGCTACAGCAATCAAGGCAACATGAACCAATGGATGACCTCTTTAGGCACTGCTGGATGAAGCAGCTCCAGCCATTTTTCTGTCCTTAAAGTCCTGCTTAAGGTTCAAATTCCAGGGAGAGAAAGAGGATCCACTAAACTTTTAGCCCTACCCTTAGCCAGGATCAGATGGGGTGTGGTAGTTCCCCAAAGGAAAATTGATTTGCTCTTCTTAGAAGGTGGCACTGAAGTTTCTTGGCAGACAGCACCAACAGATGTCCCCACACGCTGAAACCATTTTGCTCTGGATAGGGAGGATGTAAGGAACATTTCACTCAGAAGGCAGTTGGCTTAGGATCAGACTCCCTTGGTGTCTGCTAATTTGTTTATGGTAGTTATTCATTCAGAAAATGTTTATTGAATATCTATATTATGAAAGTCTCTCTGTGAATGTCATGTTGGGAAAGTAGTTGATGCTTTTAGGGTACTTAAAATTTCATAAGGGTAAGAGACATGCAAATGTAAGCATGATATCCCAAGCGTATCTCCAGGCATTAGTTCACAGAGTAAGACCAGCATCAGTCAGACAACTAGTATTTGAGTGTCTACGATTTGTTAGACCCTCATAGTTCCTGGCCAGTGAAAATAAGATAGGGACTTTCAGATGTCCCTACACAAACTTGATTCTTGCACTGGTTACCCATGGCTGGAATTTCTCATCTTCTGACTGAATCTTTTCTTATTGGTTTTCAGTCCCTTGAACACCTTTCTGATGACACCCTGCTTCTAACATGCCTGGACTCAGAACTGCCTTCATTCTCCTTGCTGTAGTCGGATTTTCCGGGCATAACCTTATGTCTGACTAACTTAGAACACTTACTAACATTACTACTTTTTTTCTGAACCACCCTTCTGATGTAGGCCCATCTTCTTGCTTTGCTTTGTCAAATAAGGTCCAGAAATACAGACTCTCTCCTTGACCTTGGGCATAATCATTTTTTTAGGGCTTGTAGAATATGCTATCTGGTGGGTAGGAAATATGTTCTTAAAACTACTGTGTGGCCTTTTAAGCTTATGTTCTAAACTAAGATATGGTTAGTTGACTATTATGTTAGATCTGTAGTGTATTTGGGTGTATTTTCTCTAATTTTATATCGAAAGTAATGGAAATCTGCCAAAACTATCAACCCAGCAATACTAACAACTAAAGAAATCAGAATATTTCTGATTTTTCATTAAAATATAAAACTAAAGGATCCAAGTAATAGTAATAAAAACAATGGCTAACATTTATTAAATGTGTACTATGCCTAATCCAGGGCAGGTAGTAAATGCCTCATAAAGATTCGCTGTAGTTTTATGGGGTTTTGTGGTTACTCTTATGTGGTATGGCAGGCATTGTATATATGCAAATATAAGGATAGTACTCTACATTTGCAAATGTATTTGGTCTTCACAACAGACCTATGAAGTCAAGGTACCTTCATTATCCACATTTTACAAATAAGAACATTGAGTTATATAGAGATTCGAGAACTTGTCCAAATCCCATAGTTAAACTAAGTGGGATTGTCGGAGACAAACTCAGGCAGTGTGGCTCCGTTTGTTTAACCTCAAGATAGTTGTTGGTTGTTTTTATTGATATAGTGCCTACATATGGTTGCTTCATAAATATTTGTAGAAACGAATGAATGAATGGTGGGTTCTACGGCTGGCTTTTTTCAGTGTGTTCCCTACCACTGTGCTTTGGAACACAAGAATTTAAATTTAATTTTAACTAAGACATAATCATGGTGACAATTTATATTTAAAAGACTACTCTATGCTCTATAAAGCTTATTGCACTTTTTAATGTTTTATTCTTTCAGCTTTATTGAGATACAATTTCCATAAAACACTGTAAATTTAAGGTACATAACACATTGACTTGGTATACTTATGTGGTGCGAAATGATGACCACCATAGTTTTAGTTATTACCTCCATACTTTACATAATTGCCATTTCTTTTTTGTGGTGAGAACATTTAGGATTTACTCTCTTAATGACTTTCAAGTATATACTACAGTATTATTAGCTATATCCCCATACTGTGTATTAAATCCCTGAATTTTTTTTATTTTATAACTCCAAATCTGTCCCCTTTGACCAGCATCTCCTCATTTCTTCTACTCCCCAGCCCCTGGTCACCTTCAATCTACTTTCTGTTTTTCTGAGTTAAGCTTTTTTCCAAGTATTTAGTTAATGTGATTTCTTACGATCTTTTGAATCATGGAGATTTGCTTATCTTCAGAAGAATAATGATCCATTTGGCCATTGTAGATAGTGCTTTAGCAAAATGCATCAATCACCAAGAGAGGAAATGGGGCCTGCTTCATTCTTATTGTCTTTCTGATTCTCTTTCCTTTGCTGGTTTTTTCCCCAGGCTGGAGATGACTCTCCCTAAAGTTAATTCCTCAGTTGTCCTTGCATTGTCAGATGCCTTTCTTTTCTGAAGGATTTCCTTAATCCACTGTGGTTCTTTTAAGTGGCTGTCTGGATAGCACCAAATGTTGTCTGGCAAGTGAATGACCTTACCCGACTATCCACATATATTGTCAGAGGAGACTGTGAACTTTGTTTTGGACCTTAATTTTAGGAAACTGAATCCCAAGGCGGTGTAACAAACATAAAGACCTGTCCTATTTCCTGTTTCTACACTTTGCTAGAGACTAATAGAAATTATTGCTCTTTTTAAAATTTGTGTTTATTTACCTATTTTGGAAGAGCGACTTATTTTTGAGTGACAGGAAAAAAATGCCAATAAACCAATACCTGGGTGAAGCATGGATTGAAAGTAACCCTGTTAGGGATTTTACAGAGATGCTGTTCTGTCTTTCAAACCAGGAGATCTTGGAAGCAACTATTTATATTTATTTGCCCTCAGTTTCAGTTGTACTGCAACAAAACAAGGTCTGTGATGACCACTGAGTTCTAGTTTGGGGCAGCAAGAAACCAGGTACACTCTTTTGAGTGTGGTTTCATAGAGATCCTCAGTCTTAGGGTCCATGTTAGCCTGGCTCCTGGGTTGGAGCAAACGTTCAGGCAGAGCACCCAGCCGAAGCAGGAGGGATGGGGGTCAGGGGTGGTGGTAGGTAAACCAATCCCATGCCTACCACTTTATAAAATGAGAGAAAGAGAAGGTCTCCAAGCATTTGGCTTCTCAAAGAATCAAGACAATTCTCTCTAGGAGAGAATTATCTGGCTTGGCCAGGCTGAGTTGGAAGAAATGACCTCTGATCTACGTCTGCAAGAAGTAAGAGTTTGCTCAGCAGCTTAGAAGAGAAGTATGGGAGAGCATTCCAGGGAGGGTTGCATGTATAGAGATTTAAAAAGAGAGGAAGAAGAGAGTGTTTGATGTGAGCATGTATGGAGTAAGGTGGGAGAAGGAAGGAAGGACCACATTATAGGGGCCTTATTGCCCCCAGATGAGGATTTCTTATTAATCTGGAAGGCTCTAGGAGGGAAGTAGGAAAGGGACAGCTCTAGATTTTCATTTTTGAATCATCATTCTGATGTGAAGGATGGGTGGGAAGTAGTTAGGAAAGGGCAGCCTTAAAGAGTGGTAGCAGAATGAAGAGGGAGGGGTTTGATTTATGAGGCATTTTAGGAGGTAAAAATCAATAGAACTTGATGAGTTATCTTGAGTGCAAGAGGGTAGGAATTTCCCCCAGGATGGGAAGCTGGGTGAATGGTGGCACTGGTTTCTAGGAAAAAGGCTGCAAGAGTAGGTTTAGAGGAAGTGAATACATGCATGTATATCCCTAGAAGCTAACCAGAAGTATATACTGGTTATTTTTTCAGTCCCAGCTTTCCACGTTTACATATATAAGTATTTCAGTCCTCTGCCTCAGCTGAGACAGTTCAGCAGTCCCGGTTAAGATTGTCTCAACTGATTTTTTCATGAATCATTCCAAGGCCATAGGAATGATTCTTCATCATTGGAAAGCAGAGACATTTCCCATCCTAAAATGACTTGAAAGCAGAGACATTAACCATCCTAAAACGACTTGAGATTCATTCTCTTTCAGGCTTGAGTCTTAGAACTGGGGAATCAAAGCAGTGTTCCTCTAAACTGGCCTCTTGGAGAGTAAGCTGGTGGTACAGCAGCCAAGCTAACTCAGCAGGAGTTGAAGCACTGGATCTCAAAGGAAGGTTCTCTCCTTCTTTGCCCCAGTCAGGGTCTTTGTCCTTTCAACCCCATCACACAGAAACCCCTCACAACTTAGGAGAGGCTCACACATTTCTGCTTCTCTCTCCTTTGCCCTCACAGATTTCCTGCAATAAAGGATCGACACAGACTGTGCTCTTGGCCACGCTTGGGCCCCTTATAGATCCAAGATTTTGTTATTTCTAAAATTCATCCTTCAGTTTGCAGAGCCTTTCTCCAGGTAATGAGGTGTCAGAGACAATAACCAAAATTGTATGGCTCTTGCACAGTCTTTTCCAGCCTAGTATTTCTGTAGGGACCCTGAGGGTGTTTCACATGGGTTCATAGGAGTCCTTCTGGTCTTCTGTTGGACAGCCAACCACCACTGCTGCTCTTGCTGGTGTTTTGTGTTTTTGCTGGGAATACTGATGTCTGTACAGAGGGTACTCTTAATTCCTGATTCAATACTGTGATGGTTAAGTGTAGGTCAACTTTGCAGGCTGTGATGCCAGTTGTTTGGTGAAAAGCTATTCTAAATGTTGCTGTGGAAGTATCGTGTAGATGTGGTTAACATTTACAAACATTTTAACTTTCAGTAAGTCACATTGTCCTCCATAATGTGGGAGGGCTTCCTCCAATCAGTTGAAAGGCTGACGAGCAAGAACAGTTTCTCAGAGAGACATTCAGCCTCAAGACTGTAACGTTGAAATCCCGAGTTTCCTGAATTTATACCTGCTGTCCTACCCTATGGATTTCAAACTTGGAAGCTGGCCACAATCACATAAGCCAGTTCCTGAAAATATCTATCCATCTTTCTATCCCTTGGTTCTATTTCTCTGGAGAACACCGACTGATACATATGTCTATACCAAGCATGCTCTGAACATTCTCAGTCTTTGAGGTTCCAAAGAATTATGGCTATATCTGTAGGGAGAAGATCTCTTTTCCTCACCTGTGTGCAGATTGTCACTAGGGCCCAAAGTTACTCTACCTGTGCCTTCCTGTCTCTCAGTCTCCCTGAAACTGTCATGAACACTTCTTCCCTTGTATCTGCCTGAGGCTCATCTCTCCATACCACTCAGTTACATGTTCTAGAAAATAGAGGATTAATATGCTGGCTTGTAGGTGTATGGAGGGCTGAGACCACATCTGCCAAGTTTTCCCTTGTGTCCCCTGTCCCTAGCAGAATTAAACTTTAAGAGTTAGTTTTTATTGGGGTGCCTGAGTAGCTCAGTCAGTTAAGTGTCTGATTCTTGGTTTTGGCTCACGTCATGATCTCAGGGTCCTGGGATTGAGCCCTAGGTTGGGCTTCCTGCTCAATGTGAAGTCTGCTTCCTCCTTCTTCATCTTACTTTGCTCCTCTCCTGTCTCTGGCATCTCTCTCTCTCTCTCGCTTGCTCGCTATCTCGCTCAAAAATAAATAAATAAATCTTTAAAAAAGAAAGTATTTAGGGAGTTGTAATAAAATGGTACATGCAGTGTAATAGGTACTAAATAATTATTTGTAGATTGACACATTGAGACAAACCCTTCCTGCTTTTCCCTTTACTCGGTTTCCCTAGATCCAACAACCCGAATGCAAATCAGCTTGTTCTAGTCCTGCCTACATCCAACACGCTCAGATCAAGTCCAAATGCCAGTTGAGGCTTTAATTGTGAGACTGGAACTATGCAGTCCTTTTCTTCTCTGGCTAGAATTCATCCTCCACCTGCTGCCTTCCCACACATTTTGGTCACACAGAATCCAGCTCATCTGTCTCATTCTATATTTTAATTATTTTTCTCACTTATCTGTCTCCCCCAAAAGTATGGAACCCTGACTTCTATATATCTGCCTTCCTAGTACCTCAAATAGCATTTGGAGCTTCTTAGATTTAAGATAGTTTTTCATCAAGAAAGAATGGGGAAAAAGGCAGAAAAGATGGGAAAAGAATGAAAACAGGAAATAAAGATGGAGTTAGGGACACAAATCCCAAGTTTTAAGACAACTTCCTCTCTCTCTTACATTTTGTTATGCCAGATTCTTTAGGTAACAGAGTTTTTTTCAGCTGGTAGATGAAGTACGTCAAAAGTCCTACTAGTTTGAAGATTCTGGTGCAATACATAGACGAGTACTCTTGTGACTTGAAGGAATAGAAGCTAACTTCAGACCTGAGAATTCAGCTCATTGAACCATAGAATCCTAAAATTATTCCTACACTCACAGTCTGGATCAGATTCCTAATGCTGTAATGGAAACTAATCATTTTGCATGATATATTTTGACTAATGAATGTGTGGGAAGGCGCCCCTGCAACTGCAATGCACATGGCTTTTAATATGACTAAGTGGGACCGATGCCTGGTGTGTGGAAGTCTCATGTTAGAATTGTTGTATTTGCAGCCAGATCCTAGAGAGACTCAGACGGAAGAATCTACCACAGTTAGAATGTCAAATCACACTTCCCCTCTTCACATTACATTTCTAAAAATAAGATAATGAAAATATGTATTTGTGTGGGAGAGGGCTTATTGTAGAAAGCTGCAAATAAGACGCAAGAAAATATCTGTGCTCAGAAACCCCATTCAGGCAGCAGCTTTCACTGCAGGGAGCTTCTGTGTCATGAAAAAAGCTGCATAATATGCTCTGTGCACAAAAAGGTAGCAGCCAAGGAAACTGACTGCGTTTCTAAACCTCTAGAATAAAAAGGCATGCAGAGGACATTGTTCTACTGGTTTAAGGCCAGTTTTTCCTTTTCCCTGTATTCTGATTTCAGACATTCTTTGGGGGGTTGGGAAGAGACTTAATATAGTCTCTTAAACCTTGCTGTAGCTTTTAAAACTTTAAAGTAGTTCGTTATTGAAAACTTTGGTGGAATGTTATAGAAGGCATCTAAGGAGTCCAAAAGATTTCTCCTCTGTTTTCTTTTTTCCAGATTTCTATTGTGCAGTTTAAACGAAATATAGGAAAAAGATTTAGGGTCATTACTAGTGACAATGGGAAGAATCGGCTGATCTGTGACTCTCCTTCCCTTAAGAGGTTATTCCTCAGCAATGAGGATTACTTGAGGTAATCTCTTTTGAAATGAGAGAAAATATTAAGTGGAAGGATAGGTTGGAGGGCATCTATTCTCTTAAAATTTAGTTTTTATTTAAGGAGTTGTAATGTAATAGAATCATTTTCAGGCTCAGGAATGGACATTTGGATTCTCCCTTTCTTCCTTTTCTAAGGTTAATGGATACTTTCAGAATATAAAGTTTCTCTGACTTAAATGAAAATGGGAGTGAGGAAACTATTCATTTGGAGTTAGTTGGAAGTAATGTTATTATTTTAACAGTTAAACACTGTTTATAGATAGTCCATCATGCTAGGAACTGGCCATAAGCTGTTGAACTCCTTGCTGTTCTGGAGATTTTTGAAAATGTAGACTTTTCATTGCTCCCTGCATTTCAGTATTACTATTTCAGATTTTCCTCCTACCTAAAAAAAAAAAAAAAAAAAAATCCTTTTAGTTTTTATTTCTTGTTCAGGTTTGCTGGAAGTATATTTTTTCCATCTTTGGAGTTTGTCTTACTAATGAATCATTGAACCCTACATCAAAAACTAATGATGTACTATACAGTGGCTAACTGAACATAATAAAACAAATCTTAGTTTTCCTTTTATTTTTGAGTAATGAAATCTTCATTATTTTCTTCCAACACTTCCAAGAAATCATTCCATTGTCTTCTGGTTTTCATCATCTCTCATGAGAAGTTAGTAGATTATCCTACTGTTGTTCTGTAAAAATGTGTCTCCTCTCTCCCTCGGTCTACTTTTAGGATATTTTTTCTTTGGTTTTCAGAAGTTTGACATGATATAGCTTGATACATTTTTCTTTCACTTTATTTAGGGTTCTGAGAATGCTTGAAACTATGAGTATGGTCTTTCATGAGTTTAGGAAATTTTCAGTGGTTATTGGAGTATTTTCCTATTCTGTTGCTACCTTTCTTCTGGGATATCAAATACATATATGCTAGACTTGTTGATATTGTACATGTGTTTATGCTCTTTTTTGCATATTTTATTCATTTCCTCTCTGTTCATCCTTTTGGATATTTTTATGAACCTGTTTCCAGTTCAATAATTTTGTCTTCTTCAACATTAAATCTATTCAATAAATTCTTAATTTCAGTAACTGTATTTTTCAGTTTTAGAATTTTCATCTAAACACATTTCAGTTCTTTGTTGGAATTCTCCATCTTTCCTCTACTCAAGTTTCTTTACTTCTTTGTGTGCCTGAAGTTATAAGTCATAGTTATTCTAAAGTTTTTTTTTTCCTGTTCTGATATCTGGATCTAAATGGACATATTTCCATATCAGTTTTTCTTTGGGCTTTTAGGCATGTTGTTTTATATCTTGGCATGCCTAATAATTTTTTCATTAAATGACAGTTACTTTATAAAAAAATTGTGGTAGTTCCAGATGTTATCTTCCTCTAGCCAGAGTTACCCTTTATTGTCCTGGGCCCAGGTAGAGCTTATTCTTAATACAAGTAAATATTATGTTTCAGTTTTGGTCTGAATCTACCCCTAGTGTTTCGCCACCCCCAGAGCCTAAACTACATAAGAGTTTGAGTTTACTGGGTCCCTCACCCACACAGAGCCTCAACTCTAGTCTTTCTCCTTAACAATTGAGATTCCTGAAAACTCTTCTCTGCTTTTCAGTTTATCTATTTAGCGTCTAAGCCTTCTAGCCTCACTTTAGAAATTGGCATATGTGTTAAGGGAGAAGCTGGCTATGTATCAGGCTTTCTCTGTTCCTCCCTTGTTACCAGTAACTTGAAGTTTCAAATTTTGTCCCTCTAGCTTCACAAGACAGTGAAAAACTCTGCTCATTTATATGTCCCAAGCAGTGGCTGTCTGCCTGGGCAAAACCCAGATTTGCATTCTTTTGCTGTGAATCCAGAATTATCAAAACAGTTGCAAAATGTCAGTGTGTTTTTTTCTAGTTCTCTTCTTTCCAGAATTTTGTTCCCTTTAGTTCTGATTGTTTCAGCAACTGGCATATGCCTCTATACAGTCTTTTGTTTGCTTAATTCTGAATTTCAAGTTATTCTGAGAAATGTTGACCTGCTATCATACTAGATTTCTTTTTCAGGGAAGAAGTGTTTGTATCAGCATCTAAGATACGTCAGATACTATTTAAGGCATGGGGAGTATAAAGGCAAATGGAGTTGATATATTCTTGGGGGTAGATTCTATTCTGTACAGGAATAGGGTCCTGTTACAGATTCAACTATATACCCCTTAAAAAGATATGTTGAAATCCTAACTCTCAGTACCTCAGAAGGTGACCTCATATGGAAATAGGGTTGTTGAAAGTATCATTAACTATTATGAACTTCTATTGGAGTAAGGTAGGCTCCTAACCCAATGTCACTACCATTCTTATAAAAAGACAGCCATATGAAGATACAGAGACACAGGAAAATGCCATGTGAAGATGGAGACACAAATTGGAGTGAATTATATACAAGGCAAGGAATGCAAAAGATTGACCGCAAACACCAAAAGCTAGAAAGAGTTAAGGAAAGAGTCTTCCCTACAGATTTCAGAGGTAGGTTACCTGCTGACATCTGGATATTTTTACTTCTGGATATTTTTACTTCTGGCGTCCAGCTCTAGGAAAGAAATATAGGTCTTGGGGCCCCTGGGTGGTTCAGTGGGTTAAGCCTCTGCCTTCTGCCCAGGTCATGATCCCAGGGTCCTGGGATTGAGCCCCGCATTGGGCTCTCTGCTCAGCAGGGGGCCTGCTTCCCCCTCCCCCCTGCCACCCCGTCCCTCTGCCTGCCTCTCTCCCTACTTGTGATCTCCCTCTCTGTCAAATAAATAAATAAAATATTAAAAAAAAAAGAAATATAGGTCTCTATATTTCAGAGAAACTACTCTGAATAAGAGAGAAGAATTAGGAACTTCTGTGAGAGAAAGGAGTGGGCAGCAGAGGGGAAGAGAGCAGGTTAGAAATAGTGGTTTCACACAATGCTTTGTGTTGACAATAATGTTTGTGATGTTCTAAATCCTTGGTACATCATAGAATTGGTAACTGATGCAATTAGATTTTTTTAAGCAACCAGAAAGGGCTTGAAAGCCAGGTCCAGGTAATTATAGGACAAAACCAAGTTAACATAAATGAGTGTCAGAGGGGAGAAGAACCTTGGAACTTCTAGGCCCTGGCATTCACAGAATTCTTAGGGAGAATTTTGAAATTCTGCTGTCTCTGGAGTTTTTCTTTAGTGAGAGTGAGGAGGATTAATTTAAAGAAATTTTACCTTGAACACAAGAGTTGTGACATACGGGTTATTCCTATGTTCATTTACTCAAAATTTGTAGCATTTAGTTCCTTATGAGCTATAGTCTTGCATCATGTTTTTAGAAGATTGCTTTTTTCCCCCTAGTTATTTTTTTCAGGTACAGTGCCAACTAGATTACTCAGGACTGGCTGGTTATGCAGCAATAAATTTATCTTGAAATCTCAGAGGTTTTAAAAAAGGTTTATTTATTTTTCATGTGATACCTAATGTGAATAGGAATGAGGTATACCCTGCTTTATGTGGTCACTCAGGTACCCAAGATGATGGATGCTCCAGGACCTGGGTCATCAGCATTCACTATGGCATGGGAGAAGAACACATGGAACATTATGTGCCAGCTCCTGAATTTTTTGGTGCTCTGAAAGTGACACAATTACTTTTGCTCACAGCCCATTGACCAGAACAAGACATGTGATTCATTTCACTGCAAGGCAAATCGAAAATACATAGAATATTTTCATAAGCAATTATTGTCTCTGCCACTCCATCTTGACCTGTTACTATCTGTATTAAATAGATGGGAACATTTGAAACACAGGAAAGTGGAGTAATTTGCTCAGGATCACATAACTAGTGAGCTTCCAGAGTCACGACTCAAACCCAGGCAATCTCTGTTTGTAAGCGCTACACTATATACTATATGTAGAGGAAAAAGTGGTCATTTTGCTTTGGATTTTGGTCTTCCTAGTGCTCTTTCCCCAGTCCCCAGGTAGTGGGGATTTCTTTATCCTTCTGCTTCCTATGGTAAGATATTGAGAACTGTTGTGTGAAACATATTTTTTTCAATCTTTTTTGGAAAATGAACAAAATGGATTACTTTCCATGAAACCTTGCTTAATTAGCATGGTGTGTTGAGGCTTCTACATCAGAATACCACTGACTAGGTGGCTTACACAACAAACATTTTTTCCTGGAGGCTGGGAAGTCTAAGATCAAGGTGTCAGCAGTTCCAGTGTCTGGTGAGAGTTCACTCCTTGCTTCATAGTCAGTGGACTTCTCACTGTGTCCTTAGATGGCAGAAGGAATGAGGTTGCTCTCTGGGGTCTCTTTTATAAAGGGGACTAGTCCTGTTCACACAGACTTCACTCTCATGACCTAAATATCTCCTAAAGGCCCCCAGCTCCAAATACTATCACTTTGGGGATTAGGTTTCAACATGATGGATTTTGGAGGATACTGTCTGTGTCTCTAGCTAAAACTGATCTTTCCTTGCTCTGAACTGTCATTGCACTTGGATTACATTGCAACAAGGAGGAACTAGGGAGATTAACTTTTCCATAATCCCATAATCCTGTAATATCCATTAGCCTTGCTATCATATACACAACACACACGTACATCTCCTTATTAGTGCAATTGGCATTCTACAATCTTACATATAGTGCTGGACAACATGGCTTCTAACTTCCCTTCTAAACAGACTGTGGCTCTTGAACCACTTCTGTGTAGAAATTCTAGTGTAACAACTCACGCACTTGGAGCTTCACCCTTTCTTAAGCAAGTAGTTTTGAATACATACCTTATGCTGCTTAGTGTGGGTATAGCAGTAAGTAAAATGCACATACATGATCCCTGTCTGTATGGAGTAAAGGCAGGACCAATAAATACACAAAGAAGCGTATAATTACTTGTTGTAAGTTTCTCATGATTAATTTCCCCAGCTTAATTGTGAGCTTTTTTTGAAGACATTAGGCACATCTTATAGTGGTTGGGTCCTTCCACCATGGTTGGTTGAACTTTCAGTAACTCTTGGTTGATTATTAATTATCTGACCATCTGGACTTGAGAAGAAATTCTAGGGTTTAAGGATTTCTTGGCTGAAGGAATTCTTTGAGGCTGACATTAATTTCTTACTCGACTCCAAATTTTTCCTATTTTTCCACTTAGGAAGACAGTCAAGTTTTTGAGATTGGTTTATGATGTGGTCAGAGGTTAATTTATTCTACCAAAGAACCTGTTTTCATCCATGAAATTCAAAGTATTAGACTGAAGTCAGAGGTGCTGTTTTCTGTAATTGACTAAAGCTAACCTGGTGAGTAATATAGTCTCTAATGCAGGTGATAGTGCTGAGCTAGCACAATGTGGGCTCCACCTTGAAGCATTAACTTGTCTAAAATAAGCTACTGGGCTCTTTTAACCAAGTTAAGCTCTCCCCTACTTTCTGACCCCTGAACAGCACAGGTTTCATCTTATATTCCAAGACTACATCACTTGTGTTATCACACTCGGGACTTGGTTAAAGGAACTTTTATTGGACTACAGCCTCTCATGCTGCCTGGAATTCTCTTGTCTTGTTACTTAATAAGGTTAAGGGCTGCATTGATCTTAAAGTGACCACACGGCCCCCAACCTAGCAACCTGCTGAGAATAAGGCTGGAGCTTTGGCAGAAAGCACTGTGCCTCTTAACGGAGAGAATGGGCTTATAGTACAACCCTAGAAAGGCAGAAGCTGGCAGGAAGAAAATAAGGTCACAGCCTCCACCATTCTCCTTTTTATGCCAACCAATTATTGATATAGTTTGAGTCTCTTCCTTGAGCAAGGCATTTTTCCCTTTACATTATGCTGCTGAGACAAAGGAATGTTTCCTGTATGTTCACACAGATCACTGGATTTTTGGCCTCCTTTGCTTTTAAATTAGGGGTATGTCCTGATAAAAGAAAGCAGTTGCCTTCCAGAATGTGGGAATTGCTGTTGCCAGCACGTTTTTTCAGTGTGAAAGGGGGACTAGATAGACTATGGCCCAGTTAAGTTTTCAAGCTCAGTTCGTAGTTAAGACTGTTCCCGTTGTCAAGAACACAAATGGAAGTCTATGATTCTTTGTCAATATTGCTTTTTTCATGTAAGCAAGAATCACTGTGTAGCTGTTTTGTTAAAGTAAAAATATGAGACACCTGGAAAGATATTTTATTTTCTAACTTACTGTATGAGTTCCCTATGACTGTTATAACAAATTACTACAAATTAAGTGGCTTGAAACAAAACAAATGTATTAAAGTCTGGACATCAGGAGTCCAAAATGAGTCTCACTGGGCTAAAAGCAAGTGCTGGGGGAATGCATTCCTTTCTGCAGGCTATAAGTGAATCTGTTTCCTTGCCTTTTCCAACTTCTAGAGACCATCTCCATTCCTGGGCTCATAGCCCTTTCCTCTGTCTTCAGAGTCAACAACATTGTTCCCAGTCTTTCTCACACTCATCCCCCTGGTTTCCCTTGGTCTTCCTTTTTAAGGATTCTTAAGATTACATTGCTCCACCTAGATGAACTAAGGCACTGTCCTTAATTATGGTCAGCTGATTAGCAAATGTAATTTCATCTACACCCTTAATTCTGCTTTGCTGAGTAACCTAATACATTCACAGGTTGTAGAGATTAGGCTGGGGACATTTTTTGGGGGTGTGGGGGTTGGAGAGCATTATTAGTCCATCTACTAGAGGAATTGAGAGTTGCTTTTTTGTCTTTTAATATTTGATTTTGGTCGGGTGCTTGAGTGGCTCAGTTGATTAATATGTTCTTTTGGCCCAGGCTCCCCAGTCAGTGGGGAGTCTGCTTCTCCCTCTGACCCTCCCGTCCCACTCTTTCTCTCTCACTCTCTCTCAAATATATAAATAAAATCTTTAAATAATTAAAATTTGATTTTGATAATTCTAGGACCTGCACCCTGATTGTGGGGTCTTATCTGTCAGATAATTAAGAAAGAATTCTCAAGTTTAGATCTTCCCAGCATCTTCATTGGTACCAATGTAGTATCATTTCACAGTATTCTCGATTTTGCAACTTAAGCAGTTAGACACAGGCATTGATTATCAAGCAAGTATTTCATGAGATTAGAAACTGTTGCTAAATTCCTTATTGGTTATGGTGTGACTATGACATGATTGTCTTTGTTTGATTGCAGGTCTTTATGGTGATTTTTTTTTTAAGATTTTATTTATTTATTTGACAGAGATTGCAAGTAGGCAGAGAGGCAGGCAGAGAGAGAGGAGGAAGCAGGCTCCCAGCCGAGCAGAGAGCCCGATGCAGGACTCAATCCCAGGACCCTGGTATCATGACCTGAGCCAAAGGCAGAGGCTTAACCCACTGAGACACCCAGGCGCCCCCTTTATGGTGATTTTAAGAAAGGATCAAATCCAAATGTGTTTCTAATGTGGCTTAACATTACCACATTACCTATCGGCTACTATTCCCAATAGGCGTCTTCTTCGAATTTCTGGTCTTCCAGACACATAGCCTGGAAGTTTGGGTGTCATCTTTGACAGTCCAAAGTATGTATTTTAGTTTCCAGCACCTGAAACCCAGGATATACCCATGCCCGCAAAGCTTCTAAGTCACTTTCCCTGATTCCAGTCTTTCACCCCTCTACCCATTCTGCTCTCTCCATTTGGAAAAATTTTTTCTAAAATATCAGTTTTACAAATCATAAATACTTGTTCCAGTACTTACTAGCTGTGTGACCTTGCAAACTTAGTTAACTTTCCTGTGACAAGTAAATGAAATGGAGCTAGTATACAGTATCGACCTCTAGGGTTGTTGTGAAGAGGTGATAAAATTTAATACATATAAGGTACTTTAAACAGTGTCAGACATATATTAAGCACTCAAAAAACATTTACAGATATCACTGTGATTATCATTATTATTACTAATATACCAACCAGTGTGAATGCCTCTGCTTTTACCCACATGATACCTTTGGCCGAGTCATCTCCTGTGGAGACACTGACCTCTCTCTGGCCTTCTTCCCACCCTCCCAGACCCTTCAAAGCCCAGGACCTCTCACCTGCTCTTGTGTGGGGACAGGTGGTAATCCTGCCTTTTTTCAACAAGACTTCCTGCCCATTTTCCCTCTGGTCCTAAGCTTCTAAAACCTAAAAGGTCAGACTTTGAACTTCAAAAAAGCTTCTCTTCTCTTCTTTTTTGTTCCGACAATATCTCCTGAATTTGAAACTGTACTGTTTGGCTTGAATGGGGGAAAGTGCCAGTGTGTACATAAAATACTAGGTTCTCCCTCTAACCCAAACAAGTACATACACACACACACACACACACACACACACCAGTTAAATTATTGAAACATTACCTGGTGTAAGTAGTGTTTTGGAAAACAAAAACAACAAATACTTACTTAGCTCTCTTTATGCATTGGGCACTGTCTTTGATTCATCTCCCTCTTGTGCTGTCTCCTCTCCAGCTCTGGTTTCCTGATCTCTCTGCCTATGACCCCATTTTACTCTCTGCCATGGGGTCTGCATTCCCATCACTGAGACTTTCCTTCTACTGTTTATGTTTGGATGTCCTCCTCTTTCTTGTCCGTTTACTATCCTTTATGGCCCAACTGTAACAGTCTCCATTTTAAATCCCATATTTCCTCCTCCTTTAACCAGGCCCCAAGAGAGAGAAAAATGAAACCAGAATAAAGGAGCTTGCCACTGAAAAGATGACTGAGGAGACAAGACACATGGAGGAATCCCCCCCAATACTGTTAAATTCTGGGGAAGAAATCATAATTGCTGCTTAGGTATCCAGAAGTCATAGTCATATGACCAATTATAATACTAAATCAATAGACCTATAGCATTGACCAAATCCTTTCATTCTTTTTTTTTTTTTTCAAAAATTTATTTGACAGAGAGAGAGAGAGAGACATCATGAGTAGGCAGAGAGGCAGGCAGAGGGGGAAGGGGAAGCAGGCTCCCTGCAGAGCAGAGAGCCCGATGTGGGGCTGGATCCCAGGACCCTGAGATCAGGACCTGAGCCGAAGGCAGAGGCTTAACCCACTGAGTCACCCAGGCGCCCCCAAATCCTTTCATTCTTGAAGCAGATTTCTGTTAGGAGTTTATTACCCTGTTCCAGCTACTATGTATAATTAGTTCAGGAGCTTCCCACTTTCAGCTAAGCTGATATATACAAAACAGGATTTATAAAACTTTTTAGGTCATGATTATTTCCACCAAAAGACTTACAATAACATTTCTTCTAAGAAGCAAATCCTACTAGCTAAATAGATTTAAAACATGATTTGATTTACATAATGGTTACATTTGTACTGAATTTCAGGACAGATAGCCAATTGTCAAAAAAGACGCAAATCTCTTATTACTCTACGAAATAGCCTGGGGTTTCATGAGTTAATGCAACTCCCCAGTAAGTTTAATTCACTCCCCAGAAGTCATGAGAATTTAAGTTCTGGTAGAAAACTTAACAATGTATGTCCAAGAGATAATTGAGTGCTCATATTCATCAATTAGGTTGCCCTTGGTGGAGGCGGGATGTCTCACATCCATTTTTACTTATTTATTGCTTTTTTATGAATAATGAGTCACTACAAAAAGAGTGTTTGAACCAACAGAAAAGAAATCTTGAAATTTAGATTGATACTGTCCCTAGAGCAAGTGTTCTTTAATGGGATTCTCAAATCATGGGTGAGTTGTAGGAAGTTCCCAAACACGGGTAAGTATAAACCCAAGTGTGTATATGTGTTGCACGCACACACATGCACTTTTTAGGAGGAGAGGACCAGAGCTCTGAACAGATTTTTCAGAGGATCTGTGATATTCCACTAAAAAAAACCACTCCTTATTCCCCATGGATGAGTTTCAGGAAGTTCTATCAACCTTTTGGATTTGTATTAAAATCTTGCATATCAAATATACCTGGGACAAAGCCAGCTAGGTACCCAAACTCTCAGTGCCCCCTTTATTGCCCCTTTTTCACCCCTCTCAACATTTCCTTATTTGGATTCTAAGAACTTGATAGAAAGTTTCATTAAACACATTTTTGGGGACACCTGGGTGGCTCAGTGGGTTGAGCCTCTGCCTTCAGCTCGGGTCATGATCTTAGGGTCCTGGGATTGAGCCCCGCATTGGGCTCTCTGCTCGGCAGGGAGCCTGCCTGCTTCCCCCTCTCTCTTTGCCTGCCTCTTTACCTACTTGTGACCTCTCTCTCTCTGTCACATAAATAAAATATTTTTTAAAAAATCATTTAAGAAAACAAACCAACCAACCCATTTTTGTTATTTATTGTCAAATCAGTAAACCAAAGCAATTTAGTAACAAGTTTGGTGCCTTTGTTGAAGGGAAAACAGTCCATGGACTGGCAGAGTACAGCACCTCACAAGCAGTGGGGCACTGCTCCTGACGGACTGGGCGAGAATGAGTTCTGTTGAAATTAGAGGAAGTGATGTGGAAACTGGGCATGATTGGCTAGAAGGTCGGGCATTTCCTTACAAGGTGAGTGTGTCGTATTTTTAAGCGGAGTAGAGGTTTGTGATGCCTCTGATAGTGAGATGTTTCTTGTGTAGGCTGACTTAGGTGTAGATTTGGTGATGTGGGGCCTCCATTTTGTGAGTCCCGTTATACAAATAAACTATCAGTGTAGATTTTGGACTTTGTGAATACTCAAGTGTCTTGAGAGGGTCATCTTTATAATTGTCTATTTGTTGGGAGTTGTACAAACTCTTCCTTTTGGAGTGGTCAGTTTTTTTCAGGGATATTTTATATTGCCTACCCTTCTAGTGTCAACTTACTCAGTGAATGTGAGATAAATTATATCATTTTCATTGGTTATTATTACTTACTATAATTTTTTCTACATTAAAGTTTGAATTACTTAAAAGAGTACCACTTGTATATATTTTTGTGAACAATTGTCTTAATCATAAGATGAAAATACCTTCATAAAAGACCTCAGAAGGATCAGGGGAACAACCATATTGTAGAATAATTAATGAAGAGAAAACACCATGTTAGGTTATGTTATGATAATGAATGTTAACTATTGAGGTAATTAAGCCCACTGTAATGGGATTTGATGTTTTAACATAAGTGCCTATCAGTTTAGATGATGGAAACACAAAACTTTTTCTCATTAAAATTGATTGTAATGATTTTTTTCAGAATTAGCCCTACAGATTTCTTTTCAGAAATTGTTCTCTAATAGATAGTATAAGACTGTTTTGTTCTTGTTCCGTCTAGAAAGACTCTTTTCACTCTTTACTGACATATGACCATATTTACCTCCACTAGTTTTAGGGAAAATGCAGTGTATGTGATCAACATTCTTCCTTGTCACAGACAGGTGATTTTTTTTTCTGTTACACACACACACACACACACATACACACACATGCAAACTCACACTGTAAATGTGGGTACCAAAGGAAAAAATGAGGATCAGGGATTGCCTTATAGAACTTTGGGAGTGTAAGTTTTCCCTTACCATAAGATGTCTCAATTTTCATCAACATTGACTAGAAGTCTCGAAAATATACATGTAATTTTATTGGACATGTGTGTGTGAGTGTGGTGTATGTGTTGGGGGTGGTTAACTTAGAAGGCTATTGAGAAGAAACAGAAGGATTACTGTGGCTTGGCAGTGCTGCGGGAAGATTTTGATAGATGCTGTTTACTGTTGTCGAAGATCTGACTCAAGCCTTCTGGAGAAAGGTCATTAGTGACACCCAACAAATCACTTTTATGTTGTAGCTGATGTGAAAGTCAAATGGAAATTCTTTGTAAAAGTCAATCAGACCAAGGCTCACCGAAAGTCTGGTGAAATTAACTTTTCCCAAACTTATCAGTTTACGGGCTAAAAAGCCATGACCAAGAGCACAGAAAGAATGAAAGAAAAAGGATCTGGCTTCAGTAAACACTGTGGGAATGAGGGCCTGGAAGAGAAATGTTTTTCAGGGCAGTACAGCCTTTGCAGAGCCAGAACCTCATGGCCCCCTTCAGCTTCCCCTCAAACAATGTGAACACTTAGCACAGAATGCTGCCGGGGCTGCCGGATGGAGCCTGCGAGGCAATGAGTGCTAGCTCAAGCACAAAGACCAAAGGGAATTGAAGTCCGTGATTAGGAAATTGTAGACTGGCTGAAATCTTGAGATTTCCTCTACTTAACTGGGGGGACTCGTGAGGGATTTGATTAGAATGCACACCGAGAGGCCAACTCTTTTGTCTTTCTGGCTCTACATTGGACTGAAGTGGTGGGGTGCATTCCAGTGCCCTTACTGGATTTGTCTCTGAAGATTTAAAGCATTCACAAGTAATACTCCATTGATCTGAAGGGTCAGGAGGGGCAGGAGAAGGCATTATAGATTTAATTTCCAGTTCTGGGTGACTTCCTAGTACTTTACCTCCATGATTCAGTACTTCATCCATACAAATGGAAGAAATGTTACAAACTAAATAAAGAAGATGATGAAGGAAAGAAAAGATAAAGGAAGTATTCCTTAGAAATAGTACAAATAAAAAAAGTCAATATGATAAATACTTCTAAAAGACGTTAGTAAAAAGGCACATCATTAATATTGCTCTGGTCAGCACCCTGTAGAACTTATTACTATAAATGAGAAGCAAAAATAAGGCAAGAAATTGTGTACAGTAGTAAATTATGATTGTTACGGTGAGAAGTTTTTAGTAAAGGGGAAGGGTAAGTTGGGGCTCTATCATAGTGTTGGATCCACACCATGAAATCCACATATCTAAAAGGAAAAAGAGAGAGAGAGAGAGACCAGACTAATTTGGGTAGATTGGGATGCCAAGAAATAGTCTGCAGGGTCACTTGAGTGCTTCTACCAGGTACGGAAGGTGGAAGATGGAGGTGGAAGATGTGTACGTGTTGCTTCTGTATCTCTGGGAGACCTGATGAAAATGAAATGCTTTTCTCCTCACCATTGTGAGCTCCTTCCAAGTTAGCCCTTTGATTAATTCTGCCAATTCTGTGTACTGCCAGAGTCATTTTGATTTAGTGACATTTTAAACCCATCTCCTGTGTTTTCCTCCTTTTTCGGTCTGAAGTCTGCATAGCCGGATCTCTTTGATGTACAGTTGCCCCATGCTTCTGAACTCCAGAATCCCGCAGAGAGCCCTAATACGGCTCATTTGACTTTCCCAGTACAGAGGAAGGCAGAGCTGAGGCACATCTGTAATGGAAAACCTTCTACATGTAAATACTAAGGGCCTCGTTTTCTCCTAGGTCACATTTCATACTTAGCACTAATTTCATATGCCGGCCTTCCTTTCTCCTCTCTCTGTTTGGTATTTTCACATCAGGATTTCTTCCAATCATTTCCAGCTAAGTCAGTTCCCATGATGGTGATGGCACAGTGTTGTTTACATGGTAGCAGTGTATTTTTAAGGGAAATGCATTGTCAGAATGCTAGAAACATGAGAAGGTGAGAAAGGAAGGTGTGTGTTATTCATAATTATGTCCCTAATGCTTAATGTTCCTGCATAGGTTTGCCCAGTGCTTGGCCTGGTGCATATTAGATACTAAATATGTATTTTCCCAATGGAGTAATTTCATCTATGGGTGAAAGCACCAATGACCAAAGTTAGTAATAAAACCCAAATTCTCAGAATCAGTTTTTAAATTGGATGTTTCTGAATTTTAGGTGGAAAAGATATTTGTAATATGTTTGTAATAAGTATCTAAGCCAGGGAAAGCTATACTTTCCCATTTGGGGATCCTCTCTGTTCACTCCCTGCTTCTTGTGGGTTTTTATAAGCAGTGAGAATAATTTTCTGCCTTGATTAGGTCAGTGACACTGTCAGTACTGTCTAGTGTTAGATTTTCTTTCTCAAGCTTTTCTTCTCACTTTAAAGAGTGTTTCCATCATACCCGTTTTTTATACGAGAGACCTTGGAGTTGTCCTATAGTTTTTTTTCCCTTTACTCTCGTATCTGATGAATCAACACATCCCATTGTCTCCACCTTCAGAAAGTTGAGAATATGATCTCCTCTCACCATCCAGGGTTCGAGTCACCACTGCCTTTTGTCTGGATGGTCCCAGGGGCTTCCTGATAGGTCTCTAGTGGATTTTTTTTTTTTTTTAAAGTACAGCAGCCAGAGTAATTCCTTAAGACCCCTTTACGTCAGATCATTAAGCTCCTCTCTTTGAAAATATTTATGGCTCCTCATCTCAAAGTAAAAGCCAAAATCTTGGGGTGCCTGGGTGGCTCAGTGGGTTAAGCCTCTCCCTTCGGCTCAGGTCATGATCTCAGGTCCTGAAATCGAGCCCTGCATCAGGCTCTCTGCTCAGTGGGGAGCCTGCTTCCCCCTCTCTCTCTGCCTGCCTCTCTGCCTAGTTGTGATCTCTCTCTGTCAAATAAATAAAAACTTAAAAAAAAAAAAGCCAAAATCCTTATAATGGCCTCAGATCTAGTTCAGGTCCTCTCTTGGACTTTATTTTGGATCAGATCTCCTGCCCATGCTTCTCCCTGCCAGCCACACTTGTCCTTTCAGGGCTATGAATGTGCTACCTCATTCTGCACATGCCATTCTTCTACTACTAAACTCTTCCCACACACATCACTGTGGCTGGTTCCCAGACTGCCTTCAGGTACTTACTCAAATGTTGCTTCTCTAAAAGTTCTTCTTTGAACAGTCTATATTTACATTGTCTATAAATTTCTGACATTCCTATCCCTGCTTTATTTTTCTCTGTATCACTTACCACCTGTCACCTGTATTTAAGTTATTTATTGTTAATTATGGGTCTCTCTCCCTAGCAAGTGGACTCCTTCAGACATCAGGGCTTTTTGTCTGCTCTGTTCCATACTATATCCTTGGAACTCAGCAGGGATCTGACTTATTAAATATTTATTAAGTTGGACACCTGGGTGTCTCAGTGAGTTAAGCATCTGCCTTTGGCTCAGGTCATGATCTCATGGGTCATGGGATTGAGCCCCACTTCAGGCTGCTTAGCTTGAGATTCTACCCCCCCCCCGCTCCTCCCCTTACTCTCACACATACATGTGTGCTCTCTCTCAAATCTTTAAAAAAATATATTTATTAAATGAATGAATGAACACTTTCCCACTGTTTTTTTTTTAATGGTGGTCATCTCTTACCTAAAAAAATTATAATTGATTTTTTTATTAACATATAATGTGTTATTTGTACAGGTCTGTGATTCATCAGTCTTAACACAATTCACAGCACTCACCATACCACATACCCTCTGCAGTGTCCATCACCCAGCCACCCCATTTCTTCTACCCCCTCCCCTCCAGCAACCCTCAGTTTGTTTCCTGAGATTAAGTCCCTTATGGTTTGTCTCCCTCTCCAGTTTCATTTTTTCCCTCCCTTCTCCTATGATCCTCTGTCTTGTTTCTCAAATTCCTTGTATCAGTAAGATCATATGATTAATTGTCTTTCTCTGATTGACGTATTTTGTTTAGCACAGTAGCCTCTAATTCCATCCACATCGTTGCAAATGGCAAGATATTTTTAATGACTGCATAGTATTCCATTGTGTGTGTGTGTGTGTGTGTGTGTGTATACACACACACACACATACATACTACATCTTCTTTATCCATTCATCTGCGGATGGACATCTAGGTTCTTTCCATAGTTTGGCTACTGTGGACATTGGTGCTATAACATTGGGGTACATGTGCCCCTTCAGATCACTACAATTCTATTTTTAGGGTAAATGCCCAGTAGTGCAATTGCTACGTTGTAGGATAACTCTATTTTCAACTTTTTGAGGAAACGCCATACTGTTTTCCAGGGTGGCTGTACCAGCTTGCTTCATACCAGTAGTGTGTGGGGTTCCCCTTTCTCTGTATCCTTGCCAGCACCTGTCATTTCCTGACTTATTAATTTTAGACATTCTGACTGATGTAAGATAGTATCTCACTGTGGTTTTGATTTGTATTTCCCTGATGGTGAGTGATGTCGAGCATTTTTTTCATGTGTTTGTTGGCCATCTGTATGTCTTCTTTGCAGAAATGTCTGTTCATGTCTTCTGCCCATTTCTTGATTGGATTATTTGTTTTTTGCGTGTTGAGTTGGATAAGTTCTTTATAGATTTTGGATATTAGTCCTTTATTTGAAATGTCGTTTGCAAATATCTTCTCTCATTCTGTCAGTTGTCTTTTGGTTTTGTTTCCTTTGCTGTGCAAAAGTTTTTTATCCTGATGAAGTCCCAATAGTTCATTTTTGTCCTTGCTTCCCTTGCCTTTGGCAATGTTTTTAGGAAGAAGTTGCTGTAGCTAATATCGAAGAGGTTGCTGTCTGTGTTCTCCTCAAGGATTTTGATGGATTCCTGTCTCACATTGAAGTCTTTCATCTATTTTGAGTCTATTTTTATGTGACTTTCCCATTATTTTGACCAAACTGCAATGTTTATCTCTATCATCCTACCTTTTTTTTTTTTTTTTTTTTTTTTTTTGAGAGAGAGAGAGAGATCAGTGGGGAGGTGGGAGTGGGTGGGCAGGGGCAGAAGGAGAGGGAGAGAATCTCAAGCAGACTCTGACATGGGGCTCAGTCTCATGACCCAGAGATCATGACCTCAGCAGAAACCAAGAGTCAGACACTTAACCGACTGAGCCACCCAAGTGCCGCTCTATTAACCTACCCTTTAACAAGCCATGTAGACTTGTATATATATAACTTATATATATGATATACCTGATATATATATATAGATTTTATATATACATGTATGTGGTATAGCCCAATAATATAATTTAACGTGTATTTAAAAGTAGGTGACAGAAAGAAACTCTACCAGATACTCCTCAAATGAATGTTTAATTCATATAAACATTGTGTAATTATTGTGTGTAATTACTTTAAATTACATTAGAATCAAACATTGATATAGAATTGCATGCTTCTTTATCAAATTGCCTGAAAAATATTACTGGTACTCTGTTACCCCTTTGAGCCTACATACTCAGCTTCCTTATACTTAGAAGTCTAGGGGGTAGTCACATTGAATGGCTATCAGGGAGAAAAAAGATGCAAGACGTTAACAAAATGGTAGAAAAATGTTTATGATAATATTCATACAGGAGTTAGTCAGGTATAACTGACCATTATTATATGTAAGGGACATTCAGTTTTTGAAAATTATTATAATGGTAAAACCTTGGAAGATGTTGGTTAAAATATCATATGTCAAAGGTGAAATTATCGTGAAAAGCACTGCATAAAGACTTTTCTGAACATTTGTTGGCATTGCTGACTGATTGGAGAAAGCTGTAACAATATTTCTCATAAAGAGAAGTGACCACAGAAAAGTAGACCCCTCTTTAGATGACTGCTGGAGCGCCTGGGTGGCTCAGTGGGTTAAGCCTCTGCCTTCGGCTCAGGTCATGATCCCAGGGTCCTGGGATGGAGCCCCGCATCGGGCTCTCTGCCCAGCAGGGAGCCTGCTTCCTCTTCACTCTCTGCCTGCCTCTCTGCCTACTTGTGATTGCTCTCTCTCTGTGTGAAATAAATAAATAAAATATTAAAAAAAAAAGAGAGAGATGACTGCTCTAAAAAGCCCATTAAAATACTGACTGCATTCCAAAGTCCATTAGTAAGCATAATTAATGGCATCCTATTTCAGTATTAATGATATACCTCACTGACATGGTCTTTGGCTTTGTAACAACAGAATATACAAAGAACAGTGAGATGTGAAAAATAAAAATGGACATCTTTTGCTCCTGTTACTCAGCTCAAGAAACTTTGAAATCACTTGAGTTTTATAGCTGAAACTGCCTCAGTAGAATTAATTACTCCTATGAACTGATTTCCTTTTACCTTTAAATCATTTATATATTTATACTTATATATATTTATACTTAAGTGAATTTATATATTTATACTTAAGTGAATATTGGAATATACTCAAAGATGATAAATCAGGTAGAATACTTTGTTTGATATAGAAATATTATTAGGTGAACTATAGTTAGTAGAGTCACAGATATTTTTATCTTATTAAACTTGTAAAATTATTGTCTGGATACAGAGTATTTTGGGAAGTCCATTTTAATTTCCTTTATAATATGCTAATTTATAGTGGCTAGCCAATGGCGATCTACCTTTTTCCCCTTTATTTAAAATAATACTAAATTTTCTGGGTGGTCTATCATGATTTTAAAGATCTATGTAAAAACAGGTATTAAAAGAATGCCCTTTTTTGTTTGTTTGTTTTCCATTCCATCACCAACTAATACTGGACAGGTTTTACATCTGCCCAGAATATTTTGCAGGTTAGAGTACAATAACTATTATATATCTGTCCCCTGCACCTCGGAGGTTAAATTTATATCACAAAATGTGTGACAACAATGGACTTGTGCATAGAAAAGACCTACAACCTTATTGACAGCCATTGGAAACCTTGAGAGGTAGTGTCGCATTTAGAATTTGAAAAAGAGAGAGGAAGGGATGCTACTAGATTTATTTTAAAGTATGCAGCCATTTGAAACCCATTAAATTGGTTTTCTGCAGTCTGTTTTTATTTCTTCATAATGCTCTTCATAAACATTGACCTGTACAGCCAGTGCTTTTGCAATGGTGAATTTTTCTCTTTGCAAAACAAAAATATTTTAAGAGGTTTCTGTTAAGAGAAATAGTAGCTAAACAGGATTCTGACTGCATCTTTGCCACTTACTAGCTGCTTGACTTTGGGCAAATAGATTAATTTCTCTTTGGCACAGATACTTCATCTGTAAAATGGGAATATTAATTACATCTTCCTTAAAATCCTTATATAAAGATTTAAAGAGCAAATATATGTAGCATATTTAAAACAGTTGCTTGAAACATAACCCTACTAAATGAATGAATATATGGATTTGGAATCAAATATATCAGGATATGAATATTTGTTCTAATTGTTAACCCTATGATAAGTTATATAACCTTTCTCAGCTTTGGTTTTCTCATCTGAAAGATTGGGGGGATCATTTCTATCTCAGAGAATTGTTGTGCAATATCAATGAAATGATATTTTTCACCACTAGAGTGGAAAATCTATATACTTAATTTTCTGTACTTGGAAAAATATGGGAAAGTGGTTCATACTCTGTGAGTGGGAAAATAAATTGGTACAACTGTTTTGAAGGACAATTTGGCAATATCTTCTATCCTTTTAAATGCAATACCTTTTTTCCAGGAATTTTACTTCTAGAAGTTTATCTTACCAATAAATAAAAATATATGCGCAAGGATACTTATTCTACCTGTTGTAATAGTAAGTAATAAATGATAATAAATCTTATCATTTATAAATAAATTTTAACAATATTGTGTGTATCCATGAAAAGGAATGGCAAAGATACACAGATACGGAAAGACATCCAAAAATTATTATAATAAATATCTAGTTGAAGAATAGTAAATGGTAGGCAACATGCATACCCCATGTATATCTACATATGTATACTATACACATGTATAGTAAGTATATATAGATGTAAGAATATGTAGCATCTTGCATTTAACAAGCTTAATATGCTTCACTAACTTGGTACACAGATAAATACCTCTCTTGTATTTTTCTTTGTGTCCTAATGAATTGGTTTATGCCGTGCAAAAGGGACATGTCAGTCCAGCTCCCAACACCAGGGGGAGCCAGCACAGCAGACTCTGCTCAGCCCTATTCTGGCCTCTCTTCTCATTTCCAGTCTAACTTGTACTGACTGGTCCTGGCAGGAGCTGTCAGGTGGCACTTGCCCTCACTGTTGGAATGTCTCACTGCCCGTGATATGGAGGAATAGCGGCTTTTAGTTTGTGCCTCTGAGCTGTTTCATTATTCTCCAAGTCCAAGGACAGGCTTAGCCACGTTCCCTGTAGGAGCTCTTCAGTGGAAGCTGTTGGCCCTGGTAGTAAACTGCTTTCCCTTTTCCGACCAGGTGAGGCCTCAGTATCCTTTCCTTATGGAACCTCCCAACCAGTTTCCCTAACTTCAGACAGAAGCTGAACTCTGTATTTCCTCTTTCCCAGAAGACAATAGGGACAGGGCTCTTTTTCATATTGGTCTATCTCCTCTCTACCCTCTGTATACCAAGGGCAGGCGTGGCTTTTGCTTAATCACACAGGCATGAATTATCTCCTTGCACTCTCATCCCAGGGGACTGGGTATCTGCTGGCTTCACATTTGAGTAACTACGAGCAACTTTTTTTCTTTCCAGAATGAAGACATCTCCTTTGAGGTCACTTCCTAGATCTCCCTTTTCGAACAGGTGACAACTGGGGGATATGGGTACTTATTCCTGACTTAATGTGCATTCCATGTATCGGAATATTAATGTATATGACACACACAAGTTTTGTTATTTGTTGATAATATGTGTAGAAAGACATATGCATATATGTATAGAAACGTTCTGGAAGAACACTCAAGAAATTATTAATGCTGTTTATGAGGAGTAAGAATGGTTGTTAGGGGGCACCTGAGTAGCTTAGTCAGTTAAACCTCCCAGCTCTTGGTGTCAGCACAGGTCATGATCTCAGGGTGGTGAGAACCAGTCCTGTATTGGGTTCCGCACTCGGTGGGGAGTCTGCTGAAGATTCTCTTTCTTCCTCTCCCTTTGCTCCCCTCCCCCAACTCACGTATATGTGCATGGGCACTAGCACTCACACATGCTCTCTCTCTAAATGAATGAATAAAATCTTCAAAAAAAAAAAAGAATGGTTATTAGGTGGAAGATTTATTTTTTTCCCTCATCCTTACTGTTCTTCTTTGATTTTTAAAAATTTAATTTGTCATAAAAATGTAAAAAATAAAGGCAAAGATAATTTCAAAAATGAAAAAGATATATTTCCCAGCATATGACGAGTATTTAAAAATGATTGTTGCCTTTCTCCAGCTGTATCTGGCATTTTTTGACCCTGTTATCTGGACAGGAGTGGCTGAGCATTTCTAACATGTCCAGTGTTGAGGAAAGTATTTCTTCCTGGCAGAAATGTGAGAGAAGGGTCAAAAAAGACTTGACTTGTTTCAGTGTAGGCCAGTGTATATGAGCATTCTTTATCATAGTCTTCACTTACAGGGCTGCCATGTACATCAGTGTAGGATGTGCACTGATAAAAGTGTCACATGTAAGGGAAATTTTCACATAACAGACATAGTAAATTGGCATTTTATCACTGCCTTTACCTGGAAGATAAAGTATCCTATTCAATCAAAATTATTATATTATGACAATTTTATAACAGATGGAAGTAAAGCACATGGATGTTATAGAGCAGGCCTCTTATGACTCACTGCCAGAGTGATCATCTCTAGCAATGATGATCTGCTCTTCTCTGACTTCCAATTCACCTTCTTAGTTGTATTATCATATGCCACTGAATCCATATACTATAAGGAGAAGAAAACAGAGGATGGCATGTACTTTATTCTTCCCTGAGCTCTTTCCTTCTCAAACAGATGCCTTCAGAATTAGTAGATGGGTTCACTGTCATTTTCTGTGAACCAAGATAGAAGTTTTCCTGTGGCCCTTGCTTATATCAGAGTGCTCTCAAATGAGAAGTCACTGAGTTTAAACTAGGTGAAATTTTTGTACCTTCAGATACAAGATCCTCTACCTTCAAATTATTGTTAGCTTTGAATGACAGGGAAACTCAATAGGATTGAGAACTGTTACTTGAGTTTATCATTTGGTATATTTGTCAAAACATAAAGACCTACTGTTAGGGCACTGCTTAGAAATTTCCAAAGCATGTTATATTAATACATTGGTGTGTACTAATGTTTGTATATGTTATTGAACTTTAGGGTTTATTTATAATATAAGTATTGATAGTTGTGCTTATGTCTTCAGTGTGCAAACTTTGGTACTTAGGGTCTAAAAGACAAAGTGCTGCATAAATACCTAAATTTTAAGCATTAAAAGGAGCACAACTCCAAGTTTCTGCCTTGCACAGTTCTGTTAGTCTTATACAGGTACAACAATTAAATGCTCTGGTAACAAGGCTCCTGAGTAGGATATTAAATAGTAAAAGGTTATATCAATTAGGGCTCTGAATTGTAAGGGATAAAAACTTAAGTCGAAACAGGTTTAAACACAAAGGGAATATTTTGGCTCCTACAACAGAATAGCCCAGAAGCAGTGAAGGCTTCAGGACTGACTATCCAGACGGATGACATCCATCATGTCAGGACATGATGATCAAACCATGTAATGTAATGGGGACATCATCTTTCTCCAGGTGAGTTTTATCCTCGGGCTTCATACGTCAGCAAAGCAACCATGAAAAGCTCTTGTCCCTCAGTCTTACTGCATCTCTGAAGATGAATCGTGTGCCCATTCCTGAATCAGTATAGCCAGAGAATGTGGTCTATGTGACCAGCAGTGAATCCTAAGCCCTGGGTGGAGTCCTTTCTTCTGTAAACGCATGGTCTGAGATTGGAGGAAGGGCTGGCTGCTTCCTCAGAGGAATGTTGGCATGTGGGTAACAGAAGGAAAGATGGGGGAAGCCAAAAGAAAAAGTGCTCACTGCAAAGGGAGAGGAGTCTAACGGAAAGAGAGTGGATAGTCTGCATTTCCAGATGAACACCGAAAAGCAGCTTGGGCTCACCTTGGGAATGTGCACTGACAGTGCTGGGTACTTATGGCATTCTGTCCCATTGGTTGTTCATTAGATTCACTTACACCTTAGTGACTTTTTGTCTAGATCTGATGGGAAGCAGTTACAATGTGTTTTGTTTTCAAAATGATTTTCCTTCCTAACGTCTTTACTTTTTTAACATAAACATTTGCTTCTCCACCCAACCCACGACTGCCCTTACGCCATGCCATCCATCATATTGTAGAAAACTTGGAAAAATCCCATAAACTAAAAAGAAATGAACAAAAAGCACTCAGACTTATCAACCTAAATATTTTCACTATTAGCATCTTGGCATATTTCTTTTTTTTTTCCTGTTGCCTTATTTTGACCAGAAATTATTTGTATGATCTAGGCTAGTATCTTGGTATCATATAAAGATTCAGATATAAAATTTTTCAAGAGCAGTTAATGTATGAAAATACACCTCAAAAGATGACTGTGTTTTCTGATGCTGTGTTCTATCCTGCAGGCAAGACATTATTCTTTCTCAGGATATGAAAGGTTATTTCAGTGATATTGGCTTAAATCAAAGAGTCAGGTCAATCTGTCATATGTCCCTGAGTTTTCCAATCAACAGGATTTACAATATTATTAATCACATTTTTATGTTATTTTATCAGCTGTAGAGGTCCAAGATAGGAATCCTGTGAGAATATACAGTGTGTCATACATTTTTAATACACTTGATATTAGACCTTCCACAGAGCTCCTTTCCATTCATATTGGTATATTCTTATATTAAATCATTTTTTGAATAACATGAAAGTAAAGCAGGTAGAATTCTGCTTTTACTTCTCTTGATACTCTTTCCTCCTTTGCAAATGGGGACCAAATTTAATGAAAGGTTGCCTAAGTTATGTTAGCCTTGGGCCCTGATGGCCCAGTTTTTCATATACTCTGAGGCCATGGCTCTCTTCAGTTACTGAACAGTGTACAACTTCCCATGTTCTCCAAACAAAATCCTGTATTAATTCCTGATGGTTCAGACCTTCCTTTCAATTTTGAATTACTAGTCCTAGGGTTCGGTGACCACTGAAGAAGAGACCATAAATCATGAATATTTGAATTCAGCTGTGGCAGTGTTCTCTGGATGCTACTCATGCCCAGAATTCTCCTTATTTCCACACCTTCATTTTTATGGCTACCTACTTGAATGCTATTGCCCTCCTATTTGCTCAGGGCTTCAGTAAGTTCCCCTTAGTACTACAGAATGTTAAGCTGTAGGTATCCTAAAAGGGTAACTAATCCCAGAATTTTTAAGTAACTAGCATTCACTTTCTTTAATCTTCCAGCTTCTTCAGTATATGGGTTCATCATCACCTACTTGGTCAACCTGTAAAGTTCAGAGTCACTTGAGACTTCTTTATCCCCTAGCCAGTTGGGGTGAAGTTCTGCCCATCGTGTGGCCACAGTATCTTTCAGTCCCTTCCCTTCTACCTGTCTCTCCAGTGCCACATCTGGTAACAACACCCATTCTTCCAGAGGGCAAGCAGACTCCTCTCGCTCCACATCCCTGTAGCTCAGGTAGGGCTGACCCAACCTGTCTCTTGGTCTTTAGGCCAGTCATTGTCAATCCATGAACTTTGTAGGACCGTTGAGAAAAGGCACTCCTCTTCCACTGGGGTTGCTAATTGGAGCTGTGTTTGACCATTTCTCTAGCACTTAATTAGAGCCTATCTGAAAGCAGATCTGTGGAGGGTGAGAGAAGATTCCTAGAGACATGGTGGGGTGTCTGGATCCTGCTGCATCAGCCTCTGGAGTGACTGTGCCATTACAGTCCTTTCTTCCCTTTAGTTAATTTGAATTTGGTTTCTATCCTTGGCAAGCCAAAGTCCTAACAATACAGAGCCTATCAGCATTTAAATAGATCTAATTCTAATGAAAAATCCTTTCTTGATTCTGTGTCTCTCCTTCATCTGCTTCCCTTTCTCTCATCTTCTTTATGGCTACAACTCTTTAAAAAGAAGTGGTTTACCACAGTTTCCAGTATCCTTGCTTCAATTTATGCAACTGACTACGCTCTGGCTCTGCCTTCTGCCCGTTCTGTTTCCCAAGCCCAGTGATATTGCCTTAACCAGGATCCCAAACTCTCTTCTTACCAACAGGTCCTGATGTTGCCACCCTTATTTACTCCTCTAGTCTGACAGTAAAGACTATTTTCTCCATCTCCATACTCAGTTGTTTCTCTTGGCTCTTCTCCTACCTCTCTGGACATCTTTCTTTGTCTCCTTTGTGGGTGTTTAGTGTCCGGGATCCTCAGGACTCTATCCCAGATATACCTTACTTCTCAATCTACACATTGTCTGTGGGTAATCTTATCTACTTCAGTGGCTTTAATCATCATCAAAATGTTGATGATTCTGTATTAGTCAATACTCTTTGGGTTTCAACAGATAGAACGCCAATACAAAGTGGCTTACGTTTAAAAAAAACAGAGAGAGAGAGAAAGATTCTTTTTGTTTAACATACCGAAAATATACAGTGCTTGACCTGTTTCAGGTCTGGCTGTATCTGTGTGTTGATAAGTGACATCTGAGGTCCATTTCCTCTATCTCTAGCACACGTTTCCTTACGCTCACTTAGAAGTCCTAGTGGAGAATAGGATTTTTCTCCTCTTTCCCCAGGAAGGACTTCAATTGTTTCATCCCTGAACCAGTCCCTATGCTTAGACTGGTGTGTATTCTGCTTGGCCAGATCTAGGTCCCATGTCTGTTCCTGTGGTAGCAGGAGCAAGGGGATGGTGCTAGCACCATCTGAACTCCGTAAAATAAATTCTCCATGGGGAAAAAGGTCCTGTCACCAAAGGATAAAGAAGGAGATATTGGGTGAGTAAAGCCATCAGTATTCAAATCAACTCCCAAGCCTAGAATTTCAGTTTAGATCTCTCTCTCAGATGAGATTGCTGTGGAAGCAGGTGCTTAGTTGACTGCTTTTCTTTCTTAGACAAAGTTGCCCTTTCTCCCATGACTATTACTTCAGGAGATTTTTTGACTCCTGTGCACTTGACAAGACCAGAGATGTGTATTATCCTTGGTTCTTGCTCCCCTTTCTTTCCATAGCAAACAGCAGTTCTTTGCCCACCATACATTGTAAATCTCTCACGTGACCATGAAGGAGAGGCTTCAAAAATCACAGAACACCAATCTAGTCATCTTGGAGTCACCACATAATCAGCCCACTTGGTTACTTGTTATATAAGAAAAATAACCCCAATTTGTTGAAGCCACCATTGTTTGCATTTTCTTTTTTTTGCAGCTGAAAGCATTTCTAAGTGACATATTGCCTACTAAGTGCTCTAATTCGTACACTCATCTCATCTCATATATCATTTGTATCTTATTATAATTTGTTATCTAGTTGTCTGTCTCCTTAGCCAGAATGCAAAGTTTAGTACATATCTGTCTTCATTGCTGCTATACCTCCCAAACATAGCAGAGTGTCAAAAGCAGGGTGCCAGAATAGATCTGGTAAAACCGGACCCACATTTTCAGCTGAAGTTGAGTAGTAGAAGAACCTCTGAACAAGAGACATCAATAATCAATTTCTTATAGTCCTCACCCTTTATATTTTGTTCCCAACATTGAAGCCAAGTGTCAGTGACCACATTATTGTGCTTATACCGCTGGTTAACTTCTAGCAGAGAACACTGTCTTTGTACCTATGTGACTACAGGTAAGTGATTAACAGGTAACTATATCTGTTAATAATACTTAACAAATACTAAGTATTTGTTAAATGCACATGTGACTTGTAGCAGGCCCCATCTCATCAGTAGCCATACTCCTTAGGATATTAAAATCAGTGTAAGGGAGGCAAATGCTAACTGACTCACAGAAATTCAAGTAATTTTGGTGAATCTCTGAGGTTACAATATAGAAGTCGCAGAAGGCTTTATGAAACAAACTTCTACTTTTACCCATGCTTTAGGTCTCAGTGCAAGTGCCAGCTTCTTGGAAACCTACATTAAACTTCTTTGGGGTTGTAAATTCAGATGGAAAACAGGTATCATAAATGAGTATGATGTGATGATATAAACAGAAGGGCATCTTAAGCTATATTCTTTCAACACAGACACTGTATTTGCATTAAAAACATGGAGCAGTTCGATATTTCCACAAAGAAATATGCTCTCTCCCATTTTTCTTGAAATGAGCTGCTTTTTCCATCTCTGTCTTACTTTCTCGTTTTTGTATGTCAGTACAAAGATAGTTTTCTCTATAGAAAGTTAGCAAGGTAAGCACGATGATTGTGGCCACTAACAATTAGTTTCAATGTCAGGGACAAAAATGTAAATGAGGAGGACTTTGGGCAATTGGCTATTGATGACTGTTTTTCAGGGGTTCAACTGTTAACTCAACTCTGGCTGGAAATGTGGGTCTAGTTTTGCCAGATCTGATTTTTTGGAGATGAAAATCTAGATTTTATATGGAACATTTTCATTTTAAGGTTTGGGTCAAATTAAAAAAAAAAAACAAACAAACTAAACTGTGCCAAATATAGCTGGAATTCAGATCTGTCCATGGCTATGAGTCTGCAACCTTTGTTCAAAGAATCAAACTCAGACAGCCATTACTTAATACACCTCAACAGAGTAGGTGGATGGTCATATAGAAGAATGAAGTATTGGTCTTTCTGCTTCCAATTTTTTTCTCCCTTCAATCTGTCTTCTGTGCAGTTGACAGAATGACCTTTATAAAATCCAAATCAGGTCATGTTGTTCCTACTTAAACACTAGCACTTGCCTCCTCATTCTTTACCTTTAGGTTAAAATACAAACCAACTAGCATGGTCTTGCCTGAGTTTTCATCCACCCATGTGTCTCGTGCTCCAGGCACGTTGGCCTACTCACCAGTGCCTTGGATAGCTGAGTTTGTTCTAATTTTATTCTTACAATTCCCTCAGGCGAGAATGCGTTTCTCCTCATCCCAGCCATATTAAATCATGCTTATCCGGTAAGTTCCATATTAGTTGTAACCTCCTGTATGAAGCCTTCACGGATGTATGAGACAGAATTAATGGCTCCCTCTGTCTTCTCACATCACTTTTTCTTATGTCACTAATAGAGCATGGGCTCTCTTCTAATACAGATCTATTTTTAACTGTCTGTCTCTCTAGCTAGGTTATGAAACACTCAAAGAGAGAGACCAGATTTGGGTCTCTGCTTGAGTAAGCTCTTATATCTTACTGATACTTTACTTTTTAAACTTAATTTTTCATGGGTCTGTCAATGCCTTAGCTTTCCAATTAAGTTGGAAACTCACTAGGGTAGAGATTGTATACCTCATAAGACATTATACTCTGGTATACCTAGAGTACATGTTAAATAATTATCTTTAGAAGTGTCTGAACGATTGCATCAAAATCTTTTGGAAAAGAATAATGAAGATGCTGTATAAGACCAGTGATGGGCTCTGTTCTCTTTAAAATAAAATTATTGTAGTGGTTATTAAACTGGGCTTATTATCTTTAATATGGTCCAATTTCAGTGTTTAAAAAAAGTATAAAACTAGAATTACAGGTTTTCTGAGGAAATTCTCTATTTGTTATATTCAAGTACATGAAACAACAGTGCTTTTTAAAATCTGCCCATCCTTACTACATATAATTGTTTAATAAAGTGCTTAAAAGTTTGCTGGATTTTGTGCTTAAGAAGACCAAATTTCATCTTTGTTTGCGTTGTTCATTTGGTTAGCAATGAATACTTTGCCCCATCTTCTACCCACATACAGAACAAAAGCAAGTATCATTGGGATATGATTGCTTCACTATGATTCTGACTTCTGCACTGGAGACTCATATCTGTGGTGCCCCTGTTGAACCATCCTATGACAGATTCTAGTGTGGATCCATCTTAAATGAAGTGAGACATGATGTCTGTTATCAAGGAGTTTTTGGTTGCAAGAAACAGATATTGACTCTGCCCAATTTTTATTTGATTGTCAGATAGCTCATAGAATCAATAGGCTTGATCTTTTGAATTCTGGAAAATTCTGATTATATATAGGTTATTTTCATATTTCTTTCTTCTTTATAAATGATTTCATAAGAACCTTACCTTAATTTCGAGTCTAGTATAATATCATGTATTCTCCTTAATTGGAGAACTTCAACAAAAAATAGCTATCCCATTATAACCCTTTGCTTCAGTCCTGACTTTCTTCCTCTTTGTTTTGTACTCCATGGAAATGAAGTAACCCTAGGAAAGAGGACTTCTCCATTCTCCTAATAGGCACAGTTGCATTTCAGACTGTAAGTGAGTTTCCATTCAAGACAAGTGGGAGGTCAAACTCAGAATATTAATGAGAACCATATTTTTTCTTCCTTGGTGGCTATTAAAATGATAGATGCCAGTGGAGTGGGCTAGAGGAAACCCACTCAAGACCTTGAATGTTACCATCTGTCGTTAAATCTCACACATACATGTGTCATTTTACATGAGCAGTGTAAGTGCAGCCAAGCTAAGGCCATGGCTGCTTTCTTGTCCTGTCTGTCATTGGGCTGTCAAATGCAATGCAAACAAAGAAGATCCCCTTGTTATTGATTCCACCAGCAATGGCTGGGAAGAGCTGGAGCCAGGTCTTGGTGGATGCATTCCTGAGCTGGGTTCAAGCCAGGTCAGAAGGGCAGGAGTTAGGCAGCAAAGCAAATTATCCCATGCAGAATGCTGGCCTGTAAGGTGATCTGCAGGGGCAGAGCTCTGTTTACCCAAATGTCCTTGATCTTTAAATCTTACCTTTCTGTCAGCTGTTTGTATGTTTAGTGACAGTTTTAAGGGCTGCTGTTTTACTATCCAGTGGTTTTATCTGGTATTTTAAATTAGAGTGGGAGAAAAAAGGAAATATGTATTGGTTGAGGCAGAATGAGAGAGTGGAGAGAAAGGAGGAATTTGGAAGGGTGGTTAACATGGCAAGGATCCATTGTCTAAGTTAATTCATCATTTCCTTACTTACTCAGTCAACCTTTATTGAACATCCTTATGTGCCAGACACCAGGCTAAATGCCGAATGTGTCAGTGTCTCCAAGGCTATCCTTAAATGTGATGATTCACTAGAAGGACTCACAGAACTCAGAAAACCTGTTACATTTATGTTTATGGCTTATTATTGTAAAGAGATACACATTGTAGTCAGTAAAGGATAAAAACATGTGAGGTAGAGTCCAGGACAACCCTGCTCAAGCTTCCACTTATCCCATCTCCGTGGAATCAGATGATCCTTACGTCCCCAACAGTGAGGCTCGACAACACGTGTGGACTATTACCAACCAGGAGGGGCTCAGCTGAGCTCTCCTGTCCATGTTTATTGGGGATCAGCCTCATAGGCATGGAGCACCCACTTGACTGATCTTAGCTGCTCAGTCTCCAGCCTTGATAGAAGTCAACTTGATACCATGAGGTGTAGGGCCCAAGGCAAACAAAAACAAGCATTCACTATAAATCACGTTATTAGCATAAACTATCTTGTGTGGCCCAAGGCTCTAGGTGTACAAAGACACTTTATCAGACAGGATATTGCAAAGCTTTAGAATTTACCTCCCAAAAGCTGGACAAGGACCAGTTCCTGTTTTGGAATGTGCAGGGCTAGACACCCCAAGCCTGCTCAGTTAACCCTTTGCTGCACACTAGGGATGGAGCTCTTTCTCCTAAGAGCCTGGAAGTCTGGTTATGCAAACAATACATGTAAATGAACAAAGCCAGTACCATATTCTGTTACTTTGACCTAGCTTCATTTCTTTTTCTTCAACAACTACAGTGTCTGTGCCTGTGACTGCTGTAATTACTGGGGATAAAGCAGTGTTTTAAGCATCACTTCTGCTCTCATGGAGAGCAGAAGCACTAGCTGGGGGAGGTAGACTGTAGGCAGATATATCAGTAATTATTTGATACATCAGATCTCATGGAAAAAAAAAAACTAAAGGTGTAAGAGGCTAATGGAAGGTGGTGTTATTGAGGTTGGTGTTTTATGTGGGGGTATTGAGAGCAGGTCCCATAGAGAAGATGATATTTGGAGTAGAGACTTGAGGGAAGTGAGGGAGGGATTCAAGAGGACTTCCTGGGATAGGGTGTTCCAGATAGAGGAATAGTGGTTGGTTATAGAGGCCAGGAGGTAGGAGCTTGCTTGGTGTTCAAGGAGGAGTAGAGAAACCAGTGACGAGGAAGCAGAGGGAGGAGGGAGAGCAAGAAGCAGATGGATTACAGAGGGATCAGGACCTGGTTGGTGACCCCAGGAGAGATGCAATGACTTCAAAAGGTGTTGAGAAGAGGGGTGACATGGTGATCTGCATTATGTTTCCAAAGGATCTCTCTTGTACCTGTGAGGAATATAGACTTTAGAGGGAAGGGCTGAAAACAAAGAAATGAAATTGGGGGGGAGATGGTAACATAATATGGTGGTGGCTTAGACCAGGCTTGTGGTGGCTGCAGTGGGATGGTTAGAAGGTGTCCCAGTTTATATTAATCTCAAAAGTAGAGCTGCAGGATTTTCAGATAGAATGTGAATGAATGAAGAAAGGGGTAAATGATGATTTTGCTAAGGTCAGTAGTTGCTCAGTCTGAATTGCCCACTAACCTTTAATTTGTAACAGATTTACTTGGTGCTTTAGAATGAAACACTGAAAGATCAAATATAATAACACTTATGTGGAGTTTTGTGTTTTATGATTAACAAAATTTTATTGTTGAGGTATGACATGACATATGAATTAATGCTCCCATTTTATAGACGGGAATAATGCCAGGGGTCAAGGTCTAAGTATTAGTGAAATGTAGCAGACATGATTGGCTCAACCCTACATCTTACTTTTCATATGTGACATTTTTATTCATTAATCTCTGTATCTTTAGAATGCCTTTGGCTGCAGGTAACAGAAACCTGACCCAAAGTAGCTTAAATATTAAAGATATTGCTTATATTATGTAGCTGCAAGTCCAGAGGTGGGATGAGTTATAGTCATGGTATGATTGGGGATCAAAGATGTCATCAAAGGCCCATGTTCTTTCTGTCTTTCTAATCCTTAACATTGGCTTCCTGATGGGGCTGTCTTTCCTTGTGTTTGCAAGATGGCTGCAATCTGGACTTCATTCTTTCTTGATCAAGTGAGAGGGAAATTCATCCTGCAAGTGTGGGATGAAAGTCCTTCTCATTAGTTTTGCTGGAGCATCTTACCACCCCAGGACCAATGGCTGTCACCAGCTAATGTCATGCTCCAGTTGGCTTTATTAGTCAGGATCTGTCCCTGCTTCTGGGGATGGAATCACCGTCCTCTGACTCATGTATGTGGCAGACAGTAGGAACAGTTAAATCAAGGTCCTAAAGAGCATGCCTGGAACATTCTAGAAATGACAAGCAAATTAGAGTGGCTGGAAAGAAATGAATTGGGGGTTGAGTAGTAGAGAATGAAGTGAGAGGGTGAGGGGGGCAGACAGCATAGGTCTAATGAAATGTTACAGGGTTTAAAGGATGGCATGAGGTGACTTACATTTTAAAAGCATTCCTTTGATTGTTGTGATAGAAATAGACTGTGGGGGTTGAGGGGTACAAAGGTAAAAGCAGAGAGACCTATTGAAAGGCTAAAACAGTTAACTAGGAAAGAGGAACTGGTGGCTGACACAAAGGTTGTGGCAGTGGAGGTAGTGAGAAGCGATTGGATTCTACATATATTTTGAATACAAAACCAACAGAATTTCTGAAAAGATTGGATGTAGAGTGTGAAAGAAGGAAAGGTCAAGGTGTCTGTAACTGTAAGGATGGAATTGGCCATGAACCATAATGGAGAAGATTTAGGCAGAAGAGGTTTTAGAGGCCTAGGAGAGGTTCAGTTCTGTTGAGACATATTGATTTCAAAATGTCTTTTAGATGCCCAAGTGGGAGCACTGAGTAGGCAGCCTGTTGTTCAGGGAAGTCGAAGCTAGAGATAAAAATGGGAGATGTGTCTGCACATACATGACATGTCAATCTGTGAAGCTAGGTGGGAACACGGAGGGAGTGGGAGGAAATGAAGAGGACTGAGGACTGAGCCTGGAGGCACTTTACATTTATAAGGTTGGCGGGGAGAGGAGGACCCAGGATGTGACTAACGACCAAGAGAAAACCTTAGGAGAATGTGGTGCTCTGGAGCCAAGAGCAGAAAGAGCAGCGGAGAGGAGGGGGTCATGAAGGTGCCCCACGCCACCAGGCAGAGGTCTTCAGTGACCTTGACAGAGTGCAGTAGAAGGGGCAAAGTCCTAATTAGAGTGGTTTACTACTTATTATTTGGCTCATACAAACAACTTTTGAAGCTCCTAACTTAGGTACTGAGGTCTTTGAATTTTGCTGTGTATATCTCTCTATCCCCAAATAACTTGGAATGACAACTCTCCATCCTTCCTTCCCTGCAACCCCTTTCTGTTGGAGTACTTTCCTTCTGGTGGAGAAGCTCGTACACAATGCTGTGGGCAGGAGGACCCTTTCTTTGAGTTTCAAAATATGGACAGAAAGGACAGATACATGAAAAGTTACCAATATTGAGGGCTAAAGTTTATTGAGAACTGTGTTATTCCATTTGGTATGGTAACCCAGGAAGTAGATGCAACTGTCGTCACCATTTCAGAGACACCATAGCCAGGACTAGAGAGGCTCTGTTACCTAGCAGAGTTTTCACAGCTTCTGAAGGTAAGATGGCAGACCTGTGATTTGAAGCGGGTCTTCTTTATATAATTAGTTCTCCTGATATTATAAAATTTGAATTACAAAATTTGGTTTATGTAAAATGGATGGTGCCTAATAAAATTGTAAGTGCCACAGAAGCCCTTGTTGAATTTCACTGAGCTGAATTACAGGCCTGGGAATACTGAGCTCCCCGAGCCATGCCCAGCTCGCAGTGTTCTTTGGCCAGTTACCGGCTCTCCCAGCTGAGATAGTTTCTTCCCTTCTCCCTCTCTGCACCAGGCAGACACAATTTCAGGTTGCCTGGTTTAAAAGCAATTATACCTCTAGAGAATCTTGTTGCCTCTGATTCCTAAGTGCTGGTTGTTTATAGAATTACCGCTCAGATCCCTTTAGTTCAAAATGAACATGCCAATGAAACTGAAATGAGAATCTGCACTTCTAAATTGGATTATCGGCCTCCCTAGCGAACCAGTGTGCACCATTCCTCCCTCAGCAGAGTTGCCAGGGATTCTCAGCAGTTTCGTTTTACGGCTTCTGCTGGATGGCTGGAGCTAGGTGCATCTAGTTAACTTATTAGTTATGCTGTGTCTTGGGGATGACTGTTGCCACAGCAACAGACCAACAGACCTTCCTAACCTTTTTAAATAGGTTCTAAACCTTTTCAAAAAAAGAAAACTACATTGAGAGGAGGATAAAATCCAACTATCCATTCTAAATTACTGTGCTTCTGTAGGGGAGGAAAACTTTTCTTCCCTTCTAGGTTCTTTGGTAGGTCTAATAAATAAATTGACATAAGACAGATTAACAGGAGAAAAACAAATTTAATTTTGTACCCATAGGAGCCTCAAAAATATGAGGCACAAAGAAGTGACCAAAGCAGGCAGCTTTTAAATGTTTTAGACAAAGGATAAGTTTGTGAGGGACTGACAAAACAAAGGGGTTTGGACATGGAGTAGCTAATTAGCGAAGTAGTAGCAGGGTTTGTTTATACAGCTTTCTTGGCCCCGAATTTCCTATCCCTGGTGATAAGGATGCCTCTGCACCTCCTGATACAGAGAGAGGGTACATTTCAAAGGGGAGATTTATTTCCTGCTTTCAGGGCTGCATTGGCGGGTGTGGAAGGGAAAGTTAGAGTGTACTTCTTGCACCTGTTTCTTAAGTAGCTTTAAATGAGAACAGTCAGTATGCCCAAATGGCGTATTTTGGGGTGACCTTTGTTTTGTTCCCCTTCACTGCAATGCAAAAAAATTTAAAAATCCAAAAAACAAAAAAGGAGGAAATTTTGTGTTGCCTTATTCCCTTTTGCTTTCTGCTTGGAAGCTCCTTATCTGTGTAAAATGGAGTTGTTATCAATATGGCTATTTTGAGACAATAACAATTCATACGGCTTATTTTCATTGTTAACTCTTTTTGTTTGGCACTAGCACAGTTGACTAATGTCAAAAGAGGTGGGTTAGTGTTTATCAGTTAGCTGCTGCTGCAGAAGTGTACAGAGGAGGCAACACAATGCAGTGTTTTCATGAACTTGATAAAAGGAGTAGGTGGGTGATTTAATTTTCCCTGAATGGAGAATTAGAGAAATTAACAGACTTTCTGGAACACAGTAAGGTTAACTTTCATGTAAATCCGGCTTGGTTCTGGTTTCAGACAAGTTACCTATTACATTTTAGAAAAGGATTCAAGTAAAAGATTTGTTGAGGACACTTTCTAAGAAAATATATTTGCAGTGAAGTAGTATATATTTATAATTAAATACTAAGAGGAAACTCACTATATTCCCAGGATTTTGAAAAAAAAGAAAAACAAAACAGGGAAAGACAGCATGGCCTGACGTCAGAATTGAAAAAACTGAACATGGGGATAGATATGTGACCTGAAAACTGGACCCCAAGATCATGTGGAGGATAATTTATGCTCTTGTGTGGTCAGAGGGAAGGATGCTGATGGATGCTGGTGATGCACGTACCATCTTTGCCGTCCTCTTGATTGGCACGTACTCGTCAGGGAGCAATTTGCCTTCTCTGGCAAGGGAAATAAAAATATGGCAACACATTGGCAGCTGCTAATGAGAATGAAGAGGCCAAGTGGGAAAAATGGAATATGTTATATTTATTTAGCGGGTTTTGCACTGGCTTTAAAAGATACTGTGTACCAAATGCCACTTACCCTCCCAGAATAGAAAATGTTTTCCTTCCTTTAAAAATAGGAACTAGAGCGAAGGGATCTATCCTCACCAGTGAGCTTAGATTTAACCCGTGACTCACAACACCTCCGTTGCTTCCCTGTCTCTCCTACACATAGAATGGGATGAAGTCCTGGGCTCAACCCTGGTTGCATGTCAGAATTGCCTGGATAGCTTTCAGAAATCTTAAAGCCCACATCAGATTAAACAGAGTCTCTGGCATTCTTATTTAAAAAAACAAAAAAACAAAAAAAACCAAAAAACAAGTTGATTCTAATGTGCAACCAGAGTTGAGAACCATGGGTTTGGGGATCAGTCTCTCCTGGCTGCCCAAAAAGAGCAGGTTGGCTGGAGGTCTTCATTGCACAGAGCATCCTCTCATTATGGGGAGAAAGCATATTTTATGACAGTGGGAATCAGAAAAAATATTTCCCATGTACATGGTGCTGTATAACTTTTTTTAATCAGGAAAATATTTTATGTATGTATTTATTTTAAAAAGATTTTATTTGGCAATCAGGAGAATATTTTTAAATGGATGTAATTCTGGGCATAAGAGGTAATAATGACAAATGCCATTTGTTAGCATGTAACTTGGTCCAAGGGACATGAGCAGGTACTTTTATGTGATATTTCTTTGGATCCTCATCACCAATTCTGTAAGGTAGCTGGATTTATCCACTTGATAGACGAAGAAATAGAGGCTCAGGGGAAAATGAGATTACAAAACTGGTGGAGCCAGAACAAACATCTGGAGCCGAGGGATTGCAAACTGCTTCCATCCCACTCCCCGTTCCTCCCATAGCATAACTTGAGAGAGAAGATGGGCATCCCTCAGCTTTCTCAACGCGGACATCTCCCAGAGCCGGAGAAACACTGGTGTGCCGTTCTGCATTCTTCATATTATTTGGAATTGCCTGTATTCCTCTGTGTTAGCCCCTCTTCACTTCTATTTTATTTTCCTCTCATATTATATTCCACTCTTTTCACTTTCCCTGCTAAGACCAATACTAGAATATTTAAATTGTGTATTGCAAAGGCTGTTTTCTGGCACACTGAAGAAATATATACATATATATATAATATTTTTCCCATGATTTGCATACATTCACTCACAACATACATTTCATTAAACAGATGGGGAACTGAGGGGAAGCTATCTCATTGTTTCTCTAAGATATGAAATATTTTCCCCAATGTAAGAATTTGACCATACATCTCCCACACTGTAAAACTTTGCTATTGCCAAAAGGCTCCACATTATAAATGAGGGAGAAAAAGTGAAAGACCAAACTCCTCCCACACTGTTGGTTTTTGTAGCTGGCAATTTACGCACCCTGGGTAAGTGCCTGCTATTTGCATTTATCTAGGGAAGCATACTGAGATGCTAAGGCTATGCCCCGAAATGATGATTTGAAGAATGATGTGAAATCGAGATGGGTCCTTGGTGTGAGTCATGATGAATAATGCCTTTGTCTGCAAATGGATGATTAGCTGCAATGGAGATTTCCTATTTCCAGTATAGTTCAGGAGAAGACCTATTGCAGTATCAGTAAGCTGCCTCCATTTATATAGCATTGTGGCGAATATAATTGGTGAGTTTCTCATTTTCCCATGTTCCTCCTCCCCCTGACTTATTTACAGGTGTTACACAGTAATGAAAAATATACACTGTAATGAACGACTACTATATGAACATTTTTCCAATGCCTCAAAGTTTCTTTTCTTTCGGACAAAAGTGTTTCTTTCTCCCCAAGATCTGTTTTGATGAAAAAAAAAAAAAAAAACCAAAAAACAGAAACCAGAATTAGGAAGTTGGAAATCCATAATTAAAACATATTTACCTTACCAAATGATTTCTTGCTAGAGAGAACACTGACAGGAAGCAATAAAAGAAGGGCTTCAGGGGCGCCTGGGTAGCTCAGTGGGTTAAGCTGCTGCCTTCGGCTCAGGTCATGATCTCAGAGTCCTGGGATCGAGTCCCGCATCGGGCTCTCTGCTCGGCAGGGAGCCTGCTTCCCTCTCTCTCTCTCTGCCTGCCTCTCTGCCTACTTGTGATTTCTCTCTGTCAAATAAATAAATAAAATCTTTAAAAAAAAAAAAAAAAAGAAGGGCTTCAGTTCTGTGACTCTCAGTTAGCAAAGCCACATGAAACTACATGCTGTCGAGGGGTGGTGTCTTCAACAGCAGTGATTTGAAGTAGGCTACCACAGCTGAGTTTGTTGAGTGAAATTCCCGGGATCCACCAGGCATTTACCGCACGTCTCTGGTTCTTTTTATTTTTTATTTTTGAAAAAATTAAAAGGTAGAGGCAAAATTGTAACAAACCTTGCAAAAAAGTCATTACCCTAGCAGCTGCAAATTTTCATAGCCAAACCAAACAAACGGTACCGTTGTCCAGTATGGCAGTTCCCGTGGACATCCCTTAAAAAAAAAAAAAAAAATGATTGCTGTTAGTCACTATTTTGGAACATTGGCTTATTCATACTTTCTACACGGAAAAAAGTCCAAACATTTTTGATGGAAATCAGAGGTAATGTATGGCTTGTCTCAAGAATGATAGCTTGGTATATATCTGTTCCTAGAAATCATTAAGCCTCATCTTCTCTCTGCTATATAACCCCATGTTGTGCCGGAGCCATTGAGTTTTCATCCTGCTACTTTTTATTTGTGGTATTTATGCGTTTTATTGATTATGTGACATAATAAAACATAGCAAGTCAGAGCCGTATGTGCTATATATTTTGTTCAACAGTGATACAGAATGTTAGGGCTCTGCTCTCCACTTGGAGAAACATCTTGCTGGGATATAAATAGATTTATAATGACTGCTAGGCTATGTGCCTGCAAAATATCCTGGTAGGTAGCTCATTATAGAGCTAACATCATTAATAAAATAGCTGAAAAATTTCACAAGTACAGGAATATCTTTTATATCAGTAGCTGTAAGGAAAATACCTAGCGTATGCATAATTTGAGACTCATTTTAAAGCTATAATTTATCATCATTATCTACATATTATAATGGCAAAACAGGTTTAATTGCTTTTGACTGGACTGGCATGATGATGAGGAAAAAAGTTAGTAGCAGATGGCCCCACTGTCAAAACTGCGTCTCTTCGCCCAAAATAAAGTAACAGACTGAAGAGAGGATGTTTCTGGTTTCTAGCTCGATCTTATCTTGATAAGTATGAATTAGCATTTTCTGGTATTATAATTGTCTAGAGAAAAGTAGAAATAGTAATTATTTACAGAAGACTAAAATAGCTGTGAAATTCAACTTTAGCAGGTTTAAATTATCTAACATTTTTGGATTAACAGAAGTATTTACTTCCAGTATGATTTAGTAGGTTTCCAAAATATTTCCATTCCAGCTTTACAATATTAAATTGCTGGCATGTGAACATTGTAGAGCACATCCATTTTGGTAATGCCTAATAGTTAATCTTCTGCTCTTCTACAATGTTCAGTGTTCTCCATTCTTTTAATAATATCAATGACAACAATTATTTTATTTGGGATACCCAACCTGTATGTGAAGACATAACTTATGTAACAACCCTTACAGATATCCTCCTTTTACATCTCACTGTGTTTGAAATTTCAGTATTGTTGCATCAGTTACAATACAACCTGAAAGGGTCCTCCCATTTTAAACACAACACAGATGGATAAATGTGATTTGGGGGGGGGAGATAAAAAAAAAAAAAAGGTCCCACCCTACCATCATGGAGTTCCTCAACAAATCGAAGAATTTAATGTCAAATCATAAGAATTCAAAGGATAAAATTGCAAAAATTAAGTCTTCTTCTTCTTTGTCTTTTAAGACTTTGGTGGCCTGAAAACACAATTATCAGGTGGTAGATTACACTGTTGGCTGGTCAATGCAAGTAAATTAACTGCTTCAGCTGAGAGAAGAGAAATGCCAGCTGTAGCAACTTAAGTGAAGGTGACATGCTATCTGCAAAATAATGTGAATTCGAAAGTGCAGTTTAACCCTAAAGTAAAGAGGGAAAAAAAAAAAAAAAGAATGGAGCAATCTGCCAGACTAAAATAATGTGCGACAGAGAAATTATTCGGAAATGGAACTGTTATAGAGATACAGATTTATTATTTGGTTGCTGTCATGATAAATTTGCCTCAGCTATGCCCATACACGTTACAGTATTCATGTCTGAGATGAGTGGAGATGTTGCGAAAAGCTTTGCACAATTGAAAATTCATTCTGGAAATATAAATGAGTAAATGTTCTTTCTTAAGAGTATATATATGTAAATACACACACACATACACACGTGCACACACACATTTTGTACTTAAAAAGAAAATGGTCAGTTAGTGAATTGAAGTGTCCACACAACCTAAGGGATTTGAGACTATGAAATGAGACTATTATTATTACCTATTTGTGTAAATGGTTTAGAAAACCATTTCAGTGGCCATAAAATGGCTATTGTGATCTAATGGCAAATAATGATTTTCAGCATTAGACACCATGTGGATCAGCATTATTAATAAGTATCGCTCATTGATTATTAGTAACATATTTAAATAATTCAATTTAATCCAGCTACATTTTTCTTGTTTTTTGTCTTTACATATAGCAATTTTTGCTAAAATGTGATATATTCATCACGAAATAGACTTAGCCAAATGTTATGAAAAGCAAACGGTTGAGAAGACATGCAGTTACTTTTGGTATAGGAGAGAGATGAGATAATTCCTCTAGCTGGGATTTGTGGAGCTTCTTGTGCTTGGGAAACCATGATTTTGTGGCATGTTTAGAGAGAAAACCCAGTTTGTTTGATAGATGTCCATTAACAAATCATACTACAACCTTCTTTTCTACTGATCTGTTTTCTCCAAGAAATACTGGTTCATAGGGCTCCAGTGTGGACAGTTCCAATAATATGAAGTTTGCCTCTACTCTTGAAAGTTTTCTGTTGCATGATTATCGTCACTCCATGCAGAGTTCTGTCATACTTCATCATGGAGCTGTCTAAGGCATCTGTGGCCCACCACCATCCTCATCTCATCTCTTCCTTTTAACCAAACATGTCTCCTGGCTCCTTTCTTCAGCCACTCTTGTCTCTGACATGAAGGCATTTTGTGTACCTCCCACCTAAACACTGTATTTTGTAGGAAGTGGAGGGGAGGGGAAAAAAAAAATCTTTTGCCTCTACTCATTTTAGGTTCATTGGGTAAGGCATTGCAAATTGACCTGAGAAAAGACAGATCAGCAGGAGAAAAGCACAAATTTATGAGCCCATGCACCACACATACGTGTGGGAATACTCAGTGATGAATAGCTCATAGGAGTAGTTAGAACTTGGGGTTATATAGCATCTTAGTAGAAGAACAATAAAATTATAGAGAAGTGACCAGAAAATGGAAAAGGACTTTGAGCTTCCACTGGCAGCAAGTTGTGGGAAGGTAGATATATTTAGGGAATCTAAAAGTAAATAAGGGCTGGTTAGGAAGTAAGATTTGTGTGTGTAGACTTTTTCATGGTTTCTTCTTGTCTCTGGATTAAGGTTATCCCCTTCCATCAGGAATATGGGAGATCTGGGAGAAGGGGTGGTAAGAAAACACTGTCACAAAAGGAATTTATGTTCCATTTTCAAGTAGATTGGAAGAGGGCAAAAAGCTTGTCCTAGATCTGCTTTTTCTCAGTTCCTTTCAGCTCAAAATAACGAGATGCCCAAGTGGCATGTTGTGGGGTGGCATCTTCACCTTCCCTTCATAAGCAATAGAAGGACAAAATATATTCTGCCTGTGTATGTATGTCCACTTCTGGGCATCTCAGGTTTCCAGTCATCAAGAAGATCATTTCAGGTATAGTCAAACATAGTATTTTTCAGGGTATGAATCCTCAGTGTCAACTTCGTTATCATTATGACTGTTCTCATTACTTCATCCTTATCACATAAATTAACTGATAGCCTATAATATGTTTGCACTTCCTCAGTATGTATGATCACATTCGGATCATCAGCTCAGGGAGGTAGATAATTGTATGATCCCCAGTATCCCCAGTGTCAGGAAACCAAGGTTTAAAGGGTTAACGTGCCCAAGGCCACACAGTAAGAGTGACTTGAGATTCTAGCCCATCACTCATGGTCTCCAAAATCTATGCTGTTAATCACTAACCTTTGCTGTCATCTTAGAATTTCAGAATTTGGATTCCTTATCATTAAATGTAATCATATATACTTGTTCTATCAATGGTTTTTGGTGTTACCATCATTCTGGAGCTATAGTTGTCTTTTGTTTAATTTGCAAAATATACACATGCGTGTAACTTATCATTCCATTTTTAGTTAGATTCTATATTTAAACAAATTTATAACGATAAATTTTCCTACAAATAGTCTCTCTCATCTTTAAACTTATCTTGAAAATGTAGGATTAGTTAGAGTCATTGAAATGACCTGTGTATGAAAGGTTATTGAAAAAAAAAAAGAAATGAAAAACAACAGTATGGAAAGGTAGACTAGTAAGTAACATCTTTTTGTTTTATTACAGGGGACTTGTTTTATGTTTTGAACAAATTGGTAGCAACAATCAAATTAATGCAAAGTAGAAGCTATTAGTGTTGGGGGCAAGGGACAAAGTTTTACTATAATAAAATCTATTTCATCTAACTCCTGCATGATGATTTATAATGTTCTCCTCTAGAATAATACAAAAAGAGCATTTTGGAACCATGCTGTTGGAAATGCACATTTTACCACTGTAATGTATAATTATAGCCTACTATAGCAGCTCACATTATGCTTTAAATATTTATCCCTTTGAATAATTGGATTTAGGAGATTTGAATTCATTTGGTGAATATGTCATTAATTTTTCATATATTTTGATAGTATACCAATCGCTCACTCGTCTAGCATCTAGTAAATGTAACTGAATAGTGTAGAACTTTACAGCAAAATTATTCATCTTTCTGGATCCCTTTAAATATTTATATCTAAAATAAAATACCCATTACAAACTAGAAAAATTCAGTTACTGACTTACTTCTGGTGGCTAAAAATTAATTTGACTAGCCCTCTGTTTTACTTTCCTTTGTAGTTGAAAGTAATGGTTTAAAAATAAATGAAGACAATATTACTTCAAAACCATTCCAAAGCTCAAAGAGGTTTATAGGCTGTTTCCATGGTACCCAGTGTGGCAGCTCACCAACAGAGTTTGGCAGTAGCCGCCTCAACAAAATGGGCCTAACTTTTGTTTTCTACAGGAACAGTTAGACTCCAAAGGCCTGTGTTGACAGGTAATGAGATTTAATTCATAAGAGGACAAAAAAGAGAGAGAGAGAGAGCACACGAAAATACCCATATTCATTGCTTAATCAAATAAAATTCTTTCAGAGGATTCTGGGAATTCTCCCCAGTTGCTTCCAAAGCTTCCCTTTGATAGCTGTAAACAAATTACCTTACGAATAACTTCTTAATCAGGGAAAAGAAGCACAGTTCTCTACTTGATCTTTCCCTTTGGGTGGTCCCAGCCCGAGAGCGCAGTCTTCCTCCCATAGCTAGGCCTCTGAAAAGCCATATAGCATTATGCTGACAGCTGTAGACCTCTTTTTTGTTAGGATAACAAACATCCTGTGTTGAGGACAGCATCAAGCCAGCTTGCAGTATGCCCAATTAGAGAAGCTAAAATCTCATTTGTTTCACCATGGGAGCCCCCTGAAAGCACACCGTTTTGGCCTCATTACAGTATTTTTAACTTTACAAAAACAATTTCATTATGGAAATTAAAGAAGCTCATTTGGCCTTAGCACATATACTGAAGTTAATAAATTCCAGAAGTATTTCAACTGCCACAGCGTGTAGTTTTGTCTTCACTTAATCACAGCCAATAGTTGCTTTATAGAAAATATGGTGGGCCCATAGAAAATCATCATTTTCATTTGTTGTTTGCTGTGTTTTGATTAAAAAACAAACAAACCTTCAAGAAAAATATTAACTTCAACTGTGTTGGAATAGAATAGATTCCTGAAGTTGGTGTCTTTGTGGATATGTTGATTGCACAAAGACATAAGGCTGGCATGCTCTGTTTATGTGTAACTTCTTTAGAAGTCTAAAAATAAAAAATATCTAAAAATCTAAAAAATAAAATCAAAATAACATTTTCTAACGACTCAGTGCCCATGAAGTTGATGTCGGATGTTTAAATAGAGTGCTGAGAATTTCCACAGTTACTGTTATTTGAAAAGGGAGGAATTTTCCTGTTTCGAAAATGGTATTTGGCTTTTGATATACCAAACAGAGGGAAAATACAGTAGATCTGCCTTATCCACAATTTGACTTGCTACTTGTGATCAACTGGGGTCTGAAAGCAGATGATCCTCCTCCTTATGAATTGTCAGAAAGTCAGTAATGCCTGTATCTTTCATCTTACTTCATTTCACGTAGGCCTTTTCTCATCTCACATCATCACAAGAAAAAGAAGGGTGAGTAGAGGACAATAAGATATTGAGAGAGAAAGAGACCTGGTCCCATAACTTTTATTACAGTGTACTGTTATAAGTTGTAATTGCTCTGTTTTATTATTGTTATTCTCTTACTGTGCAGAATCTATAAATTAAATTTTATTATAGGTATTTATATATAGGAAAAAGACAGTATATTTAGGGTTTGGTACTATTAGTAGTTTCAGGCATCCACTGAGGGTCTTGGAGGGTATCCCCCACAGATAAGGGAGGAACTGGTATAATGTGACAAAATAGATAAAATGGTGAGGTTTGGTGGTGCTGAATTTGAGATCCAAATAGCTTTATCTAAGATAATACTCTTATAATTACCCAAGTGATGGATATGCTGTGCTGGGCCCAGCTCCCCTCACATTGGACCTGTGTAGGGCTATATGAAATTCAATTAGTTATTTCTGAGAGGAGAGATTTTAGGCCAGAACACATCACATCTATTTTTCCTTTTTCTCTTCAAGCTCAGATATTCTGAGATGACCTCATCAAGATTGTTGCAATTAATAAATTGATGATATTAAATAGAACTCTAAAATTACAGTTTTGAGACACTAAATTATTAAAATGTAAGTACATACTTCTCTTCCCTCCATCAGAAGCAGAAAAAGGGTGTATTAAATTGAAAAAAAAAATAGGGGGTGGGCAGAGGGAGAAAACAAAGATCTATTTATAAGCCAGGGAGAAACAACTGTCAAAAAACATTGCAATAGTTTGTTTAAAACATAGAAAATAATGAGGCACAATTTGACCTTTCTGGCACATGGAAATGTATTTCTTTTTATGTATTTTCTCCTGGTGACTCTCTATGTTCATTTTCCCTCCCTTGCTTCCTCCCTCCATCCATCTTCCTTTTCCTTTCCTTTCCTTCCATCTATCCATCCATCCATCCATTTATTTATCTGTCATTGCTATCTGGAGAATAACTGAATAGTTACAGATAGTGTTCTTTGTAATGTAATGTTTATCTGAGTGCCCTTTATCAGTGAGTGCTGTCCACTTGGTGCCTCTTCTGTAGGGATGTAGGGATGTAGAAGAACTCACAGGCGGTGCGAACTCTGGAGAGATTAGTTCCACTGTCAGATGGTATCTGTCTTCCATGAAGATGATTTTACTGCCTCATAATCGAAGATTTTATTGTCTCTAAAAATATTATTAGCAATGTAAGCTAAATATTCATTGTCTTTCTCTTATTCTCAAAGATAGTAACTGCAAGTTGATATAGTAGAAAGATTACTAAGTTGGAATCAAAAAGGCTTGAATTCTGGTGTAACTCTGAGTTTTCGTTAACTATTGTTGCATAATATTGTACCAAAACTCAGTGGCTTAAAACAAACAAACAAAAAAACCTTTATTACTTTACATAGTCTGTGTAGGTCAGAAATTGAGTGGCTTATCTGAATGGTTTTGGTTTGTATTCATTTCTCTAGGGTTGTTTTAACAAAATACCACAAACTGAGGGGCTTAACACAGTAGACACTATCTCCACAGTTTTGGACGCTAGAAGTTCAGGATCAAGTCATTGGCAAGGCAGTGCTCCCTCTAAAACTCATAGGGGAAAATGCTTTCTTGCCTCTTTGATTTTCTGGTGTGTGTCTGCAATCTTCAGCATTCCTCAGCTTGTAGATGCATCACTCTGGTCCTGCCTCCATTGTCCTGTGATTGTCTTCTGGCAGGTGTCTGCATCTGACTCTGTTCAGATTTACCCTTTTTTAAAAGGATGCCAGTTACGTTGGATTAAGGTCCACCTTAATGACATCACTGAAAGCTGATCAGATCTACAAAGACCCTATTTCCAAATGAAGTCACATTCACAGGTACTGTGTATGGGGACTTCAACATATCTTTTTGGGGGGATAAAATTCAACTCATAACAGGACTTTCCTGAAGTTGCAGTCAGGATGTTGGCCAGGTCTGCAGCCATCTGAAATCTTGATTGGGGCTAGCAGATCATGACTAGTGTGAAAGACTAGAATATGCCACTCCAAAATATATCTCTTTGGCATAAGGATTATTTTGAGACATAAAAATCACAGGAGAAGCTCTGAAGACAGAATAAGTTACTCTTTTGTGAGAGAAATTGACATTTGTAGAGGAACTCTTACTTGTAAGGATCTCTCCCTTTCTGTACCAGGAAGAGAAGGGTGACTTAATCACAAGAACCCTTAAAAACGGGTAAGGCATGGATTTAAATCTGAATAACACATCTTAACCTGGTTTATCATACTTTTCCTGGTCACCTTCCCATAGCTTGCTCAGAAACCCAAGTCCCCCTTTCCTTTGTTTTAGCCCAAGTTGGATTTAACCCAAGTTCTAACCACCTCTTTAAGTTACTCATCCCTGAGTCTCCCATGGATATATGAGATGTACATGTTAATAAACTTCTGTTTTCTCTTGTTAGTCTTTCTTTTGTCATGAACCCCCAGCTGAGAACCTAGAAGGGTAGAAGGAAAGTATTTTTTTCCTTCCCTATGCTGGTATTCCTGTTGTCACAGGAAACCTCATTCCCACCCCACCCCCCCCACACACACACACTGGGCCTTACTAATGGCTGCTAGAGTTTCCTCACAACATGGCAGCTGACTTCCTTCAAAACAGCCAGTCCAAGAGAAGGCAGAGTAGAAGCAGTAATATCTTCCATGATCAAATTTGGAATCACGACCACCAATTAATTTCACCACATTCTGTTTGTTGGAAGTGAGTCACTAAGTCTAGCTCACGTTCATGGAGAGGGAAATTAGACTATTTTTTGAAAGGAGGTGTGTCAAAGAATTTGTGAATATATTTTAAAATCCCCCTACTTTGCTATTTAGTAGCTGTGTGTTCTTGGGAAAGCCATGCTGTGTTTGGACCTATGATGTCAATTCAATTATTCTGCAGTTTGGAACACTATTTGGCTATTTTGACTGGGATGACCATAGTTCCAGTCAAAGAATCAGAGCTGAGAGGGCCTTAAACACACTTTCTTCTAAATATTTCATGTTGCACATGAGAGTTTTAATCCCGAAGCAACAAAGTCATAGAGCAAGTGTTTCACCTACCTTTCCAGAATAGTTAGATGAGGGATTTCCCATCTTCTTTTAAGGCCTATGGAAGTGCTTTCTTACTCTGTCAGGCTCAACACGTCCATTTTTCTCCCTAGTGCTAGGGGTAGACATTAAGCTTAACGTTGGATATGGCAATGGTCTCATGAACTTTATAAGTCAAGGTTAAGTGAAGAAACAAAGAACAACAACAAAAAACCACTAGTTATTTCAAGCACAAGGGGATTTAATATCTGAATTACAAGTTTTTACAAAATCATGGTCTGATGGTTAGTTTTATGTCAACTTGACTAGGCCAAGGGATGCCAAGATAGCTGTTAAAACATTTCTGGGCATGCCTGTGAGGGTGTTTCTGCAAGAGACTGGCATTTGAATCAGTAGGCTAAAAATCACCCCCACCAATGTGGCATCATCTAATCCACTCAGGGCCTGAATAGAACAAAAAAGTGGAGGAATGGGATATTTGTTCTCTGCCTAAGTTGAGGTATCTACCTTCTCCTGCCTTCAGGTGCTCTTGCTTCTCAAGCCTTTAGACTAAGACCAGGACTTACACCATTGGTGGAAGATCATGGGACTTACACCATTGGTGGAAGATCATGGTACTTCTCAGTCTCTGTAATCTCATGATTTGAGAACAAAGGAGAGGGAAAAGAGGGAGAAGGTAGGGGTAATTGAATGAACATAGAGAGTTAATAGGAGAAAACACATAAACATTTTAATGGCCACAGTCACCAAACTGTGGAAAGAATCAAGATGCCCTTCAATGGCTGAATGGATGAAGAAGATACGGTCCATAGATACAATGGGGTATTATGCCTCCACCAGAAAGGATGAATTCCCAACTTTTGTATCAACATGGATGGGACTGGAAGAGATTATGCTGAATGAAATAAGTCAAGCACAGAGAGAGTCAATTATCATATGGTTTCACTTCCTTATGGAAGTTAAGGAATAACATGGAGGACATTAGGAGAAGGAAAGGAAAAGGAATTGGGGGAGATTAGTGGGGAAGATAAACCATGAGAGACTATGGACTCTGAGAAACAAACTGAAGGTTTGGGAGGGGAGGAGATGGGGGGTTGGGTGAGCCTGGTGGTGGGTATTATGGAGGGCACGTATTGCATGGAGCACTGGGTGTGGTGCATAAACAGTGAATTTTGGAGCACTGAAAAATAAACAAACAAACAAACGAACAAAACAATGTTGAAGATGAAACACTAGGTCACAAGGTTCTGTCCTATTCTCCTTCAAAGAACCTTTTAAGACATAGGCAGACTCTGAAAATGATGCTTAAGTAAAAAACAGATAAATAAGTCATGCCATTAAAAAGGATATCACAAGCCAGTTAAAAACCAATCCAGAATCAAGTGAAATTTCAAAGTAAAGGATAATGGCACTCAATAAGAGAACTCTTCAACTAAATTGACCCAGATAGTTGATTGTCATGCGATTTTGAAGAAGAGCAAGCTGAAAATCAGTTTCTTTATTACATAAACCTCCCTAGACCACTCTTCAGGATTATTATCTGCACTAGTTCTGGTGCTGAGGGATCTTCTGTCCCTTATAAATGGTTTGTAACCCCTGTTACAACAAGAAGGCACAAAGAGCCTGAAGACTCACTGACAGTTCTCAATCCTTCATTCACATATCAAAGTTGTGTTGAGTTCTTAATAAGCAAAAACACTGAATCAGATGCTGGGAGTGTATGCAGACAAGGTCTTTGCCTTCAGAATTTTACAACTCAGGTAGTAGGTCAGCAGGTGGGGTTCATAATCACTAGCAACCACTGAAAGACTGTAAACACTCACCAGAAGGGGTTGTGGGCATGGTAGTGGAAGCAAGGTTTCAGGTTATAGCCACAAAGGTTAGTTATTGTGTTACGTGACTGTGAGCATCTTACGTCTTGAATTGAATTGCGTGATGTGGCATGATCTTGCGCTGGCACTCTGAATCTTCATTTCATCTCACTTCTATTTAGATCCCCTAGGAAATGTAAGTGAACATTTCCCAGACTCCCTTGTGGCTAGGATTTTAGTGTGAATTGTGTTTTGGTAGGTAGAAACACTTTCAATAGATTAAGACTTCACTAGCATAGTAAATCAATGGTCATCTTCTTATGGGTGTGGCTGGCGGCTAAAAGCAACCTCCAAACACGGCATGTACAATGGTAGGCTTCCTTCTGTGTAGGCCCACTCCACTGGTATAAGGCAGTTGTCACAGCAGGTTTTTGGTGCTTGGGTCATAGCTATGGTACTGAACATTCACCTGGCAGTCTGGTAGAGTCGTCTAGAGTTCTCCTTTTCTAACTTGTCTCTTGTGTATTAGAGTTCTTCAGAAAAACAGAAAATGTGAATTACAATAGTGCTATAAAAACAAAAAGAAACTCATGCCAAGTAGATCCTCCTTGGAACTATGTGCCTAGAGTAGTTAACAACCTAATGACATACCCATTTTCACTTCCAGTAAGATCCCTCATTCTCTTTACTTCTGGATGTTATAACATTTGCATTTGTGATTTCAGTAACCCACAGAAAATGTGTTTCTGGTCTCATAGATGCCTCTTTTCTTGCTTCTCCCTTATTTTCATGTGTTTCTGTTGAAAGGGAAAAATAAGAACTTAAAAATTTGTTCTCAAAATGTATATGATTCAGATTTTAGATCACATCAAAAGAATTTTCCTGTGTATGCCACATAAATCAGTTCCATTTTATTTGTCTTTCCTGTTCCTACTTGAATCTCGGGTATTTGCCTTAGTGGTTCAAGAATTTTGCATTGGAGGATTCGAGGAATAGAAGTCTAATTTGTGTTTATGTAGCTGTATGTATTTTGGGGGAGGAGGTATGCACAGATCTATGTATATGGGAGAGCGCCACAGAGTTTTGTTCTTGAAGTTGCATTTACATAGCAAGCATACTCTATTTAGGTTGTCTGTTCTTTTTTTGGCTTCTCATGGAGGGTTCGTGGAGATTGGGGAGAGAGTATTCTAATCCCCCTCCAAATTATGCTACAGTATACCCACTAGGAAGTTGACTTCAGGGTATCTGGTTAAAGCCTCTGCCTTGGGCTCAGGTCATGGTCCCGGGGTACTGGGATTGAGCCCTGCATGGGGCTGTCTGCTCAGCGGGGATCCTGCTTCCTCCTCTTTCTCTGCCTGCTTCTCTGCCTACTTGTGGTCTCCATCTGTCAAATAAATAAATAAAATCTTTAAAAAAAAGAAAAAAAAAGGAATTTGACTTCAGTCCCTAGAAAAATAGTGCCCCAAGTCTAAAAAACTGGACTTTGCATCTAACATATTGATAAAATAGAAATATTAGTATCCAGGAATATCAGAACTGCGTTAGATTAAAAGGGATTTTCCATCCCGGAGTCCCGGGATCGAGTCCCACATCAGGCTCCCAGCTCCATGGGGAGTCTGCTTTGCTCTCTGACCTTCTCCTAGCTCATGCTCTCTCTCACTGTCTCTCTCTCTCAAATAAATAAATAAAATCTTAAAAAAAAAAAAAAGGGATTTTCCAGTTTTATTCTCTTCCATTCACTTTACAAATGAGAAAACTGGGGTCCAGAAAGGTTAAATGATTTGTGGGAGAAAAATGAAAAAACACAGTTGGGAGAGTTGATCCATTTTTAGGGCAGCCAGGCTAGACGAATGTACTTTCCATTACAGCTCTAACTTACTCCAATGTTAAAAGACAAATAGCCTTTCATTGTCTTTCACTGCCACTCAGCAGTGGGAAAATTAATTCAAAAGGCCTGAGATATACTAAACATCAATAGTCTAGGCCTATGAGTACTTATATTAACTCATTTAGGAGAGACAGGCTATTGATAAATAGATTTGGTTGCTGCGGCAGGTGTAAATAGCTCCTTCATTGTCTTAGAAGTCAACTATTCTTTTTAAACATGAGACGTACCTCCTGAGAGATACGATTATCACTCCTAGAAGTTACTGAAGAATTTGAAGCTTTGAAGAAAGTTTAAATAAAATTCAAAAGAAAGAACTAATATTGGGCAGCCGTGAGAGTAGGCAGTCTACCCTGTGTGCCATGTGATTCCTAGGAGGAACGTTGTTTTATAGATCAAGGATTCCACGTTCACACCCTATACACCAATAAATCGGAAATGTAGAGTTGTTTTTTTCTCTCTCTCTAAACTGAGGCTGAATTTCAAATTGGGGCAATCTCATGATTCTAGATGTTTTTTTAAAAAGTGGTAAAAAGATATCGTACAAAGCAAACAAATACAAGATTTTGACAGGTCACTTAACTTCCCTAGTTCTCCAGTTCTGCACTCATATAGTTAAGGAGTTCTTGATACCTCCAGAGGAAGTGGAATAAACTGATTTATTCATTCATTTATTCACTTACTGACTTACTCATTTTACCCACTTAATCATCCTTCAACAAATAATTGAGGCTTTTGTTTCTAAAAGTGCCCTGTTGATTATCTCACCAAGTGAGATTATGTTGTAATTATTTCCTGCCTGAACCTCTCTAGCTACCAACAGATGATAAGCCCCCTGAAGACAGGCATTTTGTCTTTCATATTCATTGAGAAGCTCTGAGGACCCAGAAGGCTGCCTGTCACATAGTACATATTCAAGCAACAGCAACTGGTGAATGCAGGTATATACCGAAGGAGCCTGCAGTGTCCTTACAGAGACGGAAAACCACAGAGGCAACACTCATTGCTGCAAGTTCTGAGCTATATCTGGAATATAGATTCCGTTTTAAGGTAGCTAACAAGGAGAGGCATTGATGCTAGCTTGATGAAATCAGGAAGAAAGTATTAAGACTTTATAAAAAACTGTGAGGTAAGTGCTCTTCTATTCACTTGTATGGGTGAGGGAATACTCTGAAGACTGAAGGATCTCCCAGTCAGGAAGTACTGAATCTGGGTCTTGAACTCCTGCATGTATCCAGACCTACCCCCTTCACCCTGGCCCCCAGGCTGCCATGGCCTCTCCCTAGGAAGTGCACCGGTCCCTCTGTCCTCAGGATGTGGCCAGGAGCTCTGCGAGCATCTGAAGCACTTGAGATGGAAGAGGGTTTGTGTGTGTTGGAGCTGATCGAATGCTTCCAGGGTTATTCTCCTTTATTTCAGGTGGTCCTCCTGAAGGCAGGCAGTCTGATAGGTACATCATTCTTGTATTCCTATTTTAGATTGTCCACATAATGGCCAATACTATTTCTTTTCTTCATTTCTTTTCTCTCTCTCTTTTTTTTTAACCTTCAGGTATATATTGATTGATGGATCCGTAAAGTGCCTTTTCTTCTCATTTTCTGATTACAAAATAAAAGTATTTGAATTCCAAAAATAAGATTTGTGTTTCCACCCTCTTTCCTTGCAATTATATCTTCTGTTTTGATCCCTCTGCTTCAGATATCCTTTCAGTGGTTTCAAAAGGTTACTTCAATGCCATTGGTTACCAATTTAATGATGGCTTTTCAGTTTTCTACCCACTGGATCAAAATGGTAACCGACCTTTGTCTCTGCCATAAATCCCATCAAAGTGTTTACATCTACCCCCAAATCTCTTTTAAATGCAAATAAATAAGTTCCGCAGACACAAACACCACGTGGATCGTTAACTGCAGCCTGCAGACTGTTCCAATCGTTAACTGCAGCTTGCAGAGATTCTTGACAAAAAAAGAAGAAAAAAGAAAGAAAGTGTGGATGGTTTCTTTAATGAGGTTTTCCCTCTCATTTATCAAGGATGGCATAGCTTTGCCCAGCTGGCCTGGTTTGAAGATTGGAAAATAGCTTAATCTGATTCACGCAGAAGACCTTTGTCGCAGGTGAAGAAGTACATGTATTAAGGTGTATGTTTCTTTGATTTATTTTTTTAACCCATGCCCTTTGCCATGGGTCAGGCTTAGGGTTTATGATTAAGATGATTAAAGGGCACAGAATATTTGGCCATTTGAGTCAATGTCCTATTGAAGAGAAAATACATTTTTTCTTTCTGATTATTTCTTAAATGTCCTCCCTGTCAGGATCGTTGGGCAAGTGTTAGAGTGGAATCTTGGGGCTGGAGAGCCCTTAGAAATTCTCCAGTTTGGACCCTCCCCGCACTTCCTAGATGAAACTCCTCAGACATTTACACTCACTCTGTGGCTTGACCACCTTCTCAGATGGGGGCGCCTGCCGGACCAGAAAGCAGGTCTTCCCATTCTTGCTTTACAATGCTAGAATGTATTCTAGCTTTGTAGAATTCCCACTGCTTTACAATGGTGAGTTAGGCATAGAAAAGGTTGTGGTATTTCCTTCTTGGAGGGTGAGATATACAGTACAGTTGAAAAATCTTTTTGGTTTGGTTTCTTTAGATAAGGATGCACAAAAAGCCCAGCTCAAATGGGCTTAAGTGAAAGAAAAAAAAAAAAAAAGAGAACTTAGTGGTTCATCAAACCTCAAAGTCTAGAGCTTAACATGGATGCAGGTCCCTCAATTTCTGATGTCCTCCATGGTGTGGTTTCTCTGTAGGCTTCCTGCAGTGGTTAGTGGCAGTCCTTAGTGCCAGGGCTACCTCCTCCCAGGTTCAAATCCAAGGCAAAAGAGAACGCCTTTCTTACCCAGCAGTTTGAACTCATACCCACTTTCAAACATCATGATGACCCAGGGGAATGAGATGCTTTCCATGGACAGACCTGCATCACACATGCTCTTGTGGAGCCAGGAACATCATCAATTCTAATAGAAGCACTGGAAGTGAGGAAGATGATTCTCTAGAGAAAGTCTAGAGAAAGTCTAGAGAAAGACTGTGGTATGTTTCCTTCAGGAAGGTTGAGAGGATGTGGACAGAACAAACAACAAATAATGACAAATGGCATTTAATGGCCGTTTTTTCAGAAGTTAACATCTTCCTTTCCTTTGTTCATTTGTAAATTTCTGTCAGCTTTAGCCCAGCAGAATCATAAATATGCAAAGAATAGTTAAAGTCCTGTGGGAAAGGAGTGTGCTTGAATATGATAATGATCCTTTCATTAAAGTGCAAGTTATTATTTTAGAAAAAATACATGGTGAAGTTTTAAAGCAGTGACGAGTTGACCACGATTAGGCTACAGAACTCAGTGTGCACAGACAGAGGTCTCTAGAGAGAGGAATTTGTCAAGCTCTGCTGACTCGTTCTTCCCCCACAGCTCACAACATACTCCTCAATGAATATTGCCACAGTATAGGGGACATCCTAGCATTCGACTATGCAGAATCTCCTCGTTATTCTATAATACTCCAGCACACAGAGAACAAGTCATCACATCCTGATTGGGAAATTTTCAGTCTCCCTTTTCTTTTCTGTCTTGTTGAATAGCTAAAAAGAAATTTAGATTTAGTTTGACCTCAGAAAGATCCAGTGGGCTTGACAGGAGTCTTCTTGGTTTTTTCATAGTGTCTTAGATCTCCAACCCTGTTCTGGTTTGGTGGGGGGTACCCTCTGAGTCTTGGTATTTCAAAGTCTCCCCCCCCCCCTTTTTGTGCTGAGGATGAGAGGAAGAACTTGTGTGGCCACAGGGGGATGTTAGCTGAGGTGTTCTATTTGGGAACTGGTGGGGGCTCTGGAAAATGAACCCCATCCATGTCTTCAGGATGAAAATGGCTTCGCATGCCTCGGGTCCATGCTACTGTTTGTGGTATTACTTTCAAATGTGAAGCTGAGAATGAGTCATTTAAAACCCACCTGGAACTATCCAAACAGGTGTCTGTCTGTGCTGATCAGCTCTCATTTCCACACTCACAGAGCCCTCTGGAATTGGAATGGATACAATAGTGTTATTTAACCCATTCAAATATCCATTAATTAGCAAGTAGGTCTGTGTACTTATAGCACACATTCTGTTTGTTAAGTAATCTTGTATGCAGATAATATTCTCCAGCTAGGTTGACCCTCTGTGAGTGAGAGGTGGGTGAGAAGTTGAATACCATAATAGCAACATGTGCCCAAAGCATCCCTTTTCCTGTGAAATCTCTCATTTGGGCACAGCATGAATATACTTTTACTATTCAGCCAAAAATGGGAGATTTGCTTGAAGCCTTTGATTAATGCAAATAATTGCTGCACTAGAGCATGTCTGATGCTTGGGAGGCCATTAGTGGCGCACAGCTGCCATCAACCAGGAACAAGCTGCGCATACAAAGATGATTCATGGACTGATTCTGTGGCTGGAGCATACTGAGGGCCCTCCCATTTGGTCTAGATAACTCTTAGGGTTGAACAGTATGTGCATGGGGGTGGGGATACAGGTGGCTGGGAGAGAGTGCCAGCAGAGGTGGCAGAGCACAATGGGCACTAAAGGAAAAGTTTTTAATAACAATTTCTTTTATTATAATTCTGGCACATGATAGTTGATCTATTTTGTCTTAGAGTCTCACAGGGTGGTGGTAAATAAGGGAGTATTCCTCGCCTTCATTTTCCCACTAAGGAAAATGAGGACCATGAAAATGAATGACTTGATCAGAAATCACAGTGATGACAGATGGTGGAATTAGGACGCAAATCCAGACCATCTGAATCAAAGTCCACTGTTCTTCCTACTCCACCAAGTAGTACCATTGGTCTTTGGCTGGACATACAGATTCATGTGACTTCATCCCTTAAAGAGCATGGTTGAAGTGATGGGGCATGAGGAGTAGGTAAAAGGTATCCAGTTTCTGAATGGATATTGAATGTTGTGCCCCCAAATAAATATCCAACTGGCCAAAATTGAATGTTATTATCTATAAACCATAGGCTTAGTTGCATGGGTCATCCATGTGCAGTTCTTGGCAATTACCTTGAAACCTGTAACGTGACTAGTCAGTCCAGCAAAATGTATTCATTTCTGGAAAGGATGATATTAGTCAAGTTTTCAGAGACAAGTATGATAAATTATTAGTTTGCTGTAAGAAATATAAGATCGGAAGGATAGGATGGTCCCATCTCTTCCTGTACACATGCTGCCTAGAATGATGTTTTTTTGGTGTGTGTATTATTTTTTCACAATTCTTCCCTTTTTTCCACCTTTGCCATGATTGGCTTGAAAGCAAAATACATTTATCTGCTCTTACTGACTTTGGGCTTTGCCCTGTGACCACTTGGCCAAGGACTGTTAGGGGCTTGCTGTACAAAACATGCAATGCAAAGCTTTAAACGTGCTTTTGTGGTTTGACTTGCACTCGTATACCTGCCCTGAATAATGAGAAGAATATGCCCAAGTAGTTATGCTCCTTCATGTCTGAATCCAGGAATGAGAGACACATGCAACAGATCTGAGCCCAACCTGAAGTCTAAAATAGAACAATCATACCCAACCCAAAGATCTATAAATAAGAAACGAATGTTTGTTATTGAAAGCTGCTGAGGTTTTTGCATTGTTATGGAGCATTGTGCAATAATAGCTTGCCGATACAGATGCCAAGTCACAATCAGAAAAATACTGCTTGGTGCACCCTGATGTTTATAGCGGTAATTATCAACAATAGCCAAACTATGGGGAGAGCCCTGTTGTCCATTGACTGATGGATGAGTGGGTAAAGATGTGGTGTATATACACAATGGAATATTATTCAGCCATCAGAAAGAATGAAATCTTACCATTTGCAATGATGTGGATGGAGTTAGAGTGTATTATGTTAAGTGAAATAAGTCAGAGGAAGACAAATATTATATATATGATCTCACTCATGTGTGGAATTTAAGAAAGAAAACAGATGGACATACAGGAAGGAGGGAAAGAAAAAAAGGAGGAGGGAAACAAGTCATAAGTGATTGGTAATGATAGAGAACAAAATAAGGGTTGATGCAGGGAGGTGGTTGGAGAATGGGCTAGAAGGGGGATGGGTCTTAAATAGAGTACTTGTTCTGATGAGCACTGGGTGTTGTATGTTAGTGATGAATCATTGAATTTTACTCCAGAAACCAATATTGCACTGTATGTTAAATAACAAAATTTAAATTGGAAGGAAGAAGGAAAGAAAGAAAGAAAGAAGAAAGAAAGAAAGAAAGAAAGAAAGAAAGAAAGAAAGAAAGAAAGAAAGAAAGAAAAAGATACTGCTTGAGCATGGGATGGGATCAGATGGTTCAAGGCCTCAGTCTTATTTATCTCCTGCATGGGGACATATCTACCACCAGACCCAGATGGGATGAGTCATTGCGTCTGATCACCTTCTCTCCTGAGTGAGCATTCCTATGATCAACTTTCTTTTCCTTTGTTGCTATGGCTTACTAACTCCTCTTCTGATCAACCTAGTCTTTTTTTTTTTTTTTTGAAAGACAAACACTTTTAAGTGAATTCACCTACCTCTTCTGTGTTTACTTTAAAGTTGTAGTTGCAGAAAGTAACCATATTTCCTTGATTGCCAGTTGGAGAAGGGTCTGTTTCATTTGATTCTCTTTATAGCAAAATATATTATAGTTAAGTCTAGCCCATTTGGTAGGTGTGAAGGAAGCCTCTGCAAGGCTATAATCATGGTTAAAATTAAACTACAGTTAATACTACCCTTTTAAAAATTATTGTTTAGAAATAATAATACCCCAGTAGCAATTAGCACATTTAATACTGGATCTTGTTTTCTAAATACCATTCCCCATTCAAAGCAATGAAAGCTCATCAGAGGAATAGCTAATTCCACATATGGGGCAGGGGACAGTATTAGCAAGGGGCATGTTGTGCTCTAAGACAAAGAAACACTCAAAGACCAACAGGAGCACATCTGAGAACTCAGGAGCCAAGTCCTGAGTTGGGGGCTGCCACTGGTCCAAATTTTTGGCAGTTTGAACATCAAAATTGTTATAAGAATAATAATTATAATTACATTGAAAACACTGAGTAAACAAAAATCATGAATCTAGACTAAGGGAGAGAGTTCTTTGACAATATTGGAGGTGGTTATTACATAAGCTCTTTGCTCTGAAATGTAGTGATTAAAAATAAAACAATAAAAATGAAGGATTTACTTCGTGCTTTTAGAAGGAACTGTGGTTCATCCCTGCTTGTTGAGAAGAAGCTCTTCTTTACTGAAAAATAAAAAATTAAAAAAATCCCACAACTAAATGTAGAAGAATGGTGGGATTAGAAAATCACCATTCTCCAGTCCCTGGTGAAAGTCTTGATTTGGACCTGCATGTGTAAATGGAGGAGAAAATCATTAGGTGAGAGGTTGTTGGCATATGGGATATTTACACGACACCAAAGGAACAGCCCCCAGTTTGCTGATTGTAAAGGGAGAACATAACTTTATCATCAGGAGATGCAGCAGGGATGATACACATACTCTTATTAACCCTAGGACAACCTAACTTACGTATCTCTGCCGTGATGGAGTCTGAAGACACAGCATTTCCTATAAATTCTCTCGCCCCAAATAGTTAATCTGAGCCTAATCAATGTTTAGATCAAAGTTCCAGTTTATAACAAGTGAAGGGAATAGAGAAGCAAGTTAATGTTATGAGAAAATATTAAGTCAAATCTAGGATGTGGAACCATCTACCACAGAAATGTTGATATCTCTTCAAAAAATCAGTGTCCTGAGGAATACATAGATGGGTGAATTGCTGCAGGATAAAGGAACCAAAGGGACAGAACAAATGCAATGTGATAATCCATGTAAAAAAAAATCTTTAAAAGCCATATTGAGCATGATAGGAAAATTAAATATGCACCGGGCCATAGACGATATTATGAAATTACTGTGATTTTCTTAGGTGTGATAGTAAAATTATGTTTATGTAGAAGAAAGTACATTTTAGGAGATTCACGCTGAAGTATTTATGGATAATGTATTATATCATCTGCAGTTTACTTTTGAATGATCTAGGAAAAAACCCCCAAAGTATGTATATACACATATATTTAAAGATAAAGCAAATATCAAGACTATAAATGATTGTTGACTCCAGGTGACAGTTAAATTTATATTCATTGGACCTACTTCTTAAAGCTACTCCATATATTTGAAATTTTTCATAATATGAAGTTGGAAAAAATAAGGACTTTTAGCTGTTTTTAGTGATTTTAATGATTTTCAAATGTCTATATTATTGACAAGCTCTTCTATTAGATTTTAGTGAAGCGTAAACTACATTAATGCCACCACTAATAGTGTAGATTTCTTTATTATAGAATTATTATAGAATTTATTTCTTTGCTATTAATAGTAATTTCCAGGCAAGATGAGGTGTGAGGAGATCCACCCTTTAGTAACACTGGCTTATGTTTTTCTTTCTGTGACTATCATGCCAGAATCCAAAAGAAAACCCATTTAGCCCTCATGTCACCCTTCATCAAATTTGAGAGGATGTTGTATTTCTTTTCTCAGAACCATTTGAGTAAGAGTTAGAGTCCATGTAAAAGAAAGCTTGTTTGCAAAACTCATACGTTAGAGCTGTTATGTGCCATTTTGAGGATTTGAGGGAGCATACAGTCCTTTTTTTTTTTTTTTTTTTAAATGGGCTTAGTGTTCAAGTGATTTGATTTAGGGATCCAATGAGATGAAAAACCTATGAAAATTCATTCCAGGAAACGATGCAGATCAAGATTAATTTTTATACCATCTCAGGGGCCTTGGTGTGAACCTGAGTATAAAATTCTGTCCTGGCAAACTTTTGGGAACACTATGCATTAACTAGGGCAGAAGAATCTGAATGAAGGATGTCATGGTTTTCCATATACGTGGTTCCTTTAGTGCTTTCTTGTTTGTGGTCTGCATGTGTGTGTGTACGTATGTGTATGTGAGCATGCACACGTATATGGTCTATACATGTTCCCTTCCTGATGTTACTCCTCGTCCTCCCTTCTACCCTACTGCAGCACAGCTCAACTCACTCATTCCCTCTCCTTCCCCCTCCTATTCTGTTTCCCCTTCTCTAGCTGGCCTCCCGCTGTCAGTCATTATATGCCCTAGCATTCTTGAGAGTCTGGCATCTTGGCAAGGCTTTCCTGTCACTCAGCTTCACTGGGGACTGGATTTCTTGGAGAAAATTGAATCTGCAGACAATCCAGAAGGGCATGGTTAGGCCTGTTATCACGTGCCTGCTGCTTTGGTCCCCCTAGCAAGGGAAGAAGAATTCAGAGGCCTAACTCTGGGGCCGGTAAGCAGGAGTTTTCAAGTGAGACCTAACTACCTGCAAAAAGAGGCACCTTGAGGAGGAATCAATTGGTAGTTTTCATTAAAACAAACAAAAACCAAACCAAACCAAGAAACAAGGATCAGATTGTTAGTATTGTTTTATTTAATTAGAAGTGGTTATTTGTAAAAAAAAGGAATACTAGAAGGATAAAACAGAAGCTCCTGCTCCCTCATTTAATGATTATGTTTTGAAAACCTTGCCAGTAAGTGAAAAGCTATTAACTAAAAACATTTTTTTTCTGTTAATTTTAATTGAAAAAGTTGTGATACTTGCCACCCAACCCCAAATACCCAAACATTATTCACAGGTAGAAAAATCTTATCACGTGAATAACATAAATAAGTTTCTACAACTAATAACAACTTGAAAGTAAATAAATGTCACTTACTTAAAACAGGAAATGTAGTGCAATTTTATTGTAACGAAGGTTACTCATAGGGAAGAGAGAATATGGATTGGTGTGCCAGGAAAACATTCTGTGGAAGGTGATGAAGAGTCAGATGGTCAGCTGTCTTGCTCTCCAGCTGCATGTGAAAATAAAGTGATGGCTCATCCAAAACTTTGGGGTAAAATCAAGCTAAACATAAGAGCACTTCAACATACGTAGAATACACATGCAAAACACAGTAGAAAGCCAGAAAATGCTGTCTATTCATGTCTCTCACTTGGTATATGAACATAAAGAAAAGTGGGGTATATCCAAATACAGCACACAGTACAAACTCAATTCATATGATATTCTCTGACAAGGAACGATGAGTCAAGTAAATGAGTAGGCATATCTTTGCCTGGAACCATAGTGTTCAAGATAGCCTTTCTGATAGCATATTTATTTGGTGTCTTTTGATGAAAATGTTGATATATCAGGAAAAAACAAGTTGTACAGAAATGGTATGGTTTTTCCATATGCCTTCATGATGAAGCCCCTTATTGACTCAGTGGCTCTTCTGTGAACACATGTATGTGTATGTATGGCACCATTGGTGATGATATATTTCTTAAAATTCGTTCAACTCAGGACGCCTGGGTGGCTCAGTTGGTTAAGCAGCTGCCTTCGGCTCAGGTCATGATCCCAGCGTCCTGGGATCGAATCCCGCATCGGGCTCCTTGCTCGGCAGGAGCCTGCTTCTCCCTCTGCCTCTGCCTGCCTCTCTGTCTACCTGTGCTCTCTCTCTCCATCTCTCTCTGACAAATAAATAAATAAAATCTTTAAAAAAAAAATTCGTTCAACTCATTTTTAGTTCACTTGGAATGATAGCACTTATTTGTTCCTTCAAAAGACTGAAACTACAGTTTCAGTTTTAGAAGTATTTCTACGTAGAAATTTATTTCAGTCCTAAGGACCAGGTTTCTTCTACCTTAGTGCATTCTACCTTAGTGCATGTTCCTTAGTCATGCGACTCAGGAACAGAGCCCTGATTCAGAGTCGCATGACTAGACTGTTGCGTTTCCAGAGAAGGCGGTAAGTCTCCATCCACTGGTCTGCTCCACTGGCTACCTAAGTCCCTGGTCTCCAGCACAGCCTCCTCCCTAAGCTTATGCATGAATGCATAAGTGTTGGCTAGGGCTCTTTGCACCTGTTACTCAGGCACTTTGCCTTCTCACCTGCCTTCACTGCCCTTTCCACTTGGACCTTCTGTCTGGTGCTCTGGGTGGTTTTGCTACTTTCTGCAACTCAGAGCTCACTACAGGGAAGCAGAGTAGCTTTTCATTTGAAATTTGGAATTTCATCTGCATAGAGAAAACCCCGGAGGGAAACAAAGACCTTTACTTCATATTCTCTTACCAAGACATAGAACATCCCACAGTAAACTGTTAGATCCAGGCAAATTTACATCAGACATTTGGAACTCAACATGTCAAAACCTGAATCCATTGTCTTCTCCCTTACTTTCTTTCCTGCTCTACCTTGTTCCCTATTTAGGGAAATAGAATTACCATCTCCATGGTTGCTTTAACCAGAAACCTGGGAGCCATTCTTCCTGAATCCTTCCTGGCGTTTTAATCCCCACTAATTCAATTTCTACTGATTCTGCACCCTAAGTATCTCCTGTCCCCATTTTCACTTTTCTATCTGCCCTGCTGTTGCCCTTATTTAAGGCTTCTTCACAACTGCCATAGCCTCCTATTTTCAGTCCTACAGGATTTATGTTTCAGTAGTTTTCTCATTCATTCATTTATTCAATAAATATTTATTGAGGATTTAGTATTAGCAGGAACTGTTCTGAGGACAGGAACAAAATACACAAGAATTCCTGCCCTTGTGGATCTTATCATAATATATTAGAAAATGATAAGTGTTAATAAGATAAAGTGAGAAAAGGGATATAAGTATTGGGGAGACGGAGATAAAATTTTAGGTACTGTGGTTAGGGATAATCTTACTGCACATGCGGCATGTGGGCAGGGCCTTGAAAGGACTAATGCTGTGCAAGTATCTGGGAGACAGGTGTGCTTAGAAGAAAAGAGTAGGCAGAGGTCCTCCCTGGTGCTTTCCTGTGTTTGGAATGGAGTGGAGAAGACAAGGGAGAGCAGTAGCAGAAGAGGTTAAGAGCTCACAGGGGTCAGATCATGCAGAATCTCATAGGTCATAGCAAGAACTGGGACTTCTGTTTCTCTGAGATAGGATGCATCTGGTGATTTTGAGCAGAAGTTATAACCTGAGGTACATTTTACCAGGATGAGTCTGGCTGCACTGTTAAGGCTAGACTGTAAGAAGAGAAGGACAGGAAGGGAATCTCTTAGGAGGAAACTATGACAATACTCTGGATGCCAGAATGATCTCATTGACATTTACATTCAACCATGCCATCCTCTGACCAGGAATTCTCCCTGTACTGGTTTCCCAATACAGATGGGATAAAAGTGAAACTTCTTTTTTTTTTTTTTAAAGATTTTATTTATTTATTTGACAGAGATCACAAGTAGGCAGAGAGGCAGACAGAGAGAGAGAGAGAGAAAGAAGGAAGCAGGCCCCCTGCTGACCAGAGAGCCCGATGCGGGACTTGATCCCAGGACTCTGGGATCACGACCTGAGCCAAAGGCAGAGGCTTAACCCACTGAGCCACCCAGGCACCCCAAAAGTGAAACTTCTTTGAATAGCTTCTAAGATTGGTCAGGAATTTGTGCCTTCTACTATTTTTACCCATTGCTTTCTAATGCTGCCACACCTCCACCATTCTGTGATCTCATTGACCCCCAGTAAATGCTTATTGAGTCTTTAAGTTACAAATGCTTCCTTCTCCATGGTTTTCCTGAATTTACCCATGTTCCCAACCCACATTGGATTTGAGCACTTGTTTCTTTCAATATTAATGTGTTTGGCTTTCTTGCTACTATAATGTGTGCTTCCTAAGGTTAAGATTCTGCTTTTCATACTGTTACATAGAAATGACAAGCCAAATGAATGACTTTAATCATGGAGTATGTTTTGGCTTCTTCTCTATACTTTGGGGCAGAGGAGAAGAATAAGAGACGTACTGGCTTTTGAGATCATGTGAATTATCAGAGTCCATCCTTCCTTTCTTTTCTTTCTTTCTTTTTTTCTTTCTTTTAATCTTAGTTCTAGAAAAACATGCTTCTTATCTGGGGGTGAGGGGTGGGATTTACAAATGTGGCCTCTGTCTGCTGTCATCTCCTCCTCCCCTTTAAAAAAAAAAATCAAATCATTGTTCCTTGCATTCATTCTCTCACTAATACTCCAAGACAAAAAAAAAAAATTGTAGAAGAAAAAAAAGTGACTTTTATCTAGCTGCTACTTTTTAATGCCATGTGGTTACTTATTTATATTTTAGTTTTGTTGGGGAACAGATTGTCTTGGGCATCTAGACTAGCATTTAATTTCATGGTTGGGTTAAATGTTTGTTTTACTCAAATCTCTAAGAATGCTATTTTATAAAACTAAAGAAATGCATTTTGTCAAAATCTAGCAAACTGTTTCCCCCCAAATATCAGCTTCTAAGAAGTTTCTTTCCAATTGTTTCTGCATATTTATTTTCTTATTGCACACCTCTCAGCTGAGACTGGAATTCACAGCATCTCCCCACAGTTTCTTCAATAACGTTCATTAAGATACTCTTTTGTCTCATCATACAGATCATTAATGAAGCTGTTAACTAACTCTAGAGCTTCATTGATTCCTGGGGCAGGGCCGCCAGACACCTCTGTAATGTCATACATCGCCTTTATCCTTGGTTTCTATGTCACCAGCTCTCAGCTTTCAGCCAGTATAGAATGCCAGAGTTCAAATCCAATCCAATTTGAATTCATTTTGCAAGTAAGACTTTATTAGATACTGTATTAAGTGCTTTACCAAAATTAGGTTATGTTACATCTTCATTTTCTCCCTCTCTTTTATTAATCATGCAATTCCCACTCCCTTTTAAAAAAAGAAAAAAAAAAAAAAGCAATTAGGTTTGCCCAGCTTGATTCAATCTTAAAATCCAGGCTGCTTATTGCCCTGGTTCCATTATAATCTAAATGCTTACAGATGCTAACTGGCAGGTTCCTTCCTCTTGTATCTCTATGAAATCAGTGCCAGATCAGCTTCTATCAAAACTTCACACCTCTTTAAGCCTCAGTTGTTTTCAGACTGAAAGTCCCGCCTGATTAATGATGCTTGACGCTGGAAGTCTCCCCAGATGCATCGATTAGTGTGGTTTTCAAAGTGCTTTTCAGGGACTCCTGTTTCCCCAAAGATGCCTTAGGGACCACAGGGGAATGATGAGGTCAGAGGAGAGGGTTCTGTTCCTGATTTAATCAAAGCTATACAGTTCTCACCTGCCTTATGTATTCATCTTCCATGCAGGGTTACCTCTAGTCCATAGGAAGACATTGTGCAACTTAGAAAAAGTCACCCTTCTTCTGGGCACAGCAGGGTGACCACGGTTTGTGTAACATTTGATTTCCAGAAAAGGCCTCTGCTGCTAAAAATTACTTTGGAGAATCTTTAACCTCGGCCAGCTTCTCACATTACCCAAGACAAAGACAAAACCAACAAGACTGATTGTTCACCATTCTACAGTAAGGCAGTGCATCCAGCTCCTTCTATCGTGAGTATGTAAATATTTTTGTTATTTTTAGTGGATAAGTACTCCTGCCTTGACCACATGTTTATGCTCAGAAATAAATGAATTCATTCAATATGTATTTATTAAGTATTAACAAAGTCCATAAAGCTTATATTCTAGAGGAGGAAGACAGGTGATAAACAAAACCATACATAAATAAAGTGTCAGGTGGTAAAATGAGCTACAAAGAAGAATAAGGCAGAGTTAAAGGACAGAGTAAGGAAAGGGAGTGCTATTTCAGGTATCCCATAAAACAGTAACCTCTGAGAGTGGGGAATTTGTCTTTTAGTTTTGGAGTTATTTGTATTGCAAAGTCAAAAAAAAAAAAGCAAACGTATTCCCCTTCTCCACTTAATATTCATAATATATTAATAATGTCAGTAATAAAGTATATATCAAACATACAATGATTTTATATTCACTCAATAAATTTTACTGAGAAACTGAAAGGAATACATGCAAAAAGTAAGATGTGTAATAAAAACATATTTCCTGCCTTCAAGGGGCTCAATGTCTAGTGAGATTCCTATACATTCAACCAACTGCAACATATTTCATATGAAATGAAATAATTGTTCAAAGGTCTTTCAGGGAATAATCACTAATTGTCATGAATTAATTAATGGCAAGAGATCCTGGGAATGGGAAGGTTTTATTCAATAATCAACAAATGTTTATATGTTCATATTCAGTAAGTGAAAATGGGTCATATGAGCTAAGCATCAGAGTTGAGAAGGAGGCCAAGGAGAGACAGAATGAACAGAGACAGAGCAGCTCATCTAAAAACCAGAGAGTAGCCTGATGAAGCAGAAATGTGCACTTGTGGGGATGAGACCTTGGAAGTATTAAAAAATATGCTAAGGAGTTTGGGATTTATTCCATAGGTAACAGGGAAAAAATGGAAGAATCTGATGAGATGGATGAATCTATGTAAAGGAGATTTGCAAAGAATTTGAAACAAATATATTGTATTAGTCAACATATTGACCAGTGTATTGGATATATAATACAAATATATTGTATAAAGGTTCTCCAGGGAAACAGAACCACTAAAATATGTGTGTATGATAAATATTTATACATTTACATAAATACACTTAATATTATATATTAAATATAATTGTATTAATATTTGTAGATATTAGATATATTTAATAAGTATATTTAAATATTATCAATAAATATAGAGGGATATATGTGTATTATACATGTATAAGAGACTGTATACAATATATGTTATGTAGATGTGGTATATACATCTATGCATATACACACATGTATATATATAGAGAGAGAGAGAGTGAGGGGGAGAGATTTATTTATTTTAAGAAATTGGCTCATGCAATCAGGGAAGATAGCAAGTCCACAATCTGCAGGGTATAATGGCAGGGCTGGAGAATAGGTGCTGGGAGTATTCTGTCTTTCTTAGGGGAGGCCAATCTTTTTGCTCTTAAGGTCTTCAACTGATTGGATGAGGCCCATACATATTATGGAGGGTAATCTGCTTTACTCAGAATCTTGATTACATGCTAATATCACCTAAAAGGTACCCTCACAGCAGTATCTAGATTAGTAATTGACCAGATTATCTGGGTAATGTGTGCTAGCCAAGTTGTCACATAATATTTACCTTTAGACAGCTTCCTACACTTTTGTCTATGGTGCTCAGTAGATGCTCAGTGAACAGTTGTACCACTGGCCTCAGCAAGCAGCAGGTTTGTGGATAGTATATGTTGTAGCCTGTAGCCAAATGATGGGAATGGATGAAGGCTCTGATGTATTTCAAGAAAAGGCACTGCCCAGGAGCTCAGCACTTCCCAATCACTAACTTGCTTATGAAGCACCTGGACATCTGGTTAGATACAGATTCTGGTTTGGTAGGCCTGGGTTGAGGTCCAAGACTGTCACTGTTAACAAGCGATGTGTATACCACTGGTCTATGGTCCACAGCGGGGGTAGCAAAACAATAGAATTTCTGAAGCTCTAATTTTGGCAAGATGGGTGGGAGGTAGCCTGGGTCTCTGTAGAGGAAGAGAAGCCCTCTGAATTGAGATTTTGAAGGTAACAAGAATTCTCTGTAGTGTCTCTTAGAAGACAGTTTTAGGTTTGTCAGACTATTTTATGACTCACAATCACATGGGCAACTTAAAAAAAAAAAAATGTAGACACCCTGTGTCCAGCGGTCATGACTTCCTGTTAACGATAATGATCCCAGAAGATTTTGAGGCGGGTCTGGGACAATCCTTTGAGAAACACTGGTTTAAAATTTTAGGACTTGGGAAAAACTACGAGTATGTTATCTCGGAAAAGTCTTTGAGTCATCTGCAACCATATGTGCTGGAAAAAAAAAAAAGTGGGAGGGTGGAAAATTGGCTAATTTAGAGTTTTACTGAGGATAAGAGGATATATAGTCTGGGGAAAGGTCAGTTTACAGCTATATCAAAAAAATTCCTAGCCAGACTAGATATTGATTTCTCTGATTCCATGGCTTACTCAGGGCAAAGACAAGGAATGGCCCTCTAAGACTTAGATATAGAAATTCTCTTGTTACCTTGGTTATAGTATTTAGGATTAGATCTAGCTATTATATATTTTTTTAAAAGCTGAAATAATGCTTACTTTACTGAGATTTTTTTTCTCATAGAAAAGAAGTCTGGCAGTAAGTTGTAAGTGTGGTGTGGCTGGGATGGGGACTCCAGAAAACTCAGGAGAACAGCCTCCTTCTATAACATACTGTCTCATGTCCAATATGGCTGCTAGAGAACCAGCTGCTGCTTCCACCATCTGAAGCAACAAGAAGGAGGAAGTATTGAAGGAGGGTATGTATTTTCCTTTTAAGAATACTCCCCAGAATTCCCATATAGTATTTCTGTTTACATTTCAACGACCATAATTATTTAAACAGTCAGTTTAACTGGAGTATTGGAAATGTCTCCCTAGCCCCTCCCTTATTTCAGTATTCTCTGCTAAAACTCTAGTGTTCTTTTACAAAAGGAAAGGGAGGAATTTGGAAGGCACCAGCAGGTCTCTCCTAGAGGAGTTGCTAGAGGTTAATCAGTCCGTAGAGATGCCAGCCTGGTGGGTAGAAGTAAAGAGGTCATTAATGAAATGACCTAGAATGGAATAATATCTAAAAGAGATTCTGCAGCTAATTTTGGAATCATTCTGGCCTTTATTCATTTATTCAAAAAATGCTGATGGAATTTCTTCAGTGTGCCATGTGCTGCACTGTTCAGTGATACCACCATGAGTAAGGTATAGTCCCTGTCATTCAGGAGCTTAATTTCTGGGTAAGAGTCACTGATACATTTACAGCCTATTACAGTGTGTCAGTTGCAACATTAGTGCTAAGTGTTCATGCTGGAGTGGCCCAGAGGAGTGATATTCAGCTTAGTCTTGGGGATCAAAGATGATGTCCTAGGTGAGGTGAGGGGGGTACACTAAGAGCTGAGGAGGAATTAGTAGAAGTATGTACATGTGTGTGCATGTGTGTGTGTGCATGTGTATGTGTGCTCCTGTCTGTGCCTTTAGGGTGTCTCTGTGCATCTCTGTCTGTGTGCACACACATGCACATACCTGGGGGAGTGTTCCAGAAGCAGAGAAGTGTCTTGTACTAAATGTGGAAAGATGTTGGAGGGATCCAGTATAACAAGCTTCAAAGAAAGTTGGCTGGATTCTGAACTGCAATATTCATGTGCATCTAAACCAAATGGTAAGGCGACGAGTGTGTGTGCTCCTGTGTGCAAGCATGCTCTCCTAGGTGCATTCATAGAGAGGTGAAGTTTAGCTAGGGGTAAGGCTAGAGAGACAGTTATTTGCAAGACAGTGTTGCTAATCATACTTTCAACATTCTCTACACAAATAAAATATGTAATTGATAAAAAGACAATTTTTTCATACATAAGGGATCATGGTACTGTGATTGTGACAACACAGTAAAGTTTTCACGTAGGGAGACAGAGCAAAGTCCGAATCTGCAATCTTGTACATTTTACATGCAGACATGCAAATAGGCTAGAGAACTCTCTGAGAGTTATTTTTCCACAAATGAAATTTTACATTCAAAAGAGCAGAAAGAGCCATTGAAATCAAGGATTAATTTCTTTTTAAAGTTACCAAATTTGGAAAGTTAACAATTTGTTGAAAAGTGCTTTAATCATTGAGGTCTCTCTGGTCCACTACCACAGATTCTTCACAAATCCTAAAAACCCAGGATGAAACTTTAGCATACTGATAAAACTTATCCACAACCAAAAGATGCTGTCATAATAAAGCAGTTTTTGTTTCTCCTAAAGGAGTTTGATGGTCTTAGTTTATCAGCAACCTTTGAATTGAATTAACAACACGAAACTAATTAATCCTGGTATACCCTAGCAATCCACTTAGAAGCTGCATGCAAAATTCAATTAAGTCCCTTTGCCTTTTATGAAGCATGCACACTCGAAGAGCTTCGGTTTACAGCTGAGAATTAGGTAACAAAAAAAAAGAGCTTGTCGTGTTTTTCAAACCCAACTTTTGAAATCAGACAATGGGTTTTAGAATTCCCCCCTGATTTGGAAAGTTGGAATGGAAAAGAACAGAACAAAAACCCTCCCTCCCTGAGCTAATCAGCCCTTTCCTCTCTCGCCTTTCCTTAGATCAGAAGAGAAAGATGGTGGTATGTGCCCCTGCCTCACTGGCTCTGGTTTGTCACCAGAACCTTAGAGTTCGGGCTGCGTCTTGAATGCTTTTTGCAAACTCTTCTTTTCCTGGCTTCTGGCATGCTCTGTGCTGTCAGTCTTATTGATTAAAACCCTTGGTGGATTTCAAGACCTTCTCGCCCTGTATTGTCACAGATCTACTTAAAATGGATTTTCTCTCTTTGCCAGACCTGCATTTCTCAGTTGGTCGAGCAGATGCAAAGCAGGTGGTACTGAGATTTCAAAGAGAAGCTGTTTCTAGTTACTGGGGGATCAATGGTGGCATTATAACTTCTTTTGTTTTCTTGTCTTTTAACATTTTTATTTATCTAAAAAAATCTTTATACCTCTCAGTATATATGGTTAATTCAAATAAGTAGCATTTATTGCCATTAATGAAAGAGTATTTGGCAGGGGTAACAATCTGAGGCTTTGAATATCTGAGACCCAATGTGAGAAAGATGTGCTAATACACTACAAAACAGAACGTGTGCTGTGTGTATTGCGAGTCGCTTCTCCCATATTTATTTTCTTCTTCCCCTTCGCAACAGTCCTTGGCACTGGAATAAATTCATGGAATCTGGTAATTTGACTTTATGTTTGGAACCCACAACTTAGGAAGAGTCAATCACATCATTTCTTCCCCAAGCCACACTGAATGATTCAGGAACAAACAGGGATCTAAGATGGTCCTATCAGAGCGAATTTCAGGACTTTTGTTTGCAGTGCTGGGATAAAGGCATTCTTCATCTCTCTTTTCTTCAAGATGAAATATGAAGGTTAAGTGTGCAAATAGTGGCTCAGAATTTCTGCCATTTTTGTTTCAAGAGAGTGGCTTTGTCTGAGACAAAGCTCATAGACAGAAAAGTCTAGTGCCCAGAGACTGCAGAGAAATTTGTAGAGATTTTCAGAGGACATGCTGAGCCTTTGGGTCAAACTATACCTGAAGCCAGAGCTATCACTGGCCTTCTCAGTTTGGTGAAACCATACATTTTTTAAATGCTTACGGTAGTTAGGGTCATTTTATTTTACTTAAAATGGAAAATATTCTAACTATATGAATCAGCTTTTGCTATGTAACAAAACACCCCCAAATCCAATAGCTTATTAAAAATAAGTAAAGTAATTTATGACTATAGCCTAAGGGTCAGTTAAGGTCAGTTGATCAGACTTAGCTTTGCTGGGCTGCTTTCTTGATATCTCCTGAGCTTGTTCATGAGCCTGCTGGGAGTCAGCCAGCCTGTTCATTCTTCTGAAGATAAACCAGAGGTGTGTTTGAGATTTGAGTCTGGACTTGGTTGAGGCTGCTTACTGGTGCTGCTCCATTCCTTGGGTCTCATTCCCTTGGGTCCTTTGAGACTAGAAATCTAGCATAGTCAGGATATTTATTTATTTATTTATTTATTTATTTATTTTTAAGTGGTAGAGGCAGAAACATGCTTGGCTTCTTGAGGCGTAAGGTTGTTACTGGCTCATTACTGCCTCATGCTTTTGGCCAAAGCAAATCTTATGATTAACCCCAAAGTCAAGAAGTGAGAAAGTAGACTTGACCTTTGGGGAGGAAGTGTGAAGTCACGTGGTAATGGGCAGGGGGAAAGAGAGAGGGGTGAAAAACTGGGGCCAGTAATACAATCTGCTTCACTAACTGATACATGATCACACCAACATTTATTGCTATCTAGATAGCTCGAGGTGGTTAGAAAATGAAGTTGTGAATCTGTAGAGAAAGTTGTTATGCCAGATGCGGCAACCATGAAACCTACCTTACATAAGTAATCTATACTCATAGTTTTGGTGATTTTTTTCTTTCAGTGAAAAAGCAAATTTAATTTTTAGTTATGCTTTGTTTTCTATATAAGCTGATCTCTGTTCAAATGTGAATTAATCATACTTTAGATTTAAAACATTTATTTTCCCTGCATACACTATTGATCTGATGATTGTAAAAACCAATCATTTTTTTTAAATGACACTTTTGTGTATTTATGGAGCTAACGGTGCACCTTTATGTATGCAGTTGTTTAATTTGTTTTACTGGGGATAAAGCACAGGTATTGAAAGACTGGAAATTTTCACCTTCTTCATTCAGTTTATATTCAGATACTCTGTTGAGATTATGACTATAACACTAACGACAGTAACAATAATATAGTAATAGTAGTAGTAGTAGTAGTAGTAGTAGTAGTAATAGTAGTAGTAGTAGCAGCTGCGGCGGCAGCTAATGCTTATATAGTACCTGTTATGGGCCAGCCACAATCCTAAAGTACTCTACATAAATGACATTTAATCTCACAATAACCGTATAAATTCCCATCATTATCCTTATTATACAGACAGGAAAGCTGAGGTACCAAGTCAGGTGCCCAGGAAATGACAGTTCTGGGATTCAAACACAGTTTGTTTCCAGATCTCATAATCTTTACATGATCAGGAATGACAACGTAAACACCTATTTTTCTCATGGAAATGAGTAACCACGGTCATAAAGGTGATTATTAAAAATACAAGGCAAAGTATGTTTTCAAGGATCCATACCACGAATTATACTTCCAGCTGAGTGCTGTCTTTCAAACATGGGCGGCAGGCCCCTTGTTTAGTCCTGCTTTGCTGCCTGTGTTTACAACATCTTTGCATTTTTCTTGAAGGAGACCCCACTCTCCCAGACATACATTGGGGTGTGCCTGTTAAAGTCATTTGCATTATTTTGTAACCACATGTTCAGATTTCATTAAGGTCAAAAGATGACATCTAGAAAAATAAGAGATGACAGAGGTAAAAATATTAATTTTGTACTAATGAAATAATGTGGCTATAGTGGGCTGGGGAATGTGATGGCCAAACAAAAGTTTCAGAATATTTCTTAGAGTCCTTAGCTATAGGTCAACGATAAAATATGTCAATTACAAGACTAGGCCTCATCTGCATTTCATTGTGAAAAACTGCATTTTTCAAAGGACTCATATTTTGCTCTTGCTGCCTTTGATTTATGTTCCATAATATTTAAGTAGGTGGCTAGATGGAAGAGTTGGAAGCTTGCCTCAAACACCTGACGATCATTTTGAAGCTTCTTACATGAACTGTCAGTCTTTAAAAGCAAGTACCACTTTCCTGTGTACCTTCAGGATAAGGACATTTTGACATTTTCCTAATAAATTATTGATAAGTGCATTGAGAAACGTAAAAAGCTATGTCACTGTTGTTATCCAACTTGAAGCATCCTGTAGTTCATTTTTTAATGCCCACTATTATCATCTTTCTTTAGATCATACAAAGTGTTAGAATTATTTATATTCACTAGAATTTGTATCTTAACAGGACCTTTGTGTTTTTGATGCTTCTATGGAGAGTGCCAATTATCAAGGAAAAATTCAGGATTTTTTATTTATTTGGCATTTTTATTTTCTTTAGCATAACTTTTTTTAGAGATCCCCTCTTCCTCACCCCAGAATAAGGTTTGTATCAGGAGGTTTTAAAATGTAGCTTTCCATTTTGATTGTTAGAATCCTGGGATCATGATTATTTTGTCAGCTATATCACAGTAATATGTATCATAAGTACTGTTCTAATGGTGACCAAACTTCCCTTTCAGAACCTTCTTTTTTTTCTCCTAAGCACATTTTGTGAATCTTTTTAAAGAACCACCTCTATTTCCTTGTGGAAAACCATCTTCTTTTCCACAATTGGAACTCACCACCTTTAGCCTCTACCTGGGCTTTACCACCATAACTTTCTAGGTCCTGGAGATTTAAATCACAGATTTATGTTTTTACTTATTTATTCTGATTTCCTTTGTTTTACCTCCTCTAAGCAGTTTCCTAACATGTCCAATAGTGCATTTATTTCTATGTCTCCTTTTATTATGGATCCACCTTCCCTTACTTTCAAAGATTCCCTCACCCGTTTATTGTTTTATTTTTTTTTGTTTTTTTTTTGTTTTTTTTAACCAAGGTCCAAAGAATTCTCCTAAAAACATGAGGGAGAGTAAAATCCTCTGGAGATTGAGGATAGATGGGAATTCACCAAATTAACAAATGCAACTTTAAAAATTATGGATGACATGGGAAAAAGGAAAAGATTGTTTTCTGAGATAAAATATCACCCCCCCCCACACCCTGCCCTGCCAAATCTATGAGAGTGGAGTAATAAAACAGGGGAAATAAAGTAGTCCTTTCATCTCAACACTGTCATCTTGTTATTGCCATTTTAGGTTGTAGGTTTGACACTGGCGGTAGTCATTATGAGATATGTGGATTACAGAGAGAGTGACAAGAGCCAGTGAAAAGATTCAGGGTGCATCAAGGAGAGGGGCTTCTAAAAGCTCTGCTGCTCACTAAAAAAGGCTTTTGTTAAAATGGAAATCTCCAGTCATCTCTGAAATAATTGATTGGCAAATACAATGAGTGACCTAGCTGAACCAGAAAGAATTTGAAAAGTACCAACAACAAAATTACATCCTTTTAGCCAAATATGTTTTCTTTTCTCTGAAATATGATTGACTCATAATAATGCTAATTATGCCTAATTATCATCTCAATTATTTTACCCTCGCAAGAACATTTCATCATTGTCGTGTTTATCAGTTATCTAATAATAATTTATATTGTTTCCACTTTTTTAAAAGGAAAGCTTCACAGGTTTAAACACACTACCGTGGTTCGGTGAGATATATAATTATTATTATTGGCTTTTATACGATTTTAGGCCTTTGATGAGTTAGAACAGATTTTTCTAAACTCTTCTGTAATAAGTTCTGTCAAGAGACTAGTTTAAATGACATAACTGGGCCTCTGTGGGAAGGCCACCTGTGGCTTTGCTCATTAATTGGGAGAATTGAATTATCTTTTCGTGAGATGAATATGACCAAGGACCTAATACAGAACCAATAAGAAGAAGATGTCAAGTTACTACGATAGCCTCAGAATTGTTAAAAGAAAAAAAAAAAAACAAGAAGAAGAGAAGAAAAGGAAAAAAAAGAAGAAAACCCCACAAAACTTACAGACCATAAAAGGGAGAATTGCACTTTAAAATCCCTGTCATGTGCTCAGCTGGTCTGCCTTTGAACATCTCCAGACTTGAGGAGGTCACCTGACTGAAGCAGCCCCTCCCGTCTGTGGACAGTCCTTCTCTCTCAGTAGAAATGCTTCTGGCTCTCAGTTCCAGCTCTACCTCGTGGGGCCACACAGAACACATCTAAAACCTCTTCTACATGACAGGCCTTCAAGTTTAATAATGATGTTTAACATTTGTAAAGCATTTGCCCGTGGACAATGTGGTTTCACATACATTACCACATTTAATCAGATCAATGGCCCTGTGACCTCAGCATCATTATCTTCCATTTCACTGAACGTTTTTCTCGTTCTGCTGTCTTACCTTTACCTTCCTCCGAACCTTACTCAACCTTTGAGTCTTTGAATACCCTTCTGTTCTAGCTGCTGCCCTCTGAATTCTTTATCTCTTTGCTGGTTTTCTTTGTTTTAAAAGCAAAACTCTAAGAATGGAACATCCTACTTTATGCTTAGTGGTCTTGAACCATGCTTTTACCTCCTGGGTCAAAGACCATTCTCTAAGACAACACAATTTGTGTTTTTGGCAGTGCCATCCTATGGAGGATCGATTTGGGCTTGAACTCAACTAGAACTTATTTAAGAGTTTTAATCATCTGACTGCTAAGTCACCTTTTCCCATCTTTTACTTGTGAAGGTTTGGAGTTTTGGTTTGGTTTTAGTTCTAAAACAGCACCACTTTACTCCTCTTGGATGTGGGGTGAAGGCACAGATCACACTGGATGAGGGCTGGTATAACCTGAGTTAAAGTTTCTGTTGTATCACTAACTGGTTGTCTTTCCATCTCAGTAAATAGCAACCTCATCCTTCCAGTTGCTTAGTCCCAGAACCTTGAAATCAGATGTGACTCCTCTCTCAAAATTCCTGCCAGTCTCAGCTTCAGACATTCCCAGAAGCCTATCATCTCTCTCCACCTTCATCAGAATCTCCCAGTTTGGGGCGCCATGAGCTCCCATCTGGATTGCCATTACAGCCTCCTAATTGGTCCCTGACATACATGTTTGCCCCTCTACAACCTGTTTTCTATACAATAGCCAGAGTGAGCCTTTTAAATCATGTCAGACTATATTATTCCTCTGTCCCCAATTTTCCATGTCTTCTCATTTAATTCAGAGCAAAAGGCAAAAATATTTATCATGCTTACAAGGATCCCACAAAATCTGTTCCTTGCCTCCCACTGTCATGCTTCCTTCCCAAGTAGTTCCAAACTACTTTCCACTTTGGTTCCTCCATCCAGCCCTGGGCTCCTTATCCTCCTCAAACTCACTAAGCCTGGTCCTTCTCAGGACCTTTCTGCTCATTGTCTCTACACAAAACCCTCTTCTACCAGGTTTCTGCTTTTGGATCTCTCCTCAAATGCCCCCTTATCAGAGGACCCTTTCCAGCTGTATAGAACAGCACCCCCAGTCCTCCGTAGTCTGCTTTATTTTCCTCTAGCACTTTCCACTGCCTGCTACATTACATTGTTAAAAGATAAACAGAGGTATATTAAAAATTTTAAGAGTTTATATGAGCAAAATTTAATTTGCTTGGGGTAGTGCCTAACTGCAGGTATGGGTGCATTCCCAACAGGTGCTGACACAAAAGACCTACAGAGAAGGTGTGGCCGCAAAGAAGATGTTTTTGATTTGCTATAGCTTCAAGTCTAGCTGACTGTTCTTGACTGGTTGTCCTCAAGTTTGGATTTCTTAACTTCGAAGCATTTATAATCTTAGCTTTCAGTTTGTTTGCATCAGTGGCCCCAGCTAATTATAGCCACCTCAGTCTAATAACTTTCTTGTTTAAGTAGTTTAACAACATGTTAGCTTGGTTTCATTACTTACTGTCTTCCTCAATTAGAATGGAAGTTCCTTACGGCCAGGTCTGTTCTGTTAGTTTAATGCTTGGGACACAACATATATCTGTCAAATGAATGAATGAATTTTCAGAATATCGCTACCTTTCTGATTTTGGCTTCCTCCTTTTTTTTTTTTTTTAAAGTGTATTAATTTCCTAGGGCTGTGGTAACAAAGTACCACAAACTTGGGGCTTAAAACAATAGGAATTTATTCTCTCATAGAGCTTGAGGCTGGAAGTCTAAAAATCAAGGTGTCAGGATGGTTGGTTTCTTCTGGAGGCTCTGAGGGAGAATCCTTTCCATGTTTCACTAGCTTCTAGTTGCTGCTGACAACCCTTGGCATTCCTTGGCTTGTAGATGCATCACTCCCGTCTTTGTCTCCATGTTCAGGTCACCTTCCCTGAGACATAGCCCCTTCCCTTCTAAGGATGCTTTTGTCATTGGATTTAGGATTCATCCAACTCATAGATGATCTTGTCTCAAGATCTTTAACTTAATTACATCTGCGAAGACCCTCTTTTCCAAATAAAGTCACATTAACAGGTTCTGAGTGGACATATCTTTTTGGGAGCCACCATTCAATCCACTATAGCACCATCATGAAAACTACACAATATAAGTTTTAGGGAAGCTCTTTGTGTAATTTAATGTGATGTTCAGAAGTGAGTCATTACGTTAAAACATTTCATCTTCTCTGATCTGATCTATTGTCCCAGTCTTTTGAAATATGTTTAAATACCGACTCTACTTTCTGGGATATTCATTGCTCTTCCTGGCTCCAGATCATGAGTAAAATTGCTAAATATGTCTTCTATATGTTCATCTCAGTTATTGATTTAAACGACATATTGAATAGAACAGAGTCATGGAGAGAACAGTGAGATCTGAAAATAGACTGCTTGCCTAGATTGGCATGAATTGGTTAATCAGTACCTTTTGGGTCCAGCGCTTTGTCCAGTTATGAATATCCTTCAAGGTACTTCCATCTTTCTGTTTCTCCACATTATCTACAGTAATTTATGCTATTCTGTGGAATGGCTTATAGAAATACAGAGACAGCTGACCTATTCCATTCCCTTTATTTGTTGATTTATTCATCCACATATTGAACCAGTAATCGCTGAATGCCTACTAGGTGCCAGGCATTGAGGGGTTGGCAGGGAACAAAAAAGACACTGTCATTATTTTAATGGAGCTCATTGTCACTTATCTCCTGGTTTAGTAACTTGATTTAGAATAAAAACTATGGGGGCGCCTGGGTGGCTCAGTGGGTTAAAGCCTCTGCCTTTGGCTCGGGTCATGATCCCAGGGTCCTGGGATTGAGCCCCGCATCGGGCTCTCTACTCAGCAGGAGCCTGCTTACCTTCCTCTCTCTCTGTCTGCCTCTCTGCCTACTTGTGATCTCTGTCAAATAAATAAATGAAATCTTTAAAAAAAAAAAAAGAATGAAAACTGTGTGTGTATACTGAGTGAAGCAGATTGGGAATGAAGTCAGCTAGTCATGACTCCTTGCAGCTTATTCTAGCCATCACTGTTCCTTTCATGTGTTTCAAACCATTCCATTTAGCTAGTCTGTTCTGGATTCCAGCTTTCTCCTTATTTTGTTTGAAAATTTTTAGTGCATTTTTTGGCCTCCTGTCTTAGAATGTATATTTAGGTCTCTGATTTTTTAGATTCCGTGGAGGTTGGTCAGTCCCTTGGAAATTTCTCTTGGCCCTTTGAGGTACAGTTGCTGGAAGTCAGCAGACCCAAACTCCTTAAGAGAATCTGGATGCCCTTTATTATAGTAGTAACATAAGAATTATTTGAAAGACAACAACGACAGCTGTAATTTATTTAGCAACTCTACTGGGCTAAATGCCTAACAAATGCCATCTTTTTTAAATCCTTCAAATTTCCCCAATGAAGAAAGCTTTTTAACTCTGCTCTTTAGAACAAGAAGCTGTGACAGCGAGGGGTTAAGTAATTTGCCCAAGGTTACACAGCCAGTGACTATCAGAGCCAAGTTCAAACCCAAGGCTCATATTCTTTCACCACTGGGCTATCCTGTCTCCATTCTTTGCCTTTGATCTCAGAGCTCTTTCTCCCCCTCCTACTGTTCTTTTCTACAGATCTGTGCTCCACCCCTTTCAATCTGGAAATCCCTCTCTTTTACATCACAGCTGTGTTCTTCCTCTTGGTTATCCATCGAATTAGACCACCAGCCCAAGGCAGAAAGCTGCTTATCCCTGTCAACTTCATGTTCTGAATAAAACTGTAAAAGCTTCCTTTGTTGTCTCTCACATTTTTCTCATCAAGCCTCAGTTCACTTGGGGCTTTTGCCTTTCTGACATAGTTCTTATAAGTCCATGCCTCTTTCATCTGGTTAAGAGCCCTTCTTACCATCTTTTGAATATTTCCATTTTAAAACCCAAGTGTCTCAGAGAATTGGTTTCTTTAGGTGCTCCTTTTCTTCCTGATGGGATTTACTTGCAATTGTATGTCACAATTACTTTTTTTGTGAAAACTTCCTACTTTTCTTGAGTAATCTCCTTTTTAACAATATATAATCACAACGACATCAGCCAAAAAAAATGTTGTAGATACGTACATGGGTCAAGCACTATGTACTGTACAGAAGTTTATGAATCTGGTCCCTCAGTCTCTTAAAGGAGATATTATATAAGATGTGTGGCAGCTTATACTGACATACAGAGTAAGTGTCAAATGTGTGTTTATTCATGAGGAGGCACAGGATGGCTGGGGGCTGGGGCAGAAGGAGAACTTCACAGAACAAGAAGGACTTGAAGAATAATAATAGAGTATATATAACATTATAAACCCACTTATTCTTTCCACAACACAGTTAGTTATTTAGAGTAAATTCATGCGTCTCAAATAAGACAGTAAGAGTAGAGTAAGAGAGAGTAAGCAAGTTGTCCAAGGACACACAGCTTGTAAGTGGCTAAGCCAGGATTTGAACTCTGTGAATATGACTCTGGAGTTCAAATTTTTAACTGCCCAGCTCTTCTGGGAAACTTCTAGGTAAAGAAAGAGGAGGAAAGAAAGTCCACCAGGTGGGAAACGTTCAGGACTTGTTTGGGGCAACATTGAGAAGAAGAGTTTTGCTCAAGGAACTTCACTTTTAATTAGAGGAAAGGGATGAGGGCTCTGTTAGCATTATACCTTAATACCTGTGCTATAAACCAGCTGAACCACAATGTGCTCAGAGGAAACAGCACCAGACCTCCTGAAGTCCAGTTCTGATAATGTGACCAGAGTTTAAAAAAAAAAGGAGAGACTCATTCTGTGGAAAAAAAATAATAAAAATTGGAGTGGCAGATGACAGCAAGCAGTGTCAATAGATGCCCCTTGCAACTAATCAAATGCATTCAATGTGAAAAATCGTTAGAGTACATTTTGACATCTTGGGCCATTCTTGTGCTCACAGATAGCTGTATTGTTAACAACATTGTCATTGGAAAGGAAGAAAAATGACACACATAACAGGTAAAAATAAAACCATGTGAAAGGTGTGGAATTTCTCAGAAAAAAAAATGAATTTGGAGAAAAACATATCTGTTCCAGCATTCAATTATTATACACTTTCAGTGCAAAAACAGATGACTTTGAGCATCAGTTGGCTACATTGTCAGCTGGTTGGACCTACCTGCAACAGGCAACTATGAAAATTCTACTCCTCTTGTGATCTGTCCCATGTTTTTCGTAGAGCATTAAGTTGCTTTCTAAGGATTTCCAAATACTGGGTTACTGACTGGGCCTGATTATTACCAGTCAAAGAGCCCTGTTCACGAGTGTGAGGGCTGCAGTCCTGGGAATCTGGCTAACTTCCAGTTGGGTAATTACACACAGAGAATCTTGTTGAATCCCCGTTGGAGCTCTAGTTATGAAAGCAACTTATAGGGTGATTTGTAATTGTGCCTGTGGCTGGAAAAATAGTGCAATGCACCAAACATAAAATAAGCAGTAATGTCTATTAGAAGAAGAGAAAGGGAACCATCATGCCTGCTGCGGAAAGCTAAAGGTCACCCTTGAACTCAGAAGCAAAGAAAAAGAAAATGATTATTGACACAATCAAAATATAGTGTAGATGAGTCCTTTTAACTTAGTTTTGCCAAACATAGTGAACTATCAAATTATAGTATTATATCAGAGAGTGTTTGAGGTAATGGCATGTTTGTTTTTGTATCATTTATTCTGGGGATATTATTTCTTAGGATTCAGTTGGAATCTTGAGTCCTCTTAATTATATGAAGGCAAAAGGCTTTTTCTTTTATAAATTACATCATCCAAAACATTGCATCCAATAGATAAGGATGCAAATAATATTTTTTGTTATTAAAAGATTTGATAATTTGCATTACCAGATCCCAATCTCAGCTGTATACAGGTATCACCTGGGAACCTTAAAAACATTCCATGTTCCCAGGTCTCATACATGATCTACTTAATCAGTTGTTGGGGGTAAGATTTGGTAATCTTTTTATTTTAAAAAACCCTGATGGGCTGTGATGTGCAGCCAGGTTTGGGAACCTCTAATGAACTCTATTCAGCTTTTAGACAACTGCTTTCCTCATGAACTAGATGTTTTTAAAATTATTTTTGATGAAAGAACGATGGTGACCAGGAAAACCCAGTATAAGGAGAACTAGAGGCCCAGGGATTGACAGTAAGTGCCAGGGAAAAGGACATCTGGAACCACAACCTTCTCTTTTAATATGGCCTCAAAGTCATTGATGAAGATAGAAATATATTTTAAAATATCTGATTATGTCTGATTATTATCAGATAATAATCAACAACCATTGAGAAACCATTGTTCATTTTTAAATGCATTTCATAGCAGCTTCTTGAAAATATTCTACAGTCATCTTCAAAAAGAATTTCTTTTAAAAAGAATAAGTAGGAAACTGCAACACATTCTATCGAAGACTCAAAGGGGAAACCAAGCAAAAGTTTATCTATTTTTCTTTCAGGGTACATTTTTTTCTGTTTTTCCCACATTCATAGTATATTTATAGAAGTGATGAAAGCTACCTAACTTAAATTGACTTTGTTTATGAAGAAAGTTTATTTTTTGTGGTGTGGAGAAACTCTAGTGTCTTAGGCTGAACCATGGCCGTCTCAATTCATTAGGCCACCTATAACTCAAAAGAGTTGTATTCATCAGATTTTGCCAGCTTATTGGCAACGGAAAAGAAAAGTTTATTCATCTTGTTGGATTACGTGATCTCTAAGGTCCTTTCCATCTCTAAAATTCTATTATTCTTTTCTATCCCAATGATAGACAAAGTACAGAAATTCATCACAACTCTCTGGTGTAATAGAAAGTAGTAGAATCCACAAGTATTTTAACCCCAAAGTTTTGGTCTTTCTCTTATATTTCACTGGTAAAGCACCTTATACAACCTTAATTTTTTGATTCAAAAGTAGAAATTCATCAATAATAGTGGTTACAATCAATATGAAAGTGCTGAGTGGCAGTGGGAAATAATAGATGCATTACTATTCTCTTGGGTCTTATTGCTAGCTGTTGATGAATAAACTTTGAAATTATAAAAGATCCTCTAGGATATTAAAGTATATGAAATCTATGGAATGTCAAATAGTTGTGGCTCTACTTTTGGTACTCCTGTATTTGTTTGTATACCTATTATAGGATTTATCTCACTATTTTGTATTTTTTAGGTTATGTAGTCATGTATCTGTCTCACCTCCTAGGCCATGAGTTCTTTACATTTCTCAGATAAAATACCGTGCTCAGTGCATTTTTGGTTGGCAGGTGATTGGATGTCTCTCTTTTTTTGTTGTTTTTGTTTGCTTGTTTAGTTTTGTTTTTGTTTTTTACTTACTTTATTTATTTAATTAACATATAATATACTATTTGTTTCAGGAGTACAGGTCTATGATTCATCAGTCTTCTACAATTCACAGTGCTCACCATAGCACATACCCTCCCCAATGTCCATCACCCAGCCACCCCAGCCTCCCATTCCCTTCCACTCCAGCAACCCTCAATTTGTTTCCTGAGATTAAGAGTCTCTTATGTTTTGTCCCTTTCTCTGGTTTCATGCCATTTCATTTTTCCTCTCTTCCCCCATGATCCTCTGCCTTGTTTCTCAAATTCCACATATCATCAAGATCATATGATAATTGTCTTTCTCTGATTGACTTATTTCGCTTGGTATAATACCCTTTAGTTCCACATCATTGCAAATGGCAAGATTTCATTTTTTGATGGCTGCATAGTATTCCATTTTGTGTGCGTGCGTGTGTGTGTGTGTGTGTATATATATATATATATATATATATATATATATATACCACATCTTCTTTATCTATTCATCTGTTGATGGACATCTAGGCTCTTTCCATAGTTTAGCTATTAAGGACATTGCTGCTATAAACATTGGGGTGCACATGCCTCTTCAGATAAACACATTTGTTTCTTTAGGGTAAATACCCAGTAGTGCAATTGCTGGGTCATAAGGTATCTCTATTTTGAATGCTAAATGAGTTCAACTGCTACAGTTTTTGAAATAAAGTCCTAAAAACAAAAGTCCTTCTGCAAAGTCTATGGTGAAGCTTAGAAAAGAAGCCAGGAGAACATGTTAAGTCAAGAGAAGCAAGCTGTTTCTAGCAGGGATAGGTAGGTCAATTAAACAATTATATTTTATTTCAATTTACTGTCTCTTAGTGTTTAGATCAAATGACACTATATGTACCATTGACTTCGTGGGGGAACTATTATTATTAATAGTGATGAAATCTTTCCTGCTTTCAAACACATATTTATATGGAACCCTTTAGGTGAAAATGGTAAATACAGTGCTGTTTAGATTTAAGGACAAGTGCATTAGTTAATTATCATTAGTACTGTAACAAATGACCCTGAATCTCAGTAATGTAACAAAATATTTCTCACTCACATAAAGTCATATATAGTCAAAAGTAAGGGTTGAAGGGTTAAGCTTCTTTTTAGATCATCACTTAGAGACCCTAGTAGACAGTCTTTGTCACCTTCAACATGGGGGTTCCAAGGCAGCTCAAATTTTTAAGCCCAACTAGAAATGGAAACAGAGAGAGAGGATTACTCATGGGAGATTTTTCATGGTCCAGGCCTGGAACTGGTCATATCAATTCCATCATACTTAATGGACAATTATATTTTGGGAAAATATATATATGGGAATATATAATAATAATAATGTATATTATATATATATATGGTAAATGTGGTCTTCTTCTATACCCCAAAGCAGTAAGAGATGGGTTTGTTAAGCAGATAGGTGGGTTCTGCCACAAGGGATGGGGATTGGCACCTAGGAAGGCTTGCTTAGGACTCTGAAGAGCACAATTTGTTGCCTCTAAAGCAAGGTGTACCTCAAAAACTCCTTCAGATTGAGTGTTCTCTAATTATACAAGCACTATGCATGATACACAGGAAGCATTTAATAAATGCTTCAATTTCCCCATATATTTGAAAGAGAGATACTAATTCCTACTTGGTCATTTAATCTGAACAGCAGAACCATGAGCCGTGTTTTGGTACTTCCTCTCTACTTGCCCCTGCAATATGATAACACTCCAGTTTGTTTCAGTTGACCCTTGAATTTCGGCACTTGCCCAAATTTGTATATTGCAGAATTTCCTTAATTCTGACTTGAAGTTGTGGAATGGATTTAGCTACCTTTCATTCAAATTAAGGAGGAATCAGATGACATAAATATAAAGCATTTGACACACCCATATAAGACAAGAATTCAGATCCATATGATACCTGATCTATCAGCGGTTCTTTCCTTGTTTAACCACTATTTCAAACTATTGGCAAAATCTTAACACTATTCATGCCTGGCTGTTGTTTCTTTTTTTTTTAAAGATTTTATTTATTTATTTGGCAGACAGAGATCACAAGTAGGCAGAGAGGCAGGCAGAGAGAGAGGAAGGGAAGCAGGCTCCCTGCTGAGCAGAGAGCCTGATGTGGGGCTCGATCCCAGGACCCTGAGATCATGACCTGAGCCGAAGGCAGAGGCTTTAACCCACTGAGCCACCCAGGGGCCCCCTGGCTGTTGTTTCTGATGTGTCAGTTCTTTCATCCTTTGTCCTGTGAAACCATTTTTCTTCCTTAAGTCTTTCATCATTTTTGCCTTCTCTTATTAAGTTAACCACAATCTTGGTTTTGGTTTTCATCTGATGACTTCCAAAGCTGTTTATTCAATTCAGCCCTTTCTCCCTATTTCTGCAAATCTGTATATCCAAATGGTCACACAACATCTCCATTTAGATATCTTAGTATATCTCAAGTTCAAATTGTCCAAGACCAAAATCCTATTCTTCCCTTTCTCAAAATTCTTCCTCTGGGTTCTTGGAGTCTTGAAGTCTTGAAGTCTTGGAAGATGGCACCATTGTTCACTGGTTCACTGAATTCAGGCCCAGGAGTCATCTTCTGTTCCTTCCTTTTTTTTTTTTTCCCCCATGCTTTTCCAAGCCAGCATGTTTACAAAGTTATAATGACTTCCATCTCCTTAAAAGTTTTTCAGATTGTCCCCTTTCCCTGTGATCCATGTAGGAACCAAATGCCCATCTTCCTTCAGCTAGACTTATCTCCAGAGCCTCTTCACTGGCCTCCAGCTTCTAGTCTTTCTCCTCTCCATTATATAGTGTATCCAGTTACCTAACATACTCTTCCTTATGTAAACCGTTTGTCTGGCCTATGAGACTGTTTATCATCTGACTCCTGATAACTGTCTGTCTTCATTTGCTGTGCATCTCCCACACGAAAATGTATAGCAAACTCATTCCCTTTTCCTAAATACACTGTGCATCTGGTGCCTCCACGCTAGGGCTAGAAATATATACAGACAATAAATAAACAAATGGGCATGGATATGTTGCAATACAACTTTATTTACAAAAGTAGACAGGGACTGGATTTGACCTAGGGGCTGTAATCTGTTGCTCTGTACCTTTGTATTTGTTGTTCCTTCTGCCTGGACTGTCCTTTATTCTCATTGTGCACTTCATTGTTTACACCTTTACTGTCATTTTGAAACTTCTAATTTTTCAAATGTTTACTTAAGCATTTTTCCTATATGAAACCATCCTGAATAATGCTCACTCCTACAGCATGTTATAGTTGATACTCATTATTCATGGTTGTTATAGTCTATAAAGTTGCCTCAAACATTTAATTAGAGAATTCTGAACCATTGCTCCTAAGAAAAATACAGGGTTAGGTTCCTGCAAGCCTGCGGTCACATTTTCACCAACCAGTCAACATATAACCTTGTTTTATAGGTGTTTTTGCCTGAAGATGTCTACTTAATATATAGCATTGGTTTATTAACATTGAACATATGGCCAACAGCAGTATAACTCATGCCTAAATGAAGCCTATCTAACACACTTATTTTTCCTGTAAGGCACATCACAACCTTCTTGCACTTAGGAACACTAGATAACCCTATAGCACTACACTTAGGGGACATTCTAAACATCAAAATCACCAAGAAAGGCAAAAAATGTGAAAAATGTGGCACCAAATTGCTCAGAAAAAAGACAGTTACTTGCAGTGTAAGGGTGAAAACAAGAAGGAAGAGAGCTCTAGCTACAAATGTACACATCAGGCAACTCAGATTTTTCATAGCTCTGAACATATCTGTGAAGACCACAAAAATACCATGAGTATTGATTTTGGAGTTACATGTACATTTTAATAGGAAAATTCACAATTACAAAATTGGTGAATAAAGAGGATTGTCTGTGTCTCCATAGCAGAATGAACAGAATGGGCAGTTAGGTCCTTGTGAACTAGTTAATTTGTTTTGTTCTCCCTATCTTCACGGCCTTAGAGCTTAAATGAAAATTTAAATATTTGTATGAAGGAAGAAAGAAGGGAAGCAATTGAATGAAATGTATTGTGCTTAATATTTTCAGTCCAGGTTGTATATATATTTGGGAAAACATTTTTTAAAATGCTTTTTTCAGTATTTGCTAAGTGATTAGTAATTCTGCTGCAGTACATAGGGAATGATGTTGCTTTTTTCTTATTGAACATCCTCATTAATGATTTTCAGCAGGCAGTAAATAATAAATTAATGAAATCTACGGACGATACTAAATTAAGAGGTGCTGAAAACACCAGTGAGAGTATTGCTGTAGCATAAATGTACTTAGAGAAGTTAAAAATATGAAGCAAATCAAGAAAAATTCAACCAGAAAAATACAAAGTAGAAAGTCTAGCCAAGCAAATTTTTAATGTCCTGGAAACCTAGACACTACTGTTTGTTGATTTTAAATGACCTGTGTATTTATTTATTCATTTAGCAGCATTTTTGAAGTCCTATTATGTGCCTGGCTAGTGCTCTGTCCTGGAGTCATTTTAGTGAATAAGACAGTAAAGTTCCCTGCTTGATGGAATTTATATTCCAGTAATGGAGCTAGAAAAGAGGAGTGAAGAGACAAGAATCTCTGAGTTTAGTGGGGAGTTGATATTAGAGTTGAAACATGAGGGATGAGTGGAAGAGTGAGGGGCAGGAGTGCTCCAGAGAGAGGAAAGTCAAGGGCAGAAGCCCAGAGGTGGGGGAAAATAGGTGTGGCAGACACCAAGAACAGAAAAGGAGGATGAATGGAGCTTACTATAGGGATGACCTGCAGGATAGAGTTGACTTGTGACAAGTGAAAGAGCAGGGAAGGGACAGGTTATGAAGTGCCCTGTAGGTATTGCAAAGGAAGATGGATTTTATTCTACATGCCATGGAAAACCATTGAAGAATTTTAAGAAGAGTAAGACACATGAATTGACTCACATTACTGGATTGAAGTAGGGCACATATATAGCAAGGAGTTAAATTAAGAGGTTATAGCAGTAATTCCATCAAGAAGAAATGGTGGCTTGGACCAAGACCTAGAGAGGGAAAGGTATGGAAGGATGAGGATCTGTTCCTAACTTTTTTGACTTGAGTAACTGGGAGGTATGAACAACAGGAACTGGAGTTACCAACTGAGTTAGGGTAAAAATTGGTCTACAATGGATATATTAGATTTGAGGACTTTATTAGACATTTAAATACAATTTTATTACAATTTTAGTTTGCATTTTCTTGATGGCTCATGCTGTTGAGTGCTTTTTCACGTGCTCATTGCTCATTCATACGTTTTCCTTTATAAGGTTTCTGTTTAAGTCTTTTGCCCATTTTTACTGGGTTATGTTACTAGTATTTATTAATGATTTTTGCTTCTGTGGTCATGGGGAAGTTGGTCTATACTCTCCTTTAATTTAATGTCTTTGTCTAGTTTTGACATCAGGTGCTTGCTGGCCTATAATTTGCTTATTAGTTTTCATAATGTATCTTTTGATGAAAAGGTTTTAATTTTAATGATGTCCATTATGTACTTTTTTTAATGCTTCATGCTTTCAGGTTTTTGTCTGAGAAATCTTTGCCTATCTTAATGTCCCAAAAATATCCTCCTATCTTTTTAAAGAAGCTTTATTATTTTAGCTTTTATATCCACTCAAATCTGTGTTTGAAGATGGTATGAGGTATGGGTCAGGATTTTTTTTTTCCCCCCAATAGACAGCCATTTTTTCTAGCACTATTTGTTGAAGACTTTTTTCTATTAAACTGCTTTATTGCCTTGGTTGAAAATCAGTTGCACATATAAATGTGGTTCTGTTTCTGGATTCTGTATTTTGTTCTGTTGATCTGTTTAACTATCTGTACACGCAAATCTTATTGTCCAGATTATCATAGCTTTCTAGTTAATTTCAACTTTGTTTTTGCTAAGGATTTTTGGTTGTTCTAAGTCCTTTGCATTTCCATAAAGATTTTAAAGTCAGTTGTCAATATCTGTGGAAAGGTCTGCGGGATTTTTATTGGGATTGTGTTAATTTAGGTGTCATGTAACAATATTGAAACTTCTAATCATGGACATGGTAAATTCTTTATTTTGGACTTCTTTATTTTTTTTTCCAGCAACATTTTTTAGTATTTTGAACTAATTTTGTTAAATTTTTCCTAAGTGTTTTATGTTTTTGATGTTATTTTCATGGTATTTGAAAATTTCACTTTTGTTAGTTACTGTGTGTGTGTGTGTGTGTGTGTGTACACCTCATATTCTGAAATCTTGTTAAATTCAGTTATTCTAATAGTTTATATTTTTGTCGATTCCTTGGGATTTTCTACATAGTGATGCCATCTGTAAAAAAAAAGCTTTATTTTTTACTATTCTTTAAATGGCTTCTATGTTTTTGGCCTTATTGCCAATACAATATTGCATAGAAATAGTGAGGCTTACTTTATTTTTCATAATAGGTTAAAATGATTCAGTCCTTTACCACTCAATATGCTCTTAGCTGCAGGTTTTCTGTATATTATCTTTATTGGATTGAGAAAGTTTCCTTCTGTTTCTAGCATATTGAAAATTTTTATCATGAATGGTTGCTGAATTTTATCCAGTGTTTTTCTGTAGTTATGTGATTATATGATTTTTTTCTTTTATTCTGTTAATGTGGTGAATTATATTGATTAATTTTCAAATATTAAGCCAATCTTGCTTCCCAGTAACAAATCCCCCTTGATACATCCTTTTCAAATATTGCTAGGATCAATTTGCTCATTATTTATTTATTTATTTATTTATTTATTTTTTTAAAGGTTTTATTTATTTATTTGACAGAGAGAGATCACAAGCAGGCAGAGAGGCAGGCAGAGAGAGAGAGAGGAGGAAGCAGGCTCCCTGCTGAGCAGAGAGCCCGATGTGGGACTCGATCCCAGGACCCTGAGATCATGACCTGAACCGAAGGCAGCGGCTTAACCCACTCAGCCACCCAGGCACCCTGCTCATTTTTTAAAATGATTTTTGCTTCTATGTTCATGAGGTAAATTGATTTGTAGAACTCTTTTCTTATAATGTCTTTGAATACAGGCCTCATAGAATGTGTTGGGATAGGTTCCCTCTTCTTCAATTTTTTTTTAAGCAATTTTTGAGAAATTAGTATTATTTCTTTCTTAGATCCATCTGGGCTTAGATTTTACTTTTTTATTGTTGTAAAATCCACATAATGTAAATACCCTCTTAATCATTTTTAAGTACAGCTCGGTAGTACTAAATATATTCACATTGTTATGCAATTATCATTTCCATCTATCGCTATAACTCCTTTCATCTTTACAATTGAAGCTGTGCTCATTTAAAAATAATTCCCTTTATCCCTTCCCCCAAGCTCCTGGCAGCTACTATTATACTTCATCCTTATGATTTTGATTACTCAAAGTACTTTATATAAGTAGAATCATATAATCTCTGACTTTTTGTGACTAGATTATTTCATGTAGTGTAATGCCCTCAAGGTTCATCCATATTGTAGCATATGTTAGACTTTCCTTCCTGAATACTATTCCACTGTATGAATATATCACATTTTGCTTATCTATTCATCTGTGGGTGGCAACTTCGGTTGTATTAAAATTTTAGCTGCTGTGAATAATGATGTTATGAAAATGGGTATACTTTTTTATTGTTGTAAAATCCACATAATGTAAATACCCTCTTAATCATTTTTAAGTACAGCTCGGTAGTACTAAATATATTCACATTGTTATGCAATTATCATTTCCATCTATCGCTATAACTCCTTTCATCTTTACAATTGAAGCTGTGCTCATTTAAAAATAATTCCCTTTATCCCTTCCCCCAAGCTCCTGGCAGCTACTATTATACTTCATCCTTATGATTTTGATTACTCAAAGTACTTTATATAAGTAGAATCATATAATCTCTGACTTTTTGTGACTAGATTATTTCATGTAGTGTAATGCCCTCAAGGTTCATCCATATTGTAGCATATGTTAGACTTTCCTTCCTGAATACTATTCCACTGTATGAATATATCACATTTTGCTTATCTATTCATCTGTGGGTGGCAACTTCGGTTGTATTAAAATTTTAGCTGCTGTGAATAATGATGTTATGAAAATGGGTATACAAATATCATCTCAAACCCCTGCTTTCAATTCTTTTGGGTATATACCCAGAAGTAGAATTACTGGATTATTTGGTAATTGTATATATTTTTTATTCATTAATTTTTTATTAAGTTTTTTTTTAATTTCAGTATGGTTAACATACACTGTCGTATTAGTTTCAGGTGAACAATATAGTGATTCAACAATCCTATTCATTACCAGTGCTCATCATGACAAGTGTGCTCTTTAATCCCCATCATCTATTTCACTCATTCTCCCAGCTCCCCTTTAGTAACCTACCAGTTTGTTCTCTATACTTAACAGTCTGTTTCTTGGTTTGTCTCTCTCTCCTTTATTTTTATCCTTTATTTGTTTTGTTTCTTAAATTTCACATACAAGTGAAATCATATGGTGTTTGTCTTTCTCTGACTGGCTCATTTTGTTTAGCACTATGCTCTTTAGCTCCATGTTATTGCAGGTGGCAAGATTTCATTCTTTTTATGGCTGAATAATATTCTACTATATGTATGTATATATGTATACCACACCTTCTTTATCCATTCATCTACTGGTAAACAGTTGGGCTACTTCCATAATTTGCCTGTTGTAAATAATGCCGCAGTAAACATAAGGGTGCATATATCTGTTTGAATTAGTGTATTTGGGGCTTTTTTTTTTTTTTTGATTTTTGTTTTTTGTTTTGGGTTTTTTGGTAAATGTCCAGTAGTGTGATTACTGGGTTGTAGGACAATTCCATTTTTTAAGTTTTTGAGGAAATCCTATATTATTTTCCACAGTGACTGCACCAGTTTGCCCTTCCACCAATGGTGCATGAGTGTTCCTATTTCTCCACATTCTCTCCAATACCGCTTGTTTCTTGTGTTTTTTATTTTCACCATTCTGACAGATGTAACGTGATATCTAATTGTAGTTTTGATTTATATTTCCATGATGATGAGTGATATTGAGCATTATTTTTTAGTGTGTCTGTTGGCCATCTGTGTATCTTCTTTGGAGAAATGTCTGTTTATTTCTTCTGCCCATTTTTTTTTTTTAAAGATTTTATTTATTTATTTGACAGAGAGAAATCACAAGTAGACAGAGAGGCAGACAGAGAGAGACAGAGAGGGAAGCAGGCTCCCTGCTGAGCAGAGAGCCTGATGTGGGACTCGATCCCAGGACCCTGAGATCATGACCTGAGCCGAAGGCAGCGGCTTAACCCACTGAGCCACCCAGGCGCCCTCTTCTGCCCATTTTTAAACTGGATTTTCTGGGGGTTTTTTTTTGTGTGTGTGTTCAGTTTTTTAAGTTCTTTATATATTTTGAATACTAACCCTTTATCAGATATGTCATTTACAATTATCTCCTCTCATTCAGTAGATTGTCTTTTAGTTTTGTTGATTGTTTCCTTTGCTGTATAGGAACATTTTATTTGGATGTAGTTTCAATAGTTTATTTTGCTTTTGTTTCCCTTGCCTCAGGAGACATAAAAAAAAAAAGTTGCTGCATCTGCTCTTGGAGAAGTTATTGTCTGTGCTCTCTTCTAGGATTTTTATAGTTTTAGATCTCACATTTAGGTCCTTAATCCATTTTTAAATTTATCTTTGTGTATGGTGTAAACCAGTGGTGTAGTTTCATTCATCTGCATTTTGCTGTCCAGTTTTCCCAAAACCATTTTTTGAAGAGACTCTCTTCTTTCCTCCTTTGTCACAGATTAATTGACCATGTAAATGTGTAAATGTGGGTTTGTTTATGGGCTTTCTATTCTATTGCTTTGATGAATATGTCAGTTTCTGTGTCAGTACCATACTGTTTTGATTACTACAGCTTTGTAGTATAACTTGAAATCTGAAATTGTGATACCTCCAACTTTGTTTTTCTTTTTCAAGATTGTTTTGGCTATTTGGGGTTTTCTGTGGTCCCATATGAATTTTGGGATTATTCTAGTTCTGTGAAAAATGTTGGTATTTTGATAAGGATTGTGTTAAATCTATAGATTCCATTGGGTAGTACGGACATTTTAACAATATTTGTTCTTCCAATCCATGAAAATAAAGTATTTTTCCATTTGTTTGTATCATTTTCAATATGTTTTATCACTCTTTTATAAATTTTAGAGTATAGGTATTTCAACTCCTTGGTAGGTTTATTCCTAGGCATCTTATTATCTTTGGGGCACCTGTACGTAGAATGGATTTCTATATGTTGATTTTTTTTTTTATCCTACAACCTTACTGAATTTATTTATCAGTTCTAGTAGTTTTTTAGTGGAATCTTTAAGGTTTTCTGTATAGAGTATCATGTCAACTGTAGTGAAATTTTACTTCTTCCTTACCAATTTAGATGCCTTTTTTTTCCTTCCTCTTATCTGATTGCTGTGGCTGGTAATTCTATTTCTACTTTTTTGAGGCAATTCCATACTGTTTTTCACAGTGGCTGTACTATTTTACGTTCCTACCAACAATACACAAGAGTTCCAATTTCTCCACATCCTTGTGGTACTTATTTACTGTTTTCTAGATAGTAGCCATCTTAATAGGTATGAATTAGAATATCATTGTAGTTTTCAGTGGCATTTCCCTAGTGATTAGTAATGTTGAGCATCTTTTCATGTGCTTATCGGTCATTCCTTGATCTTATTTGGGGAAAAAAAAAACTTCTTTTCAAATCCTTTTCTCATTTTTGAATCAGGTTGTTTTTTTGTTGTTGAGTTTTTGGAGGTATCTATGTATTTTGCATATTAATCTTTTGTCAGATGATTTGAAAATATTTTTTCCCATTCTGTGGCTTAACATTTTATTTCTGATCATAACTGATGCACAAAATTTTAAAATTGTCATGAAATTGAGTTTGTCTATTTTTTTCTTGTTGCCGATGATGTTGGTATCATATCCAAGAAATCTTGCCAACCCAATGCCGTGAGGCTCTTGTCCTGTGTTTTCTTCTAAGAGTCTCGTTTCTTTAAGTCTTATATTCAGGTGCTTCATCTATTTTAAGATAATTATTGTATATGGTATTAGGTAACCTCATTTTTTTTTTTGCATGTGGATATTCACTTTTCTAGCACCATTTGTTAATAATACTGTTCTTACTCAATTGAATGGTCTTTAGCACACTTGTCAAGAATTATCTGACCATATATGTAGAGGTTTGTTTCTGAGCTCTCCCTTCTATTCCATTGATATATATGTCTGTCTTTATGTCAGTAACCACACTGTTTTGGTTACTATAGCATTATAGAAAGTTTTGGAATCAAGATGTGTGAGTCCTGCAATTTTGCTTTCATTTTCAGGATTGTTTAGGCTATTCTGCATCACTTGAAATTCCATATGAACTTTAGAATTTTTTCTTTTTCTTCTAAAACTATTACTGGGATTTTGATAGATATTATATTGAATCTGTAGATCACTTTGGGTAGTACTTATATCTTATCCAATATTAAGTCTTCCAATTCATGAATATGGGGTATGTTTTCATTTATTTCTGTCTTCTGTAATTTCTTTCAGCAATGTTTTTGTTTTCATTCTTCATGTCTTTCATCTCCTTGGTTAAGTTAATTTCTTAGTATATTATTCTTTAGGTGCTATTATAAAATAAAAATTTTAAAAATTTCTTTTCAGATTGTTCATTATTAGTATAGAGAAATTCAACTGATTTTTGAATGTTGACTTTGTATCCTGCTACTTTGCTGAAATCCTTTATTATGCTAACAGTTTTTCATAGAATCTTTAGGATTTGGAGGGGGAGCTGAGGTGGTGGTAAAGTAGGAGACCCTAGCTTTCCTCTTCCTCAAACATAGCTAGATAACTATCAAATCATGCTGAATACCCAAGAAATTAACCTGAGAACTAATAAACAAATTTCTAAACTAAAGGGAGAGAAGAAGCCACATTGAGAAAGGTAGGAAGTACAGAGACATGGTTTCAGGGGAAAGGAATCTTGGTATTGTGGAGAGGAGGGAGCCCTGATGTGGAGAAAGGCAAGAAAGAATGGAATACACAGGGATATGGACAAGGGAAACACTTCCCCAAAGCTATTAGCTGGGAAAATGAGAGGGGCTTATTTTCATGCATTTTGCAACCAGTGGCTCAAAAAAGTTCATGACTTGACTGGGATAGAGCCCTGGGAGTGCTGCCCTCCTCCTGGAGAGAAGACAGGCAAGCAATCCTAGGGCATATAGTATGATCTGAAGATCACCTACAGTATACAAGGAAAGATTGTTTGTTCTTCTTGGAGTGCATCTGTGAGAGTTGGCATTGCTTCTCAGGGTGCAAAATAACTGGAGGCGCCATTTCATTCCCCTGCCTCTCAGCATAGGCACAAGACATCTGTTGAGGGTGGCTACCTGATGGCTGCTTAGCCTGCTTTGCTCCAAATCCTATGCCCCTGTGCTCTGGTATGATTGCCCTTCTGGATCAAACCTGCATTAGTCCGAGGACAGCGAGACCTTCCCCCAGAAGACCAGTACAGAATCCTACCACAGTATGTCACTGACATTTGGAGTTTTAAAAATCAGCAGACTTGTCTGTGATAGAGCCCAAAGTCCTCTGTGCTTCTCCAGGCAGACAAACAACTTGGAGAGAGACAAACAGTGATCTGAAAAATGCCTAGGATGCACTAGGGGAAATCATTCAGTCTTCTGGGAGTAGTTCCCTGAGAGCAGCAAGCACAGACTCTGCTCTCCAGGGAAACTTTCCCTTTCCCAACCTTCACCATAAACCAACTTCAGTAAACAGCACAGCGCCAACACCGGCTACCTGACCTGCTTAACCAAGTGCTGCCTGCTACCCCCCACCCCCACATTCTGCTGGAACTGCTTTTCCTGGGCAGTGTGCTTAAGGACAATCACACTGGGCCCTTTCCCTAGAAGACCAGTAGAAACCTCCACACATACCATATCTACTGACTTTAGAATTCTGCAAGTCTTCAGTTCTAGTTGAAATAACATCAGGGCTCATTTAATAAGCAGGCCATGGCATACCTAGTCAAAACTCATCATACTCTGACCAAGGTCCAAACACTGCCCACTGCAGATGACTGACCTGAGGGATAGAGCAGCCAAAACACAGCAACAGAGTGCATGCAGCACACACTAGAGATACTTCCTGAAGTACCCAGCCTTTGGACACTATATGACCTTTTCTTCCTATAAACCCATTATCCTCAGGACCAGGAAATATAACAGCCTTTTCTTTCTTTCTTTCTTTTTTCTTTTTTAAAAGATTTTATTTATGGGGCGCCTGGGTGGCTCAGTGGGTTAAGCCGCTGCCTTCGGCTCAGGTCATGATCTCAGGGTCCTGGGATCGAGTCCTGCATCGGGCTCTCTGCTCAGCAGGGAGCCTGCTTCCTCCTCTCTCTCTCTCTGCCTACCTCTCTGCCTACTTGTGATCTCTCTCTGTCAAATGGGTGAATAAAATCTTTAAAAAAAAAAAAAAGATTTTATTTATTTATTTGACAGACAGAGATCACAAGTAGAGAGGCAGGCAGAGAGAGAGGCAGGGAAGCAGGCTCCTCTCTGAGTGGACAGCCTGATGCAGGCCTTGATCCCAGGACCCTGGGATCATGACCTGAGCTGAAGTCAGAGGCTTAACCCACTGAGCCACCCAGGCACCCCATAACAGGCTTTTCTAACACAGAGATGACAACAGAGACCTAGACAAAATGCCAAGACAGAGAAAGTCATCCCAAAAGAGAGAATAAGAAAAAGTCATGGCCAGACATCTAAAGATATAAGTAATATGCCTGATGGAGAATTTAATATGACAATCATAAGAATATTCACTGGGCTTGAGAAAAGCATGGAAGACATCAGGGAGAGCCTTACTAAAGAGATAAAATAGTTGAAAAAAACTATCAGGTGGAAATGAAAAATACAATAACTGATATTTGAAACCAACTGGATATAATGACCACAATGATGGAAGAATCAGAGGAATGAATAAGTGATATAGAAGATAGAATTATGGAAAATAATGAAGCTGAACAGAAGAGAGAATAATGATAGATCATAGGAGACTTAGGGAATTCAATGACTCCATTAAACATAATAATATTGATATCAAGGGAATCCCAGAAGAAGAAGAAGAAGAGAGAACAGTGGGCAAAAGTTTTATTTGAGGAAATAATAGCTGAAAACTTTCCTAATCTTGGGAAGGAAACAGACATCCAAATCCAGGAGACACAGAGAACTCCCATCAAAATCAATAAAAGCAGACCAACAATAAGGCATATTATAGTTAAATTTGCAAAACATAATGATAAAGAAAAAATCCTAAAAGCAGCAAGCCAAAAGACATCCATAACTTACAAGACCCATAAGTTCAGCTGCAGATCTCTCCATAGAGTTGGTAAGCCAGAAGAAAGTGGCGTGATATATTCAGTGTGTTGAATGGGAAAAATATGCAGTAAAAATAGAATGTACAGCAAGGCTATCATTCAGAATAGAAGAAGATATAAAGAGTTTTCTAGACCCCCCCCCAAAAAAACAAAAACAAAACAAAACAAAAAAACTAAAGGAGTTTGTGACCACTAAACAAACCAGCCCTGCAAGAAATATTGAAGGGAATTCTTTGAGTGGGTAGAAAAGACCAAAAGTGACAAAGACTAGAAGGAACAGATAATATCTCTGGAAACAAGGAAAAAGCAAGTAATAAAATGGCACTAAATACATATCTATCAATAATTACTCTGAGAGTAAATGGACTAAATGTTCCAATCAAAAGACAGGATGGATAAAAAAACAACCACCATCTATATGCTGCTTACAAGAAACTCACTTTATACCTGAAGACACCTGCAGATTGAAAATGAGGGGCTGGAGAAACATCTGTCATGCAAATGGACAGCAAAAGAAAGCCAGAGCGGCAATACTTCTATCAGACAAACTAGATTTTATTTTTATTTTATTTTTAAAAAGATTTTTATTTATTTATTTGACACAGAAGGAGATAGAGGGAGATAACAAGTAGGCAGAAAGGCAGGAGGGGAGTTGGGGAGCAGGCTCCCTGCTGAGCAGAGAGCCTGATGGGGGGCTTGATGCCAGGACCCTGAGATAATGCTCTGAGCCAAAGGCAGAGGCTTAACCCACTGAGCCACCCAGGTGCCTTGACAAGTGAGATTTTAAATGACAGACTGTAAAAAAAGATGAAGAAGGACACTATATCATAATAAAGGGGACTATCTAACAAGAAGATATAATAGTTGTAACTTGGGAGCACCCAGACATATGAAATAACTAATAACAAACATAAAGGAACTCATTGATAATAATACAATAGTAGTAGAGTACTTTAAAACGCAAATTACACCAATGGACAGATCATCTAAGCAAAAACTCAACAAGGGAACAATGGCTTTTTTTTTTTTTTTTTTTAAAGATTTTATTTATTCATTTGAGAGAGAGAGAATGAGCAGGGGTAGGGGCAGAAGGAAAAGGACAAGCAGATTCCACTATGAGTGCAGGAACTTGATGTGAGGCTTGATCCCAGGACACTTGAAATCATTACCTAAGCCAGAGTCAGATGTTTAATGGACTGAGCCACCCAGGTGCCCTGAAACAATGGCTTTGAATGACATACTCTATGAGATGGACTTAACAGATGAATTCAGAATATTTCATCCCAGTGTAGCAAAATGCACATTGTTTTCAAGTGCATAAGGGACATTCTCCAGAATAAATCACATACTAGGTCACAAATCAAGTCTCAATGAATATAAAAGTGAGATTATCCCATGCATATTTTCTGATGACATGCTATGAAACTTGAATTCAGCCCTAAGAAAAAATTTGGAAAGCCCACAAACATGGAAGTTAAACAACATGCTACTAAAGAATGATTCATTCTTTCCTGGTAAACTAGGAAATTAAAGAAGAAATAAATAAATACATGGAAACAAATGAAAATGAGAACATAATGGTACATAACTTGGGAGTTACAGCAGAAGTGGTCATAAGAGGGAAGTATATAGCAATACAGGCCTACCTCAAGAAGCAAGGAAAATCTCAAACAACCTAACATTACACCTAACTGATCCAGGAAAAGAACAACAAACAAGTCTAAAGCTAAGAGAAGAAGACAGATGATAAATATTATAGCAGAAATAAATGATATAGAAATTAAAACAATAAGAACAACAACAATAGAACAGATCAATGAAACCAGGAGCTTGTTCTTTAAAAAAAAAATTAATAAAATTGATAAACCCCTAGCTAGATTTAGGAAACAGAGAAAGGACCAAAATAAATAAAATTACAAATGAGAGGGAGAAGTAACAACCAACACTACAGAAATATAAACAGTTACAAGAGAATATAATGAAAAATTATATGCCAACAAATTAGGCAATCTGGAAGAAGTGGATAAATTCCCAAAACACATAAACTACCAAAACTGAAACAGGGAGAAATGGAAAATTTGAACAAATAACCGGCAGAAAATTGAATCAGTACTCCAAAATCTCCCAACAAACAAAAGTCCAGGGCCAGATGGCTTCCCAGGGGGAATTCTACCAAACATTTAAAAATGAATACATATTCTTCTCAAACCATTAAAAAAAAATCAAAATGGAAGGAATACTTCCAAACTCATTCTATGAAGCCAGTATTACCATGATTCCAAAACTAAAGACTCACCAAAAAAACAGAACTATAGGCCAATATCTCTGATGAATATGGATGCAAAAATTCTCAACAAAATACTAGGAAATCGAATCCAACAGCACGTTAAAAGAAATCATTCACATGATCATGTGGGATTTATTCATGGCCTTCCGGGGTGGTTCCACGTTCACAAATCAATCATTACATGATTACATGTAATCATTACATGATATACCACATTAATAAAAGAAAAAATAAGAGCCGTATGCTCCTCTCAAAAGATGTAGAAAAAGCATTTAACAAAGTACAACATCCATTCATGATAAAAATACTCAACAAAGTAGGGATAGAGAGAATATACTTCAACATCATAAAAACCATTTACAAAAAACCCATAGCTAATATCCACCTCAATGGAGAAAAAACTGAGAGATTTTCCTCCAAGGTCGGGAAGAATGCAGGGATGTCCACTCTCACCACTGTTATTTAACATAGTACTGGAAGTCCTAGTCTCAGCAATCAGACAACAAAAAGAAATAGATATTCACATTGGCAAGGAAGAAGTAAAACTTCCACTACTTGCAGAATACATGATACTTGACATAGAAAACACAGAAGACTTCACCAAAAAAATTGGTAGAACTGATGCAGAAATATAGTAAAGTCACAGGATACAAACTCAATATACAGAAATATGTTACAATTTTGTACACCAATAATGAAACAGTAGAAAGATAAATCAAGGAATCAATCACATTTACAGTTGCACCAAATCCATAAGGTACCTAGGAATAAACCTTACCAAATTCCCATATTCTGAAAACTGTAAAACCCTGATGAAAAAGATTGAAGATGACACAAGGAAATGGAAAGACATTCCATGTTCATGGATTGGAAGAACAAATACTGTTAAAATGTCTGTACTGTCCAAAGCAATCTACAAATTTAATGCAATCCCCATCAAAATACCAAGAGCATTTTTCACAGAACTAGAACAAACAATCCTAAAATTTTTATGGAACCACTACAGACCCTGAATAACCAAAGCAATCTTGAAAAAGGAAAGTAAAGCTGGAGGTATCACAATTCTAGACTTCAACCTTTATTTCAAAGGTGTAGTGATCAAACAGTATGGTACTGGCACAAAACAGACAATGGATAGACAGTATGGAGGTTCCTCAAAAAGTTAAATAGAACTACTCTATGATCTAACAGTTGCACCATTAGGTTATTTACCCAAAGGATACAAAATACTGATTTGAAGAGATACATGCATATGGATGTTTATAGGAATATTATCAACAATAGCCAAGTAATGGAAAGAGCCCAAATGTCCATTGACTGATGAATGGATAAAGAAGAAATGTATATGTATATACAATGAAATATTACTAAGCCATAAAAAGGGAATGAAATACTGTCATTTGCAATGGCACGGATGAAGCTAGTGAGTATTATGTGAAGCAAAATAAGTCAGAGAAAGATAAATACCATATGATTTCACTCATATGTGGATGTTAAGAAGCAAAACAGGTGAACATGGTGGGGTGGGGGGAAGAGAGGCAAACCAGGAAACAGACTCTTAACTGTAGAGAAAAGCCTGATGTTTACTGGAAGGGAAGTGGGTGGGGGTGGGTTAAATAGTTGATGGGTTTTAAGGAGGGCACTTATGATGAGCACTGGTGTATGTAAGAGATGAATCACTAAATTCTACACCTGAAACTAGACAAAAAAGAGTCTTCAGGGTTATATACACATCAGATCATATTATTTGCAAACAGATAATTTTACTTCTTCCTTTTTACTTTGGAAGCATTTTACTTGTTCTTATTGCCTACTTGCTCTGACTAGAACTTCCAATACTATTTTTTAGATAAGTCTTGAAAAATGGGCATCCTTTCCTTTCTAATCTTAGAAATAAAGCTTTCAGTCCTGGGTGCCTGGGTGGCTTAGTCAGTTAAGTGTCTGTCTTTGGTTCAGGTCCTGGGATCTCAGGGTTCTGGGATTGTGTCCTGCATCAGGCTCCCTGCTCAGCGGGGAGCCTGCTTCTCCCTCTCCTTCTGCCCCTCCACCTGCTCATGCTCTCTCTGTCACTCTGAGATCTCTATCTCAAACTCTATCCCAAACAAAATTAAAAAAAAAAAAAAGAAAGAAAAAGAAAGAAAGAAAGAAAGAAAAAGAAAAGCTTTCAGTCTTTTCTCCATTGAGTATGATGTTTACTGTGGGTTTTTAATAAATGGCATTTCTCATGTTGAGGTAGTTTCTGTTCCTAATTTGTTGAGTGTTTTATCATGAAAGGGTTTTAAATTTTTTCAAATGCTTTTTCTGTGTCATTGAGGTAATCCTGTGTTTTTTTCCCTTAATTTTGTTGGCGTGGTGTATTACATTGATTGAATTTTTGTTATGTTGAACCAGCTTTGCATTCCAGGAATTCCACTTGGTCATGGTCTGTAATCCCTTTAATATGCTGCTGAATTCAGTTTACTAATACTTCATTGAGTATTCTTGAATCAACATTCAGAAGAGATATTGGTCTGTAGTTTCCTTTTCTTGTACTGAGTGTCTTTGTCTGGCTTTGGTATCAGTGTAATGCTGTCCTCATAGAATGAGTTAGGAAGTATTCCTTCCTCTTTAATTTTTTGGAGAAACTTGAGAAGGGTTGGTCTTCATTCTTTTTTAAATGTTTGGTAAAATTCACCAGTGAAACCAGTTCAGGGATTTTCTTTCTTGGGAAAAATTTTTATTACTGTTATATCCTTACTAGTTATAGTTCTATTCAGATTTTCTATTTCTTCATGAATTCATCTTTGTTGGTTTTATGTTTTTATGAATTTACCCATTTTATTTAGGTTATCCAATTTGCTGTGTACAGTTTTTCATAGTTCTCTCATAATTCTTTTTATTTCTGTAGAATTAATAATAATACCCCCCCTTTCAATTCTGATTTTAGTAATTTGAGACTTTTCTCTTTTTTTCTTAGTCTGGCTCTCTAAATGCTTGACTTTTTTTTTTTTAATCTTTTTGAAGAATCAACTTTTGGTTTCATTAATATTTTGGGTTTTTTTTTTCTATTCTTTTTCATTTCTCTTTGTTCTAATCTTTATCTTCTCCCTTCTGTTAGCTTTAGGTTTCATTTGTTCTTATTTCTCTAGTTTTTTAAGTTGTAAATTTATTTATTTGTAAATTTGTAAATTTATTTATAATCGATTTGAGATCTTTCTTGTTTTTTAATGTAACATTTATTGCCATAAATTTTTCCCTTTAGCTCTGCTTTTACTGCATTTCATGCATTTTGCTATGTTGTATTCTTTTTGTCTATAAGTATTTTTCTGTTTCCCTTGTGATTTCTTCTTTGATCCATTGGTAGCTTAAAAGTGTGTTGTTTCATTTCCACAGTTCTGTGAATTTTCCAGTTTTTCCTTTATTACTGATTTCTAACTTCCTCCTTTTTGGTCAGAGAAGATACTTTATGTGAGATTGGTTGGTCCTCCCCCCCCCTCCCCCGCCCTCTTCCTCCTTCCCCTCCCTCTTTTCCTTTCTTTCTTTCCTTCCTTCCTTCCTTCTTTCTTTCTCTCTATCTCACTCTCTTTCTCTATCTTTTGGTCCTTAATTTGTGGGCTACCATATATTTTATCCTGAAAAATGTCCCATATTTATTTGAAGAGAATGTATATTCTTTTGTTGTTGGGTTTTGTGGGCTGTGCATTTATCTATTAGACTTAGTTGGCTTTTTTTGTTGTTGTAGGTCCCCTGTCTTCTTACTTACCATCTGTCTCACTTTTCTGTCCATTATTTTGAGTGGGGTATTAAAGTTTCCTACTATTATTTTGGAACTATTTTCTCCTTAAATTACATCAGTTTTTGCTTCCTGTATTTTCTGGTCTGTCATTAGATATATAAATGTTTATAATTACTATATATTCCTGCATATTGAAATTTGTTATAATATACAATGTCTTTCTTTGTCTCATGAAATCTTTTTTTTTTATTGTGTTATTTTAGTCACCATAAAATACATCATTAGTTTTTGATGCAGTGTTCCATGATTCATTATTTAGGTACAATATCCTGTGCTCTACATAATATGTGCCCTCCTTAATACCCACCAACAGACTCACCCATCCCCCTACTACCTTCTCCCCTCTAAAACCTTCAGTTTGTTTCTCAGAGTCCACGGTCTCTCATGGTTCATCTCCTCATCTGATTTCTCCCAGATTCACTTTTCCTTTCCTTCTCCTAATGTCCACCATGTTATTCCTTATGTTCCACAATTGTAAGTCAGTCAATTATCATATGGCTTCACTTACTCATATAATCTTTCTTGATTTAAAAGTCTCTTTTGTCCATATTAATATCGCCACCTTTGCTGTCTTTTGGATTCTATCTGTGTGGAATATCTTTTTTTCCCATGCTTTCACTTTCAACCCATTTGTGACCTTAGATCTCAAGTGAGTCTCTTATAGACAGCATATAGTTGGATCATGTGTTTTTATCCATTCTGCCAATCTCTGTCTTTGATTGGAGAGTAGGAACTCACCAAGTTCCTACTGGGCAGGCACTGGGCTTGGCCCTGGCAACAAAGGTATAAATAAGAGAGTGTGACATCAAGGAACTTATACATTCTTTGACATATATAGACATTAAAAAATAATTAAACAATTAATTTCTTACAACTTTATAAATACCACAAAGGATAATGTATAAGGGAATGAGACACAGAATGACTGCTTAAGATTAAAATCAGACTTAAAGTTTTATTAATTATTTAAAATGGGATCTGGTCAAAAAAAATAGTATACATGTTCATCTCTCTATGGCTTTACTTAATGTGCAACTTACATATAATTTTTCAACATGTCACTCTTTCTCTTTATGAATAAAATATATTAAGAAGCCAATTAAATATTCAGAAATAGACCACAATTGATATGCCAATAATGATAACTTTTCTTAGAAAAAAACAATATTAATCTGTTTAGTACTCAATTTTATCACGAGACACTTTGTATTTCACTTAGAACTGGATTATAGATATTAGAAATGGAACAGAGCAGAGCTGGACACAAAAAGTCAATCCTCCTTACTTAAGGAGATGTTTAAATCTCCAGGAGCCTCTCTGAATTCCTCATTCTGGTGTACCACTTTAGAATGATTGCACCAGATCTCCAGTTGTGCTGGGCACTTATTTCTGCCCACCTAAATGTAGATGACAGAAGGTAGCTGGGGTGGGATGGGCTGTTTCCCAAAACGGCGTGATTATCTTGAATACTTCAGTGGGCTGGCCACCTACAACTTGTTTGATTACTTCCTTCTCCACAGTTTTGATTTTGAGTTCTCTTAGCTAAAAGTTAGCTTAATTTTCTAAAGTCTCTGAACTCTGATTATTTAAATTAATTTAAGTGGATTCAATATCGACAACCTCATTAGGTGCTATATCAAATCCATTAATTAATTCAGCTTGCTTCTGTATAGTAGAATTTTTGCTAGAGGTGTTGTAATTGGAAGAACACCACCAATTTCTTATTATTTAATCTAGCAATTTATACATATTTTTTTAAAAATAGGAAACCAATTAGCATTTTTTGGGAGTTTCATTTCTCAATTCATTTTGGGGCTCTAATAATTAAACACAGCTACCTGAAATAGCTGATAATGAGCTGAAACATGATGAAAATATAAGCTATTAATTGACTCAACTCATGATACAAACTGATAAATTAAACATATTTTTAGGAATTTGAGAAAAGTTTTCTTTGGAAGAAGAGGGTAAAGGGTAGTCTTAGCCATGGGTAAGCAACTTTATTTTCTTTTCCCACATAAGCTTTGTTAAATGTTTTAGGTTCAAAAAATATAAAATTCAAAAATGGATTTCGATAAGGGTGGCATGTGCTGGAAGCCTGTTTTATAACAATGCAGAGAGATTTTGTCAGGTCATGCGATTTTATCACAATAGCCCGTGACCTGCAAAGGAGGGCAGGTTTCCATGTTTCTGTTTCTGTCAGCTCTTTGCATTGTTGATTGATTCACTATAGTGCTGTTGTCAGTATTTTATCAATAGTCACATAGATCTCATGACTGGCATTTTGCCTTTTTAAAACCACCCCTTTGCTGTGATAGAGAACTGAAACCTTGAAACCTGTTGGGAATGGCTGGTCGCCTTTTTATTATTGTTTATGAATTCATCAGAAAAGAATACTGGCCTCTAATTAAAGGCAGAAAATTACTCCTGGAATAAATTGCTAAAGGTCAGTTTCTTCACAAAGAATTCACTGTGTGTTTTTATGTGCCTTCTGTTATCACTGTTATAAATAAGGCAGCATCCAACCTATTTGTAAAAATAGGTGGAGATGACTAATTGTTATATTAGTTCTTGCTTTTGGTATTGAATTTCAATTAAACTTTTCCAATGCTTTTCCTGTTCTTGGTATGTTTCTCTTCTAAGGATGGGAAAAATAGCTCTGTACTAAGTGCAATTAGAAAGGTCCTTTTTTTTTTTTTTTTTCTTGAGAAAGATACATGTATTTTCTTGGTCTAAGAGAATTAAAATGGCAAAAATACTTTGGAGCCCAATTTCTTAACAAAAGAAAAAGTCTTTCTACAATTCTAGGAAGCTCTAGGAAAAGCACGTGTCTATTTTGGATTAGGAAATCAAAGTGAATCAAAATACTGTAATAATCAAAAGAAATAATCAAAAGAAACAGCCTCACTTGAGATTTTGCCACAGTGAATAGATATTTAAATATTTAACAACTCTTTTTATCTTTACCTGTTCACAAGTTATAAACAGGGAGTTGGAATGAAATGAAAAAAAGCTGCCTATTAACTTTGAAATTAAAGTAGGTATTATGCCCAGGTTTTGAATAGCATCCCTTCTGTCTGTCAAAAGGTTCTGCTCTCAGACTTGAGGTTAAATTAGTTGTGTGCCTCAGAGCTATTCATCATGCTGTGTTGATGCTATATATTCATTCTTATTCTTAGATTTTGAGTAGGTTTTGAATTTATCAACCCTGAAAAAATATCTTGGAGGTGATTTCTGTAATCTTGTTTACAAAATTTAGTAAGTAAATTTGAAAATAAAAATCTTTCTAATTTGCAGTAGAGGTTCTCTACTGCAAGTGATTTTGATAATGTCTGGAGATAAATTTTGTTGTTACAGTAGGGGATGAAGGTGTTTTGGCATCCAGTCATTTGAGGCCAAAGATGCTACTAAACATCCTATAAAGCATACGACAGCCCCCAAACAAAGAATAATCTGGCCCAAAATTAACAGTGCAAGGTTAAGAAATCCTAATTTAGAGAAGTAAGATGCAATGGTGTTTAATGGTAAGATTGACTCAACACTAAACTTTCACATTAGAAAATAAAAATTAAAATAATCATGTCTTTTTCTGAATAGCAAATATCAAGGGAAATGATAACACCCAGTTCTGGCAAACATGGTGGGAAGCAAGTACACTCATCTGTTGCTGGTGGGAGTAATGTGGCACTATCTAGTAACAATAAAAGCACAATTTTCCTTTCATTCAGCAATCCCTCATTTGAGAATATCAATATACAAAAATCCAGTTTTTTTGTTACGGTTAAAAAGTGCTGAAAAAACCCTGAATATTAATAAATAGGGAGATGATTTATAAGATGTCTGTAATATAGAGTATTATGTACTTATTAAAAATAATATGTTAAGTATATACCGAATGACCAAGAAGGATATCCATGATATTTTATTAGGTAATAGAAGTCAGTTTTATGGTAACATGTCTATTTTGAGCTCATTCTGTAAACAAAAATGAAAACAAACAGCAAATACTTTCTATATCTTTGTATATTTTTAGTGAGCATGTGGAAAACTACTTAAAGGTCTTCGGCCTGGTTATTTCATTAGAAGAGATAATAATGAAAGATGGTTGGAAGTTATAAACTTTCCCCTTTTTCTAGTTGTCTTTCTGTCCAGTTGAAATTTTAATATTACTTTTGTAATTTACAGACTGTTGAACAAAGAAAACCTTAAGAGAAGGTCATATCACTCCTTGGTGTCTGTTTTATGTTTAGTATCATTGGCTTGCGAACCTCAGGGAAATTTACACCTCAGCTAGTACAGTTACAAGATTGATACCAGGTTTTGTTTGGGTTTTTTATGTGTTGTTGTTCCTTTGGTCAGTGAATAATGCTGAAATTTAAGGTGTTATAAAGTAAGTATTTATGAATATTTTTTGTATACATGCCAGAAAATTTATCCTATCTTTTATAATACATAGATTCTATGTGATAAATTGCCTATATTAAGAAAATATTAATAGGAAAAAACTTCATGTGATATCATATAATGATAGTGTATAATGAAGAGGAGCAATTGGGAACTTCAAAGCTGCTCCTTGGCTTAGACCAGGAGCCAGCCATTTGGATATGCCGAGGCACCTATTGAAGAAAGGGCACTTGTTTCTCTTGATGCCAACCTCAAAGTTAGGAACATTTCCTAATCTCTTATTCTCTCTCCATTATGGATAGTTTTAGTATCTCAGTACCAGAAGTTATTGAAGGTTTAACTTGATTGTTTTCCATTTTGAGAATAGTGGTGAATTACTTTCTTTTCTTGAAAATTACATGTAAACACTTTGATGTATGAATTACGGTTGAAATATGGCATTGGCTACCATCCAGAAATGAAAAGAACAGTGAAAAAAATATAAGAATCACACCATCTTTGGATGTTAGTTATAGTGGATACTGAAATCACAACAGGAAAGTATTTGACCCTGTTTCTCTGTTCTCACTCTCCACCACAAAATCTGCCAACATTACAAAGTACATACTGTGTTTTGACCATAGTCTAATCAGTTTGTATGTATTAACTGTTTTACTTTTCATGACAACCTAGTGAGACTGTTATTTTTATCTACATCTTACACCTAAGACAACAGACAGAAAAGTTAACAATTTGCCCAAAGTCATACAACTTCTAGGTGACAGGGCCAGAGTTCTGGCTAAGAAAGGTAATCCCAGGGACAGTGAATGTGTGGTAGAAATTCAGAACTGTGGAAATTGAAGAACCTTAATTATTTTCTTTTGAGGAAGATATTTTTAAAAATCCAACACAACATAATTCAACAAATTCTTAGCTTCGGTAATAGATAATTTGATAAGGAGGACCGTTGTGGTTTGAGACTTGTTATCATCTGATGGTGGGCATTAGCATTTGGTGTTTTGTTAGGAACCCTGAGCAGTTTTATTTATTTATTTATTTATTTATTTATCATTTTTAAATTTTTTATAAACATATATTTTTATCCCCAGGGGTACAGGTCTGTGAATCGCCAGGTTTACACACTTCACAGCACTCACCAAAGCACCTACCCTCCCCAATGTCCATAACCCCATCCCCCTTCTCCCAACCTCCCTCCCCCCAGCAACCCTCAGTTTGTCTTGTGAGATTAAGAGTCACTTATGGTTTGTCTCCCTCCCAATCCCATCTTGTTTCACTAATTCTTCTCCTACCCCCTTAACCCCCCCCTGTTGCATCACCACTTCCTCATATCAGGGAGATCATATGGTAGTTGTCTTTCTCTGCTTGACTTATTTCGCTAAGCATGATATGCTCTAGTTCCATCCATGTTGTTGCAAATGGCAAGATTTCATTTCTTTTGATGGCTGCATAGTATTCCATTGTGTATATGTACCACATCTTCTTGATCCATTCATCTGTTGATGGACATCTAGGTTCTTTCCATAGTTTGGCTATTGTGGATGTTGCTGCTATAAACATTTGGGTGCACGTGCCCCTTTGGATCACTACGTTTGTATCTTTAGGGTAAATACCCAGTAGTGCAATTGCTGGGTCATAGGGCAGTTCTATTTTCAACATTTTGAGGAACCTCCATGCTGTTTTCCAGAGTGGTTGCACCAGCTTGCATTCCCACCAACAGCGTAGGAGGGTTCCCCTTTTTCCGCATCCTCGCCAGCATCTGTCATTTCCTGACTTGTTGATTTTAGCCCTTCTGACTGGTGTGAGGTGATATCCCTGAGCAGTTTTAAATAATGGTGTTTATTTGGACCAGTGAATAAATAACGAATGTAATTTCCTTCAAGTTCTTCTTTTTTTTAGGATGAATATGTATGTATACACATATTCCTGTAATTGCCTTGGAGATCAGTTTATATGCAACACAATCTCCTGTAAATAAAAATATTGAAAGTTTAAACTGTTTGGACCATGATCCAGATTTTCTGGCCTGGTGATCTTATGTCTATGGTTATAATGAATGTAGTTCTATTATCATTTAATATCTCATGTATATGTTCAACTGAATTGTGACACCAGTGCATCACAGAATTTAAGTTATTAGATGAATAAAAATAAATAGTTTGAGAGTGCTTTCTCACATTTGAGGTTTAATTCTCTCTCGGGAGTGTTATATTGAGAAGGACACATTTTGCAGTCTTTCTGTCTCTGTAATTCCAGTTCTCAATGTCCTTACTCCCTCCCTTTTATGATTTCCATGTTCTTATACAATTTTTCAGCCCTAAAGCCTGTCACTAGATGATTGGCTTTGGGGGGTCAATTTTGTATCTAAGTTTTCTTGTCACTAGTGAGTATTTTCCCCTTCTCCTTTTATTTTTTTTTTATTATTTTTTTTTAAAGATTTTATTTATTTATTTGACAGAGAGAGATCACAAGTAGGCAGAGAAGCAGGCAGAGAGAGAGAGAGGAGGAAGCAGGCTCCCTGCTGAGCAGAGAGCCCGATGTGGGACTCGATCCCAGGATCCCGAGATCATGACCTGAGCTGAAGGCAGCGGCTTAACCCACTGAGCCACCCAGGTGCCCCCCCCTTCTCCTTTTATTGAATAGATTTTTCATATAGCACATAAACCACACATCCTAAAGTGAAAATGCTAGGTATAAAGTCCATTTTTAGGATGCTGAGCTCCCACCCTCATTTTTTTTTTTTGCATCTAGGAAGAGAGAATTCAGAACATGAAAAACTGTAACAACTTATTCACTGTTTTTGATGAACAAACATTTGTATTGACAAGGTGAGAAAATATTTAAGTGTGAAGATCTTTGGGCAAGATGATTTCTGATAGTTGAGGCTCTCAGAGCTGGGAATAAATGAGAGGGAGGTGGTAGAGTCTATCAGTCCTAGAGATGGTTGTGACAGGGCAGAGAACTATGGGGTCAGGCTCCCTAAAGGATAATTCTTCCTGATGGCACCTAGTGTGATAGAGGACAGGGAGGGTAGGATCTGCTAGTCTCTCTTAGTGCTTCTCTAGAAATAAAATCAAATAATGTAACTAGCCTGAGCGAGAATCCACACAACTGTGTTAATGATTATGCCATGTAGTTCTAAGTGAGTGATATCTTTGGGAACAGTTTATCCAATTAAACCATAATGATCCCTTGCCTACTAGCCATGGAGGGTGAACAAAGTAGAAAAAGACACGGTCCCTGCTCTCTAGGTTACAGAATGAATTGATTATGGAAATGAACACCCCCAGAATTAAGTCTAGAATTAGATCAATATAAGAGCTATTATGAGGTACACAATTATGTGAAACTGAAAGGCAAAAGAGGAGGACTGTTCACACTCAGGGATGGGCAACCTAGGAAGATCTCATGGAAGAGGTGGTATGTGCACAGGACCTTCAAAAATGCATAGGCCTTTGACAAGAAGAAAGTGGGATGCATGGGGCCAGGGTACACCTTGAGTAAGGGCAGGATAATTCAGGTTGTGCAAAGTGATTACTTTCAGATGGCTGGAAGAGAGGAAATCTGAGGCTGGAGTGGGAGATAAATTTGGGGTCCAATCATGGAAAACTTGGTACATTTTGATTACTTGAGTCTGAGACTCCTTTAAGGTAAGGAAACTTTTTTCCATAATGCATTGCCTAGCCCTCAAAAGATTCCTAATATATGTTTCTGAGTAAACAACCAGTTCTCTGTAACAGGAAGAGTTAATTCCAGTCTGGTTGTGTGCTCAAGTTTATCTTGACAATAGTCACTTCTACCCATTGTCAAGGTGAATTTCCACCATTAATCCAGCTTTAGACAACATGTGTTCTGATTTTTAAATCTTACGCAGAAGAAAACATTGCCTTGTGACCCAGCATTATGCACATGGCTGTAAATATGGAATACGTGGCACTTGACTAAAATGGAATTAACACAGTCCCGCATTTGTTTGGCCAATTTGAAGGAGGCAAAACTGTTTTGTATCCAGCAGCAATACTCCAAACACTATCACTCTTGGCATTAAAAAAAGAAGAAAGAAAGAAAAAAAAACAAAACAAAAAAACTGATGAGAGAAGCCTTGGCTACTCCATCTTTTTCACCCTCTCTATCTTGGACATTGGATTGAAGGGGAGGCAGCCTCTGAATAAGGAGAAACAAATCACGTCAGTGTGATTGATAGAGGCTGTGCCTGGCACACCCCAGGTGATTGTGTTGGGTGGAAGAGTCATCAATTTGCTCCCCCAAAAGAGTGTGTGGTGGAGTCATAAATATTTCACAAAATGTGGGGTGGCATCTGCTTTCTGTTTACTGAGAACAATGCCTGCTAGAATGTTCCCCCTTCAGACAGTTGTTCCCAGTTCTGATCAATAGAAGACTTATTTACGTGCTGATGGGAAGTGTTGCTATTTTTTCCATTTTCCTTTGAGTTTTCGTTTTGATTTTTTGATAAAGGCATATTCTCCAGAAGCTGAGCTATTTTTTTTTTTTTTTATGTGTTTTGTGGGAGGCCAAAGAAAACAGACATTCTTGGTTACGGGCTTGAAGCAGCAGTTTCTAAAGGGCAGAATCCTTTTTCATGTCTTGGTATTTTGTGATTAAGGAAAGAAAAGTTGAGTTCTTATAACATCACAACCAAGTGAGAGATTAAGGTGCACTTAGGAATTTTGCTTGGACTCTGGTTACTCCTTGTACATTTTCATTATACTTTTTGTTTTTTATTTCTTTCATATGTGTAACCCTATCTGATTATTGCAAAAACTCTGCAAGAAAGGATCGGCATTTTTTTAAAAAATATTTTTTTACAGAGGAGCAAACCAAGCCTCAGATGGGTTCAGGTACTCACCTAAGTTTCTACAAGTTAGTGGCAGAGCTAGAATTTGAATAGTGACCACCCTTCTAAAATTCTTTAAATATACACAAAAAGGATTCTTTAAAATGCTACCTCTTTTTGCCTGTTAAGTATGTTGTGTATGGAGCATTCAAAAGTTAATGAAGATTTAAGTCATAGTGGGCAGTAGAGTTTAGGAGAAGTGAGGGCAGGAGCAGAGGAAGTGAGTGATGTGCCGGTGGTTATGAAACAAGCCACCAAGGGAAGGACCAACAGGACTGTGATTTTGACAGCTCAGTGCAGTCAGGTCATGCTGCAGATGAAGTCTCTTTCCCCTAATCCACGTAATGAAACTGCGGAGGTGACCCTGTGCTTGTAATCATCCGGTGGGGCCGGAGGTGGACTGTGCCATCCTATCTCCACTGTCTTTGTTATGTACTAGAAATCCAGCTACCCTGCTTAGTGAAGGATTACATCCTTTGTTAAAAGTACTATAATTCTGAGTTATTGTGAGGCCAGGTTGTGCTCAGTAGAGCTTTCCAGTAGAGGTGAATTGTTACCTGGTTCTTGATTGTAAGCACCAGCAATAAGATTTAGGGAGAAAAAAAAAAAAAAGTGTTCCAAATAAACACTGGAAATAACTTTGGAAAACAGTTGATCCTTGAACAACATGGGCTTGAATCTCATGGGTCCACTTATATGTGGATTTTTTTTCCCAATAAATACAGAATAGTACTATAAACTTATCTTCTCTTTCTTATGATTTTCTTAATAACACTCTCTTTCTTCTAGCTTATGCTATTGTGAGAACACAGTATTTGTAACACAAAACATACGAAGTATGTGCTAATCGGCTGTTTATGTTATCGTTAAGGCTTCTGAACAATACTAGGACTATTAGTTAAGTTTTGAGAGAGTCAAAAGTTATCCGAGGATTTTTGACTGCCCTGAGGGGCTGGCACCCCCACCCCCCACATTGTTCAAGGTCAGCTGTATAATTTAATAAGGCTTCTGCAGTAGCTGAACATTAAAATGGGTATAAACCTGAGTCCTGAGTTTATTTTGATTTTAATATTGCTTTCTCTCTACGGTATTTAAAACTGAAATCAGTTTATATTTGTAGTGGGATCCTGTGTTTAGTTTTTTCTTTCTATTTATTTAACAAATATTTGAAGTGCTGTTTTCCCTAATTTCCAAGGCTCAGGGCCAAATCTGTTTGTTGTGTTTTTTTTGTTTTTTTTTTTAAATAGTAAAAAACAATTGAGAAGGCATAATGTGAAGGGAGATAATGTAATATGATTCACAAATTTAATCATATTTTAGTTTTTTCTGTCTTCATGGTTATTGACATGTACCTGTCACCATTTGAACTTTGAGACAGTGTTGAATTCTGTTTGCTACCGTTGGTGGAGCTAGCCTGAGGGGAGCTGGGCTGGAGTTTGCTACCAGGACCTTGCCTGCAGAGCAATATGAGTCATGTTAGTGTTTATTTCTGGTTAGGTTGTTTTTGTGTCTAGTATTAATGGGAATGTATTCAAAGTGACGAATGGGAGTTGGGGGACAAAAAAGCAATGCCAGTCAGGGAGTCTTCCTCTTGTGGACAATAAGCAAAAGTAAGTATAGACTTGATTATTCATCCCAACCTCCTCACCATCATTCTAAACATAAACCAATTCAGGGGGCTGGGATGCAGATGCCCTGAGGTCATTACAGAGTCAGGCCATCCTTGGAAACGTTAGGTTGGTCTTCCAGATAATGTTGGGATACTTTGGGGAGATGTTCTGATTTGAGTTAGCCTCACTAGGCTAGCCCCAGCTAGCTCTTGGGACCAGAAGGCTCCAAAATTTTTCTTTCATTCTCTGAAATTGGGTTTCCTTTGAGTTTTCACTTTGGGGCAAATTTTGGCTTCCTAAATAAATTTTAGGAAATAACCAGACTTGCCTTTATGTAATTCATTTATATAGTAGTTTCTCTTTTGGTTCTAAGTTAATAATATAGTTCATCTAGGACACGGGAAATAGAATCAGATGTATTTTTCACCTTGAAATCAGATATTTGGTCTGATAGACAGCTCCATTATTTATTCAGTTACTCATTCAAGTATTTATTGAGTATTGACTTCATGACCAAGTGTCCTAAGCAATTGGGATATAATACTGGATAATACAACAATAATAATAAGGCTGTGCATTTATAGTGTTTGCTGTGTGCTTGAGACCATTCTAATTGCTTTGTACTTCTTAACTTACAACAAACTTATGAGGTTGTTTCCTGTATTATCTCCATTTCACAGATGAGAGAACTGAGGTAAGAAAAATTGCCTCACGTAAGTACTTGCTCAAGGTACACTCCAAACAGTCTGACTCCATAACCCAATCCTTAACCACGGAACCTTCCACTTGCAGGGATATAAGATGAAGGGCTTTAGGTCATGTTCCAGTTTGTTCTAGAGTGAACAAGTAAATGAATACATTAATTTCAAGAGAATGTCTTGCTGGAAAAGCAGGGACCATATGAGGTTGTGTGTTGAGGGAAGACTTCCTTTGAGGAGTTGAGACCTGAGTATCTGAGAGAAGCCAGCCCTACAGAGGCTTAGAGAAAGAGCACACCAGATGGGTGGGCAGCAAGAATGATGTCTGTAAGGTATGAACACACTTGACATGCTGAAAAAACAGGAAAAAGACCACAGTTACTAGAGTAAGGAGAGAATGAAACTGTATATAATGAGATAGGAGGAACAGGCAGAGGCCAAGCTATGGAAGCCAATTAGAGAGTTAGAATTTATTCTCAGTACAATAAAGAGTTTTAAGTGCAGTTGTGAAAGCACCTGCTCTGTATTTTGGAAGGATTCCTCTGACCATGACATGGAGAAGAGATTGCAGGCAGCAGGGACATTAAGTAGAAGGCTAATGTAGTGGTTCAAGAAGAGATGATGGTGGCTTGGCTGAGGCTGGTAGTGGTTGGGGGAGGGAGTCTTCCCAATGTGGGGAGCTGTAAAATGCCTGTTCTTTATTAATCCACTTTCGGGCAAAAGTTATTCACTTCCATTACTCTAATGTATCTGTGATAGGTTCCTGCTTTCTGTTTTTTCTTATACTGATTTTTTGCAAATATTTGAGTTACGGGCAATTTCCTCTATCTTGCAGGACCCAGGGCTAGTTGTTGTTGTTGTTGTTGTTTTTTATGAGCATAAACAGAAGTTTTTGAATATTCCATTCAAAACATTATGATGGGGTCACATATAGATTAAATATATGTTTAGCCCTCAAGTAGTGTATAGTCTAATTGGGGAAATAAAACACAAATACAAAATAAAATGCAGGGAGCGGGGAAGGAGATGAATGCTTTCAGGAAGTATAGACAAAACAAAAGGAGAGTTCAGAGGACAAAGGCAATTCTTTCAAGAGGAAGAAATCAAAGAATGTAACAAAGAGAAAGAGCTTAAACTGGGTTTTGAAAGAAGTTAAGATTGAACATGAGGAAACAGGATGTACTACTCAGTAAATGCCTAACAGTGCTATGTAATAAACTACTAAGAATATTGTTCATTTACTCTCACTCCTATGTCTGTGGGTTGGCTGGGCATTGGTGATCTAGCCTTGCTCTTGCTGAAGCTAGGTTCAAGTCTACTGCGTGTATCTCCCATCCTACGTAGATAACAGGCCACCCAGAAGCACACATTTTTCATAGTAATGGCAGAGGGCAAATCACAAGTCCTACTATGAAAGCACATTTAAACTTTCTTTAATGCCATATTCACTTATTTCCCATTAGTCAAAACAATTTTCATGTCTGAATCAAGCATGAATATGTGGGGACAGATCCTTTGCCCATGGTGGTAGGAGGACTGTAGGAAATATTTGCTGAACAGTAAGTTATCACAAAAGAGCACAGCATTCCAGGCTGAGTGTAAAAGGAAAGCCACAGAAGTGAGAAAACTCAGGGTAAGCATTGGGAACAATGAGTAGTTTACTGTAAAGTGGGGCATCGAGTATGTTTGTGTATGTAGAGAAAAAGAGATTGAAAAGGCGTGATGGGCTATTATTGTTGAGGGCCTTGAGCATAAAAATTCTATCTCCAATGTCAGCTAATGAAAGAACAAAGCTGAGAGTTGAAAATAAGCCTTCTTGGAAATAGCTGTCACTTTTTGGATCTCAGGTCCTAGAGTCCAATACCCTGTCTTCAACGTACTGGTGACAAACTCCAATGGATGGAATTGTGTTCCCTAAAAAGATATATTGAAGTCCTAGATTGTTGCACCTGAATGTGACCCTATTTGTAAGTAGGGTCTTAACACATGTAATTAATATGCAAATTAAGATGAGATCATACTGGAGTAGGGTGGGCCCTTAATCCAATATGACATATGTCCTTATAAGAAGAGAGAAGGAGACATGAATATAAATGCCCACAGAAAGGAAAACATCATGTGAAGACACACACAGAGGGAAAATGGCCAGGTGATGAAAGAGACGGAGTTTAGAGATGAGTGTCTACAAGCCAAGGAACCCCAAGGATTGCCAGAGCCGCCAGAAGCTAGGAGAGAGGCTGTGGAACAGCCCCCAAGAAGAAATCAACCTTGGGCTTTAGACTCTGAACCCCTGAACTCTGAGAAAAAAATTTCTCTTGTTTTAAGTCATCCAAGTTTGTGGTACTCTGATAGAGCAGCCCTGGGATACCAATGAAAGCAAATCTTATTTGAATGATTTTTCTATTTTACCCGAGGGTCATTTTACTTTTTCTAAATCAGGAAAGAAATTTTAATGTCATTAAATCTAACATTTAATAGAATCATCAAATTTATCCAGGAGTTTTAAATGACTGTAATGACGAATCAACCCCATGCTAGTTTTGGGGTAAACAATGAAATCCATAATGTTTATTCTTATTAAATAATAATCTTACACTAAATATTGAGCTTCAAAACTACAAGGGGTCTACAGTTGTAAGTGATCTGAAATTGTCTGAACAATGAGATAGATATATATGTGTTTTTGTATTTAGCTAAATATATGTATTTGGGTTCCCTAAAGTAAGAAAGAAAATATTTCAACTTACAAATCTTATGTAGTATTAAAGGAATATAGCTGCTGTTTTCTTTGACAATTAAAAAAAAATATTTTTATTTCACAAGTAGATAGAATACAGTGTGGGGATTTAGATATAATGATGACTGCTAACACACTTAGAAGGTCTTGTGCCTCATGGTATTTTTCAAAAATCAAATGGCATTTGGGTTGATCCCTCCTGTTTCATCTTTTGGATTTACTTGCTTATTGCAGATTTCAAGATGGCAGACCGAAATTAATTCTGTGTCTACAGCAAAGAATAAAGCTAATTAGCCACACAGAGACTAAACCCACAACCCTTTATTAGTTTAGATTTTCTCCTGGACCTCCTAACATGTTACAAGAAAAGTGACAGTAGGCAAGAGGAGAACTTATGGGGCCTCTGTGGTGTATTTCTTTTTAGAGAAAAGCTTATAACATTTTTAATAAAACAAAACTCTTTTCTTGAAAAAAAATCTTAGCTGGAAACCCTAAGATATAAAACAAAGGCAAACTGTGAACCTGTTCCTCGAGCAGTTTAGATCCTCACCAGTGGGAGGGATAACTTCATAGTTTGGAGAACTCTTAAAGCAAATCCACAGAGGTCCAGAGTTGTGAAGGGTAGTTTCAGTTAAATGACTGCTCTAAGATAACACTGTAATAGCCACTATTTTGAGCATCCCCTAAGGTGTATGTTAGAAATGTTATATTCAAGATTTTGTTTAATCTTCACAATTGTGCTGCATCCCCTAAGGTGTATGTTAGAAATGTTATATTCAAGATTTTGTTTAATCTTCACAATTGTGCTGTAAGACAGCTGAGGAAACCGAGGCCTAGAAACTTAACTGACTTGCTCAGGGTCACAGTGCATGGGATCTGTATCCTGGTCATTAGGCTAGCACTTCCCCTTTGAAATATAGGTATGATAAAATGTCCACATTTTAGGTCAATATATAAGGAATTGACTAGATAACATGAACATGAGCACTTTTTCACAATTAAAAAAAAAAAAGTTTCCTTGCTCTTATTGTTAGGGGGAAATGAACCAGGAACAGAATAGCACAAATCCAAGTTTGAAATGGTGTATCCCATACAGATCACCTGAGCTGGTCTGGGAGATTCTGAATTCTGAATTTCTAACAAACCGCCAAGTGATGCAGATGCTGTTGATACACATGCTTCAAAAAATCATCTAGTGTGACTTTTGCTACTTTTACGGATATTATAACTAGCTGTCCTATTTCAGGACCACGGTGATCATGTTGTTGGGCTCAGTAGTTGACATAATGTAGTCGTCCCTTTTTTTTTTTTTTTTTTTTTACTATGTAGCATCCATCTCCCTTCTTGGGGCAGCAATTTCCTATTTTTCTTGGAGTGGTGAATCTGTCCATTATCAGCTCATGTGAAGCTAACTCCAGCATCCTAACTCCAGGATGGGGTACTTGACTTAAGCTCTACCTATCAGCAGTTGGTTCAGAGATAGACATAAAAGAATCAAGCCATTAAGAGCCCCTGGTACTCAATCCTGTTTTAAAATTTTTTGTTTTAATTTTGTCTGAGATTAGGAGAACGCTAATCTTCTCCTGTTCTTTTGAAATTATGAAAAGTCTAGAGCTGCCACAGCCATCGCATGACCTATCTAAGAACAGAGCCAATCCATGAAGAAGTGCAGAGCTAACAAAGAAACAGAGGCAGTTGGGCTTGGTGCCAGGGATTTGGCCCCTCCATCCAGCTACACCTGAAGCTAAAATCACCTCTTGCTTCTAGTCTGAAGATAAGAACAGACCGGTGGGGTATTTCTCCCATACTTAAATAATTTGGAAATCTATTTTATTGTTTTGTTCTTGCTGGTAACTCTGCTCACCAGAGTTCTTCAGCCTTTTTTTGGTGTATCCATAATTATAAAATTTTTAGATAGCAAGATTTCCATACAGGAAGATATAATTTCCTTTTTTTCCTGCCCACAACTGGTTTAATAGAACATGGAGGTTGAGGACTAATTGGTTGCTGATAGATCTTGATGAAGAAGCCTCACCCCAAGATGTGACCCATTTCTCTGTGTTAATTTTATAGTTTGCATATGAGTTAGTAAAATAAAAGGGGGGGTCTTCTACCAACTGCCATCCACTTATTTCATCTCTACATTTTTTTCCTCTTAAAAATAAGCAACTTTCGGGGCGCCTGGGTGGCTCAGTGGGTTAAGTGGCTGTCTTCGGCTCAGGTCATGATCTCAGGGTCCTGGGATCGAGCCCCACATCGGGCTCTCTGCTCAGCAGGGAGCCTTGCTTCCCTCTCTCTCTCGCTGCCTGCCTCTCTGCCTACTTGTGATTTCTCTCTGTCAAATAAATAAATAAAATCTTTAAAAAAAAAAAATAAGCAACTTTCCTCAAGATGACACAGTTCCATGCTTCAGGATGCGCTATCTCTCCTGAAAATATCCCTCACCCACAAAACACTCCCATCTTTTTAACAACCCATTCACTGGCCTTTTCCACTAATTACCTGTCAGAGTGGGCTTGCTTACCCTATCTGTAATTACTCTTTTCCTCTCATCTCTTATATGCCACTGGCACCATATTAAGATGTACTTGTATGTTGTCTTGTAAATTATCTTAATTGTTACAGATTTACTGAAATATCCTTGAGACAGGTAATTTGACCTTGTATTTATTCTGTATTCTGATTTCCCTCCATGCCTGGTAAAGTTCTGAGCTCAATTCAATAACAGGGTGATCACTTGAAATGCAAAATGTAAACAAAATTGTGTAGTGGTGAAGAGGGCAGAGAGTTCAAATCCTGGCCCTAGCACCTATTGGCTCTGTAACCTAGGGCAGATTATTTAGCCTCTCTGAACTTGTTTCCTCACCTATAAAATGGGAGTAATATTAGTACTTTATGAGAAGTCATCATGAGGATCAAAGACATCAAAAAAAAAAGAGTGTAGATCACTACCTGATATTGGCAGTTGTTCAGTAAACATTAGCTATTGCTATTAATCTGTGGTTAATTTGATAAATTAACTTAGCGCCAGCTTTAAAATTCCTTCTTCTTCAGTGGCTTCTGACCCTTAAAAAAATTCAAATATAGATTTGAAATGCTTTCTGCCTCCAAGGCATCTGTTATCATCCCATGTTCTTCATATAAGTGTGTGTATGTGCATATACACCTATACACACAATTATTTTTTTAAAAAAATTTTAAAATTTTAAGTTTAAAAAAATTAAAAAAATTTTTAAAGATCATGGAGATTTTATTTAAAAAATATTAGAAATAAAGCATAACACTCTTGCATAAAGAAATAAGTTTGGAATGCATATAACTGAGGGAAGGTGAAACAAAATTGCCATGTTTATTGTTACATTATGTTGAAGAATTACACTTTCCACTTGCATCACTTACTAAGCACATCATTTCATTCTCCCCACAAATGTGTGAAATCAGAATAGCAAGTACTGTTTTTACTGGGTTTCATGGGTGAAGAAACCGACATGGAGCAAACTTGCCTGAGGGTCCATGTAAACGGCCAGGTGAGGATGGTTCTAACTCATTATCCCTGTCTCCACTTGCCTTTTGAATCTTGCTTTGTTTGGCATTCTTGCTCACAACGTTTTTGTAGTTCAGTTGGCTAAGTCTTCTAACATTTCCACAAAATGAAAACCAACTGGACTGACTACCAATTTAAGGGAAAGAGGGAAAGAAACCAAATGGACTGATTACCATTTTAAGGGAAAGAGAGGGCTCACGACTAAGAGAAATATTGATGATCGAGGCATGGTATGTGGTCATCATTGTTGCTAATGCACACACCAGCCATGTGGCTATCATTCTTCCCATTTCCTGAAGAGATGAAGAAATGTATTGTGAGAGAATCTAGTCAAGACTGGTAGCAGAGCTGACACCTGAACCCAAATTTGTAATTCTAATGCCTGTCCACCTCCCCCAGAAAAATTCTGTTTCCCATGACTATAAAGAATCATTAACTCCTATTATCAGTATTGCCATATGCTTCAGAGGGACCATGAGAAGTGATGTGAAGAGTTGAGACATAGAAAAAAAATTAGACTCCATAGAGAAACAAACAATACTGCCAAGGAAACGGTTTGCACTGCTTTTTAACCTGTGTACTATTTAAAAATATATGAGGGACAAGGAAAATAAAACCTTTCTGTCGTTCATTTGAAATCTACATATTCAGCAAATTCCCTCTTGAGTAGAATGTGATTAATTTAGTCTCTCATTTTGAGAAGTGAAAAAGTACGATTTCTCTTGATTATTCAACACTTCTGAGTAACCAACAGCAGTATGTAAAGATGTAAAGGGCAGATAGAAAATGTGACTGTATCAGCCTGGTTCCTGTTAATAACTTGGATGGTCCTAGAAGCAAGCGCGTGGCATTTGCTCTGATGATTTATTTAGGCCTAGGCTTCGGTTCTTCAACTCTCCTTAAGAGTTAGGAATGTAGACTCATGGGGTAAGAAGTAGATGTGAATTTCTGAAGTTCATGGTATGACGGTGGGCAAGTCATTTCTGGCACTTTTGGGTCTGTTTTTTACCTCTGAAATTATATACATAATTATCTTCACAAAAGTTTGAGGGGGAAGATTCATTAAGGAAATTACCACTCACTTAGAAAATTGCTACTCAAGCTCACTAAATGTTTCCCTGGGAGACTTAATGGGCACATGGCCTTCCTCAAGGTGAATGAGTCACCCTCATTTTCTGGGGAAGAACTTTGCTTTTCTTCCACCTCACTCATTTTCTAGGGGTGTCCAGGACTAACGGTTTGGTTTCCTTCTGAAGAACATTGACCTATTTACCTAATCTTTAAAAAGAAATTTGGGGTGCCTGGGTGGCTCATTTAGTTAAGCATCTGAGTCTTGATATCTGCTCAGGTCATGATCTCAAGGTTGTGAGGTCAGGCCCCACAGTGGGGGGGAAGAGAGGTGGCGTGAAGCTTTGCCTCTATAAAGCCATCTGGTTTATTCCAATTATTTTCTTCCAGTTCATTCTAGACTTGTGAATATGGGAGGTTTAGAAGCTGGCCCACATAAAACTACATTAAGATGAGCCCCCTTGATGGGTGATTATTCATTCTGTAATTTTCAGATATGATTAATCAGGATAAACACTGTTTTGTGCTGAATTGATTTATAAGGGCACATAGGAGTGGCATGCAAGATAGTTCAATGATATTACCCACCATTAAGTATTTTATAACCTCCTTGTTTCTCAAGTCATCAGTGAGCACTAGGCACAAAATGCCAAAGATAGCCTGACTAGTACAGTAATCAGGCGGGTAGTTGAAGATGCCCAGTCAGAATCCTTAGTGAATATTTGACTGTGTGAACAAAATGATGAGGTAGACACTGTTAATATATTGGAGCTGATGGACTGAAAGACTGGAACATTAGCAATTTGTCTTTTTTATTTTTTTTCCCTGTTCACTGATAAGTTCAGGCTTCAACCATACTCCATTCCATATTCTCCTCTTGAAAGAGAAAACACATGAATTATTCTGATTGACTAGGAACATTGGCTGATAGAATATTGTTCTCTTCTATTTCTGGCCCTGCCCGCCTGTCACATAATGATCTCTGAAATCAAGGACTGGGCTGGAAAACACTATAAGCTGAGATTCCACTGGTGGAGGCTCAGTGTGATAAAAAAATTTTTTTCCCTTCATCTTTTCATTGATTTGGGGGCCCACCTGTATTTGGCCCAAGGCTCTCACTAGGGGCTACAAAGCCAAACACAGGTGGTTTTGCATACCCACAAAGTCAACTCTTAGGTATGTTTTCTCTAATTCTATCATTTCTTGACATTTCTCTTATCATATTGCAAATTCATGATTGAAGAAGTCTTAGTCCATTTCTTCATACATCCAACCAGTATTTTTTTGAGAATCTCTATATGACAGTATCTTTATGACCCTATCTATGGGATAGTATCTCCAGTGATAAGTAGTAGGGATACTATAATGAAGGGAAAGAAAAAGGCCTGGTCCTTGAGACTTAGATCCTTTGCATCAGTGAAAAACAGAGTCATAGAAAGATCATGAAGGGTATGTCTGTGCATATTAGGGATGAACAGGAGGCACCCAGACCAAAGGCCTATGGAAAGAGTGACCAACTCATCTTTTTTATTGAGTAAATATTTGTTCTGAGTGTTGTGGAAATAATGGTGACAGAGTCCCTGCCTTCATTGTGTTTTCATTGATTTGAGGGAATAGTTTTGAAAATTCTACTTCAGGAAATTAATTTACATTCTTCCAATGATATTCCAGTATTTGATCAGTAGTGGATGAAGGTCTGGTTTTTGGAGGTCTTGGGGGCCAGGAAGTAGAGAAAAAGAAAGAAATGACTCTTTTCTTGCATCTCTCCTCTGAGCCAGTGCCCTGGCAGTGTCTCCTCTGCTGCCATCTTACTCAGGGTTCCCACGGTCATGCAGTGGAGGTTCTCCATGCTTCAGTGGCTAGGTAGCCTCACAGAGATCATTTAACTTCTTCAAATGAAGAAGGAAAAGAAGAGAAATGACCCACAGCCAAAAAGTATGTAGTAATTAATGAACACTTCTTGATCTTAGGGGCATGTTAGAGCTTTTTATAATCCTTGGTGTCCAGGCTATGTTCAAACCAATTAATTCTCACTCTCTGGGGGTGGAGCCTCAGCATCAGGATTTTTTAATGCTCCTAGAGTGACTCCAGTGTGCAGCTAATGTTGAGAACCACTATATTAAATGACATTTAAAGTATATGACATTTGTATTTCTTTTTTCAGGGCTCAGAATGAAGGAATGTAAAGGCAGGAAGGAACCATAAAATCACCTAATCTAATTGTTTAATTGAACAAAGGAAGAAACCATGGGTGAGATAAATAAGGTGACTGACTAAATTCATATAGTTAACCAGGACAGAGCTGGATTTCTTCCTTTAACTGGTGGACTCCTCAAGAAAGGCTTGAATACAGTCACTTCCATATAGCTGATATGAATGATTACTCTTGGAATTTCATAAATTTTCTTAAATTTTCTTTTTTAATTGTGAGAGCCATTTCTAAACACAAAATAATATTTTAGTATTTAGATGGGTTTTTTTGTTGGGATGGTGATCTTTTTTTTTCCCCCCAAAACAAAGAATGTCCAGAAGGCGAGGCTAGAAAAGTAATTTAAAATTTATCAAGTTTTTGCATAACTGGTGTATCTTTGCTGTCTCAGGAAAGAACTAGGGAATCAGAGGTCAACTTGAAGCACCTCATTTATATGATAATTACCAGTAAGCAGTGGCCAGTGATTCGTGATACAAATCATTTGTTCCTCTGGGACTTGTATGTTTACTGGGCAGGAAGTGTGTGATTATGTCGTACTAATTAGTTTGTAGGTGACAGAAAGAATGTAGCACAATTGAGACTAAGTTTAATTGTGTGCTGTTTAGTTTCTTTATTTACTTGTTATGGAAGAGTTTTTAATTTAATTTTTAATCCACAGGAAATCTCTAGTGAGTACACACCTAGATGACTGGGTACTAACCTTCATGGTATCACTCATAGTTTATAACATGCTTTAATATACTAATCTTATATAATCCTAACACCAGTCCTCTGAGGCACATTCTATTATTGTTATAAAACTCCCTTTATAGATGAACAAACTGAAGGCAGAGAAGTTAGAGTAAGACTTGAAGACCCTACAAGTAGAAATGTACCATATTACTTGGTGTTCACATCTCCTATGGTTAATAATTATGAGGAATGCTAATTAATGGCCAGACATGATCATTGTTTATCATTTTCCCCCTAATTTCCTAAACTCCTAATTTCCTCAACTACCAAGAAAAAGGTTATGAAGAAAGGAGATAATAAGAAACCATTGTGTGAAGGATGGAAAATAAAGTTATTAGGGCAGGATATAAATTTGGAGAGGTTATATTTTCACAGCAAGGGGAAAAGAGCTTCAGTGGGCAAAAGCTGAATTAAAAGACATGAAACACTATTCGTAGCTCAGCAGAAAAGAGATCTGAGAGAAGGAAGGAGAAGGAAAGAACAAGCTTAGAAACAGGGACCCACAAAGAACAATAACGGGATAGACAAGGAAGGACAGAAGAAAGTGAAAAATAATGAGCAAATGCAGAGAAAAAGAAGTCTGTCATTAAACCAAGGCAAGATGGGGAATTAGAATTAGATGAATAATAAGTTTGGTTTCTAGAATATTTTTTTAATATTTCAGTGGTCCAGAAATATTCATTTAAAAGAGACAGAAAGTCATTATCAGAAATGGAACAGAAAGAATGGATGGGAGCCACTTCTACCTACAGCGTAGTGTTCACTGTGTTTGTCTCTGAGGAAAATGTTTCCTGAATACACATGACAAAGCCTTTCTGACAAATAATAGAGAGTTGTATAGCCTGAAATATGGGAGAAATGCTAAGAATTTGTGGCTGAGGGTATGCTACATGGTAAATAAGCTTCGATCATCTTAGGTCCTCAAGTGTCCCATCAGGAGGACATCAGAAATAACTGGTCAGATTTTTCCAGGGAAACCAAACCCATAGGCTGTGTGTATATATACACAGAGATTTAATTTAAGGAGTTGGCTCAGGTGATAATGTGGAGGCTGAGAAAAATCAAGGCCATCCCACCTCAGGTTTAACCTTAGCCTAAGTACAGCCATCTCAGACCCCTGTGCCCAAGGGCTGAACTTTTCCTTACTTTACTTTAGTTCCAGGAAGCCCCACCCTGCTTTAGTAACAGGAACCCATAAATACCCCTGCTTTAACTAAGCTCGGGGTCCAAGTCCCTACTCCGCTGTGTCGGGTATACTTGGGCCCAAGCTTAAGCTTGTCAAATAAACCCTCGTGTGATTGCATCGATGTTTGGCTCCTTGGTGGTCTCTCCACGCGAAAACTTGGGCACAACAATAATGGAGAATGGCAAGTCCCAGATCTGCTGGCTGGGCTGGCAGGCTTTCCAGCCAGGAGTGGATATTGCAGGTAAAGCCTGAAGATCATCTGCTGGAGGGAATGCCCTCCAGCTCAGAGGAGTTCAGTGGATGGGATGAGCCCCATCCACATTAGGAAAGGCAATCTACTTTACTCAAAGTCCACCAATTTAAATGTAAATATCATCTATAATCATCTCCACAGAACTATTTAGAATAACGTTCTACCAAAATAACTGGGCTCTGTGGCCTAGCCAAGTTGACACATAATATTAACTACCACAACTAGGCTAGTGAGATTTTATATTTATTAACACTTCCACTATCTGAATTCTCTTATTTAAGATCTAGAAGGAGTAAGGGTTTGTGTGTGTGTGTGTGTGTGTGTGTGTGTGTGTGTGTGCACGTGCAGTTACTTTATCCCCAGAGGAAAGGGAGACATCATCGGCTGACTAGAGAAATCAATATGAGAATTTTGCTTTTTATTGGTATATATGGGAAGCCCAATAATAAATGTGTAGGGTAGGATATAACTTTTGACAACAGATTGCATTAGCTTTAGATGGTGGTATCTGCAGGAATGACAATATGAATATGTAAGTCTTGAAATGTATATTTTCATTTTAAAGGAATAATCTTTAGGGGCGCCTGGGTGGCTCAGTGGGTTAAAGCCTCTGCCTTTGGCTCAGGTCATGATCCCAGGGTGCTGCAATCAAGCCCCGCAGCAGGCTCTCTGCTAAGCAGAGAGCCTGCTTCCTCTTCTCTCTCTCTGCCTGCCTCTTTGCCTACTTGTGATATCTCTCTCTGTCAAATAAATAAATAAAATCTTCTTAAAAAAAAAAAAGGAATAATCTTTAGGTATGTATAATAATGGAGCATTGTAAAAATCATGAGCTGTCCCAAAGAATGGGTCTTGAGCCTCCAAAAGAAAAGACACTATTATCATTGGCTTATAAAGCTATGCTACTACTACTACTACTACTATTAATAATAATAATAATAATAATGACTAACATTGTGCTAAGTGCTTTACATGCATGATGGTCACATAATCCTCAAAACATCCATTCTCAGTCTCAGTGAGGAGACCAGCCACAGAATGGCTAATTAACCTACCCCAGGTCAGGAGGCTAAAAAGTACTAGCCAGTCCTTGAGTAAGGAGGACTTCACCAGTCATGTGGGCTGCTCTTGAACCCAGTGCCCAGGGTCTTCTGACAACAGCTCTGGCAAATGGCCATCCTGCTTCCACTCAACATCTCCAAAGACAGATTACTGCCTATCTATCATTTTTATAAATCAAGAAAGGATCCTGCCGAGATGTCTGTCTGTGAGTGTGACCTACTTTTCATTTTATACTCTCCACCTGCAACGGGCCCCCATGCTATTTGCCTATCATTTCACTCATCCCTGGCTGGCAGTTTTCCCCACTCCTCCGTTGGCAGTTTCAGACCTTTACCATGTTCCTCAAGTCTCACTCCCCCCTCCTCCCTCTCACTCCCCCTCCTATTCCTAGGCAATTAGGGACAATGATTTCACTGAGGGCCTCACTGAAGAGGTAAGGGCAAGTAGGTGTGCACTCTCATGGCCTACCCCCCCAACCCTCCCAATGGCACCCTCGTCTTCACATTTCATTCCTCCCATTCTTGGCAATCTAGGGTCTTTAAACTCATCAGTTCAGGGCAGTGCAGGATGTAGTTATGTATTTTGTATAGAGGGGAAAGGGAGGATACTTTGTGCCTACTTTCTTTGTGGGCTAAATCTTGATCTTCCCAATATGGTCTTTTCCAACTTTGCCCATCTCACTTTTTAATTTCCTGATTCAAGGCTATTTATCCTATTTTTTACTCACCCTTTAGATTTGATGCACAGACTTTTAGTTCTTTCATTTTATTCTAATTCTGGTTTCTCCCTCAACCATAGTGATGACTTGACCTCTAAAAATTCTTCCTTAGAATACCTACGCTGGATAAATCCTCTAGATGGGGCAGACATTATTATGTTGGAAACATAATAATAATAGCTAACCCTGAGTGCTTGCCATATGGCAGGTCCTATTTTGAGTGCTTTACAGGGACCTTCTCATTAAAGATACTTAACTTGTCTTGTATCACTAATCCCTTTGAGAATTGGAATCTTTTTTTTTTTTTTTTTAGAAAAGTTTGCAGTCAGGAGCACCCACATGCTCTGTGCTTTGTTATCTATTAATGAGAAACAAGCCATCCTCAAAAAACAACAGTTTGGGTTTTTCTAAGCCTTTCCTGATTGCATGCATTCTTTGCTTTATCTGGTGATTCTTTTGCTTTATCTGGTGTCATCTGGGACACTGATGCAGCTGGAAATTCCAGAATAGCCTCACTCACATTGCTGCCAGTTTGTGCTGGCTACTGGGTTTTGGCCAAAGCCTTCAAATTCTCCTTCTCATAGGTCTCACCATGTGGCTGCTTGAACTTCCAATGGTCTGGTGGTCTCAGAGTAGCTGGTATTTTTATGAGGCATCTAGCTTCCCTAAGAACCTAAAATCTTAAGACCTGGTCTCAGAACAGCCACAAAGGTATTTTATCTACATTCTATTTGTTAAAACAGATCGCAGAGCTTGTCCAGATTCATGGGAGGAAACTACACAAGGGCATGAATATTGGGAGGTATAGTTCATTGCAAGCCACCAAAATTATAGCCTACTCTGTGCACATACAATTTTGGAAAATAATTTTGTATATTATTTAATATAATAATTTTTGTATAATAATTTCAATCAGTGTGTGCATCCCAAAAAATCTGTGTAAAGCCCTCAAGGAGTAGGTAGATTTCAGGTTAAGAATTCATGACATAGGATCAAAAAGAGAATGCTTTTACCCAGTCAGTATAGTGTAGAGAAGATAGGGGACAATTCTTACTATAAGAGGAATTGCACACTCAAAAACATTGGTGAGACCATACATAGCACATTCCAGGGAGAGGGAGAGGGAGAGATCAGTTAACTGAAAGACTAGGAATTAAGGTCGGAGTCAGATTATGGAATATTTTTAGACAGCCTGTGGAGCTGGAACTTCATTCAGTAGGCACTGGGGAACCATTGCAAGTTGATCTTATTTTTTTGTTTTTGTTTTTGTTTTTTAAACTGGTGTAAGAAATAATTTAGGAGAATTATAAGAATTCAGAAACAAGGAGAATGGTGTAGAGGGAATTATGCTCAGGAGTTTTTTAAGGTTATGGAATTTTGACTCAGAATCAGATTTAAAGTCAGGACTAACAAAATCACCTAATAAAGAATGGAGGCATACAAATTTACTGTAGAAAAGGGTTTTGTAGCGTACGATGTAGCAAATATGTAACAATATAGAAACCATTATGTATCTAGTATTGTTTGTGTGAGTGGATTAGCAAACAGCTAAGTCAGCCTTTAGGGCTTCAACTGATATTTATGAAAAAAAAAAGAAAGAAAGAGAAAAACAAAACAAGCAGGGAATTTGGGGAATTTCTTTCTACTTAGACCTCATAGAGTTCTTGAGTCTGGCTGTAAAGGATAATGAGTCTAAGACTAAACATTCTGATTTGGGTCCCTAAGAATAAAGAAGCCCTTGGGGTTAGACCAAACCTTGAACATTAGCAGGTTACTTTCACAAGGACAGTATTAAACTTACAGCAAAATCCCATGGGGCAGAAAACTGTTGGTAATAGCCCAATTTCTGCTTGTCAACCTATAAAACTGAGAAGAAGATCTCTCTGTTTGGGCTCCGAAACCAATACTATAATAGCATTGAGAGGATATGTACAAGAGATGAAGTGGGAGGGCCTAAAGCTCATGTCTATTTTAGGGATAAAATTTCTTCTGCAAACTTGAATCTGCTTCTTGCTTCTTGAAGCCACCTCTGTTGTCCTCCTCTATCCTCAAGCCTTAACTCTCTCAGTACTTCAGAGTGGCTCTGACAGAGAGGATGGATTGATGCTGAGCTATCCATATCTGCACTAGAGTTTCTAAGATCTACTGGCCAATATTTGGGAGATTGGACAGGATATGGTTGGAGTGCCATCTATGTCGAGGGGTGTGGAATCATCAAAGTCAACTGGGATGCAAGGATTTCTCAATTCTGGCACTTTCCATACTTAAGAAGAATGCTTATACCTCATCCCAGAAATTTTTTTTTTGAAAAGATTTTATTTATTTATTTGACAGAGATCACAAGTAGGTAGAGAGGCAGGCAGAGAGAGGAGGAAGCAGGCTCCCTGCTGAGCAGAGAACCAGATGTGGGGCTCAATCCCAGGTCCCTGGGATCATGACCCGAATGAAGGCAGAGGCTTTAACCCACTGAGCCACCCAGGCGCCCCTCATCCCAAAAATTTTCACTTAATTGGTCTTGGATGCAGTCTTGGAATGGGAATATGTCTGTGTGTGTTGTTTAAGTCTCTTTTAAACTTTATTGAGGAATAATTCGCACATGTAATTGTATGTATTTAAAGCGTACACCATGGTGATTTGATATATATAGACATTGTAGAATGATTACCAAGATCCAGATAACTGAAAATGTGTCCCCTTTGACCTACATCACTGGAATGGGGAAGTTTAACAACCTGTCCAGGTGATTCTAATGGACAACCACATTTGGAAACCACTGCTTCATCTTCTTTGCTCGTTCCTATGGAGCTCTTACATATAAGTTACCCAGCTGTGGTTCCAGTTGTTGTACGTATTAAAGTCATGTGGGATAAACTGTTCTCAGGCCCATCTCAGAAGATGGAGGGTGACAGTAGTAAGTGCAGGATCTGTGGTATCATAATTATAGGCATGCAGAAAATACTGGAATAATGTTTTAGAGGAATTTTAGCTCTCTGCTTTCTTAACATTCGGTCTCTGCGATGGATTCCAGGAAAAAAACCAACCTAGTAAATTCAGTGGCAACAGCACTTGGCCCAAGAATGAAAGAAAAAGAAGAAAAACAAAACCACAGCTGTCAGATTTTTCACTTAATGTGCCCTAGTTTTGGTGGGTTGTATGTTGTGTCCTCTTGTACTTGATCCTGGGAGTTCCATTCTCCCTTCTCAGCAGCACATTATCACTTCTGGATTTCCAACCTCTCCTTAGCTGTTTATAATTATCACTTCCTTGTTGCAGCGCATAGCTTCTGGCCCTCAATCTGCTAATTGTACTTTTAAGCTCTGATTCCATTTTGGCTGCTCTGCACCGGGTCTGGCCTCTCACCTCTCAAATCTGGGTTTTCAACACAGTCCCCAGCAGCTAGCATTTTAAATCAAGCCATCTCTGCCTCTCCTTTTCTCTCCCAATGCCTACTCCCTCCCGTTATAATCCTATTTCGTCTCTCTTTTTCTAACTTTCAACAGCCCAAATACAGCCTCTCAGGCAAAAGTCACATTCAATAACTTTATGTTTCCATTCCCTATATTAGAGTACACTTTTTTTTTTTTCTCACTTCAACAGCAACAGCTTTTATGCCAACACAGCAAGAGCTTTGTTCTCGGTATACAGAGAGCTACGAATAAATGTGTGCGTGTCTGTACATCGCAAGCGAGGGAAAGAGAGAGAGGGTCTATCAGCTGGAATAGGGACGGAGATAAAGGTCTGTGCCGGGCTCAAAAACTAGTTGGACACTCTGTCTTGACTTTACTTGAAAACGTTTCCTATCGAATTGCCCTCTTGGGGACTGAATCTATTCAAATTGATCTTTTCTATGAGTAGGCACATCATTTTAGAAATGTTTCTGTGAAGATGTGCTGTTTTCATGCTTAGAGAAGCACACTGCGTGCTGAGTGAGACCGAAGGAAATGCCAAATTAATTCATTATTTCCGTGGCAATGTTCTTTTCCCAGGAAAGGACTGCTTTAATAAGGTAGGTGGCTGTGTGTGCCGTGGCGTGCCTGCCTCTGCAGGAAGCTTGGTAATCCTCTCCCCAGAAAACTCAGCTCTGGTATTTGTTGTTCGAGGCTCTTGACTGTAATATTAGTTTACAGTCCCACTCCTGGCCGTATTATATAAACAGTGGGAGAAGAATGACAATGGAAATTATGGCAGAGACTGCTTTACTTAAGCCTTTCAAAATGGACAACGTTGTGCATGGCTGTGGGTCTGTTTTCAGCACCCTGCCTGAGAGAGTGAATGGCTGCTGTTTCCAGCCGAATGCAGGCGAGGTTGGGGCCCCTTCACACCATCAGCTCCACAATGTTATCAAGCGGCTGAGTCCCTGCTTCTGTCAGTAAGCCATCATTATTCCTCATGAGCCAACTGCAGGAGAGGGCCACCGCGACAAATACACTATTATGTTGCATTTTAATGGGTGCCAATCAGCTTAATTCTGGCCCTGACATTCGTCTCAGGTACTGCTCTTTTCCACAACAGATGCCTGCATGCTTCCTTCAGCTGCAGTTCCCGAAGGTTTCTGAGAGTGCGGATGGGCACTGTGAGAGGTCACCTCCCAAGAAATAGAAAGGAACTAAGTCCGTGGGGGAGGTTGAGCTTTTTTTAGTTAAGTTCTGTGATACATTTCAAAGTCCTGTCATCATCGGGGGCTGTGCAATCTGCATGTTCACTGGCATATTTGGAGATCAGATGCTGGGATACCTATCCAGTCACAGTGAACTTACGCTCTCAGAGTTTACCCGAGTCTTTTGATCTATGGGGACTTGTAGGTCCCCATAGTGAGGACTTAATTCTATTCCTCAGGGAGGGGTGTGAAATGTGGATGTGGTGTTTGCCCTCACTTGACATTTTACACTTGGGTGTGGAAGCCCCCCAGAAGTTATTTCCTTTGAGCGTCCATACCTTGATTCAGGATGGCTGTTACCTGGGAGCTGTGGTGTCTAGATTGGTGCTTCTGGGTCACAGTAGCTTGCCCCTGAAGAAGAGACAATGGAGTTGGTGAACATTTCTGTCCAACTGACATTTCTATCCCCCCTGCTGTTGGGGGAATGGGGAAAATGTTATTAAAATATCTGAACCTGATAATCACTGCAGTTTAAAAGGTCTGAATGATTTCAAAATAAGACTTAAAGATCTTTGGTAAACTTCTTGCTGATCTCCAGTTGTTGTCACTTATATATCAGAACCTTATTTTTAAAAATCACCTTGAACTTCCTAAATGAGTCGAACACCTTGGAAATGTTCTAGGCAGTCGTTTGTCAAAAGTCTCTTGGCTCTTGCTCTATGAGAACATCTCTTTAGCCCAGGGTTCCCAAATGCTGTGATGATCTATAAGGAAAAGAGGAAAATATGAACAATGTGGTGAATTTTTCTTAAAGATAGATTTATTGAAACTAAAGTTTCATTCTTTATTTTGGGATTTTAATGTTACTACTTGTGGTTGAATTGTCCTTTCTTTATGAAATGATGATGGCAATCCATGGTGATACATTTTTTAAATGTTCTAACTTGGAAAAATGAACTTTACTCTCAGTGGCAGTTTACTCGATCCATCTACTCAGCTAACATATTTTTTGTTTGTTTGTTTTTAATTTTGATTTTTCTTGGTTCTTGAGATCTAGAAGTCTAGGAACCACTGTTTTACCAAATGAATCACACATTTTTAAAATAAAGATTCAAACTTCTGTGAGTTCTTCAAACTGTGGAATAATAACAAAACAAACAAAAGCAAAGAGCCAATTTTGTAGGGTTGCAAGATGTAAATCTGTAAGCATCACACTATTTTCTAATTAACAATACTCTACTCAGTAGATTCTCTATCCTTGCTGTTCTCTTGCTGTCAAATATCTAGCTAGTAGATGTTTACTAATTAATGTACATCTAATACAATTCTTATACTTAGTCATTAAATGCTTGCCTTTATGTTATATGTAGCTTTAGCACCTTTATAAATGTGTTGACTTTGATAGAGTCATCTGACATCCTCTTAAAGTGACCAAGTCCTTAGCCTATTCTAAACTTTACTTTCTGAACACTGTGGCCAAGGTTTCAAACAAAGTTTTAATGTGATTTCTTAATAATGGTGTCTGTACTTTCAAGCTTCTACCCAGCATTACATAAGGCATTAATTTTTTTTTTTTGCCCCTTTTCACCCATTTCTCCCATCTCCTAAACCACCCCCTCCCCACTCTGGCAATTGTGAATCCTGTCTTTGTATCTATGAGCTTTTTATTGTTATTGTTTTTAATATTCCACATATAAGAGAGAGATCACATAGTATTTCTCTGACTTATTTCATTTAGGATAATACCCTCCAGGTCCATCCATGTTGTAGCAAATGGCAAGATTTCATTCTTTTTTATGGCCAAATAATATTCCTCTGTGTGTGTGTGTGTGTGTGTGTGTGTGTGCGCGCGCGCGCGTGTGCTTACGGTGATTTCTTTATCCATATATCCATCAATGAGTCCTTACATTGTTTTCATATCTTGGCTATTATAGTAGAGCTGCGATGAACGTGGGGGTACATATATATTTTAGAGTTAGTGTTTTCATTTTCTTCACATAAACACCCAGAATTGGAGTTGCTGGATCATGTGGCAGTTCTATTTTAATTTTGAGGGATCCCCATACTATCCCACCAATAGTGCATGAGCATTTCTTTTTCTCCACATCCTCACCAATACTTGTTATTTCTTATCTGTTTGATGTTAGCCATTCTAACAGATATGACATGATATCTCATTGTGGTTTTAATTTGCATTTCCATGATTATTAATGATGTTGAACATCTTTTTGTGTACCTGTTGGTCATCTGTATGTCTTTTTTGGGAAAATTTCTGTTCTGCCCACTTTTTACTCATATTGCTTGTTTTTTTGCTATTGAGTTCTTTAGATGTTTTAGATATTAACCTCTCATCAGATATGTGATTTGCAAGTATTTTTCCTAATCAATAGATTGCCTTTTAATTTTGTTGATGTTTTCCTTTGCCATATATAAACTTTATAGTTTGATGCAGTCCTACTTATCTATTTTTGCTCTTGTTTCTTTTACTTTTGGTGTCAGATTTAAAAGATCATCACCAAGATGTATGTGAAGGAGCTTACCACCTGCATGTTCTTCCAGAGGTTTTATGGTTCCAGGTTTAAAGTTCAAGTCTTAAATCCATTTTGAGTTAATTTCTGTGTGTGGTGTAAGATGGTGGTCTAGTTTCATTCTTTTACATCCGGCTGTCCAATTTCCCCATCATCCTTTATTGAAGAGACTGTTCTTTTCCTATTGTATATTCTTGATTCCTTTGTCATAAATTAATTGACCACAGATGTGTGGGTTTATTTCCAGGATCTTAATTCTGTTCCATTGATCTATGTGTCTCTTTTTATGTTAGTAGTATACTGTTTTAACTACTATAGCTTTGTAATAGAAGTTGAAACCAGGGAGGGGAATTCCTCCAACTTTGTTCTTCTTTCTCAGGATTGCTTTAACTATTTGGGATCTTTCGTAGTTCTATATATATTATAGGACTGTTTGGTCTATTTCTGTGAAAAATGCCATTGGGATTTTGATAGGAATTGCATTGACTCTGTGGATTACTTTGGGTAGTATGGACATTTTAATGATATTAATTCTTTCAACCCATGAGCATGGGATATCTTTCCATTTATTTGTGTTTTCAATTTCTTTCCTTTTTTAGTGTATGTATCTTTCAGTTCCTTGATTAAATTTATGTATGTATATATGTATGAATGTATTTTAGAGAGGGAGTAGGGAAGGGCAGGGGGAGAGAGACAATGTTAAGCAGGCTCCACACCCACTGCAGAGTCTGACACAGTGCTCAATCTCAGAGCTCTAAGACCATGACCTAAGCTGAAACCAAGATTCAGATGCTTAACCAACTGAGCTACCCAGGTGCTCCCCCTCGGTTAAATTTATAACTAGATATAGAAGACACTCTTAATCTGCCCAGTATGATTACATGAGCTTCCGTGATGTGAGATTCCATACAGAATATTTGAATCACAAAGTTGGTTCTTTTGACAGATATATCTTAAAGTCAGCCATTGGAAAGAATCACACAGGTATACTTTAACATTCGATATTTTGTCTCCATTGCTGCATAACAACTTATAACAAACTTAGTGACTTACAATGACAACACATTTATCATTTTAGAATTTCTGTGTGTTAGGTATTGGGTCATAGACTCACTGGGTCCTCTGCATCAGGGTCTTCCATGGGTATGCCCATCAAGGCATTGGTCAGGGCTGGGTCTCATATGAAGGCTCACAGTGTTGGCAAAATTCTCTTTCTGAAGGGTTTTTAGAACAGTGTCTCAGTTCCTAGCTTACTGTTCTTTGCAGTGTGAACCTCCCCCAAATGGCTTCTTGCTTCATCAAAGCATGCAAACTGAGAAGGCAAAAAAGAGTCAACTAGCAAGACAGAAGTTACACTCTTAGTAACATAACTATGAAACTGGCTTCCCATTTCTGTGCCATAGTTTATTTGTTAAAAACATATCACAGGTTCCACCTATACTCAAGGGAAAGGGATTACATAAGGACATGAATATCAAGAGGCAAGGGTAACAGGGCCATTTAGTCTGTCCACCACATATCCCTGGACTTTGGAGGTATGAAACCTAAAAGCCATACTTCATTCTTTGTTTCCATCCCTTCTTAGAGAAAAAAAGTATTTGAGTTCATTGAGAAAAGAGGTATTTGAGTTCATCTGGGGGAAGTTAGTCTGAAAGGTCTGAATTATAGAATAGTATGATGACATATAATTTTGCTACTTTATGGTAAAGAATATTCTAAAATTAATGCAAATAAATTATTATCAAGAAAATTTCCTACCTACCAGTCTTTAATAACTGCGTGGTATTCATTTATGATTATCATTTTGTTTTCATTCCACTCAATAATTGAGGAAGTGTTTCTTGTGTTCTTTATTCACGATAAGTGTGGTAGGGAATACAAATGAAGATTACGACAAGGTATACTCTCTTAAGGGGTTTGTGTTTAGAAGCAAGGGGTGGTGAGAGGGAACCAAACATACACAATTATAATGGAGAACAAAATACAATTATAGAAGCAAGTACTAAATATGCTTAATAACACCTCCAGTTCTGTGATACAGGAAACAGAGAGATCAGTGTTGGGTGAATTACTAAAAGCCTTCTTCAGGGAAGTGGAACTTGAAAGGTTAGGTAGGAAGTAAGAAAGAAAGAAGAATATACAGAGAAAATAAAGGAAGATAGCAAGAGTCTGGAGCTCACAAAGCAGATTGAAGAACTGTCTGCAGTGAAAGGAATGGGAAGCAAGAAAAAGTAAAGGCAAAGTGATAATGGATGGTTTTGCTTCTGAAGTCTGTTTAAGGTTGCAGTGCCAATAGTGACTTGACAGACAACTGAGAATCATTCTAAATTCTTCAGCAGAGGATAGAAGTAGTATTTGGGGCAGTTTGGTGGGTATGTGCATGATGGGTGATGTAAAGAGAGCCTGGAACAGAGGTGTGGGGTGACAAAAATCTGGGCTAGATGAGGAGCAGGGTAAGTGATAAATTAGAGCTATATTATGATGAAGAAATCTACAGTTTGCAGACACTGATTAGACATACTAATAGCAGCAGAGTCTGTGTTTGCCTCTGCCCTTGGCTAGCCCCTTTTCTTCATTTTAAATGGATAGGATTTAGGCAGCTCAGGGCCTAATTAGGATTCCCATTGATCAGTTGGTTGCACTAACCAGTTCGTATCTCTTGGCTTTGATCCCTTGGACATTTGTTTATTAAAGAAGGCCACAAAAGTCCAACAGCCTCTAAGAGCTATTGTTATTGTAGGCATTATAACAGGGGGTTAGGAGGAACTTTTACATATTCCTGAAATCAATCTGTGTGTATGATGATATGCAGGCTATAACAGTACTTTTTAAGGGGTTCCACAAACCCACAGTTTCCACAGCTTAATAGGTTTCTGAAAACAAACAAACAGCCAAAACCATGTGTGCGTGTTATGGAAAGGCCCATGGTCAGTAAGTTTGGGAAATCCTGAGTCAAAAAGTTGAACTTTTTAAAGGTCCAGTTTTAATGAACCACCAGGAAGAATGTGGGAAGAGCTATAATCAAAAGTGTTTGCCAAACTTCTTTGCAAATGGGATTGTGTGTATGCATGTACATGTGTGCTGCATACACATGCATCACCTTTAGGGATAGTATTCTGCCCAACACACTTGAGCAGATGTTCAGTTAACTTCTTGGTGAAGTCAACAGCTTTTTAGAAATTAAGTTTTTGACTTCTAGGTCATTAGGTTTCTTCTTGCTTTAACTTCCTTTGGTATTTCATATAGCTGCATTTTTAAATTAACATATAATGTACTATTTGTTTCAGGGGTATAGGTCTGTGATTCATCAGCCTTACACAATTCATATACTCAGCATAGCACATACCCTCCCCTATGTCCGTAACCTGCCACTCCTCTCCCCTCCAGCAACCCTCAATTTGTTTCCTGAGATTAAGAGTCTCTTATGGTTTGTCTCCCTCTTTAGTTTCATCTTGTTTCATTTTTCCCTCCCCTTCCCTATGATCCTTTGTATTGTTTCTCAAATTCCTCATATCAGTGAGATCATATGATAATTGTCTTTCTCTGATTGACTTATTTTGCTTAGCGTAATATCATCTAGTTCCATCCACGTCATTGCAAATGGCGAGATTTCATTTTTGATGGCTGTATAATATTCGTGTGTGTGTGTGTGTGTGTGTGTGTGTGTGTGTGTGTAAGTACCACATCTTCTTTATCCATTCATCCATGGATGGACATCTAGTCCCTTTCCATAGTTTGGCTGTTGTGGACATTTATATATCTACAATTTAAAGCTATTTCTTTCCCAATAGTACTTTTGCCAGAAATTGAAAAGGGAAGAATATGGAGGGAGGATGGGGGGAGGCAAAAGTAACTCCTTTGCTTGGTGTTCCTTACAAATGTTTTGAGAAAAAAGACCTAGGAAGAGAAATTATTCAAACTCAGGTTGCTACCTGCCTGAGATGTCAATTCAAAGATCCTTTGCTATTTCCCTCTACCTTATTCTATAGGCAGACCTGGGTTTAAATCCCATCTGCATGATTGTCCTGCTGTGAGACTTTGGATAAGTTACTTTACCTCCCAATTCCCTCCATCATTTTCTGTTGTTTTTCTTCTCCATTAATTTATATTTTTTCTATTCTGTAACTTTGTTTCTTAGAAGGTTCCATAGGAAGACCAAGTAACTCATAATTTGAAATGTATCTAAGTTTAAAAAAACAAAAACAAAAAAACCAAAAACCTCCTTTGAGCTATTTTCCTAAATTTGGATTCCAGATTACTGACTCTAGCAAGCTAAAAGAAGCAAACTAAAGCTAGGAGGTGGGGTTTGTGAATAGATTGGTGTTGGCCAGAGGTGCTCCGTTGACCTACTTTAGTAAACATACTCTCACCTGCTTTATCATTCAAAATGTGCTGTTTTGTTTGCAAGGTCAGTGTCAAAGTAGAAAATGTTTTATATGTCCATGTCGTGTCATGTTTATGCTTCATTTGCAAGGTTTCTAACATGATTTAGGTCATTTAACTTTTCGTATGTGTCTAGTCTCAGGGCAGCAGGGGAAGAGAGGGAGAGAAGCAGTTACTGGTAGGGTACTGAAATGTTTGTTGCTTTGATTTCTGTGTCCTGAATGAAAACTTGATGCTCTATAACAAGATCTACAAAATCCTCCATGCAAAAGCCCACATAATGTGGGTTGCCATTGTCCCTGGAATTAATTTTGTTTTCATCATGTTGGTCTTGCATGAATCTTTGAAAAACGGAGCTCATAACTGGTATTCCTGTATAGTTTTGCTTGGGATATAAGCATTGGAAGGTTATTTTAACTACATTATACTTAAAACCATGACTGGGTGAAGTTGTCCACAGAGAGTGTGTACTTGCATGTTGAATTTAAGTTCTGGGAATGTAAATTCCCTATTAGACTCCTAGTTCAAGGCTTTTTTTTACCTAGTCAGATTTCTTAATATCAAGAGAGAGCAGTCCTGACACATAGAAAGCTGAATCCAGTAAACAATAGCTCTTATTATTATTTATTGAGCACCTCTATGTGGGAGGTAGTGGGAATGCATCAGGGAACAGCAGTGCTAGAGACAGCAACACTGGTTTAAGTCTGAGAACAACACAGAAATGCTGTTCCTTCAAGGCATACATACTAGCTTCTCACTCATCTCTCATGTACTCACTCTCAAGCCATCTAGCTATCCCTGGGACCTGTAGTTGATTGTGCAGTGCTATGTCTTGTCATAATAGAAATTTTACAATTATTAGCCACCTAAAGTACTAAGGGACTTTAATCACTTCTTGTTTATTCATGCCACTTCCCATTCCTCATGAATATTAGTGAGTTTCAATAGCAGTTAGTCATCCATTAATATTCTCTAGTTTAAGGTTTCTATGTTCATCCCATCCCTGGCCTTTTAGTACTAGTTAAAATGAACCTTCATTTTTAAATTTCTAATTTATTGAGTTCAGATTCTATCATCTTATGAGGCTACCTCTGTGAAACTTTCCCTGACCTCCCACCCACACCAGGTCTAGCCAACCACTCTTTCCACCGTTCTCTGCCTCTCTTATACTACTATTGCATGAATAACATTTAATTATTTAGATGTTGAACTCACAGAGCACAGGAGCTATATATTAATCATCTCTCTGTTGCTATCACATAGCACAGAGTCTGAACCATAAATATTAGTTGCATTGGACTGAATAGGTGCCAAAACAAAACAACAACAACAAAACACTACCCAGAAAGGAATGTGTTTGTCTGTTCTTTACCTTGTCTCCAAGCCACCATGTACAAAACTGGGAAGGGAAGCAGGTAAGAGGAAACTCATTTGGAAAATTCCAGTGAATGTAGCCATAAATGTTAGAATACAAAAGGCTCTTGCTTCTTTGTTGAATATTTACGAGGAAATCTAAACAGGCAACAGTTTCCAAGGGTTGCACCAAAATAGGAAATTTTCAGTGTATTTAGTGGTTTGTAAATATTTATTTTTTAAGCATATGAAGACACAAGTTGTTGAATCTGAATGTGTATGCTCAAGAAATGTAGAAATTGCCCTTCTGTCAACCTATGAATTTTAAAAATATTTGAAATATTTTATTGCTAATTAGACAATTTGATATTTGCCTACTGCCTTAGGGAATTTATAATGACCTATTAACAATTTAATACTAGGCCAATTAGGTAAAATTTTTAGCTTTCTGAAAATGCATAAGTATGTGATGCAAGGAAATGATGACATCATATTTCGGTAGCTTTGGTTAACCAATGCCCTCATTCCCACCTGGGAGATCTAGATAAATTTCCCAAGAATCAGTTCTGTGGCCAGGGAACATTTATAGCTCTCCACATGTGGCTGGGAGTGGTAACGGTGGTGGTGCAGGGAGGGGCAGCAGGGGGCGTTGAAGTGGGTGGGCTTTCTTCCCCCTGCCTATTCTACCTCCCACCATCCCTCCCACCCTCTCCCTTCCACTCCTTCCTTCCTCTTCTCCCTCTCTGTCCCTCTCTTACCTTCTCTCTCCCTCTCTCCGTCTCTTCCCCACCCCATTTCCTTTTCCTTCTGCTGAGCTGCTATGCTGCCATATCAGTTTGCAGGAAGCCCGGCTCCTTCCTTGACTTCTTAAAAAATTCACTTGAACCTGAGTTCAGTGATTTCATTAAAGAGTCAGAAAATGGGACAGGGAACGAAATAGAGTTTGGTCACAGAGGATGTGAAAGTTAGCCTTCTTGTTGCCTTTCTCCTATAACTCATCTTCCTCTATTATATTCTCCAGTATAACTGAGTTTTTCCATTTCCCACACAGGGAGCTATGTCCCGAGCTCAACATCCACTCTAAGCTGGCTTATCAAAATTGGTCCCTAACAAAGATAAAACTTTTCTTGAAATGAGCTCTAGAGCCAGCAGCTACATGTTTTTCCCATGTTATTACTACTATTTTAAAAATAAAACTAACACAAATATTATTAAAATATTTAATAATATTTTATTATTAAATAATAAACTAAACTAATAGTTTAACTATTAACTAACTATTACTAACTATTAACTAACTAATAATAACTATTTTATTATTAAATAATAAAATAAACTAAGTTTTGTTTATTTTTGTTTAAAGGTATATTAAATGATTTTTTAAAATTTTATTGTAATTGTGTTTGGTTTGAGGTGGGGCAGAAGTAGGGAGTGACCTGGACAATAAAAGTTCTGCAGTCAGCAAGCTTTTAGCTTTTAGTGTTTGATGGAATAACTGGGGAGTGTAAGCTATACAAGTTAGCTTTTTAGCCAAACTAAAAAATAGTCATTGTAGATGAATAAACCAAACAAAATGTTTACCAAGGGATGATCACTAGAAAGCATTTTAACAAAATTTTTAATGGTTAAATTATGAACAAAAAAGGAAATATACATACTTAAGGAATACCCTTTTATGATATTAAACTCTCTACCAAAGTGTTTTTTCTTTTTCTGTTTTAAAAGATTTTATTTATTTATTTAAAAGATTTTATTTATTTATTTAAAAGATTTTATTTATTTATTTATTTGAGAGAGAAATAAGAGAGAACAAGCTTGCTACACGAGTAACTAGAAGGAGTAGAGGGAGAGAGAGAATCTCAAGCAGACTCCCTGCTGAGTGCAGAGCCTGACATGGGGCTTGATGGCTTGATCCCATGACCCTGAAATCATGGCCTGAGGTGAAACCAAGAGTTGGATACTCAGCCATCCATTGAACCATCCAGGTGCCCCCAAAGTGCTTTTTCTAAGGAAGCATTTAAAAATATGATAGTAAGTATATAAAGAGTTATGATTTGTACTGGCAAAATGCTTATTGTATTTATTACATTCCAGAGGTCTACCGAAATTTGTTATGATGGCCTGAGAAAGAAAAAAAAAGTGATGATAAATTTATTTTCTAGATGGACCACTAGGATTTTCCATAAGATAGAACTCATTATCACTCATTCAACACATGTATAATGTGAACACAGTACACAGTATCTGGCAGATACTGATTCTGTGGATAAAATGGTGAATAAAACAAACGCTGACCCTGCCTTCAAGAATTCTTAGTTTTGTAGTGAGGGAACAAAAATATATATTAATCTAATATTGACACAAATAATACTCACAAATTGTGATAGTTTCTATGTGTCTACAGCTCCTGACCTTCTCTGGGATGCCAGAAAGTTTATTTGAGGACAGGTGTTTTTTTTTTTTTTTTTAAATTTATTTATTTATTTTCAGCATAACAGTATTCATTATTTTTTCACCACACCCAGTGCTCCATGCAATCTGTGCCCTCTATAATACCCACCACCTGGTACCCCAACCTCCCACCCCCCACCACTTCAAACCTCTCAGATTGTTTTTCAGAGTCCATAGTTTCTCATGATTCACCTCCCCTTCCAATTTACCCCAACTCCCTTCTCATCTCTAACTCCCCATGTCCTCCATGCTATTTGTTATGCTCCACAAATAAGTGAAACCATATGAGGACAGGTGTTCAAATGGGGATCTAAAGAATGGGCAGAAATTGTTTGGGTCAAGAAAAGGAGGAAGAGATTTCCAGGTAGAGGTAGAAATCTGCTTGAAGAGACTGACCAAGGCCAGAAAGGCTGGAACATAGAAGATGAGTGAGCACATGGCAAAGACAATGCTGTAGAAGTTGGCAGGAACTAGTACCTTCAAAACTACATTAAAACTCTATTTTGTCTTTATCTTAAGAGCAATGGAAGCTTTAAAGGATTTTGATATTTTACACAAGGGAGTAACATAATCAATAGGTCATTTGTAGCAGGACTTTGCAAGACAGAAGTTCTATTTTACCCCCTAGGGCAGAGATAGCGGAAGTTCAGCATCAGTGTCAATAAATCCTTTTCCTTATCCATGGCAGGCATCACTAATCGATCATGGCTGTGTTTGTCCTTGACTAAATCCGGACTTCATAGTCTCAGAACATTCCAGACAGCCAATACCCATCAGGGTTATTTGGCACTTAAGACAGACCTTATTTTACTGAATTCTTCTGCTTTTCTTAATAAAAATACAAAATTGTTTGGGATAAGTTTCCCAGATAAAATTCAGGACACCCAATTACATTTGAATTTCAATTACACAATTTCTTTTAGTGTTACGTATGTCCCATGCAATATTTGAGACACACTTAGACTAAAAAACTATTACTTGTCTAGGTGAAATTCATATTTAACCTGTTACTTGCAAAATCTGTTAACTCTCATTGGAGGGAATTAATTGAAATAATATAAGTTGAAAAAGCCCACAGCATGGGACCAGTCCATAATAAATGCTTAACAAATGTTTGTTTATCCAATCAGTTCATTTGTTCTAAGAGTATAACTTTAGAACAGTGCAAAAGTATTGGTTTCTGATTTAACTTAACTTTTTCATGTATTAGTTATAAGAAATAGACAAAAAGGTCTGTATTAGTTATAAGAAATAGACAAAAAAAATAGACAAAAAGCTGTTGTTCCACTGCTTTCCCATTATTCTTTGGTTTGACTAGTGGCTTTCCATCATTCTTTCCTATCCCCCACAAGAAAAAAAACCCATGGTCCATTTACTCTACCCATTTCCACTTTTTAATTAAAAAGAAAAAAAATGATGTCAGTGCATAAGAAGAGCACTATAGGGTTAATCTACAACAAACTAGCTTGCTAAAACTAAAAATACATAGAAATTTTAAGTTCAGAAGGAATCCTGGCAGTTACTTAAATCATGACCAACTCAAGAAAATTCATGATTCAAGGTAAACAAGTTACCCTTCCTGAATTCTGTGGGATTTCCAGTAATCTGCAAGTGATCATACAATGGGTTTTCATTCCTATTGAACGCTGTGTGGCAATCAGGCATCTTAGGAGAATATTTAGTTATATTCTTCAGTATACTCTAGGGGCTGCCGAGTCTTAGTGTATGAATGCCAAATTTTAGTGACTGCCAACTGATTTAGGAATTTACTAGAAAATAAACCCTGGTTATTTATGTAAACTAAAGCCTATGGAATTATGGGTCATTCACCCAAAAAGATTGACTGAAACCCTACAATTGTTGATCATGCTGAGGGTTATTAGGTGATACCAAATGGCCCACACTTTGAGAAGTACTGATCCAGGCAGACGTACTGTCTTTCTCTAACATTAAGACTCTAAAGTCAATAGTACACATTACAGTGTTTCAATCCATAAATTCAGTTAAACTTTATGAAATAGAAATAATAAGTTTTCTAATTTTATCACCAGGAATTGGGGAAAATGTGAGTTATAAAATACACCAAGTACCGGGACCTCTTGGGTCCAAAATGTATTATAAAGATACATTATCAAGTTAATCCTAATATCTTGATGTTTCCAAGTTGGCTGGAATCAACATCATCTCTCTTCTGAAAGAGTTTATATTAACAGCTTAACTACTGTCTTTCCTCATGGGATGTGTCCTGCATTGACCATGTTCGTATTATATTCAAGACTGATGCACTTGGAGCTCCTTTGTGGGTTCGCCCAGATTCTTTTCAATATCGGGGTCCTGTAATTAAGGCTGGGAGGTGTGGTTTTGACTGAGTGCCTTGCAGATTGCTCATTAACATGCCATCTGAACAATTTAATAACCTTTTTAATTAATCCAAAATTGGCATGTCCCCCTTCAGGCTACAGTGCAGCTTTTGCAAGAGTTGGTCTCTGGGTAGTTCTCAATTTAGCTTATTATTTGAAAGCTAAATCTGCCCAGGCTAATGAGCGTGACCAATTCCTCTTACCAAGACCACATAGGAGTCTCCATCTGCACTTCACTAAAGGATGAGAGGACCAGATGTCTTGGGGTGATATTCTGGTTCTTGGCTTTTTAAAGAAGTTCCCATCAGTCTAGAGATGAAATAAAATAATTTATAGAGTAGTTGAAAATCACTTTTTACTTTTACTTTATTATTATTATTATTATTATTTCACTTTCAGGTTTGACATTTTAGAAACTTTAGTCTCAATTAGTCCTTCATACTTTGGTGCCCAGATATAATTTAAAATATTTTAATGGTTTTTGGTAATATGATATTCTGAAGCTTTAGTATTCCTGGAGAAAGAAAATTGCTGTCCTAATGGATTCGAAATATATTTGTGGCAAGGTTGAGCTTGTACTAATTTTTTTTTTTAATTTGAATAGGTAGGGTTCAGGGACAATCACTGTTTGAAACCTGAAAAAGATGTGCGTGTGTATGCGTGTGCACATGTCTGTTCACATGTACGTGTCGGCTTGTACTTTACCCAGCTATAGCCACCAATGTTTGAGCTTCTTTCCTTCAACCGAGCAGAAGATTACTCCCTTAAAATGTGCCCCTGTTGTTTCTGCAGGCTCACAAAGGAATGCCTCACGTAGGCTTACCCTCTTGTCTGTCAGTTGCATTCATCATGGTCTACCCATTTTCCTCTCTGTTTTCAGACATACTTGGTTCTGCCTGGGACACATACTCCCAGCTGTTATTGCTAAGAATCCCAGCCATTTTATATTTACGAGAAACATTAGTTGAGTACTTACATGTACCAAGTGCTATGAAAGAAATCCATGAAAATCCAGTATCTTTGCCCATGCTGCTATCCCCTTACACTTACCAAAAGTTTATCTTTGTAAAGTTACAACAGTGGAGCCGCAGTCCCTAGAGAGGGGTCAGGTGCCCTCTCCCCACTGGCCCCTGTTGGCACCAGCATTTTAAAGCAGCTTGACTCCTGCCCTCATTTTCTTAAAAATCTCTTTAAAACAGCCTCCATATCTTAGAAAACAAAGGATGTTTTGAAATATAAGTTTCTCCTGACGATACTCCCTCAAAGACTGTAAGATTTTAGGACAAGGTTTGCCTTATTTATGCTAGGAGCTTCCTTCTGGGTGGTCATCTGTGTGAGAAGAAAACTTGTCTGGGATCATTGCCTAGGAATAGAAGCTCAACCTTATGATATGGCAATCATATATATATATGTGTGTGTGTGTGTGTGTGTGTGTGTGTACACACATATACACATATATGTATATATATACACACACATACATACATATTATATATATAGTATATAAATATAAAATATTTTGCATCTGGAAATGTCAAGTCCTATTAGAATTTAGTACTGGCTCAGGCACTACCTTCTCTCATCTGACAGAATAAAAAATCAAGAAAGCCTCCCCATTATCCACATTAACATTCCCCACCAGAATAATATATTTATTGCAGATGATGTACAGATGGGGCAGGGTGTACCTGTGGGGGACAGGGATTGTGTGGAAACTCTGTACCTTCCTCCCAGTCTTGCCCCCAACATCTCCCACAGACCTTGAAAGGCAGGCCAGGTGACACTCCAGTGCGAGTGTCCAGCCTCTAGTTGTTAATGTCCGCCCCCATCATACCCGGGGTTCCTGCTCCCAAGCATAAACGCAGACGCACTTCGCAGGAGGCGGGCAAGGACAAAGCCAGGCCGGGCCGGTGGCAGAATGGACAGCGGGGCTCAGCACTGTCTGCAAATAGGAGGGAGCCTGATCCCACCTGAACCTCGGGGAAGCTATCCATTTTATAACATTATTTATCCATATTTGTAACATTATTACATCTGCAACTTATGTTGGTGGGGTTGGGAACCCTGAAGAACAAACGATCATTTTAAAAAATACCAGGTGTACCCACAGGCCCAATGACTATCCCTGTTTCTCATGCAGCCCCAAGTGAAGAACCACTTTTCTTTCCGCCACACTCCAAATATCCGTGCCCCTTCAAAACCTGCCTCATTAACATGGATGAAGTCCTCAGCTCCACCATAGGGGTCCTCCTAATGTAACTGTGGAGTGTAGCTGTGGAGTGTAGCTGTGGAGAATTTACCTCCTGGTAAATTCCTCCCTCCCGTCTGCGAATGGGTAGTGAGCAGTATAACTGACCAGAGAAAGTGCTCGAGGCCATGTTAGAGGAAAAAGAGGAATAGAAGAGGCCCTTTTAGCATTATCTTTTTAGCTGGAAGAAAATGGAGGCCTTTGATGACAAGATTTGATACATTTCCCTAAATAGAGCACTTTAAAAAAAAACACAACAGAGGGCCACCAGGTATATGGAAAGGCTATGGGTGTTGAATCTCAGGTGTCCTTGGGTAAGATATTTAAGCACAGCAGTCCTGTCTATAACCTAAGAACATTGAGCTTTTGAAGAATTTAACTGTGGTAAAGCACACAGTTCATAAGATACATGGTTCCCTTCCTTCTTTCCCCTTGCAGGCTAGGAAAAGAGGGGTAGAAAGCCCACAGCTAAAGGTTTACCATTGATCTCTATAGGGGAGGAAGAGGTTTTCCTTGACCTCTTAAGGTCCCTGGCTGGGTCTGAAAATTAAACTGACAAAGACAAATTAACAGGAGGAAAGCTTACAAATTTATTTGTTTTATAGGTCACAGGAGACTTCATAAGGAAATGAACAAAGAAACAGTTAGAACTGTCTATTTCTAGGCTAGATCTGATGAAGAGTCAGCAGCCGTGGAGGACTGTAATCTGTTAAGGATTATGAGAAAGTCTGGGAAACTAATAAACTGTGGCGGGAAACGTAGCAAGGGCCTGTTTGTTCACATTCCTCCTTGCTCCCAGGTATCGGGAGAGCACCTCTTGGGGAGGGTTCTATGACCTGTTTCAGGGGAGAGGGGTGAGGCTGGGGAGGAGGTCAGAATGACCCTCAGATTCCAATATCCAGTATGCCAAGGTGCCGTATTTGGGGATAGTGTGTCCTGAACCCCATCATCTCCAGTAACTCATACATGAGAATCTGTGCACAGAGATGCTTATTAAATTGTGCACAGTGAAAAGATGATGACTTTTCTCCTTTAGTCCCTTACTCCGTTCTCAGAACCTTCTTTATTAAAGTCTACTTTGGGGTATGTGTGAGGGGATGGGAGGAGTCACACTTGGCTAAATGTCAAGTTGACTTCCGCGCCTCGGTTTCTGTGGGCAGAAGCCCCGCTAGGGCAGGCTCCACTCTGCTGCATGTTTCTCTGCCATTTTAAAAAAGGAGAACAGCAAAGATGCAAATTGCTGAGCCTGCTCGGGGAGATGGGCATACAAAGAGGCAATTCAGGAGGACAAGTGTGCCGGAGCAGAAGCAGGCAGAGGAGGGAGGCGAAGGCAGGGCACATTCTTCTGGTTCTTTCTTCTGCCTTTTGTTAGGGGATTTATTGGGCTTGTTAAGGACGAAGGAAACACTGTGAGGCTTGGTGGCCTCTGGGCTGGGGAGGCCTTTCCGAATTTGAAAACTCTAGGCATCTCAGGTCTCTGTGCCTTTTAGGACCCCCTGAGAGCCCTGGGAATGGGCTCCTTAGAAATGCAGAGAAGAATTGAGTTTGTTCAAGGTATCGGAATATGACACAGTATCTGGCTCAAGCAGGTAGAACTCACAGACTCCTGGGGGAAGCCCCCCCCACTTCACCCCCAGTCCTGATCCAGTCCCCTCCCTCCCCACCCTGACCCAGGCTTCTTTTCAGCAATACGCCTCCTCCTGAACCTGGACTGTGCCCCCTGAGGGAAACCCACCCAGCAAAGAGTGAAAACCCTCTTGCTGAGCATTTTCCTCCTCCCCCTGCCCTCAGATGCTGCCCTCCAACGGATGGGATTTTGATTCCAGCCGAGGGAGAGCGCCCTGGTGTCTGGATACCTGGTTCTGGTCCCAACCCTAATTGGCACTGTGACTTTGGGCAAGTCACTCCCCTCCTCTAGGCCTCAGTTACCTCTTCTGTAAAACGAGGGGGTTGGGCTTGGGGTCTCCTAAGCCTTGTCCTGCTCTGATGGTGGAAACCTCAGTGGCTCTAATTGCCTCATTAGAACACCAGGGAATGCCTTTCTAGTAATTGTCTCCCAGTCTCCTGTCTTACCCACTCCCTACTGGGCTCTGCCTCCAAGGAAACAAAAGCAGCTGCTCTCTCCTCTGGGGCTTTCTCTGAACCCGCCAGCCCTTCCTGACAACGTCTGTGCACAGGCATTCTCTGTCTGTCTCCCTCCTTCTGTCTGTGGCCTCTTTCGGAGGGTGGGTGGTGCCCCTTTTGAGCCCTGCTCTTTCTCTTCTCTGCTTCTTTGGCAAGTATAGCTGGCCTCTGTCCCAGGTGAGATCAAAGTTTCCTTTATTACTCTCCACCCAGCACATGGATTTGGCAGTGGGTGCTTTACAAATAACTACGTGCTCTAGACAGCTGCATCGAGGCCCTCCGAATCCAGGTGAAAGCTAAAACAGCTCCGACGCAAATGGCAGGGAATCAAGAGAAAGTTAATCTCTTGTCACTGTCCCTGAAGACAAACACATTCAGAGATTTGGCAGCTGCCCTCAAGTGATGGTCTCTTTGCTAAAAACCAGAATATTTCATTTTCTGTTTTAAGAACAAGGCACAAACAGCACAGATAGTGCGGTTTTTAAAATTTGCTAAACCGGCTGGCCCAATGAATCTCTTACAAAACTCTTACTATGCGTAGGAGTGTGTGCGTTTTGGTCAGGAAACGGTTTGTGTGTGTTCTGGGCTTGTGTGGGGCTGGCTGGTCAAGAGATCAGAGATGTGGGAGGGGCTGGTAGGAAACTCAGGTCTAGCTGGAGACCAAAGAAACAGGCAAGTCTGGTAGAATCCAGGACATCGAAGATCTGAAAACAGAGAGAATAAGTCTAGAAAGGCAGCAGAGGCAGGAAGGGGGACGCTCTTTTGGGGACACGATGGCAGGTGGGGTCTAGCATCCAGCAAGGCAGAGACTGAGGCACCAGTGGTTAAGAGATGTGTGATTTCCGATCCCCAGAAAGAGCAACTGCTCTTTGCCTTTCTGACGTCTCCTGGAGCGTAGGTGCTCATGGGTGGCCGTTGGTGCCCAAAGCCGGAGCTTTTCATCTAAGAGCTGTTTTTGATGTAGCCAACAGCCTTCTTCCAGTCATGTGATGTGAGATTGAAGGGTGTAGATCCTGGTTTTAGACAGAATACGTTCAAATCCTGAAATGGCCAGTTTGCTATTTATATTTACTAGCTCTGTGCCTCTATTTTCTTATCTATAGACTGGGAGAAATAATAGTGATGGCCTCCTAGGGCGGTTAGGAGGATTGAAAGTGCCTGGCATAGTGCCTGATACTTTAAAGGGTTCAATAAATGGCAATGCCACTATTTTGACATTGACTTACAGAGTTTTCTAATAAGAGGCAGAGGACAGCAAGATACTTCAGCATGCCTCAGTATCCCTCGGAGGAATGGGCCCCGTCCCAGTTAGTGTGCGATCTGGTCTGTGGAACATACTCTGAGGATCACTGTTCTCTGTCCTATACATGAGACATGGGTCCAAATGAGACCATTATTTAACAAATACCAATTAGCCTTTGTCACGTGCCAGACTTTGTATATAAACACACTGCATAGTATTACAAACTTTGACTCATTTACTCCTATAGAGACCCTATGAGGCAAGTTCTATTACACCCACTTTATAGATAAGAAACTTCTTGGGAAGTTTTTCAGTCTCCAGACTCTGTAGTGCTGTAGTGCTCCTCCCCCATATGATTCTGTTGTTCAGCCGGATATAGGAACCATTGCTCTCTGATCTCATCTCCTTGAGGGAGATGTTAAGACACAGAGAGGTAAAATGACTTGCCCAAAGTCTCAATACCCGGCAAGGTTAGTATTAGAATACTTGACATGCTGTTTTAATATTCATTCTACTGTGTCATACTGTTCCCATAAAAAATTTAATATGGAAGAAATTCTTCATGTCCCCATAACTGAGATACTTTGGGCTGAAGTACTTCAATGCTGTATTGACATCACCCATTAAAAACGCACTGATGAGAGGAATTGCACAATGGCAAAGAGTATATTGTTTTTGTTTGTAATTGTATTTACTGTACCTGATGTCTCAGCTCAGGGTAAAAATGCGGTCACTAGATCATGGGCTTTAGAGGGAATTTAAAGTACAGTATTCTTTTTCAACTTGGGAAAGTTTATGCGATTTCTAGGCAATTATTTCCTGTAGGAATCAAAAATATGTGTTACTCTTTCATCCTATTCCTCTCGCTGCAGTTTCTCCTCATTAGTGGTTTCCTTCCTCTTGAGCTGCAGTAATGCCCTCAAAGTACTGAATCTATTACAGCTGAAGCTGGTCTTTGCAGACCTGACAGAAATGCAGATTGGCAAACTGAAATGTCTGTCTCGATTCAGACTTCTATTTACTGAGCACCTGCTATGTGCCCTGCTCTACACAAACCGCTTTCATATACACTGTTTTTTATTAGGTGTATAGGAATTTATAGGGAGTGGGTGTAGACTGTGTGGAAGGAAAAGAGGGAAGAGATGCTTATGGCTCAAGGCTGTTAACTGCAGACTCTTTTTCTGACATTTCTCTATTTGCCAACACGCTCGTGTTCAGTCTCCCCCATCTGTTTGGTGGTGAAAAATCATCTCTTTCCCTTGTCAACCCCTAGCCCAAACATCACCTTTTCCCACTCCATTTACTACACCAGGGACTACTTAAGTAAATAAAACCAGACAAGGTGCTAAATATTTCCTGGCTGCACCAGGCAGCAACAGGGACTCCTTCTTGGTCTAAGACTCTTACTGCTTTTCTTGTGGCTCAGTGCAGTGTCCCCTCAAGTCTTGTCCTATTTGTTTCTCCCATCTCTAATCTCTCCTACTCAATGCAACTTTCAAAACACACACCTGCAGAACCATAGCTCTGAGGAGTCATTCATAGGATCTCCCTGCTGAAGTCCTTCACCGCCCTTCCTTTATTCCATTGCTCAACTACTGTCTCATCCTTTCATTCTGCTCTAAATAATGCCATCACTTACTTCTTACTCCTCTACTTTTTTCTCTTGAGTTGGACTACACACACATGTGCATACATGCACACACACACACACACACACACACCTGTGACATGACAATCTCTGCTTTAGGACCTTCCATCATGCTTTCTTCTCAGCCTGAGAATCTCTGCCTCCACAGGCAGTCTTAATTTCCCACAGGGGCCACACAGTGTAAATGAGTGAAGCAGATGGGTGTGAGACAGCAGGGAGTGGTGGGGAGCATGGCAAACTGGGGAGGGCACAGCAGGTCAAAAGGGCCCCATTGCTACTAGGCCTTAGTGAATGGATACCATGTCATCATGTAGCTCAGTATTCTCAGTATATTCTACATTTTTAGAAACTAGAAATGTAGATTTTGTGTGAAATCCCTATATTTTTAAAGGTGTAGAAGTACACCTTAAAAAAAAAATTGTGTGTGTGCCAAATAAACAAACCTACTTTGTTCATTTTGATTATTCAGATCCTACCAAAACTTGAAGTCCAGTATAGGCTGCTTCTCTCTTCTGAAACCTTCTTTGATGACTTGTACTGCTGTGTTCTTTCCTTTCCGACTCCTTAGTACAAAGAGACCTGGATGGTTATGTAGGTATCCAAAGTCCAGAAACAGGATACCTGAAAACAAAACTGCCTACTAGCCGTGCAGTCTTAGGCTAGGTGATAAACCCTTAAAGCTCTATTTCCTTATCCCCAAAAGAGAGGGGGTAGCCCTAGGCTCTGTTTCATTGGTGTGTGACAACAATTAAAGAGAATAGGGATATAAAGTACTCAACATAACGTCTGACATATAGTAAAATCCCCATGAATATTAGCTATCATTACTTAATTATTCCACAACTGTGAGCATAATCACATGATTGTTAAAAAGCAAAGATTCTAGAGCCTAATATCCAGGGTTAAAATCCCTACTCTGTTTAGCTATGTGGCTTTGTGCATGTTACTAAACCTTCTGTGCCTTGGTTTTCTCATCTGTAACATGGGGCTAATCAGACTCACTGAGTTATTATGAGGACTTGCCTCCTGAGTCATTTTTCCTCAGCTCAGTTGTGGCACTGTTATTTCTAAGCTTGCACCAGTTATCAGAGTTCAGCGCTCAGCTCCAAATTCAGTCTTCAGATGCTGTGGTGCAGTGATGGATACAGAGCGTTTCTCCTTTACAGAGAACACGCTGCTAACCACTACCAGTAGAGGGCGCTAGAGGAGCACTGCGGGAGGAGGAACTGGGGGACGTCTCTTCCTAGCTCTGATGTGATGCCTTTAGCCTTCTTGTGCTTATCTCTTGTCCACAAGGGGTAAGAGAATGGGTGTGGTGGTGGTGGTGGTGTGTGTTTGTGTCTGTGCATGTCTGTGTGTGTGTGCACGCATGTGTGTATCTGTGTGTGTCTTTGTGTATGTGCGCGTGCACACAGTCTGGTGCTGCTCTGCCCCCATTTTGTGCTGAGTGTGTGCAATCTCTTGGCCAACTTGCTGGCCTGTCCTGGGCCTGGTGACCACCTTGCAGATGTGGTGCAGGTGATTCACGTGACCCCGTCCCCCACCAAAGATGCGGACACTGCCTTCTTAGGCCTGTGCCTATAGCAGTGCCCACTTCTTTCCCTGTGCGTTCCGCCAACACTGACTCACCTGTCCCTGGAAGGCTGGCTCCTGCTTGTTCTGGCACTCTGGGCCAGCTTGGCTTAGGCAACCCAGCACACTTCTCACCTCCCCATTGCCTTAGTGAGGTCTGACCCTCAGCTTTAGGGACTATCTCTTAGTCTTTGGGTACCCTTTAGAGTCCTCTTTACATCCCCTGTAATCCTTTAAGAATTCTTTATATTAAACTGCCCCTGTTGAAATTGCTGTGTGATTTCTGTCTCCTGATTGAACCCAGACTGATATGTATCTTGAGTCTAAACCTACTCCTCAATAATCCAGACATTCTCCCTACAGGCTTTTCTCTGGATCTGCTGACACTGTATCTGCTTCCTTTCCTGCCAACATACTATTGTATCCATATCTGCTACCAACGTATTCTTGGATGCTTAAGAGGTACTTAAATGAGATCTCATATCCCTGGATGAATGTGTATTTACAGAACCCTTTAACCCAAAGAGACTAATGTGGGCTGTGAACTAGACTATTTCTTCTCAATATGTTATATGTGGTAGAGAACTGTTTCTAACACTTCATTTCCAAATCTGTCATAAACCAATACTTTTGTGAAGTATCATAAAAATGAAGTACTAGAAACATAAAATTTTTTAAAAGATGTACAAAATGTAAGCCTACATTTTTTTATTATTGGATTCAGTAGATATAATTACTCTATGAAAACTGCTCTGAAAGTTTCGAAATACTCAGCCTCAATTTTTATATGTGTGTTGCCATAGGTGGTGGCACAATGTAGAGAGCGCACCTTGAATGCCACTGACCTGGGCCACACACTTTTGCCGGGAATTATACTGTGTTCCATACTTTGGTTTTTACCTTTCATCCTTTCATTGCACCTTGCTTGCATTTTGGAGTTTGCTCCTCTGTTTCACGGAGGCAGTAATGAGATTCTCCTCCATCTTCTCATCCTGTCCATGCATCTTTCCCAGTGCATGCTCTCTGAGTGTCACTTCTGGGAGATACCCTTGCTTATTGCAGTAACTTTGCTCTCTTTGTCATGGTCACAATCTCTCTTCTCTTTATCAGGAGGTGGTAGCTTTAGCAATAAAGCATCCTCATATTTCCCTGGGCTCTAAGCCATTGAATTCATAAACAGACACTCCACCATTTCCTCCCACCCCCCACCATGTCTGTAGCTGATAAGAGCCAGACTCTGAGCATTATTTGCATATGTGACTTGTCTTGGTAGCATGGGATGCACCTACCATTCCAGCCAAAAGCCTTGTGGCAAAGCTTGGGTTCAGCCAGTCAGACAGGAAAATACGAATGAACTGGCTATGATGTCCAGCAAAAGCACCATAATTGTAGCTTGAAATGTTAAAATGGAGGCTAGTGATCGTACCCAATCTCCTTGTCCTTCTATTCGGATTTGAGTACAACATTCTCCTGTCTCTTAATTATTATCATTATACAAGTCTATCTAAAACTATATTTATAAAATTCTTTGTAATGCATGGTAATTCCCCCGAGTTTATTTCCCCTTCGTTCCCCTGGGTGTGTGACCTGCCTTCCCAGCTCAGTTTGTCAGCCAGAGATTTATTCTGCATTCAGTAGAGCTTCTAGCCCATTGTTGGTGCGCACTAGATTGTAATAGAAATGCCATGCCACAGAACTGTGAGTTGAAGCTGTATTACAATGATACTGCCCCAATTTTACAGATGCTGCCCAGTGCCAAAGAGCTTTAATAAAATGCTCAAGGTCACAGAGCAAATCCAATGTAGAATCAGGGGTGGGACCAGCTGTTGTGCATTTTGAGCCCAAATCTCTTTTCATTGTATCAGACTGCCTCTCAGAAACACACCAGATACTCTTATCAGTGTAGTTTGGTGGGTGTTCAGTTCGCTGCAGTCGATACTGTCAAATGAAATCTTCAAATGCCTGAAGTATGCTGTCAGACACTCTTCACCTTTATGAGCTCCAGCGTTATAAGCAACAGCAGCAGCACAGATACAACCAGGAAATCTATCGCCATAGTTAATGCTGGTTGTTAAAAGTATGTCTGCTTGGAAGTTATTCTACGGTGAAAATGATCAATGCTGGCATTCGTTAAAACAACAGTGACAAAAACAACAAAACCCACGGCCCACCTGAAACAAAATCTAAAGTGCTGGGAAGCTATTCCATGGCTCCTATAGAGAAGCTGGAAACACGTGCCTAATAATCCACCTGATCCAATTCAAAATAATGGTGATATTGAATATGATTTCTTCAAACACTATTTCCTTCTCTCCCAGAATATTCTGATTCCCCCTCCATCTCCCCAGTCACTGGTATTGGGTCAAGGCCGGTTAAAATAGAAGTTTAGAAAACTGGATTAAAGACAATTTAACGTAAATCGCCAGCATGCATTCTAGGTATTTAACATTCATTGTTTAACTAGTCACAGAAAATACTGTGATGGATGTTTTACCGAAGTTCATTCTAATTCTTACATCAGTCTTGGAAGGTCAATTTTACAGGTGGGAAAATTGAGTCTCGGAGAAGGTAACTTGATCATGATCTAGGTGGTAAGTAAAAGGATTTCAGATTGGGTCTTTCTGGTTCTAAATCTTACCCTCTTTCTGCTTCACTCTGTACTTTCCCTTTAAGAAATTGTAAGTCATGGGGCTCCTGGGTGGCTCAGATGGTTGGGCATCTGCCTTCAGCTCGGGTCATAATCCCAAATTCCTGGGATTGAGCCCCGCACCAGGCTCCCTGCTCAGTGGAGAGTCTGCTTTCTCCTCTTCTCTCTCTGCCTCTCTTCCCTTCTCATGCTCTCTTTCGCTCTCAAATGAATAAATAAATGAATATATAATAATATAAATATACATAATATATAATATATTATATATAATATATATAATAAATGAATAAATAAAATCTTAAAAAAAGAAATTGTAACATTTCTTTTGTGATGTTTATAATTGTAATAACTAACAATTGTTACAATTGTTACAATTAACAGCAGTGTTTTATTTATTTACCTTTAAAAACAATTCATGCATGGTTGAAGTTGCACCAATAGTCAATGTGAACTGTTCAAAATGCAGACATACTCTGGATACTGAAAGCAGAACAACCGAAAAATATTAAAAGTCAGTATTCTGACTCTGATTTATAGGGTATATTTTAATTACCAACTCTAATCATAAAAAATCATAAAATTTTAAAAAATGATGAGAAAGGTATCATAATTTTCCTGGCATTGAGAGATTTGTTCTTTCTGACTTTAAAGCTTGCCTATTAGGGGGCACAGGAAGAAATCTGGATTGGAGAAAATGAGGCTTTCTATGGGAGATTCAGAAATTTTCTTTGTTTTACCAGCATTTGCTACCCTCTTCCCAGTTCCATATGTGCCCTCCCTAATCTTTTCTGTTTTTTTGACTCAGTTAAAACAGATTTAAGAATTCACCTCATCTGGGGGGTTGGTGGATGTCTTTGATGATGTCTGTAGATAATTCTAAATTAGACTGAGATTTAAAAAACAGATTTAAGAATTGACATTGTCCTTGGAATTGGTGCATGTCTATGATGATATATGCAGCTAATTTGGGGTAATGTAGAAACAGTAATTATTATAAGGATATCTTGAATATATTTGGCTCCTTTCCATTTTTTAGCTACATTAAGGAATAACCAAGAAATAATATTTGTGTAAATTTAAGGTATACAACTTGATGTTTTGATATTTTCATACACTGTGAAATGATCACTGCCATCAAGCTAAATTAATGTATCCATCACCTCACACACTTACCATTTTCGTTGTGGTCGTGGTGAGAACACTTAAGATCTACCCTCTTAGTGTATTTAACGTATACCCTAAGGTATCACTAACTGTAGTCACATTATTGTCTGTTCAATTTCCAGAATTTATTCATCGTGTATAATTGAAATATATCCCTTTGACCAACATCTTTCTCCATCTTTCCTTTCCCCCCAACCTCTGGAAACCAGCATTCTGCCCTGTTACTATGATTTCATTACTATGAGTTCAAATGTTTTAGTCAGTATATAAGTAAGACCATGCAGTATTTGTCTTCCTGTATCTGGCTTATTTCCCTTAGAGTAATGTCCTCCAGATTCATCCATGTTGTCTCAAGTGGCAAGAATTCCCTCTCTCTCTTTTTTTTTTAATGGCCAAATAGCATCCCAAATAACATATAAGTATATGTAAGTATATATATATATACACATATGTGTATATACTTATCTATCGAGGGTTGTTGGTTGTTTCCATATCTTGGCTATTGTGAATAATGCTGCAATGAGCAGGGGGGCACAGATACCTCTTTGAGATATTGATTTCATTTCTTTTGGATCTCTAATAAGAAGTAAGGTTACTGGGTCATCTGGCAGTTTTGTTTTTAATTTTTTTGAGGAAACTCCATATGGTATTTGATAAAGATTGTGCCAATTTACATTCCCATAAATAGTGTATTCGGGTTCCCTTTTCTCCACATCCTTGTCAAAACTTGGTTATCTTTTGTCTTTTTGGTGATAGCCATTCTAACAAGTATAAGGTGGTATTTCACTGAGGTCTGGATTTGCATTTTCCGGTGATTAGTAGTGTTGAGTATCTTTTCGTATATCTGTTGGCTTTTTGTTTGTCTTCTTTTGAGTAATGTTTATTCGGGCCCTTTGCCCAGTTTTAAATTAGATTATTATTATTAATATTATTATTTTGCTATTGAGGTGAGTTCTTTATATATTTTGGATGTTAATCTCTTATCAGATAAATAGTTTACAAATATTTCTGCCATCCCACAGTTTGTGTTTTCAGTCTGCTGATGGTTTCCCTTATGGTGCAAAAGCTTCTTAGTTTGATGCAGTTGCACTTGTCTGCTTTTGCTCTGTTTTTGTTTTTTTGTCTTTGCTTTGGTGTCATATCCAAAAAGTCTTCCCAGACCAAAGTTTGACTGCTTTCTTTATTTCTAGGAGATCATGGCAATCCAAAGCCTTCTTCATAGAAAATATTGACAGTTGTTTTTTGGAATTGATAGGCAGCAGTTAATGACTTCATTTTGCACATGTCAAGACTGAGGCATCTAGCCACATTTGTCTGAGCGAATGCAGTCAGTGATAGGGAATATAAGTCAAAATCTGGAACTTCGAATTCCTCATTTGATGTCATTTTAACAACACAATAGATGTTCAGATGTTGCTGGTATTTTGCAACCATTTTAATTTCATAACAAATTTCTGGCAGAAATATGTAGAATACCATTAAGACAGCATTTCTATAATTGAATTCTAACACTGTCCTAGTCATACTCTGCTCAATAAGCAATGAATATGTGAGAATGCTCTAAATGACGTCAAGCAGAGTGTCGGGTCCTCAGAGGATGCTAGGAAAATATGACACGTGATCTTACCTTCAAAATGCTCAGAGTCTGCTTTCAGAAATTAAACTCACTCCTGCAAAGTCACCACAGCCCCAAATATGTGGTGCTGACTAAAATATCAAGAGGAGTCAAGGGTACAGAGATTGACTAGAAGCTTCAGGGTCCATGGAAGACATAATTATTGAATCTTTAATGGTGGGTAAATTTCAACAAGGACAGGAAGAGAGGAAAGAGAACATCCCACCCAGCATTTGCATACTGCTTTTTTAGTTGGCAAAGTACTTTGATGTTCATCATGAGATCAACACCCATGAACTCAGCAGGAAATGTTACTGTGATACTCATTTTACTGATGAGGATCCTGAAGCTCAGAGAAGTTAAGGAAACTTTCTCAGGTGACACAGCTTGTAAGAGGTAGAGCTGAGTCGGATCTATGACTGATGGATGTTCCCTTGTGCCAGATTTTGGAAGGTTATAAAACTAGGCAGAGGGAAATTATTGTTAATCCTAGACTACATATATAATATTATAAAAATGGAGTGTAGGAGAGTTTGAAAGAGGAGACAGGGAGATAAACCAGGATTCTTCCCAGCCTTCAAAGCACCTCTGTTACCTCTGCCGTGTCTTCATGATGTTCAGTTGTACTTGTCCATCTCTGGTCTGTTCCTTCAGCTCTGAGCTCCTGGAAGGCAGGGCTTCACTTTTGATTTCAATAAGGTCCAGCATACTGCTCATCTCATAGGAGGTGCTGATAATATTTTGAATGAATGAATGAAGTAGTTACAACTTTGATCTTGCTATGAGGTAATGATGGCCTGGTGACAGCTGTGGAGTTACAACAGTGAAGGCAAATCCATGGACCCCAGCCAAGTAAGAAACAATAGGATTATCTGAGTGGAGCCCGTAAAAGACTTTGAAAGCCTGCCAATAGTCTGTGTCTTATCCTGGTTGGAGGAATATATGGGTGCTTATTTGCTATTGTTCTTTAAACTGAACATATACTTTTCTATATTTTATACTTCAATAATAACATTGGAAAAAAACAGAAATGGAAAAAAAAGGTAACATTTGTTATGAGAGTTAAAAGACTTGTTATGAGGGATAAAAGAGAAGGATAATAAAACAACTTCAAGTTTATTATATACTGCTTGCCAGACATGGGACACTTGGAGGCAGAGGTCAGGTTAATTTTGGACATTTTCAGGGAGCCCTGTGACTGCAGCTTGAAGCCTTGTAGTCAGGTCTTCATCTTGGGGAGTCCCTTGTTCCCTTTGGGCCTGGGCTCCATGGCCTGAGGGGATGACTTACTTCCCTTTCTCCTTTCAAGTGTCAGCATCTGCTTTACGTTAGTGGGCTGCTCTTCTTCCGAAACAGATCTGGTAGCCAAATGATTCTTTTTAGCCCCTCTTTATTACTGTCCCCCCCCAAATAAACTCATTGAGACCGTTTAGAGACTTTACTGCTGACCTCTGTGGGACTATACATAAAGGTTAGCAAAAATTAAAGGTACTTGGGGAGTTATAAAGTTTGCAGAAATCTTACCAAGTTTTATAACAGTCCAAGTCAGCATTTCAGTGTTTTTTAGATAGTATTCAGAAGTCTCTTTTATATCGCCCTGAGAGCCTTTCTTAGGTGGTTATAAATGACAGTCTAAATTTTTATATATGTATCTAATCCTGGTTGTGTGCTTATAATGTGCCAGACAGTATTCTAAACACAGGACATATTTAACTTAAAAAAATATATATATACATATATATATATAATATATACATATTTATTTATATATACATACACACAATATAATTATATATATAATATATTATACAATATACTATTATATACTATAATAATTACATACTATACTATTATATTATATATACTATTATTACCTCCACATACAGATGAGGGAATTGAGGCATAAAATATGTGAACACTGAGCACCAGGTCACAACCACTAGGTGGCAAAGGTGAAATCTGAACCCAGGCAGCCTGGTTTTAGAGCCTGTGTCTCCCTGTCTTTCCTAGTAACCACTGCTCAGGTATGGCCCCTAGGGGGCTGAGGCCTGGGAGCTTTGTAATGTTTGATGCAATTTGTGGTTCTTTTCTAGATCACATGGTCCAAAGAGGGACCAATCAGGCTCAAATTGTCATTTCTATCCTTAGACTTTACTCTTCTTGGTTTTTGGCTGTTGTAAAAATGCCTCTCTTAACTTCTTCTGGCTGGTCCCAGAAATCCAAACTTGTCCCAGGTTCTCTCTAAGGGGAATCCTTTCTCCATCTGGTTTACATGGATTTCTTCCCCTCGGTTTTGAACTCATTCTGCATAGACTTGAAATTGTCTCTCCTTCATTCTTCATTCACTTATTCATTCAACAAACGTTCAACAATTTATTATGTGCTAGGCACGATGCTAAGACTCTAGGGGATATTTGAATAAATAATTCATCACCCTTTTTCTCTAAGCTACTCACAATCTTAAGAGATCTATATGTATATAAATAAATACAATTCACTTTAGTAAATGCTGTGGAGGAGGTATGTACAAACAGTAAAGGGAGTGCCTTTGGAAGTTAACCGTGCTGAGGAGTAGGAGGGTTTTACCGTAGAGATGACTTTACTTTGGTTGCGTTGAACTTTTTGTATATTTATCAGGTTGGAGGAAGGTCATTCCAAAGACAGAAAAGAGCTTATGTGCAGTCAAATGCTCTAAAGAGCTTATGTGTAATTCACGATTGCAGAGAATTATGAATGTGAAGATTTAATTCAGTGATTCACTCATCCACTAATATTTATTGAGTGCCTATTTTGTGCAAAACCTCATGCTACATGCTAGTGATGCCTTATAAATGAAGAGTTCATTGTCCTGATAAAAATTTCTATTAAGCACTAAGAAATATCTGTTTCCTTGACTTTTCCAGCATCTAGAGGCTGCCTGCATACCTTGGCTGATGGTCCCTTCCTCTATCTTCAAAGCCAGAAGTATAGCATCTTCAAATCTCTCTCTGACTTTTTTTCTTTTTTAAGATTTATTTATTTATTTTAAAGGGAGAGAGAGAGAGAGTGAGTGCATGAGTTGGGGAAGGAGCAGAGGGAGAGGGAGAGAATCTTAAGAAGACTCCCCACTGAGTGTGGAGCCCAATTCAGGGCTTCATCTTACAACACTGAGATCATGACCCTGAGATCATGACCTAAGCCAAAATCAAGAGTTCCAAACATTTAACTGACTGACCCATTCAGGCACCCCCAAGTTTCTCTCCAACTTTTATTTTACTCTGCCATCCTATCTCCTTCTCTATCTCTCTTGCCAGGTAGGTGGCTCAATAAATGCCTTTTATATTGTATATGTCCCCAAAGGTCCATGTATAAGAGTTTTTCCAAGACCTTTTTTACTTGACCTTCTAATCTTTTTACTTCCAGGCCCTTAACCAACCAAAGTAACCATTCACAACTGTCCAAGTGTCTATATATGCTTTTATCACACAGAGCAGATGGCCCAAATAAGCCATCCAAAGTTTTGTCCAGTGGGAGGATTTTCTCTCACTACTGTCTTTCAGGACAGTGGAAGTCTGTTTTGGGTTTGTATTTACACAAACAAAAACTTATTTGTAAACCAAGTTCTATCTTTTTTCTTTTTCTACCAGCTGGTTATAAGGGGCCCCACTCTGGGATCATTTGTGTGAGGGGAGGTACTGGTGCACCAGCAGTGATATGGGGGTCTGGATCACTTGCTAGTACAGCTCACTTGTGCTCTGTGACCTTCTTGTGACTTACCCCTAATGTACAATTTCTATCTTGTGGTGGATTGTTATTGGGATGTTCAATATTATGACTTGGGCCAGCTCATGATTGGCAATTCTAGATGAATAGACACATGATCCCTGTGTTTGAAGACTCATCTCTAAGGCTCAGTAACATGCCAAGAATTCTTTCTGAATAGTGTATAATTCTTCAATGTGGGTGTCATGGCCTTGCTGCAGATTCCTAAGGGGTCTACAATGTGGTTGTCCCACTGGGCCTTGCCCCATAGCTCCATGGAGGAGCTTAGGCCTACTCAAAGTTAGAAGGAATAGTCCACAAAATTCCTCTCACTTTTAACTTCTTCAACCTCATGTCTTTTTTTTTGGCGGGGGGAGGGGGGGGCTCTAAAACTACTCTCAGTTTTGATCATTTGTTAGAAGCACTTATACTCACAGTTAAGACTTTTTTTTTTCTTTTTTTTTTTTTTTTACAGAGCAAAATCAGCCAAGGAAAAAAGTACATAGGAAGTACCCAATGTAGAACTTAGTTTGTTCTCATTCAGAGGAGGCCAGATACATTACTTTCCCGGCATTGATATATAACAGTATACACATGGTATTGCAAACTGGGGAGGTCATCCAAACCTTGGTCTTCAGAGTTTGGGGGGGAATCCATTTGAAAGACAAGATTGATTGATTGTACGCATGCTTGATCTGTCTCCACGTCAACTGATACCACACAACTCAAAGCCCTCACTTGAAATCATGTTGTTACTATCTGGCGGGCCCAAGACTTCCAGACAAACAGGGATTACCTTTCAGGAGGCCAGGACAAAGGCCAAACCTCTTTTTGTACAGGGTTAATTTCTTCACTGTACGCTCCACATGGAGTTTTCCCCCCACCTGTTACCACAGGGACTGTCAGGTTGTATGACCCAAACAACAGGTTGTATGACTCTCTGTGCTGCAGCCCAGACCAACTTGGACAGCCTTCCATGTCATTTGGTGAGTGGGTTGAAGCAGAGTACCCAAACATAGGTTATGTTTCCTTTAGAACCCAAAACCCTGGGGTTTTCCTTGACAGCTGGCATTCAGGTGATCCAGCTCCAGAACATTTCCTTCTTATGGGTGAGAGTAGGATATGCCATAATTTGTCCTTTATTTTGAAGAGATGCCCTGACATGTTCCAGGGCCACTAGGGTCTTAAAATTTCATCAAGGCAGGGAGCCCTTGAACCCTCATAGTTACCAGTATCTCCTTAGCTTGCCATATTTTGCTCATCATAACCAACTAACATAATGTCATATAACTGACCAATGTGATATTGTGAAGAATGTCCAGATGGTCCAGGCCCCTTCAGACTGTGTAATAATGAGGGTGGCAGAGTTTACATAGCCCTGAGGTAAGATCGTAAACATATACTATTTTTTGTCCCATGTAAATTAAATACTGCTTCTGATCCGTCCTCCTGATAGGGTTGGAAAGAACACCTCCAAAGCTTTGTTGACCTGTTCTAGCAAGGTCACTTCTGGGCATTTCTGCTGGCTTGAGAGATTTAGGGAAACCTGACAACTCAAGGTTTTCAAGTGCCTTGATCCAAAGGTCCCCATCCCAGGTTTTGGGTCCCACTTCTTCCCAATTACGTCTCTGACTTTTGTACTGAAGACTTGCTGGGGTTGAGAATTCAGCCTTCATTGCAGCTCTTATCTTTTTATTGTCCTGGCCTGGCCTGATCCTCCCCTCCTTCCGCCTACAGCTGTAGGAGATAAGAGTCTTTGCTGGTACTGCCAAAGAAGCACTCTGGCTCTAACAATTCACCTTCAATTGGAGATAAACCATCCTCAGACTTTCATTGTCTTTTTCCATTTCACTGATAGCACCCAGTAAGAGCCACTTAGTTCCATAGTCTTTCCCAAACCTCTTAGACTCCTCGGCTAGTGCCTCTGCCAGTGGATTTTACTTCCACTTCTATTCCATTCTGTTTCACTATCAATGAAAGTTTTAAAAATTGTACCACTACAGCATGCTGGGGGATACCCATCCTTCACTTACCAGAAGTGATGGGGCTTTCTTGGTGCAGGCGATCTCTGTCCCAAGTCCCAAGTCAGAGTCAGCTTCCTAGGATCCCTCCCAGTACCAACTCTCTTAGGTCTCATTTCCTAGGAGACTTAACACTGAGGCAGGGAATTTGTATGCAGCCATTTTGTTGGTGGGTGTTCTCAGAAACCACCCCTGTGAAGGTGTAAGGGAAGCAGGATTGGAGCAAGACAGAAGATGAAGTTGTGTTGCGGTGGAAGTCTTGGCAGGTCCTTTAAGGAGCTCTGGCATGGGGATGGCCCTCTGAGTTGTCCTCATCTGAAGAAAGGGGCCTGGGCCTTTCTAGCTTAAATTACCTGGTCATTATCCATGCAGGCTGCCCTGGGGGAGGGGCAAGCCTTGGGAGAGGCATCTCTCTTTCACTGAGGGCTGTGGAAGATTCCAGGCTTCAGGGGCCAGCAGTCAACACTCCTGGCCTCTGGGGGAGTAAGCACCTCCATCTTGAGTACAGAATCTGGGAGGTGCTCCCCAGCTTCTTTGACATGCAGCTGTGTGACCAGTACCATGTTAGACATGGAGCTTCTGTCAGTGTGAGCGACCACATGTAGCTAATCCATGCTGGACATGTTCCACCTTGAGAGAGAAAGAAATCTTTGCTTTGTTAAGCCCTGAGATTTCAGCATTCATTTACAGCCTTAGTATAATCTAGCCTTTTCCAGCTAGTAGATCCTATGTAGTAGTCACTCTTTTCATTATTATTTCTAACCCATAAATTTTATGTGGCAGCTCTTACTATTTCCAACAGAAAAGTTAAGTGAGTTGATTAACATTACAAAGTCACAGTCAAAGCTAGGATTCATTCAAACTCAGGTCTGCCTCAACACAGAGCTTCATACCCTCCCCCCACCTCACCCCTTTTTTTCCTTTTTAATACCACACTCTTCTGTGTACTGGAGTACTTCATTAAAACGTTCTCTGTTCAAACTGAAGACATCCTTGAGAAGTGTTATGTACTTAAATCTTATGAGCCAATAATATAAAAATATATTTATCCATGCTCTTCTGAAAACAATTGAGAACAAGTATTGAAACAGGTGGGGAAAAGGACAGGACAGTGCCTAATAACTAAGGGGAAATAGAAGCATTCCCACTCTAGCACATAAAAAGACAACAAGAGAAGAGGCACCCAGCTCCCACAGCACTTAAGTATCACCTACTGTTGGTTCAGGACTCTGGAAGGAAGTAAAAGGTTATTTTTGTGGTCTCAGAGTAAGCAGGGGATTCTTAAACAAGAGCCCTAAACAAAAGTCCTAATACTGATGGATTTGACTTCTCGAAACCAAACATTTCTGCTTAACTCAGGACATATGGACAAAATTGACAATAGAAGAAATATCTGTGGTGCCTAAAAACAACAGGGGGTTAATTATCTAGAATGAAGCAAGAAATTATGGTAAATCAGCCACTAAAAAAATAGAAAAACAGAAAATGGAGATAAATAGGTAACTTCCAAAGTGGAAATCTGATTGACTCAAAAATAAATGTCAAAATTATTTACCTTGCTAGTAAACAGAAATGCAAATTAAAATGAGATACCACTTCAGACCCAATAAATGGGCAAAAACTAGACAGCCAAATCATATCAAGTGCTGGCAAAGCTGTAAGGATGGACAACCTCTCATGCACTTCATACTGAAGTCTAGTTAGAACAGCCGCTCTAGAGAGAATGGGAAGCATGTAATGCAATTAAGCACATGCATGTCTCCTAATCTAGAAATCCAGCTCCTGAGAACAGACTTCTTACAGGTTGGCTCAAGGCCACACGGAGGTTCAATGCAATGGTGTTCATGGACTCTCAAGCCTTGGGGAAGCCTTGATATATCTGTCACAAGGGGAATCAATAAGTAAAACGAAGGCAAACCGTCGAAACGCTCGATCTCAATCTCTCTCTGTCTGGAGCACGTGAGTGTGGAAGGTGAAATGGAAGGATATGCATTGACTGTGTTAGTGGAAGTGAGGGGGGATGAGTACAGTTGACTAAACTTCCCATATCGGAGATCTTACAAGAGAAGGAAAAGGAAAACAAGAGATGAACTGTAAAATCGGTTCATGTCTACAAATTATTAATCTGTGAGCTAGTAATTATACCTGTTATTTAGAGTCACATAGAGATGTGTTTCTGGTCCCCACTCTTAATTTCATCCAGTAAATGACTCTTTTTGGGGGGACTCTTTCACTGAGGCTAGTCAGCACTCTCTTTGAGGGTTTGGCTGGCATGATGACCCTCACTGCAGACCTATGAGGAGTGAATGTATCAGAGTCGTTATTGTACAGCTGTGGGAAAAGGCGCAGAAAGGTTGAGCAGTGTGTCCATGGTTGTGCAGGTTCTCAGTGGCCTGGAATCAAAGTTGATCTAACTCCAACAATTACATTTTTTTTCTGTGTTGTCTGGTTTAGTTCAAGTGTCTGCGACTGACATACAAAAGCAGTTGCAGCTCTGGGAATTTAGAGTCCTTACGTTGCTGACAGGTGAAGAAAAAAGTTTTTTGTTGTGGTTTTTTTTGTTGTTGTTTTGCTTTGTTTTGTTTTGTTTGAGGCAAATGACAACTGTACACTGGGACAGAGCCTCTTCAAGGCTCAAATATTCAATGAACCACGCCTGGCAAAGTTCAAACTTGATCTGAGGTAAATGACTTTCTCTTTGGAAAGCGCTACGGTTGGCCTCTCAGGTCTAGCCTATTTCTCTCCTCGGGAGCTCTCCATTAAGAATTAATTTACTGGCATAGAGAAATATAATCTTCATAATCTCCCCAGCGTCTAGAATTGTTGTCTCTGTCTCCTTTTTATGTCCTTTCTGTACTTTTCTCAAAACACAGTTGAACTTGGCTAGTGATTTATCAAATACTGTTATGGGAACAGCAACAACTCACACATGCCTAGGGCTTCAGAGTTTACAAAATCCTCTCCATACATTATAGCACTGCATCCTCAGCCCTGTCCCTGGAGGTGACACTCTCCACAATATGTAGAAGAAGAAATGGTTCTAAGAGGTCACTTAGGTATTTCCCTGCAAGGACTAGAGAATGGATTTGATTCTTGCTCCGTATTCTGTGTTACTTTCTGTAAACCATGCCTTCTCTTGTAGGAGCCAGAAGAGCTTTATTATTTCCAAAGTCCTTTTCCATACTCTCAGATGCTGTTTCCACCTCAGAGCTGAGATACAAATGTGTGTTGTGGTCGAGTGACTGTTCTATATCAGACCTTCAGCTGGGGAGGGATGATGGGATCAGAACCCAGGGGTTCTGCCTCCACACCCCTTATTTTGTTCACAAATACAGAAAAGAATACTCCAGTTTAATGTGTGATTTCTGTAATGTTAGAGATTGTGCCAATGAAATCATGCTTAAGAGTGATGAATGGTGCTACCCTTTCTGTGAGACTCTGAGGGTAATGGGAAATTTCAAGAGAGAAAATAACCTATTGTAAATTACTTGGTGGGGCTGGAATTGGAGCTCAGAACCCCCAGGCCCAGTCCCTTTCTCAGTGAATGTTAGGCTGTGAGGAACAACCTGCCAGGGGGCAGGAAGTGGGCTCGAAGATGGAAGAGCCTTGATGAAGTTTCCCACAGAGCTCTAGAAAACAACTGAAATGTGAAAGATGGTCCAAGAGATCCAGATGAGTCATGGGATGATTAGTCAGTAGTGCTTTCCACCAGCCCCCCTTGGTTCTCTGACTCCCCTGGGGCTTGCCGGCCGGCCTTCTTGTCCAGGTTTTCACTGATCGTTAGCACTTTCCGCAAAAGGTCTCAGAAGAAATGAATGCTGGAGCTGTTGGATCCCTTGCTTAAAGCAGGTGGATTCTGGAGTACCAAGGAGTTCTTCCTCAGGACCCTTGAGTCAATAACCCAACATACCCAGAGCAGAGCTCCCTGACCCTGGGAGAAGCAAGTTGCAAATCAGGTTCTGATTCGTAAGCTTAGAACTGGGTCTTCCCAGTGAAGGCCTGGCTTTTAATGGCAGTGACCAAGAGATGGATCCTGTTAGCTTGGGAATCAGAGGTGAGATGGGATATTATATAAAAAAAAAAAAAAGCCTTATCCATCAACAATGTTTTGATTGTAGTCTAGTTAGCCTAAGAGCATAAACTCGGACAAACTATGTTTCTCAGCTGTTCCCACTGTTCCTAACCTTGGTCTTTTATTGGTAAATGTGTGTAGGTCATAGGGAAACTTGGTACATGGAGTTTTAATGTCTCAGGGCCCTTGTCATTACCCCTGGTGGACAAACAACCTTGTGCTCATATTCTGACTAACCATATGTGGCACTCTCTGTGAGTTAAAGGACCCATATCACTGCAGTAGAAACCAATTAGCAGATAGATCTCACAGATGACACCTCTGCAGTGTCCTGGGATCTACATTTTCCTTCCCATTTCAACAGCCACCGCAGAACCTTCTATCTAGCTACATTCGTGGGCTCTTGCATGGCCCCTGTCCCCTACCCCTTTCCCTGGCATCCACTCAACCCAAAGTGTTCAGATTCTCTTTCTTGTGCACAGCTTTCTGTGTGCCATTTACAGTGATGAATCTTCAGGAGACTAATACCTGCATCCCTGCCTCCTCTGAGCTTTTAGAAAACTTTGTTTTTACTGTGTTACATAGACAATTTCTCTTTGCATTCTTTTCCAGTTGTTTTATTAAAATGAAGGGACATGAGAGTCTCTTTCCTTACATGATGAGCTTCCCCTGGAGCATGGCCAGCGCTCATCTTGTGTGACCAAGAAAAACCTAGCTCAGTTCAAGGTCCATAGTAGGGACCCCATCATTTGACTGCAGAATCAAAATATTTATTGTGAATTAACATATTATATATATCTACACATATGTCTTGTTACTTCTCCTAGAGCAGGGAATAGCAAATTATAGTCACCTAACCAACTACAGTCAAAACAACCAACAGCCTATTTTTACAAATAAAGTTTTACTGGAACACAGGCACTTTGATTCATTTACATATGCTGATAGGTTCTTTTGTACTATAGAGTTTAGTTGCAGCCAAGATTGCCTGGTTTACAAACTGAAAATATTTACAATCTGGCACTTTGCAGAATTTGGAGAATAAGTATTCCAAGAGCAGGAATTGTGCTTTGTTTATTTTTGTATCTAGTCTACTTAGTAGGAGACACAACAAATGCCTATTGAGTAGATTAATCAAAGGATTAATATTTAATGAGGAACTACAATCCAAACACTTGTCCTTTTCCTTCTCTCTCTCTTTTTTTCTTTGAAATAAACCATGATGACTAACTTTCTGATGATGGGTCTATTTTCTTTTCTTTCTTTCTTTCTTTTTTTTTTTTTATATTTTATTTATTTATTTGACAGAAAGAGATTACAAGTAGGCAGAGAGGCAGTGAGAGAGAGAGGAGGAAACAGGCTCCCTGCTGAGCAGAGAGCCCGATGTGGGGCTCGATCCCAGGACCCTGAGATCATGACCTGAGCCGAAGGCAGAGGCTTTAACCCACTGAGCCACCCAGGCGCCCCGAGTCTATATTCATTCATTCATTCATTCTTAAGCATCTACTAAGTGTCAGACAGTATTCTTGGTGTTGAAACACATGGTGAGTAAAACTCTCATAATGGTTACTTGCATGAATCTTAGAGTCTTCTGAGGGAGACAAACATCATTCAAATGTCAAATATATTATGTTAATTGTAGTAGGGAAAGAGGGGTGCCTGGGATCCTGAGAGCATGTACTAGCGGGATTAGCTCCATTAGGAAGTTCAAGGAAGGCTTCCCTGAGAAAGTGACTATGAAACTAACATCTGAGGGAACAGTAAGGACCAGCTGACCAGTTAAGAGAGGATGAGGAACCAACTACACTACACTCAGTCCCGTGGACTGAGAAAGGGTGCGATCTGGGGCTGCGGGAGGAGACGGGGTCTAGTCGAGAACCTTCAAAGAGTTTTCTCTCTCCTGGGAATAATGGAAGACCAGTAAAGGGTAAGCAAGGAAATGCTAGTAGAACAGAAGTGGAAAGGGATGGATTTTAATACAATTTGCATTTTGCAGAGATCATTCTTTTCTTTGGAGCAAGATTTTTTAGTGACAGCTGCTCTCAAATATTGATTGCATATTTCTTAATAAATCAAACTCAGGAAAATGACAGTCATCTTATTAAATATTATGATAGTAATACCTTGCACTTGTTCAACTTAAGAAACAACCCTCTGTTTTCACATCTAATGCTTTCTCTTTTAGTAAGTACTGCACGCATAGTGTGACAAAGTAGAACATTTGAGCACAGCTGGTGGTGTCCCTCTCCCCTGAATCGAAGACAAGGGACATGAATGGAGACCTTTGGACTTCAGATTTTAGTCCCAAGGCTGATGTTTCTGGGTGTGTTCAAGGTGGAAGATCCTGGTCTAAGCTAGCTTCTCACTGGGCTCCAGTGCCTGTGATGATCTCAGTGAGGGCAACTTGGTGTTGCATTTTGTTCTTAGGTTCAGTAACCCCTGGGATTGGCTCTCGTGAGCCACTCTTCCCTAGTTGTTCTGTAGCTAGGCATCCTTTTACTTCTTTTGCCTTTCTTTTTTTCCCTCCTTACTTTCCTTCCTACATAATCGTTATCATTTCTCTCTGCTATCTTGCCATTCTTTCTGTTACAAACTTCCTTCTCTTCTCAGTTGGAGCAAATGCCTCCCTTGCTTTTCTGAGAGCTGGGAGATGGCTGATGAGGCATAGGGTGGGAGAGGCAGTGGCTGGAAGCACAGGGAACTTTGCCTTGAATAAGGCCAGGACAGGAAAACAGGACACAGACTCCATTCGTTTTGTTTTTTTCCCCCTTAATTGGACCAAGGTGGCTGGATTCTTGGTGATGTCACATAAAACCCTGAGAAACCGTGTTCATACACTGGGTCTCCTGACACTTCAAGACATCTGGGACAGCCGCTGGAATCTGAAAACGCTTGGTCAGCAGGTACCTGTTGGGAGGCAGTTGTATAATTAAGAAGAGTGTCATGATTTTCTCCTTGGTGTCACTCTGTATCACATCATTTATTTGTTATTTGATTAAGACATTTTAATGAAACAGCAGCCCTGTTTAGAAAGAGAGCTACGTTACCCATTTCTGAATTCAGTTGTCTTTGCCATACCTGACTCAGCTCATGCTTTCTTTGAGTCTAACCTAGAATTCATTTAGCATTTTAATTTTATTCAATATAAACTTGAAAATTGTGTCAATAAAATGCTGTGAAAAGATCTTTCTGTTTGAAAAATTCCCTTTGGGGTTAAACTATCTCTTTGGAAGGTTTTCTTTTATTTTTAATTATCCATAAGTGTATATGATGCTCAAATTTGATTGCCAGCTCTATATTTCTATTCACCTTCTTTTTTGGGCATATTTTTTTTCTCTCTTTAAATTTTTTTCTTTGAAATTTATTTACTCATTTATCATCCTTTGGTTCACTAGGTTCTTTTTCACTCTAACCATGATTCCATTAATCTCTTGGTCCAGAATGCAATAGTTGGCTGCAAAGAGAGAAGGGAGAGAAAAACAGATTCAATTTGGGAGCAACCCTGATGATCAAAGAAGAGATGAGGTCTCTGAACCATGAAAGATAAGAACTCAAAGAAGTCTGATATTCATGACCTTGATCTATGTTAAGTGTCCAGAGTATCATAGTTAGTAAAATTACAATTAGACATCCTCCTGTTCTGGCCAAAACAAAACAAAAAAATAGATTGAAGGAAAATATTGTAGAATCATTGGATTACAAGATTTTGACTAAAACTATTTAAAAGTCTGTTCGATTTTTCTGTCTTTCTCTGAACAGAGCTGATCTTGAATTGATGATATTCCCAATATCTCTCAGTGTTCGTGAAATAAAAACAAATTTGCCATTTATTTTCATTTAAGATACCATCCAATAAAAGTTAATTTTGGGTTACATAAAAATATAACTTGACCTATTTGGTTCTGAGGCGGACGGAACAAATCGTTCCATTCTTGATTTCAGAGGTAGTGAGGCCAATTAGCTGGTGCTATTAAATTAGCTGCAGACAAAATGCTGCAGCCCCACGTGAGCCAGTGTGGTCGGAAGTAAGACAAAGAGCTTTTCCCACCTTTAGGTTGGTTGGGATCAGCTGTTTGAATTATCCCACAGAGGAGCTGGAGTGACCGACAGACTCACACGTTAAAAAAAAATGGTTAGCGAATCCTGGGAGGACGCCATATGCTCTGTGTTTTGCAGCAAGCTGCTGACAGTGCATGACAGTCGCAGTGCTGAGGTGCTGGGCCACCCCAAAATCCAGTGGACAGGAATTTCTCTAGGCTTTTTCATCACTAATGGAGGCACACTCCTCCACGTCTGATCTTTATCACAAAGTGAATTAGTTAAAATGCAAATTTCTCTCTGCCTCAAGAAGTCTGTATGTGGACTGAATTAATAAAATATTATTTTTAAAGTACTGCATTGAAGGGATGGTTAGAATTCATCATGCCTCTCTGTCACCAGAGCCCTGGACACCCTAACATTCTGCAGTCTTGGCCCTGTAAACCTAACCTATCTGATTGCAACCTGGGTCTCCATGAAGCTGTTGTTCCAAAAGCTTCTTTATAAATATTCATTTCAAAAGCCAAGGGTTACAGTGTTATAACAGGACAGTTTTGCATACAAAACGAGTATGTATGGGCCTGTATCATTAGACCACCTTTACTTCCTTTTTCGGTGTGTGCAGGAAATTCTCGAGCCTGTCATTCCTGGCTACTAGCATTCCTCCTGCAAGGTGGGGCAGTTGGCCTATTGTATGAGCCATGATGGATGTGTGCCCTGTGCCAGTAGCAGGAGCGTCTCCTTTAAGGGGCATGGCTTGCTGCATATTTATTATGTATTATTATAGTCTTCATTGTAACCTAGCCTAGAGTGAAGATTGCAGTGTGATTTCCATCGTAATTTCTTATTTTCATTCACTCACAGCCCTGAGAAATGAGGTGAATTCTTTCATGAGGTCACTAAAGGACCCTTTAGTTGTACTGTGGCTATTCACCTAGCTCCATCTGACCCAGCGAATGTAACCATAAAGGCACTAATACGTATTTCCAGGAGACTGAGAGACGCATTCATGAGTCAGTGATATTTTGCTATGGCTTTTGCATTATATTCACTCTCCATATTTTTAGTGCTGAGAGGTCTATTAGCTTGGAAGTTTATGTCATATTACAGTATCCGATTTAACGTCCAGTCAAGATCCGACCTGCCTGCTAATGATTGAGCAAAAGAAAGGCCAAAGGAGGGGGATCTCAGTTCCAGGTTAGAAAATCCGGGTTGGGGCGCCTGGGTGGCTCAGTGGGTTAAGCCACTGCCTTGGGCTCAGGTCATGATCTCAGAGTCCTGGGATCGAGCCCCACATCAGGCTCTCTGCTCGGCAGGGAGCCTGCTTCCTCCTCTCTCTGTGCCTGCCTCTCTGCCTGCTTGTGATCTCTGTCTGTCAAATAAATAAATAAAATCTTAAAAAAAAAAAAGAAAAAGAAAATCCGGGTTACTGAGGCCTTTTTTGGCTGTTCTCAATGAAACTCTTCTTGTTCAATCACTGCTTGACTCACTTCCTTTGTCTCTTTATGGTTTTTTGTCCATTGCTCTAAACTCAATGTTCCAGAAAATTTAACTCTGCTATAAAGCTGGTTAACTTGAAATAAAGAATTCAGCACAAACACTGAGGTGCTGGACAGGTGGATAGGAAGCAGTGACATAACCAGTAAAACATTTAATAACATGAAGATAAGAACAGAAGAAAAATAATAGGATGACATGGGAAGTGATTAAAGTATCAGACGAATAACATTATTAGATTGAGTTCCAGCTACCCAGAATGCAGTTTATTGAGCTCTAAAATAAAGCTCTCCCACCCACTCCCCTGTTTCCCCCAACCCCCGCCCCAGCCCTGTGTCACATCTGGCCATGGTGTTGTGTTGTGTAATTCAAGCTTTGGTAGAGACCAGTGGTTCTCAGAGTAGGGTCTCTGAACAAGCAGCCACAGCAGCACCTGAGAACCAGTTAAAACTGCAAATTGTTGGGATGCTGGGGTCCCACTTGAGACTTACTGGGTCCCACTTGAGACTTACTGCATCAGAGACTTTGGGGAGGGGACATGCAATCTGTGTTTTCACAAGAACTTCCAGGTGATTTTAATGCAGACTAAAGCTTGAGAACTACTGACCTAGGACCTGGACACAACATTTTAATCTTCAGATCTTAAGAGATACTTAAGAGTTTAGTACCCTTGAGTTGATCTCTTATTTATAATTTGAATGTTCTATTACCAGCATTGATCATATGAAAGGTGGAGAACCTCAAAAGCCAGACTTCTCTTGGTTACTTTAACTGGCTCATGGATGACTTCTAAGTCAATGATGGGGTGGGTGGCTCTTAGAAAACATGATTCTGATTTTGGTGGCTATATTATCAAGAAAAGATGAGGATTTTTTTACTTCAGTTTCTGTTATTGGCCATTTGTACAGTGACCACAGAGTAGATAGTTTAGGTAAAACTGCTTCTTTCTCTATAGCTCTTTTGCATTTATTAAAATTTGGTAATCCAGTGTACCTGTTAATAGTGACCTCTGCTGTCCAGAAGCAGTACTACGACCACACAAATCCACATAGGAATTAGTTATTGTTTAGTAAGAAAAAAGTAATGGATTTCCTGAAGTTACATAGAAAAGGAAAGTAGCATGGATTACTGCAAAAAATTATCCAGCTCTTCCCAAATTAAAATGCATTGCATCTATCTTGAAAAGAAAAATACTGTTTTTTCTTTCATTGCAAGTTACCAAATGTCACATTTGAAGGCATTCCTCAGTAGAATAGGAGGTTGCTACAATTAAAAAAGAAAGTCCACATGATTTCCTAACTACCAAGAAAGTTCTCAGTCTTTAACATGTGACATCGTTAGATGTGACTTACCATTAGATCATTATTTCTGATCTGAAATAAAATCTTACAACTCTCAAAGTAAGATAAAATAATTATTTTTAAATGCCTTAAGCATCTTAACATAAATTGTGGTATTGGTGGGACTAGGATTTCTGGTATCCAGTAGGTGATAAAAAATATTTGTTGAATGATTACCTAAGAACAAGTGCCACAGACTTAGGGGGGTGTATCTGCAGCACCTAAGACAATCCTGCTTGTGGTAGAGAGAAAATCAGGATGGTTGCATGCCTCTTTGAAGTGTAGGATCTGACTTGGAATTGAAGGACCATCACTCAGACTCCCCTTTCTCTGTGTGTCAGTTTTGCCAATGAGTGATGTAAGCACTTGGGGACAGGTATCAACTATTCTAGGTTACCTGGCTAATATTTTATAAATTAGTCTTTGGATGCTACTCTTATGTCAACCAATTTAGAAAATTGGTTGAATACCTTTCATGTACCTAATGGTAGAGTAGTATGGTAGAAGAAGGTTGGACTTTGGAATCAGACAACGTTTAGCACTGTTACATGGTTCTTCTCCTTATCTGTGGTCTCAGGCAAAGGACTTCACTACACTACTCTGAACCTTGGTTTTCATATCTGTAAAATGGGGATAAATTATACTTCTTGTTCAGAAAAACTTCCAGAACAGCAAGTCAAGCAGAAAGGACATAAAATGATTTTTAATGCCATGTCAAGAACATTTTGTAAAAAGTACAGCTGAAGGACATTTGACTTGTTAGGGAAACATAAATTTGCACAATGGATTAGGGTTCAGGTAGTTTCCAGCACAGTGGATTAGGGTTCAGATAGTTTCCAATTCTGTAGAACCGGTGAGATGTGATCGCATACATTTCTGTCCAGTGGAGAAGATAGTCCCCAACATACCATTGTATTGCCCTATAGAACATTAACCAGTTTTGTAGCTAAGCAGGGCTTTCTCAGTATTTCCTTTTCTTTCTTCCTCTACTCCCGCTCTCCTCCCCCGCCTACTACAAATCTTATTTCTCTAATCTTGTGAACTGGTTTGCCATCCTGCTAGTTTCCTTAATAATGAGCTAAATAAAATTTGACACATTCTCACTATATATTTGTATAAAAATTATGTTTTTAACATTCAGAAAATTATGCTTTGACATACTACCTTGAAGGGTTTTTGTCAGAATTGAAATGAGAACACATGTGGGAACCCTCTTAGCACAGTGGTTGACTCATAATATGCTTATTTCTTTTTCTCTTTCCTGGGTTAAAAATGTTTACACGTTGTTCTTGCCCTTGAGGCAATAAAATCTGGCTCGAAAAAACAAAATGATCACCTAAGAGATAATAGGAGGACGTTTATGAACTGAGCTGGGAAGTACCTGCTCTGAGGGCAGAGCTTCCAGAAGGGAAATCAGGGGCTGCAGGAAGGTGCTCAGGGATTTGGACCTGATGAGGCTGATCCCTAAGACCAAGAATCTGCATTTTAAGCAAATATCTCCAATGACATGGATTGTAACAGTTTGAGGACATTATAATTTAGCAGAGGGAATGGAGATGTTTGGGGACTCCAAGCAAGCATTTCAAAAGTGGCCATATTCAGTAACAGGATATTAGGATTGGGGATGAACTGGCTGTTGGATTAGGAAAGAGTTCATAGGTTTGAATCTCGGTACAAAATTTCCCATGTACAGGGAACTTGTATTTATTTCTCTATAACTGAACTTAATTTCTATTTGGAGCTTATCTGTCTTCCAGGAGGCAGAAGCATAATCCCTGACAAGAGATACCTCAGCGTTGACTGGGGCTACCCTTAAAGCTACAAGCTTCACAGCCATGCCGGCTGTCTGTCTGTCCTGGGTGTACTCACTGGGGGTCTAGGAGCTATGGTAAGCACTGATTTGAGAGGGGGCTGAATTTTCCCTGGCATCATCTGCCCAGGCTGGCATCGGATAAGACAATCTCATTAGAAAGGTGGCTTCCATTTCAGTTTCCTTAACCACGAGGGGTCCACAGTCACTGAGGCTGCTGGGCTACTTTCCAAATTTTTCTTGACCAGCTATCCATCTCCCAGTCTTTCTGTGGATTGAACTCATTCTCCCAGTAATCCAGATGGTCCTGATGTTCTTAACTGAGATCTTCCTACAAATATGCTGGGAGTCAGAGTCTGATTTTCCTTTGAAATGTAGATGTATCTCTCAACCCTCCTTTGAGAGCTCAAATATTTAGGATCAGCATCTCAGAGTGCCTTTGTTTTGTTCTTCTGCATTTAAAAAATGAAGGGTGTACCTGGGGCTGGTGCAAATGATTTAGGTGGGGGTAGACTGTGCTTTCGAGAATGTAGAGCTTTATTTTTTTTTCTACTGTCTGGGCCCTTCAGTGTAAAAGATTTTTAAAAAATCATTAGAAGCAAATGAGGTGGAATGAGGAAGGTAAAGTAAGTTGGCTTCTCTAGCATTGGGAGAGCTGCTTGGGAGAAAAACACATTCTACTAACACTTTGGATAAAGGGGATCCTGGTTACTAGAGTTTCCAGGGTTCTTGTTTTGTTTTGTTTTCCCTATCACTCTTCCCCATCCATGGTCTCTACAAGCAGCTATGGGCACACACTCTAACTTCAGAGGTTCTGTTCCCACTTTTTTTCTAGCCTCTGTCCAATTGGGAGAGGGGCTTCTTCATTCATTCAACACATATTAATATATATTGAACACAGAGCAAAGAGCAATGGTGGGACTGTAGGCTCTGAGAGATCTTCATAGTTAGAGCCAGAGGGACAGGTGGAAGGATCTTTGGCCCCTCTCCTTTGGGCGGAAGGGGAACTTCATTCTAGAAGGGGAACTTCTAACCCCCTTTTAAATAAAGGAAGATGTTTAAATAAAGGAAGATTGTTATGGAATCCATGGGTACTTTGAATCTTTGCAGACTCTGTAATGTAAGGGCCTATTCAGCTAGAGCGGCCCCACCTTGGTTGAACAGCCATTTTGTTGTTTATGCAGTAAAACTTAAATTGACCCTGCCCCCCCAGGGGAACTTATTTAAAAGCAAGTTGGGGAAACCAGTCCCAGGTAACAAAGCCCAAATACAAGGGTGGGTCAGGTCAGGTGGAGATAACAGCCTGAATGCAGGGATGAGTCAGGTCAGGTGGAGACATCCAATCAGTGGAGTACGCATATTGTCTCCCTAGCTACCAAGGAGTGTGGGCCCCTCCTTTTGGGTGCCAATTCTGACCAAGGTGATAGGCTAGTTCAAATAGCTACTATGAGGTGAATTGTAGTTCAGTTGGCCACCCATGTGTGACCTAGCATGACTGTGCAGCTTTCTCTGTGTGTTGCAATCTCATTGGCCACCTGTGTGTGGCCAGGCTCAACCACATGGTCTTTGCTCTATAAAAGTTAGTCTGTGAGGCAGGGAAGGGTTGCCCTCTCTTGACCTTCACTTTGTATCAGTCTCGCTCCTTTGACCATGGACCCATTATTGGGGGACCCAACAGTAGCTTACCCCTGAAGATACCCTTTCCCTCCTTGATCACCTGGGACATTCCTGAGGCCTTCTTTTGATGCTGTCTCTGCTGTGGGTCAGGGTATTCCTCCTCCCAATCTCAAGACTGAGAAACTGTACTTAACTGACTTTATAGTGTCTTCTCACTTTGGGGACACATCTGCTCAAGCACGTAGTTCTCTCCCTATAAATATTAGTCTGTTTCAAAATATGTTGATTGAGGCCCTACTGGGAGATACTGTGGAGTACAGAAGTATAGAAGTCCCCCCATTCCCATCTGCGGTTTTGCTTTCCATAGTTTTAATTACCCACGGTCAACCACAGCCTGGAAGCAGATGATTGGTGGTTCTACTGAGGAGTCGTCAGAAGGTCAGTGGTGATCTCATGCTACACCACACTATTTATGCCATTCTCCTCACCTCATCTTCTTATGTCAGCGTTTTATCATGTCATATCATCACAAGAAAAATAGTGAGTACAGTACAAATAAGGTATTTTGAGAAAGATGACATTCACATGACTTATAGTATATTGCTCTATTTTATTATTAGTTGTTGTTAGTCTCATACTGTGTTTAGTTTACAAATTAAATTTGATCACAGGTATGTAAGTATAGGACAAAATAGTATATATAGGGTTGGGGACTAGTCACAGCTTCAGGCATCCACTGGGAGGCTCCATGGGTAAGGGGGCTACTGTTGTAGGTAAGAACATTCTGGCTTTGCATTCAGACTCCTTGGGTTTGGGTCTCACTTTCTTCAGTTATTGGCTATGTGATCCCAAGTAAGATACTTTATCTGTCTCAGTTTCCTCCTCTGTAACATGTGGGTTAATAATACACCTAATCCAAAAGATTGCTGTGGTTAAATGTACTAATATACATAAAGTTCTTGGAACAGTATTACGTGTTAAATAAATGTTATCTATTAACCTGTGTCAGATATTTTCTGTTTAAAATCAGGTCTATATCTTACTCATATTTGCATCACCAGCTCCTAACATATATACTGAAAAAATGAGTCAGCAATCCACCATTAATCTTACGCTCTACCTAAAACGATCATTTTATGGTTTGCACATTCATTCTGTCATTACTCTCAGACAAATGGAATGACTGATTTATACTATTTTTCACAAAATGTTTTTCATCTAGACTGTTTAGTGTTAAAGCTCCCAACTTAGTAGATTTTTATGAATGATTCAACAGTATAATCATCATTGTCATCAACTATAGGGGAGGATAAATAATTTTATCTCTGCCCTTCTAGGTTCTTGCCTGACATTTCCTGTAATAAAAAGATAAAGAGGAGAAAAACAAGCAGAAGTTTAACAACATGTACATGTCCTGTATACAAGAGAGAAACCCAGCAAAACCAAGTAACTCCCCCAAATGGCTCAGGTTACCACCTCAAATAACCTCTCCAGCTAAAGACAAAAGAATAGGAGATGCCTGGAGGCCAGTTATGTGAGGTTACCAAAAAAAAAACATAATAAACAAGGTCGTTAATTCAAATATAAGTCCTTGCCTTCTCTCCTGATAGTTTCTAGAGATTCATACTCATTCGCTTCCTAGTACAGAGAGGGAGACACCCTTACAAGTAGAGATTTCCCTTAAAAATGTAAATGTCTCTCAAAAAGGTAACTTCTACCTCATTTGTGAGGCTTTTCCTATGTGTGCTATTTGCTTTTTTTTTGTTGTTTTTTTTTTTAAGATTTCATCTATTTATTTGAGAGAGAGAACACAAGCAGCAAGGAGGGGCAGTGGGAGAGGGAAAAGCAGACCCCATGCTGAGCAGGGAGCCTGATGTGGAACTTGATTCCAGGACCCTGGGATCCTGACCTGAGCTGAAGGCAGACACCCAATTGACTGAACCACCCAGGTGCCCCCTATCCCCTATGTCTGCTATTTCTTTTTAAAAAAAAGAAAAAGAAAAAAATCAGCCTAAAATAAATCTCATGTCAGAGGCATATTTTGGGGTGACAAATCCTGCCCCCCTTTACAATGTTATTGAGAACTTATACCACACTATTTATGAAAACCATCTCCTTTAATTCCACAACCACCCCAGGAAGCACTGATACTTAGGAAAGACGGTGTTTCTAACTGCCTCACGGAACTGTTTGAAGGTAGATGTGTTGCTTGGGCAAGGGAGTAATGTTAGCATCAAGTCACCAATGACTGCAGGAGAGGCAGTGAGGGGAGAATGAGCAGAGAAGAGTGATCTCATTCCCTGAAGGCTATTGTAGAACTGCCTTGAGATCTACATGGAGGTGAATATTAGAAAGTGTTTCAAGGCTGGTGGGTGGGCAGCACAGGACACTTGGGTTCAAGGCCTGACTCTGCTGTTCTCCATGTGATTTTTGGGCCAAGTCACTTAACTTTTGAGCTTTGACTCCATCTGTAAAATGGAAGGGACAATAGCCCACTCCTCATGGTTTTTCTGAGACTCCATTCAAATGAAGGTATAGTCAAGGGCTACTTGCATGCTTCCATTGTTTTGTTATCTATTTTAGCTGGGAAAAATCATTAGGTTAATGTAGACCAGAAGGAAATTAGTTTGGGAACTGGCAACTTTCCATTTGCAGCCCATTAAAGATTATCAGTGGGAATCTCTGTGTGGGAGGACCTTTATGGATGCCTATGTCTGCCAGCCCACAGAGTATCCCATAATTGAGGCATTGGTGGGCTCCTAGTGACCTTTGACTTCTTAAGTGTTCTTCCCCTTCAATGGCATATAGTTTATGTTTAATTCTTAAATTAGAGTGCTTGTCACTGAGTCCATGACCACAAAAGGAATACTGAACCCAAAACCAAGAGATGTAGGTTTTTATCCTAGCCCAGTCATTACTTGGATGACCCTAGACAAATCACTTAACTATACTAGTCCTTCATTTCATAACCCAAACATGGGATCATAATCAAAGCTTCATGGTTGCTGGGTGGGGGGGCCTGAGATAATACCCATGTCAACATTTTGAAACAGATAAAAGTACCATGTAAATTAATGCAAAGTTGGAGATGATCCTTGTTGTTAAACCAAGATAGAAATCATGTATTCACTTATTCCTCTGACAAATATTTCAGAGGCTGTAATATGAAAAACAATGTTGTAGACTTTAGCAAGTTACAAGGACCATTGCTATTTACGGAGTGGTAAGCAAAGAGTGGGGAGATCGTTACATAAAAAATACTAATGTAGGCATATCGGTAGCATGTCCTCTGAAGATATAAGGCACAAGGTATAGAGAGAAGGAGAAATATGGGGAGTTTCAGATGGCCATGGATTTGAATTCAAAAGACGAGTGAGATTCCTATACTTGGAGGTGAGAGAGGCGGAGGAGAAAGTAATTAAATGGCGGATGGAATTCCATGGCCAGACCACAGATACAGCAGGAGTAATTTCCCTTGCCTGGAATCACTGATGAAACAACTAGCAGTAGAATAAGGAGAGGATGGTTAGGAACTTGATGATCTGAATAATTTCTTTTTCTAGTCCAAGGACTAGAAAAGTGTTTTGAAATATACTTAGGCTTTCTGCTCCTTATCAGTAGACAGCTATGTGCTATCAGAAGGATAATCAGGCTTACCTTTTTGGTTTTGGGGTTCCTACACGCCACACTTAGGTTGTGATGCCTTAATTGAACCTTTGTGGGCAATACGTAGAAATGGTATCAGTTTTTACTAATGTCAGAATGTATAAGCACTATTTAAATAAGTTGGGTCAAGAAAGATGGTCATGAAAGGAAAGATTTTGTCATGAGGGAAAAAGAACAAATATATGTGGAAAAGATGGATTCCTTAATAGCCTGGAAAGGATTTATTAGCTCACTTTCTTCCCTTCTGTTGCCTTAAAAAAGTGAGAAGATAATAGGAGACAAGCAAGAAATGTGTCAGGTTGGCTGGTTGTAACAAGAGGGGGATAATCAAGAGTGCCAGGAACCTTGGTGGGCATAGTCATCTAGCAAGTGCAACCCCAACTTGGATCTCAGCTTAGTCACTAAATGTGGGACAGTACATGCAAAAATGGCTGCAGTTGTTCATGCCTCCCAGCAATCTCTTCCCTTTGAACATCCTTCCATCAGGAGGTGAAACGGGCCTTGTGAATTCCTTTGGAAATAGCATACTGTGGAAATGTTAAGGTTCCAGTTCTTGTGTACTCTCTCTTGAAACTCTGCCCAACTACCAAATGAATAGCTCAGGCCAGCCTACCTGAGGATGGAAGGTCATAAGGACCAGAATTGAGTCAGCCCTTATCTAAAGATGTAACAGTGCTCAGCCAGGATCAATAGAACCACCTGCCAACCTGCAAGGACTAGAAGGAAGCCCAGCCAGAGCCAGAAGAACCACCCAGCTGAGCCCAGCCCAAATTGCCAACCTGCAAGATTTAGAGCTAAAGAAATCAATGCAGACCAGACAGAACCAGTGCAGACATATCTGCAGAGATATCCCCCCTCAGGCTATCAATTCGTATCTACGATCTGCCATTGCATATTCTCCCTAAGCTGTCTACAGACCTGTCTCAAATCTAATTAGACTGATAGTTTGTCATTCTTCCTTTTTCTTAGGAAATGACCACTTTAGAGCTACTCTGTGTCACTCTTCTTGTTCTTCTGCTCCCACTACAACTGGTCTTTCCCTCTTTGTTTCCTAATCTGACATTGTCTCTGGTTACTGAATCTCTAGTCTACTGAACAGAGCAGTGCTCACTGTAATGTAGGACTTGCCTTCCAAATCCAGCCCTCTGCTTTCCATCTTCCCATCAGCCTCTGAGGCTGAGCATTCAGGGACCATAGATGTCACTATTTTATAAGTAACAGCTGGAGTGGAAAGCTATGTGGATAGATAGGGTTATCATCATTGGCATGCTTTTCTCAATAATTCCTGGAATCCTTTTGCAGGGTGAGGGAGCACGACTAAAATGTGTTATCAGTTATAAAATTGTTCCTAATAGCCACTTTAGATAAAATGGCTGTTGTCATTCGGACAATTCAGACATTTTATCCTTATCCTCCTGCTTCCTCTCTTCCTTATGCTTTCACCCTCATTCTCTTAGCCATCAAACTTTTATTAGATGTGTGTGAGTTGTATATTTGTGTTCCTTTTCGTAGTTTACTAATATGTCCTTTTGTTACGTGTTCTGCTCAGGAAATCCTTCCTGCATACCTTCTTTATCTGGCTTGTAAAAAATATCTAGCATCTGTGATAGAAGAGCTTATAAATGAAGGTGGTGTGAGCATGTATGTATTGTGTGTGTCTGTCTCTCCTCTTTCTAGGTGTCCTCTTATTAGCTTTCTGGACAGTGTTTCTGTGGAGAATTACATTTTATATTGAATCTGAGAGTGAGTGCACTTGTGTTCTGAAGCTCATGTCACTCTTCAAGTGACGCCTCTTGTCGATTTCTGGGACAGAGCATTGAAAATTTGAATTTTGTTTTAAAGGCATATCACCTTACCGTGAATTGTAATCTCTTCTTCGGTGGCTGGTTAAAATAAAATTCAGGTTGTAGTTGAGGAAATATTATGATTGTGGTAGCTGATTAATTACATATTTAGACATGATTGAAATTAGAAATTATATGACAACAATCCTGATTCTCATTAATGCAGCAAACTTGTTCCCAGGATGCATTTGAAGGGATGTCATGACAGCAGAGGACTACTCACTCTGTATTACTCATGTTTTGATCTTTATTAACAAAGAGTTGGTCCCACATGCTCATACTAAATTGACTGGCTTATTCACCATCCCTCCACCCCAACATCTCAAGTCTTTGTGTTGGAGTTCTGTTCTTATTTAAAAAAAAGAAAGAAAGAAAAAAAGAAAAGGCTTTTATTTCAGTTCTACAAGACTGAAAAAATAAGATTGCTTCTAGTGTGTGAGGTTCCCCCTGCAGTACTCTGTAAAGACGGTATCTCTGTTGTCTGTCCTTAACTCACTCCTCCTGAGAGAAGAAGCTCCTCTTTTCCTGCAGTAGAGGAAAGCCACCACCTTCTTGGGCTAGGTCAGAAAGGGGAGATACAAACATTAGACTCTCTTGAAAAGCTCAGATGAGTGTTCATAATATGATTTTAAAGAGAGCAGCCCTCTTCTGTTATGTTAGCTCTTGCAGGAAAAAAGAAAGAAAGAAAATACTGCATTGCATCAGATATGCCATAAAAGGGCCCCAGAAGCAGGTGCACAAGGTCTGCGACATGGTGGTCTATAATTATATCAGGGCTTCTCCTGTTTGGGATGAGGTGAGATGAAGGCAGGTCAATGTGAATCTGGGTGGGGATGTGGATTCTTATATGTAATTTTCTAAATCTTTCCTATTAGTGGGGCCAGCCCATTTCCTACAGTTCTGGGGAAATGGAAGGGTTATTGGGCTGTGTGCTTTATTGACTAGAGACCAAATGGGGCCACAGATGTCATAATTTCCCTATTATCACTTTGCTGAGAGCTTCCTGGCCTCCCTTCATTATCTTGCTCCACATTAACAGTTCTAAGTAGCTTCTTTATAGGATCCAAATGCTGTTGACTCCCTTTGGCATTGCTTCTGATTGTGGGACCCAGTGGGTGGACATGCAGTAGCACAGCCTCTAGGTTTCCAAAGTGGTTTGACATGAAATGCTCCACTCACCTGTCTCTCCCAGCTGGATGCTTTCTTCCCCATAGTAGAAAGACAACTATCTTGGTCCTTTTTTTACAGACCAGAAAAGAAAGGCATAAACACTGGGAAATAGAAGGCACAGACAAGAGCTATGTATGTCCTACCAGGAAAGGTTATTACAGATCATATGCAGCCTTGTGGGGTGGGGGGCAAGATGGTAAGATGTCACCCAGGATGGCTTCCCAGGTGCGTAGGTATGAGAGGGCCAAGTGGCCCAGCTGAGCAGATCAGGCAGGCCATTTTGCATTTATATTCTGATTGTTATTTTAGACTGTCTCTTCTTTGAGACTTATTAAACTCAGAAAGGTATTCTTTCATGAAGGAGGCTATACCTGGCACATAAAGCTGAAAATTCAAAACATGGATTTCTGACAGAATCCTTGATAACCATGGTACATATTTCTTTATATTTGTCATATTACCATAGGTCTGGGTTCTTTGGACACTAATGAAGGTGATCTTAGTTTTCTTTCCTCTTGTCGTTGCTTATAACACAGATTGGACATATCTGTACTCAAATTTTTGCTTCCTTAGCAAAGAGATCCCATGGAACTCAGGGCTTATAACAGTTTCTGGCTCACAATTAAGCCTTAAAATAAGTATCACTGAATGGGTGAATGACTGAGCCTAACTACAGTGGGCACTAGGTGGATAAGCCCAGTTTCCTCTTCTTCGTGAACGTGGTTCATCGTAGCAACTCTATATGGCTGCTGTGGAAAGTTAGAGGAGATTATGTATACAAGAACCCATAGGTGTGCCTACCTGTAACAGTCATCTGCACCTGGGTGGCTCAGTGGGTTAAGCCTCTGCCTTCAGCTCAGGTCATGATCTCAGGGTCCTGGGATCAAGCCCCACATTGGGTTCTCTGTTCAGTGGGGAGCCTGCTTCCCCCTCTCTGCCTGTTTGTGATCTCTCTCTCTGTCAAATAAATAAATAAATATTCTTAATAAATAAATAAATAGGTTTTGGTTTTATCCCCTTTTTCTTTTTTTTCTAGGCTTGTTATAAGCTGCTAAGGGAATAATGGATGCAAATGTTCTGCAAAACCTGCACAAGAACACCGTGGTTTTATCATTGTCAGGTGGCTCCTGGCGGACAAATGTGCAAATCTGTGGCTGCGCGTATGGCCCGTTTGAAAGAGTTCCTGTTCTCTCACGGGCAAACGGGCAAGGGAAACACAATGAAGTCTGCCTAATGGTACTTTGAGCAGAGTAGGTGGGACAAAGAGAAGGAATACTTGGCATGTACAAATGTTCAGGGGTTTAGCTGGAGAGTGTCAGATGCCTGAGCCACCTTACTTGCTAGTGATATTTCCTTTGAAAAAAAATTTGATTGGCCACCTTGACCATCCGGGATGACAGGGGTATGACCTGCATCCTCTCTAAAAGTCTATGCTCTGCTTGAGATGAACCAGCAAGTACATGGTAGAGCAAGCCAGTTTGAACAGAGTTGCATTTTTCAAAAAGCTCTTTGAAGAAGAATAGCTATTCCTTGGTGTATGTGTGCTACTAGTAGGTTTATAGAAAATTTAGGGTGAGGAAGGCTGTGTCAGCATGTTTGTGCATGTTTATGGGGAAGAAAGAAGCGGGAAGAGAAAGCTTCATTCCAGAGAGAAGGAAGGAGAAAATCCTAACCAGAGACTGTGGGGCTGGAAGGAAGAACTAGAAAGCTGAGTGTGAGGTCACTCTCCAAGATAGGAAAGGGAAAGGATCCAGCTTACATAAAAGGAGCCAAGCTGAGGAATCACAGAGAGAGTGACAGTGAACAGAGGAGCAGCAGGCAAGGAGAGAGAAAGACATGGTAGATGCACACAGCAGGGAAAACGTGGCTGCCTCACGGGGCAGTGGGAGCTGGTGTCAGTACCAGAGATGTCCTCTGCAGGGGGAGGGGGCCGAGTGTGTGACAGACAGCAGATGTGCACAGCAGGGAGCAGAGAGGCTTTGCAGAGCAGGGGATGAGCAGAAATTAGGGACTGGGAAGACCTGTTAGGTCACTCCCTGCTCCCCCCTGCTGCCTGGGCCTCTCGGGTTCTTTTGTCTAGCATATTTTTCGAAATGTCTCCTGGATTACTACACCCACTCCTTCCCTCCAAACCCTTGCCAGAGGATGAGGTTTCTTTCCAAGGCTGTAGTTTCAGAATATACATACAGAATACATAAAGACAGACCAGGAGGCGAAGAAAAGAGAGAGAGAGAGATCCTGGATGCAGAAGCACACACCTGCGTGGCACCCGTTCAGTGAGCACCATGTGTTCGCAGGTGCGGGCTGCCTAAGCAAGGTGCCGCCACCTCCCCCAATGGCCCCGTCTCCAAAGATAATGATCCACACATCTCCAACATGTTATTTATAGAGTGAATTCGGTCTTGCTTCTGGGGGGAGAAGAGGCGAGCGAGAAGAAATAAGAAGTAGAGAGCATGAAGTGGGAGCAGAAGGACATGGTGGAGAAGATGAAGGAGAGGATGTATGGGACGCGGAAGGAGCCTCTGTTCTAGAAGGGAGAACATTGAGGGGTACAAAGGGAGGTGTCAGAGTGGAGAAGGAGCATGAATACAGAATATACAGACTTGTTCTGTAGTTTGCTTTCAGAGTTTAGAGACCATGGTCCATTGTCAGAAATGTTTTACAGCTAGTACAGTATTCTCCATTGGGGGAGATTTTGCTCACCAGGAGATATTTGGCAATGTCTGAAGACATTTGGATTTGTGCCAAGTGTGTGTGCAGGTACTATGAGCAGCTGGTGGAGGCCAGGGAAGCTGCTGCTAACCATCTCATAAAGCATAGAACCATCCCTCACAACAAAGACTCATCAGGCCCAGGATGTCAGTGGTGCTGAGGGAGAGAAACGCTGAACTAGTGAGCATATACACATGGGTGCACCCATCAATGAAATGAAGTTTGCACAATTAGTACTAACCCGTCCTTGCTCTGTATAATGCACTCTGATGTTTTGTATTCTAGGTTCTTTTTTTTTTTATTCTAGGTAATTCTATCGTGTCATTAAACAATGTTGATCACAGTCCACTAAATTGATTTGTTGACCCACTCTTTGAAAAATACTGTGCAAAGTGACAGAAGCAGTACAAAATTCTCTGCTCCTTGAGAAGTGTGCTGCATAGTAATACATGCTTACTAAAGCCCTAAGAACTTTATGATTTGGTCCCTGCCTTTTTTTTTTTTTTTTTTTTTAAATCTCCTGCTATTTCCTTCCTCTCCATTTTCTTTGGTGGGCTGCAGGCACAGTGTCTTTTTCATGATCCTTACCTTCTCTGGCTTTGACTGTCTGGGATGTGCCTCTCCTGACTGTAGACATGGCAAGCTCTTCCTAGCATTCGGATCCTACCTGTGCATTTTGTCTCTCTCTGCATCAGAATGAAGCTTCTGGAGAATGGGGATCATATCTGTGTTACTTACACCTTTATGCCAGATGTTCAGCATAGTGCTTGGAACCTAGCAGTCACTCAGCAAAAAAATTCTGCAGACTTCTGAATGAATGGCCAAATGCCACCTGGACAATGCAGAATGACACTGCTCTGTGGTATTCTTTGGGTGATACTGAGATCAGAATATTTCTGCCTAATATATGACTAAAATGGACCCAAAGGTTATGATTAATAGCTCTTATTCTTGCCTTTTCTCCAGATCATCTCTTTCTAAAGCCCAAACTTTATTTTAGCACTATTTTGCTTGTTTGGTTGTTTGTTTGTTTTTAAATTTCAGCACTGTTTGAAAGGAAATATTGGCCCTTTCTATTCGAGAAGCACCTTGAGAGGAATTGGCATTTGCAGTGGTTTTTGTCTTACCTAGTATTGTGGTACAAGGATAATTCACGGATCTGTCTTACCAAATCAGTAAGATGGGAAATCCTTTCCTCCTCTGGAGTGGATTTATATAAGACTTATTTAGACAATTGACATGGCTGGTACCTCTGCATGAGTAGATACTAGCCAATGATCCCTTGAATAATGAGGAGGGCTGTATCACAAGTATTTAGTTTTTTATTCAACTTTTACCATTGAGTTACTACATTTAAGGTGGAGGAAGGTCCAGGCAGATGGTATGGTCAGACTTTCTCTCTTTATGGATGAGATGACCAAAAAAGGTTTGGGCATACTGATGCGGCTAGGTCTTACAACACCCCTACAAGCAAGGTTTTCTTATGTCTAAGCTTAAGACTCGAGGATAGGAGCACTAAGAGTTTGTGACGTGCTCAAGCAAGATAGCTGATAAATGGCACATCTAGAATTCAACCCCAGGAATCTAGAATTCCTCTGGCTCACAATTCAAGATGCAGAGATGCAGGTTGAGGAAACATCAATATTTATCTAGTGCCTGAAACCATGGTAGTGGGAGGGTCCATCAGGTAAATTGGGTAGTGTGAAGTCTGGGAGAGGATCTAGTAGACAGTGTTTAAATCCAGGCAGAGGAATATAGCCTGACAAGGTTGACTGAGAACGAGCAGTGGAGACAGGTTGGGGAGGAGGATGGAGGGAAGTATGGTATCACAGAAGCAGAAGGAGGAGAGTTTCAAAAGATAGGAATGACCCAGGAAGTCTCATACTGCAAGAGGTAGGACCAAAAGTGTCCCAGTTGGCAATGTCCTAAGGATCTGGCAACAGGGGAGTAAGGAGGTATTCGATGACCTTGAAGGGAGCCATTTGATTAGCCAGGAGGTGAGAAAGGAGACACAGAACACAACTGGATGTTTGGTTGAAGAAGGGGAGATAATTCAAGATCGACATCGGTTGTGCTTGTCTGTTTGCTTGTTTCTCAGATGAGAGAGAATCACACAAGATTAAGTGCTATTGAGAAGGTCCCAGCAGAGAAGAGAGGTTGAGGGTAGAAGAAAGGAGAAGATCATGAAGAGCTCAAGGCCCTGAGTTGAGGAGGGGTAGGTTTGCATTGTCAAAATTAGCAGGAGTTGAGGGCGACATTTAGGGCACAGCAAACTGAGAATTTCAGCCTGATGTTTAATACCATCTGTTAATTTCCCATGAAGGTAAATAGACCATATTCAGGTAAACCTTGCCTTTTCTGGAGAGATGATTTCTATGTATTTGTTCTTTCAAAGCATTTATAACCTTCATTTACTTATCTTTGTTTCCTTATTTTTGTCTCTTTCTTCCGTTAATGTCAGACCCATGGAGCAGGGCCCAGGCCAGAGAAATGGTCTAAATATTTAGGAAACTTTCTTTTTTGAAAAAATCCTGTGTGGAAGCTTGGTAATGCTAAGACATATCTCACATAAGAAAATCTTCAATTCATGTTGAAAAGTGAGAAAAAATAGGGAGGCACTAAAAAAGTGTGATTGTGTGGATTTAGATTGCATTGAAGAAGTAATAAACCTAAGGGCACATAAAACAAAACAGAATTCTCTCTTGAGCATGCAGAGGCTCTTGAAGTAAGCATGTAATACAGCTTTTCTCTTCGTCCTGGCTTCTCAGCTTGATAATTTTCAAATTTGAAATCATTAATACTAATTTTAACAAGGTGGAAGGTCCTGGGTGGAATTCTTAAAATGGAAACTTTATATGTTCTTTTTCTCCTCTCTCAATCCTCTCATCTGTCTCTCACTCTCTGTCTAGCTTACCCTACATGCAGAATGAACTTGGCATTGGAAGAAAACTGGAGTACATGCTGTCTCTGGCCCTAGTTGTTGATGTGATTGAGACTATTGAACTCTTCCCCTTAGCTACCCGGGACAGGTCAGGAAGCCTTCCAATCTTTCCCTTTTGAGAGGAACTTTCTGTCTTACAGACCACACACTGATCCTTGAAACCAAATAAGATGAAAATGCTGCATCTCGTCCCAACTCAGAAAGAGATGGGTGTCTTGGGACTGTGTGGGAAGCATAGTGAAGGAGAGGGCAGTGGGCACCATGCAGACAGCAGGGCACAAGGTTTCAGTTTATAATTAGGTGCCAGTAGCACAAGTGGAATGCTCAAGGGCGTTTAAGGAGACAGGGCTGGATTTAAATTCTGCTCTGTCACTTACTGGCTGGTGACCTTGGCCTGCACCTTAACTTCTCTGAGCAGTGCCTTCCTCATATGGAAAATAGAAGATAATTATATCTTTGTAGAGCTATAAGGATTCAATGAGATCATCCATGAACACCACCCATCCAGAGCCTCAACAAATTCCAGGGCTTTCCGTATTTGCATTCCATTTTGCACCCTGGATTACTCCCCTCTTCCAGTTCGGTTTTGAGTGAACAATACTATTCAATAGGTATTTTTCTCTCAGTTTTGTGGTGTGGTAACAAGGACCTGAGGTGGGAAATTAAAGGAGGATTAGGATGTGGGGGCAGAAGGATGACTTCAGTTTGGGGCACGTTAATTTCAAAATGTCTCCAAGACCTTTAAGAGGTGAACTAGCAGTCAAAACTTCTGAAGGGGTATCAGTTTGGAAGTTATTAGCATATCTGCGGTGGTCATTGAAGAGAGTGAAGGTCACTCCTTGAACCCCAAGAGGTGCCATGAGGTCGATCTGAGAATGACACATTCTCGGAGACTGAGACACTGTGGCACAAAGTACTTCCAACAGCCCAGAGCTCTCCCCGTTGCCAGGGGAAGCAGAGCAGTTTTGTAGCATGGTAAAAAGTGCCCCTTAATGTTTTTTAAGATAGGGAATTCATTGGTGAACTTGATGGAAGCATTTCTAATGAAACAGCAGGAACAGCTTCCGGAACACTGGAAAGAAGGGAAGGTGAGAGACACTGAGTGTCAACTCCTCTCTCAGCAGAGAGGGTCATGGCTGGAGGAGGGTGAATTTTGTATTTCAAAAGACAGAGGCTTGAATGTGCTCCGAGGGGAGGGAAACTAAAGGGAGAAGAAGAGATTGAAGACAGGAAAGAAGGAGAACAGTCTGGGGAGAAATTGAGAGACATGGGAGAGAATAGTTAGGAGCATGGGATGAGAGGTTGGCCGGAACAAGAGGTGAGGGTACTTGTCCTCTGGAATCAGAGGAAAGGTGTATAGGCCAAGGGGTTTGAGATGGAAAAGGGTGCTATCATGCTAGTTGCTTATTTTATCTTCAGCCATCAAGATGAAGTGAAGTTTTGCAATGCTTATTGAAAGGTTTTAATATTTGCAGGATTTTGAAGGTTTCATGGTATTTTCTTAGTTCTAGGACCCTTGCTCATATTGCATGTGTCCTGCCGAAGGGAGGCGCAGGTGGGACTGTCTCCCACCATGCTATGGCCCAATCTTCTAAGCTATGGCTTCTGCATCCTTCACCTGTTTTGTTTTTCTGTGGCCAACCTTGAGGATTTACAGCTGAGACCTCCACTGGTCCTCCAAGAACAGCATCCATTCAACAGCAACTTATTAGTCCCTTCTTGGGGTTAGGTTGGTGGCTGGAATCACATAGTCTCAGTTTTCATGGAGCTTTCAGTCTGGGGAAGGTAATAACAAAGCTAAATGTACCTTACCAACAGTGGTAAGGCCTGTGGGACTGATGTACACAGTATCGTGATAGGGGACCAGAGGTGTCCACAGAAGTGTCTGCAAAGTCAGCAAAGATTTCCTCTCTGAGGAAGAGACCTTTGGTTGGAGAACTGAAGAGGCCCTGGAGGTTGCTACAGATGGAGCTATGTGGAGGACCTAAAGGAATGCATCCCATGCAGAGAGAACAGTGGAATTGTTGTCCGAAGTCAGCATAGAGCATGAGGCTTTTTTCTCAAAGGTCAGTCATTTGAGCAAAAGATGGTGCAATAAAAGGGCATAAAATTGGTTGATAAAAGCAGACACAGGGCAGACCATGCTGAACCTTGTTAGCCATATTAACACTTGTGAACTTTATGGTGAGTACAGTAAGAGGCAGACAAGGAATTTAAAGCTGTATATGGGGATAAGGATAAGGGTAACATGTTCATATTTGCTGCTTTAAAGAAGATTGCTTTTGTAGTCTTGTGGAAAACTGTGGAAGGGAACCAAAGTAGAAGAAGAAGGGAGACCTGTAAGAGACAGCATGGTTATCCCAGTAAAAGGATACATATTCAGATGAGGGTGAGGTGACAGGGGCTATGGAGAAAAGAGGACTAACTTCAGCTCTGTTTTTGGAGGTAGAATCAACCAGGTTTAGACATAGTGTTCCAAGAATGAAATGTATATGCAAAGCAACCCACAAATGTCAAAGAGGCTATAAAAGAAGATAAAGGCCAAGTCCAGCTTGACAAGAAATGGCTTATTAAAGGGGCTTATGGAGAGAAGCAGGTCTTGGCTGACCACAAGATAGGCCACAACCCCATCTCCCATAAAGCCTACCTTTTTGCCCGGGAAGCTAGCGAGTACATGCTAGGAGGGTACCCAGAAGGAAATATTTGAGAATCAGTCAGATCTCCAGAGCAGATCAAGTTTGTTATGCCCTAGGGCTGTATGTAAGGGTGTAGCTAAACAAGAAGAATGTGGGAGGTGGGGGACTGGGCTCAAGAAGGCTTCAGGTCACAGAATGGTCACCATGGCCGATTTGTTCAAGACGGCGCTAGTCTGGTTCACACACATGTGCATAAGAGAAAGAGGGGTGCTGGACGACTCTCAGAGTCCCGCCCCACTGAGTTCAACTAACCTACATAATACTTTGACACACCATCACCCTATAATAGTGTGATATCCTTATTGTATAAATTTATTATCTATGAATCTATTTTTTAATTCAGTTGTATTTTCCATCTGAATTATGTATTAATAAAGAAATATTGATCTGTTTCTTCCAATATGTTCTCTCTTAAGCTTCAGGAAAGTACCCATTTTAACTAAGACTCATTAAAATAAGCCTTGAGTCATGTTATTCCAATTCTTTGTGATCTAAATTTTTTCATTGTTCTGTGACCTTAGGCAAGTCATTTAGTCACTCCAACCTTAGTATTTTTATCTGTAAATATAGAAATCCCTAGGGAGAAATTTCAGGGTTCTGTTGAAGATGCAGAACATGGTAAAGTTGCATTTTATGTGGTTATATTCCAAACTCAGCACTTAGGACCACCTATGAAGTATTCTTGCATCCAATCAAGTGTATAGATCTAATCTCATGATTACAGGAAAGTCAAGGGACAACAGAACAAATTAATTAGTGTTAAGAAACGATCAGATAAATTCAGCATGAGGGACATTCTGTAAGGTATTGAGCCTGGTCTCTTAAATAGTCAATATCATGAGAGGAAAAAATAAAAGGAAGAAAAAGACATATCAATTAAGTGCAGTAGGTGAAACTTGGTTAGATCTTGATTTGCAAAACCAAAAGTTATGCTAGAGACAACTGGGGAAATTTGAATATGGATCATGTGGGTCATATTAGAGAGTTACACTTACTTTCATAAGGTGTGATAATGGTGTCGTACTTATGTAAAAGTGGGTCCTTATCTCAGGAGCTGCATTTTGAAATATTAGGAATGATTGATGTGAAGTCTAATTCTGTAATGGCTCTATCAAAATAAGGATGCCGAGATTGAGAGAAGAAGAGAAAAGAAGCAAATATAGCAAAATGGCAACACTTGCTGTAGATACTGGATATGTGTTTTCATTGCTGTATTCTTTCAACTTTTTTTTTTATATATACATGAAAGTTTCAGGTTGAAAAGTCAGCATAAAAGGCAAAAATTGAGTATCAGCAGTATGAGACGAGAAAGTTGCTTTCTGTTTAGGTTCCAGGTTGTAGGAAACCATGTACCTTTAAACACTAGACTCACACTCAGCGGAGGAAGATAACACTATTTGAGGCCTCTGGGCACCTGAGCACCAGGGACCAGGAGATCTGGCTGGGCATCCCACGTCACACTCACATAGAGGCTGACAGGGAGAGAAAGGGAGGGTAAGTCTTGTACTGTGCAAATGCTAATTTCTCTCTTTGTAATTCGTTTTGCCTAGTTGGCACTGTTGGCTTGCCTGTGGATTCAATACATGCATGATACAACTACAATACGTTACTTTTGAAAACTGCTCATCACTGTGTGTATATATATGATAAACATTATTTTAATAGTGTACTCCCTCATTGTGTCAGACCAAAGAGTCCCTGTCTTTGTATTCTGTTCCCACTGATCTATCTACCCCCTACTATCAGTATCTACTTTCCATTCTGTCTTCTTTTCCACAGACACCAAATGCTTTAATTCTGGAGGAGGGTAGAATCTTAACCACATGGCTGATTTCTAGGACAAGTCATCATTTCTAGGACGAGAGCGAACACTTGAGAGTTTCCTGAGGCAAGGGTATGTCCAGATAGGGACTGAAGTTTTGAGGGGCTTTCTTTAAGAAAAAGAATTCATAATTATAGATATGAAAATACATAGGAAAATGAATATTTATTTAGAATGAGAGAACAAATCACAAATCAAAGTTAAAAAATTTGCCTAAGTCCATAAACATCATAAGACACAGCAAAATAAATAATTTCACTAGAAAACAACTCTAACTTCCTGACATATACTGATTAATACTTGTCCCCACACATTTTTTTTTTTTTGGCTGTATTCTTTAACTTTTAATCTGACAACAATTTTGTAAAATATTTTCTATGGAAAAATAAAAAAAGAATACTATCTTTCCTCTAGTGTTCATTGTTGAAAAGTTCCTAAAACTTCTCTCATCTTAAAAGTTTATTATTGGTGGGGCACCTGGGTGGCTCAGTGGTTTAGGCCTCTGCCTTCAGCTCGGGTCATGATCTCGGGGTGCTGGGATCGAGCCCCACGTCAGGCTCTCTGCTCAGCGGGGAGCCTGCTTCCCCCTTCTCTCTCTCTCTGCCTGCCTCTCTGCCTACTTGTGATCTCTCTCTATCAAATAAATAAATAAATAATCTATAAAAAAATCATTTAAAAAGTTTATTATTGGTAATGTCAGGTACATTACCATTATCATTGTTGAATTTGTGAAAGTTTCTATTACGTTTCTTTCAGAGACACGCTGTGAGACTTTAGGTCATTTCAAGTTTTTTCATGTGCAGTGACTAATCACAAATTCTCTTGGAATTGACAACATTCATTAGGCAGTTTTTCATCAATGTCATGAAGAGTGTTTTTTTGTTTGGTTTTTTTTTTTTTTGGTCAACCCTGAAATTTTTTATCACCAGGCTGGGTGAATCACAACATAGGCAATAGGAATATTTCCGCAAGTCATTCCTGTATTAGGATAGCTAGGAATAACTTAAGTATACACAGAAATGACAGTAAACCATATAAATATATTTTACTACTCAGTCTCATAAATATATTTTACTAAACCAAACTAAATGTATCCCCAACTCAGCTTCGCTTTCCTGCAAGTTATCTCCTACCTCTGACACCACCAGGCACAGGGAGAAGTGTGATGGGAAATTAGAGAGGAACAAGATCATACTGGGAAAACTATGTGATTTTTTATTTTTGCACATTTTATAAAAATATATGAATGTGTTAACACATTGCTAGAGCCCTTCCATGGCTTTGGAAGGGGTTTGTGCAAATGAAGCCTGTGAAATTTAACTCCTCAGCTTTCTGGTAAATCCTACTGTGCTTGAGATAAGCTTTTCTCCATTTCACATAAACTTAAAACATTTGGTAAAGTGTCATGCTTACAGTGGGCTTCTAATAGTTCAGTTTAAGTTGATTTGGGGAGAACTATTTTACATAGTATTGTACATGCTATTTAAGAGCCTCAAATAAAAGAAGCCAGGAAGAAAATATTTCTCAAGTATTATTATTAAAGCATTTCTTTCTAGAACTTCTGTATCTATAAAGAATCTTCCGGTGCTGTAATCTGTCAAATCTTGCTGCACACTAGAATCTCCTGGGATACTTTTAGAAAAATACCAATGGGTGCAATACAGGCAACGATATTTTTTTAAAAAGCTCTCCAGGTGATTCTAACATTCAGCCAGAAATTGATACCCACTGTTCTAATGAGTTGAAATTCCTTTTATTTTCTATTCCTTATTTTTTTGCTTAAATGTCAAAATATTATTCTAGTTCTCCTTGGACTCTTTTGAATGAAATGTAAGGCTAGGATGTTCAGGAAATGTGTTGCACATGCATAGCACAATAGGCATTATGTGAAATATATCTTTGCTAGAAAGTAACTCTTCTGGTAAAAATTTCTGCTCATGAAGACTGCAGACTGTGGTGTGCTGACAGGGTGAGATATGAACCAGACGATGTGAACAGCTCCTAATTAAAAATAAAATTAATTTTCTACCAAACATCCTTCATTGTACTTGAAGGCAAATGCAATTTTTTTCCTTATAATAAAAGGTGCCTTGAAGAGGGTCAGCTACAAGGATATTTCAGACAAAATTGTCCAGCATGACAAATACATTCTAGTTCTTCTGACACCCATGCTTCCTCACTGTGGCTCAGGTCACCTGTGGAGCTGGACCGGGCTGCCAGCTGACTGCTGTTCTCCCATCTCCTATCTGAGGTAGATTGTGCATTACAGAGGATTAATATCTACCTGCTCGGTCTGTCTGCACTGAATATATTGTTCTTATTTTTTCTGAAATGGCTAACTTAAAGAAGAAATATAATATTTTTATGATGATGACAGAACATTAGAAATAAGAACTTGTTCATAAGTGAGATATTTAATGCTTTCAAAAGTATTATTTGATGTTGCTTGAATATAGGCTTAATCTTTACCTTTGATTAGAGCTGGGTTTTTGTTTTTTTTTAAGAGATTGAGAATATTTTATATGCCTGCAGAACTTCCAGTTATTTCACTCAAAACCACATTTGGGGTTGCCTGGGTGGCTCAGTCATTTGGTGTCTGCCTTCGGCTCAGGTCATCATCTCAGGGTCCTGGGATCAGGCCTGCATCAGGCTCCCTGCTTCTCCCTCTCCCACTCACCCTGCTTGTGTTCCCTCTCTTATTGTCTTTCTGTCAAATAAATAAATAAATATCATCTTTTTAAAAATATTTAGGAATAAAAGCATTTCTATATGTACATTTAAGACTATATGTTGTATGTACACATACAACAAGCCCTCTCTAATCCTAGAAAGTAATCTTCAATATAAAGAACTTCCCTCAGATGTGAAACTAGCCCATGATGGCCTGATTTCATAGGCTTATGGCTGAGCAGCTTAGCTACTGAAGGGTTTGGAAGTGGTTTCCAGCCCAAAAAGGATTTATAACATGGTAGAAGGAAACAGCAACATAAAGAATGTCAAACTGAAATAAATTCTATAATAAAAAAAAGCAAGCATTTGAACTTGCTCTGTGCCAGAGCCAAAGCATTTCTTTCTGTTTTGATCTTTCAAAACTCACTGGACAGGGGGGTCTTAAAGCTGTAATGAGAGCATCTCCCATCAGACATATATTTCTTGGAAGAGGAAATAGGACTGCAAATTACATTCTTAGCCAATGGGGATGGAAAGGCTTCTCAATCTGAGGGGATAAAGAGAAGCCAGAAGTACCATTTGATGCATCAACAACAAAAATTCCAAGAATCCAACAAGAAAAGGTGGCCACAAGCAAGGGGAATTTTAGTTAGTTTTAAGAAGGGATTTCTGAAGAATTGCTAAACGGCCCTTTTCTTCTTTTTACTTTGAGAGAGAAGTAAAGCCGGTCAGGTCAGACTCTCAACTTCTCTACCACGCCCAGAGAAATCTTACAAAAAATAAAACCTGATCGTGTTAGACCTCTGCTTTAAACCCTACAAGGACTTTCCCTAATTTTTCTAATCATGTACATGAAATGCAAGGCTATTCTTAAAATATAAACCCTCTGCCTTCCTCTCCTTTCCCGCTCCTTTCTCAACCCATTAAACTACTTGTAGTACACACAGACACGCATGTGCACACACGTCCTGGTTGTGCAGGCTCCACTGCCTTTGCAAATTTTTTGCTTTTTCTGGTTCATGTGACAAACTTCTCTTCCTCCACGTAGGTGTTATCTCTATGTGAAGTTTTCTCTAAACTCTAACAGGATTAATCATACCCCAAATCAGTAAGTCTTCTGAATTTCTAAAATTTCTTAAGTTCCTCTGTATGATTTTCAGCCATGTTCTAATACCGCAGAAGGTGAGGACTACGAGGGACAAGGATCATTTTGCCTTTTAGAGATCTTTAGCACATACTATGGACCAGCATGAAGACCGTAATTGTTCAATAGCAGCTAAAGGACTGCAGTGTATTAGTCCCGCTCACCCTCACTCATTCTGTTCTCTCACCCTGGGTGAACCTGAGGGATTATAGGCGAACAGACCTTTCTTATACAAGTCCAGTAGCTTATTTGCAATTCCTCTTGGATACCAACACAGCCATAGCAGGTGTATTGAACTCTAAGTCCTAAATCCCTAACTGGGTATATGTATCACTGCTTTTACCAAATTATTTTCACAAAAGGCTTTTCTAGAAAAAATTTTATAGACAATGGTGGATTAAAGAAGGCCACACGCTCTTTACCACTCCTCCCACTGATAGAGAGAGTCTAATTCTTCTCCCCTTGAACGTGGGCTGGCCATTGAGGCATTTTGACTAATAGAATATAGAAGAAATTACGTTCTGGACTTTCTACAGCTCAGTCATGCCTTGAAGTTTCCTTCTGAACCCCTTCAAACACTGTAAGAACCCTGAACTGTTATGGAAGATGCTTACCAACTCTAGACCACCATTTTGGAGAGCCAACATATAGATGCCTGACCTACAAACCCAGCAGAGCCCCATCCTTGGAGCCAGCCCTGCCTAGGGGCTTACTTGTGAATTAATCCTTCTTGGATCCTCCAGACCACTTCATCTGCCAGCTGAATGGGTGCTCCCTGGTGACCTCTGTCAATACCACATAGAAAAATCACTCAGCTGAGTACTGCCTAAATTCCTGGCTTACAAATACATGCACTAACAATAAAATGGTGATTGTTTTAAACCACTAAGTTCTGGAGTGGTTATATACAACAGTAGATGACTTGAACACAGCCTCCTTCCCCCCACTTCTGCTTGCTCAGCACCATTATCAGCTAAGTCAAATATAGAAGAATCCCTGTTCTGAGTTCTTAAATTATAGAATAAATTTAATTCCACAGGTTCCTTTTCCCTATCCCTTGTAAGGCATCTATTTTATCCCTTTTTCAGATAATGAACTCTCAGAGTAACTTATTCTCTAAATTTCCCAACCTTTTATTGCCTTATCATTCCTGTCATTTTCTTTTATCCCATGACACTCCCACCCCTGTTGTGTCATTGTTACCAACTTCAGTAATCCCTGAATCTTCTTGCCTTTCTCTTCCATGTGGCTCCATAAAATTATCCAGGAGCCAAAGTTGTAATGAGAATTTGAAAAGGCTATTTTAAAAAATTTTGGTGATTCTACATCCCTGGAGGACTTTGAAATAGGATGAGCAATAGATATTCTGTTGGACGGGTGGTCCAATAAAATTTCCTCATGCCAGAATCAGAGTGCCTGGATTAGACAACCTCTAGCATTTCCTTTCTGCCAGGAAATCTATAATAGATTTAGATACGCAGAACCAGTCACAGCCTTGAAACACGTAAACTACCAGTTTCTTGATAGCATAATTCGATCACAAAATAAATAACCACTTGAATCATGTTTTTGATATATATTGGAAGAATTTCATCTTTTGGGAACATGTTTTATTTTTTGTAAAGAACTGTAAGTATGAGTTTCTTCCAACTATAATCAATGTTTATCACTATATTGATTTCCTTTCTTGTATTTTGTACTCCACTGTAATTTTTATTCTTTGTGAATATTTCCAAACTCTATCTGCAGTTTTTCACCTCTAGTGTATTTAATTGTTGCTTAAATGTGGTTTTAAAAAATCTGTGTCTTTTTGAGATTTTATTCATTAGATAGCCAGTGCGCTCTCACACAAGCGGGGGTTAGGGGGACAGGGAAAGGGAGAAACAGGGTGTCCAACACACGGGGCTTGATCCCAGGACCCTCGGATCATGACCTGAGCTAAAGGCAAATGTTTAACCAACTAAGCCACCCAGGTGCCCCTAAAAAATTTGTTTTTATTTTTTTTAAGTTTTTACTTAAATTCCAGTTAGTTAACATGCAATGTAATATGAGTTTCAGGTGTACAATATAGTGATTCAGCACTTTCATACAACACCCAAGCTCATAGTGATGCACTTCTTAGTCCCCATCAGCTGTTTACCCATCTCCCCATCAACCTCCTCCCTGGTAACCATCAGATTGTTTTCTAAGGTAAGAGTCTGTTTCTTGGTTTGCTTCACTCTCTTTTTCCTTTTTCTTTTGCTCATTTATTTTGTTTCTTAAATTCCACATATGAATGAAATCAAATGGGTATGTCTTTCTCTGACTTATTTTGCTTACCATAGTACTCTCTAGCTCCATCTATGTTGTTGCAAATGGCAAGAGTTCATTCTTTGTTATGGCTAATATTCCATTATATATATATATATATATATGTATATGTATATATGTATATGTATATGTATATATGTATATGTATATAGTCTCACTTCTTTTATCAGTCAGTGGATACTTCAGGTGTTTCCATAATTTGGCTATTATAGATAGTTCTGCTATAAGCATTGGGGTGCATGTATCTCTTTGAATTAGTATTTTTATATTCTTTGAATAAATACCTAGTAATGTGATTGCTGGATTATAAAGTAGTTCTATTTTTAATTTTTAACTTTTTGAGGAGCCTCCATATTGTTTTCCAGAGTGGCTTTCCCAGCTTGCATTCCCACCAACAGTGCAAGAAGGTTACCCTTTCTCCCCATCCTCACCAACACCTGTTTTTCTTGTGTTGTTGATTTTAGCCATTCTGATAGGTGTGAAGTGATATCTTATTGTAGTTTTGAGTTGCATTTGCCTGATGATAAGCAATGTTGAGCATCTTTTCATGTGTCTATTGGTTATCTGTATGTCTTCCTTGGGAAGCTGTCTATTCATGTCTTCTGCCCATTTTTTAATTGGATTATTCATTTTGGGGACGTTGAGTTTTATAAGTTCTTTATATATTTTGGATAAAAACTTTTTATCAGATATGTTGTTTGCAAATATCTTCTCCCACGCCACAGGTTGCCTTTCAGTTTTGTGAGTTGTTTCCTTGCTGTACAGAAGCTTTTTATTTGGTTGTAGTCTCTGTCATTTATTTTTGCTTTTGTTTCCCTTGTCTCAGGAGGCATATCTAGAAAGAAATTCCTATGGCTAATGTTAGAAAGGTTACTGCCTGTGTTCTTTTCTAGGATTTTCATGGTTTCAGGTCTCACATTTAGGTCTTTAATCCATTTTTAGTTTATTTTTGTGTCTGGAATAAGAAGATGGCCCCGTTTCATTCTTTTGCACATTGCTGTCTAGTTTTCTCAGTACCATTTATTGAAGAAACAATCTCTTCCCTATTGGATAGTCTTTCCTGCTTTGTCAAGGATTAATTGACCACGTAGTTGTGGGTTCATTTCTGGGTTTTCTGTTTTGTTCTATTGAACTATATAACTATTTTTTGCCATTACCATGTTTTTTTTCACTTTTTAAAATTAATTTTTTAAATTTTTTTATAAACATATAATGTATTATTAGCCCCAGGGGTACAGGTCTGTGAATCGCCTGGTTTACACACTTCACAGCACTCACCATATCACATACCCTCCACAATGTCCATAATATCATAATGTTTTGATTATTTCAACTTGGTAATATAACTTGCAGTCTGGAATTGTGATGCTTCCAGCTTTGTTTTTCTTTTTCAAGATTTTTTTTGGCTCTTTGGGGTCTTTTGTGGTTTGATACAAATTTTAGGGCTGTTTGTTCTAGTTCTGTGAAAAATGTTGTTGATATTTTGATAGGAATTGCTTTAAATGTATACATTGCTTTCTTTGTATAGTATAGATATTTTAACAATATTTGTCCTTCCAGTCCACAAGCATGGAATGTCTTTCCATTCCTTTGTATCATCTTCAACTTCTTTTATTGGTGTTTTATAGTTTTCAATATATAGATCTTTCACCTTTTTGGTTAGATTTATTCCTAAGTACCTCATTATTTTTGGTGTGTTTGTAAGTGAGATTGTTTTTCTTAATTTCTCTTTCTGCTGCTTCATTATTGGTGTATAGAAATGCAACATATTTCTGTACATTGTTTTTATATCTTACAGCTTTACTGAATTCATGTATCAGTTCTAGCAGTTCTTTGGTAAAGTCTTTTGGGTTTTCAATATAGAGTAACATGTAATCTGTAATTAGTGAAAATTTTACTTCTTGTCAATTTGGATACATTTTATGTCTTTTTGTTGTTTCATTGCTGTGGGTATGACTTGCAGTACTATGTTGAATAGAAGTGGTAAGAATAGATATCCTTGTCTTGTTCCTGACCAAAGAGGAAAAGCTCTCAGGTTTTTCCCCATTTAGGATGATATTAGCTGTGGGTTTTCGTATATGGCCTTTATTATGTTGATATATGTTCCCTCTAAACTTACTTTGTTGAGGGTTTTATCATGAACTAATGTTGTACTTTATCAAATGTTTTTTCTGTATCTAATTAAAATGATCATATGGTTTTTATCCTTTCTTTTATTAATGTGATGTATCGCTTTAATTTGTGAATATTGAACCATCCTGGCAACCCAGGAATAAATCCCACTTGATCATCATGAGTGATATTTTTAGTGTATTTTTTTATTTGGCTTGCTAGTATTTTGTTAAGGATTTTTGTTCTATGTTCACCAGAGATATTAGTCTCCAGTTCTCTTTTTTTCTCTTGTCTTTATCTGGTTTTGATATAAAGATAATGCTGGTCTCATTGAATGAGTTTGGATGTTTTCCTTTTCTATTTTTTTTTTGAATAGTTTGAGAAGAATAAGTATTAACTCTTTCTTAAATATTTGGTAGCATTCACCTGTGAATCTATCTGGTCCTGGATTTTTGTTTGTTGGGAGATTTTGATTAACTGATTCCATTTCTTTGCTGGTTATTGGTCTTTTCAAATTTTCTATTTCTTCCTGTTTGGTATCTGTTTTTGGTAACTTACATATTTCTAGGAATTTATCCTTTTCTTCTAGGTTTCCAACTTGTTAACATATAGTTTTTTATAATCTCTTACAATTGTTTCTGTTTCTGTGATGTTGGTTGTTATTTTTCCGCTGTCATTTGTGATTTTATTTATTGGGGTCCTTTCTCTTTTATTTTTCATAAATCTGGTTAGAGATTTATCAATTTTATTAATTTTTTTCAAAGAACAAGCTTTTGGTTTCATTGATCTGTTCTTTTTTTTTTTTTTTTTTTTTTAGTTTTTACATCATTTATTTCTTCTCCAATCTTTATTGTTTCCCATATTTTGTTGCCTTTAGACTTGGTTTGTTATTCTTTTCCTAGATCCTTTAGGTATAAGGTTAAGTTGTATATTTGAGATTTTGCTTGCTTCTTGAGGTAGACCTGTATTGCTACAAACGTCTCTCTTAGAATCACTTTTGCTGCATCCTGAAGGTTTTGGACTGTTGTGTTTTCACTTTCACTTGTTTCCACGCTTTTTAAAATTTCTCAAATGTGGTTTTTATCCATCTTGTGTATAAGAGAAAGAAAGAGGGAGAACTTTACATGTTTGGTTTGGTGATTGATCTGTGCACTTCAAAAATCAGCGAGTTTCATTTTCTCACCTTATAGCAAGATGGTCCCCTTAGAATGTGGGGAAGATATGGAATTCTTCTACCCCTTTTCTGGCTTTCCCCTCAAACAAGTAGGGAGAAACAGCACTACCAAGAATAATATTTTAATTGCTTGTTAGGTTGATCTTTAAAATGTGTCTAATTACCGCAATAAACAAGTTTTGTCAAAGCAACTGAGGTCGCCAGTTATTCCATATCCTCCACCAAAAACAATGGATATAAAAAGTTCTCTCAGTGTGATGTGTTGAACAGCCAGTGGGGAGCTATGGGTTGATCCATATCCTAAAGCAGCAGAATAGAAATAGGGCACAGGGTAGGCATGAGGGGAAGGCATGATTTAAGGCCCCACACTTGCATCCCCTGCCAGTTCTCGCAAATATGGCAAAATTTGGTTGTTGTAACAGAGAGATTAACAGCTATCAAGGTCTTACTTTCAAGTGTAATCCAAGGTGGGGTTGGAATCAGGTTGGAACAGACTCACAGAGCGATTCTTTATCGGTGTTTCAGAGGGAAAGGTAATGTCATATAGAGTCAAGCAGTCACCTAAAGAGAGCAGCCAAGCGATGCACTGCAGAGCTGAGAACAGCAGAAAAGTCCCAAGACTCATGAAAGAGAACAGGAACAAAGGTTGTACCTTAAGATGGGAGCATACCCACAGGTGGAAGAACCAAGATTGACAGAAATACATCAAATACATCAATTTTAACAAACAAGAAGCTGGACAATGGTGCCATTCCTGTTCCTCTACTTAATGTAATAAATACTGTATGACATTGGGCAAATTATTAATCCCTCTGTGCCTCAGTTTCCTGCTCTATAACTCCTAAGATTATTGTGATATAGTAAGTGCATTTATTTTTATAGCTCTTAGAACTCAATAAGTGTCATTTTTATTACATGTATTATTATAAAGGATTCCTTGAATCCTCTTTGCTACTTAGATTGGTTTATATTTTCTGTATGCTTTCTATTGATACTTAGTTATTTGGTTGATAATATTAATCAGCTAAGATAACTCTAAAACTAGATGGTAAAATTAATCAAATTTTTCTTATTTCAACTGGAAGAGAAGTTACCTGATGACTTAGTTGTCTCTGCCTACCTAATAGCCTGATAGCTGAAACTATAAAGGGAAAAGAGTCAACAGAAATCTGGAATAAACTTCCTAAAGGGTATTGTGCTCTTTGAACCTTCTACACAATAGACCAAGTAAAACCTAAGATGTACAGTTCCTCTGATGTTGGTAAGGGAGCCTTTGACAAAAGGGCAAAGTGATTTTCCCCCCAGAATGTTTAAAAATAGTAGCAGCTGCTTTTCCTTTTAAACTGTCAATATTGTGAGACCAGGGGCTCACCTGGATATCCTGAGACCAGGATAATACTCACCTTATGCAAGGTCTAAAAACATATAGTAGTTGGATGAATTGTCCCCCCCGCCTTGGTTGGTATTTATTGAGGGTCTATTACATGCCAGGTACAGTGTTCAGCAGCTGTGAAAAAGAGAACCAAAGTGCATTCCCTCATGAAGCTTATGTTCCAGTGGGAAGGTAGATAATAAGCAAATAAGCAAATTAAGGGATAAACAAACAAATAATAGAAGTTTGTTGAGCAAGCAAATAATGGATGGATGGATGGATGGATAAGTATTTAATGTAATGTCAGATGGTGATGATTACTGTGAAGAAACATGCAGAGCAAATAGGGAGAGAGTGATGGAGGCTGCTGTCTAGAATTGTGATCAGGGTCAACCTCTCTGAGATGATTGTTCGTAAAAGGCCTAATTGAATCATGGGAGTGAGACATGATGTACCTGGAAAAGAGTGTTCCTAGTAGAGACAACTGCAAATGCAGTAACCCTGAAGAGTAATGAGACAGGGTTGGAATGAGTTGAGAGGAGCATAGGTAGGAAAACAGGATGGGAATAACCGAAGGTCAGATAATAGATAGTGTAGGGCTGTTCAGGTCATGGGAGCCACTAGAGAGCTTTGAGCAGTGGAGTGATATGGTCTGATTTACCCACAAATGTCCCTGCTGGTTGTGTGAAGCATCCAGTTCTAAAGGAATGGGTGGATGAATAGCAAGAGTTCGCAAGTAGCTCAGCAGACCCTAAGGAGTGCTGGTTGCATTGATACTCATGCGGTTAGTTCTTCTGAGTCAGAGGAGCAGAAAGAGAAGGAGGTAGATCTTTTCTGGGAAATCTGCTAACTCCCTTCCTAGGTGGTGTGGACCTTGAGATTTGTGATTTGATTTCCAGTTTTCATGCAACATTTTAGGTGTCTTTCTTGATTTTGTTGTTAGGACAGCATAACATATTTATAAAATAATATCATATTTTCCAGTTCATCTGGTAATGAATCATTTGCATATCATTTTAATAAATCTTTAGATTGGATCACTGGGCTCTTAACTATGCCGAAAAAGTTAAAATTTGTTTATATTAAGTGTGTTAGTTGCATAGAAGTTAGTATGTAGTACTTAGAAATTAGCTCCATAAAAACTTGCTAAAAGTTGCTTAGCTAAGAGGTAGAAGAATAAATAAAGGAAGAAATCTTACTGTGGTTTAACAGTAAAGAGATTGAGATTGCCCTTTCCTTAATTCAGTGGGCACTTTACTCTCTGGGATTGTAGAATATGTGGTAGATCTTAAATTAAGTGAAGAAAACTAATATAGCAGTCTTCCACAAACTATTCCTACAAGCCTGGGTCTATTTGTGAACAAACATCAGCTTGGAACAGAAGGATATATTCAAGTGCCTGAAATCATAGTTCTTTTCTAATTGGAATGCATCCTAGTACAATGGAAAACACAGTCTGGATATTAACTTATGTGGCCTTATATGAATCATTAACCTCAGTTTCTCCATCTATAAAATGGTTCTATTAATCCTTACCCTGCCTACTTCATTTGATATGTGTTGCCAGGTGTGTCTTGGCATCAGGCACTCTGCTAGATTCTGGGCATATAGAATAAAATAGTTTTGATACCTGTCCTTCAGAAGCTTAGGGCTTTTTTGAGAAGAAGATAAGTCAATCAAGAATTACTCTGTAGGCTATTAAATTTGGCAGAACATGCTCTGCGGATTTAAGGAGGTGGCTGGGATGTGAATAAGAAAGCTTTTGGGATGAAGTGACATTTGAAGTGATTGTTCAAAGCGGGGATAAGGGAGGTTAGAAATAAGTGGGAAGAAATGCCACATCTTTGGCATATCAACAAGAAACAAAGGAAACCACGAAGAGTTCTACAATGGGAGTAGCTTTAAAAGTGTGTGTGTGTGAGAGAAAGAGAGAAGGTGGGGGAAGAGAGGAGAAAGGAGGGAAAGAGAGAGAGACTGAGGGAGAGAGGTGAGTAGTGGAAAAGAGAGAAATTGAGAATGGACTAGAGTTACTTTTATTTGTGAATGCCTAAAAACCTAAAGTAGCAGAGGCTTAAACAAGATGGAAGTTCATTTCTTTCTCATATAAAAGTTGAAAGTAGAGCTTAAGGATAGTATGGCATCTCATGGTATCAAGGACATGGGTTTCTTCCATCTTGTTCATGTGGCTTCATTCTCAAAATCACCTTATGGTCCAAGATGACTGCTCCAGCTCCAGCCACAAAAACTACATTCTCAAGGGCAAGTTTGAGCAAAGGAAGGAAATCACTCTTCCCAGTTCCTATGATAGTTACATACACCAATTTTACTTATATTCTGGAAGCATATTTCAATGGAAGGATGATATAAAAATACAGTCTTTATTCTGGGTAGCCATGTGCACACATAAAATGAGGATTGCTATGACTAAAGCAAGAAATGATGATCTCTGGGGGACCCTGGCAGCATGTGTGTGTGCACTCCCTTGTGTGTTTATGCCTATGCAGGTGTGTGAGGCTGTGCACATGCATAAGTGGCAAGAAGCAGAGATGAAGATTGAATAAGATACGTAAGAAGTTACTTTGCCAATGGATAAAGGACTAGATAAAACTAAGGAATTATTCTGGGACAAATATATATTTTAGTGATTATATATTTAATATATTCTTTAAAACTAAGCTGAGTTTACAATACATTGCAAGAGCCTTGTTTATCTTCCCATAATACTCTATACCAGTATCATTGTATAACTAAATTCCCCTATTTATCGTTTGTCTCTGCTTCTCTAGACCATAAATTCTTCAGATTATAAATCGTGTTTTTGGTGCAGGTCAGTTTATTCCCCATCACTGATGTTTCCTTTCACGTGGGAGGAAAGCCATCGGTGTAATTCTTCTGGACTGAGGAATAAGGTTGGGGATGGGAGATGAATGACTTAACTGAGATGATTTAGGGTGAGGAAGTGGACAGGAGAAGCTGTACCGCTTCCTCTCTTCTCTCTCTCTCTGGGAAGTCCTGTCCCCAAAGACCATATATTCTGCTCTTTTCCTCTAAATAAAAGTTTTAAAGTTTGAGGAATGAATTCAGTTCAAGGGTATCAACACTGGTGTACCGGCAAGGAATACTGAGGGGAAAAAACCCAGGAGATTAAGCTGGAGGAGGAGTATCTGTAAGGAGTGACTATTGGGAATAGGTTGCTTTAAGCTCTGGGGAGGAGACCAGATTTCTGGGAATCTTAACCTTGAGAGTTTCAGCAGCCTGTGATGCTTCTTACCCAGCTGAGGAACTATTCCTACTCATTCATTCATCTGACATACCCTTACTTAGTGTTTGCCAGCTGCCAGGAGCTTTCTAGGTATTGGGAATGTTGCAGTGACCAAAGCATCAAAAAGCCTGGCTCTCATAGAGCTTACATTGCAGCCGAGGAGATAGCAAACAATTAGATTTGCTTGCCTTTTGGGATTTTTGTTTTGTTTGTTTGTTTGTTTTTTCAGTAATTGCAAATTAACATGTCAAGGAAGAATCAATGATTTGGAGAAAAACAAGACCATGAAGAGGGTAGGTAGTGCTGAGGAAGATGATGGCTTTCAATTTTAAATGGGGGGAGGGGTCAAGAGAAGCTTTTTTGATAAGGTGACATTTGAGTAAAGATCTGAAGGAGTTGAGGGAGTGAGCCACATCAAAATCTGGGGCAACAGCCTTGTGAGCTTAGTTAGTTAGTATATGGCTCTGCCCAGTTTGGAACCTTTTGATCATTGGCCGTATGAGTACCTGCAAAGAAGCAGTGCCTGTTGGGGATGGAGGGGGTCCTGATGCAGGGACACCATATCCTGCAGTGACATCTCTTTCCATCAGGAGGAGACTCACACCCTTGATTACCACTGAAGCCCAATGGGTCAAGAGAGCAAACCCCTAGAGTCTGTTGTGGTGGGTGGAGGCAGTTATGCCCCACTTCTATACTTCAGTCTGCTCCAAGGGTCACTGCCAAATGTGACCCTCCTAGCCTTGTTCTAGCCCTTCACATACTTGCAGGAAAGGAGTGATGAGTGGGATGGGTGGATTGGAGTGTAAGGAACTGGGCATGCGTCCTTCTGCCTTTTCCTTCCCATTCTCTCTAAGGATCTGGTTCGTGAGTGTGTCTGGATTGCCCTTGGTCTTGTGGTAAACCTTACAACTCACAGGGGAGGGGTATGGTCATTTGGAATTCCCCGTGGCTGTGTGATAAATCTCCCTAAGTCTGATATTCGGTATTAAGAAGTCCCCTTGTCAGCATATATGACAGTCTCCTCTAGCAGTTTTCTCAGAAAACCAAAAAGAGATCTTTTATTACTCCTTTTGCTTTACTTCTCAGTTGACAGAGAATTGGGTGAGGAAGAGAAGTGCTATGTATTGGGAATCCTCAAACCCCAGGATAGTGTGTGTGTGTGTGTGTGTGTGTGTGTGTTCATTATCCATTGAATAGTCTGTGATTGAACGGACAGATGGGGGATGTTGAATTTGTGTTCTTAAAATTGGCCTTGAGATCTTTTGTGACTTCATCCTCTAGAAGGAGGGGTAATGCAACTTTGGTAAAAGTAGGCAATGCTCACTATATAAGATACACTGAGAAAAAGATACCAGGGAAGGGATGGTTGCAGATTTTTTCATTCTGAAGGGTGAAATTTTATTTTCACTGACATACTCACCCTGTAGCATTTAAGCGGGAAGGGGTGGCTCCTTTAACTGAAGTTGCTGTAAGTAACTTTTCACATACCTGTCTCGATCCACCCCAGCGGGAAAATCATACCCTTGGTCTTGGATGTTTTTTAAAGTTTCACTCCTTCTGTCACACCTCTGTTCTTAAAAGTCTCTGAAAAGTGTGATAAATATGGTTACCATTCCCTGCTGACACCTTTACCTAGAAGTTGGTCTGTCCTGAAACTGGAGCTGAGACTCCTCTGTCCTTGGGAGGAGGAAAAGAACGAAGGAGCTGGGTGTTATGAAATATGGTGGATGCTGTGATGACGATGATCGGTATGTTCTGAGCTAGATCATGATGGAAACCTGAGAACCCGCAGTTTGGAGAGACTGCTCAATGGTCTGAATTCCTGAAGAGGTGTGCTGCCAGAAGGATAGTCAAAGATAACCCCCACGTGTTGCCATCACATCTGTTCTGGGCACCCTTGACTTTGGCTAGTTTCTTGCCTACATTAAAAAAAAAAATATATTTTCCTCTCTACATAGTTAGTGATGAGCCTAAGGGCTTAGACAATAATGAGAAAGTAAAAACAGAAATTGTGAGAAAAACACTTTGCATTTCTTTTGTATCTGCTGAGCATTAGAATGATGTTTCTGTTTTTAAGTAGAAATTGCAGCATAAAGAGATACCATAATACACATTTTGGTTCGTTTGGGTGGTTGAATTTAGGTATAATGGGATTTGCTTATATTCTACCAGCTGATAAATGTGACACCATAAACCAGCCTGGAGCTTTCTTGTGTAAACAAAAGACCAGAGAAATTAACATTAGGACGAACTGCATTTATAACACACTATTAGCTTTTGAGGTAGATTTAGATTCTTTTCTCTAGATTGTAAAAATCCTCCACTTCTGTCTCTTCTCTGCTTCGTTATCTGCTGAATTCAATGCTATAAACACGAAAGTGCTCGATAAATAAAACCCGACGATGACAGACTTGGATGTAAAAGCAAAACAGGGCTCAAAATTGCTAAAGGAAGTTGGGTGTAGTTAGATTTTTTAAAGGCCATGGTGGAATAATTTGGTAGAATTCCTAGCCTCTCCTAAACGGTGACAAAAGGTAGCCAGTGCTGTCTCTGTGAGGCCCCTGGGTGTCTAGAATAAAAATGAATTAGGAGAAAGGGTCCAGGAGAGCTTTGTCATGATAGGATATAGGGCAGCGTAATTCTTAAAATTCTCCGTGAGGAAATATATCCATTGACAAGCTTTCCTGTACTTCTCAGAAAGAGCACAAGTTAGAATGGTAGTAACTTGCCCTATGAAATAATGCATTATCTTGTCACATCTGGCACCCCATCACTGACTTGGTGGCTTTACCAATGTTCCTTTTCTGGAAATCCATCCTGGGTGCTTCATGAATGACAGCTGGACTCTGAGATTCATTGCAACCTTAGATATATAGTGTTGGTAATCCATAAAACTACTGTCCCTTTAAAAAATGACCCATTTTGAACAAGAGAGAAAGGGGATCTTTACTTTTAAACTCTGAAATCATATGAATGGGAGCAGGGAGAGATTTGTAAAAAAAAAAAAAAAAAAAAATCATCCTGAAGCACTATGTCAATTCCTTTTGAAGACTAAAACTAAGAATAATTATACCTAACGCATTCCTTAGGACTTCTTTATTTTCATACGAATTTGACTTAAAGTAAGGAAGAACTCAGGTAGGATTTTTCAAGGTTGTGCTTTAGGGATTGCTTGACTGATCTTCACAAGACATGAGGTTGGTTTAGTGGTAGGTTATGGTTGGATTTTCATAGCAAGCATAAAATATTTGAAGCGGCAAATGATTTGTAAGCGTGGAGGGATATATTGTTCTCTCTAGCAATCTGCAAGTCTACGGCCAGTAGAAAACCACCTCTCTGTGTATGGGATGACCTTCTATATCTTTAATTTTTATATTTTTGGATTCTGGCCTTCTTGTATCCTTTGTTTACCTCTAGTCAGTGTTTCTTGCAATTCTTTTGTCCTTAGGTGTACTTCGTAGACCAGCTGAGAGTGAGAGCAAAATAAGTAAATGCTTCAATTGCAAACTTCATCAGCTTTAAAAAAAAAAAAATCTTTTAAAATTCCACTTCTTAAATTCTTCCCAGGTTATCTAGAGACCTCTTAGCACTCGGGAGATTGGGCTGGGTCTGTGGTATACTTTAGCTGCTCCCATCACTTTTTCAATAATGCCTCTTTGTTCTTCAAACCCTATCATATTCATGCAGCTTTATACTAATTATTATTTTCTATGCTGATAGTATTTAATTTAGTATATATAATAGGGGAGACACTGACCCACAGACCTGAAATTGAAGCTTAGCTCAGCTCTTAACTGTGAGACCTTGTGTCTCATGTGTAATCTCTCTGGCACATAGTTTTCACCTCAATAGAATGGAGTTCTTAATAATTGTTTCACAGAGCTGTGGTGAACATCCAGTCGATGAGAAGCTTTGTAGACCATGAAGTGTCATAGAGGTGTTGGGTGTGTAACGGAGATTGCTATCTGTCTACCCAAATCCATTCTCCTCTTCTCCTTAGACATGGAGTTCTGCCTGGATCCAGCCTGGAACTGGACTTGCCAGCCTCCCTTGTAGCTAGGTGTGGCCCTGTGTTTACAATTATCAATAATCATGCCTTGGATAAACCTCATTGGCTACGATACTGCCACTGCGCAAAGCTAGTGGCCCTGTGTTTAAACTCTTGCCAGAGCAGTGAAAGAGGGAGAGACATGTGTCATCTTTACTCCATTTACCCTGCAGGATATCTCTGGCCCTGGACTTCAAGTTGCCCTCTTTCTGATGGGCTGGATGGGTTATTTGCAGAGTGAACTTGGAGACCATGTGGTCACAACAGTTTCCTGAGTCAAAAAGGGGGCAGAGCTGTCAGCTGATCTAGAACACTGTCCTGGACTATTGTGTGAAGAGAGATGAATTCTGTTTTGTTTGAGCTTTTGCACTCCCGGATCTATTTGTAACAGTAGTTTAGCCTACTGTAACTAGTACCTGCATTATTTTTGAGTCACATGTTGATAGAAATTCATAGAGTGATAGAGCAGGAAAGAGGCCATAGCAGTCATCTTGCAAATAAAAATAATGCTAGGAGAGGAAATAATTTTTACTTGATCACAGAACAAATTAGTTACAGAACTGGAATGAAATCCAGTTTTCATTATACAGTTTCACCCCTTTGAAGGGTGAGTAATAAACATACGGAATCGAGTACTTGAGAGATGGTACAGGCACAACATAGGAAGAGATTCAGAAAGTACTTGTGTAAACTGTTTGTAACCCCTCTAGAAATGGCAAGTAGGAAAGTGGCATTTTACCTAACCTTTTACACTGAGATCAAGGTGGATAACCAGGCCCTTGGAGAACACACTCTTTAGAGCTTCTTTTGTCAACAGCCCGCCAGCCCAAGGGTCCATGTGTCAGATAAAGGATTGCAACCTCTTTTGGATCCTTGTGAGAACAGCTTCAGGGAAAAATGGGCAACCTCACAGTGGTACTGGGTCTGTTTTAGCCACAGCTTCTGAGAGCTTCTGTGCTCAAAAAGATTGATCTAAAATGGCTTCTCGAGACATAACCCAACAAGAGAGAGATGAGATTATGTTTTTAGCATTTGAACCATAACACGCTCACTCTGCTTTAAAAGGTCTTATGGGACCGAAAAAGCCCAGGGAAACAGAAGTTGCTGTTCTCATTAAGGGAGAGAGGTATTTTTATTCATTGTTTTTATTCACATCAGTTAATTTAACATGCCTTGAAGGGGCCTCTTCCAGGGTAGCAGTATTAAAGTAGCAGCTTACTCACTGATTATAAACAAACATTAGTCAAGTTGACTTATAAAAGTTGGTGCATGGATTAAAAAGCAAAAGAATTACCTTCTACCTGACAGATGGGATGAGTCCCAAAGGTCTCTTCAGGCCTTGTGACAATATGCCACGTAAGAAATTTAAATGAAATCCAGACTCTTTAACCATGACTTGTAAATGTCTCCATGATCGGGCTCAGACCTACTTCTCGCCCTCTTTTCAAGACCCTGCAACCTTGACTCACTGCTGAGAAGCCTCACTTGGTCTTTCTGTTTTATAACCACCACCTCTGTCATATGCCACAGGGATCTGCACACTGTTGCTAATGTGACTAGCTACTTTCCCTCTTCTTCAGTCTCCATTTAAAAATCAGCCTCTTACAGACGTCTTCTCTGACCACCTTCCCAAAGTAGTATCATTCCACTGCATTTTTTCTTCAGTTTATTTCTTTCAAAGCACTTATAGACATTGCCATGGATTTTATGTGCCACCTTATTTATTTTCTGTTGGGTGTTAATCTCCCCTACTGGACAGTGATTTAATTGGCTTAATGACCCATTTGGACCATAAAAAGGGCAAAGGTCCATCCAGGGAGAGTGTGAAAACTCCATTTTGAAGCCAAGCTAGAGCTGAGGTAGGGAGAAATTAAAAACCAAGAGACTAGGAATGGAGAGTGGGATTAATTACCTAATAGGGTTTCCTTGGGATGGCAGACAGGCTGGAGTATGCTTGAAAATGGAGGTCAATCTCATATGGGAAGTTGGACAAGAAGACTGAAAAGGTCAAGGATCTGAGAGGAAACCAATAAAGCAGAAAGCTAAGGCAGGGACAGAGGCAAAGTCTCCAATGGACTGATTGAGACTCACTTCCATGTCCAGCTCTTCAACAGAGCATGTCAACACTTTCCTGGATAGCCAGTCCAAGACCATTCTCAGTATCTCTAAGGTCCTGGATGATTGAGGGGGACCAGCGACTTTACCTTCCTCTCAAGGTGGTACTGTTTGTCCTTGGTCATACTGTAATTCTTTCTTCTATCTGGTATCACCCTGGACCAATTCTTAACTCTGTCCACATATCCCAGCCATGGAATGTTTTCCTGCAGCTCTGATAGCTGATTTCTCTGAGAGCAGTTTTGCACCTTTGGTCTATAAATCTTGAGCTACCCTTCTACCTTTCCCAAATTTTGACCACCCTGTGCCCTTCTTAGACATCAAAACTCTCTTCAAGTTGTGCTTCTTTTAATGAAAGTTGCCTTTGTCTTCTTGGAGAGGAACCCAAGAAACCTGGTTTGTGGACTGTCCTCTAGTGCATACTATTCTCTTCAGGTTCTGCCCTTCTGTTGTTACAGTAACAGCAGATGTACCTTCTGGAATGTTGTGTTTCCCAGGAAAACTGTTGTGAGGATCATAAGAGGGATTTGCTTGGTCCCAACTCTCTTTCAGACAAAAAACAAAAAAAAAAACCAAAAAACAAAAAACAAAACAAAAACCCAAAAAGAATCCTGTAGCCACAACTGTATTTGTTTTCTTGCATTATAGAAGCCAGGAGAAATTGACAGGGTACTAGAAACAAATCTTGGCAAGAAGTAGGACATGTAACATGATGAAATTTGATATCTAGCCTGTTCTACTTTACTGAAAAATACATAATGCTAATAATTTACCTGTACTGTGATCATCAGCATAAATTGTGCAATAAAATGTATGGGTATAATGGAAACTTCAAAAGCATCAAATAGATGATAAATGATAAAAACCACAGTGGATTACTTTACTTAGCTTCGATTTTAATATTTGTCAAACGAATGAAGCAATGTATTTATACCCAGAAACCCATATTATCATACATATATTTGCTAAAACAGGAAGCATAAATTGTAGTTAAATTTAGTAATGTCTGATGGTATGCTTGAATGTTTCTTTGTGATTAAATGTGAACAATTGCTCCTTTAAGTTAAAGGTCTGTGTATATGTGATTAATCAGATTGAAATGAAAGTGCAGACAGCTCATGCCATGCCTAGTTATCAGAATGATTGATTTTAGTCTGTGCTTCTAGGTGAAAAAATATCTGTTAATAACCCCAGCAGCCAAACCCCTGATGTCACTGATAGCTCAATGATTTGTGCACATGCTGCATTATTAAGCTCATTTGCAGGTAGAGGGTCTACACAATGATCCATTGGATCGCAAAATTACAACATGAAAAAAGTGACATCCAGATTTATGCAAGAGTTATGACTTCAAAGTGCATTTCATCAGTGAGAAGTTTAAAATTGCTGCTGTTGTAGCTGTCACAGGCATGTTATTTTCTTTGGTTTATATGTAGGCAAGGCTGTCAAGCTTTTATCACACAAACTGGTGTTTTTGTGTACCGTAGCTTTCTGCCTGCTGGTGACAGCCAGTCTCTAAACCGAGTTGTTATTAAGTCTTCAGTTTGAAGAAGTACTTTACCAATGTGGTTGAATTACACTTGATCATAAACACCTTAATGTTTTATTGGGTATAAAAGAGCAAACTACGAAAGCAGCTCTGTAGCGAGTACTGGTGGATTGCTGGTGGGAAGTGTTGCTCTTCATTACTGCAGAAAAAATGGTGTCCTACTTGAAAGTCTCCATTCGGGAGTCCTCTCAGAATGAAGGACTGGGGTTAGCAGGAGACTCCTTACGTAAAACTCGGAGGTCTTCTCCATCCTGTAACCCCGAGTTTTCTAGACCTAGCCACCATATCATCTAATTGTCAAAACCTCCATCCCTACACCCTTCTGCCAAGAAGCATGTCCTCTCTCACATCTACTAAGCTCTTTGTTTCTGAATGAATGTTGATCCAAAATATCTAGGGGAATTAATATGGCACCCCTCTTAGATTCAGGTTTTTTTTCTTGTGCCCACAATTGCTTTTGATGCTTTGCTATAAAGAAACCAGGGGAAACCGGAAGTCTTAGAGCCAATTCTTGGCAGGAAAGCAGTGAGATATCTTTTTTTATGATAAATATCATATGTAACATGTTCCACCTTTGTGGAAAGAAATGTAATGCTGATACTTTATCTGATTTTGGTTATTAGGGTTATTACAAGGTAAAACATGTGGATATAAGGGAAATATTAAATGCTGAAGATAACAGACCTAAGCCACAATGGATTCATTTGTTTAGTTTCAACTGTTATACTTGTAGAATGAATGAAGCAGTGTATGCAGAAACCCTTTCTTAGACGATTTCATACAGTTGTATTTGATATAATACCTGGCACACAATATGCATTCTACAAGTAGGAACCATTATTATTATTACTATTCTTATTGGTATTATAAGAAAAGGAGAGAATATAGTTACATGTACATTTATGTGTTGAATGGCCAGATAACTGAGACCAAAGCAAGATAACTAGAGTAAATGAGAATTGCTAAAGAAACACATACTTAAGGAGCCAGCACAGTCCTCCTAGAGCTTGCTGACTTGGCTCTTAAATAGCTCACATCCGTCTTGACTTAAATCTCTGTGGTTGTTGCTATAAGCACTAGCTATATGTGGTTATTTAAATGTAAATTAATTAAAATTCAGTAAAATAAAAAGTTCAGTTCTCCAGTTACATGAGCCACTGAGCATTCCAAGTGCTCAGTAACCACATGTGGCTAGTGGTTACCATATTAAATGTCACAGAGAATGTTTCCATCATCACCACCATGCATTATATTAGGCACCACTGCTCCAGGGAAAATTCTGTGAAGAACCTGGGATTTATAACCTCAGGTCTGCAAAATACAGGAAAAGAACAAACAAACAAAAAGTTTTGGTACTCAAGAGAGTACCAGACCTGTTTGGGGAAATCAATTAACCAGGAATTAAAGAAGAACAGATTGTACCATACAGATGCAGTTTAAAGGCCTTAGCTTCTCTTGAGTGACTCTCACATGGTTGGTGGAAATGTGCAGGTAATGAGGGAGCATCGTCAGCAGCAATTCAGCGTTACCTCTCAGCATCCCATGGGCGGAGCCATGAGTACAAAGGAATGACAACGGGAAGAAAACTAAGCCTAAACCAAAACCCCAAATGGGACTATCCAAGAAAAAAATAATTTGTGACAAAAGGAATCTGGAGCCATATAGACCATATTAAAAGTGACCTTTTTGGGGCACCTGGGTGGCTCGGTGGGTTAAGCCTCTGCCTTCAGCTCAGGTCATGATGCCAGGGTCCTGGGATGGAGCCCCACATAGGGTTCTCTGCTCAGCAGGGAACCTGCTTCCCTCCGCACCCGCCTTCCTCTCTGCCTAGTTGTGATCTCTCTCTGTCAAATAAATAAATAAAATGAAATTTTTTTTAAAAAAGTGACTTTTCAAACACAATGTGATCTGGTGATTTCTTTAATGTACCTGAGTTTATCATGCTTAGCAGATGAGCAGAGTCAGTGCTGGTTACTCATTCTTACATAAGTTCTCTGTTATCCATCTTATCATCAGGAACTGTGCTACATTTATTACTTATACTCAATTAATCCCAAAAGAGGCAGGAGCTAATGTCTTTCTTACTCTTGACAATTACTAGAAATGCACCACTGGCATGGCCTTCAGAAAAAGTGATTAGAATTAAATACGTGTGATAGTATGTGGACATTAATGTCACAGAAACCAATGTAAAAATATAAGTGCCTTTTAAAGGGTTATAGAGTTTTCTCCATAAAAGTTTCCCACCCTTCTTCCTATTTTTTTCAAACAATGTAAGTCATTTCATTTATAGAAAATTGCAGAATTCTGCCTTGAAAGATTTCACCACATGTAACCTCCTAGGGAATTTGAATACGATAGATTTTGCTGAACTTCACTGAATTGAAAACTGAAATTGTCACTTATTGGAGAATGCAGTGGGTTGTATGATATTGTCAACATATTAAATCTTGGGTGAAAGTTATAAATATTATTGATTGTTTTTAAATTAGAGAAGTGTCTGTGCGTTCAATATCAATTTTAGTTCATTTCTTAGAAATCAAGAAATACATTAGGATCATAATGCTGGCAGGGATCTCAACCAACAATCTTATCTTTCCTTGTAGACTCTAAGCCAGGCAGGATAAAAGTGGTTTTCAAGTGGGGACATGGGAGTAGGATGGTGGAAAGAGCATTGGACTATGTAACCTGTGTTCTGGTTCCAGCTTTGCCACAGTTTGCCCCTGAATCCTGCAGTTTCCATGGGTCTCAGTTTTCTTACTGATAAATGAAGGAAATAGACAAAATTAGTTTCTATAATACTTTCTAACTATATTGGTTTCCTATTGCTGCATTACAAATCACCACAAACTTAGTGGTTTAAAACAATGCCCATTTAGGGCAAAGGACCTGAACAGACTTTTTTCTGAAGAAGACATCCAAATGATCAATAGGTATATGAAAATGTACTCAACATTACTAATCACCAGGGAAATGCAAATCAAAACTACAATGAGTTATCCCATCATACCTGTTAGGATGGCTTTTATAAAAAAGATAACAGATAACATAGTGGCACAGATCTAGAGGAAAAGGAATCCTGACGGCAATGTAAACTGGTGTAACCATATGGAAAACAGTTCCTCAGAATATACCCAGTAATCCCACTCCTGGGTATATATCTGCAGAAACTGAAATCAACATCTCGAAGGTGTATCTGCACACTCAAGTCTATTGCAGGATTATTCACAATAGGCAAAATATGGAAACAACCTAAGTATCCATGAACAGATGAATGGGTAAAAAAGACATGGTATCTACATACATATAATGGAATATTATCCAGCCATGAGAAAGAAGATCTTGTCATTTGCAAAAACATAGGGTGGACCTTGAGGGCATTATGCTAAGTGAAATAAGTTGGATAGAGAAAGACAAATACTGTATGAGTTCACCTACGTGTGGAACCTAAAAAAGCCTAACCCATAAAAACAGTGGGAAGAATGGTGGCTACCAGAGATTGTGGGGAGGGAGGAGAGGTATTATTTGAGGGTACAAACTGGCAACTAGTAGATAAATAAGTTCTGGAGATCTAATACATAGCATAGTGATTATAGACAACAATATTGTATTCCAACCTCAAAGTTGCTAAGAGAATAAATCTTAATTGTTCTCCCCACCAAAAAAAAAGATAATTATGTGATGTGATAGAGATGTTAGCTAATGCTATCATTGTAATCATATTACAATACATGTGTCAAGCCAATATGTTATGCACCTTAAACTTATATAGTGTTATATCTTAATAAAAATAATTTTATCTTAATATCTTAATAAAGATATCTTAATAAAAACAAATTTTAAAAACCCAAATATTAATATCCATTAATTATTTCACAATTCTGTAGATCAAAAGTCCTGGAGGGTTCACCTGGGTTCCCTGCTAAGGGTCCCACAAGGCCAAAATCAAAGTATTGGCTAAGCTGGGCTCTTATTTGAAGACTCTGTAGAGGAATTTACTTCCAGGTTCATTCAGGTTGTTGGCAGGATTAGGTTCCTTATGGTTACATGTTTCAAGTCATTTTTTTTTTTTTTTTTTAAACTGTCTATCAGTCAGTCAGGGTCACTATTAGCTTCTAGAGACCACCCACATTCCTCATCACATGGCCAACTTCGTCTTCAGCAGCATCTCAGAGCCTTCTCATGTTTCTAATTTCTCTGACTTCTCATCCTGTTTCCAGGATGAGAAAATTCTCTGCTTTTAAAAGACTCAGTTGATTAGATTGGGCCACTAAGATAATTCTCCTTTCCATAAACCCCAAATCAATTGATTAGTAATCGTAAGCACATCTTCGAAATACCTTTGTCATCTAACATATTCACAGTTGAAGCAATTAGGAATATTTTAGGGAACAACTTTGTAACCCTGCCTACCATACTAACTCTAAAAATCTTTGATTTTCTGTCTTTGAAGCCAACAGGAATACCTTTCTCTCAAATTCTTTGCTGCTCTCTCTTCCTCTGGCAGTCCTTTCGTGGGATCTAATGTTAGTTTCTTTTGTTGCAATTTAAACTCATTGGTTTCAGTTCTCTCTGTATTCTCCTAAAATCAGGTTTCATCTCAGTGCCAGGAGACAATGAGATACTTCTCGAACCTGTTGTTCATCTCAGTGCAGTACTAGCATTTTCTCAGCAATGTAAACAGAAGAGGCTGGCATGGGGGAATGGAGAGCCATGATTCTACCAATACTAACAGGAGGTAGGATGGATTGCTGTTTAAGATCCCAAGGTCCTGGGATCAAGCCCCACACAGGGAGTCTGCTTTTCCCTCTCTCTCTCCCCCTGCTTGTGTTCCCCCTCTCTCTCTGTCTCACTCTGTTAAATAAACAAATAAAATCCCTAAGAAAAAGAAAGAAAGGGCAATGTGATAATATGTGGCAATATAATAAAGGGCAGTGTGATAAATACACATTTATCAGTGATGAGGAGAAGAAAGCAGAGGGATGGAGGAATCCTATCTTCATGCCATACCAGCAGCCTTGGTTTGGGGCATTTGTAAAAGAGCCATTTAAAATGAAGTTCAGCACTGGATGTTATATACAACTAATGAATCATTGAGCACTACATCAAAAACTAATGATTTTTTATTACTACTATATGCTAGCTAATTGAACATAATAATAGAAAAATAAACCAAAAAAGGTATTTATAAATGTGAAAAACATTTTTAAAAAGTATAATTATAAAAAATAATTAAAAAATAAAGTGAAGTTGACCTTTCTTCAGTCCAGCCCCTTTGTGGTGACTTCAAGTGACTTAGGTGGTTACAGAATGCTTTTTATAGTGATTTTTATAATACAAATAAGTGGAATAGAATCTGAAAGTACAGATGATCCAATAGTTGAGAATGAAAATCACCACAGTCCTGTCATCTAGGGGTAACCACCATGAATATTGGGTTGTTTATCCTTCTAGATATCATTCTATGATATGTGCACACAGTTTTTAAAGAATGTTGTAAAACATTTAACAATATATAGTGAACATTTTTATGTCAAAAATATTTCTAGGATATTTTAAATGGCTGCCTTTTAGTATTTCATCATATAAATCATAATAAATACTGGATATGCCAGTATTTATTCATCATTTCGGCTGAACATTTCGGTTGTTTCCACTTTTCAGTCATTTTTACAGCTAATGACTCAGTGAGCCCCTATGTAGCTAGATCTTTGAGCATTTTCTTAATTACATGGGATAAGTTGCTAGAAGTAAAATTATTTGGATAGAACATACACACATATGGAAATATTTTGAAATGTATTGACAATGCTTTCTAATTGGAAAATGCCCATTAACTAATGAAGCATAATGGGAAAAAAACACTTTTTTTTTCCCATTTTGTGGTAGATTTTGTGGTGGGAAGGTTGGCAGAAGCTCCTCTTTCATTGCTTCTAGCTCTATTGTTTTTATCAAATCAATATTTCTAAACTTCAGTGTTCTCATCTGTAAAATGGAAATAATATTCAAGCTACCTCTTATATAAGGGTTACTATGCAGGTTAAGGGAGGTGGGCCATGGGCCAAGAACTTCAAAAATTATGAAGTTATATATAAATATAAGGCATTCACTTATCTCTTCTGCCTAGACAAGGTCAGGGGTCTTCAGGAACATAATCCATACTATCCCCCATTTCGTTAGACCTCTTCTGAGTACATTCGGTTGTACTGGTAACCCTGAAGAGCACAGTGGATTTAATGGCACTTCACTGAGTATACCATTGGCCCTGGCCCTTGTCCCAAAGGGGACGTTTCCATATTTGCATGCCTTTTTCTTTTCTTTTCTTTTTTTTTTAATTAATTAATTTATTTGACAGACAGAGAGATCACAAGTAGGCAGAGAGGCAGGCAGAGAGAGAGGGGGAAGCAGGCTCCCTGCTGAGCAGAGAGCCCAATGCGGGGCTTGATCCCAGGACCCTGAGATCATGACCTGAGCCGAAGGCAGAGGCTTAACCCACTGAGCTACCCAGGCGCCCCGCCTTTTTCTTTTCTTGAACAACAAACTCTACGACTTGAGAAATCTGTCCTGTATAGTTATAGCAATTTATTATTGCTATATATTATTTAGTATAGCAATTTATTTATTTATTTATTGTCACTTCGCTTTTTCCAACAGGCTGTGCGCTCGTCCCCCTGTTGCTCTATTGTGTTCTCTATGAGGTTGTCTTTATTGGTACTCATAGGTGGCATTTAGCACTCATATGGCACTTTTCATCTTGAAAGCACTTTACAGACATTAGCTAATTAATTTTCACATCACAGCATGATAGGTAGGTAGGGAGCTCATCTAAGCATTTGTGCTATGGCAATGAAAGGTATGTTGCGAGGACAATAAGTTATATTTTTATTATTCTTTGGAGGAGGAAGAGGTGGTTATGTAATTTGTCCCAAACCACAGAAGATATCTGTGTTATAGTTGAAACCTGTAGTTGAAGTCTAATCTGATAAAGTTAGTTATATCACAGGATGTGTTACTGGTTCAGATCTGGCTTCCTCCCAAAGATAGCCTTACAGGAGTGAAACCTGCCAGCCGGCTCCCCTTTCCACTCTGCCTGGGGAGCAGCATTATTGGCACTCAAAGTCACTTTCTTCCCTTCTTCCTGTTTTGAGTGATGACACTTATTGAAGTGAACCTGAGGAGAAGTTTGAAAATATTTCAGAAGGACCTCCAAGTTTATGAGAGAGAAGGATGGGCAGCAGAGGAGGCAACACTCCATATCAGGCAGATATGGTTGGACTGTAATTTGCTTTTGAAATCTAAGAGTCTTTCTAATTGGTAAAATGATGATACCATGCTTGCTTGGGCAGATGGGAAAGGAGTGAGGTAAAAATCTCTTCCTTGGCTTGACTTGGTATTCATGAGCTGTACCATTAGGGATCCTGAGGTGCAGAGAGGACACGTGGGAAAGATGCCTCAGGAGCAGTGGCCATGGAGTTTGTTCTTTCCCTCTGTGCCTCCCCAGAGCTGATGGGTCTTTCCCCACCTCCCTCTCATCTTGGAGTACCAATCAGAGTTTCCAACACTGATTTCAGAAAAGAGAGAATACTAGTAAACCTGATGAAGGAAGGTATCTTGGTTGGGATTCTCCAGGTTTCTTCATTCTGGAAAGTTTATGGATGGACTTCAAGCAGTGATGGGCCCTGAGCCCACAGGTTTTGCTCTCTTCAGTGACTTTAATTGAAAGTCTGGGAGCATCACGTTCTTGTAGAATATCTGATTCGGTTTCCTGTGTTCTGAAATGTGCTCAAGACTTGCACCAGTAGTAATTTAGATCACAAAATCTTTAGACTTTGAAAGTTGGTGGTGGGGATGGTACTTGAAAGAGAAAGCCAGAAAGAATAAGTCCTGATGTTTGATGTATTTTCCAATAGCTCTTTTCTGATAGTTGGATTCCCGGTCTTTATAGTTTCTTATGGCAGTGGGTGTCAGTCTCTACACCCAAGCAGATGGCCTAAATAAGAGGGGAGATTTGACATTTAGCTGTTAATTTATTTTACGATGTGGGGCTGCCATGTTTTATACATGAGGTAAATAAAAGTGATGGACTAATTATGGAAACGTGCACTGCCTTCCAATTACTCTTGGATTCTATGTTTAATATTTTGAAGTATTCCCATTACGGAGAGATTTGTCACTGTGGCAAACTTTTTTATCTGTGGAATTCCAACTTTATCTGCAGTAAGCCTCAGCAGATTTTATTCTGCTAAGTAAATGAACATACTAGACTTTTCGGCACAATTGGGATTTTTTTTTTCCTGGTTGAATCATATTTTAGACTTATATTTTTGACAACCTATTTCACAGTTGACTGGCCTCCCCCTCCCAATCTGGGATTCTGGTCCACTTTCAAATAGGAGATCCACATTTGTTATCATAAAAGGGCAATCTTGTCATTTTAAAAAGATCACTTCTGGTTAATTCAAGATCTGTAACTTGTTTTGGTCTATTAACTTTTTCATATTTCTTTCAAGAACAGTTTGATTGGGAGAGGAATGGATCAACACAGAAAAATGGTTTAAGATTAACCAAATGTCTGGTTAAAAATGTCATATATATATTTATATATATTGAAGCATAAAAAGCTAAGTTCTTTAAAGCTTAGGTTAACTGTAATAGGAGCACCAGAATATTTGAAAGCTAGACTAGAGGCTTCTTCTACTTTGTGTCTAAAGTCTTCATAAAACTTAATTTTGTTTTATTTTGGACTTATATTCTAATTTATGCTAACTATACAACCCAGACCCATCCTTCTTAATTTCATGAAAATTTTGATATTTTATAAAAATGGAAATTTCTTGTTTGTTTGCATTTCAGTTTAAGATAATTATTGTCTCTAATCCAACACTTACCAATTTTAATTTCATCTTTTGCAAAAAGTGAACTTCATCCAATGAAGCACACTAGCTTTATTACAGAGGAAAATACTATGCATTTTATGGTTCAAATATTATATCCATAAATGGTTACATTAGTTTTATATGCTTATATCTAATCTCATTTCAAAAAATCATTTGAGACAGCTTATACAAATGCATAAGCCCAAACTGGCAAATTATAAATGAATTATACATCAGGAACAGAGAACTATAGACAGAATAGAAAGTCAAAACTTGGGGAAGAGTGTGAACATGAAGGGGAGGACACCGTTGCTAAAGATGAGCCATGAATTGGCTCTGTGCTTCTTGATATCTAGATGAAAAGGGAAACAGGATCAATTCCATAGGCCAACTGATATATAAAGAATAAACATATCTGTTCCTCAGGGTAAACAAAGCTTTTCTCCTGGTAAATAGGTTTCTTATATTAGCATGTTGTTTTATGAATATTAATATATTAGTATACAATTTTTGAAATAATTTTTATTATTTTTGTGTCATTTTTGCTCCATAACAAAACCCAAGCATGGCAGCATAAAACAACAAATGTTTATTTCTCTGTATTATGTGGATTGGGGAGACGGTTCTTTGGGTCTAAGTTGGTTTGGGTGTGGCTGGATGGTCTAAGATAGCAGAGGGTGGTCTGAGCTAGGAATTCTGGGATGGCTGAATTCTATGTATTCATGCTCCCTCATCTTCCAGAAGGCTAATCCAGTTGTTCATATGGTGGCGGAAAGGTTCCCAGTAGAAAGAGAGAGCAAGCTCCAAAGAGCGAGTATTTTATCAAATCTGTATCAAGTTTGCTAACCTTCTATTAGCCAAAACAAGTTATAGGGTCAACTCAGATACAAGGAGTAGAGAAAGAAACTGTCCCTCTTGAGGGGAAGAGCTGCAAAGGCCCATTGCAAAGAGGCCTGAACGCAAGTTAAGAGAGGAATTCTTGTGGCTATTTTTGCAATCTACCACAATTGGGAAGCCAAGCTTCTCTTTAGGACTCCCCATTGATCATTTAGGCTTAATCTAAGCCTGGAGTAGAAAAGAAGGACATTGCAGCTGTTATCAACTTGTCTCTGAGCTCAGAATGCATCCCACTGTTTGTTTGTTTGCTCTGTGATAACCAATGGAATTCCTTCACACTTTTTTCCTTAAAGGAAGCATTATATATGGTAAGCTTTCTCAGTAAAGGGCAGTGGAGGCATGTTGTAAAAGGAGGAGGCTCCCTGCAGTTTCTGAAGAGTCCAGAGGTCAGCATGAGTGTGAGGACCTCCCATAGAGCCTGGCCCAGCCCTAGGCCCAGGGTCTCTCTGTGACTTTGTAGCCTTGGGCTGTGTTAGATAACCTTCCTGTATGTAGTCTTTTCATATGGAAACCAGAACCATGTACAACTTGTAAGCAACTGCCTATAGCCTGCAGATTCACACATTCAGCCCTTCCTTCGTCTGCAAGCACCAGCTTCTCCTCCCTGTGCAGCTTGGATGCTCTGAAGTTCCCGTCAAGCACCCAGACTCCCGCCACATACCATGGCATGGGTTGCTGGTCATCCATCCCGGCTCCCGCTGAGCTAAGCCAGGCAACTGTTCCAGTGGCCAGACCACCTTTTCTCCAGTGAGGCCTGAATCCCTCCCAAGTATGTTCTTCCTTGGTATGTTCTCCATCTATCTACCCTAGGGTACCAATTAGAGTTTCCTTAACTCATAATTGTTTTTTTTAATCAAGGATAATAACTCTGACATTAAATGCCCCCTGCTTAACCTACCATGGGGTTTCTTTGTCTTTGCTGGACCCAGACAACTACAGGCGTGATGGAAAACCAATGGGAGCACTGAAGACCAGCCTCCCTGATTTTGGCAAATAAATGCACAAGTCAGGGAGATGGGAAGGGCAAGGAGAGGAAAAAAGATTGTGGGAGGAAGGGAAATGGAGGTAAAAGGAGCTCATTGTTTCTCTTCTTTGCTCCCAGGGCAGAAACTAGGGATGCGTGTTTTGGCATTAAGGTACCCAGTCAATGCAGAGGAAATGGAATTCTCATGCATTGCTGGTAATAGTGTATAATGGCATAAATTCTTTGACAAATGTCTGGCACTGTTAATTTTTTTTTTTAATGAAACTAAAAATATGAATATCCTCTGACCCAGAGCTTTCAATTTTAGGAATCCACCCAAGAGAGATGAAAACATGTCTACAAAATATTTACACAGGAATGTTCAGCTTTTTTCACGACAGACCTAAACTGGAAATAGCTCAAGTATCCCTCAATAAGATAATTAATAAAATGTTGTATATTCATGCAATGAAATACTATTTAGTAATAAAAAGAGATGACTGTTAATACATACAGTAGTGTGGGTGAATCTTCTAAACATCCATTCCTCCTCCATCTTATTTTTTTATGTACTTAAAAGTAAATTGCAGTTATCTGTACACTCCTTGCTAAATATTTCAGCATATTTATTATTAAGTAGTTCTATTTGCTCACAGGTGAAAACGACTGTATGAAAAAGAACACATGGAATATTTTTCCATGTGAAGTTCTAAAAGAGGAAAATCGAATCTATGATGGCTAAAAATGAGAATGCTGGCTGCCTTTGGGGAGGGAGGGTGATGACTGAGTGGGAAGGAATCTGAGGGAATTTCTCAGGGTGGTCGCCATGTTCTGATATCTTGATAGAAGTTTGGAATAAGAGATAAGTGTGGTATGCAGCATTTGTCAGTGTCTACAATGTGCACTTCTGATTTGTATAATTCATCGCATGCACATTTTACTTCAAAAGAAAAAGTGTAAACAAATATAACTAGTTAATAAGTATACAGACGGACAGGTGAATAGATAGGTGATAAAAAGAAAGTATATTTTAAATGTTAATGGTAGTAACCAGGTAGTGAGTAAAAAGATAGTCATTGTAAAATTCTTCCAGCTCTGCTGGATGTTTTAAAGTTTCATTTATTTCATAAAATAAATCTTTTGGGCATCTGGCTGGCTCTAATACCTCCGTTCACCTCAGGTCATGATCCCAGGGTCCTGGGATTGAGCTCCGCATCAGCGGAGAGTCTGCCTCTCCCCCTCCATCTGACTCTCCCCTGGCTCATGCTCTCAATCTCTCTCTCTCTCTTGCAAAAATAAATATTAAAAGAAAAGTAAATCTTTTCAAGAGCTCAGTTAGGTGCAGGGAGCACCCAGTCTAAATGTGCTTCCCTTGGCTACTGGGGGAAGATGGCAGGTCCCTAGTGAAGTTACACACACAGCTGTTACCACGTGGGCGTCGGGGTGGTTGATGAGTCCAGCACCGTGTTCCTGGAGCCTCATGTTTTGAGTGCGGTGTTCTTGTCAGGTCCTAGAAGACGGTCCTCACCAGAACCCAGCCCTCTGCTGGCGCCCTCATCTCAGACTCCCAGCCACCAGAATTGTGAGAAGTAAATGTTGTTTCAGCCACCCACTCCATGACATTTTCTTACAGCAGCTGAACCAACTAAGGCACTGGGTCAGCACCAAGGTAGTTTAGATTGTGCTCATATAGATTGAATAAGTGAGTAAATGAATGAGTGACCAAAAAAAAAAAAAAAAGTCACACAACAGTAATCCTCCAATCTACCTAAAACAATCATTTTATAGTTTACATATTCAAACGGGATCAATTCTATAAGACAATCTCTAAGGAACGAACACACCTGTTCTTCAGGATAAACAAAGATTTTGTTTCCCGTTAATTAAGTTTCCTGTATTAGAATGCTACTATATATAGCATTAATATATGAATATACATTTTTAACCGTCTATACAAGTTTTATTATTTTCATGTAATTTTTGTTCCATTAAAAAAACCTGAGCATGGTGGCTTAAAACAATAAACATTTATTATTTCTCTGTATTCTTTCGGTTGGGCAGGTGGTTCTTTGGGTCCAAGTTGGTTTGGTTGTGGCTGGATGGCCTCTCGTCATCTCTCCATGGGTCACATAAACCCCCTCAGCCTCCCAAACTCCACTTACCTATTTACCCCTTGGAAGGAGCATAGCTAGCTGAGCAAATCCAAAATACTAAGACAGTCGGTTAAGCAGCTGCCTTCGGATCAGGTCATGATCCCGGGGTCCTGGGATCGAGCCCCCGCATCAGACTCCCTGCTCAGTGGGGAGCCTGCTTCTCCCTCTCCCACTCCCCCTGCCTGTGTTCCCTCTCTCGCTGTGTCTCTCTCTGTCAAATAAACAAATAAAATCTTGAAAAAAAAAACAAGACAGTGTATAGTTAAAGGGACTACTGAAAGCATTTTCAATGTTGGAAAAGTCCACCTTTATCAGTTGGACTCAAAGGTTCTGCCCAGCAGGAAGAGGCTCAGAGGGAAGTTCAGAGGGACATGTTATCAAATAACATTTTCAAAAGTTGGAGAAGTCCAACTTTATCCGTTGGACTCAAAGGTTTTGCCCAGCAGGAAGAAACTCAGAGGAAAGATGAGGTATCAAATAAATAAGTAAACAAAGCTGCATTTTCTTTACATGTCTGAATGTGTGATAAGTAATTAAATGACCTTATCTCATTAATAAATAGTAATTAATAGTAATATTAATTAATACTATTAATAAATAGCCACACTCTGAAGGGTCTATTTTCAATGCACTTGATTAAATATAATTTTGATTTTTTTAAAGTAAGATTAACAGTATCGATCCAAGTTCAATGTGTGCATTGATTATAGATGAGAAGCATAATTTAGAATAATGCAGAAATGGCCCAAATGTATACACAACATCCAAAGAGTGCTAGGACAGTCCTGGGCATTCAGTGAATATTTTGCTAATTAAAAACATCCTGTGGCACTTCTAAAGTTTTTTTTTTTTTTTTTTTCCAGGAGATCCCTGCCGTCATGGATGAGATCATAATATAGATGTCTCTCTTAGAGGCTGTCCCAGTTGTTTTCCTGGCCATATAATAGCATTAAAGTAAAGTTGTCATACTGCAAAAGAGGCAGGTGATAATAGGAGGGAATAATTAATTAAAACTCTTGCTTAATTAGGTATTCTTTGGCCAGGCTGGATCCTCACGTCATTCCTAATGAATAGAGTTTTTGTCCCTAACAACATCTTAGACTCACAGAAGGTCAGGACTATGCCTGTTACTTTCAGAGCCAGAAACTGAGGCTCACGGAGTCTCTAAGATTGCACCAAGTTTCTTTTCTTTTTTTTTTTTTTTTAAGATTTTATTTATTTGACAGACAGAGATCACAAGTAGGCAGAGAGACAGGCAGAGACAGAGAGGGGAGGAAGCAGGCTCCCCGCCAAGCAGAGAGCCCGATGCAGGGCTCGATCCCAGGACACTGGGGTCATGACCTGAGCCGAAGGCAAAGGCTTTAACCCACTGAGCCACCCAGGTGCCCCATGCACCAAGTTTCTTGTTGTTAGATTAAGAGCAGTAATGATTCTTGAACAAGACTCTTTTGAGTTTTTCTTCTAATACCCTATCCATGATCCTAAGCTTATGACCTGGGTTAATTTTCTTATGAACTCATTTGGACCATTCATTTTAAAGACACCCAACAGTTCTGATTTGTGGGTAAAAGAAAGAACTAAGAAATCATCAGCATTGGCAACATATTACGTCTATTTAGGACTCATTTTCCACATTCCTTGATCTGCAAAAGAAGTTAAGGGAATCTGTCCTATCGAGCATGGGTTGAGGACACAGTCACAGGATTCAAAGCCCTAAAAATGAATAGGCCATAGGAGGACTACAGCCACACAGAGTGTCTGTGTGCTGGCGAGAGGCAGGATCTGAGAGTGAGCCTCAGTCTGCCTGGGTGGCCTTGCTGTGGCACCATCTCAGAACTTACCAGAACATTGGATTTCTATATGAAGTCTTCAGTTTGGGGCATTGGCCACTAATTTAGAATTTCAAAAAATTGGACAGACAAAACACTGTGCAAGTAAAATTTAAAAAAAAAAAAAAGAACAAACATGTCTGTGGGATGGATTTGGCCCAAGACTTCCTCTTTGCAACTCTGATGTGGTTTGGGATTCTTTTGCAATTTCTGTCAATATGATTATTCACTAAGAAATTCCTGTGGGCCTGGTATTATAGAAAACACTGCGGGGATGGGGAAAAGCAAAACCTCCCAGTAATCTGGGGCACATTTCTTATCTTCTGGGAATTCCTAGATCAGTTGGGAAGACATATTTACAAAAGAAGTAGTTAGGGAGGCACGTACATAATCAAAGTTGAATTGGGTGGTATAAACTCTAGGAATTCGGAGGATGGTTAGTAGAAACAAATTGGGGTGTGGGCTGATAATTGATGTGTCGCCAGATTGATGTGTTCCAAACACATACCTTTTGCTTACTCTGTAAAAATGGATCTGGGCCCTTTCATGTTTTTGCCTTGCAGGCATAATGTTAAGCTGTGTCATTATAGAAGGAAAGGGTTTTGCTTCCTGGTTCTGGCGTGCTAAAGCAGACCTCCTCACCTGTTCCCCAGGTCTTGGCTTCTCCATTCCCAACTCCTTCAGCACAGAGCAGCCAGTAGTGCCAGTAACCACTTAACTCAGGTGGTTTTGTCATGAATCACCTCCAGTGAGACTTCTCGGAGTGAACAGCTTTCCTCGTGCTCTAAACAGTGGATTTCTGGAAAGTTCCTGAGGGAGCCTTTCCATCAGGTTCTACCAGAATGATGCCATCTGTCATTCAGTGAGCCACAGATATCAGTCCAAGAGCCTCTCTCCTGGGTGCTGATCCCATGTTACTCTGACCCCTTCTTATAGTTAATATGTTCTTATATTAAAAATTTCCTGTTAAAATTACTAATTTTGGTCTTTCCTGGGATGTTTCTCCTGCTTCAAACTCATAGTGATTTCTCCAGGGTGCTGTCTGTGAGCTATAAACTACACCCCTTGCTCTTCCTCCAGTCCTAGACTTTGGTTGCAGTGGGAGCTGTCCACCTTGGTTCTCAACCACCTGGTAACTGGTTTACAGAGGCAGGTACTTCTCCAGAGTTCTTCCTTCAGTTCTTTTAAAACTTGAGTTGTGATGCTGGAAATAGTCTATATGGAGGTTACAATGGAAGTTATGTGTGCTTATATAACTTTGTTAATAATCCTCAAAATATACCCTAAAATGGGCTCATTTATTTTATGTAAAATATATCTCAATATAGGAAATTAAAAAACAAAACAAATTTGTTCTGTGGGACTGGGGTTAAGAGTAAAAACTGCATGAGTCCTTACTTCCAGCCTGAGAGGAGGAGGCTGATGTAGACAGAGGTAAAGAGAGGCATGGAGAAGGGAAAGTTTGAAGGTTCTTATCCCTGGTTTCTTTGATCTCCAAGAGTGGATCTACCCTTTTCTTACCTGCTCTTTGCTCTTGTGAGCTAATAAATTCTTCATTTCGGCTTAACTATTTCCATTTGATATTCTTTTACTGGAACTAAAATAATCCATAAGGAAAAAACCATTGTGGGCTGAGCTGCTTGGTGTGGGCAGACCTTGTTTCAGGGATGGGAGGGAGCTTGAGCCTGCAAGATACCCAGAAAAGAGGGAGGAAAGCACTGTAGGTGACCATTAGAGGAAGCACTATGGCAAGTAAGGACAGATGTGGCATTTGTGGAGACTGGCCCACAGACTGTAGCAGTTCCCAGCAGAGACTTCCAAATCACTTGCATTCAGGCTTAAATCTTAGCTTTGCTGTTTGCAGGCTCATGTCCTGGGATAGACCCCCAAGGTCCCTGAGCTTCAGATAATTGTATCAAGGTTTAAATGAAATTAAGTATCTAAAACATCACAGTAACTGGCACAGTTCCTAACCACTAACAGTGGCCTTTATTTGTGCTTGTGGTTAATGGAAAAGAATGCGGAAAGGCACAGTTATTTAATTCCAAAAGAATTACTGGTCTAATGGATGCCAATTCTCTGGAAAGTCGGAGAAAAAATTATTAACCAAATTGCAATGACTTAGAAAAGAAGGAGGTGATTCTTAAAAATTAACCATGGCTCTCCAAGTACAGATCATGCCAAATCAACTTCGTAGCCCCTTATTAGTTTTATGAGATGGAAAGAGAAGGGAAATGTTATCAACATGGTCTATCCTTTTGGAAAGGCTACAAAGCTATTACTTAGGCAGACTTGGATAGTATCAGCCAGGTGGCTTCCTTTTTCACAAAGTATCCTAGATTTCTCAGCCATGTCCAATTTTTAGAAAGCCTTCTCTTTTATTGACCTGAATTGTCTATATTTGCATTTTAGTTCTGTTTGGAAGTACACAGAAAGAAGACTGGTCCTTCCTCTTTCCACTGCCTGAAGATCCTTCTTATGTCTTCCTTCAGATATTTTCTCCTCTGTTATATTAATCCTCAGTTCTTCCTACTACTCCTTCAGTTTTAAAAATTCTAAACATGCCCAATTGTCCTTCTTTTCAGAGCTTTATTGTACCATCATCCTTCTGGGAAACTCTTCGATTGGGTTGTGAGATTTCTGATGTTTTTAGACCTACACAGCTTACACAAGGACTGATCCATAGGATGCATTAATATTTTTTTATCTTTTGATTTCAATACTATTAACATTTTAAAGGAGCTGTGTCACATTGCTGGCTTATATTGAGCCTTTGAAGAACAAAATTTAAATTCTATCTTTCTGAATCCAAATCTATAGCTGTGCTACAACTATTGATTTTTTCTAAATCTAAAATGTATAGTTATACCATTATCCTTCTTGTTAGTTTCAGCATAGTAACCCAACCTGTCAAAATCTTGATCCTATCATCTGTCATGTTAGTTATCCCTCCCGGCTTCATTTCATCCTCAAATTGGATTTGCATGATCCTATATCACAAGCCACTGACAGAAGTATTGAATGGGACAGAACCAAGTGTGGAGTCCTGAAGCATGTCCTAAAGTCTCCCTTCTAAACTGACACAGTTTTAGTAATTGGCACTCTTTCAATAAGGAATTTCAACTAGCTAAGAATTTTCTTACTTGCACTCTGGTCATCTCAAGAAAAAACTCCCTTGGAGTTGTGAGAAGAAACTAGATTCTAAATTCTGGTTATATTAGTCAGAATTTTCCAGAGAAACAGAAATATGTATACACACACAAATATTTACACACACCCTTGCGTGTGCGCGTGCACGCGAGCGCGCACACACACACACACACATTCAACCGACTGGGTGAGGCCCACAGATGCCATAGCAAGAAATCTGCTTTACTCAGAGTTCACTGATTTAGTGAATTTAGTTAATCTCATCCAAAACACACACACACACACACACATTCAACTGACTGGGTAAGGCCCACAGACGCCATAGCAAGAAATCTGCTTTACTCAGAGTTCACTGATTTAGTGAATTTAGTTAATCTCATCCAAAAACACCTTCATAGAAACACTCAGAATAGTGTCTGACCAAAATCTGGGCACTGTAGTCCCACCAAGATGATACATAAAGTTAAGCATCGCACTGGACTTAGACATGCCTGGCCTGGCTTGAAGGCTGCCACAAAGAATTGTTCAGTCCACATCCTTCGCAAAGTCACTGTGCTGGGGAAGTGAGTAGGCACTGAACTATAGTCAGTGTACTACTCACCAACCATGTATCCTGGGCTAGGATTGCATCTACTAGCAGGAAGGACACAGTGTACTAATTAGTATGTAGGCACAAGTGCACTAAGCCATGTGCCCTTGGGCACCTTTTTGTAATTGTACAAAGTTTTAGAATAACCAAGGTTTGGTCTTACACTTAGCTTCTAATTCTGATTCAGCTTCTCAAGAGCTGTATGTCCATGGACGAGGTCATTTATTTCTAGGAAGCCAGTTTTCTTCATTTGTAAAATGGGATAGATGTGCCTGGTTGTAAGATTTAGATCAGGTGCATTCACATGGATGAAGTGCCTGGCTGGCTTGGTTTCTGGCACACAGTGGCCACGTAGGAGAAGGTAGCCAGGATGAGGATGTTGTACAACATCCTCCTCATCTACAACCTGGTATTTCCTCCCCAAATAACCTCTCCGCACCTTCTCTGTCTCAGGATTTCTTCTTTACTTGGCTTAAGGGTAGATTGCATTTTAGAACTGTTGGCTGCTCTGGGTGACCACAAGGGCTGCTTTCCAAACATTTCAACAAGGGATTAGGGCATTGGAATTCCTTGTCTGGCTCAGGCAAAGTCTGTTTGTCAGAGTCGAGGGACAGGGAGACAGGCCCATAGGTTCTCATTGCCCGGAGCACACAGCTGGCAAGTCTATTTCAGTCTTTGCTGAAGTCCCTTTTGACACTCATAAATGCAGAATGTCCTATTTTGTCAAAACAATGAGTTCTGGAGAGACGCTAAGCACACGACAGCCATGCAGCTTTCCCAAATGGAGCAGAACACATGGTTACAAGTTACGTTTGTAAATAAATGATTAAGTCATACAAAGAAGTGCGGAATTGAGAGCAGATAAATAACAAGACTTTCTCCCCCTTAATTAAAAGGAGTTGGCCGACTTAAAATACCAAAGGATCATTTGCCTTTGTAGAGGAGGGACCCTCACTAGAAAGCATTAGCTCCCCTCTGATGATTACAAGCAGCAGCTTAAAATCTCAAATACATGGTGTTCTTCACTTCACCCACTCCTTCAAAAGAGGGTCAGTGCTTTGAATAAATCAATTGTTAATGAGTGGAAAATAAGAAAACATCTTATATGGCTGGATTTTTATGTAACAATTTTAAAACATCTGAGGATGTAGTTCTTCTTTAAAGGGTATTCTTACTGCTATAGACTGTGTTCCAGATTAGTTAAAAAAAGTTTCCTAACAAAGCATGTTAGCATCCTTACCATCTTTCTTCTCGTCCCTCCCATTCCTCTTCTCTACAGAAGAGCAGTCTCAACATTGACCGCGCTGTTGCTGCACACCTGGCAGAAAGAAAACCCAAAGCTGGTAAAAGCTGGTTTGTTTTCTTTCCAGCAATTCCTCCCTAGCCTTGGCTTTCTCTGTCCCTCCCTCTGAAGTTAGGCCTTCGTATGGATCTGTGTGCAAGAAAGAAGGAAAGGAAGGGAGGGAGGCAGGGAGGAGGAAATGAGGGAGGGAGACAGAGACATAGCCTACTAGATGGAACAGCAGGAGCAGAGAGGAGGAGGGAGAGAAATCTCGATGGTGCCCTTGGCTTTTTGGCTGGTGTCCATCGGGAGAGAGATTGAATCTGTGATAACTTATCAAGGGTAGAAAGAACTTTGTGCTTTTGGATGAGATTTCTATGTCTGTGGTCTTAATCTGCTTGCAGCTCCTGAGGCCCTCCGTTGGCAAATTCCCTCTAAGCCATAGATAATAAAATCACAGCCTCAAAAAATAAATAAATAAATAAATAAAAATAAAAAGGCTTCAGGGTTGTTGGTTTGTTTTGTAACAAATAGAAGGGCCTTCAGAGGGGTGACTCAGCCAAGGTCACCCAGCCAGCTGTGTCTGCGGCTGCACTAAAGTCCACATTCTTTGAAATCATGCAGAGCCTTTCCTACTACCGTATGCAAAGCCTGCTAAGGCTCACCATTCCAATTTTCTCTAGTTTGATGTCCCTTTGAGCTTTCCTGAGTACACATGTTGGCTTATGTACTGACATACTTTTCTTACACTTTTCCAGGAGGCCAAGGAACACAGGCAGTCATATTTCCTTTAAATACCTTAGTTTAGCATGAAACATTCTCCGTTGTCATCATCCTCCAAGGCCTCCCAGAGCTCATGCTTCAAGACCCTAATCCACTCTCTGTCCCTAGCACACATCTATCCCATTTCTACATCCTTGTCCTTGCCACTGCCTGAAAACCATGACAACAGTGGCAAGGATCAGCATTTATTGGTTGCATATGATGCCTTACCAGCAGTAATTGACTGGCAGAACACTAGGATCAATTTCTAATGACTTGGAACATTGGCACACTGACCAACCCTCCAGGGATATTAAGAAACCAAAGCACTGTCACCTCTTGCTTTGGGGGCAGAAGGGAATATTTCATTGTGTTATCCAGGCATATTATGGTGTATCAGTTAGGGCTCAGATAGGAAAACAGAAACTGGTGTAAATATTTCAAGTAAGAAGGATTTTCACATAGGAGATTGGATGCATGCAAAACCACTGGATCAACTGGAAGTTGAAAAGTCAGAAAAAGGCTGTGGTAGCTATCAGTTTCCTGCTAAGGTTGCTCGACTCACAGAATGGTCACCACAACCTGAAACGCTAAATTGGGTGATTTTCAGAGACCACTGCAAAATATTTTGCTTACCAACCAAAGTCCATGCATTTGCTTGCCTCTGCTGGAAGGGCAGTAATATCACTCTCTTTTTCCCTCTACCTTCTCTATATCCTGGGGGCTCTTTTTATTGGTTCAATCTAGCCTGGAAACCTTGTAGCAAGGCATTCTGGGAAATGTAGTTTCCAGGCTTTTAGACTATGAGCTACAGGGGATGATAGAGAGAAAGGAATGGTGGCAAATTGCCAACAATCTGACACAGATGGTATCCATATTTCTTCATATTGCCATGGGAGAGGAAGAGGAAAATCTTATTTTAGCTTCTATTTTCATTCTAGGATGGCAGTGACTTTTCTTATCAAAAGGAGTTTAAACTTCCTCCTCTCATCTCCACAGCCTGCAAAAAGAACACTGGCTACAAAAGACATTGCAGACACAAAAGACAAATGCTGTAAAGGCTGCAGTCATTCCCAAGTTAATACTCCAGATGGGAGACCAAGAAACTTTTTCTGTAAAGGACCAGAGAGTAAATATTTTATTTATTTACTTTTTAAAATATTTTATTTATTTCTTTGACAGTGTGGAACACAAGCAGGGGGAGTGAGAGAGGGAAAAGCAGGCTCTCCACTGAGCAGGGAGCCGGATGTGAGGCTTGATCTCAGGACCCTGGGACCATGACCTGAGCTGAAGGCAGACATTTAATGACTGAGCCATCAGGGTACCCCAAGACATAGTAAATATTTTAGGCTTCGTGAGCTATATGGTCCCTATCACAACTACTCATCTGTGCTCTCATAGTGCTAAAACAACCATGAATAATATGTAAATGAATGAATAACTGTCTTCCAATAAAACTTCATTTACAAAAAACAGGCAATGGACCATATTTGGCAGGCATACCGTAGTTTTTGGATTTCTGATCTAACTCATTAATCAGCAAAAATATCCCCCCAAAACAAAATCAACCTCCTCCCCCAAAACAAACAAACAAAACAAAACAAAACAAAAATATTTTGGCCAACCTAGTTGAGTTCTATGGGACAATGAAAATGCAGAGGACAGTGAAGAGGGCACATACTTATGTGTATATGCATCATACCCAAGATGTATTCTGTGCATCATACCCGAGATATATTATTCTCATGATAAGAGTTTGAACCTACATTCTCAACAAAACCTTTTTTGTACCATTTTCAACCGTCTTTCTATTGCAAGTTAGGAAAACCCAATCCAGATTGGCTCAAGCAAAAAGAAGAATACCTTGGCTCTTATAACTGAAAACACCAGGGGTATTCCTGACTTGCTGCAAAGTTGGCCCTAGGTGTGCGTGCAGTGTCAATAGAAATCAGTCTCTCACTGTTTGGCGCTGCGTCTCTGTGTTTTTCTTCATTCTCACTCAGGCAGACTTTAGCTTTGGGGTGGTGTACCTAGGATCTGCCAGCCTCACAAGCCCAGTGGGAACGGGGTACCACCTTCCTCACAGTTCTAGCAAAGCCTCAGGGCTGATTTTTAGTTGACGTGAACTAAGCCACACAATAGAAGCACAACACAGAACAGTTTCTCCTGGCCAGAAGAGGGGAAGATGCTGTCTGCCTCAGCGTAGGTTATGGGCCCCATTGCAGTTGGGATTGGCCCCATCTCAACCCCACAGACTGAAAATAGGGGAGGAAGCATAGTTCCTCAAAGGAAATCAGAATGAATGTTGTTATCAGCGGGTGGTAAAGTGAAGGTGAGTCAAAAAAACAAAAAGCAAACAACAACAACAACAAACCACCACCACCACCAACAAAAACAACCGCGAATCTACCAGCTGGATTCAATTTCACAGAGGTCCAGTTTAGCCCATGGTTGCTTCAGTGCAGGTCCCTGAACTAGGTGGACAATATCTGACCCGTACAGTTCAGTTTCTCGTGTCCCTCCAGTAAGCGTATCGCTGGGATGAGGCAGATAATCAAATAAGGTTGAGGGACCAAATAGAACTTATTTAATTAGAATAAGTGTAACAAAATCTGGGGGGAGATACCTTTCTGAAGATTTTTCAATGGGATCAAGACTGTTGTCTTTTCCCAACCAGAATTGTTTGTCATTTGTTCTGGTTTGTCTTTAGTGTTCATGAAAACAGTAATGAGAGAGACAGAGGAGGAAAAAAAAAAAAAAAAAAAAAAGGTCACAATTTCCTTTCTAGGAGGCTGTGGCCCTTGATCTCACCTTTCCTTTAGCTTATTCACTGAAGCGGATAAAGACTTTGAAGCTTTTAAAAGCAATGAGCATATAGATTTCATTTTATCAGGTTAAAGAGATGGGAATTTCGTCATGCCTGTAACAGACCCTACCCCACCAACCGTGGGTATGCAATCCAAGTGTGGCCACCGGTACAGTGGGGTGGGCAGGCACTGACCTTTTAGATTAGCGCCTAAGCCTTCATTAAGAAGAGCATCCAAAATGACAGCCATGCCTCTAAGGAAGCCCAGCATTCCACACTGATAGCCCAAGCAGTGAAAATTGACTTGGCGTGGGATTCTCCTCTCCCGGGCCCCCATACTGGGAGCCAGGAGCACAAGACAGCATGTTGGCAGATTCCAATCACTTAGGAGCTTTCCTTTATGACGCTGCTTTGTAAGAATGTGTCTAGTTAAATTCACAGGGTCATTGACTGTGGCTTTCAAAACACGAGGTTTTATGAAGGAATGCAGACCTGGAATCTAAGGTTCAGAGCCCAGACCTTCAAACAGATTAATCGCCATGGGGAGCGTCATAAGAGTTTTCCAACTTTGGCTTCATCCTTTGCCCTAGCAACTGCAGGGCTCCTATTCAGCAGACCCAGGTGTCCACTATGGTCTGTTGGACAGAGCACTGGGCAGGGAGCCAAGAAGTGGGATGGTCTCATTTCAGCTCCCCAGCTGGCTCCCTGCGTGCCCCCTTGAGCAGATTCTGAACTGCTCTGTCTGCATTTCCAGCTTATTAGGTTAAGAGGAGAACAAGAATGCCCCAAGACACAGAGTTCCAAGGTGGGGGGTAGAGGTGGGACAGGTGGGTGTCTGTCTATATGTGTCTGTTGCAGGCGGGTGGAGGGAAGTGTCTGGAGGGCAAGTAAATCATTTGTGACGGAGAAAGTATCTTGCTCTGTCTAGTGGATAAAACAAGAGACTATTTGTTGCTCCTACTTTTCCTTCTGATAAGCTGAAGAAGAGCGATAGGGAGAAAAGAGAGATAAATAGGATGGGGGGACAGATGAGGAATTGAGAGTCTATCCTGTGAGCTTAATATACCCTTCCTTAAGAATTTTCTGGAGCCATCTATTAAAACTTAAAACTTTCCAAAATTAAAACTTTTCCAAATTTAAATTTAAAATAATATTTCCCCCCAGCAGAGGGGACATGTGGGAAATGCTAAACACGTGTTTATCACACCAGTGAAATAATTTTAAATGTTAGCTAGAATGTAACCTTAATTAGCAGGTAGATTACCATCTGTACAGGGCAAGGCAACCTGTGGCAATTACTGTGGGCGGCACTGACTGAGTACCTGCTATGTGCCCAAGGTTTGTGTGGGTTGTCCCATTTCCTCCCAAAAACAGGTGCATAAACTAGGGTGTTTGCCATTATCCCCATTTACAGACTGGGAAACTAACACAGATGTATAGGAGTTAAATAATTTCCATGTAGGCCTAGGATTTGAACCCAAGCAGTACAGTTGATTCTAGAGTCCACATCATCTCTCTGCTACTCTGCCAGTGACTGATCAAGGAAAACCTGGGAGTGAAGCCACCACCCAGAAAAAAGTACTGGTCCTGGGTAGGGTTGCCAGACTTTGCAGGCCAAATATAGGATGCCCAGTTCCATTTGAATTTCAGCCTAAGAGCAATTAATATTTTATTATAAGTATGTGCCATGTAATACACTAGAAAGTTATTATTAATCTGAAATTTAAATTGAAGTGGGTGTCCTCTATTTTATCTTACATCTCTGTCTTTGGGAGATACAAGGGCTATAGAACAGAGAATCCATTCCACAAATCTTGGTTGGTCTGGGATCCCAAAGAAGAGGACCTGAATTCCTCTGTCCCGCTTACCGATCAGTCTCAATCTCCCACCCAATGCCACTTGCTTCTCCAAACCCCTGAAATCTAAAACACCTTAAGGACTTGCGGTGAGTACAAGTGACTGAGCATGAGGGAGGAGTAGGTACTTGTAGAGAAACCTTCCTTATACACACGAGCCAGTGTGTTTGTGGTAGGAATTCGAGAGCACTTTCTCCCCATGTAGTAAGAAGAACAGTAGGCCTGTACCCTGTGACTGCCTGTGGCTCAGAGTTGGGTTTTCTTTGGCTCCGTGATAATTACCGAGGCCCTGCCCTTTGTCTACCTAAGTCTTCCCCTGTTTTGTTTTTGTTTCTTTCTTTCTTTCTTTCTTTCTTTTTTTTTTTTTTTTTGGTACTTAGCTCCTGACCTCCTCCACTCATTTATGTTATCTATCTGCACCCTCTTCCTAGCCATTTGAGTTGATAACTACTTTTAGGCAAACTCATCCCCAGAAGGATAGCCAGAATTTAATTTTAATTCTAAAACTGCATTGGGTAAGATGTCATAATTAAAGCAATCGTATGCAGGTTGTAATACAATTTATGCAAATTCCTGATCCTCCTAGTTCAGAAGCACAGCAATGGCCATCGGTAAAATCCTGGTGAAGTCCACAGGTAGAGAACGTGTGTAACTGAGCGCTGGATTGAGTCGGGGTTCTCTGAGCCTTGAAAGAACAAATGGTATAAATGTTAATAGGGACTAACATTGAAGAGCAAGCCCTAGGGCCTGGACTGGAACATCTTTGGTTTCGAAGCAGTGAGGCACTTAATCTTTGATATATAAACAACCCAGAACCAGATGTAGGAATATCCATTTTCCATGAATATGATGTATTCTGCTTATGAGAATCTCTTTTTCCGAAGAAATAAAGAGAAGATCTGCCAGCCATTTAAATGAAGAAAAATGGGCCATTTCCTTCCATCTCTCCTGCCTTGGTGTAAGCCAGATTACAAATCGAGAAGGCGTCAAGCTTACAGATGGTGCCCCAGTCTGGACAGGATCATCTCGTATATCCCCGATTGAGACTGGCTCCAGGGTAGCAAAAGGGGGTTTAGGATTTTAAGAAATGATGTTAACAAATCACATTCACAATTGCATCAGGCAACTAATTTTATTTATTTATTTTTTTTGACCACATTGTTATCTCGACACTGTTTATGAGTACTAGTGGATTAAATAAAGTAATAGTCATGGAAGTGACTGGAAAACTGCACAACATGAAAACGTATTGATGGAGAACCCTTAAACTGCCCTTATGTTTGCTCAAACCCAACTTCGGATTTATAAATGGATGAACAAAAAGCAGCCTTCGGACCAGGGAGAAAAATGCATCTCGGATCATTTCCCTGCATCTAGCCTTGAGAGAGATCAGGGATGAAGGGCCATAGAAGGGGCCGGATAAGCGAGTATAAATGCCAAAGCCTGTCATGTATTTAAATCTGGCTGGTGACTATTTATTTTCATGTTCCTTTTATCCTCACCCAAACCATTAAGTAATCAAGTTTAGACTAGTCACATATGCATTTTCAATATTTATCTTCAGGCCATTTAAACCAAGGTGCATTTCTGTGATTAAAAATGGCACAATAAGGAGAGTTATGAAAAATGACTATAAAAGAAGAAAATTGGAGAGATAAGCTAAATAAACGAAACCAATTAGAAAACAGGCTTCGTGGAGAGATGAAAATACATGTAATTTTGTGCAAGAAGCAGATAATGTTTGTTAAAGGTTTATAAAGTGGTCAGGGGAAATGAGTCAACCATTTAAATGTGAAGCAGAGATGAACCAGAAATCAGTGGACTTGATGGAGTGGGAGAATAAATTATTTGAGATTCAAGCTTTTAAAGAGGGTTTCAATCGTGTTTTGAGACAGGATGTCAGAAGACCAACATGGGTGAATCACAGACATCAAGATGGGAGGTAATGAATAAACTTGAGGTGCCTGGACGAAGGAAAGAAACAGAATGATTCTGAAAGGATGAAGTGTGAATGTAATGAACATACTGAGACTAAAATATGAATATTCAACAGTAATGTAAGATCATCAGATTAAATAGTGAAGAAATGGTGTGAATATAATAGGAAATAGAAAAGACAGAGCAGATGGAAAATAAGGCATTTTCTATTTCTCTTTTAGGATTTAGAGTTCCAATTGCAAATGGAAAGGAATAAATGTCGAGATAAATAAAATTAATGTGCTTTTGGCAAATAAAGGAAGCTACTACCCAAGAGAGATGAAATGATGCTCCTATACACATAGACACACACAGATACAGACACACACACACACACACACACACAATATTTAGCAATTCTTGTTTCTTCCAGGAAGCAGTCCCTGAAAATTCTTATATATGTCCTATTTGTTGTATTTGGACCCTCAAAGAGGCACACTTTGTAGTATTCTTTTCCTTTAATCTGCGATTACTTTTGTGACTTGGATCAAAATATTTTCTTGTTGCTACCATATGTGTATTTCACGTCTCCACTGCTATCACGTCTCTGCTGCTACTTTTCCAGGGTAAGGAACAGGGCCTGGATTTTTTTTTTTAATATTTTATTTATTTATTTGACAGAGACAGATCACAAGTAGGCAGAGAGGCAGGCAGAGAGAGAGAGGAGGAAGCAGGCTCCCTGCTGAGCAGAGAGCCCGATGCGGGACTCGATCCCAGGACCCTGAGATCATGACCTGAGCCGAAGGCAGCAGCTTAACCCACTGAGCCACCCAGGCGCCCAGGGCCTGGATTTTGTTTGTCATTTTCCCCAGCCCCATAGCAACTGTCTACAATGCTTGTTGACTATTTTGCTGAATGTTACACAAAAGTTCAGGTTGATAAAGAGAGTCATGTTTTAGGGGAAAGAGACTAAAATTGAGAGAAAAAACTAGATTCAGAAGTAAGTAATCAGATTTTTTAAAAAATAGAAAAATATTAACTGACAAGAGCTAATTCAAGCAAATGTCTGGCCACAGGGAGGTCACTATGACCATGACAGAACAGAGATGTTTCATGTGGGTGGCTCAGTGGGTTAAGCCTCTACCTTTGGCTCAGGTCATGGTCCCAAGGGTCCTGGGATCGAACCCCGAATTGGGCTCTCTGTTCAGCAGGGAGCCTGCTTCCCCTTTCTCTCTCTGCCTGCCTCTCTGCCTACTTGTGATCTCTGTCTGTCAAATAAATAAATAAAATCTTAAAAAAAAAAAAAAAGAAAAAAATGGAAAGTTAACTCAAGCATTATTTCACATGACAAGGAGTACCCACATAGTTACACAAATGGATGTTTTTCTTTCCATTGGGCAGACAAAATGGATTACATAATTTTTTTAAAAAGGGTCTGCCAATAACAATGGACGGTTTTGTACCTCGCCAAGATGAATATTTTAAGTCCCTGTGCCTGACCTTGAATTTGACCAGAGTTTCTCCCAAGTATTTTCCAAAGGCAGTGAAAATTTCCATCTGCAGAGTGAATGAATCTAACAGTCGAAACCATGGAGAAGCCCAGGCTGCTAGACCTCACCACCAGTGGATGTGTCTTTTTTACATGAAAAAAAGATCTGATCTTTAATGGGAATCATGGCTATAGAGACACAAAATTGATGGTGACTTGTTAATTTAGAGGTGGAAACCAAAAAGAGTTAATACTGTATGAAGGTATATTCAGGTAATTTATAGGGAATCTGTCTAGGAACCGTAGACTCAGGTACTGCTTCATTAACTCTCCGGGTTCAGCTTGCTAACAGACCTGTTGGCAGAATGTGGAGATTTCTGTTCCTTCTATGGAACCACCTCTGGAATCACGTCCCCATAGTAGGTGTCAATAAAGCCATCTTCCTGCTTTTAAGTGCTCTCTCCCACCCTCACTGTGTGATGAAGAGAATCCATTTGCAGTTTTCCAGTGCAAAATGGATGAGAAATTTCTCTGTGAAACAGGAGTCATCTGTATTATAGGGCATTAAGCATTCTTTCCGACACCAGCAAGATTTAAGCTGAGCGTGGATCTTTTCTTTCCTGAAGTGCTAATGTAGCCCTCCCGGTAATCAGAGCAGGAACTGGAGATATCATTATACCCTTTAAAACTCCAAAATTTACTTTCAGCTGAGTTGCAATGTGATTCAGGTCCTTGACTCCATCAGGTGGGGGCAGCAATTGTTTCAATGAAACACAACTGAGAAATGGTGAATTTATGAGCATGGCTTCCAGAAAAGAGAAAGCACATTTCATGGTGCCTGCTCAAGGCTTTGGATTGTGGGGTAGGGATTTGAATGGTCTATTGCTTCATATAAATTGAAATTCTTTCTGGGTTTACCTCTAGTCTAGGTTTGAAAAGGTTGGGACATCTGTTTCCCCCTCCCGCTGCCTTCTTTTTTCTAAAATCTCTCTCAGTTGGCATTGCAATCTTCTTTCTAGTTTTGTTTTGTTGTTTTTTTTTTTCCTTTCATATAAAAGAAGACAGCTTTGCTGTCCTGTTCAGACCTCCTTTTTATTTTTCCCCTCCTCCATCCTTCCCTCCTTCATTTCTTCCTCAAGCCTTTCTCTGGGCTAGGCAGTGTTGACAGGGGGGAGACGGAGCCAAAAGACGATGGGACCGTAGGAGAAATACACAAATGCACAGCTACAGATGGAGACTTCAACACACCTTTTTCAGTAATTGACAGAGAGAAAAGAAACCTTAGAGGCTCAGGCTTATAGGGGTTAGGATGTACATTATCCATTGTGGGACAGGTGCTAAGTTCACCCTGCCCATGCTCTGGGGAGAGAATGATCAAGAGAGTCTCAGGAGGGTTTCTGAGTTCAACTAGAAGCTCCCCGAGGGGGCACAGTAGCTAGTAGACACTGAAGGAGGTTAGGCATTGAGTGATGATGGAAAGATGGATGAAGGAATGAGTGGAGAAAGAAAGAAGGAAGAATTAAGTGAGACAATTTGCATCTTGAAGCAGAGTGGATTGATAGCCAAGTACAGGAGAGTACCATGTTGGGGTGAGAGGTCAGCTGCTTCAGAGGGGGGAAGGTAGGAGAGACAGTATTAAAGATTTTTTTTTAATTTTATTTTTTATTTTTTTTTTAAAGATTTTATTTATTTATTCAGCAGAGAGAGAGAGAGAGATCACAAGTAGGCATAGAGACAGGCAGAGAGAGGGGGAAGCAGGCTCCCCGCTGAGCAGAGAGCCTGATGTGGGCCTCGATCCCAGGATCCTGAGATCATGACCTGAGCCAAAGGCAGAGGCTTAACCTGCTGAGCCACCCAGGTGCCCGGAAAGACAGTTTTAAAGCTTTGGTGATTTATAGGTGTATGTTAGGTTTATATATTTATATATATTACAGACTATATGTTTATACCATTTAACCCTTAATTCTTGTTGAGTGGCCTTTGTAGATTCTCAATGAAAAAAAAGTATTGTTGGAATGAATGAAGGTGATGGGAACCATTGGAGGACTTGAACTAAGGGGATGAAATGATGAAATCCGTATTTTAGAAAGGTGATCCTGGCACCAGTGTGTGGTGTGGCTTTGCAGCCTTCAAGCACGGATTAAAAGAGTTGGGGTTATGCCCCTGCTTAACGAGGGAGAACGTATGTATATGACAGAGAGGGAGAATGGAAAAATCAGCATGTTTTGCTCTGTTCTTAGATATTTGTACACTGTTCCACAATGTATTTCATGCAGTCATGGACACAATAGCTTAGGAAAGCGTTGAAGAAACATCAGAGTAGTTGAGACAGCAAGACACCTGCAATCAAATTAATAATAAGAACTGGACAAGGCAGCTGCTTACACAGCAAGGACCTAGGTTGGGTTCATTTTCTGCCTTATTGTATCTGTTCCTGTGCTGAGTTTTGCAGAACCCTATTTGAGGGAGGGAAGTTGGGAAGGAGCCTCTACATTTAGAGTCAGGCAACTTCTGACTTCAGTCTTCCCTTTGCAACAAAGCTGGGACATCTCTTCTCGTCCTAAGACACTTAATTAGTTTAAGAAAAAGAAATCTCCAAAAATGTATGTTAAAAATATTGCTACTGAGTCCCACTCCGGTGTTGAAATGACCAGATTGAGGCATTTTGGAGTCGGAAACACGGCTGGGGTGGAAGGATCAGGATACTCAGGTTAGGGCTCGATTTGCTTCTGAGGGCTGCCGCCACAAGTTTCTACCAGCTGTTTGCTTAGAACAACAGAAATTGATTCTCTCACAGTCCTAGAGTCCAGAAGTCTGAAATCAAGGTGTTGACAGAGCTGCGTTCCTTCCGAAGGCTCTAGGGGAGAATCTGCTCTTTGCCTCTTCCAGCTTCTGGTAACTGTTGACATTCTCTGACTTTTGGCCACATTACTTCCAATTCCACTTGCATCTTCATGTCGCCTTCACCTCTGACTCTGTCTTCCCCTCTGGGTGTCTCTTATAATGACACTTGTCATTGGATTTAGGGCCCACTCGGATGTTCCAGGATGGTTTCCTCATTTCAAGATCCTGAACGTAATCACACCTGCCAAGACGCTTTGTCCAGTTAAGATAACATTCACAGATTCTGGGGAATAGGACACGAATGTATCTCTCAGGGGGGCTAGCACTCAGCCCTATGGAAGGGGAGAGCCCTTGGGCCGATATTTGTATGTGACATTTGAACAGAAAAGACCTGGCCTGTGTGTCTGGTGGGCAGTGAATGCTTGTGTTCTCCCGGAATTCATAGGCTGACACTGTAATCTCCGGTGTTAGGGTGTTTGGAGATGGGGTCTTTGGGTGAAGCTCTCATGGTGGGATTAATGCCCTGATAAAAAGAGAGCAGTTAGTGCTTATCCCCCCACACACACACCCCCCAGGTAAAGCGAGGATACAATAAGAAGGCAGCCATCCGCAGACTAGAAAGGGAGCCTCCTCCACATGCCGAAACTGCCAAGGCCTTGATCTTGGCCCCTCCAAGCCTCCAGAACTGTGGAGAAGTAAATGTTTGTTGTTTAAGCCACGCAGCCTGCGATATTCCCTTACAGCACCTGAGCTGACTCCGAGAGCAGCCAAGCTTACACAATTCGGAAAAGGATTTATTCCACGGATGATGCCGAGCGTTGGTGCTGAGGCAGGTGGGGGGGATGGTGAGCCAGGAGGCCGAGATTCAAAGCGGAGGGGTTTTGTTGTTGTTGTTGTTATTGTGAAAAAAAAAAAAAAGAGAGAGAGAGAATGGGGTATATATCTTTCTATGGCACTATTCTGGGAAAGTAACCCCAAATATGTAAAGCAGAAGTTTGTTTAGGAAGGGATGCCTGCATGTATAATTTAGGGCAATTGCCCAGCCTCTCGGTTTCTCAAAATCCTCTTCTGTGAAATAAGTGAGTTGAAGTGGATTATTCTAAGTTCCTTTCCGCTCTTACATTCATTTTCTTCCGCAAGAACGTTACAGCAGGTGTGTCGCTCCCCAGCCCCCTTGCAAAGTGCATGTACTTTGTACTTTATCACAAGATGGCTTGCTGGCGTGCAGGGAAGCTAAACCCCAGAACAGCCTGTTTCTCTTCCAGTGAATGGGTCTCTGGAGAGCTCCAGAATGGAAGCTACCTCCTTAAGCAAATTAAAAGTTTTATTGGCAGAATATAACTTGATAACATGTGTATACATTATCATTATAACTTAGCGAAAAGAAGATCCAATTTGGAACAGCAGCAGAAGAGTAGACGTACGTTTGCATGTAAAGCAACAAAACACAGTCCCGTGGAATTGTCAGGTGTTCAGTAATTGCCTTGAACTTGAAGCAGAGGTCTAGGAAAATCATTCGCTCTACGGTTTCCTTCTACATTGGAAGGAAACCTCAGGAGTGTGAGCTTTGTCACTGGCTTGCCTATGTCTCCCACCGCTTCAGAGCTGGAAACCCAGGGTCGTTCTTGCCGCAGGGTTCAAACAGCTGCTTCAACCTTAAGAACTCAACCTTAAGAACTTCAACCTTAAGAACTCCAGCCTTGTTAGGATAGGGCTCTGTTCTGGGGTAGCTTCGGGAGCCCCTGGCACTGTATTCACTCCAAGTCTCCGGCCTTGAAACCGCCAGGAAGCCACTAGCAGCTTTGGCTCTAAATGGCCTCAAGCAGTTTTGATGCTTTGAGCCTCTGAAGCCTGGCACCTCTGGGTTTGTGGCTTCAGTGCTGCAAAACCCGGGTGCTGCTGCCGGAGCCCTCAAGGCATCAGACCTTCAATTAGATGCTTACCCTAACACCTGGCAAACACCCTTTTGTGGGACTGCCTTCCAGCTGTCAAAAGCACCTCTCTCCCTGCCAGGCACTAACCTTCAAATTTTTCTTCGTCCAAGATAGAAGAAGAGGGGGTGGGGGGCAGGAGAAAGAAAGAGAAAAGTAGAGCCAACTCTTAAGTGCTAATATGCAAGATCTGGCCCAACTCTGGGGTACATCCTCCCCCCAGGGAAGCTCAGAGGCTGTTACTGTGGTCACCCAGCCATTGTTAATATCTGTGTTAATAGTCTGCGTTTTTGGATTCCTCCACTTCCTGTCCATTTTAGCACAGCTTCAGGCTATCTTCCGTGGCGGATGAAACCCATTTCATTTATTTATTAAAAGATTTCCTTATTTGGGGGGGAGGGGCAGGGGAGAGGAAGAGAATCTCAAGCAGACCCCTACAAAGCACGGAGGCTGATGCAGGGCTGTCTCTGCATGTCTCTGCGTGACCATGTCTCTCATGGACATGACCTGAGCTGAAAGCAAGAGTCAGAAGCTTGCTTCTGACTGAGCCCCCAACATGCTCCATTTAAACCTTTTTTTTTTTTTTTAAGATAGAATTTTGGACGCAAGAAGTCTCTAATAAATATTTGATGAATGAATGGATGAGTTTGAAAAGCCTTGTGTCTCTAACAACATAAAGTAGTTTTAAACAAACTCAGCAGGACGTATTCCTCTGGAGAATGAGGTAAAGTTTCAAGAAAATCTTTGTGAGATTGGGACACTTAATATTTCGTCATGCAAGATTTACTCTTTCCACAAAATGGGCCTGTGCTATTACGACACGATTCTACACTATTTTAGGCTATAGATATTTAACCATAGCAAACATTTCTTTCATACTAGTCTTTAGTCCAATAGATGTTTTTGCGTAATCTAAAAATGTTAACTTGCTGTCACCCACCAAGACATTGCCTTTCACTTCAGTGCTCATGTGCATATAACATGTGGTTTCCAACTGCTCCAGAAATTTCCCTGAACCTAGCTAAATTCCTCTGCTCTTGGGTACACATGAATTCTATTTTCATCATAAAATATGTGATATTACATTAAGCCTGAGTGTGAGTTTGCCTTCCTCCCTAAATTATAGACCCCTTTGGTTCTAGGGTGTACTCATTCTTGTTTTCCCAGTTCTTGGTAGCATTGTTAAAGTGAACTTATTTTCAGTGTTATTTCTCCCTCCCCTCCCCATGAGGGGCATTCCTACATTTATTCTTCAGCTTCGACAGTAGGTCTTTGCAGTGCTGATTAGCTGTGTACTTGCCATTCGCCTTGAAAAACTGATGTCAGGTGTGGGCCTTGGGGTAGAAAATGAGGTCAAGTGACCAATCTGTTTAAGAAAGAGTTAAACCTCCAACATTAGCTATAAACATCCAGCTAGGGAAGGGTTCTTGGAGCTCACAAGCTCTGCCTCATATGAGGATGTCTCCTGATAAGAGCAGCATACAGACTTTCCCCCCAAAAAGCAACATCCACCTCCACATCACAAGCCTTTCTTGGAGTGTGTACTTATTTGTTTAGTTGACATTTATTTATGATGCCTACTATATGCCAGACCCTTTAGATGGTCTAGAAACCAGCATGTTCTTTAGAAATAGGTAGCCAGTTGAACTGATATCTACATTGTAGGAAAATATTACAAAAGGAGCTTAAAATCCCCATCTTGGGGAGTCCTATGATTTTACCATTTTATATGAGACGGCTTCTTGGTGTTGAAAACTAAAATCAAAATGTTATGACTTCTTCAACAACCAGAGAAGGATGCCTCCCGCCCTCCAAAGAGATTCATTCCTTTTTCTGTCCCAGGAGATGATTTAAAAAGTTAAAAAGCAGAAACTAGCTTTTTATGGGATCATCATAATTTCCCCATTCTTATTGTTAAGCTGTAGTTTTCAGAAAACAGTCTGTTCTATTCCCTACTCTCATTTAAATATTCCAGTGTCTGGGCTTTGGTAAAAATTTCTCATTCATATTAAATATTTTTGATATTTTATCTTTTATGTGACTTTTGATCTTTATAATTTTGTTGCAGGAAGTTTTATTGACAAAGGAACTGGTATTGATTGTTCTATGGAGGCTCCATTTTGGTTTCTAGTTTAACTGATTTCCAGCTAAAGATATATTTATGAATAGTGGTTTTCTTTTTAAAGATACCTGAACTGTGATGTAAAGGTGAGAAAACTTGACTTTAAGCTTAAGTTGGCCACTTTCTATCAAGACAAGAGAGCACATCACAGTTGTCAGTATTGGCAACATGGGAATCACATTGTAAATACCATTCTGCTCTCTCTCCTATTCCCCACCTTTTTGGTCCATAGTCTAGTCCAGCCCCTATTGGTGATTCTGATTGTCAAAGACTTTTCACTTAGAGAATCCATCTTTTTCAGAAGACAGTTGGAATTGGTTGAGCCAAAAATCTTACTATTTCTTTGGTCTTACTCTGTTGACTAGCTGGTGTGACAATGGGCCAATCTGCCAACTCATCGTTAAAATAGAATAAACTTATCTCTAAAGAGCTCTCGACCCCAAAGTTTAATAACATTCTTTACCTTTTGGAAAAAAATGTACTGGTCATTTGACTATACCCTGGAGAGTCAAGGTAGGGTCAAATTCACTTTCCTTAGTGGTAGTTTTATATCCTCTTCGTGCCCTACTCTCCTTGAATCTTTAAGAGATTTTCCAATTCAGTCTTTCATTTGTTTGTTTATTCAACAATCATTTACTTAACATGTGCTGGATGTCAGAGTCTCTGTAGCAGATACTAGGTTATAAAGATAGATAAAATATTGTTTCTACTTCTGAGACGTCTACTAGAAGAGGTAGCCAGGTAAACACTATACTAGAACAACATATGTAGAGATATGGAAAGAAGTGAATGTGCACTTCTGGAGTGTATCTTTTTTTTCATGGGAGGTTGGGCATTTATGAACGTTTTTTACCCCTCTTTCCCCTGCCTCTGCCTCACTACTCAGAAACACACAAATGCGCACACACACATTGCAGTGCTGCTTAAAATATACAATGTACAAAGTGCTTTGATTTCAAAAGTATATAGTGAGAGAGTTGTACTTTATTCTATCGAGTAGTTGATATCACATAAAGGGAGAGAAGATCGGTTTATAACCATCTGTGCTGTAAAGTAAAATGAGATCTATGTCTTCAGGAAGGTCTATAAACATCGCTGAAGGAGTTCCTAAGTTGGAGAAAGCACTACCAATTTAGAGCATCAGGAAAGGCTTGATGGAGAGGCTGACATTTCACACAGACTTTCAACATGGCTGAGTAATTTTAATTAAATGTTAGGTGTCTTATAACTATTGAGTTTCCAAGTGAAATTTTCAGTGTAGAGTAAAATTACTTCATATTTCTCCTTTGGAAACAGTACCTTTCTATTTCTGCTTAAATGTGTTTAAAATATCTGATGTGGGTTGCCTGAGTAGCTCAGTCAGTTAAGTGTCTGTCTTCAGCTCAGGTCATGATCCCAGGGTCCTGGGATCGAGTACTGCGTTGGGCTCCTTGCTTAGCAGGGAGCCTGCTTCTCCCTCTGCTCCTCCTCCCACTCATGTTTCCTCTTCCTCCCTCTCTCTCTAATTAAAAAAAAAAAAATCCTTAAAAAAATTAAAATACCTGATGTGAGTTAGCAGTTCTGGCCAAATGAAGCCCTTTCAGCTGACTCGCCAGTTTTGCCTGGACACTTTCACTCCTACTGATGACTTTGTATGTTTACTAAGAGACCCTTCTATTTGTTCCCAAACGGAGTATAATTTAATTAAATATTATGTAAAACTGATGAAATATGAGAACAAGGGAGAGAAGATAGGAGTTGTTATTTTTATAAAAATTAAACGCTTTAGAAAGGCCAAAGAAAGGTGAGTCACTAAAGAATTGCTATTAAATTGGGAACAGATGAAAAAAAAGGTAAAATTTTGGGAAATAGTAATAAAAGAAATTCCATTCAGCAGACCCACACTTGAAAAAAAAAAAAACCTTGAATTTACATAAAAGTGTGATTAAAAATAAAACTTTGGAGTTGAATATATGTCATTTTTATGATCCCCTGCATCAATTTACTTTTTCAATTGAATTTTGCAAATTGCATTGTGTAATAAGGTCTCTACTAACTCTGCCCTCATTCTGAGTCCTGCAGACTTTATCAGAGCCTTCAGTAGAATATTGCAGGAGTTCTGCAATAGTTCATTGGTTTGATCAATAGTTCTCGTATATACATTTATCATCAAGGATAAACTCCCGCTCTCACAAAGCCTAAAGAGCCATGAGGCCAACACTGTGAATTCTGATAAAAGAAAGAGAGAAAAAGAGAGACTCTGAGTTCCCATTCCACTTATTTTCTTCTCACTTGAACTCTTCTCCCTGGGCAATTCCTTCCATTTCAAATTTTTTCCTACATGCTAACTCTCAAATCTGTATTTTCTGCCCTAATAATCTCTGCATCTTTCTTACTGACAATTGTACATCCTTCACCTAGTTTCATAAAGCCTGTGGCTGTTAATGATGATACTTTTTAACTATATTATAATAGTTTCCTATCTATTTCTGTTGGTGTCTGTTGATGTCCACTTCCCAAAACAGAATCTCCAAATTTGAATATAGCCAGTGAAGATGAACTACATAGAGAAAATGTACATTGTGGGAAAATGAACCAAAACAAAACATTTAACAAAACACATCCCTCTGGTCATTTTTTTGAACAAAGATAATAAGGCACAAATGACAGTGCTGATCAGATTTTATGTCATTCTCCTATCATTAGAGATTCAAATGTAGTATAATGGCAACCCTTGCTAGCCAGTGTTTACTGATACCAATATTTTTCTATTTTAGCTATGGGATTATTTTCCCGGTTAACAGCCTACTAATGAATAACGGATTATTTTCTTAGAGATTTTAATGTGCAGTCTACTTTGTAAGTTCAAAATGTATTTCCATACATTTCCATACCTAAAAATCATTATCAAAATACACCTGATAATAATACTTACATTTTCCCCCCAAAATATTTCTTTGTAAAGTCAGCATGTATCTTAACTCTGCGTAACTTACATGTCAACCGCACCTCTCCTGTGCAATTTTGGGTCTTTGAGGTCAAGCCTGTGTCAGTATGTTTGCGGGCAGGCCCCAGAATATCTCCTTTTCACCCTTGCTCCCCCTCCAACCCCTGTGTCTTACAGCCAAGTGTGAGCACTGTTGTAGAGCCCACCACCATCTGGGGGGAAGTCACTGAAATGCAGGCCCATGGTCTTGGATAAATAGCTTTTGCACAATGTACTTGGCCATTTTGACCAGGGTTCAGAGAGATATAGAAGCCATACAGTGATTCTCTTCTCTTCCATTTTGTTGTCGAACAAACAGAGAAAGTAGCTAAATCAGAGGCTGAGATGTGGAGAGCCTTTGTGCAAGTGATTTACTCCTATTGGTTCAGTTTCTCACTAATAGCAAAAGGCAGAGTTAATGACCACACACATCCGTCTCAAATTTGAGGCAAATTTCTGTCAGTCTGTCCCCACTTCTCCCTCTGCCTTGCACTTTGCTAGTCCGAAATGTCTTTGATCATAGTAATACTTTTAAAGTGCAAGTTGGTTACACAGAACGTTGTCTTTTGCAAGACCAGCAGCCAGAGGATTAGCAGTTTTCAAGGTAATATTATTCTTGGCTGAACACAAAGGTTTGGTTTTCTCAGCATCACTCTTCCTGGCTGCTTTTTGTCTCTTGTCTAGCAGTCCCACATACTGGATTTTCTTGTCCTAGAACCAAGTCTTAACTGCTCGGCTGCAATTGACCTTTTCCATTTTGTTGCTCCTTTTTTCCTGGTCCCTCTAAGTATGCCAGTTTCTAATTTGCATGTTGTGGGGGGGGGTTCACCCTTTTTCCCCATCTCATTTTGTTGCTTCTTGAGTTTTTTTGTTTGTTTGTTTGTTTGTTTAAGAAGACTCCACACCCAACATGGAACTGGAACTCACAATCCCGGGATCAAGACTCACATGTCTACCGACAGAGCCAGCCAGGTGCCCCTCTTCTTGAGTTCTCTTGTTTCATACCTTTTTGGCAGGAATCCAAAGGCAAAACAAACAATCTATTTACAACATGGAGAAAGATTGTTAACTGAAATTCCTCCAAGGCCCAGATGAACACAGTAATGAGTCAGGTAAAGGACTCAGAGGCTGAGGTGAGAGGCTGAAAGCTATCTGCCCAGGTGGATGTTGTCTTGCTAGAATAATGGCTTAGGGGTGATAGGCTACCCAGTGTTTTGATTTGTTTTGTTTTGTTTTTTAGATTTTTATTTATTTATTTGACAGACATATCACAAGTAGGCAGAGAGGCAGGCAGAGAGGCAGGCAGAGAGAGAGAGGAGGAAGCAGGCTCCCCACTGAGCAGAGAGCCCGATGCGGGGCTTGATCCCAGGACCCTGGGATCATGAAGATCATGACCTGAGCTGAAGACAGAGGCTTTAACCCACTGAGCCACCCACGTGCCCCTACCCAGTGTTTTAACAGAAGATAGTAAGCCAACATTTTAAGATAGTAATCTAACTTGCCGGCTTCAGTCAGGAAGCCCATTGTTGCTGTACCAGAATCATATTTTCCACAGGCCAGTAAAGCTCACACTTTGGTCTCCATTTGCCTGATGTCTCCATCTCTTCGGTCTCTTAATTGGTTCAAAACTCTAACAAGTGTAGGATACTTTCTTATCTCAGACATCAATCTTTGGATTCTTTGATATTAAATATGCTCCAATTTCAAAACTGTTCAGGAATCATCTTTCTTTCTGTGCTTCCCTGAAAGCATATGCCCTACCCTTCCTCCTGTGTCCCAAGGATGGGCCAACTCAATTATATTCTAGAAAGTGGGATGCCAGAAAAAGTTTTGTTTTGCTCTCAAGACTCAGAGTCAGTGTTTTGTTTTTGTTTTGTTTTTTCCAAAGGTAAACCCTTTTTTAGAAGATTTTATTTATTTGAGAGAAAAAGAGAAAATGAGTGGGGGAGGGGCAGGAGAAGCAGACTCCCCATGGAGCAGGGAGCCAGATGTGGGACTCAATCCCAGGACTCTGGGATCATGACTTGAGCTGAAGGCAGATGCTTAACCAACTGAGCCACCAGGTGTCCCAGGTTTGTTTTTTAATACCCTTCTAAAACCTTTCCTATGTGGACACCATATTTGGGTTTATATTCTCTTATTATTTTGTTATTGTTAGCTCTCTTATTATTTTCTTCCTCCCAGTAATTTCATAAGCTTGAGTTATCATATTTTATCTCTTCTGATGTCAGATCAGAAAGTAGGACCAATACTTTTCTTCTTCTCATCAAGTATCATCAAACATCATCACATGTTTTTGTCAGAATCATTTGTTTTCTTCCACATCTTTTCATCATGCCCATATTCAGGGGAGAAGACAGAGGGAAGGGAGGCCAGTGTATAATGTACCTCAAATCCTAATTGTATTAATCAAAGCAAAGTTCTATTTTGTTGCATTCATTAGGCACTAAGAAGATCATCACCAGGGCTTCAGCAGTGAAGATAAAAACAAAATGAGGACTTTATAAAGAAGACCACAGCTTGCAAATGTAGAGAAAAAAATAATATTAATTCTTATGTTGTGATTTACAAAGTCTCAGCATGTGGCATTCATCACTGTCCCCTGACCATATGTTAAGTCTCAGGATTAAAGATTTCACTATTGGACTTACAATTCTGTATAAAATTGTCTTTGCAGGAATGTGGTAGAGGTCCTTCCCAAGACCACTCCAAACCTTGTGCCTGTCAGCCAACCTCTTCCATTATAGCATGTAGAATCCTTAGACATTTAGAGATAAATTCTACCCCCACCTTTGCCTCAAATGCTTCTTTCACCCACCCCTAATTAAAATATGTCTTTTCTGTGACAACATCATTTCCTTAGAAGCTGCCTCTTGAAGGGTATACTTTTCTCTATCTTCAATCAGGTTTTTAGGAAGAAGAATCAGTCAACTAATATTCCCCACTAGTACTCCCAGATCTTTGTTTTGCCACTATTATTCAGCTAATAAACTTCCCTCTTACAAATGGATACAATCTTTTGGAGAAATCCCATCCACCTACAACACACCAGTCTTACCCAGAGACTTCAGCACCTAAGTTTCTTCTTTAACCAACTTCATGCAAGGGCCTTGGTGACAGCAACATCTGTGTTGATGGCCTCTATCATCCTAGCATTGCTCATTTCCAGCTCTGATGACCTGCCTTAATTGGACATTGCTCCATCTACTAACACTCCCTCTTTCTTGCTACTCACCTAGACCTTTTCTCTGTCTCCAAGAAGTGTTTTTTTTTTTTTTTCTGATTCATCCAAACAATTGTCATGCCTTCCTTCTCTGAACACCCATAGTACTTTGCTTCTCTCTTCTTTCTCTCTCTTACTACTTATGTATCTTATGTTAGAGTCACTCTTGTTCCTCTATCCCCAGTATCTTATCAAAGATAGAATGGAATAGAAGAAAAATGTGCAGTAGAGTCAGACTGGTCTGACTTCACATGCCAATAACTCTGCTGCTTACTGGCTTTGTGATCTTTGATAACCTACTCTAACTTTGTAAGCCTCAGTGATTTTGGTGCTTTCCTGAAAATTGGGAAAAATAACACCTATATTTACTGGTAGGTTTTGAGGGCTAAGTGGAAAAGTACATGTAAAGCACCTAACATAATTTTTCAAAGATACATTTATTTGAGAGAGAGAGAGAGAGAGTCTCAAGCAGACCCCCACTGAGCACTGAGCCTGATGTGGGACCATCTCACAACCCATGAGATTGTGACGTGAGCTGAAATCAAGAGTCAGATGCTTACCCAACTGAGCCACTCAGATACACCTATACCTAAAATAATTTTTGTTAGACAACAATCTGAAAGTACAAGGAAGTTATTATTACTAGAAACTAGAAGAAAGGACTTCTACTGATCTTCATCCCCATGCTTAGTGCCTTGCTCAAAGGATATATTTAATCCTTAATATTTATTGAATAAATACATGAACAAGTGAATGGGGGAATGATTGAGAAAAACACTTCCTGCTCATAAATTATTTTACTTCTTAATAAAAATGAAAGTCTTTATGTTAGAAACTGAGTTACTAGTCTTGCCTTTGGTATTAGTTTCCCATGGTTGCTTAACAAAGTACTACAGACTGGATGGCTTAAACAACAACAATTTATTGTCACATTTCTAGAGGTCAGAAGTCTAAGATCAAGGTACTGACAAGGTTAATTTCCTTCTGAGAGCCATGAGGAAAGGATCTGCTCCAGGCCTCTGGTGGTTTGTTGGCAATCTTTGGTAGTTTGTGGCTTGTAGAAGCATTATCTAATCTCTGTCTTCATCATCACATGACAGTTTTCCATGTCTCCACATCATCTTCCCTCTGCATGTCTGTCTTGTGTCCAACTCCTCCCTTTTTTGTAAGAACATTGTCATGTCAGGTTAGGGTCCACTCTAATGACCTCATCGTAACATGATCATCTGCCAACACCCTATCTTCAAATAAGGTCACATTCACAGATGGTGGAGAATTGGACTTCAGTATTCTCTGGGAGTGCATAATTCAATGCATAACAGCTTCTAATTTATAGAAACTCTTATACAGTTGGAGATATAAGACCACATAAAAACAATAGATGAACAATATGAAGGAATATGTATTTAATCATAAATTATGATTTCATGAATAACATAAACCTCTCAGTGTTCTAAGATTTAATAAAAATGATTATTTGCAGGGTCAAGGTGAACTTCATCGAAAAGAGTGATTTGAAGGTGGGCTCCTTCCTTAAATAAATGTTATTTCTAAATAACCATATTTTCTATATATTGTTACTGGTTAACATTTTGGAAATAGCTTCAGATTACTTGAGCTAATGAGACAGCTCAAACAATAGGATCAGGCTGTTAATATGGCATACAGTAAATGTGTGTTGCAAGAAAGAAGTTTCCAGGGAACAAGAATTGCTATGGTAACCTGATATATCATTAAAAATGTAATGAATAAATATCATCAGGGTCTCAGATTCACTGCACAGAAAAACTTCAAGTCTAGGATAACCCAGTAGTTCTCATGCTGTTTGCTCAATGTTTTGTAAGCTAAATCATAGTGATTGTCCATTAGCAAAAAAGTAACAATAATATTCAGGTAGTCCGAGACCCCATAAGGTACATAAAACCTCTTTCAGTATCATTGTGAAGAGTGTCTTTGGCTCAGCAGACCAGAAGGTCTGGAGATAACTCCTGAAAGCTGTGCAGCCCAGTGGTACTTGAGTCAAGAATTGGGTGGGTAGAGCTTATAGTTTGTAGAACAAAGCCATTGGACCTGTTTGGTCAGGGAAGTTGGGGTGTGAGTTGGCTGAGTTAAGACAACAAAGAGCTTTGCCAGATTAGAGTTGCTTCTGCCACTGCCCCCAGGTAGGGAAACGAATTCATAGTCTGACGGAAAAATGAATATAGCCTTCAGATACAGCCTTCAGCCTATCTGGGCAGGGAACCTAACTAGAGTACGTGATAAGGTGTTCAGCCCACTTTATCAGCATTGCATACAGAGAGTACATCTCATGGCTTCCCCCATCTGCAAAACAAAACAAGTGGTTTGGGCTGACCTTGGGGAATTCACTGCATACTCTGGCTTAATTGGAGTTCCCAGACAATGACTTGTATATTGCCTGGGTCCTATCCTGCTGCCCTGACAGGGCAAGGAAATTAATTCATAGCCCCCTTACTAATGAATATAGTACCCAGTCCTGACCACCTATTAGCCTGACCAGAGAATCCACACAACTGTGGAAAGTATCCTACAGCCTCACGTGGGTAGGGAACCAAGCCAGCAGTCCCACCCAGCTGTTCTCAGTCTGTGACACATACCCACATCCCTATCCTCAGAGCCTCAACAATTGCCTTGCCCCCAAATGGACCATAATAGCCAGTTCTCCCTGCCCATGGACATCACTGTAAGACACATCCAGAAATGCAAACGGAGATGACTGGTGAAGAACTATCTTTGCCATAGCAAACCTGTGATGTCTGTAAAAGGAAATTGATTGCTCAGATGTGTAGATACTAATGTAAGATACAAGGGTCACAAAAGGACCAAGTAAATGTGACACCACCAAAGGAAACTAATAAGTCTTAATAACTGATCCTGAAGAAATGGAGATCTATGAAATGGAGATCTATGATCTAAGAAATGGAGATTCTATGAAATGGACAAAGAATTCAGAATAATCCCGTTAAGGAAGTTTAGTGAGGAAAACACAGACAACTAAATAAAATTGGGGGAAAAATTAACAAAACAAGAAGTCTGACAAGGAAATAGCAAACACCAAAACAAAATAAATTTTATACTTGAAAAATATAATAACTGAACTGAAGAATTCAGTGGAGTCCTGTAGAGTTTCAAAAGGAGATTCATCTATGCCTAAGAAAGAATCAGTTATCTGCAGGATAGGACATTGGAAAGTACCCAGTCAGAGGAGAAAAAGAAAAGAAAAAAAAAGAAAGAAAAAGAAAAAGAATAAAGAAAGATTACAGTAATTATAGGACCCAATAAAAATAAACAATATTCACATAATGGGAATTCTAGAAGAAGAACAGAAAGAGAAAGGGACAGAAAATATATTCAAAGCAGTAATGGCTGAGAACTTCCTGAATCTGGGTAGATATGTGGACATCTAGATCCATGAGATCCATGAGATCCAAAGGACCCCAAATAGGGCTACACTGAGCCCTATAATTAAATTGTCAAAAGTGAAAGAGAAAGAATTTTAAGAGCCCCAATAGAAAAGAGAACTCATATAAATACATGGAAACCCCTGTAAGAATATTGGTGGATTTCTGAAAAGAAACTTTTCGGCCAGGAGAGAATGGGGTGACATATTCAAAATATTGAAAGAAAAGTGTCAACCAAAAACTCTATACCGGGCAAAGCCATCCTTCAGAAATGAAGGAGGGATAAAGACTTTCCCAAATTAACAAAAGCTGAGGGAGTTCATTAAACCAGAGCTTTCTTACAAGAAAAGCTAAAAGGAATTCTTGGAGTGGAAGTAAAGGAACACTAATTAACATCATAAAAACAGAAAGGTAATGCAAATCTACCTGATAATGATAACCTTATTTTAGATTCCACAATATGGTAATAATGGTGCATAATTATTTTCACAACTCTAGTTTGAAACCAAATGTGGTAAAAATAGCTATAACTATATTAATCTGTTATTAGTTATGCAATATAAGAAACATGTAAATTATAACAGCAATAACTTACTTTTTCCAAAAAAATTGAAGCGGGAACAGTCCCAAACTCATTTTAGGAGTTCAACATTATCCTGATACTAAAATCAGAAAAGGACACTACTAGAAAAGAAAACTACTGACTGACATCCCTGATGAATATAGATGCAACAATTCTCAATAAAATACTATGAAACCAATTCAGCAGCGCATTAAAAGGAACATACACCATTACCAAGGGAGATTTATCCCTGGGATGTAAGGATAGTTCAACATAATGTGGTATATCACATTACAGAATGAAAGAATCCTATGATCATCTCAGTGGACACAGAAAGAGCATTTGACAAAATTCAGCATCTATGATAAAAACTCTAACACATTAAGCATAGAGGGAAGATATCTCAACATAATAAAGGCCATACATGTTGAGCCCACAGCTAACATCATACCAATGATAAGAGATTAAAATATTTTCTTCTAAGATCCAGAAAAATACAAGATGCCCATGCTCAGCATTCCTAGTCAACATAATACTAGAAGTCCTAGCTAGAGCAATTGGGGAGTTGGAAGGGGGTTGGGGGAGGAGAAGAAAAGAAGAGAATAGAAAGAAAGAAAGAAAAGTATCAGAATTGGAAAGGAAGAAGTAAACTTGTCCCTCTTTGCCAATGACATGATTTTATATATAGAAAATCCTAAAGACTCAACCAAAAAACCTTTGAGATATAACCAATGAATTTAGCAAAGTTGCAGGATAGAAAATTAACACATATAAATCAGTAGCATTTCTATGCGCTAACAATTATTTTTCTAAAAAATGAAGAAATGGATCCAATTTATAATAACATCAAAGACATAAAGTACTTAGGAATAAATTTAACAAGGAATAAATTTAACAAGGAGGTAAAGAATCACTAAAAACTACAAGACATTGAAGAAAGAAAGAAAAGAAGATTCATGTTCACAAATTGGAAGAATTAATATTGTTAAAATGTCAGTGTTACCAGAAACCGCCTCTAGAGTCAGTGCAAACCCTAGCAAGATTCTAATGGCATTTTTTACAGAAGTAAAAAAAAAAAAAAATTACTCCTAAAGTGTATATGGAACCACTAAGACCCTGAATAGCCAGAGAAATCCTGTGAAAGAGCAAAACAGGAGAGATCACACTTCCTGATTTCAAACCATACTATAAACTACAATCATAGTTTACAAAACAATATGTACTGGCATAAGAAGCAGACAAATGGGTCAATGAAACAGAATTAAGAGACCAGAAGTAAACCCAAGTGTGTGTGGTCAAATAATATTTGACAAAGGAACCAAGAATACTTAATGGAAGAAAGTCTTTTCAATAAATGATGCTGGGATAATTGGTTATTTACATGTATAAGAACCAACCTAGACCATATCTTACACCACTCACAAAAATTAACTCAAGATGGATTGAAGACTTAAATGTGAGACCTGAAACCATGAAACTCCTAGAAGAAAATATGTGATTAAAGTTTATTGACATGGGTCTTGGTAATGATTTTTTGAGGATGACACCTAAAGCAAAAGCAGCAAAAGAAAAAATAACCAAGTGGGACTACAACAAACTGAAAAGCTTCTGCACAACAAAAGAAACCATCAACAAAGTGAAAAGACAATCTATGGAATGGAAAAAAAAATATTTTCAAACCATTTATCTGATAAGGGGTTAATTTCTAGACTATATAAAGACCTTATACAACTCAGTAGCAAAATAACTGGGCAAAGGATATGAACAAACTTTTCTCCAAAGAAGATACATGAAAAGACAAACAAGTACTTGAAAAGATGCCCAACATTACCATCATTAGGAAAATGCAAATTATAACCATGAGATTTCATCTTACATCTATAAGAATGGCCATCACCAAAGAGAAAGGAGATAATAAATGCTGACATGTGTGTAGAGGAAAGGGAACCATTGTGCACTGTTGCTGGGATTGCAAATTGGCGCAGCCACTATGGAAAGCAATATGGAGGGTCCTCAAAAGTAGTAAATATAAAACTTACATATGAATCAGCAATTTCACTTATGGGAATATATCCAAAGGAAATGAAAACACTAACTCCAAAAAATATTATGTTCATGGCAAAATGATTTACAATAGCCAAGAAAGACATGGACGCAACCTAAGTGTCCATCAATGAATGAATGAATAAAGAAATATATATATGTACACACACACACACACACACACACTATGTGTATATTATTCAGCCATTAAAAATGAGGAAATCCTACTATTTGCAATAACATGAATGAAACTTTAAGGCATTTTGGTAGGTGAATTAAGTTAGAAAGAGAAAGATAAATACTATATGATCTTATGTGTGGAATCTAAAAAAGAAAAATACAATGCAACAAAAAACCTAAAGGTGTAGGAGAAGAGGTCAGACTTCTTGTTCTAAAGGAAGAGAGTGGGGGCAGGAGAAATTGGAGGAAAGTGCTCAAAAGATACAAACTTTCGTTTTAAATAAATACTAGGGATAATACAATATGATGACTGTGGCCAACACTGTATGATATATAGGAAGGTTGTTAAGAAAGTAAATCCCATGACTTCTCACCACAAGGAGAAAATGTTTTTTCGTTTTTTCTCTTTCTTCGTATTGTATCTATTTGAGAAGGTGGATATTAGCCTGTTGTAGTAACCATTTCACAATGTATGTAAATCAAGTCACATGCTCCACACCTTAAACTTATACAATGATGTATATCGATTATTTTTCAGTAAAACTGGAAAAGACTCAAAAAAAGGAAACACAAGAGAAATTGAAAAAGAATAAGCAAACTCCTTTAGAATAGCCTTTTGATTTAAATCACTGCCATTTTCCTCAAAATATTAATTTAGCTGTAAGAAATAATCATAATAGACCCGATTATATGCTTCTCAAAAGAAATAATAGTTTGCCAATTCTTTTAAGAGTGCAATATACGCTGAAGTATCTTGATATTCAGACAGCATTAGGAAGGAGATCTTTTTGTTAGAGCTCTCAGCTGTTATGATCCACCTTTCACATCCCACCTTTTCTCTCTTCCACCCATCTTAATAATTCACTTACTTCCTAAGATGTGTCTTGTTTGTCCACTTCTTCAAACTTAACTCCATCAGTCTCTGAAGAAATGAGACAGATACTCTAGCACTCCCAAGTGTTAAATAAAATTCAGCCTCTGGGATAGTAGACATGGAAGTCACAACTTGGAGTATAATAGTAGAAAACATTGTAGTCAAAAGACAACCCTGCTCCTAGTTTCATCAGATATCTCTCCACTAGCTACTTTATGGATCTCCCACTGGATATCCGTACTTTTGTTCTCAGTTTCTTTATACCCATTTTCCATGACAGGAATGTGATGATATCACCAGTGATCTTTATGGCCTTGTCATGCTCCTCCTCCTACCACAGGGCTTTTGCACAGGCTGTTCCCTGTCTCTGGAGTATTGTTTTTTCTCATGTTACCTAATTAATTATCCATTTGTCCTTCAGATAACAACTCCAGCTTAACTTCCTCTGATAAGCCTTCACCTAATCAAATCCCCTTCCTAAAGGCTCTCATAACACATGTACCTTTTGTTTATAGCACTTGTCATGTTGACACCTATTATGACAATTTGATTAATGAAAGCTCAATCATGGCATCAGCTCTTTTCACTCATCACTGTGCTTCCAATTCTGGTACATAGTAACCATCTCAATAAATATTTATTAAATAAGTGAACAAATAGCTTGTGTTCCTTGGATTACACTTAAAAATTTCTGACTTAGACATGCTTGCATCCAAGAAGCATTCTGTTTCTTGTTTACACTGGCACAGTGTGTTGGCAATTAATATGATGTGGTCCCACGATCTATATGATACCATTAATGACTGTTGAAAAATTAGCATTATATTGCTCTTTTATTTCTGGTGGTAGGTTTTGTAAATCACATCACACAATTAGGATATTGCTGTCCTTGTTGACGTGTATTGTTGAAAACATAATATACACAGTCATTGATGTAATGTAGCTAGAAATTTTCTATGGAGAAGAATGTTAGGCTTTAACGATTTTTGATGTACTGAATGATTACCACTGTGTTTGCAGCTGAAAAAAAATGGTGATAGATATAAAGAAACACTTTGAAGTATAATTAGTTCTTTGGGATTCTGAAGCCATGTCAATATGTGGCGGGCAAGGATTATTGTCACAGATGCTGTGGGTTTATGAAGTAGGAAGTCATGGTATATTTGCCCTCTTTGGTATTTTGGAATCTCAGAGAAAGCCCCCCAAAATATAAGAAATGTTCTTTATCTTTAAAAGTTCATAATTTGTTTGGAAAATGGCCCGTAGAGGCAGAAATCTATAGTTCTAACAATATGGTAAAACACACACACACGCGCGCGCACACACACACACACACACACACACACACAGAGCATTCTCCTATAGCCATAATTTTTAAGGAAGACAAAGAATGATCCCAGTTGACTGGCAAGGTCCCCACAATCTGGATACCAGCCCCTCTTTTCTGACCTCACCTTCTGCTCTTTCCATCTTTCACCTCATACTGGTTGACCCACTATTTCTACCCCAGGACCTTCACACTTGCCAGTGTCTCCCCCTGATATCCAGGTATCCACATAACTAGCTCATATCCTTCAAGACTTGACTGTCACCTTCTCAGTGGGACCTACTTTGGCCACACTGTTTAAAATTGTAGCATCAGCCAGGCTTGCTGCCCACAGTCCACCTCTCTTTTTTTTCTCCAGTGCATTTTATATTATCTAATAATGCTATATATTTTACTTTTTTTATTATCATTTTTTAATACCTCCCCTCACTAAAATGTAAGCTCCCTGAGAGCAAAGATCGTCATCTGCTTTCTCACTGCTGTGTTTCTAGCATGTACACCTGATACATCACTATGGATCAGGAGCTCAATAAATATTTGTTGGATGAATGAGTGAAAGAACTACATAGAAGGAAAGGAAGAAATAGGCAAACTCACTTCAGAGTTAAAGACCCTGTTCTCAGCAATGACTTACTGGGTGAACAACAGTTCACTGCTGTAACCTCATCTGTAGAATGAAGCCCATCCCCCTCAATCCTGTCTAGAATTCTTCTTGTATGTCCTGCCCCTTCCTAAATCCTAAAAATAGGACTAGTCATCTCTCCCATTCTTCTTCGGGTAGCCCTTGGGATGGCATACAGCTGGGGCTCGCTAAGTGACAGCCATTATTATTAGAAAGGCTTTCTGGAGGAGTAGGTTTTGAGCAGACAGAGATTTGAAAGAGGCATTAGCAGAGTCTACAGAAGCAAATCAGTTATGTGTGGGGCTTGAATTCGAGGATGACTATTAAGTGTTAGTACAGGGCTTGCCTGCAGTAGGGTTTTGACACTTCATGGAGGACTATTTACTGTTCTTATCGTGCTGAAGAGCCCTTCCTGCTCTGCACAGAAAGAAACGAGAGTGTTGGAACGGGCTAGAAACCACTGAGCTATGTGGAAGACAGCAAGATAAAGAAGGGGATGTGGAAAACCAAGACAATCTTAGAAAGCCGTACCATGACCAGGTACTGGGCGGGGGAAGAGTCTTTCCTCAAGCGTGTGTGGATGATGGCAATTGTGAACATCAAGTCACCGGCCGGGAAGTGGAATCAGGGGGGCTTCTGGAGTACCAGAAACATTCTTTGTCTTGATCTGGCTGGTGGTTAGATTGCCGCACACACACTGTAATTCATGAACCTGCACAGTTGGTAGTATGTTAGCGAAAATTCATGAAGCTGTGTACTTTACCGTATGGAAGTTATACTCCAATGACAAAGTGAAATTACATCTCTGTGTGCACGCATTCGCGTGTGTGTTGTCCCATGGAAACTTGCTGAGCCGTGACAACGTGACGATGATGTGGATGGCCACACGAACGCGTAAGGAGGGATTTAAGCAAGAAATTTTCATGCACAGAGAATTTGTACTTAAGCCCAAAAGGATCATGGTGCTGCTCCTTGTGCTAAGGCCCGAGAAGGAGAAGCTTGGTGGGCGGTGGCAGGAAGGAGGGAGGCTCTAGGGAGGTTCATGGGGGTCCTTCCGTGCCCAGTCTCCACGTGGTGTACTTGAAGCAACTTCAGGGAAGAGCATTCCCTTTAAACTGAAAACTGAGAATGCAGCAGACCCGGGGAAATTTCCGCTCAGAGCCCATGACAAGAGTTGTAAAAATCTCCTGTGAACGTTGGAGATATTTTTTAACACCACAAAGGATTGTAGGAGAGCTCTAGAAATTCTGGCTTTCAAAAGTAAAATACAGAACACTAAATATCTGTAAGGTAACCTTTATGAACACTGCAAGGCTGATTTTCTTGCACAGAATCATAGAATGGCAGAACTGAAAAGGATCTCAGATGCTCTCGGATTCAGTTGGTCTCATTTTCTAGAAGCTAATTTTCAGGAAGGGGTGGTGTGGCCTTAGCAACACAGTTGATTCATTTAAAGCTGGAGAGAACCGAGATCAACATGGTAAATTGCTTCTTGGGACTTACTGTCTGTCTGTCCTTCCTTCCCTCCTTCTTTGCTTCCTCCTTCCTTCTTTCCTGCTTTCCCTTCCCCCCTCCCTCCCTCTTCTCCTTCCTTCCTCCTGTCTTTTTCAAATTAGGGATGCATGTTTAACAATCCCTTTAACAACAGGATGAATAATTACTTTTTAGATATTAAGAAACTGTATTTATTTTACTTCACTATAGTCAATAAATTATTGTTATTGGAATCACATTATTTAATATATTGAAATTTATACCAAGTTCTTTATCTAATTAGAACTATGAAGCAAAATAGCTTATTTGTTTTCTGTGTAGGCACTTTCTCTAAAATATGTAACAAAATTGTTTTCAGGTCAATAGCACCTTCACAAAAGAAAAGCAGAAACATTAATATTATAATCCTAGGTAAGCTGTTCAAACACACGCAACGGCCTCCTTTAATTTTTTTAATTCACACTAAGTTGTTAGGAAAATTACTCATGTTCACAGCATGAGTTGTTACTTCTGGGTCTGTAAAATTAAAACAAAAAGAAATGACATGAAAATATTGAGAGAAAAGTCAACAGTCAAAATTTTCAAACTTAACCTAGTGATCATCAATTAAGCAACCAAGGAAGTGAGTCAGTTTTGAGATGGATCTTGGAACACTTTCAATTAAAAGGAGCAAATTCATTTTCATTCCTTAGCTGTATCTAAAGTGCAATTGAAATCCTAAAATATTATTTTTGAATTAGGCATTATGACTAAAATTAAATAGGTCATCATGTACTATATTAAAGCTTACAATACTTTTCCTTTTTCTTTCAAGTATCAAAATGTAAAAATGGTTATTATCACCTTTTAGTAAAATAGAATATATTAAGTAAAAGAATTAAGACATTTTTTTCCCTTTCCCTGTAAGTGCATCTGGGGAAAGTATTTGAAATCCTTGTACCTTGAGCTCATATGGACTTCTGCCCTTAAAACGGCTCTTCACATTGCTTGTTCTATTCCCACATGTGAAACATTTCTGACCTCTAAATCAGGAATGAAAAGAAAAACGGGAATGGGGAGAGATGTTTTCTCTTTGATCCATTTTCTGATCATAAAGGAAACTGGGAATATGGAAATGCGTTTTCTCTTTGATGCAGGTTTTGATCAGCATATTTATAAGTAGCTCAGGGAGTTCTTGCAGAGAAGGAGAGATGGACAAAATCTCCCACCCTGGTGCTTCTCTGGTTCCAGTGCATCTGACAAGATTATAGGAAATACAGAGGAGCTAGGCGTTCATGGTGGGGTTCAATCAGATAGGCAACAAGTACTTAGCAAGCATCCACAGGGTGCGTAACTTTGAACTGCACCCCAGGCATAAACCATAACCTCTCACAACTCAGCTCTGTGGGTAGGAGATTTAAGTATGGTTAAGAACATCATACTGGCAAACACTGAGTAATTTATTCTTAATCCAGTATCTGGCATTAAATCTGATATCAAGCCATTGTTGATGTGGTCACATTGACAACGTTAGTACAGAAATTCATCTATATCCTAGTAAGCCCACATCTGTGCCATCTCCTATCCTGGTGTGACAGTCATATTATCATCTTTGAGTTCTTCAATTCTCAACATTGATTGGAACTATCACTCTGTTGGTGGTCTTAGTTGTGCTCCTGGAAACTCAGTGTTGGAAACACGATAGAGTTCCAGTTGAATTTAGTGTCTTCCCATCTCCTCCTCCTCCTCCTTTTCCTTCTTTTATTCATTTCTGTTGCCACCCCTCTCCCAAAACAGAGCTCCAAATGCTTAACCAACTTTGCTTTTATGATTTTTAACTCTCACACCCACATAGATCAGGAACCCTCCTCAGGACTTGTTGCCACAATGTCTGGATCTGGAGTGCTTAATTCTGGAAATTCATTCTTTCCTCCTTGTTCCATAGTGTGAAAATCCAGCCAAAGGGCAGTGGAATATGGAGTGTTGGTTCCCATACCTTGATGATGATATAAATTATCTTAGCAATCTTTCTTTTTTATGAAAAGAAGGCCCTGGGCCCCTTCTCTGGAAATTCAGATTTTTGTAGGTCTGAGATGAATTCTGGTGATGAACCAGATTTGGGGAATCTGCTTTCCTTTAAACCCTCCTACTCAGTATGTGGGCCGCAGTCCAGCAGCACTGGCTTCACCTGGGGGCTGGTTAGAAATGCAGACTCTCAGGCCTTACTAAAGACCTCTTACATAAATCAGACAGACTCAACATTTTAACCAGACCTCCAAGCTTTAGCACATGAAAGCTTGAGAAGTTCTTCTGGGAAGAACTCTGACTCTGAAGCAGCAAATCTCGATTATGCTCCCAAAATCGCTTTAGCAAAATGGGGCCTAGGATATATGCTTTAAATTTTCTTTACTCATTTCCTGATAAGAAAGAGAGGGGAGGGTGAAGACAAAGTGTTGGTTTAAATGATGTCTTATTTTAAGGATTCAAAATAGTTTTAAAGAGATCGTTTATCAGCAAAACTGAAGAGAAAGATAATAGAAATGAAAATTCCAGGCTGTATATGGGAGTGTGGTTATCTTTAGTGTGTGTATGTGTGGTGAGTGTGGGGGGTGTGAGTGTGTGTGGTGTATATTTTTGTGCAGATGATGAGAAAGCAGGGGATCCATCCCCCCACACAGGAGTTTGCTAGGACTACTAGAACAAAGTACCACAAATTAGGGGGTCTAAACCACACAATGTTTCTGTCTCACAGTTCAGGAGGCCAGAAGTCTAAGTCATGGGGTCGGCAGGCTTGGTGCCTTCTAAGGCTGCGAGCAAAGGGGATGTCCTGGGCCTTCTCCCCTTGCTTCTTGGAGTTCTTTGGTTTATGACAGCGTAGATTCAATCTCTAGGTCCGTGTGTGTCTGTCTCCAAATGTCCCCCTTTTATACAGACACCAGTCATATTGAATTAGGAACCACACTAATGACTTCATTATAACTTGATTACTTCTTGTAAAGACCCTATCGCCAAAAAAGGTTACATTCTAGAGAATGGAGGATTAGGACTTTAACATGTGAATTTGGGGCGCCGGGCTGGGGGGGAGGTCATCATTTATCCCATGGCATCTACAAGAGCCACCTGCTAATGAGAAGAAGAATGTGGAGTCTCTGAATCCCCTCACAACCATCTGAACTACTGTGGACAAAGAGCTTCTGAGAATTCCTCTCTCCTGGCCCTGAGGTCACCCCAGCCCAGGCTGATTATGCTCGGCATCATTTGAAAAACACAAATCCTTCAGTCTGGCTGACTTTTACCTCTTGACCATAAGTAAATGGAGGACCAAGACAAAAGATCTCTGATGGACTGCTGGAAATGTTTATTCCCATTAAAAATCAAACCCACTATAATTTGTTTCTAATAGCCCAACTGATCTCTGAGTAAAGCCTACAAATCTACAAGGCCCTCAGTCCTCACAGCTTCAGGAAGACAAAAACGATGGTGATTTTCTTTACTAAGCACTGCACAGGGCCCCCCAGGTCCTGATTTTATTATTGCTCTAGCCATGAGGTGTGGTCTATGCATAATCTGAGATAGTCAGCTGCATGCTAGACAGCCTTGATTTAAAGCAAAAGTGCCATGGCTGGTATAGCCTGAATAGTAGTGGGCTTAGGGGGAAAAATGTGAAATGAAGCCTAGAATGAGAAATGGCTGGGATTTGAGAACCTTTAGTATTTACAAAACCTGAGGGCACATAGACAAATCATGCTACCCGATAGGAGAAACCAGCACCCCACAAGTACTTCTTTGAGAACTACACAATTACAGAGCGTGACTCAAATAGTAGAATAAAATATGTTCATATTAAATCTGTCAGTGTCACCTGCTTTGTGAACTTAAATCAAGTTCAAGGTGACCTTGACAATTTGGAGAAGTAGGTACATGCAAACAGCAAGAGGTTTCACAGGTGATTCATGTGGGATAATTCAGTCATCATAAATATAAGCCACAGATGGGATTGATTTTGCAAGAGAGTGGCAACTAAGTTTTGGAGGCTAGCTGGGATGGGCAAGTGACGCCAGAGCGTGAAGTAGCTATCCTAACATGGACATGTGCAAATAGAATGGACAGATCCTCGCATCGGGGTTTTCAGACTTTTTTGAGAGTGACTCATGGTAAACAATAATTCTACATTGTGACCCAGTATATGTAAATAAATAAATATATATATATATATATATCTGAAACAAATGTTTCACAAAATAATACCCTGACTACATGTGAGACTCTGTGTTCTATTCCATTCCATTCCATTCTAGCATCTCCTATCTTATCCTATCTTACCTATCTTTTCTATTTGTCTTCATTTTTAAATTATTATTTTATGCTAGTGTGAACCACTACATCGATTTTTATGACCCACCCACCTCATGAATTACAACCTGGACAGGATGAAAGGATTATCACAATACTAGTGGTTCTCCATAGGGTAGGGTTGAGATGTTTTAGGTTGTCTCCTACCCTCCTGGGAGGGTAATACTGGCATCTAGTGGATAGAGGCCAAGGATATTGTAAAATATCCTACAATGCACAGGACGGCTCCCCGCAACAAAGAATCACCATCCCCCAAATTTTAGTGCTGACACTGAGAAACTGCTCCATACTTAGCACTATTCTAACTATTCTTTTAAAGCATGATTTTCAGGCTGAATTCCTTGGAACCTGGGACCTCTGTCAAAGTGGTTCAAGAGGCTAGGGTTGGGGGAGAGTCACAGGCCCCTAAGCCTCCTTCCACTGCCCCACCTGTCAGAGCAGGCTGGATTTGATTTGTGGGAGGATGACTTACCCAGGTTTGCTTGGGACTTTTCCAGGTTTAACTCCATAAGTCCCACATCTCAGGACCTCCCCTTGGAGGCAAACCAGGCCAGCTGATCACCCCATAATATACTGGATAAGAAAAGTGGCTCTGGAGGAGAAAGGATTCTGCTTAAAACAAGAGGAGAAGGTTGTTAAAAGCCACTGTTTTCGGAAGTGTGAGTCTTATAATGGAAGTCTGCTGAGGAGAACTTGGAGATCTCGAAGGCATCAGTTTTAAAATGTTATTAGTGGCTTAGGGACCAGTCCTGTGAAAGAACATTAAAGAACTAGGTTTCTCACCCCAGGCTGAGAACCCTGGAGAGAGAAAGATCTTAATCACCGTCTTCACGGCAACGAAACGATGAGGCTATGTGAACGAATTTAAGCAGCTGTTCTCTGCTTCTACATTTGACAGGTTAAGAGGGATTCTAGTGAAATATCAGGAAGACCTTCTTGCCTTTAAGAAAATGTTTGGAGTATCTGTACTTCTCCTGAGGAAAAAAAAAAGATAGTGTATCTTTTTAAAAAGGGAATTTTTTTTTTAAAGATTTTATTTATTTATTTGTCAGAGATAGAGGGAGAGAGAGCGAGCACAGGCAGACAGAGAGGCAGGCAGAGGCAGAGGGAGAAGCAGGCTCCCCGCCGAGCAAGGAGCCTGATGTGGGACTCGATCCCAGGACGCTGGGATCATGACCTGAGCCGAAGGCAGCTGCTTAACCAACTGAGCCACCCAGGCGTCCCAAAAAGGGAATTTTTTGAGTTGGGTTCTTCCTGTAGTCAGGGGACCATTGGCTGTGGCCTCTCAAACTTCCTTCTGTCCATGTTTCTACGAATGGCTGGAACCTTTATCTGGTAAGTGCCCTGGGCTGGATATACTCCAGAATTAATGAAAAAAGACACGAATCCTGTCCTTTAGGAGACAGCATTCCCCAAACAGTCAATCAAAAAATCAACCACATTCTTTTATTAGGTCGTATCTTCTTGAAAGTGTCGCTGTAAGGATATGTTTTCCCGATTTCCTGGAAGCAGATTTATTGTTACTCGGATGATTCAGGTAGTTTCTCTCAGACCTCAGAGGGACAACTAATTAAACTTCAACAAGGTAGCACCTGACCTCACTACCCGACCTCCTTTCAGTGCCATTTTGTTATACTTTAGTTCAGTGTTCTCCTATGCCTTTAGCAGAAGGTCAACAAAATATTTCAGAGCTATAATTAATAATACAGTTTTTGTTCTTTAAGTGTTTTGAAAGCAATAGAAATCTCCCCTCAGTCACTGTTTGTGCCCAGAGTTAATATAGTTGTGTATCAAGATAGCTTCATCTGAACTTCCTTTCTCCAGAAGAGACTGTAATATCTTCTCTTGTGAAAATGGGCTTTGCACCCAAAGGTGAGGAGAAGGAGGACATTCCTGCATGTAGACGGTCTCCAATCATTTTAAAAATAGAAACTACTTTTTATTTCCCTGATGCGTTGAGATCTTGTAGAATGTGTGACATGTTGGCAAAGCCTGACACAGGAAGTGAGAGGGCTGCTCATTGAGATGGAAAGCCCTAGAAAGGAACATTAAGTGAGCTCAGCTGCTGTAGCCTTTCACTGCCCCCTTCGTGGAAACTTCCTGGGAACGAAGAGGGAGGGCCGCTGAGGGGCTGTGGGTTCACAAAATGAGGCTCTTCGCCAGCTTGTCAGAATGCTTCTGGATATAAACAGTGCCTTCCTAACAAGGCAACACCTCATTTTGCTCCCTTAGGACTAGAGAATCTCTTTGAAAACTCAGGAACTGTGTCACCGGTATTTACAGTATTTTAATTATTATAGACCCATTTGTTCAATTTAAGAGGCCGTGGATAACACTTAAATACCTGAATGGTCTAGCCTGCATTCAAAGAGTCACTGAGCTATAAAATAGTCATTTGCTCAACCCTGTTGTCTTAGACCATTAGTTACTACTGAGATCCATAATGATTTGGCCATTTCCAGTGATAAGTGAAGGAGAAGTGGTTCATTATCTTTAGCAACCATGACTGAAATTACTTGTTGCAACTCTTAACTGAATGGTTCTATTGGCTAATAGTTCTTCTGAAAATTAAATTATTTTTTGTCAAAGAGAAGTCATTTTCCCCCCTCAGATAACTGCACATATATCTTGTTCTAGAATACATATTATGTCCTTAGCAAAAATGGAATGTGGAAATCTTTCTTGCATTTCGAATAAAATATCATTAAGCAAAGTTCTCGCTGCTTGAGTGAAAGAAGTCACTGTGCAAATAGTATCATACAAAGTAATGGCCTTATTCCAGTTTGCTTTCTGGCTGGAACACAATGGCTCAGCACAGACATTTCAGAATCAAGTAAGAAAGAGGAACAATAGAAAGAAAATACAGATGAATTGTAGATTCGGGATGGTTTGGCAATTTGCTAAACATTTCTCAGCTGGGTAAGGAAAAATTACTTGATAAACACAATAGGGAGTGCAGGGTGAGAACCTGAGGCCTAGGTTGGTGGGAGAGTGAAAACAGAAGCGGACTAAGCTCATTTAAATCCATAATAAATCGGAATAGGGGTGTGTGGAAGGGGACAGATAAGGAGGAGAATAGGAGTAAAGGAAGGCTGAGGCAGCTGGTGAGGAGTTAGGCTCTGAACAGCAGGAATGATGGTCATTTTAGGAACGGGAAGCAGAATATTGCATCCTGAGTGTTACCTCTAATGTGAGCTCTCTCATACTCTCAAAACCTCTGGTAAACTCCTCGGTGGCTCTCATATCCCTAGGCCCCTGCTTCTTCGCTTTTTAAATGTTTGCTTTTTTGTTTTGTTTTAGAGGTCTTATCACTTTCTGAAACTGTATAAACCACATGTTTGCTTGTGGCCTGGCTTTTCCTATGAGGTGCGGGGTTTTGTCTGTTTTGTTTCTTGCCGTCGTCTGAGGACCTAGAGCAGTGCACTACTCAGGATCCTGATACATATTTTTTTTAAAAGATTTTATTTATTTATTTGACAGAGAGATCACAAGTAGGCAGGGAGGCAGGCAGGGTGGGGAAGGAGCAGGCTCCCTGATGAGCAGAGCAGTCGATGCAGGGGCTCCATCCCGGGATTCTGAGATCCCATCTGAGCCGAAGGCAGAGGCTTAACCCACTGAGCCACCCAGGTGCCCCCGATACATATTTTTGAATGAATTAATAAATGATTGAATGAGAGCCGCTGCTACTCTTAAGGCTTTCAGAAAAATTGGAGGAGATCCAGAGGAGTTGTACTGACCCACCCAAGGTGACCTTATTTAAGTTGACTGGTTGGTATCATCTGAAGTTTTCAGTTACTCTGAAGTTCTAACAGTCATTTCTTTTCCCAGTTTTCTCTTTCCAGTAGCCTGGCTTTTACCTGTGTAAATAACTGGCCTCTGTCCCTCGTCCAGAGGCAAGGACCAAACTGCATACTGTTTTGTTTCATGAGGAAAGTGGAATATGGTTTTTTAGATTCTGCAACTTTTTTAGTGATAGATTTTTTTCCCTACGCTCACTAACAAATGATTAATAATAAAATAATAATAAACATCCTTTAGCAGTGATCTTTTTTTCCTGCTCTAGAGATATGAATGAGATGTATACAAGATGCTCAGTCCCACATAACCCTACATTCTGCCTTCTGGCTTTCCACTCCAGAAGCTGAGAGCTGACAACCGAAGCATGAAACTTGCTTAATGCAAAGAAGCTCTTACGAGGATGGCAAATGGAAGTGCTTTCCTGGTCCAGAATGGTAATGCGAGCTAATGAAGCTGACCTGCTTAAAGCAACAGGGAGAGGTGACGCCTGGGGTGGGTGAGTTGGAAAGTGCTTGCCTCATCTGAAGGTATTCAAATTCACATTTTGAAAAGTTATGCTAACCAAACATAACACATGGATGCTAGCATTTGGGGAATACTGTTGTGTAGCTATGATGCCTAATCTCCAGCTAATGGTGTTAAAATGCTGATTCTGCTCCTAAATCTAATTTTTGTTTTATAATTCCTTAAAAATTGTCCAATCAATTGTGTGACTCATATGATGGTCTTCTGTGCAGATACAGATAGCTGGATAGATAGCTTCTGTGGGTATATGTGAATGAACGAATATATATGAATATGCATATATTCAATGAAAATTAAGAAAAAGGAGTTGTGTATCAAATGTGTAGTAGAAAACAAGATAATAAGTGAAGGATGGTAAGACAATCCATGTACTGCAAAAACTCAGCAAAAGCATGAAATTGTAGCCAGAGGTGATAAGGAAAACTATAAGCTGAATATAACAATGTTTCTAAAATTCTTAGAGAGATGATTTGGGATGAGGCTCTCCCATCCCACATGGAATATGATTTGCCCCAGTTCTGTCAGTTGGTTAAACCCCAAAATCCTCCTTTACTAGTTGTTTGGCCTTAGACATGTTAGTTAACTTGCATCAACTCTATGTTAAAATACCCTTGTCTATACAGTGGCATTTAAGTGGTAGGTGCTTATTGGTTCATCATTCAAAAGGACATGGTGAGGATTCAATGAGTTAAAGCACTCAGAGGACTTAGAACAGGGACTGGGATTGTAAGTGTTTAGGAAGCATTTGTTTATTCTTGTTATTTTAACTTTACTGTCATTGCAAAAGATAGGGGAGCTCTGCTGACATTGGGGTTACACTTATTCGCCCCTGTCTTCCCTGCCCCTTGTGCCCACTTGTTTAGAGCAATTGTAATGGGTTGTACAGGTCAATGTAACCCCAATACCTCTACATATCATTTATGGATATGGTGTTTTATATAGAAAAATTCATGGCTGTTGTGAATGTCTTCTACATTATAAGAACCGAGGGGCAGGAACAGTGCCTCTTCTTGGATCCAGACCTCAGAAAAGCCCAGGTCTAGCATCTTTTGAAACATAGTGCCCATCCCAGGTAGCAGTGTTGCTCAAGTTGGTGTAGCACATAGTAGGTCCTCAGTACAAGCCTGCTGAATTATGCACCCAAACTTCCTCATCGCTGAGTTCATTCCCCTGGAGATTTGATTAGAAAAGTATTTTCATCTTTTATGTCCTGAGAGCAGCATTGCTTATGCCCTCAGTTTCGCAGTCCTTCAGAAACTCTGCTGTTCAGCCTCTGGACCTGATTATACCTCCCAAGAGAAAGACTTGAAAGCACACCCTTCAGCTACTGTGCATCGGATGTCCTGCCTCCTGTCCACCATCTCCATCTCCTTCCTTTCTTCTCCTTGGTATCCCAGGTGTATGCACACACTTCCTGCACACGCACACACACGCACTGTCTCATGCACACACAAATATAAAGCAACAATAAAATCCTCTTCCTTGAGTCAAAACAAAACAATCTCCTTTTCCCCAAAACATACCTCTGTGCATATTAACATATGGCATCAGTGCCCCCCAAATGATCTGCTAACAGAAAGACTGCTCTGTCCCTTCACAACCTAAGATGACATGTTCTCTCCAGGCTCTCAAAAAAGAGCTCACATCCTTTAGTCAAAGATGAGGTTGCTTTTCATGGGCTGTATGCCTCTGGGAAGCTGCTCGGTCCATTTCAAATCCATACTTGGGGTTTTGTTACAGCAATAAAGTTCTAGGAGGGGCAGGAGGTATTTGATGGGGCTACATGGGATTGGCCACTCACTACTTTGTGTTTTCCATCTAGTTGTCTCATCTTCCTGAACACTTTGCTTTCTTCTGGTGGAAATGGAAATAACATAGGACCTCACGAAGCTCAGGGCAGATAAAGGGAGGCAACCTATATAACTGTGCTAAGCAAATCCATAGCATTTTCTCTGCTTCCTTAGATAAGGTAGAGAGTGACCAACTGGGGACTAAGAAAGTGATGGTCCCCATTTATCATTACTTGAGACAGTGGCTCACAAATTCTTAAGAATAGTTTGTAAGTTGATAACAGTTGGCCTTTTTATTTCTGGAGGATTTTTTTCCTTGGTGCTCTCTCTTTCTTTCTCTCTCTCTCCCTCTCTTTGGCCTCTTATGAGCATTATTCCCACTAGACCCAAACTCAATTACAAAAAAAGCATATTTGCTTTTAAAAAAAGTATCAGCATCATGAAATAAATGCAATTTTCAAATGTTATGTAACCTTTGGGCATTAAGGAATGATGCAGCCCTACCTAATCTCTCAAACAGCAAAGATAAAGCAATCAAAGAATTGCAAAATGTTACTGCTAGAAGGAATTTAAAAACCTGACAAATTTTTAATGTCAGGGGACTTTTAGAGGATTCTTACCAAATAGACCACATATTTAAGACGCACAGAATTCCAGGAAATAACAACCCATTGTTTTTAGAATAAACTAACACATCAAAATAAACTATTATTGGGGTGCCTGGGTGGCTCAGTCATTAAGCATCTGCCTTCAGCTCAGATCCCAGAGTCTTGGGATCAAGCCCCACATCAGACTCCTTGCTCAGCGGGAAGCCTGCTTCTCCCTCTCCCACTTCCCTCTCTCTCTGTGTCTCTCTCTGTGAAATAAATAAATAAAATCTTTAGAAAACAAATAAACAACAAAAAATAAACTTGTTAATTAGCATATATTGAGTATTTATTTTGTGACGGGCAGAGTTCCAAGTGCTTTACATGTATTAATTCAGTAGTCCTCTTAACAGTTGAACATAGAATCTTGCACAAGGTCATACTGCCCACAGAACCTGAGCCAGAATTTCGTCCAACAGTCTGGATCCAGATTGCTACTGTCTAGTGTAGATGGTACTCTGCTAACTGAACAACTTGGAGTACAGTAGAGCTGCTGTTCCATTTTCCCCCTTCTGTGTGTAACACCACCCCAGTATCAGCCCTTCACATTGTCACTGGAGTTTATACTCCACACCCCAGACTGCTTTGTGGCAGCATTTAGTCTTATGATCATGTGGTAGCCAGTGGGAAGCAAGAGAAAGTGTTGTATGGGCACCCAAGAAAGACCATTTAAAAGGGAGCTGAGCCAACTGAGAGGCATCTCCTCTGTGTCCTTGTGCCTCATCCTCTTTCAGGCTTGCAACTTGGATGTGAAAGTTGGTGTAATTACATGATAGCATGACCTTGAGACTGAAGCCATCTGCTGGGATGGTGGAATTGAAAGATAAACTCCCCCATTCCAATTTGGTTTATTTACCTCCAGATCTTTTTTTTCTTTGTAAGAAATTTCTTTAATGTACAAGAGAGATTGTGTGTGTGTGTGTGTGTGTTTTAAAGATTTTATTTATTCTTAGAGACAGACCGTAAGCAGGGAGAAGCAGAGTGGGGGAGGGAGAGGTAGGGGAAAGAATCTCAAGCAGACTCCCTTGCCAAACACAGAGCTCAATGTGGGGCTCAATCCCATGAAATGAGATTACAACCTGAGCCAAAATCAAGAGTCAGATGCTCAACTGACTGAGCCACCCAGGCACCCCTATGCTTTTTAGTTTACATATTAAACTATACATTTATCTTATTAAACATATATTTGTTTCAATATATATTCATTATATTTGATATATATTTATTTGATTAAAATAATATTTATTTTACTATATGAAATTTTTATTGTTTATTTTTAACCAGGGTGATTTCCCTCATCATTGAAATATTCAGAGGTTACTGTTGCTGTGGTCTGGAAAAACAAACCCATATTAGTATTAGGGCAGGATAAATATAATTAGGAAGTTAAATATATTTTTTAAATCATGTAATACATTTTAATCCCTAAAACAAGGATATGGGGATTGTCTGCAGGTTGGTATTATGCCAGTGAACTCCTCTATGCAGGCATTGTGTTAATCAAAAATCAGCAACTGGCTCACGTAATTCCAGAAGTACATTTCCTAAAGTCACTTTTAGCTATAAGAAAACTAGAAGTATCCTGAGAATGAACATGATGACACATAGCGTGGACAGCGACTCTCTTCATTTCTGGTACAGACAGAGGAGCCACTGGTGGGCCAGTTAGAAGTTTCTAGTAATTTCTTTCATTGGTTCAGTGAATGCCTCCCTTCTTAGAGCATTTGAGTATTTTACAGATTTGGGAAAGAGAAGTCCCTTCCAAGTTCTCCAGTTCTTTAAAAAAAAAAAAAATGTTGACCAAGGAAAACTACTACTTAAACAGAGCCATCTGACTTGAAATGAAATGGTCTTTCATTAATGTACCTTTTCATTTCTTCAGATGACATTTAGTCCCAAATAAAGCAGAAATAATGTGATTTTTCTTTTAATATTGACATTATGAAGATTCCAGTAGAGACGTTTCCAGTAGAAGAAAGCTAGGAAAAGGTGGATCTGATTTATGTTCCTTTTTTAAAAGAAGAACATGCCCGGCAACTGCGTTTCTAAAATTTTTGAAGTTTGAACAAATAGCACTCCATCATCAATTACCTGGGGAAATTCACAGATATTCTGATAACATCATGTGTCTGTATTTATTAAATCGTGCCACAGGAACCTGTTCCTGTAAGATGACAATAAAGCATTTTCCCGGGCATTTAACTTTCTCCAAGCTTTCACTGCAGTTGTCACTTTCCAGTAGCCTGTTTTGCAGCTTTATTTCCCCCAAAATTTCAGGTGTCCTCTTTTAACCCTTTTTGTGTCACCTGATTTTCTCAGAATGTTTCATTCTGCTCTCAGCAGCAGAGCTGGTAATTTTGATTTGGGAGAAGACATAACCTACAGTTTAAAGTAGACTATCAAGAAATATAATTTAGTTATGTTCTGTGAATTATAAATTGTGTTGTCTCATCTAGGTAGTTCAGATTTTTGTTGTCTGCTCCTACTGTCTCTCCTTTTCTTTCTTTCTCCTTTTTTCTTACAGTATTAAAAGCCAGTTCGATGATTTCCTTATCTGAGGAGACCAGCTGTTTCCTGGGGGTTGGATCTAGTCTGTCCTTTCTAAATCAATGTCTGTCATAGGGAGACAGAAATATGTGTATGGCTTACAGGACTTGTCTTCATAATGATGAATGTTTAGTTAGAACATTGATTATAAAAATAGAAACCAGACTTTGAAAAGCAATTTAAAGCTATGGTATCTGTCTGTTACAATCATTAAAAGCTAATGAGTATATTTCTTTGGTGTAGTTAATCTTTCCACAGCCTAACAAACAGTGTTAATGTGGGAAAGAGTACATTTAGTGTATGATAAACATTTTGCTGATTAGTCCCCAAATCATATGCTAACTATTTAGCCCATTATTTAAATGTGATATAGAGTAGAATCTGCTTCTTAACTAATGATCGAATAGAAAATGATCCAGACTCAGGCAGAATTGAAGGAACATTTCTGTGTTCTATACTTGGAGATACATTACATGTGATTAAAATTTTAAATTGTTGAGGGAACAGTTGTTTTCAAAGAGATCAAAGGTTGGCTTTATGCATACCTCTTACTACAGTTGGTTTATAATTATTTATCAAATGTCTGACAAGGCTAATGAGTTTTGTCTACATTTTTCCATCCCTCTTACTAGAATTATGGCTTATTCTCTCCACTTTTAAAGATCATAAATATGCATAAAATCACAACTGGCAGGATTTTCTCTAAATTGGGAGAGTTTGTCATAAAGCAAATAGCTTCCTAAAACACCTGAAACCTTGGTTTGAAAGATCTAAAGTTCAGAAATTTCCCGTGATTATAGTTTGTGTTTTCAAAAAAGCATAGGTTTTTAGATCTGGGATGTAGATAAAGAGATAATCTAATTCAAATCCTATTTATTTTTTCAAAAACAATAGTGACCAAAAAGTTCAATTGGGAAATTGCTCTTAATAAAACATTTACTTAATAACCCTGGGCACTAATGAAGAGGAGTCCCTCCATGTAAATATATGTATATGGCATATACGCACATATCTGACTCTACAAGTAACAGGAAACGGAAACTGGCTTTAACACTGAATATCTATTGGCTTCTGTAACTGCAAGGTCTAAACCCATATCAGGTTTCAGACTGGTTTGATTCAACTTTTCACCAATGTCCTAGAGATCCTTGTTTCTTTCTTTCTTTCATTTTTTTTTAATTATTTAAAAAGATTTTTATCTATTTGAGAGAGAGAGAACCAGTGGGGGAAGGGCAGAGGGAGAAACAGACTCTTTACAGAGCAGTGGGCCTGAGGTGGGACTTGATTCCAGGACTCTGGGATCATGAACTGAGCTGAAGGCAGATTCTTAACCAACCAAGCCACCCAGGCACCAGAGATCCTTGTTTCTTTCCCATCCTTCTTTATTGTCAGCTTCATCCTGAGGCTGACTCTTCCCATGGTGGCAGAATGTCTTGGCAGTTTTAAGCTTTATATCTACATATCATACCAACAAGACCAGAAGAGAAAATCCTAGGGGCATCTGGATGGTTCTGTCATTAAGTGTCTGCCTTCAGCTCAGGTCATGATCCCAGGGTCGTGGGATCAAGTCCCACGTCAGGCTCCTTACTTGCTGGGAAGTCTGATTCTTTCTCTCCCACTCCCCCTGCTTGTGTTCCTTCTCTCACTTTCTCCCTGTCAAATAAATAAATAAAATATATATTTAAAAGTAAAAAAAAAGAAAATCCTGGCTTTCTCAGTTGAACCTTATTTCCCAGAAGCCCCCAGAAAATACTCCTCATGTTTAAATTGGACCAATACCTCTGGCCAGAATCACATCCCGGGTTGAATTGCTTAGGGCTGGGTTTACTTGATGAGTAGCCAGGGAGATGGGTAAAACAAGAGGCTTAACTGTGGATGAAACCATTAGGATGTATGCCTTGCATTGGAGGAAGACCTGTGCCTACTCCCCCAGCCCTCCCCATGGCCCTGTATTTAAACGGCAAGCGACCACACCTACTATGGATGCATCTTTTACTGTTAGTAAGCATAGAAGTAATTTATGCTCATTGTAGAAAACTTGAAAACTGCCATCAAGAGTAATAAAAATGAAAAATCACTCATAATCCCATTTTTAGAAATTACTCACCATGAACATTTGGTATATCTTCTAATCTCTTTAAGAGGTGCAGTATTAAGATCACACTTACATCTGTGTCTGCCAGTCTATTTTATGTATCTATCTTCAGTTTTATATCCTGTTTTAAATTTCAATGGAACACAATTGGAAGCCTTTCCCCATAACATTTAGAACTTTGACTTTTCAAAGGTAGTTGAAAAGTAGAATTATTGAGGAGATGGTAAACAGTTATAGGCAATGCCCTGTTTCTCATCACGCTTTCTAAGCCTTTTCAGTTTGTCTTTTAGCATTATTGGTCTGAAAAGGTCACCGAAACTTTACTTCATCTCTAAATGGTTCTAAAAATTCCCCAAGGTCCCGGGGTTTACTGTGGAGTAGGATTGCAATCAGTAGAGGTGCAGAAGTTGTCAGTTGCTAGAAGAGGGCTTCTTCGGATGAAGGCAGATAAATGCTGACCTAGGAGACCACTGAGAACTGATTGGGCATTAAAACACTAGGTTTTAGTTTAGTCTCCACCACTATCCAGTATGTGAGTTGAGAAATCACTGCAAATGTTCTATGCCTCCATTTCCTTATTTGTCAAGTAAGGTAAGAGTTCTTTTCTACCTTGTCAGAATAAATAATGGGAGGTATAACTATGTGGGTTATAAAGAAATGATTACCTAATATATATCAAAATGTAAATCTCATTATTGCATTATAACATTTTGCATTATTTTATCTTTCTGTGTACCATTGGGATTGTTAAAGCAGATATTATTAACCCCATATGACAGATGGGGGAACTGAGTGTGAAAATGATATGACTAACAGTAGACTCTCTCTGCTTATTTAAGGCATCACCACTAGTAAAAGCATTTGGTGATGAAGATAATGATGGTTCTGATGACAGTCATGACGGTAATACCTAACAGTCAAGAGTGATTAACTAAGAATGAAGTCACCATGAATAACATTTGTAGTTACCTGTTTTCAAAAACTGAGCTTAATCATTCAATTTTCTCTCCTGTAGTATAATTGGTGAAAATTGTTGAAAAATAAGTTATTTGTTTTTCTAATGTTTTGAAAGTAACACATAGTCTATAAAGACAACTTAGAGAACACAGGGAAGCAAAAGTGAGAAGAAAAGTATCACTCTACTTCTGCTAGGTATAGAAAACCAGCAGTACTTGGCCCTTCATGGTTGTTGTTTTTTTTTTTTTCTATGTTCACATATGTGTGTCTTTTGGCAGTAGTAAGTTCTTTTTCTTTTTTTAAAGATTTTATTTATTTTTACATATGAGTGAGGTATGCGTGTCTGTGTTGAGTATAGGGGAGGGGCAGAGGGAGAAGGAGACTCCCTTCTGAGCAGGGAGCCCCATGTGGGACTGGATCTCAGGAACTTGATCCAGGACCCTAGGATCATGACCCGAGCTAAAGGCAGATGACCAACCGACTGAGCTATGCAGGTGCCCAGTCGTAGTAAGTTCTTAAAGGAAGAAATCATAGAGAGACCTAGGGCTGACTCCATAATACAGTAACAATTGTTAAGTGCTAATTTTAATAACATTATCTCAAGTGCTTTTAAGATATTAAATACATTATGCACAATTACTGCAAATAACTTATGGAGTCGGTTCTAATATTACCCCCATTTTTACATGAGAAAACCAAGCAGAGACAAATTATCACCAGAATTTCCAGGGGATGCCCAGGAATCTGAAAATTTGGGATACTGACCTATATCCTAGAAGCATTCTTTGCACCATCTTTTTGGTGTCCTTCCTGCAGAGTGTTAAGCAAGCTTCAGTCTCAGAGTGGAACAGCTAAGAAACCAGCAGTAGTGAGAACAGAAACCCTGAGTACTCATGGAAGGGAGCTGATGGGCTCCATGGAAAACCAGTCTCTCCTCAGAAAATGGTCAAGATGATGGAGGAAAGGGGTATTTAAATTCTTTAGGAATATTTCATAGGACCTTCTTTTTGTAGAGTCTGCTTATCAGTCTCTTTCACAATGACATTGCTTTTAACTTCCTGAATCGATACAGTGATAAATGATATTTTGTTTACACATTAGTGGCAAAGCTAAAAAAAAAGATTTTAAAATTTTATGTATACTTCTTAAACCCTAAATAAATAAACATATTAATTATTTTGTAATCACAAAACAAAATCATGGCCCCTACACCTTGGGAGAGACTTTAGCAGACCTTGGAGTCAGACTCTGGCTTTATGTCTAGACTCTGCCACTTACCGTCTTGTAGTCTTTGATAGGTTTCTCAACGTATCTGTGGTCTCCATGTTCATAGAATGGGGATGAGAACCTCACATACTTTTAAGTGTGATGGTGAGGATTCTATGAATGACGCATTAATAATTGCACTGCCACATAGCTAATGTGGTGTTAGAAAATATCCTGCAAAAATATGCACAGCCATATATGGAAAAGGATGTTTCCAGGAGCATTGATTTGAATAATGAAAAACTGGAAACAACCAAAATGTCTATCCACAGGGGCATAACTAAAAAAATAGTACTGCATTATATCATGGAATATTGTGTAGCCATTAAAATTAATCAGACATATCAAAACTCTACCATTAGACTATAAGGTCCATGGAGACAAAGATATTGTTCATTATTTTGTCCTTATGGAACAAGACTAGCACATAGATAGGTTCTCAGTGATTATTAATTAAAATAAAGAATAAATCTTTATGAATTAACACAAATACCTACTATATTTTAGTGAAAAAAGCAAGTTAAAGAATTTTCTTCCTCATTCTTCACTTGCCTCTCTTTCCGCTTTTAGTTTCTCCAAGAGTGTTTTCTGATTCCTCTACCTTGTACAGGCCCCTATTCCATTCCTGAGTCTGTTTCTTTCCTTGAGCTGATCACAATTAATAATTCCTTTATTTATATGTCAGTCTGAAGTTGTTGCTTTTCTGTTTCCTTCCTTTGCTAAAATATAAGGCAGCAAAAGACAAGAACCATGTCTCTTCTATTATAACTTTAGCAGCCATACATACTGTGTACATGATAATTATGATCATTAATAAAAATTTGCTGAAGGAATATAAAGGAAGGAATATAAAATTGATATGGAAGGATTCACAATAAACTGTTAAGGGTGGTTTCTTCTGAAGAGGGGAGAAAGTATAGGAACTGGGTAAAAGGAGCTTTTATTTTTTACTCCATCTTCTGAATAGTTGATTTTTCAAAATAGTAACTCTGAATCATGTTCATCTCTAGAATATAGAACTACGCCAAAACATCCAGATTTGACTAGGAAGGAATTACTATTTTCTTAATTTATCTTTTCCATGACCATCTCCCCTTACGAGATTTTAGTGGGGACAGCAACAGCGAGGAGCAGTTTTCACTCCCTTCCCCTCCCCCCATGTTCAGGTATGTGAGAGAAGGTGAAAGTCTTGCCAGGAGGCTCACTCTTCATGGGGGATTTCTGTTTCCTTGAAGCATGCTCTTTCATTATATGTATTTTGCTAATGAGTTTATTTAAAATGCATTTTCTAAGAGCCTCTCAAGGTGTGTTGAAGTATGGCCACAGGTGGTTGGGAGGATTATTTACCTATTAGTGGTGATGAGTAGAGACATAATGCATGGGGAGACGGAAAGGCTTAGGAAATTAGTATATAGCAATGGAAGCTTAAAGAGAGAATCGTTTCAATCCTTGTCAGATGAACAGGTGCTGAAACTGGGGACTGGACAAAAACATATCCTGGAGATGTGACAAATACTTCCAAAGCAATGACAAGAGGTTGCCCCAAACTGCAGCAACCAAAAAGCCCACCTGGAAATATTTTAATGACTCAGATTTGAGGCGTATTTTGTATGTACCGCTGCAACCATCTTTTCTACATGAACATCCGCTGTACTTTGCCTAAGCGTGGCCTGAAATTGCCATTGGGTGATGATGATATGCTTGGTCAAATGCTGATGTCACACGCCCCGATGAGGACAAGCTGGAATGGGTGCCTAGGGGGTGTGGAAGAGAAGACACTGACTCCACAAGTGCCCCTCCCTCAACACACACACACACACACAATGACATTGTGTCGCTATAGCTGCACAAAGCAAATGCTGCCCTGCTTCTAAATCAGTTTCTCAACCTCAGTGCTATTGACATTCTGAGCCAGAAATTCTTTGTTGTGGGACACTGTCCTATGCATTTGTAAAATGTTCAGCAACCTCCTTGGCCTCTATCCACTAGATGCCAGTAACGCCACTGCCACCACCCCCAACTGAGACAACCAGAATGTCTCCAGACATTGCCAAATGTGTCCCAGAGGACAAAAATCACCCCTGGTTGAGAATCATTGCTCTGAACCACATTTTTCTAATAACAAGAACAATTATTAGTATTATACCTTTGTTTGTCCAACACTTCAGGGCATACAAAGCCCTAAGAATATATTTCAGAAAATCAATTTTATTGCCACCAGGGAAAACAGTATGAAAAAGTGGATGACCGTGTCTTACAGTGATCTTCCACAAGTTCTTATCAGCTGAAATTGTTGGCCAGCGGGGAGCTGATGGATGGAACTTTCCTCTTGGTTTTTAGTTCCTTTGATGCCCCCTGCAGCTTGGAATCCTGGGGCAAGTTTATTGTTCAGTTTTTTTCCCCTCTTTTTTAGAAAATGTCAAAAGAAATACTAGCTGTAAAGAACAAGTCATAACTTAAATTATTAACTATGTTTCATTAGTTTATCTCTTATGTTCTTATTCTTCAGGGTTCAGTGAAACACATGAAGGAGTCAGTGAAATCACCCTTTTCCCCAGTAATCAAAAGTCTTTGGTCATATTCTATAAGCAAAAACCTAAAAGGTGCTTTAAATGCACTCAGCAGTTAGAGTGCTACCAGGTATATGAAATAACCCGTAGATCTTTAATCTTGTGTGACTGTTCCATTTCATGTTTGTGTCAGCTTCATTCAGAAATTTTTCCCCCTTTACTGTTTTTTTTTCCTCATATGTGATATTGTTTTCCTACAATATTGTCTCTTCTCTCCCAAGTCTCTGTCTGCCTATGTCTTCCTGTTTCTCTGCCTCTCTCTCTCTCTCTTTGTCTTTCTCCTTCTCTCACTGGTACCTGAGAGCTCACCATCAAAGTCTTGTAGGAAGAAGGAAGACTTTGGAGCCAGATAATCCCGAGTTCAAATCTTGGTTTTAACAATTTTAGCAGAGTGACATTGAGAAAGATTTCTCTTAGTATTTCAGTATTCTAGATTTTAGGGGTCAGGAGAATAATGGCTGTTCTATTGGTCAAGACTCCTCAGTTAGGAGTGACATATAACCTTACTCAAGCTGGCATAAGGACAAAGGAAATCTGTTAGATAATATGAGCTGAAATGTCCATGAGTAGAGCTAGCTCCCTTTAGGCAGGGTTTGATCTAGGTCTCACTGTGCTTTCTCTGGTTAAGTATATTCTCAGGTCCGTAACCCCTGTCCACTTCAGGCTTCCAACGCTTGCCCAGTGTGAGAAAGAGCCAGCTTCCTAAATAGATAAACCAAAAGTTCTAGGCTTGAGTCTTGTTGTCATTGATTATCCCCAGCTGGCTAAGAGTCCACATCTGAACCAGTTGCTGTGGTGAAACGATTGGACACACTAACTGGCTTAGCCTGCCTCACATGCTCACCTCCCAGCCAAGATACATGGTGAAAGGTGGTTTCTCAAAGTTAAAATCAAGGGTTTACCATGGGAAAGGGACTGAATGCTGAGCAGAGAAATAAGGCAAAATAAAACAAAAATAAATAAAATAAACAAAAATTGAACAAAATAACCTAAAACTTATAAGTCCCCTAAAGCTACCTTGAAATATTAGAATATATATTAAACTATGAAACATACAGATACTTTTCTGCTGGAGTAGTTTCTTCCTGCTCAAGAACTGGAAAAGGGCAAAATGTTATTTCGCTCATTTTAATATATTTTTGTATACTGTGTGTGTGTGTGTGTGTGTGTGTGTGTAATGGGCATTAAATTCTTTCTCTCTATAATATTTGGTCATTTAAATTATTTCTTTTTGAAATACACCTTTATTTCTTTTAGAAATATGTCTCATACATTACATTCAAAAGAAACAAAAGGTTCTATTGTGAATAGTCCCTTTCCCTTCTCTGTTCTTGGCCCACCTGGTTGTCCTTGCCAAAGGCATCAAGTCTTACCAGCGTCCTGTCTAGACTACTAGAAATAGTTTTTGCCTGTACAAATGGGAACCTGTTTTATCTCCCTCTCCCCTCCTCAGTGTCCCCCTCCTTCTTCTCTCCCACTCTTCCTTCTGCTCCTACACAAAACCGTAGCATATTTTACATACCCTACTTCATCTTACATTTTTCACTTAAAATATATCCTCAGGCATTTATCTGTAACTCTATTTAAAGGACATTTTTGTACTTTCATATTCTATACTACTAATTTTTTGGTTTGACAGATATACAGTAGGTGTTTATTATATGCCAGGCCTTAGCAAGAAAACCAGAAAGCAGAATGAGCAAAAATAACGAATGGATGTTTCTAGAACATTCTAACGGGAGCAGATAATTAAAAAGAATGAAAATAAGCCAGTTACATAGGGTTGATGGAATATGATAAATGCTACAGAGAAAAACAAAGCAAGCAAGAGAGTTATAGTGTGAGAAGTCAAATGTTTATATCAGGAAAGGCCTCACTAAATTGACATTTGAGATAACAGAGTAAAAGAAGTTGAAAACAGGGAGAGAATCCTACAATTATGTGGGCTAAGAATTCCCCGGGCAGAGGAAGTAGCAGGTACAAAGGGCCTGAAGCAGAGATGTACCTGCTATTCCAAGAAAAAACAGAGGCCGGTATGGACTGAACAGTGAGTAAGAGAGTGACAGGAGGGGCGCCTGGGTGGCTCAGTGGGTTAAGCCTCTGCCTTTGGCTCAGGTCATGATCTCAGGGTCCTGGGATCTAGTCCCACATTGGGCTCTCTGCTCAGTGGGGAGCCTGCTTCTCCCTCTCTCTCTCTCTGCCTGTTTCTCTGCCTACTTGTGATCTCTGTCAAATTAATAAATAAAATCTTAAAAAAATTTAAAAAAGAAAAAGAAGAGGAGAGTGACAGGAAATAATGCTGGAGAGGCAGCGGGCCAGATCATGCATGGCCTGTGCCAAGGGTGATGACTTGGCTTTTCCTGTCTGTGAGATGAAAAAACAATAGAGTGTCTTCGACAGAGGACCAACGTGATTGTACTTCCATTTGAAAGCCATCACTGTGGTCAACTTGTGAAGAATAGACTAACGGGGGGCCTGGATGGCTCAGTGGGTTAAGCCTCTGCCTTCAGCTCAGGTCATAATCCCAGGGTCCTAGAATCAAGGCCCACATCAGGCTCTCTGCTCAGCGGGAAGCCTGCTTCCTCCTCTCTCTCTGCCTGCTTATGATCTCTGTCAAATATATAAATAAAATCTAAAAAAAAAAAAAAAAAAGAATAGACTATCAACAGGGAGGGGCAAAGATGGAAAAGTGGAGACTATATTAATACACTTTTCCAAGTGTTTCTGTTTTACTGTATCTCAAGAATAGATGTTAAATTTTACCATACACTTATATCAGAACTTTTGGTAATGAAGATTATTTTTATCCTTAGCTCTTGCTAATAAGGTGAATTATAGTAATAGATTTCCAAAGAAAGAATCAAACCTGCATGGAGAGACCCACTGCATTGAGACCCACTTGGTCTCAGTATATTGTTTTTAATATGCTTATGATTCTCTATTAAAGTATTTTATATGGAATTTCTTAACATCTTATCTTATTTCAATAACATCTTATTATTTTGTAGTTTTTTTCTGTGCAAACTTTTTGTGGGGTTCTGAATCAATGTTTTCATGACTGCATAAAAAGATTGGAAGCTTTCTTCTCTCTTCTGTGGTCTGGAACAATGTGAAAAAATATGAGATTTAGCTATTCTTTTTTTTTTTTTTCTTTTCAGTGTAACAGTATTCATTGTTTTTGCACCACACTAGATATTCTTTAAAGATTTGTTAGAATTTCTCTTGTGAACCAGGTGAGCCTTTGGCTTTTTTGGAGAAGGTAGGAAGATGAAGCTAATTAACAAATGTTTTTATGTATCCTATAGTTACTGATAGTTTATATTTTCTCTCTCTTCTGAAGTCAGTTTTGGCAAGTTATACTTTCTTAGGAAGTTAGCCACCTCAACCAGATTTTCAAATTAATTCGCAAAGTTGTTGATCAGAGTCTTCTGATATGATTACTTAAATTTCCTCTCTCTTTGTAATTATTTCTTATTTTCTTGTGTTTATATCCTTTTCTTAATATAAAAGTTGATAGTTTATATTATTGTTTGTGAATGTGTTTTGTTGCATTTTTAAGGCCATCTTTGGTATTTACTTGTTAGATCTCCATATTTTCTGTATTATAATTTACTAACTTTTGCTTTAATACTTAGTTATCTTCTGATTCCCCATGTTTATTCTATTAATCTGTTTCTATTTTCATGTCAATTCATTTATTTTAATTTTTGTTTATTAATATAAGTATTTGTGATTTCACTGATGATTGCTATTTTAATCATACAGGTTCTTTTATGTAGGACTTTTTTGGGGGGTCAGTTTTTAGGTATTCTGAAATTTTTATTTATGAACATCCTTTGACCCCACAGGTGTTTGACAGAGAGCTTCTGCCTTTCTGGGGTTGTAGACGTCTGGCTTTGTTGTGCTCCATGGAGATCAGGTAAGATTTTATTGCAATTTTTACTTTTGGGTGTTCTTTTTTTTTTTTTTTTTTTAAATGTTTCTTTGTCACTTTGCTTTACCTCTGTCTTTTATATAGCACACAGTGATGTTTTCTCTGTGTCCTATCTGCACATTTTTTTTTGTTTTGTTTTATAGGTGAAACTAGACCATTTGCATTTAATAATGTGATAGATATGTTTGGACTTAAGTTTGATAATTCATGTTTAGCATCTCTATTACTTTTAAATACCTGATTACTTTCATATACTTGTTTTGATCGCTTTATGTGTATATGTTTCTTCTGATAGTTTTGAGGGTTTATATATTTTTTATACTTGCTTATCATTATAACAACTTTGCATATTTTTTGGCACTTTCTATGAATTTTCTATGATGATTAACAGTGAAACATTTCAGTACTTCTTCATCCTCTTTTTTTCTCTCTTTCTTTCTTGCTACCCACTTTTCAATCATCATTTAGATCTTTTTATGACTACTTTTTTTTTTTTCCAATTTATTTATTTTCAGAAAAACAGTATTCATTATTTTTTCACCACACCCAGTGCTCCATGCAAGCTGTGCCCACTATAATACCCATCACCTGGTACCCCAACCTCCCACCCCCCCCCGCCACTTCAAACCCCTCAGATTGTTTTTCAGAGTCCACAGTCTCTCATGGTTCATCTCCCCTTCCAATTTACCCAAAAGCACATACCCTCCCCAATGTCCATAACCCTACCCCCCTTCTCCCAACCCCCCTCCCCCCAGCAACCCACAGTTTGTTTCGTGAGATTAAGAGTCACTTATGGTTTGTCTCCCTCCCTATCCCATCTTGTTTCATGGATTCTTCTCCTACCCACTTAAGCCCCCATGTTGCATCACCACTTCCTCATATCAGGGAGATCATATGATAGTTGTCTTTCTCCGCTTGACTTATTTCGCTAAGCATGATACGCTCTAGTTCCATCTATGTTGTCGCAAATGGCAATATTTCGTTTCTTTTCATGGCTGCATAGTATTCCATTGTGTATATATACCACATCTTCTTTATCCATTCATCTGTTGATGGACATCTAGGTTCTTTCCATAGTTTGGCTGTTGTGGACATTGCTGCTATAAACATTCGGGTTCACGTGCCCCTTTGGATCACTACGTTTGTATCTTTAGGGTAAATACCAAGTAGTGCAATTGCTGGGTCATAGGGCAGTTCTATTTTCAACATTTTGAGGAACCTCCATGCTCTTTTCCAGAGTGGTTGCACCAGCTTGCATTCCCACCAACAGTGTAGGAGGGTTCCCCTTTTTCCGCATCCTTGCCAGCATCTGTCATTTCCTGACTTGTTGATTTTAGCCATTCTGACTGGTGTGAGGTGATATCTCATTTTGGTTTTGATTTGTATTTCCCTGATGCTGAGTGATATGGAGCACTTTTTCATGTGTCTGTTGGCCATCTGGATGTCTTCTTTGCAGAAACGTCTGTTCATGTCCTCTGCCCATTTCTTGATTGGATTATTTGTTCTTTGGGTGTTGAGTTTGTTAAGTTCTTTATAGATTTTGGACACTAGTCCTTTATCTGATATGTCATTTGCAAATATCTTCTCCCATTCTGTCAGTTGTCTTTTGATTTTGTTAACTGTTTCCTTTGCTGTGCAAAAGCTTTTGATCTTGATGAAATCCCAATAGTTCATTTTTGCCTTTGCTTCCCTTGCCTTTGGCGATGTTCCTAGGAAGATGTTGCTGTGGCTGAGGTCAAAGAGGTTGCTGCCTGTGCTCTCCTCAAGGTTTTTGATGGATTCCTTTCTCACATTGAGGTCCTTAATCCATTTTGAGTCTATTTTTGTGTGTGGTGTAAGGAAATAGTCCAATTTCATTTTTCTGCACGTGGCTGTCCAATTTTCCCAACACCATTTATTAAAGAGGCTGTCTTTTTTCCATTGGACATTCTTTCCTGCTTTGTCAAAGATTAGTTGACCATAGACTTGAGGGTCTATTTCTGGGCTCTCTATTCTGTTCCATTGATCTATGTGTCTGTTTTTGTGCCAGTACCATGCTGTCTTGATGATGACAGCTTTGTAATAGAGCTTGAAGTCTGGAATTTGATGCCACCAACTTTGGCTTTCTTTTTCAATATCCCTTTGGCTATTTGAGGTCTTTTCTGGTTCCATATAAATTTTAAAATTATTTGTTCCATTTCTTTGAAAAAGATGGATGGTACTTTGATAGGAATTGCATTAAATGTGTAGATTGCTTTAGGTAGCATAGACATTTTCACAATATTTATTCTTCCAATCTAGGAGCATGGAACATTTTTCCATTTCTTTGTGTCTTCCTCAATTTCTTTCATGAGTACTTTATAGTGTTCTGAGTATAGATTCTTAGCCTCTTTGGTTAGGTTTATTCCTAGGTATCTTATGGTTTGGGGTGCAATTGTAAATGGGATTGACTCCTTAATTTCTCTTTTTTCTGTCTTGTTGTTGGTGTAGAGAAATGCAACTGATTTCTGTGCATTGATCTTATATCCTGACACTTTACTGAATTCCTGTACAAGTTCTAGCAGTTTTGGAGTGGAGTCTTTTGTGTTTTCCACATAGAGTATCATATCATCTGTGAAGAGTGATAATTTGACTTCTTCTTTGCCGATTTGGATGCCTTTAATTTCCTTTTGTTGTCTGATTGCTGAGGCTAGGACTTCTAGTACTATGTTGAATAGCAGTGGTGATAATGGACATCCCTGCCGTGTTCCTGACCTTAGTGGAAAAGCTTTCAGTTTTTCTCCATTGAGAATGATATTTGCGGTGGGTTTTTCATAGATGGCTTTGATGATATTGAGGTATGTGCCCTCTATCCCTACACTTTGAAGAGTTTTGATCAGGAAGGGATGCTGTACTTTGTCAAATGCTTTTTCAGCATCTATTGAGAGTATCATATGGTTCTTGTTCTTTCTTTTATTGATGTGTTGTATCACATTGACTGATTTGCGGTTGTTGAACCAACCTTGCAGCCCTGGGATAAATCCCACTTGGTCATGGTGAATAATCCTTTTAATGTACTGTTGAATCCTGTTGGCTAGTATTTTGGTGAGAATTTTCGCATCTGTGTTCATCAAGGATATTGGTCTATAGCTCTCTTTTTTGATGGGATCCTTGTCTGGTTTGGGGATCAAGGTGATGCTGGCCTCATAAAATGAGTTTGGAAGTTTTCCTTCCATTTCTATTTTTTGGAACAGTTTCAGGAGAATAGGAATTAGTTCTTCCTTAAATGTTTGGTAGAATTCCCCCGGGAAGCCATCTGGCCCTGGGCTTTTGTTTGTTTGGAGACTTTTCATGACTGTTTCAATCTCCTTACTGGTTATGGGTCTGTTCAGGCTTTCTATTTCTTTCTGGTTCAATTTTGGTAGTTTATATGTTTCTAGGAATGCATCCATTTCTTCCAGATTGTCAAATTTGTTGGCGTAGAGTTGCTCATAGTATGTTCTTATAATAGTTTGTATTTCTTTGGTGTTTGTTGTGATCTCTCCTCTTTCATTAATGATTTTATTTATTTGGGTCCTTTCTCTTTTCTTTTTGATAAGTCTGGCCAGGGGTTTATCAATTTTATTAATTCTTTCAAAGAACCAGCTCCTAGTTTCGTTGATTTGTTCTATTGTTTTTCTGGTTTCTATTTCATTGATTTCTGCTCTGATCTTTATGATTTCTCTTCTCCTGCTGGGCTTAGGGTTTCTTTCTTGTTCTTTCTCCAGCTCCTTTAGGTGTAGGGTTAGGTTGTGTACCTGAGACCTTTCTTGTTTCTTGAGAAAAGCTTGTACCGCTATATATTTTCCTCTCAGGACTGCCTTTGTTGTGTCCCACAGATTTTGAACCATTGTGTTTTCATTATCATTTGTTTCCATGATTTTTTTCAATTCTTCTTTAATTTCCCGGTTGACCCATTCATTCTTTAGAAGGATGCTGTTTAGTCTCCATGTATTTGGGTTCTTTCCAAACTTCCTCTTGTGGTTGAGTTCTAGCTTCAGAGCATTGTGGTCTGAAAATATGCAGGGAATGATCCCAATCTTTTGATACCGATTGAATCCTGATTTAGGACCGAGGATGTGATCTATTCTGGAGAATGTTCCATGTGCACTAGAGAAGAATGTGTATTCTGTTGCTTTGGGATGAAATGTTCTGAATATATCTGTGATGTCCATCTCGTCCAGTGTATCATTTAAGGCCTTTATTTCCTTGTTGGTCTTTTGCTTGGATATCTGTCCATTTCAGTGAGGGGAGTGTTAAAGTCCCCTACTATTATTGTATTATTGTTGATGTGTTTCTTTGATTTTGTTATTAATTGGTTTATATAGTTGGCTGCTCCCACGTTGGGGGCATAGATATTTAAAATTGTTAGATCTTCTTGTTGGACAGACCCTTTGAGTATGATATAGTGTCCTTCCTCATCTCTTATTATAGTCTTTGGCTTAAAATCTAATTGATCTGATATAAGGATTGCCACTCCTGCTTTTTTCTGATGTCCATTAGCATGGTAAATTCTTTTCCACCCCCTCACTTTAAATCTGGAGGTGTCTTCAGGCTTAAAATGAGTTTCTTGGAGGCAACATATAGATGGGTTTTGTTTTTTTATCCATTCTGATACACTGTGTCTTTTGATTGGGGCATTTAGCCCATTAACATTCAGGGTAACTAATGAGAGATATGATTTTAGTGCCATTGTATTGCCTGTAAGGTGACTGTTACTGTATATTGTCTCTGTTCCTTTCTGATCTACCACTTGCAGGCTCTCTCTTTGCTTAGAGGACCCCTTTCAGTATCTCCTGTAGAGCTGGTTTGGTGTTTGCAAATTCTTACAGGTTTTTTTTGTCCTGGAAGCTTTAATCTCTCCTTCTATTTTCAATGATAGCCTAGCTGGATATAGTATTCTTGGCTGCATGTTTTTCTCATTTAGTGCTCTGAAAATATCATGCCAGCTCTTTCTGGCCTGCCAGGTCTCTGTGGATAAGTCAGCTGCCAATCTAATACTTTTACCATTATATGTTACAGACTTCTTTTCCCAGGCTGCTTTCAGGATTTTCTCTTTGTCACTAAGGCGTGTAAATTTTACTATTAGGTGACGGGGTGTGGGCCTATTCTTATTGATTTTGAGGGGCGTTCTCTGAACCTCCTGAATTTTGATGCTCGTTCCCTTTGCCATATTGGGGAAATTCTCCCCAATAATTCTCTCCAGTATACCTTCTGCTCCCCTCTCTCTTTCTTCTTCTTCTGGAATCCCAATTATTCTAATGTTGTTTCGTCTTATGGTGTCACTTATCTCTCGAATTCTCCCCTCATGGTCCAGTAGCTGTTTGTCCCTCTTTTGCTCAGCTTCTTTATTCTCTGTCATTTGGTCTTCTATATCGCTAATTCTTTCTTCTGCTTCATTTATCCTAGCAGTGAAAGCCTCCATTTTTTATTGAACCTCATTAATAGCTTTTTTTGATTTCAACTTGGTTAGATTTTAGTTCTTTTATTTCTCCAGAAAGGTCTTTTATATCTCTGGAGAGGGTTTCTCTAATATCTTCCACGCCTTTTTCAAGCCCGGCTATAACCTTGAGAATTGTCATTTTGAACTCTAGATCTGACATATTACCAATGTCTGTATTGATTAGGTCCCTAGCCTTCGGTACTGCCTCTTGTTCTTTTTTTTGTTGTGAATTTTTCCGCCTTGTCATTTTGTCCAGCTAAGAGTATATGAAGAAGCAAGTAAAATACTAAAAGGGTGGCAACAATCCCAGGAAAATATGCTTTAACCAAATCAGAAGAGATTCCAAATCGTGAGGGGGAAGAAAGGGGATACAAAGAGGTTCAAAAAGAAAGAAAGAAAAAGAAAAAAAAAGAAAAGAATTAAAAAAAGAAAATGAATAAAGAAAAGTATAAACGAGAAAAAATATATATATTAGATAAACTAGTTAAAAAACGTTAAAAAAGAAAAGGGTAACAGTTAAAAAAATTTAGCAGAAGAAGAGAAAAAAATGAAAAAGAAAAAAATTAAATTAACTGCAAGACTAAAAAATCACAGGGAGAAAGCCATGAGTTCCGTGCTTTGCTTTCTCCTCCTCTGGAATTCTGCTGCTCTCCTTGGTATTGAAACTGCACTCCTTGGTATGTGAACTTGGTCTTGGCTGGATTTCTTGTTGATCTTCTGGGGGAGGGGCCTATTGTAGTGATTCTCAAGTGTCTTTGCCCCAGGCGGAATTGTACCGCCCTTACCAGGGGCCAGGCTGAGTAATCCCCTTGGGTTTGCTTTCAGGAGCTTTTGTTCCCTGAGCGCTTTCCATAGAGTTCCGGAGGACAGGAATACAAATGGCGGCCTCCTGGTCTCTGGGAGCCCCATTCCTCTGTGCGCCCTCAGAAAATAGCGCCCAGTAACTCCCGTCTGCCTGACCTCCGGCCGCGCTCCAGGCTCACTGAGCCTGCGACCGGTTCAAGGTAACCCCGAGCTGTGAGCTTACTGTCGGCTCTGTCTCTGCAGCTGGCTTTCCCATTCCAAGCTCTTCGACACTCAGACACCCCCGATCCTTCTGTGATCCTGCGGGACCTGAGGCCACACTGACCCCACGTGGGCTTCGCCCCGGTTTAGCCTCTGGAGCGATGTCCCTCAGTGGAACAGACTTTTAAAAGTCCTGATTTTGTGCTCCATTGCTCCGCCGCTTGCCGGGAGCCGGCCCCTCCCCCCGGGGTCTATCTTCCCGTCGCTTTGGATTCACTTCTCCGCCAGTCCTACCTTTCAGAAAGTGGTTGTTTTTCTGTTTCTAGAATTGCTGTTCTTCTTCTCTTCGATCTGCCGATGGATTTGCAGGTGTTTGCAATCTTTAGATAAGCTATCTAGCCGATCTCCTGCTAGCCGAAGTAGTCTCAGCCTGCTACTTCTCCGCCATCTTGACTCCTCCCCCCGGCCTTTTTGTTTTGATCAGAAATAACTGCATCTCACATAACCCAAGTTGACAATAGTGTTTTCATGTAACAAAATGAACAATAATTTGCCATAATATATTATAATATAATATATCATTATAGAACATATTATTAATGATGAATATATTTATTAATAATAAATTATTTATGATAATTATTAATGTTATAGTACATATTACATTAATTAATATATCAATATATAATATATATAATAAATGATCACTCATTGTGATCTTTCTTTCCATTTAATGATCAATATATTACTAGTGATTCTTTTCAAAAAATGATTAAATAAATAAAGCCAGTTTTTACCTTATAAGGTCCACATTTTAGCCTTTATTTTATTTTTAAGGTTTTATTTATTTGTCAGAGAGAGAGAGAGAGCACAAGCAGGGAAAGAGGTAGGCAGAGGGAGAAACAGGCTCCTCACTGATCAAGGAGTCCAATATGGGACTCGAACCGGTCCCAGAACTGTGGGACCATGACCTGAGCTGAAGGCAGACACTTAACCAACTGAGCCACACAAGTGTCCTACAGTCTTTATTTTAAAATCAAAATAAGAACTATGATTTTGATCTATGATCTAGATGATTAAACATCTAATTTTAAATTGTTTTTCTTTTCTTAGTAAAAGTAGTAACACAACTAGAAACATAGTACGTTAAAACTGTCAGTGTTTGATAACCCTACCTGGTTTCTGAGTCTATTACTTAAAAAATGTTTATAGATATGGGCATATGGTTCAGTCAACACCTTCAATTCAATTCAATTCAATTCAAGCCCCCATCTGATTGATTTTATTTGGAGAGCCATGTCTAATTGGAGAAACTAATAGAAAACTTGCCTAAGTTATGTGAATTGGAAATAAGAGGAAAAAATCTTTAATGGGATTTTCAGGAATTATATCAAAATTACAGTAATAAACTCAGAAAGGACAATCTATCATATTTTTTTCTTCCACCCACCTTATTTCTTCAAACTCTTGAATCGTTCCCCATTCCTCTCAGAATAAAAATCAAAACTTCTTAACATAGCCAACCAGGGTTTCTGTAGTTTGGCTCTTACCTACATCTCTAGCTCTATCTTACATCATGCCTCTACATTGCTTTTTTTGGAGTAGAAAATCTTTCCTTCCTCATACTTGGCATGTGCTTTCTCACCTCAGGGCCTTGGCACCTGCTTTTCCCTCTGTCTGCAGAAACTTGCTCCTTATTTTTGCTTATTTGACTAATACTCATCTGTCAGATTTCAGTTCAACAGTTTCCTCTTCAGGGAACCTTTCCCTGGCCTCCCGACTAGCTGTCTTGTTATATTTTCTCACCGAATCTATACCTTTTCTTTGCAGTTTTTCATGTCTCCTGCACTAGCCTGGTGGTCGTTTTTTACATCTGGTCCACAAGCATGACTGTTTTTGTGGAGTGTTCTATTCCCAGGGCTTGTCACAGTGCAAGTTACATAGTGGGCACTTTATAAATATTTGTTGAAAGAAGTAATAATGACACTTAGCATCTATTGAGTCCTAAATTTGTGTCAGGAATCTGTGTTATCTTACCAGAGGAAAAGCCAATCTTCCTTTTAGAGAATAGGAAGTAAAGCAAAGGAAAAAAAGGAATCTAATTAAGTGTCCTTGAGGAAGAATTCTTGGCTTATAAAGTTCTGCATATTTACTTCTTATGTTGGTTGAATATGAAAGATACCCAGGAGTCTAGAATTTGCATCAAAACTATATAAACTCTTAAACGTATAAAAATGAGCAGGGAATCAAGTGATGTGTTTTAGAAGATATATTTGGTATTTTCTGCTTATAATTGGATTAGAATTACAAGCAGATCAAAATTTCCCACACATTTCTTATTTCTACCCTTGATTCTATACTAAATCAGGAAGCCTGAGGTAGCAAGGGGGAAATACATTTTTTTAATGTATTGTAATCTGGGCCTTTGTCTTCTGGAACCTAATGAGAAGTTCGCTCTGGGTTTTGATTTTTAATTTCTCATGTTTATTCCACTTTGCAGTGCCTGCTGGAGATGGCCCCACATAGAGCTACTTTGAATTTTGAGAGAGGAAAGTGCAGACATTAAAAATTATAGAAGGTTAGAGCCAGAAGGGGCTGTAGAAATTATCTGTTCAACGCCTCTCATTTTGCAGATGAAGAAACTGCTACCCAGGGAGCGTATGTTCCAGAACAACAGTGAGAACTCTTGTTTCCACACTTCCTTCCCGAAGTCCATTGCCAACCACAGCTGGTCATAGGGAAGACAAGTGTTAGACCCCATGTTGAGCCTTATGTATCAAAACTTGTTTCTTATTAACTTTGGCTTAATGATAGAATGATGAAAAGAATCACATCTGGAAAATACATGGGATTTATATAGACACTATAATAATAATAATAATAATAACATAAAAGCATTTTAACTTTCAAGTCTATTTTCCTTAAATGTGATTTTTTTCTATCATATAAAAAATACCACTTTGATCCATATGCTATCTCTACAGCAGAAAAAGCCCTCAGAGCTTTGGCATAAACATATCTGCGATCAGTTTCTGGCTCTTCCACTTAATAGCTGAAACATTGGGCAAACTACTTACACTTAGAACCTTTGTGTTTTCATCTGCAAAATTAAAATATGAATACCTGTTTCATAGACTGCCTAAAATACTTTTTGATCAGTCAACATGAAGATATATTTAATAAACAAAATACCTTACAGATGGCTATGAGGAATAGATGATATGGCAGTCTTAATTTCCTTCCTTTTCTAAAATGAGTGGAACCACTCAGGTCAGCTTTGGTGACGTTTTGCTTTTCATCCTTCTAAGGCTATTTGAGATCTCCTAGGAAAGGCCCCACTGGAAATATTTCACGTCAGTGTTATCTGCCATGGAACGTGTACGGATAATTTTTTTTTTTTTCTCTCCTGAGTATTTAAGTGGTTTATAAAATGACCCCTATGGTGGTTGCTGCTGTAAATGACAGGAAAATGTGCATTCCTTTGTGATTGAAAATTGCTGCTTACTGGCACACCAAACTTTTGTTAATGTATTGATGGAGAGTATTTGCATACTTGGTTTAAAGTTCTGTCAGTTTAATAGATTTGACTATCAACCAGAAAATAACAGATTTTTAGTATAAACCAGCAAGTCAAATTCAGTCTGCCTCAGGAAGCAGATTAAATTCTTCAGAAGGAGGCAATTTCTACATGACACTTGAAGAATATACCACTTCAGGCTGAAATATTGGTTCAGACCTGAGGATTCTGGCTTTTTCTGCTTAGAACCCTATAGCCTTGAGATACGGCAATAGAATTCAGTGGGGGTAATTAACACTATCTTTCTAGTTCCCAGAACCATGAAGAAGGAGCTAAATTAGCTTCCAGGTGTCCTAGTGTTGTTGAAAAACCACTGAAGTAGAAAGTCAGAATCTTGGATTTTCTCCTAGCACTGTGTGGCACTGGACAAAATTACCTACCACTTTCAGTTCTGTTTCCTTATTAGTAAAGTCATAGGCCTGGAGTAGACTCTCACTAAAGGAATAAAATTCCGAGTCTGCCTCACTTACTAGAAAGATATCTTTCCAACAGCCGTCAGCACCCAGCACCTGGTATCTCATTGTCCTACAAGATAGTCGATATACGTTTGTTTCCACCTTATTCTTTTTCCACATTACATGCTTAAAGCTTTGAAAGACAGTATTCTGTCCCCCCTCACCCCACTCCTGTCTTTCCTAGGCCAAAATCTTTATTACTCTACAAGCTGATGTGCTTTCGAGTTATATTACAGACGTGGTTGTATCCTCTGAATAAGCTCCCAGCACTCATGGTCCCCTTATAGGCTAGATTCCTTGACTTCAACATATAGTACTCATTATAGAACTTCCCCAGGGCAGAGGAGAGGCCACAGTTTCTTAGCTAAAAATCTATCTCTGCATTCTCCATCTTGTCCACACAAGGTCTTAAGATGATGACCTATTAGTCTGGAGAGCTCTTACCAAAGAAAAATATATATTTCATTCAGGATATCTTATTCTTTTTAAGAATCTAGGGGGTTTTCCAATTATTTCCATTTCCTTTGCTAATTGCTCATAACCTATCTATTCAATCATCTCTATTAGAATTTTCTTCAGAAATGGATATCAGACTCATTGATTTGTAGCTTTGGGAATCTAACATTTCTCCTTTTTGTGGGTAGGATTACATTTACCCATGGTCCATATCCTGGATAATTTCCCATTTTTCTAGTTACACTAAGAGGACCTAAAATGGTCCTATCTGTTCATCATTTTCTTGACTTGAGATACGGCAATAGAATTTTTTCAAAATCCCTCAATGCCCATTTTTTTTATCATCTCACCCCTCAATTCCTCTAAACCAGAAGCTGCAGAACTATTGCTCAGAAAGTGTGAATGAGAACGCCTTTGGGTAGGGTATCCACTCTCTAGCCCACCTAGAAATTACAAGCATTCTGTTTTGCTAACCTAGCATATATATACATTTATGCTTCTAGGACGGTCCATGAACTGTTTGGCATCTGTAACCTCCATTGAGTTCTACCTCTCAACGTGAAGATTATTTTCCTTAGTGGTGAAGAAGAAAGCACAAAAGGAGTTGTTGCCAAAGAGTTCCCTACCTTTTCTCACACTGTGCCCTCTGTCTAGAATCCTCTTCTCCACTTCTCCCAAGGGGTCAGAATCTTTCCAGCATGATCTCCAATGATAGCAATAATAATAACAACTATTTACCATGTGCCTGCTATGACCTAGGCACTGTACCGGGAGTGTGGAAATGAACAAGACCTGGTCCCAGGCTCAAACTCCCGGTGCAGAGTGAGGAGGTGATGTAGAAGGCTGTACTTACAACATGGTGGGTAATGCGGTGGTTTTACAAGAGGTCTCAGGAGTCACACTGTCTAGGTTCGAATTCTAGCCCCAATACCTAGTGACCATTTAGCCTGCCAAAAGTTTTTTTAACTGCTCTGTGCCTCAGTTTCCTCAACTGAGAACTGAGGATAATAGTAGTCCTCCTTATAGAATTGCTGTGAAGATCAAATGAGTTAATGCATATAAAATATTTAAAATAGTACCCGGCACCTATAAAATTTCATTCAGTGCTTGCTATCATTTTTTTTTGTTATTATAGTACAAGTATAGCCAGAAAAACTTCTCGGACCTCCTTTCCATCCCCTATAACCACTCCCATGTGTTAGATACTCCTTCCGTTTGCTATACTATTCTGCATATATATTTATAACAGCCAGTGCTGAAATGATATAATGTAATGGTCTCTCTCCAAGGTACTGGCTGATAATAAATTGAAATCTTTCCTCTTGTTTTAGAAAGCTGTTTTCCAAGGTCACCTCTTTACCTAGTGTTCTCACTCACTGTCTTGGCAGCCCCAAACTCCATCAAAAGTCCATCTTTGGACTTTCCTAAATATAGCAACTAAAAGGTTAATTCTTGATAGAGCACAGGGTCTGTGGGAAATCCCACCCAAAACTAGTTTCTAGTCTTTTGTTCTGATTGGCCAGTGCCCCAACTGTTAAATATTTTGAATTTCACCCCTGCTTTATCCCTCTGCAATTTATATAGAATATAGTAGGTTCATTGTCCTTTATCCATGATTCCAAAGTTGGAAAAGAACTAAAAACCAAGTTTTTCTTCCTTTCTCTTCATCCTTCCCCCCCTTCCTCCCTTTCTTTTGATAAACTTATACTAAACTTATACTAAAACTCATTTGACCATAAATCTTAACCTGAACTGATGCATGGAGTTTACAATCTTTGTTATCCCATTTAGTATGACATTTAGTATATAATATGTTTTACTATAAAACTGTTAATATAATTATCATGAACACTGCCTTAGACTATATTGGGGATATTATGAAATAAAATTATATATATTGTCTGATACTTCTGAAGTCACCCCCCCAAAAAAATCTGAATTCCAAAACCTATCTGGCTCTAAGATTTTCTGATAAGAGATTTATGAATTCTCAGGCTGACACCTTGGATTTAAATCTTATCCCTGCTATGTAAATTGTGTGATATTGATCACTTTAGTCAACCTCTCTTTAATTCAGAATCCTCATCTAAATCTACCTCATCTGTATCTACCCATAGAGTAGCTAACAGGACTCTATAACAAATGCATGGAAACTGCTTACAACAGTGTCTGTCTCCTGGTAAGCGCTTGTAGGTCTTCCTACGACCCCATCATTTTAACTCCCAAAACATTATTTTTGGTACTTAGGGTTCATTTTTGGTTTCCAGCAAAACACCTAATAATAATGTCTCAATACATTTTATTTTTAAAGAATTCTATGTTTTCTTCTGGGTCAGAATGGGAATCTGCCCTGATCACTGCTTATTGCATCACCTGAGAAGTGAAATTTTTGTAAGATTGACTAGGAGTTTTATCATATTGTTCTGTTTGGAATAGAAGGGGACTTTCCAAACAAGTTCATATCACCGGAGTTACTCATCATCATCATGTCTTTCCTCTGTAGTTACAAATTGTCTTTTCCAGAAGCAGGGAAATCTACAGGACATCCCAAAGGCATTATTTCTCCTGCTCCTTTCCTCTTCCATGTCTATCTAGGTTTTTCCACCTGTAGGTTCATGCAGTTCTCTACTGATATCCTCTGTCTTGTCATACTGTATTTTACTTCCACCTCTTCCATTAAATGTACGTATTTTGAGCAAAGTATACCTTTTCATCATCATAGTCTAATCATGACTGCTATCATGTCAATCATCAGGAATACTTCAGAATCATACTTGCTTTGTTGAATATTCCATTTCAATTTATTATCCAGATATTGTTCATTGGTATCTGTGTATTAGAAGGTGCATTTATTATTTGAGACATGTTTTCCACTCCTCAAGAACTCAAGTACTTCTTTCCTACCATTCACTTTTAAGCCTACATGGCTTCTTCTCTACATTCTGGGGCCTTTTTCTTAGTGCCATTTTATCAACCTTATGATGTGGTTGGAAAATCTCTGCCTAGAATTTTCTTTCTAGAACACATTATTCTCTACCAAGAGTCCTTTATTCAGGAAATGTTTATGATGTTCCAGAAAAGCAGCCCAGTCCTTGACTCCATATACCTCCCAGGTCCTTAACTTCCCTGTTGCCAATGGCCTATTTGTCCACTCGGTTTCAGTTATGTACTCTTATGGTCATTACCCTTGACCCTGATGGAAACTATACTACCTGTGATGTCTCAGCTTCAGATATCTCATTTTCACACTTCTGTCTCGCATCCTTTCATCTCAGTTCTTCATTCAGTCTTCAAACTTATCGAGACCTATAATTCACGTACCCTAACCATCCTTATTCCTGAGAAGAAAGAAAAGACTTTTCCTCCCTACCTCACAAAATAGGATTCCATAGTCCATTAATATAACCATAGCCTACCAAATGCCCCTGGTTCATCTTATCTGATTTTCTTGGGTACTTTTTCTAGGCAAAGATCCAGGCTGATACCTTCTCAGATCAAGCAGATCAAGTTCACTGCGGGGGGAAAAAAAATCAAATATGCATTCAGAATTTTGCTTCATTTTAAATTCAAGATCATAAACCTCAGACCTGCCTGACAACCTTTCTATATTTATCTAGTAAGCTCATCTTTTTATCCCATCAATGACAAAGACTGTCTCTATGACCAACTTTGAGCAGGCTCCTCTGAGCCCTTTTGTGACTAGGCCCCAACCTTGGATTTTGTCCTTCGCTCACTTAGTCCAGTTTTAGCAAGAATCCTACTGAGTCTCTCAGTGAAAATCTACCGCCCTTGGTATTTTATCATCCTCAATAACTGATCAAAGATAACTGATCAAATCCTTCAGCTCACCTAGCCACTCTTGATACCTTATACCTCGGCCTACATTAAGCAAAAATCCTGTCAAATTGGTTTAGCCAGAATCCTCTTTACTCTTGATGTTTCCTCTGAGTAATTTTCCATCCACTGACCACCCCCCCTGCTCCTTGGCTATAAATCCTCACTTGGCATTATTGTATTCTGAAGTGAGCTGATCTTTCTCCCCTACTGCAAAAGCTCATTGCAGTAGTTCCTCCCAAAGTCTTTCTTACTGTCTTCAACAAGTGTTATGAATAAATTTTTAACATAAGATGACATATTTTTACTCTTTTTAAATTTCTGCGTCATCTCTTCTCCCTTTGCTCTTAGCTGATCACCTTGATTCACACTTCACTTAGAATAGCGAAGCTTTTGGTCAGTCAAGAACCCCCTCCCCTCCTTACCACCGAATCTATACACCTACCTGCTTCTTCATCCATCTTCTCTTTCTTCTCTCATGTTATAAGGATGGAAATGTCCCTCTTCCTAGAAAAGGACAATCCTTCCATTTGGTGCTCTAAACCCCATCCCTTCTTTCTTTGTCAAAGACTTAAGATGTTCCCTCATTCTCTTTCTCCTCAATAAATAAACACTTCTTTAGGGGGCATCTGGGTGGCTCAGTCATTAAGTGTCTACTTTCTGGGTCATGATCCTAGGGTCCAGGGATCGAGCCCCTCATCAGGCTCCCTGCTCAGCAGAAGCCCTCTTCTTCCTCTCCCACTCCCCCTGCTTCTGTTCCCTCTTCCGCCAAGTCTCTCTCTGTCAAATAAATACATAAAATCTTTAAAAAAAAAAAAGCTTCTTTATTGAATGGATTAATCTCATCACTGTTAACATGCTCCAGAATCTTCCATATTGAAAAAGATAAGAAGGAAATCTCCCTTGACTTCATCTCCTCCTTAATAGCTACTGTACCATATGCTTACTTTTATGACCCAACTTCTCAGAGATTTGTCTAAGCATGAGATCTCCACGTTCTTACCTCCCAGTCATCCCTCAATCCATTCCAGTGTAGCTTCTGCCTGAATAATCCATAATGTCACCAGTGAACACTTGATCCGAAATACTCTTTTATATTCTTGTCTCACTTGACCTGTTAGCAATATTCTGCACAGCTGACCATACTCTTCTTTCTTTCTTTTTTTTTTAAGATTTTATTTATTTATTTGACAGACGGAGATCACAAGTAGGCAGAGAAGCAGGCAGAGAGAGAGGAGGAAGCAGGCTCCCCGCTGAGCAGAGAGCCCGATGCAGGGCTCGATCCCAGGACGCTGAGATCATGACCTGAGCCGAAGGCAGAGGCTTTAAACCACTGAGCCACCCAGGCGCCCGCATACTCTTCTTTCTTGAAATAGCCTCTTTTCTTAGCTTCTGAGGCACCACAGTGTCTGGTTTCTCCCCAACCTCTTTGGTTGTTTCTCAGTTCCTCCTTTTGTCTTACCTTTATATGCTGACATGTCTTAGATCTAGCTTAGGACTCATTTTCTTCTTTATGTACAAACTTTTCCTAGGTGATCTTTTTTTTCTCCTGGAAAAGAAGGAAATGTCTTTAAATACTATCTATAATTCAAAAACTCAAATTTATCCTTCTAAGCTAGACTATAACTTTGTGGCATCTATAGATGTCTACAATCTCACATGTTGAGAACTGAACTTTTGCTGTTCCCACCCTATCATATATTTCTTTTCCTTTGTATTCCCCAGTTACAACAACCTGGGAATTGTTGGCTTCTCCTCTGACTCACTGCCCACAACCTATCTATCATCATGTGCTGACACTTGTACCTCCACTCCTTACTTAAACCTGTACCTCCTCTCCTCACTTAAACCTGTCTTACTTAAATCTGCTCATTTTGACACCATTCCCTAGTGCAGCCCATCAGCATCTTTTTAGCAGGTCTCTCTAATAATCTCCTAATTTATTTCCTTGTTTCCACATTTATGTTGTTCCAGTCTGTTTTCCACATGCCATCCGGAATGACATTAAAAAATAAAATCTGATAATGTCACTCATTTGGTTAAAACCTTTGAGTGGTACTCCTTTATGTTTAGAACCAAATGAACTTCCAACCACAGGCTGTGCCCTATCTAAACAACGAGCGCACCACCACAGCCTTTGCTCACCTTGCTGCATTCTCAGGGGGCGCCTTTTACTTTTTCAAACATGGAATGCTCTTGCTGTGTCTGGAACACTCCCTCACATAGCCTGCGTGTGGCAGCTTCATTCTTCAGGTTTTAGATTACAGATGTCTTTCTCAGAGGTATTATCATTTTCTTTAATGCAATTTTATATTCTATTTGCTCTCTACTTCTTTTTTGTCTCCCTAATTCCTCCCCAGACTAGAAGCTCCACGAAGGCAAGGAAAATGTCTCTTGTTCACAAGTGGAGATACACCCAATATCTATCGAAGTGTCTGTTTAATAAGAATTTGTTTAACAAGCAAGCAAAAAGCAGAAACGGACCCATAAATGCAGAGAACAAACTGATGGTTGCCAGAAGGGAGGGAGGTGGGGGAAATGGCCAAATCCGTGAAGGGGAGCAGGAGTTATAGGCTTCCACTTATGGAATAAGTAAATCATGGGAATAAGAGGAACAGCATAGGGAATATAGTCAATACTGTAATAGTTTTGTGTGGGGACAGATGGCAGCTGTACTTGTGAGTATAGCAGAATGTATAGAGTTGTTGAATCTCTGTGTTGTATACCTGAAACTTACGTGGGTGTCAACTATGCTTTAAAAAAAAAAAAAAGAATTTGTTCAGTGACTGAATGTCACTGTAAATTCTAGTTGACAAGGTCTTTGGTGCTTCTTCGACTCTCATTTTAGTCTCTGTGAAGTTTGGAAGTATGAGTCTGAAGATTGGTACACCAGTTCTCTGTTAATTATTACTTTGTATCTTCTTGAACTTAACTATGACCTTAGCCAAGATAAATCAAGAGACTTTCTTCTCCTTGACCCTCAAAGACCTTAACTGAAATAGTGTTTATTTACAATGTCTACCTACCTACCATCTCTTGGAGTTTTTGCCATATATATCAACTTATATTTTTCTCTTTCAAAATCCACTTTGCAGCTTATTTTCTCTGATGAAAGTGAGATGAAAAGGAGAAGAAGAAATCTTATTATGGCACATAATTTTGTTCACACTGAATAAAAATTCAGAAATAGCTAGCCTATTTAGGCTATATGTTCTCTAGAAATTAAAAAAAAAAAAAAGCATGAGGATGGAATAAAATGTGTGTTGTAATAACCATAGGGTAGAGCCCATAGATCTATATATCTTCTGGAAATTCAAAGATTTTTATTATGAAATACATAAGAATATATTATATCTTAAGTACTTTCATAGAAATATCTTTCTTTTTCTAAAATGATAATTATTTTTACATTTAGTGCCATTTTAATAGCTTATATATAAATATAACATGAACTTTAGTGGTAATTGGCATTGGTGTTATTTTTGTCACAAGCTTAAAAAACACATTCAGAGCTAAAAGTTTACTTGTAAAACATCTACAGCATCGTGACAAGAATTCAATATATTTAATAAGTAGTTAGAACACAGACATTTCTCTTAGGATTATAGCAACCTATGACTAGGATTATTCAGTGCCGACATTGTTAACTAACATGAATGCTGAAAGAAAAATCAGGATAACAGTTAACATTCACTTAAATGTTCAGTGTTCATAGGGAGAAGAAGGCAAAACAAGGGAGAACTAACTTAAGGACGGAACCCTCACTTATGAAGTGCTAGGTAGACATGCATGGGTTTCTTCCACACCTTTTGATGGTTTTGTTATGGATGGTCTGGATTATTTGAAAAATGCGGTGTACTTTTTTCTTATCAGAAAAAAAATCTGAATCAGCTGAAAGATAAGACTAAACAGTGACAAAAACATTGCAGCCTAAAGTTAAGTAACTAAAGTGAAAATGTTTTTGTAAATGAACTTTGGTGTTTAACAAGCCCAGACACTTGGAACAGTGTAAGCTATATTAAACCCTTTTATGAGAGGATTATGTTTTGTATGATGAGTGTTTTAATATAAGTATGGTACACGGCGTAAAATACTACTCCATTTAACTTGAAGTAATTACGAGAATTCAGGCAAAATTATTTTCCCCTGTACTTTCACATTGATACAGAAGAAAAAAAATTCTTCTGGAACCTTTCACCAACATGTCTCTGTTTCAATTATTTTTGGCAGTATATATTGCGTCTCCGCCTCAGCTACCTTTTATATCGACAGTTGGTAGCACAAGCCTTTTAACGCACAAAGGGTAGCAGCTCTTCAGCCAATCTGTGATAAAAGGAAAAAAATGAAGTCACTATGGAAACTGCAGGAAGGATCTAAAAGCTCTCTTTAGAAAGTAAACGTCTGATGTTTGTGACTGCAGGGGTAAAAAATTCATAAATCTGTATGATGCTATCATTTCTGATTTGTTATCACTGAAAATGCCAACTCAAAGCAGCCTGACCTTGGCTTCATTAAGTGCTGGCTATTCAGAAATAGTTACTATTCAACAAGGGGAAGACGTGGTCTGCAGAGAGGTCAGGGGTTTAAGGGGGTAGTGTGGGACCCAGAAAAGAAACTAATTTGCCTAGAATGTTTCCTTTCTTTTCTTATTTGATTGTCTTTCTCTTTTAAATCACAGTGATTTGATGGAATCAGGCACTCCGAACCATTCTACCCTGTGTTTTATTTTTGATTTGTTTTTCAGTCAGAAAGGGAGCAAATCTCAAACCCGCATTCAACTTAGAAAACTCGGTCTTTGATTCTGAATTGAAATCAAAACAAAACAAAACAAAAAGCTAACCTCCTCCTTCCAATCCAAAAGCAAATAAGTATCAAGGAGAAGCCATTCTCACTTCAGCACCCTGGACCCCCAGGAGGAAAAAAAATGCACAAAATCGTGGCTACCCAGGCAACTGATGAATCCGACCTGACCGCGGGCAGCGACAGACACCTGTGTCACCAAGGAAGTTGCAGAGCATCTCGTCACTTTTAGAAGTTCAGTGACTCTTAAAAGATAGTTGTCTGGTTGTTGAGAAAGGGAGCTTTTTATTCGATAATGCTCTACCTGTGGAGGAGGGACTGTGGGACCAAGAGGACCTGAAAAATTCTCAAACGTGAAAGTCTGCAAATTCACTAATAGTCTTAATCCAGAGGAAGAGGAATATTCAAGTAAGTAGACCAGTTTCAACATTGCATATGCTACTATGCTGATTTCTCCAGTGTTTACAACTGAATACTACTTCATTAGTTAGAGAAACAGTGGCTTTTTTTTTAAGTTTATAGCAACTTTACTGTAGTTATAATGCATTGAAATGTCAAAGTTTGATGTGCATGGTAATTGATTTCCTATCGTCATGCTGAATTTAGACAATTATAAACACTGCTAATCTAATGTTTCAAGGTACTTATGAACAATTAGTGATTCTGCACTAGCATCTCAAACACACTTTTGATGATGATAATACACCGAGATGAGTTCTATAAACCATAAAAGGGCTGTTGTTGTGTAAATGATGATTAGAAAAAAAATGAGAGGGTTTTTTTTTGTTGTTGTTGTTGTTATTGTTATTTGTTTTTCCCAGTGAAATGATGAAGGCTTTGAAAACAAAAACACAAGTATCATGCTTGTGAGTATGTACCAATTCAGCACAATTAGCGGGGAGAATATATTGCTTTATTGTGATCTACTTGTTTAAAATGAGGGAGGAGGACCTCCACCCTACAACTTTATTGAACTTCTACTCCCACTAATGACTAACTCGGCTGTTTCTGCAGCCTTTGTGATTTCCACAGAGCTTTCTCTCATGTTGAAAGAGTGTTAATGGTCAGTGATACAGAATCAAATGGAAGTGTGTGTTTGGGCACCCCAACATAAATACATGCATACTTTCACTCGAAAATATTTAAATGCCTCATACATATTGACAACACTGATGCTTTTTTGTGCATATAATGAAAACCAATTATCTGTGGAGAAAACTTGACTGGGTGGAAGGAAATTAAATTGGTTTTTAAAGACTTTCTTAAACAGCAGTAGCTAGGGAAAGCTCCAGTAACATTTTAGCTCAGGATTGTAATGACTTTGCTATATTAATAAATCATGTTTTATCCTGACTTTTATCAAAAGATTTGGATGGGGAAGACTGCACATGACAGAAGGCAGAGAGAGGAGCACTTGCAGCCGAAGGTTGGCGTGGATCAGGCTGCTCTCCCAAACTCTGGAAACAGCTGTTGGAGAAGTCAGGTAGGTCCTAGTTCACTCAAAGAATGGGATACAGGATAACATGTGTCTGTTAACAAAGAATTCCAAATTGTAATTCTTGTTCATGTTCTGGAATAGTCTGCGATTTTTTTTTTTTTTTTAATGCTGTACAGAAAATCTTTACCAACTTTTCTGACTAATTCCCTTCTGGGAGTTTCCCAACTTCTATGAAATGCTTTTGTGTTGAATATCAACTCTCATCAATCAGCTCCATGTTCTTTTTTTTTTTTTTTTTTTTCCCTTTTGCTGTAAGTCTGAGACCACTCAAGAGGACATTTATGGAAACATGGAAAACATATTGTTTCATTTACATGTGCAACAAAGCAAATTCTTGCCCTTTGTAACTATTCAAAATATTAACATTCTGTCCTCCCTTTATGGGTTCTCAGAGTTGACTTCCAGCAGCTATTGTAGAGGAAGGAAGACAGAATACTCCAATGTTACCTCAGAATACCTGATGGCTCAATAACAGGTGAGTGAAAGATGTCATTGAATTTTTCCAAAACCAAATCTTTAATTAGTGTAAACTGCAGGTTGGGAAGTTGATCAGGTAGACTCTGTGAAGTATACATCATAGCATTGCAGGGAAGGGGTTGTTAGGGGCTGGTGCCTACTTTTCCTTCTATTCATCATCAAATGGCTGAATATTAAACATTGCGTGTGTTTGGGTGATGTTAATAGTTTCCATTAGATTTTCACTGACTTTTCAGAACAAGGCTCTCAGAAGTACTGTTTCATTCAGTGGATTAAATGGAAACATAAGTAGCATTTACCCCATCCTGGGTCTTAAAAATTGAAAGCTTTAGCTTTTATACTTCATGATGTATTTTCTAATGAACTACGTTTCATGATCAGATTTTTAAGCCTTCAGGTTGGGAGGTAATCATGCTGATTCGTTCCTCACCCTGCAGAAGCTGTACTTCTCATGTCTCCCTCCAACTCTCAAGAAAGTCAAGTTCAAAGTCTTCCTGGCACTAAAGACCCATCCTTTAAAGGGGGTTTTGGAAGTTGTTCATAGTTTTGTATTCTTTTCTTTCTATTAGAAATACTTTGTAACACTGCCATTCATTTCCAACTGGCAACCATCAAAAATCTCGATTCCCTTAGGACTTTCACTCTGAACCAGCGTTTACTCTCTAATCTTGAATCGGCCAACTGAGATAAGACAAAAACTTTTAATTAGAATCTTAATATGTAATCCAAGCCATTTATAGGTCATGCACACAGGTGATCTTCTATGTGTTTAATAACTATGTGGAGAACTTAGATAATGTTTAATTTGGTGCAGAGACTATTTTTAACTTTGTTGGAGTCAGGTTACCTGCAATGTTCCCAGAGAGTCTCTTAGAAGTTTTATCAGCGTGAGGTTTATTGTGTAAATGAGTAACTGGAGGTGTCCGTAGCAAGTCCTTGGGGGGAGTTATAAAAATTGGAATATTCTTTAATACAAAGAAAGTATTCTGTTTTCCTTCCACATTCCTTCTGGAAAATCTGACTTCACGTCTCTCAGTTCAAGCTATGTGGATGAAAAGAGAGAAATGCCCAGCAGAGTACCAGGGGAATTAGCCTACCCCTTGTTACTATTAATGAGTGGTGCCCTTACCCTCAGGTGTTTATTTCTTAAAAACCAGCTCATGAAACAGTTTTTTTTTTTTTTTCTTCCAAGAAATAGCTAGTGCTTTTTGTTGGACTTCTGCTTGACATGAATTATTTGGCAAATTGGGGACTGAAGTGTGAATTATAAACTTGGGACTGTATAATAGGTTTCAGGGGTGTCCTAGGGACAAAAACATCTAGGGATGTCACACACACACACAAAAAAACATTATTGAGAAAAAAAAGTGATCTTCTCTTCTACTCATGAAATAGCAACAGAAAATACCGTGCACAGATACTGATATCCATTTATAACACATGCACACACACACACACACACACACACATACACACACACACACACACTTTACAGGAGTGCATCCTCTGTTTTTTATTTACATGTGCACATTGAGTCTCATTAATGTTGATAACCCTCAGCACATGTCTCCTGAAAATAATGGACCCCGACTGTGAGAACTGTCTATATTCAGACATGTTAAGAGCTGAATATTTAAAATCTGTTTGGCACACTAAGCTTGGTTTTCTGAAGACAACAGAAGTTGGACAGAAAGATCAAAGGGGGAAAAAAAACACCATAAAAGATAATGACATCTGGATGGGGCCTGGGTAATGCACTAATTAAATGTACTTACACCTAAGTCTTATCACATGCTCAGGAGCAAGAGCTTAGATGCCCCCTTTTAAACTGCCGCGTTAGATGCAGTCATGGGAGCCTTGTTTGGGAGCTGTCCCCTCTGCTCTGAGCCAGCTCGTTCCATACATGGCCCCATAATCTATCCTCCTTTCTTTCATTGAATGGGCTTTGGCTATTTTGCTCTTAAGATAGTCATGATAAGTTAGGTTATCTCCAAAGCTTACAAAAATATGCATGTTCTTTAAAAACAGGTTTGAAAAAAAAAATCAGTCTATCCCACTTAGAAAAAAGAAGCTACAAGATTGTCTTGTTTTGTTGCTGCCCATAGGTGAAGGTGAGCTTAGTAAGAAACCTTGTCTACCATTCTCCCTGTCCAGGTAAAGTCTTTGACATCCTTCCCCTTCGGAGCATAATAGAAGCTCTCCCTAATTCTAAAACACAAAGTGGACTCTCAGAAGTCACTGAATCTAGCCATTTTAACTTCTGCAAGAGTTTCTAAAGCCTTTATTAATTACACAGAGTTTTTGTTAAATTAGCATGGCTTGAACTGCTTTCAAAATCCTGGGATTTAGGAAGGTAGAAAAAGGAGGGAACTGTTTTTTCTAAGTCTTTTTTCTTTCTCGTTTTAAGTGGAGTTTTGAGACATCATGAAGAAGCCTATTAGGATATTTTTTTAATAAATAAAATAAACCCTAGATATTTAGAAGAAGCAGTTGGGCTGTGCATAGATATATACTGCATATCTCATTACTATTAGCAGCCACGCATGGTTAAACCTCCCCCTAGTGCGCTGAGTATTTACCCTCTGGCTTTGTAAAGTGATGCTTGAGTGTGGGTTTTACAAAGGAATTTCACAACCATCTTATAGACTCCGCAGCACACCTACAAAATCAGAATATGCACAGCATTTCTTAGGTATACGGTAACAATTAATGAAATTGGTGTTCATTCTGGGAAAAAGTCTGAAGTGTTTGTATATTAAGTCTTTGGGGGGAGTATAAGTCCATCTCTTAATTTAACTCAATGAAAAGCTACTTTTTCTTCCTTTTTTTTTTTTTCTTTTTCTCTTGTTTTCCCATGTTCTGCCTTCTGACGGTGTCATATAGTCAAATGCAAGGCATCTTGCTTTCTTCCACTCCTTCAAAGAAAATTAATTAATATACAAAGATGAAAGTTAGAAACCCACTGTAATCCAGAAAGGTCCAGGAATTTAAACAATCGGATATACCCTCTGGATCTCAGAATCCAAGTTATTTTTCTCTGAGCTCCAATTTTTGTATTATTGCCTTAGACACAATTTAAATACTGATAATTTAAGTACTGGTAAGGTTTTGGGGAAAGCAGAATTTTGGGGGGCCTAGGGGGTGCTTGAGAAAGAGAGAGTTTAAAAGAATTCAGCCCCTAAGAAAACAGAGGTCTACCAGGGTAGCTTTTTGAGCGGAATATGTTCTATGTGCCACACCCCTATGCAAAAGACTGGAACCCTTTTGGCTAAGGGAACCCCATTCATGCTCCAAAGTATATATATTTATATCCAGGGTGCTTTCAATAACCCCAATATCTGCCTTCTTTTTAAACTGGGCTGTGCTAGTCATCCTGAATGTCAAGATTTTCTTTTACTTGCTCAGTCTTTCCCCTTTAGTCTAATGTTTCATTTCCTCCCAGAAAAATAAGATCTTTGCATTAAATTCAACATTTCAATAACAGTAGTGAAAAGTGCCTCTTTGTAAAAGATATGGGATTAGTTCCTGCCAGGATTTCCTCTGCATCATCTCCATTTATTTCTCCTGGGTGATGAGAAGACCTTTGCATTTGACCAAAAAGCACTAGTAAATAAGGAGTTAAAATGAAGGCAGGCTCACTGGTTTGCTGAGATCTGTCAGAGTCTGACTGGCTGGCTACATATCTGTCTCTGGAACAATAGGTACCTGTATTCTGCACGGACTGCTGGGCAGCGCTGACACTCTGGAGAAGGTCTGCCTCTGTCTGCGCTTTCCTGGTGAGAATCCCCAATGACAGTTCCACTTTTCAGTGGAGGAGAAAAAAATATCTGTCTACCTCTTGATGAAGGACAGAGCTTTGATCATTTTTATTCAGGCTTGTCTTGGCCGGAGGTTTTAGGTTCTTAGTCTCAAGTCAGCAGTCTCTCTCTCTCTCTCTCTCTCTCTCTCTCTCTCTGTCACGCACAAGCACACACACACATCCACTCCCTCCCTCTGCCTTACTCTCTCCCTCTCTCTCTCCCTCCCTTATTTCCCCTCGTAGGTTCTATGCAAGCAGATGAGTGCCACAGCTGTACCTGAGGCACAGACCGCTAAACATAGTGAAGCCAATTTCCACGATGGCAAGCGGGGGCACCGGAGGTGACAACAATGACAAGGACCTAGGGACCATCCTTCTGACAAGTTTTGGGTAAGAAAATCTGTATGTCCCGATTCTTGCATTTTTGCATCCTTGTGGCTGAGAGAGACGCGGAGATAGAGAGCGAGTTTGAATAGGACAGTATTTGCGTGAGGCTATCATCTGTGCTGTTACTTGCCGGCAAACCTGTGTTCTCGGGGCTTTGTGTTACGGGAATCCGCGGAGGTGAGGTGTGAGCAGGGCTGGGCAGAAGGGTGAGCTGCTTTTTATGTCTGTCTGGTGACATTTATCATGCTGCTTAAATTCGTATCTGGAAAAAATTCTGTTTGATGATAGTTAGCAATGTTTTTTGCAACGTAGAGCATATGGCCGGGTAGAATTCAAGTGATGCTCTTTCATTCTTAATTTGAAATTATTTTTATACTCAACTGTACTGAGGTCAGGGAGTTTTAAAAATTAATGAGATTCCCTGTGGAGTTCAAATAGTAATGTCTACGTGAGCTGACACAAAAAGATAAGATAGAGCTGGTATATTTTTAACATGGACTTAACTGTCTTAATTGAACATCCCCCACTTGAAATGCATGAATTGTACAATAGTTTATGGAAACCTAAGTAGTGGGGGATATTAGTCCTGAAAATTTTTTTTTAATGACCTGGAGAAATCTTGTCAGAACTAGCCTGTAGAGGATGAATGCATTGTGTGGAGATATTGCTAAAACTTAAGAGGCATAATTGTTCTGGTAGTGGAGAATACCTTATACTTTCGAGGAAATGACAACTAATGAATGAGCCACATGCTAAAAAAAAAAAAAAAAAATCTCCGAGCGTACTTTCATCTTAAATAATATATAAAAATTCAGGAGATACTTAGGATGAAAAACTGCTGGCACGAACAAAGAAGCAAGTGTACCCACAGATGAGAATTCTTTGTCACAAAAATGAACCCAGGGTATGGATTTAGGAGGTTAAGTGATTTCTACATTCTCAGTGCCCCACAGAAGGGGTGAGTCCAGACATTTAAAAATGTCCTGAAAACTTTCATTTCCCACAATTTAAAAACATTGTTTATGTTCTTGATACAACACATTGTTTAAATGAAGGGGATTGAAAAGCGGTCTGAGTATACAGTAATCGGGGCTAAAGATGCTTTTTATCCCGAGTTCCCCATTTACAAGACCCATTCTGAGCTTCCTGTGATATATTGTTATGTAAATACTGTGCAGCCGGGGAAATCAGTACTATGGAGATTCAATTTACTTTGAAAGTTGTTCATTATAGCAGGGATGAATGTTATTTATTTGATGTGATTCAAAGGCTGGAAATGACTTTTTCATTGTGGCGCCTTTTGTAATGGGTGCAGGGTGATCTAATCTTTTTAATTTTGGCTTTCACACCAGTGGAGATGAAAAGAGATCTGAACTCATTTATCGGTTGCTAGGTCCTTCTGGAGACCCAAGTCCTGTTCTTGGTTGCTATGGCCAGTGTGACCTCAATCTCTGTGGTTTTGGGGACTTAAGCGGTCTTTTTTTTTTTTTTTTTTTTTTTTTTTTTTTTTTAATTGAGGAGCATGCACCTTGATTTATGTCCAAAATTGTGGCTGAACGTCTTTGTCTGCAAGTGATAAATGGTGCCGAACAATTCATCAGTTCTTACAAGTAAACACCGCTGTCCCACTAAAAATATGTTTTGTTCTGAGTTAATGGTATGGAACAAGGCAGCCTCCACAAACAGCTATCTTTTATTGCGGAGGGGCCTCTGAAACTTGGAGCAAAGTGGAGGAAATTGGCATGTATTTTCTCATGCATTAGCATTTCAGTTGTGATTCTGGTGACATCGCTTTAGGTGGATCCAGGATGAGAGGGTTAACCTTCCCTTTCCTTACTTTCTCTCTAGTTGGGGCTGCAGGAGAAACAGGCCCTTTCCGGATGCCTGACTGCTGCTGGGGGCACTAGGAAGTCAGGAGGAGTTTCTCTGCTGGGGTTGGCCTCTGCTTTGCAAGTGCCCAGGGCTGAGGCACAAAGGGGCAGATGTGCTGCGGCTGTCACCTTGGCTCTCATGCTGGTTCTTTGAGGGAAAGTAGTATCCAATATTGGCGACTCCCAGGGATGTTCTGCTTCTGTGCTACTTAATGGTCCCTGGACGACCTTGCATTCTAGAACCTTGTTAAGAAAGGAGCCGCGCTGATTAAGGGGCTGTGGAGTATAGAGCCGTGCTTAGCAGATGAGCCCTCATCCATTTCCCGTTCCCTTAAAAAGTGCTTAATTGATGCTGCAGGGAGCATACAGTCTGCTAATCAGATGCTGCTGACAAAACAGGTATCAAGAAAGGCATTTATTGCTTATAAGCGCCGTCCGCTTCTTTCCGAGAGATTGCAGCTTTGTCGTGTAGTTTTTTTTTCTTTTAATAGTAATATGCTAATGGTTTTTATTCTAAGTCGGCCAGAACTGAGTATCTTCAGGAAAAATGGGCTCCATAAGAAGTGGCATCATCCTGGAACGGAAAGGTAAAAATTAAACATTTTTTAAGTGCAATTGTCAAACCATTCCATGCACTTCTTGCCAGTAACATTGGAAAACCGCTCTCGAAATGTAACTAAAATTTGAGCCATTCTCTCTAGCTATAAAAGGTTTAAAGAAGAGACTATTTTAGGGAATTTTATTGTTAGTCATCTTGTAAAGATTGTCTGGGCTTTGTTAACAAAATACAACCAGGTACTTTTATGTTTCCTTCCAGCCTTGAAAATGAGCAGATTTTTGTTTTTATTTTGTTTTTTGTTTTGTTTTGTTTTTAGAGGACGTTATCATTTGGGGGATTAATAAAGCGATCTTTATTTCACGTAGATTTTACTCCCAGAATTGGTAAAGAAGAACGGGGTTTGGGTAATGTCGAAAGTCTTCTTCCAGCTTGACAATTCCTCAAAGAGCAGTAGTTTTCAGAAAGAAGGCAGAAGGATACCTTTATTGGTGTTAATTGCATTTCTTCAACTGTTTAGCTCTTTTTAGTGGAGCAGCAGTTAAAAGTTCTATGCTTTGTGATACAGGTAAAAATTGTGGCTGGAAGTCATTTTCCAAAAACTGATTTTTGAAGCTATTTTTTAAACTGCTGTTTTACTGCTTGATGAAGACTGGGGTTTTGCAAAGCTAAATTGTGGCTCCTTACCTGGGTTCCTTACTTCAGGTCTTCTTGAAGGTAATATTTCATGTAAGTGGTGAATTTCACAAGAAATGTTTAATTCCAGCTATCCGAAGGCAAATATCTCCCAGTCTGTGGTATGTATCTATGTGTGTATGTGGACATATCTCAATATAAAATGTCTTATATATTTTACATTGTGTTTTGCTTTGCTGTTTTTTCAGAGGATTTAACTGAATATTGGATAGTGCTCGATTTCCTGAAATGATTAAATTCAGTCTCTGAAGAATCTGGGGGAAAGGCCTATAATGACATTTTGATGACTTTCATTTTAAGGAATAATAGAAAATGAGTAAAATATTTTAATAGCTGTTCTCTAATATCTCATTCCAAATACAATGTTTTTATTGCTCATTCTAGCTTACAATTTTCTGGTGATAATAATGTTGGCTGGTAATTGTTTCTGACATAGAAATCATTTTATCCTCATGTAAAAGTTATTTCAGAGAAGTCTTTCTGCATATATCTCAGCTGAAGCAACTGCATTGAACTCCTGAGATAAACCAGTATTTCCAGATTCCTCCCATTTTAATTTGGTACTCCCTTACAACAATTAGGTGTATCTTAAAGGGAGGAATATTACAAATGATAGTTTGTAGTGTAAAGAGAGAAAACAAAGAGGCAGATCAGGGAAAGGCTGAGAACACAGAAAGAATCAGTATCATGCACTACCACAAAATTGATGACTTTGCTTCAAGATGTCATGTACCTTTGAAATTTAAAAATGGACTAAGAAATCAAATATATGCATGTAAATATGCACTTGTTATATCTGTACTTAATTGGTAAAGAAACGTATAGAAACTTAATGTAATTGCAGCAAATGTTACGAGGAACATCTTTGCACCTCAATTCTTTCGGGAGATGTAGACACAAGTAAAGTTAATCCCGTAGCTTTTAAAGAATCAAATCTTTTGGGAACTGGAGGTGTGACATATTAGATCAATTTTCGTGTAAGTCAGAATGAAAATCTTATATCAGTTTTTCTGAGCAAGTTACGCAAAGCCATTAGCTTCCAAACTGAGTTGTTTCAAACACTAATTAGAAAAATGTGTGTGCAATTGAACTTGATTGTCGTGAATATTTCCAGTCAGAATATTATATTGTTGCTGAATTAACACACCACTGGTGCAGTTTTTTTTTTTTAGAAAAGCAAAATTAAGCTCTAGTATTTGCTTATTCTCTTTGCCTAATGTGTTTACTAGATTTCCCCCAAGTTTACTTTCTTTTTGTCATTAATACTCCCTTCCAAATACCAGTGTTGCTGAGTAATTGGTTACTCTTAGTTTCTTTCTGCCTACTATAATTTGGGTTTTTGTCTTTTTGGTATGCCATTATTCTTATCTGTCATCTAGACAGTTAGATTGACTTTGAAGCTGTTTGTGTGACCTGTTTCTCTGTGTTTGGGGGATGGAAAACTTGTTTCATTAGAAATTGTGTATAAAGTGCTGAACGATCTGGGTTGCCTTTGGGATGCCGTGCAAGGCCTTGATATTGGGATATAGCATTTCCTAGTAGTAGCGAGTTACTTGCATCATTCAATAAAATCTTTCCTTCAAGCTACCTTAGCTTGTTTTCCACCAAGTGACAAACCTCAGAGTTATATTGAGATTCACCTAGAAAACTTGTTGTAAGAAAAACAGACTTGAGAGGGACCCTCTTGGATAGCTGGCAAAGGTGTCACTCCAGGTTACTCTTCTAGCATGTTGGCAAGGATTCATTGTAAAGTTTAATCGACTGGCCTTTTGTGTTTAATCGCCTCTGTGATCCAAAAGCAGATTTTAATTTGCATTACTGTCGGTCACATACTTTAGTTTAAAGGATCCCAGAATGATTTTAGAAAATAAAAGTTATGCTACAAACCTTAATTACACACTCTGTCACTCACTAATAATTAATTGAAGCATTGAAAACTTTGTTCAGATTTTTAAAATGTGAAAATTGTAGTTTGCTCAATGGTCTTTATAATCTTTTTTTTTTTTTTTAAATCAAGAGATGGCTCATATATAGAATCGTAATGGCCCTGAGTCTTTCTAAAGTTGCTAGACTTTATGATCCTGTACCCTATGGCGGACAGAACTGTTTTGCATTTTTAATAACATCTCTGAGCCATAATTTATGTTCTTAATGTCGCTTGGCATTATTTAAGCACAACATACTTGGGATTTGTAAATCTTGAAATTCCTGCATTTTTCTGACGATGAAATTCACAGTCCAAATGCAAAGCCTGAAATACACCAGAAGGCTAGGAATTTCCTTAGAGAAAGAAAGATAAGGTAGCAAGCACGCCATGGTCAGGAACATATGGTGTACAGTTAATTATCACAATCTCAAGGGTTCTAACATAGTTTACTGCAGGCATCTTCGAAAATATTGGATTTTCAGGATATGTTTGAAGAAGAATTTGATTTGCTAGAAACTTGAAACGTGGAAATCAAATAAATGTTTTTTTAAATGTTCTCCCATAAGGAATTAGAAAATATTCATTCATTCATTCATTCACTCATTCCACAGACATTTATTCAGTGCCCACCCTGTGCCAGACACTATTCTTGTGGATCTTCATTTAATATTCACCATTAATTCAATATTCATTATTTGCCTGATTTTGCAGATTAGAGGAGTCTCTCCAGTTACTCAGACATGGATCAGCTAATCACGTCACAATCTATATCGTTTTGGAATTTGTACTCCCTTTGCCTCTCTTTTCAAGGGCTTAAAATATATTCTAGGCATATATACGAATTTAGAAAACTATATTAGCAAAGCAGTCAGAATGTGTTTTAAGAAGTTATTGATGTGTATTTAGAACTGGGGTCTAAATTCATCCTCTTCCCTTCCCTGTTGAGGCCCATGATGCAGCAAATACTACACCGGTTTTATTACATTTGCTTCCTTCTAATGCTTCTTATACTGTTTTAAGGGACCTCTAACTCTAATGATTAATGGTTCGCATTTATTTTCTATACGCCCGTCAATGTACTAAACGCTTTACCTTTGTTTTCTTGTTGAATCCTTTCAATTACATTCTGAGAAAGGTAGTGTTACCATCCCTGCTTGTAGAAGAGGAAATGGAGTTTTCGAGATGTTAACTCCCTCAAGGTCGCAGGGCTAGCAAGCAGCTGCGATGACTTAAAACCCAAGTGTTTCAGGCTCTGTTCATGCTTCCAGTCATCAACAAGTATCATCGAGCTTTTATGAGGTCCTAGGCCTCCTCAAGATGTTTAGAATAAAACAGTTGGTGTAACAGGCAAGCCTCTACCCTGAGAATAGGAGCATGCAGCCCCCTTGATACGTCCACTCTGCCATTTCCCTTTGTATCTATGGATTCCCCAGAGCCAATAGGATAAAGCATTTAAATTTCAAACCTTCTTTAGACCTTGCACTATCTGGCTTCAGTCTTTCCTTTCAACTGCATTCTTACCTATTTCAAAATAAGAATCTGCTAAATGAGAAGACTGATCTGCTCGTTGCCCCCATGAAGTTTGCCTTGTGTTTCCTCTGATCGTTCCTGCCCCGAAAGTCTTTTGCTGCTGCTTTCTCAACACTTCCCATCCTTCTGTGTCTGGGTCAAAGCCCATGGTGCCAACAAATGGGCTGTCTTGGAAATGAAATCCAAGAGTTCTTTTATCTGAACTGATCATTCGACACATGACGTCTGCAACAACTAAAGGGATTTGAGGCTAGGTAACATTTCACGTATTTCCTGTGTCCTGGCTGCTTTAGTGTTCAGACACGTGTCCAGGTGACATATTGGCAAAGAGTTCAGGGAATCAATAGTAAAATAAAAGAAGAACATAGAAGAGGAAAAGGACTGGAAAGCTTAGAAACTAGAGCTGCACAGCCTAGCACAGTGCCTGGCATAGAATATGCAGTTAATACATATTTGAATCTGGGAAGAGGAGAAGAGAGGCACAGAGAGAGGAGAGATGGACATGAGGAAAAAAGTTGGCAGGGAAGGAGAATATAATATTCCTAAACTTATAGCCCCAGGCCTTCAAAGATCTTTAAATATTTCATAACCGTCAAAGATCCCATTAAGGACTGTTTAGATATTCACAGTAATCTTTATTTTTGTATATGTTTTTACTTTTTCCGAGAATAAACTGTCTCTCTTATCAACATCAATTCATTAAATATAGAATGAACTTTCTGATGTTTCTAAGAGAAGGGGCAATTGTGTTATGTTTGTCAATGTTTAGTAATATTCTTCAGGCCCAGGGCACACCAGACTCTAAGCTGGTTGTATTGTTTTATGCTGTGTATGATTATTTCTCTATCCCCAGGGACATTATTTAGTATCGCAGAAGTTGCTGACCACTTCCTCCCCCCAAAAAGAGACATCCTCTTAACCATCATAAAGTTATATTGGTTAATAGTTTGTGTCAGATTTTTTTTTTTTTCAATAAAAGCTAAATTCAGCATTCAAAATCCTAATGCAGCTTTTCCTCTACCAACAAGCAGCTCTTGTGGCTAATTTTATTTATGTTTTTACTCAATCAAATTTTTTTAAAAATGTGACTTTGATATCTCAAGAAAAAAATATTTTGTGTGGGTTTGAAAATTACATGCTCAAGGTAAAAACTTTATCCCACAGGAAAATCCAGATAGATACTTCTATTTTTTTTTTCTTTTTTTAGTTAGATATTTCTTAAAGCAACTACTATACCTGAGCTCTGCTATGAGGTTGCTTTACTGACTCTAAGAGCCATGACCTGTATACATAGCTATGACTGTAGGGCTTACTTCAAGGAAGTATTCCTTATACATAATATATGTGTAAGATGTGTTAATTTCGTTGGGGAAAGCAAGCCAGAAGGGTTGCACCTTGAACCAGCAATCATGATAGCCAGGGTATACCCTCTAATTCCTATGGGAGTACTCAGCTGAAGCAGCACCATTCTTTGGGAATCCTTACTTGCTTGTTGAGATAGAGTGAGGGCGAAGTGTTGGCCATGAGCTTTTGGGCTACATCGTGCTTTTAGGAAACAAGGAATATTTCTGCAGTCTGTATTGTCCTAGTAGTAGTGGAATGGCCCATGAGAGTTCCAAAAATGAGAATGTGCTCCAGGTGCTTATCACATATTGCGTTGATGTCAGTAAAATGCAGAGGAGGAGCTTATCTCTCCTCTAACCTGAACTTTCTGTGGTCCTTTCATTTTGACACTAATTTCAGGCATGAACCTTGGACTGAGCTAGAGTGTGGAATTGTTGGTATCTCACTGCCACCTGGGTGCACAGTGGCGAACAATATTTAGCCCCTGTGATTTGCCATAAGAACACACCACATGCAGTTGGAAAAGGGAATATTTAATCAGCCAGTTTTCTCCATGCAGTCCCAATCAGTTGAGCTGAAGATTCTGTTTTCTCTGAATTGATTTGTGTGTTTTGTCATTGCAAAAATAAAACCTTTGGCTTCCTCTCAAACTCGTATCATGCAAATTGGGGGACGTGGCATTACCAACTTGAATGTACAAACAAAAAAAAAGGTGTTTCAAAATATGCTAAATTAATAACTTGTTCCGATCCAAGGATTTTTTAAAAACTTCCTTGAGTGCTCTGTTTTGTTGGCTTGCTATGGATATGACATGTAAAAGGCTGTACATGACGCACAAATAATAACATTTCATTCTAGGCATGTCGTGTGACGAGGCCGTTGATCTTTAAAATAAATTCCATTTGGTGACATTTACAAAAATAGCTTTACATTAGCAGCTTTAAATTTTTATTTTTAAATAAATAAGAGAATGGTCTAACTTTCAAATGACGAGGAAGTCACCTAGGAAGTGTGTACTTACGTAATGGAAACAGGAAATACACATGGCTTCCCATCAGATGTCGTCCTTATAATCAGTCCAGGCTAGCTTAGACAAGTAGAAAAGTAGTATGAGAATGGGATTATCTACATAATTCAGGCAGCATACCATCTTCAAGACTGAGATCTATTTTTTTTAAGCCCAGTGCTTTCACAGTGCTGACAGGATTTGAATCTAGAGTTTAGTCCCTCATTTTACTTAAATCCTGCTAATTCAGTGGGTATAATGCGATCCGGTCTAACCTACTTCAGTTCATTGTTACTCATTGGCTTTCTGATATTTATGAATACCTTAACCTCCTTCAGTCAGTTATCTCTTTGATAGTATTTGGTTTTGGGTTAAGTAAATATAATAGGAAATATCAGTACGTAGGGCAAAGAAGTTCTGATCTAGAATATTTTAAAGACTTCAGATTTTCCACATACTTTGGGGGCTTTATTTTTTCCATCCTAAGTTGAGTTAAAGCTGGCACAGTATATGACCTTTCTAACAAAAATAGTATCTTTTTTGCTTAATAGTCATGATTATAGTCATCAACGTCGTGTAATTGGAGAAAAAGAACTTTAAAGAATTAATTGGATACTATAATAAAATTATTTTAGCAATCATACTTCAGTTCTGTGAAGGAAGAAGCTATTCTCTCACAGGTAGAAAGCAGTATTAACAATCAAATATATAGCTTTTGGGCTCAGAATATTGTTTCAGATTATTTGTTGTGAGAACAGTAATGAGAACATTCAGAATAAAGGTTGGCTCCTGAAAATGATTGTTACAATTTTCATTTTATTTCATCAGCAAAAAGAAGATTTTCATTTCATAAAGACTTAAAAAAATTAACTATATCACATGGTTGGTAATCAACTGTCCAAAACCTACAAATACTTTATTGAAGGCTTATAATAAACTATATATGTGTGGGTGGGGAGCTAGAGTTTACCATTGCCTTAATTGTACTTCATGATATTCTTCTAAAATTTGGACACAAATGAAAATTGAAAAGTTTTTTGAAAAGTTCAACCTCCTTGCTGTCTTGAGAAGACAGACAGGCTAACATATTCTGTGCAATGGAAAACTTCAAAGCTGTCTGTAACAGCATCCTTAGGTGTCCCAGGCCCTGCCCAGAGCTTTGTTCTCTCAAAGAAATATTGTATCGTTCACCCACATAGCTAAAAACTTATTCCAAACAACACCTAACATTAGCCAAAGAGCTTTAGGATTAGTTCAGTCTTAATTCTTATCATGATTATAAAATCTTAGGATTTTAAGGAAGACAACTTTGTATTTGTGTACTTGTTATTTACCAGGGAAGCCAAAGATTAGCTAGCCAAAAAGTTTTAAGGCTTTAATAAAAAAATCTTGAAGTCTTTGCCCCTAACTAAGTTAAGATCTCATATTGAAAAACCCAGAAATAGTTTAATTACTCTTACTTTATCTTGTGGGGTATGTATTTTATAGACATAGAGAGAAGAGCCTTGACCATTTCTGCCTTCTCTGCTCAGGGAAGGGAAGAACTGGAGACAAATGAGCACTCTATTCCCACCAGATAGCTTGTGTGGACCCTGTATGGCATTCAAGAAGCAAGGGGGAGAGATGCCCTAATGTTAAGGGAACAGGGGGAGGGTCCAGCAAAGGACTAATTCTCTTGAGTATCCTGGTATGTGAATGGACTTACACTAGATGCGTAAGAGAAACAGATAGAAAGATACTTAGTGAGCCCCATTCAGAGAACAGAGAGCAACTTCCTCTCGAAGATGTGGCAGCTCTTGGTTCTCAGTGTCTGTGGGAAGCAGGGCTCACCATCCACCTGTCTAAACAGATTCAGCACAGAGATATTATATACCTTCTTGCTGTGACTTGTGAATGCCTTTGGTGTCCCCAAATAAGGAATTCCTCTCACTACCGTCTACTCTAGGCTGCATTTCATTGTTTTAAAAAGATTTTATTTATTTATTTGCCAGATAGATCACAAGTAGGCAGAGAGGCAGGCAGGGGAGGGGGGGAGCCAGGCTTCCTGCCGAGCAGAGAGCCGGATGTGGGGCTCCATCCCAGGATCCTGGGATCATGACCTGAGCCAAAGACAGAGGCTTTAACCCACTGAGCCACCCAGGTGCCCCTGCATTTCATTTTTGATAGCCATTTGTAGAAGGCACTTTCAGACTCCATGGAATTCAAGAGGAATGGTTGAGAAATTCTTCAGTGGGATTTCTCTCTACCTACCCTCCCCCTCCGGTAAATGATTCGGAACATCAAGTTTAGAGACTTAAATACATTCTAACTATCTCTGCCTTTAAAATTGCACATTAAAGAGAAAACTACACATTTAGACTCACACCATTTGAAGAAAGGGGAACAAACAAACTCAAGAAGGTAAGAGTATTCTACAGCGGGGGATATTATACAGGCGCTAAATTTGTGAATCAGAAGAGATCGAAGACTATTTAGAAACAAAGAGATCAAGATTTTGTTGAATTAAGGATTCATCTATTCTTAGTTTCACTTGCTAGATCTTAATGTCCATCGTCTTCTTAAAATTTAATCTTAGTGCCATACCTCTAAGGGTAAGTCTTTTTCAGCAGAGCATCCTCACCTTGTCCACTGTTTCTGGGCATGACACCTCTCTAGTTCCTCTCCAGGTGCTCATTCAGGACAATTTAACTTCGGCATAACTTGCTCATTGTCATCCAGGTCTTTACCCCAGAAAAGTAACCAGAGTATTTTGATTAACAGTGCTCCTGATGGCAAATACAAGTTCTTATGCTATGTCTTAAACTATTTCAATATAAATCAGTATTATAGTGCCATGCCAATGTCCAGGAGCACTGAGCTTTTTTCTTGCACCTACAGTGAATCCCATTTTCTCAGTATTTGACTGTTAGCTTTTCAGGTTCATGTTCATTGTTCAGGCTACATCACCTGATTACATCATTTTCATGTTTAAGCTTAGGACCCTGTGATTTGAGGCCCTTGGATGTTTTTTTGAAAGGCTAATATTCTAGCATTGAACACACACATTGAAGAGAGGGTTATGAGAATTTAGGCGTCCTCGAATGATCATCCCAGGTGGTATTGGAGCATCTTCTCTGTTGATGTCTCATTTTCTTGTTCACTTTAGGGCCCTAAGTTAAGTAGCAGTTTTTGAGGCAGGAAAATGATCGTCTTTGGAATTAAACCCAATTCAGTTCAAATCCAAGACAGCTCATTACCTTGGACCAACTGTGTAGCATCTTTGAAACACAGGGTTTTTTTGGTTTGTTTGTTTGTTTGTTTGTTTTTTCCCCTCTGCAAAGTAAGGACTATAATACTCATCTTACTAACTTTTCTTGACCATTTCCCATGTCAGGCATCATACCCACATGAGCTAGAAGGCAAGTACTGTTATTATCCACAATTTACAGATTACCACCCTGAGACTTAGAAAGGTGAGGAAATCCACCCCAAAATACACATAGTTGTTAAGTAGTGGGCTGTCTTGTTGGTTCTTTTATTTCTGTGGAATTTCTTTTTAGAAAAGGACTTGCAGGGTCCAGAGGTGTGTACATAATAAATTTAGTTCGTTTCCAAACATCATTTGGTTTTAAGCCCTTGACTATGAGAAGCAGTACTAAAGCTGTAATTTGGATTCCACTGTGTTGCTGCATTGTCGGTCATTCCTGTCGTAGAGTGTTCTCTGTAAGTGGCCGTGGAGAGCCGTATGCCCTGAGAGCTGCTTTATACTTTCTTCTTGGAGACAGTGATGATGCTCTCATCTTGATGAGCACAACTCCTTTTCAGTAAAGATTCTGGATAAACGGCTATTGCATGGGACTGAATGCTGGTCTACAAAGTGATTGTGATGCCTCGGGTGAAGAGTGGATGCCATTTCCAGAAGAGGCTGACATTCTCAGGGAGGAGTTTCATAACCTTGAAGAATTTTATATTTGCGATTTGTATGGCTCTTGTTAAAGAAAACAGAAATTCTTGACTAGGAATTTCGAACTTTTATTCTGTTGTGCTTCATCTGCCACCCTGTTCCCCGTTCACATGACGCCGCTAACTTCAGATTCATCTACTTCATCTTCAGGCTCTTGAAGTCTGTGGGATGCCCCAGTGTGTACGGAAACACGGAAATAGCACAGTCCCTTTGGTTAAGAATAACATGTCAGTTTTCTTTTCTTGCTTTTGTGTGCTCTCTGGAGCTCACCCATGCATGATGTTCCAGTTGACTTCAAAGGCAAGTCTGTGGTTGGATTAGCTCCACAGGACGGAAAGCAAGGTAAGAAACAGGCTTAGTGCTTTCGAGGCCCACCGGGGAGCTGAGGGAGCCAAGCTATGTGGTTACCAAGATGATTTGTTCATTTATGTCCTCATGGAAAAATAGGTACATTTGTATAGTACTTTCTATTTTATTGTCACTCTTAAAGCCATTTTTTTTTAAGATTTTATTTATTTATCAGAGAGAGAGAGGGGGAGAGAGAGAGCACAGGCAGACAGAATGGCAGGCAGAGGCAGAGGGAGAAGCAGGCTCCCTGCCGAGCAAGGAGCCCGATGCGGGACTCGATCCCAGGACTGGGATCATGACCTGAGCCGAAGGCAGCTGCTTAACCAACTAGCCACCCAGGCGTCCCTTAAAGCCATTTTTGAAATGGTGACTGGAGAACCCTGAGGAGGTTGATTTATAGCTATACAATTCCTGTAGTTGGGGAGTTTAAAGTCTAATAAAGGAAATACAAATATAATAAGTTTTGCATGAGAAAATACTACTAAAAGCATGAGGGCACAAAATATACAAATTAGCTAATTCTAGGTATTAAAAAAAGAACGGCCTGAGGAATAGTGTGTGCTTAAGAAATTGTAGCTAAGACAACTTTGCTTTCCAGATATTGCCAGCAAATGTAGATTCCTGACAGAAAGCCAGAGTGAGACATTGCTGAAGGCACGATGGAGAAGACCTTGTCACACACTTAGGGCACACTTTGGGAGAATGCTCAGAAATGCAAGGGGAGTGGCTGGATGATGTGGGTATCAAGATGTCTCATCTGAGGAGAGTATGGCAGACCAGAAAATGTTAAGAGACAAAGCAGCTAGGACAGGGTGGGGTGCACCACAGAGACTGTGAAGCTAGGAAAACCTCCCAGGGAAAACGTCAGCAGAAACCTAAAGAGAAAGAAATGATGTGGTCGTTGGGATAGTGTGGGGAACAACCCTAGCTGTTCTGCTGTGTGTTGATCCTTAGCTTATGTACGACGTCTGGAAGCCACACAAAGGCAGATGAAGAGACTTAAGTTCAGAGGTCAGAGGGCGGGATGAAGGGGGCCACAGTAATCCAGGTGGGTGCTCACCAAGTCCTAGACTGGCACTGAAGAGAGGATGTGGAAAAGGGGGTAAACAAAGTGGTAGAGGAAATAAACCAAATACCAAGTACCTTGACAAAACCCAATGCCAGAGAAGGAGGGCTCAGAAACAGGAGAGGGTAGGAAGGAATTCAGTGTTGGAAGGTCTTGCTTCTCTGATGCTGAGATTACAGCTAAGAGCAAGCCCAAGGACAAGCAGGGTCTTAGCAAATCCTAGGAAAAGGACCAAGCATACTTACTGTGTGTGTGTGGTTTTTTTTTTTTTTTCTTTCTGTCTCTGGAATGAAGAAGAAAGAGAAGATTAAATCTTTGCACTACGATTTATTCCATTTTTATCTCCAGGATCACAAAATATGCATTCGTTGGATTTCTGTGAAACTAAAAGCACTTTTCAATTTCCTCATCCCCGCCCACTAGAGTTCTTTGAGGTCTCTTTATTTGACACCGTCTAGGGAGAGACTCCAGAGAAACTGCTGTCTGTGTAGTAACCAAAGGCATAGACTTTGTATTACTGAACCTCAGATTGAATCTTGACAGCAGTTATGTTCTCCTAGTGAATAGAGCAGAAACAGAAATGAATCATTTGTCTCCAGAAATTGTCATTCTTCCTCTGCTTCTGGAGACACTGGCATGTGTACTGTGACTGGAACAATCCTGCTTTGATTTGTCATCAAACACTTGTTACTGGACTTTGAAAGGGAAGGAAAATATTGTGAGATTCAAATGAGCTCTTCATTTGGAAAAAGAAGAGGCTATGTGTCTAGCTCTCTTTTTAAATTATTACCAGTAGCTGTTTCCCAAGATAGATGCTGTAATTTTATGACCTTGGTTGCCTGCTCGGTATTTGCTTCAGTAGCCATGTAATATATTTTTATTTAATTTCCTAAATCTTAGAAAATATAATGGGAGTCTCAGTCATAGTTTTCTTTTAGCTGGAAATTGTGGGACAGGAAACCCTTAAGTGGAAGCACCTATTCCAATAGAGGCTGAACTTGGAGAAGGAGCTTGGGTGAGGTTGCGGGGCTGGGTGGGGACAGAGCCAGGGAAAGCTCTAACCTGTTCATAACCAGATGACCCTCTCTTAGCTATGCTGTGCTGTCCCTTTCCAATGTGGGAATTTCTGCGCTGTTGAAAACTAACTGTACCTATAATTGCCATCTACCAACAAATCAGATCTCATGTATGATGTCTCCTAATGTCCCTGCACATCTATCTCAAAAGCTTTATGATAAAGTACTAGATAAGCACTCTGGTAATGACGGGGCTTACATCAGAATTAAAGAGATTTTTTTTTTTTTTAAATCGTGGTTATTTAAGAAAACAATCACCTTTTCTCTGATTTCCTAGGAGATTATGTACAAAAATTATGACTGACTCCGTCTTAGTTCATGTCTTGCTTGCTAAAGAGCCTGCCGTCCTGGGACCAGGGCACGTTGCCCAGAAAGTTTCTCCAGGGTGAATGTAATGGAATTGAAAGGACGGATGGAAGAGGAGAGGAGGGTGGCCCAGCCACGGAGGGAGCCACGGCCGAGTTTGCCGTGGCTAGGGCTGACGCTTCAGTCCAGAGACATTCATCTGTTTAAGTGGATCCCCGGGTAGCTTGCGTCTTACATTTCCTCCCCTATGCCCTGGTTCCAGTCCATCTTCATGCCAGTATCTCCCCTCCTCATCTCATTCAGACCTCTTAAAAATCGGCTGTATGTGTACTCTGTGCGTTTCCTTGTCTTCGCCTTGCTGTCCCCAGCCTCTGGCGCCTGCTCTCAGTTCACCACGGAACTAATGGTTCCCAAACTGCTAAACCTAGGGGACGTTTGGAGTCTCTGCTGGATCTCTCTGCACACTTGGCCACATTGAGTCTCCTTCTTGAAGTTCCCCAGGTTGTTCCTTCCCTGCCTCTATCGTGCCCTTCTCTTCCTCCTCCTTCCCCAGGGTTCACCCTCAGTCCGTTGCCCTCCTCCCGCACTTCTATCCACGCTCAGGATTTACAACGACGCACAAGTTTTATCCGTAGCTCAGATCCCTTTCCTCAGATATCCAACTGTCTGCTGTGTCCACGAGGCACCCTCCAACCCTGCATGCATAGAGGGACCTCATCACCATCCCCTTCCCCTGGTCTCTCCTTCTGTGCTCTTCTGGAACGCGCTGTGGGACCACATCCTCACGTCTACCCGAACCAGACACAGGAGACTCATTTTCAGCTTTTATTTCCCACTTTTGTTGTCCCTCATGTAGAACCCACTGCCGAGACTGCCTCACGCGGGCCGAAAACATGCCCCGTGTGTTTCTGCCCAGCTGGGTAAAGTCCAAAATCGTCCCAACTTGAGTTCTTGCCTTAAATACACCGCATCTTCCCTTGCTCATCTTACTCATCTCATCTCTAACAATGTCCGTTTCAAACTTTGCTTTCCAGACCCAGACAACAGCTGGGAATTCTGCTTATGAACCCTATCATTTTTTGGCCTCTAAGTCACTTCTGTGCCCTCTTTCGTGGGCCACTCTGAGGCTTCCTTTGCTGAACACAAATATATCCCCTCCTTTAAGAATCCTTCTTTTGCGTGCCTTGCCACCCTCTGCCCCAACTTCTCAGCCTTACCAACACCCTATGCATGTCCCACTCACTGCGTGAGCTGTGTCATTCTCTAGTTTGTCTTGGTGTGAGCTCTGCGGTCCAAACTGCTAGCAGCTTGTTAGCAACTTATTCCTTCGAACTAAATTCAGACTGACCTCTTTGGAGAAAAACTTGCTGCAAGACTGGAACTATCTCTGTTCCATGGCTGATAATTGAGTCAGGAAGCTCTTCATGTAAGGAGTTCTATGTATGCAATATACCTTTAATTTAATTTTACCTTTCCTTCCTTCTGAGCAGTAACTCAGTCATAAATATACAACTATCTTTATCTTACTTTCTCTCCCAACATCCACACTTCACCTATATTTTACCACCCAAAGAAGCTGAAATTAAAAAAGACTAAGTTATTGGCTTGCACAGAACACCCCCGCTAGTTGAGAAGTGTCACAAGACTCTATTTTCTCAACTTCCACATCTTTCCTCTTGCTGCTTTATGGCATTGCTTCCCTGTGATTAAAACAAAAAACAAAAAACACTTAAAGGTAAATTTTACATGACCTTTATTCACTCACCTGTCTAAAACATTGAATTTCTGGGGTAGTCAGTTACCATGCCAGAGGAAAAAATTTCAAGTTTTATTTATCCACATACATTTTTTTTTATACCAAGAAGTAGCACACTGAACTTTGCTGTCCCCAAAAATGCTATAAATGCTATTTTCTCAGGAAAAAGAGTGAGGTTTATTTTTTGTTAATGAAGTGCCAAACAAGCCCAGCCAACTTGCTGGGCATAATTAAATTGGAGCATCTTTGGCAGTACACTATGTTGCTCTATCCATGGAAATGTTTTGCAAAAATTTAGCTTAAGCAATTTTTTTTTTTCCTTTTGGACAGATTCTCTTCAGGAAGAGACATTCAGGAATTGGGGGCAGTTCTCACAATATTATAAACATTTTCAAAGACTGGTTAAATAAGCTCTATTATTTCCCTAATCACTTAATTCAGATCTTTTCTTCCTATCCCCGCCATACACATTCAGATTTCAGCACTTGGCCCAGCCGGAGGTAAATGAACTAGTAGCAAAGTTCAGATTTAAAAACATTGCTTGTCAAGTGCCTCCATTTCTAATTTATATTTCTTCTACCCATGCTTTACAATAACTGTTTATTCACCATCTCTTTTTGTTCTTCCAAGTATCAGAAAGGGAACACACACATTCCTTAAAAAACAACAACAACAACAACAAAAAAATTCTTAGAATATCCTACAGAAACAGCTTCCCAAAAAGAGCATGCCAAAATCGAAGACAAATAAGTACTTTCTGTTTTTTAAGTACACATTTGTATTTCAATGAATACATTCTCTCTTGTGTCTGCTCACCTCTTCTGTTGTAGCTCAAAAGCAGCCGCAGATAATACATAAACAGATGAGCGTGCCTGTGTCCCAAAGAAACTATTTACACAAACAGGTGGCAGGCTGGATTTGGCCCACTGCATGCTTTGCCAACAACTCGTGTAACTCGGAACTCTCTTCTTTTGACTTTTTAAGTCAAGGACATGAAAATTAGTGCGGACTTCTCTAATGAGTCAGATTTTACAATCAAAGACATATACATGAATTCTTCAAAGGTTAGAAAAGGTTGATCACTTTTAAGATCTTTTCTGTATCTGACTTTATTGCTTGGACAGCTACAAGTTTCTTGAGGGGAACGAAGAGATGATCATTTATGTCATGCTCTCACGATGACTGAAGTGCCTGCGTCATGGTACAGGCCTATTTTCCAACAAATGAATGAGCTGTTAGGGCCCTGTGTGCTGACTGGTAAGTCAGGTTGTTCCTGTTGCAGACAAAGTATCAGACCCAATCTTGAATACTCTTAGTTCTTTGTGCCCTGCTGTTTCAAAGGGTCCTAACTTAAATGCACTGATAATGGTACAAAGAACAATGCCATGGGCAATGGGGAAAGTGGCGTGTGCTTCCTCTCAAGCCCATGTTCTGAAACAGCTGATTGGGGGAGTGTGATATGGTAAGCAAGTATGGATAAGACTTTAGTAAGTAGGGTACGATTTTTTTTTTCTCTAGTGCTTTATATCTGTCCCATTAAAAGCAAGAAGGAAAACACTTTCAGCTGTGAAGGTGGGCTGAGGAGCATGATGGATTTACTAGTATTTTTGACTCCTTACATTTGAGGTTATCATGGACATAGTGTCTTGGGTCGAGCTTTGGAAGTACTTGTAGCAGGTAAGTGGCCCTTTGCCAGAGGGATGCTATGGACATCAATGCAGAATATCTACTCTACAGAACTCCGTGAGCAACACAAAAAGTAGTAGGCTCAATTACAAAAGACCTGTAATTACATTCAGGATTCCTCTAGTATAGGTGCCATGACTTCTATTTCTTTAAACTTAATGTTTCTTTAAGAATTAATTATAAGTACAATAGCAATCACAATGAAATTTAAGGAGGGAAAAGGAGCTCCCTCCTCCCCCTCCTGCTCATCCCTCCCCAGTTCTACTTTCCTTCCCAGATAGAACATCTGGTAGCAGATCGATCTTCATCTGTTTTATGCCATATATATATATATATATATATATATCTGTGTGTGTGAAACCTACGTGGGACCACGTTATGGTTAATGTTCTACTAGTCCTTTCTCACTGTATCTATCTATCTATCTATCTACCTACCTACCTGGTAAACAGTCCGTGCTAGTCAATGTAAATCTCCCTCATTCTACTTAGGAAAGCACTGCCCATTATAAAATCCCATTATAATTTCTCCCCTCGCCCCCTTAAGCTTTGTAAGCAGTATTCCAAAGATACTTTTATTAGAAACTAAGGAAACAAAAACAGCCCTTTCCTTGTGAAGAAATGAATACCTACTTTGATTAATCTAGATTTACTTTCAGTTGATTTACAGATGAATGTTAATAGCTTTGTAGAGCTTCATAGCTCTCTGCCAAATGTGTCCTGGGTTCTTCCTGCGGCATATTGTTGGACAACTGTGTGTGTTTATGATTATACAACCATAAGGACCCACGCCGCCACATGTATGCTCATGCACATATGCAGATTTATTTATTTATTTATTTCAAGGATGCGGTTCAGACCGCTAAGCTCAGAGTGGAAATCGTTATGACACGTCTCTGTCTTTTGTGACGACGGCATCCTAACAGACACAGTGTGCGACTGCTGAGCTTTCAGAATATTCTACCATCCTGCCATAATTGCTACATGCTTTGAGGTGTATTAACAAGAAGTGTATTTAAACTTCTACGTACGGAAACCTTTATACCTTACTATTCAGAGACAGCTATTTTTAAAAATTTCCAAATTCACTTGCAGCTCTGTTCTCTGCAAGATCTTCCCATCTATTCCAACTGTGTCAAACTATGACAAAAACTGAAGAAAACAAGAATAGACTATGCATGTCACTCATGTTGGCTGAGAGGAGCTGAGAAAGCAAGAATTGGATGATGGTGGGATAAATATACCATCGTTTGAAAAAGAACTCTTCCCTTTCAAGCTATATATAATATCAGTGGTAGACGGAGCAAGACTATTAAGAGCAATAATTATATCTTACACTTGTCTAGTGCCATATAACTTACAAAGTCTTCTTCAAATTTTAACTCATTTCATCTTTTTGACAATCCCATCCATGAGTCAGGGCAGAGCTTCTTCTTTCCTCCCTACTTCCCACCCCTGCAGGGAATTTCTGCTGTTCTTTCCAAAGCTGGTGCATCAGATTCAGAGAAGTGAAACTTCCAGCCTTCAGCGCCACCCAGAAGTCATTATGTTGGGGCAACATGCTTGGTGATGTGTTAGAATGTGGATATTTCTGTTGTGGTTAGCATCCTCCTAGAGAGAATATAAATCACTAAGCTTAGGGCAGATAGCTTAGAGTTATTGAGATAATGCTACCTTTTTGCAGTAGAGACCTCTGATAGTATTCAAAATGCATAGCATGAGTTAATGCCTAAAATTTATTCTCAGTTTCCTCAAAGAGTCCTTCAGATTCCATCCATTTCTCTAGTCAATTAGCCACTGATAATCATTATTGTGACCCTTAGGTGCAGTAAGACAATGAAATGCCTCCCGAATTATTAAGAAGTGTTCATTTATAACTACTCTCTGTGTGGCTTCGAGTATTTTACTGTATTATCATTCCTTGAAAATTGGTCACCTGTAGATATGATATATACATAAAACCAAATTTTAAGTAATGATAATATTTCTTTAGAAGGAAGCCTTGTTCTTAGTGCCGAATAAACATGATTATGTTCTATGCAGATTTTCCCCTAGATTTCTGTTTGATGTCCATGATCTTGACTGATTTCCTCATTAGTCCTAGGTTGTTATTTGAGACAAAATAATGCCAAGCATTTGTGTGATGTTTTGTTATGAATCACTGCTTTCACTGTCAGATACATTGTCTAATTTATTAGATAAGCCTCAAAAGGTGTTTTATAAGATAAGCTTCAGGGAGCCTAGGTGGTTTGCTCAAAGCCACGTGGCTAATAATAAGTGGTAGAGAAGAAACCCGGTTCCATCTGTCCACGTCAAGAACTTTGTCCATCAGTGCATGGCCATCTCAGAAACCCGTCTCCCAGAGTTTGGATCAGGAGGTTTCAGCCCTGCACCTCTCCACGTGTAAGCCCATCTGGGGAGTTTCTCTCGAGAGCTTATCAACGGGACTAATATCAAGCAACAGATCAGAGACTCGGGAAATTTGCTATAATCCTGATTATCAGTGAAAAGGGATAATGTCCCCAGTATTAGATTGTCTTCCATCCCCTTAAAGAGGGGCAAAGGATGCATCATTTTATAGAGAGATGACTGTTTATCCTACAATACGACCAAGACTGATAGGGCAGGATCCTTTGTTAGCTTTTTTTTTTTAAACATAGATGAGTATAATAAGTTTTGAAAGGGAATATAGATGTGGACATTCTCCATTTACCTTAGACACAAAACAGATTTTCTGCCTTTGATGAAAAGAACAGGCAGTACCCCATTCCAAGGAGAGAGTGCGAAACAAGAGAGAGCTCTGAAATAAAGCCCTGCTCCCCACCCCCATTCTAACCAGCAACCTGTTTCTAAACAAGCTATCCTGATACTAACAAGTGACATAGCAGAGGTACTGCCTTGAGCACACTTACATAAAAAGTGGCACAAGAAGTTGAGGGACACCTCTAAGGAAAAAGGGCCTTTGCCATTAGTGATTATCTGTAAGGAACAGACAGTGCCTGGCCTGGGTTCACAGAAACAGACATCTAAAACATAGGGCAGGCCTCCGCTTTCTCGGGAGATGCTGCTGATGTTGGGTGCCTGTTTCCACCCAGAATGAAGCTGATAACCAAGCCATCCTGCCCTCATCCATTCTGAAATATTCAAGAGAAATGTTTCCCGTTTTTAGTAAGCCACTTGTAATTATTTCTGACATGTCAAATATACTGAGGATCAAGAGAATAGTAGAAGATTGGGGAGAGCATTTTTTAATGTGATGTCAGTCTTAAAAGAATGGAACAAGTGGCCCCAGAAATGATCGTTTCTTTAAGTCTGACACTGCCACTTAATAAACCAGCAGAGAAAATATTGAAAGGAATTCTGTCAACATTCTGGGACTAGTGTAATTTTGAACAATCAAGCATAATGGCAAGATCAAGCTTGGTGTCAGGCTGTATGACTTGTAATTCTGGGAAATTATAAAACTCGTGAACAAAAGGGAATGAGAAATATGTAGTGGTGGGAAGGAGGTAAAGATTCAGGAGGCTTGAGGTTCCGGTTCTGTCCCCTCTGACCTGACTGCTATGCACAGTGGTCCATTATGTCAAAACAGCAGAGATGAAACAGTCAAGGTTTCCCAAGGAAAGAATTTTCAGTTTTACCACTGAAAAAGAGAAATTTTGCATTTGGAATGCCCAAGAGCATCTGAAGTGTTGTCTCATTAAAATTTATGATCAGAATTAATTCACATTCATTTTGTTAAGAACTAAATCACCTGGGTTGAATTTGTGTGAGGACTTTAAAAAAAAAAAAAAAAAAAAAGAGACATGACAGCAGATCTACAGTGTGGCCAGTGAGGAGGACCACTCATAAAGCCTATCTTTTTTTTTTTTTTTCTTTTGTTAACTTCCCATTTGGTGTTGGGGCATCCATGTCATTTGTTGGCACTTATATTTGGTATGAAATAAGCAGAATTCTTTTCAAAATTCCTTAAGTTAACGGATTTTAGACAACCTTAAATAAGACCCCAATATGTGGCAATAAGAAAAAATAAGACTGCCACAAGAAAGTAAGAATTTTGCTGGTTGAGAGTGATTTTGTACCTGGTACTGTACTCATCTGACTTAAAGATGCTTGCAGATTGGAAGTCTGATCATGGAGTACCTTTCCCACAAAGTTGCACAGTGGTCCCGTTCCTTTGCTATGGATGGCTCATCTCAAGTAAGAAACCAGATTATGCTGTTTGGCTCCCCATCATCCCCTATTCACATCCTCTTGGTGGCAGAGTGCTGAGAGAGCATCTCCTCGTTGTACCCCTGTGGTGTCTGTAGATCATTCCCAGTGGAAGATGAGGCATCTCTTGCCAATAGAAATCCTTCTGTGTTTCCTGGCTTTCCCCTTTCCTTCTAATGACTGAGCTGCTCTCGGGAAATTTACTTCTTCTCTAACATTTCTACCACGTTCTACCTCCATGAGTTCTAACCCTAGAACTGTCCCTCACTCGAGGTTACTTTAGGCAGGTGAGTATTTCTGGGACACACCATATTCTTCTAGAAACTCAGAGCCTAATTATTGCTAAAAGCTCATTTCAGAATGAAAGTCGGCTGGCCTAGGGCAGCTTATGGGTCCCTGCCTTCTGAATGTTGGTGGCAGTAAGCTTTCACAGGCACAGATGTAGGGTTAAAATTTGAGACTGTGTGTGCTTTCTTTCAGCATCCCATTTTCTGTCTCTTTATGCTAGATGAGACTGCACACGGACCTCTTTATTCAGAAATTTAATTCTTGACCAGAGTGCGTCTTTATGCATCCGTACTTCCTTCCCCTCTGGATCGCCAAAGAATATGTTATCTCTGAGCCACTGGGAAATTAGGCACTATCCTCACCACTAGCCCCTTGGGGACCAAAAATTGGTTCCCAAGTCCCATGGCACCTGAATCACAAAAAGGCAGCCCTGAGCATCCTGGGAATATCCAGGCAAAAGTGTCAGTTTTACCCAAAATAGCTTCTCCCCAGTTCTCCTGCTGGACTTCCGGACTTCTCACTCTCTCTTTATGGTGATGGTGTCCATTTTAGAACCAAAAGGAAGAAAGGTTTCAATCTGTTCCTTTTTCTTTGTATAACACTTACCAAATAGCTCAGTGCAAGCCTACACTCAATGAGTCCTTTTCCTCTAGTACTTTCCTCTCTTTGCAGTGGAAATTTCTGTCTCAGGTTCCTAAGCAGCCATTTCTGAATCACTCATGTGGCCTCAAAGAGTTGGGACTTAAGCATAAACCTCAGCTTTTAGAATATAGAGAAGGGAAAGGAGCAAAGAAAGAAAGAGACAAGCTGAAGCCTGGACAGTTGAACTATTGTTGAACGGCACAATTGTGAGAGTTGCATCCCCACTGTCCAGGTCAATTTCATGTCATTTAACTCCCGGCAGAAATCTGGATTATGGTATAAAAAAACAAATCATTAAGCGACCAATTCCTTTAAGTTACTTAAAGCCTTATCATATAGAAAAATTTACTCCTGGCTCTTGAGTTAGGTATCCGACCACATTGTAAGCTCTGATGACTTTTTAAGTAGTTCTGTCATGTTCTGTGATTTGCCTGTGCCCTTGCAAAATAAAGGGGAATGAAATTATTTGTGAAGATCTGTCACAGAGAATTTTTAAAGCCAGATTGTCCCTGGGCTGAAAGGATTTTGTGTGACTACAACCGATTTTCCTAAAATCGTATTAATACTTTCACACCCAAATGACAAAAACTTTTGATTGTTAGTGTTTTGTGGCAGCTGAAGGGTAGGCTTATTTGCAGTGACAAACTAAATGTCATAATAGCAAAAACATGTATTTATTGAGGGCTTGCTATGAGCCATGCACTAGGTTGAATTATTTTACATGGATTAGTTTATTTAATCCTCATGACCCTAAGCTATAGTACTATTTTTATTCCCATCTTAAAGATGAGGAAACTAAGTGCTAGAGAGAAAAAACAACCTGCCCAGCTTGTAAAAGGTACCATCAGGACTGGACTTCAGGAAGCCTGATTCCATGAGGCAACAATTAAGTTCATACTCTACTCAGAGGTCTTATTTAATTAACAGTTTTCATCCTTGCATTTTCTTCCTTACTCGATATTTTTCACATTCAATAAGCATCTTCCAGGATATAAGTTTTAAAGGAGTAAACGGTATTCTGAAGGGATGATCAGTGAGAAGCAATTTTGTTTCTGAGAGGAGAAGATGCTGGCTCAATACGGAAGAAAATGCCTATGAAGAAGAAGCAGAAAAATGAGCCAAGGGGCCAGAGCTGTTCACAGAGTAAAGCTTTTAGTTCCAGGCAAATTAATTCTGCTCCTATAGGAAAGAAAGGGCTAATTTAAAGGAATCACCCTTGTCTATAAATCCCTGTCCATAATGACAGCCACTTAGTTAGCATGGCAGGGCAAGGAGAGATGCCCAGTAAAACCATGGACTCCAGAGCCAAACTGGATTCAAATCCGCGCCCCACTACTTTCTACCCCTGTGACTCAAGACAACCTCCTCGTTGCCTCTTGGACTCTGTTTTCTTATCTGTACTTGCCTCAGAGGGTTGTCATGGGGATTCAGTGAGATCACATATACAAGGTATGTAGAACCAGGTCTAGCATGTAGTAGGCACCATGAAGATGTTTGCTCTATGTCGTCCTCATGAGGTGCTCAAACATTGTGTGACTAAGACATCAACAGTGGTTTTATATTTAGACATTCTTAGGGCTTTCCTATAGGAAAAGGAGATACTGGATTCAATTTCTTAGGCGGGCTACCCTAAATTAAGCAATTCTTAGATAACCTAGATTCATTTTAATTTTAGAATTTGAGTGGTAATTTGTAAAGTTGATCAACTAATGTGTTGCCATGATGCAGTCTGAAGGTGGAATTTTGCTCCCAGGGAAAAGCGCTTTGGCATATAAATTGAATGACGATCCAACAGCAACAGACTGACCACTGTCTTGAAAATCAGAAAATGGGGGTGGCAAAAAATGGGAGATCATCCTGCCTGCAAAGACCAGGGATTAGGGAAACTCAGGTTTAGACTTTGGCTTAGCAAATGTATTTTGAGGTGATGGTAGAAGTATAGTTCATGGATCACGGTTTGGATAGACTTGCACGAGTTTAAATACCTCCCCTTCCCCTAACCTCATGGCTTTCTTCAAAGACTTGGAATGGGTGGCCTGTGACAGCCTTTGAAGGCTTCCTTGGGGGTGAGAGAGGCTTCGTTCCTTCAAGGCAATTTGGTCCAACTCTGCTAGTTCACCCGTGGGGGAAGCCTGGCAAAATTCCAAAGGTGATTAGCATTGTATCTATTATTGCACAGGGTGGAGTGTGTTTGGGTGGTTGGAGGGAGAAACCTATAATTTCATAGCTGTTAATAGAACATTTCTGCTAAATCTCTTTTTATTCTAAAAATTGGTGAAAAGATCTCAACATACAAGATGCTCTGAGGGCACTGAAGTGTCCCCAGAATAGAACGCACCCACAGTTGTTACTAAATCCTGGCGGTGCAGGTTGGAAGAGTAGAAAATATTTCCTGCAAAGATCAGTTACTGTTTTGACCTATTTTTCTGGCAGATCTAAATCAACTTTTTAATTACTTGAAGTCTGAAGACTTTGCCCCATGAATATAAAATCAGAGGTGAAAGCTTAACCTAGACCATTTAGGAAAACACATTGCATTTTAAAACCATGGTACCACTGTCTTGTTTGGAAAGAATACAACGTGGGTCAAACTCAATGTTGAGTCATCAACTATTGTCCTTCTTCATCATGCCTAAGAGTAGAAACATTCTTATTTTTTAATAGGTTCTTTGAGTTATATGCTAAATGACTACATGTAAATAAATTAGAACCACAATCATGCCATGCCTTTTTGTCATCCTGGGTCATTTTCATCAAATGCTTAGTAATTTCATTGCACTTGTGTAATTAGGTGAAGAAGCTCCGCCAGAGCATCCATGGGTCAGCTATGTAGACTCTAGCTGCCAAAGGCGCTTCTCCTTCTGAACAGAGCGCTTTGCTCAGCCAGTGTAGACATGGCCTGATAAACAATGGAACTTCTCCCTTGCTGGAGTGTGGATTGAGCTCAGTCCTTAACTCAAAAATGTGCACAGGTTTGATGAGTGTTTAAATGCCTGCATTTTAGTAAAACAGGAGCTTAAATTGACAGTAATGTGAGGAATAGCATAATTTATAATGAACTTGAAAGGCTAGCACTCACTGTTGCTCAAGCTAATCAAGAGACTATCAGATCAAGGTTTTAACATGAGCTTAAATACATGTGGCAGGAAGGTGGTTCTTGCGGGCTCATATCTGTCAGATCTTAACACTCAACCTGTCAGAGTGCAACATGGCCGTGTCACTTTTAACCAAGATGTCACATATATTGTGAGAAACAACCTGCTTTGTGTTTTCTTCTCTAGGATTTTACTGGGAAAAGCAAATGTAAAAGGAATTTTTTTTTTTAACACTGCATTTTTATTTTGCAGGTTCTCAGGCTGATGGAGTGAGTGACAGAGTGGGTTGCCAACTAGAGGGACCCCACTCAGCATGCGGGATGGCCGCAGGGAATACATTCAGACGTGCCCAAAGAAGTCTGCCCAGCGGGAGACACATAACTTTGAGGTTTCAGTCAGGTGTGTGAAGAATGCTGGAAACATGACTTCTCGGATTTTGGTTTGGTTTGGCTTGGCTTTTGCATTTATGCTTTTTAAGGAAAGTGGGAAAGTTGGTGGCCCTTGCCTGATCTTCCAACTTCTTTCGTGCCATAAAACATACCCCCAGGTTTAACGTACTCTTTCTTCTAAGGTTTGATCCTCTCTACTCTGCCGCTCGAAAGGGTCATCCTTTGTTTTATCAAAACTTTAGGTCTTAAAGGCATGATGGGGTTTTTCACTGGCAAAAGGGGTTTTGATTTTGGAGACATTTTTTAATTGGGGGTTGAAGTTTACCAATTTGTCTTTTACCATTTGTCTATTTCCTTAGAAAAGTAAGTGGTATTTGTAATCCATGACTTAGCTATAGCATACCTGAGGAAATTATGTTCAAATTACCTTTAAAAGCATGTGTTCATATTATCTGCAAAAAGTTGTTAAGTGTCTCTGAAATATCAAGCAAATGTAACATTTTTTAGAAAATATAACCCCCATTTTCTTTCAGGATGCAGTTATGCCTTAATAGCCTCTGTTTAATTCATTCAGAAACTACACAATTCTTGTTGCTATATTTTGTTAGAAAGGAAGGAGAGGCTGTTTCTACAGGTGTCATAGAAAAATCAATACTGAGCCACGGATTATTGGATCCCATAGAACCATGGAGACTTGGCAGTGAAATTCTTCCAAAGGTGAGTAGGGGCATTGATTTTCCTTCTCATGCCTGAAGAAATATGACACAAGGACCGGAGGCTAAATTTAGATTGGAAACAAGTCCAATCTGAAAGTATGCCTTTCAAAAAGTTAGTGACAATTTTTTTCTTTCAAAAAAGAAAAAAATTAAACAAGGAAATGAAATGAGAATTTGAGCCTGTAACATTTTTCTCGTATATTTTTCTTAGGTTCACCTTTTTCTTTATTCCTCTGAGTGCTCTTGAAAACAATCTGACTATTTAACCAACATTTTGTCTGTAAATCAAAATCCAGTGATTTCCTTGTACAATATAAAACAGCCTCACTCTTAAGCTCATAACCAGGCATGGAGTAGTCCTTCAGCTTCTAAGAAAAAGCATATTATTTACACAGTCTTACTTAAAATATGTGCTCATTGCTAATCTTCCTTATTTGAACTGTGCATTTTTCCAGCTTTTTTGTGCCAAATTTTTAGACACGTGCTTGCTTACTTGTTTACTGATTTCACAGTTTCTCCTAGATTTCAAAAAGTTGAAAAGCTACATAACACATTGGTTGTTTTTACCGCATTGCTTAGCATTCCATTCATGCAGGCAAACGGTGCTCCTAGGTTTGGAAGTATAAATCCCAGGGGAAGTGAGCTGAAGAACATTTCACACATCACTCATCCTATTATGAGCCCTGTACTGTTCCATCTCTCTACAAGGTAAGAGATTTATTGTGAGCTGGCTTCCGCCAGTAGAAAATGACGTATGCTAATCGCTCATGCTTCCAATTGTGTGTTTTTGGAACTCATAATGGCAAGTCTAGCAATTGTTTTATAAGCTAAAGAATAATTGGAAAATTTAAGTTACTCATATACACTCTATCATGCTCATCTGTCCCCAGGTAGTGTTTGGTTGCTCTATCCTGGGACCCACATTCTGTAGTATTGTCTTTTCCTCATGTGAAGTGGGGTGGTAAATTGGTCATTTTTATAATGTATTTGAGCAGAGTGAATGATCAAGGAAGATAATATGGATCTTAAAGGAGAAAATTGCCCAATCATCACTTGACTATGTCTAGGAGTAGATATAATTTAACTTTTAATACTTTATGAGATCAAAAACCGATTATAAGTAAGTTAAAATGTAAAATACTAGCAAGTTCATGGTAATATATATAGAATCATCTTAGTAGTAAGCTTTTCTTTCTGCTGTCCAGTCGAAGATTCTTCATTCTGTTTTTCCTTTTCCTGAACTTTCAGACTGGCTGAAATAACAACAAAAATTATTTGTAATTTGTATTCTAACTTCGGATCACCTAGTTAATACCCTGACTCTGACTACCCAGAAAGAGAAGGTTATGTAGGAGAAACTATCTATTAGAAGTCTGCTGCTGCTTTATTAATAAAATCGCAGGGAAAATGTGACATTCTGGATGTCCCATCTGAGGAGGTAAGATTTTATCATGTCCCATAAAATGAGATTACATTTGATTTTATGTAGCATGATTTCAGCCCCCAAGAAAGTTTGCATTTGTCAATTTGATACAGAAATCTGTAATATAATGCTTTATATACACTTTCTAAACTGTGACCAGTTTGAGGCATTGAAAGCTAAGCTATGTAGTAAGGTATTTTATTTATGTATAAATTATATTATTGTGACTGTTTTTCTATCCTTCTCAGCTTGGAAAATTGTAACGCAGCATATCAGATGACATACTTCAATAAAAATAAATTACGAATATTATCATTGTTCTTGGGGGGAAAGGCGTACTATTTTCTAACCTTAGGGGAGGTTTAACTTTTGACGTGTGAATTCTAAATGTGCACAAACTAAAGACAATGGCATACTTGGAAGTATTCTAGAGCTAAAATGGGAAATAAAGATTTCATGGTAAGTGCTAGCCTTGTGTTTACTGTGGTAAAACTTCCATATCTTCCTGGGAAGGACAAAAGTGCAAAACACAATGGAGAATGATGGAGGACAGGAGCTGGACATATGGAAAGTTCAAGGTGCCTGTAGATACACAAATATCTGTTCCTCTTTATTTGGTACCTATTCTGTAATCCACTAAAGTGGCCAGGTGCTCACTTTGTAGTTCAAAAATAGTGGCGTTTTCAACATCACTCCCCATTCTGTTTATACCAAAATCCCCTTCGATGCATAAAATATATCTTATCCACGTCTGAGCAACATGACTGTAGACATTCTCTCTTTGGGTTATGCACATGGTATGACTTTTCCTAAAATGTTGCAAAGATGAATCTGCACTAGATAATTTGTAGCTTGTAAAATATCATGAATTTTTCAGGGGAAAAGTGGCAATTAATGGAAGCATAATTATCTTCAATGTGAAAATAGTCTGGGATGCTAACTTTGGCAAGCTCAGTGTCTTTGACTCATTATCATTTTCTTTGCTTGCTTTGTTGTCATTCTTTGGGTTCTTTCTGGATCCATCTCTCTTTTGTTCCCCTTCTACTGGTCTATTGTATTCCAGTTGGCAGTTAAAGAACAGAAACAGAGCAATAGACTGCATGGCTACATTTTTCCAGGGCCACCAACTGGGAGTTAAGCTGACTAACATTTTGAAAGCCCAACCCATTTTGCTCACAGCAGGCAAGGCAGGTAAAAGCATTTCCGTACTAAAGTACACACTTTGTTTCTCCAGGTTTTTCTGGTCTAAATTCTCTTGTTTGCCAGTTGGGGGGAGAGACGAAAAGGAGGTTGGGGACCAAATGCCTGGGGTATTTAATCAAATGCCCAGCAACTCCTGATTATAGGATATAGAAATTTCACTTTTGAGGATTAACTATGGTGGATTTTGTCAACCCAAATGGGGTCCCCCCTTTACCCAGCATGTTATTGGGCTACTTTCTACCACTGCCTAAGTACGATGCAGTAGGAGAATTCCAAATTGCTTTAATAGTAACTCCAAGGTTAGCAAAAACTAAAGGTGCAGGGTGAAAAGTCCTATAAAACATAGGTATATGTGAAGTTCCTCTAAGAGTACATGTTGCATGTTATTGTTTGCTTCTGGAAGAACAAGAAAGTGAGAATTGATTTTACTTTGTTATGTTAATTTGATTACTATTTCCTAAGTGGTAAGTATACACCTCCTTAAATATTTTATGAAGCTCATTTAATCAAGCAAATATCCTAAAGCACATCGCTGTATTGATTCTTGACTTTTCAACCTGTCGCTCTGCCACAGTGGATGCCTTTTTCTCATGTGCTGGGAGATGAAGGCTCAGGGAACTGAGAGAGTGAGGAGAGGCACCTGCCTTCTGTCGGAGCAGCAGCAGTTGTCTCATTGGAGGGGCTTTCCTGGCAAGTGGTGAAATTGGGATGATAATATCAGTTTGCATTCATACGGAATATATACTTAAGGAAGTGTGAGAGCACTATTCAAGAGCTGTCTGAGGGGATGAACGTAATACACATGTCAGGCATGAAGACTAAAGTTCTGAGATGTATTCAATTATTGTAAGAATATCATGGCTCATTTTAAGACTAAATTGGCATGCTCCCTAGCTGGAGCCCACGGGCCACATATTAAAGGAAATCTTACAGAGCCTGTTTCACTGGAGTTGGAGTCTGTATGTGCACCATCTTACAGTGGAGCAGAACCCCTGTTTGTTTTATGTTCTAGGACTGATCTCTGGATATTTCTTAGCAGACAGGATCAGAAGTTCATAGAAGATGCAGTGGGAAAATTAAATAACTTTATCTTTGAAGTTTTAGCAAAAAAGGAAAAAAGAAAGAAAAGAAAAGAAAAAAGAATGATGAAAGGTCATGGATGCTTGCACCATGACCGTACCTGGAATCTTTTCAAGAGTATGAGGTCCCTTCTAGTTTAGCAGTTAGACGTATTCTTTAGCCAATTTGTCTTCAATATGACAAAGATTTCCTATTTATAAATGTCTCTTGGGGTCCATGAGGAATCTCAGACACTCATTTATTTTGTAAAGAAGTGTTCAGGACCAGTAAGTTCAAAATATTTGGAAGTTACTGTGTACTTGCCTCCACTGAAGTGATAGTGCCATGTTGGTGGCCATGTTCTTCCAGACACTCAACGCAGCCAACCTCCACTGCCCTTTGGTGCACTAAATGGCCTCTGGATGTCCAGTAGGATGAGGTCTCATGTTTCTTTATTTAGTGCTTTCTGGTTTCAAAACTCTTTCCAAGGATGGTCATGGTTGGGTGAAAATGGTGGAGGATGATGTGTGTGTGTGTGTGAGTGTGTGTTTCTTTTCTAATTTGTTAAATGAAAAATGCTGGAGAATAAAATGCCCTTCTTTTGTTTACGATTCAAATAATTGCATGAGATGTGAATCACAGCGTGATGGTCATGGTGAGGAGCGAGGGAAGGAGGCGGTTACTCTTCAGCTACTATGGTTCTCAGGGGCCCACTCTACTGTCTTAATAAGCTCAAAAGAATGATGTACCATTTCTCTCTAACATGACATAAAGATAGCAGTTCCTTTAAACAGATTCATTTTTAAATATGAAAGGCAGTGGTCCATGGTCCGGGTTAGATACGTGCACACGCATACTTGCATGCGTATACTTCTTGTACACATTTCTTGGCCAAGTGGTACACGTGGTGGAAGAGAAACCACAAGGACTCTAAGGGTTGGGGGATGTGGGTGTTACCATAAACAGGTACCAAAGCAAGTCATGTTTAGTTTGAAGAAATTCACTCATACTTTACATTCTGTTTCGTTATATATCGTGATTGTTTTATTTTAAAAAAAAAGTAATTTGGTTGTTGTTGAGTACATCTGATATTTGAGATGAGTGAGCCATGTTTGCCCTTTTGTGATTCTTTCAGAAGAACATTTATCGAGTGTCCGCTATGTGCCAGGTGCAGTCTCACCCTTCCCCCCAACAGTGTCACATATCCCAGACACTCCTGGTCAAGTCTGAAAAGCCCAGAGTATTGATACGCAGGGGTGCGAAACAGATGAATTGGCAATAGATATGTGAATTGTAAATCACCGTAACTCCTTATAGTGGGCACACTTTGCACCCAAGGATTTTAGCTGACTGTTGTCAGAATTTAGCCCCATCAAATCTGTGAATTTTTATTGAGCTTAAAGGAGTTCCCTTAGGCTTGAGATTACCTTGTTACTTTGCTTTTCAGAGACACAGAAAGTTCTTCATTTCCTCCTTCCCCACCTAAAGATTGACTCCCCCCAACCACGTTCACTCTTACCCTCCTTGTTTCCCATCTTTTCTGAAGATAAACTGCTGCATTTTTTCCTTGTCTAATTTTTGTGGACCCAGTATGTGTTAAACCAGAGATTAGAAACTCAGCGGATAGGGGCTCTGAGTTCTCCGCTGCAGATCTGCAGTATGGACTGATACATGTTTGTGTCTGTGTCACACTGTGAAAACACTGCTGCTTAAGTTTGGTGCATAAATGTAGCAGTTAAACTGGAATTGGATTGACTGGTTTGAGTTCCTGCTGTACTGCTTACTAGCTATATAAACAGCCCTGCTTCTTCAGCTATAAAATGAGGAAAGTAATCAGACCTTCCCCCATTGGGTTGCTGTAAAGATTACATGGAATAATGAGTATAAAGCACATTGCTTAGCATATGGTAGGAGGTCAATAAACATTAGCAGTGATCTTTAGTACTCCTCTTAGTTATCACCTATCTGTGCAGATACACATATACGGCATATATACAATTTTTCTATAAGCTGCATTAGGCAAAGAATTGATGGCTAATTTTAGACGTCATCGTGAAAAGGCAATATCTGCCTTCAGCAATGCCAGCTTTTATGGAAAAGGTGCATTCTGTCCTTATTCCCCTGGAATGCCCAGTTCCCTGCCCTGCTGCTTGCCTTTCCTGGATAAAACCTCCTTGGAGCAAGGACCTGAAATTTATCTACACAAAGGTCTATGTGGCAGAGAACATTTGAGGTGTTGCCCTTGTAAAGGTCACTAACCTCTTATCAAAGATCAAATACTGAGCTGATGAGATTGCTGGCAGCCAGCAGCAGCTGGAAAAATTTATTTGACAGTGCGATCTCTCCCTTGCCTCTGGAGATCTCCCCAGAGTGGGAATGGCTAACTGGGCCAAGTGGTGAGGTTAGTTCTGCGGCCAAAGGTGCCTGTTGGGACTCTCCTGGGGTTGTCTGACATCCTCAAAGGCTGCCTCTCTAAGCCTGGGGCCACTTAAAAAGGTCTGTCAGCTTTTCCTTTTTTTTCCCTTCCAATTGTAACTCTGGGTTTTGAATCTAGTTATGCCTTAGACCACAACCTGAAGTCCTTTGATCATTTTTTTCCTAATACACTTCTTTATTTTCGGATATACATCCACTTGTCACTGTGAACACTCCATCCATATATTCATTCTCGGTTGCCCATTGTTTCTTTCACAAAGGCTTGTATGCGTGGTGTCAAGTTGTTTGTGCATCAAGCTACTGCTGAGACGTTCTCCCGAAATATTCTCTCTCTCTCTCTGTATATATATATATATATATATATATATCCCTCTACTTCACCTATACTCTCCATGCACATATTTAAGAGTTTAAAGCACTGGGTTCGGGATGAAAGTATGTCTTCATCAGCAAGATATGCTTGGATAACAATTTAATTTCTCAGCCTCAGTTTCTCAGTTTAGTGGGAATAACAGGATCTGCCATCGGGCTCTAAGAATCAAATTAAAGTGTTCTCTAAAGTCAAACATAGTGTAGAAGCTTTTTGGTCTTCTTTTTTGCCCATCCTAACTACCTCCTCAAGCAATTTTTTTTTAATAGAGAGCGTGCGGAGACCCATTAGGCTTAGTAATTTGTGAGAGAAGAGATCAAATAACCTCTCTTTGACATTTTCCCTCATTACCTGAAATGGCTCCTTCTGTGCATTCTTTTCTCTCTGTCTCTTGCCTCCTGTCAGCGACTCAGGGATGGCCCAGAGGAGAGTGTTCTCAATGAAAATATAAGAAGAGAAATGTCCACTGGTAAACAAGGGGCCCACACTGATGGGCTAGATCCACAAGTCGCTTCTCAAAGGATCCAGATCTTTCTGTAGCATATCCGGATGTGGCCTGGTCAGGCTGCCATGTCCCCAGGTCACTCAGAAGTTTGGACTATGGCCATGTGAGGCATTAACATTTTTAGAATCTTCTACACAAAGTGGGAAATAAATAGAAGCTAGTATTTATTGAGTATCTACTATGCGCAAGACACTTTGAATAATGATAACCGCTAACTGGATTTTTGTTAGACATCAGTTAGGCACTGAGTTACAAACCTTATCCAATTATCTAACCCGTACAACAAGTTTGCAGTAGTGGTGTATGTCCATGTTATAGTTGAGGAAAGAGAGCTCTCTGGCATCAAACCATTGTTTTCTGGATTTCCCCAAGGATCCTGAGATTTTGCACATGGTCCAGGCCAGCCCAACCCTGTACGTTACATCACACTGCTGTCCTGAGTACTCTCATTCTCAAAAAGGACATTTTTCTCCCCTCTTAAACTTATCATATTTTGTGGGCTGATATTTTCATAAAATATGATAAAAATGAATTCCTGAAAAAATAGAATTAAAAAAGATATATGAAACACAAACTCATTTATTATTGGATTCCACAAACATGAAATTACTCAGCTTGAAACTGGAAAAAGCCACATCCCCTGTTTTTTGTGTGTTTTTTATCTCACCAAGGTTCAATAGTATGTCTTAAAAATATGCCCTCACAAACTGAATTAATTTTGTATGGGATATGTCCGTTATTGGAAGGCCTGTCCTCTTACAACCTACAGACCCAAGAAATGCAGGCCACTCTAAATTAGTTTATTTGATAATGGAGATACCACTGTGTTACAGGTTATATCACTCTCTCTCCAGGGGACAGGCTCATTGTTGGGCTGATTAATAATATTCTCTCCTGCTGTATCAAAGTAAGTTAAATGAAAAGAAGCATGATAACACAAAGCCAGCAAAGCAAACGGGTTAGTTCCCCCAGCAGCTAGTGCTCTTCTGGGCAGAGCAAGTTAGCGGAGTGGCTTCCCCTTTTCAGCATTCCTGAAAGCAAATTTTAAAATAGAATGGCCATGAAAAACAGCAAATGCATGTTTCCCAAGGGAGAACAGGATCTATAGCAGGTGCCTATCTCCATATCCATCTGTAGAAGTGTCTGCAGGAAATAGATGAGAGAAAAAGGCTTAATAAACATAAAATGTCAGTTGCTATTTTTGATTTGTATTTAGCAACATCATGTCTCAGATTTCAAGACAAAACTGTTTTTGCCGGATTCCTGGCCCAGCGTTCCAAGCACATCACTACTGTGTGGAATGCTGCATCTACATGACTTCACTGTTGGTTATAGTTCCTCTCAATTGGGCTTCGACTTCAAGGAAGAGATGCTACATTTGAGGACCTGTTTCGATCACTGTGTCACCAGTGTTAATACTTTGCCAATATAGAACTTTCTCCGCTTTCAGAGAAAGTAAAAATAATGGCAGAAAATACAGAGGATTCTCGTTTGCCCTTATAATGCTGATCATTACATGGGCAACCTTAGTCCCCTGAAATTCAAATGGAGCTCCATTCTTGTTCTTAAGCAATGTCCTGCCTTGGCATTTAATCCATTATTTGAATTTAATACAATCATTTATATGTTGATCTTTCATTGATGGAATGAATACCCACTAAATTTCAGGTCCTGAAATTGTGGCAATGTGGTTCTACCTTCAAAGAGTTTCCAGCCTGGTTGGGGAAGCACAGGGTACAGAAGTAGATTTAGAACATCACAGCACTTGCTATAATAAATGAAGGGACTGACTGGCTTATCAATGTGGAGAAAGTGACAAACTCAAGCTATGGAATCAGAACACTTCACAACATAGGTGACACACAGCCTAGAGCTGGAAAAATGAATAAGAGCTTAAAATTTAGTAATGGTGGGACACTTGACTGGCCCAGTCAATAGAGCATGCAACTCTTGATCTCAGGGCTATGTGTTCAAGCCCCACACTAGGCATGGAGCCTACTTTTAAAAAATTTAGTAATGGTAAATACAATATTTTTGTACAGTGTGGTTTTCCTTGGATTCTTTTCACGATATGTTTTCTGGGGACTCTTAATTGATTTCCCAATGGAATTCTCTTTATGGAATATTTCATATTGTTTCTCTGCGTCTCCACCTTGCATGTCTTGTGTTAAGTTAGAGCAGTTAAAAGCAAAATTTTATTCATGCCTCCCTACTGTCTTTGCCATACTGACCGCCAGCAGCCTCCTTCTAGTTTCACAAATTCAGCAACTCTGATGATGTTTTATTTCCTTCTTTCCCTATGATAAAATTTATCAGTAGTTAATGAGCGCTTAACTGTTAAATAGACTTTAGCCTTGCCTCAAGGATCTATGAGACCAGGCATACTTAAGATAGCAGTTAGTTTTTTTTAAAAAGTAAGCTGTGCCCTCTCAATTTTAGCTATAGGAGCCTTTATAAAATGGGGACTTTTGCTTTAGAAAATGAGAATAAGCGAGTCATCTGTAGGGAGATTTGAAAATGTTTTAAAACACATTTTTTCTTCCCTTTCTCCTCCTTCTTTTTCCTTTCTCTCTCACTTTTTTTTTTTTTTAAGAATTCCAGGGAAAAAGAATAGTACTTACTAAAAAAGCATAAATACTTTTAAGAATAAAGATTGTAAGCATGCATAAACTAGACATGCCAACAAAGAGCAAGGACAACATTGAACAGCAGGAAAAAAAAAAATGCCCAGTGAGTCAGATAGGCTGCCTGACCATGTTTAGTTGAAAACTAGATACTGGGTGGGGCGACACGGAATGGAAGGGTCATTGACAAGGAGTGTTACCTCTATATGTCAGCTAAAGGATGAAGGTAGCATGTGGTTATACACAGTCAGAGAGTGGCAAGAGTAAATCCCAGTATCTTATTTTTGTAAGAACATACATTCTATTCCCATCCAGAATCCGGCAACTCTGATATGAACAAAGACATCTGAATATCTGCAGTAGTTTATAGTAAGTGCTCAGTAAATATCAGTCACTGTTCATTTAAGATAGGCTGACACAATTAAAATACTATTTTTAAGCCCAAACCAAAACCTTGACACCATGTCTTCACATGTACCAGCAGCATAGTTCTTCTAGGGATTGGAGACACTGCAGAAAATGAGAAAGACTTATCCTCAATCCTACAGTGCTTAGGGCTCAGAGAGGGACACAGATGATCATCTAGTGTTAGGCATGTGACAACAGGCTAAGTAGAGGGCACAATGGCATAACTAAAAGGAGAGCTGTAGCCCGGTCGTGGGGAATGTCTGAGGAAGTTTCCTCAGAAAGTGAGCTTTCAGGTGGGAACTGGAGGATTCATTGAAGCTGGCCAGCAGTGAATACAGGCTGAAATGGAACACCAGGGTAGGGTTGGGTAGGAAAAAATGTTGAGCAAACGTGAGAGATAGGGTTGGATGTCATAATAACACATTGGCTAAAACCCAAGATGTAAGAATTGGAGTATAGCCCTGGGAGTTCACAGGAGTGGGAAGACCAATTACCAGCGGACAAAAGACCTGAGACCTGGAGCTAACCCAGACACTTGTCACAGGCCAGCTTACATGTGTCTCTTGATCTGGTACAGTTCCCTTTCTTACATCTGTAAAATGGTGGAAATGATATATTCCTTGCCTTGCTCATAGACTGGCGCGTGTATTAGGAGAGTTCTTTGTGAGCAATAAACCATAAATGAAGGTAGGCCCTGTTTATTGGTACTTTACATGGCTAGGAAACCACTGGGGGCAAACATCTCAAAATATAAATCTATTTTGGAAGGTCTAGAACCAAGACTGGGTACTCAATGAGCCCGACAAGGTCACAGTAAAATGAATGGGCCTCAAGCAGAGTGACGATAGAGAATAGTGGGGACTCTGGCAAACTGGAGAAGGCACACCCTGTCAGAAAATCAAAATAATGTGTTGTTATATAAGAATACAGATCTAGCCATGCAAGGTCTTCTAATTTTAACTTCTAAATCTTTAAAGACCTTAATTTTAAGTCTGGAAATTCAAATGTTTATGTGAACCTGGTTGGTGACTAGTTCAAATATTCAACAGTGCCATTTTGTAGGTCAACATGAAACAGTGTCCCACTCCACACGCACCCCAAAGACCTGTGAATTCTGACCTGGGGACTGTGATGTCAGGTTCAGATGAATAATGGAGAATGAATACATCCCTAATCCTTTGAAATCATCAATGTCATATAAGCAAGACACATTCTCTGGTGTACAAAGACCAGGTATGAGGGTGGAATGTGATGTCCATGGCAGTCTTCATGGTCCTTGTCACTGGACTGCTAAGACATTTTGCTTACTCTTATCTTTTTTTTCCCTTCTGTAAAACCCACTGCAGCCCTCAGAGTCCTACTTGCTGATTTCTGCACTGAATATGCCACCCCCTTGCTCAAGAACGTCAAGTGGTGGCTCCCATCACATACATCCAATGCAAATTGCATCTTCACCTATCTTCTCTTGCTTTGTCTTCCTCCTTGATCATCCCACCTAATTCCTTCTTTCTGTTCCATTCCTCATGCTCTGCATCTTACTAAAAGCCAGCTCTGTGCTTTTATCCATGCACACTGAGCCTTCTGAATCCACTTTATTGACTCTCTGCCCTCCGTGTTCTTTAAAACCACAAATACGCAATTGCAGAGCATGCAGCTTTTTTTTCATAGACTTAACAGAAACTTTCTTAATGTGAGCAAGAAATGTGGGTCTTGTTAATCGTTCATGATTATGCGTATATGATTATGACTGTCTTATTAAACTATATTAAATCTCAAGCCAACTGAAAGATGTAAATACCTGATTAAGAATGCAAAGACACACACTTTAATGACTAAGTTTAATCCCAAATTTAATGACTGTTTCCTAAAATACAGTTCTTATTTTATCTCAGCATTTTCATCATAATATTTAAATATCATCCCAGAAGTATTATTAGCACAATAACCTGCGTGTGTAATGAGTGTGATATCATAAAACCTCAGGTTTATCTTTGGTTTTTGTATTACCAATAAAGGAGGAGGACTCTGAGTATTGCGTTCCTTTTTAGAAACACAACGAGAAAAGTTCTTAGAAAAAATTACATGCATTAAAAAGGGGTCACTTATATTTGTTTTCATATTTATTTTCACTGTATCTTGGATATCCTAATATGTATGATTTCAGACTTCAATTTGTTTTAAATCCAGGATATGAGGATAAGGAAAATGAGTGGTTTCTTTTTACTTCTTGCTCTACTGAGTTCTACCCTTTGGAAATGGAATAAAGGCCTCTTGGACTTGTTCTCTATGATTGGAGAAGGAAGTATTAAAGGAAGTAATATAAGAAGGATTACCTTCCTGGAAACCTTGGTCACCCCCATTTGAGAGCCTCTCATTTTAATCTTCATGGTATGTTCACTTTTATTTCACTTTGTTGTTGATGGCCTATGAAAGTATTTTAATTGGAAAATACTAGGTCTAATTTCTTTCTGGGATTCATACTTTGACACAGGTGAAATTTAGTTGTTAGATGCATGCAAATTATTCAGAGTTGTCTGAGGCAAAATCAATGGGATGGTTTCCCTTCAGGTACTCAATTAGAAAAATACTAATACTTAACTCCTATGATTATGCTACAGGATCACAAGCGCACATAGAAGCCATTAGGATTGCCTCGGTAATCAGCGAGGAACACAAATCTCAAATGAATGACTGCTTGCAAAGAATTTGGGTTTTGACAAAAGTTTAAACAGAACCTGACAGCTGCAATGGGCTGTGTTTATACGTCTCCTACTGTAGGGTAGCAGATGCTCAGATATGACAACAAAGACTGAAAAGGTTTACAGTGAAAACTCACTGAGAGCAACACTTGTCTTCTGCAATAATGAATACTTCAGGCTTTTTACTATGAATTGCAAATAGTTTCTTTCATGAAATCTATAAATATAGGTGGTGACAATGCCCTGTACTACTCTCTCATTCTTCTTCTCCATTAACTAACGAGTTGTATGTAGTTACAGGTGCATATTGATAATGGAATGGAGAATACATGAGTGGCTTCTGCTTTACCAAAATCGCATTTATTTTTATTCTTCTAGGATTTTCAATGTAATCCAAAGAAAATTTCTGGAGCTGGATTTAATTTTTGGTATCACTGTCATGACAGATTTTTAAAAAAAAATTAGGAAAATTTCTGCATCATTCTTATTGCCAAAAAAAAAAAATCAAAATTTGATTTGTAAGTTTTGAAATACGATGGAAAGAAAGTGGTCAAGTGTAAATATCTGAAAAGCAGTTTATTTTCTTTTACATTGCCAAGAGGATAAATACACCCTAGATGTAAGACATGGAGGTGTGAATTACTTAAAATATGTATTGACTTCTATATGAATAAGAAGCCATTTTATTATTGAAAAACCATTTATTTTAATAGAAGTAGCCATTAAGCTATTTATAGTAAGTACATTTCATGATACACTGTATTCTTATTATAATGTCAGATAGATACAACATGCATAACCACATAAGATTTTATATTATAATTTACAGGAATGTATTAGTTACCAGGCTATCCCTTAACTGTCCAAATTTATCCCATAAATATAGCTTTATAAAATGGCTTAAAAATCTACTTCCTTATGACTTGTTTAGCTAATTTGAAAAGGTAGCCTTTGTATCTAACATGACAGACATGTTGAAATGAAAATAGTGGTGATTTTCTTTCCTTTTCTGAATGCTCATCATTAATTTTCAGTGATTAATGTAAAACATGTATGTATCAAAAATATCAGTTTTATATGTACAACTACTTTCTATTTCCTAGGCACTGTGCCAGGTTCTGGAGATACAAAGATGAGTGAAATAGATTCTTTGGTCCTTGAGGACTTCACTGTGAAGTCCAAATGACAGGAAAATGGATAAATTGCCACACAAGAAAATTAAAGATTTCGTTAGTTTCAGTAACTCTGTGGGGTAACTGGGAAAGGTTTTACCCAAAAAGATGATATTCAGGCTCATTATTAAAGGATGCAGAATGAAGACGTGGGGGAAATCATCTAGGCACAGAACATAACACCTGCAAAGTTTGCCCGCAATTACTATGGAAAATCAATACAGTGAGGCTTCGGGTAGATGTACACATGAAGGAGGAGAGGTAAATGATGAATTAGAAAGATGTGATGAGGCCAGATGGTGATGAGCTTTGAATACAAAGGAAAGGAACCTGAATTTTTAATCTTGTAAGAAATGGCAACCAAGGTATATGATTGCACTTTTGTTTTTTAAGGGGGCTCGTGATTTTGAAATGCTGTTATCAGTATTATTATTTGGAGATGGCTAATTCTGTCAGTCATGAAAAAAATATACATACTTGCTATAAGGAGAAACAAGAAGGGAAGGATAAGGAAGATTTTGTCCTTTATTAGCCCTCTAAATAGTAAGGAGCTGATTTTACAAATGGCGATGAGAATGAAGAGGCTAGATTCAGTAAACATTCCTCAGTTAGTAAAAAGAGTTGTGATTGTTTCGTTTGTATGAATGAAACACCTTTTGAGTACCCTGTGAGACAGGTGAATGTTAGCTGGACAGAAGAGGTAATTTATATATGGAACACCTTTCCTCTCTACTTCTAATCTAGGAGAAGGAGGGAAAGCATTAAAGAGTTCTGCCCAGGGAACTTAGCAAACTAGCTCCCACTGAAAGGATGAACAGGGTGGGAGAGTCAATCAAAGGAGATCGGTGAAGCAAGGGAACCTTAGGGAAGAGTGACACCAAGGGAGCCAAGGGGAGGGTAGGGGAGGAGAAGAAGGAAAAAAAAAAAGTGGATTTTGAGGAGAAGAGAGTCTTACTGGTGCCAAATTCCACTAAGCTACCAAGGGTATGAAGATGAAGCATCCAGCCTTTGGCTGGAAATAAGGAAGTTTAGGATCATCTCAGAAAGACTGAATTAGTAGGAATGTAAGTCATAGTGAATATGACTTGAGAAATGTAAGAGTTACAGGCAGCAGCCTACATTTTCTAGACATTCCGTATGGAAGGGAAGGGGGGGAACAGGATGTGGAAGGCGGGGAGCAAGCAGTGGAAGGATCGAAGGAAAGCTTTTGGAAAGGCCAATTAATGGAGCATGTTTGTAGGGAAAGATGTTTATAATGAGGGAAAGAGAGGCCAAGCAGATTACCTCATGGAGTGACTCCTGGGGGAGGGAGAAGTTAATCCATTGGAGGAGGGGCCTTCAAAGGAACAACATATACCTCTCCCCTCCAAGAGTGGAGGGAAGAACTAAGGATGATTATCAGCTGGGGAAATGAAGCTATTTGTACCTCTTGGGCTCTTTTATTCTTTAGGGAGTAGGAGGCAAGGTAGTCCGCTGAGAGGGGACAAGTGAAGAGTAGTAAATATTTGTAAGAGCTCTCTTGATGACTAGGGCAGGGAGATGCACTGGTATAAGTGAAGGAGTTTCTGAAGGCATCCCTTTGTATTGGCATCAATCAGCCCAGTGGTGTAAGATTTTTCAGCATCCCTGAATGGCTTTGGAGCAAGAACAGAGAAAATGTATTAATTAGATTGCCCAGAGTTAGGAATTAATCCAGGCATATGACAGAAGGACAGTGGGGCAAAATATAAAAGTATGAAATTGATAATGAAGTGATGTAGGGGGGCAGATGCTAAATGGTCAAGACTTAGAACTGCTTTTGTTTTACTACAATTTTGGAAGTTTAGGAAGTTTAGGCAGAAAAAAATGAATGTATTCCAAGTCAGCTTTAAAAGAAGACAAATATTTAGACAGAATCAGCTCTCTTCTTTACTTGAGTCATCATCATTGGGTATAAGGTGGCATAACCGGAGAAAACCCACACTCAATGACTTAATTTTCTTGAGTTTTTATAGTAAAATGAGTTCTTAGAAAGCCCAACCTTTGAATAGGATCTTAACCAGAAGACCATTATTACTTTGTCTCAACAGCTATCTTTGCAACTGCTTGAATTCTCACTTACATTTTAGTTAGTAAGAGGGAATAAAGATAGACCTTTGAGAAGGGATAATTATAAATTTATTTGTAAAGACTATTGTAGGCATACAGCTGATACTAGAGGTACTCTATTCTGTTGGTGTCTTAAGTCAGATCTTTAATTTACTGTCACAGAAATGTGTTGAAGTCTGCCTTGACGTATAAAAAGCTTTTTCATTAATATGTTTTCTGGGGTGTGACATAGTGAACTATATACTGAACTTGATGGCCCTGTTCTGCTCTCAACCACTTAAATCCAAATATGTCACTTTATAACTTAGGGCTAGAGTGTGATCAGCATGAAAATAACTGCTTTCTCCCAAGGTTCAGGCTCAGAGCCTGCCATGTAGGAGAAATCACCTTATAATAAAATCCTTTTCGATGGACAATTAAGATGGCTCTATCTTCTCTCAATCTCTTTCCCTTTCTCCTCCCCATATGAGGTCAGAATATTCTGGAAACATACAAGTAAAGTCCAACATCTCCTCCTTATCCATCACTCCAGTCTGCAGCACAAGTGCCCGAGCTTGAGGTAGGTGCCTCTTCTGTTTGTTTCTAGAGCAACTGAAATCCATTCCATTGTTCATCTGGTCAACAAGTATCAGTTGAGTGCTTACTGTACAATAGTCACATTTCTGGATTCTGGGTGACATCTGTGAACTTAAGGAATTCTCTGTAATGCTATTTTTACCCCACCATGCTGAAATTCTATGCTCATGTTTATGTCTTACCTATTAGACTGTACCTACCTGAAGAAAAGGAATTGTGCCTTATTTCTTCAAATCCTCATGATGTAGCGTAGTGTTTGACACAGGTGGGTGGTCAATAAAGATGTGCTGAGTAAGTCAGTTAGCACAGTTAGATCAGTTAACCTAAGCGCATTTATACTCGGAGATTTAACAGTGGAAGAAATCTGTTTACAGAAGATTTAGTGTAACTTATCTCTTAAGATGTGGCGATCTGCCATGTTAAATACAAAGAAATAATTTTAATTAACTTGCTTTGTTCCGTGACCTCAGAAATGAAGCAACTCTGCCATTTTGGTGAAAGTTATAGTTAAACTTCTGTGAGGAACATTTACTGAAAGTGCCAACAATAGATGGCATTAAAAAATTCTATTCATAAAAACCAGAGAGGGGCAGTTGAAGCCCATAAAGAAAATAAGCTCTTTGGTTTTCATTGTTGCCACCTAATAAGTGATTTCTATGAGTCGCTTATTTACTTTGTAATTGAGCAAGTCATGAAATGAATCGAGCTTCCACAGATTTGATGCAAATGAAGATGAACCATCATGTGCTTTTACTTAATAAGAAATTGAATTTTCAAGATATTAAGAAGATTGGTACATTGTATGGTTATAATGCCATTATTCAAACAAGTGATTATCCAGTTTGTCTCAGTAGAATGTTAGTTAGCCTATTTGAGGGGAATATTTCTGTTAAATTGGCAGTTGCTTGAATTCATTGGTCAAAATTGCCTTGCTATTTCAGGGGGCTGCTTCTGGACAACTGGTGATACAAACATTTGTCATGTATGTTCACTCTATGGGACACCCACCAAAATGGCCAACATTTTTTGTATTAAATTTACCACTTGTTTCTTTGGGTTCATTTTCATCAAATAAGTAGAAGTGCTCATTTCCTTTTCATGCACAAATTTTTAAAGTTGCATTTAGTAGTTGATTAACTGTTGTACAAACACAGTTTATTCACATGGAGTCCATGATCTTGTTTCTCCTCTCCTAAAGTTTTGTTGTTGTTGTTGTTGTTTTTCTACCTCTATCAGTTTCTTCAGTCATAGGAGTGAAAATTCAAAATTTGATGTAAATTTCTAAGTTAAAAATTTCTTTTACTATTTTGATCTCTAATTGTTAGAGACTATAAAGCAGAGAAGGAAAAATACCTTAAGAAAAAATGGTTTTCCACTGGGAACTTTTATGATGAACTCTTTGGAATGGTACTTCTTCCTATCAGGATGATGAGATTATTACAGAGTAATAATTTCTCTTTAGAAATTCCTCGTCATTATTTTCCCTTTCCCATCATCTTTCAGTTTTATAAAACAGGGAGCATAGGATGGTGGAAAACATAGGATTTGGTCCTAAGAGACTGGAATTTGAAACTTGATCCTGGTATTTACCTCTCATATGAGCCAAGACAGATTATTAATTTTGCAATGCCTCAGTTGTCTCACGTAGGACATCATAACTATTCTTTGAAGAGTAATGAAATAATCACTTCCAGCAGGATTAAAAGTCAAATTAACATACAGAGAGCTATTTACTTTGTATTTGAAAACCATAGGGTATGATAATGACCAAATGACTTTCGAATCTGTCAAGTCTCATAGGCTAATTAATGAAAGCCATTGCTTTACAGTCACCTTTTGTTTATGCATATGCACTTGATATAGTTTTAGCTATTGCAAACCCTTGATCTAATCCAAGACAATATGCAGCCAATACAAAGTTCTGTATTTGGATTTTTTAAATCAGTTTCATGAGTATAGAAAGGAAGGGACGTGACTTGTTAACCACTCAATAAGCAAAGATCTAGCAGCTTTAAATGACTCTTTTATCCCTACATTTATTCACCAAATATTTGTTGAGTGCCTTCGTGTGCTCAGTGCTGAAGGTGGAGCAGTTTACAAAACAGACACGAATTCCTGCCCCCACAGAGCTTCTGCTCTCACTGATATAAATTCAACCCAAAACAGATCCAGCGAAGCTACTGTGAGACAGAAAGAAGGAATTTACTTTTACATTAGTTTCCAACTGTGGTAAAGCAGGGCTCTGATGGTGCTTATGCTTCTTGAACATACTTGTTTTTTTATGTGCACTTTTGGTGGCACAAATTTAAAGGGATATTGATAAATTGGGGTATCTTGGGAAGGGTTTTCTGATTCACCATGGGTTTTCTGAAACCATGCGCACAGTAAGCGGTGTAGTAGGAGAAATGGGTGAAGGAACTTAGTCTCTGTTCAGAAAAAGAAAAGGGACAGAAGAAATGATAGCTGACCTCAAACATCTGAGGGCCTGCTGCAAAGGAACAGCAACAAAAGAACCTTATGCTGATCCAAATATAGGACTAAGATCAAAGAGCGGCAGTTTTTTAAGAAGTAGATTCCAGCTCAAGACAGAGACTTTTCCATTTAGAGGAGTTATTCTACAGACAGGAGGTCATCAAGGGGCACGCTTCCTCTTTGCTGGCGGTAACACAGCATACGCTGGAAGAACAGGATCAGAGGTCCTCCCCGAGCAGGAGACTGGCAAGATGCGTTTTGAGTTCTCTGCAACACCATCGCACCCTGTAGTTAACCACTGCAACCGAGAACAGCCCTCAACTGCTCAAAGCCAAAATATTTCCAACGACAGTATCCCTACAGGTTTCTGACCTTGAAGGTTTTTTACCTTTATGCAGGTCTAAAAACATCTCTCTACCTAGTACATTTTATAGGAAATGAGAATGAAGCCTTTCCTATTTACCAGCCACATTCAAGAAATGCTTTCTTGGTGTATGGATTTCACTTTTGTTTTTCAAATTGGTGACCCCATGGAGATTTGCCTGTCTAAATCCATTTTCTTATCAGGATTGGAGATGACAGGTTATTCCACTGCCCAAATATTAATTTCTGTGGCACATCTATATATTTCATTGGCCAACCTTCTGTGAATTTTCTGGATTTCGATTAACTTGTCCTAAACTCCTGGCAAGCTAAATTTCTCTAAAGGTCTTCAATTCATTGCGTTAAATGCCTGTTCAGCCTTGGATAATATATTGATTTTTTTTTTTTTCTCAGCAAAGTGACAAATACCATTTTCATGACTATAATAGAGATTGATTACATTTTATAGAACACAGAGAGAGCCGATCTTAGTGAGACAACCTTGGAGCTTACAAAAATGAAAAAATCATTTGAATTAATAATGAAGTTAATGAATTCATCTGTTGCTGATGAAGTCGAAGTATTTTGAGAAAAAGCAAAAAGTTCTATCGCTGCACCATCACTGTGAAGAATTGAGACCAATTTCAATACTTCGGAGGTGCCGGTTTGTGAAAACCTTTAGAAAAGTTAAGAGTAACGATTTTCAAATTGAAAGCCATGAAATTAACCCCAGGCACACCTGGGTATGTTGCCTGATATTATTCACTTTGAAAGATGCTTTTCAATTAAGTGAGGACGAAAGTAAATTTTGATCAACGTCAACTAAACTGGAAATATTAAGAAGTCTGTGGGGAACAGTGTATGCTTCTGACGTGATCTGTGTAGCCTAAATTTAAAATTGAGTCGGTCTCCTTTCCATTTTAAGCTTTTTACAGTTAGGCCTAAACTAGCACACGTAAAGGCTACCTACTAAGGTTTTTAGTGCAAACAGAAATAAAGAACAAAACATCAAGTAAGGTCTTGCAATAAGCTATGGTGGACCTGGGAGACATTGCTAGGAAAGATAATTGGATTACTTTTGGGGGAGAGGGGTCTTTAATAAAACCCAAAAACCAGTTCATGTCTATTTAAGGACCTTATCCGTGTGTTTATCCTCTTTCCCCCCATTGCCCAGCGTTATTATACCACACATAGTATCCTGCCCATAGTAGTGCTCAACTGTATTTGTTAAATGAATAAACACATTTTTTTGATAGCAGAAAGAAGTAAAAGTCATTCTTGCAAACAATGCTGTTAAGCTACTCGTCTGTGCCATAGAACTTGACTACGTTTGCCTCTGATTTGTGGAATTCTTACAAGGTGATAACCTTGTAGCCATGTAAGAATTCCACAATTCAGAGGCAAACGTAGTCAAGTTCCATGGCACAAACAAGTAGCTTAACAGCTTTGTCCTGGAGTGCGGTTGAGGCAGGGAAACTAGCTTTGGGGAAACTGAAAATACATGTGTATTCTTAGATCTGTGTTGACATGTTTGTTATACTTGGGAGAGAAAATGACCATACCTGAGGATTTTTGAAATTCCAGAGAAATTATGGATGTTTTTTTATCTCAGCCTCTTATTCTATGACTACATTACACACAGTGACACTCAAGCATTTGAGAAATATTTTCTAATGGTGTCACAGGTATATGCTTTGTCTCTTCTATGAACTCCTTGTTGGCAAATTATTTTTGGTCCTTCCTAGTTGTTCTCTATCAACCTGAGTAAAATTCTGGATTCAAAGTGTTTTGAAAAGTCCTGGGTCATTGATCCAGACAGTGGAAAAACCTTCACTTGTATTTATGCTTAAATGATGAAGAAACTCTTCCAACAGTGGTTGACTATGTCCTCTGGTCATACATCTAGAGAGAACATTTTATATTATTTTAATCATCTTATTGAACTTCTTAATTTTACATTTATGGAAAAAGATACTTTTGCTCAAGAATTTAATGTTTACTGAAGTATTCTCCCCATTTATAAAACATGACTTTAAAAGTAATTTAAATAAAATAACAGCTGTAAGACTTGCTAATTGCCATCAAACTCTAAGAAACTGCAGTAAATAGTTTTCTCCTTATTTCCTATCTGAATAGGCTTGGTAAGGCTGTTCCTTTCACTGTAACATACACAGTCAGCAAAGGATATATGCGTTCCACTGGTGCTATTAAATATATCAGAATGTGACTTAATTTTCTTCACAACTAATGTATCTTTTATTTGTCCTTTCATATTTCTTAGAATTAGGAGGAGCTAGAATTCCAATTAAAACCAATTGCTAAAAACTTAAAAAATGAAATTTGGGAAATATGTAAATCTTACTCAATTGTAGAGAATTTCATGATGAAGTAATCTTTTTTCCATAATATTTAAGAATTTTCTTTAATGTGAAAAGACATTTTCTGACTTTTAAAAGTAATACATAAATTAGCTTTATGTTAACCTTTAAGAATTGCTGTGTTGGTATAGGAAAACACATCTCTTATATAATATGAAATTGGTAAATTAGGCAGCATCATTTGGAAGCATTTTGAAAATGGATTGCTAATAGATTTAAATGAAAATTAGTGTTCTTATTCAGCATTCCCACATATTATAAGTTATGATATTTTGTGGGAACCAAGTATCTAATAGTAGTGCTAAATCAGAGAATGAGTGAAGGTGGGCTCATGAGATATAGCTAATGAATGATCAAGTAGCATAATTACATAATTTAGCTTCTAAGCTCTAACATTTTGTGTATCTATTTATTTTAGACTCTCCTCTTTAAAAATGCAAGTATAAAGTTTTCCTCTATCAGATGGGAAGATTGATAGATTAATTAAAATGGAAAGGCTTTTGTAAAGTAGAAGTCAATACGTAAATCGTTAACGTTTCTGAATGATTTTTTAAAGGCTGCAGGTCCATTAAATTTTGAGAATTAATTAATCAAAATGAAAGGAAGCCAGTTTCCCCTCTACACTAACTTCAAAAGTGACACTTGTGAAGTGTCACTTATTTTCGGAAGTTATTTAAAATCCTTGGCAACTATTTAATAGATTTTGCAAATACTGTGTTCATTTTAGTAGCGACTTCAAAGATAAATTTTAAGTTAGTTTTTTCTAAGTTACAGAAGGATTTTTGTTTATTATTTAAGGAAATAAGTGATACAGAAATGTATAAATTAAAGAGGGAAAAACCTTAGCCTTTATTTCTTTATTCCTCCATCCCACTACTATTGATGAGCTTTTTTTTTTTTTTTTAAGATTTTATTTATTTCAGAAAGAGCTCCCATGTGAGAGAGAGAGCATGCGTAGGGTGAGGGGCAGAGGGAGAAGCAAATGCCCCACTGAGCAGGGAGCCTGATGCGATCCTCTATCCCAGAACCCCAAGATCATGACTTGAGCCAAAATGCAGATGCTTTAGTGACTGAGCCAAGTACACGCCCCTTTGAGCTTTTTCTATCAAAAAAGAAACATATATAAGTACACTTAGTAATACACATTGCTTTTTTCATTAAAAATTATACATATTTTTCTGTAATTTGGTTTTAAAATTACCTGTCTTAAACATTATTCCATAACAACACATAGATTTTCAGAATTTGTGACTATAACTGTACCATTTTCTGTATATGTACCTTGATGTAATTATTCCCTTACTGAGGTTCTTGTAAATTATTTCCACCTTTATTCTGTAAGTTAATAATTATATAAATGTGTGCACACACTATCTATCCTTATACACCTCTGCAGGTACTTTACTTTTTTTTTTTTTAAGATTTTTATTTATTTATTTGATAGACAGAGAGATCACAAGTAGGCAGAGAGGCAGGCAGAGAGAGAGGGGGAAGCAGGCTCCCCGCTGAGCAGAGAGCCCCATGTGGGGCTCGATCCCAGGACTCTGAGATCATGACCTGAGCTGAAGGCAGAGGCTTAAACCACTGAGCCACCCAGGCGCCCCTGCAGGTACTTTTCTAAGCTAGACTTCTAGTGGTGCTTTTGTTGTGGCTAAAGACTGTAGACATTTAAATTTTTCTTAGGCATTACCTAACACCTTTGAATAGGTATATAAATTTAAACTCTCATAAACAGTTATTAATAGTCCTCTTTCTCAGTACCATCACCAGCATTGAATATTATTTATTGTCTTAATTTTTGACCAATATGATAGTATTTGTAGATGATTTGCTGATTTCTCTAAGGATTAACAAACAAATACTGATTTATCTGAAGAGTCAGACTTAAGTGAGACCTTCTGAAAATGGGTGCTTAAAGTAGAGTGGTCAGTAAATTAGTGTACCTTTAAAGGTTTTTGTTTGTTTGTTTGTTTGTTTTAAGGGATCAGTAATGTCTTACTGAAATATGTTGGATTTCATCGTCCTTTTTAGGGGCACTTGGGTGGTTCAGTCGGTGAAGCATCCAACTCTTGGTTTCAGCTCAGGTCATGATCTTGCAGTGGTGGGACTGAGCCCCACATCAGGCTCTGTGCTCAGTGCAGAGTCTGCTTCAGATTCTCTCTCCCTCTTCCTCTCCCTACGCTCTTGCTCTCTACCTCTCAAATAAATAAATAAAATATTTTTTAAAAAGTCATTTTTAAAAACATTGGAATATTAATATGTAGGAAATTCTGATGAGATTTGGGATTAAGGGCTTCTGGTTTTGAGAGAAATGGATATTTTGATGTTTATTTGGAGCAAAGGTGATTATTCTTACCACACATCTAGATTAAAATAAGAACTTCTGATTTGGGGATGCCTGGGTGGCTTAGCTGGCTAAGTGTCCAACTCTTGATTTCAGCTCAAGGTCATGATCTCAGGGTCCTGAGATCAGCCCCATGTCCCCAGGTCAGCTCCACACTCAAGGTGGAGTCTGCTTGAGATCCTTTCCCTCTGCCCCCCCCAATTCCACTCTCGCTCATGTGCACTTTCTCTCTAAAATAAATAAATAAAATAAATCTTTAAAAATAAAAACAAACAAATAAAAACCTTCTGATCTGGACTTCCTGCTCCGAGTTTCTTCTTGTCTCCCAGTTCTTCCTCTCCAAAGTCCTTCTGACATATCCTTCAGTTCACATCTTCCCAAATACATTAAATGTTCCCTGTTGCCCTAAAAGATTAAAAATAATGTAACTTATGAGTTTGTTCAAAAATCCAGTTTCTCACTTCTCATTTCTGAAGATTCTGATCCACAATGTCCAGAGTGGGTCAGATCATAAGTTTTTACTAGAAATGCAAAGTGATTCTCCAGACTGCATGTAGAGAACACTTAGGGAAAGACTGGGGGAAAGTGGTTTGTGTACGAGCAAAGGCTCTTCATAATTACCTTTCTTTCCTTTTTCTTCTGTTTTATCTTTTTAAAGATTTATTTTATTTATTTTAGAGAGAGAGGGGAAGGGTAGAGATAGCAGGAAAGAGAGAATCTCAAGCAGACTCCCCACTGAGTGGGGAGCCCTACATGGGACACCATCTCACAACCTTGAGTTTATGATCTGAGCCAAAACCAAGAGTCAGAGGCTTAACCCACTGGGCCACCCAGGAACCCACCTTTCTTTCCTTTTTAACCCCGAACATATGTTTCTGTATCTCCTAGCCAAATGGAATGTTTTCTCTCTCTCTCCAAGTGGATTCAACGTTCTTCTATCTCTGTACTTCCTTAAGAAACCAGTTCCCTCCTCTTCACCTCATCCCTCACTTCCTAAGCCAAACCCCACCTCTTAAATGAAAACCTCCAGCTCTTCATCCCACAGGGTTCTGCTTCTACAGTATTTATTCACATCACACGTTTGACACTTATGGTTTAATATTGTTACTTGTGGTTCACGTGTAATTCTCTGTATCCCTCATAGCCTCTTACATGTAATCAACACTGTAAAAACATTGGTTGGTTGGCTGGTTGGTTGAGTGAGTGATCATGTAATTAGACTACTAGGGAGCAGGTCAAAGACTGCACTTCAACCCCATGAAACCACTTCCTGACATTTTGCAACTCCTTCTCTTCCTGAGAGACTCTTGCTTTTGCTGCAAATTGGATTGCTTGTTTTGGTGAATTAAACAAAAGCTGATGCTTACCATATATTTGGGTCTATTAATTGCATGTTTAAATCACCGTACATGCTGTGCTTGAGAAAGTTAATCCATACCAAAGGTAAGGTTTTTAAATTTTATTTGAAGTCTAATGTTATAACTCTATACGATCTTTTCCCAGTAGGGTAAAGGCCCAGCATGCTTAGCTTAGCTTTCTTAAAAGAAAATTGTATTTATGTTCAGAATAATTTCTTATCAGTAGCTACAACATAACATTGTGGTGAAGGCATTAGAATAAATGTATCATTTGTCACGGGCCCAGAACCTTAAGTGCATTTGATTTCTGTGCTGTATTCTTGCTATATGGAACTGAATTGTGTAATTTAGCATAGCTCTGAGTATAACCTGGCAGAGTGTTCATAAAAATTGGGATATACTACTAAAAATGATAATTTCCTGAGAATGGAAATAGAATTAGCATATATTTACCAGTGTTACTCAAGATGGCCTTCAGAAAAGCACCATGTATTGGAAGGAAATTGATCATGAGGTATGCATCTCCCTAATAATGTTTCATGACATAGGAAAATACATACTCTATTTCTTCTCGATTTTGAAAAGCAAGCCCTTGATAAGTCACCTTGGAAAAATGGAAGCGATTTATTTGTTTGTCATTTTCCTGGACTGAAAACATTTTGACAAATAAAAAGAGACATTCTTGGGACATATATTCCTTTTTCTTAAAACTAGCAATTTAGGACATTAATGGAACCTCTACGGCCAGGCTGGTCTCCTGTATGTTTGACTGCAGGAGGAGCAGGTGTGCACTTCCAAAGTGTCTTTACAAGTGTCTCAGTGGGGCTTCCCTCCCACGCCTCTGCAGGAGACAGCTCATCTGTTTAATCCTTATGTTTTAGTCAACCTTTCTTATTATGCAGATAGGGCGCTGAGGCTCAGCTGGATTTTGACTCTCCGAATGAATTGATGGGGCTCTTTGATCTTAACTGTGTACTGCATCTGTTTCATCTTTCCTCTTAATACATAGTCTTCCAAACTCCTGTTCTAGCCAGTTGGTGTTCTTAAAATAAATGGGTAATTATACAAATAAAGAAATTAAAATTGCCATTTAAAACTCAGATACAAACTTCACTTTTCCTTTGGAACTTTTTTTGGGGGGGTTATCATAAACTTTTTTGAAAAAATCTCCCAAATGATTTGATTGTGTAACTCTGTAAGGGACCACCGGATTTGAGAGTATTTGACTATGTGTGTATGAATGTGCGTGTTCTTTGTAGGATTAGATTTGCATAGAAAGTAAGAATGACTGATCTTTGCAATTTAGTAAATTGTATAGTAGCACAATATCTTATTAATAGACCATATAAGAGCAAGAGGCATACAATCTACTTAGAAAAATCTACCATGTAACTAAAGGATCCTGCTGGGAATATTTCTTTTCTTGATGAGAGTGAGGGAGCCTGAGTTGCAGAGAAAATCAGTTGGAATTAGAACTAATCCTCATTGAGAAATCTTTCTAGGATGTTAAAATATCATCATTGCTTTTAAACAAATCTTTGAAATGAGATATACGTGTTTTCACGTGCAGTGGAAGTGGAGGGTTGTTGACGGAACAGCGTGGGTTGTTTGCTTACCCATAGAAAGGTATGATTAATTGAATGAGAAAATATCAAATTTTTATCTGAGTAACCTTTGATATTCTAACCTGGTATTTGGGAGACTTGCATGTATTCTTTTTATTTTTAATTCTCCATGAATCCTCATTTATCTTTAAGTATACCACTATCTTGTAATGATAATGTAACGTCAAGGCTGTCAGAATAATTTCAGCTGAGAGAAAAAAGCTGATGTTTAATAAAAGCCAGAGGCCCTTGAGAGAATTATGAAAAACTCTTTCTCTGAGAGGAAGAGTATTGTGATACGGCCTTCTAGTCTGTTAAAATCTTTAGCCCGACATATATATATATAAAATATATGTATATATATATACACACATTATACTAATAACTATTAGTGATTCATCAGAATAAATACCTTCCTTAGAAACACTTAGGGATAAAACATACAGGGAATACAATCTCTGATCAGTGCTCTAAAATATTGTTTTAAAAATATTCCACGAACTCTCTTCCACTGAAAAGCATCTCTTAAGCCTCCGCATGGTACCCAAGTCTGAACTAGGGAGATTTTCTTCACTATTTTTGTACTCCCCATATGGAATCTGAGAATAACTGTGCAGGAGGAAATATGAAAGGTTACCCGATCCTTCTTCACACAGAACTACTCTGAGACCCACTAAAGATAGCAATGCTCCTCTCTAACCATTTAGTCTGTCTTGCTACCAGTTGGGGTGTTCTTTCTCTTTGTTTGCTTGCTTGTGTTTCAGCTGGTGAGAAAAGATCTAGCCAGTACCCAGGCATTGGCATGTGGCTTCAGTATACTTCATTTAGGTTCCATGACTTCATTGGCTATAGTTTCTTATCTCACACACCTGATCGCTGTCCTCCTTTTATAAAATTGAAACAAAAATGCCTGTACTTGTAGTTGATAACAATTTAGTGCTGCTTGAACTTCTGAAAGATAAAATTTAGCCTTTCCCACATAAAAAGGATCAATGCCATCCAAAATCTCATTCTGTTTCCATGCTCTTTTTGTGATTTGCCAGTCCTTAGAAAAGTTCCAGTGTATGTTAGAATAATGTCTCTTTGGTTCACTGATGTGACTCTCAGGTCAAGGCAGCCTACTACTATATTCGAATGTATTTAAAAGTTACTAAATGGCTCCCTGCACGTTCCCTTGTATTCATCAGTTCTGATCCACAGTCATCCTTCACTTACTTCCTTATTACTTCCTAATAGTAATTGGGTGATTCACTTAAACACCATTATTCTACCTAATCATGAAGGTGATTTTCCTACATTATCCTCCAGACAAGGTTGGGGAGAAAACATTTGTCTTGAATGGGTTGTTGGGAATATGGTTTCTGTTAACTGCCACTGAAATGGCCTTGTGTGGGCTCTCTGGCCAGGATTTTGGTCCATGAATGTCACGATGTCACCTCAGTTCTTGAACATCCCTTGTACCCATGAACTTCCAGAGAATCAGCCTTAGCTCTCAGAAGTTTTCCAAGGTTGGAAGTTTGAGTGACCCATTAGTGGGCTGTTTAAAACCAATGGCATGGATCACAGCCAGCACTAAAAATTAATAATTGTAATAATTTTAATAATATTAAAATAGAATGGAACTGTCAGAGCACACTGAATGTAGCAAATATTGTCTCATGAACACATTTTTCAAAAATCTTCTGAGTGTGTGTGTGCTACTTAGCTCTATTGTAAATATTTTCTTACCATGGGTCTCAGTTTGAAAAAAAAGCCCAAAAAACAAAAACAAATCTGAGTTAGGTCATATACCCCTTGTTAGCTTTTGCCTGGATGCTGGGTTTTAGAATTTAGAGTATTATCTTACCATATTAAAATTCTGGGGTTTTTTTTCCCACTAGTTATCGTCAAGCAAATCAAGAGAACTCATAGCAGTAGAAATAATAATGAAAGCTTAGCAAATATTTCCAGAATTTTTAAGAGTTCAGCCATATCAGCTTGCTGATGGTATTCTTACTGATTAAAACATTTAGTTTTAAGTAATTCTTTTAAGAAGTGGCTGTAAATGTTTAGTTACACAAGAGAAGCATATAGATCACAGAAAAAAATATTTTGTTAATAATCTTATTTTGTTTTGGGGTCAAACAGAATGAATATAAACAATGGCTTAGGTTGTGGTAAGAAAGGAAATCATAGTTATCACTCACTCTTTTAAAATATCTCAGGGTTGGGGCACCTGGGTAGCTCAGTCAATTAAGCGTCCACCTCTTGATCTCAGGTCAGGTCTTCATCTTAGGGTCATGAGTTCAAGCCCTGAGCTGGGTTCTATGCTGGGTGTGGAGCATACTTAAAGGAAAAAAAAAACAAAAACAAAAACAAAAAAACTCAAGGTTAAAGTTTTTGCCTTTTCCCTTAAAAAATTTTTTTGTAAATATGACCCTTACTTTATGACTGTCGTAATTGATTTTTCCCCCTTGCCTTGTACCCAGTAGGAGTCAGCATAGAGAGGAACCTAGTTGTACTTTATTTCATACCTGTATTTTATTTGAAGACTGAGGAATGTAAATGCAGAGAGATAAGCATGAAAGAGAGAAGAAAAAGATATTACTTGGTGTGCACATAAGTACATAGTTTAATAGTCATTGTGTTTATTACGAAGTGTGTCATTCTTACCCTCTGTGAAGTCCAGGGTGTCCATAACCTTGATAACCCAAGGCCAGCAGTGGTGGGGTCCCTCCAGAACCTGTCAGAAATGCGGAATGTCAGGCTCCACCCAGACCTACTTGAATCAAAATCTGCATTTTAACAAGATCCCTCCCTGATTTACATGACCATAAAAGTTTGAGGACTGGCATATAGCATGAATATTACCAGTTGCTGTAAGGGCTTGTGTTCATTTCATGGATAACATTTACTCTGGAATAGAAAAATTAGCAAGCGGGAAGAACCAGCAGTTTTTCATATCCCAGTGCAACGGTTGACCATCTAATGGTGTTTAAAATTAGTGGTGATGACAGTGATGCTGCTGCTGATGAGAAAACCCATTATTAAGTGCTCCCAAGTGCTGGCCATTGTGTCTGGCACACCATCCAACCCCTTTAACCATCATCTTTTCCCTGTGAGTTCAATGCTGTTTTATAGACAGGCAGTAAAGGCCACAAGTTGCATGTACACCTGTTGCAAAGCCAAGCATTCTGGTGACTAACATCTGTGATCGGTAGCTGCACCTTTTAAAAGTAGAAGAGACTATTCCATATAAGAAGGAAACATGACACATGAAAGGTTCCTATGAAAGTATCGGTTGATATTTGTTTAGATAATATTTATAATTAGCAATGAGTTCTCAAATCTGCATATTTGAAAAGACAAGAAGTGTCTTGTTTGAAGCCCATACCAAGCTTTCAGGTTATCCGTGGAGAATTTACAATATACCAGGAGTTTCCCCTTGTGCCCTATTGGGCACCCTTAGCTCTGGACATTCTGCTGGCAACTAACGGACTAGCCTTGAGAGCCAACTGCCTATCTGAAGATGAACATGTGTCATTTGTAACATGAAGAGTGCTCCTAACTTGAAATGATTCTGGAATAATCCAGAATGTATAGTTTGTCTCTCATGTGCTGGGTTCGATCCTTTATAAGGATCCTTTATAAGATAGGAGAGGCTGCTGGAATATCAACAATTTGGCATTTACTGAGTGAGGAAAATTAACTTACACAATGAAGGCTCCTGAAACAGCATTGAAGTGAGAGTTGAAAGGAAAAGGTCATGTTATGATACAAACAACACTAAGCGGGCACCTGGCTGGCTCAGTCGGTAGTTGCAACTCTTGACCCCGGACGGTAAGTTCAAGCCCCAAGTTGGATATAGAGATATAAATTAATCTCTAGGCGTGCTTGGGTGGCTCAGTCAGTTAAGTGTCTGACTTTTGATTTCAGCTCAGGTCATGATTTCAGGGTCATGAGATGGAGCCTCATGTCGGGCTCCCTGCTGGGTATGGAGCCTGCTAAAGATTCTCCCTCTGCTTCACACTCCACCCCTCCTGCTCATGCTAACATACACACACACATACACACTCTCTCTCTCTAAAAAATAAATAAGTAATAGAACAAAATAAAATCTTAAAAAACAACAAACACAGTGAGTCTTACAGATATCTGAATAGACAAACTAGTGAATCATGTCTACTAGCATGGAGGGTGGATGTTGTCTCTCCTTTTTTATAAAGAAACTGAAACACCCTTCATACTCAGTGATAAGGACTTTTTTAAGGTTGATAAGTTTATTAATGCTTTTAAAAGAGCTACATACATATAACACAAATTCATACAGTAGCAAAGAATATACAGACAGCCTCTAAGTTATACCATGGCTCGACTTAAAATTTTTTTATTTTATTATAGTGCAAAAGTGATACACATTCAGTGAAACCGTACTTTGAATTCTGAATTTTGATCTTTTCCTGGGCTAAAGAAATATGGTAAAATGGTCTTTCCTGATGCTGGGCAGCAGCTCCAAGTCAGCCGCAGGGGTTGAACAACCCATACATACACTTACAACTCTTAACTGTTCGGTGTCTATACAATCATTCCGTTTTTCACTTTCTGTACAGTATTCAATAAATTACATGAGATATTCAACACTTTATTATAAAGTAAGCTTTGTATTGGATGGTTTGGCCTAATGGTAGGCTAATAAAGTGACCTGAACATAGTTAAGGTAGGCAAGGCTAAACTAAGGTATTTGGTAGATGAAGTGTATTAGATGCATTTTAAACTTACGATATTTTTAATTTTTGATGGGTTAATCAAAACATAATTCATTGTAAATCAAGGAATATCTGTACTGTGAGAGAGTTCCTCCCCTCCTGTTCCTCAAGTGCCACATTCACTACTGAAGCAACCACTGTTAGCAATTTCTTATGTATCTTTCAGAGATTCTCTAAATATACAAATATTATGTACAAACTTTTATTAAACAAAATGATAACATACAATATGCTGTTCTTTCCCTTAAGATGGATCATAGAAATGATTTCATATCATTACTTCTTCATTAATTTTAATGGCTGCCTGGCATTCCATAGTATGGATATAGCCTTCTTTAATAAGTTATGTTTGGTGATTTTTTGGATCATTCGCAGGCCTTCACTGTTGCAAATAGTGCTGCAACAAAAATGAATATGGACATATATGAATATACGTGTCCTCAGGTCTTCATATTCAACGTCCTGATTTGTTTTTACTATACAATAGTTACATAATGGGGAAGAAATAACCAATTAGCATAGTAGGCAGAATAATAACTATACTTGCAAACATTATTTACTATGTGGTAAGTACTTTGTAGTAGTCATTTAACTCTTATAATGCTATAGAGATGTTATTATTACTATTACTGTTTTCATTGTTGTCGTTCATCACTGAAGTGAGAAAACCAGGATCTAAATTCACCCGAGAAGTTTGACTGTGGGCCTTACTCCCATTGCCAAGCTGTGCTGCTTCCCAGGGATTCCACTGCTCCTTCACCAATGACAGAGTATATATTGAATACCTACTGTATGCTAAGCAACTGACATGTATAGTTTAATCTTCACAATAGCGTTCCAAGGTGGTGGTATTTTTTTTTTTTTTTCATAACAGAGTCTTAATGAGTTTTGAAAACTTGCCTGAAGTCCCCAAGCTGGTAAGTGAGGAGCAGGGCATAGGACAGAACAGGCCATCTGACTCCTGAGACCACGGCACAACAGGAAGGGAAATGAGGTGTTTGATTCTCCAGCCAGTAGGCCAGAAGGCAGGAAGGAAATAAGTATATGTATGAGATTTAATTAAACAGATTCAAGAGACCAGAGGGACTAGGAAGGACTGTTGCAGCAGCCAGCAGAAGCTGGTGCATGGTACCCGGATAAACACCTAAGTAGGATTTAGTTGTCTGTGTGGATTCCCAGTGGATATTGGTGCAAGCTTCCCCACGGACGGTGTGTTTCCAAGTCCAGATGAACGTGTTCTCACCGACTCTTTCCATCTGAGCAAAAGTCCACACCCATGCATCACATCTATATAATAGACAACCCATTGTGAGGAGGGGCACTGGCAGGCCCTAGAGAGAGAGCAACCTTGGCCCTTCTGCTCTGCATTGGAATGTGTGCCCCCAGGGAGCAGAAATCAGCAGGCACCACGTTGGAAAAGGAAAGGAAGAGCCCTGAGATTCCTTGAGGTGTTGACCATTCCTCCAGGTCACATTCTCCTATTTCCACTTCCGTTTTCCCAGCAGTCATGTTTCTTTATTGGCACAGCCTATGGCAGAGCTAGGGTCTGCTTCTTAAGACCTGTAGGGTTTATAAAAAGTCACATTTATCTATTCTTTATTATTATTATTGCCATTAGTTTTTTTACTGATGTATATTTGACATGAAACGTTACATCCATTTGTGTGGTGATGGATGGTGACTGCACCCATGGTGAGAACTGAGTAACATATAGAATTATCGAATCCTTATGTTGTACACCTGAAGTTATTCCTGTCATTATTATTTCATAAATCCATTTTATCACCTAGGCTCTATTTCTGTGTCTGGTGGGTTTTCCTTGTTTCAGATTGCGCCGTTTAATTCAGTGACTCTTTGGGGATTTTCGTAGAAAAAAAATGAAATTATAGGTGTAGGTCGATGTGTCTGGATTCTTTATATGGGGGTTATAGGAAAGATAAGAATGAAGATATGTCATGAGTGTTTACTGCAGGTCAGGAGAGATACAAAAGGTTTTGTATGCACTATCTGATTTAATACCAGAGCTCCACCAGGAGGGTATTATTTTTGTTATTCCATTTTACAGATGGGGGCTTCTATTCAGACTTTTTGAGATGAACAATTGTAATGGTGTCAAAGCAAGCTCCTGGGCAAGAAGAAAACACTTTCTCATCCTGCAAAACATACTTCCTCCTCGGACATTTCTTCTTCCAATCTTTGTCCAGATGTGCTCAGTAATCAGTATATGTACAGTCCTATACTCCGCTGTTTTCGTTTACTGTAGTCATAAAAATTTGATTTCCTCAATCATCCCATTCTCACGTAATGACTGCATACACCTAATTGCCGTAGTTTAGTAATTTCCCTCTTTGGGAATATTAGATTGTTTTCATTTTCTCTTATAGACACTACTGTGATGAAAAACTCAGTGTAAGTACTATGTTTTATCCTGAATTTCTTAGGGAAAAGTCTTTCAGTCAAAGAATAAAAAAGCTTTTGACTCATGAAGTTTCTGAGTTAGAACTATTTTCATAGACACAAATAGCGAGCAAGACTGAAACACTTATTTTGGAATCTTAAGAAAAATGGTATCTCAAACTCTTTGTAGGTCTGAATTGGGGGGTTTTGGGGTATGTTTAAAGATACAATTCTTGAATGAATATGTGGGGATCATTGATCTATAGAAACAGACACAAGGCCTAAAGAAGGATTTTTTGGCATTACTTAAATTCTAAGATGGGTAAATTGGGCTTTGGGGAGGATGGTGTGTGCAACAAAAATGTTCATTCTGCGTCAACATGCATTTCTTGAGAAACTGCCGTGTGCCAGGCCCCATGGTGGTCATCAAGCCTCTGACAGTGAAGGTGATAGTCTGCTCATTTCCTAACATCGCTAAAGGTCATGTCTAAGGGTTTTTGTTGTTTTGTTTTGTTTGTCCTTGAGACTGTGCTGCAGCATACCTCAGCCTCCAGTATCTCTGAATCCTTTGTTCTTTTGCTTTCATGCTTTCATGCGCTCTGACGTATTTCTTCAATGCAGCCCCAGACATGAAGGACAAAGAATATCTTACTCTCCAAAGACATATGCATAGATACAATTTCTGAGAATTCCTGAAACCATATTTTTCTCCTCCCATCTCTGTTCTGGTAGGATTTAAGAAACCTTTTTATCTTCCTGGAATGAAAGTATCTCGCTCTGTAGTTTTGGGGATCCCTACATCATCTTATCCCTGTCATATATAGCTCTGACTGCATCTAACTACATTTATCTTTTCAGCACTTCATGCTAAATAAACCAAACGCAGGGGCTTTGGACCTTCCATTACAGGAATATCCTCATGTGGAAATAAAATGCAAATTTAGATACATACCATGATTTGTTAATACAGTACACTCTACCTGCAATTTTCACAGGTAGAGAACCATTTTGGTCCCTTTAGGGAGCCAAATATATAGAATTCCTATTTAAAATGTAATTCAAAATTGCATTTTAACTTTTCACCAAATTCTTCCATCCCAGAAAAACCTACTGATTTGTTGATAAATACAATTTTATTAACATATTGTATATTACTCTCTTTAAAAGTCTGCAATGTAAATGTTTTTTAATGCACTGATGTTGAAACACTTCAAAGGGGAAAAATAATCGTTTAGTAAGTATTAGATTGGTTTAATGGCTTACCATGCAGATCAAACTCTTTACTGGTCAACTGAATGTTTCACTTTAAAAAATATTGTTAATGTCATTTTACAGGAATGTTATTAAATGTGTTACCAATATACAATTCAATTTCAGTTGATTCATTAATGTATGTGTGTTTATATCTACCAATCGATTAATCAATCACACTTCTATATAATTTGAGTTCACTGATTTTTTTTCTGAAGGGAAAATTTGTATTAGGATGTAGAGATGTCTGTCTCTTTATCTAAAGTTGTGTAAGTTATTCTTAGCTGCAATACCCAAATTAGTTCCTCATAAAATTCTGCAAGTGTGATTTGAACTTATTTGTAAGGCTGAGTTCCAGGAATGGGAATTTATAGAGTACTCTTGCTGATGAAAAGGAGATAGATGGAGACAACTTCATAATGTCAGAATACAGTTTCCAGGGGTTGACCTAAGACTACTTAGCCATAAAGCTGTCTCCACTGGGTAACAGTCTGTTCACAGACATGACCAAGGTAATGCAGATGTGGAAAAGAAAATACAAAGGCATCTGAAAAAGGAGCTCTGATAAGTTTTTTTTTTTTAATTCTCCTTAAGTTTCTAATATCCCATATCCTTAACACTGCTATTGAAGTACTCTCTGTTGCAACCTTACACATAGCCTCCTGTTTGAACTCAAAACCTAGGAACTACATGTCTGAGATCTGAATGTATTCTGGGTCCCAAATCAATCTTGTCACTCCTCAGAAAGCAATGCAAGATAATAAGTAGTATTCACCTGATTGCTTTCCTGCTCCCAGACAGCTGGTGACGCGTGTCTTCCTGATAACCAGGAGTTTCAGATCTAAGGCAGGGATAAAGGGAAGCTGGGAGCTCGCAGAATCTAAATTTGACAGTCGATGGCTGAGGAGAGGGTCAGAAGGGATAGAATCTGTGACACGTATGAGAAAGGAACAAAATTTATCTGCTCTGGTTGCAATGATTAGATGTCTCTTTGTCTGGCTTCCTTACAGCGGTTGACTGATTGTACCCGCCAGCTGGCTAATATCATAATTAACAAAGTTGCTACTATATCTGCAAAGTTTAATCGAAAAATTTGCCAGTGATATGATGGCATTGTCACAAAGATCACAAGGGACACGGAGTTGACTTTTGCTCAAGGTGGAATGGCAAAGCTGTATAGGCAAGATGAGAAATCATGAACTTGTTCAGCCAAAGGTACGTTTGTTTGCTTTTTCATAATTCCACACCTGGGCTTTCTTATTCAGATATTTTTTGTTTGATGGCTTGTGGATTCCGTTTTGTTTTGTGACCAAAATGATTCGTAGAAAGATCCATATGCGTCTTGAGCATTTACATCATATTCTCTGAAAGCTTTGGGTTTTTCCCAAATCTGGAAATTCAGAACTATAATGAAATGGCTTTTGATACAGAGAATAGAGTATAAAACAATGTTTTGCCTGTCGTTGTGTCTAATCTTTATCAGTTTTCAGATTAACTGTTTGTTAACAAGTATCAATTGAACCTTTTATATTGTGTAGCCTTGGATTCATTTTGCTCAAAAATAAGAGCCATTGCTCTGCTTTTTCTATTGTGTTAACCTCGTTATAGGGGTGAAAAAAGCAAGCATGGTTATAGAAGATGTGGAGGTCCTATTTCGGTTTCAAGAAATGCTCAAAGCAGTTGGGAAGGAAGGCTGGGGTCTTGACTTTTGTCAAAGTAATTGGGGCTTTTTACAACATTTAGAAAGACCAGCATATCTTAAAATCATGCTATTCCTCAATGCCAGTCTAGCCATTGACTGTCATACCTGTATTTTCTTTTTTACTAGGATTTGCTTTGCTTGATTGAATATTCAGGCTCTGGGGAGTTACCCAAATTATAGTCATCACATATTGCTAATTAATGAACTTGAATATTAATGAGAAGGAGCGTGTGCCTCTGTGTATGCCTGTGTGCTTCCTCAGAGTACAAAGGGAGAGGAAGGTTTCTCAAAAATGATGCAGAATGTGAAGTTTGGGCTGTTTATGCTGTGTCACATCACCGCTAGAATACCAAAGCAATCAATCTGCAGTATAATTGGGACTTACCCTGAGGTTCTTTGCTTCCCTCTGTGGTCGTCTAGACCAGTATATCATGGCAAAAATAAAGCAAAAATGTGTGTTTGTTTGTTTGTTTGTTTTACCAATGCCATTTGCTGTGTGTATTAATAGCAGTTTTTAAAACATAATGAAATGACATTTTGGAAACGAATGCATAGCAATGCGTATTTTTTTTTTTTTTGCAATGCGTATTTTTAATAAGCCCATTTAAACTTTCTCACGGCTTTATTCCTAGTCGTGGGAGACTAGATACTCTGAATATATTTATTTGAAAATATGAAAATCAAATTTCATATTCTCAAAACTTAAAAAATGAGCCACTTATGAGATTGTGAATTTTAAACTCTTTAAGTGTCCGAGTAATAGAAAAAAAACTGTTGAAATTTTGGCTAAAATTTGACTCAACATATTTCCAATCTTCACTAAAATTTAATGACGTTGATAAGAAATGCTGGAAGTGGAGATTTAAGATATCATTTTATTATATTCTGGATGTCATTTTCGGAAGAGAGTGTTATTCTCATGAGAGAGAATCTCTTTTTTTCTTTGACTTTGCATTTCTCGCCTCCTAGTATCTGGTACATAATAGGCACTCGATATATATTTATCGAGTGAACAAATTAATGAATTTAAGTCATTCTGCTGCTGTTCAAATATGGTTAACATTTGCTTCCTCCAATCAATAACTTTTGAACATAGTAAACATTATGGATAGAAACAAGGAGATGAATGGCATAATCACAGACAATAGGGGGGATTAAGTTCCTAAAATGATATAATGTTTTTTTAACCTAAACCTCCATAACATTTTGTGTCATTGAGATTTCCTATTGTAAGAACTCGGTTGGAGTAGCGAAGGTCTATGAGGATTAGAAAAAGCCAGGAAAGTGGTTCACAGCTGATGCACCCGTTCTTTTAAACAGGATTATCTCCTGAGATGTGTAGAAATGAACTCTTGTCAGAGTTTCAAAGGAATTAATATTTTTGGTAAAATGTGCTAATGTAAAGAGTTAGAAGATTAGTGATGCATAATGAAAGCGGTGCGTTCTTTCGCATGGAAATAGGAATATAATAAATGTCCTGCAGGTGATTGGGGCTGTAGCAATTTTATTGAAGATTAAAGTTTGATTGACCTTTGTTAGGGTGATTAACCCTTCTGAAATTAAAAGCTAGAGCTGAATTATTCTGGCCAATTTAAATGCAAACATTGAGCAGGTCGTATGTCATTCAACTAATAATAATAAAAAAAAAACCCTATTTTAATTTTCATTTTTGCACTTCTGAATGGGATGCTGCTTTGGAAGGATCATAGCTCTGGCGAGAGCATCCCAGTGGCAGGGAACATGGACTAATGTATAGATAATTGGGAGCACGTGGGAAGCGTCCCAGGCATCACTCCTATCCAAACATCAAAACCACCGTCTCAAAAAAAGCCGGGAGCCTGAAGGCAATCTCCACACACTGAAAAATGCGTGCTCTCAATAGAAAAACTGATCTAGAAATGTCCTGAAGAGGTTAGGAATAAATAGCAGGGACATCTCTATTCTAATCCACTGCTAGCCACCTAAACTGGGTATTATATCCGTGTTAAATCTGTATGACGTCTCCTGTAAATGGAGGCTTTGTGGTATGGTTGCTTAGGAAGCTGTTTGTTGCAAATGTTGATTTCTTTCTAATGTTTAGAATTTCGTTGCCTGTGATCTCTGAGAGTCTATAAATATATTCAGTATCTTATATTAGGTCCAAAAATGTTATAGGAGGAGCAAACTCTCGTTGTTTACAAAGTCATGTAATGGTTGGGTTTTATTTTTCTTCGTTAAATTTTTCAGAAAATTTGTGAAAAGTTACATATTCACATCACTGCAAAAGCTGTTGCTATTTTTCATATCACGTTAAATTTTTTTATTCCCCAGTCAGTGAGTTGTTTAAGTCCCAACACATAGTGAACAACATCTTCCTTTTATGTGTCTGTGGACTATTAAAATGATAATACAGGTTCTCTTCATTCTATATGTAATTTACTTCTCTCTCTTTTCATCAAAGCATTCACTCTGAACATGTCAAGGGACGAATGTCCCAAGTATTAGAGTGTAAAAATTAAGAAGCCTGAGGTGCTATGGTTTATTTTTGCACAAGCTTTTCATGTACCCTTTTTAGCATTTTTTTCTGAAAGATAGGCTTCTACCCCAGGCCTATGCAGAAAGTCAAAGATGAAAATCCTGTGATAGAGTGAGAGGGAATTCAGTTGGCAACGTGACACTGGCACCCTCCAAAGAGCGGGGTGATACCTTGCAGTACAGATTAATAATCTGTTTGGCTAAAATCTGTTTGCTATAAAGATAATTTCCTAATTCTTAATCGTGGGGCTGGTATTCAACCATAAACTGTAAACAAATATGTTGTTCTGTACCTTCCTGATAAAGTATATTTTATTAGCTTTAGGTTGGGTACATTAAATTGTCGAACTTTTTAAAAACCCAGTTGTTCCGTGATAATACTTTTCTTATTAGAGACACTTCTCACTAAAACAAACAAACAAACACTACTCTAAACTCAGTCTCTAAAATAAGCACTATTCATTCTTCAGCTGTAATTCAATAATCCCCTCTAATTTGATCATTCTTATTTTACCTCTTACCAGAACTGAATGAAAATAATTGGGGGCATTAAAATTTATTGTAAACATGACATCCTCTCAGCATAAAAAACGAATATACCAATCTACTGATAATACCTTCTGTGTGTTGCCCTCAGTTACCAGCAGTCTTTCCCATAAAAGAAAATATGGCTTGAGAAGGCGAGATTCATATTGTCTTGGCATAGAGAAAAGATGTGCTGAAAGAGCAGAGGCAAATAAGATTATATTTTGTTAAATCCCAAATCCAATCATTTGTTTTGCTTCAGTGTATTTAGAAGACATTTTTATTTCTTTGTTGCCTTTGTTTCTGGCAATCTGTTCGCCTCTAATCCACCCAGTCTCAGACCTGACATTTTCTCTTATGGCTGCAGAAGAACATTCTTTACCATTAACAACCAAAATTAATCCATTTGATATTTTCTTGGGCCGCATATTTTAGTAGGAGTCCTGGTGCTTAAAAACCAGACTGTCCTGAGAGTGACCAGTGGTGTCGTTTTATTCACTGCACCTTGTGTGGTTTGTGAGTCAATAATTTAATGCCACAAAAATTTAGAGTAGACCTACTATGAACAATCGGATGGTGCCAAACCAAAAAGAGACAACAAGTGGCAAACGCAAGGATTTTCGAGGTTTTTAAAATCCCTAATGGTCAAGAACTTGTCTGAATTTTTCAAGGTGTTATTCTCCTTAGCGGGCCGTGCTTCTAGAATAAAATGATTTGGTTAATGTTGGTCAAGTGAATTTTTTCTTGTAGTTTGTTTGACAAAATCATAAAGATACCCCGGATACCATAAATGCTCCGATGTTAACTTCCCAGCTAATTGTGAAAGTTCTGAAGCATCAGTTTACAGGTGAATTGGAAGGTGACCTACTGGAGGGTAGTGACTTGTAGCCTGTTGGGGAGGTGCATTCCATGCCACTTGTTTTCATACCACTTCTGCATAGGACTTTGGAATATGGAGAACTGCTTGATAAAATAACTTCTGACTAAAATGCCTTTAGCATTAGTCTTTCTGGAGCCATCACCAACTAATCTGTATGGGGTGTCAGCAAGAATTATTTGGGTACCTCATATGTACCACGTATCCCCTCAGTCCCGCCAGGTGGGCCCATGAGTCACGTTTTCTGGACCAGAAACTGAGACTGAGGGTGGAGAGCAATTGGCCTGGCTTGGAAGCGGGTGCCATATTTCAAGGCCTTCTTGAAACACCAGAGCTAGTGTTGCCATATCCGTAGCATCCCACTTTGCTGAAACTTGGTGACTGTGAGCATGGGGATTTGAGATGATTGTAAACTCTTCTCTCAGACAAAGGAATTTGCTAAATTGCAGGGACTATGAGGAAAGAAGGAACTCTCCCCTGATTTGTTCCTAAGGGAGAGAAGAGGTGCTTTAGAATGACAGAGATTATTCATGGGCACATCCATGACTTGGTTGGCTCATTTCATGGAGACTAAAAATTGTCCTGCCCAAATATTAATCATTTAATTCATTGAAAGTAGCCAATAGGCTCTTCTTTAAAAAAATTGTCTTTAAAATGTTTGTACTTAACTGTCGTTCATTTGAAATTTGTAAATAATTCTGTTGAACCCAGTGAGAGTCAGAGGTATCCCCACCTCACCTCACACACTGTCATTGGCTAAGCAGTTTAACAACCCTTGATAAATGTGCCTCCATGTTTTTATGATCCCTCCTCCTGAAACTGCATATGAGCCCAGAGTCTGTCAGATTGCTCTCCCATTGGGCATTGCCCAGTTGCTTATACCAAATGAGTTTAAGGGAATATGTGAAAAAAATCTTGATATATATATATAAAGTGATATTGTATGGGGTTACTGTAATGTGAGAGAAAGCCATCATGCTCCTCTGGCAGAAACAATTATTGTCCTCATTTCCTAATTCATTACAAGAACAAAAGAGTTAGCATGGGTTAAACAAAAAGTAAACCTTTGCAAAATTAGCATAGGAGGTTCCAAAAGTTTGGAATTGACAGATCAATTTTCAGTTGGAGAGTTGGTCCACTTTTTAAAAGTTGATTCTTTTGGTCTATGAACCCTCAGAGCTTGGCTCAGAGGGGTGTGATAGGTCTAAAGACATCTCTGTTTTTGCCCACAAGGGCATAGGAGAGTGCCTGAGATATGGTAGGTACCAAGGGAGTGTTTGTCAAACTGGATCACGATTATTATCATCAAAATAAAGTTAAGGACATTGAATTCAATATTTCCTTATAAAGTCCTGGGGTTTGCACTAAGAAAGAAATCTAAGTTTCAGAGTTGGAAAAGAGAAAAGGGAAATTGAGATAGATGATAGATGAAGGATAGATTCCCATATCTACTATAGAATTCTTTTGAGAATGACCCAATTTTTTCTTTACTTTGACTTTAATGCTTAAACCTGTCAATTTCCTTCCAACCTGAATTGTTAGTTACTGGTTACTGCTAACTTGCCAACAGCTAAACTAGTTTTTCTGAACTGACTAGAATAATCAAAATTATCAGATGGGTTGATGTTTATAGGAAAATAAGAAAAATGATTCACAATATTCATTTTGAAAATGAATGAAAAGGCAACTAGAAGTCATTGTGTAGAATCAGGGGAGGGGTGTAAGAGTATTTGCAGGAAAATTAGAAATTACTCTTGTGATTCTAACTGTAAATAAAAGTCCTCTGTAGCAGAGAACAGTAAAGCATATATGAAAATGAGACCATCTTCCTTAAGAGATGCTAAGCAAGATGGAAGAACAAGTTTGACCAACATCTTCTAAGTATATAAATACTTGAGAATTCATTAACCATTTGAGTCCTGCTTGATGATGATTAAACCCTTAGGCAGATGTGAATCAACTTCTCTATGTGGAAACATTGAGAGAAACATTTATGAAAAATATGATCCAATTTCTGAAAATACAGGCCAATTAAAGTTTGAGATTTAATTTAGGAATTTTGACTCTGTCTGCATGATGTATATATTAATGATGATTTCTCTCCCCTCATTCTTCATCTTCATAAGCAAAGGGAGATTTTTTTTACTTATTGACATATTACTGAAGAATCTAGCTTTTCTCCAAAATTACACATTTTTTTGCATAAATGTGCCTAATTACCTGAATTCAGTTTTGATTAGCAGTGTTAATTGATGCAGCTGTGGATGGTATCTGTTTACCTAAATTACCATGTGCAAACAGCAATATGTCTGGAAGTGAATATGCTAAACTGAAAATACTAATTAGCTAAGACAGATTGTTATTCAAGTCACATCGTGGAGCTTTCTAATGAAAGCCTAGATGTGTCAGGGTTTTATGATATTCAGACAGAAATGTCTATATTACATATGATTTCTAAATTTAATTCATAAGAACAGATGGGATGTCAGCCAGGGTTCTTCTTCTTTATTCCCGTATTAATGTGAATATTTTACTCAACCGGCGATATATTCATATGTTTTTTTTCTAAGAAACTCATCGTGTGCTTTGACAGTGTGCCAGCCCTGCACATCCAGACTCATCTATTTCTTGACCAATATATTCCCAGATTACATCCACCCGCTGTCCCAAAGATGAAGATAAATAGACGACCTTGCAAATTTAATCACATCAACTGGTTAATTTAATGAAATCCAGTAGTAGAAAGGTTAGTTAAACAGACAGCTTCCAGTGAGTAGTATTTTAGGGGTGTTTTCTTTTTGCATCCCAAATAAATAATAGTAATAATAATATTTTGATCATAGGGTGCTTAGGAATCCCTGAGCACTTTACAGTACTGGAAGGTAAGTTCTCAGTGCCTTCACGTTGTCTCTCATCTTCGATCATTTAAAAATGGGTCGCAAAGATATGCTTATTTTGAAGTGCCCAGATTTAAAGTATTACAGCTCTTACTTACTATGTCTTTGATTCCTATTACCTGTGTCCTAAAGCATGACCTGCTTTGCTTAAAGTTTCTCTCCAAAGAAAGCATTAATCTTTTACCATCTGCTGTGGCACTCAGGGCTCATTAATGGCAAGGTAGCTTCGAGGTACCCAAAGATTATAGTACAAATCCTACACATCAAATCGTGAAGAATAATGGACCCGTCCTCCCTTTCCCAAGGGGCTGAATAACTGTGCTTAATACATAAGAAGTCTCTTCTTCCCAAAGGCTTGAAAATAAGGCCTCTTGACTCAAACTTAAGAGTTTAAGATCCCTTATTAGGTATTTTAAGATGCCATGAGCAAAATGGGGATAATTTTCATGATGCAAATTTGAACATAATTATAGTTTGGCATATTTAATTTAGGTTTAAGTGAGAATTATAATTACCAAAAATCAAATTATTTCAATTATGCTAATTTCTATTCCCAAAGTTTTGTGTCATTTGGGTTCTCGAAGATAGGTTTAGATCCAGCAAAATTACAATCAAATCTAGTACTGAAAATAAGGAATTTGTGGAAATGACTCTACTCTCGTTACATTTTGGCTATAGAAATGTTAAAGTACAGTGAACTGGCCCCAGATACCATGAAGTCCTCAAAATAGCCTAAATCAAAGTTGAGAAAGGGACATAAGTCCTGCTTGGACCATTGATCTTCCATTTTCTGTATTAACACCAGTTAGTTGTAACATAGCATTGCCATTTGCTGTCTAATCAATGAAGCTCACCCCAGTATTTTTTTTAATAAAATTTATGTGTATTACAATTATGGTTATTTAATAGCATGCTTTAAAAAGTCACCTTTAAAGTTGTCTTGCCTTTAATTATCATTTTGGCATTTGCCTTTTCAAAAATGCCTCATATAAAATTCCTTTATTCTGGAAATATTTCTTTTTGAGAACTTGGGATTATTTTGTTTCCCAGCAGCTAAAGGTAGTTTGCCACATGTTCTGTGGGTAGTCTCAGGGAGTTCATTGTTAAAGAACCAAAATATGGGTGTGTGGATGTGTGTGTGTATACATACTTTCATAAAATCACCTAAATGAAGGGTTGAATGTAGACACTAACGTCCCCCAACCAGTCTGATTGTTCAATGTGTTTACTGCCATGCTGCTACACTCAGTAAAGCAACTTCTGAATAAACCTAAGTCCTCTTTCAGAGCAGAGAGAAGAAGGAAATTTCTCCCTGCCAAGCTCATCCATCTCTTCTATTATCAGTGATGTCTGGGCACTCTTTGCTCATCATGAGATTCCCTATATATTTTAGTAAAAGTTTTTGTTTGTTTGTTTGTCTTGTCTCTTTGTGCAGATGTGAACTTACTTGGTGTCAGAATCTCTTCCATAATCTTTGTTGACTATGTGTTAGCATTTCTACACAGTAACCTTAAAATGGGAAACCAGGTCAGTGATGTGAAATGTAAAATGGAGTTACGGAGTGTTATCAGACATTGCAATGAATTGTCTTTAGGCAAATCACTTAACCTCAGTGTGCAAATTAGTTAATTTTAAGAATAAATATAGCTATCTTTCTGACTTATTAAGGATTTATCACTTGTGCCCAAGGTTCAATAGATCTGTAAATGAAGTGTATGAATCTTTTCTTTGAACTCTAATTGGCATGTGGGGGAAGCAGGTCAGACTGAGTTAAAGGCTGAGAGACTTAATCCTTTGAAGAAATTTTGATTTAGTTTTATTACTTCTAAGTATTGCTAATGTATTCTAAGATTAATTTGACTCTTTGAGTGCTTCATGAATGCTGGTTTCTTTTCAAAGGGATAGACTGTAGACTCCCTGAAGGTTCTCTTTTGCTTCTTGTTAAACCTTCCCCTGTACCTTGCATAGCTGTAGGACATGAGAAGTGGTATGTACACAGTGGGAGCACCTGCAGGATGCCTGGAGTGAACTGTGGGTACCAATGGGTCCAAGTCATGGCCATTAACCCCATTTATAGCTCAGTAACCTAAATTATAGGATATTGTGTATTTCCTGGCCCAGCCGTTGTAAACCCTCTGAAGATACGTTAAAAATTAAAAAAAAAAAAAAATTAAAAAGTTAAAGCTCCTGGTTATTTTTAGAAAGTTGCATGTTTTTGATCAGTTCATGTTTGGTCAAAGGAACCCTAACATTTTACAAAGAACAGAATTCATTTGAATTTGCTCTCGGAGAAGCATAGCATATGCTACACTTGAATTAATGCAAATTTCGGATGAATAAGATTTGACCTGGTAAGCAAAGCTTTGTAAATAGGCAGACCTGAAGATTTTGCCTCTGTCATTTGCCAGCAATGTGGCCTAGGGGGGAATTTCTTAATTCTTTTCGGGCCTTAGTTTACCCATATGCAACAGAGAGATAATAATACATATCTAGAGTGGTGTTACAATGAATAAACCACGCAATGTATATAAACACATTAACTTAATGCATATCATCAAGTTGGCACTTAATAAATAGTAGATATAATTATTTAATAAAACACGATAGCTCTGCATAAAAAACCAACAGAAATTATTAGAGAAATTTTCTTATTATGACATTCATTAACTCTTAAAGTCTTATGCAGCAAAGTGATTCAAATTTCCCACCAGTATACATACAAACCCATTTTGTCCTGGGTGTATATATGTGCATGTGTGTTTATATACATACACATATACACATTATATATATACACATATACACATTCTATACATACACATATATACATTCTATACATACACATATACACATTCTTATGTAAATGTCAAAAGAATGAAATTAAATACCTGTCTTCTCAAGGCATGTTATACACAAACATATATTCCTTCTGTTCATATAATGTCTTACAGCTATGTAATATTTCATGGTTCAGAAGCAATTCTGTACACATGATCATATGTGATCTTCACAATAATGAGATAGGACAAGTGACATTACATTTTTCTTTATAAATGATATAGGCAGAGATGATAAGGAACTTTCCCAGAATCACTTGCTACAGTGAAGGACAGGGAAGCAAGGAAGGTTGGAGAATACACTCAGAGACTTTTTCTGAACTGTTCAGGAAAAAGAAGCTATTAATGCTGTTTCTCCCTGCAACATTAGCAGAGTAACATCCTATGTAAATATTACCGTCTTTAAATATAGGGCTGAGGATGCGTATATTGTGAAATCCAGGACATTATCCATGTTTTGACAGGTGGAGTGGAATTTGTTTCTCCTCAGTAAACATGTGTTAAGATATTCTGACTCATTGCCTTGTTCACAATAGTTAAAGATTACTATTTCCATCCTTACTACTAGTACTTTTGTAGAAATGAGGTGAGCTATATTTTGAAAAGCTGGGACCAGGAATTTAGGTCTCTTTCAGGCCTGGCCAAGAGCCCAGAGGTGGAAACATGGGTACATGTGTAGGGATTTCTTATGAAATTAGCACCCGGAGCCAGATTTTAGAAAATCTGTTCTTCCTTCATATAAAGAGCTGGTAACAGGAAATGGAAAATGACCCCAAGGAAATCATCTCATTCATATGTTACTTGTTATGTTGGGTTAAACTATTTCACTGATTCCACGAATATTTCACAATACCTTGTGTTTGTCAGGTATCCCAAAAGATACTGTAGGAACATAGAGAGTATAAGACACGATGTCTCAAGGACTTCAAATAACTATCTTGTCATTATGTACCTACTATTGCAGTAGGATATAGTTCAAGTGGCAGATTCTTCCTCCTTTAATTCTAAGATATTAAGTAATACATGCATTTGTTCATGTATTCATTCAACAAACATTTATTCCTCCCTGCATGGGTGGTGGAATACAATGTGGTCTCTGAAATCAGATGGCCTGGGTGTAGATCATTGGTTCTCCACCAGTTAGTGGGGGGGCAAACTATTTGACTCTTCACTTGCTTGTCTTTAAAATTAAGTTGATCATAATAAGATAGTTATGGGGGTTAACAGTGTCTGTAAGGCATTTCTCACTGTGTGGGGCACACGCAAGTGCTGTCATTTCACCAAGGGTATGTTCCTTCATTCAAGGGATGTAAAAGTAGTTGGAGTGGACAGACACGCACACCAAAAGCAACTCGAGAATTCTACGTGGCATTTAAGGAGGTACAGTCTAATATGGTCCAGACTCCACCAGTGCTGACAGAATGTAGAAATAGGAAAGGTCTTTTCAAGAGAGGGAAAATGGTACCGGAAATATTTTCTGAGCAGTGTGGTGTCTGAATTCTAACCACGCCTTTGTCAGTATGTGCAGCCTGATGAGCATCTCCCTGGAGACCACTGTTAATTTAGGAGCCTTCAACATCTGTGCAGTTTAAATAGGACCAGAGCCCAAACCTAAAAACACAAAGAACACAATTTCTTATTAAGTGTGGTTGAAGAGGACAACATCCTTCCCTGGGCTTTGACTCATGAACTATGTGGACCTAATGGAGGCTGGGTTGTTGCCTTTTTGGGATAGCAGGCATGGTAGAGTGTTGGTGTATTTGGACTTTTTCAGGGTTCTTATGTCCAGAAATTCCAAACTAGATTTTTGTCATTAGCTCGTCAGGCTTGTCTTAAGCCCACTTAATGAGGTCTGGCGGTGGAATGTCTTTTATGTTCGATGGCCTTTGTGCTGAGTCTCAGCTACTCTCAACTGTGGCAGAGAAGTTAATGAAGATACCACAGTGCTCGCTTGTCTGCTGCTTTTGAAAACACACCTCGTATGTGTTTGGGTATTTAAATTCTGTTTTCTAGCTTTTAGGGTTTATATCCTCGTGGTGCATTCAAGTGCTATGGAAATAAGACCAGATGGATGTGACAACCAGCCATTCGGGAAATTACATACACATTACATTTCAGAACACCAGTGTACATATGTCTATCTGGATGCGTTCATATGCTGGATTATTTTTGTTGCAGCCAAATGGTTGAGATTTCAGTGAAGCAGTTACCTAGAATGTCAGCCTGAGAATTCCTCTCTGAGGAAAAGCAGGGCCTGTGGTGAGCTGTGTGTCAAACACAGTGAACATGGGGACAGAGTAAAGGTCACCCCACATTTCTCTACCTTCCTTAATTTTCTTCTTTTTTCTTTCTTTTTTTTTTTTTTTAAAGATTTTATTTATTTATTTGAGAGAGTGAGACAGTGAGAGAGAGCATGAGCGAGGAGAAGGTCAGAGAGCGAAGCAGACTCCCCATGGAGCTGGGAGCCTGATGTGGGACTCGATCCCGGGACTCCAGGATCATGCCCTGAGCCGAAGGCAGTCGTCCTTAATTTTCTCTGTAGCGCAGACTATGTAGTTTTACAAACTATGTAGTTGTCTTTTTTTTTTTTAAAGATTTTATTTATTTATTTATTTATTTGACAGAGAGAAAGATCACAAGTAGGCAGAGAGGCACCAGAGAGAGGGTGGAAGCAGGCTCCCTGCTGAGCAGAGAGCCTGATGTGGGGCTTGATCCCAGGACCCTGATATCATGACCTGAGCCAAAGGTAGAGGCTTAACCCACTGAGACACCCAGGCATCCCTGTAGTTTTCTACATAGTCCATAGTACAGATGTTATATTATTATTATTTTTTTTTTTTGTCTACCATCCCCCGAATGGAAATTCTATAAGGAGAAGGAGTTTTTCTGCCTTGTTTAATACTGTAGTGCTTGGCACATAGTAAGCACTCTATATATGATAATAAATTGGCTATCGCTGAGATAGTGGAACAGTATTTAATCTCCCCTTGTGCTTAAAGCCTACATGACATGAAGGTTATCTTTTGTCTCTGAAATGATGAACAGATCGTTGTGAATAATGGGGCTGATGGTCACGGTCATGTCTATCACTCACACAGTGTTTGCTCTGCTCCGGGTACTAGTTTGAGCACTCATAAAGACCTTTGGTGTGGAGGCTGTTATTCTCTCTATTTTCTGGAAGGGAGTCTGAAGCACAGAGACTCTCATGTGACAGAGCCAAGATTCAAACCCACCAGGCCGTTTTTCTATATCTCATGTGTGATCAAAGGCTACTTTTGGGGTTTGAAAGTAAGTCTTCCAGGAATCTATCTGTCCTTTCAATTAGCAAAAAATCACAACGAGCAAAAAATCTACAACCACAGTTATTTCTGTGTTATTCTTAAATATGCTGCTCAGTGCAACTCAGTGGTGCAAGGACTAGGGTGCCCATTTTACTCTAAGAAGTTGAAATCTGGAAAGGCAGTCACATCTCCTACTTCGTATTATTCTCTCCATCAAGTTGCCCACCTACTTGCTCTTCTGTGGAAAAGGAAAAATGATGATAAATGCTGTAAACAAATACTCTGAGTTTTTGTGCTTGTTTAAAATACTGTGTTAACAAGCCCCCAAACATATTTTCAAGCTAAATGGAAAGATTGGTATTGTGGATTCTACCTTGGCTTACTCAATGTTTACTCAAGTTTTATTCTCACTGATGCACATGGCAACAGAATATTCAAATTTAGCTCTGAAATTGAAATATATTATAGAACTTTCAGCAACAAATATGGCTGCACAATTGAGGTTGGTTAAATTAATGTTGAAGATTAGTTTCTGTACCTCAGCCCAGACCTCCCAGGGTAGAGTAGCCTTTGCCCCGGGTGAGTGCCAGAAGTCAGAGTGGACAGTATATAGAATGCAGTGTATTTATTGGTCACTGCATATAGAATACAGTGACCAATAAATGTTCAGGAGAGTGGCATAGTTTTCAGGGATAATTTGTGTAGTGGGGGAGCAGTGTTCTATTGCGAGAGGGACCATATCCTCACAAGAATTGGGAATTTTGTTCATGACCTGTACATTTCCCTGAAACCTCTCCTGTTGTCCACCCATATAGCCATATTATCTTACCACTTCATTTTTCTGATACCCCTTCCAGTCAGTCCAGGTGCCCAAATCTGTCCTCCTACCTCCCTTCTCTTGAATTTATCAGTTCCATGAAATCCCATTCAAAAAATGAAATAGCCTTATTGGGGCTTACATAACTCTATCCATTCTTTTTATATAATATGCACTTATATGTTATACATTCTTGGTATTACCTAATATGGTAGAATATATCCGTTCCTGCCCTACTAACTGAACAAGATGATTCACACAAAATGTTTAACCATAAGAAGCAAATGGTAACAAACCCCAATAAATGGCATCTATTATTAGGCATCAATTTCCTTTACAGATATTCAAATACATTGAAAGAAACTTGGAGAATTTAATTTTACACAAGAACTTTTGGATGAGCTCATGATTTTTCCCATTCTGGGTCAGATAAACAAAATCATATGTTTCTAATAAATTACATTCTCGGACTTAATCATCATACTGTATCTAGTATGGTTCCTCATATCTTCTTTTTCATATATTACAAAATCGGCTGGTCCTCATGTAACAATTATCATCATCATGATGATAACCATATCTCAACAAAACACAATATTTACTGTACACTTTCCAATTTGTAGGACACTTCCCCTTATGTTTTCTTCTTCTCACAGCCCTCTGTGGTTGACATTGCAAGTACAGGGGAGACAAATCATATTGCTAGTATGGGACAGATCTAAGATTCAGACTCCAATTCTCAGATTGCACATCATAGTGATAAATGGGAGATCTATCCAATCATTAGTACCACAAAGAATATTTAATTACACCTGCAGGCATGTCCCACCTTCAGAGAACAGATTTTAGAAAAAATATTTTTGAACTAATCAGTGATTGAGGCTGACCTTAAGGAACGTAAACATTCTCTCCTGTATCTCTCTAGTTGGTGGCTGTGGAAAGGGTTCTCAGACACTGGCTTCCAGCTGCCCCAAGCTCTTCTAGCAGACAGAAAAGCAAGCAGGTAATCAGGGTATGGAGCTAAGAATATTTGCTATTTTATCAGAATTCAAATATGACAAGGCCAGAAATATAGCAGATTGTGGCATTTTTTTAAAAAGACTTGTTTTTTTTAAAAGCACTTAACAGCTTATAACAAAATTGAGAGGGAAGCGCAGAGATATCCCAAATACCCCCCCTGCCCTACTCGTGCATAGCCTCCCTCACTATCAACATCACTAGAATGGCACATGGTTTTTACTGAGGATGAACATACATTAACACACCATAATCACCCAAAGTCCATACTTAACTTAGGCTTGACTGTTGGTGAGGTACATTTTGTGGGTTTGGACAAACATATAATTACATATATCCATCTCTCTAATGGTTGCATTGCACCGTAAATCCTCTAGGCTCTATGCTCTGCCTAGTCATCTCTTCCCCTCCTCACACCACCTTTGGCAAACACCGACTTCATTTCTGTACCTGTAGTTTGCCTTTTCAATAGCATCATACGGTTGGAATCTAACAGTATATACTCTTTCAGATTGGTTTCTTTCAATTAATAATCTGCACTGGAGGTCCCTCCTTGTCTTTTCATGGCTTGGTAACTCATTTCTTTTTAGCACTGAATAATATTCCATTATCTGGATATACCACATTTATGTAGCCATTTGCCTACTTAAAGTCATGTTGGTTGCTCAGGTCATGGAATTTGATGAGGAAAATATTCTAGGGATGAATGGGTCTTTTCATTAATATGTCTAATACTGTGGTGTTACCATGATGCCACATAAATATGTCTAACAGTTTTATGAAGAAGGGATAAATGAGGCATGGATTTTTATAAATTATTTGTGTTGTCAGATGGGAGGAGAAATGGGAATATGCCAGTTTCTTATGAAACACCAGTTTAGCTGGTGACAAAACATCCCAGTTAACAGGAAGGATTGTCTGTGGGTGCAGTGTGAGTGCTTAGTCACTGCTGGGCAAGAGAAAGTAGGAAATGGAAGAGAATGATTTAAGTAGAGCTAAAGGAGATAATACCTCAGTCATTATTATCAGCTAATCATTGTTGCTTTTCCATCATGTACCCCAAATCTTCATCCTTGAAGGGCTTATATCCAAGGTAGATGAATAGTACTGTTTCTGCCGACTTATATTCCTAGTCATGGAGAATATTTGAAGAGTATGCTTGTGTGTTGGCAGGAGATTTAATCTTCCCACCTATGTTTTCAGTCAAGGAAATGTTAGCGTCAAAGTACATTTTGTGATTTTGACTATTTTGTTGTGGTGGAAATGAAGAAAAAATATTTTGATCATGTATGAAACAAATGAAAAGTCTACCACCTGAAAAAAATAATCAATGGAAGTTGACTTGGAAGGTTTGCTATCGTGTTATCAAGCCTTAACAGAACTCTAGCTCTGAAAGCAGAAACTTCGGGAAGAACGATTTGAAAATGTATCAATAAAACAGAAAAAGATTTTAGATTTTTCAGGAAGACTGACCTGCCCATTTCCCACTACTCACCTGGAATGGTTTTAAACTTTGAAAACAACATAGAACAAACACATTTGCACATCATTAGCATTAAAACAAGCTACCCCCACCGCCCATAAGAAGTCAAAATATCCTTCAGGAACAAATTGGTTGAGTCTCAAATCCTTTTTCAAATTGCAGAAGAGAACATGTTTTACCTTACCAGAGTATGACTGGCAGACTGTTGAGAATACCTTCTGTATACATATGTATTTATTTGATTTGTGAAACAGGCCCTTTTCGTTCATAGCCAGAGGAACCATTCTCAGAGAGCATGCAGGCAATCAAAATATTTTCAAATCCCGAAAGCCAAAGAAAACTAGCTTTTCATTTATTTACCGGGGGGGGGGGGGGGGGGGGGGCGGGGGGGGGGGGGGGGGTCTTTGTAAACATTTTCTTTTTTAAACTGGCCCTCGAGGGCAGTAAGCTGGGTCTCCATTAGGCCGGAGTGGAGAAAAAGGATAAGGATTAAAGGACATTCAGCAGGAACGTCCTGCAAATAATGTGTGCCTGAAGATGTATGGTCAGTCAGGTAAGTCTAAGCAGGTGAAAGTAAACAGAGGATAGTCTGTGTTCATGCAAAGCATCCAAAATGCTCTGAGCAAAATGCTTCTCACAAACTTAACTAGGTAGCATATTTGTCAAAACAAAACCAAAAAAAGACAAAAAAGAAAAAAAAATACATGAGGTGGTTTCGCCATCCCAATCTCAATACTATATGTCAGCAGTATGCTAAGTATTGATGAAGGAATATAAACATTCAAGAAATCAATGGGTATTTTTTGCTGGACTTGTAACTGTTGACATAGAAGCAGGTATTAGATAACAAAAAGGGTAAGTTCCAGATCTGTCCTCCACAGAAAGAGAATGAAGTGACTTAAACTAAGTTAAGAGTTTCAAATCTCTACAGAATTCCATATTTTGTAAAGAAGCTTTCCTTCCCATTTTATATGCCAAGAGACCAACACACACAACATTTGCTAAGTAATTAGCATCACTCAAAAGTTCAAAGTTGAAAACAAATTGAGAAAATCAAAGGATATTATTGGCAAAGGACCTGTTCATAGCATTCTAAGTGCTGTACAGACAGCCATTAAAATAACTAAATATTGAAAGAACTGAAATCATGTAAATGGTCCAGATATGGGGACACTGACTATTTCGATGGTCAAGGGGCTTCTTCAAGGAATTCACCTGTATCAGATACTTTTAAAATATCCCATGGACCCAGTTGGATCCCGTGGACCCAGAACAAAATATTATTATTTCGAGACATTAATAAATGTCTTTAGCCTATACACTCATCTACATACATGCAAATTGGGAGTGGGAAAGTAGGCTTACCAAACCCCAGAATTCAAAATGTATGGAGTTTTCACTAAAGACATTGAGGAAGGAATGGGCCTACTGTCCCTGAACCCCTACTGTATTCCAGGTCATCATTGTGTAACCTCTACTTGTCACAGTTCTCTGGAAATGAGACAACACAACTGCTCTTTTGTAGAAAGAGAAATATGAAGTTAATTGTGGGGGTTTTCTTTACATTTTTTAAAAAAATTTATTTACGTATGAGAGAGAGTGTGTGTAGGGGGAGGAGTAGAAGGAGAAGGACAAGCAAACTCTGTGCTGAGCATGGCCCAATGCCAGGCTCAGTATCAGGACCCCAAAATCATGACCTTGAGCCAAAACCAAAAGTCAGGCGCTTAACCAACTAAGCCACCCAGTTGCCCCTGAAGCTAATTGTGGTTGATGAATTTTTTCAAGGTTACCCAGATCAGATTTTTGAGTGAGGGTCACATTTTCAAAGACTGTATTCTTCTTTTCACAGCACGTACACAAGCTCACTGTCTTGAGAGGCTATACTAACTCAAAATGGAAAAATGATCAGTGATGTTTATGGTTCACGGTTAGCAAGTGCTAAGTCCTGTCCCCTTTCATCTGAAGCTCCTCAGCGCTCTTGATAATTGAATTGCCAAGCCTAGCATTTCTTATGCCACCTAGGGAAGGATAGAAGGTTAGCTAAAGGAGACAGGGAAGAAAAGAAAAGAGAGAAAAAACATTGGATCTGTCTACTCGGTGTTTCTTCTCTTAGAAGTGTAAGGAAGACCCTTGTTTTCCTAACTTTTTTTTTTTAAAACAGAAAAGGGGTAGCATGGAGGAGTAAAGAGAGAAAATTGATGTAACAATGATGAAGAAAACAAGAATGTAGGAAAGGTGGTTTGGAGTTTTTTCTCCATTTCCCTGGCCATCCCACCCTTCATTGAATGAGAACATTCTGTTTCAGGCTTTCAGGCTGAGAAGTGTATACTAATTTCATATTTTCTCATAACTTTCTTTTGAGAATAAGCATTTTGGTTTTCAGCTGTTTATTATTTCAAAGGCATCTATATGCTAATATATCTTATGCTAATTATTTTCATGTTTTCCCCTTAGGTTATGCTTCATATCACCCACCGGGGAGGATCATCTCTCATGAAAACTTTCAAATTTGATTTTGAAAATTATTCAGAAAAATTTAAGCCATGCTATCTCCCAATGTAGGAAGGAATACACTCTGGAGATTCCTATAATTCAAAGAAAACAGACCTGGATAACATTCGGGTTCTCATGCTACCAGAATCCTCTTGAGAAGGACAGCCAGGTACACAAAGCACTTAACATTATGACATTGAAGTGTTGGAAGAATAATCAAAATAAAAGTCTAATAATGGGTTTTTAAAAATTGCTAAATTGTTATGTTTGATCCAGAGCTGAGAAAGGAAAGGCTGTTTTCATTCTCTTGGAGTCTGAGGTGTAACTGTTTCTACTGCTAAAAATACCATATTTTAAATGTATGTCATCATTTCTTAGCATCATTGCTAGAACGTTAATTCTAATGGTATGAACGCCTAAAGCTGAGTTTCTGCTCACAGGAAGAATCCGGTAAAAGAGGAATTTCATACAATAAGCTAGCCTGACATTTTCTTCCAGCTTTTTCTTTACAGAGATTTTTGTTGTTGTTGTTGTACTTTGAGAGTAGGTTGCAATTAAAAAACCAACCAACCAACCATAAGACATTAGCCAATTAACCTGTCTTCAAAGCATTTTTTCGGGCATCTTCTTTGGAAGATAACCAAGGGTTAAAAAGTGACTTCTCGCCATGAGGTACTAAAACTTAGATCACTTGGTGGGGGGGTCTTTTACATTCCTCCCTTGGTTAAGAACTAGACGCCTTTTGTCCCCGAGCACTGTAGGGGTGCAAAGAGAGGAAGGCCCACACTTCTCTGTATTGTTGTCTGCCCGCTCTGCACTTACGCAAAGCAAAGCATCAGAAGCACTGGGGGGCTCGGCCTCCAGACTCCAGTTATTTTATGTGCCAGCCTCCTCTTCACCCGCCCCTCTCTCCACTTCTCCGTAGCTGCACCTAATTTCAGTTCTAGTTTCTAAATGCTTTCACTTGGAGGACCTCAACAATGACTTCATTCTGTCAGAAGTGCCGCCCAGCTGCCGCTGTTTCTCCTCTTGGCTCCTGTTAGTGCCTCTCGAGCTCCAAGACAGCTTTGTCAGGAGGAGAGTCTCCTTTCAGGGTGGGAAGAAAGGTCTCCTCTGAAAGGGAGCCTGACAAGTATACGAGGCTCCCCTCCAGACAGGAGGGGCTCTGTGGGCACCTACTACTATACAGACAGGTGTAGACAGGTGCCTGGACAGCATGTGCTAGGACCGCCAGCCAGCATTTCAACACGTACAGTCATCGCCTCTCCACACACAGGTAGAAGCAGGGCTGCGGATACGTTTGGTGAATTGGTTAGAATAACTGATCACCAATTAAAGGCACGCCAACAGTGTGTTGGAAGCTGGTACATACATTCCGTTGCAATAAAAGACTTGCAGTAGTTTAGGTGCTAAGCCTTTGTGACCCGTCATTCTTTTCTTCTCATTCTGCTTATCTGCCCGTGACTACACAAAATGGCTACTCATCTTCATCTACCCTTTTTAAAATGTGTTCAAAGAAGGATTCATTGAATGAACACATTCAACCTTAATGCAGCCCCAGCTAAGAAGGAACTTTCTCTTCTTGCTCTTCTCGGAACACAATTCAAAGACAGTTCAAATAGAAAAGCAATTTGTGTACCATTAGGCTCCAAAATGTATCAAGGGTGGCTGAACCATGTCATCCGATGACGGAGGCTGCCATGAGTGTGTTCTTCCCTTCAGGTACTGAACTCCATAAGGACAGGAAAGACATCTATCAACAACTGTTAGCCAGTAGCTCTAGAAGGTGGCTGTATTGTGTGGACTGTCAGCCAGTGTTTGGTGGGCGTGACTCAGTCCATATTAGCAATGAAATTTGGCTCAACACAGCTCCAGAGATGCTGTGATCTGTGAGGAGTGGGACTCCTGGGTCCAGCCATGCTCAGGGGACATGATGCAAAGCACACAGCTTTGAATAATCGGGACTACAATCAGAGAAGCCTGGAGCTGAGTCCCACGGGAATACCTTCTAGTTTTCTGACCCAGATGACTTTCCTATCTCCTTGAGCTTCATTCTCCTCGTAGTTAATATGGGAAGAAAAAAAACCCTCACTTATTTTATTTAAGTTAACTGAGAAGATGAAATGAGACAATAAATTTGCATGGTGCCCATACCTAGTAAATGCTCAACTAACGGTCACTACTTCCATTATCATTATTTTTACTAGTGATACTACTTTAAGGATTGTTATTATGGTCATGATTAATGATATTAATGGTTGGGAGAAATGCTCAAAATTTTCCCTCTGGGAGAACTCAGATAGTGGAAACCAAAAGAGGCACACATGAGATACTTTTTTTGCTAGTAACACAGGGCCCAGGAAATGAAGATGTGGAAAAACTCGAGTTTTAACTGTGATTCCCTGGAAGCCTCTGAACCATCACAGAGTGTCCATAAACATGTTCTGTGGTTAGATCTATGATGTCACACAAGGTGAAAAAAAAATTGCAAATTTTACTGCTTGTATCTAACCAATACCAGATAGATTCAGGTAAAATAGGGAAAAAAAAAAAAAGTTCTCTTAGAAGAGGGACATTTGATCCTCCCTGCCAAGAATTCAGATGTCCCACTCATGAGCTGGGTTTTCCCCTTGTCTTTGGGGTACCCGAGATTATGAAAAGCCATTTCGTGATTGGCTTTGTGTGTTGCTGGTAGTGGTGGCGTGTTGATTACGGTGTACAGCTTGAAACTCCTGTATTTCGCAAGGCGTGCCATGGATCAGAACAAAGGCTTTCTATAAGAAAAGCTGTCTTGCTAGTTGAAAAGCCCTCGTGAGCTGCCAGGTCATCTTCATGGAGGCAGAACATCGTAAGAAAGCATGCAGTTGGGTCTATATGCCATTAAAAAGTTTCAGCCTTACTGCCAAACAAAAAGAAAAGTAAATAGTCTTGTGTTTGCCCCTGAAACACATGGTCCTCGCAGACAGAAAAGTCAGATGTTAATTAAACCTTTGCAGGGCTAGAAAAGATCATGCCATTATGTATTGAAAACTGAGTTTTGACTTCAGCCTGCCCCCCAAAAAAGACCTGCGAATGTATTTGCTAACAAAGGTTCTTACTGCGTACAAGCTGCTTTTAAAGTCAAATGACAAATCTTTTTTTCTTTGTATTTGGAATGGTTCTAATATATCTTGAGTATATAGTTACATATTTCATTTACTTCTTACTGTTTCCTGTGGATTTCCCTCTTTCATGAAGCCAGCCCTCAAAGGAAATACCGACAATAAACTAACGTCCACACCCTGGTGTATTTTATGGTGTTTCATTTTAATCATTCATACTTGGATTAAAGTGCAGCATCCTTTACCTTTCAATGCTTAGCATATAGTAGAGGCTAAATAAACAGCAAGGAAGAGAGATCATTTTACTAAAATTAGAGCAATACCTTCCTAGATTTTCTTTGCATTCTGTGAAGTTGGTGTGATTTCTCCTCAAATAGGCGAGATTTGGGATTGTTCACAGTCACAAGTGAGAGAGCAAAATAAGAGAGATTTTCATTTATAAGATTGCCTTTCTCTTATCTAGTGGTCTTGCTTCCCAGACTGTCCGTCTGTCTCTGGAAAGCAAAGTCAATAAAAATGATTAGAGCTGGCATCTCACAAACGTACACCCTTAAACCATGAAGCAGTAATGCTGTGCAGGAAATATTTTTCTGACCTTTTCAAATTGCATCCAACTGTCTCGGGAATTTCTCAGTGACTAGAGGTAATAAGGTTCAATCCGTTTTACTGGCTGGCTTCAAATTTAGTTCCTCGGAATCTCCAACTTATCTGTTCTTTGCATCTTGGCTCTGGCATCCATTCAGCACAGAAATCCATGCATCTAATCTTCCCCACAACCCGGCCCCCCACTCAGGTTTTGCTAAAGGATCACACTGCAGAATTTACAACTTTGACAACTCTGCACTTACAGCCCCTTGAAAAACAAAATATTGGCATGGGAAGTGTAGTGGGCATGTTTTCTTTTCAGAAGCCCTTGTTGAATTTAATTAGCTTGTAGGCTTCATCTCTGTCTTACATCTCAGTTTTTACCTGTGTGATTTATGCCTCAGTAATCTTCATTATGTAAAACTTTTTCAACTTAACTGTATCACAGGCACTTTGTAGAATATTAAAGAGGCAAATATATGTGAATTTCTTTTGTGTTAAATTGATTTTTGATTTTTTTTATTCTGTGAGTCCAAATGCAGTGGACACATTCTCCTCCAACACCACCCCTCCCCCCGCCCCCGTAAGGATGGGAGTCATCCAAGTGTGACTTGCTAAAAGGCAGCTGGGCGGCCCTATTCTTCATCGTGTTCCCTGAAGGAGAACAGAAAACAAGCTGGGGACACATTTCTTGACCTCATGAAAGTGTTGGATGTCAGGAAGCCTTGACAAGGAGTTAAAAAGCTTGTCTTCCTTTTCATATTGAGAGCATCTCTGTGCTGAATGCAATTCTGGGGTGATATCAGTGTTTTCCTCATTTGTAGGACACACCAGATTCAACGCATACTGTGTTTTGTTGCTCCCATCCATCGCCTTCGCACTGTCTTGTGCAGCGATGATTAGAATCTTGGCTGGAAGTTCCTGTGGTCAGTGGAGCTTGGAGCATCTTTCTGGAGCCTCTCTGTTCGTGACCAAATAGCCATCAGCAGGAAGAAATCTTTTTGAAGTTGCCCTTCTAAGAGTCTGTGTTTGCTTGCACAGTAATTGTCAAGTTTGATCATTGTAAGATATTTGGCTTTATAGAAATGAGATCATTTCAAACAACTCTTCAGAAAATAGGTTTAGAGGGAAGAGGAGGAAGAGCGGGCATTTTTCTCACTCGCAGCAATGTACTATTTTCTTAAAAGGAAATGAGTATACCTCTGCAAAAGTTCATCTTCATAAGAGCCTTTTTATTTTTTCATTTAAAAAAAATAATGGAGTTGGTGAAAGTTAAAAAGAATCGTGCGAAGTATGCTTAAGAGTATAAATGTCTTTGGGGGGCTTGAGTGGCTCAGTTGGTTAAGTGCCTGCCTCTCGATCTCAGTTCTGGTCCTGATCTCAGAGTTGTGAGTTCAAACCCCGTGTTGGGATCCACGCTGGGGTGGAGCCTACTTAAAAATAAAAAAAGAAAAAGAAAAAAGAAAAGTAAAAAAAGATATGAGTGTTTTCTGAAGTTGCTATTTTTATCTTAGGAATTTCAGCCCATCTTGATAGTAGACGTTGACCTTGAGAGGGACAATTGTCCTAATGTCCCTTTACAACCCAAGAGTGGTTAGCTGCTATTTTGTTTAGTAAACTTCAGGTATTTGGCAGTTTTGCAAAATCAGATTTATCTACTCTTCGCAATTCAGGGTCAGTGTTTTTATCCCCAGCTGGGGCAGAATGAAGACTTCCAGGTGATATCCTGGAGCAGCTCTGTTCCTATTCTTGACAGGGGGTACTCATGAGAGCTGTTCATGCAAGTGTGTATATGTCACACAACCATGGGTGGGGCTCAACCATGGGTGGGGTGTGCAAGGTGTGCTCACTAACTTGAATTTGGGGCTGGGGGACAACAACTCCAAAACCAAATGGATTCTAAGTTCTCCCTGGGGACCTCCTGTCTTAGTGCATGGCCGACTTGGCTATACCCTTGAACCCTCTCAGAATAGGGAGTGGCTTGGTCTGTGGGTTTGGATTTTTGCACATTCAGCACCTCCTCTTTCCCATTTCTCGGATCTTTCCTACCCAGCAGGACCTGGAGGTAAAACAAAATCAGTGTCCAGCCCTTCCACTGCAAGAGTAAAGTGAATTGAATTTGGTGGAAGAAAGGAAAGAGGCGGAGCAAGGGTCCACCTGTCACGGGTTGTTTTGTTTTGCTGGGTATTCGGAGAGTTTGGGGCAGGATTGGAGAACGAAGGAGGAATTCCCAGGTGGAGAGGCACAAGGGGAATGAAAAGGCTGATTAGCAGTGCCATGAGTAGGGATGGCTGTTCCTGGTTGGGTAAGTGCTATTTCCTGGGTGCGTCTTAGACAACCCAAAACCACACACTTCATCGTCTGAGGAGCCCAGTAAGACGGGCCCAGCTTTTCTCAATTTACCAGTTTACTGGGGCACAAAGTGATGCTTAAAATGGTTGAAACTGAGTCTACGTCGAAGTGGCAGGGGCATTGTGCAAAGAGAATCGTTTTTATGTGAAAAGGAAGGAAATAACTCACTTGTAACCAGTGGGCTTTGGAATGTTTTCCTCTTCCTCTTTCCAACTCCTCAGTCACCTCCTCCTTTCTCACTTGGCTTCTCCTCCTTTTTCTTCTCCAAGAAAGAATCAAGGGAGACCACATTGTTAAAGCACCATCCCACGGTGTCTCCTGCAGCAGGCAGACATTCTTCTCTCCTTAGCCACAGAGTCGCTTTCGGTGGAGCTACTTACTTAATGATTTTGAAAGTTTAATAAGGGCCAAGAGTTCTGCCTCTCGTGGCTTATATTATCTTCACACAAGGTAATTTTGATTACCCTGAAACAATCATACAGATGGCAGAAGATGGTGCTTATATGCTGTCCTGACAAGTTCACATTCAGCCCGGCTGAATCTGTCTTTCATCTGAGCTAATGATTTACCAGGGAGAAAGAATGGATTGAGGGGAGCAGAGGCACAAAGATATTTTTTGTGAGTAAGCCAGCAAAACCGATTTCTGTGAATATTATGTTTCTAAATCAGGACTGAACTCCTTTCATGAAGGTCGCTTCTTCTATTTGCCTCACGTATCAATATTACAAAAATAAACATCCCCGATTGCCGAAGCCAGTGTGGTATTGCGGCCTTGGCTCAATGGAGATGTCGATGCCCGAGGATTCAATTTCACTCTTACAGCGATAACTAATATACTCTAATTTGTTTCTCAGTGAAGGGGCTTGGTTATTTATTCCAGGTAAACTGGGCTGCTTCTATTGCCACAGCCTCAAGGAGTCACAGAGACTGAGGCTGGCATCCTGTTGGGGCTCCTTTGTTCCCAGGCATATCAGAAGACAGAAAACAGACTCCAATCTTCAGCAGGGCAGTAGACTCTCAAAGACCCCTCTCCACCACTCGCTGCAAATATATCTCTTCCCACAGTGGGTGCTCTGAAAATTTGGACTGCATCTCACTTGTAATAAGTACTCCCTTTAAAAATTTCAAACAGAACTACACAGGAGAGGCCACGGTGTGGCTTTAGATGGAAAGATGATTTCAAGGCACCTCTCCCTCTTCCCTCCCTCTCTGTCTCTCTGTCTCTCTGAGGTCTCTTGAATATGCATGGGATCCCAGCACAGAATTCTTCCATGAAAGCCTTTATGTTTGCACAGGTCCCCTTCGATTCCCATTATCATCCTTACTGGAAATAAACTCAAAATAATCTAAACAAGGAGAACTTGTTCCGAAACTATCTGCCATACATGGTTCGTCTCCAACACTTTGCTTTCCATCACTGCTGAAAGAAGGGAGCTGATAGCATCGGCTTTAAATCTATAGATTTCGTTGTGGGCACCTGCCTGTGCTTCTGTGATATACTGGCAATCTCCTCTTTCTGTCCAGGTTGCAGCAGTATTTATCTTTCCTTAATTGGAACCCCACTGATACCCCGTGGGATTTCTTCCCATTGGCTAGGCGATGTATCCATATAGACATAGAGCATAGCCACCATGGTCTATGGTAATATTAAAGTCAGAAATATCAACATAGGGATCAAAATTAAGCCAACACCTAGGCTAGTGTAGTTTCCAGACTGCCTTTAATATTACTAGGAACGCGCCCATTTTTCTCAGTGTTTATCCTTGGAGTTAAAGCAAAGTCTGCAGAAATTCAAATTAAATACGTTTTATCACAGTGTTTCCTCTCTATTTAATTCTTCACTGCATTGCTTCCAGAAGCGAGGGATGCCTGATAAAATTACCAACTATCACACGTAATGAACAAGTAAACAAGGAACACAGGAGTTTGGGCACTGTATGTGGAACTGTTACCTCTTACTACATCCTCCTTTTTAAGTGGAATGAGTATAATAAGATCAGCTTTATGCAAATGCCTGGAAAGCTTAATTTTATTAAAATTACATTAATTAAAATGAAATGAACATGTAAATCCCTTTTATCTTAACGTTCAGTGTCAAAATAGGATTCATCACCTTGGACATCAGAGGGCCCCTTCATTGTCTTGTGGTTACAGCATTTGCCTGTCCCTCGTGGTATTTTTATTTTTGTCACTGGAGTTCATGGAGACTTAATCATCAGCCCTCTAATTTTCCAGAAAAAAAGGAAATATGTTGATTATTGAACTGGCTGCAGAAAAGAGAAGAGGAGGATGAAGAAGAAGAAGGAGATCAATCTGACATTGTAGGTTAATAGTAGGGAACAAAACACATTCATAATTAGAAGAGAAAAGGACTTTCCTTGTTCATTCCAGTTCATAATAAAAAGCCCCTCGTCAAAGTGTCTTAGAAAATAATGCATTCAGACTGAGTCGAATTACCGCCTAGCAGATTCTATTTATCTGTAGCTTAAAAAGCAGCTGCGTTTTTGTAAAAAGCAATGAATGTGGCAGTCCTACTTAAAGGTAGAAGAAAAAGAACACCCCTTGTTTTGTAATAAGGGGATTTTCAATTTAAAAGAGAGAGCGAGCCTGTTGTGTGAAGTACGGTTATTACATCCACTGTATTCTATCTCACCCACCAGGAGGCTAATAATGAAGGGCTGGGGAAGGAGGCCAGTGCTACAAGGGTTATCTCCCAGCCTCAGATGCTGGATAAGTCGAAGGAAGCAGAATCGCTTTTGGATGACATTCAGAAAGGCCGGAGTGATTATTTGGAAGAGAAAAGCCTGCCTATTCTTTTCCAAGGTAAACAGTTCATTTCATCTGTTGGCTGCATGTTCCCGTATAAAAATATGTTTATATGAAGATATCTATAAAGTTTGCCTTTAAAAAAAATCATTTTAGGTGTGTGAATATTCCCCCGGCCTGCCCGTCCACTGATGAATTATTAGCGACCTGCCTTAGACAAAGGATGCGCTCCAGCCCCGCCACACCTAAAGCCACGCTTTGAAGGATCTGCCAAGCTCACTTTTAATCAGGAGAAAGAAATTACCCACATGGAGTCCGCAGAAAATGAGAAAGTAGAGCTCGTGCTGCGAATAATTCCAGCAAGTGCCAAGGGGCTAGTTGAGGAATGGCTTCATGAAGTGAATATCTTTAGCTTGTACTTAGGGTTTGGTTAGCGTATAATCATTTTCTCTTTTAGGAGCGTTGACGATCCTAAGTGTCTTTCCTCACTAAAGAGTGCTCAGAGCATTCGTCAGGATGTTGACAGATTTAATTCCGGCCTCATCTTTGTTGTTATTTACTGTGACTCGATTTACATTTGCAAATGTGCAAAAATCAATTTAGGCGGCAAGGCTCTCAGGAGCCACTGGCTGTTCATCGCTGTGCGTGTCTGTGTGTCTTGCTGTTGAGTGCCAGTCCAGTACTTCTGTCTGTGTGTATGTGTGTGCCCTTGTTCTTGTCACCTCTCCGTTGTGCACGTAGGTTGGGGCGTTTGGCCAGCCAGTGCGTTCTCAGATGTTCTCCCAGGCTTTCCTTTGATTTTTGGACCAGGAAAAAAAGAATGTGTCACATCATGATTAATGGTCAATCTGAATTTTCAATTCATATGAAGGGAAAAGGGGGAGAGGATAGGAGCCCAGTGATGAGACTAACCTTTTCCCTTTGGGAAAAGCGTGATTCAAATTAAACATCACTTTCACTGTGAAATTAGTTTGAAGGCTTCTGCCCCCACCCCCACCCGGCCCCCCACTGTGCCTAGTTTAACTCCTTAGTGCCTGTTCCTTCGAGCGAACCCTTCCATCCCCCCTCTGTGCCCAAGTCTGCTCCCAGGAGGCCATAGCTCCTCTTCTTTTGTCTTACTTTTCTAAAGACCAGGTCCAAGAAACCAAGAAAAAAAAAATTTGTCTGTTTCACTGTTTTAAAAGCATCATTACTCACAAGATACGATTTCCCCCAAAACATGTTATTTCTTTGTGTCCCAAACGAATGTTTCCAAGAAATCAAAATAAACAAACATAAATAAATAAGTAAATATGTAAATAATGTTCTTCTTTTAAGGATAATTTTGCCAGGGAGGAGGAAGAAGAGGGAAAGCAGGGGATCCTTTCCAAAGAGCTTTTGAGGGCCCTCTGCTTTATGCCGGTTTCTGCCAGCCCAGGGAGCCACAGTGGAAGAGCAGCAAACAAAAACCCCAAGTTTTCTCTCAATTCTCTAGTTTCCCACATAACCGAGTCACAGGATCACCATGTCAGCCGGCAGCAACTTTGGCTTCAAGCAAGGACATGCCAGGACACTCCGAAACTACCCTTCAGTACATACTGGTCCAAGGACTCAGGCCCAGACTCATAGAAGGAACCCGCTGTCCGTGGAAACGCTAGGCAGCTTGCCCATCTGGGCACATTCTCGATGCCACAGTTCGGCATCCTCAGGATGTGATGTTCTTTCTGCAGGTTGCTGGGTTGCAGGGAAAGGGAAAGTGTAGAAAAGGCTAAGTTGAGGCTGGTTCATTTAGTATCTTTTCTAAAGGAAGAAGTTAGGGGCTTTTGAATTCCTTCCCTATAGGAAGAGAGGTGTGTGGGGGGGGGGAGGGGGAGCCTCCTGGGATGGGCCTGTGGTGGGGGAGGGGAGGCAGCTGGAGTGGGCTGTGGCAGGGAGGGGAGGCAGCTGGGTGGGTGAGGTAAGGGAGGGGAGGCAGCTGGGGGCAGAGGTAGAGGTGGAGTGGGGGAAGTGGAAGGTGGAGGCAGATGAACAGCTGTGTTTATTTTAATACATATCATTTAACCCTCACCTAAAAACAAATTGGAGAGGTTTGGGAGTGCATTAATCTGGACCCAATTAGCATGTCTTTCTCCTTCAAAAGTGCAACCTGAGATTAATGAATATAAAGTAGAGTTTCAGATGCAGTGCTTGAATCATTTGCATGTTTCATGCATGATAATTGAATTTATGTATGCACTTCCTTTCATTTAACTATTTCCAGTCTCCTCCCTGTGATTCACATAAACCAAGATTTCATTAGAGTAACCTCCAGGTGAAAATCGCTTGCCTAGAGCTTACTCATGAGAAATTCCAGTTCTTGTTTCTTTTATTTGAATTTGAAGAATACAATACTTTTTTAAAAGCAAAGGGCAGTGCTTATTAGTCTGGGCACTGTTTTAGGAGTAGGTAAACAGGCATTCCAGGTTTATTTCTGAAAGCCCAGGAAACCCATGGGAACTAATGGCATTGAGTTATCAGTGGTCACAGAGACTTGGTTTCCGTGTGCTCACTTATAAGTGCATTAATAACTCCAAGAGCAATGTCACTTTAATGCAGCATAAAGAATATTCTTGGGCTCTGGACCTGAGTTATTTCGATCACTGAGAGCTTTAGTGCACCGTGTTGTTTCTGGCATCAATATTGGCTTCTACAGATGTGGGTGGGGGATGGCATTAGCCTCCAAGAGGTCTGCAGATGAACTGTTAGCACTTGTGATCTCTTAGCGTGCTGTAGGGTTTCTCCCTTTCTCTCTCTCTTTTTTCTTTTTTATTTAGGTATAGAAGGCTTAGTGCTGATTTAGTGTATTAAGCAGGTGCTAAGGTCCCCCCTGTACACCAGCTCTAGAATGAAAAGTCTGAAAGCTGGCGGTGGGCCATGTAGGAAATCTTCCTGGGGAAGAAGGTGAAGTAAGAGGCTTGAAAGAAATCCCCTGGTTTCAGTTTGCGTCAGTGATTTGTCTGTCTTCCGTCTTTCCTCCTGTGTTTCCAAGTCCAATGTCAAAGTGATGAGCTTTTCTCCAGGAATTCTTCCCAGTGTCCTTTGTTTTCGGTGAATTCAATGGTTGAGTGTTGCTGAGTGTCTCTGGTCTTGTTTCTTGGTCCTTGTAGCGAAGAATGTCGTTGAAGGATCACATCTTGTTAATTTGTGATGTCACAATTTAAGTGTGCTTCCTGTCACTTATGTGTAGTTTAAAATGTTCCTTAATGTAGCATGAAATGATTGGTTAGCTTTGAAATGGTTGTGAAGTCATGTGAAGAAAATAAGTTTTGCATCCGACCAAGATAAATTCACTCTAGTGCTTTATGGCTTTTTATTCCTATGTGATAGTAATAAAGTCTCATGTAGGGATGGAAGCCATGAAATACATTGTGAAAAATCATCAACTAAGAAGGGGCCATCAGGATAGAAAACGTTGCCTGTGCGGCTGTGAACGTGACGAAGCAATGATTTAGCGGATAGCTCTGCTACATGCTTGGTGTTTGAGTTTCTTTATCCTTAGATTTCTGACAGCTAAGGAATCTAGGTTATGAGAGTTGATTCATCTTCGTGATCATCAATTTACATGCACATTCGGGTTTGCACATTTCCGTCTACCATACATTTTTCTCCGTCTTCGATTAACCAGTACGCTCTAGGAGAACTGCTATGAGCCCACCAGTCCAGTAGGCAGTGGTCAGTCCTCCTATGGCTTCTTTCTCCTGTGGTGGTCTCTTTTCGAAATAGTCAAATCAGACTTGCCCTCTTGGAAATGTGGTCCAGATTGCTCTACTCCCAAGCTCCAAAAAGGTATATGTTGCGTGGGTTAGATGGGCCCCTCCTCAGACCATCAATGCACTAAGCTTGTTCCGGACCTTGGGTCCAGGTGTAGCGCGGTAGAGAAACACCTGGTGGGGGAGGGAAGGAGGAGGGTTTTGGGGGGGAGCTGAGTTCTCCTCTCTCTGCCGCTTCAACTTCGAGCCCTGGCACAAGTCATTTAACCTCTGTGAACCTCCTGCAATACACCTTGCAGGGTTGTTGTAAGGATTAAATGAAGTAATGCCTACAGTACCTAGCAAGTGATTGAGCTTGTTGGGAAAACCCGTGAGACATGAGTTTTTCTATTTTCCTCCCTTTCTTCCCTCTCCCCTTCCCCTCTCTCCCCATCTCATGTCCTCCCTTCCCTTCAGATGTTGGTTTTAAAAGCAGTACCTTTGAGAGAGAATACCGATCTTCTAGAATGTCTAGCTGTATCTCCTTTCCATAAGTGGCTCAAATGCCTCCGTTGGATTCAGTTTCTCTCTCTTTTTTTTTTTTATAATGAGCTCTTTTAATGTTGATGATTGACCTATTTCACTGTTCTTTTTTCTGTATATGTATTTTTCCTTGAACTGTTTTAATATGACTGTTGACCTATACTCCCTTTTACTGGTTTTCTGTATTTTTTTCAATGAGAATTCTAATAAAGATTATTTTTGTTATCTTTGGCCTCTCCATTTCCTCCACACAATGGGATTTTAGCTTGGGCTCTGAAAATGTCTGCGCTGCCCCAGTAAGATAAATGCTGCCTTTTCCTCAGAAACTGCCCACTGGTGAGGCTAAGCAGTATCCTCGCTGCATTTGCATATCAATGTGCTTGAGGAAATTCTCAGTTCAGTTGTAACTTAAGTGCTGGTTTAACTTCTAAACACAGAGAAGTTATCATTTGACATTATCACTAACGTCTGTAGAATACTTGTGAATAAAGGAAAGGACTTCACAAGTACACAAATACTGAAACTTTAAAAAAAATTATGGAATGGCGTCAGTGTATTGCTGTGTAAAATACAGAAGATAGTGAAAATCAGTGACACCATATTTGTATGCAGTTATTATAATTGAATTTATCTATTTATTATGATTTGTTTATTTTAGAGAGAGAGTATGCAAGTGGGGGGAGGGGCAAAGGGGGAGAATCTCAAGCAGACTTCCTGCTGAGCTGGGAGCCCTACATGGGGCTCAGTCACAGGACCGAGGGGATCATACCTGAGCTGAAACCAAGAGTCAAGAGTCGCAGCTTAACCCACCCAGCCACACAGGTGCCCCATTTATTTATTTTTTAAAAAGGGGGGAGGGGCAGAGGGAGAGGAAGAGAGAGACTCTTAAGCAGGCTCCATGCCCAGCACAAAACCCGACTCAGAGCTTGATCTCACGACCCTGAGATCATGACCTGAGCTGAAATCGAGAGTCACATGCGTAACCGACTGAGCCACCCAGGTGCCCCGAATTTGTTCTTTAAACCTCATGCTTCCCTCTCCGTATTCCAGAACCTAGTAATGTCCCTGATGCTTAGGGGCATGAGGCAGGTATTCAGAGAGTTGTGAATAGATGAATGGGAAAGGAAAGAAGGAGGAAGATGGAGGGCAATAGAGAAGTAGAAGGCAGTATCACCTTAAGAAATACTTTGTATCGATAGAAAAATAGAGAATAGCCAACAAACATACATAGTTAATGCTGAACTGGAAGGAGAGTTTAATTCTGTTATGACTAAATGTTACTAAGTCAGTCAAGATAACGTGTAATGAATGGTGTATACAAAATTACTATAGGGATCCAGAGCAGGAAAAGTTCCCTAGAATCAGGGTAAGAGCCATGTGAGGATTTAAAACAGCAGCCAGATTTCCATAGACAAGAGTCAAGGATTTAAATATTAATTTATCAAGGAATTTATGAAAAGCCCAAGTGAGTGGTTCTTGGAAAATTTTCCAATCTACAAAGTATTCTACCCGGGAGAACATATTTATTTCTAAATATCTTCCCAAGTACCATTAAAAGCAGATAGTAGATTTTACTGGACACACTTACTTAGATTAATTAATCACTGCTGAGTCTCACTGGGTTGCAATTAGCTATCACCCATGTGGGATAGGATGAGTCTAAGTTGCCAGACTGCTGGTGATTTCAAGGATGGGCATGTATTATTCGCTCAGTTTCACCCCTCCTCTATTTTTGTGTGCTTGTGTTGAAACTCTGTCTCGTACTTGCTGGAACTCCGAGGCCATTTGTGCAGTAATGGTTGCCTTTGAGAAGGGCTCAGCATCCTCTAACCGCTCTGGACAGTGAGTCTGCCATGACCTTTTCAGGGTTATTGGTTGGCAATAAATCTCAGGTTACACCTAGGTAAAGCGCATATGACTCTGTTGGCCAGTGGAACAGAATGCTGTGGTAAAAAGGGATCTCCCTCTACAAGTTAGTGAGTCCATCCCCGTCTTGCCTGTGGTTATAGCACAAGCAGGAGACCTGAGCTTTCCCCAACAATATCATCTTAATAGTAGAGGATAATGTTCATGGGATCTGGGACTGGGCAGTTTAAGAAAAACCAAATTGTCTCACACATCCAAATCCCAAAATGTTGCAATTGTTGGAAGTGTGAGGCCCCCTGAGGAGGTAAAATAAAGAGTTCAAATTTCTCTCATATCTTGGACGGTCCCAACTACTCTGTATCCATGGTTCAAATAGCAAAGCCTGATTTTTTTAGTCATAATTTGGACCTCACCAAGGAAGTGTGTACTCTGAGGTGTCTTTGCCTGAGTAGAAATGGGCTCAGGCTGGCCCACACACTCACTTGCCTACATTTATCATGAGAGCTACTTCCATGCACATGTAAGGCATGACAAAGGGGGAGGTCCCACCAGCAGCTCTGGGTCACAGTGGGGTGCACAGAGGAGACCAAAGCCCTGAAGCTCAGTAAGCACCACAGAACATGACCCTCTTGGTCATGAGCTTCAGGTTTCCCCTCTCTAAAGCCATTCTTGTAATCAGATTGCCCAAGGGTAGCAATGCCAGAAAGGGCGGCCCCAGACCGGGTTCTTCTAGATTAGACTGTCCTTGGATTTGAAATGCTGATGGTCAAAGGGTGGAATGGAATACGGTTTCAGAAGATTCTCATGATTTTACTGGAAGCAGACACCAAGACAAACGATGTTCTCGAGACTCAGGCCACTGATGACAGGCCCCCTTACCTTTCTTTCTACCTTCAGTCCTTATCAAGAAAATGAAATAAATTGGCTTGTTTAAGCTAATAAAATTAGCCACATTTCATTCTTTCACTCCATTAGGGTTTTTTGGGTTTTTTTGTTTTTGTTTTTGTTTTTGTTTTGACAGAGATCACAAGTAGGAGAGAGGCAAGCAGAGAGAGAGGAGGAAGCAGGCTCCCCACTGAGCAGAGAGCCTGATGTGGGGCGCGATCCCAGGACACGGAGATCATGACCTGAGCCAAAGGCAGAGGCTTTAACCCACTGAGCCACCCAGGCGCCCCTCCATTAGGTTTTTCTTCCCTCTTTCATGTGTTTAATTAAGCACTAAGAAAAAAAATCACCTTCTAGCCAAGAGATTTCATAAGTATTCAGGGAGTATATTTTAGTACAGAATCTGTAAGTGACTTACTGGTCACCTAAAATCAGGTTACAAAATAAGGGCTCAAAACATATTGATGACTTAATTGCTCACTCAAGTGCAGAGTTTTTGCAATCATCCACAAGGCTTCACCTGGCCTGGGTTCACCCTCCCTCCCCCGCCCCAATCTCCAACCTCATCTCCTGTCCCTCCGTTCAGTCCAGCCCCACTGACTTTGTGGTATCTTATGAATGTGCCAAGTGTGCTTCTACTTCAGAGCCTTTGGAATTACTGTTCCCTCTCCCCAGAACACTCTTCTTGGATATTTACATATCTTCTCACACCCTCAAATCTCTGCCCAAAGTCTCCTTGTCAGTGAGACCTGCCATGACTATCCTCTATAAAATAATAAGTCACCTCTTCCACCAGACGCCCACCACTGTACCCCCTTCATCTTTCCTTCTCATCATTTGATGCACTCCATATTTACCTGCTTTAAAAAGAGTGATGATTATCTTTTCTCACTAGAAAATAAGCTCCAGGAGGCCAAGACTGCTTTATCCCCTGTCACACAATAGACCCCCAGATATTTGTTGAGTGAAGTAGTACTTATCTGGCGCTTCGGGCATCTTATGTGTCAAGATACCGGTCTCATATATCATAACAACAAAGAATCACTTCTATGTCTCACCATTTGAGTTAACCTTGCTTTAAACATCATATTCTTGTAAGACATATAGCTTTGTTTTTCCAGTTTCCCTGCTTAGCGTGCTGGTGATGTGCACTTTTGCCCATCACTTTTATGCCAGTTCTTGCTAAGGAGAAGTCTCTTAATTGTAGAATGACTATATCAGAAGTTTATGAGCATATATTCCCAAATTGCTTTCTTTTTCTTTTTCTTTTTTCAAGATTTTATTTATTTATTTGATAGAGATCACAAGTAGGCAGAGAGGCAGGCAGAGAGAGAGGAAGGGAAGCAGGCTCCCCGCCAAGCAGAGAGCCCAATGCGGGGCTCGATCCCAGGACTCTGGGATCATGACCTGAGCTGAAGGCAGAGGCTTTAACCCGCTGAGCCACCCAGGCGCCCCCCCACAAATTGCTTTCTAAGTGTGATGTACCAGTTCCCACTCCTAGCAGAAAGGAGATGTTAGAACCTTTTGTTACACTTTTTAAAATCAGTATTATGCTACTTCTGCCAGGTTAACCAGATTCCCTTGCTCTCTTGGTTCTTTTGCCTTATTCTTCCTTAGAGTGTCAACTTGTGCTACCTTTATTTGCTTTTTCAACTTTGATTCTAGAATTCTAGGATGCAATAAATTATTTTAGAAATGGGAGTCTAAAATCATATTCTTTAATCCCCCTATTCTACATAAAGGAAATGCAATTCCAAGATCATTCTACTGGTTGCAAGCAAGGCAAGGAGTGAGAGACTGCTCTAAAGTCTTAAAAACCACGAGTCAGTTAGGAATTGACAGGAATCAGAGTACACCATGCTCTTACCTAACAGAGCCTACCTGTTCCTCATTAACGTGAATGTCAGAATGTCCACAAGAGAATCTCTTGATGTTGAAAGATTAGCTATATTTATGGTGCGTAGGATGTAACTTTTAAGTTGAACTACCTGTTCCACTTGCTGTGTTAACTTGTTCTAGAATCTTTTGTTTATCTTAGTCTCTCTTACACAATCTGGCTTCTTCACGTTTATCTTCTTTCTGAATTTCATAAGATTACAAGCAAACTAAGAAACTACTAGGATTCATTGCATTTCTTTGGCTATAAATAAAAAAATTAGATTTCTGGTCTTTTCCCCAAAGAATAAAATCTTGTGCTTTTCTGGAGCTAACACAAAATTGTTATTTGGAGACTTTGGGGATGACTATTCAAATCAGCATATACATTTGTAAAAAGCTGTACACCTTTGAAGACATCTATCTTTTTAGATAAACACACATAGTCTCCCATTTCTCTGTAGAGAAATATACACTAATGAAAATTTGGAATTATATATTGCCTTTCCTTTGAAATCCTCAAAACTGGCCCCATATATTTTTTCTCATGTGTATATACCTTCATAAGATTTCTTTTCAGATAAGGCATTCATACTTCATTCATAAACTGAATTGTTATGAGAATACCATAGCTAAAGATCAAACACTGGTTAACATCCATGGTAGACAAGAACAATTAACAAAGCCCTCTTTATTTCCAGACAGACTTGAGGGATGAATCAATTGATAGCTTAAATAGGACACTGTGACCTGATTAGAAAAAAATCATTAATATACAAATATATACCTTACCCTGGGTGCCTACTCTAAATTCAGGAAGTCTGAAATTCCAAACGACTTAGGGAGAATACACTATTATTTACTGATAGGCATTAATGGCTCTAAAGAAAAATGTAAGAGCCCAGGTGAAATAAATAACTCGATTGACAAGAGACCTCCCAAGGGAACTAGAATGACTGAATTTAATAGTCGTTCACTGTAGTTACATGGGATAGATGTGTACATGGGTGTGAATCCATTTGTTTCAGGAGAACAAATTGTTAAAGGGCAAAAAATAGTGGGGCTCACCTGAAAGAAACCTGGCTGTGTACAAACGATATACACTATTTTACCTTTTTTTTTTTTTTTTTACTTTAAATATGTATTTCTTGGTTGTGGCCCCTTCTTGTCAGATTATAGAGAACAATTTCAGTAAATATTTTTCTCAGTTTTATCAAATCCAAATCCTTAAAGCCAGTTATACCCCCAACATCTGTCAGCAGCTATACCCTCTCAAGTCTGGAAATAACCTTCTTTTAAGACATCAATAGCCTTGGGCACCTGGGTGGCTCAGTTGGTTGAGCAACTGCCTTCGGCTCAGGTCACCGTCCTGGAGTCCTGGGATCAAGTCCCGCATCGGGCTCCCAGCTCCATGGGGAGTCTGCTTCTCCCTCTGACCTTCTTGCCTCTCATGTTCTCTCTCACTGTCTCTCTCTCAAATAAATAAATAAAATCTTAAAAAAAAAAAAAAAGACATCGACAGCCTCTTCCCTTCTCACTTCATTTCCATACTCTCTTTCCCTCCAAGGTGCATAAGAACTAAGAAAACAATACTCTCCCCACAACCTGTCTTTGGCATGTCTTTTACATACATCATCTTGATTAGTCTTCTCAACAACCTCACCAGGAAGACGTTATCCTCATTTTTATTTTTCAGGTTTGGAAACTGAGGGACTGAGAAATTGTGATTCCCCGGGCTGCTTTTCACAGGATTCTCATTGTCCCCCCAGTGTCAGTCCTCAGACCCAGGGCATGACTTGTCCTAGGCATGCCAATTATTAAGATATCGTCCCTCAGCTCCAAACCTTCTGTGTTTTGTATATAGTGATACAAGACTCTTTCACTCCTGCTTCTCAGAGGTTTGAGACTGGAGTGAGTGCCCAACACCACCAGCATGCCACCTCTACACACACACACACACACACACACACACACACACCTTTCTTTGTTTCCTCTAACAGCTAACCTGTCCAGGAAAGAGAGGAGCTTGGGACCCCCAATTTCTGTCCCCATAGCTGATTTTTTTCTCACTGCTGTTGTCAACATTTTCCCATAATTCTTGCTGTAGGTAGGAATGATGCTAGAAAAAGCAGGGATGGCCCTATCAGGGCAAAGTGTCCCCTGAGTACCTGAGCAGTAAGCTTCCTGCCTCCCAGGAGGGAAACAAAGTGCCGAGGGTCACTGGACCCCAGTGGGGACACTTTCTATAACTTCCGCACTTCCTTGCAAAAACGGTGTGGTTGTGGGTGGTCTGTATCCTAATTCTACTAGGGCAGGTGACGTCAAGAATAAAGGAGAAGGAAGGAGTAGGTATTTCAGAGTGACTCAGACATCCTTTTGCAATCTACGCAAGCTTTCAATAATAGAATAAAGAGCACACTATCCAATGACAGTTGGTGAAGGTGACAGTAGAATTATAGTGGAGTGGACAGTGCTGCCCCTGGTTAAACACGTGCCCATGAGACGTTCACTTCCTCTCTTGAAGCTGAAATTCCTTATCTATAACCTGGGTATAATTTCTATCCTTCTGGGTTCAAGTTGTTACAAAGCTCAGCTCAAGCTATGTGTGAGCCAAAATGCTTTGATGACCTCATACTTTGCAAATGTAGCATCTAGAAGGTCATTAAGGTGGAAATTAACACAAAATGGCAAAAATACAATTTCACTTGAAACTTACTGTGTAGATTTTAAGGTCATTCACTGGTTCACCTGTGAAGCCCTGTGCCAGGGGCTGGAGATAGTCCCAAGAACAAGGCAGGCACTGTCCTCTGTGAGGCCTAATGGCAGGAGTGAGGGTGGGAGACACAGACTGAACAGGTGGTGTTATGAGAAGGTCTGCCCAAGGTTTGGTGGATACATGGAGGTTTCCTTGGGAGAATCCGAGAAGGCCTCCTGGAGAAACATTTAGTCCTCGTTTCAGGGGTGGGAGGCCGCAACTTCTGAATATCATAAAACTAGAGTACACAAAGCTGTTACTCTCCTACCCGATTTCCACTCCTTTTTTGGTTGTTTTTAAAGACTTTATTTATTTATTTGACAGAGAGAGAGATCACAAGTAGGCAGAGAGGCAGGCAGAGGAAGTGGGAGAAGCAGGCTCCTTGCCGAGCAGAGAGTGGGGCTCCATTGCAGGACCCTGAGATCATGACCTGAGCCGAAGGCAGAGTCTTAACCCACTGAGCCACCCAGTCACCCCTGATTTCCAATCCCTTACTAAAGATTCAAGGTCATTCCTTTTACTCTTACACAGATACACAGACAACATTAACAGGAATTCTTGGGCTAAAGATAACTTTACACAAAGAATTTCCCATTCTGACCTCCCTTGGCCAGCGGAACAGGGCTCAGTGTCTCCTGAACTTTGTTGGGAGAGGACCTCTGTTTCTCTGGATAGGTATGAAGGGGAGCCATACCTCCACTTCTTTGAGGGGATAAAAGTATATTTTCTTGTCACCACATAAACAAATCAAGGGCTTTCCCCTGAGGGTTAAAAATAAGTCAACCCCTCCAACTACTTTCCTAAATAAATCTCTCCTCTCTGTGCACAAAACTTTTTCAGAGAAGTGTCTTTTTGTGTGATGTCAGACAGGGTATTGAGCCTCTCCATGCAGAAAGAGTAAAGCCACGGAGTGTTTCTCATAGGGTCATTGGAAGGACTAAATGGGTTCTGATCTAAAGTAGTGCCCGAAACACAGGAAATGTATGAATGGATGCTAATGTTATTATGATTACCATCACCATTTCTTTTACCTCGCCTCCTACTTACTCCAGTTTACTCTAATTTGCTTAAACCTCATGATTCATAGCCATAAACAGCTCCTGTTAAGGTCACCAGTAGCTTCTATGTAGCTGGATCTGAAGAACCATTTCCGTTCTCATTTTCCTGACTTCTCCATAGCAATCTACCCAGCTGATCAGGGCCTTTTAAAAATATGTATTCTCTTCTGTTGACATTATGAGACAATTTCCTAATTTTCCTCATATGTCTCTGGTTATGGCTCCATTTGCTTGGCTGGCTTTTCCATCTCTGCCCACAGACTTAATATGAAGTTACTCAAGATTTAGCCCTGGCTCTTTTCCTCCTCTCCCTCTAAGTCAGTCTTTTCAAGGCTGTGGCTTCAATAACTTCTTCCTGGGTCTCTTTTCTGAGTTCCATTTTATGTATGTAACTACCTTCTCCACATCTCTACTAGGATGTTTCAAAGGTATGTCATTTGCGATATGTTCAAAACAAATCAGTTATCTTCTGCTCTCAACCTGGGACTTCTCTAATTTCCTATCCCAGCAAAGTGTATCCATTGCATGAAGTAGAAATCCAGGAATAATCCTTGATTCAGTTCTTACCCCATTTTTAATCTAATTTTGAGTCATATCTTGAATGTATTTCTTGCATCCCTCCACTTGGCTTTGTCCCCATGGCCATGAGTCAAGGTCAATAGGCAGAGTGACTGCAGTAGCTTACAGCTTGGTATTTCTGGTCTGTTCTGGACTGTCTCTGAGCCTCCAGCCTCCGTGCAGCCAAACGTAGCTCCTCAAATTCAAGTCTGATGTGTCAACTTGCTCTCTTGCTTAAAACCTGTTAAGGATTTTCCATCTGTTATTAGATAAAAACCAAAGTCATCACCGTGCCTTCCAAGGTACTGTGTGATCTGGACCCTGTCTATTGCTATAGCATAGCAATTGCTATTGCTATATCCCTATTGCTCTGTGCAATTTTGTGACCCTCAGTGATTCAAACATGTTAGTCCTTTCCCACTTCTCCAAACTCATGGCTGTCTTTATCTGGAAGGTTCTCCAACCTTGCCAGTCCACCTCCCCATATTGAGGGAGGGACTTCTAGTCAGCCTTCAGATTCTTCCCCTCCTAGATGCCACCCTCCCAGCTTCCCAGTCTAGATGAGTTACACATCTGTTACACATTCCCATCGAAATCTGTGTGTGTGTGTGTTTCAGGAGATTTGACTCGGTTTGTAATTATTTATTAGGTGATTAATTACTTCTCTTATTCCTAATGATAATTTAGGCCCAATGATAGAAAAGAATGTTTCTGGTCTTGCCCCTGTTTTTCCCCAACACTTACATGGAGGGGACTATTATATAGAAGGAACTCAACATTTGTTGAAGAATTGAATGAATGATTTTCCTATCCCAGCTTAAAGTATCAGAATATTTCACTTTTCTTTTCAAAACTCTCAAATCCTCTCCAGAACTTACTCTTACTACTTTCCAAGAAACACTTGAAGATTATAATTCAATTTCTGCCTAACACATAGCTTGAGTTCCTTTTTAATAGATGTGGTTTTCCTATAAACGTGAGATTCATTAAAGCAGAAGTTGAAAGAATTTGTGTAAACATCCTCAAATCAAGTATACAGGATTCAAATAGGATCGCAGCTGCAATTAATTTGAAACCTAAATTGCATTTTTGCATCAACAAAGTTATAGAAAAATGAGTCATTAAGTAATTGCTATTGTGACATAGATTCATGCTATAGTTGAAATACTTTGCACAGCTGTAATCTCAAACTACCTTGAGGTTTGCCACATTCTTTAATTTTCTGATTGATTAAATGGATTATTTGACATTTTGGCAGATCATAGAAATTGCTGAATAACAAAGACTCCTTTCATTCCTCATTATTTGCTATCTCTGAGCTTAATACAAATTCTTTAGAAACAATGGAGTGATATTTCCTTTCCTATAATTTTATTTCAGTGTTGTAGTTTAACTGATAATAATAGCAATTCCTACACAAAAATTCTACATCATTAACTTAGATAGCATTCTCTGTAATTAAAATGTAATGCATAATGAGATATGAACTTCATATCACATTCAGACTTTTATATTCTTGTCATTGTACAGAAAAGTTAAAAAAAAAAACCACCAATGATGGAAAATTTCTTCAGTTTTGGCTGCCAATGCATCCTTTGGGAAGAAGGTATTTCCAGGTGGCCAGTTAAATGATGGTTTGGACAGTGTTTACATTGACTGGATTGGCCAGAAAAAGGCTTTTTTGTTCCAAGTTCATTTTTCTCCAGTCTATTCAGTTAGTACTGATTATATAAATATTGCATTATTGTCCCTATTCACTAGGACACCACAGACCTTCCTTTACAACCTACATCCAACTTCTGACTTGTGTAAGCTTCCCCAGAGTAGCCTCTCTAATTAAATCATTGTGCCTTCTCCAGGAGAGAACATATTAGTTATGGGCCTGATGGCCTAGAAGGGCTACAAGCATTCATTGAGTTCCTACTAAGTTATGGGAGCTGCACTGGTATTAGAAATAGGCACTGACTTGTCTTGAGCACAAGATCATCAGACTCAAGTGGGGAAAACAATTCTGATGTAGTGTAATAACCGCTCTATTGGAGAACTTAACCATCCCCTACCCAGATTTGGAAAGCAGGAAAGACTTGTCAAGAAGTAGCAACTCAGCTGAGATTCGAAGAAGAAGTAGGAGGAAGCCTAGTGAAGAGGGGTGTAGGAGAAATGTATAGCATTCAGAATGAAGCAGCAACATATGTTAAATGTGAAAACATCACCCACTATGACAGGATTCAAGATCGACTATCAGTTCCAATTCCCAACGTCCCGAGCACAGGCTGTAGAAGAGGTAGCTTCAAAGGAGGCGATTCAAGTAGAGACATGAAGGGTGTGTCAAATATGGAACTCTATGTTATCTTGGCCGTTGAGAGCCACTTAAGATTCAGAGACAGGGAGAGCGATGATCAGCTTTGCTTCTCAGGAAGATCTCTTTGGAGCAAGAGTGGAAAGAAAAGATAAGGGCAGGGAAACCCATTAAGAGGCTGAAGCAGGAAGATTTGTCAGGACCAGAAGCATGTGGTAGCAGTGGAGGAGGAGGCAACAGGGGACAGATGAGAAAGCTACTTAGAAGGAGTATTAGGGTCATAGGGAAGCTCTATTTTTAATTTCTTGAGGAATCTCCACACTGTTCTCCAAAGAGGCTGCACCAACTTGCATTCCCACCAACAGTGTAAGAGGGTTCCCCTTTCTCCACATCCTCTCCAACACATGTTGTTTCCTGTTTTGTTAATTTTGGCCATTCTAACTGGACCCCAAAGACACAGATGTCGTGAAAAGAAGGGCCATCTGTACCCCAATGTTTATAGCAGCAATGGCCACAGTCGCCAAACTATGGAAAGAACCAAGGTGCCCTTCAACGGATGAATGGATAAGGAAGATGTGGTCCATATACACTATGGAGTATTATGCCTCCATCAGAAAGGATGAATACCCAACTTTTGTAGCAACATGGATGGGACTGGAAGAGATTATGCTGAGTGAAATAAGTCAAGCAGAGAGAGTCAATTATCATATGGTTTCACTTATTTGTGGAGCATAACAAATAGCATGGAGGACAAGGGGCGTTAGAGAGGAGTAGGGAATTTGGGTAAATTGGAAGGGGAGGTGAACCATGAGAGACTATGGACTCTGAAAAACAGTCTGAGGGGTTTGAAGTGGCGGGAGGGTGGGAGGTTGGGGTACCAGGTGGTGGGTATTATAGAGGGCACGGCTTGCATGGAGCACTGGGTGTGGTGAAAAAAATAATGAATACTGTTTTTCTGAAAATAAATAAATTGGAAAAAAAAAAAAGAAGGAGTATTAGGCAGGAGTTGGCAACCACTGAACACAGGCGGGGAAGGAAGAACAGAGTTAAGGACAATGGTTACGATTTCCTGGGCTCCTGCGTGGTTGGCATTATATTCCACGAGATAACGCACGCTTCCTATTGGTAGTGCTAATTAAAAATAGCCGGACACATGCCTGGATTCTGGAGATATTAAGCAGAAGTGATCCATAGCGTTTCTTAGCTGGAAACGTCCCTCTATATGCAAGAGGTTTGAGACGGTGGCCTTTTCCACCACAGGGAGTCTTCTGTTGGGTGGCCTTTTATGTTCTCATGCTACTCTCCTCCGTGGGCTTCTCTCTTTTATAACACATAGCAGACTGTGCTGCAATTGTCTCTTTACTTAACTCTTTTCCTTGCTAGATGGTGAGCACCTTTTGAGCAGGGACTGTGTCTTACGAATCACTACTCAGACATTCGTGAACTCGACAGGGTACTCAACATTCACAGTGTCTACTGCATGTCGGGTACCAATTTACTGTATGCTCAGGACCTTGCTTAGTGCCTGGCACATAGCAGACCTTTAAGGAATGCTTAAGGAATTGAATGCCACCCAACATGTGATTTAGTTGGCCACTCTTCAAAGATTTTTACTCTAATGTGAGGAAATCTCAGATTGTAAATTCTATGCAGACAGGTTGTTGAGACTAGCCTTTCTACTCAGGTACTCTGGGGACTAATAGCTTTGGCCTTACCTTGTTAGAAATACAGGATCTCAGTGCCATCTCCCCTACCCCAAACATGCACACAACACACATATTTACTGAATCATAATCTATGTTGTGATAGGGACCCCAGGAAATCTGGGCACATGGTATGGTTTGAGAAGCCTGCCCCTGGAGAGGCAGTATGAATTGCTTTAGCCCACGGATGAGTAGTGTGCAAATGGTGACACCCCAATATTCCCTGACTATGCCTAGGTGTGCTCCTCCATTCAGTCCAAGCTCAACTTTCTTCTCCACTCGGCCACGACCAAACTCCAGTCACAAAGGGACAAATTTTTCTCCTCTCTTGTTTTATCAATCTCTTACCCATCTGGTCAGACTGCCCTGTGGTAATAGCCAATATAGCGAGTAATGACATCTGCTGTGTTTCAAGAATAATAGCGATTAACCGTGGATACTTTGCAATTAATTCAGCATGTGTTTGAATCCTGAAGCTGTTACTGATTAATGGGCCCATTTTCTCATCAGTAAAATGGGGATAAGGGTAGTATCCACATCAAAGGACCATGATAAGGAATACATGAGGTATCGAGTAACTGACACACAGAAGTTATTACATGTAAATGCAATGACTCCTGTTTTGGAAATCCTTTTGACTTTTCCGGAGCTATTTAATTACATTCATTGAGGATCTGTGATGTGTAAAGCCTTGCAACAGGGAGGATGCAAAGATCTACACCGTGAGTCCAGTGAAGGAGATAAAATAACAAGCAGACAAATTACTGTACTGAAAGGGAGACTACTAATTGCCACACATATGATCTGTTGCCATAGGTCAGTGGTCTTCAATGTGGCTTTTATAAAATACTGATGCCAGGCCCTCCCCTTAGAAACTTTGATTCAATTGACCTATTATTTTTTAAGTACACGCTGGATGGTTCTATGTGCCGCAGGTTTCAGACCACACACATAAGGAATCCAATGAGGAGAAATCCCTTCTGGATGAGATTCTTGAAGAAAATGATATCTGGAGGGCATGGTATGATAATCTTTAAACTTAATTAAGATCATACTTTTTTTTTTTAAGATCATACTTTTTATTACAGAAACTTAAAATGGTGAAAACTATTTTGAAAAAAAGAACAAGGAATCCACGCTGAAACCCATCATTCTTCTATTTTGTACAGGTTTCTCCCTTCTTTTGTCCATATACATATTTATATTTGTCTACTAAGAGAGAACTAGTCAATAGAAATATAATGTGAGCCTGAAATTCAAGCCACACATGTAATTATAAGTTTTCCAAGATCTATATTATGAAAACATAAAAGATACAGATAAAAGTAATTTTAATAATGTATTTCATTTAGCCTAATAATATAAGTATTATCGTTCCAACATGTAATCAATATAAAATTAATGAGATAGAATTTGGTTTTTTTGCATACTAGATATTCAAAATTCACTGTATATTTTACACTTAATACAAATCTTAATTCAGACTAACCTCATTTCAAGATCTCAATAGCTATATGCAGTTGGTGGCTACTATGTTGGACAGCATAGTTCTGGAAAGTATGATTTATGTAAGACATGGGAGGGATTTGGAAGTAGTCAATATTTTATAACTATTATTATTGTTTTTGGAGTTATTGCTGATGTAGAGATCTGGTTCAAGACAAATCTCATAGAGTCAGACCATATTGGGAATTACTTCAAATACTGGGATAAGGTATTTTATTTTTATTTAATGGTCATGAGAAAGGACTGACAAGTTTTAATAAGAATATTAATTTAGCTGGAATATGTTAGATGAATTGGAAGAAAGGCCAGTTGGAGGTGAGAAGGCCAATTAGATGTCCAAGGGAGAGCTAATTATGATGTGGATTCTAGCCAAGGCAGGGGACATGGAAAGAATGGAATAAATAGGGTAATATTCACAAAGACGTGGTGATTGATTTCATTTGGAATTAGAGTATAGTCAAAGATGACTCCTTGGCAGACCAGAAAGTGAAAGAGAAGAGTTTGTCTAGGGGGTACAGGAATGACTTTTGTTCAATTTTAGTCATGTTGAATTTGAGATGAATTCCTGATCCAAATGTCTAGCTGGTGATGATTGGAATGTGGGCTTGAAGTTTACCAAGAGCGAGACTGAAGGACATACGAGTTCTATAGGACTGTCTTTAAATACCTCAAGAACGGATATCTGGGGGGGAATGGGCACCAATGTGACTCTGCAGAGCAAAAATAGCGTTAGTCGGGAAAGTTATAGAATGGAAGAGTTTAGCTTCATGTGTAAATGATCTAACACTCAGATAATTGTCCATACATAAAATAGGTGGCCTCAAGAGATAATAAATTCCTTGGGTCTTTTTTTTAGAGCAAACATTTAGAAATAAAAGCACATGTAAATTCATATCCCATGCCTTTCTTCCTTCTAACTAGACTTTGCATCATTTCTATTCTCTCAACACATGTTATTCTGTTTTCCAGCGGGATCATCTTCTTTTAGCTTTTTTTTTTTTTTTCTTTCTTCTACCAATGGTAACTATTAGGAGGGCATATGTGTTTTGGTTTCTAGGGAGAGTCTATTATTCCCTTTTTTCCTCCTACCTCTCTGTAGATCAAATCACAATCAATAAAAAGTACATTTAGTCAATTATAGGATTAGGTTGTAGTATGATTTTTGTATGATATGAAAAGAAGTAAATCTGAACCTGCACAAGGGTGCATGGCCTCCCTTCCTCCCTCTGTCTCTGTCTCTCTCTCTTTCTCGTCCCCCTCCCTCCTTTCCTACTTCCTCCTCTTCTCTTGAATCTCTTTCTTATTTTGGCTTGACATTGGATGTATGAGTGGTCATAAAGGAGTCTCAGTCTTTCTCCCAAAAACTATAAGGATTCTTTTTCTTCAACTTTCATGTTTTTAGAAAACAAGCAGGATTCTGGGAGGATTTGGAGCATTTCAGATGATGCCATTGTGTGTTCTCTTTTTAGTTTTACGCCCAAATCCTAGAAGGAAAAGAAGTTTTGTGGAGACACATGGCCCAGGCTATTATCTCAAACCTCCATTAGCCTGAGTACGATGTAGTGGTAAGAGCATAGATTCTGGAGTCAGGCTGCCAGGTTCAGTCCTAACTCTAGCACTCACTAGCTTTGTGCCCTGGGTCAGAATTGTTTCATCTCTACGTTTCCTCCCTTCTTAACCTGTAAAATAAGGATGCTGTTTCTACAGTTATGTGGCTGGCAATGAGGACAGAGCAGTAATGAAAGAGAAAACATCCCTGTTCTGATAGAACTTCCATTCTAACAAAGAAGACAGAAAACAAACAAGTAGATGATTTGTTGAGTGGTAATAAGAACGAAGAAGGAAAGCAATACAAGGTAAAAAGATAGAGAGTGATGGAAGGATACAATGGTTATGGAAAAAAATTTTATGGAAAAGAAGATAAGCCTTTGTGAAGAGTGATGTTTCAGCAAAGACTTCATACATATATGGGCAAGGGATAGCTGAAGTGAGGAAAAGTGGGTAAAAGGCCTTGGTAAGGGAAGCTTCTTTGGGTGTTAAAGGAATAGCAAGGAGACCAGCATTACTGGATGGGAGTGAAGGGGATAAAAGGGTGTCAGGAAATGACATCATAATTTAGAGAGAAAACAGATCATTTATGGCCTTGTAGGCCATGGTATGAGTTGGATGGTATTCTGAGTGGAATGGAAAGTCATTGGAGAAGAGTAAGAAATGACTGCAAAGATTTTGCCATTGCAGTTAGAGTTCTGTATAAATCTGTCATTTACTGAGGTGAGGGAAGATTGAGGAAGAAACAGAATGGGGATATCAAAAGTTTATAATCAGACATATTAAATTTGAGATGCCTATTAAAATTTCAATTGGAAAAGTCTAGTAGAAAGTTTAATACATACATTTGGAGTTCAAATGCTGCTGTGAGTCCATGTGAAGTGAGAACTGAGAATTGACCATTGAATTTGATAACAGAGAGGTCATTAGTGACTTGGACAGGAATATTTCAATATTTTAATATTTCAACATTTCAGTGGGAGGATGAATGCCTGACAGCAGGTAGCAGATAGGGAGATAGAGAATGAGAAGATTCTGCTTCTGGCTGTGACCATTGAGCTCATATCAAACCAACCTCCTGATGAAATAACTAGAAAAGCTAGATTTTAAAAATCTATTTGAAGATATCTGAGATATGCTGAGACTGAAAGTATTTGAGAAGCCAAGATTCAGAAAGGAAATACATTGAGGTAAGCTCAATATTTGATACTGGAATTCTTTTCTACTTAAGAAATTCACTTCTTCATAAGTGGCACTAGAAATAGAAGCTGGGAAACCAAGCAGGAAGTAATAGCAAAGGAATTAAGAAACTTACCAGAACAATGGACAATGTAATGGAGCTGGAGAGACCAAAAATGAGAGGGGACAGGACTGGTAAATAACTCAGGATTTCATTTGGGAGCCCTGATGGGCTTTATCCTGAGTAAAAGCAACCAGAAATAGACCAAAATTCCCAAATAGTAAAACCCAGCTTCTCCTCATCTCAATCACAGACTAGGGTAACTGTCTTTCAGAAATGAAAATAAATTCTCTGGAGCAGAGCTGTCTGAGAGAACTTCACGTGGTGATGGAAAGGTTCTATATCTGTTCTGTCTCATGAGGTAGCAACTAGCCACAGGTGACTCTTGAGCACTTGCCATATGACTAATATGACTGAGGAAATAATTTTCAGTTTTTTAAAATTTCAATTAATTTGAATTTAAATAACCACATGCACTCCCTTGCCATCATATTGAACAGTGTGGCTCTGGAGAAAGATAACATCATGCACAGCCTCAAATTATCTCTATAATTTTTTCATACATCATGACCACTTTTGAAAAATAGCAGGCATGTCAGGATAAATGACTAAAAGATAAGAGAAAAAACTAAGAGAACCTTAGATGACCCAAATGTATAAGTTATGATTAATGTATTTTAAAAACTTAATGAAAATTAAAACATTCCAGCAGAAAATTGGTACTAGAAAAATAGAAATAAATGGGAAATTGGGAACAGAAAAATTTTAAATTCAGTAGATGGGTTTGGTTATAGATTAGAAACAGCTGATGAGAAAATTAGTAAGCTGGAAGATTGGTCACTAGAAAATGTCTGTACTGAAGTACAGGGGGAGAAAATGGAAAAAATAGAAATGACCCTATAAGACATGAAACACAGTGAAGAGGTCTAGCATTCACGCAAATGAAGCAGCAGGAGAGGAGAGAGAATGAGGTATGAACAAGCTTTCAAGATATAAGAATATAAATAATCATTAAAGACCAGAATTTTCAGAATTAATGCCAGTCCTCAAACCAGATTTAAGAAACTACACATTCTAGGTAAGATGAATGCAAGTAAAATACACCTGCATACACTGGAGAAAAACTATTGAAACTAAAAGACAAAAGATTTTTAAAACAGAGCATGGGACAATTTCATTACCTTCAAAGGAGCAACAGTTAAGACTTAAATTGATCTCTAGTTGAAAATTATGGAAGCAGGACCACGATGAAGCATCTTTAAAGAACTGGGGGGAGGAGGTGGGGGGGGAACTCTTTTAACCTAGCATTCTGTACTTCAATAAAGATACCTATTTAAATGTAGGCAAAATCATTATGTTTTTGCACAAACAAAAATGAGGAGAACAGACTTGCAAACACAGAAGAAATACTAACTTTTAGGCAAAAGGAAAATGATCCCTGATAAAAGTGACAGAAGGAACAAAAATCACTTGAAAGGATGAAATGTGGAAGATCCACATAAAACAATTTAATGTCTTATTGTCAAGGAGCAGTGAGCTACGATCATACAAATTTAAGGGTCTTGGAATCAAACCAACCATCTGTAATTCCATTTCATACACACACACACACACACACACACACACACTTAGGTGAGGAACTGATATATATTCTATATCAGTTCCTCACCTAAATGTGTCAAAACACTGTTATCTCTTACCATACCAGTAGAAGTTGGCATAAATCTATATACAATGCTAGATTGGTTATCAGGTTACCCCTGTAAACCTAAGTATCTTATTAGGATAGCCAGTTAGAAAATTAAATGCATTGAAGAAAGCATAAGTGAAAACAAAGAATCATTTTGTGTTGAACAGTATACCACACCAGAAACTGCTGGCATAAAAAGAGTGTGGTAATTCTGAATATGTTACTCACCTCCATTTTGTTAAGACAAAAAAACTGGACCACATACTTCATTCGAGAAGCCTGCATCCTACTTCTCTTTTCTATATTAATCAGAAGTACCTCACTTCTTTTGCTTTAGAGGGAGGGTACAGAGAATGAAAGTACTGACAATGAATCTGACACTTGAGACGGAAGCCTTAAGGAGAAGTAGAATAATGCAACCGGAAAGGACCTAAAGGTTATTGAGTCCAGGGAGTTCTGGAAGCTTGAAGAGAGATGGGGCTAGGTAGGGGTGGGCAAGAGACTGATAGGGCTCTTTAGATTTCCTCCGTTAGCCAGAGCTATCCCAGTTCAATTATGATTTTATTTGAAGGAATCTTTCTGTTGATTACATTAAGTGGGGGGAAAAGTACTTTTCCATTTTTTTTTTGTTTTTTTCCACTTTTCCCAATTAAATGGCAGTCACTAGTCCAGTCGAACCCACTCAGTGAGGAAAACTACCTCAGAGAAGAGAAAAACAAACCTTTACATTATAATTTTGTGGTGCTTCAAAGCAAACTTTTCTTCCCCCTGCAAAAAAGACCCCATGCTTTACCCAGTAACAACCCTCATGTGTGACACTTTACATTAGTCAGGTTGAGGAAATTACCTGGATAATTTTACTGGCAAATAAATCAGTAATTTGAAATGATTTAGCATGGGACTAATGACACTTTATATCATTTTAAGTACAGTTAAAGTTCTTAATTACAGATACTCTAGAGACTTAGAAAAATGGCTACAATTAGGGGATGTCATTAATTCTAAGGAAACACAGCTTCCTGGGCAGCACTTGCTGGGTATATGCGATTGTCAGGTTAATGTGAACGATTAGAAATTAATAGTTTCCACGCTCTTAAGCCACAGTTAATTCCTGAAATCTCCCAGCTGCACTGGTGTCCACAGTGCTTTATTTTAACATTTTATGCTGATGTGCTTATATTTCATAACTTTCAGAGGTTGAGAAAATTCAGTACACACATTGAGCATTAGACATAGAATAGGTAGAAGCTGATTCCTTGAAACTGCATCATCTGAAAATCCATCTTTTAAGAGAAGAAATACGTTCTCAGTGCAAAATTATATAAGAGAAAAAAATGGCATTCCCTCTGTGATTCATTTCCAACTATGAAAGTTGGAATGGTAATGTACATTTTTTTTATCACTTCATATGTGTCTGATGGGCAAAGACTTATATTTATATATGTTCGTTTTCTTCAACCTTCATCACATTATCCTTCAGCTTTAACTCAAAAGCCTCCAGATATTCTAGTTCTTAGCATTCAAGCAGAATTTTGTCTTCTTGAACCACAAGTACTCCATAACTTCAAGAAGGTAATTCCAGTCATACAATGCATCCTTGTTCTCCTATACCAGGACGGTGATAATAGTTAACATTGAGTACCAACTCAAGAGCATTCCCAGTCATTTCCTTTACATGCATTATCCTAATATCATCTCTCCTGCAACCCCATACATACTCTAATTACACATGTTTTATAGATTTAGAAACTTAGGTTCGGGAAAAAAAAAAAAAAGAAATGGTCCAATGTCACAAAGCTCATAGGGGTTAAGTTGGGCCTTGAACTCTGCTTTTACTCCAAAATGCATGGCCGGAAGACTATGATTATCTAACTCTGGTGCAATGCTATGACCAGGAAAAATTCTATCTCATTTGAATAACGATGCTCTGTATTTGCAAAGTTCTTAATCACTTTGTCGTATTAGATCCAAAGAGCTCTTCAGTCATCCAACTTTGTTATTCTCCATCCATATTGTACTGGCTCTTTTGGGTCTTCTAGACCATTTTGCCTCTTGCACTTCCACATACAGTGCTCTCCTTTAGCTGTACGCTTTTGAGAAAAGTAAATTATCTCAAAAATTCTATTTCCTTTCCTGTAATCAAAGCCTTTGTGTTAGGGATAAAATGCCAAAGTTTCTTAAAAATCTGATATTCACCGATTCCCAAAACACTCTTTTTACCAGATCACCTCCCTGCTTAACGTTCCGTGGCTCCCATTATAAACTCCAATATTAAACTCCAATATTTTTAAACTTAATAAAATATTCTTCTTAAATTATATCTCAGCTTGTCTTTCAAATCTTCCATCTCTTTGTTTTAATCACGATTTATTCCACAAATATCAAGCTGGTTGCCGGCTGCACACCATGTTCTTCCCACTCCCATAATTTTTCTCATTAAACCTTATAACCTTCCCCACAGAGAGCACCAGGAGACTACTACAAACAGAAGAGTACAATCTGAGACAATAAAATAAACATGCTTAAAATATTTGGAGAGATAAAAGAAGGAACAGAATCAATAATGGAAAAATAGGACCTTATGAAATATGATCAGAAGAAGATTTGAAAAAGAACTAAGTAGAGTTTCTGTAATGAAAAACTAAGTGGACAGACGAAAGCATAAATTAAATGCCAAAAAGAGAATCAATGAGCTAGAAGATGGATTTGGAGAAATCATCCAGCATGCAAAACAGAGAGATGAAGAAGTAGAAATTTTGAAAGAGCATTTAAAGATGCGAAAGCCAGAATGATAAATTCCAATAATACCTCTCTTATAGAGAGAGGTAGGAAGCTAATTTCAAAGACCTAGCAGTTGACAATTTTTCTTAATTAAAGAACACATAAACACACAGGCTAACGAAACACTGATTAGGAAAAAAATTGCAGAAAATAAAAATAAATCTCCTCAGTAGATCCTAGTAAAATTGCAGAACATGAGAGACAAATAGAAAATGTGATACGGTACGAGACAAATATGCAGATTACCGCCATAACATCTTGACACTGACAACCTAAAATTCCATATCCTGCTAAATTCTCCTTCAAGAATGAGAGTGAATTAAATACCTATTTGGGAAACAATATAATTACATGAAATCATAGCTATACCCCAAAAATCAAGAATCTGTAAGTGTATTCCTTCCCTGTAAGGAAGTTATACACTGCCAGAGAAAATAATTGCATTTTCTCACTTCTTTTCATTAATTTACTATTTTATATAAGCTCTGTTAGTATGATTCTTCCTCATTGTTGTCTGACTAACGCACTTAAAGATCAACCTCGCTCAGGGCCCTTGTGTGGCTTAGTCACTTAAGTGACCGACTCTTGGTTTTTATTCAGATCGTGATCTCAGGATTCTGGGATTAAGGCCCACATTGGGCTCTGCGTTCAGCAGGGAGTCTGCTTGAGGATTCGCTCTTTCTCCCTCTGCCCCTCCCCCTGCTCACACTGCTCTCTCACTCAAATAAATAAATAAATAAATAAAATCTTTAAAAAAAAAGTCAACCTTGCTCATACTACTTTCAGTCAAAAACTCTTATATTGACTAATGTCATCTAAATCAGGGATCAGTAAAATTTTGCTATAAATATTTTAAATATTCTGTAAATATTTTCGGCTTAGAGGACCACATGCAGTCTCTGTTGTGTATTCTTTGTTATTGTTTTTTTAAAATCCCTTTTCAAATATCAAAACCATTCTTAGTTCTTGTCCTGTACAAAAACCAGCTCTGGGCATATTTACCTGGGTCATATATGCCGAGCCCTGATCTGAACTTGGAAAGTGTCATTCAATGGTCTCTTTTCTTTTTGCAGACTTTCATCTTAATACTGTACTGCAGAGACTTTCTTCTCTGACATATTTAACAGAACAAAATATGTTGACCACAAACAAATAGTAGAGGACTATACATTGTCTTTCTGGACTCTCTCAAATGCTATAGGTTGATGGGGCTGGGGGAAGCTACTGGTCAGTGGGATTCAGGAAAGATTCCTCTATAACAAGGCTACGATTTAAAGGCAAAGCAGTCAGCTGGAGGCCTTATTGGTTCACAGTTATGCTTGGAATTCTGTTCATATGGACTCTGCTACAAAAATGAATAGCGTTCTCATCCTGAATGTGAACAATTCAGTCTAACTTTTGGATTTCATGAATATCTTGAGCAGATCATGCACTGGCCTAATGGCCAAGGTTGTGGAGACAAATTTAACAGTGCTTCCTCGGAGGACCTCAGAATCTCTGAAGAGAGTTTAGTTGAGTTAGTCAAAGAACAGCATTGTAAGTTCACCATCATCAGTTTCTAACTGTTGTCTGCCAAGAAGACATTGTAGGCAAAGCCTAGATACTCACCTTGAACACTTGCCCCATAAGTCACTTAATAAACACACACAAGACCCTTGTGTCGTACAGAGAAATGCCTAGTTACTTCATGATTCTGTTTTCTTTGGGCTATAATTTCTTACACAAAAATTTAAAATATATCTGTCATTTTTTCAGGTTCTTATTTGTTCAGATACAATCCTCAATCTCTTTGTATCAACCACTTGGATTAATAAAGGATTAAAGACTGTTCTAAATCAGCCATGCTTTTTGTGAAAGGCGTGGTGATCTTAGCATGTGTGTGTGTGTGTGTGTGTGTACGTGTGTGTTTGGTAGAGGGTGGGGGAATGCATATTGCTATGGGTACAGGGACAGGAAGGTCTCCCATAGCAAACCAGGAAAGTGCTTGGTTTTCCTGATCTTTGAAACAACCCAGAAATCCTTGTGAATTCTGTTGTCTCCCAGTCATTAATTACATCACTCAGTCGAAACCCTAGCGCAATCATCACCTTGCAGAGCATACCTCCTCCCGCCATAGCTGCTTCTACGTAACCTAACCGCAGCCGTCTCCACCCCGCAGCCACAGCATGAACAGGATGTATCAAGTTGTTTGTGATGCTTCATTCACAGTAATCAGAAAAAGAAGTCAAGCGGGCACATTTATCATGGTGACCGTGGAGTTTGTAGGTTAGCCGCTCCGAAGGGAGAAGATACCTTTGATTAAGTAAAGACAAACTATAATGGATGAGAGTTCTGCTCAAGTCCAATAAATCACCAGAGCCTTTCTAAGCTAGCAGGACTAAGGAATCATTGGTAAATTAAAACTTGCTGCAACGGCTATGCGGACGCCTCTAATGTAGATTCTGTCCCGACACCTCTGCCGAGGAAAGCTGGAACAGGAAGTCTGAACAGTCTTGAGAGGATATTTGTGATTGACGACTACACAATGTATTACCCACTGGCCTTCTTCAAGGGCTATACTTTAATAAACCGTGCTCCCTTCCAACTGTAGGATGTGGTGAAAGGTCACTGGACTCCGTCTGAGCAATCAGACGGGCAGGCTGGAATGGCAGTGGTGTTGGGACTGTTGTGTATGTGGATCAGATCTCGGAGGGGCTGAGAGTTAGAAGGCGGTCATTCGGAATAAGAATGCGTGAGCCTTTTTATTTTGGATTTCTCTGTGTCTATAAATTTTTGGATTTTTTTTTCCCTGGGATTCTGAGGCCATGAATAAAATATGAGTATGTTCTATATCTTGTTCCTTAATGAGAGATTGCCTTGGATGGTAGGGCCATTCCCCGCACAAAGAAAGCCACACGCTGGATTTATTAACTCTTAGCAAATGTTTGTTCGATGCTGAGTAATGAGGAGGTTTGCCGGTGCAGCAAGATAAAAGGCTTCCCCACTTTGTGTTTATCCTCTGGGTAATGAAAAAACAAATCGGCGATTTTGTATTTTTCCTGTTGGAAATTCATAAGGTCACCCGGGGAAAACTGAGAAGGTTAACCAGCACGAACACTTGCCTGTAAGCATGGTGTCAGGAAAGAAAGGTCACAAGTGGATGAAGTATCCTAAACCGAGACCAGAGCCGCTGCAGAGACGGGCCCGGGGAAAAGAAATTGCGTTCAGTGCGAGCGGAGCCTCGGGAATTGCCCTGACGGCGGCCGCGCAACCCATCTCGTGTTTGCAGCACGCACACGCTGAGAACAGCTTCTGTACAGCCAGCAGAACAATACCTCCCTTTTCTGAAAGTCCTTCAGTTTTTGCCATCTTCCATCATCTCCCACTCTGTTGGCCTGTTTTTGTTTGTTTTGTTTTTCCCCTTTACGCCTTTGTGTTCTGTTCCTGCACCCCTTTCCGTTTCTCATCTCTCACTGCAGAGAAACCCGACTTGCTAAGGTCCAAGGGAAGCAGGAGGAGAGGCTTGGAGAGCTTGAAGCTGTGGCCTTCGGTGATTGATAATCTACGCACAGCAGAGAGCCTTTGGACCTGCCTGAAGCTTCGGTTGATCACTTTTCTTAATGTGGAGCAAGACTGTTTCCCCCTCCGACCCCTTTCCTTTGTTAGGCACCAACTCATTAGGAACCAGAGAAATGGGATTTCCTGCAAGTTTGCAGAGTATTTCAGTCAGGGCATTCCCTCTGGTTGAATAAACCAGTCTGGTTCAGGCTTCTGTTAAATTAGGGAGCAGAAGTCAGGGCCATTTCTTGCCAGCAATCTTAGCTCTCTATCTTGGGGAAAAATTGCCTTTCTCTCTTCCTTCAAGAGTCCCTCTTCTGCTCTGTAACAATCTAGATTGGGTTGAACTTGGAAGAGAACTCTTCTGACTGACTGACTACTCTCCCAGAAGGCAAAATAATCCCTGTCTTTGATGGGGAGGCAGGTGATGTTTGTAACCAGAATTGGAAAACTGAAAGAAAAGGACAGAGAGACAGAGAGAGAGAGAGAGAGAGTAAGAAGATGGAGGGAGAAGAAAAGAGAAATTGAAAGATGGACACACTAATACTCCAATCTCTCTATGAGAAGGAGGGAAGGTGTGGACAAGAGAGAAAGAGATTGGGAGAAACCAAGCTGGAAAGTCAAGTCAGTACCAGCTGGAGTGGACAAGGCTTGTGGGGAAATAAGCTCATTCAGAAGCTGATAATGTTGCATTTCCATGATTCCTGTAGACCCTCTGGCCTTCACAAGTGGAAAATTACAAGGTTCTGACTGAAAAAATGTAAGCACTTCATGCTGGATCAAAAATCAAGGGGAGACCAGAAAGTGCTCAGAGGAAAGCCTTTGTGGACATGTGAAGCCTCAATTTTGAAGCTCCTGAGGAAGCCCTGTGGATGGGCTCTTGGAGTTGGAGGGGGCCTTTGGCGTCTATCAAGCCTGACTAGCTCATTCTGCAGATGAGAAAGTCAAGGTCCGGATTATTGGAGGGGCCCATTCCAAAGTCGAGACAGTTTGTAATAAGGATGTTGCTGGGAGTTGAACCCAAATTTTCTGCCTGTCATGTGACCTCTACAGCTGCTTCTAGAACTGACCGTTTATTTCTCACTGCAGGCGTCTGGTCGCTGATAGAGCACTGGGCTTCTGCCAGCTGCTACCTCCTCCCAGCTCTGACACTAGAAACAATAGGGGGCTACAAAAGGTTTGCAGGCAGGAGAGTAATGTCACGAAACTGGGTTGACAGAGGATCATTCTAGCAGTTGAGTGGAGTGAGCAGGTGGAGGATAAAGAAATCACAGCACCACAAAGCCCTGATAAAGTACCTGTGTGACCTTGAACAAACCTGTTAATCTCTGCACTCAATTTTCTCACATATAAAATGACGACATTGGGTGGTCCCATGCACCTCTAACATTTCATGATTCCAAACCACTCTTTTCTGCAGTCGTGGCAGTTAACGTCACTTAATTGCAGCAGCTGACAGGCTATGACATGCCCGTCATTTATTCCCCTCAATGTTGGCCACACATGCCCTGAGGTAAATTGGCCACTCCATGAACAAATCCCTGAAAAATGGCAACTCTAGCAGCTTGCCAGAGGCTGGACCATGGCATCCAAATGGGAAAAAGACAAGAGCACACAAATGTCTATTTAACTCTACTCTCTTTGATTAATGAATATTATCCAAGGTAATAGCCATAAAATACAAAGAATTTACACAGCAAGAGACTCTACACCAGTTCCCCCAACCCCAACCAGCTAATAGGAATAGAATCCCAGGGGTTCTGACTAAAATAGTTCAGTATCTAATTGAAGGCAAAGAAGTAACAGTCAGCTAATTCTGTCACCGATAACATTGTCATTGTGAAGAAAACCTAACCCTTTAATCATTTCAAACCAGTTGCTCTCTTATTTTACATTTTTAAAGATAGAATTTCAAAGAAATGGCTGTCTCTTGGCAGAATTTATCTTTGGGAATCAGGTTGATAATAGACCATTATATGGAACAAAAGGGGTCAATAATGACAGTCTGAAAAATAGTTAGCTCTTGCCATAAATGAAAATAGAAGTATCTTCCAAAAGATATGATGTTATGTAGAGAATATTGTTCTAGTATTTCCAGAAACTTTGTGTGGGTTGTTCATAAAGCAGACTCTGAGGTTTGAGAAAAATTAAATTGCAAATGCTAAATTAACAAACAGCTTTGGGATATTAGATAAACACAGGGAAACTAAAGTAGGATTTATTATTGAATAATCGAACTTTGTGCCCACAAATGATAGAAGGAGGAGCAAAAATGATGTCAAGGGAACGGGATTTGTCTGGAAAGAAGATCTAGGTAAATGCTGAATGCCTACCTGCTCAGGAGAACAGTAGTGTGTGTCTCTAACTCAGTAATCAGACCGAAGAAAAACATGGGATTAGGAGATGTCATTTTGTTTCACTGAATTATTATTATTTTTTTCCTTAAGAGGAATTCACAAATCAACTCAGAGAATTTGATTACTTATAGAATTATAGAATCAAAATAATTTTGTAATGATTTTGAAGGCTCTGTTTTTTTGTTTTCTAGCATTTACTATTGATGGTGAGATATTTGATGATTACCTGCTTCTTATTCTTTGGTAGGTTAACTTTTTTTTTCTCTTTGATGACTTTTTAGATCTCTATCTTTGATGTTAGGAAATTTTAGAAATTATACAATTTAAAAAAAAATTTTAATGTGAAGCCTCTCCCTTCAATGCTGGAAAATTTTATCCATATTTATTCATTATTTTTATTTTAAAGGTTTTATTTATGTATAATCTACTTAGAGAAAAATGTACAAGTCCTAAGAAGACACTTAGTATTTTTTCACAAGCTGCAAATACTGTTGTAATTAGCCCCAAAACTAAGAAATGGCATGATTCCAGCAGCCCACAAGCCTTTCTCATGTGCTCTTCCCGTCATGTTGCCAATGTAACCACTACCCTAATGGCTAACTAGAAGATTCATTTGTCTGTTTTTGTCTTTTATGTAAATGGAATCAATATATTATTTGTCTACTAATTTCTTTCTATGCACATTTTTCATCCTTTCTGTGGAACTCCTAGTAGTCAGATGGTGGACCTTCTGGATTATTTATTTTGTATCTATTATCTGTTCTCTCTCTCTTTTTTTTGTACCGGGATTGATTGATTGATTGATTGATTGATTTGCTCTCTGTTACTCTTTCATGTTATGTAAGCTACTGATGAAAATCTGAGTTACTGTCCTAGTAGTTCTTCAAATATAGTGACCTGAGTAATACAGAAGAGGATCTCATACTCATGTCATTGATGTGACATGGCTGGGGTGATTGTGCCACCTGAAGACATCCAAGAGCCTAAGTCCTTCCATCTGTCACTGTGTCAGCTGTCATCTGTGTGCTCAGTCAAAGCTAGGTCCTGGCCATATCCACACAGGGAAGGAAAACAAAACTACAGGACATAGCTGCAAATGTGACTTCTTGCATTAAGTGGACTAAAACTTTATCATATGTCACAGCTAACTGTAAAGGAAGATAGAAAATATAACACCAAGGTGGATGCCATCAGGAAGAAGGATGGAATGTATTTGGGGAGGAAAAGAAGAAGTCTATCATACCATCCTATAATTGTATTATTGATAAGAGATCTTCTCAACTTTCTCTGAAAATAATTAGAATATTCTTTATTTTTTCTCCTCCTTTCTTTGTTCTTTCCCTCCAATCTCTCTCTCTCTTTTTCCTTCTTTCTTTCAATTTTTTTTCTGTTTCTTGGATTACAGTTATTTCCACTGGTATGATATTTTTTGGAGTATATTATTCTCTCACTTCAGACTGGGGAAAAATCAATTGACTGACACACCCAGAAATGACACAAATAATAGAATGAAGGAACAAGGACATTATAACGGTTAACAGTATTCGGTTTACTCAAGAAGATAGGGGAGTGATTTACTATGTTACGTGGAAGTAAAAAGACATTTTTAAAAGACCCATGTCAACATTTTAGAAATGAAAACTGCATTATCTGAGATGAAAAATACACAGAATATGATTAGTGGCACAATAGGCATTGCAGAAGAAAACGTAAGAGGACTTGAAAACAGAGCAATAGAAATAATTCAAAATTAAATACATAGAAAAAGGACTTTAAAAAATGTAAACAGACTATTATTTAAATCAAATATTAGTTGACTGCTTAACACACAAATAATATCTGGGTGTTGTGGGGTTTAACACATATGTAGGAAGACAATTTTGATGGCAATAAAACAAAGACTAGTAGTGGAGAAACGGAAGTGTACCAATGTAAAGTTCCTGTAATGTACATGAAGTAGTATAATATCACTTGAAAGTAGACTGTAAAGCAATGGGTGACCTCAAAAGCTCTGCTCAATTCAAGACAATTGAATTTGAAGGAAAAAAATCTTAACACAGAGAAAATTCCAGGTATAGTGATTCCTACCAAACATTTAAGGAATAAATGATACTAATACTACATCTCTTCCAGAAACTCTTCCAGAAAACTGAGGAGGAGAGCATACTTCTAAATCCATTTTGTGAGACTAGCATTACTCTGACACCAAACCAGATGCATTGTAAGAAAAAAAAAAAAAACCCAAAGGCTGTTATCACTGATAAAAATTCTTAAGAATTTTTAAAGACATTTTTAAGGAAAGTTGAGCACATTGATTCCAAACAGTGGGGCTCATTCTCGGAATTTAGGATTGGTTTAACATTAAACAATAAATGCAACTTACTAACATTATCAGTTTACTGAATTATGTGACATTAATTTTTAAGTAGTCAAAAATTCAAGCCATATGACATATCTGTCAATAAAGAAAAAGCGTTACACAAAATCTCACATCTATTCCTAATAAAAATTTCAAACTAGCAAACTAGGACTAGAAGGGAACTTTCTCAGTCTGATAAAGGGATTCTAATAAAAAACTACAGCTAACACCAAACTATGGTGAAAGACCACATGCTTTCCCCTAAGATCAGAAGAAGACAAGGATATCTGCTCTCACCACTTCTGTTCAACATTGTACTTGAGGTTCTAATCAGTGTAAGCAAAATAAATAAAATGCTTCCAGTTTGGAAATAAAGAATGAAATTTCCTTTATCCTGAGGTGAAATGATCATTCTATGGAATCCTATAATCTCTATGAAATCTTAAAAGAAAAAAAGCTACTAAAACTAGTAAGTTTAGTAAGTTATAGGATATAAGATCAACACATCAAATCAATTTTATCCCTTTATAATATTACCCATCAGAAATTAAAAACTTAAAAATATACTGTTTTCATAATATCAAAACTCTGAAATACTTTGGGAAAAATCCTAAAAGATGCACATGGCTTATGCAATAAAGACTAGACACATTGGTAAGAGACGGTAAAAAGTACCTACATATATTAAGAAATAGACTGTATTTGTGGATTGGAAAACTTAACATGTTGACATTCTTCCTAAATTTAAGGATCCCAGTAGGTCTTTCTAAAAATAAAAATTGGTAAGTTAATTCTAAAATACGTATGAAAATACAAAGGCCAAGAGATGCTAAAACAAGTCTGAAGAAATAGAAAAAAATTCTAGAGAACTTTATTTCCTGATTGCAAACTTATTATAAAGCTACAGAAATCAAGAAATCAAGATGATGTGGTATTGGCATAAATACAGTCAAATATAACAATGGAACAGATTAGAGAGTCCAGAAAAAGAAACAAATATATGGTTGATTGTTTTTTGAAAGAAGAGCTAAAGATAATTCAGTGGAGAAAGGATAATCTTTTCAACAAGCAGTTCTGGAAAAATTGGATATGCTTATGTAAAAATTGAACCTCAATCCATTCCTCCCACCAAATGCAAAAACTAACTCAAATGGATTATAGACCTAAACTGAAAACCTAAAATTATAAAATTCATAGAGGAAAATATAGAAGCAAATCTTCGTGGCCTTGTATTAGGCAAAGATTTCTTTGATCTGACACCAAAAGCATGATCCGAAAAGAGAAAAATTGATAAGTAAAATGTCATCAAAATTAAGAACTTCTTTTCATAAGGCATTCATAAGAGAATGGAAAGACAAAACATTGACTGGGAAAGAATGTCACAAGTTACATACTTGCCAGAAGATTTGTATCCACAATACATAAAGAATACTCAAGCCTTAATAATGAGCAACTGAACAACCCAATTTAAAAATGGACCAAAGATTTGAACAGACACTTCACCTAGGATGGTAGGTGGACAAGAAAGAAGAAGTACATGAAACTATGTTTCAACCTAAGCAGTCATTAGGGAAATGCAAAGTAAAACCACAGTGTGATATCACTGCATACCTATTAGAATGGCTAAAAGTTAAAAGACTAACCCTACCAAATGTTGGCAAGGATGTGGAACAGACTGTTGATGGAAATCTAAGATAGTATAATCGTTTTGGAAAACAGTTTAAGGAGTTAAACATACACCTACCATATGAGCTAGCTATTCAACTCCTATGTTCTTAGCTGAGGGAAGTGAAGGCATATGTTCATATCCAGATTTATGTTCAAATATTTACAGCAGTTTTTTTTTTATAACAGCAGGATTTGGAAACAATTTGAATGTCCACTAATAGATGACTAGATAAGCTAATTGTGGTATATCCAAACATAGAATAATAATAAGGAATAAATTATTGATACACACAACAGATTACGTGATTCTCAAAGTAATTATGCTGAGTGAAAGAAGCCAGACCAAAAATGACTACATTCTGCACGATTCCACTTATAACCCAGAGTTCTAGAAATTGCAACACAGTATTTAGTGATAAAAAGCAAATCAATGTCTGCCTGGAAATGAGGTGTTATGGCTTGGGGGAAAGGGATGAGAGAAAAGAATGACACAGGAGCACAAGGAGTTAGGGATGATGGTCTTGGTGGTGGTTGTGGTTTATGGGAATGTACATGAACAACTCAGTGTTTAAAAAATCTTACTCTCTTTCCCTCAATTTTGACATCCTTTTGTCTTCTCTTTATTCAGTAGATCTTTAGAAACTCTCACTTTTAGGGAAATCCTTCTTTGCTGCTAGAGGTCTGATGGTCTATTTTTGGCCTTTCCCTTCCCTTCTCATATCTGTTCCTTATACTTTACAGTATTTACCAGATATATTTCACGTTGTTTTGTTTTGTTTTACTTTGGGTCATGTTCTTTTCTGACTTGAATATGACTTTTTCCACTTTTTTTGGTGCTGTTATTGTTTTTTGTTTATTTTAATGAAGTTCAAGAGAGAAAAATACAGTAAAATGATCAGACAGCATATATACCCACCATCTTTCAATGTTTCTCTGGAAGATGTATTTGTAAGACACACTTATGTCTTGAGAAATGGTGTGACTCATATAGGACATGCTGGCTTGGAATTGTTACCAAAAGTAACCTAGATCTGTCCAGCAGGGTAACTAGAAGACAGCAGAGCAGCCAAGGCAAAAACTGGGTTCACATGTAATTGAAAAGAGAAGAGGAGGAAACAATTAGCATCCTAATATTTTTGAAATCTGGACATTTTTTTCTGCCCTGAAGACAAAAATTCAAGAGACAAACATGAACTGTTTTGTTAGTTGGGAGCTTAATAAGGATTGCAACTGGCCACAAACTTGGTTTGCAATTGTGAAAAGGCTACCATTATTCTGGGTCATTTTAAATAAGTATGGGGCAGAAGACATCAGACTTTATACTTTTAGGAATCTTCATCAGTACTTTACTAAAAAAAGTATCAGGTTTCTTTCATAGTTTTTTACTATGCATGTTCTATCCCAGTCTCTATATTGGGCATTAATGATATAATGCGGGAAAATTTTGTCCCAACACTTTGAAGCGCCAAGCTCCTCCCTATGACCTACACTGTGTGAGTCCCAGTCACTAGAAATACGTTGTTCAAAATTTCTCAGGTACCCATTTCTCTGCTTCAGGGGGTGCTCTCCAAACCAAGAGCAGAGTTGCTAAGGTGCCCCTAGAAGTTCTGGGACTTAAGCCTGTGGTGTTGCCCTGGGCCTCAGAGCTGTCACTTGATTCCTGGAGGGAGATCTGACAAGCGAATCTCTCTTGCTGACCGGTGTGATATTCTTTTTGGAATCACACGAGTTTCCAGGATGGTGCTGATTTATTAAGTTGTTTCTGTAAACAGCAATCCTTGGGATTTGTCTGGGACACCGCCTACCTTCAAGGCAAAGCTGGGGAGGGAGCACACTTCTTGTTATGAAAAGTAAATTTCAGAGGCTGGCTGCAAGGGACTGCAATGGGACTGGGGCAAGTAAATTTGATGCTAGGAAATGAGGTGCCTTGTCTCCCAAGGAAAGATATTTGAATCTCAGTGGGAGGGGTTTAAATGGGGAAGTGACTGGATCGAATTAGTGTCACTCTTCTCCAAAACAACTAACAGAGACAATACCTAAGTCTGTAGAGCAAAGGGGAACAAGATGACCAGAGGAAATAAATCAGTCCTTAAAGGAAAGATTAGCAGGATAACTTAAGTTTTATCTTCCCCTATATGACAGTTTGAGGGGAGAAGGACATGGGATTTCTCTATGGCTTTCTGAGAGGAAACGAACTTAATTTATATCAGGAAAAAACTGTCTGAACATTAAAAAGACACTCTCTCCTAGGAGAGGGAAATATAAGATTAATCTGTTTAATGTGAGGCTGGTCTATCCCTGGAAACCTACAAGAAAGCATATCACCTCCATTTGCTTCTACCTTCTCCTTGCCCAGATATGATGACAAGATAGAAAACCTTGAGGGTTAGAGGGTGCTTTCAGTTTCAAGTGACAGGAGTACATCCCTAACTAGTTTAAATAAGAGGGAGGGATTTATTGATTACATAATCAAGAAGTCCAGGAATTGGTGCAGCTTTAGGCATGGCTGGATCCAGAGGCTCAAAATGTTATTTGGAATTTATTTTGCTCCATCCCTCCCCTCCGCTATCTTTTTTGTTGATCACGTTGTCCCACACAGCAGTTTCATATTTACATCCTGCTTCTTTAATAGCCTCAATGAAATGATAATGACCTTTTTCCCAGGTGTCCTAGCAAAATTCTAAAATTGACTCTGATTATCTTGATTTGAGTCAAGGGCTTACCCACAGACCAGTTTCTGAGAGTAAGAAGTTTGAATAGCCTAACTCGTCATTCTTGAGTCATATGCTCAACCTTGGAGCCAGGGGGTTGGGTCAGCTTCACCGAAATGAAGGGCCTGAGTATGATGATGTGCTGGTGGTGAGTGACTCCCAAAATTGCACTGGAATTTTTTTTAGTAACAAAAGAGGAAGACATGCTGGACAGGCAGGACAAACAAACAACGACAAGAGCACCTCCACCCCGCCCAGATGTTCTACCTTTAAAAGTCTCTTTCAAGCCTATTTTCATTGAGCTCCAGATCTTAAGATGAACCTGGCCAAGAACATTCCTAGATTGACTTAAGTTTTACTCTGTGATTATTTATGCTTTTCCTGTCATCCTCCAAAAACTTGTTTTGTTTCCATCCTGCACACTTGACAATGAAACTCACTTCTTGGCTGTGGGTGATCTATTAAAATGTGTTCCTGTATATGTTCTGGACTGGAAACACCTCTTGGCAAGAAAATAATGGAACTAGCTGCCTTCATTTTAAGGGAGAAGAGCCATGTGTAGCTTATGCATGAAATAAAAGATCCAGTATACAACTTTCAAACAACAGACTGTCCCCAGCAGTGGTGAGCCACGGGCAGTGACAAATAAAGCCTTCTCAGGCCGTCCCCTGTACCTTAGTTGTGTTCTGAACAGAGCAGAGCCACAGCTGAGAGTCACCGAGGCATGGTGCCCAGTTAATCCTTAGTGCCCATGCCAACACTGCCAACAAAGGGTCCTATTGTCACGGCACAGTGGGGCTATGGGCACCAGTATGCTAGGAACTGGATAAAGACCACCAACTCATTGACTAAATGCTGCCTCCCACTCTCTTCCCCAAATGGAAATCAATGATTGGCGCTTGGCATTCATGAGAAGTCTGATAATACCATTCTCAATGTGTACATGCTTGTGAGAAAAAAAAGAAATGGATACGCTAAGAGCATGAGAAGTCTGATAATACCATTCTCAATGTGTACATGCTTGTGAGAAAAAAAAGAAATGGATACGCTAAGAGCAGACTTCGCTTTCCAACCTTGGAGGGGTTGCACACATCACTGAGAAACATTTATTTAACAAAATTATGGGTGATCTTGTCTGCCCTTTTAATTGCATGCTGGGTTTGGTGATGATGTGTCTGAGTTTCCTTGCGCATTAAAAAAATAAAAGAAGTAGAAAGAAAAAGGACAGGAATCAAGACACCCTGAAATTTCCTTTAAAATTCTCAGTCTTAGCCCTGTCATGCTGGCTGTTTCTCTTTATTCCTTGCTAAATGATCTCACTTTCAGTGTTGGAGGTTATTCTCTTGAACCCTTTCAGACAGTTTTCTGTTATTACTTTAATTCTCAGTAAGCTGTTGGCAATTGTATCAAATTGCTTCATGGATCAATTCTTCCCTCATAGCCCATTAAATTTTGCTTTTTTTTTTGTCCTGAGTAAGAAGTCACAAACACATTTGGTTACAAATGGTCAGTGGGCCATAAGCCCTTTACTATACGCTTTAGAACTTACTGCAACAGACTCACAATCGGATTCCTGAATGTCCCATATTTATGGGGCTTTTCCATATTCAGTACCATATCCTGCTATTATGGAGAGGTCTGTTGGGATTCAATGTTATTTGCTTGAATATGTAATTGGGAAGGGGTGTAAGTCTACAGGATGTACTTAACATTGGTTAAATTGCAGTAGTCTTATTGATTGCAAAAATGGCCACAAATTAGTTTTCCTCCTTTATCCAGGCTGCTTGGTAATGTGAACTTTGCAGCTCCTTTCACCAAGAAGTGGGTCTCTCTCCTCATGTCTTAAGTGTGAACTGGCCCTGTGACTTGCTTTGATCAACAGCCTGTGGTAGAAAACCTGGGGTGCCAGTCCCAAGCCCGGGCTTCAAGAGCTGTGCCTGCTTCTCCTCGCTGTCTCTGAATCCTGCTTCCCCCAGGTGAGCAAGCCCAGACTAGCTTGCTGGAAGGTGAGAAGACTTGGGCAGAGAGACACAGTGCCCTGGCTTACAACAAACTGGTCCCCCGCTGACCCGGCAGCTGATTTCAGACATAGCCAAGTCCAGGCCAAATGACTGACCACAGAGCCAAAGAAATGGTTATCTTTTTAAAACATTGAATTTTTAGGGTGGTTTATGATGTTACAAATATTAATTGATAAAAACCTCATCTTACTGGTTCTGATGGTTCTTGACATCCTTCCAGCTTCTGTCTCACAGTAAGAAATCCTTCTGTACGCCCAGTTAGGAAATTAATGAAGATAAGGATCTAGGACTAAACATTTATGCTTACGATGGTCAGTTGTCTGCTCAAAGACTATGAGCAGCTCCTTATTGCCTTCTGAATAATACTTGAGTTCTCACCCCAACATTCAAGGCCCTTCACAATTCGGATTTAACCCACCTGTCAGCTTTATATCCATTTTCTTTCACTGAAAACTACTATTTTCTGGACTCTCTGAGTTACTCTATTTTTCTCAAATTGCAATGCTTCCCCCTTCCTCGCCTTTCCTCTTACCATATGTCCCTTCTTGGAATGCTTTTTGCCTCATCTGTCTGTATGGTAAAATCTTACCTATCTGTCAAAGAGCATTTTCCCCTCCAAGGGTCAGTAAATAATGCATTTAATGGTTTTCTCTTTAAAATCTATACTCCAAGTATACATCATTCAACTCCTTGGGTAATCATGAAGTTTTCCTGAAGTATAGCCATCACAGAATTACAGCATTTCTTCAGTTTCATCATGGAGGCCCAGCATGGAAGATTTCTTCCTCAACACAGACATCCTTGGGAGCTAGAAGCTCAGCAGCCACAGGGCGTCACTGCACGCAGGTACCAGTCTGCCAGTCTTCAGGTTCTCAGGTTAAGTTTTGGTAGGCGCCTGCGCACTGGGAGCCCGGGGAGGCCAGGGAGGTTGGGAACACTAAGGAGGGCTGGGAACACTGAGGCACTGCCTGTGCGCAGGGCCAGCCCACACAGGGTAGCTGAGCACACAGGGACAGTGAAGGGCACAAGGCTTTGGAGCATGCCTGGCGGTCCAAGGACCTAATTCCGTGGGAGTAGGTACCAGAGGGCTGTGAAGTTAGCGGGCAGATCCACATGCACTTTGGCATCTGACTGTAAGGGCCTATTTAGCCAGAGCGACTCCATCTCGGTTAAAAGCTATTTTGTTGTTTGTTGCAGTAAAACTTAAACTGACCGTGCCCACCCCACCTCAAAAGGAACTTACTTAGAAGCAAGTCTGGGAAGCCAGTAAAATATGGTTGGCCAGTCCTAATAGAGCCCAGAATACAAGGACGAGTCAGGCCAGGGGAGACAGCCAATCAATAAGAAGCACACATACAATCTCCCTAACCACCAAAGAATGTAAACCCTGCCTTTTGGGCACCAACCTTGAGTGCCAGTTCTGACCAGAGTAATAGGTTAGGTCAAACAGCTACTATAGGGTAAATTGTAATTCAGTTGGCCACCTGCGTGTGGCCTAACATGATTATGCAATGTTACAATCTCATTGGCCACCTATGTGTGGCCAGGATTTTGCTCTATAAAAATTAGTCTGTGAGGCTGGGAGGGGTCGCTCTCTTCGGAGGCGGCCCTGGCCGGTCAGTCTGACTTCTAATGCTTGGCATAGATTAAAGCTTTGCATAACTTTAACTTTGTTTCAGTCTCATTCCCCTGGCCAATCAATCTGACTTCTAATGCTTGGCATAAAATAAAGCTTTAAATAACTTTCACCTTGTCTCAGTCTCGTTCCTTTGATAACCGACCCAATACTGGGAAGAGGTCATGCTCTCGGGACCTGGAGGAGTGATGGGCATGGGCATTGGTGCGAGGGACCTCGGAAGCAGGTAAAGCGTGTTCCGTACCCTGATGCTCCCTAGGGAAAGCCGCAGAAGAGATGTGTTACAGGTGCTGCCAAAGGAGTGTCACGGCAAAGATATCCCAGTTCTATATCCTGCTACTGGGGCTGTCCTAAAACTGAGCCCCCTGCTCCTTCCATAGGCATACTTTCTGTTTTTTGAAGTCCTGAGCATCTGCTGCAAACAAAGACTCCCAGGTGTTTTTCATTGAGGATCCCATGGTCAGCAAGCTGAAATCAGTTCTTACAAGGCTTCTGGAGTCCCACACTCTGCTATTATGGAGGCCCCTGGTGTGTCTTGGTGAAGGCTATTCCTTCCTAACCCAAAAGCCTTGTCTTTGCTAAGCAGTCCACCTGAACCCTTTATAGACAGACTATACTATGTGTTCATGGCCTTCTCCAGAGTTCCAGTTTCACTGTTGCCAATTTTGGCTGGCTCCCAGGTCCAGTGGGCAGGCTCGGACCTAGTGGGGCAAATCCAAGTCTTCTGGGTCTTTACCTGTTAAGGTGCATTTTGAATGTTACCTCTTTCATGATGCCTTTCCTAAACATCCTGATTAGAAGGAATGATTTTCTCCTTCCTTGGAATGCTGACTGGCCTTGGCTTCCAGCCTTCAGGAGTCACCAAAGGGCCTTGGGTTCTCATTGCTTTGTCCTCTGTGATATCCTGGTACAAGACATCACCTCTACCACTGTCATATAAAATCTACTCCATGCTAACCATAGGCCAGACCGTCACAAAGTAGGTCATTTAGTCCTCTTCATTGCCCTACTTGGTAAACGTTATAATTCACAATTCATAGGTGAAACCAAGTGAGGCTCGATCACCTATGTAATTGGTCCAAGGTCCTACAGCTCCTAGGTGGCAGGTATAGCATTAAACCTGGGCTTTCACTAATGTCCCTTTGGTCTCCTTCACAGCTTCTTGTGCAGGGACACATAGCAGTTGCCAAAACAATGTCTCAGAGCACAGTGAGAGCTTTGGCCACACGTACTGGCCCAAGGGAAACCAGGTACTGAGTTAGGGATCAACCGAAGAGAAGATAATTGCTGAGGAGACTCATTGGGGTAACCAGTTAGAAATACTGGGCTATAACAGGACTTGTTTCTTCAATTTCCTTTGCTTAATCTAAAATGTTCTGAAATATTTTATAAGCTATGAATGCTAGATAGTGGCTCACCATTAAACAATTGATAAGCTTCTTCTTATTTGTTGCTAATTGGAAACTAATAACACCCACCCCACCCCCAGTCATAATTTCTGTTTGTGTAGTCTACCTTGTCTGTAAGATTGACTTTGTGACATCCAAGAGATTGGCCCTGATTGATTGGATTTCAGTATGGTGGCTGCCCTTCCACCCTGGTTACTGCAAAGCAAGTTGGCAGCAACGATCCAAAACAAGAGGGGGGATAACTTAGCTTTGCCACTTGGTAGATGCAGGCAAGCCTCTCCCCTTCTACTGAAACTTTTACCAGTGCCTAATTTGTTTGTCTGGAAAGCCATGGGTTACTCTCTCACACATATCAGGAAAGTGGGGAATTTCCCATACTTGTGAGTGATTTTCTTTTCAAAAGAGTGAAAAAGAGAGAGGCTCAAAAGACATTGTTTTGGTATCATGGAAAGGAGTTCTTATTGACAGAACATCTGGATTCTGGCTCTTGATGGCAGGAAAGATGAAGCCAGTTTCCCAGTTCCACAACACGTGAGGCCATAGTCTGGGCTCAGGGACCCTGCCTAACTTTAGTTCAGTTAGGAGGTGGTGTCTGCTTGACAGGCCAAACTCACACTTGCGGTCTTGCACTGGGAAGGATTTGTCCTTGAACTAGGGTTCTAGGGGACACAGGCTTCCTCATTAAACCTATGTCCCTCTGAGGGGTTTCCTGGGCTCTCTCTCCAGCAGTCCTCCCCACTGGCCTGCGCCTTGGGTGTGGCTGCCTCAGAACAGAAAGCTCTCACCCTGCCTTGCGCACCAGAGCTGGAGGACATTTCCCCGCCAGAAATAGCTACCCCCTGAGGAAGGCTCTGGGTTGTATGTAGATTTTGTTATCACCAAAGCACAGTACCTAATTCGGGAAGCGGTATCCCTGCCAAGTTCCCTCCCTGGCTTCTTAGAAGTCGCCACCCCAGTGGAGCTGCCGCGGGCTGATGCCAAACATGCCTGCGGTTCGACGTGATACACAAGTATGTGTAGGCCTCCAGAAGACCTGGCAGTGTGCTGGGCCCTGAGGGGAATTAGACTTGATTTCCATTCTCCGAAATATCTTCAAGGATATGATATAAATATACAGCATTAGAGAGAGAGAGAGAATAAAAAATAAAAAACAAAAAACAAAAAAACGAACAAACAGAGCTTGTTGTACAACCTGCCTCTCATTGTGTTTCCCGTGCTTTTACCTCATCAGGTTTCATTTTGTTTCCTCTCTCAGGCTGCCGCTTACTGATTTTCAGTTCTGAAAATAGCAGAGACAATAGCTAAGCCATGTTTCTTCAGCCTCTTCTCACGCCTGTGCTGCGCTCTGAACTAATAACCATCATTTGAGAAAAGCTGTTACTCGAGCTTCAGGATTGGACACTGGCCGTGTCTTGCATCTAATAGGTACACGGGAAATACTTACTCAGTGCAAGAATTATTTAACAGACCAACCAAGGAGAGCCAAGTGGTTTAAGTGCATGCTCTTCGATATCATCAGGATGTATGAGTTTGACCCGTGGACCTGCCGTGTGCAGTTGACGCTATGGGCATATGTCTTGACCTCAAGGTCTCAATGTCTTCATCTGTCAAATTAGGAAGATGGTGATGATATTAATAATAATAATAATTACACCTAAACTGAGGGTAGGTATGAGGTTTAATCAGTAAGCTCATCATGTAGGACATATTAAGCACTTAATAAATATTATTATTATTACTGTTATGATTATCATTGCCAAGCATTATACAAAGTGCTTTATCTACAGTTTTTCACTGAGTGTTCACAACATACACTTTGAAATAAGTAATTATACATATATTTTATTTATTATTTTTTATTTTTAAAATTCTCCATTGGAAAAACCAAGACTCAGATAATAAACTTATCCTTGGCCATTGAAGGGACTGACTTTGAAATATATTCCCTCAATCCCCAACAGCGTGAAGATGTGAGAAGCAAAAGGCTCTTTATGAACTTAAAAAAAAAATTGAGACACTCTGTAAAGTTGGTGGGAGGCTTATTATTTCAGAACTGACAAAGGTTTTTCTACACAACTCAGTTGGTCAATAAGTTTGGCTGCTCTTGAAACAGGATAATTCAGTTCAGGGCTATTTTCCCTGAAATCTCTTTGCAGAATGCTAATGCTATTTCCCATCAAGTAGAATACAAGGTTCTCCTTTCCTTTGTTACTGGAATCTTCCCTTTCTCAGGCCACTCATCACACCAAGGACCTACAGTCAGGCTGTTAATGTAGGATCTCTTTAGCAGGCCTAGGTCCATCCAAACGTGGGTCTCCTAATGGGGGCACTGAAACACTAGCTTCATACCAAACCACATTCTAGACACACAGAGACACAGGCACACACTCACCAGGTCTCTAGGGGCAAAGAGTGTCTTTGGCAGGGTGGAGTGGGCTGGAACTTTCAAATAGTAATATTTCTTACAGCACTCAAACCTGGAATTTGATCACTCCTGGCCTCTATGACTTTACGATTCTCTACAATGGCTTCTTATAGAGGAGATCCCAAAAAGGCCCAGCGCCGGGTGGGTCTCTCAGTGATGATGGTGGCGGCTCCCCATAGCAAGGTCTTCTTTGAGTTACTCCTTGTTCATGGAATTAAAATGTGCATGGGCTATCTCAGGTATGATACCATGGCCACATTGGGGAGCTCCCATTTGGTGTGGGGCTGCTGAAGGTAGCTTCCTTCAGTGATGACACATACTAGTGGCCATGAACCATCCTCCTGGCAACTGCCTCCAAACCTCTTAGGTTTCACTGGGTCTTAGAGCCCAGCGTGAACATCATCCTCAAAGGCAGCTTCCAGCTGGTCCTCTGCAGAGCCCTCCCCTAGCAGTGGTGAGAGGCACATTCTCTTAAAGGGCTCTAATTCAGCCTTCGGACCTGCTGAAGTAGTAACTGCTATTACTACTGCTACTAATGATAATAAATTAATATTAACAATAGCTGTCATTTTTATACACTTCCTACAGGCAGACACTACATTAATGCAGTTTGTCTTCATCACAGTATCATGAGGTAGATACCCCAGTGCCCATTTAAGGCATAAGGAAATTGAGGACAAGAGAAGCTAAATGACTTGCTTAAGGTTATTGGTTGGTAGGTGGCAGAGTAGGTATTGTAAATCAAATTTGTCAGACTCAGAAGCATTTGCTTTTTTCCTCAAACTGCCATTTTGTTAAGTGACATGTACAGTTCTGGGAGGCTTGTACACATTGCCTCGCATGAAGAGTGCAGACAGCGATACCATGCCAATTCCCATCCTTCTGAGATGGTCCATGCATGTACCTCACTCAGCCTGAGCTCTCAGAATTGAGGAGGCATCCCCACCTCCTGGAGGTGCCTGTCAGGGCATTGGCAACAGCTTAAATTCTACATCACATCCCTGTTCTCTTCTCTGCCAGCACCCCTTCCCCCACCTCTACAAAGCAAATCCCTGTAAAAGCCACTTTTCTCCTACAAACCAAACTCCAGATTTCGGTTGACCTAAGTTCCCTGAAAACTGGTGGCAATGAATGCATCTGGCACTAAGTAAACCGATTTGTGGGTCTCCCAGGAAAGCAAGAGGAAGTCAAATCTAATAACTAGCATAAAACCCCAATTCTGATTATCCATGAGTGGAGTACCCATGGCAAATGTTTAATCCCACATGAGGTAACATATGCAAAAGGGCTTTGAAAAGTCTAAAATATCCTACAAATGTCAAATGTGATTATTCCTGTCATTGCCATATTTGTCCTCCCAGCAGGTATGTGCTGAGGGAATAGAAATGATTTCAGGACTAGTCTGAGCCAAGCATAATTGGCATTGTAGACTTTGTGATGGTGAAAACTGAGGGTAAGACCCCTCATCAAACAGACAGGAAAACTGGTTCTGAGCCCTGACCCTGCCATTAACAAGCTGGGGGAAATTTGGCAAACCACTAGCCTTCTCTGATCTTTACTTCCATAATAATTAAATAATAATAATAATAATAGCATATAAAAATGGCTACACCTGTTATCAGTTGATGAACACTCACTCCAAGCCATGTGCTTGGCTGAGAGGTTTACGTACAATAGCTCATGTAATTCTTCTAACAGTCCTCTCTACTATTAGATACCCATTATACAGATGGAGAAACAGAGGCTCAGAGATGGTAGGTTCCTTACCTTTGGTTTCATATCAAATAAATAAGGAAGCCAGGATTTGGATCTAAGCTAAATTCTCTTTTTCTATTCATTAAGAAATGATCTGGGGGTCTTTTGTGCTCTGTTTCTATTTCACTTGTAGGGAAAATTAACTATGGTTAGAGAATGCAAGAGAATAAACATGCCTAAGAATGAAGCCAAATTAGGAAGAGATGTGTCAGGAGACGAAAAGGAGATGTGTCAGGAGATGAAAAGAAATAAGCATCCTTAACAACACAATTCACATACTATTTAAGAATTCATCCATTTTTGGAGCCAAGTCTGTTACTGACTTCTGGTTATGTAATTCAATAAACCTAGTGCCTCCTGTGTGTGTGTGTGTGTGTGTGTGTGTGTGTATGTGTGAGAGAGAGAGAGAGAGAGAGAGAGAGAGAGAGATTTGACCACCAACTTGGACTGCCATGTTTGTTTTCGGGTACTGTTTTAAGGATCTGACCTATGCTTGCTCCCATTACAAGATACAGACAGCTCTTCTGACCAGTGTCTACCTCACATTGGTGGTTATATGTTGTCTCCAGGTCTTTGTTCCCCACATCTGGGACTGTTCCATCACTAACAGAATCCTGACATTGCTGTTTTGACACATTAGTGGAGAAAACTCAAGATTTGCAGGTAAAGCTACAGTATAGTCTTGCTTAATAGGTAAAAGCCTTTGGATTCAGGTAAAAGTGGGTTCAAATCCAGCATTGACTATTCAGAAGCTATATAACCCTAGGCAAATTACCTTTTCACCATGAAACTCTGCTCTCTTGACTATAAATGGGGATAAAAGTGTCCACACTGCAAGGAACTAGATGAGATATATAAAGCACGGAGTTGTTGGCAATACATAGCAAATGCTCCATAAACAGTAACTATTACATTATTTTTCTTTTTATAAGTCTTAAGGGTAATCTATAAAAAAAAACCCAAAAACACAAAACTCTCTGATGCCTCTCAAAGCTGTATACTATTGTGCAAAAAACAGAGGCCAAGTGCGCATGGAAAGAAAACACTGTCATAAGGAATGAATCGTATAACAGATTGTGTGATTACTAAGAACTTCAGAAACTGGAGGTGCTTTGGCATATATTGTTGTGTAATGTGGACTTCAGAAAGAAAATAAAACTCCCTGAGGGTTTTTTTAAAATTGAGAGCACTTGGGCAGAACAATAAAGATTTTACGATTTATAAGGCATCAAACAATTTACATGAATACAAAGAAATATGGGAAGTCATTTTAGATTTCATTTAAAAGGATTAGAGAAATATAGGTAGGACTTCTTGATATGATACCAGCTAGATCAAATATCACAAGTAAACAAATATATGGAGGGCTTTGTGACAATAATTTATTTACAAGTATGTGACATTGTACTGTACAATTTTTAAAAGGCAAGCATATAATGTAGGAAACAAAAATAGTCACTATGCAATTTTTTGAAAGGAAAAAATAAAGACAAAACATGCTAAAAAGGCAAAAGAATTGTGCTGGAAAAAAAATTAAGAAAAACATGAGGACATGCTGTATGTCAACTCTACTTCAATTTTAAAAATAGCAAATACAAAATGCTATATGGAGAGAGCAATATTTCTTTTTTTTTTAATGTTTCGTGCTTTTTATTTTTATTTATTTAGTTTTTAAAATTTATTTTCAGTGTTCCAGAGTACATTGTTTATGCGTCACACCCAGTGCTCCATGCAATATGTGCCCTCTTTAATACTCACCACGAGGCTTACCCAACCCTCTACTCCCCTCCCCTCCAAAACCCTCAGTTTGTTTCTCAGAGTCCACAGTCTCTCATGGTTCATCTCCCCCTCTGATTTCCCCCAACTCCCTTCTCCTCTCCATCTCCCCATGTCCACTGTGTTATTCCCTAGAGAGCAATATTTCTAAAGGTAGAAAGGTCCTCAGAGAAAGAATAAAGTGTGGCTGGCAGGGGCAGTAAAATGTAATTAAGTAGCTAAAGACCAAATTACTTTATGGGGGCCATTGAACTTGCTTGGGAGGAAACACTCTGACCTGGAGAAGAGGTGTAATGGAAGAAAAAAAGAAATCGCGGTTTGAGAGATGATGAAGTCATAATGGGAAAAAAAAAAAAAAGTCCCCATAAATAAGAACATGAAGTCCTCAAGGTAAAGTATGAAGTGGTCAATGGAGTGAAGATGGAAAGAATCCAAAAGATCAAGGGAAGTGAGAGAGAGAGTAAGAGGGGAGTGAGTGGGAGGAACCAAAGCCTCCACAAGCAGGCAGTGGTGTAAGGACAGGGGAAAGCATCTCTGAGTCAGTCCAGGATTTCCCATTGATTCTTTTGGGACACAAGATCCACTGGCATTTTTTGGCATTCTGCAAAACAGAAGGGTCTACGGTCAGATTAAGTGAATGTGGGTTGCATATGTTTCTTCATCCAGGGCTTTTTCAGAGCCTTTTTGTGGTTGTTGAGGGAGTATCTCAAAGAGGAGTAGAAGAATAAGGAACATACACTTTTACCAAAATAATTTCCCAGGGAATGGTGTGGAGCTGGAAGGAAGAGGGAGAGGGACTCATAACTTAAAAAAAAAAAAAAATCAGAATTCTTCTCATTTCATGAACACTCAGGAATCAAACACACTATCGAGATGAAATTCTGCCCTGCCTACTCTTTGGCTCTTGGAAAAATGTTCCACCATTGATCATAGCATTATCATGGAACTGCAGAATAGATTCTTCAACCTTCTGAGACTCTCAAACTGGAGTTGGGAATACCGTGGCCCCTGGGACATGATTTGAAAGTGGCTGTTAGTACCCGGCATACCTCTGGCTTCTCATTTGGACATGTGAAGCCTCACCATTTCCATACACCACCCATGTTGAGTCTTTTCCTTGCCAGTACATTTTTATTTTTATTTGTAATGTTCTACATCCTAGCATGTATCCTAACAAGCACTTAACATAACTAATAAATTTAACTAATGTATCTACACCCAGGTCTAAACCCGTGGTCTGACACCACCACCAACGAAAATCTTCCACCTGATTTCTCAGAGCTAGATTTTTCCAAAGAATTTATTGCCTTTGCGGAAGGAGGAGTGAAAGCAGGGGCACCCTCCTAGGAGGCCCACAAATTAAGAGATGAGGGTTTTCCAGGGAAACCAGTCTCCTTTTCCAAATAAGGCTGAATTCCAACTCCCATTGCCTTTGGCCCTCTCCATCATCCCTTTAAATGTCATATCTGCCCTCATCACTCAGTATCTTTTGCATAGGTCAAAATGTTTTGGGGCATCTGGGTGGCTCAGTGGGTTAAGCCTCTGCCTTCAGCTCAGGTCATGATCTCGGTGTCCTAGGATTGAGCCCCTCATCGCTCTCCTGATCAGCAGGGAGCCTGCTTCCCCCTCTCTCTCTGCCTCTCTGTCTACTTGTGATCTTTCTCTCTGTCAAATAAATAAATAAAATCTTAAAAAAAAAAAAAAGAAGAAGAAGAAAAAGATGTTTTCCCAGCTCAGCCAAGCAAGGATGAAGTCTTCGGCATGAGGGTTCATCATCTTTATAGATGTTGAGTGCACTCAGTATTAGGAAGAAAAGCCACAAACAATATATGAAATTCTCTAATCCCAAGAATTAGTCCTAAGGAATATTCTGAATGGTGTACTGGGGCTCCTTTGGTGGTATCAGAGAGGGCTGACTACTAATTCATTAGTAAGACCCATTCATTAATAGCTATGTGCCTGCCATGTGATTGCTTTTTTTTTTTTTTTAAAGATTTTATTTATTTATTTGACAGACAGAGATCACACGTAGGCAGAGAGGCAGGCAGAGAGAGAGGGGAAAGCAGGGAAAGCAGGCTCCCCGCAGAGCAGAGAGCCCGATGCAGGGCTCGATCCCAGGACTCTGGGATCATGATCTGAGCCGAAGGCAGAGGCTTTAACCCACTGAGCCACCCAGGCGCCCCATGCCATGTGATTGTTATTTTCTTTTTATTCTTAGGCATAAATGTCCATCAGGTACATACAGCCAATGCCTCCGACACTGATGGGCCGTCCATCTAGATTATTGGAGAGGTGGTCCACAGCAGTTCTCGTTCTCAGCCATCGGAGACATGTGGCTGAATTCACACGACATGCTATGTCTAGTGTGGGCTTCAGAAGGAAGGTTAGCCCTGAACTCTTCTCCACTGCCCCCTCCCCAAACTTGTAATTGGTGTGTTGTGTTTAAATCATAGCCTAAGTTTTGTTTGTTCAGTGAACTCTCTCAGGATCCCTATTTTGAACAGAAATAGCAAGAATAGGAGGCGAGTGTTTTGCCTAGAGAATTAATCTAAGAACCCAAACAGAATCCTTTCCAGAGGCAAGAAAATTGACAGAAAATGATGGGTGAGACACAGCTTGCTGTCAGAGTAATCATCTTTAGTTGTGGGAAGGGGGGCGGAGGGCGAGAATGATCACCATTAAATGAAACAGGTATCACGGAGAACGCATTTCTGGGAGCACATTTTGATGGAGATGCCTCATCAACCGCCAAATCTCGCGGCGGCTTTGCAAGGATCGTTTTGTAAATGGCCATTGCGGTCTGGATTTCATCGTTTCACATTTGCACCTTGCAGCTTTTAAGGCCATTAGAACCTAAACACTGCCCCATCAAAGCTCGACCTGAAAGGGGTTGTTGCCGGCAGCTGGCCAGCCGGTGGAGTCTCAGGCTTCGAAAGTTCTTAATAGGTAAATACTTTTGCTTATAAGAGAAAATGATGATGTGGAAATGCCTCTGCTCTACAAGTCTTGGCAATCTGACACTGACTCCGCAACAGTCTTATGTAACTTCCCTGTCCTGTGGGGTGGGCCTGACTAGCAGAGACCTCGTCTTTTGAAAATTTTGCATAATGTGAGACATTAAAATTAAGGCTGGTGTTTACCGTTCAGTTCTTACAGAGATATTCCCAGATTCACAGTGAGATATTATTTCCCTTGAAAATGCTCTCTGTCCCTGCCAGTTACTGAATGCAATCAGATAGCTTTGCGTGGGCTAGCATACCAATTAGAGGCCTCGTCTGGGTTATGTGTGATGTCTTCCCTCCTAAACTCAATGACACGTCTGTACGTAAACAGATGCACAGAGGAGAAAGCCCAATTCCCATAAAATCCTGGAGCCTATTTCTGTTCTTAAAATTACATGTGTACATATACTCAAGGTGGAAGGCAAATAGCCATAAAGCATAGCGAATAAAAGAAGATTAATGAGGGAAAGAATCTGACAAAAATATTTAATTAGAAAGCAATGGTCTGGCCCTATTATCTTGTATTATTATACATCTTGTCATTAACTAAATCTGTAGCTAAACTGTGGACATTTGTCTTCATTATGTAGTAAAATGGTATAATGAGCAGGTTCCAAACAAAGAATGGCTATCCTAAAATGATCACAAACCTAGAGAATGGGAAATGTTTCTTTTTTGATCCACTGGGGTCTGGCGGCTAGAGCTCAGCCCTAGAAGCAAGAAGAATTCTTCTGGGTTTAAAATTGTAGGTGGATTCATAAAACCAAGTCATCTTATAGTGTGACATTTGATGGACTTGGCATCCAGAGGCCCGGAGGCCTATCTCTGCTGCGAGCTCACCCAGAGATGTTCTCTCATCATAGTTTCCTCATCTGTCAGACATGATGAATCTCTATCATCATGAAGGTCCCTTCTGGTGCTAATATTCTGTGTTCAAGAAAATGATATGAATTGTTAATTCTTGTTGGGGGTCTAGTTTCCCCACTTTGCAGAAAGCCATTCTTCATTCATTCATTGGTTCGTGCGCTAGACGTTTATTGGACATCAACAGAACGCCAGCTTCTGCTTCAAGTACAAATAGTCCAGAGATAAAATTTCTGCCTGGAAGCGAGTTCTGTGGTTTCCAGTCTGAACTGCATGTCGGATCAATGGGGGAAATATTTTACGACCCTGATGCCTGGGTCCTGGCCCTGGAGATTCTAATTAAATTGGTTTGCAAGAGCACTCCATTGTAAAGGACGGCCTGGTTTGAGAACCTGCCAGTCTAGAGGCAGATGAGGAAATCACATCATACTGTGTATTATCGCTCTATGAAGAGTGGTGTCTCTTAAAAACCCACTCACTGAGAGAGCTAAAGCACACAGGAGAAGTTCTTCTGCAGGAAATAACAACTGCCATTAATTTTGGAGGATGGGCAAGAGTGAAACGGGTCGAGAGATGTATTCCTGGGAACTTCTCTCCTGACACAGAGAAGTGAGACAGCATGGAGATATCCAGAATCTCAAGAAATGCAGAGTGGCCAGAGTACAGGGGAAAAGGCTCACCAGGTAAAGTTAATGAATAAGGCCCTTTGGTTGAACTGCTACCAAAGTTACCCAATATTCTTTACTTTTCAAGTGGGGGCACTTGGCTATCCATGGTCCCCACCTCCCTGGCCACCCAGGATTGCCACGTCACTAGGGTCTGGCCCACAGGGATGAGAATAGAAGTGATGTGAATGTCTTGTAGGTCCCATGTTCAGGAAGAAGTCTGCTGGCCTCTGTTTCTTTCATCCTTGCCATGAGCTGAAACACAAAAATAATGCTTTAGCCACACTGGGCAAAAGCCTCTAAGGGAATGAGAGATCAGCAAAGCAGAAAAAAAAAATCCCTTCTCTGATGGATACGTGGGTCACCCACCAGCCTGGCCTTATTATACCCCAAGAAAGAAACGAAGCTTTTATTTTGCTTGAGCAATTGTTCCGTATTCTTTGTTACAGCTGTGTAGACTGTTGTTTAATTAACATACCACTAGAAGGTAAAAAAAAAATCACTACTTTTGGAAACATTGGCTTTTTAGAAACATCTGCTTTTGTGATGTTCTGCTATAGAAAGTATACAATGGGATTTTTACAAAATCCTAGTAAAGGAACAAATTCTCTGAATAGTAATTTTTCACAAACCATCCCCTTATTCTCAATACAGTTTTAGCACATCTAACATGTGCGGTGTTTCTACACATATCAACATTATAGGTAAATATTCTTCATCCAACAACCAAGTGTGTCTTTAGCTGATTAAGGCCCAGCTCTAATTCCCAAGATCTGTGCTGTTGGAATGGGGCGGGAGTTGGTGTTTTGCTTGATATTCTGGAAAATGATTGTAGTGTACAGTTCCCAGCCTTCAGGGTAGTACAAGCGCTCAGACACTTTATTGGGTTTTGATTGAGAATATTTGCAGGAGCAATTTCCAAGGGAATATTTAGATGATGTGTGTGCCTCAGGGGGGCTGCAGAGTTGGCTGCGAACTCAGGTCCCAAGGGGAAGGAAATCAATAGTGGGAACCTGACTATTACTTGGGAAATAGATCTTCCTGACAGGACAGACATCAGAAGTTCTGACCAGATATGGCAATGGAAATGCCGTAGGTTGTCCAATGAGACCAGAGGTGTTGCCATCATCTGGACAGGATAGCAAAGAAAACCGTTTTGAGTGCCAGAGAGCTTCCTCCTGCCTCACTCTGCCATTCATAGACCTGCTTCAAACAGAGATGACAGGTGAAGTCACTCAGGTGTGCTGTGGGGCCCGTCTTCCTGATCGGTGATGGTTTCCACCTTCATTTCTCCGGGGTTTAGTGCCCTCGTTCAGTCCTACCCCGAAGACAATATCTGGGGTAAAGACCTTCTCTTTACCATCTTGAGCCTCCTATTCTTTCAGGCTTTCTTGTCCCTGCCTTGGTTCATAGTCCCCGTAATTTTTTTTTTTTTTAAAGATTTATTTATTTATTTATTTGACAGAGAGAGAGAGAGATCACAAGTAGGCAGGGAGGCAGGCAGAGAGAGAGGAAGGGAAGCAGGCTCCCTGCTGAGCAGAGAGTCCGATGTGGGACTCGATCCCAGGACCCTGAGATCATGACCTGAGCCGAAGGCAGTGGCTTAACCCACTGAGCCACCCAGGCGCCCCATAGTCCCCATAATTTTATCTGAATTACCATGGCACTGGCTCCTTACTGGTCTTTCATCCTCCCTTGGTCCTCTCCACCCCAGTATCATACCATAGCCAGAGACCCTTTAAGAGTATGAATCTGAATCTGACTGGGCTTCTCTCTTGCTCCAGGCCTCCCATGCCTTCATTTTGCCTGGGCCAGATCTGTAACTTCCTGTAACTCCCCTGGCCATCCATACTCCTCATTCTTCTTCCCCAAGATTGGCAGGTGCACAGCTTCTCCTTGCTTTTGGAAGTGGGTGACATCATTTTTATTGTAAGCACTGAAGGAGACATTTCTGAGCCCAGAGTTCCCTCTCTGCTTCCATTTGCCCCAGCTCTTGAGGAGCAGGATTTCTGCATGGTGGACGCAGCCAGAGTCCAGTTGCTACTAGACTTGTAACTGACTTCTCACCATTCCAGGATGCTTCTGAGCCCAGGGTGAGACATCAGATTGCCTGTGGATTGTTCTTAGGATATAACTAACAAGTGACAGCAGGTGCTACTTTCATATGTGGTACGATTCTAAGAAGAATTAATAAGTTCATTAGTAAGCATTAATCAGTTCTCCTCTGTTGGGTGGGCCCAACACACACACACACACACACACACACACACACACACCCTAAGAACCAAACCATTGTTTAAAACACCTAGGTAGTATTTGGGTACCTGGGTGGCTCAGTCAGTAAGTGTCTGCCTTCAGCTCAGGTCACGATCCCAGTGTCCTGGGATCGAGCCCTGCATCAAGCCCCACACTGGGCTCCCTGCTCAGCAGGAAGCCTGATTCTCCCTCTCCCTCTCCCTCTCCCCGTGCTTGTGTTCCTTCTCTGGCTGTCTCTCTGTCAAATAAATAAATAAAATCTTTTAAAAAATTAAAAAATAAAACACCTAGGGTAGTATAGAAAACAAGAGAGTGTTAAATGGGATGGAGTGTCAAAACACAAAAATGGAAAAGAATAGTCCTGAAAGGTAATCGAACAGATCAAGACCAACACTGAAACTTTAAATACTTCACAGTTTTGTCCAAAGCTTCCCCTGAGCCCAGGCTTACCTATTCTATAGCCAGAGTCCTTTGGATTTGGGTGGCCTGTGGATCAGTGACTTCAAAGATGCCTAACATGTGTCATAGCCTATGCAAATCTGCTAAGGAGTTAAGATTCTTGGTTACTAGTCCCCTCTCTCTGAATCTCTTCAGAAATGAGGAAATAAGATATCAGAATGCGAAGAGCAGTGCACCAAGGAAGAGAAAAAGCTAGGCTTGCAGTCCTGGCTTTTCCATTTACCACCTTGGGGCCTGCAGATAAGTTGCTTAACCTCTTTGAGCCTCAATTTATTTAGTGCCAAAATGGAAACACAACCCCCTACTTACCAGGCTACCACGAGTCTCAACGAGATAAGGATGTTCAATAGCCGGTATTGAACCAGCTCATAGAAGTGATCAACAGATACTTTATCTCATCTCTTCTGAGCATGAATCTCATCTATGTCAAATGGTAGAAGGATGATTTGTTTTGTCTCTCCCAGAGCTAAGATCTGCAATTAAATAATGTACATCAACAGACCGCTGTATGTTATGAAGCGCTGTATAAAATAACCAAGATTTTATGTTGTTCCTATTGTTGCTTTGTTAACTGTGGTTATGATTCTTGAACTGATTATCTATGGGGACCTGAAACTTAAAATTCTGCTTTTAAAATGTTAACGACCCTTTGTCAAAAAATGCAGCTATCTGGTTCACTGATAATATATGTCACTTCTGGTAGCTAGCCCGGCCGTACTGAAGAGAAAGGAGGAAACCAAAGAGAAAGGCCTACCTGTGCCCTGGGAAGGAGAGCAAATGGAGACTTAGCAGGTTGGGACCTAGTCTTTGCTCTATAGTCTCTGATTCTCAAATAATGGGAAAAGCTCATGGCTGCTTTACTGGAGCAAGGTGATGGTGAGATCATATAGAGCATCAGTCTCATATGGTGGTTGTCAATATCCAGTGAACTTCTACACCAACTCAAAAGTCAGTTCAAGCATCACCTATTTTTACATGGGCTTGGTTCCTTCTTCTCTGTATTCCTCCAGCATGCTTATCTCTGCCTGTGCAGCTATCACACTATATTTACTCCACCCATCCATCCACCCATTCACCCATCCATCTATCCATACATCCATTCATCCATCCATCCATCCATCCATCCTTCAATAAATATCTACTTCATGTCTTTCATGGACTGGGCACTGTGCTATATACTGTCATTATATAGTTAGTTCATTCTCCTATTTCCTCCACTAGGCTGAGATTTCTCTGACCTTTTTTTATTCATGGCTATATCCTTGGAGCTTAGCCCAAGGCCTTGGTACATAATAGACACTCAAGAGATGAAACAGGCAGTGATTAAGAGCATGACAAGTCCTGTACATGTTGCTTAAGCTTTAAGCCTCGTTTTCCTCATCTGTTATAGTAATGCGTACCTCTATGATTCCTGTAAAGATAAAAACGGCATCGTCACATGAAGCACTTAGAAAGAAACCTAGGATCTCGTAAATGCTATATAAATGATACCCACAATCATAATTAATAAATTCCTCAGGCTTACACTCTCTGGCATAGGAGACTGGCCTATCACAATGGATAGGGTTGACCTCATGCTTCCTCGCCTTCCTTTTTCTCATCCTTCTCCATGTGCCCCTCCCCACTGGTGCCCCACCCCCCGTGTGATCACATACTCCTACAGAAGCATCTTCCAGGCCCTTTTCACCTTGGGGCTCAAGATGGGATCTAGAACTTGCTAAGATCTCTAACAGCCCTTCCCCCATACGAGGTGTCATCTGTTCATTTCTTAGCAACTTTGTCCCTCTTTCTGTTCTCACATCAAGGAGTTACAGCATCCCATGGGGGCTAAACTCATACCCAAACACAAAACACTTCACTGTAGAAGCAATACCGAAACTGTCTGGCCACGAACAATGTCCCTTTCCTCAGGATTAATGTTCCCTTTTCATAACTGCTGATCAAATTAAGACTACAGTGTGAGAAAGCAGAGAATGGCAGAGAGGAAACCACAGAGTACAGAGAATTCGCTCCCCTCCCCACCCCGACAGACAACCACACAAGACGGGAAGCTAAAATAAGATTAAAGGGAAGGAGAAAGAAAGGGGCCAAACTGATTAGGTGCTGGTATGCAGTTTAGAAAACCAGTTTAACTGAAGTTACGAAACAAAAAACAAAAACCAAGAAGTGCTGTGGTGGTTCCTGTGATTGGATTTAAACATTCATCTTCTCAGATAAAATCCACTTTGTCACTCCGCTGCCCTCTGTCCTGCGTCCAAGTCATCTTGATGCTGGATCAGTCTCTCTGAATCCTGTCTCCTACCTCCATGGCCAGAATACCTGTTCTATTCAGTTAGTGACAGTCAGGATCTCAGGGTCATCAGGAAGAACTGAAACCAAAAACACAGACTTTGGGTCAGTGAAACATTGATTCCATTCCAGATCCATCCCTTTTGAGTTCTGTGCCTTTGGGCAAGTTTTTGAACTTCTCTGAGCATATTTCCCCATCTGTAAAATGGGTTTTATCCCTCCCTCTTTTCAGAGTTCTGGGGATTGGGTAAACTATGTAAATTGCCCAGCACACAGTAGGTGTTCCACACTCAGTAGTTCCTTTCTCCTTGACACCTGAAGATGTTACATTGTTTTTGGTTTGAGCTCCTTTAAAATGCAAATCTCCATGAAAAGAGTAACTCTGTAATCAATGACCAGTTATTTCTTCCTAAGTAGATTTCAGGTTATTTATTTATTTATTTTCTGAAAACAGGCTTTTATAGAGGAAATGGAGCACGGATAGAATGTGATGGATCCAGAGTAAACCATGGGATCCTAGCAAGAACGTAACCCAGGGGGTGTGTAAGAATTACAGAGTCATGAGATTGAAAGCCCCAGGACAATCATACTTCCTTTAAAATCTTAACAATGCCTGGTATGTCCTTCCTCTCTTCTTTCCTGCTGTCTAATGTCCTTCTCCCTCTCTTCCTCCTTCCTTCCTTTGTTTCTTTTTCTCTCTTCTTAAATTTCAATGTTACAAATCTTGGTGGTCAGATTGTACAAAGTGAGTGGGAAGTTGAGAAAAGTGATCTGTTTGCTAAACACAGGATTCGAAGTGTCTGGGTTCTTGGATACAGTACCTGTGGGTAGAGCCACTGCTGGAAGCCTTGACTATTTTTCTGATTCTTGTCCCTTTGGTCAACCCTCCTGTGCTACAGGGAGAAACATGCAAATACACAGGCACACACACAGACATACACATGCATATGTGTGTGCGTGCAACACTTTTGACACTTTTGACTGAGCCCTTCCTATATATCAGGTACTTACGTATATTCTCAAAAGTCCTGTATAAATTAGGCTTATTTCAGTGAAAATTTTCAGAAATCCAATTCAAACAACTCCATGCAAAAGAGAGAAATTATTGACTTATAGAACCAAAAAAATGTAGAGCTATAGGAGGACCCAGGGATTTAAATCTGTCTTTCTCCATCTCCCTTCTCTGTCTTTTTAGGTTCATGCTTAGTTAGGCAAGCTTTCTCCAAGTTTTCCAGCAGCTTCAGGTCATTCCTAACAGCTCAGTTACTCTAGCACCCAGAGATCACTTTCGCCGATAATTCCCTAAAATATATTTAGCAGGAGTTTCATTGTCCCAGCCTATGTCACTTGCATGACCTTGAAGCAGCTCCCGTAGCCAAGGTTCTGAAAGTCCAGTTGCAGATCCACAGCCCCTCCCAAGAGCCTGAGGTGGGGACATCCCCTAAAACCAGAGGTCTTGGGCTTGGAAAGAGTGCTCCTCTGAAGATAATTAAAGGTCTGTCACCAAAAGAATAGAAATAGATGCCCGGGCTGGTGAAGATAAGAGATGTCTGCCGCAGCACTCTCAGAGATAGGATTGTTTTACAGATGAAGAACTTGAGAGTTAAAGAGATTAACTGATGGGCTCAAGGTCACAGAGCTGGCCAATGTCAGAGCCAGGACTAGAGTTGGCATCTGCCAAGTTCAGGGCTTCTACTTTTACCCGGAGTTATGATGCATAAATTAGAGGCTGACGCTAAGTGGAACAGTTAAATATTAGATGGCCTCTAGTTTGAGGAAACTCATTTTTTTTTTTTAAAGATTTTATTCATTTATTTGACAGACAGAGATCACAAGCAGGGAGAGAGGCAGGCAGAGAGAGAGAGAGAGGAGGAAGCAGGCTCCCTGCTGAGCAGAAAGCCCGATGCGGGACTCGATCCCAGGACCCCGAGATCATGACCTGAGCCGAAAGCAGCTGCTTAACCTACTGAGCCACCCAGGTGCCCCTGGTTTTGTTGTTTTTAAAGACAATATGAAATGAGTGTCCCCTCCGCCTTCACTGTGTTAGATTCATCTTTTTCTCATTTCTTCCTTCTGGACAGATAATGGCTCTTCCTATCCACACTTCTTGACAGGCGCAGCCTCTGTGTATAAATAAGTTCTTATTAGTAAATTTGGGGGCATATTTATCTGCTTCTAGCTTAAAAAAAAAAAAAGAAGCAAGAAATTCTTCTCAGCAATGTCAGCCTTGTCAAACTGAAATGTGTGGAAATCTGTGTTGCAGCCGGGGGTCCATTGTGGGGATAGATTTTTTTTTTTTTTAATTTATTTCTACATTTGTGTTAAGGTCAGTGTATTCATTTCACAGTAGGGAAGGATGAATTTTGACATTTTTATAAGGGTGATTGATTGGTTTGTGTCCATTTGTGAGACTCAACATGGCAAGAGGCCATGGCTAATGGAAGAGGAAAGAAAAAAAAAAACAAAACCAGAAACAACTATTTTTGTCAGAAGTCTGCCTATCACCGTTTCGGAAGCTGCCCAGAAACGTTGTACATGGACACAGATCTGAGCAAAAGATAGAAAAGTGTTCGACACACATTAATTAAGGTACAAAGGGAACATTATTGGCAAGGATTTCATTTGACATATGCATCTCAGTCATCTTGAGATAGAGTGCTCCATCTTCCCTGTCCCCTCCTCCTTGTTGATAAACTTTCTGTGTTGCTCAAGAGGAAACACCACAGAGGAGTGAAATCCTCACAGAAGGGCAACATGCTAGACCTTCTGCCTAGAACCCTCTTGCCCGCACTTTCCAGTCTCCATTTAAATTTAATTTACATGGATATTCTTTTGGTGGGGGTGGGGCAGGAAGGTACTTAAGCTCCCAGACTAATTCTGTATACCCTGACCTTTGGTTTTTACCTGATGTTAATTAGAGCACTCAAAACTACTTGATGGTTGTCTTCCTAGCTGGACTCTTAAGTCTGATGAGGCTCAGTGGCATGTATATCTGCTCATCATTGTATCTCATGCATTGAGAAAAGGGCATAATATTTATAGAAGACATTACCAAATATCTGCCGAACAAGTGAATGAATTTCAGTGTCTGCCTTTGGAGTTGTAGCATAGAACCATGCTCTCATTTTGAGGAGATGTGCCCTGGTTAATATTACTCAAGCACACTCTGGCACCTTGAGTGAAGAAACAGACTCATTAAACAGACATGAGTTTTTGAGAGCCCGTAGAACTGTGAGCAAACCATACTATGAGTGCTTCTTACTTGGTTAGGTTATTGCTAAAGAATAGGCAGAAGGAAGGAGGTTGGCATAGAATGTTGTTATGTTACAGCTCTGAACTCTGACCCTTCTCATCAGGAATGAAGGCAAGCTGCATCTCCAATAATATGCTTATAGATTATTGATAGGAAGTCATGAATATTTCACTGGAAAGCATTTCTCTATGCAAACAGAATACAGTTCCTTGGTAATTCACCACATTTTTCTGTGACGACCTCACTGAGCATTTAATCATGGGGTAACTTCCATGTTGACTCAACATGTTGACTCAACTTCCATGTTCCATGGGGTAACTTCCATGTTGACTCAACTTCCATGTTGACTCCAGGACTGCTAATCCCTGGGAAGCCATGTGCATTGGTCCTTGTTTCTGATCATTTGAAGTCAGAAGACCTCTGTGTGGTTGTCAGTGCTGGTCATCCCAAAGGCCTAAAGCTGACCGTTCTAATGGTGATGGTCCCAGGTTTGGGCACTCCATGATTTTAGTTACATTCTCACAAGGCCAGTAGGTAGAAATCACTTGGTTCTGTTGGCTCCACAGGCAATTCCTAAAATAGTTAATAAATGGCATTGTCCAGGGATTCACTGGGGTCAGTGATGCCTACAGGAGTAGTCTCAAATGTTGCATTTTCTGCACTGGGATTTATCTTGCCTACTTGCATATGTTGCATAAAGGGATGAAGCTGTTTACTTATGGATGCTTCCTGCCTATTGCCTTCCAACTCTTTTGCCCCAAAGAAATTCTGTTTTTTTTTTTTTTTTTTTTTTTTTTTTGTGAATCAGTTTTATTCCTTCCTTTATTCTCAAAATTTCCAGAGTGATTCTTTGGACTTCCATGTTGTAGAATCTGAAAGGTAGGGTAGAATAGAAAACACCTAATCCAGGAGGTGGTTTGTGGTAGTTTTTACCACTTTGCCTGAGCAAAGTGCTCTCCTTGGAGGCTGGGCGTCAAGTGAAGGGGAAAAGAGTATGATGACTAGGGAGCACATTCATGGATTCACACATGCCTGACAGGGTGGGATGGAGGTGCAAAGAGAGATGAAATGGTGTGAGGGGGAAATGAATTAGAAAGCCCCCAAAATTGTAAGGTACTGGAAAAGTGGTGACTAAGGTCACTTATAACAGCTTCCATGGATTATGTACAGCAGTCTTCTTCACGGTTTTCCAAAGACTTGAGGGTGGCTGGAAATTTTACTCAGACCAGCATTTTTAGCTTAGAGCTCTACAGGTAGGTCAGGACACAGACCCACTGACTGGGCCCAAAGCATTCCTGAAACTTCCCACATGTGTCCACAAAATAAATGAGCTTCTTCCATGCCTTCCATCCCTCCTTCTAGTTCCTCACATGTAAACTAACCTTGGGATTTACCTCTAGACTAATTTTAATGCAAAAACCTACAATGGTGATGGGTATCCCAGCTGTGAAGCCTCTCCTGTTTTTCCAAGTGAGTATAACTAAGAACATGAAAACAAGACTTCTCTCTTAGGATCAGACTGCTACTGGCTGGATCCGGGGATCTGTTTCTGAGCTGACCCTTAGAGATGGCTTGACAAAGTACGTGGATCTCATATTTGATGGCTGCTTCAAACGAACATCATGGGTTTGCCCTAATAACCCTTTCCAGTGCTGCCTTCCTGAACATAACCCAAACTTCTGGGACTATGTTTTACTACTCCATCCTAAATCATCACTTAGAAAGAAGTGTATTCCCAGTGCACAACATGCTTTGTGCCCTTTTCTAAATGTGCCCTTTTCAAAATTCAAAGGATAGTTAGTCATGCATATATTTTTCAAAGGTTTAGCCAGCCCCACTCCTGTCTTCTTCAATAGCACAACTTCCTCCTTCTCCAAATCCTGTTTCTTTCTCTCTCCACTTTTCATCTATGAACACAGATTCTACCATTCTACCTTCTGCCCAGAAGCACTGCCATAGGCCAAAGAGAGCAAACCAGCTAAGAAGCTTCTCTTTCCAAGGTTCAGCAACTGGCACTGTATTCGACACAGTAGGTGTCCAGTATATCATTATGGAATGAACAGTAGTGCTTCAAAGGTTCCTTGAGCCCCCGTCTCTCACAGTATCAGGTGGAGTGAAGAGATAAGTTATTTAATTAACCTACTTATAAGTTGCTCAGCGGTATCGAATAGGGTTTTAGTCATTCAAACAATGAAATCTGTCCAGGCTCCAGGCAACATCTGGGGCCAGGGTTGGTCTTACCTTCATACGTCTTTCAGATGGATAAAGAACTTGCATTTGAGTAAGTCAAAGGCTTTGGTTTAGGTCTGGCTTGCTCACGTTATACTTGTGTGACTTCAGGGAAGTGATCCAACCTCACAGAGTCTTATCTTGCCCATCTGAAAAGTGGGGGTAATAATGCCTTCCTCCACAGAGTTATAATGAGAAGGAAATGAGATAAGAAATTCACATGGTGAATAAATGGGTCCTGCTGGTATTGATTGGTTCACTGAAGAATCTATTCTGGAAAATTAGGAGTTTTGAGTAGCTAAGTTAGCATAGATTCATGAGAGAGAGAGAGAGAGAGAGAGAGAGAGAGTGAGCCAAAACTTTATTTTTATTTTTACCCCAGGAATGTTGCTCCTACCTCCCTCTGCAACTCATCAATTCTGTTTTGAAACAGTCTCATTGCTGGAAAATTCAGTCTCACCTTACTCAGGCAGGGGCTAATTTCCTCTGTAGAAAATAACTTCTCAGAATCCTCAGCAGAATATCTCCTCATAGCTTTGGAGGCCATTAGTTGACATAAAGCCTCCACAAAGTAAAATTTTCCTTTCGTTCAACGTGTTTGTTGTTTTCCTAGGCATAATGGAAATAGGTCTATGGTCCTGAGTCCTGCATCCTGGGCCATTGCCTGTAAAGGAAAACGATCACTAATTAGCACCTATGTGCTGGCCTGTGGAAGGGCTGCTGTTTTGTTTTGTTTTGCTGCTTTCATCCCTTTGGCAAACGTCTCTAGAAGGCTAGTCATAAACGCTAATGAAATCACAATTTCCGTTGGAAGATGCAGTCCCAGAACATTTGAAAGCTAAAACACTCTCTTTGCTGTGTGATGCATTGTCATGTATATTAATATGCTTTTGAAACCTGCTTCTTATAGAATTTAAAATCTCTTTAAAGGGCATTTGCCCAAAAGTAAGGCATTGCCTAGGACGTTTCTTGATTTTTTCCATCAATCAGCAGGGACAACTCATCCTAATTACCTGGTGTGGGTAGAGTACGTTGTCTTTATCCTTGGAGTTTTAGAGTGCTTTAGTGATAAGAACTACATAAACACATAGGTGGACTGATGCAAACTGTCAGCCTCTCGGGGGGATATAAATATGAATACTTAAAACAACCTGATAATAACTACTTCAAGTGGTACGCTTTCTCCAATCTGAGGCTTTGTTCGGATGGCATGCTCACCAAAACCAGAAAACCGAATACCAGAAACAAGCAAGACAAGAACTCTACCTTTTCACAGTTAATATTCATTTCTACCAGGAAGGAGATTTACTTTCTGACCCCTAGCAAAGATGTCGAAGGAATCAGGCTTAAAAATCTCTCTCTCTCACTCTCTCTCTCTCTCTCTCTCTCTCTCTCTCACACACACACACACACATCCTAAAACTCTATTTAGAAGTCAAGAAGAAAAGAAGAAAAAAATACGCCCTCGTTCATAAATGACTAGAACATCGGCCGGACACTCTCTGAAGAGTGAACTGGTCTGAGTTCCTTCTCCAATATTTAAAACCGCAGCTTCCTGGTCTATTTTAATTTTGTTGTTCTCGTGTCTCCTACATAGACCCATCCCCTCACTTTATCTGTGAGTACACGCTGGTGTCTGATGCTTCACTACAGAGTTTCGGGTCTTGACAGTGTTTCCCATCAAAGTGTGAGAATTTTCTATTTTCCCAGGCCCTTGAGATCAGCTCTGTCTTTTGTGAGAAGGAGGCTTTTAAAAGACAGCTGAAGTGGATAAGAGCGGCGGCCGGCTCGTCAAGGAGGGGCCGCGCATGGGCTGCCAACCGCGGCATGAGCCCTGCTCCAGCTCAGCTCGGGAATAGCCTGTTTTGAGGGGTTTGGCTTAAGCCTATGGAAATAAAAAGACTTTTCAATTTTACCTGTTCCCGGGATGGGCCAGAGTTACCATTCAGTGAACACAGGAGGCCCCCAGCCAAGAGGAAGACCGACAAAACTTATTTTAATTGAGCAGCTGAATCCCATAGCACAACGGTTCCAACAAGGTCAGACAAATGTAACCCTTCCTTTCTTGGCGCTCTGCTATTTCCATGGTTTATTTATATATTCAATAACACCATGAACAGCAACTTGAACTCCTCTCTTCTTGAGACTTCGGTGCCAGCAGTAGACTTCTGGGCAAGAGTTTCCACACATCAGTCAATAAAACTGTTGTCCAGGTTAAGTACGGAGAATGTTGTCATGTGTGTAATAACAAGGAAAAAACATTATGGAAAATCAATATCGCCTTAAATACAAATTACTCTAATTAGGTTGGGACAATGGAGGGACTGATCTGTGAAGAAGCAAACTGGCTTATTGCAATGATTATTTATCTTTTCAAAATAATCTTTCATTAGGTGAGTCAAAGACACTTTGGAAGTTCTTCCTTGTATCCCAGAGCTGACTTCCCTTTACTTCTCTGCTCTTTGGGCTGTGGCTGAAGGACTAATATAGCATAAGAAGATTATTAGGGGTGGCCTAGGATTTGGAAGCCGGCATTGATAGGAGCTCAGATAGTCCCTTTCAGTCAGTTGTGAGATAGCAGGGAGGATGTGAGGATGAAGAGCTTTTATTGCATGGCTCTGTGGGAAACGATGCAGTGGAAGGAACATTAGTATTATTTTTGGCTTAGGTTGCAGTAAAGTTAATCTTCATTTCATTGTGCTGAAGAGAGCAAGCAAACACAAAGACCTCTATCAGAAGCGTTTTTTTCTATATGATAACACTTTGGAATAAAATCTTCACTTTGGTGGAGATGGATTTCTGCATATAGACAGTTTTGAGTCTTTGCCCTGAGTAAGAAGGAATACAATATATGTAATTTTAAAAAATGCAAAAAGAAATGTAGAGGCGACCATTACATTACTCCTTACTCTCTTGGTCGTGAAGAAAAACTTAATGGAAATGATATTAATGTCAAAGTCTATTTCAGCAGTGTTTGTAACTCTGTTCTCCAGTGGAAACCACGAGTGTGGTTTGAACCGGAGACTAAAACATTTAAACATTTAAAATTCTCCAGAATCTAAAAGGAAATAATGCAGGGTAGCTCCTTGGTGGCATGGTTTGGCTGACGGAATGAAATGTTACCCCTACTGTGGCCGAGGAACCACAGAGGCTCTAGCCTAGTTATTAACAGTGCCAGGTATTTGATCTTGGTCCTGAATAGCATAAGATGAGCAAGAAAGGGACAGGGCACTGGAAGAAGGCTAAATGCTGTAGGCACATATTTACACTTGAATGTGGATATGGTAGGCAGCTTCTGAAATGGCCTCTAATTATCTCTGCCTCCTGGTTTTCTGCCCTTGTGTAATCTCCTCCCCTCGAGAGCAGTGACTCAATTCTAATGAATAGTATAATGGCAGAAAGGACAGGATGTTACTTCCAAGATTAGTTTACAAAGACATGGTGACTTCTGTCCCACTCGTACTCTCTCTGGGACTGCCTGCTTGTTTGCTTTGATGAAGCCAGCTGCCATCTTGGAAGCTAATCTCTGGAGAAGCTCAGGTAGGAAGGCTCTGAGGGTGGCCTCCAGCCAACAGCCAGAGGAACAGAAGCCCTCAGTCCAATAACTAGCAAGGAACTGAATCCTGCCAACAACCATGTGACTGAGCTTGGAAGCAGCTCTTTCCCCAGTAGAGCTTCAAGATGACTACGACTCAGGCTGACACTTTGATTACTGCCTGTGAGACATCCTGAGCCAGTGGACCCAGCTAAGCTGCACCTGGATTCCTGACTCACAGACACTGTGAGATAATACATGTTGTTCTAGGCACCAAGTTTTGGGGTAATCTTTTTACACAGCTATCTATAATGAATAAGTGGGAGAGTTGAAAGTTCTATCAAATCAGGCATCATTTCTGAAATGACTCAAGCCTCGCTATTGTGTTTTTCAATGCATAAAAGCACACAATAACAATCTTGTTTTCAGATGGGAACCCCTTTTTCCTCTTTTTCTAGCCTCTCTTGGGCACTCCACTGAGTTAGGGTCTGGTTCTGATCATTGTGGTGCTGTATCTGATCCCTGGAACCTTCTGGATCTTTTTGATGGCCAATAAAACCAATGATCATATGGTTCATGATGATGAAGAAAAGTTACTCAGATGGGAAAGCATCTCATTTCCAAAGTTCTCAATAATTTGGGATTGCCATTCCATCTTAGTAAAAACATTAGACCAAATCCAGAGAGTTCAACGTAACAATTGAAAATCTCCTGCATTATCTCCTTGACAGCCATGTATCTTGTGCCCACCAAATGGAAGGCATCATGCCAGATCTCTGAGGAATACCAAAATAAATAAAACAGTCCCTGCCCTCTATGAATGTCCAGTGTAATTAGAAAGAGAGAGACATACCCATAAAGAATTCTAATATGAAGATTGAGCAAACATCTGAATGAAGTAATCTGTGGCTATGTCTAATTAAATGACTAAGAGAAAGATAAATTTGGAGAAATTATTTTCTATGGGACTCTGATAACTTTGGGACAACCAGAACAGGTGTTTTTTTATCAATTGGATTTAATTTTTCTGGGGGAAGTTTGAGGGAACTCAAACTTAAGATACTGGTATACCTCTGACATGGTGTGGCTTGAGCCACACTATCATGCAATGATTATTATGTAACTTTAGAAAACCTGATTAAATGCCAAAGCTCAGGAGGACTTCTGAGTGTAAAGTGGGATTAAGCTCAATAAATATTAGAGAAGAGAAGATTCATAAACTTTAAAAGATATTATCCCAATATATAGTGAGTATAACTTGAGATGGGAAATAGAATTACAGTTAAATATTGCCCAGGATATAATGTGATCTTGGAGCTAACTTAATTAATGTCCTATATCTCCCACTTTTAGCAACCTGGGAGAGCAAGAAATAAAATGTCATTGGCTCTAGTTCCTGGAGCACAAAGAAATAGGTAAATGTTACGGGAGCCCAACTTTTCTGATATTACCTTGTTTTCCTTCTCCAAAGAGGCAGTCAAGACTGTCATGGAAAATGGCTTTGGCTATAAATTCCCACAGGCAAACAGGGTAAAAAGATGGAAAATAGAAGAGCAAGAGTTAGATTTCTATCCCCTGTGGTCAGGTCATGTGTCCACTCTTCTAATTCTAAAATAGAAAATATTGATTGAACTGGTAAGATCATGAGATGCCAATTGGATCTCATTGCTAGATGATAGGTTTGTTTTATGTCAAATTGTCATGCATATACCTGAGACCTTTTTCCACTTTCTCATTTTCTTCTGTGAATGGGTTTAGGTTGAAGAGGGTTTTGAGCCAAGACCTGCCACAAGAGATCCCCACTATCTTGCCAGTACTCTTTCTCCTCATTACCTACTTGGAGGTTCTATTGAGACTTAGTTGAGAGAGGCCTTCCTTAGGCCCGGGGACTAATCTATAAGCTGCAACCAAGTATTATTATAGTTCTGAATTGGGATGTAATGCTTTGGTTCAATTGATGATTGACACCTACTTTTTTATTTGGCTATTGGTCTCTATGTATCCATGTATGTGTGTTCCTTCAGAATTTCAAATCTGCTGTCATGAAGTGTGCAGTGCCGTGGCGTTCTAGGGAACAAGGACTTTATTTTTGATAAGAAAGTTTAGGAGGACTTCATGGATATATGAGGGGATTCCTGAAGAACAAGTATTTGGTCAAGTAGGTATGAAGGGTCAGGGCATTCCAACCTGTTCCAGCTTTAGCAGGTTAGCTCTGGTGGCCATGTGAAGAATGTGTTAAAGTTGGAAGCAACTAGAGGTACTAGGAGGCAGTTGTCATAGTTCTGAGACAAACCTTACAAGATACAAAGAATAATGCTCTACAAAGTGTGCGATGTCATCAGAAGCAACATGAAACGAGTCATTTTTTGACAGAAGAAACATCTTTGAAACACCTCAGTCAAACTTGTGATTTTAAGATAGATCTTAGACTGGAAGAACATGAACTGTGTTTAAAGCATTGTATTAAATGGAGAAGTATGATAAAAAGGAAACAGAATGCTTGGAAACCTCCTTTGAGGAGGCTTATGTATAACCAATTCATACAGAAAACACCAAGATGTTCAAAATGAATGAAAAGTACTTCTGAAATAATTCACCTTACAAGTACAAGAGATGTGGTTCTTCCTTTGCCAATTTTGGATTGTGAAGAATGGCCCTGAACGGAGATGGTGAAGCGGGGAGAGCTGAGGATGAATGTGCTGTTATGCTCGAACAAGTTCAAGGACATGGAAGACTACATTGAATTGGTAGGGATTATTTATTTTCATTCCTGGGCATTGTACTTGCCCATGAAGATTCAAAGCTTAATAATAACTTTTTCCTACCCATAAGAATCTTACATTTACTGTATGCCATCTGGGAGAAACAACTTCATGAAGTGCATCAGTTCATGGAAAGAAATGGGTTGCTCTTCAGCTAGGAAAATTGTTAAGTGGAAAGGTTGTAGAAGTGACTAGTACATTCCCTTGGTAGAAGACGAAGTTTGGAAAGAATCAAGGCTAGATGTTAGCAGAATTAATGGCCACACTGAGGTTATTGGTAGAAGTCTTGGTGATAGCTAGGTCGTTACACACAAAATAGCAAGTAGCTGCTTTGTAATGAAATCTGAAGGATGCTAAGAAGTTTCCCTCTTGAACTAAGAACAAATGGACCATTACTTTTCATAGACAATAAGCTCTCTTAAAGCACAACCACCTTAGAAAAGCCAACATATTAAACTGACTTTTACTCATTCACACCTACACTGGCACTTGAGATACTATGTTTTGTTTTTTTTTTTTTCCCCTGAGAATTTCTTCAAGGTCAAGAGTTTTCAGAAACCAGGAGAGGACTGAGGAAAAAAAAAATTAGAAGTCAAGGGTATTACCCAAGGGAGATATCCTGAGTTGAGTACCTTAGGAGAGCTTATGTCATCAAGAAGAATCTGTTTCTTCTTGATTGAATCAAAAGTTAAAGAATAATGGAAGCAAGAGATGAACCAAATTTTGTAGTAATATCTCTATAGGAGGAACACAGAAGAAGCACTAGTCAAGATGCCTCTCCTAGTAGAATCATAATCCTGAAAGAAAAGTCAACACAGATATTGCTAATAGACCTCTGCTACCTAATCATCAGTGATAGCCAACTAATGGGTTGTCATCTCTGGATAGGGCAGGCCAGAACAGCTGTGGGTGGTATTGGACTTGGCTGGAAGGTCAGGAAGACAGAAACAATATGAACAAAATACCACATTTGGGGTTTCTGTTAGTATAGTAGAGTCGTCAGCAAAGTTTTTCTTTAAAGGTCTACATATTAAGTATGTTAAGTTTTGTGGGCCATATGGTTTGTATTGCGAATAAGAAACTCCTTTTTTATACGGCAAAAGTTGCCACAGACAATACAAAAATGAATGAAGATGTTTGTATTCTAATAAAACTCAATTTACAAAAATAAGCTGAAAGTCAGATTTGGCCTATAGGTCATAGTTGGCCAACCCCTGGCATAGAATAAAGTATCCTACAGCTATGTATGTATGTATGCATAAGTAAATAAAATTTTAAAATAGATAGATGATAGATAGATGATTGATAGATGATGATAGATAAAAGTAACCAAGCCCAGGTTCAGCATATCTCAGATGACCAGTAGGTAAGGTGAAGTGTCCAGAATCAGGATGTAAGCATCAGAATTAACAGCATGGCCTGGACAGCTACTGTGTCTGACATCTGGTAGTACTTCTTTTTTTTTTAAAAAAAGATTATTTATTTATTTATTTGACAGTGATCACAAGTAGGCAGAGAGGTAGGCAGAGAGAGCGGGGGCAGGTGGGAGGGGGAGAAGTAGGCTCCCTGCTGAGCAGAGACCACCCCCCCACCCCGATGCAGGGCTCCATCCCAAAACCCCGGGATCATGACCTGAGCCGACTGCCGAGTCTTTAACCCACTGAGCCACCCAGGCTCCCCTCTGGTAGTACTTCTTGTTCAGAGTCTGGAACGCCAAAGAGAAAATGGGTGAGGATGGATACTAGCAGAAATCTCAAGATGAACACCTAAGAAGCTGATAAGGAGAAAAAGGGAGTATTTTGGTTCAAAGGGAAAACAGCATATAACCAAGTGTTCTGTAGAATATTAAGTACCATTCTCTAGGGACAGATACGGGCTGACAGATATGATATTGGTTGGATAATGCTTCACAAGCAAAATGGCGTCATACTAGAGCATCTTGCCCATTTTAACAAGCAGTAATTTCTCATGTCTTGATGTCCCTCAGCCCAGGAGTTCAGCCCCCTCAACAGAAGTGCATTTATTGATATTCCACATGGTTAATTTGTTACTAAATTTCTTCATAGAATTCAAAAGAGCAGTTTGATTTGGGACATTCCATTTATACTCAGAGAATGAGACTGTAATTCATCTTGTATGCCTTTCTGCCTTGCATGCCAAATAAAACTCAAATTGCCATTCTTTGTTCAGAACTAAATGCCATCTTGAAATTATTTATTCTTATTGTTTAAAATAATTTTTATTCTAGATGGCTCTTCTATCTCAAGTAAACAATACACATTTAAGATGTTAAAAGTCAGATTATTTTTTCAATTGCAATAATTTCATCTATGACAGAACATTGTTTTGTCACATTGGGATGTCTCAATACTTTCTTTTTTTTTTTTAAGATTTATTTATTTATCTATTTGACAGATCACAAGTAGGCAGAGAGGCAGGCAGAGAGAGGGGAGGAGGGAAGCAGGCTCCCTGCGGAGCAGAAACCCCGATGCGGGGCTCGATCCCAGGACCCTGGGATCCTGACCTGAGCTGAAGGCAGAGGCCCTAACCCACTGAGCCACCCAGGCACCCTTTGGGATGTCTCAATACTTTCTATAATATTTTTTTTCAGAGAATGCTAGATGGAGTGTTAGATAATTGTCGAAAACCAGAGTTCTAGTTCTAATTTTGCCTATATTAACCTGTGTAATCTTGGGGAAATTGTCTAATTTCATTTTGTTTTATTTCATTTTGTTGCTTCTCTTTTTCATCCTTAGAGGAAAACAAAAATATTAATTCTTATTTTGGCTCTCTAGTAAGATTTTGTAACAATGTGATGAGTTAGTATGTGTAAAAGTATACTGTAAATTGTAAAATTCTATAAGAATGGTAGGTATTACTATTGATTAAGCTTTTTTTGTTTGTTTGTTTCTCAGTTGATTGATCATCTGCCTTCAGCTCAGGTCATGATCCCAGGGTTCTGGGGCCCAGGGACATATCAGGCTCTTGCTCAGGAGGGAGCCTGCTTCTTCCTCTCCCTCTGCCTGTCACTCCCCCGCATGTGCTCGCTCTCTCTTTCTGTCAAATAAATAAATAAATAAAATCTTAAAAAATTTTTTGGGGGTTATTGGTTTGTTCTAGGAATCGTGCAATGGAAAAGGGCTATAGAAATGAATTAAGACTGGTCTCTTCTCGCCAAAAGCTAACTATATCAAATAGATAATTATGATAGCTAACATTTTCACAGTATTTACCATGTTTTCTAAAAACACTCTATATGTTTCCTTTAATCTTTACAATATAAATAAGTACAATTAGTTTTCCCATTTTAAGATGAGAATTATAACACAAAGAGGGGTTAAGTAATTTTCTCAAGCTCAGAAAACTAGTAAGGGGCTAAGTCAAGAATCCAACCTAGGATGTCTGATTCTACCATCCATGTGCTTCACCATTCTAGTGTACTGAATATTAGGACTATAAATATTTAACTGTAAGTGATTAGAAAGCCATTACTGATTTAGAAAGCAAATAATTAGGAGAAATAAAAGCAGGGATGGCTAGAGGGAATAAATACTTCCCCAGATGTGTATTGTGGAACACAAGTGTCCTAGAGGCTCTGCGAACAAAGAACAATGTAGTCAGAAGTTTGGAAGACATTTTGACCCTCGTTAATGTCTTAATGTATGTAAGCCAGGTGAAGTCCTGCTTAGAGGTCCTGCAGAAAAAGAAGTCTATCCTCTTTTGTTTGGTCGAGTGTTTCTAAAAAATATGAGTTCTCAGAATCCTTTTTCATCAACCTAGTTAACTGAGTTCTTCTGAATATAGTGTTTCCTTGAAACACTGATGTAGAACTTACCTTTAAAATAATCTGTTATAGAATGGAAGGATACTGATTTAAAATAACTAAATGTGAATGAGAAAGGTTTCTAACAAGGGCAAAGTAAGGAATTGTTGAAGAGCCAGTGGGCATAGCTGGTCTTACAAACTATGCACTGCTCATCATGCCAGTTAGCATAGTTATGAAATCATTTGTAGCTGTACTCAGCAGTTGCAGAGTAGAGGCAGAGAAAGTAGAAGTTTGGGTTGATCCAGGATTGAAAACTGACAAGGCAGATGAAGCAGAAGATAAGAAGGGAGGAAGTGAATTTACAATTTATGTTTCTAAAGAACAAGACAAAAATGTTGTTGTTAGATTTCCTTCACATTATGCAATCCCTAAAGTGATAAGCCTACTGTTTTCAGAAATGTCATCATAGAAGTAATTTGACAAAGAAGACAGAGAAGCATGTGTTCATCAATTTGGGGGAGAAGATGGCTTGTCCCTAAGTTAATTTGGTGTCCCTTACTCATTCCCATTAGAGTTATGACTAAGGCTTTTGAAGCACTAGAGCTCAGATATTTCTACCATTATAGCTATTATTTTCAATAACTGTACTCTGTTATATTAAAATTCCTTGATTTCTCTTGGACTTATTTAAGCACTCTCTTACTTCTCTTATTTAAATGGGTGTTTTATCAATATAAAACTTTATAACATCATGCATTGGCCATTTGGAAAATGTTGTTTCATGGAGATATGCAGATCTTCCAAACATTTATTATTTCATTATTTATTTATTATACTATTTATTATTTCATTATAAAGTATTTAAAATATCACATTTACTAATGCCATTTTCATCTTGTCAAAAAAGTCCTGAAATGTGGGAAAACTGTCAGGTTCACAGTGGTCAATACGTTTTCCAAAATCGCTATTTTTGTTTAAAAGCTCAAAATTTTATCATCAACAACAAATACTGTCAGTATTTTCCTTGAAATGGCAGGTTCCCTTAGGGTAACCAACAATTCCAATTTGCTCAAGATTGAAGGGCTCCTGGGAAAGTGCTAGAGTTCCAGCACTAAAACCAGGGAAGTCCCTGGCAAACCTGGATGTGTCACTCTAGGTTCATTCTCTCTCTCTCTCTCTCTCTCTCTCTCTCTTTTTTTTTTTTAAAGAACTCAGAACCAGAGATCAAGACCCGAGTTGAGATCAAGAATTGGATGTTTAACCAAGCCACCAAAGTGCCTCCTAGGTTCATTCATTTTTGAGAAAATATCCATCAGCTACTCAAGTCAAAGTAACTATTGTTTATCAGTCATTCTTTCCAGCAAAGAGGGTGTTCCAAAACAAAAGCAGCCAGTTCGCTACCAAATCAAAGAATCACAAAGTGCTCTTCTCTCAGATAAGCATCACTCTTCCATAGGCAGTAGCTATGTTTTGGGGGTAGTTCCCACTTTGTCATACAGAATATTAAAAAGACATGTACCTGAGGGTTAATGTTTAATAAAGATATTACTTTATACTGCTCATTCAAAGCATCCTTAAACAAACCTGGCATTTTTATAATGTAAGCATATATCTATGAAGAATGTCCTAAGTACCAGTAGTTTGGTACACTGCCCTGATTCATGCTTAGTAAGTGGTTTCTCCCACTAAGATTTTTGCACCATGTGGGCAAATGTTAAAATAAGGGGATGAGGCAAATAGTGTCTTACTATATTATACATATAGTTTGGATCTCAGGGACTTCCTGTTCCCATGGGTCAATGGACCATACCCAGGACAGGGATTCCTGGGGTATAAGCCTTGCCAGAGAATCTAAGAAGTGGTTCATGCATTTGTCTTCATGTGAACCCAGAATTACCATCCTATTTTCTTTTCCTCCAAGGATCTTCCCACAGTTTGGGACTTCTTTCCTTTTAAATTCTGAAAGCACACAGATTTTGAATATGTCTTCTTCCCTTCTTTTTGATAATGGTCTGATGACCCTAATGCTCACACTTCTGAATAAAGTTATTTTCAGTAATTTAAAAGCCTTCTATCTTCATCCTTCTAAGAGAATCTGCTTCCCATGACTCCAACATAGTTTTCTGGCCCATCTATCTAAAGAAGAGTGAACATAAAATGAATTTAATTTCCACTGGGTCATCATCCTGCTACACATTTTAATACACTCTAATTTCTTAGTAGTTCTAACCAAGGCAGAAAACTAGCTTTGAAAAGGGAAGAATGGAACTATTTTCAAATTGGTTAAAGTGCTGGTTTTTATTATTTCACTACAGACATTAACAAATTTATTTGGGGCTGTAACATATACTTAAAACTTGAGATTGATATTGCCAATAAGAAACCTCAGTTGGAATTATAAAAATAACGACATCTGGTAACCTTGAGGCCTCTACACAGACACAAGGCTTTGTAGTAAAAAGTAGAATCTGAGCCACTTTTGCTCAAGTCTTAGAGCTGTTCAGGCTTCTCATTATCTGTCAGAACATCTGCCATAGGCTGATGAAGAATGAAATAAATGTAGTATAGTGGTGACATTTTGTTACATTTAGGGTTTAAGATAGCTTTTTTTTTTTAACCAAAAAAAAAAAAAAAAAAAAGAATAGATAAAAAGTAGTCCAAGATGAGATTGACAAGTAGATATATTCCCTGGAGACGTACATTGCTATTCTTTGGAGTCAGAAACATAAGCCAGAATTAATTTGTCTACATAGTTCTGCTTTCATTTTGTGTGGCATTTTACAGTTTATTAAACATTTAACATGCACTATCTTACTTCCCTTCCCAGCATTCATAAAGTAGGTTTTTTTTTTTTTTCTCCCAATCTGACCAGGGAAAGCCAAGGCTGAATGATTTGCCCAAGGTCATACCATGGTAAGAATCCTATCTGTGTCTGTGGACCTAGAATGCAGTGTCCGTCTAGTAGGCAGGCAGCAGTGGCTTTGCAGAAACCTTGATGGTGGAGAGGAAATGGTGGGGGTGGGTGGGAAAATTAAATATGGCAGATTGAAATCGCTTGCTCATCTCTGCTAGCTCTCTGCCCTAGACCTCTGAAAATGCAGTGTCATTTACTTCTGAACCTCCTGCCCCCCTCCCTGCCAGGAACACAGTTAACAGAATCCCTTGCCAAAGTGTTTCCAGGCTAGGTGGAATGTAGAAAAGAGACAGACATTTTATAGGTCCTTTGGCAAGAATGTGTAGAGATGGAGCCTCAGTGGGTCTATGGTCTCTAGGTGATTTGCAGTGTTGCACCTAACTCAGGATCATAAAATCACTGCAGATGGTTTCCTGTGCTTCCTGCAACTTCCTACCTCTGAAAGCTAATGATGAGCCTGAGAACAAGCAGAGACTTTACTTGATCTTGGAAACACTAGCCCTTACCACATTGCTCTAAACATAGATATTTCCTAAATTAAATTCCTTTCTGCTTGAAATACCTTAGTGGCTTATTATTTTCTGAAAAGTACCAACTGATAAATTCCCGAACACCATCAAAATGACAGTAAGATAAGTAAAAAAAAAAAAAAAAAAAAAAAAAAATCAACCGTTAGGAACAAGGAGAATGTGAGTTAAAATAGCAGCAGAGATATCAACAATTTTTTTTTTGGAAGATGAAGTGATAACTGACAAATTGGAGAGGAGAAAACAGAAATCAAGTACATGTCATGGTGAAATGCTGGTAAGAAGTAGGTTGATTCATACTGTCCCACAGATTCCTGAAAAGTTTCAGGAATAGAAGTCACAGGGTAATTTTGATGTTGGTAGCACAAGATGAGTTAGAAATAGGTGGATTGATTGAAAATGTGTTTAAGTATAGGGGCTGGAAAGCTTTCTCTAAAGGACCAAATAGTAAATAAATATTTCAGGTTTATGCATCCCAAATGTCTGTCGCAACTACTATACTTACAATGCAAAAGCAATCACAGATAATACAGGACTGTTCCAACAGAACTTTATTTACAAAGAATAGGTTTACTCTCCTAAAAAGTTTACTCTCCTGAAAGCCTGCAACCAAGAGGCTTCATAGGTGGGGATATGACATAGCTGGGATATGGATATGGAGTGAAGAACCATACAGAAAATAGAACTACATACAAGCCTGCAAACTGAGCCAAGGGACCCATAGAGGTTTACCTGGCCAGATGCCTAAAAAGCTTAGTTGTTTGCAAAAATGGAGGCAAAAAGCAGGCAAACAAGCAAAAATACTAAAGGAAAATTGTAAGTTTTTTGCCTAAGGGGAATGAGAAACAGATGTAGAGAGTTTCTTTCTCTTTACAGGTTTATCAGTAATTATTTGACCTTTAAATACATTGCATGTATTGGAGCACGTGAGTGGCTCAGTCAGTTAAGTGTCTGCCTTCAGCTCAGGTCATGATCCCAGGGTCCTGAGATCAAGCCCCGCATCAGGCTCCTGCTCAGCGGAGAGTCGGCTTCTCCTTCTTCCCCTCTCCCCAGCTCATGCTCTCTCTCTCTCTCTCTCAATCTCTCACTCTATTCTCTTTCTCTTAAATAAACAAATAAAATCTTTGAAAACAAAACATTGCTATGTATTATTTAGACAAAATTAAAATTAAATTATGAAAAAAAATGTGGAAGTCCAGGTCCTGCATGCATGTTTCATGACCCCATGAAGTCAGCAGGACAGGTATTGCTATCATGGTTTTTTACTCGAAGAGGCTGAAGAGTTAAATTCTGGAGTTGAATAACATGGAAGGAAAGCTATGGGAGAAGAAAAATATATTAAGTTTAATTGGGAAAAGTAGAAGGAATTGTCAGTAAATTCATTAGAATTAATTAGAAATATTGGTAGAAAACCACAAATACAAAAAGCACTATAGAGGAGGGCCTGGGTGGCTCAGTCGGTTGAGCGGCCAGTTATTGACTCTTAATTTTGGCTCAGGTCATGATCTCAGGGTCCTGGGATGGAACCCCACATTGGGCTCAGGGCCTCTCCTCTGCCCTTTCCCCTGCTCTCTCTCTCTCTTTCTCATATAAATAAATAAATCTTTAAAAAACAAAAAGCACTATAGAGTGTTTAAATTTTTGTGACCCTAAGTGTAAGCCAAGAACATTTTGGATACCAATAGCTCCAACTGAGTTGGAAAAGACTGAGCAAAAGACTAGGTATTACTCCTAGTTGCCCAGGTATGAGCCTCCTCCTAATATTAATGATATACTGAAAAGAAATGAAAATCAAGTTAACAATAATTAGGTGTAGAGTATCACATGACCTAGTTAACTTCATCTTAGAGGAAGTATTAGAATACAATTTGCAAGGTTGAGGTATATGTGCAATAGACAAAGGATAAGACCATGAGGAGATGGACTTAGGTTATAAATCAATGGATGCTCAAGACTCTCTTGCCTAATAATCTCTTGTTTCATCTCATTCTGATATTATTGAAATAGGTGTATGTTGGTAATTCCTAAATACCTTACCTGTTCCAGCTGGAGCCATCTTTTCAAGGAAGAAACTGCAGGACAAGTAGATGACAGCTTATAATCCATACCCCATGGCTTTGGAAATTTACCTGGGTTACTAGGAATTACATAACTGTCTCCCCTGATTACTTTCCCCATTTCTTGCCACTATCAAGAAGGATAAAACCTTCTCAAATGGGTATGGGTAGGAGGAAGGAGGAGCCAAAAAGAAACTAGGTTTTAGCAACCTATGCTTGTATATTGCATCTCCCTCTTTGCAGGTAAATGACATCAGACAACTTCCTTAGAACCTCATCTTCCTCTTAAATACTTGGGAGATTGTGATTGTGATTTTATGTATCAACTTGACTGGGTCCTTGGGTGCCCAAACATTTAGTTGTACATCATTCTGACTATGTATGTGAAGGTGTTCCTGGATGAGATTAACATTTGAATTGGGAGACTGACTAAAGCAGATCCTTCTCCTTTATGTGGGTAGGTCTCATCCAATCTTTTGAAGGCTTATATAGAACAAAAAGGCTGAATAAATAAGAATTTTCTACCCTTCACCCCACCACCTGATTATCTTCAAACTAACAAATTGGTTTTCTCCTGCCTTCAGACTTGGATTCAGATTGGAATATATACCATTCATTAACCCTCCTGTGTCTTCAGCTTGTGGACTGTAGATCTTGGGACCTCTTAGCTTCTGTAATCATGTGAGACAATTCAATATGTATACCCTATTGGTTCTGTTTCTCTGGAAAACCCTGACCAATACAAGGATAATTATGCTTTCTTCATCTGTATCTCTGAGAAAACATCTTATTTAGCACAGTACCTGACCAAATGTAAGTATATACTCATGCACAGAAAGGTAGATCCTATTATTATGACCATCTGCTTAGAAGAAAAACATAAAGAAATATCCAGAAGTATAAAGATTTGTTGATTACTCTTTGGAAAGAAGCAGTAGAAAGTTGTAGATTAGAATATAAACTTTGAGGTTAGATAGAAACCATGCTCCCCACATATGAGCTATATGATGTTGGACAAATTACCTAACTTCACATCATCCTAGTTTCCTTCTTTATAGAATGGAAGTCAACAATTTTTTTTTTCTCCATCAGCCTCTTTTGAGGCTAAAGTGTGATAACAATAGATAATCTCTTACTCATTTAATCGTGGCCATTATTGTTAGAGGTCAAATGATTACCAAGACCACTTGATTGGTTAAGGCAGATGGGTCCCCAATCCAAGTGCCCTTGTCCCTCAGACCTAGTTCCTTCTGATTTATCAACTCTCTTGTGGCTAGAGCACCATCCCCTGGTTTTGTTAGGTGATAAAGCTTTCCTCTTGTGTTGCTTCAAATTGAATGCACACTCTTCTACATGACCTTCCTTAACTGTACACTTTTACTAAGAGAAAGGAACCTTCATTTGGCATGAACAGTTTCTTTCCTCTTTTCGTCTCTGAAGTGGGGCTGTCCTCTAAAGAAAGCCTGTGATCTTATGTCTTGGGTTTGTTTTAATTAAATCTCTGAATGGCTAATAACCAGTCTTCCAGGAGGGCTGGGTGGAGTACAGGATATGAGGAAGTCTATATGAAGTAAGATGCCAGTGGTTGCACAGACTATTGAATACCAGGCATCCAAGATCATTATTCATCATTGCTCAAAATGATTTCTTGGACTTGGCACATATATATCAGGCACACACCCACCAAAAATCTGCATCTGTTGGAGGCAGCAATGGTACACTTCCTTTTTCAAAAGGGAAATGCCTCCCAAGTCCACATAACCCAATAAACTTGAACTTCTGCGGGTCAGCAGCAAACAAAGATAATTTGTTTCTGGATAAAACCCTCAATCTGTCATCTCGTTGAGAATATTGCACATTCCCTGGAATGTAGGACACAGCTTATCACAGCTCTGTGCAGTTTTCAACAGTGTATTTGATATGCTGATATGATGAAGCATAGCTCAGGTCACTATTCCACATTTACAAAAGAGTCCCCTTGATGCCTCCCCTATGGGTATAAGAGTGCTTTGAAAACTGGAAGCATTTTAAATGATTTTTATCTTTCTCACATCCTTGTATTTATTTTATAAAAATGAATTCATCTTTTATATTATAATAAAATATCTACACCTGTGGTTCTTAACTTCCCTGGGGAGGCAAGGCTCACAGACTCCTTGGACTCTATACACACACACACACACACACACACAGTTTTATATTTGATGTTAAAGAATCCATGTTTCAAGAACCATCAATTTGGGTAAAGGGATGGAAATAGACTAAGGGTTAATGTGTTTAGGGAGATAGAAAAAGATTCCTGGGAAGTTGACCAAATCCTAGTAGGCACTTACTTTCATGATCCAGGTCTTGAAGAGTCCATTGGAAGTTCTAAATTTAGATCCTAGAACAGGGGTAAGAAGGAAGGAAAACTGGGTGGAGGGAACAGAGAAAAGAGGGATAGGGGACAGATGAGGGTGAGGAAGGCAGGTAGGCAGAGGTAATCAGAAAAGTTCAATAAATACTACTTATTGATGACTTCCTCTACACCAGGCATGGCCTAAGGGACAGGCCACACAGATGTACATAAAAGTTATTTTTGTCCAAAAGAGGTTCACAGAATAGAAAGAAAGCAAACACACTATCATTTAGCTCTAAAGAGGGGTGCACACCATGTTCAGAGAGGACAGTGGGGAACATTCAGGAAAGCCTTCCAAGCAGAGCAGATATTTGAGTTGGGCCTGAAGTATAACAATAATTTCCACAAGCCACAAGGGTTTAAATACTTTTAGACCTCCTGAATGCCTGTGGATTTGTGCTGGCAACATGACTAATGTCATTGTTTATAACTCTCATTTCAATTGGAATCACTCAACAAATACATGGGAGACATCTGCTCTGAGGCAGGGATTGAGGGAGACAAGGAAGCAGCAGCATACATGGTCTGCATCCAGCTAGGCACTTAGAATGCAGAGGACAAGACATGTTATCACTGTTGGTGAGCACGAACCAGAGAGGGAGGCTTCTTCTGGGTTCAAAGCATCAGGGGCAGGAACTGGCAACTGAACCCAGATAAGGGTACACCTGACTCAGTGTCCTATCACCCAAGTTTTTCCTGGCAGTGAGGACCTCCATTAACTTAAGCTGTTGAGAATTTCCTTCTTTGCCTCTTCCTCCCAGTTTTTCGGTGCTATCATTTTGTAAAGAAAAACGGCTGTTTTTGTTTGTTCTTGTTTTTGTTTAATCCCTAGAAAAGGTAGGTATGCCCATCTGCAATAAGAGATTTTTAGGGCCTGGCCTGTCGGTTAGGTTAGGAGAGGAAATAGCAAATATTTAAAAAATACAACTATGGGAGCACCTAGGTGGTTCAGTCATTTAAGTGTCTGCCTTCAGCTCAGTTCATGATCTCAGGGTCCTGGAATTGAGCCCCTGTATCACAATGGGCTCCCTGCTTATGTGCTCTCTCTATCTCTCTCTCTCTCAAATAAGTAAATAAATAAATAAAATCTTTAAAAAATGCAACTGTGGTGGTTTTACATTTTTAAAAAAATCTAATTTCAGTGTGTAGGGGAGGGGAAAATATCTCTTCCATCTTCCCTTTTAAGTTCTCAGCTGGGGCCCTGTAACAAAAGACAGATTAACAAGAGAATAGCATACAGCTTTATTTAACATAAGTTTTATGGGACATGAGCCTTCATAAGAAGTGAAAACCCTAAGAAGGTCTTAAACCTGAGTGTTTTTATGTAAGGGTTGATGAATCACAGGGAATCATGGAGAGATGTGCCAGGACAAAGGGTATGAGCTGAAAGGGTAATAAACTGACAAAATGTAACAAGATCTGTTTGTTTGGATTCATCTTGGTGTTCTTCTGTCTTCTGAGATAAGGATGCCCTTTCCCTGAGTGATGGGGGTGGCATTTCTCTCATGAGGGTTTGTGATCCGCTTTAGGGGAAGATCAGAGAATCTTCCCAGTACCTGTTGTTTCTCAAATTCCTTCAACTTAAAATATTCAATATTCCAAGGAGCCATGATTCGGGATGGTGTGTCTTGAACCCCACCCACTACTCTCTCACCTAATACATTTTATTACATCTCACATGGATTTCCTCTCTTCTCAGTCCTTGGTTCAACTTCCTTAACCCTTGTGTCAATAGAAGGGCAGCTAAGGAAGATGAAATAAGAGTTCTTGTCCCTCTCAGGAACCCTTTGAGCTTCTTCTAAGAATGTATGCATTGATTTGTCATTTTAAAAATACTTACTGAGAGCCTACGCTATACTCACTACAGTCCCAGGAACTGTGGAGAGAGTAGAGCAGGGGGAAAAATCAGTAAAAAACCCTGCCCTCATAGATCTTATATTCTAGCTGGGAGAGGTGGACTAAAAACAGATAATTAATTAAAATACGTAATATGTCAACTGGATAAAGACTAAGAGAAATAAAGGAGGGAAGGAGCATGAAATGCTAAGGAAGAGGAGGGTCGCAATTTTAAACACAGTGTTCAGGAAAGGCCTTACTGAGAGTGACACCTGAGCAAGTGACAAAGATCCTGAAGAATAGACTTCCAGGAATACACAGAGCCTTGTTTCACTTCAAGAGGAGCTCTTTTGGAAAGTCTTTTCCTTTCTTTCTTTCTTTCTTTCTTTTTCTTTCTTTTTTGGATGCTAAAATATATATAAAACATAAAATTTACCATTTTAACCAATTTGACATACATAATTTACTGGCATTAATCACATTTACAGTGTTGGGCAGCCATCAGCTCTATTACTAAATATTTTTATTATCCCAAACAGAAACTCTATAACCACTAGACCATTAAGGATAACCCCTTGTTCCTCCTGTCCCCTAAACTTTTGGTAAGTTCTAATTCATTTGATGTCTCTATGAATTTGCCTATCCTAGATATATTCATGTAAGTGAATTGTACAGTATTTCTCCTTTTATGTTTGGCTTATTCACTCAGTGTGTGTTCCAGGTTCATATATATTGTATTATATGTCAGAATTTCCTTGCTTTTTGTGGCTGAATGATATGTCATTGTTTATATATACCATGTTTTGTTATCCATTAATTTGTTGATGGACACAAGTTATTTCCACCTTTTGGTGATTGTGAATAAGGTTGTGATGATTATTAGCTTACAAATATCTGTTCAACTGGCTTTCTTCAAATCTCTTGGGATTATACCTAGGCGTAGAATTGCTGTATCATATGATTTTCCATGTTTATTGTTATTGTAAAGGCCTATTTAGCCAGAGCGGCCCCTCCTTGGTTGAACAGCCATTTTGTTGTTTATGCAGTAAAAGTTAAATTGACTCTGCCCCCCACCCAGGGGAACTTATTTAAAAACAAGTCCAGGAAACCAGTCCCAGGTAACAAAGCCCAAATACAAGGGTGGGTCAGGTCAGGTAGAGATAACAGCCTGAATGCAAGGACGAGTCAGGTCAGGTGGAGACATCCAATGAGTAAAGTGCACATACTAGCTACCAAGGAGTTTGGGCCCCGCCTTTTGGGTGCCAATTCTCATCAAGGAGATAGGCTAGTTCAAATGTCTACTATAGGGTAAATTCTAATTCAATTGGTCACTTATGTGTGACCTAGCATGACTGTGCATCTTTCTCTGTGTGTTACAATCTCTTTCGCCACCTGTGTGTGGCCAGGCCCAACCACACGGCCTTTGCTCTGTAAAAGTTAGTCTGTGAGGCAGGGAGGGGTGGCGCTCTCTGTAAGAGGAATGGCCTGGGTCGGTCGTTTTGATTCTCGATGCTTGGCACAAAATAAAGCTTTGCTTGACCTTCACTTTGTATCAGTCTCGCTCCTTTAATCACGGACCCATTATTGGGGGACCCAACATTGGCGACCCAACATTATGAGGAAGACACCACACTATTTTGGTGGCTGCACCTTCTACATTCCCACCAGCAAAGTATAAGGGTTCCAACTTCTTCACATCCTTGTCAACACTTGTTTTGCTACTGTGGGTTTTCCCCAATTATAGTTGTTCTAGTAGGCACGAAAAAGCTTCTCATTGTGGCACTGATTTGCATTTTCCTAATGACTAATGATGTTGAGTATCTTTCATGTGCTCATTGGCCAGTTATATATCGTCTTTAAAGAAATGACTATTTAAGTCCTTTATCCATTTTTAAATTGTTACTTGTCTCATTGTTGAGTGTTAAGAGTTCTTTTTATGTCCTGGATATTACACCTTTATCAGAATATATGATTTGCAAATATTTTCTGTTTGGAGACATCACTGTAATAAAAACTATATGAATAAAGTGTACGGGGTCAGGTGAAAGAAAGAAGTGTAGGAAATAGCAGATTTATCTTTGAAAAATGAGGTAGTAAAGAGAAGGCAGTAACTAGGGAAGACATATTTTATAAAGCTGAGGGATAGTGAAGTACAGTAGAAGGTAGAAAAGATGGAGACCACAAGAAGTGGCAGATTCAAAGACAGGATTATTGACAGGGTAGGATGGTGGTAGTTCCAGAGAAGGGAGTGGGTGCAAGGACATAGTAGGATATAGCTGGTAATAAGATCTCAAAGAGTGCCAGAAATGAGTAACCTCTTTTTCCTCATTTAAGAGGAAAGTGACAAGACGGGGCTCCCTGTCCTCTCTGCCAGCCTCATGGATGTGGAAAGTCAATTGGAAATAAATCAAGTCAGATCATCTAAGATTTATAATTTCTCTCTCATAAACTCAATGTGTGGAATAAGCAGTTATTTATCTTCAAAACAGCCTCAAAAAAAGGCATAAAACTTATGCCTGTACATTACAAACATGAAATCAAGTGTCTTTAAAAACCCTTAGATTTTCCGTGCATCCCAATTCCCAGGCCAAAATGTCTTGCAGAGAACCGCCTCCTGCTGTTCATTGTTAATGGTGACGATGATACAACTTTTATTTTGATAAGGCTGTCTCTGTAATTAAAGATCTTGATTAGTTGTTCCTGCAAAACCAGCCTTGGGTTGCCTCTGCTCTTGCCCTTTCTTAGAGTCTAATTGTCCATTACTGTATTAAAAGGCCAAAGAAGAAACCAATTTAACTTGGTTAACCCAGGTTTTAAAAAACTCATTTGAACACAAAACACTCTGTTTAGGTTAGCCCTTATTAACCTCTCAAGGACTGGAATTCCAGATAATATACATTTGGAAACGCTGACCTGGATGGACAGACAATTCCTTCTCTGGAATGTTCCACTTCTCATTAGTTTTGTCTCACAAACCTTAAAAGAATACTTGCTTCATCTCTGCCAATGTTTTTCTTGCCCTCTCTAGTATTTGCTTTGCTCTGGTTTTCATATAGAGTGGCATTTCCATGAATGACGTTCTACAGAATTGAGTCTCACAATGAAAGCTGAAACAAAATGAAATACATATACCACACAGACATAGATACATACATATTGTTGTTGTTATTATTACTGGCTCAATTCCTTTCTACTGCTCCCATCTCTGGCACCCCTATGACAGTTCCATGGGCACCATTCCCATCACATGGGGTTTTTAAGCAGAGATAACTCAGTGGGGGTGTGGAAATGTTCCCCCAGGGATGCAAGTTGAGCCTCATATGAACATACAGCCTAACAGCAAGGTGGTATTGGCAGCAGGCTCCTAGCCTGCCCATATGTACTTATAGAGAAAGGGGCAGTTGGTTTATCATGATCTGATTTGACAAGCCTATAGCTTCTTTCCTGCTGCTGTGATCATGAGCCCCTACTGTAATTATAATGAAGTGATTCCATAAACATTATTACCATGTATTAAACATATGTGATAGCGTCAGATAGACACCATAATAACAACAGAATGCTAACAAGCACAAATGTTTTTGTGTTTGACAAAGCATAGCACAAAACTTCTTTAAACAGTGCCTTTCCTTTCAGAGGATGCCAGGAAGTCTGGAACATAAGATTCATATCAAATAAACAACCAAACAAAGAACAATACACCAGGAGAAAGAAACCCTACAAAATATGAACTTGAATTCCAATTTTAAGGGAACAGATTGAGTTTCTTATCCTCAGCCTGGAGTCAGAATGACAATATTATTTAGGTGAAAAAAAATTGAAATTTAGTGTAAGAGGGAACCACACTTGATGGGAAAAGAAGTTCTGGTTGAGATTCTTTAGAGGACAGGGAGAGCTAGAACCTCAAATCAGGTCAATACAAAATGGCAGGCCTCTGTTAAAGGACATGGAATCCACTGCTGCCACTATGGTAGACCTCGAGAGGGATCAGAAAGATGAAAATGGAAAAGAAGTGATCTCATTAAGGTAGCAACACTTAGAAAGCAGAAGCATTTACATATAGAACTGGTGGGAAATCAAAGGATCAGAACATGAAAAGGCTGTCCTGGAGAACGCATTTTAACTCATTGTGCGGGGTAGTGGAAAAAACTGTCCATGATAGGTTAAGTCCTATAAGAAATAACCCTTGGATGCATATGCTAGTGAATTAGCATAACAAAAGCTTATTTCTCAAAAGCCATTGTCAGCAAAGAAGTAAATGTTTCTAGGATCCCCAGACATTTGAAATCTGTGTCACCACCCTCCTTGTCCATAAACATGGTGGCCATTGCTAATTGATAGCCACACTTTTTCCTTTTAAGCTTAACAAATTCTCAGAGTCCTCATCAGCTCTGCATTGGAGTTGGCATGCATGAGACCACCTATCTGGCATCATGAATTTAATTTTTATCCTAATAAGAAGAGAGATCAAAACCTCTGGAATGAGTTGCACCATATAGGTAACAAGTTTGGATGCAAGAAACATCTTGATTTCCAAACTAAATTTAGCACTATCCAGAGAAGATAAGAATGTAAAGTAATATCCATTTGTGTGAAATCTAGCCAGGATGGATGGTAAGCCTTAAGCAGGAAAACAGAATGAGGATAACTGAAGTTGATAAAGAGTGTTAATGACCAGTTGAATCTCCAAATCAGATGCAAAATTAAATAAAATCAGGGATGATGAAAAGCTATTTGATTTGACTAGTAAGAGGTTTTCAAGCAAATCTCTGAATGCTATTTGTGTGCTACTACTAGCTCAGGAATGTGGGAGAAGGGGGTGGTGCTGCAATTGTATGTGTCTGCAGAAAAAGAGGGTTGAGTTCCAGTCTTAAGGAAATAGCCAAACATACAAGTGCAGAAGTTGGTTCATGCTTAGGCAGACGTTGGTGATCGAGGAAGGATTTTTTTTTTTTTTTAATAATAGGTATCACAAAAATATGCTTAAAACCCTACAGGAAGAACCCCAGAGACCAAAGATCTATTTCATAATAGCAGCAGAAAGAGATGGAAAAATCCCAAAGAGAAAACCAGTAGGGGCATAGCCAAGTGACAAGAAGTTAGAGGAAATTAATAAGAGGCTAGGCACAGCCCTTGCCAACCAAAGACTCCAAGTAGCAGAAGGAAAAACTGCAAACTTTCTGAAACTTAGGAATGGTACAGCAAACCTGTGAAAAGGAGGGCAGATGAATCTAAACTGAACTTTTCAAAATGAGGAACATAAATTCCATTTTAGATTAGGAAAGGGGCTGTGACTGAGAACGCCGTGAGTCACAGAGTGGGGAGAGGCTGCCAGTATATAATGACTTCGCTGGGCCATGCTTTTTCACCTCTAGTTCTTTCTTTAACCCTAAAATCTGTGAGAATCCCTCAAGGACTACCACACTATCCTTCCTTATGCAGCTCAAATGGAGGAGAGGGATATAGGGGAATGAGCCAGCACCAGCATTTAGACAGACCTGGGCCTGAATCTTAACCCTAGTCCTACTGTTTACAGCCTCCCTTTCCTCACTTGTTAAGTGACATTAATACATCTCTTTAAAGGCTATTATGAGAACAAAATAAGGAAGACATATAAAGCATTTAGCTCTGTGTCTTATACTGAAATCTTCTCAATAACAAATAGCTGTTATTAAAAAGCAGAAAAATGCCACTCTGTAGTCCTATAAATTGGTGCCCTAAACATTGTATTTGATTACTTTGAACAGCATTGAAAAAATAAATCAGACAACTTCTGTGTCTGGCCACAAGAGAATAACAAGATCCAGACTCATCCTCCCACTACAAATAACTAGAAAACTGCATAAAATAGGTAAGCAACTGTTTCCAGACATTGGACCACAAGCAGCACAGGACTGTGATCCACAGTAAAGGAAAACATCAGAGGTGAGTCCTAAGATTGCCCTGGTTTTTCCCCTAAAGGAAATTTCTGTATCACTGTGCAGAGAGAAGAAGCCTAAACAGAGCCCTGAAGTCTCTCAGAGTCGTGGCAACAGAGACCACACATTGCACAGGGAACAGACATTTCTTGGGGGAGATTATCAGAAAAAATGGAGGCACAAGTGAAAAATCCTGAATTCTACCTAGGGGTCAAGTTGAGTCTTTGGCTGAATACCAGCCTGCCATGAACAAAGTAAAACTATGAAATCCAGCAAAGAACAATTTTCTAGGAAAGAATTCTGAGAAGTTATAAGTTAAGGTTCCCTGAGCTCACAGGAGGCTCGAACTCCTTATGTTTCCAGAAGCCAGCCAATATGGAGAGACTGTATTGAATACACAGGGCATTCGGTAGACACTTCAGAACACTCACAGCTTACAAGTGGGACTAGACTGGTCCTATGCTTACTACTAAAAAAAAAAAAAAAAAGTTTAAAATCGAGTCTCACAAGGATCAAAATGATCCATAAGTAACTTAATAGCCTACTGATGCTCTTTCCAAGGAAGAGCAAAATAACAGCAACAATAATAATAAATAGAAATAAGAAGCACTCAACATTATAAAACTTATAATGCCCATTTTTCCATAAAAATTTTCTGTTAGACAAGCAGGAAAATGAGTTTACAGGAAAAAAAAAATCAGTCAATGTAAACAGATCCATTCATGACAGAGATGATCGGATTGGTAGACAAGGATGTGAAATATGCTCAATATGCTCAAAATTTTAAAGGAAAAATAAAAAGTGACAAAAATATTAATAGATGATATTAAAAAGAAACCCAATGAACTTAAAAATGAAAAGATATATGAAATGAAATTTTACTGGGCAGGATTTATAACAATTAGATTCAACAACAACAAAAAATCAATAAACTTATTTGAAAACATGATAATAGAAACCACCCCAAAATTAAGCAATAGAGTAAAAAGACAAAAGCAAAACAAAACAAAAAGCCCGAGAATCTCAAAGAAAATGAGTGATCTAACTATGATTAAAGTCCAAGATAAAGGTTTTGTGGGAAGAAAATAAATTATACCTAAAGAAATAATGGCCAGAAAATTTCTGAATTTGATAAAAATCATAAATACATAGATCCAAGAAAACCAAGAAACAGTATATATGAAAAGAAAAAAAAGACACCTCCAAATTTATTGGAACTGAATTCCTCTAAAGCAGGTAGAGAACAATCTTAAAAGTAACCAAGGAAAAAAGTCAAATAGAAGAATAAAGGTAAGAATCATCTCAGAATTAGTGGAAATTATGTAAACCAGAGGAAATGGAATAATACATTGAAAGTGTTAAAAGAAAAATAACATTATCATCCTAGAATTCTATACCCAGTAATAGTATCTTCCAAAAAATAAAGTGAAATAGTATATATTTTCGACAAAGCAGAGCTAATGGAATTTGTTGCTAGCAGACTACAAGAAATATTAAAAGAGATTCTGCAAGCAAAGGGAACATACTAGATGAAAATTCGAATTTATGAAAAGAAAGAAGAATGTAGAATGTAGTAAATATATTGGAAATATATAAAAAAATCTTGTCACTTTTAAAATTCTTTTAAGAATACTTGTTTAAAGTAAAAAAGAACAATATATCATGGGGTATATAACATGTGCAGGAAAAATTCATGGCAGCACTAGCACAAATTATTTATTGACTTTGTTTTTTTTTGTTTGCATTTTAGTGGTTTCTCTAGAGTTTGCAATCTACATTTTTTAACTAAGCACAGTCTATATAAAATATAAAGTAGATTGCAAACCCTAGAGAAACCAGTAAAATGAAAAGAAAAAAGTTAATAAATAAATCTTGAAGATAAAATGTGATAATAAAAATGTTCAATTAATCTGAAAGAAAGCAGGAAAAACAAATAAATGAACAAAAACAAGTAGAACAAATAGAAATCGAATAACAAGATAATAGATATAAACTGAACCTTGTTGATAATGACATTAAATATCTGATCTTTTCAGACTGAATAAGAAAGCTGCTATTGTCTGAATGTTTGTATCCCCCACAAAATCCATATGTTGAAATTTTAATGCCTGATGTGATGGTTTTGGTGTTTTGTTGGGGGTAGGGAGTTTGGGAGGTGTTTAGTTTGTGGGGATGGAGCCTTCATAAATGGGAGTAGTGATCTTATGAAAGATGCCACAGAACTCCCTAAACCCATTCACAATGTGAGAACACAGAGAAAAGTCTACAGTCTGGAAAAAGGCCCTCACATGGCCATACCAGCACCATGATCTTGGCCTTCCCAACCTCCAGAACAATGAGAAATAAATTTCTTTTGTTTATACGCCACCTGTCTGTGGTGCTCTATTATAGCAGTCTGAATAGACTAAAAAGCAAATCCCAAATACATGCGGTCTACAAGAAATTGACTTTGAATATAAAGAAACAAATAGTTTAAAAGTACAAGTAAAGGGAAAATAACCAACACAACACCAATTATAGGGTAGCTAGAATGGTTAAATTAGAAATCAGAGTAAGTGGAATAGAGATATTATAAATGGTAACAGGGACATAACCTAATAATAAAGCACCAATTCATGAAAAAGGCATAATAAATTTAAATGTGTGTGTACCTAACAAAAGAATTTCAAAATACATTAAACAAAAACTGGTGGAAGAAAGGAGGAAATAAATAAATTAACAGTTATGGTTGCAGATTTTTTATTTTATTTATTTATTTGTCAGAGAGAGGGACAGAGAGGGAACACAAGCAGCGGGAGCAGGAGAAGGAGAAGGAGAAGGAGAAGGAGAAGGAGAAACAGGTTCCCCACCAAGCAGGGAGTCTGACATGGGGCTCAAAGTTTGGACCCCAGGACCTTGGGATCATTATTTGAGCTGAAGGCAGATGCTTAACAACTGAGCCACCCCAGAACCCCTATAGTTGCAGATTTTGAACCCCTTTCTTAGCAACTGATAGAATAGACAAAAAAAAAAAAATAAGAAGAATGTAGGAGACTTGAGCACTATCAATCAAATTGGCCAAATTTTAAAATTTAGAACCCTCTAGCCAGTAAGAGTAGAATATATAATCTTTTTAAATGCACACATGCATTCACTATGATACTGTATTCTGAACCATAAAAGATAAAGTTTGTAATCATAGGAAATATATTTTACACCATGCAGAATTAAATTGGATATCAAAAAATATATCTTCAAAATCTTCAAATATTTGAGATTAAGTATTATACTTTTAAAAAGCTTATTGGTTATAGAAGAAATCACAAGGAAATGGAAAATATTTTGAAATGCAGGGAAATAAAAACAAAAGCTATCAAATTTGATGGATGCAACTCGAGCAATGATTAACGAAAAATGAATATCTTTAAATGCTCACATTTGACAATAAAAGTGTAAAATAAATAATTTAAACTTCCATCTTAAGAAGAAAATAGCAAAAAAAAGAGAGCAAAATAAGTGGAAAAAAGGAAACAACAAAGATAGAAATCAATAAAAATAGATAAATGGATAAATATCAGAGAAAAAACAATAAAACCAAAAGCTGGCTTTTTGAAAAGGTCATTAAAATTAATAAACCTCACTTAGATTGACCTTTAATGGTGGGTGGAGGAGGAATGAAGAAAGAAAAGGAAGATAACACCATAGAAGCTTCATATTTTAAGAGAATAAATAGGGAATAGTTTATGAAATTTTATGCCACTGAAATTGACATCCTAGGTGAAATGGATACATTTTTTAGAAGACACAAATTAGAGAACTTAAGAAGAAGTAGAAAACTTCAAAGATAATCAATTTTGAAAATTAAATTCATATATTAAAACTTTTCTCAATAGGAAACCTCAGATTCAGATGGATTCACTGGTAAATTCTACCAAACATTTAAGGAAGACATAAGACCAGTCCTAAAACACTATAAGAAAGAAAAACCTACAGAATATTCTTCATGAACATAGGATCAAAAAATTCCTCAAAAAAGTATAAAAATCAAAACTAAGTAAAAATAATAACATGCAATGATCAAGTGGAAAGCAAGATTCATCTAACATTTGAAAATCAATTAACTTAATACACTACCATTGTAATTCACCAATATAATTTCTTTAATGAAGAATATGGTTACCTTAATAGATGCAGGAAAAGCATGCAAAAATTCAACATCCATTCATACTAAAAACTGATGGAACTAGGTATAGAGTTTTTAATTTGGAGAGAGGGCATCTTTTACTACACTTTAAAGTTAAAACACGGATTATTTTCTTACTAAGACCGGGAACTAGGCAAGGACAGTCACTCTTAAAACTTGTTTTCAACATTGTCCTGGAGGTACTGGCCAGCATGATCGAAAGAAAAAGGAATTACAGGCACACAGATTCAAAGGGAGAACTAAGATTATGTTTTTCCTCGGACCCAAAGAAGATCCAAAAACACTTTTTACAGAAATGTTAGTAGAACTAAGTAATAACAGGTTGCTAAAACACACAAAACAAAATATTAAGTGTGTCTCCATACTAAAAATAAACAATTGGGATATTAGATTTCAAAATACTACAGCATTTAGTATTTCATCATGAATGTTCATAGCAGTTTTATTTATAATAATAAAAACAGGGGGAATGAGCCATATGTCTATGAATAGGTAAATAGATTTTTTTGGATAATTGTTTTAATGGTATGACCATGTAATGGAAGACGACTTAGGAGAAAAAAAAGTGACAAAAAGCGGGTCAATTTCAAATATATTTATGCTAAATTAAAGAAGCTAGACATATAACAGTCCTTATTGCTCAGTTCAACTTTTATGAAACTCTAGAGAAGACAAATCTAATATATAGTGAATGAAAGCAGATCGGTGGCCTGCCTGGGGCTTGGGGTAAGGAGGATATTAGATGAGAAAGGAAATGATTAAATCTTTTGTGTTGGCAAAAATATTCTTTATCTTGATTTTGTTGGTAGTCACAAAAAATTTATCCAAACTCATGGAACTATACAATTAAGATACTCACGTTTTATCTTATATAAATGTTATCGTAATAATGTAGGTTTAAAAATAAGTTGAACTTGTCACTCTTTCTCCAGTTAGGCCCAATCTTATGAGTTCCCATTGCCTTATGCCAAGCCCACCTCATTCTATGAAAGGGCCAGGACTAGGGTGAGGCAAGAGGAAAATAGAGGGCAGAATTTAAGGAGGCACTCATGGTCAGGGTTACAAACCACCTGTTCTTTTGCATTACTTGCCTTGCTAGCCAAGGCATTTCTTTGTGATGCTTGACTCACAATCCCTTGCAGTCTGGCTTCCATTCTCACTCTTCCCTCAAAGCTCACCAAAAAGGACAGATTTTCTGTGGTTCTACTTGTCATCTTTGCAACTTTGAGCAATGTTACCTATCCGATCCATCTTGAAATCTTTTATCATCCTCAGCTCCCAGTTATAGGTAAGCCTTGGTTTTCTGTACTCTCCATTGGCCTGTCTATCCACTGCTGTGGTGACAATTTTTCTACTCTTCAGGAAGCTTCTTCTTCTTCTTTAAAGATTTTATTTATTTATTTAACAGACAGAGAGAGATCACAAGTAGGCAGAGAGGCAGGCAGAGAGAGAGGAGAAAGTAGGCTCCGGGCTGAGCAGACAGCCCAATGCGGGGCTTGATCCCAGGACCCTGAGACCATGACCTGAGCCAAAGGCAGAGGCTTAACCCACTGAGCCACCCAGGTGCCCCTCTTCAGGAAGCTTCTATATCTTCCTTTGGGCTTTGCCTTCTGGCTTCAGCTCCAGATCCAAATGTTCTCTAGCCACTATTACATGGGAAGTCTAATGTTTATATTACATTTCACTATATAAATTTGAAGTCATCAACATTGCTCAGATTACCTTCTGACTTCCCTCCTCAGGTGTTCCCTTGGTCTCAGTACTCCGTTCTACCACCATATCTGGTCAGTCACATCACTAATGGATGATGCTGCATTCCATTCTTGTTGCTGCCATCCACCTCCTCTCAACCTCACAATTTAGTATCTTTCACAAGTGTTGCCAAAATGGCCTCCAGATTGCTCTATGCCTCCCAGTCTTTCCTATGTTAACGGGTGCTGCCCCCATGTCATCTTCCTGAAGGATCCATCTAATAATGCCACTCCCCATTCAAAATTCTTAGATGATGCTTCTTCATGTACTGAATAAATTCCAGATTCCTATTTTATGCCCAAGGCTCTGCATTCTTCTGCATAAATCTCTCTTTCACTCTTATCTGCCCCTAATTTCCTACTCAGATCATCTAAGAGAAAAATTACACTTACCCTGAATAGACATTCTACCAAATTCTAGCCTTTATTGTTGATGATTATTTTAGTTTGCCTGGGCTGCCATAACAAAGCACCACAGACGGAGTGGCTTAAACAAAAGAAGTTTGTTTCCTCATGATTCTGGAGGCTGGACATCTGAGAACAAGTCAGCAGGGGGGGTTTCTTCTGGGGTCTCTTTCCTTGGCTCAAGATGGCCAACTTTGCCCTGTGTCTTCACATTCTTCCCTCTGTGTGTGCCTGGGTTTTAATCTTCTTATAAGAACATTTGTCACACTGGGATAAAGCAAACCCATATGACCTCATTTTTATTTAACTTCTTTAAAGACCCTATCTTCAAATACAGTCGTATTTTGAGTACTGGCATTAAGACTTCACCCTGTGAATTTTGTAGGGGAATGCAATTCACTCCATAACAATGGCCATTGGTTTGATATGTATTTTTTCTACATTACAACCAATCCAAACTCAGCCTCAAAGACCACATCAGTTATTACCTCTGTCTTAAAGTTTTTCCATATGGACAAACCAGATAGTCTCACTTACTATTCTGAGCCCCTATAACATTTGGTGTGTACTTCTGTCAGTAAATGAATCATAGTTGTCGTGAAGAAGAGCTACTAGTGAGCTTTTCTTCTCTCTTCTCTAAGTTCTCTATAGCCAGAAAAGATGGAATTTTTATTATTGTAACTCCGTCGACTACTAGCTTTGCTCAGGTACAAATAAACATAAACATTTGTGGTTGGATGTGATGCTTCTGATGGGCCAACCTTCAAGATAAGACTTTATGAACCAAGAAAGTATCTTTTGCCTCACTTCCTAATCTAACTCATTAATTCACTAACATCATTAATTCTAGATCAAGTACAACATCTTGGCAAGTGTAGTGATATTTTAGACTATTAGACTCTAATTGTGAGAAAACATGAAGATCTTTGGGAGTTAGGGCAAGGAAGACAGTGAAAGACAAATGTATTTATTGACAACTTACTACAGAATAGGACTTGCAGAAATTTTGTGTTCATTTGCTTCTCATGAGAGTGCGATGGAGTTAGGCTGTGTTTTCTACATTTTACAAAAGAGAAACCAGAGGCTCAGAGAAGTTAAGTGACATGTAGTTAGTACCAGTTATTGTTGAGTTAGTGGCACAGCTGGAACTCTCATGCAGGCCCAGCGTGTCTCTGGTACTTAACTTTGACCTCTTTCTACCATGTCCCATTCCATTTGAGCTGGGTAATCTGATAAGAACATAAGATATGATGTGGAAGACACTGCTCTGGGTGCCTTAGATAGAGTCATTCATTTCATCTCTGCAACTCAGGGAGGCTAGCCTTCTATCAGCATTGCCATTTTACATATGAGAAAACTGAGGCTCAAAAACGTTAAGTAATTTGCTCAAGATCAAAGTACCAATAAGTATAAGGTCCAAAATCTGACCCAACCGACTGATTTCAGAGCCAAAGCTCAGAACTACTAGTTGCCAGCTGCGCAAGTACCCCAGCTTCCCTTAGATTAGCACCTCCACTTGGAGTTCCTGTCCAGCAGCCCTCGGATTAACAGCTCCTTGGAGGACAGCCAGATATAAATGCATGAATCCATTAAATCTTTTCCAGTTTCTTTCTTTCTCAAACTTTCATAGTTCAGGTGACTACTAAAATAATAGGCTCTAGACTCCTGCTTTTCACCCTTTGGGAAATGTCTTTCCCTATCCACATGCCAGCACTCATACCATTTCAGCCCAAGCTGGGATGAGAATTGGGTTTGTTTTATTTTAGAAAAAGTGAGTTTCACACATCTAGTTGATCTCCATGGGTTGCTTTTTGGTGTGTGTTTTATTTTTACGTTTTTTAGAGGAAAATGTAAATTGGGAAGTTGTCCAAAAGTATATCAATTATTTACGCTGCATTTGTGCAGACATTTTTCCCAGCTGCTGCTAAAAGGCAAGAAGACATTTTACCAAATGTTTTACCTGTGGCAACTCCCTTCTATTTGTTATCTTTGAAGAAGAAAATTGAATTTTATCGAGAAGTGATGTGAAATGTGTTCTGAGCACCACTTCTCCCTTCTGGTTTTGGGGAAGGGGATCATTTCAAAGACTTTCCTTACTCACCTGTCCCCAGCAGAGATGAAATAATTTTCCATGTAAATAATTATTGGTATACTTGGGAAGAATAGCTTGATCAAATTCTGCTCCTCTTGTATACAGCCTTGAGCTGCCTTCATGGTTAAGAGAGTGAACCAACCTCAAATTTGTATGGCTGGTTCATACCTCAAAAAGTATTTTTCCTGTAGGAGTCTGAGTTGACTTTGAATTTAATAATTACACAGGAAGTAGAAACATTTTTGGGAGGAAGTTCTCTCAGGCCTAATGAATTTCATGATAGGAATCAGTGGTGATGGACACAGCGGCATAAAACCAAAATGTTCATAAAATTTTGTGGAGGCCAAAGGATAGAGCTCATGAGCAACTGGAACCACCACCATTCAAATTCCTAAACAATTGCTAGAAGGTGGCCTTCTCTGGGAATGAAGTCAACATGGAGACAGATTCGTTTTATCTCTAATACATGGTAAAAGCAGAGTGACAAAATTAAGCTCTTGGGGGAAAAATTCTGCCAACGGTGTTTGAGTTCATGGACTGTGACTTTGGGACAACTGACCTCTACTAGAGTGCTAACGTCCTGGTGAGAATAAAAGTTCTCAGAGACCACTAAGTTTCTGGTACCATCTTTGACAATACTAATTGAGATGATTCAAAAGGCATGCTAAGGGTTGGGGTTTTGTTTCTGCTCAAGTTTTGAATAGTTTGAGAAAATGAAAGAGATGAAGAATGAAAATGCTAATGGAGACTAAGTTGGAGAGACAAATCAGTTCTAGAAGCCAGGTAGACTTGCAACTATTCAATTTTGTAATCAGGCAAACCTACCTACTGGGTCATGTTAATGCTGGAGCCAGGAGGATCCCTGTCCCCTCCCATGCAGAGTAGCAGAGAAGCGAAGGCAAAAGTATGTTCCTTGTGGGAAGCTTCCTCAAGAGGAACAGTGAACTAGGATGAGCATGTTCAGTTATTCTTCTCCAGTGTAAACATAAAGAAGCCAGAGAAAAACTCTCTTCCACATGGGAACCAAGAGTGGGAAAATGGTGTTTCTATTTAGCAAAACCCCATTTCCCATTTCAGATCAATCTGTAAAGCATCTTACTATATCTGATGTGAGAGAGATCAGTTCTTACACTGGGTTTCTGTACTGTTGCAACTTCTGTATAATAAGCATGACAACTGAGAAGAGTGCTGGCCCTTTACAAGTTTGTGCTAGGACAGTCATAAGTCAAGGACTTGTTTTTCCATGGCTGACCTCAAACAATATGTGCATCATTTTCTATTGTTAACATTTCACTGTAAACCATTCCAGACTGTTATGTCAGAAAAGGTGAAAAATACCTTCTCCTATTCATCGGTTGGGCAACCACAATTTAAAAAATAGCCTTCAAACCCAGGTCTATGAGCAAGGAAGCAAGCACATCACCTTTGTCTTTGGTCACCAGGGAGGGGCATTTCCAAATCATTTTTTCTCTCTTTTACTCATCTGTATCTCCAGATATATGTATACATAAGTCCATATATGAACTTACGTATATACATACATATATATGTATATATATGGATTTATGTGTGTATATATATGTATCCCTCCTTCAATAATTATACATAATTCTACTTTCTTAACCCAGAAAGTCCCTTGCACAGCAAGTAGACTTATCCTATTTTTAAATTGCCTATACTATATTTTCATTGATGAGTAGATAAAATAAGCTATAATGTTTTTAAAAAACACAATTGATAAGGGAGCTTAAAGTCAGTGGAGTGTGTCTGCAACGCTATAAGACCAGGAGTCTTGTTCCTTTCCATTGGAGTGATGGGTCAGTGACAGGCATGACCATTAGCTGATGTCCCATCTGGACACCTCAACCATCACACATGACACCTGCCACAGTATTTGCTAAGCTGATTTGCCGATGTTGAAAGGTTAACCAATTTGATTGCTTAAATTTTATTCTAAGCTAGTTCTTTTCAGGTATGTCACATTGCTGGGGCTTGGGGAAGATTAACAACATGAAAAGTTTGAAATTTAGAAGGCATGCCAAGTTTTCTGGAGTTGTAGAAGGCTTTGAAACAATTTCTTTTTTTAAGACTTGTTTTTTTTTCTGTTTGCAAAACATCAACTCTCAGTAAATGTTTATCTTTAATTTTAACCTGAAACTGAGTTTGAGAATTCCAGCCCACATGGATTTTGTTTTTCCAAAAACTCATCAAAAAGGCTTACAGAAAACTACCTCTGTTTAAAAAAAAAAGATGATGAAATTGCTACTTCAAACTCCAAAAAAGTCTGGAACTCTTTATTTATTGCTACTCCATTCACTGACAAATCTCCAATTGGTTGAAATCCAAAAATCCAATTTAAATAGATGCAGAAATGTCTGCACTTTCCAAATAGACTAGAAATGTCTACACTATCTTCCAAGTAGGAAGGGAGGGAGGAATGGAGGATGGTGGAGAAAAATGGAGAAAGAGAGAAAGAAGTAGGGAGGAAGGGAGACAGGCAGGAAGGAAGGGTAGGTAGGCGCCGCAGAAGCCGCTCTGACCTTCTGAACAGCATCCACTACACACCATTAGGGGAGGGGCGGGGCAGGACCCCGAGCGGGAGTTCTTTGACGAACATCTCGAAGAAATCTCTCAACTGGAGGACTCTCAGCGCTCAGGATGCCCCCACCGACCACCTCAGTGCTTCCCTCTCCATCTCCCCACATTCTCTCCTGAACCCCCTTCCACCGTGCTTCATCCTGGAAGAAAATGAGCTCTGTAGATAAGACAAATACAAATCATGCCTTCCAGCCTCCAGCAGCCTCTCTGCTGGTCACCATTTCTCTCTCTGAAGTGACCCCAGCACCTTCCACAGTTCCCTCCTGCCAGGCCTGAAGGTCAGACTGAAGAGAGAGGGACACAGTTCTCAGTGAGACCTTGGGCTCCCATCAGCGCCCCTGTCCCGGAGAGTCAGCCTGCAGCGACGCGAACAGCCCAGCCTCTAGCCCCGGAGAGCTCTAAGCTCTAGGCTTAGCTCTTGAGTTTATTAACAATACAGTCCAAACTGCAGTCAGAATTTTCATCCTGAGAAGCCGTGATGGCCAGGTGCTTGACCAGCATAGAACTCCTCCGTGGCTCACTCTTGCTTTCTTCCTGAAGGCCACACCTTGCATCCTGGCTCCCAGGACCTGCAGATTCTGGGCCCCAACTCCCCTTTGACTCTTCCCCACACCACTCTGTGGTTTACACTTAAAACTCCAGCCCTCTAGCCTTTCTCTCACTATCCCTAGCTCTTTTGCTTGATTCTAGAGCAGAGAACAACGCCCTTTCCCTGGAAAGGGCCAGATGGTCAATATTTTTTCAAGCTTTGTAGGCCAAGTGTTTTTTGTCACAACTACTCACCTCTGCCATCATGCTGCTAAAGCAACCACAGACCTAGGTAGATGAATGTGTGTGGCCACGCACCAATAAAGCTAGCATATGGGAGGACAGGGACAATTCCTGGGGGGTGCATGTTCGCCCAGGGGCCGGAGCTTGCTAACTGATGCTCTACCACTTTCATTCACACTCTTCGTTCCTTCTACCTGGGACACCTCCCACTTGCCCTGGATATGAAAACCCCGATTTTAGGTGGGCTTTCCTTTTTCCTGCCTAAGCTCAGGTGCCAGTTCTTCCAGGAATCTTCCCTTATGCCCGACTCTGCGTCAGGGGCCTCCACCCCAAGAGTTTCCAAAGCCCTTTCCCCACCCCTGGCTCACCATCCCATATTACAATTGCTTGTTTACAGCAACATCTACATCTCTCCCTAGACTGTAAGTTGCACAAGGCAAGGATCAAGTTTATCTTGTTTATTTAATACCCAGTATCTGCCCAAAGTAGGTATTTAATATCTTGTTATTATCATCGCAGTAGGATAAATGGACCATTTTGTACGAGCTTGAGAACATAGCAACTCTTCTATCAGAAAAGTCAAACCAACAGACTCGCAAAGGCAAAATTTTCCCCCATCAGGCGTACCTGGGATTTAGTTGGTAAGCAAGCGCAACAGTCTGGGCCAAAGTCACAGGGCATCAGCCTTTGTGTCCCCTGGAATCGCCTGAAAGGACCTGAAAACTTGCTGATGCTTAGAGCCTACCTGCAGAGACTATTTACCTATTCTGCCCCTGCAGCCTGAAAAGAGAATCTTTACTCTTTCCCCAGGAGTATCTGTTCCCCAGGGCGGCCACAACAAATTACCACAAATTAGGTGGCTCCGAGCAACAGAAATGTATTCTTTCTGAGTTCTGGGGCCTGAATGTCTGAAATTAAATTGCCGTGGGCTCTAGAGGACGATCCTTCCTTGACTCTTCCAGCCTCTGCTGGCTGTCAACATTCCTTGGCACCTTGGCTTGTGGTCACATCGTATCGATCTTATGTCCATCCCCATGTCACTTTCTCCTCTGTATGTCTGTTCTCCTCTGTGTGACTGGAATAAGTACACCCATCATTGACTTAGGGCCCACTTGGGTCCGTGAGCATGATCTGATCTCAAGACTTCAACTTAATTACGTCTGCAAAGATCCTTTTTCCAAATTACACACATTTGCAGGGGCCAGGAATTGTCCAGGAATGAGGACATGGGCCTGTCTTTTCAAGGGCCAACATTCAACTGAAAACACCAGATAATTCTGATTTACAGCCCCTCCCTAATTAATATGCACACATGTGTAGACATGCTCGCACATCTGCGCCCAAGCTCGTGTGGGAAACAACCACTTCTTTTGCCAGGTGAGAATGATCGTTTCGGAGTATTCCCCACCCAAGAAAAGGAGCGAAGCACCAAGGATGGGTGGTGAGGAAATTCCTGGCAGGTGGGACGGGGTGATAAAGAGCATGGGTTTGACAAGCAACTTCTCTCTACAATTTTCACTGCTTTCTCCCTCGAAATTCTCTTTTTACAGGGGGATCTGTAATAACCAGATTTTTCTTTCCCTTTATTTTTGTTCCCCTTTCTTGCCTGAAGTAGTCCAAGGCAGACAGAATAGCTATCGTCCTGTCACCTCCTATTGTTTCAAAGACAACCATACCCTGCCTTTGGGTCAGGCTTGTAGACAAAACTGAAGAAATGTTTTTGGTGCCTCTCTTTGGATAACTGAGACATTTGTTATGAAATTAGGAAAAGGAAAATCTGTTCTTCTTTCAGACGAGTTGAGCATAGGAAGTCAGAGGTGTGCCTCTATCTCACTGAGACCGGAAGTGCCTCACAGATTCTAAATCCTTTCAAAGCTAAAAAAAGGGAAAGAAGTGTGTAATTCTTATGGAACGAGGGTTCCCACTTCTGTTTGCTGTTGAATTTGCAAAAGTCATTTTACTCTAGCTCTCATCAGGAATAAGTTTGAAAATCTAATGGCGATGATTCTCCTACAGAAGTTCGGAGGTTGGGGATAGAATGCTAGGTTACCTTTTGATTTTTCCTCTCCACCTTCTTTGGGGAACCAAATATCATTAGAAGTTCTAGTAATTGTAGTACAAAGAGTCCTTACAAGGCAGTCCTTCAGCAACCTCCTCGAAGGGAAATGTCTTGTCCTTATTTGTAATAACATAATTTGATTTTGAAAGAGGCAGTGTGATTGTGGATTTTGTTTGGGTTGGGAAAAAATAGACGCTGCATTTTTTTTTTTTTAAATGGAGGAATGCAAAGCTGTTAGATGCTGTTTGGGTAAGAAGGAGTAGGGAGAGTATACTCATTAATGCATTCTGCTGTCTGGCATGTGGGCTAATACTGACTGCTGGCACCAACTTGCCTCTGCTATTTTGTTAGAGGGAAAAAAAAGAAAAAAGAAAACACCCATTTTGCCCATTTTCACTTTATTGTCTCGTTCTTATTCTAATCCCCAGATAGAAAGAGCAAAGACTTTCTGCTGATTCAAGACTTTTTGCAATTTGGAGAAAAATCCCATTTTTTCCCCCTCTCCTTCCAATGGGATGATGAGCAATCCTGGTAACTTCTCAGGTGTTCTTACTGAAACAAAAATTGCCAAAGAAATGCGAAAAATGCTAGCACTTATTGGAAATGCAAATTTGTTCAGCTTAATGTGAATAGCTTTGCCCAGGCAACAACAGAAGAGACAGTTAGAATGCAGTTGTGATTCCAAGAATTCACCGTTTCTTCCAACTAATATGACATTCTTTCAAAAAGGAAAGAAAAGCAAGAATGAGAAAGAAAAGGGAAATATACGTGTGGTTTTGCTTCAGTTACCAACACAAAAATGCCAATTTGATACGGGTTTTATTTTAACTAAAATAATCTGTTATTGTGCAAGTATTGTCAGAACAAAGCAGCAATAAAGGAGTTTTATGTCTGTGCTGCCTTCATTATGGCTGGGTTTTAAGAGCAGTGGACCACAGGTCAACCAATGTTTGGAGTGACGGTGGGTGTATTCTCCACTGAGGACTCCACGAAATAGCCGTGTTTATTGCCCATCATTTTTCAATGATTTTATGCCATCATTTGGGAGATGAATAAAATAACTCTGTAGCAGGCATGCATGTAAATAAATTAAGCATTAAGAACCAGCCAGTTGTAATCATCTTTCTTTGAGAATGTACTAAATAGTGGCAATCAGTGAAATGGACGAGAAATTGCATTAAATTGCAGTCCTAGTTATAGAGCAAGCCGGCTGAAACAAGTCTCGAGGTGCCAGGGGAGGTCTGAAGGGGGGCGAAGAATGCGGTTGTCTTCTGGGTGTGTTTTAGGCTACAAAACCACGCTGGGCAAATAACGTATGGGTCACTTAACCTTCCTAAGTGAAAGTATCTATTATTGATGAACAAACAACGATGAATGAACTCTTTAGCAATATATTACCATTTCCCTCATTTGAGCATTCAAGTCTCCTAGGCCTGAGAACCTTGGCAAATATAAAACCAATTGTCTCCTTGTATCATAATGCCTCTTTCCACAATGACCACTTTAATTATTCAGAGGATCCTTTTAAAAATTAAGATTGATTGGGAATAAGAGGAGAGAGTTTAATGAAGAGATGTGGATTCCTCCACCCCCCCCCCCTTTCTTTTGGGAGGAAAATGGGAACTGTGGATAGAGAAGCATTTTCTTCTTTTTCACTGAAATAATGGTTAGGCCTCAATGGTGTACATTTTCCAGCATCTTCTCCAAAGTAAAAAAGAAAAAAAAGGGGGGGGCGCCTTCCTAAATGTTCTTGATTTTTTAGTTGAATGGGAATAAATTTGGCCTCCCTGGATATGTGCTGTAACCAGGAGACATGTTCAGCTTATCATCTTGATTTCTGATTCATGTGACCCAATCTATCTAGTGAGGAATCTCAATGAATGAGAAAAAGCATAGGTTTCAGTTATCACCGACTTTGGTTCAAGTCATGGTTTGGCCACGTACAAGCTGTTTGTCTTTAGATTAAGTTTCTCTACCCTTCCGAGCCCACCCCCTTTTTTTTTCCTCATAGCAAAAAAAAGTGTCTATTATGCTCATATCATGTTAGCCTCCTGGTACAATGTTGAGCACAGTATTTGCACAATTAATGGATGCTGAAGCTGTTAGTGTAGAATCCAGAAAACTGCCAGTCAAAGTGCTGTTTTTTGGTGTAGGGCAGCTGATTTTTTTTGAGTTCCTACTATGTGCCAGGTAGTCGGATATTTATGTATGTTATCTCATTTTTAACACTCAAGGTATTTTTTTTTCCCCAATTTATTTATTTTCAGAAAAACAGTATTCATTATTTTTTCACCACACCCAGTGCTCCATGCAAGCCGTGCCCTCTATAATACCCACCACCTGGTACCCCAACCTCCCACCCCCCCAACACTCAAGGTATTTTACACAGTTTCTATTTTACAGCAGGACAACATGAAGTTCAAGGAATAGATCACCTGCTCAGAAACTACTTAACAACTACCTGCCAGGGCTGGCATTTGGATCCCAGTCTTCTAATTCCATGCTAGGGTCCCTCTCTCTCCAATGTTCTGTCAGCCACATTTGCCAGCAAAATTCAGAGGTCTGAACTTGAGATGTGAAAAATGAAGCTTTGTCTAGGGCTGTATAACTCTGATTTACTTGGTAACTTGTTATATCAGTGAAAATTCTTTAGATAAGAGAAACCCAAGTTGTACTGGATTATGCAAAAAGAACTTATTGGTTCAAATATTGGAAACATTCAGGAGAAACTCTCTTGACCATTGACTCCATGCTGGATTCTCCAGCTTTTTGGTTGCTGGCAAGATTCCAGCTAAGAGCTTCACAGTGGAAATAAGGATCCTTGTTTCTCAACAGAAAAAGATTCCAAATTTAATCTTTTCTGGCAGTTTGGGTCACCTCCCCATCACTCTTTCAGGACAGCTGGCCAGAGCTGAGTCATATGCACACTCCTGGATGCAGGAGTAGAGGCCAACAATGTAAATAGGCTTTGGGGGTCAGGGGGAGGAGCCTTCCGAGGAAAAAGTGTCTCGAATTCATGTGAGTGAATCAAGTTATAGTTGTCCTTCTGGAAAGAAACTGAGAATCAAGTCTCTTGTCTACAAACTGTGGGACCTTGAACCAACTGAGTGTCTATTAAGAATTAGGGCTCTAGCACCAGACAGGATAAATTCTGCCTCTCCCGTGTTTTAGCTGTATGACTTTGAGCAGGACACATCATCCTTCTGTAACTAGGTTCCTTCCTCTGTACAATGGTTCAATTCATAGAATTTTTGAAGACTAAGTAGATTAAACCATTATATATTGTAGAAAAAATAAGTCTATTCTAGGAAAACATTAGGTATATAGTAAGTGCTCATTAAATATGAAAGGCAGGCTAAGATTTTTTAAATAATTATGCCTAAATTTCCTGGAATTTAACATAGAACTTTGTCTTCCTTGACTAACGCACAGAATGAAAGTGAGAAGATGCACATGATGTCACATTGGAAGAACAGAAGATGTTCTACAGCTGTTCCCTGGTGATGGCATTGTGATTGCACTTGCAGGATTCAGACACCCTTCCTTCATGGCACTTCCTTCTAGTAAAATCTGTCTAACTGTACTTTCGAAGTGATATTGCTGGAATCATACCACACTGACGATTTTTCAGTGAGCCTTTCCCTGATGCACAACTTCACTAGTGAGCAAAAAAGAGAGGGCAATTGCAAGTGTTGGGTAGATCACATCTCTCCTCTACTCCAACTTTGCTGTCTTAATTGAAAGAAAAATGCAAGATCCTCACCATGGCCTAAAGATCCTATGTGATCTGCTCTCCTAAATTATTTCTCTCCTCTTGCTCTACCTCACATCCTCATCCTCTCTTACTGGCTTCATCCACATTGGCCTCCTTGCTCTTTCAGAAATGTGAACATGCTAGATCTATTGCAGCCTCACAGCCTGTGGATAGAATTTCAACTATTCCTGACTGACTCAGTGAAGTAGCTGAGCAAATGTCATCTTGCATGGAAAGCCTTTCCAATCCACCTGACATAAAATACAGCCTTTCTGACCCTTGAATCCACCTTATCCTTCCACGGCTTTGTTATAAATGCTCATCTTCACTTGTTATTTTATACATTCATTCATTCATTCATTTATAATATTCCCCCCAACTCGAATAAAAGTTTTTTAAGGAAGGATTGTTGTTGTTCCTGGCTCCCTCCACAATGCCTTGAAGAGTCTGGTCATAGTACTAGACATTCAATAAATATTTTCAGAATGAGTAAATAAATAAGAAATGTAAAAGTCCCTGCTGCCAAGCTTGGAACATAATCAGTATTCAGTAAATGTTCGTTTAAAAATATATTTTCAGTTAACCTCTCAATGAGATTTAGTTGGTAGTTATTAAAAGTTACTAGAGACCCTATCCAGCAATTGCATTCCTAGGTATTTACCCAAAGGATCTGAAAATTATGTCCCTACAAAAACCTGCAAGTGAATATTTATAGCAACTTTATTTATAGTCATCAGAACAGAAAGCAACCTGGATGGCTTTCAATAAATAGATGGTGGTACATCCATATGATGGAATATTATCCAGCAATAAGAAAAAGAGCTATCAATCCACAAAAAGACATGTATGAATCTTAAATGTGTATTGCTATGTGAAAGAAGGCAGTTTAAGGAAGCGACACTGGATGATTCCAATTATATGGCATTCTGGAAAAGGCAAAAATCTAGTAATGGTAAAAAAAAAAAAAGTCAGTGGCTTCAAGAGATTTGAGGGAAAGGGGAGGGAAGGTTGGCTAGGCAAAGCATAGGTGATTTTTTTTTTTTAGGGTGTGAAACAATTCTGTAGGATATTGTCCTTGTAGATACATGATATTACGCTTCTATCAAAATTCATTGCATTTTACAACAGAAGGAGTGAGTTGTAATTTTTGCCAATTATTTAAAAAGTACTTAGACGGTCTGGCAATCATAGGATGGAAAGCAGAATGTCACAAAACAATCCAACTGTAATGCAAATATTCAAAAACAACCTCACTAAAGGAGGTGGATGGCGGAGGGGCAGGCCGGAAATAACTCTAGAATGAGCGTAGGGAAGGTTCTAGTTGATAAAGTCCTAGTCCATAAAGGTATGAGTTAACAATTCTGATATTGCTATACATGTGGCCTGGAACTGTCAAGTTAAGGGATAGTGGATGATGAAAGCCATGTTCATCACTGCTAGAGTGGAAGTCTACAGATACGCACAGGGAGGAAGCTGGGATGACCTATGTTGCCATGACTTAGGAGATAACACTATAACTCATGTTGAGCTTAACATAGATACACATGGTTCCATATAGAAGTATGCACAGATATGTATGTATCTGTAGATTTATACACACATACATGTCTTTGCTGTTTCAGCGGAGACGGTCTAGAAGTAATTACACCCCAGTAATAATGAGCACATTTAAGAGCTTTGTCATGGTTTCAAATACCATTCTCCAAGAAAAGGAACAAATGCTTCTCGAAGAAATGGCTAAAATGGCTGATTCTAGGGCCAGGACAAGATGAGCCTGGAATGTCTTATAATGCCAGAAAATAGGTGCTTCAAAAAAATAAAACAAAAACAAAACATCACAAGGATGGGGGTATGCCAAAGGGACACAGGAACCAACTAAAAATATTGTCAGTGGCCAAAGCTGGAAGAATTTAAGTGACAAAATAAACAGTGTAGTATTGACTATAACCTTAAATACTAAATAAATGTGCATCAGCTATACTGATGTAAATAAAGAACTGAATAAACAAATAAAGGGGGGGGAGAATAAGCAAATTTCTCATGCAGAAGAATTCCAAGTCATGTTAGACCTTTTCCTCTTAAGAATATTGGAGCATAACTCCCAGATCCTTAAGTGTAGCAGTATGCTGTAGAGAAACCAGGCAAATCGAATCTCAGCCAGGAGATCAATAGTCAACAGCCTCAGCAATAAGTCATGTTAATAATATGTACCATTGGCATGATGTGATGACTTCACACCGATCCCAGTAGGGGGATAGTCTACAGGATACCTAGCCAGGACCGTGCAGATTGTCAAGGTCATCAAACGCAAGCACTGCCTGAGAAACTGTTACAAGCCAAAAAGAGCCAAAGGAGATTTGATGATTAAATATAATGTGGCACGCTGGATGGGATCCCGCAACAGAAAAAAGGACATTAGGTCAAAATTAAGGAAATCTGAACCAAGTGTAGGCTCTAGTTAACAATAATATTGTTAACAACAGTTAAAAATAATATTAATATTGGTTCTTCAATCGTAACAAATACTAATATAAAGTTAATAATAGGGAAAATGGGTTCAAGGCATGTGAGAACTCTGTCCTATATTTGCAATTTCTTTGTCAACCTAAAATTGTTCTAAAAATAAAGTTTACGTATTTAAGAAAAATTACTGAAGACAGTCCCTGGGTAAAGAGCACACAGATTAAGGATGTGGTGAATAGAGAAAACCGCTGAAAAGATACGGGTAGTCAGGGTGCCCATCTTTGACATGGACTAGGTAATGGTTTTATCTACCTCCATGCCTGCAACACAGATGAATCAGATGTCTGCATTTACCAGGACCCTTGCTAGGAGGCGGAGACACGGTGGTGAACAAGGAAAGGGCATGTTCACTGTCTTCAGGGAGCCAAATGAGTAGGGAACATGAACATGACTAAAACAATCATACAAGTCAACATAAAATCCCCGTGGTGGTTAGTTACAGAGGAGACACACACAGGACTGCTAGAACACAAAAAGGGGCATCAGAGTCCATCAGAGAAGCTAAGAAATGTGTCCCTGACCCAGGATTAAAATCACAGGGGCACTTGAGAGGGTGGGACATTCCGGAGCCCTTCACCTTACAAAACAACTATTTGGGGAGATTTCTCCCCCTTACTTTGTCTGCTGCAGTCAATCTGAACAGACCAACTGTTGTGCCAACAACTGCCAGTTTGTTTAGTTTTGGAAAACTGTCATTTTGTTGTAGATAACTCCTCGTTTGAAGTGGGAAACTTGGTGAGGAAGAATTAAAAAGATTTTAAGAGTACCTGACAGGATCGCTTCATAACAACAAACGGAGCTGTGCAAAATGTTTGAAGTGGGAGACATTTCTTCCTCAGGGTTTCTGGGTATTTTGGTATTTGTTTTTGGGTTTTGTGTGGGTTTTTTTGGTGTTTTTTGTTTTTCTACTGGGCACCCCCACCTCCAAAAGATCGCCCCATAGATAAGAAATAATTGCTTGTTTCTTGAGGCATAAAAAGCAGGAATATCCTAAGCCTGCTTTCCTCATATTTGGTATGAATATGACTAAGGTCTCTTCTAATCCTTGAGATATTCTTAAAAAGAGCCAGCATGTGAATAAAAAAAAAAGGCTTTAACCTTTTTCCTCTGCTCATTATGTAAATTCTATTGTTCAGCTTCCTTTTTTCCCCCTCTGGTTTCAATGCTTATCTCCCTCCCCTTTATTTTTCTGAATGAGTTTCTTCCCTTTTGTCTTTTTCTGGGGTAGATTATTATGCACGCTCTTTTGGGGTGGAGAGGTATATATTAAGGCTATTAATATGTTTACCTTTTTACCTATTTAGAATATGGTGAAAGAGAAGGACAATAAGATGAGTCAGGGCCCTCTTCTGAATAACATGGAGCTCCCAGTAACAGCAAAGTCTTCTCTGAGCATTAAGTGGTAATCTGGCTGCATTGTGAGAGTGAGTAGAGTATTCAGCATTCTAATCTTTTATATGTAACAACAGCCCAAGTAAATTAATTATAACTTGAGAAATCAACGTGAGCGTGTAACACATAGGCACCATTTTCCTCCAGGCGCGATGAAACAGTGTTAGCATAGAAATAGAATCATCTGCAGACTCACTGCTAACCTTCGCCCTCATTTTCATTCCCAGTTTTATGCAGGAGGAACTAAGCAGGTTAATGTCAGAGAACTGGCTGTGATTATTTTTAGTTTAAACAACAGTGTCTGCCCAAGATAAATGCATGTGCAAGATAGATTTCACCCCTGAGAACAGTTCATTTTTCCTTTTGCGTGCCATTTTCCCTTTCCTGCCCCTCAAATGGGTTCTGAACATATAGATTACATTATCACATTAAATGAGGATGGGTAAACTTCAAAGGGTTCAGATTAAGATATACCTGGACTTTCAGATTCGAACTTGAAAGCAAGCTCACATTAACTGATCTATGAAGCCATGATGGAGATGCCTAATTTCGTCAAATTCCTTTGAGTAGTTTTAAAATGAGACAAACCAAATTCGGGGCTTCAGGGCGTTTGAGTTATCCTCTAAACTAATGCTGCACGGGAAGGAAAAAGAACGATTTAAAATCTTTCTAAAATCATGTATTCTAAAAATACATTTATATCAATGTATCCACAGCCAGTCTTGTATCTAGTTGTGTCTGTTTTATTGTTAAATAAGAAAAATGTGTGTAAACCACAGTTTTGGGTACCCAGCCACAGTGCTGTGTATAAATTATTGTTATTTTTATTTATTGGTTTATTCCTTCATTTATTCATTCAACAAACATGTCTTGGGCTTCCACTCTAGGAGGCCACTATGCAATCAGGTGAGTTCATGAGGATCACTTTAGCCACCAGACTCTCAGCTGAAGTAAACATGTGTCCCTTTTGGGCCAGAGGTTGTGATTGCTAGTGCCAAGACTCTCCAGATCTCCTCTCCTCAGCTGGGGTGACGGAGAGAGGCTCCTGTCTCCTATGGCTGAGTTACAGCATTGAGACTGTCAGTCCGGGTGACTGCGCATGGCCCTCACTAACCCATAGTAGACATGTAGGATGAGTGAAAAAACCTTGTTGTGCTAACCATAGGATTTTGAGATTGAGACTGATTTATTATCATAGCATAACCTAGTTCATCCTGACTAAGAGATAACGGCTGAACTAAGCCTCATCATTATGAAATAGTATTTATCATTCACACTTTAGAAGTGAGGAAACTTCTAAAGGTTCAGGAGGTCAAATAACTTACTCAGGTCCATAAAATATATAAGAAGCAAAGAAACACCTTGAACCAAAGCCTCATGTCCACGAATAGATGTGAAGTACCATAATTAGGGGATACACTTAAGAATGAAAAGCTTTGGGGTGCCTGGGTAGCTCAGTGTGTTAAAGCCTCTGCCTTAGGCTCAGGTCATGATCTCAGGGTCCTGGGATTGAGCCCCACATCAGGCTCTCTGCTCAGCAGGGAGCCTGCTTCCCTTCCTCTCTCTCTGCCTGCCTCTCTGCCTACTTGTGATCTCTCTCTGTCAAGTAAATAAATAAAATCTTTAAAAGAAAATGAAGAGCTTTTACAATATCAGGCAGAAAACTGCTGCATGATAACCTCGCCAGGGCTGAGCCTCAAGCCCTCCCTGTGTGCAGGGAGGGAGCTGCAGGTAGTTTCTACAACTGGTAATACACTGAGTATGGAGGAGAGGTGCCTGGGGAATGGATACACCAGGACTTCTGGGCAGTACAAATGGGCTTCCTGGTTGGCCAATGAACTGGAAGAAGCAAGACTGAAGGATTAGTGATTTGAGCTGCTGCCTTCAGCTCAGGTCGTGATCTCAGGGTCCTGGGATCGAGTCCCGCGTCGGGCTCTCTGCTCAGCAGGGAGCCTGCTTCCTCCCCTCTCTCTCTCTGCCTGCCTCTCCATCTACTTGTGATTTCTCTCTGTCAAATAAATAAATAAAATCTTTAAAAAAAAAAAAAAAAAGAAGGTCTGAGATAGAGCTGTGTGAAAGTTCTTACGGAAATGGCACAGATGAGCCAGCTTTGATAGCTTTGGAGATCAAAGGAGAAGATCTTCTCATAAAATCCGAGTAGAGGAAACTATGGTAAGACTTCCCCTGACACTCAGTGCCCTCCAGTTGCCCACCAGAGCTCTTACAATAGTTCCCTATTCCTTTCTGATCTTAATACAGGATGAAACTACACTTATTTGAAAAGCCAGTTTATGGTGTTTCATAAAGTTAATGCGTCATCCCACCAAAATGGTATTGCTATTTTAGTAAAGGCCTTCAGAAGTCTAGTGTAAATAAATGGGTATTGGGGTGATTTCCATCATCGCAGCAAAATAGTTGAGGAAAAAAACCCCAAGCAAGAGAGGCTTAAGGTGCTTCTTGTATGAAATTCATCAACTTTACCTAAGGAAGATCAATTCTGCTGTGGTATCAGTATCTCCAATGAATACACTCATTCTCCTCAATGTATAGGGTCCGAGGTAGGGATTTACTGAGGAGTTTTAAGATAGCACAGGTCCATGCAAGAGGACAGCAGGATGATGATGTTGGGTGGAAGAAGGAAGGGGAAGGGGGGAGGTGCTACTACTAACATTTCCTGAATCATTACCCCACAGTTTTTCTGGGAAGTAAGCATTCCCAAAAATATGACAATAATTCTGTAGATAAACTGGTGAAGTCCTAACCTCAGATGACCTGGGACTAGAATCTCGGCCATGCTATTTAGATTTAACTCTTTCCCCAGAGTTAATATATTACATCTGTTCTCATCTGCAAATTGGATGTAATAAATAACACGCACTCTCCACATATCAAGTTATCATGAATTTTAATAAGATCATGGTACTTCCATTATTTGTATAATCTTGGGCAAGTAACTTAAATTGTCTGGGTCTCATTTTCCTGGGTTACTTCTATATTAGAGGCTTAGTTTAGATAATCACCAAGAACCTTCTAGCTGTGGTGTAATAGATCTATGCATATGAAAGCATTAATTGGAAACTGTTAGAGAAATGTAAATTTGATTACCCTTATGATTTATATTTGTATCAGTACTACTATTTTGAATGCAGTAGTCCTTGGGAACCAGTTTTCTCTAAGAAAAGCAAAGCATGGTCCCTGATAGCCTCCACATGGGACTATTGTCAGTGGCAAAGATTTGTCTTTGTACAGGCCATTGGTAAGAAACATCGAGCCCTTTGCTCTTTCTGCTCGAAATTGATGCCCTCCTGCTCTAACCACCAGAAGGGAGACATCATCTGTTTCATGTTCTGATTTACACACAGGAGTTTCTAGCGGCAGTTTTGAAATTAATGAACCCACAGCCTCCAGAAGTCAGAAGCCGCAGAATCATCAATTTCTCATTGATTTCAAGGAAGAGGAAGGAGGGCTCTGCCCTCTTAACTCCTCTCCTCTACTGTCCTTGGAGGATGGATGCAGTCCTGCAAAGGAAACCTGGTTTCCAAAGGGTCATAAAAATGCTCTTGGAAGTCACTGCACGTTATCCTTCCCTTACGATGATGATAAACCACTTATTAAGGCTTGACTGTGTGCTCAGCACTGAGCTCTGTTCTTTGTCCATATTTTCATATTTCATCCTCACAATAGCTCCAAGAGGTAAATGTCACTCTTATGCCAGGAACACTGGGACTTAGGAAAGGTAAATACCCAAGCAGTCAGTGAAATGGGAATTTTAACCTATGTCTGTTTGAGCCCCAAATCTGAATTCAAAGCAAGTAATTCTCACATTTCTTGGTTTTAGGATGGCTTTACATTTTTTTAAATTTATTGAGGACCCCCCAAACCTTTTGTTTTTGTGTGTCCTATCTATCGATATTTGTTGCATTAGAAATTCACGTGGCAAAAAGTTTAAAACACAAGAATACGCAAGCAAACACTCCATTAACCTTTAGTGCAATGATGTTCTCACATTATTTAGCCTGTGGAAGACTCCATTATACACTCAAAAGTGAAGACTAAAAGAGAGAAATAACATCTTAGTATAAGGTGAAAATAATTTTGACCTTGTGGACCCCCTGAAAGAATTTTAAGGACCAGTAGAGGTTTCAAGACAGTACTCAGGGAACTGTATCGACTTCCCCATTTTCCACTCTAGACTAACATGCCTTGCACGTCCGATGTAATGCTCAAACTGACAGAAGTAGCTTCTACAAATCAGACAGAGATCTCCAATTCTCAAACACTTTTATCTCCATAGTGAGGAATTCAACCCCTCTGTCCCTTTTGAATATGCAACTTACTATTTGAAGAGAAAAAAATAAAGACTGATTGAGAAAGTTTTATACAAGAAAGGTAGTTATTGTTATTCCTGATTTCTGGGTAACTCTTTAGAGCCCTGAAATCCAAGTGCTACCCGACAACTTTTTGTCATTACATCGCATTCAAAGAGATGCTGTTGGAAGCAGTTCATTTTTACCTGCAAGAAATATTTTTCCAGTGCCTACTCTGTGCCAGGCACTGAGCCAGGCCCAAGGTTTATAGCAAGTAATGTAATCCAGTCCTTGTGCTCAAGAAACATAGAATCTGATGAGGAAAGATATACAAATCCAAAGGTGATTTATAAAAACAATATGATAAACTAAAAATACAGGAGCACAAAACAGCAACACCTAATTCGTCTTCCAGAGATCACAGAGGATTAAGAAATACAGTAGTAATTTTACTGCTGTATTTCCAAGGGCCCATTTTTAAATTTAACTCTATTATCCCAACTTGATGTCACTTTCAACATTGACTTCTGGTTTTCTCCCCTCTATTTAAATGTTGAAGATTTTCTTTTTTTTATATTCAGACACATTGCTTTGCATTTTCAAAGTCAAGTCTCATTGTTATTCCTTCTCTAGGTCCTTTTGTATCATTTTTTCTGATATCCCTGGTATTCATAATATCTCCCAAATGAGTACCATCTGTGAATTTCATCAGTGTGCTGTCTGTTCCCTATTCTGGCTTGTGAATGGAGATATTAAATAAGAACAGACATTGCAGGGCAGCTGCTTCCTGCAGCACCCCACCAGGAGTCCTCTCAGCATTTATGACACCTTCTCCCTGGCATTCATTACATTTTGTTTATGGTCCTTCAGGTAGCTATGAATCCCAAGCGAGAAGGATCCTATTAAAGTGAATGTAAAGTTTTCTGATTAAAATTTGAGGTAAGATGTGGCATACTTTCTGCTAAATTCTGAATTCTGGAAAGCAGTTACCTAAGTTCCTCCCCTCTCTCCCTCCAACCCAAAAGGACTCCAGTATTTTCTGACAAAGTAGTCTCCACATGCAGAGTTTTCAGTTTATGTCCATGGGCAGAATGACAAAATGGAATTAGGTGTCACATTTTAACGTGAAGTGAGAGGCTATGACGTGGAATATGCAAGAGAATGCGAGAATCTAATGCGAGAAAATATGCGAGAATCAAAACTCAGGTAAAGGATTCCTAACCCAGTACCCAAAGTTGGGTATCAAGGGCTGGGTTATGGGAGATTAGATAGGGATTTTTAGAGGCAGTTGGTATACTGTAAGTCCCATCTGTTCACTAAGGTGTGAGAGGCTTATTTCCCCATTTACCTCAAGCCAACAGAAAGGGAGTTTAAAATGATTCAGAGAGTTTGATAACTATGATCTGAAGTTCGGGGAATATTATATATTGAGATCTCTCACTCACAACAACATCTAAAGACAAGAAGGTATGACTGAGGTAGGCAATCTACTCTCCTAAAATTAATCTGCACAAAAAATACAGGATCACGTATGGGATATCCATAAGAGAAACACACCTGGGCTCATTGCTATCTTGACTAAAACTGGTAAGTAGAAATCCTGCAGAAAGAAGCTAAAGGGACCGCTCAATTTCTACTGATTTCTATTGATGATAAATGAGATGTAAGCATTCAGCCAGAACTGCAGTGAATTCATCTAAGTCATTGGAACTACTGGGTGGGAATGAACTCATCTGTATCAGTTAGCTTTTGCTGCATAAGAAAAGGCCCCAGAATGTAGAGGCTTAAAACAACCATTTACTTAGCCCATGGTTCTTTTGGTTACCAATTTAGGTGGAGGCTCAGCTGGACAGTCTTCCTAATCTAGGCTGATCCACCCAAGTATCTGTGGCTAGATGTGGGTCAGTTGAGAGCTTACAGATCTAATGTAGCCTCCACTGAGACAGCTCATCTCTGTTCCACATGGTCTTTCATCCTCTAGAAGGTTGTTTTAGTGATATCAAAGCAGGTTTCCAAAAAAGGAGTGACAGAGTGTGGGATTTCTTTAGGCCTAGGCTTGTAACTGGAATATCTTTAATTCTTTCATATTCTTTTCTTGTGGCAAGTCACAAGGCCAACCCAGAGTCAATGGGTAGAGAAATAGCCTCCAGCTCCTGAGTAGAGAAGTGAAGTCCTTTCTTTCATCATCCCGCGTGTAGCATGAGAATGAACCTGGAACTACAATAGTCATCTAGTGACCAGGAGGTTATAAGTGTGCTGAGAAAGGCCTCAGCCTAAGGGTAGTGGAGAGGAAAGACTGGGGAAGAGAAAGCATCCTGGATGACATCACTGAGCTACCAACAGGCCCTTTCCTGCCTACTTCTGTACTTTTATTGCATTTTAAGACAAATAAACCCCTTTCCTGTTTAAGATACTGTTTGTTGATGTTTCTGTTACTTTCAGGCAAACACATTCCTGACTGATACAATAACAAATTTTTATATAAGATGAACTAAACTGAGCCACACAACTAAAGAGGGATCAAATTAAGAGAAGAGTCATAAAAAATGGATTAAGAGTTATGTGAGAAAATATCAAAGCAACTAGAATTTTCCTAGTCAGAGACAAAAATATAGAACTTGGAGAGAGTTCATCAAAACTGCATGAATAGTTAAAATGTAAAAGATTATGAATAAGCTAGTCTTTTTTTTTTTTTTTTTTTTATTATAGCAGGAACAAAACAGAAACCAAGATCACTCTGGGGTAGTTAGATCCATGAATTCATCTTTGAGAGCAATGTACACACTAGAATGCTGTTTAAGCATGGCTCTGAATCTCCTTTTCTAGACATCTTTGAGAATGGAAAATGTTTTTATCTAGGATTAGATATGTTTCTATCCCAAAGAAAAATGAATTAGGTAACCTCATTTTGGTGTTTTCAGCCCTGTATTTCTTCAACAAATTCTTTGTTATACACATAAGAAATGAATAAATGTATAAAGCAAATCTGATTCCTCCCAATAACTTGAGATAGATTTTGAGAAGAAGCAAAAGGATATGCCCTAGAATGCTGTCTTGGTCATTTGTGCTTCTATTTCTTTCTATTCTGAGTCAGAACCTTGACTTCCTGACTCACCATGTCTAACGTTTAGTTTTATTCAATAAAGTAATCTTTTTCTCCCAGAGATTCTGGTGTTTCGATACCCCTCCTTCATAAAAGAAAAGTGGTTTATTTTACCACAAAGAGTCATGGAGCTTATAATTGTCATTTTAAGTCTCATTTAAACTTTGTCGTACCATAGATCATCAGTTGCTTCAATCTATCATCATCGTTTTCTTCATTTGCTCCAATTTCCATGTATTACCTGAAGAGTCACCACACTTTTAGAGTTGAAACTTTCAGCACAGGATATGCAGTTTTAGCTACTGCAAATAGTGTATTCATCATACAAACAATTGTTTCAGTCCTTGGGATATTTTCTTCTTCTGTAACTTGTGGCATACCCAGAAATAAGCCTCAGTAAGATGGAATTCTATGTGGGGCCCATTTATCCTGGCTTATCCTAACGTGGCCACAAAACCCAGGACTCTAACAGTTCTGTATTGTCCATAGAGATCAGTTACCTGCGTGAAAGGTTTACAGAGACAACAGCAGAATTTGAGAATGCCTGAAATACATCCCATAAGATAAAAAATAACGCATGTCTTGAAACATATTCTTATCAAAATTTGGTGAATAAGATACTTTGGGTTCTGACAGCAAAACAGATGTTCTCTTTGATAAGGAACTAGAAGATCTATGGGAATGTTTCAGTACCCTTCTGGATTTTTCTTGCAATCTCTTCCATGCCATTCTTATCAGTTGATATCTTCAGAGAAATGTCTATAGCTTGGTGTAGGACCATAATTACTAAGCATGACTTATCTCTAGTCTTATCTTTAATTATGTCTTTTCTTATAAGATGGTCTCCACATACTAAGTCATTATCTATTAATTTTTATGGAGGCCTTGGCTTCCCGTATTTCTTAAGCACTCAAGAAAATGCTGCCTGCTGCCAGAGGTGGATTTACCATAAAGCTAATGAAGTGAAGCTTCAGAACCCTTCAGTTGCATAGCCCCTTCCAGGGGTCTGGGAGAGGCCCTGTGAATGTCTAAAATTTGCGCGAATAAGATAATGTAGCCACAACTGCTTAAGGCCACTCCAGCCTCCACTTTGTAACGCTTCCCCTCAAAGCAGGGAGTGTCAATGGTCTTGCAGCTGTTTAGAGATACAACTAAGGGGAGACTGAGTTGTCTATACATTAATTTGTGTTTAATAGGATATATTTATGTGGCTCATGGCCTCTGCCATAAATAATTAAAATAATGCTGGCCTTCCTGAAGACGAAATGGCTTCCAGGCATCCTCTTGTCCTTTATAACTCTAATTCACTGGGCTTTACCACACCAGGGGGCAAGGCCGGAGGGCATGTCACAATTGTGCAGGAAGCACGTGGGGCCTGGAGGAGAAACATGGTTTGAAACAGGTGCAGTCAGAAGTTGGTCTGCGGAAAATCTTTCAGTCAGCAAACACGTAAAACTGAAAATGGAGGAGTTGTTCTCACTGATGTCTGGGCAGAACCTCCTATAAGGAAGATATTCATAATGTGGTATATGCAATTACAAATGTACCAAACATTCACTTCTTTGAAGGTAATAGTGAGAAATAGAAATTATCAGAATTCCTGTGTTTGTAGGGCCCAAAACTGTATCAGTATTACAAATAGTAAGTACATCTGTAATGCTTACTTATAAAGGAAACTTGACAAAATTACTCAAATTTGTGAAATGTTACCAGTAATTTATGGTAAAGAAGAAATTATTCTGAATTATTGACAATAAAAAATATTAATAATTCTAGAAGACTAATTATTTTCTATTTTCTCTAGGAAGGATTACATGTCAAAATAATTGTTATATGAAGAAGCCATCAGAGAGCACACAGCCAAAAATAATAGAGAGATATGTCAGGCAGCTAATTAATAAAAAGCATTGTTATTTTTGCAATTTTTGTGGTATTTGGCAGTTGTCAAAAACTTATCATTTGTTGAAACTTCTATTCTTGCTCTATTTTTTTTTTTTAAGATTTTATTTATTTATTTGAGAGAGAGAGTGCCAGAGAGCACAAGCAAGGTAAAGGGCAGAGGGAGAAGCAGACTCCCTGCTGAGCAGGGAGCCTGATGCAGGGCTGGATTCTGGGACTCCAGGGTCATGACCTGACCAGAAGCCAGATGCCCAAATGACTGAGCCATCTGGATCCCCCTCTATTCCTTTTCTAAATAAATATTTATTCTAATAACTAAGTTGTCATTTATGTTTTTGTGTTCTTTTCCTTAAAGTAAACCCCCTAAATTGTAAAAGTTTTAGGTTTCCTCAAATTTAAATTCACATCTGACAGAGGTGTCTCTTTCTTTGTGTGTATGCTTCTCTCTCTCATTCTCTCTCTCTCTCTCTCTCTCTCTCTCACACACACACACACACACACACACACACACACAGAGTTTAGCAGACTTGACCTGTGTTTATGTTCTTTATGATCCTGCTTTTTGTTTGTTTGTTAAATCAGCCTTCTTGATGTTGCAGTGAAGAAAGATATTTTAAAGCTCTTTCTTTCTTGGGGACTATTTACTTATTGGGATGGGGAAAGTCTGAGCTGATAAAAGTCTTTCCCATTGGGCTACTCCATGAGCTTTCTTTTCTATCAGGTGGTCAGGACGTTTAAGCACATCACATGCATGATCATGTTGGTGACCTTCACAGCAATTCTTTCTTGCATGTTCACAGCTTCAACTTTTTCTTCTTCCCTTTCTCCCTCTTATTTTCCCTCTTCCTCCCCCCACTTCCTCCTCTTCCTTTGATAAGCCCTATATATTTAGATTTAATTTTGTCCAAAAGAAAAAGATAAGGAAAACAAATGCACCAAGAAGAGTAATTTCAGCCAACAAAAGGCCAACCTGTTTTCCAGGTAGGGCTGCTCTTTTGTGGTATCAGAGGATGGCCCAGGGCAAATAGCAGATCTGGACTCCCTGATTTAGACTAGGAGAATGTTGAGACCAAATTGCAGGTAGTTGGTTAGGGTTGGAAGAGTTTTTTGTACAAGGGAGGCATTCAGATATACATGTTTACAAAAAGCCAAAGAACAGGGCAGGGAAGTTTGGAGACCTATCTGAAGTATGAATGAGAGATTGGAAGTCAAGGGACTGGGGGATGGAAGATGAATTCCCTGGAAACACTCAGAGATGTAGGTTCAGTGTAAGACCTAGATCAAAACTGAAATGAAGATAGTAGCAGAGATACAAAACTGAAGTCAGGGGTAGTAACCCACAAATGGCATTCAGGACCAAGCTAGCAGCCAATGCTCCAACTGCTCCAAACCCAGTGTTCCTTACTTTGAGGGATTGGGTCTGGCTCTTGCTGGGCTATAACAGAGATAAGAAGCTTCATCTTCTGAGAAGCAGCATGGACTCCAAGAGACAGATTAGATGTGGAGTTTGTGAAATCCTCACTGAGCAGTGATTCCAGTTTCAAAGAGACATAAGTATGAGTCTGGGTGCCATATTTGGGAGGAGGTGAAAGACTCAAGGGTTCAAATTGCAGTCCCTCCCATGACAAAGCCCTTCAACCCAATGATTGTCTCCATTAACTTAATGGCAACATCTTCTCTTTACCTTGCAAGTTGTTGTTAAAATTATCCATTGATGTGAGTGAGGTGAATTTTTATGAAATAGTTTATTGTATTAATAGTGTTAGCCTGCTTTAGAGGTTTTCATATATATATATTTTTTCATTAAAGGAATGTAGCATGTACCCTAGATGTTACCATTGCTATTATTAGGAAGAATAGCAACATCATTTAATTTTACTTACACATTTTATTATATTTGTCCAACTGAGTGCTATTATGCCCCAGAATAAAGAAGGATATTCATAACTTTCTTCAATCTCAAAATAAACAAAAGACTTAAAGTTTTCCCCAGGTACTTCTAGCTTTGAATTCAAATATTACTCCTCCTTGTGCATTCCTCCATTTTGTTCTATCAGACCTTCCAATTTTAAATATTGCTTCAAATCTCTGAGGGTTTTATAAGCTCAACCACAGGCTGCATTTAAGCAGACTTCACTCATAATTAATTAGTTGAATGTGTTTAACTATTACTCATTATCCAAATAAATGCAAAATAAAGTACCTCTACTTAAGTGTACAAAATAACCATCTACAAAATCATAAGCAATAAAGTTATATACTTGGATTTATTCCATTTCTTTGGCTAAGATAAAAATAGAATGTTAGCTTCCTAATAACATTTTCTTATACTAAAGGAAGATATAGCACTTTTGATCGCCTATCAACTTTAATATTTGCTGATACAGGAAAGTGCTAGTCTCTGCTAAATACGGAGAAGCCTTGACCTACTTTATTTGATTTTAACATCTTACATTTTAAAATGCAGGATCAAGGACTGTAGATTTTTATCATCTTCCTTAGCCATCTCTACAATAAAGGGAACACAAGGATTTTCTGGAAGGAGAAAAGATGCAGGACTCTTGAGGCCAATTTGATAGGAAGGATTATTTTAAATAAATTCTAAAGGGAGACACATGGAGACTTGTGCAGGGATAGACATGGAATTTCTGGTGCCTCTAATTGCTTGCCTGTCAGATCCTGAGGGGCATGATGGGATTAACAGGAGAGAAGGCAGCATTTATCTTGGGGGAAGAGCCTATTTCTATGTGTCAGATGATGGAGTACTCAACAGACATGGGTACCTGAACAGACTGACCAAATATAGACCAGAGAGAAGAGAGAGACAATGACATTACTTTCAACAGACACAGTTGGGTGACAAGACAGGACAGGAAATGATTTTGCAGCTATCAGTAACCTGAACAAGAGGTTGCATAAGAAAACTTAACAACAAATAATTATGAGAGGGAGAGAGTTGTGGAAGGAGGAAGTGTCTGGAGAGAGTATTAAGCATACATGATCCTCAAGGTAGTTACATAAATAGATATGTGAGGGTGGGAGTTAATTAAGAAAGGAGTTGGTATCCCTGCAGTGATGCATGGCTGAAGAGCCAAAGAAATGTGGTTTAATAACAAATGTTACCTATTTCTAGCACCCGTCATAGCATGAACTGGGAGAACATGGTCCCAGAATTCTGGAAGAAATAATGGAATTCCAAACATTGTTTCCACATAATTTGCATAATCTGAAATGCTGAACACTAATCTGTTACTCCCCTATTAGAGTCTTTAAATTTCTTCTGGTGCATGTCTGAATGGTGATGGCATTCAAAAGAAAATGTTATGTCTACTTGTCTTAATTTGACTTTCCCCCAAAACAGATCCCAAGGTAAGGACTTTAAACACCTTCCCTCAGATTAAATATTGCAAATGGATTGTGGGAGAAGTATGTATTATTGTAATACTACAGGCAAAATCTCTTAAGCCAGTCTACTAGGTTTGTAGTCTGAAGACATTTACTAATCATGTGACTTTTGAGTAGTTACTATTCTATGCCTTGACATGTTATTTAAAAAAAAAAAAAATCCACTAATCCAAAAGAAAAGAGAGAAAGCCCCAATTAATAAAATTATGAATGAAAAGGGAGAGATCACAACTAACACCAAGGAAGTAGAAAAAATCATCAGATGTTATTATCAACAGTTATATGCCAATAAGCTAAGCAACCTAGATGAAATGGATGCATTCCTGGAAAACTATAAACTTCCAAAATTGAACCAGGAAGAAATTGACAACCTGAATAAACCGATATCATAACGAGATTGAAGCAGTGATCAAAAACCTCCCAAAAACCAAGAGCCCAGGACCTGATGGATTCCCTGGGGAATTCTACCAAACTTTCAAAGAAGACATAACAAGTATTCTCCTGAAGCTGTTTCAAAAAATTGAAGCAGAAGGAAAATTTCCAGACTCTTTCTATGAAGCCAGCATTATCCTGATCCCCAAACCAGGCAAAGACCCTACCAAAAAGGAGAATTTCAGACCAATATCACTGATGAATATGGATGCTAAGATTCTCAACAATATTCTAGCAAACAGGATCCAACAGCACATTAAAAAGATTATCCACCATGACCAGGTGGGATTCATTCCTGGGCTACAAGGATGGTTCAACATTCTCAAATCAATCAATGTGATAGAACAAATCAATAAGAAAAGAGAGAAGAACCACATGGTCCTCTCAATTGATGCAGAAAAAGCATTTGACAAAATCCAACATCCATTCCTGATTAAAACGCTTCAAAGTATAGGGATAGAGGGAACATTCCTGAACTTCATAGAATCTATCTATGAAAGACCCACAGCAAATATAATCCTCAATGGGAAAAAGCTTGCAGTCTTCCTGTTGAGATCAGGAACATGACAAGGATGCCCACTCTCACCACTCTTGTTCAACATAGTATTAGAAGTCCTAGCAACAGCAATCAGAAAACAAAGAGAAATAAAAGGAATCCAAATTGGCAATGAAAAAGTCAAACTCTCTGTCTTCACAGATGACATGATTCTTTATATGGAAAACCCAAAAGACTCCACCCACAAACTACTAGAGCTCATACAACAATTCAGCAACGTGGCAGGATACAAAGTCAATGTACAGAAATCAGTGGCTTTCTTATACACTAACAATGAAAATACAGAAAGGGAAATTAGAGAATCGATTCCATTTACTATAGCACCAAGAACCATAAGATACCTGGGAATAAACCTAACCAAAGAGGTAAAGGATCTGTACTCAAGGAACTACAGAACACTCATGAAAGAAATTGAAGAAGACACAAAAAGATGGAAGACCATTCCATGCTCTTGGATCAGAAGAATAAACATTGTTAAAATGTCTATACTGCCTAGAGCAATCTATACTTTTAATGCCATTCCGATCAAAATTCCACCGGTATTCTTCAAAGAGCTGGAGCAAATAATCCAAAAATTTGTATGGAATCAGAAGAGACCCGAATCGCTAAGGAAATGTTGAAAAACAAAAATAAAACTGGGGGCATCACGTTACCTGATTTCAAGCTTTACTACAAAGCTTTGATCACCAAGACAGCATAGTACTGGTCTAAAAACAGACACATAGACCAGTGGAACAGAGTAGAGAGCCCAGATATGGACCCTCAACTCTATGGGCAAATAATCTTCAACAAAACAGGAAAAAATATACAGTGGAAAAAAGATAGTCTCTTCATAAATGAAGAGACTGGACAGTCTCTGGACAGCTACATGTAGAAGAATAAAACTCGACCGAATGGTCTTACACCATACACAAAGATAAACTCAAAATGAATAAAAGACCTCAACATGAGACAGGAATCCATCAGAATCCTAGAGGAGAATATAGGCAGTAACCTCTTCGATATCAGCCACAGCAACTTCTTTCAAGATATGTCTCCAAAGGCAAAGGAAACAAAAGCGAAAATGATCTTTTGGGACTTCATCAAAATCAAAAACGGTCGACAAAACAAAGAGGCAACCCACGGAATGGGAGAAGATATTTGCAAATGACAGTACAGACAAAAGGTTGATATCCAAAATCTATAAAGAACTCCTCAAACTCAACACACACAAAACAGACAATCATATAAAAAAAATGGGCAGAAGATATGAACAGACACGTCTCCAATGAAGACATACAAATAGCTATCAGACACATGAAAGATGTTCATCACCACTAGCCATCAGAGAGATTCAAATTAAAGCCACAGTGAGCTACCACCTTACACCAGTTAGAATGGCCAAAATTAACAAGACAGGAAACAACATGTGTTGGAGGGGATGTGGAGAAAGGGGAACCCTCTTCCACTGTTGGTGGGAATGCAAGTTGGTGCAGCCACTTTGGAAAACAGTGTGGAGATTTCTCAAGAAATTAAAAATAGAGCTTCCCTATGACCCTGCAATTGCACTCCTGGGTATTTACCCCAAAGATACAGATGTAGTGAAAAGAAGGGCCATCTGTACCCCAATGTTTATAGCAGCAATGGCCACGGTCACCAAACTGTGGAAAGAACCAAGATGCCCTTCAACAGACGAATGGAGAAGGTGTGTGGTCCATATACATTATGGAGTATTATGCCTCCATCAGAAAGGATGAATACCCAACTTTTGTAGCAACATGGATGGGACTGGAAGAGATTATGCTGAGTGAAATAAGTCAAGCAGAGAGAGTCAATTATCATATGGTTTCACTTATTTGTGGAGCATAACAAATAGCATGAAGGACAAGGGGAGATGGAGAGGAGAAGGGAGTTGAGGGAAATTGGAAGGGGAGGTGAACCACGAAAGACTATGGACTCTGAAAAACAATCTGAGGGGTTTGAAGGGGCAGGGGATGGGAGGTTGGGGGAACCAGGTGGTGGGTATTGGAGAGGGCACGAATTGCATGGAGCACTGGGTGTGGTGCAAAAACAATGAATACTCTTACGCTGAAAATAAATTAAAAAAAAATTTTTTTTTAATTCCAATTCCAAAAAAAAAGCATTGAAGCTACTAGGATCTAGCTCCTAGAGTTGTTGTAAATATAAAGTCAAGTAATACAAATACTGTGCTTAGAATAGGGACAGATGCATGACAAGTACCCAATAAGCATTAGCTCTCTGTATCATAGATTTCTTCGTCTCACACAGCTTCAAAAATCCTTCTCAAAACAGTGTTTTAGGCAGTCACTGTCAATTAAGCAGGGTTGACACAGAGATGAAACCAATTTGTTTAGTCTCAGTCCTCCATAAAATGAGAAGATGGTTCTATGTCCATATGGCTTTAAAGACTTGTGAAATCATAGAATCTCAGAAGAGAAAGGGACCAGAAATATCAGCCACTCCAACATCTAAAACACTCTGGAAATGTCTTCTATAACAGGCCCTAGCACACATGCGTCTGGGCCTCTGCTTGCTACTCAATGCTCATTAAATTATTCTATTTCAATTTTTAGACATTGTCCTAGTTCAGGCTGCCACAACAAAATACCATGATGCTTGGCTTAAACAACAGAGATTTATTTTCTCATAGTTCTGGAAGCTGGGAAGTCCAAGATCAAGATTCTGGCCCATTCAGTTCCTGGTGAGAACTCTCTTCCTGGCAAGTGGACAGCCGTTTCCTCACTTGTCTTCACATAACTCTTTCCTGGTATGTGCACAGGGAGAGAAAGGATTTCCCTCTTTTTCCTCTTTAAAAGGCCGCTGGATTCTATAGGATTAACCTTATCATCTCATTTTGCCTTAATTAGCTCGTAAAAGCCTTATTGCCAAATATAGTCACATTGGGGGCTTAGGTTTTCAACATGTAAATTTTGGTCCATAGCAAAGATTGTTATTTTTACCAAAGTAAATTTGTCCTCACTATAAGTCACAATTTTGTTACCAAGAGCAACAGAGATGAGACCTCTCTCTACATAACAGATTTCTAAGAATTTAAAACATTGGGAATGTCCTTTCTAGTTCTCCTCTTTTGGCTTAATGTCTCCATTTATTTCAATGATTTTTCACCTATACTTCTCACCATCCCTTGAACATTACCATATACTTTGTTAATTTCTATGTTTAGAAGGGGTGTCGACAATTGAAAACAATGCTGCAAATGTGATCTGATCAATATGAAATGCACATGAATTAGTATCTTTTCTGTTCTTGTAACTCTTCTTGCTTCCTTACAAATCGAGATTGTGTTCACTGTGTTAGTCATTGGATTGCAGTTTATGGGCAAGTAGCTTACTCTTTGGTATTTTAGGTACTCAGTAAACATAGAGTTCTTTGTTATTCTGAGTCTTATAGTTCTCTGAATCATCTTTAGTCTAAAGAGCTCATAGAACACTGGAAACTGGACCATTCTAGAATTCTCCTGATATTTTTGCATTTACAATGAGGATAGTAGTAAAGATCTGGACAAAACTTACAACCAGTAAAGACCAACAAAGGACCAATAAAGAGAATGCCTGCACTGAAGAAAGACAGAATTTTTTTTCCATCTTTTTCCAGAACAGCATGGAACATAGAGAGAGAGAGAGTGAACAGGGGCCACGCTTCTGTTATGTGTCTTTAGAAATTGCCATAACATGTGACTTGCCATTTAAGCAATAAATGACATTTACTAAGGGTTTAATATATGTCAGCTACTGTGCCAGACACTTTCGCATTATCTCGTTAATCCCCTCAACAGCCCAGTGAGGTAGGTCTTATTAGCCTCATTTTACAGGAAGTTATGGAGCTGGCCTAATTTTACATGCTCAAGATCATTCTTGCTTTGGCTGCCAAATCCCAAGTGCTTTCTACCACACCTGAGCTAGTGAAACTGGGATGTGTCATGGGATACTGGAAAACACTGCTATTATATAGCAGGTCACCCTGGGACATTAATATTCCTGATGACATGTATATTAATTTATGAGGGCTGCCATAACAAATAGCACAGACTGCACGTGAAGCCCTCAGAATAGTGCCTGGCACATAATAAGTCCTGTGTATGTATTAACTGTTGTTACATGATGAGATGGATGAAATAAAAAATGGAAAATTCCTTTAATTTTAACATTAAAACATATCATAGAATTTTTCACTCACAGAAAGCTGTTTCAATAACAAATATCCATTGATATTTCAATCCTCTTCTAATGGGATAGAGTTGAAGAAAAAGTCTGAGAAGCAATTTCTGCAACCATGCTTTTGCATTTCATGCTGGTCTTTTATTTATTTTTTTTAAAGATTTATTTATTTGAGAAAGAGCAAGCACAAGTTGGAGGGTCAGGGAGAAAAAAAGAGGATCTGAAGCTGACCCCACGCTGAGCCTGGGTCCCAGCCCGGGGGTTGATCTCATAACCTTGAGATCATGACCTGAGCTGAAAACAAGAATAGATGCTTAACTGTCTGCACCAGCCAGGCATCCCCGTGCTAGGCTGACTTCTAAGATGTCTCCCAATGATCCCCACTGACTGATATTCATGCCCTGTGAAATCCCCTTCCTGTGAGGGTAGGCTGGACCAAGTGATTCATGTCTAGTGAATAAAATGTGGTAAAAGTGTTGGAATGGCACTTCTGAAACTAATTATAAAAATCTGTGACTTTTGTCTTGCTATCTCTTGTCTCTTGTCTCTTCTTTCTCTCTCTCTGTCTCTGTCTCTCTCTCTTCCCCCCTGGCTCTGATGAGGCAAGTTGCCATGTTTTGAGTTGCCCTGTGAATAGGCCCATGTCACGTGGAATGTCAGTCAGCTTTTGGTCAACAGACTTCAAGGAACTGAGACCCCTCAGTTCAAATTCCTGCTAGGAAATGAATCTGCCCACAACCACATAATTGAATTTGGAAGTGGATTTCTCCTCAAAAGGATTCTTCTTTTCCAAGCCTTGAGAGGACTGAAACCCCAGCTAGCACCTTGCCTGCAGCATGGGAGGTATCTTGTAGCAGAAGATCCAGCTGAACCATGCCTACACTCTTGACCTACAAGAGCTATAAGATAATATACATTGTTGGTTCAAGCCACTACATTCTGAGGTAATTTTTATGCAGCAATAGATCACTGATAGACTCTTTTGAAAGTGGAGGATGTGGCAGAAGAAGATGCTGATCATGATTTGGGTGGAAAATAAGATTCATGTGAGCATAGCAGAAAGACCCGAAGAGTAGAGGACAAGAAATGAGCTGTCTTCAAAAGATCCCAACGATTTTACCAGAATCACTCTGCTCAAGTAGTTTTTCCACATCAGCATGCCTGGAATCAACCTCTAATTGCATAGCTTGCAATACCTTTGTTTCGGACTAGTTGTATTTCAAAGTACTTAAATTGCTCAACCTGCTCCAATGCATTTACTCCTACTGTTTTCATCATTAATGAGGCATTCAGCATTTATAATCTAGGAGACGACCTGAAGATCAGAGTTAATTTAATTTAAAATCCATATACTAGAGAAGAAAGCCCCTGCCTGCAGTATTGACATCAAACTGCGGGCTTCTGGAAACTCGGGAGCAAAGACACACACGACAGCAGATGCTGTGTTATTATTTCCAACAGGTGCCTATAGTCTTAGAGTCATAAAGTCCCACCAAAAGGGATTCTGACAATTGGTCCCCAACGGATTTAATGCTACTTGTCAGAGGCTTTTGTTTGATCAAGTGAGTGGCAAACCACTTCTTGGATTCATTATGAAGTCTCAAAAATCCCACTGAGCAGCTAAGACTGATATCAATGTATCATACATCCTTGATACTTTGGAGAAAGTCATTCATGATTGAGACAATCAAAGAGCTTAGATTTATTAGCAACAGTTCTTATAAAATAGGTGTGTTGTTAATTGAATTTTATTGTCAAAGTTATTTGCTTCTAGGGACGCCTGGTTGGCTCAGTTGGTTAGGCAGCTGCCTTTGGCTCAGGTCATGATCCCAGCGTCCTGGGATCGAGTCCCACATCGGGCTCCTTGCTCAGCAGGGAGCCTGCTTCTCCCTCTGCCTCTGCCTGCCATTCTGTCTGCCTATGCTTGCTCTCTCTCCCTCTCTCTCTCTGACATGTAAATAAAATCTTTAAAAAAAAAAAAAAGTTATTTGCTTCTACTACAGAAATAAGGCAATGGGAAGCAATCCCTGGAGACATCTATTTCATATGTATTTTTTTTTTTAATCCTCAAAGTCTGTCTTCTGATTTGCCAGGGTCTACAGTGAGATGGTTTCAGTTAATTGTTTTCTGTTCATCCACTCATTCCTTTGTTCATTGGGCAAACATTGGGTATATCTTCCGTGCCAAGCACCATGCTTGGTTTAGAGATTAAAAAATGAATAACATAGTCCTTTTGTCAAAACAGATTAAGTCATGCTATTGTAACAAATAAGTTTAAAATAAATTCAATGGTCTTTCCCAATAAGTTTCTTTCCTGCTTATACCACATGTATGAGGTCCATGTGAAAACTCCATGGCGCCTGGGCTCCATTTGCTGAGACCAGGGAAGACCAGATTAGAGAATCCAGTAGCAATAGTTAAATGCTTCCATCAGAAGGGGACAAAAGCTCTTCTGTTCACATCACCATGTCTGCCTGCAAGTTGAAGTGCAATGTCCCAACAGATTCATTAGGAGGAGAAGCAGAAATGAAGCACACCATTGTCTACCTTACACAGACTTTGCCCTTGACACCCCAGCCCCAGTCTGGTTTTGTGAGCTTGTGCAGACTTGTCACAGGCATGTATAAGACTTTTGTCAGGCCTTTAAAATATTAAATACATCATGGTAATCTCCCAAGACTATCCTCATGGACAAGTTAGACATGAAGAGTTACCATTAAATTCCCCCCTTTTTATTTATTTATGTAACCAGTGGAACATGTAACAACTGTTAAGCATCTCTATTCTGTGCTGTGTGCTAGGAATGAAATGTTGATCAAACAGTAGAATGAGACTGTCATGTAAATGGACAATCACAATGCTGGCTAGTAAATTCTGCTAGAGAAGTGCAACATGCTCCAGGATCATGTTACTGGGGGGATCCAGCATGTGTGGGAAGACCCCTGGAGGTACTAATGACAGAGCAGAGGTCTAATGTAAGCGGTGAAATTGCTGGGGGCAGAGTGATGGTTGCAGAAGAAGAACAAAGGCCTGGAGGAGAGAGGGGGAAAAAGAAAGAGAGCAGAGGAAGCTTTTGACAGAATCAGGGAATTGCAAAAGTCTGAGTGTAGATTGAAGGTATGGGCATTTGGGGAAGTGAGATTAGAAACATGAAGAGGAGTCAGGTTTCCAAGGACCTTGTGAGCCATGAACAAGAGTCTGGACTTTTTCCTAAGAGCTGTGGAAAACCCCTGAGAGGTTTCAAACAGGAGGGAGTGAGATGACAGGTCCCTAAGATTCGAAGTCACAGCTGCCCTTTACAAAAGCCTAGTGGCTATTATATTGGCAAAGGACCCACCCCAACAACTCGCTCACTGCAATCCTGGTCCTTGGCTGGTTTCCTTAAAAGGGCGATTTATGAGGAAACGGACAGGGGACTTGTGGGTTCGGTATGATCAGGAACCCCAGGAGAGCCCCTGTTAAAAAACTGTTTTTCTCCACTCTCTGCCATCAACACTGAAATCCCACTCTTGGTTCCTTCATTTTTCCATTTATCTGTTCATCAAATATGCACCAAGTGCCTGCTTTGTAAATGGAATACAGCTTGTGCCCTAAAGAAGAGATCAGACTGGGGATCTTGCTTTCAAAAGGCTAAAGTTCTAGTGGGGGAGATAAGACTAGTTTAATAGGATTGCGCGTGGGAGGAGAACAGAGCTGTAGGAAACCAGGGGAAGAAACAAGCCTTTCAGGTTGAGGAGCCCAGGGGAGGCTTTGTAGAGAAAACATCACCAAGGCTGAGCCTTAGAAGAAAAATATGATGATCTCAGTGCGAGCAGTGTTTTCATCAGAGGCATTTCAGTGATCTATGACAGAAACTTAACTCCAATGAGCTTAAACAAAAAGAGAGCATTTATTGGCTCACGCACTTGGAAGTCCAGAGGTGCAGCTGACTCCATACCTAGCCGGAACGAGGGACCCAAAGTTATGATCAAAGCTCACTTTCCCCCTCTCCATTCTTAGGACAGATTCTCTCTGGCACTCAAGATGGTTCTCAGTGAACTCAGTGTATTAGTTCATAAGGTTTCTGTAACAAATCACCACAAAGGCTGGGTAACCTAGAGCAACAGAAATTTGTTCTCTCAAAGTTCAGGTGGGCCAGAGTCTGAAATTGAGGTGTCAGTGGAGCTGATTCTTTCTGGAAGCTCTGAGGAAAAAAATCTGTTCTGTGCCTCCCTCCTGGCTTCCAGTGTTTGAGAGAAATTGTTGGCATTCTTTTGCCATTGCCTTCTTCTCTGCATTTCTCCTCTGTATCTCCTTTATCTAAAATTTCCCTCTCTTTTCTCCCATAAGGACAGCAGTCACTGAATTTATGGGCCATCCTAAATCTAGGATGATCTTTTTAAAGATCCTTTAGTCAATTACATCTGCAAAGAACTTATTCTAAACAAAGTCCTCTTTCAAAGTTCCAGGTAGACATGAAATTTAAGGGGACACTATTCCACTTGGCTCACCCAGCAAAATCATCTTTCCCACTATCTATAGCACAAAGACTTCTCTCCAGTTGGCCCAGCTTGGGTCTTGTACCAAATCTGTGATGGATAGGGTGGGCTGTAGAGTTCAGCCCTACCATGGCCACATGAATTGAGTTCTCAAGGAGGAAAGAAGTTCTGTTATTAGGAAAACAGGAGAAGGCGTGCTAAAGAAATATCATTGATCAGATCCTGGAAGAAAAAGGAAAGAGCTTTCTGGGAAGTGATAATGGAAAGGTCTTTGGAATTACGATGTTTCAGAACTGAATGGATTCTAAAGGCTAGTCTATTGACTGCATCCTCTTCTACGGATGAGGAATAAAAAGCACAGAGAGAGGGTTTCTGAAGGCTCCTGTACCAAACAGTCAGTGAGGGGCATCCTATTGGAGGACAGGGGCTACCTATCTGGATATGGGGTGGAGGGAGGTACCCAGAGAGCAGGACAAACCAGACAGGGAGAGGGCCAGTGCTAGGAGATATGGATGGATCTTCAAAACACATTTCATGATAATTCCTACATCTATCCGTTCCTTCATTTACTTAAACATTTTACCCATACAGTTACAAGTTAAACCAATTAATACTCTGAAGATTAATATGGAGGTAATGTTTGCATCCATCTTTTGCGAAATTAGAAAAATAAGAGTAACATGGAACTTTTTTTTAAAGCTGAACTAATGCCATTTAAAAGGCTACATTTCTTCATGAAATTATGTCCTCTCTACCTCTTTGATATTTGTTGAGCTTTTATTTATTTTATTAAGCCATGATCATAGTAGAAAGTAATTTTCATTTTGTGTCATTTAGTTTGTGGCCTGTATTTTGCAAATGAAACTGTTGGCAACCCTATCGTAGTTTTGCACATTTTGGGGCAGGAAGGAGATTTTACTGATTCATGAGATCCAAAGGTCTTGGATCCATGGTCTCAACCAACTGCTTCATCTCATTGGACAGCCTTGGAGATGAGCAACCACAATGAGAAATTACAAGACACTGCTCAGAACATTTATTGTTTAAAAAGAAAGGTGGCCTTAATTTTGAATTGAATTTTACTATGTTTGGGATATTTTAAGAAAGCTCTGTTTTGATCAGGACAAGATGTAGCTTGTTAGTTGCATTACTGGTTGCTAAGGGATGTGCCACTCTAGAGTGGTACCTCCTAAACTCCTGTAACCTAGAGACCTCTCCACCATTATCCCAAGGGTTCAGAAACACTTGTTAGTCAAAACAGCTGAGCTGGTTGAAAGCCTCTGATTTATTTGAAAACCTTTACAGGTACTTTTTAAAAAAGGAAAATTAGCAGGGCATTCTCCAGAGTAATTGACCTGTAATTTTACTTTGATTTGTTTATCCACAACAGCCATCGCACCAAGTTAGCAATCTGTATGCTTCAGCCAAGCCTCATGGTTGGCAACATTTGAATTACATATCACCCATCACATTGCAGGCTCTTGTGGCCCTTCCATCAGAGTCACTTCTGTTAGAGTAGCTGTTTGGAACATGGGAAGGTGGCATTGTGAAGGCTTATTTAGGCAGCCAATCAGACATAAAATGATTCCTTCCTGGGTTTTAGAAGGATGAGTTTGCCTCTGTGAAAAGCAAAGAGATACTCAAGAGTGGCAAATAGGTCACCCTATAGAGTAGTGAATTTTTGGTAGGTAGTACTATTGGATCCACTTTCTCTGCCTCCCCCAGTTTCTTTGGGTTTTGGTCAGTTCTTGAAGAATGAAGGAGGTAAACAATGCTGAAAAGCCAGCAAAGAAAAGAAATGAGAGTGATCTAGAAGATAAATGCCTCCCCCTCCAGGCCTTAGAATAGAGAAGATAATAAACATCCCTTGTCCATTTCTTACTCATTCATTGGTTTATTCATTGACTGGCTGATCTACTCATTCATCAATCCATTAAAAATCAAAATTTTATTAGTGACTATTTTATGCAAGATAGTCTTAGGACAGTAACATAGAAAGGTAATTAAAATGGAATGATAAAGAAGGGGCTTTTAAGAAACTCATTTTAGCCTAGTATTACAGAGGTTGCTGGTACCCTGAGGACTCTTGGGTATTTTTTGGCCTCACAAGTGTTGAGCAGGTTTCATCTTCTGCCTCAGAAGAGGTGAGGAAGTCCAACTGGCTGACTAGGGTTTGTTCTAGGCCTCATATTGTAAGGGGGAGAAACACAATATTGATAAGTGCTTCCCAGGGACAGTCAACTCCCCAGAGAAGAAAAGCAGACAAGAATATAGGGCATAGCATATGCCTGTCCAGGAAGAGTGTCTGTGTCTCATGGAACCTACCCAGGGAAAAGCTCATTGGGGAACAAAGGAAAAGAGACTAGTCACTAATCATCCTAATTTTTCATTAATAAAATTTATACTTAATGATATTAAGAACCATTATTGATTATGGGATATTAACAACCAATCCAAGCACATGTATAGTGCCTGCTCTTCAGGATCATCATGGGGGCGGAACCACAGAAAGACAAAAGGCAAATCCTTTCCCTATAGGAGCTCATTGTCTAGTCAGGAAGTAAGATTGGTTTAAAAAAAAAAGAAGAAGAAGAAGACAACAGCCTTGCTTTCAATTGAGCTTAATGAAACACATGAGGGTATATAAAATCTTTTCATCCTTCTGGCATCTCATTGAAGGGCTGGTTCTACCTATTATTGAAAGCAATAATAGCCATATTTATCGCATACTTGCTATGTGCTAGTTATTATTCTAAGTGCTTTGCATAGATTATCTCACTTGCAATCTTGTGAGATAGACAGTGTTATTATTCTGGTTTTACAGATGAGGAAATTGAGGCACAGAGAGATTAAGTGACTTGCACGAGGTTATCTGGCTGAGTAATGGAGCTAACATTCCAGCTCAGGTAGTTGCTGGGACAGCTTTTCTATATGAGTCATGTGTTCTAGTGCTCTCCACCTGAGAGACTGGTCTGTCAGAACCAGGGCTTGACAGACACCAGAGTGGTAAAACCAGGTGGGACTGGTTTCCAGAGACTAGACGGGGGACAGAGCAGGTGTTTCAAGACAGGTTCCATCATCCAGAAATGTCCTAAATACAGGTGAGTGTCTGATGCTCTGTGAGATGGGCCAGGGTGGGAGGACTAAGTTTTGGCAACCAGACACACTGACAGGGGCAAAGAATGGGCCCGAGGAGAAGCTGATGTACTTAAAGGGTGAGCAGATGCAGCTGCACTAACAGATCACAAAAGACAGAACAAGCTGGTACTCAAAGTAGGTGGATGGTAATAAAATTAATGTATGGATGACCTGCAAGTGACTGTGAATTTGTTCAGTTTTTGTTTGGTTGCAAATGAAAGAAACAACATAAGCCATTTTCTATAAACAAGGAAATGTATTAGCTAATAAAACTGAAATGTGCATGGGTATGTTTGCTTCCGGCACATTGGTTCCAACTGCTCCAATCAAAAATCTGTCTCTTTATCTCTGGAATCTGCATTGTTTGTGTTGACTTCTTTCTCAACAGGACTTTCTTCTTGTAGTAATTTCTGAGGGTCTAGCAATGACAGTGAAAAGAAATCTTCTTTCCCCAATCATTTATTATTTAATTAAATCAAATACTTGTTTAACACTTACTATGCACCATATTGAGCATATTAAGATGAATAAGGAGTTAATTTCAAAGAGCAAGAAATGGACAGGTTTAAAAATGGTGATGGACATTGGGGAGGGTATGCGCTATGATGAGTGTCATGAACTGTGTAAGACTGATGAATCACAGACTTGTACCCCGTGAAACAAATAATACATTATATGTTAATTTAAAAAAATGTAAGCAATAAAGGTGGGTTGACATGGTGATGCTCCTGATGGTGAGTGATAGGGCACCTTGGGGGGATGGAGGCAGCCATGATCAGGGAAAGCTTCAGCTTGGAATCAAACCTACACTCCCTAGGATTAAAATGACAGCACGCGGGCGCCTGGGTGGCTCAGTGGGTTAAAGCCTCTGCCTTCGGCTCAGGTCATGATCCCAGGGTCCTGGGATCGAGTCCCGCATCGGGCTCTCTGCTCCGCAGGGAGCCTGCTTCCTCCTCTCTCTCTGCCTGCCTCTCTGCCTACTTGCGATCTCTGTCAAATAAATAAATAAAATCTTAAAAAAAAAAACAAAAACAAACGACAGCACTCTTGTCATCACGCACAGTAGGTAAGACCCCCAGCTGTAATTTCATTACTGGAGTCTTCAGTGAAGTCTTCTTTCACTTTTTTCCCCACGAAAAAGAATTAAGAGTAGCAGGTTACACCCAGATTTGTGCTATGGCCTGTAGCATCTTGTCATTGATGTGGTGACGAATCCAAAGTCCATCAAGAAGGAATGGACAAATAAGCTTGGCGCCACAAAGGTTAACCTTAAAATCTGAGGTTGTCATGGTGCTGTGAATAAAGGGACATTTGCTAAGAAGCCCCAACTAAAACCACCAGTCAAGCTCACTTGCCCTTTCTGGCTCTCTCTGTCTTTCTATCACATACACTGAAGAATAATTTATCTTTTAACTTAGCCTTAATTCACAATTTCACAATTAATTAAATATCAGCCTAATCATTATACCCACAAAGCATTTAAACTGATGTTGGGAGAATGATGGGGAAATGAATAATGCTTTGAAGGTCCATTTCAATTTAGTTATTTGATTAATGAATATTCCACAAGGGCATTTGGGAGATGACCTCTGTTGATGACTTAAAAAAAGACATGTCTGTTTAGATAATGAGAAGACAAAGAGAGCTTGAGTTATCTCTGGGTGTATGTTGTGTAGAATTACAAGGATTAATCCATACAAAATGTATTACTTTTCCCGTGGCTTGTTGAAGATAACAGAGAATTGTAAGATCAATAAATAAAGTTTGGCATTTCAAAGATGCCGCTTGATGATAAACTGTGCACCCCACACCGCCAACCATGGTGGTTCTGAGCTTAAGACGCCCACCAAAGGCTTATGAAAGAAAGCTGGGCTTGTTTCTGATAAAGCTTGTGGTGGGGAGGGCTGTTTGCCTCATAAACTCTCCCTAATCCCTCCTAACACCTGACCTTTCGATTGCTTAGATGTAGAGGGAGAAAATTGGTTGTCACCAGCTTCCTGTATATTCAAGCAAATAAGGAACAGCTTACCTTGTTTTGTGGTTTAGAAGGAACCTTTCCCCAGCAGTTTCGTGATCAAAAGCACATATTGCAAGAGGGAATCAAATATAGGTCAAAGATGCTGACTGCAGTGCCTGATAAGAGTTGGGCGCGGAGGAGGAGGTGTTTCAATCACAACCAGACTGCCTTCTGCCGCGAGAAACACTTATCACAAACTCTACATTGTAATCTTGGACAGTTAAGTCACTTTTCGTCTTTAATTATGCTAAATCTTAGCACAGTCTAAGCTGAATCAAAAAATTGGGGTCAGCAGGGTCCCCAAAGGATTGGAGTTGTTTGAACATGAAGCAAATGCTAGAGAGGTTTAATTTTTATAGTAAGCAAAATAGTACTTCTTTCCCTCCTGAGTTGTTTTTCCCTTTAAACCATGGAAGGGCCTCTTTGAAAGCAGGATCTGTGTTCATTCAATAGACAACTAACAATCCAGATCCCCTTGGTGCTCAATTTTCTGGTAGCAAGTTGAGAACCTGGACTCCCAAAGGACCTTTGGATACCCCAACACAGAGAGTGGAAAGCAGGGCTTGCAATTGCTAAGCCTGGGGAGAAACTGGGAGGGGACCATCATTGGTGTCCACCTCCTTCCCGATGTATAAAGGGTGAGTTAACACTTTCTAAAGCCATCTGTTAAGCCACCTGAATGAGTCTAATTCAAAGGGAAGAAAGATGGGAGTACTCTTTTAGAAACAAGACACTTGATGATATAGTTCAGACTTCAAGTTTCTAGTTTGGAATAATAGAAATTTTAGAAATTACGAGGTCCCACATGCAGAGGTGGCACTGATTAACTGTTTGGTTTGGAGCATGACATTTAATTTCCTTTTTCTAAAAATGGAAGAGTTTTGTTCAGCTCAAAGTTTCCTCTCAGTACAAAATTTCTCTTCTTCTAAGTGTTATTCCTTGCCTGGGCAACATGATCCAGGATTATGGCCTGGGAATCATCTGTAGTCATTGTCACATGACCATAAAGAAACTACACTTTTAGTCTTCTGGGTAGTTGTTTCTTTGAACTTGAGTTCCTGAGTTTTGCATTTTAGATGTCCTCTACAATAAGTCACCCAGCAGGAAATTCTTATGCTTAGCATTTATTTGCACTCCCTTCCAAAAATTACTTGAGAGCCAGGTTTCTCATATCCTTTGTAGTATGGCATGATGATTTTGGCACTTTTTTTCAAACATACAATCATTTTAGACTTGAAATGTTCTAGCTCATATGATAATTTCTAATTTCTAATTTTTATTGTCTAGGGAAAAATCTCGTTTAATTTCACCTTAAAAAGATCCCCTTTTGCTGAATATTTCCAAGATAACCTTCCTCCAGAAGATCACTTAAAAGTCAAAGGACAAGGCTGGCTTTCATTTTCCCTTGTCAAATCCAGAATGATTTTCTCAAAATATTTAGCAACTTGCTCTTTGGCGAAACAGCATCTGGGGATTGCCTAGGGTGGCAAGCACTTTTTTTGTTTTTTTAATCTCCTGCTCTCTCTTCTCACAAATGGGGACCTCCTGCCATTGGGACCAATTCAGATCTGAGGTAGGGGGAGTTTTAGTGATTCTAGCACCTCTTTCTGGGCCTTATATTGTGTATTTCTCAATACAACTTTAGTTCCACTCCAATGACTGACTTTTCTATATCTTTGTATCTTCTCTGCAGCCTCAGTTCCTGAGACAATGGTGTCCTCTTCCTTGCACTGGTGCCTAGTGACTGGCTGGCTGATATTATCTGACATTCTTTCTTGATGACAAACATTTGTTTGGATTTGTCAATAAATATTAGACCTTGTTCTGATTCACTAAAAGGTGGCAAGTCTTTAAGACTATTCTCAGGGATAGATAGCCACCAGGGTTCCAGAGACCTGACTACTTCCTCATCTGTAACTAGCCTTGTACTTCTGACTTAGGTTGCTTCCTGAATTCATTTCTTGATTTTAGTCTAAGCAGAACTGATACCTGGCTTTGACATCCTAGGTGATTCCATACTCACAAATATGCATTACAATTTTAACAATGTGCAGCACCAGGGTGCCTGGGTGGCTCAGCCAGTTAAGCATCCAACTCTTGGTTTTGGCTGGGGTCATGATCTTGGGACTGAGTTGGCTCCATGCTCAGCAGGGAGTCTGCTTGAAGAGTCTCTCCCTCTGCCCTTCTCTCCCCCTCCTCTCTAAAATAAATATGTAAATGTTAAAAAAAAATGTACAGCATTACCTTTAGTCAACCAACATAAACATTCTCCTTTTTGAAACTGATCAACATGCAAATTATTTTACTATTCATTGATAACCAACACCATCCTTGAGTCTATACAGGGACCTGGGTTTAACTACTTCACACATATCTGGTCTGTGACAATCCCAGGTTGTATTCTTTTAAATACAATTGCTGTACTGTTGACTTAGCCATCATAATATTTGGGTACTTCCTTTTTCTGTCTGAGAAACTGCTTACCCCATCAGCAAGCTCATTCTGTTGGGAATATCTGGTTTTTTGTTTTAGGATGTCCTCTTTCTGGCCCCAGGACAGCCAGTTACACTCTTCTTATCCATATGTTAATAAAGCCAAGAAATCTGATTGAATATCAGATTGACATAGGGCAGTTTTGCTAACAGATAAAATGTCCTATTGCTTAGAAATTTTAATACTACCAGTGTCTTTTCAATTTTCCATTTTCTTCCTTCCCCCCAAACCCCCACCCCATAGCTGGTGCTACTTTATCATTAGTGTCTCAGTGGGAAAGAGCCTTCACAGAGAAATGGTTTCCTGGTGGAAACCTGCTTCCCTGCTTGAATTTTCATGGTTGAAACCCATGATTATATTTGCTACCTACCCTTTATCACTTGGGCTTTCATGAAAGAAAAAGAATTTGAGAAGCAAATGTGATAGGAATCTAAGAAGACCAGAAAGTGTACTTAAGGACTAGATCTCCAGCAGAGCAGAGGTGTTTGGGAGAGTAGTTGCAATCTTTATTCAGAAATAGACCCAATTCAGAGGGCTTTTAGTACAGTGAAATCACACAGTTGATAATCATCACACATGATTTCTACATTGAACTTCCATTGTGGAGTCCTTTTTAAGACACTAAACTTATTTTCCCCACTCCATGAAAGTTCAAAATCAGGGCTATTGTGAGTAGAACATACCTTTAAAGTTGATGGGAGGGAATGGAGTTTCTCCTATTCTCTAGAGCAAAAGGCAAATTTGCACATACAGATAAAATACAAGAATTCTTAGGATCTTGGCATATGGTAAATGTTAAATTTGGCCTGAAGAGTAACACGTCCCCAGAAAAACAAAGTGAGGGAAGCCTTGCTGGATAATATTGTCAGTGCAAACTTGCAAGTCGAATGAAGGGGCTACAGGTGACTGTGGGGCATAAATTTGAGTTTATCTCAATTTGGAATTATTTTTTCTGGACCATCAGGAGTCTTGTGTCCCTTGAGGCTTGGATGTATACAGCATGAGTCAATCTCTAGCACCCAGAGGATCCTTGATTGTGAGTATTGTGATTTAGGGGAATGCCACTAAGTTATTCCTAGAAATTATGTCTCTTCTAGGATAAATTCTTAGGATTTGAGGGCAAAATTGAAAGTAGAAATGGGGGCAGAGATGGCACGAATGTAGTGATCTATACTTTATCTTTGTGGGTTATCACCATCACTTATGTTTGTTTTTAAGTCGGTGTAGTGCTCTCTCACAGTAAGAAAAAATAGAATAGATAACTTCTTCCATTATGGTGTCACTCGAAGGGCTGATTGGGGAACATTTGATTGCAAAGAACAAAATTTTGCCCATTAATTAAGAACACAGAAGGATCTCATGGGACCCATTTGCTGGAGGTTCACCTTTGCTTTATACTGGGTGGCTCTGGGATATGGAGTGTGAAGACAATGCCTCTGCAACTGTCTTATCTGTTCTTGTCTATGGCCCAATATGACTTTTGGCTATTCCTATTCCTGTAAAGACAATCCAATTCATTCTGTTCAACTTTGGGAGTTACTCAGCCTCTTTTCAACCTCTGGTCTAACCAACACTGGTCAGGAAAGGACTTTTTATATACCTTGTCCCTAGCATGGTGATGGACAAATGGCAGATACTCAATCAGTGTATATTTGTTGAATTAAAAAAATAAATGAATCAAATAAGCTTTAAGTGAGTTAGAGAACTATCACTGCAAAGCCTCTTTATCTAAAATATAAAGGAAGCGGGGCACCTGGGTGGCTCAGTGGGTTAAGCCGCTGCCTTCGGCTCAGGTCATGATCTCAGGATCCTGGGATCGAGTCCTGCATCGGGCTCTCTGCTCAGCAGGGAGCCTGCTTCCCTCTCTCTCTCTCTGCCTGCCTCTCTGTCTACTGTGGTCTCTCTCTGTCAAATAAATAAATAAAATCTTTAAAAAAAATAAAAATAAATAAAAAATAAAATAAAATAAAATATAAAGGAAGCAATGGTTTCACGGAAAACGAAGATCGTTTCAAATGAGGAATAGACACAAAAGTTAACTAATACAAGGACATCTGCATAATATTCTGGGTTATATTATAGGAGAAGGGAAACAGAACACAGAAATAGCTAAAGGTACCCAAGAACAATGGGGAGGGGGTTATATCTCACGTCTGTCTAATACATTGGCTTCGTATTTTAGCTTTCTCTGAAGTATCGTGTCTTAAAAGAATATTCCTAGGACCACAAAAGATAAAGTCATAAAGCTTCATTAGTGTAGAAAACATTTGGACAGAGCTAGCCTCCAAAACACACTCCTTAGAAATGCCTCCTGACGAAGACTCCCTCTTTAACTAAGCTTCAACTTTGACCTGCCTTTAGCAAGAATCTTGCTAGGTCATTTTAATGAGAATCCCCCTAACCTTGATATTTGCTCAAATTCCCCATTCAACCCTTGATGTTTATGTCTTTGGCCTTCATTTAGCAAAGAAACTTGTTAGGCCAGGTTATCAAAATGCCTTATTCTTAATATATACTCAGGATCTGTCTGTCTCCTGACCCCCTCACTCTGAATTAATCTCCAGCTGCCCTTGCTGTATTTGGAGTTGAGTTCAATCTTTCTCTCTTATTACAATAGTCTTGAGTAAAGTCTTCCTTACTGTTTTAAAAAAATGTTGGAATAATTTCTCTTTCACACACTTTCTCTCTGCTTCCACAGGCTGATGTTCTTGACCTCTCTGGGAAAGAAGGGACAATGGCTGACTCTTCCTATAATACCATCCAGAATATAGGACAGAGATCCTTATGTTAGTGAACTTTTATGCCTCTTCTTCATTCAAGTCAGTTTTTGTTTTCTTTAAGACCATGGCTTCTTTAAAGTTTTGGGTGGAGAGATTTTGCAATGATATTTCTCTAATTCATCTAAAGACTATTGGATTCATTCATTCAACAAATATATATCGGGGTCCACCATTTTCTTATCACTGTGTTGGGTACTAGGCATACAAGAATCATTAAAACTCATAACCATGACTTTTGATTACTTTTTAATTATTTTTAACTTTTAAAAATTGAAAAGAGTAAAAATGGGGGCACCTGAGTGGCTCAGTGGGTTAAGCCTCTGCCTTTGGCTCAGGTCATGATCTCAGGGTCCTGGGATCAAGCCCTGCATTGGGCTCTCTGCTCAGCAGGGAGTCTGCTTCCTCCCTCTCTCTCTGCCTACCTCTCTGCCTACTTGTGATCTCTTTCTCTCTGTCAAATAAATAAATAAAATATTAAAAAAAAAGAGTAAAAATGGAATGACCTTATGTACACCTCACTTTCCTCTCCCAACTTCTCCTGTCCCAGGAAGGAACTTACGGATTTTCTCTAAATCCAAACATAAACATAGGTTCAGAAGGCCTAACCAGATTATTTCTCTTGCCATTTGAAGTATCATATCATAGCTGTTCAATTTCATATAGCTGTTTATATAGCTGTTCATATCATAGCTGTTCAATTTTGATTTCCTTCACTGAAAGTTTTCAACTAATCTTGATGTCAAGGGAGCCAACTTTTAAGCACAGTGTCTAGAACATTATAGGTGCTCTGTACCTATCTGTTGAATATCCAGTTCTCCACACAGACACCTTGGCTGGTCTCATGGAAACTTCTATTTACACCTGGCCATCAATGACCATTCCTTTATCTGATCTACTGTTCTATAATAAATACTCCCTTATAAATATTTTTCCTACTATTTGGTTACTATTGTCTTATATGTATATCTTGTCTCCCAACTAGAATAAAAACTTCTTAGCATTCAAGGGTACAGGTCACATTATTAAAAGACAGTAATGTGAAAGACTTTGGACTAGGTGCTGGGGATATGATAACAACAGCTAGCATTTATTAGCACTTACTATAAGCCTGATCATTAAGCACTTCACAGTAAGCACTTCATATAATTAACTCAATCCTCATTACAACCCTATTAATCAACATTTTATCAATGAGGAAACTGAGGCACAGAGAGGTTAAGTAACTTGACTAAGGCTGCCCAGGCAATAAGTGATAGCACCATGTTTCAAACCTATACAGTCCAACTCCAGACTCCAAGCTATTGCTGGGATCTCTGTTTTATAGTCTGACTCATAACTCCTGGTTAATTAATTTGAATATATGGGAAGATAAAATTTTTGTACCATTCACTCAATCTTAAAAGAACTGTGTTGGAGAAAATAGGTTGGCAAGTTTGACATCCTTTTAGCTGCTTTGCTTGAAGAGATGCCTGCTGTTCTGGAAATAACTTCAGCATGACACTGTGTTTTGCCAGCCTCCGAGCTAACTTTAAATTGTGTGGGTCACAACTATAAATGCTCTGTCCTTTTTCTTGTAGGGATTTTGAATTTGCAGAGCTTACATAAGTAGATGTTGTTAAGACAAGGATGAGAGATGATTTGATTCTAGTATATTTGCTCAGGAAGGAAGTGCAATAGAGAATTAGCCCCGAGGGGAAGGACTTCTGATATCAGTTTTTCATTTTCCAGAGAATCCACTGTGCCTCTAAGCAAGTCATTTTACTTCTATCTTCCTGTTTACTCTTCTCTAAACTGTGTGAGATAATTCCTATGCCTCCCAGAAGCAGATAAAGAGGCTAGCTTATTTAAATATCAGAAGAAAATAGGATGAAAAATTTTATGATTACATGCTCTCGTTATACTAAACAACGGCAGAGTCATAAAAAGTTTAAATGACTCAATGCCTCGATGTCTATGTAGCACGCTGACAGGATTAAGCCCTATTAAGGCAACATTCTGAAAAACGCTGCTTACCTGCTTACACCCAGCCATTCTGGATCCCTGACATTAACTGAAAGAGTCTTTGAGGGTCTATTCTAGAGGAATCAATATGAAATACCATCAGGACGGGCTTTAACTCAAGACTTCATGAAAACAAAAGAAAAGGTTAAGAATGACACTGATATACACTATAAATAGACTAGGGCATTATACATACATAACAAATGATAAATTCTATGTATTCAAGGTTCTGAAATAAACTACCAATTTGTCCTTACTTAGAAAGTGATGACAATCTTTCAACAATAAAGTTGAAAGAAAAGCTTCAGCCACTGTGGATTCTTTTTTCAGACTTTCCAGGTTTCATGTGCGTTTCTCATCATCTGTGCTGAGGTTGGTCATATTAGACCTTATTTCTTTTTAAAGATGATTTTCAGTCTCTGCAACTGTTTTGGTATAAAGTTAACTTTTAGTGGCCTTATCAATTGTTAGGGAACTTTGACATTCTCTAATAAGCTCCTCAAGTTGTCTGTAGCCATGATTTATTAACTCCTCTGTGTTGTGGGCTCTCTACTCTTTAATACAATGAATACTTGTATTTGGTCATCAGGTTAGGGTCCAAGTTGAAGAAGACAAAATCTGGTTGTTCAGCACCATGAAAATCTCTTTACTCAACAGAACCCTGAACTTGCAAACAAAAGCGAAAACAAACATCTTTATGCCTAATATTATTATGCCTTTATCATTAAATTTTTATTGCCTTAATGTAGATGCCTAGGGCATCTTGACTTTCTTTTGGATAATGAAATACAAAACCTACGGTGTGTGAGAAAAAGTGAAGAAATTGAAGGAAAAAGAGTGAAACAACTTCAGGAAGTGACAGAGGAAAAGTGTGTACTGAATATTATATCTTGTTTTGCATTCGGATTGTGATGAGGTGGCTTTCTTTTCTTCTTCCTAAGGAAATACACATTTTGGATATGTCTTGGATGCAGGAAATTATGTTTGTTTACTTGCATCCTGGCTCAATCTTTTCAGTTATCAGGAGCTGTTTAGAATATGAGATAAGAGGAAAATTCCACATTGAAATTCCATACTATAAGAGGGGTGGATTAGGTAAGAAAGAAACTCAAGCACCTTTACAACATGACCTTTGGATGGGGTTACGCTACATCTCAAAGTACACCAGGTATGCAATTGTACTTTCTGAATGAGAAAGCTTTTCTAAATACAAGGTAGTTGCTTTGTCATAAGAAGAATTTGGGTGTTGGCATGCGTACATTAGCAGTAGCCAATTAAGCTCAGAAACATCAACATGGTGCTGGAATATATATTCTTCGGGTCAGCGTGCAGTAAAAGCCCATTTTCCATTTGATTTGGACCACTCTTTTTAATTTACATTTTGGTGGAGCTGAGGTATTTTTGCCAGGCAGTACCTCCACGTGATCATGCCTAAGAAAGCAGACTTAATGAACTGAGTACATGGTGACAATACTTTCATGCAAATATTTGGGCAATTAGTTCAGTGCTCTTTGGGATATGGCGAGGATGAGACAGTTCTGGAACTGGGTTATTTCTTCAGTGGCTCATACCATTACATTTTTCTCACAAGTGGGAAGCCACACTGTCTTGGCAAAAGATGGGGTTTTGATTCCACCTTCTTTTTCACTATTTCACAGAGCAATGAATTGTTCCATGAAGTTTTAAAGTAGGGTTAGAACCAGAATTTTTCATTCAGTTTTGGGACAGTGTTAGCTATATCAGGATTCCTTCACCTCTTTTCATGCAAGTATTGCATAATGAACGGAGTAAGGCTCCCCATTAATGCCTGGGAATGTGAACAAGATGTTGTCATGGAGACACAGAGCTGTCTTCACACTTATATTTTGGCTCCTCTGAATCCCAGCTGTGGAGACATGGATAAGTTACTTAGACTTTCATAACTTTCATTCCTTATCTACCAAACAGTGGTAATGCTCACTTCATAGGACAGTAGGAGTGTGGGCTTTACCTCCAGTTTCTACCTCAGCAGACATTTCCCAGAAGTCTTGGCTTACTTTAAATTATTGTAAACATAATCTCTCTGAAGGTTTCTAACAGAGAGAGATTGCTCCTTGGGGATAACCGTCAGCCCTCACTTTGGTAAGCTAGGTGTCAGATATCCATGCATACGATAAAAAGTCCCAGGAAAGAAAAGTGAATCTCATCTCCAGGTGGGATTGTGATGGTGTGGGCTTGGATGATGATAGATGAGTTGCGGTCTCTGAGAGCCCATACTAGTGACTCCATCTTGGCTGCAAGTCCTGGCTCAGGGCCTGGACCCAGCAGCATGCCTCTATTCATCCGAGAGCCTCCGAGGACATCCCCATGCATTTTGCCCTCCCTACTGGGCCATTGTAACTAAGGTTCTAGGCCTACAAAGCCAGATCAGGCCTCACACACCAGGTTAGAGCATGAGGATTTTATGAGTGCATGGTCTGAATGCTTTTACCCCCTCCAAATTCATACATTGAAATCCTAACCCCAAAGCGATGGTGTTAAGAGGTGTGGCCTTTGGAAAGTGCTTAGTTCATGGGGTGGAACCCTCATGAATGGGATTCATGCCTTTATGAAACCTCCTTAAGAGAGATCCCTTTTCCCTTATACCATGTGAGGACACAGTGAGAAGACTATGAAGTCTATGAATCAGATAGAAGACTCTCATCAGACACCAAACCTATTGGTGCCATGATCTTGGACATCTCAGACTCCAAACTATAAAAAATAAATATCTATTGTTTATAAGCTACCCAGTTCATCTCAATTTTATTAGAGCAGTTAGAATAGAGTAGAACAATGAGAAAATCAGCAGCTACGGGGGGTTAAAAAAAGTAAGTTTCTTTTCCTTTCCCTTTGTTGTTACAATGCACTGGGTTCTTATGTTAATACAATTGTGTTACTCGCAGGAATAATATTGTTGGAGAATAGTATTTGGTTGTTTTCCTTAGATCCAATTTTTGCTTACCTAATGTAGATACTTGAGTAGATACTGGCTATGGACTTAAATAGTACATGAGAAAAACAAATAAGGAACATCCATTTATCCTATACTTTACTATTATAGAACTTTTGTTTTAAATTAGAGAATGAAATTATGGGTGTATAATGATTTACACACAACAAAAATAGGTTAGACTTGCTACCAATAATTTTCAACCTGAAAACTAAACATTCCACTTAGTCCTGATTGTATGGTATGTTCATTTAGTGAGACTGCTTGGAAGGTATTTTTAAATTCAGCCACTTAAATCATCACAGCTCACATACTGTCTAGAAATGCAATGTTTCGTTATCAAACAAACATTATGTACTGTGGCATATCAGTCATTAAAGAAACAAAAGATATGCTGTCACTCCCAAATAATAAGGCTTGTTACTATTATTGGTGATAGGTCTTTATAGAATCTCTTATCTGAGAATCTGAAATAGCATTCTAATTGAACTACACAAAGTTCTAGTGATGCAGGTATTTTAAGGATTTTCTTATCAACAGTCCATGCTTTCATTGATTTACCAAACATCTATTGAGCATCTACTATGTGCTAGACACAGTGCTAAGCCCTGAGGACTCAAAAATGAATAAGGCTAAAACAAAGCCTCATGCAAATCATTTAGTATTTAGACAAATTTAACCAGAAACTGTTTTATTTTTTTTGAAATATTTTATTTATTTATTTGACAGAGAGAAATCACAAGCAGATGGAGAGGCAGGCAGAGAGAGAGAGGGAAGCAGGCTCCCTGCTGAGCAGAGAGCCCGATGTGGGACTCGATCCCAGGACCCTGAGATCACGACCTGAGCCGAAGGCAGTGGCTTAACCCACTGAGCCACCCAGGTGCCCTAACCAGAAACTGTTTTAAAGTCTGGTATGTTTTAACCATCTCTGTACTCTAAAGAACCTCCTAACATGGCAGAATTAAAACCAGAACCTATTGGGAAACAGATTTCAAAAGAAAAACAGAAAACAAAAAATGATTTCTGAAAACCATGTCATTTGGAAGAAACTGAGAGTTCATTCAAAAATCTCCCTGTATTCTATTTAAATGTATTTTTAGCCCAAGGTAAGAATGGAGAAAGTTGGAGGGCATCTCAAATTGGATTTTTTTTTTTCCTTTGGTTATCTTAAAAGCTGTCAAGAAGACTATGCCTGAAAAAACAAAGACCATCATGAGGTTTATATCTGGACAAGTGATTCACACTGTATATGTTGTCATTTCTCTATTTCAGCTAAGTAAAGAAAATATTGATAGAGTAAAAATAGCCAAAAGGACTATTATTAAGATGCTTAATCCATTTTTTTCTAGTAAATGTGAAAGTAGTAACTAGGATCCTACTGCTATGGAGAATTTCTTTTGAAGTTTTTGATTCCTTAGAGCTCTGAAACCCCAAAGTACTATATACATATCCATGTGAATGTGACTGTGAATGTGACTGTGTGTGTCTATTTCCCAAAGACTTCAGGACTTTTATCATGAAGACATAATTCTTAACACTACCAAAAGATTGCTTTATAGGAATCTGTAAGCCTAAGTTAAATTAAAGGAATGTTTAATAAAATCAGTATGATTTTATTCAGTATGAGACAATGATTCATAAAATCAGTACTTTTTTAAAAACATTTTTTAAAAGTAATTTCTACACCCAATGTAGGGCTTGAACCCCAAACCCCAAGATCAAGAGTCACGTGCAAGGAGGCCCAAATCAGCACTCATTTTTAGCACATTTTAGATTTTTTAGCTTGTTCTCTATTTTTATGTTTTAAAATGATCCTCTAGCATGTATATAACACTTTGAAATATTAGTTTATATTAAAGTAATGTATTTTACTTAGGCATACTATAAGAGAAGTCTAATTTGTAATGGAAAAATGAAAATAAATAAAACATTGTACTTCATAATATGTCTTATCTAAACTAAATTAACCATACCTTTGGAAAACTCAACAACATGGATGATGAGAACAAAGCTCAGAAATTACTGTCTACTAAGTGAAAATTTATCTGAAGTTCAAACAGGACCAAGGAGAAAATGAACATTCTTGTAGGTATCTCAATAAACAGAAATATTTTATGCACTCACTTAACATTTATGGAAGTTCTACTATGTGCAGGCGTTGCCTTAGGTGTTGGACATTTAACAATGACTAAGACACACTCCCCTATTCCAGGAGTTCATTCTTTGTCAAGGAAAACACTCACAGAACACTATGACAAAGAACAGTGGATTGTCTATAGCTTTGTGAGACTCTACCAATCCTTATTCTGACAGGAAGTGCTGGAACATTCTCTTCCTGGAATGTCTGTGTTCTCCTCTCTGAACTAACTAATACTTAATCATCCTTCAGACTTCATTTATTTATTTATTTAAAGTAGACATTAAGTCCAGTGTAGAACCCAACACGGGGCTTAAACTCATGATCCTGAGATCAAGACCCGAGTCAGCCACTTAATTGACTGAACCACCCAGGCATCCCCCACAGTTTATTTTTTTTTAAGGTTTTAATTTTAACTCCAGTATTGTTAACATACAGTTTTGTTATATTAGTTTCACTGTACAATATAGTGATTCACTAATTCCACATATTATTCAGTACTCATCATAAGCATACTCTTAATCCCTTCACAGTTTCATTCAACCCACCTACCTCCCCGCTGGTAACCATCAATTTGTTCTCTGTAGTAAGAGTCTGTGTCTGGATTTGCCTCTCTCTTTTTTCCCTTTGTTCATAGGGTTTTTGTTCTTGTTGTTGTTAAATTCCACATATGCATGAAATCATATGGTATTTTTCTTTCTCCGACTGGCTTATTTTATTTAGCATTATACTCTCCAGCTCCATATATATTGTTGTAAATGGCAAGAATTCATTCTTTTTTTAAGGTGGTAATATGTGTGTGTGTGTGTGTGTGTGTGTGTGTGTGTGTATCTCACCTCTTCATTTAACTGGTAATGGACACTTAAGCTGCTTCCATATCTTGGCCATTGTAAATAATGTTACAATTAACATAGGGGTGCATGTATCTTTTTGAGTTAGAGTTTTTTGTTTTCCTTGGGGTAAATACCCAGTAGTGTGATTACTGATCATAGGGTAGCTCTATTTTTTAACTTTTTGAGGAACTCCATATTGTTTTCCACAGTGGCTGCACCAGTTTGCATTCCCACCAACGGTGCGTGAGAGTTCCTTTTCCCCACATCCTCGCTAACACTTGTCGTTTCTTTGGATCTCAGTTTAAATAGTACTTTTCCAGAGATACTTTCTCTGATCCCACAGCCAAGGGTAAGTCCATCTGTTTTATGTTTCCATAGCATCCTATATTTTCTTTCTTTCTCCTTTTTAAAAGAAATTGCAGTACCTTATGATTATTTCTTTTGCCTGCTACTTCTTTGCCTTCTATTTCTTTCCTGCTGCTTCATTTGTTTTACAAAAACAGAGTTTGTCTGTCTTCTGCTTACCTCTATGCTTCGCATCTACAGCAGAGATTTCTGTATCATAAGTCCCTGGAAGAGAGCCTCAGAGGAAATCTGAGCAATTATAACTTACTGAGTTATTTGAACTTACCCATTTTTACTGACCTCCAGGACTTCACCCTCTACTCCTGGTCTATTATCTTCTTGTCTAGAAACTGACCCAGTACTGCTTGTCTGAGGGGTTCATCCTATTTGTTTTCTTCATGTCTAAGAAGCACTTGCAAGCGAAACCATTCCTCACAATTTGGACCCACGCTTCTCCCAAGTCTCCCTTCAGAGTGGTTGGTCTTTCCATTGTTACCCCAAGTTTGTATCACACAATTCCCTAGAGGCCTATGGCGAATTTTTGATGACTGTTAGTCAGAATTGATGGTTGTGTAAAGTTACATTGCTGACAATAAGCCTGGCAAACACAGATCCAAAAAGAGACATTCCACATCAAAGGCTTTGCATTTGAAATTTTGTTTCTTTTAATATTTAGGTTTAAATATTAATGAAATTTGTATCTGTACAAATGAGATGAGAAAACAAGGAGAGAAAAGTGCTTCCTAGATCCCATGAGACAAATCAAGCAAGAGTGTGTGTTTCTTTCCACAACAGGACATGTTTTGAATTTCCCCCCTCATAAATATTTAAATTTGAAGTCTAGCAGCACTTATTTCTGAAAAAGGATGACCAGATTTTTACAATAGGAAGAAAAGAAATACATTGGCAATCCAACAGATTTCTTGTTCCACTGGAAAAGTACTAAAATATGATTAATTTTACCAAAATGAAATAACCAGGACAATGCTTTAGGAAGTGTGCACATAAGCTCTATAATGATATATTTGTGCACAGGGATACATATTAAACATGATTTATAATATAAATTCCTTTTATTTGCTATTGCTTATTTTGGAAAATATCTGTAAGGTACACATTTCAAGTTATATATTATAATGCCAATTCTCAAATTAAAAGGACTCTGCCTGAGGAAGGAATTTTTCCTCCCAATCCTCATTTAAAGCTAGGTTTGGGCCAATATTGTTTAAAGAACAAAACTAATTAATAAGAAAATTTAGGCTAGTTCTTAAGGTATTTTTTATTCTAGTCTATCCTTCAGAGTAAAGAGACAGTTTAATATCTACAATAAGTTAATTAGCTTGAATCTTACAGTTTCTTAAAATGTTATCTTGTCACCTTTCTTTGAAATCATGAAATGCTAAATATTCAAAAGGGAAGGTTAAAGGAGTTGTGATATAATTGTTTTCAAATATCTAATGAGGACACAACCAATTATTCTCATCTCAACTCCATAAAAAAACAAATAAGAGCATGCATGCTTCTGCCGACACAGCAGAAAAAAAGGAGAGATCTCAGGAGTGGCTGCAATACCAGAAAAGATTATCAAAGATCTAGAAAACATTTTTAATATCATCACATATTTTTTCAGACCACAAATGTGATCTAATTATATAAAATTCAAATATTATGGAACTACTATAGTAAAAGGTAACTCTCCCAAAGGTAACAACTCCAAAAAGTTGGTTGCATATTTCTTTGACGTTTTTCTTTGTGTAATCTATGACTATTTTAAAATGAAATCACTATCAGTGAGAGAATTTATTAATATCCAAGCCAACTTAGAACTAGTATCCAAAAATATGTAAATAATTTCTATGGATTTATTAGAAAAGGCAGAAGCTCCACAGTCCATACTATTAACCATTCTGGCGTTATTTTTCTTTATGAGTGTCTTAGTCAGTTCAGACTACTATAAAAGAATACAGTAAAGTGAGTGGCTTAAATAACAAACATTTACTTCTCATGGTTTTGGAAGCTGCGAAGTCCAAAATAAAGGTTCCAGCAGATCCAGTGTCTGGTGAGAGCCCCTCTGGCTCATAAACAGCTGCCTTCTCACTGTATTCCTCACACAGTGAAGGGTGAGGGGAAGCGAGCTCCCTTAGGTCACATCTCTTCCAACAAGGGCACTAATCCTGTCACGAAGGTCTTATCCTCATGACCTAATGACCTCCCAAAGTCCCCATCTCAAATACCTTCACATCAGGGATTAAGGTTTCAACACATGAATTTTGGGGGCACACAAACATTCAATCCATAGCACTGAGATTTTCATAGGGTTTTAGTCTTTGTTTTTTTCTACTATGCATTCAAATTTCGGCTTCATCATTTACTAGCTATGCAAGCTTAGAAGAATTCTTTACTGATGCCCTTATTTTGCTCTTGTCCCTTCACCTAGAAACTAGAAATCATTATATTTCTCTCATAGGGTTGTGATTAGAATTAAATGTAATGCTATTAGGACATGTCTGTATTGCTATAAATGGAAAAATCTTAGATATTAGACTAGTAAATAGAGTCAAGCAACATAATAAACAAATAATTCATTATAAACAAAAGGGTTTATTCCCCAAATGCAGATATATCTCATTATTAGAAACTTAGGTCTATAATGTGAATACAATTACTATTAGTAGGAGATAATAATAGTGTTTATATAATTGTTATAAGGTTTAAATAAGATATTTTGTGTAATGTTTAGCTTAGTACCTAGCAAGTATTAAACTTCAGTATTGGCTGAAAATTTGGCTATTTTACTGTTACTATTATTATTATAGATTATAGGTAAGATAGCAAGTCAACATCTAGAAACATACTGACCTTTTGATAAAAGTCTAATAACCCTTCTTGATTTTAAATATATGCATTTTTATAAGTAAGGTAGAAAAGAAATTTCTTTAATAAGATAAAAAGATAAAGATAGCTGTATAGGGGTACCTGGGTGGCTCAGTGGGTTAAAGCCTCTGCCTTCGGCTCAGGTCATGATCCCAGGGTCCTGGAATCGAGCCCCGCACAGGGCTTTCTGCTTAGTAGGGACCTGGTTCCTCCTCTCTCTCTCTGCCTGCCTCTGCCTATTTGTGATCTCTCTCTGTCAAATAAATAAATAAAATCTTTTAAAAAATAAAAAAAATAGCTGTATAAAGATGGCAGGCAATATCATATGAATGATATATATGAAATATTAGGACTATAATTAATGAAATATTAGGATTATACAATGAAATATTAGGAATATAATTAATCCTAATACCAAGAATATTTGCTGTCACAGATATAATTTAACAATATTCTAGGAATTGTTGCTAATGCAATAAGTCAAGAAAAGTATGAGAAAAATCTGAAAAAAAGTGAAATAATTCCTTATTTGCTTATGATATATGTTTTTACCAGTAAAACCCTAGAGAATCAACCATAAGTAAATTTAATAAGGTGACTGCTGACAAAAATAAGAAGACAAATGAATAACCTTTCCTTTTTACCAGCAATAAGCAGTTAGAAATTAGAGTCAAATAAGACTCCTTATCTAAAGAGGAAAGAAAAACCCTGGCAGTGAACTGAACCCAAGCACTGTGCCTGGCTTATGTGGAAAAAAGACTTGGATGCTGCTGAAGTTAAAGAAGAAGAAGGAGAAGGAGAAGGAGAAGAAATAAGTGAAGATGAAAACATGATCTGCCTGGATGGAAATAAAGTTCCTTGTGAAGATATTAAGTTTATATACATAAATCAACAAATTTAATGAAATTCCAACAGAACTTCTTAGGATATTATGTATTGAATAAAACCATAATTAAAAGAATATTATATAACATGGGCCAAATTTCTCAATACACTATGAAGTGAGGAAAGTAGGATAGAAAATTACATGTGCTGTATACATTCTTCCCATATTTTGTAAATTAAAAAAATAGGAACAATACATATAAGGTATCTAGGAAAAATACCATAAAATTTTAACACTGGGATGGTCTGGTGAAGACAGGGATTACTGATAATATTTTCCACTATTTTTTCAATTTTACATGATTGGAATGTATTACTTTTAAAAAAGTTATACCACAGAAGTAAAATCTAATAAAATGATTTATCAGTGTGAAATAGGCTAATGGAAACATTTGTTTTCTGTCATTCACACTTGGGCCCTGCAAAAACATCATTATCCACACTGTGATTTTTGTGCGATGGATAATATATTTAATAATTAACTCTCTGCAGTATGTGAAAATTATGCTTCAATACTAAGTTTTATTTCACATAATAGATTTCAGTAATGTATTTCAGCACACAGTATAATTAGTTAATGGGGTTGTATTCATAAAGACTAGGTCCAACATAGAATTATGTTCCTTTGAAGACCTCTTTCTTTTAAAATTATGCACTCTGTTATTTTTGGATTACACCCACACTCTTTTTTTCTCTCTCTCATTCAGATAATCATAATTTGTGGCTTTCAGAGAATACTTTTTATTTTAACTTGTATTTTACCTTGTAGTAGAAAAGTATCAAGAGATTGAAAATCTGGAGAGGCTTAGAAAATATAGTAAGGCTGCTCATTAAATATTACATGTCTAGAATGATGTAAAAGAAGTTCTCTTCTAGAAAAATTATAATAAACTAAATTTTTAAAATACAGTTTTATACATCCTAACATAAAACCTTTTATTCATATAGATATTGTTTTTTGTTATGTTGTAACATTCTTATAGAGAATTCATCAAAATATTTTCACAATACCAAGAAAAAATGAAGCTAATTACTATCATTCTGGTTACAATGAATAGCATTCTTTCACAGTACAAGGCATAAAAAGACTGTCTTCTGTTGGGAAAAAGTGGATATAAAAACTTGTTGGTCACTGAATCTTCCTTTATATGTTGACATAATAAAGTGCTCATGTTTAGAAGTCAGATAAACCATACGGAAATCTTTTAATAAAGGTTATTTCTCTCCTAGTACTCCATATTTTGCTTTCACATATTCTACTGTAATAATTTCACAGTAGTTTGTTGCATTTGACATTACTGTAGTGTTACAGGGAAAAAAAAAACTTCAATGTAAAGATACTAAGGAATTTGCCAAATAACAAAGAAAATAGTGGAATTGAGGACCAATGCCCTGCTAATTATAAAGCACAGTGCTTTTGTTCTCCATAGTATACTACATGTGTCTGTAATATTTCTTCTGAGTTTATCAATGTTAGCTATCTTACTTTTTCAGGCATTTACATTTACCAAATTCAAATGTCATATAATTTATACCCTTGGGAAGGGAAAAGTTTGTCTTTCTACTCTGCAAGTAAGGAAGATAACCACCCTGAAACCAGGGATTACCTGGGATTACGTGGGATTACCTTTGGCCCCTTCCCTTGCTGTTCACATTCATGCCTTTGGTCTAAATCCTGTCAATTCTGCCTTGAAGTTACGGCACATCCATTATTTTTCTCCATCTCCATTGTCCCCACTCCAATCAAACCCGAATCACCCCCACCTTGACCACTATAGCATGTGCTAACTGATCCCTCCTTTCTACTTCTGATACTCAGGACATCCTCTGCAAAGTAGGCAGAGTAATTGTGTCATGCTTAAATTCACAGATCTCACTCCGCACTCTCACAAGAAGGCCTCTGTAGCACCGTAGTGCTCTTAGAATAAAATAATCACATCCAAACTCTTCACCCTGCTTGCAAGGTTCTGAATGACCAGGCCCTGAGCTAGCCCTTCAGCCTCCACTTGTGCTGCTCACGTGTGGCTCTCCACTCCCTGCCACGTGGTCTTCTGCTAATGCCCAGAACACCACAAGCTCTTAGCTGCTTCAGGAACAATTTACTTACTGCTTCCTCCACCTGGATCATTCTCCAAATGACCAGCGTCTTATCCTTCAAGTCTCATCTCAAATGCCACTAACTTAGAGAGGCCTTCATTAAGCACTAGATCTTAGGAGGGCCCCATCCTTTTTATTCTCAACCAAAGCATCCTATGTATTTCCTTCTCCGACATAACACAATCATCTATACGTTCACATATTTGTTTGCTCGTTTGCTCTCTCTTCCCTACCAGTAGAACTTAAGCCCAGTGTGAGCAGGGGCCTCAAAGATTCCTTCATCGCTATAAGCTCTTTTCTTGACAATTCTTAGAGCGCAGTGGGATCTCACTAAAAACTGAAGGAATGAATACTTACTTGTATGATAAATGCATGAAAGCTGTATAGAAAACTTGAGACACCCACTGTTTCTAACTTTCTCATGTGAGTTTCAGTAGCATAGAAAGCAAATTATGAGCCAGAAGATAGGACAGTATTCCACTATTCTCTAAGACCAGACTTAAGAAAATTGGCTTATGAAATATTCAAAGAAAAGCAAAATTTTAGTTAATCTAATTCAGAAGGAAATCTGGCATTAGTTTAATTGCTGTAATTGTAGTGAATGTCACTTTAAAAAGATACCTTGGTTAAATGGATGTTGTTAGCATTAATATAATGATTTCTTTTGATAATTAGTTTTTTGAAGCTTGTGGTTAGGAAATCTTTCAGTTTTCTAATTAGTTTTGTTTTTTGTCTGTTATTGGTTTGTCTTTTTGTTGTTGTTGTTGTTGTTCTGGAAAGTTAATTACATTTCACAGTACTTAGGGTAGACAATACATAATCTCTTATATTCAACTCTAGACTTAACTTTTCACTTTCATTACTGTTATCCTATGCTGACTGTTCCTGTTTTGGGTCATCTCAAATTTTGATTTAAAAGTAAAAATCCAGTTATTAAACTATGTAAACTCTAATAGAAAAATATAACCTGCCAGAAGTTTAATACTTTATTCTTAGAAACAGGCCTTTATTCTGTTCCTGCTGTATACATGCTTCTAGCAAAGAATAAAGATAATACAAATGGGGCACCTGGGTGGCTCAGTGGGTTGAGCCGCTGCCTTCGGCTCAGGTCATGATCTCAGGGTCCTGGGATGGAGTCCCACATCAGGCTCTCTGCTCAGCAGGGGGCCTGCTTCCCTCTCTCTCTCTCTCTGCCTGCCTCTCCGCCTACTTGTGATTTCTCTCTGTCAAATAAATAAATAAAATCTTTAAAAAAAAAAAAGATAATACAAATGGCTAGAAGAAAATGGTGTCTTTATACCCTGCCATTAAAAAAAAAAGATTTTATTTATTTATTTGACAGAGAGAGAGAAAGATCACAAGTAGGCAGAGAGGCAGACAGGGAGAGAGGAGGAAGCAGGGTCCCTACTGAGCAGAGAGCCCAATGCGGGCTTGGTCCCAGGACCCTGAGATCATGACCTGAGCTGAAGACAGAGGCTTAGCTCACTGAGCCACCCAGGAGCCCCACCTTGCCATTTTTTAATAAGCATCTTCAAAGAGATAACCCCCTAAAAAGAGCTTATATAATCTGAATTTAAAACATAAAGGGATTTCTTATAAGAGGACTGACTTGCCTTGAAGTTGATATGTCAGGATCAGTTATTAAAATAACCTTTTATTCATGAAATTTTGTAACTTAAATTACTCCAAAGCAAATAGAAAGAAGAAATGAAATTAGCAAGGCAGTTTGCCTTATTAAAAAAATGCAAAACACTAGATTGCACACGGCATCTTTCTGCCACATCTTTTATTTACACCATTATTCAGAAGCCTGGGACTTAGGCTCTGTGCACTAGGCTAGCAGTAAATATATTGGCTATAATGTCAATGAACTTTAAAGAAAGATCACCAAAACAGAATTCATTATTCTTTGAAACACACCACTATTGGCATATGGTACATTCATTCCATGATTTTTCATTGTGTAAGTGGATTACATTTCGCAAAATAATTTTATTTTTTTAATACTTAAACAGGCATGCATTTTTATTTACTGCAGTTCTGAGAAGCTATGTGTGGAGTGACACATTTTTAACTAAACATAAATTTTGTCCTTGATGACAAGCTAATACATATTACACCAGAGACTTTGGTATAGATTGATTCCTGTTTATGGGTGAGAATAATCCTGGCACATTTATTTTTCTCGAAGTTCATGGGGAAAAGGGATAAAGAAAAGATGTATTTTGGGAGTGTTTTTTTTTTTTTAAGATTTTATTTATTTATTTGTCAGAGAGAGAGAGAGAGAGAGTGAGCGAGCGAGAGCGAGCACAGGCAGACAGAGTGGCATGCAGAATCAGAGGGAGAAGCAGGCTCCCTGGGGAGCAAGAAGCCTGATGTGGGACTCGATTCCAGGGCACTGGGATCATGACCTGAGTCAAAGGCAGCTGCTTAACCAATTGAGCCACCCAGGCGTCCCTTTTGGAGTGTTTCTAATTACAGATTACAACATTGGCATTCTATGACAGTAATAGAGAAGAATAGGTTTCAATTAAGAGTTGACAAAAAATGGGGGATTAGGGACCAGTGAGCTGGCGAATATGTTGGAGACAAGAAAGATTGACAGGGAGATCATTTAGTGTTGAATTTTCTAGATTAGGCACAGTCTGAAATCAAGCAATGGTCTGAATAATTCTCTGTCAGACTCGGGACCAGGGATCGATCAGAATCAGCTGGTCATCTCAATGAAAACAGAATGGAAGTATTTGCTCCGTAGGGCATATGTACTTCTACAAGACAATAACAGCTGGAAAATCACATTTTTGGTCATAGGAAATACATAAAACATAGAAATATCATTTCTCTTTCTCATCTTGGACCCAGGACATCAACAAACATATGGTTTTGTCTTTTTTTCCATCCTCTGCACAATGCTATAAAGATTGAAAATGAACATAACCAAGGCACATTAGGCATAAAAGTAAGGTTATAAAGTAAAAGGTATGACAGTACTGCATATAAATGCATGTTTTGGTTATTTTTAGTTCCCAATATGTGGATATTAAGCATTGATTTCCCTGTAGAGGTATTAAGTTGCCAAAGTCTCATTTGGCAGAAAACTACATGAAGCATATCTTCTCTTCTATTATATTACAAATGGCTATCTATTTTTGTTTTAAAATTACTTATTACATAAACCATTCCAAATATTTTCTTGTCCCCTTTTCCTCAAATGATCCCAATGTCATTCCCTACGTACAATACCAGATACAACTGGTACTCTAAATTTATATTTCTATTTATTTTTTAAAAAATCACTAATAGGGTGCCTGGGTGGCTCAGTGGGTTAAGCCTCTGCATTCGGCTCAGGTCATGATCTCAGGGTCCTGGGATCGAGGCCCGCATCGGGCTCTCTGCTCGGCAGGGAGCCTGCTTCCTCTTCTCTCTCTCTCTGCCTGCCTCTCTGCCTACTTGTGATCTCTCTCTGTCAAATAAATAAACAAAATCTTTTAAAAAAAAATCACTAATATTTGACATTTCTTATTAGGTCCCTGACTCTACTCAGTGATTCTTTATCAGGCTCACACTAGGGACTCAGCCTTTGCCCCAAATTTCCGTTCTGTTTTTTGTTTTCTTGTTTGTGTTAACTTTTAAGCAAAACAAGAAATGAAACCTAGGACCAAAGTTGCAAACTCTTAATTTGACAAGTAGCTCTTAGTCTCTCCCCCTAAAGAATACTTAACAAATAAGTTAACTTAACAAAAAGTAAATGAAGACATAAATTAGAAAGGAAAGATGTAAAGCAAATGATGACTGCATTTGAAAATAAAGGTCAGCTATTGGTTTTTTAAAAATATATATATTTTTTAATTTATTTTTTTTATTTTCAGCATAGCAGTATTCATTATTTTTGCACCACACCCAGTGCTCCATGCAATCCGTGCCCTCTATAATACCCACCACCTGGTACCCCGATCTCCCACCACCCACCCCTTCAAAACCCTCAGATTGTTTTTCAGAGTCCATAGTCTCTCATGGTTCACCTCCCCTTCCAATTTCCCCCAACTCCCTTCTCCTCTCTATGTCCCCATGTCCTCCATGCTATTTGTTATGCTCCACTATTGGTTTATAGCATCGATTTGCACATGGTGACTATTGTTCCTGCAAGCCCCTTGCTGGGGAGGTGTATGCCTTCGATGGCAGTTTTGAACTAAGCCAATTGTCTGAACACTCCAAATATTTAAAACTTCCGGTATCAGCAATTCTCACAGACTGCAAGTCTAGTAACCTAGTTAATTCTCCTAAATTCAATGGTTGCACTTTAGTAGATCTATATATGTGAAAATTCCCATAACGGTATTGCAAAGAAAATTTAAAAATCATTTTGTAACTCTCACCTACGATAAGGTAATGATAACTATATGTAAGCTAATATTTGTTGCACTTACCCAAACGGCAGGACAAATTTTATAGTCATAATCTCATTTGATTTCCTTAACTGCCCTGTGAAGTGGTTTGAATGAGCAGGGTCTACAGGGTATAATCATAGCATATTTGTTTGTCTCCCATCCAATTTTTTATTTTTTTTTAATTTGTACAGGTAAAAAGTTCCTTTCACCCCACCTGGAAACATGGCCAGCCCCATAATTTCCTTGGCTTCCCCTAAGAAAGAAAAAACTCCTGCTGTTACTTAAGCCAAAAAAATACAATCTCAGTTTTAGTATCCAATTTATGAGGGATATTTAAAGTAAAAGCTACTTCTTCCTGAGTTTCCAAACCCCAATTCATATTTTGCATTCCTATTCAGGCCTACCTGCCCATTTCCACTGTCCTATAGGAGAGATTCTACTAAGATCTGCATACCTGGAAACACTCATGTCTTCCTTTAAAAAAATAGTTTAGATCCAATATTTATTAGATACAAAAGGATAGTTACAAGGTCTGTATAAGATAGAATAACAGCATAATGATCCCATATATGCACAATATCCAGTTCAAGAAATAGAACATTCTGTGTGTCTTCCTAATTCCATTATGCCAATGTATCTTTGCTTTCATTTCATAATATTTCATTGTACGAACTTACTGTAACTTACCCATTTTACTATAGATGGACATTGTTCTTTTAAATTGCATTTCTATGACTATTGATGAGGTTGAATATCTTTTCATATATTTATTGTTCATTCCTTTTATCACTTCTTCTGGCTTTTACATATTTTTCTAATGTTTTTCCTTCTCTTACTGATTTTTAGAAGTTGTATCTCTCCTTCTCTCTCTATTATCTCTATCTATCAATATAGATATCTATGTATCTATAGATATAGGGAGCAGAATACAGATATATATATTTATATAGAGAGATGATAGGTAGGTAGGTAGATAGATAGATATAGATAGACAGATACAGGTATAGATATCTATATCTATATTCTCGTCCCTAGTCTATTGACTGTCACAGCAGCTAGTGTTTTCTGCCAGTGCATAGCTTGTCTTTTCATTTTCTTTATGGCCATTTACGATGAAAAGAAGTTCTTAAACTTAGTGCAATCAAATATATCAATAATTTCCTTTATGCTTTATGTTTTTAAAGTTTTATTTAAGAATTCTTCTTCATCTCAAGATTGCAGATGGATTTCCTTATATTGTCCTCTAAAAGTTTTATAGCTTTGTCTTTCATGATTGTCTATAATCTACCTGGATTTGATTTTTGTATGTGATATAGTATAAAAACTCTCCAAGCACCGTTTACTGCAAGATCCATCCCTTCCTCACTGTTCTGTAGTTTCATATCTATCAGTAGATTATGATTCTGCTTGAGGAGTTCTATATTCTACTCTACTGATCAATTTGTCTTTCCTTCCAATGATGATGCCCTATTTTAATTACTAAATCTTCATAATAAGCTCTGATATTTTGTTTGCCATATTCCCACACAGTTCTCCAATAAGAATATTGTGGCTCTTCTTGGCTTGTTCCTGTTCCATATGGATTGTACAACCAGCATGTCACAGTTCACACACACCATAAAGTAAAACAAACAAAAGCCCTGGCGGGTTGTGACTGCAATTACCTGCCCTCCATAGATGGAGTCAGATGGCACCCACATCTCTACCTTGACTTGGTGTTAAGTCTCAACATCAGTAAGACAAGTCGTTCCTTCTTAACTGTGATTTTTTCATGTTGTCTTGATTGTTTGGAGATATTTAATTTTCCATAAAAACCTTAGACTAAGTTTACTGAGTTCCTCAAAATGTTCAATGGAAATTTTACAGGTATTGCATTAGTGTGGGTTAATTTGGGGGAGAATTTACACCTTCATAAGGGGTGGAACTACCCAAGAGCATAAAATGTCTCTCCACTTGCTCAGAGCATTTTCTCTCTATTCAAGTTCTAAGGTTGTCTCCATGTAAGTCTTAAGTATTCCTGTTTAGAATTGTTTATGCTTGTTGCTTCAGTGGGTGGCTTTAATTTTAATTAAATTTCCTGGTTGCTTAGTGCTCTTGTAGAAACTGCTGTGATGTTTTGTACTTTGGTCTTGTCTTTAGCCACTTTGCTAGACTCTCTTCTTAGTCCCAATAATCTGTCAGTTTCAATTATTACTTTTAAAATCTTTCCTCACATCTTAATTTCTTTTATTTCTTTTTCTTTCCTCATAACATTGGCCAGGAAACTCAGTGTTGTGTTAAATCAGTAGTGATGTTGGTCTCACACCAAGCACTCATAATCCTCATAAACCCTTTTCTCTAGGCTTCAGGTACAGGAATAAGAGTAGTGATACCCACAAAACATCAGGAGGTTTCTTCAAGGTTTTATAGCTTGTAGTGGTTGGATCTGCGGCACAAACCTGCATCATTTAACTCCAAAGACTTTGATCCCTGTGCTGTATTTACAATGAACATTAGAATTTAATTCACATTAATAAATATGTATTGGTACAAAATAAATGTTATACTAAGTCACAGTTGTTTCTGTCTGAAATGTGTGTTATAAGTTCATAGGAAACCATTTATTAAAAAAAATATATATAATATGCCACTTGATCTCATTAATTCCCTCAAAAAAAAATTAAAAACCCTTGGGATGTTCTCAGTGAGTTGACTCCTCAAACAGATTTGTTAACCAGAAGATGGAATAGGAACACTGTTATTTTTCAAAGTACTAAATTATCCAAGTGAAATCATAATATTGGTTTTATAAAAAAATGCTTTACTCTTTACTTGAATAGTAGGTCTTAAAAGCTGAAAGTTAGTCATTTCAAGTTTGCCCTTCCTTCAGAATAGTATTTGATTATTCATAATGAGAAGGCCAAGCCTTTGAAAGTAGACTATAAGAGAAAATAGACCTTCTTTTTTCATTTTTCTAGTGACTGCACAAAAGAAGGACCTCATTAATCAAGATGATCCCATTGAGAAGTTGGCATTAGACACATGTCACCATGCAGTTGTCATTTTTACTCCTCTGTGATCTATTTCAGTTTCATTCACTTGCAAAACAAGTGTTATCCTTTTGTACCCAATCAAGAATCCAATTGTTTTTCCTTGAGTATTTGAAAAGTATTAGAGGAGGAAATTTATTCAATGAACATTTATTGAGTGCTAGCTAGGCTCTACATGGTATCAGGATCTCAGGATGTGGAGAAAGATGTAATCATCTCCCCCACACATCTCCAATGTCAGAGGGGAGAAAGACAGCAAGCAGAGACTCCCAATAGCAAGGGATAAGAGTTATAATAAAGGCCTGTTGTAGTGGTCTGAGAAATAGATTGATAATGTACTGAATATCTATTACTACATAATGTCACTACAAATTTAACAGCTTAAAAACAGCACATATTTATTTTTGCCCAGTTCCTGTGGGTTAAGTTTTGGAGCCATCTTATCTGGGTTCTCTCTAGAGTCTTAAATGGCTGCAGTCAAGAGGTCAGTTGGAGCTATGGTTTTACCTGAGGCTTGACTGTGGAAGAAACTCTTCCAATTTCACATGATTGTTGAGAACACTCAATTCTTTGTAGGCTACTATAATGGTGGCCCCAATCTTTTGCCAGGTGGCAAGTAGAGGATGTTCCTCAATTCCTTGCCATGTAGCACTCTCCATCATTGCAGTATGGATGGAGAATTTGTTCAAGAATGAAGATTGGCAAAAGGCAGCAGTGGGAGGATAAGAGCATTTTTACTGTTGATCATGGCATCTTGTTGGGTGGGCGGCAAATAAGGCCAGAATAGAGAAGGGAGAGCATCAAAAGACAAAGGGAAGCCCATTGTCTTCTAATCACAGAGGGAACAAAATCCAAAGCCTTCATAAAGACCTATAAGGTCCTACACAATCTTGCCCTGGCTACATCTCTGAAAGTCTCAAGCTATATCTCGACTAGTATTAAGTATGTTCCTGCCACGTGGTCCTGACACCTGCTGTTCCCTCTCTCCAGATCACTCTTTCCCAAGATATCTGCATGGCCCCTCCTACTTCATTCAGTTTTGTCTTTTACTGCTGCCTACTTACAGTGGCCATCCTTGACCTCTTACCTAAAATAGCACATCTTTCACTTTCCATTCCTTACTGAACTTTCCTTTTCATCTTCAGTAATTATCATCATTAGACACTATGTTCTATACTTATTGTCCCTTTATTTTCTGTCTCTACCCCTAGACTGTAAGAGCCAAGAGGACAAAGACTTTACATCTTTAATTAAATAATTCTTTATATGTTTCAAAAATCAAATGATTTTAATGGACATTGAAAAGTCGCACAACCATTCAGTTACCACTCTCTAGAAGATAGCCACATTTATGGAATTCTTATGTATCTTTCCAGTTTCCTCATGTAAATATATTCAAATAAGAATATATATGCTTCCTTTCTTCTGCTTTTATGCAGAAAAGGACACATATTAAACACACCATTGGGCTCATTGCTCTTCCTTTGCAGACTTTCCCCAGCAGTGCTTAGAAAAAGTCCTCATTTTACTTTTGTTTTTGAGATTTGGACTTTTGGGATTGTTTGATTTACAGCCACATAGTGTTCTGTTATATAACTATACCATAGTTTATTGGACATTTGGGTGTTTTCCATTTTTCCTATTAAATAAATAACTAACTTTGTACATATATTATTTTATCTGTGTGCAAATATAACTATAGTCTAAATTCCCCAATGTGATTCAATAGCTACATACATTAATAATTTTGATAGATAATGCCAAATTGTCCCCCATAGGGATTGTACCAATTTACAATCCCACCAGCCATGTATAAAAATGCTGTTTCCCTACAGTCTTTCCAACAGTGAATTTTTTGCTACTCTGAAAGGTGAAAAATGCTATCTTTGTGTAGTGTTTTGTTTGTATCTCTCTGATTATGAGTGAAATAGAACCACCTCTCTTATGTTTTTTTATTTATTTAAATGCATTTTTTCTATGATCAGTCTGTTCTTGTTTTTTATGGGTAAGACTTTGTATGTTTCATCACTATTATCATCAGTGCTGATTACAGTATCTGACCTATCATAGGCTCTTTAAGTATCTGTTGAATTAATGAATGAATGGAGACAAAAAGGACCAAATGTTGGGCTAAAGAAGTAAAGGAAAGAAGAAGTAAAAGAATAAGAAGGAAACCTCAGGGTCATAACTGTAGAGATGGAGCAGTTTGAAACGATGCTGTGCTCCTGGGTGACACCATGGCAGCAGTGTCATAACCATAAATCCTTGAAACAGAGAAATATGACACCTCATCAACATAGATGAAGATATGAAATAAAGCATCACACTGTGATCTGTTCTGGGCAGAATATGCATCCTTGGGTCTGCCAAAAGATGGTGATAAAAATGATGCTGTGACTCTAATTGGCCATCTAATAGTCTACTTCCAAGACGATCCTCTGGGCACCCAGACCTGCCTGCTTTGGACCTAAATACACTCCCCATTTTGTGTCTGATTCAGCTACATTAGTTTATTAGCTCCAATAATGATGAGTGGAGGTATAATGAGTGGATCCAAGGACCAATGTCTCCTCTCCTTCTTCTTATTGTTGTTCAGATTCACTCTCTCTCATCAACTTCCTCTGGGACTAAGAATTCTAGGACCTGCCCCTTACCCTGACATTGGCCCCAAAGACTTACATGTTGGATATAGAAAATAAATCCTCTTTTCTTCCCTGCAGTTGTCTTTCAGCAGCAAATGAAATCATTTATAATTTCTAAAGCCATGTCCTGGCAAATTTCTCTCTCTCAAAAATGTGGACAGCTGTCATGGAAAACACTTTCCTAAATTCAGATGACTCTTTAACTAATTGGAGGACAACAAACACTAAAACAAAAATGTATCCCTCAAATCTTTGTGGAACAACTTATAATCTGTTTTTGAACTTTTCTTATGTCATTCTGTTGTTTAGTAGATATTTCTTTTGTTCACTCTTTATATTATGAAAAAGAGCTCAATTACTGTAAATTTAATTGAATTTAGTAAGAATTTATTGAGCATCTAGTAGTGTTCCCCACACTGTGCTAGAGGTTGTGGGGAAAATGGATGAAATATATCATATAACTTTGCCCTCAAGAATTGTAGGATTTTAGCAAGAAACAATAAATATGCAAATAATCCAATTAGCCTAGAAACCCACAGAGTGCAAATATGGAAAAGTAGAGAATAAGTCAACTGGATAAAAATTATGCTGCAGATACATGAGAGCATTTATCTATACTGGACAAGTCAAACTTGTCCCTTCTGGACTTCTGTCCAGAAAGTGCTATCTCTAAGCCATGGCATGGCTGACTTCTATTTTTGATCACTCAAGACTCAATAAGGCCTTCTGTATTGACCAATGTATATTACCCAGACCTCTCCAGCCCTAATAACATTTTTTCTTCTTCTTTTTTTATTTTCTGCATACCATTTCAGTTTCTGAAATTATCAGTTTCATTAATTTGTTTACTTGTCCATTGTTTTCCTTCTCCCACCAAACAAATATCAGTCCCATTATAAGCATTTTGTGTCCAAGGACAAAATACCAGTACCCAACACATGGTAGGGCTCAATAAATCCTTAAGTAAATGAAACAATGGACAAAATGGATGGGACTGACACTAGGAAAAAAGAGAAGAAACCAAAGTCTCTGGTGTTGCTGGTTTGGATGTAGTAGGATGATAGGTAGTATCTGAAGAATAGATGACATTTCAATTGAGGTGAAAAAAAAGGTACTGACTGATTATCCAGTTAGCTGGTAGGTGTCTTGCTGGAGAAAAGATTTAGTAGGCTTTTAGAATTATTTCTTTTTGCCATAGAGATGTGTCAAAACCGACATAATCCACTCCCAGGGGGGACAGCTGTGCTTTTCAAAGCACTGTACATTGAAGAGTTTCCTGAATTGTAAAGAAGAAGGGCTCCTGTGGCCACTGATAATCCATAAAAGCTCATCAGGATGCTTGATTTTTGCCAATGACAGAAACTCCTTCAGGGTTCAAAAGTATACTTAATATTATTAGAGGACAGTAGCCCAAGAAGAAACTTCAAGACTCCAAAACAAGGAGTTTGAAGGAAATTAAATTTCATGTCTCAGGAGATAATGTGGCAATGCAATTGAGTTTATTTCATGGAACTTATTTTCAAAGAGATGGTCAAGCTCTGTTGCCCACAAAATAACCTAGAGACACTGTTCTCTTTTTACCCCTCCAATCCAGTCAATCATTAAATCTCATCAAATCCACCCTCTTATAAATCCTTTGAATCTGCTCACTTCATACTCTTCCCAATGCTACTTTCTTTGTCTGAACTCCCACTTGGCCGCTGCCGTAGCCTCACTTTAACTCTTCTAATCTAGCCTCCACACTGCAGCAGAATAACTTCTAATAAGCAAAGCTGACCACATCGCACCCCTGCTTAAACCTGTTAAAGTCTTCCTATTATCCTGTGGATAAATTCCAGACTCCAAATCATAATATTTGAGTCTATTCATTTTATTTATCACTTGTTATCCCAAAGCCTTGTCTCTCACCATTCCCCATCCTCAGCCACCTGTAGTCTTCATTATAGACATATGGAACTGCTTGTTGGTCTTTAAACTAGCAGCCCTATTTCTTGATTCTGAATCCCTTTACCCTGTTGACCCTATCCACCATTTTACTCATGCTCTTAGCCAAACAACTGTTTCTGTGTCACTGAGGGCTTATTTTGGCTACCCAGGTGCTCTGGGAAGCTTTTCTTGGAACTCTCAACCAATGTCAGTGATTCACAGTGCCTCTGTCCTCTGTGCTCCCATCATATTCTATGCCTTCTTCTGTTGTGTTTATATACCCTATCTTAATTATTGCCACCTTCTTTGATTCCTCCAATAATCTGAGAGATTCTTAAGATCAGGAGAGGCCCTACTCATCTTTGTATCCACAACTTCTCCCATAAGTCTGTCATGGACACCCAACATATGCTCATTAACTTCTAAGATAGGATATGCATCTCAAAAAGCAAGAAGAAATTTACTAGAAAAGTCATGTCATCCAGAGGCAAATTACTGCAATCTTGTAGTATCCATCAAGAAAGTGTGGGAGGGGGGAGGCGGGGTGGGGCAGTGTTAAGTATAAAAGTCTGGTTTTGAGTTCTGGTCTTGAGTCTTGGGTATGAGCTCAATGGCGTGAAGGAGCTGAAGACACAGCCAAGAATGGTTTAAGTTCTTATTTTCCCAGCAAGGCAGCAGCTGGTGCCTGGCATAAGGGAAGAGTGTTGCCATGTCACTGAACAGCAGTAGTGAAATGGCCATGGAGCCAAAAGCCTGAACATTCTTCCCTGGGCCAGAACGGGGCTGCGGGAGAAAATGGCTGCTCAGCAAGCATCAGCGGGAGAAAGCAGCAGAGCCCACGATGGCATACTGGCAGGGGAACTGTTTCTCCAGACGAAACAAGTTAATTAAGACTAATAGGGCACAAGGCCAATCTGAATGTCCAAATACCCCAAATTTTAAAATTAGCTAAACAAACACACTGTTTATAAAGTCTCCCATGCAAAGATCCGCAGCCTTCATTTGCTCATTCCCCCCGCCCTCTACATCCAGCCACTCACCAAACCTTGAAGAAAATATCTGATAAATGTCTTCAGACATCCCTTTCCTCCACCATTCTCTGCCACAACTGTTACTCAAGCCTTCATCATTTTAATCTTGGCTATCCTTAACAGCCTATAAACAGATTTCTGTGTCCCAAAATAACCCCTTCCTTCTATCCTTCATACTCCTGGAATTTATATTTCTGTAGAAATTTAAAAAGGCCATGTCACCTTCCTTCATAAGGATATTTTTGAGCATCTAACTGCTGACAGAATAAAAGCCAACTGCTTAGAATTTAAGAAATCGTACGCTTATTTTCTCATTTGTAAAATTGGATAATAATACTTAGCTCATAGTACCCGGAAGATTAAAGGGTCCAGTACACGTGAAGCTTTAGCATTGTGTCTGGCACAGTGTAAGGACTATATAAATGTTAGTAATTATTAATAAAATCATTTTTACTGGAATTGTCCCCCAAATTCCTTATGATCTAATTCAGTCTCATTACAGAAAGAGCAGATTATATATCAGGGCAGACCCAAACGTGAGATTGATCTGGATTCAAACCAAGACACTAACTGTGTGACTTTAGGCAAAATGTCCCTTTGAGTCTCAATTTGCTCATATGTAAAATAAGAGTTAGTTAATATTACTACCTCAATAAGTCATTTTGATAAATATAATACAAAAAGAGGAGTTGGCAGAGGTGATCAAGAAGGAGATATCTAAAAGTGAGGAGGGGGGCCAGGAAGGAATATTCTTCTAAATGACAAAGAAAAATAATTCAAAGACAAATATATTTGAAAGTTGTGTGACTACCATAACATTAAAAAAAAAAAAAAAGTTGTAAATACTCCAGGAGAGTCAAGTTGATGAAGTTTGAAAAAAAAAGACTTAGATTTGGCAAATAGGGAATTTTAATGACCTCAACAAGAGCAGTGCTGGAAAAGTGATGAACATGAAAAGAAATCACAGCAGCTTGGAGAAATCAAAGTGTAGCAAGCAGTGCATTTAAGAAAAGTTTCTCTGAAGCCAAGTTGCCCTGAGACCTACAGATGTATATGAAAGTTGAATCCAAGAATTATAGGCTTAGGACTGGCCATTAGCCTAAGAGATAGGAGCAATATTAATCATAGCCAATACTCACCGGGCATAGCATTACTATGTGCCAGCCCTTGGCTTAAGTACTTTCAATATATTCTAATAATCTCATCTTCACCACAAACCTAATGTCCCCATTTTAAAGAGGAGAAAACTGAGGCAAGTTAGCAGGAGAGCTAGGATTCAAACCCAGTTAGTCTGGCTCCAGACATGGTATATCTGCTTTTATGTTATACCCTTCAATTCAATTCAATTCAACAAAAACTTTCTGAGTGACTATCTGGCCATCAAAGTGCCTGAGACTGTTCAAATATCTTAGGGATGCATCAGAGAATAAAAATCTCAAAGATATCAAAACTTTGAAAATGCTTTTGGACTAAAGGGCTCTCAACCACTGTTACACTTTCAGTGTCATTGGGTATAGGCAGCATGTTAAGAACACACCACCATAAATAAGGATGTTCAACTTTTCTACCTAAGAAAGGAATCCTCATTTTTTTTCACCTATTGAAAAACACTTTAAGTGATAGAGTCCTCCTAAGAAGCTGTTTTGAGACACTGGGGAGGGTATGTGATATGGTGAGTGTTGTGAAATGTATAAGCCTGATGATTCACAGACCTGTAGCCCTGGGGCAATTAATATATTATATGTTAATAAAAATAATTAATAAAAAAAAAGAAGCTGTTTTGAGATGACCTGGCATGAGAATGGTCCTCAAATGCTTTAGTCATTGTAATTTTTTTACCCCACTACATATTTCAGACAAAAGTACGCTTTATCAACAGTTCTTGCCTTGTAGGGATATTGAGAGGTAGTGACTCCCTTTCTAGGAACCAGAGTCCCTTCTCAGGAAATCTGCTTCCTTGAGCACCCAGGAATAGGTTCTATCTCTCCATTCCTATACTCAGGAAAAGGTACCACGTCATGTACCTTTAATCTGACTACACTTCCACTTCAACAAATGACTTTGGTTTTCTGTTAGGATTGTAGTATTTTGTTCAAGGATAAGTTCTCTTTAATCTCTTGGGGCTCCCCTGCTAAAGTCTGAAAGCTTTAGTGTTGAGAGATTTTGTTTTGTTTTTTTTCTTTTTCAGTTAGAAGTTAAATCAACATCTAACCTTTTCATAACTTCTTTATAAAGCCTGATTTCTTTTTTACCCCAGGAATTACTGTCCATTCTCCTCTTAAGCCCCCAGTATAACTTCTTAACTTTTATTCCACTTATTTATTCTTGCCCTATGAGCCTATGCAGGACAGTCTTTTGATCCATGGAACCCAGGATGATGACAGACACATGGTATCTAAACATTCAATAAATTTTGAAGGAAACTATATAGTGCCCATCGCATCATAATTCTCACTAAATGGTGTCTCTTGGGTATACGAATAAAGGAATGAACAAACAGATGAACAAGTAAAATGTAGCTGCTAGATGTTTCCATCAGGAACAAAAATACATAAGCTGCTAGAATTTCCAAGGAAGACCTGGTGGGTGGTATGTTTTAAAATCAGTAGTAGGATCTGATTCTTTTTGATGTCTAAGAGAAAAGAGAAAATTATCATTCAACTTGAAAAGCAACTACTTTGCATAATGATTTTATTAATATTATGAGTGATGCTGGGCCCATTTGTTGTAAAATGACAACCGTTTCACAGAAATTGCTTGGGGCTTGTTTGGGATGAAAAGTACTCCTTTTCAATGTGTTCTTTTATGTGCCATCCACAGGGGTAAGGGAGAGACAAAGAACTAACTTGGATCCTGTTTGGAAGAATCAGTCCATTAATAGACACTCTAACCTCTTTCCCTGAAACCCTTGAAGCATAGGACTGACTACACAAACAGCATCCTTCCATAATGTATAATCTACAACTGGCCAGAAGTTAAAATGCTTCTCAATGAATAATCTATGGAAGCCACAGGAGGACAAAAAAGAGCAGTCCCAGTCATGATGGAATATAGCTGCATGAGGTTAGCAACCGCACATGAGACCTCAAGAAGTAGAAGAAGGACCTCAATGGTGAAGGGAAATTATAAGCCAAATACAGTTGCAGCCATAACAAACCCCAGAAAATCTTGTCTTTGCCTTACTAGTCCCTCATCTCTGACATGTAGGGTCTTAACTTTGAATTCACCTTATTTTTTACTATTTGCTAAATTTGGCTACCTGACTCACATTTGCAATTCCCACCTTGACCTCTGATGTTAGCTAGCTACTAGTCAGCTTCTGGCTAACTAGTCATTACTCTGGAGCTTGACCCTAAAGACAAGTTATTTAAGCATTTTCTTCCCTTTGACTCCTGTGTATATTATGTAAAAAAAAAAAAAAAAAATCTTCAGACCTTGGAAAGCAGAATTGTACTGAGAAGAAAGAAATGACTAGAGCTCAGAAGAGGTCAAAGATTACAAGACAGGAAGTGAAAGATATTAAACTATTATTTTAATTAATTTATTTACACTTTTCTTTAAGATAGATGTAGAGGACTTTTCACATACAAAAGTACATAGCAAGGTTGGGAAAACAGGCAAAGAAAAGACAGGTGAGCACACTTGGATCAAGCTATCAATTGGAATGATGATGTACAAAATTTGTATTCCAAAATCTGGCAACTAGCCAGAGGTTAAGCATAAATATGACCTTCAGCTTATCCTGTACAGTTTTTATTCTACTTTTTTCACTCTAATTTACACCATGAAATTCACTCTTTCGTGATATTTCCACCATAATACAATTGTTAAGAGATCATCATATTCCATTTTTTGGTATTATTGACACAAATCTCATTTTTCTTCCCCCCCCCTGCCTTTTTCTACATTACCTAAAGGATAATATTAAAGACACTGACTGGAATAATCTTAGGCCATTGGTTAAGACAATATCCAGTTCAAGACTGCCTCAAAGAAACTTTCACCAAAACTGTGTAAGCCCCAATTCTGGTCTTCTTACATAGTCTCTTTCTTGCTCTTTGCCTTTCTGTTACCATGGAAACTCACGCAATTAAATGGAAGAGAGAGCTTGGAAACCATCTTGTTCTGGTACCTTACCTGGTTCTTTATGATTCCAAGATCTATAATGCCACCAATTATGTTTAGCTTAATGGGTTGAACATCTAAAATCAGGTATAGTTTATGTGACCATAGGACTGTTTACCTATGGAAAAAAAAATAATAAGAGCAGAGAAATGGTTGGGACTACCAAAAGAACAGTCTGGGCAGATAGCACTACCCTGCCTTGAGGAGATATTGCCAGGTACCTGTAGGCTCTGGAAAGAATGAGGTAGTGGGTATTGAGCTTCCAAAATATCATTGAGATGATAATTGAGAAGTGTGCAACACTCAACATTCTCCTATGATTATACATGTTGGTAATCTCCAACTTCTTGCTCTTACAACAAATACATCTACAGTAAACATCTTTACTCATAAAAGGTTTTCTTCAGCGGTGCCTGGATAGCTCAGTTAGTTAAATGACTGCCTTCCACTCGGGTCATTATCCCAGGGTCTTGGGACCAAGCTCCATACCAAGCCCTCACCAAGCCCCTCATGGGGTTCTCTGATCAGTGGGGAGTCTTCTGCCCCTCCCCCAACTCATGCTCTCTCTCACTATCTCTTTCTCTCAAATAAATAAATAAAATCTTTAAAAATAAAACAAATTGTAAATGTTTTCTTCATTAAGATAATTTTTTGAAAGAGATTCTTGGTGGAATGAGGAGCATTAACACAATTCAAATTTCCTGTTTTTGAACTTATCTTCACCATTAATGAGCTATGTGACATAGGCAAGTCACTTTACTTCTCTCTCTGTCTTATACATAGCAGGTGCTCAAGAAACACTATTGTAATTTCCTACTTGTAGAGGTTAAACTGTGAGCTTCTAGTTGTCTGTGAATTCCCAAGTGTAAATGCTAGCCCTTGTTTATAAGTGTACCTCCGATCCCATTATGGGGCCAACTATATTGTAGGTGCTCTGGTGCTCATAAAGGTGGGGACTGACTATATTGTTGATGGCTGCACATTCAGAGCCCATAACAGTGTCTGACACCCAGTGAGCACTCCTTACATTGTTGAGTGTGTAACTATTATAGAACTAGAAGTCAGTTAGTTGAAACTCATTAAGACCTGAGCAGGAAATAGTCTATCACATTTGCTAGTGTTGCCTGGAGTGCTGTGAGTATAAGACTGGGGACAGGTAGGGATCAAGTGTAAGTGTGTGGCAGGGACAGGGAGATAGGGAGGGGGCTTTGTATAATCATGGGGAGTAAGCTGGAGTGTCCAGGAGGAGACTGAAGGTTCTCAGACCACATAGGGCTACCAGCTTGCTTTGGGAAGCAGAAAGGAAGCCCAGGGGACCCTAATTTTCTAGGGACGGGGTGGATGGAGAGAAGAGAGGTCAGGATAAAGGCAGGTAGAGGTACCAGAGAAGTAGGCTTTGTTTCTATCCTCTAAGACAGCCACAGAAAGGAATCAAGTTCTTTGCCAGAACAGCAGTTGTTGACATGGTTCAGCTGTGAAAATGATTAATTAGGTAGTTTTTATTAAAATGAGGGAGGGGTGCCTGTGTGGCTCAGTTGTTAAGTGTCTGCCTTGGGCTCAGGTCTTGATCCCAGGATTCTGGGATCACGCCCTGCATCAGGCTCCCTGCTCAGCAGAGGCCTGCTTCTCCCTTTTCTACATCACCTGCTTGTCCTCTCTCTCTCACGGTCTCCCTCTCTGTCAAATAAATAAATAAAATCTTTTAAAAATAATAAAAATCAAAAAAATAAAGTGAGGGAGGCCCTGTGGCCCAGTAGAAAGAGTGGGGGAGAAAGGGTGTTAGAGCAAACAGAACTGCTGTCCAGTTCTGCTCCAGCTACTCACCGAGACACGACTTAAAGGTGAGCCTCAGTTTCCCAATTCACAAAACAGGACCAAAACGGCCTCACTTACGGAGTAGTGGCGTGGGTTAAAACTTCCACTGAGACAGGGAGACTGAAGCTTTGCCTTAATAAATGGTAACTGGTAGGATTAAAATTAATCATAGTAATCAGGCCTCACAATAAAAACCGACATAGGGCTTATCAAACGAATTCTCTCCACCCTATGAAAGAAACATGAGAACAAACCCAAATTAGCTTCCTATTTTCCAGCAGCAAGCAAAGGAGTCTGCTGAAGGTCATAGCAGCCATCTCATAGAGAAAGAAAATGACATGGAACACTGGGTCCCTGCTCATAGGCAGTGAATACCCACCCAATTAAGCAGATTAAACATTCACTCCTTGTGATGAAAAAGTCCCGTGCAGCTGAGCTAGGCTGCCTTCCCTGCTTCCTAGGCCAGAGCTTCTATCTGTTAAATCACCCTTCCTTTCCCTTCCACATTCAGGAAATAATTGGCACTTGTTTAATGCCAAATTTACATTTGTTTTGCATGGGAACAAAATTTGCTTGCAAACAGCTATGTGTGTGAGCAAATGGGCATTTGTGCTGGTAAATAAAATAGACATGCAGTTTTCCAGTTTGCAGATGTATTATTCAACAAAACAAGCAGCAATAGCCTTTAATTTTCAGTTATTCTAAAGTGCTTAGGCAGAGATCGTAGCAGATAAGCCCTCCCCCCTTTTGTCATTTATGCCTGTTCCCAGGTTTTCACATTTGTCCTAGATGCATACGTTATTAGCACTGACTACAATTCAGAACTTCTGAATTAAATCTCCAAAATGAAGCAATTTCTATATTTAATAAGTATTTGCTGAGCACCTACCATGTGCTGGTTTGTAGGGATTTAGAGATGACTTCATGGGACTGACTTTAGGGGATCTTGCGAGTCAAGGAGCTTGAATGGAATATGGCCATGAAATAAAAGCACTACTCTAAGAGAGCGCTATGTGACAGTTAGGGGGCAAATATATATATATATATATACATTTATATATATTATATATATATATATTAGAGAATATATATATATATGTATATTTATTTATATTTATATTTATATAAATATAAAATATATAAATTTTTATAAATATATATATATATATATTTTTTTTTTTCCCCTGAACAATTGGATGAGATGGTATTCAATTTTAGCCATGAAAGCAAACCAAGAAAGAAGTGGGTTTTCCAGCTAAGGAAAAAACATGGGAAGTTTTAAAAGATTTTAAAGGATTCAAGGATAAGGAGTCTCTGAGGGCTTTTAGTGAGGGGACTCAGTGTGACTGGAACGGGATAATGGGAGGATATAAAACTACATTTTGAAAGGCCTTATGCCACGTTAAGAGTCTGGACTTTATCAATGCTTCTCTAACATTAATATGCATATGAATTACCTGGGGATCTTCTTAAACTGCTAATATATTTTTTAAGATTTTTATTTATTTATTTGTCAGAGGATGGGTGAAAAGAAAGTGCACAAGTAGGGGGAGTGGTAAGCAGAAGACAAAGCAGGCTCCCTGCCAAGCAAGGAGCCCAATGCAGACGGAGATCCATTCCAGCCCTGGGACCACGACCTGAGCCGAAGGCAACTGTTTAACCAAGTGAGCCACCCAGTTGTCCTTAAACTGTTCATTTTGATTCAGCAGATTTGGGGTGGAGCTGGAGATGCTGCATTTCTAAGCAGCCCTTGAGATATGGCATGCTAGTAAATATTTAACATTTAAATATTTAAATATTTAACAACTGGCTCTGGAACCAGAGATCAGAAGGGCATTTGCCAATTCCTGTGGTGTAAATACTCCCACTGGGGCTTATTTCAACCTATCAACATGATGTCAGTGAATGTGGAGTTGGAAAGAGACATGTACAATTGGCACTTTCAAGCCTGTGCATGCTGGCTGTGGGACACCATATCTCCTAGGTGGTGCCCAGTGTTTCTGGTCCAAGGACACCACTTTGAACAAAAAGTCTCTAGTATAGTGGTTCTCAACCTTGGCTGCACATGAGAATTACCTGCAGGAGATTTTGAAAGTCAAGAAGGAGAAGTGAAGAAACAAGTTCCTCCCTACCCCAGTGCACACATTCAGCAAGTCTTTGAAGACACAATGACAAGATGTTCAGAATTGCTTTATATTTTCCCTTCTTCCTGGTGTTTCCTTCTCGTGTTTCTACTCTCTCACTCCAATTGCCCAGAGCTCTTATCCAACCCCTCATTTTGCAAACAAATACTGGTTTTCCTTCTTCTTCTAAAAGCCTATAAATTTTATTTTCCTTAAGCCTTTCTCTGTTCTTAGTCCTCTTACAGAAAAAGAAAAATCTTTATTTCTTCACTTTAGACTCTGCCTAGACATTGATCAGATATGTAATAATCAGTGCGTTTTAATAGCTGTTATTATGTAGGTTTTGTAAGGCCAATGGATTGGGACATGTCTGTCATTGATATGATATTTTATTATACTCATAGATCTCGAGAAAGAGTACACATCAAACCACTGGAGACCACACGAAGGGGAGTAGGGCACGAGACAGAGAGGTGGGAATGGTGGGCAAGACACTTTACTGGGGATGAAAAGACAAGGCAGGCTGAGCAGTTTTTATGATTGGTTAGTTAAAATAATTTCAGTGGGCTCCGGAGCATGGGGGTCATTACTGGTTATCTGGTGCCTACCCCTGGGTGATTAGCACCAGTGGATAATAGCTCAGAGTCTGGGAACCCAATAAGAAAGGGGGTTGTGGGTGTTGACTCTGAATTGTTTGGTTTGTATTTAAAATGCATGCCCCCTTGAAGAAGACTTCCCTGGAAGAGGAGGTGGAGGGTTGCAGGGAGGCAGAAGGTCAAAGCAAGATGACTCAGACATATGATCAGGTTGTTTAGAATAAGGCATGTCCAGCACAGGCCTATAGGACGGATATTAAAGTATCACGTTTGCAGAATCTAGAAACATGGATAATAACAAACTCATAATGAGCTAAAAATGACTCACAGCCCACTTACCTTTCCTTAGAATACTTGGGTTTTAAGAGTAGATACTTGTTAGACCAGTGCCTCTGGTTGGCAAAGTCTTTAGTATGTCATTATCAGCATTTATCTTATTATTCAATTGAGCAAAACTCTGAGTACCTGCTACATGCCAGGAAGGCTAGTAAGTGTTGGAGGTGGGGACAGTGTGCCAGGAAGAGGGAGTGATAGAGGAGGAATGGATACGAAACAGCTTCGGGCACTCTGTGCCTTACTGTCTGATGGGAGAGACTGATATGCAAACAACAATCTGGGAAGCAAGGCAGAGGAAATTGAGGCTTAGAGAATCTAGAGGTAGAAAATTTAACAGGTAATCCAGGAAGAGTGGTGATGGCAGAGGACAATTAAAAGTAAAAATCACCCAAAAGCCCCAGAAATGCAGATTTTCTGTGGTGATGACAGAAAGGAGGATAATTTCCTCAGTATATCAACACTCCAGGCAGCACAGAGGGTGTTTTTGTTCCGAAATTAAAGAATTTAATTTGTAATTTTGTCTAGAATGAAGGCTACTTCCTCAGCTTCCAGGTCAGCTGCTGAAATCCTAGAGGACGGGTTGTATCAAATAGAATGTGTTGGCAAGTGTAACAGAAAACCTGCTTCATAACAGTTTAAACCATAAAGATATCCCTTGGTTACACACTAAGAAGTCCAAAGGTAGGTGGTCTTAAGTCTGTTTTGCCTTTGTGGTGGGCAGAAAAAAATTGTGGTGGGTAGGAAAAAATAGCTACAATTCTTTGCAGCAAATTGCATCAAGAAGGTGAGCCTATTTCCACCTCCTGAGTCTGGAGTGTGTTGCCTTTTTCTTGAGCTAATAGAATGCTGCAGAACCAGTGTTGGACAAGTTTTGAGACTAGGCTTCAGGAGACTTTACATACTTTCTCTTTTACTCTTGAATTCTTTTTTTTTTTTTTTAAGATTTTATTTATTTATTTGACAGAGAGAGAGAGAGAGAGAGAGAGATCACAAGTAAGCAGAGAGGCAGGCAGAGAGAGCGGGAGAAGCCTGAGCAGAGGCTCAATTCCAGGACCCTGAGATCATGACCTGAGCCAAAGGCAAAGGCTTTAAACCACTGAGCCACTCAGGCGCCCCTTACTCTTGAATTCTAAATAACCATCACATGAATAAGCTAGGCTAACTTCCTGGAGGATGAAAGACCAGGTGGAATAAAAATGGGTGCACTCCCCCCACCCCACATCTTCATACCAGTAAACTCTCAACTGATTGGGCTGCTGACCCCGGATATGTGAGTCAGACCTGTTGAGTCCAGAGGACTTATACAGTAAGCCCAGGCCAAAATGCCATCTATAGAATCCTGAGCTAAGCAGATCATTATTGCTTTAAGCAACTAAGTTTTGGGGTGTTTTGCTACTCTACAAGAGCTAGCAGATACAGCATCTTTGTGATGTCATCAGGAAGTAGGATCCTTTCTCTTTTGCTGTCAATAGACTGTTGTTAACAATAGCTTCCATTTTGGTTAAGAGATGGCCGCTGCAGCTCCAGTCTCCACATCCTTATACTGAAGCACCACAGATATGAAAGAAGGAAAAGAAGGGGAGACATGGGCACTCTCCTACAGCTCCAAACTTTTTACAAAGAGTACAAGAGCTCTCAGAAAGTCCCTAGCTGACTAGCCATGACTGAATCACATAGCCTCCCTAGATCATCCCTGGCAAAGGAAAATGAGATAGTATATATAAAGTCATTACATATTTATTAAAAAAAAAAAGAGGATGAAGTGAGTTTTGAAAGAGGAAAAGGATGTTATTTAGGAAAGGGATGTTATTTAGTAAATTAGCAATCAGTGTGAGGACGACCTTCCGATGTTAAAGAGAGAAAAATGAGCTGTGTGAATGTGTGCAACCTAAGCAAATTCATCATAAAAGTTAAGAATAGTTTATATACAATGAAAGTCAAGTGAAAAGAGAAGTAGTCAGAAAATTGAGAAAACTGGAGCTTAATTTTATGTTTGGCATTGGCATATGACTGGTTTGGCATATGATTGGCATTTCATTTCAAGTAAGAACACATTTGTTGTAAGATCTCTACACATGCTAGATCGAGTTGACCCAGGCTTCAGAATCAAGCACTTGACACTGTAGAAGACACCCCAAGTATTTATTTGATTTGTATAGACACAGGGAGAAAGTTTGAGTGTGCATATATTTTTAGGGCCAGAAAGTTTGGGAGAAAGGCATTTTATGTGACAAGCAACACAGCAAGGAATATCCTACTCATACATCATTAATTTGATTCGTGCCTTTAAAATTATCATTCTTATGATAGAAAATCCATACAATCACAGCACGGTTACTTATTTTATTATAGTAACAAACCTGAGAACCAGATAATCTAAATAAGGCAAAAACATAGTGTTACTAAAAAGAACAATTTATAATTGAGATTCCAATAGCAGGTACCTGAGGTGTGGTTATTTTCTGTTAGAAGCTGTCAAAACAAGGAGTTTCCATCACCTGTGGAGCAAAATCAAATACTTGGAGGAAAGGAAACTTGCAAGAACTTACATTATATGCTGTTCGGATTGAAAGGAATATTTCCCCAATGAATGACAAGTGTGAAGTGTGGGCACAACAGGTAGTTTGCTTTTAGAAGATAAAATTAAAAGTAATTTGTGATTAGAAACACAGAACAAATCAAGGAGTTTACTCTTGAGAGGGCTTGCAGGGGGGTTGTGAAGATAGGTCTTCAATACTTGAGCTTCATGTAAAGGAAAATTAGACTCATTAAGTGGCCAACGCTTGGCACGTTTTTGAAGGAAGGATGGAAAAAAGGAAAGATGAAGGGAGAAAGAAAAGAAGGAAATATAAATATGAATAAACATAGAAACTATGGGTCTGGAAATCAAAACAAAGTTTCAAGAACACAGTTTGGGCTCTACAGAGGAACAACTTAAAGAAATTTCAATCAAGGGGAACTTTGGGTTGCCCACTAAAGTCAAGGGGTGCATGTCACTTGAAATATTCAAGGAAAAGATACATGGTAACTTGTTAAGACTGTCATAGGGAATGTTCATGTCATCGATGACATGGTGGTATTTAATGTCCTTTCTAAATCTGAGACGATATACATTCTAATATATATACAACGCCAGTTTGTTTAGGTATCAGGACTAGACATAGTCATAATTAAGAATGAGCTGACAGCTTTTCCTCTTCTTTTCTTTTCTTTTTTTCCCAAAACTCCTACTTCTATCTTTCTCTAGATCAATATTTTTTCAAAGTCCCCTTTCCTCTCTGTATCAATTTTTCCTTTCCCTTTCCCTTAACCCATACCAACATAGTCACAATAATCACTGTCTTCATAGCAAGAAAGAAAATGAATCTTATTAACACACTTGTGTTAGGTACTAGAGATTCAACTAGTGATTTCCCCACCAGATATATTCCCGTTCCAAAAAGACCAAGAGGAAATGCAATGCTTAGGACAAAAAAATGAGAGAAATCACTGAGCATGGTTTTCTAGACATCAGGCTTGCAGACATGTTTCTCGCTTGCAAAAGATACCTTCTTTCCACACTTCAAGGCTTGAGGTTGACCACTCCCACTTGAAGTCTATCCTGTCAAAACCTGACAAATACTCGGCAGTCATCTAGATGCTGTTGCTAATAAGAACTTTGAGTTTGGTTAAACAGATAAAATAATAGCATCATTATCTCTCCTGCTCCTTATTCCAGAAAACAACCATGACTCCAGCGTCCACTGCTCTGGGTAATTTGTGTGTAATTTATATTTTCTGACACAACTAAAAAAGAGTATAGAAATGGACCGATAAAAGTAATCCATACGCCATCCAGCTTCTTGGAAAAAGAGTACTTTGTATATCATGTGTCCTGAACATTTCCCATTCATGACCACATGTGAGAAGAATACACATTCTCTCAGAAACACCAAAATAACCCCCCCATGATCTCATCATGTCTTGCCTGGACACCTAAAGTAACCTCCTAACTGCAGTCACGGTCCTCTGCAACCAAATTCCCTTAGCGCCTTCAGTCACCTTGTGAGATCACATCAGATCATGTCACTTTGCTGCTCACAGTCTTCCAGTGTCTCCACATGGTCAGCAGAACTAAGTTCAGACCCTTCCGCCTGCTACACAGAAAACTACCACAGAAAGCCTCTTCTCTTGACAGCCCCAATTTAAAAACCCCTGCCTATTATTTATTCTGTAACTTTTATTGCTCCGAAATGTCAACATCTGCCAGGTGGACTTTCATTCCTGCAGCAGCAGCAGACACACACACACACACACACACATACACACACTCATGCACTTGCACACACAGTCCTTTCTTAAGCCATGGGTCTCTGTTATTTTTGGAAAGTTTATCATAGTTTTAATAAAACATTTTATTTATTTTATTTATTTACTTTTTATTTTACATTTTATTTATTTACTTTTTTAAAAAGATTTTATCTATTTATTTGACAGTGAGAGAGGGAATATAAGCAGGGGCAATGGGAGAGGGATAAGCAGGCTCCCTACTCCCAATGCAAGGCTTGATCCCAGGACCCTGGGATTATGAAATGAGCCAAAGGCAGATGCCCAACTGACTGAGATACCCAGGGACCCCTAAAAAATTTTTTTTATAATTGATTCCTGTCTCATGCCCTGCCAGATACCACGTCTTTCACCTACACATGTACCTAGTGGTGGAGTCATTCTTCTATCCTCTACTTAAAAAAAAAAAAAAAAAGGAAGATCATGACTATCTCATTGTACTTAGGATAAAATTCAGAAATGTTACATTCCCACAGGGTCTTGCTTGATCTATCTCCTTTCCACCTCTGCTTTTCATTCTCCCACAAAACCTGGGCTCCAACAACACTGACCTTTTTGTTTCATCCAAACTGCCCCATTCTTTTCTGCCTCAGGAGCTCTCCCTAGAGCACCTTGTCCTGAGTTTTGGCCAGTGCCATTTCCTCAGTGCTGTTTTCTCTACCACTTCTATAGTTTTCCTTGAAAGCACTCATTACAACTGAAAATACAAAAGGAAGCTGTTGGATTATTTGTATTTATCTCTCCCTCTATGAGGACAAGTTTTAAGAATATTCCTAATTTGTACGCCAATAAGAACTAGTATATATTTTTGAATGAAAAAAAATGATCAGATGCTAAAGAATAAACCATAATTCAAAACCAGTTTTGTGAATCCACCTTCTTCCTGCCTTTTTTGGGCATTTCTTCATTTAGGTAAAGTCTGCTTTTTCTTAAAATTGTATGTATACCACAAAATCTTTTTGGAAACTGGGGAGAAGTTTCTTGAGGAAATTGTAGAGGCTCCTCAAATCTAAACAGTTTAATTGATTTTATTAAGATTTCCCAGAAAGGTCACCTATAAATCATCTTTCTTTATGAAACAGGTTCAATAGAAATAGTGCTTTTGAAATCAGTTTGGACAGTTCTGTATAAACAGAATGAAAATTGCTTATGTTTTAGATATGTTAGGATTAAGCATTTAAATATGTGATATGGCAAATCCCAGATATGACCTTAGAGTTGTCTGGAAATTTTATTAAAGGATAATGGTGTTCTTGCATTATCTCTTGAATGGATAAAATCAGGAGGGAGGAAAGGCGAAATCTGGCCCCCCCAAACTTCAAGCTATGGTGAAGATATTATAATACCTACCTTATTGTGTTGTGATGACTAATTAAAATAATATTAGGAATGCCCCCAAAATGCTGGTTCTTAGTAAGCATGTAATAAATAGAAGATACTATTCTTATTTATCATGTTAATATTATTATCATCATGTCTCTTAAAACTATGTGAATAGTGTTATTCTGGAACTAATAATAAAAAAGCAATGAATGATATTGGTGAAATGGTCATTTTTGTGCAACTGCAAAAACTTTAAAAGCTTCAGTGACTCCCCATTGCCAATTGGATAAAGTCCCAGTTCTCTAGCAGGGCTTTCCAAATCCTTTACAAAACAATGGTCAAGGAACATGAAAACAGAAGAGGCAATGAGAAAGGTCAATTAATATTAAATTAATATTTGGCATCACTGATACTCAAAGTCAACAAGTCAGGAAATGACAGATGCTGGCAAGGATGCGGAGAAAGGGGAACCCTCCTACACTGTTGGTGGGAATGCAAGCTGGTGCAACCACTCTGGAAAACAGCATGGAGGTTCCTCAAAATGGTGAAAATAGAACTGCCCTATGACCCAGCAATTGCACTACTGGGAATTTACCCTAAAGATACAAACGTAGTGATCCAAAGGGGCACGTGCACCCGAATGTTTATAGCAGCAATGTCCATAATAGCCAAACTATGGAAAGAACCTAGATGTCCATCAACAGATGAATGGATAAAGAAGATGTGGTATATATACACAATGGAATACCATGCAGCCATCAAAAGAAACGAAATCTTGCCATTTGCGACAACATGGATGGAACTAGAGCGTATCATGCTTAGCGAAATAAGTCAAGCGGAGAAAGACAACTATCATATGCTCTCCCTGATATGAGGGAGTGGTGATGCAACATGGGGGCTTAAGTGGGTAGGAGAAGAATCCATGAAACAAGATGGGATAGGGAGGGAGACAAACCATAAGTGACTCTTAATCTCACGAAACAAACTGTGGGTTGCTGGGGGGAGGGGGGTTGGGAGAAGGGGGGTAGGGTTATGGACATTGGGGAGGGTATGTGCTTTTGGGTAAATTGGAAGGGGAGATGAACCATGAGAGACTATGGACTCTGAAAAACAATCTGAGGGGTTTGCAGTGGCGGGGGGGTGGGAGGCTGGGGTACCAGGTGGTGGGTATTATAGAGGGCACAGCTTGCATGGAGCACTGGGTGTGGTGAAAAAATAATGAATACTGTTTTTCTGAAAATAAATAAATTGGGGAAAAAAAAAAAGAAATATAAATTGAAACAAGAGCGTGCCATGTTTCCAGGAAAAGACAGATGTTGTGGAGAATGTGGAGAAGGGGGAACCCTTTTACACTGTTGGTGGGAATGTGAGTTGGTGCAGCCACTCTGGAAAATAGAATGGAGATTCCTCAAAAAATTGAAAATAGAGCTACCCTATGACACAGCAATTCCACTCCTAGGTATTTGCCCCAAATACATAAAAAATGTAGTGATCCAAAGGGGAAACTGCACCCCTATGTTTAGAGTAGCAATGTCCGCAATAGCCAAACTATGGGAAAAGCCCAGATGTTCATCAAGAGATAAATGGATAAAGAACTGCGTGATGATATACTATTTTATTATATTATATAATGTTATATATATTTAGTACATATATATATATATATATATATACATTACATATAATATTACCCAGACATTTAAAAAAATGAAATCTTGCCATTTAACAACAATGTGGATGGGACTAGAAGGTATTATGCTAAATGAAATAGGGCAATCAGAGAAAGACACTTATCATATGATCTCACACATATGTGGAATTTAAGAAACAAAACAGAGGGTCATAGGGGAAGAAAGGGAAAAATAAAACAAGATGGAATGAGAGAGAGATAAACCGCAAGAGACTCTTAATCACAGGAAACAAACTGAGGAAGATAGAGGGATGGGGTACCTGGGTGATGGACATTAAGGAAGGCAACTGATGTAATGAGTACTGGGTATTACGTAACACTGATGAATCACTGACCTCTCCCTCTGAAACCAATAATATATGTTAATTAATTTGATTTAATGAGAGAAAGAAAGAAAGGTAGGTATTAAAAAAAACAGCATGCTATGCTTCACTAGCAATTAGCAAAACTGTTTTTGTGATAATATTTACTGGGGGGGAAGGTAAAATGAAAGAGGGATTTTCACATTATCTCTTATAGAAAAAAAATCAGGAAAATAATTTTGAAAGAAATAAATAACATATCAGGAACCTTGAAAGTATTCTTATTTTTCTATCCAATAGTTCCATTTCTAACAATAAAATTGCTAATATTTGAACCAACTGTGCTAAACACCTCATATACACTATCTGATAAATAAAACTGAAGAAAATTATCCAAAAATTAGCCAAAAAATTTATAAAGAAAATGGTCAACATAGCATTGCTTATAAGGTTGAAATTTTTAAAAACTCAACTAAGGGATGTTTTTATTCATTGTGGTATATTATGCAATCACTGAAATTATGATTACGAAGAAGGGATAACAGAATTATGTATTAGTTATAATTTTATTTGCAAAAAAGTAATGCATAGAATTTTGTATTTTATTTGATTTCAACTATACCAAAATAGGTTTGTTTTGTTTGTTTGTTTGTTTGTTTTTTAAAGCACAGAAGAAAGACTGGAAAGAAATACACCAAAATATTAGCAATGATTTCCACTGCAAGGTGGGATTATGGATAACTTTAAAAAATTTGCCTTTATACTTTTTAAAACTTTCCATTTTTAAATAATAAATGTGTTTCATTACTTTTGCAATTAAGAAAAAACTACAAAATTCTCTAATCAAATATACCTCTCAACAATAGTCTTTCACTATTCACCCCAGACCACTTCTGTAGACTAAGCTTCACCAAGCTTCCGTTCCAACCCATTCTGAACCTGGATTAGGTGCTGTGTTCTTACATGCCACTATGCCTTTCTAAGTATAACATTTCCTTTATCATGTTCCCTTTGTCCTATTGCCTCTTGACTCATCCTTTAAAGCCACCCTCCAATATGTCCTCCTCAAATAGGTCTTCCTAGTAGGCGATAAGATAAGGTTCTTCCTCTGAGAGCTCACTAGTCCTTGAACACTTCCAGTTCAGCACTCGTTATGCTATTCTATGTACAATCTTTATCTTATCCACCTTACAAGAGTTGGCAATTTTTCACGACTCTTCTCACTTTCATGGTGTCAGCCATGTTGGTTGGATAGAGAGATGGGCAGGTAGATGAATGCATGGAAGGATATGGATAATAACTTTATATTAAGCTTAAAGTCATTCCACAGTTCAAGACTGACTGGGGAGAACCAAGAGGACCTTTCAAATAAGAATGAGGAACGTACAAAACATTGAATATTACTTGTCAATTAATAGAAATACCACGTTTGGCAAAATAAAAGGAAATTAAGACACACCTTCCTTCCAGTACCCTTCCCCCCCCCAAAAAAAAAGATACTTAAAAAAAAAAGTCATGGGAAAAGAACTTAAGCACTGAATTTTTGTATTTGTGAGTTTGAGTTGAAGGTCTAATTTCAGTCATTGGCTTTTTGGGTAGGTTTCACAACTTTGCTCTAAGTTTTTGAGTTTTGAAACTGTTTCAGGTGCTTTAAGCAGAGACTGATCTTGAAATAACTCTGACCAGAGCACTGGGAAATAAAGCATTTTCTTGAGTGTAATGCAGACAGCAATACTTTTTATAGTTGCCAAATATTATTTTTCATCAAACCTGTAGAAAAGTTTTCAACCTGCCCTAATTTTTACCAATGAATCTAATAGACCTGGATTAAACTGCAGGGAAGATGAGAACATAAATTTCATTCCTTTCATTCCTTGTAATATTAGGGTTTGTATTCTTTCCAGCTGTAATAACCTCTAGACTTCAACAAAATTGAAAACCTTTAAATAGCCTTTCACAACCTTTCAGTGGAGTAATGAAGTTTTAAGTGCTCACCAGGGATTTTTCAGTTCAGAAATATCTAAGCAGCAGTAGATATTAAAATCTAATGTTTACTTCAACTCTTTTACAGCCTAATGGGTTTTTCTGACAGTGTAATTTTTAAAAGGTTGAGTTTCATTTATTAATATAGTGTACTCATGCTGGAAACCTTTCTTCTTTAAGGACTCTGATGGGAGTCTTATGGTTAAACCTTGGTTGAAAGCCAGAGGAATCAGCAGGGACAGGGAAAACAGAACCCTGCAAAAGGATTCATGAAGCCTGCCCCAAGCAGGTTGTTTTGGGTTTAGAAAATGGGGGAAAGTCCTCTCTTTATGACTTAAACACTACAGGAGGTGAAAAAACAAACTCGGGATGGAGAGCTCCTGTGTGCCCATAATTATGAGTGTGTGAGTCACCGGAGTTCACACAGTTGCTCACTACCAAAAGGTCTGCCTGGGAAATCAGCTGTTCACTAAACTGATGGGAGAATACTGTTCTCTGGAGCTACTCTACCAGGAGCCAGCGGGAGGGTATTTGGAAACCAAGGAGAAATTGCAGGGTGAGCAACAGGCGAACCCACACTTAAGCAGAGAGAGGATGTGATTTGGAAAGATTCCATTTTACATATCGTATGCCGAAACCAGTGTGCAGGGAAAGGCTGAGTGAGTTCCAACCAAGTGGTAATAAAAAAACAAATGCCACTTCTCATATGCATAATGCCTCCATGTAGTTAATGGAGATTTGCAAGATAAGTACACTAGAGTGAAAAGGGGCAGAATTTATTTCCATTGACTATGATGTAGTAAAGCTACTCTCAGGTATATATATCATCTGGTGTGCTATTCTAAATTATGAAATAAAAGTGCCACTTGAGGATGTAATTGAAATTAATACTGTAAAGTAGAGAAACTTGATGGTCATAAAGGATAGATAGTTTGGCATATTCATCATCTTCACATTTCACAAATACAGATATATAGATACATATCTATAATCTCCCTCCAAATTGGGATCTTGTCCTATTGGATATGACAATTTCAAAAAACACAAAACATGCACTGAATTATCCCTTTGACAATTTTGCAATAGTATCAGGAGTCATTATAACTACTTATGGGGTATTCATAACTTTTTAGAGAACTTTTAAAATTTGGATGAGCAAAACAAAGCCAAAATTTCTTGTAATCCCAATGGCCATAGGCAAAAAAATCCAGTACTGGGATACAATTTTTCAGTAGATTAATTTTAACATTGCAGGGCGCCTGGGTGGCTCAGTGGGTTAAGCCGCTGCCTTCGGCTCAGGTCATGATCTCAGGGTCCTGGGATCGAGGCCCGCATCGGGCTCTCTGCTCAGCAGGAAGCCTGCTTCCCTCTCTCTCTCTGCCTGCCTCTTTGCCTACTTGTGATTTCTCTCTGTCAAATAAATAAATAAAATCTTTAAAAAAAAAAGTACTGTTTATTTTAACATTGCCTCATGAGGATGTTTTTATATATCCTTTTCTATAACATAATGATTACATAACATTGCTTTAATTATTCTGCTATAAAATTTTGATAAGAACCCAAACAAGAATCATTAAAAAACATAATCTCTCATCCATGCAAAAGCTCTTATTTGAATGATTAACTCTAACCTTGACTTCTCGGCCAAGATCTCGTCCTTTTTCTCCTGCTGCTTTGGTGGATCTCCACTTTGGGTCACCATAAAGTTGACATGCCTCAAGAAATCTCATCATTTTTCCTTCTTTTCAATCTCTCAGTCTAAGTGTTGAGAACTTAGTTCTTCTGAACATCTCCAACACTGATGCCTACAGTGACTCTGAGTATACACCTGTAATGCCTCATTTATCATTAACCAACTGATCTCTCCTGTATCTCTTCTCTCCTAATTATGAGTCATATTACCTTTTGATGCTGAAATGATTGACTTAATTCATTTCATCAGTCACTCAGCAAGTATCTATTTTATGCTATGTGCCAGGCCATGTGAAACAAAATTATATCCTTCCTTACTCAAAGAAGTTATAGTCTTATGGAAGTAACAATATTAACCCAATAATTATAAAATGAACATTAGGATCTGTAGGAATATAGAACAAGAAACACTTCTGAATTCCTTCTGAAAGAATCCCTTTCAGAAATTTTTCCTGATGGAATCAGGAAAGATTCCATCTTTCTTAAAAAGCAATATTTTAATGTCGCATCCATATCAAGAAAATCCCTAACTGCCTTTTATAGCAGGTTTTATGACTCTATAAAATCACCCCCTCTTCAATCTGTCTAAACCATTTTCTAACTTCTCCATACAAACCCTTCACTCCAGTTAATTCCTCTTTCACCTTTCTGTTGTTGAACATGCTCTTTCCTTACCCAGAATACTTGCCCCACTCCCTTTCAATTCTCCAATCCTATCTAGACATCTGGGCCCATCTCTTTCACCCAGATTCCCTGACATGCCAGCCAACATTGATTTTCCTCTTCTCTGGCCTTCTAAGGCAATTATTATAATAGTTCCCATTTTGTGTAACTCTTTTGTGTGTGTCCTGCATCCCTAAGTAGACTGTTGGATCTTGGAAAAATGATTTCTTCATATCCTCAGCATTATATGTGTCATATAATCTAAATAAATACATTTTACCAGAAGAGGAAATTAGTAATTTCATAAAGTATTTAACTATGGTAGATAGCTCTTCATTATTCATTTATTATTTTATGACTGTATCACACTGTATATCATTTCATAGTGTAGCTTTTGTATAATTGTTTGCATAATTGTACACGCACACACACACGCACACACACACACACAAGGAGCATAACTTGAATTCATTGACCATTTGACAAATATAAAAAGTAAGTGCCCACTGCAGTGTCAAACACTGCACTAAATATTAGGGACTCACTGGTGAGCAAGACTGACATGATAACTGTGCACCCTAGGCACAGAGTCTGTGTTGTGATAATGCCCCATTCAGAGAGGTGAGTGATGCTAAGGAAATGCATGGTACTAAGCAGAATCTAACATAATCTAGGAGGTCAGGAAAAGCTTCTCAGAGACAGTGACATTTAAATTATTTCCCTAGGGATCATAGAAGTCAGCAAAGTAATAAGAAAATGGCAGATGCCAGAGTAAACAGCAAGCACAAAGACTTGTAGGTAGAATGAGCATGTTATTATTGGGGATCTAGAAAAAATTCAATATGGCAAGAGTAATAAAATGAAAGGAATGAAAGCTGGAGCTAAGGAAGTGTGTGAGGGTCTGATCATGTCAAAAGACTTTGCACTTGCCCTTAAGTATGCTACCAGATTTTTACAGACTTTAAAGAAAGTGGATGGCATGAACAGGTCTATATTTAGAATGTTTAAGAGGCAAAGTGGAGCATGTAATGGAGGAGAGTAAGAGAGGTTAGTTAAGAGATTAGTTGCTATAGTCCATGGGGAGGCTGATGGTAGCCTAAAGTAACTGTGGATAGAATTTAAATGGAGATTGAAGAACTATGTAAGAGAAAGAATGAAGAGAACATGGTACCAGAACAAAAATCACAGTCAGTTACTGGACTTGGAAAATACAAAGAACCTTTCCAGAATCAAATAGGCATGGGTCAAGTTTTGGCTTTTCCTGTCTGCGGGACTTGGGCCAAATTACTTAACCCTTTCTAGACCAGTTTGCTTGCTGACACAATGGCGATTATAGCTGGCTCATGGAAGCTGGGAAAAAGGTGACTCCAGTAAAGTAATATAGGCTTACTTGACGTCTTGAAATCTACTTGACACGGTGTTCAGTGTATAGGAAGTACTCAGAAATGGTTAGTCCTTTCTCATTCTTCTCTCCTGCACATGTGAGCAAACTGCCATCAGCACAAGTATCAGTTCTCTAGCAAAATCATACCTCAATATGGCCTTTTATTGAAAATCATTCTGTGGCAACTGTTTAGCTCTCTTTGTACAATCTACCTGCATGATGGTGAGGGCTTGGGCATAATTAAGCAGTTCAAGGGCTATTGACAAATGTGTTGGCATAAGGCAGGAGAAAAGAATGGCAGAGAGGAGGGAAAGCACAGACAGGGGGAGATGGAAAAATAGGAAAAGAGAAAGAAAAAGCCTTGAGTCTGGAGGGTGGATAAAATTTATCACCTAGATACTTTCTTCAGTTCTATCATAAATTTATACATGAAGAGGATTTGCTTTGGGGAAGATTGAAAATTTGCAAGGGTGCAAGTTTCAGTTTCCAGCAACTTGCAAAGAAAAATATTCTTAGTACAGCTAACTGTTTTATGGCCTAACCCAGATGGAGCATATGTTTATATTTGAAGGGTTATTTCCAGTATTTATTTATCACTCCAGTGAAATGTTAATCCCACATAAATTTTCCAGTTTTAAGTTTCAGATGAGTAATTTAAACCTTGTGACAAAAGAGTGAAATTACCAGAGTGACCACAATCATCTTTTATTCCCAATGATTAACTGTGGCTTTCTTTTGGTGAGCTTCAGTGGACTGCTTGTCACTCTTTGCTTGCCCTTCGTCTTGCATAGCTTTGAACTCTCCTAATCATACTGCATGAATGCTATTCCAGCGTCCTTTTCTTTGGAGGATGTTCAAATCCCTGGCATTCTTTAAACACCTAGCTGAGCCCATGAAGTTCAGATATATCTGGTCTACAATCAGAGTGCCCTATCCCCTTTAGATCTGGTGGACACATGACCCACACTGGTTCAGAGTCTTTCTCAGGACTTCCTTATAAGAAAAGAGACTCTCGGGGTGCCTGGGTGACTCGGTTAAACCTCTGCCTTTGGCTCAGGTCATGATCTCAGGGTCCTGGGATGGAGCCCTTCATCTGGCTCTCTGCTCAGCGGGGAGCCTACTTCCCCCCACCCCCCTCTCTGCCTGCCTCTCTGCTTACTTGTGATCTCGGTCAAATGAATAAATAAAATATTTTTTAAAAAGAGACTCTCATTTCTATAATATTAGAAGCTGATAGGACAAGCCAACCACAAGAAGAACTTCCAGCCTGAAAATGAGACCAAGAGAAAAGAAAGTAAAGCAGAGAAGTAATGAAGACAAGACAAGTCCTGATGATATTCCTTGAGCACCTGCATCCAGGCACACCCGAATCCACCATCTCCTGCTCTGGTTGAGTTATGAGAACCAATATGGTCTCTTGCACTTTGCTTCAGCTTCTTGGTTATGGCTTCCCATCACAATAAGAAATGCCAGCCTACTTTCATATTCAATAATACCTAAATTGCTTGTATATTGATAAAAATATTTGCTAAGAAATACCTAGAAATGTTTTATTGGAATTTTATCTAGATCAAGCCTTTAGCCTAGTTTTATACTCTATCTCTCTCTCATAAATGTTAATTTGACAAAACTTCAAATAAAGGTGCTTCCACTTCACCTAAGCTATGGACATTTACAAAAGAATATTTGTTACTTTGTAGATTCAAGATGTTGAGGAAATGGTGTAGCATATTAGAAGGAACACACACTTTGAATTGAGTCCTGGAATAATATCCTATGTCGGCCACCTAATAGTTGTATTAGAATAATAATACATAGAATAATAACTATGCTGAGCCTCAAACTTCACATCTCTAAAAGGGAAGAGATAATGCATCCTCACTTTGGGGAAGATTAAATGAAGCCACATTTAAAGAGTAATAACTCCTTGAGGGTAAGGTATCAGTTTTGTTCCCTGTTATATTCCCTGGCCCTAGAACAGTGTTTAGTGCACATAATGTGCTTATTAATTATTTGGGTCAAACAGCAATGGTCTGGTACCCAAAGAGTGTTCAATGTACAACAACTAGCAGGAAGGTGGAAATAATGATGATATGCCCTTGAGCTAGTGAACCGTGTCTCTCCAGGAAAAGAAAGTGACCTGGTAATTTTGCAGTAAAAAATTTTGAAGATATTCCTTATCTAAAATCACCCCCTGACATTATGGAGATTGACAAACACTTGGCTCAATAGGATGTATCATTATAACCTGAGAAGATAAACAAAAGCCATACTTTTTCCATTAATATTAACGAACAATGGTAAGCATGCACTGAGTACATCATTCAATGCTATAAATGCCACAAGAAGCAACAATCATAAGAATAATGTTAATAATAACAGATAAGTTTTCCTGATAAGTACTTTTTTGTGTCTGGTACTCCTCTGAGTACTTGACCTGTTTTAGTGTATTCATTTCCATGTATTCTGTGTCCTTGGCACTACTATTATCCTCACAATTTTACAAGTGAGGAAGCTGAGGCTTGGGGCATTTAGATAAGTTGTCCAAGGGCAGACAACTCCAGTGGAGCCAGAATTTGAACTCTGTTGGCCAGCTCCAGATCCCACAGTCCATTACATATTCAGATCTTCATAAAGAGGCCCCAGAATGTGAGAAGCAGATTTTAGAGTATGTGGTGTAATGGTACACAGACGGTGGCTAATACGGTATGGAGGTGATTTTCTTTGTCCTAAAGACTGAATAAAACATGGAAAAATGTACCAGAATCCAAGTTGGGTTTTCTCAGCTTGAAGACAGGGCCAGAAGTAGAAACAATGTGAGTGTTTTCAAGACTCTACCCTCTTGGCAGGCCCCAGGGCTTGGATGTTTCTCAATGCAAGCTAGGCCTCTCCAGCCAGCTCTGTTCTCCTTGGACACAAATGTCTCCGAACCATCCTTCCTTTCTCTCTTTCTCCTCATCCCCATCATAGAGCTTTTCATGATGAATACCTGGATAGTGTTTACTTAATTCCTGAGAGAAGGATTGGAGACAGTAATTCAACAGGAGCTGAAGATTAATTCTCATTCCATGGTCTTTGCCTAATGGAATAGATCTAATTTCTTCCCACTGAAACTATTAAATAGTACTCTATCCTTTCAGACTTCAGTCTCTGCCCCTTTACTTTGGATACAGCTGGAAGGGTAAGCTTTACCAATGTTACCTTTGAGTGACTTTCCCTTTCCAAAAGCTATGGCTGCTTGCTAACAATAGAGGAAAGTCCAAGTTTCTTAGAGCAGCATTTGGCATTCTGAACTTCTGCTCAATCCACCTGTTGGAATGCATCCTCTGCCATGACCTTACACCTGTTTTCCTGTTCCCTGTGCACATCCGTGTGCTGTCGCTTCTTCACTATTTCCTCCATTCTTCTCTATACCTGACATCTCCTTTGCCTTCTCTCTTTCATTCAGAAAGAGACTCAATTCAAAGTGTGTGTTCCTTCTAATATGCTACACCATTCATTCATTTACATTATTTGAGCATTTCCTGGAGGCCAGTCCTATTCTAGGCTCTGGGAACATGACATTCATCAAGTGGGACGAGGTCTCTACTCTCACGGAGTTTTCTCCTAATAAATGAAAACAGAACAAATCAACACAAGAATTTCAGAGAGTGGTAAATGCTCTGAGGATAATAAAACGGAGTGATGTGGCAGAAAGTGAGTGTATGTGCAGGAGTGTCATTTCCCTGGGTGTTCAAGGAAAGCTATTTCTGAGTGGATGACATTTGATCTCAAACTGAATATCAAGAAGGAGCCAGAGATTTCGAGGGAGAGAGCTCAGCAAGTAGCCCTGATATTCAAATATTATCTCCTCTTGAAAGCCTAGTTCAGATGCAACCTCAGCCTCAAACCTCCTCTTATCTTCCCACGTGAATTCCAGCCCATAATACTTTATCTTCCTTGCAGGACTCACCACTTCATACCTTGGATATTGGCTACTTATGCACGTGTCTTCCTACCCTACTAAAATTTCCAATTCTCAAAGATCTGCTTTTCTTTTTATCACCTGCAATGCTTAGTCTAATAATAATACAGAAATACTATTCTTTATTTTAAAATATTAATAAATATAATATAAAATATAATATACAGTAGGATAAAATAAATCTTTATTTTTCTTTTATTAATTAATTTATTTATATTACAGAAATAATATTTCTTGAATGAAAGAATGAATGAACAAAGGAAAATGGTGGGATTTTATTTCATCTATGGCAGGAATGGGGAAGACAGATATTAGGGACGGAGAATCCTCAAGTGTCTCAAAAAATGTCACAAAACCTGTGAATGAGGCTGGTTTTTTTTTTTCATGGAGAATGAAATTCATTTCCCAGTTGACCTGCTTTGGTGGAAAAGTCCTACATAAATCTCTTTGCTGATGATTATTTTAAGTGTCTGTCTTTTAGGGGGCATGTTGAGTTGTTTCAGACTCTGAAGCCATAGGGAAATTCTTTTAAAAATCTGTATAGTCTAAAGCTTGGGCATGCTTTGATGAATTTAATCATATGGAGCTGGAGGTAATTGTAATACCGGTTTCTTAGTAAAGTTGGTATTCAATGAAAGTGACAAGTCTGACAACTTCATTAACAGCATTGACATTAAGCAACACTGACTGTGTCTTACAGTTAAATCGGGAAGGAAAAATTACAATTTTGGTACGTTTTAATCAAACTCCACTGGTAGTCCAAGTCAGATCTACTCTTGTTATTTTGTGTGCTATTTTTTTTTCCCAGTATGCTCCTCCTTTAAGTGTAGCTAGGGAGATGGTCCTCTTCCAACCCCCTCTCTGCATAGTAACCAAGAAAGGCTCAGGGCTAGATGTGCATATTGTTGATGATAGATTAGCTTAGAGCTCCGTCTCTGGCATGCAACATTCCTCTCGTGGTGTACGACAGACAGTTGCTAACATTCATCTGCAGCATGCTTACAGCCAGAGAAAGATGCCCCGATACAGTGTTTATTACTTTTCTAGAACCACTGTTGCTTTCACATATTTTCCAGTAGGTGAAATACCTTTGTTCTTGACTAAGACGGAATTCTGAATAGAGAATTAGTTCCACTTTCCCAATTAACCTTAGAGAATAAATGCAGGGAAATATAGCAGGAAATATACTATAAGACAATAAGACAGGGATGGCACACTTTGTGTCATGTGTTAGCAACAAATGAAGTTCAAGGTTTTATTTATTTTTTTTTAAGATTTTATTTATTTATTTGGCAGACAGAGATCACAAGTAGGCAGAGAGGCAGGCAGAGAGAAATGAAGGGAAGCAGGCTCCCTGCTGAGCAGAGAGCCCAGGACCCTGGGATCATGACCTGAGCTGAAGGCAGAGGCTTTAACCCACTGAGCCACCCAGGTGCCCCCCAATTCAAGGTTTTAAAACACAGTTGAATTTGGGTCAAAGGTCTTGTTAAAATCACGTCTTTTCCAAGTGGTGTGAATATAAATCTTTTAAAAAATTATGAGGGATTTTCCATTTTCCCATTTCTTGTATTTGTGGTATGTTGATGACAATAACTTGCTCTATAAGAAATCAGCATTTTGACACTTCTCATTTGAAACATTTTCATTCCATACATTGTGTTTCTTGTCAATGTTTTGAAAAAGTCATCTTTTTGAATGCATTTTCTGGGTGTGTGTCTCTTTAACAAATATCTCTCAAAGGGACATTAAAATAAAATAAATAAAAATAAAATAATTTGACATCCAAAGTTCATTTTTAAAGTTGACCAGAAAGATTTGTATAGAATTTTAAGTTATATCCTTCTTTTATTATCCCTTCAGCAATACAGCTTTTTTTTTTTTTTCCAACACAGAACAACCTTTGACATTGAGCACTGTCTGAGCCAAATCACATGCCCAGAATTGGTAATAATGAATCCAGTTCTCAGGTAGAGCCGAGCTGTCACCTAATTTCCCTGAGACATAGTGTCAGACGGATAATGCCAATGTGTCCACAATGACATAGTTGGGTCTGCACTATTGGGATGTGACACAATTTTAAGAATGTCCATGTCAAAAGGACAGTGCCTGGCTTCCATCAAGGCAAGACATGTTCTTATATAAAATATAAATTTTATGTTCAAATGAAACACATGGGAAGAAAATGTCTGTGTGAAATCTCTTTTTGCCTTTGTGCATTTTCTCTCTTACCCTCTGAAGGGTTCCCACAGGACCAGCACTAAGCTTCTCTTCATTAGAACCCAGATTTCAATTTAAATTTTAATTAGAATAGATGACTAGAATACTTACCATTCTCTGTAGTTTCTGTATAGAGCTAATCAGCATCTAGAAGCATGCCCCATGTTTTCATAAAAAGATTGGGATCTTATTCCACAAGACTTACTGTTATCCATAAAGTTATTTTATACCCCATCACACCCCTATTTCTGTGGATGAGTCATGTTTGGAAAAAAAAATTGTTCTTCCATTTATATAATAACAAAATCCAGCAGAAAACTCAATTTTAAATATGTACAAAAGTTTATAAGATCATAGCTTTACTAACTAACATCCCATAAACCCCTGGACTTCCCCCCCAGCATTCCCAGTATAATTTTGAATACTGTAATAATCTCTACAAACTAAAATGGACATGTTAATAATCATACTATATCCAAACTGTTCCATAACCCAAACTGGTTTCATGTTAATAAATACAGATCTGAGTTATCATTTTTAATGACTGCATAATCGACACCTAAGTTTTTTGCACTTTAGAGTTTACAGAACGATTGCATTTGGTCAGCCATTCATCCATTCAACAAAAAGACATTGAGCCAAAAGACTGTTCTAGATTGAGAGAGTGGGAGGTGGATTCAAGGTGGTATAATAATATGGGCAAGCCCTAATTGCACACAACTTACATTTTCTCAACTACTTAGGACTAGAAGTAGAAAAGGTACTCTCATTCCAAATTTTGTCCAGAAGGAATCAGGCTCAAAGACTGTGACACAGCTGATGAGATACCAAGCTGTGACTGACACCTACGGTGTTTCCCACTCCAAGGCCAATGTATTAGATACCAGCAAAAGTAGGTAAGGAATACAAACCTTTCTTCAAGACAGTTCTTTTTCTCTGCATAACTAGTGAAGGACAAATCTACCTTAAAAATCACAACAAATACTGATAGGAATTCAAGGGTAAAGGAAAACTAGAACAAAACATGGCCATTCTCTGGCGCAATGCATGTTTCACTTTCTCTTTGCTAGTTGTGCTCCCCACCCCAAAATAAAAACAGCTTTGTCATTCATTTTCATTATAAAGGTTTGCATGCTGTTTGTTATGGACTGAATGCTTGTGTCCTGCAGATACATGTTAAAACTCTAACCTACAATGTGATGGTGTTTGGTGATAGGGCCTTTGGCAAGTAGGTCATGTAGATGAGGTCATGTAGATGAAGCCTCAGTGACAGGATTAGTGTCTTCATAAGAGGAAGAGAGACCAGAACTTGCTTTCTAGCCCTTGTGCGCTCTCTCTCTCCTTCTCCATGTGAGGACACAGTGGCTGTCTACAAGCCAGGAGAGAGGGCCCTCACCATGAACCAATCTTTTTTTCCTTTTTTACATATCACTCTGATCTTGGACTTCTCAGCCTCCAGAACTGTTGAGAAATAAATGCCTGCTGTTGAAGTCATCTAGTTTATAGTGTTTTGTTTTAGCAGCCAGGGAGGCTAGTACAGTTATAAAAGAGAAGTCAACCAGAGAAAGTAAAAATCATACAATGTCATGATCCAGATATGGCCACTATTGCTCTATCTCAAATGTATGTACGTATATTTATTATAATCATTAAAATGTGATCAAACCATACATATTGTTCTATAACCCAAAAGCATAATATATATAGATACAGGTCTTCATTTTCAATGACTATATAGCATTCCATTTGAGTATATATCATAATTCACTGAATCAATGTCCTATTAATAGACATTTCAATTGTTTCCATTTTAACCCATAGAAACAGTTAAAATTAACATCCTCATATAAAAATCTTAACATTTGTCCATTTGTTGTCTTGGAACAAATTCTTAGGGGTGGAATTAATTTGGTGTAATGTGGACACATTTTATTAATCATACATGCCTCAGTTTATTACTTTTACCTACAGGGTATGAGGATGACCATTCCTTATGCTCTTGCATTTTTTTAATCTTCAACAATAGGATAAGGGAAAGATAGTTTTTATTTTTGTTTCAGCATTTTCTGAATAACCAATTAATACTTGTGTCATAGAGAACAGAGAAAAGTATATAAATTCACAAAGAATAAAATGCATTCAATAATCCTATGTCCAAGAGGTAAATATTATCAACATTTTGCTATATTATCCTTACATTATTTAAAAATTTTGAAATGTCTACATTTTTTCAGTAAATCTGGAATCTTACTGTAAACATGCCTCTGTGTTATTTTTTAAAGTAGACATTTCATTGTAAAGATTACATACACAAAGAAAAGTATACAAATTATAATCAGTAAATTTTTACAAAGCAAACAAAACCATGCAGCCACCATCCAGCTTAAAAATAGAACATTACCAGCTCCTCCCACCCCACCCCATCAGAAGTCTCCCTTGATCTCTGTATTAGTCACACCCACATACCAACCAAAAAAGTGTCCCCTACTCTGACGTCTACTATCATGGTTAATTTGGCCCAGTTTCCAGTTTATGTATGTGAAACCATACATTGTATTCTTTTGTATCTATATTTTTCACCCAAAAGACTCATCCAGGTTGTGGCTTGTATCTGTAGTCTCTTCATTTTCATGGTCTTGTTTCACTATCACATTGCTATATTATTGCATATTATACCACTACTTATTCGTTCTTTCTACTGGTGGTGACATGTGGGTTGTGTCCAATTTGGGTTATTATGAATAATGCTACTATGGTGTTCCTTTCTTGAACCAATTTATTTCTAAGCCTACTACCCTAGTACTATCCTGAGAATTCCTCTTGTCCCTGTCTCTTGGGTTGGATCCCCACTTGCCTGAATTCCATAGCTGACTCATTCTTGATTTAATCCCTTATTTTTATGGACATATCTCCAGTAGCTTTCCAGAGGAAAAAAAAAGATTCATATGAAGTACTTCTTTGGAGTACAGGTTGGAAATCATTTTCTCTTTGAATTATGAAAGTGTTCCTCACTTCTTCTAGCCTACTATGTTGCTAGTGTGAAGTCCAAGTCTATTCTCATTCCTGATCGTTTTAGTCTCCCGGGTTGTGGAACTATGATAACATGCCTTCACGTATACTATATCCCATTCTCTGTGAAGGACATTCAGGTGGCTCTTTCAGTAAGTGTGCACATGTCCTACAATTCCTGGAAATGTCCATCATTTTTTTTTTAATGACATCTTTCCCTTCATTTCTGTTTTCTCATTTTAAAACTCCTATTGACAAAAAGTTGAGCCTACTAATTTGTATTTTGTTTTAATTCTTAGGAATTCTGCTACATTTTTAAAAAATTTATTTATTTATTTATTTATTTGGCAGAGAGAGATCAGAAGTAGGCAGAAAGGCAGGCAGAGAGAGAGGAGGAAGCAGGCTTCCTGCTGAGCAGAGAGCCGGATGCAGCACTTGATCCCAGGACCCTGAGATCATGACCTGAGCAGAAGGCAGAGGCTTAACCCACTGAGCCACCCAGGTGCCCCTCTGCTGCATTTTATCTCCAACTTCATTTGTGTTTGCTCTTCTTAGGAGATTTTCTTAACTTTGTCTTCAACCTCTCTATTGATTTTTTTAAGTGCTATGCTAATTTATTTTAAATGTCCAGGAGCGCTTTCTCATTTTTGTATTTTTTAAGAGCATCATGTTCTTTCATTTATTTAAGCAAATCATTTACAGTTTTTGTTATACTCTCTAAATTTTCTTATTTCCTTTAAATCCCCTTTTAGTCTGCTTCTCTGTTTTGATATCTTTCTATAGATAATTTCCTCAAAATCTGCTAATTATTAACTACTTGTTCATATTTAAAAGTGAAGTACTAAAATGTATACATTCATAGGCCAGTTGGGGGTTAGTGGATTTCACTGTAAGGTTACTAGGAGTAGTGTTGGGTGAGCCTGTAATGTCATTTTCTATAGGTTTTTATTTAGAGGCCAGTCTGTTTCTACAAAGAGGACTCCTGTTTCTACAAAGAGGAGTCCTCTTTCCTGGAAGGTATAATCCTTATAACCAGTATTCTGTAAGCAGAGCTTTGGAAGGTGTTGCTGTTCTCACCATTGAATATATATTCACTGGATCTCTGTTCCAACTCCTTCCTTCACCAACTCCACTATGTCTACATCACTGAGAACTGAATTTCTATGGTTAAAAGTTTCCTGACTGGGTAGGAGATGGTAGTCACCTGGTTGTTGGAGTGAGAAAGTAAATCCGGGGGCGGGGGGGGGGGGGTCTAAGTAATTCTCTTATAAGCACTCTTCAAATTTTTCAGTCTCATTTTTAACCCCTACTTTTAGAGGTACCTAGTATCTCCAATTCCTGAGCCTTTCTGGGAATTTGGTGACAAGAGGTTTCTTCTTTGACTTTCTCCCTTGAGAGTAGGAAGGTTTCTGTTTTCTCTGTGCAAATAAATTTGTCCCTACCTGCCACTGACGTTTTGTCTTGCAGAATTGCTGACATTCTCAGATGGTGTTGTATATCCTCTGTATCTTTGGGAGTTTAAAATCCTTTTTATTCATTTACAGATCTGAAAAATAAGTTCTCAGTGGCCCAAGAAGAGATGCTTATGGTAATTATGTAGGAATTATGTTAGGAATTATGTGGTAATTATGTCGGAATTCTGTCCTCTCCTGCCCCTGGCCCTCCAGGACTCATAAGAATTGTACCAATCCAGGCTTTCCAATTGCCCAAGTGATATTAGGCAAGTCATTAACTTTTCTGTGCTTCAGTTTCTTTATCAGTAGAATAGCATGATAATTTCTATCATATAAGGTATTGTGAGAATTAAATCAGATAATGCACATATAATGTATAACACACTGGCTATATATAGCTCAATGAATGTTCAGCAGTTATCATTTTAATTATTAGTAGTGTTAATTATTATCATTATCATGATCTACAGCACAATAGCAAAATCTACTTGATTTTAATCTCACAACAACTTTGCCTCAGTGGTAGAACCAGGAGGGCAAGAATTAAAATCATATTAACCAGAATAAATCATTATTTATGTTAAATAGCTTTATACAAGTCAGCATAGAGGCATTGATGAAAGTCAGTACAACCATCCCTTCAGTTACTCATCAGACCAACAGTTTGTAGATATTTTAAATAATGGGCCAGATAGTAAATACCTTAGGGTTTGTGGAGCATACTGTTTCTGTCACACTATTCAACTCTACCATTGTAGCATAAAAGCAGCCATGGACTATTCATAAACAAATGGACATGGTTATATTCCTAATAATAAATCTTTACTTACAAAAACAGGTGGTGGGCCAATTTGGCTTGAGGGGCTGTAGCTTGCAGACCCTGTATAAGACAAATGTCTTTCACTGAAAAATATTATTAATTGGGTTAATTAACACCAAGTTCTTAATGGCTTAATACAATAAATGTGTATTTCATCACAGTTGGTAGGCAAATTTCCAGGGGGTGATTTAGGGAGTCCTAGCTCATTCCGTCTAGTGGTAATCCCATCTCCAGGGTTCTCTGGAACCTTTGTGCCCAGCCAGACCTGGAGTGAAAAGAAAGAATGAAAAGGATCATGTCAGACTTCTCATGGCCAGGTCACGCTTGAGCCACATTTCATTGGCCAGAAATCACTACAAAAGAGGTTGGAAATATAATAAATTCCTATCAAATTGTCCAGGAAAGAAATAAGGAGTGATGCACACCTAGACAATCTCTACCAAAACAAAAAACAAACAAATGGAAAAGGACTCACAAGGTTATAAAAACAAGCCATTCAGTAAGCTTTGGCAGCCTTATTTTCCTTCCAAAAGATCCAAATCATCCTTCAGGAATAGCTACATAATTTGTTGGACATGATAAAAAATGAAAATGTGATGCCTCTGAATAAAAACCAGGTGAAGAGGGGTGTCTGGGTGGCTCAGTCAGTTAAGCATCTGCCTTCAGCTCAGGTCATGATCTCAGGGTCCTGGGATGGAGCCCAAGTCAGGGTCCCTGTTCAACTGGGAGTCTGCTTGTCCCTCTCCCCCTTGCTCATGGTCTCACTCTCTCTGTCAAATAAATAAAATCTTTTTAAAAAAATTCAGGTAAAAAGATAGTGCCTTCCTTTTGTAGTCTGTCTTGAGCTATCATAGTATGTTCTTAATTTGTTATTTAAACTCTCATTCTCATTCTCATGAGGATACTCAAAAGTTAAGGGCACACCTTAATCCGTAATTCAGCACATGGGGCATTCTCTGGACCCTGACTCTGCTTGTATCTACACCAAAGCTCCCTAACCCCACCCCCAAGGTAGAGGGGTCAACAGTCAAAATCCAGTCTGGGGTAGATGAGCCTGTTTGTGAGCTAAGACTCCAAGCCCCAGCTTTTGCTCCATTGTCATCAGACCTCAGTTACAAAACACAAATGCAAAGATAAAATTATTAAGAATTTCAAAATGGTAAACAAAGAGCATTAAACACCAAAGTGGGGCCCCCATCTGAGTATAGGGTTCTGTATAACTGTGCTGGTCATATCCTCATGAGGCTAGCCATTCTACCCTGCCAGCTTGGTCACTTGCCCACAGAGGGAAAGATCTGTAAGTGTTCACTTTAAGAAGTTTAGTAAGGAATCACACCCTGAATGTCAAACCCAGAGCCCTTCTGCTTGTTCCTGCCCAGCTTTTTCCAACCTTCCTCTCCAGAAAAGACATTGCATTATTAGACTGCAGCAGATATTTGACAAAGATTGTATTGGTCTTCAAAGGATAACTCTTAGCTCTGGGTTGTCTAAATTATTGCATATTAAGGACATGCTAGTGGACTCAGTGTTCCAACATGGAATTATTCTGTTGTATATTCTATTTCTATATTCTATATTCTATTTCTATTCTATATTTTAATAGGAGTACATATTTCATATGAAATAGAAATAAATAGTATTCTATTTCATATGAAATATATATTCCTATTCTAAAGGTTGTATAGGTAGAATTTATTCTTTCTTTTCTTTTTTTTAGAGAAAGAGAGAGCATGCATTGAATTATTCTATTGTTTTTCATATAAATATTTATTCCTATTTTAAAAGTTGTATAAGTAGATTATAGGTAGATTCCCCCCCCCCTTTTTTTTTTTTGAGATTAGGAGAGAGAGAGAACATGAGTGGTGGGGAGGGGCAAAAGGAGAGGGAGAGAGAAAATCTTAAGCAGGCTCCATGCCCAGCTTGATATCACAACCCTGAGATCAAGACCCAAGCTGAAATCAAGAGTCGGACACTTAACCAACTGAGTCACCCAGGTGCCCCTGTATAGATAGTGTTCAAGAAGTTAGCCATCCATTCATTATATATTCTGTGTTATGAATTTGGTGAAAGGCAATGTGCAGTCAAGGTGATTCTAAACTATGATTTAACTTTATGGCCTTAAGCAAGATGCTGCAGTTATTTATTTATTTATTTGAGAGGGAGAGAAAGAGAGGGAGCACAAGTGGGGGGAGGGGCAGAGGGAGAAGGAGACTTCCCACTGAGCAAGGAGCCCTATGTGGGCTTCAATCCTGAGACCCTGGGATCTTGAACTGAGCTGAAAGCAGACACTTAAACATCAGAGCCACCCAGGCACCCCAAGATGCTGCATTTCTATAAGCCATCATTTCATCATCTGTAAAATGAGTTTGATAGTATCCACCTCACAGTATTTTGCAGAGTTTGACAAAGAAAAAAGGTGTATAGATCTTGATACATAGTAAGCATTCAAAACAGGGAAACCATAATGACTATGCATCTGTGATAATGCCAGCCATTATTACTGAGAGGTGAAGGAAAATCTTCAGACATATCCATAAACTGTAAGATTATGAGTTTAGAAGGAAAATGAGTTCTAAAGAAAAACTGCAAAGCCAGGCATTACCTTGTAGAGTCTCTGCAGCAGGACACATCACGTGTGTTATCAGCAACAATGATGGTGTATCGGTTCCTCATTTGGATCAGAGACACTTATCAAAGAGTTTTTCCAGGCTGTGTTTGCATCTACTGGCTCTAAAGGTGAACACTTACACATAATTTTTTTGTGGATGAGAGGAACATACAATTTAAATATATGGCCATTTCGTGACTTAGGAATTTACAATGGGGCAATTATCTATGAAATGTGCGTGCAAGTAAATAATGCTATGCATGAACCCACAGTAAATAATGAAACAGGAAATGTAAGTGGTTTCTGGATATTGCCTTTAGGGCTGCAATTCCGCCAGCATTAGTTATATGCCATAAGATCAATGGGGAAGAGGAAGCATCCTCATAAAATAAACATTTGTCTGCAAATTTTCCAGTTGAAGGAAAGGCTGGTTCTTAGTACTGCTACCTCCACTGCACATGATGATTGGACATTAGTGAGTCATACAGCCTGGGTCAGTCTAAAATTGTCCCATAATGAAACTGAGATATAATAGGAAGCTAAGCCATTTTTGTATTTCCAAACAAGGAGGCTTCTCATACAGCTGTGTTCCTGTGTTGAAAAGTGACCCTCAAGTCAAGAAAATGGTATGGGACAATCTAAGCTCTGAGATTAAAAGAGGTAATAAGACAATCTTGTTTCTGCTTCATAAAAGGATGTTCTCACAGTAGAAATACCTCTATGGTTACCAGTAATAAGAACAGATCAAATCAGTCAGCTTCCTCTGAACTATGGGGGTCTTATACATAATTTTAAACATGGTAGCCCTACTGACCTCATCAGGCTGATTTTACTTTTAACTTCAAAAATATCTAACTGTTCTTAGAAGGTCCATTATAAAAATATAAAAATCTGCTAGGTTCTATCATGTTCTAGCAGAGTACTGGAATTTCATTTAAATTTACAGTATTAGAAAGAGCAGAACTTGCAGATTATTGACTCACAAGACCTGCTCTGTGTTTGAGAGGTGTGTTATGTTATATAACACATTTATATTTGACCATTCAGTGTGTCTATTTGCCCTATATTATCCCTAAAAACATGTCTAAACTTGCCTTATTTTTCAGCAAGAGGCCATCATATTTAAAATGTGCATGACAAAATTAAATTTGTAAATTTCAGAAATTTCCTTCTATGGCTGTATGAGTTTCTTAGAGCTGCTATAACAAGTCATCATAAATTTAGCAGCTTCAAACAACACAAATGTATTAACTTACAGTTCTGAAGGTCAGAAGTCTAAAAATAGGTTCACAGGCCTACATTCCTTCCAGAGGCTCTTAGGGAGAATAACTTTCCTGCTTTTTCTAGTTTCTGGAGGCTGTCTGCTTTCTCTGACTCACAGTCCCTTTTCTTCATCTTCAAAGGCAGCATGTAGCATCTTCTGTCTTCTCTGACCTCCAGCTTCTTCCTCATGTGCATCCTTGTGATTACACCAGGCTCACCTAGATAATCCAGGATAATCTCCCCTCCACAAAATCCTTAATGTAATCACATTTTCAAAGTCTCTTTTACCCTGTAAAGTAACATATTCACAGGCTCTGGGGATCAGAATGGGAACATCATGGGGTGGGGGTGGGAGTGGGGGGAATTATTCATCCTACTTCAATGGCTGTCATCACCACAGAGATAGAGTAGAGTAGGGGTTTAGTAAATATCTGCTGCTGATGTGCATGAATTGATTATAATTCATCAATTTAATTAAGTAAACTAGAGTTTTAAGAAATTATTGGAAAAGCTTCAGCATTTTAGGATTTGGCTTTAATTGGAAGGTAGACCAGGAATGGGAATGCTCATTTATTATATTAGTGCTTCTCATTCACATTCATTCATGTATTCATTCCTATACTTACCAAACATGTCCACACAGGATGTAACAGACCGTATGCCCGGTACTGAAAGCATAAAGACAAAAAAGACACAGCACTGGCCACAAGAAGCTCACAATCACAATTGCAAAGAAATCAGTTTTTGAGTGTTATAAATAGGTGGACAACAGCCAGTAGAAGATACTTTTGAGTCCACAGTTATGGGGCAGGGCATTCATGAAGGAGACTGGTAGAAAAAGGTAGAGAAAAGTAACTTACTCCTCATACCATTTTATTGCAGGGATTATCTCCTATTTCCATCTCCAAAGATAGAAAAAAGACCCACCCAACTAGCTGAATAGGAATTCCAATCTTTCTTCCCTCAAAGATGAAAGGACTCAATTTGTAACCTAAAGCCCAAGAATTTCAAGTCTCTCCTTTTTTCTTTTCTTTTGTCTCTTAAATCTCTCACAGGTTATGGCAGCTTGGTGCTTCTCCCACTCTAGACACCGACTCCCAGCTCCTCTCCTATGCCAGTGTCCTGTCTCATGGTTCCTACTCTTTTGTGATTATGTCCTCCCCACTTCTTCCTCAAGCCCCATCATCGCTCAGGCCAATGAGGACACAGCTGTCCTGCTGTGACATCAGAGATGCCCAAGGAAAGATAGAAAAGGAGGTTTTCTACATCACCAATGTTGTCTTCACCCCCACCACATTCTCCAGACAGCATCAGGGAACTCCCAAAGGGTCAACTTGCTCTCCAACTCTGAAACTTTGCTAAGAAGAAACTCGACTCTTTCGTTAAATTCAACATGTTTTCAACATATTTGGAACAACTTGTGTGTGTGAAATCTACTTTTTCAACTGTTATGTTTTAGAAGTCTGAATTCAGATCATATATTTCACATAAACAGTGCTTAGCACAAGCACTCAGAAAATAAATGTTCTTGCTGAGTTTAAATTTTTTTTGAGGCAGAAATAAGTGTTGGGGAGGATGTGGAGAAAAAGGAGCCCTCATGCACTGTTGGTGGGAATGTAAACTGACGCAGCCACCCTAGAAAACAGTGTGAGGGCTCCTCAAAAAACTAAAAATAGAATTATCCTATGATCCAATATTTCTACTATTGGGTATTTACCCAAAGAAAATGCAAACACTAATATGAAAGGACATATGCACCCCTATGCTTACTGCAGCCTTATTTACAATAGCCAAGATATGGAAGAAGCCTAAGTGTCCATCAATGAATGGATAAAGATGATGTGTGATATATATACACACATACAGTGGAACATTATTCAGCCATTAAAAAAATAAATCTCGCCATTTGTGATAACATGAATGGATCTAGAAGGTATTATACTAAGTGAAATAAGTCAGTCAGAGAAAGACAAACACATAGGACTTTGCTCATATGTGGAATTTAAGAAACAAAACAAATCAACAAAGGAAAAAAGAGGAAAAAACAAACACTTAAATACAAAGAATAAACAGATGGTTACAAGGGGGAAGGTGGGTGGAGGATGGGTGAAACAGGTGGAGGAGGTTAAGAGTACACTATTCTTGATGAGCACTGAGAAATGTGTAGGGTTTTGAATCTTTATATTGTACACCTGAAACTAATATAACACTGCTTGTTAATTATACTGGAATAAAACCATTTTAGTTGAGGCACATGAATAAGAACAATAATCAAAAAATAAATTCTATAGTACACTAGATATTGATAAGTACTATAGAAAAAAAATTTAAAGGAACATTTTGGAAAAACAAGATTACTCACCTTGAAGTGTGAGTTTCAGAGAGATTGCCCAGTTACTAAGTGGTAGAGTTTAATCTCTTTTCATTACACCATGCTGCCCTAATTAAGACAGATTATGAAGTTATTATGTATTAATGGTAATATATGAGGGCTTTTAAATTATAATCATGTTTCTAGAATACATATCCAGAATAACTTGGGAGTATACATTCACAGGAAATTTTCTGTGAACACCAGGCACATTTCAAATCTGTTCTGGTAGAAATTTTGGATTTCCCCCTATTTTTGAATGTATACACATTTCATTGTAGAAAGCACAAGTTTTCTTTAGTGGGAAAGCACGGGATAAAGGAGACATTCAGAAGACCTGAGGTCTAGTCTCAGGTCCTCCATGAACTCCATGTTTGGTCTTGGGCAAACCACTGAGCCTTTGCATCACAGACAAGCATTGAAAGAAAAGAGACCTCAGCACTTAATAAAAGATCCACAAAGTGGCAACAATCTACAAAAGCTCATATGAACTTGAATAACTTGAATATTCAATTTAGGAATACATCACACATACACCAACCACATAATTTCTAAAGTTGTCATGAATTTGTCTAAGGGGAGAATTTTAATTTGACCCCCCTGGTGGTGCCTGTATGCAGTGGGCTGTATTCCATACTCTGATACTGTATCAGAGTGGCTGTCTTACTTCTTTTGTTATTAGGTCTCATTATTTACTGTAGAGATTTATTAATATTATGTCTTTTTTGGGGGGTCAAACAGAAGCACTGAATATTATTACTCTAATCACAGCGCCTCTCTGATGTTGAATACTTAACATCAATGCTCTATGATTACACCTGTGCCATGTTTGCTCAGGATGACTGTGACCTCCGTAGGCTCCTTTATTCCAAGTCGCAGGTCTTTTCATTTATCCCAGCAGGAAACTCTTTCTCTGAACTAGCTTTCTTTTATACTTCCACCCACTAGTTAGTGTAAGAAGGGCCAAAGCCAGTGGAGTATTTCAAGTAACATCTTGCCACTGTCCCAGAGAAGAAATCCTGTTACCTTCCCAGAATTTGCCGATTCCCTCTGTCTCCCAAGTTCTCAAGATTTTATTTTTTCCATCTGAGAATTAGAGTTTAAAAAGCAAAACAAGGGGCACTTAGGTGGCTCAGTGGGTTAAAGGCTCTGCCTTCGGCTCAGGTCATAAACTCAGGGTCCTGGGATCGAGCCCCACATCGGGCTCTCTGCTCAGCAGGGCACCTGCTTCCTCTTCTCCCTCTCTGCCTACTTGTGATCTTTGTCTATCAAATAAATAAATAAAATCTTAAAAAATAAAATAAAATAAAACAAAATAAAGCCAAACAAAACAAACAAAGCAAAAAAAAAAAAAAAAAAAAGACCCTCAATTTCCACCCATCTTGTATTCTCTGTTTCAGGACTCTGGCCATTCCCTTATTTCTTACCAACCAAATTTTTGGGAATCAGCCCAGCAAATGGACATCAGGCATCAACGCAGAAGTATAATTGGCAGCATAACTGAGTCTATCTGTTTCCAATAGAGTCTCTTGAATTTTGGTCAGGCCTCCTTCAGCCTGGAGCTTTCTTATCAGTATCGACCTAGCAAGATCCAGAATTATTTTCAATGTCAACCCTAAACTCAAGAACCTCACCCAAAATGGGCATTATTCTCATGTTCTGTGTTGGAGTTCCAGTGACACCCACAGCTCTAGACTCAAACTAAGAGGACTAATCCAGAGGTTCCTTGGGGCTGAGGGAACAGAAAGTTCCTATTCTACTCCCACTCCTGGCTGATTACAAAGAGGGATGAAGAACCATTCTATCTGATGGTGTTGCCACTAGTCATACATGGTTATCCGGCACTTGAGGTATGGTTAGTGTCCCCAGGGAACTGAAATTTTAACTTTTATTTAAAAAATTAAATAAGTTAAATTTTAAAACTGCAACTCAATTTAGTTACTGGAAAACTTACAAGAAACAATTTGGTTTTGTGACTCTATATTGTCAACAGAAAATTTTATGAACTCTAAATACAAATCAATTATTTCCAATGAAAATTTAGTGTCCAAATTTAGATGTGCAGCAAGTATAGAATACACCCCAGACTTCAAACACCTAGTAACAAAAAATATAAAACAGTTCATTAATAATTTTATATTGGTTTCAGATTGCAATCATATTTTGGATCCATTGGGTTGAATCAAATATCTTATTTATATTAATTAGACCTGTTTCTTTTGGCTTTTTCAATGTGACCAGTCAAAATTTTAAATTATATTTGTGTCTCACATTCTATCTCTGTCAGTCATCACTGCTCTAAATCAACCTTGGGAGTATGGGAGAATAAATGCTGTCCAGTCCACCATGTTCGGATTGCTGTTGGGGGAAGTCACTTCTATTAATCAATTTCCATGTTCCAGAAATTATTCTGTGTTATACTGTTTAATAACCGTGACAACCCTATCATGGAGAGGTAATGGAGGCTTTCAAAGATTAAACATGTAGTCCCCTAAAATCACATATGCAGGAAGTGGCAGGCTTAGATTTAAGCAGAGTTCTGTCTTGAAAACCTTAATAATGATGTTTTAACACAATTTGTGTTGTGCTTTAATAAAGCTTTTCGTATCTTTTTCATTAATCATAAATGTAATCCTATGCATCGTATCTACCTCACAGAGAGGAGGTGAGTCTAAATCAAGACAATGAGTGTGAAATGCTAAAAGTGGTGTCTAGTACATGTGAACTACTATTATTTTTCAGATGGGAAAATTACAATGTTACCTTTGTCTGATTCCACAAGTAAACTATTTCCACTTTATCATGCTGTCTCCCATTTCAGGATATTGATGACACAAATTACCATAAATTTGCATGCAGCCTTTCAAGTGTTCAGATTGTTTGTTCTGTTTTTTTGACTTATGAATTATATTGACTATGCTGCTTCTCCTTCGCCTTTCTGGTCATTCGTAGGTGTGGCCAGTCCCCCCTCATATGTTAATCCCCAAATTAATCTTCAGTCAAAAATCATCTCCCTTTAATGTAACATAGGGAGAATTTAACCTATGCCTTTTTACCCCATTTTTATATCATCTACAAAAAGCAATAGCCCAGAAATTAATGCTTACTAGTTTTTAGTTAAGTTTAGTACAGATAGGCAGTGCAAAAATCCCCACAAAAAACAAAAAACAGAAGCCTCCCAGTGACTTCCAATCCTGTCTTTCAAATAGTGTTATGCTCCAACTGAAATAAATAGATACAAAACAGGAGCCAACGATAGTAGTTCTTATTCCACCGACTCAACCATGGAAACTACAGATGCCAGGCACACCCTGCTATTAGATGCAGCATGTCTGGAAAGCCCTTGCTGAAATTGCTAAGGAGAAAAACATTGGTTTTGGGCTTCTCTCTTTCCGTTCTTCATAAAACACTGGTGAACCAGTCTCCGTAATATCAATAAGGAAGCCTTGGTGGGGAACCCAGATCCGACGAGAGGATGGAAAAAAGTCACTTATTCTAGTTGGTTTTATATTTTTGCAATTTACAAAGTGGATTCACACACATTGTATCTTCTTTGAGCCCCTCCTCTCACGGGGAGAACATGTGTAAAACCTCATATCTACTGTGATGTTCAATTCACTGCTTTACCACTGCTTCCTATGAGAATTTAAACCTCATGACAGCTGGGGTCATTTCTGTTTCGTTCATGGCTGTGTCCCCAGCACCTGATGCCTGGATGTACAGAAAGGTCACAATGTAGTGCTGACTGAATGAGTTGTGTGGATGACCTAGAAAGACCAAGAGGTGGTACATGCCCACGGTGAGATGGCAAACCACAGGACAAGTTGAATGAGAACTCTGGACTCTGTTTACTACCCCCTTGCCAGAAGCTGAAAAATGATGGACAGGTTTCTTTTACATATGAGATATGTTCAGTTGTCCCCTAATCTTTGAGTGTGGTGTTTCAAATGGAAGGAAATGAGGTTTCAGAGAACATCCCACCAAAGGAATACCACAATGAGTGTGTCAGTCTGAGCCAATTAGAGTTGACAGGTGAAGAACCTAATTGTGAAGCCCCATGGCTGGGCACTTGAGGTGTGATTCAAAGTCCCTTGTGTTGTGCAGCGAAAATGTCCCACAATTGGAAAAACACATTAAAGCAAGTATACATGCATCTTCACACTGAATTCATGCCAAAACTGAACATTTGCATTCAGCTTTAAAAAACAAAAAACAAAAGAAAAAAGAAAAAAAGAACAAAAAAAAAAAGGAAAGAAAATAGGTACAGAAGAGCTGTCTTGATTGTGGTCTCACACGGTGTTGAATGCAACACTTTTAGGGAGTCCACAGGCCCTGCCTTGCTGTGAGAGCCAGGAAAGACTTACATGAAAGGAAGGTTAAACCCCAGGAAGCAAGGAAAAGCATGAACATCTAATTTCCTTCAATTTGCTATGATGCTAAAGAAAACCCAGCAAGAACCAGAGTGCTCAGGACCACACTGACAGCGGGGGTGGGCAGAGGCTGGGGAAAACCTGCATTTATACACATACATCTTTCAGAAACCAAAACAATTTTGTTTCTTGGGGCTATGCCGTCAAGACGTTGAAATGTTTAGTTCTTATTTATTTACCCATTCTTCCACTTACTTCACAAATACAAACTATGCATCCTTCATGCATTGAGCTGGGTACAGGGTGATGGGTTCCTACAACATGTTTCCTCTTTGCCAGCAGCTTCACTCTATTACATGGGGGAGACAGCCACAAACAAATAATAGGTTTGGAAGGCAATTTTTTATATGCAGTTCTAAAAGCTTAGTTTCCTAGGGCTGCTGTAACAAATTATCACAAACTTGCTGTCTTAAGACAACAGAAACTCATTTTCTCACAATTCTGGAGGTTAGAAGACTGAAATCAAGGTGTCAGCAGGGAGCTGGTTTTCTCAAAGGCTCTGGAGGAGAATACTTGCTTGCCTCTCTGAGGGTCTGGGGACTCCAGGTGTTCCTTCACTGGTGGCTCTGCTTCCCTCTTCAAATGGCCTTTTCTCTTCTCCATCTGTCTCTCTTCTGGGTGTCTTATGTAGAGACACTTGTTATTGGATTAATGCCTACCCAAATACACCAGGAGGGTCTCATTTCAAGATTCTTAACTAAATTACATCTGCAAAGACTCTTTTTTCCAAATCAGGTCTCACATTCACAAATTCCAGGATATGGAGAGTTTCCAGTTTCCACCATTCAGCACACTACAGGTAGTATACATGAATAATGATATTATCCAGATAACCTGTATCTAGGGGAGGTCACACTTGAGTTTCATGTGAACTGTTACATAGAAAATAACAGAGCTCTATAGGCTCATTTGGGGCAGTAGGCTGCCAAGCTAGGCAGGGGGTTAGCAGGAGCTAAAGTGTAAAGACATAATGGGTGAGTATAAAACAATAGCAGGCAGCTCGTTGTGTCTGGAGGGTAATGTGAGTAAAGATCTGTAGAGACAAGGCTGGGGACTGAGGCAGGGGCTAAACCAGGAAGAACACATAATCCATGCCATGAAGCTGGGGCTGTTGGTCAGTAAGATCTTAGCCGGTAGGACCCAGCACACTGGTGGCTTGACAGTTCATCAAGTGTTGGTCAAATGTTGGAAACGGCTACACTCTAGCTGTACTGAACTTCCAACTCTTCAAATTATTACACACTTATTCTCACCCCTGGGTCTTGGGACTTGCTTTTTTCTCTACCAGAAATATTGAGTATTATTATTCTCATTTTATAAATAAGGAAAATAAATGGACATGGAATCAAGACACAAATCCAGGGTGTTCTGCCTCCAAAAGCACTTATTTGTCCAAAATACTACATTGTTAACCCCCAATAAAACATTCTTGGGATAAATGATAAGTCTTATACTTGCATACTATATTTGAAAGCAGCAGAAAAGCAGCAAGGGCTTCAAATAATAATGACTTAAACAAGAGGTGTTTATTTTCTCTCTCAAGTAAATGAAGTGAGTTATCCAGGGCTAGCATGGTGACTAGGTTGTTTAAAATCTTCTGCGGGGTTGGGGGGGGATAAATAAATAAAGTCCTCTGGAACCAAACTCCTCCCACTCCCCGAAGTATGGTCCTGTCCTCACGATATAAGGTGGCTACTAGAAGTCTTGCCATCAGAGATTTCTGTTCTTAAGCCTACGGATGGATGAAAGGACAAACAACAATGGAAAAAGGGCACCAACCAGATGATACTTAAGGCAAGGTTTTGAAAGCTAACTCATGACTCTTCTGTGTCTGTAATGGGCATGAAGGGCTACTACTACTGTAGTAGCAGTAGTCAGGAGGAAACTTAGCACGTTTCAGATGACTCTGCTGCTGCCTATCTCATCCTGTTGGCAGGAGTCAAAGGGGGCCCCAGAACTCTCTTCATTCTTAGCTAAAGCTCACTCTGCCCTTCCCTCTGCATGCAAAGCCCCACCATCACTCTCTGCCCCGTCATTTTCAAAGTGTGCCTGTTGCCCCATTGACATCATTCACCAAAGAACCCCTGACCCCCAGACTAGACTTCACTCCCAGGACTCTAATTCCCATTCAACCTTACGAACAGTGAGGCAACCCCCAACTCTTCTTCCATGCTCTATCCTCTTATTTCGTTTCATTTTTCTACATAGCATTTGTTATCACCTGACATAATATATTTCTAACTTGTCTATTTCCTTCTGGTTGATTATAAACTTAATCTGGAGGTATGGGGCATGGATTATTGAAACTTTTATTTTATTCACTGTTTTATCCCTACAGCCCAGACCACAATAACACAGTAAATGAATCTCATTGGTCAGGACCTATACATGTGACAAAAGCTGAAAGGAAAGTTGGGAAATGTCTTCATGCCAGTGATCACATGTCTCACCAGAAACTGGGAAGAGGAAGTACAGATCTCGGGGGGATAATCAACAACCCCTAACAAGGAGGGCACCTACCAAATGACCTCATGTAAACCTTATATATAAGGTTTATATATATATATATATATACCTTATATATATATAAGGTAAAGTTTTACCTTATTACCTTATAACCTTATAACCATTATGCAAAATCTGCCTGAAAGACAGAATGGAGGATATGTGACTTCAGAGTCTTGGTGACAGAAAGCCCTGTCTGGAGAAGGAAAAATAAGTATATACATACGTCATGAGACTTTACTGTGCACAAGAGCAAACTGATGCTCAAGGAAATGAAGTAACTTATTCTGGGACACAAAATCCATTAAGTGTCAAAATGAGGGGCCAAACTTTTGGTTTTGTGCTCTCCCAGGAATGTCAATGCCATGAATTTTTTTGTCATACTGTTAGGTTGTTGTTGATTTTCCACAGACAGAGACAGGCAGGGAGGGAGAGATGAATATATATGTGGTCAGAAAATCCATATCCTTCAGAGAGAACTAAAGAGTAAGAGGTGAAGACAGCTCAGGAGAAATGAGAATCCAAGGAATTTTGAACTTGTGAACTGATGTGTTTTTGGCAAAAAGATTTTTAACATACTCTATCATGATTGTTGGAGTCTAACAAATTCTAGATGTCTTTCTGTTAATTCAGTAACTTATTTGCTGTATTATTTACTTACTGAATATCGCATATGTGCACTCAAATGTAACTTTTCAGCTGGATTCTGAGGTAAATTTACAGGTTCCCTTGTGTTAATAGAATGCCCTATACATTGACAAAAGTGAATTAAATTTTTTTTTAAAAAAGCTATCTTTTTCTTTTTTCCAGCTCCCCTTGTAAGATCTAAGTGTTGTAGCATGTTGACAATTTTGCTGGTGATGTGTAAGGCTGAGCCAGACTCAGTTTTCTCCTCTTCAGATGTTGAGTCTAAGGAAGTGCTGACAAGAAGGAGTTGGGGGAAAAAAAAAGAAAAGCTGGCACATTTTTGGCAAGCCATTTGACATGTGGGACCATTATTATTTTAGAAAACAAGATGGCTTCTTGTGATAGACAGTTCTGTCTACCCACCCCACCACTGCATACTCACAGAAGACCATCACCTTGCCCAAGGTCTGGAAGCCAACTAATAAAAAAGTGAGTCCTGGAACGGCTTGTGTCTTCATGCTGTGGTTGTAAATAGGAAGTGAGGGGAAACGTCTTTCCAACACAGGCATGTGATCCCACCTCATGAAAGAAGCAGGACTTAATTTTTTCCATACCAGATCCCCTATTCCACAACACTGTAGCTCCTCCTTTATTAGTTTTCACCTGCCTATCTTGTCGTCTGTGAGCATAGCAACTGATACTGTCTTTTTACCTAGACATCTCTAAAACTTCTATATTGCCTGATGCAAAATTGATACTTAGTAAATATTATTGAAATTAATCAGTTCAGCTATCACAGCTTAAAGGGAAGGTGTGAGCTGAAGTAAGTGTTATACCTGAGTTTTCGCATCTGAGAGATCACCAAGGAGCCAACACCGATGCAATCACATGAGGGTTTATTTAACAAGCTCAAGCTTGGGTCCTAGTCCCTACTCCACTGTGTCGGGTATACTTGGGCCCAAGCTTAAGCTTGTTAAATAAACCCTCATGTGACTGCATCGGTGTTGGCTCCTTGGTGGTCTCTCGGATGCAAAAACTCGGGTACAACATAAGTGGGAGAATGGAGAGGGTTAAGAAAAAAACAATGTAAAGGAAAATCATTAAATTAAAAAAATGAAATTTGAATATCAGTCCATGAAATTTTGGTCTTCATGATAAGTTTATTAACTAATTTTTTTGTTCATTTTCAAGGCATAGATATATTTCTTTAGGACTCAAACAACATAAGGCATCTAAACATCTTATATTACTGTCATTAACGATGGCATTGATTTGGGTCACTGTCATTCTGAGCTTCAGATAAGACAGAAAGAAGCATAAGTTGGTTGTCATAGAAATTAGGAAATGATTCAGATTCTTAAAGAAGCTTGATTGGAATTTGGAAGTGACTTACAATTCAATGTATTTTTAGTTGATGTTGAAGCCAAACTCGAAATGAAATCTTCTATCAGTTAATTAAGTGTGTAGAAGAATTTCCAATTAGATTTCATCAAAAGAATTGCTGTAATGAAATAATGGTTTTCTATTTAACACATTTCCTCCAAATTTCTCCCCATACCCACATCCTACTCCAGATTTCTAACCCTCACTAATCAAAGACACAAAAATAAACAAACTAAAAAACAACATTTATGAGTAGAAGGGAGAGCCATAATTTCTTTTTTAAATTTAAATTCAAGTTAGTTAACATATAATTTATTATTAGTTTCAGGAGTGGAATTTAGTGATCCATAATTTCTTGCCTTACTTCTTGTAGAACACTAGAGGTCCTTTTTAGAAGGTGGTACTGAGATAGAAAAGCTGTTAAACCTTTAAATATGTGGGTTCACCTCCTCAGTTGCCAGTGTGAGAATCCTGAAATTCTAAGTGATAAGTGACACAGAAGTTGAGAAAAGTAACATTTATATTTCTATACATATATGCATTATGAAAATGTATATTTCTATAAATATCATGCTGAGAGAATAAAGCCATCAGAAAGATCTTTATGTAAACCCTATAAATATTTTTACCATCACTGAAATGAAACTAAAGGACAATGTTATAAAGAGACTATTCTGAGATTTTAGACATAGTAGATATATAATTACAGTCACTCTGCTTTTAGTTTATATTAAAAATTTCTCCTTTACTAAATACTTCTCAGCCATTATTAAATGGCTAATATCTATTAAGCTATTACTATGCTTTGAGCACCATATTAAGTGTTCATATACATTGTGGCATTTAATTGTCCCAACAACCCTAAGGATAGCATCTATTATGATCTTCATTTTACCTGTTCAGAAATTCAGCATAGAAAGATTAAATGACTTACCAAGTGGCAAACTCTTATCTCAAACTCCAAGGCCCTCATCAACTCCTTTAGTTTTAAGTATGCTTGTCAACTTGTATGGCCTGGTTACAGGTAATATGCATAATAAGGACCTTTTGTCTCTTTTCAGTGACCACTCAATTTGTGATTTTGTAACTTTAAGTGTCATTCTGGCTAGACCCTGAATCCCACCTTTGTCACTTTCCCCTATCTGTTATCTTTGCCCTGGAGAACTGTTCTAAAGGTCAATTTTATCTACTCATAACTTTCCGGTGGAAAAAAAAAAAGCTCAGTTCCTTCTCCATCATCTATTTTGCTTCCTTTTCCCATCTCTACTAGAAAAAGTATCCCCAAAGGAAAGAGTCATAACATCTGTACACAAAACAAGAAGAAAGATTTCTCTCAACTGTCCAAAAGTATACTGACTCATTTAGTCAGTCAGTATACTGACTCACTCAGAGCAGCTGGGATCAGAGAAGATAAAATTTGGGGATCTGAGTTGCACACTGAGTGACTGTATGTGGCCTTTATAAAAAAGGAAGCCTACAGATGAACTTAGGATAGTTGCTATTTTGAATTAAACAACTTTGGAAATCTATGGACTGGGAAAAAATAAGTAAATAACAGTCATAAGCAATGAGAGAACTCTTCTTATGAGATGTATCAAAAAGAGCATAAATAAATCAATCAGTGCAATAAGAAGCACCCAGAAATGCAACTATTTCCCAAGGTTTGTTCAAATGTGATAGATTTCAACTAGATTTGAAAGGTAAAAGCAGGGCAGACAACTTTTGCTCTTTGACTATGGTGGACATAAAAATTAGGAGGAAATAACCTCTAACTAATCCTTTCCTAAACAGTGTTAAGAGGTAAACTGAAGCATATTAAAAAATTTAAGAGTTTATTTGAGTAAAAATCTTTTGGAATCTGGCAACACCCAACTGGAAGTGGTTAGATGCACTCCATAGACAGGAGGTAGAGGGAAAGACTTAAACAGAAAAGGTGCAGAGGAAAGCAAGGAAATTATTTAATCACCTACAGCTTAAAGCCTAGTTGGCTATTTGTGATTGGTTGTTCTTAGGTTTTGATTTCATAATGAGGCATTAACAGGCTCAGGTTTGGGGTTGCTTACATTATCCATCTTAGCACTGGAGCCCCCTCAGTGCAATGGCCTCCTTCTTTAATTAATTGAACAGCACATAACAGAAATCACATTTTTGGAGAAATATAAATCACAACTTGCCCACCCAGCAAATAGAGCTAGAAGAACCTGAATAGGGTGGGAATGGATTTGCAGGCAATCACACCTGAGCAACTCCAGCCAAACAGGAAAAAACATTCTGTCATATTTCAAAAGATCTCAAAAAAAGCACTCTTTCATCCATGTTTAAAAACTCTTGCCAACAATAAATGACGACTTCTATCCAACTGCAGACCTCCATATAGTAATTTTCATAGACACAATGTTAAAAAAATTTTTTTAAGTAAATAAAGACAGAGGACAATACACCTCCATTCTTTTAGTCAAATTCTTTATAAAATAGAAGATTTTAAGTTTAATTGTCCTTAATTTTTCTCTCCTTCAAGCTGAAAACTCCTAATCCATTTAGTTTTTTGCTCTTGGATGTCTTGCTTTGTGTATTAGAACAAGTACATCTGAAAGCAAAATTTAGATTTAAATGCCTTGGGTTGAAGTGCTTTCACTAAAATGTTCTCCATTTCAAAAAACACTTTTGGCTTTTATTTACATTCGAACACCCTTGTAAATTAAGTATTTTTTCCCTAAAATGGCTTGGAACTTTTGCATTATAAAATGCAGATCACTTGATTACTCAATCCAATATAATAAAAATGAGCTTCTGACAAAGGCAGTTTTAAAGAAGCTTTCCTAGACTATGACTATAAAAAAGTCCATTTGCCTATTTTGTCTGCCATTGCTGAATGAGGAAAGGATATAAATGTCATTGAAACACAGATTATTTATTATATTTTCCCATCTGCTTACTACATTGGTTATTTGAGTCTTTTCTAGGTGTAAAATGCTTCATATTAATAAATTCAAATGATGTCTGTTGTCTTGTACAAACACAGATGTCATTTTTGCAGCTTGAACTTGTTTAAGTCCACAAAATAAAATAATAAAAAATAAAAACATGAATGTGAGCTGACAAGAAAACTGTAGTAAGAACGAAAAGCCCAGGTTCGGCTTTTATACATTTGTCTCCTACTCAATGATACAATATTTCCCTTTATCCTTAATCCTCACTATATAGCACTTAAAATTTTTTTTTAGTGTGATGGTATCAAATGTAATATTATTTACATTTTCTATCAGTCCTTATAACAATGACTTCATCCATAGAGGACCAGATTCATAATCACAACGAAATTTGTTCCCCTCCCCCACTGGTGTTTATTAAACTTGAAACAACTCGGCCATTGGTACACAGACCAGTCGGTCATCTGTATATTTTCAGTCTTCTGTCTCACAATGATTAAAATGATTCCACCAGAAACTGAGAAGCTGAGTGGGACTAATCAGCATAGCCTAAAAGATACTTTGAGGACACAGGTCTCACCTTTTGTTTTCAAAACAATATATAGCAATAATGTTTCAATATGACTGCAGGGAAGCCTTAATATCAGACACTGGTCTGGGCTAGGAGACTAGCTTGGAGCAGTCCTCTATTTATTTATGCGAGATTCATATTTGACACATTCCAGCTCATTTTCCAGACCCATGCCCGGCTGCCAGAAATGGGAAGCATATTGTAAGACTGGACTTCTTTTCTCTGAGTGTGATTTTTGTACATTTAGAACCACAGTGTTATCATTTTTGCCTCTTGGAAGATAAAATTGATGATGATGATGATGATGATGCCCATTTATTGAGACTCACCATATGCCAAGCATTGGACTGAGAACTTTCTATTATTTAATCCATATGACAGTCCTATGGGATAGATATTATTCTTATTATCTCTATTTGGCAGATGAGGAGAAACAGAAGCTAAAAGCTTCAGACTTCACTGAGATTCTACCCCTATTAAATGAGAGTCAGAACTGCAACCCAGATTTGGCCAAGTCCAGAATGTGCACTCCTAACCAGCATGCTGTACTGATTTTAACTATTAAAGGAATACAAACTCATTGGATCTAATGTTCGAGGGCACTTTTGCATTTGTTTCAATTGAGACTCTCCCCTCTCCCTTCTTGGTACCACTGACAAAAGCACAGGATAAAGTCAAAACCTCTATGGTTGCTGAACTCTTTGGAATTATGTGTTTTGAAATTAAAGGAAAGATAAATCCTACTTGTCTCTTGGGCTTACTATAGAACTTGATAGTCATCAACCTTTCTGCCAGGATATTTATCATCTTGGCAACTCTAGAGGAAGAGATGATTTTGTCTTCCCCAAATAAGATTTTCCTCACAGGTATATATGAGGTAAACACTGAATGTCCCCAGTATCATTGAGATCTATTTCAGCACAGCTGGGCTTATGTAAGGAAGCACTGAAGAGTTCAGACATTATCTTCTATAAGCACTGAGGCTCTGAACAAAATGGGAACCCCCCTCACACTGCCCTCCCAGTTTCCAGGCATCCAAAGCCCATACTCTATACCCAGATATTCACAGTGCTGCTCTATTGCAGGCCCTGTGAACACAGAGCACCCTCAACTGTGGTCTTTAACAAATTTGTCACCTTGGAGATATCATTTGTATTGTATCCTCATAGAGTCCTGCTTAATATTGACTGAATTCCTACTTTCAGACATGAGTAGAATCATATATTTCTCCAATATCATCTCGTTGCAGATAAAATATCCAAAGTTTGGACACAGGCCCCAGGGTGCCCAGCTGGTGAGCAGCAAGAGTGGGGAAAATGTTACCCAGTCTGTGACTCTCAGTCCCGTGTTCTTTGCCCTACACCATGTCACCACCTCCTATATCCTGCAATTAGCCAGATAACCTCCCCCCCAATTAATTCGTCACATAGATGCCTGTAAGAAGCACTCTCCTTCTTTCCAACTACCTTATACATTTCAGTAGGGGGTGGTTTTAGAAACAAGAGTAATGAATAACTTTAATAATTAAAGGAGCTCCCATCCTAGGCATTTTAGTTAAATAAAGAGCCTTCTGGCAAACAACACTTATATTCATTTTTTATATATATTCATCACACTTTTCTTTGACTGGTTCAACCAAAAGTTTAGAAAGTTCTTGAAAAGCCACAGCTAATCCTAGGATGAATTCAGAGATAGAAAGCAGGGCCAGCGAAGAAAGTATAAGAACTTAGGATTAGTCTGCCTGAAAAAAGAAGAAGGAAAAAACAATAAAGAAAGCTAATTTCAGAATTTCCTTCTGATCAAGGGGATTTATTATACAGAAAAAAAGTGAGTTGTTTTCCGTGGTTAGAACATGCAAAAATTGGGCTTTAGGTACAGCAAGATAAATAAGTGGCCCCATTGTGTGTCAATGTGGTCAATTAAGGGGGCTTTAGAGACTTTCTGTAGCCTTACCACAAGGGAGAAGCTTGACCTGCACTCTATAGGAAGCCATCTTTAAAAGGCATTGAAGAGCAGTATGTCCCTATAATGGTCAAGCCAGGCTCTTGGCTGAAGGCAGGGGCATATACAAAATCTTGAGTTTTCTCAAAATCAGATTGCCTAGAGATGATTTGTTTGCTTTATAACTACTGAGAAATTTTGAGGAATCACTTACCACAGGCAAGCTTCTATCATGTGGGCAATGAAACCTCTATTGTCATTGACAAAGGAATCAAATTTCATCCTGTCTCAAAAAGAGCTTTCAATTTTGGACCATACGATGGTTAAAACTGCTCTCTGCAAACAGGTTTCTAAATCAGTTTCTTTCCTAGCATAATGGGATAAGATCTGCAATTCTCCTTTTTGAATTACTCTGCCTGTGCTTTGAGAAGAACAAAGTCAATCTTCATTGCTACCAAAATCTGAAGGTTAAGTTCCCAGGCAAGAAAGGAGGTTGTTCTGGAGCCATGATCCGTCAGTGATGTCAACCTGCCAGAAGTAACTTATCATGGCACGGGGATTGGACATTTTAGTTTGAAGCCTTCTTTTTTTCTCACTCCTGAGAATCTTGACATTCAGTCAATTTTTTTTCTTAATTCATTTGAAGAAAGATGCAGTGGAGGAGAATTTATGATCTCCCGACAATAAGATGCCGTCTTGATACTGTCATTGTTGATTTCTTGGACAGCAGCTCTACCAGCATTTTCTCATGTCCTTTTGAGAACTCATAATTGTTCCAAGGCAAATAGGGTTGTTGGAACACATTTAAATCACCATTTTCTATATTTTTCAAGTTGAGAGATAAACTCTATTTCCAAGGTAGAAGAAGGTTCTTTCATTATTAATTCCAAAAGTGAAATGTCCTTTACTTAGTGTTATTTTAATCATCATTTTGATCTTAAAGTGAAAGTCCTCTTCTCAACACCTGACCCCTTATAGGTGAGTTTCAGGTGGGTGGCAAAGTAAGCTATCTTCTTCAGCAAAGCTTCTTGCATATGTGTAGGGGTGAGGGGGTGGAAGCATTTAGAAGTAATAGGTCTTGTCTTCAACAATATTCTTTCTTACTAAAAATCCCAAATCAACAAATCTGACCCTTGTTGAGTGCATTACATTTGCCATGGGGGAGAGTACAAGAAAGGGTCTGAACAATGAGAGAGAGTCCATTTGAAAGATAATCTTAAGTACAAAAGAAGTAAATTCCTTTTCATCTTTTTCATACAAGTAGTTGTCTTCCACTAAATGTCTCCCATATTTAAGAATAAAACCAATGGTCTGGTTGATTTTATTCTCCAGAATTCACCTTATTTTTGTGACAATATCTTAATCTACTTAGACCGCCATTAACAAAATACTATAAACTGGGTGGTTGAAGTAAGAGAAGTTATCTTAGCATTTTGGAGGTTGGAAGGCCCAGATTGGGCTGTCAGTGTGGCTGGCCTCTGGTGAAAACCCTCTTCCTGGCTCATAGACAGCTGCTTTCTGGTGATACGCCCACTGGCTTTTTCTCTGGGAGTGCATGAGAAAGACAGAGAGCAAACTCTGGTGTTTTTTCTTACAAGGGCACTAATCCTATCATGGGGATCCCACCCTTGTGAACTCATCCATCCCTAATTATCCCCAAAGCCCCCATCTCAAAATCCCACTACACTGGGGGTTAGGACTACCAACATATGAATTGGGTGGGGAAGGAAACACAAATATTCAATCCATAACATACAAACTGGAGTTTAGCTCAGTAAAAGCTGTGCCTAGGCCCATGTTCCTTTTGTACTCCCAGACTCAGGAATCCTCCAGAAAACCACATCCTCCATCCCCAAAGCTGCATCTCCACTGGCCCCTCTCAGCCACATCTGCCTCTGTGGGGAAGGCTCCAGCTTTTTCCCCCTCCTGTCTTCCCCATGAACTGCCAGTTTTCACTCTAGAGGTTCAGAAAAGGGACCATGTGCATAATCAAGGGAGTGATTTACCACATTTTGCATCATTTTGGGGAAATATGCTTCCTTCTTATTCTTGTACATTTCTACTGTCTGTCTTATTTATCTCTGATCTACTCTCTCTGGTTGGTCAAGGACAAGATTCCACACTGTTTTCTGCTTTAGCAGCTTGAGAACTTTATTATAGTTTACATAGATAAAGTGCCTTATGACTTGCCATGCTTTCGTAGACACCAGTTCGCATTAGCTGCACTTTTATAAGCTGAAAAGACTCACATTACACGAATTGACCCTTCCCTGACATTGGAGTTTAAGTGGTAGATTCAGGACCCAACCCCAGTCTTCTGCGCCACGGGTCCAAGCCCTCCCATGACGCCCGTTATCCATTACAGAACTGTCACTGTCTCTGTAATTATGGTACAAGAAACTTGTCCATTTATTCTGAGATGCTTTTTTAAACATAAAAACTAGTACATTTTAATAACTGAAATTATATAAAGGAATGCATACATACCTATACGTATATTTTTTTAAAAGATGGAAAACACATAGAAGGCACGGCTTGCATGGAGCACTGGGTGTGGTGAAAAAATAATGAATACTGTTTTTCTGAAAATAAATAAATTTGAAAAAAAAAGAAATGGAAGAGGGAGAAGAGGAAAAGCTTAAACATCATCATTTTTTTTTAAACATCATCGTTTTAAATTAAGTTTTGTAGTGAATAAATTTTCTTCACATTAAGGAATAAAGAGATTTAAAATTCAAAAAAAAAAAAAAGATGGAAAACACAAAGTATTCGGTTGACCTCCCACCGCATGCTTCTTTCAACCTTGCTCTTTCTCTCCAACTGCCCCCTGAGGAGGGAACATTTATTTTTTTGAGCTCCTCATAGGTACCCAGCACCAACCTCTACCCCACGTGAGAACCACAGGCTATTGTTCAAGGAATTCACTTTGAAACGGAACAAACTTTGATCCCAAACCTGATTGTGCCGTTTAGCCATATAACCTTGAGGCTATTAATTTTCCTTTCTGAGGCTCAGCTTCCCCTTCTGTTAAACTGGAATGAAAGCAGTAGCCAGGATGGTCGTGGACATTAAATAAGCTAACTCATGTATAGCACTCAGCACATGATCTGCAATGTAATAAACATTGCCTATTGTCATTATTGTGATGGGTATTTATTGTTCAAAGACAAACTAGACGTAGCTCTCACTTCAGAAGACTCACGATGTAATAGGGAAATGGAGCAGGCTTAAATAATGCCAGTATAAGCAGATTCCAGGAAAGCGACAGAGCTCAGAGACACATAGATTTTTCTCCCACAACTCTCTTCTTACTAATTCCCAAATGTCATAAGTCTCTCGCCCTAAGACTTAGCAAAATCCTGACTGATTTAATCCCCAGTATTTTTTTTTCCTTAAGAAAAATTCCAATGCATGAAAGTATGTCTGCAGAAATGGTAAGCATATGGAGTAAAAACTCAAAGCAAAAAAAAAAAAAAGTATAGCAGTTGAGAACTCCAGCTTGATGAAGTGTTGCAATTCACAGCCTTGTCAGTCTGTTTTATAACACCATTGCTCAAATTTGTGACAAAGTCCCAGCCCCAGAATCCTAGAATGAAGAAATTTGGCATGGGGTAGACTTGTTTACATTTTCTTCTTCCGAATATTTTCATGTAGAAGTTTCATTTAGAAGTTGGTGTTTCTGGTTTAAGCACCCCTGATTATAAATGGAGAGGTAAAAATATCAAATATCAAGGCCAAGTGGGTCAGAGGTTCAGTTGGGTCTGAGATGATCTCCCCAAGCTCCTTCCACTTTTTCTTGCTTTCGGAGATGTTCACGGAGATGTAAATTGAGCACCACTGGTCTACTAGGTAGAGGATTTTTGTTTATTTATCAAGTACTTCTTGTGGGCCAAGGAATTGTTTCAGGTGCTTCATAGTTAATTAATACAATTCGTCAACACTCATAGCAACCCTATGAGGCAGATGTTTTGTTATTCTCAATTTATAGGTACAGAAATGGAGACACAAAGAAATGAAGTGATTCACTCTAGGGTTTTAAGGCAGGAAAAGCTGGAGCTTGGATTACAAACCCAGGTAGGCTCTGGAATCCATATCTTAACTGCTATGCTGGTATTTATTTGTGGGGTATGGGAGGTGTTGGTTTTCTACTTTGTGATCATATGTCATTTATGAAAGTGGTGATGGAGGCACCGACATTGATTGTACATGAAATTTAAACCTCTTTGGGGCTACCTGCTCATGGAATTTATTTTTTTTTTAAGATTTTATTTATTTATTTGACAGAGAGAGAGAGATCACAATTAGGCAGAGAGGCAGGCAAAGAGAGACAAGTGGAAGCAGGCTCCCTGCTGAGCAAAGAGCCTGATGCGGGGCTCAATCCCAGGACCCCAGGATCACGACCCACACCGAAGGCAGAGGCTTAACCTGCTGAGCCACCCAGGCACCCCAGCTCATGGAATTTAAAAGCATTAATGTTCTACCTTAAGAGTTAAACTTAATTCTTACACACTGGTTTATAAGGATTAGACCTCTTCTACCAAGATGCTGATGGCTTTATACCTGTAAGTTTTGCAAAATCATAAATTCTAATGAAATAGGTAGTCCAAATTTTTACTAGGTTTCTGATTTATGAACTTAAAATATAATCTTATGGGTATGTGAAGGAGCAGGAGCATCAAATATTGAACATATGGTTCCTTTTTAAAACAATTTAAATTGGACTATTATGTAATTTTTCACTTCTCAAATCCCTTTTTCACACTCAAAATTGCAGAGCCAAAGTCTACTTTAAAACAAATGACAAGTGGACAGATACTACAGTTTAATGGGTTTTCTTTCTTTCTTTTCCTTTTTTTCTTTTTACATTAATTAGAGGGGAAAATAGTTTTTCATTCAAGTCCTTCCTTCTTTTGCTGCCATGAAATACTGTGCCTGAATTCAATTTCACAATTAAGAAGCTTGACATTCTGTTACATATTGGAAAATATGTCCACTGCCTGAGCAGCGACTACCCCAGTAGGTATTCAATAAATAGTTGACAATGAAAGTTCCCAGAGTTTCAAAGATGAATTTTATTCTTCCCTGTCCTCACGTGGTTTATGATCTAGAGAGAGTCAGTCCTACAAACAACTAACATACAATGTGATCGATTTTGAGAACATGTACACACGAGTGTTATATTTGACTACTTGCGCTAGTAATATTGAAAAGACAAGTCCTTCAGAGAGCACAACTTCAATTATTATTTTTCTTTCTTAAACTTTATTAGATTTCCTAAATTGTAAAGTAATATGTGATTTTGTTAAAAAAAATCATGTGCAGATGTATTTATAAAAAGCACAATAATCTCCCATTCCTTATCTTTAATCTCTGCATCCTAAAGTATTTTTAAGAATAAAAATTAAATATTCTTCAATAGATAAGATTAATTTTTTCCTAATATCAAAAGGGACATATAATATGCATGTCACTGGAATTCCACAAAATACTATATGTATATCTCCAGACCGATAAATAAATGTAATGCTTAAAAAGGGTTATGTTGCATATGTTGAATATACCATAATGTATTCAATGATAAATTATAGATAAGTAATCAGACAAAAGTCTTTATTTTGTTTTTGTTTTTAAAACATCTGCATATATCTATCCTTAGCTACAAGTGCTGTTAGTTTGTTTGTTTGTTTTAATCAGCTTTACTGAAGCATATTTTATATCCAAAGAAATCTTCCCATTTTAAGTGCACAGTTTGATATGTTTTAATAATCATGCATATAAACTATATATCATCACGTAAACACCACAAATGAAATATAGAACATATCCATCACCCTCCAAAATTTCCTTTATGCCTTTTTGTAGCCCTCCCTCCATCCACTGGTCTGCTATTATGGCTATAGTTGGTGCCATTTCTAAAATTCAAATAAATAAAAGCATATCATTATAGTTTTTGTGTATGGCTACTTACACTTAGCTTTTAGAAATCTAAACCAACTGTTTTTCCAGAAATGCTCTCCTAGTCTGTTGGCTTGCATTTTCATGCTCTTAGAGATTTTTGAAGAGCAGAAGTTTATAATTTTGAAGAAATACAATTTATTTTTTCTTTTATAGTTTGTATTCTTTGTGTCTTATCCAACAAGTTTTTGCCTAAAACAAAGTGACAAACGTCTTTTTTTTTTTTGAAGACTTCGAGTTTTAGCTTTTATATTTAGATCCATATTCATGTTAGTTTTTATGCGTGGTGTGAGGTAAGAATTGAGTTTTATTTTTTCAATTATATGGTATCCACTTATTACAAAGCAATTTATTGAGAAGACTATCTTTCCTGCACTGAATTTGCTAAGGCAGTTTTGTCAAAAATCAATTGAATATGTATGTGTGTGTCTATTTCTGGACATTACCTATGGCCATGCTAAACAGTTTTGGTTATTGCAGCTTTGTCTTGAATTCAGGTGACATAAGAGGTCCAAATTTGTTCTTCTACAAGGTTGTCTTTACTATTTTAAGCCCATTGTGTGTCCATATATTTTGGACCCTATTTCTTCAATTTTATTTTTAAAAAGTCCATTGGAGGGGCACCTGAGTGGCTCAGTCAGTTAAGCAGCTGCCTTCTGTCAGGTCATGATCTCCGGGTCCTAGGATAGAGCCCAGTATCAGGCTTCCTGCTCAGCAAGGATTCTGCTTCTCCTTCTCCCTCCGCTCCTCCCCCCACTTGAAAAAGTTCTTTACAAATACTTGTTTGTTACAATTTGGGGGGGGGATTTTTTTTTTAAATTTATTTATTTTCAGAAAAACATTATTCATTATTTTTTCACCACACCCAGTGCTCCATGCAAGCCGTGCCCTCTATAATACCCACCACCTGGTACCCCAACCTCCCACCCCCCCGCCACTTCAAACCCCTCAGATTGTTTTTCAGAGTCCATAGTCTCTCATGGTTCACCTCCCCTTCCAATTTAGCCATATTCCCTACTCCTCTCTAACAGCAATGGCCACAGTCGCCAAACTATGGAAAGAACAAAGATGCCCTTCAACGGATGAATGTTTGTTACAATTTTTAACAAATCATGAATGGATGTTGAATTTTGTCAAATGTTTTTCCTACTGTATTGAGATTAAAGCTTTTTAAAATTTTCATCTTTAAACTGTTAATATAGTGAATCATCATATTGATTAATTTCCAAATGTTAAACTTACCTTAAAAATTCTTGGAGTAAGTCTCAATTAATTGTGATACATGACTTTATATATTTTATATAGTGCTGGACTTGATTATATTGGTAGTTTTCTTCTCTACTAATGTCTTTGTCTAGGTTTTTTTTTCTTAAGATTTTATTTATTTGACAGAGAGAAATCACAAGTAGACAGAGAGGCAGGCAGAGAGAGAGAGGGAAAGAGAGAGAGAGGCAGAGAGAGAGAGAGATGCAGGACTCGATCCCAGGACCCTGAGATCATGACCTGAGCTGAAGGCAGCGACTTAACCCACTGAGCCACCCAGGAGCTCCACACTTTTATTCTTGAGTTAATTTGTGTCTTCTCTGTTTTTCTCTGGATTAGTCTAGCTTAAGTTTTATCAATTATATTGATTTTTTTCTGAGAACGAGTTATTGGTTTTACTTATTTTCTCTATTATTTATCTCATTTCCACTTCATTATTTCTGTACTTATCTTTATTATTTTCTTTCTTTTGCTTATCTTGGGTTACTTTGTGTATGTGTATGTGTTTTCCAGTTTCTTACATTAAAACCTGAGATCACTTCCTGAGACTTTTAACAATCTTTTCTGATATAAATGTTCCATTTTATAAATTTCACACAGATATTGATAACTATGTGTTCTGAATTTCGATATTTTGTGTTTTCATTTACATTTTATTCAAAATATGTTCTGCCTTCTCTTGTGATTTTATTTTTTACCAGTTATTTAGAAGTGTGCCATTTACAAAGAAGAAGTCAAACTCTCTCTATTCACAGATGAGATGATACTTTATATGGAAAACCCAAAAGACTCCATCCCCAAACTACTAGAACTTATACAGCAATTAAGTAATGTGGCAGGATACAAAGTCAATGTACAGAAATCGGTTGCTTTCTTATACACTAACAATGAAAATATAGAAAGGGAAATGAGAGAATTGATTCCATTTACTATAGCACCAAGAACCGTAAGATACCTTGGAACAAACCTAACCAAAGAGGTAAAGGATCTGTACTCAAGGAACTACAAAACACTCATGAAAGAGATTGAAGAAGACACAGAAAGATGGAAAACCATTCCATGTTCATGGATCAGAAGAATAAACATTGTTAAAATGTCAATACTTCCCAGAGAAATCTACACTTTCAATGCCATTCCAATCAAAATTCCACCAGTATTTTTCAAAGTACTGGAACAAACAATCCTAAAATTTGTATGGAACCAGAAAAGACCTCGAATTGCCAAGGAAATGTTGAAAAAGAAAAACAAAACTGGGGACAGTCATATTGCCTGATTTCAAGCTTTACTACAAAGCTGTGATCACTAAAACAGCATGGTACTGGCACAAAACCAGACATAGACCAGTGGAACAGAGTAGAGAGTGCAGATATGGACCCACAACTCTATGGTCAAATAATCTTTGACAAAGCAGGAAAAAATATCCAGTGGAAAAAGACAGTATCTTCAATAAATGGTGGTGGTAAAATTGGACAGTTATGTATGGAAGAATGAAAGTCAACCATTCTCTTGCACCATACACAAAGATAAACTTAAAATGGGTAAAAGACCTCAACATGAGGTAGGACTCTATCAAAATCCTAAAAGAGAACATAGGCAGTAAACTCTTCGACATTAGCTGCAACAACTTCTTTCAAGACATGTCCCCAAAGGTGAAGGAAATGAAAGCAAAAATGAAATTTTGGGACTTCATCAAGATCAAAAGCTTCTGCACAGCAAAGAAAACAGTCAACAAAACAAAGAGGCAACCCACAGAATGGGAGAAGATATTAGCAAATGACACTACAAAGGGCTGATATCCAAGATGTATAAAGAACTCCTCAAACTCAACAACCAAAAAACAGATAATCACATCAAAAAATGGGCAGAAGACATGAACAGTTGCTTCTCCAAAGAAGACATACAAATGGCTAACAAGTTAAAAAATGTTCATCATCATTAGCCATCAGCGAAATAAAAATCAAAACTACACTGAGATACCACTTTACACCAAATAAAATGGCAAAAAAATTAAGAAGTCAGGAAACAACAAATGTTGGTGAGGATATGGAGAAAGGGGAAACCTCTTACACTGTTGGTGGGAATTCAAGCTGGCATAGCCACTTCAGAAAACACACATTGAAAAATACAATTGGGAAGATCTCAAAGATCTCCCTCAAGAAAACAAAATAACTAAGAGATTTAAAAAATATTTAAAAAGAGGCACCTGGATGGCTCAGTCAGTTGAGCTTCTGATTCTTGGTTTCAGCTCAGGTCAATCTCAGAGTCATGAAACTGAGGCCCATGTCAAGCTCTGTGTGGCTGGGCATGAAGCCTGCTTGGGATTCTTTCTTCCCTCCTACACTTTGCCCTTCTCTCCTGCTTGTGCATATTCACTCTCAATAAATAAATAAATAAATAAATAACCTGGGTAATTCAAATACTAGAAAGTACAGGAAAAATGGAGAGGGGAGCAATATTATGGTCCATATATACAATGGAATATTATGCAGCCATCAAAAGGATGAATACCCAAATTTTGTATCAACATGGATGGGACTGGAGGAGATTATGCTGAGTGAAACAAGTCAAGCAGAGAGAGTCAATTATCATACGGTCTCACTTACTTGTGGAGTATAAGGAATAACAGAGTGGACATTAGGAGAAGGAAAGGAATAGTGAATTTGGGGTAAATTGGAGGGAGAGACAAACCATGAGAGACTTCGGACTGAAAAAATAAAATAAAAAAGTTTTTAAAAGTGTACCATTTAATTTCCAAACATTTAGTGATACTTATGCTGTTTTTCTATTGTTGATTTCTAATTTAATTAATTTTTGTCAAAGACCATATTCTTTGATTTCAATCCTTTTAAATTTATTAATGAGTTGTTGATTTATGGTCCAGAATTGGATTTTGCTTTTTTTTTTTTTTAATAGAATTGATCCTAACATGCAATTGCTATGTTAAAGACTATGATTGTTTTTATCTGTAACAGATATTGGCTAATTACTTTCTGTAAAAACATAACAATTTATACTGTCATTTTCCCATATTGTCTTTATTATAAGATCTTACCAATCTACTCTATTTTTCCCCAAATATTTGTTTTGTATCTCCCAGGCAGCATGTGAGATTAAGGGATATCTCATAAGTATGTAGTCCATTTTTTTATATGACTTGCTTGTTAATATTCTTTGTCCAATGTTTAATTCTATATATGTAATTTTTCTTTTTTTAATTGAATTTTATTTTTTTTCAGTGTTCCAAAATTCATTGTTTATGTACCACACCCAGTGCTCCATGCAATATGTGCCTCCATAATACCCAGCACCAGGCTCACCCAACCCTTCACCCTCCTCCCCTCCAAAACCCTCAGTTTGTTTCTTAGAGACCACAGTCTTTCTGGTTTGTTTCCCCTTCTGATTTCCCCCAGCTCACTTCTCCTCTCCATCTCCCAACATCTCCCATGTTATTCCTTATGCTCCACAAGTAAGTGATTTTTCAAGGATTTTTTTGACTCGTTTGAATTTGGAAATATTATTTATGGAAATGATACAATTTTATCCTTAATGTTTCTTTTATATTGTGTGTATATGTGTGTGTGTGTGTGTATGTGTGTGTAATATACTATTTATAGAATGTCTATAATGGATCAGGTACTTCACATATTTTTTTTCTTTAATCTTAAAACAACCATCAAAGAACAAATACATTTACTTATATACCATTAGTATGTGCCTGGTACTAGTATTTCAGCTTTCAAATTGTTTTTTGGGGAAACTGAACTAATTGTAGTTACTTGCTAAAGTCTATACAGGAAGTGACTTGGAGAGCTGGGTTTGAACTCAGGTCTATCTCCAAAACCCATGTCCTTATCACTACAACATACAGCCAGCCTTCTCTTGAATAAAGAAGAAAGGTCAAGTGCCAGTGATCTTTTTTGTTGCTACTGAATTATATGTTCATGGAAAATAATGAGTCATTTATATATAAATTTTGAAGTTATTTCACTAAAGAAGTCATGGAATACTATCATCAAGAAATAAGGTCATGAAGTCTCAGACATTCAGAGCCAAATTCTATCCTCCTATCATTGGCCAGAGATCACATCTACTCTGTCCCATCCATAGTGTATACTTTTTCCGTAGACTCAATCTTACCAAATACTATGCCAACCTTTTTCCTCTCATACTAGCTACGGCTTCAGTGGAAAAATTCCAGAGTTATCTATACAAGGTCAAGGTCCAAGAGCCTGGGCTGATTCATGAAACATTCAATCACAGTTTCCACCACAGGCCATGATCTGTGCCCATTTAGATGAGCCACAGAAGTCAGAGAGTTGAGGAATCCCATTTGGCAGAATGGCAATAAGTAGCCCTTCAAAATGTTTTGCATGCAATCATTATTATCTTAAAATCTGGAAACCGAGGGAGTGAAAGAGATGCTTTCCCATTATCCTTTTATTTTCATACAAGCAATTTGTGCTGCTTTGTCATTTCCTAACACCATGCATTGCAAATGCATCAAAGCTACTGCTATCACTCCTCCATTATATGATGGCTGCTGACCTCCTCTCATACTGACATCCTTCTACCACATTCTGTCCCTTCATTAACATGGGCTTGGGAAGATATACTAACAGCCTCTCTGGTTGTTTGGGTCTGTCCAGATAATTCATCCTAGTGAAGAGTTTTATATCTCCCTTCATGTTATTGCTACCAATAAGAGTATTTAATGGTTTCAAATGAAACAAAAACAAAAACAAAACTGGCAACTCCGTTATTCTTGGCTCTACAGAGCAAACAAAATAACATGGCTTGGCCCTATTAAGATCTGTTGAGTGACAGAAACCAGACTCTAAGTGCTTAATTGTAAATCCTTGCCAGGCACTATTCTGGGCTCTAGGACACAGCAGTGATCAAAACAGGGAAAAATAAATAAATAAATAAAATCCCTACTCTCATGGAGCTTATATTCTAGAGGGAAATAAAGGTGTCCATTTAAAAAATATGGCTCCCAGCTCTGTCACCTACAAGCTATAGTGTTTGTAAATTTCTTAAGCTGGAAGTTACATCAACTCTCATCTTCCTCAGTAGGGGAATGATTATAGTTAGGGTAGTTTTGTAAGTAAAGTGATAATATAAAGTGTTTTAGCATAGGGCCTAGCATATAATAAGCCCTTTATATAAGTGGGGAGATTATTATTATCATTATTACATTTCTATTTGCCCCTATTTTCTGTGACTTTATACACATTATTTTAAAATTGCATTTTAATACTCTTAACCTAACCAGATAGCCTCAGTCTGATTTTCTGTATATATCTGACAAAATTCCAACCATATTCCCCCTCACATTATCTCTTTCAACCACACTGTATTTTCCTTATTTTGTTTAAATCCTTATTAAGTTAAAATGGATCACAGATGTCCTCCCAAAACCAATTTGTTCAGCCCAAAGTTAACCTCCTTCTGCATATAATGCTGGTCCCACAAGAGAAGGATGTTATATCTTGGGTGATTCATGCAGATGGAAGCAGTCATGAGAAACAAGAGAGTTGTAGATGCTCTTGCAGACAAATAGACAGTCGTATGCATCACAAGGCAGGATGCTAAGGGACAAATCAGCTCAGAAACACTGACTCTCTGTCACTTCTACTACTTGGAGGAAATGAATGGAAAAAAAAAAGGACTGATAAAAGGTGCTTATTTAAAACACTATGTGGGGTGGGGAGAGGTGAGGGAGATGAGTGGAGAGTGTTCACCTGAAATTAAGAAACCTGAGGTTCTAACCTTCCCTGTATCCCTAACCTAATGCATAACACTGAAAAAGCCCCATTCTCTCTGAGCTTGTTTTCTTATTTGTAAGAATAACAGGCTAGGCCTATCTAAGGGACCTGACGCCTTCTAAATTGCTGTGTTGATTTCTGCTGCATATTTATTTTTGAATGAGAAGCCTATAAGAATAGAACTTTTAAACCACAATTTCCTTTCATCAATAGTATTTTTTTTTAAGATTTTATTTATTTATTTGAGAGAGAGAGACAGTGAGAGAGAGCATGAGCGAGGAGAAGGTCAGAGAGCAAAGCAGACTCCCCATGGAACTGGGAGCCTGATGTGGGACTCGATCCCGGGACTCCAGGATCACGCCCTGAGCCGAAGGCAGTCGTCCAACCAACTGAGCCACCCAGGCGTCCCCCTTTCATCAATAGTATTCATCAATAAGATGGAAAACACGTAAGAACCACCTGACAGGATTGCTATGAAGGTCAAGTCGGAAAATATATGTAGAGTATTTAGCATAACGGCTGGGATGTTCATATATTACCAATATACACTGTCCTTTTACCTTGAAATCTTGAAATCAGAGTGTGATCCTGACAATGTATAATAATCAAATAAAAAAATTAAAATGATCTATATTTTTAAAATATTTTATTTATTTATTTGAGAGAGAGAGAGTGTATGTGTGCAGGGAGAGGGTGGCGGGGGAAGAGGGGAGAGGAACAGAGGGTGAGGGGGAGGGAGAAGGAGACTCTTTGCAGAACCCAGAGCCCTATACTGGCTCAATCCCAGGGGACCCTGAGATCATGACCTGAGCTGAAGTCAAGAGCGTGGCTCTTAACTGAGCTACCCCAGTCCTCCAAAATGATCTATTGTTAAAATAAACTACCGTAGAGGGAGGGAAAAAAGTAAACAAATGTAGATGCAAAATTAAAATCTCTGGGTATTTGGGCTTATGAATATTTTTGGTTCATCTTTTTACTTGAGAGATAACCTGGCTTTTCTTGGCATTGAATCCTAGTTCTGACACCAACTGTGTGACTTTAGACCAGTTTTATAACCTCTCTGTAAACAGAAGTGTCAAAACACCTCCTTACTGAGAAATGAGTTTTTAATCATGAAGCACATATTAAGCACTATTTGTTAATAAAAATATTTTCCAAATCTGTAATAATGGACATATGCAGTCCTAAAGTTGAATGAACTTTCTTTTATAAAGCTATGATACTACCCCTAATTTAGTAATTTAGTACATTTTTACAAAGTGCTTTAAACTGACTGACCGTCACAATAACTCTGTGAGGTGGGTACTATTTTCATCAGAGGGGATAAGCGCTAGAAGAGAACTGTCCTAGTCTCCCCAATCTCACCAAGGAACAGGGTGGAAACTTGCCCATCCTTAAGGGCCTCCCCTAGTTTTTTGGCCTCAGCAGATAGCACACCATGAATCTCCTTTGCCCAAGGGCTAAGGCTGCTCTGGATGATCACGGTCAAAACTGGACTAATCACCCCTTCTCACCTTTTTCTCTTTCTGGCATCCGCGCAAGAATCCAGCCCATGTGCTCCTCTTGCGTGCTCCTCTTGCGTGTCCTCTTCTTAGAACTAACTCTCCTTTTAGGTTCTCATGTAGGGCAAAGGGATGGGCTGGTGGTCCAAAGACTCCATTGGAGTCTTGGCTCTGTCTTAAATTCCACGAAACTTTGCATATATTACTTGATTCTCGTTTCAAACTTACATTTAAACCTCAATCCACTCAGAGTTTCTGAGAATTTTTGTCAAAGTGAGAGTGACAAACCCATTAAGACATTGAATGCACGTTGTCTGGGAAAAGTTAAAGGAGGTGAGGGGTTAAAATTCCATCATTCCCTCCAGACCATCAAGCTGGACACCAAAGAGTTGAGATCACTCAGAACTTGCCACCTCTCCATCTCCCAGCCTGCTCCATGATCCTCTGACAGACCAATGTAGGGAAATGCCCTTCTGAGGGTCCAAAAAAAGTTCTAAAATTCAAGAGTAGAGTTTTTTATTCTTTCGATTTCCTGTAGTTGGATACAACTATTTGCATTAGGCGGAGTCCCCAATGCTTTTTCACCTCAATAAAAGCCAGCAAGAGGATTTTTCAGTGTGTTCTGTATATTTTCTGCTATCAAGGAATAAGAGGGGAGAAAGAGAACTCATCTACAGAATGATGTTTGTGTGTTTTCACTTATTCTTACTATCCAGAGTAATCTCAGTTTGGAATTGTTCAGCCAGAAGACTATCAAATGTAATAAGAAAATGCTTGCAACGTTTCTTTTTGCCTTTTTCAGAAATTGCCTGTTCTGACACTATTTAGAGCAATATTAGTGTTTTCAGAAAAATGTTACTTGGTGGCATGCATATTATTTGGCCACCACTTTAAAAATTACTCTAACTTCTAGCTCATGACCAGTTAAATTTATGGCATGACTACTTTTTTTTTAAAAAAGGAATGAATAAAAAGTCTCACTGGAAAGCTACACATTTATTTTTACCCTAAGCATTTTAAACTTGAGAAAGAAAAGGAATGCATTTGTTATTTTGACCTTTTACCCACCTATTTGCCTTGTAGGTTGCATTAGTAATTCCTTAACATCTACTAAAACTGCTAGTAGTTATTTATATGAAGAAACCATTTCTCAGCCGGTGGTTTTCCTTGATTCCTTCTGAAGGAGACATTCCAATTTTCTGGCTCAAAATATTAGCATCAACTGGAGCAACTGTTTTCAGTATCACCAAGTAAAGTTCTACTTAGCATAAGAAGAAAAACGGCTGTCTTCTATTGAGCGACTCACCAGTTACTCCCCTGGAAAGAGTCCTATGTATTGTTTGTAAAAATCACAACTTTGTAACGTAGATATTATTATAATTCCCACTTTACAGATAAGAAAATGAAGATGCTTGTTTGAGATCACACAGCCAGCAAGTTACAGAGCCTAAATTAAAGAATTCTCTGCGATTCGCCATAAGTCACCAATTCCTCTTATAATTGAATAGCGATCTCTGCAGGCCAATATGACTGATTTGGGGGTTTCTGATTTTTAATCAACTCTACTTATAAGTTTCTATAGTTAGAGTCAGAGGAGTAGACGGAAGTAGTTTGGGCTCTGAAATCTAGTAGACTTGAGTACAAACCTAGCTCCACCACTTGGCAGGTACCCGGCTTTGGAGAAGTTACTTAATATCTATAACATCACCTCATAAAGTTGGGAAGATTAAGTAAAGTCAATCTCCTAAATACTGAACATTCCCTGCATGGGGTATGGGCTTAATAAATGGTATGTCTCTTCAGTCTATTTTTAACAACAGTATGCATTTTAAACTGCCTGAAAATATAAATATTCAAAAGCAGTTGTTTTAAGACTTGCTAATGCTTCCATTACTATATTTCTTTTGTTTTGTTCCTTATCGCCAGGGACATAAACCACATTCTTACAGAGGATTTGCAGGATTTGTAAGAGGAGCTGCTTCCTTTGATGTATGGGCAAGGAGGAACAATTCTTTTTCATCGCCAGAAAAATAAAGGTACTTTCCTTCCTCAGATGCACAAGGTTTCTATTATGTGAAAGCAAATTGAATGCAGGTCCGACAAGATTTGGCACAGGGTCTAATAACAAATGAAACAGAACTGGGATCCAATGTGATTTATCACTGTAATTTTTATACATATCAAAATGGAAAACTTTTTTGGTGTTGGAATGAAAAGGTGAATTGACTGTCCTGTTAAGAATCAGCCAGTACTTTTCCTAGGTCATTTTAACTGAACCAAAGAGATATTAACAGGACGTGAAATGCTAGCTATAAACAAAATCTAACCAACACCCATAAACGTAATGGGATTAGGCAGTAGTTGCTTTGAATGGTGGGCAATGTTGCTTTTCTACAATATCATGGAGAACTGTGTTTAGTAGGTCTGGGAAGAAGTGACAGTTGATTTAACCCAAGGATTTCATGAAAAGGAAATCTCAGCAGACCTGAAGAGCGTGCAGATCAAGACCAATATGCTATCTGTAGGGAGGGTCCTCCAAGGAGTCGTCATTGGTCTTACCCTAATGGAAAAGTCCACAGAAAACCTGTCACGGGAAGAATTTTCTTTTTTGTTTTTTTCTTTTCCCCCACTATATTTTGTGGCCCACTTGCAATGTGCCACTGGATGGGGCTTTTAATCTTCTCCATTCCATAACTTTTGTCCTAAATAAGTTTTGTAATCACATCGTTCTCATGTGAATCCCACTGGAATAGTCTTTCACTGACAGTTGCAGATTTTAAGAAACTTGGTGACACTAGGAAGGGAAATCTATCTGCATCCTTCCTAGGTATTTATGTATTTATACATCTCTGAAGCCATATAAATACAGTGTTGCTCAGGCCAGCAGCTCTGTCAGAATGATGATGATACATAACTCTTCCAAATGACTTACAGTTTCTAGAGGACTTTTCATACAAGCAAAGAAGGGGAGACTGTTTTCCTGGGCGCATAAGTTATGTGGGGTTTTATGCTGTGCGTTTCATTCAGCTCTCAGCATTGCCTAGAAGATACTTGCATCCACATTTTTAAATTGAGAAAACTAAAGTTCAGAGAGGTTCAGCAACCTGTTCAAACCACACAGCTGATAAATGGTAAATTCTGGGCTGGAACCTAGGTTTTTGTAATCTAAAGAAATTGCTGCAGGAAGGTAAAGTTAGAAAGAGTAACAAATATACAAGATATTGAAGTCCAGGCAAGAAATTTAGGCTTCAGTATTTATTTTATAGGTGAAAGAAAATTATTCAAGGCCCCACGCAACGGAATGTCATGAGTCTTTGTTGTTCTCTAACCCAGCTTTGGGTGCCTTTCCTTTTTTGTTACTCTGCTCATCCCTATCTACATTCCTTCCATTCACTTGTATTCTTCCATCACATGAGGAAGATTCTCAGATTAACGCCATTTAATAGATGAGAACATCAGGAATCAGAGAGATAAGGGAGAATGCCGAGGGCCAGAGCCAGGCAGAGATGGGATTAGAACTCAGGTCTCTCTGGACTCACTTTTTTAAAAGGTTTTATTTATTTATTTATTTGAGAGAGAGAGAGAGACAGAGACAGAGACAGAGATAGTGACAATGGGCACGAGGAAGCAGAGGGAGCACAAGTGAGCAGAGGGAACAGAGGGAGCAACAGACTCACCTGCTGAGCAGGGAGTCTGGGGCAGGGCTCCATCTCAGGACACTGGGATCATGACCTGAACCAAAGGCAGACGCTTAAGCGACTGAGGCATCCAGGCGCCCCTTCTGGGCTCACTCTTAATTGCAGTACTTAGCTTCATGTATCCACATGCATAAATATGTATGGTAATAAGTATTTGAATACATAAGGTCATACAAAATTTCAGCTTCCTGTAAACCCACTGTTAAAAAAAGATTTCCAAACACTATACATTGCAGGCAGAGAATATGCAAAACACCATAATGACCTATATAACATGAGGAAAACAGCAAAAACTAAGGAATACAAATAATGTCTGAAATAACCAAGCTGAAGTCATGGACTGCTTAAGGTTATTGGACTCTCTCACAGATATCTTAAAAGGAGTGCCTCCATGTGGATGCTGACTAGTCATCATTTTTCTAAGCTAATATCATTGCTGCGTGGAATGTCATAAAGTTTATGAATAAAGAAAATAATTCTAGAATCCTCTACAGGAAAAAAAAAAGTACATTCAAGGAGAAGTGGATTTTTTTTCCACTTGTTTTTGCTTTATCATGGCACATTAACTTGATGAAAATTTCCCTTGTGAATATGAGGAATTGTTTTGACCCTCTGTACTTGTATGTTTATTTTGATGGTTCTAAATTTAGCAAAGCATTATTGTCATCATTGATCCTAGAGAATTATTCACCTGTTAGTGAGTCAATAGTTGCATGGGTTTATGGTATCATGAGAGATATTGACTGTCAAGTTTATTTATAGTAATTGATGATTTTTTAATTGTTCTCTGTTCCTGTTCCTAAAATAACTAAGCAGTAATGATCACTTCACTGGATAAGAAAAGGCTCATAAGTCAGAGAGGAAAGAGCTTCGGGTTGTGTGTACTCGAGGAGAAATAGGACATGCTTAGCAAGCTCCTGGAATTATTCAAACCCTGGCAAAAGCCGAGGCAGCCGTCAGGAGCCAAGCTGACTGCTCTGTCCCATGCGATGTCCCTGCCTTTCCTGTGTGAAATCATTTCCCCCTTTTCTATGTCTCCATCCTGATTTAGCCTGTACCACCTTTCACAATGGATGAACTTCTTCCTCTACCACAACATCCAATACATAGTCAGTCACTCAATTAGTACATCAGATTACCTAATTCGTGCATGAAACTACTTCCCCTGTCATACCCTGAGCTCCTTAAGTGTGGAAGACTGTGTGTTTATGGACTTTGCATTCCCAGAGACTTGCTTTTGCATGGACCTTCCCATGTGCTCAGAAGAAATTTGCTGAGAGACAGTATAAGCAATGGTAAGACTTTGAAGCTAATCGACCTCTGTTCAAATCCTGGCTCTGCTATTGACTCGTCCTATAACCTTAAGCAAGTTGCTAATTTCTCCATGCCTCACTTACTTTATCTTCAAAATGGGATAGCAGAGAACTTACAAGGTAGTCATGAGAACTAAATGAGTTTCCACAGGTAAAGTGCTTTAAACAGAGGAATATTAAGGCTATTAGTCATGGTAATTACCAGTAGCTGCCATAACAAGCAAACCTCAATCTCCGTGGCCCAATAAAACAGAACATAGTTTCTCCAGTGTAGCTGGTCCATGCCAGCTGGCTGTTCTCCAGGTAACAATTCTGTGTTCTAAATCCCTCTTTCATGTAATGCCATCATCTTTAACTCATGGTGTCCAAGATCCCACGGAAGGGGAAAAAAGAGGATAATTACATTTGGAATGGTTTCTGGAGGACTAGACCTCATAATGACATGCATCACTCACACCAAAACCAGTCTTAAGGTCCTACCTAGATGCCAATGGTCTGGTCAACATAGCCTTCATTATGTGCACAGTCACAGAGTGAACCAGTTTAGTGAAGGCACAGCATTCTCTCTGCCACTGAAAAGGGTTCAATAGATGCCAGCCACTATTTAAAAACTTCAAAGCTTGGAATGCCTGGGTAACTCAGCCGGTTGGGCATCTGCCTTTGGCTCAGGTCATGATCCCAGGGCCCTGAGATAGAGTCCCATGTCCGGCTCTCTGCTCAGTGGGGAGTCCGCTTCTCCCTCTGCCTGACGCTCCCCCTGCTTGTGAACTCTCTCTCTCTGAGAAATAAATAAATAAACAAACAAACAAATAAATAAAATCTTTTAAAAAATATTTCAAAGCTCTAAAATCATACAAATAGATGTATATAGCTGGGGAGTTAAGTTTCAGTTGGTTAAGTGCCATGGTCATAATTTTAAATTCAATTGTTTTCTGCATATCTCTTTGTAGGATCCTGACACCATTCTGCTATACTTGATGCTATCAGCTCATCTGGGACCTTTAAACCAGGGGTCACAAAGTCCTACTGAGGGAAGACAAGTGACATAAATAAACAGCACAACAGAGGTGGGTCAGGACTGCAGGGTTCTAGGGACCATCACGTGCTCTGTCAGACACCCTGGCAGTAGTTAACAAGAACACCATCCTGAACTTCCCCGTCCTCCAATGTCTCAAGAAAGTCAGAAATCAGGATTTTTTTTTAATTTTTAAAAGATTTTATTTATTTATTTGACAGACAAAGATCACAAGTAGGCACAGAGGCAGGCAGAGAGAGAGGGGAAAGCAGGCTTGCTGCTGAGCAGAAAGTCCAATGCAGGGCTCAATTCCAGGACCCTGAGATCATGACTTGAGCTGAAGGAAGAGGCTTAATAGTTTGCCAACAAAAGGACAGTCCCTTTCTAAGAAATGTGAAGATAATAGGTTAAACATATTATTTTAAAACAATCTGTTAAGATGGTATGTTGATGACAGTTAAGGCAGATGAAGAGATGCTCAGGAAAGTAGTGTGAGAACAAGACCAAGAGATGTATAAAGAAAGTAGTCAAAGGCTAGAAGCTGTTTTTGTTTTTGTTTTTGCCTGGAAGTTAGGTTTAAGTGACTACCGTCTCACCAGCCCAGGGTATGGGCCTCACTATGCAAGCCTTGAGTGTGTTCTCCCTAATATTGGGATATGGTCCCATTGATAGGATGGCCGGTAATTGTATGGACTCTGGAACCAGTGTGCCTATGTTTAAAGCCCAATGCTACAACTTAAAAGGCTGTTAACCCAGTTCCTCCATTTGTAAACTGAGGATACTATTGGTATCCACCTCAAGGCTTGTTTAGCGGTTCCCATGAGCTAATAAATGTAAGAACATATACTTAGAACACATCTCTTGTATAGTAAGTGTTTAGTAAGTGCTAGTCATTACTTTTCTTACCATTATTACCTCTGGTATGTGGGCTGAACTTGATCTGTGGGCCCCAAGTTTGCAATTTCTGCTTTAAACCATGGCAACTGAGATTCAAATCAGAAAGCACTTAGCCTGTGATAAAAACAAGCATTACAGATAGCCAATGCTTCCTGGAAAATGCCTGGCCCCTTTTGCTTTGCCTTGCCTCATCTTTACTTTTTTCTTCCTACTCCAATTCTGCTTCTACCTGGCTCTTGACCTCTGTAGTTATATCTCCAATTTTCAACTCCATTCTTGCTTTTTGCCTTGACAATGTTATTTTTCCTGGCACTTTATTTCCCCTAGATAAAGCTTATCACTCACCATGACTTCTCACTCTGGTCTGCTACTACCCTTCACTGGTCTGCTACTACCCTTCACTGGCCTGCACTACCCTTCTCCTGGCTAACTCCAGGAGAAACAAAGTTTGGAGAAGTTAGGCAATTCAACCCAACCAGGATCTGAATCGGGTCCTAGGACTATAGCCAAGGATCCCCAAATTTCAGCCATACTACACTCAGTCTTTCTTTTGCTGCAGCAGAAAATTGAGTCTCAGCTGATTTTGAAGTTAGCTTATGAGAACAAACCCCTTAGCTAGGAGGTCAGTCCAATCCCAGGATTATCTCAATAGGCCTTTGCTGTTCTCAGCTCATTACTGAGATATGCAAAATTCCCATGAGGTGATAGAGTCTTTGTCTCTTTATGACAAATGGCCATACACTGAAAGATCTAATTTTACTGAAAGTTAAAAAAAAGAGTTAAAAATTTTAGTGATAGTAAGCTATCAGCAATAGAAGTTGGTACATCTCAACAAAATTAAGAGGATACTCATAAAGAGCTGAAGATTTCATTCAACAGCACTGAGGGTCTATGCACAGTCACAAAATGATGGCCCACTAGCTAAATCTGTTGAGTTGAGGAAGGAGGGAACATAGTGTTGAAAGCATTTGGATCCTCTTAAGTACAAGATGGATTCTCCAGTGGGCCTGAACTATCAGCACTCTTTTCTGGAGTTGGAGCTCTCTGGTCTATTATATAGAATAAATGAGTATGAAGACTTAAGCTCTTATACATAACATTTTGTGTTCCTTCTTAGAGATGCTTATGAATTTTGCTACCCTATGGCTTAAACAGCACATAATAGCCATTTGAAACATTCCAACAAAATGCCTCTTTTCCACAAATCTATAAACTCATTTTAAACAGCCATGACCCTGAAAGAATGTTGTCTGAGGATCAATGAAACATCTTGTTAGTTCAGATTTAGGCTTACTTCATATGTTTACCCAGCATCTGCCAGACAGTGCTAAGAACTTTCACATACATTTCATTTATTCTTCACAATAATCCAATGTTCTTTAAGAACACCATTCCCATTTTACAGTCTGGGAAACTCTGGTCCAAAGAGAGTTAGTTATTTGCACAATATCATACCACTAGGAAATGGTGAATTGGGAATTCAGACTTAAATTCGGTGCTCTTCATCATTTCGTGCTGCCTATCACTGGTGTGATTCAGCCCTTGGACATAATTTTCAAAAAGACAAAAGAAGCCTAGGAAATCATCCATCCATTAAAAATGATTCCACTGTCCCTCTATATACCTTGCCATGACTGTGATGGAGGAGAGCATCAGTTGTTTGAAATATTCAATAACGGTTCCTTGGATGGTAGTTCTAATTTTAGCTTCCTGTGGACCCTGTTTCTTCAGGCAATGAATAATTTGCATGGCAAGTTTACTTCTGAGAAAGACATTAGAGTTGAAACCAAGGACACTTAGAATAGTTTCATAGGAAAGCTGGGTTTAAGAACTGCATTAAAACTTGCTAAAAATTCTACATTGATGGCTCACTATTGATTATGTACTTAACCTTTTTATAAGTTTTCAAGTGTCTATTAAATCCTACTTCAACGCAATAACCATTTATAGTTCCATAATGATAATGGTAAGACAATGACTTTTTAAAGCTCATTTGAAACTGTATTTTTATTCCTAGTAATAACCTTTGTTATTCCTTGGCCATTCTCATTGCAGGCTTTCTACATATATTAAAAAAGTAGGGGGAGCAAGGAATGAGGCTTTACTCTCATGTCATCAGACTGTTCCATCCACTACCTTCCTTGGTGCAGTCAACTAATAACCCTTGTCCATTTTCCCTAATTTTTGAGGATTTTCACCCCTGTTTCACTGTTACCCTCTTCAGTACTAATTTATCAGAATTCTTGCTGAGTTCTGTAGATCATAGCCTTGCCAGGTAGTAAATATTTTAGGCTTTTGGGGCCAAAAGACAGCAACAAGAATATTATGTAGGTACTTCTATAACAAAGCAGAAAACTCCTGCCCCATCCCACTCACTCCATTTGCCCAAGTCTTTCATCATAGTCGGTTTCACCCTCTCATCTGGATCATCTCTGTGATCCAGATCTCAGAAAACTCTTTCCCTCTGGAAAGCCTAGCCATTTCTGTTTGGGCAGTTGACCAAAGGTGATTCTATCACTTGGTACCCTGCATTTGCCAAGCATGAGTCTTGAGCAGCAATGAAGTATGGCCATCAAGCTGGATGGGTTGGCACTGGAAGTAGAGGTAAGCACAATATGGGGATGCACCAGTTCATCTCTGTGGCTTACAATGCTAGCCAGGTCCATCTGAGCCAGGGCCATATGAAACCATTTGGTGGGCCAGAATGTGACAGATTGGGCTATGCTTTTCTAACCCCTGATGTAGATTATCAATCCAATACATTGGTCTCTCAATCTCTGAACCTCTTTTCTTGTGATGATCTTGTCCTCACCCCACCTTTGACATTCATTCCCATGGAAATGTCTTCTCATCACCAAAAGTTGCAACCACTCCCCAGAAATTCAATTTTAAGTTCCCCCTCTGTTATACCACCTCCTATCTTTCCAGCACATTCCCTCTAGTCCTCCAACTGCAACAATCCTTCAACCCATCAATTTGGACAATCCAAAGGTCCTTACCTTCTTTTCATTGTATTTTAGTGTCTTCAGGTTTTTCCAATCTGGCTTAAAATCTCAAGGATCCAGATCCATTACTTCCTTCCACACATCTCTAACTCTCTTGCCGTGTTCTGACTTCATCATCACAGTGGGCACAACCTCAGCTCTGCCTAAATACCATTTTCTGTCTACTCTAAACTGTACACACACACACACACACACACACACACACACACACAGCTGAACAGAGCTAAAGAAAAACACAATCATGCTGGCTGATTTCACTTTAAATTCATAACCTCTCCCCACCAGTGGCCTGTGGGTTGCCTGACAGCCCCACATTCTTTCATCCTTCTAGGTTAGTATTACATGCCTCCTCCCCTTTCCTCCAAGTTCTAATATCTGCTCATTCTCAGTTGATAAACATGCTTCCTACTTTACTGAAAAAAATCAGAAGATATGATTCCCACAAGCTCACACCACTACAACTATCCACCCACTCACATATGTGCTCAGAAAGTTTCTTTTGTCTCCTAAGTATGCTCTGCCTATGTTTCTCCCTAAGGCCAGACTATCCACTTGTGCATGAAATCCCTTCTACTTTGCCTGCTCAAAAACATCACATCCAGAAATTAGTTTCTGTCTCTGTTGTATCATCAACTTTTTCTCTTTACTGGGTCATTCTTGCAAATGCACAAGAATGCTGTCACTTTTATTGGCTTCAAAAAGACCTCTTAACTCCATAAGTCCTAAAGCTACTTCCCCATTTCTCTGTCTACAGTGATTTGTATTGATGCTTATTGGTAGATTCTGTCTCCAATTTCCTCTCTTTTTTATTCTGCCTTCAACCCATTCAAATCGGGCTTCACCTCTTGTACTCCACCAGAACTATTCTAGTCAAGGTCATTGGCTTCCGAATTGCTGAAGCCAAAGAGCCCATTGACTATTACTCACCTTAGTTCCTCATCTTAATTGACCTTTCAGCAGTATTTGGTACAACTAATCATGCTGTCCTCCTTGAAACTCTTCCCTCACTTATGTTCCAGGAGACCACACTTTCCCAGTTTCTGCCCACCTCACTAATGTGTCCTTCTTACTCTTTATTGGTTCCTCATCTACCCAAAATAAGAAGTGACCAGGAGTCCTTAGACCATTTCTCCAACTAATGTCACTTTTATGGGGATCTAATCAGACTTATGACTTTAAATACTATCTTTACACCAACAACATCTGGAGTTATATCTCTAGCATAGACCTCTTCCTTGACTTTAGATGCACAAAACCAATTTTCTATTCATTGTTTCTTGGATTTCTTAAAATGTGCCTCAAACTTAACATGTGCAGGGGACTTTCATTTCTAACAATAGTTACCTGGGCATCTTGATAAATTTTATTGCTGAAAAATAACTAAAAGTCCATTTTTTTCTTAAAAACAATATCAAGGAGCATCTGGGTGGCACAGTCAGTTACGCATCCCACTCTTGGTTTTGGCTGAGGTCATGCCTGCCTCAGGCTCTGAACTCAGCAGAGTCTGCTTAGGACTCTCCCTCTTCATTTGCCTCTCCCCACCCCGCCATGCTCTCTCACACACTCTCTCTAAAATAAATAAATAAATAGGTTTTTTTTTAAAGTATCAATAAACTGATAATAAACTAAGTTCGAAGACTGAGAGAAAGCAGGAATTCTGAAAAATTAACAGAGCACTGAAACTTTAATGTTCGGGTACTCTGCCCAGAAGCACAACTATAAAGTACAATATTCATAGTTGACATGGTGCATGGAAAAGTTAAAAAACAAAAACAAAAATCTAAGCTTGCCTGAGATGAAAACTCTAATAGGCAATCTTTTCTCCATAAAACTGAAACCCCAAAAGGCCACATCATTGGTTTATGGGTGATATATCACCATATATATTAATATATGGAATACACACACACACACACACACACACACACACTGTTCTTGGCTGTCCTAGGCTCTTAGCATTTAATATAAAGTTTAGGATCCACTTGAAAATTTCTACCCCCCAAAACAGCTAACCTGCTGGATTTTAATTGGAATTCTGTTGAATCTATAGATCAACTTGAGGACAGCCGCATCTTAGAAATACTGTTACGCATAAACATGATATAATTCTCCATTTATTTAAGACATCTTTAATATTTCTCAGCTATGTGCTTAATTTTCCAGTTTTCAATATAGACGTTTTAAATCTCTTTCAGTAAATGTATTTTTTTTTAAAGATTTTATTTATTTACTTGACAGCCAGAGATCACAAGCAGGCAGAGAAGCAGGCAGAGAGAGAGGAGGAAGCAGGTTCCCGGCTCAGCAGAAAGCCCGATGTGGGGCTCGATCCCAGGACCTTGGAATCATGACCTGAGCCAAAGGCAGAGGCTTTAACCCACTGAGCCACCCAGGTGCCCCTCGGTAAATGTATTCTTAAGCATTTGATACTTTTAAAGTCTAATGTAAATGATAATTTTTAGATTATTTTAATGTTTTTATTCCTCTAATATAAAAATGTAATTGATTTTTGTATATTAACCTTTTATCCAGTAATCTTGCTAAATCAACCAGTTTTTGGAATTTGTTTGAACATTCCTTTGGATTTTCTGATCACATGTGTTTTTAACTTTATTAGTCCTACTAATTTGACATTAGTCCTATGAAGAGTTCATTTCTACTCCAGATTTTACTTTTGTTTTGCTGGGGAGAAATTAGAGTAATGTGAGAAAACAATCTGGAAGAAGAGTAACACAGTAGAAAAAAGGTATTCTAGATGAGTTTTCTTTTTCTACTCTTACCTTTTTCACTTCTCATTTAGAATCCACTTCAAGGTTTGAAATCTTCTGGCATATTAAAAAAAAAAGTAGAAAAAAAAAGTAGAAATTCCCAATAACATCCCTGGAAATTGTTCTAAAAATCTCCTTCATCTATTTTTTCCCTCTACTGTCTATTATGCTTGTATTCCGAGGGCTAGCAGATTAAAGCATATCTTCTATCAAATTTTTCTTTCTTTCATAAAATCAGGAATTACCTAGATGGCAATGTGAATATAATGGAAGATACAAGTTATAAGATGTTTTTCAGGTCTCACTGAAGAATAACACAAAAAAGTGAAGAGTCCAAGTTTTGGCATTCTAAGCCTTAGGTTCAAATCCTCTCTCTTCCAGTGACCTGCACTAGAATGCCTTTGTAAATCTCGTTTTTTGGACCTCATAAGGGAGATATTAGTTGCCTCCTCTCAGGGGTGCTGTGAAAGTTCAATAAGACAACACATATTAACCCCCTAGCCCAGAGTCTTGTATGCCAGAGACATTCAATAAGTATTAATTCTGTTGTCAGCCCTATTGTTTTGAGATATGTCACATGTAACCTTTCCCAAGAAAACTTGAAATGTGAGTCACTGGAAATTAATTTGAGATCTTATTAAGTTTATTTCATGTTTTGCTATTTTTAAACTGTAACCACACCTCAAAATGTTATTAATTTCAAGAAAACTTAAAATCTGAGTAATTTGCTATCACCTCAAAGAAAAGTGGTGATAGCAGCTGCTATAAACTCACATCATTCCACTTCTGTTAGATCCTGATACTTTACTGCATCCCTAAATAGCTCCTTCCTATTCCTTATAGCAGCTCTTTTAGGCTGTCTCCATTCTTCTCAAAACCCTAAGAACATCACAGTCACATAAATCTCAGCAGATCTGAAAAAATAAAACCTATCAGCCATGAAACTCCCTTAGAACCTCTCCCTCCCCATTTTTATATGTCTGTCTCTTTTCTTCTTCTGGCTTATTTTCTTTCTCATTGCAAGGATATTTTGTACTTCTTCCTAAGAAAATCCCTTCAACTGTATCCTTTACCTCACACTCTTTATCTCCCCACAAACTTACTCAATCATTTATTTCTCCCATATTTCACACTCCTGATTTCTTCGTCTGAAGAGGCTCTTCCCCCGTCTTGCCAACAAACCATGAGTTTGATCTTTGCCTCATTTCCCATTCTACATTAGTTCTTTGGGATACTTTCATATTCTAGCCATTCTCTTTTTCTGGTAACTCAAATTCTCAGCTCTGGCTATGACTCCATTTGTAAGCTCAAGATCAGTATTTCCTACCACTGCTCACTTGGCATTTTTACTCAACTATTCCACCCTAGTTCAAATTCAAATAGACCAAGATGGAATTTCGTTTATATTCTTCCATCCGTCCACCCTCATTTGGGCTTGAGTCTAAGGAACACTAGGCTCTTTGTGCTGGGCTAGTGGAAAAGGGAGGAATTAGAACTGGGAGTCCTAGAACTATTGGAGAGAACTCAACTATCAAGCCTACCCAAATGTGAAAGGCAAAACTGCACTGGAATGGCACATATAAGAAAAACCAATATAGTGGGAACAGGAGTCAGCAGGCTAGAACAATGTAGGAGTTAGGCAGGTGGGAATGTGTTGCTCCTGAGTCATCCTCCTGGTAGGGAATGCAGTTCCAGTCAATGGTTGAGGGTACAAGAGAAGAGCTTGAAGTAATAAAAAGCTGGCAAAAGCTTATAGATTTCCAATGCCCAGTTCAACAAAAAGGTTGGAGCTCATGGTATTTTTTTTAGTCCAATGATAGAATTGGGTGCAAGATAAAAAGTATGGCAGGTCCAGCAATCCCACTTCCGGGTATATATCTGAAGGAAATAAAAACACTCTCTCAAAGAAATAGCAGCATCTCCATTGCAGCATTATTCATAATAGCCAAGACACAGAAATGACCTTAGTGTCTGATGATAAATGAATGGATATGTGGTCTAGATCAATATACAATGGAATTATATCCAGCCACTAAAAGAAGGAAATACTAACATTTGCAACAACATGGGTGACTCTGGAGGGTATTATGGTAAGTGAAATAAGTCAGACAGACATAAAGAAAAATACTGCATGGTCTTACTAATATGTGGAATTTAAAAAATCTAATAGAAACAGAGAGTGAATTGGTGGTTACCAGGGGCTGGGGATCAGGGAAAATGTGGAGATGTTTATCAAAGAATATGAACTTCTAGTTATAGGATAAATAAGTTCTTGGGTTCTAATGTACAGCATGGTGACTATAGTTAACAATATCGTGTTGTATATTTGAAATTGGCTGAGAGTATATCTTATGTGTTCTCACAACTAAAAAACAAAAGGTAACTATATGAGGTGATGAACGTGTTAACCACCCTCACTGTGGTTATCATTTCACAGTACCAAATCATCATACCATACACTTTAACCTTACACAATGTTATCCGTTGATTATACCTCAATAAAGCTGGGGTGGGGGAGGAAGATTGGGTTTGAATCATAAAGGGAAAAAATACAGAAGCTGTAGATGAATATTCTTTCGATGCCAGCCTTATGAAGTCCAGACTAGGGGAGCCAAATGTATTCTCTCAACAGATCTTTATTAAGCACTTACTGTGTGCAAAGCAATGTAAGCCAGGGACTGGGAATGTAATTGTGAATAAAAAGAAATGGATGATGCAACAGTCCTTTCTCTCAGAGGCAGCTTGGAAAAAGTTATAAAATAATAAAGAGCTGATTCCTATATGGAGTTGGGGGTAAGATGCCAAGAAGGGAAGTGCATTGAGAAGCACCTAACCCAGAGTTACAAAATCAGAAAATAAGTGGGGAGCATGTGTTAGGTTAGCTGCTAGCCTAGCATCTTTGAATGTTTTGGAATCCTCAGGAAACTTTCAGCCTTTTGTATCCCTATTCCCTGAGATAGGACCCAGAAAACTTGCCACCCCAGCCTCTTTTGTTACTGAGGCACAGGTGTGTTCCCTAGGCTACAGTGATTAGACTCATCTCCGAGAGGTTTTTATTTAGATTTGAGAAAGATGAATACTAATTCTTCCCTCCACGGAACCATTTGGCCTTCAAGGCTCCCAAGCCGTAGCAGGTACACTGGTTGGAAAGTCAGGTTCCTGAATCAGGTGTAGCATCATTGCTGGCAGGCAGCTGCAGCTCTAGTCAAGTCGGGTTCCAAAGTCAAGCCAATGCTCCAAAACTTTATGAGCCACATAATAACCTTTCCCATTTAAAAACAGATTTGTTTTCTACCACTTGCAACTAAAACCAAAATGAAACAACAACAAAAAATCAACTCTAAAAAATATACAAGTCAAGTGACATCCAAACTGAGAGGTGAAGGAAAATGAGGCTGCTGTATGATCTACATGAAAGTTGTTAAAATAGTAAATCCTAAGAGTTCTCGTTTATAAGAAGAAAGGGTCTTTTTCTTCTTTTTTTTAAGATTGTATCTTAATCTCACAAAACAAACTGAGGGTTGCCAAGGGAAGGGGGGCAGGGAGAGGGTGGTTGGGTTATGGACATTGCAGAGGGCATATGCTCTGGTGAGTTCTGTGAAGTGTGTAAGCCTGATGATTCATAGACCTGTACCCCTGGGGCAAATAATACAATTTGTGTTAATAAAAATAACAAATTTTAAAAAGATTGTATTTTACAAGATGATGGTAGAGGTTAACTAACCTTATTGTGGTAATCATTTCAGAATATAGATAAGTCAGACTATTGTGCTGGACACCTGAAAGGCATTCAGTGCTATCTATCAATTATGTCCCAATAAAACTGGGGAAACAAGGGGAGTGAGGAAGGAAGGTGTTTGCCGCTGAAGGAATAAGGCCCAGGGAAGAGAGAAAGAGAACATGGGATACTTAAGGGACTGAAGAAGTTCAGTGTTATGGAAGATGGTAAGTTGTGAGAAGTAAGACTGAACAGGTCAGCAGGGGCCTGGCCATGAAGGATCTCACGAACCAAGTGAAGAAACCTTTTAGCAAAACTTACTCAACAAGTGAGCTGCATTGAGGTTATGGCTGAAGATCTCATTGACAAGCACCAAGAGGTAGGGACCAGCTTAACCATCCTCCTAGTCCTGTTTGCTGCCTCCAGGAATGATGTTCTCCCCAAAACTCCTTAGCCAAGGCTAAGTCTTATCACCTTCTTCTCCAAGGTAGACATTGCAAAAAAGAGAAAATCCAGAGCAAGGCATCTATCATGAAATATTTTCCAAAATTGAGCAGCAAACCACGTATGAGAATTTCATCCAGCAGAGGTGTCCAGCACCTCTGGACTTTCAACCCAGCATGAAAGTGTTAAGAAAAAAATTTGGTCATAGCATTTCCTCAATATTTGTGTCAGTGTTTTTGACTAGGGAACCCAGTTCATATTTCGTTTACCACACCTGAAGACCCACTGTCTATTCTAAACATGGTGAACCAGAACAGCACCAATCACAAAGATCAATTTATGAGTTGAATACTAAAGACTATCACAAAGTCAGCCCAATGAACCTGAATAGTACTTGAAAACTTTAGATCAGTGTGTTCTCAGGATATTAACAGATACTCTCATAAAATGGTTCTAAAATCAAATAACATTGGAAAACACTTACTGAAGCAGTTTATGTGCAGAGAGTATGTTTAATATACACCAAACCCCCATGACAGAGAAAGGGTATGTAGCATGTTCCAAATTCACTTGATTACTACCTTGCCTGGGTCAGGATAGGTGACCCACAGAACCCATCCTTATGTTATTCTTTCTCTTTAATATGACTTGTAAGTCATTTAATGCTGAGTCTCAGAGCAGTTTTTACTTGCAGAGAAAAAAACTAACCAAAAAGCATAACTCAGGTCATGTCACTTAAACCAGTATCTTCCCATTTCACTCCAATGTTGTTTCCCTTTTTATGAGAAAGACCTAATTCCACCTACCTAATATTTTCCTTTTCCCTGGGGCTTTTTATTTCCTTTGTTTTTATTAGTTACTTCTTCCCTGTGGTGTTGCTCTCCCTCTGTCTTGGGGAAGAGTTCCTTCATTAAGTTCACCTAGAAAATCTACACTTCCCAGGATCCAATCAGATTTTTCACATTCTAACTTGGGTCTCCCAAATTTTCCAATTTAAGATACATACACTCAGATTTAAACAAAGCTAGGACCTTGAGGGGGCAGGGAAAGTTTCTTAATGAGGTCATTTGTTTTAAAAGGCAGACACTATGGATTAAAAATAAAGCTTAAGGACCAAAGATCAATTATAAATCAATGTGGGGTAGGCAGTAAAGAGAGAAATCTCAGACCCTGAATATGCTTCAAATCTGCATCTTGAATGAAAAATTTGCTTCCTGGTTCTGGCTGTTCCAACATAAGGAAAGGAATCAGATTCACCTTGTTGCCTGAAATGGGCAGACCCTAAACAAACATAAAGATGTTGCAGGACCTTCCATTGTTGCCTAGACCAGCAATTCTCAGACTTGAACTGGCATCACAATCCCCCTACGACCCAAATTGCTCCTACCTAAGAGTTTCAGATTCAGTAGCTCAAGCATTTCTATCAGGTTTCTAGGTGATATTGAAAATGAGGACCACGCGTTAGAAACCAGTCCTAGAGAGTGGGAGCAAATCCCCTCCTGACAAAGCACTTGTGCTTCTACTCTTCCCCCCTCCCTTTTTTTAAACAGGTGAAAGGCTTGATAGCAAATGTTAAAGAGTGGATGTTTGGGTCAGAGAGATGCTGGCTTCATTCCCAGATGAGCCACTCACTCTCTGGGGTCCTGAAACCATTTTATTTATCTTGGGTACCCCAATTGTCCCATGTGCTCAGTAAGGTAAGAGTAGCCCTCACCACATAAACTGTTGGGAAGACTGAGGAGGACAAAACTCTCAACAGAGATGTTGGCTCACAGTAAAACACTGAATAAATGGTGATTGTACGAGTATTGTTTTGTCAATTTTCAAAAAATGCTGGTGATATCCAGCCCCTAAACTCCAAGTACTAAGGAAAGAGAATTTGGGTGTTTAAACGTTAATCAAAAATCCAACCGACATATGAAGTCACCAGTCCTGCAGGATGCAAACCGAGAATTATTATAGAAATCACCCCCAAATTACTGTGGTGGTGGGTGTCGTTGTTGTTTGAAGGTTCTTTTTGGACAGAGGAATATTTTCTCTAACTGGTTTTGCCTTTAGATGGTTTCCACCAAAAACGGGAGTTGGAATTTTGAGCTTCTAGTCAAAAAATTCTGGAAGGTTTCCCTTATAAGCCCTTTACTAATCATAAAACAAGTTATGAATCCTGTATTTCTTGGGTGTCTTCAGGTCTCGGTGTAAATATAGATCATCAGTTTCCTTCTCCCTGGTCTACTCCATTCCCTCACCAGACTTTGTTAGAACTCCCTGCTGTGTGCCTATATGGAGCCTTGCACCCTTATCTCTTGATATTTTACACATTGATTATCATGTCATGCATTATTTGGGATAATTTGCTTAAAGTTGGTTTGTTCTCATCTAACACACTTTTCAAGAGAGAATTGTGTCTACTAAGTTCCCCACTGTACCCCCTAGAATAGAACCTGGCAGGTAGAAAGCCCATAGTCAATATTTGATGAGAGTCAGACCAAATAACCAAATTCCCAAGAAGTGTGAACAGCAGAGTGAGAAAGGCAATTTATTTTTTGTTTGTGTGCCTATTCTAATCAGCATACTTCAGGAATATATTTGAGAAGGAAAAATAAGCTGTAACTCCTCCAACATGTTTTTGATGATTGGGTATTAGAATTTCCCACTAAATTAATGACTTTATTAATCCATTTTAATAGCCTGAATCAAGAAACAGTAATATAGAAACTTTCTTACCCATAGTAAGAAAGAACTGGGCTTTTAGGTTTTATATACATTAGAAAGTGAAATAGTGGTAAGGCATCTACATAGTACTTGGCAAACCTTCGCTCAACTCAGTTTTGGTTGTGTTTTGTTTTGTTTTGTTTTCTGTTGAAAACACTGGCCTTTTTCTTTATTACTTTGCTTGTATATTCCTTCCACTATGGATATAAATGTAAATACATTTCTGGGCCCTTGCTTTTCTTTTCTCATTTTAAATTACCTCTCCACTTCACCATAAATTGTATATTTGGAGTTCCATTTGTGGCCAAAATGCAATTGTTTAATTGTGCAATATGTAATTTGTAATATAATTATGCTGGCCAAATTATTTCCTGGGCTGCTCAATTACTGTGATTACATTTGTTAAGTTTATAAGCCACATGCTGTTATTCTCCTTTCTCTGTGGCTGGTAAATAGTTTTATTTTGCTTTTAGTTCTTGGGTTCAGGGCTTCAAGTGGGTGTCATAAGGGGGAGTGAAATTTGATATCTTGTTTTCTACCATTACAGCCCCACTTGTGTTAATGAAGATGGAAGCTGAAGCTGAAAACCACAAACGACTTTTACTGTTATGCATCCACTCAACACTTAGAAAGAGAGATTGATGATAGCACATTTCAAATTCATCTTCCAGAACATTCCATCTCATATGGGGAAAATGGCTAACATTTATTGAGAGCTTTCAAGGCGCCAAGCACTGGACTAAACACTTTACATGTGTTTAAATGTTCATCTTTGGAACAAACCTGTGAGGTCAATGCCATGATTTTCACTGTGTCTTAGCCTAGGTTCCCCAATAAGCAGAACCAATGCTGAGGGCTAGTGTGCAGGCAATTTAATTTGGGAAATGAATAAGGAAATGGAGAGTGAAACAGGGGAGTATGGGAAGCCAACCCAGTATTGTATTCTCTGGATGATTTACTCAGCAAGATACGGAGGTTCTAATAGGGGGGGAAGGCTGGGAGGAACTGTGCAGAAAACGTCCTAGAATTATATGCCTGAGACTCTGTGGAGGGAAATATTTTCTTCCTGGAATCTGTCCCTCTGGGTCAAGAGTTGTCCTGTAGGGTATTGGCATCCTAACATTTCCAGGGCTGCAATGCCTGAGAATAGTGAGTCCTGCAGGAACCCCATGTAGCTGCAGCACAGACGCTCTGGGGCAAAATGTAAATTCTGCCTGGGGCAGCCCACGCATTTTCATCTAGAGTAAGATGGTAAGCAATGCGAATCAGGGCACAGAGGTTTTCTATACATACTTTTTCTTTCATCCTTTTAAAATTTTTTTTAAAGGTCTCTTTTTAAAGAGAGAGAGAGAGCATAAGTGGAGGGGATGGGCAGAGGGAAAGAAAGAATCCCAAGCAGACTCCCCACTGAGTGTGGAGCCTGACACAGGGCTTGATCCCATGACCCTGAGATCATGACCTGGACTGAAATCAAGAGTTAGAGGCCTAATCAGGGAAATACAAATCAAAAACACAATGAGATACCACCTCACACCAGTCAGAAGGGCTAAAATTAACAAGTCAGGAAACGACAGATGTTGTCAAGGATGCAGAAAGAAGGGAGCCCTCCTACACTGTTGGTGGGAATGCAACCTGGTGCAGCCACTCTGGAAAACAGCATGAAGCTTCCTCAAAAAGTTGAAAATAGAGCTACCCTATGACCCAGCAATCATACTACTGGGTATTTACCCTAAAGATACAAATGTAGTGATCTGAAGGGGCACGTGCACCCAAATGTTTATAGCAGCAATGTCCACAATAGCCGAACTTTGGAAAGAACCTAGATGTCCATCAACAGATGAATGGATAAAGATGTGGTATGTATATATATAGATATATACAATGGAATACTACGCAGCCATCAAAAGAAATGAAATCATGGATGGAACTTGAGGGTATTACGCTGAGTGAAATAAGTCAATCAGAGAAAGATAATTATCATATGATCTCACTGATACGAGGACTTTGAGAGACAGGGTGGGGTTTTGGGGCGGTAGGGAAGGAAAAAAATGAAACAGGATGGAATTGGGAGGGAAACAAACCATAAAAGACTCTTAATCTCATGAAACAAACTGAGGGTTGCTGGGGGAGGTGGGTAGGGAGAGGATGGTTGGGTTATGGCCATTGGGGAGAGTATGTGCTATGGTGAGTGCTGTGAAGTGTGTAAGCCTGATGATTCACAGTCCTGTACCCCTGGGGCAAATAATACATTATATGTTAATAAAAATAATTAAAATAAATAAAAGAGTTGGAGGCCTAACTGACTGAACTACCCAGGTGCCCCTCTTTCTCTCTCTCTCTCTCTCTCTCTCTCTCTCTCTTTCTTTCTTACAACTTTATTGAGGAATAACTAATTCACAAAAGGAAACCTTTCATAGTTAATGTATACACTTTGAGAACTTTGGATGCATGACTGCTTCCATAATATCACTACAATCAATATAATAAGCATATCCATCATCTCCAAAGTTTCCCTTGAGTCCCTTGCTTTTTTGTCAGTTTGTTTTTGTATAAGAACACTTAAGATCTACCCTCTGAACAAATTTTGTGAGTGCACAACATCATATCATTAACTACAGACACCACGCTGCACAGCAGATCCTTGAACTTATTCATTTTGTATAACTGTAACTTAATACCCATTGAACAACTCCCCATTTTACCCTACCTCTATTCTCTGGAAACCACCACTCTATTTCCTGCTTCTACCATTTGACATATAGATACCTCACATAACTAGAATCATGCAGTATTTGTCCTTCTGTAGCTGACTTCTTTCACTTAGCACATCTTCAATATCCGTTCATATTGTTGCAAATGAACCATTCTTTCATCCTAGGGATTAATCCCACTTGATTATGGTGTATGATCCTTTTAATATGCTGTTGAATTCAATTTGCATGTATTTTGTTGAGGAGTTTTATATCTATGTTCATCAGGGAAATTGGTCTGTAATTTTTTTTCCTGTACTGTTTTTTGCCCGACTTTGGTGTCATACTCTTTTTCAAATAAGAAAACTGAGGCCTTGGAGAGGTTGCTCACGGATGTAGATGGAGCTAGTATCTGGCAGAGCTCAGAGTCTGGTACTTAAGACTTCAGACTGTATTTGTTTCCTAGGGCTGCTGTAACAAATAATCACAAACCAAGTGGCTTAAACAACAGAAATTTATTATCTCACAGCTCTGAAGGATTGAAGTCTGAAATCAAGGTTCCAGCATGGACATACTTCCTCTGAAGTATGTTCTGAAGTAACTGTTGTACTTCTTAGCATCCCATGTTTTGGGGAAACTTCATTCCAATTTCTGCCTCCATCTTTACATGATCATCTTCCCCTTATGTCTGTGTGCCTGTGTCCAAATTCCAGTCTTCCTATTAAAACAAAAACAAAAACAAAAAAACCACCAGCCTCATTAGACATAGAAACTACTCTGATCCAGTATGACTTCACCTTAAGTTGATGATACCTGCTTGCACATTAAATTGATGATTGATTAAATTATTTGGAACAATTTCCAAAGACCTATTTATATATTCTAGGTAGACATATCATTTTAGGGGGATACTATTCAATCCAGTACACAAACCAAGCTCCTCTCCTTTGAAAATATTCTTTTGAATTTTTTTTAGATATTTTTAAAATATGTTTTCAATAACTGAATATTGGCAATGTCTGAATACCCATTTCCTAGAAGAGTCAGGTGTTTATTGTTCTCTTTTAAAGAAAGCTTCAGCCAAAATCAACAAGACAGTAAACAGTAAGTGTTGGAGAGGATGTGGAGAAAGGGGAACCCTCTTACACTGTTGGTGGGAATGCAAGTTGGTGCAGCCATTTTGGAAAACAATGTGAAGATTCCTTAAGAAATTAAAAACAGAGCTACACTATGGCCCTGCAATTGCACTACGGGGTATTTACCTCAAAGATACAGATGTAGTGAAAAGAAGGGCCATCTGTACCCCAATGTTCATAGCAGCAATGTCCATGATAGCCAAACTGTGGAAAGAACCAAGTTGCCCTTCAATAGACGAATGGATAAGGAAGATGTGGTCCATATATACAATGGAGTATTATGCCTCCACCAGAAAGAATGAATACCCAACTTTTCTATCAACATGGATGGGACTGGAGGAGATTCTGCTGAGTGAAATAAGTCAATCAGAGAGAGTCAATTATCACATGGTTTCACTTACTTGTGGAGTGTAAGGAATAACACGGAAGACATTGGGAGAAGGAGAGGAGAGGAGAAGTGAGTTGGGGGGGAGTCAGAGAGGGAGACAAATCACGAGAGACTGTGAACACTGAGAAACAAATTGAGGGTTTGGGAGGAGAGGGGGTGGGGGGGATGGGTGAGCCTGGTGATTGGTATTAAGGAGGGCATGTATTGCATAAAGCACTGAGTATGGTACATAAACAATGAATCTTGGAACACTGAAAAAAAATAAATTTTAAAAAATTACATAAAAAAAGAAAGCTTTGTGTTTTATCTGCCTCAAATTTCTCAGATATCTCTCCAAAAAGATGAGCCTACCAGATGATCAGAAATCTTTGTAATGGGGCACCTGGATGGCTCAGTGGGTTAAGCCGCTGCCTTCGGCTCAGGTCATGATCTCAGGGTCCTGAGATGGAGGCCCACATCGGGCTCTCTGCTCAGCAGGGAGCCTGCTTCCTCCTCTCTCTCTGCCTGCCTCTCTGCCTGCTTGTGATCTCTCTCTGTCAAATAAATAAATGAAGTCTTAAAAAAAAAGAAAAAAAGAAATCTTTGTAACGGACCATGTTTTAGTGTTAATCCAGTCCCAGCCAGAGTTCACCTTGAACCCACAGCTGTTACAAGGATGGTTGAAGTCACTACCTAGGACAGATGGGCAGGCATTGGAGAAATGCCCAGACCTTTACATTGGATTCGTCAATTTGAGGAAATTATTTTTGGTCAGGTTCTGGTAAGTTTCGCTGCCTTAAGAAATTAACAGTAGTTCTACTAGCATTGTTAGTTATGTCAGATTTGATCATGTTGAGTTTGACCAAGTTTCTATCCTGGTTGAATGAAATAGATCAGTAATAAAGGTACTTTATGCATCTATGATTATACATTGTCCCTTGGCCCTTGCATACATTATATCTGTTGAGATAGTATGGACAATGCCCTTGTTGAGACAGTTAGTATCGTTCTAATTATATCAGGAAACTAAAACTTCAAAAGTACAAGATATATATACAAGGTCATGACTAATAAGTGGTAAATCTGAGGATTTAAAACCAGGTACTTATGGCTCCAGAACCTGAAATGTTCTCCAATATCAAGCTGCTTTTGACCTGATTCACAGCCATCAAATATCTTCAATCATGTTATCTAGGGATCACTATCTCCTACTTTCAAAACATTTATAAAATATATAAAAAATCATGAACCAATATAATGCCAGCTATCAACCATCATTGAGTCTCCCTCTATATTCCAAGCATCTTATTCAAATGAGGTTGAAAATAGTTTTCTGGGTGTAAGGAAATTTAAAGTCAGGTAGATTATATATATAGAATTTAAGAGACAAAACAAAGGAGCATAGGGGAAGGGAGGGAAAAATAAAACAAGACAAAAATCAGAGGGAGACAAACCATAAGAGATTCTCGACCATAGGAAACAAACAGAGGGTTGCTGGAGAGGCGATTGGTGGGGGTGATGGAATAACTGGGTGTTGGACATTAAGGAGGACACTTAAAGTAATGAGCATTGGGTGTTGTATGCAACTGATGAATCACTAAATTCTATCTCTGAAACTAATAATACAGTATGTGTTAACTAAATTGAAATTAAACTAAAAATTTTTTAAAGTCAAGGAGCTTAAATTACTCACCCAAGTAGATCACAAAAGTGAAAAATACTAGGTAATAATTCAACTCAACTCTTGGGGCACCTTGTGGCTCAGTTGGTTAATCATATGCCTTCAGCTCAGGTCATAATCTCAGGATCCTGAGATCAAGCCCCACATCAGGCTCCCCACTCAGTGGAGAGCCTGCTTCTCTCTCTCCCTCTGCTGCTCCCTCCCCCCACTTATGCATGTAGTCTCTCTCTCTTTCTATTGATCTCTGTGAAACAAATTGTTAAAAATCTTAAAAAAAAAAATAATTCAATTCAACTCTTACTTTAAAACCTGCTCTCTCAACTACTTCACATATTGCTTCTCAAGATCAAAGCTTTAAACAAATAATATGGAAACTCTAAGTTAGGGTTTGAGTAGGGGGATTGGAGAAGACTTTATGCAGAGCTGGCATTAGAGGTAAGTCTTAAAGCATGAGAGGGTTATGCCAGCCACTGAATGGCAAGATGAGTCTGAATACTTACTCACTTATCCATTCATTCAATATGTGTTTTATGGACCATATGGTCTGTATCAGGCACCGTGATGGTGACTGAATGAATCTGATAGTCATGCTATCCACCTTTGTGCTAATTAAAGCCCACTGGGAGAGTAGACAATAGTTGAACAAACACACCACTAACTGAACTCATGGCAAATTCTGGGAGTACTATGTAGAACACAAAATCTACTGTGGAAAGAGACCAAGAGGGGATCTCACTTAATGAGGGTCGAGGAAGGCTTCTCTGGGGAAATGACATAAAAACTGACTCCTACATTTGGGGAGGAATCAATCCTCCAGAACATTAGAAAGATGGTTCCAGTCAGAGGAGTCTGCAGAGCTCTGAGATGAAGAAAGCAGCTCAGTGTGAAGGAGCCTGGCATGTGATGGAGAAAGAAACCTGACAGGAGCTGGGAGACAGTCAGAATTTGACCCCATAGGGCCTCTTAGGCCATGCTCAGGAAATTTCAATTTCATTCAAAGGACAGTGGGAAGCCATTAAAATGTTTCACCAGAGGAGAGAAATTCTCCAATTTATGTTGCTATGTCTATCTGACCACTCTGTGGAGAACAGATATGGGAAGACCAATTAAGAAGCTACAGCCATAACCCAAGCAAGAGTTACTGGTGGGTGGTCACGGTGGTGACTGTGGAAATGACAAGGAAGGAAGGGAGATAACATGAAGAGAGAGTCGAGAGTTTGTGCTGAAAGATTGGATATGGCAGGAGGAGAACAAGAGAAGGGAACGCAACCAAGAATGATTCCAGCTTTCTGGGTTTTAAAGTCAGAGAGCTGTGGTGTATGTTGGAGGGGAAGCTGCTATTTACTAAGATGAAGACTGCCATGGGGGGACGCCTGGGTGGCTCAGTTGGTTGGACGACTGCCTTCGGCTCAGGGCATGATCCTGGAGTCCCGGGATCGAGTCCCGCATCGGGCTCCCAGCTCCATGGGGAGTCTGCTTCGCTCTCTGACCTTCTCCTCGCTCGTGCTCTCTCTCACTGTCTCTCTCTCTCTCAAATAAATAAATAAAATCTTTAAAAAAAAATAAAAAAAGACTGCCATGGGGATGGGGCGGATAGATGTTTGTGGCAAATGCATGCTGAGGGGTGAGGAGAATGAAAAGATCTGTTACTTCTAATGAACCATTTATCTAGTTGTAAAATGACATGTTACCCCTAAGCTATAAGCCAACGAATTTTAGTAAAGGAAGATAGTTCATAACAGTATTTATCAAATGAGAAAAATAGTTGAGAGATTCATATCTTGCAACAACTTCCCATTCTACTTCCAAGTCAACCTCACCAAGCTCAGGTGTCCATTTGGTGTGCTCTCCTTGAGTGTCCACTGAGTACGACACTGGAATCAATTCTGCAGATAAAAAGCAAAGCAAACAATAACATTGCAATGAATTCAAATCCTGTGTGGTAGATGAACATTTTGACAGCCAAGAGAGAAAACCAGAAGAAGCAGGAGTACCTTCCAAAGGGAGACAAGAATAATGAAAGAAAGCTTTCTACAGGCAATGGCCTATGTACTGGTCTTGAAAATGAGTCAGAATTTACCACAGGGAGAGGACATGGATCAGCATTCCAGGCAAAGGGAAGGTAAGGTCAAATGATGGAGACAAAGTACTGCCTAGCACATTTAGGGAACAGCACATGTGGTTCTAAGAGCCATGGGAGGGTGGGATTTGGGGTGAAAATTTATTGTTTTTAGGGTGAGGTTGTAAGAAACTATTGAGTGCCATACTACTCATCCTGTGTAACCAACACAGTGGACCAGGGCACATGCATAACACACACCTATATCCTATCATTCTCTCTCTTTCTGTTCTGTTTCCCTGTCTCTCTTTCTCTCTCTCTCTCTCTCTCTCTCTCTCTCACACACACACACACACACACAAACACACACACAGTCCTATAATGCTCTTTTCCTTTTTAACATCACAAATTCGCCCATACCTGTACCTGGAGACAAGATAAGTAAGGAAAAGAAAGGTTATATGGGTAAATTGTTCCTGAATGCAGCTAAACATAGTTCTGAACAGGTGGGTCTCAGTGACAGCAGCTTTTGTAATTCAGAGCATAATTTCTTTCCATTTTCATCAAAACCACACAGCCAACATTCTTTACCCCTTCAAATCATCCTAACATCATTGCCAGACTCATCTTCTGGGGAAAATCAAGTGTATATCACATTGTTCCCCTGTTAACAAATCTTTTCCTGGTTTTCTAAGCCCATCAAGGAGCTCCTGCTGTTCTCAATAACTACAGAGCCCACCAGTGGATAAATTGCTATAAGGGGGGAAATCCCTCTAAAACTTTTAAGAGATAATAGAAATATACAACAAAGGGAATGGAGTAAATATGTTCACCTGGGTATGACTCACGCGGCACTCATAGACAAGAACATGTTTGACAGTGTCTGTCCTAGTGATTTGGGATGTCGTCTTGGGAGAGAATTGTCTATCAATACTATCCTTATTATGTTTGTTGTTTAGGAAGATGGTATGTGGGAGGCTGCCTGAAACAGGTGGTTGTACTATATTTACACCTATCTGCTATTGTTCCTTCATAATCAGAAATGACACTTCCAGTGATAACTGCTACCTTCTGGTGCAGGTGTGAGTGGAAAGACAGATTTGAAGCCAACTGTCCCCCATGCATGTCACTTGTCCATAAAAATGAAACTGTGAGCTGGGGCTCTTTCAGCAACACTGTCCAGCAGAACGTTCTGCCACGACAGAAATGTGCTGTATCTGCGCTGTCCCCTTGGATAACCCTGAGCCACGTGCAGCGGCTGAGCTCTTGAATTGTGACTAACACAACTGAGGAACTGACTTGTTTATTTCATTGAATTTTCACAAAGTTAAATTTGAATAGCCCACTTCCGGACCTACCAATGTCCCCTTTTCTAATCCTGGGTCTCCTCTTCGCGTGGGTGCTTGGGTGGGTGGTTGTATTTGTTTCCTGAGACTGCTCTCACAAATTACCACAAACTGGGCAGAATAAAACAACAAAAATTTATTCTCCTACTATTATAGAGGCCAGAAGTCCAAAATCAAGTTGTCAGGATTGGTTCCTTCTGGAGACTCGGAGAGAAAATCTGTTCCAGGCCTGTTCCTTATTTCTGGTGGCTGGCAGGAGTCCTTACTGTTCCTTGGCTGGTAGCTGCATCCACCCAATCTCTGCTTCGGCTTCACATCACTGCCTTGTCTGTGTTCCCAATCCCCCTCTCCTTTCTCTTTCAAGGGCTGGGGTTGGATTTAGGGTCCATGCTAAACCACAACGATTTCAGCTCAAGATCTTTAATTTCGTGTGCAAAGACTCTATTTCCAAATAAGGTCACATTCAGAGAAACTAAGGGTTAGAACTTAGACATGGCTTTCGGGGGTGGGGGGGTCACAGTCCAACCTACAACAGCAGCATTCCAGCACCTTCTTCTGCAGGCAGGCCTTCCCGCAGTGTGCTTTCACAGGGACACAAATTACCTTCCCAACAGCAATTTGCACCCTTACTTTCATGACACCCAAAGCTACCTACATGTCTCTCTCTCCCAGCCCAACCCCTCTTCCTATCACAGCTCTTGTACCCTGAGCCATTTGAGTCCTTAACATTCAGTCAGTTATTAACATCTGCAGGTGCTTTCCAATATTAGCAATCGGAGCCAGACCAACCTTTGTCCTTTAAAAAGCAACAGAACAGAAGTCTCAGGACGTAAGGAGAGGCTTTAAAAGAGTTCTGTACTGCCCTTTTTGGATTTTTTACGTAAAAAAAAATTAATGCACAACTTTGTTTCAGCCATCTGCAGATGAGAGTTCTCCTTTTCTCAGGTGTATGAGGACATATGGATACTTCCTGCCACTTTTTGAGGAGAAGAACAGCTACAGAAACTGGGAAACTATCTGGTTCCAGGGAAGGCTGTACCTTGACCTCATTCCCACATCCATTGGGCCAGAAGTGATTGGTGGGGGAAGAGCCAGCATAACCCCATCATCTCATCTGAGGTGGGTTTAACAGGCCAATTGGCTCTGTTCTTTGTAACAACTCTATATTTAGCAAGCTGGCACAATTTTTAGACAGAGATTTCTCACAAGAACTTGGCAAACATTCCATGTTTCCTTTGCTGCAATATGTAGAATTGATATTTCTGACAAAATTGCTCACATATCTGAGTGTAACCTGTTTAGTAGTTGCATGTTGTTAATTTTATTTTTTCTTCCCCAGGGAAAAGGAAAAACTGATTTATGATATGGTATTGGTGGTTGGGGAGGGAAATTTGACCACAGGACTCCTGGAAAACCAAAGCCTGTCAAGTCCTTTTCTCTAGGGCTTCTTTTGCCCATACCTTCCCCCCTAGCCTCCTACCCATGTTTGAATCACAACCACATTACCTATCGGAATACTAGATAGAGATCCCCTGAGTAGCCTCTGGCCCAGAGGCTCCAACTTTTCATTCATTCTGTACCACCCTACCAACTTCATCTTCTCAAACACAAAGACATTTAAATACTAGCCTCTGGGTGAGAGGAAAGTCCTCCATGAAAAATGTTATTTTTTCTGCACTTCACTTTATACCTGAAATACTTACATATTTTTAAATTAAATTGATCAATATTATGATGAGTCTTAAATATTATTTTTAGAAACTAAAGCCACTTGCTCACACATGATTAAAAGATCAAATTGAGGGGCACCTGGGTGGCTCAGTGGGTTAAGCCTCTGCCTTCGGCTCAGGTCATGATCCGCTTGGGTCATGATCCCAGAGTCCTGGGATCAAGCCCCGCATTGGGCTCTCTGCTCAGCGGGGAGCCTGCTTCTCCCTCTCTGCCTGTGATCTCTCTCTCTCTGTCAAATAAATAAATAAATTCTTAAAAAAAACCAGCAATCATTTATTTACTTACAGTAGCTTTATATATATTATTTACTCTTCAAAACCATTCTATGAGGTGAGTGTTGTTTTTCCCATTTTACAAATAAGAAAACTGAGGCTCAGAAATGTAGAGAGGCTTTTTCCTCCAAATCATACAATTGCCAAGTGGTAAGGCAGGATTGGGAATCCATATTTTTTTTAACCTCAAAATCCACATTGTTAACCAAAGCACAGTGTGTGGCACAATTATAATGTTCAAAATCCAGCAGACATTCTTAGGTGGAACCAGGTATAATCACTGTCTTATCCTGCCTCCCTGCTTTGGAAGATCCTCTCTTGAGAATTTTATGAACACTGAATAAACTATACTCCTTAAAAGCCAAAGTAATGGCCGGGGTTCCATTTTCTGTTACTCCAAAACAAATTACAGGTATCTCTCCCTTCCCCAAACTTTGCATTATGTCACTTTGCTTTTACAAAAGACCCATATTAGTTTGGTACAGTTTTGTTTTGTTTTGTTTTTTGTAAGAGTGAAAAGCCTCTTCATATTTCTTTCACTTAGCAAAAAACAGGTACTAATGTAGGTCTTTCATAAAAGCGAAATGGCATAATGCAAACTTGACTTTGTTCCATTTTGGCTTACTGAAGTTTTCAGAGGAATGCTCTACCTTGAGGTAGCAGGGAAAACCTGTACTCCAAATCTACCAGCTTGAAACCACAGTATTAATATGCTCAGGAATTGTGTCAGAAATACAGACAGGATGCAGAAGGCAGGGCTTATCTCTGTTCCATGGCTTGTCTCTGCTCCAAGATATTTAGGCCTTAACTGGAAAGACTCAGAAGCTGTGGGAATGACTCTATGGCTGGGGGATAGAATCATCTGCAAGTACAAGTAGATACCCAGAATGGCTTACTAACAAGGCTGTCCAGTGATGCTCTGTCAGCTGGGGATTTAGCTGGGACTATTGGCTGGAGCCCCTACTCATGCATGGGCTCTTCAGCCTCTCTGCCCCTGAGTAGGGGAACTTCTTACACGAAGGCTCCCCCCCATCCCCCAGAATGAACATCTCAAGGTAATCAGGCAGAAGCTGCATGGTCTTCTCTAACCTAGCCTCTGATGTCACAGAGTGTCGCCTCCCACCGCATTCTATTGGTTAATAAGTAGTCACCCAGGCCACCTCAACTCAAAGAGAGAAAACATAGACACCCCCTCTTGATTGAAGGGGTGTCACAGAATTTGCTGGCATGTTTTGAAATCCCTGCATTGGTGTTATGCATAATGAAAGGTCTATTTCAGTAAGAGCCGAACACTTATTCCTAGAACTCAAGTATTGAAAAGGACATCTATATAAATGTTGAAGTCACCATGATGATGATAGTAGTTGGAGAGAGAGGAAGTCTGTAAACCAATTGTCAGAGGCTTCAGAAAAGGAACATGAACGAGTTCCTGATTTGGGGGTGGTGTAGGGGGAGTGTACATGGCAATGACATGCAGGGGTAGAGGATGTCTTAGCCAGATGGTAGTTATTATCAGGCATAATCAGGTATAATCACAATCTGTTTCCTCTTGCCTCCTCAAAAAAGGAGGATTTTTCTCATAATTGCAGAGAATTAATGGCCTACCAAGGTAATGGGCATCTAAGGTAATGGCATCCATATCACTGATCCCTGTGATATTTGGAGAATGGAGAATGACAGTCCTCTCATAGAGCTGCAACAGATTCAGTGCCCTCTTCAGTGACTAGGGTTCCAATTAGGCAAAGAGACAATGGAATCCAGGTTCCAGAGGTTCTAATATTATGAGTAAGGAAGAAAGACAGCAATAGAAGAGTGACGGAAAATAAAATTCACAATGTTTATGGTTGTGAATAAAAGTAAAATACACATAGAATCAAACCAAAAACATTTATTGCTATCTAACAAGAAGTTTAGATGGAGGTTGGTCCTGACTTCCTTTGATTCTATCAATCTGCCATCTACCATGTGTAGCAATGTCTCCCTCATGGTGCAGATATGTCTGTCCCAACTCCAAGTGTCACTTCCTTAAGACATTAGCACCTACACTTGAAGCAAAATAGAAAGAAGCAAGAAGAACCTTCTCCTCACCTGCCTTTTTTTTTTTTTAAATGAAAAAGAGAAGGTTTTTCAGAAACCTTCAGCTGATTTCCATTGTTGCACTGTCATCCTTGTATCAGTCATTGGCATAGAGGAAGGATAGTCATGGCTAAAACTAATCATGATTCATCCCTTAGAATGGGCACACTACTACCCAAACAACAAAATCAGGTCTGCAAGGAGAAGAAAATGGCTGCTGGGAAGGCAAGCTATAAAATCATCATGTTAAGGGATAGAGCTTCAAATAATGTGGATGTAGGAGTGTCAAGACAACAGGAGACTTGGGAAGACTTCAGTTAACCCAACTGTAAAAAGAAGAGTATGAATTCACTAATCTCCAAGGCCCTTCCCAAAGCTGTGAGACTAATATTCTATCCACAGCATTGATCATACTCATACCTTTTCTCTCATTATGGCTACTTTCTCATATTTTATCCTCCCAATTAAATTACTAGCACATTGATAGCAGGGATCTTGTTTGCTTTGTCTTTATGTTCCACATGGTCATTAAATATTTGAGAATGCAAGCAATGCCCAGCACTCCTCAAAGCTAAGTGGCTTTCTTTGTGAGAACAATCTGGTTTCTCTCAGTAGTGCCCCAAAATGAGAGATGAAAAGAAAAGGCAATCATTGTTTCCCTATTTATTGAGCACCCACCATGTGCTTTCTGCTATTGTGGAATCTGAGAAAAATGTAAGAGCCGTTGGCATAAATAACTCTTAAGGAGAACAGGCAAGCACATGGAACCCCATGTTGCATCTTTAAACAGGAGCAGCTGGGCTTCCTTCACTGTATTCCAGAGAGAGATATCCAGACAATGGCCTGGACACATTGGAACAGAGCTTGTTCTCTCTGTGGATTGAGCTGTAAAGAGTTAGTGGAAAACTGGGAGAAAGTGATTGACAGAGAGCAACAATGGAGGAGGGTGGGAGACAGGAGCAGCTGGGATACCTTTTTTTTCTTTTGAGGTATAAAACAAATCGCAAATTTAATTATCATTTGGACTTAGCTAAACTGTCATTATTCAAGAGATTTTTCAGTTACGGATTCATGACCTTAAAAGATTGTTGGAGTTTTTTTTCCACTTAGCTGGATTCCTCTGGGATTCAAATAGTCAGAAGTGATCAGATAGAGTAGACGCTTGTTACAGAGAGAATACATGTACTTTTAAATTTGACTCAGAGTGTTTGAGACTTAATATTACAGTTTCTACATAGTATGAGCACCACTGGACAGAGAGATTAGAGAATGCTATAGTCTCACAGACAGAACGAGCCTTCAAAACCATTGACTCTCCAATCAGAGAAAGACGATTATCATATGTTCTCTCTGATATGAGGAATTTGAGAGGCAAGGCAGGAGGTCACAGGGGTTCAGGAGGAAAAAAATGAAACAAGATGGGATCAGAAGGGAGACAAACCATAAGAGACTCTTAATCTCACAAAACAAACTGGGGGTTGCTGCGGGGTGGGATAGGAGAGAGGGTGGTTGGGTTTTGGACATTGGGGAGGGTATGTGCTACGGTAAGTGCTGTGAAATGTGTAAGCCTGATGATTCACAGAGCTGTACCCCTGGGGCAAATAATACATTATATGTTAATAAAAATAATTAAATATTTAAAAAGTCATTGACTCTCACCACCCCTCCTTTGAGCAACCTTTCTACACCATCATCTAATAAAACTTGTGCATCTCTTGTGACGCAAATCTCCTATGCCTCAAGGCAACCCATCTATCCGTGAGGCCCCATAACACTAAAGAAGTCTTCCTCATATTAAATATATGACTCTACGAATCTGCCACCCAGTTGATTTGGTAAATTCCTGAACAAGTTTAACCTTTCTTCCTCATGATAGTCCTTCAGTATGGGAAAATAGGATGTGATCCTTCTGAATCCTTCTACTGTCATGGTCATTTGATGTAAAGGGTTCCTTTCTGTGTTCCTCTTAATGTACAGTGCCTACAAAGGCTCAAAATTCTTTTGTGAGAAACTAAGATCAGATTTTTTTCTCTTGCATCTGATACTTCATGCTTATAGTTAGTAAACTGACAGGATACAATTTGTAGCATTATCAAAATGCAACATCATTTTTTTTCTCCTAACTTTCCTTTAAAATATGATCATATATGGTAAAGAAAAGCGTAATATTTTTCTTACTCTTAAGTAACAGACATTCCTAAGACTACTTTAAGTAAAACACATAGACTGCATTTAGTAATTAAAATTCCCACTTTATAAAAATCATCAATTTTATCTAACCATTCTATCTTTTCTACTTCTTTAGCTTGGGTCAGCTTCATGCTGGAAGCTTGTATGCAGTAGGAAAAGGGAGGGGACTTCATATACTTCTGGTGGGTGGTGGATGGCTTATCTGTTTCTACACCTGCTAGCTAATGTCTGTCCCTTCCAGAGTTCAAGTGAATAAGATAAAAGAAAAGATCTGAAATCAGAAACCTGGCTTTGCTGTCTCTGAGTTTGGCAGATGTTGAAAGCTTTCTCTTTTCTTCTGTGGGTGTTTTTGTGTACTTTGGGTGAGAATTCATCCCCGGGGATAATTTTCCTGAAAATCTCTGAACCTTCTCACAAATATTTCTACTTCACCTTATTGTCTCAATGATTGTTTTTCGAGCCACTTCCTAGAACTCAGCATTCTCCTCCATGTACTTGCTAGTGAGGTCCTTCCTCTCTTGCAGGTAGACAGATTAAACAGGATTCAAGAGAACGTCACATCAGTCCTCTTTTCTTTGTGGACCACCTATGGTCCACTCCTCATCTCAAGAAACTTTAGGTGCATCAGCAAGTTTTAGGCAGCCACCTCTAGCCTCAGGTATGAGTCAGCACCAATCTCCCCCATGCCCCTTGACTAACAGTTGCAATGAGTGTGCACTGAAGGTCTCCAAATGGCTTCATGGAAACTGTTAGAGAACTCTAAAAAAATAAGTAAAGAAGGGTCCACTCATGTATCCTGCCCATTTTTTGACGTGACTATCTGTTTTTGAGTGCTGAGTTTGAGTTCTTTATAGATCTTGGATATCAGTCCTTTGTCTGTAGTGTCATTTGCGAATCTTCTCCCATTCCATGGCTTGCCTCTTTGTTTTGCTGACTGTTTCCTTTGCTATACAGAAGCTTTTTATCTTGATTCCTGCCTCACATTAAGGTCTTTCATTCATTTTGAATTTATCTTTGTGTATGGTGTGAGAAAATGGTCAAGTTTCATTCTTCTGTACATAACTGCCCAATTTTCCCAGAACCATTTATTGAAGAGACTTTTTCTCCCACTGGATATTTTTTCTTGCTTTGTTGAAGATTATTTGACCATAGAATTGAGGGTCCTTATCTGGCATACAAATCACTAACAGAAACATGAAAAAATGTTCATCATCACTAGCCATCAGGGAAATTCAAATCAAGACCACATTGAGATACCACTTTATATCAGTCAGAATGGCCAAAGTCAACAGGACAGGAAACAATCAGTGTTGGAGAAGTTGTGGAGAAAGGGGAACCCTCTTACACTGTTGGTGGGAATGCAAGTTGGTGCAGCCACTTTGGAAAACAGTGTGGAGATTCCTCAAAAAATTAAAAATACAGCTACTCTATGACCCTGCAATTGCACTATTGGGTATTTGCCCCCAAAATATAGATGTAGTGAAAAGAAGGGCCATCTGTACCCCACTGTTCATAGTAGCATAGTAGTGATTAGTGTCCACAATCACTAAACTGTGGAAAGAGCCAAGATGCCCTTCAACAGACAGATGGATAAAGAAGATGTGTTACATATATAGAATGGAATATTACACAGCCATCAGAAAGGATAAGTACCTAACTTTTGTATCAACATGGACTGGACTGGAGGAGATTATGCTGAGTGAAATAAGTCAAGCAGAGAAAGTCAATTATCATATGGTTTCACTTACTTGTGGAACATAAGGAATAACATGGAGGACATTAGGAAAAGGAAAGGAAAATTGAATTGGGACACATTGGAGGGGGAGACAAAGCCTGAGAGACTGTGGACCCGGGAGCAAACTGAAGGTTTTGGAAGGGAGAGGAGTGGGGAGCCTGGTGGTGGTTATTAAGGAGGGCATTTATTGCATGGAGCACGGGGTGTGGTGCATAAACCATGAATCTTGGAACACTGAACAAAATATAATTAAATTAAGATGTTAAAAAAAACAGGTAATGATGTCCTAATTGGACATTTTAAAAAAAAAAAAGGAGGGAGTAGAAACAGGAGGGCTGAACAGGAAGTTGTGCTCGAAAAGCAACCCAGCAGTGTTGTTGTTGTTTTTGTTTTGTTTGTTTGTATAGGATGGCTTGGCCTCTGGGCAGTCCAAAAATGGAACTGAAAAGAGGAAACACCAAGAGAAGCCCATGATCTCTGCTCAGAGAACCAAGAGGCATGGTTACAAAAATCTATCTATCTATCATCTATCTATCAATCTATCATCATCTTAAAACGCATAGGACAATACACCACAAAAAAAGAATTTTACCACATGTAAACTAAAAATAACTTTAAAAAAGGAAATCACTTTCCCATGATATTCTTCTTCCCACAGTTTAGGACATTGACCTAAAATGGAGCCATTTTGCTCACCCAGGAAAGGACAACATTCTCCAAGGATGGCAGAGCCATGGCATGTGCAGCAAGCTGCCCCAGCAGTCTGGACTACCCTCTGTAGAACCTACTTTTTGTAGCAACTTCACTTCCACCCTACCACATCGAACCTCTATTGCTTTTCACACGGGCTCCTACTAAGCTATGTCTGCTCCATACATCATGGGTGCAGGCAACTTGTTTAGGCTTGGCAGGACCCTGCATACTCAGTCCTGTTAGGGGCAACTTGTCCTCCAAGTCAGTCTAGATTGGATCCAGAGTCTGCTCTCCAATTTATTTGGCATTCCCTCCAAGTGAGTTAAATCAGAAAATTTAATATTGAGAAAGGCACCAATAAATATGTTGATTAGGACTAGGAGAGAGCCACAGGACACCATTGATCTCTACTTCAATGAGAAAAGGAGAGGCTGGAGCATGTTTACCAAAGTATGGAGAACTAATTAAAATTTTGGGGTGGAATTTCTGTCCATGCTGATAGAAATCACCTTAGTTGTCAACCAAATTATCAATCTACCTATTTATGTCAGGTCTAGCTTATTTTCCCCCCCATTTACCCACAAAGAAAATGGGAGATTTTTTTGTTAGCGGCTTGCTAAAATGAAAATGTACTCAATCTCTTGTGCTTCTCTGGCATTCCAGTTTTCAACAAGGTGAATAAGAAATGAATTTAGCCAACATGATTTATTTTTCATATACTCTTATTTGGTCTTGGGACAAACTTCCTCTAGTGGCTAGGCACACAATATAATGATCATTTCCAAAATCTTGTTCAGAAGCAAGTGTACTAGTTGAGGTCTGTTAAGTCTATGCTTTACCCTGTTTTGAAAATAAGAATACTTTTTTTTTATTGTCCATAGTTCTCTGGCACATCCTTTTTCCTCTTTATTCCTCAACAATAATCAGGAGCATTTCAGTGACCCGACTTGCAAGTTCTCCACAGCTGTGAGAAATAATTAATCTGAGTTCATGTGGAAAAAAAAAATGTTATTTGAAGTACCTGAGTTATCTGTCTTTCAAACTCTTTGTCCAACTGAGGTTTCAGTTCCTTCATATTAGAGTTCATTTATTCATATCTCATTCATCCATTCAACACATATCTACTGAGAGCCTCCTCTGTGACTGGCATTAATGGAAGTGCTGAAGATTCAGCAGAGAACCAAACAGACCAAAATCCCTCAAGGAGTTTACATTTAATCAAATAAAAGTATAAAATTATAGAGTGTCAGATAAGAATGAGTTTTATGGAAATAAATATTTTAGGGAAAAAGAGGCTGTCCTAAGTGTGAAATTAAAATTTTTAAAAGGATGATTTTAAAAAAAAGTTGCCAAAATATATTCATTTGAGCAAAGCATTGGAGAAAGTGAAGGAGTAAATCATGCAGATCTTTGGGGTGGAAAGTTCCAAGTAAAGAAAGCAACAAACACTAAATCTTCAAGACAAGAACATGCCCAACACATTTGAGACAGTGTTGCTGGAAAGGAATGAATGAGTGGGAGAGAAGTAGGAAACAGGACAGAAAGGTGGTGAGCAAAAGACCACAAAGGGGAGAATCAGTTGCAAGAAACTTTACAAGTAATTTACCCTGTGGGGAGTTTCTGAGCAAATCTAAGCTATTATTGCCATATAGTATTACTCTGCCTCCCTTTCTGATGAGCCTATTTTTTATTTATTGAATTATTAAATTTTATTAAGTACCCACAATGTGCCAGATGCCATTGTAGGCAGTGTATGAAGCTCCCAGGAACCTTACAGTGTACTGGGAAGTTATCTTTTACTCTGACCAAGAAGGCAAAGAGTGCTTTGAGCAGAGTACTGACTTTGGATGACTTAGGTTTTAAAAGGATCTTTCAGACTGCCATGCTAAAAATAGATTCTAATAGGACAGAGAGAAAACAGGGAAAACAATTAGAAGGATGTTGAAATAATTAAGGCAAAACACGATGCTTCAACCAGGACCGTAATGGAGAGACACTGCCAGATTCTGGGTTCATTTTAAAAGTAGCATTTCCAGGATGGAGGAAGGAGTTTCCAGCATGGATCCAAGTTTCCAAATTTTTGTGTCCTCCTCTGGGGGATCATAAAGAGTCACCATTTACTAAGCAGGAAACAACAGAGGAAGAGGAGATTTGAGTGAGAAAAGGATCAGGGTTTTTTTTGTTTGTTTGTTTGTTTTTAGACATTTTAATGTTGTGGGTTTATTATATATGTGAGTGGAGATGATGAAAAGACAAGACTTGGGAAATGTCCAGGTTAGAGATAGAAATCTGGGATTCATAAGCATATAGATGAAAGTTGAAAGTGTGAAGCTCTATAAAGTCACCAAGGAAGTGAGCAAAGAGAAAAAGAAGCTGCCTGAGCTCTGAGTCTTGGGGCACTTGAATACTAACAGCTGTGGGAGATGAGGAGAAACCAGCAAAGAAGACTGAGAGGAAGCCATCAGGGAGGGGAAAAAAGTAGTCAAGAGAATGATGTGTATGAAGTCAAGTGAAAAATCAAGGACAGAGTGAGAGTTACTGATAGGAAAATTCAGGCATGGACTAAAGCCTGCATCCATGGAGGTCACCTGTGGCCACACACACCTTGGTAGTATGCTGGCTGTGCAAATCTGTTTGGAGGCAGTTCTAAAAAGAATCAGAAGAGAAGGACTGGAGCAGGAGGAATAGGCATCCCTTTCTGTAAACTGTGCTAACAGGGAGCAGAGAAATAGGATGAGGAAGATAAGGCATCAAGGTGGGTTTTGGGTTTGTTTCTTTGTTGTTTATTGTTTTTAAGAAAGAAAAAAAATCACATCTTTGCATGATGCTGGAAATGAACTTATAGAACCTCCCCCCTAAAAAGTGTAATTTTTATATAGAAAAAGAGAAATTTCTGGAATATTGTCCTTGCATAGGTAAGGAAAGGGATCAAATGGGCATAAGGAAAGATTACTTTAGATGGAGCTTCCAGCTCCCATTCCAAGTATATCACAGGGTCCCTCGTCTTGTAGTTTTCTTATTCTCACATTTCAGACATGCTGCTGCTCTCCCTAAACAAGCTTCAAGGTTTTCACCCCTCCCACTGATCAGACTCCTGGATGATTGTGCATTTATTCATACTCTTTGAGCCTCTTCATTGTTTCAGGGTAACCTAAGCATCTGAGATGAAGCAAACAGGACAAAAAAGGCTCCTATCCTCCAGGACCTTGCACTAACAGTAGGTAGAGATGCCATAGCATATGCACATGAAGAAGTTGAGTCCAGATAGTGGTGAGTGCAGAGACAGAACCATCCTGGAGTAAAAGGAGTGAGAGCTTATTTAGAATGAGCTGAGAATGGAAATCCTGCAACACAACACATGAGCTGCAACTTGAATTTTGAGGAAAAAAAAAAATCTGTTGTTGGTGGGGGACAGGGGTGGAAGATGGGAAGAGCAACAATGCAAGGGGAACAAATGGGAAAAACAAAAGAAGGCTGATGTAATTGGAGTGTAGTGAACAAGAGATAGGATGTGTGGAGGAGGTGCGGTGGGGAAAGGTTTGGGCTTTGTTCTTCATGGGAAGTTGACTTAGCCTGAGTGTTTGTGTCCCCCTACAAAATATATATGTTGAAATTTTAATTCCCAGTGGGATTGTATTAGGAAGTGGAGCTTTGAGGGGTGATTAATTAGATCACGAGTCTTCATGAATGGGATTAGTGCCCTAACAAAGAGACCTTAGATATCTTCCTTGCCCCTTCTGCCGTATGAAGACTCATTAAGAAGACAACTGTATATGAACCAGGAAGTGGGTTCTCACCAGACACCAAATCTGCCAGTATCTTGATCTTGGACTTCCAGCCCCAGAACTGTTTGTTATTCAAGCCACCCCATCTACAGTAGTTTTGTTACTGCAGCTCCAATGGACTAGAACAGAGGGAGACTGAATTGTATGCTAAGTCATTGGTGAATCATAAGCCTGACCACATACATGTTTTAAAGAGATCCTTCTGGATACTGTGTAGGAAATGACCATAATAGAAGACTGGAAGCAAAAAGAATACGTAAAAGGTTTCTGTAGTCCTCTAGGCAAGAGACAGGGGAGGCTTGTTCAAGAAGAGTGACCGTAAAGATGGAGAGGGGTGGACGGACTCGTTTTCTATTTCAGGGGTTTAACCGAAATGACTTGCTGAGGAATTGGATGTGAGGAGTAAGAGAAAAAGAGGAATCCACAATGGTTACTAAGCATTTGGCCTGAGTCACTGGGTCAAGCTGTTATTACAGAGATGGGAAAACAACCCAAGGGAGATTGGTTTGGGGAAACAGTAAAACCTGCAATTCCATTTTGGACTTAATTTGGAAATACCTATCAAACATCCAAATGGAAATAGTTAGTAGGCAATTAGCTATAATAAATAAAGATAGCTGACCCTTCTACTGTGTTTACTATGAACTAGGCATGGCTCCCATCACTTCACAAACATTAAATCAGCATAAATTGCATTTACATAGCCAGGACTGGGTGAATTTGTCCAGGGAGAAAAAAGACAGATGAAGAAGGAGGCTCAGGAATAAGCCCAGAATCACCAGCATTTAGAGGTCAGTTAGATGCCCGTCTTCCCAAGATCCTCAGGTAAAAGTTGCTGGTTATGGGCTTTTGCATAATAGATCAGAATTCCAAATCCTATTTGTTGACAACATCTGCACAGACAGCTGCTTCCCTCCCATCTCCTGGTCTGTCTTCCAAAGTCCCAGGCATCAGTGGGAGGAATTCATGTAAATACCAGCTGTATACATAAGACTTTCTGTTTTCTGTCTAAAAAATTATTGTCTCTAAGGATGCTTCCCCAGTCTTAGATTGCTGTTTATCTCTATTTGAACTTCCCCCCACGTCCCCAATGTACTTCAGTGCGAAAACGTATTAAGTTTTTTTCAGCAGGCTCTCCACCACATGTTGGCTGCATACTTCAGGTTATGCATCTAAATTGGCCTTTCTGGGGAAAAATTCAGCCACCTTCATCACCAAATATATAGCTAATTTTTTCTTCCCAGGATAAGTTTTGGTCTTCATCAAAACTCTGTTGTCTAGTAAGTTACCTGCTTAACTGAGTACTAGCACTAACATATATAGTTCACATTTCTTCCACTTGAAAAGTAAGGTTGTCAGTTTCCCTTTAGAGGAAAAACCATAGCCTATAGCATCAGTCCCAAGGGAAACTGGGTTAGGGAAGGTTAGTGGTCTGCTCAGTGGATGCCAGGACCATTCTCAGGAAAGCAACCATAAAGAGTTTCCCTCTTACTACTCCCTAATCAGCAGTTGCTTCTATACAGAAAAACAGCTCCTACTACACAAATGCCAATGCACTGCATTCTTAGGACTAATTTAATAGCACTTACTTGAACCACACTTAATGATGTGGTCCAAATGCTTAAATGGTAGGGTGCATTATCTTTTTTCCCACTATTTTATTATTTGAGGAGATCAGACTTGGCTTCTATTTATGATCAGCTCCAAGAGACTTAAAAGGGGCTTTGATTCCAAAGTATATACATAAATCGTGTGGGTTATTTTTTTTTCTCTTGGAGATGATGAAAGGCCAATATTTTTCTTTTATGTTTCAACACTAAACAGAAGCCCTTCTGAAATTTTTTAATAGCAGTTCTTATTAATTACAAGTGAAGGCTTAAATAGGGTTTAAATAAGAGGAACCAAAATGATCATGTTAGTGGCAGTACTCCATGTATATTTCTTACATTGTTCTTCCTGCTTGCAAATTCTCTCTCCATATAGATATATTAGATGATACAGATATAGATATAGATGTATAGTCCTCTCTCTCTCTCTCTCTTTCTTCCTCCTTCCCTCTCTCATTGTTTCCAATTTTTAGTCCTTGTCCCATGACATTTCTCTCTCTGATAGCATCGTTTCTGACCTCTTCCCTGGAGTTTTCCTGCCAGCTTCTCACCATGGCATCCAGGACGTATCCAACAGGGAAATCATACTGAAAATGAATCTGAAAGCAAGGCTTTGGTTCATCAAGGAGATAATACAAGTCAGAAAATGTCTCATCTAATTCTCTGGATTCTGCCTATAATCTGCCATAACATATCGAACTCCTGACTTTAAATCAGAACCTGAAATGGATCCAGGATGTACATATTTAAATGGAAATCTCTAGGGGTTTTCTTCTTTCATATAAATTAATATCTTGATTTTCTGCCAGTTTGGTATATGGATTTCAGATGCCTGATGAATTGATTTTTTTTTTAAAGGACTATAGAAATAACCTACTGTGGCATGTCTTTATTTGGGAAAACAACATCTAATTAGAAAACTGCTTCATTATTACTTACAGCATGTGATAAATTAGGTTTGTGCTATATCTCTTAGCCTAAATATTTTACAAATCCTTCGGTATATTTTTAGGTGGAAATTTAATATGCAGAGCTACAACATTTTATGGGGAAACAACTGATCCCCCGGGGTTAAGTATTTTAACATCTTAAGTAAATGTAAATTTTTAAAACGGATCTAGGACAATAAACTGGCATAGTTGTATGTTGGAAGAAAGCCCTCAAGGGCATAAAGCCTGAGTTTTGAAGGAACAATCTAGGATTTGGGAACAGCTGCGGGGGCAAAAGGCCTCTAATGAATATACACAAAGTATCTCTTCAATCCCTAAATTTATGAGGATAAGGCAGCTAGAGTAGACTGGATGAAATTTCACATGAAGGGGGTGGAGGGTTGGTATTTCCAAAGCAGAAGGAAACTCCTGTGAAGAAAACTACTAAGAAACTTCATCATATGGGGCCCCTGGGTGGCTCAGTTGGTTAAGCATCTGACTCTTGATTTCAGCTCAGGTCATGATCTCAGGGTCATGAGACTGGGCCCTGCATTAGGCTTTGCACTGGATGTGGAGCCTGCTTAAGAGTCTCTTTTCTCCCTCTCCCTCTCTCTATCTCTAATTTAAAAAAAAAATATATATATATTATATTATATATATATGTATACATATATATACACACACACATATGAAAATATATATATGAAAAAAATATATATATGAACATATATATATCATATGTTCATATTTAACCTACTTCAATAACTCTGTTTTTCCTAATGGTCTATTTATGATTTTTAAACCCATGAATTATTTTGATTTTTTTAAATAAAAAAGTTAGCATAAAAATTATTCTGACAGTCTGTTCTGGATCTCCTCAAAAAACAAAAAAAACAAACAAACAAACAAAAACCCCCAAAACAAAAATTAAAAACCCTAACATTCCTCCCCTAGAGGCTTCTAGGAAAGAGGAAGAGAATTCTTCTAACCCAAGAGGCCTTCCTGGCACCCTGTAGCTGCCAGGGTTAGAGCTCCCCTGTTTTCAGCTTTACTAACTCTCTTGAATTCTTCTTTATTAATTCATTATTTGGCACATTTTGTACAATGTATCTTCCCCACTGGACTATTCCAGGAATTCAGGAATCATGTCTGTCTGGTTTACTTGTCTTAGGTGAGACTCTATATGGCACAGAATCTGTGTTTTTAGGAATATCTGTTGAATGAAAAAAGAAAAAGCAAAGGAGCATTCTCTTATATAGACACAGACCCCAAGGAAGTTGGAAAGTTGAGAAGGGAGCCATATAAGAAGGATAAAACAGTAAAATCATCATCAAAGGTGACAACACAGTCACCTCCTATTAACTACTCTGAGCATTATTGGCTAATGATTAAGAACATGGGCTCTATAACAAATAGCATGGAGGACAAGGGGAGTTAGAGAGGAGAAGGGAGTTGAGGGAAATTGGAAGGGGAGGTGAACCATGAGAGACTATGGACTCTGAAAAACAATCTGAGGGGTTTGAACGGTGGGGGGTGGGAGGTTGGGGTACTAGGTGATGGGTATTATAGAGGGCACGGATTGCATGGAGCACTGGGTGTGGTGAAAAAATAATGAATACTGTTACACTGAAAATAAATATTTGAAAAATGGAAAAATAAATAAATAAATAAATATTTATCAACAGGGAAAAAAAAAAAAGAACACAGGCTCTGCAGTTCATCTGCTTGGGTTTGAAACCTGTTGCTACTATCTCCTGGCTACGTGACAGCAAGCCTGTTATGTAAGCACTCGCTCACTCTCTCTTTTTCTCTCTCTGACCCACTTTCCCTATCTATAAAATGAAGACTTTAATGTTATTTTACCTCTCAGGGCCATTGTGAGCGTTAACTGAAGTGACCCTTAGGAAGGGGTTAGCACAGCATCAAGCGCTCAGTGAGGAGTGTGTGTTAAGCACTGGGCTGGAGCTCAGTGAGCTCTTAAAAGAAATACTATAGCACAGGTGTTCCTATCCCCAGTTTGCGGAGAATCGCCCTAGGTCATTCAGGGGGTAAATCCTGGAACTAGGATTATATCAGGGCATGGCTGGTATAACCCAAGGTATGGTCTTTGCACTGGTTTCACTGACTCAGAACGTTACTCATCAACTAAGTACTAATTACTACCATAGATCAGAAATGATACGCTGGCTGGTAAGAGGGAGATATGGCCAGCCACACAGCAAGAACTGAGTCCAGTGTTAAAAGACAAAATCTTTCAAGGAGCTCCAGATCACTGGCCTATAGCTGGCAAGATGGTGGAAGCCTTTGTCTGTTGCTGAGGTGGTCACCAGGAGCGTTCCCACCCAGCCACAGAGGACACTTCCAAAAGAGTTCACTCATCTCTCCCCAGACTTTAGAACTAACTAGGGACAAATGAACTGTAGTACCAGCAAGGTGCCAATGAACTAATAATTCACTTAAGGTATCAACAAACTTGGGTTGGATTAAATAAAACAGGAGCAGAAAATCTAAAAGGCAGCTATCTCCCACTGAGTTAGGAAAAGGCTGGAGTAAATTAATGAAGTATCTATCCATGCAGTTGAATCGTTAATCAAGACAGCTCATGGTTCAAACTAAGCTAGAGTGTTGTTGTTTCTATCTTGTTATCAGTTTGACATTTTTCCTCCATTATGAGTCACTGTCTCTTCTGAGTGTGCCGGGCTGGAGACGTAAGTGTTGATTTTTAATGATTCCGCATGTGTAGGCCTAGCTCTGTGTTAATCAGGAATAAGTTAATCAGGAATACAGAGTTTTGGAGATAGCCAACCAGAAATGGGTTTGCATTCTAATTCTGCATTCACTAGCTTTAAAAAAAGGTCCTCAATCTTCTTGAGTTTCAGTTCCTGATAAATTGAGGATGTGACTTCATAGTGGTATGGTACAAATTAAATTAGATAGCATATATAATTGTCGATACAAAGAAACAAGCATCCCCTGACAATGTTCCCAACATTTTCAATAACCTTATCTGCCAGTTATTTTATGGAATCATTACGGTGACCCAATATGGTCACTAGTCACTTAGCAGTATTCCTGACCTCTACCTGTGATGTACCAACAGCATACCCTTCTCCAGTTCTGATGATCCAAAACGTCTCCAGACAGCAGAAGGCATGAACAAATATTTCTCAAAGAAGACATATAGATAGCCAACAGATTCATGGAAAGGTGCTCAGCATCACTCATCATCAAGAAATGCAACTCAAAACTACAATGAGATATCACCTCTCACCTATCAGAATGGTTAAAATAAAAAATAACAACAACAACAAATGTTGGCAAGGACGTGGAAAAAGACGAACCCTTTTGCACTGTTGGTAGGAATGTAAACTGAGGCAACCACTGTGGAAAACAATATGGAGTTCCCTCAAAAAGTTAAAAATAGAGCTACCCTATGATGCAGTAATCACACTACTGGGTATTTACCCAAAGACTACAAAAACACCGATTCAAAAAAATACATGCACCTGTATGTTTATTGCAACATTATTTACAATAGCTAAGAAGCAGCCCAAGTGTCCACCAATAGGTGAATAGATAAAGAAGTTGTGTTCTAGGGGCGCCTGGGTGGCTCAGTGGGTTAAAGCCTCTGCCTTCGGCTCCGGTCATGATCCCAGGGTCCTGGGATCGAGCTTCACGTCAGGCTCTCTGCTCAGCAGGGAGCCTGCTTCCTCCTCTCTCTCTGCCTCTCTCTCTGCCTGTCTCTCTGCCTCCTTGTGATCTCTGTCTGTCAAATAAATAAATAAAATCTTAAAAAAAAAAAAGAAGTTGTGGTCTACATATACAATATTATTATTCAGCCATAAAAAAGAATGAAATCTTACCATTTGCAACAAAGTGGTTGGAGTTGATCAGAGAAAGACAAATATCATATGATTTCACTCAAGTATATGTGGAATTTAACAAGCAAAACAAAAAAGAGAAAAGGAGACAAACCAAAAAATAAACTCCTAACTATAGAGAACAAACTAATGGTTACCAGATGGGTGGTGGGTGGGGGGATAGGTGAAATAGGGGAAGGGGATTAGGAGTACATTTATCTTGAAGAGCACTGAATATTATATAGAATTGTTGAATGACTACATTTTATACCTGAAACCAATATAATGCTGTATGTTAACTATATGGAACTAAAATTCAAAAACAAGTCTCCAGACATTCCAAGTATCCGCTGAGGGAGTAAAATCAACCTTGGCTAAGAACCACTATTGTAGGAAAATAAGTATCCAAGTAGATTAAGAAAATGTGGTAAGAACAATGAGCATCATTAAGGATCTGCTTGATGCTTATGGATTTATATTATGATTGGGTTGTTTTCTCTAGTCATATTCAACTATACAGGTGGAGGTATGGAACAGAGAGTAGGATTTGGCCAGAATTGGGTGTTTCCAGTTGAATGCCAGAGGAATATATGGGCTAGGGGCTAAACCATAAAAGTGAATATGCTAAATGTCCTACAGCGATTAGGACAGCCCCTCACAATAAATAATTATGGTGACAGTACCAACATTAAGAAACCTCATCCTAGAGACTTGTTGCTCAAAGTGTGGTCCATGAAACAATGACGTCTGTGTCACCTGAGATCTTATTTGAAATGTAACATTTCAGCCCCCACTCTAGATTTACTGAATCAGAATCTGCATTTTAACAAGATCCTTGGGTGATCTCCAAGCACACTGAAGTTTGAGAAACTCCTTTCAGGCCATCATGGCTCCTCTCGTATATACAACACCTGCTCCCTTCCTTTACTCTCACCTGAGCCTTCTTTGCTACTGAGAACACTGAGGCATTCAAAGATATCTAAAAAATGCTTCCACCATCTAAGAGCACCATGCAATGATGTCTGTCTACCTAGGAAAGATTTCAGGGAGGAGTATAGCGATGAACTGTGGTAAAGAGGACTGTTCGAACATGAGAGGGTGAGGGATACTGAGAATATGATGAGGTTAACCCAATATAGATCTTAGGGGTATTAAAGTAGTATTGGAGTTCAGACACTAAAAGGAGAGAGCTAGAGAGATGGTGGACAGCAAAGATGAAAGATAGAAATGAAGATTATGGAGTACATGCAATTATTGGTAATGAAACATCTGGCCATGATACCGGTGACTGAGATATGTTCAAAGATATAACCATCAGAGAAGAGGTCAAAGAGCGAAGAGGCCAGAATTTAGGAACTATCATCTATGTGAATTTTGAAGTTTCCAAGAATTTTGTCAGGAGGGGCATTAAGGAAAAGGAGTGATAAGTCAAAACCTTCAAGGAACAAAGTGAGAGTGTTCTGGGGTGAGGGGTCCCTTCCATCATATCAATAAGGGGGAGGAGAAAGTGATATAGTGGGATGACATGAGTTGGGTCAAAAGTGGGTGTTCCAATACTGTTTTTCTGAAAATAAATAAATTAGAAAAAAAAAGTGGGTGTTCCTAGGAAGAAGAAAGGATCGTGGTCTGAGGGCTGCAATGTGGAGCAAGGAGGACACCATCACACCCCACCCCCACCACGAGGCCCAAATGAGAAGCAGAATCCTCAGAAAAGAGTCAGATTTCAGTTAGAACAGGAGGTTGAAAAGAACATACAGGGGGAAAAAATGGGATACAGGGAGATCATGAGCTTCAGATAGCACAAAGGACAGATTTTGGATGTTGAGAAAGGATGGAAAATGGCATCAAACATAGAGTATGTGAGGAAAAGAATCCATAGGAAAGGCAGTAACCCGGGAGTCTTCAGTTTCTATAATGCTTGATATATAAAGATGGATAGATGAGATGGCCATACACATTATCACCCAAACTGGAACATTTTGAGGAGTGGGGGAGGGTGGTCATACTAGGCAAACCAGGATATATATATTCCTTCTTGCTTAAAAGGTCATAATAGGATTGATTATGACAATCTCTTTGGCAGATTGTGATGGTAAGAATGTAAGTGTTGGCAATTGAAAATGGGTGTTCCAGAAACACGAAGCTTTCTGCAACCTTAAATGTATTTCTTCAAGTCCAGAAGGAGGCTATTATTATTATTGAGGTTCCCTGAGCTCCAAGTGGCCAGTTTCACCTACAGATTAAGAAATGCCAACAGAAGAGACTTTTTTTTGTTGTTAACTGTTTTCAGCATAAAACTACTAAATGATAATAAAAATATTTTCAAAACATTTTCAGCAAAATAGTCAAAATGTTTGCATGGGTCACACACCCAGAAGCAGCTGGAGCCCACTGAATATTTGTAGCTCTTATCTACTATTTGAGCGCCTTTCAAGGGGAAAAAAACAATGAGGTCCTCTAGTGGCCAGAATTCCCAGAATATTTCCAGATAGTCCGTTACAACATCACAGAACGAGATGGAAAGAAATACAGCTATGTACTGAAGAATGAAACTTCACCATTCCTTTACACCATACACAAAGATAAACTCAAAATGGATGAAAGACCTCAATGTGTGGCATGAATCCATCAAAATCATAGAGGAGAACATAAGCAAAAACCTCTTCAACATTGACCACAGCAACTTCTTTCAAGACATGTCTCCAAAGGCAAGGGAAACAAAAGCAAAAATGAACTTCTGGGACTTCATCAAGATCAAAAGCTTCCGCACAGCAAAGGAAACAGTCAACAAAACAAAGAAGCAACCCACGGAATGGGAGAAGATATTTGCAAATGATACTACAGACAAAGGGCTGATATCCAAGATCTATAAAGAATTTCTCAAACTCAACAACCAAAAAACAAATAATCAGGTCAAAAAATGGGCAGAAGACATGATCAGATGTTTCTCCGTAGAAGACACACAAATGACTAACAGACACATGAAAAAATGTTCATCCTCATTAGCCATCAGGGAAATTCAAATCAAAACCACATTGAGATACCACCTTACACTGTTAGATTGGCAAAAATTGACAAGACAAGAAATAACAAGTGTTGGAGAGGATGTGGAGAAAGGGGAATCCTCTTACACTGCAGCGGGAATGCAAGTTGGTACAGCCACTTTGGAAAACAGTGTGGAGATTCCTCAAAAAATTAAAAATTGAGGTACCCTATGACCCTGCAATTACCCTACTGGGTGTTTACCCCAAAGATACAAATGTAGTAAAAAGAATGGCCATATGCATCCCAATGTTTATAGCGGCAATATCCAAAATAGCCAAAGTGTGGAAGGAGCCAAGATGTCCTTCTACAGATGAATGGATAAAGAAGATGTGGTCCATATACACAATGGAATATTACTCAGCCATCAGGAAGGATGAATACCCACCTTTTCCATCAATGTGGTTGGGATCGGAAGAGATTATGCTAAGTGAAAGAAGTCAAACAGAGAAACACAATTATCACAGGTTTCACTTATTTGTGGAACATAACGAATAGTATGGAAGACATTAGGAGAATGAAGGGAAGAATGAAGGGGGGTGAATCGGAGAGGGAGACAAACCATAAAAGACTATGGACTCCAAGAAACAAACCAAGGGTTTTCGAAGGGAGGTGCTGAAAGGATGGGTTAGGTCAGTAATGGGTATTAAGAAGGGCATAGGTTGCACGGAGCACTGGGGGTTATACACAAGCAATGAATCACGGACCACTACATCAAAAAAACTAATGATGTACTGTGACTAATATAACACAATAGAAAAAAATCCACCCCCTCAAAAAATTTCCTAATCAAAAAAAAAGAAAGAAAGAAAGAAAAGGAATATGGGCCATCATCTGGTCAAGACACTTGCCTCTAGTTAAGTAAACATGTGTAAAGGATCAGGACTGTACATATCATAGGGGCTCTATGAAGGCTATAATTAACTCTAAGACTAGAGGTTGATTCTTATCCAACAGACACTCTTGCTGTGGATGCTGCCACTGGAAACCACTCAACCACAAACACACTACCACACATCCTCACCCCCTACCCCAGATATGGAGTTTGGAGAGGACTATCTAGGCATCAGACCATTTAAAACCATGTAGGCTAAATTTAAGATCTCCATCTTTTTCTAGGTGCAATGGAAAGCCACTGAAATATTCCAAACTGAGAGATGCTGGGGGTGGGGGTAGTGTCATGTTCAAATTTTCATTTCAGGAAGATTCCTCTGGATGCAGGGTGGAGAGCAGTCTGGGTAGTGGGGAACAGTCTGGGTAGTGGGGGCACAGAGTAGATTCAGAGAGCTCAGTGATGTGGTTTTTGTAGTAGTAAACATGAGGAGTAGGATTAGAATGGGTTAGGCTAGTGGAGGTGAGGAGATGGAAGGAACAGATTCAAGAGATGTTAAAGAGTAAACTCAACGGGACCTGGAGGTATATTTCTTATGAAGAATGAAAGAGTGGGAAGGATAAAGATGACACCAGATTTGGAATATGCAGTGTTCACAGAGAAGACACAGTCTGGAGGTAGGGCTGGGGAAGAGCCCGAGTTCGATTCTGGATAGAGTTTGTTGGCATTGCTTCAGCTCAGACATACTATCCGAGTACTGAGTAGACACACATACTGGCTAGCAGCAACGATGAGAGGCCTGGGCTGAAGACAGCATAGAGTGAGTCTCTGCATATGACTCTATTCTAATCTTTGCATGGGGGAATATTATGTTTGTTTCCTTGCTTACTTGGCAAATAATGGGTTGACTGACTCATTGATTTTGATTGATTTTTTGGTTGTCTAGAATAAAAGCCCCTTCCTAATTGTACCCTGATCCCTTTGTGAGACTGTGTGGAGGGTTCCACCATGGAGATCAAAGGGTTTGACCAAAGTTCCCCTCCATTCAACACTGCCTTGAGGTGGGATGGTCTGTGACTTAGTCTCAGCCAGAGGGTTACTCTTTGCCAGAGCCCACCTATGACCCAAGGCTGTGGGGCCAGGTGGAGGTCACTCACCAGCCTGACAACAACCCAAATGGCTTTGAGCCCAGTTTGTTTCTACCTCAGAGCCTTTGCTCTTGTGAGGAATCATTCCTTGTGAGGAACTTGCCCAGTGAGAGGCCAATTCCTGGTGCCCAGACCTGGATTCTGGCCTAGTATCCAAACGTCCCATTGGATCTGTAAGCCTCTCATATCTTCACATATTGTTCTGTTTTTGTTTTTGCGTAAATGGAGCGGTGAGCTGAAATTGAAAACTCCAACTGATACCTCTCCTTTCTATTTATGTTTCTTTCTTTCTCTTTCTCCAGTTTCCCTAAAACCTTTTGTATGCTGAGTCCTTATTTCTGACTGCCTATCTCCCTACTCCCAACATCCTTTCTATACTCCATATTCTCTTTACCTTTCCCTCCATGGACCTCCACTCTCCTGCCCTATCTGGTCACCATATCAAACTAGGGATTCAAGGTTGAGAAGTAGAGTGAGTACTGACTTCATAACATCAAGATTTAAAACTTCTGACAAGTTGGAAAGAGAAGCTGAAATTAATGCAATGAAATTTAATTGAGATAAATGCAAATTCCTGAGCTTAGTTTCTAAAATAAGGTACAGAAGATGATCAAGCATTGGTTCCACAGCCAATTCTATTAAAAAAATAAAAAACCAGTAAGTGGGATTGCCAGATAAAATATGTGGGGCATACTTACACTAAATAATTACTCATTGTTTGTCTGAAATTTAAATGTAACTGAGTGTTGTGTATTTTATGAGTAAATCTGGAAGCCTTACTCTTGAGGTTTTAATTGATTGAAACCTCAGTATAGGCCTCCAGACATGGGTCCCTTGGCAAGTAAATCAATATTGCAGTATGACTGGAAGGATGATAACTACATGAAAGAATTCCAGGATTTGGGCCCCTGGGTGTCTCAGTCAGTTGGGTGTCTGCCTTTGGCTCAGGTCATGATCTCAGGGTCCTGGGATCAAGGCCCACATCTGGGCTCCCTACTCAGCAGGGAGTCTGCTTCTCCCTCTCTCTCTGTTGCTTCCCCTGTTTGTGCTCTCTCTCTCTTTCCTCAAATAAATAAATAACATGTTAAAAAAAAAAAAAAAGGATCCCAAGATTCACTGAGCTCAGGGGAGCACATGCTGAGTGCTCTGGGCTTCTCCAGGCCCCACTGTTGGAGAGAGGCTGGTGAACTGATGGGCAGGGAGAGTAGGAACCACATGTTTGGTGGAATAACTGAAAGAACATGGGAAAGGAAGACCAAAGTGGGTCATGTCACCAAAAACTCCAGAGGGACCCAGACTCTTGCCTTTTCTTCTCTGCCTGGTTCTCCAACTTCTCTTCAATTCTGTGAGCAGCCCAATGGCTCATCAAGAAATTTGTCTTCTTTTTAGGCTTGCCAGAGTCAATTTCTGCCTCTAGCAACTGAAGATCTCAAAGAACATAATTGTTTGTTCACTTTCCAATATCTAAAGGGACCTTTTCAGGAAAGAAGTTGGCCATATTTAGAGAGCAAAACTAGACCCTGAGTGTGAAATCAGGTGAGGCAATATGGAAAAGACATTTCTAATCATCGGAACAACCCTCAGTTGTAAAGGTCTATGCGTTGGTAAAAGCCCATTATCTGCAGAAGTTCAAGAAGAGACAGGATGACTGACAGATAAGGACAAGATTCCTGAATTAACCGGGAAAACAGACCGGATCACAGATGCCTTCTAATGCTTGTTTTGTTTTGTTTTAATGTAGAGGATTTTGCTCAAATAAAATGGCTAACAGAAATTAAAACAAAATATACAAAAGCTGAGCAACTATGGTGATTGCAGATGGGAACCAAATTTTCTCTGCTTATCCTTCCCTTAAACTTACAGATGTTCCAGAATGAGACTTACAGAACCTTAGGACTCTTTGACACATAGTTTGAAAAATCACTGGGTTAAAATTGCTAAATATTGGGGCGCCTGGGTGGCTCAGTGGGTTAAGCCGCTGCCTTCAGCTCAGGTCATGATCTCAGGGTCCTGGGATCGAGTCCCGCATCGGGCTCTCTGCTCAGCAGGGAGCCTGCTTCCCTCTCTCTCTCTCTTCCTGCCTCTCCATCTACTTGTGATTTCTCTCTGTCGAATAAATAAAATCTTTAAAAAAAAAATTGCTAAATATTTAGGGAACATTTTCCATCTCTCCGGCACACTGTTAAGGACTTTTTATGTGTTATCTCATTTAAGCCTCTTGAAAATTATGTGAACTGAGTACTATGATTAGCCCCATTTGTAAATGAGGGACTGGAAGCACAGAGAGGGTAATTAACTTCCCAAGCTCACACAGCTAGAAGACAGGAGGCCTAAAATTCAAACACAGGTGGTCTGACTACCTGATGCCGGACTCTGCACTGCTATGCTATTTTTGCTTTTAAGATCTTATCATTGAACAAATTTTGATTTTCAGTGCTTATCATTCCTTTTGAGTTCTATGTTCCTTTCACTCATTTATCATCAGATTAATTTAAGCCTTTCTAGGCTTCTCTAAAATAGCACCGACTCAGATGAATTTAATTTGTTTTTCATGACCCTCAGTTCACAGTTTTCCCTGTAGCTGGTTTTCCTTAATTAGTATTTTTTTTTTTTAACGATTTCACATACCTCTCTAAATTAGGTGCTTTAAGTTATCAGCTCCTAGGGTCAGCTGGCAAAGACTGTGTTGCCTACCAGGGTCAGCCTTCATTCCATCAGTTTGGATGTTCCCCGTGCCTCCTTTATCTTTTCACAGCAAGCAAAGTGGGGGGAGAGAGGCTTCGTTTGTTTGCCAGGCTTCGTTTGACCAAATGAGGATGGAAGTTTCTCTGGTGATCACAGCCCAGAGAGGAAGACAGGCAGTGAAAAAAGCAACAGCGCCCACTAATTGTCCTGGCGTTCGCCACGACCTCTCTTCTCCCTGTCACAGAGCATCAGACAGGTAGGTTTGAGGCAGCAGAAGCAGCCTGACCTCATCAAATGCTGTCCTGACCATTCCTAGGAAAGCCACAAGCTGCGGCTCTCAGGGTCAGCGGCCAGGGAGAGCAATGCTGCTGTCCCCCGCTCTCGACTCAGTGACTCTTCCATGCTGTAAACTGCATCTTCCCATGTGAGAAAGCACATGCCTAAAAGGCACAGGCCAGTAGGACCGCCAGTAGGACCAGGCTGTAAGGTGAAGGCCCTGGGCTCAGGAGAAGGGGTGCAGAGGAGCGGCCTCCCCTCCCTCTTGTGTCTGTGCCCCCCCTTGCACAGATGGATGCACTGTCGCCCTGAACCTTTCCCCCTTGATCCCGTTACTCACCACCACTAACAGGCTGTCAGGGGCTCGAGTTTCTCTTTGTGAGGTGCTCTCCAATACTGTTTGCCTAACGTCACCTGTGAACCCCTGAGGCATGGACCGTTACTTCATATTTTATAAAGGACGGTGTAAGTTCAGCACTCCATAAATATAAAATGGTGAATAGCAAATTTCCCCCATACCGAAGCCATTTCATTTTCTCCAGCAAAACGGTTCCTTTTATTTCCATGCAGAAAGCCCAACGAGGGAAATTTCTTCATTGCTCAGACAGCTACAAAATGTGATCACATTTTTTCCCCACAGCTAATGTGCTCTTATGTATAAAATTTAAATTTGAAAGTCTGAGCAGATGGCCTATAAAGTTCTTGTTTTCCCTCTGAATTTAATTTCTTCCTGCTTATAGTGGGATTTTTAAAAATCATTTGAAAAGGAACAATAAAATGTTTCTATAAATTGTAATAATCATTATCTTGATGATGGTGCTCTCCCAAAGGTGTCTCAGAGGAAAAACTGGATGCTTGACATTGGGTCTGGAATCTTACCTGCCGGGTCATGTGCTCAGACACTAATCAGCACCGTAAAACTCTGCCAGTTGAGTCCTGCTCATCTTGGAATCTGGTCATTATTCTTACTTGAAAGAGGCACAAGTTCACCTTCTCTTAGAAAACAAAAGGTCAGGGATGAAATGACCTAAGTAAATAAGCTCTGTACAAAAATACAAATGAAACATTTAGTCTCTTTTAGAAAATCTTGTTTTCAAGTGATTTCCGAGTTATATCATTTCATTCAGAGCCATTAATGAGCTCATCATCTTTTTACTAAAGGAGACCCAGAGGACTTCAACTTTGCAATATTTAGTTGGTCATCATTCGGGCGATTATACATAACAAAGTTGTATTGTTCTTCCAACTACTCTGCCATTCAGGTTCTTCCCTAACTTCCCGATATTGAAAGAAGAGGGATTGACTCAATGTGGTTTCAGGTTCATATAAGGAAAGTATCCCTGATAAAATCTGCATAAAGTGGAGGTCTTTTACCTTTGTTTCTCTGTCATTTGCTACATTCAAAGATACCTATCTAGAGGAAGGTGAAACAAGTTGATAAAATGTAGGGACTGACATCACCTTTCCATCCCAATACTGTTCTGCAAGTTGAATTCATTGACATGAGCCTGCCCTCAAAATTTGCAGGGCTTGGGAGTGAGAATACGGGTGGAAGACGGAAGCCTACTACTCTACGTCCATATATTTAAAAGTTATAAATCAGGCTAACACATGTGAAATAAAGTACATTCTATCTGTCTGCTTGGAAAAATATACCTTGTCATACAGTTCTATCTCAGTATGAAAAATTGAAGGCCAGCTTCAGATTTAAACTCTTGGATCACCATGAGCTGTACAGAAACATGGCAGCCTGGGGAACATCAGCTCCCACCTCCTATTCACCACCCTCTCTTCCAGGCCCCAACCCCACCTGCCATCACCTCCTCAGGCATGTTTCCAGGCTTCAGCTCTACATTTTTCCTCCTCTCCCAAAACAGCTGTTCCTATGGTTACCCCTCAGGCCTAAGGATACAAACACTAGGATCATCTTCTCTTCGGAGAACAGGGAAGGTCCCCTTAGAAGAGGCCCATGCAGGTTCTGGAAGTGGGCTCAGAGCCATTGGCAAAAGAAATTCGAGAGTCACATGTATGAAGAATATGGTCTAGCAGATGCAGCGAAGAGAGGCATCCAAGTAGGATCTTTCCTAGCTATCACATCATGTTCACAGTCATCTATTGAGATAATAAAACTTCGGGCTCTTTACCCCAATAGCAGGGGGTACTAGGCACTGAGAAGTACCATTGACAAGATATCCTATTACATGCCATAAGCAAGACAAACATATATGAGATTTGGTCTCTGTCCTCAAGGAACTGATAGTCTAGTTGGGAAGATCTCAAACAGAAATAATTGTGCTACAGAGACAAAAAACCTAAGGGCCAAAGAAAAGGTCCAAGCCAAGTCAATGGTTTGTTCTTCCCCAAAAGTAGTTAGGGACAAAGATGTATTAAGTAACCGTCTTTTTTAACCACTTAGATAAAATGTTCTATCTTCTAAATCAGCCTTTACGACACTTCTTGAAAGCAGCTCAGTATTATCTGATGGAGCACTCTGGAAGTGAACAGGTTAAGATTTGGCTTCCATTCCTGAGCAAATCTGATGCAGGCAGGATTAGAAGTAGAAAGATTTAGCTCCCAGTTCAGCACACTGTGTGCCAACCCATCTGCCCACATCAGTGTCTATTTAAAAGTGAAGCCAATCAGACTAGCCCCATCTTCACCTGTCCTACTGATTGCCCATAGCAAGGGAGGAGCAGAAAGCCCACAAGTTGGTCTGGAAAATTGAGTCTCTGTGCAATTTCCAGTCATGTCTCTGCTTGGAGGCACAAAGCCAACAAAGCCATCAATCTGGCAGTTTTTTAACACTGACCCAGTATATATTTGCTAGGCCATTTGCGCCATCTGCCATGCAAATGTCAGTTAAGGAAATAGCATAGAGTGGTGGGAATACCAGGGTTAAAATGCCATTTAGCAGGAATGCACCAGTTCCAGCAGCAATTGCCCACAGGAGAACAAAGAGCTGGGAGAGCCAAGGGCAATAAAAAGAGAACAGAAGTATAACAGACCGACCGAGGCGCTCAGCCTTCCTTTCTCTCTGCTCCTGAGTCATTTCATCATGACACCTTCAGAAACACCAGCCTTCGTTACTGACGAAGATGCTCTGTGTGATTCCATCAATTTAAAATGTTCTTATAGCAATTGTATATTTGTGTATATAACTTATAAAATGTATATATAGACATGTATTATATGTGTAAATATTTGCAGTTTATATTCTCTGCATATGTAAAAATTTCTAAGGGCCACAGGAGCACTCATGGTTCCAGGTCCCTAACGTAGCTCCCCCACCCTCCTGAATATGGTCCACATGTTAGCAATGCTTATAACCGTCTATTGAGCCCTTACAGTAATATGCCGGGTACTATCTTAGCTGCCAATCATATGTTTCTCTAATGTTTACACCAACACTAAAAAGTTCATATTTTCCACAGTTTTATAGATGCAACAAACAAGTCTCAGCAAAGTATTTTTTTAAAGCCCAAGGAACACTTGTAAATGAAAGACCTAGAATTCAAATCAGTTCATCCTTTTCCAACACCCATGTCCCTTGTACCGTAGCCACTCATGTATGTGTACTTGTTCATGCATGATTAAAATCGGAGAATATATACTACTTTATGTTCAACTTTGTTCAGTCAACAGGATGTCATAAATATGTTTCATGTTTTCATAAAACCTTCATGTTTATCACTTTTAATAGGTAGAAAGTAATCCATCCAGTGATTCATGCTAATGTATGAAGCTCTGTACTTACACTGGCCGCGCACATGTGTGTGTGTGTGTGTGTGTGTCTTGTTCTCTTTCTCTCTTATAAATAATGCTACAATGAACATGTTGGTACACACAGGTTTTTGCTTCTGTTATATTATTTCCTTAGGATAAGATTCCAGGAGTGGACTATTGGGTCAAATAATATCACCACTTTCCTGGCACTTGGTACATATTGTCATATCGATTTTCAAAAATGTTCCATCAAAAACATGAGAGTTTCAACTTACGACAACCACCAGCACTGTGTGTGTTTCCTTAAACTTTCTCTTTGCTAATATATTAAATTTCAAATGGTACCTCCAGCTTGCTTTAGTTTTCATATTTAATTCCAAGATGGTGATGCATATTTCCCCCAAACGCTTGCTTACCACTCTTCATTGTCTCAGGTCATTATTCTCTTTCCCTACCTACTCCATGATCTCAAGGTGCTTTGTACAAATCTGTAGGTACTTTCTATGTGGAGGAACTATTACCCTTTTGCCTTATTTTCTTTATTCTTGAGGAAATGTCTGAAAAGGAAATGCTAACTTGACATATAAAATGCCAGTGACAAATCCTTCTCCAGAATGATGTCTAAAACTGAAATCATCAAGAGGTAGCAGTATGAGCAAGTTATTTGAAAGTATGTAGGTAAATATCAAGAGAGATTGCTGAAAAGGCTTCGAAGAGCTTGCCTGGTGGGGGGTGGGCAGGAAGGAGTAGGAACAGGGCAGGAGGGGATCTTTTTCAGAAGTCTTGCAGAACTATTTGACTTTTTATGTGGCAATTACAACTGATGAAAAAATAAGATAAAAATTTATAAATTCTTCTCAACAAATGAACTGGAGGCTCTCACATAATGCTCCATGCCCCTGCCTGAGAAAATCTTCCAATTAAGCTTTCTTCTCTCAAAAATTAACTATTTTTGCATCTCTCTCCCATCGCTCACAGCCATAGGAAGCTAAAAAGAAGGGACAAAATCTGGCCAAATTGTGTGCAAGGTTGCTACCAGAGTCATGTCTTTCTGAATTGCAGATTCTCATTATTTCCTTTTTTTATGTACTTTGCATAGACTTAATTAGAGCTCCTACATTGCAGTGGGGATCTATAACAGGAGGGGTCCTCTCTCCAGAGAAAAACTGATGCTCATTAACAAAAGAGAAATGGATCTCCAAATTAATTTTGTCTTGGGAACCTAGGATTCCAATACATGTGAACAGTGCTCTGTCACTCTACTCTCTTGCAGGAACAAGTCAAAATTACCTGAGATGAGTCATGTCCCCTAAAACCAGGCTGATTACCAGACCTGGAGCACCTGAGTTGAATCCTCGCTCTGCCACTGAAGCGTATGACCTTGGGAACTTACTTAACCTTTTCTTGTCTCAGTTTTCTTGTCTTGAAATGGAAAAGAGATGCAAAACATAGGTTGATTTTTGAGAGAAGAAAGCTTAATTGGAAGATTTTCTTAAGCAGGAGCACAGAGCATTATGGGAGCCTCCAGTTCATTTGTTGAGAAGAATTTATAAACTTTATTTTATTTTTTCATCAGTTATAATTGCCACATATCTTAAAATACCTACCTCATAGGTTTTGCAAGAATTTCACAAGTAAACACATTTAAAGGACTTAGAATAATTCCTGTTATAGAACAAGAACTCAACAACTGTTTTTAAATAGCATTTATCTTTGTTATTATTCTCATTTTGCCAGTTTACCCTAGTGGTTAGGAAACTTTGTCCAGGATCATGTAGCATGGCATAACTGTGAATAGAGATTTGCTTTGAATTAAAAATCAGACGCAGTTTGATAGTAACTTTGACTCTGCTACTCAACAGCTGTGCAACTCTATACAGAACATTAATTTCCTCCTTATACTGATACCTCACTCATAAGATTGACTGAAAGATCAAAGACAATGTATCTCAAATCTGCTCTTCCCAGTTTTGCCCTGATATGTTGCTCAAAGGGACAAACAGAACAGAGGCACAGGAAGAATTACAGCAGTTACCTGAGATGACTGTCGTTGAACCATCTTCTCTTGCCCTAATGGCACCAATTGCAGGTGATTGGTGGGAGAACAGTGGGAGGAGAGAGGGCTATTGAATATATGTTCATTACTTAACACACAATTATTGTTGAACCAGGTGCTGTGCTAGGAGATAAATCAGGTCACTGCCCTCAATGAGCTCGGTGCAGAGCAGGAAACAAAGACAAACATAATTAGAATACCATGTTCTAAGTACAAGAATAGAGCTATACAGATGGCTGTTGAAAGGAGAGGTGCCTAGGGTGTAGGGAAGCTCCTTGGAAGGGAGATGTTAATTTATTGCTATGCAACAAATTACTCCAAAACTTAGTGGGCTTAAAACAGCCCACATATATAATAACATCACTTCAGTGGGTCAGAAATCTGAGCATAGTTTAGCTGGGTTCTCTGTTTCATGGTTTCTCGCAAGTCTGCAATCAAACTGTTTGTCCAGGTATGCAGTCTCATCTGAAAGCTCTACTGGGGGAAATATCCACTTCCAATCTCTGCAGTTGTTGGCAGAATTCATTTCTGTGGGCACTATTGGACCAACTAATGGACCAAAGGCATTAATTCTTTACCATTGGCTGGAAGCTGTCCTTGGTTCCTTGCCATATAGATCTCTCCAGCATAGCAGTTTGCTTCATCAAAACACGCAAGCCAAGAAGACAAAAGAGAGAGCCTACTTACAAGATGACATCACAATTACCATGGAAGTGACATGCCATCATTTTTACCACACTAATAGCCCCAATACTTTTGCCAATGCTGGGAATACTAGGATTCATGGGCCATGGAGGGCCTTCTAGAAGTCAGTCCAACCCAAAAGAACTCCTGAACCAATTCTTAAAGCAGAAGAAGTTGATATCTTCTTGTGTGGAAAGGTAGTAGAAGGTTGTAGAGGAGACAGAGCAAGCAAACAAGAAAAAAGGGGGTGGAAGTTAAATAAGTTACTTTATTTCTCACGATGTTATCTTAGAGTAAAAGAACATGGAAAAAAGATGCTCTTCAAATAATGGAAGGAAATTAGACAATTGATACAGATTAAGGGAAGAATAAGGGTGAATTTTGAAAGGAAAAACAGAGACTGTTAGTCTTACCTGTAGAGTAGTTTGAAAGCCTGCTGATGAGGGTTATTTTCTTAAATTTATTTTGAATTAGTAAGTGGATAAGAGGTCAGAGTGACAGAAGTGCGCATATGCCTAAAGCAAGGGTGGCAGTCACAGTCTGTTCCCCTTGCTTTTTATTTTTAATCTATTTATTCAATAAATAGACCTCTTCTTTAAACTACACTCTGATGGTCATTTAATTAGTTAATTAATCACTTAATGTCAGTTTTGATACTTTCTTGTGTTCTTTTAGTTTTAGCATACCCCATGTACTCATGTCCTTATTGAGTCCCTGATGTACTTGTAAAAAGAAAAATTGCAAAGAATCACTACCATTATATTAAGTATTTCAGCTGAGAATTTGACATTCTTACTGTCCCCATTATTCCCATGAAGATTTAAGTTATGATGAAGACTTGAACTTTGGGGTTCTATTTGGTGACTCTTTTCTGGCTTGGTGTCCATGGCTATAAAATAGGAATAACAGGACCCACTGCTATCTGCTCTGCTTTATGTCAGTTTTCAATGAAATAATATAGTAAATGCATTTTAAAAATTATAAATTTTATATTATATATATATATATATATATATATATATATGTATATATTATACAAGAAAGCAATTCACTCCACAAATGGTTATTGAGGGCATTGCACAAGACACAGTGGAAATGTCTAGAATAGAACCCAGCCCTTATGTGTGAGCAACTAATGAGTAGTAGGAGAGAAAGATATTTCAACATATCTTTAGAATACAGTTTCCTAAATGTGGTAATGGAGACTTATACAAAGGCCATTTAGGCTACTGACAAATTTATCACATCGTATTTTAAATATTTGTTCTACATTCATGAAGTCACAAAACAACATTTAATAAATATTACTGAGCATCTGTTTTGGATATGACATACTGCCGTAGTTAAGTGCCTGGACTCTGAACAGAGCCCACCTGAGCTCGAGTCTTGGCTATGATACTTACCAGCAGTGTAAAATTGGTCAAGTTGCTTAACCATGGTATACCTCAATTTCCCCTTTTATAAAATGTGGATAATAGTAGTGTATCTATAGAGGTGTTGTAAGGATTAAACAAGTTAATATAAGCAAGTTCTCAGAACATTATAGTAAGCACCATGCAATGTTTGCTGTTATAATCATAGGCAAAGGTCTATGCTGGGCCCAACAAATGTGACACTGAACAAGAAGAATAAATTTTGGAACACTGAAAAAAAATTAAATTAAATTTTTAAAAAATTTAAAAAAAAGAAGAAGAAGAAGAATATAGTCCTTGCTTCCAGTAACTTTGAGCTTGATAGATGAGTCTCGTGCTCCATCACATGCCATATCATTCAGGCCAGGAACCTGGAAGTTATCTGAGGCACACTCCTCTTCTTCAATTCAGCCACTGCACACCCAGCCCTCACAATTGGTCGCCGAGTCAGAGCATGTACATTTTCCAAAGATCTCTTCTCTATTCCCTCCTCCCCAACCCCATATCCATTCATCCCAGGACTCATCCAATAACTCACCTTCCCTCACCTGCACTGGTGCTTCTTCTGTGCCGTTGGCAGTGTGTCAGTCTGAACATCCATCCCCTTGATTCAAAACTCAACAGTGTTTCCTCACTGCTTCCTGGAAAAAATTCACTTTCCTTAACAAGACCTTTTGTAGCCTTCTCCTTTCACCCGTCAGTACTTGCCCAGAGACCAGGTTGTGTAGTGGTTAAAGATACACACTTAGTCAAAATCAAAAGCTTCTGCACAGCAAAGGAAACAGTCAAAAAAACAAAGAGGCAACCCATGGAATGGGAGAAGATATTTGCAAATGACAGTACAGACAAAAGGTTGATATCCAGGATCTATAAAGAACTCCTCAAACTCAACACACACAAAACAGACAATCATATCAAAAAATGGGCAGAAGATATGAACAGACACTTCTCCAATGAAGACATACAAATGGCTATCAGACACATGAAAAAATGTTCATCATCACTAGCCATCAGGGAGATTCAAATTAAAACCACATTGAGATATCACCTTACGCCAGTTAGAATGGCCAAAATTAACAAGACAGGAAACAACATGTATTGGAGGGGATGTGGAGAAAGGGGAACCCTCTTACACTGTTGGTGGGAATGCAAGTTGGTGCAGCCTCTTTGGAGAACAGTGTGGAGATTCCTCAAGAAATTAAAAATAGAACTTCCCTATGACCCTGGATTGCACTCCTGGGTATTTACTTCAAAGATACAGATGTAGTGAAAAGAAGGGCCATCTGTACCCCCATGTTTATAGCAGCAATGGCCATGGTCACCAAACTGTGGAAAGAACCAAGATGCCCTTCAACAGACGAATGGATAAGTAACATGTGGTCCATATACGCTATGGAGTATTATGCCTCCATCAGAAAGGATGAATACCCAACTTTTGTAGCAACATGGACGGGACTGGAAGAGATTATGCTGAGTTAAATAAATCAAGCAGAGAAAGTCAATTATCATATGGTTTCACTTATTTGTGGAGCATAACAAATAGCATGGAGGACATAGGGAGTTAGAGAGGAGAAGGGAGTTGGGGGAAATTGGAAGGTGAGGTGAAACATGAGAGACTATGGACTCTGAAAAACAATCTGAGGGGTTTGAATGGCGGGGAGTGGGAGGTCGGGGTACCAGGTAGTGGGTATTATAGAGGGCACGGATTGCATGGAGCACTGGGTGTGGTGAAAAAATAATGAATACTGTTAAGCTGAAAATAAATAAAAATAAATTAAAATATATATATATATACACATTTAGGAGCCAAACATTTGGAATCCAGTTCCACCACTTGCAAGCTGTACAATCTTAGTCAGGTTACCTAACTTTGCTGAGCTGAGTTTCTTTATCCCTTAATGGTGATAACATCTACCTCATGAGGTTTTTGTAAGGATTAAGTGATTTAACATATATAAAGTCCCCTGGCATTGAGTAAGCACTAACTGAATGTGAGCAATGAATTTTTTTTTTTTTACAAAATTTAGTTTAATCAGATTGTATTAAACAGAACTGACATATAAATAACATATTAGTAATAGTACAGTAATTGTAATAATATAACATAAAATTTAATATAATATATAATAGTATATTAATGATATATCATATAACATAAACTTTCTAAATGTAGACAATTTCTGAGAAGAAAAGACTCTTAACAAGAGAAACTAGTATCAAATGAACTCACAGTTGAGCATCTGTTATGTCCAAATGCTTATTGAACACTTTATTTTTATTTATTTATTTATTTATTAACACGTAATGTATTATTTACCCCAGGACTACAGGTCTGTGAACCATTAGGCTTACACATTTCACAGCACTCACCATAACGCATACCCTCCCCAATGTCCATAACCTAGCCTGTCTCTACCTGTCTCTACCCGCCATGCCCCAGCAATGATTTTTATCTACCTTGAGTCTTACTGTGAGTCCCTCTTCCTTCATTCCCCCATTCCATTACAACTATACAGAACCACTGTTCATTCCCTACACACTCTCTTATCTATCTGTTCCTCCCATTCCTCTAACCACCCCATGTGGGGGACACACACTAAGATGACCCCCAATGTGTCCCTCCTTCTCTTCATGTCTTTGTATAATACTCTTTCCTTGGATGCAGGTGAGACCTGTGATTTACTTCTAACCGATAGAATATGTCAAAGATGATGGGATGTCCTTTCATGATTTTGTTACATTATGTAAGACTCTCTTACCAGACTAGACTAGAGACTGTTTTTGTTGGCTTACTAAAGTAGGAAGTCATATAGGAGGAGGCCACATAGTTAGGAAATTCTGGCAGCCTTTAAAAACTACAGGTGACTTCTAGGACCTAAGGATATCCTCTAATAACCAGCAAAACTGTGGGGTCCTCAGTCAGACAACCATGGGGAACTGAAGGCTGTCCACAACATGAATGAGCTTAAAAATAGATCATTCCCTAGTCAAGCCTCTAGATAAGAATGCAGCCCACCCAACATCTCAATATATCTTTGTGTGACCTCGAGCAGAGAAACAAACCAACCCATGCAACCATCCTGATCCACAGCAACCATGAGATAATAAATGTGGGGTTTTTTTGTTTGTTTGTTTTAAGCCACTACAAAGTGGTAATTTGTCACACAGAGATAGAAAACTAATACACCCCCAATCCTGTTCACTTGGAGAATTCGTACTCAAACCTCTAGGTGTTACTTCCTCTGTGAAGCCTACCCTGATGCTCCCATGCACAGATGGTCTTTCCCTCCTCACACTCCCCATTGTACCTCTTGCACCCTTCCATAACAGAACAGTTCCCCTGCATTGTTACTATTTAGTAAGCTCTAAGTCTTTATTTAAGAATTGAGTCTTCATTTTGTTCATCTCTAGATTTTTCAGTTTCAGAAATATGATGCCAACTAGGAAGGAAGAGAATGGGGGAAAAAGACAAAAAGAAATAAATGATAGCAGGGTGACCAGATGCTCAATAAATGTTTGTTGATAAGTGAATAAACAGTATTTTGATTATTTTCTTCTCAAGCATATAGAATTCTACAGAGATGCTTTCCTTTCACTCTGATAGGCATCCCCAAAACTGAGCCTATCATCATAACAGAAGATTGAATTCCCATTTACTGCGATTGTAGGCTAAATAGAAAAAGAAAACAGCATTGAGAAAAAGATGATACACCAAGAAAAATATTTTTATTTACTTTTGTTGTTAAACCTTGGCAGAAAAAGTTCCAAATATTAGATTAAGAAGTAATGGGGTAATTTTTCCAGTAGGCCAAATACTGGAAATGCATGTTGAAATAGATCAATTGATAGAAAACATGGTTACAACTCAACCAGCTTGGAAAATTTGTCACTTAATTTTATTCAGCAATAGAAGAATTAGAAGATTCTCAATTTCTCAAATTTTTTTCTGAAGAAATAATTTAGAAGTATTTAATTTCCTTGAAGGAGAAGTAAAACAGTAAAATTACTACTTCTTCTCTTGGCAGGATCCTTGTTAGTTTGGAGTGCATGCCTTAGTCCATGAAAAGAGCTCAAGTTGTTTACTTATTCTCATTATGTAGACTTACTGTGTACTCTGTGTGTTACCTGTGTCCCAGAAGAAACAAAAGCAGAGTAGGTCCTCTGTGAGTTACAAAAATATATTAAATTTGGCCGCAGTGTAATTTAGCCACAGATAAAGTCTGAATTTTTCCCAGCATCTGCTTTCTGCATATCACAGCCACCGCAGGCAGGCAAATGATGAACAACCCAGATACTGAGATGGAATGATGGATAGGTATATGGACAGACACCTGCTGCTTACATTCAGTGACAGCAGGTGCCCTAGAGAGTTAGGTCAGTTGCTGAGAAGAATCAGTTATCTATTAACTTCTAACAATAATGGCTATTTCACACTGCACGGATATCCAGTAACTGCAAAGTTAACCCACTGTGCTGCTTGGGGAGATATTCCAAATATCAACATGTAAGTACCTGGCACAGAGCAGGGACATGATATGGGTCAAACATAAATCTAAATTGAGGTTCTAAAAGTGATCCCAACCTTTGGGATCTGAACGCTTGTAATTAAGGGTGGCATTCCCTGTGCTTATGTTAATTTTAGTTGGTATTCTTGCCTGATAGGTCAAATGTTGTCAGTTTAAGACCTGATACAGAACTGTTTCTTTCAAATTTAGGCTTGAGCAATGCCAATAAGGAAAAACAAAACACTGGATTAGATTATGGTCTTTGTTTTCAAGACGATGAAAAAAAAAAGTAAGTTGTAGAGAGAAATGACTAATGAATTTATTGGTTCTATCAGACTAGCTGATTGGCTGTACTGCTCTAAGCCTGGGGCCCTCCATCCTGGGCCACCGTGAGTCTGCTACTAGGCCTGGGGGTTACATTAGTGTCCTCATACTGCTGTAACAAGTTGCCACAAACAGTGGTTTAAAACAAAACACATTTATTCTCTTCCAATTCTGGAGGAATTGGAAGCACTTCAAAATCAGTCTTGCTGGACTAAAATCAAGGTGTGTATAGAGCTGGTTCCTTCTGGAAGTTCTGAGGAGAGAACTGGTTTCTCTGATTTTTTTTTTTTTTTAAACATCTGATGGCTATGTGTATTCCTTGGCTTTGGGCCCCTTCTTTCATCTTCAAAACACATCACCCAATCTCTGCTGCCCTCATCACACTGACTCCTGCTCTGATAAGGACCCTTGTGATTACATCAGACCCACTCAGATAATCCAGGATAATCTTCCACATTTCAAGATGCTTAACTTAATCACAACGGCTAGGTCCTTTTTGTCCTCTCAGGTAACATTCCCAGGTTCCGGGGATTAGCACATGGACGTCTTAGAGGACCACTGTCTGCCTACCTCAAGATTAAGCTGCAAGTCTAACTAATAGACTTCCCAGCTAAATAAGATAATGCAAATTTAGGATCAAAATCAAATCTTGGACGAACAAATGCCCTTTTAAGTGTAAATAAGGCATGTTGCTTTGATTCTTTCAGCCAGCAGTTTCTCGACCTATTTTTCTTCCACAGGACGAGATAGTATGCCTGAATTTCTCATCAATAAAGCTTGCTCACTCCCCCTCTCCACAGTATTCTGTGGCTGAGAACCACTGTATTTAGCTCTTTAGAGGTCCACAGGGTATGCTGGGATTAGTAACTTCCCAACTTTTGCTGTGAAGATTCTCCCCTGGTCCCCTCTGTGATTCCCAGGTGACCTGAATACTCTGTGCATTTATTTCCAATCGTGCTTCACAAACTCAAAGGGAATTTACTTACCTTTATCAGCATAAAAATGTCCCCACATCCTGCTTTCTCCTGATTGGCTTCATTTCCTCTCTTAAGCTCAGCCAATGCAAAATAAAATCAGCTCCTAGGTTTTTACAGCCTGTGAGTTCTGCTCATCAGGTCTATCATTGCCAGTGGGTGGGTGAAAATTGGGAGCAGAGCGAGGGGATAGTGGGCTGGGCTGAGTATGATTCATTCCCCTGGTTTGTTTGGCTCCCGATGTCCTCAAAGACCAGTGTTCTATTATATATCCTATACTAGATGGGGGCAGAGTTGCCAGCTGGGAGCAGCTCACCCTTTGCCCCTGTGTTAGAGCCAAGTAAAGTTTGACTTGCCAATCGTGTGCCCCATCAGAACTTCCCCAGGCAGAGACTTTCTCTACTTAATTAGAATCTGTCTTAGTGCGTGTGCCAGACCCTGAGAGCCCAAAGATGTTCCTACACAGCAGTTTTCTTTCTCTCCCTCTTTTTTTAGTTTGGCACCACCTTGTCAACAGGTGTGATCAACAGTAAGGAAACATGCAGTGCCAGTGCTCCCATTCTAGTCCAGGCTGAGAACCCACGACTAAAAAGATGGCACTCACAGCATCAGGCAGTCTGCCATGAAATCGTCCTTCCTTGGCACCAGTGCCCATGGTGAGTGTCTAGGCAACTTTTGATTGGGCACCACGCCCTCCAAACAGATGGGCATGAATGTAGGCAGGCAAGAGACCATTTATTTATATCAACTGTATTTGCTGAGGGCAGGGTTCCCAGCTGGGAACATCAAAACAGCTCTTTGTCCTGGCCGTCTGCAGCTCTGATGGAGGTGAGGCAGCCTTGCAAATTCAGCTGGATTAATTTTGAAAAATAAGAACAATGTTTCTATGGGCACCAGGGGACATTTTTGGCTCTCTTCAATGGTTCAGAGCACAGAGCAGGCAGGGCCCAAGTCATTTTAATAAAATCTCCCATCCCTGTTTGGATTGGATGGGAAAAAGCCAAGAAAGCTTTCCAAATCAGGCCAAATTTAGGTGAACAGAGCTAGCATCATGGAAGCCTGCTTTGTGAATCCTTTCACACACAGCAGCAGTGGCTTCCAAAGAAAATGAAGCTGAAGTGACCCAGACTCGGATGCTAGGACAGGCACTCTGGCTGAGCTCACCACTGCACCGTTTTCCTAGGCATTCATTAACCTTCCTGTTGTCACTCCTATAAATGATGAATGGGATCAAGTGTTGAACTGAAAATGGAAGGATAGACATTAGGGCTGGCTTTCATAAGAGCCCCCACTTGGCTTTAAGGGTAAAGAGATAAAAAGAATTATTATCTCCATTTAAACACCTGAGCAATTGCAGAATCTCTGAAGAGTATAACTTTGTTCATATTAGTATTAACCACTAAAATATATTGCTTGCTTACAACACACCTGGCATTGTCCTAAATGCTTTATGTGAAATCTTTCAATTCATTCTCAATAACCCTATAGAGGTGGATACTATTATGAGTATCATGACAGATAAGCAAACTGAAGCTTAGAGAGACTTACCCTAGGTCACACAGCTAATAACTTGGATAACCAGGGCTCAAACCCAGAACTACCTGACAACAGACCCCATGGTTACACCCCACTTTCTCCACAAACACTGAAAGAGGCCAATCTGTTTAGTATTGACTTGCTTAATTTAGGGATGTTTCTTAACATAATAGTGGTTTAGGTCAATTCTTTTCAAACTTCAATGTGCCTACAAATTACCTGGGAGATTTTACTAATGTGCAGATTCTGATTTAATAGACCTGTTTCAGTGGATCTGGCTGATTCAGTAGATTTCTGAGTTTCTAACAAGCCCATCAGGCCAGCACCCAGCTACACCAAGTGGCAAGCTTTCAGGTGAGGGCACACTGAGCCTCTGTCTTGGTTACACATCAAAGTGACCTGGGGCGCCTGGGTGGCTCAGTGGGTTAAGCCGCTGCCTTCGGCTCAGGTCATGATCTCAGGGTCCTGGGATCGAGTCCTGCATCGGGCTCTCTGCTCAGCAGGGAGCCTGCTTCCTCCTCTCTCTCTCTCTCTGCCTGCCTTGCTGCCTACTTGTGATCTCTCTCTGTCAAATAAATAAATAAAATCTTTAAAAAAAAAAAAAGTGACCTGAAGAGCTTCTAAAAACACCAAATGTCCACATTGCACTCCCAGAGATCCTGATTTAATTGTTTGACAACCATTGGGTGAGCAATTCTCTGACTTACCAGCATTTCATCATTTATTTGAGAGGGAATGCTGAATTTTTAAAAGGCCCTTGGTTGCATTCCTTAAAGATGGAAAATAAGACAATGGGTGAAGCTGTGATGCTGGAGGACACTTCCCAGTCCAAGTCAGTTCCTGATACTGATTATGTGTAACAATACCGGGAGGCCAGTGATGGGCAGACCTGTTACTCACACCGTGGTCTTCAACGTGAACAGCTGGAGGGAGGGCAGCCTGAGGTCAGCAGCACCGCTGCAATCATTTAAGAGCAGAGTGTGACAAAATGCACCATGATGGCAGTGACAAGGAATTCCAGTCGGAAACATCATCTTTTTTATAGCATAGGCTTTGCTGATTGTCCTTTTTTGGTTGAGAGGTTCCGAATAGGAAACCTGGGGCCACTCAAATCTCAACTATGTCAAGCCTCTAATCAATGACACATAACAAGCAATAGTATGGATCCGGTGTTCAATGGCTGCATTTATTAAGGAGAAGCAATTGATTCCACGTGGGCGGATATGTGGCCCTGGCTCTTTCTGGGGCTTCCTGCAAAGTGTGATCAAACCAAAAGGACTACAGATTATTAAATCCAAGTCAATGTTTTTGCTGGCAAAAGCAAAGCCTTCAGTGGGGGGCGGGGGGAGAGTATCCTCTTTTGAGAAGATCTCAGCTTCATGTATTATTGATGCAAAGATGATCAGATAAAAACTGAAACTTGGCAAGCTGTCAAATAAAAAATGCAGAGTGAATCAAAAATTTATAAAACAGTATTGAGTTATTACAATTCTATTATAGACACCAGTAATCATTTTACCGAAACAAAACTCTTCTATGGCTGTACAGCTGGGATGTTAGGGTACAAGGATTTAGGACTTGACCTCATTTGGGGTGAGGGGAGAATACCACAAAATTAAAAATTAAATATGAAGAGTAAATGATTTAGTCACAGTTCAGTAGTAGATTGAATAAAAACAATAGAGTTTAAATAAAATAATGGCAGTGTTTCCCTTCTTGGGCTACATTTTGCTGACTTCCCTGAAAAATTACTGGCATTAGATTCAGAGCAGGAAGAATTGTTTTACAGAATCTGTAAACTTAATTTGTGCATGTGCCAAGCACACGCACAAGCAAGACACTGGGGAGGAAAAATGACTTGGTGAGATATTTTGTCACTTATGGATTTTCTTTTATGGGGGAAAAAAAAATCCCACTACTACAGTTTTCTTAGCTATTTCTTCTTGTACAGGAGCCTTCTCCCTCCCTTCCTGGGACAGAAGCCCCGACAATGCCAGAAATATATTCAAGAATGGAGAGATGGCTGTCACCATTCCTAAATATTCAGAAGATAATTGCCAACCAAAGTTAGAGCATCTTGACATAAAACATCCCTTTAGCTCCCAAACCAATTTTCTTATCCAAATCAAATAAACAGCTATAATTATAAAATCACACATACCGATACGTCATCAGCATTAGGAAAATGACACCAAAAATGTTTGACAGTGAGGCTTGCTTTCTGTCCTTGGCTTTTTCTCCGTGCCTGGGCAAAGAACAAAGGGGAACTCTTGGAACTGAAAATGACTCAGAAGAGAGGTAAGTGTAGAGCAACCAGAAGCATCACCCGTGGGTTTTCCTGCTTTAGGGTTGAAACTTGACATTGTTATTATGATTTGAATATGAAATAACTTTGTCTTTAAGAACAGAATTGATTCCATGTAAATAGATTTCAGTCAAGAGGCAGAAAGTGGGAAAGCCTTTGCTTAATCAGACATAGAGACAACTTACTCCATGACATGACCCACTTCAGTTCCACTGGGGACAGGAGAGTCCGGTCAACTTTCATTGGACTTTGAAAGGTAAAATCTTCCTGTATGAGTTGCATACTTGCCAATTAGTCTTAATATTACATGCTGAACACATTACCTAAAGTGTCTATGGCAAGAAAACCTGCAGGATTCATCAATCCCTTTGCATGAAAGAGCACAAAAAACTCGGATTCTCTGCTGTGACCTATGAATTATGTTGAATCATTATTTTTTGACTTGATGTTTCATTCATGTCACCGTGGCTGTTTTCAAGAGCGTAGGAAAAAAATGCAAATGCAAGGGGAATTTTCATTTCCCCACTGAGAACAAACTTTAAAAGGTTCCCCTGACACTTGCATTTGTTTTGGATAACGGTTACATGCTCTGTTGTGTTCATCTTCCCAAGATCGGGGGTTAATTATGCAGTGTTCGTCCTCCCCTTCACTAGGCTAGGGAACTCAGCACAAACCAGAGTAGGGCTGGGGAGCCAGTGGGCTGTGACATCTCAAGTGAGAACAAAGTCACTGTTGGAAATAGGCTTGTGTGTGTGGTATGCCCTGCCACAGACACCAGGCAGGAAAGCAGAAACCACACCAAGTATTTCACACAGAGGGGATTTAGTACAGGGTGTTGGGCACCTAGGTGTAAATAAGGGGCACAGGTACTTATGGATAAGGTATAAATAAAAATCTCCAGGGTAAAACCCTTTCAAACCTCACATGGGAATTTGGTCAGCTTAGCCAAACACCCTGGTTCAAACTGCATTCTAGCTATTTGGAATGTCTACTTGTTTCTGTTGGGAAGTATAAAATCTCTCTTCATTTCCTCTCATCAATTGCAGCATGGAGTAGCTGAAAAGTGTTCAAGCAATTACTGTGTTTCACCAACTGGGTGCCTCTGGCCATAAAGGGACCTTTTGGATTTGCAATAGCTCCGCTGTCATTTCCCTTCCTTGGCTGATCCTGGTACAAATTGCTGATGGCTCCTAGAGTGTGTCCTCTCACTCACTGGAGGGGGAAGTCAGGTTCCTGCAAAAATGCTCTTTGCTTTTAGATGCATGTGGTGCTGGCGGGAGTGGAAGCAGAGCGGTGGTGGTAGGGAGGATGGAGACAGAGGAGAGCGTTCATCCCCGATACAAATCAAACCACCACTGATGAGTCCTGTTGCTTCTGCCTCCTAATTATCTCCCAAAGTTATCCCCTTCCTTATTCCCATGAATGTTCCCCCTATGTTCCTTCAGGCCATTTCATTTCTCAGCTTAAATTTCACAATAACCTCCTAACTGGTTCCCCTGCCTTCCACTCAGCCTTCTTCATATCCATGATTCTCCACAGCAATGATTCTCAACCAAAGGTGAAACACTCCACCCCTACCCTCACCCCCAGCAGCAACGGGCATTTGGAAATGTGCAAGATTGGGATTGTCACATAACTGGGGGAGGGGGAGCATGATGACATTAAAGGAGTCGGAACCAGAGAGACCACAATACCTAGTGTTCTCATTTCCTATTACAGTGGTAGTGAAGAACCACAAACTTCACAGCTTAAAGCAATAGCCATTTATGATCTCACAGTTATGTGGGCCATAAGTCTGACAGAGGTCTAACTGGGCTGAAATGGAGGTTTTAGCAAAGCTGCGCTCCTCACTGAAAACAAGCTCCTCTTCCAAGCTTAACAAGGTTGTTGGCAGAATTCAGTTCCATGGGACCATAGAATTGAAATTCCAGTTTCCTTGCTGGTTGTCAACAGAGATCACTCCAGCTTCTAGTGGTCTCCCACATTTCTTGGCTCATGACCCCTTCATCTTCAAAGAAAGTAATGGTGGATTGAATCCTTCTCAAGCCCTGTGTCTTCTCTCACATCCTTTCTTCTGCCATATCTTTCCCTGATTCTTCTTCCTCTTCCACTCTCATTGGCTCATGGGATTAGATTGGGCCCACCCAATCTAGGTAACCCAGGATCACCTCCCTATTTGAAAGTTTGTAACCACAAAACCCCTTTTACCATGTAATGTAACATGTTCACAGGTTCTGAGAATCAGGATATGAGTATCTTTGGGGAGCCAGTAATCTGCAACCTCAGCTGGAATGATCTTCACAACAGAGAATTGTTCCACTTAAAATGCTACAAGCAGCATCTTTGAGAAATATGGAGTGGGTGATCTTTCTAAAATGCAAATCTGTTTGGTCTCTATCTTGCTTTGATATCCTTCAGGGAATCCTCATTGTCCTCAAGAAAAAATCCTGGGTGAAGCCTTAGCATGCCTACCAGAAGGTTCTTTATGATTGAATATCTCTTCAGCTCTAGCTCACAAATGACTCCAGCCACAGTGAATGATTTTCTGATTATCCTGTGCTCTCTTACCTCTAATTCTTTAGGTAGGTTCTTTCTTCCATCTGGGCTGCTCTCACCCACCTCTCCTCACCTAACTAATCCCAATTCAACTTTCAGATCTTCTTTACAGACCCTATAGGTCTGTGTTCAGCATCACTCCTACATGCCCCCATGACACCCAAATGTCCACCCATACCATTTATTATCACAGTGTTGTGCAACTTCTGGTCTTTTGTCATTCCCTCACAAGCTCTGAGCTCTAAGAAGACAGGCATAACATTGTCTTGTTTGTTGTTGCATCCATAGTGCTTAACTCACACCGGCCATATTCTTACCTTCACTGCATATTTACTCATTAAATAAATTACTCAGCCATGTTGACTTTGATGTAAAAGATACAGTAAATTTGGTTCTAACACTTCTACAACAGAGACATAATCGTAGCAATAGTTACATTCCAAACTTTGACCTCAGACAGCATTTCATCTGAACTCCGTATCTGCATGAAGTGGGGATTATTCTCATTAAATCAGCATTACAGAGGAGGGGATTGAAACTCAGAGGGGATAAATAATTCCTCATAAAAGCACATGGCCAACAAGTGGCTAAACTGGAACCCAAGTGTGGTTTCTGATTCCCGTGCTGAAACCAGGGTACCTTTCTGAACCAACAAATAGTATCTCATTCTTATAAAGTGTTATGTCACAGAGTGCTCAAAACTTCACTATAAGATAAAAAAAAAATTGATCCCTTTTTTAACACGGAGAAAGAGACTCATTGAAGTTAAGAGACCAAGGTCACACAGTTAATATGTGGCAAATTCAGAAATAGAAGACAAATATTTTAATTCCATCCCTTTTATCCCAACTGTACCACCTATGAACTGGAAAAATGGCAGAACGTGGAGCTTGGCAATTTATTCCCAATTTGTTCATGTCATCATCTCATATCTCCCTGCCCACACACAACCAGCAAGGAATTTATATCAATGAAACTTCTACTTAGACAAAAAGGTAACTCCTCTGTCCATGAACCATTCATATATTATATATGCCATGAAAAGAGAGAGGAAATATATTATGTGACTTTAATCTCCAGAAAGATAATAGGTGGTAAATAATGGTAATTACCTTAAGAATACATATTGATTATCATAATGGTCAGAATACCTATATGAGGTATTACCTATATAAGGTAATTACCTATATAAGGTAATTACCTATTATTTACCTATATGGTAAACAATAGGTAATTACCTTGAGAATACATATTGATTATCATAATGATCAGAATACCTATATGGTATAAAATCTAACTTTGAAGTAGAATTATCTGCCACCACAATGAATCAGTTGAATAAACGTTTGCCGCCCAAGATAGCCCCAGTAGTCTTCGCCTCTTGGTATTCATGTCATTCATGTCTTGGTATTCCCCCTCCCATACTGAATCAAGGCTGACCTATACAAATAACAGAATACTGCAGAAGTGACGGTGAGTGACTTCCAAAGCTGGGTCATAATCATAAAAGACATTTGCCTCGGGGCGCCTGGGTGGCTCAGTGGGTTGAGCCGCTGCCTTCGGCTCAGGTCATGATCTCAGGGTCCTGGGATCGAGTCCCGCATCGGGCTTTCTGCTCAGCAGGGAGCCTGCTTCCCTCTCTCTCTCTGCCTGCCTCTCCATCTACTTGTGATTTCTCTCTGTCAAATAAATACATAAAAAATCTTAAAAAAAAAAAAAAAGACATTTGCCTCCCCTACCTTGGCCTCCTGGATTACTTTTTCTAGGAGAAGCCATCTGCTATGTCCAAGGGCACAAGCAGCCCTGGGGAGAGGTCCTTGTGAAGAGGAAGTGAAACCTGCCATCAACGGCCAGTTCCAGTGTACCACCTTGTGACTGAGCCACCGTGGAAACAGATCCTCCAGCAGCCTTCAGGTAACTGTCTTTCCAACCATCTGAATGAACAAATCAGTCCCAAGTCAAGACTAACCAGCAATGCTGTTCCTAAATTCCTGACCCTCAGAAACTGGGTAATGAGATAATAAATGTGTATTGTTGTCTTAAGCCACCAATTTTTGTGGTAATTTATTATCCATCAATGAATAACAATATAGGTTGCAAGTGAGAGAACCTCAATTTCAGCTTCAACAAGAGTGTAACCTTTTAACCTGTTCCCACAGGAAGGTCTGGGAGGATGTGGCTTCAAGGACAATGGAACCAGGGCCCCGCCAAAACAATTTCTTTTTCTTTTCTTTTATCTCTCACCTCTGCTTCTTTCTGCACAAATATTTCATTCTCTCAGACAGGCTTCTTCCACAAAACAGGGAACATGGCCACCAACATGATCAGGCATTACATCTCACTATCTCCCATTCCGAGTTCTAAAAGCTGGAAAGTGCCTCAATTGGCCTAGCACACATCACATGTCTATCCTAAATCAGAGTGAAGGCCACGTTGAAAGGATCCATAAGAATATGTCCATCTCCAAACAAACCACAAGATTAAGGTGAGAGGGAAATTTTTTTTTTCTTAGAAGCAGAATGGGATAAGCAGAGTTTCCTTGGGAGGATAACAAGAGGCCCACTCACTACTCATTGTACGCTGTGTTGGAGCATGAGGGGGCATACATGATCAGCTAATGCTAATCCCCTGGCAATGCTTGACATCATTGTTTTCATGTGTCATTTTATCACCTGGGTGGGTAAGGACAAGTTTCACTCCCACCAGGAGATCATATCAGCCAAGTTTTGTTTAAAGATTTCATTTATTTATTTGAGAGGGAGAGAGAGAGAGTGAGAGAGAACATGAGAGGGCAGAGGGTCAGAAGCAGACTCTCCACTGAGCACGGAGTCCATTGTGGGACTCAATCTTGGGACTCTGGGATCATGATCTGAGCAGAAGGCAATGGCTCAACCAAGTGAGCCACCCAGGAGCCCTCAGCCAAATTTCCAAAGAGAAGTAAATCTTATTTTTCAAAGAGGGAAAGAGAGAAAAAAATAAAAAATTAGCCAAAGAAGCCTAGTATTACAAAATACTTTAAAAATGCTTCCCCTAGAGACTAGAGCCTAAATGATAAGAGAGAAAATTAATGATTAATAGATACCATCTAGAAAGCGCATGTTAGGCACATGAGGTTTCTGTATATCAAATAATTTGCCTCATCTCACCCAGATGATAAATGCCAGAGCCAAGACCACACCTGGGTCTGTCTGTCACCAAAGTCCAAACTCTTAATAACTATACAAAATACCAGAGAAGAGATCACACAAACCCAAGACTTACCCACAATCATGTTTAGCACCTAAGCTAAAGAGACGCAGAGCAAGCTGGGTTCAGCTCAAGATTCATTCTCCTGAAGATTCTGTTTCTAGCTAGACCTCACCTCAGCACTCTTCTGGGCTCCACGGGGGAGAAATGAACTCCAACCCAGTCCTGCTGCTTTTGTCCATGAAGCAGAGTAAGACCCAAGGAAAAGATTTTCAGAATTTTGTCATAGCAAAATCTCTACTTTTCGTTGTCCTCAGAAACAAACTTAGCTCAACCAGTTCCATCTTTGGGAGGCTCTCAGAGGCAGTTACATAAATAGAAAACTCATGTGACTCATGCTGGTTTGGAGTGGGCCACTTGGAACAAAAACATTTGAGTGTTCAAGAGGCAGACATGACATCATCAGTGAGAAGTCAGGCAAACCCGCAACTGAAGACTGCGCCTATTGCAAGTCATCTGTGTCTTGGGGAGATTGACATCTTCATCTCATGGTTTCTTTATTTGAAAAACGGGCATAAATCACATATCTCGTGGAATGATTATGAAGACCAAGTAGTGCCATTTGTGGAAACACCCAACATGGTACTTGATAAATATTGGTAGAATTTTTCTTTCATCAATAGGGCTTTGTCTTGTTCTGTGTGCCAGTGTATGAGACTTTTCTCCTCAAGATTATATATTTCTTATGGCAGAGACACTCTCTTATTGCTGTTTGGTACCCTGTACATCACCTATGAGCAGGTAGTGTTTGAAGTGCTAATGCAGTGGGCTCCCCAGGGAGCAAATTAAACCAGCAGGAAGCATGCTTTCTGGCATACTGCAATATGCCTTCATCTCAACCAGATAACAATAATATGGAAGAACACTTCAAAGTTTGGACAGAGAGATATCCAAGCTAACAGACTCAGTGATGATAAGAAGCAAGCCTATGGACACATGTAAATATTTTAATCCTACATGTCAAAAATAGTATTAATGGGTATAAAAGTTCAGTTAACAGGATCTACCTCTCCACACTTGATCTGGGCAATAATGTACTCTCTAGAACCCCTTTGACAAAGAGACGCAATGTGACCACCTTGCAAGCCATATGATTGATCCCCTTACCTGTACTTAAATGTATATATAGTTCTTTGGACCAGAGACAGAAAATTATGATGCAACCAGGCACAAGAATGAAGACTTGGACCAATTTGTTTCTTTCCCTTGGGAATTTGTCTTAGTCTGTTCAAGCAGCTATAACAAAATATCATGGACTGAGTGGCTATTAAAAAACAAACATTTATTTCTCACAGTTCCAGAAACTGGAAAGTCCAAGATGGTAGTGCTGTTCAATGTCTGGTGAGAGCCCACATCCTCATTGACAATCATCTTTTCATTGTAACCTCACATGGTGGAAGGGAAAATCTTTTTTGGGGGTGTCTAATAAGAGTGCTAATCCCATCATGAGGGCTCTACCTTCATGGCCTAATCACCTCCCAAAGGCCCCACCTCCTAATACCATCACTGTGGGTGGGGTGGGGGTTAAGATAACGGACTATGAATTTGGGGGGGATGTGAACATTCAGTTTATAGCAGACTGAACAGTGTATTTAGAAATATTGGGAGAATGAAGCCATGCCAAATGGGAGTTAAAACTGAAAGTATACCATTAGGAGGCAGATCACAGTAGGGAATAAAGATAGTGGAGATAGTCAGTCTGGATCCATGTTCCAGTTCTGTCAGTTCTGTGTGATCTTGGGCAAGGTACTTTATCTCTCTGCATCTCAGTGTCTTCATCTGTAAAATGAAGATGATAATGGAACCAGCACTGTGGGCTTTGGGTAAAGATTCAAAGAGTAGATGAATATGGAAAGAATGTGAAATAATGGCTAACATGAGTTAGCACCACATAAGTGACAGCTAGCATCATCAGGTAGACTCCAAGACCAAGCCAAGTCCAAGCCAGGTGCAAGCAATTACGAGAAAGCAGTAACTATGAGGAAACATAGGAGCCATGAGGAAGCCATGAATCCATGAATCACAAAGATGCCCCCACCCCATGAGAGGGATTCACAGAGCTTAGCCTGTCTTCAAGCTGATCCTGCTCCAGTTTCCATAAAATAAACTCCCTAAAGAATGGGTCAACTGCCTGTTCTCTGAACTAAGAAACATAAAGAACCTAAAATCTGGTACAAGAGAGATCTTGAATAAGCAGAAGCATTGTGTCTTTACTGCTAAGAAGTTCACAAAGGCTCAATGGAAATGACCTATCCCAATTTTGTCAGTAAAAGAGAAAAGAACAAGTCTCTGGAACAACCCCATCAGCATGTCCCTTCCTTTGCCATGAATTTCTGATGAAAGCCCTAAGTTGGCACATATGAGCTCTCTACATCTAGCAAAGTGATAACCCTTATCAAGAGGCAGAGTCTGAAGCAAAGAATGTCTTGCAGCCCAGATAAGCTCCAAGGCGCTGGGCCAGGGTAATGGACCATAGGAGATGGAGCTGGGGTCTGCCAAGCTCAATAATACAGCATTGTTGTTGCATTGGAAAATGTTTTAATTTACATTTTCAAGTGCAAAATATTTTCCCCTCATGCTTTGGCTAAATTAGGTAGTTAAAGTCTGTGAAGTGGCAGTAATTGGAAACAATGGATTTTATATTTGACATTTATTATTTTAGTGGAATCTGTTTTACATTTACATCAAACATCCAAGGACCCCTGCAGAAGTTTCTTTTGCTATTGCATTACCATTTAGTTCTAATAATGCACTTCGCATCCCCAATTCTTGATTATAATTATATCATTTCAGATGCAGTAAGAGGTGAAGTAAAGATAAACTTTCAATGGAAATTATACCTCCGTGCTTTCCTCTCCTTTTGTTGAACTTTCATAAACTGATAATTTGTTCAACATATTTTACCCTAATTCTTTATGGTTTCACTTTGTTTTTTAATTACTTTGTATATTTTGGTCTCACTTCACCAAAAGTCTACTCAAAGGGCAAAGATCATGTCTTAAACTCCCATAGCATTTGCTTTGAATCCAAGCACATAAGAATCAAGAAGTGTTTGGTTGACAATTCAGAACATAGTTGTGTTATAGAAAATGGGGAGTAGATATCAGGGGAGGCAGCTGGAAGGACAAAATTCCAGTTGGATATAAGGAAAACTTATAACCTGCTCAAGATGGATTAGGTTGATTCAGAAAGTGATGAATCTTTTGTTCCCAGTAGTGTTCAAACAGAAACTCAGCGAACACTTGATAATGAAGATTTAAGCCAGGAATTAAAAGTTTGGAGTCAGAAAGAACTGGCTTTGACCCCTAGCTCCATACCTTAAAACTATGTGACCATGGGCAAATGACTTAACCTCCCTAAGCCTCAGTGTCCTCATCTTGCAATGGGGTTAATAGTCTATGAAAAGTGAGGAAACACGTCCATGTAAAAAATCAGATGTCCTGGGGGGACCCCAAGTACTCAGTGGTCCTTTCTTTCATGGGGAGGAAGGTCAAAAAAAATATCATTTCATTCTTGACTTTAATATTTAGAGGAATATATACTAAGCAAAGTTTTAAAATAAAACTCAAAAATAACCACTAGAAATAAAAATAGAATATGAAACTTCTACATCACAAGAGAGACTGAAAGTCACACAGAACAAAAGAAAAAAATCCAAGATGACAGAAACTGTATGGGATGGTGTAACGAAAATAACCTATATTTATTAATGCAAATTAAAGCACTGGTGCCAGGAGCTACAGGAAGGACTTTACATACTTCACCTCTTTTAGTTGTTTCAGTGTCCTAGATGCTGTGTTATTATTATGTCCATTTTACAGGTGAGAAAACTGAGGCTTGGGAAAAAAGAAATTACTAAATTTACCCAAGAACTAGTAAATTACATCAAGGCAGTCTAACTGCAGAGGGTCTACCCCTAAACATTACACTGCCCTGCAGGAAGAAAAGAAGGGTGCCTATGTTTATATGTCTAAATACATTCACATATTTACATTGCTAGGAAAGAGAGAGTCATAAATAAATGAGCATGTGAAGCGGTGTATATCTCTAAGTAGTGGGATTAGGAGAAATCTTAATTTTCTTTCTTACAGTTTTTCATATTTTTCAAAATTTTCTCCAAGTAGCATATATTTTTTATAATCAGGGAAAGACTGTAAAAATTACAACAGATTATCCCTCTTATTATATTGAGAAGCCTAAAGTCAGGGTATAAAATTCTTGAGATTTTCATGGGATTTATGCTTCCTGAGGGAAAATGTTTCCAAAGTGTTCTCATTATTTCTTCAGTGGAGCCAGAACTAAAACTAGTAGATAAAACTGTTTGTTTTGTTGTGTCTAGTATGTCCTATATGGATTTAAAAACAAAAGAGAGAGGGTTTTAAGTAAGAGGAAAATTTAAACAATCCTGCCTCCTGTGTTGTAATTTTATTCACAGTAAAATTTTCAAAATACATTTATCAAAAGTTCTATAAGTTTTAAAGCTCTGTTATAAAGCAGGTCTCATCTGAGGAGTTCTATGAGAATCCCCAAATCCAGGAAAAGTCCCCACCTAAAAGGCAGCATGTGACAGTAAATGTCTACACACCAGTCACATGGTCACACAGCAGCACACCCTGCCCCAAAGTATTTCCATCCCATCAAACCACAGAAATTGCCAAAAAGGATCCTAGTGTTGAATTTAGCTCTTCTCTTTGCAGATGAGGAAACTGAGGTCTGAGAAGTCTGTATCAGTTTGTCTCTAGCATCTCTCCCTGAGACCAAGCTATAGCTATTGCTCACCTGGATTTCTCCCAACCCATCTGACCCACATCTGCTCCAGCCACTTTCCAATCCAGTTATCACCATGCTGATTATCCCCAGTCTCTCACTTGTGGCTTCTAATTCTGAAAATCAAGAACGATGTTCTTGCCATGTTTGACAAGTCCCCCATAAGCTGACCCCATCCCTCCTTCCTTATCTAAATCATCATCTTTAGTTCTCCAATCTCCAACTGTTCTATTTTCCAAACTTTCCATTCTCCCTTCCACCACGGGATCTTCTCACACGTTCTTTTCCTCTATCTGCCATTCACCTAGATGATTTCCACTCAAGAGCCTTCCCAGGCTGCCATCCAAGTTGGATCCCTCTCACCCAACAACTCTTCATGTCCTTCCTAGACCTCATCACATTCCTAGCTTTGCATTTCTGGGCTTGTTTCCCAGCTGGTTGTAAAGCCCAGGAGGCAATGACATGTCAGTTTCATTCACCCTTTCATTGCCAGTGCTAGCCCAGTGCCTGCCACATGGTAGGGCTTTACCATGTTCACTGAATGGATGAGTGGTACACAGTGTGACAAAACAGAGTCAGCTCTCTATCCCACACTACTTCTACAACTTGGAGGAGAATAAAGGAACATCTGGCATCTCAGGAATTTGCACACCTTACATAGTCTAAAATTGTTTCTTTTTTCTCCTACCATGGAAACATACAATTTTAGAACTACTTGGGACACTAGATGTTGCTAATCCAAACTTTTCATCTTATGACCAAAGAAGCATGGGCCCAGAGAGGGTATGTGTTGCTTTCGAGGACACAGGTAGTGATAGAGTCAGGACTCAAATCCATGGCCCCAAATACTGCGTCCTTTAGAGCCTACTGTATTTTTCAAACAGGGCTGCCTTTATCCAGCAATGGCAGCTCTAGCCAAACTCTTGTTTTTCTCCCAGATTTAAACTGCCAGACCTGGTCCTTCTGACTTCTCTCAAAGTCCTCCTTTTCCACCTCCAATCCCAAGTTCCCACAAAATCCCTTCATCTTGAGTTGCAAAATTGCTTGCTTGTGTTTGTTGCAACATGTTTCCCTGACATTCTGGACTCTCAAAAAGTCAACCAGTGACCAAAAAAAAAAAGTATTCAATCCCACCTGTACATTTCAAACTGAGCTGGGTCTACAGGGAATAAAAGGAAGACACAAATGTCCTTCTGACCCCTAAGAAACAGAAAAGCTATTTGAGGAAGTAGAGTTTGCACAGCTAACACTGCAAGAGAAAAAGGAAAAGCAGTAATGATAGTAATCTAGTTTGTGGAAATATGGACTCTGAGTGCTATAGAAATTCAGCCGAAGAAAAATGAGGAGGGCTATACATGAAAGCTAGAAGTTGATCTGAAGCTCAAAGGAAGGAAAGCAATTAGACTTGCAGAGAGGAGAGAGAAAAAGTAATTGAAGGCATCATCTTCCAACAAGGAATAATGTCTCAGGAATTATCATCAATACATTTTATAAAATACCAACTCAAATGGAGAACAGGGCCAGATACGAGATTTTGAAGAAAATAAAAGCATGAAGTCTTTTCCAGATCCCGTGGGGACTGGTGACAGACACCTTAGGAAAGCTTGAAGGACAGGATGAGTCTCAAGCCCTCTCTGAGCCTCCCTACTGCCCAAATGTCAACATGAATTGGTAACTCCAAATACCTCTGGGCGCCCCCCCCCACCGCACAGGTATAGGTGATTTGCATATGCTATCTCATTGGTGATTTGCATATGCTATCTCATTTGGTTGCACCTTATCCTCCCAGCATTCCTGTGACAGTAGGTACTGTTATCATTCTCATCTTCCATGGGAGGATACTGAGATTTTGGCAGAGTAAGTAACCTGACCAACAAGATGCCATAGCTAGATTGCAGAGACAGTCACTCCAACTCTCTGACTTCACAGCCTGGGAAAATATTAAAAAAAAAAACTCAGAAGTTTCCAATGCTGTTTTAAAAAACCTAAATAACAGCACAGGGCATGAACTCAGAGGACTGCCCATACTACTTGTTGTGGATAATCTTGAGGAATGTTATTAAGTTGTACAGGAATAGAAAGATGCAATGGGGTCAGTTCTCACAACCTTAAGGTATTAAATTTTCATTAGCTTAGGCCATTACCTCACGGCGAAGAGGGGAAGGAGCCTACACGACATCTGAGTCGGTGACCCCTGAACTACATGAATTCCTCTCCATTCTTAACCCTGGAAAGAAAAGAGGAAAAATGCTGAATTTTTCCTCCTGATGTTAATAAAAGCATGTTAGCACATCCATTCCAAGTAACATGGAGGACCTAAACTGCGGCATCAAAGGAAGGAAGGAAGAAGTGGAGAGGAAGGGAAGGAGAAAAGGGAGAGATTCCGAAAAATTGTTTCCTGTTATTGTCAAATGATGCCAGCCACTGCTTCTTAGCTTTCCTCCATCTCCAGTAATGTGTGTTGACAATAGTGACACCTCCTGGCTCAAACAAACTTGACCTCCTGCAGGATTTCATTTTGCTCACTCACTGCAAATTACTCTTGACTCTTCTTATTGCCTCCAGGTACAATTTTCTTTTCCTTATCTGGAAAAGCATAAACTGACACAGCCCATCCTCAACCATAGAAACTCAATAACCCAGCGCTGACCTGACCACAGAACTCTGCTATGCAAAGCTCCTGAGTTTCATCCCTGAACACGTCAGCATGATTAGCCCAGAGACCCAATTCACAGTCTTCCTACTTACGGCTACATTAAATATAAATAAAGCAAACTAAATACCAGCCACTGAAAAATAGTTCAATTAAATTCTACAATGAGAGTGCCTCTTGATTTTAATGCATTTAATCCCCTAGGAAACGTAGTTGGTGTATGCCCTTTTCTTGTAGAATTTTTTTTTTTTTTGTCTCAGACTTGTATAAATCACACAGCCACAAAATGACTAAAAGCTGTTGATATTATTGTTCACCAAAAACAGTAAAAGATATGTTTAATGAGTGTGGAAATTTTTGTTTCATCTCACACAACTAGAGCATGATCCTATGGCTACTCGCCTTGAGAATAGTATGTTGGAAAATATAGTAAGGTGTTTTGGCCATACTTTGAAAACAGTCCAGCATTCTGTTTGATAAACTAGACCACTGAACAAGCTCAATTAAAGGAGAAAAGAGCTGGCCAATCACAGCAGAGAGCGGAACCAATCTCAGACACCATGGTATTTTCTCAAATTTTATAAAATAGATGAGGGCTTTTGTTGTTCTCTAGAAGGAAGGCATTCAGTGATTCAGAGCATGAAGACTTTACCTTGAAACTGGTTTCTATTCCATTCATAGTCTGCACAATGAAACCCCTTCATCTGGCTAACTAAACTCTGTAAATTCACAGGATGGAAAATATCTATGAACTTTCCCTTAGTTACACTTTTATTTTGAAAAGGTTCCTGTGAGATCTGCACATTAATTCTCAGGTGAGCTTGCATTCCAAATTAATAAAAATTCAAACCTTTGCTCCTTTTCACATCTAGTGATTCTTTTGGCAAATAAACCTTGGAGATTAGATTATGTCTTTGCTATGCATGAACAGAAAACACTTGTATTAGAGAGAACAAAAGCCCTTCAAACTGATCAAAAAGGAAAAGGCAGTTGAGTTGTGGAAGTTAGGTTTTTGCTTCTTTTTACTGAAAACGGTGGTTGAAATTTTAGCTTCATTCTGACACAGTGAAGATTCTACACATGAGCATTTCAAATCACTTCTGTAAAGGCAAATTGTGGAGAGGGTGGTCAATTTCTAAGCCTCCCTGCTTGCCTTTGAGCACACTTGAAAGACAAACAATCAACTAGAAGAACATGTCTCATCATTAACATAGCATCGAAACAAAAGATCTGGAACATGTCAGCACAGAACATACAAATAATGAATATATATTTGGACTTCATTAAGTCATTTACTCATTTAGTCAACAATGAATAAAGTGTGTGCAGTGGGTTAAGCAAAATGTTAGGTGTTGGGAAACAATAATGGTCCCTGCCCTCGAGTGAGAGCTGTCCAGTAGAAGAAGGAAGGCTTGCATGGGACATACTTATACTTAAGAATTATTCACTGTTTATCTGAAATGCAAATTTAGGTATTCTGTATTTTTGTCTGTTAAATCTGGTAACCTTAGGAGATTGTAAATGGGCTATTTCAACAATGTGAAGTGGTAAGTATGGTCTGAATGCTGAAGAAGTACTTAAGGAGATACAAGTATCTTAAGGAGATACAAGTTCCCAGACTTGGGAACCAGGGTCTGAAAGACGAATAGGAGTTAACCAAGAAAAGAGAAAAAGTAAGAGATTTCAAGAAGGAATGCACTTGTGAAGTTCACATTCAGAGAAAGAGACTGGCATATGCCTACCACTGTTGTACAAAATGATGGGGCATGGGGTGACAAGGCAGGAGAGATTGGCAGATGCCAGACCATCATGGAGACCTATAAAGACATTTGGACATTGTTAGGACAATGGAAAGTTGAAAGGCTTCTAGGCAGCAGCATTATACAATCAGGTGTATGATCTAGGTAGACTATTCTGGTGGATGGTGGAAAATGGATGAACAGCTGGCAAGATGGGAGGCAAAGAAATCAGCTGAAATAATTAGCCTAAGGGATAGTAGTGGCTTAAACTAAAATCCTAGCAGTGGGGATATAAGAAGTGAAGTGAGCAAATGACACAGAACAGATAGATAAGGAGGTGGGTATAGGAATATTTGGTGATCAACTGAACAGGGGTTGTCTGAAAGAAAGGAATCAAATATAATTTTAAAATAACATTGATAGGGGCGCCTGGGTGGCTCAGTAGGTTAAGCCGCTGCCTTCGGCTCAGGTCATGATCTTGGGGTCCTGGGATCGAGCCCCGCATCGGGCTCTCTGCTCAGCAGGGAGCCTGCTTCCCCCTCTCTCTCTGCCTGCCTCTCTGCCTACTTGTGATCTCTCTCTCTCTCTCTCTGTCAAATAAATTAATAAATAAAATCTTTAAAAAAAAATAAATAACATTAATAGACCATTTGTCATACATAGATCACTGTGCAAAGTGCTACAAATATATTTATAATATATAAAATATATTATAATATATAAAATATATATTTTATATATATTTATAATATATATTATAAATATTATATATTTTTATATATATTATATATAAAATATATAATTATATATATTTATATAATATATAATATATAATTATATAATATATAATATATATATAATATATATATAATAACAGTCTATTTTATATAATATATAAATATATAATAATAATATAATATATAAAATAGACTGTTATTCCTGTTTTGGAAATGAGGGAAATGAGATTTAGAGAGAAAAAGGAAGTAATTAGCCTATAAACTTAATAAGTGGTGCTAAGGATTATGTCCAGTTTTGGAGGCTGGGCTAATGGCTGAAAGATGATGCCATTGACCAAGATTAAAAATAGAGGAGAAGCGCTCATTTGTGGAAAAGATGCTGACTCCTTTTTAGACTTAGTGGGTATCAGATGCCTGTGGATAATGTCTGAGGTCAATGGATAGATGGGTCTAGAGCTCAGCAAAAGGACTGGACTAGATATAAGGGTTGGGAAGTGACCAGTGTAGCAATTAATATTGAAATCATGATGGTATAGGTAAAATGGCCTGGAGAAGGTATACAGAGTGAGACCAGAAAAGGACATAAGGAGGAAACCTGGGAAAGCCAACATTTAAGGGTCAGTTGTGGGTACAACAGTAGGTGAAAGACCCAAGAGCATGGTGACAAAGAAAAGAAGAGAGAGTATTCTAAGTTAAAGAAAGTGTTAGCATTGCGATATGAGTTATGTGAGGGAGGAAGCTCAGAGCGTCAACCTGTCAAACCCTATGTGTTCTATATATAACAGAAGAGAAAATCTTTGGAGCTAGCTGGTAGAAATAAAAAGAATTAAATTAACAAATTTAGGGAGAAAGCATACTAGTACACAATGAAAGAGAGATAAAACAAGGGGGAGAGGATGGCAGAAATGTGAACTGCTATGCATTCTTGCCAACCCAGAAATTCTTTTTAAAATGTTTTTTAATTTCTTTTCAGTGTTCCAGAATTCATTGTTTATGGGCCACACCCACTGCTCCAGGCAATACATGCCCTCCACAATACCCACCACCAGGCTCACCCAACTTCCCACCCTCCTTCTCTCCAAAACCCTCAGTTAGTTCCTAAGAGTCCATAGTCTCTCATGGCTTGTCTCCCCCTCCAATTTCCCCCAACTCCCTTCTCCTCTCCATCTCCCAATGCCCTCCGTGTTATTCTTTATGCTCCACAAATAAGTAAAACCATATGATAATTGACTCTCTCTGCTTGACTTATTTCACTCAGCATAATCTCCTCAAGTCCCATCCACGTTGATACAAAAGTTCATCCTTTCTGTTGGAGGCATAATACTCCATAGTATATATGGACCACATCTTCTTTATTCATTCATCCATTGAAGGGCATCTTTGTTCTTTCCACAGTTTGGCACTGTGGCCATTGCTGCTATGAACACTGGGATACAGATGGCCCTTCTTTTCATTACATCTATATCTTTGGGGTAAATGCCCAGTGGTGCAATTGCAGGGTTATAGGGTAGTTCTATTTTTAATTTCTTAAGGAATCTCCACACTGTTTTCCAAAGTGGCTGCACCAACATGCATTCCCACCTACAGTGGAAGAGGGTTCCCCTTTCTCCACATTCTCTCCAACACTTATTGTTTACTGTCTTGTTAATTTTGGCCATTCTAACTGGTGTAAGGTGGTATCTCAATGTGGTTTTGATTTAAATCTCCCTGATGGCTAGTGGTGATGAACATTTTTTCATGTGTCTGTTAGCCATTTGTACATCTTCTTTGGAGAAGTGTCTGTTCATGTCGTCTGCCCATTGTTTGACATGATTATCTGTTTTGTGTGTGTTGAGTTTGAGGAGTTCTTTATATGTCTTGGATATCAGCCCTTTGTGTGTAGTGTCATTTGCGAATAACTTCTCCCATTCCGTGGATTGTCTCTTTGTTTTGTTGACTGTTTCCTTTGCTGTGCAGAAGCGTTTTATCTTAATGAAGTCCCAAAAGTTTATTTTTGCTTTTGTTTCCTTTGCCTTTGGAGACATATCTTGAAAGAAGTTGCTGAGGTCAATGTCGAAGAGGTTACTGCCTATGTTCTCCTCTAGGATTCTGATGGATTCCTGCCTCATGTTGAGGTCTTTTATCAATTTTGAGTTTACCTTTGTGCATGGTGTAAGAGAATGGTCGAGTTTCATTCTTCTACACATAGCTGTCCAATTTCCCCAGCACCATTTATTGAAGAGACTTGTCTTCTTTCCACTGGGTATTTTTTCCTGCTTTGTCAAAGATTAATTGACCATATCTGAGTCAAGAGTAGAGTCCATATCTGGGCTCTCTACTCTGTTCCATTGGTCTATGTGTCTGTTTTTGTGCCAGTACCATGCTGTCTTGATGATCACAGCTTTGTAGTAAAGCTTTGAAATCAGGCAATGTGATGCCCCCAGTTTTGTTTTTCTTTTTTAACATTTCCTTAGCAATTTGGGGTCTCTTCTGGTTCCATACATATTTTAGGATTGTTTGCTCCAGCTCTTTGAAAAATGCCAGTGGAATTTTGGTCAGAATGGCAATAAAAATATAGATTGCTCTAGGAATCATAGACATTTTAACAATGTTTATTATTCCAATCTATGAGCATGGAATGGTCTTCCATCTTTTTGTGTCTTCTTCAAGCTCTTTCATGGGTGGTCTGTAGTTCCTCGAGTACAGATTCTTTACCACTTTGGTTAGGTTTATTCCCAGGTATCTTAATGGTCCTTGGTGCTATAGTAAATGGAATCGATTCTCTAATTTCCCTTTCTGTATTTTCATTGTTAGTGTATAAGAAAGCAACTGATTTTTGTACATTGATTTTGTATCCTGCCACATTACTGAATTGCTGTATGAGTTCTAGTAGTTTAAGGGTGGAGTCTTTTGGGTTTTCCCTATAAAGTATCATGCCCTCTGTGAAGAGAGAGAGTTTTGACTTCTTCATTGCTAATTTTAATACCTTTTATTTCTCTATGTTGTCTGATTGCTGTTGCTAGGACTTCTAACACTATGTTGAACAAGAGTGGTGAGAGTGGGCATCCTTGTCATGTTCCTGATCTCAAAGAGAAGGCTGTCCGCTTTTCCCCATTGAGGACGATATTCGCTGTCAACCCAGAAATTCTAGAGTGAAGAATGCAATGGGAACATGATCAGGTAGGCTTAAGGTTAATTTAAATAAAGACTAAACTTCACATTTTAATAAAGCTCAATAAAGACCAAACCCACCCATGGGTGACCTTATCATGAGTGAACTGTATCCCATGTTGATAATATTATTATGAAAAGCAAACTTAGAGGTAGAGTGAAGCTTGTTCTACAAAAGGGGAAGATCTGGTTTGGTACTAGAGGAGGGGAGTGAGGGCTAAATGCTACAGACAAAAGGTGTGGTCATGAGAAGAGGGCAATATCTCTATAAAGGAGATAAATCCAGCCTACCTATGAAAGAACTTCTAGAAGCAACAATAACCTTTTGTTCTCTTATTGTCTCTGAAAAAAATCATGCACCATATTTTGCATACTATTCAAAGAGAAGAACACCTTTAACTACAGCTGGAAGACAAAAAGGCTACACTCTCCCTGTAAGAGGAAATGAGAAATAAAGCCACCATAGAGAAAGGGACAGTGAAGAATGGATACCTCACTCTTGGCACTCTTTGGGGAGAAAATTTAAAACTATCCCCTAAGAATATGAGCCAAAGCACAGACTTTGACCTGAATTTACACTATCAGTGTGGTCAAGAGAAACCTCAAGCTGAGAATTTATTGTACAGTGGTTTCAAGTTGGTAGACCAAGTCACTGGCCAAGGAAACTCAAATCCTTCAGGGAAGAAGTCAATGTCAAGGCAGGTTAACAATTATTCTAAATGCCATGAACTGTAAACGATGCTAAAATGTGGGGTGGGGGGCAGGTGTGCCCTAGATTCAATGAAATAATGTAATTATTTCATACTTCCAGCATATGGGCTGGAAGGACGTGTGGACTTCCCCTGGTGACCAAAGAGGTTGACTCTAGATCAGAACTTAGGTGGTTACCCTGGGGGCAGAGCTTAGATTATTCTGTTTTACTCTCATTCAACAGCATGGGGCCTGCCCAGAAGAGCTACTGAAAGGAGAACAGGAGGTTGGTGGCTTGGATCAATGATCAGGGCGACAGAGGCTTCAGACCATAACCGTTCCAGTCCAGCGGAATTCTCAGGGCAGATGCCAAGATGTTTTATGGGGTTACTGCTGGGACCAGATCACCCTTCTTCCAAGAACTCAGTAAATATAAGTACTAAAAGAATTCACCACTCCTCTCTCCAAGAACAATTTAGATGAAGGAGAGGAGAAGAAAACCTATATGAGGTTGAAGCTGGAAAGAAGGTGAATAAACAGGTAGCCTGTGGAAATGATGTTTACAATAAACTCATTTCTGATAGGGAAGACAGAGATTTTAATCTGACCAAAAGCTCTTGAAATGAAGGGTTTCTTTACAAACATGCCTCCAGATATGTTCAGTTAGACCACTGAGGAGGTATAACAAATTATTGCATATTAAATGACTTTTATTTTTTTGGTCCAGTGCAAAAGAATGTTTAAATTAATTCAACTTGCTCTTTTCCACTGATGAACATACATTTATATATCTCACTGTTTAATATGCGTTCCAGTTGACACCAAAGTGCTCTTCTTTAAAAATTTTCCACAACCAGAATTTCAGCTGTCTCTCTCTTCCTCCACCCTCACATCATTATTCTAAATTAGTGAAGTCTTGCTGCCAATGTAATAATGGTGTTTAGAGATATGAGGAATCATTCTCAAAGTTCTGTTCATTATTTCTAAACTAAAAAAATAAAATGGAAAATAGATATTATCTCTGCTATAGGGCCTGTCCAGCAAAAGATCCAGCCTCTTCCTCTCCATACAGAAATAAGTCATATGGTTATGTTTAGAGTCTGCTATTTTGGGGGATGGGTGTTGTGGATGCTTAGAAGATATATATTATTCTGATTTCATAAATCCTGGCAAAGAGATGTTTTGATATATTCTCTTAATGAACTTGTCTCCCTAACTGAAATGGAACTGGTAAAGCCAAGAGTGGGAGGTCTTGGGAAGAAATAGGCCAGTGAGAAGGTGTTTCCGATTCATCTTGGTGGAAAAAAACCTTTAAAAATCAGGGGTGCTTTTATTTGGGGAGGAGGAGAGAACCAAAGATGAGAGGTCAAGAGCACAGTCAGGGACAGGAGTGCTATGGTGTGCCTCTTATTCAACCACCTGATACTCTTAAGACCCAGGGTGGCAATTTATGACTTCTCCTACAATAATGTGGCAAGCCACTGAAAATGTATACACAGCAGCAGCCAGATCCTTTTCCAGTATAGTATAGTATAGTATACTCTACTCTAATAAATACTTATAAAATAAATATCCAGATACTTATTCATGTCATATCGAATGTCATCTACTTCCTTCTTGAAAAAGAACATCCACATTATAGGAACTGGTACCTTTAGGCTGAAAGTAAGAGGGAGGGATAAACCCATGGGTACCAAATCTATATTTTCCTTTCAGTCTATGGCCCTTAAATCAGTAGTCTTCTTTTCCTTTCATTAAACATTTTGTGTTTATGGACGCTGAATTTGAAACAGGCAACTGTACTATTCCAACTAGTCTAGAAGATCATTTGAAAACATGGAACTATTAGATACTGTGGAGGTTCATTTGCCTGGCTGGTGGCCCGTGTTTGAATATCGTGAACATGCTTTCCTCTGTTAGTTTCCTCTTGCCACCATAATAAGTTACCAGGTTCTAGATGGCTTAAAACATCAGAAATTTATTCCCTTGTAGTTCTGGAAGCTGAAATTCAAAATTCCTATCACTAAGCAAAATTGAGGTGTCATAAGGGCCACAGTCTATCCAGGTAGAATCATACTTTACTTCTTCCAGCATCTGATGGCTGTTAACAGTCTTTGGCCTGTTGCGCCAATCTTCAAAGCTGATATCTCAAATTCTGACTTCATTCCATCTCCACATCCCCTTCTCCTCTGTGTGTATCAAATCTCCCACTGCCTTCCTCATGTAAGTATATGTGTGATTACATATGGGGCCCAATTAGCTAGCCCAGCATAATCTCCATTTTTGTTGTTCACCTCAAAATCGTTAATAACATCCACACAGACCCTTTATTTTTTATGTTTTTTTTCCACATAAGGTAACATTTACACGTTCCAGGTATTAGGATGTGGGACTCTTTTGAGGGCCCATTTTTTCAGCATACCACACTCACTACTTGCCAATCACTTAATACATGCAAAATCAAATAGATAGGAGATAGAAAATCCAAAATCAAGTGACTAACTATCAGTTTACTCTGCTTCAAACTTTACTGAATTCAGTTATCTGGAAAATTCACCTGAGAGGAATTCTTTATTCATATGATGATGCTGGGGGAAATAAGATGCCTTAAAAAGAAAAAAAAAAAAAGCTTCAGTGTTTGATTTCAAAGTATTTTACTTGGTTCCCCATTTTTGCATCATGCCTTGGGAAGATTTTAATATGGAAATGTCATGCAAACAGAGGACTGGAATGTCCCTACAACCTCTGTGCTACATCTGCATCACTTTCTGTCAATTTAGACAGCTATATGAGCAATGGAGAAGGATGGAGTTGTCCACCCTTGGAAGCCAATATATCCTTAAAATCCCTACAGAAACTGTGACAAAATGAAAGCCATTTGCTTCTGTATTGGAAGAGGACATGAGTCCCTGGGGTAATAAAACTCAACACAATCCAATCCACAGCCCAAGGGAGGATACAGAATTGAATTCAGAGTTAAGCCATTCAGAATTTAAATACATCAAATTCCCAATATCTTCAAATGTCATGTCGGTGAGTCATCCAGGCAAGATGGTGTGGTGGCTGAGATTAGGGGTGGGGGTTAATCGGGAGCAAAAACATAACCCTAGAGCCTGCAACTCCAGAAGAGCCCAAAGTGACCCTGAAACTCAGACAGAGGAAAAATTCTGCTGGTGAGGTCTTCAAAAGAAAACCTTTGCTTTTTATTTCCACTGTTTTCTCTCTTGTATTAAATATTTTCTAGTCCTATAATAAATTTGACATTCGGAGTGGATATTAGAGGCATTCCGGGATTTAGACCAGAAATCACCCAACAGAGCAAATACAGACACACACACACACACACACACACACACACACATCTGTGAGAAGACAGTGTGAGGACACCCATGTACTGGGCTACGGGTAAAGTAACTCATGAAGCTAAATCATGCTGATGGTTTCTAATCCCAGTTCACCAGGGATTTAAATTGTACAATGAGGAAATGACTTGTTGGATAACTTCCAGAGTTTGTCTTAAAATTTAATTGCAGCGTACCTAGCACTTTTATAAAACATATACATTTTACTTGTGTTTCTTAGTCAAAATATTCCTCTAACCTTTTTTTTTTTAAGTAAGTGACAAAAGTGTTCTTGTTGTAATTAATGGAGTACAAAAATATTGGGGAAACATGCCTAAAGGCTTAAACTATAATTCTATTACTAATATATTCCCTTGGCTTGCCTTTTGAACTCTGCTGCCTCTTGCCTTGCAGCTGTGTTTAATGAGTGGAGAGATTATTCAAATGAGCCCACAGCAGAGCATTATTTCAGAAGCTCTCGCCATCTTGAGCAGGCATCTTTTCTCACAATCAGGCAGGCAGAGCAGACCATTCCTCTTTAGTTTACCCGGCCACGTATGTGCTACCGTAATTCCACAGACACCAGATCACATCCCTCTATTGGGAGAGAAGCTACTAATGACCCTGGGTCCAAACCAAAGGATTGCAGAAACAGCCTTCAAGGTGAAAAATGAGAAGGTACCTGCTCTAGCCTCTACTATGCTTCAGCTTTCAATTTGTCTCTACCTGTCAGTGATAGAAACTGTTAGCGTCTAATAATGAAACCATGCAGCCGTACAAAATAGTCTCTTTATGAAGCAGTGTTTGTGGGCATATAGCCTTTGCCTGACTAACACTGAAATGGAACACATTGCAAATGGGCAAGCCAACGTTTAATGATTTTTAGGATGTTAAAATGGGTTTCTACTCATGTAAGATTGAAAAGTAAGAATAACTCACAGGGGGAGAACCCTCTGAGACGGTTACAAAGTTGCCAAGAAAATTTAATAAGAACTAATTTTGAACTGATAAGCATTCAATCCAATATGGTGGGATTAAGCAATAAGAATTCTTCCTGGGAATTTACAGAGAGATAAGCATCTCATGAATAAGTAAATTCTGAAACAGGAGGCTACAGGGTGTTTATTGATTTTGAAATCATTTGTTTGAGAAACTGCCCTTGAGGAAAAGGCTATTATGGCTGATAATATAATAGTTATATTCAGAGACAACCCACTTCTTTGGCTGATGGCAGAATATAAAGATTACCCACCCAATACAAAATTTATAAGCAAAAGTTTGATCTGCAGAATCCAAGCTAGTCATAATCATATCCTCTAATTCTTAGATGTTAATTTTCAGATGTAATACAAAAGTCAAAAATAAGTAAAAACAAATAACCAGGATCTTCAATTCACTAAGTACGTTTGCTACAACTGGAATTGAGTAATTTTTTTTTGGAAAAAAGGCTGTCTTTGGATACATCCTAAATTCCGTGCCCATTAATACTAATCCCTCACACTGTCCACCTCTGCAACTAAGGATAATTAAATGAAAATCTGGGATAAAATTCTGAGGCATTTCAATTTTTTTTAAAAAAACCAAGTGTTGTTGTTTTTTTTTTCCAGTTGCCATTCTCATTAAAGAAAAAAAAATGCTATCACTTTTATCAATGGTGGAAATATAAACCGTCTTTTACGTGAATTCTGAGTTAGCCAGAAAATTCCATTACAGCACCTTGTGCTTTCTAATTGAGTGGTTGTGTTTATTTCTAAACATTCCTCTTGAAGAAAGTCTCCCGTTGCTCCCTCTCTTAACCGCTATCCAGCTTCAAGTGAGGTAACAGGATTTGACTGAGCCACCAATAGTGACTCAGCGTCTATGACAGTACTTGTCTCCTATGACTGACTTAATGAATCCGTATTGGATTCCACACAAGTGGTGAGAAGCTTAATGCTAGTCTCTGAAGAAAACTGAGTTTTTCTTTTCTTTTCAGAAGAAACCGTCCCTCTTTCTCTCTGTCCTCTCAATGTCATCTCTTCCTGTCTCTTTCAGAACCTTATTATATCAGTTGGGCCCTCTTCCGTGATTATTCTTGCCTCCTCTGTTGGCTATTTCCCCTTAGCCTTCTAATGCTCCAGGGATCTTATTTCTTTAAAGATTAAAACTATCCTCTATCAAATAACCAACTCATCTCCAACCAGATTCTTAGGTAACTACACACTGGTCCCCATGGTGTCACTCCACACACTGCTTCATCCTTTGATCCATTTTCCAACAGCACCGACACATTGAAACATCTCTTAAACTTCACCCATCCCTCAGGTTCTCCTTAACCCCTCAATCCCTCTCTCCACCTTCAGTGGCCCTGCATTCTCCTGATCCTCCTGCTCCTGTCAGTTCCTCTTGATGGGCTCTGAGCCTGAAATGCCTTCCAATCTTCTAAAGAAACACTACATATACTAGAAGATCAACCTGAAATGCCACATTGTCTAAGGAACCTTTCCTGACTCTAAAAGTAGTCACCCACACTTTGCACATCCTTTCTAAAAGCTCTTATCACATCAAATGGAACTTTCAATTCATTCAAACACCAAACATTATTGAGCATCGTCTTGGTGCTGGTAGTTTCAGGCACTTGGGATATCTCAGTGAAAAAAAAAACCAAGGTCGCTGCGTTTAAGCAGTTGCATTCCAATGAGAATAACTGTGACATACAAGAATATTCTATATGCAGAATATTAAAAAGTAATATGTTCCATGTAAAAGAAAAGTACAGTAGGAAAGTAGAATGAGGATTTTCATGGTGGAAAAAGACAGCAGTTCTTAAAATCAAATATGGTGTTTCACGTAGGTCTCCCCCGCTAGACTATGATATTTTTGAAGGCAGAAATCATGTCTTATTCATCTTCATGTATCCAGGGCTTAGCCTAGTGCCTGGCACATGGTCCATGATCATTAATTCATTTGTTCTTTCAGCAAACATCTACCCAGGAGCTGCTATTCCCCCAGGGGCTGTGCTAGGCATTATGAATAATAATAACAGCAACACTTATTGAGTGCTTATTCTTTGCCAGCTACTTCAGTTCCATAGATAAAAGAGACAGAGGTTCATTAAAAATCTTACTAGTCCAAGGTCACAATGTTAACAAATGGCCAAGCTATGATTTGAACCCAGCTTGTCTAACTCCAAAGCCCATGATCTTTACCACCACGCTACCCTATCTAGTTCCTGCCCTCAAATCTAGAACTAGTAGATAAGACAAATATTTACATATAGTTAGAGTGACCAACCGTCCTAGTTTCCCAGAACTGTCCCACTTCTAGCACTGAAAATCCCATATCCCAGGAAAGTTCTCAGTCTCTGGCAAATTAGAAGAGTTGGTCAAAGTCTGCTGAAATTTTGCTTTCTCAATTAGGCCCACTCTGACTTTCTACTATAAATGTAACTATCCTCTGCACTATTCTCAACTTTCCACACCCTGAGCAACTCGTTCCTACCACTCTTACCACCTTATAACCTACCAATTTGTTTGTCGTGTTCAGTATTCATTGCCTACCTGTCAATTAAACCATAATGCAAGCACAGAGCACGGTACCTAACCTAGCACTCATGAACGATCCACTCACCATGCTAAGTACCCTTGAAGAAGTATGCCTCTCATCCTGTAGAGTCACCAATGAGAGTCAGAAACACCTTCCAGAAGGAACTGTGGCTAACTCCTAATTAGGAATGTCACTCATTGACAGAGAAGAGTCCAAGAGTATGGGAAAGATATTGCAGACGGAAAGACAATTGTAAAACATAAAGGCTAGGACCAGCATGGTCCTCCAGGTATGTCTGTATGGGAGGTAGGGTAGAAAGGAGTAGTTTGGGGTTGCTAGGATACAGGGAGTGAAGCAGGAATCAGCCAGACATAAGGCAGAAGAAGTAAACAGGAAATATATTTTGGTTTTTCTTTGTCTTTAGGATGAAGCCCAAGCTCTCTACATACATGGTCCTTTATTATCCCAACCTCTGAGTTCCCACACTGCTTCCTGAATCCCTCATTCCAGTCAAGTGGAACAATGTGCTGCTCTCCGTTCATGGCCTAGATTGCTGTGCCTTCTGTTTTTGCAGAGAAATGCTACTACTTAAAATGCCCTTCCCCTCCAGTTCTCAGTTACTCTCCCTCAAGATACAATTCAAAACCACTTTTCCTATGAACACTGAATACCCATACCAAAGCAATGTCATTTCTCTGCAGATAATCTGAAACATTCACTTGCATCTCCAAAGCTTGCCTGCTTTCCTCTGTCTGTTAAGGTTAGGTTTTTTTTTTTTTTAATTTTATTTATTTGTTTGACAGACAGATTACAAGTAGGCAGAGAGGCAGGCAGAGAGAGAGAGAGGAGGAAGCAGGCTCTCTGCTGAGCAGGGAGCCCGATGCAGGGCTCGATCCCAGGACCCCAGGACCATGACCTGAGCTGAAGTTAGAGGCTTTAACCACTGAGCCACCCAGGAGCCCCTGTTAAGGTTAGCTTTTATGGAAAATGTTTACTCTCTGTCCACCTTGCTGACCTCATCTCTGACCACATCCCTCCTCAAAGGACTTTGGCTTCTTCCTGCTTCTGGCATCTGCTCACTCCCACCTCAAGACCTTGACATACTAGTGTTCTTTCTCTCCAAAATTCGCTCCCTCCAGACCTTCACTTGACTGTTTCCTTCACATCATTCAGATCTGCCACTCAGAGAAGCATCCCAAAACTCTTCCTCTGTTTCAGCCACTCTCTACCATGTCATCTTTGTATTCATTTCTTTATATGATTAATCAGTACCTATTTTTTAAAAATATTTTTTTAAGATTTTATTTATTTATTTGACAGAGAGAGACCACAAGTAGGCAGAGAGGCAGGCAGAGAGAGGAGGAAGCAGGCTCCCCGCTGAGCAGAGAGCCCGACGCGGGACTCGATCCCAGGACCCTGAGATCATGACCCGAGCCGAAGGCAGCGGCTCAACCCACTGAGCCTGTAAACTCAATGACAGCAGAGGCTTTGTCTTTCTTATTCCATACTCACTCCCCAATGCTTATAACACATAAGAAGACTCAATAAGCTGCTAAGTTAATAGAGGCCGTGAAGTCATTTCATGACCTCTATTAACTTAGCAGCTACTTTGAGAACATAGAAATTTCTTTATATATCATTGAATCTCCTAGGGTACATAGTCTTTTCCCTAATAGATAGTAGTTAGTCAAATATTTATTGAACAAAAAGGAGTTCTTTGAATGTATTCTTATCATAATAACCCTAAAAACCAATGGTCTGCTGCCCACTAAAATCATCTAGAGAACTTTAAAAAAAGCCACTGTCATTGCTCCACCCTGGTATTTTGATTTAATTGGTCTGGGAAGGAGCCTGGGTATCAATATTTTTTAAAGCTTCACATATGATTCTAATGGGCAGCTAAGGTTGAGAACCACTGCTTTAAGCCCTACAAAAGAATGCAAATCCAAATAAAATATGGAATTTCAAACAAGGTTTCGTACACAGCCATTGATTTAATTCTTGAATTGCTCTCCATGAGGAACTGTGAACAAATACCCTCTTTTGCAAAGACCTGCTGAAAGAGAATACTTTGAGGGGGGAAAAAGAAACTTACTTGATGCCATACACTGAAGGAGGTGGCCTTTCAATGCAAACACTGTTTAGACCCATCTACTCTTCACAATTGCTTTGGAAAAAGTCATTGGCTTTAGCAGGCCCTCTATAAGTCAGAGCAGGAAAAGGTATACTGTGTCATAAAGGCATTTAGTATCACTCTTGAAACAATTTAGAGCCTAGATGCAAAAGGATGGATTATACCTCCCTATCATGGTGTTAATATGAATGTGTAAGCTTGCTGTATTGAGGATGCAATAGACCTGCAATGATTTAGGCAGAGAGGGTGTTTGCAAAGCAGAAGAAAGCTTGCCTAATTAGAAAACAAGGAACGGGAAAATAAATAAGGGGGTTGAACAAAGTCAGCTCCAACACTAATTTGCCCGGAGACATCCTAACACTTGCTGCAAAATAAATCGAATTTTTGCTGTATACATTCAATATTTGTTAATAAGCCGCCAGCTAACATTTTTCTGTATTTCCTGTACATGCAGGAAATGGTGTTTTTACTGTCAGACTGGCACACGCATTGAGCCACATGGAAGCAACTCCCAGTCTATGGAGGATAGCCTGGATCAGGGGAAGACTGTCCCCAGCAGCAAACCCTGGGAAGGTGGGGAGAGGAGGTGTGGGGGAGAGGAAACAGCATGGGTGGATCCATGAGTTTCACATATTATCTCAGGGAGGAAAATAATGATTTTTAGAGGCAATTTGACACGGAATTTCTCTCCTGCTAGTTTGGGTTAGCGTTTCTGAATGTGATAAATAGCAGGGCTATAGGACAGCCCATTTTTTTCTTTATTTTGATACCCTTACAGCAGTAATCATGCCTCTTGTCAAGCGTCTTAAAGATAAAGACAAATGTTCCCTATTGCTGTTCTGTCAATGCAGCTCAACCCAAGTCAAAGAAAGGGACCCTGCCAGATGTATGGGATGTACCATATTTCTTGTCTCCATCATAGACTGAGGCACATCCTGTCCCAATAGGATCCTCAGGTCAAAAAAAAAAAAAAAAAAAAAAGGAAAGTTACTGCTGACAGCACTGCAGCTTATTTTGCCTCTTCTAGGAACTAGCACCCCACGTGCATTATCTCTATGTCGACACTGAGATTTGCCTTCCTTTTTGGGAACTATTGATTAGACCATGCAACATATCTATAAGGTCAAACAGCAAAACAATCCCTCTGTCAAATGAGATGGGCTTTGGCATCCATGATTGTTTTTTATAATCAGAAAGATTCCACACAATCATCGTATATTGATGGTAGCAATATTTGAAAAACATAAAATTATTTCCAAAGATGTAGTTCAGGAACCCATTTGAAAAAAAAAATTGTGTATGCCAAAACAGATGGAGTCAGGCTTAATTGTTGAAATAAATTGCCATATGGAATAAAACACAGCTGATTATTGCATTAACACTAATGTTAATATGCTTCGTCATTCTGTTGTCATTGTAGCTACAGTTGTCACCAGACTTTAATCGATATGTTTATAAGGGAACTCAAATTGTTGAATTTGGGACTCAAAGGAGATTTCATAGATTATCCAGTCATTTTACAAAGGAGAATACGGAGGCTTACAGAGGATAAATGATTTGCATAAAGGCATACCCCCTACGACTTGAAAATGAAAGGTATTCTGAAACCATAGGGCACATATGGGCAAGGCCTTCATAAAAAAAAGTAAGGCCATTATGACTCAAGAGAAAAAAATACCACTATTGCAAATGAGCATGACAGGAAATTTAGTGCAATGAGATGAAGTAGACATGACTACCTAATTTGACAAGATTCTTTTTCAGGCTTAGCATCTCTTAGTTAACATCCAAGACATTATTATGTGTTCTCTTCTTGAACTTCTGCAGTGATTTCTCACTTAGTGCCTTCTTCTTAGGATACTCTCAATATAAAATTAAAAAGTCATTGTGGATGATAGAAGGAAAACACAAATAAGCCACAGGATATGGTGGTGGGGGTGGGGAATGGGACACAGGAACAAAGAGATATCTTCCATTTCCAGGTGTGGTGAGTGGAGTTTTTTCCTCTTCGTTTTTCTCATAACTGTTGATCCTTCCCTGGTCCTCTTTTCTCTGTAAAGTGGGAAATGAATGGGAATTGATCTGAAAAGCTATTTCGAAAGTTATTACAGGATTGTCAGTAATCCTCTAAACCTAACCTCCGTCCCTACTGCCACCCCTATACCCAACACACAAAACCCTTTGAAAAGACAGTGTTGGAAGTCTGAAGTGAGAAAACAGTAAGCCAGGGGCCACCCCCTATTCCCACCCCAGCTCAAGGTCAGTGACCCAGAAAAAAGTGATAGGAGGCCTCCAAAGTCTGTGAAAGTAATTGTACAGGTGCATTGAATGGTTGCTTCATTTCATGATGTGTGTTTCATCCTACCACAGCAAACTTTTAAAAGTCGTCCAAATCCTTTCATTTTCTCTGGATACCATCCCTGACAGAGTCCCCTGTTACAGTACTCTTCACCTTTAATTCCTTTTTTTTTTTTGTTATTTTTTTCTATCCCTGCTTATTCATCAGCTCCTGCCTCTTCCCAGAAGGCCATTTTTATGCAACTCTGTGCCTAACACACAATAGGAAATCAGTAACTGTTATTGAATAAGTGTATGAATCTAACAGTAACTGAGCTCCTGAGTCCTAAATGGTAGGCAGCGTATGTTTATGTGTTTGTGTCTGTTGAGTATTTGTTATATATGAGTTAGGGTAAAAGTCAAGTTGCTATAATGAAGAGACCTAAAAATATAGTGGCATACTTAAGAAGATAGTTTCTTTTTCTCTCCCCATAACAGACCAGTGGTAGGCAGTGGTTCAGGACAGGTAAGGAGGCATGATCTGCAAAGTCATCCTAGGACCAAAACTAGTGGGTTACCTCTGCCCTCTTTAACCTGGGGCTTCCATCTCTTGGTCTGAGGCTACCCCACATCCCAGTCTGGAGGGAAAAATGAGTGGGTGAGAGGGCAGCGGACGGCAAGCATGTTTCTTCCATTTGTGTCACATTGCCCATAATTTTGCCACATGACCCCACCTTAGCTGCAAGAAAAGGCAGGGAAATTAGTCTCAAACTGGACAGCCGTAAGCCCAGATAAAACTCAAATGTGGGTAGGTGGGGGAAGGGGAAAGGTCTACTAATAAAACAAGAGAAAAGGGTGGATGTTGGGGGACCAGTTGTTTCTACCACAGTGAGTTTTGGAGGAAAAGGAAACAAAGAGAAAATACATTTCACAAAAATATAAACAATTAATAGGGACATGAGCTCTATCGGTTAGGTTTTTCTGCCCCAAACTTAGCACTTGAAACATTTATTTGCTTACAATTCAGTGGGTTAGCAATTTGGATTTGGCTCAGCTGGGATGATTTACTTCTGATCTGTCTGTTGTTGGTCAGGCTCAGTCGTGTGTCAGTGAGCTGACAAGAGCATCACTGGCATGTCTTGTAGTGGCTGGCTGTTGGCAGAGGCAAAGGAGGCAACTGGCCATAAGTGACTCATCATCCAGCAGGTAAGCCTTAGTTTCTTGACATCCCAGTGGCTACAGGGTTCCCAAAAGCAGCAAGGGAGGGTCTTACGCATAGAACTTCCCAGGCTTTACCTGTATCACATGTGCTAATGCTTTGTTGGCAAAGCAAGTCACATAGCCAAGTCTAGATTCAAGATACAAAGAAATAGATACCAGCTCTTAATGGGAATTGCAAAGATGTATCAAAGGGACATGCATATAGGAAGAAAAAGAATTTCTGACCATTTTTGTACACATCTACTACAAAAGCTAGACTCAAAGTACACACACACACACACACACACACACAACACACACACGCACACACACACACAAATATCATACAGAACATTCTGCAAAGCTTTAAAATTGTTCTTAAATTGTTAGCAAAATTTTGTAGAATGGATAATTAAATATATGCTATCTGTAGCATCATGCAAAGTACAAATCTAAGTAAAATGAACCATTTTCACTCTCTAATTTAAGAAGTAAAATAAGCTCTTTAATAGTCTTAGAGAAGCATTATGAAAACAAAAATAACTCAACTTTCTGGATAATGACAGTCATACACCCCCAGAAAGAGTATCTTTTGAGCTCAATGAGTAAAAAAGCACTAAAGAAACTTAGAGAGCATTTTACAAATCCCCTTATTTAATTTTCTAATTCAATGCTGCAAGCCTTTATTGTGTGCCTACTGCATACTAAGCCCTTTGGCGATTGTGTAAAGATGAGGAATATGAGTTGTGACCTTTTTCTTCTTTTTTTCTTGTTAAATCTTTAATAACATGAGTTTGGTGAAAGTATTCTGATTTTATTTTATTTTTTTTTAATTATTATTTTTTTTTTTGATAGGAGAACCGAATAAGAAGGGTAACTTACTGAAACTATCCAAGGATTCAGTGGCAGGCACCAGAACAGAATCCAGAGCTGCCTTTGCTGAAGCACTATGGATGAGAAAGAAGCCAGCAGGACAAAAGAGGGCTAGATGGTGACCTGCCTAATTTTAGAAATGTATAGATGCAAAAATGGGATCATAAAGTACTAGAGGGAAGTAGTAAAATTAACCCTATGTGATTAGCATTATAATAAGCCTCTAGAAGCCTCCCAGCTCACTCAGAGTAAAATCCAAAGTCTTTACTATGCTCTACGAGGTCATGAAAGACCTAGCTACTCCTCTGACCGCATCTACCATTCCCTTCTCCCTCCCTCTCCTCCCACTACCCTGCCTCCTTGTTGTTCCTCAATAACACCAAGACATCTCCTCAGAGCTCATCACTTCCTATCCCCTCTGACTGAACTACTTTTCTTTCCCAGGTCTCTCCAAGTCTCCCCTCAAATATTTGCCTTACTAAGGAGGCCGTCCTAACATAATAAACAAAACACAGCCTTCCCTCTATCTCTCATTCTCCACTTAATGTGTTCTCTTTTTTATTCTTAGTACCTATCGTCACCTGACTTCATGGGTATTTCTTGTCTGTCTCCCCTACTAAATATAAGCTCTTTAGGATATGGTCTGTTTTTGTTGGCTGCTTTATCTGTAGTACCTAGGAGAGTGTCTGGCACACAGTAAGTGTTCAGCAAACACTTGTTGAATGAATTATCTTTTACTTATATATATTATGTGTTATATGATGTATATACACCTATGCAGATATAGATAGATTAGATAGATAGATACATAGATACGTAGATGCATATGTGCATACTCACATATGTCAGCGGAGAATAATTGCGACACTGTGGTTCTGGGATACATTAACAGTCTCTTTTCACCAGGGCACCATTGTCACTCTAAAATTGTTAACTTTGTTTCTACCTGGTTCTGATCTCCTTTTGTTATTCTGTTGCAGTATTCACTGATTGGTTTCTGATTTGTATTTTGCACAGAGTCCTGAATTTCACCTTCTTTTGTCCAACCAGGTATAACTAATTAAAAAGAATCCCCATGACCTTCCATTGCTTATAAGACATTCTTTCAAGTAGAGAGAACGTCTACCCTGAAACACATAGGTGCTGTCTATAATAGTTATTTCTTTCGATCTAAATGGTCCCTTTCTTATTTGCTATGACACAAACCCAGACAATGATGAGCGAGTTCTCCACACCACAAATGCTGTATTATAAAATCTACCCCCGCCACACACACACACACACACACAACTCCTGCTATGCACTATCCATGGCAGATATATAATGAAGAGATTTAAATGCACCTTTCAGTAGTTGGATTCCTGCAAGTAAAGCCTTTCAGATTAATTATTGCTTGGAAGCCTCTCCCCACATAAACAAAAGCTATTTGTTGTGTGGTTGTTTTCTGCTTCTCAAACACCCTCTCCCTTAAACATGTGGGAATACAAGCTCCTGGCTTCTTAGTTCACTGAGGGCTTGCCATTTGAACCCTTCTATGACTAGATACCTGTGGGCCACTGAGCACAGGTAGATCACCATAGAGAGAATGCCAGAGGAGCCGGGAGGATAGGCAGAAAGAACTAGAGTGGAGAGTAAAAAGAAAGGATGGGCAGGTAGGAGAGTTTATAAGATAGCACCTACCCTTCCCAGCTCTCAATTCTAGCCCTTCTCTTTACCCCAACAACTACTTCCCCAATTTAGACCCTTACAATCTCTCACTAGACTGTTCCTGTGGCCCTTAAATGTTCTCCCTGACTCTAGTTTCTCTTTCCGCTACCTTCATCTTGACGGAACCACCTGAGACTTTTTCCTAGCTCACAAGTGGCATGATATCAGCTCCAGTAACCTTCAGTGCTTCTTAATACTGGTAGCGTCAACCGCCTACTCCTTAGCAAAGCACTAAACTCCTCACTGATCTCATCCCAGGTTGTCGCCCTCAGCCCGCAAGAACGACAACCAGCCTGGCATGGTGTTAATGCTTCGTCTCTTTATTTCGACAATTTTCTTAGCTTATATGTATCAGGGTGACCAATAAGGGGCCAAACAATGGGGAGAGCCAATGAGAGTCCTGTTACTATGCTGATTAAATTTGAAACAGCCAATGACTATGTCCTCCTTTAGGTGGGCTTCTCCAGAAAGTTCGGTGTTCACTTGCAGCGTATTTTGCTGGCAGTGAGCCAAGCACCATCGTGTAATGGTGGGGACTTTTCCAGCCGGAGGCGGTCCCCGACACCAGGTCACTTTCTTAACTTCAACTCTCAGTACACACCCTCACTCAGCATCAACACTGCAGCTAAAAAGAGCTGCACATAGTACTTTCTGAGTTTTTTTCACCCTGCCTCTTTTTACTTCTTCTATCAAGAAACACTTCCCTTGATAGCCAGCTCACTCCTCCTGCCCTAGATGATATTGACCTAGTTCATGAGACCCTCCTTGGACCTTTCATTAGGAATTAATCATTCCTTCCTCTGTGTTCCATCAGGTTCTAAAATTTCTTCTCTATGGAATATGTATCATACTCTTCCTTGTTATTTGGTATATGTCTTAATCTCCTCCAGTAAACTGTAGTCTCTTTAAAAATGTATTCATCTCCATATCCCTTATGGGGCTTATACCCTGTGCTAGGCATGATTTCAAATTCTGCAGGTGTGTTAATCCTCCTAATAACTATACAAAGTAGATCCTTTTACCCCCATTTCTCAAATAAGTAGAGCTAAGTACAGGCAAGTTAGGTAATTGGCGTACCTTCCTAGTGCTAGTATGTGCGGGAGCTAGTCAGACTGACCCCAGAGTCCGTGTACTTAAACACTGTACTATGCATATATTTAAATTTATTCAAAGAAAGTATTTAAATAGTTCCAAAGACTGATAGAAAATTCTGTAAGAGAAGGCAATAGGAATATCAGTGAGAAATTCAGACTCAGAAAGCCCAGAGAAGTTAAGCTGCTTACCTGAGTTCACACAGTGAGTTATAGGCAGAGACAGAAGGAAATCTGGGTCTCCAGAGGCTGATCTACTGTTCTTTAAACTAGATAATGGCTGCCATGTTGTTCCTATGGAGTGATTGGGCAACAAAAAGAAAAAAAGATGAGAAATATAATTGAGTCTCCTGTAATTGTAAAAAGTAATGAGAAACTCAGGCAAAGATGGATCTCAAGATACTGCAAGCAAACTCTAATAAACATATCTCTGCAGATGAATTTTCTTAAGCTCTAAAATGCAAAAACCTAAATCCATGGATCCAAGTAAATGCAAAAAGCAAATGGAGAGAACCTACAAAACAATTGCAAACTCTCTTTTTTAGGGACTTACCATATGTTGGGAGCTGTGTTAGCCCTTGATCTAATTTAATCCTCACAACTAACCCATTGTTATTATTATTAGCCTCATTTTATGGAGGAGGGAACAGTCTCTGAGAAGTTGAATGACTTTCCTAAGGTCACAGAGAGGCCAAGAAGTAGCAGGTATTGCACGGAGTACTGGGTGTGGTGCCTAAGCAATAAATTTTGGAACACTGAAAAAAAAAAATTTTTTTTTTTTTTAAAAAAAGGAGTAGCTATGGGATACATATTCCAAAGGGGTGCAATTTTTCAGAAAATGGAAGTTTATTCCTTAAAGTCCTAAAACCATTTTGGATTTCAGCGCTTTCATATATTGTATAAACTTTCTTGCCTTCCAAGAGAAAGAATTATAATATATTTTAATCTTTTACATGTTTCCCAAATCACTGTAGGGACACATCCCAGCAACCTTCAAAGTGGTTTTTAATAGGCAATTATCATACAGTGCCTTATTAAGGTGGGTGTGTCTAGTGTCTCACAATAAAGGGTCTTTAAGTTTCCTAGTTTTCTTAGTCTCTTTGCCGGCTTTTGTAGTTTTCCCAACCCTTTTCTCATCAAAACACAGCAGCTATTATTTCTGGCAGTTTTTTGCCTTCATATCCTCTCTTTCTGCCATGGGCTGGGAAACTCTGTTAGAATTTGGTAGAACTTCGAAGCTTTAAAATTTAAATGAAGGGCTACGATACTGGACCATAAGTGAAGTTCCTGAGCAGAAGGGAAGCCATGCATTTTCCCCTTTCTGATCAAACCCCCTTCTCTAGCTGTATCCTAACCATTTAAATGCTAGACAAATGCTCGGGGCTTGGTGGGAGTTGGATATGACCGTATAATGTTTCTGTGTAATGAGGCTTATCAAGAAGAATAAAAAAGCAACCATTTTAAAGAAAATATAATAAGATATTCTAATAGGATCAGACTGTAAAAATTCAACTGTTGTTTTTATTCTGTATTAAATATTAAAGAGGTGATACGGTAAGAACCTGGACATAGACCTAGAAATACTTAAGTATACCATCTCTTTCTACTGCTTTCTGATAATTGACTTTGGGCAAGTTACTTAATTTTCTCTGAGCTTCCATTTTTTATTTCCCATCTTAAACTGTGGATAATGATAAAACCTATCTCATAAAATATGGAAAGTATCTTATATATAACAGCTTTAAAATCCCATACAATAGAGTTGAGATCCTATTTTTATTACTTGAAATTAAAATATACTTAGCCTTAAAGTTAAATTCATGGTATAGAATTTATCACTCATAATTATATGGCACAAAAGTTAAAGAATTCATGTGGTCATCTTAGAAATTCTAAAGCTAGAAGAGCTTTATCTTCAGAGTGTCTGTATGGGTTGAATTTACCAATAATCATTTGAGACAGATGGCTTAAATTCAGAAGTTTCTTGCTAAATATCTGTTGGAGGAATGGAGGGATGAAAAGAAATATCAACACTTGGATACAAAGTTAATATTTAAAAAGGATGAATTATGGATGAATATGTGCATTTGCATATGTGTGTATATATATTCATTCATTTATTTGTTATCTCCATATCTGCTAAGAAATATATATACGTGTGTGTGTGTGTGTATGTACAGCTGTATCCATCCATATCTGCTAAGAAAAATTATTCTACCTAAATTAGAAGCATCTTAATACAAGAAGATCAATTTAGCAATACCTACCCAGACTTGAACTTGAAGTATGAAGGATTCTCAGAAACGTGGAACTGGAAGGAAGAGGAGAGAAACCAGGTAAAGTAACAATGGAGGTGGGAATAGCACAGAACCTGGTCCAGCAATAAAGACTGGCCCAGGGAAAGGGAGCTGGATAGTCTAAGGCTTAGAATCCAGGGGTACAGCAAACATGGCACAATTCAGGAAACCATTACTCCTGGGTAGTCAGGTCTTACAGAGAGAGTGTGCAGAAATGGCCAATTCCAAAAGAAGGAGAGCAGAGAGTCTCAGGAAATGAAAAGGACAGTAATCAGTAATGGCAGTCCTGGGAGATTTTCCCATTTCCTACAGAGTTGGGGCCTGCAGTCTATTGTTCCAGGATGGTGTCCAGCCCTCATAGAAAGAGACGCAAAGGACTCAAACAGGCTGGTATTTGGGGCCAGTCAGTGGAAATAGGCAAAGAGATATATTGCTGACACTCTGTGGCTAAGGCAGAAGCTTGAGGGAACAAAGGTACCAGACCAGGTAAAAGAGAGAGTAGCAAATAATATATAATCTAACCATGTGATAACAAAATAGTGGTTAGCCTGAGTCTAACTGTTAAGGGCAAGATTCAAGGAAGAAATGGAGCCCAGCACCCATGGCTGGGCTGAGTCCTGGATCCCAGATGCAGGATAGGACTCGTTTTCAAGTCCTCCTAAATAGTGAAAATGAGGCTATATGTCTTTCTCACTCAAGATTAGCTTTAGGGGGCCCCTGGGGGCTCAGTCATTGGGCATCAGCCTTTGGTTCCAGTCATGATCCCAGGGTCCTGGGACTGGGCCCTTGCATCAGGCTTCCCGCCACTCCCCCTGCTGTGTTCCCTCTCTTGCTGTGTCTCTCTCTGTCAAATAAATAAATAAAATCTTAAAAACAACAACAACAAAAAAAAGGTTAGCTTTAGAATCAGGAAATAGCTGGTGCTGGGTGGGGAGAATCAACAGCCCTAGTTATAAAAAATAGGGAAAGCAGAAGCAAGAGAAACAATGCTGATAATGTTTCTGTTGAAACTACATTTTGAAAAGCTGCTTGAGGGCAGAAACAAAGTCTTCTTTATCTCTTCATATCTTTTTTTTTTAAAGATTTTTATTTATTTATTTGACAGATCACAGGTAGGCAGAGAGGCAGAGAGAGAGAGAGGAGGAAGCAGGCTCCCCACTGAGCAGAAAGCCTGATGCAGGGCTCAATCCCAGGATCATGGGATCATGACCTAAGCCGAAGGCAGAGGTTTTAACCCACTGAGCCACCCATGTGCTCCTATCTCTTCATATCTTATACAACAGTCTTGCGTAGTTGGTAGGCACTACAGTTAATCTCCTCAGCAAAAGCTAAAATACATCTATACTCATAGGTACAAATTAAGACCTCCAGTCATTATATAATTGTAACAAGCACCACTTACCTTTTCTCTCCTGTGTGTCTGTAAACAAGTATATCCTGCTATATCCCCCTTTATTCTCAAAAATATTTTTACAGCTTCTGACCTCATGTCTATTTGGGCCCTGATTGCTTTTCAGAGGAAAGTATAAGTCACTTCCATAGTATTTATCTGCTAATCTTAAACCCTCTTATCAAAGGTATTTTGACTAATATAGACTAGAGCTCTGAGCTTCTGCATAATTTTCTCCTCATATAATGCCAAATTTAATTAGACAAACATTTGCTTAGCCACTACCATGGCAATTCAATGAAAGGATACAAAGGAATAGCAAGTATTTGGAGCAAATATGATTATGACATGGTCCCTGTCCTCAAGAAGCTTTAAAACTAGTCAGATAAACAGATACAAGTAATGAAGTACGCTAAAGTTGAATGAAAAAAATACAATAATGAAGGAGCAAAGAATATGGAAGCAGAAGCAATTAATTTCAACTTAAAGTGTATATGTTACAAAGTTCAAAATCACCTCCCCTGTGCATTTTCTGGACCCTCAAACAAATTGATACTCTCTTCTCCAACCTCAGAAGGAAATTTTTTAGACATCCTACCATCTCAGTTTTATGTCCCCCACTCTCCAAGTAGTCTGAAAATTGATGGATGACTTTGTGTCTCTGGTGCAGGTCCTTGGACATAAGCAACATTTAATCTCCATTTTTAAGTTGAACAAAAATACACATGCACACACACAAAATAAATGCGTATTGTTTGAGGAGATAATAATTATTCTTAATACTTTGATTCCAAAATATTGCCCCCAAGCATCCATGATTAACATGTTGAATTAGAGATGGTTCATATACCACTAGCTTCAAAACAACTGCTTCAGCTATTTTTAATAAAGAAAATTATGAAATCATTATTCAATTTTCTGATGTAGCAGCACAAATAATTTAGGGAAAATCTAAACAAAACACTACTTTAAGATATATAATGTAAATATCTCTAAAATTAAATTTCATTTATATCTAAGCATAAAAATACTCAATAAAGTTATGATAAAAAACAAAAGCCCACTTTTTGCAGAGGACAATAACTATATCACTAGATTTTTGATTATGGTTTAGGCCAATATTTAAATCCATTAAAAAGAAAAGGCAACAGTGTAAGTCATGTATATTAATTAAAAATAATTAAAGTCTTGAAATCAAGACCAAATCCAGAATACTGAAACCAATAAATGCATAATTTCTGGTGAAGTATTTTCCTCTAAGTCACAGAATACAGATGACTTTTGAGGTAAACCTTCCATTATAAACAGACAAAACTTGTCTGATCCTTCCCATTGTTAACCTCTTTCCCAAGCCACACTTCCCCCTGGGAATAGAAGGGCTAACATTCAGTTCCCACATTCAGAGTTCTTAGATCTCCAGTCTTTGCAAGTTATTTCCCCAAAGAGTTTGATAAACAAGGATCATTGTATAAATTACTTTCTTCTTAATATGACTATGATAGGTAGGAGTAGAGGCTCTAATAAATGTGTGTTGGAAGAAAAAAGAAAAGGACGGTAAGAAGAAAGAAGTGAGTGGGGAAAAGAAGGAATTCTGGCAAGAAGGGAGGAAATGAAAGAAGGAGTGGGGAGAATGAGTTCCATTTTACCCAATGAATTGAAGTTTTCCTAATGGCTTATAGTAAATTGGGAAACATTTATTCAAGAAAAATTTAATTTTGGGGGGACGTCTGGTGGCTCAGTTGGTTAGGTGTCCAGATCTTGATTTCAGCTCAGGTCAGGATCTCGGGGTTTTGAGATCAAGCCCCATTGAGCCCGATGTTGGGCCCCATTCTCAGTGGAGAGTCTGCTTGGGATTCTCTCTCTCCCTCTGCTTCTTCCCCTCTCCTGGCTCTCTCTCTCAAATAAATAAATGAATATTTAAAAGAAAGAAAGAAAAATTTAATAAATTTTGGTAAAAGCAGCAAGAATCCATAGCATTTGAGCTACAACCTGCTCATTCACTCTACACCCAGCTCAGTGCAACAGAAGCTCAGCTCTGGGTAACTACACCCAGAAGATGGGGGAAGAAGGGAAGGAGGGAGTGTGATGGTTAATATCATGTATTAACTTGACTGGGCCACAAAGCACCTCGCTATTTGATCAAATATTGTGCTGGGTGTCATTGTGAGTTTGTTTTTGGATGAGAGTAACATTTAAATCAGTAGACGGAGTGAAGTAGATTGCCCTCTCTAATGTTAGCAGTCCTCATCCAATCAGTTGAAAGCTTGAACAGAACAAAAAGGCTGACCCTCCCCCAAGTAAGGGAAGATGAGATAGTTTATATATTATAGCGAATTTGAGAGTTATACTTGAATGGTTAAGTAACATTTCAATAATGGAAATAAAATTTTCATCTTTGTTAAATTGATACTATAGTCATCATTTATATTATAACATACCTATCTTTTCTTTGTTACTGATTTTAAGAATTAGACTTGATTTAATTCTGCACCATTAAAATCTTCTAGATTCTAGTACTAAATTAAAACCAAGTTCTGCTTAAAACTTTGGGACCCCTATCATAAAGCCAATAATGAGGCCCCACCAAAAGGGAGAACTCAGGTAAGGTGGATCCTTGGAAACAGGGCATTTGTATTCTACTCAGTCCTGGAAAGATCCCCATCCCTCTGCTGCATAGAGTGCATGATCTCCTGAAACCAATTTGGAGACCTTCTGGAGTAAAGATGAAAGAGCACTAACCCATGAGATATTAGTCTACTATTTCAGATGAGGTTCTGCGGACTCCTCCACAAAATTCACACACACATACACACCCAATGAAAAAACAAGGATTGGGTACTGCTACATGGAGGGCACAAAATAACCATTTGCTTCAGTTAAGGAAATTGAAAGAACTTATTAAAAGTTAATAATATAACCACACAGTTACATTAAAAAGATAAATATACATTCATCCACTTCCTTAATCCTTTCTCCCAGGCCTAGAAAAAGAAATAGGAAGAGGCATGAAAAAGCAGATTCCATATTTTTCCTCACTTCAGTTCTTTTAAATTCCAGTTGAATCTGAAAGGAAAGGTGTGACTGGGATGGTAAGAAGGAGATGAGATTAAAATCAAGTTTGAAAAGAACTCCTAACAATAGTAGTATGACGATCTCCATGGGTCAGCTCCCCAACAGAACCATAACTGGTGAAGTTTATTTTTTAAACGATTTAAGGTCTCTGTAAATTGTCCTAGTGGCATATAACAAATGCAAAAACATTCACTCGAGAAAATCTAATCAGTCTTGATAAGAACACCAAGACTCAGTGGCATTTGAGCCATGACCCACTCCATCACCTCACACTCTAGCTCATTTCAATGGAAGTTGTATCATGAAAACAGCAACCATAAGAGAGCTAGAATGAGTATACTAATACCAGACAAAACTGACTTTAAAACAAAAATATGGTACTAGAGATAAGGGTAATCACTTTATAATAATAAATGGATCTATCCACCAGTAAGATATAGCACTTATAAACATATATGCACCTAACAAGAATGTCTCCAAAATAAACAAGCAAAAAGTGACTGACTGAAGGGAGAAATAGAAAATTCAATTATACTGATTGTAATCTTCTATATTGCTTTTTCATTAGTGGATACAACAATCAGGTAGAAGATCAACAAATCTATAGAAAAATTCATGACACTATAAATCAACTAGACCTAACAACAATGGAACATTCCACCCAACAAAAGGAAAATACACATTCTTCTGAAGCACACACGGACCATTCACAAGTACAGATCATATGCTAGATCATTAAAGGAAAAACACTCATTAAAAATAAAAAGATTGAAAGTATACCAAGACTATTCTCAAACCACAATGGGATGAAGTTAGAACTCAATAACAGAAAAAAATTTGAGAAATTCACAAATATGTAGAAATGAAACAAGACACGTCTAAGTTACCAACAGGTCAAAGAAGAAATTGCAAGCAAAATTAGAAAATACTTTGAGATGATGAAAACAAAACAAAACAAAAAGAATATAGCAAAATTTATAGGATACAATTAAACCAGTACTTGGAGGAAAATGTGTACTACAGCAGTATTTGGAAAGAAATTACAATAAATGTCTATACTTTAAAAAAAGAAAGATGTCAAATCAATAATCCAACCTTCTACCCAAGGATACTAAAAACAAGAAGAGCAAACTAAATCTTAACCAAGTAGAAGAAAGGAAATAATAAAGACTGGAACAGAAATAAAAGAAATAGAGAATAAAAAAAAATAGTGAAAACTGACAAAACCAAAAGTTGATTATTTGAAAAGATCAACAAAATTGACAATCATTTAACCAGACTCGTCAAGAAAAAGAGAGAAGACTCACATCACTTGACACAGAAATGAAACAAGGAGCATTACTACCAAACTTAGGTAAATTTAAAGGATTAGAAGGGAATACTATGAACAACTGTATTCAATAAATTCGGTGATTTAGATGAAAGAAACAAAATCTTAGAGAGATACAAACTAAAAAACCCTAAAGTCAGATGCCTCAGTATGATAATTCTTCCATGATATACTACCTGTATGACCTTGGACAAGTAATTAACCTCTCCAAGCCTACCTCTCCACCTGGAAGGTGTGAATAATGCACCTCCCATGAGGTTCTTACCCAGAGTCTCTGAGGTGATATATATCACATCTCCCACACCTTCCCAGACTACAACAAATATTCAATAGCTGCTATTTCTGACCCTCCTTTCTCCCTTCTTCAATTCCTCTTTACATTCCTGGTTCAATTCAGATTAAATATAAATAGATTAACAAATATTTCCATTCTTTGGTTGTTGTTGTTTTCACAAGTGGAAGTTGGTCAAGTTTTGTTTTGTTTTGTGTTTAGTTACCAAGCCTGAAGGACTACAAAGTAACAGATATGACCAATAGATCACCATTTTTTCTAAGGTTTTATTTATTTATTTGTCAGAGAGAGAGAGCACAAGCAGGAGGAATGGCAGGCAGAGGGAGAAGCAAGCTCTCCGCTGAGCAGGGAGCCTGACGTGGGACTCAATCCCAGGACCCTAAGATCATGACTGAGCCAAAGGCAGACACTTAACTGACTGAGCCACCCAGGCAACCAATAGATCACCATTTTTATACCAATTGTGAATAGGGAGTTTTGTCTTCCTGGAACACAGAGAAGCCCATCAAGAAGAAATAATATGTGCCTTGATATCCCCAGCTGCAAAATGGAAATAGTTATATTTAACCTACCTGCCAAACAATATAGTCATAAGAATTGTATGAGTAAGAAAATGTGAAATATTTAGAAAAAAAATGTAAAGATATTAGACTAACAATCTTCTTTGACCTACCTATATTCTTCAATGAGACACTGAATTTAAAACAATTAAGTTCACACATCCCTCCCACCCTCCACTCACGCCTCCTCTAACTGAAGCCAAAAAAATGATCATCCATTCTTAAATTGAACGAGGATTTTGTTTACTCTTCAGGAGAGTATCACTGTGTTAAAGCAAGAGTAATAATTCATACACATTCTACTATTAGCATTTCTAAAATCTTCAAAGTTAGAACTAGGGAATTTAATGCAGCTTTAGGCAATGCTGAAGGTGCCCCACAGCAATAATTGATGCTCTGAAAGCACACAAGGAGAAAAAAATCATCTGAATTCTTTCAAGTTGTTTCTCTTCAAATTTATGAAATATTGATAGAAAAATATAAATAGGTATTAATGCTGTTTTAGTAAAGATTCAGTCTGGTGGAGACATAGCATAATTTATTTCCAGCTTGCAGGATTAACACTGGAGTTGCCACTGATTCTGCATTAATAGCCAGAAATGTGTTTTATTGGTCTCTGTGCTCCAGATTTCTTAGGCAGGAAATGAGCCCTGAGCTTCCAAAGCATGTCTATGGAGGACACTACTTAATGACCTCAACCTCTATAGACTTGTCTTGCTCACAAAATCATAGGCCAGAGACCATCCTGACCTCTTTCCCCTATGTTCCCAGTGTCTACTTATATCAGTCAGGAATTGTATATGGTTGTGAGTCTTAGAAAACCCAACTGTCTGGGCTTATATGGGAAATCTGAGAGGTAATTTCTTATGTGGATTCATTAGGTGAAGAACATTAGGGCCTGGTCGCTAATTCTCTTGGTCTCACTTCATGATCATGTTGTGGCTGCTAGAGCTCCAGACATCACATCTTTATTCCAGGCAAGATAAAGGAAGACAGGATATAGAATAAAGGCAGATGATACTATGTATTTTATCAAGAAAGCAAAGACCTTCTCTGAAATCTCAAGCAACATTTCCTGCTTAGGTTTCATTGGCCAGAACAGGCCATCCATAGCTTCAGGTTTGTCTATGTAAGAATTTAGCCTTGAAACCTCTGTAGAAAGAGGCAATGGAAATGAGTTTGAAATGGGTACTAAGAAAGCTAACACATCTATCTTACAAGATCTAAATTAACATTTGATAGATGAATGAGATCATCAGAACTGGTTCTTGCCTCACTGGTGACTGGTGGAAAGTCAGAATTTTGTGACTTCTAGAAGTATTTTTGTCAGATCTAAGTTAGGGTTTCCCAAATGAAACTATAGTTAGGGGAGGGTCAGTAATATAGATACTATCTGGACACAAAAATCAGATAAATAGATGAATAAATAAGAAAGAGAGAGAGAGATGGATTATGTGTGTGTACATATGTATAATAAAGAACAGATATATTCTTTACTAAACAAAGTAAAACCTTTTTTGTTTTCTAGCTCAGGCTCCCTAAACCACCCATTCTCTCCCACCCACCCTAAACCACCAAACACACACACACACACACACACACACACACATAACCCAAATATACATCATATTGAAAGCATAAAGGAAACAAAAGTGTGGGAACATTAAAGAGAGTCAGCATACCCCAAACCTTGTGCACTTGTGTATATTTGGGGGAAGCGTACAAAATAGACATGGGGAAGATGATTAGGAATTGTGTCTGTTTACATGTCTGCTTCAGAATGTGGGAGATAATTTGCATCTAAAGAAGAGCTAAGCATTGGAATTGGTGTTGGGTTGAGTAAAGCAGATGGCTCTCCTTAGCATGAATAGGCATCATCCAATCTGTTGAAGGCCCAGATAGAACAGAAGGCAGAAAGAAGTTAGATAGACTCTCCCTCTCTCTGCCCGACTATATGAGCTGGTCCACAGATCTCTTGCCCTGAACATGCCTTCAAACTTGGCCTGGAATCTACTCCATCAGCTCCCCAGCTCCCAGACTCCAAACTGCACCCCTAACTTTCCTGGGCCTCCAGCTTATGGCAGACTGTGGGCCACCATTACTACATAATCCAATCCTTATAATAAATAGAGATACCAATACAGATATACATATAGATACACAGAGATGCAGATGTAGATCTCCTGTTGGTTCCACTTCCTGATTAATACACTGTACATGTATGATGCTTGAGAGGAAAAACAGCCCTGGTATAGTAATAAGGAATTAGGCCAGAATTTGGGTATCAGACCTGGGTGACATGCAAATTATACAAATGCATCTCAGGTCTTCCAATAACTGGTGATCTCTATTCTCCACAGGAGACAATCATCACCACCACATCATTAAATCTCTCACAAGGGAACTGGAGAACTCTAGAAGCTCTGCTCGCCCAACAGCCTCCAAGCTGGAAGCTGTCACATGCACTGTGTTGAAAACTCTGCCATGTGTACATAGGTCAAAGAGATGTAACTGGTAGAAGATTATGTGTCTGAGTGTTGGCCAATTTCAGGACAGGCGCAGTGCCTGTCTTTTTTTTTTTTTTAAAGATTTTATTTATTTGACAGAGAGAGAGAGAGAGAGATCACAAGTAGGCAGAGAGGCAGGCAGAGAGAGAGAGAGAGAGGAGGAAGCAGGCTCTCTTCCTTCCTCCTCCTCTGAAGCAGACTCCATGCAGAGCAGAGAGCTCGATGCAGGGCTTGATACCAGGACCCTGAGATCATGACCTGAGCCGAAGGCAGAGGCTTTAACCTACTGAGCCACCCAGGTGCCCCAGTGCCTGTCTTTTTGACTGAAGCAGATCTAGCTCTGAGCCTGGGCCTGCTGGATCTGGAAGGAGTGGACACTGCCTCTGTGAGACGTCATAAATGTTTGTTTTCGGCTTCTGCCTCTTCAGCAGGGACCCAAGGAAGCTGTATCCCACTTTGGGGAGGCCAGACAAAAATCTGGGATGACACAGAGTTCTCTTTCTTTACCTTTCTCTCTTTCACTCTTTCCCTTCTTTCCTTCCTTCCTTTCTTTCTCCTTTTAAATTTAAGTTTGCTTTGAGAATCCATACTAGTTTTCCATGAACTGGACCTGATCTGAGGCCTAAAATATGGGAAATTCTGATCTAAGCAAATAAGAAAATCTTTGACCAATCAAAATAAACAAAGGCATATCTAGCCTTTATAAAGTAATCAAAATATATACTACTTTGGCCAGTAAGGTAAATCTCAGTGGGTTATAATTTTGAAATAACTATTCAACAATCTCCGAAGCTCAGGCTCTTCCTCTTTGCAACATGGAGCTCACTGCTGTAAGAACTCTGGTCAGGGGGCGCCTGGGTGGCTCAGTGGGTTAAAGCCTCTGCCTTCAGCTCAGGTCATGATCTCAGGGTCCTGGGATCGAGCCCCACGTCGGGCTCTCTGCTCAGCAGGGCACCTTCCTCCTCCTCTCTCTCTCTGCCTGCCTCTCTGCCTACTTGTGATCTCTGTCTGTCAAATAAATAAATAAAATATTTAAAAAAAAAAAAAAAAGAACTCTGGTCAGAAACAAGTCAGCAAGGTCTCAGACTAGAAGGCTAAATAATGTCAGTTGTAGCATTAAAGGCAGCAGTGACTAGGGATACATCGTCAAGCATCTAACCGTATGACTGCATCTGAAAGAACATGGGTGTATATGGTCTGTTTATCTCTCACAGATAAAAATATTCTCCAAAATTTCACCATTAGAAATTCAGTCATTTTCACATATGTTGCCCCGTCTCTGTAGTTAACATATAACTATTTCTGAAAGAATTAACATATGAAGTGTCTAAGGAAGCATGACTATGCTAAAAGTGAGCTAGAAACTGGAGGTGGAGTGCAACAAAGACCCATCCCCAAGGGTTTTCTCTAGGGTGTTTTTTAATTAGGTTTCAATTTTTGCAAATGAAAAGTAATTAAAATAGAAATCTAGTAAAGGCTTCCATCAAATATTAGAAAAATGAAAAAAAATTGAGCATTCACAATGATATTTGATTAGCATTTTCATTACCAAGTTTCTTTATCCTCGTCTACAAATGTCAGCATATAAACTGGGCCTTTTTGGTTTTGCTTTCTTTCATAGCTTCATGTTTTAAGCCCAGAAAATCTGGCCATTAGAAATTTATTTTTAAATGGATTAAGTGCTCTCTCAGGAGCGATCTTTAAACTTTTCCATCTATATTTTGATAAAACTTCACATGAAGTCAATAACAAATTAGAACATAAATATTTAAGCAGCTCAAAGATAAAATGAGAGCTTCTCGCTTTCTCTCTTTTTTATGTTGCTGGTAATGTGCCAAGCAGAGGGGAATTAAGGGTCTTGGGGAATATGTCGAAAGTCTTTGCTTGTGCAAACAAGAAAAACCAACCAAAAGGTCACTAATCCGAGAGAGGCTGGTATCACCTTGGAGTGAATCCTCATTCACTTCAGGAATCCCTAATATTCTCAAACAGCTTCTCTCCCTCTTCTTCGTAGAAGTCTTTAGTACAGGAGGTAGCACACTAATAATTTTTCTGTGGAGCTTCTGCCTTAATGAAGTTTGTGTGTGTATGTGCGTGTGTGTTTTAATGCAGGGAGAAGTGCACTAATAATTTTTCCATGGGGCTTTCGGCCTTAATGAAGTCTTGCTATTGAATCTCTATTTTTTTTTAAATGTACAGGAAATTCTATTTATTTTCAAAAGACACCTATAGAAGAAAAGGGTTCTTCACTTCAAAAGCAAATCAGATGAAATAAGGAGCAGAAGGAGTATCCCCCCCATCAAAAGAAACAAAGAATCAGGGAAATGAATGTATGCTAATATATGCAAAGACGATTTCAGGAAGTGATGAACTAAAACAGATACCCCCCCCAATACACTACTCATTTGCTAAAAATCACCCTGAAAAGACTGTTTACTGGGATCACCTGGGCATGGAGATTGTCTATCAAGGAATGAATCTTATCTGTTCTGTGTGTGGAGATAATATCTCCAGCCAGGGAAGATTTTTCTCAAGCTTTCACGGTGATTGTAGATATTTGATTGCAAATCAGAATGTTTGTTCTACCTAATGAACAAAAGCACTGGATTAGTCATAGCTGGTATTAAAAGTTGTTTTTGTTTACAGCATGGTTTAGACTTTAATATTCTCTGAGCACTCAAAGAACATTCTCAAATGTCATTATTTGTAGCACATGCAAATAGTTCCCACTTTGAGTGAGCTGGAAACTAACAAATTAAGTCTCCGCCCGCCTTTGACTAAGAGGAGAGCATCTCCACACTGCTCTAATAGGCAAGAGTGGGGAACAGTCCTGGAGGCAGTGGTTTGTTCTGATTCACTTCCATTTCATTAAGACCAGGGGAAGGTATTTGGTGTCAGATCATGTCAGTAAAGGTGTACTTTCAGAGGTAACCAAGATGTGTTCATCGAGCCAAAGGATCATATTGCAAGGGATACTGAATGGGGATGTCCAGGCAATCTCTCCAATCCATCTTCATGGGAAAGCAGAATGACTAGAATGCATAAGTTCATTCATTCATTCATTCATTCATTCATTTATTCAACAAATATTGACTGAGTAAGCACCAGGCCCTGAACTTGATGTTGCAGATATAACAATCAGCAAGGAAAATGCATTCCCAGACTGCCTCCCCCTACACACGACCTTCCATTGTCCAGCTCTATGAAACTTGAGAAATGAACATAAAGGCCACAGTTTTTATACCCAACTGTTCATGATTAGAAAAGCAGGGAGTCCGTGTCTGTTTCACATAAACGAGAACGTTAGCGCTCAGAGAAAAAACTAGGACAACATCTTTGTCACCAAAAGCAAGGAAATAGGATCAGAAAGGTTAAAGCTCTCACATGGCTATTTTAGTGGTGAAGTCCAGACTAGAAATTAGATTTGCCACTCTCCTTGGTGGTTTCTACACCACTGATTGGGCTTCTTTCTCCCATCCCGCTGGCCCTCACGATCCATATATTTTTTAAAGATTTTATTTATTTATCTGGCAGAGAGAGAGACAGCGAGAGTGGGAATACGAGCAGGGGGATTGGGAGAGGGAGAAGCAGGCTTCCTGCTGAGCAGGGAGCCTGATGTGGGGCTTGATCCCAGGATCCCAAGACCATGACCTGAGCCAAAGGCAGACTCTTAATGACTAAGTCACCCAGGTGCCCCACCTCCCAGCATCTATATTTACTTCAGAGAAAGAGAAAGTCTAATTTTTGAACGATGGCTACATAGATTACATCACGATATAGTTAATGATAAAAAAGCAAGACTTTAATACATGCATGCTTTAAATAACGAATTAGGCTTATCACTGATGATATCTTTAATTATGCCAAGGCAAAACTGGAGATGGTCTAATGGGAAATACAGATGACTTGTTAAAATTATTAACAGAGTTAATGTGCTTACATTTGTTTATGTGTACCAGAACCAGCTCAGATATTTGACTGCAATGACAATCTGTGTAAAGATCAATTAAAAGTCATAGAGATGAGATATTGGATTTCCAGCCCTTAATAGGATTTCATCTGCACTTGCTATATTATGTTACACAATTATAATTGAGCTTCCATCAAACCACAGAATCTGTCACCTCACCAATTTGTTTTCCAAGCCCTAATGAAACTTATTTCCTGTGGAGAACGCTTTTAAAAGCATAACCCTGAGGAAGAAAGGTGACATGGGGGTGAGAGCCTTCTATTTGCTTAGCAAACCCAGGTGCAAAAACGTGGACATAAGTAAAGTGAATTTGACAGCATTAGGAAGGTCCTTAGCAGCCATTTGTTCACATTATAGAGCATGCAAGTGCTCTCAAAAGGAATTGTAAACAACACAGATAACTCACGCTCTCTTTGAGCCCAAACATCAGATGGCCTCTCCTCATCTTTATTGTAAGGTAGTCAAGCTAGAGACTGAGCTGACACAAAATTTTCCTCTGGATCTTTCTTAATCCCCCCCCCAACTGAAATCATGCGTTGAATTATGAAGCAAACATCTCTGTGAAAGAACGTGGTGAGGTAGCTTTCACTTGATAAAATGTGAATTCTCTTTCCAATTTTGTTTAGAGAAGCAAAGACAATATCTAGAGGCCATGGTGTAATAAAGCTGTAAGATGGCAAATGTCTGGGGTGACAGAACAGTGATACTCTTTGGAGAGACTCTGGGCTCCTAGAGTAATAATCCTGTGCTCCTCAGCCCGGCTTGTGATGGTGCTGCTGCAAATGAGAGATGGACGGCTTCCTGTCAGCGGAGGGGAGTGTAATTCCTTAGAATTACTTCCTTAGTACAGACTGCACTAAAGCACTTTAGACATCACGTGATGTGGCCGTCAGAAGGCACCCTCCCCTCCCCTCGCCTGACAGATGTAGAACAGATCTGCTTGAGCATATGTGAGAGTGAGGCGTTCACCTCTCAGAAACAATGGCCAGGGAGCTCTTCCTTGAAGCCTGGCTCATACCTCCTGCCTCCTTGAAACTGTAATCCCACCCCCGGGAAGTGCCGCAGCTCAGCTCAGGAAGGACTTACTCTGCACCCAAGGGTGACTGACAGATGCATCAGACAGCTGGAGCTCAGCTGCCCTTCCCATCTCCTCTTCCTCACCCCTAGGTTTGCAGTAGAGAATCTTTGGGCTGAGAAATACAGTTCACAGTTCTACGAAGCAGCTTTACAGAGCTTGTCTTGTCATGTCAACATAGTATTTTAATAGATGCCCTCTCAGCTGATCACTTTTTTAAAAATTTTGTTTTATTTGTTCAGTGTTCTGAGATTCATTCTTTATGTACCACGCCCACAGACCAGCGGAGCAGAGCAGAGAGCCCAAATATGGATCCTCAACACTATGGTCAAATAATCTCCAACAAAGCAGGAAAAAAATATCCAGTGGGAAAAAAGCAGTCTCTTCAATAAATGGTGCTGGGAAAATTGGACATCTATGTATAGAAGAATGAAACTCGACCATTCTCTTACTCCATACACAAAGCTGACCATTTTTTCAGGAGACAAATTTAATCAAAACAAGAATGTTTTGATAATAAAGAGATTCAATACTAAATACCTGAAAATACCTCACATATCTTCTCTTCAGCCTACCTCTTCCGACCGAAGAGGCTCAATTCTTCAAATGAATTTATTCTCCGTTCTCTAGGAGAGAGTTTCCTGGGGTCATCTAGTCACACTCATATACAACCAGTCAAGTCCTGCCTCCTAGACATCTCCTAACCCCCTAGTCCTCCCCTGTCTACCTCTGACCCCAGCACCTCCTCAGGTCTCCCTCTCTCGGACTCCCTCCTTGTTCCCTTCCATTTGGGCTTTAGACCACAGCCAGTTATTCTTCCAAAACATTACTCTCACCATGCTGTAGCCTGCTGGAAACCCTCAATATCTCTCAATGGCTCTGAGCATGAGGTTCAAACCCTTTGCCTTCTCTAACATAAACTCTTCACAATCTGATTTCTTCTTGACTTCTCTCTTCTCATCTCTCTCCAATTGCCCTCCAGAAATATTAGCTCCAGGCATGGAAAACTTCTTCCAGTGACTACAACAAGCTACACTCTAGCTCACGGCAGGCCTGGGCCCATGCTGTCTTCTGTGTCTGAAACACCCTCTGCTAGGTCTTCCCCAACAACCCCATCATCTGGCCAGTGCATGCTCCCAGTCTTGGCTTTGCTGGCACTTCCTCAAGGACATCTTCTCTGATGCTTACGATGCCCAGCCATCCACTCCCGCAGCTCCCTGCAGCTCCCCAGGCCTTGTGTTCATCCCACAGCTTATTATGTTTCTTATCTTCCTCAGTAAAACATTAGTTCTCTCTGAGGGCGAAGCCCATACCGTCTTGTTTATTACTGAACTCTCAGCGCTTAGCGTGGTGCCTGAAACATAGCACATGCTTCATAAATGTTTTTGAAGGAAGAAGGGAGGCAAGGAAGGCAGGAGAGGAGGGGAAATGTCACATGCCATTTAAAATGCATCACCCAGAGCTAAGCTCAGTATTCTGAAGGGGATCTCCTGAGAAAAATGAGAAAGGGAGGCCAGGCAGTTCTCTCTTTGGGTCTGATGGTGACTTTCATAGAAGACACAAAGTCCTAAGGAAGCTTTGGTTATTCATTTGACAAATATTTGTTAAGTATTGTGTTATAAAAATATTTCATATCATAAATAAGTTTACAATTGTGATTTAGAGCCCATTTCAGAGCCACAATGTCTAGTTCTTTTTTTTTTTTTTAAGATTATATTTATTCATTTGACAGACAGGGATCACAAGTAGGCAGAGAGGCAGGCAGACAGGATGGGGGAAGCAGGTCCCCTGCCGAGCAGAGAGCCCGATGTGGGGCTCAATCCCAGGACCCCGAGATTATGACCTGAGCCTAAGGCAGAGGCCTAATCCACTGAGCCACTCAGGCACAATGTCTAGTTCTAATCAGAGTTCCAGTACTTACGATGTAACATTGGGCATGTTACTGAACCTTCCTGGGCCTCACTTTTCTTATCTGTAAAATGGCAATAACAAGGCTTCCCAGTATTTGTGGTGACTAAATTGATGCACATATGTCAAGCACTCGGACTGACGCCTGGCTCATAATATGTGGTCTACAGGAATGTCTTTTGAATGCTAGAGATCACCTTACCCAGGGCTAAGCCAGTAAGAGTCTTCAACAAACAGTAGGTGTTTTCTTTTGAGAAGCATAATCACCAACCTGGAATAGCAAATACAGCACCTGGTACATGGTCTGTTCTCAGTAAAGTTTATCTACCATTATTATTCTTTTATTTATATAAATAAAATAATATTATTATTTTATAAAATACAGAAATTAAAATAAAATATAGAAATTAAAATACAGAAATTATATTTCTATATTCCTTTCTATATGCATATACTTAAAATTGATATTATAAATTTATGTTCATGTTCTATTACATTATATTATTTGTATATTTGCTTATTTAATATAAAATATAAGCTGAACCATGATGACTATCTCACTTATGCCTCAGAACAATTGTTTATGACAGAATCAGCAGGAATTAATCTTTTTCATTTTATGAATGAAGAAACCTAAACTCAAGCTTGAGTGGCCCAAAGCTTTACCACCAATAATTGGCTCCAGATTTCATACTCTCCTTCTTGCACTTGAAGTCATGACACCAAGACCTGGGACTCATGTGGGTGTGAAAATCTCTCACTGAATGCCCGCAACCACCTGGAGAGATGGCAGGGTGAGCGCCCTTTCACTGGTGCGGGAATTAAGGCAGAGCGGCTCATGATCTTGCCCAGGGCTCACCTGTAGGCCAACTGCAGAGCTTGTGCTCTCAGGCCTGAAGGCAATGGCCACCCCCAGCTTGGGCCCAGCATCCCTTTCATAGGAAGCACAGGTTTCTCAGAGGCTTTTGTTCAGGTCCAGAGTGCAATTCGGGAGCCCGATTCCACAAAGCCCCTTGGCGGCCCTGAGCCAGTAATTAGGAATCACAGAGCACACACTTATGTGGTGGGCCTGCCCTATGGAGCCTCCAGTGTCCAAAGGACAGAGGACAGGGGGCAAGGGCAACTCTGAAGACAAGCTCTGCTTTCCTCATCAGTCTGCCCATGGCTGACTCTGGCCACTTCCTATACATTTATTGAACTACAATTCTTTAAAGTTGGTTTGTCGGCAAGAATTCAAGTGTGATCTATTGAATTCCAGCAGAGCTCAACTCCCCTGATGGGCACAATTTATTCAGGTTTACTTTATCCTTCTCTCTCCTTTAATTTTTAGCCAAAGCATTGTCAGAAAAAGAAGCATCACTGATAAAACTGAGGGTTCTGTTCGCCTTAAAATTTTCCCTTCAAGGCCTGGATATAGGTATGCACTCAGTGGCTGCTGAAAATACGATATTATGCCCAATTTGTGGAGCATGAGGGGTAAATCCTGCTCACTGTATTTCTATGGTGAACTTAAAATGCTGGAGTGGTGTGGGGTACATTGTCATGGAAATTGCTCTCTGGCCTCCAATGACTTGCATGGAGTCAGGATGAGGACTGTGAGATTTAATAACAGCATGGTTACAACTGTAGTTTAAACCCATAAACCACAAATGCATGTCCGACCGGAAATAAAAAGGATCTGAGCGTTACATCCTCCTAAGCGGATTCTTCCATAGAGTAATGTTGGAGAACAGTCTAGCCCCGAGTGCTTAACTTTGCAATTCAAAAGAGTTGTGACTTAGCTTCCCTTATATAACATGGGCAGCTTTTCATTATGTTTATTTGATGCAGTGTTATTGAGGCAATATTTCATATGAATAATTCATTTCTACTCCAACTTTATCTAACAAAGTCAAAAGCAGAATCCTAAATTTCAAAACAGATCAAAGAGTTCCTTAAATAAATTGGAAATGCCTTGAGTTGCCTGCCTTCTGAATCTCCCTGTCTTGTCTATGCATTAAGCAAGCACTTACTATGGGCGGTTGGATACTGAAGTTATTAAATGTTCACAGCTATCCTGCATTTTCTCCAGTAAAGATGAATTTTAGTGCCCCAGTTTTGCACTGTTTCCTCTTGTTCTTATCCAGAAATTGAGTTCTATGAGAGTAAATCACATTCAAGTAATTTTTTACATATTTTTAACTTTGGTTGTGTGTGCCTGACTTTCCGAGGCCGCCTCAGCCCTGATTGCCTTCTGTTCCACTGGGCAGTCTGATGAACACAGCGGGCAGGCTGTGGTGAATAAAATAGAGCAATTACATTTGGATGCTCAAGACCGCCAGCTGCCTGGGGACGACTCACCACAGCCTCCCCATTGTGGTTATCCTCCTTTCAGATCTTACCAAGTCATGCAAGAAAGTCGCCTTTCAAAATGATTGACATCCAAAGAATTGCCCCGGCTTTATCCAGCCACGGGAGCTGCAAACAAGAGTGAAGCAGTCAGAAAGAAAAAATTAAACATGGACCAAAAAAAAAGTATTCAAAATCATTGAATCATACCTAAGCACACTTAAAAAAAATAATAATAAAAAGGTGTTAGATCAATAGGAGAAAAATAAAAACAACTGAAAGATCCCTTAAAATCATCAAAAAAGGCTCACTATGTTAGAAAGGACGTCAGAGTCAATAATTTAGCCATCTTATTATCTCCAAAAGACCGGAGCAGGTGGGTATTTGGGAAAGAGTGTGGTAGAGACAAAGGAGTACAACAAACACAGGAGTCGGAAGAATCTTCAAATCCTAGCTCAGCCATGTCCTAGCTCATAGGCCTTAGGCAACTTGCTATACATTTTTGGATCTCTGTGATAGAAAAATAGTGCAACGTGCTTTTCATGAGATGTTGCTGGAAGACTTTAAAGAAGTTTATGTTTGTAAAGTGGTACATAGTAGGAAGTGTTAACTCTCAATAAGAATTTACTCTTCAGGGGCACCTGGGTGGCTCAGTGGGTTAAGCTTCTGCTTTCAGCTCAGGTCATGATCCCAGGGTCCTGAGATCAAGCCCCACATCTGGCTCTCCACTGAGTGGGGAGCCTGCTTCCCCCTCTCTCTCTGCCTGCCTCTCTGTCTACTTGTGATCTCTGTCTGTCAAATAAATAAATAAAATCTTTTAAAAACTTTTTGAAAATTTAAAAAAAGAATTTATTCTTCAGGGTCACCTGGATGGCTCAGTCAGTTAAGCATCTGCCTTTGGCTCAGGTCATGATCTCAGGATCCTGAGATCAAATCCCACATCGGGCTCCTTGCTCAGCTAGGAGCCTGCTTCTCCCTCTGCCTGCTGCTCCCCTCCTGCTTGTTCTCTCTCTGACAAATAAATAAAATAAATAAAATAAACCAATCCTGTCTTTAAAAAAAAGAAAAAATAATTTACTCTTCAGATTTATGAAAGATATTCTCCCCAGGCTGTTAGCTGATGAGTAGTACTATATGTTGAAGATGAAGTACTATATGTTGAAGATCACTCGTGGGTGATCTCTGGCACCCACGCCCCACCTCCTATGGGCGGAACCTGCTTCCACCATGGAGGCTTCAAATGCTTTCTCCTCTCTTCCCATCATCTTTTGGGGCCAAGCATCCCTGAAAGTGAAGGGACCCTTCTCAGAAGGAGTTTCCACTCTGATAAAAGACAAAGGACCATGAGAAAGCCCCTTTTTCATTCTCTAACTCTCCTTCAAGCTGCTGCAGCCATCTTAAATCTTGAGGAAACAGCTAAAGCAAGACTGTAGCCTTGCTGGCTAGCTTTACAGAGCTACAGAGCTAAGCCAGAAATGACATAGCACCACTTTCCTTGTCATGTGAGATAATGAAGTGCTTTTAGCATTTAAGCTCCTCTCATTATTTATAACTGAACAATATAGCTCTTGTTTTCTTGTCTTTTCCCAGGGCACTGAGAGACTCTTTCCATTTTGTGCTTGAGCAGTTGAGAAGAAATATGGAGATGTTATTCAACATAGGTACATCTTATGAACAGCACTAATCAAATTTCAGAGAGGGTGAGTAACTCACCCAATGTCACACAGCCAAAAACAGCAGCAAAGAATTGAACCCAAGGGTGCCTGCTTCAAAGGCCAGTCTTCAGAACAATACTGTTGCTACATATGTATTTGTTAGCCAGTCTACTAAGAAATATTTTAAGTAGGTAAAGTTCCTTTTTCTTTTCTATCTCTCCTTTCAGTTTACATTCTGAGCTACATAATCTCGCAACCCCCAAACTTTGATGTCCCTAAGCAAAATGCAAACCCATGTTCTGAAACTCCCCTTTTTCTTCCAATCAAAATTTGCCTATTCTGGGTTCCATTCCCGCAGGAAGCCAATATGGTTTATAAAGGTTAAAGCTAGGTTAACCGTAATTCTGTGTGGGGGAAAAAAAAAAAAAAAAACGAACTAGGTTATCAGTTAAACAATCTTTTTTCAATGGGAACCTGGGTTGGTGAATGCCTTCAAAGGATATTTTCAGTGCCCTAGTATACCTGAAGGTGAGGTTATCCTTTTATATCTCAGGATCAGATAGCTTCCTCATATACAATAAAATTTACCCGAAGGGGGTGATGCATGCCTATGCCACTCAGTTGGTTAAGTATCCAACTCTTGATATTGATATCGGCTCAGGTCATGATCTCAGAGTCATTGGGTGTGGAGCCCGCTTAAGGTTCCCTCTCTCTCTCTCCCTCTGTCCCTTCTTCCCCTGCTCTCTCGCTCAAAAACACAAAAAGAAACAACAATAGGAACAACAACAAAGTTAACTGGGGTATGGAGCATGATTAGAATTCATTTATTCCTTATATAAATATTTACTAAGCACCTCACTTACCATGCCAACAGTATTCCAGGTGCTAGGGATACAGCACTAAACAAAACCAATTTCCTTTTATGAAACTTAAATTATAGTTGGGAAGAGATTGTTAAAAAATAATTATATACTATTTTAAGTGGTGAAAAATGCTATAAAGTAAAATAAAACAGACTAAGAAGGGTAGATTGGTAGGAGTAGACTATCTCATTAAGAGTGATCAGGACACATTACATAAAGGAAAGGATGTGAATATTAATAATAAGACAATATAGAAGTCAAGGGAAAGTAAAATGGGAGCAGAAAGATGGAGGAAACCATAAGAAAATTATTACCCTCTTCTTACAAAGTGGAAAACCAAGAATTGATTGAACAAAGAAGAGGAAATTAACTATGTTATTGAAAGTTACAAAGATGATCAGTAGAAACACTAAAAATCCTGGAGGAGAAAAGATAGGACAAGGAATAGTGTAAGTGAGCTCACTTTTTTTTCTAGGAGTCAATAGAAACCGCTTAATTGGGAAAATAGGTTTTATCTCACACGCTAACTTTCACTGATCAGTGGTCCTGCCTGGGGGCTCTCGAGCAGAACTCCACACAAGAGCCCCAGCTCTTTGAGAAAGTGTGCTGTGATCAATTAATTAGTGCCATCTGCCATGGGTGCAGAAAGGATCAATGACAGCACATAAGCCACTTGTAGCTGCACTGGGTCACTTGGCAATGAGATGGCCAAGGGGAAGGAGAAAGCAACAGCAGCTGTGAGAACAGGTTATATCAGAGTAGAGAGAAACTCGATGGTGAGGGGCTAGTGATATGATGGATTCCTATGTCATACTTCTGGTATGGACTGACAACATTCTGAAAGGCACAAAGGAGATAATCTATAGAGAAGACTGACAAAAAAGAATTAACTTTATAGCTCTAATGGAAGAGTTGGGTATGTTAGGTTTCAAACCCTGCCTTTCTCAAGCCATAGAAAAGAATTTAAGCCACAGAGTTTCTAAGACGTGTGCCTTCCTTGGCTGGATTCTGACTCATTTAAAGACAGTGAAATGTATTTTGGGTATTGGAGAAAACTTACCATTGGTCCAATAAAGCCCTCCCTGCTGTACCAATTACCTAAACAGAGGAAGCCAAGATACCAGGGTCCCAGCTGTACGATCAGGCCAAATCCTGGGAACACAAACAAAGCTTGAGATCTTGTCTCTAATTAAATCATGTGGAGTCTGGTGACTTTGCTATCCTCCTGCTCAGCAGAAAACCATGCGAAGCTCTGAGCGGGCTCCCCTGGTGGCTAATATCTCTAGTAAAGAAACAACCCCAGCCTGAGTCTGTGCTCCCCCAGACTAGCACAAGTGGGAACACTTGTGGTTGTCAGAAGGGCACTGTTAGAGAGCAGCCCACTCACCAAACAAAGGCACAATGAAGCTCCTTGTTCCTTTGACGCTCCTGGTAGCTTCCCCACCTTTGTGAGAAGCAGCACCCAGTGAGGTAACTAATGCAAGGAACCCTACACTAGAGTTCTCATCACACCCCAGCTCGGATACCTTTATTAACTCATTTAACCAATATTCTGTTCAACTCTGTACAGAATGATAGATGACCCAGTCGCTCCCACTCCAGTGCCCCAGGTTCTGTCAGGATGGATAGCAGGGCCTCTCACTCTACACAGTCAATTTCAGCAAGCATGAATTGCTTCATGTGTGAGCAGACAGGCTGCCCTGGGCTGAGGATTCCATTGCTTATGTGCGATGACTAGAGGAGCTCTATCCCCAGGCAGTTCTCCCACTTGGACCAGGAACCCTAAAATTAGACACTCATCTCTTTAGATTCCTTATTAAATGTCCCTATAGAAATGGCCTGACACAGAGATCAGCCTTTAACACCTTAGCATGTCATGTTTCCAGATGACAGCCTACTGTGTGCCATAGGTTGTGCTAGGTGCCTTAAGTAGAGTCTATCCAGAATCCTGAAAAACATTCTATCAGGGTCTAACCACACATGCTTTTTTTTTTTTTTTTTTTGAGATGGAGAGAGAGAGAGAGAGAGAGGAGAGGGGAGGGGCAGAGGAAGAGGGAGAGAGAGAGAATCCCAAGCAGTCTCCACACTGAGCACAGAGCCTGACATAGGGCTCAATCTCATGACCCTGAGATCATGACCTGAGCTGAAATCAAGAGTCAGACCTTAAGAAACTGAGCCACCCAGGTGCCCCAACACACACACTTTTTGAGAAACTATTATGCACAGTGCATTGTACTCAGATGGTTTTGCATGTGGTTGATAAAGATAAATCATATCTGGCCCTGAAACCATCTAGTAGGAGTGATAAATATGTCCATAAACAAATATAATACAGTGTACAGTGAATTTATTGCCAAAAGGTAAAAAATATTATGTTTGGACTTGAGATGTGCTAAAGACCAGGCTAGCACCTAGTCATTCATTCAACATATACTTACTGACCATAAATAGACCCATTCGTATGAAAGACCATGAAAAAATCAAAGATTTTAATGTAAGAACACAAAGAATATGCATAGGATATGTATGCAATTTATGGTTAAAGAAAAAGGATATGAAGAGAATCATAAGAAATTCTGTTTAGGATGGGATGAATGAAAGTTGGAAATGGAATATAAAATTAGAAAGATCAAGAGGGGTCAGTCAAATCATGGAAGATTTTGTGTATCACCGAAGAGAGTTTAGACTTTATTCTACAGTCAGTAGGGAACTGGAAATTAATACAATCAGGAATTGGCTTTGTAAAGATTAACCTCGAAACAATGTGTGGAAGCATTTAAACTAAAGACAAATACAGAAGAGGCAGTGAGGAAATTATCGAGTGTTCTAAGTAAAAAGGAATAGGGACAAGAGCTGGAACATTTGACAGTAGAAACAGAGAGGAGGATAAATGCTGGCATCATTGGTTCTGAAATAGGTAACATGAGTTCCTTAAGCCCAAATCCTGAGTCATATTCCTAACAAGTAGACCACACAGAGTGGGCACAGGATAAATACCAGAGGTGGATAAGTGGATGGATGGGGGAGAGGGAGGAATTAAAGATGGCTGATATTTGGGGCTACATATCTAGCAACTTCTTTGGAACAGGTTCGAGAAAATGAACTGTGACAAATCCATGTGTGACTAAGGGAGATGGGGGATTAGAAACTATCTGGATCATGGGACCTGGGGACAGCATGAGGGGCCTAGGAATTTGGCAGGAAAAGGGCAGATGGCAGGAAAAGAGAACAACAAGGGGCTGATTTTAGGCTGCCTCTGGGATAGGCCGGGCTGATGTGACACTGGATGGTTTTGGAGGGTGGCCATTAAGTGAAAAGGAGGTTGATAAGCATTGCATCAGTTCAAGTCCTCAATGAGACACTGATTACAAAGACAATCATAGAGAATTCCAACAGAGCTGTACAGGAGTTCTTATTTTACCACTTACTTAACCAGGTCACATTATTACAGATTTCTAGGGCTCAATTTTTTTTCAGTGATTGGTAGAGATAAGCTTACCAAATATGGTTATCCAGAGGATGAAAGAGATGGCAGGTATCCACCAAAAACTCTCACTTCCCCAAAACCTGTATAGTATGGAGTGGTTACTGAGAGGAAACTCAGACACTGCATTTCCTAGACCTCTTGTGATCTAAGTATTCCATGTTTTGGACAACAGAATGTGAGCAGGAATGACACAGACCTCTTAGGGCCAGGATATATATTTTTTTAATTTATTTATTTTCAGAAAAGCAGTATCCATTATTTTTTCACCACACCCAGTCCACCAGGTGGAGGGCCAGGATATTTTAAGGGACAAGTAAACCTTCTCTAATTGCTTTTCCCTAACCACCTACTGAATGCAGAGGATCTTGGGCTCCTAGAGAATGTGGATCAGCACCATGGACAAGGCCTTTGCAGCAAGCCGTGGTGTGGAGGAAAGCTGCCCGAGGATCAGAGCTCTGACATTGGAGGGCTGTGCGGAAAAGAAATAAGCCTCTCTGGTGTTGAGCCCTGCAAGTCTGTGGTTTATTTGTTACGGTTGGAGGCCTCATGACCACAAATGCAGCAAATATTACAAGATAAACAACAGAAAAAGGATGTAGCCCTCTATCTACTCATGGTAAGTACTCAATAAATGGTAGCCAGGAAAAAAAAAGAAGAGAAAGAAGGAGAAGGAGGAGAGAAAGAAGAGGAGAGGGCGGGGGAAGAGGAAGAAAGAAGAAAGAAATAGAACTTGTGATGATGAGCAAAGAGAGTGGCTCACCCTGAGAGAGCAGCTTTAGGGAGCTCTGAGATGTGTGGCATCTAACTGCTCTATTTGTTGGTTTATTTAGGGCCCGAAACCCAGGTTTCAACCTAATAGAAATAAAGATACCTTTTAGGATCTAAAGAGAGGATCACTTTCATAGGAATGAGTGAATGCATGAATGGGAGTTCGTGGGTCTTCTGAACCCTGTATTTGTCCAACCCACATATATATATGGGCTCCACCTAATGTCCACTCTCACATACAGATGCTCACTCATCTCCCCACCCTCAATCCATGTTAAGAACTCTTTGCTTGGAATTTGGAGTTGCTGACAACCTCTTATCTCCCAGCTCTAGGTCCCATCTGCCAGGCCTCTTCTCTGTGATAGGCAAAATGGTGGCTACTTGAAAGAGGGCCACATCCCAATCACCCAAAACCGTGACTATGTTGTCTTACCTGGCAAAAGGGGTTCTGCTGATAGATTAAGTTAAGGATCTTAAAATGTAAAGATTATCCTAGATCATCCAGATGAGGCCAGTGTAATCACAAGGATACCTCTAAGTGAAGGAGGAAAGTAAGAAGTTCAGAGTGACAGAGAAGATGTAACAATGGAAGAAAGGTCAGAGAGTCAGAAATAGATTTGAAGATGCTATGAGCTGGTTTTGGAAATGGAGGAAGGAGTCGGTAGCCAAGGAACACAGGTGATCTACAGAAGCTGGGAAAGGCAGGGAAACAGATTCTCCCTTGGAGCCAACAGTCTGCCAACAGCTTGACTTCAGCGCCAGGAAATAGATTTGGGACTTTTGACCTCCAGAAACAAGACAATATCTGTTATTTGAGGCCCCTACATTTGTAATGATTTTTCACAGCAGTCATAGGAAACTAATATACCTCTAAGAAACCAGCCCCATGGCCTGACTGCCAGGCTCCTTCTTGTCTTGGATTGCTACACTGGTCACACAGAGATAAGAAGCCACTCTGGGTTTTTAAGCGTTGGTCCCCAGAGTAGAAGAGCAAGTCCCAATACTGATGTGCAGAGACTCTTCACAGCACAGCTGTCCAACTCTGTGATCCAGCCATCATCCATCATGGGCCAAACCAACCTTGACGGCACTCTAGATAACACCAGCTCTATTAACTGGGAAATAACTTTTCAGCAACCTAAAGGATTTCAGTCATCAGATTACTAATCCATTACCGGGAAGACTTGACATTTTTTTAAGTTCTTCACTGGGTAGCCAATTAAGCAAAAGACATCTTAAGATAATAATGTTTTTACTAAAATGCCTACAACCTCTAGATTTGTTTATGTGTTAAACAATATAATGAATGGGTTTCCAAATTCGTTTCATGTGTTAATGGATGATAATGAACACATAATGGCACCTAGACCCATATAACACCTCCTAAAGTGGAATAAGGCCCTCCGCATCCCCTTCCATTGTTGAGACAGGGGTGGTAAGGTAGGGGATTCTTGAAAGCTGAATTCATCACTCCCAACATTCATATGTTGAAGTCCTAACCTCTAGTACTTCAGAATGTGATGGTATTTGGAGATAGGGTCTTTAAAAAGATAATTAAGTTAAAATTAGGTCATTAAGGTAGGTCTTAATCCAATATGATTGGTGTCCTTTTAAGAGGAGGAGATTAAGACATAGACATGCACAGAGGGAAGACCATCTGAAGACACAGGCAGAAGATGGCCATCCAGAAGCCAAAGAGAGTGACCTCAGAAGAGATCAAACCTGCCAACTCCTTGATACTGGATTTCCAGCCTCTAGAACTGTGAGAAAGTAAATTTCTGTTGTTTATTGCGCAGCCTGTAGTAACTTGTCACAGCTGTCCTAGCAAAGTAATACAGGGGCTATCTTTATCAGCACTCTAGAAATTACACTAAAGACTTCTCTACCAGGCAAATACTCAGAAACAATGTACTATGATCTTGTTTCCAATGTATTCAACCCTTTTATAAAAGCAGCAAATTGGTATCTTACAGTCTGCTCATTGCACCAACTAATTAGGTGAAAAGGACTAACATTCTTCAAGTCCCTGCCATACACCAGGCACAGGAACAGCCCCTTTACATCTGTTATTTCATTTAATCCTCATGAGAGGCATTGTTGTTCCTTAACAAACAAACAAACAAAACCACAAATGAGGAAACCAAGCCTCAAAACTGTTAATTAACCTGCCCGGGGCCACATGGAGCCTTTGTGAAATTAACATCTGGATCTATGTGACTCTTGAGTTCCTATGTTTTCCCCAAATTTTGCAGAACGTTTTTCACACAGCTGCATGTTATCTTTGCATTGACAGTGGTGAAGTCCTCCCAAGGAGGTTTGAAGATTAATAGAGGCCCCATTCCATCTCCTTTGAGCTCGAGAGCTATATCCGGGGAGTGGGTACAGGGTAGTAAGAGGATAAGAAAAGAAAAGCATCCTTTTTTATGTGTACATAGGAAACAAAAATCTGGCTGCCTATGGAGAGGGTATGCGCATCATTTCCCCTCCCTTGGTAACGCTGCTGATGCCGTGGCTGCTCCGGGAGTGTGATAAACAAGTTGTAATATATTAGCGTGAACAGTTGCAGCACGCTCCTATAGCTGGCAGAATTCCTGAGAAATGGTTTTTATGGCACCGATCTCCTTGGAGACCTTAAATAACAGCCTAAAATGTATGGTAGAGAGATCACAGGGTTTATTACTTTAGTTTCAGCCTGGTGTTCTGCAATTTATAGTTTTTCTGATAAACTGGGATCCGTTCAGCTGGTACATATTATGTGGGATGGTGGAACTGTTTCTTCTGCATTGAAGGATTAGAAATGGGCAGATGCCTTGATAGGGTAATAACAACAGCAGCCAAAGCTATGCATACCAGACAGGACCCGGGCTGTGCATCTGGGCTCATTTTAAAGAAGAGTGGGTTCCAACAGTAGGACAGCAACCTTCCTCTATGCCCCAATACCTTCTAATCCCAGAGGAGGCAGGCACTGAGTTAGCAATCTTATGTTTTCACTAGAAACTGGCTAAAGGCAAACAAACTCAGCATCTCTTACCCCCTTTTTGTAGGGGTGGAGGGTTCTCTGCTTAAAGGTATGAAATAAAATTGAACTTCAGAATCTTGCCATAGAAACAGATTTTTTTTTTTTTTTTGTGCAGCAGGAATGCACTGGTTCTTATTTTTCGTGGATTAAAATTAAAATAAAATCTGCTGTCTACACATAATTAACTTCATGTTGTTAGGAGTCATATTTTACAGGCCATGAGTGAAGAACACTGGAAAGCTCTGAGTTAGTGTTCCTAATTTTCAGCCAGTTGATCAGTCTGTTGGCTTAAAAAAAAAAAAAAAAAAAAAAATTTTTTTTTTTTTTAAAGGGAAGGGACATCAATTGAACTCTATTGTTGTTGTTGTTCCAGTTTGTTTGTTTTTTTATTTTTAATCAAGCTATATGTAGTAACAGTCACTTTCTTTCAGCTGAAAATCTGGTATAGATTTTAGCATTTGGACATTGGAGCCCTTTCAGGTCCCATCTGGCTATTAATCTGCAAAGGATGAAAGATTTATACAAAGGGCCTCAACTCTAAAGTGTCATTAAGTTCTATTGGGTCAATAATTCCTGAAAATGAATTTGAACCACAAAACTCAATAATTCTATAGTCATTGTTAGCCTGTTTTTGTGGAGGGGAAAAAAGGTGGGGGCAGGAGGGAAGAAAAGAAATGTCCTTGGGTATGAGAGACTGGAAAAAATGGTTAGAAGAGAAGAAATACCCCTGCCATGAATTCTAGGTTTTCCTTTCAGCTCAGTGTCCAGTTTTCTGCAATTAAGAAATGTTTTCCACTGTGTGAATGCACTTTGCACCTTGGTCTCAGTACCCAGCTTTCTTCCTCATGGGGCTGGTCCTGAAATCAGTTAACACCCTTTTATGATGTCACTGGGATTTCTGGAAAAGAGATGGGGGGTAAGGCTTAAATGGACAACCCGTGTTGAGAGTTATAGCATCCCATGTCTCCAAGAGCATCACCTGCTGCTGCGGAACTGCTCAGAGTTGGTTCTGCTGAAAGCCATGCCTGGTCAGGTACAAGGTCATAAGCATCCTCACAGGAACTTTATCAAGGACAAAGTTAACTGTTTCTGATAAATTGAAAGACAACCTGGGTGCTTACTGCTTTATAACCCATAGCAAGATTCTCAATGGTCTTGTCTCCTGGAAATGATTCTGGAAATGATTCCTCTGAATGCAAAAGTCCCATGTGCAGTGGCCATTCAAATAGAGAGTTGACAAGATAATAGGGGCAGAAGGGTGCAGTGATTGGCCCAAAGCGGTTGTCTTAAGTGCCAGGCAGGAAGCACTTCTCTTGGATCCTCTCATTCCCACAACAATGACACAAGGCAAAAATTGCTATGGTTATTCCCATTTTACCCACGAGGAAGCTGACACTTACACAAAATGATTCATCCCAAGAGCCACAAGCACTAAGTGATGGAAGCAAGGTTTAAAATCAGGAAATCTACCTCCTCTGTGCACATTTTAGGTAGTAAGTTATGCCCTTTGGTGGAGAAAACTGAGCTTATAAAGTTTACTAAACCAACTAAGACCCAACTTTGGGAGCATAATTCATTCATCACTAGGGACTGCCTGTAGCGTAATAAAGACACATGCAGACATCAACACCTACCAATGTATTTACACACAGGAAAAGACCCATTCCGGCTCAAGCATTTTGCAGCTGACAGCAAGATGATTTATAATGGCCATTTAACTTTGCTGTGCAATCATCAAAGTGCAGCTACTTCTATAAAACATCCTCCTCTGTGATATTTTTAATAACTTTCCCACCCTTTTTTTGCCCCCATTCCTAGGTATCTCTCAATAGCTAAACCCCTCCTATAGTCACTGGATCCTCTCACCCTGGACACTTCCAATTACTGAGCTGTTAACTGGAAGAAAACAACCTCACAGACCCTCTATAGAGTAAGCCCAGAGAAGTGGCAATCATTGCTGCAAGCAAGAGATGGCCTCATCTTAAAAGAAAACAAATCAAATACACACAATCCTGATTACTTCTCAGAGGTGAGCCAGTCCTCTGCTGGAGCAATTCCCTTTCTTTTCATTCCTTCCCTCCCTCCCTCCCTTCCTCCCTCCCTTCCTTCCTTCCATTCTTTCTTTCTCTCTCTCTCAAAAAACTTCCAGCCATGCCCATAAATATAGAGCACAGCCAGGAAAACCATTAAAATTATAATCAACTACTTGAAGAACCAGGGGTCTTTTGAGGTTTCATAATGATGTAAAGTATCCACTTCCTAAAGAAGAAATAGATAGGGACTTTCTGGTACCAGAGGAGAGAAGATGTGACCCATATTCATTAGCAGCCATGTCTGGCCTTTCAATCCAAAGCCACACTTGCCCATCAGTGGGGAAATGGGGGAGAAGAGTTATACACACATCAAGGCCTTTGTAGTTGATATCTTGTTCAGAGCCAAAGCCCTGGTGAGGAATTAGTTTCTCTGTCCAGGGGTAGGAAGAGTAGTTTGAAAGCCTGGTTATCTCCTCCTCATGTTGGAAGAGAAAGCCAGAGACCCATTAGTAGGAAAGTCCCTTCATTCTGACATTCTTCCATCATCTTCTCCCACACTCTCAGACTTTCCAAGGAGGGACAGTATGAGATTGCCCTCCCACAGCCTCTGGAGATGGCTCTAATATGGATTCAGATAATATATTCACTCTGTTTGCAAAGATCTATAGGGAGAAATTACGATGTAAGAGAACATGTTAGCAAGCATCAAAATCAACAAAAACCTAGTCTTCACCATGGCCAGGAGCTCACAGACTGTTTGGGGAGAGGGATATAAACAGAGTATTAAATGAAAATACATGGAGTCCATGATTTCATGGGCACAGACAGGGTGAGGCAGTAAATCAGATCAGGAAGCACCTGGAGGTGAGAATTGAGTCTTAAAAGACAAACATTAGTTTGGAAAAGAGAAAAGGCGACCATGGACAGATGGCTCAATAATTATTCTTTTAATTAGAAATAACATAATTCTGTTATGGGCTGAACTATGTCTCCCCCAAATTCATATATTGAAGTTCTAAAACTCAGAACTTCAGAATGTGACTGTATTTGGAGATAGGGCCTTTAAAAAGATTATTAAGGTGAAATGTGATCATATGGATGGGCCCTAATGCAATATAAATGATGTCCTAAAAAGAAGAGGAGATTAGAACACAGACACACACACAGGAAAAGGTGAGGACATTGGGAGAAGAGAGCATATATAAGTCAAGGAAGAGAGGCCTCAGAAGAAATGAACCCTGCTAACACCTTGATCCTGGACTTCTAGTCTCCAGATCTGTGAGAAAACAGATTTCTGTTGTTTAAGCCAATGTGTACTTTGTTATGGCAGTCTTAGAAAAATAACATACCCTCTAAGAGAAAGACAAAAAAAAAAAAAAAAAAAGTGTACCAAAGTGTTCCTCATAAGAGCAGCAATATTGCCTCCTTTGTTTACTTTCCTATTCTAGCCCTCAACAATGGTGTATAGGCAGGTGCCCCATTGTCTGTTCCCTGAATATCCCAGGCACACCTGGCCTCAGGACATTCACACTTGTTATTTATTACTCTACCTCAGTATTCTCACCTCCCATTTGCATTGCTCACTCTTGCTTTTTCTTCCAATCACTCTAATGCCTTCTCCTTATTTGAGCTTTTCTCAACATCTACCACCTGACATAGCGTAGGGTTATTGGTTTACTATCAACTTCCTCCTACCCCTCCACCCATACTGGAATATAAGTTCCATGGAGACAGAAATATTTTTTATATGTGTGTAGTTATCTTCAGAAATTAAACAGTACCTGGCACAGAGTAAACACCAATAAATACTTGTTGAACAGAGGACTGCATGGTTCATATAGTTGTATACTCCCTCAAAGCCACCCCCATCCCTTTGCTCCAATTCTGTGTTCATTAAACCACCCCGTAGTCCTAACTCAGTGATCTTAATACCAAGGGAAGATTTCTCTGAAAAGTGGGTTTTTTTTCCCTTTCCTCTTCTTTTTTTTAAAAACTTTAATAATAGGACCCATAAAACAGACAACAGGTTTTTTGGTGTTTTGTTTGTTTTTTAAGATTTTATTCATTTATTCCAGAAAGAGAGAGAGAGAGTGGTGGGGGAGGAGCAGAGGGAGAGGAACAAGCAGACTCCACAATGAGCAACAGAGCCTGACTCAAGGCTCAATTCCAAGTCCCACAATCATGACCTGAGCCAAAACCAAGAGTAGGATGCTTAACCAACTGGGCCACCCAGGCACCTCAAACAGACAACATTATTAGATGAGTTCTAATAAATGTGAAAGGGCTTCCCATTGTCCATAAGGTCAAAGCCAAATCCTTAGTTCATCATACTTTTCATGATCCGGCTCCTGCCGTCTACTTCACCCTCACTCCCACTACTCTCTACCTCCTGCTTTAGATTTTGATATATTGAGCAACTCATCATAAACCATCATTCACTCAATACTGAGTGGGATCCCCTCTGTGCCAGGAATAATAGTGTCCTGCAGAGATTTTGTATGTGCTGTTTCTTCTCCTTACCAATCTCCCTTGGGTTTTGCAAAGTACTCTTTCAAGAGCAGATTATCAGAGATGAGATTCAGACAGAGAGGACCAAGGAAGATCAGAGAGGACCACTGGGTAGGCAAGTCTCTGGGTTTCATAGAAGCTTTAAGATCATGGAACCTGTCCACAAAGAAGACCAGAGAGACCTAAGATAGCAACTTTATTTTTATTGTACGTGGCCACTTCAGGTTTGTTTTTTGTTTGCATTGCCCTTCATATCAGTCCCCATCAATATATGAAGTGGTAGATTTTTAAAAGTAAGCAATTGTGATACTTGAACTCAGCCTATACATTTTGCCCACAATAGTGTATAGATGTGAATTTTATGAAAACTTGATTAACTTTGAATAACAGTACAGTAACATTTTACATTCATGAGATGGGGAAAATGCATAAAATTTGGATGATATCAAGCATTGGTGAGGATGTACAAAAGGGAGTCCTCTTGTATACACTGCTGGAAGAACTGGAATCTTTTCGGAGGGTCCTCAGTTCAGCATTTCTATCTCTTGGCATTTGCCTGAAAGAGACACAGACATACAAGGAGGTACACTTGAGTGTGCTCACAGTAGTACTGCCATGATCTAAATGTCATCAGTACAGGAATCGCTAGATGAATTCCATAGTATGAATGTTCATACTATGGAATACTACATAGACATTGAAAAGCATGAGATGTATCTACGTGTACCACATGAATAGATTGCCTTGTGAACTCCATGGACTTATAGGTTTTGACTTTTTCTGTTGGTTTTCCAGTGTATTCCTTATAATTCAGAACAGTGCCTGGCACCTAGCAACTACCCAATAAATATTTGTTGAATACATGGAAGTTGAATCAAAAGCACGTTACAGAATATGTTCAGTATGATACTTTGAGATGTGATCATTTGTATTAGAAAAAAGAAAAACCAAAGTATTTTCTATGGATACATGTATGTATTTGTTAAGGCTTTGAATCTGGAAGGATTCAAACAAACTGGAAATTCACTGGGGGCAAAGCAGCAAGGGTTGGTAAAGACTTCAGCTTTAATGGTAATGTTTTAATTATTACAAGAAGAATATTCACATATTACTTGGCTAATAAAAAATTAATTTGGAAAAATTTTAAATGCATGATTAAAACTATGGTACTTGCTCCTGAGGGAAAAGAAAACAATCAGTCCAGTGTTCTTTAATTTTCCTTTGTCTACAAATGGGATGAGTCCCAGAATTTGAAGATTAAAATATAGTCTGTAGATGCAGAAGAATTCAGGGCAGAAGCTAGGCCATTGCAAGAAAAAGTAGTGTCTGTGAAGATCAGGATAAAGAAATGGGTCCCAGAAATTTTGCCCAAGAAGTAAAGGATAGGGGCACATGGGTGGTTCAGTGGGTTAAGTGCCTTGGCTCAGGTCACAATATCAGGGTTCTGGGATCGAGCCCCACATGGGGCTCTCTGCTCAGCAGGGAGCCTACTCCCCCCACCACCACCTCTCTGCCTGCCTCTCTGCCTACTTGTGATCTCTCTCTGTCAAATAAATAAATAAAATCTTAAAAAGAAGAAGAAGAAGAAGTAGTAGTAGTAGTAGTAGTAGTAGTAATAGTAAGAGATAAAGAAGAGAGATGGGTCATAAAGGATCCCAAAGTGAAGATGACTAGGATTGTTGAGTTATCAGGAGATGGACAGTTTGGGAGAAAGACCTTGCTTTGTGGAGAGATAATTAGTGGTTTTGGAAATTCCAGGCTTGAAGTGATTATAATGTATCCAATTGGAAATATCTGGTGAGCAAGGGGGTATTTGTGGAAATGGAGCAGGGGTGATGCCAATTTGGAGGTTATTTACAAGGAAGGGATAACGAAGGAATGGAATTTAAATGAGCTTTCCACTGGGGAGAGTATGAAGACTGGTGAGCAGTGGGTCAGTAGCTAGTCCACAGCCATGCCAGGTGGGGAAGAACCCGGGTATGGTGCCTGTAATAGTATCCCCCTCAGAGCACTCAAAAGGTCAAGCATTCAGACAATAATGTCAATGACTGAACTTAAACCAATGTGAGTCAGCAGGAAGCAACTGTTAGCAAATTCATTAACAAGAGTTCTATTTCTATCTGTTGTCAATTGCAATCAATTGCCCAGACAAAGATATCCTTAACTGATCAGGTCATTCCTGCCTGTAAGAATTACAACTTGTATGAAATGCACTGATCTTTTGTTTCCTGGGACAGGCCTCTCCCTTCATAGAGCACAAAACTAGTAGTTGTTGTACCAGACGTCAGGGCAGATTATCCACAGAGTAATATCAAATCACTACTTCTGTGCTATCATTTCAGGGCAAGGATTCCTCAGAAGAAGCATCAGATTGATGTCCAAAACCCTACCGAAAGGCTCAGTCCCTTACATCAGTTAAAATGTAGGTAGCCTCCACAGCAATGACACTTGGGAAAGTACGCTGACTTTGGAGTCAGTCCAACCAGGAGTCAAATCCCATTTTATTTCTTAACTCCTCTCAAAACCTCAGTTTATTCTGTAAAATGGGGCAATAATGTCTCTTGCCAAACTGTCATAAGAAATAAAAGGAACAAGTTGTTCCCCATGATACATGATGCCCCTAGAATAAATAGCAACTTGTTGTCCCCCTGTTTCTCAAGGACCAGAGGAAATAATTCCTGAAGACTAGGGGTGAGAGAGATATACCTAACCTACCACATGGATCTGCCTTACTGTAACTCTCCAGGCAATTCTAAATGATTTTTTTGCTGATAAATAGTCTTTGACGAGGTAGGTCTATACTCACCTGGATCTTGTACATCCCCAGAGGAAAAAGATCAACCTGCCTTACACTAAGAAAGGGATATATAATTAAGCAGTGCCCAAAAACTTTTTTGTGGAAACTTAGGCATGAGAACAAGAAGAGAAGGGAACAGTGGAAAAGTTCCTTCCTGGAAGAAAATAGTGCCAAAGCATCACTATTTCGCAGCTGATCATTCATTTCACTGGGCTCCTCCTCCTGCTCTCCAGGAGACAATTCTAGCATGTGCTGGAGGCTGAAGGGATTAGGAAGATGAGAGGAGGGGCAAGAACAGTAATTAGTGTGGAGCCAAGAACTCGGGGCCTGCTGTCTTACTGCACCTGCGTGGTGCCAGAGCACCTGGCCTCACAGTGGAACAGCTCAGCCATCAGTATGTTCCAACCACATGGTGCCAGAGGCTTGAGTAACTGCCTAAACTTCTCATGCTGTGTTTGCATGCATGGCTGTCAAATGACCCAGTCATCCTAGAGGGTTGAAAATAAATAAAAGATTAGGAAATGAAAAGGATTTCCTCTTTATGTATCTTGCCCAATAACCCCTAGCCAGAAGGTGAGTATATGCATCCTAGTCACCTATGCACTATTTCAGAGATACTGTAATCAATTCTCCCAGCCTACCTTACATTTCATTACTATAGATAGATAGATAGATAGATAGATAGATATAGATTCAAATGTATGTGACATTTAAGTAAATTTTGATGATGATACAGAAGCTAAGAGAACAGGTTCTGGAGTCTAAATACCATAGGCCATCCCACTTTGCCATTTATTAAATTGTATGAATTTGAATATGTTATATATGTTTGCTGTGCCTCAGTTTTTTCATCTGTAAAACTGTAAATGTGGATAATATTAGTACCTTCTTTATTATTATGGCATATGTCACAGGTTTATTTTGAAGACTAAATTAATAGACATAAAGTTATTAAGATAGTGAATTTTTCTAACGCTATAGCATAAATCAGGTATGATTGAAAACTCAGTAAATATTAGTCATCATTATCATTATTGTTAACATTATGAATAGTTTAATGGCACAAGATTGTGAAGGATCATAAGAGACCATACGTCTCTGTACTCTGTGTATTATTTTCAATTCCATTTTTCATCAATCATTGCATGATGTCACAGTTTTATGATTAAACCTCATTTTTAGGATATTCTTGAGGAAATGTGTACATATTATTTATCTCTGGCTTTTAGTAACGCTGATAAAGCATAGTGCAGTGATCACATGTCCCAGATTTTGTTGGATAACCCAATTTTATTCTTCTTTCATAAAAGGCCTTGATTTGCTAAATAGATAGCTAAATGAGATTTAATTTTTGTATCACTGCAAGGTTTCCAAATACATAATTTTACAAATCATGCTGAAATCCTTTGGTCCTGACTTTTCATTCTGAAAATGGTTGTAATGAGTATATATAATTTTAAAGAATAGGTTCTAATGATTCCCATGTTGGTAACAACATATCTAAAAATTACAGAAAAGAAAATGTGTTGAGGGCTTTTGACCTAGAGATTCGCTTTGTCGCTAAGGAAGCTGGTTTGCACCTTGGTCAACAGAGTGCTTTACACAGGATGTAAGCAATTACAGTACAACCTTTCTGATTCGCACTAATGACCACAAGACCCAATGAACACATGATCTAGTGACTTCTGCTTATTAGTGAGAATGTGAAAAGATGAGATGAAAAACAAACAGGCTATTTTTTACACTAAAAATATGAGAAATACATCTCCCTGTTATTCGTGCTCTGTTCTTTTCCAATTTTCAAGAATCCAAAGGTTCTTTAAAACAAAGTGAATTCTGTCATCCTTTGCTATTAATTAAAGTGTGGAGGGTTTGTGGAAGGAGATTAGATTGGCTATATCTCAAAAGGAAAATACTAGAAGAAACTATTCTTTAGGTTTTCAGTGAGAAGACCTGCACTTTCCATTCCTGACTCTGTCATGGAGCAGCTATATGGCTTTAAGCAAGTAATATGCTCATATTTATGGATGGACTGCAAAGACCACTGAGCTTCTTTAGTACCTAGCAATCTATTAACTGTAAGAAGCTCAATTTTGTTAAAAAAAAAAAAAAGTTCTGACACTGCGTGCAGGCATTTCAAAAGGATTTTTCCTGATTCTTCTTTATTTAATATAACTCTTTATTATGATATTGTAGGCACCATATAGTACATCATTAGTTTTCAATGTAGTGTTCCAGGATTCTTCTTTTGAAGTTTTACTTTTTGTCTTCAAGATTTGTGGTGATCATTTAGCTGCTTTACCATATTTAAGTTGCACTCCCTCCCAAAAGCTCCTATCTGGAGAGGGCCAAAGAAACCACAGTCCCAGTCAGTCCACAGAGATTCCCACTGTCCACCCATGGACATGAAGTCCCCTCCCCTACAAATATACCTTTTGAGTCCATTTGATTTATGCTAATGCATAAATGGCTTCAGCTTGGAAATTTCTGGCAGGTGCTACAGAGGTGGTCTTGCCTTCAGAAACTAAGAGTCTTATGCAGAATAAATATAGATAGGTTCATACACACTTCTGCCTCAAGGCATATTATGGGAAGGTCTATTGGAGAGATATAAGGTACTCTGAGAGTTTGAAAATGACAGTAATTCTAGGAGACGCTAGAGCATGCCGATGAAGAACCTGGAATTTGGGTTGGTTTTCAAAACCAGGTTGCAGGTACACAAGTTGAAAGGGCTGGGAGACCACTTCAAGAGGTAAGGTTGTTATTGTAAAGGAACATTTCACAGGAGGGAGGTGTAATGACTTGAACAGTTCCTCCCAAAAGACATGTCCAAGTTCTAACCTCTGTGCCTATAAATGGGACCCTCAGACATAGGGTCTTTACAGATATGATTAAGGATCTCAAGGTAAGATCATCCTTGGTTTAAGATGGGCCCTAAATCCAATGACAAGTATCCATATAAGAGACAGAGAAGGAAATGTCACACTGAGACAAAGGGGAAAAGGCCGTGTAGTGACAGAGGCAGGGATTGGAGTTATGCTGCCACAAACCAAGAAACACCACGAGCCCCAGAAGCTGGAAGCAAGGAATGATTCTTCAATATAGCCTTCAGAGGCAGTGCGGCTCTGCCATCAGCTTGATGTCAGGCTTGTGGCTTCCAGAACTTTCAGAGAATAAATTTGTATTATGCTTTTGCCACATAGTTTGTAATAATTTATTATGGAAACCCTGGGGGACTAATCCAGGGGATGTTTTTGGGAATGGAATATGAAGGGCCCACAGGGCTCTCTCCTGAGTGATGTTTATTGGAGAGGCGGAGACTAACGGGAGAAAAAGAATAATAAAGGAATAAAAACTTCAAAGAAAGGTACAAATGATATGGCAAGCTCTTTGAATAGGAATAGAGAAACACAAATACATTTGAGACATAGGAGGAGTGTCAAGACTGGATAATTCAGGTTGTGTATGAGACAGACTTGCAGGGGAAGAAATTAAGGACAGGAAACTTGCTACAGTTCAAGCAAAAGTAGCACAGGACAAAATGAAAGCAATGAAAACAGAGTTGAGATTTGGCAGACATTGGGCTGAGGATTTTGTGGTAGCTGGATACCTTAGAGAGCAGGAAAGAGAATTCCAAGTGACCCTTGGAGAAGCTCCAGTTGTAAGGGTTTAAACAAAGGAAGAGTAGTAGCCAGTAAATGAAACCTGGATTTCTTCGGAGAAGAGAGCTAGCTGAGTACCAAGGAAGGCTGGAGATGAGAGCAGGAGACCCTATCTGAGGTTGACAGGATAACAGAGAAAATTTGTTGATTAAGCAATTGGTGATTTTTGAGAGCCTGTCAGCTAATGGAATAGCAAGCAGGAAATACACATTATAACAGAGTAAGAAAGGAAATAGACATAGGACAATGTATTACCATAAGATTATTTTGGGAAAAGAGAGTAATGTGTAAAATGTATCTTGAAGGAAAGCACTGTGAAGAAAAGGTCCTTTAGACTTTGATCAGGCTTCAGCATGTTAACATGCTATCTCCAGAGAGCCCCTGCTAACCTGCAAATGATATGGGAAACACTAATTCATACCATAAATACGTTTTGCCAGATGAGCTAATTGTCACTCAGAAAGAGCTATCATTCCAGAAGGATGCCTGAGGGACCAGAATACAGCACGAATCTGTATTTACTAGGAAAGAACTCAAGGCAAGACCAGCTTATGTTTTAATGGAGTGTACAGCTGATGGTCCTACAGAGCCAGGGCGCTGGGGAGGCGGAGCATGAAACAAGGAGCAGACTGGAGGCTGGGGGGTGGGGATAGGTTAGGAAAACCAAAGGCACCAAATGACAATTTTGCCTACTTTGCCATTCTGTCTAGGGACAGCCTTTGTCTTGTGGGTCCTCCAGTCACTCAGTGATTTGTTCTGGTAATTATCTAGCAAGTATCCTCCAAAGAGAACTCAAGGAATGGGTAATAATCTGAAAGTACATACTGCCTCTGATTTTTAGGCCTTTTCATATACTCAAGAGTATTTTTTAAGAGTGTTCAAAAAAAGTGCAAACGGTTGCTGCCAGTCTGGGAAGGTTTTGTGCAAAGAGCTTCACAGAGCAACAAAAACAAAGAAGCTTTAAGTGGAAGAGACCAGTGGTCACCCTTCCCTAATCTCTGCAGCGATGCAGGCTATAATCCAATATGTAAACCATAGATAGAACACTCAGCTCCTCATTTCCTCCTGTTTGTTTACCATGTTAAATATCAGGGTCCATACTGCACAGTTTTTCTGATAGCAGAGAATACCCAGAAATAGGACACTTGTACAGGAACATAAACATGTTAGAAAACTGAGATATCTAAAGGCCGTCTGAAAGATCCTCAGCCTCTCCTCTTCCTAGCCCAGGCTCTCTGCCTATCAAAAGGACTCTGCCCTCAAAGACTGGTAAGAGTTTGTTACAGTTTTAAAATGCTTTCTTCAAAATTCTCCAGCCATATTTAGTAGTGGAAGACAATACAGAAGACAGACATATGGAAAAATAGGCTTCCATTGTCCAGACAATTTGACTATTAATAATATGTTTGACTTCATTATTGTAAGGTTTGAATGGAGAGCATAGTCTGAATGACCACCTATGAACTCGGGGTTTCATGGGATGCAGGAGCTGGGAGCTTTTCCTGGGAGCTCTCACCTCTTGAGCTCTCACCACTAACAGTCTGTTAGTGTTGGCAGTAAAGATCACTAAAGACAGTGAGGTTGAGACCCAAACAAAGAAAAGAGACAAATATTTATACTAACTGCAGAAGTCAGAAACCTCCATTCACGCAACAAAAATTTACTGACTTACTGCCATAGACCAAATACTGAGCTAGAAAGGCAAGGAATTCATTATGGGTTAGGAAGGAGCCCAAAGATTTAGCCCTTATTATAGTATGAAACATTTTAATGTGGCATTGCATTGTGTTCCTCAAATGTGGAAATAATTTTTCTCAAGTTTCAGAAGTAGGAAGTATGAGGACAATGGCAGAAGCTATGGAACAGCTGGTGGCTACGGCTCACATACTGGCTGGAGATGAAGAAGATTCCAGCATCCCTTGGAAGTATGTGCCTCCATTGGAAATGCAAGAAGTTGACTGACTATGGTCCTGGTTAGATGAGGACTCTGATTGTTGCATTGCACAGATCTGCTGCTGGGTGGCTCTTGTTTTTCCTTTCCAGTATCTTTTCTCCCTTCTTCTCCTAAAAGACACTTTATTCCTCTAGAAAAGCCATTCCATGTGATTCAGACAAAGCAAACCTTGCCTTATATCTGATCCCCCTGGTTCCTGTGACCAGAGTAATCAGATTTTGAGGTCTGGGTTCTCTTTCCACTGGGCTAGAGAAAAAGGCTGACCAAGAAGCAGAAAGAAATGCTGCACCATGAAGACATTGTTGGAGCACATGGATCTAGCTTTATCTGAAGCAGGATCTACCCCTAGACTCTTCTTTACTTGAGACTGGGCTGCTTTGAATTGGGTTTTAGTTGCTTGCAGCTGCACAAACCCTATCTAATATGAAAGAAAACATGCTCCAGGTATACTCCTAAACCACACTTGATGAAAAATAATTAAGAAGTGGGAGGGAATCAGAGAGGGAGACAAACCATGAAAAAGTCTTAACTATAGGAAACAGAGTAGAGGTTGCTAGAGGGGAGGAAGGTGGGGGGACAGGGTAATTGGGTGATGGGCATTAAGGAGGGCACGTGATGTGATGAGCACTTGATGTTATATGCAAGTGATGAATTACTGAACTCTACATCTGAAACAAATGATATACTATATGTTAAATAATTGAATTTAAATTTTAATAAAAAGTAGTGGGAGGGAGCTGAAGTCATAATGTCCCATTTCCAAGGCAGCAATGTGGTAAATCTGTGAAAGAAGTTCTGTTTGGTGCACAGCCTAAACTGCTCCATTACCAGCAGCTCTGCCCAATATCAAGCTCTTCTATTTATTTTTATCATTTTAATGATATGTATTACCATTTCTTCCAATTACAAAAGTTATATATTTGGGGGCACCTGGGTGGCTCAGTTGGTTAAGTGACTCTTGATTTCAGCTCAGGTCACAACCGTAGGGCTCTGGAATCAAGACCTGCATTGGGCTCAGTGCTGTATGTGCAACCTGCTTGGGATTCTCTCCCTTCCTCTCTCTCTGCCCCCACCCCTGCTCAAGTGTGTGTGCTCTCTCTCTCAAAAAAGAAAAAAAGTATATATTTTATCATTTAAAAAGTATATATTTTATCATAAAAGTGTTGAAAAATAGAATACCATATATTCCCACCACCCAGAGGGAGAGAGCATTAAACACTTTACCAGATTTCCAGCATTTTTAATTCATATATATCTTTTTCAGCTGTTCTCCCCATTTTCAACTTATATACAACATGAACATTTTCCCAATCAACATTTTTTGCAGCATAACTTTAATGAAGCATAATATTCTACCAAAGAGATAGCCATAATTTAATTAACCAGAACTGTATTGCCAAAATTTTAGGTAGTTTCCAATATTGTACTGGGATACAAATATAACATTCCAAATGTTAATTTCAAGGTTTCTGATAAATGACGAATTTTTTAAAGTTACCCAAAGAACTCTCTTAGCCCCTTTTGCACCAATGGGAAAGAAGATTCATTACTAAGCTACATTCCTAACATAGCAGTTTTGGGGTATGTATTAGTCTCTTATTGCTATGCCAACACATTGCCACAAACTTCACTGTTTATAGCACCTATTCATTGTCTCACTGTTCTCTAGGTCAGAAGACCAACGTGCTTGGCTGGGTACTCTGTTTACAGATTCATGTGGTGAAAAATAATCGTGTCAGTTGACCTGGTCTCTTCTCTGGAAGCTTTGGGGGAGAAGTCCAGGTTTCTCCCAAGCCCATTAGGTTGTCAGCAGAATTCACTTCCTTCTCAGTTTCCCTATGACTCACTCCATCTTCAAGCCAACAGCTAGGAGTCAAGTCCTTCTTGCACTCAAGATGTCTCTGACTTCTCTTTGTACTACATGTCTCTGACTCCAGCCAAGAAAGTTCTCTGCTTTTAAGGGCTTATGTGATTAGATTGGGTCCACCCAATAATCCGGAATAGTCTCCCTATTGTAAGGTCCATAACCTTAATTACATCTGCAAAGTCTCCCTCAGCATGTAACAGAACATATTCACAGGCTCCAGGGATTAGAGCAAGGAGGGTACTTTGGAGGGTAGCCATCCAGCCTACCACATGGTAGAACCACAAAACTGCACTAACTCTCCTATCTAGTCATGTGATCAGCCATCTTTCCTCCCATGGCAACATATGGGGGAACTAACTCAGTCTTTTCAATCATGGTATGGTGAATTGTTCTCCTCACACTCACTGTACCCACCCCAGCAAGTTCCCAATGGGACAAAAGGACTGTCTAACAAAACTTTCTCCCATCTCTCATGGCTAGGCAGCTGTGGCCCCATTCCCTCAGGAGCAGGCTTCCCTTCAGATTACAGGCGGTGTTGTCCCCCTGTGTCATGTATTCAGGCTGTTGCCAGTCAAAAAAAAAAGAAAAAATGCGAGTGTTTTTGCATCAAATATAGGCCTATGGATTATAACTCTGCCCCAAACAAAAGTACGGGTGTCTACCTACATATAAATGTTATTGTGACCTACTAAGTTGGTTTTCTCCTTCTTGAATCTAACTCATCTATTCTTTATTAGTTTTCTGCAAAGATTCTCTTCTCTGTGGCTAATTTCTAAGGAAATAGTGTGAGTTTTCAGCAAAAGCAGTTTCCATGGTTACACAGAAGTCTTACTAAAAATAGTACATGATGTAATCAGCCAAACTTTCGCTACTGAAGTAACTAGACAAAATGGATCTGCATTTCTGTAGGAAGTTTGTTCTGTCGTTCAAGCTGTGTCTATGACACATGAAGAGAACAGTCTGAATTATTTTTACTGCCCGAGATTCCAGCTCCTCAAATGCTTTGTGGGCAGCTCCAAGCTGTTCAGGCTCTGGAATTATTTCTAACACTGCGTAAAGGAGAGAGGCAGAGAGACAGAGAGACAAGGGGAAAAGGGTAGGAAGGAGAGAAGGCAGTGGAAAGAGATAAGTAGATAAGATACCTGTTTCCTTTCTCACGTGAGATAACATCCCCCTTTTCTCAAAGGGCCCCTTTAAATGCACTATCATGTTGTGTAATATAAGGACAAAGTGTTACTCTCATTTGATTAGTCTACACCCTCTAAATTCTACAGATAGCTACTTACTGGATCCTGCTTGCTTTGTCTTTGGGGGCCTTCTCTTTTAGTGATTGATTCAAGGTTCGGTACCAGAAGGAACTATAAGAGAGGAACCCATTCGTTTTATTATTTCTCTTTCATTATTTCTGCTTTCTCTCTTTTACCTTTTGCTGCAAGAGTGCAGACACTGGAGATTAAAACATCTTCCCTCTTTGGTTTGGTGTTCTTTGTCCTCATTATGTTTGAACTGTCACTCTGCACAGCTGGGTCTCTGTTTCCAATATCCTTTTTCCCCACACTTCATATAATTAGAAAAGAGGATCAAGAATGGCAGTCCCACCTGCTTCCAGGGCCATTCCCCAAACCCCACCCCCAAGACTTTGAAGCTGGAAGTCAAAGGGGTGGCTGAATCTTTCCTCTCTTGAAAACCACACTCAGTGTCATCTTCTGCTTGATCACAAGGCCAACTCTGGTTGTGAGACTTTGTTATTTCTGCCACAGAGTGGTCCTCAGGTGCCATTTCTCTTCTTACTACAGTTGTTAAAGAGGACACTCTGAAAGCAAAATTCAATCTCAAAATCAAGTTCTTCTTACTTGGTCTCCATCTAGAAAAGCCCTAGAAATTTTTCTGATTTCCTTTTACAGCCAATGTAACAATGCTTGTTTCTTATCTATCTGGGGATTCAGCAGATCCCTTTCAAAAGAATGCCTTTTTTTTTTTTTTTTTGCATCCATAGCACTGGAGAAAGAAGATTGCAAATGGTTTTTAGAAGGCCATGGCCACTGCATATGTTGGCAATTTCTTAAATGCATTTTTATATCAGGGACATTGTTAATAACTGTAGGGCCAGAGCAATTTAAAAGCCTATAAATTATGCTAGACTGAACTAACTCAACTGTGTTTCTTTAAAAATACTGTCTTCTTAAGTAACTGACTTAAGAAGGGTACTTGGAGCTAGCGTTTTTAAATGGCTTTTTATGGCACACATTCAAGATTCATTGGTTTCTCATTACCTTCTATGGAACACTAACTCCTGAATATAGTCTCAGAGATGGTACCAGACCTGGCCCAGGAACTCTCAAAGTAATATGCATAGGCAGTATGAGCGGTTAGTGTATTATGTGGTTAGTGTATTAAGTTCCTACAGTTTTATTTATTCATTTAGCTACTTGGATGGAACCATCAGTGAAAGGTTCCCATTTGAAGGCCTAATTAAAGAAATCCATTTTAAAGAAAGATGGAGGTGGGAAGAGAAAAGATAAAGGCAGACCAAATCCAGTATGACACGGTGATGACAGTCCAGGTACTGCAGATGGGGAAACTGGGAGATGAAAAGGGCTCTTTCTGCAGGAGATACTTTTATTGAAGGCAGGTGTTCAATAGGCATCATGCCAGAGACCTTTACTAAGTTCCTGAGTTCCTCAGACTCACTCTAAATCCTTCTCTTCCCTGCTCCCTTCCTTGAGAGTGCTATCCCCAGATGGTACGGACAGGCGGTATCACAGGGCTCCTGCCCTCGCAGGCTTCCAGCTGGGTTGGTCAGTGAGGAGACTTGACAGGAGATGCAAGGAATAGGGGTACAAGAAGAAGGGGGTCAAGATATTTATTTCCCTGGTTCTTTGACTCTCTTGAGGGTCTTCATGGGCTGAAACCAATAATTGATCTTTCCTTGATCTCTTCAAACTTGGGGGTCTTAGTAGAGTCACTGCTAGTGGCCATGGGTTACTATACTATTTCTTTCGGTTCCCACATCCTATCTGACATTTAAAAAAAAAATCCTCAAATTGACCTAATTTGCCAATTTGTGTCATCTACTTCTTGTTGGTACTCAGAGTTATGCCAGAATCTTTAGCAAATGAACACTTGTATTAGTCCATAACAGAATTCAATAGACTGCGTGGCTTAAAAACAGCAAACATTTATTCCTCACAGTTCTGGTGGCAGGAAGTCCATGATCAAGGCACAGGCAGTCTGATGAGACTCTGCTTCCTGTTTCATAGAGAGACATCTTTTTGCTGTGTCCTCACAAAGCTAAAGGGGTGAGAGATTTCTCTGGGACCTCTCTTTTTTGCCTAGCTTTATTGACAAATAAAATTATAATATATTTAAAATGTATAACATGATGATTTTGATATATGTATATATTCACATCAATTCCTTACATCTTTATCCTCTTTAAATCTTTTCTTTCCTTTTTTTTTTTTTTTTTTGGTGAGATCATTTAAGTTCTACACTCTTAGCAAATATCAATTACACAATACAGTGTTATCAACTATAGTCACGATGCTACACCTTAGAACCTCAGATCTCATCAGTTTTATAATGGAAAGTTAGTATCCTTTCACCAGCCTCTCCCTATTTCCCCCACTCCCCAGGCCCTGGCATCTACTTTCCTAATTCTCCATTTCTATCAGTTCAGCTTTTTCTTTTTTTAAGATTCCACATTTAACTGATGCTAGGCAGTGCAATATTTGTCGTTCTCTGTCTGGCTTATTTCACTTAGCATAAGCCCTCCAGGTTCATCCATGTTGTCACAAAAGCTTTTTTAAAGCTGAATAATATACGTGTGTGTGTGTGTGTGTGTGTGTGTGTGTGTGTCACATTTTCTTGATCCATTTATCCAAGGACTAACACTTAAGTTGTTTCCATATTTTGACTTTTGTGAATAATGCTGCAGTAAACACGAGAGCACAGATATCTCTTTGAGATAATAATTTCATTTCCTATAGAAATATACCCAGAAGTGACATTGCTGGGTCATATGATAGTATATTTTTAATTTCTTGAGAAACCTCCATTCTGTTTTCCACAGTGGCTGTACCAATTTACATACCTACCAAGAGTGTACAAGGCTTTCCTTTTCTCCACATCTTCACCAGCACTTGTTATCTCTTATCTTTTTTTATAATAGCTGTGGTATAAATTTTATAAAGGCACTAATTTCATTTATGAGGTTTCTACCTTTATGACCTAATAACCTCCCTCTCCCTAATAAGCTCCAATTAAAGGTCCCCCTCCTAATACTATCACATTGGGTTTTAACACATGAATTTTGGGGGGTACACAAGCATTCAGTCTCCGGCAAGACTTGACCCTTGATCATCTCATTTCTTGAGATTGTCTTCTATGAGAGTTGAATATGAAAGAGGAACAAAAACAAATAAAACAAAACTTGCTTCAGAATAAGGAGTTATAGGGGAGATATTAAAGCCATCTAAAGAGAAGAACACTAAGTGTAACCAATGGCACCTAGAAATAAGCAGAGACAAGGAGGAGGCAGTAGAAATCAGGAGGATTCATTGGACCTAATTGTGAAATACAAAGAATTGGTTAAGGCACTGGGAAAGAAGAGTGAGTTTCTCTAGATGTGTAAAAAATATTACATCATGTGAGATTTATTATCAATACTATGGCAAATTACTCACTTCACATTATTGTTTGACATTTTTAGAGACATATTCCCACATGTTATTCCTTAAAAATAGGTTCAGTACTTTGGGACACTGATGCAGTGTTACTCATCCTGATGATGATAAAAATAAATACCATATCTGTGATCCCAGCTGCCAACCACTGAGCTCTTACGCAGCTCAAGATACTGGACTAAGCCCTTCACACTGCTTCATCTTCCTTAGGAATAGTCCTTAGAAATGGACATTGCTATTGTCCCCATTGTCAGGGAACTGAAACCAAGGAAAGCTGCAGACTACAGCATGGAAGTGAAAAACTGGAATTCCAATCCAGAACTCCTAGGTCCTTGTAACAGTCATGTTCAACTTCCTCATTCACTACCCTAGTATATGTGGCTAGAGCAAAACACACAACTGTGCTAACATTATCTTAAATGACCACAAAGTTCAGAGGCTCCTGAAAATCACCCAGCAAGCAATTTGCTCTCCCACTCTCTAGTACTCACATCCAGGTTCAATGCACAAACCAGCCATAAACTAATCACTTCTAAATTTATGACTCTAGGACTAATCTCTTCCTAAAATTCCAGTCTCAGATATCCAAATACCTCTGAAATATCTCCACTTGGGTCTTGAATAAACAAATCCAACATGTTCAAAATATCTCTAGATTTCACCATTTCCCCAAATCTGTTCCTTCTTAGTATTTCCTATCTCAATGTCAGAATGTAGGAGCATTTATCCTATTGCTCAAGCCGAAACATAAAGCACATTCTTGATCCCTGTCTTTCCTCTGTAGCCCCCTACAACCCATAGCAAGTCTTGTCTTGAAGCTGATATCTTACCAGCTCTGTGACTCACCACCATAGTCTAAGTCATCATAACCTTTTGTTTAGATTACTGCAGGAGTCATCTGACTGGTCTTCCTGCTTCCATTTTTGCCTTCTCAAGGGCACTGAACCAAACACTGGGAAGAATAATCTTTTCAAAATAGAAGTCATATCAGAGTCGTTCTTTGATCAGAACTTTGGTGCTTCTCAGAATCAATTCCACAGCTGCTGCCACCTCACCACCCTCATTCATTGCTTACCAAGTTCTGCTTCATTTACTCCATTCTAGACCCACTGACCATATTGCTGGTTCTCAAAAATACTACTCATTCTCACATCATAGCCTTTGCAATTGCCATTCTTTTTGCCTGGGATGCTCATCTCTGAGATCAGTAATTTCATGTAGGTTTTTTTCCTCAATAGTCAGCTTTCCCTACGACTCTGAAAAATCACACCATATTCCCTTCCCCTCACTACTCTCTATCCCCTCTCCTTACTTTCCTTCTCTTCAGGATACTATCTACTACCTGAAATTTTTTCACGGGTGTATTCATTCATTTATTATTCATTTCCTACACTAGAAATGTAAGCTCTGTGAGAACAGGAACAAGCCCTTAGAGAACAGAACCTAGAACCATGGTTCAACCATAGAGGGATGCATAAGGTTTGTGTAGTTAATGAAAAAGAAAATGGGAAGGAAGGGAGGAAGGAGGAAGGAAGGCAGGGAAGAAGATGGACTCGAGTCTATTGTGGTAAGCTGAATTACTGCTCTTCAAAGATATCGATTTCCTGTTCCCTGGATTCTGTGAACATGTTATAGATGAAATTACAGTTGCTAATAAAATAACCTTAAAATACGTATCTCATCCTGGATTATGTAAGTGGGTTCAAAGCAACCACAAAGGTCTTTAAAAGTAGAAGGAGGCAGAAAGGGAGGTCAGAGTAATGTAATGTGAGAAGGACTGATGCAGTATTGCTGGCTTTGAAGATAAAGAAAGGGGGCCATGAGCCAATGAAGACAGGCAGACTCTAGAAATTGCAACAAGCAAGGAAACAGGTTCTCCCCTCAAGCCTCCAGAGGGGAACACAACCCCATCAAAATCTTGATTTTTAGCTAGTAATACCATGTCAGACGTCTAACTAACAGAACTGTAAAGATGATAACTTGTGTTTTTCCAAGCCCCTAAACTTGTAATAATTTGTTATCGTGGCAATGAAAAACTAATACACCTATATACTTTATGTTCTATGCTATACTACCTCTCCAGATTTTCCATTATCCTCTTGGTGATTTGGGGCTATTCTTTTGTCAATAGAATTATATAGCTATATTTTCCTCTTTCTAACACAAAAAAGGCACATTCTCCATCTCCTGTCTATGTTTCAGCTATTAAATGTGATAATCATACTTTTAAATAAAAAGGAGGACAGTGAAAAGAAAAAAAAAAATGGTTTATTTCCTAGCTATGTGACTTTGGGGAAATTGTTCAACCATTCTGTGCTTCAGTTTCTCACCTGTAAAATGTTCATTATAATAATAGTTTGCTGTCTCCAAGACACTTAGAAGTGGATAATAAATGCTTAATAAATATCAGCTAGTATTATTACTAATGTGTCGAATAGGAGAGATGTCAATCCTTTTCTCAAAAATCCAAGAAGCATAGAATCTATACTGTTAAGCCATATTACCATCAAATTCTATACTTTCCAGCACTTTTTTAAAGATTTTATTTATTTATTTGACAAAGACAGATCACAAGTAGGCAGAGAGGCAGGCAGAGAGAGAGGGGGAAGCAGGCTCCCTAATGAGCAGAGAGCCCAATGCGGCTCTCAATCCCAAGACCCTCATGGCCTGAGCTGAAGGCAGAGGTTCAACCCACTGAGCCACCCAGGCACCCCACTTTTCAGCATTTTTGAAGTCAATAGCTTTCTCATGCTTTCAATGATTTATCACCCAAGCAAAGATTTAAGTTTGACCCTATTCAGTGTGAACAAGGATAGGGGGAAATGGGCATTCTCATACTCTTTTGGCCTGAGTGTTAGTTGTAAACCAACTGACCTTTATCTTACTTTTGCTCTTCTGTAAATTTTGTAATATAAGTAAAAAATTATATTTATCATACAAAATTTAAAAGTTTTAAAATTTAATTTTATTTAATTTTTGGTGTGTGTTCCAGAATTCATTGCTTATGCACCACACCCAGTGCTCCATGCAATACGTGCCCTCCTTAATACCCACCACCAGGCTCACCCAACCCCCCAACCCCCTCACCTCCAAAACCCTCAGTTTGTTTCTCAGAATTCACAGTCTCTCATGGTTTGCCTCCCCCTCTGATCTTCCCCAGCTCAAATTTTGAACAAAACCAAAACAATTTAGCTCCACTAATGCAAGTTCAGTAATGCGCTATCAGCCTTCTCTGGAGTATACTTATGGCAGAGAAGATATAACCATGGCACAATCAATGTTTTTGTCCCCAACCTGGACCAAAGACTAATAGTTAGAAATTCCAAGGAGAACAACAACAACAACAAAATAAAAACAGACAAACAAACAAAAAAAAACAGAACAAAACAAAAAAACCCTGAGAGCTTGAGTCTGTGGATATGTATAGAGAAGTAATAATCTCTACTGTATTCTTCCCCATACAAAATAAGATTGTTATAAAACTTAGTAAGGTGGTTATTTCCTTAAGTGGTGAAAAAAAAAAAGCCCATGGGTTACACTGCAACAATAAAATACAGCAATAAAAAGGAAGTAGACATTTGGTGCAGTTGTTTGTATCAACTTGCCTCTTTTGAGTAAACCAAATTCATTAGTGTGAGTTCTACAGCTGCTTCCCACATTTTGAGTTCAACACTGGGTAGTGCTTCTGACAGGTTCTTCTGACTTTTGGAAATTAAAAAATCACCTTCCATGGCTAGTCTAATATCATTAGGGGGAATGGGACTAGGGGTGTTGAATTGGTCAGCAGGAAGATTTTAAATACTTCACTCTCTATTGTTGAATTGAAAGGTAAAAAAAATAATCTTTTCTATTGGTAGATTTATTATTTTATTCACTCACTCATTCCTTCACTTACCCATTCATTCATTCAATAGTTAATTGTGGTCCAAACACTGCTAGATGCTGGTGATGAAGCCACAGACAAGACAGACATAGTGGCTTCCTTACTTTTCATGTAAAAATGGAAGGGAAGAATCAAAACTAAAATTATCTGTTTGACAAGAACTAGTAAAAATTCCCAGTCTACATTCTGTGATTCTTCATATTCTTCTAATTTCATTTTAAAACAAAACAAAACAAAAAACAGAGCTCTATACATATCTTCCAAAAAGGACATTATGGATATGTGACAAGGCGTAGTAAAAAGAGACAGAAGGCAGGCAGCATTTTGTCCATTCATTAAATCATTCACTGTTTCAACAAAATTTTTTGGAGCATCTACTATGTCCCAGGCACTCTTCTAGTTGGTAGGGATAGAGCAGTGAACATAACAGATAATATTCCTGTTCTACTAGAGCTTAACATTCTAAGGAAGAGTGTTAACTACTTGCATTTGGGAAGATTAAATATTAATATTTAGAAAAGAGTAAAAGTTTTAGGAAGATGGGCCTCTGAGTACCCCTCCCTCTCCATTCTTACTTGTTGAAATGTTGCCTTTTCATTAAAACTCAGCTCAAATACTAAGCTTGCCACTTCTGCTCTTCTATATCCCCTTCATATCTTGCTGATCCAGAGCTCTTTATACCTCAAGTTGTGCTCATGCTTTGTGGATTACAAGCCCCTTGTCCATCTCCTAATGCAGCACCCTCATATGGCATAGCTTCAATAAATTCTTCTTCAATTAGGCAGATGTAAATGAAAGGATAAATTAATATTAAAATGGTTAAACATATGTCTTTCTCTCCTAGAGGAAAGGTAAATTAGATTAATATTCCTTCAGTCCTTAAATAAAAGTATTTTTACGATAGAAGTTTCAACCTGCTTACTATATACTAATAATGTCAATTATATTTGACAAGTCTACCCAAACTCAAGTCAAAATTAAACTTTTTATTTTGTTTTGAAACCTCCTTCTATTGTTTTCCTTATGTCACTTAATGACACCAAAATCCTCTTGCTTTCTCAAATTAAAAACTTCTGCCCCTCTTAATTCACCAAGCTCATTTTTTGTTTTTGTATTTTACTCTGCAGTGCTCACCAATTTCTTTTTATTCTCCTTCATGAATATTAATCCATCACTTGAGTCTTTCTCTTCTCTATGGTCTCTGTTGCCAATGACTTAGGAGCAAACCTAATTATTTCTTGCTGGAACTGTTGACGTTGCTTCCAATAATCTCCCTGTCAACATTCTTTACCATCTTCAATTTCACCTTTCACACATTTTAGGTCAGTCTCATAAAAATCTTCAGTGACTCCCAAATTACATTGTTAGGAGGTGTTTCATTGAGAGAGTGACCTATGGTTAAATAATTTGGGGCAACATTGTCTTAAATTCATTTAAACAAGTTTGCTGCAGGATTTCTCAGTGACTTTGATGCCCTGCTCTCTATAGCAAGTCTCCAAAAGGAAGCAAGCCTTTCCCAACATATTTGATTTGAGACTTTTTTCATGGGGAAGTAAGTCTGATATGGTAGGTTGGCTCATTCATCATCTACACCAACCCCTTTGTTCTCTATATTCCTTTATTACAGAAGTTGGAAAAATTAAAATATTCTCTAGCCTTCTTGGCTGCTAGGTATGCCTAAGTGTCATTCTAGTCAATGTGACGTAGACAGAAGTCATAGACGGTACTTCCTTTTGCCTCTTTCCCTTTCTTCTCTTCCTGAGAAATGACAGGCATTTTACACCTTTGCTAAGGATGGAAGAGCAGGAAAATGAAAGGAACCTGTTTTCCTAATGATATCACTGCCCATGAACCAACACTGGTCTTCCCATAGGAAAATTAAACTTCTTAATCATTTAAGCTACTGTGTTTTGGATGTTCTGTTACTTATAGCTGAATTAAACTGTAACCAATACAAACATCTCAGAGCACTGTTTTGTAAATAATGAAATACAAAATGAAGTTTAGATTTCTAAGCATGGCACACAACCCACTATTTTCCTACATCTCCTTCACTTTCAACCCTAAAATTAGACACTGAAATTTGTAATAGTCCCAAATCTCTCTTTGACTTTATGCAATACATATATTACATATCTAATACATATAATATGTGTGTCATTTACCAGGTCTGTCCGCTATGGCACCAGAATCTTGACTGCCATCATTCGTTGTGTTCTTTTGCTTTAGATACTCTATATCTGATAATGCCTGTAAGTACTATTTATTGAACTAACCATAGCCATATCTGTTGCTGTTAGTAACTCCACAGATCAGTGCACATATAGGAACTTTAGGGAATACATCTTTCCTTTATTACCTACTCCAAAAACTATGCTGGCTGCAAGTGCAAAGAAATGCCTTCTATTTGTTCCTGAGTTAGAAATTTTGCCATAGATTCTGTGGCAATAGACCCTTCTGGTCTGAGTAGTGCCTCAGAATGTTTTTCTGCCATTACCTCCATACACACAACCTCTGAGCTGCACTGTCAAACCACTCTCCTGGCTATAGTGGCCTAGCCTTTGTTTCATTATGTTATACCCATTAGTTTTCTCCTCAATCTGGCCTGCACTTTTCTTCATCCAGCTGGTATATGATTCTTTATCCTGAAAAGAAAAAAAAAAAAACTGAGTTGAAATTTCATCTCCCTTGCAAAGCCCTTCCCACAACATCCACAGTTTCTCAAGCTTATCTCCTTTCTTAACATGTTGAACATATTGCTATTCAAGCAATGACCACAAGTAATGTAATTTTCTATTCATCCTAAAAATCTGTAAACTCTTTAAGAAAAGACATCTTGTCATATGTGAAGAGAGAGAGTTTGACTTCTTCTTTGCCAATTTGAATGTTTTTTATTCTTTTTGTTGTGTAATTGCTGAAGCTAGGACTTCTAGTACTACGTTAAACAATAATGGTGAGAGTGGGTATCCCTTTTGTGTTCCTGACCTTAAGGGAAAAGCTCTCAGTTATTCCCCATTGAGAATGATATTTGCTGTGGGCTTTTCATAGATGGCTTTTATGATATTGAGGTATATACCCTGTATCCCTATATTTTGAAGACTTTTAATCAAGAAATGATGCTATATTTTGTCAAATGTTTTTCTGCATCAAATGAAAGGATCATATGGTTCTTGACTTTTCTTTTATTAATGTGTTCTATCACATTGACTGAGTTCTGAATGTTTAACCATCTTAGCATCCCAGGTATAAATCCCACCTGGTTGTGGTAAATAATCCTTTTAATGTACTGTTGGATCCTATTGGCTAGCAGCTTGTTGACTATGTTAACATCCATGTTCATCAGGGATATTGGTCTGCAATTGTCCTTTTTGATGGGGTCTTTGATTTTGCGATCAGGGTAATGCTGGCCTCATAGAATGAGTTTGGAAGTTTTCCTTCTAGTTCTATTTTTTTTCAAATAGCTTCAGTAGAGTAGGTATTATTTCTTTAAATATTTGTTAGAATTCTCCTAGGAAGCCATCTGTCCTGGACTCTCGTTTTTTGGGAGGTTTTTGATTACTGCCTCAAAGTCCTTGCTGGATATTCAGTCTGTTCAGATTGTCTCTTTCTTTCTTTTTCAGTCTTGGTAGTTTATAAGTTTCCAGGAATGCATCCATTTCTTCTAGACTGCTTAATTTGTTGGCATATATTTGCTGGTAATAATTTCTAATGATTGGTCCTATTTCCTTGATGTTAGTCATGATCTCTTCCCTTTCATTCATGATTTTGTTAAGTCGGGTCCTTTCCCTTTTTGTTTAGGTAAGTCTGACAAGAGGTTTATTGATCTTATTAATTCTTTCAAAGAAAAAGTTTCTAGTTTTATTGATATGTTTTACTGTTTTTCTGGTTTGTATTTCATTGATTCCTGCTCTAATCTTTATTATTTCTCTTCTCCTGCTTAGTTTAGGCCTTATTTGCTGTTCTTTCTCCAGGTCCTTTAGGTGTAAGGTTAGCTTGTGCATTTGTAATGTGGAAAACCCAAAACACTCCACCCCCAACTTACTAGAACTCATATAGCAATTCAACCAGGTAGCAGGATATAAAATCAATGCACAGAAATAAGTTACATTTCTATACACTAACAATGTAACTGAAGAAATAGAAAATAAGGAATTTATTCCATTTATAATAGCACCCAAAATTATAAGATACCTAAGAATAAACCTGACCAAAGAGGTAAAGGATCTGTACTCTAGAAACCAGAGAACACTTATGAAAGAATTGAAGGAAAACAAAGAGATGAAAAAAATATTCCATGCTCATGGATTGGAAGAATAGACATTGTTAAAATGTCTATGCTGCCCAGTAATCTACACTTTCAATGCAATCCCTATCAAAATACCACTGACATTTTTCACAAAGCTGGAAAAAACTAAAATTTGTATGGAACCAGAAAAGACCCCAAATTGTCAGGGGAATGTTGAAGAAGAAAACCAAAGCTGGTGGCATCAGAATGCCTGACTTCAAGCTATATTCCAAAGCTGTGATCATTGTGACATCATGGTATTAGCACAAAAACAGACACATAGATCAGTGGAACAGAACAGACAGCCCAGAAATGGACCTTCAACTTTATAGTCAACTAATTTTCAACAAAGCAGGAAAGAACATCCAGTGGATAAAAGACAGTCTCTTCAATAAGTGGTGCTGGGAAAAGTGGACAGCCACATGCAGAAGAGTGAAACTGGACTGTTCTCTTACACCATACACAAGGCTAAATTTGAAATTGATGAAGGACTGCAATGTGAGACAGGAATCCATCAAAATCCTAGATGAGAACATAGGCAGTAATCCCTTTGACATCAGCCACGGCAACTTATTTCAAGACATGTCTCCAAAGGCAATGGAAACAAAAGGGAAAATGAACTTTTGGGACTTTATCAAAATAAAAAAGCTTCCGCACAGCAAAGGATACAGTCAACAACACTAAGAGGCAACCCACGGAAAGGGAGAAGATATTTGCAAATGACACTACAGATAAAGGGCTGGTATCCAAGAACTTCTCAAATTCAACACCAAAAAACAAATAATCCAGTCAAGATGTGGGCAGAAGACATGAACAGACACTTCTCCAAAGAAGACACACAAATGGCTAATAGACACATGAAAAATGTTCAACATCACTAGCCATCAAGGAAATACAAATCAAAACTACAATGAGATACCACCTAATACCAATCAGAATGGCAAAAAATTAACAAGGCAGGAAAAAACAGATGTTGGTGAGGATGTGGAGAAAGGGGAAACCTCTTTCACCATCAGTGGGAATGCCAGCTGGTACAGCCACTTTGGAAAACAGTATGGAGTTTCCTTAAGACATTAAAAATAGAGCTACCCTATGACCCAGGAGTTGCACTACTACATATTTATGCCAAATATACAGATGTATTGAAAAGTAGGGGCACATGCACCCCAATGTCCATAGCAGCAATGTCCACAATAACCAAACTATGGGAGTAGCTAAGATGCCCTTCATCAGACAAATGGATAAAGAAGATGTGGTCCATATATACAATGGAATATTACTCAGCCATCAGAAAGGATGAATACCCACCATTTTCAAGGATACAGATGGAACTGGAGGGAATTAATGCTAAGTGAAATAATTCAAGCAGAGAAAGACAATTATAATATGGTTTCCCTCATTGTGGAACTTAAGGAATAGCATGGAGGACCACGGAGGAAAGGAGGAGAAACATAATGGGAAGAAATCAGAGAGGAAGACAAAACATGAGAGACTTTGGACTCTGGGAAACAAATTAAGGGTACGGAAAGGAGGGAGTAGGGGGATGGGGTAACCAGGTGATGGGTATTAAGGAGGGGATGTGTTGTGATAAGCACTGGGTGTTATACACAACTAATGAATCATCAAAGACTATATCAAAAACTAATAATGTACTATATGTTGGTTAACTGAACAATAAAAATAATTAATCAATTAAATTTAATTTTTAAAAAAGACATCACGTCATCCTTATATTTGAAATTCCAGAATCCTATGGAGTGCTGGATATATGTTAGGTCCTCAATAAATGTTTAGTCAGTGAATGAATAAATTATGCGATCAATTAATTATTAGAGTTGGTAAGTACATGGTGTTCCCAAAGGCCTTATTTGGCCAGGACAGAATTCTTTCTCTTGCCAAAATTATGTTAATCACCAAAAATCTTGACAAAAGAACAAAACCTGATTCTAAAGTGACTACATAAGGGCACCTGGGTGGCTCTGTCAGTTAAGCATCTGTCTTCAGCTCAGGTCCTGTTCCCAGGGTCCTGGGATCAATCCCCACGTCAGCCTCCCTGCTCAGCTAAGAGCCTCTTTCCTCCTCTCCCCTGTGCTCATACTCTATCTCTCACTCTATCTGTCAAAGAAGTAAATAAAATCTTTTAAAAAATAAAGTGACTACATAGTCCCAGCTTTATCATTACATAGTAGACAACACACATTATTTCATAAAACACATATATATGAATTACCATACAATTGTTATAAAGATATATAAAAATTTCTACCTATTTGAAAGAACATGTAAGTTAGTAGTTGCAATATAATGTCTAAATGTTAAATGTCACTGGCAAAAAGTCCTCCAAAAGTCAAAAACAGTAAAATACCTAGGAATAAATTTAACTAAGGAGGTGAACGGTCTCTGCTTGGAAAACCACTAGACAATGGTGAAATAATTTGAAGAAGATAAAAATAAATGGAAAGGTATCCCATGTTCAAGAATTGAAAAAATTAATATTATTAAAATGTCGATACTACCAAAAGTCAATATAGATTCAATGCAATCCCTATCAAGATTCCACTGGCATTTTTTTTTTTACAAAAGTAGAAGAAACACTCCCCAGATTTATATGGAACCATAAAATACCCCAAATTAAAAAAAAAAAAAGCTGAGAAAGAAGAACCAAGTAGGAAGCATCACATTTCATTTCAAGCTATACTAAAAAGCTACAGTCATCAAAACAGAATGGTACAGGTATAAAACAGAAACATAGATGAATAGAAGAGAATCAAGAGCCCAGAGATAGATTCAAGCACATATGGTCAACTAATATCTGACAAGGGAACCAATGATACTCAATAGAGAAAAAGACAGTCTCTTTATGTTATGGTGCTGGAATAATGGGATATTTGCATGTAAAAAATGAAATTGAACCTATACCACTCACAAAAATTAACTCAAATGAGTTAATCACTTAAATGTAGGATCTGAACCATGAAACTCCTAAAAGAAAACAGGAATAAAGTTCCTTGAAATGGACTTGGTAATGTTTTTTTCAGATATCACACCTAAAGCACAAGAAACAAAAAATAATCGAGTAAGGCTACATCAAACTAAAAATCTTCTGCATAGGAAAAAAAATCAACAAAATGAAAAGATAACCTATGGAATAGGGAAAAATACATGCAAACCAAATATCTGATAAGGAGTTTGTTTCCAAAATATACAAAGAACCCACACAACTCAACAGCAAAAAACCAAATAATCCTATTTTAAAATGGGCAAAGGACCTGAGTATGTATTTCTCCAAAGAAAATATACAAAAGACCACAGGTACAGAAAGCATAAAAAGATGTTTAAGATCACTAGTCATTAGGGAAATGCAAATTAAAACCACAATAAAATACTACCTCATTCCTGTTAGAATGGCCATCATCAAAAAGACAAGAGATAATAAATGTTGGCATGAAAGTAGAGAAAAGGGAACACTTGTACACTCTTGGTGGGAATGTAAATTGGTACAGCCACTATGGAAAACAGTATGGAGGATCCTCAGAAAATTAAAAATGGAATTATCATATGATCCAACAAGTCCATTTCTGAGAATATATTCAAAATGAAAACACTAACTTGAAAAGATACCTGCATATCCACTGACAGATAAATGGACAAAGAAAATGTGACTACACACACACACACACACACACACACACACACACAATTACTCAGCCATCAAAAAGAATGAAATCTTGCCATTTGCAATGACATGGGTGGAACTAGACTATATTATGCTAAGTGAAGTCAGTCAGTCAGAGAAAGACAAATACCCTATGATTTCACTCATGTGTGGAATTTAAGAAACAAAACAGATGAATATAGGGGAAGCAAAGGAAAAATAAAATAAGATGAAAATTGAGAGGGAGGCAAACCACAAGAGATGCTGAATTCTAAGAAACAAACTGAGCATTGCCGGAGGGGGAGGGGTGTGGGGGATGGGGTAACAGGGTGATGGGCATTAAGGAGGGCACTTGATGTAATGAGCACCAGGTGTCATACACAACTGATGAATCACTAAATTCTGCCTCTGAAACTAATTTAAAAAAAAAAAGATATCTGCACCCTCTATATTCACAGCAGAATTATTTATTATCACCAAAACATGGAAATAACCGAAGTATCCATCAATGGATGAGTGAATAAAGACACACACACAAACACATACATACACACACAGAGGACTATTATCCAGTCATTAAAAATGAGGAAATCCATATCTGATAAAGGACTAGTGTCCAAAATCTATAAAGAACTTAGCAAACTCGACACCCAAAGAACAAATAATCCAATCAAGAAATGGGCAGAGGACATGAACAGACATTTCTGCAAAGAAGACATCCAGATGGCCAACAGACACATGAAAAAGTGCTCCATATCACTCGGCATCAGGGAAATACAAATCAAAACCACAATGAGATATCACCTCACACCAGTCAGAATGGCTAAAATTAACAAGTCAGGAAATGACAGATGCTGGCCAGGATGCGGAGAAAGGGGAACCCTCCTACACTGTTGGTGGGAATGCAAGCTGGTGCAACCACTCTGGAAAACAGCATGGAGGTTCCTCAAAATGTTGAAAATAGAACTACCCTATGACCGAGCAATTGCACTACTGGGTATTTACCCTAAAGATACAAACGTAGTGATCTGAAGGGGTACGTGCACCTGAATGTTTATAGCAGCAATGTCCACAACAGCCAAACTATGGAAAGAACCTAGATGTCCATCAACAGATGAATGGATAAAGAAGATGTGGCTTATGTACACAATGGAATACTATGCAGCCATCAAAAGAAATGAAATCTTGCCATTTGCTACAATGTGGATGGAACTAGAGCATATCATGCTTAGCGAAATAAGTCAAGCAGAGAAAGACAACTATCATACGATCTCCCTGGTATGAGGAAGTGGTGATGCAACATGGGGGCTTAAGTGGGTAGGAGAAGAATAAATGAAACAAGATGGGATTTGGAGGGAGCCAAACCATAAGTGACTCTTAATCTCACAAAACAAACTGAGGGTTGCTGGGGGGAGGGGGGTTGGGAGAAGGGGGGTGGGGTTATGGACATTGGGGAGGGTATGTGCTTTGGTAAGTGCTGTGAAGTGTGTAAACCTGGCGATTCACAGACCTGTACCCCTGGGGATAAAAATATATTATATGTTTACAAAAAATTAAAAAATTAAAAATTTTTTTTAAAAATGAGGAAATCCTACCATTTGCAATAAGATAGATGGATCTTGAAGACATTATGCTAAGTGAAATAAGTTAGAATCAGACAAATACTGTATGATCTCACTTATACATAGAATCTTAAAAAGAAAAAAAAAGAGACCAAATTCATAGAAAAAGAGATCAGAGTGAGGAGAGGGGGAGAAGAACTGAGGAAGGTGCTAAGAAATACAAATTTCCAGTTATAAAATAAATAAATACTAGGGATATAGTGTACAACATGATGATTATGGCTAACACTGCTTTAAGATAAAGTTGTTAAGAGAGTAAATTCTATGAGTTCTCATCTGAAAGAGAAATTTTTTCTTTTTTTATTTCTTCCTATTGTTACTATATGAGGAGATGGATGTTAGCTTAACCTAATGTGATAATCATTTCACAATATATATAAAAATCAAACAATCATGCTATATGCCTTAAATTGATGTATGTCAATTATTTCTCAATAAAACTGGAAAAAATGCTAGAGGATATAATACTGAGCTGCCCTTTTTTATCTCTCTGTGATAATAAAGAAGATGAATTATGACATTCAATTGAATAGAAAAAAAAGTTAATTGATTTTAGCATGAGAATAAAAGCTGATGTCATTGATCACACAAAAGGAAGTGCTCCAAGAAATAACAATACAAGTAAAATCACATCTTTTAGTGTTGCAAATAATCACTTAAGTTCTCACCTGCCATACAAGCAGGAAGTTCAATATTCTCCTGTCAAGGTGTCCCTGACAATTACTTAAGAACTCCTGAGAATTTCCAAAGGTAACTGCCTTCTTTCCCTTTCCAGGTACACAGAGAACTATGAAGGTCACCACCACCACTGCTCCTCACAACACATGGTGTCAGTGTCAATGCTCATCCTTACACAGTACCATAATCTATGGGCTCATGTTCACTCTAGGTGATGTGATGACCATCCTAAAACCATGTCTAGGTTCTTTGGTCCCGTCCCCCACAGTGCTCCAAAACTGTAACTCTAGCGGACATCTTTCTCAGTTCACATAATTCCTACTTCTTAGGGCACAAGTTGGCATAGGGGACTTAAATCGATCCCTTTCCCCCAAGGAGATAAGGCCTAAATCATCCCTAAACCTAAAACCATCCCCACCTGTGTCAGAGGATGAAACTTCCTCCCTGCCACCCAATATACAATAAGACTCTTTATACCCTCCTATCCTGGTCATTCAGGTTACTTTATCCATGTCACTCTACCAAGAGAAGTTACTAGTGTTTCTATGGTGACTTTCTCCCCCACTCCCCGAATTCATATATAGAAATCCTAACCCCCATTGCGATAGTATTAGGAGGTGGGGCCTTTGGGAGGTAGTATTAGGTCATGAGGATAGAGCCATCACGGCTGGGATTAGTGATCTTATAAAGAGACCCCAGAGAGCGCTCTTGTCCCTTCTGCTACATGAGCACACAGAGGAAAGACAGGCATCTATGAGGAAGCTGGCTCTAACTAGACAGCAAACCTGCCAGCATCTTGATCTTGGACTTCTTAGCCTCTGGAACTGAGAAATAACTATCTGCTGTTTATAAGCCACTCAGTAAAGTAGTCATAGCTACAGTATTATGTTAGAGCAGCCTGAAAGACTAAGACAGTTCCTAAAGCTACTTTTCTGAGAAAAGCCAGAACTAGTGTTTACCATGTGATGGTAGTCCTTGTATAATCTGGGTGCTAACAGGCAACTTCTGTAGGTAAAGAAACGGGGGGCAGGGGGCCTCAGGCATGATAGTCCCCAGGCAGGACATCCAGCTACATAAAAAGGAACATTAGGCATTTGAGGCAACTGTGTTTTATTTCCGTAGAAGACAAGAAGAAAGAGAAAAAAGTATTATCTAGAGAAAGTATTCAGACTAAGAAGAGCCTTTTCAACAGTGCGGTACAGGGAGGCCTGCACACATGAGACAAGAGAGTTAACTTGGGGCAATGTTCCTGGCTAATTGTCCTTTAAAGACTATGCATCTTTGGAGACACAAGGTCAAGCTCATTGTTTAAAATCACTGACTAATGTTCTTAGCGGCATCTAGTTTTCCCTGCTCAAATCTGATTTAAATTGTCTAGAAACAGAGATTGTTCAGTGAGATCCTGATATATGTCATTACATGCGATTTGCTTGTCAGACACTTTTGTTTGAAAAATAGAATCTTTTCAGATGGTAAAGTACAGAATGGACTTGCCAATATTTTACCCCCTGATAAACATTGGTAATTTTACTATCCACAAATAGAGTCATCAAGACAGATGCCTTTGGGTGATTGAAATCCCTCTATATGAAATGTTATTTACTGGCTGACGAGTCTTGAAACTGATTCTATTTTTTTTAAGTTTCTCACAGGTGAGCCATCACCCACAGGCTATAGGTTATGAATGGGATGTGAGGGGGTCTTTTTCATTCTTCTGAAAATGCTCTTCACAGTTGACAAGATGCATTGTGCCAAAGAGACCCTTTTCCCTAAAATCTTCACAAAATAGTTTCAGAATCAAAAATAAAAATTAAGACACAGAACAATGTTCTCTCCCCGCCCCCACCCCCTCCCCCGCATTTTCGCTCTCCCCCTTGCTCTTTCTTCTCATTCGTTCCTTTCTTTCTTCATTTTCTTCAGTGATTCTGTTAGGATCTTTCTCCCTTCAAGTTTACTTAATCCTGAAATCCTATAGAAATGGCCTGTGAAAGTAGGGAAGTAAAGATCTGTGTTTTAATACTGGTACCTGTAGAGGTAATTCTAGCAAGACAAAAGCTCTCAGAACCAACTAGGGAAGCTCCAGATGAGCTACATTCTCCTTGAGGGCCGTGACTATACTTGTAGTATACTTGCCTTTGCTCTCCAGAATCTGTTTCTCCACCTCTGGTACTACTTTCACTTGGCAAGTTTCTTGGGTTGCAAGAAACGTAAGCCAAATCTGCTAACTTAAGCAAAGAGGATTTCATTTGAAAAGTGTGTGGAGGAATCCCCAGATGAAGGACTTGGCTTAAAAAGGCCAGAAACCAAGAAAGCTCTGGAACTGTACATCCAGCATCCTGTAGCTCTTCATGGCCACCATTATTGGGGAAGAATCAGCAATTCATTCTTTTTGCAGTATGGCTCAGGATTGAAATTCTAAGGAAAAAATATCCAACTGGTTGTGCTTTAGTCTGTATGCAGTCTTCATAAGGGAAATTGGTTCACAATCCCTCCATATTTTACCTAATGGGTTCACTGTAGTTCCCCAACATAAAAGGGGGGTTTTATCACTAGAAAAGAAGGGAAAAGATGCTGAGGGGAAAAAAGGAGGAAATGGTAAATGACACAAGCTCCAAGTGATCTAAATGCCTCTTAAGAGGCTTTACTGTGTCATATATATATATATATATATATATATATATATATTTTTTTTTTTTTTTTTGCATTCCCCAGAGCACCTAGGCACAAAGCAAGTATAGAACAGAGAGTAAGAACTCAGTATATATTTTACTGATTGGTCTCATCACCATTCACTAGACTATTACCTCCATGAGGTCAGGGACCATGTCTTTTATGTATGACTCTTATGTATCCTCAATGCCTAGCAGAGTATTTTGAATACAGGGCCCTTAATAAATATCTGAAAAATGAACAAATGAATAAATGAATTTTTAAGTTATCCCCAATATCAAGATTCATTCACTTTCCTTCCTCTTTTCAGCTTTTTGTCCCTTTCCCCATTCATTTTTCTCATTGAAAGTGAGCTTTAGCTAGAGCTCTCAGAAACATAAATACTGCAAATTTTAGGGACAAGAAAATCCACAAGGACCAAAGAGTTTTGCATGAGCATTGTGTCCGTCTGGATTATTCCAACATATTTCCTATCATCTGAGCAAGAGAATTTGGAATAATACCTTTTCTGAAAAAAAACCAGCTTGTAAGCAAATAGGAGACGCTTTACAAAAATTTGCTCTCAGCAATTCACCTCAGGCAGATCACATTCTCCATATGTTTATCACAATCTCAAGATTCAGAAAAGCTGCTTTTTATGGGAGATAGTAACTTAGAAAACCTCTTTTATTGGAAAAAAAAATTCCAAGCCAGAAATGCCCTATGGATCTAATATCTGAATTTGGCCTTTAATGTAGCTCAACTTTGCTTTAAAAAGAAATGCGAGAGAGAGAGACAGACAGACAGTAGTAATAATAATTTGTGTTCTTGACAGTTCATTTAACAGTTCAAATCTTAATTATATTTTGTCATTTGGAAAGGTACACATTCCCAAGGAACATTCTCTCCACATAGCTGTTAGCTGACCTTCCAGTCACAATGAACCTAACTAGCCTTTTGTATAATTAACAGAGTTCAGTGGTGACTGTTGCTGCTATTTGGCATGGCCCCTGTGTTTTGACAATGCAATTTCTATTTATGACTAAATTTGCTAACATACAGGGTGAAATCGCAGGGGAAAGGTCAAGGGAAAGCTTCATTAGACGGCCTCAGCCTTCATCTCCAGTCTTTTGGAGGAAAGTATTTGCCAGATAATATGGGGCTTAATTCTCTTTGCAAGTTGATTATGTGTGGATTTCGTAAATAAAGAATGGGAGGAAAAGGTGAAGAACTTAATAACTCCAGAGTACTAGTAGAAAGTACTAGACTATATCAGAAATTCTCAAACTTTAATGTGCATACATGTCGCCTAGGATTTTCTTAAAAATTCAGATTTTGATTCGATGAGGAGGCCTAAGACTTTGCATTTCTAACAAGCTCCCTCATGGAGTCCTTGTGAAGGGGAAAAGGAGTTCTGATCCACATGAAGCGTTATAATTCAGTCTGCTTAGAACATTCTCCTTTCTTGCTAAAACTTTTGACACATAGTCCTTGCGTGCCCCAATTTTCTTTGAGACTACAGACTGTGAAGATTAGCCAATTCAAAGCATTTCCTCTTCCATCCGTCATCCCTGCATTTTTTGATTTCTGAGTTTCACATCCCACCTTCATTTTGCATGAGCTATGAACCTAATGTTACGTTAGTACTTTATTCTTTTCACAATTTCTTTCCTAACGACATTCTCTTCACCCTCAGATACATGTAAGTTATCCTTTAAAGCATTTGCTCTTCTATTTACAAAAAAAAAAAAAAAAAAAAATGTGGGGAGGGGATACAAGAGCAATCCACCTGCTCCATTAGAAGAGCCGTAATAGTTAGTTTGATTATTTTTAAATTTCAACCAAACCCACTGAGGGCAAAAGAATCTCTGTTAAACCTCTGTTTCTCCCCTCTTTGACAACTCACTATTATGCAGTGGCACTTTTCCATCTCTGTTCAGAAGTGGAGATGACATCCCATCTATGGTGAACTTCTTCCCACAATGCAAAGAAATCATTTCAAAGAGGCTCATTAGCTACTGCTAGTCTCCTTGCGAATGCTGGACAGAGACCAAAAACTCAGCCAGGGCTCCCGCCATACCAGCACACAGCACATCCTCAGAGATTTTCCCGAGTCCTCCTAAGGCCAAAATAGTTAAATTCATGGTTCCTCCTGCCCTCTCTACTAGAGTGGATTGATGGCACGCTGCTTTTTTCTCCTCCAGAGATGACGTCTGTCACCAGACAGGGGGATCAGAATTGTAATCCTTCTTAGATTCTGTTGAATTGGAGTTTACTGCTTTGACCTTTGCAACAACACATTTTTTTTTTTTTGAATGACTGCATGTTCCATTTCTTCAGGGGATTTGCTGTGATGAGGGCCAAGGAGCTAGTGGTGGTGGGGGGAGGATGCTGGAGGAAGGATCTAGAGTGATGGTGATGTGGTTTTTGACCTTCTAGACCAGGAATTTGTACTCTTGTGACTGAAGATATCCTGTGGCTATACAGATTAACACTGCAGAGGTTAAAAGGCAAGCCTGAATTGCATGTAGCAGGAAATGAGGGCGTTTTTCAAGTCCAACCAAGTGCCATATTGAGGACAATGATATCATCCATAATGGCTATCTCTGGCACACCATGTCAGCCTGGACTATTTTTCTCCATATTACACCTCCTGCCCACTAAAAATCTCACTGGGCTTATCCACATGCTGGGACATTATTTCATCAGATAAGAAGCCATGGGATGCCAGCAGAGGTAGAGCGAGGGGTAGACAGGCTGCCCATACACGTTTTTGTTACTGTGACTGGGTAACCATAAGCCAAGCTGGAAAACATAAAAGCCACAACATAACACTACTAACTGTATTTTCTTCTTATACTCCGTGATTTTTCAGTTCTGACTTTGCAGAGAAAAATACTAGCATCCAAATTCAGCGTCAAGGTGCATTTGCAGGTGCCTCTCTGTGCCTAGCACACTGTTCCAGGCCCCAGAAGACCTGACCAGCACCAGAGTTAGTCAGCCCCAGGGAATTCACAAACCTGCCCCACTGCAATGATCTCTGGCAATTACTGAACCGGGTTTTCCTATCTGTTAGAGAGAAAATGTCTACCTCACAGGGTTGTTGTCAGGATAAAATGATTACATAAATAGGTGGATAGACATTGATATAGACAGATATAAATATACCTTTGAATAGTAATGTGAACTGTTACTATTATGAATGCTGTATTTAATTCTTACAACACTGAAGACAAGACTTTGTTGCGCTAATGTCTTGGTCTGTTCAAACCAGTCTAACAAAATACCCAAGAGACTAGGTGGCTTGTAAATAACGAAAATTTATTTCTCACTGTTCTGGAGGTCGGCAAGTCCAAGATCAAGGCACAGGCAGATTTGATGTGAGGTGAGCACCTGCTTCCTGGAGGGCTATCTTTTTGCTGTAGCTTCACTTGGCCAAGGTAGCTACAGCTGTGCAGGGCCAGGAATCCCATTTGTGAAGGCTCCGCCCTCATGACCTAAGCAAACCCCTCTTGCAGCTCCTTCTAATAATACCATTACATTGGCCATTAGGATTTCAATACATTATATTTGGAAGGGACACGAACATTCAGACCAAAACAGCCCTTTTTACAAACGAGAAGGCTGAACCTCCACAAGAGAGACTGAAGAATTGCATGAACTCTTTCAAGCCATTTGATATCCTGGAGTTAGTAAGTTCAAAGGAAAAAAGGAGGGATCCCAAAAGAAATAAAGGACTTTGCAACAGTGCCAGTAGTTGCTCAATACTCCAGAATCCGGCTTAGCAGGGATCCCTTCCACTGGCCATGCGCAGCTTCTGATACTCAGTAAGGTTTCGTTAATTTGAAGAAAACAGCAAGTCAAAGGAAATTCGCGTGTGTCAGTACCCAGGGTTTCATCTACCCAGTTTTTGTTTTGTTTTGTTTTTTTATTTTTACTTGTATGAATTCATTTCCTAGATAAACATACAGATTTTCAACGTTACGTGTAGAGGATGCTTCTTGCTACTTTCTGATCATAATCAGAACACATAGATACTAAGAAATAACCTAAAAAGCCATCAAAACGTAGGAGTGTGTATTCATTATGGTACTTTTTCTCTCCAGCTTTATTGAGATACTACTGTCATATAACATATGTAGATATAAGGTGTATGATATGATTTTATACACAAATATATTGCAAAACAATTACCACAATAAGATTAATTAACACCTCCATCCCCTCATCATTACTATTGTGTGTGTGTCTCTGTGGTGATAACATGTAAGATTAATTTTTTAATCTCTTTTATTCTGCCCATATTGATATCAGGCCTTATGTTCTCTGATGATCAAAATCTCATGAAAAAAAAAATTACTCAGGGAAATACATAAAATGTAGCAATTGCTATATGTGGCCAGAACTGGATCTGGTCTAAGTGGGCTTTGTTTTTCATGTGTTTATTTATTTTCCTTACCCTGCTCAGTACCAACTCACAGAATAAGTGCCAGCTTTACTGAGGCTTTCTGTATTTGCCAAAGAAGTCCACAATTTCAAAATAAGTCCTGGAAAGACAGCGATATAAATAAGCCTTCAGAAACTTGGGGAAGGTAGGAAGGAGAGACGCATTTGTAGCTAAAAAAGTCCTCATTGAAGTGTTGGCAGCAAAGTAAGAGGTAAGGTTAGCAATGAGGGAATAAGCACTGGGTGGCCAGTCTGTAGTCGTTTCTTTTCTTTATTCAACAGATGATGGTTGAGCTCCTACTCTCTGGGACCCTGTGCTAGGATCGTATTGAGAATAAATAAGAGAAATAAGAAGTTGAATGAAAATGGGTCTCCTTGAAGCAAGCGGGGGGCATCTCTTACCCTCTACCTCTCTTATAACATAGGATCTCATCCTTCCAGTTCAAAACCCAGTACTAACCTGACATTTCTCCATAAGGTTTAACTGTCCAAACCAAGCCTCTTACTCTCCTCTGTGATGCCATTAGGCATGGAATGCTGACTTTGGTGTGCACCGGCTGGAATCCTGGTTTGGCCTGCTGAGAACTTCGGGCAACTTGCTTATACCCACTGAACTCTGTTTGCTCATCTGAAAAGCAGGGTTTATAATACTCACTTCTTCAGAAGATTATTATGAGTGGTAAAGATGGTTTATGTCAAGAACGTAGAACAGAAATCAGGTATATACTACGTGGCGTACATAGCACACTTACTCCTATATCCATTGTAGTGAGGCTTTTGAGTTATTAACAGGAACAAATACCATTACCTGGAATATTATTCAGTCATGAAAAAAGGAGGATACCCTGCCCTTTGGGACACCAATGGATGGACTCTGAGCATATTTTGCTAAATGAGACTGTTCAGAGAAAGACAAGTACGATACAATTTATATGTAGAATCCAAAATATTCAAAGCCGTAGAAAAGAGAGTAAGACGGTCATTGCCAGGGGATGGAGGTTGATGGTGTTTAAAGGCACAAACATTCAATGAGTAGTAAATAAGCCGTACAGATCTAGTGCCCAGTATCATGAATACAGACAATAATATTATAATTATGTAAATAGTCACAAATGCCATTACAATAGCAATCATTGCATGGAAGCGAAAAGCCCCAACACAAAAAGGATAAATCAAATGCCCTTCTGACTCCAAGGTGGCAATGAGTATGTGTGGCTGGAGAGACCAAGAAGAGCTGTTATTTCTCTTTTCCTGCGTTAGGCTCGCCATCTGTGAATTAACAGACCAGCTGGAGAAGATGGTCTCCAAAGGCCAAAAGGAGCTCAGGTTTGCTATGATTTTAAGAAACGCCCCGGAGGAGCCTCTAATTTTTCGGATTCAAGTGAAGGGAAATCCTGGTTAGGATGGAGGGGGAGGAGGGTGATGGTGAGGGTCGAGAAGAAGGGCCTTATTTGTGGCCTCTCCCCTCGACAGGCCCCTCCCAACACAGCTCACACTAGCTCGTACCCTCACAGCAGCTTGGCTCATTACTTTGTAGAAATCAGTTGAAAACATGGTCCACATATAAAACTAGCAGATTACAAGCCAAGCCCTAGTCCAGTAACATAGATATTAACGGCTAAGAGTGGAGAGTGAGGCCCACTCCCGAAGAACGGGGTCCTCACAGAGGGCAGGGGGGACGCAGGCCTTCCATGGCGGCCTTCCCGGAGTCACAGGGGCCAGCTCGCACCCCATCACCTCTGCCTCTGCCAGCCTTTCAGGCATCTGGGGAGGCTTTCCCTTTTATTGTGATTTGAAATGATTCCGTGACTCAGTTCTATTGTTGTTCTGTGTCCAGTGAGTACTGAAACATTTTTAAGAGCATCTTTTGGGCGCCTTTTCCTTTGATTCTTTCCAGCTTAATGACATTATTGGGAAGGCTTCGGGGACTCTTATGCAGATGTACTTCCTGGTGAAGTTGCTGCTTCAGGAGAAGTCATTACTTTTTGTGGGGCCCACAGGCACTGGAGAGGCTGTTCTTACAAACAGCTTCCTGCGACAGTTACCTCATGAAAAATATGTTATATGTCAAATTAACTTCGCAGTGCAGACCTCAGCTAAGCAGACCCAGGACATCTCCCTAACGGAACTTGAAAGGTACCCAGAGTTTTAATTAAAATCAAGAATGTAATTGTGCTTAGTTTACTCCTCAGAGATTATCCACAAAATAATATGAAGCGCTCGCCTTCGGTTTCTGACAGAATAAATGAAACTTGATTTGTTCCTCCCTGTAATGTTTATTACCGGGGAAACTACATTTTAATTGTTGTTGACAAATATTCTGATTTATGGGGTGCATAAAATGGGATGCAGTCTAGATAGCATGTGTCTACTTAACTTTTTCTTTGCAAAATTTTGCTTCGGGAGACTGTGCTAGCTGTCTGTCATGGGCATTCTTTAGGCCAAAGCATATTAAAGTAAATCACCAGATTGGATCTTGACTAGTAAAAAGAACCATCTGTTAGGGAAAGATGCAAGCAGTGGGCGATAGAGGCAGCACTTGCCAACACAGGGAGGGCAAAAAGATCAACTGGAAGAATGGCAGTGTCCAGGGGATTCTATCCAGAAGCTGGTTAGCTTTCCAGCCTCCAAATCATGCATTTTTAATTCATCACATGGCAAAAAGACAAGTCAGACACTAATTGGCACGATAAAAGAAAATTTGCACCATACCAGAAACTGTTCAGTCGGGGGGGACTTTGTGTCCCAGTCCACATGGACCATTTTGTATTCTGTTTAAAGTTTAGAACTGAAACTAGAGGATGCAGAGGTGGTTCAAGAATCGATGCTAGTTCATGATGAGAAAAACCTTTGGGGGTAACTATGCCTATGACCCTTTTCCAAACAAAGTTAGACTATATAAATCCTGGCACATGTGGAATGTCCCAACATATATATGTTGTACACACACACACACACACACACACACATTTTTTTTTTCAGGTGTTAATGACGGAAGGTATTTGCTATCCTCTCCACAATCAGTTGGTTCTGGGAGTGGTCCTTGTTTGTATGTGTGCCCTTAAGGAAACTGGAAGAAATATTAACTAATTTTAATACTATGTGTTAAATGTACATTAATATATCTGAGAACTATTAAGTTGAAGAATCTTAAGGCTCATAGTATTTCTTCCCACTAGGGATAATTAAGCCTCAATAATACAAAAAAGTATTGCTCTGTTCTTCCGGGTCCTTGTCCTAGAAAAAGCAAAATGAATGTTAATGGAGGGTCCTCTTTGCCCTCAGTATGGCTATGGATGAGTATGTGCTTTGCTTTCAAGATTTTTCTTATGGCTGCTTTCTCAAACTTTATATCCCAACACACTTTGCTTTTGCTGCATTTTTAGCTCAAAAAGCTCTTTCAAGCATAATTAAATCATTTAATGCTCCTGAGTGTTATTTCTCTCCTTAAGAAATGCAATTTCGTGTCATTTCTTTAATTTGAACTCCTTTAATTTGTTTCTGCCTTAGAATATACCTATCTTTATGAAGCTCCTACAGGTACCTTTCCAACACCTGGGATTTTAAGAAGTTAACCCAGTAGTGCCCCACTGCAGACGGGCAGGGCCAACCACTGCACTCACTAGTGTTGTTTCTTTGGTACGTTTTCAGACAAACATCACTGCAGAGACTCAGCATCACATCTCAGCCAGGTTCTCCACCCCTGTCTCCCGGAGAGAGAGCAGGTGACAATCAGGCCTTTCCGGAGGTGACATTGGTGGAGTTCAAAGAGAAAAATGGGTTTTTCTCTTCTTCTTTAGCCTTGAAATTTTTCAAATGTTATGGAAAGTCTGGAACAGAAAGCTAGAGAACTTCGATCCTAGAGGCGCGAAAGAATGGCTGGGACTCAGAGGGCCATATGCAGAACCTGGAGGAGAATTTGGGAATAACTGCTCAATTTGGCAACTTTACCAAAAATGGAGCAGTATCAAAAATAGTTGCTGTCTTAGTCAGCTCAGGCTGCCATAGCAAAATACCACAGACTGGGCAGCTTCAGCAGCAGAAATTTATTTCCTCCCCGTTCTGGAGGCTAGACATCCAAGATCAAGGTTTTGGCAGGTTTGGTTTCTCCCGAGATTTGCAGATGGCCACTGCTCACTGTGTCCTCACATGGCCTTTCTTCTCAGTGTGTGCATCCCTAGTCCTCTTCCTCTTCTGATGAGGACACCCGTCAGATTGGATCGGGGCCTACAAATATGACCTCACTTCACTTTAATTACCTCTTTAAACACATTATCTCCAAATGGTGACATTCTAAGGTATGATGGGTTAGGACTTCAACATATGAATTTTAACAGGACACAATTAAGTCCATAGCAACTCGGGGAAAAAAAAAAAAAAAGTATGGTGAGAGCAGCCAGTGCATGAGAAATTAATTAAATATACCCAAGATGCAGAGCACCCCACCGGACAACAGGAATAAAGGAGGGCCCATCCTTTGGACTTGAAGTATTTCATTTCTGAGCCCTGAATCTATGGGATTCACAGCCCAAGACATTATCGTCAAAAAAGAAAAATATTCAAGAAAGGATAATCAAAGCTAAGTAACTGTTCACAGGTTGTTCCTGGTTAATCTAGCCTCAAATTCATTGTAAGCCCAGTATTAGAGCACCGGATAAATCTTCTCACAGTGGCTCTAGACTGTGAGCTCCTCTGCGGCAGCGACTCTGAGTCATACCCCCCTTGCATCTCTCGTGCCCCACGAAGGACCTGACACACTGGTGGTGTGGGGGGAGGATGTGTGAGTTTCCCAAATGGAGGCAAAGCCCCGGTTAGCAGAGCAAATGAGGAGAGCGTGGAGAGCCTCAAGTCCTGCTGATTTCATTGTCTTAGATAGAACTCTCTGATATTTCTCTCAAATTAGGGCTTTTTCTGCCAGAGTGATATTTGAAATGGAATGAGTGACGACCACGAATAAAACGAAGAATTCACTTTAAAATTCAATGTATTCGCTCCTAGTGTTTACTCAGAAAATATTTGCAGAACATATTAAGGTATTAAAAGTTTCGGAGGGAATTAACAGCCTCTTGGGGATATCAGTGGCCTCATGGGAAGAATCTAAATATTCCTCCAAAACCCAAACCCTCATCAAACTTCAACACACTACTTCTTTTAAATCTACATCCTAGAGCAATATAGAGTAATATATGGTATGCACTTTATTCTCTTGCTTCTATACCTTTTTACAATTGTGCCAGATGGAAATTTCCATGAAGCTTCTAATTTAACCCCATTGGTTTTATTAAATACTAACCATTTAGTCAACTCACCCTCAGACAAATAACTGTTTCTTAGTAATGATCTTTGATTTTCACATATTAGTAGGGCAATAAAGGGACTCTGAGATGTTTTAGGTATACTTTTATATAAAAAAGTAAAATATATAATAATATAAAATATAAAAGTATATTTACTTTTTTAAAAAGTATAAGATATACTTTTATATTTTATATTATTATATATTTTATATTAACTTTTCAGTTGAAGACTTCATTGGTAAGCATCATATGGAGCCCATGAGAAAATGAGGCCCATCCTTCCTTCCTTTCTTTCTTTCTCCCTCCCCTCCTCCCTCTTTTTCTTCCTTCTTTCCTTGCTTCCTTCCTTCATTCCTTCCTTTCTTTCTTTATAACATAAATTCTGTCCATGACTTCATTTCTATAATTCCATGAAGTCAAGCTTCTTGAGAGTTTGCAAAGTGAACAGACAATATAGATATCAAAATAAAAGTACAGGATTCTTGGCATTTACATCAAGGTCCTAGTGGATCGGAGGCTCATCCTTTAGACTCCAAGTATCTCCTTAAAAGAATAGCTGACGTAAAACTTGGCTCTACTCACCAAAGTTTCTTTTATTTCTCCTAAAAAGTCAAAGCAATTTTACGCACATTTTCTTTTACATTTACAGTACCCCTCTCAGGAAAAACAATTGCTGTGCCTCTGTTTTGTGAATGGAAACACTCACTCAGGAGATAGTCACAGCTTTCCTACAAGTCACAGTGTGCACGAAGCTGGGCTCACACTCCAGGTCTTCACCAATTTCAGTGGCAGAGCTGACTTCAACTGCTTAGAATGGAATATTCTTAAAGGCGCCAGTAACCTATAGAGCTCCTGGCACTTGGTGGGCACTCAGAGCAACACAACTTGATATGCAATAGATTTCAAGTCAACTAAGCTTCAATTAAAAATTCTCTACAGTGGTTCAAGACCACTTGTAAGAAAGCCCTCCTATGAATATTGTTTTCATGATAAAAAATTATCAGGCAGAGCCACATTTAGCAACAGAAGACAGCTGGGAAGAAGCACTCATAATCTCCACTCTATAAGGAACCGAATAGTGCTACTATTTAAAAGATGAAAACGACTTTTTCTCTCACTGTAGACAAGTTATGTGTGGCCCACCGCAGGAGTCTCTATGTTGACACTATCTCTAGATGAAGTTTATTTTAGAACCATGTGAACATTTGTAAGAGGTCTTAAGGGGCATCTCATCCAGGATTCCATCCAGTACTTAAATTTCTTCCATAATATCCCCCAACTGATGGTCACTCACTCTTTGCTTAAACACTTCAAATGCTGTAAGAGGCCACTTCTTTGAACATCTCTAACTGATGAGGGACTTCCATAAGTTCCATCATCATACAATGAAGAAGTGTCTAACTTCTGTTAGCTGTTATTCAGTTCTACCTGGTGGGTTCCCAGAGAACTGATCTAATCCTTCTTCTACAAAATACTACTTACTTAGAACTCACTGTCCATTCAAACCCTAAATCTCTTACAAAAAACACACACACACACGAATTGCACTGTCCTGAATTTGTACAGTTGGTTTATTACACTTAACAGCTGATTTATTAAGTTTTTGTCTGATTTGATTCTGACCGCTTGTTTTGTTTTGTTTTCAATCTTTGTTCTGTCACATGTTATATTTACTATCACTTCTACATTCATATCATCTTATCATCTGTATACTATTGTTGTTACATCCTCATGAAAGGCATTAACTGTAAAGGTAAATGACCTGGCCTAGAGCAAAGGACTATGGCTCACTATTGGAAACCCCCTTCCAAGGTAACAGAAATGAGCATTCTTCTTATTTATTGTTATTCTTCCAGTCATGAAGCCATTTAGATAGATGATAGATCACAGATTATTGATGGAATGATAGATAGATAGATAGATGACAGATAGTAGATATAGCCATCTTGCTAAGATACATATCGCTTCCTCATTCTCTGCTTGAAATCCATCATTCAGTTATTTAAAAATGAACAACTGTTTTTACCCTTTACTGTGAGTCACATACCTTGCCAAGCTTTTGGTCCATATCTCCTTAGTCTTCACAAGTACCTATAAGGTAGTTATGCTGAACTTACAGATGTAGGGAGATAAAGAAATCCAGCCAAGCTGGATTCAGTAGTTTGGAGTCAGAATTTAAACTCTGACATCTGCCTGCAGAGCCTGCTTTTGCAGATGCTTCCCTACCTTTCATACCTCAGGGGGTCTTCTTCCCTGTTCTCCTCCCTCTTGGGCCAGAGATAGATTCAGGTAGGGAGAGATGGATAACCTCAACAGTACATATTTCAATTATACTTGGGACCACTGTTATGTTATTATCACTCATTGTTTTCCCAAAATCCAGTGTCAGATAAACCAAACCACGGGTTTCTCCATATCCAGTAGATCTCTTTGCTGGCCATCTCTCTTGACATATCTGGCTCTGTTGGCCACTCCTGCTCTCTTGAAATACCCTCTTTCTGCAGCTTCAGGGATACTTCACTCTCATTTCCTTCCCTACCTCTGGCCATTTCTTCTCCGTCTTCTTCTCTACTTAGGATTAAATGTACTCCTCCCTATTCCTTAAAATATAAATCCCTTCCTATTCCTTAAAGTAGGAATCTATGCCCCATAGTCTCATCCATGCCTGTAGATGCATCACCCCATACATGCAGATAAATCCCAAATGTACATATACCATTTCAGACTTTCCTCTGAGCTCCAGACCCACCTATCCTGCCCTCCCTTGGCTCACCACACTCAACAGCCCAAAAGCAGACATGTGCTTCCCTGGCAAGCCTGGTTTTCTTCCAGGGGTTCTCTTAACTTGCTGAGCAGGAGCCATATGCACACCAGAATCAGGGAATCACCTCTCTGCCTATCACCATCCTGTCATTACCTTTACATTCACTCATTCTCTCCATCTCTTCTACCACTTCATCACTTCTAGCCACTTCTACCCCAATCCAGCCCTTATGTGCTATCTCTTCTGAAACAGCCTGCTGGCTAGTCTGCCTACCTTCATTCTGATCTCTTGAAAACCCACCAACCAACACTGCAACCAGAGTGATCTTGCCAAAACCTAAGTCTATTTACATCTTCCTCTGCTTTCAACTCCTTGATGGGCCATCATTGTTCCCTGACTCCTAGTCTTGTCTGACCTTGTCTCAGCCCCACTTAGATGCTATGCTCCCTCCTGCCACAGGACATTTGTACATGTTGTTCCTTTTCTCTGAAGTACCCTTTCCCAGCACCATCCTACACATTTACCTGAAATAATCATATTCCTGCCTTACTTCAGAGCAAACACCAGTTCCCAGGAAAGACCAGGTCATTTTCTCCATCATATGCTCACACATACCTCCTTCCCTTCTTTTATAATAGTTACCATAATCGTCATTTTACATTTATTCTGGTGATTTGTTGGTTGTCTGTCTTCCTCACTAGACTGTGAGGTCCTTAGGGGCAAAGCCCATGTCTCCTTTTATCCCCCATACTACCAGTGCCTAACAGAGTGCCTAGCACACTTCTGTGAAATAAATGAATGTAAATCTAATAATTTGATTCCCAGGAAACTGTCCTGATTTAATGAAAACTAAAATATCTACTTTGTTATTAAATCATATCATCATGAGAATTCATTGTGGGTAGGCCAGAGCCAAAACTTCACCTAACCACTAGAAACATATTCATTCGTGTGCATGAAATCTACCATATTACTTCACAGCACATGATGAAATATAAACTCTGGAGCTGGAATGTTTTCCAATACTGAGCTATTAATAATTTAGCAAAATTAATTCAAAACACTTCACTCAACAGTGAAACAGAGATGAAGAGGAAATGATGCATGTACCAGTCTTCTAGGGTTGAATTTTGTATGGCAAACAAGTAAAAGGGAAAAGCCGCCGACACTTGTTTAGAGTGAAAGTCCCCATTTACAGTTTAATACAAATTTTATGTTTTTCTAAAGATATTAAAGAACAAACATTAGAGACATAAATAAAAATCTTTGCTTTACACAGGTGAATGATTTAACATGGTAATAGTCATTTGTCGGGCTCAGAAAAGGAAAAAAAATCGAAGGATTTTTTTTTTCTTCAGCATGAAGCAGTAATCAAGTCAAAGAAAAGCTTTCAGTAATTATTATTATTAGGAATAATCATCAGGACTAAAAAGTGAGGCAGACAATCCACAGAGCATAGAATTAGCTCCCACCCAGAGGGTCCCACAATATCCACTAGAACAGCATGAGGAAGCAGGAGACATTTATTAGGAAAACAGGTGAGCCCCTCATGGAGAAAAGTTTCCCAGTCGACATCTTACTTTGAATAGGGAAGCCAGCTGAATCCCCTAACCTACACACCAAGAGTGAAGAGGAGAGAGATGGTGAGCAAGCTGCTGTAATCATTATCCAAAGAAGGAAGAGAGGAAGGGGGAAAACAGGTGTCCAGCCATCAAAATGTATTTCTTGCCAAGGAGAAGCCTTGGTAAGTAGATCAATGGTCCCCAAACATTAGAGCACCACAATCACAAGAAGCCTTGTTACAAATGCAATAATTGGGACCCATACCCTGAAGTTCAGATTCAGAAGGGGTAGGTTGGGCCCAAGATCTTGTACCTTAACTTGTTCCCAGGCAATACTGCCATTGCTACTCTGAGGACCACCCATTGAAAACCACCCTCAGAAAACTATATGCAAAACATCTAATAAGGAGTGTTTACACTGCACTGAAGATGTTATATATGTCACCTCATTTAATCTTTTCTAACAACGCTATGAAAGGGGAATAAATATCCCCAACTTTCAGTGAGGAATCGGAGGCTAAGGCATTAGGTGACTGACCAGCCCAGTGAGTGGAAAGGCCCATTCTAAAGCCCAGTGGTCTGTACAGTCTTCATGGCCTTGGGATTTTAAGAATCTTCCTTCATCCTTCAAATCTTTGGGATTTTGAGAATCTCCCTACCAACCCCAAATAAGTCATTACTTACAACCACTATCCCCCCCACCAAAATTAGAAATCATGAAATTGAGTTTCAAACTCCATAGCAGTGGAAAACCCCCAAACACACTGTAGGATGGTTTTGGGGAAATGTTCTTAGTGTGGCCATAATGCACTGTGAGAGGGGTAATCAACAATGTTGCAAACAACTGGATTATGTACCAGACCTATTGCTAAGTGAGAAGAGAAATGGGATCAGAGAATGGAAGGCATCCAAAGAATCATATTAGGGACTGACCAAAGAAGCCTGGTCCTTACGACGAATAAGTAACTTATAGTGAAGGTGACCAGCGAGCCCTCATGGACCCTGGGTGGAAGTTTGGATGGGGAGAGTTTGGGAGAAAGGAGAGTGAAATCAGAGATCAGGACATGAATAAAACTGCCCCGAGGAAACCCTGGCCGAAGCAGGAGCCAGGGGACAGCAGTAGAGAGGTCGCAGAGATGTGGCTCTCCCATGTAAATGAATTCTTCTCATACAAACCCCACTGCCCTCCAAAGCAGCCTCCATCCTAGAGACAAGGCAGTCATCAGCAGAATAGCTTTGGAGTGTAACAGACTATACCTGGGTGATGTTGGTTATAAGCCTCCTCTATACCTTCATTCCTCATCTGGGTTTTTTTTTTTTTAAGATTTTTATTTATTTATTTGATAGACAGAGAAAGATCACAAGTAGGCAGAGAGGCAGGCAGAGAGAGAGGGGGAAGCAGGCTCCCCGCTGAGCAGAGAGCCCAATGTGGGGCTCGATCCCAGGACCCTGAGATCATGACCTGAGCTGAAGGCAGAGGCTTAAACCACTGAGCCACCCAGGTGCCCCCATTCCTCATCTGTTTAACGGATCTAATAATTCCTGCCTCCAAGGGTTGTACGAATTAAATGAGATAATGTATGTAAAGCACTTTGTACGTGGGATATCATACCAGATCAGAGTCTGCTGATTCTTTTACTATTATTGTTCTTCTTGCTTTCTTATCATCAGTGTTAATGTTGTCATCCTAAGGGTACCTGGGTGGCTCAGTGGGTTAAGCCTCTGCCTTCAGCTCAAGTCGTGATCCCAGGGTCCTGGGATGGAGCCTCTCATCAGGCTCTCTGCTCAGCGGGGCATCTGCTTCTCCCTCTGCCACTCCCTCTGCTTTTGATCTCTCTTTCACACTCTCCCTCTCAAATAAATAAAATCTTTACAAAAATTAAAAAAAAAATACTGCCATCCTCAAGGGAAGAGTAATTACGTCAAAGGGAAAATTTAATGGCCCAGATAATCTTCGGTGATCAGTTCACGGGTGTTCCTCCTGTTAATCAAGAGCCTGGCAGTCTGGGTCATGTGGTTCTAATGACACAGGTGCTCCAGATAGAATTAACACAAAAGTAAAAGCAAAGTAAAATAAATAAAGCAGCATTTGGTGCCCTACTTTTCCTCCAATACGGTTTACACGTTCTCCTAATTAAATTTCTGAGTAAACTTCTTTCCACAGTCATGCTGGGTTTACTCAGATGCACTATAGAATGATTCACAGCCTCGACAGAAACGTCTCTGCACCGACTGCCAAATTCCTTGCCGTAGGTGCAATATGAGAATTCATTTATTATTTTACCCTAGCTTAATTAATTCCACTGCCAGCTACCTGTTGATGACAGAAGTCTGTTGACAACGCCGAACAAAGTTTGAAGCCAAAGAGTTTTAATAACATGTTTACTGCTGGGTGGTCTGCCACTTTTGATTAAACTTTGTGAGGATTTATAACCATCTCTCCCTCAACATGTCTGTAACCTTTAAGAGATGCCTGATACAAAGCAAAGGTCATGGGTTCCAAAAGACCTTGTTCTAATAAATACATCCGAGACAGCAGATCCTGAACATGCAGCTGCTTCTCATCCTTTCTCCAACCTCCCCTCACTTCCTTTTTTACAGCAATCCCCAACAAGGAGAAAAATTAACACGAACAGAATTAATGGTTTAATTTTGCAAGAGAAAAGAGAGGGTTTACGACGTCTCGCTGGGGAAAGGGGCTTCTGTCTTTGCTGATGACCCAAACACGTCTGCCAAGGAGAAATATGGTGTCCAGTCTCCCATTGAACTGCCACAGGAATGGATTGGCTGTGGCTACTGGCTTGACAGGTGCAATAAATATTAATTAGTGTGCTTGGCTACAGAGGGAGTAATGATATACACTGCTCCTCTGAAGCGTTAAATTGTAGTGTTAGTCTTGATAATGCCTCATCTTCTCCATCACGGCAGGAAAACATTTTGAGTTACACGCGTCCCTATACAGGCAAAGGAATAAAGGTTTATCTGTTGTCTGGAATTTTCCAGGTGCAAAAAGTGGGGCCTAAGACTGATCGTGAGTCAGACACCAGGTATTCCATGCGCGTGTGCATGCGTGTGTGTGTGTGTGTGTGTGTTTTAATCAGCATTTCACGCTGCACAAGCCAATTTCTATAATGTTTGTTGTTGTTAAGGGATAAAGCTGAAACATTTTGCTATTGTCAAAATATTTGATTACATTGGGAATGGATTTGAGAACTCCTTGTCTGAAACAACTGCCACAAATCTGCATTAAATATTAGAGGAACCGTGTTTATTTGATTATGGAAGAGTTGATAAGTTTATGGGATGTTCCCCGGTGTTTGTGAATAAATACCTATAACCTCCTGGGAACAGGAGATGGCTGTATTTGGGAATTAAAGATAAAATGCTCTTAAAATTCAGCTCTGATCGGAAACAAATAAGACAAAACAAAACAAAAAACAGGCGAGGAAGCCGCAAGATAAGCAAATGAACATTAGCGCTGATCCTAGGCTTGCAACAAAACATGTTTTTGAAATGGGTATGTTTAGTTGTTTACACCTGAAGTTATAGCAGCACAACAGCATTTCACCAAGAAAAGAGGTTCTAATTAAATACTGATATTTTCCAAATCCTTAATTATAGCGGCTTACAGTTCTGCCTAAGGGCTTCTCTAGGAGCTAATTTGCTGGAATATTACCATTTACACTTTTTCATTTGTTGAAGATCGCGTTCCCTTTGCGAATTGCATTTTTTTAAATTTGTCCTAACTTCATTTGCCATCCTCTTTCTGGGAATGCTTCCTACCCCCCATAGAGGAAAGACTAGCAAGAAACTTGGCAAACAAAGTTTCATTTGAGGTGGAATTCTTCCCCCTCCTGCATGGCTTAAATGTGTTGATATCTGTTTCTGTGTTGCAGCTGCAAAGAAATGGCTTTTGGCAAGGGGAATGCACGTGTGTTTCTTTATTCTATCCTGGAGTCCTCCCACCTAGCAGCACATCCTCAAGCAAGCATTTCTGGAGCTACAGGGAGCACAGGGAAGCAGCACTCCATGGGCACTGAAATATTAACTAATGATGAATTGACTTGAATCAGCGGGCACCTGGGAACTGGGACTGGACCATTTCTGCAAAATAGGCCTGCCAGGCAATCTCCCAGGACACAGCTCCAATCAGTGGGACACACCTTCCCCGACTGCCTCCACTCCTGCAACATTTACACCTGCTTACCTAGAGAGGAACAGTCCATCTCTCTCCCCACCCCAAGCCCCCCCTCCAGGCCCTTGGAAAAGCTTTGATTACCGCCTGAAAGTGAGCTACACAACTCTAGTCCTCTATATTTCCTATCTACTGGGTCCTTAAATGCAAGGGATCACTGCATGTAGGCAGCTGATGGAGAGTAAGAGCTAATATGTGACTAGTCACCTCTTTGTCCCCAGCATGAAGTCAGACCTCTGGGCTACAACTTTATCTAGTTCTGGGCTAGAACTTTATCCTTGGCAAGGTGGACCAAGAGGTGAACAGGGAAGCCAATGGGATAAGAGCAAGGCATATTCTCCAGCCTCAAGTAAAAACGTGCTCCCCTACAATCCCCAGGGCTGCAAGATTCTGTCTAGCTGTTAGGAAACAATTCACGAAAATGGTCAGTTTTCTGCCATCAGAATACAAGTAATTAATGAGCTCCTTGAAGATTAGAAGTGGATGCCATGGTCTGGTTATTGAACACTGCCTTACTGGTATAATGTGTCCTTCCTACTTTGAAAAATTTTGAAGTCCTACACTCTCAACAAAAATCAAGGTATTTCCAAAGGCAAAGAAGGAAATAGAGTTTGACCCCTACTAGGCCCATAAAAATGAAAAGTCCACTAACTTAATATTGAGAAAAGTATAGCAAAACTTGAACAAGCTTTGATTCTTGGAGCTCTGAAGATTCTTTAAGACTTTTTCATACATAAGATGCCAAATCTGCCTAGTTCTGGGCTACAACCTAATGATTGGAATCACTAGGGTTCCCCTAGGCATGGTTAAGAGACTCAAACAGAAAAACACCTAGTTAGAGGCAATTATGCTTTAACCTAGAAGAACAGAAAAGTCCCTACTGAAACCTCTAAAAATATATATCTTAAAAATGCATGCTAAATAAGGGGGATTTAAAAGATAAATGCTAATGGAATTCGGAACTACACAGATCTGGGTTTAAGTAGGGATTCACCAAGAGTTATACCATCTCAAATCACTTGGGCCTCAATTTCCTCATCTGTAAATTGAGTATAGTGGTACTTTTCTCAAAAGGCTATTGGGAGGGGGCACCTGGGTGGCTCAGTTGATTAAGCGGCCGCCTTCGGCTCAGGTCGTGATCCCAGGGTGCTGGGATTGAGCCCTGCATCTGGCCCTTTGCTCGGCAGGGAGCCTGCTTCTTCTCCCTCTCCCTCTGCCTGCTGCTCCCCCTGCCTGTGCTCTCTCATCATCCATCTCTCTGTGTCAAATAAATAAGTAAAAATATTTTTTAAAAAAGGCTATTGGGAGGATTCAATGAGATTATGTTTTGTAATGTTCAGCAAAGTGCTCAGAGCTAATAAATAGACACTACACATAGCAGTTATATGATAGTAACTATTATAATTATTGCCACTAAATTAGATTTCACAATCTACACCATGATCCATAAGGTCCTGCACCTTCAGACCGTTGTAGGATGTGGTAGGCAGAATTACAGCTGGCGAGAAGACTCCACACCCCAAACCCCAAGACTGTGAATCTGATGAGATATCACACCCATGAATATGTTAAAGTGAATATGTTTAAGGGGCTAAACAACGGACTCTAAAATAAAGAGAGTATCATGGATTATTCAGGTGGGTCCAATAAAATCCCATGAGCCATTAAAGCAGAGGTAAACAAGGCAGATTCAAAACCTGAGAAGGACTTCATCAGCTCCTGCCAGCTTGAAAATGTAAAGAGCCACATGGATAATGTGAAAAAGAAGTGCCAACCATCAGTGAGGACCCGAGCCTCAGACCCTTGACTGCCATCTTGATTTCTGCCTTGACAAACTCTTAGCAGAGAATTCAGGTTCTGACCCCCAGGAACTGTGAGATAATGAACAGATGTTGTTTTAGGCTGATAAATTTGTGGTGATTTGTTATGGCAATAATAGAAAACTACTATAACCATCTACTCCTTACCTGGGAAGACATTTTGAACATGCCATGTTCTTTCTATTTCAGGGCTTTTGCATAGGCTGCTCTCTTTTTCCCCAGCTCTTCACCCCACTAACACCTCTTCATCCTTTTGGTGTCAGCTCAAATTTCACCTCCTCACAGAAGCAGTCCTTGGATTTCTTATCTACAGTGCATACTCCCCCTCAACCACCAGCACCGTTTACCCTTTCTTTCAAGAGCCTGTTGATCTCTTCCCAAGTCTTTGTCAGAATTTATAATTATCTTGTCTTTTTTTCTTGTTTATTTTTCCCTACGTAACTGGAAATGGCAGCACCTGCCATGACTCCATAAATAGTTGATCCATGAACATGGATTAATGCTTTCTTCACTAAATCCTTATGAATTACATCAAGTGAGGAAGAATACTCCATTTTACAGATGAGGAACCTAAAGTAAAGAGGTTAACATTCCCAAGATCACACAGTGCCTAAGTAACTGAGCTCATAGCTGACCCCAGACTTCACGTTTTCAATCTCTGATTATTCATGCTCCTCTGATGTACATTTGACAAGTAGGAAAATATCAACATCACAGTGAGCCCACCGATGTTATTCCCCCAATTTCAGATATGTAGAGCACTCTAATAGACACATTCAAAACTCTGCCTCGTGACACAGCAGTTGAGGCCTGGTCTCTGTATTAGCATCCTAGGGCTGCCAAAACAAAGTGGGTGGCTTAATGCAACAGAAATTTATTTTATGATAGTTCTGGAGGTTAGATGTCTGAAATCAAGGTGTCCTGGGGGCCACATACCCTCTGAAACCTGCAGGGGAGAATTCTTCCTTGGCTCTCTTTAAATTCTGGTGGTTTACTGCAATTCTTGCTGTTCTTGGCTTGCAGAGCCATCACTCCCATCTCAGCCTCCATTGTCATGTGATAATTCTGCCTTTGTGTGTCCATATCCAAATCTCCTCTTTCTATAAGGACACCAGTCATTTGGATCAAAAGCCCACCCTACTCCAGCATGACCTCATGTTTACTTAACTAATTATACCTACAGTGCCCCAACTTCCCAATAGGGTCACATTCTCAGGCAACGGGGGTTAGGATTCCAACGTGAATTGGGAGTGGAGACCCAATTCAACCCCTGACAATTTCAGAACTACAATACATGATTTTGATGTTTATCAGAAGGAGGTACTTTCCCCAGGTCTGTGTTAGTCCTGCTCCTCTTTCTGCTCATGCATGGCTACCCATCACCCAGGGAGACCACGGCAGGCAAGGTCAGAGGCTGCCACGGCTGCCATGGTGGCTGCAACAGGAGGGAGCAATTAGAGGAAAGGTTTGTTTGTAAAAGCCAACCTCTGTCTCCTCATTACTTTCTCTCTCTGGCTCCCTGCTTCATCTTTGCTCTCTGCCCAGGCTCTTGGGTAGTCATTTATGGGAAAGCCTGTGATGGGCGTAGAGAGTGGTAAAAGTGTGAGCATGGTCTTGGACATTTGATTTGGCAAACGACATTCTTACAAAAGCATTTGCAGAAATCTGGGTTGACTCCTTCCTTTCCTGGCAGTTCTAACTGGAGACAAAAATAGAAACATGCACAGCAACCACCAAAATTAATGGAGCCAGATGATTAAACCCTAAAATACCCGCTCCTGACTCTGCAGCCAGTCACAACTCATGTATGTTTTATTGTACTAGCGAGAGACCACAGCACAGCTTGCAGTGTGACTTTGAGGTCACTGAACATGGGGAATTCTCCAACTGTTTCGCAGCTACCACAGAGTATGTGTGTGGAGCTTGCATATTTGCAGGAGGAAAAAAAACTATGTTTTAAAATTAGCCAGTCAAATTTTTCCAATAATAGAAAAATGTGAGATGAAGCTCATGAAATATGCCTCAGGGCATCTACTACATATTGGGACTGGAACGAAGGACCTCTGGCTTTTAGTAAAATATGTGTTATGTTCCTTGAGCTGTTTGTTCCCACTCATCTCAGGCTTCCCGCTAGCCCATGGCTACTAGAAGGAAAGCAGTAAGAATAAAACATTCTAATATCCAAACTATGTTGCTTTTTATGGAGTCCTGGCAATCTGGTTCAAGTGTCCAAAATAATAATTAGATCTTTTAAGCTGGTAGAGCTAGAGAACTAACAAAGAGAACAGACTCTTCAGTCCAGGGACATGCATTAACACCGTACCGTAGTGCCTGGATCTTCGGGGAGGTCTGAGGAGTCCAGGGAAAGGAACAGGCTGGCCACAGGAACAAAGGAGCATTCTGGGGGTGCAGAGCCATGGTCATCTCTCAACTGATCAGTTTTATCAGTGTGAATATGTAAAGAACAACACTTTACAAATATATACTGCCAAGTTCACCTTGAATGTAATAACCTTTAGACACAATGTAGTATGAAAGATATGAGTAGGGATTTTCTTTGAGGTAAGATGTGAATTCTCCTAGTTGTCCCTTGTTATAGTCCCCCAAGGTCCTGTTAAGCCACTGATCTGTGGCATTCTTTTACCTGGACCATAGCCAACCTCAACTGAGGCCGAGGATATGTCACTAAATAATTAGCCCCCACTTGCAAAAGAAGGGGATTTCCCAGCCATTTCCAATGTAAGGTGCAGCATTTTTACAAGAAGCTCTACTTTAACAGGAAACAAATATATTCAAAGATATACATATGAGAAGTTTCTGCTTGATAGATGATGTTTCTTCAGAATTTAGCTTCAGGTATCCCCTAGTAATTTCCCATTACACTCTGTGATGTAGCTGTCACAGGTCAAAACGGAATAATGGTTAATTCCTATAGTGAGGAAAGAACAATTAGAAAATCCATAAACTGTCTCTGGTTAGCTTAGTGGAAGCAAAATGATTGCCATGAGAATAATCCATATTTGTGAATTAATTTTCAATAATTAAAACTCAAATATCACATTTAAATAGAATTTGAGTTTTTGGATTGGCTTTAAAAATTGGATGATCTGGCCACCCTGGGCCTGCCTTTCCCCATTATAATAGTCACAAGAGTCCCAACTCACCACAATCCCCACCTACTTGATTTATTTCTGTTACCTGTCAGACCAAGGGTATTTCAACTTCTGACCCTTGATTCTGTCCATTGCAAAGACCAATTTCTTTCTGTAAGGAAAAGCCTCCATACTGATTAAAAGTTTTCAGGACATTAACCTGAATTTTCCTAGCCTTGGTCACTGCATGTGAAATTCAATATTCAAACTATCCTAAAACATCTTCAATTGCTATTCAAGTCAGATGCATTTACTTAAACAAGCAATTAGCCTTGGCATAAAAGGCTGAAAAGAAATGAAGTTCATGAATCTGCTACTTGTTCTTCCCTAGAAGATGCCATTACTCATTGTCCAAGTGTTGATGTGTAGCAAATATTGTGCCAGTTCTGGTACCAAGGAGATTGGCGATAGGAATGTCTAATGTTTCAGAAAGTTCAACAGGGCAGAAGATGGGGTTGGCTAAGAAATGGCAAGTTTCCTAAATGTCTACTGCACATACAATGCTCTACCAGGCAGGCTGTGGGCTTGGGGGAGGGGTAGAGAATGGACTTCTGAGAGAATAGACTCCAAAATCATGTAGTGTATATAGTTGACCCATGAAAATGTGGGGGTTAGGAGTGTTGACCCCCTGCACAGCTGAACATCCACATAAAACTTTTGCTCCGCTCCCCACAAGCTTAATTACTAATAGCCTACCGTTGATTAGAAGCCGTACAGGTACATAAACAGTTGGTTAACACATACTTTATATGTTTTACATGTTATATACTGTATTCTTAAAGTAAGGTAAGCTAGAGAAAAAATGTTACTAAAAAACTTTAAAAAATGTTTATGTATTTATTTGAGAGAGAGAGAGAGAGAATGGGGGGAGGGGCAGAGGAAGAGAGAGAAGTAGACTCCCTGCTGAGCAGGGAGCCTGAGGCAGGGCTTGATCCCAGGACCCCAGGATCATGACCTGAGCTGAAGGCAGATACTTAACTGATTAAGCCACCCAGGTGGCCCACCAAGGAAATCTTAAAGAAGAGAAAATACAATTATAGTACTATATTATATTTTCCCCAAAAACTCTATGTATAAGTGGTCCCATATAGTTCAAAGTCATGTTGTTCAAGGGTCAACTGTATATTACATATATGAATATGTATAGCCATATATGTAGTATATACGTCTATTGGTTGGGAAATCAATGACTAGTATTTCATGTGTAAGTATAATTTAGATATTTTACAACTTAAATTTTAAATAAGAAAGACAAATTCACTGTTTTATCTAAAGTCTCTTTATAAAAGATTCATAGACTGTAAAATATATGCACAGACATGCTGAAAAAAATTCAAAAGTATTTAGTCATTTTCACCTCTCTGCATGGAAAAAACAACCAGTGTTACTTATAGAGTATTCTCTATGAAATTTGATTTGAGTTTGCCAAAAAGAAAAGGATGCTTAAATTAAAAGTCCATACATATTTTACCTTTGTCTGTGGTGAAGGAGAAAGGAAGACTGTATAGACATTGCTCACAGGCTCCCATCTCCCTTCTTTTCTCCAAAGCCCTAAAGAATCCAAGACCCAGCCCACGTCCTCCCCTTGGAAGTCACAATCCATGAACTGGAGCTGAAGTGACCGACTGTGTCTTCTCTTGGTTAGAAGCTTTATCCAAATGCAAGGTCTAAAAGAAAGAAACTTTTAAAAACAAAGACTAATATCCAAGCATTTACAGAGCAAGACTTTTCTTTCACAACTTAAGCAAGGGCTTGACTGAAACAGATATTCTTGCTAAATCTGAAAGAATGGCCAGGAAGAAAAAAAAAAAAAAAAGACATTTGACTCTGTTGTTTTGTAAAAGATTGGGGAGGGATAAGTTGCTGTACAATTATATTCCTTAATTTATTAAATAAACTAATTTATTGAGTACCTGCTGTGTGCTAGGTTATGTGCTAGATACTGGGGTTATAAAAATGTGGCCCCTGACACAAAGGATGCAGTCCAATAGAAGTCAGACCTAATAAATGGTAAAATAACAGTATGTTTAGTATGGAAGTATTTCAGAAAAAAAAAATAGGTAGTGTGGATCTATTAATTAGCTAGTGCTGCATAACAAAGCACTCCCAAGACTCAGACTCAAAACACCAGCTGTTGAAGGGCACCTAGGTGGTTCAGTGGGTTAAAGCCTCTGCCTTTGGCTCAGGTCATGATCTCAGGGTCCTGGGATGGAGCCCTGGGACGGGCTCTCTGCTCAGCAGTGAGCCTGCTTCCCCCTTCTCACTCTGCCTGCCTCTCTGCCTACTTGTGATCTCTCTCTGTCAAATAAGTAAATAAAATCTTAAAGAAAAAAACAAAACCACCAACTATTGATAATTGCTCACACATCTAAGGGTCAGCTGGATGATTCTGCTGATTTCAGTCTGGTTTCGTTATGCATCTGTGGTCAGATATTGGCTGTTTGGTCCAGGATAGACGTGGCTGCTGCAGCCTAGGCTGTCTTGGTTCTGTTTCATGTGTCTCACCTTCTACTAGGATTCTCTGGACAGGTCCTCAGCAAAAAAATGCAGAGGATCAAGGGGGAAAGAAAGAAAGACCCATACTTTTTTTTTTTTTTTTTAAAGCCTCTGCTCGAGACAAGTTTGTTAGTGTCCCATTAGCCAAAGAAAGTCACATGAACATGAAGCCATCAAGGACATGATACATGGAGACCTTTTAAATAGGGTCATTGATGCAATCATCCTTCCACAGTGGGAAAAGAAGAAAGGGTACGTGGGGCTGTTTTTCCTAGGATGAACAGAATTTTTCAAAGTACAGATAGGGAAACGGATTCCAGGCATAAGAGGAACAGAAGCACCGTGTCTCTCCACCATAAAAGAGAGACAGGAAGAAACAAAGGAACCAGAAGCTAGGAGACCAGTTAGGAGCTACTGCAGTTGTACATGTAATAAGGTCTTATCATAAGGTGGCAGTAGCAGGGAAGGCAAGAAGGGAAGGGATTCAGAGGCATCCTGAGAGCAGAATCGGCAAGAATGAAAGGATGCAAGGGTGGAAAGAGAGGAGAATCAAATGGGAACAGATGTTGAGAACCTGAGTTCGTCATGAAACAGGAGCAAGTTTGGGGGCAAAGAGATAGGACAAGTTCTCTTTATGTTGTGTTGGTGTAGAGGTATCTGCTATGGTAGTGAGATTGAGTAATCTGCCATATAAAGAAAAAAATTTTCCAAGATAAATGAAAACAGCTCAGGGCAGTTGTGGGCAATTGGAAAGAGCCATGAATATGGAGCTAGAACCACTGGAGTCCCAGCTCTTCCCCTTATTAACTGTGTCAAAATACGAGGATAAAACGGGAGAAGAAAATGGCAACACAGGGGGTTACCAATTGCTCATTTACTGATACGTTCTGAATCCTTGTCTTTGCTTTTGCTCTAGTGCATTCGCTTCCCTCAGCCTGCATCTCCTGTTCATTTTTAAAAACCAGCCATGCCTACAGAATTCTAGGGGAAATAAAAAAGATCTGTGCATCCAGAGGGACATATGTTTCACCTACAGGTTTCAGAAACCATTTGGGATTTTTTTTAATATCAATGAGCTCTGTACAGATAAGCTACTGCTACAATTTTTTTTCTTTAAGCCTGTAAGTTACTGTAATTTTAAAAATAACCTCAGCTGTTTTGCATTTATATTAAGACTTATTTTTGCATTATTATTTCATCAGGAAAAACTTGACTCCAATAACTTTTAGATATGATTTCAAAAAAGGTTACTGAGTTTGTAAATGTGATTAGATTGGATTTGGATGCTAAAAAGTTTTCCAAAGAAACATATGTACAATTTTATGTTGAAAGTGTACAGAAAAGCAGAGGGCCATTATGCCAAAACTGACACCACAGACCACCTTGATCAGCATATCTATTACAAAAACTGAGGTTAACTTTGGAGTAAGAGAGCACAGAATTACCGAGGAGTCTTTGGAATAACCACATTTAGTCAGGCCAAACACATTCCTGGACAGGACTGAGTTTGAACTGGTTTTGAGGGAACAGAGCATGAGAAAGAGGAAACAATGCAGAAGAACTATCAAGGCTAAGGTGGGCTGCCCTGTGGTATGGTCAGCAAGCTTCTGCAACTGGAATAAAGTGCTGAGTTGAGGACAGAATCCCAACCCCATTGAAAACTCCTGAACCTGCATATGAAGACCAAACTCATCAGAGCTTGGCCTTTATAACCTTTCTAGAGCTGCCTCTTTCTTCTCCAAGCTTCTCCGTCCCTACTCCAGTGAGATGGCTCCACCTCACTATCCTACCAGTCTAGCATACTTCAGAACTAGGGCTGGCACCTACCTATGGTTGGGAGAATGGCTCTCGCTGGTGGCCATGGAGTAGTGTCACCTGTGAAACTTTGTCAGCCTGCTCTTTGTTTTGAATATATCTGTCCTCTCTATCCAAAAGACAGAGGACAGATATATTAAATTCCTAGGCATCAGAGTGTATGTTTAATGCAAGTTTGTAAGAAAATGGTGAAGAAAATCAACATTTGTTTTAAGGGTGATTTTAATGAATCCGATAATGATTGACACCTCCCTACAAAAACATGATACATAGGTCACAAAGAGAGACATGCATTTCTCCTCCTTGTGGCAGATTAATAACTTTTTGAAAGCTGCCACTTTTCAGAGGCTGGGAGAAGGATCACAGGGAGAGACGGTGTAAGACAATAGGTCAGTGATTCTCTCCCAGTCTTTCAGCATCTCTCAGAAAGGCTTGCTTGCTCTGTAACTCACTGACATTCCCTGTGAGGCCACGGTCCAGAAGAGGGACGTCAAGTTTCTGTTGTTCTCCCTTGTAAAGGGGCTAGCATGAGAATAGCCTGGTGAGCAGGGCAAAACTGCCAAATTTGGTCGCCAAATAATGTATGTAGGTGTGTATGGTCAAGGGTCCCCAGAACCACTCTCAGCTTCAACAATTCAGTGAAAGGACTCATAGAACTCAGAAAAACTCTTATACCCACTGTATGGTTAACTACAGTGAAAAGATACAGATTAAAATCAGCAGAGAAACCAGGCACAAACTCCCAGGTGGACTCTACCAATGGAGTTATACAGACAGCACTTGGTTCTCCCAGAAACAATATGCGACAACACAGGTAGAGCGTTGCTGAGCACAGAAATTCACTGAGCTTTGAGTCCAGGGTTTTACTGGGAGTCACATAGGCACGGAGGACCCTTGTGGTTCACCTTCATTACTCAGCCTCCGGGACCACCAGAGGTCAAACTGGTATCACATGGTCCACGGCCCTCACCATAAATCACATTGGTGTAGTTCAAGGCCACAGGTAAACAAAGACACTCTTGTCAAGTAGAATATTACTAAGTCTCAGAGGTTATCTCTCAGGAGCTAGTCAAGGGTCAGACCTTTCTTTGGCATGTGCAGGGTTTGAACATCCCAGACCTGCCGAGTCAAACCTTTACAGCACCCAAGGGGAACAGCTCAGGATATACTTTCAAGATCATTCACTGGAAAAAATCCTGCATGTCTTTCCAGGAAGAGAAGGGAGCTCTGCTCTGGAGATCCCCTGCATTCTTTATTCTTGCAGTGAAGGCCAAAACTGAAGTCTATACACACACATCTTTGAGTTCACAGCTTTATGTCTGTAAAGCACAATACTTTGCACTCCCACATGTAATAGAAGAGCATCATGTATGTGCCAAGAAATAAGAATGAAAACCCAAGTCTTTCAATGCTGTCTATGCTAATTGACCTTCTGCTAAATATTTTGAAAAGTCAAGAGATGATCTTTAGCCTTGAAATAGTCTTTTGCTTTCCGTATTTTCTTTCCTTTTTCCCTACATGTGACCATCAGATTTTTTTTTTTTTAATGCACACGTCATAGAAATATCCACAGCTGAACTTTTGGAAGGCCCCAAAGGCAAGTCAAAACATCTTAATACAATTCTTCTTGAGAGAGGCTAATATAATATACATAAGACAATTCATTCCCTGGTCTGTGCAGTCTGTGAAATCTGTGGAGTTTTTTTACTATAGAACTCTGAAGGTCTTTATTCATTCTTTTGCTGCTTCCTTTAAAGTGCTTACAAATTAGATCTGTGCTCTTTGATCCACGTTGATTTCTTTGCTTTTGTGCTTAATACTTCTACGAAAGGGCAATAGCATCTTCTAGATATGCTAAGAATCCTATCTTTTTATGGCCCGAGAGGAGCACAGTCTGCAACATTTAGAGAACTGAACAAAGACTGGAAGTTTACTTTGAACCTGGGTCTCTCCCACACTGTACCTAAGCCCATGCCAAATGGGTACAGGTGTACACCGCATGAACAGATGAACAAATGTGATTATAAGAGCTCTTAGGATGCACCTGAGCCCATGATGCATTTCTCCCAAAGTGGACTTGTGCATCTGTTATGAACTTGAAGTGTTTGTTTACTTGCCAAAAAAAGCTACTTAAATTGCTAAGCTTGTACCCTATTAGATCTTACGGTTTTAGAAAGAAAAAAAGAAAGAAAAAGGATGAGATATGACAGGAGTGTCACCATGTATGTGCTCAATGCCTTCCAGGGAGTACAGAGCTCAGGAGACGAGGAATGATATTTGAGGTGTCCTAACTTTCAAAACATTGCAGTGATCAACCATCCTTTTGTTCTGAGAATGTACTGTGACTTAAGGAGAATGTCAAATTGTAAAGGTTAGTTAATGTGGCTTTTTTTTTTTAAAGATTGATTTATATATTTATTTGACAGACAGAGATTACAAGTAGGCAGAGAGGCAGGCAGAGAGAGAGAGAGGAGAAAGCAGGCTCCCTGCTGAACAGAGAGCCCGATGTGGGGCTCAATCCCAGGACCCTGGGATCATGACCCGAGCTGAAAGCAGAGGCCTTAACCCATTGAGCCACCCAGGTGTCCCTTAATGTGGTTTTTGTAATAAGGTTTGTTGAAAGCAAAAAATACCTGTAAGTGTGTATTTGGAAAATAAATATGGGAAAGATGTTCCCCACACCAGATCCTGGATCTTATTAAAGATAATCTCTTTATAGGGTCCGTATCCTCCTTCTCAGGAACACCCATGCCCTAGATTCTTCCTCCTCCAACCACTTTGCCGTTTTGCAAATGTGTTTTTTTCTATGTGCTCCTCCAATTTTACATTCACTGAAAAAATGATTTTTAGTGCCCATTCAATCAGTCCCTGCCCCCATGGAGTTTAAATTCAAGTAGGACAAAACAGATCACTAACATAATATATATGCAAATGAAATATGTTCAAAGGTGCTGTGTTCTACAGAAAAAAATAAAACAAGGTGAAGGGGATGAGAAAGTTCCAGAGGGTTGAACCAAAGCTTTCCTGTACTCTTCCTTTGTGCTTCTCGGCCGTACCAGCGCAGCTTGATTTGTCTCTGGGAGAAAGTAAATCTGTTTTCTTTCTTCCTTGCCTTCTCACTGGCATGTACAATGTGCCAATAATAACTGATATTGGTTGTGCCATTTTTTTTTAACCCTCAAAACAACCTATCTGAAGAAAATGAGCCTCAGAGAAGTCAGTAACTCAGTTAAGGTCAAGTAGTTACTTAGTAACAGAATAGGAATTTCAAATCCATAGTCTCTGAAACCAAGTTGGCTAGACTTTTGTACCCACTGTCACTCCTATGGTTTGACAGCAGAAAGAAAAACTAAAGGTCTGAATGTCAGGCCAGGTAGGTGGAGGAAAGTCTCGGGCAAAATGGCCAAAGTATCATTCATTAGGCAATAGGTAAACTGTTTAGGGTCTGCTATGGGCACTCGAGCAACCCTTCCACAAATGCTTACTGAGTGTCTAGTATGTGCCAGGTGCTAGAAGTCATCATCTACTTTGCCTGCAAATAAGATATGTTAATTCAAATCAACGGAAGTGGCAGGCTGAGGAACACATATTTTAAATAAAAACAGGGCTATCGTATTAATAATTGTCTCTTGGATCTATCACCTCTAATGGAGTCTAGGAAAGAATATTAATATATGGAAAGGAAGAAGAAATAAAGGACATAGGAAGTGTAAATAAACTAAATTTAGAACTAAAGGCGGCATTAAGTTTTAAATCAGAGTGCTCACCATTACCTTAATAGTGAGCTCAGTAAGGTGAAGGCGGGCCATAGCATTAATCACTGTAAATTCCTACTAAAAAACCTTAAGGAGAGAGCTTGTAGGAAAGAGCTATGGTATAATGGATCAAGCACAGGACTTAAGACTTTCCTATCCTGGCTCTGTCATTTAGCAGTTTTGTGACCTTTAACTATAAAATGAAGTTAATAATCCTTACCCAATGGGGCTAGAATTGCATAAGGTCACACATGTGAATGTGGCATCAAGTGAGTATTTTTGCCAGAGCTCTTGCAACTGCAGGGGACAGGAGTGTAACTCCAAAGGTTATTTTCTGGCTTGCAGGAATTTAAAAAACACACAGTGTTAGTGCTTTAGGTATGTTTAGAGGCAAGAACTCAACTGATGCCACCGAGAGCCCAGCTCTCCTCATCTCTTGGCCATGCCCTCACTTGTGCTTAACTTTATTCTCAGGCTGGCTCTTCCCTTGAAGGACAAAATGGCAGCTGGCGGCTCCAGACCCAAATCTTCAGTTGCAGAACTCTTTTGCCATCATTCAACCTCAGCTTTAATAGGGCCGGCCTTGGCCAGGATTGGGCCATGGAGCTACTACCTCTAAACCATCATTCCAGACAAAGCAATTCCACACTTTGATTTACCTGCTTTGGGTCATATGCCTTGCTTGGGAGCCAGGGATAAAGTCTATAAACACTAAGGGAGAGAAGGGTAACATCCCAGGGTAAAACCCAAAATGCTATCATGCAAAGAAAAAATGAAAGATCCCAAAAGCAAACTAAACCCACCAGTGCAGAAGATCAGTTAATATTATTGCATCTGGATCTGCTGGACTTGGGCATCATGTCTCTGAGTAGACCAGAAATAGAATATAAAACCCAGCTCCTCTGTTAATCATGTTTTCTAAATAATGTTTCTTTTGCAGGAAAATATAATAATAATATTGTTTCCTCTGAGCACAGAGAGCCCACTCAAATAGCCCTGTGCTTCAGAAAAAAAAAAATCACTAAGCAAGAAAAATGCATTTCTTGCTTGGCTCATGAGCTGGGAAGAGGATATTGGAATATTAATATTTAGTGCATGCTCCTAGAAATGACCCTGTATGCATAAATATGCCTTAGCATCTCCATTTATACCTACATCAAGGAAAAAAATTAAATTATGATGTACTGCTGTGAAGAAATGAAATGAAACACCAGACATATATTAAACTTAAAGAATAGAAATGAACCCACAACACAAGAAATTTTGGAATCTCACATACTCTGCTTTCCTTAATATGGATCTCAGTGCGTCCCTGTCTGTTTCTATCGACTAGTTATGAACTCAGTGATATATAAAATTAATAGCTTTTTACCTTTCCCTTTGCCTAAAGAACTTGATAATGCAAGTCTCTCCCATCTTAGATACAGCAACTTACTTTCTCTTCCTATCACTGAATTCCTCCCTTGTTTCACAGACAAGATTCTAGAAAAGGCAAACTACACAAGCCTTTCTACTTTCTTGCCCTTCCCCCATTCAAGCTCATGAAAACCTAGTTTCTTTCTTTCTCAGTAATGAGCATTTTCCAGGGTCCAGCGGGTCCTCCCCATCTTTACCTTATGTAAAGTGTCTGTAGCATTCTCTGCTTCTGGAAACCCTCCTTCCTTGATTTCCATCTCATCGGTCTCCCCTGGTTTCCCCCTTCTCTGGGTGTCTCCTTCCCTCCAGCTGCTCTTTACATATGGCTTCCCTGAGCTGGTTCTTACTCTACCCATTCTCCCCTAATCCCATGTCTTCACTTGCCCCATATATGCGGAACCCCCAAATCTTTATCTCAAGCACAAACCTCTACATCCAAGTGCCATTGGACATCTTCACTAAATTCAAATTGTCCCACACCCACGTGGACTATTTAAAAAAAAAAAAAAAAAGACAGACAAAAGAGCCCTGGGAAACAGCCATATATAAAAAATGCCATGTAAGAGAGGAATACCTGAGACATCTCAGAGAGGTAGAATGAAAACCAGAGTTAGCCCGACAGCCAAAGCAAGAGAGGTTTCCTCGAAAGGGAAAGAGGGCACAAAACAATTACATGAAAGATGGAATAACATAAGGACTGAAGACTGTCCCTTCAAGTTAACAGCTAGGGGCTCCCAGGTGGCTCAGTGGGTTAAGCCTCTGCCTTTGGCTCAGGTCATGATCTCAGGGTCCTGGGATCAGCACAGCATCAGGCTCCCTACTGAGTAGGGAGTCTGCTTCCACCTCTCTCTCTCTCTCTCTCTCTGCCTGTCAAACAAATAAATAAAATCTTTGAAATAAATAAATTTATCAAATTAACAGCTAGAAGCTTCTCAGTGACCTTGACCAGAGACATTTCAGTGGTTAGGGCAGCATCTAGACTGGTGGGTTAAGGAGTAAACAAGAAAAACGTGGATACGGAGAACATCAGACATTCTTTGAAGAACTGGCCTGAGGAAGCAGAAATAGGTAAATGGAGATGAGGGGTAAGAGAGCATTTGTTTATGTGATTGGTTGAATGCGTGGCAGTGTTTAAATTGGAAGAAAGATGAGACTGTTTACTAAAGGGAGTAAAAGCAGGATGGAATTAGCAATTCACAATCCAGGAATGAGAGAGAAGGCTAAGCTTTACAACACCACCCGTGTTCTATCAAAAACACAGCTCTGTGTGGGCTTTGCCCCCTTCACTCCTAGTGCCTTCAGTAATTCTTTATTGTGCACAGGTTAAAATGTAATCTTCAGCTTTGCATTTAAATAACCTCAAGGTCTGATTTCATCTCTCACACATTACATCCCTCAAGTCCTATTCAGAATGATGCTGGGAGCCTTTCCTTATGCCTTTCTCTTCTCTCTTAAGACCTCGCTCAAGTTCAGTTCCCTCTGAGTTTTCCCCCCAACTACCTCAGTCCTCAGCAGTTACCCCTATTATGGCACTTCTGCAAGGTTTATATGGTTCTTTACTTTTCCTGACTTGTGTCATTATTCACCCAATTCTGCACATGTTCCTGCTCCCTAATCAGTTTTGCCCCTCTGACATCCAGCCGAATCCCTCACTTGGATTGTCAGGCTCTTGTCTTAGGGACAATTGTGATAGAGTGGTCTTGTAAGCATTTGAAAAGGCTGAAACTGACTCTACAAAGGTCACCAGTGGCCTTGTGAGAATAAATTGACTAGGTAGAGTAGGGAGCAGCAGAAGCCCAATTAGACATAAGACACCTAAGACAGTGAAGGGAAATGCACAATCCTAAAAGGGCCTGAGTCTTTTGATAAACAGTTATTGAACAATTATTGTGAACAGAGTACTGTTCTGGATATGAAGATAAAGCAGGGAACAAGGCAGAACATTTCTCTGCCCTCGGGGAGCTTACAGTCCAGAAGAGCAGACAGGCATTAAACATGTAATTTCAAATGTGACAAGTGGAAGAAAAAGGAAAGAGCCCTAGGAGTCAGCACTGTATCTCGTATACTTCTGGTGATCTGACCACAGCCTGAGGGGCAGTGGATACTTCCTGTCTGAAAGGAGGGAGGGAAGAAAGAAAGAAAGAAAGAAGGAAGAGAAGAGAAAGGATAAAAGGTAGATGGACAGAAAGGAAGGACACAGGACATTAATTATGAATCTCAATACCCCGTATGTTACTGACAGTTGGGATAAAAAAAAAACAACAAAGTTAAAAAAAGGTTCTACCCATTTGTTCACAAAACAGTCATTAGGTGCCTGCTGCATGTGAGTTACTACAATGGGGTTATTTTCCATTTATTACAGGTGCGACATCTAGCAATAAGATTTAGATTGTGGTGAAAACAAAAGGAGACCTTTGGACAAAATAACTTGTAGAATCTCTTGCTTGCTTCTCTAAAATCCAGGACATTGGTCATCAACTCTATTTAACAGGGTCCTACACACATTAGTGAGTTGCATTGAACCGCTGACTGCTAACGTTGAGGTAAGTTTTTTCAAAGAATCCTAAGTGGAGCAGATAAATTGTAGCCACTCACTTCAGATTTTCTGTGTGTGAGACACAGGGGTATACCTCTCTCATTTCTCAAAAAGACCAGAATTGGGGCTACTTCCTAAATATCCCCATCCTGAGAGAAGAGAGGATGATATGTGAGAAACACCTCCGACTGACCCACTGCTGGTAAACAGTCAGCCACCATATCAGTATGTGACACTGCATCGTGTCACATTATTTGTCATTTTAATGCAGTCATATAACCACAAGATTACAAAGTTAAATTTATGTAAATCATGTTTTGGAAATTACTGGAGCAGACTGTGGGGGCTGTTTGTACTCAATCTGCTAATGAAAGGACCCATCTCACCAACAGAAAATGAAGGAAATATTTTGCTGCACTTCCTTTTGGTCTATTTTGAAGATGTAAAGGTTTCTGTTAAGAATGTTTCCCCCAAAGACTTTAATTTGGAAGAGATGGGGAAGCAGGAGAAGTCTGTGTTTATCCGTTGTTAAAGAGGCCACCTTGGGAGCTGAGGAAATGGCCCCTTTGGTTTATGGTCTATTTGGCAAGTCTGGTGGTATTTCTGCTCCCAGCTGATTAATCCATCAGACCCCCAATGTTTTCAAGGAACCAGCAACTACTGAGGCAATCGTTAAGAGAATGATGTCGCTGCATTATGAATCTAACATTCATTTTCATAGGTGGCAGCATGACTAATGATGATGCCTCCCTTTTCTGTAACAATTTACAGTTTCCAGTCCACTTCCACATTGATCATCTCATTTGATTCTCACGACAACCCTGTGAGGTCTGGAGGGCAGGAATTATTGTTCTTATATTTCAAATGAGGAAGAGAACTCAAGGCTCAGAGAACTCAAGGCTCACCTCCCAGTCTAGTAAACAGAGAAGTCATAACTGTAACGTCTACTTTCCTTCAGATATTGATTTCAATGTTCTTGCCACAGACAATTTCCCAAAATTGTTTCTGAAGAACCATGGTCTTGAGAGCTATGCTGTGAAAACAAAATTATTTCTGAGCATATATATGTACATATATATATACATGCATATGTAGTAATATACATATTAATGGATATAACGGACACACATTATAGTCCTTGTATCAGCCCATGTTCAGTGAGGGAGACAGAAACCACTCTAAAGGGGGCGCCTGGGTGGCTCAGTGGGATAAAGTCTCTGCCTTCGGCTCAGGTCATGATCCCAGGGTCCTGGGATCGAGCCCCACATCGGGCCCTCCTCCTCTCTCACTCTCTGCCTGCCTCTCAGCCTACTTATGATCTCTGTCTGTCAAATAAATAAACAAAATCTTAGAAAAAGAAAGAAAGAAAGAAACCACTCTAAATGTCTCAAGCAGAAAAGGAATTGAATATAAGAAGTTAGGTGATAACAGAATTTTCGGAAGGGTGGAAGGAACTGAAGTCAGGGTCTGCCCCCAGGCTGCTCAGCACAAGAACCCACAGACAGTGTTGCCACAGAGGAGACGTCTGGAAGCTGCGACTGTCACATGACCAAGGCAAAACTGCCTATAAATAATTACATCCCTGTGACCTTGCTTACCAGCATCAACAGCAGGAAAATAACCTACTTCTCACTTTCACCTTCCAAATGTCATAGGAATGCACGGGACAGGCAGAACTGAATCCTCATCCAGAACTTCGGTTGCCAGGGAGGCTGGAAAATGTCGTTTTTCAAACGGGGTTGAGAGCGCCAATCACAGACTCTATCTCCCCCCTTTTAAAAATGTATGGTGTTCATTAACATTTTTAAGGCTATACAAAAAAAAAATCCTGCAGTAAAGGAAACTATTAAACTTTAACCTTGCTAAACTCAGCTTTTCCCCAAATTATTTGACCGTGGAGCTCCTTACCCAGCAGCCCTTGCTTAAGCAGAACACACTCAGGGGAGACGGCGCGGCGGCTAGACGGGGGCGAGCATGACCGTGCAAGCAAGCGCGCACCAACACGTCTTCCGAGCAGTCAGGAGGCAGGAACCCAGCCAGCCCGTGGCCGCAGCAGCCGCTACGGTGGGCCCTGCGGCAGCCAGGGGGGCGGATTCCAATCCGCACAGCAAACAAACGTGTCAGGCAGCATCCCTCTCCTTGCCATGATTACAATGTAGTTGAAGAAAAACACCTGTAGGCCTAAGCCCCAGAAACTTAAGATGCCAGAATTGATGCGGAGTAGGAAATTAGCTAACACTACAAAGTGCTGCAGAGAGAAATCATTGTCCATCGTGGAGCTAACCAGGCTTTTTTTTTTTTTTTTTTTTTTTTTTAAGATTTACCCATCTATTTGAGAGAGCAAGAGAGAGAGAGCGCGTGTGAATTCGTGTGAGTGGGGGTAGGGTTGGAGGGGTGGGGAAGACTTATCTGCTGAGCACAGATGCCAAGGGCAGGACCCTAGGGCCAGATACCATAACCTAAGCCAAAACTAAGAGCAGGGATCGGCTGGGAGGCTCAGTGGGCTGAGTCTGCCTTGGGTTGTGATCATGATCCTAGGGTCCTGGGGTGAAACCCCACAGAGGACTCCCTGGTCACCTGGGAGTCTGCTTCTTCCTCTCCCTCAGCCATTACCGTGACTCATGCTCTCTCTCTCCCTCAAATGAGTAAATAGAGTATTAAAAAACAAAAAACAAAAACCAGCAACAACCAAGAGTAGATGCTCAACTGGCTGAGCCACCTAGGCACCCCAGGCAATGCATATTTTTGAAAGCAGCCCCGTATTGTTGGGTGAGCCAAGCACTCTGTGTTGACAGGCCCCACCACTCTTTATTGTCTCCCATCTGCCCAAATCACAAAGTTCTGTTTCTCTCTGGCACCTGTGGGCATTTGAGTTTGATGCACTCAGATGGACACGTGCAGATGAGAAGACTGTGGACCAGGTGGGGTCCGTACTGAGCTGTGAAGGCTGAGGGGGACAGCACCCTCCACAGTACTTCTCTGGATTTCTGCGAGGATATTCATTACCTGTGTGAGTGAATATGGTATAGTTAACGAGTAAGCCTGAATCAAACGCCTAGTCCTGGGAGCTCTGAAATGTGCCTCCTCATAGTGGAGAAATTTCAGATGAGAAAGGAGTATATGAAGCAGGTCTCAACTGTGACTAAGGGGAGAGAGTGCGTGCTCCCCTAAAGCAAAGAGGGCTTAGAAGGGGAACCCAGGATGCCCCATGTCGTTCATGATGGAGAGAGAGAACACAGGACCTATAATGGCTACTGAAAATTTCACTATTCTAGTGGGGCTTCCACGCTTAATAAAGCAACCTTTCCTGTGTCCAGATTCAATTTTTAAGCAGCTTAAGTAAAAAATCTTAAAACACGATTCATCATACACTCAGATTTGGAAATCTTATCCTATAACAATTTGGGGGTCTTTTTCTCCCCTCACACCTCTCCCACCCTCTGTTTTCTTCTTCTGAGGAAACCTAATATTTGCAGTCCATTTTTTTATGCTTTCTAAAGAAATGCATGTTTAGGAAGCTTTTAAAAGCCCTAAGGAACATTAATTAGGGAACATAAAAATGAAGGTTTATTTGAAAGACAGTAGTATTACTCAGGGCCATAAGAACCATCTTCAGGAAACTGAAGAGAAAATGTGAATGAAAAACCCTTCAATTACAATCTTTTTGTACCATATTGTTAGCATTATTTTCAAGATCACTGAGGAATAAGAAACTACACAGTATAAACGTTGTAATCTAGATGGTTTTATACCATAATCACTAGTGAAGTGACAACTATTTGAAAACCAACCATACCATCCATTGTCTTTGAAATGGACAGCTAGTGTGTATTCTGAAAAGAAACCAAAAAACCAACATATTCATTCATCAACACCTTCCTGGAAATTAATTAGTACTGCTTTCCCTCTAACAGCAAACACATGCATGTCAATAGTAAAGGGTATCTCCCAGGGACTCTGAAAGTGAAGGGAAGACCCCCAAAGTGAAGGGAAGACCTGGGCCCAGGATGTGGAGCTCTGGCTTCCAGAGTCTATGTGGAACGCATCAAAACCAACACTCCTCAGATGTCAGCTCTTTGTTCATGCAATAAAGATTTACTAAGTACCTACTATGTCCCAGTACTTGAGGTAGGCTCTGGGATACAACAGTGTGTAAGAGATGTGTCCCTGCCGTCTTGCAAGTTTACAATCCAGTGGGTAAGTTGGATGATCAAATGAAGGGAACAATCCAATTAGAACAATGGAGGGAACAGAATTTTACCAAGAAAGGGTCATAGGGACAGTCTCCTTAAGGAACTAACATGTACACTAAGATCTAAAGGACTGAACTTCCTGAGGAGAAGCCACAGTGAAGACCAAGGCACTGCAGTGGAAAAGAGTGGCATGTTTTAAGTCCTAAAATGAGGCCACTGTGAGAAAAGCAGGTAAGAAACGGAGATGATGAAGCCAGGGAGAGGACTCGTGATAAAGGGCCCTGGTTCCATTTTTGGAAGGAAGGGGAAGCCACTAAAAGGCTTTGTGTTAGTCAGTTCAGGCTGCCTTAATAACGTACCATACACTAGGCAGCTTATGCAATAGACGTTTATTTTTCACAGTTCTGGGACTGGAAAGTCCAAGATCAAGGTGCAGGCCAGTTTGATTCCCAGTGAGAGCCTTCTTCCAGACTTGGAGAAGATGACCTTCTCACAGTGGGCTCACATGTCCTTTCCTCATTGTGTGTGCATGGAGAGAAAGCAAACGCTCTCCTGTCTCTTCTTATCAGACCACTAATCCTATCAGATCAGAGACCCACCCTTATGACCCTATTGAATCTAAATTACTTACAAAAAGGCCCTATCACCAAATAGAGTCACACTGAGGGGTTAGTTAGGGCTTCAAAATACAAATTTGGAGGAGACACAAACATTTAGTCCATAAAAGTTTAAAGCAGAGAAATAACATCATCTGATCATTTAACTTCATTTTTTTAAAGGTCACTTTGACTACTATATGGAGTGGGGCTCTTTAGAAAAGACAGAAGAAACAGGGACAAGAAGTCCTGAACAGAGACAATAATGGTTGTTATGTAGAAACAAAGAAGTAAAAGAATTGATTAACCAGGCCCCAAAACAAACAAACAAAACTTGCTTAATATTTTTTTTTTTTTAAGATTTTATTTATTTATTTGACAGAGAGAGAGAGAGATCACAAGTAGGCAGAGAGGCAGGCAGAGAAAGAGGAGGAAGCAGGCTCCCCACTGAGCAGAGAGCCCAATGTGGGGCTCGATCCCAGGACCCTGAGGTCGTGACCTGAGCTGAAGGCAGAGGCTTAACCCACTGAGCCACCCAGGCACCCCACTTGCTTAATATTTCTGAAAAATAATAAATGTGGGGTATTAAGAAGGAAAATTAGAGCAGAAGACTACGTAGATTATCCGCTTTTAAGTGGCTTTTCAAACAATACCAGTAAATGATTTAAGGAGAGAGACAATCTACATGGGTCCCCAAATGGTAATGCTGCAAAACTGTTTTGATCATTAGCCCGCTTTCTTGTATTATCATTATGATATATGGACACAGGGAAATCCAGAAAGGTTGGATTCAGTTATGATTGGCAATTAAACATACAAACGTTTATTGAAATATGTTCTAGGTTCCTATTGCTGCGTAACAAATTTCCACAAAATTAGCAGCTTAAAACAACACAGCTTTATTACCTCATCATTTACGGTAGATCAGAAGCCCCGGCAACTGAGCTGGGTCCTTTGCTTAGAATCTCATAAGGTTGAAACTGAGGTGTCACCTGGACTAGGTACTTTTCTAATTCAAATTCACATGGTTGTTGGCAGGATTCAGTTCCCTGTGGTTGTATGGAGGCCCCTGCTATTTTGTTGGTTGTCAGCCAGGGGCCACCTGCATCTCCTAGAAGCCACCTGTAGCCCTCCTTTTAAAGGCTCACCAAAGGGGCACCTGGGTGGCTCAGTGGGTTAAAGTCTCTGCCTTCGGCTCGCGTCATGATCCCGGGGTCCTGGGATCGAGCCCCGCATTGAGCTCTCTGCTCCGTGCCGTGCTCCCCCACACCGTACCTCTGGCTGCCTCTCTGCCTACTTGTGATCTCTGCCTGTCAAATAAATAAATCTCTTTTTTAAAAAATAAATACATAAAGGCTCACCAAATTAGGTCAGGCCCACCTGATAATCTCCCTTTTGCTTAGTTCGACTAATTAGGGACCTTGATTGCATCTGCAAAACCCTTTTTGCCAAATCACATAATCACAGGAGTGATATCTCATCATAGTCACAGGTTGTTATGGGATAGACATCCTTCCTACCTCGTATGACTTCATCTCCGTGCAGAGTCTTTGATGACAGCACTCCTTATTTCTCTCAGTATCCTGGCAACATCAACTCCATAGGCCCTAGGTATTCCAACAGTCACACTGTCTACCACCTTTGTCAGAAAGAACAGATGTCCTGTACACTCTAGCCCCAGCCATGCTGCAAGTCCTGCATCTCTGACATGGCCTCCAAACTCATACATCTGTGTGTCATTCCTAAGAGCTAACCCTGAAATTTCCACAGCCTGCTGTACATTTCCATATTCTACAAATGTTTGTTGAGCACCTACTATGTATCAGCTGGAAACACAGACGTGAACAATACATAAATATCCTGCTCTGATGGAGCTTACAATCTAGTGGGGAGAGGTAGGAAATAACCAGAAAAATAACAACCAAAAGAAGGACGAGCAGTTTAGATAATAGTAAGTGCTAGAAGGAAAATAAAACAAGGTGAAAAGGTTGATGGTAACAGGAGAGAGACAGTCTCTTGGTAGGGGGTGGGGAGGGGCGGGAATGACATTTGAACTAAAACCTGAATGCTGAGAGGCAGCCAACTTGGGGCAGCTGGTGGAGACAAGAAGGACAGGCACAGGAAAGCATTCCTGGCAGAGGTGAGAAGCTGCAGTGAACTTGGCAGTGGTATAAAGGAAAAGTCATGACTGTAGCACAGTGAATGAAGCAGAGAGCAGAGGAGGAAGTCACAGAACTGGGCAGAGGACAGATCAGGATGGATCTTATAGGCCATAGGAAGATTATGAATTTTAGGTCCTAAATTATATCAAAATTATATCAAGCATCATCTGCCCTCAAATTATTCCTGTTAAATTTCCCAACTCTGCCAAAACAGATGTTGCCTCCATTCTGCCTGTCACTTGGCTCAAAATTTAAGATTTAACTTGACTTCTTACGCCCCTTTGCCCTTTCTAATCAATCAGTAATAGATGATAGTGGGTATTTGGGCAAAAATAAAGTTATTTCTCTCATGAAACTAATTTTATGTTTACCTATAATGGGTTTCTTTCTTAATGAATTAATACATATTTTAATGTCTTGTTTTTTTATTAAATGTCAATTTTGTATGGTAAATGTCAGCAGATACAACCCATATAAACAAAAGCTCTGGGATCCTCAACAATTTTTAAGAGTATTAAGGAGAACCTGAAACTATACTGTTCAAGCACCTCTGCTCTAGATCACTCATAACCGTGCCCATTAATCATAGAACAATGATATATGACTTAAAGATCTTTTAGTTCTATTTTTCCATGTTATATGTGGATCAACTTAGGGAGGCTACGTGACTTGCTCAAGACCGCAGGGACTCAAAGGTACCAGTAAGACTGAATACTGACCTCCTGATTCCTAATCCTATGTTGACCCTATACTGCTATTTACTAGAGGCAAATTCATTTTTCAGATGTGTGTCGATATTATACCCAGCCCTTGAGAGCAAATATCCCTTGCAGTTCTTTCCTATGCTTCAGGCCACCTTGCACACACCCCTAATAACCACATAACAGGTGCTCAAAATTCTTGTTGGATGAATGGATACAGGAAGGAAAGCAGGGAAGAAGGGAGGAAGAAAAGAGAGAGGGAGGGAGGGAGCCTTTCACAGATCCACAGGCCTTGAAAGCACTGGAGTCTTCCGACACCCACACCTATACCAGGCCTATACACATTCATCTCCTACCCATTATTTCCAGACTCTTGGGGCCACAGAAATATGATCTAAGAAAAACTTCCCAAATCTTCCTGAATTGTTTACGGTGTGAGCTATCCAAAGGAAGCCCACAGAAGTAGCTGGCTTCTCATCCTCCTGATGTGCACAGCCCTCCATAGACCATGGCAGGAATGTCGCTGATGCTTTGTTCTGTCCCACTTTGTTGCCCACACACCCTGTGACTTCACAGAGTCCTGAGTCCTGCAGAGGTTCATTTTGAAAAGGGAGACGAAGCAGTGTGTCAGTGCAGACAAGAGCACCTTCAGTCAGGGGGTGCTGGAGCAGAGCTATAGGGGCAGCCGGGGTCAGGAGAACAGATGGTAACTGCTAGAACAGCTTGCTTTGAAAAAGCAAAAGGAACAAGAAAGGCTATCGATCTTCTAAGAAAAGGAAAGAAAAGCTGAAAAATAATTGGGGGGAAAATCATTTCTTAACAAAAGGTAACTATCCCTTCTTTCTTTTAAGGAACACAGTCTTGCACAGAACAATGTGGTCAGAGGAAGTTACCCAGACCTCAACTCTAGAAATTAGAATGTGAAGGTTGGAGTCTGTGGGTGGAGTGGTATTAGCTTGGACCAGACTGTTGACCCCTTCATGACCACTAATGAGGGCTTAGGGCACATCCATAGTGTGTAGGAGGTGAGCCAATGGTCATTTGTTTTCCTCAGTCAAGTCTATGCCAGCTAAATTTAGCTGGAGATTAATTAATCCTGCTCAGCATGCTGGAAAACTCTACCCAGAGCTTGCAGATCTAGCTCATTCCTCCATTGTCTTCATTTAGTCAATGTCTTCATTTCACATAGGATTCCAGAAACTATCTCCCATCCACATAGGTGCTCATCATCCAAGTTATCACTGCTGCTCACTGCGCCAGTCAGGACCAGTCATCACCAAGCTCTGATTCAAGGGAATTTAAATCTAGAGGGCTAGTTATAAAGGCTAGTTATAAAGTTATAAAGGCTGGAAGAGCTGAAGAGCCAAAGAGAGAAGGATAGCACAACCCAGACATTAGCAAGAGCAAGGAACCACTGTTACATCCATGACCCAGCAAGAGAGGGCACTGCCACAGTGTGAGAACCTGGGAAGCCAAAGAGAAAGAGGGACCATGGGGAAGATTGCCCTGAAGGATCCAGGCCCAGAGACAATGGGACTATCCAGTGGGTCTGTGCAGGGGGGCTGTCCTGGAGGAGCTGACACCAAAAGGACCAGCATTGCTGGGGATGCCCCCACAAAGCAGGGAGAGACAAGAGGAACTGTCCTGGGCTTCACGCTTCCTCCAGATCTGCAATCTCCCTCTACCACCTCATATTGGTTTACCCCACCCAAAAGCAAGTTGGCTAGAGAGTTTGGGAAATATACTTTGTTTTGCATGGGAAGGATGAAGAACAGATTTCAGAACAAATAGGCAAATGAGCAACACATTCACCATCCCCATGGAAATTCCCTCCCAACTGGTCTCCTGGCACTTATCCTTGCCTTTCTCCCGTCCTTTCTCTACACTGAGATTTCTATAAATTGATTTTCATCCCTTCTACCCTTCAGCAGCTTTCTGTGGCTTGCAGAAACCCCCCAGCATGGTCTACAGGGCCCTGTGTGGGGATCCCTCTGCCAATCTGCCCAGCCACATTTCAAGCCATTTCCCCCCTCAATCACCAAGCTCCAACCCCCAAGTGCTGTCTCTTAGTCCCTGCAGGGTCTCCACACCTGTCCTTCCATCTGTCTGGAAATATCTATTCCCGCTGCTTTGGCTAAATCCTCCTCATCCTATAGGTCTCAGCTTAAATGTCATTTCTTCAGAGAGGCTTCTCCAGGCTTTCCCCATCTCAATGAGATGCAACATTTGTGGTCTTAATCAATCCCCGTGATTTTCCTTCATGGCACTTCACGTAATTTATAAGTATATATTTACTTATGTGTCTGGTGTTTTAATATATGCTCTCCACCTGTCTAGAAACGCAACACCAGTAGCTATCTTCCTGAGCACTGTCCCTGGGGCAGCTGCGACATCTAGCACCGTGCCTGGCACAGATGGGCGCACGCTAAAGAAGGGCATAGCCTGAAATCAGAGGGACGCTATGATGGGAACACGTTATTTAATTCAGACATTTTTTCCAAGATTCATCCCGTCTCCCTTCCGACTAACCCTTCATTTAGAAACCCGGGAACAAACCACCTCAGAATAAATTCTTCCCAATGGTAAATAGATTCACAAACCCACTGTTGCTACACTGAGCTTCAAGGATACATTTTTTTGACTTCTGTGTTGAGAAGGACAAAAAGTTCATTGTGTCCTTTGGAGAATAACTCTTGCTGAGAAAACAGGAGAATTCTGAGGCCTCCAGTTACCTTTTCATGACAACATGTGAAAAAGCTTCTCCCTTTTTATTTTCAGTCAACACTAGCTTGTCCTTATTTTTTTGGTGTGGCTGTGACTCTGTCACACTTTGTAATGCTCATTTAATAATGTAAGGATATCACAGTATGTTTATATTACCCACAAAAGACCATACCATTCTTTCTGGATGTGTGGCATATTTTTTTAAAAAGCTCTTTTAAGTAGATTTTGTTTTTCATGCAAGAAAGGCTACCGGTAGAATACAAGTCAAGGACACTTCCATGGTTGTAACCATGGCCCCTCCTTGTGGCAAAACACATGCAATGACTCCAAATGCCATCTCTATTTTTTCCTCTCCGTCTAACCTTTACCAGCAAACCCATAGAGGAGCATGAGACCCAGGCAATCTTTGTCTGGCGTTTTAGCCGTGGCTTTGTCCACATTCCTCAAAGTTTCCCGACCACCCTACCCCAAACATGTCCTCCATGGACCAGCTCTCAAGTCTTTTCAGTTCCGTCTCATTATTTTTCATACTGCCAAGCTCAATGTGTTATTAATAACAACAACAAAAAAATTAAGTATGGTGTGTGCACTAATCTAAAATTTTGAGTTGGCAATTAGTTGGAGCGAAATGCAATTAGATGTTTTCCTTCAAGTCCTAATTTACATGCTGGAAAACATGGGCAAGCTTCTCAAGTAATTGCAAAAATAAGCCCTGCTTTCCTGTGTTTGTGTGTAAATATAAAGCTTCCCAGCACACCTGCCTTTGCCTAAATAGAATAGAGTCCCAGGGGTCTTCTTGCTTTATGATCACTGAGATATACGGCAGAAAAGAAACTGATCAGCCTGTAGGTGAAAATGTGTTTTCTCTCCAATGCAGAAGTTCGTCGTTAATTGGCATTGACTTTACCCATGGAGAGCTGGGGTGTATAAACTAAGTCTGACAGATCTTCATGTAACCCCATGAGGTGAATTAAGGCTCTTCAGAGCTCTAGCACCCCTTTTTGTGCACTTAGAGTAATAGTTCATGCAGGTCAATCCATTAAACATTCCAGGAGTATCTACCGTATGCAAGACTGTTAGGACCCTGGAGGGTACAAATTGAATGAGATACTGTTGACATCTTCAAAAGGTTACCGTCTAGCAGAAGTGATAAGGCACAGACACAAATACCGTCATAAGATAGCCTCCACGGGAGGTTGGGTATGGTGTACTGAAGTAGTAATGCCCCTGGTGAGTGCACCTCAGAGCTTAAGAAATAATGAGACAAAAATGAAGGTGTCTCAGATGCCATGTCAGTGCCCCAAGAGAGAACCTAGTTTCAGCTCCGATCCTAATCAAGAAACTACTCTTATGATACAAGGGTGTGGAGTGGAGACCTCCCACCTCTGCAGAAAAGCAAAGTACAGGAAGGAGAAAGTAGGGTAATTTTCCAGAACATAAAAGCAAATGAAAAATCAAGGACTACAGGTTTTCTGCAAATAGCATTAAAAGCTCTGACAGAAGAAATATTTTAGGGCAGATGAGGGACCAAAACAACAAGGGAAACACAGAAATAACCCGAGAGCCAGTAGAACTTGGATGATACATAAGGAAAAAAAAAATATGTCCAGCACGGAACAGAAACTTTTATGTTGCCCACGCTACTGAGCAGTTTATCAATCCCTTAGTGAGGAGAAAGTTGGCCAACATCAGAATGCCTCTCTATATAATGTATAATTCCTTATTTAACACCACATAGCTCTCATTGCATGGCATGGTTCACTTATTATTTACTTATTTATACCCCCCATATTGTTTCAAAAAATAATTTGATGCACATTTATGTTACCTTTATAAAGTCCTGAGATAAAGATCCCCTTTTAGATATTATCATAAAAACAAAAATTTAAACTGGGTAGACCCCACCCAACTGCAGTGATCAAGATTTTAATGCTCAGGCTTATGAATTTCATAAGCCCACTGCACTGAATTATGCAAAGTGGCACAACATTGTCGTGCCTTGGTGTACTATAGATGACAAAAACACAAAGTGTTGCTAAATGTTGTACCTAAAATAAAAATAAAGAAAAGAAGCAATTCCGACTGAAGGAATCAGGGAGGGCCTCACTGGAGAAGACCACTTCAAAGATGGACATGAAGGGGAAAAGAGAGGAATTCCTGACGTGTGGAATGGCATGTTCAAAGGATAGAGGTAGGAAGTTACCTGACTGTATGCACGGTTTCTAGACAAGAAGAAAACAGAGAAATGCTTCATCATTTATATCCTCTCCCCTCCTTTTTTTTAAGTCTTTGTTCTCTTTACATATAGAGACTCTCAGGAGATGAAGGATAACACAGTGCCTATACCCCTATGACAGGTAATGAGATGCTGACGGAGACAGCCTCACACTAGATGGAGAAGGTCCCACAGCACAGAGTTACAGGTTATGAAAGTACTTCAAGGAGAACATTCTTCTTAAAAATATCCTCAACCCCCTCTATACTCATTTCACCTTAAATTTCTCTAATGGGAGCATAATCCCTCATTTTGCAATGGGTAATCGTGCTTTAAAAGCAAATACTCTTAGAAGAGGCTACAGAAAAGCCATCATTCCCATGGAAATGTAGATGGCTGTCATTGTCTGTCCCACTCATGTGGCCACTTTGGCTAGAGAGAGAGAGGAAGGAGACAACATAATGCAACTGGAGGCTTGGAAGGTCCAGTTTCAAGGTAGGAAACAAGCCGGAAGGGGTTCAGAAGAAGATCAATAGTAAAAAGGAGGAGTGTGGCCAACTCTGGGGTTATATGGGAAACAGTTCTAGGTGCAGAAATGTCTCCCAGATACCTACCTACCTGACTGAGGAGGGCAGGGAAATTTTAGTCACTGCATTTTGGTGTAAGCTCTGATAATCACAAGCTTTCTGATAAAACCTGGCACAAAGGTGTCCACCAGGCATCTCAAAATCACTTCTTCGTTCCTTGGTTTCCATAGGACCTTTTTATTCTACAGGGAAAACCAATGCTGTGGACTGCTAAAGAATTATTTAAAGGAGGACACTATTTTTTAAACATGGGCTTATTTTAATTTTCTTTTTTTAATATTCAGTGGGAATGTGTGCTTAGGCTTGGCGGAGAGAGCACTGCTGCAGAAATGAAGAAAATGAAGGGCTTGCTGCACAGGAGGGGCTTCGAAGCAAGAGTCGCGTGATCAAAGTGGGGCTTCCTTTTCTTTGGAAAGGGAATATAGGTTGATAAAACCAAGAGCTGCTTTTACAAAGGGAGCATCACTAAACGGACAGGGGAGCGTGGGAGCTGTCAACTACAGTGCCACACTCTGCAGGAGACATAAGGAGGGATCACAGGTGATTAGAAGTGTTTTGAGCTAACTGACTCTCCCAGGTAAGGTTAAGCTTAGCAAGAAGACCCCTGCCAGACTATCACTCCAGCTTTGATCTGCGCACAGTAAGCAGCTGGCATTCTGACCCTTTATCAAAAGCATGCGTGAGTGGATGAAAAGATAAAGAGGAAGACGGTAGGTAGGAAGTATCCAGGTGTCCACGGTTAATTGCATTAAGCCTCACTTTTCCATCTGTGCATTGCATGGGGTCCTTTTTTATTTTGTATACGGGCATCGTCAGCACAGAGCAAAGGCCGGGGAGGTCTCCACTTCCTTCATCAGTCATCTGGAGATTTACTTATTCCCAGACATCAACTGTATTGTTACACTGTCACCACATTCTCTTCTGTTCCCTGCCGGGAATGCCTTTTAATAATGACCAACTGTTCTAACAGGATGCTTCCTGGTTTGTTTTAAGTTCATTCAAATCAACATGCAGGTAAGAAATTGCAAGAGGCACGATCAGAGTAATGGTTCAAAAAAAGATAGATATTTCCAAGAAAAAATAAGGGAGTTAAGATCCACAGGAGTTAGTTATTAATTGGATTTGTCTGAGGACTAGGGGACTGTGAATTGGGTGACTAAAAAGAGGATGGTGCCACCAGCTGAGGTGGGAAGTAGAACCTACAGAGTTCACGGTGCCTAGGGGACACCATCTTAATAAAGAAAGGTCAAGCTCCGCTATGGCAACAAAATGGCAACAAATAACCCCAAAATTTCAGTGACTTAACAGACTTTCTATTCCTGGCTCATGTTACAGCCCGGTGCAGTTTAGGCAGCTCTCCTGGAAACCTCTCCTTCAAGGAGTAACTCGGGAATCCAGACGCCCCCCATATTATGCAGTGCCATCTTGAAGAACTTTGTTTCCAGCCATGAAGACAGAAGAGAGAGATATATGGAATTGGTGCATATCATTTTCAATCACATCAGACCATGGCCTAGGGCTTATTCGTTTGATCTCATACTACATGTGGAAGAAGCTAGCAGCTATAGTCTAACTGTGTGCCCAGGAAGAGGAACCGGGTTGGATAAGCAACTAGCCTGTCTCTGCCGCAGACATCCTGGTGACAATAGAGTTGGTAGCAATATACCAGTCTAGGGTACAGAGTAAGAGGCATGAGACTGAGCTTGAAATGGAGGTTTGGACATGGTCAAGTACTTAAAACTAGAAAAAGCTATGAGATCAACCAACGAGAGTATAGATCATAAGAAAGAAAATCTGAAGAATACCAAGTTTTAAAGAGCCAGAGAAGGAAGAGGCACAGAGAAAATGGCCAATATGGAAAGTCGCCAGAGACAAGGTGAGGAACACAGAAAGCAGTGTAAATCATTTTCATCTAGCAGTTAAGAGACGTATTCAGCCTTTGTTGAACAGAACCTGGGTAATAGCGAAATAACCATATTTACAGAGCCAAAAACATCAGATCATTCTCACTGAGAACTTTTTATTCCTTATTGGTTATAGAGGATTGGCTAGAATCTCCAATTTACAAATGGGGAAACTGAGGCTGAGAGAAGTAAGTTGTCCCTGTTACACATGTAGATCACATATGAAATTCAGGTTCAGGCAGATAGAAAGATAGGTTCAGAAAGATCAGGATCCCAACTAAAGACAATGCTGCCAAGCTTCCTTCATTTATTCAGTAAATGTATAATGAGTGCTTCAGAGACATTGTCCCTTCTCCCAGGAAGTTTTTCTAAAAAATGGGAAACCAAGCGCAGTGGTCTTCGACCTCCAACACCCAGGCTGGGGAGCTAATTTTTCCAAGAAATGGGAAGCCAAGCACAGAGGCCTTCACCTTCCAACACCCAGGCTGGGGAGCTAATTTTTCCGAGAAATGGGAAGCCAAGCACAGAGGCCTTCACCTTCCAACACCCAGGCTGGGGAGCTAATTAGGAGCTATGTTCCTATCAAGACATACCTCCTCGGCCAGGCTCTTAAGTGGGAAAAGTTTCAAGTCTGAATTTGATGGGCCTTCAATATACTTAAAAAAAGGTGCTTTTCCATTTTTGAGAAGGTGATTCCCCCATCTTTGTTAGCTGAGTAGTTCAGTAATTAGGTTCTTTATCACGTTGTCAAAATGGAGCAAGAAGAGCTAAACAAAGCCAGACATCAGTGACCTGTATTCCATCAATACGAACAAAATGGATAAGGTGACCCAATTTTCAAATCCCTTCCAAGGTAAAGAGCTCAATCTTTTCACACTTCACAAAAGAAGTGTTCTTCTTTTACATCTATCTATTTATCAACTTACATGGGATAATATTCTTATTATATTAAACCACAGAATTGAATGTATTCTATGAGATCATGATCATGTAATGCAAATTATCAGGGGAAAACTACAATATTACAATGAACTTAACTGGTTTACTATTTTACTTTTTAATTTCAACTTAAGTGCACTCTTTATTCACCTATAATTATCAGTAAAATTAAATTCTCCTTTCCAATTAGACTAAAATCAAAATGTTTAGCTGTTGAGCCTCTCTGAGCTCTCTATAAATCTCCTTCAACAGGTAAAATAAAAGCCTTATCTGGCACCCTATCAGTCTCCAACAGTGTTATTACACATTGTACACATAAAAAGATGGTGACTTTTTTTTTTTTAATTTTCAAAGACCAACTATAAAAAAGATGTCTTGCTAATGATATTTTTTCCTAGTAATACTAATGAAACTCTGAAGCCCAGTCTTTCCAAGGCTATATTCCCAAGGCCCAATCTAGTGTCTGGGCCTAGTACCTATTCAATACTTAGTTACTGAATGATTTGAATAGATTAAAGCATATTATTTGCTAAGGATAAACTAAGACATATAAGCTGCTATCAAGAAGCTTGTTTGTGTGGTGAGGGTTGGAAAACGTAAACAAAGAAATAAAATAATTTATTCTGGCATAGTTACTAGTATACTCTTGATAATTCTTTTTTTTTTTTTTTAAATCCTTATTTATACCATTAAAGGTCATTCTCTTTAGCCAGATGAACAACTTCTAGAAGGATAAGGATAGTATGATAGAAGTGAGCATCCCACCAGCCAAGTCTGTCTACTCAAGCTTGGCGATCCAACTTGACCAGCCTTGCATTCTGTCCCTTTAAGAAACAGATGATCCAAACCATTCAGCTCCAGCAAAACAATTGCCAAGATAGCCTGGGAACACTGGGTGTTGCCTGTCTTTGACAGAGGGCTGAAGACTCCACTAGGACAAAGCCCAATTTCAAGTATTATGCAGGATAAAAACCAAAGACTAATGTTATCTAGGTCTACAGACACAAAATTATAATGGTTCACTTAAGAATGTTGTTCTGGGTCAGCTGTATGTGTGCTCATCTCAAATGTCTTGCACGCATAGTTTTAACTTGTCCACATCTGATTGAAGGTAAACACAGTAGCCCTAGGCGACACTGAAAATCAAGACAAGTCTGTCTGGGATGCCTGGTCTCCTCTTTCTGTGCCCTGCTATATTATGCTCACATACTCACTATATCAGAACGGGTTTGTTCAGGAAAATGGAAACCACTCTAAGTATTTCAAGTAGATTGTATTTAAATTCAGAGAACTGGGTGTTTTTCAAATCACTAGAAGGGCTTGAAGAATGGTAAGCAATGAGATCAACTAGAACACCAAAGAAAATGATTTGGGGATAATGGGGAGGTTCAGGTTTAGAAATTTAATTCTCAAATACAGCCTGAATAAAGCAGGCCTTATTTTTTCAAGAACAAAAATTGCCTATCAAAAAGTCCATTCGAAAGCTCTTAACCCTTTGAAGGAACTGTGACTTCAAAAGTGAATTCCTAAAATTTAAACCTTACTTGGTACATAAGCAAAGTCTGCTCCATGGAAATAAATATTTACTCTAAAAACATCATTTGGAATTTGAAACTAAAAGACATAAGGGTAATATCCAACACTGAGAGGGCTGTTTTAAGTAGAAGCAGTCTTCCAAAGATCAAATATAATATTATAATTAATCCCAGCCTTTGTCACTTGTTACAATATAGTGTAGGTTTCGGTACGTTGGGGCTGTACTCTCTCCTCTTACCTTTTCTAAGCCCTTGGAGTCTGTAGGTGGTTTATAGGCCACAGGTAGCAATATTACTCATCACAGGTAGCCCTAGCTTTATGGTCTACTTTCTCACACTCAAGAATCTGACAAACTCATTCAAAGCAATGTATGCAGAATCATTCTATACTTTGAAATTAAACTTGGAAGGAGAAATTTCTTAACTATAATAAAGTACAATTTAGAGCTTTGGTGTTTCTAGCACCAAAACCTATTCTATTTCTCTATTTTTGTTTGTCATAAGTACTGATGGTTTCCAGTTCTCTTTGAAGCTCTGCCCATGCTGGCATTCCCTGTTATTACAGATGCCTATGGCAGTCCTTTGCTTTCCAGAACTGCACAAAGGATCTGCTCCCTCTTCACATGGTGCTTGGCCCTGACTGGCTGAGACCGTGATCATCTCCACAGCTATAGAAGCAAAGCATCCTTGGGGGCTCCGATACTCTGTGCCTTTTTTCCTAAGTAAAAAACAACAACAACAAAAAAAAACTTACTCCCTTGACTATGTATTGCCCCCAAAAGGACTGGTTACTTACTAAGCAGAAGATTGGTTTTATACCTATCACTTGGTTTTTCTGTTTTTCCTGCTTTGTCAATATTTGTATACAAAAATGGTATAGTCCTTTGCTGTTTAACCATATTCTGGATCAGTGTCCAAAGAACAGGAGCATAATGGACCATCCCTCTGACACAATGGTACTCTGAATTTTTGATCCAGGTCCTACTTTCCCAGGGGAAAGACCCCATGACCTTCCTATCATTAGCTTCTCCTCAAAAGAACAATGAGAATGAAGAATTAGAGCGGAACTGAGTGACATTTAACATGATAATAATACAGGGATTTTCCAAAGTGACCAATCAAAGCAAAACCTTTTCTAAAAATCTAATTATGTATTTATGTAACAGCAGCCACTGGATGCTGTGACTCATCCCAGACCATGCTAGTGAGACACAGATAACAAAGCATCTTATCTACAAATATAGAAATTCTACCCACATGTAAATATGTAAGACTAGAGTTTTATGACAATGGTAAATAAACAGGATGTAACTAATAGAGTTATTATTATTTAAAGCAACAGAAACAAATACTGGGTAACTTCAACAACATTATCCAGAGAGAGGAAGAGAGGAAATTCATTGAAAAGGAAATGACAGAGAAACCAATGTGTTTGGAAAGAACAGGAACCAGGGAATATCAGTGACAGGCAGCAGGAAAGAAGGGACAGTGTGCCAAATGGGCTATCGAGCGGGATCTTCTGATGCAGCCACTTCTCTTTTGGCCCACTACAAAAATGAGTGAAATTTCAGGAAGACATCTAATCAGCCTCGCTTAAGACATGTGCTTACACCTTGGCCAGTGGAGGGCTGGCACTATGATGGACAGTGCCACCAAAGAGAAGGGGAATTGAGGCTATGCTGGCAGAAATACACATGCCCGAGGTACATGAATATACATGGCTGCCAGGCTTCATATTAGAACGCAAACCCAACTCTGCCAAAACATCAAGTAACATGATCACCTTGAACAACTGGATTCATAGCTTGTTTATAAGTGGCTTTTACTAACCCTTTGTTGTGGATTGAACTGTATCCCCTCAAGGGACCTATGTGCCTATCATTTGAGATAGAGCCTTTAGGAAGGGAATTAAGGTTAAATGAAGTGGGAAGGGCGGTGCTGGAATTCAATACTGAAGGAAAGGAAGAAGCACATGTGAGGAAAGGCCACATGAAGACCCAGAGAGAAGACAGCCACTTGCACACCAAGGGTAGGGGCCTCTGGAAAAACCAAACCTGCTGGCACCTTGATCTTGGAATTCCAGCTCTGAAATAATAAGAAATACATGTCTATTGTTTATTAAGTCTGTGGTATTTTGTTATGGTAGCCCTAGCAGATTAATATAACTTGGAATACTTCTTTTAATGAAGTCTAGAGATTTGTGTATCATTAAAAAAAAAAATAACTAATGAAAAGACAAACCTTTGACCATGTCATGGCCCCCACAGCCCTCCAGGTGGTTTCAGACCATGCCTTGGAGACCTGCTCCAAGAATGCACATTCAGCCAAGTTTACTTTCTCCTGTCAATTGCTCCAACCTTTTCTTTCAACCACAACACATTTTATAAACGAAATAAAACAAACTGTCAACAATTATCACCAGACTCATTTTCCTTAAAGATGCTCTCAGTCTGAATGAACCTTTTACAGCCCAAGTGTAAAATATGCCCTAATTTAATTCCATTTGGCAAACAAATACTATATGCTATTGTTTAAGACACACTAAACTAGCCTCTGTTAATACAGAGAAAAATGAGATCCAGTTCCTGACCTCAAGGAACTCAGAATGTAATGGAGGAGACAATGTGAAAAAATAACTAAAGTTCACTGTAATAATACTTTTACAAGGTGTTACAGTACCATGTTTTTCAAACTAGAGTATTATTATTCCACAGGGTTACAAAAAATGATGTCAGAAAATACCCATATTCATAGTATGCATATGGTTTGTTAACCCACAATTTTCAATTATAGTTGAAAACCTGGGGAATAAAATTGTTATTTAACTGGTGATAGACAAATATTATTTTTATAATTGAATCTACAATGCAAAATTCAAGTTGGGATAGCAGACCCTGGGATCTACCATCAATCACTTGACCTTTCTGTTGAAGCTTTGTGGGTAGACATTTATGAAAAACACTGCGAGGGACCGAAAGCCTTTATTCCTTCTACTCCCAACTTCTCTGTATAAACTGATAATGTAGATTTTTATGCTTTTTAATCTTTGTGGAATTAATGAGTATAATACTATGTTGGCTTTTAATGATGTTGCCCTCAAGTGATTTTTTTTTTCTGTAATTCAATGTACCTTGAAAGAAGAAAAAAATTCCCCTCGCCCTACTACATTAAGGTCCCCAAAAGAATATTAAGAATATATATACAGATGAAAATTCAAATCCTATTGAAAATATACAGAAACTTCTTTGCAGAGTTTTTAACAGAGAAAAAAAGTCTTCTCACTATAAGAGATATCTATTGTATTTATAAGGATACATATCTAATAAGCATCTTACCTACCAAGATAAAATGAATTTGGCTAGCATCTAAATGCATTTAGATACCTTCCCAAGCCAAGGACATTATCTGAAAGGAAATGACTAACAGAATTTGCTATCTGAAATCATACTTTTATAATACTTATAAATGTAGTAAAATTACATATTAAATGAGACTAAAAAGTTTCATCTGAAACCAAAAACCTACTAAAAAATAAAAAAAAGAGAAATTCTCTTTTTTGAGCTGTTTCTCCCTTGTGCATAATCCCTTGTTGATCTCATGATAGTCTACATTTCCAAGTCTCAAAGTCCATAAATAGACAGGTATTTATTAAATACTAATTGGGTACAGAGGCCAGTTCCAAGAACAGTGGGGAAATAAGAAAAGTAATATAAGACCTGATCCCAGCTTTGTAAGAGCTTCAATTGGAAAAGCAAAACCCACCCTCTGCTTCTTACGGTCTCTAATGGCAAAATTCTTTTCTAAGTTCAACAACAGATCACGTCTTTGACTCTAGATGGAAAGCAGGTTAATGGAGTTCCAGAGAAGCAATCAAGATAAACCTAGTAAACCAACAAGGTTACAGCTGACATGATCTCAACCCCCAGCTTCCTTCCACACAAAGAGAGTTTCATTAACTAATTTAAGGGAAAAGATGTATCATACAGCTTACAGTTTATATTTTTATTAACTGCACATTATTTACTAAATTAACCAGCAAATTGTTCCAGGAGTTCTCCTTTGTTTGTGGATCTAAGAGCAATGCGAGTAACTTCTGCACTTAACATTATTCTTATTTGTGACTCTTGTTTTCTTCTTTGTTACTTTCTCACCTTGCTTTACTGGCATCCTCAAACATAGTTGTCTTCCTGCAGTTGAGTTCCAGAAATACCAAAGGAAGTGAACAATCTGAAAACACAAAGGAGAAACATAAGCTGAAAATGTGGGTGTCTTCTCAAAAATGAACTTAATAGTCTTGAGTACCATTAAGCTACATGACATAGGCAATGGTAAATTTTTTGCTGTGGTATACACCAATAACCATAAATTGATCTTTTTTTTTTCAGGAAAATATTGGCACAAAACTTCTCAAATAATGATCCAACCATTATTGATGCATTTAATGGGAAAAAATAAGTGGTTGTGCAATTTTTTTTTTTTAGTACATGCATGTTGTGTTGTTGGTTCTGCATGGACGTAAGTGATATTGTAGATTTTAAGATTAAACCAAGACACAATCCTGGGACTAGGCAAGATGAAGAAGCACACAAAGAGAAGAGAAATAAGAAATGAGTCATGATTTTCAGACCAGATGTTTACATCTGAGCTGGCGTGTTCTCAGAACATAATATGCCATGAAAGATTCTCCTGTGAGGCCAGACATAGTTGGATGGGGAATATTATAACCTCAAGCAAACAATAAACAGTGATGTGGTAAATTTCCTTCCTCATCTATATTTTAGGTCATTTTTATACAATGTGAGAATAAATTTAGTGGATCCTATCTGGGGGTACCCTTACTAGTGGATCCCTAAAACACAACTTGTCACAAGGGTAGAATGAACATCAAAAATCTATTGTACAGACTATAAACTTTCAGAATTCACTGTCTTTCTCTAAAAACATCCACCTCCTCCCTATTACTTGGAACACTTACAACAGCAGTATCAAATGTCTAGATTTGAACTTTGACTTACTTACCTAAGATAACTAATAATCTTGGGAAGTTTACTTAATGTTAAAGGGTTTTTTTGCGAAGATTAAACATGATGTAGTAGTAATGTACTTAACATACAGTAACTGTTCAATAAATGTTACAGAATGAGACAAGGAGTGAGAGGTAGGTGACAATAGATAGATAGGAGAGAAAGTGCTTTTATTCAATGTTTACTTTCAAAATACTGGTTTATATTAAATGGAGTCACAAAGGTGTTGCTACATGTGTGAAGCCATAGCTTAAATTAAGACATTTTAATTTAAAACCTTAGAAGTGCTGGATAATTTCATAATTTTGCCTGAAAATCCTGTTAAGTAGCAATGCTGTCTGGTTATCTTCTCTTTGTTCTCAGACTAGGGCACCCTCATTCTACAGTAGTTGAAACTTAACAATTTGAAATCAGCATCCTTCTTTGTTCTGAGCATTTCTTTTTCAAATCAGATTCACTTCTTGGTTGGATAGGTTCTAGCAGTGATATTAGACAGAGTCTCAATGTATTAAAACTGTGAGGAATAAAAAATTTGTGTACAATTTAGAGTAAAATAATCTAGATAAATACTTTTGCTTCCAGTTATTACAAAATAACTAGTACCAGATTTGCTTCCTGCTAAAGACAATTCTACACCTGGACAAAGTATATAAAGTGACTGTTTTAAGACACTGAAAAGCCAACAGCACAGTGTTATTTTCTTTGAGAGGAGGGAAACACACAAAGAGGCCCACTGGAGATTGGCAGTCTCACTGAGCTGAGGAAGCAAGAAATAGAGTTCCAGGTGGCTAAAATGACTAAAATTAGTAGGGCTAAGGAATGGAAAGAGGAAGTCACACAGATAAAGTGAAGCTTACAAGAAAGGGGAGGGTTCATTGTAGGCTCTTGGCCCAGAAATTATGTTTTACCAGCTACCTGAAAATCCTTTAGTGCAGTCAAATTGACACATAAAATTACCCATAACAGTCCTCTCTGTGACTCCTCTACTCAGAGATAAACTTACTCCAGATCAGGAAGTCATCCAGAGACGATGAAGGCAAACAGTTTAGAAAGCACTTTTACCAACATTTCACCTTATACACTCAGCAATCTTGTAACCTCCATTTAAGGGATGAGGAAACTGAGGCTGAGAGAGATTGACAGGGCTTTTGGCTCGGTCCTCACTCTACTGGTTCTGATTCTGGTTTCTCTTCGTGACACCACAGCTTTGGGTTGAGGAAAATAATGAGATTAGTGACCTGAGCTGGTATAAGAGGAGGAGTCTTGGGGCAGATCATGACAACACAGCCATAATCAGTTACTGGAATTCCTGACGTGAATTGTGCTGGGGAAGACGGTAGATGTGGTATTTCAGATATAGGATGGGAACCCACATCTAGATCCATTAGGTCTCTCTTTTTTGTAAAGTTTGGTGACTAACATAACACAATAAAAAAATTTTAATTTAAAAAGAAAAAGTAGAAAATATAAATTAACCAAAAATAAAGTTCACTTAAACATTTCTACTCACTAACAACAGAAGTGACACGGGTTCATTTTATTAGTTTGCATAAATTGAGGAAAACCTTACAAAATTCTATGAAACTCCAAGATCATCCTATACCAGAGCAAGGTATGCAAAAGTTCATCATATTTGGCTGAGTTGTAAAGATTTCAAGAGCATGTTCCCCGGGATTTGCTTGGCTATGCACTACCATGCTTCTCTAATATACTTGTGTAATTATTATATGAATTATTGATTTTGCAGGATTCATATTCTCTACAATTTCTCATTGATTAATCCAGGGTTGATTTTATTGAAGGCTAAACAAGGACCTCCAGGAATCGAAGAAGCACAAAAATGAATGCAATTCTGGATTTCATTGTATCTACTGAGCCTGTTGTGGTAACTTTACTGGCATTTGTGAGTGGAAATTCCTGAGTATCAGCACAAAGCTGGGAAGCTTCTGGCAATTTTAAGAAAGATTTTTAAGTTCAATAATAAAAGTTTATTGGAAGCACCTCTGATTTTCTTGTCCTGCCCTTTTTTATGGGGTTGGTTGTTTTGCTAAATTAGGTTTGAGGTTCACTCGCTTTGTTATAGCACCGCGTTAATGAGGCCAAAATGTCAGGCTCCATCTCTGTAGTGACAAACTGTGCCCCTAACCTCCCGAAGTTTCCCTGGTAGATGAAAGCAGGGAGGATATTTCCACAAAACTGGAAAAGCAACATTAGGGCCTGAGCACTGAGATGGGCATCACATTCATTTATACGAAACAGCATACTGTTCCCCTCTGTTAAAAAAACAAATACCCAAAGAAAATTATTAGTGTCAGAATAAATGAAATTGCAAAAAAAAAAAAAGAAAGAAAGAAAGAAAGGAAAATTAGAAGGTCCAAAAATGATTAACAGAGAACCATACCCATAATTTAAAAGATGGAAATTTTCAGCCATTTGGCTAGAGATGCCCCAGTGATTACTCGGCATAAATGTGCTAAACAGTCCAGGTTGCACACAGAGTAATTAAAATCTGATTAATTCTTATCGGGTTAGCAAAGGGTGCTGCTTTTTACCCCCCAAACAAATTGGCAGTGCACCTGAACATTAAATTTAATTTGTCATTTTGCACATTTCACTGGCTCTATTATAATATACTTAAAAGCACATTTGCTGCTCTGTCCTTCTTTGACATCAGTTTTTTCTACACTATGTACATTAGGTAAATACCAAAATGTAGATAGGACAAAGTACTTTTAAAATTCTCTCATTTAAGAACGTTACAATGAGCTCATTGTAATTCAAGATATCAACATTGCTTCTTGGCAGTCACTACCAGCAAAAAATAATAAAATGTGAATGAACAAATTACTGTTTAAACAGCAGTACTTTTGATAATTAGCAGATATATTGAGGGATAAATATGGGGGGAATCTGAAAAGGGAAAAGGGGGATTTAAATTTAAATAGGATTTTTTAATGTTTCCCCCATTGTGCAAAAGTCCATCTTTAATTCATATTACAGTGAGTAATTTGTAATGCTGTGTCAAAATAGATATGCAAAAAGGATATGCATTGAATTTTAAATCTGATCCCTAAGTTTGAATTTAATATAACGCCCTGAGTCCTGTATGTGGAAGAGGAATTTTGAATCTATTTTGAATGTCACAAGGATCAGCAATCATGCATAGTGTTATCATTGTTCATTATCTACCATGACTTGTGAAAAGAACATGAAATGGCATTAATCATTATTTTCTACTACTAATAATATACTTTCAATGCAATTTCACCATTTTCTAACTATCTGGTAGAAGGAACTTCTCCTTCATTGCACCTACAAACCACCCCTTCTCTTGATTCTTGATTTGCTGCTGGAGGCTTTGGTGACTGAAGTCTGTGATAAAATGCATCCACCCCAAAAGGAAAGATTTAGACCTGCTGACATTAAAGAAAAATTGAACTCCTGATCCCAAACCCAAATACCTAGAATCATAAAACCATTGAACCTCAAGGGACCTCAGGAGTTATCTATTTCAGTCCTCATTTGTCAGATAGGGCAATAAAGGCCCATTTGGTAGACTGACTTGTCCAAGGTCACCCAGCTCATTAAGGGCAGATAGGAAAATGGAAGCCAGAGCTCCTGACTTCAGGCTGAGTTTCTTCCCAATGCACAAAGTGAGAAGATAATATCACCTTTAGAAGCAAGGCTTTGGGATCAAACAGAGTAGGTTTGAATCCTGATTCTGCCAATTATTATTTTAACTTCTACATCTGGAAAAATGTATAAGCTAATGGTACAGACTATGTCACGTCATTGTGAGGATTAAAATGATATAATGCACATAAAGCACTTAACACTAGGCCTAGCAAAAAAGTAAATATTCACAATGGGTATTGTCCAGATAAATGATTTAATGTCTCCCACTCTCCCACCCCATATAAATAATATATATGTGCCATATATGTGAGATATATATATATATATATATATATATACACATATATGCCTGACAGTGAAATAGGACCTTGCCAACTTACCTCTTGAACCCTGACAATAACAAAAGAAGACCCCATGTGAGATGTGAGGAAAGCTGCCATAGCATGACAATACTTTTCAGTTCCCCTGCATTGATAAAGCAGTTTATAAACCACAATGGAATGCATCATCATGTTTCAACACTAAACAATCTTATGGGACAGGCAGAGAAGACATTCTTTTTTTTTTTTTAAAGATTTTATGTATTTATTTGACAGAGAGAAATCACAAGTAGATGGAGAAGCAGGCAGAGAGAGAGAGAGGGAAGCAGGCTCCCCGCTGAGCAGAGAGCCCGATGCGGGACTCAATGCCAGGACCCCGAGATCATGACCCGAGCCAAAGGCAGCGGCCTAACCCACTGAGCCACCCAGGCACCCCCAGAGAAGACATTCTTAAATCCATTTGATAGTGAAACAAATGGAGGCTCAGAGGGATAATAATAAGTGACTTGCTTAAAAGTTATACAGTCAGGAAGGATGAAGCTTAGCTCAGCACCAGTGCTATGCATCTGATATCTCTTTGGATGCTTCATCAAAAGGGAAAAACAAGATATTCAAAGAAGCCAATATCACTTAATGGAAGTTAGATCTCCTCCCATGGGTCTTCTACTGTCTAAAATGATCCCCGTGATCTTATTCCCCTTCCTATCCAACTCCCAAAACAAACCTGTCCCCTTTAGCACAACTGGAAAATGAACAAACATGGCAATGGGATACAAGAAGGGAGCTTTTTATCTTTACCCAATCCAATGTTGTGTGTGTGTGTGTGTGTGTGTGTGTGTGTGCATATGCACACATGTATGAGTAGTCAGTGGGGAAGGAGAGGAGACAGGGAGGGAGACAGTTTGACTAGGAAGGTTAATTGTTCAACTGGAAAAAATCAGCTTGTCAGTACCAGGATGAGTCCTAAGTACTAAAAAGTAGCTTTAGCCTAAAAGTCAGAGATGGTATAAGGAGGTCACTAGGGCAGCTGCCATCTAGAAGGGGTCCTAAACCTCATTAGGGATACAGATGAGTGTATCCACCAGAACCCTCCCTAGTGAGAACCCTATATGTGCTGTGTAATTTGAGAAGGTTTTGGGAGGTGGGACTGTGTTGCTCTAGCATTGCTGTATTAATCTGGACTTGCTCAGTGTTACTGTATTAATCTGGACTTTCTAAGTTTAAATAAGATGGCCATATAATTTATCCTCTCCATTGGGATACTTCTGAGAGTGAAATAGGGCACTTTTCATAATTATGCTGAGATAATAGGTACAAACTAGAGCTGTCTCAAACAAACGAGGGCATATGCTCACCCTTGTTTCAGATGTTGGAAATTAAATCAAACTAGTTTAATCAAAAAGGTATTTAGTGGTGCCAATGTTTGATAAGTCCAGTGGTAAGTCTAGCTTCAAGGATGCCAAGACCCAGTGATTTCTTCAAGACTCAGCCTCTCTCTCACTCCATCTCCTATCTCACAGTAGCCCCTAGCACCTCCAGGCTTACATCATACATTTTACCAACAACAGCTTTTCCTTCCCAATACACTACCAAAGTACCAGGACAGGGTTTCACTGGTCCCCTTGGATCACAAGCCCACACTGATCCAGTCCCTGTGGCCATGAGGAAATGGAATAGGCTAATTGGTCAAATCCAGACCATAAAGCCACCTTTGGAACTGGGAGTAAGGGAAAAAGAGCCATCCACCTAAACCACATGGATCAAGCTCGGGCAGGAGATGATTCACCCCCCCCCCCCAAAAAAGCAAGGCATTTTGCAAGAAGGGGGATTCTACTGGGCAGAACTTTTGTTGGCTAATAATAATACACAACTTTTTTTGTAGGATCCTATGCACTAGGACTCATGTTAATAGTGCTATATGGATTATCTAATTCTATAAATGAAATACCATTATTATAGATAAGGTAACTCTGATACACAGAAATTAAGTGACTTCCCCAAAATCACAAACCAGAACATAAAGAAGCCAAGATTGAAAACTAGGCAGTTAGATTCTAGAGTCCATGCTCTTAGCTCTTACCCATGGTGCCATCCTCTGCAGACTATGGCAAGTTCTTGGAACAAAAAATCTTCAGAGCTACCACAAATGGCCCTCTACTCCCAAAATTTTCACAATTCTAAATAAATGTTGAACAATTATTTGATATTACTAGTGTGAAGCTATGCTAAAAATACTCCTACTCAGAGCATTTCCATGATACTTGTATGTTTTGTTTCAACTCTGAATAGATTAGAAGAAAGAACCCAATACTGACACAAAAAAAGACACATAGATCAATGGAACAGAACAGGGAACCCAGAAATTACCCTCAACTCTATGGTCAACTAATCGTCAACCAAGCAGGAAAAAATGTCCAATGGAAAAGAGTCTCTTCAAAAAATGGTGTTGGCATGCTCGCTTCGGCAGCACATATACAAAAAATGGTGTTGGGAAAATTGGACAGCCACATGGAGAAGAGTGAAACTGGACTACTTTCTTACACCACACACAAAAATAAACTCAAAATGGATTAAAGACCTCAGTGTGCTATAGGCATCCATCAAAATCCTTGAGGAGAACACAGGCAGCAACTTCTTGCAAGACACATCTCCAAAGGCCAGGGAAACAAAAGCTAAAATAAACTATTGGGACTTCATCAAGATAAAAAGCTTTTTTACAGCAGAGAAATCAGTCAACAAAACTAAAAGGCAACCTCTAGAATGGGAGAAGTTATTTGCAGATGTCTTATCAGGTAAAGGGCTAGTATCCAAACTGTATAAAGAACATATCAAACTCAACATCAAAAAAAAAAAAAAAAAAAAACAAAGAATCCAGTCAAGAAATGGGAAGAAGGCATGAACAGACATTTCTCCAAAGAAGACCTACAAATGGCCATCAGACATGAAAAAATGCTCCAAATCACTTGGCATCACGGACGTAGAAATCAAAACCACAATGAGATACCACCCCCTCACACCTGTCACAATGGCTAAAATGAACAATGTAGGAAAGAACAGACATTGGCAAGGATGTAGAGACAGGGGGATCCTCTTACACAATTGATAGGAATAAAAGCTGGTGCAAACACTCTGGAATACAGTACAGAGGTTCTTCAAAAGTTAAAAATAGAGCTACCCTTTGACCCAGCAATTCCACTGCTAGGTATTTATCTAAAGGATACAAACACAGTGATTCAAAGGGACACCTGCTTCCCAATGTTTATAGCAGCAATGTCCACAATAGCCAAAATATGGAAAGAGCCCAGATGTCCATCAAGAGATGAATGGATAAAGAAGATGTGATACACACACACGCACACACACACACACACACACACACATACACACACATACACACACGAATATTAATCAGTCATCAAAAAGAATGAAATCTTGTCACTTGCAATGATGTGGTTGGAACCAAAAGGTATTACGCTAAGTGAAGTAAGTCAGTCAGAGAAAGATAAATATTATATGATTTCACTCATATGTAGAATTTAAGAAATAAAATGGATGAAATAGGGGAAGGGAAGGAAAAATAAAATAAGATGAAATCAGAGACAGAGACAAACCATAACCGACTCTTAACTATAGGAGAAAATCTGAGGGTTGTTGGATAGGGTAACTGGGTGATAGATATTAGGAAGGGCACTTGATGCAATGACCACTGGGTGTTACATGCAGCCGATGAATCACTAAATTCTACCTCTGAAACTAATAATACACTATATGTTAAATAAATTGAATTTAAATAGCAGTTAAAAATTTTTAAAAAGAAGAAGGAAGAACCCAAGGGTGCCTGGGTGGCTGTCAGTTAAGTGTCCAACTCTTGATTTCAGATCAGGTTATGATCTTATGTCCTGGTATCCAGCTCTGCACTCAGTGGATAGTCTGTTCAAGATTCTCTGTCTCCTCTCCCACCCCTATCTTCTGCCCCAACTTGTGCATTATCACTTTTTCTCTTTCTCTCTCTCTCAAGTAAATAATCTTTTTAAAAAAGAAGGAGAAGGAGAACAAGGACAGGAACAAGAACAAGAAGAAAGAACCTAGAACCAGTCAAGAGAAGGATCCTTTCTATTGATTTATGGTCCCAAAGTCCTGATATAAATTACCTCAGTACCTGACAGAGAGTCCCAGATCCCTGCAGTCAGTCAGCTTCTTGGAATAATGGAAAATGGAAGCAGCTTTATCTGTCTGGTTCCATCAGCATCTCTAGATTATCAGCAATGAAGTCACTCAACACAACTGAGAAGGTACACACCAATAGTTGGTCCAAATAATTCAAAAAGCCTTCTATTGACAAACAACAACAAAAATTTACCTCAAAGAATGGGGGGCGGGAGGAGGAGGGGGTCCTCACAGACTACTTTTTTACAACAAAGGATTTCTAATTATAGTTTTGCAAAAGACATTTTAAAGATTCCAGAAATAATTTTGTTCTGTTGATGCGGAGCATTCTTTGGCAACTTTTAAGGCAAGTGTATTTAAACATATTTGGCCATGTTTACTTACACATTCCTAAATTAGACCTGAATAACTAGCTGATAGATATATAGTACAAAACAGCTTGTTTGTAACAGGAAAATTGTTCAATCTATCTTCCTTTATAACTGAGCCTCCACAGCCTTGATTTATTGGTATGGTAGTTCAGGAAATTTGTCCCACATAGAGTTATAGGGAATCACTTTCATTTGTATGCTAACTGCTTTTGATTTTTTTTTTTTTTTTTAGCATTGTCAGTGGCCTTGCTGATTGATTTTCAGTCTAACTAAACCAGTTCTTATTATACATATTCCCCAGTGGGAAAGAGATTAGCTTAGCAGACAGTACATTTCATGGCACAAAGAAGCTTCTGGTTCATTCCATTGACATTTGAAAGTTTCCAAGGAATATGCCACATGAGCAAAGCTTTTGGACTTTTGGAGGAAATATTATAATAACAACCAAAAAGAAAAGGATGGTAATTCTTTATTGAAATGGTAGGTAAACTCACAGTAAAGACACACACATTAGCTACACAATTACTTAAGAATTTAGGTTCTGGGGTCAAAACTCTGGTATTTGAACCCTGGTACCACCACTCCCCAGTTATGTGACCCTAGGCAAGTCCATAACCTCCCTAAATCTCTGTTTCCACACCTAAAGTTGGAGCCACTAACAATATGAACAACATTGAGTTGTCTGAGGATGATGTGTTGTCTAAGATGATGCATGTGTAACATATTGAGCATGGTTCTTGGCTCATAGGAAATCCTCAATAAATACTAGTTGCTATTAATTGTTAGAGCTGCAAAGGAAATAAAGAGGATATCTCCCTGGCCACCACATACCTAAGAATATAAAGGGAATGGAATGCAGACTCACCCAAACAAGATTGAAAATTTCCATCTATCCCTCTGTGATTTCTCTGCACAGCATCCAGAATTTATTCTGTTGACTATGTTCAACCCACATTTGTCACAGTGTCCCAGTCAAGGAAGGAGGTGGAATCATTATTCCAAGCTCCTTTCAATTGATTCAGTGGTCAATTTCTGTGCATTTCAGAGATTACCTTCCTGACCCACATCATACCAGACCCTGACCATGTAAACAAGGCCTCTGTCCTATGCATTGCCTCTCTGGATCTTTTGTCATCAACAAAACCACCAATCCTCCCCCAAAAGACTAGTAACTGGTTGGCAACTTGACAAAATCTGATGGTGGGCTTCACATTTTACTTGAGGCAAGAGCCAAAGAGCCTATTTCCTGTCTGAATAGAAATTCAGGTTTATAGTTCATAGTAGACATTCCTATGGTTTCTTTCCACTTATCCATGCTCTTTTCCTTGAAGACAACCACTGGATTTCTTTTTGGGAAGTCTCTTTAGCCCTTTGCAAACAGGAGGCTGTCAATCAAGGTGCCTACCTCTCTGGACATATGACCTGTACTAGACTCCTAAAGGTATTAAAACAAATTACCACAAACTTGGCACCTTTAAGAAAGAAAAACTTATTTTTTATACTTAAAACAGACCTAGTTCAAATTCAAGCTGTTAGTAGGTTTGGTTTTTTTCTGGGGACTCTGAGAGAGATATGTCCCATGCCTCTCTCCCAACTTATGGTGGTTTCTGGCAATCTTTAGCATTCCTAGGCTTGTAGACCTGTCACCCCAATATCTGCCTCCATGGCACATCACCACCTTCTCTGTGTGCCCGTGTCTCCTCCTTTTCTGCCTCATATAAGAACACTCTCATTAGATGCAGAGCTCACTTCAATCCAGTATGGCCTCATCTCTATCTTACCTTACTTACATCTGCAAAGACTCTTATTCCAAATAAGGTCACACATTCTGAAGTTCTGGATGCACATGAACTTTGAAGGGATACTACTGAACCTATTCCATGACCTTGGCCAACCCAACTCTCTTTCCCTGGAAAATCAAAAGATTTGAAACAACTTGCAAGACATTCATTCCACTAGCAGAATCCTGAAGACACTGCCCACTACTAGTTCCTATTACCTACCTCTGTAATCCCCTATGTTGCATGGCCAAGCTATTCCAAGTCTCCCTCATTCTGTGCATTACCAAACATCCTACCAATCGACTGCCATGTAACTTAGCCAGGCAGAATCAGGTTCCTCTACTAGAAACAAAAGGAGTCTAAATCCAAGACTGCAACATCTAAACCACCTAAGTCCTGCAGTGTAGAAATAAGAACAATGGGATGTCAAGGCCTATTTTTTACACTTTCCACCTATTCCTTTGGTCACAATTCTTCCACCCATATAATTTAGATTTTATTTCTGGGAACTTTACCTTCTCTTCATAGTAATTTTTCTAGAAGTCTTAAAAGTTTATGCAAGTGTGTAGGTGATTGTGCCTGGCATCCTTCCAAATCCTGAAAATGCTGACAGACTGACTAAGCTAAGAAGTTATCTTGTAATCCTAGAGCAGACTAATTAAATCCTACACATTGACATTTTTGGCTTAAAAAAAATGATAACTGCACTAATTAGCCCATTAGAAAATATTCATATTTCATTGTGCCAAGTGAGAGGGGATTCCTTATGATTGTTCCTGCAGGATTACAAGAGACTGCTATGGACATTGATTTAATTGCAGGAAGTGTCATTACTTTCTAAGTCCCATCACCCACTTAAGCACTGCAGAAGTTCCGACCCGAACCCGAGGAGGAATCAGAGCCAGATGGGCTTTCCAGAATCATGGCTCATTACCAGTGTGCTCCAAAGTTTTTAGGAATATAATGAGTCTTTGATAGTCAAATGAATGTGGCCTCTGAACTCTTACTGGATTCCACCCTGTCTCAGGACACAAGGAAGCCAAAATGCAAACAAACTAGTACAAAGAGTGAACAATTAAAACATTGCAAACTTTGAAAGACACCACCGAAGTTGTATCGTGTGTTTATAAAGAACATTTGGAGCTTCTGGAAAAGCATTCATTTAAATAAAATCCCTAAGGATTTACTAAATGTCAGGCAGTGAAATTAAAATATCAGTATAAGGCAGAGAGGTCAAAATAGAATTAATAACATGGAGGCAAATTACCCAATTCAACAGCAATTTAACCCATCTTTGGGAATGCCTACTATGTGCTAGGCACCATGGTAGGCACAGCAGGGGCTTACAAACACGAACACAAAGAGGCTCTGGCCCTCAAAGAGTTTATAATCCAGTAAGAAGGGTAAGAGAAGAATACAATTCCAGAAGCACAAGGGGAAAAAAGTAAATTCTGTAAGAAAACAACAAATAAAAATGCTAAACAAAAAAGCATTGCATCAGTTGCAAAGATTAGGCAAGTTTTTCATAGGAGTAAGGAAAAACAGGTCTGGTCTCTGACTGACACATATGTAGGAAAGATTAAACAAATGGAGAGTTAACCCAAGCAAAATCGTATAGCTAAGAAATCCCATGTTGTATTCAGAAGACAGGAATTAGTTTATTTTCCCTAATATATAGGGCTCCATCAAGAGGGAGACATGGCTAAAAGAGAATGGCACTACCCCAAGGAGGGCCTTAGAGGATAAGTACAAGGTCTTTTTGATTTGTGGAGGGCGAGGGGGAGCCTCCGACAGTTTCTGCAAGAGAGCAATCTGTTCAGAACTGGTTTAGAAAGATTAATCTGCAGGCAACATAAATGATAAATGAAAGAGAGATTAATCAGTTGAGAATATGACTCAGTTTTAAGCAGAAGGGTTGGAAGGAAAACAGGAAGGAGGGTGGGAGGACCCCCTTATGAGAGATAAGACCGTGTCCACACCCAGAGTAGAAGCTCTCCACCCTGGCTGCATGGTAGACTCTCAGGAGCCCTTTATTAAAATACTGAATGCTAGGTTTACCCCAAACCAATTAAATCAGAACCTCTGTGGGAGTCCCAGGCATTGGAATGCTTGAAAAGCTCACCAGGTGATTCCAATATGCGCACAGTCCTAACACTCACTTCAAAGTGTAGTCCAGGAACTAGCAGGCCCAGCATCACTAGGGAATGTGTCGGCATTGCAGACCCTCTGACTGCTCCACTGAGAACACACACAGAAGATGCCCAAGTGATGGGCCCGTGCACATGTAAGTTAGAGAGGCAGAGGCAAGCGCTTCTGGGGCAGGCCCTGAGACACTGTCGCTCTAACCAGCACCCAGGTAAAGCCAAACCAGTTCACACTTGAGAACACAAGAGCCATGCCAACTCTTCATGTAGCCGAGCCTCTCACCGGGGCTTCTGCTGTGTTCCTGTGGTCCATTTTCCTCCCTTTCACTTCACTTCCTAGTGTCAGACCCCATCCCCAGCTCTGCACACCTGTCATCACCAGCTTCACAGATCTCAAGAACAACACCAGAAAAACAGTGTGGCTATTCCTCAAAAAGCTAAACAGAACTACCATATGAGCAATTCCACTCCGACATATATGCTCCAAAGAATTAAAAGCTGAGACTCGGACACTTGTATGCTGGTGTTCTTGCAGCATTATTCACAACAGGCAGGAAAAAAAAAGGAGTAGAAACAACATAAATGTCCTCTGACAGATATACATGAGTGGGACTCCTGCCTTTTTGCTGGACCACAGGCAGCTGACGGAGGACCTCGTTAACCTTGAGTCCTGTCCACACTTCCAGTCAGGGGCTTTGTTTTCCCCACTCACACCGTTCACACTGTTCTCAGAAGTGTGATTCCGATGCTAGGAATCATCCTTTTTTTTTCCCCGTATCAATATTCGTTCAGAAAAGGAAAGCACCATCAAAGCAGTTGAAGTTCTCCACTGTCCAGCTGGAGAAAAACACACTATTTCCCTAACTTCAGTTGTACTAGCTATGTGTTTCCAGATCCTCCTGCTGCAATAAGACAGGCTAACAGAACACCACTGAAGTTTCCTTTTCATTTTTCTCGATAATTTACTAAAACAAAGCACCTGTTAGTGTCTGATCTAATAATGGAAAATGACAGGCGCTTGGGTGGCTCAGTCAGTGAAGCATCCAAGTCTTGATTTCAGCTCAGGGTGGTGAGATAAAGCCCCGCATCCAGCTCTGTGCTGGGCATGGAGCCTGCTTAAGATTCATATTCTCTCTCTCTCTCTCTCTCTCTCTGCCCCCCCTGCCCCTCCCCACCCCACCCCCCTCTAAAAAAATAAAGGTAAATAAAAATAAAAATGTAAAACTAGGGCGCCTGGGTGGCTCAGTGGGTTAAGCCGCTGCCTTCAGCTCAGGTCATGATCTCAAGGTCCTGGGATCGAGGCCCACATCGGGCTCTCTGCTCAGCAGGGAGCCTGCTTCCTCCTCTCTCTCTGCCTGCCTCTCTGCCTGCTTGTGATCTCGCTCTGTCAAATAAATAAATAAAATCTTTTAAAAAAATGTAAAACTATTCTCTATCAATGTAAATAACATTACATAGTGCACATAGATATTTAAAGCCTAAAAAAAAAAAAAGTGGAATATTATTTAGCCTTAAAAAGCAAAGAAATTCTGACATCTGCTACAACATGGATGAACCTTGAAAACATGCTGTACGAAAGAACCCAGACACAAAAAGGCAAATATTGAATGATTCCGTACCTGAAATAGGCAAACCTACAGAGACAAAGTAGATTAGAGGTTGTCAAAGGCAGAGGTTGTCAAAGGTTGTCAAAGGTGGAGAGAATGTAGACTTATTCCATAACAGTTATACTTTCCGTTTGGGTGACGAAAAGGTTTTGGAAATAGTGGTGATGGTGGCATAATGCTCTAAATGTGATTAATGATATAGAATTATACATTTAAAATGGTTTAAAATGGCAAACCTTAGGTTATATATATATATATATATTTTTTTTTTTGGTTATATATTTTTTCCACAAATAAAAAGAAGACAAACTCCATCCCTACCATTTACCTGGGGATTCTGAGCCTCCTGCTCCTGGTTCCTGGCCCAACGCCTTACTTCTGGACTGTTCCCATCCTCCCAGATGGGAAACTCTCTGGTCTCCAACCTAAACTCACCATGACACCAAAGAGACAGAGTATGTATTGTACCTTGATACCTCAAATCAAAGCATGTGGCATTTAGCCCCATTCTCCAGGTATGTGGGTTGTCACATTCCCTTCAGTTCATGGTAGGACCACCACTTTCTCTGCCAGCCCTGCTGTACTGTCCCTTCTACCCCTAAACAATCCAAAATTGGTCCAAGCTCTTCACTCCACCTTCCCAGAGGGTAATCAGAACACTCAGCGTCCCAGTTTTTATGATTTGCCCAAAAGCCCCACATTCAATGAACTCACTCCTAAGGGCAGGAAACAAAAATTCTATCTCAAACAACATTAGAGCACTCTTAATACCCAGAACCCATGAGACCTAAAATGACCAATATGAATGGAGTGAAAATATGAGTCCTCCCAAGCATATTTTCCCCTTGAAACTGAGAGGATCCAGCTTGGTATTTGGTACAACGACAAATTGTTCTGGGCAGATTTTCCGGAGTAATCCAAGATCCCTGAGTCCCTCTACACAAATTGTCTACTGTGGTGACTTAATTTCATGTTTTTAGTTTTAAGGAGAAGGGATTTGGATAAATGTTCTAATGCAGTAATTAGCAGTTACATTAATAGCATTGATTTCCCATTATGTTGTCCCATTATTCTAATTATATCTCTATTTAAACAATTTTGGACTATAATATTCTACTTAGATGAGTCCGATACCCTGGATAACCTCCCCTCTCCATTGTGCACCCAAATTGATAATGAGTCCTGTGCTATTTAACCTCACATCACACTTAAAAAAAAAATCATTCCAAAGAGCCCTGGGTAAATATTCTCTCTTGAGCAATTTCCTCCAGGACCCAGAACCAACATTACAATAGTCAGAGCACATGGTCATTTGGCAGGGCTTTCTATACAAAGCTCCTTGACAGCCCACTAATATGCCTGAAATCCTACCCTTGAAGAGCCCTTTCAGGGGATCTTTGGGGTTTTTTTCATCTTTACTAGTTGCTAAAAAGAATAAGCCATACCAAGCAACAACTTGGAGAAAATACCATTTATCAAGAGCATATGAGATGCGCCAGATTCTCCCACTAGAGCTAACAGTCACATACTACTTACTCTAAGTTTGTGGCCACTATTCTAAGGGCTTTACATATATTAACTTCACCCAAACTCTGGGTGGTAGATAATGTCATGATTCATATCTTGCAGATGAGGAAACTGAAGCTCATCCAAGATTATCTAGCAAATAAGGAACACAGCCAGGATTCAAACACAAACAGGCTGGCTTCAAGATCTATGCTCCTAACATGCTCTTTGATACATTTACTATTCAGTCATCTCCTGAGGCAGGTATTTTATACCTGTTTGGACAGATAAAGGAGCTAATGATCACAGAGGTTAAATAATTTACCCAAAGGCTCACAGTTTGTAAGTGTCCCAGTTATGATGTAAACTGGGGAGTGTCTGACTCCAGAGACTTGTTCTTTGCCTTTTGCTGCCAAGAATATATCAAAACATGCAACTATGATGGCTGTTTAAGAGCCAGACCTAAACAACTGAGAAATGAGAAACAGGGAAATAGGTCACATGATCTAGGTCAAAGTGGCAGAAAGATACAGCAGAGCCTACTAGCTAATAGACAAACCTATATGCTCCCCTTCCTAGGCACACACTGCAGTTCTCAGCATCCTTTGTTGTCAATGTGACCAAATGACTGAGTTTTGACCAGTGGCATATGGGCAGAAAATCTTGTAGCACCATCCCACCTCTTTTCTCACACCCAAGCTGAACGGAGAGGCTCCAGGAACCTAGAGAGGGGGAGGAGCCTAACAACGAAGAAGCCTGGGTTCCTGACTGGCCACATGGAAGGCTGCTCAAATCCAAGGAACAGACCCAAAGGATTGTGGCAGCTAGAAGTAAATTTGTATTGTTTTAAGCCATGGAGATTTCAGATTGATCTCGTCTAGTGACTAGTGTCAAATTAACTAATAAAATATAGAAGTTGAATGCTGTCATCAAAATCTTAAAATGTATGTTTTTGATTTACAGTTGGGTTTTGGATAGAAGAGAGAGGGAAAAAAAAGTAATAACAACTCCTGTTGCAAAGCTAGAGATCATGTGGTATATATCCACAAAACATTTGGAAAAATTGTCCCTGTAGTAACTTGGTAACTCACCTATGGCTTCCACTCCAAATAAAATAAGCTGCCATTGGAGGTTTTGAGAGCAGAGTAACAGAATCTGATCTTAGTATGTGGATCACTCTGCAATGTTGAACACAGACTAGAGGTCAAGAATAGGAGCAGGACAACCAGGAGCTACTTCCACTGACCACAAGGAGCGAATTCTTGGGATGAAGGCTCTCCTCCTATAGTCCAAGGATGCTGGGTTCTCCTGAAAAATGCTTCTGAGCCCCCAGTCCAGACAAAGTTACTACCATTGGTTCTGAGAACACTATTGTTTTCAACCAATGACGAATTTTAAAAAAAGAATTGAATATGAATAAAAAACATGTATCACAGTACTCGAATTCTGTCTTTGTTAAAATTTTTCTCATATTGCCTTAACATTATGTTTACATTAAGAAGAAATTCTGCTGATGCCCCATCTACTTTAGGGGTCTTAAAATACCTAATTTTCTTCCTGTAGAATTGTGACTTCTCTAAATCTTGGATGCATAAAAATGCAAACATTCCTTAGAGGTCTGCCAACTACAACAGGGACTGAGGTGATTTACAGCTGATCTCCTTGAGTTCCCTTTTACCACTAAAACTCCCCGGGGTATTAGCACGATGCCCATCAAGCCAGGTAATAGGAAAAACTACCTTTAACAGTTTAACTAATCTCTCTGTCCCAGCCCTGATGTAAGCCCAGAAAACATGTTCCTGCATGGGCACACTATATTTATTTTTCAGTTACAAATGGCTGAATCAAGTTTATTGTCTCTCTGCCTGTGGTTGTTACCACATGCTAGGAAAATCCTAAAAGATTCACGGGCCAAATTCTGATTTAACCAGTGGTTAGAACCATAGTTTCCCCCCGCCCCCACCATGGACTGGATTCTGTTTAATTGCCTAAGCCAGGAGGGTAGGCTGATTTGTCCACAACTTGTTTCTGATCCATGTCATTACAGATGTTTACATCTTAGAAGTTCAGGCCCTTGGAATAGAAGCTATTTGAAAACTTTTTAAAAACTAGAGTGAATGGCCCAGGAGCCACAGTTTTCCTCAAATGGATGGAGGAAGGACTCTCTTCCAAGTCAGCATTCAGATGCCGCTCACACTTGTCACTGCTGACATGATCCCTCGAAGGTACTGAGAAGGAAAAGGCAAAACGGGACACCCACTGTTTTCCTGTTTGCTGAGCATCATTCAAAGGTAGAGTCAGTCGTTATTGAAATAACTTAAACTGTGGAGAAAATACCAAAATAAGCCTATTACGCTGGGACCCAACCATTACAGCCAACGAAATAATACAATAAATCCTTTGAAATGAAGAAATATAGCAAGAGGTACTTGAAAACTGAGAGGTGTTTTGTCACCAAATTGCAGCATTAATAGTGCTTTGATGCTCCTTGCTAAACTGTATATTTCTACACCCGAAATGAGTATTAGGAAAATCATACTTATTTTACACAACTCGTTAGCAAAAAGGAAGAAAATAAGATGATGTTTTAAAACCACAAATCTCCTTTATAACTAACTGTGAATCTGAGGATATTGGAAGAGGGAAACAAATTGAAAAGGAAAGAGTGATTCTAGACTGTGTTACAATCTCAGGTGTAAATGAACTATTATCTCATCAACAGAGGATAAGTCCTATTTAGAATATGATGCTGAAGGCTGGCAATATTCCCTTCCTGATAATGAGAGGAAACTAGGAATCACAGAAGAAGTTATTTCTTTTCTTATTATCAGTAGGATCCAGCTGTCATTTCTATATACCTATAGCATTTCCTTTTTTTTTTTTAACCAATTTTTCTTCCCTACAGATATACCCATTTATCCCAACTAATGAAATACCACTTGAATTTACTCTATTTAACAAATACAACACATTCAAAGAATCAGAAGGAAATTGGATACTCACAGGCACATTGCTCCCTAGGTAAGGCCTAACTGATCACCTGCACCATTTTCAGACTCTCTTAAATTCTTGCCTGGTGATCCAGATGTCTGTTTACCCAATCTCATTTTAATTTGTTAAAAGAAGTTGGAAGTCATGACTCAGCTATAACGTGGCAGCATTTCAGTATTAGACAAAAATGCAAATCTAGCAGCACACCCCTAATGAGATGTAGCAAGCTTATTTTTCTTCATATTATTTCTAATTCAGTCTTGTTGGTTTAGGGGAGCATTTATGTGGTACGTGGTCATGTTTAAACTTTATTTTATTACTCCTAAGCTACTCCCACATTATTAGTGAACTTAAGAACTAATTCTGAAATCTGTTGGCTTAGAGACATATGTAAACACTTGGGAAAATATATTTTTTCCACACAACCACTGAAAAGGGAGAAATGTCTATGCCTCTGATGTTCTAAAACTCCCTGTTCTGTCTGTGCACACAAGTGACAGCTAGGTTTCAGAGTTCCCAGTGTCTTCAAACATATGCAGTGCATCTTTCTCATCTGTCTTGAGATTTTATTCTAAATAATGCACAATTCTGTCATTAACCAGCAGGTGGAAGACCTCCCAAGGGGTACATAGTTGTCTTAATTTGGACCTTGGGTAGAGGTAGTATTTGGGAGGCGATCTCAGGAAACACCATGAGCAAATGAGGACAGCAAGAGAGGAAAGGAAGGAAGGAATTTGGGTAAAAGGTGGGTTAATGAGGGATTATCTGTGGGCAACTGGGACTCTGTCACGTAGGGGAGTCTCTAAGAGATTGTGTAGAAAACACCTCAGAATTGCTGAAGGGCAAAGAAACAGGCTATTAATCTGTCTAAACCTCAGTTGTTGAGAATTGAGGGTTTGTTCCTCATTAACTCCTTAGTGCTTCTGGCCTGCTCTGTGTTCTAATGGAACACACTACAGTAGCCAGAGAACACCCTAGGGCAGAGAGATGCAGGAAGCCACCAGTCGGTAAAAGAGCATCTATGCTGGTGACATCCAAGAGAGGCAAGGGAATATGGACAGGCACTGCCAGCAATGGTTACCACGCTCTGAAGCAGGATGATGGCAGACTTGCTTTGGATCCTTGCTTCCCTTTACTCATGGGGTGACTTAGATCCATGACTTAAGATCTCTGAAGCTCACTTTTCTACAAAATGAGGTCTCTGATGCTGATGTCTCAGGGTTATACTAAGGATTCGGTGTAATGATGTGATACTTTATGTAAACTCCCAGCACAGGACTTAGTATACAGTAGGTGCTCAATAAACACTTATGATGATGATGATTATAAGCTTTATTAATTATGATGAACAATAAATACCCTCCCAACTGCTGCACCTCCTTGCAGAATAGAAAAAATTCCAGCCACAGAGCAGGGTGTATAACAGAGCAATAAGGTTCTCAGTGGAAACTCCTCATCTAAACTCACTTGTTACACTTGAAAGAAAAAAAAATCATGCAGTGAAGTCAGTGGGCTTCAGATATCCACATTATCTGAAGGATATGCTGACTCTGATTTCTATTAACCTTAACCCTGAGACCTACTCTTACCCCTTTCCCTCCAGCAAAGTCACAATCCTCTTAGGCTAATGGTCCCACCAGACTGAATCACACCAGTCACCTTTGTCCCAACGCCTCCACTGTTGTTCTTATGAGAGGAAAGAGACATAACAGTAGCTGTGATCAGGTACTCTTAACAGTTCATTAACCAAAAGAAATAGAGCCCTTAAGTTCTAGCAAATGTCTGTTGATTTTTTTGTAATGCTAGCTTTTCATATGGTAGTCCTACTTACTTTGTTTCCCACTTCTATTAAGAGCTAACAAAACAATGCCTCCCAAAACCTGGGTTTTAACCATTTGCAACATCAGTAAAGCCCTCATCCCCATAGACCAGTGGGAGATATGGCCCTTTCTTGTCTTTGAATACATGGCTAAATATCCCTAAATTCTTCCTCCCAATTCGGTACCCACAAATAAATGTCCCAGAGAGGAATCAGAAACAAGAGAAATATGCCGTCTTTTATCCCTGTGAGCTCTACTCCTGACATTTCAGAGAAACCACAGGTTGCAGGAAGGAGAGAAAGAGGGCAAGGAAGGGAGAATCATATTATCTATGAGTTTATTGTATTACACATTTATTTGCATTGGAGTCAGTCATTATTACATCTGGTACCTGAATTGTGCACTTACTTATGCATGTTATTTTACGGAGGAAGACCGGGTGAAAGAATTATTTGTATGGCCCTCGATTTTCCAAAAGGAAATGGGATGGTTAATGAAAATCTACCCACTTGGTGAACTTTCATACCTCATTCGGATGTGGCCGCATGGCTGAAGGGTGGGCTGCATTATAAACAGTTGGTGCTCTGCTCTGATGTTGCAGCATCTAATGAATTGTTGCCTCCATAAACTTTTTATGTGTTGAGCTGTAGAAGTGAACCAATTAAAAAGTTTTGCCAATTTGAATCCTCCACATAAAGTGTCTTCTGCAAGGAGATAAATGTCTTTGATGCCTTTGACTGCTTGGGGAGCTTAAACTTTATTCAAATTGGCTTTGTGATATCTTTAAACATGCATTCCTGTGATGTTTTGCTCTTACATTCGTACTAAATGAGTATTTGGACATCATTAAATAAGAACACTTGCTGAACTTTTTCGCTCCCCCTTTTGTAAAATAAAATTTCAGGACATACTTTTTAATTTGTTTGGGGCCTCCTTTTTATTAAATTTGTTTGTATCTCTAACTATTCCATTCTGACCTCTCTGGCATCATCGTGGAGATACGCTTTGAGAAAAAGCTGATAGTTATGTTTCGTGGAAGCCAAAGTTCTCCTTGCAAATTAAAATTACATTCCACTTTGCTGAACACTAAGAAAATCAGCTTTGGAAAATTACCTCGGCCCTAAAGATGGGGCTGCCACTTACCAGTCAGACCCTGTTCCTTTAATGCGCATCTGTGAGCAAACATGCTTGGCTCTGACTCACACTGGACTAAACAAAATCTCATTAATAGACTTGGCCTACAGAAGCACTTGAAAAGACAGCTAATCATGTTCTACATGATGGGAAATGTCACACAAAATCAGAACAGAGGTGAATTTTTGGACGAGTACTTCCATCAGAGGACTATATCCTCTTCCAAAAAAAGAGTTTAGAATGTGTCAGAGCCGGTTTCCAACTGTTCCCAGCACTCGACTGAAATTATGAACAAGCCATTTTTAAGATGAGGACCAAAAGAAGAATGAAAGAGGGGAAGATGGCAACAGACAGAAAAGAGGTGGTAGCAAGGGGTCCAGGCACTGTGACAGGCACTGGGTTATGGATGAGAAGGGGAAACCAATCCCACCATTCAGCGGCTTGCAGATGAGAGGGGGGAAAGATCAGCAAAATGAAACAAAACAAAAAGCAATTACAAAACAGCAAAAATGTTGCTTGAGTTGGGACCGAAGCAAGCAAAGAAGCTCTAAAGTCAGCTAAGGGAAGGCAACGTCTTCAGAGGATTAACATTTGAGATGAGGCTTCAAGAATGACTAACTCAGTAGACAACTGTGGCAAGGACAGGGCAGCCTGAAGAACACTGCAATTTCAGTATTATCAGAGTGGAGGTTCAAGAGACTGGGGCGTGGGGCGGGAGAGGTAAGGCTATGTAAGTAATATGAGGCTTTGCAAAGAAACTTGGATTTCATTCTGCAGTTAGTCTAGAGCCAGCTGAGATTAATATGTAGGCAAATAGCATGATTATACCTAATTACTAGAAAAATCTCCAAAAAAAAAGAAAAAAGAAAAAAAATCTTTCTGTTCATAGTATAGAGGAAAGATTTAAGAATTTCAAGAATATGAAAGAGGACCTCTGGGAAGGACAGGGTCCCTACCACAAATACAGTGATGCACTTTCTGGGCTGTGTCTTTTAACATTTCCCAATAAGGGTCTATGGCAAGAGGCTCTAACTAAATCACTGAAAGCAAACATTATGAGGGGACCAACTGATTCAAGCTAAGGCTCTCTGATGGTCCAACTTAAATCTGAGAATAACTTGTAGATTAAGACTTTAACCGATAGACTTTAACTACAACCAAGTTGTAGATTTAGACTTTAACTTTAGATTAGACTTAAACCAATTCTCATAAACATTATTTCTTAAGTTTTTGATAAATTTTGGACAGCTGTGAATCAAAGGTTATATCCCCTGACACCTTCCTAGCACACACAGTTTCCCTGTAGCTGATTAAGGACCTACACATGCTCTAACTCCAGTGCCATGACAGTTGTAACCTTTCCAGTCATTTCAGACTGTAATTTAGTGTGCCTCAATACATTTAAAATGGTGAACTCTGGATTACCTTCCCTACCAAATCCTGATGATCCAGGATTGTCTTGCCTTTATCTAATCTCAACTTCTCAACAACCCAATCAGTTCCAATTTGCTTTCCTTCAGCACTTCTGGCAGGAAAAAAATAAAGAAAAAAATACAAGGAGACAAAGCTCAGACTAGTAAATGTCCCTATTTATCCATGCTGAAAGAAAGTCAGGTGAGGAAAATTTTAGAACCTCCATGGCATTTAGACATGGATGTTATACTGGTTAGGTCTTCATTTCTCAGGTTATATTGTTGGTCTGTCTAGTAACATAATGGCTAAGACATTGGGTAGTTTACGTGCAGTAGCTAGATAATAGAAACAGAAGCTCAGAGAGGTTAATTAGCACCTTATAAGCAGCAAAGTCAGAATTATTGTCCAGGCATTCCTGAAGCTAAAGCCTGAGACATTCCCCTATGCCATTACACCATCTCAGAAGTAATGCTCCTTCCTAATTCAGTTTTGGCTTTCACTCGGGAATATAAAATGAATTTCATCAAAAGCAAAAAAAATGGATTCAAACTTCTCATGTGTATCCCCACTCCCAAATCCCCAAAACTTGGGAACACGCTAAGCTTTTTGGTATTCACATTTTTCATGTTTTCCCTCAAAATCTTTTTCCATTTTTCTAGATAATAAGTCAATTTCTATACCACTTGCTTATTTAAAGAGTTGGGCTTTATGTGTGTTATGACAGTTAAATATTCCATCTTCTTATAACTAAGTATAAAAACCAATAAATGGAGGTATGAATTTTCACAATTTCACATGAGAATGCATCTGCCTCCGGTTTCATCAATTTATATGTAGTTATTTCCTATCACAAATAGATTCTGAGCTGTCAGAATGATCCTTTTCTTCACACATTCCCCAAACAAAAATTTTGCACCGAGGTATCCATAACCCCCAAGAAGCATGAAAAATACAGGTTTCCTGACAAGGAAGAAAACATGATAATTGATGACGGAGATAGGCTGCCCTTCTCTGGAGGTTTTTAATTACCACCTTTCATTTACATAACACTTGAAACTTTTCGAAGAGCTTTCAGGTATATTATCACATTGTTTTCTCAGCACAACCCTGCAAGGAGAGAGCAAATATTACAATCATCACTTTCAAGAATAAGCCAACAAGCATGAGAGAGGTGAAGTGATTTGATGCGTCATACAGCTTGCTGTGGATGGAGCTGGTGCTAGAACTCAGGACTTCTAACTCCTAATATTATTTTTTTCTACCACGCTTCCATTATTCCACTGGCTAAAAAGATCTGCTGTGGCTTCTCCTAAAGGCCTAAGAAGTATGCCGCTGATATCAAAATTAGTATTATAAGCATTTCTGTTATAAGAATTTGGCATTTTTCCATTAGACATGTCCAAAAAAACTACAGTTTTTGCTAGAAAAGATACAAGGGGTAGGATTGTGGTATCCATTCCAGCAAAGCCTCCTGGCTTTGGAGTCAACTAAATGACTTGGTAGCTAAACATCCATCAACCTCATTTTCCTTATCCATAAAATACACATGATAATAGAACCTTTCTCACAGAATTAATTGTGAGGATTGGGAGAAGTGATGCACATAAAGCGTTTAGCATCATGTCTGGCACATAGTACGTGCTCAACAAATGGTTGCTGCTATTTTTAGAATTGTTGGTATCGTCGCCATCGTCATCATTGTTATTATTATAGATCATGGTGAGTGTAATTCTGAACTCTGTGGGTAAGAATCTCCAAATACTGCCAAGATGTCATTTGGGGGTTACACTGGCCTGTACTTTTCTGGCCCTGACTCAAATAATGAGGTTTGCAATTTCATTGACTGGGCGTGCTAATTAGAAGCTTTTTAAAGATTTCTCTTATCCATTGAGGCCACTAAATAATCTCCACATGGGTCAAGCTCTATAATCACCCTGTTGCCTCATCGATTATACAAGTCAGCAGTTGGAACCATGATGGAAGATCTATGGTGAACAGAAGGAAGGGGCTAAAGACCCGAAATCAAGCTTGTCTGTGGGCTGGTTCATTCTTTTATCACACTCAAAACTCAACTTTCATCTACAGGATAATTAAATAATAGGACATTTTCTTAACCAGCATCCTGCCCATTTTTAAATACATCTTTTATTAGATGGTAGAGCTTATAAAATATTCATCAACACAAGTACTGCAGTTTTTTTTTTTTTTTCTGCTGACCTAACCTCAAAGCTGCTCAAGTGGAAATTAGATTTTTTTTTTTTTTTTTTTTTGTTAAGTTGCTGAAACTGTCTGCATTTGCTAGATTTCCTAAGGAGCAGGAAAAAAGTAATTCCGTGGGTTTAATAAGGGCAACATACATTCTTATTCCAAAAAGACACACAAAAAGGGGGCAGAAATGCTATTCAATGAGGATAATTGATATTGTAGCACAGCGTTCTGCCTAAGCTCATTGTATTTTGAATGGGTGCACAGGTTCTTTGAATCCCTACCGAGAATAGCTTGTGTGTCTTTCACATCTTACCCTGAATTAAGGAAGACTTTTAGGAACCTTGTGAAATGTAAGATGCTTGTGATGTTAATCAGCAAAAACAGACATCTGATTTCACTTTCAAAAAGAACAAGAGAGAGATTTTGTGGTTTTACAGATTTGGCTCCTAACTTAGAAGTAGGAAAACCTAATAACTGTGCTTTATCTGCACTGTTTTCAATTCATGCACATATTCCCTCTTTTTTTCTTTCTTCTTCCCTTGCAACCTTTTGCTCCTTTATTTCTCTCTTAATTAAAAAAAACCCAAGGTTCCAGAAGGTTATTCGTTTCTTATTGAAAGCTCTGCTTGTTCTTTTATGATGACCGTAACGCCAGGACCTCAAAGTACCCTCCCTGTAAGCCCACGTCTCCCTTCAGTATCCTAGTTTTGAGGTAAGCTTTGCTGCAGATCCTTGGAGACCCTTTTGATGAGAATGTTCATCACGACACTAAAAACAGACTAACACACTCAACTTCACCAAGGAAGTCTCGTACTCCTCCACAGTGAAAAAGCAGCGCGCTCACTTCCGTGGCAGCCTCAAACCCACCCAGCGTCTCAACCACGATACAAGCCCAAGTTTGGGCTCCCTATTTTAATTGGAGTTTTAATTTCTCTCAAGAAAGAAGGAAATCAGACTAGCATTTATGTCACTGAAGGGAAAGGAGATTTTAGCTACATAGAAGAGCTTGACACTCCCCTTTATTACTGCACCAAGTTTTCTTGCAAAGAGATGTGTTTCCTGCCTACCCAGACACTAATTTTATAACTGAAATTTATAGTATTGATTTGAAGAAAACTGAACCATGTGAAATTAAAATGTAATACACTTGTATCGTAATGCTTAAGTTTTCTGCTTGTAGTTTACGTCCTCAGGGCCACATACCAATAATCTGCTTGAAACTTTTCTATCTCTGAAGCAACCTTAGCAATGGGGTAGTATCAGAGTGGTCTTTCCACTGACATACTTTCCATTGATTGGAAGTTTATCCCCAATTTGAGATAAAACGAAGTGTGGTAACTGCCATGCCCTGTCATTGGTAAAGCTTCCCTTCACTTGTACAGTCTCCTGTTTTCATGTCACTTTTTCTCCCCCTCCCCTCCAGAACCATTAAAAATGGAGAATCCATGCCCATGATTTCCACTCAGTGAGCTACAAGCATTTTGAACAGCTTCAGACTTAACTATACTAAGTCAAAAATCCAGATGCCTTCTAAGTACTAGCTCAGTTTTATCACCTAAAACAATGGGTCTGCAGTGACTACCCTCTCTGGTTTTCTGAATGGAATTGAGGAGATAACCTCCCCCCCTCCATTCTGTAAGACCTCTGAACTTGACACATTAAGATTAAATTTGTTTCAGACTTTGCTCAGTTGATCTGGGACCAATAATCTCCATGCCCAAGAGGAAATCTTCCATCTTATGCACTGTGTACAATGATAATCATATTTCTTTCTTTTCTAAAATGCTGCTATCAAATCAATGGGGGTCTTATAATCTGTGACATCTTAAAATTACTTAAAATCACCTTCCTCTGGTTAACTTCCGAGCTACCTGGATCAACACTTAAAGGTCTGATTGTCTCCCAGGACTTTTAAGCTCTCCATGCTCCTATGATGGAGACACTTAACCACTCAGTAAATTCAGCCTAACTTTTGGACTCTGTGACCAATCCAGTTCCTCTTACTCCCCAAAAGCTCCAGCAAATAGAAGCCATCCTTATTACATCCAATTATGTAACTGAACTCTTATTTGTCTTATTTCATTTGGCAACATGGTCCCACCATCACCAGCTTATTCTGTGGTTCCGGTAAGTCAATAAATGTATCTCATCTCTGCTGAGTATCCACCAGGCGTTAGGTGTTTCCAGGCTCAGGAATTAAAAAAGAGAATTTCATTGAATTTTTTTTACATTTATTTTTAAATGGTTCTCTTATTTTTATTTTGAATTGGTATGGCAGAGGGTATTGTAATCTCTTCAGCACTTACGTCCTCTTAATAACATAAGTCTTACCCCTGTCTTTTGCCCATTATCAGATCTTCATGGCATCCCAAGCTACTAGTCTCTTGGGGCACTTGATATTACCTACATCTTGGTCACAGCAGCCCTCACCGAACTTGGTTTGGGCTTTCTCCTATTTTCTGCTGATGTCCATTTTCCCATCCTCTGCTTCACTCTTGGAGGTCTGTTGGATTTTCAGGACCCACACTGCCATCTTCCCTTGGGCAGCCTTGGTTATGAGAGTTATTCATTGCTTTCTGATGAGGCTGAGGGAGGAGGTCAGTGTAAAATTTAAAAGTACAGATATAATGTCACGGGGGCTTTGAGTAGTCTGTTTCATTCCTCTGAACTTCAGTTTTATAATAAAATGAGGATAATAGTAGTAACTACCTTTACTATTCTATGAAGATTAAATAAGAAAATGCACATAAGTATCTGAACACAGTTTCTATCATATGAAGCATCCTATAACCAGTAGGAATTATTAACTAGTATTATTAAGTGACTTGCCCAAAGACAGAGATCAAGTTGATGACAAAATTCTAAGCCACTAACCTGCCCTGCTTTATTTCCAGAGATGACCTAATGGTGAGGATCTGTTGTCTAAAGGAGGAAGTTCTCTATTCTGAAGCTCCCTGATCACAAAGGGCACAAAAGGGGATTTGGAAGGGCCAACTCTGCATCTCCCTTCCCTTTCTCAGAAGAAAAGTTGTCATGGGAGAGAGTAATTAAACTTATTTTGTATTGGCCACACTGACAAAAATTTGGATCTTTTAGAGAAAAACATAAAGTGACTCAAGGAAGTAAAATTGATTTTAATCATCTATGCTATGTGACAATGAACTAGACTAAAATAACTTAAATGCATAAAATAACGTTCCCCTATCACTGGAAGTGTTCAAGCTAGGATCCATGTTGTAGAGCCTTATCTTACGCTTCTTTCCAACCCTGAAATTCTCTCAGAGTTCATTCATTCATTCAGTATTAACTGTCAAAGAGTATAGCATGACTCTAAGTTTTGTTTTGGTTTGGAGATGTCAAAAGCATTTCCTTAATCACAGCAGAAGAGAAACCATGGGGAGAGTTTCTATCTCAAGCACCAGAAATTAAACTATAATTGTATAGTTTTAGAGAACAAAGGCAAGCTCTTCTCTGGATGGCCAAAGAATTAAAATCTAGTAAGCTTAAGGCACCTGGGTGGCTCAGTCAGTTAAGCATCTGCCTCCAACCCCAGTCATGATCCCAGGGTCCTGTGATCCAGCCCCACATTGTGTTCCCTACTCACTGGGGATCTACTTCTCCCTCTCCTCCCTGTTCACGCTCTCTCTTGCTATCTCTGTCTCATTCTCTCTCTCAAATAAATAAATAAAACCTTTAAAAACAAAATAAAATCTAGCAAGCTCACCATTGATTCATTTACTTCTGAGGTGATTAACAATACGTTTGATTTATGAACCACAACTATTTGCTGCATTAACCTTGTTTTATGAATTTCTATCATTATTAAAGTCAGACACGCTTTACAGAACTTGGTGTCTGCACAAGTCTTTAGCTGGGTAAAGACAAATTCTTTAGTAAAACAGCTTACCAGTAGAATTCATATGTTTTTACATTGTGTAGCAGAAAATATAAAAAAGAAAATTATCACTTATGATAAAGGACAAAAATAGCTCAACTTAATCCTACTTGGGTATTTCTCCTAGTTAACAGGTAGCCCAACAAGGCTTTCGTTTAGTGCACTGGGTCATAAATAGAGCTTCTACAACAAAACAAGAAAGGATTCTCAGCACATTTCCCAAAAATAAAGTACTTTCATGGCTAAAATATTTGAACTACATTTTCCTTTAATGGAAAGAGGATTTCATTATTAAAGGGATACTCAGATTCTTAATTTCACAGCTTCTTCCTCCCAGGGAAGAGTTTGTGGCAGAGGTGATTACTATCTTCAAAGATCCCTCATCCTTTCTTTCATAAGCACTAGAATCCCTGACTTTTATCCAGATCCTTGGTCACTAAGGATGAGAATAATTTTCTAGCCTTCCTTCCAGCTAGGTGTGACCAAGTGACTAATTCTGTCCAATGGAATGTCAAGGGAAATGATATGTTCAACATCCAGCTTGTGGTGGGTCATGCCTACCTGTTCTTCTCCTCTTGCCACTGGCTAGAATCCTAGAAGTTCATGCCACCATCTATACAAGTCATGAGTGAGCAGAACAGAGCAACAAGCCAAAGTCCCTACAATGACCTACGAGGCCTTATGTGATCCAGTCTTGCATAACATTTCTGGCATCAGCTCCCAAGGCTCTCCCATTGATCACACTCCTTGATAGCCATGCTGCCTTCTTTGCTGGTCCCAACAAGCCAGACTCTCTCTTGCCACAGGGACTTTGTATTTGCTAAACACTCTCCCCAAGTATCCTCGTGGCTTGCTCCTTCACTCTCTCCAGGTCTTTACTCCAATACCACCTTTCCAGTGAGATACTCTTAGACCACCTTGTCTAAAATTCCAACAGCATTCACACTCCCAATTCTTCTCCCCTCCCCCCACTCCCTGCCCCTTGCTTTATTTTCCCTATAGCCTTATATAGCATGCTATACATGTTGCTTTTCATGTTCAGGTACTTGTTGATCCCACTAGAATATCAACTCTCTGAGGACAGGGATTTCTTCTGTTGTGTTCATTACTGGTTCCTCAGTATCTGGAACAGTGGCTGGAATATAACAGGTGCCTAATGAATCCGCACTGAATAAATGAAAGGGATAGAAGGGGTCCAGATCCCTGACACTGTGGAGCAGCCATAGGACCATAAGCTCAGACAGAAGTAAACCGCTGTTTTAAGTTCACTGTTACCTTCTCCTTTGATATAATAGCCAAACAATACTCAGTTAATACAGAGCCAGTAATCCCCTCCTTCCGCAGAGATGATTTGATGCCCCACTATGTCATCATGCTCAACTTCCTAGTGGTACTCTTCCTGAAAGGTAAACTGGTGAGCTAAGACAGACGAGGTCCCTGCCCTCAAGGACTTCACATTTTCATAAAGAGGAAGACATTCATCACATAATCACACCAACAAATATCAAGTTGCAAGTGAGACAAAGCAGTGGTGGCCATGAGACCCAATAAGGGGCAAATCTGACCTCATAGAGCCATGACAAAAAGACACAGGAGAGGGCTGATAGAGGGGGAGAAAGCCTCTCCTTGCGAAGGTGGAGTGGGAACAATCTTGCAGGCAGGAGAATGCCAAATCCCTGTGGTGGGAGGAAATATAGCAAATATTGCAGGCTGGGGAGCCTGCTGGCTGGCTGGAGCTGCAGGGGTGCATTGTCTGAAGGACCCTCAGAGGTAGGAGCTGAGGAATTTTTACTTTTTCTTGCAAGCAACACAAGCCCAGGACGTGTTTCAGGCAGGAGGGCAATTTGAGTGATACCTGCCTCCTGGCTTTCGCAAACAGCCCTGGGACCTCAGTGCCTCTCTCCAGCAGAGCTCCCCCAGTCTCCTCTGAGATGAGGAAAGACTAGAAACCTCCAGAACGGGAGCCTTGCTCCAGTCCCAACTCTTTTATTCAGCGCCTCACAAATGAGTTGCAAGAACTTGCCCTGGAGACAACGGGATGCAAATGCAGACGACATGGAATTATAATAACATAAACACTATGAACAATGCAAACCAGTTGGGCCCCCCGTGGAGAAATAATCCCCGTGCTCCTTTCCGAATTGTCTTTATGGAAATTTCATAAAATTTGCCATTATTAAAAATGAGTAGCAATTATTTCTTTCTTTGGTTCATCGGTTGTGGGAGGAAAATTAATTGTGCTCTCCTTCTTTTCTGGAGTTCATCACATAGAAAGGAGGAAACAAGGATTGACAGGCCTGGGGCCTCTGTTGATGGAAAGAAGGCAGGAGAACTTGGGGGACATTATCACAGATGTGGCATCAGAGGTGGGAGCGGTTAAGAGAGTGGTAGCGGCAGATGCGGCCACGCTAACGAGTGCGCTCAGGAAGCCGAAGTCATTACGGTATGTTGACATAACATTTGCCAGCTTCACAGGGGCCATCATCGTAAATTAGATTTAATATTGATCAGGCCGTTCACAATCAGGGCCAGGAGAAAATTGGACTCGGAGTTCTTAGTCAAAATTGGCTCTTAAGACTCTGCTTTCTAATTAACATAGAAGAACAGAAATCCAGGGCCTGTCTGGCTGACCCAGTGTGACAATAACTGTTCTCCTGTTCCCTGAGTGCACTGTGGAGTGACAGCATTTCCACTCTTTCTGTTTTCCCTCCTAGGTCGGTGCAGCAACTCAGGGGGGTGAAGGGGGGATGGTGAGGGCTGGGCTGTGGGAAGGAGACCCAGGTTTCAGAGTATAGATGGCTGGGTTTCTCTTCTCGGTCTTCCTTGGAAAGCTGAGAAACTTTTTAAAGAAATTCAGTTTGCCCTTGCTCTGGTTTTTAAAATAAGCAATGTTTTAAAGTTCTTTTAGGGTTAGGAATTTGGAGAAGTTGTTCGTAATACCTCCCACCAACACTGGCCTGGAGTCACCCTTTGAGACAGCGTGATGGGCAAGCCTGAGTTCAAATTCTAACCTTGGCAGTTGGTGCGCTCTGACCTTGGACAAATGATTTGCATCTCTGAACTTCAATTGTTTCTTCTGTAAAATAAAAATAATAATAATAATAATACCTCCCTCAAAGGGTTGCTGTGAGGACTAAACAGAATAATACATTTATTATACATTCACCAAATAGTAGCTCTATTTTGCAGTATTATTGTTATATGGTTATATATTACCATTATTATTACATGATTTGTCCTGTTAGACAATATTAATACTACTAATAACAGTAAGCATATGACATCTAATTTTTTACTTTAAAAACAACTGGCCAGGAGGTACTGGGTGACTCAGCCAACTGTTAAGCGTCTGACTTCTGCATAGGTCATGATCCCAGGGTCCTGGGATCAAGCCCCATATCAGTCTCCCTGCTCAGTGGGGGGTCCGCTTCTCCCTCTTTCTCCGTGTGTTCACTCATGCTCGCTTGCTCTCTTTCTCTCTCTCACGCACGTTCTCTCTAATAAATAAATAAATAAATATTTTAAAAAAACAAAATAACTTGTGGAGCATAAGGAATAACATGGAGGACATTAGGAGAAGAAAGGAAAAGTGAACTGGGGGAAATCGGAGGAAGAGTTGAACCATGAGAGACCATGGACTCTGAGAAACAGAGTTTTGGAGGGGCGGAGGTGGAGGTTTGGGTGACCCTGGTGCTGGGTATTAAGGAGGGCACGCACTGCATGGAGCACTGGGTGTGGTGCATAAACAATGAATCTTGGAACAAATAATAAATAAATAAAAATAAATAAAATAAACATAAATAAATGAATAAATAATAAATATTAAAAATAAAATAAAAATAAAAACAAAAACAATTGGCCAGGACGACTCCAAGGCAAGTATCAGAAAGCAGCCTACAGGCCTGCATTTCCCTCTCTGGACTCCAGCTCAAATTCAGTGTCCTTGAGCTCCGAGGTTCTCTTTTTTCTGCACCCCTCCCTAACACTTCTCAAGGCTTAACATCACCCTTCATCGACTTCCAGGGCAGGAACTTACTGGAATCAGAAATTCATCTCATTTATCTCTGGATCTCTGACATCTTATGCAGAACTGAGCTAGAGCACAGAAAAGGCAAGGGAGGGTCCTGGGACATAAAACCCAAGGTGGCTATCACTCTTGGGCACCAACTCCACACTTTAACCAACCCAGAGGGAACAACACCCCCTTAACTTCTGTGCCACTATGAGCCTCACTTGTGTCCCCTGGCCCCTGGCTTTGCTAGTTGCTTCATTAAGATGACATGAAAGAACGAATAAAGAAAAGGATCCCCCAACTGTTCTCTTGTCCAAACTCCCCAGCCCTGGGCCCCTAGATGCTGCTGCTCCTTTGCCTGTCTGGATACACAGGGAAAAGAAGATTTTGAGACAAGAAAGATTTTAGGAACCTACTTTGCCAACAATAAATGCAAAAATACCCATTTCTTAAAACCTAAACAGCAGTTCAGTTTTATCTCCCTTGCCCAGAGTTCCTACTCTAAGTTTCTTGGAGTTGCTCGTCCTCAGAATTAACTGTAAAATTCAAGTCCAGCCAGAAACATCTGCTGCCATTAAGTATAAGGCTAACCAGGGAACTGAATGAAAGAAACAGGTCCAAAGGCTCAGCTCCCCATTTACTAATTTCACAAAGCCTGCTTTCACCTGTTCCCTAAAAAGATTTTCAGGAAGAGACAGGCAGGTCTACATTCCTGTGGGATTTTAATTTCTATCCCCCAGTACCATTACTTACACAACAGTCACCTTTCTGGAGGCAAAAAATAATTATTTCCTCTTTACTGTAACCCCTCATTCAATTCTAGCCTCTGCCTTCAACTTGAAGAGACCTTCCTCCTTGGAGCCATAAGGCACCTAATCCATCCTTTAAATTTCCCATTTTAGTGAGTCCATCTACTCTTGGGTACCAAGCTACAACTATGAAATCTGTTTTTTGAGTAAGACCATGCATTAAAAATTTTTGGAATTTTATCATTAAGTATAATGCACATGATAAAATATGCACATATGAAAAGGTAGTTAGGGGATGATAAACCACCAAAATCTCAACTGTTTATTGTGCATTTACTATGTGCCAAATCTTATTCCATTTTATCCTGCTCCTAATTAACTCCGTTCTCTCTCCTATAAAACGTGCTAGGTGAACTGCTTTTATGGCTATTTTCTTTAAATTTGAAGGTATCCATTATGCTGCTACTTGGGTTACGGGTGCTCTGAGAATCCAAGGTCCTGACTCAACTACACACTGGGATGGACAGCTGTCATTTTTTTCTTACTCAACATCCATCCCCGTTTCTGGAAACACTGTCCCAATTTTCTGTTGAAAACCACCTCTCCCCTTCTTGCAGACCATGTGCACCTGGCAGGACTGATCATTTAGTGGTTTCAGAGAAGGAGTATGGATTTCCGGTCTAGCCCATCATGGGGCCATGTTTTCTTAGCCCCTGTGGGCATGTGGTTGAAGCCTAAATGATGAAACGCAGACCCAGACCACCAGCTGGAATTACAGAAGAGATTCCTTTTCTGCCCAGGATGTCTACAAGCTGGGAATTACTGAACAGCCACTTGTGTGCCCTTCTGGAGTCATTTATGCAAGAAGTTGGACTTTAGAGCTATATAAACCAATTTGTTTTCACTCAAGCCAATATGTGATATATGAGACCCTCATCCACAATAGTCACTAACACAATGATTTAAATCAATTGGACAGTAGTGACTTCCATAATAATGCAACAACTTGGCCCAGATTGGTTAGTGCCATCGCCCTCATGATCAGAACTGTCAGGCACGCACTCAAGTGATCAGTCCAAATTGACCCCCACACAGGCTACTGAACATCTCCTCATTCATTATCCTTAAGTAGGTCAGTATGGGGGAGTAGATCCTGTCCCCTTTCAGGGAGAGAAATGTCAGCTCAGAGAATATCAGGTTTTTAATGATTCCCTCCTGATAGAACTGACCTGCAAATTAAAAAACAAAAAACAAAACAACAACAACAAGAACAAAAAAACAAGTTTTTTGCCTTCTAGTTAAAAACTGGAGTGGCGAGAGCAGGGCCCCAAATCTGGGGAAGTTTGATTTTGCACTCCAGAATGGTGGAGATTAGGTAAGCCCGCACCTTCACACCCAGGAGCCGCAGAGGCTAATGAAAGTTGAAATGAGCCGGGAGCTGGCGTGCTGGGCAAGGGGAAGCGGAAGGACTGGGGAGAGTGGCAGCGGTGGGGAGCCTCTCACAGGCAGCCATCTCTAATTGTATGAGCAATAAAGCTGACACTGCGGGGGGACGGGAGGCTTGGCACAAGTCGAATGTTGCCTAAATGAGACTGCTTGGAGTTTTTAAACTTCTCACTTGATCAATAAGACAGAGTCCAAAGACAGAGGCGATGCTGAAACGGCATTTACATCAATCCTCTGCCCATACGGCAGATTCCGTGAGAAAGTTCTGGAAGCACCGTGATAGCAAAGGGCACAATCACACTCCCTAAAGGACCTGCAGGCAGACATAGCTCAGCCTCCTCTGGTGTGTTTAGCAGATTTCTGGCTCTATTTAGGTCTTCTTCTAACTGGCGTCTTTTCTTTCTCTCTGCTTCTTCAAACTGAGACATCTCCTGCTGAACGGTGTTAGGGAGAGGCAATGCTGGATCAAGCAACACATTTTAAATGATGTGAAACAAAGCTTTAATCACCACAGTTATTTACAAAATAATGTCTTCCTTGCATTTGGTTTAATAGCACTTTGTCCACAGCTTTCATCAAAACAACTACCCATCTGACTTATTGGAAGATTATATTAAATGTCAGGAGAGCTCCCCAGACTCATAAAGTGCTTCCTCGCCAATCAGGATTTTAATTCTGGATGGGGAAATAATAAATACAATAATTATTGAACACTGTGACATTAACTGATAAAGATTCTTGCTTCCCTTGAATTATCAATTTCACATTGGCATAAAAAATAGATTAGTGACAATTTAATCCCACATCTGGTGACCTTTAAGTAATGTTGTAACACTTCACAGCTTTGTCATTAGAATGTCATCAGCTTTCTCTCTCAAAGAAATGATACCTAAGTGCTTCATGTTAGAACCGTCTCCAAAGTTTACTAATGTTTAATATCTGGTAACAAGACCCAGATGCACTGGCAACTTCGTCAGTAGCAACTTTTAAAATAATCTTATTAGAATTTACCATATGACACAGATTATTAGATAGAGTCAAAAACTCACAGAACCATAATATTTATTGTGTCAGCTGGGAGACAGGCTAACTGTGGTACCCCTTGGTGGACTATTATTATCAGCATTGGGGGTGTCAGCTGGCAAAATCCATCAAGACTTTAAGTACCCATCCCTTTCTCCTCAAAATTCCACTTCTAGAATCACAGTCTGTAAAAATATGCATACGGGCACAAAAGATGGACCATTACAGCATTGTTTATAGAATCAACCATATACAAAAGTATTGAAAAACTAAATTTCCATTAAAAGAGGAATGCCTGGGCACCTCTGGTGGCTCAGTAGGTTAAACCTCTGCCTTCAACTCAGGTCATGATCTCAGAGTCCTGAGATCAAGCCCCGAATCAGGCTCTCTGCTCAGCGGGGACCCTGCTTCCCCTTCTCTCTCTGCCTGCCTCTCTGCCTACTTGTGATCTCTCTCTCTCTCTGTCAAATAAATAAATAAAATTTTAAAATAAATAAATAAATTGGTACACCTGCATAATGATGTATGGTACAGCCACTAAAAAAGAAATGAGCTGCCAAACCCACTGATGTTGTAAATTCTTCATGCTCTACTATTGACGCTTCACATCTGACCTAATGGGAAATCTTCTTGGACTCATTCAAGCCACCACCACCTCTTACCTGAATGATTTCAACCACCTCCTAACAGGTCTCCTACTTCTACATTTTCCCCAGAAAGTCTACTGTGGACATAGCAGCCAAAGTGATACTTTCTAATGGAATTCAGATCAAGTCTCTGCTTGATATCCAAACCATATAGGGATGTCCCATTTTATTTAACATAAAAGAGAAAGTTCTCGCAGTGGCCTATAGGCCCTAAACGATCAACTCCTCCCACCCCAACCATTACTCTCTGTCTTCACAGCCTCTACCTGCCCCCGTCCAATCTTCACTCACTCTGCTTTAGCCTGACTTTCTCTCTATTCCTCTGTCACTCAGTCCTCAGAACCTTTTCACGGGCTGTTCCATCTACGTAGAACACTCTCCCATAGATACACATGTGTTTACTCTCTCACCTCCTTCAAATTTTAGTTCAAATGCCACCTTCTTAATAAAGCCTATCTTGACCACTATATATAAAGTTGCAAAGTGTAATCTCCCTGGCACTTCCAATCCTATTTTTCTTTGTTATCCTTTTTTCCTTCATAACACTTCTTATGTTATAATCTACTGCATAATTTACTTATCTGCTCTATCAGTTCCTTATTGTCCATATCTTCCCTCCCCTACTAGAATGTAAATACCATATTGGGCAGGGACCTTTGTTTTGCTCACTGATGTATTCCCAAGTACCTAGCATTTAGGAGATGCTCCATAAATATTTGCTGAACAAATGCATGAATGACATAATAAATAATTTACCGAGCACTATCTCCTTATAAGTACTAAACTAAATGCTTTACATCTATTATCTCATTTAATACTTCTTCCACTGCCAAATAAAGCAAGGAGAGCAGGAGAGGGAGGTGAGGTATGGTAATTCCCGTTCTATAGCTGAAGAAAACTGAAAACCTGAAGGTTAATAACTCACCAAGGTCACATTCTAATGAGCAGCACAATGAGTGGGGGATGGGAAGAAGACTGAAGGCAAATCTGTTCACCTACCAAGATCTTAATCCACTCAACCTCTTGCCGCAGTCTCTTCTGGATTTCTTCAACACCAACTACTTAGATGAATGTCCCCAAACTGAGCAGGGTTTTAACTTACATACATAAAAATTAAGTGTGGCCCTGGGTAAAATGATGGATAAGGTCATAAGTCTTTACATTTCCTTTAAGCTCTGTGACTTTATTATTAAGTTCCAAATCACATTTTGCTTCTGGGAATGGTGTTTTGGTTTGTTTATTTTCACTGTGAGGAACTGTATGTCTCCCTCTTGCCCAACTTATTAGCTTTAGTCATAAACAGCAATCAGTGAAACATGAGGTTTTTTATGAGATAGTTAAATCCAGTGTGGGACTCTTTGGTATTTTAGAAATTTTTTAATGTCAGCATATTTGCTTTTAAATCCGTGAATACAACTTTGTTCTAGAGGTTCCTGTTTTATGAGTGAGATTAATTTTAGTTAGGTCATTGGTAAAAGAATAGACCATCTTAAATTTAGTATAATATGTGAAGAAATCATTTCTCTTCCATAAACTAAACAGGTTCTGATTTTTTTAAAGATTTTTCATTTACTGATTTGACAAAGAGACAGAGACCACAAGTAGGCAGTGAAAGGTCCCCCACTAATGGGTCCGTGATTAAAGGAACAAGACTGATACAAAGCGAAGGTCAAGCAAAGCTTTATTCCACACCAAGCATCAAGAATCAAACCGACCAGCCGGGGCCATGCGTCTTAGAGAGAGCGTGACCTCTCTCTGCCTTACAGACTAGCTTTTAAGGGCAAAGGCCATGTGGTTGGGCCTGGCGATGCACAGGTGGCCAATGAGATTGTAACACAGAGAGAAAGCTGCACAGTCATGCTAGGTCACACACAGGTGGCCAACTGAATTACAATTTACCCTAGTAGATAGTTGAACTAGCCTATCACCTTGGTCAGAATTGGTGCCCAAAAGGCGGGACCCACACTCATTGGTAGCTAGGGGGACAGTATGTGCCCCCACTGATTGGATACTTCCACCTGGCCTGACCCACCCTTGTATTTGGGTTTTGTTACCTGGGACTGGTTTCCCCTGCGTGCTTTTAAATAAGACCCCTGCCGGGGTGGGCAGGGTCAATTTAAGTTTTACTGCATAAACAACAAAATGACTGTTTAATCCAAGATAGAATCGCTCTGGCTAAATAGGCCCTTACAGGCAGAGAGAGAGAGTGGGAAGTAGGCTTCCTGCTGAGCAGAGAGCCTGATGCAGGGTTCCATTCCAGGACCCTGAGATCATGACCTGAGCTGAAGGCAGAGGCTTAACCCACTGAGCCACCCAGGCGCCCCAACAGGTTCTGATTAAAAAACAAACAAACAAAAAAAACTGATAAATTATCTAGGACCTAAGGTGGTAAAATTAAATTGAAATATTTTAAAGAGAAAAAACCCTCACTGGTTTTTTTATAATTTTTGTAGGCTCAGTGATGGTAATGTTACCCTCACAGTTCTCAATACTGATTTGGAGTAACAAAGCAGATTCTTGTGGGTGTCTCGCCCATATCTTTCTAAGCCCTACCACTTCCTACATGTCAGCCTGATTTCTAATGGCTAGCATCTGCATCCTTTGCCGGAGAAGTTTCTTTGGCCTCTAACTAAGCCTCTTCTGTCCAAGCACACAGGCTTGACTTGCCTGACAATACACTATTTGTCAGCTGCCTTCCTTTTCTTAACTTAATTCTCCACTCAACAACCAGTGTTTCCTGAGATCACCTCCCAAGTAATCTACTTGCATTTGAATCCTTATATCAGGATCTGTTTCTGGGGCAACCAAAAACCATGACAACTGCCTTCATTTGGGGTTTAGCTATAAGTCTAGTGAATTATCATTATTATTATTTATTCCTTCTACAGTGAATATTTATTGAGCACCTACTATGTTTCAGGCATTGTTCTTACCACTGGGTATTCAGCAGTGATGAAATAAACAAAAACTTCGGTCTTTGTGGAGTTTACATTCTTGTGGGGGGAAAATAATACCCAAAATAAAAATGTACTATAAGGCAGATTATGATGAGTGGGACGGAGGAACACAAAGAGAAGGACCGTGACAGGAAAGGCCAGCAGCTGAGGCATGCAGTGGAAATAGGAGGGTGGTAAAGGGCCAAACAAGAGGGTAAAATGTAAACAAACACCTGAGTGGAGTGGGGAGCATTTGGGGAGGAAAAGTGTTAGCCTAGGAAGGAGGAAACAGGTGCAGACGGTACCAGACCTAGAATGTTCCACAACCATGGTGTTTCTGGAACAGAGTCAGGAAGGGAGATGACAGAAGATGAGTCATCACTGTTACTGTGATTGTTTACCACTATCATTGTCAGTACTGCTGCTTACTAGGTTTCCTTTGTTTCCACATTTTATCATGAGTATTACAGAACATTTGGAAGATTTTACAGCAAACACCCATATACTCACTACCTTAATTCTACCATCCTGCTATCCTTGATTTGTGATACATCTATCCTTCTATCCACCCATCCAGCCATCTTTTTAATACATGTCAAAGGAAGTTGCAGACATTTAACAACTGGCCGTTACATAGGTAACGTTTGTAAATCTGACAACACCCTAGCAAGGTGAATGCTATATCCCCACTTTATAGGTAAGGAAACTGAGCCTCAGAAAAATTGGATAGCTCAGCTAAGGCGGTGCCACAAGCATGGGGCTGAGTGGAGATTCCAATCTAGGTTTGTTCAATGTTGATGCTCATATTCTTTCCACTGTTAACCCATGCCGCTCTTGGCCAACAGATTAATGTTGAAGAACAGATAAAAAGTTGGCAAGTAGCTCTCCTCTTCTCTGAAGGGAGTTGTTTCCCCTCCTATTTCCTCTTCATCTGAATGGCAGAGATCCAGTGACATGCTGGTAAATATCCTCTGGTTTACCAAACAGCTCTGCGGCTGGGGGTGAAGAGAAGGGGAAAACTTGGTCTGCAACATCTGCCAGTTCCTGTGATATAAATACTCCTACCATGGCCGATTGCAAGCTACCAACCTGACATCAGATTGCAAGATCCTGTGAGCTCATACAAGATGGCTCCAGTACAGACTAAAAAGTCTTATTCTGCAGATGACAAACATCACTGGCCCTTAGGACCAGCACCAGATTCAGGATCAACGCCTGGGGCCTGTCCCTTATGAGTACTCAGTGAATACAGGTGATGGTGGTAAGGTTAAAGATCTACACCTTTCCTCCCATGCCTGCACACAGCATCAAACCTCTGCACACATGCGCACGTGCACACACACACACACACACATTTTCATCCCAGGGTAGATGGTGATACATTTAAATAATGAATACATAACATACTGTATAAAGCAAACTTCCCCCACAAAGAGTAAATGCACCCCTGTCTCCATGTCATTTCTAGCACTGGTCCTTTTTTCTTGCTTTTCTTTCTGTCACATCCCTCCTATACCTCCCTGCACTGTTGACAATGCTTTTCTTTGGCAAGAGCAATCGTGGTGCACCCTGAAGCCACAGAATACCTTTTTACATGGGTTGAGGTTATAAATTACATAACAGACACTCTACCCTTAAAAGCTTGCTTTTTCTCCTCCTTCCTGAGCTTTCCCTTTGGTTAAAACCAAAAGATCTCTTACCTTCAGAGCATTTCCCCCACTACCCCAACAAGGTTTTATGTGTTCGTTTTCATCATGCCATCATGCCACCTGAAAGTTGACTACTCTCTGCCCAAATTTCCTTCTGCACATTTCCCCAGGGGCCCCACACCCCTAAGATAACATTGCATAACCTCAGAACTGGGTGAGGGCATTTGCATCAACTTTGGTAGGTCTTTCCAGGTTGAGCTTTGGAAAGATAAGCTGTTCAGCATGGAATCCTTGTCCTTTCCCCCTTCCCCACCACACGACCCCCTCACCCCTACCGCACACATACATACATATTCCTGCCCAACGCAGGCCACATCCCCAGCAGGTTGTAGGGCAAATAACAATCATGTCTAAGAGAACTGGCACAAACAAGGTCTGACACTTAACAACTTCAAAGCATTTTTTATAGTATGGCAAATCCCATTACCATGCAACAAAGAACAGCTAATTGTTAAGAATTAATAATAAGAAATAAGTATAGATAATGGTTTAGCTGACACTGTCATATTTTAGTACAATATGTTCTGAAATATTTGCTCCTTTGGGTTGTGAATGTGCTATTTTTGTCACTAATAGGCCTATAGAAGCCTAGTAGAAATGAGTTTCCTCAAAGAAAGTTGTGCATTCTGAGATTTCTCTGATAAGGGGAAGGGGTCAATGTGCCTGTAGTTTCTGTGCTTCATTAAAATTCCGTTTCCGTGCTGCATAATGTGAGTAATATTAATTTTCTAAACATTTGCGTACAGCAGCTGCTAACTAATTTCCATAACAGTATTCCTATTCTACAGACATTTTAAAAAGGGGAAAGGAGATGACTACTGACTTTCTGCCAAAAGGAAAGGCTCCTCCTAATCCACTTCTGAATCTTTCCAGACCAAAAGAAAGACAACATTAAGAATACTAACTTCCCATTCATGAGGGTCTCTGGAACTGAACATCTCCACTTTAGACCCAGGTCTGGCACACTTGGAATGAACTCTGAGCTCATTCGCTGGGTTCATCTTGCCTCTAAACACCTTTGAGATGGCCCAGTTCATGTGACCTAGACCAGCTAACAACGTGGCATGTCTGCAGTCCCAGTCATCCTGGATACCAGCTGCTTCCCCTTCCCTCTGGTCCATGCTACAGAAGTCCCAGTGAGAGATGCTGCAGCTAAAGCTGTCCACACTCTTTCTGGGAGGGCAGCACAGCTGGGCACTGTGGACCCCTTGTGTTTCAGAGGTTTGCTTTCAGAGTATCCTACCCTCCTACACTCCCCTCCAGAAAACCTTGGTCAGCCCGGGCTTGCAGTCAGGATATAATTAAAATGGTTTAGTTATATACATTCTCAAGCTGGAACTTCCCCTCTTCTGCCCTCTGTCAAGAGTTAGAGCTAGGGCCAAAAACTTGATCACTATTAGTCTCCCTTTAACTCTCCTGTAGTCGCATCCTTCAGATGATCTTACCCAACTTTGTGCTTATTCATCTCTGCAATCCGTCACCCTTACCTTCATACCCTAGCCTCAGTTTGTCCCCCCAACCTTCCACTTCTCCTTCCCAAGTGCCCAGCAATCCTACCACACTGATCTACTTGGCCACTCCCACAATAAACCATGTTGAGTCACTCCTCCAAGTCTTTACCCACTTCAATACTGGGAAAATTTTACTTTTCAACCCTTTCTAATCTCATAGACTAAATTAAACCCTCCTCAGCTTTTGCGCAGCCCATCAACTTAGCACTTGTCTTGTTGGCTGGTTGGTTGATTGCTCAGTTGGTTGGTTATGTATAGATAGAGTGTTTCGTCTACTTGTACCTCTTAGAATGCAAGAGCCTGGGTTCACTCATCTTTATATATGCTGCACTCGTGACATTTTAGGCATTCAATAAATCTTTGCATGGAAGTTCCCCTCAAAATGCACCTGCACAATGATATGTAAACATAGGTGACCATCAATTTTGTCAAGTGATATACACTCAAAGTTAGAGTCACTATGGGTAAAACTAAGTAAACTGCAAAAAGGAACAGAGGTTCTGTTTCCGTACAAGGATAGGTCTGACCCCAGAAGTGGCATCTGATTTCATGCTTGGCACTCTCCCCTACACTGTCCTCTCCTCTGCCTTTCTGATTTCTTCTCCCCACAAGTAAGTTGGCCCCACTACTCTCATTCTTTCCCTTATCATAAAATCATTCCTTTCCCCTTCCATATTTCAAAACTCACACAGCCAGTCTCTAGAGTCGCTGCCTTCTCAAAACCTGTCAAAATCATCCAAGATACAAAATTGAAACAATAAACCAAAGTAAATGTGACCCAATAGTGAAAATTCCACATGTGACAATAGTCAGAAATGCAAAATTACTGTTCTCAGGTCTGCTATCATTAAAGATTCCTTGATTAAATATTTTTTTGTCTTAATTCTAAATGTGTTACTAGTCTTAATACACACTAAAATTGGCAAGGACACTCTGCAGACAATGCCCCTTGGAAGCCAACTAAGTAACTGGGGACACGTTAATATTAATATCAGCACTTCAAATTCATCAATAGAGTCATGACAAAACTACATCCCAAGTAATAAAAGTAAGAGATGTACTTCATAATTCATTTGGTGAACTCTCCGTCAGTGTTGACGATTAACTGAGAGGTGATGGATTATTTTGTTTTTTAATTGACTGCCTTTTTGGAATACATATCATGTAAACACTGACCTCAAAAGGACTTACAGTGTGAGTGAAAAAGAGTTGAGAGCTGAAGAATGGGGTTCCCAAACAGCTAGATCCAAAGGATCAGGCATTCACTTGGCCAAGAATGTACCTGAAGGAGAAATGGGTCAATCTCACGTAAACTATGAAGGAAATGAGCCCAGCCACTGTGGAAAGAATGTCCTCAACCCTAAGGGCTTCCCCCAGCATCTGGTATAGAGTAGACAACATGCATTTTCTGAATTAACAAATGAATTTGGAGTAAAAAAAAAAAAAAAATTAAAATTTTTTAGTATATAAAATGTAATTAGTTACTGGATATTTTTCAAAATTTTGCAAGAAAAGTTTACTAAGCACTCATAAATACCTAGACAGAAACAATAAATATTAAGATGACAACTAAGTACATTCTATAAATTCTGTTCAACAAAAGACTTTTAAAAACTTACTGCATCCCCAGGGCTGTACACAAGACTCTGAAGGATACTAAAGTAAACGGGAGGTGGTCCCTGCCTTCTGGATAACTGTCTGATGACAATCCCTCAAGCAGCCATGGCACCAGTATCTCTTGGGTGACCAGAGGAACAGCCCCTGCCCAACATTATCTCCCTAATACCCTTCACAGGGCCTTAAATTACACTATTAAAGATTGATTCCTTTAGGTCTTGAAGGTTAATTGAGTCTCTTAGCAAAAAGTGAAACCCCCCTGGGATAGGTACCTTTTTAACCCTTTACCACCTGAGACTGGACCCAAGCATTAGGCACAGAGGATGGAGGAGCAATGCGGAAGGGTTTTCAGAACTGAAGAAATGAAGAAAGGAGGCACCTAAGAGCATCACTGATACACTTTATTTGTAATTTTTCTCATTTTTTTCCATGCCCTAGTCAATGGAGACTGGTACAGAAAATTCACACCAGACTGTATCAATGTCAGCAAATGCATTTTCCAGTTCCTTATAGCTGGGTTTCTGGGCTCAACACCTGCATTTTCTTTTCTTTTCTTTTCTTTTCTTTTTTTAAGATTTTATTTATTTATTTGACAGATCACAAGTAGGCAGAGAGGCAGGCAGAGAGAGAGGAGGAAGCAGGCTCCCCACTGAACAGAGAGCCCGATGCAGGGCTTGATGCGGGGCTCGATCCCAGGACCCTGAGATCATGACCTGAGCTGAAGGCAGAGGCTTTAACCCACTGAGCCACCCAGGCGCCCCCAACACCTGCATTTTCTATCCTAAGCCAGTTCTAATAATAACAGGTAGTACTGCTTGGGAACTTAGCTTGGACCAGCCAGTATTCTAACAACTTTAGAACCATTATCTCAGTTACCCTATAACTATTTCATAGTTATTGTACAGATGAAAACCAAGTAAGAGAACCAGTTAACTAACTGGTTCCAATCATCTAGTTCCAAATCACAGAGCCAGGATTTTAATTTATTTAAATTCAAGTCCAGAGCCAAAATTCTTAAGCTCAATACTGTAAGGCCCACAATTCAGGCTGAAATCTTACAAGAGCCCTATAAGACTGACCTAAGAAGCAATGATCCCATACTAAACTGGGCTCAAAGTCCAATTCAAACTGGTCTAGTGGAAACTTGGACCTTAATATCTTCATTTGAAAAATAGAGTTAATAAAATGTAAGATCATGTGAAATCAAGTTAATAAAATGTGTAAGATCATGTGAAAATCAGATGAAGTTTATGAAGGAAGTATCTGGCACAGAGTAAGGACGCCATAAATAGTAGCCATAAGCTATAAACTTCCCTTGGGTGCAGCTTTGTTCTGCTGATGCTACTGTTGGCCTGTAAGGGTCACTCAAGCCTCCACTCCCTGCCCTTCACACTGTTTAGTTGACTGTATTTCTCAGCCTGTACATTTAAATCTCTTGGGGATACATACATACATACATGTACGTGTATGTAATTTACATATACTAAATGCATGTGTGTGTGTGTATGTATATGGGTACTCTGTGTGTGTGTCTGTGTGTGTGTACATAAATACACACATGTCCAGGGGTAGAGCCTGGACATCTATTGTTTACAACTTGCCAAGTGCCTCTAATGTGCAGCCGGGCTGAAAGCCATTGCAAATGAAAAACTTCTAGAAAAGGTCAAGGACAAGTATCCTTTGGGGTTGAAACAGCAAGGGAATGGATGTTTCTTAGTAAGAAATAAAGCAGTCAAAAGCTCTAGTGTCCAAATGACATGGGATCCAACTTTGGGATTTGAATAGGAGTCCTCTCCTCTTCCATGGGAGCCCTCTCTTTTTTTTTTTTTTTCTTTTTTTTTCTTTTTTCTTTTTCTTTTTTTTCTTTTTCTTTTTTTTTTTCTTTTTTTTTTTTTTTATAAACATATATTTTTATCCCCAGGGGTACAGGTCTGTGAATCGCCAGGTTTACACACTTCACAGCACTCACCATAGCACATACCCTCCCCAATGTCCATAACCCCACCCCCCTTCTCCCAAACCCCCTCCCCCCAGCAACCCTCAATTTGATTTGTGAGATTAAGAGTCACTTATGGTTTGTCTCCCTCCCAATCCCATCTTGTTTCATTTATTCTTCTCCTACCCCCTTAACCCCCCATGTTGCATCTCCACTTCCTCATATCAGGGAGATCATATGATAGTTGTCTTTCTCCGCTTGACTTATTTCGCTAAGCATGATACCCTCTAGTTCCATCCATGTCGTCACAAATGGCAAGATTTCATTTCTTTTGATGGCTGCATAGTATTCCATTGTGTATATATGCCACATCTTCTTTATCCATTCATCTGTTGATGGACATCTAGGTTATTTCCATAGTTTGGCTATTGTACACATTGCTGCTATAAACATTCAGGTGCATGTGCCCCTTTGGATCATTATGTTTGTATCTTTAGGGTAAATACCCAGTAGTGCAATTGCTGGGTCATAGGGTAGTTCTATTTTCAACATTTTGAGGAACCTCCATGTTGTTTTCCAGAGTGGTTGCAACAGCTTGCATTCCCACCAACAGTGTAGGAGGGTTCTCCTTTCACAGGAGCCCTCTCTTGACTTATTTTTCTTTTTTATGTAGGCTCCACACCCAGCACGGAGCCCTACATGGGGCTTGAACTCAGGACCTTGAAATCAAGAGCTGAGCTAAAATCAAGAGTCAGCTACTTAACTGACTGAACCACCCAGGCGCATCTCACCCCCCTCCCCTTGGCTTATTATTAAAAAATCCTAGCCATACTCAGGTGCTGAACTCTGAGCTTGACTCTGCCTTCAGTCACCACCTTCCCACAATCTAGTTTCCCTGACATGAGGCCTTGATTACCACTGGGACATGTCCCTGTCCTTCATGCTTTCTCTAGCCGTAGTTAGAAGCTGAGGTAATCCCCGGATGCCATGCCTTCATCCCCATAGCTGACCTTCTAGCATCAGCCCCAGCATGCAGAACAGATGTCCCACTTCCATCCATCCCACAAGCATGACAAGGACTGGCAGCTCAGTCTTGCTTCAAGTCCCATTTACATTCTCGGCTGAGACAAGATTCTTAGAACAAGCTTTTGCTCTCCAAAAGCAAAAGTAAATTCATATTGGGCTTTGTTGAGAACTATTAGAGCTCAATCATATACTCACAATTCAAAATCCTGTCTTTGTCCTCCCTGAGTTCAGCCGGCAAGGCCATTAGCCTCCCCAGATGGTCCTGCTGCCCTCATAATGCAGGAGTCAAATATTCCCTCCCCTGTTCCCTCTCCAGGTTCTTCAGTTCCTCATTCATTATTTTCCTAAACTATGAAAGACCCACAGAGAAAAAGCATGTTCACCATCCACCCCTGCCTGGAATTCATAATCCAAAGGTTAACAAATTGTCCAGATGCAAATAGGGGGTTTACATTTTTTTCATAAGACAGTCCCATTTACAAACTTGTCACTCAAAAGAAGCTGAGCATATATTCACCAAACTTGGCAGCATTTCACTCAGTGACTGAAAACAAACATGATAAATTTCTCCACCAGAGATAATTTTGGTGATGTGTATAGGCCATTGAAAACGAGAATGTTATGACTCTAGTGCTGTGATAATATATGGTAGTAATTATATTAACAAGGGAAATTACATCCATTTTCAGCAATTTCAGCTCACACCACCCACATGAATAGTGGGCAACAGCAAAAAAAAATGCTGAAATGGTGCTAGTAAGATCGGGGAAGTGAGATTTGCTGAATTTAGAACCTATTTTAATCACTTTTTAAAAATGTACTAAGCTCCTACTATGTGCCGGGCACCAGGTAAGCCCAGTGGGTAATGCATCTGACATGGCTCAGAACTTAAGGTGTTTACCACGTAATAAAGGAAATAAGACATGCACATAAATCACTGTAATACAAGGGGGAAAGTGAGAGGTGATAAAAAGAGTGTTAGAGATAGAGTTTTGTGAGGACTGTAAGAGGTAGCTATCACTTCTCGATGAAACTATGATGAAGCCCAGAAAGGAATCAGACACCCAGGAGGTGATGGGGAAGCAGCACCCCGCAGTTTTCCAGCATTGAGATAAACGACAGCCAATTAACACTGAAAATCCTGCCCAGTGACCCGGCTCCAGGGAACATCCACCAGAATGCTCCACAGCTGAGTAACCATGAAAGCAAAACCCATATTCCATGGTTCCGGAAATCCTTCTGGAGAATCTTTTTGCCAGAATTTATAAATGTATGGATTGATGAACTATAATAGAGATTAAATGCATGAGTAAAACTTCATAATTCATTTTGAAATTTTATTGGAACCACATTCAAGATAGGCACTTTGTTCTACCAATTTAATCAGCTTTTGTTTCTTTCCTCCCGTGCGCAAGAAGATATAGGGGATTCCAAGAGAATGAAGACACAGACAAGACCCTGAAGGAAATTGGAATTGCATAGAGGAAAGGGAAACATACAACATAATTGTGAAGATGATCTGCGGCTTTATCAACATGATTTGCTGGAAGGAGTATGTGGTTTCAAATCATATAGACTGGAACTGAATTTCTACTCTGTAGCCAGCCTACCAGCTCTGTGACCTAAAAAGAATTATTGACTCTCCAGGTTCACATTATCTTATTTGTATAGTATTTCAATCACAGGAATGTGATAGGGATTAAATGATATAATATCATGAAAATATTTTGCCTAATGCTTACAAATGTCTAATGAATCTGTTAAATAATGTAAGTCAGAAAACTGGGAAGTGTCAAAAGTTAATTACAAAGAAAAATGTCAAGTTATCCTTAAAGAAAGAGTTTGTCGGGGCGCCTGGGTGGCTCAGTGGGTTAAGCTGCTGCCTTCGGCTCAGGTCATGATCTCAGGGTCCTGGGATCGAGTCCCACATCGGGCTCTCTGCTCAGCAGGGAGCCTGCTTCCTCCTCTCTCTCTGCCTACTTGTGATTTCTCTCTGTCAAATAAATAAATAAAATCTTTAAAAAAAAAAAGAAAGAAAGAGTTTGTCTCTGAGTTGGAGGGACTAGGAGGTCTTCATGAAGAAGGTGTCATTTGAACAGGACCTTAGGAATGATTTGTCACTCTATGGTCTACTTTGGATGGTGGGGATGGGGTGAGCAAAGCTGTACTGAGATATGATATTGGATTTTTAGAAGAATAAAAATCTTGTATGTGAATATACTTGGCTCACTGATTCAATGTAGGCAAATCAGGAATTTAACACATAAAGCCCCCCAAATCTCCCCAAAACCAGACCACATCACTGAAAATCCAATGGTTCACATAATAAAAAAGGGGGGTTGAAAAAGCTAGCATAATTTATAACATAATTTCTTTTACATTTCAAACAAAAAAAATAACACTTCCTATAAACAGTAAAGGATGAATGCTATGACACACTGAGAAACAGAACTCAGAAGCATAATAAAGTAATAAAATACCATAAGCAAGTGGAGTTTACTCTGGAATTGCAGGGACTGCTAGGATTAAATATTAGGAAATCTATTTTTAAAATTCTGTTTATTTAAGAGGATTAAAGAAGAAGCATATTATCATCTCTATGGGTGCTAAAAAGTCATTTGATAAAATGTAATACCTATTCCTAATTTTAAAAGAAAAGTATGATAGAACATGAATAGATGCTGCATGCTTCATTAATACGGTAAATATATAAATATGTACTTCAGCCCAAAAGTTAATATCACAGTTAATGGAGAAATATTAGAAAATTCCCATTAAAGTTTGCAACAAGTTCACTTGTGCCACTTATATTTCATATTATACTGGAGCATCTGGCTAGTCAATGAAAGTTGGTTCGAAAACTCAGGAATTGCCTGGATGAAATTGGAAACTGGCTTCAAGGGTAAGGAGAGACCAAAGAAAGAAGCAGACCACTCTAGACTGGTAGGTGGCAGTAAATAAGTAAGTAAGCAAGGGAACTTACAAATAAGGCTTGTCTTTGGGAGCCACAAGACAGGAAAATCTCTGCACCTGTCCACCAAATCTTTTTTTTTTTTAAGATTTTATTTATTTATTTGATAGAGAGAGATCACAAGTAGATGGAGAGGCAGGCAGAGAGAGAGAGAGAGAGAGAGAGAGAGAGATGGAAGCAGTCTCCCTGCTGAGCAGAGAGCCCGATGCGGGACTCGATCCCAGGACCCTAGATCATGACCTGAGCCGAAGGCAGCGGCTTAACTCACTGAGCCACCCAGGCGCCCCCTGTCCACCAAATCTTAAAAGTTTCTACAGAGGCCTTACATGGGTTCATTCGCATATACCATCTAGATGGTCTCAACACATTACTATCTCAAAGCCATGTCTTTGGGACAGCTACTAGTGCCTGTAGGGTAGGGGATAAGGAGACTCTAACTGTTTGGGTCCAGCTTTCAAAGGACAATATCCTTCCAGCAACAAAATTAGGTAACTGAAAGAAGAGAGAAAAATTATTTTAAAAAAAGTAAAATTATCATGATTTGTTAGTAAGATGATTGCCTAGAAACCCAAGAATATCAACTGAGAATAACTGAGAGGATATTATTTGTAATTAAGAGAATGCAATGAAGTCGTGCTCCAAAAAAGTAATATATGGAAAACAATAACCTTCATGTATACATATAACAATTATAAGAAATAATGGGAGGAAATTCCCTTATTTATAAAAGTAGCACAAAAATGTAAAATACTGGGGTACCTGGGTGGTTCAGTGGGTTAAAGCCTCTGCCTTCAGCTCAGGTCATGATCTCAGGGTCCTGGGATTGAGCCCCACATCGGGCTGTCTGCTCAGCAGGGAGCCTGCTTCTCCCCCCCACCGCCCCCGCTCTCTCTGCCTGCCTCTCTGCCTACATGTGATCTCTGTCTGTCAAATAAATAAATAAATAAATAATCTCAGAGAGCCTGCTTTCCTCTCTCTCTCTATCTCTCTGCCTACTTGTGATCTCTGTCAAATGAATAAATAAAATCTTTTTTTAAAAAATGTATAATACCTGTAAATAAACTTAACAAGAAATGTGCAGGAGCTATACAAAACAGTTTTAAAGGACTTAAAAAATAAGTTCCACAAAAAAAATCTAAGCTAATAGAAGGACATTCTATATTCGCGAAAGTCTTAATCATCATAAAGGTGTTAATTCTCATCAAGTTAATTTAAAAATTCACACAAACCCAAAAATCTAACAGGGAAATTTTTTTTGAACTAAAATAACTGGTTCTAAAGTTAATAAAAGAAAAAAAGAAAGAACAGAAAACTCTGGGGGTAAAAATAATTTAAGAGAAAAAGGATACTTACTTCACAATTTCCACAAAAATAGGTTCCAAATAGATCAAAGATTTACAGGTGAAAAATAGGAGCACCTGTGTAGCTCAGTCAGGTAAGCATATTACCTTGATTTTGACTCAGGTCATGGTGCTAAGAGGCATGGAGCCTGCTTGAGATTCTCTTTCTTCTTCTCCCTCTGCCCCTCCTCCCTACTTGTGCTCACTCTCTCCTTCTCTCCAATAAATAAATAAATAAAGACATAAATTAAAGTGAAAAATAAAGCCTTAAAATAAATAGAAGAGAGATGGGGAGGTAGTTTATTTCTTATTTTTTATTGTCTTAAGCAGGAAGATCTTTTTAAAGTATGATTTTTAAAATCCCAGGCTCACAAATAAATGATTAATAAGTATGACTACATAAAATCTTTGTATTAAAAAAATCTTTGTATTAAAAAGTGCAAAAAGAAAAGTAAAAAACAAGCTGGGAAAACTTTTACAACTCATTACAGAATAAGATAATTTTCCTAACATGTGAAAAGCATCAACAAATCAATAAGAAAAAGAAGAAGAACTCAAAAGAAAAATGAGCAAAAGATATGAGATAGTTTACTAGACAAAAAATAACCAGTAATGTAAATGTATGAAAAGCTGTTTATCTTACCCATAATAAAAGAAATGTAAATTCAAACTACAAATAGATATATTTTTTATCTAACAGATTGGCCAAGATCAATAATGTTTGGATAGGGTATAAGGATATTAGGGAATAGCCATTTTCTTACATTTATGATGACATTGTAAATTGTCACAATCACTGAGAGGAATTTGGCAATCTCTATCAAAAATTAAAATGTCTATACCCTTTGATAGCTCTCTAAGGAATTGATCCTGCAGAGAGTATAAAGGGCCATACATTCAGAGATATGCACTACAGTATGAAATCTTTAGCATGAGCAAAAGGGGTCCCTTTGACTGCTTGAGAAGTCTTTATTTATCATATCCATACAATGGATGAAAGCCCCTTTGTCACACAGGATCTAGCACTCAGCACAGCAAGTACCAATTGTAACCCCAAGCATCTATTCATATACTTAACACAGTTCAGGTCCCAGAGAAAAGCTTCTCCATGTTTTTTGCCCTATATCCTCAAAATAAAAGGCAAGTCTATCCAAATACAGTGGATATGTGTAGGCGGTCCTACTGCCAGCCTCGGAAATGACCACTGCTTTGGAGAAGAGGATAAAGATACGGAAGCATTTATGCAAGATCAAAGACAAATTAAGTTGTCAAACATTCCCCTCAAATAGCAGGAATGCAGAAATTCTTGCATTCTTTTTTTTTTACAACAAAGCTGAGCATACATTTTCTTACTTTGTGTGTTTTGCTTTTTTTATTTTAATGTACAAATGATGACAGTACCCAGAGTTTCTGAGTAATGGTTGAGGAACACTGTCCAATATAAACAATCAATATTATTCTAATTGTGGCATGATATGGATTCCTTACAGTCAATAAATATGTGTCAAATGACTGAATAAACCAATCATAAGGGGGAAATTAGCTGATGAGCCTTTCACTAATTATCCTTTTGTATATATTGTATTTTGAACCATACACATGTTCTTCTAATTGGCAGGGGGATTCATTGACAGATAAACTTTAACATTTCAACTAGTTCTGATATTATCACCTCAGAACCAAACACTACCCCATTTTTATATCTGGATTTTTATAGTTAATCCCATATTCTATCATTTGCACAGTGTAGCTCACTCTAGGTAAGTAGAGAAAATGTCATTATCTCCAATTCATATATTAAAAACCTGCCCAAAATCAAACAACTGATGCTAAAATATGTTCCCTTTTCATAGCCCACACAGCTATACACCAACAAGACAGAAGAAAGAGAAATTAAGGAGTCAATTCTGTTTACAATTGCACCCCAAATTGTAAGATACCTAGGAATAAATCTAATCAAAGAGGCAAAAAAAATCTGTACTCAGACAACTATAGAACACTCATGAAAGAAATTGATGAAGACACAAAGAAATGAAAAAATGTTCCATGCTCATGGATTGGAAGAACCAATACTGTGAAAATGTCTATGCTACCTTGAGGATCACTAAGTGGAGGGAGAAAGGGGGAAGGAGGTGGAATTTCCTAGTCAAGGGGAGAAGGGAGCTCTTTCTCTTTGTTGGGTCTAACTTGAGAAGTTAAAAGACAAATTTGGAAGGAGTTGTAAGTTTCTCTTCTTTTTCTTTGAAGACATTTGAAGTGTCCTCAGTATATAAAGGAGACTGGGCAGACCTGACTAGACCCCACATAGGAAGAGAAGCAAGGAACATCATTTGACCTTGTTAATGACAACGTTTCGAGTTCTTTCCAATTGTCTCCCATACTTCTAAATCTGAAGGTCTCAGGTCAGGGAACCATGGGTTCTGTTCAATAACAATCTCTAAAAAACCTTGAAGTTGGTCCTCTGTTACAGAGGTCCCATTCAGCTTAAGGCTCTGTTTCTTATTTATAGTAGTCCCATTAGCCTTTAAAAATTGCTTTAAAACTTTAATATATTGTCTCTGTTTGAAAGAGAGGCTTTGCCCGATATCTGTGGAGTTCTTAGAGGACTTTTAATTCTATAAAAATACCCAAGCCTGAAACTTCCCCGAACTTCACCATGAGCTGATGCCAACTTACTGTGTACAAACTTTACTTTTTCAGCGGGATCCATATGGTGTCTGTTGCAAGGTGATCACGTCGGGGTCACCACTTGCCAGGAATGGCCAGCAATCCCTGTACAGACGGATGAAAGATTACTCCAAACTTTCCTGTGAGAGGAGAAGGCAAGAGGGCAAAGCTCAGAGGCGAAGATCCTTTTGCTCTTTTTGCTTCCGCTTTTATTGGTCCTTCAGGATAATCACAAATCCTTATCACTATTTCTCAAGCAGTGATGTGTGACAGGGGTCTTACTGAAACTAAGAGGATCTGTTTACAGGAAAGATATAATATGCTAATCAGCATGTTCTGCTAAACATAGCCTAAGGGACAATGCATACATTTCTTAGATCACCGGGTGGCTATTCAGGCTAAGAAAGCTTCTGGAAGGCAACTCCCTGCAGCCTTCCAACAGCAGAGTGGTCACCCAGGCCTCAGCATTCCAAAGGCCTAAGCCCTTCTCCAAAACCCTCCTTCACCCCCAGCAGGCTCTGTGTCACATTTTAGCAAGCCAGGTATTATGGCTGATTTCATGTTCTACATTAACCCCAACACTAACTACCTAGAGCAAGCTATACTTTTAATGCAATCCCTATCAAAACACCATCAAACACCAATATTTGTTCCATTTTTTTCAAAGAAATGGAACAAATAATCCTAAAATTTGTATGGACCCAGAAAAGACCCCAAGGAGCCAGAAGAATGTTAAAAAAGAAAACCAAAGCTGGTGGCATCACAATTCCAGACTTCAAGCTCTATTACAAAGCTGTAATCATCAAGACAGTATGGTACTGGCACAAAAACACATAGATCAATGGAAACAGAATAGAGAGCCCAGAAATGGACCCTCAACTCTACGGCCAACTATTCTTCGACAAAGTAGGAAAAAATGTCCAATGGAAAAAAATTGTGTTGGGAAAATTGGACAGCCACATGCAAAAGAATGAAACTGGACCATTTCCTTACACCACACACAAAAATAGACACAAAATGGATGAAAGACCTCAATGTGAGATAGGAATCCATCAAAATCCTTGAGAACATAGGCAACAACTTCTTTGACCTCAGCTGCAGCAACTTCTTGCAAGACACATCTCCAAAGGCCAAGGAAACCAAAGCTAAAATAAACTATTGGTACTTCGTCAAGATAAAAAGTTATTTTTACAGCAGAGAAAGCAGTCAACAAAACTAAAAGGCAACCTCTAGAATGGGAGAAGTTATTTGCAGATGTCTTATCAGGTAAAGGGCTAGTATCCAAACTGTTAAAGAACTTATCAAATTCAACATCAAAAAAAACAAAGAATCTAGTCAACAAATGGGCAGAAGACATGAACAGATGTTTCTCCAAAGAAGACCTACAAATGGCCAGCAGACATGAAAAAATTCTCCATATCACTTGGTGTCGAGGAAGTAGAAATCAAAACCACAATTAGATACGCTCTCACACCTGTCAGAATGGCTAAAATGAACAACTCGGAAAACAACAGATGTTGGTGAGGATGTGGAGAAAGGGGGACCCTCTTACACTGCTGGTAGGAATGCATGCTGGTGAAAACACTCTGGAAAACAGTATGGAAGTTCCTCAAAAATTTGAAAATAGAGCTACCCTATGACCCACCAATTTTACTACTGGGTGTTTATCTAAAGGATACAAACACAGTGATTTGAAGGGACACATGCTTCCCAATGTTTATAGCAGCAATGTCCACAATAACCAAAATATGGAAAAAGCCCAGACGTCTATCAACAGATGAATGGATAAAGAAGATATGGTATATATATGCAATGGAATATTATGCAACCATCAAAAAATTGAAATCTTGCCATTTGCAATGGCAGGATGGAGCTAGAGGGTATTATCCTAAGCAAAATAAGTCAATCAGAGAAAGACAATTATCATATGATCTCCCTGATAAGAGGAATTTGAGAAATAAGACAGAGGATCATAGGGGAAGGAAGGGAAAAATGAAACAAGATGAAACCAGAGAGGGAGACCAACCATAAGAGACTCTTAATGTCAGGAAACAAACTGAGAGTTGCTGAAGTGGAAGGGGATGGGAGGGAGAGAGTGGTTGGATGATGGACTTTGGGGAGGGTATGTGCTATGGTGAATGCTATGAATTGTATAAGACTAATGAATCACAGACTCGTACCCCTGAAACAAATAATACATTATATGTTAATAAAAATAATAATAATTTAAGAAAACAAAAAAAGAAGAAATGGTCTTGAGGCATCTGGGTGGCTCAGTCAGTTAAGCACCTGCCTTCAGCTCAAGTCATGATCTCAGGGTCCTGGGATCGACCCCTGCATTGGACTCCCTGCTCAGCAGGGAGTGTGCTTCTCCCTTTCCTGCTCCCTGTGTTTCTGCCCCTGACTCGTGCTCTCAGGCTCTCTCTCTCTCTCTCCCTCTGTCTCTCTCATTCTTTCTCAAATAAATAAAATCTTCAAAAGAAAAGAAAAGAAAGAAACGTATCTTGTCTCCTCCATCATTTATTTTTATAGTGTCCTGTGTTTAGTAATAAACTTTGTTATATAATTATAGTGAAATATAATGGGATTTGCCTGAAAATTCTCCTCTTTGGTAACAAAACTTCTGAAAAAACATTTGCTTTAGTTTCATTTTTAAACTCTTTACTCTCTTATGGCTTTTTTTTTTTTTTAAGATTTTATTCATTTATTTGACAGAGAGAAATCACAAGTAGATGGAGAGGCAGGCAGAGAGAGAGAGGGAAGCAGGCTCCCTGCTGAGCAGAGAGCCCGATGCGGGACTCGATCCCAGGACCCTGAGATCATGACCTGAGCCGAAGGCAGCGGCTTAACCCACTGAGCCACCCAGGCGCCCCGTGGCTTTTTTTTTTTTTTTCAGAGTTGTGTTTATTACCCCATTTTGACTTTTTTCAAAGTTACAAGAGTTTCTGTTATACCACATAGTGATTCAACAAGTCTATATGTTAATCCTATGCTCACCGAAAGTATAAATACCATCGACCACATGACACTATTACAATACCATTGACTACATTCCCCGCACTGTACCTTTCATCCCTGTCACTTATTCATTCCCTATCTGGAAGCCTGTACCTCCCACTCCCTATGACTTTTCATTTTAAACATTTCACTCTTTTTAAGACTACATTATCACATTTTCCTTAATTCCATAATCTTTTCAACTCTCTCATCCTTCATACACTGTGCTTTTGTATGCTTTTATTTTCAAGTCCTTTTCATGTTTTCTCCCCTTTGTTTTATTTCCCTGGAAGCTCTTATTGTCATCTTAGACTTTATTTTTAGACTTCTATGCTGAAGCCTGACCCAACAGTGAGGAAAGAAAAAGAAAAAGGACTGCGGCCATGCTGAGTGGAAGTGGCAGACAGGTGTGAAGGGCGGGGGGGGGAGAGGAAAAAGACTGGACAAAGTCCTGATTGTCTTTTGGTTTCCAAGATACAGTATCTTTGAAAATGAAAAATAGAACATTTATACCTATATAGGCACCTATATAAAAATGTGACATGCAGAATATAGAAATGCCAAGAAAACAGGTTCCTTTAATTAGAATCTTGGTTCAATGTCCAGTAGATTGAGTCAAATTTACTTTGAAGCCATGAGTGAGAGTATCTCCCTGTAGGAGGCCAAACTTGACAAATTAACTCTGTCTTTATCTTGTAACCAACTCACCAGTAAGTGAAATTCGGAATTCTGCTTGAAGTTTGTTAATGTTGATTTAGATGAAGCAAGCCCACACTCCTTAAAGATCTCCAAAGCAAGGTATCTATTTGATAAATCAGTAAGAATGGCCGCAGTATGACTCTCAGGCAGAAAGATCAACAAACAATCAATATTAAAAATTTTGACAAATAGCTGTTCCTATCTCTATTTAATAGGCATTTTCATGTTTCAGATCGAGCTATTTACTTACCCTTTTTCCTTGGAGTTCATCCTGATTTGATTTATCTTTCACTTGTCTATCTCCACTCTATCTATAATTCTACCCCAACTATCTCATAACCCCTAGAGCATCTATAGATCAAAAATAAACAATTAAATAAGAGATGAATTTCTACTGAATGAGAACATGTATATTTTATAAAGTCTTACTGGCTTTGCAGCAAACCAAATCTGAAAACTTTCATCTCCCAAAAACATAAAGCAGAAAAACGATCAAGTTGTGTGTATGGGTGTGGGGGGTCTGTGCATGTGTGTGTGTGTGTGTGTGTGTGTGTGTGTCTGTGTGTGTGTATGCCACAAAGAAGTAAAAAGGAGGAGAATCAGTGAAACAGATAATTTTCTACCTAGCACTAAATGCTTGGTTACTTGTAAATATATAATTAAATTTTTCATTTAAAAAATAAAAATCTGAATGTAACATACAGCAAATGTGAGAGACTTCCTCTTGGCCTGAAACTCTTTGTTTTCATTTACTCCTTTTCCTTTTCTTGCCGGCCAGCTTTAGCATTCATTTTGCTTTTCCTATCTGGTATTTCCTAGATGCCTGTTCAGTTTAATTTACCCAAATGTCATACCCAATAAGTTGTTGAATTTCCACCCCATTCCTGCTGAATTATTGTATTACTTTTAAATAACTTGCATCTGCTCTTGATTCTCCCATCTGCTTCTCTTCCTCTTCACTTTCTCATCAGGAGGCCTGGCTCTAGGTTAGGGGATATTGGCCAGGCACTCCTGATTTTCCAATTTTGAACCACTGACACAAAGTTAGTCATCCTTTCTGAATCACTCTAAAAAAAGCTGGCCCTAGGCAAAATTATAAAGTAGGTCAGATATATGAGTGCCTCCACACACACTTTGAGTACCTCTCATTCATGTTTGTCAGTCTCCTGCAGAGGCACCCCATACTCTGGAAATTTTGATTTTTTCCTTTTAACTCCCATCCTTCAAAAAGTACATACCCAGTGTCCCTTTCGCCATTGCGTCATTTCTAGGAGAAATCCGGTAGGAAAATTCCACCAACGTGTTACTCCTGAGCAATAAAAATATAATATTTCATCCTCCAGAATGAATTTCAAGATTTATGTCTCTGTGTTCTGTTGTTAATATAGGTATGTGGGTCAGGACCAGAAAAATAACCAGCTGTAACTGATGTGAGGCACTTATCAGTAGAGTTGGCTGCTCTCTTAAACTCTAGAATTTGATGGAATTTTTTAAAAAGAAAGAAAACTACCATCTCCCAGGTTTTTACTATGTGCCAGACACAAGCTAAATTCCATGCTCATTTCAACCAATGAAAAGCTAGGATACCTGCCCAAGTGAAAAAATCATATGCCTATAAGAAGTAGAGATGGGATATATGGCTGCTCTGCCCACTACACCATGCCAATGCTTGGGCTTAGGGTCCACAGACTGTTAGCTCTCCTCTGTTTGGAGTTCCAACCATGCAACATATATTAACACCTTTTATGTGCCAAGACAAAGCTAGAAATGAGAAACAGCTTGGTGTGGGTGGTGAACTGTTGGGAAAACATGAAGTCTGGATCACAGATATGACCCAAGAATGATAACCTGGGACACTCTTTTGAAGGCTTTGTGGTTTATGCTATGGAACTCAGCCTTGACATCAAAGAAATTGGGGAGCTCTTAAGAGTTCTAAGGAAAGAAATGAGTGGACAGAGTTGAATTCTAGAGTCATCCTTCTAGAATAGGATACATTCAGGTTTTGTGAGGGATGAACCTGAAGAGGGGTGACTAGCTGGGAAGCTACATTTCTGTTACCTAAAGCAAGGGATGATAGTGGGCTTGAGGATGGCAATGGAGAGAGGAAAACTATAGTCAAAAGGTAAAATTGTAGGACATGGTGATCATCTGATATAAGGAATAGAGGAGAGAAAGTAATCAAAGATGTCCATTTTTTCTTTATATATGTTCCATAGTCCCACATTCTTTTTCTAACTCAAAGGAAACTGTTCTAATAAACTGGGGTCCCTTAGAGCAGATTCCCAAGCTGAATTTATAAATGTTTGAGTCTCGCAAAATTATACCTAACTTGACCAGTAATGCATCTGGTAAGTATTGTTTATGACCACAAAATATTGCACCCATACAATTAAAGTATAGTTTAGCCTTAAGAAAGAGCTAAGAGTCTCTTATTTGGAAAACTATCTTTTCCCACCTCAAGAGGCATTCTTGACAGAGATAGTCCTCATAATTCTTGGTTATGTTTACAGCAATTTGATTTTAGAAATCATTCTAAAGACAGATATTTCCATAGTAAATATTCCCAGCTGCTGCCTTTGGAAGGAGTAATTTGATCAGAGGTACTGTGTTGAATTGCATTACAATTGGTTTCTTCAAATAATGTATATTACCTACATAAAGAAAAAAAGAAATTATAAGCTAATGTCTAGTTGATCTGCTTGGCACAAAACTGATGGCAGGATGGGGTTAACAAGTTGTTTGTGCAGAAATAACAGGGACTGATGAGCTCTCAAGTTTTGATGTTTATTAAAGAGTTTATTGGAATCTCATAGAGCAGTAAAAAAATGATCTAATAAAACAAATAAGATTAAGCAGTTCCAGTAAACAACATTATAATAAAATTCCAGAAGCATAGATACAAACCATTTTTATTTTTTTAATTCTTGCAAAAAAGTCATATTAATATTTCCAAATCTTATAAAGAATTTTAGAAAAGAACCCCATTTGAGAATGGACCTAACTGCTCAAATCATGATCATGTCATTTATGAATTCATTTAATGGACTATTTAGCCACGTTAGCAAACTTTTTAAAGGAAAATAACTTGTCCCAGTCTGAGATAAGGGGAAAACTATTGAAAATCGATCAACAAATAAATGGTGGAAGCTGGCACAGTTTTGTTGGAAAATGAAAACCAAGTAAACAAGCTGGAGTCAAACAGAAGAGGTAGAGGTTGGGTTAGGGGGAGAAAAGAAAAACAAAAACAACTTTCTGAAGGCAGAAAAGCTTGCTGAACCAACTTATTAGACCTTGGGAGATGTTACCAGCAGCCTCTTTTCTTGCCAATGTTTCTAAGGGGAGCAAAAGGCTGCAGAGCAATTATAGGCAGACAGGGCCATGAATAACCTCCAGGGATTCTCTGATCTAACACGGCCCAGAAGCAGAAAAATGATTGCTTTGGCCAAAACAAGGTCCTAGGTAACAGAGCAACCAGGCTGAAAGAGTTATATGGACAGAAACAAAGTACATCTCAGCAGCAAATGTATGTATCCATGTCCCCATAGGACAACACCAATATCAGCAGGATCTTCTATGCACAGATAAAATGAGAAGTCAAATACTCCCTCAATACTCTGGTGTTATATGAAGCCTCCTCCCATCCCAGAATCCAGAAGGTGACAATATATTGACTAATATTGAGTTTCTACAACCTGGCAGAGTGGTGATTTTAGGGGCACTAAAATAAGTCAAAATAGAGGAAAATAAGGGTTCTATTTCTTAGCCACCTAAATAGCAGACCAGGGTTCATACCTGCTACATATGGGAATCTTTGTGCAAAGATATTTACACCAAGGATTTAAGGCCAAATTATTTTGAGTTGTTCAGCCCGATGTGCAGCATGCAACGCACTAGAGGCAGCTATTGATTGTAAAACTATTGCGGGGCTCTGATGAGAGTGAGTTTGAATGCTTGAGCACTTGTGGGAAGGTTTGGCCAGATTGGTAGAAGGAAAGAAGAAAAGGTGACTGCAGCCTGGTAAGAGATCAAGGCAATTTCCCAGGGAAATACTGGAGAGGCAGCACCACTGACAATGATTTTTTAAATCTCATCTATGTCCCTAAATTTCTGAATCTCTTTCTAGATGGGGAAGGTTGTTACAAATTAGGTGGTTTCCCCCACACTCACCATCTAAATATATTGAAAACCTAACTCCCAATGGGATAGTATTCAAAGGTGGAGCTTTAGAGGGGTAATTAGTTTTAGATGAAATCCTGAGATGAAGCCCCAGAATGGGATTAGTGCCCTCATAAGAGGAGAAAGAGATTAGCATGTGCTCTTTCACTCTCTGCCATGTGAGGGTACAGCAAGAAAGCAGCTGTGGATTGACCATGGAGAGGATCTTTATCAGGAACCCAATCTTGCTGGAACCTCGGTCTTGGACTTCTAGCCTCCAAAACTCTGAGAAATTAATGTCTGTTGTTTAAGCCACCCATTCCATGATATTCAGGGATAGCAGCCCAAACTGAGACAAAGGGCAATTCCAGGGATGACACAAGTCTTGCAGTTAAAGGTGCAGATAAATATTTAGACTGAGGTTCCTAACTGCTTTCCTGAACTTGAGCTTAGAATTTCTATCTCTGGGCTTCCTGGAAATGAGAAGGATGAGTAAATTATGTAATTCACATGGTTTCTTTTTTTAAGTCATATTTTTAAAAATTATGGCAGTTTTTCTAGATGCCAATAAAAAGTTAAAGAAATATTTATATCCTCATTCCATGGATACTCCTCAACCTAAGATACAGTTTTCCCTATGACAGTTTTGCAGAAAATATAGGTGGGAATTCCATGATTTTTTTTCCTTGTTTCAACCCTTAATAAAACCTTTGATCTTCATATTGTCATTCATCTTCACTATGTCTGTGTACCCATTTTTTCCTGTTAGATTAAGTTCTCTGGTAGATAGGGTCTGTGTCTTACTACAGAAACCAAGTTCCTAGCACAGTGGCACATGTGAAGACTTCATTAATGTATGCTTAACTGAAAGTAAGTAATGCTGTGGAATTCCACTGCGTTAGAGGGGATACAACCTAAACTAATAAGCTCCAGAGATGAAACTTTTGGGATCTGTCTCAGTCAGTTCAGTCTGCTATAACAAAATACCAGACTGGATGGCTTAAACAGCAGATACTTATTTCTCAGAGTTCTAGGGGATGAAAAGTCCAAGATCAAGGCACCAGCAAACTCAGTTCTTGAAGAGGGCCCTTTCCTGGCTTATAGATGGTCATCTTCTCCCTTGATGGAGAGAGGAAGCCCTGGCATCTCTTCCTCTTCTTATAAGGGCACTGATCCCATCACAGAGGCTACATCCTCCTGACCTTATCTAAACCTAATTGCCTCCCAATGGCCCACCTCCTAATACTATTCACTGGGGGGTCAGGCCCTCAACATACAAATGTTGGAGCAGATACAAACATAGAGTCCATAATGGGATCTAACTTGAACTGTGGACAAACCCTAAACCATCTAGAGTTTTCAAAGCACCTAGTTTCCTTCACACACACTAAATAGAAGCTTGTTATATCTGTGATTTCTTTTCTAGATATGAAGGAATATTTCATTATTTTGCACCAGGGCTCTGAGAGTCTCCTTACATTTCTAGATTTTTTAAAATTGTGGCTCTTTGGTTCATTTACAAAATAAGATTTGTGGAGTCAGGGCAAAAGCATCTTAGTATCTTAGAAATGAAGCCCAATCTCTAAAGCAACGTTTGCACGTGTAAAGGAATCTGTCTTCAAACTTCTGGCAGTTACACAGCTTGGACACTGGCAACCCAGATGGGTATCAGCTGCAAACAAGTGCTATAAACATCTGGGAGTGTATCTGGGAAATATCTGTGAGTTACCAAAGAGTTTCAAGCCCAAAGTGTTTGGGGTGCCTAGGTGGCTCAGTCAGTTAAGACTCTGACTCTTGATTTCAGCTCAGGTCATGATCTCAGGTTGTGGAATTGGACCCTGCCTCAGGCCTCTCACTGCGTTTCGAGTCTGCTTGAGATTCTCTCTCTTCCCTCTGCTTCTGCCCCTCTTCCCCCAAAAATAAATAAATAAAATCTTCTAAAAAAAAAAGTCAAAGTGCTCAATAGATGATGAATAAATACATAATAGTGAACTAATTGTGATTTTATTCATGCAGAGCTTTCTAAAAACGGCAGCTGTAAGAACACTCTGATAATTTAAGTTCTTTGCTCAGGTAAAAATTGATTTTTTTTTAAATGTTGATACAGCCTAGCCAATAAACTTATATGTGTAATTTGAACTGCAAAAAGGTGTTCAGGTTTCCCCAATACAATTAAATATTGAGACTAATGAAGCAGTGACAGTATTTCCTTTATACAAACAATTTTTCAATTATACAGGACAGTGGCATCTAATGACTGCCACCAACACAAAATCACTGGGCAGCCAGCTTCTATTTTATGCAGCAAGGTTAGCAATTATTCTGTAACACTTAATTTCCTGTTACTAATGCTTTCCCAGAAGCACTTAAGCATGATGGCCTTATGAATATAGTTATTAGTGGAACTGCGTTTGGTGTTTGGATTCTTTTGGAAATCTGATAAAGATAATATTCCTCCAAAGGTTACTGTCCAGATTACAAGTCATTTTATCAGCAGGCCTGAGTTCTAGCCAGCTGTCATTAAGAGTGTCTCGTTAGCCAGTGAAGGACTTTGTAGCTGGGTCAGGGCTGTTGAAGTCTGGGGCAAGGTTGCTAAGGTAACGAATCTGTCCAAAGACTTCTCTCAGCATCAACCTTTCATCTTGTTAAATTTATATAAGCAAAGCACTGTGAGGAGAATGCTAATAGACCAAATGACAGAAACAGTTGCGCGAAGATATTTTTAAGCTTGATAGGTGTGTGTTTAAGCTCCTTTATAAAGATACAACAATATGCGTGGGTTTAGAGATGTTCATGGAAATGAGTTAAATCACCCTGGGTCCGTATATTGTTTACATTAGCATGTGAAATATAAGGCTCTACGAAGCAGAATTTAACACGGCAATGCACACCAAGAGCCTGCTTGGTACCTGAATTTATTTCCAGTGTAATGTTTGAGTCTGAAAAGAATTAAATTCTAAGGAAAGTGAAGCTTAACACATCTTCCAGAGTCCAGACCTAGTGAGGTAGAGAAACTTCAATTCCTGCAACAGGAGTGATGGCTAGGTAGAGGGAGGCTGTTATATTAAAAATATATAGGATATCAAAGACTAATGGGGTCATGTCAAAAGGATTTAAGAGCCAACTTAAAGGGCTCCCTCCGGCCTAAGATGGGACTATTTGAACATCAAAAAGAATAACAATAGTAATGGATCAAAACATAGCAAATATATAAAATTCCAAGAGTTCATAATGATACTGGGGAAAAAAACAAACCCCATTGTGTGTATTTAGGGGTTGCTAAGGCCACCAACTCATTACCAAAGATTGACAATAATAGGAAAAAACAAAACATTTGTCTCACCTTTCCTGCATGAATTGTATTTCTACATAACCAAATAGCTGATGAGAATGCTTTTTTAAAATAATTCTAGGGGTGCCTGGGTGGCTCAGCTGGTTAAGCATCTGACTCTTGATTTCAGCTCAGGTCATGATCTCAAAGTCCTGAGGTTGAGCCCCGGGTCAGGCTCCTGGTATGAATCTTGTTTAAGATTCTTTCTCTCCCTCTCCTTCTCCCTCTGCCCTTCTCCCCATCCTGCTCATGCATGTTCTCTCTATAAAGATAAATAGACAAATAAATAAATAAATCCAGAAAAAAATAATAGGATTAAAAATCACAACTTTGCAACTCTTAATGAAATGATGGGACTTGACAACATATATCAATGAATGCCAAAACTATTAGGTGAAATGTTGGTAGGGAACTTAACAATGGAAGGATTTGGTGACAACTCCTGAACTTACCGATCAATCCCAACATCATTAGAGATGAGACAATCAGACATGAGGTACCTCATAAAGTCATGTAATAGGAAGTACACACATCACCTATGAAATAGTCTTCCCTAAGAATATTGAACCTGAATCTAATCAACCCTCTAGTTCTAACTGCAAGGGTTAGAGAAAGAAGTTTTAGGAAAAAAAAAAACAAAAAACACACACACACACACACACAATCCAAAATTAGGAACATTTTAAAGAAAAATTACCCAGTTTCTCCAACCAATCAACAAGGTGAAAAGAAAGTGGGGAGGAGAGCCACTTTAGAATAAAAGAGCCTTAAAAGGGGCATCAAGGTAGTGCATTTGGTTAAGGAATAATCTACTCTTGGTTTCAGCTCAGGTCATGAGATCAAGTCCCGCATGGGACACTGCACTTAGCACAGAGTCCACTTGAGTTTCTCTGCCTTTCCCCTCATACTCTATCTCTCACACTCTCTTTAACAAGTAAATAAGTAAATAAGTAAGTGAATACATAAATAGCTTTAAGAGACACAACAGTCAAATACAATAGATAGATCTTCCCTTTTAAATTCTGAGATGAACCAATCAAACATAAATCCACATCTTTGAGAAAATTAGAAGAAATTAGATATAACTGAGAATTAGATATACAATTATTGTTATTTCTGTTAGGTATGATAATATATGCTGGTTGCATTTGGAAAGATTCTTGCATTTGGAAAGATCGTAGCAAAGATGCTTACAAATGAAATAAAGTACTGTCCAAAATTTGCCTTAAAATGCCAGAGAGGAAAAGTGGGTAAGTTGGATAAAACACGTAGGCAAAATGTTTATAATGGTGAAAATAAAACACCTGTGGAAAACTGGGTGCCTGAATTACAGTATTGGAACTGACTGGCTAATATTTTTTAAAACTCCAATATTGGGAGAACTAGTAGCACAGTATGTTGCTTATGCACAATATTCTTACTTCTGGCAAGACTCTATGCTGGATGGAGTCAGCCAAACCACAAAGTTTAAAAGTTTATATTTGTCCTAGCCTTTATTCTGAAAGACATGTCAGTTCCTAAGGATAGTCCGGAATCTGAAACTTTTCCTTATCTAAAATATGAACAAAGGAAGAATTTGATATATTAAAAACACTATCCTCAGATAAATTTAAATGGTTTGGTAACTCAGAAAAGTGTATCTTCTAATTACTGGCAGTTACCTCTGAAAATCCCAAGCTAGTTTGAGCTGCTAGTTTGGACTGCTACCAAGCAACAAAGACATCTTTTTCACCAGAGCAGATATTCAGCTTTCTGTCAACAAACTTGAAGAATGAAAGAAAACTTGAGGAATGAAATACTAAAATCACATGGCCACTCTGCCTATTAAGACAAACTAAAATTACAAAGTAAATATTTATGAGATATTATTTAAGAACAAAAGGGCTTGTCAAGAATTAAGGATTTATAATGTGAAAGTGATAATATACAAAGAGTCCCTACAAATTAATAAAAAGATGATGAGTCCAAAAGAAAAATAAGCCAAAGATACAAAATCAATTGGGTGAAATATAAATGACCAATAAATGTTTCAAAAATCATTTTAAACATTTGAAAATCAACCTCAATAATTATCAATGGATGCAAATAATGACAAGGATATACCATTCTTGCCTATCAAATTGGCAAATGTTTTTCAATGATGAACAATATTGAAATTTTTTTAGGAAGCAAAAAGTTGTTCAACACTTCTGGAAGTCAATTTGGTAATATGTATCAACATCATTGTCTTTGAATCAACAATTCTACTTCCTGGAACTAATCCAAAGGAAATAAGTATGAAGTAAGTATGAATACAGACAAAAAATTTAGGTAGGAGAAAGTCCATTCTATTGATGTTTATAGTGGGAAAATTTGAAAATTTTATTCAATATTAAGAATTGGTTATCCAATAAGAATTGGTTAAATAAATTATGATACATACATGAATAGAAAACCGTGTTGTCATTAAAGCTACCCAGGCAAATACAAAATGATTCAGAAATTTGTTTATATTATACTATTAAGCATAAAAACGTTTATTAAAATAGGATGCATTATATGTGCATATGTAAATGAATGCAAAATATCTACCAATAAGATGCACTCAAAAATGGAAACTGATACCTTCTCTGATTAATGGAATTGAAATTGTTTCTATTACCTTCTTTTTTATTAATCAATATTCTATAAAGTTTTTACAGTGAACATATAAGGATAAGAGTTGTTTTTTAAGGTGAAAAGAAAAGAACTTTCTAAGCACTAACTTCTACTACTCCAACTGTGCTCAATTGTTCTTTCATTCAATCTGGGTTTATTGTACCCTATTTCCTCACTGATGGAACATAACAGGGAAACCATAGCCCTGCCATTTCTACCTGCTGGCCCCACCAAGAGCCCTAGGGAGGACACTTACTAGTACTGGCCACTAAGTGTGGAAAGTCTTTATCACTCAAGTTGCTATACTTAGCATTTCATTTTACCTAACAAATATTCCAGCAGTACCAAGACCTCTATCTTTACTCCCTTGCTAAGACTAAAACTCAAGCAACATGGAGCCCCTGCGCCCTTCTCTTCCCTGTCAATGGTCCCTATTAGAAATATCCTGCCACTGAATGATTCATTCATCTAGCCTGACTTTCATCCCAACAAATGCTTAATCTACTGGGTCACATTTTTTCCATAACCTTAGGCTCCTATTTCCAGGACAAATCTGTATTACTTCTTAGCTGTATCCTTTTGGGGCTCTTAAAGGCATAATGTCTTTTTCTCCCCTTTGGCAAATTTGTTTAAAATATTGAAGTTTAATAAACAGTTTTTAAACATATAAAATAACTGTTTTCTCACTGAGGTTATCCTATATCTAAAGAAAGACATAATTCTATCCTTCTAATTAAAAAGTTGATATTAAGGTCATGGAATCAGCCAAATTGAACATTGTACAAAGTGGATTAAGGAAGTTTAATCATTGCCTTCTCAAATCTTCAATTTCCAGCAAATCATTTACATTTGTATAGTGTAAATATACAATCTCATACACTCATTCAATAAGCATTTGTTGAGTGGCTACAAATGGCCAGGGGCACATCTTCTATCCAAGTCTTGGGCATGCAAAAATGAATAGGTACGGATACAATCTGAGGAGACTATGGAATAGTCAGGGGCACAGACAGATAAGTGAGCAATAAATCCAGTGGATGAGTACATTAATGGAAAATGTGTACAGGGTATCCTGTGTCCCCTACAGGGACAACCAAAGAATCACCTAATATTCATGAAAGGAGGCTTTTTCAGATGAGGTGTTACTCTGAGCATTAGTAGGTAACAGACAGTAAAATGCTTCCTGAATCTGAAAGACTATATTAAATGGAGTTAAATATGTTTCTTTGCTATAGACTTCATCAAAGCTTTAAATATCTAATTTTCATTGTGGATTTCCAAGAATGAATTTCTAAGGGTATGGCATTCCCAAGCTTATTTGACCATAGATCCCTTTCTTCACAGATCTTCTTTATCAAGAGCTTTAAAGTTTACAAGTGGGTTTTCCACAATATACTGTTTCATGTGTCCAAGACTGTAAGCTTCTTATAAGAAGAAATCAGAGACATCTGAGAGATCAGGAATGGAAGCATATCTTATTCATCTTTGATGGACATCTTCTGAAGTCCAACACAGAATTCAACATATAAAACAATCAATGGTCAATAAATTTAGGACTCAGTTCACCTTTCAGGTTGAGACATCACAACCTAAGGGGAGTGGTCTAAACATGAATTATCCTTATTTTACAGGAAAGAAAATACAGCCCAAGGACATTAGGTGACTCTACCAAGATCACACACTAAGCTGGTGATACAACCAGGATTGCAAGTCAGATCCATTTCCAAGTGCCCCTTTGCTTATAATTACACGACTATATCATTTAGATTTTCTAGATAGTCTTAATTTCAGATATTCTGTTCCACTTTTAAACCAGGCCAGGTAACACCCTGGGTTTTGTTTGGAAAATATCTTCCATAAATACAAAGTTTTATGGACATAAAAAGGATAAACATATACTTAATAATTATGGAAATATAAAGCACAGTGATGATACTAGTGAAATCCACATAATCTTAAGTATGTGTGATTAAATAAGATGACCTTGAGCTACACTTTGGTTATTTAGGGGGAAAGAATGCTTGTAATAATGGGAAGGTTAATTTTCAACATGTTCTAGATGGGAACAGCCACAGCCTGACAAAGATGCTGGGAGGTCCCTACCACATAGCCAATACCCAGAGAGAGAAGATGCCCTCAAAAGCTGGATGTAGGTTCCTTAGAGATACTACAGGCACAAAGCACTGACCAGTCATTCCACAGCTAAGAAGACTGGTGGTATCCCAGATCTACAAATCAGGAAAGCATATAAACAGAAATGAGATCAAAACAGGGAACAAATTCACAGAAGCAAGTAGTCTCCTACGCAGCACAGACTTTGTGGTGTAATAGAAGGTCCTCCATATCAAACCAGCATTAGGAATACTTGCTTAACTACCCAAATTCAGTGTCACTGCTGGCCCCTGAGTGAGGAAGATAAAGGTAGCCATCAGAAGGAGCTCTGTTTCTGGAGTCAGAATCTCTTTGAGTTAGAAAACTGCTTCTGCTCTGACACCTTGCCAAGTAAAGCTATCTCTATAAATCTTCATCTGTAAAATGGGAATAATGATTTTACCTTCCTCACAGGATTACTGTTGTTTACATGAGATAAAAGGATGAAGTGCTTACCAGAGAACCAAAAGCATACTGGGAGTTTAATACAATATTTATTCTAAAAAGGTATTATTTTTATTTATTAATAATTTTATCATCATAACACATGACCCACATTAGGCTATATGCAATTTCTCCCATTACTGAATGCAGATTAGTCATCCTCAAATGAGCACTTTTGTCTTCTCCTTAAAGTTCTCAGTTTCAAGAAACTTTCCAGGAATCAATAGAGAAATTTTTTTTTTGTAGCCCTAAAACCTATACTTCATAGAAAACAACTTTTAATTTTAATTATTAAATAATGCATAAATAGAGATGTTTCAAGAAAATCAAGACATTAAATTACAGTAGAAATCAAAATAAAGTAAACCAAATGAGTCACTGAACTTGAATTCCTACTTGAATTGAAAGTTTAGTTTCATGATCACCAGATCTCTCTAGAGAGCCTCTGTGTAAATATATGTAAATATATTTCTTTTTCTTTTCTTTTCTTTTTTTTCTTTTCAGCATAACAGTATTCATTATTTTTTTACCACACCCAGTGCTCCATTCAATAGAGAAATTAAACTAAGTGGATCCTATGTAAATGGCACAATCATCACTCCAGGACCCAGAATGGGTAAAACTATGGAAGGAGCTTTGTTAGAGAATGCTGCCTCCACAAGGCTTAGTTCTATGTAAGAATCCCAAATTATAAATAGGTTTGGTCCAAACGACCAAGACTTCAAATTGATCTGGGACAGCATAGTTATAACAATGCGAACAGTCTCTATCTGCTATTCCTCTCAGTCAAGGTCATCTTGCTCTTTGAGCACGATCATAATAACTCATAAGGATGTGGGCCTTTTCTAGGGCTAGGATCACAACCAGGTGTCTTGGTCCACAAGACCTTGTCTTACCTTAAACACACCGTTTCTTTATTTTTGTTTCCTTATCTGAACAGAAATCTGTGACAAAATTTAAAAAAAAGAAAAATGAAGGTAACAGGTTGATGAGCACTGCCTTGATCAGTCAGCATCTAATGCTGGGTCTCTTCAATCTATGCCGTGTATTGACTAATAAGCACCCCTCCTGTCACATGCAATGGCTTGCATGCATCACAGAGTTATTTGCAAGTTAATATACATTAAAATCACATATGCCCACACACATTACTTCTGTGTGTCAGGGGACCTCAAGAGATAATACATCCATCTTCATTTGTGACAGTGTATGCACCCATAGTTCATAAATGGTGATAAATGAATTGTCATACTGTCCCAATGGCATAATACACTTATCCCCTATTCTTGCCATATTAATACATGTTCATTTCAGCACCAGTCAGATCTTGAAAATGAGTGATCCAACATCTGCCTCCTATTGGTAACCACAGAAGAATGCTAATTTCACCTCTCAACACCCGGTACAATTTGTTTTGTATGTAAATGAAGAGCAGAAGAGAGGAACCAAAAAAGTAGTAATAATAATTTCAACTCATTATGCTTCTCTCATATGCTGAGACGAATTGAGATGGAACATGCTTACTTGGGTTGTACTTCAGTAAGTCCAGGAAGCGATCGCCCTCAGCATCTAACCCGCCCTGAAACATGGATGGACACACCCCGGGGGGGGGGTGATGCGGGGAGGGGAAAACAGGGAGAATGGTGCAGGTTGATGAATGTGCCTGTGAACTGTTTTTAAGCCAGTCTAATTGATGTGTTTATCACTTTAGCATCTGCCTTGTATTAAGTGATTATTCATTATTACTGCTATCCTTACCTAACTCTGTACAACCACCTTTCCAATTTTTCAGAGGTAACTGAACCCTGCCCACCATATTTTAGAAAATATGAAATACCTTTCAGCTTCATCACAGCCTGCCGCTCCTGCCCCCAGTGGTGGCTAGCAGACAGAGATAGAACCCAGGGCCACTAACCCTCAAAGCTGGAAGGGCAGTTTGAAGTCACGGATACCATCTCCTCCCCTACATCTTCCTGCCTCCTCTTCCCGCTCTCCCACTCTTTCCCTCTGTGCCTCAAGGCTTTTCAGTTTGTTTGGCTGGTAAAATAATATTTAAGACTAAAGAAGGAAAACAAATGGCTAAATGAGGCCTTCTATTAAGAGTGAATCTCATGAACTGATTCTCACTAAGAAAGATGACTGCACTAATGAGTTGTTTCCAAATTTTTCTGGTCATGCACTCTATGGGTAAAAAAATTTAGGGGCGTCTGGCTGGCTCAACTGATAGAGCCAGTGACTCTTGATCTCAGGGTTGTGAGTTCGAGCCCCAGGTTAGGTGTAGAGATTACTTTAAAAAAATTAAAGCACACACCATATTTATAAACAACTTCTGTACATATAGGACTCATGAGACACTGTGTATGTTTACACTGATACCAAAAGGAGATAAAAATAGGAATAGATATGCTATGCTATTCTTTGTTTTTCTTATGCACTCAGCTTGAAGACCATAGACTCTAATGAGCCATTTCCTTTTCCAAGCATTTCCCAGATCCTGAATGGCTCATTTTGCTACTGCGGGTGGTGTCTTATGAACAGACCCTTGGATGCACTCCTCTCCGTCAGAATTCTGCAGACACAGCATAGATTTTGTTTAATCCCTTGTTTGCCTGAGGATTGCATTCCAAAGCAATGTTCTGTTTTTTGTAAGTTTGGGAGGAAACTTACTTGGAAAGCGGGAGTCAAACCTTCTGAAACTATGCATTAAAAATGAACGTTTTCTCAATTGCCTCTCTATTTGAGACTAACAGGTGGCCCTGGTACAAGGCCAGGGCCAACTTGAGGCTTCAGTCAAAAGCAAACAAAGAACAGGTGAAGCTTCTCAAAGGGGTGGTCTCTGGGGCCGTTGTCTGCATAACTCTCGGAGAAAAAAAATGCTGGAGGAAACACTGAACTGACAAAGTCAGTGATTTATAATCTCTCATTCCCATAAAATGACTCTCGTTATTCTTGGGGGTTTAGACTCTGAAGCAAGCTGTAATGGGCCACTGGGCTAAAAATGAAGTGCAGATTTATTTCTATAATCAACACCAGCCAAACCCTTCCCTGGGAAATAACTAGCTTGGCTTTTAAAATGCTAGGATACCTTTAGAATGCTTGAGATTTATCTTTGGGATTGAGTGCTTGTGTTGCTCTGGGAAATTCTAACCATTTGAGTTGTAGATGCCCCGGTCAGTGTGCTGGGGAATGCTGGAAAGACAACAGAGAAGTGAGCTCTGCTTCCCTTTCACACTCTGTTCTGAGAAAATTCCCGTGCCTAAGAGATGGTGATAGGTAAACAGCAATTACAAACACATCAAATTCTGAACCAAGAGACTCCCTGATACAGCTGCTGTCCAGGAGACCAAATAAGCTCAGCCTCAATGTAAATTTAAATTCTGAAATTGAATTTGACTTATGGTAGCCTCAACATTCATGACTCTTGCTTCCTTCACTAGTCAAAGAATCGTTGAATTTAGAAAATATTCAGATGTAATTATATAGACACAAGTCTCAAGAGTTAAGTTAAAGGATACATACAAAAAAGTAAAACAACTAACTAAATAAATAAAAACCACAGGATCCTTAGCGTAATTCTAGCTGGAAGCATATTATATGATACTGCCCTTACTCGGGCACACAGGTGATCAAGCAGCCACTGCTGTTCTCACTAATGCCTCTTGGCAGATGTCTTAACTCATAACAAATTCATTTATTGCCTACATGCATGCAAATATCCTTTTCCGGACTTCCTTCTGCTTCATTTTTAATGCATCTTCCCAACTCTTGACTTTGTAGAACAGCAAAGGGTCCTTCAGGCAGTCTCTGGAATTGAAAACTACAAATCTCCATTTGTGGAATGACCATTATGTTCAGGGCACAATCCAAAAACCGGAGAACTTCAGAAGGGGAAAGATTCTGGGGGAACATTTACACACCCTTTATTAACAAAAACATTGAAATCTAATGGAAATAAGTGAGTAACCCAAGGTCACCCAAGTAGTCAGTGGCAGTGTTAGGAGTAAAATCCAGTTCGTCTAGTTCTGCCATGATGCTTCCTTAAAATACTTAAAATACAGAAGAAGAAAGCTACTTCTTTGCTTTGAATGGGTCAAAGGTCTGAACAGGTCGGAAACTGTTCCCAGCATCTAGAGTTTGAGACCATAACGAGATAGACTCCCCGTATTTGCTGGAAAATGGCCTTTCTCTCACTGGTCAATTCATTTTTTCAATGATTTATGATGATTCTCAAAGAGAATGCTTTTCCTATGAGGAAAAACTAATGTGCTGAACTTAAAATATTTGCACTAATTAAAACAAAGTGGGATTGTTCAGAGACATTAATCAGAGGACCTAAGGGAATAGAAATACATTGGACAATAACATAAAAATCCAGTCAAAATATTAAGGAAGATACACTTTGTTGCTTACGTGATTGCAAACTAGAGGAAGGATATTATCCCTTAAATCTAGACTAGGGGGCCAGAGATAACTGGCAAATCCTAACCATAACCCCTCAATGGCTCTGAATGCCTTTTGGAGAAACTCCAAAGACGTTATTAATATGATAGAGAAGATTCTTCCTTATCTGATCATACCCTCCTCATTTCTTCCCTCCACTGTTTTCTTCAATCCATCCACACTAACTTTCTTTCAGTCCCTCGGACCTGCCTCTAGAATGCCCACTTGCTGTTTCTCCTGCCCAGAAGTCTTCCCCCCCTGACTCGTTATCATTGAATAAATCCTACTCAGATTTATTCCCAGTCTCAGCAGATGCTCCCTCCTTGTGGAGGGAGGTGGCATTGCTCACCTCAATTCTTCACTCTACACAGTGTCTACACACGTTGTCCTGTGACTTTGCAGTTTCTCTCACTAATGAATAAAAGAATATTTTCTCACTGCTTAAATGTAGGTTCAGTGTGTGCCTTTCTCTGGCCAATAGATTGAGGCAGAAGTAACACGGGCAGGTTCTGCTCATAGGCCTTAAGAGGTCTTGCGTATTTCCACTTGCTTTCATCGCTTGTGCCATAGCTATGAGAAGAATACACCCGGACCAGTCGACTGATCCCAGGGTGAGGATGACAGACATGTAGACCAGAGCTAACCAGAGGAGCTTCATCAACCAAGCCCAGAGAAGACCCTCTATTCCCCCAGGTGACCCACAGATAGATGAGCAAGTCCAGAAAAGATCTGCAGAGGTGCTCAGCCTTGGTGAGCCAACCTGGTGATAAACTGAGAAATTACAGATGATCACTAGATGATCACTATCCTAAGCCACTGATTTGGGGGCTGGTTTGTTATACAGCAATAGTATTTTCCCCACCATAACAGTTATCAAGCCTTATTACAATCCTTGGATTAATTTCCTCTCTCTTGAGGACTGTGTATTCCAGCACAATTGAAATTATGCTTATCTTGTTATATTATTGCAAGTTTTAGTACAGCCTATTAGCACACAGTAGATACCCATTAAATAAATGGTTGTTGAATGAATTCCTTATCATTGCAAAATGCTTTCTCCTGCCATTCTTCAGTCTCTCTCTAGCCCTGACAGCAAACTGCCCATCTATACTTTTCAAAGCCCTCCTACAGCAGGTACAGCATTTTAACTTGACAACCACTCAGCAAAGCAAATTATGCTCATTTGATCACATGCGAGACAGAATGATTGTGAATACAGGGCCCTATTTTGCTCATCTATTATTGTTTATCTCATTGTGGTTTTACAGTCAGTCCTAAACAGATGGATGAACACTCACAAATAAAGCATATTCTTACATTTGGCATCACATTCTCTGTTCCTCCAAATCTCTCCAACCTGTATAAATTAGATTCACAGTTAGACTTTGAATACATGAAAACCTGTTGGGAATTAAGATCCCATTCTTCTGTAAGTGCTTATTGGAAACCTGAATATAGTAGTGAAAACTGAACTTAAATAGTCATCAAAGAGACCATCTAGTGCACCTGTTTCCACATGGTGCTTTGGAAAAGAGGGAAATGCAGAGAATTTAACAATCCTTTGAATCTCTTGTGCTTTCATATCACATCCCAGCTCTTCACTTGCACTAAAGGTTCGTAATTGTAAGAGTTTGGCATTGTCAAGGGCTCAGCTACCATGAACTAAAAAAAAAAAAATTTGATTCATTTAGCCCATTTTTCTCTACTTTTTTTATTATTGTAGTAACAATATAAATGTACTTCATGCCATTGAACAGTATACTCATTTAGCCCATCTTCACCATTGTTTATTCCCAAAGTCCTTAACCTCTGTGTCCTTTAGAGAAAATGATTGTGTTGGAGAGGAAAACTACTGGTCTCCACCACTGGAGAGCTATACTTTCCTCTCATCCATAGTCTCTCCTTCATGGTTTTCCTCCCATAGGAGGGGGGAGGGACAAACATGTACACTTTGTGCTAGAACATTCCAATCAGCCATGAAGACTAAAACCCCCTTGACACAACCACCAGCACGAGAAAAAGAGCTAAAGAGAAAAATCATTAGCACATCACTCCATGAGCCAGCTCTCTTATGAAAAGAGCAAATTATCCTTAGCATTTGTTGAGACAGACTCTCATTTTCTGGAAATTATTGTTGCCTAGAATCATACCAAGAAATTTCCAAAAATACATAATATCTTCTTGGAACATATATATGTTACTAAAAGGGAAAGGGAAATTCTATCTCCTAGGGAAATACCAGCCCCTCTAGAATTCTCAGAGCTTGTTCTTTTTGTAAATGACCAATGAGATTACTAAGAAGCTCACTAGGAAACCAACTTTTCCCACATGCTTGGTGCTCACCAGGTAGGCAGTGGTTCAGTGTTTGGTGGGCTCCCAAATCACCTGCAGAGCATGGAAGAGAAATTCTGAAATTGTTCTCATGCTAGCATTTACATTTTAAACAAGACCCTAGTCCATCAAATGTTGCTGGTCTGTGGACAGTGCTTAAGAAATGCCTCCATCCCTTTCCTGAAACCAAAACAGTGTCAATGCAAAAGGACTCTTCTTCTCCAGGATCCCATGAATCCTGTGTGGAACCTGGAAATAATAATGACATCTGTATGAGAGTGTGAGTGTGAGGATTAGACTAGTTAATGCGTATAAAGACTGAAAACTTGGGGGTGCCTGGGTGGCTCAGTGGGTTAAAGCCTCTCTCTGCCTTAGGCTCAGGTCATGATCTCAGGGTCCTGGGATCAAGCCCCACATCGGGCTCTGCTCAACAGGAAGCCAGCTTCCTCCTCTCTCTCTTCGCCTGCCTCTCTGTCTACTTGTGATCTATCTGTCAAATAAATAAATAAAATCTTAAAAAAAAAAAAAAAAGACTGAAAACTTTGCCTAGCCTATTGAACATTCTTCACAAAGGTGAGCTATTATCATGCAGACTTTCACACCTGTTGATTCCTGAAGTACAAACAAGCCACCAACTTCTTCCAACCCTACATGCAAGAAGGTAAAGAAAAAAAAAAGGGATTTAAATTAAGATCTGTTTTTCCTTCCCTCATTTGCCTTATGAACTCCTGCTCTTCGAAGATCCTTTTTTTTTTTTAAAGATTTTATTTACTTGACAGAGAGAAGTCACAAGTAGGCAGAGAGGCAGGCAGAGAGAGAGAGGGGAGAAAGCAGGCTCCCTGCGGAGCAGAGAGCCCAACGCGGGACTCAATTCCAGAACCCTAGGATCATGACCCGAGACGAAGGCAGAGGCTTTAACCCACTGAGCCACCCAGGCGCCCCCAAAGATCCTTTTCAAATAACGCCCCTTCAGAGGAGTCTCCTCACTTTTCACCGATAGGCCCTCCCCTCTCTGAGGTCACCCGAGCACTCATACTTTCCTCCATCACAGTGTTTTTATATAGCACCGCAACACTTTGCTGACTTGTCGTTCTCCCCCACTGGATTGTGAATGGCTTCAGAAAAGGGTCCATCATTCCTCTAAGTAAGTATTTCTAGGCTTTGATCTTCAGCTCCCAACTGCTCAGTACAGTGCCTGGAACATACAGGTGCTCAGTACATGTTTGAGGGAAAGTGAAGGGACAGACAGGGATACCTAAACCAGAAATCATGGATGTGATGGTGGGTCTGACATAGCAAAAAAAGCTGAAAAGGCCAAGTAGTGGAACCAAAGTCAGAACTTAAAGAAGGGAATTGACCCAGATAGGGTCTTGGCATGTAGGTAGTGGAGCACAGTGGGTAAGGGGGCCAGGCTCAAGAAATAGACTACCTGACCTTTGATCCAGGCTCCCTGCCTTACCAGCCGTGTGACCTTGGACAAGTCAGTCACACAGAAGCCTCAGTTTCCTCATTTGTAAAATAGAAATGATACGAATACCCTCACAGGATTCATATGAAGAGTAAGGAAATTAAATCATAAGAACTCTGTGCCTGGCGGCACCTAGGTGGCTCGGTTGATTAAGCATCTGTCTTGGGCTCTGGTCATGATCCCAGGGTCCTCGGATTGAGCCCCACATTGGGCTCTCTGCACAGTGGGGAGCCTGCTTCTCCCTCTCCCTCTGCTGTTTCCCCTGCTTGGGCTCTCCTGCTCTGCCAAATAAATAAATAAAATCTTAAAAAAAGAAAAAAAGAAAAAAAAGGAACAATGTGCCCAGCACATCAATCAAGTCCAGAAAATGTTAACTGTCACTGTTGGGACTAATGGCCAAAAACACAGGTACCGGGATCAGCCAGACCTGAGTTTGAATCCATGTTCTAGGGGCACCTGGCTGGCTCAGTCAGAGGAGCATATTACTCATGATCTCAGGGTCACAAGGATAAATCCCATGTTAGGTGTACAGCTGACATAAAACAATAATAATAATAAATTAATTAATCCATGTTCTAGCAACTACCAGCTGTGTGGCCCTGGGCAATTTAATTAAATTTCATAAACTTCAGTTTCCCCTTCTATAATGTGGCAACAATACCTGTGTCAGGAAAATAATATATTTTAAAGTGGCTGACACCATGATGTCTGGCACCTATTCAGTTCTCCACAAAGGATCATTATCAGGAAGGCAGCAGTTCCCACACAAAGTTCAAACTGGGGAAGGGACAGAGAATGGAATCCAGACAGAACTGGGAGCAGTGTCATGGGGACAGGCCAAAAAAATGGTGTCATGGGTCTACTGAAAGGGGCCTGGTTGCCTTCTACCCTGCTTAATGCACGTGGACAAGGACTGGTTGCCTTCTACCCTGCTTAATGCCTCGTCCCAAAGTGATGCAAGATTCTTTGGGAGCCTGACATCCTCCTCCAGGCCACAGGTTGGGCATCCTTGGAATCCCATAGCTTACTGTGTCTCTTCGACTCTGTTCTTAAAAGTATCTATGTGGCTATCAACACCACAGTTCATGTTCCCTGACCCCTTACCACCTGGCATGTATAAGGAATCCAGTCATGTCCATTGAGCCAGCACTGGCAGCTAAATGGCACTGATACAAGGCTGGTTGCTCTAGAAGAGTCTTGATTCCAGTGGGTGAGGTCCAGAACCCTCACTTGAATTCTTACATCTGTAGCTGCTTGAATTACTTTTTTTACTTTAAAATTTTTGGAATGATCTTGCCCCAACTACAAAATAAACCAGCTTAAAGTCCACAACCTTAGACTGCAATAAAAATTTCTGAGGTCCTCAAACCTAAGAGAAAGGTCAAACTGCCTTCTGTCCCCTTCCCACTCCAACCTTGGCTCCCCCAACGAAAAATCTCACTGGTAGTATGTTGGCCATTAAAAATGGCTCCTTTTTAAATATAGTTTCTAATGCATTCTCCTCCAGAAGAGGGGAAGAAAGCAAATGGTGTTTCATAATCATATATACATAGAGCACAAGAAAACTTAGTTCCTCTTAGTGAAGTCGATCTCTGTGTTTGCAAAAACTCAATTTGCAGCCTGGGAAAGTGATATTTATTTGAAGGAGCTTATTGCCGAAAGTGAATCATAAATCTGCTGGCTGTTGAGACTTCAAGGCAGGAAGAACAAAGGCAATTATTAGTCTGAATGTTCCACTGACGATATGAAATCTTTGTCTTTCAAAGCATTTGTTTAAGTAAGAAAAAGTTTGCCCAGCCTGGAGAACGTTCTATTGTGGGATATGAAACTTCTGAAACCTCTGAAGCTTATTTATATATTTGCTAGGCTTCTCTCTGCCAACTTTCTCCTCTCCCAGAGCGTCCGCTAATGCTAAGAAAAGCCTCCAAAAAGCACACATTATAAGCAGAGAAAAATCTTAATGAATGTAATATATTTGGCAAATCTGTTTTATCTACCAAGGAGATTTCCCTCCTCTCTTCATCATGCATCTCTTTCCTTTGTTGTTTTTTTTTTTTCTTTTAATGTTCTTCTTGATTCATCTTAGGGAGTTTATTCTTCTCTTCTCTCCTCTCAAAAATAAAAAAATAAAAATAGAAACCCAAGCAATCTTTTGACTTTCACTCTCTTGCTGTCATTTTCTATTTCTTCCTAACCAGTCAATTTCTTTTTTCTTTTGGGAAACCAGGGGGAGTGAAGAGAACTTAGGAGCCCTGTGTTAATCTCCTTTCTTTTCTCAACCAGAGGGCAAGCCTCCACCCCAAAACCCAGCTCCCAACTACGCACGTGTGGGCAGCACACTTTGTAGATGGTCCTTGACCAATGTGCTTGCCAAGCTCGCCTCCACCTGCCGCCCAGTATACTCCTTCCCTCAGCTGGTGTGCGCTCATGAATTGCTAGGTCATCCCAATATAGACCTGAACAACCCCACATCCACTGTCAGCAGTAGACAGACAGAATTTATCATCCAAAGCATTCTAAATCCAAAAGATTTCAGAGTTACCTGGACAATTTCTGCCTGACACTAGTGAGGTGAAGTGTGACTTAAATGCATTTGCATATCTTTGTGCAGAATTGGATTCTCCCTCCTGTTGAAGCTGTGCTCCCCGAAGCATGCCTGTGACCCACGAATCTCTTCACACCTTGCTAATCAGGGCATGGTGTCTGGGCCAACAGCATGGGCATCATCTAGGAATCTGTTAGCATCTTGGGCCCTATCCCACCAACCTACTGAATCAAAAAGTTCATTTTAACAAGATCTCCAGGTGGCTCGCCAGCACGTTGGGGTTTAAAAAGCTCTGTTAACACCAAGTGCTTACGAGGCCCCTGGGGTTGGGGTTGGAGAAGGGCGGGGGGACACAGCACCTGCTAAGCGTGTGGCTTCTGCTGTGCCATTCCCTCCCCCAGGGGAGGGGAGTTGTAAGTCTGGGATGTCACCAGGCCCCCCACCCAATTCCCCACCCCTAACTGTTTTCACCTCTCCAGCTGTGGGTGACGGGGGACTCCTGGGGCCGTGGTCTCTATAACTGCAGGAAACACTTGCACAAGGGCTGACCCTACTCTCCCCTCCCTGCTGGCTCTGCCCTGTACCTGTGTGAGTTGTTGTCACGGAGACTGATGACTTGACATTTACAGTTCCTTTCCCAGAGAGGAGCACAAGACATTTCATGAAAGCTGCATGTAATCCTCCTCAATGCCCTGCAGAAGGGGAGGGGGAATGCATTTTAAAATAATCCCATTTGATTCGTCCCATCTATACAGTATTCTCTCTTCTTTTTGAGTGGATGGAAAACAGATCAGTAAAGATGCACTGCCCCTCACATGCACCCGAATGTTTATAGCAGCAATGTCTACAATAGCCAAACTATGGAAAGAACCTAGATGTCCATCAACAGATGAATGGATAAAGAAGATGTGGTATATATACACAATGGTATATGGTGGTATATATATATGGTATATATACACAATATATACACTATGCAGCCATCAAAAGAAAAGAAATCTTGCCATTTGCAAGATTTGCGATGACATGGATGGAACTAGAGGGTATCATGCTTAGCAAAATAAGTCAATCGGAGAAAGACAACTATCATATGATCTCCCTGATATGAAGAAGTGGAGATGCAACATAGGGGGTTAAGTGGGTAGGAGAAGAACGAATGAAACAAGATGGGACTGGGAGGGAGACAAACCATAAGTGACTCTTAATTTCACAAAACAAACTGAGGGTTGCTGGGGGGAGGGGGGTTGGGAGAAGGGGGGTGGGGTTATGGACATTGGGGAGGGTATGTGCTATGGTGAATGCTGTGAAGTGTGTAAACCTGGTAATTCACAGACCTGTACCCCTGGGGACAAAAATACATTATATGTTTATAAAAAATTTAAAAAAATTTAAAAAAAAAAAAGATGCACTGCCCCTAGGGGAAGTGTGCGTGAACCTGTGCATGTGTGTGTGTGCATGCAATATTTTTGCATTTAGAAGAGGCATCTAAGTTTAAGCAACTTCTGGAACAATTTGAGATTTTTTCATAGAATTTCTTCCAAGTCCATGACCATAGGCACTTGTCTGGGCATCCCATTGTCCACAGTAAATCCGGGCTCTGTGTCTGAAGCCAGTAACCCCCAAGCACCCGAATTCCCACAGGTGCAAGGGCAGGAGACCAGACATAATGAAAGGGTCCCTTAAGCTTTGTGTCAGCTTCGCACTGAGGATAGAAACTCATTCCATATCTTTGGCCTTTCACAGATACTCTCCAAGCCGAGGCAGGATTACCATGTCTCCAAACACATACCTATGCACTTTAGTTTCTCATTTTTTTTTTCCTGCATTTCTCATGCTCCTAAGTAGCCTCCTGTACTAGGCCATGAGTTCAGAATCATGAGTTCTTCCTTTCCCTTCTTCAGGCAGACAAGAATACAGCAGGACAGCCACTAGCTGTTGCAACCAGTGAGTTTTTCCCAGACATCAAGGGTTTCCACTCAGCTTCTTGTGCATTTATTCCTCTGAATAACCCAACATGGTCCTGAATAACCCCTCAGGCCCATCTGCTTGACCCTTGGCACCTGAGCCCAGTGTGGAGCACAGCGTCTGGAAGCTTCCAGAGCGATCACATCTCCTGTCAGGTCCTTGTTGGGCATCCCGCCTCCCCCACTGCAACACTTGGGAGAGATGTCAGAGTGTACTCTGCACTTCCTGACATGTAGCATCAGGCCTGCGGTTTTTAAAACATCTGCAAGAACGAAAAGAAAGAAATGCCTTATCTTTCTACCTTAACATGGCCACGGTTTCTCATTGGCCTGCCTGAAGTGCGCAAGTAAGAAAGATGGAAACAGGGGCGCCCAGGTGGCTCCATCAATTAAACATCGCCTTCAGCTCAGATCATGATCCTGGGGTTCTGGATCGAGCCCCACACTGGGCTCCCTGATCAGTGGGGAGCCTGCTTCTCCCTCTCCCTCTGCTGGCAGTTCCCCTTGCTTGTGTGCTCTCTCTCTCCCTCTCTGACAAATAAATAAATAAAATATTTAAAAAGGAAGAAAAAGAAAGGAAGATGGAAACAGTCGGCTAAAGAGTAGCTGGGTCCCCGTGTGTGGTCTGTTGAATGTAGCATCTGGTCCTCTGAAAATCTGTGGAGGGCCTCTGTAGGAACACAGAGGCCCCCTGCCCCAAAATCAGCACTGAGCTACAGAACATTTGCAAACTCCGGAACCCCTGCTTCTCCCAGGAAGATCCCACCTATCACCTGTAGACTGAATTACAAGACTTCTCTCCTAACCAGGGAACGGAACATGGCGTCTCAGAAATGAAACTTTGTATCTAAGATTCCGTTTAGTGTAAACGGACTTAATTCAGCTGAAACCAAAGGCCTGTGTTCCCAAAAAGGAGGAATGCCATTGTTAAACCGAGGTCCAGTAGGGAGGCGTAATTTGGACTCTGGCCTAGTATGTGACTTTTCTGTGAGTTTCAGGGGGTTGGAAAAAAAAAAAACAACAATTTGAGTATTTTAAGATCCTTAGAAGGATCTGGTTGGTAACAGGGAGTGATTTGCTACCCACAGATTAACTCAAATGGAAAATAAGTTCAGTCTAAATGACCCTTGTGCATATTTCTGGACTAGGCCCAAAATGGAATGTTCTTCTCTCACAGTGCATTTTCTAACACCACCCTTTACTAAAGAACAAAATCTAAGAACATGCCCCATTTTAGTCCTTAGTCCTAATTCTGCCCATATTTAGCTATCAGATTGGATAGCATGCAGTCTGAGATTCCTGCCATTTCAGTTCTATGCACCAAATACTTGCTGTCCATACTGAGGACTTGGGAGCACTGTGGAGGATACCAAAGCATGAAACTCAAGTTCCCTACACAAGGGTATACCCCACATAAACCCAGGCAGGCCTCCTCGCACCTTGAAGTCAACCCTAGCCTGGAGTCTTATTCAAAGAAACATAGTCAGAAACAATCAAGAAGCAATTTTTTATCTGTACGAAATTATTAAAATTGTCCAGAGATCCCACTGTTAACACACAGCAAGCCTGATGGAAACCAGCTCTTCCTGCCAGTTTCTACCTACAGAACAATCTCATTTTTGCATATGCATTCATTCATTTGCCTTGCACCTGCCCCCAAACACCGTCTTTTCCCTCTCTCAGCTCCCAAAACTTCTCCAACTCAGCTCCCACCAAACGTCTTCTCTGTCTCCCCTACTGTCTGTGTCTACGATTTTTTTTTCTTTTGTCGGTAGTCCTCTGATATTTCCAGTGTCAATCTGGCGGACTTCTCCCAACTCCTCTGGCCTCCCCATCGTGCAGTAGCACTTAATGTTTGGCCCAGAAGCCCACCTGGCGACACACTGTTCTGCTGGGGGAGGCAGCAAGGGGTGCTGGCTGCTCTCAGCAAGCTGAGGATGGAAGGGATGTGTTGAATATGGAAATGATAGTTTTTCCTTATTAAGAGGGAACTATTTAATAAATCCTAATGAAATACTTACCTGGGGGCAAACCATTGCCCAGTATGAACTTCACTGGTAAAGTGGACAAGGCCCCTGGCCTCAAGGAGCTTATTGTATAGGAGAAGGCAATTCCCAAGAAGTGAGTAATCACTCCTATGAGGAGTACTGTAGCCTCTGCTGAATCCCTGTTCTCTGCTCTATGCCTTAAGGTCAGTCCTTTATCTCCCTGATTCCCCCACTGAAGCAAGAAAGCAAAACCTGCGATGTGCAGCAAAAGTTTTGCTGAAGTTTTCTAGGTCACTGTCAGAGAGTTCCATTCCTGCATGAGGCAGCAAATAACTTAAAAACTACCTAGTAGTTACCTCATCCTAAAAATCCTTTTAGCCACCATGACACAGAGGATTTCTCCTGGGTCTCCCTACTCTAACTAGTACCCAGACATTGATCATCTTGCCATTTCATATGTGCACATGTGCACATACACAGTAATTCTACATTCCTCTTGCTCCATTATGCACAGAAATTCAGTGCTCTTCTCCCCTTATACCAGACTCAGCTCCAGGCCCAGCCCTAGACAACCAAAATCTTCAGGTAGTCAGACAATCAAAAGAGCTAGCTACATGTCCAAAAGCAGAAAGAACCACAAATGTATATAGCCTTTCCTCCAATAAGATCTACCCTCTTACCAACACTGAATGATATGAAAGTTGCCTTTCTGTGTGATAAGATTAGACCAAATTCTCTCTAAGATCCACTAGAATATAAGTTCCAAAAGAGCAGGGACTGTGTCTCTTTCACTGCTATGTCCAGGATCTAGCACAATTCTATCTCAACAAATCAGTGTTGCTTAAATAATTTATTAAAGTCTCTTTCAGTGCTGACATTCTATGATCCTTTCACATTTGCAATTCTTTATTTTTATTTTCCATTTCATACTTTTCTCACATATGGAGAAAGAATAGAAGAAAAGCCTTAGTCCAAAGAGTTAAAGCATTAGGTTTGTTTTTATTACTGTATCAGGATTATTTTAGCAATGAATAACTGAAGAAACTCCTAAAAATGGCTTAAATGATTTTAAAAAGGGTATTATTCTGCTGAATGCAAAGTTCAAAGATGATATCATCCCAGGATTAACCAAGTCAGCTGGTTGGCAACATTATCAATATTCAGGTTCTTTTCGTCTTTCTACTCTGCCATCCTTGGCAAGGTCCTTAAGAACATCTTCTTGTAGCCGCAAAAGGGTTGTAGCTGCATCAAACACCATAGTCACCCATGACAAAGCCCTTCTCTGGGCCCTTCATTAGGAACAGAAATAACCTTCCCAAACACAAGTCTGTGGACTTAACCTTCATTTCACTGGCCAAAATCACATCCCATGCTCAGTCCTAAGCCAGTCAATGGCAAGGGAGATGAAAGAACCATGGGTGCCTGAGGGATACAGCCCTTGAACTTGGGACACCAGAGTCCCAGAAGATCCCAAAGTCCCTGAAGAAGATGGCCATTTTCCCTGAATAAAATTTGTGGTGGTAGCAAGGATAAAAGAAGGCATGTCTCTGAGTAGTCAACCAACAGCGTATGATATAATTACTATGATAAAAAAAAAGCCATTCCAAATATGATGAGAATTATTTGGGAGGAGAAGAGACTAATTCCAAATGAAAGAAAATTTTTCAGATCACCTCACTGATGAACCCAAAATTGTCAATATTTGTGCATTAATCTCTTTTTCTACAAACCCTTAATCATATTTTATATCCAAAGTAATTGGGAGTATTAGAGGAAAAAACTGTTAATGTCTCCCTTACTTTCATTATTTAAGATTCCTTTTTTAATTTAAAACTTTCTGAGGGATATATATTCCCATCCCCTATGCCATGACACTGAAACAAACAAAAGCCATATGCAACAGATTATACCAGACTTTCAGAAGCTGTTATTTATTTCAAATGCTATATAACCCACCCTTTTGGAAATATTCGTTATCTTGTGGAAGTTTCTCTCCTGGATAACAACATAGAACACATTAGAATTAGTTACAAATTCTAGTGACCACAGCAAACAGTGACTGACACTGAGACTATAAGTACAACATGTCAGGTCATGCAGTAGAGATCCAGAGAGGAAGACAACATATCCTTTTGCATCTCCACTATCCTTGATAAGTCAAAGACTCTTCTGGATGCAAGTGACAAAAATCTGACCTAAACCTTCTTAAAAATAGGACTTTTACTGAGTTATCAAGACATTCTCTGTGATTCTCCTTAGAAAAGAAACTTCTCCCTAATTCAGATTTTCATATCATCTCCTTTTAGGACTTTTTTTTTCCTTTTGTTTTGTTTTTTAGAAAGAGCATAAAGTTTAAAAGCTTCCTACTTGCCAAATAGCGCAGCATGATAAATATTATAGCACCCAAATTACCATCAGCAGAGTCCCAGTAGCTCACATCTGCTTGTGGAGTTCCCTTTACAATCAATCCAGTGTATTGAAAAGGTCTTTGTGATGCAGAAGGGAACAAAAGTCACCTGCATTTTTCAGTTTACTCTAATTTGTACACAAGATATAATTTGATACACCACAGGTCTCTTGCTCAAAGAGATTCAAAACAACAAAAGCAAAAATAATCACTACTATTCTGAGACTGAGATAAGTGATAAAGAATCTAGCTGTGATCAGCTGGGAATTACATTAAATCTAAACCATACAAAGGAGCAGAGATTTTTAGTGAAGGAAAATGCCTTAAAGTTTATCCACTGTAACCCCTCATTTCATAGGTGATGAGGCCAGTGGACTTGTAGTTAACATGGCCAATTGGATACATAAGTTGATTTTCATTCCCTCTCCATACCCAATTAGACTATTAGTAAAGGAACACAAAAGGTGTAAACCCTCTAGGCAGAGAGAACAGGAGTGGTGACACATAGTAGATCAGAAACTACAGTGGGATAGACAAGTGGTGGTTACCAGCTTAGCAGACAGAGAAATCTTGGAAATTAAGTGCCTTTAGAGGGAAATCCAATGGTGAGAAAACCTGCTTGTGCTTCTAATCCCCAGAAAGGATGGGACTTGGTGACATTAGTATCTCTGAAGGGGTGAGGGATAGGAATGAAGATCCAGAATATTGATTAAAAGCCAGGATAAGGAGCTGGTAAATTTCCAAAGTCCCTTTTCCAACTCTACCCAGCCAGGAGACTGCTCACCATTCACTTTGGCAGAAAGTGGGAGGTTTCCACTCTAGAAATATTGAACCATGCTAGGGCAATGGAAGGAGTGATGAGGCACAGCAGGGAATTACACTGAATTAATAACAATGACAATGATGATAGTAAAAATGGATAATTCAATGAACACTCATTATGTTTCAAATACTTTAGGCACTGTGTTTATAATTAATCACTTAACCCTAACAACTATCCCCAAAAGTAGATAATGTTAGTGCCCTCATTTTACAAATAAGGAAACAGGTACAACAAGTCACAAGTGACAGAGCAGAACTTCGAAAACAGCCAGCCTAACAATAGCTTCTCATTATTAACCACCATACAAGGGACGATCATACCATCATAGTTTCCAGAAAGCCATGATTCAGATATACAGCTCCAATAGTAAATTTGAGTGTTCATCATTTCAGAAGTTGAAGAACCACAGAGAAAAGACCTACAAGTCCTGCCTGATCAACCCACCAAGAACACAGAGTTTTTCCTCAACATTTTAGAATCTTACAATTTAATATGAACAGACAGCATACATTTGACACCAAACATTTGATACCATACATTTGAGAAAATTCTGCAATGTGATAAAGAGGAATCAAAATAAATTAAAGAAAGGCAATTCAGAGAGAACAGAAATGACATGCAGAAGAAAAAATTTTAAAAACTAGAATGTCTTCAAAGAAATAAGGAAAACAATCACATCCCAGAAACAAATGAAGGATGCTATTTAAAATACACACACACACTTAACAAGGAAAAGACTTTTAATTTTAAAAAATGACATCAGAAATTTTAAAATTTAAATAGAAAAATCAGAAGTCAATGATGAAATTAGAAAACAGATACATAGATAAATAGAGGGAAAATGAGAAATCTGTACAATCAATCTAGTATTCTAACATATTATTAGTAAGAGCTCCACGAAGAACCTCACACACACACACACAGGGAGAGAAAAGAAAAACAACAACAACAACAACAAAATAATACAAGAAAAATTTCCAAAACTGAAAAAAAAAACCACTTTGAAAAGGACCTATTGAGGGCGCCTGGGTGGCTCAATGGGTTAAAAGCCTCTGCCTTCGGCTCAGGTCATGATCTCAGTGTCCTGGGATCGAGTCCCACATTGGGCTCTCTGCTCTGCAGGGAGCCTGCTTCCTCCTCTCTCTCTTTCTCTGCCTGCCTCTCTGCCTACTTGCAATCTCTGTCAAATAAATAAACAAAATCTTAAAAAAAAAAAAAAAAAAGGACCTATCCAGCACAATGGACAACAAGAAACAATTCGAAGGTATGTCATTTTAAATTTCAGACTATCAGGGATGAAGAAAAGATCAAAAGAAACTTCAGAGAGGAAAAAAATAACACGTCCAAAGAATTAAGAATCAAAATGACATTTGATTTCCTAAGAGGAATTCTAGAAGTTAGTAGACTGGGAAGAAATAGTTTCATGATTCATGATTCTTAGGGAAAAGGATTTCAAAACTAGCTCTTGCTATTTCTCCAACCTCTCCTGCTGTGTCCTGTCCAACCCAATCAAACTTTCAACCAGCTTCAAATCTAGAAGAAATCAAGGAAATCCCCAGGGTGCATGGATTGGCCTGCACTGGATTTCGTGGGGGTGACCATGCCAGTCAACACTGTTACCCAGCACTGAGGCTGTCACCATTCCAATGAATGCTCTCTGGGCAGCTTTCCTATGGCGATTTACATCATCTGTTGCAGACCCAGACTATTACACCTTTATGACAGATTTCCAAAATCTGATCTTTTGGAGCTAGTAAATTAATTCTTCTATTTTCTCCTGCTACCCTAGCCAATTACCACAAACACAATGATACATAACAACACAACTTTATTATCTGACAGTTCTGTAAATCAGAAGTCCAAGTAGACTAGACTGTCTAATCTCAGCTGTGGGTCTTATAAAGCTGAAGTCAAAGTGTAGGCCAACCTGAATACTTCACCTGGAGACACTGGAAGAGACTATGCTTCTGGATGCATTCACTTGCTTGGTAAAACTCAGTCCTTTGTGGATATAGGACTGAGGTCCCCACTTCCTTGCAGACTATCAACCAGAAACCTATCTCAGCCCCTACAGGTCTCTCTTGCTCTTTGCACAAAGCTGCCTACACTCAGGGCCAACAACAATACATAAGTCCTTCATGCCCTTGAACTCTCACTGAGTTCTCCTTCTGCTGCATCTCTTTTGCCTCCAGCCAAAGAAAGATCTCTGCTTTTAAGAGATCGTGTAATTAGAATGGGGCCATCCAGATAATCCAGAATGATCCTCCTGTTTTAAGATACATAACCCTAATACATCTGCAAAATCCTTTTCACCACATTACAAAATGTGTTCACAGTTTTCAAGATTAGGATATGGACATCTTGGGGGAACCATTCTGCCTACCATAGATTCTAACGACAATAAACCCAGTTTACTATAGCAATAGATGAATCTATTTGGTGCCTTATCCCTCACTTTGGAATAGGAACATTTGTACTTTCCCATGTATGTGATAAGACAAGAAATTACTACTACAACAAAATTTGAGTGCCTACTATGTGAAAACACTGGTAGACTTTGGGAATTCATGTGATTAAAACATAAAGTCCACTCTTGAGATTCTCACAATCCAGCAGAGGAGAAAGAAAAATAATATCAGATCTGTCCACAGAGACCTGGCATGCCAGAAAGGATTGGCAAGACATATTCAGGGTACTAAATGAGAAGAACATGCAGCCAAGGATACTTTATCTAGCAAGACTGTCATGCAGAATGAATGGAGAGATAACAAGCTTCCAAGCCCAGCAGAAACTGAAGAATATGTGACATCAAGCTGGCCATACAAGAAATAAATAAGGGGGTTCTATGAAAGGAGAAAGATCCTAAGAGTGATATAGAACAGAAATTTACAGAGACAATCTACAAAAACAAGGACTTGACAGGCAACAAGATGACAATAAAATCATATCTTTAAACAATCACTCTCAACATGAACAGCCTAAATGCTCCCGTGAAATGGCACAGGGTTGCAGATTGGATAAAAAGACATGACCTATCGATATGCTGTCTACAAGAGATTCATTTTGAACCTAAAGATATATCTAGCCTGAAAAGTGAGGGGATGGAGAACAATTTTTTATGCCAATGGACCTCAAAAGAAAACTGGGGTAGCAATTCTCATATCAGACAAATTAGATTTTAAGTTCAAGACTGTAGTAAGAGATACAGAAAGACACTATTTCATTCTTTTTTTTTCAAAGATTTTATTTATTTATTTGACAGACAGAGATCACAAGTGGGCAAAGAGTCAGGCAGAGAGAGAGAGAGAGAGAGGAGGAAGCAGGCTCCCCACAGAGCAGAGAGCCGGATGCAGGGCTCGATCTCAGGACCCTGGGATCATGACCTGAGCCGAAGGCAGAGGCTTTAACCCACTGAGCCACCCAGGCACCCCAACACTATTTCATTCTTAAAGGGTCTATCCAACAAGAGGACCTAACAATTATAAATTTCTATGCCCCCAACATGAGAGCAGCCACTACATAAGTCAACTGTTAACCAAAATAAAGACATATACCTATAATAATATTCTAATAGTAGGAAATGTCAACACTCCACTCTCAGTAATAGATCATATAAGCAGAAAATCAACAATGACACACTCGACCCAATGGACCTCATCAATATATACAGAACATTCTACCCTAAAACAAGAGAATACTCCTTCTCAAACACACATGGAACTTTCTCCAGAACAGATTACCTACTGGGTCACAAAAATCAGTTCTCAATGATACAAAAAGACTGAGACTATTTCCTGCATATTCTCAGAACACAATGCTTTGAAACTGGAACTCAATCACAAGAAAAGATTTGGAAGAAATTCAAACACTTGGAAGCTAAAGACCATCCTGCTTAAGAATGTTTGGGTCAACTAGGAAATCAAAGAAGAACTTAAACAATTCTTGGAACCCAATGAGAATGAAAACACATTGGTCAAAAACCTATGGGATACTACAAAGACTGTCCTAAGGGGGAAATACATAGCCATCCAAGCCTCACCCCCCAAAATAGAGAAATCCCAAATATACGGGTCAACTTTACACCTTAATGAACTGCAGAAAGAACAACAAATAAAGCCTAAGCCATGCAGGAGAAGAGAAATAATTAAGATTAGAGCAGAGATCAATGAATTAGAAACCTGAAATACAGTAGAGCAGATCAATGAAACTTGAAGCTAGTTCTCTGAAAGAATTAATAAGATTGATAAGCCACTGCCCAGACTTATCCAAAAGAAAAGAGAAAGGACCCAAATAAATAAAATGATGAATGAAAGGGAAGAGATCATGACAAACACCAAAGAAATAGAAACAATTATTAGAAATTATTATCAACAACTATAAGCCAATAAATTAAGCAACCTGGAAGAAATGGATGCCTTCCTGGAAACCTATAAACTACCAAGACTGAAACAGGAAGAAATTAACAATCTCAATAGACAAATAACCAGTAATAAAATGAAAGTAGTGACCAAAAACGGTCCAAAAACAAGAGTCCAGGGCCTGAACTCAGGAGAATTCTACCAAACATTCAAAGAAATAATACTTGTTCTCCTGAAGCCATCTCAAAAAACAGAAACAGAAGGAAAACTTTCAAACTCATTCTATGAGGCCAGCATTACCTTGATCCCAAAACCAGGAAAACACTCTATCAAAAAGGAGAATTACAGAGCAATAAATCCCTGATGAATATGGATGTCAAAATTCTCAACAAGCTCCTAACTAATGGGATCCAACACTATGTTAAAATGATTATCCATCATGATTAGGTGGGATTTATTCCTGGGATGCAAGGGTGGTTCAACATTCACAAATCAATCAATGTGATAAAACACATTAATAAAAGAAGAGACAAGAACCATATGATCCTATAAATTGATGCAGAAAATTCATTTGACAAAATGCAGCAAACTTTCCTGATTAAAACTCCTCAGAGTGTAGGGATAGAGGGAACATTCCTCATTTTCATAAAAACCATCTATGAAAAGCCCACAGTGAATATTATTCTTAATGGGGAAAAGCTGAGAGCCTTTCCCTTATGATCAGGAACATGACAGGGATGCCCACTCTCACCACAATTGTTCCACCTGGTACTAGAAGTCCTAGCAACAGCAACCAGACAGCAAAAAGAATAAAAGGTATTAAAATTTGCAAAGAAGAAGTCAAACTCTCTCTTTGCAGATGACATGATACTCTATGTGGAAAACCCAAAAGACTCTACTCCCAAATTACTAGAACTCATAGAGCAATTCATAATGTGGCAGGATAAAAAAATCAATGCACAGAAATCAGTTGCTTTCCTACACACTAACAAGGTAACTATAGAAAGAGAAATTAGGGAATTGATTTCACTTACAATAGCACCAAAAAAACCATAAGATACCTTGGAATAAACCTAACCAAAGAGGTAAGGATCTATACTCTAGAAACTACAGAACACTTATGAAAGAAAGTGAAGAAGACATAAAAAAGATGGAAAAATATTCCATGTTCATGGATCAGAAGAATAAACATTGTTAAAATGTCTATGCCATGCAGAGCAATCTATACTTTCGACACCATCCTGATCAAAATACCAATGGCATTTTTCAAAGTGCTGGAACAAACAATCCTAAAATTTGTATGGAACCAGAAAAGACCCTGAATCTCCAAGGAAGTGTTGAAAAAGAAAAACAAAGCTGGGGCATCATGCTACCTGATTTCAAGCTATATTACAAAGATATGATCACCATGACAGCATGGTACTGGCACAAAAACAGAAATACAGAACAATGGAACAGAATAGAGAGCCCAGATATGGACCCTCAACTCTATGGTCAACAAATTTCAACAAAGCACAAAAAAATATCCAATGGAAAAAGTCTCTTCAATAAATGGTGCTGGTAAAATTGGACAGCTATATACAAAAGAATGAAACTCAACCATTTTCTTATACCCACACACAAAGATAAACTCTAAATGGATGAAAGACCTCAATGTGAGACAGGAATCGATCAAAATCCTAGAGGAGGACATAGGCAGTAACCTCTCCAACATCAGCCACGACAATTTCTTTCAAGTCACATCTCCAAAGGCAAGGGAAACAAGGGCTAAAATGAACTTTTGGGACTTTATCAAGATAAAAAATTTCTGCAGAACAAAGGAAATGGTCAACAATACAAAGAGGCAACCCACAGAATGAGAGAAGATACTTGCAAATGACACTACAGATAAAGGGCTGGTATCCAAGATCTGTAAGGAACTTCTCAATCTCAACACCAAAAAAACAAATAAGTCAAAAAATGGGCAGAAGACATGAACAGACACTTCTCCAAAGAAGACATAGACATGGCTAACAAACACATTTAAAAAAAATGTTCAACATCATTAGCCATCAGGGAAATTCAAATCAGAACCACATTGAAACACCACCTTATACCAGTTAGAGTGGCAAAAATGGATAAGGCAAAAAACAACAAATGCTAGAGAGGCTGTGGAGAAAGGGGACCCTCTTACACTGTTGGTGGCAAATTGGTACAGCTTCTTTGGAAAACAGTGTGTAGGTTCCTCAAAAATTTAAAAATAGAGCTACCCTGTAACTCAGCAATTGCACTACTGGGCATTTAACACAGATAACAATGTAGTGAAAAGAAGGGCCATATGCACCCCAATGTTAATAGCAACAATGTCCACAATAGAAAAACTGTGGAAGGAGCTAAGATGCCCTTCAACAGACAAATGGATAAAGAAGATGTGGTCTGTATATACAATGGAATATTACTCAGCCATCAGAAGGGATGAATACCTACCATTTGCATCAACATGGATGGAATTGGAGGGGATTATCCTAAGTGCATTAAGTCAAGTAGAGAAAGACAATTATCATATGGTTTCACTTACATGTGGAACATAAGGAATAACATGGAGGACATTAGGAGAAGGAAGGGGAAAATGAAGGTGAGGGGGTGGAAATCAGAGGAAGAGACGATCATGAGAGACTATGGACTCCGGGAAACAAACTGAAGGTTTCAGAGGGGAGGGGGTAGGAGGATGGGTTGGTCCAGTGATGGGTGCCAAGGAGGGCATGTATTTCATGGAGCACTGGGTGTTATAGGTGAATAATGAATCATGGAACACTACATCAAAAACTAATGATGTACTATATGGTCACTAACATAATATAATAAATTTTTTTAAAAAGAAAAAATAAAATAAAATAATGTACTAAATTTAAAAAAAGAAAAAGAAAAGTAATCCTAAAAATATGTGGAAAATACAGTGCAAGATAAATTAAGGGATTTTTAAAAGCACAGCAGTGGGGCACCAACCCAACTTTCTGGGATGGGGGAAGGTTTTTTGAAGGAAGTAACACTGAACTGAATTTTCAAAGATCAGTAGGAGGGATGCCTGAGTGGCTCAGTAAGTTAAGCATCTGCCTTTGGCTCAGGTCATGATCCTAGGGTCCTAGGATGGAGCCTGCTTCTCCCTCTGCCTGCTGCTTCCCCTGCTTGTGGGCTCTCTCTGTCTCTCCCTCTCTGACAAATAAATAATTAAAATCTTTAAAATATACACACACAAACAGAAAAAGATCAGTAGGATTTAGCCAGGAGGGCGGTTAAGAATTGGGAAGACAGAAAAAGCAGAAAAATGTAAACATTCATACACATTCACATGCAAATATTTTAGAATACAAAATGAACATCTGGGAAGCAAGAATTATTCTCTTATGAGTGTTGTAGGATTTTCTGGACAGAGTTCCTAAAGAATGGTATAACTATTAAAGAAAACTATATCTCCTCTAATAAGTTGTTAATGCATAATATTCATATAGCATTCTAATATTTTCTAAACAAATGCATATATGTCATTTTATATTTCATCATCCCCATGAGGTGAGAAAAGCAAATATTGCTATTCTCATTTCATGGAGATGAATAGATTTCAGAGGAATTAGGGACTTTATCAGAGGTGACCCACCCATCTCCTAATGGGACTCTGATCAGAAACCAGACCATCCAGACCCAGTTAGAAAATCCAGTGTTTATTTCACTGTAATGGGCCACATCTATCTTACAAGTTCTATTGAATTTATTCAGCTCTTTGTTTCATTTTTTAAATGCATGTGATAAAATTATGGATTTATGAAATACCCGAAAAGCCACCAATTGATTCTCACTTTTTGCCTTTGAGCTTACTGCACAAAAAGGGAGCAAAATTATACCCTTACTTAGATGTTATTACTTTGTTGATTTTCATGTTTCCCAAAATGAATAATTTTTGTTGTTCCACTCCAGTCATTAAAAGAAACAGAAGATTTGATCCGCAGAAAGATTGTGATGGTGGCAGGGAAACATCCTAGAGGACATGCAGGCTATTGATATTCTCTCCTCAAGCCCAAAACTCTCTGGAGATCCATGAGAAACACAGAATCACAACAGACTGGAAAACAAATTGATAGAATCAGAGACGGTTGCAGACACGTAAATAGCTTTTCACGCTGTTGCCATTTCAGTTTGGGTTATACTTTAGTTTTGCAAATTGATAGGGGAAAAAAATCGTTTTATTTCAGTGCATTTAACTTTTCAGTTAAAGACCAAAGAGTAGGTTTCTACACTCAAAATGGTTCCTTTTGGTTGCTTTATTAAAAAATCACAAAGCTCCTTCCCCCCAAAAGAGACTCATTCATTATATTGCGATGTTAGGAGCAAACTCAAAGGAGAATATGTGACTTTCTTTGTACAGAAGTTTTAATATTTTCATAAAGATCCTCTCTTCAGCTCCTCAAGCATTTGCCTTTCATTTTGTTTTATTGAATTAGGCTGCAAAGCACTGGAGCATGAAGCTCTTTGTCATCTCTAACCAGGCTTCCATTGATTCCATGTATCCATATGCCTCGTCTTGGTATATTAATCTATACATCTATTGCACTGAAAAAGAGAATGCTCTAATTTATTATGTAAAAGGATAAGCCACCTCCATAGCCCATCTGCATGCAGGTACGCTTAAAAAGTAGATTTGTTTCCTCAGACTTAGAGCTGGCTTTTTTAGTGGCATTAAACCAAGGGAAAAATGAAATTATATTGTGATTTTTACGGTGGATTATATGACAACCATGACAAAAGCGGGCCAATATCTTGGCTTTTATATCTTTAAATATAAGCAAATTTGAATACAAAGAACTCTCGATCAGTATAAGCAAAACTCTGCACATTCACCCCCTCAAAAATGCAAATCACACTATTAATTCACCACCTGCTTCTCATTTGGGTCGGATTGCCCACAGCCCAAGCAGAGGATTTGCTGGGGTGGTGAAGGGGTTTATGTGAGTGGCCAAAAAATTTATTTTTCTCATAAATATTATTCTTCCAAGTATTGCTGAGAGATATATATAAAATAGGCAATAACATAATCAAGAATTTCAGAGCCAGAAGCCCTCAGCTATTGTTTATAACACATTGTCAGCTCAACCTTTCTGCAATCTTCTTGCATTTGAAACAACATTAGTTACAGAAAGGTTTTCAGTATTTTTTAAGCTTCTCTTTTACTTTACTCTGATTCAGAGTCATCTCCTCTCCTAAGGATAGGTACCTGGTTTGTTCATCCCACAAATATTTACTGAGTGCCTCCTCTGTACTATTTTGGCACTATTCTGTGTGCTGGGGTATAGCAAAAAACAAGTCAGATAAGACCCCTACTGTCATGGACGAGGGACAGCAAACACATGAATACACCAGAAAATTTCAAAGCAGGAAGGGCTATGAAGAAAATTCCATATGATAATGTGAAGACACTGGCTGGTAGAGCAACATTAGAAGGGGGTAGTCACCGTCAGTAAAGCATGGGACTCTTGATCACAGAGTCCTGGTTCCAGTCACATAGCAGGCATAGAGCCTACCTAAAATCAATAAACTATCTTAAAAACAAAAACGAAAAACCACCCAGAAGGGGGTAGTCAACAAAGACCTGAGCTGAGACCTGAATGAACAGAATCAATTGAATGCAGTTGGGGATCGAGTACTTTAGGCAAGACAACAGCAAGTGCAGAGACCTCAGCTAGAAATGAGAATTGAGGCTGGTTCACTCCAGCCGGACAGGAAAGCAATCAATCCACCATTCACTGAACTTCCATTCAGTAGGGCCCAGGAATAATAGAGGTAAAAACCTCCATTTCTATCCTCAAAGAGCTCAGTCTAGTGGCAAAGATAGGCAAACAATTTGAATAGAATGCAGTAAGTACTACGATAGCAATATGCACATGGTTTTATTGGACAGGAAAGGAGAGATTGGGTGGGTTGTGGCACCAGTCATAAGTTAGGTGCCAGCCAATGTGGCTTTTCATCCGGGATCAACCGTCAATTAGCATGAACCTTGGCAAGTGAAATTTATTCATATATTCATGTACTCAGTCAGCCAACAAATGTTGAATAAGCATCATTTTCTAGGACTAGGTTTGTGTATAGGGGATCTACATTAGTTAGGGTGCTTTTGGTTAAGAGGAACAGAGAGTCAACTGAAAAAGCTCAAAATGACAAACAAAGGGGACTTTTTGATTTGCAGAACTGAAAAGTACAGTTCAAGTATGGCTTCAAGTATGGGCTATTCCAAGTGTTCATATAATAAATCTAAGTGTGTATCTCTATCTCTTTCCTCTCTTTTCTCTCCCTCCCTCCCTCACCCCCAACCCCAACTGTCTCTCCCTCTCTGACCCCAGATCCCAGCTCTTTTTGTTTATTGTCTTCAGTCTGTGGAAGGAAGCTTCATGTGGCTTATATCCTCCCAACTTCAAGCCCAGAAGAAAAGAAAAAAATTTCTCCCTCCTCAGCAGTTCCAACAAATGTCCTAAAATTGATGAAACAGCTTTAGTCATATTTTTGTTCCTAGAACAATCACTTGGACCAGAGGAACTATTGTTCTAACTGACAGGCCCGGGTCACATCCTATCTTATGAGGTCAGGGATCCAGTCCATCTACCTGAACCAAGTGGACTGAGCTGGAGAGAGGGATGATTCGCCAAGATATAGATTACAATTCCAGAAAACAGGTGAACAAAAGCTGGGCAGGCAAAACCCATAAATGTCTACTACAGGATACAAGGCTAAATAGACATTGTCTTAGATCAAAGAACTCACAACCTTGAGGAAGAAATTAACCATTTCCCCTTCAATCATAATATAATATGATATCCACCCTACTGCTTGTTAATATTTAAGCCTCAGTGGTGTCTCTAACTCTTGCCAATGTCAGGCATGTGAACTTTCTTTCATGTCTCCCTCCCTGCAGAACACATTCCTCAGATTCTTCTCAACCTGTGCATTGGGATTCCCGGCGCCTTCCCCCTTTCCCTAGGTTTCCCTTAGTTTTTCTATGGGTCCTTTTAATCTAACATTGAAGAATATAGTGGTTAAAATCAATAATTTTATTTTCTTGAATTTTCAAAAAGACAAGTTAAAACAGCAACCATGTAATCCTGTCCCACAGCCAAATACTGAATAATACATTTTGATGTTTCCCCTTTACCCACAGCATGAATAAGTAAGGGATTTCTTCCCCTACCATACCTAGCTACTGTTTCTCAACCTAAGAAGTACAAAACCCTGGGCCTCCAATTACAGATAACCTTGCTTACATTTTGCACATAATTAAAATGTTCCTGTCCTTTGCAATTACATTCCATCTCTCAGCTTGATTTCTTTAATTGGTCCCACATCTTAAAAGGGCTCTGTTCAACATTTGGTATTTGATAGATCCCATGGGTCTTTGTTGCTGACAATGATGCTGCCATCTCTATGCCTGGTTTATAGGCAGATACATATGTGTCCCTGATTGCTTTTATTTTTAATGGAAATTTGATCAGGAAAGTTCTCAGATTTTCTAAAACATTCATCATAAAATAACACCCTGTCCCAGAATTATACTCAAAACCGTAAGTCATTTTAAGATAGCCTGGCTGGAGTATGAGTTTTGTCCATCCCCATATTTGTTGAATATAAAAATCAATAATGCCACCACTCTGCACATTTATCTAATGTAATAATCAATACTAATACCTTTCCTGATATTTACTTAATATAATAATCAATAACAATACTGTTTGTTTATTTGATGTCATTGATCAAGGAAGAAGACCAAATCTATGTGTTTTATCCATCCTGTGTACATTCAGACTGGACCATCCACTGCTAACACCCTCCTTCTTACTTCCCACTCTTGAGACTTGAGCAGAGAGGGCACCCTTCCTTTCCTTGCTATGGAAGGTGATGGTCAGTAAACTATCTTTTTGTGTGCGTGAGGCAGCCCGAAATTGAGCCTCTCTCTACATTGTTCTAGGTACTATGAAGGAAACAAAGAAATATATGATTTGTTAAGGTAATAACTAGCTGCTGCAACAGATAAGTCCCAAAATCCAAGTGGATAGGATAACTTAGTAAGTTACATGGTAAATTGGTTTCTTACCATCTAACAGTATAATGTGGTTCTTTCTCATTGGTGGAATACTTCTATATAATACTTTAAAGACTTAGGCTTCTTCCATATTGCAGGTCCATCCTCTCCTAGAATCTCATAACCCTCTGCATTCAGCCAGCAAGTGGAGAAAGAGCATGGAAGACCATGTGTAGAATGTTTTAATAAGTCAGACTAGATGTAGCATTCATCCCTTCTGCCTATATTCCTCTGGCTAGTACTCAGTCCACATCTAACTACAAGGCAAGGCAAGCTAAGAATATGGTCTAGCTATATGTCCATGAGGAAGGGAATGGATATAGTAAATGGTTAGCCAGTCTCTGCCACCATCCCATCAATGAGTTCTTAATGGTTTGAAGACAAAAGGAAACAAATGAAGTATTATACACAGGATGAAAAGGGAGAATCATTACAGGCTGGATTAGTCAATGAAGACTTTCTAAGGACTTTAAAAATAGGTAGAATTTGGAGATAAATAGCCAGAGCCATTCCAAGATATAAAATATCACATTATATGCAAAAGAATAGGTCAAGGGAGGAAAGCATTGAGCAGAAGAATGTGAAGGGCCCATTCAGACAATTTTACAGAGTTTCTGGCAGGAAGTGGAAAACAACATACCTGGCTGAGGAGACTAGGATAAAGCTACCTTGACTAGGACCACAATTCTGCCACCTTGAACACATATTTGTATTGTGTTAGGATTCCTGTGGTCCAGCCAAAGGGCCCAGTGTACTTTATCACCTTTTTCTAGGTAATCTCTAAATCTCAGCTGACATTTCCTGTTTGAGTGGAAAATGTTGGCAATACCTAGAGGGTGTCCCTCACTAATTTCGAGTTTCTTAAAGAACAAAGAAAACCAAATACCAAATTCTAAGGCACTATGATTAACCTACATAACCATCTCACTTGCTGATTAAACTAAAAGTCTTTGTAAGACTACAAAATTAGGAAGACATTGAGAATCAGATGCTCCAGTTGAGGATACATAGAGTAGATAATTAAATATCTTGAACATGGGCATGAAGTTACAGTAAAATTAAAGTAGAATTAAAAGCCAGTAGTTCTCTCTTTGGTTTAATGCCTAAGTACCCACAGAATTAGGGGGACCACCACTATAATCAAATCCTCCTTAAAAAATAGGAAGTTCCTAAAGGTTAATTCATGCATGGTCCCAATAGAAGTCTTTATGGGTGTGTGTTCCTGAACCCTTTAGGGAGAACTCTCTGATTGCCATGGGAACATACCTCTCCCCTCATCTGCTCTGATATTTGCTCCAATACTCAGTGTGCTCCAACACTCATCTTATTAAATTGAAAACCACATCTTCAACTCCAACATATTTTGTACTCCATGGTATAGTACACAAATCAGAACTGTCATGTCCTCTTGTAGAAATTTTAAGACAGTGGTTATTTACTTTAGGAGATTTTGAATAATTTTAAAAATACAAAGGAAGCTATAGCTTATGCCCTGCTCCCCAGAAAAATTCACATAAGCATAGAAGGGATTTTATATGTGAGAGAGGCATTCTTAAGAATCTCATGTAATTCAAAATCCTTATTTTTCAGCAACAATTTCCCAGAGGAGCACCATCGACTCCAAAGAAGCAGCACAGCACACTGGTAAAGACTATCTCTTCCTATACCAACTCAAATTTTGCCATCTTATATATGAAGAAAATGATGCCTAGAGATGTTGGGCCCTGTTCTAATAATATATCCTTTTTATTGAAAGAAGGGAGGAAGGAAGGAAGGAAGGAAGGAAGGAAGGAAGGAAGGATGGAAGGAAAGAAAGAAGGAAGGAAAGAAGGAAGGAAGGAAGGAAGGAAGAGTCTCTTATTGATGCTCCTGGTACTAGCTCTTGAGAGTACTGAGTACTAAGTATTATACATCACTAGTACTCAATCTCCTACCCACACACTTTGATCAGGTTAGCAGTGGAGTTTACTTCACACAACCTTGGGAAAAATTCCTTACTTTCAAAAACTTGGCCAGATACAGCACCAACTGCAGTGCCTTCCCTTTCCTAAACTGAAGCCAGACTACTTGGTTTCTTCTAATGCTAATTCATAAACCATCAATATGGAGGTCCCATATTTCTTTATTTTAATCTTACTGACTTCAGGCCGTACATCAAGACAAAGTCCTCCTGGACTTAGTATTGTTTGGCACTCTCCAAACACTGCTACAGGAATAACGGCATTCTCCTCTTCATTTATTAGAGCTCTGAACTCCCTAAAGTTTGCAGTTAGACATACCTCTGGTCAGGGAAAGACTATAATCAGAGCTCTTTCAGTTCAAGTTGATAAAAATGTTCTTTAGTTTTCAATTTAAATGTCTTCCTCTGGGTTATACATGATGCTATAGCTCAGGGTCATATCAAACTAAATTAGGAGATAAATATTTTGACTGATTTGCTTATTTTCTGCAATCTTAAGCAATCTGATGCCTCACACTTGATTAGGTCAACTGTGTTGTAATACACAATAAACCTAAACATTATTTAACACTTTTAAATTTTAATAGATATGTTTATCAAGAGTTCCCTCCCATCACCTCTCCAAGGGTTGATAGGTGTCTTTTGTGTTATTCCAGATTGGATATCTAGTTGCAACAACAAGGGGAGGCTTAAGATTATATTCACCCCACTATTACCTCTGTCGGCACTTCTCAATCTACTCCAAATAAACACATATTATAGGTAAAACCACCATTCTTACATTTAGTACAATGTAAAGGCCATACCAGATTTCTATCAGCCTATCCCCAAGCTATTCCAAATAAACATGCAAATCTAGTAAAAGCATAGTGTTTGCTATGTAAATTGCAAATGCAACTTTAATATAGTTTCTACCACCTTGCAAATAGGCTCTGCCATCTTCCAAATAGAAATTGCGAAGCTCCTGTTGGTACCAAACACTCTTTTCTTTTTTAATTGCTGACCTCAGCTTTTTTAAAAAGCTTTTATTCAAACTCCAGTTAGTTAAAATAAGGTGTTATATTAGTTTCAGTTGTAGAATATAATAATTTGACACTTCCGTACAGCACCTAGTGCACATCATAAGTGTACTCCTTAATCCCCATCATCTATTTAACCCATCTCCCCACCTACCTCCTTTCTGGTAACCATTAGTTTGTTCTCTATAATTAAGAGTCTACTTCTTGGTTTGCATTTCTTTTTTCCCCCTTTGCTCATTTGTTTTGTTTTAAATTCCAGTTATGAGTGAAATCATATGATATTTTCTTTTACTGAGTGACGTATACTGTTTAGCATAATACTTTCTAGCTCCATCCATGTCATTGTAAATGACAAAATTTCATTCTTTTTCACAGCTGAGTCACATTCCATTGTGTACATATACCACAACTTCTTTATCCATTCATCAGTTGATAGACACTTGAGCTATTTCCATAATGTGGTTATTGTAGATAATGTTGCTATAAACATAAGGCATATGTATCCCTTTGAATTCATATTTTCTTAAATTCTTTGGGTAAACACCAAGTTCAGTTGCTGGATTGTAGCATAGTTGTATTCTTAACTTTTTGTGGAACCTCCACACTGTTTTCCAAAGTGGCTGTTCCAGTCTGCATTTCCCCCAATAGTGCAAGAGTGTTCTCCTTTCTCCACATCCTCATCAATACCCATTGTTTCTTGAGCACCAAATATTCTTATTAGCAACTCTATGGCTTAATTCCACCTTTTCTGACCAAAAATTATAGCATGTCAGAGCTGAATTTAGACATTATTTAAGTGGTACAAAAATTTACAGCCAAAAAAACACATATAAACTAGTCCAAAACCACTGAAAAACAGAGCTCTAACAAAGACTTGGGTAAAAAGCACCTCACAGAGGTGTCTCTTCAATTCAAAGTACAAATAAGGCTCCCTTAGGAAACAAATTTAACTGAAGATGAGCTCATAATACAACACTGTAAAACTGGAAACCCATAGCCCTGAGAGAGAAAGCAAACAATAAATGGGGAGATTTATAGTTGGTAAGAATTGAGATAATAGAGCAATCAAAACTGAAATCATTAGGGGTTCCTGTTCCTAGTGGCTCAGTCAGTTGGACATCTGCCTTCAAGCTCAGGTCGTGATCCCAGGGTCCTGGGATCAAGTCTCATGTCAGACTCCCTGCTAAGCAGGGAGTGTGCTTGTCCCTCTCCCTTTGCTGCTCCTGTGCTTGGGCGCCCCCCCCCCTATCTCTCATCTCTCTCTCCTGTACTCTCTAAAATAAATAAATAAATAAAAATCTTTTTTTTTTTAAGTGAGATCTTTAAAATAAATGTTAGTAATGTTTTAGAAGGTAAAAGAAAGAAAGTATTAATAAGACCAAGATGCTATAAAAGGAAAACAGGTAGACTTAAGAAAGAAAAATATTTCTAGAAATAAAAACCATAGTCATTGAAATAATCAGTTGATGCCATAAGCAGTAGTCCTAATTGACAAAGAAATTTATGATCTAGAAGGTAAAACACTAATACAATCACCCAGAATATGGAAAAAAATAATTATAAAATACAAAGAACAAAAGGAAAAGCTTTAATACACATATAATGGGGTTTCAGGAAAAGGAAAAAGTTAATTAGAAAGAACCAATAATCAAAGAGATAATGGTAAAGATGTTTCCACAAATGAATAAAAACATGAGTTATGAGATTTTATTATTTTTAAGATGTTATTTATTTATTTGAGAGAGAGAAAGAACACACAAGTGGGGGAGGACCAGAGAGAGAGGGAGAAGCAGACTCCACTGAGCCACACAGGTGCCCCAAGTTAGCAGATTTTAAAGGACATAGTGAGTTCTTAGCATGATTTTTTTAAAATTATGCATCATAGTGAACTTTAAAGAATCAAAAAAAAGAAGCAATGTTTAAAGCTACCTGGGAAAAAGGACTATATGCAAATCAACAATCAGATTGACAGTAGGGTTATCATCATCAGAAACAGATTCCAGAAAATAAAGGAAAAACATACTCACTGCTCTGAGTAAAATAACTGTCAACTTAGAATTCTCTACCCAGTAAAACTACCATAGAAAAGAATGAGAGTAAAATGAAGACATTTTTAGACATATAAAGAATAAAGGTTTTGCTACTCACAGACCCTCTCTCTCTATTAAAAGAACGACTAAAAGCTAAACTTGAGCAAAACAGCAAAAGAGCAAAAATGGAGTGGAATGCAAGAAACAATGGTGAAAAAAAAGAATTTGGTTCTCATTTTCAATTCTAAATACAGACTTTATAAAATAATGATCATAAGGGTTGCATAAAAACAGAGTAGGGCTAAAATATGAGAAAGATAACATGAAAGATGGGGTGAGTTCAAAGAAAATCTCAAACATTCTAAGATTCTTGCTTTTTCTTAGGCAAATGATAGAGATGAAATAAAACAACTAGCTTAAAGGAGAAAAGATTATGCCATAGTTGTGTTTGGGTTTTGAGTGGAGGAAAGGTAGTTAAAATTTCTTTTTCCTAAAGCTTCTGCAATAAGATTATATCCTTCTCATGTGATTAATATAAACTCCTTTAAAGGTATTTTTTAAAAATATTTCTTTTGTTTGTTTTGTTCTGTTTTTTAGTGTGTTAAATATTTCCTTTCTCCCATCAGAAGATATTAGTGTTTTTCTAAAAATTGAAAGGCAATGGCTTTGGTCCAGAACTGAAGAAAAAAAATCAGTTTTCTCTTTACCTATTTGTGAGCCAATTCACACAATTAATTGTACTACTTAGTCTCCAAGATTAATATTTGTTTCTGAGAGTCACCCAAATTCTTAAATCCTCCATCAGAAGTAGCATCTCAGAGCACCTGGGTAGCTCAGTCAGTTAAGCTTCTGCCTTTGGATCAGGTCATGATCCCAGAATCCTGTGATCAAACCTCATGTCAGGCTTCCCACTCAGCAGGGAGTCTGCTTCTCTGTCTTCCATGTCCCTCTGAAGTGCCCCCTACTTGTGCTTGCATGCTCTCTCTTTCTCTCTCTCTCTAATAAATAAATAAAATCTTTTAAAAAAAAGTAGCAAGTCTTATAGTCACCTAAAATAATTTTCTCAAATACCCCTTTTACATCCCCTGCATTGGGAGAAGTGGAGGGATCCTTAAATAGTAAATGTTAATTATAATTTATGAATTAATAATTATAAGTATCAGTGTTGCCCGATCCCCAAAGAACTAACTTGGAAGGTCAACTGCAGATTCTACTCTCACCTGAGGAAAAAAATGTGCATCTGGTATTCTGAGAATTTATTGCACTAACTAACCATTGTTGCCTCAAAGAATCAGAGTTGCTAAAAACAATCTACTTGTTTTATTTGGTTCTTTTGAGAGACTAAATTGCAACTCACAAAGACAGCTATTAAGGTCTGAATAGAAAATGTTTAGATTAAATATCATCCTCACACTCAAGAATCGTTGTAATTGGTCCATTAAACAGCAGCATGGCAGTATGGTCTATATTTTTATTTGCTTCATTACCTAAAACTAAATAGCAGTTATTAGCTATATTACCATGGTTAAAGATTCTACAGTTTATGTTGTTGATGCTGAAATTAAGCTTTATATCAACTCATTGACAATATCTTCTAATTGTTTAACATTGATTAGGTGACAGATGATGGTTTGGCTGAATTCTCTGCTCTTATATCAAGTTTTTAAAAAAGAAATTTGGAAAGAATCCAGTGAAAAAGCTGTTTGATTACTCAAAATATACTGGGTTATGAGCAATAACAATTCCAAAATCTCAAGAAAAACAAAGGCTTATTTTTCTCTTGTGCTACATACCCATTGTTGGTTGGCCATGGATCTGCCCCCATATCGACTTCCCTTTGGGACCTAGAAAGACCAAAAACCTTCTGTCTGGGATGGCACAGATCTCTATAGCAGGGAGAAATAAAGATTCAGTAAACCATGAGATGGCTCTATAAGCTTCTGTTGGAAGTGCCACACATCACCTCCATTCTTGTTTTATTGGCCAAACCAAGCTTGCCTCAACAGGAAAGAAAACGTATAATCCTCCCACAGGAAGAGACACCACAAGGAGGGGCAGCAAAATATATGGCACACGAATAGAATTTACCACAATGACCATGCTAATATTTCTCAAGAAAATGAATAAAGAGAGGTGCCTGGGTGGCTCAGTGGGTTGAGCCTCTGCCTTCCACTCAGGTCATGATCACAGGTCTTGGGATCAAGCCCTGCATCAGGCTCTCTGCTCAGTGGGAAGCCTGCTTCCCCTCTCTCTCTTTGCCTGGCTCTCTGCTTAGATGTGATCTGTCAAATAAATAAATAAAATATTTTTAAAAATTAGTAAAGTATCACTTCAATATTCTATTTGTTTTCCAAGGCAATATTGGTCCCGTCTCCTCATTGGAGAGAAAAAGCAACTCTCACTGAAGAAAAAAAATTCCAGATAAGTTATTCATTGACTCAGAACAACTAGACAGTATGACAAAGAATAAAAATGTTATTCTCATCTGAAAACAAATTTGGGTGCAAGGTTACAAGAATCAATGTTTGTATTTTCAACAAGAAATGAGAGGAATAGAATGTTCACTGTAACAGAGAACTGTATTTATTTCTGTAACAGAGAACTTTAAAGGACGTGATCATTTATGAAAAGAAATTTTCCAGAGAAGTCACCTAAGAGCATTTCAGTGAAAAAATTTTGCATTTCATTTTCATTTTGCATATAGGATGGAGAAAATGCTTAGAGACAGATGCTTAAAAAATGACATTTAAACTAATTTTGACAATTTAACACTGCCAACATCAATTGCCACCTCAGGTGCCCTTATAATTTATACTTCAAAAATCCTGAGAGGTTTTGGAAAGCTAAGAGTATTCATTTTAAGTCTTAAAAATGTTTTAGTGTTGTGGACAATATTTTTTAAAAACCAAATTGTACAACAAATTGGCAGTATTTGGGACACTCTTTTATTTTTATTCAGAGAGATAAATTTTATCACAGCAGTTTCTCTCTTTATTTTTCTTTTAGGGGAGGGATGGGTAAGAGGAGAAAAAGAGAGAGACTCCTAAGCAGGCTCCATGTCAGCACGGAGCCCAGTACCGGCGCAGGGGGAGGGGTGTTCTCCATCTCACAATACTGAGATCATGACCTGAGTGAAATGAGTCTGAAGCTGAACCAACTGAGCCACCCAGGTGTCCTGCAGCGGTTTCTTGATGGGATCAGAGCTAGGTCACAAATTAGAAGCTACATGAAGCCATATCCCTGATTTGCTTAAATGTCAGTAATGCTTTGCCACAAGTAGCTTTGTAAATTTGGTGACCACTACTCAGTGGTCTCTTTTATGACTTTATGTCTCTTTTATGACTTTAAAGAAACCCTGTCTCTGTTATGACTTTACATCAAACCCAAAACCAAATTAACGTGAGCCTAGGGGAGCTTCCTAAGGTTCAGATTCAGAAGAATATAGAGAAATTTTAAGCACTATAATCACAATAAAGATCGGGAATTAAAGTAAGTTCAAATGTGTAGATCACTGTGAAGACCATTCTGCTAATAAAGCAATTCTGTTCATTCTTTTAAGAAATTTAACACCAGGGGTGCCTGGGTGGCTCAGTGGGTTAAAGCCTCTGCCTTCAGCTCAGGTCATGATCCCAGGGTCCTAGGATTGAGCCCCACATCGGGCTCTCTGCTCAGCAGGGAGCCTGCTTCCTCCTCTCTTTCTCTGCTTGCCTCTCTGCCTACTTGTGATTTCTGTCTGTCCAATAAATAATAAATAAAATCTTTAAAAAAAAAAAAAAAGAAAGAAAGAAATTTAACATCAGCCGCACCAGCTTTTCCCAGAGTATATCTTGTAAATTAGTAGCTCTGAAGGATTCAGGTGATGGGTACATGATGCATAGATTCTATAACCAAACAAGTTTGGGAGACACTGAATTAAACAAAATAAAATCAGTTTGCTTATTGAAAAGTTCTCAAAACTATTAAAAGGTCAGTGTACATTAAGAATCTCCAAGAGAAGACTATATCCTATAGCAATTGCCAAACTTATTTTACACTGAACATTTTTTTTTCCCCTTGGAGGACAAGTGGGACTGATGTTCTATGGAATACACTACAAAGAAATTCTCAATTAGACTCTTCCAGATTTTTATATTAGATTATTACCATAAGTATTACCTAGAGTTAGTGCTTTGGTCACCACATCTGTTCAAAACTTGGAAATTATTCCCTTTAGACCAAAAATGACTAATTAATCAGTAATGACTATCACACAGCTGATCCGACCATGATGCTGCAGATTTCCTCTTTCTCTATCATCTTTAAAACTAAACTTAAAGAACTATTTGACAATGTGACCAATCACTTCATTTTCAGGAATTTAAAAAGAGAGGGAAGGGAGAAAAGGACAGATTGTTCAGTGGATGTTTTTATTTTCTGCATCATATTTTACCATCCTATAGTACAGGCCCAGCAAAAGCAGACCCAATCTCAGAAGTCTCTTTAATGACACTGGAAATATATATATATACATATATATATATGAATGACAAGGAGCAGTGGTTCTCCCAGAAAACCAATCCAGTTGGAATAGGATTGCTCACATTTTGTAAGAAGGATTTCCCCTCAAAGGTCAAGGGAGACAGCAGGATTGAGATGCCCATAGTAAAGAACATAAAAGCTGAGCCTCAGCAGCAATCTTAGCCCATTTGGAGAGAAGGAACTGATGTCAGCTGACTTATCTTCTTTACCAGTGGGAGGTATGCCATATTTAATCTCCTCATCTGTGAAATGAGGTTATCAATACCTAACTCACAGAGTGTGATGCCTTGTATAGCTAATAAATGAAGACCATTACTACACAGAATATGAGAGCATATGACCAGGGGTATGCTTTGTGGAGAAGATTGATATTATGCTAGGGCCTAGGAAATGGAGAAACAAGGTACTCATCTCTCACACATCTCTGAGTATGTACACGGAAGACCAACATATATTAAGGATAAAAATGGACCTAATTTGACCAAAGGTATCTCCAATATAGTGCATTTGATGAATAATGCAGATAAAGAATAGTAAAAGTAGCTGACCTGTATAATGGCTTTAGAAAGGCAAGAGAGTTGCTCTATAGACTTCATAAAATATTGTTGGTATACACTCTAAAGTATTTTTCTTTTTAATACTTCAGAATCAATACCACTGTAGTATCTCAAGGTTATTCAGGTTGTCTCTATTTGATCCATTCTGGATGCCATTATTGACTTTATACTTCTATCCTTCCCTGCATCTGTTAGTTGGACTGGCCCTGGCAACCAGGGAAGACCATATGGTGCCCATCCATATGGATGGGCTGGCTAGGTTTTAGAATCTTATTCCCCATTGATGTTCCTGCTGTGTGAACAGAATAACTTCTATTTAAGAGTAGAAGATGTGGGATTCCAGCTTTACATATTGTATCAGTTAGAAAATGTGTTCAACTATGAGTAGCAGAGACCTGAAAAACAAGGCTTAAACAAATTAGGTGTGGATTGGTGGCTCTGCAACCTCATCATGGACCTTCTATCTCTCTTTTCTGCCATCTTTGGTTTGTGGCTTCCTTCTTTAAGGCTGCCTCACGTTCGCAAAGTGGCTACTGGAACTCCAGCCAGCATTTCCTCATTCCAGGTAAGAAGAAAGAAAAAGACAAGGAATAGGGGTGCCTGGGTGGCTCAGTGGGTTAAAGCCTCTGCCTTTGGCTCGGGTCATGATCCCAGGGTCCTAGGATCAAGCCCTGCATCAGGCTCTCTGCTCAGCAGGGAGCCTGCTTCCTCCTCTCTCTCTGCCTGCTTCTCTGCCTTCTTGTGATCTCTGTCAAATAAATAAATAAAATCTTAAAAAAAAAAAAAGACAAGGAATAAAGAGAGCATACCAGGTAAGCCATTACCCCCTTTTTTAATATAACTTTACCAGGAGACCACCTAATAACCTCCCCTTCTATCTATTGCTGAAATTTAGTCATATATCCTTCCTGTCTGTGAAATATAACCTATTTTAGCTAAATATGATGCTTCTCTAATAAAATCATGGTTCCATATATAAAAACAAACAAAAAAAAGGAGGTAGGGGATATTGGGTAGGTAGCTAGCAATCTCTTGTCCAATTTATCTAATACTAATAGCAGACATTTAATTTCTACAATAAACAGAGGAGTTGAGGAAGATGATTGTCATGGCTTGCTAATTACCTTTGCACAACCTAGAAATTGTAATCTTTCCCTTAGTTCTCTAAATAATGGTTTATAGAGATTACATTCTTAAAAGACAATCCTACCCCACTCTACCAGGACTCCAGTGTGGCTTTTGAGGACCAGGTCTCCATTTGGCTGACCACATAGGTGATTCCAATTATTTCTCACTGGGCTCTGTGGGAGGAAATACTTCTCAGAACCCCATCATTAGGTTCATCATTGTTGCTGCAATGCCTTAGGATCTGAAGCCCCCTTGTGTGACCAAAAACTCTGCCAGTCTCTTACCTCTACATAATACATACTCTAGAACTGATATTTGGGGAGCCTTTCTTGTTTGTCACTTGGAAAATTCTCTAAGAATCTTTTAAGCATTCATTAGCTCTTTCAGTTCACCAGGGAGGAATTTTGGTACATTTTACCCTAGCCAACAACTTCCATGGGTACCATTCCAAGGACTAATTTACTAAATGGTCCCTCGGTTGCCTGAAAGTGTTACACAGCTTCAGACAGTGCCTGATTTACTCCCTCCCATGCAGTGGCCCATCCACTGAGAAGATCTGACTGCAAAAAAAAAAAAATTACAGAATTCCTGTTGTTGCTAATTATTTTTTAATACTACTCGAGGAATAGGGAAGAATGAAAGTTAGCAATTGTTCTAAAACCAAGTGTGCATCCACCTGGGACAGAACTGTGAAAAAAAACAGATGCATACCCATACCCCGCATCTTTCCCTCTCTTCTGAGTCCAAGGCTTTCCTTTTGTTCTCTAAATAAAAGAGAACTTGCCTCCACCATGAGAAAGATAAGCCTTCGATTCTTGGTCTGATTTTTTTTTTTCCTCCTTCATGGAAATGGCTCCATGGAGCTTTCAACTTGTCAGATATAATCTGTTCCGGCCACACATCTTGAGGGGACGACAGCCACAGAATCCATGGTGTCAGATGAAAATTGCACAGAATGCAAATGCAAAGGCATCACAGAGGTGATGAACATGAAGTTCTCCCTCCCTGAGAAGGAATGAACAAGACACTGGACCTGGAAGGAGCAGTTGCAACAAATGACACAGGGCCTCTGTGGACAGAGTGTGGCCCAGAGCCTCAGCAGGCCATGTGGACAATTCCCTAAGGCTGCGGGTCCTCACGTCTCTCTTGTCACTCCCACTGAGACATGTCGGAAAGAAGGCCAAATCGTCCTTCCTCGGGGCGTGCTGATTCAGACGGACAGCTAAGCTGAGATGGCTTTGGTGAGCACACTGCATGGGATGAAATGAGTTCCCCTGTGGTCTGCTGCCCTGTTGCTGTTAAACTGAAACCACAGAAGCTCCGAGTTGCTAAGAGATTGTCTTCTTGCTGGGGGAAGAATTTACAAGATTGGCGCCCTCGGGCAAGTCGTGCTGAATCTGTCAGTATTCCAGACTGTGTCATTTTTTCAACTATTTCTTCATCCGAGCCTCCGCAGAGGACAGCCTTCCGTTCGCGCCTGCCATGTGGGCTTTTACAGCCCCGCCAGATCTGAGGAAGAGCTAAGATTGCCTGCCAAAGGTGTGAGTCCAAGAGGTGACCCAGCGGCAAAACTGGAAAGAAGGCAACCTGGCAGAAGTGGAACCATCAATAGCTCTAAGAACAGAGAGGAAAAGCATCAGAAAGGCGATGAACTGGGGCTGTCGGGTGGCTCAGTCGGTTGAGCATCTATCTCTTGGTTTTGGCTCAGGTCATGATCTCAGGGTCCTGGGATCGAGTCCTACGACAGGCTCAGTGGGAACTCTGCTTTAGGATTTTCTCTCTCCTTTTCCCTTTGCCTTCCCCCTGCTCTCTCTCTCTCTCTCTCTCAAATAAATAAATCTTTAAAAACAAAACAAAGAAAGGCAATGAGCTAAGGCAATGGTAGAAATGAGAAAGTCTCCCTAGAAATTGGGAGTCATGAGAGCAGGTTCTGAGCAGTCCAAAAGTGGCTTTGCACTAGAAATAAAGATCAGGTTAAACAGCAGGGCAGGACCAAGATGTAAGCTTGTATGTTGTTTAATTTGCCCTTCTCCTTCTCTGCTAATCAGAAAATCAATGTCCACAACCCCAACTAATAGAGTAGGGGCTCATGTAGCTTTGCACACCTTTGTCACAGCTCAAAGGACCAGAGGAACTTCTGACTCAAACACAGCCGATTCATCAGCTGACCAGTAACCATCTGATTCTCTCTCTCTCTCTCTCTCTCAATAAAATAAAATATAAGCTGATTGCAGCTAGCTAAATAGTTCTGGGCAAAAGATCCCATAAAAGTCATAGAGAATTGGGACCAGAGTCAATGCCACAACTTTCCAAAGTCAGATGCAAGCCAGAGTCACAGGGAAGCAGAAATGATGAGCCTTTGAAGGAACCTGATATGGAAAGACAAAGATATGCAGGAAGTAGCAAAAGTAAGAGCCCATGTGATCCCAGAAAAAAAAAAAGAAGTGTGGAGAGTAGCTGTCTGACAATTTTCCAGTTCCCAAGAGGTATGAATCTTATTCCCTCTGTTGAGTTCTCTGAGATCCCCTGCATCCTTATAATATAACCAAACACCCTGATCCTGTGTGATCCCTGACATGTGGTATATACCTCATTGTTGTAACCAGCCAGTTGTTCCAAATGGAGTCTTTGGATTGCAAAGAACAGAGACTCACTCAGGCATCCCTAAGAGAGTGAATTATTATAAAGATACCCAGAGTCTATAATCTTATGGTTACTATGGACTCCAACAAACAAACTTAAGGTTTTAGAGGGGAGGAAGGTTGGGGGATGGATGAGCTGGGTGATGGGTATTAAGCGGGGCACGAATTCCAATGAGCACAGGGTGTTATATGCAAACAATGAATCATGGAACACTACATCAAAAACTAATGATGTACTGTATGGTGGCTAACATAATGTAAAAAATAATAAATAAATAAATAAATAAATAAACAAACATAAATTGTGAAATTAAAAAAAATGATAAATATTTGAAAAAAATATATAAAATAAAGGTACCCAGAGAAGCTCTGGAGAACCAAGACAGGTTAGGAACCAGCTTGCCTCTGTCTCTCTGCTTCTGTCAAAGCCTCTGCAGTCTGTCTCTGATGGTGCCTCTGTCCCTCTCTGGGTCTTGTTCCATTCTCCTGTCTGTTCCAGCTGGCTTATTCTCTCCCTCCATTCTGCAAAGCTTTCCTGTACTTCAAAGACTCTGCATCCTCATAGCTTCTGCTTCGTCATAACTTCAGCTGGCCAGGACCCTTCATGACCCTGTCTTACCTCAAGGCTTCTCTTTATAGATTCCTTTTATTTCAGATTCCACTGCTAACGTATTTTCTAGTTCAGCTTCAAAAGAGCGAATATGATTAGCCCTGCTCATCCTTTTGCGCCAGGTCATGGGTTGGCCAGCCTCAGGTTTGACTATTCCTGGATCAAAGCCCACCCCTTATACAACCAGCTCCAGCCAGGAGGGCAGAGTCCCACAGTACAAAACACAGAGATCTAGGCCCGCCCATTTGGAAGGGGCTCTGAGCAAGCAGACATTGTGACAGACACGTTTAATATGCCAACCCCTCCTTAACACAAATATCCTTGAGATACAGCCCACCGTTTTCCAAGAAACGGTTAATTATGTAATAAACTATCCTATAATACAAACAATTAATAATCACGTTGTAGTTTTTTATTTTTTCTTCTACATTTCAGAAGTTTCCAAATTTTCCAAGTAGTTTGTCCTACTTTTATAATCAGGAATATTGCATTATGTATTAGGAAAACAAATGTAGGGGTACTGAGTAGCTCAGTCAGCTAAGCATTGGACTCTTGGTTTCAGCTCAGGCCCCTTATCAGGCTCCACGCTCAGCTGCAGGTCTACTGGAGATTCTCTCCCTCTGCCCCTCCCCACACTTGAGTACCCACATTGGCTCTGGCTCTCTTTCTCTCTCTCTAATAAATGAATAAATCTTAAGAAAAAACAAGAAAACAAATGTAATATCATTCATACAACAAAGTATATATTGAGCACCAACCAGATGTCAGGCTCTATGCTAAACACTAGAAATACAGCAACGAATGGGGGAAAAAAAGGATCTTTTGTCATGAAACATGATGACCACATAATTTATCAGCAAATCAGGACACTTTTGAGAGTGAAAAGGGGGTGCTATTAATAATCAGACCAGAACAAAAATGAGACTGTGTTGAGTAAACCAGGACATATGGGAAATGTTTCCACTTATATATGCCAGCTAACATTTAACATTCCTGTGTATTTGAGCAGAGGACTACCATTTATAAGGCCTGAACTCTCTCCTCAAAAATTAATTTCTAAAATCAAGAAAGTCAGAGAATTGGCAGGTGGTTATCTGGGAACAGGGAAGATTTTAACTGTCCATGTCTTAGCATCCTCAACCTTCACTTTGGAAAACACCCAGGGTTCCAGCTCAACCAAGATGGGCAAGGACAGGGGTGGGAGGGGCGGGGAGCTAGTGCTCATTGATCACTTACTAGGTGCCAGCTACAGGGTCGGATACCTTTTTTTTTTAAGATTTTATTTATTTATTTGACAGTGATAGAGATAGAGCACAAATAGGGGAAGCAGCAGGCAGAGGGAGAAGCAAGCTGTCCACTGAGCAGGGAGTCTGAGGTAGGGCTCCATCCCAGGACCCTGGGATCATGACCTGAGCCGAAGACAGCCACTTCACAGTGGAGCCACCCAAGCACCCCTATAGGGTTGGATACTTTCTATATACAATCAAAATTCATCTCATGACAAATCTGTGATGTGGATATTATTACACCCATTTTGCTGATCAAGAAACAGAGGCTCAGAGAGTTCAGTTACTTGGCCAAGCTAATCCATCCAATGTTGGGACTAAAATGTGAACCCAGCCAACTCCTCTACCTCCAGCAACCTCTCAAAATTAAATCTGAGATCTTCAAGTACAAAAACATTATAACCCCTACTCCCTTCTAAAGGAAATGTGAATAGTGACGAGGTTGTCATAAAAAGTCAAGTTTTGGTGGTCATTTCTTCCATATCATCATTTTCTCAGCTTATACCAAGCAGAAATGTAGAAAATGAGCTTAACTGGGTGCTGCTTCTTGGAGCATTTCTCATGGTCCTCATGTAGGTGGTATCTGAATTTGCCATGTAATTTGAAAATGAAATTTTTGAAGGCAATTAAAGGAGGACTTTTGAAGAGTGTGGTTAGTCCAGGAAAAAATACCCAACATGCTGAAAAGCATTTAGAACATATTTCCTATCAGCTAGGTCAAAAAAGAATAATTCCATTGATACCAGATTGGTTAATTAGAGAAATATGTCAAATTCTGTTTTGACAAATAGCATCACAACTCAAATTTCTGTTCACTTTAATGGGATTTGACCTGTATCAACTAGTTCCAAAGCATGAAAGTGAAAAAAAGTAGATTTTGCTAGGAGGGTTTTGCTGTTTGTTTGGGCTTTTCCAATTGGTACAGTCTATACATATTGCCAAATGAAAGGCACTCTGAATCAGAAAGTCACGGCTGGAGTTGAGGGAAAAGATTCTTGAAATAAAATTACTTGTAAGATGTTTTTCACTGCCCTGTGCTAGCAAAAATCGTTTACAGACTAACATTAAAAGAATGTCAAAAAAAAAAAAACCATAAAAACAGCATAGAAAATGAAATTGCACCTGTGATTTGTTTCATCTCGGCTTTGGATCACAATTGTACATTTTGGACTAAATGTCTTTGAAGAAATTGCACTGAGGATATTGCAATTGGAAGACCTTCTGACAAAGAAAGTCTCTTTCTATCCTAACATGCCCCTTGAAACAAAAAGGGCTTCCTAGTGATATATTTTGAAAATCTTTTTATTTATTTATTTATTTATTTTCAATTTATTTATTTTCAGAAAAACAGTATTCATTATTTTTTCACCACACCCAGTGCTCCATGCAAGCTGTGCCCTCTATAATACCCACCACCTGGTACCCCAACCTCCCACCCCCCCGCCACTGCAAACCCCTCAGATTGTTTTTCAGAGTCCATAGTCTCTCATGGTTCATCTCCCCTTCCAATTTACCCAAAAGCACATACCCTCCCCAATGTCCATAACCCTACCCCCCTCTTGAAACTACAGTTTAGGCTTATTTCCCTATTGTACTTAAAAATTTCAGAGATGAGGAAATGGAAGAATGGAGCTTGAGGAGGAAAGGAAATTTCTTTCAGATTGGAATGTTTAGATTCAGAACAAATAGAATGGGTAATTTCCTTTAACGTAAAAGGAAAACAAGATCCTTTTGTCCCAAACAGGTAATTCATGTATCTATTTCAGGACTTGCACTGTTCTTTACCTTTAGATCTCAAGGTTGCAATTGGAGCCAGTGTTTTAAAATACTTAGGGTCTTTATTCTCATTCAGTTTTCTTCTATTAGCTGGGAAAGGCAATCTTCTTTCATGTTGTGTAGCTGATAACAAAAACTGGCTCGCACAAGAATGCCCCGCTGAATTCACAGTCGGGCTTTGCAGAGCTGAATTGTAGAGAAATAAATGCAACTACTTACTGTCTCGCTGAATTATGCATTTTAGAAAACTGTTTAATAATGAGGAAAACACTTAAGACAGCTTCTATTGAGTTCTGCAAGCCCAGGAAGCTAACATGAAACAGGAGCTGCTAACAGACTTTGTTGGGAAAGTTAAATTCTAATTTTATGATCATTTATAAAGAAGCTGGAGATAGCTTCAACAAGGACAAACCCCACAATTATCGATATGATAGCAACTGTGGAAGTGTGTAATTATATTTTTAAGCAGTCCAATCTTCCTTTACATACAATTTAGTTTCAGGTCTTTTATTTAGTTTCTCGATCTACAAAAAATAACAACTTTCCCAATGTTTGCCACTTCCTCTCCTTCAATTGTTCGACTGTTCAGGAGACTGGATTACCATCAGAATCACTGACTGCAAATTCTTCAGATGGATACATCTCTGTATCTTCCCAGGCACTTAGCAAAAGTTCCAGCCACAAAGCAGGACTTTATGTTTCCTGATTTATTTGAAGTCATAGGGTAAACCTAAAGATTCACAAGAATTGTTTGTTATTTTTACATTGTCTTCATTTAGATTTGCCAACTAAATGTCACTCCACTCGGTGATTAGAGTAAACCCAGTACAACCTCCATGCTGCAGCAGCTCCCTGTCTTGTGCAAGGGAAACAAATAAGGAAACCAGAAATTACAATATGTGTGGTAAACACCAACCATAATGGAAACGTATGAGAGAAGCACCAAGCTCACTCAGGGGAGTACCCAGAGTTTGGCAGCTGAAACTGTATGCACAGTGGAGAGAGAGTCTGGACAGAGGGATAAGCACCCTACAAAGGTCAAGACGTAACAGAAAAAAATATGGATTCTGGAACAGCATCAGCTCTGCATGGCCTGGGTACTAAAGGTACATGAGGAGGGGCAATGGGACACTGGAATTGAGGGAAAAGAAAGGGAGGATATTTCAGAGCCTTGGGCACCAGACTAACTCATTCTTTACATACAAGCCCAGAGTATAAATGTTGGATTCTTCTGTGTTCTTTTCCATTGCAACAAGTTTGGACTTACCCTAGCCCCCATATGGAACCAAGACTAGGGCCAAAAGAAACAAAAGAGAATATGCTTTTAAATCGAGTAATATAATTTAGAAACTGTTCTTTGAGTCCAAATGGTTTTAACATATGGACACAAACACATTATGTACTTCTTTTCCTACTTCCACTCTTTCTTCCTTTCCTTCTCTTAATCCTCACTACATTCTGATCCTAAGCATGTAGAGTCACCATAGGAATGGGGGAAAATGCATCAAGCAAGATAGTATAAGAAGATATTAATTTTGAAAAGGTAATTGTGGATACACCATACATAGGAGTCTAGCCCCAAATGCCTCCAAACTATTTTTTAAATCATTAAACTTATCTGTTTGTAGGCTGAATCCACATGGAACTTTCAATAAGCTTTTGCCCAATCATAAAACATGAACACAAACAATATTGCTTTTTCATCAAACTGGATATATTCACAATAGGTCTTTGTTGTTAAGCAAATAAAATGACCTAACCTTTCCTTTAATAAAACATATCCAAAAGTTTAAAAATTTTCAGACCTTTTTATCCTGATTTCTATTTGCAGGAAGTTGATCTTAAGAAATAAATAAGGACACACACAAGAAATGGCTAAACATCATATTTATCACCATGAGCATCATTTGATGAACATTATAATGGCTAAATATCATCAAAAAATATTCCCATCATGACCAATTTCTAGCTACCAAAATGAAGTCATTGAACACAGAATTAGGAAGAGATGCACATATCAGCTCCAGCACATCACTGGAGAGAAAACACATGGAGATCTCACTCCCTATTTTCACACACACACACACACACACACACCACTTCACTCACAGCCTATTGGTCAGAGCTAGTCTTGTGGCCTTCCTAACTTCCAGGGGATTCTGAAGAAGGAAACAGTATTAGTGAACACATTAATGTTCTCCGCAAATCTCAATCCTTGGGTTTTCTCTTTCATACCTGGCAAATCCAACATAGAATTCTCTTAAACAAAGATAATTATCTCCCTAAAAGAAATTCTACCACTAGCTTTGAAAAAATTATTTGTTTTCACTTGTTCCATATATGATACACAGATATTAAGAAAAAAGTAAAATTACTGCTGAGTCACGGGTTTAGGAATTTTTTACTTCCTTTGGGTTAATTTTTATTTTCTAATTTGTCCATAATAAACATTGAGTGTTTTTATAATAGTAAAAATTATTTTTATGTTTGTGTGTGTGTATTCCTTGAATAATTCCTACAAATTCTTCTTATTTAAACTCTAGATGAATGAGAGGCAGAATACACAATCATTTGGTTACCAATTTTTTGGTCATTCTGAGCACATGGGGCAATTTTTTTTTTTATTTTGTTTTGTTCTGTTTTTTAAGATTTTATTTACTTATTTGAGAGAGGAGGAGGGGGCGAGTGGAAGGAAAAGGAGAGGCAGGAGCCAGATGCCAGACTTAATCCCAGGACCCTGGGTTCATGACCTGAACCAAAGGCAGATGCTTAACTGACAGAGCCACCAATTTGACCCAATTGTTCTTTATCTTTAGAAATTTCTCTTCCAGTTCATCTTAGAAATCTTACTTGGCGGTGACTAGCAAAGTTCCTTAGAAATCTAGACTTTGTTATAGGTTTCCCTTTCACCACCGCCTCCTCCAAATCACTGTGCCTAAGACAAATCTGATTACTGTCCTCTCAACTCCTCCCAGGGCCACGGGTTAATGTCAAAAAATGGAAATACAGTAATTATTCAAGGAAAATATTTTTTCCTGACTTCCTCCATTAAATTGTCTGAAGAAGAAAAATACTTTAATAAAAAAAAAACATTGGTAGTCAGTCCTTTGATTTTCATCTTCCATCTCATTTCCATGATCTGAAATTTAATCCTCAGGGAACAGAAAAGGGTTTTCTCCATCCATGAAAATGCAGAGGTTGAAAGGATCAATCAACAGGAAGAAAATACCCTAAATGAGCAATGTGCATGAGTATACTTCTAAAGTCTAAGGCTAAATAAATATAAGGTATAATTATAACATTGTAGTATATCTAATACTCATTTGTACGTAGGACACATTAGTTTTCTAGAAGAGGTTGTTACTCGTATACAAACTTCTATTTATTTTAATATCATCCTTCAACACAATGCATTTGATATTGATTGCCCTTAGTATTGGAATAAGAAAAATTTTCATTTACATTTTTAACCTGGAATGAATTAATTGCAATTCTTCCTAATCGTCCACTTGTAACCCAAGTTATTTTTCAAAATGAATTCTAAAATAGCAAACACATAAATCCAAATGATTCTATTGAAGGTAAAAGTAAAGCATGAGAACAAAATTATAAATTTATTTTAAAGATTGTTTGACACAACTTTATTAACACTGTGATATTCCCTTACATATCAAGTAACCGCATCCCAGCACTGTTTTGTCAGGTAATGAAGGAATATTCACTGCATTGAAAAGAGCTAGAGTATGACATTAGATTACAACTTTCATATATAGGAGAAGTACATCATAGCAATGCTGCTGCTTCTTTTTATCTGCTTCCCCTCTCCCTTCAGGCAAAAATATAAATGAAAAATGCCTTTTTCCTTCAATCAAATACCAAAGATAAAATGCCGATTGCTTGCTTGACTGCTTACAATGGAGGTGTAACAAATGTTAATCTATTTCTGTGGCCAACAGAGAGGGGGGACTGGAAAGAAGAGAAGGGGGATTTGTAGAGCTTTTCTTCGGTGGCATTTCTGAGACTTCAAAATGCTCTTAGAAGCTACTTAACAACAAAATCAGTTGATCCCATTGTTGTGGCTCAGAATCCTGTTTCAGTATATCAGCTGAGCGAGGTGGCTAAGGTGCTGGAGTGGCATTAATGCATTGCCCATGGATATTTCCAAAAATTTTAATTACAGCACTTTCAAGAAGCCTTACGAAAATCCTCCAGCCTGCCACAAGAACTGTGTCTCCAGGGCCAGGCCCACCACGGTGAAAATCAAAGCCCAGATCTCAAGCTCAGAGGATCCCGCCAAGTTTATTTCTGAAACTAACTCTGCTCAGCTCTGGTTTCAACTTCTGCATATGGTGGGAGTATGGATAGAAGACCCTTTCCCTTTCATCATGGGTTCCATCCCATAGGGAATGGGGCTCCCCGTGGTGCTGTGACAGTTTCCGGTCTTACTCTTTTTCTGTAGCCACTGGTGTCCAGCCACAAACACTACCACCTGCCAGGGCAGCCTTGACTCCCCCATCCACTCCCGCTTCAGATCCTGCTTGGCTGCTGGTTAAGGAGAGAAAGAAAAGGAGGAATGTGACAGAGAGCATCCTTCTTCTTTTCCTGCAATAGTTAATTTTATGTGCCAGCCTGACTGGATTGTGTGCCCACTCTTTTGCTCAAACATCCATCTAGATGTTGCTATGAAGGTACTAGTTAGATTCACATTTACATCAGTGGACCCTGAGTAAACTATATTGTCCTCCATGTCAGTGGTCCTTGTCCAATCAGCTAAAGGTCTTGAGAGGAAAGACTGAGATTCCCCCAAAGAAAAAGGAGTTGTGCCTCTACACTACCTTCAGGCTCCAACTGCCTCACCCATTACTGCCAGAATTCTCAGCCTGCTGGGCTGCCCTACAGAATTTAGACTAGCCAGTTCCCACAACTCCATGAGCCAATTCTTAACACATCCCTACATTGGTTCCTGTTTGTTCTGCTTCTCCTGTTGGCTCTGCTTCTCTGAACACTTCTGACTGATACACTTCCTCAGCATATAGGGATAACATATAGGGCCTAAAACGTGAACCAGTTCCCTCAGGATTTCAATCTCCTCAACAAATGATCTTCCAAACCCAGGGTATACGTTGTGAAGCCCACTCATGTGACTTCATTCTGACCAGACTCTAGGGCCTTTTACACTGACCCTCAGGCTTGAAAGGAAATCAGTGGCAAGAGACATTCTTGCCATGTTGCTGCTTCACACCCAGTGATCTGGAGACTCTGGCTCTTCTCCAAACCCAAGGAGATACTTTCCTTCCTCTCTTCCCTTGCCCATTGCTCCTGAGGACAAATAGTTCCTCCATTTAGGGAGAACCTATCATCTTACAGACTATGGAACTGATGGGTCAGCCACTTTTGGACATGTGTCTGTATCCACCATATACTTTATGATGTTTGAACCTCAGGAAGACAATAAGACCAAACTGTACATGACTCCATTTCCCTGCTGCCTTGCAATAGGAGTTGAACAGGAAAATACACAACCTCTACCTTAGGCTTTTCACTCTTTCTGGCTTTTTAACCTGAACTCTGGATTGTTCTCTGAAGGCATAAATCAAACTCTTCTAAATTCATTAGTAATTCAAATTCATGACTCTCCAAACCAGGATAAATCTTCCTGATCCATACCATTTCTACGGGGCCTTAATGTGTTTTAGTACTCTTAATCTTTTAAAAGCAAAAAGTAGTTTTTCATATGGTTTTTTTGGTGATAGTGGAGGGGGGGTTTCAAAGTTTTTTAATTGCTTACTTTCAACACAAACCAGTGTTTAAATTCACAATACAAGTTTCATTAATGTTGTATATTTTTATATTATTTATATGAGTACTATCAGTTTTATTAACACACTAACTTCAGCATACAGACACAAATTATTTTCTAGCTATTGTTAATAATAACTAAGGTAAGGTATTCTGTGGAAGGGTTGAATTATCATTCAGTGAGTTATTTGCTGTTGTTTCTTTTCTGCCATTTCTTGTTGGTGAATTGTATCCTGGACTACTTGCTGCATTTTCTCCAGTTTTTCCAGAGTCAGAGATTTTAAGGGTAAAAGTTTGGGTTTATGCAGCACCATTGTGTTTATATCTTCCACAGACAACTTTTTTGGAGGAACTTTCTGGAACATGGACTTCAGTTTGCCATATCTGAATTACTGGTTACAGCTAAGTTTTTTCCCTGAAAGTTCTCCTGGTCTTTTTCCTGGCAACTCAGGCATTCAACCCATTATTACCAAGATGACTGAGTTCTTGACTCAAGCCAACAGAAGGAAAGATTTATCTCTTCCCAGATGGCCCTGGTTTTTCATATGCTTTGTTTCCGTATTCTCTCTTTGCCATTTTCTCTCTCTTTGTTTAGTCTCCCTCTTGAATTATTTCAATAACTACATGCCCCTTTTATTTCACATTTGCTCTGGGGAACAAACTTCAACATATTTCTTCTCCATTCATTATATTCTGGATTTTTATTTCTTGTATCATAAGTTCATGGACAATTTGGTAAAGCTTGGATTACAAGTAGCCAATTGGCTTATTCCCCTCATCTATACTTATCTTTATTTACATAATATGGCACCAAAACTGTCTGGGAAATCAGCTCTGCTACTCTCAAGGTACAAGAAATAAGTTGTGAGAGACAACCCTGAGAGATTTAAAACTATCATGGTGGGGCGCCTGGGTGGCTCAGTGGGTTAAGACCCTGCCTTCGGCTCAGGTCATGATCTCAGGGTCCTGGGATCGAGTCCCACATCGGGCTCTCTGCTCAGCAGGGAGCCTGCTTCCCTCTGTCTCTCTCTGCCTGCCTCTCCATCTACTTGTGATTTCTCTCTCAAATAAATAAATAAAATCTTTAAAAAAAAAAAAAAACTATCATGGTAACTTCGAAATAACCAACTGCAACTGCCACACAGAGGCCCAAGACTCTGTTAATCCCCACTGCTTAATTAATCCAAGAGCCTCTAACTGAATGCCCAACTGAGTTGTGAAAATAATCACTAAATGACCAAAGGGTGCTCCAGAAGCCAAGAGAATAGCACTTGGGCCTGCCTGGAGAAGGAGAGATTGAATTCCTCCCTTCTGGTTTCCTTCTGGCTCACAGGAAACCTGATTATCCCTAAGGAGAAATGGAAGGAAAAGGATCTCCGAACATAGGAGCATCACCCAAAAATGGGGTGTCCTTAAAGAGTGAGCCACACTTCCTGAAGAATACACAGCAGCCCATGAATCATGAAATAGAAAGAAAAATCTGCAGGCAACTGGTGCCTTGGCCCCAGAAGGAAAAGAATTCCAGGTATTGACCCAGACAAAATGTATGGAGGTTTCCTGACAAGGTTAAAAGTAGAGTCTACTGTCCAACAAGATCAAGAAATTCTTTAAAAATGCAAAATACAGAGATAACCTTTGCCACATACTAGATGTGTCATCTTGCTGTGCTTATCTAAACCTCAGTGTCCTTATCTGTAGGGTGGGAATAATCATAGGATTACAGTAAAGACTAAATAAAATCATCTAAATTAAATACTTGACTAAATAAGTTGCACATGGTAAATGCTCTTCAAATGTCATGACTGATTTTTTTTGTTATTATTAATTAAAACCCATGGAGCCCAACAGAGGGTTTGAACTCGCAACCTTGAGATCAAGACCTGAGCAGAGATCAAGAGCTGGACGTTGAACCAACTAAACCAAGGAGCCCCCTGACTATTATGTATGAAGATCCCATTAACAGTTATCCCATGCACCAACCACTCCCAACATCTTCTGAATAATTTGGGAAATGACTGCACCATTAGAAAAAGCCTTGAATTTTGAGATACTTCTCAAGGACTCAGCAAAAAAACTGAAAGAACTGAGGGGTAACATTACTGGTTTTATCCCAAGTAATGTTAAGAAATTTTAAAGATGAAAGAGGAATCAAAGTTCAGGAAGTGAGTAGGTGGTATTAGTTGATGGTGTCAGAGAATGGGTTTTGGGCTTTCTGAATAACTGTTTAAGATCTCAGAACAATGTACACTCGGCCAAAAATAAGGCTGGTGTGTAAGGAAACTCACAGTGCATCAGCAGGAGAATGAGTAAACAAATGGTGGTCTATTCATATAATGTAACATAACTCAAAATTTTAAAAAGTAAAGGGGCGCCTGTGTGGCTCAGTGGGTTAAAGCCTCTGCCTTCAGCTCAGGTCATGATCTCAGGGTCCTGGGATCAAGCCCCACATCGGGCTCTCTGCTTGGCAGGGAGCCTGCTTCCTCCTCTCTCTCTCTCTCTGCCTCCTCTCTGCCTACTTGTGAACTCTGTCAAATAAATAAAATCTTTAAAAAAAATTTTAAAAAGTAAGTACTAAAACACACAACACATATATGAATTGCAAAACAGTGTGAGGGAAAGAAGCCAAGTACAAAGGAATATACAGCCTATTCCATTTATATGAAGTTCTAGAAGAGATAAAATTAATAAAATGATAACAGAAAACCAAACAGTGGTTGTTTCTAGAATGGAGGTAGGGGCTGAGATCAACAGGAATGGGTGATTTGGAGAGAGATGGAAATGTCCTATATGTTGTTTTGGTTTGAATTTATCAAAATTCATTGAACTGAGCTATTTGAATTTTACTATATCCTATTATCACTCAATTAAAGACAATATTGTGAGAACAAAATAAAGACGTTTCAGATTAACAAAGACTGAGATTGAAAGAATTTACCATTCACAGGATCTTGAAAAATGTATTAAGGGATGTTCTTGAGAAGGAAGAAAATTAAGTGAAGAAATGAAAAAATGAAAGTAAAGAAGCAAAAGAAACTAGGGAAGCATCAACTATATAAAAGAATACCAAAAAAATATTCAGTACTCTAATGTGTGTGTGTTTTGAAAGATAGAATTAAATACTGTACAATAATAACATGAGAGACAGGAACTTCATTAATTTTGGAACACTGGAAAAAATAAAATTAAGTTAATTTTTTTTAAAAAGCAGAGATTTATTGATTAAATTTATTAGATCAAGAATGCATGCAAAAAAGGAATATTAGTACCTAAAAAGATAGACTAGTATGCAACTTCTAGAGTAGAAGGGAATGTGATAATGTGCATTTAGAGGAAGGAATCTCAATGAATCTAATAAACACCATGAAACACATTTACAAACACACATGTGCACACACATAGACAAGAAAATAAAGAATCAAAGAAATGTGTGTCAACTATAAAGTACAAAATAAAGGTGGAAATAGAGACATCAGTAAGACTAACTTTATCACAGACTAAACTCATCAGTCTTACACTGGTTTTTAAACATGTGAACTCTCCAACTAAACACTATTTACAAGAGACACACCTAAACAGAATGCCAAAAACATTGAAAGAGGAAAAAATCATATAATGGGCAAACACTAATGGAAATTAAACTGATACAGTCATATTAAATCAGATAAACATGTGTTTAAGGGAGAAAATGTGACTAAAAATATTACTATGTAGTTATAAAATGAATAATTTTTCAGAAAGATATAATCATCTTGAACCTGTATATACTTAATACCATACCTTTAAAATATATAAAGAAAAAACTCACAAGGAAAAATGAACAAATCCACAAACGTTGGGGGAAGATTTTAACATCTTGCTATAATTGCTGTATAAAAAGCAATAAGAAAATAAGCATTTAAGCAACACAATCAGTGAACTTCACCAAATGGACTGCAACTTAGATCCTACCCCAAAATTTAAAGGATACATTCTGTTTTCAAGAACACATGAATAATTTACCAAAAATTGACTGGATACTTGTTCACAAAGGAAGATTCAATAAAACCAAAACATTCTGTAGCATACAGACTACATTTTGTGATCAAAGTACTGTAATATTAGGAAAAAGTAGTTTAAAAAATAAACCTCAAAACCATGAATGTTAGGAAACTTTAAAATCTCTTGTACATAATTTATAGGATTACAAATAAATCATAAAGGATAGTATCACTATTCAGAACTGAATGACAATAAAGGTATCACATATCAAAACTGATATATGCTACTCAATATTTAATTCTAAGAGGGAATTGTTGTCTTAAATGCATATATTACATAAGAAGAAAAATCAAAAGGCTATGGCTTCAGGACCTAATTCAAAAAATTAGAAAAAGAAAAAGAGTAAACCTAAGTCAAGGGGTAGATTAAATGAAAATAAGCAGAAATTCATCATAGAGAAACAAATACTAAAATAAAGAGGATCAACAGGACAAATGCCTGAATCTTTTTAAATATCAAAATGAAGCCAATTCTGTAGAAAGACTGAATAAGAAAAAGAAGTGAGGTACAAATTAGCCTTATTAGACTTTAAAAATATATATAATTACAGTTACATTAAAAACTTAAACCAGCTCAAGAAACTGAACAACCTGATGCCGATAAGTTTGAAACCTTAAAAAGGCATACTTTTTTTTTTTAATTTTCTTTGAATTACCAAACTGTATCATAAAAAATACAGAAGGGTGCCTGGGTGGCTCAGTCAGTTAACCATCCAACTCTTGGTTTTGGTTCAGGTCATAATCTCATGGTCATGGGATCCAGCCCCTAGATGGGCTCTGCACTCAGTGAGGAGTCTGATTCAGATTCTCTCTCCCTCTCCCTCCTGCTCCCTCTCTATCTCCCTCTCTCTCAGATAAATACATAAAATCCTTAAATATATATATAAATATATAAAATAATACATTTTATATATAAAATATAAAATATATATAGTTATACATAAGAGTGTGTGTGTATATATATATACACACACACACACACATACCTGAACAGACATATGATCACTAAAGGAATTGAATCAATAATTAAAAAACAATGATCCAGATAAGGGAGCAAGATGGTGGGGGAATAGGAGACCAAGAAATCATCAGGTCCCAGGAGTTCAGCTGGATAGTTATCGGACCATTTTGAAAACCTACAAACTCAACAGGAGATAGAAGAGAAGAGCAGCAATTCTAGAAAAAAAATTGACTACTCTCCAAAAGGTAAGACATGCAGAGAAGTGAATCCGAAGTGACAGGAAGATAGACTGTGTTGGGAAGGGTCAGCTCCTAGCAAGTGGGAGAGCACTGCAGCACAAAATCAGAACTTTTAGAAGTCTGCTCCACTGAGGGACGTCTCTCCAGAGGCTAACTGGGGGGGTGGAACCCTCACAGGAACAAAGTGTTCTCAGGACCCATGGGGACACAAAAAGACCAGGATTGTCTAAGTGTGGCAGAGTTCCCAGGAATTGGAGCAGAGAAGTTGGCCACAGAGACGGAGCCAAGGAGTGAACTCTCAGCTGGGGCTTACCTTAAACTGTGATCCAAGGCAGAGTCGGGCCACTGCTCTTAGAACAGGAACCCTACAAGTGGCAGTTCCATAGAGAACCCCCTTCTCCTCCTCCAGGAGGAGTAGCAAGGGAGCATGCTGCAGGAATCTGCTGGGTTTGGAGACTCCAAAGGAGCCATGCACAGAGATAGAAATGCTCAGTCACAGGCTGGGTGAGCACGGAGTGCAGCGGGAGATCAGAAAGACAGGAGGGATTGACTGCTTTTCTCTGAGGGAGCACCAAGGAGTGGGACCCTGAGTTCTGTGCTCCTCTGGGGCCAGAGATTGGGAGGCCACAATTGTCATTCCTGTCTTCCAAAGCTATACAGAAAGTGTTCAGGGAACAAAAGCTCCAAGATCGATCAGATTACTTAGCCTGGCACCTGACAAGTGTGGTGCAATTCCGCCACAGGCAACGACATTGGAAACTCACTGTGATAGGACCCTCCCCCAGAAGATCAGTTAGAACATCCAACCAAGACCAAGTTCACAAATCAATGAGAACTGCAGAACTCCAGAGATAGGGGAAAGCGACTCAGAATTCATGGCTTTTTCCCATTATCCTTTGGTCTTTCAAAGGTAAATTTTTTTAATTTTATTTTTTTCTTATTCTATTTTTTTATTTTTTCCTCTTTCCTATTTTAACATTTTTTAACTATATATTATCTTCTCAATACCTTTTTAAAAATCTTTTTTTTTTACTTTTCTTTGTTATATTTTATCCCTTCATTGTATTTAACCTTATTTTTTTTATTCATATAGGTTTTTTTTTCCTTTAAAATTTTGGGATACAATTTCTTCTAATAGATCAAAATATACCCTAAATGTAGCAAATGGCTTTGTTCTAGTCTCCAGCCTGATGACATTCCTTCCTCTTTTTATTTTCCTTCCTCAACCAACTTCAAATCAATTCCTTTTTTAGAATATTTTTAAATTTCCATCTTTACATTCATATTCCATCCCTTCATCATGCTTACTCCTATTTTTGTGTGTGAGTGTATATATATATATATATATATATATATATATATATATATAGTATTTTCTTTCTTTAAAGTTTTGGGAGGTAGTTTCTTCTGACAGACTAGAATACAATCAAAATCAAGTGGGTGGCTCTGTTCTATTCACCATTTGAATATATAATTTTTTTCTTTATTCCTCCTTTTCTTCTCCCCCTAGTTTGGTGTCTCTTCTGATTTAATTAATGTACATATTCCTGGGGTCTTTAACACACTTTTCGTATTTTATTCTCTCATTCATATATTCTGGATAAAATAATAAGGTGGAAAAACTCACCACAAAAAAAAAAAAAAAGAACAAGAGGCAGTACTGAAGGCTAGGGACCAAGTCAAAATGGACATTGGTAATATGTCAGAACAAGAGTTCAGAATTACAAATATCAACATGTTAGCTGGGCTCCAAAAAAGCGTGGAAGAGGGCGCCTGGGTGGCTTAGTGGTTAAAGCCTCTGCCTTCAGCTTGGGTCATGATCCTGGAGTCTTGGGATCGAGCCCTGCATCTGGCTCTCTGCTTGTCAGGGAATCTGCTTCCTCCTCTCTTTCTGTCTGCCTGCCTCTCTGCCTAATTGTGATCTCTATCTGTCAAATGAATAAATAAAATCTTTAAAAAAAAAAAAACGGCGTGGAAGACATTAGAGAATCCCATTCTGGAGATGTAAATAAACTAAAATCTAACCAAGTTGAAATCAAAAAAGGTATTAATGATGTGCATTCAAAAATGGAGGCTCTTACTGCTAGCATAAATGAGGCAGAAGGGAGAATTAGTGATATAGGAGACCAAAAGATGGAAAATAAAGAAGCTGAGCAAAAGAAACACAAACAACTGGGGTGCCTGGGTGGCTCCCTTCAGCTTGGGTCATGGTCTCAGGGTCCTGGGATTGAGCCCTGCATTGGGCTTTGCTCAGTGGGGAGCCTGCTTCCACCTCTCTGCCTGCCTCTCTGCCTGCTTGTGATCTCTGTCTGTCAAATAAATAAATAAAATCTTTTAAAAAAAGAAAGAAACACAAACAACTATTGGACCACAAAAGAAGAATTCGAGAGATAAGTGGTAACCTAAGACAACACAATATTAGAATAATTGGGATCCCAGAAGAAGAAGACGGGGGGGCAGAAGGTATGTAGGGGCAAATTATAACAGAGCATTTCCCTAATATGACTAAGGGAACAAGCATCAAAATCCAGGGGCACAGAGAACCCCCCTCAAAATCAATAAAAATAGGTCCACACACTGTCATCTAATAATCTTAAATGACACATTGGACCAGATGGACATCACAGATATATTCAGAACATTCCACCCCAAACTTCAGAGTACACATTCTTCTCTAGAGCACATGGAACATTCTCCAGAATAGATCACATCCTGGGTCACTAATCTGGTCTCAACTACCAAGACACTGGGATCATTCCCTGCATATTTTCAGACCACAATGTTCTGAAGTTAGAACTCAACCACAAGAGGAAAGTTGGAAAGAACTCAAATGCATGGAGGATAAAGAGCATTCTACTAAAGAATGAATGGGTCAACCAGGAAATTAAAGAAGAATTGTAAAAAAATTCATGGAAACAAATAAAAATGAAAACACAACTGTTCAAAATCTTTGGGACACACCAAAGGCAGTCCTTAGAGGAAAGTATATAGCAATACAAGCCTTTCTCAAGAAATGAGAAAGGCCTCAAGTACACAACCTAACCCTACACCTAAAGGATCTGGAGAAAGAACAACAAAGACAGTCTAAACCCAACAGGAGAAGAGAAATCATAAAGATCAGAGCAGAAATCAATGAAACACAAACGAAAGAACAGTAAAATCAATGAAACTAGAGCTGGTTCTTTGAAAGAATTAATAATATTGATAAACCCCTGGCCAGACTTATGAAAAAGAAAAGTGAAAGGAACCAAATTAATAAAATCGGGAATGAAAGAAGAAAGATCACAACAAACACCAAAGAAATACAACAATTATAAGAACATATTATGAGCAAATATACACCACCAAATTTGACAATCTGGAAGAAATGGGTGCATTCCTAGAGACCTATAAACTACCAAAACCAGGTAGTTTAGAACCAGGAAGAATTAGAAAACCTGGACAGACCCATAACCAGCAGGAGATTGAAGCAGTCATCAAAAATCTCCCATTACACAAGAGCCCACGGCAAGACTGCTTCCCAGGGGAATTATACCAAACATTTAAAAAAGAATTAATTCCTATTCTCCTGAAACTGATCCAAAAAATAGAAATGGAAGGAAAACTTCCAAATTCATTTTATGAGGCCAGCATCACCTTGATCCCAAACCAGATAAAGACCCCATCAAAAAGGAGAATTACAGACCAATATCTTTGATGAACATGGATGCAAAAATTCTCACCAAAATACTAGGTGATCCAACAGTACCTTAAAAGGATTATTCACCACAACCATGTGGGATTTATTCCTGGGATGCAAGGTTGGTTCAACATCCTCAAATCAATCAATGTGATGCAACACATTAATAAAAGAAAGAACAAGAACAATATGATACTCTCAATAGACACTGAAAAGCATTTGACAAAGTGCAGAATCCTTTCTTGATCAAAACTCTTCAAAGTGTAGGGAGATAGAGGACATATATCTCAATATCATCAAAGCCACCTATGAAAAACCCACAGCGAATATCATTCTCAATGGAGAAAAACTGAGAGCTGTCCTCCTAAGATCAGGAACATGGCAGGTATGTCCACTATCACTACTGCTATTCAACATAGTACTAGAAGTCCTAGTCTCAGCAATCAGAGAACAGAAAGAAATTAAAGGCATCTGAATGGACAAAGAACTGTCAAACTCTCACTTTTTGCAGATGATATGATACTTTATGTGGAAAACTCAAACCACTCTACTCCAAAACTGCTAGAACTCATATAGGAATTCAGTAAATTGTCAAGATATAAAATCAATGCACAGAAATCAGTTGCATTTCTATACACCAACAGCAAGACAGAAGAAAGAGAAATTAAGGAGTCAATCCCATTTACAATTGCACACAAAACCATAAGATACCTAGGAATAAACCTAACCAAGGAGGCAAAGAATCTGTACTCACAGAACTATAAAGTATCCATGAAAGAAACTAAGGAAGATACAAAGAATGGAAAACTATTCTATGCTCATGGATTGGAAGAACAAATATTGTGAAAATGTCTATGCTACCTAAAGCAAATAAACACATTTAATGTAATCCCTATCAAAATACCATCCTTTTTTTCAAAGAAATGAAACAAATAATCCTAAAATTTATATGGAATGAGAAAAGACCCCAAATAGCCAGAGGAATGTTGAAAAAGAAAGCCAAAGTGGGTGCCATCACAATTCCAGACTTCAAGCTCTAGTTCAAACCTGTTGTCATCAAGACAGTATTGTACTGGCATAAAAACAGACACATAGATCAGTGGAACAGAACAGAGAGCCCAGAAATGGACCCTCAACTCTACAGTCCACTAATCTTCAACAAAGACAGTCTCTTCAACAAATGGTGTTGGGAAAATTGGACAGCCACAAGTAGAAGAATGAAACTGGACCATTTCTTTACACCACACATAAAAATAGACTCAAAATGGTGAAAGACCTCAATGTGAGACTGGAATTCATCAGAATCCTGGAGGAGAACACAGGCAGCAACCTCAGCCACAGCAACTTCTTCCTAGAAACATTGCCAAAGTCAAGGGAAACAAGGGCAAACATGAATTATTGGGACTTCATCAAGATCAAGAGCTTTTGCACAGCAAAGGAAACAGTCAACAAGACCAAAAGACAACTGACAGAATGGGAGAAGACATTTGCAAATGACATATCAGATAAAGGGCTAGTATCCAAAATCTATAAAGAATTCACCAAACTCAACACCCAAAGAACAAATCAAGAAATGGGCAGAGGACATAAATAGACATTTCTGCAAAGAAGACATCCAGATGGCCAAGAGACACATGAAAAAGTGCTCCACATCACTCGGCATCAAGGAAATACAAATCAAAACTACAGTGAGATACCACCTCACACTAGTCAGCATGGCTAAAATTAAGAAGTCAGGAAATGATAGATGTTGGTGAGGATGTGGGGAAAGGGGAACCATCCTACACTGCTGGTGGGAAAGCAAGCTGGTATAGCCACTCTGGGAAACAGTATTAAAATTCTTCAAAAAGTTAAAAATAAACCTCCCCTATGACCCAGCAGTCACACTGGGTATTTACCTTAAAAATACAAATGTAGTAATCTGAAGGGTCACATGCATGTCAATGTTAATAGCAGCAATGTCTACAATAACCAAACCATGGAAAGAAAACCCAGATCCATCAACAGATGAATGGATAAACAAGATGTGATACACACACACACACACACACACACACACAATGGAATACTATGTAGCCAATCAAAAAAAAACAAATCTTGCCATTTGCAATATCATGGATGGAACTAGAGGGTATTATGCTGAGCGATATAAGTCAATCAGAGAAAGACAATTATCATATGATCCCCCTGATATGAGGAATTTGAGTGGCATAGTGAAGGATTTGGGGAGTAGGGAGGGAAAAAATGAAAGAATGGGATCAGGAGGGAGACAAACCATGAAAGACTCTTAATCTCAGAAAACAAAATGGGTTGCTGGCATGTGGGGGGGTGGGGATAGTGTGGCTGGGTTTTGGACACTGGGGAAGGTATGGTGAGTACTGTGAAATGTGTAAGCCTGATGATCCACAGACCTGTACTCCTGGGGCAAAAAATACAAGATATGTTAATAAATAAATAAGTAGATAAATAAATAATAACCAAAAAATAATAAATTAAAAAATAATAATTGGCAATCTCCCATGCCTCTAAGAAAAGGGCCATGATAACTGCAGGGGTTAGATACCAAACCTACAAGGAACCACTATTTCCTAATTTATGCAAATGCTACCAAAGAGATAGAAAGAGAACTCTCCAACTCATCATATGAGACTAAAATAACCTTAGGGCACAAAGTGGAGAAGAATAGTGCAAAGAATAAATTACAGGCCAAGTGTACTCTTAATATAAATTTAAAAGTCTTAAGTAATTTATTAGCAATGAAATGCAGGGAAGTATTTAAAAATAAATACCCATGACCAAGTAAGTCTTATTTCAGGAATACGAGGATGATTTAATGTTAGAAAATCAATAAAAGTAATATACAACCCTAACAGTAAAATGGAGAAAACCCATGTGATAATCCCAAATGATATAGAATAAGAATACATGAAATTTAACATCTACAAGTAAAAATTCTTAACAACCAGGACTGAAGGGGGACTTTCATTATTTGACAAAGAGTACTATCAAAAACTTCACAAAATATCATGGTTAATAGTGAAATGTTTAGAGCATTCCATTTTCAAAAATAAAGATGTCTTTTAGCACCACTTATATTCAAGTGCATTTTCCTGGATGCCTGGCTAACTAAACCAAAAAAGACCAGGAGGAAAAAAATGTAAAGATTGGAAGGGAAGAATCAAAATTGTCATTATTCACAGATGATACGATTGTCTATCTGAAAAATCTACGAGATTATATAAAGAAACCGTTAAAGGCAATAAGAGCTTGGTGGATACAAAATAATATACAAAAATCAATAACATCTCCATAAACCAGCAAATCCAATTAAAAAATATAATTTAAAAATCCTATCAGTCACAGTAGCAACAAAAATACAAGGTATGTAAGAACATGGCTGACAAAAGATATTCATTAATATTATGGAAACAAAATAAAATTTTATCAAAGGGTATAAATTTTTAAAACCTGAAAAAAAGGGAAGAATGCAGCATGTTCATGGGTGAAAAAGACTCCACTTTTTTTTTTTAAAGATTTTTATTTATTTATTTGAGAGAGAGACAGTGAGAGAGAGCACGAGCGAGGAGAAGGTCAGAGAGCAAAGCAGACTCCCCATGGAGCTGGGACCCCGATGCGGGACTCGATTCCGGGACTCCAGGATCATGACCCGAGCCGAAGGCAGTCGTCCAACCAACTGAGCCACCCAGGCGTCCCAAAAAGACTCCACTTTTTAAAGAGAGCAATTCTCTCCAAATTAATCTATCAAGTCAATGCATTCCAGTCAAATTTCCCTAGAAGGTTTTTCATAGACTTCATCAAGCTGATGTTTAATTCCCCATGAAACAACAAAGAGCACAGAATAACCATGACAATTTTAAAGAAAATAAATAAAAGGGAATGTACCCTAGAAGACATTAAGATTTTTTATAAAGCCATATCATAAGGCACAGTGAGACAATGGACAATTATCCACTAGATGGAGAGCCTGGAAACAAACCTAGCTTTCTGATTAGAACTTAGTATATAACAAAAAAGGCCTTAGAAATTAGTGGGAAAAGTCCGATCTATTTTTTTCACAATATAAATAAAATCATTTTTAAATGGCATATCTATTAACACAAACTGTTAGCAATTATATGGGAAATGGAAATTCATAGGTATGTTCACAGGAAGGCACACTACCTAGTAAATGGGAAGTGACGCACACTCTTCAATTTGTCAGGCCCACTGTTGGTTCTCTACCCTAGAGAAAACTTGACACACACATGCAAAGAGAGATGAATAAAAATATCCACTGTACTATGTGTGAAAGGAAACAACCAGAACAAAACGCTCATCAGAACAGACTGTAAAATTGTCGGGGACCGCCTCCGGCCGGGAAAGTCCCCACCATTACAAGATGGCGCTTGGCTCACTGCCAGCAAAATTTGCTGCAAGTAAACACCGAACTTTCTGGTGAAGCCCACCTGAAGGAGGACATAGTCATTGGCTGTTTCAAATTTAATCAGTATAATAACAGGACTCTCATTGGCTCTCCCCATTGTTTGGCCCCTTATTGGTCACCCTGACACATATAAGCTAAGAAAGTTGTCGAAATAAAGAGACGAAGCATTAACACCATGCCAGGCTGGTTGTCGTTCTTGCGGGCCGAGGGCGACAAATGGTGCTGAGACCCGGGAATAGTTAATGAGTAAGTAAACCTTGCAAGGAGAAAAACCGCAGGTAAGCGGGGAAGGAACCACAATTAAAGTGGTGGCAGTCTTGTACAAGACCGCAATAAGAAGCGGGGCGGCCATAGAGCCGGGATTTTATTCCGCGGTAAAGCGGGGAATAAAGGTCGACTGAAGTATATGTGCGTAAAAAGTCAGTGTGTTAGTTAGTGTCTTTAACGTCCGCGTCTGTTGTCTGTGTGTTCATAATGGGATCTGAAGTATCTAAAGTGCGGTTAGAAGGGTCTTTAGAAGACCTGCTGAAAGCCAATGGAACTCCACTAAAAGCAAAAACTGCTCGGGCCTTTTTGAATACAGTGGAAAAGGCGGTTCCATGGTTCCTAGATGAAGGCTTGCTAAACATACCTCAATGGGACCACCTGTGATCCAGGGTTTGGCCCCTGTAAAACCTATTAATGCCTCGGGGCCATATCAACCTTTGCCATTGAGGACCCGGTGCCACAGGCGAGACATTATCATAAGCTGTTCCATGTGAATGCTTTAACTCTTCGCCTCAAATTTAACATAACAAAAGCACAGGCACGGGATTTAGTAGTCTCCTGCAGAAACTGCGTCCCCTGCAGAAACTGCGTGACTTTACTACCTGCACCGTCTTTGGGGGTTAATCCTAAGGGTCTGTTACCTAATCATATATGGCAAATGGATGTCACCCATGTTTCAGAATTTGGAAAGTTAAGATATGTTCATGTCTCTGTAGATACTTGCTCTGGAATAATTTTCGCCTCAGTGCATCCGGGGGAAAAATCCAGAGATGTTATTGCCCATTGCCTACAGGCTTTCGCGGCATGGGAAAAGCCATGCCAGTTAAAGACAGATAATGGTCCGGCCTACACCTCACAACCCTTTAAAGCCTTCCTACAACAACTTGACATTCACTTGATACATGGAATACCCTATAACCCACAAGGACAGAGTGTTGTGGAGCGCACGCATCTTACAATAAAAAATGCGCTTTATAAACAAAAAGGGGGAATCGGGGATACCTTTAGGTCCCCTAAAGATAAGCTCAACACCATTCTCTTTATTTTGAATTTTTTAACGTTGGACAAAACAGGTAAATCAGTTGCAGACAGACATGCAAGTGCTGTTGCTGCTCCCCCTAAGCCTTTAGTACTTTGGAAGGACATCCTCACAGGAAAGTGGAATGGACCAGATCCAGTGTTAGTATGGAGTAGGGGGTCTGTATGTGTTTTTCCACAGGAAAAAGAGGCTCCAATTTGGATCCCAGAGCGGCTGGTGCGTGCAGCCTTGCCTCCGAACACCAGTCATGATGCTGAAGATGCTGATGATAACGCTGAGGATGCTACACCTCCTGCGGCAGACTCAAGCCAGAGAGCTATGAGCAGTGGTTAAAGCATGGCTATATCCTTTACCAGTGACTAATTCTTTTCTCATATTCCCTCCTCTCCCTTTGATGCATGGCAGGTCTGTAACTTGCTAGGAGCATGTACTGATATCTCAGCAGTGTCCATGTTAAATGGTGGCAAATTCCTCAACTGTTCTTATAAACAAAATGACTCTGGTACCTTTGAGACAACAGTTAATGTGTCTTGTCCCAATAATATTATTTAATTGCTATCTTTCCCAGTGCTGGAATGTCACGGCCTTCAAGCTGGCTGTGATTATGCGTATCCCTACTCCTATCCCAGTTTTCATTCCAGATGACAAGTTACCGGTGGTGCTATCCAGAAAGAAGAGAGACTTTGGTATCACAGCCGCCATTGTGACAGCATTGGCTATATCTACAGCAGCTGCCACGGCAGCAGCAGTCTCGCTTGCAGCAACTAGACCCACTGCGGAAGCTGTGAACACCCTTGCAGAAGGAACGGCGGCTGCCCTTCAAACACAGACCCGGATCAATGCACATCTGCAAGCAGGAATCCTGATAGTCAACCAGAGAGTGGATTTGGTTCAAGAACAAGTGGATATATTGGGGGCCCTATTGGGACTGGGATGTATAGCACCCTTCCCGGCAATTTGTGTAACTCCCATAGCCTATACTAATATGAGTAACTTACAGAATGTCTCCCAACAGCTCTCCCAGTATTTGCAGGGTGCTTGGTCTGACGATGTTCTGACGATTTTCAAAATTTCACACGAGTACGTGTGTGCAACCAGCTTCCCTCCCAGAGCTATTTCAAACATTCAGCAATATGTTCCAGTTTACCAAACAATGGGCTGGCATAATTGGTCTTCTTGTCCTCCTTCTTATTGGCATTCTGCTTCTATTCAGAAAAGTTCACCAATGGAGAACACAGCAGCGAGAGCAGAGCCGAGCTATAGTACAAGCCCTTATGTCAATAGAGGCTGGGACATCTCCCCAGATGTGGCTAAGCATGCTAGATCGGTAGTCAAAGATGGGTAAGATCAGTAGAGAAACATACCAACCTAAGACAGGACAGAGATCATCGATATCTTGTGTCTGATGACGGGTAAGGATGTTTTCTGCTACTGACAACCTAAGACAGGCACGATCTCCGCCATAAAACAAAAAAGGGGGAGATGTTGGGGACCGCCTCCGGCCGGGAAAGTCCCCACCATTACAAGATGGCGCTTGGCTCACTGCCAGCAAAATATGCTGCAAGTAAACACTGAACTTTCTGGTGAAGCCCACCTGAAGGAGGACATAGTCATTGGCTGTTTCAAATTTAATCAGTATAATAACAGGACTCTCATTGGCTCTCCCCATTGTTTGGCCCCTTATTGGTCACCCTGACACATATAAGCTAAGAAAGTTGTCGAAATAAAGAGACGAAGCATTAACACCATGCCAGGCTGGTTGTCGTTCTTGCGGGCCGAGGGCGACATAAAATGTGGTTTATTAATAAAGTATAAAACTTGAAGCCATTACAGTAAACTAAATCTTGATAGAATGCTGATGGAAAAAGAAAATTGTAAAATGATTTGCACAGAATATACAGGTCTGCAATTTATGTAAATTTTTTAAACACAGAAAAGCAATACAACATGTTAGTAAAAATTAAAAAGCAAGCATGGGAATGATACTCATTCACATCTGGATTTGTTGTTTGTTTGTTTTCTGTCATTTCTTTTCACAGTCTGATGTAAAAATATAAAACGTGAACTTGTGGTAAGTGGAGTGATGGTACATAAGTACCTTGATAAATTATTCTGTACTTATTTGTATGTTTGAAATGGGTGAGAATAAACCACTGAAGAAGTAAGTTAAGAATCACCTATAGATGTTGGTGAGGATGTGGAGGAGGAACCCTCTTAAACTAGTGGTGGGAATGCAAGCTGGCACAGCCACTGTGGGAAACAGTGTGGAGGTTTCTCAGAAAGTTGAAAACAGAGCTACCCTACAACCCAGCAATCGCACTACTGGGTATTTGCCCTAAAGATACAAATGTAGTGATCTGAAGGGGCACGTGAACCCAAATCATTATCTGAGAAGGCCTAAGGTCAATTAAGGCAAAATGAAGGTGAATGCAGGGGGCAAAATAGAAGGGTAACTAAGTGAATTGAGGCTTAGAAACAGGGAGACCAGAGAGCTAGAACTTGGTAGAAGTTCTGTTCTCCTGTGCAGGAAAGCTCAGAGCTCTACTCCTTTTCTCTGGAAAAGGACTAATTCATTGCACCTCACCTTGTGAACCTTCATGAGCTCATATCCCATCAAAAGTTTTTCCCTCCCTTTTCTCAATTCCATGTTTAGTTAACCACCCCTGTATTAATCCAGCTTCCCAGGTATCCTAAAACTCTACTAGGGATAGTCAGGACCATATTCACTGGAAAGGAATATTCTTGCCACTGAGAGTATGATAGAGGAAATACAGTTTGGCCTTTGGATTAGAAGTCCCGGAAAAGCCAGGCTGAGCTCCTGTTCTACAGATAGACGCTTGACATTGGGCAAATCAGCTAAACTCTCTGGGCCTTGGTTTCAATGTCTTCAAAATGAATATAACAAGAACACTTCCTTCACTGGGTTATTCTAAATTTTAAATAATATAATATGAAAAAGAGGTTAGTACATTGCCAGTCATACATTAAAGGCTGAATGGACCAGCAACATCAGCATCACCTGGGAACTTGTTAGAAATAAAAATTCTCAGCTCCACTCCAGACCTACTGAATCAGAAACAATAGGGGTGGGGCCAGGAATCTGTTTTATTAACAAGCCCTCCACATCATTCTGATGACACACAAGTTTACTGAGCTCTAATAATCAGGACCTCCCTGAAAGCTGAGATAAATTAGCTTCCTCTTCATGGGCTGCACAGAAGAGAACTAGACACCCAAACAAAATTAATGCACTTTTAGAAAAGAGGAAGGGGAGGAGGGTGCTAAGTAAGCAGCCAAATGAGCACTAACATTCCTTGCATATTTACTATAAACCAGACTTGAGTTAACCATTTTGTATACATTGCATAACGACCAACAAGGCAGGCAGTATTTTAACATGTGTAATAGACATAAAAGTTGAAGCATATAAGGTTTATTCAATCTGCCCAAGGTCATACAACTAACCTATGACAGAGCCTAGATTCTCATCAGGTTAGACTCCAGAGATTGCCTTCTAAACCAACCCTACGTGGGTTTGTTTTTCTTCTCAAAGTTTCTCTGCTTACAAAATGGAAGACTAGCTCCCATGACCCTCATCTAGCCTGAAGGAAGCCAGCTGCCCTAGGTGACATATGTAGCTTGCCTTACTTAAGAAGTAAGGAAACAGGCTAAGAGTAGCTAAAATATGTCCCAAAGCCACTTAGTCAATCCGCACCATGACCAGTACTTAAGACATAGCTTTTCTTAGAATATATATTTATGATGTCTGCTAAAGGTATGACTGTCTTAGCATTTGGGGTGATTTCCTTCCTTTTTATATTCATTTAATTTATTGTTAAATCTGGAGTTTTGAACAATTGAGATATTAGCAGTTTCTTGACTGGAGTAAAAAGTGCTAAAGAGGAAAGATCCTAAATGAGCAGTTGCACTTCAAAGGAAAGGTCACCTTCTTCCTTCATAAACCCTCTACAAATTTGCCATCAGTGTTCTGTCACAGCTGCTCCATTCTATGCTTTACTCCATTGGGACCATCTTCGGGTTCCTTTTTTAAAAATTGGAAATCAATGTCAAAGCAGGTGATGGAGAAAGCCAATGAAGTTCTTTTGTTCATATTCCCTTGCCAGGGAACACAAACACTCCTCTCTTCAGAGCATTGATCTGGTAGCAGACAATTGTCTGCGTCTCTTATGTTGGCATACTGAGATCCTTCTGGTACTCTTAGCCTAGGATAGGCTGGACGTGCTCTGGACTAGAAAAAAGAAGTCGATTTTTCTTTTTAAAAACTTACTTGGGACAGGATTCAGAAGCCTTCTATTTCTGCTACTCTGGTCAAAATGAAATGTTCAGTAGGAGATGTCCACTCTATTTTCTATAAGTTGTTGCCCTTAAATTCCTAAATTGCCAAAGAGTGGGCAAAAACTTAGGGCAATCAGTCAGCTGAAGGTAGCATCAGAAAAATAACTACGGCTTCTCAATATCACTCTCGGTAATTTGGGTGCTTAATTTACCACTGGGTCATTTTCCAGCTTTATGACACTGTCTTTCATAGACACTCCCTAGAGGTTGATTGAATAATGAGTTCCAGCTCTTCACCTTTCCTCACATGGCTTTGTTATGTCCACAATGTATTTCTTGGCCTTGAAGTTGGGCTGTACTTCAGGACTTGCTATCATCATTGGCAGGAAGAAAGAAGGGACAGTCAAAAGACTAGACACATATATTTCTGTTTGCCATTTTCCTCCTCTGCTATCATCATGAGAAAAACTTGCACCTCTGAATGGACAGACAACTAGTGTAGACCTACACTAAGTCTCAGAGCCACCTCAGACACTGCAACTGGGCAATTCTCACCCAGCTGATCCCAGCCCATTTGTGCCAACATCCACCTAAGCTATACATCTATGAGTTATATAGGTGCTTACTGCATATACTACTAAGATTTTTATGTCTTTTAAAAGAAAATTATATAATTCTATGTATATAAATCTATGTATAAGATGAGCCTCTAAAAAACATAACTGCTTTTGAAACACACATACAAAACATGGTCAGATCCATGGATTTGTCCTATTTTCCAAAATAGTTGGGGAAATGCCTTTAAAAATTGTTTTCTTCAACTTGGGAAGCAAAATGGCAGAGGAGTAGCAGACTGAAATGACAGCAGGTTCCTAGGAGTTCACCTAGATAGTTATCAAACCATTCCAAACACCTACAAACTCAACAGGAGATAGAAGAGAAGAAGAGCAGCAATTCTAGGAACAGAAAATTGACCACATTCTGAAAGCTAGGAAATGCAGAGAAGTGAATCCGTGGCAACAGGAAGATACACTGTGGGGGGTGGTGGGGGGAGGAGCAACTCCCGGCCAGTGGTATAGAAGCAGAGCACAAAATCAGAACTTTCATAAGTCTGCTCCACTGAGGGACATCACTCCAGAGGCTAAGCAGATGTGGAGCCCTTGAGGGGACAGTGTAGTCTCAGGTCCTGTAGGGTCACAGAAAGATGAGGGGTGTCTGAGTGTGGCAGAACTCCCAGGTATCAGAGCAGGGAAACCGACTACAGAGACAAAGCAGAAGAGTGAGCTTTCAGATCAGGGTTACCTTATACCATGACACAAGGCACAGTCAGACCACGGTTCTTTGAGCAGGGACCCCACAGTGGCAGATGCAAGGAGACTCACCTTCCTCCTCTGGGAGGAGCAGTGTGGCAGGAATCTGCTGGGTTTAGAGACTCCAAAGAGAGCTGTGCCCCAGAGATAGAAATGCTCAGTCACAGGTCAGGTAAGAACAGAGTGTGTCCAGAGACCACAGGGACAGGAGTGATTCCCTGCTTTTCTCTGGGGGCACACTGAGGAATGGGGCCCCGAGCTCTCATCTCCTCGGGGCTGGAGATTGGGAGGCCACCATTTTCATTCCCATCCTCTAGAGCTCTACAGAAAGCATTCAGGGAATAAAAACTACTGAGAATGAACCTGAGCAGATTACGTAGCATGACCCCTGGCAAGGGCAGTACAATTCTACCTCAGGCAAAGATATTTGAGAATCACTACAACAGGCCCCCTCCCCCAGAAGATCAGCAAGAACATCCAACCAAGACCAAGCTCACTGATCAAGGAAAACAGCAGAACTCCAGAGCTAGGGGAAAGCAACTCACAGAATCCATGGCTCTTCCCCCATGATCCTTCAGTCTTGAAAAGTTAAATTTTTTTAAGTTTCTTTTTTTATTCTACTTTTTACACAATTCCTCTTTCCTCTTTAAATGTTTTTAACTAGTTTATCTTAAGAATACCTTTCTAAAAAAAAAAAAACTTTTTTAAACCTTCATTATTTACTCATATTTTATCCCTTCATTGTATTTAACCTAATTTTTTGTACACATATAGGTTTCTCTCTTTTTCTAAAAAATTTTCAGGATACAAGTTCTTCTTATAGATCAAAATATACCCTAAATCTAGCAGCTTCGTTTTAGTCTCTAGCCTGAGCACATTTTCTCCTTTTTTGTTCTTTTTCCAACCAGCTTACCTTATCAATTAATTTTTTACACTTTTTAAAAATCTTCATCTTTACAGCCATATTCCATCCCTTTATCATGTTTATCCTTATTTTTGTATATATGAAATTTTTCTTTCTTTAAAATTTTGGAAGGTAGTTTCTTCTAACAGACCAAAATACACCAAAAATCAAGTGGGTGCCTCTGTTCTATTAACCACTCTAATACATTAGAGTGGTGAATATATATATATATATACACACACACACACACACATATATACACACACACACACACACACATATACACACACACACACACATATATATATATACATTTTTTTTCTTTTTCCTCCTTTCTTCTTCCCCTGGTTTGGTGTCTCTTCTGATTTGGTTAGCATACATTTTCCTGTGGTCTTTACCAGCCTTTTCATATTTTATTCTCTCATTCATATATTCTTATCTGGATAAAATGAAAAGGCAGAAAAACTCCAAACAAACAAACAAACAAACAAAAAGAACAAGAGGCAGTACCAAAGGCTAGGGACTGAGTCAAATGAGACATTGGTAATATGTCAGAACCAGAGTTCAGAATTACGATTATCAAGGTGCTAACTGGACTTGAGAAAAGCATGGGACACATTAGAGAATCCCTTTCTGGAGATATAAAAGAACTAAAATCTAACCAAGTTGAAATCAAAAAAGCTTTAATGATGTGCAATAAAAAATGGAGGTTCTTACTGCTAGGATAAATGAAACAGAAGAGAATCAGTGATATAGAAGACAAAACGATGGAGAATAAAGAAGCTGAAGAAAAGAGAGACAACAACTGGACCACGAGGGGAGGATTCAAGAGAAAAGTGATACCATAAGATGAAACAATATTGGAATAATTGGGATTCCAGAAGAAGAAGAAAAAGAGAGGGCAGAAGGTATACTGGAAGGAATTATAGTAGAGAATTTCCCTAATATGGCAAAGGGAACACACATCAAAATCCAGGAGGCACAGGAAAATCCACTCAAAATCAATAAAAATAGGCCCACATCCAATAGTAAAACTTACAAGTCTCAGTGACAAAGAGAAAACCCTGAAAGCAGCTCAGGTCAAGAAGTCTGTAACATACAATGGTAGAAATATTAGATTGGCAGCAGACTTATTCGCAGAGACCTGGCAGGCCAGAAAGAACTGTCATGATATATTCAGAGCACTAAATGAGAAAAACATGCAGCCAAGAATACTATAACCAGCTAGGCTACCATTGAAAATAGAAGGAGATATAAAAAGCTTCCAGGACAAACAAAAATTAAAAGAATTTGTAAACACCAAAACAGCTCTACAAGAAATATTGAAAAGGGTCCTCTAAGCAAACAGAGAGCCTAAAAGTAGTAGACCAGAAAGACCTCGAATAGCCAGAGGAATGTTGGAAAAGAAAGCCAAAGTGGGTGGCATCACAATTCCAGATTTCAAGCTCTATTACAAAGCTTTCATCATCAAGACAGTATGGTACTGGCACAAAAACAGACACACAGATTAATGGAATAGAATAGAGAGCCCAGAAATGGACCCTCAACTCTATGGTCAACTAATATTCAACAAAGCAGGAAAGAATGTCCAATGGAAAAAAAAGACAGTCTCTTCAATGAATGGTGTTGGGAAAACTGGACAGCCACATGCAAAAGAATGAAACTGGAACATTTCCTTACACCACACACAAAAATAGACTCAAAATGGATGAAAGACCTCAACATGAGATAGGAATCGATCAAAATCCTGAGGAGAACACAGGCAACAACCTCTTTGACCTCAGCCACACCAACTTCTTCCTGGAAACATCGCCAAAGGCAAGGGAAGCAAGGGCAAAAATGAACTACTGGGACTTCATCAAGATCAAAAGCTTCTGCACAGCAAAGGAAACTGTCAACAAAACCAAAAGACAACTGATAGAATGGGAGAAGATATTTGCAAATGACATATGAGATAAAGGACTAGTATCCAAAATCTGTAAATAACTTATCAAAGTCAACACCCAAAGAACAAATAATCCAATCAAGAAATGGGCAGAGGACATGAACAGACATTTCTGGAAGACATCCAGATGGCCAAAAGACACATGAAAAAGTGCTCCACATTACTCGGCATCAGGGAAATACAAATCAAAACCACAATGAGATACCACCTCACACCAGTCAGAATGGCTAAAATTAACAAGTCAGGAAATGATAGATGCTGGCAAGGATGCAGAGAAAGGGGAACCCTCCTACACTATTGGATGGAATGCAAGCTGGTGCAACCACTATGGAAAACGGCATAGAGGTTCCTCAAAAAGTTGAAAATAGAGCTACCCTATGACCCAGCAATAGCACTACTAAAGATACAAATATAGTGATCCAAAGGGGCACATGCACCCAAATGTTTATAGCAGCAATGTCCACAATAGCGAAACTATGGAAAGAACCTAGATGTCCATCAACAGATAAATGGATAAAGATGTGGTATACATATACAATGGAATACTATTCAGCCATCAAAAGAAATGAAATCTTGCCATTTACGATGACGTGGATGGATCTAGAGAGTATTAAGCTTAGCGAAATAAGTAAATCAGAGAAAGACAATTATCATATGATCTCCCTGATATGAGGAAGTTGAGAGGCAATGTGGAGGGATTGGGGGATAGGAAATGAATAAATGAAATAAGATGGGATCAGGAGGGAGACAAATCATAAGAGACTCTTAATCGCACAAAACAAACTTAGGGTTGCTGGGGGGAGGGGGAGGGGGAGTATGGAGAGGGTGGTTGGGTTATGGACATTGGTGAGGGTATGTGATATGGTGAGTGCTGTGAAGTGTGTAAGCCTGAAGATTTACAGACCTGTACTCCTGGGGCAAATAATACAGTATATGTTAATAAAAATAATTAATTTTTTAAAAGGGATAAAAAATTGTTTTCTTCATCTATAACACAGATATTTGAATTATTCTCAGTAATACCAAATCTTCACACTCTGAAATCTTTGAATTTTTTTAAGCTAAAGGACATTAGGGGATATTTGAACTTCTTAAGGATCAATTGGAATTATTTTAATTTTTATCCAGGAGAAATAATATAAATATAATTCAGAAAGTTTAGAAAATTAAGAGATGAGCACCTGGGTGGCTCAGTCAGTTAAGCGTCCGCCTTTGGCTCAGGTCATGATCCCAGAGTCCTGGAATCGAGCCCTATGTCGGACTTTCTGCTCTGCAAGGAGTCTGCTTCTCCCTCTCCATCTACCTGCCACTTCCTCTGCTTGTGTTCTCTCTCTCTGTCAAATGGATAAATAAAAACTTAAAAAGGAAAAAAAAAAAAGAGGGGCGCCTGGGTGGCTCAGTAGGTTAAAGCTTCTGCCTTCAGCTCAGGTCGTGATCCCAGGGTCCTGGGATCAAGCCCTGCATCTGGCTCTTTGCTCAGCAGGGAGGCTGCTTCCCTTCCTCTCTCTCCCTGCCTACTTGTGATCTCTGTCTGTCAAATAAATAAATAAAATCTTTTAAAAAAATGAAAGAAAGAAAAGAAAAGAAAGATAAAATGTTTTACCCTCAAACTCACAACCATAACTCAGTAATTGTTTTGCTGCATTCAATTTCATTTCTTTCTCAAATGAGTATGTTTACTAAGGGGTCTCAACATTCTTTCCCAAAAAGGAATAGGGTCCCCTGTTACTAAATTCATAATATGAAAATTGAGTTGAAAATAAATGTTTGGTATAAACTTGAATTATTTTTAAAACATCTCTAGCCATGTGTTTTTCACGAATATTTTACTTTATTTAGGCTAACAGCAGCTTTCAGAGTGTACACCAATTAAACTGCAGCTCATATACCTGTGGTTCCTCTGAAATAAAATCTAGAGTATAAAAATGGTGGCAAATTCAGGAATTCGAAGAATTAGAATTAGAAAGTAAGATCCAGAAGTATAAAAGGCATAAGCAATGGGTAAGTTCACTAATCTATGGACACAAGGGGATGATGAGTGTCTGACAAAACACTGAGTGAAAGAATGTTCTGCTTTAAACCTGGTCCAGATGGTTATTCTGTGAAAGCTACACCACTGAGCGTTGAAGAACTAGAACATGTTTCTGAAGTTCTAACCTCCATTGCCTGACTTTTGGGTATAACAAAGCAATTCCTATTTTCAGTGAAAACTTTTGATATCCTTAAAAATCTAGAATTTGAATGGCTTCCAAGTTCTGCCATAGCCACATATTTAGTGCCACTAAACTATGGTTTCTTCAGACTATGGTCATATTTTCTATAGACAGTCACGAATTCTTTGCCTCCAGTTCCAAAGAGCAGTACTAATGCCCAAAGATGAGTCAGAATTGGCAAAAATGATGAGCTATATTTCACAAAATAACTTTATTTAGCACCCTGTGAAAATCTATTTGTGGAAATGAACTTGTGACAGGCCTTTATATAAAATGGAATATTTCCTTTTTCAGTCAGTTTCTATAAAAATTTACCCTAATCTTTTCATGGAGTTGTAATTATGTTATACCTACAAATATCTTGCCTTTCTTTAATATATTTGCCCATAAGCATATGACTACATATATTTAATGGCTGAATAATATTCCCAAATAAAATACATCATATTTGTTTAGTTGTTCTCTTACAGTTGGATATTTTAATTTTGGATTTTTAAAATAAGTAATAATGAAAGGAACATATCTGTGCATACAAATTTCCCTTTCACATCAGTTTCCTGTGAAAGATTCCTACACATAGACTATTAGATAGAGAATAGGAACAAGAAGGCGAAAGAGTAGAAGACCTAAATGTCATCATGTCCCAGGAGTTCAGCTAGATAGTTATCAAACCATTCTGAACAGCTACAAACTCAACAATAGAGAGAAGAGTAGAAGAGCAGAAATTCTAGGAACAGAAATTTTACCACTTTCCAGAAGGTAGGATGTGCAGAGAAATGAATCCAAGGAAACATTCAGGAAGATACACCTCAGGGGAAGGGATGGCTCCCAGCAAGTGAGAGAGCAGTGGAGCACAAAATCAGAACTTTTAGAAGTCTGCTCCACTGAGGAACATTGCTTCAGAGGCTAAGTGGGGGGTGGAGCCCCTGCAGGGACAGTGTGGTCTCAGGACCCGCAGGGCCACAAAAATACTAGGGGTATCTGAGTGTGGAAGAGTTCACAGGTATCAGAACAGGGAAATCAACTACAGAGACAGAGCCAAGGAGTGCTCTCTCAGCTTGGGGTTACCATCAACCATGATCCATGGCACAGTCAGGCCACTACTCTTCTGGCAGGGACCCAACAAGCAGAAGGTCTGGGAGACTCACCTTCTTCCTCCAGGAGGAGCTGCATGGGAGTGCACTGCAGGAATCTGCTGGGTTTGGAGACTCCAAAGGGGGCTGTGCACCAGAGATAGAGACGCTCAGTCACAGGCCGGGTGAGCCTGGAGTGCAGCTAGAAACCAGGGAGACGGGAGAGGTTGACTCCTTTTCTTTGAGGGCACACTGAGGAGTGGCTTCTTGGGGAGCACTCTTGGCTCCTCAGGGCTGAAGATTGGGAGGCTGCCATTTTCATTCCCATCCTCCAAAACTCTACAGAAAGCCTTCAGGGAACAAAAGCTACTGAGAACTAACCAAAACAGATTACTTAGGCTCAAGCAAGGACATTTGAGAATCACTGCCACAGGCCCTTCCCCCAGAAGATCAGCAAGAACTCCATCCAAGACCAAGTTCACCAATCAATGAGAACTGCGGAACTCGAGAGCTAGGGGCAAGCAACACATACAATTCATGGCTTTCTTCCCATGATCCTTTAGTCTGTCAAAGTTAATTTTTTTTAATTTTATTTTTTTATTGTATTTTTTAAATTTTTCCTCTTTCCTATTTTAATGTTTTTTAACTATTTTATCAATACCGATTTAAAAAATTTTTAAGTTTTCATTGTTATACTCATATTTTATCCTTCTTTGTATTTAACCTTATTTTTTGTATTCATATAGGTTTCTTTTTTTTCTTAAAATGTTGGGATACATTTTCTCCTAATAGATCAAAATATACCCTAAATCTAGCATGTAGCTTTGTTCTAGTCTTAGTCTGATCACATTCTTTCCACTTTGTTTTTCTTTTTTTTAACCCACTTCCATCAACTCCTTTTTTAGAATCTTTTTTTAATTTTCATCTTTACACTCACATTCCATCCTTCATCATGTTTACCATTATTTTTTTTGTATATATATAATTTTTTCTTTCTTTAAAATTTTGGGAGGTAGTTTCTTCTGACAGACCAAACTACACCCAAAATCAAGTGTGTGGCTCTGTTCTATTCACCAGTCCAAAATATATATATATATATTGGTTATATATAATATATAATATATAATATATATAATATATAATATATATATAAATATATATATATTAACCAAATGTGTACATATACATATATGTGTATATGTATTTTTCCCCCCATTTCTTCTCCCCCTGGTTTGGTGTCTCTTCCGATTTCGTTAGTGTATATTTTTCTGGAGTCATTGCTACCCTTTAGTATTTTGTTCTCTCATTCATCTATTCTTACTGGGATAAAATGACTAGGGGGAAGAAAACCCATCACAAAAAAAAAAAAAAAAAAGAACAATAAGCAGTACCAATGGCTAGGGACCTAATCAATATGGACGTTAGTAATATGTCAGAACTAGAGTTCAGAATGACAATTATCAAGGTTCTAACTGGGCTTGCAAACACCATGGAAGATATCAGAGAAACCCTTCCTGGAGAAATAAAATCCCTTTCTGGAGAAAAAAAAGAAATAAAATTTAACCAAGTTGAAATTTTAAAAAAGCTATTAATGAGGTGCAATAAAAAATGGAGGCTCTTACTGCTAGGATATATATGAAGCGGAAGAGAGAATTAGTGATACAAAAGAACAAATGATGGAGAAAAAAGAAGCTGAGCAAAAGAGAGACAAACAACAACTGGAACACAAAGGAAGAATCTAAGAGATAAGTGATACCATAAGACAACACAATACTAGAATAATCGGGATCCCAGAAGAACGAAGAGAGAGAGGAAGGCAGAAGGTATTTTGGAGCAAATTATAGCAGAGATTTCCTTAATATGGTGAAGGGAACAAGCATCAAAATCCAAAAGGCACAGGAAAACCCCCTCAAAATCAATAAAAATAGGTCCACATTCCATCACCTAGTAATAAAACTTACAAGTCTCAGTGACAAACAGGAAATCCTGAAAGCATCTATAGACAAAAGGTTCGTAACATAAAACAGGAGAAATATTAGACTGGCAGCAGACCTATCCACAGAGAAATGGCAGGCCAGAAGGACTGGTATGATATAGTCAGAGCACTAAATGAAAAAATATGGAATCAAGAATACCATATCCACCTAGTTTATCATTGAAAATAGAAGGAGAGATTTAAAAACAAAAACAAACAAAAAAAAAAAAAAAACCTTCCAGGACAAATAAAAACTAAAAGAATTTGCAAACACCAAACCAGCCCTACAAGAAATATGGAAAGGGATCCACTAAGCCAAGAGAGAGCATAAAAGTAGAGACCAGAAAGGAACAGAGACAATATACAGTAACAGTCACCTTATAGAAAATCCAATGGCACTAAATTCATACCTCTCAATGGTTACCCTGAAAGTAAATGAGCTAAATGCCCCATTCAAAAGACATAGGGTATCAGAATCGATTAAAAAACAAGACCCATAAATATGCTGTCTACAGGAAACTCATTTAAGACCCAAAGACACCTCTAGATTTAAAGTGAGGGAGTGGAAAACAATGTACCATGCTAATGGACATCCAAAGAAAGCTGGGGTGGCAATCCTTAGATCAGATCAATTAGACCTTAAGGCAAAGACTATAATAAGAGATGAGGAAGGACACTATATCATACTCAAAGGGTCTGTCCAACAAGAAGATCTAACAATTTTAAATATCTATGCCCCTAACATGGTAGCAGCCAACTATATAAACCGATTAATAACAAAATCAAAGAAACACATCAACAATAATACATTAATAGTAGGGGACTTTAACACCCCCCTCACAGAAACAGACACATCATCCAAGCAAAAGATCAACAAGGAAGTAAAGGCTTTAAATGACACACCGGACCAGATGGACATCACAGATATATTCAGACCATTTCATCCCAAACTTCAGAACACACATTCTTCTCTAGTGCACACGGAACATTCTCCAGAACAGATCACATCCTGGGTCACTAATCTGGTCTCAACTACCAAGACATTGGGATCATTCCCTGCATATTTTCAGACCACAATGTTCTGAAGTTAGAACTCAACCGCAAGAGGAAAGTTGGAAAGAACTCAAATGCATGGAGGATAAAGAGCATCCTACTAAAGAATGAATGGGTCAACCAGGAAATTAAAGAAGAATTGTAAGAAAATTCATGGAAACAAATGAAAATGAAAACACAACTGTTCAAAATCTTTGGGACACAACAAAGGCAGTCCTGACAGGAAAGTGTATAGCAATACAAGCCTTTCTCAAGAAATGAAAAAGGCCTCAAGTACACAACCTAACCCTACACCTAAAGGAGCTGGAGAAAGAACAACAAAGAAAGCCTAAACCCAACAGGAGAAGAGAAATCATAAAGATCAGAGCAGAAATCAATGAAACACAAACGAAAGGAACAGTAAAACAAATCAATGAAACTAGGAGCTGGTTATTTGAAAGAATTAATAATATTGATAAACCCCTGGCCAGACTTATGAAAAAGAAAAGAGAAAGGAACCAAATTAATAAAATCAGGAATGAAAGAGGAGAGATCACAACAAACACCAAAGAAAACAAACAATTATAAGAACATATTATGAGCAAATATACACCACCAAATTTGACAATCTGGAAGAAATGGGTGCATTCCTAGAGACCTATAAACTACCAAAACTGAACCAGGAAGAATTAGAAAACCTGGACAGACCCATAACCAGCAAGGAGATTGAAGCAGTCATCAAAAATCTCCCATCACACAAGAGCCCAGGGCAAGACAGCTTCCCAGGGGAATTATACCAAACATTTAAAGAAGAATCAATTCCTATTCTCCTGAAACTGATCCAAAAAATAGAAATGGAAGGAAAACTTCCAAATTCATTTTATAAGGCCAGCATCACCTTGATCTCAAAACCAGACAAAGACCCCATCAAAAAGGAGAATCACAGACCAATATCCTTGATGAACATGGATGCAAAAATTCTCACCAAAATACTAGCCAATGGGATCCAACAGTACCTTAAAAGGATTATTCACGGGGCACCTGGGTGGCTCACTGGGTTAAGCCTCTGCCTTTGGCTCGGGTCATGGTCTCAGGGTCCTGGGATTGAGCCCCACATCAGGCTCTCTGCTCGGCGTGGAGCCTGCCTCCTCCTCTCTCTCTGCCTGCATCTCTGCCTACTTGTGATCTCTATTTGTCGAATAAACAAATAAAAATCTTAATAAATAAATAAATAAATAAAAATAAAAAGGATTATTCACCACGACCACGTGGGATTTATTCCTGGGATGTAAGGTTGGTTCAACATCTGCAAATCAATCAATGTGACGCAACACATTAATAAAAGAAAGAACAAGAACCATAGATACTCTCAATAGATGCTGAAAAAGCTTTTGACAAAGTACAGCATCCTTTCTTAATCAAAACTCTTCAAAGTGTAGAGATAGAGGGTACATACCTCAATATCATCAAAGCCATCTATGAAAAACACACAGCAAATATCATTCTCAATGGGGAAAACCTGAGAGCTTTCCCCCAAGGACAGGAACATGGCAGGTATTTCCACTATCACCACTGCTATTATACACACACACACACATATGTAGTAGTAGAAGTCCTAGCCTCAGCAGACAACAAAAAGAAATTAAAGGCATCCAAATGGACAAAGAAGTCAAACTCTCACTCTTTGCAGATGATACGATAGTTTATGTGGAAAACCCAAAGCACTGCATGCCCAAACTGCTAGAACTCACATGGGAATTCAATAAAGTGCCAAGATGTAAAATCAGTGCATAGAAATCAGTTGCATTTCTGTACACCAATAGCAAGAGAGAAGAAAGAGAAATTAAGGAATCAATCCCATTTACAATTGCACCCAAAACCATAAGATACATAGGAATAAACCTAACCAAGAAGGCAAACAATCTGTACTCAGAGAACTATAAAGTACTCATGAAAGAAACTAAAGAAGACACAAAGAATGGAAAACCATTCCATGCTCATGGATTGGAAGAACAAATATTGTGAAAATGTCTATGCTACCTAAAGCAATTAAACACATTTAATGAAATCCCTATCAAAATACCATCCATTTTTTCAAAGAAAGGGAACAAATAATCCTAAAATTTATATGGAACCAGAAAAGATCCCAAATAGCCAAAGGAACATTGAAAAAGAAAGTCAAAGTGGGTGCCATCACAATTCCAGACTTCAAGCTCTAGTTCAAACCTGTCATCATCAAGACAGTATTGTACTGGCATAAAAACAGACACATAGATCAGTGGAACAGAACAGAGAGCCCAGAAATGGACCCTCAACTCTACAGTCAACTAATCTTCAACAAAGCAGGAAAGAATCTCCAATGGAAAAAGACAGTCTCTTCAACAAATGGTGTTGGGAAAATTGGACAGCCACAAGCAGAAGAATGAAACTGGAAAATTTCCTTATACCACACACAAAAATAGACTCAAAATGGGTGAAAGACCTCAATGTGAGGCAGGAATCCATCAGAATCCTGGAGGAGAACACAGGCAGCAACCTCTTCGACTTCAGCCACAGCAACTTCTTCCTAGAAACATTGCCAAAGGCAAGGGAAACAAGGGCAAAAATGAACTATAGGGACTTCATCAAGATCAAAAGCTTTTGCACAGCAAAGGAAACAGTTAACAAAACCAAAAGACAACTGACAGAATGGGAGAAGATATTCAAAAACAACATATCAGATAAAGGGCTAGTATCCAAAATCTATAAAGAACTCAGAAAACTCAACACCCAAAGAAAAAATCAAGAAATGGGCAGAAGACATGAAGAGACATTTCTGCAAAGACATCCAAATGGTCAACAGACACATGAAAAAGTGCTCCACATCACTCGGCATCAGGGAAATACAAATCGAAACCACAGTGAGATACCATAGTTCAATCATAGTATTCCATTGTGTGTGTGTGTGTACACACACACACACACACACACACAGGAATACTATGCAGCCATCAAAAGAGATGAAATCTTGTCATTTGCAATGACATGGTTGGAACAAAGGGTTTTATGCTGAGCAAAATAAATCAATCAGAAATAGACAATTATCATATGATCTCCCTGATATGAGGAATTTGAGAGGCAGGACGGGGGTCGTGAGGGGTAGGGAGGGAAAAAATGAAACAAGATGGGATCAGGAGGGAGACAAACCATGAAAAGACTCTTAATCTCGGGAAACAAACTGAGGGTTGCTGGGGGTGTGGGGGTAGGGAGAGGGTGGTTGGGTTATGGGCATTGGGGAGGGTATGTGCTATGGTGAATGCTGTGAAATGTGTAAGCCTGATGATCCACAGACTGTACTCCTGGGTAAAATAATAGATTATATGTTAATATTTTTAAAAGAAAAGGGGAAAAAAGGACTATTAATAAATAGTGGTGAACATTTTTATGGTACTTTGTGGATAGTGAGATGCTGTTTTCTAGAATTTTCACTGGAGTGAATACCAATTTCATCACAGTGTCACAAGTATTAGATATTATCATTTATTAATTATTTTTGCTGATATAATAGGCAAACAAGTTACTTCTTTATATTTTCAAAATAGGATGTATTTGATTATAAGGAAGACTGAATATTTTACTAGTTTTATTCACAGCTGTACATCACATGTTCATTTGCTAGTCATCTTTTCATGGTTTTAGGGGTTTGGGTTTGGTTTTGTGGGGTTTAATTTGTTGTTGTTTTAGTTTTTTTCTGCTAGTTTTATATTTAATAAAGAAAAGACATCAGCTAAAGAATTAAGGATTTGATGGGGTTAGGAGAAAGAAGGGAAAACAGAACTTTTTCTGTTTTCTGTGAAGAATCCCCTTTAATGATAAATTCATTGAAGATGACCCCACCCTCAAAGCATCCTTTGAACATTGGGTGCTAAGGGATAATAGAGGGAATTGTGTTTAACACATAGAATATACTAGAGCTAACTGACAAACTGGACATAAACAATGTATGTGGAGTAAATAACAGCAACACAAGGGTGTTCAAGCCACTCAAAAGTGAAACTAGAGCACAAACGGACAAAGTCAAAGCTCTGGCTGCACCTGGTATTTGTGGCAAGAACCTGTCCTCAAGGTTCAATATACCTGATATGGAACAGAGTCTGCGCCTTTCAGGTGTAGGTCATGTTCACATTTGAGAACACAGATATTGAGTGGTGTCCTTGGAGCTGCCAAGAGACATGACCCCTACTGGGGACAGTGACAAGGATCCTTGGGAGGCACAAAGTGGAGTGGTTGAGAGATGAAGATTTGGTTTCACTCTCTATGACCTTCTAGCTGCATGACCTTGAAAACATGACTTCTTTTCTCTACCATCCAGTTCCATACACACAGCATGAAGGAACTAACTGCATTTGTCCCCTAAGACTGAATTCAATCAGCTTAGCTTAGTGCCCAGTCCGGATTTAGCTCTCGGTAAATCTGATTTATTGAGCAATTATTATTAATTGATTGTAAAGGAAATTTATACATGAATGATACCCTGGAGTTATTTAAAAGACTGAATGGGATTGAGAAAAGGCATTACTAAGAGTCATATTGCTCAAGTCTGGTCTTGCAGCTCTGATCTTGGCTAGACTGCCTGCTCCCCTTATCATGTAGCCAGCACCCACCCAATAAGACCATGTCCACCAGAGGGTGAGCTTACTCCCAGCCTGTTTTGAATTTCACAGTGAGTTCTAATTTGTCAGTAATATATTAATATACATTTAATAATAGTATAATTAATGTTTAGTTATTAATAAAAATCTTGAGTATTTGCCATGTTCTTGTGCCAAGGATTATATGCTGCAATCACACTGTAAGGTGAATATTATTATTACTATTCTAATGTGGAAGAATGAATAAAGTATTCTTTTTTTTTTTTTTAATTCCTTCTGAGCAGGGAGTTTGATGTGGAGCTTGATCCCAGGACCCTGGGATCATGACCATGCCCCCCAGGTACCCGATAAGGTATTCTTTTTAACAGCTGGCATCAGAGGGCTCTTATGGAGGAGACTACATTGGTTAATAGCTACTTCCATAAAAGATAGATAGCATACATCCTTCCCCCTTTTCTTATTCCACTTTTCCCCCTTTCCACTGCACGGAGTTAGGAGAAATGGCTGGAACTCTATCAGGGGCCACGAGGACAGGAGTCATACCCTAGAGAAGGTAGAAGGAAAAGCTGGAAACAGCCTGAATCCCCCATGGTTAGAGCCGCCATGTCATCCCTAGACCACCCATCCCTGGACTTTACTAGGAAAGAGAAATACTCTTTTTGAGCTAGTATTTGCAAGTCTCTATTAATCACAGCCAACCCTAACCCTACCCAATAAAGAGAGGACACTGGACTTCACCCAGAAGCCAATCGTATTTCAAGGGTCAAAGAACACAATCACCTCAGCTGACATCTGGGTCACAACTATTCTAGAGATGGAGAAACACAGGGTCAAAGAGATTAAGTGAACTGGCCACAGTTAAATATGTGGTAGAACCAAATTTGGGCTAAGGTCTACCTGGCTTAAACCCTATATTCTGACTGTTTCCCTCCTGATTTCTACCTCTCCTGTGAAGCTGACACTACACCACTTTCTGAATATTGAACTGGTCTCCCTTCTCAGTACCAGTCTGCACATTCATTCTTCCTGACGGTGGGCAGTCTCCAGACCCTTGAGAATACTGACCCTTTCCCCCTTCTAGTGGAGATTAGCTCTATCCCAGGGTAAATGCACATAAACCAGTATCCCCACTAGAGCTCCCCAATAACAAGGAATTAGACATTAATTCAGCCATACTTTCCATTAGACTTCTATTAAAGTTAGACACAAATGCATTTTCTCCTTCAAATTGAGTCACAGTGAGACACAAGAAGAATTTCTAAAACTATGAGGATAATACATTCAAATCAGTTACTAAAGGAAGCTAGAGGTGTTTGGGGTAAGTCCTTCAACCTCCTGAGATTGATACCAGGGGAAAACATACCCTTTCAAAAAAGATTCTAGAATGCCACCGTGAGAAAGAGAATGCTAAGCTGGTCTGACCTTTTTGGCATTTCTTTAGATCAAGCCTAATAAATTCGTTCTTAAAATAATTTTTTCTCTTATGAAAGTAGTTCCTGTTCATTATAGAGTAATTGCAAAATAAAAAAGGTTTACACCTCAATGAGAAGCACTGTTCATATTTTGGTTTTTCAATGTGCAGACTCTTTACCTCATCAATTTTTTAAACCTTTGCAATTGTATGACATATAAAAAAACTTATATAGAATGATTGTTAACGATAGCTCTTTTTATTTTTCAAGTTATGAATACAGATTGCAAAATTTTAAAAACAGAAAGAAGTATAGAAAAATAAAATCACCCAGAATGTCAATGCCCAGAGAAAATTAATGAAAAGCATTTTATTATTTGTCCCAGCAGCCTTCCTCCTGTATATTTCTACATGATTGAAATCAAACTATAGAGGCTAGTTTTTTAAGTAAATTCAACACAGAAAACACCCAAGTTCTACACAGACGATGTTGCGAAGAGTTTTTTACTTAGAAACCCAAAGTCTACATTCATAAATAAGAATTTTAAAGAAGCAGTATACCATCGCTCAAATACTCTGGCAAAGAAAATCATTAATGTATTGCTCTTTGCAATTCTGATTTTGTGGAAGGAAAGAAGAGTAGGATTTGTTCAGTAATTTTTCTGGCACAGGGCCCCTAGCATGTAAATAGTATTGTCGTTCTTTGTAAGTACTTGGACAATAACACTAATTATTGTTTCAAGTAGTTTTCAAATGTTGCAACAACAACCATCTGAACTATGGTGGAAAGAATGTGGTAAAAAAAAAAAAAAAACCCGCATTTCCTGGTACTGTAAAAAGAGCAAACACAAAAAATAAAAAGCTGAGAAATCCAGTGTGTCTTAGGCAGCTATAACAAAATACCATAGTCTGGGTGGTTAAACAACGCCCCAGTTTATTCCTCCCAGTTCTAGAGGCTGGAAAGTTCAAGGTCAAGGTGCCAGAAGACTCAAGAGTCTGGTGGGAGACAACTTCCTGATTGACAGATAGATATCTTCTCACTGTGACCTCACATGGATGAGGGAGCAACGGAGCTCTCTAGGATCTCCTTTATGAGAGCACAGCTCCATTCTTGAGGGCTCCACACTCATGACATAATTACCTCCCAAAGTCCCCACTAATACCATCACAGTGGGGACTAGGTTTCAGCAAATGAACTTGCCAGGAGAAGGGGGGACACATTTGGTCTGTAACCCTCCATTCCTTCCTTTTCATCTTTTCTCATGTCTAGTAATACATCTGTTGTCTTGGGTCACAAAGGATATGACTTCCTGCTACATCTGTTGTTTCCCCCTTCCCACTTCCTGTTTCCACCATGTTTTAGAGACTGCACCCCCTGAATACAGAAAGACAGGCGACAAGGGACACCTGGGTGGCTCAGTTGGTTAAGCAACTGCCTTCAGCTCAGGTCATGACCCTATAGTCCCAGGATCAAGTCCCGCATCAGGCTCCCTGCTTGGCAGGGAGTCTACTTCTCCCTCTGACCCTCCCCCTTCTCATGCTCTCTCTCTTTCATTCTCTCTCTCTCAAATAAATAAAATCTTTAAAAAAAAAAAAGAAGAAGAAGAAGAAGAAGAAAGACAGGTGACAGAGGCCATAATTCATAGCATGGTCCTACACAGAAGTGCATCAGAAACCTGGCACAAGGATCCTCAGAGTTCAACAACTCTGGAATTACATTTGTAATAAAAATTAGTCCAATCAATCAATCAGTGCCACACGATCACTGTGTGCCCTGTAGGGTTAGCCCATTATAATGATAATATCTACAAAGCTCCAAATTACAGCCTCAGAACAGCAGCATGTTTAACGAAGCAAAGCCCAGGAGTTTGTAATCTTCACTCGTCGCCTTCAGATTAATGGGTATTCACAGGAACTCATTAAAACTCCCAGGAGTGCTTCTCTCCACCTCCCCAAAAGTTTCTCTCTCTCTCTCTCTCTCCCTCTCTCTATCTATCTATCTATCTCTATCTCCCTCTCTTTTTCATCCATACTACCCATCTCTACCAGCCTGCTGGTGCATCAGTGGCCTCTCTCCTTCTTGCCCTCAGGAACAAGCTGTTGGCACCCCTGTCTTCCACTAAACCCCAGAGAAACTGTCATTCTTCTAGGTTTCTATTATTCCCATGAGAATCCACATAGAGTTTCTGGTCTTTTCTTAGAAGTAGAAGGAGTGGGGAGCTTGGAGGGCGAAGACCAGGTGCAAGAAAGCTGCAATTTTCATCCTATTGAATAATATGGTCCAGTAATTTGTGGTCTAGGAGGAATGAGATGTTGGCCGTGTATGGAAAGGAAACTGATGAGGCTGGAGTCCAAAGCATCACAACTCCAGGGAGCAGTAGAGTGCAAAGCACTCTTCTAAGTCATGCCCATCCTTCTCAAGTTCCAAAACTCTTGCACACGCTTCTGGACCTGGGGACACCAGGGAACAAGTTCATTGCAGGGGCAAAGTTCACACAGAGAGGACCTGAGAACCTAAACCACACTGGAGGAACAGTGCATATAACAGCCTCTTCCAATCCTCCACACCTCCACCTCCCGTTCAGCTGTAATAATGGTTACTATTATTATTATTATTATTATTACAATAATTAGTTACTATTTTTTCCCTTTTTAGAGAAAATTTTTCTTTTTTTTTTTTTAAAGATTTTATTTATTTATTTGACAGACAGAGATCACAGGTAGGCAGACAAGCAGGCAGATAGAGAGGAAGGGAAGCAGGCCCCCTGCTGAGCAGAGAGCCCGATGTGGGACTCGATCCCAGGACCCTGAGATCATGACCTGAGCCGAAGGCAGCGGCTTAACCCACTGAGCCACCCAGGCGCCCGAGAAAATTTTTCAATATGAAAAATGTAAGGAATAAAAGTACCACTGAGACTACACCACTGTTACCACGTTGTCATGGGTTTTAGAGTTGTTGTTTTGTTTTGTTTTTTAATGATTTTACTTTTCTGTGGAGTCAATGAGACATGTGCATAGTTCCAAATATCAAAGGTAAAGAAGGGGATATAGCACGAATCCCCCCCATCCACTGTTGCCCATACATCCAGCTCTCTGCCCCCAGAGGCTACCGTGTTTCAGATACTTTTTAAATAAAAGAAATAAAACATTATAGATACAGTTGAAGTCTCCTTTTCCTCATTCACTCTCAATGCTCCCTCGAGGCAACCATTATCATGAATTTGATGCATCCTTCCAGTGCCTTTTTATGGTTTTTACATACATATGCATGTGTCTGTGAACCACAGAGAATTTTGTACTGTGTGGTTCTTGTGATTCACATCAATGGTATCATACCTTTAAGCACTACCTTAGGCTGCCAGTTCCTCACTTTTAACTGCTATATGATATTCTAGTGTATGACTATGCTATGTTTTATTCATCCATTTTCCTACAGAAAGATGGAGAATTCCTTCCTGTTTTCAGTAATATAAACAATGCTACCACTTTGGAATTTTCCAAATTAAAATAATACTTAAGGCCATTTGTTCCCAGATGAATCCATAAATTCAAAATAATTGAGCTGAAACCTCTAGGATATTTTCTGAAAATTAATCATCTAATTCTCAATCAACTAGAAAAGAAAACAAGAATTGGCTAGTGTTTCTTCTTAAAAAAAAAGTCAGGGAAACTTACCCTGTTGCTTCATAAACTACTTATTTTCACTTAGTATATTATGCTGGGAGAGAAAGGATCAGCTGGCCAGTCACTTCCAAAGGATGAAAAGGTGGTTCTTCTTTCCCTCGAAGGTGTTCTCTCCTCATGAGAATCTGGAAATGGTGCCTGAGAATGAAGTCAACACAGCAAGGTCCAAACAAGAAGAATCAAGAGAAACTGAACGAGACCCTGAAATACCACAGTAGGAGCCAGTCCCACCTTTGCGTTATTTAGATAATAAATGTCCTCAATTGTATACCTTATTTACAGGCACACCAGGCAAGGAGGATTGTCCTGTTGGTAGCCAAAAGGATGCTAACTCTGCTGGCATATGCAGTAGGAGCCAGTCCCACCTTTGCACTTGTTATTTAGATAATAAATGTCCTCAATTGTATACCTTATTTACAGGCACACCAGGCAAGGAGGATTGTCCTGTTGGTAGCCAAAGGATACAACGACTTATAACAATGTCTGATTTAATCAGTCCTGGACTGTTGAGTTTTTAAGTGACTTTCAACTTTTTTGCAACCTCCCCAAAAAAAATACCACAAGGAATATCTTTGTTGCTAAATCTCTATGTAAGCCTGATGATTTCTTTGACACAGTTTCCTAAATAATTCCTACTCAAGAAAAAATATGGAAAGAAGAGGTTTTTTGATAGGAAACAATGTTTCCCCTACCATTTTTGATAGAGAAAAGTATGGAAACTAAAAATCTCTTGAGTCCAAACCCTGTACCCAATATCTCCTGCTTCACTTACCATGTTAAGAGGGTCACAATATCTTCCTCTAGTCTATTTGCTGCCAGTGAAAGAACAATAACAACAAGAGTAATGATAATACTTAACACTTACTAAGCATTCACTCTGTGCAACAAGGTATTAGTAGATTGTCTCATCTAACCTTCATAGTGATCCGGTTAAGAAGATACTATTCTTGAGTTCCCATTTTACAAATAAGGAAAGGGGCTCAGGGAGAGTTAGCAGCTTGTCAGGTATCACAACGCTAGGTGAACAAGCTGGGATTACACCCTGGGTCTTACTGCTCACGCTGCTCCTTCTCTGACCTCACCCAGAGTCACTGCTGAGAGCTCTGCTGGCAGTTTTTCCCACCCAGTTTCCTAGCTTTATCGTGTGTTCTTTTAGTTAACATTGAAAGGATAAATATTCAAAGAATATTCAAAGAACAAATGCCAGAGTTGGCAGGAGGCAAGTAAACAGACATGTTCCCAGCAGCCTACCCCATGCCCCCAGTTAATCCATAAACAGAGGCTCACTTGAAGGGATGCCTTGGTCTTGGTGAGCTGAGCAAAGATCTAAAGGCAAGCCCATCTTCAGATGAAGCTGACATCACCACAGGTGGGAGAGGAAGCAAAGACATAGGGGAAATTAGTCTGATTCCTTGAAGATGTCACCAACATACTGAATCAAGTCTTACCCCAAACGTGCTCTCCCTCTCAACTTTTCAAATTCATGAATAAATCCCCTTTGTTTTTTTCGGCCAGGTTGAGTTACGGTTTTTGTTCATGGCAACCAAAAGTGTTCTAACTGGTTCCTCTCCTATCTGGAGCTTTTGAGCACAAAACTTGCATCACAGTCTCCCACTAATAACAAAGCTAATACTCACTTAGCACTTACAATGTGCCAGGCATGCTCCTAAATACATTATGCGTTTGATTTATTTAACCATCACAACAGTCCTATGCAATAGTTTGTGGGGTTTTTTAAGCCTACTTCAGAGATAAGGCAAGTAAGGCCTGAATTAGGTCAAATAACTGCCAACGCTAGCAGGTGGCAGAACTGAATTCTAATCGAGTCAGCCCAGATCCCTGGGTGGCTCAGTCTTGATTTCGGGTCCGGCCATGATCGCAGGGTTGTGAGATTGAGCCCTGCATCGGGCTATGCACTCAGCATGGAGTCTGGTTGGGATTTTTCTCTCTGCCTTTCTCTTTGCTTCCCATGCCCCCCGCCTCAACAAATGAATTAAAAAAAAAAAAAAAAAAAAAAACACAAACCTCTCATCAGCTCCTCTGGCTCCAAAATTCTTGGTCATAAACCCTCTGCCTACAATTCACCCACAATCTTGGGTGAATTAAAAGCAACAACATCATATTGGACTGACAAAGGTGGGCTTGGGATGTGCATGGGGCATATGCAGATGTTCATTTCTGCTTCTTGTTTAGGAAGCCTAATGGTGCACGTGTCAGTTTTCATGACCCCAAAAGCCAATGGAGAATTCGACTATGTCACTCTCCTGTGTCACTAATGAAACTTCTGTCAGGTTATTTCTCAGCAGCAGACAGCGGTTGTCTATGGCTGGGTCGATGTTTTCATGTCTACTCATAATCCAGTGTGTCAAGATCACTGAAAGAGAAATGCCAGGATTTTTTCTTCATGTTCTAACTGCTTCTTTGATTTTAGACACAAAGTCTAAAGTCTGTCTCCCAGGTATTATGTGTATAGAATTCAAGAGGTGTAAATTTATGTAGAATTTATTCACATAAACATGGGAGTATTCTCAACTATTGTGTTTTTTGAAGAAAAGCAGCCCATGTATCATCTACATTTTGCTGAGGTAGCTATGGCAGTTTCAACCAATGACACTTGGGTTTCAAACTGTGCCTTTATCTCTATGCCAAATACTCTTAAATTTTTCATTAAAAAAGAAAAGAAAAGAAAAACTAGAGAGCTGCAAAAATTCTCTTTGCTATCAGGAGCTTATGATGGATGTTTTAGGCTAATAATAATCTTTAACATAACTGAATGGGCACTATTTTCTTTATTACTTTATCTCTCCCTCTCTTTGTTGGTTTTTTTTCCACCCTGTTTTTTACTTCAAATGCACAAAGGGCTCACACAGAAAGCAAAAGGAAAAAAAGGAAGAAAAACATGGACACCACCTCTAAGTTCAAAGTCCAGGTGTTGGGAAAATCACAGTCCCTAACAACTCAAAGTCTGAGATGAGATGTTTGCATATGTACTTTTCAAAGTGAACCAGAAACCTTTCCCTGGGAGGCAGCAGGGAAAGAAGGTTTCTAATATTCTGGCCCTATACCAATGATTCTCAGAGTAAGTAGTCCATGGTATTAATTAGACCACCACAAAAATACTCAATTTAGCCACAAGTATATATCACAATCCTACTTTTATTTAGTAATAAGAGCCTCCATTTTTTCATACTTAAAATTATTTCCTTTTTTCCCAGTTTTATCAAGATACAATTGATGTAAAAATAATAATTTCTTGGGGCATCTGGGTGGTACAGTTAAGCATCTGACTCTTAATTTCCACTCAGATCATGATCTCAGGGTCATGAGATTGAGCCCTGAGTTGGGCTCCACCCTCAGCAAGGGAGTCTGCTTAAGATTCCCCCCTCTCCGTCTGTCCCTCCCATTCTTGTGCTCTCTCTCTCTCCCTCGCTCTCTCTCAAATAAATAAATGTCCTTAAAAAAACACAATTATTTCTCTATTGTTCATTTTATCAAAAGCTTTCTCCCTATATATCTCCCTTTTAGATGAGGCTGGAATCTTTCTGACAAATATAGATTTATTTTGCACTGTGCAGAGAGGGCAGAACCCCAAAACTTTACTTCTCAGAACATTCCTTTATAGTTCAGTATCCATACACAGGCCAAACATAAGTGGACATGAAGTGAGATCAGTTATGGAATGTCTACTGGATACTAATTTCCAAACAAGATATTTTAACATTCATTGTCTTATTTAAACCCATGAAATCTTGTGGAATGTTAGTCACCCATTTTAAAGAGGAGAGAACTGAAGAACCTTTTCTGTTGTAGTAGTGACAGATAAAGGCTCAGAACTCTTCTGACCGATGCAATTTCTGCTATCATGCTGCTTTTCTGGAATAATTAAAAAACAAATATACATACAGCCACTGACTTCAGCATAATGGACAAGTCACTAGGAGATAATTCTCAGAATGGAGATTGTTCTTTCTCATTGTCTGACAGCCACAGAAACCAGGCATCTTTGCAAAATTAGAACTTACTAAAGTTCCAATATTACACATAGTAATGCAATAGCCAGTAAGAATGGGAATATAACCAGTATTATAGAAAGGGAATTGATGACGATCCCATACTTTCAGTCTGATTATTAAAAATTTGCAGATGGAAAGACTGACAAGTCTGCTTCCTACATTGGCTTGGATATGTGTAACACAGACCAGAATGGGGGTGCTGAAACTCATGACACAGACTCAAGATGCCAAAAGAAGAAAAGGACCCAAACAGGACTGGGATTCCACCCTTATGTATTTAATTAATACCTCAGTTTTAAGAGAGATTCACAGGAAATAGAAATGGCTCTAGACCATGGCACTATGTTTATCAGTGTGATTTGTTTGCAGCTTAACATTCTCGCTATGTAGACTGTACCATTTTTTTTTTCCTCTAGTAGATTCAGCTCTTCTCAAATAATCATTGGTGATCTTTTAGAGTTCCATGTTAAAAGAACCACTCCATGGACGGGACTGGAAGAGATTATGCTGAGTGAAATGAGTCAAGCAGAGAGAGTCAATTATCATATGGTTTCACTTATTTGTGGAGCATAACAAATATCATGGAGGACAAGGGGTATTAGAGAGGAAAAGGGAGTCGGGGTAAATTGGAAGGGGAGGTGAATCATGAGAGACTATGGACTCTGAAAAACAATCTGAGGGGTTTGAAGTGGCGGGAGGGTGGGAGGTTAGGGTACCAGGTGGTGGGTATTATAGAGGGCACAGATTGCATGGAGCACTGAAAAATAATGAATACTGTTTTTCTGAAAATAAATAATGAATACTGTTTTTCTGAAAATAAATAAATTGAAAAATTTTTTTTTTAATTTAAATTTTAAAAAAAAAGTGGGAAAAAAAAAAAAAAAGAACCACTCCACATGAGAGAGGAGTACCACAAATCTAGGAATACTGCTTCTACTGCTGTTGCTAATGGTGATCAGACCCAACTGACAATTGCTCTAAAAATTCTGATCTCTGGGGGCACCTGGGTGGCTCAGTGGGTTAAGCCACTGCCTTCAGCTCAGGTCATGATCGCAGGGTCCTGGGATCGAGCCCCACATCGGGCTCTCTGTTCAGCAGGGAGCCTGCTTCCTCCTCTCTCTCTGCCTGCATCTCTGCCTGCTTGACATCTCTCTCTGCCAAATAAATAAATAAAATCTTAAAAAGAAAAATTCTGATCTTTGAAGGAGTGACAGGGTAAGCAGCATGAACCCTTCCTGAACAAGTTTCATTGCATATGGAATAAGTAATATTTTTTAAACCTACAGTCCAGAATATAAGACTTACCACAAAACCTTTACTAACTTACTAATATGTTTGAAAGCCTAATTCTTCCATGGATAAATCAGATATTAAAATGTGTGCATTTCCATTATTCTTCCAAACATCTATAAGATCCTAGAAGAAAATGTACAGAAATGATAGATGTCCAAGACCGTTTTGTACCATGAGTAGTGGCCAAAGAAGATTCTAGATTTTTCTATAACCTATTTCATTTTAGAATAGCTTAGTGGTTTTACAGAAACATTCCTGGTTTCCCTTTATGAGAAATGTGTCCTTTCCAATGCCAACTTCAGATATATTAGCCCCAGGCCTCTCGTTGGTTTTTTGACACATTCTCATGAGTCACTTGCACACTTTCAAAGTGTAACCCTTGGAGAAAGAGGCTTTGTTTTGCTTTATGCAAAACCTTTGACTCCTATAATGTGCAGTTCACACCTTTGGTGTCAGATAAATGACAAATAATCATTGTTAAAAGCAATAACACATTAGGATATGAGGTCTGACACCAATCCCTATTTTCCTTGAGCTGCTAAAATCATTAAATTTATGACATTGGTGGGTTAGTAGAACTGTATGCCTCCGCTCTATTTACTTAATTTTTGAATTGACTGGAACGTGCTTTTAATGTGGAAATCATATTATGGTGTTCAAATATCTTGTGCTCTGAACAAGATTATTAGCCGTAGAAACCAAATGGGATTTTATCCATTGTCATCGCCTTGTTTTCCTTGACATGTTCATCCCATCTATTGGCAAACCAAATTTGATGTCAGAATCCGCTCGAAAATACCAACAACATGTTTTATAATTGCAAAGCTAACACCTATGAATAATAAAATTGCAAGCAAGCAGAGTGCCATCAAAAATTCAGGATGATTATTTTTTAATGATTGTATTACTTTTTGTGTGTGATAGTATACAAAGCATGAGGCACTGTCTTTCTCGGGATTGAATTCTAGTGAGTTTATGAGCCTAAGGACCATGGGGGCAGAGGCAATATTTTTTCCATCAGTCTAATAACAACCCATATCATGGAAAGCAGCAAGTTGAGGAAGAGAAAAGGATACCTAGGGCATCCCTTATCTTCCCTCAAACACTTTTTAGCTAATTATATGAAGAATGCATGAGGAATTAAATGCCCTTTACCTCTAGGGCTAGTTCAGGGGAGTGAGAAGACAGGGTTCCAATTCTGGTTCTGTCACTGATCTGCTGGACTTATTAACATACCCTTTAAAATCTGTCTCAATTCAAGTTTATTCTAGAACCATGATATGTTAGTAACCAATTAGTAGTCTAACTCCCCCCATTTTTAAGTGAAGAAACCAAGGTTCAGTTAGCTTAGAGGACCCCGAGTCACCCTTCTTGATTCTATATGGTTTATTTAAGCTCAGTCTTACCCAACGCCACACAGTAGGCCTCCAAATTCACCTTAGGATTCATTGTCTTGGTCCCAATCTGCCCTGACCCAGTTGAGCTGCACATTCAACTCTCTTTCTACCCATAGCCTTCTCCTTTTATCACATTTCCTTATACTCCAGGAGCAGTACTAGTCACCTTTAAGTTGCTCTGTTACACTGCAAATAGCCTACCTAACAACGTCTACCATTTTTAGATGCTTTTTAGGCCTGAGACACACACTACACAGGCACGCTCTACACACTCGTACGTTTAATCCTCATAGCACTGTGACATCCATATCATTATATACATGGAAAAACCAGAGGTCAGGGAACAGAATTAACTTGCTTCAGGCCACACAGCTGGTAAGTGCCACAACCAGAATGTGCACCTACCCCCGGCTGGTCCCCTTAACCACAGTGTTAACTCTCTGTCACTTCCTCCTAAAGCCTATGGTCATTCATTCAACACACATGGTTGAAACATCAAATACGCGCGGAGCACAATATTGGACGTACATGGAATGCAGAGGTAAAAGAGCAATCTCGGACATCAAGGGCCACTGTGGTATCTAAGATCCTGAACTTAGATCTCCAGAGTGGTGATGCCAGGCCGGATAGTATTCACACCACGGGGCTCCCAAAGGGGCAGATCCACCACTGTTCCGGGCAATGATTCATCAGACCTAATCTGAAAAGGGGCATGTTTCAAAGCCTCCATGTACTCAGTCTCCACCAAGTTCCAAATATCGCCTTCTGCACTTCCTCCCCGCCTTTGCTCCGCAGAAGTCACTTGCTCCCTTCGCCGGGCTCTCCGAGGCTAGGGAGAGCGGGGAGCCCTTCCCTGGTGTACCTGGGCAGGCTGCTCAGCAATTTGCTCCTCGGTCTGTTTGTATTTGTTATGTACTCACACTCTGTGGGTATTTTATAAATTGCTAATGTTTGCAGAATTTGGTTTTCTGGCTGCTTCTCTGCCTCTTCCCTTGCTCCCCGACTGCCAATGTAGCGGCTGTTCTTCCCCCTCGTATTCGAACATTGGCTCCGGCTTCCTCTTTTAAATTACTTCTGCTGTCAGCTCGTTTAGCGGCATCGCTCATCCAAAGGTTTGGAGTTTGCTTTTATTTATTTATTTTTTTTAAGTTTCTTCCTTCAACAAAGCTTTTGAAGATTGGGTTCCAGGCTTATCATGCTGTGTCCTGGTAATTTGGCACTTGTATCTCGGATGTATTCCATCGACCATATGCTTTTTTCTACTGCTGCCTCATCTCCTCAGACTTCCCAAGTATTTGGCAATGGGCTCTACAAGATGGGGTGGGGGGCGTACCTTGCCTTTGGTTGTGATTTCTCACCGGAGTCTCCACATTTGTCTTAAGTGGGTTCGTTGAGCTCGGGAAAAACAGCAATCAGAGCAACTAAGTATCCGTGAGATAGAAGCAAAGCAAAACAGTTAAACCCTACAAAGATGAATTGTGGGTTGTTGTTGTGGTTTTTTTTTTTTTCCTTTAAATCAGATGATTTACTTGTAGCAAGAAATTAAAAAGTCGACTAGAGAAAGAACAATGAAGTGTAAGAAGGAAACACTGACAGCTAAATTAGCCTTCAAGTAAAGAGAGAAAATCCTCCTGCCGGGGCCCCCACGTGGGGACATTCGCTCCAGAGCTCAAATTTAAATTCCCACAGCCCTGTATGGGCCTTCAGACCATTATTCTCTTTCCTGTATTCAGCCATGAGTTCTTTCTTCACTGCAATAAATGTTTGGATTCAATCAGCCAGAGGCTTTTTGGACGATGAGCACATTTCTACAAAGCAGACAAAATAAACATGATATGGTGGCTGCCTATTTTGAGAAGCCCATATGGCTGCTATTAGATGGGCACCGTCCACCTCTGCAGGCCAGCTTCCCATTTGAAAAGATACTCGGTTCATCCTGAGACTAACTTTATAAATCAATTACAAAAGTCAGGTCTCATTCTGTCACTTACTTCAGCTGTACAACAAAATGAAGGGGGAACAGTTTATTGACTCTGGAAACTTCTGAATGCTTAAAAGCGGAAACCAGCAAATATTCATTTTCTTTTTTGGCAGATGACTCAGGTAATTAAGGTAAACTACTAATAACCCTTTTCAGAGTGCAGGATAGATTGTTCCCAAACATATTGAGAGGAATCACATTGAGTAGCTTGAAGTTTCAGCAGACCCTTAGAGAGAATCCTGGCAAGAACAACAACAACAAAAAAAAAAAAAAAAAAAAAAAAACTACCTGCAAAGAAATAAAATTAACCTGGAAAAGTCAAAACCCAAAATCTGTACCAAGGTTTTAATCTGCCTGATGAGTTTTATACTGTACTCTTTTATGATCATTTGCTTATGTTTCAATTCTCAAAAGCTGATATATATTTGACCAATCCTTTTTCAAAATAAGCATTTTTAATGACTGCATCTGCCAAAGAGTCTTGAGCAGTTGCTTGGCAAACTTTGCTGTAAAGGGTCAGTTAATCAATATTTTCAGTCTTAGCAGCCATATTGTCTCTCTGGCAACTATCAACTCTGCCATGGTAGCGAGAAAGCAACCACAGACAATAGTAAACACACGAGGGTGGCTGTGTTCCCATAAATCTTAATTTATAAAGACGGAGTGGGCCATATTTGGCCTGGGGGCTGTAGTTTCCTGAGTCCTGCTCTTAAAGATAAGGTAATAAGGTATGACACAGAGCAAGCCAGCCTCTTTCCCTTCCCAGGGTATAAACTTCCTTGTTCCAGACATGAGCTGTACCACCCAGGGAAGATGAGCTCAGTCCATGGGGAAAACAACCCATTTTAAAAGTCTAGACTTCCTGAGCCTTCTGACAACAATGATGCGTCATAGCATTATTTAGTCTCTCGCTCATTTACAATGAGTCACTGCTTGATTTGCAAGATTCCCTACTTCAGTGATAATATTGAAAGCCCACTAATAATAGTCACAGCAAGAAGCTGCCTCTAAAACTGAGAGAGGAAATTACTTTACAGTTTTAATTTCAGGCTATGAACTAAAAGACTATATATCAAACAGTTTTTAATGCTGCCTTTGGTACTAAAACAAACAAGAATGATCACTTTCAAGTCATGTTGCTCTCCATAGCAGAACCTTATTTGGAGTCTTGAATCAAAAGACTTGAACAGATGTACCGTAGAATATAGAGGAAAAACATGGGATTTAGACTCGGACAGACCTGAGTTTGAACCCCTGCTCTGCCATTCACTACCCATGGAACCCAGACAAGTTTTTCAACCTCTGAATTTGCTTCTCTGTTTCCAGAATGGTGCAGTAAGCCTTGCCCTGGCTCTCTTTCTCTACCTCCAAGAGTTGTTGGCCAGGAATTAAGGAGTTGGGGGCTGTGAAATGAGACAATGGCTAAGGAATATCTTTGTCTGTTGTACTGTGCTTCTAACATGGAAAGGGTTGTGATTTTTTTAATGGGACCAGCTATAGACTCAAGAATCCCTCTGTTCACATTGTATCCATTTGTGCCTCTACTGTGATCAAGAGTAGATACACCCATTAAAAATCCATCTAGTCTCATGGATGAAGTTCACTGAGGAGCATCCTGATGGGCAGAGAGGCAATGGTACTGAGATATGGTAGAACTCTGTCTTCCTGCACCACCTGTATCTTCAGCTCTTAGAGCAAAAAAAGTCACTGAATAAGTCAGAGCTAGAAAAACAGGCAGGCAGATAGATAGAGACTCAATGACGGAGTCAGCTCTGTCCCCATTCTGAACTCTCTGTCTCTCTTATACATTCTATCATGGAAATCTGCAGAAAGACGATGTACCCCACCATCCTCTTGGTGACTGACTTATATCAAGGCCAGCCGTTCTTCTCACAAGGAGAATTTTCTCCTCAACTCAAGATGTCCCGTCTTGAATTTTTTCCATCTCTCCTGATTACTTAAAAAAAAATTAATCAGGGCACCTGGGTGGCTCAGTGGGTTAAAACCTCTGCCTTCGGCTCAGGTCATGATCCCAGGGTCCTGCGACCGAGCCCTGCATCGGGCTTTCTGCTCAGCAGGGGACTTGCTTCCCCCCTCTCTCTCTGCCTGCCTCTCTGCCTACTTGTGATCTCTGTCTGTCAAATAAATAAATAAAATCTTTTAAAAAAAATTAATCATTTCTTTCTTGCCATGATATTGTGCCTTTGCAATGGTCAGAGGCAACTGGTCTACCTGACATAGGCCTTGCCGATCAAGTAACATTTATCAAAAACGTCTTGTAGAGATGAAAATGTAATTTAAATGGGATGAGCAGTGCAGATGCCAACCTTTATCATGGCTGATAAAACTAAGTATCATCAAGGTATCTATTTCTTATCCAATTAATTTCATTTCTATGATTTATATAATAACCAATCAAAACTGGGGGTGGGGGTGTTTTATATACCTAGAGAACATTGTTCCTAAGTTTATGTGAAGTAATAGATGAAACCAGCTAAGGAAAATTTTAAAATGAAGGATGATAGATAGATACATGTTCAACCTAACATTCCTAATTTTAAAACTATGATGCAAAAAAATAAAATGGAAAGCCAGATCAATGGAAATGGTTTCACAATTAAACAGATCCCAATGTATTTACAGTAAAGGATAAGGGGTAAATGATAAAGGTAAAAGGATAAAGACCAAGAACTATCTCCTACAGGAAGCCTTCCTTGGTTATCTCACTTCTGGATTAAGCGTCCCTTTCTGGTAATCATTTAGTATTCTGTGAATGCTCCTTTTTATGTACATATATCAAAGTATGCCATACAATTAGCACAAAGCATAGGGTAGGTCTCAACAAATTTTCACAAAATGAACACACCTGTGTAGCCAACACCCAAGTCAAGAAATAAAACTCTATTAGAATCCCAGAAGTTCCTTCATTCCCCTTCTGGGAACAATCCCCATGCCCAGCACGAAGGTCTCTGATGGTCACTACTATCCTGATTTCTAACAAAGAGATTTTTTCCCAATTTTTTAAAATCGTATTTTTTAAAGTAGGCTCCACATGCAACATAGGGCTCAAACACACAAACTCAAGATCAAGAGTCACATGCTTTGCAACTGAGCCAGCCAGATGCCCCCTTCTACCTATTTTGGAATTTTCTATAAATGGACTCCTATAATACGTATTCTTTTGTGCCTGGCTTCTTTGGTTCAGTACTATTTTTTTAATATTTATCCATGTTGTTGGAGTTCATTTTTTCACATTCCCACAAGGTACTCCATTAAGTGAACATACCATAATATTTTTTCCAATTTATCATTGACAGTCTTGTTTCTATTTGGGGGCTATATGCTGCTATGAACATTGTTGGGCAAGTCTTTTGGCTAAATGCACATGCACATTTCTGTTGGTATATGCCTGGAGATGGAGGTACTGGGTCATCAATTACGTGTTCTTTTCTCTTTAGCAGATAATGTTAAAATTTGTTGAGACCTACCCCTATGCTTTGTGCTAATTGTATGGCATACTTTGATATATGTACATAAAAAGGAGCATTCACAGAATACTAAATGATTACCAGAAAGGGACGCTTAATCCAGAAGTGAGATAACCAAGGAAGGCTTCCTGTAGGAGATAGTTCTTGGTCTTTATCCTTTTACCTTTATCATTTACCCCTTATCCTTTACTGTAAATACAGCTTTTTTTACTGTAAATGCAGCTTTCCAAGGTGGCTGCACCAATCTCCGTATCACCAGAAGTGTATGAGGGTTTCCTTTGTTGCACATCCTCACCAACAAATCATATTATCTGTTTCATTTTAGCCCTCTGGGGGATGTTCTAGGCACACATCTAAAAGCATGTGGGCATAATTTATCCGTTTACTCATCTATCTCCCTCACAAGTTTGCAGGACTACATTCCACATACTAAGAAATCAAGGCCCAGCAAGGTTGAGATATACCCAAGGTCACAAATTATAAATATTCTTTATAGCACAGACATCCCAAATGGGCAGTGTTCACAGGACCAGGGAGGACAGGCTGCCTTCTTTAAAAGAACTGAAAAACCTACTTCCAGGTAATCAGTGCAACTTGTTCATATAAACAGAGAGTTGTTCAGACACATTCGTGTGTGCGCCCCCCACACACACACATTCAGCCCTTCGAAATGGAAGGTTTAATTTTGAAGCACACCGCTGTTAGTTAAATGATCCTGCAACCAACAGCCACGCATCTCTCCCTTATCTCCCTTTGGTTAAATGTTTTGAAATGAGTTTCCAATGGGGTTGGCTCAAACCACAGCTCTTCATTTCACCTTGCTTCTGCAGATGATATTTGCAGGAATGTTTTATGGTTCTGTTAATTACCCACGTCAAGAGGTTATTTTATTGTTTCTAGAGAAGTCAAGTTATAAATGTAAATATTCTGAGGCAGCAAATTTCTTCAGCAAACTAAGAGTTCTTCCTATGTGAACCAACGAACATATTTAAAAAGGGCGTTATTTCAGAGATCACTAGCAACCTCAAATATTTTTCAGGTACAGGTGTCTGTGTAGAAGCGCTGAGGCTGACTCTGCTGTAGAAATAGACTAGAAATCCAAAATATGTAGATTGTAAGCCCAGCCCCAGCACCCAGCATTCAATTTCTCCGGACTTCCCTGAATTTATCTTCTTATGTTGTCACGAGGTTAAATGAACTATTGCATAAAAATACTTGACAGTAACAAATGCACAATTATTGCCTACTGACGACTGAGAGTTGAAGGATTCTGTCACACAAGTGACAAATGGCCTAAAGAGCTTATAGCACAATGGCTGGGCGGAAGTCCCAGGGCAATCCTGCCTGGATACGTATTCGGACTTGACCAGCTACTAGCTGTTCTACTTTGGGCACAGACTTAACTCCTCTGTGTTTCAGCTCCTGCATCTATAAAATGGGTAGACATAGTACCGGTTTTGTGTTGTTGTAAAGGTTAAATAAAATAATCCATGACACCAGGGGCGCCTAGGTGTCTCAGTGGGTTAAGCCTCTGCCTTCGGCTCGGGTCATGGTCGCGGGGTCCTGGGATTGAGCCCCACATTATGCTCTCTGCTCAGCAGGGAGACTGCTTCCTCCTCTCTCTTTTCCTACTTGTGATCTCTCTCTCTCTCTCTCTGTCAAATAAATAAATAAATAAAATCTTAATAAAAGATAATCCATGAAACCTGCTTCAACAGAATTTGACATACAGTTGAATGAACATTTGTTAATTTTTTATTATATTATTTTATTATTTTATTTATTATTTTTATTATTATTGTAATTAATTAACTATTTTAATTAATAACTAAATAACATTTATTAATGTTAGCTGCAAACGGGGAGGGTTTGTCCCAGGGACTATTATTTACATTTACCTTTATGACCTGATAGTGTAGAAATAAGGCGAATTTGTTTTAAAATTTTATTTTATTTATTTATTTAAAGCAGGGGAGGGGCAGATGGAGAGGATCTCAAGCAAACTCTGCACTGAGCTGAGTGAGGAGCTCAACAGGGGCTTGATCTGAAGACCCTGAGATCATGACCTGAGGTGAAATCAAGAGTCGGATTATAATGTTTGACCAACGGAGCCACCCAGATGTCCCAAGCTGATTTCTTTCCTTTCTTGCCTTTCACTTGTCCCAACCCAGCTAACACCCTTCCAGTCTAATTTCTCTTCTGTTCCTTGAAATGGAAAATAAATGTCTTAATTATGAATAAAAATGGAATGTTTCTCTTTCTCTCCTAGGTGTCATTAAAAATTATATATATATATATATATATATATATATATATATATATATATATTTTTTTTTTTAAGGAAGAAAATACTCTTTCGCTCTCCTGGCAAATCCCAGTGTCAGAGCCTTGCTGTGCTCAGCATGAGGGGCTTGGCGCTTGCAAGGAACCACAATGTGTACGCGCCTCAGCAGCTCTGAGCACAGCAAGTGGCCTCAGCACCTCGGGCAGGCGGTGCTGGGAGCAGCTCCACATTCTGACACAGCCTAGGGCCCACCACAGAGCCCTGACAGAAAGGGTGTCAGAGAGGACAGATTCTCGGGCCGTGGCTTCACATGGCATCATGACCCCACGACATCACTGCCTTGCTCTGGGACCGATGCTTCAATTCCAAGAGGGGGAGAAAAGCCCAGACTGAAGTCGGTCCCACTGGGGTTCAAATCCCAGCTCCATCACTTAATACAGCATGACTCGGGACAGGTTATTGATTCTCTCTGACTTGTGTCTCTTTGTTTGCAAAACAGGGATAAGAATACTTACCTCAGAGGTAATCATGGAGAATAAATGAGATAAAGTAGGTTTGAAAAGCACTTCTTCCCATCGCTGGCATGTAGTAGCTATAGTAGCTATGATTATAATTTTCCAAAGCTCAGCACTAATATATCTGGACCATTCCACACACGACCTCTCCAAAAGCAATGTAACAAGAGACTCCTACAAAGAGCTTGGGCTGCGCCTTATCTCCTCCTCTTTGGAATCAGAAGGAATTGGCTGTGGCAGTCCTGAAGGGCCTCACATAATCAGACCCTCAGTCAATTTAGGCCACAGGCCACAGGTGGAGATGGCAGGAACTTCCATGGCACAGTTCAATTGCCTTTCATCTTTGCTTACAAATTGGCCAGACTTCTTTCTTCTAGAAGTTTGCTCAGAATGTCAAGAACCAGCCAACTACTGATATCCTGACCTTTTTCAACCACTGCCAATAAAGGAACAGGCTCCAGAGACTCATGGTTTCTGTTCCAAGTCCCCGGCAATCATCTAGTTGGTTCACCACATCAAAAGAACGTTCCCCAACTTCCCAGCTTGCAATTTCTCCTTCTTATTGACCAACATTAGGGCTGTGTCCAGGAAGCCAAGATGACATAGTGGTAGGGTTTTACAGCCATTCCAGGTCCATGTTAGAAGGAATTCCAGTTTCAGCTACTCTGATCTATCAGGAACTGAAAAGGGGCAGGTCTTGGAGTCAGCCAGCCTGGTCCCAATGCAGACTCTACTAGTTAGTGCCGTAGGACCTTAGATACGTTACTTTGTAATTTCTCTCATCCATAAAGTGGAGATGGTAATCACAGTGCCCTCTTCATGGGGTTGTTGAGAACATGAAATGAGTTGATGTATGCAAAATACTTGATATCAGGTATGTGATAAACTCTCAATAAAGGGTAATTCTCATTATTATCAAATAACTAATATGTTCTAGGCATTGTGCTACTCATTGGGGAGATCATGGATAGCAGGCTATAGGTTATCCCTGATCTTGTGGTATTTATAGTATAGAAGAAAATATTATACATATAATTATCCAGATAATCATTTATATTGTCAGAATTTAAAATGCTCTGAAAATGTTCCAGATTGTTTACATCCTCGGTAAACTGGGGCCTCTAGACTGAAGGTAGATTTGCTGAGATGATCTAATGAACACAGAACCAACGTTTGTAGCATTCTGCATGGAAAACAAATCTAGCAAAAGTCAATTCTCCTAACTCACTGCACTTTATATAATGCTTTAAGTAGTTTGCTTTGGATCTTCACATCTGGCAGAAGCAGACTGTGAACTGAGATTGTGATTAAGAACAAGCCTCAGCAATCAGACCGTCTGGGTTCAAACTCAAGCTCTACCATTGACCACCTTTGTGACTTTCGATAGTTTCCATGTCTCTCTGTGCTTCGGTTCCTCATCTTTAAAATGGACATGATAAAAATTCCACCGTGTTATTGGGAAGTTTAACTAATTTAGTTGATACCCATGAATTAGTTAGAATGATGCTTAACACAGAGTAAGTACTCAATAAGTAGAAGCTCTTATTATTACATGATCTGATCTTCTCAATAACCCTACAAGTAGATGTTGCCTCCATTCTATAGATAAGAAAACTGAAACCCCAAGAAATAAACCTGTAATTCACAACCCTGGAACTCAAGCCCCAGTCCCCTGGCTCCATTGTTATTTCCCCTACTCCCAAAAGTCTCTAAAATGGCAAAGAAAAAAAAAAAAACCCTTTGAAAACTCAACACATAAAGGGTGTGGGTTAAAGTGTTTCATGAAGAGAGAGAGTATTATGGCATATAACTGAGTAAGGTAGCAAAAGAACGCTGAAAGAAGCCAAAGGTTTTATTTTAAAAGACAAATGAGTAGCAAACCAGCTGACTTAAAATGAGAGGGTTAAGAACATTTTCCTGTATAATTAAATCTCCAAAGATTTGGTTAGAGTACCACAGTTTATATCAGGTTAAAACAAAAGATCACATTAGCAATTGCTCAAGTTTATATGCTGTACTTTATGCACAGAGTAACATTAATAAGTCAATTTTAAAGAGTCCAATCAAACCGTTAACTAGAAGATAAAAGAAGCAGGACTTTGGGGGGCAAGATTTTTAATGCAGCACATATTACCATATTACCATTACATATTATAATAAAAATTATAATTTTTATTTTTATTTGTTGTTTTAATTATGGTAAGATGCTATCATATGGTATGATACCATACCACACCAATATGGTAAGACACACATAGCATCTAAATACACAAACCATCTTAATTGTTTTTAAGTGTACAGAGTCTGTGGTACTGAGTATATTCACACGGCTGTGTAATCATCACCACCATTCATTTCCAGAACTCTTTTCATTTTGCAAAAGTAAAACTTTGTACCCATTGAACAATAGCTTCCATTCCTCCCTTGGAATTCTGATTTCTAAATCAAATAAATGTTTTACGTAAGATCATTTTCCTTCAACTACTTAGCTTTTGTTTCTTAAAACAGAATTTACCACAATTTAAAAGATTTTGAAGAATTCAAACATGATGAAGTTTATTCTAATTAGAAAGTCATCCTTAATTACATCAAAGTATTTGGAGACCGTCCCCTAACAAATGCTATTATGTCATTTTTATGGTCCCATCCATAATTTTGATTTCAGAAAGTCAAACAATGGAAGACAGCTATTTGTAAATCCAGACTGGATGACAAGGACAGAGGTTTCTAACCATAGGAACAGCTTATCACTTGATGTCAGTCCCACTTCCATTGAAACAGGATAAAGGAGAGGAAGTTTCCTGCATACACAAAACTCACTGACTATCTGGTAGGTCTGGGAGAATGTGCTGGTCACCCCAGCCCACACCCCATAATTATGCCTTCAAACGTGTTTGTCACAAGAGGCAGAATATTCTAGTTGCTATCAGAATCCTCAAAGAGACTTCATAATATCCAGTTCAACAGATAACAAGTCACAAAGAGACACTATTCTTTGCAAATGACAATGAATTTTTCATCTCAGGCTTTTGATGTGTGAGGACATATATTTAGAAGGAAGAGCTTTTATTATGGCTAATCAAAGAAAGGGGCCTTTTTTCAAAAGAAAAATTTATCAGGAGCTTCTTCAGGACAAACGGTATGACCCAGGGCTTTGTTCCTGGGAATGATGTGTCTTTGAGGACAATGGAAATTGCCACCAGATTGTCTGATTGCCCCCTCCCCATTAGCACAAGGCAACCCCTTACAAATGGACTGCCATCTACAAATGTAGTGATAGTCTTTCACCTCACATTTATTCGGCATCGTGTGGTTCCCCAAAATAGTATTTCTCCTCTCTGGGCTTTGTAGACACTGCTCTTCTGCTTGCTAATGACATTAACAGGAGTACGGCGTCTCATCTAAGAGCAGTGGCCACTTTCAGCAAAAGTACATGGAAAGCCCCAAATTCACTAACACACCTGTAAAGGGTTCCCTTAGAACAGACTGCTATTCCTACCAGATTGGACCTTAAAAGAACTGAAGTAGAAATATCTGTGTGTGCATGTATGTGTGTCTGTGCACATGCACACATACCCGTGTGTGTGTGTGTGTGTGTGTGTGTTTGAGGGGGAAGTCGTGGAAATCCACCATTATAAAAAGCAGATCTATCATGAAGGAAAAACAATTCAGCTATATTGTTTGCATGACAAAGTCAACTTTCTTTATAATTGTATTAAGATTCTGTCAGGTATGGTGTGTGGGGGTTTTGTGCTGTTGAGTCTTGTTTACTGATTTCGTGTTAGACATTTCAATTCTTTCATATTTTCTTAAGGAAATTAGGTCAGGGCTTAGGGTAGCCTGACTAGCTCACCTCTCAGGTGAAGCTGGCCTCCTCAAGCTCTGGCCATAATAATTTTTTACCATCTGCTGGACTCAAAGGCTCAGTGAAAATAAAAACATCAGAAGCATCTCAGTTCAGGCAATGCTCTTTGCAAAATGCTCACTTTAATGACACTGTAATGTCACGCCCCTTGGTGTGCCATTTTATTGTGAGACTTAATCAAAGGCAAAAAGAAATAAAGATGTCTAGCTTGGGCGCAGGTGCTTCTTTGTCGAAGGGCCTTCCTGGGGGTGGGAGCAGGGGAGTGGTCCACAGAAGTAGGGCTTATGCACAAAAGCTGAGCTTCCCAGGGTCTGGGTGGTTGTTTTTATAGGAGTCCAGAGGTTTCCTCTGTGTCTGTGTGTGTGCTTTGTGTAGTCCAATATATATGGACCCCAGGATTAGAAGAGAAAAGAATAGACAGAGACAGAGAGACACACACAGAGAGAGAGAGAGAATGTGTTGAGGAGCTTCCTATAAATCTACATAGGCCCTAGGGTTACATGTATAAGCAATGGTATGTGTGTCTGCCCATGCATGTTTGGTGTTGTGGGTGTTTACATGAGCATTCTGTATGTATGTGATGTATGTGTGTGACCTGTGTGTGTTCATGTGCTATGTTCATGCTTGTTGGGCGTGTAATGTGGACCTACATAGGTAATGTATGTGTGTGTGTGCATTGTCTGTGTGTAGTGTGTGCGTATGCATGGCATGTGTTCATGCACGTGCTATTGGGTATGTGTTCACTGCGCATATAATGTGGGTGTATTTGCACAGAGTATATGTGCACGCATGTGGTAGCAGGTGTGCGTGTGGTGGGTGTGTGAACAGGTGAATGTGCACTCACATGTCCATATACACATTTTTTAAAATTTTTGAGTGTAGTTGACACACAATGTTCCATTAGTTTTAGGTGTACAACATAGTGATTCAACGACTTTATACATTACGCTGTGCTCACCACAAGTGCAGCTCCCATCTGTCACCATACCACACTATTGCACTATCACAATTACCACATACCACACTATTACAATATCATTAACCATATTCCCCAGGCTGCGCCTTTTATTCCCATGACTTATTCACTCCATAACTAGAAACCTGTATCTCCCACTCCCCCTCACCCATTTTATCCATCCCATACCCCCTTCCCTCCAGCAACTATCAATTTATTCTCTGTATGTGCAGGTCTGATTCTGCTTTTTGTTCCTTTGTTTATTCCTTTGTTTTGTTTTTTAGATTTCACAAATGCATGAGATCATATGATACCTGTCTTTCTCAGTCTGACTTATTTTGCTTAGGATAATACCCTCTAGGTCCACGTCACAAAAGGTAATGTCTCATCCTTTTTTACATATATACCCTATAATCTGCAGAGTCCTTTATAGACCTTAGGGTTCGAGTGTGTTCACTGTAGAGAAGGGTCTTAAATTGAAAATACATGTGCCCATCTGGGTTGCCTGTGGCCCTACACACTGTGTATCAGGGCCAACCATGGCTATTTAAAAGCACTGAACCTAAGTGCTAAGCTCACAGTGGTCACTCGGTTTGGTAAATGTTTTTGAATAAGAAAGGGAAGAAAAAAAAAGAAAATTCTAAAGATTCTCAAAATTAGGATGTTTACATTGACATAGATGTTGGAATTGAAAGGACGATGTTATTTTATCACACCTCTTCTCTTACAGGTACTGAACTTTTTGAGAAGATAGACGCAGATCCACACAGCAGCAATGATCAGCTCTATTTCCAATAATGCTACCTTGGAGAACCTGCCTTGACCTGTGACCAGAACCAACTTTGCCAACTGGAATGCCAGGCCTCTCTCTGAGGAGCAGAGCTGCTCCACTGAGTTCATGGTATGGACAGGCAGAGAATGAACATGTGGGGTGAACAGGCCACTGGGAAACAGAGAACCCAGATGAGCCAGACTTTCACATACAATGACTCTCTTCCCAGCCAGGAAAGGGGACAGAAAAAGAGACAGAAGCTATCTTACCAAGTCTCCCTTTCTTCCATAAGGTAGATGTTCCCATTTTATGGGTCAAAGCAAAGAACAACAAAAAAAAAACAAGGAGAAAGAGATTTCCCTTATGACTGCAAAGATTTTGCTCCCTTAACCCACCAGGCTCAAGCATCCTGACCATGGACAAACAACAATATATGTGGAGACTCTGGATTCCTTAGGGGGAGCAGAACAGGGGCTAACCAGGACATATTCATGGGCCATTTTTCCAATGCCAATCACCAGTCCTTTGTGTTTTTTCCTGAGTTTGATGGTGAGCACTTCAGCTTTTGCCTTCAAAATGGGTGAAACCAGTTCATTCATTAACACCTGTGGGGCAGTCTAGATCATAGATTTCCTTCCCAACTGCATCTCATCTTCAGTCATATCCAGCCATGCTTCTTCAGGAAATCCATTTCCTTCTCCTTGCATAACTGTATGTTACTGCACTCTTCCCATAGAGTAAAACTTCTCACGTGTCCTACCCCTTGCTCACTCCCCTCCAAATAGAGAGTGTTCATACATCTGACTGGATAGGTGAGAAGAGTCCATATTTATTACCTGGGTGAGTTTCTTCAGATGTCCATACCATCAGGTGCACCACAGCTGGTCAGCACAGTAACTGACTTAGACCCTCCCTGCAACGGGTTGTCCCAAGACCTAGACTTAGGGGAAAAATGATAGGAAACCTGCTTGGCAATGGTCCAAAGAAGTGTGCTCCAGCAGACTGTTGCAAGACCGCAGTCCAAGGTTTTGCCTCTATATAAGTTCTATATTTATTTTTTAACTGGCTTTTAGCTCAGAGATCCCCATCAACTTCGATAAATGATGCCAGTTGTATGGACTTCAGGGAGTAAGAGAGGCAGGTCTGGATTTATGTTTGAGTTGGTGATTATGATGTAGACGTGGTTTTTCCAATTCCACTGAAGTTAACAAAGCTTTATTTTCTTCATAACTCTCTTCAGCTCTCTCTCTTATGCTGGTTCCTCTTCTTTTCCATCACCAATTCTAGGTCTTCATTGCCTTACACCAGAATTTTGCCACCATCTTCAAGTGGGCTCCAAAACACTAGCTATAGGCTCCCAACCAATCTAGCTTATACATAATCACTTGTTTAGTCTTCCAGAAAGTTTTGTTTTCAAAAGATAATCCCCTGATCAGGCATATACAAAGATACCAAAAGGTTACCCTAGAAGATTGAGCCCTTATCCTGCACATTACAGTCCTCTGCCACCTGGTCCCTTTCTAAATTTACCTCTATCCCTCCCCCCCAAAGCCTTTTCTCCCAACAAGCCCAGATATGTCTCTGTGAATTCCCATACTCCACTTATACACTAATGTCACATCTTAAATAGGTTAAATTTATGAGAATTCACCCTTGATGCAACCCTTCCACACGGAATGGAGGAAAACATTCTACTGGATGGCATGAGATATGCATAGATTGTATCTTCTTTTCAAGCAAAGTTCCCTCTGCTACTTACTGTCTCTCCTCCTCAAACTGAACATCAGCACTTCAAACTGGTTCCTCAATATTTAACATGTTTTCATGTCAGCTTATCTATGCACATCAGAAGTGTACATGTGTTCATTCCTCCATGCCTGAGTCCACTTGGGCTTGTCCTCAGCAGCCTGAGCTAGAGTTTTCAGACTTCAAGGAGCTGGCCAGAGGCAAAGGACCACCTCTTTGTCATTCACCAACCCTCAATACTGCATCCTCCCAATAGTATAGGCATTCTGCCTCGCCCATCTGACTCTAACAATTAAAGCAATGCTATTTTTATTCAATGTCATCTCAAAGGCAAGCCAGCTAATGAAATGTAAGGTCTGAAGAAGGCTCTATAGTACAAAGAAGCAGCAATTTGTGTTAACTAGGCAGGGAAAAGTGACTATAAGGAGCCTGAGTATAGAAGATGCATGCACCCCACAGAATCAATATAAGAGCCTATTTGTTGTTGCCTATTTAAGGAAACTTTAAGAGTAAAATCTGACTTTCCATTAATTTGTGTTTGTATGCCTCTGTTTTGAATGTAACACTTGCATTAGATATAACATTACTGCACATACTCCAAGTGTCCAACCTACTCCCCTCTTTGTTTTCATGCCCGACTGCAGTCCCATCTACTCCTGCCTCTAACCACTGAGCCTTCAGTGATGTCTCTCTCCTCTGGACTCAACTAGAAACCCCTACAATTTTCTTGACATGTAATTTATGCAACCTTGTATCATTGCCTATCTGGTTATGGATGGTGTATGTGAATGCAGCCATCTCTGTGATGGGATTATAAAACCTCTGAAAGACGGGGACCTTATCTCTTGGTCTTTGCATTTCTAACAGCGAGCCAGAATAAATTCTGGGTGAACATGTGTAATGTCAATGGAAGAATAAAAAATACCATTCTTTGGATGCAAGTTTTTTGGAACATCGTTCTTTGGAAAGATCCCAAAGAAAAAGTGCCAAGAAAAATATTTGCATAGTCTGTCCACCTAGAAAATGCCTGCTCATCTTTAATGGTCCAGATCAAATTCTGGCTCCTCTTTGGTGCAGTTGAAACAAACACAGGCTTTGGAGTCCGTGAGACAGGATGTCAAATCTTTTCTGCACCTCAATTGCTGAGTAACTCTGGCAAGTTGCCATCAAGCCTTAGTTTCTACTTCTATTAAATAGAAATAGTTATATACATCTTAGAAGTCCAGAATAAAATAACACATGGACAGTGTCTAGATTGAACAAGATAGGCATGGGATAAATGGTAAATGTTAGTATTTTCTTCAGTGCCCCTTCGTTGGTGCCCCCACCACACTTTGTACATGTTGCTGCCACTGACCTGTGAATATTTAGGTCCGTGTCTGTCTTCTCCACAAGGCTGGGAACTTCCCGACAGCAGGGATTAGCCAACCTTTATGAGCACTTATTTCAGGCCACACTCTGCACTGGGGCCTATCTCACAAAAACAAGGATGCCCATTTTAATTTAATCCCAACAACATTTAATCCCCACAACTACCTTCTGTCATCCTCATTTTAATCTGAGAAAATTGACCTTGGAGGGTTCAAGAAATGTGACATAAATTCACACAAGTTAAGTAACAGACGTGGCTCTGAACCTGTATCACCCCAAATCCAAGTCCATATCCTTAATCCCTATGTTGGGGCCACGGATGCCTTTGCCATCCTACCACCCCTCCAATACTTACCAGCATGTGAGTGGCATGAATAAACATTTACAAAGTGATTATTTATTTAGTAATTAAAAGGATCCTGACTTCATATAAATGAATATCTGTATTCTCCCTTAAGAGGACCCTACATCTAGAATTGTACCTGAGACATGACTGCAATGGCATAAGCAATTTTTTCAGGAAAGAGCTCTAAATTTACTAGCTTCCTGTTTCATAGAAGACACACGTTTTCTATATAAAGAAAAAATCATGGTTTATGTCCCAAAGAGATTCTCCTACAGGCCCTGAGGGAGGATGTTCATTGTGGCATTATTTGTGGAGACAGGAAATTGGAGTGTCAGCACTGGGAGAATAGAGATGCAAAATGTGATAGATGTCCACCCTGGGGTGCAGCCATCAGAAGAATGGATCATAAGAGGGCAAATCAACATGGGCACTTCTTAAAGGCAAGTGTGAGAAACTAATGAGATTTCTAACAGTGCCATTTACACAACACCATTTACATACATTTAGAATGCAGACACACAAAACACAGTGCACATTTTGGTGGTGGGGTTGGTGATTAAGAGTATGGATTCAAGAACTCAACTGCTTGGGTTCAAATCCGAACCTCATTGCTTGGTAGCTGTGGGACCTTAGGCAAGTTGCTTAACCTTTCTGTGCCTCAGTTCTTTTTTATATTAAATAGAGATGATAATGGTACTTAACTCATAAGTTATCACAATGAAATAAATGATTTATGATTATACATACATGACTTAGAGCACAGTCTAGAACATAGCAAATTCTATAGAAGTCTTATTTATTATTTCATTTTTTTAAATACAAACAGAGGAAAGATACATATGAGACACATCCAAATGTGTCTCATATGTATAGGGAATAGAATGGGGATAGGATAAAAAGGGACAAATACAGGCAAATAAGAACTTTGCATGAAACAGTGATGCTCATTTTCCACTTACTTAGAAGCATGATTAATTTGGTCCTCTTCAGGACTAAATTACTTTTTTAAAAAAATGACTAGAATTTACCAGTTGAGCTGCCTTACTGAACTGGTTAAGTGATTACTTGCAGCCTGCATTTGTGATAAGCCAGTCATTCAAAGTTCAAAAATCTCACCCTAAAATTAGGATCAACTTTTTCTTAAGATTGGACTACAGCAAAGCCCAGCCTGCCCCAATTCCCATTCAGAGCCTACATAGCCACTGGGTAATAAATGAACAAGGATTTAGGTACCTACTTTGTACAAGGTGCCAAATTAGCTACAACAAAGCAAAAGAAAATCATTACTGTACATTTCTAAAACACAAAATTCTAAATTTAACAGCAAGTTGGTGGGACCAACTACAGCTGTTGAAAGCCATTGCAAACTATTTGCAGTGGGATTACCACAGAAGCCTTCACAGAACTGAGCAGAGCTAACCTCATCAGCTACTTGAATAACTCCTAATGGTTGCCCTTATGTGTAAGACACTTAAAATACAAATGAACCAAGATCTATACATGAAGGGAAGACTCATGCAACAAAATAATTCTGAGTGCCCTTAGCCTCCAGGGTAACAAACACCTTCTAATTATCTGGTCCTACAATTAAGATGGGCTCATACTGCTAGTAGGTGAGACAGCCACTAACTGTACTGTGGACAGCAGTTAAACATAAAGGAAGTGATTATTCCAGAGACTGAGGGAGAGCAGGGATTTATACCGATTTCTTCTGAAGCTTATCAAGTCATTAATAATTACTAAACTATCAGTAATCAGATACAAATGCAGTGATATGATATGATTATGCCATACTAATTTTTTAAATGTGTACAAGTATCAAATACACATATGTATGATTTTTTACACTACCACAAGCCATCCCAAAATCCCATATATAAAGAGAAGACCTACTACTATAGTACTACTTCTTAGGATTCTTAGAAATTCTAGACCACCATAGTCCAAAATGATGCACAAGTTTAGACTACAGTAACCTGTCCATGCTGACATTATCTGTGTCTTTTTCATTGATGAAAAATATGAACTCAAAGGTTGTCTTGGCCAGCCTTTGTACTGGAAACCAATAAACTTGGTTGTTTTCATTCCTTATTTTAATGGAATGGCATTTTTTAAATGAGTTCTTGTAAGGAACACACATTTTTGGGGGTCTTTGCCTCCTAAAATGTTCGGGTCCCACTTTCTTACACTGTACACAAAAATAAACTCAAAATGGATGGAAGATCTAACTGTGAGACTGGAATTCATCAAAATCCTAGAGGAGAACACAGGGATCAACCTCATTAACCTCAGCCATAGCAGCCTCTTGCCAGAAACATCTCCAAAGGCAAAGGAAACAAAAGCAAAAATGAATTATTGGGACTTCATCAAGAAAAAAAGCACACCAAAGGAAACAGTTAACAGAACTAAAGGCAACCTACAGAATGGGAGAAGATATTTGGAAATGTCTTATCAAATAAAGGACTAGTACCCAAAATTTATAAGGAATCTACCAAACTCAACACCCAAAAATTTAAAAAGAAATCCAGTCAAGACATGGGCAGAAGACAAGAACAGACATTTCTCCAAAGCATACAAACGGCCAACAGACTCGTGAAAAAATGCTCTAGGTCACTTACCATCAGGGAAATACAAATCAAAACCACAAGAGATACCACCTCACACCTGTCAGAATGGCTAAAACAAACAACTCAGGAAACAGATGTTGGTGAGGATGTGGAGAAAAGGGAAGCTTCTTACACCGTTGGTGGGAATGCAAACTGGCGCAGCCACTTTGGAAAACAGTATGGAGTTTCCTCCTAAAATTAAAAAGAGAGCTACCCTATGAACCAGCAATTGTACTACTAGGTATTTATCCAAAGAATACAAACATAGTGATTCAAAGGGGCACATGCATCTCAATGTTCATAGCAGCAATGTCCCCAATAGTCAAAATATGGAAAAAGCCCAGACATCCATCAACAAATGAATGGATATAGATATATATTTTTATGTATATATGTATATAAAAATATATAGTGGAAAGTTATTCAGCCATTAAAAAGAATGAAATCTTGCTATTTGCAATGACATGAATGGAACTATTGGGTATTATGCTCAGCAAAATAAGTAAGTCAGGGAAAGATAAATACCATATGATTTCATTCATATGTGGAATTTAAGAAACAAAACAGAGGAACTTAGGAGAAGGAAAGAAAAAAAAATAAGATGAAAACACAGAGGAAGGCAAACCATAAGAAACTCTGAAGTATAGGTAATTAACTGAGGGTTACTGGAGGGGAGTTGGGTGGAGGGATGAAACTAGGTGATGGACATTAAGGAAGGCACTAGAAGTAATGAGCACTGGGTGTTATATAACTGATGAATCACTAAATTCTACCTCCATAACTAACAATACACTACATGTTAATTCAACTGAATTTAAATTTAAAAATTTAATATAACAAAATTCAAAATGTTCAGGTCCCTTTAAAACCATGTCTTTCAAAGACTATATCAATGATGATAAAATTATTAGAACTGGATTTTGCTGCAAGTGACCAGAAGCCTAAGCAACAGTGGCTTTGAAAAGATAGAAGTGTGTTCTCTCTCCAATAAACATGAACAGTCCAGCAATGACATGGTAGCTCTGTAGTCATCAAGGACCCAGGCACCTGTCTCCTCAAGTGAGGCCCACATCTATATGCTCGGACAACTGCTCCATGCAGCCCTCACATCTCAGGCAACAAAGAGAAGAGGTGAGGAAGAGAGAAGCTCTTTCTCTTTAAGAAAATATCTGATAGATTTCACACTCCTCTTTCCCTTACGGCCCACCACCCATGGCCACGCCTGCTACAAAAGAGACTGGAAAATACAGTCATTACTCCGAGTGGCCATGGGCCCATCTAAGAATGAAGGGTTCTATTATAGCAGGAGTAAAGTAAAATGGATTTGGAGAGATAATCAGCAAACTCAGCCACACTATTGTACATATACTTATAAACCATATATATATGTAGATATATATATATGTGTATATGTGTGTGTATGTGTGTGTGTATAAATATATATACATATATATGTATATATATATATATCCTCATTTCCCATTTTAGGATAACTATTCTAGTATTCTGTACATTTTCTAAGTGTACTACTCCTGTCACTAAAAGAATACAAAAGGAAAATAATATTAAAATATGTCTAGTATTCAAGAAACATTGGGCATTGTATTGGCGCTTTCACATTTGTTACCACATTCAGTCCTCGTGAGGTAGCATCCTCATTTGGGCAAACTAAGATTCACAGCACTGATACGTGAAATGAGAGCATTTAAGCTCAGAGCCCCTCCTCGTTTTCTCCCCTATGAAATGTATTTCACTAAATCCTTCTCCTCCTTAGACTCAATCAACAAGCCCTATTCAACTCTCCTTGCAATCAAGGCCCTTTTGCTGAAGCAACAGAAAATAAATCAGGATTCTGCTGTGCATCTGTGGAAAGGTGATTGCCAACATTTGAGATGTGGAACAGAAATTCCCGAAAGTTTCAACTTATGTTCTTCATGCCCTCATCATTAGTGAGACGTTTTGTTTTACCATGTGTCGTTCAGAAATGCTACATGATGTTACCGCTTTCTCTAGTGACACATAACATTGGAATGGTTTTGCTTGGCTTCCACCCCAGAAAAACACCTCACTTTCATGACGTGCTCCAGCAATCCCTCCTTCCTTTCCATGCTGGAGTATGTATCTTCTACAGCTCTGAAATCTCCAGGCAATTGAATTTGTCATTATAGCCGAAGATATTATTGAGAATTTAATATGTGCCACTGATATGGAAATAAATTATGAGGTACAGTCGACTGTTATAATTATTATTATCCCCATTTTATGGATGAAAACACAAGGCCTTAGAAAGGCTAAGTCAGGGACGCCTGGGTGGCGCAGTTGGTTGGACGACTGCCTTTGGCTCAGGGCGTGATCCTGGAGTCCTGGGATCGAGTCCCACATCAGGCTCCCAGCTCCATGGGGAGTCTGCTTCTCCCTCTGACCTTCTCCTCGCTCATGCTCTCTCTTACACTCTCTCTCAAATAAATAAATAAAATCTTTAAAAAAAAAAAAAAGAAAGGCTAAGTCACTTGCTCCAGTTCTCATAATTAATACATAAAAGAGATGGACCTTGAACTTGCTTCTCTTTGACGAAATAGCTCATATTCTTAACCTGCCTACAATAAACCAGGTACCAGCTGAGGAGCCAAAACAAAACAGCAGGCGTGCAAGACTCAGTCCCTGTCCCCGAGGAACCAGAATCCAGTGGAAAGGTAGCAACATGTTTTCAGTTGCACCACACTGTGACAAGTGCATGGCCTGGCCATGACAGGTGTTCTTGGTGCCAACGAAGGGGAGTGGCTAATCCCACATTCAGAATATAAGACCTGGCATCAGGCCCTCTCTTTTATGTGTATGACATCTGTCTGCCTGGAAACCAGAGACTCCCATATCTTCATTTCCTTAGTCCCTAACATAATTCCTAATACATAGTGTTCATGGAATGGCCCATGCTACAGAACCAACTCTGTACAACCCAGAACAAGGAGTAGGTGCCCTAACAATTGTGGCAAATTAAGACTAAAACCACTTTCTAGCTAAGATGTTAACTGCTCAGATTTACACTGACAGCATTTTTCCCCTAGTGGTATTCTAGGACAGGGGAACTAGTTGGACAGAAAAATCCCAGAGTGAGCAGCAGCTGGACTGTTTCTAATCACTGGGTCAGCTTCTGGCAGGGGGAGAAGTATAGAAATTGGGCATGTGACAGAGGAAGCAGACACAGGACAGAGATTTCTGGGCAGTGAGAAGACACGACAAATCAGACTCATGGGAAGTCAGAACACTGTCTCTAGCAATTGGTCACAGAAGCCAATCAAGAGCCCCTGAAACAATTGGCCCCAAATGGCCAAGACTTGATTAACAACTGACAACCTTCCTGATTTTCATCCCCACTTCCAACTTAAGACCAATTAGAGAGAGCCAAATATACACCGATAACCAATCACATAGAATGCCCCACTTCTGGTTAACCTGCCTACAGCTTCCCCATGAGAACAGCCTCCAAACAGAGCATCCCTGAAGCCTTTTCTTTTATCCACTATAAAGCTTTCCCACTCCTCTGCTTGCCTTTCAGTTTGCCAGATGCAAATGATAATGGCTAACTCTCTTGCTATATCAAGCTCTGAATAAATGGCTTTGGCTTCTTTCCATTTGATTGGTCTTCATTTATTTCCACACTGGTCACCATGTATTTTCTCAAGGCTGTACTAATTCTCTTTCATGTCCCACATCAATCTGGTTTCCATGCTAATTTACATGCGTTCGTGTTAACTGGTTTTTTTTTGTTTTTTTTTTTTTGCATTTGAGTTGACATTCCAACTGCAGAGAATTCTCAATCTCTCTGAAAATTTCTCACTGTGCAGACTTAAAGCACTGTGATTTCATCAACTGATCAACTGTATTTCTATAGCTTTTGCTATTTCTGTTCCAACCTGCTACTGCAGTGATCTATCCTCCAATTCTTTCAAATGTCCCTTTGGTTACATAATACCTTCATCTTTGCTGCTGAAGAGACAACAAAAGAATACAGGATAATAGAAATCTCATGACAACCTCTAAGATGGGCACTGTAATTACACCTATACTGAAGACACGAAGACTGAGGCAGAAAGTGGTTAGGAACCCAATGGTCACAGTCAGGATCCAAGGAGAAAGCTTAGTGACTAAATAGACATTTGCAGCAAAAAAAAAAAAAACACAACTTCTGTATCATTATACCAAGAACGCACTACAGAGAGATAGATGCTTAAGTACAAATGAACCAAGAGGGTGAGACAAAAAGAGTTTAGTTTACAACCAAGTTGTCTTTTCAAAATTTCCCCACTTATAAAATTTGGTGTCTTCCATTTTAGCACTTGGGGAACCCTTGAATATAGCTCTACTTGCTTCCCACATTTTGTACTAAGTTTCCCTGAAGCGTTAATTCACTTTCCTCCGGGAAAAGAAACCTGAAAGGGAAAAGTTATTCTTTTTACAACAGGACCTAACCTTCCCATCTTTCCTACAGCCTTGGCCCCCAAAGTCCCTAGAACCTCATGGAAGCTGCCAACACGAGGGCAGGCTTTGGTTCAAAGAACCTGAGTTCCTAATGTTAAGAAGAGAAGAGGGGCAGCCTCTAAAAATGTTTGGTTCATTTAACAATGCAGTTTGTACCTTCTGGAATGTACAAGTTGTTAATAAATTGCATTTCTTCCCTTTTTATAGAGTACATTCCTAGTGTGGTGTTTTGGTTTGTTTTATGATAAGGGCTATAGTTTGAGCGTTTGAATATGGGTTTCATTAATCCTTAATTTGTGGCTCTACCAGAAGGAACAGAGTACTCTAGACTTTGGGCACAGTGCCCTCTCCTGGATGAAGTGACGGCTCCTTTCCTGACTGCAAAATTTAGAAGGAAATTGATACTGAAAGACAAGGGAAGGCTCAAGGGACCCTTCATGATGGACACTGCTGGTCTCCCCGGTGACTCAAAAGAGGTCACCATGCCCAAGGTGGTCAGCAAGACCCAGGCCCAACCATGTCCCAGTGAAAGGTGAGAAAGCCTCAGACTTCTATGACTACAAAGAAAAAAAAAAGGCCAAGGGAAAGATGTGGTCATTCTGGATTCCAGAAGTCTAACCAGAAATCTAAACACCGGAGAATGAGTTGGATGGATAAACTTAATCTCACTTCTGATTAGTGCAGGGGCTCAGGCAGAGCTTTGGTGGGCGTAAAGAAAAAAATGTCACATACTTAATATCAAGAACGACAAGGGGAAATTCAGTCTTTACTCATCTCCTAAATTTGTTTAGTTCTCATCAAAGCAACCGAGTTATAAAATACAGAGATTGCATTTAAAGAATGCCTTTTGAAGACGTCCTAGTCTAGAAGTTCAGGAAGTAATGCCTTCTCTAAAAAGAAGAGAGAAGAGTGTGACCATTGGTGCTATTCCTTGTTAGTTCCCGTTCTTCTGGGCACAAAGGAAGGCTGTGCACTTTATGTACCACGAAGTTAGGCATGGCCATGTGATCTGCTGTGGCCAAGGAAAGATAAATGGAAGTTAAGCCTTAAACAATTGGTGCAAGATTGCCACCTTCCCTTCCTCTCCTGACCACCAGGTGAGCAAACTACATACAGCCCACAGATCGAATCAGCCCACTGCCAGCTTTTATAAATAAAGTTTTATTGGAACACCATTCCTTTATACATTGTCCATGGCTGTCTGTGTGCTATAATGGCAAAGCTGAATAGCTGTAACAAAGACCAAGTGGTCTCTAAAAGCCTAATATATTTACCGTCTGGCCCTTTACAAAAAAAGTTTGCCAACCCCTGCCCTGGATGGTGGGGTCCTTGACAGAAAACCTCACAGAGCCCAGCCCATGCTGGACATGACAGACATGTAGCCTAAGAATGAAATAAGCCTCCACTGTTTTAAGCCACTGAGATTTTGAAGTAGTTTTGCTGCCCCAGCATGATCAAGCCCATCCTGACTGATATACAGGTAAAGAAGGATCTCCAACAAAAACAAAACAAAAAAAAAAACGAGAAAGTATACCCAGAATCTAAAATGTCTTAAAAGAAGCTCTCCAAACTTTAATAATGGAAAATATGCATATCCAGTGTCACTGACATTGTTCTTTTAACCGGGTGGGAAAGAAGCAGGATCCCCATATGCAAATGATGCTATTTATCAGGTAAGCCAGACAAAGGCGTGATATTTTTCTCCCTAAAATCAAAATAAATTAATATCTGTATCTAAGGAAGACCAGCCAGCTTTTAATCAGACACTGGTTTGTTTTATGAGAGGAGTGAAGAAGCTCATTACAGCAAATCCCAGGCACACATTGATAAATTCCCAAACTTAGATTCTCATAAAACTCAGGAACATACTTCCCATTGCCTTCCACACTTCTGAATCACTGAGCCAGAGGCAGCTGCCTGATTTGTGACCTTCATCTGTCCGCCATCCCTCGTAGATCATTTCCGCCTAATAGAGCCTTAAAATTGTCATCATTTTCTTTACTTCAACATTTGAAAGAAACGTTAAAGATTGATCCACCACTGGGTTGGCTATTTTGCAACTTCCCCCAGCTGGTTAAGAAGGAAGTCGTTGTAAATAAATGCAGCTTTCCTGGACATTTTAAATGGTAGCAATCACAGCAATTTTAGCAACACAGAGAGGAGGAGAGAGTGGAGGTGAAGAAAGGATTGGATAAAATGGACTACGGGCAGCACACATCACCCCTAGGGAAACAAGGTAAAGCTTTTCCCAGTTCCTTGGATTGAAAGTTGTAGCCACCTACAGCTTGGAATTTGGAGAAGAAGGAGCACTCCCTTCCCAAGTTTTCCATCAGCCTTGATCTCACATCTGTGTCCCAAGGCAGGACGCGGAGGACTGAAGAGGTATGGCTGGCTGTCAGTTGACCCACTAACAGTTTAGGGTTGGGTCCATTGGACCCTAGTCAAAAGCCACAGCAAGTATCCCCAGAAGATCACTGCAGAGAAATAGGGGGCTTCGGTCAAAAAGGCATCTGTGAGCCTAGGAATCAATTCCTTGGAAACTGGGAGTGGGACAGAGTGGGTGGCAGCACTGACTTGGGCTCAGTCCCAGGCATTAGCCTCCAGGCATTCTATAGGGCAGCTCAGTTCCCCTGATGCTATGGATTGGTGCTGCTTAGGACTGCTTCATCCCAATTCAGCTCAGAATGGCAATGGCTCTAACTAATACAGAACTCCACACTCCCTCAGGCTGTGACAAGTGTTCTCTACACACCCAAAAGCTAAGGAGAAGGAAAGGAAGGGTTTTTTTCTTTTGCCATTAGTGTCAGCCTTCTCTGTGAGCCCGTCTGATCCCTTCCAATCTATTCCAGGACAATAAGTAGCGGTGAGCCTCCCAACTCCAAATAGGAGTCGTGACAACGGAAACAGAGTTTGCAGGGCCTTGCTTGAGGTGATTGAATGGTTTTGTCAATTGCATTTTGGTTTTGTCAAGTGCCTGGGGCTGTTTGTTAAGTTCATACACAATTTGTAAGTAGAAAAGCAGCTGAACACACTGGAAAAACAAAAGTTCAAAATGGCCTCAATAAATTAAAAGTGAGATCCGAGGCCACCAGCGAATGAAGGTTAATAGAGGGTCCCTACCACATCTCAGATTAAGGGAGGAACAATTAAACTGCCCAAGTACAAACAGAATGTGAAAGTGCTGGCCATGGATATGCATGGTAGAGGAAAATCTGAAGGTCTTAGTGGACAAGCTCAATGAGCTAGCAATATAATAGAACTGCTAAGCAAGAACATAAAAAGATACTATGAAATAATCTTCATAAATTCATGCATTCCTTTACTAAACAAAATTTACTGATTGCCTACTATGTGTCATGCACTGTACCAGGAACTAGAGCAGGAGTCAACCAACAACTAGCACCTATGTGGCCAAATCCACCCGTTTTTGCATGGCCCTTCACTGAAAAATGATTTTCACATTTCCATAATGTAAAATATTTAAAAAGAGTATTAGTCTTTCAGAAAGTAGAGCTGTTCAAAAAGTAGAGCACATTGCCTCTTGGCCTGCAAAGCATAAAAAACTTACTATCAGGCCCTTTACAGAAAAAAAAAAAAAAAAGGTTTGCTGACCCCTAATTTAGGGGTATAAAGTTGAATAAGAAATGACCCCTGTCCTCAAGGAATTCAGAGTTTGGCATAAATTCAATAATCAATATTCTAGTACTTTGTCCCTTCCTGGCTTCACAATTTAGAAGCAAGACAAAAAATTTGAAGAAAGCTCAGGGAAAGTTAGAAAGATTAATAAAAGAATGGAAAGAAGAATTTATGAGAAAAGTTTAAAAGAATTTGGATTATTTATTCTTGAGAAATGGAGTCTATAGGGAGACTTAAGAATAGTCTTCAAATATTTGAGGGGATATTATTAAGCAAAAGGCTTTTCCACTGTGGACACAAAGATTAATAGAATGTAGGCTAAAATTTTTTTATCATAGAGATTGAAGTATTTCCTGCAAGGCTTTTAAACTTCTGCAGTGAATTGAGAAATCCATTTTCCTTAATCCTCTAAAACTAGTGTATTTTCTCATCTGTCTGGAGTTGTCAAGAACTGTTTGAGTGTTGTCTGAGCTAAAGGTAGAGGTGGACCAGATGCCCTGTGTCCCAGCTAGCTCTTTGATTCTTCCATTCAGTTGGGGGCTGTTCAGGAGAAAATCTCCCCTAACCCCCACTCAGGGCCTCAATTACCCCCACTTACAAAATAAGAACCTGATATGCTCTGAGTCTATAACTTCTTGGGCCAAAACTCTGAAATGATTCAGCTGCCAAGGAAAGTAAAGGAGCTTCAATGATCTCATCTCACGATAAAGGAGGCAATATATAAATGCTGTTTTAATCTTGATGTGAATAAAAGAACTTAAACTCAACATTTGTTTTAATTTAAAGGTAACTACTTGTTGGCGGGGGGGGGGGGGAATACAGTGTGTTCCCTGGAGGAAAAAGACCAAAGAAATCTTGAATAAATGACTAAAGTTTGTAAAAAAGAATAAAAAGCAAAATGTCAAGAAGGCACACACAAGAAAGAGAATATGAAGCCAGAAGTAAGAGTTGGCATTCCCTAATCACAATGTGATGGAGTTATAAGCTCCTCTTTAAAAGATGTACATGCTTAGATTAGATCTGAATCCAAAAATCAACTACATGCTGTTTAAAAGAGCCACTGAAAACCAAATAACCCATATAAGGTGAAAACTCAAGGGTTTAATATGGAACTTCGTGAATGATATGAATGCTGAAGCTTTTAGGGATGAAGGGTAGTGACGGCTGCAACTTACCATGGTATGCATTTAAAAAATAAGATGGACAGATGGACAGTTAGAGGGATGAATAGGAAGATATTTTTTAAAATAAAATGTAGGGAAATATTAATTGCAGAAGCTAGAAGGTAGATATATGGATATCTATTCAACAATTCTGTATATTTGAAAATTTTTAAAAAGATTTTATTTTTTTATTTTTTTAAAGTTTTTTTTTTATTTTTTATTTATTTGACAGACAGAGATCACAAGTAGGCAGAGAGGCTGGCAGAGAGAGGAGGAAGCAGGCTCCCTGCTGAGCAGAGAGCCTGATGCAGGGCTCAATCCCAGGACCGTGAAATCATGACCTGAGCCGAAGGCAGAGGCTTAAACCCACTGAGCCACCCAGGTGCCCCTGTTTGATACTTTTTATAGAAAAACTTATGGAAGGACATTAAGGGCTGGCTAAAAATAAACCAAACAAGTACACAGAGCAAGATTTCATTTTTTATTAATGCTATAGATAAAGAAAGAAAAAAGAAAGCTTTACATCAAAAATTATTATCAACAGTTATATGTCAACAAGTTAAGCAACCTAGACAAAATGGATGCATTCCTGGAAACTTATAAACTTCCAAAACTGAATCAGGAAGAAGTTGACAACCTGAATAGACCAGTATCTAGTAACAAGATTGAAGCAGTGATCAAAAACCTCCCAAAACACAAGAGCCCAGGACCTGATGGATTCCCTGGAGAATTCTACCAAATATTCAAAGAAAAAGTAATACCTATTCTTCTGAAGATGTTTCAAAAAATAGAAACAGAAGGAAAACTTCCAGACTCTTTTTATGAAGCCAATATTACTCTGATCCCCAAACCAGGCAAAGACCTCACCAAAAAGGAAAATTTCAGACCAATATCCCTGATGAATATGGATGTTAAGATTCTCAACAAGATCCTAGCTAATAGGATCCAACAGTACATTAAAAAGATTATCCACCATGACCAGGTAGGATTTACCCTTGAGTTGCCAGGGTGGTTCAACATTCGCAAATCAATCAACGTGATAGAACAAATCAATAAGAGAAGAGAGAAGAACCACATTGTCCTCTCAATTGATGCAGAAAAAGCATTTGACAAGATACAGCATCCATTCCTGATTAAAACACTTCAAAGTAGAGGGATAGAGGGAACATGCCTCAACTTTATAAAATCTATCTATGAAAAACCCACAGCGAATATCATCCTTAATGGGGAAAAGCTAACAGCCTTCCCTTTGAGATCAGGAACAAGACAAGGATGCCCACTCCCACCACTCCTGTTCAACATAGTACTAGAAGTCCTAGCAATCGCAACCAGACAACAAAAAGAAATAAAAGGTATTCAAATTGGCAATGAAGAAGTCAAACTCTCTCTCTTCGCAGATGACATGATACTTTACATGAAAAACTCAAAAGACTCCACCCCCAAAGTACTTGAACTCATACAGCAATTCAGTAATGTGGCAGGATACAAAATCAATGTACAGGAATCAGTTGCTTTCTTATACATTAACAATGAAAATACAGAAAGGGAAATTAGAGAATCGGTTCCATTTACTATAGCACCAAGGACCATAAGATACCTGGGAAAAAACCTAACCTAAGAGGTAAAGGATCTGTACTCGAGGAACTATAGAGCACTCCTGAAAGAAACTGAAGAAGACACAAAAAGATTGAAGACCATTCCATGCTCATGGATTAGAAGAATAAATATTGTTAAAATGTCTATACTGCCTAGAGCTATCTATACTTTCAATGCCATCCCGATCAAAATCCTACCAGCATTTTTCAAAGAGCTGGAACAAACAACCCTAAAATTTGTATGGAACCAGAAGAGACCCCAAATCGCTAAGGAAATGTTTAAATAGAAAAACAAAACTGGGGGTATCACATTACCTAATTTCAAGCTTTACTACAAAGCTGTGATCACCAAGACAGCATGGTACTGGCACAAAAAGAGACACACAGACCAGTAGAACAGAGTAGAGAGCCCAGATATGGACCCACAACTCTATGGTCAAATAATCTTCGACAAAGCAGGAAAAAATATACAGTGGAAAAAAGACAGTCTCTTCAATAAATAGTGCTGGGAAAATTGGACAACTACATGTAGAAGAATGAAACCCGACCATTCTCTTACACCATACACAAAGATAAACTCGAAATGGATAAAAGACCTCAATATGAGGCAGGAATCTATCAAAATCCTAGAGGAGAACATAGGCAGTAATCTCTTCAACATTGGCCACAGCAACTTCTTTCAAGATATGTCTCCAAAGGCAAAGGAAACAAAAGAAAAAATGAACTTTGGGGAGTTTATCAAGATCAAAAGCTTCTGCACAGCAAAGGAAACAGTCAACAAAACAAAGAGGCAACCCATGGAATGGGAGAAGATATTTGCAAATGACAGTACAGACAAAGGGCTGATATCCAAGATCTATAAAGAACTCCTCAAACTCAACACACAGAAAACAGATAATCATGTCAAAAAATGGGCAGAAGACATGAACAGACACTTCTCCAAAGAAGACATATGAATGGCTAACAGACACATGAAAAAAATTCATCATCATTAGCCAATTCAAATCGAAGCCACTTTGAGATACCACCTTACAGCAGTTAGAATGGCCAAAATTAACAAGACAGAAGCAACATGTATTGGAGAGGATGTGGAGAAAGGGGAACCCTCTTACACTGTTGATGGGAATGCAAAATGGTGCAGCCACTTTAGAAAACAGTGTGGAGATTCCTTAAGAAATTAAATATAGAGCTAACCTATGACCCTACAATTGCACTACTGGGTATTTACCCCCCAAAATTCAGATGTAGTGAAAAGAAGGGCCATCTGTACCCCAATGTTTATAGCAGCAATGGCCACGGTCGCCAAACTGTGGAAAGAACCAAGATACCCTTCAACGGACGAATGGATAAGGAAGATGTGGTCCATATACACTATGGAGTATTATGCCTCCATCAGAAAGGATGAATGCCCAACTTTTGTATCAACATGGACAGGACTGGAAGAGATTCTGCTGAGTAAAATAAGTCAAGCAGAGGGAGCCAATTATCATATTGTTTTGCTTATTTGTGGAGCATAAGGAATAACACAGAGGACATGAGGAGATGGAGCAAAGAAGTGAGTTGGGGGAAATCGGAGGGGGAGACAAGCCATGAGAGACTGTGGGCTCTGAGAAACAAACTGACGGTTTTGGAGGGGAGGAGAGTGAAGGGTTGGGTGAGCCTGGTGATGGGTATTCAGGAGGGCACGCATTGCATGGAGAACTGGGTGTGGTGCATAAACAATGAATGCTGGAACACTGAAAAGAAATTAAAATAAAATAAAATGGAAAAAAAAAGAAAGCTTTAAAAAGAAGTGGTGGTTGAAGTAGGCAGAATCTGAGTTATTTGGGCTTCTTTGCTCAGCCTTTTTCATGACTTCGCTAATAATTCCAAGGGCCAAACTAGGAGGTGCTTTTGGGGCCAAAGTTTTGGCCCTTTTTTGGTGCTTTTTTGGCCAAAGGGCCAAACTTTTGATGTGCTCTGTCTCTATCCAAATGTGACTGACTGTCGCTTGCTTTTTTGGAAAGATCATTAAAAAAACACAGTTTAGGGGGTACATGGGTGGCTCGGTGGGTTGGGCCTCTGCCTTCAGCTCAGGTTGTGGTCTCAGGATCCTGGGATCAAGCCCCAAGTCTGGCTTTCTGCTCTGCGGGGAGCCTGCTTCCCTTCCCCCTCTCTCTCTGCCTGCCTCTCCGCCTACTTCTGGTCTCTGTCTGTCAAGTAAATAAATAAAGTGGCTCAGTGGGTTAAAGCCTCTGCCTTCAGCTCGGGTCGTGGTCCCAGAGTCCTGGGATCGAGCCCCGCATCGGGCTTTCTGCTCGGCGGGGAGCCTGCTTCCTCCTCTCTCTCTCTCTCTCTGCCTGCCTCTCTGCCTACTTGTGATCTATGCCTGTCAAGTGAATCAATAAAATCTTAAAAACAAACAAACAAACAAACAAACAAACAAAACACAGTTTAAAGACACTTTTTAGGAACAGATGCTATTAGAGATTTCTTTCTTTATGCTAATTTATATCTAGAACCCTCCATCAGTAGAAGGACATTGGTCTTAGAATCAGAGAGAATCTGTGGTCTGTGAATTAAACACTGGCCTTTGGTCAAAGAGAAAAATGATAAAATATTGCATATGTTATATGCCACATGATAAGACACAACTCTATGCCTCCACTCTGAGGTCTAGTAAACACCTTACATTTATCATGTTCAAACGAGAACTCCTGATCTTTCACCTCAAATCTACTTCTCCTACAGGCTCCCCATTAGAAATGGCGACATTTCTGAGACCAAAATCTTGAAGCCTTCAATTTCCCTCCCTTCCTCTCTCATACCCCACTTATGATACAAATCCTGTTGGCTCAGCCTTCAAAAGATACCCAGAATCGGACTGATTTTGCCGCTACCACCCACGTGACATCTCTGCTCCCAACGATGACTGATCCTTTTCTGGGTTATGGCAACAGCCTTGGGACTGGTTTCCTGGCTTTAACCCTTAGCCCCTCTAGTTTAGTCTCAATGCAATAGTCAAACTGATCTTTTAAAATTCTGTTTGATCGTGTCACCCTTCTGTTCAGAGCTCTTCCGTGGCTCCCCATCTCAATCAGAGTGAAACCCAAAGTCCTTCAGTGGCTTGAGGTGTCTCCCAGCCGCTACCTCAGAGACCCCGTCTCCTCTAGCTCCCTGCTTCCCTCACTCAGTTCCAACCACAATGGCCTCCTTGCAGCATCTAGAACTCGTCAAGCACACCAATCCCAGAGCATTTGCTGTTCTCTCTGCCTGAAACTCTCTGTTCCTGATACTCACGATTCATTCTCTTCCCTCCTTCATGGATGTGTAAAAAATACCACTTTACCTTTAGAACTTCCCCCATCCACGCAGGTGAAATGGCACCACGCCTACCCCTATACCCTCCATTAGGCTTACTGTGCTTTATTCTTTCTTACAGTGCTTGTCTTTCTCTGGCATAGTACCTGCTCACTTGTTTCCTTATTGTCTGTATCACTTGTCCCACATACCCAAGCTCCAAAAGGCCAAGAGTCTTTGTTACAGTCACTACTGTCTGCTGAGAACCATTTATTTCCTCCTCAGTAAATATTTGTTGAAGGAATACGAAAGTGCTCTGAAATTGTAAAGTCCTAAATACATTAGCACTTAATGGGGTAAGGCATTATTATTATTTACATATGGGCAGGCCAAAGGAGAGCCCTTTCTTAAAAACCCCCAGTTCAGGGCAGCCGGGGTCGGTGAAGGATCTCAAGATGGCTGGGCAAAAACTTGCTCTAAAAACCATTGACTGGGTAGCTTTGGGGGAGATCATACCCTGAAACCAGAAGGCCATTGCTAACTCCCTGAAATCTTGGAATGAGACACTTACCTCCAAGTTGGCTACTCTCCCTGAGAAACCCCCTGCTATCGACTGGGCTTACTACAAGGCCATGTGGCAAAGGCTGTCTTGGTAGATGACTTTGAGAAGAAGTTCAATGCCCTGAAGTTTCCTGTGCCAGAGGATAAATACACTGTTCAGGTGGACGCTGAAGAAAAAGATGTGAAAAGTTGTGCTGAGTTTTTGTCTCTCTCAAAGGCCAGGATTGTGGAATACGAAAAACAGCTGGAGAAGCTAAGGAACATAATTCCGTTTGATCAGGTGACCATTGAGGACCTGAATGAAGCCTTCCCAGAAACCAAATTAGACAAGAAGAATTATCCCTATTGGCCTCACAAGCCAATCGAAAACTTATAAACTTGCGGTGGGGAAAGAGCTCTGGCCCTCGTATCATAAATGCTGGACATTAAAAATAATGGATATGGTAAAAAAAAAAAAAAAAAAAAAAAAGTTCAGGGGTGGCTCACTGGGTTAAAGCTTCTGCCTTCAACTCCACTCATGATCCCAGGGTCCTGGTATCAAGCCTCACATGGGGCTCCCTGCTCAGCAGGGAGCCTGCTTCCCCCTCCCTCTCTCTCTGCCTGCCTCTCTGCCTACTTGTGATTTCTCTCTGTCAAATAAATAAATAAAATCTTTAAAAAAAAAAAAGTTCATTTTTCTCCTGAATGCATCCCATCCTCTTTGTTCTGTGATAAGGCGGTTCTCCCTCCACCAACTACAGATTAGATACTGACAAATGTGGTCACAATTGTGTGGTCACAATGTCAGCTGAAACTAGCGGGGTGCTAAAGAAACATCTTGGAGAACAAGCTTGGAGAAACTAACGATCAATGCTGGTGCTACTCCACCCTTATCTTTAAAAACGCGTAGAGAAATAAGCATTGAATTAAGAACCAAAAGAACTTGGGTTCATTGCCACTCTCTTCAATTCAGGGTTTCTCAAATTGAGCACTATTAACACTTTGTGCCACATAATTGCTTGATATAGGGAGCTGTTCTGTGCCTTGTAAGATATTTAGCAGGATCCCTGGCCTCTGCCTCCTAGGTTCTGGTAGGATTTCTGCCTAGTTGCAACAGAAATGTCTCCAAACATTGCTAAGTGTCTCCCAGGGCTTAAGAACTACCACTCCAAACTCCCAGCTATGAAAATTGAGTTAAATTAGTGAACCCCTGTGGGGGGTTAATTCCCTTGTTTATAAAAGAGGACCACTAATACCTATCTCACAGGGTAGCTTTGAGGATTAATAAAGAAATGATGTAAATAACAAGTACTTGGCAAATGTTACTATCTTACTTTTGTACACATTCCTTTTGACTCTTGACAAATAATAAGCTATTTATCCTGCTCTAATAAATGACTGCTTTTGGAGGCTAACGCCAGTGATGGGGATACTGCATTTCAACAATCATAAAGTTGAGTTTTTTCGTGCCTTATCAGGTCATGCCTGCAACACGCAAATTATCTCCAAATCCATTCCCGGGTTGGTTTCTCTCCTTAAAGAGCATGCCCTTTAAAGAGTGCATTTAGAGGCAGTCTGCTCACCCATGGTTAATTTTTATGGGCTGTTTATCTACAGCAGGATTTACTTGAGTCTATCTTGGTAAATGAAATGAAGCCTGGGTGTGCTTTCATGAGGATGTGAGGTGAGGCTAGGGAGAGCAGAGAAAAGTCTTAGGCTAGTTTTGGAAATGTCATTTCAGAATCACTTAAATTGGAAAAGTTCTAGACAGTTCTAAAAGAAGAGCTCAATAAACAACCCCATCACAACAAATAAGACAGAAAACCCACGTCTGCACTTTGGAAGCAGAGAACAGTGCAGCCTTTGGTGCAGATTCTACCTTGGAAACTATTAATAACCTGCTCTGCCAATATTTCATTCTCCTCAAGGACCAGACAAATAAACTGTACAGTAGACTATATCCATTGTGATGTTAATGTACGACCTTCTCTGGTGAAAATATTTAAATGAATGGTAGGAATCTAGAAGGGATGGATAGAAGCATCCTCATTTTACAAATGGAAGGTTTTCTAAGGTTTAATAGCCTATACAAGGTCACACAGAGATTAACTGATTTACCTAAGACTCATACTCAAGTCAGCTACCTTTAGATGCCAGCTCTTTTCACTAAACTGCACTCAAATACCTTAACGTCCTTGGCGTTCATTACCTGCCCTCCATGATTTCAGCCACTATTCCATAGAAAGCAATGGCAAAAGTATAATTGGGTTTTAAGGCGATTAACATATTTACAAAGGACAAAATCCAAAAAGTTGAGAAAAGGAGTTGGGTTAATGACAGGTAAGACTAATCAGCCCCTCTCTGAACAACTGTTGGTGAAAACACCCCAGAAACAGCTTCTGCATCTGAACAGTCAGAGTGATTACATTGAGAATGCTTACATTTATTGAACCTTAGCCCATCAGTTGGGCTGAATGCCATGAATACCACCTCCAACCAAGGATGATATTGTACATACACCTAGTACAGCAAAGAGACCACCCAATGAGGACAGACACAACCCCAGGGACCTCTTGCTGTACTAGCCCCTCTTTAGTTGGTTGGTCGTGGGGCCATCTAGCAGGGGGAGCTCTTGGGGGTACAGATGCTCAGAGAAGTTTGCAATGACTATTTATCCACTACAATAAGAAATGTTCAGTGTTCTAATGATTTGCCAGCTGTTCTGGTACATCCGGCCCCACTCCACACTTCCTAGATATGTGACCTTACACAAATTACTAAACCCTTCCCAGACTTCATTTTGTTTGTTTGTAAAGCAAAGGTGATGATTACAGTGCTTACCACCCAGAACTGTTGTGAGGATTAAATGAGATGCAAGTGAAGTACTATGGACCACTCCAGACCCATACTGATATCCATTAACTATAAGCACTCATTATTATCAAAGGAAAAACTTGAAATATGCAACATATCAATTAGTTTTGGCAAAAATGAACCTGGGCCGCCTGGACTGGCTCAGTCTGTTCAGTATCTGCCTTCAGCTCAGGTCGCAATCCCAGGGTCCTGGGATTGAGCCCTGCATTGGGCTCCTTACTCAGCAGGGGGTCTGCTCCTCCCTCTGTGCTCTCTTTCTCTCTTTCTCTCTCTGTTCTCATGGTCACTCTCCCTCTCTCTCTCTCTCAAATAAATAAAATCTTAAAAAAAAAAATGAAACTGAGTCTCCTATATTAGGTGTGACTATTTCCTAAAGCCAGACAAACATGCGATAGTGGGCTCTCACTGACTCACATCTTCCAACCCTGGTAACTGAATCAGTTTGATTCCCTCTTGGTTCTATTCCTGGCACTGGTACTAATTGTTTCCCCAAATACTCCAAAGAGCATGACCTCTCTGTCAACAAGGTGTCTTATGGAGTCATTCATGATTCATTCTGTTTCTATCAGTGGCTGAAGGGGACTCTTGCATCTCAAGTTTCCAACTGTGAAGCCTGAATTTTCCCAACAGCTAAATATGGAGTCTTATGCACCAGCCTTAATGGTTATGTTTCCTATGCCTCAGTGCCAATCATTAGTTCCCTGACTGCTGATCCCCGGCTCTCCCAATGCTCATTGCCAGCTGGATCAGAACTCAGCATCTTCAAGGCATCTGGGTGGCTCAGTCGGTTGGGTGTCTGCCTTCGGCTCAGGTCATGATTTCAGGATCCTGGGATTGAGCCCCACATCGAGCTCTCTGCTCAGCGGGAAGTCTGCTTTGCCCTCCTGCTCTCTCTCTCTCTCTCTCTCTCTCTCTCTCAAATGAATAAATAAAAATTTAAAAAAAGAAAAAAAGGAATTCAGCATCTGCAAAGCTGAGTGAGTCCCAAGCCAAAGTATCTTCCAGACCTTGGGTCTTCAGTAGCCCCTGGATTAAAAGGTTCATGTGGCTTCTTGTTGCTGGATCTTCCAAGCATTCTTATGTGCCAGACTTCAATGTTCTCCTGTATTTGGACCCTGTCTTTGGCTTACCCAGACACCAGGCAGTAAAGCACCATGGTGGTTATGAACACAGTGCTGGGGATTCGTAAAGGAAGAATTTGAATTACCCCAGGTTCACCATTGTCTTAAGCAATTGTTTATCCTCCCCAAGCCAAACTTAAAATGGGAAGAAAATGCATACCTCCCAGAGCTGTTGTAAGCATTAAAAGAAATAAATTGTTTCTAGAGCTAGCATATAGAAGCATTCGCATTGAGAGTCCCATTTTTGACAGAAAGTAGTACTCGCCCCTCCCCACCGCAACTTAATGTCTGGCCATTCTCTACCTCTTTAAATGAGCTCTTTAACAAAACTACTTAGAAACTATTCAAAAGCCTAGAAAGCTATTTAAACCAATAGCTTCAGGTCTCTCCTTCAAAATAATCAAAAATCAAATGGGGACATACACGGTTGTTTCCCATTTGTTTACAACTTCATTCCCTCAAAAGAGCACTGAGCCATGTGAACAAGACAGACCTGCTCCATAACCTCGTGGAGATCACAGTCCTCCAGAATTAAGAGACCTTCTTTTGTGGAACGCACCTTACTACTCCGTGCCTAGCGCAGCACTGGCTTGGGAAATAATTCTTTTGCTAGTCCTTTTCCACATTTTCCAGCATTTTAAATGGGAGGATGTTGCTCTTAAAACTTAAAAATTCAGTAAAATTGAAAGCCCTTGCCAACTCTCTGGGACATGCATGAAAACAATCTGTCAGACCACCTTACGAGGTGGGGAAGTCCTGACCGTCTCCTTGCAGAAGCCTTGTGTTTCTCCCAGGTAAACTCCTGGGCTAACAGTCTCTGCTGGCTCTTCGTCTGCTGCCTGACATCTAGTCTCTTCCCTCTGGGCACTGTGCCACTTTTCTAGGCCTGAACCACCCAGTATCCCCAAATAAGTAGTGTTTAAAAGCCAACCAATTTCCTCTAGAAATTTAGAACAGACACCAGTTACTTCATCTGGATTCCTTCAACAAGAAAAAACTCCAATCGCTACAGTCAGTCTCTTAGAAAAGCCAAGAAACTTCTCTCTTTAGGAGTTGCAACGTATGACGCCACTCCATTTTAAAGGGTCTTAGATAAGTCTTCAATTTTGTGAAGTTTAGAGATTAATAATACCTTAGCAGGGAAAATGCTGAAAGGTAGGCAGGTCTTGTCACAGTGAGAGAAAAGATTCTTTCCTGCTTTGCTGTGATTAGCTACATAAATTGTAGTGCGAGTTCCAGAGCTAAATGAATTAGTATGCATCCCACTCAGACTTCTTTATTTGTTGAAGTAAAATGCTTATAATCTTTGCTTGGGGGAGAAAGAGAGGGTATGTCATTGAGTGAATATGAATTAATCAGTACTTTATGGACAGAACCCATAATTTTAAAGCAGTGAAAAAAGGCGAGGCATTTATCAGGGTTCCACTCAGCAATCTCCCCCTGTCATTGCTAATAAATCTTTTATGAAATGGAGTTTTGCAATCTTTGCAGGAACCGTCCCTTCCCCCCTACCCCACCACCTTTCCTTGGAAGAAAAAAAAACCCTTAGCATTCATCTTTAATATTTTCTCCTCCCTCCCTTCCCTATTTGAATTTCCTGTACTCAGAAAACAGCAGAAGCTCTTTATTTTTAAAGCTTTCCCTCCAAATTTATAAGTTTAAGACTTCCTTCTTAAGAAGAAGTAGTTTATACAGACTTTCCCCCAAGACACTGGAGGGAAAAAAAGCTTAGTTTTAGGTGAGGAACACAATATTTTAGTAAGTACAATAATCTGGGTCTGCTAAACAATTAATATTTATAGATGGAATGATAACAGTCCACAACAAACTAAAGGAGTTTGGAGATTGATAAGAGGATAATTATACAACATGCCAGTTCTAACGCTTGATAATTTTCCTATCACTACTCAGAGAAGCAAGATTCTGCCAAATTATAAACAGCCTGCCAATAACCTCACGATGCCCTGATTTAATTAGGATTTTATGCTCCTACTTGAAGGTTAGGGTCATTAGCTATGAAATACGCCACTGGATGTCTGGATTAAGATTTAAAGGAAACCCTAAATATGGAGTGGCATGCAGCCAGTTTCTAGCCATTTAAACTGGGCAAACGGACCTGTGATCATTCTCCCCGAGGTTGGTAACTTTTTATTTTTAGCCACAAATCCACAGGCCCTCTCTCTCGGTTAGGGACGGTGCCTGATGGCCAGTCGGAAGCTTAAAAAGGTACACGACTGAGAAACAAGTGGTTACGAGGCAGTAATGAAGGGGTTGGCGGGAGGAGGGTAGGATCCCCGTAATGATTTTGCCATTAAGCTTGCGTTCCATTTTACAGCTTGGATTTATTTATAACAACAGGTGGTGGTATTTGTGGGGAATTGCTTGTTTTTTCACTTGAGAAGGGCAGCTCCATACATCTGCTAGAAGGCGAAACAAAACCTTTTCCAAACACCGTTTCCTAGCTTTCTGCATCACCATTAGGAAGGAAGAATTTGTAGCAAAAGGCCACCCTGCCATTATTTCTTCCTGATGACACTCATTTAGCAGCCATTAAAATGCAAATAGAAGTATGATTTTTAGATCACAAAATTAACATTAACGGTTGGATGATTGATTAAAGGTCATGGCGACGGTATAACTTAATTTCTTAGATAATTGTGTTCGGTTTTCTGCAGACTGTTTGGGTTTCTGAATTAATTTTATCTGTTGTTGAACACTGACAGGTGCAGTAATTGGCAGAGGCTCCTTTGGGCTCACTGCTTCCCAGGAACCGCACCCCCTTCTCTTCTTCTAAGGCACCACCTAAAACGGGGAAGAGAAGACCAAACCAGCCGGGACAAAGCAGACTGACGAGTCTGGACGAGGTCACTGGAGGGGTTACTGCAGAGCTGCAAAGCACCAAATAGAATTCCATCCCATAGCTAACGAGTTTTCCCCTTAAGAACTTCCTGCATCAGGCTCACAGTGGTAGAAAATGACCCTTGGCTGTCCCCCGGGGCTCAGGCTAGCCTGCTCGGATCCCCGGCCGCAGGATCCCATCTCAGACCTGTTTTTCTTTAATGGAGGCAATAAGCCACGGATAGAGGTAATAATAACACCACCAGGTTTTTGTGTCACTTCTGTATGTGAGAGTACAGGCAGTGACCCAGTAAACTGAGAGGGGAAGTGGCCAGAGATTGGGTCCACCTGCTCTGCTTCTCAAATGTCAAAAAAATAAAATATATATATACATGGTGCTTACCTGGCAGGCTAAATACCTTTGTTAATCCCAATAAATATGGAGCTCTGTAAAAATCGGGAAATTTCACAAGAAAACCATTGTAGCACTAAGAGAATTAAGTTAAACTGCATTATTATTAGTAGTACTACTATTATATTACTATTACTACTGCCCTTGTATCTCAATTTCTCCTGGAGGTTTCAAAGGACTTGGTTTCATCTTGAAGGATGGACTGTATTTTGCAAACTTCTGTCCATCCATTTCTGGATTCTGGCTCAAATCTTTTCATTCTTGTGAGTTCTTGTGAGTTCTTAGACTGAGTCTGCACAGACAGCTCCCTACTGACCAGTCCGACCGTCTGAGAGCTAACAGTCTAGCAGAGAGACCTCTGAACAGGAAGCAATTAAAGAATAATGCAAAGTTCTACATAAAAAAGTCACCAGACATAAGGTGACAACCATGTCTCATTGAGCTTTAATTCAATACAAGCATTCATTCAGCAAATATATCCTGAGCCCCTACTATATGCCAGGTTCTGTTCCAGAGCCTGGGGATACTCTAATAAACTGAACAGACAATCCCTTCAGAATGTAACATAGCCTCTGACAAAGTACAAGAAAGGGAAAACAAGCAAGGGACAGCAATTAAAAGTGGGCTAAGGGCTACAGATGGAAAGGCAAGAGTAAAGAAACACTAAGAGAACTTACAGCAGACTTTGTTTCCCCAGAAACATTCACAGGGCATAATGGGTCTGAAATCCATGCTTATTAAAGTCCATCTCTTTATTAAGGAGTCAATAAGAGAAGACAAGGGTAAAACTCTGGGAGTCATGGAAAGGGACTTGTAGTCTGCCACACTGGCTACTGTCGCCCTTCCCCTACCCCAGGGCCTTCACACAGGCTGCTGAAGTACACACCCAGTGTACTTCAGACCTCAGCTCAAAAACCAGGCCCACAGGGAAAACATCCCTGGCATCCCTCTCCCTTCCCACCCCCAACCCCAAAATAGGTCCAGGGCCTAGGTAGAGAGGTCCCATCAGACATCCAGATGCAGGCTCCTATGGTCTCCAGCACTCCGACACCCTGCCTGCATGGCCCCCTACACACAATTTACACTCGGGTGAATGATTACACGGTGAACATCTCCTCCCCACTCTGAACTCTAGGCTCCAGGAGGCCCTCACTCTACCACTGTGTCCACAGTGAGGGCAAGCCCTCAATAAGGAGTTGTTAAATATGTCGGTAGAGTTTGCCTTGTGGGGTCTTGAAAAATGGTGAGTTCCCAAACAGGCAAAAAAGAGCAGGCACGGAAGGTGGAAAGAGTGCAGAGTCAGCCTCACAGGCAGCACAGGGGTGAATGTGAAATATTTCACCGGCTGTCCAGACTGGGCTCAGACCCTACGGAGCCGGTGGTGCTGACAGTGGGGTGCTTCCCTGCATTGCCAGGGCTTAGCCCTTTAGTTCCTGGGATGTGGAAATGTAGGCAGGGTCCCAGGCACAAGTATTGGGATTGGAAGCTAGGAGTGCTCCTCGAGGCAGCAGCTCTGTACCATATTTTAACAAGCTGAAGATCCTATCAGAGAATACCATCAGACTGCGAGCAGTCTCAGCAGTGAAAGGTGCCCCCCGGCAGGCATCTAGTCCTATTTGGTTGGAAAGGAAGGTGAGCTAAAATATAAGACCTTAAAACTCGGGCACAGGCTTTTGATCTCAGTTTCAATGAGCTACCCAAGAAATCACTGCAGATCACTAAGAAAGGGAGGAATGAGGGAAGGCGTATTTTTAGGAGGACTGATTTCAGTGGTCGGGCCAGATGCCATGCTAGATGCTATTTAATGAAAAGGTAACACACAGGGGTGCTTGGGTGGCTCAGTCATGAAGCAGCTGCCTTTGGCTCAGGTCATGATCCTGGGGTCCTGGGATCGAGCCCTGCGTTGGGCTCCTTGCTCAGCGGAGAGCCTGTTTCTCTCTCTGAAGCTCTCCCCTACTTATGTTCTCTCTCTCACTCTTTCTTTCTGCCAAATAAGTAAATAAAATCTTCAGGAAAAAAAAAACTATTTTAAAAAGGTAATACACAGATATTAGGCTTTACCAAAATTAAGTTTCCTGTTTCATAAAGCTCAGGGCTGATTCTGAATTTCCCAAAGAGTTAGTCTGCGTGTTCAACTGCGATGAGTTAGTCTGCATGTTCAACTGCAATGAGGCTGGCTTTGGTGGTTTCCTCTTCCAGTCTCCCGACTCCCAAAAAGATGATTCCTCCCATCTTTAGTGATGAGGACGGTGCCTAGCCCTTGGTAAAGGCCTTGCTCAGTGGACAAATGAATGAACGGCTTTATTCAAAACACAAAACAAACAAAAGGAGCCCCCCAAGTCTGTGCTATTATGCAAATCCTCTCTGGCCTCTCCAACTCTTTCTTAAACAGGTTTCCCCAACTAAAGCTTATCTTTCACCAGCTTTGCCAAAACCAAAGACAGTCTAAGGTCCTCCCCTTCCCTGCCTGGAGTCTGACGAGCCCCATCTCTGGCTACAATTGCCTGTACCAATCTGAGTGCGATCCAGGCCCCTTCTTGGCAAGCACTAACTTGATAAGCTGTATTTCATGAAGTTAACCAGGCTCATTACAGAGAACATATTTCCAGGAGGAGGGATGTTAATTTCTTCCTCATATAAAGAACAAAAATCAATATCATAAATCCAGGAAATCTCCCCTAAATGTCTCCCTGGTCATCACTCTCTCCTGTGCTCTGTGTAAATACCATCATGACAGGTTAGCTATATTTTCTGCTCAGGCAATGTGATCTCGAGGTGACAGCAGGACTAGTCACGATGCTGAAGTCAGGAGTATTGGCTGGGAAGTTTTTCCTCGAGGTATTTTGTGACATTGGAATTCCGTCAAATGGAGCTGAGGGTACCTTTATCTCTCAAACAAGCCCCAGGTCCAGTCCTCGGCCTCCTTAGAATAGGCTGAACTTGCAAGGTAGATTTTCCACACAAGTGGAAGGTGAATGAAAAGGAAGCGGGGTCCTATGGCATGTGCGCATCTCAATAGCTTCCTTCACTTAAATGTGTAATAACTACCAACTGCACACATTGTGTGAGATATAAAGAAGTCAGGACGCCAGCACCAATTTCACAGGAACTGACAGTCTAAGTAAGCAAATAGTTTAAACTAAGCCTTAGTTTTAATTTTAATACACACACGTCAGACCCTAGTAAATCCCTGTGCAGAAATGTGAAATCTCCAAGTCATGTTTTTCCTACCACATTTTGGCGGTCCCTTAACCTCATGCAGCCCCAGAGGGAGGGACACAGCTTCATCTTAGGAGTAAACAAGAATCTAATTTTGGAAATCCTCCAAGATGTTGACCTTTGTATAGGGATCTGTCAGCCTAAGACCCAGGGTCTTAGATGGGTTATTATAAATTAAAATCTAATACTCCTTCCTTCTCCCTGGATCTATAATGCCCCATTCAATCAGCAACGTCCAGCTTACGTGTGCAATTCAGCTCCAAGGGGTAGATGACAAAACTTAGTGACTTCAGCATCCCAAGAGCATAAGCAAAATTAATTAAGGCATTGCCGCTGAATATTAGCCCTTCTTGAGTCCTCCCTCTCAGGTTTATTTCTAATTATCTCCCATTGAGTCATGTCCCCAATGAGTCAAAATTTTTATTAGATTTTTAGGAGCCGATCTCCTGACAGCTTCAAAGGATTTTTACACTTTAGCATAGCTGATTCCCTCTAATATGCTTCTATCTCTTAACTAATCTCTGTCCTGAATCATATTATAAAACCATAGAGTTGAAAGAGTCCTTTGAGGTCACCTAGCCCAATTCCATCTGATTATAGACAAGTAAACTGAGGCCTAAGGAAGTTTGGTATCTTGAGTAAGATGAATAAGTTAGCACTGCAAAAATCTAATGCAGACCTACTTAATATAAGTTCCTATCAAGAGTGAATTGGAGCCTGGGTGGCTCAGCGGGTTAAAGCCTCTGCCTTCGGCTCAGGTCATGATCCCAGGGTTCTGGGATCGAGCCCCACACCGAGCCCCACATCGGGCTCTCTGCTCACCAGAGAGCCTGCTTCCTCCTCTCTCTCTCTCTCTGCCTTCCTCTCTGCTTACTTGTGATCTCTGTCTGTCAAATAAATAAATAAAATCTTTTAAAAAAAAAAAGTGAATTGGAAATGGCTCTAGAATAAAGGCCTGCATATTTTTGACCTGGTGGCTATTCCATCCTATGCTCCAAATATCCACATAGATTCTCCTCATCAACAAGCCCAGTCCATGCATTCTGAGTTTCTAACGGACATTTCAGTGTCTGCCTCTTCAATGGGGACAAATAAACAAGGAGCCATCACACACAGGAATAAAGATCCTGCCATGAGGGACTCTAAAGCAAACTAAAAACAAACAGAAGAAAAGGAATCTACAGACAACAGAAAATCTGGGAAACGAAAGAAAATCTCCAAAAAAAGATCCTCAGAGTGATATTTTATACATAAAAGATGATGCCATAAAAGGGAATTTATTAAAGAATAAGGAGTTCTTAGATATTAAAAATACCTAAGCAAATAAAAAAACTTAATAATCAACTCTAAAGACTCACAGAAGGTAAAATAAAAAGATAAAGAGAGGAAAAGTAAGCCAAAAAAACTGATAAGAATGCTACGGAGATTAATCCAGAAAGTCTACCATACAACCAACAGGAGTTCCGGGAGCCCAGCATAGAGAAAGTTAAGGGAAATTAAGGGAAGGAAACTCTCAGAGGCATAAAAAGGAACTATTTCCCACAACTGCAAAATAGAAGTCTGCCTCCAAGAAACAGACTCTTCACTATAGAGAACAAACGGTTGGTTACCAGGGGGACGATGGGGGGCGGCAGCGGGGCTGAAACAGGTGATGGGGTTGAAGGAGCGCACTGGCTGGGATGAGCACCGGGTCACCCAAAACTCATATACACTGTATGTTAACTAGGGAATTCAAATTAAAATTTTTAAAAAGGGACACCTGGGTGGCTCAGTGGGTTAAGCCGCTGCCTTCAGCTCAGGTCATGATCCCAGGTCCTAGATTCGAGTCCCACATCAGGATCCTTGTTCAGCAAAGAGCCTGCTTCTCCCTCCGCCTCTGCCTGCCACTCTGCCTGCTTGTGCGCTCTCTCTCTCTCTCTCTCTCTCTCTCTCTCTGACAAATAAATAAATAAATAACATCTTTTTTCAAAAAATTAAATTGAATTAAATTTTTTAAATACCCACATACACTGTTTAAAAAAAAAAAAAAAAAAGTCTGCCTGCGGGAGCTTCCTGAGTGCCCAACACCACAGTACAGCTGGGTGGGATTTCAGAAGGCCGGGAATAAAGGGGAGATCTGGGGAGATTTCAAGAAGAGAAGGAGAGTTTTCACCAAAGGCCCAGGAACCAAGATGGCTTTGGACTTCTAGACATTGGAAGCAAAAGAATAATGGAGCAATACCTCCAAATTCCTGAGCGAAGACTATCTGAAGCCAGAGTCTACACCAACCAAGTGGCAAACCTGACGTAAGGATGGAATAGTGACAGCGGCCCACAAGCAAGGGTCAGAGCATGTGTCTTCAACACTCTGCATCTTAGGAAATTACAGACTGTGGCAAAACTGTGGGTTACGACTGGGATAATAGGTATCTGGGGGTTCACGATGTGAACTGTTCCCATTTAATTGAAATTTGCATCAGGGGGGTCATAGTACCCTAACTGGCCCAGCAATCCCTCTGTAGTCCAAGAAATGTCAAAATTGATTATTAAATGACGTAAATTTGTCATGTGAAAATATTAATAGAAGAAAAAAATAAAAGGCATGAGAATTCTAGCAGAAAATAAGTATAAAAATGTTCACAATTTAAAGTGAGGAAAAATATTTAGCTTATTACTTAGAAATAAAAACAGTCAAAACCAAAGGCTTTCAAAAGTTGAAGTGACTGGCTCTGGCAACCACATAGGGAGGGTTTGGGGGAGGGAAAGTTCTTGATATGGACAGATGACTGACAACAAGTATGTGTTATTCTAGTTCTCCGGAAGGAGATGGATTCAGTGATTTTAATGGCATTTGCAGTCAAAACTATCTAATACGGTTATAAGGGGAAAGGATGTATTATAGGCACTTGGAGAAGGGGGCAGTGATAACCAGGATGCTGAAGTGTTTGCTAAGATAAATTTAGTCTGTTTTGTCCCAGAAACAGACTGGTGTCACTAGATTCTGGGGTCATTTTGGCCAGGCAGGAAGAGAATAGCGGTTGTCACTGGGCATCTGAATGGTAGCAGTCAGCAGTGAATGGGCTGAGAAATGGATACAGAGGGGGAGGAGGCAGAGGGAAAGGGAGTATGTGTGGCCAGGACAAACAGTCCATGGACAAAGGACAGGTGTGGTGCTGAGACCTAGCACAGAGCAAGTCCTGAAAGGGAGAGAAACGGGAAAGGAAGAGAAGGTCTCATCAAGAAGGCAAGTCAGAAACATCCCAGAGAGAGCCAAAGTGGATTCAGTCAGTGGTTGCTGGTATTCCATCGGGCAGGAAAAGAGTCAGGAGTCAGGGTGAACAGTAAGAACAGGATTTCCAGAAGTGGTGCTGAGCCACTCCAGGGACAAATATTAGGGGCCAGAGAATGCCAAGATTTCTCAAGATACCAGAACGTGGGAACCTGAAAAATCTTCCAAATGGCTTCTTCTTCTTCTAGCATAGTTTTCACTGAGCTATTCATATATGCAATATGTCTCTTTCCCACAACCCCACAGAGTCTCAGAGGCACTGCTTCGTCCATGCTCCAATCCCTGCAACAGTCCAAACACAGGCAACGTATCGTTTCCATAATGAAGACCAGCTAGACTACACAGTTTGGCTTCTACCCCTTTCTAGCACTGTGACCTTGGGCAAGCATTTATCCCTGCTGTGCCTCAGCCTCCCCAACTTTAAAATGGGGATGATATGAGTACCTACCTCATAGGCTAATGTACTTATCTGAGGGCTTGATACATAGAAATCATTCAATAAATCTCAACTGTTATTCTTAGATTTGGAAGACAGACCTCAAAAAAGACATATGTCACTAGAGACACACTAAGAGGAAACCAAGCAGGCTGGTAAAGAAAAATAAAATAAAATCAAGTGAGAAACATTGGAAGGAAACTAAGATGTTATCATGGCTCACTTCATTGAATCCTTGGTGCCAAGGAAGGAAATACTTTTGGAGAGTGAAAAGAAGTTCGAATATGTGGTATAGTTTAAGCAGCTACTCTCTGCCAGGTGCAATGGGAAACATTCTGTGGCAAATTCTATTCATTTCTATTCCAGTTACCATTACTAAGTAAAAAAAAAAGAGTCCCCAAATTTAATAGTTTGAAACACTAACCATTAAGTTATGCTTCTAGATACTGTGGATCAGGGACTCAGCCTGCATGACAAGGATGCCTTGCCTCTGCTACATGATTGCAGAGCGAGCTTCAGCTAGAAAGACCCAATTCTGAGGCCTGGAATCACCTAAAGGCTCATTTGCTCACCTGTCGGGCCCGGGCTGGGATCACTGGAAGACAGGACTGCTGCCTGGAGCACGTGGCCTCCCTGGGTGACTCGCTTCCTCACAGCATGGCAGCCTCAGGGGAGTCCGTCTTCTTACAGAGCATCACGGGACTCTAGGTGCAGCTGTTCCAAGAAACAAGGTAGAAGATGCACAGCCTTTCACGACTCAGCCTCGCAGGTCACACAGCGTCACTTCTAACATACTCTGTTGGTTACAAATGAAAAATGAAGGGAAAGAACATAGATCCTACCTCTTAAAGGAAGGCATGTCAATGAAATGTATGGGCATGCTTTAAAAAGCACATAGTTTTCTAATGTTAATCCCCTATTTGGACCTTGCCACAATGGACTGTGTCTCCCAAAATTCATAGGTTGAAATCCTAGTCCCCAGTAGGATGGTATTAGGAAGTGGGGACTTTGGGTCATGGGGTAAAGCCCTCATGAATAGTATAGTGCCCTTATAAAAGGGAACCCAGAGAGCTCTGTTGCCCGCTTTCTGACAGGCATCTATGACCAAAGAAGCAGGCCTCATTAAACACTGAATTCTCTGGGGCCTTGATCTTGGACCTTCCAGCTTTCAGAACTAAGACATAAATATTTGTTGTTGAAACCACCCAGTGCACAGTACTTTGTTACAGACATCCCATACTTGACTAAAACACTGACCAAAAAAACTGCAATTCTGTTCCAAGTAGCAATGCAGCCAGCCCAGGATAATGAACTGTAACAATCCTATTCCCTTAAAATATATATATATTTTATATATATATTTATATATACATATATATATACACACACACACATATATATATAGTCAGTAAATATATATGTATGTATGTATGTATGTATGTATTTGAGAGAGAGCAGGAGAGGGAGCGAGAGAGGGGAGGAGCAGGCTCTGAGCAGGGAGCCCGACCTGAGCAGAAGGCAGACGGAGCCACCCAGGTGCCCCGACAATCCTATTGCCTTTGACAGTGATCGGTTATGCCACGGTCCTGTAAGACTAAGTGTGGTATATGACCCAGCTCTGGCCAATAAGACATAAGGAGAACTCTGCTGGGGGCTCTTCTAATAAGTCTTTTGCTTTCCTGGTAAAAGTCAGATCTGGGTACACCTGGATAGCTCAGTCAGTTAAACATCTACTCTCAGCTCAGGCCATGATCTCAGGGTCCTGGGATCGAGTACCACATCGGGCTCCCTGCTCAACCGGGGAGTCTGCCTCTCCCTCTGCCTACCACTCCCCTTGCTTAGGCATGCTCTCTCTCTCTTTCTCTCTAATAAATAAATCTTTAAAAAAGAGAGAGAGAGAAAGGAAGGAAGGAAGGAAGGAAGGGTGGGTCAGACTTGGCCACTACTGATACTTCCACTTTTACTCTTTCTTTCTTTAAAAGAACATATAATGTTTGGGGCTGTGGCAACCATCTTATGACCATTGGCAAGAAGCATAAGAATTAAGTCAGTAAGCTAAGAACAGCAGGGAAGTAGATATAAAGAACCTGGATCCTTGGTTGCATCAATGAGCAGCTAAACAAATACCAGCCGCTCCTTCTTGGTACGCAGAAAATATAACCTTCAGCAGTTTAAGCCAGTTTTAGTCAGGTTTCTTTTACTTACAGCTGAAAGCATTCCAAACCAATACAAACTCAAAATTTCATTTAAGTCTTATAATAAGTTACTTGGGCATTATTTATTTAGGCTTTCTTGTCCCGAGGTTGGAACTTGAGTCACTTTTCCGAGGTCACAGAGCTAGCGTGCGATGCCAGAATTTGAATCCAAAGCTAATGGCAAAGCTCAGCGTTCTTGCTCTCCTGCCCTGCTACTCAGGGTGTGGTGTCTGCATCAGGAAGACAGCATCACCCGAGTGCTTGCTGGAGATGAAGACTCTCTAGTCCTACCGAGATATGCCAAATCAGAATGTGCAATTTAACTAGAGCCGCAAGTCTTACCTAGATGGCCCTAGGGGAAAGAATGAGGACCTCCAGGAGGTCAGATTTCAGCTCAAAGAAAATGAGAAATGTTTAAATAATTACAACTACCAAGAAGAAAAGTTTCTACATGTGAAGCGGTGAGTTCCCACCCCCCCCCAAAAAAAGTATTTGATTATCATTAGAGGAACACCTGCTCGCTAGGGATGCCATGGGAATCACTTTTCAGCCTTTCCCTTCTGGTGATGGTTCCCACTGACCTTTCCGAGGCCTGAAGCTGCACCATTAGAGATACCCCTGGACATCCTGGACATTAAAGCCCTAATAAAATTCCATCCTCAAGTCACTGAGAGCCCACCTGGTAAAGAGAAGTTTGTGGTGCTCTTGGGATAGGTAAGTAAGGGACCTGGGAGCAGGGGAGAAGATGTACCCTCCCCACCTCCCGCAAGGCCAGCCCTCCTGAGGCAGCCCAGCTGGGAGCAGAGGAAGAGCACAGAGGCTGGGCATCTGAAGCTGGGACAGCAGGCACTTCGGGAAGGGACCTGAGGGCCATAGCCGTCAGTGGCCCAGGAAGCCAAATGCGCTCAGTACCCTTTTACTCAAGTAACTGCCACCTGCCGGTGGGTTTGAAGCTCCGCTCAGCTTCCCCCTGAGCCCTAGGCAAAAGCTACAAACTCAGCGGCTTTGGAAACGCACACGTGTAACCACATTCTCACCCTTTTGAATTTAATTCCACAGTATAATTAAACACATATACTGCACATGCACGGCTATAATACAAGCTGTCGGTTCAATTTGGAAGTGTGCATTAAACAAATCCAAGCGAGGAGCAACAGTCTCTGAGCCTTAGGCCTGGGGGGGGGGGCGGGGGAGAGGAGCCGCCTGTTCAATGAACATTTCGTGGGACACACTGCCATCTAGTGGCCACCCGGTAAACTGCCAAGACCAGGAAGGACGAAGGAGACGGTGCCTGGGATCCCCAGCGCCAGGTAAAAGCTCCCAAATGTTTTGAATTAAATTGTATTGAATTAAAGTAAGCTGGATTGGCGTGAAGAGAAGTGACAGGGATGAGCATAAAATGGACAGGGTTACACTGGAACGATAACCAGGGTTTGATGACCTGTTCCTGAGCCAAGGAAAGCAAAATATATTTTAGACCAAAGGGAAATAACTTCCTGCAACTGGCATCAAAGAAGAGCAGAGAGTTTTGCCAGAAAAGATCTTGAGAAGCTGGACCTCAGTTCAAATGATAATCAGAGGTGGCCTACCAGGACTACAGTATAAATCCTGTTTCTGACACTTTACAAATATATATTCAGTAAATACTTGAATAACCTCATATACAAAATATGAATTCCTACCTTAGTAAAGAGGTCAGAATAGAAGTTTTTCTTAACTGCCACCATCTGTCTCAGGAGCCCCTTCCTTGATGGTTAACTGCACCCGACATCCATTCCAGCTACTTCCATTCTAGCTACTTCCACAACACTTAGTGAGAGTGCGATTAAAGGTCTCTGTCCCCCATGGGCTGTGAATATTCAGAGGAGCCTTCCAACACCATTTGCCTAGACCATACCCGTCACTTAACAGATAAGGGAGGAGCAAAGAAGGAGGCATCATTACTGCAGCACTGATGTAAATTTCCGGGGAAATCTTTTTGTCTGTTTTAGCAGGCCTCTCCAACAGAGCTTCTACCATTATCCTGAGGCTTTGGAGCCCTTGGCGTAGTAACAGTTACAAGCTCTCCAAGTCCTGATATTATGGACTGGATATCTGTGTACTCTCGGAATGTGTATGTTGAAACACTGTTTCCCAGTGTGCTGATGTTTGGAGATGGGTCCTTTGAGAGGTGATTCGGTCATGAGGGTGGAGCCTTAACAAATGGGATTAGGGCCCTTATAAGAAGGGAAATGAGCTCCACCTCTCACTCTTTCTCTCTCTCCCTGCACCATGAGAGTACACAGCAACAAGGCAGCCATTGGCAAACCTAGGAGAAGGTCCTCCCCAGGAACTGAATCGTCTGACACCCTGACCTTGCATGTCCAGCCTCCAGAACTGTAAGATACAAATTACTGTCGTTTAAGCCCCTACCCTACCCTATAGTATTTTTGTTTCAGCAGCTTCAAAAAGATCCCCCAATTTTTCCTTCTTTGTTTTTATTTAATTTGGTATCATTTCTGGTTTTAGGTAGCTTCAAGACGTACTCAATGATATGGAATGATCATGCCTGAAGAGCTTTACAGTTTACAAATGTCTACTGTGGGATTTCTTTTTTTTTTTTTTCTCCTCTATTTATTTATTTTAACCAAATAAAACAAATACTGTGACATAAATTAGCATAGTGTTTAATGTTAGTATAGCATTTTACAAAAAGGAACCTCAGAGGTTTTCCAACAGGGAAAGCCTGTTGGAGTAATGGCATAGTACTATTACATTATAATGTCTCCTATTTGCTCATCATTTTTTTGAAGTATCCCTTTTAGGCTGAGACTTTCCAGAAGTGAGCTCCAGACAAGGACAATTCAGGAAGAAGAAAGTTAAATTGTGTCCATTTACCCTTTTATGGGGAAATACTGCGGGATTTCTAAGGTCACCATTTTACAGATGTGGAAGCTGAGACTCCGCCCCGGATCACACCACCTTCGCCCCTCGAAAAAGTTCAGGCAGGTGGGGTACAGTAGGGGCCCCTCACAAATTTCACTTACAGATACAAGGTTTCAACAGAGATGTTGTTGTAGGCTCTAATCTGGGACCTATTTTGAGGCATTTAAACTTTGCCTTTTCACAGTCTGCCCAAGGAAGCAGGCATCTACCTTAGATGCATCCTAAGGTAGCATCCTCTCGTGGAGGCTCCCAGGCGGAAAGTATCTCCTGCTCAGGCTAGGCCTTTCCACATCTCACAGACCCCCTTGGCTCTGCTCAGTCATCCTCTCTAACCCACTCCTCCCTGTATCCCAGGCATCATCACACAGAAAGAGCCCTTCGAAAACCGTCTGAAGCTGCTCAAAACTTCATCCCCTCATGGCCATCTAGAAAATTATTTACTAGTGACAAACTCCCAAAAAGAAATTTTGCTAAACCAGGTACAAATCGCACATAAGGATAATTTTTAAGAAGCCTGAGGGCATTCTGGGGAGAAGAGAGGCGCCGAGGGGTCTTTGTGGGGAAAGGTGGGTACGTTAAGATCTTCACTTACAGCATCAGTGAATCCAAAATTGAAGCAATTGCCATACTGAGACCAGCTGTATGTGTCTATCAATATTTTTACTCTCAGGGGCGCCTGGGTGGCTCAGTGGGTTAAAGCCTCTGCCTTCGGCTCAGGTCATGATCCCAGGGTCATGGGATCGAGCCCCGCATTGGGTTCTCTGCTTAGTGGGGAGCCTACTTCCCCCTCTCTCTGTCTCTGCCTGGCTCTCTGCCCACTTGTGGTCTCTGTCTATCAAATAAATAAAATCTTTAAAAAAATATATTTTTACTCTCATTTCTTTTCTTAAAAGACTCATGACATACACATATGCACACATCTCTGTCTACCATGAAGATTCTACTCTTACTTCAAGAGCGATCAGGGCTAACCTCCTCTGGGATGCTCTTCCAGCTGGTCCCTGAGAGAAGCCAAAGTACCCCTCTTTCCTGCAATGGTTCTGTCGCCCCAAATTCGTGTACTGAAACTAATCCCAATGTGATGGTGTAAGGAGGTAGGCCCTCCAATGAAGCGATAAGGTTATGAGGATAGAGCACTCATTTATGGGATTAGTGCCCTTAGAGGCCGGATTGCTAATTAGGGCCCAGCAAGCTGTGAGGACACAGCAAAAAGGCTGCTATCTATACACCAGGAAGAAGACTCCCACCAGAAGCTGACCATCCAGACACCCTGACCTTGGACTTCCTGCCTCCATAACTGTGAGAAATAAGTTGTTATTTAAGCCACCTGGTCTACGGTAATTTCTACAGTAGTCCAAACTGAGTGAGATACTCCCTCTACACCCTTGCACACCCTGCCTAATCGCTGACCCCCATTTTGATTGTCTCACTAGCCTGTAATCCTGTTAAAGTCAGGAATAAAGTGAAAGCATAATTCATCCCCCTTTGGAGTTCAGAGAACAATCAAGATGATTTTAGAGAACCAAGATGATTCTAGGAAGCCAGACCTAGAGGCTCATAGTGCTACCCAAACACTGCATGGGATCTGATGTACTGAGTTGAAAACCAAATCTCTTATAAATACATCTCACTTACATGCTTGTGGATACTGTCTAGGAAAGGAAATATACCCATCTTTGGTGCATTTGAAGGATATTACAAAGATCCTTCTTTTTTAATATTTTATTTATTTATTTGAGAGAGAGTGTGTGTGTGTGTGTCTATGCAAGAGAGCTCAAAGGATGGAGAGGGAGAAGCAGGCTGCCCATTGAGCAGGCAGCCCGATGCGGGGCTCGATCTCAGGACCCTGGGATAATGACCAAGCCGAAGGCCGCCACTTAACCAACTGAGCCACCCATGTGCCCCAAAGACCCTTCTTTAAAAAATGAGCGGGGTTCATCTGTCACCAGTTAACTTTAGACTGACTGTTCCATTTTTAACCCTTACTGAAGCTCTTACTCCTTTTACCTTGTAGTGTCAGTTTTCAGGCTATGAATTTACAAGCTCCTTGAGGGCAGGGAACTTCTACTAAAATGTACCAATGATTCTTAGCCTTTGAGATGTGGGTTTTAGAGAAGTCAATAAATAATTCCAAATTCTAAACCAAGTGAAAAATAAGGTACAGGTGTCATAGAGGTCAAAATATAAGAGCACTTATTAACACTGTGATCTAGGAATGAGTTAAGTCATCTGATAATGTTACAGGATAGGAAATGGAGGCATGCAAGGTTGAATCATTTGCCCATGGTCATGTCCTTTGTAAGTGGCAGAACCAAGCTTTACACCCAAGGCAGTGCCAGGACCCACTGGTGACCGTCAAGTCACACTGCCTCTCCAACACTTGAACATGACAGTGAAGCCAGTTCGAGAGTAAACAATCCTGGGTTCTGTGGCCAAATGAGCTTCTTAAAACATCCTCCCTAAATCGAAACTTACCCTCCAAAACCACAGGCCTGTCCTTACAAGGAAGGACAGAATCTTCCCCTTAATGGACGACAGGTGACAATAAGGCTCCTATCCAAGACCAGCTGCATAATTTGCAAGAACCAGTACAAAATGAAAATGCAGGGCCCCTTGTTCAAAAATTATGAATAACTTTAAAATGGTAACAGCAGAACATTAAACCAAGTACAGGGCCCTCCTACGCACACAGACCCATACAACTACAGGGGCTGCACACCCATGAAGCTGGCCCTGCCTCTGTGGCAGGGAGATTCCACTGAGAGAGGCCCAGGAGGCTCGTAGAGGAAAACACTCAGACTCCCCATCCTGAGAAGTCACTCTGGGGGAAGAGTGAGCCAGGTTGCTGAGAGAATGAAAACAGGAATGATCTTCCCATCCTTCCCTGTTGCGGGGTGAAATGAACTTCGTTTCTTCTCCTCAACAGAAAATGCAGAATTGGGAAGAAATAAGCTACCTTTGAGGGACCTTTTCGGGGAAGATGGTAGAAATAACACACAGGCACACATTTTGCATACACTTTTATGGGTTTCCCACGCCTCTTCAGTATTATCTTAGCTCAGGCTGCTATAACAAAATACCACAGACTGGGTTTTTTGTTGTTGTTGTTGCTGTTGTTGTTTATTTGTTTTTTTAAAGATTCTATTTATTTATTTGGCAGAGAGAGAGATCACAAGGAGGCAGAGAGGCAGGCAGAGAGAGGGGGGAAGCAGGCTCCCCGCTGAGCAGGGAGCCCGATGTGGGGCTTGGTCCCAGGACCCAGAGACCATGACCTGAACCGAAGGCAGAGGCCTCAATCCACTGAGCCACCCAGGCGCCCCATCACAGACTGGGTTTTTAAACAATGAACATTTATTTCCCACAGTTCTGGAGGCTGGAAAGCCCAAGATCCAGGTGCCCTCTGATTCAGTGTCTGGTAAGAGCCTGCTTCCTGGTTTGCAGATGGCTGTCTTCTTGCTGTGTCCTCACAGGGCAGAGAGGGGAGCTCTTCTGCCTTCCTCTTCCTATAAGGACACTAATCCTATCATGGGGACTCCACCCTCTTGATTTTGTCTAAACCTAATTATCTCCCAAATGTCTCACCTCCAAATACCATCACACTGGGGGTTAGAGCTTCAACATATGAATTTGGGGGGGTCCCCAAACATTCAGTCCATAGCACGTGTATCTCTACAAATCCTCTGCTTTAAGCAGTGGGGGATGAGTAGTCAAACACACGTATACACACATACATACCTATGTGCACATACAAATATACATACATACATATATGCACAGCTATGCACATACACACACACACACACTCACTCACACACATATACATAGAAAAGATCCCCTTGAGGTCCCTTCCAGCTCTCAAATTGATCTTCCTGAAACTTTAATCCCAGCAGAGCTCCATCTGGCTCAGGATGAGTCAGCTCATTTCCCTCCCAGGTAAAGGTCAAACCACCTCCATTGTTTGTGCGTAAGAATCCTCCGTCTCTGTCACCCATGGCTGTCAATCCAAAGAGCTGGATTTACACTCACTGTGGTCTGGGTTCTCATTAACCTTGAATTGCCTCCCCCTACACAGAGCCATGACATTTAAAATCCTATCAAAGTAGCCTAAAACAACCATCAGACTGAACCTTTGGGGAATAAAATAAATGACCCATAAGCCTAGGATGAGAAAGAAATAAAAACAGCCCTTCAAAGGAGTAAGGTCTCTATCCAACACATCACTCATAACACATCACTTTATGTTGGTCTGTTTTGCAGGATATCTGAAGTTGAATGATATTCATCAAATTTAGCCCTTCAAATGTAATTATAACTCCGAATGCCACCTTGAAATACTAACTAATCAAGATTTCCAAAAAGATATACTGTCATTTTTTAATGAGTTTCAGTAACTGTTATATAAATTCCAAAGACAGAGGTCTTATTTTTAAAAAAATGATTCATGTGAACCATTATAAAATAGATTGCGTCTCCAATACTTTTGTTTTGTTTCTCCTTTTGTTGTGGCTTTTTAATTGAAATATAGTTGTCATACAATATTATAGTAGTTTCAGGTGTACAACATAGTGATTCGACAATACATTATGAAATGCTCACCACAAGGTGTGCTTACCATCTGTCACTATACAAAGTTATTACAGTATTATTGACTACATTTGCTATGCGGTACTTTTCATCCCTGTGACTTATTTATTTTATTACTGAAATTTGTACCTCTTTATCCCCTTCACCCACGTCACCCATCACCTCACTGGCAACCACCAGTTTGTTCTCTGTATTTGTGAGTGTATTTCTGGGGGTTTGTTTGTTCATTTGTTGTATAGATTCCACAGATACATGAAATCAGTTTTCCATTATTTTTATACTACATCAAATATGTCTCTTTCCCCACCAGACTGATGAACAATGTGCATCATTTATACTCATTCCTTGGTTGAAATGTTATTGAGAATCTATTGTGTTTGAGGGTGTAATAGCCACTAGGAATACAAAGACAAATAAACCTAGCTTCTATCTTAAAGGGCTTTTCAGTACAGGTAGGAGACCATCATGTGGGGATAAACGCTGTGACGGAAGCACGTTCAGAGTAGATGCTCTAGAAGGACCAAAAAGGAACTGGCAGAATCTGGAAGGAGACATTTAGATGGAAGAACATTCTCAGGAGAAGAAAGGGGATGAGGAGGAACAGAGCAGAGCAAACCGGAATGCACCACAAACGCTACATGCCGTCCAGTGTAAAGTTGAATGCCAAGGCTGCCATTTGCTGACCTCATGACCTTGAGTAGATCACCTGACTTTTCTGAGCCTCAGATTCTTTATCTCTGAATTGGGAATAATTACCCCTATTCACAGAATCACTTTGAGGTTCTACTGAAAGTGTATGTAAAAGTGACTTGCAAACTTAATGAGCTCTACAAAGATCACTTGTGCTTATTTTTTAGTATCAAGCCTACCGTTTCTCTTTCCTCTTAATCATGAAAGCCTGCGCTCTCCTAAGGAATGTCGTGGCCTACCCTGCTCTGCCCACAAAAATAAGTGAAGCACAGCCCGGAGAGATGATTGCCGGCAGCACCAGCATCAGCAGCTCAAGCTTCTGCGGCGGCATCATGATTCTCATAGCTACCATCTTTGAATCCTTACCACAACATGGGCTTTGTGGCAAGGATTTTCTCTCTCTTGCCTCCTTGAGGACAACCTCACGAGATCAGGAAGATAATGATCTCCCTCTGATGGAGCTCGGAGAGGTTAAATGGCCAAGCTAGTCAATGGCCACGTCGGAACTGGGACCCAGGTTTGACCACGTGACCCTGGTCCTTCCCATGATGCTCAAAGTGCTGCTTCTTTTCCCTTTTCCCCTTTTGCCTCACTCAGTTACTTCCTTCCTTGACATGAAAGTAGGCCACTCCTAAATACCCAGCGTTTTCAAGAAGAAACTTTTCTAGGAGGAAATGGAGGGAAGGAAACGGGTAGACTGGCCCCCAGCTGGCAGCGTCTGTGTCCCGAGTGCCTGTTGCCAGGCATGCCCCGCAGGACGCAACAAGAGCTTCTCCCAGAATTAGAGCTGGCGCTGAAATCAGAAACCACGCAGTGAGAATTCTAAGCAACCAGCAGGTGAAGCTGCCTGTGCAGAACTTTCTGGACCCATTAACCTTAACATATGTGTCTCATCCGCAGGGAGGAGGTAGGCGGTGGGAGGGGCTCAGCAGCGGTGGTGGGGGGAGAGGGCTGCTATTTTTAACCCACTTAGCCAGTCTTCCCTTCCCCAGGCTCTCTTCCTGCTCATGTGTTATTTGCTGCCTCCTAATGAACTTCCTTTTGTTTGTCCTACCACTTTTTTACTTCCTTTTTTTGTCCTACCTCTTTTTTACTTTTATTTCCTCCTTTTCTTATTACCATACAAGGGACATTTCCTGGGGTTTGGGGAGAATATTCAAACTCCTTTGTTTCCGCTGTTGTCTTTGGAAGGCAAGGGACACATTATTGTCTCTTTGTTAAAAGCCTTGCATTCCAGGAACCAAGCTCGGGCACTGTTGCTTGATTCCGTAAATAACCACAGGCCCACAGAAACACAAACCTAAACTAAAACACAAAACTAAAATAAAATGTGTGATCTAAAAGAAATTAAGCCACCATTGCTTTGGGTGTCAGTGTCCCAAAGGATAAGCCAGACCTTGCCAGGAAACAGGATACCTGACCTGGGGGGGAAGACTGGAATCCAATTTTGCCTCAGCAGTAGATAATTCTCATTCCCTTCTTTTTTTTTTTCTTTTTTCTTTTTTTTTTTTAAGATTTTATTTATTTATTTGAGGGAGAATGAGCGAGAGAGAGCATGCGAGAGGAGAAGGTCAGAGGGAGAAGCAGACTCCCCAAGGAGCTGGGAGCCCGATGCAGGACTCCATCCTGGAAGTCCGGGATCATGACCTGAGCCTAAGGCAGCTGCTCAACCAACTGAACCACCCAGGCACCCTCTTGTTCCCTTTTTCAAAACCATTCCAAGTTTAGACCACTCAGCTCTAAGCCTCATGGGAGTAGAGTTGATGGAGAGACCCAGAGCCTGGTACTAAACTGCTCCCAATAGATATTCATGGAACGAATGAATGAAAGAGGATATTGAAAGTAGTAGTAAAAATATGTCATGTAATGCTACATGAAGGGCAGTTATGAGGCCACACTCCCCACCAAGAATTAGGAATCCCCCTCTGAGATGAAAGAGAGCCTAGGTCTGCAAATCCTAGTAGGAGAGAGCAGACTCCAACAAGACTTATGACCCAAGGACAGAAATCACTGATATCCTACAGGCCAATTTCAGTCAATTGATGGGGGTCCCCTGGAGTGCTATGTAAAGGGGGATTTTTGAGGCTTTGTCAGAGCCCGGGGGAAAGACAGCCATGACCAATTAGTAATGTCCGCCATGTACACAGGAAGGGAGATAATGGCAGGATAGCATATATTTGTCATCCTTTTGATGACACATCCAAAAAACTTAACCAGAAATGGGGTTGATCAACCACGGAAGTATGGAAAAGGGGAGCCACTAAGGTGGATGTGATCACAGCCCAAAGAAACCTAAAGCAAGTATTTCTCTCCAGTGGAAGGGCACAAAGTAGATGTCCGGTCATGAAGGGCTCACCACCCTAGTACAGATTCCGAGTTTTCCCAGCAAACTCTTCTTTTCCTTCCCATGTAGCATGCCTTTAGGAAAAGGAATGTTCTGGGTTAGGATAAACCTAGAATCAAGTGGCCAGTTCCCTTAACATTTATAGTGCTTTAGTAGAGATGACAAAGAGGAGCAGCTGAGAGGCTCAGTCAGTTAAGCATCTGCCTTTGGCTCAGGTCATGATCCCAGTAGCCTGGGATCCAGCCCCAAATCAGGCTCCCTGCTCAGCAGGGACTCTGCTCCTCCCTCTTTCTTCCCTCTCCCCCTGCTCATGTTCCCTCTTTCTCCCTCCTCTCTGTCTCTCTCTTTCTCTCTCCCTCTCAGATAAATAAATAAAATTTAATTTAAAAAAAAAAGTAGAGGTTATAGGATGTCTTTTTTATTTCACCGATTACTTTCTGCAGACTTGGTTCACAAGTGCCCATCACAGGAAGATGAATCTACACTCAGGGTGCTTTGAGGCAGTCAAGAGTCTACAGGGATGAGGACTAGAGCTCTAGACTTTAGGAAATGCACCAAAGGTTCCCCTGCCATGCCTATTCCTGGACTTTCAGTAGCATGCCCTTCCATATGTCATGTTCATTCAACAACTGCCACGTGCTAAGAGGGTTATAAAGCACAATTAAGTCACTAGCATGCTCTCAGGATCCCAGTTAACAGATCTGCTGAGTTCCGAAGGTGGGAGACCATTGGATTATTCATTTTAACAAGGACAGAAACATAAAAAGTTTCTGAGGCCTGGAGATTGGCAGGCTCAGAGCCTTAAAGCACTTCAAAGAAGAAACCACATCTTACTCATGCAGCTATCTATCTTCAGGGCCTGTCACCTGAGACATGGTACCTGGTAAATATTTAGTGAATAATGAAGTTGATTGAATGGGCAGCAGAGGTTTACAGAAGTGCTGGGGAAAAAAATATTAGGAACCAAAGAGCCAACAGGAGATGCTACCAATAAACCACCTGCTTCATGATGTCACCTTGAGCTCTTCCAGCCAGTTGAGGGAGTTTTCACCCTCAAGCCAGCATTATCACGGTTGGTACTATAGCCTTGAGCTGTTCCCTCTGCCTGGAATGCTCTTGCCACCACCACTGTCCCACCCTACCCCCTACCATCCCACTCACACACACACTGTGCTCACCTACTGAAGGTAAGGTCTTTTCCAACTGCTCGAATTTCTCCATCTCTCACTCCCTCAATGAACTTCTGTCTCAGCCCCCTATTTATTTGCTTCACATCTATAATTATCCCATTTTTTCTTGTTTTTTGTTTGCCTCCTCTTCTAGATTATTAACTCCATGATTATAAGACCATATTATGTTACTCTCCCCGTATCCCTAGTGCCAAGTTTAGTGTCTGTTCATAGCAGATGATCAATAAGTATTCACTGGATGGATGGATGGATGGATGGATGGATAAGCGTTGCTTCATTAATTGCCTTATTGCTTAAGCTTCAGTAGAAGAAAACACAAGCCACCACTCTAGTTATTTTAATCAGAAGGGGATTTAAGGAGGAAATTGGACTTATACGAAATTGTTGGGAGGGCTGGAGGTATCAGTTCTAGACTGGGCCTCCAGAAATGACCACCAAAACACTTTTCCTGGCTCCTGCATTGCCACAGCCCATTCTAATGGGCAATCCAGGAGGCTACCCCTGCCTGGAACTGTTGAGTTCAAAGACATATCACTGAGGCTGTAATACTATGTAGATAAGTCACTCAGCGGCCTAAAAATGAGGTGGTAAGCCCTGGAACATTGCTGCTGGGGGAAAAAATGTCTCTGTAATTGGGCTTATCAGCAAACAGCCAAAACAGCAGGTAGACGGTATCCACCTAAATTCTTTCTTCCAAATCATGAGCTATTGGATCTAGTTGAAGAAGCTTAAGTCAACTGGGTAGCCCTCGCTGCAAGGAAGTCTGGGAAATATAGAGTTTACCTTTCTAGCTTCTCTAGTTCAGAAGAGTGCAATACAAAGATTAGAAAGTGGGGCAATGAGTTCCAATTCACCAAAACCCCTTGCCTCTGAGGTAAGTAGGGAAATTCACATCATCTCCACTTTTTAAAGATGGAAAACCTGAGTCTCAGAAAAGTTAAGTGATAGTCCCTGTTGATTGGTTCTCAAAATTATTTGTGAAATGAATGAGAATAAATGATTTGCCCAGAATGCAAATTTCTATTGTCCTTTAAGACTCAAGTGAGAGAAGTAAGACTTCTCTATGACACTTGACCTTACTCCTCAAGACAAGGGTAATGCTACTGTTTATGTACACACACATACATACACACACACACACACACACACACACACACACGGCCTTGATACTTCCATCATGATGCCTAGGATAATATATTTTAAGGATCAGTTTACATGTCTGTTTCCCTAACTAGAATGAAATTTTCAAGGTCAAGGATAGTGTCTTGCTATTCTTACCACTGTGTCTATTCGTTGTGCTTCACTTATAGGAGATAATATCAATAATTGGTTCATTGGCTTAATAGGTGTAAAGCTATGGGCTTTTGACTCCAGTCAGTACTCTTCCCACCATGGCACTCTACTTCTAGCCAACTTTGCCCAAACCCAATTGGCTTAGTTATTATTTACTCAGTCATGCAAGAATATTTATTAAGCAACTGCAGTGCATCTGTGTTTGGCACAGAAGATGTAAAGAAGCAAAAAGAGACTCAGTTTCAGCTCTCATGGAGATTATAATCTAGTGGAGCAGACTGATATTAACCAAATGGTCACACAAATAAATGCAAAACCACAGTTATGATGATGGCAACACAAAAGGAGTTTAAAAGAAAAAAACATTTTGTCCTCAACTTACAACACTCCTGACAGTAGATGTGTGGGATTTTTCCCATCAAGCAGTTCTCTAATTCTCAGCTCACACTAACTGGGTGTCCTACAATTTAACTCAATTCTTACACTAACTGCCCGGGATTAGCACAGACTCCTAGGTTAAAGGCTCAATTCCACAACACTGCCTCCTCTTCAAATGCCAATCACAAGTCCTAGGTTGTGATCTTTGCTTCTGACCAAATGGCTATAAGTTGGGGGTTCCTATAACCTCTGCCTCAGGTTCAATTATTTGTTAGAATGGCTCATAGGACCTGGAAAACAGTTTACTTACTCCTGCCAATTTATTATACGAGATAATAAACAGCTAAATGGAAGAGATGCATAGGGAAATTATATGGGAAGGGACACAGAGCGCCCATGCCTTCCCTAGGTGTACCTCCTTCCCAGCACCTGCATTTACCATCCCAGAAGCTCTCCAAACTCCCCACTCCTTAGGGGTTTATAGAGGCTCCATTGTTTAGACATGGCTAATTAAGTCATTGGTCATTGGTGATTGAACTCAACCTCCAGCCTCTCTAGAAGGAAGGGAGGGTGAAAATTCCAACCCTCTAATCACATGCTTGGTTGCTCTAGCACCAGGCCCCCATCTCCTAAGAGTCACCTCATTAGCACAAACTCAAGGATAGTTGAAATAGGGCTTATAATAAATTTTTTAAATGCCCTCTTAAATTATATGTTAATTTAAAAAAATTTAAAAATTTAAAAATGCCCTCTTAGTTCTATCACTCAGAAATTCCAAAGATTTTAGGAGCCCTTACCAAGAAGCTGGGACAAAGACCAAATACATATTGCTTATCGTATCCTAAAGTCAAAAGTGCAGAGTGGTATGGGAGCACATAATAGGAGGCTTGGCCTATACAAGGACGTCAAGGAAGGTTTACACAAAGCAGGGATGGTAGCTGAGACCTGAACCGCAGTAGGCATTACAGATTGCAGAGAGGTTAGGTGTGTGTGTTCCGTGGAGATGAGATAGTGGTGCAAAGGCCTTGTGGGAAAGAAGCTGAAGGAACCCAAGAACGAGAATAGTACTAGCTGGGGCTGGAAACAGATAAAGGAGCTAGACCCTGCAGGTCTTATAGGACAAATGAAGGATGTTTTTCTTTATTTACTCAGGAGAAAGGGAATGACTGACATGCTTACATGTGTGTTACAGAAAGCCTTAGTGTGAAAAATAAATCATCACATACATTCATGCCTTCAATATCCCATGGGACCCCTCCCTAGGCAGGGAAGAGAAGGTGAGCTGGGCTGCTTTCAACAGTAGCCCCATACTCCTGTTCCATCTTTCCAAGACTGAATCATATTTTGGACAACATTCAAATATATGCTATGCACACACACACACACACACAAAAAAAAAAAACCATGCCTTTGGAGAACACTTTGGAGAGAAACAACTTGGTTATATCACTCACATACAGAGGCACAGAGAGATTTATATTGGCTTTTTTTGCATTTAATTTATTTTGCAAAAAGAAATTTAAAAGTCCTTGGGATTGGAGGTTTCCTTTGAACTAACATCAAACCACCAGACCTGCTAAGGAAGCTTCAGCCAAGCTTTGATATACTCAGCACACATATAGCATCCCTTCTGCTTTGGACATGCAAAGGGAAGAAAAAAAAAAAAAAACATTGTGCATGGCAAATCACTCCTTATTAAAAATAATTAGTGGAGATAGTGCATAAGTCACTTTTAAACCCCTTGTTTTCAGTAATTATCCTCTTAAATATGTACCAAGACCAAATCACTAAACACTGCTTTGGATATTTTAGAAAATATCTTTCACTTTATCCAACAAGAGCTTAAGCAAGAAACTGGATTCAGGACAAACAAAATAATATTTACACAGACTTTTTTTCTTGTTTTTAAATCTCACTCCCTTTCACTCTTAAATTTTGTCGTGTTTTAGCTGATAATTAAATGGATTGCTTCCCTCCAAATTATCATTTCATTAGAAGGCATGGATTAGATCCACAACCACCATTACAGTCTTATGGGATTTTTTAACTTTTCTGGGGATGAAGTAAAATTTTATACAAAATAGGAGAATGTACTTTGTAGGGTAGATTTTTTTTTAATTATCTTAACCCTGACTTTACATAAACTCAAAATTAATAACAATAAAATCCTGTTATGTTCATGATCATTCTAACCTGGCTCTGCTCCTTCCCAACCACATGACCTTGACTGATCAATTAACCCATTTGAGGTTTAGTTTGCTTACTTTTCAAATAGGATAATAATCAGGCTAAGGTTTAAGGCCAGTTTCAAAACAAAAAATTGAGGCCATCAGACCTATATTTCTGAGGAATGCTGAAAACGCTCTGACTTTTCCAGAACCTTGGTACATTAGCCACACTCACTCTTCAGCACACTTGAGTCCCGCTGCATTGAAAAAGGCATCACGCTTTTCATTGCTTTGGTGCTTCTGCAAATGCTTAGACCCTTCTGCCTGAAATTCCCCACCTTCCGTGTCGTGAGTTCCTCGCTCCCTACTCTGTATCTTCATGATCTTCCCACAGCTTATCTCACTATATTATAATTATTTATTTATGTCCCAGGCTCTCTCAAATAGGCAGTTTGCTCCTTAGGGCAACAAGAATGTCTTATTCATCTCTATATCCTTAGCCGCCATCAGATTTCCTGGCATTAAATATTCATTCACCGAATAAATGAATGCACAATTATATGTAATAAGTCTCGTTGAAACGTGTAAATTACAGGGAGACTAGCATTATAATACGATATATCAAGCTTACTAACTACTGGTTTATCTCCATTTAAACATAAGCAATTCTGCTTAATGGTAGAAACTGCGAGGGTGAGATCTGCCTTTAACCAAACCCACTCTGTCTAAAGATAGAGATAAAGATTTGCCTCTTATTCTTTCTTGCCCTTTATTTCCACCCCAAGAATAATCACGATTTATACCAATCTCCTCTTGTTGTTGCTGGTCTTTCCCCACTGCAAGTTCTCAATGGCACAGTAATGTCTTGCTCATTGCTGGAGCAAAGCTCATAACACACAGTAGGTATTCAAAAGAATATTTGTTCAGGGAGTGAAACCAGCAAGCATAGAAAAGACTGTTTTACGGAATTTCTGCATTTCATCAGCTACTTGTATTACATTTTCAACATGATTAAGGCACGTCATCATTCTAGCCTTGCTAGAGGCAAAAGGGGGCCCAATAAACAGCACTCTTGTTGCCTTCCTGAACAAGTTGAGAACTGAAACAAAAACGTTGGTAGAGAATCAAAATTTTACTCTTATTAACAATCAAGCTAAAAATCAAAGAATTTGGCAAGAGAGTCCATGGTACTAAATGTTGGAATCCTATAAAGTCAACCCTTAATCTCTGGGCAGTCTCTGCTTGAGGGTGGAGCAGCTTCTCTTAAAGAGAAAAAATACAGCAAGTGTGGCAAAATATGCTATAACATGGATGAACCCTAAGTACATGATGCTTAGGAAACAAGCCAGTTACAGAGAAACAAATGCCATATGCTTCCACTTACAGTAGGTACCTAGAATCATCAAAAACGTAGAGACAGAAAGTAGAATTAAGGTTGCCAGGGGCTGGGGAGAAGAGTGAATGGGGAGTTATTATTAAAAGGGATGGAGGGGTGCCTGCGTGGCTCGGTCTGTTAAGCTTCTGCCTTTGGCTCAGGTCATGATCCGAGGGTCCTGGGACGGAGTCCCAGATCAGGCTCCCTGCTCAGCCTGTAAGATGAGAAATCTTACGTTGCATGTATTTTACAATTTTTAAAAAGGGGGGGGAAAGAGACCCCCCCCCCAAAAAATCTTATGGCAGAGAAGAGCAGAAGAGAATACAGTTTCCCAATGGACAACACATTCCCAAGAGAAAGTGTGGAATGGTTTAGATCCCAAATGACAGCTTCTTTGTCACACTCACTGAGGAAAGAGCTTTCCACCTCCATTAGGCAGAAGGAAGGAGGAAACGAGAGGTCAGTAAACTAAGGGGGTTCCCAAGCCCTTCGTGGAGGAAAAGGACAGGAGTGAGGAAAGGCTTTCCCTTCTCTCATCCCCAATTAGACTGCACTTGAAATACACCTGTTTTCAGATGCTCTCTATAAAAATTCTGAATATGGCCACGTGCATTAATAATGTCCATCAGGTCAATGTTAATGACCAGAAGAGATAGCAGATAGCATTACTTTCACCAACGAAATAACCAGCAGCCCAGGCAACTAAGTTAATTTCATCATTTTCCGTTAGTTTGGGGACACACAATAGTACTGGCAGGTGATATAACTGAGGAAAAATAGTAATAATAATACTTTCTAAGGGTGCCTGGGTGCCACAGTCAGTTAAGCACCTGACTCTCGGTTTCGGCTCAGGTCATGATATTAGAGTCCTGAGATCAAGCCCCATGTCAGGCTCTGTACTCAGTGCAGAGTCTGCTTGAGTTTTTCTCCACCCTCCACCCACCCTGCTCCTATCCCACGGCTCTCTCTCGCGCTCTCTCTCTCTCTCTCAAAGGAATAAATCTTTAAAAAAAAACAATAATACTTTCTATCACCTTTCATGGGCCCAGCTGTGATCACATGACTTACCCTACAACCTCCCCGCCCGTTTGCACCCTGATCTGGCCCAAAGCAAACTCCCAGCCACTGAGCTGCCAATGAAGGTAAGAACCTTGCATTCGTCAGTAGAAGCTACGTGGGATATTCTTGAATATTCAAGATGCTTTCTATTGAAATCATTCTTCTCCTAGATGGTCCGTTGTCCTAAAGAATTCTCTGGAAGCAGCGGTCTCTGTCTGGCAAAGCCAGATAATGTAAGCAGGTGAAGAGCAAGGAAGAGATCCTTAACTTCATCAAAAAATACTACTTCAGGATGCCAAAAAGGAGAAACTCTGAAAGGCATTCTCCCCAGACCTCTCAGGCTACTGGGAGTAGATCTTCTGTGGAGGGGTTAAGGAGAATTTATCATTTGGCCAAAACAGAGAGGAGAAACCCAAATATAAATGTTTGAAGATTTGGTCTTTTCAGGTATCTGCCTTTTGAGCTCAAAGAGGAAAAAGCTAAGGGTTGGAGCGGGAAAGGCTCTTAAAACTACTAAGTAATTTCTTTTCTCTGCTTTGCTTTTCCCCTGTGTAGAGCAAACTCTTATGTTACATCCCAGCCTGGAATAAATCTTCTGGGCTGAATGATAAATCAGGGATTGTAATGGAAATCATTATTGACCTTTAAAAGGGCACTGTCTTTATATTTTCACACTGTGCTGTTTGAAATGTCGACTCGGAATCGGGAAAATAATATGCCATCGATTTCTCTCCATACCTCTTAAAACAGAGCTTGAAATTGACCTGGAAAGCACAGGTATGGGTTTTCTCATTATGGTTTCAACATCATCGGAAATGGTGATTAATGATCCAGTCCTGGGAACAGCATTGTTAGACCTTGTAATTACTTTGTGAATCATGTCCAAACAGCAAGAAGTGGGTGCGTTTTAACCCTCTTGTGGTAAAACTCTATGGTTCTTGATTACAAACCTATACAAGATGGGGCTATTATTTCCTTGTATTCTTGGTTCTCTTTTTACTGTCTTCCCCTTGTCTGATTATCCCCACCCTTTTTTTTTTTTAATTTCTCCTCCCATTTCCTCATGTAGCAGGCCTCTCTGATAATTGGCTGGTTCTAGATTTTCATTCTGCATTCTTTGCATTTCTAATTTCCTTCTTTATTTTTCCACCAATTTCAAAAATCTAATTTACTGCTCTTTTTCATTGCTCTTATTTCTTTTTCTGGCTGTTTTATCCATTCCATCTCTCATTTATTCTAGAAGGACCTTTTAAAACCACCTAGATTCTCTGAGCCTTGCCAATCTTGACACAGAGTATGGAATGTCTTCCCTCAGCTGCCTGAAATTTCATATGTCCTGGCCCATGCGGAATAGCTGACCTGCTCACTGCTGCCCCTTGAAGCCAGCTCTCCCAGCAAACCATCCTATGTCTGTAGACTAACATTTAAGCATGGAAGCTGGTGAGCATGACCTCTCTTCATTTTAAAACTAGCTAAATAGAAATGATGAACATTTTTCTGTTAAAAAAAATTTTTTTAATATTTTATTTATTTGACAGAGAGAAAAAGGGAACACAAACAGGGGGAGTGGGAAAGGGAGAAGCAGGCTTCCCGCTGAGCAGGTAGCCCAATGTGGGGCTTGATCCCAGGACCCTGGGACCATAACTTGAGCTGAAGGCAGATGCTTAATGACTGAGCCACCCAGGCACCCCTAAAAAAGTTTTTAAATAGATTTTAGTTGTTGTGGCTCAAGTGAGCTGCTCTGAGGGGTGTGCTATAGCCACTCTGCAGAAGCAAGAGGAAGCCCCACTCAAAATTTGGTTTAGATGTCGAGACTGAAGATGCCACACATACCAAAAGACTATGGAAAGATTTATTATTTACACAAGTGAGACTCTTCCGGGGAGAGTGGGGCAGGACTCCCAACCAGGTTCAAAGCAGCTTGAGAACACAAGGACAGGAGACTTGGCTGGGTTAGGTGTTGTGGACAAGACCAGAATCTCCCACCAGCGCTAAGGAAGAGAGCATCCTGGATTTCTTATCAGCTTGCCCAGATGAGCTGAGAAGAAGAGGAAAAGATGAAGCTTAAAATGTGTCAGCATCGGAAAATGGAGTCGGATTCTCTCCCCACCAGGGCTCTGAGGAACAGGGTACAGACATACAGACAGAGAACAGTGAAGAGGGGCCTGCAGAGACATCTTCTCCCTCTCCCCACAGGTCCTGGCCTCTGGGAGGGGGAGGGGCCCCCATGGACTCTGTGAGATCTTTGACCAAGACAACTAAAAGCAAGCTGGCAGTGCCAGACTAAACCACAGCTGGAGAAACCCACGGGGAGCAAGATCTATAGAGAATCTCTGGGGCCTGGAAAGGAGAAGTGTCACCCACACGCGGTGAGCCCATTCACGCCATCTCTTTGGGGAAAGGACACTCTGGAACCTAAAGTTTTACAGAAACTTTATAAAGCGAAGAAGAAAACTCACCCTATTTAGATGAAGTACTTGGCCTCACACAGATGTGATTTAATTTCATAGAAAGTGTTCTCTTGCCCAAAACATCTGTCTTGTGGACGCCCTAGAGTCAGACTTATATCGGCCCTCCTTTAAATTCAGGGGTCAGATTCCCATAATGTTTAGGAGAGCACTAGAGAAGGGTACCTGGGTGGCTCAGTGGGTTGGGCCTCTCCCTTCGGCTCAGGTCATGATCCCAGGGTCCTGGGATCAGGCCCTGCATCGGGCTCTCTGCTCGGCATGGAGCCTGCTTCCCTCTCTCTCTCTGTGCCTCTCCGCCTACTTGTGACCTCTCTCTCTGTGTCAAATAAATTTTTAAAATCTTAAAAAAAAAAAAAAAAAAAAACACTAGAGAAAAGGGCATTTTTTGTGGACTTGGATTCAAAGTCCCCTTTTGCCACTTTTGTGTCCTTGAGAAATAAACTCTTTCTGAGCCCCAGGTTCTGCTTCTGATCAATGGGAATAAATAATATCTACTCAATTTCATCAATTCTAAAATGTACCTTTTTCTTGCATTTTAGCATCTCTGAAAACTGGATACAATCAGGGGCTCTTACAAATTTTAACTCGCAGCTTTTTTTCTTCGTGACACATAATGCTGTATCTTAATGGTCAATGGTATCTTAAATTAATGAAACACACTATTTCACAGGGCTTAGAAAAGGTGAATGTGAAAACATGTTATTCATTATAAATTCTATATAACTGGATTTTTTTAAGATTTTTGTATTTATTTAACAGAGAGAGCATGAGCAGGGGGAGAAGAAGGCTGGACAGAGGGAGAGGGAGAAGCAGACTTCCCACTGAGCTGGGAGCCCAATGTGGGTCTCAACTCCAGGATCCTGGGATCATGATCTGAGCCAAAGGCAGATGTTTATCTGACTGAGCCATCCAGGCACCCTGTATAAGTGTTTTATATACCTCTTTGAGCCTCAGTTTTCTTATCTGTAGAGTGGAGATAATAATGGTACCAACCATACGGAGTTGTTGTAAGGTTAAAGTACATTAATAAATATAATAGGTTCAAAACTGTGCATGGCTCAGAGCAAGAGACCTTATTATTATAATTCCAAGACTTCTGATTCATTTGAAGACAGGATGGTTATTGATTTATTCCACAGGTGCCAGCAGGGTTCTAGAATCAGACTCCATGATTCTGAATCCTGATTTTGCTACTTACTTACTCTGGGCAATTCCCATATTTTCATTTAGTCCCCTCTTTAGCATCTGTGAAATGAGAATTACAGAACCTGCTTCAGAAAGTATGGGTGGGCCTTAAAAGAGATTGATACATGAAGAGAGCCTAGCATAGTGCCTGGCAAGTGGAAGTCTTCAATAAATGCTAGTTCTCATCTTCAGTAAGCAATTCTGCTTTGAAGAAGCATCTGATCTAGCTACAGGATGGCCCAGAAAGAGAGAGTTACAATACAAGTAAAGGATGGCCCCTTGGGTGCCTGGGTGGCTCAGTGGGTTAAGCCGCTGCCTTCGGCTCAGGTCATGATCTCAGGGTCCTGGGATCGAGTCCCGCATCGGGCTCTCTGCTCAGCAGGGAGCCTGCTTCCTCCTCTCTCTCTCTGCCTGCCTCTCTGCCTACTTGTGATCTCTCTCTGTCAAATAAATAAATAAAATCTTTAAAAAAAAAAAAAAAGGATGGCCCCTTGATGCACTACCCTTGTGTAAGTCCTGTCAATGTCTATGTCTTCTAGTCCAAGACCATCCAGGAACATACCTGAGGTTAAATGGAGGCATTGTTCCCTGTTACGGGGATATCTCATACCATGAGGAACCATGAAAAGAGTCTCAGAAGGAGGGTTTCAGGAAGGGCTTGCTCTAGGAGTTGGGCCTAAGGAGCTGTGAGGAGCTGTCAGAGAGTAGGGAGATTTAATGATTATCTTACATTTTATTTATCAGATAAGAAGAAAGAAGCAAGGTTAGAGGAGTTACTGAAGAAAGAGTAGTCACTCCTGTTAACCAGGAGAGGGGGTTGTTTGGTCATTTTTGCAGTTGGACAGTTGCAGTTTCTAGCCTCATTCAGGCATAATTACAGACATGTCTTATTTTTGTCTTATTCTATCCCTGCAAGTCCTCATCTGATGTTTATATTCTCTGAAATTCCTTGTGTTCACCAAGGGAATGATATGACACAACTGGTGGCAAGTAAGCTAGCTATTAGCTATCAGTCCTGGGGATGAACAACTGCCCCAGTTTGCCTGGGACTGGGAAGGCCCCAGACTGGGCCAGAGGACTCTCAGGGCCAAAATGGAGACAGTCCCGGGAAACAGCGATAATAGGTCACCTTAGCTGTCAGGGCTGTCTTTTTTGTTTCTCGGCTCTCACCCCTTTTGATAACATGTCCTGTGAGTTACCTAATTGATACTTTTTGATTGACTCCTTTGTCCTTTGTCTGCATGAGGATATACTTTGGAGGCAAAGTCCCAGCCCTATTATTTACCAGCCACATGGCCTTGAATGAATTACTCAGTATCTCTGAATCTTTGGTCTGCTCTAAAATGGGGTTGCTGCATACCTCATGCAAAGGCTTAATGAGCGAATGATATCTGCACCCACACCTTGCACTGCTCCTTCTCCTTCCCACCCCTACCCCATTCTAATCCGAGTTGTCCCATTTCATGCAACAGCCCTGGATTAACAATCATATTTTGATAACCTTATCTGTATAGCTCTTAGCATGGTTCCAGGTGCCGTTCAACACTTAAAAATCATTTTAATAGTATAATCACTCTTTGTTTTCTTCTCTTCAGTACCTCCACTTAACTTCTTATGCTTCTCAATTACCTTTCCTTGCGAAACTTAGACCAGTAAGTAATGAAAATAATAACAAACTGCATTTCCGGATTTGCAGTTTACTAAATGCTTTTCATGAAAACAAAACACCACAAAAACACACACACAAACAACACCTGGAAGGCAGGTATTATCACTTTCCTGTTTACAGATTAGCAAACAGGTTTGCAGAAGCCATATACCCGATTCAAGATCACACGGGTGGTAAAGAAACAGAACTAGGGGCGCCTGGGTGGCTCAGTGGGTTAAAGCCTCTGCTTTCGGCTCGGGTCATGATCCCAGGGTCCTGGGATCGAGCCCCACATCGAGCCCCACATCGGGCTCTCTGCTCAGCAGGGAGCCTGCTTCCTCCTCTCTCTGTCTGACTCTCTGCCTACTTGTGATCTCTCTCTGTCAAATAAATAAATAAATCTTTAAAAAAAAGAAACAGAACTAACCTTCTGAGTCTCACTCTGCCCTAAAACAACTTTTCCCAGGCTCAAAACTGGGCACCAAAGTATCCCCATCCCCCGCATAACAGAGACCCTGGATAGGGCCTTTTGGCCAGATGTGGCTATTGAGATGAGCAGCTGTCGTCTGTAATTTCCTGTGCGGTCCCCTGGAGTCCACAGCTTCATTTCACTTTAAATCCAGCAGGGCTCCTGCCAGACCCACAAGAAAATCCCGAGAAAATCCCATTCGAGGTGGAACCACTGAAATCTGATTCAGAGCTCTCTGCTGAGTCTTCCTCTATCAATTCGGCTCAGGCTTGGCAGCTGGGCTCGGCTGGAACTGGATAATTCTAACGTCCTTTTGGCTTGCCATTCCCTTCCTTATTGCCCCAAGAAAGGATCCCAAATGGACTCAAGATTGTTGCACTTTGGAACCCTTTAAATGCCATAGACTAAGCAGAAATTACAACATAGGGTTTGGTATTTAACTCAGACAAGTTCCAAAATATTTCCTCGCCTGGAGTTCTTCCCCGGGAAAAGCATTTGTGGTATGCAGATGGGGGGTGTGGGGCTGGAGGACACCCAGGAATGCAAGATCCAGAGCCTCGAGTCTTACCAGCTGAAGGTGTGTGAACACTCGACAGCTTTTCAGGGGAACGGAAGCCAGTGGGATTTGTGGAAAGGCAGAAAGAGGCAAAGGTTTGGCGTCAGCTGACCCAGGTTCAAAGACCAGTCCCCGTGCTCACAGGGTGAGATGCTGCCACGTGCTCCCCCAGTCTCTCCAAACTTGTGCTCCTCTTTGTAATAAAACAAAGGAAACAGTCAAAAAAACAAAGAGGCAACCCACGGAATGGGAGAAGATATTTGCAAATGACAGTACAGACAAAAGGTTGATATCCAGGATCTATAATGAACTCCTCAAACTCAACCCACACGAAACAGACAAACACATCAAAAAATGGGCAGAAGATATGAACAGACACTTCTCCAATCAAGACATACAAATGGCTATCAGACACATGAAAAAATGCTCATCATCATTAGCCCTCAGGGAGATTCAAATTAAAACCACATTGAGATATCACCTTACACCAGTTAGAATGGCCAAAATTAACAAAACAGGAAACAACATGTGTTGGAGAGGATGTGGAGAAAGGGGAACCCTCTTACACTGTTGGTGGGAATGCAAGTTGGTGCAGCCTCTTTGGAGAACAGTGTGGAGATTCCTCAAGAAATTAAAAATAGAGCTTCCCTACGACCCTGCAATTGCACTCCTGGGTATTTACCCCAAAGATACAGATGTCGTGAAAAGAAGGGCCATCTGTACCCCAATGTTTATAGCAGCAATGGCCACAGTCGCCAAACTATGGAAAGAACCAAGATGCCCTTCAACGGATGAATGGATAAGGAAGATGTGGTCCATATACACTATGGAGTATTATGCCTCCATCAGAAAGGACGAATATCCAACTTTTGTAGCAACATGGACGGGACTGGAAGAGATTATGCTGAGTGAAATCAGTCAAGCAGAGAGAGTCAATTATCATATGGTTTCACTCATTTGTGGAGCATAACCAATAGCATGGAGGACAAGGGGCGTTAGAGAGTAGTAGGGAATTTGGGTAAATTGGAAGGGGAGGTGAACCATGAGAGACTATGGACTCTGAAAAACAGTCTGAGGGGTTTGAAGTGGCGGGGGGGTGGGAGGTTGGGGTACCAGGTGGTGGGTATTATAGAGGGCACAGCTTGCATGGAGCACTGGGTGTGGTGAAAAAATAATGAATACTGTTTTTCTGAAAATAAATAAATTGGGAAAAAAAAAAAAAAAAAAAAAAAAAAAAAAAAAAAACAATAAGGCCTGCCCGGCCCTTCTCTTTAGGATGGTCCTGAGCTAACAGACATAAAAGTGCTTTAGAAACAAAATCGCTAGACAAGCATAGGCTGTTAATATGAGAGTGCAGCTGTCCAACATTTGCCACGTATTTTCCAAACAGAGGTTCACGATGCATTCCAATTTTCTTTAGTCTTTGTTTTTCCTTCCAGTTCCTTTGATCTCCCTGCACAAGCTCAAAGTAGCCAAAGAACAGGTCAGCAGTTGTTTCAAAATTCACACAGTGATTTAAGCCAGCGTGTGGTATTCCAACCCAAAAAGACAGTCCCAGAAAGCCTAAGTGACTGAGAGGAGGGGAAAATGCTTTTCGCTCAAAATATGGTTTGTGGTTTTTGTTTCTCTAATCTCTAAAGAAAATTCGTATTTTGATTCAGAGGAGGAAAATAAGAGATCTTGAGAACTGGAAAGGGAAGTTACATCTCACACACACTTAAAGATGCTTGAGAAGAGATCACATTTATAAAGCTAATTAGTAAAGTAGAGTTGTAAACACACAGCCGTCGAGAAATGAAATCATCAAAGCGGAGTTCCAAGTATTTGCAAAGCTTTGCGAAGCAAAGTTAAATTTGCTTATCACAACTTAAGTCAGAACTCTATCTAGTAGATTCTCATCTTTCTCTAGGGAAAGATTCTTAGAAAATATAATTTACCTGTCCTTTACCTCTTAGTAATATTTTTCTTTCACCCACACTGGGGTTAATATGTTTTCTAAGTACTGACTATATTGTTTATAAATAATCCAGAAAGGACTGAGAGGAGGAAAGTCCAGAAATATGTTTCTCCTTGTGTGTGCTGCCCTTCCAGTCTGGCCCCGCTTCTGTTCCCAGTAACACCCTCACCTCCTCCCCCAACCCCCATTGTATGTTTCAAGCAGAATCCTTCTGTTTTCCCATCTTTCCATTTCTTTTTTTGTTTTAAGATTTTATTTATTTATTTGCCAGAGAGAGAGCGTGCACAAGAGAGCACAACCACAGGGAGTAGCAGGCAGAGGGAGAGATAGAAGCAGACTCTCAGCTGAGCAGGGAGCCTGATGTGGGACTCGATCCCAGGACCCTGGGATCATGACCTGAGCCGAAGGCAGACACTTAACTGAGCCACACCCAGACACCCCAAGTCTTTCCATTACAACAAGATGACTGATAGATGAGCCTATTTGTGGACAGGTGACAGGCAGGACATGTGCACATACACACTGACCACGTAGCACGAAATCCTTCTACAATGCTGACCAGCCCTCAGACAATGGAATTTGGATTTGGCGGTTGACTCTTGGACTCAGTCCAGAGGAGATCGTTTGCAGAAATGCCAAAGGTCCTCACCACTGTGCAGAAACCTCGCCTTCAAGGCTGTGCCCTCAGCGTGAGGGGATGCAGTGTGGGTCTGTTTGCAATGCTGGGGATCAGAGATTGGAAACTTTCTTAATTGGCCACAAGGGGGCCTCACTGTTGAGAACCCCCATTCATAGGTTTAGGTTGCAGTTTTAGTCCTCCAAGCAGATGGCAGGCACAGAGGTGTGTTTTTAAAAGATTGCCATCAAAATCGTTTATGGAGAAGTGACAGCTTTTCTGTTGTTGTCTGGATACCTCATCTAACATACCAAGAACAACGAAGGTTTAAAGTCTCCAGTGGAAGAAAATACAGTATTATGCATTTTTTAAAATCTGATGTTACAGCCAGATGTTTTCTGTTCAGCGTTATACACTTCTGTTGAATTCCCCTGATATCGTGATGCAGAGTGATGAATCCGCTACTTAATATATTCCCATATTTTTTTTTAATGGATATGCTGAAGACTAAACACATCATAAATTGCTTCTGCAAAAGGTCATAACTAGCTTTAGGCTAACAGACAAAGATGAGAATGTCCATCACCTACATGTCATCATCAAGCATATCATTTTTTAATATTTCTTTTGCGGAAGATGTTCCCTTTTAGGTCTCCCCATGTAATGTACCAGGGTTTGGGTGAAATTTCACATCACATAGGATAGGCACAGGATTGGATAAAGGAAAAAATTTCAAGGCCAGGTTTAGCATGACAAGGGCCCATAGTTGCTCCCTCCATCCATGAGAGGCATGCCAGGGTCTGCTGGACCCCGAAAGAGCAGAAAGCCTGAAAGAGCAGCCTTATCAGCATGCCGAGCTGTCTGGTTTGGGGGTACCGGCCACTTACAGGTATTATCTGGGAATGTCAGCTGCCCAGCACCTGTAGGCTCTGGTGCCTCAAATATAGTTCAGTTCAGTCTCGCTCCAGGCAGGGGGAGGAAGCACAAGTTCCATGAAGCTGAGCTTGGGCATGGCCCCTCCGACTCGGAGAAGAACAAGGCCCTGGGGCCTACATAGCCTCTGGCCCAGGAAGTATATCAATCCGCCAGAGCTGCTATAACAAAATACTGGAATATTGTGAGTGGCTCTGACAAGAGAAATGTATTTCTCACAGTTCTGGAGGCTGGAGTCCAAGATCAAGGAATTGTTAGCTTCTGTTTCTCAGCGGTCTCTCTCCTTAGCTTGTAGATGGTTGCCTTCTTACCAGGTCCTCAACATGGTCCTTTCTCTGTGCACATATACTCCTGCTGTGTCTTCCTCTTTTTGTAAGGGCACCAGTCCTATTGGATTAGGGCCCCACTCTCAAGACTTCATTTAACCTTAATTATCTCCTTAAAGGCCTTTTCTCCAAGTACAGTCATATTAGGAGTCAGGGCTTCAATCTGTGACTCTTGGTAGAGGATACAATTTAGTCCATAGCTCCAAATAAGGACCCAGGATTATTTGGGACTATCCTGGGCTTTTTATATAATACTGAGACCAACTGATAAAGCAAAATGTGGTATGATAATATAGTTTTAATTTTCATTTCTTTGATTACTAATGAAATTATATGCCTTTTCACATACTTATTAGCCAGTTATATTCCTTCTATGACCTATTTCTGGACTTCATTTTTCTTTGGGGATATTAGTATTTACTCTATAATTTGTCAAATATTTTGGGGCGCCTGGTGGCTCAGTGGGTTAAAGCCTCTGCCTTCAGCTCAGGTCATGATCCCAAGGTCCTGGAATCAAGCCCCGCATTGTGCTCTCTGCTCAGCAGGGAGCTTGCTTCCCTTCCTCTCTCTCTGCCTGCCTCTTTGCCTGCTTGTGATTTCTGTCAAATAAATAAATAAAATCTTTTTTAAAAATTTGCCAAATATTTTTATATAGACTGTCTTTTACTCCATTACGATTATCGTGTGATTTTTTTAAATTGGATATGTTGATGACATATTTTGCATTAATATAAAAGATACTTGGGGGCACCTGGGTGGCACAGTCACTTGAGCCTCTGACTCTTGGTTTTGGCTTGGGTCATGATCTCAGGGTCATGGGACTGAGCCTCATGTGGGGCTCCATGCTCAGCAGAGTCAGCCCGGGAGTTTCTCTCTCTCCTTCTGTACCTCCCACTTGTGCTCTCTCTCCAAAATAAATAAATCTTTAAAAAACATATATATATATATATATATATATATATATATATGATACTTGTTGATATCTCTCTAATATCTATACTCATCCTGTAGCCTCCTAATACTTCTCAGAGGGGTTCCAGAAAAGCTGACTCGACTGGAGTTGTCCAGGTCAGCTATAGATCTTACCCAAGCCAATCAGCACGAGCCCTGCCCCATGACTGGTACAGGTTAAGGATGTGACCCAAGTTGGTCTACTCAAGATGAGTCTCCGAAGTCCTGTCTAAATGTTCTTACAAATATATCCCCTATTTCTTGCTAAACAAGAAAAAAACACTGAAACACACCAACTCGGGAGCTGCTGTCAACCACCTTGGGGAATCCATGTAGCATGAAGCTCACAGCCAAAGGAAGCAGACCAGAAAAGAGAGCAACTGAGTATGTTTGGTATGTTGTTCAACCGCACATCAAGCCTCACCTGAAGGAAGCCTGCTTCAGGATTTCTCAGTTACATGAGCTTGGGCATATATATATTCACTTGTACACACTGGATTAGCCATTGTGGTTGTACATGGTTGCCCATTCCTCCTAGTCAGGTGTATTTTATAACTGGTCAATCCCCATGCTGCACTGGTTGTTAAATATCTTTAATATCAGGACACCGGGGTGGCTCAGTGGGTTAAGCTTCTGCCTTTGGCTCAGGTCATGGTCTCAGGGTCCTGGAATCGAGTCCCATGGGCTCGCCGCTCCGCGGGGGGCCTGCTTCCCCTCTCTCTCTGCCATCTCTCTGCCTACTTGCAATCTCTCTCTCTCTCTGGCAAATAAATAAAATCTTTAAAATATATATATTTTTAATATCATCCCTGTATATGCTGATAATTGTCCTTTATTATTAAGCTGGTTTGAGTACGATTTGATGTTTGTTTAATGTATTAGCTGTCAAGGTTTGGGGGTTTGTCTACCGCAGCAGCTAGTGTTGCCTTGACTAACTTAAAGGGAAGGGGCTTTTCCTGAATATCACTTTGCTAATTAGAATTCTATACCATCATTTTTATGTAAATCAAATCCCTAATGCACTGATATTTTTTGTTTAAAGAAGAAAATTGTGGGGTCCCTGGGTGGCTCAGTCGGTTAAGCTTCTGACTCTAGATTTCGGCTCAGATCATGATCTCAGGGTTATGTGAGATTGAGCCCAAACCAGGGTCTAGCCCTGCTCTAGACCTCCAAGCTCAGCGAGGAGTCTTCTTTCCTTCTCCCTTTCCCTCTGCCCCAACCCCTGCGCATGCGTGTGCTCTCTCTTTCTCTCTCTCTCTCTCTTAAATAAATAAATCTTTTTTAAAAAGTTGTAAGTTGTTTGTAAAGCAGTATGTGTGAAGATTTCTCCTTCACTTTTGTCTTTTTCCCAAATTTTTTATAATTATCTCATCCTTACCTAATTTTTTTTAGTTACTCACTTGCATTGAGTTTTTCCAATTGAGTTCCAATTTAGTTTTCACAGTAACAATTCTTTTTCCATACTTCTATTCATCAGTGTACATAAATATTTGATTAGATTACAGAAACACAGCTGACATAAGCTGTCATTATCATAGCAAAATGGCAAGAACACAGCAGAGCAAACTGGTCATAAGCAGTCATTCTCCATGGACATCAGTCAGGATGTTTTACAGAAGAAACGATGAACTTTTCTTAATCTGACGAATTGATTAAGTGGAGATAGACCAACCGAATGCAACTGAGTTCAACTTCCTTATTATTTCCCTTCAAAGTTTTCCATATATTTGCATATAAAACTGCTCTGTGGCTTGGTATTTTTGTTGTTTACATATCAGGTCCTAGTGGTAATGTTGTGCTAACGTTATAGAATGAATATGATGGTATCATTTGCTTCCATATAATTTACAGAGCATAAGAATTACATGTTTCTTAAAGAAATTCATGAATAAAATTGTCAGATCTTGGAGTGTTTTAGAGGTAATTCTCTTATAATTTCTTCCAGGGTTGTTGTTCTAATCAGATTTTTCTACTTCTTGAGTCAGTTCTAGAAATGTGTTTTCTCAGAAAATCATCTACTTCATTAGGTAGATTTCCATACACATTAGCATGAGTCAGGCAGAACATTCTCCCTTTAACGTTTCATTATGGAAAATTGTAAACATACATAAAAGTAGAAAAATGACTGTAACAAACCCCCACATATCCATCATCCAGCTGTGACAGTAATCAACATCTTTGCCAATATTCTTTTACCTATGACCTTACCACTCTTTTTAAATGGAGCACTGTATTTTAAAGCCAATTTGACTTCCCATCATCCCACCCATATAAACTTGTGGAATCCTTCTTACAGAAAAGAACTTTTTCTTCTAGGTTTACCATTTTACATCTTTTCTCATTTTAAATGTTTTTTCTCTTTTCTTCTTTATTTTCCCAAGGTTTTCTTAAAGACATTGGTTCTTTGGTCAACCAGTTCTTAGATTAATGTACTGATTTTCCAGTGTTTCTGTTTTCTAATTCAAAGATTTCTATTATTAGTTTATTTAATACTTCTTCCTTCCCACTCCTGTACTTACATTGGTTCAATTCGTTTTTCTTAGGTTGAATGTTTGCTTTGTTGAATAATGAGATCTCTTTGAGAATATCCATTTGCTTCTGAACACAACTTTGGCCTTATCCCTTACGGTGTTCTCATTTTTCATACTTTCTGAATAGTCTATAATTGTCATTTTTAATGTCCACCTTAAATCAGGAGTTATAAATAAGTTGTTTCCTCTTTTTTTCCCATTTCAGAGGGTCTGTGAGTTTTTATTTAAGATGCATATTAATTTTGTAGCATTTGTTTTCCTCTTATCCACCTCAATGTTAAGAGTTTATTATTATGGCACTTATTATAATACCACTACATTATTGGGAAATTTCTTATTTTTAAATTATATATATATATTCACTTTAAATAATTTTAACACATTCAGTTTTGTAAGTGTCTGCAATTAGTAAATTAGTCAGACTTTAACAAATTTCGGCACTTTCCACCATCTCTGTAATGATTTTCATCTTGATACATGGTACATGACCAGGGTCATCTACAAACTGAAGACTTAAAGACTACATCTTTAAGAAAATTCTTGTCAAAATGCCATAGTAAGTATATATTTTTGAGGTCCTCTCCTCTGCTCTTTTTATGATAGATAAAATACAGAAGAAAATAAGTCATAACCCTGTGAATCAGACATATTGTGTTGAACATTTCACAATATATACAAATGTCGAGTCATGGTATACACCTGAAGCTAACAGAATGTTGCGTGTTAGTTACATTTCTATAAGAAAACTTTAATTTAAAAAAGTCACAGCCATGCTCAAAAACAAATGACTAGAACAGAAATCCGAAGCATTAAATAGGCCTCAGGAACCTGGGCCCCAGGTCCAAAGCAATGAGTGGTGGCCAGGAGTGCAGCATCTGTGGGGTAACAGGCAGGTTGATATTGATAATTAATAACTATCAACACAGGCAACAACCAGAATGGATGTCACAACCATTGAGAACTGCAGCTGGAAACAGACAATAGGGCCGGCCACTCCAGAGCTTACAACTGACTTGCCCTACAAGCAGGAATAAGAATAGCAGGAGGCCAAGTGCTGGTGGCTTGAAACCAGAGCCAAGGTTAAGCATCCCAGGTCAAGAAAGGAGTCTGGAAACAACCACTATGATCCAGAGCAATGTCTGTGATGCCACAAGCTTAGAAGGCAGGCAAGCCTTGGCCTCTCCACTTGGCTTCCAAGAAAGTCATTGATAGGCTCAGGCCCAACATCACTGTGGGGCAGGAGCCCCAAAGAGCCAATCAAAGACCTGGGGACTCCACGGGCTGGATGGGAACAAACCTCAAAACTGCAATGGTGGGGAATCAGAGAAAGAAAACAGAAAGAAACAAAGTCTTCCACGCAAGAAGGGCCTGCAAACTAAAATCCAGCCCATACACAAGATGAAACCCAATGTTAAGAAATTTGACTGAAAATAAGTAAGGGAAGTGAAAAGTGCAGCATAGGGAACGTAGCCAATAGTATTGTAATAATGCCCTCCAGCAAGATCCACACTGCCCAGGTAAGGTCAAAACATACCCTGCATTTTGAACCAGGGTACAGACAGTTGAAGACTGATAGAAAGTGCATTGCGAATTACTTTTAAGTAAAAATACTTGCTCTATTTCAGGCCACATTGTATTCCTCAACCCATCCCCATTAGCTGTTCAGCAAATGAAAGTTCTCCAAGATATGCCAATACCTTGAGAATTTGCTCTAGTTTTTGGAAATGCATTGCCTTTTTTTTATATATATAAGATATACCAGCAGGTTTTTGCCAGGTACCATTTTCAATTTCAATATAAGACAACCCAAGCTTAATTAAAAATATTCTTCCTTGTCTAGCCTTCTACCCCAGAAGTTATTTCTAAGAAACAACTCACACAGGAGCCTAGATTATCCATTTATGTTCACTGAAAATGGCTATTTAATTCTCATGTTTAACTAGAACCTGACTACCTTTATAAAAATGAACCAAATGTAAATGTAATCTCAGTCTGCAGAGACAAGATATAGAACGTGGAGAATACTTGTGTTTTTTTTCTCTGTTCAGGTATCACATAGATTGATAGACGCCCAACTACATTCTTAAGAACAACTGGTTCTTGTTCAGGGCATAGTGACCCATGTGTAGGATGACTTAAAACCATGTCATATAAGGAAAAATTGTTAGAACTAAAGATGTTCACCCTATGGGGCGCCTGGGTGGCTTAGTTAGTTAAGCCTCTGTCTTTGGCTCAGTTCATGATCTCAGGGTCCCGGGATTGAACCCTGCATGGGGCTCCCTGCTCAGTGGGGAGTCTGCTTCTTCCTCTTCCTCTTCCTCTGCCCCTCCCCCCGTTCATGCACTCTTTTGCTCTCTCTCTCTCTCCCATATGTGCTCTATCTCTCTCTCAAGTCAATAAATTAAATATCCTTTTCAAAAATAAATAAAATGAAAAATAAAGATGTTCATCCTGCAGAAGAAAGGATTTGGTGACAGGAGTGAGGGGTGCGGCTTCAAGGGGAGTAGAAATGTAATGGCATTCCAATATTTGAAGGCTGGCATGCAGAAGAGAAAATGGCCTTGCTCTAAAAGGCAAGAATAAAATAAGACCCAGAATCAATAGGTGAAAACTTTAAGAAAGCAAATCACGGCTACAGATGTCCTTACAGTGCTGGGCCCCATTTAGAACAGACTATCAGCAGAGGTGTCTTCATGCAGAAAAATTTATTCACAGGAATTTTTATAGAGGACATTCAAGAATCCACAGGGTCATTCATCTAGAAGATCTTTACCGTCCTTTCCAATCCTAAAATGTAATGATACGGAGAAAACTATGGAGATGTGACAAATAAATGTACTGTGAGATCCTGGGTTGGATTCTGGCCAGAAAAAGAACATTCCCAAGAAAGCTGGCAAACTACAATAAGGTCTGCAGAGTAGTTAATAGCATTTTATCAATGGTGACTTCTTGGTTTTGATCATTACATTAGAGGAAGCTGGGAACTCTCTACTCTCTGGAAACTATTTTTGCAACTTCTCTGTAGTTGTAACATTATTTCAAAGGAAAAGCTTTTTTAAAAATTAAACAGCTGGGTGCCTGGCTGACTGAGTTGGGGAGGAGCATGCATTCTTGATCTTGGGGTCTTGAGTTCAAGCCCCACATCGGGTGTGGAGATTACTTAAAAATAAAACCTTAAAAAATAAAAAATTAAAAAATTTTATCTTATAAAAGAGGTGGTTCATTCAATTGTGTGTCTGACTCTTGGTTTTGGCTCAGCATCGTGGCATTGAACCCTGGGTTGAGCTCTGTGCTCAGCATGGAGTCTGCTCAAGTTTCTCTCTCTCTCTCTCTCTCTGCCTCTACCCTGCCCCTCCCTAAAATAAATAAGTTATTCTTTTAAAAAATTAAAAATTAAATTAAAAACATTAAACAGCAATATCAAAAACTTCAGGGATAAGAAAAGTCCACAGTACCGAAGTTCCAGAACATAGTCTGTTGCCCACCCATCCCCTGGGCCTGGCCTCCCTCAGTTCTGTCAGATGGGATAACTTGATGATATACAAACAGAAAATAGTGTTATTTTTCTCTATCACTCCCTCTGAACATGCTCTGTCAAATTGCCCTTCTCCCCAAGCCCAGACAACATCTCAAGCATATTTCGTACTTTAAGACTTTTAAGCTATGTTCAACAATTAAAACTCATTAAAAAGTTCTATTTAAAACTTCACAATCACATACCCAGTTCAGAGTCTCCCACCACCACACCCCCTGCCCCAGCCCTACCCCGACCTACAGCATGGTGACCACAGCCCTACAGCGTGGAAAGGAGGTACTATCAGTTCTTCCTTCATCTCCTTCATTCTCCTTCCCCTCAGTGGGCCACTTCCGGCTTCTCCAAGGTCAGGGTGAAGGGGTAGGGGGATTAGAAGGAAAAGAAGCAAATGTATTTTTGTGGTAGGTCCCATTAAAATATGGTATATGATGGCCTTGAGATAGGAGGAGCACCTATGCAGGCTTTCTCCAACTTATGGGCTTTGAAAGACTCACTGTAGAAGCCACCTGATTGAAAAGCTCCCTAAAAGCAAATGTACTTTCCCACTTCTCTCAGAAATTTCTCACACACTTCTCAGCTCCTGCTGAGAGATACACCATAGAGCAGCTTATTGCTGGGGTTCCTTTACCCCACAGGCAGCCCTCCTGCTTGAAGGCCAGCCATCTTCCAAAACAGCTCCTAAGAAACACATATGTCCACCATTGAAAATTCTGGTAGCGCAGATAACCCTCTCACCATTGCCCTCCTCACTCACTTTGAGTTCACTCTTTGGTCTGACCAGCCTCCCACATTCCATAGTCATCAGGCAAGAAGCAAGCATCTGTTTCCATTAACGTATGTCCCTAAACTGTCCAGAAGACACAACCATTTCTCCACGAATTCTCCAAACCTGCACTATTCCAATGACAGGGCACTGCCAGAGCCTCCAATTCTCTTGAGGGCCCCTTCATAAGAAGGAAAAGGGAAATGCCACAACACTGTCCACTACCTCAGAGACCCATCTTAATTCCCATTCTCTTGCACTCGCTGCAAGTGTGTGATGGAGGCTGATAACAATTTTGCTATCTTTTCATTATTTCTGCACAGATATGTCTAATGTTAGTAGCCCATTTGGAAACCTGGGGATACTTATCACCTTTCATTCTCCGCTTTGGGGCTTCAGATGAAATTTCACGACACCATGAAAAGTCCCATTCAATATCCTATTACACTTACAACACACCATGACGCCTTCCATATAAACCCCTCAGTCCTTTATCAGGACTATCCACAGACTACACAATGGGAAACAGAGAAGCTGTGATTTTTGGCAGAGGCCTGTGTCTGGGCTGCTGAGATAAAACTTTTGGAAAGATTCAAACCACAGACTTTTGCAATAGTTACACAATCACTTCCGGCCCACCCTCATGCTAAATGCATTCCAGAAAACTGAACATTCCTTAGGAGGCCATTATACAACTGTGGCAGAAAGGGTTGAATTTGATGTGTAGGACTATCTTTGGGGGGTTGAAAATATATCAGATGAGAAGGAAAGACATAATTAGGACAGGATAGCTTTATATTGCTAAAGGCCATTCTGTAGAGCAGGGATTAAATCTTTCTGAATCATTCCCAGGACTACTTAATGGGAGCCATAAGGAAGCCAGTTTGGGGCCCGATAATATTCATTCACTCACTAATTCATTTACTTATTCATTCACTGAGTTTCTGCTATGCTTCAGGCTCAAATTGGGGCTGGTGTTGTCACAATGCATATTTGGTTCCAAACCTCAAGGAGCTAAAAAAAAAAAAAAAAAAAATCTCCGTATTGGAACAAGCTGTCAACAGAAGTAGTGAGATTCCCCCACGGATCTCACACATGCATATCTTGGAAGACAGTGAGGAGGGACGATTCAAAATTGAGGAGTGAAAGTAAAGAAGCAGTGAAACAGATGAGCTTTCTAGTCCCTTCAACCCTTCCAAAATTAAGGTTCTATCTACACTCATGAAGGCACAGCACAGACATGATGTCCTGCTGGCAGTCTGCATAAAATAGAATGAAAGAGTCAGGGAATTGGCTTGGTTGCAGAAATTAATCTCAGACAGATAATAGGACCGAAAGTGTACAGAGTCCAAAGTGAAAGATGTGTTCATCAAAATGCAGACAATCAGTAACAGGATTTCCATCAAAGAGACCTAGTCTGGCAGAAGAACTCAGGTAGCTAGAGAGTAATGCAAATGTTTATGAACCGTATATATGCACTTGTGCTAAAACACAGAACAAAGAGAAAGGTGTGTGATTGTTATTGTCCAACAATGTTACATGGGGTTTTTCCTGCCTCTACGTTGTGACTGAGGGAGCAGGTGTGCTTAAATAAAGTACTGGATACACCAAGACATCCACTTCCAGCCTATGCATAAGAAAGAATGCCAAGGGTGCCTGGATGACTCAGTTGGGTAAGCTTCTGCCTTGGGCTCAGGTCATGATCCCAGAGTCTGGAGATCAAGTCCCATGTCAGGCTCTGCTCAGCAGGGAGCCTGATTCTCCTCCTCCTTCTGCCTGCTGCTCCCCCTGCTTGTGCTGTCAAATAAATAAAACCTCTAAAAAATAATTAAGACAGAATGCCAACAATGTTGTCATGCTGGTGGTATAGAAAAGTACATCCCTGTCTTCCCAAACCATGTGGGAGAGACTTCAAGAAATGCAATGGTAAAGAATGGAGGTAGAGATTTCCTGCCAAGGGAAGAACACAATCTTGGTCTTGTAAACACATGTTTACCAAGAGGCAGAAACCAGTATGATTGGGGGAGAAAATCTGGGGGAGAATATATTCAATTTTCTGTTGTTGCCATAACAAATTACTGCAGGTTAGTGGCTTAAAAGAACACAAATTTATTACCTTACAGTTTAGTGGGCAGAAGTCCACTTTTTTGGAGACTCTAGAGAATAATCCATTTCCTACTCACTTAGGCTACTGGCAAAATTCAGTCCCTTGGAGTTGTAGAACTAAGGTCCTCGTTTTCTTGCTGGCTATACCTGAGGACCATTCTGAGCTAAATAGAGGTCACCACATTCCTCAACTTGTGGCCTTCTTCCTCCATCTTCAAGCATGGTGGAGAGCATCCCTCTAGTGTCACAGTTCTCTGGCCTTTCCTCTATAGTCACATCTCTCTTCCTGACTATAGCTGGGATAGGTTCTCCACTTGTAAGGACTCATGTGGCTTGATGATTAGATTGGGCCTACCTGTATTACAAAGGATAATTTCTCCATCTCAAATTCCATAATCTTAATCACATCTGCAAAGTCCTTTTTGCCATGTAAAGTAACACATTTGACTGGAAGTCCTAGTTACAGCAATTAGACAAGAAAAAGAAATAAAAGGCATCTAAATTTGTAAGAAGTAAAACTTTCGCTGTTTGTAAACAACATGATACTATATATGGAAAAACCTGAAGACTCCACCAAAAAACTACTAAAACTAATAAATGAATTCAGTAAGGTCACAGAATACAAAATCAATATACAGAAATCAGTTGCATTTCTATACACTAATAACAAAGAAGCAGAAAGAGAAATTAAGAAAACAATCCCATTTATAATTGCACTAAAACAACTAGGAATAAATCTTAAACAAGGAGGTGAAAGACCTGTATTCTGAAAACTATAAAACACTGATGAAAGAAATTGAAGGCAACACAAACAAATGGAAAGATATTCTATGCTCATGGATTGGAGAACAAATATTGTTAAAGTGTCTATACCACCCAAAGTAATGTACAGATTAATGCAATCCTATCAAAATATCAATAGCACTTTTGACAGAACTAGAACAAACAATCCTAAAATTTGTATGGAACCACAAAAGACCCCAAATAACCAAAGCAATCTTGAAAAAGAAAAACAAAACTGGAGGTTTCACAATCCAGATTTCAAGATCTACTACAGAGCTGCAGCAATCAAAACAGTATGATACTGACACAAAAACTGAGACATAGATGAACAGAAGAGAATAGAGAGCCCAGAAAGAAACCCACAATTATACGGTCAATTAATTTTCAGCAAAGGAGACAAGAATATGCAATGGGAAAAAGACAGTCTCTTCAACAAAGGTGTTGGGGACACAAAAATAAACTCAGAATGGATTAAAGACTTAAATGTGAGACCTGAAGCCATAAAAATCCTAGAAGAGAACACAAGCAGTAATTTCCCTGACATCAGCCATAGCAACATTTTTCTAGATATGTCTCCTGAGGCAAGGGAAACAAAAGCAAAAATAAACTACAGGGACTGCATCAACTAAAGTTTTCTGCACAGCAAAGGAAATAATTAACAAAATCAAAAGACAACCTACTGAATGGGAGAAGGTATTTGCAAATTAAATGTCTGATATTTAGTACCCAAAATATAAAAGAACTTACACAACTCAATATAAAAAATATATATACCATTAAAAATGGGCAGAAGACACAGACAACTCTCCAACGAAGACATACAGATAGCCAACAGACATATGAAAAGATGCTCAACATCACTCATTATCAAGTACATGCAAATCAAAACCACAATGAGATATCGTCTCACAGCTGCCAGAATGGCTAAAATCAAAACCTCAAGAAACAACAGGTGTTGTCAAGGAAAAGGAGAAAGAGGAACCCTCATGCACTGTTGGTGGGAATGCAAACCGGTGCAGCCACTGTGGAAAACAGTTTGGAGGTTTATCCAAAGAAGGCAAAAACACTAATATCAAAAGATACAAGCACCCGTATGTTTATTGCAGCATTATTTACAATAACTAAGATATAGAAGCAGCCCAAGTGTCCATCGAGAGATGAGTGGATAAAAAAGATGTGGTATGTATATATAATGAAATACTAGTCATCCATAAAAAAGACTGAAATCTTGCCATTTACAATGACATAGATGGATCTTGAAAGTATTATGCTAAGTGAAATAATCAGTCAGAGAAAGATAAATACCATATAATTTCACTCATAAGTGGAATTTAAGATACAAAACAAATGAACAAAGAAAAAAAGGAGATCAACCAAAAAACAGACCCTGAACTATAGAGAACAAACTGGTGGTTACCAGAGGGAAGGTGGGCAGGGGGATGGGTGAAATAGGTGATGGGGATTAAGAATCCATTTATCATGATGAGCACTGAGTAGTGTATAGAATTGTCAAATGGCTGTATTGTACACGTGAAACTAATATAACACTATACACTAACTATGCTGGAATTAAAATTAAATACATATATAATAAAATGTTCAACTAAAAAATAATATTTAGTAACTTTATATAGCGACCGATGGTAATCACCATTATTATAGTGAGCATTTAGTAATCTATATAATTGTTGAATCACTATATTATATATCTGAAGCTAATGTAATATTGTATGTCAACTATATTTCAGTTTAAACAAATAAAAAGTAAGGGTGCCTGGCTGGCTTAGTCAGTGGAGTGCACAACTCTTGACCTTGGGGTTGTGATTTTGAGCCCCACTTGGATGTAGGTATTACATCCAAAGAAAAAAGCAAAAAAATCAAAACAGTACCGCTATGGAAAAAACAAAGTAACAGATTCACAGTTTCCAGGGATTAAGGCATGCACATCAGCAGGGGCAAACAGGGGCACTGTTCCTCCTATCTCAGAGGGTTTGATCTGTGTTCTCTAGAGTTTGGGTGCACAGAGAATGGTGCCTGGTTCTCACCTAGAAAAGTCCAAAGGGAAGAGGCTGGCTGGAACAGTGTATGATAGATAACAAAGAGAGAACACTGCATTTCCAGAGTTTAGAGAAGCACCATGCCTCTGTGGGCCAAATGAATGCTATAGAGATTATGCTGAGTGAAATAAGTCAAGCAGAGAGAGTCAATTATCATATGGTTTCACTTATTTGTGGAGCATAACAAATAGCATGGAGGACATGGGGAGTTAGAGAAGAGAAGGGAGTTGGGGTAAATTGGAAGGGGAGGTGAACCACGAGAGACTATGGACTCTGAAAAACAATCTGAGGGGTTTGAAGTGGCGGGGGGGGTGGGAGGTTGGGGTACCAGGTGGTGGGTATTATAGAGGGCATGGATTGCATGGAGCACTGGGTGTGGTGAAAAAATAATGAATACTGTTTTTCTGAAAATAAATAAATTGGAAAAAAAACAAAACAACAACAACAACAACAAAAAAAAGAATAGCCAGATCATGAGAGGCTGGGGAGCTCAGTTGGTTAAGCAGCTGCTTTGGCTCAGGTCCTGATCCTGGAGTCTGATGTCGTGCCCCATGTTGGGCTCCCTGTTCAGCGGGGAATTTGCCTCTTCCTCTCCCTCTATCCCTCCCCCTGCTTGAGTTTGCTTGCTCTCTCTCTCTCTCAAATAAATAAATAAAATACTAAAAAATAAAAATAAAAAAGAATAGCCAGGTCAGAGATTTCTTGAAAGGACACCACCCAAGAACACTGCCTGCCAAGGTCCAGGCTGTCCCAGCAGAAAGAGGCTGCAGGGTATGAACTGCTGGAGTTGGGTTGAGGGCATATCAAAAGAGGACAGCAAGGGAGAGCCTCACCCACATTAGCAAATGTTGCAGCATCAGAGGTCTCCAACAGAGTCCCCAAAGAACCCACAAAAGCCCCCTATTTGAAAAATGATCAGTGTTTGGATGTTTGCTATGCAGAGGGTTTTCACAGACTAGCACCAACTAGATTTTTAAAAAATACCCCTCTTCCTCCTGCTTAACCCTGGAGCATCTACAAATAGGGGAAAGAGGTGGAAAGAGTAAGAAAGTGTAAGTAAGAGTAAGAAATGGACCTCGGCTCCCCACTTGCCCATTTCAAGTATCTTGGAGAACAGGGACAAGAAGCTTTCAATCAGGTATGGAAAACTGCTCTTTCATCTGGACTGCAGACATGCCATCCAGACTGAAGAAGACTTGGAAACTTCGGAAGCCACGGCCACATCAGCAAACACCAGAATTACCCAGGAGGCCAGGACAATGCTGGTGGCCTGCATCACCACAGAATCAACTTTGACAAAAATCACCCAGGTTACTTTGGAAAGGTAGGTATGAGGCATTACCACTCAGAGGAACCAGAGCTTCTGCCCAACTATCACCCTTGGTAAACCGTGGACCTTGGTCAGTGAGCAGACACGGGTAATTGATGCCTTAAAACAAAACAAAACGAAACACCAAGACTGGAGCTGCTCCTATCTTCGATGTGATGTGATGGGGCTACTATAAAGTTTTGGGGAAGGGAAACTCCCAAAATAGCCAGTCACCATGGAGGCCAAATTCTTTAGTAGAAGAGCTATGGAGAAGATTAAGGGAGTGAAGTGGTGGGGGGCTGTATCCTGGTATCTTGAAAGTACATGGAGTGAGGTTCATTAAATGCTAACAAGTGCTCAGACACGAAATTAAAGTCTTGAATTAGATTGGGCTGGGATTGTTAATACCTCAAAATGTTCTAATCTCCAGGGTCCAGAGAAACAAAAACCTTAGACACCATCCAGAAGCTTGGAATGGGGTTTAGCTGCAGGTTTTATTGGAAGGCAGTGGTGAGAAAGAACCGAGTGGCTTCCTCCTTGCACGGCACAACCAGTACATTCAGAAAACCATTAGAGTTTCTGAAACTAAGCACTGGCACATAAAGGTGCTCTTTTTATTGTAAACAAAGATAATCAAAATGGAGTAGAAGATAAGAATGAGGTTGAGAATACAAGCTTGGAATCTGTTGCCAAATTTATGCGGTGACCACTTTTTGAACAGAAGATGGGACCTATGATCTGACAAGTAGGGATGAACACAGATCAACAAAATAGAGTATCTGAATTAAGGATATTCCAGAAAATCTTTAGCTGTTGTAAGTATTCCAAGCATGTGGCAAGGAGGTGGTATGATTTTTTTAAACCCTTCCTTCTTTGTTAGAACATGTTGTAAGATGAGACCTCCCCAATACTTCCGATACTGGTCAATCTGGGGGCAAGCAGGAAATTATTTAGCAATAGTTGCTCCATTATGAGATTTCATTCTATTCTGGAGCTGTTAGACTTCTGTTTAAAATGAATTCATCTCAAACAACTAAAACAAAAACAAAAAAAGTACTCCAAATGTGAATCAATTTGTGGCTACCTCCTTGAAGCTGAATTTCCCATAAAGTGCCACACTTCCTACTTCATTCTTACTACACAGTTGGGTCTCATGGGTGCCAACCAAACTGAAGGTATTAATACCTCCCAGGAAGGACAGTATATTTTCTTTGTGGGGAATGTTTCTCTCTCTTTCTCTCTCTGTCTTCTCTCTCTCTCACATACACACACACACATTCACCATTTAATAATACAACTATAATCTAACCTTAACTCTATCTGTCCTGATTTCCTTACTCAGCTTATACTCCCATTAAGTTCTCAGCATGCTGGAACACTAGGGCCTCAGGGGGTTTGACAGTGAGCTCAGCTCAAATCTCTGGAGTAATAATGTTCTAAGTTTTGAAACACTAAAAGAAATAACAAATAAAATGATCGATAGTTACCTTACTAAAATATGCAAAATTTGTGCTACACAAAAACTGTGCTGGAAAGAAATACAGCAGACTAAATAATATTTATAGTAATTAAATAAGGAAAGTATTATTACCTACATTAAAATGAGCTTATAAAAATTAGTAAGAACATTATTCAGGCTCCCTGGACACAAATGAATAGATGAAATAAACAAAACACTTTGCATTAAAAAATAGAAATTATAATTAGTAAACACAAATATGAGGAAATGCTCACTCTAATAGTCAAAGAAATAATTAAAATAATAACAAGACACCATTGTATACCAATTTGATTTCAAATTAGAATACTCAGGGGGTGCCTGGGTGGCTCAGTGGGTTAGAGCCTCTGCCTTTGGATTGGATCATGATCTCTGGGTCCTGGGATCAAGCCCCACATCAGGCTCTCTTCTAGGCGGGGAGCCTACTTCCCTTCCTCTCTCTCTGCCTGCCTCTCTGCCTGCTTGTGATCTCTGTCTGTCAAATAAATAAATAAAATCTTTAAAAAAAAAAAAAGAATACTCAGGAACAGTGAGGTAGTGCATCTTCACCTGCATAGAATAAATGGGTATGACAATGCTTTCTGAAAGAACAGTTAACATAGTAAAGAGCTATTAAAATGTTATGTCCATTGATTCAGAAATCCTATTTCCACAGATTCATTTTAAGAAAATAATCCAAAGTATTTTCTAAATTTGCATATAGATTCCATGGCAATATTATAATATCAAAACAAAACAAAGCAAAACAAACCTGGGCTGTGTGCCTTACAATTTGGAAATGGTGAATAAACAATCTTCTACCTAATATATGGAACAAAAGGATCCTAAAAAATGAAAAATGAGAACAGATTGATTTTCAAGTAGCAGGAATATGAAAGCACTGGGGTTTTTTTTCTTTTGTTTTTTTATTGATGTTGCTCTAACAATGCTTGTATAGTTAAATACTTTCTTGATCAATGAGCTAGTACTCATGATAAAGAACCATCCTTTTTTCTTTCCTCTTTTCCTGTTGCTGTTTTCTGCAGCATTGGCAATTCAAAACAGTCATAAGTAATCCTTAGTTTATACTGTAAATGCTCCATGCAAAAAGATGCAATCTATTAATTTGTCCTCAGACTGCCACATTCCAAACCAGCTCATTCGAAACCTCCTATGTCCAGTGAGGCTCTTCATTGTTTTTAATCATCTGTCAATTTATTTCATCTTGACTTTGGAAATTCTCAACCTAAAGTAGCCTGTCTATATTTTACTTCTAAACACAATGAGACATCTGTGAAGCGATATTTTTCCTGAAACATCCACACTTTACTTTGACAATTCATTACTTTTTAGAGTGAAGTTGACATTCTGAATGAAGTCCAAAGAACATGATACACAATAAGAAGTTAATGGGTCCAATAATTATAAAGCTGCTTTAAAAGGAAAAAAATAATAAAAAGAAATAAAAGGCATTCCTTTCAAATCAAATCAAAAGTACTAAATCATAGTTTGTTTTGTGAAACAGTCTAAAATTAGCTTAGAATTTCTTTTTTTTTATTGAATCACACATTTTATTTTTTTTTCAATTTATTTATTTTCAGAAAAACATTATTCATTATTTTTTCACCACACCCAGTGCTCCATGCAAGCCGTGCCCTCTATAATACCACCACCTGGTACCCCAACCGCCCCCCCCACCACTTCAAACAATCTGAGGGGTTTGAAGCTTAGAATTTCTCAAGGAAATTGTGCCATCTAAAACTGAATCATCTTAATCCTAACAAAATATATTCAACAAATCAGGAACATCCTTGAGAGATTCAGTGTTAACCAAAGATATCTTTGCAAGTGTCCTTATATATTTAATATTGAAAAGAAGTAGTAGAGCTAAGGTTTTTATATGAGAACGCTAAACACTTGAATTAGATTTTAAAGTAGCTTAAGTATTGTGACTGTATTATGTATGTACATATGTATTATGATTACAAAGCTGTAATCATAAAGACAGCATGGTACTGGCACAAAAACAGGCACATAGATCAATGGAACAGAACTGAGAGCCCAGAAATGGACCCTCAACTCTATGGTCAACTAATCTTCGACACAGCAGTAAGAATGTCCAATGGGGGGGAGAGTCTCTTCAACAAATGATGTTGGGAAATTTGGACTGCCACTTACAGAAGAATGAAACTGGACCATTTCCTTATACCACACTCAAAAAATAGACTCAAAATGGATGAAAGACCTCAATGTGAAAGACGAATCCACCAAAATCCTTAAAGAGGGGTGCCTGGGTGGCTCAGTGGGTTGGGCCTCTGTCTTCAGCTCAGGTCATGATCTTGGGGTCCTGGGATTGGGCCCTACATCAGGCTCTCTGCTTGGCAGAGGGCCTGCTTCTCCCCCCACCCCCGCCTACTTGTGATCTCTCTCTCTCTGTGTCAAATAAATAAATTAAATATTGAAAAAAGAATCCTTAAAGAGAACACAGGCAGCAACCTTTTCTGACCTCAGCCACAGCAACTTCTTGGTCGACACATCTCGAAAGGCAAGGGAAACAAAGGCAAAAATGAACTATTGAGACTTCATCAAGATCAAAAGCTTTTGCACAGTAAAGAAACAGTCAACAAAACCAAAAGACAACTGACAGAATGGGAGAAGATATTTGCAAATGACATATCAGATAAAGGGCTAGTATCCAAAATCTATAAAGAACTTATCAGACTCAACCCCCAAAGAACAAATAATCCAATCAAGAAATGGGCAGAGGAAATGAACAGACATTTTTGCAAAGAAAACATCCAAATGGCTAACAGACACAGGAAAAAGTGCTCCACATCACTCGGCATCAGGGAAATACAAATCAAAACCACAATGAGATACCACCTCACACCAGTCAGAATGGCTAAAATTAACAAGTCAGGAAAAGACAGATGTTAGTGAGGATGTGGGGAAAGGGGACCCTCATACACTGTTGGTGGGAATGCAAGCTGGTGCAGCCACTCTGGAAAACAGTATGGAAGTTCCTCAAAAAGTTGGAAATAGAGCTACCCTCTGACCCAGCAATTGTACTACTGGGTATTTACCCCAAAAATACAAATGTGGTGATCCAAAGGGGCACCAATTTTATAGCAGCAATGTCCCCAAGAGCCAAACTATGGAAAGAGCCCAGAGGTCCATCAAAAGATGAATGGATAAAGATGTGATACACACACGCACGCACACACACACACACACACACACACAGAGAGAGAAATATTATGCAGCCATGAAAAAATGAAATCTTGCCATTTGCAACAACGTGGATGGAACTATAGGGTATTATGCTAAGTGAAATAAGTCAATCAGAGAAAGACAATTATCATATGATCTCACTGATATGCAGAATTTAAGAAACAAGAAGAGGATCATAGGGGAAGAGAGGAAAAAATGAAACAAGATGAAACCAGAGAGGGAGATGAAATGAAACAAGATGAAACCAAAAGAAACTCTTAATCTTAGGAAACAAACTGAGGGTTGCTGGAGGGAAGGGGGTTGGGGGTATCGGATATCTGGGGGATGGATGTTGGGGAGGGTATGTGTTGTGGTGAGCACTGGGTATTGTGTAAAACTGATGAATCACATACCTGTAGCCCTGAAACAAATAATACATTATATGTTCATTTATTTTAAATTTTAAATTTTAAAAATAAAGTAGTCTAAGTAATTTCAGAATTACAGTTCTCTTACTTGCATACATTTTCTTTAAATTCCTATAAGATATTACATTTTTTAAAATATATTTAGATCCCAAAATGTTACGAGTTTCACACTATTTCATACAATATCAAGAATGTTACCACTAATTTTATCATATTACTTATTCTTTCTCATCAAGGAAATGACGTCTTGGTTATTTAGAGCCCGGATCCATTTCACGAGCACCATGTTTCTATGAGGGAATTTCAATGAAAAGAGTGGTTGTCAATCTTTGCTAAGTATTAGAAACATTTGGGGCTCTTTAAAGAATATGAGTTTCACCAAAAACCTATTAATTCTGCAGGAGGGGTTGGGAACTAGCATCAAACTTTATAAAAGCTTCCTATGAAAGTCTAATGATCACCCAGGGGTATGAGTCACTGCAATAAAGTCATACTTCTACCCTTTCTCCTCATACCTCACTTACTGATCCCCAAGTGAGAAATTTACCTGCCTTGTCAGTGTTTAGAGTATAACATGCATTGCTTCAAGTCCCTCTATTGGGAGGAATTAATGTTTTAAAAAAGCAGTACACCATCTCCCTTCAAGTCAAACACATACTTACTATGCAATCCAACAATCACACTCCTGGAAATTTCCTCAAGAGAATGCAAATGTAAGTCCACACAAATACTTGTGGAAAAGTGTTTACAGGAGAATTATTCATAACAGTCCCAAACTGCAAACCCAAATGTCCAGCACCTGTTAAATGTGTAAACAAACTGTGATCCATGGTAATACAATTCAGCAATAAGAAGAAACAAACTACTAATACATGCAACAATGTGGATGCTATACATTGTACAATTCCATTTATATGATATTCTAGAATCAAAACTATAGGGACAGAAACCTGATCAGGATTGCCTGGGTGTGCAGGTTAGGGTGAAAATGAGAGGAAATTGACTACAAAAGCATAGGAGGGAACATCTTGAGATAAAGGAAATAGTCTCTATCTTGATTTTGATGGTGGTTATATGATTCTATATATTAATCCAAACTCATCCAACTATTCATTGAAAATGATTAATTTTACCATATTTATATTAATTTTCAATTTTAGGGACAAAAGTACCCAACTTACAGTCTTTTCCTTTCTGTGCTCACACTATAGGGGCTCACAGAGCATGAGGCAACAATTCTAGTTGAGTCTGATAAATAAATAAAACTTCCCCTCTAACTTCCCCTCAGGCGAGTTAACCCAAGGTCGAGAACTTGTGGGGAGGAAGCCCAATAGTGGATCCAACTGCATTTTCCAATCCACTTTACAATAACAGGGCTGGTATGTCCATCTCCTGAGTGACCCCTGAATCTACTTCTCAGATGGTTCTGGAAGGAGAAAGGGAGGAGGTGGAATTAACCATCACTCTAATACTATACTAGATGATATATATACCATCTAGTTATATGTACCCTGATATATGGCCCTATTGCTCAGGATATCTTCTAAGATCAATACCACACTAGGTGAGGACAATTGAAATAACACAGGAAAGATGAAGGAAGACACACGGCCTTGGACTTCAGTACTTTATAACTGTTGACCATTGTAGGCTTTAACACATTACATTTTGGCTGATGTTTACAGACAGAAGGCAATTTTTACTGTAAATTAGTAAGAAAGATGTTTTTTCTGACAGACTTCGAGCCAAGCAGATTGACTGAAATGAACATTAGCTTTGCAGAAAAAAAGTATTTTCATACCTATAAGACTTACAAAGCTTCATTGTATAAGATTATTAGGTATTGGTGAAATAATTTTTGCTCCCTATAACCTATTCTTTTTTTTTTAAGATTTTATGTATTTATTTGACAGAGAGATAGAGATCACAAGTAGGCAGAGAGGCAGGCAGAGGGAGAGGAAGGGAAGCAGGCTCTCTGCTGAGCAGAGAGCCAGATATGGGGCTTGATCCCAGGACTGTGGGATCATGACCTGAGCTGAAGGCAGAGGCTTTAACCCACTGAGCCACCCAGGCACCCTCCCTATAACCTATTCTTAGAAGGACAGTAGACTAAGGGCTTAAAATTACAAAAGACAGTGAATTGCACATAGACCACAGAGGATTGGCCTGTTAATTATAACATCTGGACATTAACATGTGGCAACTGTTCAGCAGACTCAGGTTTCTTTCCTCCCCAACTTATTCTGATCTTCAACAGTTCTAGGAACAAAGAAAGAACTGAGTATAAATCTCTTGAAACCCAGGTGCCTGGGTGGCTCAGTTGGTTAAGCATCTGCCTTTGGCTTGGGTCATGATCCCAGGGTCCTGGGATGGAGCCCTTTGCCAGGCTCCCTACTCAGTGGGGAGTTGGCTTCTCCCTCTCCCTCTGCCTGTCACTCCCTCTGTTTGTGTGCTCTCTCTCCCTCACTCTTTCTCTCCCAAATAAGTAAAATCTTTTTTTAAAATATTTTCAAATAAATAAATCTCTTGAAATAATTTGGCTTGTCCACTGTAATGTGTTAATTTACATAAGTTCACCACAGCTTTTTTATTTTAGAGACTCAGATTTTGGCTTCAAACACAAATGAGAAGTATCTTAGTAGAAAAAAAGAATTAGAATGCAGTGCATGAACTTTGATGGTTCTCAAAATCAACTTAAAAAAAAAACTATAAAAGACAATTTGGGGAAAATGTGAATATAGACTGAATATTAGAGGATATTGGGAAATTTGTTCCTTTCCTTTGGTGTGATAATGCTATTGTGATTCTATAAGAGACTATCCTTATTTTTATGTAATATATGATGAAAAATATTGGACAAAGTGTCCTGATATCCATAATTTGCTTTCAGGCAGTACATAAAATCATGTATTTTTTCATACACATACATACATTCGTAAACACAAAAATACATAAATATATATTTATGCATATAAATACATATAGATAAAACAAATACAATTAAATAATATTGTTGAATGTAGGTATATGAGTGTTCATACTTCTTTCAACTTTTCTTTATGTCTAAAAATTTTCATAATAAAAATTAAGAGAAGAACATAGTATTCATTCTATAGGGTGTATTTCATCTTTTTGGTGCAAGGAAGACAAACAACGAAATTGTAAACCAAAGGTTAAAAATAATTAAAATGCAACAATGTTGATAGACTTTATATTTGGAACTATACACTTAAAAATGGTTAAGACAGTTAATTTGACGTGTATTTTACCACAATTGATTTTCATTTTTCTAATTTAAATTTTAAAATGAAAAAAAAAGTTCAAAGGCCTCTTCCTGGCACACTGCCTCTGGGAATTAGTTTTGCCCAGAGAATAAGAGAAGAAATACATTGATTTTAAAGGACATACTTCAGTTTTCCTAGCAGAGTAAGAATGGGGAGGGGGTGGGTAAAAAAATAAGAGAACAGCAGTTGGCCAGGTAAGACTCTAGAGAAAGAAAGAGAATTCCTTAGGAGAAAGGAAAAGGCCCTAGAGAGAAAGATAAATCGATATAAAAGGAAAATAAGAAATTTTTAAAAACAAGCTAGAACACCAAAAAGAAAAAAGGATATACATATATTCCCATCTAACTGCCCATAAAAATTATACTCTATAATGAGAAGAGTTGATACCAGAAGAGAGAGGATATGAGGGGTACAAAGAAACCTATGGAGGAAGGGCTAGGTAAGGGAGAGAAGCTTGAAGGGAACTGTGTCCCCTCAAAATTCATATGCTGAGGTCCTAACCCCCTGTATCTCAGAATGTGACTTTATTTGGAAATAGGATCCTTGCAGATGCAATTTGTTAAAATGAAATTAGGATATACCAGATTTGGGTGGAACCCTAATCCCCAGTGTCATATTTGGACACAAGACACAAACACACATAGAGAGAAGATGATGTGAAGAGACACAGAGAGAAGATTGCCATCTACAAGCCGGAGACTCAGAGGGTTGGAACAGCTCCTTCCTGCAGAGCCTCAGAAGGAACCAATTAAAAATAAAAAAATTTAATTTAAAAAAAAAAAGGAACCAGCCCTGCCAAGACTCTGATTTCAGACTTCTAGCCTCCAGAACTGTGAGAGAATAAATTTCTGTTGTTTAAACCACACCAGGTCGTTATAGACTATGCAGGCAGATTGGGGAGGGAAAATTGAGACAGCCAGGGCAGAATTCTTAAAACCTACTGAGTCAGTTTCAAGATGACATGGCTATTTTAAGAACAGACACAAGTATTGCTTATATCCTGAGGAAACAGGCCTAGAAGTTTTAAAGTTAGGATTTTAAGATGCAGAAAAAATGAGAAAGGCTAAGAGGGAGCCAGGCAAGAAAAACATATATAGTGAGTCTAGGCCTGGACAGGTGCTAGTCTCATGGAAGAGTATCTCCTAGATGGAATTATATGCTTGAAAGTTGAAGGCAGACAAGATGCATGTCAACAATGAATGTTTCAGGCAAAGCCGAACTCCTTGATTTCATCTCTCTCATTATGAAGAAAAGCCACAGTAAAAAATCTAGAAGTGTGTGTTATGAAAAGATGACTGGTCCAGGAAAAAGAGAAAAATAAGTAAAAAGACAGGCAAAGAAGGAGGTGGTTTTGTTCCCCTGATGTATTAGAAGTTAGTCAAGCCAATGGGCGCCTGGGTGGCTCAGTGGGTTAAGCCGCTGCCTTCGGCTCAGGTCATGATCTCAGGGTCCTGGGATCAAGTCCCGCATCGGGCTCTCTGCTCAGCAGGGGGCCTGCTTCCCTTCCTCTCTCTCTGCCTGCCTCTCTGTCTACTGTGATCTCTCTCTGTCAAATAAATAAATAAAATCTTAAAAAAAAAAAAAAGAAGAAAAAGAAGAAGAAGTTAGTCAAGCCCAGAAAAAAAGGGGTGGGGGGGAGACAAGAAAAGCAAGTTCCAAGATAGAACTCACTATAGAAGTATCTATATTCACCAGGTCCCTAAGAATACATCAGAGACATTAATAAGAGTTTCAAGTCAGGGATTGGCTGAAGGAGGCAAAACTTAGGTGCCTAGGCTAGTAGTCAGCAAGCTTTTCGTAAAGGGTCAGCTAATAAATATGTTATTAGGCAATACAGTCTCAGTTGCCAGTATTCAACTCTGCTGTGGCATGTGGAAGAAGTCATAGGCAATACAGAGATGAATCAGCATGGTTTTATCACTATAAAAATTTGAATGTTAAAATTGGATTTTTCATGTCATTTTCATGTATCACAAAATATTATTCTTTTGATTTTTTCAGCCATTTAAAATGTAAAGAACATTATATTTATTAATGTTTGCAACAAATTACCATTATGTTTAAGTATAAATTAAAAAATACCATATAAAAACAAGGGAGTGGGTTGGACTCTGCCTGAAGACCATAGCGTGCAGACTCCTAGCCAGGATGATTCCAAAGCATGAGCCCGAGAAAACAGCCATTGTAGTAAAGGACTAGAAATGCCTCTCACCAAAAAAAAAAAAAAAGTGGAAGCAATGTCTTATAGAGCTCATGTTCAGTTCTACCCTAGTGGAGCGGAGACACAGGCCTCAAAAGATGGGACTAAGAAGATTTTGAAGATGTTGAACAGGAAAGGACACCTCATGTAATTGTCTGGGCATGTCACCTTTGTAAATTTCTAAATTTTACAAAAGCTATTCCCTGAGACAGGATGCATTATGCACAGATAAATTTTCCCCGAGATGCAGCAAAACACAGGGCCTCATGCCATAGTTAATCCATAATTAATCTCTTGAGGAAGATTCCCCTGAGTTTCTATTTATTGGCCATGGTCTCCAAGCAACTGACAGAGACTGACTGATATCCACCTGGTGAAGCCAAGACTAGGATGACTTGCTCTTCGCAGATGTGTGTTCCACTGTCTCTCTCCCTCCTTCAAATCCTACTGACTGTCTGGTCAGGAGCACATCAAGTTCTGAACTATCTATTACAAGCAATAACTACTCAAGAGATAAGGGATTTGATTATGTTTTAATTTTTTTTGTTCATTGCATTTCTATGTGACCTAGTCATAATTTAGACTCCTTAAAAAGTGGGGCTTTTGAAGGAATTTAGGGTGAATTAAATCAGTTTCAATATTCCTGAGTGCATCAGTCAGTATGAACTAGATTGCTATGCAGTGACAAGGAATTCCAAAACATAGTTTAGATCATAGTGACAGTTTATTTTTCAGTCCACACTGCATGTCTATTACCATTCAGCAAGGGGATTCTGCTTATCATAATAAACCAGAGACCTCATCTGCTGCAAGTTCCAACTCAACCCAATATTTCCACAAGTGCCAGGACAGAAATACAGAGCTAAGCAAAGTGCGCACTGGCTTATAAATTTTCCACCAGGAGGTGACACATCATTTCAGCTCACATTTCGCTGGTCAACGTGAGTCACATGACAAGGCCTAATTTCAAAGGCTGTTGCCAAAGTAAAATGCAATCATGTACTATGAAAGAGCAAATATTTAGTTTATGGTGCTGATAACTCTTACAGGAAACAATATCTATTCCAGTGGGGAAATGCCAAAGCGGCCAAAGGTGAAGAAATTGAAACTGATTCTACCCAGAGTCTGAGTGAAACCCCTCTGAAATTGAGCAGAATGACAAGTTAATAAAAGCTCTAATTTCTGTACTTAAATGTATATAAAGGAAATAAATGTTAGTTATTGGACTTTTGATTTGGGGACATTTTTATATTGCTGACATTATATTATTTGAAAAAGTTTATGCTGTCACCCCTGCTCACTGCCTGACTTCTGATATTCTCTGACTAACATAGCTGGGCATGAATTGAAACAAGAAATAGAACGGGGACTCGTGCCAAGAATGCAGAGCAGCCATGCTGACCACCAGTCTCCTCTTCTGTCCTGTTTCAGAGCCTTCTCATGGCAAAGGATAATCCACAGAGGAGTTGTGGTTGGTATTAGAATTGTGGTCTCAGGAAGAAAGAAGTAGGACCGTCTCGAAAAACTGACCATCTCGATCAAGGAAATTTGCCACACTGGACATAGAAAACACTAAGAACTAATAAAAGATTTTTTTAAAAAACTGAGGACTAGGGTGCTGGAGTGGCTCAGTCAGTTGGGCATCCAACTCTTGATTTTGGGTCAGGTTATGACCTCAGGGTCCTAGGACTGAGTCCCACATCAGGCTCCATGTTCAGCAGGGAGTCTGCTTGTGATGTTCTCTCTCTCTCTCTCTCCCCCTTCCCACCATGATCTCTCTTCTCTTCTCTCTCTCTCTCTCATATAAATAAATAACTTTTTAAAAAAAAACTGAGGACTATCAGAGAAAGGTATTAGTCCTACAGGTGAGTTGTCCTAAAGTTGAGTCTTGGAGAGATGGTATTGGAAAACCTGATTGTTGCCATGGATCCGGGCTGCAATCCCCAATTGAGCACTACTAATTATAAAGCTGATTTTTTTAACTCTCCATCTGACTACTGTATTTACTTCTCAAATGGTTTGAAAGTTGGAAGAGGAAAAGGTATGATTAAAACCAGAACAGAACTGGGTGTTATACGCAACCGATGAATCATTAAATTCTACCCTGAAATTAATAATACAGGATATGTTAACTAACTTGAATTTAATCCAAAAAAAGAAAAGAAAGAAAGAAAGAAAAAGGAAACCCAGAACAGAGACACTTAGAAAACCTTAGAACGTTTCTTTCAAATATCTCTTAATTTTCTTCCTGTGCTCGCACTCGTGGCCGTGGCCGTGGCTGCCAGCATGCCCTCAACATGCAGAACGAGGCTGGTGAGCCTGTGGACCTGTCCCTGCAGCAGAAATGCTCTGTCAGCAACTGCCATCATGGGCACCAAGGACCACACACCCATGCAGATGAACATGGCTGAGGTTGACAAGATGCCAGGTAGGTTCAATGGCGAGCTTATTTTTTTTAAGATTTTATTTATTTATTTGACAGAGACTGAGAGATCATGATCAGGGAGAAAGGGTAGAGGGAGTAGCAGACTTCCTGCCGAGCAGGGAGCCCGATACAGGACTCAATCCTAGGATCCTGGGATCATGACCTGAGCCAAAGGCAGCCACTTAACCAACTGAGCCACCCAGGCACCCTCAATGGCCAATTTTAAGAGTCTCTTGCTCTACCGACTGAGCTAGCCAGGCACATGCAATGGCCAATTTTAAAACCTACACTATCTGTGGGGCCATTAGAAGAGTGGGTGAGTCTAATGGCTTCATCCTCCGACCGGCCTGGAGAGGATCATGGATGTGGAATATTGTCATAAATAAATAGCAAACCCCCCACAAAAATAAAAACAAAAGACAAAAACCAGATATAATCTTGGACAGAACCTGAAAATGTAAAGCAGATAAAAATGCAATTATTTTAGTGAAAGTAGAGAAAATGAAGTTATGAAGCCCATCTCAAAATCAGGTGCCCCTCACTTCTGTGGGCCTCTGATTTTCCTCAGAGCACAGATTGAAAATCACTACCTTGAAAAAAGGAGAAGAGGAGAGGAGAAAAGAGAAGGGAAAAGTAAAAAAAAAAAAGAGAGAGAGAGAGAGAAACACTGCCTTAAAGAATTAGGGGCTTCTGGGTGGCTCAGTCCTTAAGCATCTGCCTTAGGCTCAGGTCATGATCCTGGGTCCTGGGATCAAACCCCGCATCAGGCTCCCTGCTCAGTGGGAAGCCTGCTTCTCCCTCTCCCTCTCCCTCTGTCCTTCCTCTTGCATCTGCTCTCTCTCTCTCTCAAATAAATAAATAAACTCTTGGGGCGCCTGGGTGGCTCAGTGGGTTAAGCCACTGCCTTCAGCTCAGGTCATGATCTTAGGGTCCTGGGATCAAGCCCCACGTCAGGCTCTCTGCCCAGTGGGGAGTCTGCGGCCCCCTCTCTCTCTGCCTGCTTGTGATCTCTCTCTCTCTCTGTCAAATAAATAAATAAATAGATCTTTAAAAAATAAATAAATACATAAATAAATAAACTCTTAAAAAGAAAAGGAAAGAAAGAAAGAAAGAAAGAAAGGGAAATGAATTAGAATCACCAGACTTTTGATGCATAGGATGAACTGGCCATTTTTAATGGCAGTGAAACCCCCAGAGAAGCCTAATCCCTACCTTAACCTATTAAAAAACAACAACAACAACAAAACAAAAAAAAACCACTCCTGATCTCTCTTTCCAGAGTATCCACAAAAATAAGGACTCTCCTTTTCTTCACCATTCCTGACTATACAGGGTACAATCCTGAAGTATAACATGTCTAAGAAGCAGCTAGGGTTTCTGTTTTTAGTACAGATTGTTGAGTCCCTCTCACAGAGATAGCATTCACTGTTTCTAGTGAGGTTCTTAAGAAACAACTCTCAACAAGGTCCACGTAAATCTGGGTCAGATGTCCTGAGGACAACTCTTTAAGAAACACAGACTCAAAGACAAAAAAAGAAAAATGACTGGGGCGCCTGGGTGGCTCAGTTGGTGAAGCGACTGCCTTGGGCTCAGGTCATGATCCTGGAGTCCCGGGATCAGGTCCCGCACCAGGCTCCCTGCTTAACAAGGAGTCTGCTTCTCCCGCTGCCCTCTCTCCTCTCATGCTCTCTCTCTCTCCCATTCTCTTTCTCTCTCTTAAATAAATAAATAAATAAATAAAATCTTTAAAAAAAAAAAAAGAAACTTTAAAAAAAAAAGAAAAATGATTGGAGAACATATTAAAAAGCATCCATTGGCCTACATCATGAAGGGCCTTGAATGCCAAATGAAGACATTTGAATTTTATTCAAATAACCGTAGGGAGGTATTATTTGAGCAGCAGAGTAAAAAAAATGAACTTTAAGAAAGTTAGTCTGGAAGCAGGATGTGAAATCAGCTGAATAGGGAAACATATATTAGGAGGTTATTATAAGTGAAAAAGAATATAAGGAGTTTCCAGATTTGAACAGTTACAGTGAGAATGAATACTAGGTAACAAGTAATCGCCCATGTTGTGGACTGAATGTTTGTGCCCCACCATAACTCATACTCGAAGCCTAACCCCTGATATGATGGTACTGGGTGATGGGATCTTTGGGAATGTAATAAGGATTAGATGAGATTCTGATGATGGGATTAATGCCTTTATAAGAAAGGACACCAGAGAGCTTGCTTGCTTTCTCACTCTCCCGCTCTCTCTGCCATGTGAGGACACAGCATGGCCATCTGCAAACCAGGAACACAGTCTTTATCAGCACATGACCCACGTGCTGGCATCTTGATCTTTGACTCTCCAGCCTCCAGAATCATGAGAAATAAATTTCTGTTGTTTAAGCCATCCAGTCTATAGTATTTGGGTATTGAAGCCTGAGCTGACAGTCTACAAAGAATCAATATTGTTGTGCAGGTACAAATTGGAAATCAAGAGAAAAATGGATTCAAATACGAGACCAGGGCTTTCCAACTAACTGGAATACAAGATGATTGTTTCTTTAACAAAAGGGAAGAGATTGACCCACACTGATCATTATGCTCACCCTGACTTTGGGCTTGCAAGAGGAATGAAGGACAATCTTCAGGGACCACATAATTCCTCCAGCCATAACTGGTTAGACTAGTCAACATCTGACCCAGAGGCAGCCAACTTACCGGTTGATCAGGGACCTGTGACCAGCCCTGGCTCAAAAACCTGCTCCCAGCCAATCAAATTACTTGTCTCAGGAGTCTGGGGAGAAAAAACCCACATACATACAAGGAAATCAGGCGGTTATATGTAGGTGACCCTGAAAGGATGCCAAGAAGAGTCATAAACTTAAGAAGAACCATAAAGCATAAGTAAAATGAAGACATTAAAGCTGTGAGACAGAGGGGAAAACCCAAGCCAGCAGCTAAGACAGAAGGAAGCAAGACATACAGAAAGTGAGGTCCATTGAGAATGAGTCACTAGAGTAGAAATCTACCAACAGCTACAGCTGAGGTCCTTTACTGGGTGTTTTGGGATTCCTTCCTTGCCTAGCACTTAATAAGCACTCAAAAACAGGTCCTTTGAACATTTAAAACGAAAGCCATTCATGTCTTGTCCCATCCTCCAGTCCCTGCTCTTCTGGAAGCCTTGATGTTTGCTTTCCCAGGTCCCCAGGTGCATTCTCCTCGCAACAGATCCCTCATCGCTTGGCAACCTGGATGAGAATTTGTCCACACCCAAGCAAGAGAGTGACTGAGGCAGAAACCGACTGTATTCAGGGTATTTCCAGAAAACTGAGGGGTAGAGGATGAAACCGCTGGAAATACAGAACTGAATGAAGCTCAGGGGAGAGGCCATAGCACATGTGTACATGAAGATCACGCCTCTGAAAGTATTATGTTATGCCTAGTTAGCTTGACAAAGCAGATCACACAGATCAGGAAAAGAGACAAGCATTAAGTCCTGAGGAAATCCCTCACTTAAAGGAGGAAAGTCAGAGGAGGCAAAAGACACAGGATCCATACTTTCAAAGGTCTAGCCGATTTTGTATCAGACTTATACATGATCATTTGCACTGACGGAACACGGCTGCTTTTATCCTTCACAAATCCGAGTTTAGTGCGACACCTCTTTCCCTTGGCTTTGTTTTCATGTACAGTGAAAGTAGCAAGAGTTAACAGTCCTGGCTCCTTGCCCATCCCCTTCCAGCTCCCAGGAGGAAGAGGAATGACTTACCGAATTGAAGAACAGGTGACAGGAACAGCTATAAAAAAAAAAAAAAAAAGCTTATGCGACACTCTGAGTACATTCGATTGGGAATGACAGATGAGCAAACCCGTTAGGCTCTGACCTAGCCACGTTCTCTAGTCTCCGCTCTTCAATAATCAATCTAGAGAGATCTCTGTCTTTTTGATATGTGTTCCAATCTCTCAATGAGTTCTGAAATTTGGGCAGGGCAAGGAAAAGTGTTTTGATTCTCTATCGCAGACTCATTACAGAGAAAGCTGACTCAGAGACAACAGTTAGCATGCAGGGAGCTGGTTGGGGCTGTTCTCAAGAATCAACAGCTGTGGAATAAGGAAAAGATGCATGCTTCCAGGGGAGGAAATCAGGCCCCCGATGCCTCATTGCTGCCAGATTGAGCAAGTAAACACAGAGTTAACTTTGAATTTGAGATAAACAGCGAAAAGGATTCTAGCAGCAATATGTCCCATGCAATATATAGGACACACTGATTCTAAAAAATTGTTGTTTATCTGAAACTGAAAGTTAACTGGGCATCGGTATTTACTTTATCTGGCAGCCCTAACGCTTCGGCCACCCAGCACGGAGCTTGGAAGCTGGGAAAGCCCTTTCAACCTGTTCTGAGTTGGGCAAGGAAGCTAGGGTTTTAGAGCCCCACGCAGGCCAGCCATTGGATGCAGCTGCTCCTGGGAAGGGTGCAGAAGCTGGAGCAGGGTGGTTCTTTCTAGCCATGGGCAATTCCTGGAAAGGGTTGGCAGCTGAGAAGTGTCTGTCAACTATAATCCAGGCAGCTGGGGGGATAAATCCTTCCGTCCTGAGAGGGGGACCAGGGCAGGACAACACAGCTACCATGACCTACCTCTCTCTCCTCCCCAAAGCCCTTGAACAATGATACATGATTTATTTAGTCCCTTCTGTGTTTTCAGCAATGGGTGAGGGCCCTAGAGGCATCTCTTTTTTTATTGAAAACTGTCAGTTGGTGAAAAGAGAGAGAAGCCAATCTAAATATTTTGTGAGTTCTCAAATTTTTATATTGAGATTCTCGTGCTTTTCCTTGGTCTTTTGATTTGGGTAGGGCCCTGTCACAGTTATTCTTTCAAAAATAGTTTTTTGAAGACACATATTCTATACCTATCCCAAATAGAAAATTTACAGTAAGGTAGGGGAAAAAGATACTTTCTTAAATTGAAAAGGGATTTCCATCCAAAAGCCTAAAACAATTCTTACTTTTTTATTCACCTCTATTTTTTTATTTAACCTAATTTATTATGAAAATTTCAAACATATATACACAGAAAGAATAATGAGCTCTGTGTACCAATCACTCATCTTCAACACTTATCAACATTTTGCCAATTTCCAAATATCATTCTGAAAAGTAAAATATCTGTAAACTATTCTTAATAACTAAACTATTCTTAAGAGTAAAATACCACATCTCCATAAAAGTCAGGAACAAGATAAAATGATGCCTACTTTTATGGTCAATAATTTGCCCTAGAGTTAATACCAACACAAAAAGATCAGAAAAAAAGAAATGAATAGGAAATATTTATAAATATACTGGCAAGGTAGATATATATACCCAGAAAATCCAAGGCAATCACATAATATCTCTATGGACTAATCACAATTTTCAGAAAGACAGAAACAAGATTAACATATAAAAATCTCATGCTTTTCCTAATCAGCAACAACTAATTGAAAATGTAATAGAGTGGTATAATTCAATTTCAATGAAACCTTGAATTACATAAAAAAACTTAAAAGTATGAGATGTATTGAAGACAGCCATATAATTTTAATGAAAGCCTTAAAAGATATTCCTAGATAAAAAGGTTCAATATTATATAGATATGCTCTCCAAATTAAATAATACATGTGATGCAATTTCAATCAAAATTCCAACATGGTGGGGAGCCTGGGTGGCTCAGTGTATTAAGTCTCTGCCTTCCGCTCAGGCCATGATCTCAGGGTCCTGGGATGGAGCCCCGCATTGGGCTCTCTACTCAGCAGGGAGCCTGCTTCCCCCTCTCTCTCCCTGGCTCTCTGCCTACTTGTGACCTCTCTCTCTCTCTCTGCCAAATAAATAAATAAATAAATAGTCCAAAAGGGCATTTTATAGAATTGGCAAGCTAATTCTAAAATTCACCTTAGAGATGTGGCAAAAAAAAGTCAAGATTCTTTAGAAAAAGAACAAAAAAAAGGACTTATTTAAACAGATATCAACACGTACCATAAAGTCACAATATTTAAAATAATGTGCATTGTGAAAAAAGGCAAATAGAACAGAATTAAAAATCCAGAATATATATATGCATACAGAAGATCTTCGTATATGATAAATGAGGCATTTAAAACAAGTGAGGAAATGAAAGAGTGTTTAATAAATGGTGTTAGGAGAAGGAAAAAATTAAATAAAAATGTCCTCTTCATACTACACTTTAAAATAAATTCCAGTTGTATTTAAAAATGTAAATTTTGGGGGCACCTGGGTGGCTCAGTGGGTTAAGCCTCTGCCTTTGGCTCAGGTCATGATCGCAGGGTCCTGAGATCGAGCCCCACATCGGGTTCTCTGCTTAGAGGGGAGCCTGCTTCCTCCTTTCTCTCTCTCTGCCTGCTGCTCTGCCTACTCATGATCTCTGTCTGTCAGATAAATACATAAAATCTTAAAAAAAAAAAAGCACAACTTATTTTTAAAAATGTTAATTTTTTTAAAGATTTTATTTATTTATTTGATAAAGAGAGATTACAAGTAGGCAGAGAGGCAGGCAGAGAGAGAGAGGAGGAAGCAGACTCCCTGCTGAGCAGAGAGCCCGATGCAGGACTCGATCCCAGGACCCTGAGATCATGACCTGAGCTGAAGGCAGCAGCTTAACCCACTGAGCCAGGATAAAAAATGGGAAAACATAATCTTGAGGGAAGAAAGCTGTTTTTTTTTTTAATAAACCTATAATGTATTATTAGTCCCAGAGGTAAAGGTCTGTGAATTGCCAGGTTTACACACTTCACAGCACTCACCATAGCACATACCCTCCCCAATGTCCATAACCCCACCACCCTCTCCCTACCCTCCTCCCCCCAGCAACCCTCAATTTGTTTTGTGAGATTAAGAATCTCTTATGGTTTATCTCCCTCCCGATCCCATCTTGTTTCCTTTATTCTTTTCCTACCCCCCAATCCCCCTACATTGCATCTCAGCTTCCTCATATCAGGGAGATCACATGATAGTTGTCTTTCTCCGAGTGACTTATTTCACTAAGCATAATACCCTCTAGTTCCATCCAAGTCATCGAAAATGACAAGATTTCATTTCTTCTGATGGCTGCATAGTATTCCATTGTATATATATACCACCTCTTCTTTATCCATTCTTCTGTTGATGGACATCTAGGTTCTTTCCATAGTTTCACTATTGTGGACATTGCTGCTATAAACATTCGGGTGCACATGCTCCTTCAGATCACTATATTTGTATCTTTAGGGTAAATACCCAGTAGTGCAATTGCTGGGTCACAGAGTACCTCTATTTTCAACTATTCAAGGAACCTTCATGCTGTTTTCCAGAGTGGTTGCACCAGCTTGCATTCCATCCAACAGTGTAGGAGGGTTCCCCTTTCTCTGCATCTTCTCCAACATCTGTCCTTTCCTGACTTGCTAATTTTAGCTAATCTGACTGGTGTGAGGTAATATCTCATTGTGGTTTTGGTTTGTATTTCCCTGATGCCGAGTGATGTGGAGCATTTTTTCATGTGTCTGTTGGCCATCTGGATGTCTTCTTTGCAGAAATACCTGTTCATGTCCTCTGCCCATTTCTTGATTGAATTATTTGTTCTTTCGGTGTTGAGTTTGCTAAGCTCCTTACAAATTTTGGATACTAGCCCTTTATCTGATATGTTGTTTACAAATATCTTCTCCCATTATGTCATTTGTCTTTTAGTTTTGTTGACTGTTTCCTTTGCTGTGAAAAAGCTTTTGATCTTGATGAAGTCCCGATAGTTCATTTTTGCCCTTGCTTCCCTTGCCTTTGGTGATGTCCCTAGGAAGAAGTTGTTGTGGCTGAGGTCAAAGAGGTTGCTGCCCATGTTCTCCCCAAGGATTTTGATGGATTCCTTTCTCACATTGAGGTCCATTTTGAGTCTACTTTCATGTGTGGTATAAGGAAATGGTCCACTTTCATTTTTCTGCATGTGGATGTCCAATTTTCCCAACACCATTTGTTGAAGAGACTGTCTTTTCTCCATTGGACATTCTTTCCTGCTTTGTGAAAGATTAGTTGACCATAGAGTTGAGGGCCTATTTCTGGGCTCTCTATTCTGTTCCATTGATCCTTGTGTCTGTTTTTGTGCCAGGATTATACTGTCTTGATGATGACAGATTTCTAATAGAGCTTGAAGTCCAGAATTGTGATGCCACCAAGTTGGCTTTCTTTTTCAATATTCCTTTGGCTATTCGAGGTCTTTTCTGGTTCCATATAAATTTTAGGATTATTTATTCCATTTCTTTGAAAAAACTGGATGGGATTTTGATAGGGATTGCATTAAATCTATAAATTGCTTTAGGTAGCATACACATTTGCACAATATTTGTTCTTCCAATCCAGGAACATGGAACACTTTTCCATTTCTTCGTGTCTTCTTCAATTTCTTTCATGAGTACTTTATAGTTTCTGAGTATAGATTCTTTGCCTTTTTGGTTAAGTTTATTCCTAGGTATCTTATGGTTTGGGGTGCAATTGTAAATGGGATTGACTCCTTAATTTCTTTCTTCTGTCTTGTTGTTGGTGTACAGAAATGCAACTGATTTCTGTGCATTGATTTTATATCCTAACACTCTACTGAATTCCTGTACAAGTTCTAGCAGTTTTGGAGTGGATCCTTTTGGGATTTCCACATATACTATCATAGCATCTGCAAAGAGTGAGAGTTTGAGTGTTCTTTGTCCATTCAAATGCTTTAATTTCTTTTTGTTGTCTGATTGCTGAGGCTAGGACTTCTACTACTATGTTGAATAGCAATGGTGATAATGGACATCCCTGCCATATTCCTGACCTTAGCAGAAAAGCTCTCAGTTTTTCTCCATTGAGAATGATATTCACTGTGGGATTTTCATAGATGGCTTTGATGATATTGAGGTATGTACCCTCTACACTTTGAAGAGTTTTGATCAAAAAAGGATGCTGTACTTTGTCAAAAGCTTTTTTCAGCATCTATTGAGAGTATCATATGGTTCTTGTCCTTTCTTTTATTAACGTGTTGTATGACATTGATTGATTTGTGGATGTTGAACCAAACTTGCAGCCCTGGAATAAATCCCGCTTGGTTGTGGTGAATAATCCTTTTAATGTACTGTTGGATCCTATTGGCTAGTATTTTTGTGAGAATTTTTGCATCTGTGTTCATCAAGGATATGGGTCTGTAATTCTCTTTTTTGTTGGGATCCTTGTCTGGTTTGGGATCAAGGTGATGCTGGCCTCATAAAATGAGTTTGAAATTTTTCTTCCATTTCTATTTTTTGTAACAGTTTCAGGAGAATAGGAATGAATTCTTCTTTGAATGTTTGGTAGAATTCCCCTGGGAAGCCATCTGGCCCTGGGCTCTAGTTTGTTTGGAGATTTTTGATAACTGTTTCAATCTCCTTACTGGTTATGGGTCTGGTCAGGTTTTCTATTTCTCCCTGGTTCAGTTGTGATAGTTTATAGGTCTCTGGGAATGCATCCATTTCTTCCAGATTTTCAAATTTTTTGGCGTAGAGTTGCTCATAATATGTTCTTATAATTGTTTGTATTTCTTTGGTGTTGGTTGTGATCTCTCCTCTTTCATTCATGATTTTATTTATTTGGGTCCTTTCTCTTTTCTTTTTGATAAGTCTGGCCAGGGGTTTATCAATCTTATTAATTCTTTCAATGAACCAGCTCCTAGTTTCATTGATTTGTTCTAATGTTTTTTTGGTTTCTATTTCATTGATTTCTGCTCTGATCTTTATGATTTCTCTTCTCCTGCTGAGTTTAGGCTTTCCCTGTTGTTCTTTCTCCAGCTCCTTTAGGTGTAGGGTTAGGTTGTGTATTTTAGACCTTTCTGGTTTCTTGAGAAAGGTTTGTATTGCTATATATTTTCCTCTCAGGACTGCCTTTGCTGTGTCCCACAGATTTTGAACAGTTGTGTTTTCATTATCATTTGTTTGCATGAATTTTCTCAATTCTTCTTTAATTTCCCTGGTTGACCCATTCATTCTTTAGAAGGATGCTGTTTAGTCTCCATGTATTTGGATTCTTTCCAAATTTCCTCTTGTGATTGAGTTCTAGCTTCAGAGTATTGTGGTCTGAAAATATGCAGGGAATGATCCCAATCTTTTGATACCAGTTGAGAACTGCATTATGACCCAGGATGTGATCTATTCTGGAGAATGTTCCATGTGCACTAGAGAAGAATGTGTATTCTGTTGCTTTGGGATGAAATGGTCTGAATATATCTGTGATGTCCATCTGGTCCAGTGTGTCTTTTAAGGCCTTTATTTCCTTGTTGATCTTTTGCTTGGATGATCTGTCCATTTCAGTGAGGGGGGTGTTAAAGTCCCCTACTATTATTGGATTATTGTCTATGTATTTCTTTGATTTTGTTATTAATTGGTTTATATAGTTGGCTGCTCCCATGTTAGGGGCATAGATATTTAAAATTGTTAGATCTTGTTGGACACACCCTTTGAGTAGGATATAATGTCCTTCCTCAGCTCTTATTATAGTCTTTGGCTTAAAATCTAATTTATCAGTAAAAGGATTGGCACCCCAGCTTTCTTTGGATGTCCATTAGCATGGTAAATTGTTTTCTACCCTCTCACTTTAAATCTGGAGGTGTCTTTGGGTCTAAAATGAGTTTCTTGTAGACAGCATAATGATGGGTTTTGTTTTTTGATCCATTCTGGTAACCTTTGTCTTTTGATTGGGGCATTTAGCCCATTAACACTCAGGGTAAATATTGAGAGATATGAATTTAGTGCCACTGTATTGCCTGTAGATTGACTGTTACTGTATATTGTCTCTGTTCCTTTCTGGGCTACTACTTTTGGGTCTGTCTTTGCTTAGAGGACCCCTTCCAATACTTCCTATAGAGCTAGTTTGGTATTTACAAATTCTTTCTGTTTTTGTTTTTCTTGGAAGCTTTTTATCTCTCCTTCTATTTTTAATGATAGCCTACCTGGATATAGTATTCTTGGCTGCATGTTTTTCTTGTTTAGTGCTCTGAATATATCATGGCAGTTCTTTGTGGCCTGCCAGGTCTCTGTGGATAAGTCTGCTGCCAATATAATATTTTTACCATTGTATGTTACAGACTCCTTTTCCCGGACTGCTTTCAGGATTTTCTCTTTGTCACTAAGACTTGTAAATTTTACTATTAGGTGATGGGGTGTGGACCTATTCTTATTGATTTTGAGGGGGATTCTCTGCACCTTCTGGATTTTGATGCTTGTTCCCTTTGCCATATTAGGGAAATTCTCTATAATAATTTTCTTTAATATACCTTCTGCTTCCCTCTTTCTTTCTTCTTCTTCTGGAATTCCAATTATTCTAATGTTGTTTCGTCTTATGGTGTCACTTATCTATCGAGTTCTCCCGTCGTGGTCCAGTATTTGTTTGTCTCTCTTTTGCTCAGATTCTTTATTCTCTGTCATTTGGTCTTCTATATCACTAATTCTTTCTTCTGCCTCATTTATCCTAGCACTAAGAGCCTCCACTATTTATTGCACCTCATTAATGCTTTTTAGATTTCAACTTGGTTTGTGTTTAGTTTTTTTATTTCTCCAGAAAGGGCTTTTATCTCTCCAAAGAGGATTTCTCTAATATCTCCCATGCCTTTTTCGAGCCCGGCTAGAACCTTGAGAATCATCATTCCGAACTCTAGATCTGACATATTACCAATGTCCATATTGATTAGGTCCCTAGCCTTCGGTACTGCCTCTTGTTCTTTGTGTGTGTGTGTGTGTGTGTGTGTGTGTGTGTGTGGTGGGTTTTTCCACCTTGTCATTTTCTCCAGATAAGAATATATGAAGAAGCAAAAAAAAAAAAAAAAAAGAATATACGAAGAAGCAAATAAAATACTAAAAGGGTGGCAAAGACCCCAGGAAAATGTGCTTTAACCAAATCAGAAGAGACCCCAAATCATGGTGGGGAGAAAGGGAATAAAAAAAAGTTCAGAGAAAAAAAATTTTTAAAAGAAAACAAATAAAGAAAAAATATAAAAAAGAAAATATATACATATATATATTAGACTGGTGACTAGAACAGGGTCACCCACTTAATTTTGGGAGTATTTTGGTCTCTTAGAAGAAACTACTTCCCAAAATTTTAAAGAATGAAAAACATATATAAGGGTAAACACAATGAAGGGATGGAATATGCCTATAAAGATGAAAAAATTTTTTTTATTTTTTTAAAAAAGGAGTTGATAAAGTAAATTGGTTGGGAAAATAAAAAGAAAGTGGAGAAAATTTGCTCAGGCTGGAGACTAGAACAAGCCTAGAGCTATATTTAGGGTACATTTTGATCTATTAGAAGAAGCTGTACCCCAAATTTTTTAGAAGAAAAAGCCCTATGTGTATACAAAAAATAAAGTTAGATACAATGAAGAATAAAATATGACTATAAGAATGAAGGTTCAAAAAAGATTTTTTTTTTATGAAAGGTATTGTTAAGATAAACTAGTTAAAAAAACATTAAGAGGAACGGGTAAAAGTTTTTAAAAATTACGCAGAAGAAAAAAATTAAATTAAAAAAAATTAATTAACTGCAAGACTAAAGAATCATTGGGAGAAAGCCATGAATTCCATGCTTTGCTTTCTCCTGCTCTGGAATTCCGCTGTTCTGCCTGGTAAGTGAACTTGGTCTTGGCTGGATTTCTTGTTGATCTTCTGAGGAAAGGGCCTGTCATAGTGATTCTCAAGTGTCTTTGCCTAAGGCGGAATTGCACTGCCCTTACCAGGGTCCAGGCTAAGTAATCGGCTCGGGTTCACTTTCGGGAGTTTTGTTCCCTGAACGTTTTCTGTAGAGTTCCGGAGGACGGGAATGAAAATGGTGGCCTCCCAATCTCCAGCCCGGAGGAGCCGAGAGCTCAGGTCCCCACTCCTCAGTGTGCCCTCAGAGAATAGCGCTCAATCGCTCCTATCTCCCCGGCCTCCGGCTGGGCTCCAAGCTCACCCAGCCTGTGACCAAGCATCCCTGTCTCTGGCACACAGCCCCGCCTGGAGTCTCTGAACCCCACAGACCCCTGAGCTCTTCCAGGGGGTGTTTCCCCAGATCTTGTGGGGATCCCATTCACAGAGCAGTGGCCTGTGCCACAGACCACAATTTAAGGTAACCCCAGTTGAGAACTCACTCCTCGGCTCTGTCTCTTTGGCCAGCTTCTCTGTTCTAGTACCTGTGAGCTCTGCAACACTCAGACACCTCTGATCCTTCTATGACCCCGCGGGATCTGGGGCCACGCTGACCCCACATGGACGTCACCCCGGTTTAGCCTCTGGAGTGATGTCCCTCAGTGGAGGAGCCTTCTAAAAGTCCTGATTTTGTGCTCTGTTGTTCAGCTGCTTGCCGAGAGCCGGCCCCTCCCTCAACGGTCTATCTTCCCATTGCTTTGGATTCACTTCTCCGCTAGTGCTACCTTTCAGAAAATGGTCGATTTTCTGTTTCTAGAATTGCTGTCTTCTCTTCCATCTCCTGTTGGATTTGTAGGTGTTCGCAATGGTTTGATAAGCTACCTAGCTGATCTCCTGCTACCTGATGCCGTCTCAGCCTGCTACTTCTCTGCCATCTTGACTCCTCCTCCCGAAGAAAGCTGTTTTGGTAAAACATAAAACTCAGATACATTATGGGTATGGCAGAAGACATACAAAAAAAGTCACTTAACTACAGACACCAGGGTACCTGGGTGGCTCTGCCAGTTAAGTGTATGCCTTCAGCTCGGGTCATGATCCCGAGGTCCTAGGATCAAGCCCCACACTGGGCTTCTTGCTCAGTAGGGAGACTGCTTCTCCCACTTCCTCTGCCTGACACTCCCCCTGCTTGTGCTCTCCCTCTTGTACTTTCTCTCTCTCTGCAAGTGGATAAATAAAATCTTTAAAAAAACAAACAAACAAAAAATTACAGAGAACTAACTAGTGGTTACCAAAGGAGAGATGGGTAGGGACGATGGGTGAAATAGGTGACAGAACTTAAAGAGTAACCTTATTATAAGCACCGAGTAATGTATAGTGTTTTTAAATCACTATATTTACAACTAAAACTAATATAATACTGTACGTTAACTATACCAGAGTTAAAACAAAATAAAATAGAAAGTCAAAAAGCAAGTGAACGATGACAGACAATACTGTAACTGATATATCAAAAATTTTAACTCATTTTTATGACATATACATATCAATCTCATTTTATATGAATTATCTAAACATAGATTAATATTTTATATACACACATTTATATTTTATCATATTTTATATTTTATATCATATTATATTTTATATACTATATATTGTGCTATATTATATTATATTATATTATATCAATAAGAAACAACCCAATAGGTAACCGAGGTCTATCCCCATGAGGCTTTCCTGTAGACCCACGTCACTGAAAATGCCTCATTGAGTAATGATGTGGTTTACTTTCCTAACAGAATTATTTTTTAGGTCTGTGGGAAAGAACTATAAGACACAGTTATAAAACTATGAAAGGCCGAATGGTTAAATATTTTGACCTAAGCTATTGGCATATCCCACAGTCTGCACTATACTTGGGAATGATAAATGGGGAGGAACTATGATTTGACCCTAAAAGTGGCCCTAAAGTAAATCACTTGAAGAGACTAGATCTCAAAGATTCCAGGTGGGGAAATGTTTGAAGTATGTTATCAGTATGTCCATAGTCAAGTGGAAATAAAAGAAGCCCAACTAAAATAATTATTGACTGAACACAACACTACTATGAATTAAGCATAGGTTCTTTTTAAAAGACCCATATGGAAGATAAAACCTGAGTCAAGCTTTAGAGGAACTGCTGTGAACTTGATGGGCAATGGAAGGAAACACAACATATAAAATACCTTAAATAAAAATGTATTGACTTTAAAAAATTTTCCCTAATGTTACTCATAATTTTGAAAAACATTTACATTGTAGAAAAAGAAAAAGCAATAGTAATCTACCATCCAATTAAAAATGACCCAAAACAAGTAAAAAATAAAAACAATTTGCAGACAAGATACAGATGTTCAAAAGCACATACAGAATATTATTCCTATGAACAAGTTCAGTTAATAAAATAATAAGACGTCAATTTTTTAAAGATTTTATTTATTTATTTGACAGAGAGCACAAGTAGGCAGAGAGGGAGGCAGAGAGAGAGGAGGAAGCAGGCTCCCTGTCAAGCAGAGAGCCCGATGCGGGGCTCAAACCCAGGACCCTGGGATCCTGACCTGAGCCAAAGGCAGAGGCTTTAACCCACTGAGCCACCCAGGTGCCCCACAAGATGTCAATTTTTGACCATTACCCTAAGTCAGAAAATATCAAGGGCTTTCAATTTTATCCTATTTGCAAGGTAGTAAGTTACAATATTATACACATTCTGACAGAAGAATATTTTAACACCCTCTAAAAACAAAAAGGTGCTCTGATCAGCTAATACATGTATGAAATCTGCTTGGTGTTTATGTACCAGCTATGTATCAGTCTCTTAGAGGTTTGGTTAGTATGAGTCAGTTGCCAAGTATATAATTAACTCTGAATATTGATTAATTGCTACAGTAAAACCCTTGAACGTTCAAGTCTAGGAATAGAGTGAAGATCCATAATGATTATATCAAGGTATGGTCAACCTGCTGGACAGCAGTCTTTCCCAAAGACATCTATCTCTCTGACCCCTTGCACACCTTCAAACTGAAACATTTTCAGCTGTTTCTCTCTTGAGATCATTTTCAACCCCTGTCATTATCATAGTCATATTCAGTTAGTACCTGTTAAAATGTATCATCCAAACTTGAACACCCCACTATGGATGAAATCTGAATAGCATAGAACATAGCATACATACTGGACCCTATTGCTGCATGAATGTACCCTAAATATGAACTGGCTTTTTCTCCAGCTGCTGTACTTGGAGAACCTTCTCAAGCTTATCTCTAACCCCAATTCCCAGGTCTTTTTCATGTGTGGAAGGGATCAGATGAGAGCTTGCACTGTGGAATCAGACTTCCTAAGTTTGAATTCTTGCTCTGCTGAATGTAATGTTGGAAAAATTAATGACTCTAAACCTTATTTTTCCTACCTGTAAAATAGGAGTGATAATAAAAATACCTATCTCAAAGTATTGTTGTGAGAATTAGGTAAGTCACCTCTAAAGAAATACTTGGTACAGGTTGGAGGCAAGATGATGGAGGAGTAGCAGACTGAGATGACATCAAGTCGCAGGAGTTCAGCTAGGTAGTTATCAAACCATTTCATACACCTACATACCCAACAGGAGATCAAAAATAAGAAAAGCAAGAATTCTAGGAACAGAAAATCAACCACTTTCTGAAAAGTAGGATGTGTGGAGAAGTCCAAAGCGATGGGAAGATAGGTCATAGGGGGAGGGGCTGGCTCCCAACAAGCGGTAGAGCAACGGAGCACAAAATCAGAACTTTCAGAAGTCTGCTCCGTGGAGGGCTGTCGCTCCAGAGGATAAGCAGGGGTGGTGCCCTAGTGGGGACAGTGTGGTCTCAGGTCCCACAGAGTCACAGAAAGATCGGGGATGTCTAAGTGTGGCAGAGCTCCCAGGCATTGAAGTGGGGAAGCCGGCTGCAGAGACAGAGCTGAGGAGTCAGTTCTCAGCGCAGGGTTACCTTAAACTGCGATCCACAGCACAGGCAGACCACCGCTCTTCGAGCAAGGACCCCAAAATAACAGATCCAGGGAGACTCACCTCTCTCCTCCAGAGAAGCATGCTACAGAAATCTGCTATGTTTGGAGATTCCAAATGGGGCTCTGTGCCAGAGACAAAAATGCTCAGTCACAGGCCAGGTGAGCTCAGAGCACAGCCGGGGACCAGGGAGACAGGAGTGATTGACCCCTTTTCTCTGAGGGCACACTGAGGAATTGGGCCCTGAGCTCTCGGATCCACCAGGTCGGAGATTGGGAGGCCATCATTTTCATTCCCGTCCTCCAAAGCTCTATGGAAAGCATTCAGGGAACAAAAGCTCCAAGAGAGAACCAGACCAGATTAATTAGCACAGCCCCTAGCTAGGTTGGTGAAATTCTGCCTCCAGCAAAGGCATTTAAGAATCACTGCAACAGGCTCCTGCCCCGGAAGATCAGCAAGAACATCCAGCCAAGACTAAGCTTACCAATCAATAACAGCAGAACTTCAGTGCTAGGGGAAAGCAATGAATGGAATTCATGACTTTCTCCCCAGGATCCTTTAAATTAAATTAATTTTTTTTAAAGATTTTATTTATTTATTTGACAGAGAGAGATCACAAGTAGGCAGAGAGGCAGGCAGAGAGAGAGATGGGGAAGCAGGCTCCCTGCTGAGCAGAGAGCCCGATGCGGGACTCGATCCCAGGACCCTGAGATCATGACCTGAGCCGAAGGCAGCGGCTTAACCCACTGAGCCACCCAGGTGCCCCAAATTAATTTTTTTAATTAAATTAATTTTTTTTAATTTTAATTTTATGTTCTATTTTTTTAACTTTCTTCCTTCCTTTTTTAATGTTTTTTAACTAGTTTATCTTAACAATAACTTTCTTTTTAAAAAAATCTTTTTAAACCTCCATTATTATAGTCATATTTTATCCTTCATTGTATTTAACCTTATTTGTTGTATACATTTAGGGTTTTTTTTTTTAAATTTTGGGATACAATTTCTTCTAATAGATCACAATATACCCTAAATCTAGCACAGGGCTTTGTTCTAGTCTCCAGCCTGAGCACATTCTCTCCACTTTTTGTTTTCTTTCTTTTTCCAACCAACTTATCAATTGCTTTTTTAGAATTTTTTTTTTAATTTTCATCCTTACAGTCATATTCCATCCCTTTATCAAGTTTACCCTTATTTGGGTGTGTGTGTGTGTGTGTGTGTGTGTGTATACACACACATATATATACGTATATATAGATATAGATATCTATAGATATATCTATATATACATATAGGTATGTATATATACATATAGGTATGTATATATAGATATATAGATATATCTAGATACATAGATATATATCTATGTATCTTTAAAGTTTTTCTTTCTTTAAAATTTTGGGAGGTAGTTTCTTCTAAGAGACCAAAATACAGGGGCATTTGGGTGGCTCAGTTGGTTAAGCAGCTGCCTTCGGCTAGGGTCATGATCCCAGATTCTGGGATTGAGCCTCACATCAGGCTCCATGATCAGCAGAGAGCCTTCTTCCCTATTGCCCCTCTGCCTGCCACTCTGCCTACTTGTGCTTTTTATCTCTCTGTTGAAAAAATAATAAAAATATTTTAAAAAGAGAGAGAAAGAGAGACCAAAAACACCCAAAATCAAGTGGGTGGCTCTGTTCTATTCACCAGTCTAATATATACATACTTTTTTTTTCTTCTTACCCATTTCTTCTCCCCCAATTTGGAATCTCTTCTGACTTGGTTAGCACACATTTTTTCTGGGGTCTTTGCCACTCTTACAGTATTTTATTCTCTCTTCCTATATTCTTATCTGGATAAAATGACAAGGCAGAAAAACTCACCACAAAAAAAAAAGAAAAAAAGAACAAGAGGCAGTACCGACAGCTAGGGACCGACAGCTAGACATTGTTAATATGTCAGATCTAGAGTTCAGAATGACATTTCTCATGGTGCTAGCTGGGCTCAAAAAAGGCATGGAAGATGAGCAAAAGAAGTGAGCAAACGAGAGACAAACAAATACTGGACCACGAGGGGAGAATCCGAGAGATAAGTGATACATAAGATGAAACAATATTAGAATAATAGGGATTCCAGAAGAAGAAAGAGAGAGGTGGGCAGAAGGTATACAGGAGCAAATTATAATCGAGAATTTCCCTAATATGGCAAAGGGAACAAGAAACAAAATCCAGGAGGCACAGAGAACCCCCTCAAAATCAATAAAAATGGTCCACACCCCATCATCAAATAGTAAAAGTTACAAGGCTGGGTGACAAAGAGAAAGTCCTGAAAGCATCTCGGGACAAGATGTCTGTAATATACAATGCTAAAAATATTAGATTGGCAGCGGACTTATCCACAGAGACTTGGCAGGCCACAAAGAACTGCCATGATATATTCAGAGCACTAAATGCAGCCAAGAATACCATATCCACCTAGGCTATCATTGAAAATAGAAGGAGAGATAAAAAGCTTTCAGGACAAATAAAAACTGAAAGAATTTGCAAACACCAAACCAGCCCTACAGGAAATATTGAAAGGGGTCCTCTAAGCAAAGAGAGAAACTAAAAGTAGGAGACCAGAAAGGAACAGAGACAATATACAGTAACAGTCACCCTACAGGCAATACAATGGCACTAAATTCATATCTTTCAATAGTTACCCTGAATGCAAATGGACTAGATGCCCCAATCAAAAGACAAAGGTTACCAGAATGGATCAAAAAACAAAACCCATCATTATGCTGTCTACAAGAAACTCATTTTAGACCCAAAGACACCTCCAGATTTAAAGTGAGAGGGTAGAAAACAATTTACCATGCTAATGGACATCCAAAGAAAGCTGGGGTGCCAATCCTTTTACTGATAAATTAGATTTTAAGCCAAAGACTATAATAAGAGCTGAGGAAGGACATTATATCCTACTCAAAGGGTGTGTCCAACAAGATCTAACAATTTTAAATATCTATGCCCCTAACATGGGAGCAGCCAACTATATAAACCAATTAATACAAAATCAAAGAAATGCATCGACAATAATCCAATAATTGTATGGGACTTTAACACCCCCCTCATTGAAATGGACAGATCATCCAAGCAAAAGATCAACAAGGAAATAAAGGCCTTAAAAGACACACTGGACCAGATGGACATCACAGATATATTCAGAATATTCCATCCCAAAGCAACAGAACACACGTTCTTCCCCAGTGCACATGGAACATTCTCCAGAATAGATCACATCCTGGGTCACAAATCAGATCTCAACCAGTACAAAAAGATTGGAATCGGGGCGCCTGGGTGGCTCAGTGGGTTGGGCCGCTGCCTTCGGCTCGGGTCATGATCTCGGGGTCCTGGGATTGAGTCCCACGTCAGGCTCTCTGCTCGGTGGGGAGCCTGCTTCCTCCTCTCTCTCTGCCTGCCTCTCTGCCTACTTGTGATCTCTCTCTGTCAAATAAATAAATAAAATCTTTAAAAAAAAAAAGATTGGAATCATTCTCTACGTATTTTCAGAGCACAATGTTCTGAAGCTAGAAGTCAATCACAAGAGGAAAGTTGGAAAGAAGTCAAATGCATGGAGGAGTAAAGCATCCTACTAAAGAATGAATGGGTCAACCAGGAAAATAAAGAAGAAATGAAAAAAATTCATGGAAACAAATGAGAATGAAAACACAACTGTTCAAAATCTGTGGGACACAGCAAAGGAAGTCCTGAGAGAAAAATATATAGCAATACAAGCCTTTCTCAAGAAACAAGACAGTTCTCAAGTATGCAACCTAACCCCACACCTAAAAGAGATGGAGAAAGAATAGCAAGGAAAGCCTAAACCCAGCAGGAAAAGAGAAATCATAAAGATGGGAGCAGAAATCAAGGAAATAGAAACCAAAAGAAGAAATCAAAAAAAGAAAACAAAAGAGTAGAACAAATCGACAGAACTAGGAGCTGATTCTTTGAATGAATGAATAAGATTGACAAACCCCTGGCCAGACTTATCAAAAAGAAAAGAGAAAGGACCCAACTTAATAAAATCAGGAGTGAAAGTGGAGAAATCACAACCAACACCAAAGAAATACAATTATAAGAACATACTATGAGCAACCCTTTGCCAAAAAATTTGAAAGTCTGGAAGAAATGGATGCATTCCTACAGACATATAAATTACCAAAACTGAACCAGGGAGAAATAGAAAACCTCAACAGACCCATAACCAGTCAGGAGATGGAAGCAGTCACCAAAAATCTCCAAACAAACTAGAGCCCAGGGCCAGATGGCTTCCCAGGGGAATTCTACCAAACATTTAAAGAAGAATTAATACCTACTCCCCTGAAACTGTTCCAAAAAATAGAAATGGAAGGAAAACTGCCAAACTCATCTTATGAAGCCAGCATTACCTTGATCCCAAAACCAAAGACCCCATCAAAAAGTATAATTACAGACCAATATCCTTGATGAAGACAGATGTGAAAATTCTCACCAAAATACTAGCCAATAGGATCCAACAGAACATTAAAAGGATCATTCACCATGACCAAGTGGGATTTATTCTTGGACTGCAAGGTTGGTTCAACATCCAAAAATCAATCAATGTGAAACAAAACAACTAATACAATTAATACAATTAATCAAAGAGAGAACAAGAACCATATGATACTCTCAATAGATGCTGAAAAAGCTTTTGAAAAGTACAGCATCCTTTCTTGATCAAAACTCTTCAAAGTGTGCGGTTAGAGGGTACATACCTCAATTTCATCAAAGCCATCTATGAATAACCCACAGTGAATATCATTCTTAATGGGGAAAAACTGAGAGCTTTTCCACTAAGGTCAGGAACATGGCAGGGATGTCCATTATCACCACTACTATTCAACATAGTACTAGAAGGTATCCGAATTGGCAAAGAAATCAAACTCTCACTCTTTGGAGATGATATGATACTTTATGTGGAAAGCCCAAAAGAATCCACTACAAAACTGCTAGAACTCATACAGAAATTCAGTAAAGTGTCAGGATATAAATCAATGCACAGAAGTCAGTTGCATATCTATACAACAACAAGACAGAAGAAAGAGAAATTAAGGAGTCAATCCCATTTACAATTGCACCCAAAACCATAAGATACCTAGGAATAGACCTAACCAAAGAGGCAAAGAATCTGTACTCAGAAAGCTATAAAGTACTCATGAAAGAAATTGAGGAAGACACAAAGAAATGGAAAAGTGTTCCATGCTTATGGACTGGAAGAACAAATGTCGTGAAAATGTTTATGCTACCTAAAGCAATCTAGACATTTAATGCAATCCTTATCAAAATACCATCAATTTTTTTCAAAGAAATGGAACAAATAATCCTAGAATTTATATGAAACCAGAAAAGACCCCAAATAACCAGAGGAATGTTGAAAAAGAAAGCCAAAGTGGGTGGCATCACAATTCCAGACTTCAAGCTCTTTACAAAGCTGTCATCATCAAGACAGTATAGTTCTGTCTCAAAAACAGACACATAGATCAATGGAACAGAATAGAGAGCCCAGAAATAGGTCCTCAACTCTATGGTCAACTAATCTTTCACAAAGCAGGAAGGAATGTCCAATGGAGAAAAGACAGCCTCTTCAACAAATGGTGTTGGGAAAATTGAACAGTCATGTGCAGAAAAATGAAACTGGACCATTTCCTTATACCACACACAAAAATAGACTCAAAATGGGTGAAAGACCTCAATGTAAGAAAGGAATCCATCAAAATCTTAGGGGAGAACACAGGCAGCAACCTCTTTGACCTCAGCCGCAGCAACTTCTTCCTAGAAACATTGCCAGAGTCAAGGGAAGCAAGGACAAAAATGAACTATTGGGACTTCATCAAGATCAAAAGCTTTTGCACAGCAAAGGAAACAGTCAACAAAACCAAAAGAAAACTGACAGAATGGAAGAAGATATTCACAAATGACATATCAGATAAAGGGCTAGTATCCAAAATCTATAAAGAGCTTAGCAAACTCAACACCAAAAGAACAAATAATCCAATCAAGAAATGGGCAAAGGACATGAACAGACACTTCTGCAAAGAAGACATCCAAATGACCAATAGACGCATGAAAAAGTGCTCGGCATCAGGGAAATACAAATCAAAACCACAGTGAGATACTACCTCACACGTCAGAATTGCTAAAATTAACAAGTCAGGAAAGGACAGATGTTGGAGAGGATGCAGAGAAAGGGGAAACCTCATACACTGTTGGTGGGAATGCAAGCTGGTGCAACCACTCTGAAAAACAGTATGGAAGTTCCTCAAAGAGTTGAAAATAGAGCTACCCTACAACCCAGCAATCACACTACTGCGTATTTACCCTAAAGATACAAATGTAGTAAAATAAATAAATAAAGATACAAATGTAGTGATCTGAAGGGGTACCTTCAACTGAATGTTTATAGCAGCAATGTTCACAATAGCCAAACTATGGAAAGAACCTAGATGTCAATCAACAGATGAATGGATAAAGAAGATGAGATATATAGATAGATAGATAGATAGATAGATACACTATGCAGCGATCAAAAGAAATCTTGCCATTTGCAATGATGTGGATGGAACTAGAGGGTATTATGCTGAGCGAAATAAGCCAATCAGAGAAAGACAAATATCATATGATCTCCCTGATATGAGGAATTTGAGAGGCAGAGTGGGGGGTTTGAGGGTTAGGGAAGAAAAGAAATGAAACAAGATGGGATCGGGAGGGAGACAAACCATAAGAGACTCTTAATCCCACAAAACAAACTGAGGGTTGCTGGGGGGAGGGGATTATGGAGAGGGTGGTTGGGTTATGGACATTGGGGAGGGTATGTGCTATGGTGAGTGCTGTGAAGTGTGTAAGCCTGACAATTCACAGACCTGTATCCCTGGCGCAAATAATACATTATAGGTTAATAAAATAATTACATACAAAAAGAAAAAGAAATAGTTGGTGCAAATGAGGCTATTTATTTCCCATGCATCCCACAGTGTATTGGATAGACAACATTTTACTTAATGCCCACAGGAGTGTTGTGATGTTTATATTATACTGCATCCACTTTACAAATGTGAAATCTAAGGTTTATAGAGTTTGAGTAGTAGGTCAAATAGTTGTTTAAGTAGCAGAGGCAGGGTTTTAATAAGATCTGCCTGGCTCCAAAGACCAAGTTCTATCTCTTGCACAATGGAGGGGCATTCTTCCCCTTTCTGTATTTCTACACTTTTTTTTAGCCTTCACATGGTATAATAAGGAGGTTAAGAGTGCAGGCTCCCAAGGAAGACTGCCTTGTTTGATGATCTTGAACAAGCTAATCTTTATATGATATGAGACAAATTATTTAACTCTCCAAGTCTCAATTTCCCCATCTGTAAAATGAGAATTTTAATAGCAATACCTACCTCAGAGATTTCAGGACTGATTAAATGAGATAACCATTGAACACAGTATCTACCCATTCACTAATATATAACAGATGTTAGCTGTGTAATTCCCACTCCAATTCACCTTGCTGGTTCCAGCCAAGTCTGCTTAGGAAACCATCCTACATTATTGCCAGGGTTTTGCATCAAATTTACAGAATACCTCTGAACTTCCTTAAACACATGTTTTCCTGTATCTAAGATATGTCAGATTCCATCTAGAGTTCTTTTCCTCACTTTTATGAATTCCAGGATTATAGGGTTGAAGAGATGGAGAAATCAAGGACATCATAACTCACAAAATGCATAAGATGCAGAAATAACAGAAAGTTGACAGCTATGACTCATCAAGCGTGACTCGCATCAGTTCCTACTGTTATACCACAATTCACTTCCCATATTGCTCAGCCCTATTTGTCTATCATCTGCAACTCACTTTTGAGGGCACTGATTACAAAATGTTCTTTTATATATCAACCCAGCTGCCAGGAGCTCCCCATCCTCCCTCCCCATCCCCACACTTAACAAAAATTGGTTTGGATAACTAAGTTTTCAGTATTTTGAACCTAAAGGAAAAGTAACTCATAATCCTTACCATAGGCTTTGCAAGATATTTATTCTTGTCTCCAGTTTGCACCTGAGGAAGGTAGGGCTTCTTGAGGTCACTATTTGTATTTTACCCAAAGTCACAGGGTTGATTAGGGGTGGAGATGAGTGTTGACCCTGCTCTCCCACAATGCCACTCCAGACGGAAGTAGCTTATGGGCAGCAACAGCAATGGCTCCCAAACTGGTCCTTCAGCTACATGCTACTCACCTCAGCTTTGTAATATCTTCCTTTCTCCTAAATTTTACTTTTTTTTTTTAATCAGTGCATGTTTTGCTACCTAAATAAATGTAGAGAATACTAGTCTAAACAGTATCAGCTGTGAAATCACAGGCTTTATACACTGTGCATATATTGTATAATACATCTTTTAAAGTGCATTCATTTCCAAAGTTGCCATAACAAATTATGACAAAGTGGGTGGGTTCAAACAACAAAAATGTATTCTTTCATAGTTCAAGAGACCAGAAGGTCAAAATAAATGTGTCATTAGGGTTTGTTACTTCTGGAGTTTCTGAGGGAAAAACTGTCCCACACCCCTCTCCTAGCTTCTTGATGTTCCTTGGTTTGTAGACACATCTCTTCAACCTCTATCTCCATATTCACATAACCACTTCTCTATATGTCAGTGTCCAAATCTCCTTCTCTTTCTCTCATAAAGATGCCAGTCATTGGATTCAAGGCCCACCCTAAACCTAGGATTACTTCATCTCAAGATCCTTAATTAACTATATCTGCAAAGACCTTATTTCCAAACAAAGTCATACTCTGAGGTTCTGGGTAGACAGGAACTTTGAAAAAGACACTACTGGATCCACTATAACAAGTAAATAATAATTATAATTTTTTTGAAAGTTTATCCATGTACCACCTAAAATCATCTTGCATCCTGCTAGTGGTTTGCAAACCACCCTGCAAAGACCTTGGTACATACATCTGGGCACCTCCCCTAGTTTTAAAAGCAGGAAATTTTACAGTCAAGATGTTTGGATGGTTGCATTTCCTTTACTGCATTTGAACCACTATATGTTTCGGTAAATCAAGAAGATGTTCTTCTAGATAGAGCTGATTTTCTGGTTTTGAGAACTCAGGAAATGTTATTAATCACAGGTTGTTTCAAGTGCTATTTCAAAAAGATAAATGTAGCTTATTGCATGACTCGTTATTTTCTGAAATTAGTAGCTGTGCACATACAGGTCTCTGTGGGATTGTATTGGGGATCTATTAAGTCTTCTCTCCATGGAGACATCCAAAGAATCATAAGGTGGATTTGCAATTTAAAAGAGGCCATTGGGTAACCCTGGATATTGTGAAACTCCATTTTGTGTAGGAAGACAGGCTGCCTAAGAACACTATAAGCAGGAACCCAGAGCAAGCCCAAATTTTCAGTCCAGAGAAGAAGGAGGGAAAGGGAAATTTATTTTCAGCAGCCTTTATGGACCTAGATTTCCATATGAATCATAAATTGAATAAACTTGGGGTTTTCCATCTGAGATAATATTCAGACAACCTTACTCTTATAAATGCACAGACATCAACTCTTTCTAAAAAGTATGCTTTAGATAATGAAAATTAAAGGTCTCAAGAAAGCCTTTTTTATTGATCACTTTTTATTTTTGTTTAGATCCCTTTTTGCTCCAAAATATTAAAAATGAACATTTATCAAAAACATAAGAGGAGAAACTCTCTCTAATGAAAAATTATCAGATGGTGAAGATCAATTATAAGGGCTCTATGCAAAATATTATAAAAGATGCATAAGAGCAGATGCTATGCCTGGAAACATCTAAATAAGCACATTTCCATAAACACATATGGTGTAGGAGCTTTCATATACATACCTTAATGTTTATTACAAATTAAATAATTCAAGATGGTATAACAAGCTTACAGAAATGTGATAAAAACACTTCAAATAAATTGGGTTATGGCCATGACAAATAACCTAAACAAAAGAAACAATAACAACAAAACCCACTTAGACAAGAGGAGGTGGAGAAGTTCCCAAAACTGAAAGGCTCAGTATTTGTCGGTAAAAACTCAAAGTACAAGATATTACTAATCCATATCTTGTATTTCCATCTTTAAGCAGCCCAACTTTTCACATATAAATGGGTACTGGCCTTCAAACAATATTTGCCACAATATGACCCAATATCACCCAACACTATCGCCAACATAGAGAGCTTTGTGAAACTTCTTTGCAGAATTTCCTTAGAGACTGACCACTCACCTCACAAGAAAATGTATTTTTTTGTTTTAATCATTCCCAGCTTTTCATGATGTGAGTTGCCAAATGAATAGCAAGGCTCTGGAGGGTCAAGGAGAAGCATCTCCAAATGCAAATATTGCTTTGCCAGAAATGTACATTTTTTTAAAGATTTATTTATTTATTTTAGAAAGAGTGAAAGAGAGAGAGTGTATGAGCATGGGGGAGGGGCAGAGGGAGAGAGAAACTCAAGCAGACTCCATGCTGACTGCTCAATCTCGTGACCCAGAGATCACAACCTGAGCCGAAACCAAGAATCAGACGCTTAACCAACTGCACCACCCAGGTGCCCCAAATGTGCATTTTTTAGTTTATTTTTTTTAGTCATCTCTACACCCAACATAGGGCTCAAAGTCACAACCCCAAGATCAAGAATCACATGTTCTCCCAGCTGAGCCAGCCACGTGCCCACCAAAATGTACATTTTTAACAGGTTACAGGCAGCATTCTGATAAGCTTTGACAGGGTAGGAAGTGGTGAAATGGGGAAAGGGAGAAGAGCCCACTGGAGGAAAAATTGAGAATGAGAAAAAATTTTGGTGTTATTTACTCCATTCCCTTTTCAGGGATTTAAAGCAGGTATCAATGTACTAAAAGCTCTATGAAAACTTTCTTTAACTTGGTTCAGCCTTTCCTTTCTCAAACTGACCTAACTACAAATCCCTGTAACAATTTGTAATATCACAGTTCTACAGGATGTGCTTTGGGGAATATAGTAGTCTAAGACAGCTTTAAGGCTGTCCCCATGATTCTCACCTCCTGGTACTCCCATCTTTGTGTATTCCCCTCCCACATTTACTAAGACTCCACTTGTGTAATGAAAATGATATTGCAGAAATGATAGAGCATAACCTATGAGGCTAGGCCATTAGAGACATTGTGGCTTTCACCTTGCAGTCACTTGGATTGCTCACACTGGAAAAAGCCGGCCACCATGTTGTGAGGACGCTCAAGCTACCTGTGGTGAGGCCCACATGTGGAGGGACTGAACACCATGTGAGCAAGCCATCTTAGAAGTGAATCCTACAACCCCAGTCAAGACCTCAGATAACTCAGCCCCAACTGACAACTTCACTGCAACCTCAGGAGGGACCCTGAGCCAGAACAACCGGCTAAGCCAGTCCTGAATTTCAAACCACAGAGACTATGAGAGATCTTAAATACTGACTGCTGTTTAAGCCACTAAGTTGGGGAGTAACGTGTTACAATAGATAACTAGTACAGGGACTACTCACCTAAAGCATTTGGTATCAATCATTTGGGTTTGTCATTTAATAAGCATTAGGCCATAGTGTAGAATATGTTTTTATCTTATTCTACCTCTCTAGACACAGCTAATTATTTAAGGGATGGACTCAAACCTAAAGCCAAGCCAATCAGGGTCATTCCCTAGGATTTTTGTAACTGAAGCTGAACAAAGAGATTTATTTTCTGGTGGTAAGGATAAGAGAGATGAGACTCAGAAGCTGACAGTGGCCATATTTCGTGCTGTGTAAAGAAAGCTTTTCTAAGAGAAAAAATCTGACAATACAGAGTAAAGTGGGATTGAGAGACTGGGGGAAAAAATACCTAGCAGCATTCTGGTCCCTAGTTTTAGTGACCACTGATCTGCCCCTCACCCTTCTCAGTGTGAGCCTTCCAATAAATTCCCCTTTAGGGGGGTTCCTGGGCAGCAATGTCAGTTGAGTGTCCAACTCTTGTTTTGGCTTGGATCACAGTCTCAGTTGTGACATTAAGCCCCACTTCCAGCTCCATGCTCAGCAGGGAATCTGCTCAAGATTCTTTCCCCTCCCCCTCCCTCCCCTTCTGTTCCTTCCTCTGTTCTTCATTCTGCTCTCTCTCTCTCTCAAATAAATAAAATCTTTTTTTTAATAAATCCCCTTTTTGTCTAAGTTGGTTTAAGTTGATTTTCTAAGGCTTGCCTCCAAAAGAATTTTGACTGATCCACTGATACACTCCCACATAAATTCATGCTTCCCCTAACACAGCGCTGGTAACACCAGGCTGTAATTGCTATTGCTTTTCTACCTCCCTGGACACAGTGATCTTCATGTTCTCAGCATTCTGCCCTTCTCTGGAAAACTACACTCAACAGATAGGGTAAGACTCCAACAACCATGTCTGTACCTCACAATCTTGGGGCCTGAACCATAGCTGAGTAACTCAAGGTGAACCAATCAAATTCTCCCTTTAGGAATTTGGAACCAATAGCCACAGAGATTGGACACAGAAACCCCTTCACACTAACAAGAACAGTCTCAGAGGAGGTAGTTAACCTCCAGCTAGTAAGGTGCCCCAAGCCACCTTAGTCCCTGTGAATTCTCTAAGAACCTCTAGTATTCTTCCAACAAGCCTGCAAGGACATTTTGCTTCCTAAAGCCAAAAGAAATTTGACGAATACATGCCCTTACCTACTGTAATCTCCATGTGAGCAGAAACAAATCATTCATCTCCAGATCCACAGTCAGAATTCACTAAATATTTAATGAATGACTGGATCTCCCTGCACTCAGTGGGAGATGCTCTTCTTCCCACTAGTTGGCTAAATCTTGATTATTTTTACTCCCTTGTCTTCAAGGCCCTGAAGTCCTCTGTCCTGGCCTTGGTCCCCCTTTGCTGTCAGCTATAGGGACCAATGAGTCCTTTGTAAGCAGTACATCACATCCCTGATCAACGATGCATTTTAGATACTAGAGGTCCTAGGCCTCCCATCACCCAGGAAGATTTACCTTTGACTACATGCCCAGGGCCACCAGTCTTATCATCCTGTTTTTATTGTGCATCTTGTCTGTGCTGAGCTAGAACCATGCTGACCAGATAGCTTCCATGGCCAGAGCTGGTTTTATCCTGACAATGCTAAATTTCCAGTAGGCTCTGACCCTTAGATCTTATTATTCTTCTGGTCTTTGCTCTCAGTAGTCTAGAAGGGGCTTTTTTGCATGAAGCTAAAAAGCTTTTTAGCTTTGGGTGGGAAAGAATGAGTTTCCCACCCAATAAAACCATCCTTTTAAGAACAGACCTTGTATACAAATCAAGTTCAGGAGCCTCCAACTACGAGAGAAGGAATTAAGAAATTGTAGTTAGCAGAGGATAAAGAAGCAAAGTGTGGTGGGCAATTGTTGAATGACTACCTAAAATTCATTCCCCATTTTCTCCTATTTTTAAAAGTATCCAGAGTTTCATTTGGGGAACTGCTCCCCTATGCTTAGCTATGGATGGAAGTGATACCCCTTTAGCTCCACACCCAAAGAACCTGAACCAATCATCTTTTACCTCAGGGATCAATCATTATGTGACATTTCTCTGGTCACAGCACCTGATGAGCACATTACCTAAACTGGTTTAATCAGACTGAAGCCCAGCTCCTTGATATTTGGAGGACAAAAATCTATCTTTCTCTGACATGGAAGAAATACATAGACCCAGAAGCTGTTGGCAGCCATCTTGACTCATGAGGGCAGGCAGCCTTTGGATAAAGCTGGCAGCATGACAGGTAGAGTTGAAAATGAAAATGAATTGGGGAAGGGGCACCTGGATCGCTCAGTCAGTTGAGCATACAATTCTTGATCTCTGGATGGTGAGTTCAAGCCCCACATTGGGCATAGAGTTTACAAAGAAGGAAGGAAGGAAGGAAGGAAGGAAGGAAGGAAGGAAGGAAGGAAGGAAGGAAGAAAACGAACTGGGGCACCTGGCTGGCCAAGTCAGTAGAGCATGAGACTCTTGGTCTCAGAGTCCTAGAGTTCAAGGCCCACCTTGGGGGTAGATTTACTTTAAAAAAATAATAAATAAAAATAAATTTTTTTATTTTTCTATTTTTTTATTTTTATTTTTTTTAATGAACTGAGTCCTGAGTGATGTCTTTGAGCTCCTAGAGCAAACTAACCTGTTGGCCCATTCTAGATTTGGCAGTGACATAAGCCAATAAACTCTCTAAGAGGTTAGAGTTTACATTCAGTTTTCTGATACTTAATGTCTAAAAAGTATGAACCAATACACAAGTGCTAACCAGCAAGCACCACATGCTAGAGTCTGGGCAGAACCATAGGGATGCTCTTCTACTATAGGAAGGACTCTTCCACAGTCTCTCGGTCCTGCCCCTTAGTAGATATAAACCCACTGGTTTCAAAAGGGTAGACTTAGAACCCAAGTTGACAGAAATTCATTGAATAGTTGAAATGGAGGCAGTAATTCTAAAGCTTAGCAGCAAAAAATGCCTTGTGATTTGAGCTATATTTAAAATTGCTACATCTAGTATGCTTTATTGAAAGTGTAGTTTAATCATAAGCAAATAAAAATTTACTAGCTGAACTCACTTGCAAGTTTAAATGTTGGAAACTGACAAAGGCTATTACCTTCCACTGAAATGTAGAGAATTTAGAAGTTTCTTGGGTTTGTCCAGTTTATTAGAAGGGAGGTTTTTTTTGGGGGGGGAGGAAGATCTTCAACATTTATAGGAAAATAAAGTCATTTGTTTTCCTGAAATCCCAGGAAGTTGGAAGAAAGGTGGGATGCACGTGTCCTTCCAGTGAACTCTCTCCCACAGCCCTGCATTTGATTCCTCTCTGGGCGTGTTCTACTTCCCCTACATTACAACCTTTGATAATACTGGCCAAATGAAAGGTTGTACCTAGTGAAAACTTGAGGAAAATAATTCTGCATCAGGCTGTGAGCCAGAGCCTGGGCAGGGCCGTTGGAACCCAGGCAGGCCTTTTCTCCCTCTGGGCCCTGGTCCCATTTTCCTCACCAGTGCCCTCCAGTTCACCTCTCCATTCTCTGCTGGGACCTTGATCCACATAGTACTGTGATTTCCCCCTCATTTCCAACTTCTTTTCTTCTGATTTTCCCACTTAACCTATAAACATGCTCAAATTGCTTCTCCTCCTAAAGAAAGAAAAGGGAGGAGGAGAAAACGGAAGGAAAGAAATAGAAAACACAACCTTCCTGTATCAGGTTGAATAGTGCCCACTACCGCCACCCCCACAAATTCATGTCTACTTGGAACCTCAGAATGTGACCTTATTTGGAAACAGAGTCTTTGAAGATATAATTATTTAAATTAAGATGAGATCATACTGAATTAGGGTGAGACCAAATCTAATGACCGGTATCCTTATAAGAGAAAACAGAGACCCAGAAGAGACACCCAGAGAGAATACCATGTGAGACATGGGCAAAAATTGGAGGGCTGTATCTACAAACCAAGGAACGCCAAAGATTGCCAGCAACCACTGGAAGCTAGGATGAAGCAAGGAAGGATCCTCCCCTAAAGACTTCAAAGCAACCATGGCCCTACCAACATCTTGATTTTAGACATCTATCCTCCAGAATCAAGTGAATAAACGTCTATTTTTTTAAGGCACCCAGTTTGAGGCAATTTGTTATGATAGCCCTAGGAAACCAATCCACTTCCCATTCTGTTACTTTTCTTCTTGCTCATTTGAACTTCGTAATTTTTCTACAATGGACATGGATTATTTGAACAACAAAAGCCTAAAGAGTCCAAACACTTCCTTGATTCTGCATCCTCTTGCTCCTTCCCTGCTCTCAAAGGCTACCTATACTCACTGTCTCTATTTGCTCTCTTCTCAAACCCTTCTCAACCCACTCACTGCTCTGGATTCTGCCTTCATCATCCCAATGAAACTTCCCCAGCAAAGTCTCCACATTCCCAAATCCCCTTTACAGAAAAGTTGGCTGATCGCTGTGCCATTATTATTTACTCTCTCTGTCATATCTGTCAAATACTCTTGCCTTCTTAAAAAGATCTCCTTCTAACAATGTACAACATGGAATATTTACATTAAAAACTATGGCTTAGATGTATATACATCACAGCAGACATGGATGGATTTTAAAACATAATGTTCGGTGAGAAATGTAAGAAATGGAAAAAGATCTCTAATACATCACTTATACAAACTAGAAATATATACACAAAGCATCAATATGCATTTTTTCAAATACATTAGAATGGTCTCCCACATGGTAATGGGGCAAAAGGAATAAACAAGTAAGGTCTTTCATAGACCAATGAGTTGTTCTTAGTATGCCATAAACTACACCTGGGGGTAAAGGCTCAATCCTCTACACCTGGGGTCACCTCCCTACCTCCAGAAAAACCCATCTCTCTTATCTGGGTTTTCATGACCCCACACTCACCTATCCCCCTCTTTTTTTTTTCTTCCCATAAATATTGTAGTTCCTCAGAATTCCTCAGGGTTCCTTCTACTCTTGCTTAGTCTCCCACAATTGGGCCTTCAAATATTATCAAAGGTTGATGACTCCCGTATCTATATTTCTAAATCCAGGTCCATAAATCCAGCTTCCTTATATACCAGGAATACATGTTCATGAATTTACCAGAGCTAGGATGAGCTTCCTGATCACAATGTAGTGGCTTAGGTTAAAATCCAGAGTCAGCCTTACACAGGTTAAGAGGGTGGTGTGATACAAGACAAAAAAGTAAGGCTCTCTTTATTTTTCACCCCGCCTTCTACTGCTAACTTACTTTCAGGCAAGCAGGTAGACACTGGGCTTATTTTACCTAACAGTAGCTGCTATAACACATAAGCCCTAAGTTCTCAGAATCATATTATAATCAAGGTTATTTCTCACTCACATCACAGATCAATGCAAGTGTAACTGGTGGGGCAATTATCCTCCATCAGTGATCTAGGGATGGGGCTGCCTCTTGTGACATCACCATCTTTAACATACAGCACCCGAAGTCAATGCTGGTGGATGTCTCTCCACCAGCCATGCAGAAGAAGAAACTAGTACTGAAGATGGTCCCTGGAGGATTTTATGGAACAAGCCTGCTGGTGATCACCTCTGCCCATATTCCAGTGGACAAAACTCAATATATGACCACATTTAACTGCAGAGGAGACTGGAAAATACGGCACAGCCATGTGCCGGGAAAGAAGAGGAAATCACTCAGGCAGACATAGCAATCTCTTCCACAGGGCTTTTCCTGCATTATCTCACTTACTCTTTCCACAACTACTTTATTATCTCTATTTTACCAATTAGAAAATCAAGTCATAGAGAAAAGTGAACAATGAGCCTTAAATGCTCAGTACCCTGAAGCATTTTCTCCTGGCCAAACTTACCAATCAGGTAGTCAATTAGAGCTACAAGATCCGATCGGCAAAACAAAATCACTTCCATCAGCAACTTTTTGCTAAAATCCTTGAAGATGGTATGAATTTCATTTAGGAAACAGTCGATAGTCTAAGAGTCACAATTACCAATCTGTTTTTTTCTCTCTATTTTCAGAGTTGAGCATTTGAACACAGTGATACAAAAATGGCTGGTACAGAATTCTCTTCCTGCGTAATAGCGGCTGGGTGCTATGTCTTGATGGTCTTGATTTAGAGTCATATTCCTTATTCACTATGTTCAAGTACCTTTCCTTTCAAACATATTGATGAAAGATAAAGGATTCACCTAGCCAGCTGAGAGCTGACATCTAAGTATTGTTCTATGCACTGAACTCCAATTAGCAGTTCTAAATTTTTTGAAATAATGCACTTGACTTATAACCACTTTTAAATTCTAATAATACCAAACCAAATGAAGGTCTTTACCTCCCTCTTAAAGTCTGACTAGTATGTTGATATTAGTTACATTATTCATAATTCCTGTTACAAGACTTCCGACCAATAACTCAGTGTAGGACTAGGCCAGAATGACCTTGTAGAGAAAAAAGAAAAAAAAAGTTACATATGTTTATTCTGTTCTCACGATGAGACATTGGAGCTAGAGGGCATCTGGAGAAGTTGGAAGTTGTCTGCCGAAAGAAAATAATTACCATTTTTCCAAACTTGACATGAGCCATGTGTACTTTTGTCTCTCAGAGTCATGTTTTATAACCTCTTTTATCAAAACTAAAAAAATGGGATTAAAGCAATCCCTCTGCTCCAAAATAGTCTCACTGTAAAACAGGAGGGGCTCTTCTACAGTTAACAGAGGTATAGGAAACCTCAGTGAAATTTCCCCTCGGGACCTACGCTGACATAAGACAACTATCTCATTCAACTTTATGTTTCCATAATGCTGCACATTTAAGGGGTGCATGAGTATTGGAGCACCTGGTTGACTCAGTTGGTTAAGCATCTGACTCTTCATTTTGATTCAGGTCATGAGCTCAGGGTCATGAGATCATGTCCCATGTCAGGCTCTGAGCTCAGCATGGAGTCTGCTTGTCCCTCTCCCTATGCTCCTCCCCCTCAGACTCTCTCTCTCTCTCTCTTTCTCAAATAAATAAATAATAGAAGTGCATGAGTATTAAAAAATACTTGAATTAGGGGTGTCTGGGTGGCTCGGTTGGTTAAGCTCTGCCTTCAGCTCAGGTCATGATCCCAGGATCCTAGGATTGAGCCACACATCAGGTTTCCTGCTCAGTAGGGAGCCTGCTTCTCCTTCCCCTGTTCCCCCTGCTTGGGCTCTCTCTCTGTGTCAAATGAATAAACAAAATCTTTTTGAATTATTTAATGTTAGGCCATGTCATCTTATAAAATCAAAACTTTAGAACTCTGTAAAAATTCAGTAGATTTATTCAGAAGTCTATTCCTTCATTACTGAGACAATAAAAATTGGTTGAGCTTTCATATCTTCAGGAATTTGGTATGACAAAAATATTAACAAACTTAAAGGAAATTATTTTTTTAAAGATTTTATCTGTTTATTTATTTTAGAGAAAGAGAGGGCGCATGTTGGGGGGGAGGGGAAGAGACAGGCAGAGAGCATCTCAAGCAGACGCTACACTGAGAGCAGAGACCCACCTGGGGCTCACTCTCACACACGTGAGATCATGACCTGAGCCAAAATCAAGAGTCTGATGCTTAACTGACCATGCCACTGAGGCACCCCAATTTTCTTTTTATTGTAGACATCTTAGTGCGTGTGCCTGGTATCTCACTGGGGTGGTTTTGATTTTTAAGGAAATTATTTTAATATAACTTCTTGCAATTGGTTTTTATGAGAATAAAAATTTTCTACCTTCCTCATTATTGAAACTTAAAAAAAATCAATGAACATAAACCTTTGGAAATCAAAATGTTATTTAGGTTTTGTTTTGGCAGCAGGTCTTAGATTCCTAATGCATCAATAGGTCTATTTAAGTAAAACACATCACCTGGTTTTCCTCTCTAAAAGGCTTCACTCCCAGATGATTTCTATGGCTTAAATCCTAGTACTGTACTCATTTCAGCAGTCTGGAAGCTCAGACCCTTCGTTTACTTAAGCTTTCCAAGTGTTACAATTTGCTTTAAAACACAAAATCAAAACCACAAATACACACACACTCTCTCCTTTCCAGAGTTCTTCTAATAATCTCTTTTATTTTCAAGGAGGTTGGCAGCTCCAAGAGAGTCTTCATTTTCTCTCTCTGTTTGGTTGTCCAGGAATGCCAAGCACACCCTCATAGATGATGCTGGACGGGCAAGTCAGTCTGGCAGCAAGAACATGCTCTGTTCAACAACTGCCATGAGACTGCCCAGAAAAACAGCACCCCATCTTCCCTCCCTCACTCACTGAGTCAACCTGAACCAGATATGAAATCCAGACTAGGATCCAAACTTCTAGCCCAGAGCAAACCAACTGCTCCAGGCCAGGCACGAGATTTCTTCTGACCTGGAATGAGTCAGGAGCTGGCAAGTTAAAATCCACCCACTGAAGCTTCTCTAAACCAGGGGCTGCCTCTGCATTAAACCAGCATGTACTCTTCCTCCAGGGACTTAATCAGCCTCTGATAAAATTAATCAGAGACTCAGGTGGTTTCTAATTCTACTCCTTTAAATACACTCACTTCAGTGAAAGTATTCTGTGTGGTGCCATAATGGTGGGGACATACCATCACATTTATCCAACCATAGAGAATGTGGCCCTAGGGTTACCCAGAGTGAAGACTAATGTAAACCACGGGCTTGGGATGATCATGATGTGTCCATGCAGGCTCATCAGCTGTAACAGATGTACCACTCTGGTGTTAGATCTTGATGGTGCAGAAGACTGTGCATGTGAAGGAGAAGGAGGGGAAGGCAAAGATTTATGTATCTTCTGTATTTTCCACTCAATTTTGCTATGAACCCAAACCTGCTTTAAGAAATAAAGTCTAGGCCACCTGGATGCCTCAGTGGGTTAAGAGTCTGCCTTCAACTCAGGTCATGATCTCAGAGTCCTAGGATCAAACCCCACATCAGGCTCTCTGCTCAGCGGAAGCCTGCTTCCCCTTTTCTCTCTCCCTGCCTCTCTGCTTACTTGTGATTTCTCTGTTAAATAAATAAAATAAAATAAAATAAATGTCTATTAAAAAATAATGATAGATAGGGACACCTGTGTGGCTCATTCAGTTAAGTGTATACCTTCAGCTCAGATCATGACCCCAGGTCCTGGGATCCAGTGCCACATCAGTCTCCTTGCTCAGCAGGGATCCTGCTTCCCCTTTCCCTCTGCCCTTCCTCCTTGGTTGTGTTCTCTCTCTCTCTCTCTCCCCCAAACAAGAAAATAAAATCTTTTTAAAAAAAAGAAAATGAGGGGGGGAAAAACATGATTTTTCTCACCATCCAGATGTGCATCATTCTCTTTCGTATATATATGTAACAGGACAATTTCTAAAATATTGTTTTTGCTTTCTGTTTGTTGCTCCCTACCTTCAGCCAGATGGGTGGTCAGTCACCCAATGCTTTAGAGATTTTTAGCAGAGGTACTAAAGAGAACACACCATGTGTATATGTATTTTTTTCCTTTTAATGTCAAAAGCCATATTGCAGTGTAAAACAGAAACTACTGGAAAGGATATACAAATAGTTGAAAACAGTTTTCACTGGCCCCTCCCCTACTCTACCACCCATTCCCTAAATAGCTAAGACCCTCTGAGCTGGAAAATTCAGGGAGAGTCAAAAGAGGAAGAAAGGTCAAGCACAGAGTGTAGAGTGTGCATTGAGCCCTGCAAACAGACTCTGCTGTGACCCAGTATCCATCCTCCACTTTCTTTCTTTCTTCTACAACCTCAGATTTGTTCAGGTGCCATTTTCCCAGCCTTCTTCTTACAGTAAAGTATGGCCACGTGACATAATACTAGCCTACTACATGTGAGCAAAAGTCTGCTAGAAAGTTTAAGAAAATATTTTGCTTTTTTCATATAGACACCATCTCTTCCTTCTTCCTTAAATGCAGGACTGATACCCAGTTGGCTACCATGAGGCAGCAAGTTAACAGGCTAAGAAAGGATAGCAAACAAAAAGATAAAAGCCTTAGATCTGTCTGTCCAATGCAGTAGCTGTTAGTTTCATGAGACTATTAAACAACTGAAATACAACCAGTTCAAATGAAGATGTGCCATAAGCAAAAATCCCATCAAATTTTGAAGAATTGGGACCTCCCGGAAGTGTAAAAAAGCTCTGAAATAATCTTATTTCTAACTGTATTGCAAGGACATTATTGGGAATATATTGGGTTCGATGATATATATTACTAAAATTAATTTTACCTATTTACTTTTTTAATATTGTTACTAGAAATGTTTAAATTACGTGTGTGATTCACATTATATTTCTACCAGACAGCATTGCTCTAGAATATGAATGACATCGTGGAGTCATTGCACCACTGAAGCTTATGAGAAAAAATAAATCATTATTAAATTACAGTTAGTTAGATGATCAGTTTCTTGCAATCAAATGCATTCCTGGCATATACAAGCATCCTTGGAGTGGAATTTCAGAATGGTAGAAATTTAAGAACCCCTTTAAAGTTTGGGGAGCCAAGAATAGAGATCTGTAAGCTGAGCATAAGCTGAGGATGTATAGAGTCTCCTGACAGCCTCATGGAGCAGCAATCATAGAGCAGAAGAGAGGGACATTTCCATATTAAAAGAGCCTGGTGATCCCTAGATCTCCATGGTTCCCAGATTGCCCTGCAAGAGCATCCAGAAGCTTTCCAGAGTCTAAATGGTGCTTAGAAGTAAGCTAAATGAGGAAAGGAACTGCCTGGACCATAAGATCATCCTTCAGCCCAGATAAGAAATCACTACAACAAAAGGTAGGACATGGCCTTGTTGTACTTGGGGAGTGTTGAGGATGAGGCCCCATCTCCAAAGAGTAGAAATTAGCTGGAAACAAGCCAGGGCCTGAAGACTGACAGGTGGGTAGGGAGACATTTGATGCAGAATGTCATGCACAAAAGGAAAAGCGGGCACCCCCTTTGCCCTATTGCCAGAGTGGTGTTTACATAAGCTTCCGTGAAGTTCATGAAACAAGGAGGCCACTAGACTGATGTGGCTTTAAAGCCGTGATGAGCCTACACAAGCAAACCAACTGCTAAGCCTGAAAATGTCCCAAATTTACAAAATCAAAAATGCTAAGGACAATCAACACAAACGTCCTTCTAGGCTTTAAGTTGTAGCCTTTCTTTGCTTCTGTGCATTCTCTAGATGTCTTTCCCCTAATTCCTGTCCACAGAGCGCTCCTAGCCTCTTCTGGTTTGGCACAGCCCCCACTGGAATCGACTTTTGCTCAGATAAACCAAAATGTTTAATACGCCTCCATTTATCTCTTAACACTCCCCAGGGCCTAGCATCAACTCCAGGAAGACAAGAGGAACACAGAGAGGAAACAAGCCTATGTCAGGACTCAAAGACTGAATGACTGAGAAACCACTGAGGCCAAGTGTGTTTATCAGAAGCAGCTAAGTACCATTTTCTAGATCAGGAGGAATGGGCAGATAACTAGGGATGAGAATGGGAACTGCAGTCATAAATTAAGTTTTAGAATATAATTAAGTCACATTTTTAGCACACCCAATTTTTTGTGACCTTGATAGATCATACCCTGTATACACACACACGTGCGCGCATACGCACACTTATACATGTAGAGATAGATACAGCTTTAAATATTTTTTGTAAATGGAATCATACTGTACATGCTGTTCTATAATCTGCTTTTCTCTGTTGATAACATACCTGAAAGTTCTTTACATGACCCAAACTTTCAATGCCAGGCTGAAATACGCTCAGTCCACCACACCGTTCCAGGGTCCAGGAGATTGCATTTTCCAAAGAATCTTCAACAACATCTCCTATCCCATAGGCTCTTCTGCCATGAGACCTGGCCCTCCGCCATCAGGAAGTGGAGACTAAGCCCCACCCGCTGAAATCTGGGCTAGCCTTGGTGACTCACTTATACCAAAAAAAAATGTAGCAAAAGTGACTGCTTTGTGACTTCTGACATGATGCTAGAAAAGGCCATGCAGCTTCCCCGGTACCCTTGCACAACTGGTTGTCTGAATGTGCTCTCTTGGAACAAACTGTAACAAACCTAAGCCCCACAGGAAGGCCAAATGTAGGTGCTCCAGGTAACAGTTCCAGTTAAGTCCAGCCTTCAGGATATCCCAGCTGCCCAGGCACCAGCCACTTAAGTAAAAAGTCTCCAGATGATTCCAGCCCCTCCCCTTCTAAATCATCTTTTGCTACTCAAGTCTTCCCATCTGAGGCACCAGATATTGTGGAGAAAATGCAAGCAATCTCCACAGCCTCCACTGGATTCCTGACCCACAAAATCTGGAAGCATAATAAAATTGTTCCTTTAAATTGCTAATTTTATGGTGGTTAGGTCTGCAGTGATTGAAAACCAGGACACGGGGCACCCGGGTGGCTCAGTAGGTTAAAGCCTCTGCCTTTAGCTCAGGACATGATCTCAGGGTCCTGGGATCGAACCCTACACATCGGTCTCTCTCCTCAGTGGGAAGCCTGCTTCCCCCTCTCTCTCTGCCTGCCTCTCTGCCTACGTGTGATCTCTCTCTCTGTCAAATAAAAAGAAAGAAAGAGAGAAAGAGAGAAAGAAAGAAAGAAAGAAAGAAAGAAAGAAAGAAAGAAAGAAAGAAAGAAAGAATAAATACCAGGCCACAAGTCCAACAGTATCTAGGGTGATACAGACGGAATGTATCCCAGCCAAAATTCATATATTAAGTCTTGGCCCCCCCCCATCCCACCCCCACTGTAATGGTATTAAGATGTGGGGCATTTTGGAGAGGAGTAGGTCATCAGGGTAGTACCCTTATGAAAGAGGCCCAAGAGCACCCTTATCCCTTCCACTGTAGGAAAACGTATGGAGAAGACAACCATCTGTGAACCAGTAACAGAGCCCCCAACAGGCCCCAGATCTGTCATAATTTTGATCTTAGACTTCCCATCCTTCATGCCTCTGCAAACTAGATTTCTATTGTTTCCAAGCCCCCAGTCTATGGTATTCTGCTGTAGCAGCCTGGGCAGACTAAGACCCAGGGAAAACAAATGCTGCCAGCCTAAAAACTAACTAAAAAAACAAATTCTCTATAAACATCTAATGGAGTACAATAAGAGTCAAGCCCGAATTTAAATTTATTTTGGATTCTTTCCGCCAAATATCCCCCTTGTCAATGTGTGGCTTCATCATGTGTGACCAATGCGTGTGTCAGACACTTTACAAAACACCAAACACACTAAACAGTTCATTTAATTTGCAAGAACTGTAAGAAAAGTATTTTACCCTCATGCTACAGATAATAAATCTGAGGCTCAAAACACTTAATCGGCTAATACATGGCAGAACAGAGATCTGAATGCCAACCCTTGACTCCAGAACACCAGGCTCTGCCCACTCCACTGAAGAGTTAGCTGTGTAGCATTTGCAGGAAAGCTTACATACCATAATAAACCAGCTTTTCCCACCATTCCCCTAAAAACAGAGGGAGAATTTCAGTGAAATATGATCATGGGGAAGATCCCATAGCCTCATCCCTAGTTCTTTTTTGTGAAGGTATACTCTGGCAATGTAGCCACTCATCTTCTATTTCATGGGGGTTTATATAGTTACATTTACATAGTTCATATCCTTTTCTCAACCAAAATGTTTATCAAGCCAGTCTGTCAGCATGTACACATATAAAAGACCTGCTCCACCAGGAAACACCAAAAATAACATTATCAACATCAACATTCTCTGAGTTGTTCTTTTTTCTATTTTTGATTTCTATAAGGGCATATGTTGAGTTATTACTGCCATTCTGTGATATAACAGTGGACAAAGTGGGGAGAATACACGGGTAGACAGTGAATTTGACAGAGGCATTTATAATTTATCAGGATATTGGTACTAACACCTCTTGATTTTTATTTTTTGTTGTTGTTGTTTTACCCAGAAAAGGGGGATCTGAATTTAACACTAAAATAACTCCTGGGACATATACCATCAAATGGTTTCTATAAAGGTTCAATTTTATATCCTCAGCTTTGATTGTCCTAATATCAACTATAATAACAACAACATCAAGGATAATAATATGAGCTTATAATTAGAGAGTGTTCACTAGGTTAAACGCTTTACATTTTACCATGTTTAATATTAATAGCACCTCTATGGTATTTCCACTCTTATTATCTGTAACTTATACATGAGGAAACAGGCTTGAATGGCTGACCCAGAGTGACTCCGGAGAAGCTGTAGAGCTGGTCTTGAACCAAGGCCCATCTGACTCCAAAATCTAAGCTCTTAGCCCCTTGGGTTCTCTTTCCCTTTGGCTGTCTTGCTGCCTTCACTGTGGCCCAATATCTACTGTACATTCTTCCTGTTTGGAGAATTTCTCACATGACAAGTCCCACACTCAAAGGCAGAAATCAGAGACTTGCTTTCTCAGCCTCTCTTGCACCTAGGCAAAGCTCAACTAATCAGATGCATCCATATAAAAATTCAACTTGCAGAACCAGAGGAGACATCAGGCAGTGTCTTCTGGGAAAGGTGCCAATGGAGTCGCCAGCCTCTGGAGGCAGCAGGGGTAGATGTTCCAGTGGAGGTCTTCACCATGGACAGCAGTACAGAGCACTCGAACAGGGCCTTTGGTGTGGCCACCATGTCATTTGTTTCTGGCTGTGAGGCCCCAAGCCTGACTCTGACCCTCTCAGAGTTTCTCTGAGCTGTCAGTCAGTCCTCCATAAATTCTGCTTCTGCTAAACTAGCTGCTAAGCTCTGTTACATGGTACTAAGAACTCAACTGGCACAATACCTTCAGAACTCAACAAATATTTCAAAAGGAACTACACAGTCCTGTTTGTTTTGTTTTTCACAAGCTACATTTAAATTTATTAGTAATCATTTATTTTAAATGCACACAGATTTTGGGGCACCTGGCTGGCTCTGTTGGTGGAGGATACAACTCTTGATCTCAGGGTCATGAGCTCGAGCCCCCCATTGGGTATGGAGCCTAGTTCAGAAAAATTAAGAATTAAACACACACAACTTTTTCTAAGTGGATGAGCTCCCTAATAATTCATCAAAAGTGGTAGGACTAACTAACCTCCTCAGCTATATAGAACAGATCACTGACTTTTTCACCAACCAAGAACCATTTCTTTTATGAACGGAAATCTCCAAAAAACTTCAAATATACTTTTTTCCCTTTGGAAATATTTTCTTTCTTGGCTTTTTTGCAATTAACATCAATGTGGTATACCTGGTTCTAATTATGAATTTCTTCAAATTTGTATTACACTGCCTTAACTTTATTCCTAAAGCCAAACTCTAAAAATTTTGCTCACCCTTATCCTTGACCTCTGTTCTACTGACAGACTGATCACTGCACCCTAAATGATGTTACATAATTGCAAAGCACTCAAAACACTTTTAAAGACCCACAGCCGCCTCTGAAAAGAGGTGCGCGCAAGCCGGGCACTCCCAGCCAGGGCCGGCGGCAAAATCTCAGTGTGCGATCGCTGCTTGGAACCTCTCTGGCGGTCAGGAGCTCCCAGACAGCCGCCACTGCCTTGGCTTTGGGGACGAGCAAAAGATCCTGCGCCCCCAGGGTCTGCAACGTGGAACCTGCACTGCCAGCGTCCACGGGGGAATTTATTCAGCTTCTGCACCCAGACTGAGGCTTCTCTCTGAGACGGAGATCAGGAAGTGTTCCAGGGTGCACCTTGACTGCACCAGAGCTGATACATCCAGCTACATCTGTTCAGTCTTCTCCCACCAAAATGACTAGGAGGAGGAATGCCCAACAGAAGAAAAATACAGAGGATGGACCTTCTGCAACAGAGCTAACGGCTATCAACATAGACAATATGTCGGAAAGAGAATTCAGGCTAACAATTATCCAGGCAATAGCTAGGTTGGAGAAAGCCATGGATGACCAAACAGAATTGATTAGGGCCAAACTGAAAGCGACCAGACAGGATGTTCACAATGTTAGGGCGGAGCTTAAAGCTACCAGGGAGGAGGTCCACAATGCTCTCAATGAGTTCCAATCTAATCTAAACTCTCTCAAAGCTAGGGTAACTGAGACAGAAGATAGAATTAGTGATCTGGAAGACAAACAGATAGAGAGAAAGGATCAGGAGGAAGCCTGGAACAAACAGCTTAGATCCCACGAAAGCAGAATCAGGGAAATAAATGATGCCATGAAGCGTTCCAACGTCAGAATTATTGGAATTCCTGAAGGGGAGGAGAAAGAAAGAAATCTAGAAGATATCGTGGAACAAGTCCTTCATGAAAATTTTCCGAATCTCGCGAATGAAACCAGCGTTCATGTACTAGAGGCTGAACGGTCTCCACCCAAGATTATACACTCCAAAAAAACATCACGACACCTGATAGTCAAATTGAGAAATTATAATTGTAGGTATAATCTCTTGAAAGCCGCCAGGGCAAAGAGGCTCCTTACTTACAGAGGGAAGCCCATCAGAATAACGTCAGACCTGTCCACAGAGACCTGGCAAGCCAGAAGAGGCTGGCAAGATATATTCAGGGCACTAAATGAGAAGAACATGCAGCCAAGAATACTTTATCCAGCAAGACTGACATTCAAAATGGATGGAGAGATAAAGAGTTTCCAAGACCGGCAAGGCTTAAAAGACTATGCAACCACCAAGCCGATACTGCAGGAAATATTAAGGGGGGTTCTATAAAAGAGGAAAAATCCAAAGAATAGCATTGAACAGAAATATAGAGACAGTCTACAGAAAGAAAGACTTCAAAGGTAACTCGATGTCAATAAAAACGTATCTATCAATAATCACTCTCAATGTGAATGGCCTAAATGCACCCATAAAACGGCACAGGGTTGCAGATTGGATAAAACGACAGGACCCATCCATATGCTGTCTACAAGAGACCCATTTTGAACCTAAAGATACACGCAGACTGAAAGTGAAGGGGTGGAGAAGCATCTTTCATGCCAAAGGGACCCAAAAGAAGGCTGGGGTAGCGATTCTCATATCAGATAAATTAGACTTCAAACTAAAGACTGTAGTCAGAGATACAGAAGGACACTACATAATCCTTAAAGGGACTATCAACCAAGATGATCTAACAATTGTAAATATCTATGCTCCCAATATGGGAGCAGCCAATTACTTAAGAAAACTGTTAATCAAGATAAAGAGTCATATTGATATGAATACACTAATCGTAGGAGATCTTAACACGCCTCTTTCAGAATTAGACAGATCATCGAAGCAGAAAATCAATAAAGAAACAAGAGCATTGAATGACACATTGGACCAGATGGACCTCATAGATATATACAGAACATTCCACCCTAAAAGAGCAGAATACTCATTCTTCTCAACTGCACACGGAACCTTCTCCAGAATAGACCACATACTGGGTCACAAATCAGGACTCAACCGATACCAAAAGACTGAGATGATTCCCTGCATATTCTCAGAACACAATGCTTTGAAACTGGAGCTCAATCACAAGGAAAAGTTCCGAAGGAACTCAAACACCTGGAAGCTAAAGACCACCTTGCTTAAGAATGCTTGGATCAACCAGGAGATCAAAGAAGAACTGAAACAATTCATGGAAACCAATGAGAATGAAGACACTTCGGTCCAAAACCTATGGGATACAGCAAAGGCGGTCCTAAGGGGAAAATATATAGCCATCCAAGCCTTGCTCAAAAAAATTGAAAAATCCAGAACACACCAGCTGTCTCTACACCTTAAAGAACTGGAGGATCAACAACAAATCAAACCAACTCCACACATAAGAAGGGAAATCATCAAGATTAGAGCTGAGATCAATGAGGGAGAAACCAGAGATACAGTAGAACGTATCAATGAAACTAGAAGCTGGTTTTTTGAAAGAATCAATAAGATTGATAAGCTACTGGCTACACTAATCCGAAAGAAAAGAGAGAAATCCCAAATTCATAAAATTATGAATGAAAAGGGAGAGATCACAACTAACGCCAAGGAAGTAGAAACAATCATCAGAAGTTATTACGAACAGTTATATGCCAATAAGCTTAGCAACCTAGATGAAATGGATGCATTCCTGGAAAAATATAAACTACCAACATTGAGCCAGGAAGAAATTGACAACCTGAATAGACCGATATCTAATAACGAGATTGAATCAGTGATCAAAAACCTCCCAAAAAACAAGAGCCCAGGACCTGACGGATTCCCTGGGGAATTCTACCAAACCTTCAAAGAAGAAATAACACCTATTCTCCTGAAGCTGTTTCAAAAAATTGAAGCAGAAGGAATACTTCCAGACTCTTTCTATGAAGCCAGCATTACCCTGATCCCCAAACCAGGCAAGGACCCTACCAAAAAGGAGAATTTCAGACCAATATCACTGATGAATATGGATGCTAAGATTCTCAACAAGATCCTAGCCAACAGGATCCAACAGCACATTAAAAAGATTATCCACCATGATCAGGTGGGATTCATCCCTGGGCTACAAGGATGGTTCAACATTTGCAAATCAATAATGTGATACAACAAATTAATATGAGAAGAGAGAAGAACCACATGGTCCTCTCAATTGATGCAGAAAAAGCATTTGACAAAATCCAGCATCCGTTCCTGATTAAAACGCTTCAAAGTATAGGGATAGAGGGAACATTCCTGAACCTCATCAAATCTATCTATGAAAGACCCACAGCAAATATCATCCTCAATGGGAAAAAGCTTGCAGCCTTCCCATTGAGATCAGGAACAAGACAAGGATGCCCACTTTCACCACTCTTGTTCAACATAGTATTAGAAGCCCTAGCAACAGCAATCAGAAAACAGAGAGAAATAAAAGGTATCCAAATTGGTAATGAAGAAGTCAAACTCTCTCTCTTCGCAGATGACATGATTCTTTATATGGAAAACCCAAAAGACTCCACCCCCAAACTACTAGAACTCATACAGCAATTCAGCAACGTGGCAGGATACAAAGTCAATGTGCAGAAATCAGTGGCTTTCTTATACACTAACAATGAAAATACAGAAAGGGAAATTAGAGAATCGATTCCATTTACTATAGCACCAAGAACCATAAGATACCTTGGAATAAACCTAACTAAAGAGGTAAAGGATCTGTACTTGAGGAACTATAGAACACTCATGAAAGAAATTGAAGAAGACACAAAAAGATGGAAGACCATGCCATGCTCTTGGATCGGAAGAATAAACATTGTTAAAATGTCTATACTGCCTAGAGCAATCTATACTTTTAATGCCATTCCAATCAAAATTCCACCGGCATTCTTCAAAGAGCTGGAGCAAATAATCCTAAAATTTGTATGGAATCAGAAGAGACCCCGAATCGCTAAGGAAATGTTGAAAAACAAAAATAAAGCTGGCGGCATCACCTTACCTGATTTCAAGCTTTATTACAAAGCTGTGATCACCAAGACAGTATGGTACTGGCATAAAAACAGACACATAGACCAGTGGAACAGAGTAGAGAGCCCTGATATGGACCCTCAACTCTATGGTCAATTAATCTTTGACAAAACAGGAAAAAATATACAGTGGAAAAAAGACAGTCTCTTCAATAAATGGTGCTGGGAAAACTGGACAGCTATATGTAGAAGAATGAAACTCGACCATTCTCTTACACCGTACACAAAGATCAACTCAAAATGGATAAAAGACCTCAACGTGAGACAGGAATCCATCAGAATCTTAGAGGAGAACATAGGCAGTAATCTCTTTTGATATCAGCCACAGCAACTTCTTTCAAGATACGTCTCCAAAGGCAAAGGAAACAAAAGCTAAAATAAACTTCTGGGACTTCATCAAAATCAAAAGCTTCTGCACAGCAAAGGAAACAGTCAAAAAAACAAAGAGACAACCCACAGAATGGGAGAAGATATTTGCAAATGACAGTACAGACAAAAGGTTGATATCCAGGATCTATAATGAACTCCTCAAACTCAACCCACACGAAACAGACAAACACATCAAAAAATGGGCAGAAGATATGAACAGACACTTCTCCAATCAAGACATACAAATGGCTATCAGACACATGAAAAAATGCTCATCATCATTAGCCCTCAGGGAGATTCAAATTAAAACCACATTGAGATATCACCTTACACCAGTTAGAATGGCCAAAATTAACAAAACAGGAAACAACATGTGTTGGAGAGGATGTGGAGAAAGGGGAACCCTCTTCCACTGTTGGTGGGAATGCAAGTTGGTGCAGCCTCTTTGGAGAACAGTGTGGAGATTCCTCAAGAAATTAAAAATAGAGCTTCCCTACGACCCTGCAATTGCACTCCTGGGTATTTACCCCAAAGATACAGATGTCGTGAAAAGAAGGGCCATCTGTACCCCAATATTTATAGCAGCAATGGCCATAGTCGCCAAACTATGGAAAGAACCAAGATGCCCTTCAACAGATGAATGGATAAGGAAGATGTGGTCCATATACACTATGGAGTATTATGCCTCCATCAGAAAGGATGAATACCCAACTTTTGTAGCAACATCGACGGGACTGGAAGAGATTATGCTGAGTGAAATAAGTCAAGCAGAGAGAGTCAATTATCATATGGTTTCACTTATTTGTGGAGCATAACAAATAGCATGGAGGACAAGGGGCGTTAGAGAGGAGTAGGGAATTTGGGTAAACTGGAAGGGGAGGTGAACCATGAGAGACTATGGACTCTGAAAAACAGTCTGAGGGGTTTGAAGTGGCGGGGGGGTGGGAGGTTGGGGTACCAGGTGGTGGGTATTATAGAGGGCACGGCTTGCATGGAGCACAGGGTGTGGTGAAAAAATAATGAATAATGTTTTTCTGAAAATAAATAAATTGGAAAAAAAAATAAAGAAGAGATTTATTTACTTGAGAGAGAGAGGGAAAGAAAGAGAATCTCAAGCACAGATCTCAATCTCACAACCCCGAGATCATGACCTGAGCAGAAATCAAGAGTCAGACACCCAACCAACTGAGCAAGACTAGTGTCCTCAAAACACTTTTGATATGCTCTTGCCTACTGGTTGCCATCTAATCAACAGTCTTCAGGGTTCAGTGACATCACGGATGCTGTACTGAAATTGGGTGTATTAAATAACTGTGTTCACAGAAGGCTGAATGCTGAGACTCTCAGTTCTCTTTCCTTATTTGTCTCCCGAAATGTTGGCAACAGGATCTGAATCCTCCAGGTAGATAACTGAAACACTCTCTGAGATAAACAGCTCACGAGGAAAGAACTAAAGAGAGTCATGGGAATTGAGAATGGTTACTCAGGGCACCTACACAGTGAGGTTCCCAAAGTGAACAAGATTTACCTGCACTCTCAAAAGTGCAAAGTGGGGCACCTGGGTGGCTCAGTGGGTTAAGCCGCTGCCTTCGGCTCAGGTCATGATCTCAGGGTCCTGGGATCGAGTCCCGCATCGGGCTCTCTGCTCAGCGGGGAGCCTGCTTCCTCCTCTCTCTCTGCCTACTTGTGATCCCTCTCTGTTAAATAAATAAATAAAATCTTTAAAAAAAAAAGTGCAAAGTGCCTCTTGGGTACTCACTCTTCATCAGGAGTGAGACAACCCAAGGTTTCCAATCATCTGAGAAAAATCCATAGCATATATAAAATATATATATAATATAAATATTACATATAATATATAAATATATATTTATAAGCATATACAGAAAAACCCTCTGACTGAGGGTCAGAGAGATGATTCTACCAGCCTGCAGAGAGAAGAAAAAGACCACATATAAAATATGGAGCATCAAAATTGCTTCAGATTTCCACACAGCAAAACAACTGTACGAATCAGGGTCTATCCAAGAAAACAGAAGTTACTCTATGAAAAAAAAAAAAGTTACTCTAAGCAGATAAATAGGAAGGGTTTGAGTAGAGGGAATAGAGGCTTATATAACCAAGGGTTGAGGGAATGAAGGTCAGGGAGAAGCCAGTCGAAGCCAGTGATTAGAGGACTTCATCTGCAAACCTCTGAACATCTCAGCGCCCTAAGACAAGCCACTGCCTTTGGTCGTACCTGCTGAGCAAGGATCTGAGGACCACCTCTAAAAGATGAGAGAGGTCCCCACCAATACCCAGCAAGACAATAGGGACTTCCATCCTAGAGCTGCAAGGAAATGAATTCTGCTAATCTGAAGAAGCATGGACATGTAGCTTTCCCAGTCAAGCCTCCAGATGAAACACAACCAATAGACACCCTGATTTCAGCCTTGCAATACCCTGGACAGAAGGGCCAGCTAAAATGTACTGGACTCCTAGCCTGTGGAAACTAAGGCATAATAGGTGGGTGTTGTTTTAAGCCACTACATTTGGTACTCGGCAACAGGAAACATACTCACCATGGCCTGCTGTCTGGGTGAGCTGAAGAACTTTACTTCACCCCATAAAAGGGGACAGCTTTGATTTCCTCTTGAGAACAGCAGAGAGGCCACAGAGAGCTAGAAAGCTGCCCACCCCGACTATATTTCTGCAGATGGGCAATACCTGATACAAACTACACATTTACCAGGTGTCCCAACTGTGGTATAGCCCGTGTTTCCCAGAACTCACTCTGGATCCTGACCCCTGACCTCCCAAAGGAGTTTGTGGATTCTCTGAAGAATGCTGGGGCTAGACTTTTCTTGGAGATCTATTCAGCCTGACTTTTGAGAGCCTGCGGCTACAGTTGTGTTTGCCACTCAGTAGTCAAGGATCCTAACAACGTTTTTTTTTTTTCCAAAATTTTCTTTTAATTCTAGTTAATTAACATAGAGTGTAATACTGGTTTCAGGGGCAAACAGTGTATTTTCTAAGGATAGAGATAGGTGGTAAAAGCATAAAACAAAACAAAGAATAATTACCAAAAAATAAGGATAGCGGTTACCTTTTGAGTAGGTGAGCAGAGAATATGATTAAAATACAGCACAGGAAGGAATCTCAGATTACTGGCCGTTTTCACTTGTGAAACTGGGTAACAGGTACATAAGTGTCATTTTACCATTATTCTTTATATTCTACAGACGTTTCATACAGTCTTCTGTGTGTATTACACTCAACACAAAAGTGCTTAGCAAAAGGTGGTATTAATTATAAAATGGAGAAGAGTAAGACATGAAACTAAAGACTAATTTTCATCCTGACTCCTCTGCCCTTGAATTCCTTTCCTTAGAATTCAATGGAGTATTCACGGTACGGGGCGCCTGGGTGGCTCAGTTGTTGAGCATCTGCTTTCAGCTCAGGTCATGATCCCTGGATCCTGGGATTGAGCCCCACATGGGGCTCCCTGCTCCACAGTAAGCCTGCTTCGTCCTCTCCCACTCCCCCTGCTTGTGTTCCTTCTCTCACTGTCTGTCTCTCTCTCTCTCTGTCAAAAAAAAATAAAATCTTTAAAAAAAAAAAAAAAAAAGTACTAGTCATAAGAAATGGGGTCTCTGGGGCACCTGGCTGGCTCAGTCAGTAGAGCATGCAACTCTTGATCTCAAGGTTATGAGTTCAAACCTACATTGGATGTAGAGATCACTTAAAAAAAATAAATTCTTATGGGCGCCTGGGTGTCTCAGTCCTTAAGCGTCTGCCTTTCACTCAGGTCATGATCTCAGGGTCCTGGGATTGAGCCCCGCATTGGACTCCCTGCTCCACAGAAAGCCTGCTTCTCCTTCTCCCACTCCACCTTCTTCTGCTCCCTCTCTCCCTGTGTATCCCTCTGTCAAATAAATTTAAAAAAAAAAAAAACTTGAAAAAATAATAATAATAAAATCTTTAAAAATAAAATGGAGTCCCTGAAAATCAGGAAACTTTTAGATTCCCATTAGTAGTAAAAAGGTGGGATCTTTGATAAACATAATAAATTGACTTCATACCTCAAAACTTACACAGAAATAAATCCCAGATGGATCAAGATTTATATGTGGAAAACTGAAAACCTGAAAGTACAGGCATACAATATGGAAGAATTATTTTATAATCTGGGAGTAGGGAAAGCCTTTGTGAGCATAATACAAAACATGGAAGCTATAAAAGGAAAGAAGCTAAATATAAATACTTTTTTTTAGTATATGTGCTGCCGAAGTGAGCACTAAATACATTTTTTTTTAATCCTACTTAGGAAAAAAAAAAAGCCATAAACAAACTCAGAAGACATAAAAAACTAGGAACAACAATTTCTATTCCTACAAATCAATCAGAAAAAGACCGATAACTTAATTGAAAGTGGGCAAAGGAAATGAACAAAAGTTCCCAGAAACGGAATTTCAAATGGCTTTTAAATATATGAAAATATGCTCAATCTTCTCCATAATAAGGGAAATGCAAATTAAAACTACCAGATTGTCAGATTAAAATTTTGATAACACCATGTAGATGAAGGTTAGGAAAACAGATGCTCTCACATATTGCTGGTGGGAGTATAAACTGGCTCAGCCCCTGAGGAGAACAATTTGACAATATCTATCAAAATCTGAAATGCATATTTTGGCAGGCACCATTAGTTGTAGACCCCAAAATCATTCCTCCAGATTCCCTGCTAACAGAATCCAGTTGCTCAGGTGGCAATGTGCCAAGCTCCAAGTAATGAGTTTATTTATTGAGTCATTCATATTTAAGCATTTTCTGTTCTAGTTCTGGGGATACAACATTGAAGGAAGCAGACCAAACCCTAGTCTTCATGATAAACCTGCACCAACTAATGGAGAGTCCAGATTTTGATGTATACTTCAAATAAGAGGTGACTATATAATTTTCATCCAAACTAAGACACTTTTGAGAGTGAATGGAGTGCTATTAATAAAATACACTGGGACAGGGGCACCAGGGTGGCTCAGTGGGTTAAGCCTCTACCTTCGGCCCAGGTCATGATCTCAGAGTCTGGGGAATGAGCCCCACATCGGGCTCTCTGCTCAGCAGGGAGCCTTTTTCCTCCCTCTCTCACTGCCTGCCTCTCTGCCTACTTGAGATTATTCTCTCTGTCAAATAAATAAATAAAATCTTAAAAAAAAAAATACACGGGGACAACAAAGTGCTAGCTGGGGCTGTTCCAGGCAAACTGGGAAACACGGTCATCTCTAGTAATCCTTAAGTAAAGATGATACCACCACTGGTTCAGTTGCTATTCTAAACTATGCCCTTCCATTCTAACATGTCTCCACCTGGAGTCCTCCAGTCCACTCTGGAAGAAAATTAGGACCCAAACTAGTTTTAGAGAAAGTACAAATGACAGATAAGTTATGAAAAGATACTCATTAATAATGAGGAAAAATGGAATTAAAGCAACAGTAAGAAGACTTGGAAGGATTTCAAAAAAAGAAAGGATGTGATCAGAATGCTTTCAAAACATATGCCTTTGATTTAAATGTTAATGCAATTATATAATTTTCTGGGCATATCTCCAGACATAAAAGTGATTAAAACATTATTGTTAAATTAAGGAAAAACAGTGTTATGCTAACAAATTTCAGTTCTTAAAAATAGCAAAGAAGACTAGAATACTAAAAACTGATATTTTAATCACTACTCATTTCCTTTTGCCAAATAGTCACTTTCCCAATCTCCTTGTGATCCAATACTGGCTAAAGAAACAGGAAAATAACCTCAGAGTGCTTCCAGAATGATTTTCTTCCTGTTAAAAGGGACAAATTCAAAAGGAGCATTTGCTCAAATTGTTTCCTACCTCTTGCTCCAACCTCAAAAGTGGCCATGATGTCTGGAGCAGCAACTTGTAACCATGAAGGGACAATCATGAAAAGTTTATTTGTATAGGATTGTAGAAAAAACACACCTGATGAAAAAGAAGACCCCAGAGCTCTGGATGACCTCAGTGAGCTACCGAATCCTCACATCACTTGGGATGGAAGAGAGACTTTCTTCTATATACACTTTGGTACTTACTGAATTTCATATTTTGTGCACAAATCACCTATGAAAGGTAGCAGAACATGTCACCCCAAAATATGCCAGTTTGGCATAAGAATTATTTTGGAAAAATAATTTGGAAAACAGCAGGTTTTCCTTCCTAAAAGCAGGAGATAAAACTCACATGTGAAAAGTATCCTTCTTACACCAAAAGGAAAGAACTATGCTTATCACCAGAGATGGGGTTTCAAGGCTGAGAGAATTCCGTACAAACAGATCTTGTTAAAATAACTCTTGTCTTCCTCTAGCCTCCCCACATATTTTGGTTTCTTGTCCAAAATTGGCTCTCTTTGTTCAAACTGATAATATAAGCATTTAGGTTTTGCAGCTTCTTTGAGCCTTCATTTTCCTACGGGTGGGGGGGGGGGGGGCGCGGGGGGGAGCGGGGCACACACACATTTTGTAAAAACTAGATGTTTTTCTCCTGTTAGTCTGTTTTATGTCAGATTAATTCTCAGACCCAGTATAGAGCCCTAAGAGAACAGAGGTAAAGTTTTGCCTTCTCAACAGCCATTCAAATAAAGCTTAAAGCCTGGGATCTTGTCAGTTCATAAATATTTAAAACAAAATTATTATTTGCCTATATTGTTTTGCTTTGTGGGGTTTTTGTTTTTACTGTTTTATTTCTTCAGTGGAAATGTAATTTTTAAAAACACACAGTTTGATGAAAAATGCAATATGAATAATTTACATTAGAAAAGGACTTTCAGGGTTGCCTGGCTGGCTCAGAAGAGCACGTGACTCTTGATCTGAGCATTGTGAGTTTGAGCCCCACGTGGGGTGCTGAGATTACTTACATACATGCATGCATACATACTTATATAAGCAAACAAACAAAAAGGACTTTCAGTATCAACTCTTGTAGTATTGTGATAAACCTAAAAGTGGTAGAAATCATTATCAGGAGTCAAGCTAAAGTCTAAGACGTCTTTCACCTAATGTGCTGGCAATTACTCCGAAGTATTGAGTTGCTAGAATTACAGAACTAAATTTGGCTTTCTTAGGTTCAGAAGCCAGAAACCTAAGCTGACTACTTTCAGAATAGACTTACTATTAGATCTCTTTTAAATATGCAGATACTGATTTTAAGTGTTTTTTAAAAAACTCAATAGCCACACCTATAGTTTCAAAAAGAGTAAACGTGCCAAGCTTTTTTTTTTTTTTCGTGCCAAGCTTTTTGACGTGTGATTTCTTCCTCTAAAATGCCAGACGTTCTCGTCTCCAGGCATCATCATATGCGGTGAGTGTTGTGTGAAAATGGCCGTGATCTTCGTGGGTTATGTCTAGTTATACCTCGCTGGGACACCAGAGGGCGCGCGGAGGGCCGGCCCTTGTTTTTCTTTAAATCCTCAATCAAAATCCTTGTCGAGAACAACAAAAGACTGGGAACGCAGGGGCCGGAAGACAAAGGGACAAGGAAAAAAGGCTGCACACCCAGTTTTACTGACGTTGAAGTTCGCTTCCTCATCCCTTCACGTCCCTACCTTAAGGAAGTAAAACAATTTAAACTGCAAAATGAAATCTTCAACAAGGAAAATCAGAGTAGAATAGGTTTTTATTATAGTTCTAGGGAAGACTATATCACAGGTGTGCATTTATGCTGTTTGCTTTGCTTGGTATTAGTAACTTTTTCTTAAAAAGTTACTGTTTTTCTGAGTTCAAGAATAATATATGCCCAGGGTAGAAAATTTGGAAAATAGAGAAAAGCAAAAAGAATAGGGATCATCAACACGCTTTCACCCAGATATAACTACTTTTAATATTTGCACATATTTCTTTCCGGACTTCTTTCAGCATTTATAAATGCAGGGGCTCCTGGCTGTCTCAGTCCAAGGAGCAGGAGGCTCTTGATCTTAGGGGTGGGTGGGAGGTTTTGAGTTTGAGCCCCAGCTTATGTGTAAGGATTACTTAAATAAATAAACTTTTTAAGAAAGATTTTAAAATATTTATAAATGCATAGAAAAATAGTATTCTACATCCTATTTTGTGCTAGTTTTGTTCTCATTTACTGTATTATCAATTTCATTTTTACCAATAAATTCTGATAACCTTGCTAATCACAGGAGTGACTCACAAATAGAAGAAATTTCAAAAGTGTTAGAGGCATCTTTTTTCCTAAGATGGCAACTTCAATGCCAGACCTGAGTATTTAAGGCAGAAAGTTTTGTTTCTTTGCATTTAGAAGAAGAAAGAGCTAAAGACAAAGTAAAGAAGTAGACGCTATTTCATCCCACCCCAAATAAGCTGAATGAATTTGTCCTTCCAGTGTCTGCAAACTGACCCCAAAACTGATCTCAAAGGGTTAGGAGAGAGTGTGGGTCAACAGGACCCAGTGGTCCTCCCAGTGGGGCCAGTGCTTGCCCCAAGGCCAGATAGATCAACAAGTGTCATTATTAACACCAGCAAACCAGAGCAGGTGGTCTGCAAGGCACGAAAAGTCAGGAACAGGAAATCAATGACCCTGAAGCTTGTAGCCAATGCCAGCAGGTGCCTTCCTCAAAGGAAAAGAAGCTGAGAACAGCCCAAGAGGAGTTATCCACAGGAAAGGTGATGCCAAAATCTGATGCCCTGAATTCCCTTGCATCACTGCAACAAATTAAGGGAAAAGGGGTGATATTCTCCACCCTGAAAATAAGTAAAATCACTGGAGCCCTCTGGGCCTCAGTTTCCTTACCTATATAAATGAAAGGGTTGAAAAGATCTGTAAGGTTCCTGCCAGCTCCTCAAAGTCTGTGATTTTTAACTATCCCCAACTGTGCATTATAATGAACAGTGAAGACATTTCTTGCCTCCCGCAACCCTATCCCAACAGCAGCAGGCCTTGGACTTGGTGTTTCCGAGTCTTTCACATACTCTTTCACAAGCTCTGAGCCTTTGTTAGTGCTTCCCTCTTCCAGAAGTGCTGGAAAGTCTTTCCTTTTCCCTTCTCTTTCAAACCTCATCATCATCTTTTAAAGACCCAGCTCAAAGTGGTTTTCTTTGAAACCCACCCCTCCCTCTGCCTCCACAGACCCAGTCTTTCCTTTTTTGGAATCCCACAGTAGTTTACACTACTATGCATAACTTTGTTTTTTTGTGACCGTAACCTTCTTATGCCTCAGTTTCATCATCTGTAAAAGGGGAAGAATTACTGTACCAAATTTACAGGATTGAAACAAACAGTAAATAGTTTTCTTATTCTTTTCTTTTTTCCAAGATTTTTACTTATTTATTTGACAGACAGAGATCACAAGCAGGCAGAGAGGCAGGCAGAGAGAGAGAGAGTGGAAGAAGCAAGCTCCCTGTTGGCAGAAAGCCCGATGCGGGGCTTGATCCCAGAATCCTAAGATCATGACCTGAGCCGAAGGCAGAGGCTTTAACCCACTGAGCCACCCAGGCGCCCCTAGTTTTCTTATTCTTAAACACTTAAAAATGTAAAACACTTAAAACAGCCTATTCACGGTAGGCTCTCAGGAAGCATGGACAATGTTCCCACCAAGCATTTAACAAACTATCAGCAAGAGGGTCCACCCCACCACCCCCACCACCCTGCCCCATGGAAACTGAGTTGTTTGAGGGCAGGAAGTGACTATTACTCATATCTTTGTCCCCATTGTCTATCTCCATACCTGGCACAAATACTGGATCAACAAAGTTGGGGTTTTTGTTGTAGTTTGTTGTTTTGGGGGGATTAATGAGAAGGAAAAGACTACAGTGTTGATTGGACTGGGTGGGTGGGGGAGATTTGCCTCTCAGTTTTAACCCTGGATTATTTAGATAATTAGGCTGGGAGATGGTGAAGTATGAGCATGCTCAATAGAAATTTTTTTCCTTTAATAATCTAAACTTATACCCACCTAAGTCTGTCTTCCAGGCCCAAATCATAAACATTCACCTTTATATTGGATTTTAATGTTTATGGAGGGTTCGCTTCATATTTGCATAGAAGTGCTGCATTTTAATAAATGTAAATTATGTTTCTGTGAATGAATGATTCTAGAATCCAAAAACTACCAGGAGCAATTTAGACTCTTCTTTATTTATGGAGGAGGAAGAAAGGGAAAAGAGAATGTTGAGTAGTGAGCTGGTCCAAGCTCTGGTTTACACTGTGTTCAAAGGTTAAGTTGAAAAAAAAAAAAAAAAGGTTAAGTTGAGGAAGTGAAAATAATACAGAAAATAAAGGGAAGAAACACACAGTCATTATGCTCTGATAAAATAAAAAATTCTTTACTCTTGTTCCACATCAGGCTCCCAGCTCCATGGGGAGTCTGCTTCTCCCTCTGACCTTCTCCTCGCTCATGCTCTCTCTCACTGTCTCTCTCTCAAATAAATAAATAAAATCTTTAAAAAAAAAAATTCTTTACTCTTCTATGTAGGAAACAAACTGAGGGCTGCTGGAGGGGCAGTGGGTGAGTGAATGGGGTAACAGGCTGATGGGTATTAAGGAGGGCACATGATGTGATGAGCCCTGGGTGTTACATGCAACTGATGAATTATTGAGCTCCACATCTGAAACTAATGAGGTACTTACTATATGTTGACTAATTGAATTTAAATGTTTTTTAAAAAGCTATACAAGTTAAAATTTTTAAAAAAAATCAAAAATTCTTTAAGAGAGGGGTGCGGGTGCCTGGGTGGCTCAGTGGATTAAGCCTCTGACTTCAGCTCACATCATGATCTCAGGGTCCTGGGATCGAGCCCCACACTGGGCTCTCTGCTCAGCAAAGAGCCTGCTTCCCCCTCTCTCACTGCCTGCCTCTCTGCCTACTTGTGATCTCTCTCTCTGTCAAATAAATAAATAAAATCTTTATGAAAAAAAATTCTTTGAGAGTGAAAAAAGCCAGGCACAGCTTGAGAGAAAATGCATCTCCCAAGATATATCATATATGTGTTGATATATCCCAAGATATATATCAGATTTTTAAAAACAAGTAATTAGAATATAAAAAAAAAAACTTTCAAAATCCAGTAAGAAAACAACCCAATTGAAAACTAGGCAAAATATTAAGATCCTTAAATAAACCCATGAAAATATGCTCAACATCATTATTCATTAGGGAAAGACCTATTCACCACACCAGAGATTCTACTACACACCTAACAGAATGACTCAAACAAAAACTACTTACAATCTCAAGTGCTAGCAAAGATGGGGAACAACAAGAATGCTCATGTATGGTCAGTGGGAATGCAAAATATTCCAGTCAGTTTGGTGGTTTCTTATAAAGGCAAACTTACACGCACGCCAAGACCCAGCTAGCCTACTCCTAGGTATTGACCCAAAAGAAATGAAGATACAAAAACCTGTGTACTGTTAAAACACAAAACTCAACTGAATAAATTTGAAGACTTAATTGACTTTATTCAGTGATTCATAAATCGGGCAGCATCCCATCTTCCAAGTAGAAAGGAGCTGCAGGGAACTGTACCAAATAGAATTTTATAGGCAGAAACAGGAAGATTGCTAGCAAAAGAAAAGATTGTTTCAGGCAAGTTCACCTTCCCCTTAAGGGGCAGAGCAGGTGGTCTTACCCATATTACCTCACAAGTGTGGAGGAGGAAATTCCAGACTGATTAGTTTAAAATTTCACTCCTTGGGCGCCTGGGTGGCTCAGTGGGTTAAGCCGCTGCCTTCGTCTCAGGTCATGATCTCAGGGTCCTGGGATCGAGTCCCGCATCGGGCTCTCTGCTCGGCAGGGAGCCTGCTTCCTCCTCTCTCTCTCTCTGCCTACTTGTAATCTTTCTCTGTCAAATAAATAAATAAAATCTTAAAAAAAAAAAAAAAAAGCATTAAAATTTCACTCCTCCAGTGCCTGGGTGGCTCAGTCGGTTGAGCGGCTGCCTTTGGCTCAGGTCATGATCTCAGGGTCCTGGAATCGAGTCCCACATGGCGCTCTCCGCTTGGCGGGGAACCAGCTTCACCCTCTCCCTCTGCCTGCCGCCCTGCCTGCTTGTGCTCTCTAACTCTCTGTCAAATAAATAAATAATCTTTAAAAAAAATTTTTTAAATAAATAAAATAAAATTTCACTCCTCTCAGAGAGGCTGAAACTGCAAACAGGTCTTGGTGGAGTATAGCAAAGTGACTCTGTTTTGGTCCTTTGTTTCTTTTTAACAACACTAATGTTTATAATAGCTGTATTTATAATAGTCAAAAACTGGAAACGACTCAAACGTCCATCAGCTAGTGAGTGGATAAACATCCATACAGTGGTACACTAATCAGCAAGAGGGAAAAAAAATCTCGCTGGTATAGGAAACACTGAAAAGCATCACGCTAACCAAAAGATGCCATATTCAAAAGAATACGAACTGTACCTTTCCATGAATTTGATATTCTGGACACGGAAATCACATCAGTAGTGCCTGGGGCTGGAAGGAAGGGACTGACTGCAAAAGAACTTAAGGGAAGTTTGTGGTGGGAGTGAAAGGAGTGACGGAAACAGTCTATAACTTGATTGTGGTCAAAACGGATAGAACAGTACACCTAAAAAAGAATTAATTTTACTAGATATAAATTATACTTCAGGGGCACCTGGGTGGCTCAATCCGTTAAGTGCCTGCCTTTGGGTCAAGTCATGATCTCAGAGTCCCGAGATCAAGCCCTGTGTCAGGCTCCCTGCTCCGTGGGGAGCTACTACTCCCTCTCCTTCTACCTGCTTGTGTTCCTAAAAATAGTAAATGAGCAAAAAACACTTTTATTTTTAAATGAACAAGAGGCCAAGAGAAGGTTAACACAGCTTGAGAGATCCTGCACCGCCCAGCCTACTGCCATGGGCCTTTCACCATCATCTCTCCCCTGGTCCTCCTCAGGATCCCCAGCCACTTCCACCCTCTTTCAACCCCTCTACTCACCACACTTCCTGAGTTCCTATAACCTCTGCACATACAACTCTATCTACCAAGAAAGCTCTTCCTTCTGCATCATCTTCTTAGTAACTGTCACGATTGTAATTTTACTTTCTTGTTATTATTCTTTGGTTAATGATATGTGTCTCCTTCGCTCAAATGAAAGTTCCTTGAGATCAGGGTCTTTGTTCTTCCTGGCACCTCCAGCACAGAGCACAACGTGTGGCTTATACCATGAGTATTCAACAGTAATGTTCAACCGCCTACTCCGTGTCTCAATCTTAACACAACCCAAACTGAAATACTGATTATCACCCCCCACCCAAATACTGCTCCACATGCAGAGCTGCCATGTTGTACACTTCCAAGGAGGGCCAACCACAGCATTTGTGTGAATGGTGCCCTGCCTCCTCTCCAGTGTGCTTGTTGGGGGCCAAGGCAAGGCTGCCCCAAAATGGGCCATGTTGGCATTAATATTATTTTGAGTTAAAAAGCAATCCAAACCAAGCTGATTCAGAAAAAGCTCATGAGCCAATCATGAGCTGCGTAAAAGAATTGAGATATAAGTAACTACATTACAATATGACAAAGTATGGTAGACAGGGAGAAACCTAGCAAGGCCTATTTGGTTAAAGTCCTCTCTTTGTCCCATTGTTTCTGAGTAGGCCAGCACACACTCTTTAACAAAGTATTTACTCCTTTTCATTCTGCCTGAAGAATACATGCCTTCCCTTTGAAGACCAAGACCCCTACCCCTTCTCAGTTCCTAATGACATATATGCCTCATTTTGCCTGTCTTTGGAATTTCCATGTCTAAATGGATTCCCTGTATGTATGTTATTAAATTTTTTTTCCTATTAATATGTCTCATGTCAATTTTTTCCTTTTTTTAAGAGGGTTGGGGAGGAGCAGAGGGAGAGAGAATCTTAAGCAGGCCCCATGCCCAGCACCGAGCCCAATGTAGGGCTCAATCTCACAACCCTGAAATCTGTCTCATGTCAGTTTGATTCTCAGTCTAGCAAGAAGGACCTTCAAGGGGACAGGAATTCTTGCTCCCTTCACAGAGACTATCAGTATCGTTCATGCCATCTGAAGTGGTGCACTACTCTTCTTCACTTCATTTGAAACCAACTTTATCCTTCCAGTTGCTTAAGCCAAAAAATCTGGAAGCATCTTTCATTTCTCTTTTACTCTTACACCTCACATTCATGCTGTCGGGGGGGTTCTGTCAGGAAGGCTCTACCTTCAAATTATCTGAGCACCTCTCCCATTCTCCACAACTGTCAGGCTGGCCTGAACCACATCACCTCCAACGTGGGTTATTACAATAGACCTCAATGATCTCCCTGCTTCTGCTCCTGGCCCTCTACAGTCTATTCTCAACCCAGTAGCCCAAAACTCTAAAACATAAATTAGACCAGGTCATTTCTCTGTTCAAAACCCTACAGCAGCTCATTTCCCCTTAGAACAAAAACCAAAGTCTTGGGGTACCTGGGTGGCTCCGCCGGTTGGACAGCCGCCTTCAGCTTGGGTCATGATGCCAGGGTCCTGGGTTTGAGCCCCCTGTTGGGCTCTCTGCTCAGTGGAAAGACTGCTTCTCCCTCTCCCTCTGCCTGTTCGTTCTCTCTCTCTCTCTCTCTCTCTCTGTGTCAAATAAATAAATAAAATCTTAAAAAAAAAAGTCAAAGTCTTTATAATAACCTCTAAAGCCTCACAAATCTTCTAGATAACATATTACTACATCCCTTACTTCAAGTCTGTTCAAATGCTACCTTACTAAAATGAGGCCTCTTTGACCATTGAATTTAATTTGCTACTCTCTAAAGTCCCTTATAATGCTACTTTTTTCTATTTCCACTCTTGTCACCATCTGGCATATTCATATATTATATGAATAAACAAGGGTGTTTATTGTCTACATTCCTTCTATTAGAATATAAGCTCCACCAGAACAAAACGTATCCATTAAAACCTCCCCATGTGTCTAAACCAATGTCTGGCACATTGTAGGTTCAATAGTGAATGTATAACTACAGTGCCTAAGCAATTAGAGACGAGTAAATATTAATACAGGAACGAGTGTGACACAGTATGTTGATACTAGTGATAAAGAATTTTCTCTCCATAACGCACTATTTGTTAATGTACAGGTATGTGGAACTATACAGCAGGGTGAATTCTGTACAAGATTTGCAGTCGAGGCTTGAGTGAGTCCTGGCCTCTCACCACTTCCTATCTGTGTGACTCTACAAGATTCTCTTTCTCCTCCTGTAAAAGAGGGATAAAACACCCGCCCTAGTAACCTCCCAGGACTGTGGAGGAAACGAAATGAATGTGAATGGTTCTACAAGCTGTGATAAGCTAGACAACCAATTACTTAGGTAGAACAAGATTTGAAACTTTCAATAACATTGTCACCATGCTATTCACCTCCAAAGAGAGTTCCGTGCCCTCTCTACTGCCAGTCAGATTTTAACCTTTACTTTCACCCAGTGCTGACAGTGAGGAATCTCTGAGCTCCCTTACCCTCTTCAGGTTAATTGTCCTCTCTTCCTTTCCATTTTAGGAAAATGGGCAGCAGGTGGTGTTTCCTGCTCCATGATCTCTGCTGACTCAGGCTGCTTCTTCATTTCCCTAGGGAGGAAAAAAAAACCACATAGAAACACATGTATGAACACTGGCATAGCTTTACCACAGCTTAGGTGAAGAGGATGATGTCTCTTCTGAGGGACAAGGATCAAGCTTCCCCAGTGGGAGTGGGGGAGGGTAAAGACAAGCTGTGTTAAATTAATTTGGGTTCCAACTGCTGTTGGAATTTTGCCAAAAGAGACACCTGGGACAAATTCTTTAACTCTTACAAGGAAAAAGAAATCATAATAGTCATCACAGTGCCTTTTAGACTTCATAAGAGTCACTAGAGAGAAGTAGGAGGAGGCCACAGGACATGGAGTTTTACTGAGGATTTTGGTGCATTTAAGAGTGAAAATATATGCCAAAACAGGCCTCAAAAATGGCTGTTTTTTAGTCTGCATTAAATAATCCCTTTCATCAGATGGAAAACACCATGTAACCGATGATCCCCCCAAACTGTGTTAATTCATTACACTACAAGGAATGGATTCCATAAATTCAAGTTCTACAACGAAAACTTTCAATCATGTCAGTTTGTGATCCTACAAATTTGCTTATTTAGAGTTAATGCCAAAGGTTTATGTGGGGGTCGTCCTTGGAACAAGTTTGATCCTGTTTATGAAGAAGCTAACAATGGTACAAATTATTCTATTAGCACACCTCCTTAACCCTCTGTTTAATTAATGGCACATCCTTATTGAGTTATTTAAGTGTATTATTATTTTGCCACTTATGTGTTTATCATTTTCAAGCAAACTGTAGATGCCTCAGGAAAAAGACCGAAATACAGGGAGAAAAAAATCAGCCAACAGAATTGCATTTGGCCGCAGCTGGTCCAGTGCATGAGCCCCTTTGTGTCATAAAAGCTTAAGAATTGTTTGAAGAGGCACTGCATTGTGGGACAACCCTGACTGCCCTGGACATCTGGCAACCATATGATACCCTTGAACTTCGACTTCAGAATGAAAATAAGAACTTGTGAAGGTAAAGTTCTGCTTCAAGTCACATCCCCTTGGTCACTATTAAATTAAAAAAAACCTCCCTCCAGAAACCTAAATCATCTGGAAAGCATAGAGCTCCGGAAAACAATTTTCATTAATTCATCACTACTTAAACTGGAAGCGCATTTTGTTTTACTTATTCTGAATAATTTACCATTTCCACCAAGGACAGGTCGAAGTGCCCAGAGGGGTTAGTGAGAGGAAGAGCTGTCCAAAGGGCTCGCATTTTCCACACTTCCGGGAGGTAAGCGGAAAGGAAACAAGCCTGGGGAGGGAATTGTTCCTACATTTGAAGGGCTGTTTGGAAAACATCAGAAGCGGCTCCTCGTTAGTATAGTGGTTAGTATCCCCGCCTGTCACGCGGGAGACCGGGGTTCAATTCCCCGACGGGGAGATGGTTTCCTTTTACTCATCCAACTGCTCTTTTCCTTAGACTTCAACTCCATGGCATCAAACCTACTGACAAATACAATATGCAGATGTGTCTTTTACCACGAGTGCCTCTTAAACTTAATGGTCGCCTTGAAATAAAAGCCTTCCCTGACATTAAAAGCTCCGTATTGTTGGTGGAAGAGAAAGGGAACCAAACGCTCCTCCACGGCTAGCTACTCGAGGCGCGCTGGCACAGACGTGCGCCTGCGCAGCGACGCCCGCCAAATTCCAACTTGAGGTCATGAACTTGGCGCCGAACCCGACGGGGGGGAGGGGAGAGAGAAGGCGGAGTTTCCGCCCCTAAAGGGGCGGCTAAGAACGGAAATTGATGTCGAAGAGGAAGGAGCAGTTTCCCTTGACCCTGGGGACCCGACTGAAAGGGAAACTCAGTTCTCCCGCCTTCGCTGGTCCCGTCTCAAGTTAAGTGGAAGGCTGGCGATCAGTAAAATTTGGGCGCTAAAGTGATCAGTCTCCAGCTTCAACGTGTACCGGGTGGAGGGGCAAGGAAAGAATTGGAAAGAGATGCATGGCCGAAGAAACGCCATGTTACTTGAGTCCTAAGAAACTGCGCGAGCCACAGCCCAGCAGGACCTCGTGGCGCAACGGTAGCGCGTCTGACTCCAGATCAGAAGGCTGCGTGTTCGAATCACGTCGGGGTCATGGGCTTTTATAAGCTTTTTAAAAAAAAAAAAAAAAAAACACTGGCTTCTAGACATCCAGGAGTATTCCCGCCGTTTTTCGAAAATGCTTTAATTTTAAGATTAAATCTTACTTCTTCAAATGTAATCCTAGTAATCCTTAGAGTGCGAAAAGATAAGGCTGACTTTATATCGCATTCTTAACGCTGATCGTTTTGTACTGTTTGGATTTGTAAATTGAGTTTTTTGTCATTTAATGTTCATAATACATAGAAATGTGGATTATTACTACTGTGCACTAGTAGGCATATCAGTCCAACCCTCCTTCAGAAGAACTGTGCAAGCTGTTTTCTCAAAAATGGTGTTAGACCCTTTTGAAAGCAAGGACAATAGAGTAAAATTTCTAACTTTGAATATTGCTGCAGTTTACACATCTTAGCCTGTGTGCCAATAAGCAATCTTACAATGTGTGATTAGTATCCCACTTTTACAGTCCCTATTCCTCTGACACACAGAGGAATAGGGACTTGCCAAGGGTCACCCAAGTTGCCAAACAAGGTACCTTACTACATATCCTTGTCTTTACTAAGTATTTTATAATAAAGGTGGGGAAATTGTTGAAAGAACGTGCTAGAAGCCTTTGGGCCTAAGTGATGTTATCAATGCCTCTTTGTATTTTCACCAATTCATATGAGTGGGGACAAGTCAGATATCACTTTCAATTAATCTCTTTAATAGGGAGCAAAGTTTAGTCAACCTTTGTGAGCTCCAGAACTCGTAGTACTGAGTATTTCCTGACAAGCATGTATCAAACATTTGTTGTACAAAAAATGAATAGCAAGATTATGAGAAATATTTTTAGATCTTTATTGGCCATGTTCCATAAAAGTCCCTGAGTGTTTCTGCTCAGTGTTTTGAAAATATCAAGTACTAATTTCTTATGATTTTACCTAATACAGCAGTATAGCTGGACATCGTATTTTCACTTTGTGTAGTTTGTTCTTCTTTCTTCTATTTGGATGGATTGAGATTAGACCATTCCAACAGATATGAACCGCCAACTATGATGAGCCTGATACTGTGCTCAGCACTGAGGGATACACTAAGTAACCAAATACTGTAGTATGTTGGGCTAAGTGCCATGAAAGTAACATGAACAGAATGGTATGTAGATTCTAAAATAGGGACATTAACTCTGCCTTGGGTAGCTCAATAAGGCCTCATAAAGGAGGCTCTTCAAAAATAAAAGTTTGCTGTGTTAATTTAAGGCAGTAGATATATATGAATGTCTTCCATGAGTCAAGCATTGTCACTTAATATACCTGGGGTGTGGTTTATTCAATTACAAAAGTAGTTCATATTAGTTTGCTAGAGCTGCCATAACAAAAGACCACAGACTGGGAGGCTTAAACAAGAAATTTATTTTCTCATAGTTCTGGAGCCAAGAAATCCAAGTGACAGCAGGGGTGGTTTCTTCTGACACCTGACCTTGGCTTATAGGTGGCCACCTTCTCACTGTATCCTAACATGGTCATTCCTCTGGATGTGCACATCCACACATCCCTGCTGATGTCCAAGTTTCCTTTTACAAGGAAACCAGTCAGTTTGGATTAGGGCCCACTCTAATGGCCTCATTTTACCTTAATTACCTCTCAAAAGCCCTTTTCTCCAAATAAAGTCACATTTTGAAATACTGGGGGTTAGGGCTTCAACATATGAATTGTGAAGGGTCACAATTCTGCCCATAACAGAAGTTATATGCCTTCTCCCCTGGCAACCTTTACATGTATAGCATATAACTATAAAAATACTCACTTGATCTTAGCTTGGACCAAACATGTTATCCATTCGTACAAAATCATACTCTTGTGAGGTAGAGCAGGTAATGCTGTTACCTTATTAATCATTTTGTGGTAGCAGCCCTAGCAAACTAATACAGCGTCTTTGGAGAACTTCTAGTACTCCAGCATGGCTAGAGAGGAAAAGAGAGAGAAATCTATTAAGGTAAAACAGGAATCAGATCAGTCAGGACCTTCTAACTAATTTTGGATTTTATTTGAAAAGTAATGTAAATATTCAAGACTATGACAAGATCAGTTCTGGCTTTACAAAGAATGTTAAAAAAAAAAAAAAAGCCTAAATCTGTTGTTTCCAGACCAGTACCCCCTGTGAACAAGTTAGAAATGCAAATGTTCAGGCCCTATACCATACCTACAGACTCAGAAAAGTATGGAAATGGGGCCTAACAATCAGAGTTTTAACCAGCCTTCCAAGTGATTCCAATGACAGCTAAAGTTTGAGAACCACTGGCCTATAGAGCAAGGCCAGACTGAAGGTCCCACTTACCTGTCAGGGTTGTTAAGAGAATCAAATAAGGCATAGCATAGGGAATATTGTTAATGATATTATAACAGCATTGTATGATGACAGATGTTAGCTACACTTGCATTGAGCATAAAAGAAGTCAAGTCACTACGTTGTACACCTGAAACTAATGTTAACATTGTGTCAACTATACTAAAAAAAAAACTTTAAAAAAAAGAATCAGGGACGCCTGGGTGGCTCAGTTGGTTGGACGACTGCCTTCGGCTCAGGGCGTGATCCTGGAGTCCCAGGATCGAGTCCCACATCAGGCTCCCAGCTCCATGGGGAGTCTGCTTCGCTCTCTGACCTTCTCCTCCCTCTCATGCTCTCTCTCACTGTCTCTCTCTCGCAAATAAATAAAATCTTTAAAAAAAAAAAAAAAAGAATCAAATGAGACATACATAAAAACGTTGTAAGGCAATATATATATATATATATATGTCATCATTTACACTGCTATAGCTTTAAAACTGTTACTTCACAGGTTCCAGCTTCTTTCCAAGTTTGGACATCTGTACTTTCCTAGAATAGCCCATTTGCTGACTTGGTATAACTCTGAAACAACTTGAAACCCAACACTTCATTTTAACTTCTACAACCAATATATAGGAATGATGTCAGGAAAGAGGCTCTGAAATATAGATCCATATTTGAATTCCCACTTAATAGATCTGTGATTTTGTTCTTTTCCTCTAAAAACTTTCCAAGTATTTATTCCTCCAGGTGGATTTATCCACTAGTACAGAATGCTCTGAGTATTTATTTCACCTGTTTAATAAACTAGCTTTCTCTTTTGAAATTATTTTTAATCAGTTACCGAAGACTGATGAGATGATAAAATGGAGGTTTTGGAAATATAAAACCGAAAGACTGAATTCTGATTGATCAACTGATTTCCAAATTTCTCACACTAATTCCAAAAGAAAAGTAGTTAGGTTGGTAAAAGCATGTGTTCATCATAGAAATTTTGATAAATAAGAAAGAAAACAAAAATTACTTGTTCTCCACCATCTAAACAAAATTACTACAAACACTTTGGTCTATATCTAGTCTTTTTTCTTTGTATATATTAAAAAAAAAAAACCAAATATCCATACACACTGTTCTTTACAGAACTGAGATCTTACTTCAATATGGCTCTCTTTTTGTTTTCTTATTTTTTACTTAATGCTGTATTGTGAAAACACTTTCATATTCTTAAAAAAAAAAAGTCAAAAACATGACTTTTATGACCATGTAGTATTTGGTCATCTGCTTTTGTTTGAGGTGACACCTTTAAATTCACAACCAAGCTCTATGCAAAATGGAATAATGACAAACAAAAAAGTCAGCTGTACGTTAATAACATTTAAAACTTCAAAAAGGAAAATGAAGGCAGTTATCCAAGTGATTTATGGGGAAAAAAAAAGTTTCAGAACAGTTTTCTGGCAAAGTCATTGCACTGATTTATTTTTTTAAGCTGTGGCTTCACATAAGATTATCTTTCCACTGTCTCCCAAGGTTTTAGGTATCAATACTGCAACATTTTAAATAGTTTAAAAAAAAAAAAACAAAAACCCTAATATCTGTTTCAACATAAAAGGTAATTTTTTTTAATTTTATTTGTATGAATATAACAAAATAAAATATTAAGTCTTTTTTTTTTTAATTAAGAAATTTCACAGGGCAGTAGAGCATGTGACTCTTGATCTCAGGGTCATGAATGAGTTCAAGTGCTATGTTGGGCATGGAACCTACTTAAAACTTAAAAAAAAAAAAAAAAGAAAAAGATCTAAGAAACTTCACAAGCATTGATTGAAGAATCAAGTCCTTGAGCAGGAGAGAAGGATGAGATCCAGAGTACAAGGGGTGTTCTTTCTTTCTGATAGGAGTTCTCTTCCATTGAAACAAAAAAGATGCAAGAGCAAGTGATCACAGAAATGATCTTCTGAAGTTGAGGCATTCCCTGCAAATGGTCTCCAGTTTCTCAAGTATGATGCAAGTTCACAAGCTAAAAATGGGCATAGGTGGGGAGAAAAGGATGTAAAAGATTTGAGTAGAGAAGCCAAGGTATGAATGGTTAATCCAGTGAATGAATACTTTTGCCAGACAATATAAAGTGCTCCCATGAGGTCTGAGGTCATGAATTAAAACCAGTCAGGCCTGTCGTATGATTTTTCTTTTTTTTTTTTTTTTAAAGATTTTATTTTTATTTATTTGACAGAGAGAGATCACAAGTAGATGGAGAGGCAGGCAGAGAGAGAGAGATAGAGGGAAGCAGGCTCCCTGCTCGGGACTTGATCCCAGGACCCTGAGATCATGACCTGATCCGAAGACAGCGGCTTAACCCACTGAGCCACCCAGGCGCCCTGTTGTATGATTTTTCTATAGCAGTCTTTGCTACTTGGATGCAGCAACGAAATGGAAAAGTTTGTTTCAGTAGGTTTCAATCCAAACATGACTAAGTAAGAGTCTACCTTGAGGTTCCTCCAAGTAAGAAAGATAGAGACATTAGGGTAAGAGAGTTGAAAATGTCTGCAAAAGAGCAATTACAAGGATTAATCGAGGAACCTAAGCTGGGTAAGTTGGAAGTGTTTATGATGTCAGAAGCATAGTAATAGGTTTTTTTTTAAGTGTTGGGCTTAATAGAATGGAGGTGGTAATAGGTCAGTGACAGTATAATGAGTTGAGGTAAAAGGCTAGTGATTGACAACTATGATGCTTGAAATTGAGATTTAGAAGGCAAAACAGTTACTGATTGCAAGGTTCAAAGTTAGCACTTGCAGTGGATGGATGATACGGAATAGAGGAACAAGTTGCTGGAGATGAAGAGATTAAAATTCTACAAGGCCAAGTGCTGAGGGTGCCCAGCTAGCTCAGTTGGAAGAACACGTAACTTTTGATCTCACAGGTCATGAGTTTGAGCTTCATGCTGGGTGTAGAGATTATTTAAATAAACTTTAAGGGGTACCTGGGTGGCTCAGTTGGTAAAGCGTCTGCCTTCAGTTCAGGTCATGATCCCAGGGTCCTGGGATGGAGCCCCGCATTGAGCCCCACATGGGGCTCCTTGCTTGGTGGAAGCCTGCTTTTCCTTCTTCCACTTCCCCCTGCTTGTATTCCCTCTCCCTCACTGTGTCTCTCTCTGCTGGTGTCCCATGGGCTATCTATAAGAATGTTAAATTCAGGGGCGCCTGGGTGGCTCAGTGGGTTAAGCCTCTGGCTTTGGCTCAGGTCATGATCCCAGAGTTCTGGGATCAAGCTCCGCCTTGGGCTTTCTGCTTCATGGAGAGCCTGCTTCCTCCCCTCTCTCTGCCTGCCTCTCTGCCTACTTGTGATCTCTGTCTGTCAAATAAAGAAATAAAATCTTTAAAAAAAAATGTTAAATTCACAGAGAAGATAGGGATGGCAAGAAAAGCTAGAGCAAGGAAAAATAGCCTATGATATCTGGGGGAGAGTGGTCAAAAGGTTGATACATGATAAAGATGTTAAAGGTGATTTAGCAAGATGATACGAACTTCAAACGTTTCTGAACAAAGAAAGAAGAGAAATAGTTTTGTAGTAGTAATCAGGAACAAAGAAGCCACCCAAATTCTGTAGCCCAACCTCTTGGCCTTAAGGTACACGGAGTATGGGGAAAAAATAACTCCTACTTAAGAGCTCTACAGCAGAGTTAAAAGCAAAAATTACCTTCATCCCTAAAAATTAATAGTGCTAGGGATATAGCTGGGTGCATCTAGGACAATTGCAAGTCTGAATTTGATAAGTCATGACTTAGTGGATGATGTAGAAAGGTGATCTGTCTGATAGCTTATGACATCATCCATGTCTCCTGGGAAGCATAGAATCTGCAAGAAACCTCTCGTTGATAAGTGTCTAAAGATAAGAAAAGGAGAGGTAATTAATGAAAGGGAATGAAATGTTTTTGCTCAAGGAATATTCGTTTCAAGCATCTAGAATGCAGTTCTTTGTGAATTATAGTATCTTTACTGTTGGTTGGCCTGTAAGGCATAGTACTTGTCTATTTATTTTAAAGATTTTATTTATTTGAGAGAGAGAAAGGAGGGGTGGGGAGAAGTAGAGGGAGAGGGACAAGCAGACTCCATGCTGAGCTCAGAAACCACCCCATATGGGGCTCGATCTCACAACCCTGAGATCATGGCCTGAGCTGAAATCAGAAGTTGGATGCATAACAAACTGAGCCACTCAGGTGCCCCATACAGCATCTATTTAAAACAACTTGCAAAAACAAACACCTTGCAAACTCAACAGGTGACTGATTTCTTTTAGCTTGTGGTTAAAAAGTAGGATGAATCTCCAAGGATTAAACAGCCTGGAAAATGGAAAAATATCTGGTGCAAGGACCCTATGAAAAAAGTCACTGCACTATCCTTGGGTAATTCTGTGACTTCATTACTGTATTCTACTGACATCAAATTTAGCTACAATATTATCCTCAGGTATCAATGATGCCTCCCTCTCTAAGGATCCATTTCAAGGACCAAGCTCCTCAGGTATCCTCAGACCATAGGGCAGCTGTCAGAGCCAGGAGACCCTTCTATGCACCCAATCTGGTCAGATCATATATAGCCTTGGTAACTCACCCTTTTCAGATACAGCAGCAAAACCTACCTCTTAAAAACTGTTAATATAATCAGGCCGGAGCCAAATTCTTCAACTGCAAGTTAACAATTTAGTAGGATAATTTGCTAATCCAAATAGGGTAGACTAGACCCATCAAATGTGGTCTTGCCAAGATTATGCAGACTAGGACTATCCCACGTGCATTAATTACGTTTGTGGTGCAAAATCATGGTCCTTTGCCTCTCAGCTCAGTCACCCTATGAAGATAAAAGCAATTGCCTATGTGCCCAGGGAAGCTGTGGAGAGAAAAATGAGGTAACTTTCACAAGGCACCCTAAAAATGTACCCCAAAATTTGCTACTTAAAATACAATTTTTAATTTGCATTACTAGCTAATTACGATTGCTGAAATAAATGGAATACTGAGAGTTCTAGAAAATAATTTAAATAAAAAATTGCCCCTAGGAAAAGAATCCATCATTAAACACCCATCTCCTCAATTTGAACAAAATATAATAACTTATAGAGAACATTTTTAATGAAGGCACTTCTAAAAAATTTCCTCAAACAACAATGCAGAAATCAGATAAACATTTTTTTTAAATTAAGCACCTTATAAAACAGCTTGGAGGTCAGAATTTGGGGGAAATGATTAAAGTACCCTAAATGCAAGGTCAGTTTCTTTTCTTTCTTGGAGGAAAGCATCTTGGAACATGTACCTTCGTAAGAAACACAAATATTTGTCATCACTGGTATTTGTTTTCAGGAAGACATTTTAATCTTATGAAATTCCTGATACTTTTCTATTTGGATCAGTAATATGGGCTTGATTAGGGTTCCCGGCCTGATTATAGGTCACCAGGCTCTGCTATGATTGAAATCTAGGTATGCACCATCTCAGTTATCTTATGTTGCCCATTAAGGCATTCCTGTTTTGCTTCAACCTGTTTTAATATTTAACAGGTTTGATGAAGTTATGGTAAGATACTTATGGGTGTAAGAATCTAACCCAGAGATGCTCTCAACAAAAATGCAGTTAGCTGTGCCCCAGTGTTCAAAATGAAATTTGGAAACGTCCCGATCTGTAGGGGAAGGAACGAATGAAATATTTGACGATACAATTTTGTCACAGATACAGGAACATTTTAAAGTGCCCAGTCGTTGAGGTCTGGCTTTTCCCGAATTTCAGAAACAAAAGAAGCACCTGCAAGCAGAGAGGGATTTTACTGCTTGCCCTCCCCTTTCCTCCCCCCCAGGTAAACCAAATCAAGGAAGCGGAGTGCCGATGAGCACACCTAGCTCCTTTTGTTTCCCTTCGGGGCGAGCGTTTGGGGAAGGAAAGGCTGCGGTCATTCTTCGGTAAATCAGTGTCCTACGATTGGGAAAGGCCCAGTCCAGGGTCCTTGCAGCTGGCGTGAAAGTCGGCCCATTAGAAGGCGATCGACCCCAGAGAAAAAAGATCCTTCTCAAGCAGGGCGGGGGGGTGGGGAGGACGGGGGAGAAACCTCACACACATTAGTACGACTTGTCCCTTATCGGTGTCTTAAAGGAAGGGTGGAGAAAAGGGAAATAGAAACGGACCAGGCGCCGGAGCTCCCGCCCCAGCGGCTTTTAAACTGCGTTTCTACAACCTCTCGCACCGTGCAGCGGCTAATGGAACCCGCGCGAGGGGTCCTACCAATCACCGCCCGGCTTCCTCCCACCGCGGGCCAATGGCGGCGCGCGTTCTTGGGGCGTGGGTGAAACAGGCTGATCTCTCCTTGCTTGTGTAGTGTGTGGGCTGGGGTTGGTGGAGGCTCTTATCTTGGCCGCACTTGGTCCGCACTTGTGCTCTGGGGGCTTTTGTGTCCGGCTTTTGCTTTGCTTTGTGTGTGCGAGTTTTTGCTTTGCTCCGCGGCGCTCCTCTCGGGCAAGAGTCGTAGGGCTCGGAGGCAGCAGCGCGGTCCCCCCCGGGCAAAGAGCGAGCGCGCCGGCGTGAGCTGCGGGTGTGAGGTCTGCGGGGAAGGGGATTCGCCGCGGAGATGCCGGAGTTCCTGGAAGACCCCTCGGTCCTGACGAAAGAGAAGTTAAAGAGTGAGTTGGTCGCCAACAATGTGACGCTCCCGGTCGGGGAGCAGCGCAAAGACGTATACGTGCAGCTCTATCTGCAGCACCTCACGGCGCGCAACCGGCCGCCGCTCGCCGCCGGCGCCAACAGCAAGGGGCCCCCGGACTTCTCCAGCGACGAGGAGCGCGAGCCCACCCCGGTCCTCGGCTCCGGGGCCGCCGTCTCAGGCCGCAGCCGGGCCGCCGTCGGCAGGGTAAGGACGCTCAGCCGGGGCCACAAAGGCGGGCGGTTGGCGGTTGTCGCCCCTACCCCCGCCTCCCCGCGCGCGCTCGCAGCCCTTCCTCCTTGGCGCCCCCTCTTGCCTCCTCGGCGGCGGGGCTGTCCCCGCGCGGGACCGAGAGGCTGGCCTGTGGCTCTGCGGACGCAGGATTCAGCTAGCACCTCTGGAAGGGGAGGCCGCTGGAGGGAAGAGTCGCGAAGTTGGGGCCGCAGGACTAGCGGTTGTGTGTGTGGAAGGTGTGAAGTCGGCGTTTGCTGTTCTGTGGCGCGCGGATAGCTCGGTGTCCCTCGACCGTCCGGATAGCTCGGTGTCCCTCGACCGTCCGGAGTGGGTATTTCGGCGGGGACTTCCGTGCCCGATTCGAAAGCCCTTTGGGGAGGGTCAGCCTGAAACTGCAGTAGGTTACGTTCGAGCGTTTTCCCGCTTTATTAACTGAAATGACTAGTAACCGAGTCTCAGAGCGCTCCCTGGAGGGCAATTTGTGACATACTAATTTCTAACCAAAATTTGAAATAAAGAAATTCCCGCCTTTTTATGGTTTTGCATATGGAGGGCTTTTTGAACCGTTTATGTTTTTCTCGTTAAGTGTTCCAGCAACAGGCTATGTTTTGGCGGGGCAGTGTTGTTCTAAATTAAAATGAGCACTTAAAAATAACATCGTTAAGCGGTTATCGTGGGCGCCTAGAATATTTGGAAATTCTAGAGGGCTTGGGTTTTTGCTTCTCTTTTCTTTTTTTTTAACTTTTTGGTAAATTTTGCATAAGAAAAGGAAAGATTTCGGAAGCCGGAGTTGCTCATTTCTTGACATTCTGATGTATCAGTGATTGCAATTTGGATTTTCTAATCCCGATTAAGTCTCAGATTGGTTTTACCAAATGCATAATCTGTTTGAGAATAGTTTGGGTTTTGTTCTGTGGGTTTTTATATGCTGTTTTGTTGGAGTGAACTGCGTACTTCTCAGATTTCAAATCATGACAGACCATAGTTCATATTGGTGATTGGATGTAATCAATCACGTTGCTTTGTAAGGCTTTGAATGTAGTTCATGGTTGTTGAGTTTGATAACTCAGAAGTACTGCGTTCTTGAAAGTTGTGTTGTTCAGTTTTTAAGAAATCTGTGTGATGTGTTTTTCTGGACTACCAGGGTGGAAATGAAAGAAAGATGTAATGTAGACTTAACTGAAAGTCTTAATCTGAGCTTAAGAGAAATTGAAAATCTTAATGTCTTAATTTAGTGCCTGGCAACTGGGAGTGTCAAATATTTATTCGTTGAATGAAAGACCAACTGCACCTTATTGCTTGGAATGTCTTAGTGGATTTGAAGAAAGCCAGTTTACTTCTCCATAATAAAGAGAAATTTAAGAGATTCTTAAAGACAAAGCATATTGATTATCTGCTTTTTCCCAGGCCTCATGGAAAAAAATATTCAAATGATTTTAGTAAAGATTTTGGTGGAAATGAAATCTTTCCATTTAAGTCAGCACACTAAAAAAAAATGTTCTTCTGTAGAACCCTATATTATATTCTGTGTAAATGTATTATTCTTGAACCCTCGAAGTACTTGGATGTGTTTATAATAGGATTGTTTGTTCTTAATTTGATTCGTTTTCAGCGGAAACCTCCACCTTGGTTTTGATGCTTTTCCTTCAAAAATTTTAAAGAGTGTGTCCCAACTAATATAACATTGCATGTTAAGTATACTTCAGTTTAAAAAAAAGAAAAAGTATGTCACAATCTGCTCTGTGTTTTGGAGGTGTAAAAATTTGAGTTCAGTTAGCCAGCATTTTTTAATTCCTACCAAGTGTTCATAACTACCGGAGATTGATTTCTGCAGACCCTACCCACTACCATAATTATATAATTTGTTGGATTTTTTTTGTATTTTAATTGACTGTGTTTGTTACACATTTCATCTCAAATTTCCCATGGTATCAGAGTTGGTCAGCACCACTCAAATAAGTTCTGGGTGAAAGGAATTAATATTTTAAGAGAATCTACAATCTCCAGTGACATGTTACGCCGTTTATATCTCATTTAATGTTTTAACCCATATAAAAAACTATCTCGCAGCTATATATTCAAGTCTTATCTGCCTTGAGTTTGTTGTTGTTGTTGTTTTGTTTTTTTTTTTTGTTTTCTGCCTTGAGTTTTTAAAACTCAAATACCAGGTTCAGTGGTGTGAACAACTTGAGAAAGTAGTGGTAGTTGGGCGGTAGCATCACTCTCTGTTTTAAAGCACATTAAGTAAAAGTGACTTTAAATTGAATTTTTAAGTGATAAATTTTTAGCATTGTATTTATTTATTAAAGATTTTATTTATTTATTTGATAGAGAAAGATCATAAGCAGGCAGAGAGGCAGGCAGAGAGAGAGGAGGAAGCAGGCTCCCTAAGCAGAGAGCCCGATGCAGGACTCGATCCCAGGACCCTGAGGTCATGACCCAAGCCGAAGGCAGAGGCTTAACCCACTGAGCCACCCAGGCACCTCAATTTTTAGCATTTTAAAACAAACCAAACATTACTGTGGCTTGGCCAAGGACTGAGGATATACCTTCTATTTAAACATGGGTTTATGAAGAGTATTTTTGATTGAAGGAGAAATTTTCAATTTAGCCGTGGCCACGGTCTTTTAGATTCATTTGGTGTGATATGACAAATATTTGCATGTTCAAATTTTTGGTTTTGGTTTTCAGTTTTCTTGTTTCTGAGCTTTTTATTTTATGCATCTTGATTATGCCAGTGTTTTTAGGTGTTGAAATTACCTAGATTGTTGACACAAAAATAAACAATCACAAAGTTGGCAATCTGCCTTATTGTTCCAAGGTACAAAGCACAGGTATAGCTATTTGGAATCCAGTGGAGCATAGCATTCTTTTTTTTTTTAATTTTATTTATTTATTTATTTGACAGAGAGAAATTACAAGTAGATGGAGAGGCAGGCAGAGAGAGAGAGAGAGGGAAGCAGGCTCCCCGCTGAGCAGAGAGCCCGATGCGGGACTCGATCCCAGGACCCTGAGATCATGACCTGAGCCGAAGGCAGCGGCGTAACCCACTGAGCCACCCAGGCGCCTGGAGCATAGCATTCTTGAATGGTCTGATCTAGCGGATCATGAATTTTTAACAGGAAATATTTAAAGACATAGAATAGAACAGTAAAAGTATGCTAGCAATGGTGAGTGTTACTTAAATCATAAATTGACTGCCATAGTCTTCAGTAAGGTGTTAAATGTAGACTTTTGAATTAGAGTGTTCTAGAGTGGGGATTAAAATCCCAGGTCTGCCTCCTATTCAGATGACCTTGAACAATTAACATTGTCTATCAAATGCTCAGTTTTCATTTGGAAAATAAGAATAATCTAGTAACTACTAGTAGCTACTTAATTGAGGATTATTAAAGGTTGCATTTGTTACGGTATCTAATGCTTAGTGGTTGATACCTATTACATGTGATTTCTGAATTTTTTGTGTGTTTTTTTAGCTCCCGAGCAATACAATGTTACCATAATATTTTTTTCAGAATTTGATGAGGTAAATTTGTGAAAGTGATACAGGCCTAAAGTCTGTTCAAATGTTTCTATATTGCTGGAGTTAGCTGTGCCTCTTTGAACTTCATTTTCCTCTCCTAAAACGGGGATGGATGTTAGTGTCTATCTCATAGGATTTTTAGGATTCTGTATAAGTTAATACATGTAGGAAGCTATCCAGAACACAACTTGGTATATAGTAAGTGCTCAGTAGAATCTGTTTTATAATGATAATTATTGTTGTGCTTCATCTTGGCTACTAATGGTGGAAATTTAAAAATAAGGGTAGCTGGAGACGCCTGCTGGCTCAGTCAGTAGAGCATGCAACTCTTACTAATCTCGGGGTAGTGAGTTTAAGCCCTGCGTTGGTCGTGGAGCCCGAAGTTTTAAAAAGTAATGAAATAAACAGTAGCTCATAGGTGATATTATCAAAGAACTGTTGGATTTTTAAAGTTGAAAAAGACATTAGAGATCATCTGGTAGTTGGGAAGAAACTGGAGAACAGTGCCTGGCATGTAGTAGATACCTGGTATTTTTGACTGAATGAAACTAAGATTGTGTGATTTACTCAAAGGAACAAAAACTCTGGATGCAGAAATAAGTACAAATAATGGTTCCTTCTTCCTGATTGAAACTGCTGGCTTGATAATTATGCATAAGATACTAACCTGTCTCCCAGTTTGTAATTCTATTAAATTTGATATTTCATAAAAATAGCAATACAGGGGCGCCTGGGTGGCTCAGTGGGTTGGGCCTCTGCCTTTGGCTCAGGTCATGATCAGGGTCCTGGGATCTGCCCTGCATTGGGCTCTCTGCTCAGTGGGGAACCTGCTTCCCCCTCTCTCGCTTCCTGCCTCTCTGCCTATTTGTGATCTCTCTCTCTGTCAACTAAGTAAATAAAATCTTTTTTAAAAATAGCATTACAGGGGCGCCTGGGTGGCTCAGTGGGTTAAGCCGCTGCCTTCGGCTCAGGTCATGATCTCAGGGTCCTGGGATCGAGTCCCACATGGGGCTCTCTGCTCAGCAGGGAGCCTGCTTCCTCCTCTCTCTCTCTGTCTGCCTCTCTGCCTACTTGTGATCTCTGTCTGTCAAATAAATAAATAAAATCTTTAAAAAAAAATAGCATTACATTTCTGGAACTTTTCTGCCTGCAAATTAAAGATAAAAATCAGGTAGCTTGTTAATTCCCTCTTTATTTGACATACCTTGTGCTACTTTATTCCCCTCTGAAGATTTTGTACAGCTGTAATCTTTCATTATGTTTTAAGAAAATAGAAGACTGTTGGATTCTGCTTTGATTTGATAAGCCTTTGTTATTTCTTTTTTTAAAATATTTTTAATTTTTATTTATGTATGTGAGAGAGAGAGTAGGGGTGGGCAGGGGGAGAGAATCTGAAGCAGACAACCCACTGAGCTTGGAGCCGATGCGGGGCTCTGTCCCAAAACCCATGAGATCATGACCTGAGCTGAAATCAAGAGTCAGACACTTAACCCACTGAGCCACCCAGGTGCCCCAAGCCTTTTGTTATTTCTTAATGAGAAATGGATTTTTAAAAATAAGTGACTTATTTCTCCCTCACTAGATGACACTTTCATTCACTCAGCCAAACATCTGTCAGATACTTACTCTTCTTTCAGGCAGTCTTTTTTTTTTTTTTTTTTTTTTTTTAAGATGCTTGGGATACAATATGAATATGACAGTGCATCTTCTTTCTGCTACCCTCTTAAATGTTGCATCCAAAACACCTGATATACGTGTTAAAATACAGATTCTCAGGCCCAAGGTTAGGACTCAGACTGGGGTAAAACTTTTTAAAATAGGGGCTAACTTTTCCAAAAGTTTTAAAGTTCTGATAATAAATCAAACTTAGGCACTATTGCTCAAGGAATTTACCATCTGGAGAAGATGAAGTACGTTTACAAGTAGTGGTGTGTGGTGAGTGCCAAAGGCAGAGATTTCTTGAAAACCTCAGGCTGTTGTAAGAAATTAAAATTCTTGGATGTTTTCTTGATAATAAAATGTGAAAATTCTTAAGGTGGGAGGGATTATCTACCTGTAATCTGTATTTGATTGATTTTCTTTTATTTAAAGTATATATGTTGTTGTTGTTGGGTTTTTTAAAGATTTTATTAATTTATTTGTCTGAGAGAGATATCACAAGTAGGAGGAGAGGCAGGCAGAGAGAGAGAGGAGGAAGCAGGCTCTCTACCGAGCAGAGAGCCGAATGCGGGGGGCCCCCGATCCCAGGACCCTGGGATCATGACCCGAGCCGAAGGCAAAGACTTTAACCCACTGAGCCACCCAGGCGCCCCTAAAGTATATATGTTTTATATATTTATATAAGGGAGCTTTTGTTCCCAACCTTCCCACAATTTTTGGAAAATTCAAGTAGGTCATCAACACAGGATTTGGTCTATTTGATATTTTTAAAAGTCTTTAAAGAATTCAGGGCTATGCTATATAGAGCTCTTAGATTCTTGGCAGTTATTTTGACATTAACGTGTAAGTTGCTTACAGATTTGAGCCTGATCCTATCAGTGCAATGTGTATTAAAGCCTTCTGAAGGTACCCTAACTTTCATAGCCATTTTTTAGTTATATAAAAGATTTCTCTTGGTAAGATTTCTCTTATTGGCAGTATCTTTAAAAACTAATTTCTCATAATCTTGCTTTATATAAAATACTTCAAATTTGTATTTGGCTGATCCCCCCCCCAAATTATTAAAAGTAAACAGTCTGTGCAACTATTGTTTTAACCATTTTACGTAAAATATTTCTAGGATTCAATATTGACTCATTTGCCTTAAATAACAGTTTGCCTAAATTGACTTTGATATTTGTGAACGTTATTTAAAAAGCCTTTTTTTTTTTTTTTTTTTTTTTGTTCAGTTCTCTGAGGCTTTCTGGGGTTACTGAAGCATTTTGTAAGGCTGTCTGCCACAACCCTAGAAGACGCCCATACTTTTGCTCTCTTCTCTTGGTTAGCCTTGGAAGTTTATGTAGTTTGGATAGTTCTTCCAGTACAGACTGCTATTGCTTAAGTTGAAATTTCTCTCAAAGCTTGTTCCATGTTCTTTCGCCTTTTCTAAGTAAAACAGCCACATAGAACTAAGTGTGGTGACAAAGCTGTGTCAGGTGGTGATAGCCATAAAGTTTGACTTCCTTCATAGGTCAAAAACTGGGCACTAAAGTCACTGTATTTCAGTATTCATTTGGACTTCTTAAATTCTTATATGCTTGTTTAAAGGAAATTATTTTTAAATATAAGTAAGACATATCTTTATGGTAAAGTCTTACTTTCATAGAATAAGTTAAACCTTTAAGGATTTTTAAAAGAGGTCAATAGTAAATTATTTCTGGGTGAAAATCTTTAATCCCAGTGTGTTTACTCTTGAATTTTTTATGCCATCATCTCCTCTATAGATAGATTAGCCAAAACTGACCATTTTAATAGTAATATTTTAAAAGTATGAGTTACTTATTATAATATCTTCAAATAATGAGTTGCTTTTAATTTAATTATATTGTTAAGGCCTGATAAAGCTATAAATCAACAGAGGGTATGTTTGCAGGTTTATCGTATACAGTCTTAATTATATAGTAGTAAAGTAAAAAGAACATTTTTTTTAACTCTGTGCAAATAATAACTGGACTTTCTTTACAGAAAGCCACAAAGAAAACTGATAGACCCAGACTAGAAGATAAAGATGATCTAGATGTAACAGAGCTCACTAATGAAGATCTTCTGGATCAGCTTGTGAAATATGGAGTGAATCCTGGTCCTATTGTTGGTAAGTTGGTAAAATTTCCTTTTCTGTGAGTGCCCTACATTGTTTTCTTGTCTTGTCTAGCAGTTAGAGTTTGGGTTCTAAGAACAGTGTGTCATTATTTATGTGGCCAGGACACAAGTTCCTTGACTATAAATGAGGAAAATAAAATGAGAAAAATGAATTTAGATAATCTCCAAGATTATCACTGTTGTTGAAATTGTTTCATATGGTGTTCATGTCACAAGTACCTGGTGAGACATAGGGATCTAACATGACAACTGAGGAAAATATGAGGTGACCTAGTGGGCCAGGTTCATCCAAATCAGTAAATGGGTGACAGACTTATTAATATAACCCAAGTTAATCAATTCCTAGCATAGTACTCATTTTTAGTTATCACTAAAAGTACCGTTTTTAAAGTCTTGTTTTGATTAGAAATCAAGAATGGTCCCTTAAAGAACAAACTAAAAAAAGAAGACTTGAAACTAAATACAATGGATTTCTATCATTTGGTTACTATTGGTGATTTTTGCCTTAATTTTGGAGGGTCTTGACAGCAACCTCAAGATGAGAAATGTCTGTTTTGGTATTCTGAATTGTGTAAAATTTTAAACACTGGACAAATCACAAGAGACTTAACCATAGGAAATTGAGGGTTGCTAGAGGAGAAGGGGGTGAGGGATGAGGTAACTGGGTAAGGGGCATTAAGGAGGGCACATAATGTAATGAGCACAGGGTATTATGTAAGACTGATGATCACAGACCTTTACCTCTGAAACTAATGATATACTATATGCCAATTAATTTAAATTAAATTTTAAAAAATTTTTTAAAATATTATTTATTTGACAGAGAGAGAGAGATCTCAAGTAGGCAGAGAGGCAGGCAGGTGCCAGAGGAGTGAAATTTTAACCCAGTCAGTCTGGAATTTCCTTGTCCACACTTGTGACGTAATATGGATAAGACCACCTGCTCTGCCCCTTAAAGGCAAGGTGAACTTGCCTGAAACAATCTTTTCTTTTGCTAGCAATCTTCCTGTTTCTGCCTTTAAAATTCTATTCGGTATAGTTCCTTGCAGCTCCTTTCTACTTGGAAGATGGGATGCTGCCCAATTTATGAATCATTGAATAAAGTCAATTAAGTCTTCAAATTTATTAAGTTGAGTTTTGTGTTTTAATAGTACACAGGTTTTTGTATCTTCATTTCTCTTAGGTCAGTACCTAGGAGTAGACTAGCTGGGTCTTGGCATGCATGCGTGTAAGTTTGCTTTTATAAGAAACCACAAACTGACTGGAATATTTTGCATTCCCACTGACCATACATGAGCATTCTTGTTGTTCCCCATCTTTGCTAGCACATGAGATTGCTAGCACTTGAGATTGAGTTTTTGAGTCATTCTGATTGGTGTGTAGTAGGATCTCTGTATGGTGAATAGGTCCCTAATGAATAATGATGTTGAGCATATTTTCATGGGTTTATTTAAGGATTTTAATATTTTGCGTATTTTTCAATTGGGTGGTTTTCTTACTGAATTTTGAAAGTTTTTTTTTAATATTCTGATTACTTGTTTTTAAAAATCTGATATATATCTTGGGATATATCAACACATACATGATATATCTTGGGAGATGCATTTTTTCTCAAGCTGTGCCTGGTTTTTTTCGCTCTTTTAAAGAACTTTTTTTTTTAAGATTTTATTTGTATGACAGAGAGAGAGATCACAAGTAGGCAGAGAGGCAGGCAGTGAGAGAGGGGGAAGCAGGCTTCCTGTTGAGCAGAGAGCCCAATGCAGGGCTCTATCCCAGGACTCTGAGACCATGACCTGACCCAAAGGCAGAGGCTTAACCCACTGAGCCACCCGGGTGCCCCAAATTAAATAAAATTTTTTAAAAATTTGAACACTGGCAATTTGGGGATTTGTTTTTGTTTTATCTATAGGTGAAGTTGCAAACAAAAATTTAGAATGTTATCTTTCATTTTATTTATTATAGTACTTCCAAGTAGCTGGAAGTAAACCTATGAATATAATTACCAACAGACATTTGGTGCACTTTTTAATTTTTCATTTAAAATTCCAAAAGGGAGATGCTACAAAAATGTGTATTATGTATCAATATATATAGTAAGTTACATGGTGGCATACCAGCTGTTCATTTTTTCTCAACCTTTTTGGGGCATAATTGACAAGTTACATATATTTAGTATGTATAACTTGATGTTTTTGTAGTATATATTATGAAGTGATCACTGTGATCAAGCCAGTTAATATATCTATCACCTCACAGTTTTAGTTTGTGTATGGATGTGTGATGAGAGAGCACTTAAGGTCTGCTTCTGCAGATTTGAAGTATATATAGGCCATTCTAGATATTAGATTTCCAGAACTTAATTCATCTTGCAGAAATTTTGTACCTTTTGACCAACATCCTCCAGTTCCCCCTCCATCTTAAAACTGCTTATGTAGCATTTTGAGATGTGTTGTTTCTAAAATATGTATATTTATCATCATTGTATTCATCTTATAGAAACCAGGGAGACATGCAGCTAGTGTAAAATAGAAAATAAAAGCTATTTTTGGTTTTAAATTGTCATTCATGCTGAAATGTGTTAAAAAATGTCTTTATAATCCATTTTATTTTGCTGTCTAATTGGTATGTAATTTCTGCTTGTGGCACACATTTTCCATAATAGGTTATTTTAATCTCAAAGTAGTTTTATCTAAAATGATTTAACGCCTTAAATATGTACAATTTTTTTTTTTAAAGATTTTATTTATTTGAGAGAGAGGGCACAAGTAGGGGTGGGGGGAAAGGGCAATGGGAGAGAGAGAAGCAGGCTTTCCACTGAGCAGGGAGCCTGATGTGGGGCTCAATCCCAGGATTCCAGGATCGGGACCCGAGCCAAAGGCAGACACCCAACCCCCTGAGCGACCCAGGTTCCCTCAAAATTTATACAGTGTTATATGAAAATATATTCAACTAAAAAAGTTGTTTATATGCCTTTTCTTTTCCCCTGAGTGGCTCTTTTTAGGCTTATTAAACTCTGAGAGTCATGGGGTTTTAATCATAGTATTCAGAGGAATACGGTTTATAAAAGTGATTTTTTTCTACGAGGCAAATACTATTACATAGTACTGGGGAAAAATATACAGAGTCCAAGACTTTTCAGTCAAAAATACTTGGTCATTCATGGCTCTTTAATAGGTGATCTATAGTAAGATTTATATCAATCTACTATGTATTTCACGTTACTAAAAGAAACGTTGTAATCAGGGGCGCCTGGGTGGCTCAGTGGGTTAAAGCCCCTGCCTTTGGCTTGGGTCATGATCCTGGAGTCCTGGGATCGAGCCCCACATCGGGCTCTCTGCTCCGCAGGGAGCTTGCTTCCTCCTCCCTGCCTGCCTCTCTGCCTACTTGTGGTCTCTATCTGTCAAATAAATAAATAAAATATTAAAAAAAAAAAAAAAGAAAAGAAACGTTGTAATCATGTATTAAAATCTCAGAAAAACACCTATTTTTTTTTTTAAGATTTTTATTTATTAATTTGACAGAGAGAAATCACAAGTAGATGGAGAGGCAGCCAGAGAGAGAGAGAGATAGGGAAGCAGGCTCCCGGCTGAGCAGAGAGCCCGATGCGGGACTCGATCCCAGGATCCTGAGATCATGACCTGAGCCGAAGGCAGCGGCTTAACCCACTGAGCCACCCAGGTGCCCCGAAAAACACCTATTTTAAAAAAGAATCCTTTATATAGTTTTTAAAGCACTTACATGTAGGAAAGGAAAGAGTGAATATAACATTTTAATGTTGTTAAAGACAGTGAGTAGTATCTTAAACAAGACAATACAAATGCTAAACCAAGTTCTGCCTTAATACAGGAACAACCAGGAAACTGTATGAGAAAAAACTGTTGAAACTGAGGGAACAGGGAACAGAGTCAAGATCATCTACTCCTCTGCCAGCAATTTCTTCATCAGCAGAAAATACAAGACAGAATGGAAGTAATGACTCTGACAGATACAGTGACAATGAAGAAGGTAAAATTTTAAATGACGTTAGTCAAATATATGTAATTTTTTTCAGACTCATAAGGTACAGTAACCATGAAGAAGATAAAATTTTAAATATTACCAAGTTACATGTAATTTTTGTTCATATCATCAGTAATCCTCTAAGTAATTTCATTTGAGTACATTTTGAGAATTCTAAGAAACAGAAATGTACAAATGTCTGATTTTTTTTGGTCACCTAAAATTGCCAGGTACTTTTTTTCTTCAAATTTCATTTTTCTAAAAGACTAAAGTATTAAAAATAAAGATGAGGTTCCCCCACTTACCCTTTCCAAGTATTATTAACACAGAAGCAACCACTGTAATTTGTTGCTAATCTTTCCAATTCATTTTTAAATACCTTTTTTTTTTTTTTTTTTTTTTTTTAAAAGTAGGCTCCATGCCTAGTCTGGAGCCCATTATGGGCTTGAATTCACAATCCTGAGATCAACACTTGAGCTGAGATGAACAGTCGGATACTTGACCGACTGAGCCACATAGGCGCCCCAAATACTTTTTTATATGCATCTAAAACATAATATTATTTTGAACTTTTAAAAATTTTATATAAATAGCATGCCAAATCTTTTCACTTGCTTTTGAGATCGCATCCTACTGATAGATTATGTGTCCAGTTTATTATAATTAATATACAGTGGTAGTATTTATAATATGGCATATGTTCTGTTCTCTGTTAATATTTAAATTTATAGTTTTGCTAGATAATGTGATTTCAGGGCACCTATGAAGCAAATATTTTGATGTATTTTTAGTGGACTGTTATAGGAAAATTTGACCATAATATTTAAGTATTTTTTGAAAATAGTATGTGAAATTAATGACCTTTCTATAATAAGAACAACTTGATACTTTTTAATTTTTAATTTCATATAACTTGTTTGTCAGTTTCATGATATTTAATTTGATTCAAATTACTTATATCTTCATAAGCACTGCCTGCCAGGGCACAGTGTGTTGATTGGTTGTTCAGAATATGAAATATAGTCTTTTCCTTCAACAGCACTATGTTAGCAAGGAGGCAAAGAATAAAATTAGCTTGAACACAAGTAATGCTTAAACTTCCTGCCTCTTTTGCCTCTACAGGAAAGAAGAAAGAACACAAGAAAGTGAAGTCCACTAGGGATTTTGTTCCTTTTTCTGAACTTCCAACTACTCCCTCTGGTGGATTTTTTCAGGGTATTTCTTTTCCTGAAATCTCCACCCGTCCTCCTTTGGGCAGGACTGAACTACAGGCAGCTAAGAAAGTTCATACTTCTAAGGGAGACCCACCTAGGGAACCTCTTATTGCCACAACCTTGCCTGGCAGGGAACAATTGCAGAAGTTAGCCTCTGGAGGGAATTTGTTTACTTCCTCCAAGTCTAGCCATGATAGATGTTTAGAGAAAAGTTCTTCGGCATCTTCTCAGCATGAACTCGCTGCCATGTTGGTCTCTGCTGCAGCTTCTCCTTCAATGATTAAAGAAACCACCACTACTTGCTATAAAGATATAGTAGAAAATATTTACCATGGAGAGAAAAGTGGAATTCAACCATTGTGTACTGAGAGGTCCCGTGTTTCAGATCAGTCAGTTCTCTCCAGTGAAAGGAAAGCACTAGAAGAGTCTGAGAGATCACAAGTAATTTCTCCACCACTTGCTCAGGCAATCAGAGATTATGTCAATTCTTTGTTGGTCCAGGGTGGGGTAGGTAGTTTACCTGGGACTTCAAACTCTACAGCCCCACTGGATGTAGAAAACAGATGGAAGAGAATTGATCGATCTAATTATCAAGACACTGAGTCCCTGTCTCCTCCACGAAAATTCCCTCGGCTCAGTGAAAAGTCAGTAGAGGAAAAGGATTCAGGTTCCTTTGTGACATTTCAAAATACACCTGGATCTGAACTGATGTCATCTTTTGCCAAAACTGTTGTCTCTCACTCACTCACTACCTTAGGCATAGAAGTGTCTAAGCAATCACAACATGAGAATATAGATGCCCCAGAACTATCTTTTCCCTTCCATGAATCTATTTTAAAGGTAATTGAACAGGAGTGGCAGCAAATTGACAAACAACTGCCTTCATTGGCATGCAAGTATCCAATTTCCTCCAGAGAGGCAACACAGATATTATCAGTTCCAAAAGTAGATGATGAAATACTGGAGTTTATTTCTGAAGCCACTCCACCAGTAGGTATTCAGGCAGCTTCCATGGACTCTTGTGATAAACAGTTAGACTTAGTACTTTGTAGAACATATGAAGCTGCAGCATCAGCATTGCAGATTGCAACCCATACTGCCTTCGTAGTTAGGGCTCTACAGGCAGACATTAGTCAGGCTGCACAAATTCTTAGCTCAGATCCTAGTCATTTGCACCAGGCACTTGGGATTCTGAGCAAAACATATGATGCAGCCTCATTTCTTTGTGAAGCTGCATTTGATGAAGTCAAGATGGCTGCCCATAGCATGGGATCTTCCACTTTAGGTCGCCGCCATCTCTGGCTGAAGGATTGTAAAATTAATCCAGCTTCGAAGAATAAGCTGGTGGTTACTCCCTTTAAAGGTGGAACATTATTTGGAGGAGAAGTGTATAAAGTAACTAAAAAGCGTGGAAATAAACGCTGATAAAGTTAAGAATAAAAATACCTATTTGATCTTTGATACGGGGAACTTAGCAGCTTCCCTAAGAATTTCAAGTGCTTTTATGCCAAGATTTTGAAGATCTTTTTAGACTCCAGATTGGGCTATTTTCGAAGTCAAGCTTCTGCCCATCAAATTATAGTATCAAAACTATTTGCCTACATAGAACTGCCTATATTTTTTCAGTTGCACAGATAGAAAATGCCTGATAGAAACAATTTAAAGATTCCTGGGTCACATTTTTGCCTCATACAGTTCATTCTTTCCTATTAAGATTTTACAATTCTCCAAGACTAAGAAAACGTAATAGCTAGAATATAAGTGGAGTCTTCACTGATTTAAATATTCCTATATATTTTTTCACTTTCTGGAACTTGTCTACATTTTTTTCTTTTATTCTCACTTTTGTTTGTTTTTCCTTCTGTATTCCTTCATAATATTCTAGATCAATGAAATTCAAAGTGCTAGTCTATAGACAGTTACTGATCCACAGATAAATATGCACCAGAATTTGGATCTAGAGACACTTTTTAGATGAATGACCGTGTTTATTTTTGTGGGAAATTTTTATTGATAGAACAGTGTGCCAGTTTACATTCTGGTGCAAGTGTCTCATTTCTTCAAGGACTGGTACCACACAGTTCATGGACCACACCTTACAAAGTACTGCTTTAAACCATGTAATTGTGGAATGGTGCATTCTAACTATAACTGTAGTGTGTCAGATGAACTAGACACTGGAAAAGTGGGGCTTTTTTTTTTTTTTTTTAATAATTTCAGGTTATGTTGTGGTTCATGGATGGTTAGATTTAATCTAAATTCTAAAAGCAGATTTAAGCTATTTTTTAAAAATTCCTAAGAAACACTATATTCCTTTGTGTAAAGCAGTATATTGTGTTTTCATTTCTATGATTGTAAGATGAGTCTAACTATAGAAACATTTAATAATCAAATTTCTTTGTATTTTTATGGAAAATAGTAGTGTTAAGTATCAGCAAAGTTCAGTCCCTTTGGTACTCCTGGCAATTATTATATTTTTACTATACATGTCCATCTTTGCATCTTCCTGGGAGTAATTTTGTCATTTGTCTTCTGGAATGTACATGTATACATGTACCTACTAAGTGCTATGTGACTTTTTCTAATGTATTACTGTAGAATGCTTCTGCAAATTCAATAAAGTTGTAATTTGAACAGTTTCGTGTGGTCTCAAGAAACATGTTGTATGTGTGTTTTATTCTTGGAGTTGCAACAAGTTAGGTGTTTGTTCTTGAACATTTCCTTTCCATTTCTTCATTGAAACTTGCTTGAGATTCCAATGGTATAGTTTAAAATACTCTACTTATTCTTGTGTGGTTTTTCTTCTGTTAAAGACCATGTTTTTATTGGCTGTTGGAATTTAAATTTGAAAGGAATTAATCTATAACCAGATACTTTATTTGTTTAATCAATTTCTGCTCAATTACCATTGGGTTCTTTGCTTTGTGATTTCTCATTCTTAGATTTTGAATTAATAAAACAAGGTTTATAATGCTAAAGGTTGTCACAAACTTAAATATATCAAAAGATAGATTAATAGACATTTGGGGAGGTGGGGGTGGGGTTGATACATTAATCCTAAGTAAAATTGAACTATTTGAACTAACATAGTAAAAATTACTAGTTGGGAGAAAATTGTAAGTAGACTCTGGACTGACTAGTACTAGACTAGATAGTAAAATCTAACTGTCCTAACTACTTTTTAGCACCAGCGCGTCAAGTTCATGAAAAGCTAAGCTTTTTAAGAATTAACGCTATTTCTATCTTTGGTACGAAAGTACTCTAACTTAAATTTTTGATAATACAAGTTTTAGTAGTCACAGCAGACATTAATTTTGCTATACTATGATAAATGATGACAAAAATGTGGGGCTTAACTGAAACTTTTATAAGTCTTTAAAAATCTAGCTCTTCAGGGGCACGTGGCAGGCTCAGTCGGTAGAACATAGGACTCTTGGGGTCATGAATTCAAGCCCCATGTTGGGTTTAGACATTTCTTTTAAAAAAAAAAAACCAACTAGCTCTTCAAATGATGATAAAAATGAAGGCTAGGAGAATGGAATATTGAAGACTATAAAAAGATATATTTGAGTTGGTTAGCATTACGGTGAAATGCTAATTAATATATATGCACTGGCTTCTTTTCAAATAAATGTTACTTTTATTATGGAGTGACCTGTGAGTATTACTTTCTGTGATCAGGATTCTTTATTACCTCCTTAGTTGTACCCAGTTTTTATAATCACATCAAAACAGAAGTGAGGACTTTTATTAAACTACACTGAAGTATCAAAGTCACTGCAATTACTTTTTTTAGAGGCTTAATACTATACAGTTGTTTTCAGTCTTAAAGTTCCTATAGCTTTTTTCTCCCATATTTCAAATTTTAATGACTAACCTTTGTTTATATAGTAGTAATGCACTGTATGAACAAAAGAATATTAGCAACTGTGTATTTAATAGCCTCTTCCTTTATCCAAGTAGTTTTTTTGTGAAAAGCCTCCGTGGGCAGTTTGAATTCACTTTATGTTTTAGGCTATTAGTCCCAGAAAAAGGGAAGAATAGGAAGAAGCAGTGAACAGATGGAGTAGGGGAGATGAACAAAACTGGAATAAAATAATGGAAAAGTAAAGTTTTTAAAGACAAATTGCAGTTGAATAGTCACGGTCTGTTGAGGTAATAACCAATAGGCAAACTTGTTTTATGTAAGAATGCCTAAAACCAAGCTTCCAGAATAATGTTAGGATGACATTGTAATTTATTGTATATTTCAGAGAGTAATGTTTCTCCGATATTATTTCCAGACTCTAAAATAGAGCTCAAGCTTGAGAAGAGAGAACCACTAAAGGGCAGAGCAAAGACTCCAGTAACACTCAAGCAAAGAAGAGTTGAACACAATCAGGTATCTTGAGTTTTATGATCACTGTGTTCAGGTATAAGTAATCTGACAACACTAATTTGCTTGTGTCCTAGCCTTTGGTTAAATAAACTCCAGCGCACTCAATGAAGTGTTCATTCCATTGTTCATTAAATGGCATTACAAATCTAAACTTCATGTTTTTTGTCAGTAGTGTAGCCTGTGCTTACTGCAAAAGCAAGTGTTTAATAAATGTCTCATTTGTGTTTGATTTTGTGCTGAGCATGGTTCAAGGCCAGTCATATACTGCCTTTTAAGGGAAATATTTTAAAAGGTGGAAATAAATGCCTAAGCATTTTTTTTTAAAGGAAAGGAAGGATTTTATATTTAATCTTTATCTGGGTTTCTAACTTTGCTTTTACTTTTGCTTATCTTCTGTGGCTTTTCCCTCAACTCTGAAGCTAGTCTGTTCCTAAGACCACACTTTTCTTTCCTTATCTGAGGTGAAAATTTATCTTTTTCATTGTAGGTGAGGCAAGATACAATTTTTCAAAAGGAAAATGTAGGAAACTAAGTGAGAACTAATAAACACAGGTATAAATGAACTAATTTACGGAGAACAAATTATTGACTAATCTAGCATTGATTTGGCTGACCATTACAAGATAGCTATCCCAGGAGTGATTTTCCTTACCCTTATTTTGTCTAGCTTAAAAGATTTGTCTAGTTGGTTATTTATCTGTTCCATCTTCTCTTTGTCATTTTAAAGCCACGCATCCTCAGAGTAAGTTCTTGATTTCTTAAGCCAAGTCTGTCTGGGTTTGATGACTTGATAAGTTGAATTTCAGAATTCTTTGTTAGAAATAATCTTGGTGATTATGGAGAATGTATAGAGCGCTCAGTGGAAGATTTTGTTTAATATAGAACCAAATACTGGAATAAAGATATTGCCCTTTTATTTAGTAGGGAAGAACTCCAGGGTCATGCTGAAGAATAAGGAAATAATAAAACAAGAGAAACTAAGAAAATCTAGTGAAGGACGATGAAATAGACAAGTATGGAGAATTTTAGTACACAGTATGAAGGCGGGATGGTATAGTGCCATCAAGAATGCTGGACTGATCAGATAATAGGTTAAAAGCCGGGATGAAGGATGGTATTATAGATGGTTTAATTGAGTTGGGGAATCCAAACTGAAGGACAGGGTAAGTAGATTTAGGAGATGATTATGGCCCTCACAAAATTTAAAAACATCAAGAGAATTGGAGGGAAGAGTTTAATGACCCTCTAGTCCCAGAGCCTCACAAGTTTTAACATTTTACTGGCTTTATTTCATCTTCACCTGTACCTTCCAGCTCTTTTAATTCCTTTTGGTATTGCTATTAATATTTTTTGCTGGAATATATTAAAGTGAATCTCTGACATCATTTCACACATTAAAATGTCAGTATTTCAGTGTATATCTCAAAAAGATAGCTGTTTCATACATATATATATAACAACAATGCCACTATCACACCTAATAAAATTAATAATTCTTTCATGTCTAATCTATTATTTCTCCAGTTTCAGAAATACCTCTTATGATTAAATTACTCAAATCAGGATCCAAGTAAGCTACACATAGATTGGTATTTGTTTTGTTTTGTTTTGTTTTTATCTCGTAAGTCTATAGCTGTCTCCACTGCAAGTTTCTCCTCTATTAATTTGGTGAAGAGACCAGGTCCGTTCTCTCCAAAATTTCCCACATTCTGGATTTGGAGGATTGCTTCTTCAAGTGTCATTTAATCTCTTATTCTATAACTGGGCTTTCTGGAGACTGGAGTTAGACCTGTAGTAAACTGTGTAGTTAGCAGACCTTTTCTGTGATGATAGAAGTGTTCTTTGTATCTGCTGTCCATTGTGGTAGCATGTGGCTATTGAATACTTGAAATGTGGCTTGTGTGGTATAGAAACTATAACTTTAATGTTCCTTAAATTTAATTAGCTACATATGGCTAGTAGTTACCATGTAGTTACCATGTTGAACAGCATAGATCGAGAGAATTGGTTAGATTCAGGTTCAGTTTCTTTGGCACAAATATTTCATAAATGGTGTTCTGGTTTTCGTATTGCATCATTTCATGAGGCAAATGACACTAAGTTAGTAGGTTCAGGTGTTGAAAGCATGATCCATCCATTTTAAAGTCCCATATCACCCTTTCATTTAATGGTTATGACTGTCATTTATGATTATTGCCTAGATCTACTATTTTGGTTTTAAGGTAATGATTTTTCTCATTCTCTTACTCCATTACATTTGTAACTGGAATTCTTTTAAAGAGAATTTTTCCCTCATGACCTGCATAGTTTTCTTCAAATAAAATTCACACAGGAGAGCCAGCATAATTTGCCAGCTTTCAAATTAAAGCCTAGTCACTTTGAAAGGTGATCAATAAAATCTTTTTTAACTAGTATGGTTTTTATCTATTTCATTTATGACCAGTTACCACTGTATAGATGTTTCTTTTTCCATGTTTAGACTGTGCCATCTTTAGCCATTAGGTTCCTCTTGTTCTGTGTTGGTTCCTGTGTCATTTTATTGACCCTGTTTGTCTTTGATAGTTTCTTGTTTTCTGCCACAGTAAGATGTCCCAGGCCTGCCTTTTACCAAATCAGCCCTTTTCCCAAAGAACCCTAATCCTTTTCATTACAAATATTATTTGGAGGCTACCTACAGTCTGCATGGTAGGTTGGTCATTTCTGCTGGGTTGTCATTGCTTCTAGGCATTTTTACTGGTAGAGCTAGGAGTACTTATTTTTTAGAAAGAGAAATCATGAGTTCATCAAATTTATGAATGCAAACTATCTAACTTCTGGGTGTTCTGCCTATATCTTATGCTGAGTGTCTTGGTTCTTAAAATAATGTGATTTATGTAGTTACCACTGTATAGATGTTTCAACATAATACAGTGCTCTTGGTCATAAGGCTGCTAAATGGCAGTTTTGACGGGGGCGGGGCAGGGTTGCAGTTTTGTCTTTTGAGCATAAAATTAAAATACTGTGCTTCAAATCACTTGAATGAATTTTCTTTCATAACTTTTCAAATATTGAATATATAGTTTTATTTAGGCAAAATAAGATGGAGTCAGAAATTTGACTTTTATCTTTGTTCCTTCCATTTATAGGCAACTTGCTGTTATGTTGGGGTTAATTTCTTTTTGAATACAATAAGTAAATACATAGATTTATACACTTATTTTAGCTTCCCTCCTTACATAAAAGGCAGTAAACTTTGCACATTTCTACCTTTCTGGTAATGTAAACATGGAGGTCACTCTGAATCAGAATATACAGTCTAGCCATCTTCCTCATTGCTCTGTACCACTGAATGTCCTTGCATTTTATGGATGTACTGTATTTTATTCAGCTGTTTTCCTTCTAGTGGGTATTTGGATTATTTTCAGTCATACTGTTTAGGTAATGCAAAGATGAATTGATGAGCAATGGTTTGCATGTATCTTTTCATATTTTAGCCAATTTATCTTGAGGAAATCTAGAATTGAAATTACTGGGTAATTTTGCTAGATGTTATACAAATCCCCTGCATAAGAGTTGAAGCATTTTGCATTCCCACCAGCAATGTATGAGTGTACCTTTCTCTAATGGAGGGATAGGACACTGTTTTGAGAAAAAAATTAATATGAGTTAACCGGATTACTAAACTGGTAGTTCTTCAGAGTAAAGTGGCTTTTAATTATACTGTTTCTTTTTATAACTTAGCTTTATGTGAACATTTTGTTCAGAGCTTATATTTTTACTGACAGATCTATAGCTACCTTTTAATAGCCCAGCTCCTGCATTCTCTTGTGCCTCAACTGCCTACTGTCCTTTTTGCCTGATAGCTTATTGAAAGGCAATGTGAGGTTTTTGTTTCTTTCTCCTGTTGGTTTCCTGATAAATTAAGAGGAGTTGCTGCAGAACATCTTGCTGCAGTTAGTTTTTGATACAGAGTATATAGCATCACCTGAACTAATTTTACATAACAATGAATTTCTTTTCAGTCAATAATTTTCACTTGTTTGTAGTGGACTCTGGTAGAAAAAAATCTTCAGAATATCTTTTCTGGTGTGTGAAGAGGTGTCAGTTAGTTTTCTGTGAAGGTGATTAATTCTAAATAGATAATAATAGTGAAAGAACTAATAAAACTAGTTGACAGTCCTCAACCAAAGAATTCAATAAACTTGGACAAAAGGAAATATAAATGATTTTTAGTAAAAAGTTGCTTTCCCCACCCCTTCCTTGGTATTCCCACAGGCAACCAATGTATTTCTTGTGTTTCCTTCCATAGAAGAAAATAAAAGAATCTTTAAATGGAACTTGATTTTAATGTCAAAGATGAGTAATATAAATATAAACATGTTATTTTTTATCAACCATAATAGTTTCAGTAGATGTTGGTAAAATTTTTGGTGAAGAGCTCATTTCTGTTCAAAATATAACATGGAAAATCGTGGAATTTGGTAGAAAACCCAATTTTAAGGAAGTGATTCTTCCCCTCATTCCCACCTTCATGGACAAAAATAAAATATCTGGTCTTTATATTTTATTAGTTTTATTGGCCCTTTCAAGAAATAGGGGTGCCTGGGTGACTCTGATCCCAGAGTCCTGGGATCAACCCCTCATTGGGCTCCCCACTTGGTAGGGGGCCTGTTTTTCCCTCTCCCTCTGCCACTCCCCCTGCTTGTGCTCTCTTGCTTTCACTCACTCTCTCAAATAAATAAATAAATAAAATCATTTAATTAAAAAAAAATGTAGTTTTTAGGGGCGCCTTGGTGGCTCAGTCAGTTGGGCGTCTGTCTTCAGCTCAGGCCATGATATCAGGGTCTTCCTCAGTGGGGAGTCTGTATCTCCCTCTCCCTCTGCCCCTCTCCCTGACTTGTGCATGCTCTCGCTCTCTCCCTCTCTCTCTCTCTCTCTCTCTCTCTCCCTCCCCGTCTTTCAAATAAACAAAATCTTGGGGCACCAGGGTGGCTCAGTGGGTTAATCCTCTGCCTTCGGCTCAGGTCATGATCCCAGAGTCCTGGGATCAAGCCCTATATCCGGTTCCCTGCTCAGCGGGGAACATGCTTCCCCCTCTCTCTCTGCCTGCTTGTGACCTCTCTCTCTCTCTGTGTCAAATAAATTTTTTTTTAATGTAGTTTTAATTCTTTGAAGAGTTTCAAAATACTTAGTATCTACTAATAATACCAGATAGGCTGTCAAACCAGAATATTATTAAAATAGTGCTTTTAATTAATTTTACTGGCACTGAGCAATTGACTATGAAAGAGGAAACAGAATTGAATGTAGTTTTAAGAAGATACTTGACTTTGAGATGCATCACAATTCAGTTACAAGGTCTTAAACCAGGTGTTCTCAATGCTGGCTGCACATTAGAATTCCCTCAGGAGTTATAAAAATTAACTATTCCCAAGGCCCTTCTAGAAGAGATTCTGACTTAATTGGACCAAAGTAAGGTTTGGGGCATTTGATATTTCTCAGAAGCTCCCAGTTGATAATTGTGCTGCCAGATTGAGAACCTCAGATTAAAACTATTTATTGTAACTATATAACTTAACAGATTTGACCTTAGATTTGCATTCAGCAGATATTTCCTAATGGATGGCAGGAAAAGGAGCCCAGAGTTTCCAACTGTGAGTTAAAGAGAAACTCTTACATGTTAAATCCCAAATATAGAGAAATACAAAATTAGGAATGAGACTATGTTTGTTACTTGTGGGGTTCTGGTAGTAATGTTGCCATGAAATAAGCATCCTTACCGGATAAGTGTTCTTGTCCCAGGATAAGAGTGAAATACATCTGTCTTTAAAATTAATAGGCACTCACTGGAATATAAAAAATCAGTTACATAGATAAAATACTAGCTTGAGAGCAGAAGCGACAATGTATGCACACTCTAGTACAATACTGATCATTGGTGGATGGTCTCTGGTTAATTTATCTGGTAATAGTGGCTTCAAAGTTGAATAAATTGCTACTTGGAATGCAGAATCTCGGGCCATATCCCAGAGCTGCTGAATCAGAATCTACATTTTAACAAAAGCTCCACATGATTAATATGCATATTATAGTTTGAGAAGTATTAGTCTAGTGGCTTTTAAGCTATTATGTAAGGACTACTAAATTATTTTTTAAGTGAAGAAAAATCAGTTCCCTTCTCAGGGAGACAGGAGTCTGGGACTGGAAGATACCAGTGACCCATCACTAACGCTCTCTTTCTGTAGTGAGGAGTGGGTAATCACTTGGGTTTGGCATTGAGGTTACAGGCTTGCCAGTTTGTGAAAGAGGTGACCACCAGATTTTTGTTGTCAATTTTGTTGCTCAATGTTGTCAGTGACATCTGGGAACTTTTAAGTTCAGATAGCTGTGTGTAGATTATAATTTAAACTGAACCTATTTAATCCTACTTGGAAAGGATAATGTTTAATTTGTGCTAACAATTATAAAATTTTATTTTGTTTTTAAAGGAAACTGCCTTGTTACAATAAATGACTTTCTTACAAGTCATGATCAGCCTGCTTTTTGTTTAGACAGCCAAAGAGATGCAGTTGTGATACAAGAGCCAAATAGCAAGTCACAGAAGGAGCTGGTGATAAATTAAGTGCTTTTTTTTCTTCTTGCTTTTATTACAATTTGTGAGCTCCTATGTGTTTTACCATAGTCTAAGTGTCTTCCGATGCCTGCATATTGGTTCAGTCAATACATTTTAGAAATATTTTGAGGGCATTGCATTGTTTGCAAAAGATGGCATTTAGAGATTTTTTATGACTTCTCAGTGCACTAGCTAATGGCCATTATTAAGGTGTTTGATGTTAGAATCTGACTTTTTTAATGTGTCGATGCTTGAATAGAGCTATTCTCAAGCTGGAATAACTGAGACTGAATGGACAAGTGGATCTTCAAAAGGCGGACCTCTGCAGGCATTAACTAGGGAATCCACAAGAGGGTCAAGAAGAACTCCAAGAAAAAGGGTGATGCAAGGCTTATTGCTTAGAATTGGGTTTTCAGATCGGTAGGGTTTTAGTGATTATTTTATATTTATTGTTTTTGTTTTGTTTTCAAACTAACAGGTGGAAACTTCAGAACATTTTCGTATAGATGGTGCAATAATTTCAGAGAGTACTCCCATAGCTGAAACTATAATGGCTTCAAGCAACGAAACCTTAGTAAATATGTTTCATAAACTATACAAGTGGTATTCTTTGTAAATTACCCTTTAATTAGAATTGGGGAGGTGGTAAATTTCAGCAAATGTCAAACTTGTGTTTTAAACAATTATATTTTTAAACTCATTTTCCCATATAATTCTGAATTTTAGAATTTTTTAGTATAGCCACGATATATACATATATAAATTTGTACAAGACTCTTACCTCTAAGTATTATAAGGAAACTTTTTTGCTAAAATATCTCGAGTGCTAAGGCTTCATATGAGAAGCACTGAATTTCATTTCTAGGTTCTTTTGCCTAAATTTTTATTAAGGGAAAGTTTTCAAATGTTACAGAAATAGAGTATCTTTTTTTCTTTTTACATGTCTTTGTTATGTTTGGATAATTCTGAGTCTGAATAATTTGAATCTTGGCAGGTTGTCAATAGGGTGACTGGAAATTTCAAGCATGCAGCTCCTATTCTGCCAATCACTGAATTCTCAGACATACCCAGAAGAACACCAAAGAAACCATTGACAAGAGCTGAAGTAAATGCATAAAATTTAGATCGATGCTATCATTGATCTTTTAAAGAGAAGATTTTTTTATATTTGTTTTTTTGCAGTGGGAGGGAGCAGAGCTTTCTTAACTGGGTGGGGTGTGTTTGTGTGTGTGTGTGTGTGTGTGTGTGTGTTTAAAGACACTTTTATTAGTGACGATCAAAAGTAATATAGTATAATAAGCTAATACTATCTGCTTGCTACTGTGTGCCTCTTAAGTTCTGCTTTTCAAGGGAATATTTATGTGCTGCTTCTAATATGTTCTCTTTATTATTGATGTGGGTTGAAAGTGTTACTGGGCTGTTGGGAAGGCTATACTGTCTTTCACTGAAAGGTCAAATAATGGGACTTTAAAGTGACTTTGAATGATGCTTGAATTGATTAACTCCTTATAATTAAGCTTTAAAGTACTAACTGCATGATGCATTATAATTTTAATGAATTTTTACCAAAGGTTGTTTTGATCCGGGCTAATGGTAAACAGCAAAACAATCAGGTTGTTTAAAAAATCATTTTATGGCTTTTTAAGTTAAGAAGATTGAATTGACTATGTTAATTTGATATCCTCCATATTTGATCATTTATTTTATTAAAAATTCTTAACAGAAGAAACAGTGTACTCTTAATATTAATGAGAAGCATGGGAAAATCCAGTGGGGGAACTTAATGCTGCCATATTAGCTATTCTGAATTTTAGTTTTGTGGGGTTTGTTTTGGTTTTGGTTTTTTTTTTTGTTTTGTTTTTTTTTTTTTTTGGTTTTGTTTTTTCTTAAACTTGGTTGAATGTGTTGTAATCCCCCATTACCACGTTAACATATCTCCACATTGAAGAAATTTGAAGAGAGCTTTGGAAGTTTATTGATACTTAGGTAATGATGAATTTAGAAAGGGCAGCTGGGGCAGACTTGAATGCTCTCTGTTCTCTGAAACTTTTTTAAAATTATGTTTTAATTGCACATTTACACTAAATGTTAACTTGTGGTTGTTTGTTTCTTATTAGGTGGGAGAAAAAACAGAGGAAAGAAGAATAGAAAGGGATATTCTTAAGGAAATGTTTCCCTTTGAAGCATCTACACCAACAGGAATTAGGTATTCAGATACATTAAAACAAGAATTAGTGTATTCTGCTAGGGCGTTTTTATTTATTTACTTTTAATTGAAGTGTGGTTAGCATATAATGGGCATTTTAATTTTTAATTCTTCACACAGTTATTTATTGTACCTGTGTCCTCAAAATTAAACTGTTCTTTTGAGAGCAGTTTAATTTTTAAGTCACTAGTTCATACTCTTGAAAGTTGAGTCAGATTCAAAGTTAACTTGGATAAGCTGAAATATTATAAATTATTTGCCTACTATCTAATTCTGATTTTTCATAGTAAGGAAGAAATACTTGTTTTCCTTAAAGGTTTCCCTTTTCTCATTGAAAAGACTTTAGGTAAGAGCTAAATTGTTTCCTGACTAAAAGAATCACAACCAAACTACCTTATTTTTCTTCTGTCTCCTAAATATATTGGCCCGGAAAAGAAGTCAAGTTTAGTGAATATTTACCAATGTTCTGAAAAAGTTATTTTTTAATAGAGCAAGCATCCAGCATTTTAAATGAAAAATGTATAGAGATTTTAAATAGGCTGACCTCACTGTTTACATGTGACAGTTTTCTACTATTGTCTCAAGAATGTGTTTGAAATTAGGAGTGGTAATGACATTTTATATTTTATATTATACATCTAAATCATGACTTTTATCTAAATTTATTTTTTTCTTCCTGTTTTCACTCCCAACAGTGCTAGTTGCCGCAGACCAATCAAAGGGGCTGCAGGCCGGCCATTAGAACTCAGTGATTTCAGGATGGAGGAATCTTTTTCATCTAAATATATTCCTAAGTATGTTCCCTTGGCAGATGTCAAGTCAGAAAAGACAAAAAAGGGACGCTCTATTCCCATGTGGATAAAAATTTTGCTGTTTGTTGTTGTGGCCATTTTTTTGTTTTTGGTGTATCAAGCTATGGAAACCAACCAAGGAAATCCCTTCACTAATTTTCTTCGTAATGACTCTGGAAAATCCATCTGAATGAAATCTCTTTGGCACACTCAATTTGGTCTCCTATTTTTACTAATAACTATATAAAAAAAAATTTGTGTACACCTGTTGACTTGAGAACTAAAAATAATGTGATTTCACCTCAATTAAAGTAGTATTCCATTGAAAAGCAAACAGGATATATAAATGGACTTCATTTAAATGTTTTGGACCTTGGATTAGTAGGAGATCACTTCGTGCCATATGAATAATCTTTTTTAGCTCTGGAACTTTTTTGTAGGCTTTATTTTTTTAATGTGGACATCTTATTTCACTTTTGAGAAAAATGTATATTGTTTTTGTGTATTTGGGAAACAAGAAGGGCAAAACATGGTAGTATAATGTGAAGCTACACATTTAAATACTTCAAATTCTTACAGAAAAGATTTTAAGAATTATTCTCTGCTGTATAAAAACTTTAGAGATATGTGAAACATGAAATTTGGTAAGAAAAAGAGTAACTTGGGTTGTACTTTTTGTAACTGCCACAGGTTTGATGTGTTTATGGGGGAACATACAGCAATAATCTCTTCTGTAACTTTTATTAATAGTAATATTATTGTAGTCCTATTGTACTCACTTTTTAAAAGATTTCTAGTATCATGAATGTCCTACTTCAGTAAGACCCATTTAAATGCTGTTGATATTTTAGCAGGGATCTTTAGTGCAACATACACATGTTTTAGAGAATTGTTAGCTGGCTGTACATGTTTTTAGAAACTGTTTAGCTAGCTATAAGGCCGTAATTGGAAACTTGTACTTTTTATTTACAGCAAAACATTTATTCTCTCAATCCGATTTGCTACCAAAATATTTTTTAGATAAATAAGTGTGTGTCTGTTTAGAAGTTAGAAACTTTAAAACAGTGGTCTGAGGTTCCATTTTGATTCATTTTTGCATTGCCTTCTGTTACCAAAAAAAAATTTGTCAGGTTTTTTCTTTGCCCTACATTTTCCAACAGAATTGGATTTAAAGGTACAAAAAGGGTTTCCTTTAAAATTACATAGTAAACTTTTCTTAGATACAAAGTAGTTAATACATAAATTTATAAACTCTGAATATGAAGTGGGCATTATGATTTTTGTGTACTCTTGAAATGGTTAACTTATCTTTGTGGTTGATTTATTTTTTAGCTAAAGCTTACCTCATGTATAACTTGGTTAAGTAAAGTTGTAGGTAATTGAAATTTTAGTAGAATCAAGTAAAACAGAAATTTGAACTTACTCATTTGAATTTCAACTTTACAGTCATTGACCATAAAGCACACTAAAAATATAAGTTATTTTAAATATCATCTGAAATAAAAAAAATACTTTTTAAAAAGAAAAAAGCTTAATATGTATATTTAGGCCAGCACACAATTTTGATTTCATTAGCTGTATTCTGTGTTTAGCTTTGAAATGTTTTGTAGACATTTTTTACTTACTTTGCAATTGATCAGAAACTTTTGTAGGTCTGGTCCCATGAGAGAGTGGGAAACTTACTCCTAGATCAGAAATGCTTGCCTCTCTGAGTAAAAGTGTTTCTTTGAGATGAGCCACAGAGGGGGCACATTTTACTCTTTTTTCTGCAGTACAGTAATAGCAATACGCTTTTTCCTTGCTTCTAAATTTTACTTCCCGTAGTTTTCTATCTTTTCTTTTTGATTAGAAATTGTGAGAAGCTTCATTTATTGTTTAAAAATATGGGAAAATAAATTGAACTTGTATGTATGTAAGATCAGTTTTCTAATAGAAAGGTATGGTCCAAAATAGTAAAAGAAGGACCACGTAAAACATGTAGTCTTTTTTTTTTTTTTTCCCTTTTAATGTGTACGTGGTCTTTTGTCTGTGTCTGTTTTATTCCACTAGAATAAATGTGTCCTTGATGTAAATGCAAAGCATTTCTTCCTGATTAAATTGTAGATGTAGACTTTACAATATAATTCAATAATAAAAATGTAATTAATCTCTAGTTTTGTCATTGTAATAAATGCTTTTCAGACAACACAAACAGTAAGATACCTGATAACATTTCTTAGGTGATTTTTATGGATTTTTGGGCTTTAGTTCTCATTTCAGTTTTCTCCTTTATGTTTTGCTTCGAATCATTTCATAATCAACTCCTGGATTATGGATAAGCAGTTCATGGATAAGCAGTGTATAGCCATTATACTCACCATCTTAGGGAAGCTTTCAAAGGCACCTTTCCCACTCTACAATACAGTAATATAGTAAATATAATATACTTTTTTCAGTCTCCCTTTCCTTTTTTTCCCCTGGTTGTACTGTCTTAGTACTTATATCTGACACTCATTGTTAGTCTTGCTTTGAGATTAAGCAAAGATGTTGTCAAGGTATATTATCATGGAGCTGTGTTCATAACATGAAAGTGCTTTTCTCTTTCCATCATTCATGTTCCCCAAAGAAGTTGTGTGAGTTTATATAAATTAGTGACTCTTAAAGCAATATATATCCTATAATTAATTAGAAAGCACATAGCACCAAAGACATACTGTGCTTTTTTTTTTTTTTTTAAGATTTTATTTATCCATTTGTCAGAGATCACAAGTGGGCAGAGAGGCTGGCAGAGAGAGGAAGGGAAGCAGGCTCCCCGCTGAGCAGAAAGCTGGACTCGGGGCTCTATCCCAGGACCCCTGGGATCATGACCCAAGCCCAAGGCAGAGGCCTTAACCCACCGAGCCGCCCAGGCATCCCAAGACTTAACCATGCTTATTGTATGCTTACCATGTGCTAGATACTGCTTTATGCCCTTGACATGTATTCACTTACTTAATCCTTGTGATAATCCTATGAAGTAGGTATTTTCTTACTGTCTCATTACAGATGAGAAAATTCATGCTCAGAGGTGTTAAGAAACTTGAAGTTTGCATAGCTGGGAAATGATGGGTCTGGTTACATATGTATGATATGGCAGAAGAGACATGAAAGAACCAACATCCCATCCCACATGTATACTGTGTATCCATTTTCTTGTTCGCCTTGCTCCTTACACAGTTTTGGTGCCTCTAAGTTCCTAATTTCATTGGGGGTTCCTTTTTTTTTTTCTTTTTTTTTAAGATTTTATTTTATTTGTCAGAGAGAAAGAGCGAGTGACCACAAGCAGGGAGAGCAGCAGGAAAAGGGAGAAGCAGGCTCCCCACTGAGCTGGGAGCCTGATGTGGGACTCGATCCCAGGACCCTGGAATCATGACCTGAGAGGAAGGCAGCCGCTTAACTGACTGAGCCACCCAGCTGTCCCAAATTAGGGGTTCTTTAAGTTCCACTTCTAGTTTTAATAATTCTCTGTAGCCATTTAAGTTTTTTGTTTGTTTTTTAATAAATTTGATACTACGTTTTATAAATTAGTGTGTACATGTTACTTTGATATATTTACTTATTGTAATATGATTGCTGTTGTAATTTATCACATTATACAATTAATGGTGTAATGTCATTTATACTAAAGACCAAGCATTCTTCAAAATAATGGGATCTCTTTTCAAAGTTCAAATTTTGTTGAAAGTTATGTTTAGTTTGGCATCATAGTCGTAGTACATTAAAACACATTGGTCAGTATCACCCATCCTATCATGAATTATATACCAACATTTTTGGATAGGGTCCTTTTTTATTTAAATTCAACTAATTAGGGGCGCTTGGGTGGCTCAGTGGGTTAAGGCCTCTGCCTTCGGCTCAGGTCATGATCCCAGGGTCCTGGGATGGAGCCCCCCATTGGGCTCTCTGCCCAGCAGGGAGCCTGCTTCCCTTCCTCTCTCTCTGCCTGCCTCTCTGCCTACTTGTGATCTCTGTCAAAGAAATAAATAAAATCTTTAAAAAAAAAATTCAACTAATTAACATAATAGTGTAGTATTAGTTTCAGAGATAGTTCAGTGATTCATCCGTTGCATAGAACACCCAGTGCTCATTCCATCAAGTGCCCCCCCTTAATGCCCATCATCCTGTTAGCCCATCCCCACACCCCCCTCCCTCCAGCAACCCTCAGGGTTTATTTCCTATGCTTAAAAGTCTCTTACGGTTTGTCTCTGATTATATCTTGTTTTATTTTTCCCAGGTGTTTTTTTTTTAAGATTTTATTTATTTATTTGATCACAAGAAGGCAGAGAGGCAGGTAGAGAGAGAGAGAGGAAGGGAAGCAGACTCCCCGCTGAGCAGAGAGCCCAATGTGGGGCTGGATCCCAGGACTTTGGAATCATGACCTGAGCCAAAGGCAGAGGCTTTAACCCACTGAGCCACCCAGGCACCCCAGTTTCTTTTACTAACCAGAATCATGCTGTATGTATCTTTGATGGGCTTGTTGGAGATGTTCTCAGCCTAGCACACTCCTTTTATCCATTATATATTCCAGAGAATCAGTGTCACTGTTTGGGTTGCTTCGTTCTGCTGTTATTATGCCCACTTTTTTGCACAAACTGACTTGGACATTGAGCAGGTGGCAGGCCATGCATGCTGACTTGGGCAGGAGAGTGGCTGGACAATGAGTTTGGGACAGACACGTCCATGGTATCATCACAAGACAGGGCTGGTTTTGCTCTTAACTTTTTTTTTCTGGGGGAACTAACTCTCTCCTAGATGAAAGCCTTCCTGGGTAGAGTATTCTTAGCTGTAGATTTTTTTCCTTTTAGCCATTGGAATTTATCATGCCATTCCCTTCTGGCCTGCAGAGTTTCTGCTATAAAACCCGATGATAGCAGTATGGGGTTTCCCTTGTATGTCACTGCTTTCCTTTCTCTTGCAGCTTTAAAAATTCTCTCTTTTGGCCATCTTACTTACTTTGTGTCTTTGTGCAGACCTCTTTGGAATGGTTTTGTTGAGGGCTCTCTCTGCCTCTTGTATCTAGATTTCTCTTTAATTCTCCAGAATCAGGAAGTTTTTAGCTGTTATTTCTTCAGACAAATCATCTGCCCCCTTTTTTTGCTCTTCTCCTTCTGGGATCCCTGTCATGCAACTGTTACGTTTGACAGTGTCGCTGAGTTCCCTGGGTCTATTCTCATTCAGCATATTTTTTCCCCTCTCATCTGCTCAGCTTGATTACTTTCCATTACTCTGTCCTCCATGTGGCTGATCCATTCTTCTACTTTCTCTTGTTTGCTGTTTATTCTGGGCAGTCTATTTTTATTTCCATTTAGTGAGTCTAGCATCTCTAATTGGTCCTTTGTTGGAGGGTCTCATGGAGGGCCTGCACTCTTCTCAAGTCCAGTGAGTATCTTTATGAGCATTACTTTAAATTCTTTGTCAGACGTATTTATTATCTCTATTTCTCTTAGGTCTCTTGCTCTGATTTTGTTCTGTTCTTTCATTTGGAACATACTCCTCTGTCTCCTTATTCTCTTTCTTGCTGTGTCTATTTCTGTGTTAGGAAAGTCAGTTATTTCTACCACACGTGGAAGTAATGGCTTTATAAAGAAGAGGTCCTGGAATGCAGTGTCTCCTTTTCACCAGAAAATGGTCCTTCAGGGGTATCTCCTATGTGTTTTGCTACGGGGGTGTCCTGCTTTTGTGGCAAAGCTGTGTTTGCCTTGAGTCCAGCCTGCGATGGCTCTCTGCCTATTGTGGGCAGAGTCTGGTGCTTGTGGTGTTAGTGGGCCTGTCAAAAGCTGCCTTGGGCATGAGTTGAGTCAGACCAGGTGTTTGCCAGAGCTGAAGTAGCACCAAACTGCAGGCATTTTGTGAGAAATGTGGGCTGGCACACTGCCAGGCTTGTGGTACCTCTTTGATGGGATCTTGCCAAGAGTGATCGGCAGAGGGCGGCGGGAGGGATGTGGATCTGCTTTGCTGTGGTCTCTTGTCTATGTCAGGCTGCGGAGAGTCTATTCTTCCAGTGTCCCGGTTGCTTTCTGGGTTATTTATGCCAATGTAGGTGTTCTCTAGGTGGCCACGCGGCAAGAGGTGAACCCAGGGTCCTCCTCCACCATCTTCTATATACCAAGTTTTAAATGCATAAATACTAACACTTTTTCTCCTTAAATTTAAAACAATGATTTCAGGGGCTCCTGGCTGGTTTGCTTAATGGAACATGTGACTCTTGGTATTGGGGCTGTAAACTAGAGTCCCATATTGGGTGTAGAGATTTACTATAAATAAATAAACTTTAAAAAAAAAAATGAAACTGGGGCACCTGGGTGGCTCAGTTGTTAAGCATCTGCCTTCGGCTCAGGTCATGATCCCAGGGTTCTAGAATTGAGCCCCACATCAGGCTCCCTGCTCAGCAGAAAGCCTGCTTCTCTCTCTCTCTCCCACTTCCCCTGTTTGTGTTCCTCTCTTGCTCTTTCTCTGTCAAATAAAATCTTTTTTAAAAAAATAAAGATTTCAAAATAATTCTTGTGATTATGTTAATTTCCTTAAATAAGTTATTTTCTGATTTATATCATCTGCACACCCTGTTTTTTCCTCTTTAAGTTTCATTTTCATTTTAATTATAGTATAGTTAACATGGTGTATATTAGTTTCAGGTCTACAGTATAGTGATTCAACAATCCTATATATTACTCATTGTTCATTAAGATTAAGTGTACTCTTAATCCCTTTTACCTGTTTCACTCAACCCTAACCTACCTTCCCCCTAGGAACCATCGTTTTTCATAGTTAAGGATCTCTTTTTTGGTTTGTCTTTTCATAGTTCACTTTTTTTCCCCCTTAAATTCCACATATAAATGAAATATGGTTGTTGTTTTTTTTTTTTAAATAGGCTCCACACCTAGCATGCAGCCTGTGAAAGTTCTTGATCTCACAACTGTGAGATCAAGACCTGAGCCAAGATCAGGAGTCAGACATCTAACTGACTGAACCACCCAGGCACCCACATGAAATCTTTGTCTTTGATTGACTTATTTCACTTAGCATTATACTCTCTAGATGCATCCATATTGTTGCAAATGGCAAGATTTTGTTCTTTCCTATAACTGCATAATATTCTGTTTTGTGTATGCGTACACCACATTTTTTTATCCATTCATTTATCAACAGACAGTTGGATTATTTCCATAACTTGACTGGTGTAAGGAATGCTTCAATAAACATAGGGGTGCATATATCCTTTCAAATTAGTGTTTTCATATTCTTTGGGTAAATATCCAGTAGTGGAATTACTGGATCATAGTGTAGTTCTGTTTTTAATTTTTGGGGGAATTTCTGTACTGTTCTCCACAGTGGCCATACCAGTTGCATTCCCATTTTACCACCCACTTGGAAAGTGCATGAGGGTTCCTTTTTCTTCACATCCTTGCCAATACTTCTTGAGTTTTTTATTTTAACCATTCTGGCAGTTGTGAGGTGATATCTCATTGTGGTTTTGATTTGCATTTCCCTGATGATGAGTGATGAGCATCTTCATGTGTCTGTTGGCTATCTGTAGGTCTGCTTTGGAAAGGTGTCTGTTCATGTCTTTTGCCCACTTATAATTGGATTGTGTGTGTGTGTTCAGTTGCATAAGTTCTTTATATATTTTGGGTACTAACCCTTTATTGGATATGTCATTAACACATATCTTATCTCTCATGAGACTCCAGGGTGGCTCAGTCAGTTAAGCGGCTGCCTTCAGCTCATGATCCCAGAGTTCTGGGATCGAGTCCTGCACTGGGCTCCTTGCTTGGTGGAGAGCCTGCTTCTCTCTTTTCCCTCTGCCTGCCACTCTGCCTGCTTGTGCTCGCTCTCTGTCAAATAAATAAATACAATCTTTAAATATATATATATTTTTCTCTCATTGAGTAGGTTGTCTTTTGTTGATTTGTTTCCTTTGCTGTGCAGAAGCTTTTTTTTTCCTAATATATTCCCAATAGTTTATTTTTGCTTTTGTTTCCCCTGCCTCAGGAGACATTCTAGAAAATAATGTTGCTATGGCTAATGTCAGAGAAATTACTGCCTGTGCTCTCTTCTAGGATTTTTATGGTTTTAGTTCTTACATTTAGGTCCTTAGTCCATTTTGAGTTTATTTTGTATACAGTGTAAGAAAGTGGTCCAGTTTTATTCTTTTCTATGTTGCTGTCCAGTTTCCCCAGCACCATTTGTTGAAGAGACTTTCTTTTTCCTATTGCATATTTTTACCTTTTTTGTTGAGGATTTTGTTTCTTAATCTGTTTTTTAATCTGTTTTCCATCTTCATACTGTTTTTTCAAATATATTGATATATTGTCTTTGACATCTCACTTCTCTCCCATTCTGTCATTGTGGTAAACTTTTTTTTTTTTTTTTTTTTGTGGTAAACATTTTTAAATCCCTTTTCAGTAATAGAATCCCAACAGGAAGAGGCTATGTAGTCAGGCTGTCACCTTGAATTAGCAGTCCCAAACTGCTTTTCAGAATTCATATAACATCCTCCTGCCAATGATTTGGGAAGGAAGTAGAGGAGACCCCGAGTCTTGAGTGCAGGGCAACTGCAACAGATTGATTCCATTGTGTTCTGGTATAGAATCATCAGCTTAGCTGACATTTGATGGCATTTATGCTATCTTCATAGTGTTTTGAAATTGATTGCTTGTAAAATTTTACCAGCCACTTGAACAAATACTTATTTGATGCATCTATGCCAGGTATAATTTTTTTCACTGCAGGATGCAGTTTTAGAAATATGTTTGAACTTGTCTTGGGCATTCTTATGAGAAGTAGTTTTTAAAAATTTAAAAAAATTATTCCATTAAGTAACAACAGTATAGGTTTTTCAGCAGTTTAAATATTGTTGCCAGTTTTCTTTACCTTATTGAGAATAAATTCATAATGTTTAACCCTTGTAAGTCAAAGAACCAAACATTTGTCAGATCTTGTTGGGAATAAGTTACGAAAATACAATTCTAATCAAACTCTAATATCCTAGACCACTATGGACTTTGTAGTTGAGAATTTAACACAGTGCTGTTTTGGTAGTGCATAATTTGAAACTGAGGCAGTGTAAAGTGTACCTATGTTTATTTGTCCTAGTAACAGAAATTATAGTTTATCACAGCTATGGTTTAATTAGAAGAAATAAGTGATCTGTTGGTATGTAATCAAGACTTAATTTAATTATGGCCATTTCTATGGGTCAGAAATAAGGGAGTGACTTGCCTGTGTGTATGGTTGTGACTAATGGTCTCATAAACTGCCAGCCAGGGCTGCAGTATCATCTAAAAGCTTGACTAGGGCAGAATCTTAATGAAGCTCACAGTATAGTTGGTACGCCTTTGAGGTTCCTTACTGAGTTCCTCCAACTGTTGAGAGACATAGGTTACCTAGGTCCTCTCGTGACATGGCAGCTGGCTTCTCCCGGAGCAGTTCAAGAGAGAAAGTGCATACATGATTGAAGGAAGACACAGCATTTACATTACCTTATCTTGAAGTGACACACCATCACTTTGCTGTGTGTTGACCTGGTCTTACAGATAGAGATGACTGTTAAAATGGAGACGGTACTACAGAAGATTGGGTACCAGGAGGCAGGGATGATTGAGGTTCATCATGAAGTTTCCTACCACAACTGTCTTAAACTGACGGGTTATATGCATATTTAATTTGACAGTGCTATACCACTTGGAAACAGTTGCTTTGGAATAAATATTGCTTTGGAATTGATATGAACATTTCTTTATTTGCTTTAATTTGTTCATTATTTCAAATACTGATTATAAAATTAAATGTGAATGAACAGCAATGAGACTGGGGAGATACGTAAATTTATCTTTCAGAGGTAAGTCCAACAGACTTGATTAATAAGATGGTTAGAGAGGGATAATTAAAACATTACCTTTAAGTCTTTTACTTAGTTGGTCTAGTGGAAAGTGGTACCAGTCACTGAAAGAATTCTAAAGGAAGACTAAATATGGGAGAAAGAAGATAGACTTTGGGTTTAATTATATTGAATTTGATATCCCTCTGAGAAATTCTAGCACCTAACACAATCCTTAGCACATAGTAAGCACTTAGATACAATGTGAATAAATTCAAATAGAAATCATCTGTTGGCAGTATGATCTGAAGCTTGGGAGAGAAACTGGGAATAGTTAGGTGTCTATAAGAAACCTATAAATTCCAAGTGACAGTAATATATAATACCATCCACAGATTTGAAAGTGGGAAAGAGCTAAGTGTGAATGTCCGTATTTAAGGAATGGATGATGTAGGAAGACCAGGAGAATGCATTGTCACTGAAGAGAGCATTTTTTTTTTAAGATTTTATTTATTTGACAAAGAGATCACAAGTAGGCAGAGAGGCAGGCAGAGAGAGAGAGAGGGAAGCAGGCTCCCTGCTGAGCAGAGAACCCGATGTGGGACTTGATCCCAGAACCCTGAGATCATGACCTGAGCTGAAGGCAGCAGCTTAACCCACTGAGCCACCCATGAAGGTGCCCCATGAAGAGAGCATTTTAAGAGGAGTGGTCCATAGTTAGGCTGCCTGAATGTGGGCAGAGAAATGACGCCTACTAAATTTGCTATCAGATGACTTTGCTGAGAATTTCAGTGTTGTGGCAGGGACAGAAGTGTAGACAACTCTTAAGAATAGAGCAGTGGTTTGAGAGTTGGTGATTTGTTAAAGGAGGATTTGGGTTTGTGTCTAAAATGAGACCATACAGCCCCACACAGTTCAAGAAATAATATTACCAATCCCCCAGAATCCTCTCCCTTCTAGTTTCTGCCCCTCCACAACTCACTACCTGTTGTAACCACTGCTCTAACAACACATTTTCTTTTTTTTTTTTCTTTTGTTGCTTCATAAATAGTCATACATTTCTTATACTCCTTTGAGTGGCTTTCACTTAATATTGTAAAATTAATCCATATAATTACATGTAGTGGTAGATTGTTTATCGTCATTGCTATGTTGTATTTTTAGTATGGTTTATGTTTAAATTTTTTTTATAGAGATTTTATTTACTTGAGAGACAGCGCACAAGCAGGGGGAGGGGTAGAGGGAGAGGAAGAAGCAGACGTCCCACTGAACAGGAAGCCCAATGTGGGATTCGATCCCAGGACCTGGGATCATGACCTGAGCCAAAGATAGACGCTTAGCTGACTGAGCCACCCAGGTGCCCCTATTTCCTTTTAACTTCCAGTGGGCATTTGGGTTGTTCCAGAGTTTTGGCTATTAACCAAAAATGCTACGAACATTTCTTTGTGTCTTTTGGTGGGTATATATGTGCATTTCTGTCTGCTGGGTTATAAGGTCTGCTTATGTACCAGTGACAACTTTTATACTGATTTATAGTTCTTAAATGTTCTGGATACTAGCCCTTTGGCAGTCTACCGGATTCTAATCAGGAGGCAGAAATGACACCAGTTATTTGAACAGAAATAATTTAAAGAATTAATTAATTGGGAACCTGGCTGGCTCATTTGGTAGAGCATGTGACCCTTGCTCTTGGGGTTGTGAGTTTGAGCCCCATGTTGGTGATAGAGATTAAAAAAAAACAATCATTAACCAAAGTTATTAACTAGATAACTGAAAGAATAACATAAGAATTATGCTGTAATGTGGCTATAGCAATTGAAGCAGAAATATATGAGTCACTACATACTTTGTTCATGTAGTTCTATCCATGAAAGGATGATTTTTTAAAAATATAAGGAATATAGTCAGTGATATTTTAATAGTGTTGTCTGATGACAGATGGTAGCTACACTTGAGCTATCATAGCATAGATACAGACTTGGGTTCATGTAACCTTGTCCACTACAAAAAAAAAAAAATAAAAATAAAAAAAATCCCTAGAAGAAAGTTCCCCAGTGGAACTTGAGATACAGAAAAAGAACTTTCTCACCCAAGCATCAACAAAACCACATAGTATTGTGTTCAGCACATCACAAAACCTTTTAACAATTCTGTTAGAACAGTTGTAAATATTCACAAATACAGACCCAGATATGCAGTGTATTTTTGATTCTCAACTTCAGTTGGCTGGTCCTACACCCCCATTATGCTGTTTCAGTAAAAAACTAAGCACTGCCAAGTTTTAAAAAAAAAACAAAGATTTCTATATAGGAAGAACCCCTAATTCCTTCAATGCACAAAAAATTAATTTGAGGTAGATCATTGACCTAAATGTGAAAGTTAAATCAAGCTTCTAGAAGAAAATGGAAATATCTTTTTTTTTTAAGATTTTATTAATTTGAGAGCATGAGCTGGGTGGCAGGCAGAGGGAGAGGGACAAGCAAACTCTCCACTGAGCAGGGAGCCAAACGTGGGGCTCTATCCCAGGACCCTGAGATTATGACCTAAGCTGAAAGCAGACGCTTAACCAACTGAACCACCCGTTTGTCCCAAAACCTCCAAATGTTAAAAGACTGAAATATTTTATAGTGTATTTTGTGACTACAGTGCATTTGAGCTAGAAATCAATGAAGAACAGTATTATTGAGAAAACCTTTTCCTGGGAATTAAACACTGCACTTTGAAATAACTGTTGAATCAAAGAAGGATACAATAGAAATTGGAAAATATTTTGACCTGAATGATAACTAAAGATACAACTATGAAAATTTGTGAGGTATAATCAGTAATTAGAGCAAACATCATACTGTAGTAAAATTTTAAAATCTATTTAAAATCAAGAGTAAGACAATGTCCTCCATCAGCATTTTTATTCAACATTGTACTGGAGTTCTTTTTTTTTTTTTAATTTAAGATTTTATTTATTTATTTGACTGATCCCAAGTAGGCAGGGAGGCAGGGAGCAGGCTCCCTGTTGAGCAGAGAGCCCTATGCGGGGCTCCATCCCAGGACTCAGATCCTGACCTGAGCTGAAGGCAGAGACTCAACCTACTGAGCCACCCAGGCGCCCCTGTACTGGAGTTCTTAACAGGAAGACAGAAAAAATAAAAAGGAAAAGCTGGGAAGGAATAAATAAAATTCTTATTCACAGATGACATGACTGTATATGTAGAAAAACCAAAATAAGAACCTATAGCTAAACAATTAGAACTAATAGGTTTATTTACTTAGCAAGGCCTCGGAATATAAGGTCATTGCATTGAGGTCAGTTATGTTGCTGTATATCAATAACAACAACAACAAATAGAAAATGAAATTCTGAAAAATGCCACTTAATAAGACAAAAAACATCAAGCACATGGAAGTAAATCTAACAAATAATGTGAGAGACCTTTCACTGAAAACTACTAATTTTAAAAGAAATTAAAGGAAATCCAAATGAATAACATAAAGATGTTAAATTTTCCTGAACTCACAGATTCAGTGTAATTCCAATCAAAATCCCAGCAGACTTTTGATTTAAAAATTGACACAAAATTTTGATTGAGCTGATTCTGATATTTAGATGGCAATGCATAGAGTTAAAAATAGCTATGGCAATTTTAAAGAAGAACAAAGCTGAACAATAACACTGCCAAATAGCTTGACCTATTACAAAGCTGTGGAAATTTAGTTTGGTCTCGTTCCAACAATGGACAAATAAAACAATGGAACAGCACAGAGAGTTCACAGACAGGTTGAATAGAGTCACCTGACAGATGACAAAGACTATATTTCTGTGTAGTGCAAAAAGAATGGTCTTAATATGGGTTAATTGAATATTCACATTAAAAAATTAACCCCAACCTCACAATCACATAAAAATTCCAGATGGATTATCCTAAAAATTGGAAAGATCTGGCAATAAAGAATTTTTTTTAGTATAGCAAATATAATATAGGAAAATAGTATCTCTTTTTGAACTTGAAGAAATGTAAAGCTTTCTTCAGACGAAAATCAATGCCCATTAACAAAATAATTGATAAATTGAACTCTATCTAGTAAAATTAAAAACTTTGTTCACCAAAATACATCATTTAAAGAGAGTACAAAGGCAAGGCAAAGATACTTTGCCTTGAAGATATTTGCTATATATGTGTGTCTGATAAAGGGCTTGTATTTGGAATAAGTGAAGAATTTCTAAAAATTATATATATATTTTTAAGATTTTATTTATTTATTTGGCAGAGAGAGAGATCACAAGTAGGCAGAGAGGCAGGCAGAGAGAGAGGGGGAAGCAGAGCAGAGAGCCTGATGCAGGGCTCAATCCCAGGACCCTGAGATTGTGACCTGAGCTGAAGGCAGAGGCTTTAACCCACTGAGCCACCCAGGCACCCCTAAAAATCTATATTTTAAAAAAAGCAACTGGGGCACACGTGTGACTCAGTGAGTTAAGTGGCCGACGCTTAATTTTGGCTCAGGTCATCTCACGGTCCTGAGATTGAGCCTCTGTCAGACTCCATGCTGGGCATGGAGCCTTCTTAAGATTCTCTCTCTCTCAAAAAACAAACAAACAAAAAAATGAAAGCAACTAGTAGAAAAATGGGCAAAAGAGTCATTTCACAAAGGAATATGCTCAAATTTCCTGTGTATATATTTCCTGTGTATATGTGGACTTCAACCATAAACAAACAAAAAAACCATAACTTTTACTACATTAAAATTAAGACCTTCATTTAGGGGCACCTGGGTAGCTCAGTGGGTTAAGCCTCTGCCTTTGACTTTGGTTGTGATCTCAGGGTCCTGGGGTTGAGCCCTGGGCTCTCTGCTCAGCAGGGAGCCTGCTTTTCCCTCTCTCTCTCTCTGCCTCTCTGCCTACTTGTGATATCTGTCAAATAAATAAATAAAATCTTTTAAAAATATTTAAAAAATAAATTTAAGACCTTCATTTTATCAAGAGACCTCATAAAGAGAGAAAACACAGAACATGAGAGAAAATATTTACAACATATATAGGTGGCAAAAGATGATCCAGAACATAGAGAATTCCTACAAATAAATGACAATCTTTTGCCAAAAATGAGCAAAAAGTCTTTAACACATCACAGATAAACATAAAAAGTTTGGCGTCATTGGTAAGTAATTAGGCTCATGTAAAGCAAAACCACAGATACTATTCCACATTCACCAACCTGCCAAAAATTAGTGTTACACCAAAAAAGCATGTGGAGTATAATGGGAATATCCATGAGCAACTGGTGAGACTTGTAAATTGGGACATCTTTGAAAAACAAGACATAGATGTTGAATATAAGTGTACCCTAAGAATGAGTAATACTACTCAAATATATACCCTGGATAGACTCTTACACTTGAGCATCAAGATGCATGTGGGGGTGCCTGGCTGACTCAGTAGAGTATGCAACTTTTGATCTCAGGGCTCTGAGTTCAACTCTGGGGGGCATAGAGATTACTTTTAAAAAAGAAGAAGACGCACGTAAAGAAGGTTTATATACAGTACTGGTAATAATTCCAAAAGAGGGACTACTGGGTGGCTCAGTTGGGTAAGCATCTGCATTCAGCTCAGGTCATGATCCTGGGGTCCTGGCTTTGAGCTCTGCATTGGGCTCCTTGCTCAAAGAGGAGCCTGCTTCTCTCTCTGCCTGCTGCTCCCCCTGCTTGTTCTCTCTCTCTCTGACAAATAAATAAAATCTTAAAAAAAGTAATTATCTAAAGAACTTTATAAGCTATCCATCAGTAGTAAAACAGATGGGTAAATTGTTTTATATTTGTACACTGGAATATTATAATGTATGAATTATAGCTAGGCAGCATGGAAGAACTTCACGATATTGAGCAAAAAATGCAAGGTAAAAATAATATAATACAAATTAGAGTTCCAAAACAGGTAAAATTACATTGTTTGAGGACATAGAGTTAAGTAGTAAAACTATAATGAGAGGAAAATAATTTTCAGGAAAGGCTGAATACGGGTAGCCTCCTGTGAATGGAGGGGATTGTGATCCAGGAAGAACACAGAATAAGAAAGTAACTGGAGGGTAGTGTTGCATTTCTTGACCAGGGTGTGGTTTTATGGTCATGAAATTGTACATTTATTATATGTACCTTCCTTATGATATAGCTCATATTCTTTTAAGTCCAAAAAGCTTCCCAAAATCAGCTAAAAAGTGGTTGAGATTATCAATGTGAGAAAATGATTTTAATAATTATAAATGATCTATACTTGGTTTTTCAAGTCAGACCCTGAATAGCCAATAAAATCTTGAAAAGAACAAAGTTGGACTGGTTTCAAAATGTATTACAAAACTCAATAATTAAAACAGTGTGGTACTCACATAAGACAGACATATTGACCAGTGGAATAGAATAGAGCCCAAAAAAGAATTCTTACACATATGGTTAAATGATTATCAACAAGGTTGCCAAGACCCCTCAATGGTGAAAATCTTCAATAAACAGAGTTTGGAAAACTGGATATCCATCTGCAGGGTAATTAAGTTGGACCTTTATACTATACACGAAAATTAGCTCAAAGACTTAAATACAAAATTTAAAACTAAAAATCCTAGAAGAGAACATAGGATTAAGCATTCATGACATTGGATTTGGCAATGATTTCATGGAAATGACACTAAAACCCATAGGCAACAAAGGCAAAAATACACAAGTGGGTCTAAACCAAGCTTTAAAACTTCTGTGCATCAAAGGATACAATTAACAGAGTAAAAATGCAACCTACGGAATGGGAGAAAATATTTGCAAATCATACATCTAATAAATTAGTATCCAAAATATATATTTTTAAAACTCCTACAACTCAACAGCAACAAAAAAACCCAAGTAGCCCAATTTTAAAATGAGCAAAGGTCTTGAATAGATAGTGCTCCAAAGAAGATAGACAAATGGCCAAGAAGCACAGGGAAATTGTTCAATATCACTGCTCATTACAGAAATGCAAATCTAATGAGATAACAGCTCACACCCACCATCAGGACGAACACTATTAAAAAAAAAAAAAAAAAAAAACCCGCTGTGCAAAACAAGTGTTGGCCCAGATGTGGAGAAAAAGGAACCTTTGTGCATTGTTGGTGGGAATGCAAACTGGTATAGCATTGTGGAAGACAGTATGGAGGCTCCTCAAAAATTTTAAAAATAAAACTATCATATGATCCAGTATCACACAACTGTATATTTAGCTAAAAAATACAAAAACACCAATTTGAAGGGATACATGCACCCATGTTTATAGCAGCAGTATTTACAATAGCCAAGATATGGAAGCAGCCCAAGTGTCCATTGATTAGTGATAGGATAAAGAAGATGTGGTATATACACACGATGGAATATTATTCAGCCATAAAAAGACACTGAAATCTTGCCATTTGCAACAACATGGATGGGTCTAGAGAAAATAGTGCTAAGGGAAATAATCAGAGAACCAGCAATTCGACACTTAATGTATATAATCTGATTACATCTTGCACATATGCACCAGGAATTGTACAAGAATTTTCATGACAGTAAAAATCCTAGACAGTAAATCATGACAGTAAAAAACTGAAATTCCATGGGGTGCCTGCATGGCTCAGTCGGGTAAGCTTCAGCCTTCAGCTTAGGTTATGATTCCAGGACCTTGGGATTGAGCCCCGCATGCATCCGGCTCTCTGCTCAGCAGGGAGCCTGCTTCTCCTTCTCCCTCTGCCCACCGCCCCCATCTGCTTGTACTCACTCACTCACTCTCACTCTGTCTCTCTCAAATAAATAAAATATTTAAAAAATCAAAAAATTAAGTGCCACTCATTATTTAAAAAAAGAAAAACAAAAACTTTGCAACCTAACAATAAATGGGAAAGTCCTTAATTGATAAAGATTACCTATCAAAAACCTATAGTGATATATTACATTTAACAATAAAACAATAGACTATTGCTTTACTCAAAAAAAATAGGAATTTAAAAACAGTTGCTAAAAAATTATTTTAGGAACTAAATAAGAATGCTTATTTTCATCACTATTTGTTCATCTCTAGGAGGCAGATTAAATCCTCATTTTGACACTGAGGAAACTAAAATGCAAGTGGATTAAGTAATTTTCAGAAGGCCACAAAGCTATAATCAAGATGGAAGTTTTGAACCCAAAGCTGACCAAAGAGTTTATATTTTTACTTGTGATAACAAAGGAATGTCAAACCAGACACAACCAAGTAACTCCAAACATTCAGACTCAACTCCTTAGTTAGGTGAGGATTTTATGGATAGCTTTGATTAATAAAATGAGGGCTGTCATAATCAGATAACAGAATAAGTCCAATTTTTTCTTTGGTGATGGGACCAGAAGGGCTGTAATTGAGGTTTATTCAGTTAAATTGGCGTGGTGACCTAACACTGAAGTATTTGTTTCTAAGGTATCATAGTAACAGTGACACTTTTCTTAAGACCATTCCAAATCAATATAACAGGAAAAAGTTATATGGCATTGTCAGTAAATAGTCACTTTATGGATTGTTTGGTTTTTGTAAATGAGTCACTTTGAAGATATTTGGATCTTTTTATCACACTAGATATGTACTGTGAGAACCCCAAACAATACCACATTTTATACTTGAATCTAAGGATTAATAAGCAGACTTTGGTTAGGCTGTTTACTTAAGGATTTTAAAAATAGTGGCTAGTCATATGTCCACAAGATACGATCTCAGAAATACCCAGGGATAAGCAATCTTACAAGAAGGGTCCACTAGATGTCACTGTAGAACTCACTGTTCTTGTAATACGGGTTTCCTTCCTCCGCCAACTACCACCCCATCCAAAAGTAGAGTATTCCTATGAAACCTTTCATAAATCAATATGATATAAAGTGAAGAGGCACTCAGCATTTTGTAAAAGCAAAAATTCTCTTTGGATTTCTTTTGGTTAGTGAAAAACAATAGTAACATAGTCTTCTGTGAAAGTAAAGTGGCCTAAAGCAAACTTTCCAGTAGCAGGGAAAACCCGTATTTCTTACTGTGGGAGAACTTTACTAAATAGAATCTTGTCATTTGTCAATAACAGTTAAAATGTTGAGTCGCGAGGGGTTCTTGGCCAGCTAAGTTGGTAGAGCATGCAACTCTTAATTTCTGGGTTGTAAGTTTGAGCCCCACATTAGGTATGGAGATTACTTAAAAATAAGATCTTAAAAAAAAAAAGGTTGAGTTGCTATCATTGCATGCTGCATCAAAAATGGTATTAGAGGGTGCCTGGGTGGCTCAGTGGGTTAGGCCGCTGCCTTCGGCTCAGGTCATGATCTCAGGGTCCTGGGATCGAGTCCCGCATCGGGCTCTCTGCTCAGCAGGGAGCCTGCTTCCTCCTCTCTCTCTCTGCCTGCCTCTCTGCCTACTTGTGATCTCTCTCTGTCAAATAAATAAATAAAATCTTTTAAAAAAATGGTATTAGAGAATTCCTGGCTAGCTCAGTCCATAGAGTGTGCAAGTCTTGATCTTGGGGTCGAGAGTTTGAGCCCTACATCCGGCATAGAGTTTACTTGAGATTTCTGTTTTGTTTTTTTTTTTCCTAAGCTATTAGACTCCAGGAGTGCCTGGGCGACTCAGTCAGTTGGGTGTCCAGGCCTTGATCTCAGCTCAGATCTTGATCCCAGTGTTGTGAATTCGAGCCCATGTTGGGCTCCACGCAGGGCATGGAGTCTACTTAAAAAAAAAGAAAAAAGCTATTAGATTTCAATCATTATGCTCATGTCATTACACTAAAATGAGCATAAAGGTAGAGTAATAGAAAGTCAGTAAATAGGAAATAAGCAACCTTAATTTTGACTTACTATTTCCAATAAAATATAACTTGTTTATCAAGGTTTTTAAGTAATTTAGGTTAATTTACCCTCCACTGACAACATAATTTTTTTAAAAACTTTATTTATTTTACTTGAGAGCAGGGGAGAGAGCAAAAGCAGGGGAGCAGCAAAAAGAAGGAGAAACAGGCTCCCTACAACCAGGGAGCCCGAGGCAGGACTCCATTCCAGGATCCCAGATCATGACCTGAGCCAAAGGCAGACACTTAGCCAACTGAGCCACACAGGTACCCCAATATTTCATTTATTTTTTTGAAAGAGAGATAGAGCACGCACAGAGGAGAGTGAAAGGGAGAAGTAGACTCCCCACTGAGCAGGAAGCCCCAGGTAGGGTGGATCCCAGGACCCAGAAATCATGACCAGAGCCGAAATCAAGAGTGGACATTCAACCGACAGAGCCACACAGGCATCCCAACACCTCAGTCTTTATAGAATGTCCATACTGCCTCACTCTCGGTAAAAGGATGAACATTGACTGAAATAACTCCTAGCGATCTAGAAAATCTTAAAAACAGGACTGTGTTGAAAAAAAGGACAATGAAAAATGTTTTGTGGACTTAACTGCTGGCCTTTTAAAAAATGTAATACAATATAAAAACATCAAGGTAAATTATAGGACACATAGTCTATTTTAAGCCATGAATCTGTAGCTGCAAATGGCTATAATAAATGAAAGGAAAGAATGTAACTAGTCTATGGTGATCCTTGAACTTGAAATTGAAACCATATCTTCAACACATTTCTCTAAGACAGGCTTGATAGCATGCAAACTTGTTCAGTAAATATTTATGGAACACTTTGTATGCACACCTGGATCTAGGTGCTGAGAATCCACATACAAGGGCAAAAAAGACACTTGTATGAGCTTCCAGATAATGGAAAGGAGGGAAATGCTTTCTCAACCTTAGCAAATGGAACTAACTCAGTTCTACAGTTTAGAATGCCCAAAATAAGTAGGATTCAAGAAGAAATGACAATTCCAGGACCAGAGAATGAAAAGAACAAGTGAGTTAGGAGTATCTTGCATCAGAAAGCAAGGATGTGCTCAAAAAATGATGGAACATGTTAAAAGAACACAAAAGCCAGGTTGCAGGGGCTCTCTGAGCTAATATGAACATCAAAATAACAGTAACATATTATAACCAGAACCCACTGAAACAGAATCCAGAGTCTACACTGAAACAAACAAACAAGAAGGAAAGAAAGAGAAAGTGTTAAGGGGTGCCTGGATCTCTCAGTCAGCTAAGTGTCTTGCTCTTGATTTCTGCCCAGGTCATGATCTCAGGGTCATGAGATCAAGTTCCACATCAGGCTCCATGCTCAGCGTGAAGTCACTTGAGATTCTCTCTCCTCTTCCCACTTGCATGCTCTCTCTCCCTCTCTCTTTCTCTCTTTCTCTCTCTCTCTTTCTCTCATAAATAAATCTCTAAGAAGATGTTAAGAGGGGGGCTTGGGGAGCTCACTCAGTTAAGCACCTGCCTTCAGCTCAGGTCATGATCCCAGCATCCTGGATCAAGTCCCGCATTGGACTTGCTTGGCAGGGAGCCTGCTTCTCCCTCTCCCTCTGCCTGCCGCTCCCCTTGCTTGTGCTCTCTCTCTGCGTCAAATGAATAAATAAAATCTTCTGAAAAAAAAAAACTAAAAAATGTTAAGAAATAAGGATTTAGAAAATTTCCATCTTGCAACCATCATCGTAGTCATTGGCTACGATGGCAAGAATCATCAGTGGATATAAATACAAGTAGGTACAAGATTCTTCAGAAACAGGGTATTTAGTCTCAAAAGTATTTCCCCACAAATTACTTGCCAATTACAAAGGGAAAAATAAGATCTTTACAGTGAAGAAACGATAGACTCCCCTAAACCCCATGATTAAAGTTAACCTCACCAGTAATGGTGTGAATTAACAAAAATGCCTCCTCAGGGAGGCACTGAGAAGCACATTATCACTTACATAGTCATCTTTCCCTAAAAGCACAGCTTCAGTCTAATCATAAAAAAACATCAGACAAGCTGAAATTGTGGGACATTTTACAAATTAGCTGGCCTGGACTCCCGAAAAATGTCAATGGCATGAAAGACTGAGAAATACAAAAACTTCTAGAGCAAAGAAACGAGAGAGACCGCACCACTAAACTTAGTGTGCCATCCTGGACTGGATACAAGCCTGAGAAAAGGCATTGCTATGAAAGGACATGATTGAGGGCACCTGGGTGGCTCAGTGGGTTAAGCTTCTGCCTTTGGCTCAGATCATGATCTCATGGTCCTGGAATCAAGCCCCACATCAGGCTCCCTGCTCAGCAGGGAGTCTGCTTCCCTTCTTCTCTCTCTGCCTCCCTTTCTGCCTACTTGTGATCTCTCTCTCTGTCCAATAAATAAGTAAAATCTTTAAAAAAAAAAAATAAAAGGACATGATTGGGATTACTGGTAAGTTTTGAATGTGGATTGTAGATTCAACTATCAATGTTAAATTTTCTGATTTTGATCATTGTACAGTGCTCATGTAAGATAATATCTTTGTTCTTAAGAAATACATTCTGGGGGTACCTGGGTGGCTCAGATGGTTAAGTATCTGCCTTCGGCCCAGGTCATGATCCTGAGGTCCTGTGGTTGAGCCCCGCATCGGGCTCCTTGCTCAGTGGGGAGCCTGCTTCTCCCTCTCCCTCTGCCTGCCACTCCTTCTGCTTGTGTTCTCTCTCAATCTCTGGCAAATAAATAAATGAAATCTAAAAAAAGGAAGAAAAATACATTCTGAAGTATTTAGGGGTAAAACATCGTTAAGTCTGCAACTTACTCTGGAAGGGTTCAAATTAGCGAGGCCTGGGTAGCTTAATCAGTTAAGCATCTGCCTTTAGCTCGGGTCATGATCCTAGGTGTTGAAGTCAAGTCCATGTCAGACTCTTTGCTCAGCCAGGAGCCTGTTTCTCCTTCTGCCCTTCTCCCTGCGTGTGCTCTCTCTTTCTGACAAATAAAATCTTTTTAAAAAATGGTTCAAATTTTATGAATGAATGGATGGACAGATGCATAGATCAATAGATGGATGGATAGATTTAAGAGAAACTTGTAGTGGTTGCAGCAAAATGTTAAAAAAATACTGGTAAATCTGGATGAAGTATATATGAGAATTCTTTATTCTTACATCTTTTAAATTTGAAGTTATTTCAGACTCCTATTTTATTTAAAGTTTTTTTTTTTATTTATTAATTTGAGAGACAGTGTGAGCGAGCGAGCAAGAGAGAGAGAGAGAGATAAAGAGAGGATGCACGAGCAGGGGGAGGGAGAAGCAGACTCCCTCTGTGGAGTGAGGAGCCCGATGCAGCGCTGGATCCCACGACCTGGAGATCATGACCTGAGACAAAGCCAGATGCTTTAACTGACTGAGCCACCCAGGCATCCCAAAAGTGGCTTTAAATAAACTAATCCAACACCTAATAATTTTTATAGATGACTACTGCATTTTACTTGTGTGTATTGAAGGGCTGTACGTAAGAGGTTTACTCATTGTTTTCTGGTCACCTCCTTGTTACCTTCCTAGAAGACTCATCAGGAAGCTACATCGTAGTCATCTAGATATAAACAGAATCTATTCAAAAGTGTCTACAGTGGTTAAGAATGAGACTGTCACCGGTCCCTCAAAATCCATATGCTCCTCTTCCTTTCTCAGTCCTCTGCATCTGGGTGGTGTCGTGAGATTAATTCTCATTCAAGGAACATAAGCAGAAGGGATGTGTCACTTTCTCTCTGAGGCAGGTGAATGTGGGCGTGCCTTCCCCTGTTTCTTCTCTTCCCCTTTGGCCAAACTTAGAATGGTCATGTGTTCAGATGGCAGAACCATAAGAGAAAGCAGCTTGGATCCATGAGTCACCCCTGGGAGGAGAACTCTCTGGAGAACTACCTGATCAGCAATAAACTTTATAGGTGCCAGAGGCAAACTTTATTGCGTTGTACTGATTAGATGTTAATCTGCTAAATTGAAATACTCAGAGCTGCTTTCAATTCCTCTTTCTCTTCTCCCTCTCTCTTTTTCTTTTTTTTCGTTAGAAAATATCAATTGGTTTCTCTTCTCTGGATTATTGGTTTCTTTCCTAGCTAGGGCAAGTAAGATCGGTAAGGTTGATGCCAAGGAGGCAGTCAGCAGGACTGGGAAGGTGGTTACCTACAGGGGAATGAGCAAGTAAGGGACAATATATTGAAGATAATGAAAACCAATTTAATCTCTGTCAGAGAAAGTAGTTACAAATGTGAAAAGGAAAAAAAGCTAGAATGAGTCCTGTGGTATTCTGACTTGGAATTGGAGGTATTAGTTGAACTAATACCTCCAAAAATCTTTTTAAAAATATTTTTATTGATTTATTTGAGAGAGAGAGATCACAAGTAGGCAGAGAGAGAGAGACAGGGGGAAGCAAGCCCCCTGCTGAGCAGAGAGCCCAATGGGGGGCTCGATCCTAGGACCCTGAGACCATGACCTGAGCCGAAGGCAGAGGCTTAACCCACTGAGCCACCCAGGTGCCCCTGAACTCATGGTTTTAAAAGAAGAGAGAGAGAAATGTGTATGTGTGTGTATGTATATATACTGAGAGAGCCTAAAATCAATAATGCCCCAGAGAATAAGCACATTCTGCTCTCAGATCAAATGCTTTTCTCTCCTAAAGAGAACCAGAGCTCTTTGGAGAAATGGCGGATTCCAGAGCTGGGGAAGAAAAAGTAGATGATGAGTCTGGGGGAAGTTGGGTGGGGGGATGGGTGAAATAGGTGATGGGAATTAAGGTGTGTATTTGTCGTGATGAGCACCAGGTGTTGTATGGAAATGCATACACTGAAACTAATATTACACTGTTTTAACCAACTGGAATTTATATAAAAACTTAAAAATAATAGCAAAAAAAGGATAAATAAATAAATGAGATGAGTCTGGAAAATTTGCTGTACCAGAAAGTAACAAAGTGCTTAAAAACTGATGGGGACTTATCAGAGGAATACAGGATCAATTTAAAGAGGTTTCTACTGGCCAAATCTGTGTTAATACAAGCATCAAAAGAATGTTTTATTAGATTATAATTCATTGAATAAAATAGGAATTCATATGTCCATACTGATATAAATAAATGAAGAATGAACTAAATAAATAAAGAGAAAGTAAAGCACTTCCTTAGTGTAGAATAATAAATGTAGGACCAATAGAGTTAGAAAATCACCATCTGCCAATTATCTCATAATAATTGATCCAGGCAACAATCAATGATAGATGCAAATTACTTATTAGTTAACATAAAAATAGTAACTTTACAATGAAAAAACTTGGCTAACACCACCTTCATCAAGTGATCAAAATTCATCTCACCAGGGGCTGGCTCAGTTGGTGGAGCATGCAATTCTTCATCTCAGAGTTGTGAGGGGCAGCTGCATGGTTCAGTTGGTTGAGTATCTGCGTTCAGCTCAGGTCATGATCTCAGGGTCCTTGGATCGAGTCCCACATTGGGCTCCTTGCTCAGCAGGGAGTCTGCTTCTCCTGCCCCTATCCCTTCTCCTGCTCTGTCAAATAAATTTTAAAAAACCTAAAAAAAAAAGAAGAAGAAAAGAAACCAAGCCCCACATTGGATGTAAAGATTATTTAAGGGATAAAATCTTGGTTTTGTTTTTTTTTAAGATTTATTTATTTGGGATGCCTGGGTGGTTCAGTTGGTTAAGCACCTGCCTTCAGCTCAAGTCATGATCCTGGAGTCCCAGGATGGAGTGCTGCTGTGTCAGGAGTCTGCTTCTCCCTTTGACCCTCCCCTCTCTTGTGCTCTCTCTCAAACAAACAAACAAACAAATAAATAAATAGATCTTTAAAAAAATAAAGATCTATTTATTTATTTGAGAGAGGGGGTGCAGGGAGGGGCAGAGGGAGGAGAGAGAATCTCCAGCAGACTCCCTGCTGAGTGCAGAGCCTGAGGCAGGGCTTGATCCCACAACCTCAAGACCTGAGCTGAGCTGAAATCAAGAGTCTTACACTTAACTGACTGAGCCATCCAGGTGCCCCAGAATAAAATATTTTTTTAAAATTCACCTTACCAGTAATAGGACAAATCAGCATTATGCGCCTTCTGGTATGAGACTCTGAAAAAAAAACAACAACAACAAAGGATCACTTCCATGATATTCCTACCTTAAATGCAAACTCTAGATCTAATCATGAGAAAACTCCAGAGAAATCCAAATTGTCTATCTTGTACTTCAAAATAAGTGTCTGATACTCTTCAAAAATGTCTGGGTCATGAATGACAAAGGTAGGTAGAAAGCCTGTTCCTGATGGAAGAAGCTTAAAGAGACATGAAAATTACATGGAATGTCCTCTTGGACTGGATACTGGATTAGAAGAAAAAACATTTTTTGTTTGTTTTGATTTATTTTTTATAAGCTATAAATGATGTTATTGGGAAATTTGGATATAGGATCTATGGATTGGATGGTAGTATTATACCAATGCCCATATCCTGATTTTTGATGGCTGTGCTTTGTTTTTTAGGAAATACCCACTGAAGTATTAAGGAGTAATAAGGCATCGTGTATTTTTTTTTTTAAGATTTTATTTATTTATTTGACAGAGAGAGATCACAAGTAGGCAGAGAGGCAGGCAGACAGAGAGGAGGAAGCAGCCTCCCCGATGAGCAGAGAGCCTGATGCGGGGATCGATTCCAGAACCCTGGGTTCATGACCTGAGCTGAAGGCAGAGGCTTTAACCTACTGAGCCACCCAAGCGCTCCAAGGCATCGTGTATTTAACTTCACCCTCAGCTGGTTCAGGAAAAATATGTCTTTGCATGTGCATATAGGTATGCATGTATATTTCTGTGCATATTCATAATCTATATCTCTATACATATAAGCATATTATTATGTGTATGTAGGAAAATGTTAACAATTGGGAAAACGGAGTGAAGGATATATAAAAGTTCTTTGTACTAGTCATGTATCTTTTCTGTAAAATTACTTCAAAATTTAAAAAAGTAAGCAAATACCCAAAGCCAGAAAATGTGAAGAATAAGATGTTGAGAATTTTCCCATAAATAATGAAAGCTAATCCCATGGGAGTGAAGGAGAGTCCTAGGAAGAGAATGTAAGAGAGGCCAAAGACAGAACTTTGGAAACAGTCACAGTATCCTAAACTGGCTGTTCAATAGATATTAGATAATTTTAAAATATAGCCTAGGGGCACATAGGTGACTCAGAAGAATCTGCCTTTGTCTCAGGTCATGATCTCAGGGCCCTGTGACAGAGCTGGAGTCAGACTCCCTGCTTAGCATCTGCTGCTTCCTGCTCACCCTGCCCCCTCACCACCTTATGATCCTCCTCCTCTCTCTCTCAAATAAAGAAATAAAATCTTATTTAAAAAAAAAAAGGTAGGCTGGGGTGCCTGGGTGGTTCAGTGGGTTAAGCCTCTGCCTTCGGCTCAGGTCATGGTCTCAGGGTCCTGGGATGGAGCCCTACATTGGGCTCTCTGCTCAGCGGGGAGCCTGCTTCCCCCTCCTGTCTCTGTCTGCCTCTCTGCCTACTTGTGATCTCTCTCTGTCAAATAAATAAATAAAATCTTAAAAAAAAAAAAAGGTAGCCTAGACTAATCTAGCCATTATATTGATTTTCAAAATTAGTGTACTAAGATATTTGTATTTTTCCTAGATGTATTTATGGTTGTTTTTATTTGTTTGGTTTTTGTTTTGTTTGTTTTATTTTAAGTAGGCTCTTTGCTCAATGTGGGGCTTGAACTCACCACCCTGAGATCAAGAGTTACCTGCTCTATCAGCTGAGCCAGCCAGGCATCCCATATTTACATTTTTTATTTTTTTTAAGATTTCACCTATTTATTTGAGAGAGAGACAGAGATAGTATGAGCCGAGAGGGCATGAGCAGGGAGGGGTGGGAGAAGCAGGCTCCCTGCTGAGCAGGGAGCCTCACATGGAGCTCGATCCCAGGGCCCCAGGATCATGACCTGAGCCAAAAGTAGACACTTAACTGACTGAGCCACCCAGGCGCCCCCATATTTACGTATTTTAACAATCATGCTACCTTACATATTTTAAGTTAAAACATGCCTTTTTAAAAACATGCCTTTTAAAATTACCCTTGAATCCATTATGTTAAGGCAAATCTCAAATGTTTCAACAATTCTTTAAAATAGATGTTACCTTTCTTTGTTTTTATATTTTAATTATATTTCTTAAAGTAAATAGTACTCCAAAAATCTTTAAGTTGTCTAGATTATTGTTACATTGAGCAGTTTCAATATATTTTGGCAAATGGGCAAGAAGGGAGGATGCTTTGATAGTTCTTGAAAAATGAGACCTAACTGGGAGATTGTCGTAACAGAAAAACAATGACTACAAGTAGCCAGCAAACTGAAACATAGCAAATAAGAAGTTCTTAATGCTAAGACTAAAGATTGTCGACGTAACTCAGAAGATTTGTTTATGTAATGAAAATTATGAAAGCAGTGATATATAAAGACAATTCAGGTTGGGTACGATTTGTTTGAAAGACCGTAGTGAGGGACGTCTCGGTGGCTTAGTCAGTTAAGTGCCTGCCTTTGGCACAGGTCATGATTCAGGGTCCTGGGATGGAGCTCTGCATTGGGCTCCCTGCTCCGCAGTGAGTCTGCTTGTCCTTGTCCCTCTGCCCCATCCCCCCTCCCCTTGTGCTCCTGAGCTCTCTCTCTCTAATAAATAAATAAAAATCTTAAAAGACAGAAGTGATATTGGAACAAATAATATTGTTCATGTGCAAGAACACAGTATAAGGAATCTTAGAATCCACTAATGTACAAACAACATATACCAATTTAGTTCCAAGAGTCATCACATTTCCAGGACACCTCGCTGGCTCGGTCAGAAGAACAATCGATTCATGATCTCAGGGTCATTAGTTTGAGCCACACATTGGGTGTAAAGATTACTAAAAACTAACTGAATAAATAAATAAGTCAAAAAATTTTTTAAGAGTTATTGCATTTCCATTTACACAGACTTCAGGTGTTTTATCATATTTTTTTTAAGTAAAAAATTGGTCCTTAGCTTCAGCCATACCACTTAAATAATGAAATAAATAATACTGCTATTTATTTGTTTGTTTTTAAGACTTTTATTAATTTGAGAGAGAAAGAGAGCAAGTAAGCGAGTGTGTGAGCAGGGAAAGTGTGGGGTTGGGGGGGCTGCGCAGAGAGAGGGACAAACGCACTCTTTTCTGAGACCCTGAGTGTAGAGCCCCCATGCAGGGCTGGGTCTGGAGAACCTGAAATCATGACCTGAACTGAAATCAAGAGTTGACCGCTTAACCAACTGAACCACCCAGGCACCCTTATTTATTTATTTTTAATAATACTGATTTTTAAAAAGATTTTATTTATTTATTTATTTGACAGACAGAGAGATCACAAGTAGGCAGAGAGGCAGGCAGAGAGGAGGAAGCAGGCTCCCCACTGAGTGAAGAGCCCAATGCGGGCGGGGCTTGATCCCAGAACCCTGGGATCATGAGCTGAGCTAAAGGCAGAGGCTTTAACCCACTGAGCCACCCAGGTGCCCCTTCTTTTTCTTTTTTTTAAAAGAAGAATATATTTTTTAAAGGTTCTGTTTATTTATTTGACAGAGAAGAAGAGAGAGTGAGCGCAAGCAGGGGGAACGGCAGACAGAGGGAGAGGGAGAAGCAGGTTTCCCACTGAGCAGGGGGTCTGACGCAGGGCTCTATCGCCAGGACCCAGGGATCATGAACTGAGCTGAAGACAGATGCTTAACAGACTGAGCCCCTAGGTGCCCCTAAATATTTTTCAAATTGGCATTCTTAATATCGAAAGAAAAATGTTTCTTTTCCACCTGTTTTAAAACAGCACAAATTATAGAAAATTTGAGGAATTGCTTGTGTTAGTAGGTTAATTATAATTGTGTAGCAATCAACAATATTCAGTTTCTTTCAGAAGAATAAAGTCAGTTAATTCTACTAACATTTGAAGTTACTGCTGTTTAAAGAATGCATTTGATTCCCTAAAGCAACTACTTCCCAAATGACTATCTTTCAAGTTTAGAGATATAAGAGTAGAATTCAAGAATTTTTCCTGAAATTTCATTACGTATGCAAATTTTAATTTCATTTAGGATTGCCTGCAATTGCACTGTATTCATGTGTGAGTAGGCCCCTCGGTTACCTACAGCAAAAATATCATGAGTGACATGAGGTTTGAATTACAACCAATTACAATACATTTTGTCTCATAATGACCCAGGGCATAAACAGAAACTTAGGTAGACTCTATTTTACATCTGTAAGGCTGAATAGAACTAGTAAAGCCTCATTCCTTCATTTTATATTCATTACTTCTCATATTTGCTATTTTGGGGGGGTATATATATTTCTCCCTACAATTTCCTGTATGGTTACCAAGTCTGTAGCTGTGTCCACCTTTGAGCAGCTGATATTCCCCTGTGCCCCTTTATACTTAAGCAGTTGCCCCTTCTTGTATGGAGTACTGATGGCACACACCACAGCCTTGCACCTTGTTCTTGCAGGTGTAATAACAATGTGAACAGTCAGTTGGAAGCAAGTCAGATCAGCTGGGATTCCATTCTAGTAAACTGAGCACTTCACATCCATGGCAAACCAGGTAATTCAGGAAGTCGTCTCATTTTCTAGATAGGAAACTTATGTCAGACTCGTTCTGTGGGCTCATGCTTTGAATTCCTTATATCATTGGTTTCTAAACCTGACTATTTACAGGAATCACCCGGGGATCTTTAAAAAATGGTAGATTCCAGGACTCCTCATCAAACTTAGCAGAATCTTTTGCCGCCTCAGAACATCTGTGTCTAAGAAGCTCTCCAGGTGCTTTGATGAGAAGCCATATTCGGGAACTTTTTTTTTTTTTTTTTTTTTTTTTCATATTTGGGAACTTCTAACTTGTGATGATGACCAGCCTCATTTAAAACCTGTAAAGGGCACCTGGGTGGCTCAGTGGGTTAAAGCCTCTGCTTTCGGCTCAGGTCATGATCCCGGGATCTTGGGATCAAGCCCTGCATCGGGCTCTCTGCTCGGCAGGGAGCCTGCTTCCTCCTCTCTCTCTGCCTGCTTGTGGTCTCTGTCTGTCAAATAAATAAATAAAATCTTAAAAAAAAAAAAAAAGCTGTCCAATGGGGCTCCTGGGTGCTCGGTTGGTTAAAGTTTCTGGATCTTGGTTTCAGCTCAGATTGCAATCTCAGAGTCGTGAGATCGAGCCCTGCATCAGGCTCCCTGCTCAGTGGAGAGCCTACTTCTTCCTCTCCCTCTGACCCTGCTTGTGTGCTCTCTCTTTCTCTGTCAAATAAATAAATAAAATCTTAAAAAATAAATAAAAAGGCTGTCCAAGTGGTGGATTATAGCCAAGCAGTGACTGAAGTTGCCATCTACGTGTGCACCTTCTATGTGGACTCTTAGTCTCTGCCATATCTAGGTATGCCTCTCTTCTGAGCCAAACCATATTTTATGCTTTTAGTTGCAGAAAGAAGGAAATGTCGAAACATCAAGATATAAAGACCGAGTAAAAGCAGTCACCTGATTTATTTCCTATAAAATACAATATCCCCAAATAGGCAGATCTAACTTGGACAATTTTCATCCCCCTGCACAAAAATGCATAACTTCAAGAGTTTGAACTGGGGTCCCAGAGCTCTTGGGGTGCACTTAGGGTACACTTTGTGCTCTTAGGGTACACTTTGGTAAAGGGATTGCCCCTAGTCTTATAGCCAAGGTACTCTAGGCCACCTATGATACCCTTCCAAAGAAGGATGTGGATGGTTTGCCCTTTTAAAACTTTTTTCAGAATGGAAATTACAAGTGAAGTCCATTTTATTTTATTTCAGATAGAAAAAGACAAATCTCTCCCTAGTCTCTTTAAGGAGACACGAAAACAAGATTTCTAATTAAAAAAAGACAGTAACTGGGGCGGCTGGGTGGCTCAGTCAGTTGGGCAGCTGCCTTTGGCTCAGGTCATGATCCCGGAGTCCTGGGATCGAGCCCCGCATCGGGCTCTCTGCTCAGTGGAGAGCCTGTTTCTCCCTCACCCTCTCCCTCTGCCTGCCGCTCTGCCTACTTGTGCTCTCTCTATGTCTCTGTCAAATAAATAAATAAAGAAAATCCTTTGGGGAAAAAAAAAGACAGTAACTAAGGTGCTAGAGGGTGCTACCCTTTTTTCTCAAGGAAGATATGAAAAGGGACTTTCGTCTACCTTGCATAATTTGTTACAACCCTCCATTAGATGGCTGTGGTAGGACTTATTTTGGGTTTTTTTGTGTGGCTTCCCCATGACAGGCACGATCCTCAAATCTATCAGTGCCACCTTGACCTCTGGCTGTAGGTGTACAAGGGCCTTTAGGAAAGTTCCACTTGAATGTCCTCTCTCTATCTAGCATCTCAAATTCTCTTTATCTCTCAGATATGCTTCTGTGTTGAGACTGGCCACAAGGGAAATTTGTGCAAGATTTCAAAGGCAGAAGTGAAGCCCTCACGCTCTGAAGGTCAGTGTGAGCTGTGAGGTGCTGGGGCAGCTCATGCGCACGGATGCTGATCTTCTGCCTAACCTGGGAGTGGGACAGCGGCCGCGTTTGGAGCTCTTTCAGCAACTCCAGGACCTTCAGTTTCTCTGAGTCCTGGGCCAGATGGGTGTGCAGCACCTTGGCTCCTAGGAGCACGTGCAGCATGGCTCCTGCCGGCACATGCATTATTGAGATTGTAGGTGTCAAGAGACAGATGCACAGTCTAGTTTACCCTCATGCGATCCAGTTGGTCTTTGTGGATTCCGCTTTGTCCCTGTTCATCCTCACTTCATGTCCAGCTTTCCCAACTGACTCTAAGCTCTATTGATTTACAGAAATTTCAGGTCAAACCCCAGACACAGAGGCAACCACTTCTCCAGGTCCCACAGTTGTTTAAGACTTAGTCCATGTGGGCTCTCTGCTCAGCAGGGAGCCTGTTTCCTCCTCTCTCTCTGCCTGCGTCTCGGCCTACTTGTGATCTCTCTCTGTCAAGTGAATAAAAAATCTTAAAAAAAAAAAAAAAGACTTATTCCCTAAAATAAACTTCTTATTTCATAAGGCTCATAGCGCTGGTCAAACCCTGATCCAGACAATGGTACTGGAAGTGATTCCAGAAGAACTAAAACTTAAGAATGGGTTCCATGAATCTGTTCCAGGTTATTTCATCTAGTTGGATTTAAAGGTACTGACCACCAGCTGTCAATGACAAAGGTGACACTGGTTATCCATGGCATGCATTAGCCAAAAACAGTTTCTTAAATCATCACCTACGGACACCTGTAATCAAGTACCTAAAGAAGATAAGGCTGGGGCGCCTGGGTGGCTCAGTGGGTTAAAGCCTCTGCCTTCAGCTCAGGTCATGAGCCTAGGGTCCTGGGATGGAGCCCCGCATCTGGCTCTCTGCTCAGTGGGGAGCCTGCTTCTTTTTCTCTCTCTGTCTACTTGTGATCTCTCTGTCAAATAAATAAAATCTTAAAAAAAATAAAGAAGATAAGGCTTTGGGTAACCACGTGGATACTTTAAAAAAAATATTTAAACGAAAACAATGAGTATAATGGAGTTGGTTGGTTTATACTAATTAATTATACTGGATAAGTGGGGGAAAGGAAATGATGAACTTAGGGCTTTAAATGTTCAGTTCAAGATAAAGGATCAGAAATCTTATGTAAAAAAAAAAAAAGAGAGAGAGAGAGAAGAAAAAGAAATCCTATGATTGTCTTCCTACATTTGCAACGTTGTACTTTCTAAAAGCCAAATCCAAAATCTAATCCTGATTTAAAATGCAATTGAATTTCCAATCTTGAAGGTCTCATGTTAAAATTTGGTTTTGTTTTTGAGCAGCAGTGAGATCCTGAATATTGGCATGGGAATGGGAATCTATGGTCAGATTGATGAGACTGGAATCATGAACTTCTAAATTCTGCTGAGGCCTCTTTTGCTAATATTAATGGCCTTTCCTCCCTTGACCGAGGAGCTTAGTCTCTCCTTACATGTAAAATCTGTATTGGCCTCTTCGGGGGTAGTTAGTTGCCTTGTAGGGTCTGCTGATCCTCCTCAAGACCTATTATCGATGCCTTCCATGGCTTCTATACCCATTGCAGGAGATCCTAGAAGTCAAGATAAATAATGTGTATGATTTATATTGACAGAAACCTGGGCAACATGTATGGGGATGGAGACAGAATGTGGGGTTAGGTGCATGGTAGTCATCCTCTAGGATGGCCCAGTGATCCACACCACCTTACCTACATTGTATCTGGATTGGTCTCTGTGATCAATAAAATACAGAAGTGATAGCTTCTGAGATTAGATTATAAAGGGCACTTCAGCTTCTCTCTTGGCTGCTATCTGTCTTTCCTAAATGACTCACTCTGGGAAAGCTGTGCCATGAGCAACTCTATGGAGAGGTCCATTTGATAAGGAACTGGAATGTCCTGCCAGTGGCCAAGTTAGTGAGCCTGGAAGCACATCTTCCAGCCCTGGAGACCACAGTTCCAACCAGCAGCTTGACCACAACCCCATGACACACCCTGAGCCAGGCCATCCAGCTGAGCCTCTCCCAGATTCCTGACCCTCAGAAAATGTGAGATAATAATTGTTTGTTGTTTTATACCCTTAAATTTGGGGATGATTTGATAAATAGTGGTAATTAAAATAAAACAGAAGGAATATAATGGTAGATCAAACCAAATTTATTGATCTGGGTACCATTAACAGTGTCTCAATCCATTGTTCTAGCCCAAATTGCTGAGAAGGTCTCTAACAGTTTGGCTGAAATTTGAACTCAGTAGTGGCTCATATTGAACGAAACTAAAATACGAGACTTGGTATACTATATAGGAAAGGTATACTATATAGGAAAGTATTTTTTTTAATTGTTTCTTAAGTAGGCTCCTTGCACAATATGGGGTTCAGACTCACAAACCTGACATCGAGACTCATACGCTCTAACAACTGAGTCAGCCAGCTGCCCCCTGGATAGGAAATTATTGACAAGAACACTCTCCTCTTTTTCCTTTTTCCTAAGATTTTATTTTTTTTTAAGATTTTATTTACTTATTTGACAGACAGAGATCACAAGTAGGCCGAGAGGCAGGCAGAGAGAGACGAAGGGAAGCAGGCTCCCTGCTGAGCAGAGAGCCCGATGCGGGGCTCGATCCTAGGACCCCGGGGATCATGACCCGAGCCAAAGGCAGAGGCTTTAACCCACTGAGCCACCCAGGTACCCCCTAAGATTTTATTTTTAAATATCTCCATACCCAATGTGGGGCTTGAACTCCCAGCCCCAAGATCAAGAGTGGCATGCTTCACCGACTGAGCCAACCAGGCATGCCAAACAAGAGTCCTGCCTTGACCAAACCTTCGTTAGCCTCCTTGAACCCTTTTCAACCCTTTCTACATGTCCTTGAACATGTCCTCCAAGAGCCCACCTGTAGCAAGAATTCTGTCAAAAAAAATCTTGCCCTTTGCAACAAACATGGTTGGAGCTGGAGAGAATAATGCTAAGTGAAATAATTCAGTCAGAGAAAAGTTCCTTCCATATAATCTCACTCATATGTGGAATTTAAGAAACAAAACAAGTGGGGTGCCTGGGTGGCTCAGTGGGTTAAGCCTCTGCCTTCAGCTCAGGTCATGATCTCAGGGTCCTGGGATGGAGCCCCGCATCGGGCTCTCTGCTCCAGGGAGGCTGCTTTCCCCTCTCTCTCTGCCTGCCTCTCTGCCTACTTATGGTCTCTCTCTCTGTGTCAGAAAAAAGAAAAGAAAAGAAAAGAAAAGAAACAAGTGAACAAAGAAAAAAAAGAGAGAGAGAGACAAACTGAGAAACAGACTCTTAACATCAGAGAACAAACTGATAGTTACCAGAGGGAAGGTGTGTGGTAGGGATGGGTGAAATAGGGGATGGAGATTAAAGAGTATACTTATCATGATGAAAAAAATAATAATAAAATAGGGAAAAAAAAGAATTCTATCTACTTCGCTTAACAAAAAACCTCCTCACCTTGATATCTTTTTTAAAAATTTGATATAGAGATAGCATGAGTGGGGGTGGGGGAAGGAAGGAGGGGCAGAGGGAGAGAGAGAAGCAGGATCATGAACCCAGGGTCTTGGGGAATCAAGTCCCGAGCCGAAGACAGGGACTTCATGACTGAGCCACTCAGGTGTCCCTTGATATCTAGTTTATTTACTTATTCTTTTAGTAATCTCTACACCCAACTTGGGGATTGAACTCACAACCCTGAGATCTAGACTCACATGTTCCACTAACTGAGCCAGCCAGGCACCCTCCCCAGCCTTGATATCTGATTACCCTCAATACCTTATCAAATTCCTCATTCCCCAAGTAATATCTGATTACCTTGGACTGCCTTCAGCAAGAATCCTGTTAGGTCAAGTTAGCAAGAATTACCCTACGCTCTTAGTAACTTACTGACCACTGACCCTCTCCCCAACTCTGCCTGACTAAAATCCCCACATTTAGATATTGTCTCAATGCATTCTCATAAATTTTGCAAGATAGATGTTAGTCCCATGCAGGACCAGTTATGTAATTTGTAATTTCAGTGCAAAATGAAAAATGCAAGACCTCTTGTTCGTTATTATTAAGAATTCCAAAACGGTGACAGCAGAGCATCAAATCTAGCACAGGCCCTGTATAATTGTACAAGCCCATGGGGCTAGCTCCTGCTGTCATCTTACATTAAGAAACAGGTTCATAGAGATCTAGTGAATTCCCAAGGTTACTTTATCCAGAGCCAGGACTATGTCAGAGCCAGAATTCTAATAGGAGTTTGAACCCTACTAAACTTTCCCCAATTAAACTAGGCCCTTTTGTATTGAACTGAATCTAATGAAAAATTTCCAAATTTATTGAACACACAAAATGTGCAGCCACTTTCACACTAGTTCAACCATATACCCCCAGGTAGTGTTAAAATGCATTTACTGTATGTTTTGTACGTCATATAAACCATTCTGATGAAACTCCAAGCTGTCTTGTCTAAAGAGTCCTTGCTGCACATTTTCTTTTAAAATACTCTCCTGTGGTCTAACGGCAAATGCAGACTTGTCTATGTGTAATACTGCAGTAACATTCTAACTGCAACACCAAAATAAAGTATCATCACACATTTGGGGTTTTTTTTTTTCCTCCTTCTGTTCAAGCGACTACTATACTGGGACTCATTTAAACGAAAAAAAAAAAAAAAAACTGAACCCCAACGTCAAGGAAAGACGCTTGAAGGTGAAGGGACAAAAGAACAGGTCACGAGCACAAAACCCACACCACTCAAAAACCCGGCTCGGAATGCGCGCGTGCGCAGAACGAATTCTCCTGCGCAGAAGCCGGGCCGGAAGGGCTGGGGCCGACGGGGGCGGGGATAGGGTTGCTAGGAGAACGCGATGACGCTACGGCCTCGGCGCCCCTTTTCCGCCAATGGGTGCCGCTTGCTGCGGTGACACGTAGTGTGCGTCACGGTGACGACGCGCGAAGGGCACAGATCTAAGGGTCGGGAGGACGTTCGGCCTCTGTGAGCCGCAGCCTTTCTGAGGGAGCGGTTGTGTGTTCGCCATCTTAGGAAGTGAGTGTGCCAGGCCTTGCCCGCGGTGGGTTCGGGGAACGGAGCCCCTCTGAGGAGCCGCTTAGGCTGTAGGCCTGGTCGATCTCCTTGAAGGAGGCCGCCATGACCTCCTCAAGGGCGCGGAGGCGGGAGGAGCCCGTGTCGGGGTTCTAGGGCGCCCGTAACTTTGGCGGCCCGAGGGGCTCCTTTACCTTTCCTCCGACCGCTGCTCTCTTCCCTTAGGAAGATGTTCTCGTCCGTGGCGCATCTGGCGCGGGCGAACCCCTTCAACGCGCCCCACCTGCAGCTGGTACACGATGGCCTCACGGGCCACCGAAGCAGCCCCGTGGGACCCCCGGGCCCGCCCCGACGTTCCCGCAATCTGGCAGCAGCCGCTGTGGAAGGTGAGCTTAGACCTTGCCCCTATATGGTCGTTATGTGCCCTCGTGATCCACTCGGCCTTAGTGGCCTGGCGGACAGAGGAGGAGAACGCACCTGGCTTTCTGCACCACAGGACGGGGGCCTAGTTGCTTGCCCTAGGGAGTCAGCCCTTTTCGCTCTAGGCCGTGTGTCCGATCCTTGGCCCTCCCTCAAGGGCGTGGAAGGGCCCAGGCACAGTTCCCTCTGTGACCTCCACGTCCTCGGGAGAGTAGTTAAAGAGGCGGTGACTAGCTCCTTATCCTCTCTGCCGTGAGACCGCTTGGTCAGTGGACTTAAGTGTTGGGTAAAGTCTCCTTCCTAGCCACTGGCCACCTGCAGTTCTTTCTGTTACTTAATTTGGCTTTAATTTTCTTCTTCTTTTTTTTTTTTCTTTTTAAGGATTTTATTTATTCATTTGACAGCGATCACAAGTTGACAGACAGAGATCACAAGTAGGTAGAGGCAGGCAGAGAGAGAGGGGGAGGCAGGCTTCCCGCCCAGCAGAGAGCCCGATGCGGGGCTCGATCCTAAGACCCTGGGATCACGACCTGAGCCGAAGGCAGAGGCTCGAACCCACTGAACCACCCAGGGGCCCCGGCTTTAATTTTCTTATTAAAAATACTCCTTTCTCAAGTATTCCCGAAGTCTAGTGTTTGCTGAAAGGAGATAATATGAGATAATTGGGTCTCTTGTTTTAATGTAATTGGTAAAGGAGGGGACAGAAGCCCCAGATAAGTTATAAAAAGGAGATAAATAATTGGAAGGGATCCCTTTAGTCTTCCCTTTCAGGAATCTTTTCGGTTAGACTCAACTGGAACTTAATGTTTTAAGTCCCAGTGGAGTGTATGGACAGAGAAGCCTGAAAACCAGATGGTAGGAATTTGTGTAAATGTTATCTAAATTGTGTAAAACCTAAAGTTTTCAAATCATTTATGTGTTTCTGTTATGTCTTTAGTGTGGGTAAAAAAATGCTTACACGGTTATGTAGTACATGTATTTGACTTTAGGAGTTTATCTAATTTTATGCTTAACCATGAATCCATAAGTGGGGATAGTATTGATTAGTGACTGGGGTACACTTAGAAGTTTGCAGCCTTTTACTTGTCTAGTGCTCTTCCTGGGTTTGGTTTGTATTCTGAAGTGTATATTTATCAGCAGTAAATAATTTAAAATTTGATTTTAATTCGAAGAGCTATTAATGTTGTCAAAGACTTTAGTATGGCCGAATAAGAGCTGGTGTCTCAGAACCTTCATAATCTAAATGATTCTTCAATTTTGGCAGTAAATGTCTTGTTACTTAAAACTAGATGGAAAATCATCTTTCAGCTTAATTGTAAACAGTGGCCAAAGCTGTTCATTTGTGATAGTACGATTTCACAGGGAATTATAGGTCTGTTTCATTCCCGGGGCCTTAGTCATCTCTGAAGAAATACTTACTTGATTTTTTTTTCAATCAAACAGAGCAGTATAGCTGTGACTATGGATCTGGCAGATTCTTTATCCTTTGTGGACTTGGAGGAATTATTAGCTGTGGCACAACACATACAGCATTGGTTCCTCTAGATCTGGTTAAATGCAGAATGCAGGTTTGTTTTGCATGTTGGATTGAAAGCATATTGTTGAAGCATGGCTTTTAAAGTTATACAACATAGACATCTACTAACAAGCTGTGTGGAAACCTAATTATCCAGGAGGTAAGTTGATAACCAGTAACATGAGTTTTATATTAAAATGCATGGTGTGTCTTGTCTTACTACAGAGTACAGTTGCGAATATGGCTCCATGAAGTTTTATGCACTGTGTGGCTTTGGTGGGGTCTTAAGTTGTGGTCTGACACACACTGCTGTCGTTCCTCTGGATTTAGTGAAATGCCGAATGCAGGTTTGTATTTAGATGGCAATACTGAACGTATCTTTCATGTGTGACTTAATTCCAAATAATTTTAAAAAGACTTCACAAATGAGAAAATTTGAAGACATAACAACCGCTAAAAACTTTGGTAGGAAACCAAACCCAAATTTTATTGACTCGTGATCTTTATTTTAGTCAGTGTTTTAAATCGAAGAAAATGGCTCTCTCAAAAATGAGAGTGTAGGCACATTTTGGATCTCAAACCCTGGCTATAAATGGTATTTTGCTGCTGTGCTCAGTTCTGACTAGAGTCCCTCTTCAGGGCCTACTGGTTCTTTATGCTCCCAAATAGTCGTTTTATAAGCAGTTGCTTATTACAGTAGGTTATCCATAGTGTATTTTTGAAGTAACTTCATTTCTTTTATTTTTCTGATAGGATTAGGTTAGAACATTAATGAAGATTAGAAAAAATACTCTTCTTCACTGTCTTAGTTCTAAAATTTTGTAGGCATAACTTTTTGTACATTTATTTACATAAGTTTTTTTATGATTAGAATATCTTAATTAGGATTACTGAAACAAAAATAATCAAACGTCACAAATTTATTTGTCCCAAACAGGATTAGAAGTCTTCTTATCTAAAAGAGAGAGGAAGGTGAAATAAAGGAAGGTGAAATGTTAGCAGGGAGAGGAAGGTGATGTATACCAGCTCTTGTAGTACTGGCAGATACAGTGAAATTAAGATTTTTTTTTTTCTTTTCCATTAGTTAATAGAATGGATGTGAAATACACCTTCACTAAGATGTATGCATGTCTCTTGAAGTGAATTTAGGTCAAAAGACAGATTCTTATGTTGATTTACTTTTTAAATTTGTGTTTAAATTGCCTTACGTTCATGAAACTTTATAATTAAACTTCTTAATGGGCTAGCATATATCAGGGATATAGAGTTTTCTCTGAGGCAATAAGCTTTAAAACTAATTTTTAAAAAGTGGTAGAGTTGGATGGTGAAAAATTTTGAGTTTTATCGTGTATTTTTCTAGGAATTCTGCCTCAACTAACCCTCCAAGACTTAAGTCTGACTGAAAGAAAGCTAGACCTTAATATACAAAGTTAAATTTACAAAGATGATTGTAGATACTAGGTTGATATGCAGTGAATTTGTGTCTACCCACCTTTCGTGCAGTCACTGGTTTATTTTAGAACCAAAGGAAAAACTAGTAATAGTAAAATTAAATATTTATGAGAAATGATAGCTGTTTGGTACATAGAACTAATTTTTTTCTTCTTGTTTTAAATACAGGTGGACCCCCAGAAGTACAAGGGCATATTTAATGGATTCTCAGTTACACTGAAAGAGGATGGCGTTCGTGGTTTGGCTAAAGGATGGGCTCCAACTTTCATTGGCTACTCTATGCAGGGGCTCTGCAAGTTTGGCTTTTATGAAGTTTTCAAAGTCTTGTATAGCAACATGCTTGGGGAGGTATGTAATTTTAACTTAGAAGTGGACAGTCCTAAGTTTTAACTTAAATTGTAAAACCAAAAAAGGATCCTTTTTTGGTCTGTATTATACTCTGATGCTTCCCAGGTGAGTTGGATTTTGTGTTTTTTTTAAAGAGAAAGGATCTGGGATTCCTCTGTACTTCGAGGGCCAACTATACTTGGCACCTAGACGTTCAAAAAATAATTCACATTGTATTGTGGTTGATAAGATTATGGAGAGGATATACATTCAGTCTCATGTGTGTTGTTTGTGGACCATAACGATAAACACTGTTAGGTTATCTGAAATGTACTGTTTCCTAGAACTGTCCCCTAATTGAAATTGAAAACAGCCGATGTAATAGCGATACATGTTCCTTCTTATGTTTTTCAATTTAGGAGAATACCTATCTCTGGCGCACATCACTATATTTGGCTGCTTCTGCCAGTGCTGAATTCTTTGCTGACATTGCCCTGGCTCCTATGGAAGCTGCTAAGGTTCGAATTCAAACCCAGCCAGGTTATGCCAACACTTTGAGGGATGCAGCTCCCAAAATGTATAAGGAAGAAGGCTTAAAAGCGTAAGTGAACATTTGTCTAGGGTTATAGAATAAAAATACTCATTTAAGGGAACTGCATTTGTTAGCATTAAACCTACTGGACTTTTTTTTTTTTTTAAGGCTATTACGTTAATGTCCATATTTACCTTTTATATAGAACATAAACTCCAGGGACAGGGATAAGTTGGTTCATGGTTTAAGCCTTGAATTAAAGACTTTTTCTAATGAACCGTTTGTCAGTCTGCATATGACTTGATACTAACTTTTGGGAAGGGCTTGTTAGAATTCTTGTCATTGGGGGCCGTTTGGGTGACTCAGTTGTTAAGCATCTGCCTTAGACTCTGGTCATGATCCCAGAGTCCTGGGATCGAGCCCTGCATCTGGCTCCCTGTTCAGTAGGAAGCCTGCTTTTCCCTCTCCCACTGCCCCTGCTTGTTTCATTCCCTCTCTCACTGTGTCTCTCTCTGTCAATTAAATAAATAGAATCTTTTTTAAAAAAAGGCTTATCATCTGTGTTCACAGCTAAGAATTTGCATATAGTCTGGCTACAACATGCTTCCTTAGATCCACCTTTGTGGATGCCAATCTTGAACTGAGTTCTACTTGTAAACTTCTTGTTTCTTGTAGTTCCAGTCAGAGAAACATCCAGCAACTTTTTTGGTTGTATAGTCAAAGGTGCTTGAGTCATTGGCATGTGAGATAAATATACCTGCATGTTAGTCTTAGGTTCTGATAGAAATGACATGCAATTATGCTGCCATTTTTTGCTATCAGGACTCGGCTGGTGTGCGGACACGTCTGTTAATGATGAGAATCTCTGCTAGGTGATTAAACGCAACTGAGTAAAATAAGTCTCCTGGTTTCCTAGATTCTACAAGGGCGTTGCTCCTCTCTGGATGAGACAGATACCATACACCATGATGAAATTTGCCTGCTTTGAACGTACTGTTGAAGCATTGTACAAGTTTGTGGTTCCCAAGCCCCGAAGTGAATGTACAAAGGCAGAGCAACTGGTTGTAACATTTGTGGCAGGTTACATAGGTATGAGTTATTTACAGCATGTTTGTCTGAAATTAAGGACAAGTAACCATTTCTGTTATTGGCCCCTATTGGGGGGAAAAATATTCCAAAGAAATTATCTTCCCATAGCATTTTTTGTGCCTTTTTAAGATTCATAAATGCTTGTTAATTAGTTTCTGAAAGAATTATTTTCAGGTTTACATGTCTTGATTAAGTTTGGGGGATATATTGATTGCATTGCTGTACCCTTTTTTTTTAGGTCTAGTTTCTCAGTACATTTTTAATACAAAGGAAAGGTAATTAAAATGTGGATATAAAAACTTGAAGGATTGTTCCTACATAGGATAGACTGCTATATAACTTTGTCAGTCTAAATCTGATTGTTTTTAAGAATTAAAAATTACGAAAGGTTATTGGTTGTAATACAAATTTTTTAAATTAATCCCATGTGGGACTGTTTCTGTTGACTTTTTTCAGCTGGAGTGTTCTGTGCAATTGTTTCTCACCCTGCTGATTCTGTGGTATCTGTGTTGAATAAGGAGAAAGGTAGCAGTGCTTCTCAAGTCCTTCAGAGACTTGGATTTAGAGGTAGGATTCCACCACCACCACCACCCCCGCCCCCAAAGAGTAACACTTGAGTATGCTCCATTTTTCATTCATGTTTCATATTTCCACCAGGTGTATGGAAGGGACTCTTTGCCCGTATCATCATGATTGGCACTCTGACTGCACTACAGTGGTTCATCTATGACTCTGTGAAGGTCTACTTCAGGCTCCCTCGCCCTCCTCCACCTGAAATGCCAGAGTCTCTGAAGAAGAAGCTTGGGTTAACTCAGTAGAATGATCAAATCAAATGTGGACTGAATCTGCTTGTTGATCAGTGTTGAGGAAAGTACAAGAGGAACTTTTATATATTTGACAGTGTAGGAAATTGTCTATTCCTGGTATAATTACTGTAGTACTCCTGCCAAAGGCGAGAGTTTCAGACCCACTGTTGAAATAAACCCAACTGTTCATGATTTGTCTGTGGTTCAGTGGTTATTTTTTAAAATAGTTTTTAAAGATTTAAGCCTAAAATGGAAGGAATTAAGTATAAGTTAAAACCTTAAGGAAAAAATGCAAATGGTTCAGTACTACTTACACTCCCTAAAAACAAAAGAAATCTACCTGAATTTTCAAAAACTTGATATAGTTGTAGTTAAATTGAAATGTGGATAAATATGTGCGGTTTTATTTTGACAAGTTAATTGCAGCATGTATTCAAATTTTGCAACATGTACTATAATTTTTATAAATCCCAGTGAGTTTGCTAATCCTCATTTGTAAAAGAAAATCTTTTTTTCTAGGGGCACCTGGCTGGCTCAGTTGGAATGTGCAACTCTTGATCTCAGGGTTATCTGTTGAAGTCCTACATTGTGTAGAGATGACTTAAATTGAAAAAAATATGTAAATTAGGCTGGTTGTTAAAAAGATAGCTATTTTTTTTTAAGATTTTATTTATTTATTTGACAGACAGATCACAAGTAGGCAGAGAGGCAGGCAGAGAGAAAGGGAGAAGCAGGCTCCCCGCTGAGCAGAGAGCCCAATGCGGGGCTCAATCCCTGGACCCTGAGATCATGACATGAGCTGAAGGCAGAGGCTTTAACCCACTGAGCCACCCAGGTACCCCCAAAAGATAGTTATTTAAAGGTTTTCTTTTGTTTGTTTGTTTGTTTTAAGTAATCTGAAACCAGTGTGAGACTTGACTGAATAAGCCTGAGGTCAAGAGTCACATACTCTACTGACTGAGCCAGTTGCCCCTAGAATGATAGTTTTTAAAAGGACCACAGCACTTTAAGCCACTTAAAAAAAAAAAAAAAAAGATTTTACTTATTTGAGATTGAGAATGAGAGGGGAGAAGGTTAGAGGGAGGAGACTCCCTGCTGAGCAGGGATTCCCTATGTGGGACTCCATCCTGGGACTCCAGGATCATGACTTGAACTGAGGGCAGTCGCTTAACCAACTGAGCCTCCCAAGTGCCCGCTAAAACCACCTTAGGCGGCAATTATCCTCAAATCTGACTTTCTAAACTACAAAAAATACAGCATAAAATCACCTAGAAAGTAAGCCACTGTTCAGTTTTCTCCTGTGTTTGATTACGAAATGTGAAAACCTAATCAGTAATAATTATTCAAATCTGATTACATTTGACCTGAGGTCTTCAGGTATCTGGATTGGGTTGGCAATCCCTGTATAAATTATAAAAATGGGGGTGCCTGGGTGGCTCAGTGGATTAAGCCTCTGCCTTCAGCTCAGGGTCCTGGAATCAAGCCCTGCATAGGGCTCTGCTCAGCCAGGAGCCTACCTCCTCCGCCCCCTCCCCTGCCTGCCTTTCTGGCCTAATTGTGATCTCTGTTAAATAAATCTTTATATAGATAGGGACTTCGGGGAAAAAAAATTTGAAGAAGTCTGAGGGAGAGATGTTTTAACAAACCCGTGTTGTAAGGCCAGTGAAAAAAATTGAGGAACCAGATACATTTAGTTACATGTTAACTTCTCTGTGTCATCGCTTCGTTTTAAGATTACAAATTTGTGTGTATTGCAGAGAGAAAGGAAGGGTTGTAGGTGCAGTTAAGCCACATTTAAAAGGTACAGCTCTAGTATGAGCCCACGTAAGTGATGGCTATGGTAACTGGCATCACCAGTGTGCATTAGCATTGCTGTGTAACAAACCAACTGAAATCTAATGGCTTGAGACAATCTCAGATCAGGAATTCAGCATCTCTGCTGGATCTTGGCTCTGGGTCTCACGAAGTTACAGTCTGATAGCTCTGAGGTCCTTTATAAAGGTTTTCACACTAGGCACCTGGCTGGCTCGTTAGAGCATGCAACTCTTGATCTCAGGGTTGTGAGTTCAAGACCACATTAGATGTAGAATTTATTTTAAAAAAAAGTTTTCACCCGTATGGGCTAGGGAGATACTCCCAAGGATCTCCCTGTTAGTGGGTCAGTCTTTTTCTAAAGATCTACAGCATGGTGGCCTCAGGGCAGTTGGATTTATTTCAGGACTTTGAGGCAGAGCCAGGCAGAAGCAGGGTTTTTTTTTTAGGACTTAGATGTGGAAGTCCTATCAACCCTTCCACTATACTCTGTCACAACATCAGATATCTCAGAAGACTCAATCCCAGCGCGAGGTGAAAGGAACATAATCCTGCTGGGAGAAGTATCAGTAATCTAAGAAGAACATGTAGGAATGGAAGTAAATGTATATTAAGCCAATCCAAAGGTGGACTGGATTTGAAAAAGTGATAATACAGTTCCGCCAGCTTTCACTGTAAGAGATTTCCACTGCTAACTTTGTGAGTTTTATTTTCAAGGACAATAGATTTTATTTGTGGGTATTGATAAGTATATGGTATTCATTGTCAAGAGTCCGCTATCTGTAGTTAGAGGTAATTTCAAGGCTATTTCTGAGAGAAAACCATTTCAGCCTAGATATTCAAGGAAATGCTCACTCAAAATTTTGTGTATTCCCATTTTACATTTTAAAATTTATTCATACTAAAGGTTCTAATGTCATTTTAAATACCTCTTTTTTTTTTTTAAGGGTTTTATTTATGTATTTACTTAGCAGAGAGAAACACAGAGAGGGAACACAAGCAGGGAGAGTGAGAGTGAGTGGGAGAAGCAGGCTTCCCATTGAGTAGTAAGCCTTATGCGGGACTCGATCCCAGAAACCAGGGATCATGACCTGAGCCAAAGGCAGCGGCTTAACGACTGAGCCACCCAGGCGCCCTCTAATGTCATTTTAATAACACTTTTTTCACATTTGGTTTAAGAAAAAGTCAATTCCATAAAGCAGAACCCAGTGGGATGAGTGTATTTGATTAGTATAATTGAATTACACTGTAACACTAGGACATGATAGAAGCGCATAGTCTCTTCCAGGAGAGTCAAAAATTATTCAAACTGTCTTTAACAACAATTAAAAAGGAGAAAGCCCGAGTTTTGCTAAGTTACAAATAACTTATGATGTATACAACAGAAGAACTTAGAGTTGAACCAAATCTTCATTGTGTGAAAGCTTGAAATTTTGACCATGTTTTAAAATGAGTTTAACATGTTGTGATACCATTCTTGGGACACAGGATAGAAAAATATCCACACTGTTCATGAAGTTTGGTACATAGTTCTGCTGCTAAATTTAGGAGCTACCAACTGTTTCTTTAGCATAAGAAATAGAAATAGTTGACTGTTTAACAACTTGGGGGTTGGGATGGAAGTTAGGGGTGCTGATCCCTTTTCTTCCCTACAAACCACCAAATACCAGCATTGATACGGTTTATGAATCTTTTAGTTATTAATATATGACTTGAGTTTCCTAAAAAAACACTAATATGTGTGTGTGTACCATGCATGCAACAGTCACTTAATAGAGGCTAGCTGTACTGAATGAAAGTCTAGGGGATATGTCTCCTGCACAAGATATAATTCCCACCTAATACTGTAATTTGATGTACAAGTCAGCTAGCTTGCTTAGTGGAATGCAGTGTATGCAAGATTTGAAGATGAAGTAGAATTCATTTAAGGAGCAGAATCTACTACTTCAAGCCATGATGTCAATGCAGGGCTATATGAATCAAGATTAAAACCACTTCTAAGAAATTAACATTTGAACATTTGATGTGCCCAATGTTATTAATTGTGGATAAACAATTATTTACTGATTCTATTGGCTGTACAGTGGTTAGACTTTTTTTTTTTTTTAAGATTTTATTTATTTATTTGACAGAGATCACAAGTAGGCAGAGAGGCAGAGAGAGAGGGGGAAGCAGGCTCCCCATCAAGCAGAGAGCCCGATGTGGGCCTCGATCCCAGGACCCCGAAGGCAGAGGCCTTAACCTGCTGAGCCACTCAGGCGCCCCTAGACTTTATTTTTAAAAGACCATATTTGTGAGAGCACAAGAAGGGAGTAGCAGAGGAAGAAGCAGGCTCCTTGCTGAATAAGGAGCCCAATGTGGGACTCCATCTCAGGACCCTGGGATCATGATCCGAGCCAAAGGCAGATACTTAACTGACTGAGTCATCCCCAGTGGTTAGGCTTTAAATGATATTAAAGCAGGGAAATTCTAGAGAAAGATTAAGATGACTTACCCATAAGAGACCATGCCTAGTATTGAAGTGATTATATCTTCTACTGTTAGGAAACAGACCAAAACTTACCATTCTCCTCTATTTGCCACAAAAGCTATCTGACCTGAAGAAAATGACTGTAAGCCTAGGGACATTCCAGATTGATATCAAGCCTCCTTCAAGAAAGTCCTTCTCAGCCTGGCTTGCAAATTACTGACAGACTGGTGAGTCGTTATTTTAATAATAATAGAACTAGCACCAAATAAGATAAGTACTTCATTTATTTGGTACTGATAGAAACAAATATTCCTCATTAATGAATTTTCAGATAGCTAAATTTATATTTTGAAGTGCTGAAGAAAATTTTTTAAGAGATTTTATTTTTTTGACAGAGAGACACAGCGAGAGAGGGAACAAAAGCAGGGGGAGTAGGAGAGGAAGAAGCAGGCTTTCCGATGAGCAGAGAGCCCAATGACCCTGGGATGGTGACCTGGGCCAAAGGGAGATACTTAACAACAGAGTCATCCAGGTGCCCCTGAAAATTTTTTTAAAAACATGTCTAAAATATTGTGTCTTATTAAAACAATTTCATGGAATATAATTTACATTTCATTTGATATAATTATGAATGTCAGATACCATATAAAGATGTGCTATGGTGATACTTCCTCTGTAGGGTATAGCTCTACAAAAACACAGTCCCTTACTATATAACTTTTGTTGTATTAGTTAATGGCCTTGCCCTTTATATGCAAAGACAATTCGGGTATGTTAATGGTAATATTCACAGCAGTCCTTCCTGTAAGGCACATGTTATTGTCCTTACTTATTATAGTTAAAATTAAAGTTCATATGCACTAAATTTGTCTGAGACCACAGAATTCTGTGGTGACAGAGCCATGATTGGACCCCAGATATCTCTGATTTCAAAATCTCATGTTGTTTCTACCATATTAAATTGGACATGAATCAAAAACAGCTAGTCATGCGGTACCTGGGTGGCTCAGTCATTAAGTGTCTGCCTTTGGCTCAGGTCATGATCCCAGCGTCCTGGGATTGAGCCCCACATCAGGTTCCCTGCTCCGAGGGATGCCTGCTTCTCCCTCTCCCGCTTCCCCTGCTTGTATTCCCTCTCTCACCGTCTCTCTCTGTCAAGTAAATAAATAAAATCTTTAAAAAAAAAAAAAAAAAAGGCTGGTCACTTTAAAGTTTTCTTGAATGGCTCATCCCAGAGCCTTGGGCTTTTTGTCATGAAAGTTAGCTACTTACTCTGACACGTTCTGTGCATCTGGATACCCTTCATGCTAGGCATAGGAAACTGGGACTAATGTGTGTGTTTTTTTAAGGATCATTGTACTTTATTTTACAACTTATTGAAGAATATTTGATGTGGAATAAATTATACATATTCAAAAAATTTTGATACATGTATATACCTGTGAAATCACCATCATAAGCAAGATAATAAATACCTTTCACCCCTCGAGATTTCTTTGCACCTCTTTATAATTTGTACCTCTTGCCATCCCTAGGCAAACACTCATCTATTTTCTGCCTTTCTAGTTTGCATTTTCTAGAATTTCATATACATAGAATTATATAATGCTATTTTAAATGTTAGAACTTCCTTCTCTGCTTAGACTGTTCTGGTCACATCATCACCACAGGAGTTGCGTTGTTTTAGGGCAGTCTCCATCTGAGGCTTGGCAAGCCCCCTGCAATTTACAATGCCTCTTCTTCAAACCCTGCTCTGTTTTAGGTCATCTATTTCCTCAAGCCATAAAAGACCCAGGAAGGCTTACATGATTCTTTTCCTGCTCCCTGTCTGTGACCTTTCTCTTTTCCCTTCCTCTAAATGGATAGTGAATGCGATGGCCCTGATCCTGATGGGCAGCTCTCTAGTTAGGGCTCCCTGGTAGTCCACAAGTTTAAATGGTGTTCAGATCCTGCCCCATCAGATTTCCCAGTGGTAGACGGTAGATCCTGCTTGTCCCCACTTGTCTGAATGTATGTGTGTGTGTGTAAGAGAGTGTGTATCAGGGGAATGCATAGGGTTCTTGCTATATAAAATTGCAAGTGTAAGTTTTAGCATATTTTTTTGAAAAATCAGCTGCTCAACCCTTTAAAATATTTTGTTTTTACTGTTAAGAATTGAATCTGTTAACCTTAAAAATAAAACAGCCAGTTATTTCACCAGCAAAATGGATTTATTCAGGAATAACAGAGAATTGCAATTCAGGACATGCAAGCTATGGCAAAACCATAGGCAAGCCCTTAGAACAAAGAGAGGAATGCTTTTTCATAGAGGAAAAGGGGCAGTTGGGAGGGGCTGTTCTAAACAAAGTGTCCATTGCAGTGAACTGAGAGTTGCAGTGTGGTGGCTTCTCATTTACTGAGTTGTGGGTGAGACACTGGCTGGACTGCTGTGTCTAGGCTGTTGTGTCTTCCTCCTGCGGGATTAGTAAAGCATAGGCTTCTTCCGGTTTGGCCAAGGGCTGCAAGGAGTGGTAAGGCATGAGAACTCCCCCTTCTGGCCTTGCAACTCCATTTATTTTATTTTATTTTATTTTTAAAGATTTTATTTATTTATTTAACAGATAGAGACCACAGGTAGGCAGAAAGGCAGGCAGAGAGAGAGAGAGAGGAGGAAGCAGGCTCCCTGCTGAGCAAAGAGTCCGATGTGGGGCTCCATTCCAGGACTCTGGGATCATGACCCTAGCCGAAGGCAGAGGCTTTAACCCACTGAGCCACCCAGGCGCCCCCTGCAACTCCATTTAAATGAGATTTCCTTTATTCAGTTTCACAAATCAAACACAAAATGATATTTGCTCCAAAATTCATTGTTTCTGAGTTGTCAGTCATGATATTAAAAAAGTTATTTCCGTTTCCTTTAAATAATTTCAAACTAATTCATATCTGAAATGTGTGTTATTTCATCTTTCATATCCTTAATCTCAGCTTGGACTATTGTTAAATTAGATATTTTTTCATTTAAGAAAGCAATTTCTTTCTCTCTTTGTAGTAAGTCAGTAACCAATCTCCCAATGCGTTGCGTTAAATCATTTACCAATGGTTCCAAACGGGAAAAGTCCTTCTTTAGATTATACACCTTTGGTTTTAGATCATTTGCAAAAGTCACTGTCTTCATAACTTTAGCTCTGTCACTTTCTAAGCTTAAAAACCTATCTGTGTGCTTGTTGAAATCATTCTTTAGCTCTGAAAGTATCTTCTTAACAGAGTTAATTCTTTGTGAATTTTCAGACGCTGTCTTTCGGAGCATTGCTGTTCGGTCAATGCTACTTGAGAGAAGATCACCTATGTTTTTTACTGTATCTTTTTCAACTTTTTCAATTTTATTTTCTAATTCTTGAGCAGAATCTGTCAGTGATGTTACATCAGTTATTAATCCTGAAATACGTCGTATATCTGTTTTTACAGTTGTAATCTTGAGACCAACATCTTTTGCCATGGAAGTTGCACTTTGGTCTACTTTTGTCACATCTTGAGAAAGAGTTGTCAAATTGTTATTCAGTATATTCTGTTTTTCAATTATCCTGTCAGACCAAGTTTTCACTTCATAAATTTCCTCCTGTAGACGCTTTAGATGAGCAGTTATTTGAAAGGACTTCCACTGTTCCATGATAGCTTCAGACTTCTGACACTGTAAGAAAATATAACACCCATAATAATTAAATTGATTAAAAGCTTAATATATAAAATACAAGTTGAATTTTGAACTTTAGTAAGTTCGATAATAAGTTCAATTAAAGTTAATAACTTTACCATTCTTCCTGAAAGCATGGTAAAAGATGTATCAAATGTATTACTAATAATTAAGAAGGAAAACATGAAGGAAATTTCATAAAATGTCACTAGAAAGACATTTTTTATATTATTAACTATAAGACTTTTTTTATACTAGTAAAAAAGACATTTATACTCTTTTTATACACTAGAAAGACTATTTTTATACTAACAGTTCTCTGTACAGTGGCAAAAGAGGCTAAACGAGAGACAGTGAGGTATTTCTTCTTGCTGGAGAAGAGAGGAGGAAGCCTCCTCTAGATAGGCTTTGTTAGATTTGTGGGGGTCAAACAAGGCAACATAATTTTTGAAACACAAGTTTGTTGGTAGCTATTTCTAGTGCTAGAATGAAAGGACCAATGTTCAAGACTCCATGTGTATATGCTTTATTGTCCTATTACTTTTAAAGATTTTATCTTTAAGTAATCTCCATACCCAATGTGGGATTTGAGCTTATAAGCCAGAGATCAAGACCCACATGCTCTACTGACTGAGTTAGCCAGGTGCCCCTGTCCTATTAATTTTATGAATAATTTTCTGGGGTACTTATCCATGAGACCCTGAATAATTCAATTGACTAATTCTTAAGTTTCTACTATGTTAGACATACCAAGTATGAGGGATAAAAAGATGAGTACAGCTTGGGTTGTGACCTCAACTCAGTTTAGTAGTTTAGTAGAGAAGACAGGTATGTAAAAAACAAAACAATCAGTAAACAAACAAACAAACAAAAACCTATCTTCAAAATCCTAAGATCCTGTGATTCCAAATACAAGTGATTCTCAACTTTGGTATATATCTATGCCATATTCCTTACCATCCACCTGTAAATTGTCATTTTGGTTTAACCTGGATACAGTTTTTTTCCTTATCCCATCCAACCCCTAGTTGATGAACATGTTGAGCCACACAACTGCCTGACAGTATTTCGTTATTTTTGCTGTTTGTGGTAATGTTTGTATGAATATGTGAGTGTGAGTGTGTGTGTGTGTGTGTGTGTGTGTGTGTGTTTAAATAGCTGTGTTAGAGAAGCTGAAAATTTTGTTATTTTTGAATATTTAAAATTTTTTGCAAGTTTTTATTTAAATGGCCATTTATTTAACTGTGGCTTCTAGATGTGCAGTTCTGTCAGCATTCAGAATATTTATCTGTCTGTGTTCTAGGGATGAGGTAAGCATAGGGTCCCCTACTATTCCGATATCTTAATTCCTCCTTCTGAATATTTGAAATTTTATTGTATTGTGTCATCAGTTAATAAAATTAAGAGGGAAAGGGAAAAAAAAGTGTAGATTATAGTGACAATAGGGTCAATACATGGGATATAATCTCATAATACCTAACTGAAAATTATAACAGGAATTGTCAGGTAAAACTAATGAACTTGAATCAGAAGATTACCTGAAGCTCAGTTATGGAGGAAAAAAAATTAAAGGACGTGTGTAAAATATATTGTCAAAGCCTATGTCCAAAGCAGATAGACATTGTGATTATACTGAAAGAGGAGTCCTCTTTATAATGTGTAAGTCAATTGAATGGCTTTCACACATTTATTTATTTTAATTTTTTTTTAAGATTTTATTTATTTATTTGACAGACAGATCACAAGTAGGCAGAGAGAGAGGAGGAAGCAGGCTTCCCGCTGAGCAGAGAGCCTGATGCAGGGCTCGATCCCAGGACCCTGGGATCATGACCTGAGCCAAAGGCAGAGGCTTTAACCCACTGAGCCACCCATGCGCCCCAACTTTCACACATTTAACATTAAACTCATTTTCTAGGAAAGCATTGTCTTATAATTTACTTACTTATTTATTTTAAAGATTTATTTATTTATTTTAGAGGGGGGAGGAGGGCAGAGGGAGAGGAAAAAAGAGTCTTAAGCAGACTCCACTGAGTGCAGAGCCGGAAGTGGGGCTTGATCCCACTTCCCTGAGATCATGACCTGAGCCAAAACCAAAAGTCGATGGTTAACCGTGTCACCCAGGCACCTTGGAAAGCATTGTTTTAAAGTGGAGATTGTCTATAACTGTGTACTAATAATCAAAACTAACTTATTTGGATATATCAAGAGGATATAATACTAAGTGAAATCAGAGAAAGACAAATACCATATGATTTCACTCATATGTGGAATATAAGAAATTTAACAAAGAACCAAACTATTAAATATAGAGAACAAACTGGTGGTTGCAGGAGGGAAGATTGGTAGGGGGATGGGTGAAATAGGTGATGGAGATTAAGAGTCCACTTATTATGATGAGCACTGAGTAATGTATAGAATTGTTGAATCATTATATTGTACAACTGAAACTAATATAACACTGTGTTAATTATACTTGAATTTAAAAAAATAAAATTTTGTTTTAAAAAACCCTAGGGAACTAACTTGATCCAACAACATTTACTGGGTATGTATGTGTTAGTATGATCAAGAACAGTCTCTGCTTTTAAGGAGTTTATAGTTTAGTCTGGGAAAGAAAATGTCAATAAATAATTTGAAATAAGAAAATGAAGGCGCGCCTGGGTGGCTCAGTCAGTAAAACATCCACCTCTTGATTTTGGCTCAGGTCATGATGTCGGGGTCCCAGGACTGAGCCCTGGAGTTGGGCTCTGAGCTCAGCAGGGGAGTTTGCTTTAAGATTCTCTTTCTCCTTTTCCCTTTGCCCTCCCCCCCCAAATAAATATATCTTTAAGAATAAATAAATAGGGCACCTGGATGGCTCAGTTGGTTAAGCAACTGCCTTCGGCTCAGGTCATGATCCCAGAGTCCCGGGTTCAAGTCCTGCATGGGGCTCCCAGCTCCACAGGGAGTCTCCTTCTTCCTCTGACCTTCTTCCCTCTCATGCTCTCTCTCACTCTCTCTTTCAAATAAATAAATAAAGTCTTAAAAAAAAAAGAATAAATAAATCAGAAAACAAGGAATTAAATATGCAGGCTGAAAGGAGTTTTACAAAATAAGATCTACAGTTTCTTCTAAAGACTTAAATGTTTTATTTCCAAAATAATTGTATATTTCAATATTTTTATGAATTACCATTATAAAATTGCATTTGCCTGGTTTACTATCTTAAAATTATCTCAAAAATTAAAAAATATCTCAAAAAAATCTTTTAAGATTATTTTGATAACATTAACATGGTTTTATATAATGCAAATAAAAATTTATTTATAGGATATTTAGGATATATAGGATATTACTTTTATGGCGCTTAAAAAAGGAGTAAAAATATAACTGTAAAATAATGATGAGCTGAAATGGAACAGAACAGTTATCTCAAAGTAGTAATTCCCTCTCTTAGCCCCATTATATATGTTTGATTTCAAAATGTATTTTAGGATTTTTCTTCTCAAGTTTAGGCTATATTAATTATTGGTGGGGGGAGGTGCCCCCAAATGTTTTTCAGTAGAGAAGTTAGACGACAGTTAAGATGTTATTATGGGTATGACATTGAAGAGTAACCACAGGGGTGCCTGGGTGGCTCAGTTGGTTAAGTTTCTGACTTCAGATCAGTTCAGATCATGGGTTCTGGGATCAAGCCCGACAGCTGGCTCCCCACTTAGTGGGGAGTCTGCTTATCCCTCTTCCTCTGTCTCTCCCCCAGTAGCCTGTGCTCTCTCTCTCGCTCTCAAAAAATAAATAAAATTAAAAGAAAAAAAAAGAGTAACCACAATCAGGAAGGAAATCAAGTAGTGCTTGCAAAATCACGTTTTATTTTTAGGGGAAAGGTTTTGCAAGTGTATTTGCTGAAACAGAGACTCCAAAGGGTGAAGAAAGTAGATGGCTTATTTAATTCATTACTAGGTTATTGTTTATTAATGTATCTACTCTAGTAGAGTAAATGTAGCCTAACAGCATTACACAGTTTAGACTCCTCAGAAAGAATTTACTTTATTCTTAGAAGGATCAGATCATTAAGAAACTGTTAGTAAGACTCTGTCTTTCCCTTGGTAGGTTATAAAAGCAATTTATCATGAACTTCTATTGATCTTTACTACAATATTTATGAATATAGTGTAGGAATAGTCTTGAAATTGTTTCACAGAATTATTATTTTTTTAAACAATTTTATTGATTTGAGAGAGAGAGAGAGCACAAGCAGGGTGAGGAGCAGAGGGAGAGGGAGAAGCAAGCTCCCTGCTGAGCAGGAAGCCCAACTCAGAACTCGATCCCAGGACCCTGGGATCATGACCTGGGCCAAAGGCAGACAGTTAACGACTGAGCCATCCAGACATCACGCACAGAATTTTTTAAAAATACTTAGGGCTTGTTAAACTATTTGCCTAGAATGAATAGAAGTTTTGGAGAGTCCACCAATAGCTCAAAAGATTTTTACCAAATTCCTATCATATATACAAGATACTAAGCTAGATGCTCTCTGGATCTACAAGAGTAGTATGGGTCAAGGGAATGATTTCTGGGTTCACCTGGCTTTCCAAAAACTTTGCTAAAGGATCTTTGATCTTTGTAACTAAAGGACGGGGAAATTTTATTAATCTCTAAAATTTAAAACCACATAAAGCCAGAAGAGGCCTTAGAGAGTTTTTGATACAATTTCCTCATTTTACAAATTAAAAAACTGAGCCCCCAAATAAAATGCCCAAGAACACACAGTTACTGGCAAAGCCTAGATTAGAAGAGTCTGGTCTAGGCTCTTTCTCCACCACTGCTTTCTAACTATTCCCTAAACATTTATTGGTTCTTTCTTATGCCCAAGGCCCAAACAATTTTAGGTCATAGTTACAACTTTTGGGTGACTTACAATCTCATTTAAAGGCAATGTGGAGGGGGCGCCTGGGTGGCTCAGGGGTTAAGTCTCTGCCTTTGGTTCAGGTCATGATCTCAGGGTCCTGGAATCAAGCCCCGCATCAAGCTCTCTGCTCAGTGGGGAGCCTCCTTCCCCCCCCTTCTCTCTCTCTGCCTGCTTCTCTGCCTATTTGTGATCTCTATCTCTGCCAAATAAATAAATAAAATCTTCAAAAAAAAAAAATAAAGGCAATGTGGTAGTGGACACATTTGGCTGAATTACAGTTTTTTAATTCTCAAGATGGTTCTTTTTTTTTTTTTTTAAATATTTTATTTATTTATTTGAGAGGAATAGAGAGAGAGAATGAGAGGAGAGAGGTCAGCCGGAGAAGCAGACTCCCTGGACTCCCCAAACTCCAGGGAACTGGATGTGGGACTCAATCCCAGGACTCCAGGATCACGTCCTGAGCCGAAGGCAGTTGCTTAACCAACTGAGCCACCCAGGTGCCCTCTCAAGATGGCTTATTGAGAGTGGATTTCTTGTGATTTTTCCCCCCTGGTTGAATAGTAGCAGATTGCATTGTATAGTGGGAGGTCAATGGCCTCTGGAGTTAGACAGATTTAGCAGTATGATTCCAGTTTCCTAACCTTGCTAAGCCTCAATTTCCTAATTTTTAAAATGGGTGTCAGGCTAGCAAAGTTGTAGTGCGAAGTAGGGATAATACAGGTCATTGTAGATACTCAATACACAGAGCTGTTACTGTGATGATGTTGAATGTAGACTTCCTAGCAATTTTTGACACGTAATAGGCTGCAATGCTAGTTCTCTCCTCCCTTGCTGTGAAAGCTGGGATGGAGTATTTTGTGTTTTATTAAATTAATACTTCATAGCTAAACTGAAAAAAAAAAAAAAACAGATGCTGGGTAAATTTGCAGAGCTTTTGCCAACAATGCGCATAAGTATATAGAGAAATAAATCTTCTTTCATGTGTTTTCATGTGAATTTGCAGTGTAATTAAAAAAATTTTAGTATCATTATTAATGACATCATATTAAGCTTTGATCAAGATTATAGATTCATAGAAAGGTCTGTAATCAGATTGAGATGAAAAACAATGCCATTAGCTTTGTATCAGTGTTAACCCGTTTTCTATGAAACCATAAGCTAATAAATCAACATTTTTCATTATAAAATATAAAAGTACAGTTAGTCAACAAGCTTCTAATCATTAAGAAATATTTAAGGAACTATTACTATAAATGTATTTTTAAACTTTGCATCTAAAAGTTAAAAAAATCAGGTGTTTATTTTGTAAAAGTGATTTATTAATACTAAATTTAAAAAAATGGACCCAGTAGTACTCTGTATAAGAAATTAATTGATATAGAATTTATTATCAATTACAAAGATACAAAAATGTGTCTTAGAATATGGAAATCTTCCTTAAAGGAAAGACTAACAATGTAATTTAATATTTGATACACAGGGATGGTTTTGAAATTTCAAGTATCTGTGTTATATAAATGAATGTAAGAAACACAGGAAGCCAAATTAGGTACATCTAAATCTCTCTCCTGAGAATTTTTTTTTAAAGATTTTATCTGGGGTGGCTGGGTGGCTCACTTGTTAAGCATCTGCCTTTGGCTCAGGTCATTATTCCCGGGTCCTGGGATTGAGCCCCACATTGGGCTCCTTGCTCAGCTGGAAGCCTCTCCCACTCCCCGTTTATGTTCCTTCTCTCTCTCTGGGAAATAAATGAATAAAATCTCTCTCTCTCTTTTTTAAAGATTTTATTTATTTATTTGCCACAGAGAGAGAGAGAGAGTAGAGCAGGGGGAGCAGCAGGCAGAGGCAGAAGCAGGCTGATGCTGGACTCCATCCCAGGACTCTGGAATCAAGACCCTAGCTGAAGGCAGCCATCCTCTACTGACGATTTTTCATAGGAAAAGCTTGAGTAATGAAAATATACATATACAGATCTACATAATATGTATATACATATACACAATAGTTTTCTCATGAAATACTTGTAGAAGGGTAGTTTTTGTTTCCCTCTTAACAGTCACTACAGAACACAGTGGTCACCTGGTTTCCATTTACTTTCTGTAGCGACTACTATAGTATATACAATTTAATAATAATGTATCAAATCTGATGACTGGCCAAACAAACAAACAAACGATGAGAGATAACATCTGCCATGGGACGACAGAGGTTGAAACAACAAAATTCTAGTGAATTTTAGAATCTATTTTATTAGCATTAAAATAAAGGCAGACAAGTACAATTCTGTCAGTGCACACAGAGAGGAACTTACACACTCAGATATCAAGGAATTTAATGTTAAGATTCCAGATATTAATGATATGCTCTTTAATAGTAGCATTCTTTCAAGCTTATTTTTATGACCCATGGCTGTCTACCATAGGCCCTCCTAACCCCAAAGTAGAACTTGTTTGGAATTTGTCCATAAATGTGCAAATGTACATAATAAAACTACCTGACCTCAACTGACTGCTTTCAAGTTCTTGAAAGTGCTTAATTACATTGACACTACATTATTAAACTGGGATTACTGGCATGCAGACAAAAGTAGGAACAGTACTTCCATATGCAGTTGACACAATTTTCAACACCACATTTAGACACTCTTGATACATCAGTTACCAATAAAAGTCTTATTTGCTTCCCCAACTCTGCACATTTCCAATTATCATTATTAGAAAAATCTGACTAGATCATCCCTTAATCACATCTCAGTATGTCCACATCTTATTCCTTATGACTCCATTATATGATTTAGAGTAAAATAAAATCATCATGTAAAACAAATTTGGTTGGGTAATTAGTCTGGGAACTCTTTAAAACAATGACATACATTTAATTACCGTAGTTATCATAATTTCTTAATATGCTGCTTTTTCCTCTTTAAAAGAGGCCACAGGTGTATTGGTATTTTTTATATTGTAGGTAGAATAATTTATCTAGGGATCATGTATCTAGCAAACTCAAGACTCTGTAACACAGTTAGAACCTTAAAAAAAAAAAAAGCCCAGGTATACAAAGATATTCCAAAAATCTATACTTCATACATACTTAATTCATAGGTAAAACTTTCAATAAGAATATATTTACTTTTTTTCATTAAAAAAATTTTTAAGTCATCTCTATGTGCAACATGGGGCTCAAACTCATGACTGTGAGATCAAGAGTCTGGCACACCCATTTTTACTCTTCCTTAAAAATTCTTACAAGTATCTACAATATACTTTAGAATCTTAATAAAAAGTAAAAATGTTTCCCAGGCTCCACAGTTTTCAAAAAGTACATATTGATTCACAGCAAATCACCTCATGTTTTCCTTTGGTCATGTTATTTTTCATTTTAGACAAAATTCCTATGAACTTGGTGGTATGAACTTGGTGGTCTGGATCTTAGCCTGCAGTAAAGTACAAAGGAAATGCCGAACTGGTTAGGCGGGCACATTACCTACCAACCAACCTGGCAGTGACAGTGGGCCAATGGGTCACATCTTTAGGTGATAGAAACGTATAAGAAATAGACGTAAGTTTTGAAAAAAATAGCAAACTAGGGTCATTTAGTGAGAAGGGAAACACTCCTCAATAGCTTCCAGAGGTATTAATATATTTGGCTCCAATATAATAGCTGAAATTCATAATAATGTCCATTACTTATTAGAAAAACATTTAAAATGTTAAGTATATTGCTTTAAAACGATGGAGATATATTTTGGAAATATTTCGATTTACAATGCCTAAAATGAAATAAATTTTATCGCTTAAACAGATAAGCTGTCATTATGTGGGTAATCATGGTGTGGATATGTCACTATTACTGGCCTAGTAATGTAGGATAAAGTGAGGCATATCAAAATAATGCAGAAGTATGAAACTAATAAATTTATGTATAACATATGGTCATCAGAATAAATGTGGTGCATTTAAAAGTCACTGTCAATTCCTTTATTTTCTAGATTATATTCTTCTAAAGTTCCCTTTTCTCTTGTACTTGAATATACCATAAAATCATGAACTTTTCCTTTTAGAACATCCAGGTCATTTTGCATCTTTAATATGCTATTATCATACTGAATTCTTTCAAGGGTTTTCTGCATCTCCATTATTTCAGATACTGCTTTCAGCATATCATCTTCCATATTAAACATCTGAGTAGTTAAGTCTTCCATTTTTTTTTCTGTCCCGATCAGATCCTGAGAGACTCTGAGAACAGAGCGGATAGCACTCTCAATTGTTGGCAAATGTGTCTTGCATTCTTCAACTTTGGGTTCATAGCTGGCAAGTTTATTAGTCAGGTCTTCATCTCTGGCAAAGAGAGCATGCTGTTCCTCTTCAAGCTTTTCAACTGCTTTTGTATCAGAGCCAAGCTGCTCCTCTACTCGTAGAAGATCCTCTTCTTCTTGTCTTTTTACTGTTCTAATATTTCTTAGTGTGCTATCTTCCAAATCTTTAAGCCTTTCAGTGAGCAATTTTATTTCTTGTTCAGCTGAGTTAATTTGGACAGTCACTTGAGAATGTATGTGTTTTGATTCTGATTTGAAAATGTCTGTATTAACATTCATTTCTTCTAGGGTTCTTTTCCAGAAATCTGAAACATTCTGGAATTTCTCATTAAGGCTTTGCATTTTTTGGGTGAGTAATTCTTCACTATTTTGGATGTCATGCATGATACTTTGGAGGCTGGATACTTCCTGCTCAAACTGGGTCACCAAAGACATGGATGATGTCGCTTCCTGCAGGATACTTTCAGTAGACTCAAGCTGTATTTGTAACACAAAACAATTCCCAAGGCTACTTAATAACTTTTTAATTTTTTTTTTTTTTTAAGAGAGAGAGAGACACAGAGAGCATGAACAAGGGAGGGGAGAGGGGTAAATAGAAGAGGGAGAGAGAGAATCCACGATGGGTGTGGAGCCTAACATGGGGCTTGATCTCAGGACCCTGAGATCATGACCTGAGCCAAAATCAGGAGTGGAGACACTTAACCACTGAGCCACTCAGGTGCCCCTTAATAACTTTTATATTAGGCAAATACACTTTAACAAGCACATGCCCAGTTCAAATTCTGAAGATGTCTAAAATATCCAAGTATATCAGAACTGTAATGGCAGAAACATTCATTACTTTAGCAGTTGTTTTAGCCGATTTTAAAACAAATGTGACAGATTAGCACTATGGTAGAAAAGCACACACCTGAATTTATAAACCTAAATATTTGTACATTTTCATGGAGGGACATTCAACAGAGAAATAATGTTAAAGAAGTCTGAAGTATATCACATTTCCTTCTTTTCTTACTCCAATGGAAAGCAACTTAGTTGTCATTCTATAGTTATTCAGCTTTTTTAGAAACTGTAACTGAGTTGATAAAATTTGTTAAGTTTCCTAAATTCTCTGATTCTGGAAGAGTTTCTGCCTGAAAATTTCTTGACTGACCTCTTACAGAGAAGGTACCAGAATCAGATGTTATAGATATAACAAAAGCAGAAATGAATAAAAGTCCAATCTAGTGAGGTAACTCACATCAAATAGTTACATGTGCTAAGTATCTGTAAATTGTGGTAAGCTCCTGGCATTTCCTCATATGTGTCCAGAATATGGGACGCTGTGGACCTCTTTTAGCTTATTCTCACACATAGGTAACAGCTTCAGAGACTACAGGAAAGCCTAGAATGATTGTTAACTTACTAAGTGTTTGCAGCAATGTGTTAAAAGTATAATACTGTACAAAACGTGGTTCTGCCCTTAAGCAGCTTGGTTTAACTGGGGAGAGAGCCAAGTCTACATGTGTTATGACAGGGGAAGAGCTATGGAAGCACTTACGTGGGGGACCAAACCAGACTTCAAGGATCAAGGAAAATATTCTACAAGTATTATCTAATATCTGCTCCTAGTTACTTCTTTTCTGAATCATACTACCATGCTATAGCCAGATGAAGCTTTTAAAAACTGCTATGCACATCATGGTATGACATTAGAAAACCTACAATGTTCCTTAATACTTCTAGGATACAGTCCCAAATTTACCTGTGTATGCTCTTCTTCCCTCCTTGTTGCTTAGCTCGCTTCTGTCTTGCCTTCAAGGCCTAGAGCAGATGCCAGCTCCTCAGGGCAGCATTCTTCCATAGCCCAAACTCCGGGAACACCTATTGTGTTGTGTATTTGATACTTGTTTGGCACTCAGCACATAAAATTAGAGAATTTCTAAGAATTCGCTCTATGTCCGACCTTGTGCTAGACACTAAATATGAAAATAGAGACATAATATAGTTCCTGACTTCATAATTTGATAGAGGAGATAGCATCTTGGATCTTTTACATCACATATCTGGAGTCCCACTAAGATTTACTGATTATCCTCTGTTCCATTATTAAGCACTAGGATACAGAGAGAAAGACAGAGTGTTTGCTTTAAAGAGCAGAAAAGGAGGTAAATTAATAAACTCACAAGCTTCCTATTCCTGTCATGATAGAATTATCATGAGGAGAATGGATGCTCTGAGTCTGGAGCCGAATGAGGAAAGGCTTAGAAGTGACTTTGAAATCTGACTCTTGAAGAGACTGATGTTAGTAGTCAGGTGAAGATATGAGAGCTTCTAAATTCCTTAGAAGACACTCTTGTGCCTTTCTGTAGCTCCCATATCTGAGAGAATAAAAAACATGTTTGTTGACATTTAGGAAAAAGAATGGCCATAAATCTTCTGGGCCCACCCCAATCAAGACCTGAAGCAATTCCAGGTGATAGTTAGAAACAGTGTGTAACAGTATTGACTGAAACCTTATTTAAAAGTTATTTTCAGGGGTGCCTGACTGGCTCAGTTAATAGAGCATACAACTCTTGATCTTTGGGGCTGTAAGTTTGAGTCCCACACGGGGTATAGATATTACTTAAAAATAAAAACTTTTGGGGCACCTGGGTGGCTCAGTCGTTGAGCGTCTGCCTTTAGCTCGATAATGATCCCAGGGTCTTGGGATAGAAAAGCCCACATCCACCTCCCTACTCGGTGGGAGGCCTGCTTCTTCCTCTCCCACTCCCCTGCTTGTGTTCCTTTTCTTGCTGTGTCTCTCTCTGTTAAATAAATAAATAAATAAAATCTTAAAAATCAAATCAAGTCTTTAGGGGTGCCTGGGTGGCTCAGTCGTTGAGTGCCTGCCTTCGGCTCAGGTTGTGGTCCCAGGTCCTAGGATCCAGCCCTGCATCGGGCTCCCTGCTCAGTGGAGAGCCTGCTTCTCCCTCTCCCGCTCCCCCTGCTTGTGTTCCCTCTCTCACTGTCTCTCTCTCTCTGTCAAATAAATAAATAAAATGTTAAAAAAAAGACTTTAAAAAATTATCTTTAATGTACACATGTAGCTATTATAAAAGATCCTTTAAAAATCGGTATTTGTACTTCAGAAATACTGTTAAGTTTAGTGTCTTATTGTCAGCCTTTTGAAGACGTAAGTTTATCTTCATCTATGGTAATTTCCTGTTTAGGGTGTTCACCAGAGCATCACTGTACATCTGGAGGCAATATACCCAAGCAGACCCCAAATACAAGACTTTCCAGAATAGTAAAGTCTCAAGATTAAATCTGTAAATATACAGTGACTAGTATGTTATAATAATTTGCATTTATGGACTGACAATATAACCTAACAGTTTTTTCATTTTTTAAAAGAGCTTAATACCTTAAATTTACTACTATTTAAAGTTTTTGAAGTTTGCATATATATTGTATCACATCTGATCCTTTTAAAAATCTTGTTTTTCTCACTTAATAAATGATGAAAAGAGGCTAAGAGAAGTTAAAGTGATTTTTTCCAAGGTTACACAGTTGTGATGAGAGTCCCCATCTAGTTGTTTTCCCCTCCTACTGATTATGCTGACCTTTAGGCCCAGCTTTGTGAAAGGGCAGCTCTTGTTGAATTACTCCCAGGGAAGCCTGGGAGAGAAAGAGCTTTGCAAAGACTGAATATTTCTTGGATAATGATGATATTTTAAAAATCTGCCTCAAAAGACATTTTAATTGCTACCATTTTTTTTTTAATGGCAATGTCTTTTTTTTTTTTTAAGATTTTATTTATTTATTTGACAGAGATCACAAGTAGGCAGAGAGGCAGGCAGAGAGAGAGGAGGAAGAGGCTCCCTGCTGAGCAGAGAGCCTGATGTGGGGCTCGATCCCAGGACCCTGGCTGGGATCATGACCTGAGCCAAAGGCAGAGGCTTAACCCACTGAGCCACCCAGGTGCCCCTGCTACCAAATTTTTCATTTCAATTTTTCATTTCTTCAAAATTTGTTTTCAATAGCTTTCAAGTATATGGAGTTTCTATCTCCTGGGATTTATTTTTCTATAACTGTTCCCTCTGATTAGAGGAGCCCTTAACAAGTATAACCAGATTCCGACTTCAGCCTTCTGTCAAAATACCCACTTTTGCAGCAGTATGCAGCTTCTTCCCGAGGCCGTTGGGCTCACCCTCTGTGGAATCCCCTGGCACATGTGAGTGATGCATAATCTTCATCTATGGCTTTTCTCTTCTGGGGGACTGATTATATGCTAATTCTATGCATGAAGCCACAGGAACTCAGACCCTCTATTTCATTTTTCTGTTTTTTTTTTGTAAATCCTTGCTCACCTTGGTGCCAAGCACAAGTCCTGTCTACCTTATGACATAAGTAAAGATTTAGTGAATGAATAAAAGAACAAAGAAGGCATGTTTCCCAACGATAGCTTGGTTCCTGGTAGCCAAACAAGTCCCGCATGATGCAGTATTGATTGCAACTGACCTCTCCTGAGAAGCATGTAGTTAAAAATTTTTTATGTCTCACATTTCTAAGAATTCCAGTAACAATGCATTTTCATTTGTAGCTTGAAGAAACACAACATACACATGGATTTTAATTTTCTTTTGGCTACAAGGCCAATATTTATTTTTAGATCAGTCACTCTGATATGCAGATGTATACAAATTTTCCAACTAGAAAGTAGAGGAAAAAAAAACCCTGATGGACCTTTGCCCAGCAAGCGCTGTTGCTATTTTAATTTTATACCTAAAGACCAATCATATTTTCAGTGTTCTAGACATTTGATATTCAAATAGAAAATTGGGGTCACATCAATATAAACAGTAACATTTATATTAAAAAAAACCAACACTGTCTTTTCAAAATAATCTGAGTCTAAATTGGACTGAAGGGAGAAATGTACAAAAACCAGTGAGAGTTAAAACAGTAATGGTCTAAAAGGCAGGAAAAAGGAAGTATGGAGTACAAGGGTGGTAGCAGGGAAGAAAAACGGGAAATCTATGCAAGTAAGCTAAATAGTAAGTAATTTACCTTTTCTGAAATTAAACTGATTTTACTTTGAAGTCCTTGGAACTTGTTGGTTTCTATTTTCAGTAACTGGTATTGGCTTTCCACTTTTGCAAACTTTTCAGACTGATGAAATACAAACCTAGAAAAAAAAAAAGAAAACACCCCTAATTCATATCCATTTAAGTTTGAATTTTAAAGAAACATGTTATACTTCTGGCAAGGACACCATAAATTCTGGTATTGGTAGTGACAGCTTTTAGTAGTTTATTTCAACAAATTAATAGAAGGTGAAACTCTATCCTGGTCCAAGTCCTAGTGAGATGGTAGTGATAGCTGTCTGTGTAAGGAATGTTTTGGAGGGAGAAATGATGAATTACCTAGAAAAAGATATGGGATCGCTACTATTTTTCTCAAGGTCATATTTGGGCAGTATCTAGAAAATAAGTTTTTTCATACTGAAATGTAGAAGTAAGAGTTACTTATATAAAAATATTTTAAATTAAAATGTAGGAGAGAAATAAAGCCTTGGAGTGGAACAGAAGGATGATGACTAGTAGTTGAAAAATAACAAGTCAAAACTATGAAAACAGGAGTCCTTGTCAAAGTGGCAATAGAACATATATGCAATGCAGGGTGTATAACAATTGGTTATACCCAATATATGAGTTATAAAGGTATACTTTAGATGCCACTCTAAAATTGGAGTGTATTCTTCATCTGTTAAGTAGTAAAGGTTGAAGAAGCATAAAAAAGTTATCCCAGTCTTAAAAACAATAAATAGACTTTTGGGGTCACCTGGGTGACTCAATCGTTAAGGGTCTGCCTTTGGCTCAGGTCATCATCCCAGGGTCTTGGGATCAAATCCCATATCGGGATCCCTGCTCAGTGAGGACCCTGCTTCTCCCTTTGCCCCTCTCACTGTTGCTCATGAATAAGTAAATAAAATGTTTTTAAAAAAATAAACAGACTTTTGTTTATAGACTTTTATATATAGGACTTGAAATAAGCAAATGCCAAAGAAATGCTTTGGAGCTAATACCATTTTGGTTCATCTACTTTTGACTCAATTCTTTGGGCTCAGAAAAAGCAGGAGTTAAAATTCTTTGTGTATTTATTGAGTCATCAAAAAGTGGTGAGGCAGAGCCCTATGAAGAGAGGACTTAAATCATAGTACATAGACCAGTGGTTCAAAAGCTTTGCTACATATTGGAGTCACTTGTCTGCTTTTAAAAAATCTAATGCCTGGGTCCCACCCACAGAAATTCTGACTTATGTGATTTGGATATTGGAAATCTTAAAAGCTCCCCAGATTGAGTACTCAGTCAAGCTGGCAAGCACTAATTGATAGTGTTTTATGACACTGATTTCCATTGAGAGACAAACATTTAAAGATTGAAAAAGGAGAGACGAAAGACTTCCAAACTTTGTGTATTATTCCAAAGGTGATGATGCTTCAAATTTGTAAGTGTTATTAGGCTAACTTGCTATAAAACTGTCCAAAACTAAAATGGACTTTTTGCCTTTTGAACAATGTTTATAATATTGGATAAAATAAATATATTTTTAAAAATAGTTCATTTATTTATTTGAAAGATCATAAGTAGGCAGAGGCAGATGGGGGCGGGGGGTGGGAAGGAAGCTCCCTGTTGAGCAGAGAGCCCGATGCGGGATTTGATCCCAGGACCCTGAGATCACAACCTGAGCTGAAGACAGAGGCTTAATCCAATGAGCCACTCAGGCACCCCCAAATAAGTACTTTTTTAAAAAAAAGTTATTTATTTTAGAGATAGAGAGAGAGCCTGAGTAGTGGGGGAAGGGGGAGGAACAAAGAGGGAGAGGGACAAGCAGACTTATAGCTGAGCATGGAGCCCAACATAGGGCTCAATCTCACGACCCTGAGATATCAACCTGAGCCAAAATCAAGAATCAGATGCTTAACCGACTGAGCCACCCAGGCACCCCATAAAATAAGTTTCTTCTAATGATGGCCAGTGTCTGTTCTATGAGATAATAGCCAATTAAGTAAGCACAGTTTACATAACTAGCATAGACTGACTTTTCTCTTCTGTGTGAATGTAACTTTTAAATAACCTTCCTGGTTATTAGGAAATGCCATTATTCTAATTTTCAAAGATGAAAGTGTAAACTTAATTTTTTTTTTTTATATTGGCTGTTTCATTCTTGGATTTTAAGAGATTCTTTTTAGAGTATAGGCTTATCTGAAATTATCACACAGAGACCAAGGATGGAGAACACCTTAAGGAAATAAGTCTAATTTTAGAGATTAGTTTTATCACTCATTACTCCAGTGTTACCTCAGGGATTTATCCCGTAGATCAGAATGTTTATTCAGAATAAAACTGTATTAGTATAAGAGACTTTTTGTGAAGGTTGATCCACTACTACAACACATTATAGCGCTTTCCATTTTATTAAATATTTTAATGTCTATTTCTGGATTTCTCTTCAAAATTCTAATATTAAGCAAAACCTTGAAGAAAACTATGTCATGCTAGTGCAGATGTCATCTCTGATGATAATTTGTAGGTTTTTTTCATGGTTAGCTTCTCAAAAACAAAAAAAAGATTTATCGTTACTACATATGAAAAATAATGCATATAAGAAAAGACAAGCATAGAGGTGCCTGGGTGGCTTATTGATTAAGCATTTGCCTTTGGCTCAGGTCATGATCCCAGGATCCTGAGATCTTTGGGCTCTCTGCTCAGTGGGGAGCCTGCTTCTCCCCTTCTCTCTCCCTCTGCCTTCTTCTCTCTTTACCTGTGGCTCTGCCTGCTTGTGCTGTCAAATAAATAAATAACATCTTTAAAAAAATAAAAAGCATAAAGTTGACTCTGGGCTAGTGATGAGAAAATGAAAAGTGGTTGGTACATGCGAAGTTAAAATACTTTCATTTTATTTATCACTTAGATGTGCCAAGCAGTATTCTAAAATGATCTGTAAAAACTAACTCATTTAACATTAAGGAAGAGGATGATTTTCTAGAAGTCAATGTTGACAGAAGGTAACTTCAATCCTGAAAGACTAAATTTTTGAAACTGGCATCCAGGTTAGTGTCCAATGTGCTTTGTTTCCTTTTTATGAATCAGAGGTATACAAATATACATTTAAAAAAAATGCCTTATTTGTCCCCCTGCTTGTCCTGCACAAGCAGGAGGAACAGCAGGCAGAGGGAGAAGCAGGCTCCCTCCTGAGCAAGGAGCCCCATATGGGACTCAATCCTAGGACCCTGGGATCATGACCTGAGCCGAAGGCAGACGCTTAACTGACCGAGCCACCCAAGCGTCCTAACATTTTTTTTTTAAAAGTAGGCTCCACATGAGCATGGAGCCCAACATGAGGCTTAAACTCACAACTGTGAAATTGAGACCTGAGCTGAGATTAAAAGTCAGATGTGGGATACCTTGGTGGCTCGCTCAGTCGGGTAAGCATCTGCCTTTGGCCCAGGTCATGATCTGGGAGTCCTGGGATAGAGTCCTGCATCAGGCTCCTTGCACATTAGGGAGCCTGATTCTCCCTCTGCCTGCAGATCCCCCTGCATGTGCGCTTGCTCTCTCTCTCTCTCTCTCTGACAAATAAACAAAACAAAACAAAACAAAACAAAGTCAGATGCTTAACCAATCAGAGGCATATTCTAATAGAAGTTCAAGGCCCCCTTTTTCCCTTTCTCAATTTAGATGAGGGAGACAGGGTCTGCTAAGAGCTATAGTTTCTTTAGAAAAGGACTAGAAATAGTTCCGGACTAGGGATTTTTATTTCTAAGGTTTTGGCCTCTTAGGTTAGTATCAGAGGAGGTAGCATATCATACTGCATAAGAGTATAGAACTGAGCAACTTTGGCTCTGCCATTTACTAGCTGTATAACCAACTTGGGCAAGTTATTTATCTTTGCTATAGTTTCTTCATCTGTAAAGTGGGAATCATAATACTTCACAGGGTTGTGGTGGAGATTAAATAAGTTCAAATTTATGCAGTCAGGGTATCACACATCAGTTACTCTTTTTTTTTTTTTAAATTTTATTTATTTATTTGACAGAGAGAGATCACAAGTAGGCAGAGAGGCAGGCAGAGAGAGAGGAGGAAGCAGGCTCCCTGCTGAGCAGAGAGCCCGATGCGGGACTCGATCCCAGGACCCTGAGATCATGACCAGAGCGGAAGGCAGAGGCCCAACCCACTGAGCCACCCAGGCGCCCAGTTACTCTTTTTAAGCACCTTGGCTATTTCTTTCAGACTGCTTTGTGCGGCTGCTTTTCCACCCCTCTGACAAACCTATAGTGGTATAAAGGATCAGGTTCTCCTCCTGCTTACACCTGATGCCCCAGGCCTGTCCACCTTTGAAAAAGTGTTGGGTTTAAAGCAAATCAAAGATGGAATGTACAGATTAGGCCACTTACAGGAAGAGAACTCTCTTACCCTATTTTGGGACTGCTTCTCATTATCACATGGGAAAAGGATATAGGAGAAAGGACCCCAGGTTAACTGATTAGTTCAGTGTGGGCCTTACAAGAGGAATCTTTGACTCCTTTGGAATCCATTGCAGTCTACAGACACCTTATACTGATTCAGAGCCTGTAGGACAAAACAGTGTTCATTTCCTTAGGATATTTCTTCTCCATAGCTTCTTGAGTAATCTTAGTTGATTGAGGACTTAATTGGATTTCTGATTGTTTCAACTTAATAATGAAAAAGAGGCAAATAAACAAAGGAAGCTGTCATTACGGATCTTCTGCAAGAAAGGAGTTCCAGGGCCATGTCGGTACCCATTCAGCCATGTTTCATACTACAGCTTCATTTCCAGGCACAATACTGAATGTCCAGGAAAGTAATGACCATATTCCATTTAAAATCAGGGCATTTAGGGGCACCTGGTGGGTCAGTCGGTTAAGCATCTACCGTCAGCTCAGCTCATGATCCCTGGTCTTCAGATGGAGCCTGCATCAGGATCCCTACTCAGCAGGGAGTCTGCTTCTCCCTCTCCTTCTGTGTGCTTGCTCTCTTTCACTCATTCTCAAATAAACAAATAAGTAAATAAATCTTTAAAAAAAATCAGAGCATTTTAAAACATAACCCTTTCAGATAAAACTTCACTTACAAAAAAAAAAAGGCAAGAAAAGATGAAAAATGAGGTTAGTGAAAGCTTTCAATATAACTTGTGTCTTTACTATAAGCACTAACAGTAAATTCCTGCACTAAAGTGTCTGCTTTTTAGGTTTTCCTTTATAGATTTTTTTTTAAAGGTTTTATTTATTCATCTGACTGAGATCACAAGTAGGCAGAGAGACGGGCAGAGAGAGAGAGAGAGAGAGAGAGATAGAGAGGAGGAAGCAGGCTGCCCGCAAAGCAGAGAGCCTGATGTGGGGCTCGATCCCAGGACCCTGGGATCATGACCTGAGCTGAAGGCAGAGGCTTTAACCCACTGCGCCACCCAGGTGCCCCTAGATTTCTTTTTTTAAAGAGATGGAGGGGTTGGGGGAAGAGGGGCAGAAGGAGAGGAAAACAGAGAGAATCTTAAGCCCATGCCCATCTTGGGGCATGATCCCACAACCCTGAGATCATGACATAGGCTGAAATCAAGAATTGGACACTTAAACTGACTGAACCACCCAGGTGCCTCTATGGATTTGTATTAGTGTTTTCCCAGAAAACTTAAGTATTGAAAAGCTGAACATTCTGTGATATAATTTATCTCATATGAATATGAATCTTTGGATAATCAAGATTTAATAAATTTAATAACTAAAACCAGTTGTATTAGGTTCCAGAGAGAAGCAACATATACAGATGATCCCAAGCTTATAATGGTTTGACTTAGATTTTTTGACTTTACGATGGTATGTAAGTGACATGCATTCAGTAGAAAATGTACTTTGAATTTTGACCATTTCCTGGAGTAGCAGTGAGACCCTGATCCTCTCCTTGGTTGGATTCTTTCCCCTAATTCTAGGCAGTAGTTGCAGCAGCAGCTCCCTGTGAGCCATGATTCACTTACAACCAATCTGGCCCATACAAGCATTGTTTTTTTTTTTTTTTTTTTTTTTTACTTTCAGTACAGTATTCAGTAAACTACACAAGATATTCAGTACTTTCTTGTAAAAATAAACTTGTTAGATGATTTTGCTCAACTGTCTACTAATGTGAAGTGTTCTGAACATACTTAAGATAGGTTAGGCTTAGCTATGATGTTTGGTAGATGAGATGTATTAAATGCATTTTTGATTTATATTTTCAGCGAACCCCATCCTAATTCAAGGAAGATCTGTATCTTTTAGACTACTAGCCCTATTACGGAATGACTTTCTCAGTATAAAAGGGTTTTTATTTACCTAAAGAAGGTTATACATTTTAAGACGTAAGAACAATTTACAAAATTTATTAAAAAGGGTAAATTTAGTCTTTTAAGATAAAAAATAAAAATATTACATAAACAAAATGCCATATTACTAAGATAAGCATCTTTTTTAAAAAAGAGAACATGTATTTATTTATTTATTTAAAAATTTTTTAAAAATTTATTTGACAGATAGAGATCACAAGTAGGCAGAGAGGCAGGCAGAGAGAGAGGAGGAAGCAGGCTCTCTACTGTGCAGAGAGCTCTCTACCGAGCAGAGAGCCGGATGCGGGGCTCGATCCCAGGACTCTGGGATCATGACCTGAGCCGAAGGCAGAGGCTTTAACCCATTGAGCCACCCAGGCGCTCCGTATTTATTTATTTTTAAAATATTTATTTATTTGACAGAGGGAACACAGGCAGAGCAGCAGGCAGAGGGAGGAGAAGCAGGCTCGCCACTGAATAGGGAGCCTAATAATGCAGTGGAATCCCAGGACCTGGGATCATGACCTCAGCCAAAGCCAAAGAGCCAAACACCTAACCAACTGAGCCACCCCAGCACCGCTTGAAGAGACATCCACTTTATAACATCCTTTTAATAACATCCACTTTATTGTAACAGATGTTTTATCAATTTCCACTCAGGATGAGTCTCCAATACAGTGTAACTCAAAATTTACTACAATCAAAAATGGTCTAGACTAAAGGAAGTCCAGGGGCCCTCCGAGAATTCGATTATTCTCGAAGACAAATACCTATCTTCTAAATACTTTAAAAATCGGGGGAAAGTGGAGGGAAATTCTAATTTAAGGCATCAGTCTGGTTATTTTTATTTATTTGAGAAACACAGAGAGAGCGCCCCCCAGCGAGAGCATGACCTGGGCGATGGGGCAGGGGCAGAAAGACAGGCAGGGGCCCACTCGGGCCTCCAGCCCAGAACCTCAGGATCATGACCTAAGCCAAAGGAGGCAGTTAACCGACTGTGCCACCCACCAGCCCCTTAAGGTTAGTTCCAACACTCATTTTTTTTCTGTAACAACAATGTATCGCTATTTACTTGGTTTAAAAACTACAGATGTTCAATTTTGGGTGAACACAAATGCTACACTCTTGTCATTTTACAGTGCTAAAATTCAATCTGTAACTTCGGAATACACTTTAAATTCATAACACATGAACAATGATGGCAATATGAGAAATCTTCCAAACTCTGATAATTGTCATTAACGTCTGTTGCCCGGGAGCATACTGAATTCTTTAAAGACTGCAAACGTTGCCATTAGGCATTGTGAGGGTGGGGCAACTGTGTCCAAGGCAAATGAGGAGCGGACAGGAAATGGTGGGTTACAAAAACCTTGAAGCTTCCGACGTGTAGTAGGCACTTTAATAAAGTTTGGCCAAATCCGCATCCCTTTAGAATGGCTGACTCATTCACAGACCTTAGTCTCAACTCCAGTTAAGCGACTGAATCACATTAATAAAAGGAAAAATGAGTTTCAAGAAACGGGCGAAAAGGAAGAAAAAAAAAAAAAAAAGGATGCACTGTCCCTTTTCTGGGGTCGAGGCAGAGGAACAAAAGCCGCAGGACAGGGGTTGGGAGGTTAGCGGGATGCTGAGCCGGGCGAGGCACCGAGCAGAACGGGGCGACCGCGGGAGGCCGGACTCAGGGCTCGGGCGGTCTCGCGTCCACTTACCAGGCCAGGCCCAGGCACGTCCCCAGCGACAGCAGGCTCACGCCGGTCCGGGGATCCACCCAGCCCTCGCCTCCACCGCCCCGGGCTTCGGTGCTCTTCCCGCCCTCGCTGCGCTTCCCCGGCTCCGACGGGGCTCCTTTGGTCCCTGACTTCTTCCGGCTTTTCACCTCCGACATGTCTGAGGATGCGACAAGCCTGGGGTAGCTTCTTCACCCTGGGGGGTCGGGACGTGGCCGACTCAGCCTCCGCGGGACGGCACCGCGGTAGCCGCGCCCCCTCCTGGACTAGGCGCCGCCCACAAACTTGTCCCCCCTCCTGCCCCGACCGTTCTCACTGCTTCACCGCGTACCTCAACCACCCACCCTCTAGTTCCTTCAGCAGAGGAACCTGACGAGCCTTCTTCCCCTTTCCATTAATGCCGCAAATATGATGCAATCGTGGCTTCCTGTCGCGCGCGGACCGCGGGGCTGCGAAGGGACTGGGAGGCGTAGAGCGCGCCACGTGGAGCGCGCCGCCGCCTAGGTCCCGGGTCCTCGTAAGGGGGCGCGCCCCCGTGGCCTGGCCACGCCCCCGCCATGGGGTGGGGCGGAGCGTGCTTCCTCAGGCGCGCGCGGGCACTAGCGGGGGAGGGAGCGCGCGCGGCGGCGGCCGCTTCTCGGCGGCTCGGGGTGTGTATATTTGCGTGCGCGGGCGCGCGCTGTCCGGGCTAGGCGGGCCCGGTGCGTTTTGACTGCTCCGCGGTTCTGGGGCGGAGAGGAGGTGGTTTCCAGTGGACGCTGGTTCTTTTATTCCTGGACTGAAGGGGCGAGGAAGCCAAAGGTGAGACGTCTGGGCCGTCAGCGATCTGCGAGGACCTGAAGTCGAGGCGGAGTCCGGAGTGGCGCCAGACTTCGGCCGGGGTGCAGCTGCCACTGGAAGGAAAGAGCGGCCGGCAGCTCGAGTGGCCCTCCTCCCTTTGTGTCTGGGGTGGGGTCCGCGAAGGGCGGGCCTCAGACCCGGCCTCACCTCGGCGGCCCGGGACTGTGTGGTGGGTCAGTGGGGGTGACGTCTGCCTCTCCGCGGGTCAGAGGTTTCCGGGGGTCTTGAGGCGCCCCGGACTAAGAAGGCTCTGGAGGGGCACCTGGGAGGCCTGGAATTGTCCCGGGGCCGCGCGCCGATCCTGCGTTCTCTTTAGGAAGCCCCCGCTTGCTTACCTCCCCAGCCGCGCCCTCACCCCCACCTGGACTTCCCAGTCTGTCTGTCCTTGCAGGGCTGTCTTTCCCAATAAGACCGTTGTGCACAGGTTTGGGTAAGTTGGAGCCTCGCTTTTCTGTCGGAGCTGGGTTCTCTGGAGGTTCAGTAGCCGATTTCAGGGACTCAGAATTCTGGGACAGGGAATAGTTGATAACCATCCTGCTCCTGTACCAGGAAGAGAAACTACAGAAAGAGGAAGCGGCCAACTGTTACGGTTTCCCTGGATGAAATTCTCTTTACTCTCTATAGCACATCTTTGAAGAGTTTGAGTTTATATTTTGATGTGGTTACAGGAGGTGGGACGCTGAGAATTTGTTCGTAATATTAGGATTTGTTCAGAGTTTAAAAACGTATTTAAAATGTACATATTTGGTTTTAATAGGGCTAGGGAAAATTGGAAATTAGTTTCAGGTTGTCAGAGGTGTCTGTTTAGCAATTTGATACACCCTAAAAAATTAACTAATGATTAAGGAATGTTTTGTTTCAGTTGAGGTCATAAAACGTTAGTAACGTTTGAAAAATACCGTAGCCTTGATTCTGATCATAACTTTTTCTTTTATCCTTCAGTTTCATGCTAGTACTGGGCATTTGGTGAACCTTGACAAGTATAGACAAGTGCTATATTTTCCAGTGTTTGCAAGTGCCACAAGTATATAGTCATTGTTGAAACTTAATGATTATCCCTCTTCTTTTGTACACTCTAAATTATTTGTGCTTATCCATATTTTTGCACTTAGGACATCACATTTTAATTGTCTCCAAATTTTTCTCTCCCACTAGATTATGAATTCCTTCAGGGATATGATTTAATCTACTCTGTAGACTTCAGGGCCTGGCACAGAGGAGGGGCTCAAATGTTTATTAAATGAATAAATTACTGAACACGTTTAGACACTGACTACATTGGGTAGAGTTCTGTTAATGTTTTTAAAAACCTGCAAATATTCGGATTGGGTTTTATACCCATGGAAAAATTTGCATTGTATTTGAAATAAAACTGGTAGAAACTTCTTAGAGTATTATGCTGTAAAGAATATTTTTATTTTTTTTAAATTTATTTTTTAAAGAGCATCAGGGGTGGGAGGGAGGGCAGAGGGAGAGGGAGAACTTTTTTTTTTTTTTAGATTTATTTATTTATTTGAGACAGAACGAGAGAGAAGGATAAATACTTCATGTAGGGGGAGGAACTGAAGGAGAGAGAAACTTAAGAAACAAACTCCCCAAGTGTGGAGCCAGACCCGGGACTGGATCTCACAATGCTTTGATCAGGACCTGAGGTGGTTACTTAATGCACTTGGTTACCCAGGTGCCCCAAGGGGGAGAGAGAGAATCTTATACAGGTTCCATGCTCAGCATGGTGCCTGATGTAGGGCTCCATCAGTCTAACGACCCTGAGATCATGACCTGAGTCAAAATCAAGGGTCATATGCTCAGGGGCGCCTGGGTGGCTCAGTAGGTTAAGCTCTGCCTTAGCTCAGGTCACGATCTCAGTGTCCTGGAATCGAGCCCCACATCGGGCTCTCTGCTCAGCAGGGAGCCAGCTTCCCCTTCTCTCTCTGCCTGCCTCTCTGCCTACTTGTGATCTCTTTCTCTGTCAAATAAATAAATCTTAAAAAAAAAGAAAAAGTCAGACGCTCAGCTGACTCTGAGCCCCTAGGTGCCTCTCTTTGTATCCTCTTAATCTGAGGAATGACATCAGTGAGTATTTTCTGCTGCTTTTTCGTACTTAGCAGCTCAGCTGAAACATTAATGGAGTAAGCATGTGAGAAATGTGTTTACAGATGAAGACCTAGAGCTGACACTCACCTTGAGTGAGAACAATGCTCTGTTTAGTCTTATATTGGATAAAGACAAGTTTCTAAACATTAGGATTTCAGTATGATTATTATTATAATCATACTTATTTATAAAAATCTTAAAAAGAAGATATAAAGTGTTTTTAGTTACCTAAAGAAGGTTGTGCATTTTAAGACATAAGAGCAATTTACAAATTATAAAAAAAGTGGGCACCTGGGTGGCCCTGTTGGTTGGGCAACTGCCTTTGGCTTGGGTCATAGTCCCGGAGTCCCAGGATAGAGTCCTGCATCAGGCTCCCTGCTCAGTGGGGAGTCTGCTGCGTCTTCTGACCCTCTCCCCTCTCATGCTCTCTCTCAAGTAAATAAATAAAAATCTTTAAAAAATATTATAAAAATGAAATGTAAAGAAAAAAATTAAGACTATAGAAATGATATAGAAACCCCCAAATCTTGCTACTTAGAAGTAACCCCAAGTATATTATGTTGAGTAGTCTTCCTAACATCTCCCTATGTATTTATATGATGCTAATACATATTTTGTGCTGTATATGGAATCATATTTCTGATTTTTTTAAATTAGCGGTGTGTAGTGAGCATCTTTCCATATCAGTACACGGAGAAGGGTCTTATTTTAAATGGCTGTAGAATACTCTATTTTATATACATGCTCTAATTTTTTTAATCCATATTCAAAAGGTGGGCATTTAGGTTGTTTCCATGTTTGCTTGTTTTTTTAATTTTTGTTCTGTTTTCATCTTTTTTCCCCCTCACCTAAACATTCTCTGTTAACTCTTTTTTTTGTTAAAGTAGGCTCCAGGCGCAGTGTGGGGTTTGAACTTACACCCTGAGATCAAGAGTCACATGCCGTACTGACTGAGCCACCAAGGGACCCCTGTTAACTCTTTCTGTGGATATTTTTGCATACATATGTGAACGTCTTGTTGAGGTAAATTTCTAGAAGTGGGATTTCTGGGTTAGAGAGAATACTCACTTGAAATGGTTTTATATCTTATCATATTGCTTTCCAGAAAAGTTGCATCCATTTTATACTCTTCAAGCGGGGCACATGAATACTCATTTTCTCACACCTTTGAAAGCCTGGATTTTATCTGTTTCTAAAAATCTTTGCAAAAAGGTCTTATTTTCTTTATTTCTTATTACCAGTGAGGTTACACATCTTTTCATATCTTTATTGCCCTGACAAATATTGTGATTTTTGCCCAAAGCTCATGGTTGACAGGTCATCAAAAAATTTGAGGGAGGATGGACGCAAAAGCTCGAAACTGTTTGCTTCAACATAGAGAAGCCCTGGAAAAGGACATCAAAACGTCCTACATCATGGATCGTATGATTAATGATGGAGTTTTAACAGTATCGGAGGAGGAAAAAGTAAAAAATGAGGTAAAACCCTCTGTGGAAGTCTGTGCTATAAAATTTTTTTTCTTTCTAATTTTTATTTAAAAATGTATGATATAATTATTTGAGTTTAAAATATTTTCTTACATTTATTTCAGAACTTTCACTGTTCTCCACTAGTTTATGTTACCAACATATTCTTTGTAGTATGCTAAACTACTTATTTATTTATTTTTTTAGCCCACTCAACAGCAGCGAGCAGCTCTGTTAATTAAAATGATACTTAAAAAAGATAATTATTCCTACATATCATTCTACAATGCTCTAATACATGAAGGGTATAAAGATCTTGCTGCCCTTCTTCAAAGTGGGATTCCTGTCATCTCTTCTTCCAGCGGTGGCAAAGATTCAGTTGGTGGAATAACTTCATATGGTTTGTATCCGTGATTTCTTCTAACTTGCACATTTTTCTTCTTGCCCAGTGAGCTGTCTACTGGGCATTTTTAGATATTAAAAAGACAGTTTTTAGGCCTTTAAGCTCTTCTCCAATTCTGTGTGTATTGAGTTCATGCATAGGAAAGAATGAGAATCTTTAGAAATCGTGTTCTTGAAAAAAATTCCACATTTCCTTTACACCGTCCCTTCTAGTCTTCAGTATGAGAAAAAGAGATTGGATAGTCAGAGAGGAATACGTTGTGTAAGGGCAGATATAGATGGAGCTTTGCATTGTCAGTCATCTTGAAAAGTATATGTTTTTGTTTTGCTAAGTAAGAACGTTAAGGTTAGTATGCTAGCCACGTTTTTTTTCTCTTGGGAGATTTGAGGGTAAAGGCTCAACCTTGCTTTCTTTTGGTTTTATGGTATAACTTGAGTAACCATTTCAGAGTTCTATTCGTTCATACTTGTTTCGTTTTGGATTTCAGTAAAGACAGTCCTGTGTGAAGGTGGAGTGCCACAGAGGCCGGTGGTTTTTGTTACCAGGAAGAAGCTGGTGAATGCAATTCAGCAGAACCTGCTCAAACTGAATGGTGAACCAGGATGGGTCGTCATATATGGAATGGCAGGTTGTGGGAAATCTGTTTTAGCTGCAGAATCTGTTCGAGATCATTTTTTCTTAGATGGTAAGTTTGATTATCATGTGTTGGTGTCTAAAGAGATATTCTTTAGGCATGATACTAGTTTCCTATTGCTGTTGTAACAAATTGCCAAAAATTTGGGGGCGTAAAACAACATGAATTTATTATTGGGCAGTTCTGAAAGTCAGAAGTCTGAAGTAGTTCTTACTGGGCTAAAGTCAGGTTGTCAGCAGGGCTGAGTTCTTTTGGAGGCTCTAGGGAAAATCCTTTTCCTTGTGTTCTCCAGCTTCTAGAGGTGCCTGCATTCCTGGACTTACGGTTCCTTCTTCCATTTTCAAGCCGGTGGTATATAATAGTGTCTTCAGATCTTTTTCTCTCTTTCTGATCTTTGCTTTTGTCATCAAATCTCTTTCTCTGACTCTCACCTTTTGCCTCTCTCTTATAGGATCCCTTGGATGATCCAGGATAATCTCATCCCAAATCCTTAATTTAATTGCATCTGCAAAGTCCTTTTTGTCATGTAAGGTGACATAATTACAAGTTCTGTGGATTAGGATGTGAACATCTTCCAGGGGCTGTTAATCTGCCTACCCCAGGCATGATTAAATTTGGAATTTATTTTGTACCTGTCACAAGGAGGCTTGGCTAACCAGGCTAATAAATTCATATATTATCAGATGGTACTTATTATCACTGGGTTGAAGCTAGTTCCCTTGTATCTTAGTAATTGGAGGGTATTATAGAGTTGAAAAGGATCTTCAAAGGTTGTCTAGCTTATATTCCTTCTTTTCAGGAAGTACTGGACTTAACACTCTCCAGTTAGTTGAGTGCTGTAGAGAAAGGTTTTTGGAAACCCAATTCCATTAATGATTCTCCTAGTGAGTGATTCTCCCATGTATTTGGCATCGTGTATTAAAATACTAATTCCAGGAGCGCCTGGGTGGCTCAGTGGGTTAGAGCCTCTGCCTTTGGCTCAGGTCATGATCCCAGAGTCCTGGGATCAAGCCCTGCATCCGGCTCTCTGCTCAGCGTGAGCCTGCTTCCTCCTCTGTCTCTCTGCCCACTTGCAATCTCTGTCTATCTAATAAATAAATACAATCTTAAAAAAAATGTTAATTCCATTTCTGTAATTAGTTTTTTCAGTTGCTTATCTTTAAAAATAAAAATCTTTAGTAACTTGTCTATCTTATGTGTAATCCCCAAGAAAAAGAAGAAAATGGAGTTTACTATGGCATCTGATGGGTTTTTGAGGCTAAACATTTATTTGTTTATTTATTTATTTAGTAATCTCTACACTCAGTATAGGGCTCAAACTGACAACCCCAAGATCAAGAGTCCCATGCTCTACAAATTGAGCCAGCCAGGTACTCCTGCTGATAGGCTTACAGATTCATTTGACATCTAATGACTCTTTTTCTGCTTCAGGTATTCATGTATTCAGTAAATGTTTGAGAGACTATTGTGGAGCTTGACAAAAAAAGAAGGTCCAGTCTGTGCATCTAAGAAATTTGTTCACAGTCAAGTAGGAGATACAAGCGGCACCTGGGTGACTCAGTCAGTTAAGCATCTGCCTTTAGCTCAGATCATAATCCTAGGATCCTGGGATCATCTCACAGTAGGCTCTTGCTCAGCATGGAGCCTGCTTTTCCCTCTGCTCCTACCTCTGCTTGTGCTTGTTCTCCCTCTCTCTCTCTGGCAAATAAATAAAATTTAAAAAAAGGTAAAACAATAAAAAACTCCCTGGAAAGGGCATGCTTCATTTAAAAAAAAAAGGAGAGACAAATATGTAAACAGATAAATTGAACAGTAGAAACAAGTATATGGTACAATTATAGCAAAGGAAAGAAAAAAAATTCTCTCTCATGGGGAAGAGGATGGACAGGACAGGCTTCCTGAATGACATGATATTTTAACTGGAGTTTGGAGGAAAGATAGAAGTTTGCCAGGTGGACTACATAGGGATGGGAGAGTAGGGAAGGTGGGAAGGTATTGGGTAGTTACTGGAATAGGAAAGGGCATACTGTGTAGAAGAGCATTTAGGACATCTGGCAGGTGACCTTAGTGAATCTCTTGGGTTCCCAGGGTATTCACTGGGAATAGTTAGAAGCCTTCATCAGTCTTTGGTTGCCTCTATTCATTAGTGACTTCAAGAGGTATTTAAAGATAGGTCCTGACTTCTAGTTGTTAATAACTTTTTTCTTTACAATATAGAACAGGCAGTAAAGAGAGTTTATCATGAGATGACAAAATGTTGGAATAAATCATAAGCCTCTAAGAGGGTTAGAAGGATGGAGATCAGGGCACATCTGTTGTACTCATCTGGGCTTTAGTTTGTACTTCACAGCCCTTAGCGCTATTGATCATACTTTGGTCAGAAATATGCCCAATTTCCCCTTTGTCATTAGGTTTTGTGCAAGTCATGCAAGTCTTAGAGCTAAGGATTCATTTGAAGACTTACTCATTCACTCACTCACTCATTTATTCTACTACAAAGTTGATCACCAAGGGTGTTTCAGGATAAAGACGATTAAGTTATTTTAGTGTGAAAAAATGGATTTTCCTTTTAGTATTATGAATTTCCTTTTAAAAATTGTAGCACACTGAGGCGCCTGGGAGGTTCGGTGGGTTGGGCATCTGCCTTCGCCTCGGGTCGTGATGTCAGGGTCCTGGGATCAAGCCCCGCATCTGGCTCCCTGCTCAGCGGGGAGCCTGCTTCCCCCTCTCTCTGCCTGCCTCTCTGCCTACTTGTGATCTCTCTCTGTCAAATAAATAAAATCTTCAAAAAAAAAAATTGTAGCACACTAATTTAAAGATTAAAAGTGTGCCCCTCAATCAGTTTAAATAACTCTAGATTATTAGGGTGAATTTTCAGTTTTGGGGGTTAAAATGACCAACGACTTATGGAATAATTCCCCAGGAGTCATATTATATAAATTGTGGTCTCAGAATATATTTTATTTATTTGACAGAGATCACAGGTAGGCAGAGAGGCAGGCAGAGAGAGAGGGGGAAGCAGTCTCCCTGCCGAGCAGAGAGCCTGATGTGGGGCTTGATCCAAGGACTTTGAGACCATGACCTGAGCTGAAGGCAGAGGCTTAACCCACTGAGCCACTCAGGCACCCCTCAGAATAGATTTTTAACCACTTTGTTTTGAGAAGATAGCAGTTGTCCAGTACATAGTGCGCTTAATATCACTCATATACTTCTATGATATCTTACATATGGAGCATTGAGTTAAACATTCCTTAGTTCACACCCAGTGTGGTATTGGGTCTGTATAAGCCTTAGTTTCTTCCTGTGTTTATTTCCTTTTAAAAACTTCCCATCCTCATTTTCCTTTCCTTCTTCTAAGGAAAAACACACTTTTCCATTGTGTCTACTCTATACAACTACAGCACTATTTCATTTCTGACAGTAGATGTGTAGGTTTTCCACACATCCAATAACTTTAAGACTGGTTGGGTGTCCTATAATTTAATTCAATTCTGACACTATGTGCATGGAGATAGTGACAGAGCCCACAGGTTAAGGGCCCTCCTGCCCCCCTCCCCTTCAGATAACCAATCACAAGTCCAGGTTGGTTTTTTAAATTAATTAATTAATTTGATGGGGAGAGAGAGAGAGATCATAAGCAGGCAGAGAGGCAGGCAGAGAGAGGGGGGAAGCAGGCTCCCCGCTGCACAGAGAGCCCGATGCGGGGCTCAATCCCAGGACCCTGAGATCATGACCTGAGCCGAAGGCAGAGGCTTAACCAACCCAGGTGCCCTAGCAAGTTCAGGTTGTTACATGTGCATCTGACCAAATGGCTATAGATTGGAGATTTTCTTTCCTGGATTTGATTGATTTGCTAGAGCAGCTTTCTCAGGAAAGCAATTCACTTATGACATTACTGGTTTATTATAAAAGGCTGTAACTCAGGAACAGCCTGATGGAAGAGATGCAGAAAGCAAAGTAAATGGGAAGAGGTGCAGAGCTTCCATGCCCTCTCTAGTGTACCATTCTCTCCACACTTTTGGTCCGGAGGCTCTCTGTTTCCTGGTTTGGGGAGGCTTCATTACAAAGACACAACTGATTAAATCATTGGCCATTGGTGATTGAGTTCAGTCTCTATCCTTTCTTCCCTCCTCGGAGGTCTGAGAGATCTGGGGTGTGGTGCTGAAAGTTCCAACCTGACAATGGGGACTTAGCTTATAACAAGTCTTTCCAAAAATAACTTCATTAACAAGCTCAGGTGTGGTTGAAAGGGGCTTGTTAAATGAATAGTTTCACTTTTATAGCTCCACAACTCCTTCAGGAACTGGGAACAAAACTAAATATAAAAGGTGCCCCTATGGCTCTTATTTAAGAAATTACAAGGGTTTTATATCTGTGTGCCAAACAGTGATGACCAAATATATTGATCACAATATCACACCTCCCCATAGGTGCTCCTTCCAATTTTTTGTTTTTAAATTTTTTTTTAAAAGATTTTATTTATTTATTTGATAGAGAGAGCACAGCCAGGGAAGCAGCAGAGAGGGAGAGGGAGAAACAGGCTCTCCGCTGACTAGGGAGTCCAATGTAGGACTTGGTCCCAGGACCCTGGGATCATAACCCAAGGTGAAGGCAGACGCTTAACCAACTGAGGCACACAGGCACCCCCTTCCAGTATATTTAATGTATGTTCTTCATAAGCACATATGTATTATATGTTTTCTTGTAAAATGTTTGTTGTTTGTAGGCAGATATTGTAAATTTGCATAATTGTTATAGTGTTAATTATTTTATTCTATTTACTGTCTCTTTTGATGCTGTTTTTAAGAGTTATCCTTCCTGGCTGTATATCTTACTTGTTACACCTGATTGCTGCCCTATGTGGGATGCATCCAGCATGTTTTATTTTTCATTCCCCTAGCTAAAAGGTACATAGATTGTCTCCAACTCTTTGCTGTCCTAGTAAAGCGGAGTTGGACTTTTACAGAAGTGAGAATTTTTTGAGTTTATGTATCTAGGAGCAGAATCACTAAATTGTAGAAAATGCTAATATCAAATCTGATTGCTCTCCAGTCTGTACATTCCCGCCAGTAGAGTAGGAGGCCTCCTATGTCTTCATTTCCTTATTATTTTTTTTTTAAAGATTTTATTTATTTATTTGACAGAGAACACAAGTAGGCAGAGAGGCAGGCAGAGAGAGAGAGAGAGAGAAGCAGGCTCTGCACTGAGCAGAGAGCCCAATGCGGGGCTTGATCCCAGGACCCTGGGATCATGACCTGGGCCCAAGGCAGAGGCTTTAACCCACTGAGCCACCCAGGCGCCCCTTCATTTCCTTATTGACACTAGGTGTCATCTAGCTTTATAATTTTTGCCAGGCCAAAAAATTTGCATTTCTCTGTTAACTTGAGTTTGACTATTTTTTCATAAGCTTTTTAGCTTTTTGGGTTTCCTTTTTTAATAAGTTTTGTTTGTATCATTTGTCTGTTTTTCCATTGAGATTTCTATCTTTTTTTCATTGCTTTCTAGGAGTTTCTTTTATATTCTAGATATTAGGCCTTGTTGGTTTTAGACTATATAAATATTTTTATTTATTTGTATTAACTTTATCCTGAATGTCTTTAACAAGTTTTAATTCCAATATAGTTAAATTAACAAATTTTTGTGTCTTTTAATTTGTGCTTCTTTAACTTTGCTTAAGTAGTCCTTACCATTCATATTTAGTTCATTAATGTTTTTGGAATCTGCTTTAATGTATCTACTAGTTCAAGAGTAGATACTTTTGCTATTTTTTTTTTTAAAGAGATGTGGGGCCTGATCCCAGGACTCTGGGATCATGACCTGAGCCAAAGGCAGACACTTAGCCACCCAGGTGCCCCAGATGCTGTTAGATTTTTAATTACTACTAGGAAAAGTCACATGTGAAATTGAGATGGGGTTAATTTTTCTCTGATTAAAGGCAGTTTTTCTGTGAAGAAGTTTCTTTGAATGAATTACAGGTATAAGCCTCATTCAAGGCTAAATTGCTCCCTCTTGTGCCCATAGTCAAGATGTTTACATTCTTTCTGAAATGTGGAATTAATACTTAAGCATTTAACTATCATATTGTGACAGTAAGAGATTTGCAAATCAGTTGGTCATTTGATCTCTATCTTTCTTTGTAAAGCTAGCAGTGTTTTATTTTTCTTGCATAGTTTTCTTTTCTTCCTTTTTTTTTTTTTTTTTTAAAGATTTTATCTATTTATCTGACAGAGATCACAGGTAGGCAGAGAGGCAGTCAGAGAGAGAGGGGGAAGCAGGCTCCCCGCTGAGCAGAGAACCTGATGCGGGGGGGTTTGATCCCAGGACCCTGGGATCATGACCTGAGCTGAAAGCAGAGGCTTTAATCCACTGAGCCACCCAGGTGCTCCTTCTTTTTTTTTTTTTTTTAAAAAGTAAACTCTTCCCCAAAGTGGGGCTTGAACTCACGACCCTGAGATCAAGAGTCACATGCTCTACTGATGAAGCCAGCCAGGCACCCCTTGCATAGGTTTCTAATGCTCTAATTTTTTAGTTTTAAATTTAGGAGAAAAAGACTTTTTTTTTTTTTGCTTTTGAACTTACTGTGCTTTTTTTTTTTTTTTTTAAATTTTGTTTTTAGTTGACTTATAGTTGACATACAATGTTACATTAGTTTTAGGTATACAACAAAGTGATTTGAGAATTCTACTGTGTTACGCTGTACACACCACAACTATAGCTAGCATCTGTTACCATACAGTACTATTATAATGCCATTCTCTATATTCCCTATGCTGTACCTTTCATCCCCTGGGCTTACTCATTCCATAACCAGAAGTCTGTACTTCCCACTCCTCATTGCCCATTGTGCCCCTTCCCCCTCATTCCCCACATTTTAGCATCCATCAGTTTGTTCTCTGTATTTATGGGTCTGTTTCTGCCTTTTTTTTTTTTTTTTTGGCTTATATGTTTTTTAGATTCTACATTTAAGTAAAATCATATGATATTTGTTTTTAGGAGAGAAAGACCTTTGGTCTAGGTAATAGGTACATAAATTTAAATCTGAAGAATTTACTAGTTTGGTACATCAGTTTCTTTCTTTCCCTTGTCTTTAACTCTGGGATGATTTGCAAGATATCTGTCTGTCTGTATATGTCTGTCTATCTCCATGCCCATCATGGAGCCCAGTGTAAGGCTTGAACTCCTGACTCTGAGATCAAGACCTGAGCTGAGATCATGAGTTGGACACTTAACCAACTGAGCCACCCATGTGCCCTGATTTTTAAGAAATTTTGAGTAGAATAGACATGTTTAAAAAACCCAAAACTTTAGGAGCAACAGGTAGTTTAAAATTTGTTTTAAATATCACAAAAGGAGGGGAGCCTTGTAGGCTCAGTCTATAGACCATGCAACTTCTAAACTTGGGGTTGTAATTTCAAGCCCCACATTGGGTGTAGAGATTACCTAAAAATAAAATCTTGAAAAATTTTACAAAATGTAGTATTTTCATTTAGAAAGAAGTAAAAATTCTTTGCACCTGCTTTCTTCCTTTTTTCCTAAATTCTAAATCCTTCAGCAGACATAATCATGGTTAACAGTTTAGAGTAATTTTTCCAAGTTTTTTTTTTTTTTTTTAAGATTTTATTTATTTATCTGACAGAGACACACTGAGAGAGGGAACACAAGCAGGGGGAGTGGGAGAGGGAGAAGCAGGCCTCCCACGGAGCAAGGAGCCTGATGTGGGGCTCGATCCCAGAACCCTGGGATCATGACCTGAGCGGAAGGCAGATGCTTAATGACTGAGCCACCCAGGCGCCTCTCCAAGCTTTTTTCTGGTGCATTTACAAACCTCTGCACACACACAACACTAAGGGAAACCTCAGGGATTTACTATTTCATAAATGTTGACTTACACAGAAGGAAGTCTAATGGAGCTTTCAGAAGCTTTCAGTGGTAATCAAACCATGCTTCATAGCACTATCTTTACCTTCGTTCCTGCGGAGTTCTCTGTTTTCTGGTAATTTGTTTTTTTTTTTAGATTCTCATGCAGTTTGTGTTCAGTACATTGTCGATTCTGATCTAGGTTTCCTCCTCTCATTCCCAAGCTTTTCTTTCTAACCTAGATTTCCTCCTCTGTGATCAGGGAACTCCCCTATCTTATCAGTCTGTTTTTGGATCATTTATCTCCTTTCCTTATCTGAAATTGGACAATTCTTAGAGGCTACCATGTTCTCTGTAGTTGTTCTCCAGGGTGTGGCAACTTTTTTTCCTTTACATCTCACTTATTTCAGGACCAGGAAATGGGTAGATGTTCTCCTTGCTTTTCTCTTGCCTCATCTAGACAGTTAATACTCCCTTCTCCAGCTAAAGTCTGCCCTTTGCGATTGATTTCTCTGATCTTTCCCAGTTAATGGTATTGCTCTCATTCATTGATATTGAAGTTTGTAGTTATAAATTTAAGTTCTTCTCATGTCGACACTCATAGTAAGATATACATATATATATGGATGAGTCATCCAAAACCTTGGCCTCTCAGTTTCTTTCTTTTTTTAAATTAACATATAATGTATAATTTGTTTCAGGGGTACAGGTCTGTGATTCAGCAGTCTTACACAATTCACAGCGCTCACCATAGCATATACCTTCCCCAGTGTCCATAGCTCAGCCACTGCAACCCTCCCAGCCGCCTACACGCCAGCAACCCTCTGTTTTTTGAGCTTAAGAGTCTCTTATAGCTTGTTTTCCTCTCTGGTTTTGTCCTATTTCATTTTTTCCTCTCTTCCCTCTATGGTCCTCTGCCTTGTTTCTTAAATTCCACATATTAGCAAGATCATATGATAATTGTTTTTCTCTGATTGACTTATTTCGCTTAGCATAATAGCCTCTAGTTGTATCCATGTCACTGCAAATGGCAAGTTTTCATTTTTTGATGACTGCATAATATTCCATTATATATATATACACCACATCTTTATCCATTCATCTGCCAATGGACATCTAGGCTCTGTCCATAGTTTGGCTATTGTGGACATTGCTGCTGTATACATTGGGGTGCATGTGCCCCTTCAGATCACTACATTTGTCTCTTTGGGGTATATACCCAGTAGTGAGATTGCTGGGTCATAGAATAGTTCTGTTTCCAACTTTTTGAGGACTCTCCATACTGTTTTCCAGAGTGGCTGCACCAGCTTGCATTCCCACCAACAGTGTAGGAGGGTTTCCCCTTTCTCCACATCCTCACCAGCATCTGTCATTTCCTGACCTGTTAATTTTAGCCATTCCGACTGTATGAGGTAGAGTCTCATTGTGATTTGATTTGTATTTCCCTGATGCCAGGTGATGTCGAGCACTTTCTCATGTGTCTGTTGGCCATCTGGATGTCTTCTTTGCAGAAATGTCTGTTCATGTCTTCTGCTTATTTCTTGATTGGATTATTTGTTCCTTGGGTGTTGAGTTTGGTAAGTTTTTTTATAGATTTTGGATACTAGCTCTTTATCTGATATGTCATTTACACATGTCTTCTCCCATTCTCTCAGTTGTCTTTTGGTTTTGTTGACTGATTCCCTTGCTGTGCAAAAGCTTTTGATCTTGATGAAGTCCCAATAGTTCATTTTTGCCCTTGTTTCCCTTTCCTTTGGTGATTTCCCTAGGAAGAAGTTGTTGCAGCTGAGGTCAAAGAGGTTGCTGCCCGTATTCTCCTCAAGGATTTTGATGGAGTCCTGTCTCACATTGAGGTCTTTCATCCATTTTGAGTCTATTTTTGTGTGTGGTGTAAGGAAATGGTCCAGTTTCATTCTTTTGCATGTGGCTGTCCAATTTTCCCAACACCATTTGTTGAAGAGACTTTTTTCTATTGGGTATTCTTTCCTGCTTTGTCAAAGATTAGTTGACCATAGAGTTGAGTGTCAATTTCTGGGCTCTGTGTTCTGTTGCATTGATCTTAGTGTCTGTTTTTGTGCCAGTACCATACTGTCATGATGATTATAGCTTTGTAATAGAGCTTGAAGTCTGGAATTGTGATGCCACCAGCTTTGCTTTTCTTTTTCAACATTCCTTTGGCTTTTTCAAGTCTTTCCTGGTTCCATACAAATTTTAGGATTATTTGTTCCATTTCTGTGAAAAAAGTGGATGGTATGTTGGTAGGGATTACATTAAATGTGTAGATCACTCTAAGTAGCATAAACATTTTCACAGTATTTGTTTTTATAATCCTTGAGCATGAAACATTTTTCCATTTCTTTGTGTCTTCCTCAGTTTCTTTATGAGTATTCTGTAGTTTTCTAAGTACAGATTCTTTGTCTCTTTGGTTAGATTTATTCCTAGGTATCTTAAAGTTTTGAATGCAGTTGTAAATGGGATTGAGTCCTTAATTTCTCTTTCTTCTGTCTTGGTGGTGTATAGAAATGCAACAGAACAGATTTCTGTTCATTGATTTTTTTTTTTTTAAAGAATTTTTAAGGATTTTATTTATTTATTTGACAGAGGGAGAAAGAGATCACAAGCAGGCAGAGAGACAGGCAGAGAGAGAGGGGGAAGCAGGCTCTCTACCAAGCAGAGAGCCTGAGGTGGGGCTCGATCCCAGGACCCTGGGATCATGACCTGAGCCGAAGGCAGAGGCTTAACCACTGATCCACCCAGGCGCCACTGTTCATTGATTTTATATCCTGACACTTTACTGAATTCTTTTATGAATTCTGCCAGTTTTGGGGTAGAGTCTTTGGGTTTTCCACATAAAGTATCCTATCATCTGCAAAGAGTGAGAATTTGACTTATTTGCCAATTCGGATGCCTTTTTTTGTAATGAGAGAGAGAGCATGAGAGTGGGGGAGGGTCAGAGGGAGAAGCAAACTCCCTACTGAGCAGGGAGGCTGATGTGGGATTCAATCTTGGGACTCCAGAATCATGACCTGAGCCGAAGGCAGTTGCTTAACCAACTGAGCCACCCAGGTGCCCTTGGATGCCTTTTATTTCTTTTTGTTGTCTGATTGCTGAAGCTAGGACTTCCAGTACTATGTTGAATAGCAGTGGTGATAGTGGACATCCCTGCTGTGTTCCTGACTTTAGGGGGAAAGCTCTCAGTTTTTCCCCATTACAAATGATATTTGCTGTGGGTTTTTCATAGTTGGCTTTTATGATATTGAGGTATGTACCTTTTGTCCCTACACTGTGAAGAGTTTTAATCAAGAAAGTATGCTGTACTTGGTCAATGCTTTTTTTTGCATCTATTGAGAGGATCATATGGCTCTTGTCCTTTCTTTGATTAATGTATCACATGGATTGATTTGCAGATGTTGGACCACTATTGCAACCTGGGAATAAATTCCAGTTGGTCTGGTGAATAACCCTTTTCATGTACTGTTGGATCCTATTGGCTAGTATTTTGATGTGAATTTTCATATCCATGTTCATCAGGGATATTGGTCTGTAATTCTCCTTTTTGATGGGGTCTTTGTCTGATTTTGGGATCAGGGTAATGCTGGCCTCATAAAATGAGTTTGGAAGTTTTCCTTCCATTTCTGTTTTTTGGAACAGTTTTGGAACAATAGGTATTAATTCTTTAAATGTTTGGTAGAATTCCCCTGGGAAGCCATCTGGCCCTAGGCTCTTGTTTATTGGGAGATCTTTGATTGCTACTTCAATTTCGTTGCTGGTTATGGGTCTGTTCAGGTTTTCTGCTTCTTCCTGGTTCAGTTTTGGTAGTTTATATGTCTCTAGGAATGCATCCATTTCTTCCAGATTGTCTAATTTGTTGACATACGGTTGCTTATAGTATGTTCTTATAATTGTTTGTATTTCTTTAGTGTTGGTTGTGATCTGTCCTCTTTTATTCATGATTTTATTAATTTTGGTCTGTTCTCTTTTTCTTTTGATAAGTCTGGTCAGGGGTTTATCAATCTTATTAATTCTTTCAAAGAACCAGCTCCTAGTTTTCTTGATTTGTTCTGCTGTTCTTTTGGTTTCTATTTCCTTGATTTCTGTTCTGATCTTTATTATTTCTCTTCTGCTGTGTTTAGGCTTTCTTTGCTGTTCTTTCTCCAGCTCCTTTAGGTGTAGGGTTAGGTTGTGTATTTGAGACCTTTCTTTTCTCTTGAGGAAGGCTTGTATTGCTGTATACTTTTCTCTTTTGGACCTCCTTTGCTGCCTCCCAAAGGTTTTGAACAGTTGTGTTTTCATTTTCATTAATTTTTAAAACTCTTCTTGTGGCACCTGGGTGGCTCAGTGGGTTAAAGCCTCTGCCTTCAGCTCAGGTCAGGATCCCAGGGTCCTGGGATTGAGCCCCGCGTCAGGCTCTCTGCTTGGCAGGGAGCCTGCTTACTCTCTTTGCCTGCCTCTCTGCCTACTTATGGTCTCTGTCTGTCAAATAAATAAATAAAATCTTTAAAAAAAATAAAATAAAATTCTTCTTTAATTTCCCAGTTGATCCATTCATTCCTTAGTAGTATGTTCTTTAGTGTCCATGTATTTTGAGTTCTTTCCAGCTTATGTGATTGAGTTCTAGTTTCAAAGCACTGTGGTCCGAAAATATGTAGGGAATGATTCCAGTCTTTTGGTACTGGTTGACACTTGATTTGTGACCCAGGATGTGATGTATTCTGGAGAATGTTCCATGTGCTATAAAGAAGAATGTGTATTCTGTTGCTTTGGGATGGATGTTCTGAAAATATCTGTGAAGTCCATCTGGTCCAGTGTGTCATTTAAAGCCTTTATTTCCTTGTTGGCCTTTTGCTTAGAAGATCTGTCCTTTTCAGTGAGGGGTGTGTTAAAGTCCCCTACTATTACTGTTTATTGTCAATGTGTTTCTTTGATTTTGTTATTAATTGGCTTATATAGTTGGCTGCTCCCATGTTAGGGGCATAAATATTTACAATTATTAGATCTTCTTATTGGATAGATCCTTTAAGTATAATATGGTGTCCTCCTTCATCTTATTATAGTCTTTGGTTTAAAATCTAATTTTTCTGATATAAAGATTGTCACCCCAGCTCTCTTTTGATGTCCATTACCATGGTAAATGGTTTTTCCACCTCCTTACTTTAAATCTGGAGGTGTGTTTGGGTAAAAAATGAGTCTCTTGTGACAGCATATTGTTGGGTCTTGTTTTTTTTTAATCTACTCTGATACCCTGTGTCTTTTGTTTGGGGCATTTATCCCATTTACATTCAGGGTAATTATTGAAATATATGAATTTAGTGCCACTGAATTGCCTGTTAGGTGACTTACTATATATTGTCTCTATTCCTTCCTGGTCTGTGTTACTTCTAGGCTCTCTCTTTGCTTAGAGGACCCCTTTCAGTATTTCTTGTAGGACTGGTTTGGCAATTGCAAATTCCTTTGGTTTCTGTTTGTTCTGGAAGCTGTTTATCTCTCCTTCTATTTTCAGTGACAGCCTAGCTCAATATAATATTCTTGGCTACATGTTTTTCTCCTTTAGTACCCTGAATATATCATGACTGTTTTTTCTGGCCTTCCAGATCTCTGTGGATAGGTCTACTGACAATGTAATGTTTATGCCATTGTAGGTTTGAGACCTCTTGTCCTGAGCTGCTTCCAGGCTTTTCTCTTTGTCTCTGAGATTTTAAAGTTTTACTGTTAGATGTCAGGGTGTTATCATATTTTTACTGATTTTGAGGGGAGTTCTCTGTGCCTCTTGGATTTTGATGTCTGTTTATTTTCCCAAAATAGGGAAATTCTCTGCTGTAATTTGCTCCAATATACCTGGCCCCCCCTTTCTTCTTCTGGGATTCCAATTATTCTAATATTGTTTTGCTTTATGGTATCACTTAGCTCTTTAATTCTTCCCTCATGATTCAATAGTTGTTTATCTCTCTTTTTCTCAGCTTTTTTATTCTCTATCATTTGGTCTTCTGTATCACTAATTCTCTTTTATGCGTCATTATCCTGTCAGTTAGAGTTTCCATTTTTGACTACACCTCATTTCATTGATAAACTTTTTGATTTCGATTTGGTTAGATTTTATTTCTCAAGAAAGGGCTTTTCTAATATTTTCTATGCTTTTTTTTTTACATCCAGCTAGTATCTTTACAATCGTCATTCTGAACTCTAGTTCCAACATCTTACTAATGCCCCTGTTGATTAGTCCCCTGGCAATCAGTGCTGCCTCCTTTTTTTTTTTTTTTTTTTTTGAGGTGACTTTTTCTGTTTTGTCATTTTGTCTGGAGAAGAACAGATGAACAAAAAACCAAAGTGCTACAGAAAAATGACTCCAGAAAAATATACACTAAACAAATCAGAAGAAATGGGTGGGGGGTGAGGGCAGAGGGAAAAAAAAAAGAAGACTGTGATTAGGCTGGTGAATAGAATAGAGCCACACACTAGATGTTAGGTGTAAAAATGAAAATTCAAAAAGGTTTTTCTAAAAAGGAATTGATGAGGTGATAAGTTGGTTGAAAAAAGAAAGAAACATTAAAAAAAAAGGGAAGAATATGATCAGGCAGGTGAATACAACAAAACCATACACTAGATTTAGGGTATATTTTGGTTTGTTAGAAGAATCTGCATCCCAAAATTTTAAAGAAGGAAAATACATGCATACAAAAATTAAGGATAAATGCAATGAAGGGATAGAGTATGACTGTAAAATAATAATTAAAATAGATTTTTAAGAAGGGATTGATGAGAAGTTGGTTGAAAAAGGAAAGAAGTATAATTCTGAAATGTCTTCTCCTGAGGTAGAATTGCACCACCCTTGCCAGGGGCCAGGTAAGTAATCTGCTTGGGTTTGCTTTTGGTAGCTTTCATTCCCTGAAAGCTTTCTGTACAGCTTTGGGGGATGAGAATGAAAATGGCGGCCTCCCAATCCCTAGCCCTGGGGAAGCCAAGAGGTCAGGGCCCTGCTCCTCGGTGCATCCACAGAGAAAAGCAGTCAGTCTCTCCTGTCTCCCTAGTCTCTAGTTGCATTTTGTGCTCACCTGGCCTATGACCAAGTATTTCTGTCTGAGGCACATGACCCTGTTTGGAGTCTCCAAACCCTGCAGATTCTTGTGGTGCACTCCCATGCCGCTCCTCATTGGGGAGAAAGGGGAGTCTCCCTCAGATCTGCCACTTGTAGGGTCCCTGCCGGAAGAGCAGTGGTCCGACTGTGCCAGGAATCACGGATTATGGCAACCTGAACTAAGAGCCTGCTCCTTGGCTCTGTCTTTGCAGTCGGCTTCCCTGCTCTAATACCTGGGAGCTCTGCCGTACCAGGTACCCTCAGTCTTTCTGTGACCCCTAGAGTCCTGACACTGTTCCAGTGAGGCCCCCCACCCCCACCCCACGTGGCCTCTGCGTAGCCACTGGAGTGACGTCTCGCACTGGAACAGACTTCTGAAAGTTCTGATTTTGTGCTCCTCTATCACTTGCTGGGAGCCAGCTGACGGAGGCTCCCTCCCCAGCAGTTTATCTTTCTGTGTATTGCCTCAGACTGACTTCTCTGCATGTCCGACCTTCCAGAAACTAGCAGTTTTTCTGTTCATAGAGTTGCTGCTATTCTTTTCTTCAGTCTCCTGTTGAGTTCACAGGTGTTCAGAATAGTCTGAAAACTGTCTAGCTGAATTCCTGGGACTGGAGGAAATTTAGGTCTCCTACTCCTCTGCCATCTTGGAGCCCATCCCTGGCTTCTCGTTTTCTTGATGTCTTTATCTGTGGTAATCATTTTCTTTACTTTCCTTTATCCATATACTTCCTGATCACATACTGGACCCTCGTCCTTATCAATACCAGAAATGATACCACTTTTGAAATCTTAATGTTAAACAGTCTGTGTGTTCTTTGCTCACCTCTACCTATTCTGCTCAAGTTCACTACTACAGTTTTTGGGCCTATCAAGACTTATTCCTTGATTCTATAATATCCTCACTGTTTTTCCCATCAGCCTCCTCTTTAGGTTCAGGCCTAGGTTTTTATCACCCAGTATTTGGTTGCTTCTTTGCACATGCTCTTGGTTCTTTAGTTTCTCCTTACTTGGGTAAATTCTGCTTCCTTCTTTTTGCTAGGAGATAGAATCTAATTTCTTAGTCCCCATTGCTCGATCCAGACAGTTACTCACTTACTCCCCATGGCTTCATCTGGACAGTTACTTGCTTCCTCTTTGCTGGAGAAAATCACCCAGCTGAGTTCCAATTTAAATTCATAATCATAAACCTTGGCAGTTTTACTAGGTTTAGTTAGTGGATATATAACCCTTGCATTGAGGTTTGTAGGGTGTAATTGGGAAAACTTTTTTCCCTTATAGCCTGTTTAACACTTCCCTGGCACTGATTCTTTTCCTGCCTTTCTATAGGTTCAGAGTCCCCAGGTCACCTCAAGTTTTTTTTTTTTTTTAATTTTTTTTAAAAAAATTTATTTAACGAACTGAGATCACAAGTAGGCAGAGAGGCAGGCAGAGAGAGAGAGGGGGATGCAGGCTCCCTGCTCAGCAGAGAGCCCGATGAAGGGCTCGATCCCAGGACCCTGGGACCATGACCTGAGCCGAAGGCAGAGGCTTAACCCACTGAGCCATCCAGGCGCCCCGACCTCAAGTTTTAAAAACAATCTAATTTTGGGAGGGAAAGATTTTATTTATTTTAGAGAGCGAGAGAGAGTGCATGCACATGTGTGTGTGCAAATGGGGGAAGGGGCAGGGAGAGAGAGAATCTCAAGCCAACTCCTTGCTGGGTAGAGAGCCTGACATGGGGCTTGATTCTAGAACCCTGAGATCATGACACAAGCCGAAATCCAGAGTCAGATGCTAAACTGTCTGAGCCACCAGGGTCCCCAGTTTCTTTTTTTTCCCCCCTAAGGTTTTTATTTTAATTTGAGTTAGGTAACACATAATATTATATTAGTTTCAGATCTGTGATACAGTTATTCAACAATTCAGAACATCACCTGGTGCCCATTGCAATAAGTACATGTACTTTTTTTTTTTTTTTTTAAGATTTTATTTATTTGAGAGACAGAGTGAGCAAGAAAAAGACCACATGAACAGAAGCAGAGGGAGAGGGAGAAGCAGACTTCCGGCTGAGCAGAGAGCCCAATGTGGGGCTCAATCCCTGGACTCTGAGATGATGAGCTGAGCCAAAACCATATGCTTAGCTGACTGAGTCATCCAGGCGCCCCCACTCTTATCTTTTCATTTACTTTTTGTTGTTGTTGTTGTGTGACTTTATTTTTTATAGGGTTATATTAGTTTTAAGTGTACAATATAGCAATTCAATAATTCCATACATCCTCCAGGACAGGTGCACTTCTTAATCCCCATTACCTCTTTAACTCATTCCCCAACCTTCCCTCCTCTCTGCTAATCAAGAGTTTGTTTTCTATAGTTAAGAGTCAGTTTCTTGGTTCATCTCACTCTTTTTTTCCCCTTTGGTTATTTGTTTTGTTTCTTAAATTCCACATACACGTGAAATCTTGTGGTGTTTGTCTTTCTCTGATTTATTTCGGTTAGCATTGTATTCTCTAAGTCCATTGCTAACCATTGTATTCACTAACTCCCTGTCATTGCGAATGATAAGATCTAATTCTTTTTTATGGCAAAATATTCCATTATGTATATATACCACATCTTCTTTATTCATTCATTAATCCTTATCTTGGCTATTATAAATAATGCTGCTATAAACATAGGCATGCATGTATCCTTTTGAATCACTGTTTTTGTATTCTTTGGGTTAATACCCAGTAATGCCATTGCTGGATCATGGAGTAGTTCTATTTCTTTTTTTTAAAGATTTTATTTATTTATTAGAGAGGGAGAGAGTGAGCACGAATGGTGGGTAGGGGCAGAGGGAGAGGGAGAAGCAGACTACCCACTGAGCAGGGAGCCAATGTGGAAGTACAATCCCAGAACCCCAGGATCATGACCCTGGATCATAAGGCAGACACTTAACCAGTTGAGCCTTCTAGGCACCCCAGGGTAGTTCTATTTTTAACTTTTAAGGACTCTCCGTACTGTTTTCTAGTGACTGTACCAGTTTGCATTCCGGCAGTCTAATTTCAATAATTAAAATGTCAAGTATTGTTTAACACTCCAAACCTCATTTACATATAAGGTTTTTTCCTTCCTTAGTTGGGCCTGCCTCAGGCTTGGAAAGAGTTGGTTAAGATGGACATTGCAGTTGTTTCCACCTTTTTTTTGTTGGCAAACAATGCTGCAGTTAATATCCTTTAGGAGGCAGAAGAGTTCATAAGTTGAGCATGGGTTCTGGAGGTTTGAATCCCACCTCTGCTTTATTATCTGTGTAACCTTGGGCAAGTTACTCAGGCTTCCTATACCTCAGTTTCCTCTGTAAAACTGGGATAATAATAGTCTCTGCTTATTGGATGGCTGCGTGGCTTGGTTGGTTATTTGTCTCTTGATCTCAGATCAGGTCTTGATCTGAGGGTTATGGGTTTGAGCCCCTCATTGGACTCCCTGCTGGCTGTGGAGCCTGCTTAAAATAATGGTGTCTGCTTGATAGTTTAATATGTAGATTAAATATAGGTTATTATGTAGAACTCTTAGAATAGTCCTCAATAAATATATCATAAATAGATCTTTGCATATATATAAATCTAGATGATTAAACTTTTAAAATAGTGATTTTTGTAATTATTTGTGAATACCAATAAATAAGTTTTCCTTTGATATAACTCATTTATTTTTATCTATTTTTTTCTTTTTCTTTTTTTTTTTTAAAGATTTTATTTATTTATTTGACAGACAGAGATCACAAGTAGGTAGAGAGGCAGGCAGAGAGAGAGGAGGAAGCAGGCTCCCTGCTGAGCAGAGAGCCTGATGTGGGGCTTGATCCCAGACCCTGGGATCATGACCTGAGCTGAAGGCAGAGACTTTAACCCCCTGAGCCACCCAGGCACCCCTATTTTTTGCTTTTTCTTATATTATTTACAGTCACATAACATAAATATATTTTTTTAAGATTTTACTTTTTTATTTGACAGAGATCACAAGTAGGCAGAGAAGAAGGCAGAGGGGGAGGGGGAAGGAGGCCCCTTGCTGAGCAGAGAACCTGATGTGGGGCTTGATCCTTGGACCCTGGGATCATGATTCGAGACAAAGGCAGAGGCTTTAACCCACTGAGCCACTCAGGCACCCCACATAACATATATCTTGATGGTTAATGATACTGATATGTTCTAATAATACTACTGCTCACCAAATTTTACACATAGGAGCCCCTCTAGCATTTTTTTGTATTTATGTGGGGAACTGATTAAGTATAGTCTATAAAGGCTTAAGGTTTTTGGCTCCTGATACCTATGTAAGTAAAAATATGTACTTTATGATATACTGTGGCTTAATTAACAATGATAATGATGATAACAGTTGATAGTAGCAATAATAATAATAATGTCCATTCTTATATGGTGCCTACTAGTTCAGAGCTTAATGTTTGCAAGGTGCTCTCAGATCCATATCACTAATAATCCTGTGTGTTTTAACCCCGTGCAGTTAACTTAGCAAATTCACATGTATGATTAATTTCTCACAGTAACTCTGAAATAGGTAAGGTAAACAATCTTATTCCAGTATAATTAATAAAACAATCTTATTCCAGTATAATTCCAGTATAAAAGAGTGATTTGCTAAAGATTGCATAGCTGGTAACCAGTAGAGCCAGACTTGAAACTAACTTCTTAATTTAAGTTTCTGTATGAGAACCCTAATGACTATGTTATGTGTTCCTGGATATCAGTGGTTCTCAGTCAGAGGTGTTTTGACCTGAAAGGGACATTTGAAAGTGTTTGAAGATATCTTTGGTTGTCATAACCAGGGTGGGGGAATGCTATTAGCATCTGGTGGGTAGAAGCCAGGGAGACTGTTAAACATCCTGCAGTGTGTATGAAAGTTCCTTACAATAAAAAATTACCTGGCTTAGGGGCACCTGGGTGGCTTAGTGGGTTGAGCCTCTGCCTTCCGCTCAGGTTATGATCTCTCAGGGTCCTGGGCTGGCATTGGGCTGTCTGCTCAGTGGGGAGCCTGCTTCCCCCACCCCCCCGCCTGCCTTTCTGCCTGCTTGTGATATCTCTCTCTCTGTCAAATAAATGAATCTTTAAAAAAAAGAATTATCTAGCTTATAATGTCAAGAGTACTAAGGTTGAGAAACTATGTTGTACAGTGATCATTGATGACCTAGGATTAAGACTGTAAATTTTTGTTTGTTAAGATTTTAACTGATAAATAGCAGATTTACTTCAAACTTCATTTTCTTCGTATCTTCAACTTTTCTTAGATTCAGGTTGTAAAGCTCAACAATACTCTACAAGCAAAATTTATACCCTCAATCAAGAGAAAATGAAGATAGGATGAGATTGAAAATTAGAACAAATCTGCTACTTATTATTAAAATCTTCCAAAGGAGCCCTTAAGTTTATTATTATTTTCTTTACTAGGTTGTTTCCCAGGGGGTGTACACTGGGTTTCAGTTGGGAAACAGGACAAGTCTGGACTTCTGATGAAATTGCAGAACCTTTGCACACGGTTGGATCAAGATGAGAGTTTCTCTCAGAGGCTTCCGCTCAATATTGAAGAGGCTAAAGACCGTCTTCGCATTCTCATGCTGCGCAAACACCCAAGGTACAGATAGTCCATTTAGTTGGTGCATGAAGTCCCAATGAGATTTAACTACTGATATTTTGAGGACATCATATCTTTTTTTGCTGTTTAGTAGAGATCTAGGAATAAAGCATTGCTTTTCTGCTGTTGTCTTATATTTAAAAATGGTTGCCACTGGCCTGAAATTGTTACTTTTCTTTGCATCCTACTTACTGTGTTGTCTCTTATATGCCACTGAGATGCTCAAGAAGTATTTCCTAATTAGGTGAGTTTGTGAGAGGTCTTTGCTATAAAATGCAAGTTTCTTACCTTGAATCTGTTATTTCTAATGGATAACACTGAATAAATGTTAAATGTAGGCACCTGGTAAAAGGTTTATTTATTTAATGGGACCCTTCTGTTGTGTTGTCTTAGTTTTGGAATATATATATATGTGTGTGTGTGTGTGTGTGTGTGTATGTAACTCTTGTACTTCTGTGAACTTCAAGAGTTTGTTTTATTTTCATTCATTCAATAAATATGACTATGTGCCAGGCATTGTTATCAACTATTTCAGTTTTCATTAGCCAGAAGGGAGACAGTAGCTTAGTTGGTGCTTGTGTTAACAGTGTAACCATCAGTAGTTAATCAACTGGGATTCAGTCAACAATTCGATTTCCCTGATCTAATAGCCATTCTTTCATTGATTCATTTAACCAACATGAGTGTTGTGCCAGGTTCTGGGTCAAGTGCTGCAAGTACAAGAATGAACAAAGCCTTCCTTGATAGTTCAGCAGTAAATTGGGTGAGAATTAGGTAATGGCTCTAAACTTTTTTTAAATGGCCTCTGTGCAGCTGACGATGCAGTACACTTTCATATGTAGCAGTGGCTGAATATGGCCGTGATTCTTAAATTGGTAAGGGGATTAATATCAGAATACTGGGTGAGGGTAGTAATTTGAGAAAAGCCTCTTAGGTGATTCTACAGAGGACAAGCTCCTTTCCCTCTGGCTTTTTTCTCTTCCAGGTCCCTCTGTTATTGCTCCCTCCCCTTGGTAGCCACTGGTATTGATTTTCCTGGAGGAAATGGCATTGAGAGTACTATGTTTTGCTTTTTTTTTTTTTTTTTTTCCATTAGAGGTGGGGAAGGAGCAAGAGGGAAAACAACTCAAGCAGTCTCCGTACCCAGCATGGAGCCCTACATGGTGCTCGATCTCATGAACCTGAGATCATGACCTGAGCTGAAATCGAGAGTCAGATGCTTAACCAACTGAACCCTCCAGGAGCCTCAAGTCCACTAAATATTACCTCTTTTCTTTTGCAGTAACTTTTTACTAGTCCCACGTTCCTTCTCTGTGAAAATAAAAGTGATTTCTACTTAGGAAAATATTGTAAATGCTATCAGATGTATCAAAGCATGGCATATAAAGTCATTCTTTTTGTTTCTCTCTCTGCAGCATTTTGGTTTGTACTTTTGCAATTTTCTAGGCTGTATGTGTACCCAGAATCTTTTTTTGTAGTGCACAGAAGTAGTGTGCCATTAGGATAAAAATGCTAGTGTATAATTATGCTATCAGCTTTTAGTTGTATTAGTTGTATTTTTTCTCCATCTGTTCTGCTGAGTTCAAAAAACTTTTTGGAGAAACCAAGAATTTGCAAAGAGTTGTTTTTTTTTTTTGTCATTAGGAGTAAACAAAGTGATTTATGGATGGGGAAAAAAACCATGCTAGTGTACCAAATGAAGGGTAATATTCTTGCTAGTGCATTGTATCTGGTTGGAATATATGAAAATGCTAGTTTTGTGGGTAAAAGATGGTCAAATATCGTTACTGTTATATGATTGATTCTAATGCTAACCTGAGCCCAGTTCTTATTTAGTTTTAGTGGCTTTAAGACTGAATTAGACTGGGTGGCTCAGTTGGTTAAGCAGCTGCCTTCGGCTCAGGTCATGATCCCGGCGTCCTGGGATCGAGTCCCACATCGGGCTCCTTGCTCGGCAGGGAGCCTGCTTCTCCCTCTGCCTCTGCCTGCCTCTCTGTCTGCCTGTGCTCGCTCTCTCACCCTCTCTCTCTGACAAATAAATAAATAAAATCTTTAAAAAAAAAAAAAGACTGAATTAGACTGAATTAGAAAAATCGCATTACTTGGATACTTCTTTTAAGGCACTTGGCAACCAATTTTTAATACCTACATGATACACACAGTTCACTTTTTATAGGTTCCCTAACTTTAAAATGCATTCATTGGGGCACCTGGGTGGCCCAGTCGTTAAGCATCTGCCTTCAGCCCAGGTCATGATCCAAGGGTCCAGGGAGCGAGCCTAGCACTGGGCTCTCTACTCGGTGGGAGGCCTGCTTTTCCCTCTTCCACTTCTGCTTGTGTTCCCTCTCTCGCTGTGTCTCTCTCTGTCAAATAAATAAATAAAATAAAATAAAATAAAAAATGCATTCATTGTTTTGGGGTGGGAAAAGAGGAAGGTCTCTAACTTTTTTTTCCTTGTTTGGTTCAGTATATTGTGAAAGGAATCTAGCAAAGAAAAGAGGAAGAGCCATGAAATAGACATCTTTATTTTGTAAATTTTAAGGCTTTGGTGGCATTATACTTTTTAAAAAGGGGCTTAAAGTAATGTCATTAGTGATTAAATACAGTTTTTTTAAATTAGGTCTCTGTTGATCTTGGATGATATTTGGGATCCTTGGGTATTAAAAGCTTTTGACAATCAGTGTCAAATTCTTCTTACAACCAGGGACAAGAGCGTTACAGATTCAGTAATGGGTGAGGATTAATTTACTTTTTACTTCATGGTTTAATTCAATTCAATTATATTTAATTCAATTATATTTAAATATATTCAAACCAAATTACTTACTATATTTTATGATTTTGTTGCAGGTCCTAAATATGTAGTTTCTGTGGAGAGTGGCTTAGGAAAAGAAAAAGGACTTGAAATTTTATCCCTTTTTGTTAATATGAAGAAAGCAGATTTGCCAGAACAAGCTCATAGTATTATAAAGGAATGTAAAGGTATGGTTATTTTGTGTATGAGGGAATTATAGGTATTAATTTTCCTTTTTGTAAAGTAAGCTAGTGAATATGATAGTTTAGTACATGCATATCCAGAAGCTTTACTAGGATATTTAGTATTTTAGGTTCTACGCTGACACCCTACATACATAATAATATTTTGATATTCATTTATTCATTAAAATAATATTTAATGAACAACCATAATATGTTAATGGGACAGATTAGATGAAGATGGATTACTTCTACCAAAGAATAAAAAATATAGTGAGAATCAGAGTTTTATGTGTTTTTGGTTGGGATTTTATAAAAATAATATCTAATTTTCTAGGTGAAAACTGGTGTTGTCCTGTTAATTTGAATTTTTTATTAGTGAAGTTAAACTTTTTACTGGTTTATTGAGTATTTGCATTTTAAGAAATTACCCTTGATTGAATTTTTCTCTGTGATAGCAATATTTTTAGTTGATTTTTAGGCATTCTAACTATTGAAGCTATTAGCTCTTTGCCATATTTTTGCAAATATTTCCTCCTAGCTTTTTGTCTGCTTTTTGATTTCAGTTGTAATACTTATTTGACATACAGAAATTAAAAATTTTATAGAGTCACATCTGTCAGCTCTTTACTTGTATTCCTCCATTCTTGTTAATACTGAAGTAGACCTTGTTGTTTCTTTTTGCCATTGAATAGCTATTTGGTTTTGAGCTAATTGCCTTTTTTTAAAAAAGATTCGTATGGAAGAGTTAGTGTGTGTATATGCCCACAAAGGGGTGGGGGCAAAGGCAGAGGTAGAAGGGAAGCAGACTTCCCACTCAGTGGGGAGCCATGCCCAAGGCTTGGTCTCAAGACCCTAAGATCGAGATCTTAGCAGAAACCAAGAGTCAGATGCTTTACCTGCTGAGCCACCCAGGCACTCCAATTGAGTTAACTGACTTAAGAAATATGTCAGAAAAGAACATGTTATTTGTATTCTTTATAAAGGTGATGTGTGTCCATTTTGAAACATTTAAAAAATGTGTGAAGCAATAAAAAGAAATTACCCATCATTTGGTTATTATTAGCCCCTTGAGAGTATTTCTTTCTTTCTTTTTTTTTAAAGATTTTATTTATTTATTTGACAGACAGTATTATCTGTCAAATAAATAAATATTTAAATAACAATATATAATATTAATAAATAATAATAAAAATATAATAAATATTAATATATAAAGATCTAAAATATCTAAAATATTAAAATAATAAAATAATAAAAATAATAAATAAATAAAGAGTATTTCTCTCAGTCTTTTAGGATATAAAAGACTTTGAAAAAAATAATGCGATTACAAGGATATACATAATTTGAATCTTGCCTTTTCATAAGCAAATCTTGAACATTCTCATGTCATTAATTACCTTTTGAAAAAAATTACCAATGGCATAATATTGTGGTAACTTCAATTTATTCAATCATTTCTGTTATTGTTTAAGATTTTTCTATTTTAAGTAATGCTGTGATGAATATCCTTATAGGAAGTATTTCTTATTTCTAATGACTTCCTTAGAAGAAATATCTAAAGTGAATCTAAGTGTTATAAATATTTTAAGGCTTTGGATAACTTGCAGCAGAAATTGTTTTTTTTTTAAGAATACAGTGATTCTTAGTGGTAATTTTAAAATGAGACGGTATTATTACAGTACTTTGCTGTTTTGTTTTGTTCTGTTTTTAGGTTCTCCTCTTGTAGTGTCTTTAATTGGTGCACTTTTACGTGATTTTCCCAACCGTTGGGATTACTACCTCAGGCAACTTCAGAATAAGCAATTTAAGAGAATAAGGAAATCTTCATCTTATGATTATGAGGCTCTGGATGAAGCCATGTCTATAAGTGTTGAAATGCTCAGAGAGGACATCAAAGATTATTACACAGATCTTTCCATCCTTCAGAAGGATGTTAAGGTGCCTACAAAGGTAATAGAAGGACAGAGAAACCTTGTCCTTGGATATTTATGGCATGTCACTTTTGATATATTATCAAGGATGTTGTTACAGATGATATTGAAAGGTTAAGACCCAGGGCGCCTGGGTGGCTCAGTGGGTTAAGCCTCTGCCTTTGGCTCAGGTCCTGATTTCAGGGTCCTGGGATCGAGCCCCCCATTGGGCACTCTGTTCAGCAGGGAGCCTGTTTCCCTTACTCCCTCTGCCTGCCTCTCTGCCTACTTGTGATCTCTCTCTGTCAAATAAATAAATAAAATCTTTAAAAAAAAAAAAAAAGAAAGAAAGAAAGGTTAAGACCCGTGTCACAGAATGTAATCCCACTGCCCTTAGTCTCTGTCATGGGTTTGCTGTTGAACTCAGATTATATCCTAATCTCAGTTCTAGTGAGGCTGGAGAAGCATCTGACTTCTTCTCTTTTCTATCTTTTTTTTTTTTTTTTAAAGATTTTATTTATTGATTTGACAGACAGAGATCACAGGTAGGCAGAGAGGCAGGCAGAGAGAGAGGAAGGAAACAGGCTCCCATGCAGGGCTCGATCCAGGACCCTAGGATCAGGGCCTGAGCCGAAGGCAGAGGCTTTAACCCACTGAGCCACCCAGGTGCCCTTTCTCTTTTCTATCTTGATGAATAGTTGAGCTTCTTCTTATGAAATGGAGATACAGTTTTTCTGGGCTTTAAGATATGATTTTTGTGTGCACACACATGCGCGTGCGTGTGGGGGTGTGTGTATGTTAACACCTTATCTGCAATCCTGGTCATTGTAGTTTTGTGGTATATTAAATGCTTACAATGATTTCTAGGTGTTATGTATTCTCTGGGACATGGAAACTGAAGAAGTTGAAGACATACTGCAGGAGTTTGTTAATAAGTCTCTCTTATTTTGTGATCGGAATGGAAAATCATTTTGTTACTATTTACATGATCTTCAAGTAGATTTCCTTATAGAGAAGAATCGCAACCAGCTTCAGGTACTCGCATCTCTGTATGTTTTTAAAATGTTTTTATTTTGAAATAATTTTAGGCTTATAGAAAAGTTGCAAAACAGCATAGAGAGTTTTTATACATGTACCTTCATCTAACTTCCCCCATTGTTTACATCTTACATAACTGTAATATGGTTATCAAAACCAGAAAATGAACAATGATAGAATACTGTTAACTAACCCACAAATTTTATTTAGATTTTGCTAGCTTTCCCTCTAATGTCCTTTTTGTGGTTCAGATCAAAATCCCATATTGCATGTAATTGTCATGTTTCCTTAAATCTGTGAAAATTCTTTGCTTTTCTTATCTTTCATGATCACTTTTGAAGAGTACTAGCCAGTTATTTTGTATAATGTCCCTTAGTTTGGGTTTAAATTTGAGTTTAAATGAAATTTAAATTTAATTTTGTCTGGTGGTTTCTCATGACGAGATTAAAGTTTTATATTTTTGGCAAGTAAACTACAGAAGTCATTGTGTCCTTAAGGCATCATATTAGGGTGTCGGTATGTCTTCTTGTCAGTGATGTTAATGTTGATCACCTGGCTAAAGTGGTACCTGCTAGTTTCTCCACTAATTTTTTCCTTTTGTAATTAGTAAGTATTTTGTGGGTAGATTCTCTGTACATTTTTAAATAGCTTTGTACACTATAGTTACTGTGATGCTTAGGTTATGAAATTGTTTCTGTCTTCTAACATGTTTCACTTGGGTTTCAGAATCTACATAGGAAAATAATCACTCAGTTCCAGAAACATTACCAGCCACATACTCTTTCACCAGATCAGGAGGACTGCATGTATTGGTACAATTTTCTGGCCTATCACATGGGTAGTGCCAATATGCACAAAGTAAGGTGACCCATTTAAAAATTATCATTATTATTTTTAAAATTTATTTATTTATTTGTTTGAGTGAGAGAGAGAGAGAGAAAGAGAATGAGAGAATGAGTGGGAAAGGAGCAGAGGGAGAAGCAGACTCCCTGCAGAGCACGGTGCCTGGGACATGGGACTTAGTCTCAGGACTGCAAGATCATGACCTGTGGTAAAGGCAGATACTAACTGACTGAACCACTCAAGTGCCCTAAAAAAATAAATAAATAAAAATTAAATAATAATAATAATAATTATTTTTTAAGATTTTATTTATTTGACAGAGAGAGAGATCACAAGTCGGCAGAGAGGCAGGCAGAGAGAGAGGGAAGCAGGCTCCCCGCTGAGCAGAGAGCCCGATGCAGGGCTCAATCCTAGGACCCCAAGATCATGACCTGAGTTGAAGGCAGAGGCTTAACCCACTGAGCCACCCAGGTGCCTCCAAATTATTATTTTTATCTCACTTATATTTCATCCTGTGTTTGGAATTTTCTTTTATTAGTAAAAATAGGATTATAGCCTATGTAAGTATTTTTGTTTTTGTTACAATTTTCACCTACAGTGATTTAAAAAGATAACCTTGGTAAGTATAGTACATGAACCTCCTAAAAATTCATTCTCTACTTACCAATAGCTTTCCTTTTTGGGCAGTATGGATTTGTATTTTTAGGCTTTGAGAAGAAATGGAGAATGGGAAATTATATTCATTCATTCAGCAAGTATTTATTGAGTGCCTGTTAGGTGCTGGTGTATTATTCTTCATTGTGAGCATATACCATAGGCACAAAGTCACTTCTCTCATTGAGCTTACATTCTGTGGGGAGACAAGTAAATTTGTACTACTAGTGAATGAGTAAATATATACTATCTTGGGAGTAGTAAGTGCTCAGCTTGGAAGGAGAAAGTGATGATGTAGAATCATCATGATTTGTGATGGATTTTGTGTGCATTATAAGATCATTCCAGCCTTGCACAACAGAAAGAATGGAGTCGCCCTGAACTGAGATTGGAGTGTCTGTGGGCAGACTGAGTATTTTTTAGGGGGAATTAATTTTGAATATACTGTCTCATACATATTAAGACATCTGACTGGAAATAATGAGTATGTAGTTGGATATATGAATCTGGAGTTCTGGAGGAACATTATGGACTAAAAATTAAATTTGGGAATCACCACCACATAGATGATATTTGAAATCAGGACTACCAACTATTCAAAATGTTTACATTTTTGAAAACCATATGTACTTTAAGTAATTTATCTGTCCTTAGGTATATTACCATTTGGTTGAAAAGATGGTGTATTATTGTACTCTGTTTCTTTCATCTAACAAATATAGTTCATGTTTAATAATCTACACATTGGGGTGCCTGGGTAGCTCAGCCATCAGGCAGCTGCCTTCTGCTCAGGTCATGATCCCAGGGTCCTGGGATAGAGCCCTGCATCGGGCTCCCCGCTCTGTGGGAAGCCTGCGTCTCCCTCTTCCACTCCCCCTGCTTGTGTTCCCTCTCTCGCTGAGTCTCTCTCCGTCAAATAAATAAAATCTTTATTAAAAAAAAAAATCTGGGGAGCCTGGGTGAATCAGTGGGTAAAAGGCTCTGCCTTCGGCTTAGGTCATGATCCCCGGGTCCTGGGATCCAGCCCCGCAGTGGGCTCTCTGTTTAGCGGGGAGCCCACTTCCTCCTCATTTTCTGCCTATTTCTCTGCCTACTTGTGATCTCTGTCTGTCAAATAAATAAATAAAAATTTTAAAGAAGATCTATACGTTGGAATGAAGGTATTCCAGTAAATATCTGTGCCAAATTTACTTAAGCTGTAATTGTTGCACATTTAGGTTTTCAGTTTTTTGCCTTTATTATGCTGTAATGAACAATGTTGTTTGGTTGTTTGTCTTTGCACCTACATTATTTCCTTTGAAAATTTTTTGAAGTGGGATTGTTGAGTCAATGCATATTTTTAAAACTTGGTATCTATGATAATGTGACAGGAATTCAGTTTCTTCTTGCTTTTTTAAAAGCCCTTTTTCCTGATTTTTAAAGATAGTTTCTAATTTTTAAAGGTTTTTTTCATTAGAAAAATGTAGGAAAAAAACTAAAAAGAAGGTGAAAATGACCATTATTGCTAATACTTTTGTGTATAGTTTTCCAGATTGTTTTGCTGCTCCGATACATATGCTTGTTCTTTTTTTTTTTTAATTTTAATTTTTTAGAGAGAGAGGGTGCGTGTATCAGCAGGGAGAGGCTCAGAGGGAGAGAGAAAATCCCAAGGTGGCTCCATGCCCAGTGCAGAACCCAATGCAGGGCTCGATCCCACAAACCTGAGATCATGACCTCAGCCAAAATCAAGAGTCAGAGACTTAACTGATTTAACTGAGTCACCCAGGCACCCCCATGTACCTCTTTTTTAAACCCCAAATAGGATCATAATGGAAATAATCTTATATCTCTTCTCCCCGCTCCATCTAACTGTATTTCATGGTCATCTTTTTACATCAGTTTATAGAGAGTGAAAATTTTTTTGAAGCTGCATACTATTTCATTGTATATTGATCAGTTGGCTTATGGAAAGTTAGATTGCTTAAGCATACTTGTCTGATTATTTTCTTAGGACACATAGTGTAATTTCTAGGTCAAATGGTATATACAGTTAGAATTTTTTTTTAAGATTTTATTTATTTATTTCACAAACAGATCACAAGTAGGCAGAGAGGCAGGCAGAGAGAGAGAAGGGGAAGCAGGCTCCCTGCTGAGCAGAGAGCCCGATGTGGGGCTGGATTCCAGGACCCTGGGATCATGACTACAGTTAGAATTTTAATACAGATTACCAAACTGTCCTCCAGGATCGTGCTCTGAGTTATATCACTATCAACAGTATATCACTATCAACAGTATCAACAGTATATGTTAATTTCCTCTGACTCCAGCTAATATTCTTTTTTTTTTTTTTTTAAGATTTTATTTATTTGACAGACAGAGATCACAAGTAGGCAGAGAGGCAGGCAGAGAATGAGGAGGAAGTAGGCTCCCCGCTGAGCAGAGAGCCCGATGCGGGGCTCGATCCCAGGACCCTGGGACCATGACCTGAGCTGAAGGCAGAGGCTTTAACCCACTGAGCCACCCAGGTGCCCCCAGTTAATATTCTTTTTTTTTTTTTTTTTAAAGATTTTATTTATTTATTTGAGAGAGAGACAGTGAGAGAGAGCATGAACAAGGAGAAGGTCAGAGAGAGAAGCAGGCTCCCCGTGGAGCTGGGAGCCCGATGCGGGACTCGATCCCGGGACTCCAGGATCATGACCTGAGCCGAAGGCAGTCGTCCAACCAACTGAGCCACTCAGGCGTCCCCCCAGTTAATATTCTTAATATTGCTTTTAGTCTTTAGAAATCTGATTTTTTTTAAAAGATTTTATTTACTTATTTGTCAGAGAGAGAGAGAAAGAGAGCACACAGGGGGAGAGGCAAGCAGAGGAAGAAGCAGGCTCCCTGCTGAGCAAGGAGCCTGGCGCTGGACTTGATCCCAGGACCCTGAAGGCAAATGCTTAACTGACTGAGCCACCCAGGCATTCCTAGAAATATGATATTAAAGAATGCTGAATCTTTCTTGTTTCATTTAGATTACTGGTGAGGTTTTTGGCCAATTGTACTTCTTATTGTGTGCATTGAGTCTTATCCATTGCTTTTATCTATTTTTTTTGTTGAGGTGTTTCTCTTATTTACTAGAATTTTCTATAAATAATATTAAGCCCTCATCTATCATATGTGTTGTAAATAAATATTTTTATTTTTTGTCAAATTTTATTTATATTGTTTTCAACTGTATTGAAAGTTTTTGAGTTTTTGAGTTAAGTACACATCTCTCTCGCTCTTTTTTTTTTTGTACTTTTGCTTTGGTGTCATGTTCACAAACATTTCCTTCATCCTACTGTCACAAAAATATTTGCCTGTATCTTCTAGAATTTTTTTAAGTTTTTTTTTAATTTTATATTTACATTTTAATCCAGTAAAATTTATTTTCATTTAAGGTGTGTGGTCCATTTTATGTTTCTTTGGTTCCTTTTAAAATAGCTCCCTTTTTGTCCTTGAATTATAGTTATCTGCTAAGTTTCTTTCAGTAGTGTTAGGATAAGGATGGTAAGGGTACCTGGGGGGCTCAGTTAGTTAAGTTTCTGCCTTTGACTCAGGTCATGATCTCAGGGTCCTGGGATCAAGCCTCCTGTCGGGCTCCTTGCTCAGCTGGGAGTCTGCTTCTCCCTCTACTCCCCCCGACCCTGGCTTGTGCTCTCTCTTTCTCGATTACTCTGTCTCTAATATAAATAAATAAAATCTTAATTTTAAAAATTTATTTATTTTTAAGATTTGTTTATTTATTTGAGAGAGAGAGAAATCACAAGTGGGCAGAGAGGCAGGCAGAGATGAGGGAGGGAAGCAAACGCCCTGCTGAGCAGAGAGCCAGCCCTGTGCGGGGCTTGATCCCAGGACCCTGGGATCATGACCTGAGCTGAAGGCAGAAGCTTAACCCACTGAGCCACCCAGGCGCCCCAAATAACATCTTTATTAAAAAAAAAAAAAAAAAAAGGATAAGGGTGGTATAGTTAAAATTCTTTGATGTCTTTAACCATGTCCTCCTCTTTTTTTTTTTTTTTTAAAGGAACTTTGTGCTTTAATGTTTTCCTTGGATTGGATTAAAGCAAAAACTGAACTCGTAGGCCCTGCTCATCTGATTCATGAATTTGTGGAATACAGGCATATATTGGATGAAAAGGTATAATTAGTAGGAAAAATAAGTTCTTAAAGGGCATCTCATTTTGTCATTTAATTCTAGGTTTAATAGTGGGGATGAGCAGGATAAAAGGGACAAAGAGAGAGAATTTCCTCACTTTAACTCTTGATGATTCTAATTATTTTGCTTCCTAGCCTCCTGGGAATGTAGATGGGGTTGAGGTTTGAAAGTTGAGAAAGTAAAGTGTCCAACTGGGTTGTTTTGTTTTGTTTTGTTTTTTTAATACAAGAATGTATTAAGAAAGTAACACTTGGATAAAGAGATTTTTTACACTATGTTTAAAAGTTTGGAGAGGATTACCATGTATTTGTTATCTAATGGCTGGCTATTTAATTTTAGCTCACATAGAGAATATCTCATTTATGCCTTTAAAGTGACAAAATCACAGAAACAGAAAAATGTCAGATCTTGGTTCTGGTTATATTTCTAAGAGATTTCAGTTTGTTCATAGGATTGTGCAGTCTGTGAAAATTTCCAGGAATTTTTATCTTTAAATGGACATCTTCTTGGACGACAGCCATTTCCTAATATTGTACAACTTGGTCTCTGTGAACCAGAAACTTCAGAAGTTTATCAGCAAGCTAAGCTGCAGGCCAAGCAGGAGGTCGATCATGGAGTGCTTTATCTGGAGTGGATGTAAGTAGGTTAGGGAAGAATCCAAAGGGGGGGAAAAAGAAAAAAAAAAAGAAACCAAAGGGAGTGGAGTGCTAACTGTGTCATTATTTTTCAGGTAGTGAATAAGTTCACTCCAGGAAGATTTAACTACTTTGGAAAGGGCTGGAACTTTTTTTTTTTTTTTTAAGATTTTTTATTTATTTGTCAAAGAGAGAGAGAGGGAGAGCGAGCGAGCACAGGCAGACAGAATGGCAGGCAGAGGCAGAAGCAGGCTCCCCGCCGAGCAAGGAGCCCGATGTGGGACTCGATCCCAGGACGCTGGGATCATGACCCAGGCCAAAGGCAGCTGCTTAACCAACTGAGCCACCCAGGCGTCCCAGGCTGGAACTTTTAATAAGCATTCTTAGTTATTGAAAAGTTCTGGGGAAGTGAGTATAGGAGAAATATGTATTCCAAAGAGTTCATAGAAATAGATGCTTACCTGTAGGCATTTTGACCAGTCATACTAAATAATAACACCAAATGGTTTACTTATTATAACTCAGTTTATTAGTGAAGAACATTGGCTTTGAAGTTACAGACACTGTTTTGAGTCTCAGTTCTGAAACCTGAGAGTTTTGTGATTTTGAACAAATTACGGTTTGCTCTTTTTTTCATATATAAAATAGAGATAGCAATACTTTGAGGTATTATTTTTGTGAAGATTGAAATGAGATATTAGATATAAAGTGTTAGCCCTTTGCCCTTCACATTGCCCTGATTAAACTTCCATTGAATTTTGATTGTTCTAACTCCTCTAAGAGACTGTTCAGTTTTGCTCTTGTCTTAATCTTATCAATTAGAAAAAGGAAAGGGTTAACTCATCTTTTTAATGCCTGTTATATAAGACATGCGCACGTTATTCATTTTACCTTCAAACCTTAGAAGGTAAATATTATTTGGTCTGTTTTACAAATGAGAAAATTGAGGCACGGAGTTGCTGAGATTTGACTAAGCTCGTGTAGCTTGTTGAATAGAATTTAATTCTTGGGTCTGTCTAGCTTTATTTTCCATGCACCTTCTATATGCCACGTTTCTCTTATAGCTAGAAATAATGAACATGAATGGTTGTCTTTTCACATATATAATTTATCTGAATTAAACTGTAGGTTGATATTCGCAGTATTTATTAGTCCTGGGCCCTTTCTCCAAATAGGTTGCTGTAGGTGATTTCCCTAATTCATTGAAGCTAAGATAAATCTGTCTGTATTCTGGAATACTTGCTCAGTTTTTATCATAGCATTTGTTTCACTTCATGGTGATTTTTCTGTTACTAGTCCGTACATGCTGTAGTTTAGAGTAGTTTGGAGGTTAAAATTAACAGACTTTGGCTCTAGGCTGCCTGGGCTTGAAACCCAGCTCTGCTTTTTAAAAAAATATTTATTTGACAGAGAGTGAGCCCAGTGGGGCAGCAGCAGGCAGAGGAAGGAGAAGCAGACTCTCCACAGAGTAGGGAGCCCAATGTGGGGCTTGATCCCAGGACCCTAGGCTCGTGACCTGAGCTGAAGGCAGACACTTAATGACTGAGCCACCCACGAGCTCCCGCCTCTGCTTTATTGGTTGTATATAACCAGGGACAGTTATTCAGCTTCTCTCACATAATAGTGCTCTTTCATAGCACTGAGAAGATTAAATGAGTCTATGTGTATATAAGAGAATCTCAAGCAGGCTCCATGGCCAGTGGGACCCTATGCTGGCCTCAATCTCACAACCCTGAGATCATGACCTGAGCTGAAATTAAGAGTCAGGTTGCTTAACTGACGGAGCCAGCCAGGTGCCCTGGCTTCTTTCCCTTTGAAAACAATGGAGATTTTTTGGAGGGTATCCTTACATAATGTTTTCTCTGCACAGGTTATCAGTAATATATCCAAGGAAAATACAAAGCAACATGTATTTGATTAGTTAGATTTCTCCCAACTCAGTGATATTTGCAGCACCTGACAGGTTGCTTTATATAGGTAGCATCTCTCTTAAAAAAGCCACTTTCATAATACTTTTTTCCTTCAGGAGATCTGTGCTGTCATTTTACATCGTGGTAACTTAATTTTAAGAATTTTGTATTTTTGGCAACACAACGTTAAAAGACAGTTTACTTTATAACTGAAAAAGAAATTACTTTTACTCTTACTTATTAGGTTCCTGTTCATTTTTTCCTTGTATGTAGAAACAAAAAAAACATCAAGAATCTTTCCCGCTTAGTTGTCCGCCCCCATACAGATGCTGTTTACCATGCTTGCTTTTCTGAGGATGGTCAAAGAATAGCTTCTTGTGGAGTTGATAAAACCTTACAGGTAAAACATATCTCTTGAGAAAAATTGAAAGAGGCATGTACCCAATACTGTGCATATTAGAATATATTTAAATCCTAAAATTGAAAAAAATTTCTCTATTAGAAATAGAGAAATCCAAATCTCCTGGACATTTTATGAAAGCCTTTTTCTGGAAATTTAAAAGATATGGTTGTGTGTTTTCATAGTTTTAAAGTTGCCGAGTTACATAAAAGTACCTTTTACCCTAGCAATCAGTTACTGTCATCCAAGTGCCCTCTAAGAGTAATGAGGAAATGCAAATTGTTAAAACACATAAAGACTCTCTAGCACAGTGAACAGGGCTCTGATTAAAAAACAGTGATTAAGTAAAATACCTATTTTATCACAAGTTCAGACACAGATTTCTGACTATAAAAAGGAATCAGACTATATTATTTCCCAAGGTGCTTTGAAGGAATTTAAGTTCTTGTTTGTTTTTGGAATATGTGAATGAGTGCTTTTCTTTAAATTTTGAAGGGAACAGAATCAGTTAGTTAAAACTTCGATATTTAGATTAGGTTTAGTCTTTGTAAGATTGTGACTATAAACCTTATTTTTGTATATGTGCCTTATTACTAATTTTATTAATTTTGGCTTTTGAGAAAACAGAAAGAAAACAGATTGAAAGAAAGGTTGTCTGTTTGATTAAGAATTTGCCAACCTTAAAGAAAAAGAAGAGAAAAGAAAAAAAGAATTTGCCAAACTAACCTCAAGAACTGAAGCTGTACTCTGCTGGCTCTTACAAACATTTAATAAGAGATAGTTCTCTATGTTAAGGCATATACATTCTGACATATATTCTTCTTTTTGGAGTGGTTTTTGCTAAGGTTCATTACTACTGCAAAATAATATGGATTAACATCTTTTAAAGAAAGATTTTTATCAAATGGTGGCCTTTAGTTTATGGTAAAAGGATTTTATGTTGCTTGTGCAGGTGTTCAAAGCTGAAACAGGAGAGAAACTGCTAGAAATCAAGGCTCATGAGGATGAAGTGCTTTGTTGTGCATTCTCTACAGATGACAGGTTTATAGCAACCTGCTCAGTGGATAAAAAAGTCAAGGTAGGGAAATATTTTTCTCTTGAGTAATTACCATAGAATTCATTTTCTTTTTCCATAGTAGACGGATTAGTCTAAGTAGGGGTAAAGGACTCTTGCCTGTTGATCTACTGACTTGAGGCATGCCAGGTTTTAGCTACTGCAAATTAATAGTGTCTATTTTTAAGCACCAGCAAAAATGTATAGGTTTCTCAGCCAGAGATATTTACCATATAGCTGGGAGAAACAATTATAAATGAATGAATATGCCTACTGTTTATTATTCATCGGTCTATGGGTGCATATCAGTTAGAATCTTTGAGGGCATTGTGATTGAAAGTGTTGCTGCACAGACTTACTGTCTGAGATTGGATTCCTGTTGTAAAATACATACTTTGTGAAGTGCAACCCAGATTTTTTTAGAGGTGGAGTGGGGAGGGTGGGGTGGGGGAGGGGCAGAGGGAGAGAGAGAATCTTAAGCAGGCTTCACACCCTGTGGATCCTGATGCTGGATTCAGCTCACAATCCTGAGCTGAAATCAAGAGTCAGATGCCTAACCAACTGAGCCACTCAGGCACCCCAAGCACCTCACTTCAGGTTTTTAAAAAATTTTTTTATTTATTTTTTATTTTTTAGAGAGCCTGTGCACATGAGAATGGGGAAGGAGGGGGAAGGGAGAGAGAGAATCCCAAGCAGGCTTCACGCCTAGTGTGGAGCCTGACTTGGGCATCAGTCTCATGACCCTGAGATCATAGCCTGAACTGAAATCAAGAGTCAGATGCCCAATTGACTGACCCACTCAAGTGCCCCTTGCTTCAGGCTTTTTAAAAAGAGGTGGCTCCTGGGGCACCAGGGTGGCTCAGTCGTTAAGTGTCTGCTTTTGGCTGAGGTCATGATCCCAGGGTGCAGGGATCGAGCCCCACATCGGGCTCCCTGCTCTGAGGGAAGCCTGCTTCTCCCTCTCCCACTCCCCCTGCTGTGTTCCCTCTCTTGCTGTGTCTCTCTCTGTCAGATTAATAAAATATTTTTTTAAAAAAGGTGGATCCTGACTTTGTGGGAGTACTGAAAATAAATAGGTAGATAGATAAATAAAGAGGAGAGGGAGAGGGAAAGAAAGGGAGAAAGAAAGAGAGGTAGAAAGAAAGAGGGAGGGAGGAAGGAAGGAAGGGCGGACTGTTGAAACTGGCTGGATGGGGTAGGGCTTGGACCTGGGAGCAAGAAAACTGGCTTGGAAGTTTTCCTGGAGTCTACACCCACTTGGAGTGTCCAGACAAATTAGGACCTTGGAAAAAAAATTTTTTTTTTTTAAGATTTTATTTATTTATTTGACAGAAAGAGAGCACAAGTAGGCAGAGTGGCAGTCAGAGGGAGAGGGAGAAGCAGGCTGTCTGCTGAGCAGGGAGCCTGATGCGGTGCTCAATCCCAGGACCCTGGGATCATGACTTGAACCAAAGGCAGCCTCCTAACCCAACTGAGCTACCCAGTTGCCCCCCAAAATTACTTCTTGATAGACTGGACTCTCTCGGTGGCTTTACAACCAGCAAGTTAATTAACTCCATAGCCACTACTGAGTCACACTTGGGATTTGGCCAGTCTTGATACTTCCAAAGTCAGAGCTATGTGGCATAAAAGGGTATAACACTGAGTTTCTGTTTTCTAAGTACTCAGAGTAAAAAACAAGAGGCACAAATGTCTGTTAAAGAACTTAAACTTTTTGGACCTCTTGTGAGTACTTCCATAAGACAAAAAAATATGGGGCGCCTGACTGGCTCAGGTGGTAGAGCATTCGGCTCTTCATCTTGGTGTCATGAATTCGAGCCCCATAATGGGTGTAGAGGTTATTAAAAATTAAAAAAAAAAAAGAAAGAAAATGGTATGGGAGGGACAGTAATACCTCTAAAAAGTTCAGAGCCCAGTGAAGACTAGGTAATTTATTTCTTCCAGAACACACTGCTTTATTGTCTTACGTAGTGACTAGAATGATGATTACTTCTGCTTGGGAATTTAACACTGTGTGAGGCTTTATATTACACCCTTTGTTTTATTACATTATCAATTTCTCACTACAACTTGCAGAGTAAGAGTAAATTGATCTCATTTTGCAGATAAGAAGATAGGTTCAGAGATGAAGTCATCTGCCCAAGCTCACATTAACAGATAACTAATAGAGCCAGGGTTCAAAGCTAGGTTTCCCTCAGAATCTAAAGCCTTAATTTTTTTCATTGATCCATCTTTCTTTACTTTTTATTGATACCTCGAAATCAGCAGCAAACTTAGCTTTCCTTTATTTCATTTGGTACCTTGAACTGTGTAGGACAGGTGTAAGTATCCGACTTTTACCGAGGAGGGAAGTGTGAAGCAGATAAAGTAAGGACTTGATGATAGAACACAATTTATAAATGGTAGAGCCAGGTCTTCGACTTAATCCTTCTGATCTAAAGTCTATTATTCCATCCCTTCTCTATCTACTGTCGTTCTTGTGACCACGTGCAGTCCTGCCCTTGAAGAATATAATTTTTTACGGGATTCTAATTATCCTATAGAAAGACATATATGTAGGGGCGCCTGGGTGGCTCAGTGGGTTAAGCCGCTGCCTTCGGCTCAGGTCATGATCTCAGGGTCCTGGGATCGAGTCCCGCATCAGGCTCTCTGCTCAGCGGGGAGCCTGCTTCCTCCTCTCTTTCTCTCTGCCTGCCTCTCTGCCTACTTGTGATCTCTCTCTGTCAAATAAATAAATAAAATCTTTAAAAAAAAAAAAAAAGAAAGACATATGTGTAGACTTGCAAGTAATTTTTTAAAAAAAATCCTGGAAAAATATGGGCATATTTTAGAGAAGGGGGGTATTCATTAGCCTCATGTCTAACTGGGGAGATGGCCACAAAACAGCTCACGTTTGTTTGCTCTTCTGTTCTTCCTTTGAAAGTTAAGGGGGAGTTGTAAAATTTATTTTCTCTTTTCTCTTTAGATATGGAATTCTATGACGGGGGAACTAGTACGTATCTACGATGAGCACTCAGAGCAAGTCAACTGCTGCCATTTTGCCAACAACAGTCAATACCTTCTGTTAGCCACTGCATCAAGTGACTGCTTCCTTAAAGTAAGTATGGATAAGGAGAACTACGTAGACAAATTTGATAGGTGCATCAGAACATTTTTTTCGATTTTCTCTTTTATTAGTCAGGGCTCTTTCGGTTGTAGTGATAGGAACTTTCATACTTGCTTAAGCCAAAAAGAAAAAGAAATTAATGGTTCAGGTAACTGAAAAGTCTACAGGGAGCATGGCTTTAGGCATAACTGATTCCAGATGCTCAAATTACAGTCTTGGAGTCTAATCCCCTCTCCGTCTTTAGACTCTGTTTCTCTCTTTGTTGGTTCAGGCATGTTCTTTCTGTGTGGCAGGAAATACGGCCGTTCTCAGTTACTGGCTTTCATGGGTCTTACAGCTTATAGTCACAGAGGAAGAGAAACGTACTCTTTAATTTTAATTTAATTTTAAAGAAGACTATTTGACCTGGTTTGGCTTATATTCTCATTGTTTTTTTTTTTTTCAAAGATTTTATTTATTCATTTTGACAGAGAGAAATCACAAGTAGACAGAGAGGCAGGCAGAGAGAGAGGGAAACAGGCTCCCTGCTGAGCAGAGAGCCCGATGCAGGACTCGATCCCAGGACGCTGAGATCATGACCTGAGCCGAAGGCAGCGGCTTAACCCACTGAGCCACCCAGGTGCCCTATATTCTCCTTGTTAAGTAACGTTCGTGGGCCAGTAGGATGGAATTCTTGAATTGGTCAAAGATTACAAGTTTAGCCATGTAAAAATGGGACAAATGAGGTGACGTGCGCTCTACTTGAATTGTAAGTGGGGCTTGATTCAGAAGTTCTGTTATTAGGAGAAAGGAACAAAGATGCTGATAGGAAAAAAATAAAACTAAAACCAAAAATATTTCATATATGTTTGATAATGTTTTGTAGTTACAAATTATAAAAGATTTTATCTTTTTTTCCTCTGAAGTGGAATATTAAAGATAGGGGGGTGGGAGGTTGGGGTACCAGGTGGTGGGTATTATAGAGGGCACAGCTTGCATGGAGCACTGGGTGTGGTGAAAAAATAATGAATACTGTTTTTCTGAAAATAAATAAATTGGGGGAAAAAAAAAAAAAAAAAAAAAGATAGCTAGATTAAATTTTCTGGGGTTCCAGAAAGATTCACTAACTTTAAATTGTTTTGGTTTGGTTTCTGCCCTTTTTTAATGTTGCACTATCTTTGCAAAGGGACATTATATTTTTGGGGGGGTTGGGCAAACCATTTCAGTTTGAAAAACTTCATAGATTCTGTGTTTGACATTTACATACATCATTTTAAAAAATTTTAGAAAATACTGAAAATTGTCCCGGCTTTCCCCTTCATTCAATTTAGGAAACGGAAACTTTTTTTTTTTTCCTCCCATCAAAAGAAAACTTATAGGGAGCACCTGGGTGGCTCAGTGGGTTAAGCCTCTGCCTTCAGCTCAGGTCATGATCTCAGGGTTCTGAGATGGAGTCCTGCATCGGGCTCTCTGCTCGGCAGGGAGCCTGCTTCCTCTTCTCTCTCTTTCTCTCTCTCTGCTTGCCTCTCTGCCTACTTGTGATCTCTGTCAAATAAATAAAATCTTAAAAAAAAAAAAAAAGAAAAAGAAAACTTACATAGAAGCTCAGTGTGTAAGAGATAAAGCCCATCGCCCTGGTTGAAGAGGGGTACGGTTTTGCATTTTTTGTTTTTTAAAGACTTTATTTATATACTGGAAAGAGAAATGTGTGGCTGTGTGCACATGAGCAGGGAGTGGAAGTGGACAGAGGGAGAGGGAGAAGCAGACTCAGTCACTGAGCGAGGAGCCTGATGCGGGGTTCTGTCCCAGGACCCTGAGAACGTGACCTGAGTAGATGTCAGACACTTAGCTGACTAATCCACCCAGGCGCCTCTGAGCTTGCTTTTCTTTTTCTTTTGGTTTTTAAGATTTTATTTACTCATTTGAGAGAGAGACAATGTGAGAGAGCATGAGAAGCGAGAAGGTCAGAGGGAGAAGCAGACGCCTTGTGGAGCTGGGAGCCTGATGTGGGACCCGATCCCTGGACTCTGGGATTGTGACCTGAGCTGAAGGCAGTTGCTTAACCAATTGAGCAACCCAGGCACCCTGAGGTTGCTTTTCTACTCTCTTGTACCCTCTCTTATTTCCCCCGAGTGGCCCCTTTCAGACATGTTTCTGGAATCCCTAGGGGCCTGCATAGCACAATTTGAAAACTCTGGATTGGATTAAAATAACAGACCAATGTAATCTTATAATCATAGCTCATTTTTACTCAGATATGCTTTACCTTATTGAATAAATCCACCTCTAAAAAGCTACAGCTTCTATATTATTTCTGATTAATTTTTGGTGTTTCTTTTTTTTATTTTTAAATGTAAGCACTTTTTTTTTTTTAAAGATTTTATTTATTTATTTGACAGACAAGATCATAAGTGGGCAGAGAGACAGGAAGAGACAGAGAGAGGAGGAAGCAGGCTCCCCCACTGCTGAGCAGAGAGCCTGATGCGGTGCTCGATCCCAGGACTCTGGGATCATGACCTGAGCCGAAGGCAGAGGCTTAACTCACTGAGCCACCCAGGTGCCCCTTGGTGTTTCTTTTGAACATTTTGTAGGGTGAAGAAGTTTGTTTTTCATCATTTTAATTATAGACAAATAGCTCTAGGATGTGAGAACAAAGAGAGATCTATGCATTCTATTGGTTAGTCAAAAATTTTAATTAAGTACAAATTTTACTTTAAGATCTGCTATACCACACCTTTATTACCATGTGGGCAATTAGAATTCACTTCTTGTGACTCTTGAACTGAGAGATGGCAATGAAAATATGGAAATCTGAAGAAGCTACCCCTGTGTGACTTGCCTGAAAAATAGGATTTATCTAGGACTAGGATAAAGAAGTCTAGGATGGAGATGGATATGAAGAATAGGACTTATCTCACTGGTCATTTCTAAAGGGTTTTTGTCAATATTAATTTTGGGGTTGGATAATTTCTTCTTCCATGTTTAATATAGTTAGTATAAATCCCCTGAGAGGACTATAGACCTTTTTATTTATATTTTACTCACTTTTCAAACACACGCAAAAGGAGAGAGTACAATAATAAACCCTTGTGGTATCCATTGTCTAGCTCTTACTATTATTAATTTTTTGCCAATCTTATTTTATTCTTCCCCTCCTTTTTTTTGGCTGTAACAGGTTATAACAGATCGCAGTTATCATGACATTGCACCCAAAATACTTCAGTGTGGATATCTGAGGTCTTAAACCTAGTACCATGCCATTATCACACCTAACATAATAATAATAGTTTTGTGATCTCTCTGTTCCATGTTCACTTTCCCCCATTGTCCTTTTTTTTTTTTTTTTTTAAGATTTTATTTATTTATTTGGCAGAGAGAGATCACAAGTAGGCAGAGAGGCAGGCAGAGAGAGAGAGGGAAGCAGGCTCCCCGCCGAGCAAAGAGCCCGATGTGGGGCTTGATCCCAGGATCCTGAGATCATGACCTGGAGTGAAGGCAGAGACTTACCCCACTGAGCCACTCAGGTGTCCCGCCCACCATTGTCCTTTTTTTAAAGTTTATTTAGTTTTAGTTAACTTGTTCTTCAAGCCTCTTCAATTTCCTATCGAATGTATTTATATCTATCTTTGTTATCTTTGTACTTTTCAAGTCATTTTTTAGAACATTAATGGATTTTAGCCTAGTAAGTAGACTCAAGATTTGCATTGGAAAATCTTAAAAAGACTGTTTGGGTAACCTAGAATCAAAAAAAAATTTGGGAACATTTTATTTTACATATTACTTATTAGAGAGCTGAATAAAATAATAATCCAACTACTTTGTTAAAATGAGCAGTAATTATTTAGTTACTTAGTTCTCAGACTAAAAGCCTAGGTAAGCTTTTGGTTCCTTAGTAGATTTAGGTGCTGTTCTGAGGGCTGACCCATTACTTGGTAATCACAAGTTGACTTTTGTGTTTGACATCTTTGCATTACTATGAATTGAACATTTTTCTGATTGAAAAAGCTTAAATGGAAGGGAAGGGTGAATATTATGAGATTTCTAGCTTTACCTTATTCAGTACTAGTTTTTTAGTTGTCTTTTTATCTGTATCAAATAGCTCTGGGATTTGAATCAAAAAGAATGCCGAAATACCATGTTTGGCCACACAAATTCAGTCAATCACTGCAGATTTTCACCAGATGATAAGCTTTTGGCTAGTTGTTCAGCTGATGGAACATTAAAGGTACGCTTTTGTTTTTTATTAAAATCGGTTGTAGTTTTGTGGTTTTATGATTTGGTTATAGAAATAGGTTTCTCTTTTTCTCATTTCTACAGGAAGAGCTTTTTTCCCCCCAACTTCTAGGAGCACATTTAATATAACCGTAATTGCTTGTTATAATGATTGTTTACAAATGGTTTACTGCCTTATGCTTTAAAGTAAATATATTTTGAATTCTTAATTTTTAAGCATGTCTTTATAACTTCATAAAATTTTGAGATCTGTGGGGTCAAATTTGTTAAAGGCCCTACTTTTATTTATTCTTTATTCTGCCATTTATTTTATATTCTCCTGTTCTTAAGAAGTCCTGTGCAGGAAAAAGACAGAACTAGGGAAAAATTATATTCAGCCTCTTGAAATTTTTAGCCTAAGTTAACTAAATTCTTTAAATTCTCTAAGATTCTAATACCACTTTTTAAATTATTCCTGTCTCTACCATCATTCTAATCTCCTCTACATTGATTTTCCTTTCTTTCTTTGTTTTTAATTCTGATCTATCTTTGACCTGTCTTTCAGTCTACCTTTTCCCCTCCCATTCTGTAGTATTACTGTGGTTCATGCTGTCATCTCCTTATGTTTGATAGCAGCTTTCTAAGATGTGTTCTCTGTCTCTCTTAATCTTGGTACAGAACTGCCAGAATAACTTTCTACCTCTGTTTTCATCTTGCCACTTTCAGCCGGGACACAAAAGTGCTACATTATAAATTGTGATAAACCCAGGCTCATCAGGCACTTTACCTTCCATCATTCTGCTACCTCTGTTCCTGTCGGGTTTGTTTCTTCTAGTCCCCTTAACACTAATTGTTCTGGGCGAGATAATTATGTAGCTTATGTGAGCTACTGTTCCTATATATATTTCATTAGTCTTTATTAGGATTTTGGCCTCCAGTTCGCTTGCCTATATTTTTTAATGCCCCTCAAACCTTTATGCAAAGCCTTCTTCAGAAAGTGTTCTCTTATCACGTCTGTCTGTCTGGTTCTGAGTACATCCATCCTTCTATCTATGTGTGTGTGTGTGTGTGTGTGTGTGTGTGTGTATCTTCTTGTTTCCACTTGTAAATGTGTTGTGCTGTTCAGTTCTTTCATTTTCATGTATCTTCTTTTCTTTGATGAGACTGAATATAGATTTATGATCTGCAGAGACATCATAGCTTCTTGTATTCTCAAGTTCATACTACAGAATTATACTCAAAACATGCACTCAATAAAATTTCTTGACATATATTTTTTCCAGGGAAATACTTGAACTCTCCCGGGCACTATTTTGTTTGTTAGATTCACTAGAGAAGAGATTTGTTAATGTTATCAGTAACTCCTCAGTTACAGGAAGGTGAAATCTGTTGGTGCAGATCCTCTGGTTGAATCTTTGATTTCTTTTTGCTCACTGAAGATAACTCGGTTTTGTATAAATTACTTCAGGGCATCGAGGAACCCATTCTGGGTAGAATTCTACCTTAAGGAATTTTCTAGCTGTTTGTAGATGTTGGAAGCATTCTTAGGTAGAATATTCAGGTAAATAGATTCTGACTTCTATGACATGTTATCCGCAAATACTAAATACCTGTCCCTTCCTTAGACAATCTATATCTGAAGAGGCTTTTCAGAATACCCTTGGATGGGTTAAGACAACTCTTTTCTGAGAGAATCTTTCAGTTATATAAGCCTATTATTTCCTGTTTTCTGTTAAGTGAATGACTTCAGAAGAAGACATTTTATATCTCAAATCAGGTTTTTCCATCTTATCACTGTTGCTAATTCCAGGTTCTGGGAAGATGCCATTTTCCTTAGCATTATGCCATTATTGTTAAGTTGCTTAACATTAAAGACATTTGTGAAACCAGACTATCCGTTTCATAAATTTAAGGTGTGTAGCTGAACTGGCCTTCTTTGCTGCCAAGTTATGCTCTGTTCATTCCTAATTGATTGTTGCTGTATTCATCATAGTTCCAATTCCAGACTTTTGCTGTTGTTCTTAAGCCCCCAGCCTTGTCACTGCATCCCTTTCACTCTCTGGAGATTACCTTACTTCATACCTACCTATTCAGAAGATTGACACCACCCATTAAGAGTTCTCTTTCAGGGGGCCTGGGTGGCTCAGTTGGTTAGGCCTTTGTGTTGGGTCAGGTCATGATCCTGGTGTTCTGGGATCAAGTCCTGTGTCAGACTCCCCTCTGCTTCTCCCTCTGCCCCTTCTCCCACTCATTCTCACAATCCCTCTCTGTCTCTCAAATAAATAAAATATTAAAAAAAAAGAATTCTCCTCCTTAAATCTCCTCAAAAATGGTCATAAAAATCCCAGCTCCCTTTCTTTTTTCTCATATCAGTTCCCAGAAAGTTCTCTGCTTAGGCCTGCTGATCCTTTTTTTCTTCTTCCCTGCATGCTTTGCTTCACTAATTATTTTTTCTTTATGTTTCTTTAGCTTTTCTTCTCTTTGGGTTCCTTTCCCTCAGCCAACACATGTTCTTGGACCTTTCCAAAACCAAAAAGTGAAAAACCTTTGATTCTCCATGGATTATGTTTTCCTCTGAAATTGTCATTCTATTTTCCCCTTTATTGTTAGACTTCATAAGCTACCTGTACTAGCCTTCATTTCCTGACTATTCACTCCATATTTCAAACTTGTTAAGCCTAGTATCTTTCTTGTATTCCCTCGAAGCATGTAAAATCTAGTTTTATTTTCAGTCTCCATTGTTTTTGTTGTAAAGGTTGATGCTCTCTGGAATAGTGTGAAATCTTAAATTTTTCTTTAGCCAAGACTTACTCTTTTTGTTGTAATACCAGTATTCAGCACTTCTTCCCCCATCACCCACCTATATTTCCTTTCTGAAACTCTAACCTGACATTAGTGTTTTCTACTTTTTCCTTTTTTCTCTCTAACCCCTTCTTAATCTTTTTATATATAAAATAATAGCTGTTAATATATATAATATAAAAATAGCTGTTCCTCAAGTACCTCTTTTTTTTTTTAAGGAATTTATAGGTTTATTTGACAGAGATCACAAGTAGACAGAGAGGCAGGCAGAGAGAGAGAGAGGGAAGCAGGCTCCCTGCTGAGCAGAGAGCCCGATGCGGGACTCAATCCCAGGACCCTGAGATCACGACCTGAGCCAAAGGCAGCGGCTTAACCCACTGAGCCACCCAGGCGCCCCCCTCAAGTACCTCTTAAGTACCTCACTTAAATACCAGCTTCGTTACCTTTCTCCCATCTTAGTTCATTAGTCCCATGGCTTGAACTCTCATCTCTTCTGTGAAGTTCATCTCTTCTGTGAGTGACTTTCAGCTGTGTTACTTCCAGCCCTCATTTCTCTTGTGTGCTTGGGTCCTGCATCTCTAACCTCCTACTAGTTGTTGTCGCTTAGATAATATACTGTGCCTCAGACTTACAGTGCTCCATACTGAGCTGTATTTTCTTCCCAAGCTTGACCCCCCTTTATGGTTCCTGTATGTTTTATGATTTTGATTAGATCAGTGTCCAGGATTTACATCATTGTAACTGGTCATGGTTGAGTCATGTAGTACAAGTTTTTTTCCTTTCTCATACTAGCTGCTTGTTTTCCTTGGGATTAAATGTGTTGTATATTAACACTGTAATTTTGTTTTTTAACACATTATACTTATTTTTTTTTAAAGTGCTCATCACTAACTCATCTTTAAACTATCCCTTGTCTAAATTGCTTCTTAAGTTACTCACACTTATCAGATTTTTAATATATTTTCTTTTCTTGGAAATAACTTTCTTGGGGTGTTCTGTTCTATTTTTTTTTTTTTTCCTGTTGTTCTATTCTGATTGATGAAACTACTTCCATTGTCCAGTTAGAGAGCTTCCTTTATTATCCTGGTGATTCTTTTGCTTTTCTTTTTTTTTTTTAAATTAATTAATTTATTTTCAGCATAACAGTATTCATTATTTTTTCACCACACCCAGTGCTCCATGCAATCCGTGCCCTTTATAATACCCACCACCTGGTACCCCAACCTCCCACCCCCATCACCACTTCAAACCCCTCAGATTGTTTTTCAGAGTCCATAGTCTCTCATGATTCACCTCCCCTTCCAATTTACCCCTACTCCCTTCTCCTCTCTAACTCCCCATGTCCTCCATGCTATTTGTTATGCTCCACAAATAAGTGAAACCATGTGATAATTGACTCTCTCTGCTTGACTTATTTCACTCAGCATAATCTCTTCAAGTCCCGTCCATGTTGCTACAAAAGTTGGGTATTCATCCTTTCTGATGGAGGCATAATACTCCATAGTGTATATGGACCACATTTTCCTTATCCATTCATCCGATGCAGGGCATCTTGGTTCTTTCCATAGTTTGGCGACCGTGGCCATTGCTGCTATAAACATTGGGGTACAGATGGCCCTTCTTTTGACATCTTTGGGGTATCTTTGGGGTAAATACCCAGGAGTGCAATTGCAGGGTCATAGGGAAGTTCTATTTTTAATTTCTTGAGGAATCTCCACACTGTTCTCCAAAGAGGCTGCACCATCTTGCATTCCCACCAATAGTGTAAGAGGGTTCCCTTTTCTCCACATCCCCTCCAACACATGTTGTTTCCTGTCTTGTTAATTTTGGCCATTCTAACTGGTGTAAGATCTCAATGTGGTTTTAATTTGAATCTCCCTGAGGGCTAGTGATGATGAACATTTTTTCAAGTGTCTGATTCTTTTGCTTTTCTCTTGACTTAAAACTCTGTTTCTTAGATTTTTTGTCATCTTTCTTGTTTTTTTCTCCCATTGGTGGAGAATCTTCTCTAGCTTCCTAAGAAAGAATCTTTGGGAGGTAGATTTTTGAGACCTTATCTGTCTAACTTGATATTTAATTGGTATTTTTGATTGCCTATAGATTTCTGGGTTGTAAATAATTTTTCCTAGGAATTTTGGGGACATTGTGCCCTTGTCGTCTGTCTTCTAAAGTTCCTCTTGAAAAGTTTGAAGCCATTCTGATTCTTATGTAATCTGTTTTCTGTCGGAAACTTTTAAGATCTTCTTATCCCCAGTATTTTTTCTTTTTAAAAATTTTGTGATAATATGCCTTGGTGTGGTGTGGGTTTGTGTTCATTTATTGTGGTTTGCACTTGCTGTCTGCTTGCTTGCTTGCTTGCCTGCCTACCTTCTTTCCTTCTTTCTCTTTTTGTTTCTTAAAGATTTTATTTATTTATTTGAGGCAGAGTGAGTGAGAGGGAAAGAGAATCTGAAGGCGACTCTGCACTGAGCACAGAACCCAACTTGGGGATTGATCCCACAACTGCAAGGTCATGACCTGAGCCCAGACCAAGAGTGAAACATTGAACTGACTGAGCCACTCAGGTGCCCCTTTGTGGCTTCATTCAATTTGAAAATTCAAATACTTCAGTTCTGTAGGCTTCCTTTAATTTTTTGATTTATTCTTCTCTACTTTTTCTTTCTTCCTCTGCCTTTGTTTTTTCTCTCCTTCTCTTTTTGCCCTCCTTTCTGGAAGATTTCTTTAGCCTTATTTTCTAGCTTTACTTTCTTATCCTTCTGTTGGATTTTTAATTTCTGTTTTCATGTTTTTAAGTACACATTCTTATGATCAGTTTTTCTCATTTTTTTTTTACTTTTGTTTCATGGATGTTTCATTTTTTCCTACTTTTCTTTCATGTTTTTTGGATGCAGTATCTTTTATCTTTTTGTGAGTGTTAATAGTTTGTTTTAGGGGTGCCTGGGTGGCTCAGTCATTAAGCGTATGACTTTGGCTCAGGTCGTGATCCCGGGGTCCTGGGATTGATCCCTGCAATGGGCTCCCTGCTCGGAGGGAGGCCTGCTTTTCCTGCTCCCATTCCCCTTTCTTGTGTTCCCTCTTTTGCTGTCACTCTCTCTCAAATAAATAAAAAAATCTTTTAAAAAAATAGTTTGTTTTAAAAAATTTGTATTCATGTATAGTTGCTGTTTCCTCCGTTGGTTTTGGTTTCTGTCTGCATTTTAGAGATCCAGCTTAGCTATCTGATCTTGGATATACCTACAGATGGTTTCTGACTTATAATAGTTTGACTTAGGCTTTTTCAGCTTTGTGCTGTTGCAAAAGTGATGCACATTCAGTAGAAACTGTATTCAAATTCTGAATTTTAATCTTTCCCCTGGATATTGAAATACAGCGTGACTCTCACTTGTGATGCTGGGCCGTGGCAGCGAGCTATAGCTCCCAGTCAGCCATGCAAACAAGAGGGTGAACAACCAATACACATGCAGCCTGTCCTGTATTTATAGTACCATTTTGGTTTTTTGCTTTTTGTACAGTATTTAACAAATTACATGAGATATTCAACACTATTATAAAATAGGCTTTGTTAGATCTTGCCAAGCTGTGGGCTAATGTAAGTGTTCTGTGCACATTTAAGGTAGGCAAGGCTGAGCTATGATGTTCAATAGGTTATGTTATTAAATGCATTTGTAACTTATGATGGGTTTATTGGGATGTAATCCAATGGTAAGTTGAGGAAGAGCTGTATATGTATTAGATATGTATCTTGCTCATATTTAAGAGTGCAGCACCAAAAACCTGATAGGGAATTGTGAACTTGCTAATTGTGAGTTTCTCTGTAGGGTTATCCCTGCCATTTTTGATGGTAAACTCTTAATGTCAGACTCCTTAGATCTTTTGTCTTGATCTTGTTGGATATTCAGAGAAAAATCTTCAGTTTCCTACCCTGTAGGGTACAAGTCTGGTTGGAAAGAAGATGTTTAGGTAGAGATTTCAACATTTGGGATATAGACTTTCTCTTAATTTCCCTATTTTTAGAATGGTGACCCTGCCCTCAACTGTGCCGGGTGTAGAAAAACCCTCTACTCTTCAGCTAGAATAGGGATATAGCAACCTGGATTGCATAGCTGGGAAGGGGATTTCAAGGGATTTATAGTGATTCTCCATCCTTAACAGAGGGTATCTGGTACACTTCCTTAGCGTTTTAGGAGTCTGATGGTACGAATTGGGCTGCTTCTTGGGTTTCCCCATGGTGGAATCAGGATGCAGTTTTTAGGAGTCCCCTTATTGCTTGTTTTAAACTGCTTTTTTTTAGACTTTACAGTTTTGTTGTTGTTATCTTTTCCTCCTTTCTTCTTTGCCTTGTGAATTACTCCTAAAGAACTAATACTAAAGAGAAAAATTCTCTTTACTATTGCTTTTACATGGATTTTGGGAGGGTGTGAAGATGAATTTGTGTGTTCTATCTGTATCTTGGACCTGAATACTGTTTCCTTCAGTAACACAATTGTTTCTACTCACCTGTTCTTGAAACATGAGAATAATCTGTCTTTTCACTTAAAATGTATTTTTTGATTATTATTGAATACTTATTATGTGTCAGACACAAGCATATTTGGGTTTTAAATACTAAAACAAAACAAAACACCAAATAATGAATTCCTGGCCTGAAGTTGTTCAGAATCCAGTTGGAGAGAGAGGTAAGGGAATAGATAAGCTGTGGAAATGGTGAAAGGGTGCTCTGAGAACAGGTGAGGGCCATGTCTAGGATGTGTCCAGGCACCGGACACTGCACTCAGACTGCAGCCTGTTCTCTCTTTTCATTGTCTTTGCTTTCCCCTTTTGTACTTTAGCTTATGCTGACCGTTTAACCTAGAATCTAGGCCATAGAGTGTTCCTTTTGGCTTTCTAGTGTTGAAATTCTGTCTATCCTAAGTTGGTCTGCAGTCTACTGACCTTCAGGGTGTCCACTTCTGCAAAAACTGTTCTCTCAAGCCCACAGCTTGGACTTAACATTCCCACTGTGCTATATCTTTTCCTCTCAAATGATACATTTGATGTACCTTATTAGAGTCACTTTTGGACTTGTCTTACGTCCTTTATTGACTTTTAAACTCTTTGAGAGAGCTGTCTGTACCTAATTTTTATAATCTCAAAGCGACTAGCATAGTCGTTATTGTGTTCAAGATGATAGAACTTTGCTGTGTTCTTTCAGATCAAATTAAGACTTCTCCAAACTCAAAACAAAACAAAACAAAAATATTAAAATTCTTCAGAGACAGGACTTTGACTTCATGTGTGAGTATCAAAAAGTGGTTGTAGAGCACAGAGAACTAGCAGCAGGGGAGAGACATTACTGCACTCTTGGTGAGAACTGCTGTGTTTATGGCAGCTTTCCCACTGTGCTATTAAGCCAGCATTGTTAGCTGGTTCATGCTGTTACAGTGACAGGTAGTAAGCAGAGGTCCTGCAAAATGATATTGGATAACAGCATTTCAAGGTCAAAGTCTTCTAAAGCTTTTGCCTTCTGAGAGAATGAAGAACTGTAAAATTATTTCCTGCCCCAAATGGCTCTGTAATCTTCTAAGCATTTTGCAGGGTATCATGTTGATCAGCATGTGTTTTTCAGGCCTTGTTGACAAACCATTTCAAAATGTGAGTTTTATTTAAAAATTGCCATTTAGGGCGCCTGGGTGGCTCAGTGGGTTAAAGCCTCTGCCTTTAGCTCGGGTCATGATCTCGGGTCCTGGGATCGAGTCCCGCATCAGGCTCTCTGCTCAGCAGGGAGCCTGCTTCTCTCTCTCTCTCTGCCTGCCTCTCTGCCTACTTGTGATCTCTCTCTGTCAAATAAATAAATAAAATCTTTGAAAAAATAAAAATTGCCATTTAAACATACAAGGGCCAGGGTGCACGTGGTCCTTGATGATAATATAGTGACTTACTCAAAATCAAATGCTGGTATTTACTTGGTTCCTTGATATGTGGACTTTCATCACTCATTGGATAGGAGCTGAAGTCAGGTCCAGATGCACATTGTAGTTTAGGTGGATTTAATGAAATTGGGTTGTGTTAGTTTTTTTATTTCTTTCTTAAATCTAGGCAATGGTTTCTTTTTTATATTAAAAGGGAAACAGTTTGATTTATCATATATCCTAGTTGATGTGACTGAAGCTTCTGACATATGTAGGGTTTTGTTTTTTTTTTTCCTCTCTTTAAGTATCAAGAAGGGATATTTTAGTATCTGATGTCTCTTGCTCCATCCAATTTCATTGCAAGGGGAAAGATTTTGGTATTGGCTATATTCCTTAGTGTATATAATGCATCTTTAAACTTGAAAGAAATTTAGAAATGTGCTTGGTCAGGCAAATCTGGTTTTACCTTGGAGCTGTACTTTGGAAGCTGAGTTAAAGCCCAAGAAATGGGTTTTTTTTTTCCTCCCCCCTTTTTTTTTCCCCCCTCTACATCCTTGTTCTTGGCCAGCTGTTGATCTGGGCATGGCAGCCATTATCACTCTATGAAGCTGGGATGCTGCCCAAGGCCTAGGGGAGTGAAGATAGGCCTTCTTGAAGGCCTTTTCCTTTTGTGCTATTCAGGCAGCTCTGCTAGTGGGGGAGGTTTAGAGTCTTTTGTATCCCATTCTTCAGGATCCAGTTGTTTTAGAGCTCTGTCTGGCACCACCAAACACACAAGGTGTCTTGCTTCCTTCCAGCCTATTCTTTGTTTTCTATTTTCAGAGGCTTCCTTAGATCCCTGGATGTTCTGCTCTGTTCATAACTCGATTTAGGCTGGGCTCTGTGTGGCGTCCAGGCTGTGCGTGCAGTTGGTGGGCGCTTCACGCCTGGCTCAGCAGAGGGCAGCAGTGGCAAGTTGTGAGCCTCCTCTCCCCTTTCTTCTAGTCTCATCCTTCCTGTCAACACCTAATCTTTAGCCTCCTCCACACCATGCAAGGAGTTTTTAACATTTTATTTAATTTTACCTTCTGCATTTTGCGCTTCAGTCTGTGGTTCTAGTTTTGTTTGTTTGTTTCTTCTTAGGAAGGTGCTGAATGACGCTGGAGTACTTAATTTTTAAAGTCATGCATAAGTGAAAACAATTCAGTAGAAAAAGCGAATATTTGCATTTAATCCAGGTGAAATTCTAGAGGTGTGATTTGAGATTAAAACAAACTTAAACTTTTTAAAAAATTTTTGCAATCTGAAGCTTTGGGATGTGAAATCAGCAAACGAGAGGAAAAGCATTGATGTGAAGCAGTTCTTCCTAAATTCAGAGGAGCCTCAAGAGGATATGGAAGTGATAGTGAAATGTTGTTCATGGTCTGCTGATGGTGCTAGGATAATGGTGGCAGCAAAAAATAAAATCTTTGTAAGTATCAGTATTTTAATAAGCCAATTTAGCCTGATTTAAAGAAAATGAAAGTGTCAACTGATTTTTGCATTGTACACTGTTTATTGATATAATCAAAGTATAGCTGTATGATATGGGGTTGGCTCCCTAACTTCGTAATTCTCAGAACTGTGTTCCAGGAGGTGTTCAATAGGCTTTGTGAGGAAAGATCTCCATGGTCACAAAGGTTTGGGAAATGTTATGTGTTGCTTTCCCCCATTAGAGTTCTCAGTGTATACCGACATACTTAAGGCCTCCAGAAATTCTGTAATACAGAAATAATTTATGTTGGCTAGTCCATTGTTTCTCTAATTTATTGAAAATATGGAATAGTTTCTGCTTTTTTTTTTTGTTTACAATTTTGAATACATTGGTTTAGGTGATTTTCAAAGTGTTTTCTTACCCCTGAAATTCATTAGGATTTGCTGACTGTGATAGAAATATTTGTCAGTAACTGAAGAATATTGTAAGAGTTCTGTGATATAAATGAGGACAATATGTAAAAATAGTGAATGACAAGAAAATGCTCTCCTTTTTAAAAAAATCTAATAATAGCTTACATTTGTTATATTCAGAGTGCTCTCACATATTATTTCTTTTAATATAACTATCCAAGGGACACAGCAGATTTCAGTAGCCCTCTGCTGATAATGAGGCAGCTGAGGTTCAGAGCAGCCAAATAATTTGTCCCATGTTATACCATGGATTTGGAAAGGTAGGCATTCTGATTTATGACCCAGTGACATTCCATTGAAATAGTTAGTTTAAAAGACTTGAATAAGAGATATTACAGTTTTATTTTCACCTTTATTGAGGTACAGTTGACAAAATTGTAGGATATTTAAAGTATACAACATGATGAATTAATATTTGTATGCTTTGTGAAAGGCTTCCCCCCACATGGAATTAAATAACACATCTGTCACCTCACATGCTTACCTTTTTTTTTTTTTTTTGGTGAAAACATTTAATTTCTACTTTCTTAATTTCACTTATACAATACAGTTTTATCAACTATAGTCACGATGTTATACGTTAGATCCTCAGACCTCATTCATCTTCTCACTGAAAGTACATATCCTTTTATCAACCTCTTCTCAACCTTCTCCAGACCCCAAATAGTACAATTTTATTTATTTTTTTTTACGGTGAGTGTTTTATTTAATCATTTTTGTTTACCACTGAAACTCTGGGGAACTCAAAGTTAGCATCCTTGCCGGTGAGCTTCTTATGGACACCAGAGAAGTTCATCCTTATGCTGCACATTGTTCTGCTGTGCTTTACCCTTCAAATGAAGCTTTATGGGCCAGCTGCCATCCAGTTTCACACGGATTCTCTTGCCCACAATTTTGCTTGGGAAAACTGAGTCCACCGGGATTGTGTCATGCAATGACTGTCAAAGTGTGACTCCTGGAGTACTTTTACTTACCTTTTGTATGGCTTTTTCAAGTTGGCTTAGGTAGAATTCTCCTCTGAGCAGTAAAGACAATGAGCTTCCCACTCAGCTTTTTCTCCAGTTCATGAACTAGCCAGACTTGGATTTCCTGGAAAAATTTCAGTTAAGAAATGGGAACAAACGTGATAATAGTTCTCTGACCACCACCTACTTCAGTTTTCTTGGTTGCTATTATATTCAGCTCCCGTAGCTGGGCTTTGAGGTCTGAGTTCATCTCCAGCTCAAGGTGAGCCTGGGCGATGTCAGACTCAAATTCATCTGGCTTTTTGCCATTGGGCTTCACTGTCTTTGCACTTGAACTGAACTTTGCCTTCTTCTCTGTGAGAGCACAGACCTAGGAAGAGGCCTAAGTCTCTTGAGAGCTCCTCAAATCCCCCGAGATTGTATGTGTGTGTGTGTGTGTATAATTTTTTTTCAAGTAGGCTCCATGTCTAGCGTGGAGCGTGGTGCCCAGTGGGTGGCTTGAACTCACGACCCTGAGATCACGACCCAAACTGAGATCAAGTCATCTGCTTAACCTATTGGGCCACCCAGTAGTACAATTTTAAAGATTGCATTATGCCATGTAGTTATATAAAAATCACTGAGGAGCCATTTACATTGTTATTGATCTAGTTGTTGTGACCCTTCGATCTTGGGTGCTTTTGAGTTTCTACCTTTATAAAGCACAAAATTAAAAATATCTCCTTTTGTCTTAAGTTTGTTAAAATTTGTAGGATCAGAAAAGGAATCATTGCATTTGTAAGACATGAAGATTAAAAATTTTTTTTAAAGATTTTATTTATTTTGACAGAGATACAGCAGGAGAGGGAACACAAGCTAGGGGAGTAGGAAAGGGAGAAGCAGGTTTCCCACTGAGCAGGGAGCCTGACGCAGGGCTCGATCCCAGAGACCCTGGATCATGACCTGAGCCAAAGTCAGGCGCTTAACGACTGAGCCATCCAGGCGCCTCTAAAATTTTTTTGTTGTAAGCTATATATGTGTGTGTGTGTGTGTGTGTGTGAATATATATATATATATATATATATATATATACTTTAAAGATTTTATTTATTTATTTGACAGACAGAGATCACAAGTAGGCAGAGGGACAGGCAGGGAGAGAGAGGGAAGCAGGCTCCCTGCCGAGCATAGAGCCCGATATGGGGCTCGATCCCAGAATTCTGGGATCATGACCTGAGCCGAAGGCAGAGGCTTTAACCCACTGAGCCACCCAGGTGCCCCTGTAAAATATATCTTAAATTTGCCATTTTAACTTTTTTTTTTTAAAGATAACTTTTTTCCCCAAGATTTTATTTATTTATTTGTCAGAGAGAGAGCACAGGTAGGGGGAACAGCATGCAGACCAGGCAGAGGGAGAAGCAGGAGCTTGTGGAACTCTGTCTCAGGACCCTGGGATCATGACCTGAGCTGAAGGCACACGCTTGATGACTGAGCCTCCCAGGTGCCCCTCCACCACTAATTTTAAAGAATGACCTGTCCTGGGAAGTATAGTTTCCTGTCTTTTGTTCTTGGCTCCTGATGCTGTGCTGCTTACCATCTGTGCATGTTTGAAGGGCTGTGCATTCACAAAACATATTCATGGCTCCCACTGGAAGGCTTTGTTTTTTTTCCTCTGGACAATGCCCTGGTCTTAAATCACAATACTATATATTGGTATAAATGTTTTTATCATTTGGCAGAAGCTTCAGAAGAATATATTCAACACTTAAAAATCTTTCAAAAGTTGAAATGAAGCTTGCATTATTCAAAAATAGCTTTTTTGGTTCAAAAATGGGAAAATGATCATAATGGAGTAATTTGATAGCTCTGAAGAGAAATAGAAATAGTTGAGCTAATTTCATTGTAGCAAGCCTCTGCTCTGTATTATTTTGATCATCTTCATTTATGAATATCCATTTTCCTCTTTTGAATAAACAAGCATTCAGGAGAGCTGCTCTGTATGTTAATTTGGCTAGTCCATTCATTTATTCACAAAGGTTTTATTTTTCCCCAGACCAGCTTGAGAGATCATCCGTGATAATTTTTTCTTTATAGGAAACATGTTTCAAAATGAGCAGTATTTTAAAAGTATGTGTATATTGATTTATATCTTATTTATGACTGTCAATAGGTGTGCCAGTTTTTAGTAACTGTTTTTTCAGGACTTAAAAATTTAGATTCATTTTGAGTATAGCTTATTTTGAAAAGTGTTTTACTTTCATAGATGCCTATTTTATGTTGACAGCTTTTTGACATTCATACCAATGGCTTATTGGCAGAAATCCATACAGGCCATCACAGCACCATCCAGTATTGTGATTTCTCCCCACAAAATCATTTGGCAGTAGTGGCTTTGTCCCAGTGCTGTGTGGAGGTGAGTAGTGAAGTTGGGTTTCCAGAGGTACTCTGGAAATACTATTTATTATTTGGTAATATTACAGGGAGTGACAGTATCATTCACCAAGCATTTCTTGAATGGCTAGCATGTGCCAAGGTCTTTGGAAACAGTAGAATGAACGTGGGTTCATTCTAGGCAGAAACATGGCATCTTAAAACAATATGAAAGAAAGGATCTTCTATAAAAAAAGGATGAGAGATGAGTCCAGTTCAGATTCCTTAGATCATTGAGAAGAATAAGACAAAAGTTCAGTTTCGAATTGGTTAACCTAGAATGTTCATTGGTGAGCACTAATGAGTAAAATGACTTATAAATGGCCTGTTTGTATTTATAATTTTATACTTAAGTGATAGATTTTTGTATTCAGAGTCTATATCTAACTGGTCCTGGAGGAATTTCACCCAGTAAAAGGCTATGTTTTTTTCAAAAAGCAGTGAATTCTTGATTTTTTTCCCCCAAAAGATGGGGTTAGTTTTTCCCAGCTCTATTACTACTTATTCCTTACATGGGTCTTACCGTCAGGTAATTTCAAGTTCCTTGTGATGACAGTGCAAGAAGGTGGGTATGGGCCTTTATCCAGAAAATAGAGAAATCCACTTGGTTCACAGGCTCTTCTCAAAGGAAGCTTGACTACTGCAAGTACTTCCTTAGTGTTCCGTGCTTATTTCAGCAATTTTTAGTGAGTTTGACAACCTTGTTCCTCACTGCAAAGCTTTTGGGGGAGAGTTTCTGAGCTGTAGTTCATCAGCATGGAGATACAGAAAAGATGAGAGCGAGTGGGTGTGCTCTGTAATCTCTACTTCATTCCAAGTACAGAAGCAAGTACAGCGCAACTATCACGAACTTCCCTGCCAAGAATCTACCCATTGGAAGCACGGGCAGTGAGTGTGAATAAGCTCCAGCCCTCTTTGAAGTGGTGGGAAGCAATAGGGTGCTGTGGGCAGTGTTCTCTTCAGTGGAGTCCTTGTCTTGAAAGATTCAGATGTAGTAGATCTTGTACCTTACTTGTAGATCCTCAAGGTAGTTGTGGTTGGAAATTTCCTTTTTCTGGGTTTTTGTCAGGATTTTAAGGAAGAGTGGAGGAGCAACTCTTTTTTCAGCCTTTTCTGTCACTTCTAAAATCCCTACCCTCTACTATTAGAAAGCTCCAGGAAACATTGTCTTTTTTCTTAAAATAGGAACGTGCTTTTGGGGGCTCTGAGAAATGATGGGGAAGAACAAGAAGGAAGAAGGGAAGAATTTTCAAGGGAGATTTTTTAGTTAAGCAGCCACTTTCCTTTCTGGCCTTTAGCTCTGTATGTCCACAGGAGCTTGGACTCTACTGATAAGGCAAAGAAAATTTCATACAATTAATTTATAACCACAGAACTCACTGATTGAAAACCACTGGGCATGTGATGAAGTACTTATTTTGTTCATGCTTGTTCTGAAATCATAAAGTAGGTCTGTCATTCAGAGTTTAATGAGAGGAAGTCAGGCACATATGGTACTTCATTAGGCTGAAATATATTTGAGTAATTTACAGCAGAACTCAGGACAAAATGCAGCCAGGGTGGCAGACATTGACAATTCATAATAAGCATGAATAACAGAAATGTGCACATGTACAATTAGCATATTCATTTATTGTAAGGTTTTGCCATTAGTTGAAACGAGGATTAGATGACAGTGGAGAACAGTCTATTTTTTTGATTAAAAGAAATGTTTGCATTATTCCAAATCAGAGCTTTTTAAAAAAATTTATTTTTATTTTTATTTTTTAAGGTTTTATTTATTTTTCAGAGAGAGAGAGAGAGAGAGAGAGAGAGAGAGACAAGAGACAGCACAAGGAGGGGCAGTGGTAGGCAGAGGGAGAAGCAGGCTCTCTGCTGAGCAGGGAGCCTGATGCGGGACTCGATCCCAGGACCCTGGGATCATGACCTGAGACCAAGATAGATGCTTAACCGGCTGAGCCACCCAGATGCCCCTGTATAGACTCTTCCGTGGAAATATATATGTTCTTTGCTTATTTTCTGTAAATAATATATCCCAGTGACTAGTCATCATCTGGGTGTTTTTACAGTTATATAATATCCCATTATGTAGTTCATTCAGTCAGTTCCCTATTGATGGTCAGTTGGGTTGTTTGCAGTTTTTTTGCATGAAAAATAAGATGCAGTGAATAATCTTTTGTACAAGTCATTCTGTGTTTTTGCTAGTTTGTTTTTTGCCTGTATTCTTAGAAGTGAAATTACTGGTTTACTTTTTCTTTTTTTTCAGTATTCTTGAAATGTTCGAAATGCTTATGAATGTTACTTCCTATATGCTATGTTTATTCTGTAGTTGTGGAATATGGACACATGTTTAAAAGTGGCTGATTGCAGAGGACATTTAAGTTGGGTTCATTGTGTGATGTTTTCTCCAGACGGATCATCATTTTTGACATCTTCTGATGACCAGACAATCAGGGTGAGAAATACTGAGATTTTCATTTTTGACATTTGTTGATGTTTACATCTAAGAAACTAAGAAATTGATGAGCAGTATTGGGGGAATTAAAACAAGAAACTACTAGATTAATATTTATCCTTGAAAAGTGCTATTATATGGACCATAACAATCTCATTCATCCCAAACATCCCATTCATTGAGTATTACCATGAGCCAGGTGCTAGAGAAGTCCAATGATTAAACTGTATTTTGGTTAATTTAAATATATTACGAGATAATATATTGACTTAATTTTTTACTCTTTTTTCCACTTTAAATTTCCATATCTAATTACTTGCCAATTCTAATGGATTCTGCCTTCCCATTTTCCTTTCTTTCTTTTTTTTTAACCCATCAATAATTACTCTATTTTTAAAAAATTAACATATAATGTATTATTTGCTTCATGGGTATAGGTCTGTGAATCATTAGTCTTATACGATTCATAGTACTCACCATAGTGCATATCCTCCCTAATGTCCATAACCCAGCCACCCTATCCCTCCCCACCCCCAATCCCCAGCAACATTCACCTTTTTCCATTTTCTTTCATTTATTTCTACTTTTTTTTTTCTTTTTTTAATGAGGAAGAGAGAGAGAGATGGGAGACAGTTAGAAGAGGGAGAGGAGGAGAGAGGTCCTTAAGCAGCCTTCACGTCTAGTCCAAACCCATTGCAACCCATTGCAGGGCTCAGTCTCACAACCCTGACATCATGACCTGAGTTGAAATCAAAAGTCAGATGCTTAACCAGCCGAGCCACCAGGCACCCCTATTCTCCTTTTTCATTTCAAGTTTAGGTGCTCATTACATGTTGCCTCTCTCTCTCTCTCTCTCTCTTTTTTTTATTTTAAAGATTTTATTATTTTAAAGTAATCTCTATGCCCAGTGTGGGTCTCGAACTCACAACCCTGAGATCCAGAATCACACGTTGACTGAGCCAGTCAGGTGTCCCAACATGTTTCCTCTCTTAATGTGTTAGTCCTTGCCACAGTCTTTTCTTTTTTGGCTTTCTACATGCTGCTTCCAAGATATGTTCTTCATGTACAATACAGTCATTTCATTTTTGCTCAAAAACAGATAGTGGCTCTCTTGTCTACTGAAAGTAAGTAGGTACTCCTAAGTCTACACTGAACTTCGTCACAGTATGGCCTCATTCTGCTGCAGTTTTTCTTTTGGTTTATTCCTACAGGTAACCTACACTGGGCTGCTCACATTTCCCGTTACCCTGTAGTTTCCTGTTTCTTCTGCTTATGTGATTTCTTATGTCTGGAATACCCTGTTTGTCTGTTTTCTCCTTGTTGAAATCTTAGCATTCTTGCAAGTTCCCCTAATCTTTTGCAGAGCCCTTCCTGGTTTTCCCTAGAAGGAACGTCTTCTTCCTTTAATGTCCTATAACTCCATGTCCTTTTCTTATGGTACTTTCCAAATTCAACTTTGAATTTAAGTACAGATTCGCTTTACTTCTCACCTTCAGTCCTGCACTGCTCTTCCAGCTCGTTCACATGTCTTTAGTTGTAAGGTCTTTGAGGCCAGGGATCCTGGTTTATCCCTGTGGCATCTAATATAGTGTTTCATACACAATGTAGCTACAGTTTTTTTAGTATTTACTGTGTGCTAGACATCATGCGAAGTACTATACTTTTATTTGCTGGTTCTCACAACAGTCCTTTTTGCAGCTAAGTCACAGGGAGGTTAAATCAGTCCTGCTTAACGTGCCAGTCTCAATAAATGAACCAGAATGTAATTCAACTCCCTGCTTCCTTCATCAAGAAAGTCTTGTTAAAAAAGAGTAATCATATCAGTAAGCATATGGCTAACAGCACATTAGTGATATAGTTGATTTATTTACATTCTGGTATAGGCTCCTTGGTATCAAGACAGTTTGAGAACTAGTAGGAGTTCTTACTTTGAGTAACACTGGGTTAGGTAATTTGCCCCAAGTCACAACTTCAGGGGGAACTAGAGTTCATACTTGGGCATTTTGGCTCTAGCACACATTACTCCTCTATACTAATTATGACTTGTTATAGCATATAATTAACAAATATTTGTTATTGGATTATAATCTAATCATGGAGATTTTTCTAGCATCATAGGTATTTTGAGTATGAAGCATGTTTTGTATTTTGCTTAAGATTCTAAGCCTTCTCTTTACATATTTCAGGATGTGGTTATCTTATTTTAGTTTTTTTAATCTCTTTAAGTAGCTCTGGGAGACAAAAAAAGTATGTAAGAACTCTGCTATAGTGTTAAAGCAAGAAATAGATGTTGTGTTTCAAGAAAATGAAGTGATGGTTCTTGCAGCTGACAATATAAAACGACTGCAGGTGAGTAATTTTTAGAAAACAGTTGGGAAAATTGTTTTGAACAATTTTGATCGGTTTCAAACTTGGGATCAGGCATAATTGTGTAGTATCTAACAGGTGCTCGGTAGGTATCAGTTGAATAAACACATAGGTTTTGAGCTGAGGTCCGAATATGCTTGTATTTCAAATTAAAAAGAAGTGATCTCACTTCACTCCTCTCCAGTTGCTATCTGTGATCACATCCTTGATTTGCATGGAGTCCAGGAGGAGAACTTGAGACAGACTGACTGAGGGTAGGGCAAAGCGTAACAAGCAGTAAAGCTCAGCTTGTTGTAGTGGAAAGAACAGTGACTGACTGTTCGCTCAGGAGGTACAGGTGCAGCTTAAGCTTTCCTGTCAACTAGTTTTATGTGATGTTTGAGTAAATCGTACTTCTCTGAGCCTCACTTCCTTCACCTATAAGGTCCTTTTTATTTCCAGAAGTCTGAACTGTTTATGGGATGAAGGTGGGATCCAAATTCTAGAGACAGATAAGTGGAAGTAAACTGTCTCTGGCGTGTGGCCATTTCTCCTTGCCTGCTGTCAGGGGTCAGAGTCAAGGTGTGAGACACCCCTTGTTCTATATTTTACAAGTCTTACTGTCATCCTTAATATGTTGATGTAGAGCTCCTAATCCTAATCCTCAGGGATGAATTGGGGTGTGGAATTGAATGTTCATGCCTTGTTACGGATTTTTAGCTGACTTAGGTTATTTTTCAATGCAGTTTTCTTGTCAAGTTTAGTGTCCTCATGCTTGTATTGCCTTTATTAAATTTGTGCAGCCTTTCTTTAATAGTCGTCATAACTGTGAGACTTTAGAAAGAAGTCTTATGTCTATAAAAGTATCATTTTATTCTATGTCAGTGTTTGTGGGAGAGGTTAGGGGATAAACTGACAATAATTCCATTTAAATGAACAAAACATTTTTTAGTCATTACTTAATTAGGAAAATATGGAAATTGATTTTTGAGAGAAAGAAGATAAATTCAGATTTTAGCAGTTCAGTCTTCATTTTGAATGTCTAGTTGATCAGAATCTGCTGGGTAAGATACTGTAAAATAAAGAGTACCTTTTTTGATATCCTGTAATCTTTATACCTGAAACAAATATGACTGCTTATTTCATGTTGGAAAATGATTTAAGATTTTTCTTTTTTTTTTCTTTTTTTAAAAGATTTTATTTATTTATTTGGCAGAGAGCGATCACAAGTGGACAGAGAGGCAGGCAGAGAGAGAGAGAGAGGGAAGCAGGCTCCCTGCTGAGCAGAGAGCCAGATGCGGGACTTGATCCCAGGACCCTGAGATCATGACCTGAGTTGAAGGCAGAGGCTTTAACCGAACCACCCAGGTGCCCTGTTTAGATTGTAACAGTATGAGAGAGGTAGCTGACAATTGATTTGAGCTTGAGATGTAGTTTCCCAGGTCACAGTCTCACAGTCATGAGACTTTATTAATGAGACTTAAAAACATAATAGTTAGCATTGGTACATATTATGAAATTAGGTAGTCTTTGTTTAAGCATTATAAGTCCAGTCACCCAAATTATACTTATGGGTTCTTCTCCAAAGCTCCCTTTTCCCCGACTCACAAAGGTGGGAATCTTAATTTATCCTGTTTCGTGAGCAATTTAGAGGATATAAAACCCATTTTTATTTGAATATGGCTTTTTAGGTATCCCCAGTCCCATATCACTAGCCCCCTTGAAAAATATCTGAAAAGTGTACTTTAACAAACGATAGCCCTATTAAAATGGACGTGTGTGTGTGTGTGTGTGTGTGTGTGTGTGTGTGTGGTAAAGAAATGGAAAACCGGGTGCAGAGCTAGCTGTGGGATTATAAATCAGGCAGATGTGTCTCAGGTGGTGCACACAGCAGCTGCTTTTTAAACCTTTTAAAGCTCATTTTATTTTATGAAAATGTATTTGAACCACAAAAGTGAAATGAAATGAAGGTGCGAAGAGCTAAATGCAGCTGCTGAGACTAGGATAGGGCTTTGTTGTTCCCCTGGGAGCTCTTGTTGGTTATTTTCTGTTTCATTTTATTTTTTCAATTGAAGTCCATTTTAAAGAACAGATACTGCTCTTACGGCCTGATAACTGATTGTGCCTTATTTTTCATTAGCTCATTAATGGAAAAACAGGTCAGATTGATTATCTGACTGAAGCTCAAGTTAGTTGCTGTTGCCTAAGTCCGTATCTTCAGTACATTGCATTTGGAGGTGAAGATGGAGCCATTGAGGTATTCTGTTCTAGTCTTCAGAGTCCTTCGGTGCAGGAGAGTTATTTATTTAAAATTGACTCTGTGTCTGGCATTGTAGCTTATACTAAAGAAATCTTCCTGTGGTATATTAGTCATTCTTCTGTTAGACTAAAAATAATCTTACAGTCCTGTTGGGGGTATGTTTTTCAGATTCCCTTTACTACTGTTTCTCATACTTTTTGTCCTTTTGTGTTCTTATTCTCTACCTAGTTGTTTTACTGTTCTCCAAGTATATCAAACAGCCTCAGAGATTTAGCTGTCTGTGCAAAGAGCATTGTTTTTCTTCTTAGCTCGTGGTGTAAATTTCCATTTTGGTACTGACAAGGTTCATTGGGAATGTCCGTGCAGGGCTGTCTTAATGCTTACCTGTTTCACCAGCCCTTTCTGTTCTACTTTTTGTATTAGAAGTAATACCTCTTTACCACCTGAAATTCTTAACTTATTAAAGAGGACCAAATACATTTTAACAAGTGCAAAAAAGTATAATAAAAATGATTTTATCACAACACACATTGTCTTTAGCTGTATAATAATTTTTCAAAGAACATTGGTTCCTTCTCTCACTTTTTCTCACCCAAACTTTTTTGGAATTATTTCTTAATTTATTAATTGAGGCACTAGCCACATTTATTTTACCTTGGATTTATTTTCATAAGGAAAGACACAAATGTTCTCCAGTCCACACTGCTTCAGAAAGAGGAGACTATATGTTTATACACAAAGTGAAGAAGGAAGTATTTAGAAAGTGATGTCAGTGTTATTATATGTTTGGCCATTGTGGCATGGATTTGAAGTTAAGGTTTTGTGGGTTTTTTTTTTCCATTGTGAAAAATTACTGTGAAGACGAATGCTGTTCTGAAAAAAAGTATATTGTGGATTTTAAGCAAGGAATGGTTGTACATTTACGAGGGACCCTTAGTCTCCCTCTCAGTGTCATCTCTCAAACTGGTGTATATTATTTTTCATTCTTAAAGGACCTTTGCTTCCCCCTTTTCTTTTAACCTTGTTGCAAAAACAGGCCTACATTCTTTTTGTTTTTACTAAGTGTCTTAAAATGAGCCATATAGATAGTTTAAGGAAATAATTCACAAAACACACATGGCCTCACCTATATCCCTGTTCTCTTCAAAGTCATCAAATAATATAAATACTATATAAATGAATCACATTAGATTACCAATACTTGACTCTGTTTAACCTGTGAAATGGCATTTTCTTTTGGTTGGGCCTAGAATCAAATAATAAACAGCTACCTTTATTAGGTGTTTGTCAGTTTCTCTCATGGAATATCTGTAAAACCCTGGATGTTAGGTGGTGTTATTCCTGTTTTGCAGGTGTCTGAACTCCTAGTTTCTACAACTTTCATTAAATCAGTAAGTGGCAGGGCTACAGTTCAAACCCTGAGTCTCTGAGCCACTGTGCTCAGGTAGGGTGCTAGCCTGCCTTTGCCATGTAGCAATTGTAAGGTTGTCTGTCCTCATTGGGGAAGGCTCTTATTCACACAGTTTCCCTTTGTTTTCCAAAGGGCCTTTTATCAGATGTGCAGGTTAGGTTGAATTCCTACAGTGTCCTATTTTAGCATCATTTGTATTTTCCTTAGGTTTCCTTGAGTACATTTAATTTGGGCAAAAAAACTTATTGTTTTGCTTTGGTGAGTTCACTTGAAAGCCTTTTTGACATTGTCATTAGTTTTTGAGTTCTATATCACTTCCTTTTCTCTGCATTTGACATATTAGTCTTTAACTCTGCTATGTCTTCTCAGGGTACTTCCCCAGCCTACTCATATCCTCTTTTCTGTTACTTGTTCCCCTCATTACCCTCGTTTTCCATGTCTGTATTGTTTTATAAAGAGCTTGTTTTGTCTCTCATCCTGAATTTTTTTCTTTCTTCTCTCTCATCCTTCATAAATGTCATTTTCTTTTTGGAGGCTGAGTCCAGGCTGCTACTTGTTTGATGAATTGGGTAGTTGAGTTCGCAGAAGGACCACTGGTTCCTATTGCTATCTGATCATTCCAGTGAGTGTTTTATTTTAGGGGGTGTGTGAGTGTGTTCATGCATGTGTGTGTGCAGACACGTGTATATACGTGTGTACCATTCATTTGTGTGTCTTTAATTAAAATGAAAGCACTATGAGATGGAAAATTTATACCCTTCTGTAGTCTAATTTTAATTTAATGTCTTGGGGTATGATGCCTGGGTGTTGCTGAATTTCATGGTACTAATTTTCTGTGCTTTTCTATTTTGAAGATTTTAGAGCTCCTAAACAACAGAATCTTCCAATCCAGGATTGGACACAAGAAAACCGTGCGGCACATCCAGTTCACAGATGATGGGAAGACTCTTATTTCAAGCTCTGATGATTCTTCAATTCAGGTGAGAGAAAAGATTAACTTCCAACATATGTAATGCTGACTCCAACAAGGAACCCTTTGGTTGTGGCTCAAATATGGTGTGCATTTTAAACATTTCTTTAAGATTCTATTACTTTGGCCACACACTGGGATTATACACATAGGTTTAGATGAAACCCATTCATGTTTCATATTTTTCAGTGGGTGAGGCAGACAATTTGACTTGTGAACCCTGTACTGGAAGGTTATTTTGACGATCAAGGAATCATTTGAGTTCCCCTCCCTGTCTTGGTATTTGGATTTGTATCAGTAAATATACTTTTTTTCAGATTTGTATGATTGCTCTTTTTTCCAGATTTGTATGATTGCTCTTTACTTTTCTTGATAGTAGTAAAATCTGATTGAAAACCTTTTTTTTTTTTTTTTTTTAAAGAGAGTGCGAGAGTGCATGCTTGTTAATAGGGGAGGAGTAGAAGGAGAGGGGGAGAGAGAATCCTAAGCAGGTTCCACACTGAGCATGGAGCCCATCTCAGGGTTTGATCTTATGATCCTGGGATTGTGACCTGAGCCAAAAATCAAGAGTCGCATGCTTAACCGACTGAGACATGCCCCTCTGATTGAAATAATTTTATTCTTTTAAGGATAAGATGTTTATTATAGGGATGAAATCCTGTGAAAAAAGAATAGTTTGTCATAATGAAGGATTGTGGATATAGAGGCATTAAGCCTACTATATATTCTTTTAAAAATTCACTTTGTTTTTATCAGAGTTCTAATGCACATACTTTAAAAACTTAGGTAGTATTACAAAGCTCATTATGGAAAATAGATACCCCTGTTACTCATTCACCAGAATTACCTCTTTTAGCTTCTAGATACTTCTTTTGATATTTATCTTCATGCCCCCATATCCCACGCTTATAATGTTACCAATCTCTAGGTTTGAGAATTTGCTGAAAATTAAGATACACATTAAGTTAAAAATTTAGCTTTTCTTCTTTTCCTGCCTGTGTTACCTTTGCCATATGCACACACCCTTTTATCAGTCCCATTATCCTAATACAATTATAATAAAATTTTGTTTAGGTCATTAGTGTCATTATAAGTAAGTGGACTGAGTGTACTACGAATGTGTTTTCTGCCTTGATGCAATTTAGGACAGTTCTATCCTTGACTGGATGTGGTTTGCAGTTATTTCACCCTAGAACTTTAAAGATATTGTTCCATTTTCTCCCAAAATTCCAAAGCTCATATTGAGAAGTCTGAAGCCATTCTGATTCCTAATCTTTTTCTCTGGAAGATTTTAGGATCTTTTTGTTCCTAGGATTTTGAAATTTCATGAAGTTGTGCCATGGTGTGTATTTGTTTTATCCATTGCTTTGGACATTTTGTGATCCCTTTTCAGTTTGGAAACTTAACGGTTTTCAATTCAAATAAACTTGAATTTTTTTCTTTATCCCTCTCCCAGTATGCTTTCTCTTTCTGTAAAAACCATCATTCAGATACTGGATCTTCTGGACTTTTCATGTAATTTTCTTTTTCTGCATTTTATCATTTTTTTGAAGCCTGCACCCCAGACCACTGAGGATCATCTGGGCTACATTTCATCATTTTAAACCGTGCTCTATTTTCTGGGAGTTTTCTTCAGCTTTCTCTTCCAGTCCTTTCATTGAGTTTTTCATTTCTTCTATTCAGGTGTATATGTGTGTATGTATATATTGATAGAGTGCATGAGCTGGAACAGGAGGAGAGGGAGAGATAGAATTTTAAGCAGGCTCCACACTCAGTGCATGACATGGGGCTTGATCCCACAATCCTGAGATATGACCTGAGCTAAAATTAAGAGTTGGGTGCTTAACCGACTGAGACACCCGGGCACCCCTCATCTCTACTATTTTTAATGCTGAAGAGTCCATTCTTACTCCTTTTGGAGAACACTGTGTTCTTGTTTCATGGATGTAATATCTTCTCTGAGAATGGATGGGTATATAAATAATGTATAAATTATATAATTTTTTCCTCAAAATTTAATTTTCACGCATAGTTGCTGTTTCTTCTGAGGTGTTTTTTTTTTTTTTTCTATTGTGGTTATTTTGGCCTCTTGTTTTTTTATTTTTATTTTTATTTTAAAAAAATACTTTATTCATTTGACAGAGAGAGAGAGATCACGAGTAGGCAGAGAGGCAGGCAGAGAGAGAGGGGGAAGCAGGCTCCCCGCAGAGCAGAGAGCCTGATGTGGGACTCGATCCCAGGACCCCAAGATCATGACTTGGGCTGAAGGCAGAGGCTTTAACCCACTGAGCCACCAAGACGCCCCTGGTCTCTTGTGTTAAAGGTCTTCCTCAGCTGTGTGGTGATCATTAGCTACTAGAAGTGGACACTAAAAGGCTGTTTGAAAGCTCTGTGTGTGTACTGAAACCTTTTCTGAAAAACAGTCTGGATGGAGAATCTTTGTTGTTTCTTTAGGTCTTTTGTCCTGGTCTTGTGAGATTCCTAGAGAGGAATCTTCTGGTCTTTCTGGCTAGAGGTTATAAATCTGGCTGGCAGGTCCTTGGAGCTAAGTGGGGAAGAGAACTAGGAGGAGGTGTAGTGCCTCCTTATTTACTGTGTAAACCTATTCTCAAAGCTATACTTCTGTCCTCAGTTGTGCTGGTGCCCTTTATTTCAGACTTCCTTCTGGTTTGCTTTCATTGTTTGGAGGAACATTTTCTACACTTCACTCTTTTTTCGCATAGTAACTTTGTATTCAATGATGGTTCTTTCCTATTTTACACAAAATTCATTTTCCCAAACTCCTTGAAGGCTAACACCTCTAGCTTTGTAGCCCTCCAGCTCTTCCTCCTTTTGTTTTCATAAAGCATTAAAAATACGGTGTTTTTATGATACTGCTTTGCCCTGTCTTCTTTCATTTTTATTCAGACCTTCTCTTTCCTTTGCTGCCATTATCCTGTTATACTCAATTTGGGTTCTATTCCCACCGGTTTTTTCTCATGATTATAGTATTGTTCTCGTTAGTTTTGAGAAGACTGGTGTAGCCCTTCAGACTCTACTGTGGACTCTTTGTACTCAGTTTCAGTGTCTGTTGCTGCTCTCCCGTTGGTCCACTGCACATCCCAGTGAATGTCACTTGGATGTTTTGGAATTCTGTTGTTTTAGTTCTGTCTGAGATGTTGGGATGCAAGTCTTCCAGCTTTCAGTTTGTTTCTACTCAGTTGTATCTTAGGGTTTGTGGGGATACTTCGTCAGTTAACATGGTATTGTTATCCGCATTTCTGGTTTTGCTGTTTTTAAAATATTTTTGTTTTTAATGGAGGCTTCAGGGAGATTTAAAAAAACTATGCCTGCATGGTGGCTGTCTTCCCACAGTTTCTCATAGTTCTGGTCCTTGCCCTATCCTCACTCCCACCTCTCATGTCCTCGGTGACCTCAGTTTCTGAGCATTTGGTGAGTTTTGTAGTGTCAGTTTTGTTGCTTTTATCTTGCTCTGATGCTTTTAGGATTCTGTTTTCTTGGTTCTGTTAAGTCAATTACCATTCTCCTGCTTTTTGGGCTCCAACATTTTTTTGTTTTTAAAGACTTTATTTATTTACTTGTTAGAGCGAGCGTGGGAGCGCACGCATGCATGAGAGCACAAGCAGGGGGAGTGGCAGACAGAGGGAGACAGAGGGAGAAACAGGCTCCCTGCTGAGCAGGGAGCCCGATGTGGCACTCCGTCCTAGGACCCTGATATCATGACCTGAGCCGAAGGCAGATGCTTAACCGACTGAGCCACCCAGGTGTCCCAGTCTTCAACATTTTGTTGCTGTCTTCATTCCCATTGTCTTGACTTTGTCATTGTAGTAGAGTTTTAGAAGTGAAGGGAATATAAATGCATATGTTCAACAGAACTTTGTGTGTTCTTTTATTTCATGTATTTGTATGTGTGTGTATGTGTGTGTGTATATATATATTTCCTATAGTAGCAATATTTATAGTATTAAAAACTGTTTAGACAGGGCACCTGACTGACTCAGAAGAACATGCAACTCTTGATCTTCGGGGTCATGAATTTGAGCACCACATTGTGGGGAGAGATTACTTAAATAAATGTTAAAAAAAAAAGTATTTTGAAGAAATATTTTTACATTGTGTCTTTGTGAGTTTTGTATGATTGGAATGAAATCTGGTTTCAGTGCAGAAACTTACTGCAGGCTCCCGTGATACTGATGTATTAGCTATGAAACTTAGCATGGTATTCACCTTTCTTCCTCTCCAGATGGCTTTGATATGGGTAAAACTAAACTACATCTGATGGGATTCTGCTGAGACATTGTATACTGTATAGTTTTTCTGTCAGAAGCTAAATTCATAGGTTTAATGACCTGCTGGAACATCAGATATACTCAGCCAGGGGGAGAAATAATTTCTAGGAATATTTTTAGGATCAGAGTTAGATTATTTTTAGAAATATGAGTTAAGTGATGTTTCATCCTTTTTTCCTGCTCTACCCAGAATACTTCTTACATTTAAAATGTTTTAATGAGTATACGTTCATGTAATAAAACTCTTGGTGGGTATGTCCAAGAATTGACTGGTGGTTGGGTTTTTGTTTTCATTTTTTAGTGACTGATTAATTGGAAATTTGTCCCCCCCCACCCCTGCAGCTTTGTTGAGGTGTGACAAAAATGTGTATGTTTTAGATGTATGTGATGATTTGATATAATAGGTACATATTGTGAAATAATTACAGTGATTAAGTTAATTAACAAATGTACACACATGTCACATAGTTACCATTTTGGAGGTCTATTTTATTCATCTTTGTATCCCCAGTGTGCCTGCCTGGAATTCAGTAGGAGTTCAGTAAATCTTTGTGAACTGAACTAAAGTTATTACCAAGATTTGCAAAATCAACTCACCTGTTTATAGCACCAAGAGTTGTGAAAATTGAGATCTACCTTTGGGATAGGTAAATAAATAAATATTTATTTATTGATAAATCAATCAATCAATAAATAAAATCAATCAATCAATAAATAAATCCCAAGTAGTCGTCATGTTTACCTGAACCAATGTATGAAAGTATATTGACTCTCGCAGGTATAAGAAAATTCTTCAGGATTTTTAAAATTTTAATTTTACTATTTATACTGCTAAAAAAAATTCTGTAGTGTATATACATCGCCCATAGTATAGCTAACGGTAGAGACATCCACAAACTCAACCTTAATACATTTTGCTGATGCTGGTGAAAGTTTAGCAATTATGTAAGGTGATTCCATTAGTACATTGTTTTTGAGTCCAGCCAAAAGAAGTATCCCTGTCATCATTGCCTTATCAGAAAACTTCTGCAACAAAAACTGTGAGGGCTATTCTTAATCTTCCCTTAGCAATTGTCAAATTTTGTGTTACATCTGCTCGGGAATGCTCTTTGACTTGTTAATGTGGGGGGCAGCAGTGCGAACCTAAGTCAGGATTGAACACTGAATCGGACACAGCGAGGAATGGCAGTGCTGGTCACTCTGTATTTAATAACAGGAGCCACTGATTCTGTAGTCCAGTAAAGCTCAGAAAGTAGGAGAGAGCCAGAAAATTCCTAGTGGAAATGATCTAGGGTATTTTATGTTTAGTCACAATGAATGTCTTTCCTTTCTGATATGTGGGGAAAACCTCTGTTTTCCTCCCCTTCCACCAACATACCTCTTTGGGTTCTTAAAATGCTGAAATTCCTAATTCATTCTCTGCAAAACTCCTCTCACTTCCAGGTCCTCTTCTAGGGTCTCTTTGCCCCCTTATACAGATAACCTGCTCCTACCCCAACTTCTGTGAATGAGCACTTGGAGACAGAGAGATAGAGCGATCTGAGAGCCAGGGCTCAGTGGGGAGATGGCTGCTAAGTGTGGAGAATAAAGGAGTGAAGAAAGGGGATAAGAAAAGTGTCATTTCTTTTACAGTTTTCCCTAAACCTGAAAGCCTAAAAACATTTCTACGGTTGAACTTTCACCAGTAAAAAACTTGATCCAGAATATCACTAATGTGCATAACTGTGGTGGTTGCTGATTTTTCTTTATCTTTTTATTCCTGATGTTAAAAAATGGAAGAAAATTTTGTTCCAGTCTGCCTCATTGCCCACATTTCAGAAATCCAGCTTCATCAGGCCTGCTGGGCTTGTTTTTTTGAATATCTTCCTAACCTTTTTTTCTGAGTCTTTTACATAGGCTGTGTTTCAGCCAGATTGAACTATGAACCAGTCCCCATAATCTTGCCATGTTTTCCTGTTGCTGTGCTTTAACTCAAACATTCATTCCTTTTATTTGAAATGCTCTTCCCAGGTTGTGAATCACACTTCCAGCCCATACCTCAAGCCTACTTTGAATCCACTTTCTCCATCATTTCAATTTCTTCTCCTTTCCTGTGCCTGAGGAATTCTTCCTGGAGCTCCATGTGAAAAATAATGTACTATATCACTTCCTTTGTCAATCTGAGGATTGCATTAGGGGATAGCTGATAGCTAAGATCTCTGAAACTTAGAATTTCCATGTCTTGGTTTGAAGCTGCTCTGGTCAGCTGACCTGACCTGGCAGGAGGACCAGTAGGATTCAGTAGCTTCAGTGGAGCTGGAATCTTCAGTCTTGGCCTGGCCTGTGGGGCTTAGGAAATTGAATATGTAATAGGGATAATTTTCTCTGAAAAATTTAATCAGAGGGTGAGCTCACTAGCATATTATGGCTTTTCTCTATCTTCTGATATCATTAACTGCTCTCTAAGCAACTGAAGAAAATGAACTTTATTTAGGAGGAAAAATACTTTATTCTACTTCTGGTCAAGGTAATTAACCCCAGCTTTTCTTTTCTCTGTCTGTAAAATGGAAATACCTTATTCATTCTTGGTACTCTTCTTTGTCTTACCAAAATGCCATGAGAACAAAAGTTTTTAGGGAGTGGACCACATATTACTGCACTCCTCCAATGGGATATCATGAGGAGAGGGTTACGGATTATAACAGACTTATTTCTTTGATGTTCAGGTATGGAATTGGCAGTCAGAAGAATATGTCTTTCTACAAGCCCATCAGGAAACAGTGAAAGACTTTAAGCTCTTGAAAAATTCAAAACTGCTTTCCTGGTCATTTGATGGAACAGTGAAGGTAATTTGAAGCACAGGTCTCTTTTTTAAAAAAGCATTCTAATGTAATGATTATATTTTGAAATCTGCAAGCAGATGGATGGTAAGTAACTACTCAGATTTTTAGATTTCTATTTTCTCATGCCTGTTTTCTGTTTAGTGCAGTCACCTACATCTGCTCTGTATTTAAGAGCGTCTGTACTAAAAGGACACTTAAAGAGGTCAGAACAACCATTGTGCAAAAACTCTTGTTTTATAGCTATGTATTCTAGATAATTATGCTCAGTAATACAAAATGTTCTTAAAAGTGTCAACTTCTGAATTTTTTTTTAAGGTATGGAGTATTATTACTGGAAGAATAGAAAAAGATTTTGTCTGTCACCAGGATACAGTACTGTCTTGTGATATCTCTCCTGATGCTACCAAGTTTTCATCTACATCTGCTGACAAGACTGCAAAGGTAGGCCAAATAGTTGAAATGTGCATGCATAAAAGTTTGGTATTCATTATGTATTATGAGTTCAAATGACGTATAGTATGTTTCTGTCTATGTGTCCTTCTCATATTTTATGAGTTTTTAGAGGATGGCATTGGCATTTAGGTGTCAAATAGATAGATGAATAACATGAGGGCTTTTGATTTCTAGCTTACTGATGACTTTTTGTCTATTACTAATAAAATGTAGTTTCTACTATTTTTATAGGTGATAAGCACTGAAAGGGACTTATATTTAACTGCACATTCACAGTAAATGTTTATGTAATTATCTAAGTTGATACTTCTGAAAATCACTTTCCAGTGAAATGATGCTGCCTGGTTGGGGACATTGACTACTCCATTCTCCTCTTTTTTTTTTCTCTTTGTTAATGACCTCATCATCTGCCCTTCTTACCCAACTACAAACTTTGGAATTATGTGGGGCTCTATCCTGTCTTACATGCTCTGTTGATTACTTCTCAGGGTTTCTTGGCTTGTTCTTCTCTTCCTTGCCCCCACCCAGAAGATTAGGCTCTCCTCCCTCATTGGTAGACCTACCTGTGGTCTGTGCCTCTTCCAATTTTATCTTTCCTATGGCTATTTGAGTCTCCAGTTGAAACACCTCTGTAACCCGGTGTTTTATAAGCCAGACTTGTTTGCCCATGACCATCTCTTTCTGCTGCGTTGTTCCTTCTGTGCCAGGCTACTTTTACCTCCATCTCCTGGGCATGTGGTTTGGCTTGACACAAACTCCTTTTTTTACCTCGAAGCATTATGACTCACTCATTCTTCCAGACCTAGATTTGATGTCAGCTCTTCAGTGAACCCTTTCCTGGCCCTCAGGCAGGGTGAGCTTCTCTGCCTTCAGTGTTCCATTACATATTACTCAAGTTTCTTAGAGCATTTACTTCATATAACTATTAACTTAACAATTCATAAATCTGTATTCCTGATTAAACTATAAAGTTTTCAAGGACAGGGACCGTATCCAGTTCATCTTTGTACCATCAGTTCTTAGTTCACAGTGTCTGGAACATGGTAATTTCAGTAAATTCTTGTTAAATGATGATGACAGAACCACAAGGGAGAATACTGGAAAGAAAAAAAAAACATTTTGGCTGCTGAGACAGTAGGATAGTACAGTGACTAACCTTTAAAGAACACTTGGCATATATTAGGTCCTGTGCTAGGAATTTCGCTATTATCTCATTTTATCTTCACACCTCAGGTACTGTTGTCCCATTGTACAGGTGCTGAGACTGAAGCTAGAGAAGCTTATGTGGGTGTCCTAGGCCACAAGGAACTAGTCAATGTAGGGGAGCCAGGATTCACACTCACATTGGCTTCACTCTAACATGCTCTTAACTGATTTGCTGTTCTTTCTAAAGAAGTTAAGGTTAAAGAAGCTGTGATTTTGGCCCTTGAGCTGAAGTTAACTTAAGTAATTAAAGGGAAAGTCAGAAAAAAAAAATGTTGCAAGTTGGAATTTGGGTTTCTAATGAAAATTTATGAACTGTGGAATGTTAGACTTACCATATGATTGACTTTATGGCTAACTAACCCTTAGGGCAGCATTTGCAGGTACTTATTTTTAGTGTATTTACTATTCCTAAACCATCCTAATTGCCTTCCAGATTTGGAGTTTTGACCTTCGCTCCCCTCTTCATGAACTGAGGGGCCACAGAGGCTGTGTGCGCTGCTCTGTCTTCTCTGTGGACAGTACCCTGTTGGCGACTGGAGACGACAATGGAGAAATCAGGGTAGGATATTTGCTGACATGAAAGCACTGCTCTTTCTGTAGCTTTGGCTAATGCTCTGTACCACACTGGGGACATTGTTAATGTGACTGGGAAGCACAGGCTCTGGGGTTCTGGTTGGATGAGGCATTGTTTGCTTTGTTTCCTGTGCACGTTTTATTCACAGCAGCACTCCTCTGCAGAAAAGAATTCATTTTAGTTAGAGTGAAGTGTATGAGTTAGAGTCTGTGCATGCAAGGAGGCAAATGCCCAAGTTATTTGCAGTTGGCTGTCTGCTCTTAGCTTGAGAATGATTCATCGGAATTCTTGGACCCGAACCAAAGATTGTTTATAAGGGCAGAATTTGAGGAAAATAATTTTGTAAATCGTTAACTAGGTTGTAAGTGAATAAACAGCAAATTCTGCAGTTTCCAGCACTGAAAGAAAAGATCTCTTAATGAAACCGTATCTGTTAGATGGTCCACATTTACAATGTGGGCTGTTGCAGTCCTCATGGGCCTGCCTGCTTCTAGTTGTGTTAGGATTCGGCAGTTGATGGGAAAAATTTGGGCCCCGGGATGGCTGCGTTAGTAACTAGTGTATTTGAGGAGCATCTTGTTTTTTGTTTTTCGTTTTTTACAAAGGAAGATTTAAAATTCATAAGAGAGTATGCAGTCTGCAGAAATGGAGGCGTTATTAGATAGGCTGTCCAGGACAATTAAGATTCTCTTGCTTGAGGACTGAGTTACCAGCCTTCTCTGTTCTAATAAAGGCATGTCAGCTGAAGTGGCAGGGCTGCTTTGGGGAAATTCATTTTGCTCTGAGTTCTCCTGGATGAGAGTGCTCCTTTACTGTTTATGGAGTACTTCATATTTCTGAAACCCCTGAGGAAATAAATTCTCTGTATTTAAACAAATGTTATTTAAAAAAATTTTTTAATACATTAAACAAAAATTTTTTCTACTTGATTATTCAAAATGTAGGAAAGCTATTTATATGTGTGTGTACATATATATCTAGCTATCTTGCTGAATTCTTTCTAATGAATTTCTCCATTTGATTTTCTTGCATTACATTTATAAATGATGGTTTTGGTTGTTTTCCCTTGCTGTTGGTGCCTCTCTATTTCTTATTCCTTTTCTGATGGGCATTTATTTGAAAAATTAGAGTATTACATATATTAGTTATCACTGGAAATAAATGAAAGCATTAGCATCTGTAATTAATTTGGTGTATATTATATATAAAACCCTGTAGGGATTTATTGTTTAAAATATGTTTGAATGACTTTAGGTGTTTGAATGACCTCTGTCAGAATTCTTAGTGGTAGATACTGGACTAGAATTCTATGGTTTTTTGTTTGTTTGTTTTTTTAAGGTAGTTTCTTAGGCCTCTTTTTTTGTTCCTTTCTTCTTCCATTATTTTCTTTTTATTAAATGAAAAAAGTCACAACATTCTGACTAGTTGCTCTAAGATTTTCTTACTTTTTTGGAGTGTGGTTAATGATCAATATTTTAAGTAATGCATTTTTATTATAATTAACGTTTTTTTAAAAATTGGATAGAGAATGCAATCTAAAAAAAACCCTAAGGTATCACTGAATTGTAATTATATTTTTAAGAAAGAATTTCCAAATATGTTCCAGTAGAGATGGAGAGATATATAATACTTCTGGATGACCCTGTTAATGCATTGTATATCCTGTTTGTATAGATATGGAACGTCTCAAATGGGGAGCTGCTTCATTTGTGTGCTCCGATTTCAGTAGAAGAAGGAGCTGCTACCCATGGAGGTTGGGTAACTGACCTTTGCTTTTCTCCAGATAGCAAAATGCTCGTCTCTGCTGGAGGATATCTTAAGGTAAGAGTTCCTCAAAGACTGTGAAAGAAAAGAGCAGCCTATATCCTATTTTCCAAGCTATTTTCACTTCCTGTTTCTCAGTTGGGCCTCCGACAACCCAGCAGAGTGGAAGGGCAGTTACTGTTATTCTCATCTGGTAGCAGTAAGACAGATCTTTAAGGCTGCTTTCCTCAGCTCTCTTGGAAGTTTTGATGACAGTGTTAGGAATGTTCTCTGCCCAGAGCTCTCATACTGCCCCATACTTAGATGATCAGAATGACTAGAAAGTTGGGTGTTTAACTTAATTTTATTTTCCATGTTACTAATTGTTAACTCTTGGTTGAAAGTCTTTAAAAAAAATTATTTGTGAAAAAAAATTCTTTCATGAAAATTTTTTTCTTAAATATTAGTAGTAGTAGTGGTTGTTGTAGCAGTAGTGAGAATAATAGCAGCAACATATTGCTTTATTTTAGAGCCTACAGAATGCTTTCTTTACATAATCTCATTAGCCAGCTTTGTGAAGCTTAAATTTAATTATCCTTGGTTTATAGATGAGGAAACTGATGTTCATGGAGGTTGTGTTCCTAAAGTTATGCAGTAAGGTGGTTTGTGTAAACTTATTATTAGAGAATACAGAGGCCAAGGACTGAATGTGTTGTGCTGCCTCAGGGTCATTTTTTGGTGCTTGCATCTATTTATTCATCAGAATATGTTTAAGGTGGCTGGGTGTCTGCCTTCGGCTCAGGTCATGATCCTGGGGTCCTGGGATCGAGTCCCACATCAGGCTCCCTGCTCTTTGCCTTCCATTGTCTTATAGTCTGGGGGAAACAGACAGTAAATTGTCTCTAAAGTATAGGAGGGTTCTGGGACATGTCTGCTTACAGATAATGGAGTTAGCAGAGGTTTCTTAGGGGAATGCTTGGAGTGAGTGTTTTGAATGTTGGTTCACTTGTGAAAGGAATTGAAGATACTACATATTGTACAGGCCACTTAAAATAGATTCCAATCAATTACATATTACAGTACTTTTATTTCTCCCTGAAAACATCCAAGTGTAGGAAATGATTCTGATTAATTATCTGACACTGTATAGATACTCAAAAACTTTGAAGTTTTTTTAGGGACGCCTGGGTGGCTCAGTTGGTTAGGCAGCTGCCTTCGGCCCAGGTCACGATCCCAGCATCCTGGGATCAAGTTCCGCATTGGGCTCCTTGCTCCTCAGGGAGCCTGCTTCTCCCTCTGACTCTGCCTGCCACTCTGTCTGTCTGTGCTCGCTCTCACTCTCTCTCTGACAAATACATAAATAAAATCTTTTAAAAAATTTAAAAAAAAATAAAAATTTGAAGTTTTTGGTTATATGAGACCCACATAATTGCAGTTTTACTCAGCATAAAAATCTAGCTTATAAGAAGGACGACAAATTTTAGCTGTATGAGGAGATGTTTGTTAGAACCCTTTTCAAAGAGTTTGCATTGAGAATACAATGCTCTTTATAAAATGTTGCACTGAACTATACCTTTTGGGGCACACCTTTAGTTATGGGGAGGGGGATCGTGAAACTATCACCATTTGTTTTCCTTCAGTGTAAAGACAAACTGACTCTTAGACTGCTCTGAGCATGACGCAGGGGGTCTTGAGCTCCATTAATTAACTGCTGAAATACTTAGTCGCTCAGCTTTGACACTGAGCTTTTAGAGACCATGTCATGTGGGCCCCATAGAAGGCTTTCACGTAATTATGAATCTGGCTTACAAGATGTGATAGTAATTAGTGACTAGATTTCCAGAGTTCTTGGAGAACCTTGAAATCAGCAGCAGAATAGGTGTCTGTAGTGTAGGGGTTTGTGTCTTAAGAGTGCAAGAACCTATAGACTATACAATTCAGTCTGTATGTTTGAGTGACGGGCTTTCTTCCCTCTGGTTTGATTACTAGCCTGGTTAAACTGATTGTGATCTAGCCCAGCCTGCATCCACCCAGCAAGTTAATGAGACTATCAAAAGCACAGAGCAAATTAAAAGTAAAAAGGAACAGCTGCTGTAGTGTCCAAAGAAATGGGCCTTTTGAGTCTGTTTACTAAGAAATCCAAGCTATATAATTTGCATGTCAGTAAGATAAAGTAGATATCCAGTAGCTAAAAAGCTCTTAACTTTCAAAGTTATTTCTATCTATAAAGTAAAAAGGTAATGTAATTTAGCTGTTTACTTGTGTTATGCCATGAAGTACATACTGTTAGAATGACAATTCCACATTAAACCATACTTATGAGAAGAAAGTCTGCTTTGAAATATGGAATACATGGTGATAAATGCAGGTGTGCCATTCCTTAGAGGCGATAGAATGTAACGGTCAGGAGAGTGAGTCTTGGGCAGATTGCCTAAGGTCAGAGCCTGGCTCTGCCCCTCATTAACTTTGTGATTTACAGAGATTGTTTAATCTCTCTATGCCTTGATTTTCTCATCTGTAAAATGAGTATAATATCTATTTCAGATTTTGGGAGGGTTAAAGAAGTTAATACATGTTAATATTCGTAGTGTTAAAGGAGTTAATACATACATACATAGTGTCGCATAGTGTACCCTAAGTAAATGTTAGCTATTTTAATTCACTTTATTTCTTAAGCAGTTTTAGGTTCGCAGCAAAACTGAGCAGAAAGTATAGAGTTCCCATATATCTCCTGACCCACACACGCTGCCCCACTATCACCAGAGGATCAGTAGAGTGGGACATTCGTTACAGTTGATGAACTTCAATTGACACATCACTAGCACCTTAAGTTCATAGTTTACATTAGGGTTCACTGTTGGTTTTCCTTCTGTGAATTTTTCTTCTTAAGATTTATTTATTTGAAAGAGAGAAAGAGCATGCATGCATGTGTGGGGTAGGAGAGACCAGAGAGAGGGAGAGAGAAAATCTCAAGAAGACTCCTTGCTGAGTGTGGAGCCCAACATGGGGCTCAATCCAGCGACCCTGAGACCATGACCTGAGCTGAAGTCAAGAGTTGGATGTTTGGGGCTCCTGGGTGGCTCAGTTGTTAAGCGTCTGCCATTGGCTCAGGTCATGCTCTCAGGATCCAGCCCGTATCAGGCTCCCTGCTCAGGGAGAGGCCTGCCTCTCACTCTCCCACTCCCCTTGCTTGTGTTCCCTTTCTTGCTGTCTCTTTCTGTCAAATAAATACATAAAATCTTAAAAAAAAAAAAAAAAGTTGGACGCTCAATAGACTGAGCCACTCAGGCACCTCCATTCTGTGAATTTTGACAAATGTATAAGGACATGTGTCTACCATTGTCATAGTATACGGAATAGTTTCGTTGCCCTAAAAATTCCCTGTATTAGTTGTTTTTAATGTCATTGTTTTTTAGTTCATATTCAAGTTAGTGGTGTAGTGGTGTAGTGTTTCTGAGTGGTTTGTTTGAATAGAGGGAGAGGTGGTGGGAGCACTAGATTAGGAACCAGAAACTGTTCCAGCTCGGCCACCTGCTGGCAGCATCATCTTGGGTGATGAGGCCTTTTTTCTCTCAGAACCGTGGTTTCCTTATTAGTAAAATGAGGCAGTTGGAGTAGGTGATCTCTAAGGGCCTTACTGTCTCTATGATTTGCTTCTAGTGACTAAAAACTAGTGAGTCGTAAGTAGGTGGAATGTGTCCTCTGCAGTCTTGTTACATTGCTATTTTATAAAGCAAAATTGTCAGTTCTGAAAAATTTCGAGTTAGTACAAGTTGCGTCAGTGAGGTTTACTGAAGTCCATGGGGTAGACTTTCGTCAGTTACTATTACTAAGTGAACAGAAATAGCTGGCCCTGTCAGCTGCTAGAATGCTAGGCACTGCCCCAGATACAAAAATGAGTGACACCATTATTTGTTAATAATACTTTGAATCTCAATGTCCCTTTTCAAAAGGTGTTCATGTACATTGTCTCTTTTGCGCTTATTTCAGCTGGGAGATACATGAGTAAGCTTTATGATCTCCATCTGGTAAATGACTGGGAACACTGTGTAATCTTAGGGAATTCAGTTATCAGGAGGAGAAAGGGAGGATTTGGCCAGACCACCTGCTGCATTTGAGACATTCAGTATTTATTTAGCAAATAAACGTATAGGCTATTTTAAAGAAACTTGGTCATCGGCTCTCAAATCATTCCTGGTGAAAAGGAAGATTCAGTGGAGAGAACATTCTGTCAGGTAGTGTCTATCAGAATACCAGTCTGTCTGCAAAGGGACATTTTTAAAGAAAAGAGGGGCATTTTCTTCTGTTCATTCCAGTGAGAAAGACATGCAGGCAGCAGAGTTCAGTGCAGTCATAGCCATGGTGGACTTGGTACAGCCTTGTGTCTGTATCTTTCAATAGGCTGCACATTTTCCCAGCATGCCTTGCAGTGGGGCTGTGTTTGGTAGCTTTGAGGCAGTCACCAGGATTAATCAGGGGAGGCTGACCAAGTGGATTATACTATATTCAGCTTTAAACTTTAGACTTTTTCCCCTGCTTTTGCTCAAGTTTGAGAATGGGGAGGTGACAGGGTGAAGGAGTTGGCTGGCACTACAGTTATCGCACAGAGTAATTACCGATCTAATGAGAATTTTCTTTTTCTCTGAACAGTGGTGGAATGTTGTCACTGGGGAATCCTCACAGACCTTCTACACAAATGGAACCTATCTTAAGAAAATACACGTGTCCCCTGACTTCAAAACATATGTGACTGTTGATAATCTTGGTATTTTATATATTTTACAGATGTTAGAGTAAAGTTGTTAAGAATTAATGTAAGTTGAACTCTTTTTAATTTTGAACTGGAAAAAATTCTAGTGAAACTCTATATTTCGACTTTTTATAAAGCTGTGAATTGTTTTGCAGTTACTGCATTCATTACAAAAGTGTTTGTGGTTGGATGAATAATATTAATGTAGCTTTTTCCCAAATGAACACACCTTTAATCTTGTTTTTCATAATCATCATCATTATGGTGAACAGTTTGTCCTTAAGATGCAAATGAAAATGTAAATACGTACCTTGTTATACTGTTGGTAAAATTCTCTCTTGATGCATTCAAATTGGTTGACATAATTAATGAGAATAATTTGGAAGAAATATGTATTTTAATGCTGTTATTAAGCAGGCTGTGCCTCAGGGTAGCAGACCTGCCTTCTGAACCACATATACCCCAAGGGGGATAGTTCTCCCACTTACAGTCTTGGTGCTTATTTGTACCCCTTAAATTTGCTTTTAAAATATTATGTCTACTTGCACAGTTTGCAGCATTTCTTTTAATTCACTCGATACGTGAGTGTTGGATTTCACAAGTTCTTTGAAGCAAGAGATCTTGTAAAGCAAAAATTACACCTGTTAAAGAGAGATTTTATTGTTCTACCTTTTTCTCACTAGCTGATGGCAGATCTGTGCTGCGGCTGGACTTCAGCTGTCCGTCTCTGAGTTGGGTGCTGTCCTGCTTGCTCTGGTTTTCTATGTACCAGACTTGTTACTTGACTGAACTTGACCTTTCATAATCCTCACTTTCCTCTTTTTTTTTTTTTTTAAGCAGTTGTTCCATAGTTGAATTTTTATAAATTAGAATAATTGGAAAGGAGCCGGTTTTAACAGAAGATAAGTTTTAACAGAATATTTCTAAGAAATATAGTAAAAAACCATTTTCTTCTAACTCTGTTTACTCAGATGAATGGCACACGGTCAGTGCTGTTCTAAGTGAATTTCAAGAGAATTCTCAGTGGTTTTCTATGCAGTAACAAAAGAGTCATTGTAACTCTGGAAGATGTCACTTTTAACCTACCAACCATTCTGTTTTCCTTCTCCTTTTTCCCACCTTCTCTCCTTTCCTTCCCGCCCTCCCTTCCTTCCTCCAAGGTTAATCAGGAAAGATAGCTCTTGAAGGGAACAAGTATATCAACTAGCTTTTTTTTTTAACCTCCTGATTAGGAACTTTAATTGCAGTTTAAGTCTCCATTTCCCCTGACAATATATTGTTAAGGGAAATGGCAATAAATTAATAATAGATGTGGTTCATATAAGAAAATAACCAAAATTCAAAAATTTTGCTGCTGCAATAGAAACTAAATCAAAGAAGTATTAGTGTTAATAGTAAGTAAGTAGTGAGCCAGTTTCTGTTTTGGTGTGTATTAGATGCGGTGTAGGTAGGAGGGCCTAGACCACTCCAGATGTATTTTTAGATTAAATATCACTATTAGCATTTAAGGGAGCCATAGATAGAATTATTAAGGAGATTTTACTTTTTTTTTTTATGATGGGTTGAGGAACTAGTTTATAGGCTTACTGTGATTTAAGCAAATGTGATGTGAAAATCTTTTTTTTTTTTTGATGTGAAAATCTTAATTTTATGAAAGAATTTCTGTAAATGTATGTTGTGCTTAGAGTATCCAAATCATAATTTGATTTGCATACAGTGTTTAGGAACTCATTTATAACTCGGAGTATAAAGTATTAACTTTTAGAATTAAAAGCTATCTGACTTTCATCAGTTACTATTAAGTAACTTTTCGTCAGTTACTATTAAAGTATAGAACATACATCAGCTTTTAAAAAATCTTGATTGGCCCTTGTCTTTAAAATAAAAAGAAAAATGGGAAGAAAAGGTAACATGACAAAAAGACAAGGTAAAAAGCAAGGTAACGTGAAGGAAAAAGGGAAGTCTAGCGTCATGGAGCTGCAGTTTTCCAGGCAGCTCAAGTGGTCAAGTCAAGGGGAGGGTTTTGTTTTGTATTTACAGATGAGCATTTTTCAAGCATTTTCCCTTGCTTTATTTTTTGTAATGGAAATTACATTGCATTTTGTATATGTAAAGGTTTTTTTTTACATTGTATGTGTCTTGTATGTTTTGAAAACTGTTTTGTATTTATGATGCAGGTCACAATTTTTTTTTTTTTTGCTTTGGTATACATTTTAATACATGAAGTAAAAAAAATTTATAAAAAATAAAATTCCTAAAATATTTTTGAAAAACATTCTTGGATTGTTTCAGACTGCTTGCTTGTCCTTTGTTGATTAGAAAACAAATGTGAAAGGCCTTTAAACTGAAACTGTCATCCTTTCTATTAATGCTTTATCAACTATGTCTAATTTAATTTTATCAAAATTTTATCTCCTCAGTTTATCTCTGATTGCTACCTGATGTGACTGGCATGGTGAAGAGCTTGTAAAGAAGAGAATTCATTTATTTCTTCTTTCATTCAGTAAATATTTATTGAGATCTACCATGTGCCTGGCATTTTTTGTAGGAATTGGGGATATAAAAGTGAGCAAACAATCTTTTTCTGACTGTGGTATGGGCCAAGGAGAGGCAGAAAAAGAGTAAATAGAATCTATAGCATATTAGTTGGTATGTTTGAGTGGGGAGGGGAGAAGCTTTACAGTTTTAGATGGAGGTGCTCACGGAGAAGGTGGCACTTGAGTCCACACCTGAAAGGTGAGGGAGTGAGTCATCCAGGTATCTGGAGAGATTCCCAAGCGAGAGTGCAGTGAGCGCAGACAGGACAGTGGATGGGCTGCTCTGTTGCAGAGCTGGCAAGGAAGCTGGTTTGCGGCTGGAGAGTAACAAGAGGTGCATCACCGTGCAGGGCCTCCTCGGCAACTGTAAGGACTTTTCCTCTGCAGTGGGAGCTACTGGATTAGTTTGGGCAGTGGAGTGATCTGACTTAAGCTTTAGTTGGTTCCTTTGGCAGTGGGAAATTGAGATTCAGTTGAGAAGGGGGAGAGGCATGGGGTACCAATGAGAAACTTTTGCAATAATTTGGGCAAAATGAAGGCACCTGGGCTAGGATGGCAACAGTAGGGGGTGTGACAGTTGGATTCTGTATACATTTCAATGATAAGAGTTAATAGGATTTACTAGTGGATTGGTTAAAAGTTGTGAGGGAGACAAGTTAAGAATGATACCAAGTCTTCTGCCCATTTTTTGACGTGATTATCTGTTTTGTGTGTGTGAGTTTGAGGAGTTCTTTATATATCTTGGATACCAGTCCTTTGTCTATAGTGTCATTTGTGAATATCTTCTCCCATCCCTTGGGTTGCCTCTTTGTTTTGTTGACTGTTTCCTTTGCTATGCAGAAGCTTTTGATCTTGAAGCATAAGGAATAACACGGAGGACACTGGGAATTGGAGAGGAGAAGTGAGTTGGGGGAAATCGGAGGGGGAGATGAACCATGAGAGACTGTGGACTCTGAGAAACAAACTGAGGGTTTGGGAGGGGAGGTTAGTGGGGGATTGGGTGAGCCTGGTGGTGGGTATTAAGGAGGGCACGTATTGAATGGAGCACTGGGTGTGGTGCATAAACAATGAACCCTGAAAAAAATAAAAAATAAAAAAAAGAACATCACCAAGATTTTGGTCTCTTTGGCTTGAACTATTGGAAGGAGATTAGAGTTGCCATTAACTGAGATGAGGCAGGGTTTTGGACATAGTAGGTTTGAGATGGCCATTAGATATCCAAGCGGGGATGTTGAGTAGGTGGTTGGATAAAAAGGTCTGGAGTTCATGGGAAGAATCTGTGATGGCAATATAAATCTGAGAATCATTAGTGAATCAAATGTATTTAAAACCATAGGATCAGATGAGATCAGCAGTGAAACAGTTGTTGATACACAAGATTGGAGTCGTAAGCCAGAGTCCAGAGCAGTGTGAAGTTGGGTGAGGCAAGGGAGCAGCACAGGAGACTGAGAAGGACCACAAAGAATAAGAATTGCAGCGTGGTGTGGTAAGTTATAGTGAATGCAGTTGGTGTGGGTCTCTTAACTCAATGTGATTTTGGGCAAAATTTCTTTATTGGTTTGTTTGTTCAGCCACCTGCTTGTCTTTCCCATATGGCCTGCATATCTACTGTGTGCCAAGCACTATTTTAGGTAGCAGCTGGGGCAATACATAAATACATTATAATTGTTAGGAGAGGTTGGGAATAACAGATAATAAGAAAATAAGAAAATATCAGCAGTTGTTGTATCTGTAAAATGGGTATCTGTTCTTCCTTTTCATGGTTGTTGTAAAGATTTAATAAGATAATGCTCATGAAGTACTTACCTCAGCGCTTGGACTAAGAAAGTGCTCAGTGAACATTCCTTAGTGTAATTCAGGTTGTGTCATCTTTGGCCTCACAGCAGTTTGCTGGCTGCTGTCTCTGCCCCCAGTCACATCCCTCTGCTCAATCTTTCCAAAGAGCCATCTTAATCTTGTTACTTCTCTTTAAAACCCTGGACCTGTTGTGTGCTCTCTTGCCTCTGTGTCTTTGTGTACACTGTTCTCTCTTCTGTACTCACCATCTCATGGCTAATTTTTCCCCGATTCCTTCTTATCCTTCATATATTCTTTGGGATAACCCTTCTGCTGAAGGTCTGCCCAGTCCTTTCGTAGTGCCCTCTTCTCTGCCATGACTTTTAGCACCCTGTATTATTTACTTATTGGAGTCCCTCATTAGATCATAAGCTCCATGAAGCCAGGTCTATGTCTTTTACACCACAGTCTAACATAAGCCTGGCTCCAGTTGGGAGTCTCAATAAATATTTGTTGAATGATTGAAATTCCTTTACAGATGCTTGAGTGCCCATGGCATATTCTGTGTTCTCCCTCTGCACTAGGATATCAAGAGGCTAATTAAGAAGAGCAGGTCACCAGCATTTTCTTTATCTTTCTGCTTTAGTTTGGCATTTTATTGTGAAGGATCATTAGAGGAAAGTAAAACTTCACTTGAATAAAAAGATTTGCTTCTAGATTATATGAAATGAATAAACATGCTCCTGAAGTGTTTAAGTTGGCAAGTATGGCAATCTATTATTCAACATTATGTTACTATAATTTACTTACCAACCTTGAGAGAAGGAGGAAATGATTTTCGAATAATTCTTGGTCTCTGAAGATTGTCACTTGAATAGATTTCCTTGCTCATAACCCCTCCCCTTAAAACTATGGAGATACTATACAGTTATTAAATGCCTGAATTAGAATATCAGCTGCTATCAGGCTATGAGTTTAACCTTAGATTTATAGTGTAGTTGTGTATATTCACAGGGAAGGGATAGAAAAATGGCATCAAACGTGGGACTCACCAGAGACCAAGTCTTTGAAATCATTTGGCATCAACAGTGTATTACTTCTAAGGTGATGTAAGAAGACCATAACTTGGGGAAATTTTCATTTAAATTATGATTCAGGAAAATGAGCTGCTGGTGTTCATTGTAAATTCATTTATGAGGTTAGGTCTTCAGAACGGGGAATACTGCTTATCACAGAGAAGCGAACAGAAAAATCTGCTGCTGTGATTTCCCATCACCCAGGGCTGGAGTAAGTAACTACAGAGAGCATGCCAGGTCTAAGTTTGGGTGGCGTGGTTCTGAGCAACTGATCAAACTGGAAAACACCCAGTAGCTGAATGAATGTGCTAAGCTCCGGCTTAGCACAAGGTGACTCTTGTGGGGAGCAGAAGCACACATTTCACCATCCATTCAGATCTTCATTGCCTCCCCAGCCCTTATTCTGTCTTCATAGTACTTGAGTGGATTTGCAGACTCTGCAGTCCTAGCCTAGAGAGGAAGAACTGCACCCCAAGCAGTTAATCTGTGACAAAGCCAAGGCCACAGTCCAAATCTGATTTTCTTTATAGAGAGACCCAGACCCACTGGGCTGTAAGTTGAATGTCAGTTTCAATTGGAAGTGGAATCCTCCTGGGTTTATGGCAGATGAACACTCATCTAGGGGTCACGGCTTGGGTTTTAGCCCCTTGGGAAGATTTTGGAGATCTGTGTTTTTCATCTCTGATTCATTTTTAATTAGCAGTGATTCTAAACCCTTCATCTTGTGTTTATTTGCCCCACTCTGTCAAATAACTTTCTAATACCTAACAAATCCTTTTTAGGAAGAAGGAAGGAAGAGCTATTATTTTTTTACTGTTGTTTTCTGTGCCAGGTCCTATGCTGGGCATATTCCACACATTATGTGATCGAATCCTCACAACAGGGCTGCCAAGGTATTGTCTCTTGTCTAGAATGTGGAAATAGGTGCAGAGAGGTTAAGTTGCCAGCGCCCCACAGCAAAGTGGTGGAGCTGGGGTGTTTGGTCCATGAAGTTGGCCACCTCATTAAAGCCCCTGGGTGAGAGGATCCAGGAACATCATTTCAGTTCTGCACTTTAATTCATTATTCATTTCAGTCATTCACATCATGTGTCATGACTGATTCTAAGTCCTGAGCTGTCAGAGGTGGTCCCCGCCCTTGAGGAGCTTCTACTCTTAGTATTCTGGTTAGCCCATCTCTGTGCCTGTAGGGATTGCTCCTTGAAAAAAAGAACCAGGGTCCATTCTGGTAGGATCCAAATGGATGGCAGAGGTTGGGGGATGTATTGGGTTTTCCAGCCCTTGGCTACTACCCAGCCTGGTCTCAATTCTCATATGATTCAAACATTGAACATGGAAGGTAACAGCCTTATGGCCTGCTCCCTGGAGATGCTTATTTCTGCTTTGAAACTCTTAGGGGGTTCATTTGAGATTAGTGGCAGCCCTGATTTCATTTCCTTTTCTCCTCTAACCTCCATTTGAAAAGGTGAGCCTCTCAGAGCCTCAGTTTCCTTATTTGTCAAATAGGGACCACAATACTTGATTGCAGAGTTTTTTGTGAGGGTTGAAAGATATGTCAAGCATCTGATACCTCAATAGCATTTTCATCTTTTGTTTCAGTTATAAACTTCCATTCATTTGTTGCCCATGTTTCCATGATTTATGAAGGGGGAACCTGTGACTTTGATTTCTTCAGGCATTCTTTTCTACCTCGTGGTAGGTTCTTTCTTTTGAACTGTCTGAAACTTTCTTTTGAACTTTCTTCTCTTTGGGATGTGTTTGCACCCATGAGTAGTGGAGGATTGAAAATGAGAATGGAGAAAAGAGACCTTGGGCTTGCTGCTTGGGTTTGGTGCTTGGAAGTATGGTAGAACTCTGGCTTTGGCTGTCAGGTGTATCCAAGTTCACATCCTGGCTACAGTAACGTCCTAGCTGTGTGACCTTCAGCAAGTGTTTTAATTTTCTCAAGGACCTCTTCCCAAGGAGCCTCTGATGTGCTGCCCAACTACTCAAGGGATCAGGAGGGCCTCATCCATCCAGGGGTGAGGCTTCTTACACTTTGTTGCACCAAATTTATCTGAGAAATCTAAAAACCTCCCTAAACCCAGACCTCATTCCAGGCCAATTAATTCAGAATCTCTGGAGATGGGACCCAGGCATCCATATTATTTTAAAGTTTCCCAGTTGATTCCAGAGTGCAGTGGAGATTGAGAACCAATACCCTTTGCTCTGTTGCCCTTGATGACCACGCCATTGCCAGTTCTTCTGTCCAGCTGCCAGCTTTGATGACTGCTTCTACAGTATGCTCCCATACCTGCTTTGCCAAGACAACCTCAGGAGTGTTGCTGGGCAGCACAGATGTTTGATATGTCTATTATATTAACACAGATGTGGGGATCTTTTGTGGTTGGATTTGATGGTTAATTTATAGAGCAACTCCTTTAGGGTTATTACCATCAGTTCCTCCTCTGGTCATGGCTTTTCTATCCAGGTGTCTCACCTGTGTGTACTTGGTTTCACTTTTTACCTAGTGCCATGATTATTCCCATCATGCAGAAACTGTTGGTGGCCATCCTAATATCCAGTTTCTCCCTTTTCCTCCTAACAGCTCCTTTATTGTTGGAGGCTGCAGTGTGCTTGGCTAAAATCAATAGCTACATTTTCCAGCTGCCTATATAGGGGTGGCCAAAGAGTTGTGGGTTGAAACTTCCAGGAAAGCTCTTAAAAGATTGTCTTACTCATTTGGGGGGTAGGAGACCTTAGGTCATTATTCTTTTTATTGTCTGGAATGTGGATGTGCTGGATAATGCTCCAGCAGCCATTTTGTGATCATGAGGTGACCTTACAGATGTTATATGCTAAGGATGACAGAATAGGAATGTAGAAGGAGCTTATTGACCTCCCATTCCAGCCCTGTATGATTTCTGAAATTGATATGACATGAGAAAAAAATTCAACCCTTTCCTGTTTAAGAGACTGTTATTTCTGATCTTTGCTACTAGTTCCTAAATTCAGTTCCTGATAATAAACCAACCTGGTGTATAAGAGTAGTCCAACAAAAGTCAGTGACTCTGCATCTCTGCCTCCTCACTCTAGCCACAGACACACTGTTCCTCCTCTGATAAGTACTGGACATCTAGCTGGCTGTGAGGCTGTTGAAGCTTGGTAGAATCTCAGAAAGTCACAAAGAAGTGATGCATGGATCACGCCCAGCCCACAGATGAGTTTTATTTGGCCCACACTTATTTTTTAAAATGCTGAGTTTGTTGCCAACATTTGGAAATCTGGTGATTTTGCATAAATACTGATTTCTTAGAAAATCTGTTGACCCAGGGTCTTTATTTCTGCCTGGCAACAATCAGCTGAAAGTAAGTAGGAGCTGCCCCCTGAAATGAGACCGTTGCTCTGTAGATCATCACATCCTCCCTCACTCATGATGCCTGCATGGCTCTGAAGCCATATGAGTTTGCAACTTTCCATCTCCCTACCCAGACACACACCCCGGAAATGGCCTGCTCAAATGGTATTCCTGAATTTCCTGTGCCTTTCTTCCCAGTCTCCCTTGACTCAACACTTAGCATATTGCGGTTTTTGTTTTTGTTTTTTTTTTCTCTCAGAAAACGAAGCATGCACTTTTGGTAAGTAGAGAGAAATCAGCCTTTCAAATGTCAGAAAACAGCTGATGTTGCTTCTCACTTGGAGGCGTGTTGGCTTCCCTTTTCACATATCTTATTGAGGAGAGGCAGTAAGAGGGAGAGCTGCAGGCTCCTCATGGAGCAGCTGTTGGGATGCTTCATTGAGGAGGCACTGAGACATCCAGAGGACAATTAAATTATTGAATATGGATTTCCTTGAACGGCTTTTATTACCATGTCATGAGTAAGAACAACCCTATCTCAGCTTGCTCATACTGTCCTCTGAGACGTAACTTAGATGTTTCCTAAATGGCGGGACTTGGAAGATGCGCATTAGCTCTGCTGTGCTTGTGAGGACTGTTGTGTGACATGCATGCTCTTCAGTTGTCTGAACCCCTGAGAAAACCTCAGCTGTTGCAGGGACCCTAATGGAGCTGGACAGCGCAGAGTCTCTGTTGCAGTCTGATGTAAATTTTTATACCCTTGGTCATTAACTACTCTTGGAAAGTTAAGCGCCTATGCAGCTTTTACAAGCCCAGGTCTCTGGGGTTTTGGAGAGTAAAACAAAAACTATTTCGATGATGAATAATTTGTAGCTATAATTCCTTATGATACACAATGTGCAGTGTGTTGGGTCAGGAATGACCATCTTTGCATTAACAATTCTAAGTAGAATGGAGCCACGATGAACACAGAGGAAGTTGTCAGTGAGTACATTGGCCTGGGATGAAGAGAGGAAACAGTTAAGTGTAACTGGTATTCCTAGGTCTGCACCAAATTCTTGGGGTTAATTCCCCTACAAAAATAAGACCTCGCTCATGGGTACTAACGGAATTTCATAGTATGCAGGATGGTGATTGGGCAACGAGCCTCAGGAAATTCTCTGCCTCCTAAGGAGCTGGTTTCTGTGGGACACAGGACTCTGTTGCTGGGGCAGCCAGATGCCTGGGTTCATTTGTACATTTTCATAGACAGCAGTAAATGGGAATGGGGTGGGCTAGGTGTAGGGGGGACAGGAATGGAGTAGGGAGCAGGTTGATGCAGCCTTGGTGCAGATAGACTCTGTTGGCCTATGTAGGCTGGTTCCCCAATTATATTTTAAGAAAATGGGTTTATTACCATCAGATGGCTTGATTTTCATAGGAAACATACCCAGTGAATACCTTATATAAAAAGAGAACTGAAAAAATGTCTTTAAAAAAGGCTTTGTTCCATATAGACTTCTGAACATGGTCATTATATTCCAGTTCTGTGGGAGAATGAACTCTGGAGGCTAGCCCATTCATCACATTTTCCTTTCTGTTCAGAAGTAGTTTAAGAGCAATGTTACTTGGGGTCCAAGTGTGAATTTTTATTTTTGAGAATTTGGCCATGAGTTCATTGTCTAAGCCTGTTTACTGGCCCATCATATCCAAACATTATATACCCCAATAATATTCCTAACTATTCCAACAGAAAATCTGGTATGTCTTGAGAAAAACCACTGCCATGACTTATTAATGAATTAACTAGGCATACTTTTCATAGGGTTCATTCACCCAAACTTATCATAGAATATAATGTAAGAAAAATGAATAATTGAATTGAAGTTCTTTTTTGGAATAGTACTAGCATTCAAGGATCACGACTGCCCATGGATACTGCAGTTACTAATGTGTCAGACTCCCCCTTCAAGAAATCGGTTGCATATCCCTTCATTATATGTGCTGGCTCTCTTCTATTTGCCCCTTAGATCTCTCCTTCCTCTTCCCTGTCTTGTGTAGACCATATCAATGGGCTCCTTGTCTTCTGGCTTCCAGTGGGTTCAGCTAATACAGGGTAGAGAGTGAGACCAGGCTATTTTAATCCCTCGCTCCCTCTCTGAGGGCCACTACCACTGCCCATGTCCCTCAGCCTGTCTGGCAGCCCCCTCCATACAGTCTTCTCCTTTCCCATTCTCCCTCAGGCCATTACCAGCCCAGGGACACTGTTCCACCCGTCTGTTTCCCTTTATGCTGCTAACACCTAAGTAAGTGTTCTATTTATTAAACTCTTAAAATATCCCAATTGGAATGTGCCATCTGCTTCATGCTGGGACCATAACTGATAACAAATAAGCATTTGATCCACAGAGAGAAGACTGCTGACCTCTTGGTGGTTACCAAAGATAAAAAGGGCCAAATTAACCCAGTTGAAGCATTACCATCTAAAATCCCAGCCCAAACCTTTCTTCAGGAAACCTGCCTTTTCTGCCTCGGTGAATGTCATTCCCTCTCAGGTTGGTTTTAGTGTTTTCAAAGCTATGTGTCTGTGCATGTCTGGTTGGTAGCACCCCATATGTTTTGGTCTGTGTTTCAAAGAGTAACAGACTTAGATCCAGGAGTGCAGGGAGATCTCCTGAAAGTCACAGGATATAGAATGTGAAATGTCGATCTTTCCGGTATCTCTAATATGGCCTTATATCATTTGATGTGCAGCTGGCATATGTGTTTTAGAAAAATGGAAGGATTGATGTTGTTATGTGATGTTTTAACCCCTACCAAAATTTATATGTTGAAGCCTAATCCTCCAATTTGATGGTATTTGGAAGTGGGCCTTTGGGAGATAATTAGGTTACATGGGGTATTGATGGTGGAGCCCTCAGAAGGGGATTAGTGCCCTTACAAGAAAAGACAACAGGGAGTTTGCTGCCCCCCAACTCTGTGTGCATGTGTACTTACACACACACACACACACACACACACGCAGAGGTCATGAGACCGCACCGGAAGATGATAGATGCCTACAAACCAAGAGAAGAGCCCTCAGAGAGAAACTTATCTGCCAGCATCTTGATCTTGGACTTTCCAGCCGCCAGAACTCTGAGAAATACATCTGTTGTTTAAGCCACACAGTCTGATATTTCATTTAGCAGCCCGACCTGAGACAAATGCGTAGTTGTTTTCCCAAACATGCTATCTGTATTGTCCCACACAAATGATCTATTTGGGTGGTCCTTGCCCTTTTAGAAATTTGTTTTGGTAATTTGTCCTTGTAGCCTACTGTAATATTTAAAGACATTGGGTATTTTCTGGCTGAAATTTAAGCTTTAAAGGCCACTGTATCTTACTCAGACTGGTTGAACTTAGAAATGAGTAAATTTTCTCAATTTTGCCAATTAAAAAAGCCCTTTAGCTATAGCTGTTGGAAGAGGCTGGGCCTTTGCTTTTTTTCCTAAATGGAAGTGGGAAGGTGCTCACAGAATGATGCCAAGCACCGGTGGCTGTACAATTTCCGTTTTATTTTGTGTGCTTTTTTTTAATAGGATATAAATAATGACAAAAATTACAAAATTTATAACTGGAAGCCCAAGCATATTTACACATATGTTTCTGTCTTAGCAAAGCTACTGTTTACTTTGCTCCTATACAATTACCTTTTGGTACCATATTTCAGTGTTATTTTACTCTCCATTTACTACATACATATCAACAGTGAATAGGCAAAATATATACAAGGAACTGTTCAGGTCAAGTAATTTAATATTGTATTAAAATTATTCAACACTGAACTAAATCCATATACATTTGTCAGTTTGAAATAAAATTTAATTATCTTTCTTTAAAACTCACCAACTGATGAATAACTGATAATCCTCAGGTTTGAAATAATACTGGTTAATAAAAAAAACATTAAGACAATCCCACAATTTATCAATATCGCTATAATGAACTTCAAAATGATTCACAATATGATCAGTTAGAACAATATACGTTAAAATGTTATTTTTTTCTATAATGATATTGGTACTGTTTATATAATTTGATTCTACATAAATATACATTATGGTATCATACAAATACTCCACAGAGACATTAAAAAAATTAAAATACCTTAAAGAAATGTAAGTAAATTTTATTTAATCAAATAGTAAGCAAACATTTATTTGTTTCAAGAAAAGAGTTTTATTACTTTGGAATCTCTCCTCTTTTTTTTTTTTTTTGTATTTGTTTTTTCTAGAAAAAAATTTTTGCAATAGAATTTTGTTAACACCTTTCTCAAACAAGGTTTCCATGACAGAAATCTTGACAGCAGGAGCCCTAGATTTTTTTTTTTAACGTTTTCTTTAAAACACTGTGAAGGTTAAAAAAAACAATCTTTGCAGCTTATGGCTGCATCAGCACTTTCGGTTGGATGCCAGTCTGCTTGCCCTAATCTCCTGCTCTGGGGAGTGTCATCAGCACTTTGCCACGCCCGAGCCAGTCCTCTTGGTGGTAGCAGTAAAAATTTAGTTATTTAGAAATGAAACCAGAAACATCCCTCACAACTAACCTAGTTTTCTTATCAGTGCATTAATGAAACATTCTTTTAATAAAAATATTGAATACAAGACACATTTTTCTGTGCATAATAAATTCCTCTGTTCTGAATCATTCTTAAATTTTGAATCAATCCATAGATGTAAATGTTTTCTTTATCTGACATGGTTGATTACATATAAAATCCACAAATATAGAAATTGGGAAACGGGATTTCCTGGCAATCATGGGGGTGGTTTTTGTCCTTATGCATGAAATGATGCTCAGTGATATGATTTTACAGGTGGGGGTAGTTCTGTTTTGATTCTACCGTTAAAACTGCTGACTGAAAAATCCAAGATTTTTATACTTTTAGGCAGTATTAGAGATCCCCTGTACCTTTTTTTTTTTTTAAGGTATTATCCCCAAATTCAGCAAAGCAGTGTTGGGGGCAGAGTCATTAGAAATACCTTGGGTGGTGGCAGGTGGGGGGGAGTCAGGAGTGTCAGCCAAAAATCTCAACTCATGCCTCTCAGGGGTTACAGCTGGAAAGTCTTGGTTGCACACTTTCTGTCACTGGTGCAGAAAGAACGTCCCCAGGAATGGCCAGTGGCCTTTCGCCCGTGACAAGGCCACACAAACAGAGCAGTCTTCCTCCTGGGCTGGGTGGAAACTGAGGCGCGAAGGGAAGCCTGCTCCGGGACTGCTCAGCGTGCAAGGCACCGCAAGGACAGGAGGATGGTGGGTATCAGAAAATTGTGGTTTCATACTTGGTATTAATTCCTCTCTTGGCTTCTTGTCCCGGCTCCACAATCCACGGCAGATTGGCCAGAGTCTTTTGCTCAGATGGGTCGATCTGCTTTAAAACAGAAAGGCTGATGCCTGTTATACGGTACCTGTACCAGGGTGCAAACATGCTTCCTAACACTTCTTGGAAACCAACACTAGGCCTGCAGTCCTGTCACAAACCAACAGGTATGTGAGAATCGTGTTTGTTCTTTTCATACATGTTTATTGCATAAGGACTGTATGCAAGGCATTCAAAGGGTAGGTGGTGAATGAGACCTGGCCCTTGCTCTTGAAGGCACACAGATGGGGAGCAAACACAGAAGCACTTCAAAACTGAAAAAGGGGTGGAGGGAGGGAGGGTGCTCTGTGGTTAGGGAGCCAGGGGACTTCCTAGAGAAGGTGAACCAGGTTATGTCACTCTCCAGCTCTCAAGCCTACAGTAGTTACCATTACAGAATAAGCCCAAATTCCTCAAGGTGAGGTCTAGCCACACTGACTTTGCTTCTCCCTGCATACCAAGATTGTACCAGGGCCTCTGCTCACATCATCTGCTCTGTGGGAATGCCTTTCCCCAGACACCTGAATGCCTTACACCCTAATATCGTTCAGGTCACAACTCAAACATCACCTCCTCACCCAATACAAAAATAGCATCCTTACTTTTCTGCTCTCCTCTTCTGCTCTACCCTTTATAATCTTTATGCCACATATATATTTATTCCTTCATTCTCCACACAGTATAGGATTTTATTCTCTTCACTGTTTCCCCCAAACTTAGAAAAGCTCCTGACAACCCAGTAAATAATAGTAGGTACACCGGGGCACCTGGGTGGCTCAGTGGGTTAAAGCCTCTGCCTTCAGCTCAGGTCATGATCCCAGGGTCCTGGGATCGAACCCCACATTGGGCTCTCTGCTCAGCAGGGAGCTTTGCTTTCCTCTCTCTGCCTGCCTCTCTGCCTACTTGTGATCTCTGTCAAATAAATAAATAAAATCTTTTAAAAAATAATAATAATAGTAGGTACACCATAAGTACTTGATATTTAAAAAAAAGTCTAAACAGCTGGAGGATGAGCTAGAGTTTGTCTGGTGAGGGGGCAGGGAGAGGGGGAATAACATGTGCAAAGCTTCCGTGGTAAAGAGAAGTGGCTGGCTGAGAACTTGCAGTTAGTTTGCAGAGTGGAGATGGGAGGGTGAGCAGGGCCAGGTCAAGCTGAGCCTTGGACCAGACTTGAGTTGAGCTATAAAAATTACTGTTAAAACCATTTTTAGCCCCTTTGCATACAAAGTTAAACAGGCCATTCCTGGGTAATGCTTGAGCTGTGAGCTCTCAGGAGGGGTCTTGGAGGAAGTTTTTCACCACACTGCTGTCTCATCTTTTGGTGTTTCCACATCTTCCCTGGCCCTGGCCACCTGCTCAGGAGTGCTTGGGCAAGAAAGCCTAGAAAGATTTCTAGGATTTCTCATTTCTCTTCCACTCTTGCACTGTGAGCTTTGGAGCCTGCTCACAGGCTGTGGGAATCCATGCCCTTTGGCTACCTTCCAATATGAATTGATTTTATCTCCACAAGGCTGTGGGCAGGACTTCACATATTCTTAGGAATCATGGAATATTTCTCAAAAGTAAACAACTGGACCTGAGGGAAGTGGAACATGGATACCAGCTGAGAGGGATAGCATGTTGAGGCAGTTAAAGGACATCAGTATTATTCACTATATATTTTCAAATTTGTCAGTGAAGGCTTTTCAATGCGTATTTTACAAGCCGTCCTGGCACCCAATCCAGTTGGGCTCATCTGGAGGTTTTTGGAGACCAAAGTCAGATGGAGGCACCTGCCAGGAGCAGATTTTCCAGTCCATATGAGAAACAATATAATAGTCTAAGATATTCCAAAAATACTGGGACAACTCCTGGATATTTTACTTAGTTTTTTTTGGGGGGGGAGGGGTATAGATAATAAATCCCCATCAATAAGTGCTACACAGAATTCAAAGCAAGTATACACTTGAGTGTGACTAGGTATCTACCTCAGAATGAATCGTCCAGGAAAAGCCTCTTCATGTAGTTTAAATCTGAACAAGTGGGGTCAGCTCTGCAGAAATATGGGGGATACTATGATAGGTGGAAGGAACAGGTGACACAAAGGCCTCAGGTAGAGTGAGTTTTGGTCTCTTCTAGGAATAGAAAGGCCTGAGCATCAGAGACAAGCATGGGGAGAAATTAGGTTTAGGTATATGGGGCAGAGGTGCCATGATCTGATGTGTGTTTTAGGATCACTCTGGTTGCATGAGGAAGAAGGAAGACTGTTAGGACATGTACTGCAATGGTTCTGGAGAGAGTAGTGGTGGTAGCCTAGATGAGAAGGGTGACTGAGGAAATGGAGAGTGGGTGGATTTGAGACATGTTTTAGGGGCTGAGTAGATGGAATCTGCCCAGGTGTTGTACACAGTGGTCAGAGGAAGACAGGAATTAAGGAAGACCTCTGGATTTATGGCTTAAGCAACATGGTGAATGGTTATGCCATTTATTGAACTGGGGAAGACAGTATAAATAGCTTTGAGGGGAAAATTGAGAATTCTGTTCTGGGAACTTCCAGGGAGGATGGCAGAGGAGGAGAATCCCAGGCTTACCTCATCCCATGGATACACCTAGATAATACCCACATCAGTGTAAATAACCCAGAAAATGACCTATAGATTGGCAGAAAAGACTTTTCATAGCTAACTGTAGAACAGAGGCCATACTGGAGAGGGTAGAAAGGGCAGAAATGCAGTTGGGAGCCAAAAACCTGCAGGACCCTAAGGGAGGGATGTTGTGGGTGCAGAGGAGAGAGGAGCAAACCCCATCCCAGGCACAGAGGACCTGTGCTGGGAAGATGAATTCCTATAATATTTGGCTTTGAAAACCAGAGGGACTTAACATCATGAGTTCATACAATCAGTGGGGTTTAACACACCTGGAACTTTTAAAAATTAGTGAGCCAGAGAGTGATAGGAAACTGAGTCCCTGCCCTGAAAGAGACAGCATAACAAATAACCCCACCAAGATACAGCATTGAAGCAGCAGTTTGAAAAACACCTGGGATATACAGGAGGGAGGGAGATTTGTTTACTAATCTCAGAGCATGTGCTGGAGGGGCAGAGGTCTTTGGGAGACTTATTTAAGAACAAAAGAACTGGCAGGCACCATTTCCCTCTCCCACCCCCCAGCCTAGATACACCTGTGTGAACCACTGCAGCAAGAACTCTCTCCACCTACCTTGCTAACAGCATGCCCTGGATGCTTACCCCCCAGTCTGGCCTTGGTGAATCCATCCAAAACAACACCACAAGCATGGCAGTATACAACCAGCCCTGACAGGTCAGCACCACCTCAAAGGGACTCCTGCCCTGGGGAATAGGGACTAAAACCACACAAGCAATCTGATTGTGGCCCCAGGAGTGGACTGGGGGCAGATATTTGGTCTGACTACAGGCCTCACTCACCAACAAAAAGGGAACAACACAGGGAGAGTGCCCTGCAGTGCAGTGCTCCTGCAGCTCTGGAAAATACCTGGTCTAACCCAACTCAAGCCCAAGGCTGCCCCAGACTGGCCCACTAACAACACAGGGAACCAAACCCTGCCCACAACAGGTAAAGAGAGCCATGGAAGACAACTGGACTGAAGGCAAAAGCAGCACAGCCACAACAGTAAGGTGCACACAATGCACACGGGATATCCCATAAGTGCCAGGTTCTGGTAAAGAAGGGATATTGCACTGCAGGGCACTATAGGACCTCTTCTTGTTAAGGCCACTACTTTCAAGAGCAAGAGACATAGCTAACTTTCCTAACACATAGAAACAGACACAGGGAGTTAGACAAAATGAGGAAACGGAGGAATATGTCCCAAATGAAAGAACAGGACAAAATCACAGCAAGACAGCTAAACTCTTGGAGATAAGTAACGGAGATAATATGCCTGATAAATAAGTTAAAGGTCATAAAGGTACTTACTGGGCTTGAGAAAAGAGTACAGGACCTCAGTGAGACCCTCAACAAAGAGATAGAAAAACATAAAAAAGAACCAATCAGAGATGAAGAACCCAATAACAAATTAAAAATACACTAGAGGGAATAAATAGACTAAAGGAAGTAGAAGAGTGGATCAGTAATGGGGGGGACAGAGTAATGGAAAGCAATCAAGTTGAACAGGAGAAAGAAAAAAGATTAACAAAAAATGAGAATAGATTAAGGGAACTCAGTGACACCATTCAGTATAATAACACTGCATTATAGGGTTTCTAGAAGGAGAAGAGAGAGAAAAGGGGGCAGATAACTTATTTGAAGAAATAATAGCTTAAAACTTACCTAATTTCAGGAAGGAAATGGAAGTCCAGATCCAGGAGGCACAGAGAGCCCCCAACAAAAGAACCCAAGGAGGTCCACACCGAAACACATTGTAATTAAAATGGCAAAAAGTAGTGATAAAGAGAACTTTTAAAGTGGCAGGAGATAACAGTTACATACAATGGCATAAGGCTGTCAGCTGATTTTTCAGCAGAAACTTCGCATACCAGAAGAAAATGACATGATATATTCCAAGTGCTGAAAGGAAAAAGCCTCCAACCAGCAAGGCTATTATTTAGAATAGGAGAGATTTTTCCTCCTAAGAATCTCCCAGATAAAAAAGTAATTAATTCATGACCACTAAACAAGCTCTATAAGAAATGTTGAAGGGAACTTTTTGAGTGGAAAGGAAAGACCATAAGCAGGAGTAAGAAAAACAAGATGCACAAAAGCAGTACAATTAAGTATATCTATAAAAATCAGTCAAGAGATTCACAAAATAAAAGGATGCAAAATATGACACCATACACCTAAAACATGGGGGAGAGGAGGCAAAATAGACTTCAAAAAAGACTGTACTGAGAGACAAAGGACACTACCTAAAGGGAACAATCCAATAAGAAGATAGAGCAGTTGTAAATATTTATGCAGCCAACATGGGAGCCCCCAAATACATACATAAAGCAGCTCGCAGCAAATATAAAGGAAGTAACCAATAGTAATACAATAATAGTAGGGGACTTTAATACCCACTTACATCAATGGATCATCCAAACAGAAAATCAATAAACAAACAGTTGCTTTGAATGACACACTGGACCAGATGCATTTAACAGATATAATCAGAATATCCATCCTAAAACAAACTACACATTCTTTTCAAGTGCACAGGACCATTCTTCAAAATAGCTGTTAGGCCACAAAATAAGCCTCAACAAATTAAAAAATACTGAAGTCATATCATGTATCTGACCACAACACTATGAAACTAGAAACCAACCACAAGAAAAAAGTCTGGAAAGAACACATATACATGGAGGTTAAGTAACATTACTACAAAATGAATGGGTCAACCAAGAAATCAAAGAGGAAATAAAAAAATATATGGAGACAAATGAAAATGAAAACACAATGATGCTAAATCTTTGGGATGTACAAAAAGCTATTCTAAGAGGAAGTTTATAGCAATACAGGCCTGCCTCAAGAAGCAAGACAAATCACAAACAATGTAACTTTACACCTAAAGGAGCTAGGGGAAAAAAACCCAAAACCTAAAACCAGCAGAAAGAAGGAAATAATAAAGATTAGAGCAGAAAAAAAGACATAAAGATTAGAGCAGAAAATTAGAAAACCAACAGCTCAGGAGATGTTTCTTTGAAAAGATCAACACAACTGAAAAATCTCTCGCCAGACACATCAAAAATAAAAATTAGAATATCATGAAAAATTATATGCCAACAAGTGGGACAACCTTGAAGAAATTAGGTAAATTCCTGGAAACATATAACCTCCCCAAAACTGAGTCAGGAAGAAATAGAAAAAAAATTTTAAAAGTTTTTTTTTTTTTTTTAATTTATTTGACAGAGATCACTAGTAGGCAGAAAGGCAGGCAGAGAGAGAGGAGGAAGCAGGCTCCCTACTGAGCAGAGAACCCGACGTGGGGCTCGATCCCAGGACCCTGGGACCATGACCTGAGCTGAAGGCAGAGGCTTTAACCCACAGAGCCACCCAGGTGCCCCCAAAATAGAAAATTTGAACGGACCAATTACCAGCAACAAAATTGAATCAGTAATCAAAAAAACTCCCAACAAAAGTCCAGGACCAAAGAGCTTCATAGGTAAATTCTATTGAATGTTTAAAGAAGAGCTAATACTTATTCTTCTCAAACTCTTCCGATGAATAGAAGAAGGAAAGCTTCCAAATTCATTCTCTGAAGCCCTCATTACCCTGATATCAAAATCAGATAAAGACACCATCAAAAAAGAGAACTACAGGCCAATATCCTTGGTGAACATTCATGCAAAAATCCACAACAAAATACTGGCAAACCAAATTCAACAATACATTAAAAAAATCACTCACCACGATCAAATAGGATTTATTCCCAGAATGCAAAGGTGGTTCGTATTTGTAGGTCAATCAACATGAAACATCACATCAATAATAGAAAGGATAAAAACCATATGATCATTTCAAAAGATGCAGGAAAAAGCATTTGACAGAATTCAATATCCATTCATGATAAAATGCTCAATAATGAAGGTTTAGAGGAAACATACCTCAACATAATAAAGGCCACCCATGAAAAACTCAAAGCTAACTTCATACTCAGTGGTGAAAAACAGAGTTGTTCCCCTGAGATCAGAAACAAGACAAGGATGTCCACTCTCACCATTTTTATTCAACACAGTACTGGAAATCCTAGCCTGAGCAATCAGACAAGAAAAAGAAATGAAAAGCATCCAAACTGGTAAGGAAGAAGAAAAACTTTCATAATTTGCAGATGACATAATACTATGTATAGAGAGCCCTAAAGACTCCACCAAAAAACTACGAGAACTGATAAATGAATTCAGTAATGTCGCAGGATACAAAACCAATATACAGAAAAACACTGCATTTCTATACACTAATAATGAGTTAACAAAAAGAGAAATTAACGAAACAATCCCACTTACAATTGCACCAAAAATAATAAAATACCTAGGAATGAACTTAACCACGTATGTGAAAGATCTATACCCTGAAAACTATAAAACACTGATGAAAGAAATTGAAGATAACACAAACATGGCAAGATATTTCATGCTCATGGACTGGGACAAAAAATACTGTAAAAATGTCCATACTACCCAAAGCAATATACAGATTTAATGCAATCCCTATCAAAATACCAACAACATTTTCCACAGAACTAAGACAATCTTAAAATTTGTATAGAACCAGAAAAGACCCTGAATAGTGAAAGCAATCTTGAAAAAGAACAACAAAACTGGAGGAATCACAATGCCAGTTTCAGTTACACTACAAAGCCGTAGTAATCAAAACAGTATGGTACTGGCACAAAAACAGACACACAGATCAATGGAACAAAAGAGAGAGACCAGAAATCAACCTATGATATGATCTATTGATCTTCAGTACAGGAGGCAAGAATGTGCAATGGGAAAGAGTCTCTTCAACAAATGTTACTGGGAAAACTGGACAACTACATGCAAAAGAATAAAGGTGACCCACTTCCTTACACTATATACAAAATAAACTCAAAATGGATTAAGGACTTAAATATCAGACCTAAAACCATAAAAATCCTAGAAGAAAGCACAGGCAGTAATTTCTCTGACATCGGCCACAGCAACATTTTTCTAGATGTCTCCTGAGGCAAAGGAAACAAAAGCAGAAATCACTACTGGGACTACATCAACATAAAAACCTTCTGCACAGCAAAGGAAACAATCCACAAAACTAATAGACAGCCTACTGTATGGCAAAAGATATCTGCAAATGACATATCCCATAAAGAGTTAGTATCTAATATATGTAAAGAAATTTTAGGGGCGCCTGGGTGGCTCAGTGGGTGAAAGCCTCTGCCTTTGGCTCAGGTCATGATCCCAGGGTCCTGGGATTGAACCCTGCATTGAACTCCCTGCTAGGTGGAGAGTTGTCTTCTCCCTCTGCCTCTCCCCCTGCTCATGCTCTCTCTCTCTCTCAAATAAATAAATGAAATTAAAAAAAAAAAAAAAACTTTTACAACTCAACACCAAAACCTCCCAATAATCCAGTTAAAAGTTGGTATAAGACATCAAAGACATTTCTCCAAATGAGATACACAAATGGCCAACAGACACATGGAAAGATGTTCAACATCACTCATCATTAGGGAAATGTAAATCGAAATCGCAGTGAGATATCACCTCAAACCTGTCAGAATGGCTAAAATCAAAATCATAAGAAACAAGTGTTGGTGAGGATGTGGAGGAAAAAGGAACACTCCTGCACCGTAGGTGGGACAGCAACCTGGTATAGCCACTGTGGAAAACGTTAAAAAATTAAAAATAGAACTAACAACACAACCCCAAAATCACACTACTGGGTATTTACTCAAAGAATCTGAAAACATTAACTTGGAAAAATACATGAACCCCTGTTTATTGCAGTATTATTTACAAGAGCCAAATTATGGAAGTAATCCAAGTGTCCACTGATGGATGAATGGATAAAGAAAAATGTGTGTGTGTGTGTAATATATACATATATGTGTGTGTACATGTGCATGCGTGCAAACACATAATGGAATATTACTCAGCCATAACAAATAAAATCTTGTCATTTGGAACAATGTAGATAGATCTACAGAGTATAAAGCTAAGTGAAATAAGTCAGAGAAAGACAAATACCATACATTTCACTCATATGTGAAATTTAAGAAATGAACAAAGGAAAAAACCCCGGACTCTTTAACTATAGAGAACTGATGGTTAGCGGAAGGGAGGGATGGGGGAAATAGGTGAAGGGGATTAAGATTACTTGTCTAGATGAGCACTGAGTAGTGTATAGAAATGCTGAATCATTCTATTATGCACCTGAAACCCATGTAACTCTGTATATTAACTATACTGGAATGAAAATGAAAAGAATGCTGTTAGGGACATGCTGTGTTTTAGATGTCTGTTAGATATTAAAGAAGCAATTGAAAATAACAAGTTGGATTTGTGGGAGTGCATCAGGACTGGGTACCAGTGCAGTTGGGTAGGTGCAGAGGTGAAGGGACCACGGTGTTTGAAGGGAAGATTTTCAGAGGACATGCAGTTACTGGTGATGCTCAAGATGATGCGTGAGCATGGGAGTGAACGGTCGAAGTGGGCTGGAAATGAGTAGTCAAGGAGCAGAGGCCAGATGCCGGAGGGATCATCCCCAAAGACTGAAGTTTTCAAGAATGGTGGCAGGAGTAGAGGCCCAAAAGAAGACTAAACAAGCCGCATGGTCACAAAGGGAGGTGCTTTCTGACAAACATTAGAGATCCTACACTTCCCCCATGACCCCACAAGCTGGGGATGGTGGGGAGGAGAGCGCTAGAGATAGAAGGTTATGTGGGCATGACAGCAAGGCATCTGGGGGTGCCTGTCTGTCCCAAGCCCCAGAGTTCCTAGGATGCCATACGGCAGCCAGAGCAGAAGCCAGATGGGAGGCTGGTTGGGAACGTTCCAGCTTCTGGGTACTGCTACTACCAGAGGAGGCCGCTTTGAAGTCATGAAAGTCTGTTAGGACAGGATGTCTACAGAGCTTGTGGGAGGGAAGGGGAGGAAATTCCTGGAGGAAGGCAGATGACGAGGAGGAAGGAGGGACTGTACTGTCTGAAGAGTCACCGCTCTGCAGGAGGCCTCAGCTGCTGGGAGAGAGCCTGCTGAATGCTGGCGTCTAAGCCTCCAGCAAAGGGGGAGACGGCCGCTCTGCTCTGACCCAAGATGTGTGCCCAGCCTGTGCATCTAGCTAGCTTCCTCTAGCAGAGTGCCCGGGACATCTTGCTGTGAGCCTTTGCCCACCTCTCCAAGGGCCTGTGGCTTGCAAGAGGTTTTGGCCCCTGGTGGGATGGCAGTGAAGCGTCGGAGAACATTGTTCTCAAGCTTGCCTGAAGCTTCAGGAAAGATTCATCAAGGAAGCAGCAGCACACCAGTCTCCCTGTCACAGAGCTGCCACAGGTGACAGAGAAAGAATTTTCTTGGGAGCCTCTAGGTTCAGACAGATGGTCCCCCGAGACTTTGCAGGAACCAGGCTGGGAGGATGAAGGAGGCATGCCAGGAGGAGAAGGAGGCCAAAGGAGACAGAGAAAATCATGCCCCCACATCACTCGGGACCTGCTTAACAGCTTCTCTCCCTCCAGCTCAAGATTTTCAGAATGTCTGTATCGTCTCTACTTACCACCGACTTGCGAATGCTGACACGAGGCTTGGGGATGGGCTTGGAGGGTTTGTTTTCAAAGCTTTCTGGAAGCGTAGAGGAATGCCCCCCTTTTCTTGCTTGTAGTGCGAGTTGGTAAGCAACTTCAAATGCCTGTCCCAGTGTTAGGATGATTTCGTAGGCTAGATTCTGCAAGAGAAAAGAGAAAAGCATGTACTCTGTACGGTATACTGCAGGTTGGCCAAGTTGAATAGCCTGAGGAACACTGTGGGAGATGAACTAGCAAGGACCTTGAACTAGTTCACCTGGGGTGGCAGTGACTCAGTGGAAATCTTTGAAGAACAGGAAACCCCAGGTCCAATTTAGAGTCTACATGAGGCATTAGTCAGCAATATGAAGCACTGGCTTACAGCCACGCTAAGGAGCCGACCCCCAGCTTCACCCTCCAGGGAGTAGGCCCACACCCACTGGCCCCAGCAGCCTGTTACCTTCAGAGCCTCCCTCATGGGCAGCTGGTCTGCTCCCAGGCCTTGGAAGATAAGGGGTTACTATGGTCCTTCATCTGAGTTCTGGGAGCGCCTCAGCCGTGCTTGTGGGGATAAGCCCACACACTCCACGGGAGGTGTTCCTGAGAAGTTGGGGTCTTTTTACCTTAAACATCTGTGATTCAGTGAACATCTCTAAAGCACAATCAAAATCTAATTTAGGCGGAGGGGAGAGGCATTAGTCATGCTGGTGTGGTGTCTCACAGTTACAGCAGCCAGCATGCAAACAGAGCCAATTATCCATCTATTTCTTGAGGCGCTTGCTCTCCCTGTGGGTCCACTCCATATTTTATCATCAAATCAGCAAGAGACAGGAGAGTCTGTCAGGCCCAAATGCCATGCCAAGCAGTGACTGGGAGAAGGGTTTTTTTCCTTGAACCTTCAAGCACTCCCTTCAAGACGACTTCTAGCTTTATTTTTTTTCTCCAGATGTACATCTTTGATTTCTGCCTTCTCTTCCCAGCACTCTGGTCTTCTCTCACTGAGAAAACATGGCGTTGCCTGACCTCAGAGAGACAGGGGCCTGACAATCCCCCTGAGGCCACAGTGCTCCAAAGAGGTAGATGCCGGGCAGTCATAGAGAGCTTTCTTAAAATCACTGTACCAGCAGAGAGCAGGCGTGGTCTGTCTCAAGTTTTCATTCTGATCAGTGTCCTAGAATATCTATTCATGGTTTTTCAAAACAGAAATGGCATTCTGCTTATGCTGCTTTTGTGACTATGCCCCCTCACTCCGGCCCCTCCTCCCCAATCCAGCACACAGAACAGCTTAATTCCCATGGTTCCCACTTGATGAAGACAGTGAGGAAGATTCAAGGCCTTTGGAGGCCATGTGGAAGAGGCCTGTGGGTTTCCGGACCAATCAGATTTCAGGTCAATGCCAGACTGCTGTGGTCTTAGACCCAAGAAGGGAAAATGCTTCTGAGCTTGAAACCTGTTTTGACAGAGGAGGTATCTTTCCTTTGAGTGACATGTTAAGAAATGACGGCCCCCCAAGACAGGCGTGTGCTTGTTGGAGACACTGAACCTTGAACAGCCAACTGAGCACTTCCTGCAATGAACACTGATCCCATGTTTGCCTCCAAGGATGAGTCAGACTGGTAAATTAGCAGGGCACCGACAAATGATAGTGGAGGAGGGCTGGCAGACAGCTCTGGCCATCACTGCACAAAGAGGGCTGAACCCTCCGACTGCCTACACTTGGCACTCACGTCATCGTCAGCTTTGCTTCCTAGAGCACAGAGGGGAACCCTTCTGAGAGGCAGAATGGGGCTTTTGACTTTTGTAGTCTCCATGTGAGGTCACGGGCTCTTGGTCTTGTTCAGCAGGACAGTGGAGATGGTTGATGTCCATCTGTCAGGGCTATGTAGCAGATATTCATGCTCTGGGTGGGCACATGGACTAAGGGAAAGATGGCAGATTCAGTGATTCTACAATGTTCAGCTTTTAGATACTGAAGCAGTGGAGCTTAATGAGTGTGAATTCCTTTATCATTAACCTAAAAACAAATTCCTGAAAGTGAGATTTACTTAAAGTTCCAGTGTCTTCAGAAAGTCGGAGATGCTCATTTGAGCAAGTGAGATTTTTCACATGATTATTATGGGAAGCTGAAAGGTTTTGAAGGTACAGGGTTAGAAGCCCTGCCTTTTCATTTCTAATTAGTTCTTGGTGTTAGGAAACTGCTCGAATAAGATGTTGAGACTAGACTGTGCCAAATGGCCTCTCCTGGTTTGGCTTTGTTCTTTGTGATGTCTTACTTTCCGCTTTATTTTAGAATGCTTTACAGAGTTGTTGTTTTTTTTTTTTCTTTTCTTATAATTATATATAGTAAAGAGTTGGACACTGTTACCTTTCCTATCTCTTCTGTTGCCTCAATGTTTGAGGTATTGATTCTGGAAGCCAGGGAGGGCCCTGGGCACGAGGAGCAGCTGATTCTGATGGGGCTCTGAATGCGTTACTGACATACCAGGGCCCCTGAGGGGAACACTCATCAGATGGGACCTGCAGACACATGTTTAGACGGGGAGGAAGATTCATTTCTCTTGCCTCTCTCTAGTGACAATCCCCCTATTTAAATGGGAGGACAGTTACTGCGAGGGTAGGAGTCTCTACGAGGAAGAGACCAAACGTTAATACTGCAGTGTAAGAGAGGATTAGGTGACAAGCCTTGCTTCTTCCTTTGAGCTTGAAACCAGTGATGACCCCAGTGATGCTGGCTGGCACTGCAGAGCTAGAGATGCTGCTCAAAGACCTGAAGGCCCAATTACTGTCTACTTTCAATGTCTATCTTTGCAACTGAGGGGAGGTCAGTGCCTGAGACTGTGCCTGACACACACGCTCAGTAAATGCATGCTAAATGAGTGAATGAATAGCTAAAGGATGAACCAGAGAAAGAGAGCTACTATAGTTATACAGTAGTTACACTATATATAGTATAATTGTGTGTGTGTGTGCATATATATATATATATATATATAGTATAGTTATACTATAGTTACTCTAGGTGGCACAGCTACCATCAAGTAAGGACTTCACAGGTGTTAGGAATTGAGTGTGCCAAGCACTAGGTTTATCTCATTTAAGTACTACCATAGTTATCTGCAAAATATCTTTATCCTTATTTTATAGATGAGGAAATTCAAGCTCCGAGAGGTTAAGTAACTTGCCTGACATCACAGAGCTAGAAAGTTACAGAGCTATGATGTGAACCAGTATTAGTGACTCAAAGCCCATGTTCTTAACCCTACCCACATGTGGGAGCCTATCTCCAAGATGGCTGCCACCCATTCCACTGCCCTGTGTACATGTCATGACCTTCTACTAAGGGGTGGGGAGTCTGTTTCTCCACCTCCTCGAATCTGGATCGGCTTTACTGACTTTCCCAGTTAGCCGAATGTGGCAGAAGTGACACACTGGGACTTCTGAAATCCAGTTATGAGGAGACTTGTAGCTTCCATCCAGGTCTCTTGAAACACTCACTTTGAAGGAAGCCAGCTATGTGCAAACACCCCGAGGCCACCATGCTCTGCAAATGTGCAAGCTAGCCAGAGGCAGAGGCTGCCTGGAAAGAAACAGTAGTTGCCGTCACCCCAGCCTGGTCTCCAGATATACAGCAAAGGAGTCACCCGGACTTTCAGTCTCTAGGCGATGCCATACAGGGAGGACCCAAGACCCCAGATAGATGGCCCTAGGAGAGCAGTTCCAACATCAGCAGTCATCTGAGCCACCCCAGTAGAGGCCCCAGGTACTGCTGAGCAGAAAAGAGCAGAACTGCCGTATCATAAACGTAATGAAATGGATGTTCTTCTATGGCACTGTGTATCTGGATGGTTGGGTAAGCAGCATCAGGTAACTCGAACACCGTGCGACGCTAAAGGCGGCCGGCTGGCTCCTCATTCAGGCGGCCCGAAGAAGAACTGCCGGCCTCTGAGCTGGGACGGACAGTACGTAGTCATGGGGAATCATTCCTGGACCACCCGGCCCTCAGCCCTGGCTGTGGGGAAGCTCGCCGACTCCTGTGACCCGTCCGGCTCACAGCATCACCGTAAGCGCTACGGGGTCCCTTCACACGTTAGCCCGAACCACGGAGCTGGACTGTCCTCCTGAGTTGGCACAACTATGTTCTCATCTCTAGTCACTACCTCCCCTGAGCACAAATTCAAACTCCTTAAGCTGTACGTTCACCACCTGACATCTTTCTAGTGATACAACCTGGCCTGTCTGTGACGGGGGTTCTTTCTGCCCCTCCTGGCTTGTTGGAAAACACCTGCCTTGGCTTTTCCAGCATGAATCTCTTTCTAGAATCACATTTCTAGAATCGACCTTGAGCATGTTCTGCCTTACAGACACCAAGGGTCAAAGCAGGGAGCCCGTGTGTGTGTGTGTGCGTGTTTGCTGCAGGCGTGGGGGAGGACTGGGAACAGCATGCTCTGAGCCTCGTTTTTCTTAATTTAAGAACGGGGATAATAACATGTGGTAGTGAAGTCACAGGATTGTTTCGAGAATCACTCATGATTACACTGAACCAACGGCAATTTCAGCCGACATTATTGTCTGACTGGCATGTACCACAGGACATGCTTCAAATGGGCTCTCTCGTTGAATCCTAACCACCACCACCACCCTGTAGGGGTTATTAATAACTGTGAGGCTATTATCCCTACTTCACGGGTGAGAGAATTCTGCCCAGAATGGTCAACGTGGTCATGAAGCCAGCACGGCAGAGCTGGGATTTGAATCCAGGTGTTGGTAGGCCTGCTCTTGACCACTATCACTTAGAACTATACTTAAGGTAAAAGACTTCTGAAAACCGTTAAAAAAAAAAAAAACAAAAAAACCACAAACATTAAAAACATTAAATACAGAAGCTACTGGGGGGGTGGGGGGGGTCAGTGCATCTTGGCTGGGGTGAGGGTACCTAAGGGTATACAATTTGCTTGGGTCTCAGCCTCCAGGCAAAGGGTGTCCTTCGTGATTTAAAGTGATCCATCATCACAAGGATTCTCAACCAGGGGATGTGTCCCTTCCATGATAAGGGATAGCAGGCAACACTCCCTCTCGAGCAGAGGCTCTTTAGGATGAAGGCAGGGAATCCCAAGTCAATGGGGGCAACCGCCCCAGGGGGAACATCACAATCTCTAAAGCCTTCCTTTCCCCCTAGGGATTCTGTTCTGTGAATTAAGAACTGCTATGTTAGAGGAATTTGCAGAGCCATCATATTCTAAGGAGAGATCTCAATAGTAATCGAGGGATACAAACCTGTTTTTCTTATGCAAACTGGAGATGTTCAGGCAAGCTTGCATCTCCTGTGAGCTCAAGGCAGTCAAGACTGCAGCTGACTACCTTGGATACTTACTGGGCTACTTCCATGTGTTGGGGCTGAGTTCCTAATACCTGGCCGGTTCCTGGCCTATGACAAGTGTCCAGGAAGGCCTCACTGAGTGATGTGGGGGAGGGGAGGCTCATGGAGAGACAAAGAAATGTCCCTCATTGGCCTCCTGCATGCTAGTCACTGAGGCTGTGCACAGCACATTCATCAGTTTGGTTTTAGAAAAACCAGCACAGATGTGGACAAATCTGTCTTCTAGGAAAAATTCTGGTTGCTCAGGTTTTTTTTTTTTTTTTTAAAGATTTTATTTATTTATTTGACAGAGAGAGATCACAAGTAGAGGGAGAGGCAGGCAGAGAGAGAGATAGAGGGAAGCAGGCTCCCTGCTGAGCAGAGAGCCCGATGCGGGACTCGATCCCAGGACCCTGAGATCATGACCTGAGCCGAAGGCAGCGGCTTAACCCACTGAGCCACCCAGGCGCCCTGGTCGCTCAGGTTTTATATTAACTGAGTATCTCTAGGATTCTTGTGTGTTTTTTTTTTTTCCTGCTTTATACTTTTGTGTTTTATTAATTAAATTATAAATAAAATTAATACTTAGCATTTCCATAACCTGATAGTGATCGTTATAATAAAGGAAGAAACGAGTATGTCAAATAGCTTATAAAGGAACAACCAGCTTATAAAACTTAGAAATGTTTAAGCACATTACAGTAAATAAGCTCTTACCACAGCTACAGAACACTGGCAGATGGAATCTAAAATGACTATCCCAGTAACGGTAGCCACAGCCTACATCTCATTCCTCCTGTGACGAGTTTCCTCCTTCCTTCCTTGTTCGAAACCTCCAAACAAATTTGGGGAGAGCCCGGTTCTTGACCTTGCTTGCCCCTGGGAATTCACTGTCTCCTCCTGTGTCCATCCAGTCTGGGATGCTGTTTGGGGTGCCCTGTTTTGGGGGTACCTTTTGGTTCTGTCCTAGCAATCAGCTTTATTTGCATCCTTAAGAGTCGGGCCACTGCTGGGCCTAGAGGGGCAACTGTGGAGGTGGCCCAGGATGGGACAGGAAACAAAAGCATTCTTTCATTTTTAGAAGGAAAAAAAAAACCCCAAGAATTTTTGATAAAGTAGGGGCTTGAACATTTTTTAGGCTGAAGGTTTCAAGTGGCTTATCTGCAAGAATATTCATTATAATGTTTAAAATTTTCATAAATAGAACACTATTTAAGTATACTACATAGATGCACACAGTGGAACACTAGGCAGTCAATTAAAACAAAAATTGAATCACTTTTAAAAAACTGATTAAAAGACTAAGTAAAAATATATGGATATATACAAACATAGGTGGTATCTATGTGCATAGAAAATAATGGTTATCACTGAGTGTTGAGATTATAGCTCATTTTTCTCTGTGTATTTCTATATTTTGAACTTCATTCAAATGAAGATGAATAATTTTACAGACATAAAAAGAATAAGCTTTTCCATTTTGATAATTAAAAAACAAGAGAAAATATTCTAGTTCAAAAACAGCTTACCTATTCTTTATTCATCACCTTGGGGTTCTAGGTGCCTTTTCATTCTTTGGCAGAGAGGGCTGGAAACCATTCCAAGCAAAACCCAGGCCATATTTGCAGGTGTTACTCTGGCTTGCCTCCATGTACTAGAGCGGCTGGCCATCCATGTGGCCAAGAATCTCATTTAAGCTCTTCAGTTTTCACACTGGATGTCAATTCTAACATCTGCTCAGCTGCATATCAGAATTCAACTCCTTCAGTTCTTAGCTCTTTCTTGAACCTGGAGCCCCAATACCTCTACCCTCAGTACAAAGAGTAGAACCTTCTGCTCTCCAGTTTGTATCAAGCTCAGCTGAAAACTGTTGTCCGTTGGACTGTATCTTATAGACATTTCCTCAGTCCAGTCTTGACGAGGTGCTGGGTTTGATCCCTGCACCGAGCTGCACCACCTGCGAACCCGAACCGTACTCTGGCTCATCTCCCAGGGATGATCAAGCAGCGCCTGCAGCAAGCACCACGTGACACTGCTTACTACATCCCAGGGACCTGCTAAGTGCCTGATGTAGACAGTCTAACCCGCACAGCTACCTCATAAAGGGAGAATTATCACCCCCAACTTTATGTGTGAAAAGCTCAGGATTAGTGAGATTGATTAACTTGGCCAACTTCAAACTGCTAGGAGGGGGCAGGGCCAGGACTCAAACCCAGATCTGACCTCAAATGAGCCACTATTTTGTGCCACTGGGCTTCCCACCTTACTGCTTTCATGAGTCTGCCGGTGTTCTACTTTCACTGAGGGCGCCTCGAAGGCAGCACCTTGTGTTTCCGAGATTCATTGCCTGTGTGTTAGTAAGAAAATGTCACACAATATTCTGTCACAGGGACCCAGGCAAAGAGTTCTTTCAGACTTCAGTCTCACCAAAGTTTTGTTTTCTGAGAGGATGGTTTCTACTCTTCTTTCAAAGAAGTTCTACTCTTCTTTCCTTGACCTCCAGGAAGCTCAGAGCCAAATCTGTGGCTCAGCTCTAATAACTTCCTACAACTCTGTGGTCTGCACACCGATGTTAAAACTTTTCCCTTGGTGTTGATCTTCCTTTCAAGGTCTTTCTCCTAGTTCAGATCTGGGTGTACCTATATTTTCAGGTCTGTCATACCTATTTTTGGAGGCTGCCTTAAACCCTTTATGGAAAGAAGTATGGTATAAGTGGTGTCCATTTCTTCCCATAAGCATTTGCTTGAGAGCTCACTTTGTTTAACCCGTTACTGCCAAAATGGCTGACAAGCTACCTCGTATGTGGCCTCGTCACCTGCTGAGAGTGACAGTGAGTGAGCAAGGTGAGAGGGGATGGGACACCATGGGGAGAGAGGGCCCAGACAGCCCAGGCTGGGAGACTGCTGTTTATAAGTAGACCATTCTGACCTATCTACTGGCCCTTTCCTTTAGCATTAAAAAACCACCACCACATTTCAGTATCTGCAATTGAAGGAACATGTTTGTTCTATAGCCCCAGAAAACTACAGGCCCTCCCCTGACTATTCTTTGGTCTCTGGGAGTCAGCAGAAGCTCCTACACCGGAAGAGGATGCAAACACAGACATTCAAGGAATGGGCTGTGTCTGTGCATGGAAGCCCCAAATGGGGCAAAAGAGCCAAGGGCATTACGAGGAGCCTCAGGGTTGGTGAATCAAGCCTATGTCTAGATCACCTGCATGGGCTAGATCTGCCATGGGCTACCTAGCTAGGGAACCCATCACTGCCACTGAGATGGCACTGGGAATGGGGGCTGGTCCAGGCGACCTCAAGATCCCTTTCTACCCTGGGAGATCTAGGATTGTATGGTTAGAAGCTCATGTCTCTTACCTAGCCAACTACAGATTCAGTATAGAGATGCACGTATAGTTGACACCATGTTAAATCACAGCATCTTATGCAAAGGCCAGACTGCAGGGCTGGACAGCCTACCAGCCAATGCTTAGAAATGCAGTGACCAAGGAACTGGCCTTCATCTGAGAGGATGTCCTCATGACAACAATCACCCCAGAAACAATTCCAGATGGCCAAGTATTTTGTCTATTATAAAATGGCTTTTGCTTTTGGAAAACACCTTTTCTTATGTCTCATCTCTGGCTGGTGAGTGAGTGCTCATCCTTAAAGATTCACCCGGGACATTGTATCTTCTAGGAGTCCTCTCCTAGTCCCCATTCCTGACCCCAGGTTAAGCCAGGTGCCCCAGCTCAGGCAGTCCTGTAGCACCTTGACACGGCTTTACTTACTGCATGGCATTTACCAGTATTTTCTCTTTATAAGTCCAACCCTCTCAGTTGATGGAGCTCCTTGAGGCCTCTAGTCTCATCTGACTTTGTGTTTTATGACTTAGGGTACATTAGGTGTTCCAAAAATGTTTGTTGGAAGAACTGAAAAAAGGGAGCTGCCTGGTAGGTCCCTAAGATCAGAAGACTTGCACTTAAGAGCTGCCAGGGTGAATATGGATGGCCAGAGACAATTCTTGGCAGCTCTTCTCTCCCACAGGTGGACCTGGGTACACAGATGCCAAACAAGTATAGGCAATGCCATGGGGTCCTGAAGACAAAGGAAGAGGGTTTTCAGTCTGGGTCCTCAGTGCAGTCTCCAGAAAGAAGCCACATTTCTCTTTTGGCTGTATTTTGCTTGTACTTCTTGTTTTTTAAGGCCTCGGGTAAGCTTCATCTACAAGTTGCTTCACCCACGTCTTGAGGCAAAAATAACTCTGAGAATATTCTGGGCATATTCACAGAATTCATTGACATCTCCTTAACTCTACCTATAGTTAGTTCTCTCAAGTACAAGCCAGAAATTAATCTTGATAGATTATATTTGTAGAAATAAATACTGCCCCCCATCACAGGTCTCATATGAGGCATCTGGTCCAGGGCTGACATGTTGACTGGTCAGGGTACCGACAGCCTCTTTAGGCCTGATTTTTAGCTCCCTAAAAGAATGATGAAATTAATATTTTTCCCAAGTATAACTGGGGTACATGTAGATAATTTTGAAAATATATAAAGAAAATAGAAAACCACCTGTAAACTTCTACTGCTGGAATACAGCCACTACTGCTTTTTGATTTATTTTATTTTTACATTCATATATATACACAAATACTTTGATATGCTATATGAATATTTATGTGAATTGAAAACAAAATTAGAATCATACTTGATGTGTGGTTTCATAAGTTGCTTTTTCATGCAACATTAAATCATGAATGGCTTTTTCCTGCTGCTAAATGTTGTTCAAAAACCAGATTTTTAAAGGTGGCAGAGCATTGCACCATTACCTCCTAATGTTTAACTTCATGTCTCACCCTGAGCACATGCGTGTGCACTGGCTTAGCAAAGACTTAACAAGGAAGTTGGGCCCTCCTCCCTACGTGAGGACTTGCTTTCTTGTAACATTCCAGGTTCGCCGTGGAGATCACACACCCGTGCCCCGTGGTCACCTGTCCACATGGAACCACAGCCCAGGCTGGCTGGAGAGCAGGCCCTGGGCAGCCATGCCGGAGGACTGGCTTGCCAGGGCAGAAAGGAAACACAGTTGATCTTTCTCCTCTTACTTGGCAGGGATTTGGAGAAAGAGTGTCAAAAGAGAGATCTGCTAGGTTTCCACCTCTCCCCACTCTTCAAAAGTCAAAGCTCCTAGCGGAAGCTACAGTAACCCCGTCACTAACTTGTGATGCCTTTGAAAAAGGGCACTTACCAAATTCAAAAACCCTTTTTATTTTAACCCTTCTCATCAAAAATCTTTCTCAAGTGAACAAGTCCGTTTCCTTGGCTTAATAAACAGAGTAAATATAAATGACTTTTTCCTGCTTATCGCAGATGTGCGTCTAATGCCCTGAGCTCACCACTGCAAAATGAATTAATGAGTTGTCATGCCTCCAAACTTATCACATGTTCACACAAACTAAGTGTTCAGCTTCCAACCCGAGCACGCCTCCTCTGGGAGCCCCAGCCCTGCTAGGGGCTGGCACAGCTCCAGGATAGCATGGGGGGGATTTTATTGCAACCATTTGTTATGTCCTTCCTACTTCTACTGAACTACGAGCTCCTGGAGAGCAGGGACCTGTGCCTGACTCACAGTAGGCACTCAATAAATGCATTTAAATGGACTTTGACTTTCTCCCTCCAAGTGTGGAATGCTGCTGTAGCAAACACATGCTGTATATGAAAACCTGGGACATAAAGCCTCATGCACGTTCTGACAACAAGAAAGAATACAACCACCACCACAACCGCTACTACCCCTCTCCCGTCCTGTCCTCAGCAGGTCAGGAGTGACTATCTCATTTAATTCTTAGAGTAGCCATGGCTGGTGGGTACTGTTGTCCATCTCTCTTTTACAAATGAAACTGAGGATTAGTTCTTGGCCAAACTATAAAGTTAAGAGATGCTGACCTGACTCTAAAGGCCACACCTCTAAACATGACATGAGATTTTTAGTCATTTGGGAGGAGGCAAACACATGTGTAAATGCTGCCAGACAAACTGGACGGGGGGGTGGGTAGAAAATGCCAGAATGTCTTCTGCTCCAATGTCACAAAAAATGGGATTGATTTAAGGCATGAATAACATCCATCCCTCCCTCACCCACAAAAAATTAGGGAGGAGAGGGAAAAAAAAGTGATTATTATTCCTTGAATATCCACCCACCTTTGACTTTGTGACTTGGTTAATTCTCAATGATTTATGCCAACAGAGTTGAAAGATACAGATAAATGCACCCTGACAGTGTTAATTTATCCCTTTCTGGGCGAGGGAAGAGGAGGTGGTGTGTAGGAACCACTGGGCTGCTGATGCTGCCTTCTTTTTGTTCAGTGAGAGCCCCTCCTCGCTGCTCTTGGGAGCAGAATCCTTCCTGACACGGACTTGCTGAGGGGTTTCCCTGGCCAGGGAAGCAGGGAGCAGCCCGAGTTTTGCTGTCGGTGCTACTCTCCACGGTGGACAAGCCAGGGGAAGCATTCGGCCCCCTGCTCAGGGCCTCTGTTCTTTAGCATTTTTCTCTATTGCCATGCACTTTCACCGTCTCAGAGTCAAAGAGGTCCAGGGCCACTTTCAGGTGGAGAAAATAAGAAAAAGAACGAAAGCTAACCACCCAGCTGCACGTACAATATTCGTTTTGTTGTCAGAGGCCAGGGGCGTCAACAGCAGCTGTTTCGTGCACCAAGTTCCCACTCTGTCGGACAGCCTCCGCAGCGAAAGTCAGAAATCCTCCTCGTCAAGGACTTCAAGCAACCCTACGTATATATTCCCACAGTTTGCACCCGGGTGCTACAGGTAAAGGGAGTCAAAAGGTACAAACTTGCAGTTATAAGTGCTGGGGATGTCCTGTGTAGCGCGGTGACTACAGTTCACAATGCTACACTGCATATCTGAAAGTTGTTAAGATAGTAGATCTTAAAGTTCCCATCACAAGGGAAAAAACTGTTCAACTGTGAGGTTGATGGATATTACAGCTATTGCAGTGATCACTGCACAATATACACGTAAATCATTCTGTTGTATAACTAAAACAAAGTCCTCTGCTAATTTCATCTCACTAAACCGGGAAAAAAAAAGGGAGGGGGCGCTCAGGCATTTTAATTTCATTAAACAGATGAGAAATCCAAGAAAGAAACTCATAGCAGAGGCAAAGTCAGAAGCTGGCATAGGTCTCATTGGTCAGGACAGTGTGGTTGACTCTACTGTTCTTTTCCCTCTCTGCTTTGGCTTGCTGGTACCTCCCGATGGAGAGTACTGTCTGCGGCTACCAGTCCACCGAACATGTCTGCCTGCATTTCGTCATTTCTGCTTCTCCCGTTTAGTTCCTTTCATGGCCCACATTCAGCCAAGAAAACACAGGAAAGAGGGAGCTTCGTCTCCCACATCCACCACCCACCAGCATCATGACTTCGACATTCCCTGCATATTCCTGAGCCGGTCGGAGCCGTACCACGTGCTGCGCACTGAAGATTACAGAATTTGGGAGTCGCACGTAAGAGAAAAAGAATATCAAAGACTGCAAACATTCTTTAAAGAGAAATGAGAATTTGCAAGGGTCTAGCAACAGTCATGGCTTTTAAGGCCATTAAAAAAAAAACTTTCATATTTTAAAACAACTGAATGAGGTCCTTTCTAGATTTTTGCAGTAAACCTGCCAGTCCCACAGAGCATGCGTTAAAATCTTTCTGACCTATCTCATTCTATTACTTAGAAATCTGGACTGAGTGAACAGTATATAGAAAATGACAGTTTCCAAGTTACCTTGGTTATATCTGTTTTGTACTCAAAGCAGCCTTCTAAGGATGATCACAACAGGTTTGGAGTTTCGTGGCCACTGAAACACTCATCTCTCTCCTCCCCCCAACCTTGGCAGTTCTCGCTGCATGGTATCCCCCCTCGGCCATCTGAGATCATGACACATCCTTCTCTTCTGCCCAGTCCTACTGCTGCCTCGTCCCCTAAGTTTTCACTGCCTTGAAGATGGGGTTTGGGAAGCCTTCTGTTCTGCAGTGGATGAGATGTTTTCTTGTTGTCATGACAGCGAGAGTCTAGAATGAAAGGAGGTCAAGTGCTTGCCAGTAGGTACATACCAGCTTTTTACATGGGAACCTGCCCCCTAATTCCGCTTTTTCTCCGGTCTTCTTTTCATCTACCTGTCATCTAAAACTGAAACTATCACAAGCTGAAATTAGCATAGATTCTAATGGAAACAGGCTTAGAAATCCTAAAGTATAACATTTCCTAAAGTATGTTCTGTAGAATGCCACCCCTGCAAGGTGCTCTCCGAAAAAGGCTCAACAGCTTGATGAACTTGGGGGACATAGCGCACTTTACCCCCTCCCGGCATTTGAGCATATTAAAGGAGCAGCAGTGTCCCTTTGTAAGTGAACTATGTTCAACTCACTTGGTAGATTTGTGGGGGGACTTGGGCCTCCCTTCCCAGACCACAGGATTTCTGTGGGAAAATACTCTGAATTTCAAATCTAACTCTCCCCAAGCTGGAAGTGTTCTAGACATCACTGACTTTTCTCAATGATAGAAGATAGTCATAAAAACATTTTTAGTCCTGTAAACAAGGGTTAAAGCAGCAATAATTTTGCAATAAAAATGTATATGTATGCATGCATATCAGCTAAAAGATAAAATGTATATTTAGGGCATTCTTCTTTCTTTCTTTCTTTTCCTTTTCCTTTCTTTCTTTCTTTTTTTTTTTTCTTTCTTTCTTTCTTTTTTTTTCTTTCTTTTTTTTTTTTTTTGCTATTTGGGCAACCTAGGAGAATGACTCATATCAAAAACATTTTAAAGCTTCAAGACTAGACTGAATATCGAACTGTCCTATGTAAAGGTACAAAATCTATGCTCAAAAAGGTTTTTGTTTTTTGTTTTTTTAGTGCAGCAAAGCTTGTTGAATCTCAAAATTGCTAAAGGCTGGTCAAGGCTGATGACCTTTGTTGCTATTTTTGAAGTCAGACAAACTGTGTTCACCTAGAGAGGATTAAAATGGTGGATTTGTGGTATATGATGAAAATCCTTTGGAGCGGATACCAGAATCCTAATCCTGTGGAGGTCTACCATAAATCAAACATCTGGGTGGAAAGATAAAAGATGAGGCAATATTCCACATGCTTCCAAATGTATCAGGGACATCATGTTGATCCTAAAACGAAACAGTTGACTATTTTTTCCCCACATTTTGCCTCAGTATCCTGGAATCACACATACATTGCTAAAAACTCAAGGGGGCCTCTGGCCCACAGGAATCAATTTTAGTTTGAATATAGGATATTGTTTGGGGTATGATTATAAAGGCCAGTTATATATTACTTTAAAAACCAACTTACAGAGAAATGCTGCAGTAGTCAGTGAAAAGCTGGAACTCCTCCTGAAGGCTATCACAATATTAACCCTGGCATTCAGTGCAAACACTGTATGGAGGCAATACGCCATTCTAAGGCCTGCGGAGTCAATATTTTCTTTCTCTTGTTTCTGTTTTTTTTATTTATTACTTCTTCCCCCCCCCCCAGTTCTTTTATAAGAGCAGGGGGAAAGCTCTGGATCATAAACACACTCGTGGCAGGTCTATGTTACGGCGTTTAGCAGGAAGGGGACCAGGCTGCCAACCGTGCTGTCAATAGGCAAAGAGAGGGAAGAGGTAGGGAAGGAGCGAACATCGAACCACTGTTACTTATGAGGCATTCTCCACGTGTTCCTTCATTTTAATCCTGATGAAAACCCACAAGGTACACATCCCTGTACCTGGTTTATAGACAAAGGAAGTCAAGACTCAGGAAAGTCCTGCAACTCGTCCAAGACTAGGGCGCAGGAAGCAGAGCTGCGGTGTGAACTGTGATCTGCCCATTCTTTCTAGGACACTAACCCAACTGCCTCAGTGAAAGGTGTTCCACGCAAACCAAAATCCGCGTGGAGAGAACGGAATTTTGCGCTTACAGAAACAACGGCATTTCTCAAGAATGGGGAGTTGTATTTAAGGCACCAGAAACCTAATGCTGAAATGACCTTAATCAACACCACGGATCTCAAGCAAACAGACACAACCAGATATTCGAAGCAGCTTTTGTGGGTTTTGCTTTTTTGTTCTTACTATTACTCCATACCACTTTTATATTATTTTTCACATACCTACCCAAATAGAAGGGATTTTTTTTTTTTTAAGGCACATGAACATTTTTTCCTGTTTACATTCTGCCAAAACGGAAAGAGATGAGCCACTTGCAGGGTGATACAAATAGTCTGGGCATGAGCCTAATGGACCTTAGAATGGTGTGTATTTTGGATTATGGGAATCTTTGGTCCTTGGCTGTTAGTCGGAGCTCACAAAGACTGCTCCAGGAAGTTTCAACCCATGACACTGAACTGTGGGCTGGCCTTCTAAGAACACATTATATTGCACTTACTGTGTAATTCTTCAAATATGTATATTTCAAACACACTGAAGAGCAGTACATTTTAATAATTCTTCTGATTACAAATTATTTCATGGTTGAAACCATATATGTTCTATCTGCTTCAAATACAGAATGCCCAATGTACTGTATTAGAGATACTGTCAAGAATTCATACCACATTGAGGGTATCTATCTACCTATCTTCAAGGAACACTTGTTCTCTAGAATTGCTTTCATTTCTCGTGTCTGTAGTAAAGGGCTAATATTTAGGCTAATGACAAACAGGACCATAAGTGGTGTAATACTTAAGTATGTCATTACGAGACTAACTTCTGAATAAGCAAATAGACCAAACCTTGGTGTTCCCAATTATTATTTGTAGGTGTCTAATTTGTTTGACTACCTTTCAATAGAGAAGACCACAAATCATGTTTGAGGCACTGAAATTATTCTTCTTCCCAACAAACCTAGACGGCTACACCCTACTATTTACAAGTGGCCGCCAGAGAAACCAACAGGCATTACTATGCTTTGGTACCAAAGGAAGACAGGATTTGTCAAATCTGAAATGTGAAGTTAGTAGTTGAACAACAGCAATTCGGACACCAAGTAGAAGCAGGGTTCTAAATTTAATGGATGACTGACAACAGGGAAAAAGCTCAGGGAAACCGAGTCTGCAAAATGTCCTACCTTAGGTACACCTTAACATTTGAGAGACAAGCCAAGTATCTTAACTGCAAGTTAAGCTTTCAACAAACTGCAGGTAAATTTGGTGAAATGTTTTATCTGTCCAAAAACAGTACTCACCACATCAAAGGCAGTAAACACGTGACAGTAGTGGTGATTGGACTTCAAATCTTTTGTGATGTAAGCAAACGTTGAGAGGTCTTCCGGGTCCTGGGCAGCACAGGAGATATTACGAATTTCATGCTCAGCAATTATGTTCTGGAATAAATGAAATAAATGACGGTTGTTTTCCATTGCAAGCCAGCGTATTTTAGAACCAAGGCAAATGACTTGAGAATCCATTGCATTCCCCCTTTCCAGAATGTTCTAGACCAGCAACATTCAAAGTGACACAACAGGCTACCTGTGGGCAACAGTATACCAGGTCTGGATGGAATGTTTTCATCTAATTAAAAACAACTTAAGGTAGTCATATCCTGTAGCAGTGGTTCTCACCAGGTGCTGTGAACAGAAGCACTCTGGGTGACAGACACGCTTTTTTAAAAAACAGTAGTTACTAAGCATTTTATGGTTTTCATTCGCCGTATACACCTATAGATAGGCACTGCTGCCTCCTGCTAATTCTGTCTGGAAAGGATCACCTGTCACACTCTGCATGCGGGGAGAAACTCTGTCTCCAGGAGCTCTGTAAGCCCTTCCCCATCTTGCTCCTCACTTTCTGTGCTCCCCACTTCCCACTGCCCCAGAGCCAAGACAGGTATAGAAGGAAGTGGGCAGCTGGAAGCATCAAGGTGCTCGTTCTTTAAAACAGTTTTTTAAAGGATAGTTGACACTTAATGTTACATTAGTTTCAGGTGTACAATACAGCGATTCGACGTCTCTGTATGAAGTTATGCTAGGCTCACCGCAAGCGTAGCTGCCATCTGTCACCATGGAATGCCGTGACAGTGTCACGGACTACATTCCCTCATCTGTGCCTTTTAGTCCCAGGACCTATTCACTCCGTAACTGGAAGCCTGTATCTTCCACACCCCTTCACCCATTTTGCCCATCCACCCACCCCCTTCCCTCTGAAAACCCTGTTTGTTCTCCATATTTATAGGTCTGATTCTGCTTTTTGTTTATTCATTTATTTTTTAAGTTCCACACGAGTGAAATCCTATGGTATTTGTCTTTTTTGATCTTACTGCACTTAGCATAATACCCTCCAGGTCCTTCTGTGTTGTTGCAAATGACAAGATCTCATCCTTTTTACGGCTGTGCAATACCCCGTCGTGGGTGTGTACACATGTAGTACACGCAGACTTTATCCATTCACCTTCTTTATCCATTCACCTATCTTTAGACCCTCAGGTTGCTTCCATACCTTGGCTATTGTAAATAAGGCTGCAATAAACATAGGGGTGCATGTATCCCTTTGAATTAGTGTTTTGGTTTTCTTCGGCTAAGTGCCCAGTAGTGGAACTAGTGGATCAGACAGTAGTTCTTTTTTTAACTTTTTGAGGAACCTCCGTACTGTTTTCCATAGTGGCTGCACCAGTTTGCATCCCCACCAGGAGTTCAAGGTGCTCGCTCTTGCAGACTCTGGGGAGGCTGAGGAGGAGAGGTGGGATGAGGGAAACAACTGCTCTGCATCCTTCAGGTCTTGGACGCCCGGCCTGACAATGACAATACCTTACTAACTCCACCCACCGTGCCAAACTACGAGTGGGTGCTGTGGCTCTTCTTATCATCTCACAGGTGGGGAAAACGGTACACGGGGTTAGTGCCTTATGCAGGGCAGGTGGCAGAGCTAGGACGCAAATGCAAAGCTGCCTGACCATGGAGCTCAGCCCCACTCCCCACTCCCTGGTTCTTTCTTTCCAGCATTTCACTTCTTTCTTTCCAGCATTTCTTCATGCTATCTCCCTGCCAGTGGGCATCTAGGAGCAACTGGTGGAGGGCAAATGAAGAATGGCTTAAGTCCCATTACTCTGAAGCACAACATAACCAAGGAGCATTGTGGTGGCTGCAAACCCTGCTAGAAATTTCTTTTGATACACAGATGTTTTTAAAAAGAGAAAAAAAAATTCACAGAACTATGCAATCATTTTTTTATCTTATAGTATCCCATTTATTTTTTTTTGCAGTTGTCAGAGACCTAAAACCTTTACTATGTTAGTTATGCTAATTACTTCTTAATTGCACAGTCTTAAATAACCTGTTGGCCATAAAACTTTCCACGTATACCCATCAATGCCTAAAAACGCTTACAAAATGTCCTTCCCTGCCAACACCCCCAGCAAGTACTTCTTGTCCCTCGCTCTACTGAGCTGTGTGGTCGGGAAGCAATGACAGAATTAACACATAAAAGAAAATTAAATTAAGGCATTCTTCACTGTGGCCCTGTATGTTGACACGACATGCAGTGCACCGTCAAAAATAACTCAATTTGAAACTAGAATTCCATAAACAAGTAACATCCTATTGCAAGATACAGTTTCCAACTAGAAGGTCATGATCTTCTTCTGGCATCCAGGCAGCAATTCTTCAAGTAGAAAACTAAATTAAGAACTAGTGAGTCTTGGGTGCCTGGGTGGCTCAGTGGGTTAAGCTGCTGCCTTCGGCTCAGGTCATGATCTCAGGGTCCTGGGATCGAGTCCCGCATCGGGCTCTCTGCTCAGCAGGGAGCCTGCTTCCTCCTCTCTCTCTCTCTCTGCCTGCCTCTCTGCCTACTTGTGATTTCTCTCTGTCAAATAAATAAATAAATAAAATCTTTAAAAAAAAAAAAAAGAACTATTGAGTCTTAAAATGAATTTCAGAATCTACAGCCTTCACAGGGAAGATGTTAGCAAGTGCTGAGCACCTCCGCCCCCATTTTAATGGGGGGCTGCCGTTACCTCGGGGAGTGTGGAGTAGGAATCACCTATCCATGATCCTCTGTCACCAGAAATAGATCATTGGCTCCAGTTTTTTTTTTTTTTAAACTAAATTGGCATTTTGTGTTCTTGAAATCTTTTGCTAGCATACGGTAGACTGGAAGATCAACTTCTGGAGAAAGTATTACAGTGAAAAAAATGCCCTGTGATTTTTACTACGTTGAATTCCCTGTGTCTTGCCAATTCACAAGATGCTACTTGTCAACGATCTTCAGTGGCGTGTGGCAGCATCATGGCCCTGAGCAAAACAGTAAAGTAGGTAAAGGATATCTTTGGAGAGGTCTCTTTATTACAGACTGTATGTCCGTGTTCTCCCCAAATTCATAGCTTGAAATCTTAGGGATCCCGAAATCCTAAGCCCTGATGTGGTAGTATTTGGAGGTGGGGCCTTTGGGAGGTGATCAGGTCCTGAGGGTATGGCCCTCATGATGGATTCATGCCCTTACAAGAGAAGAGAGACTTCGCTTGCTCTCTGCCATGTGAAGACACAGAAGGAAAATGCCGTCTGTGAGCCAGGTTATGGACTCTCATCAGACATTGAATCTGCTGGTGACTTGACCTTGAACTTCCCAGCCTCCAGAACTGTAGGAAATAAATGCTTATTATTTAAGCCACCCAGTCTGGTTATTTGTTATAGCAGCCCAAATGGACTAAGACATCCTTCCTGTCTTTCTTGCCCTTCCCCTCATTTTCTGGAATCTCCCACTTTTCTATCCCCAGGAGCCCAGGGCTGTCTTTTAGCTGCCCTCCTCTGTGTTGCTCCATGTTTCCAAATTGGCCTCCCTTCCCCCTACTGAAACTTTTACTCCTCTCTTGCTGTGGTCCAGAGGGAAGGCAGGCTAACAAATATATCTATATTCAGTTAAGAATAACTGATGTGTAATCATCCTAACTGTTGTATGCAGTTAAGTGAGTTCGTATTGATAGCCTATGTCAAGAGGCACTTTTGAACAGAACTTCCTGATCTACCCATGGGGCTGGTATGGGATGAAGCCCTGAGAGCTTGCCCTCCCTCTACACTATCTTCCCAGAACAGCGAGGCCAGCTCTCCATGCGGAAGGTGCGTCCGAGACCAAGGACACTACAGCTGGAGACTGGACGGTTGGTTTCCTCCTTGGAGAAGATGTCAAGGAGGAACTCATTCTTTCTACCGTCTGCCACGCATCAGTTAGTGGCTCCTTTGTAAATTAACAGTGGATGTCCACATAAGGAACAGGTGATGCATCTTCGTTTAAAACAGACTCCACTTCTGTTGCTCAGCCTCCATATCTAGGCATGGTCTAAGGAGACTAGAGCTTTTAAAAGGCTCAAAACAAAGAGGGAGGAGGGGCTCACGTCACCCCTTCTTTGGGATGGAAAGTTTGGCAGCTCAGTACTTGCAACAGGGACAGACCGTTTTTCTTGTCTTTTGCCTTTCATCATGTTGAGAAACAGCTAAACAGGGGCCTGCCTTGTGGGTATAGAGTACAAGTGTGTGGTCCAGGCAGTTAATAGAATGGTTCTCAGAAGGGTGTGTGATGCAAAGTGTGGGGCCTAGGAGTCAGCCTCTCCCTGTTTCCCTCACTCCTGGCTATGCCAGGCAGGGCCTTTCCCCTGAGTCCCCCTCCTCAGACCAGGCCTTCTCTGGGAGAACTTCAGAGAAAGTACCCGAAACAGAGGCAGCAGCCCCAGCTAAGGGCTGCCTGGAGGGGACCCGTGGAGAGGCTGATGCAGATGGGAACAGCACACATGCTTAATGGGCTCTTAATTTGACTCTGAGCTTTTTGAAAAGAGAAGTATGTGCTATTAAAAAAAAAAAAAAGGAAGAAAGAGAGCGAGCACTTGTTTAAGCAAATGTTCTGAATTATTTTGTGCTAAAAAAACAGCCTAAGCCCTGTTTGAAGTTGGCATTCAAAAAGCAAACAAACAGAAACCAAACCCCAGTGCTGCACTCTTCCTAATTTAGCTGGATGGGAAGACTGAGGAAGGGGTCAGGGCGGGCGGGAAGGCAAAATGCAGGACACTGTTTGCCACACACTGGGTGTGGGGACTGTGCCACCTCTTGCTGCTGGTTTGAACACAAGGCTGTAACCAAACTGTCAGAGACCTCTGGGCCGAAGGCCTCACTAGAGTTCTCTCTGGGCTGTGGATCTCCAGAAAGCTGCTGTGCCCTATCTACAACATTTTAGGATTAGGTCTGTTCCAAGTTCCATTTTGAATTCAAGACTACTTTCTGCTCTCCCTTCTTAAATCAGGACTAGTGGTTCGATTTGTTTCCTATGTTCTAGGCAATACGTTTGTAAGTTTCTATCTAGGTACCTAGCCCTTCCCCCACGGAGCAGCCGAAGCCCTGGATTTCTTGGATTGAAAGGAGAGAAGTGCTTTGCTGGAGGGCTCATCTTTTCTGGCCTAACGGGGGTCACAGTTCCGTTAGAGCAGCATGGTGGTGCTGGCCGGTGGCAGCGGAGGGACAGCAGCCGTGTTCGGTTAGGGGGTGGGGAGGTCAGGTCAGGGTTCAGCCCGGCCCCATGACCAGCTGGCTGTAGGACTGCAGGGCAGTCACTTAGCAGAGGCCCGAGGCCTTCTGTTACTGTCCCTGCGCTGTCTGGTGGAACAAGCACCTCCAGCTCTGCAGGCAGAGAGAGAGCGAGCCCTGCAGCAGCCGGAGAGGGCCGCTTAGGAAGAAAGCACAGGGGGCGCCTGGGTGGCTCAGTGGGTTAAGCCTCTGCCTTTGGCTCAGGTCATGATCATGGGGTCCTGGGATCGAGCCCCGCATCGGGCTTGCTGCTCAGCAGGGAGCCTGCTTTCCTTCCTCTCTCTCTGCCTGCCTCTCTGCCTATTTGTGATCTCTGTCTGTCAAAAAAATTTTAAAGAAAAAAAAAAAAAAGGAAGAAAGCACAGTGAAAGCATCAAGTATGAATGCGAAGGTGTGACTCCTGGCTCTGCCTCCTTGCAGGCTTAGCGGCCTCTAGCCCTTCATCTTGTGAAGGCTTCAAGTAGCCGCACGCTTCTCAAGTCCTTCCAACCAAAGCGGCTCCCCAAGACAAGGCCTCCCAGGGCAGGGGTCCCCGGGCGCAATCAGAAAGCAGGCCTCTGGAGTTCAACACTGCGCTGCTCTCCCACGGTGAGCGCTAATCCGAGGTCGGCCTTTGCTCCAGAACAGGGCGGCCTAGCGGGGCCCAGTGGACAAGGCCAGGGCCGGGCTGTCGGAGCTCAGCTCCCCTCACAACACAGCCGGAGAACTGGAGAACGGCCCTTCAACAATGCAGCCTCGAGGCCTTTCGGAACCGGTCCTTCAGCCCTGGCTGGGGGTGGTGCTTCTGCCCTCAACTCCCACCCGTGCAGCCCAGCACTCTTTCTTTCTTCTGCTCTTCTAATCCGATCTCTCTGCCTGGGCTTCTCACATACCAACAACCAGACTGTGGCCCTGAGTCACCCACTCTCTCCCTATCCACTGTTCCATCGGCCTAGATCGGCCACACTGCAGACACTGGGAGGGGGACACTGTACATTTGTCAGTGTAGAAGTCGATGTCCCCCGATTCCTGAAAAAGCCACCAGGCACGTGGCATCGGAGAGAGGCTGGTTTTGCCTGCCACCAACACAGGCATTTTGCCTTTGCTCTAGATTCTGCAGATACGCTGAGGACCACCTCCAAGACCTCGAGCGCTGTGCTGTCCTCTTTAGTGTTTCTATTCACACAGGACTATCTTCTGTGTATTGGTCAGTGCTCACACTTCCACACAACGGCCACGCGTGAGCAGGCATTTGTGGAAAACTCATCTCATTATTGGCGACTAAAGCAGAAATGTCTCCTCAAGGTATGGGAGGATCAGGTTCTGCAGCCCTTGATGTGTCCGCAAGCCAAATGCAGCAGGACAGGAAGAGCAGATTCGAGAAGCTGCTGCTGATACAGGCCCAGCAGGTCACAGCACCAGCTCCACAGAATGACGGCCTTAAGACTCTGGGCACTTTTCAGGGCAAATACCACTTGTTTAGAAATTGTCAGACTCTAAGACTCCTGAGGTGGTTAATCTAAGGAAGTGTCAAACTCTGATACTAAAAATATATTGCTATTCATGGTTTTCAAATGCAAATGGATAGAGAGAGTTGCTCCAGGTTAGGGAAAACACCCAGATGCCAAAGCCTTTCTTGAACCTCAGAAACAGTGACCGTAAGGGTGTTGTCAATGAGAATTCCATCATGTTCTGGAACTTTAAAAACCAACTGGCTATAATTTAAGGATAAAGACAGTTTGTGCACCAGTCACTAAAAGTTGCTTCCAACTAATAAAGAAAGCAAATCAGTTGGGATTTTCCTGATGACGATCTCCACAGTGTGATCACACGACAGTTGAAACTATCATTTCCCACAAGGCAACTGACTCCGTGCTTTGGAAAGATCAGCCTGCCCCATCGTGCTGGGTTGTAAGCTTTCCATCCAGGTTTCAGAACCATTGCTAAAACTGGGAGGTTGTTCTAAGTAGGCCCAGGGAGCCTGGGCTTGTCTGAATGCTGCCACAGCTATCTTCCCTGTTTTGTCGGATACACCAGGAACCCCAGAACTGGCTGATTCCGATGTTCAGGTTATTATAGCCACCCAGGAGTCACTGCCCGTGGGACCCCCGCACCTCGGTATCTAAATCCAGTTGCCCCGGCCATAAGTTAACTATTGTTTAGTCCACCTGTTCCATGACTTTGAGTCCCTTTCTCCAAACTGGAGTCAAGTCAATTAGGGGAACCCCATAGGGGGTCCAGAAAATAAATGGTACTCACCAACGGGGACCTTTCTACAGTTTGTCAGTTGGGAAGATACGGGAATAAAACACGTGGACATCTGGGGGGTCTGTGAGGAGGAACTGGTCAGATTTGGTTGTTTATGGAGAGTGACCGTAGTCACACCCAAGCGTTCTAGTCTAGCCCTGGTGCTCTGTCATCGTCACCAAGGAAGGGACTCTAAACACTTAAGTAAAATGCAACCTGGCTCTTCGCACTTGACCTCAGAGCTCATGAACTGTTTCCACTGCGAGTGCAAAGTCACAGCATGCTTTGAGCTTTTTTTTAAAATTGTGTCTCTTAAGAAAATACAGTCAAAATCCCCTCCTCTGTCTCAATAGCTGAGAATAAACGCAATTAGAAGATACAAAAGTCAGAGAATGTGTTCCTTGCGTCAGGTGTTCACTGAATCCAAAGAAAGGATGTAGATGTCGCTAGAGAAATGGGAAGACAAATGTCCTGGTCCTTTGGCCAGTAACATTTTCCTCTGATGGAGGAACGATGACAATGCTACATTTTCATTATATACGTGACTTTTTTTTTTTCTGTTGTAATGTTCTCTAGATCCAAAAGGCCAGATACTAAATAGCCAGTCTATTAGAGAAGCACACAGAAAAAGCAAAACATGTATAGGAATCTTAGATGAAATCCCCAGATGCAACGTGCCCTTCTGTGTATATGTATGAGTAAGTGTGTGTGTGTGTGTGTGTGTGTGTGCGCTCACACACCTACAGATGCGTTCAGGGAGCAGAAAGGTGGGGGGGCAGGACATGAATAAAATGGGAAATGCTGGGCATGATGGGAGCAAAGTATTTTAGATCCTATGCCCAGGAGTGTATGTGGCGTACAAACCAAAGAGAGGTGTGGTACTCACCTTATTTGTTGCATCAATAAATTTGACTCCTTTATAAGAGACCGAAAGAATAATAGTGGGGACCTTCTTCATTTGCTCTGTGGACTTCTGAAATTAAAATTAGAAAGCTGTTAGCGCAGTTTGTGTTGCATGGCAACTGAAGCACATAATTTCTCCTCTTAAAAGATAAAAATGAGCCCAACTTAAAAACAACACATACACACACACACACACACACACGCACATCAAACACATACCAAACACACTAATTTAAATGTATGTCTCTCTTCTCTTAGGCTCAGCCACGGTTTGGGCTTCTAAAGTGTCTGTCTTGCACTTGAGAATCTAAAAAGAGCTTGTTCTGCCACTTCCCGTGGGTGAAGGAAAACTCCTTTTTCCCTGACACCAAAGGGATCAACGAACAGCCCTGTCTCCCACTGCGACTTCCAGCAACGGTTCTTTGACTGGAGTTAAACCGTGTCAGAGTTAACTCCAAGGGTGAGTTTAGCATTAACAAAACATGTGCCACCGCTCCCCCTTCCTCCCAGAGTCACTCCTTCTCCAAAGCACGATGTAGGTCTGAATCGTGCAGTTAGAAGAGGGATTTAAGCACCTCATTGTGAATTTTTCTTGAACCTGGCCAAATCCTGAAGAGCAGACGAATTTGTCCCCCCGTCACTGGTGACTGCAGGACAGAATACCCCCTACCACAGCGAAGCCCTCCGGAACAGTCCGTATTTTGAGCCACAGCAAAACTGGACAGTCCAGGTAACCTCCTTCGTCGTCATTTAGAGCTGCTAGATTTCCTCAGGCTAAGTTCTTAGGACAGAGGCTCATGCCGGCTTCACATGCTGCTAGTCTGCAGCTCTGGGACTTTTACGCATGTGCGCAAACGTTCTCCACAATTTAGGATGTACCTTTTCTGTTTAGTTTGATCATTCATCACAGGTCTCCAATAGTCTGGGTACTTGATTCCCCACTATGGCTCCTCCTAATAATCACATTAAACATCGAAAAGAACCTACCTGACAGTTAGCCTGATGGATTTTCCAGAGAAACAGGTGAGAACAAAAGAGGAGAGAAAATACATAAGAAGGTGAGGAAACCATTTCAATAATTCACGGACAGCACAAAGTCCTGAGAAGGTATAAGGAGAACAGGCTTTATGGGTAAACGCAATAGAGCACAGCCTCTCTTGCAGGAGTGGCTGCGGGTTCTTCAGACCACATCTCTCCCTTCCTGTCCCCTCATCACCATTCATGGTGCCACACAGCCTCGTGCCTGATGCACCAGAACCTTCCACTGTGGGCGTTCCCCAACCACCTGTCTTATGGACAGTAAGGGAACTGGGAGAAAATATTACCCAATTTTCCATTTTTAAATTCCGAAATGTGACCAGAATTAAAGAAGCCTTTTAGTTGGACAGTGTGAATGGAACTCACTGAGCTTAAAAACAATGTTACATCTTTCACTTGAGCCATGGAAAAGGGGTTTCATATTCTCCTGATTGTTTTGACGCATCTTTTGGATAGCCACTCCACTTGTTTCAAAGATAGAGATGATGGATCAGTAAGAATATTACTATTTAGTATTTATTAAAAGTTTCATATAGTATAGAAAAAAAGCCTTTCTCCTGAGCTGCTTTTTAACTAGTTTTAAAATTATTCGAACTTGCTAGTTTTCTTTTGCGGTTGCCAGAGATTTAAAGATTTTATTTATTTATTTTTGTGCGAGAGAAAGAGCGTAGGAGGTGCAGGGGGTGTCACAGAGGGAGAAGCAGACTCCCCACTGAACAGACAGCCCGAAGTGGGACTCCATTCCAGGACCTTGACCTGAGCCGGAGGCAGACATTTAATAGACTGAGCCACCTAGGCACCCTGCCAAAGAAATTTAGACACTTTTATCTTTTTAATGCTTTATCCAAACAACTCTTAAAAGTGTACAAGATAGGGGTGCCTCGGTGGCTCAGTCAGTTGAGCCATTATCTGCCTTCAGCTCAGGTCATGATACCAGAGTCGAGTCCCAGGCTCCAGCTGCCACCCACCCTCCCCCACCCCGCTCAGCAGGGAGTCTGCATCTCCTTCTTCTTCTGCCCCCCAACCTCCTCTCCCCCCTCCCTCTCAAATAAATAAATAAATAAAGTCTCTTTTTAAAAGTGTGCAAGATAAATCAAAGGTAAAGCTAGAAGAAATAACTAGTTGCGCTAGTTATGGGCTGAGCTCTGCACAGGGAGAGAGCCATGGCTGGCATGGACAGTGGCTTGGTGTGCTGAATATGTGAGGAATTCTTTGCAAAGATAACAGTGGATTTCAACAAATTACCGCGCTCATTTCTTGCCATGAATACATTCTATCAGACAGATCTAGCCATACCGTGAAGTAACATATAGCTAGCATAAGATGAAAATATCAACATTAAGCATTAAGAAAAACCCCAAAAAAGGAAAAAGCAAAACCATTTGTTATCCATTCGGCAGCCGAGTGGTTATCGTAGGCAGCCCACTGTGCTGGGAAAACTCTGAGTCTCCTTCAGAGCATGTCAGACAGACCTCAAATTGTGTGCAAACGACAGTCTGCGGAAAGCGGCTGTCCCAAGGGCTGTGTTGAGCAGACTCGGAGCCTTGTGCCTGGGCTCAGAGGGAGAGAGGGTTGGGAAAGATGTCTGTGCGGGACAGGGAGAGGAAGAGGCAGCGCAGGAGGTACACGCCACAAAGAGAAGCTGCAACACAAATGCTGATAAACGCACCAGTGACATGCATGTGGGGCTTCCAGAGTACTGAGCAAAGAGAGGCTCACTTTGCAGGGGAGAGCGGGGCAAGTCTTCATTACTCATTCAACAAGCACCATTTGCCTGCTGGGGCTGACTGGGCTGGCTTTTAAAGGATGGACAGGGATTTCCTGGGCGCCCAAAGAGGATGTTCTGGCAGAAGAATCCACATGCACATGAAATTGGGTAATTGGTGGAAAATGAGCTGGTGCAGTAGGTTTGGAAGCTTGTGACTTCTCTGCCAAGCCAGAATCCCCTGGAAGTGTTTAAGGAGGGGGTGGGTGGCAGAAAAACAAGGTTGGTGATTGGATGCCCTGGAGCAGCTGAGGCTGGAGGCCCAGAGGCAGGAACCGGAGGTGCGGGCTCAACCGCGAGACCCTAAGCACCCGAGCTGGAGCGGAAGCCACAGTCATGGAAGAGATGAGGACTGGAGCGGCTCTGCTACCCATGTGCCGTGGAAGCCGCGAGAGCGAGAGCGAGAGGACGTCACAGATGAAGGGGCCATTCGCTGAGATAAGCGGGTTCTACAGGGAACAGGCTTTTGCAGGAAACCCTCGCACGCGCGCTCAGTTCGATAATCAGGGGGGCGATGTCCCGCAGGAAATGAGAAATGAGCATCAGATCTAGAACCCCATCCGCATCGAGGGGGTGCCTGAGGACATGGGAGCAGATGAGGTGGCTCAAGGAGTGAACAAGAAGAGCGCCAAGAGGCCCCCGCCCGCTCAGCGCGGCTGAAACAGAGCGGGCAGGAGGCTGAGCGCGGAACCGCAGACCCCGGGGGCAGATGCCTTAGAAGGTGCGAGAGGCGCCCGCGGCCGCAGGCACCCACCGAGGAAAAGCCCAGCACAAAGGCTGGCACACGGAGCGGCTGCTATTTTTATGGGGTCTTCTGCGTGAAATCCCTGACTTTTGCAACGGGAAAAACGTGTTGCTGATTTTATGAAGAGCAGCTCGAGGACAGTGGTGGCCGCAGAGGAAAGAGCGCGGTGATTTGCGCGACAGATGCGAGGGCGCGGGAGCGGAGAGCTGGAACAACAGGGCGGCGGGGACGCGGGCTCTTCCGCTGGAATGAGGGCATCAGTGGTGACTTCTGTCCCGATAGGAAGATTCTACATCGTATGTTCAGCGACGTTGAACAAAGAAGAAAACCTAAAAGACACTCATTTCTTTTTCTTTTGTGGGTGCCCAGGATCCCTGCTTTCCTAACTGGAGGCCATCCTGGCGCGGCCTGTGCTGCGGGCTGTGCCTGGCTGCTGGGGTGGGGGTGTGGGGGGTGTGTGGGGGGGGTGTGGGTTGGGGAACGACACATCCCAGTCGGGAGTCCACACCGCACCTCCCTCGGCTGAGCGCCTTGACAAGAAGATGAGGGACCCTGGCTGGCCACAGAGGCACTCCGCGGGCCTTCAATGACCTGCTCCTTCTTTAAGGCATTTATAATTCTATAAGAGATAAAAATCCGACCTCTTTCAGGGGATTTTCTGTTGGTGGACAGAGCTTTCAAAGAGGTCTTTTCATATGTTATTTTAACCAAAGATGAAAACACATCGAAATAAAGCAAATACACTGAGTCTTCAGGGGGAATAATTCGGGGGGGTGGGGGACAAGAAATCCAATAAAGCGCCCACTTCATTTTATGAAGGCTCTACAGATATCAAAAAGTGAGCAAGGGCTTCAGTCTAATCATAGGCAGCCCACGTCCTATTGTCTGCACTTGCTCTTACGTGTTGCAATTACGGTTTTCTTCTCCTTCCCAGGGACAGAGGCAGCTAGGCTGGACATCACTGGTCAAGTTACAAAGCAATTGCTCTTGGGCAATGCTGGTCACTATGATCTATCTGCAAGCTCTGCTGGGATTCTGAATAGTTAATACTCCCATATACGTACATATGTTAAAACATTCGAGCTTTATTTATTTGTATAAACAGAATTCTCTTCTTCAGTAAAATGCTCAGAGCAAACCTTATGCTATGGTTCTCTTTTCTTTCCATTTTTTTCCCCCTATGCCACACTCTCTGGAATTTTAGAGGCTTCCCCCAGTCCTCAAATTCTGCCCCGCCCCGCCCCCCACCTTCAGTGCCAGCTTTACAGGAGAGACTGATTTGTAATGAGGACCTCCAGATACCTTAGAAGCTGAATACTCCCAGGATGCCCCAAATTAACTTAACCTTTAGAGCATCTTGCTCTCCTGCTAGAAAAGCATTATAGTGATAGTCAATTGTATTTTGTTCACAATTCCCCCAAATAAGATTATCATCCTTTCATTGCTCCAAGAGAAACAATATTTAGTTATATAGGGATGCTACATTTCTGAAACCTAAACTAAAAGGCAACTTCTGAATCTTAACAGCAAAGCCAGCTTTACATTTAGCACTTGGGTTTCTCTGTAAGCTTTACACAGACTAGGGATTCCATATCCCTTGTATCTGCAGGTGGGTGCCCGAGATACCGTTCTTAACAGGTAAAGTAATTGAACACTTCTACAACATTTTTTTTTTAAAAGAGGGATTTTTTGGACTCACCCAAGAAAGCAATACCATCTTTTGTCTTTTCCTTTTTATAAATTATGAATTGCTTGGAATCTTTGTATCAAGTTGGAAATTGCCATTAGTGCTTTTGTTTTATCCTTCTAGCATGCACCGGAAAGAAACAGTTTCTCATTTTCTAATGCAGAATCAACAGTATGAGAATATCCTTTTGAGCTGCAGGGATGCTCTGGTCTCAGAGTATGACTTTCATAACTGTGAGTGAGAGCAAAGAGGTTTACGACAGGGAGCACTTCAGTTGTGAGCTGTAATGTTGCGATGGAGTCTGGAGTGATGTTTATGTTCCTAATGAGAATCATTTGTGCCCGTAACCAGTACAAAGAGGAAACAGAGTGGGGCAGCCCATGGGGAGGATGTCATCGACCCTTCATTCTTACAATACTCTGCTCATTTCCAATGTATTTTAAACACAGACTGGGGAATACATCTCCGGATGGTCTACTGCCTTCTAACTTACATTTTTAACCCACACATGGCTACCCTGAGAATGCTTTCTAGTTAGATATTCAAGTGTTGGGTCATAACTATTAATTTTGCCATATAATATTTTCTTTAGTTTGTTTCAAAGCTTAATTATTGTATTTAGTTTCAGCAAGTAAATTAAAATAAGATCAAATAATTCTGTTTGGTAGCCCTAAGTGACGTTCAAATGACGTAAAAAAATGTATAAAACCAGGAGTATCATATTTTGTATTCAGCAAAACTAGTTACACATTGTAGAGATTATAAGAGGTAGAGAGCAGACCACAGATCAGCCATTTGAAATTCACGTTGGAACTCAGTTTCAGTGTCGTTTTCTGGGAAAACCTCGTGTGCCCCCCCCCAGCCTGATACGATGGCTGTCTCTTGCTCCCCAGGCCTGACCTGGGAACCTCTGCTGCTCTCCCTTGGGGTTAACTGTCCTGGTCTTGGTTGTTTCCCTAACTCTTGGCGGGGGCGGCTCCTTGAGGATAGCCCACCCCTTTCTTGATTTGTTTCTTGTCTCCCCCATGATGACTAGCACCTGGTCTTGGATTGAACCCTATGACATGGCCATTTTTATGGATCAGAAAAACAGCTAAATATCAGCAATTCCACAGAGTTCAATCTAACAGCTGCTGAAGTCTGTGATTATTAAGTGAAGAAGCAAATGAATTAATGTACAGTAACGAGCACAAAGCCAGTTTTATAAGAAAGAACCACAGTACCAGCCTCTCAACGCATGAAGAGCTCAGCAGACTTTCCAGAGAGCCCTGGTGCCCAGCGCTGTGCATGAAGGCCTTAGAAGAACTCAGAAAACCACAAACATGATTAGAGATAGGCCAAGAGATTCCTATGGGATGGGAAAGCTTCAAAGACCTCTGTGATTTGTCAGCTCAAGGAAGGAAGGGCTGGGTGTTCATTTTTCTACTAGGAAAACGGTTCAAATTGCAAGCACGCAGATGAGAAGGAAAGACTTCTTGGGAGGGCAGGAGGATTATTAGGGACAGCTGGGAAGTTTTTCCCTCTGGGAGTCTTTAAAAATAGTGTGGACTCTCATTTGTCACTAATGACTTAGGGGTAAGTCTCATTTGGCTGGGGAATGGGGCTCAAGGACCTCTCAAGGGCTTTTCCGGTCATGAGGATGCAACGTGAGGGCTGGGTGAAAACAGAGCCTTGCTCAGACCATGTGACCAGAGCAGACGGTGGGCAGGCAGCCACTCCAACGATTCCTCGGGCACAGACTCTGCTCCTGCCCTGCCAAGTGTAACTCACACGCTCTGGCCGAGTCTAGCCCAGCGCACGGCGATGCCCTCCATCTCTACCCCCTGGCCGAACGCTTCTACCAGGGCAGCCTGTCCACACAGCAGACCTAACAGGAATGCCCAGCGGACCAAGGCAGTGCTTCTCAAACTTTTTTGAGTGCTGGAATCCCGTGGAGGGCTTGTTAAATAACAAGATCGCTGGGCTCCAGACCTAGAGTTTCTGATTCAGTAGGTGCCATGAACTGAATGTCTGGGATTCCCCCAGACTTCTAATGTTGAGTCCTAATCCCCAATGGATGAGCAGGTGGGGCCTCTGGGAGATGTTCGGGCTGTAAGAATAGAGCTCTGAATGGTGTCAGTGGGCTTATAAGAGAGGCCTCTTGCACTGTGAGAGGGTACAGTGAAGGCTGTCAATGAGCCAGGAAGAGGGCTGTCACCCGACACCAAATCTACCAGCACCTTGACCTTGGGATTTCTCAGCCCTCAGAACCCCGAGAAACAAATTTCTGCTTATAATGTGGTATTTTTATTACAGCAGCCTGAACAAACTAAGATAGTAAGTGAGGTAGGGCCAAAGAGTTTGCATTTGTAATAAATTTCCAGATGCTGCTGCTGCTACCCCAGTTTGAAAACTTCTGCACTTAAAATAGTTGATTTTTGATTGAAAGTCACTGTCAGAACTGTTCTCCGCTGCTATGCACGTAAACTCCATTGTACTGCGTCCTACATTAATTCAGAGAGCAGTTAATTTATCAAATCACACTATCCTCCACTTGACAAGCGATCTCCAAAACTCCTTAGTTAGCACTTAGTTACAGCTCTTGGTCTTCAGAGGAAATAACAAGAATTATTTAATCTTTCATAGTTTCTCAGGGGCTATGAAAGTATAAAACATACTTCACATAAACAGTTCAGGTCATAAAGATAGGTTCTGGAGTTAAATCTAGAATAGATGTTGATCGGACAGAGCTGATAAGCCCAGGGGTCACGCTGAAGATGTATGGTTTCTCATAAAAGTCCCCCAGTTCTCCCTCAATGAGGAGCACATCCAGGATATTAAGTACATCCCCTTGAGAGATGGGACAAGCAAACATCAACACATTTTTGTGTACTGCTTCTGGGAGTGTAAACTGGAACAATTTTTTGGGAAGGCAATTTGGCAACTTACTCCCAGAGTTTCAAGATGGGTATACTTTTGGCCTAGCCAAGCTACATTTAGTGGCTCATTCTAAGGAAATAATCAGACCAGCTGCAAAAGATTCAGGTCTAGGGATGTTGCCCGCAGTATTGGTTATAATTTGAAAAGATTCCAAATGACCTAAGAAGGGGAATGACCAATAAGGGGAACTGGTTACATAAGTTTGGTTCAGTTATGAATTGGAATATTGTTCAACCACTGTGAGTAATACTGAACATGAATATATATTGGAATAAACATACTATAATGAATATTTCTGTTTCTTTCTAGGAAAGGGATGCCTATGAACACATGACGAATCAGTCTGGAGGCTTACCTACGAACAAGGGGTTAACAGAGAGGGGTTTACCATCTCTGTGTGACAAAATTACAATTGCTTTTATTTCTCCTCTCTGTGGCTCTATTTTTAAAACGAGATAACAATGAATAGGTGTTGCTTCTGTAATAATAAAATGTGAAGTTTTAAAAATGTATAATATTTTGGTTAAAAAGCCAACTGTAAACATGTGAAAAAAACACACCAACTTGTTTAATCTATCGCTTGTAAGTACAACTGCAGTGTGTGTGTGTGTGTGTTTGTGCGCGTGCGGGCATCTTGAATTTATGGAGGGACCCACTGCCAAGCTCCTTCCTCCAGAAGGTACTGCTCTACAGCAAATGGGAGCACAGAAGGGCATGTTTGGATTCCTATCTGGCCTTCCCTGTGCGTCATGGTATTTAACCTCTATGTCTTAGTTGTTTCGTCTGTAAAATGGGTGTGTTACTACGGCATCTACTTTGGAGAGCCGTGAGGACTATATAGTTCGGTGCCTCGCATGTAGTGAGCACCAACAGATTTCAGCTGTTACTCTTATTCCGAGGATGGATGCTGTCGCTGAGCTGCTTTCCAAAGTATGACCTCCCACTAGCAAAAGAGAGCAGGTAAAAACAAGATCAGTGAGCACAACGGAATCCTCTCCGAGCTGCAAGCTGGCCCAGCAGTGAAATGGTGGTTGCAACAATGAACATTCGGCAGAGCCACGCATCTAGGCCAATGACAATGGACTCAGTACGTTTAGAAAGAGAGCGTAAGACAAAGTGGGAATTAAAGACAGAGGCGGCCCGTGAAATCCGGTGCTGTGGAGTTCTGAGGGTGTTACATGGGAAAAGAGCCAGTGACAAGAGGAACAGAAACACACACACACACAAAATTAAGAGAACGTGGGTTATGAAGACAATATGGGATGAAAGGATTGGAACTGTTGAGTCTCCGGGAAAACACTCATAAAGCAAAAGCACAGGTCCCTGTGAGCCCAGCTCAGCAGTAGACAGCCAGCAATGCTATTTCTTTGTGTATATCGTCATTTTTTAAAAAAGATTTTATTTATTTATTTGACAGAGAGAAATCACAAGTAGATGGAGAGGCAGGCAGAGAGAGAGAGAGAAGCAGGCTCCCTGCTGAGCAGAGAGCCCGATGCGGGACTCGATCCCAGGACCCTGAGATCACGACCTGAGCCGAAGGCAGCAGCCTAACCCACTGAGCCACCCAGGCACCCCTGTATATCGTCATTTTAACACACTTTCACATCGGTGGGCTTACACCTGACCTGGCTCGTGCAGTACTTGGGAGGGAGCGAAAGGGAAATAGTTGATTCTTCTCTGAAACTTGAACCAATGGAGACTTACCAAAAAAACAGTTGTTTACAGTGTATTTTTTCCCCAGCCTGGTTCCTAAGTAGTAGTCCCTGAAATGATTTCTGGGAATGACAATTCCTCATAGACAGGAGTTGCGGAAGGAACCAAACGTGACTTTAGACAAGTGGGAATTAAAGACAGAGGAGGCCCACGATATCTTTCAGGGATGGGGACTAGTGAGGGTATTACAGGAGTCTAAGATCAAAGAGGCTTTTTAACATTCCCATCTTATTCTAAAATCTTTTTCCCAAGCTTTCTAATCCGTTCTCCGACATTAATTTGTTTCCTTGCAAGCACAGAAAAAAGACAGTCTTCACACTTCAACCAAGGCACAATTATTTGGAAGTCTATATATCTGAAAATCCAACTTTAGAATTGCCTCCAGACCGGAAGTTTAAAAATGAGACAGGCGCAGGGGAACAGACTCAACAAGAACACTGAACTGTGGCATTTGAACTCTCTAAGCCCTTTGGGAAATAAAGATTCCCCAATAAATTTGCCAGAAGAGCTGCTTATTCCTGACTTAAAAATGATTTTAAAATAATTCCTGTCTTGGATGGAGAAGACAGATTTCTACCTGACTGTAGTTGAAAACGGTATCTGTTTTCTTTCTTTTTTTTAAAAGAGAAATTTCCTTGAGCACAGACACCTGTGAACAATACTAATCATCAACTACGGGATTAGAGAAAATCAGATTTTACAGAGTATTAAATTGAATATAATGGCCCGCCTCGTACAGTAGCACAGGTTTCATAATAGTATATCTAATTAGAGAAGTGAATGACCACCGTGTGTTAGTGAGAATTATACCCCGAGGCAAAATTCAGGGCTGAGGCATGGGGTATGTGTGTAAGGCTGGTGAGGCAAAAAGGACTAGAACCTCATCTGGCCTTTCACCGACCACTGTACATCTTAGAATCTTTGAAGTGGGAGTAACTTATACCAAAGAGAACACCGAAAGGCCAAAGCAACGTCTTTATTGCTTGTGAAGTTCATTCCTGTGGACACATTATTTAAAAGAGGCAAGCTAGGGGTGCCTGGCTGGCTCAGTGGGTTAAACCTCTGCCTTTGGCTCAGGTCATGATTCCAGGGTCCTGGGATCAAGCCCCACATCGGGCTTTCTGCTCAGTGGGGAGCCTGCTTCCCTCTCTCTCTGCCTGCATCTCTGCCTACCTGTGATCTCTCTCTCTCTGTTAAATAAATAAATAAAATCAAAATTATTTTTAAAAAAGCACAGAAAATAGTAACCCATTTAAAAAAATAATAATAATAAAAAAAAAAAAAGAAAAGAGGCAAGCTAATCCCAACTGATTGAGGAACAAGTCACCTTCCCAAAATACAAAACTGCAAAATTGCATTTACCCTCTTATCTACAGTTTCCCATCATTTTCTCTCCCTTTCAGTGATGGCCTTTAAAAACTGCAAAAAGAGTGCAGGATGCCCAAGTTTTTGAATACTCTGTTACATTTTTGTGAACGCAGAAAACCAGGGAAATCGCTGGGACACTGGCATTATACTTGTGGGAAAACAAATGAAAAAACCCAAAGCAAATATCTCCAACAACTTACTTGTTTTTCAAATTTTAGAGGAAGAGGTCAATGTGTTTTTGAGGTTTTTACTGAACTAGACTCTACAAGCATTTAGAATCATGGAATTTTTTTTGAACCATCACAACCACTTCAAAAGGCAGCTATGCTATGGGAGACCCTGGGGATTTAATATACATAGTTCCTGCTCTCCCAGGGGCATGGGGCCTAATGACCCAGGTAGCATGTACAGTGTGACATGAGGGGTGAGAGAAGAAGGTTCTGTGTTCTGTGGGGAACACCTTAGGGGCCATCGAATTCTGGATCTCAGAACTAATGCTTCCCCTCAGGAATCCTTTCAAAAATGAACATGGTCTATGGGCGCCTGGGTGGCTCAGTGGGTTAAAGCCTCTGCCTTCAGCTCAGGTCATGATCTCAGGGTCCTGGGATCAAGCCCTGCACTGGGCTCTCTGCTCAGCAGAGAGCCTGCCTTCCCCTTCTCTCTCTGCCTGCCTCTCTGCCTACTTGTGATTTCTGTGAAATAAATAAAAATAAAATCTTAAAAAAAAAAAAATTGAAGATGGTCTCTGAGCACAGAGTTAGCTGGAAAACCCAGCCAGTAACGTAAAAGGCAGCACTAAATGAGGATGCTCAGATTAAACAGACATCTCTTACAACTCCTCACATATTACTAATATATGTTTTTAGATTTTTAATTTTAACTAGGTCTGTAAAGCTGTCACAGTAAAGGAAATAAGCAGCCACGTTGTTCTACTGAAGAGCAAAATAATTCGCAGAACTCCATCTTCCTAAAAGTGTGCCTCAATATCAAGGCCTATCTAATCTCTTAGGCTTTTATTGTAGAAAACTCTGAAAGATAAGACAAAAATTGCAATTTCGCTTTAAAAAATTATTGGGGTTTAATGCAAGTTCCTATTGATTCTTCTTCACTAAACACAATTCAGAAGATAATTTTAAGAGAGTTTGGAGCCGGAGAAAAATATCTTAAGACGAAAACCTGCATACAAATGTTTATAGCAGCTCTACTCATAACTGCAAAACGTAGAGGCAACCAAGGTGGCCTTCCACAGGTAAATGGATGTGGTATACCCATACGAGGGTATGATTAAAAACAAAGAGCTGGGGGCACCTGGGTGGCTCAGTGGTTGAGCCTCTGCCTTCAGTTCAGGCCTTGATCTTGGGTTCCTGGGATCGAGCCCCACATCAGGCTCTCTGCTCGACAGGGAGCCTGCTTCCTCCCCACCCCACCACACCCCACCCCACCACACCCCACCCCACCGTCTGACTCTCTGCCTACTTGTGATCTCTGTCTGTCAAATACATAAACAAAATCTTTAAAAAAAAAAAAAAAGAGCTGTCAAGCCACAAAAGACATAGAAGGAAGCTTAAAAGCATATTATTGCTAAATGAGAGAAGTCGGTCTGGAAAGGGTATCTACTGTATGATTCCCACTATAGGACATTCTGGAAAAGGCCAAAGTATAGAGACAGTAAGAAGGTGAGTGGTTGTCGGGGGCTGGAGGGGAGAGAAGGTGAACAGGTGGAGCAGAGGGGATGTTTAGGGCATGAAAGGATTCTTTGTGATAACGGTCATGGGAGATACAGAACATTATGCATTTATCAAAACCTGGAACACCGCATAACACGAAGAATGAGCTCTAATGTAAACCACAGACTTTAGTTAATGATATAACAGTACTGGTTCATAATTATGACAAAGGTGTGCTACCATCTGCACACCAGTGCAGATGTCACTAATAAGGGCAGCTGTGAGGCCAGTGGTGGTGGAGGATATAATCAAGAACTCTGTGGTTTTTGTTGTTGTTTTTTTAAAGAAGAGGATATTATCTCTTATTTTAAGATTTTATCTGGCAGAGAGAGAGAGACACACACACACAACACAAGCAGGGGGAGATGCAGAGGGAGAGGGGAAGCAGGCTCCCTGCAGAGCAGGGGAAGCCCGATATGGGACTCGATCCCAGGACCCCAGGACTATGACCTGAGCTGAAGGCAGTGGTCTAACCAACTGAGCCACCCAGGCGCCCCAAGAACTTTGTGCTTTATGCTCAATTTTTCTGTTAACCCAAAACTGTTCTAAAAAGTCAAGTCTATCAGAAAAATTGTATGACAGGTTAAAGAGGGAAAAAGACTGGCTAATCTGAACAGAGACAGAAGGGATTCCATATTGTAAAATGATGTGAATTCCTTTCATCTCACACACCTTAGCTTACAATGGCCTATTTTTGACTGAAACAATATGTGTCTAGTTAAACACCAGGACATCAGTGTAGAATTATCTTTGCTTCAGAACTGGAGGGGATGTTAGAGATGAAGAAACAGGTTGAGATAAACTTAGAAATTAACTGATTGTGCCTACCAAACACTCCAAATGTTTCTGAAGAAGGAAAATTGTGTATGGTTTGTTCTGGAGCAAAGTACATATGTTTAGGTATTGTGGGTAAAAATATAGTTGCTTAAGATGCAGTAAAAACACTCCTGAAATTTTTATTTAGAGTAACAGATTGGCATGTACCCCGAATTACTACATATGACTGTACCTAAATGGTTTAATGTGGCTAATTTTACAGAGTCTTTGAGGGTTCTTAAAGCTCTTTATCAATATAAATGATCCACATTTTCAGCTGTTTTAAAATTCAGGAGGATAAATGTTCCACTGGCTCATTAGATGGGTGGTATAGCCTCAGGTCAGGAGTTTGGTGGTAAAGGTAAATCACCCCAGTTCTAACCCTGCCTGCACAGCTTCCTGGCTGGGTAACCTGGGGTAAGTTACTTGACTTTTGTTTTGCCTTGCTTCCCCCGTATGAAAGGCGGGAACCATAGCAATAGTTACCCTGTGATTAGATGAACGAATGCACAGAATCACGTGCGATACGGCTCTTGAGCATTCACCGTTATTGGTACGGATAAACCGACTTTAGGAGACCCTGCCTTTTGGGGAATCACGTAGCATGCTCCTGCAGACAGACGGATGCACAAAGACCCCCCCCCCCCAACGGTGGTACTTCTCCCACTTTGGGGAAACTAAAAATGTTAACACGTTGGACTCCTCCGCTGACCTGTGAAGTCAGTGGGAGCAGGAGCCAAATCTTTGGCATGTGTGTGAACAAAGTACACCAAGGAAATAGTTCTCAGAATAAAGAACCAAACTGATTTACTTCTTACTGGGAAAGTAGTTTTAATTTCAACTAAAATACATACTGTTGAGTTGAAAGGTCTTCCCCCACCCCCACCAAACGAGTAAACCAGGTCAAGCTTTAATCTACAGTACTTTGGCCTAGTGATATTACTATATATCAGTTTTTTAAAAATTTATTTATTTTCAGAAAAACATTATTCATTATTTTTTTTTCACCACACCCAGTGCTCCATGCAAGCCGTGCCCTCTATAATACCCACCACCTGGTACCCCAACTATATATCAGTTTTTAAGATCATCTCTGTTCTGAAGTATTTCCCTGGGTGGACTTGATGATTCTGGGACTTTGGGCTGCGAGGCCACTATGTTGAAAACAGAGAAAACAGCAACTTCAGGGTCAATCTGAAAATTAACTGCAAGTAGAGACGGACCCCATTTTCAGCTGGTGAGGGCTCTAACTCACAACACAACCGTTCCGGATAACAGCGCGTCTGTGCTTCTAGTTAGGAAAGGCTCTAGTCAATCCAGTGAGTGCAATGTTAGCTTCTGTACCAGAGACTGATATTTATTTAATCAGGATGGGAAATAAGAGTTGGTAATATTTGAAGAAGCAATAAAGTTCCTATTTTCATGTAAACGACCCCAAGTAAACACCAAGGGCAGCAAACCAGAAAAAGGCCCCAATGAACAGAACGGCTTCTAACAGACGGCCTTTTCTGTTTCATTTTAAGCAACAGACAAGTATTTAACTAAATTATTCTCCACGGACACTATTAAAATGGCTTTCCTGTTGTTATCAGAATGGAATTTCAGATCCACTTAATTTTAAGAAATTGACTGAAATTCAAATCACAAATCTGGTTTTAAATGGTGCTCTGTACTCTATGCACTATTTATGCTGATTACAGCATTGATGTAGCTGGGCTCCGATAACAGAGTTAATAGTATTAAATCAGAGATGCCAAATTAATTTCTTAGATGTGTTCATAAATAGCTCTAAAATTATTATGAGCCTTGACAGTTGAAAAATGTTCCCATTTTCTTATTGTTCAATGGTGACATAATTTAGATCAGATATACATTGAAAATACAAGATTATAATATAAAATTATATCATAAATTATAAAACTATGGAAGAGGACCCCTAAGGGGCATCTAGTCCAATGTCCTCATTTTCTAAGTAAGAAAACGAGACCCGGGAGAAGGAGGGGAGCGTAGTAGTTGAATGCTTGTGCTCTGGAGTCAGAAAGACCTGTGTTCAAGTTCCAGATTGGCAAGTTCTTCACTATGTGACCTTGGGAAGGTTACTTAGCCTCCTCAAGCTTGAGTCTCTTCAAGTGTAGAATGGGGATAAGGACTGCACTAAGCTCTAGGTTTGTGGTAGGATTAAATGGGATAAATATGCAAAACATTCAGCTCATCACAGAAGATTGGTACATTTTAACTACTCCTTAAATATTAGCAGTTATTATCATCATGACTAAGAGTGACTTCCAATGCAATGTAAGCAGCAACAAAACCAGAACATAGAGTTCCTGACACATATCACAGCTTTTTTCATCTAAATACAGTACCTGGGATAAAAGATTTATTGGCACAGACAATATAAGTATAACTCTACATCAAACAGAAGGATAACTAATTTCAGTCTTTCTGTTACTGAACTGATCCGAATATTAAATCAGCGATTACTTCTGGAGGTCTCAATTTCATGAAGATTCACCCATACTTAGCTTTCCATGAGCAATCGACATTACATATTTGCAGTCCTAACTGTTTAAATTTTTACATATTTCTCACCGGATGCCTTCTCATGTAAAATAAAACAATGTATATTGGCCACAAGTAAGAGCTAGGGTTCACTTGGTAACAATGTTAAATTTGACTCTGGTTAGTTGCTATATGAAATGAGTCTACTATTCTTAATCTGTACTGCCAGGTGTGGCCATAGCCTCTATACATCTGTTATGGAGGAAGCAAGGATAAGGGACACATTTAAACAAACAAACCGACAAGGTGGGGGCGGGGGAGAAGGATAGTGTGGCTGGGTTATGGACACTGGGGAGGTATGTGCTATGATGAGTGCTGTGAACTGTGTAAGACTGATGATTCACAGACCTGTACCCCTGAAGCAAATAATACATTGTATGTTAATAAAACAAACAAAACTACAGTGGATGTGTCCTATGAGTAAGATTCCATTAGGGTAGTAGAGACTCCTAGGAATCCAGGGACCAACGATCACAGACATTTATAGTTGTCATTTTTGTCAATATTGACTGCCTTTATGTGATTTACTCAGAGTTGAATATTTTTTTCTTATACTAAAAAAAAAACAAAAAACCCTCAGAATTGAGAAGCCTCATAAAGAATATTGGCTTTATACAATAAGCTCTCGATAGCTGAGCATTTGATAATCTTTTACTTAATTGGTGGTCTTCACAGTAAATATTCTCAGACTGCTTAAAGCGTTTTCTTGCAATAAACTAAAGACTGTCTCTTAAGCTGGAGAATGACCAAAGTACATACAATTAACTTTAAGTCTTTAAAAATAAGAGTAAATGCAATGTGGCATAAATACATTAGTATGTCCAGCAGATATCAACTCCCACTACAGTCAGATAAGCTCAAGTATAAACATGAACAAAGCCCAAACACCTTTTTATGTAACAGTAATGTGATTCAGCAGACCAGCAGATGAAGAAAATAGTCATTTGAAAAGTGGCAATTTGTAACCATACCCGGTATTTAGTATTTCAGCGACTAGAAATAAAATTGTTTGGCAAACTTACCCGCATTTTTGCACAGGCATCTTGGGTTGATTCTGTCCCTCTGAGCTCTTTTATCAGCATAGAACCTAAATACTAAAATACAAAACAATTCAATGGTTTATGAAAAAATATAATAAATAGGAGTTGCGATTTAAAACCAAACTGTGGAAGTCCTACTGGCTGGGTTTCCTGGCTGAAAGTTGTTGGATAACTTTTATAAACTAAGAGTAACTAATCCTAACAAATAAATGCTTTTAAAGAGAGAATGCTGTAGAATTAACTTCAGTTCTGAGAGCTGTAAATTGCTCTTTATAATAAAACCGCAGCATTTTCTAAAGATGCCATCTTTCAAATCATATTTAACTGCAAAATGGGGGCATCTAAAAATGTTTTTCCTTTTTTTTTTTTTTTTTTTTGAGGCAGCAATGTCTGCAAAAATAAATCACGCTACTCTCCACGTAATTACAGGGTTGTATGAGACAGCTGAGAAGCTAAGCGATATGCACCCCATTTGGGCTGAGTTGGTTGCGTAGGTAATTAACGTTAGGGCGCTCTCGGGCGGAGATGCAGTTTGGGGTCTCTGCGTTCACAGCTGTGCGCCCAGTGCTTGATCCACCTGGGAACGAGATGGGCACAAGGGGAGCCTGCGGGGACGAGGAACGACCTCTCCGTTGTTCCAGAAGGGGGAGAGCCCAGTTCCTGGTGCAAACCGACAAGGAGGGGCTGAAAGGGGTAGGAGAGATGAGAGCGCCCCCTCCCAGGAATTTCCAATCACTTTTTTGTTAGGTGATCTGATCCAATACTGCCTCGGTGCCAAACGCCACTCACTCTCTAAGTTCTGGCTGGGGGGCGGGGCGGGTTGGGGAGGACGACAGTTTGTAGCAAAATGTCTGTTTTGCCTTTCCATCAATTGACTCCTCTCCAACTTTTCGAAACTTCAATAGGGTTTCTTTCTTTTGTCATTTTTTCCTTCCCTAATCTCCTAACTGCCCCCCCCCAAAAAAAAAGAGCGCGAAAGAGCTCTATGTGTCTTTAAGAAAACAAAAAACAGAAACAAATGAAAATCATTATTTTGCTTACATGGCACGGGGCAAAAACCCGACTGTGAATCGGGCGTGCGGACCCGGCACTGCCGGACGCGAAGAGGGGCGTGCCTTGAAAGGGCAGGGGGCGTGGCTAAGGGCCCCGCAGCAAGGCGAGCTCCAAAGGCTCAAGGGTTTGTGGGGCGTTTGAGCTTTGCAGGAAGGAGGCATTTCAGTTCCACAGTCTGGGGGAGATTACTGCTGAGATGAACCCAATGCTGGCAGTAAAAGAAGTATAGATAATAAAACAAACAAAAGGCCGAAATTGCCAGGCGACAACCAGAATGCCCACGTCTTAATCAAATTAAGAAAAAGGATCTCAGAGAAATCCTTGCCTTTTCAGCTATGGGGGAATTCTGCCCTAACTGAAACATTTCTTTTTAAAAAGAGGTGATTTTCCTTTTCCTGCTGCAGCCATGACAACCACCTGTCCCCAAACCTATGGTATTCTTTCAATATTTACCTGTTCATATTACTTGTAATTCTCAGCTCAGCCTGATTCTCTCTCCTATTAGAACAAGGTATCCAGTAATAGAACCCTAATGAAAAAAATCGGGTAGTAGACCCAGTGTTTTGAGATCATTGGTCAGTGAATGTTGCTGTCTATATATATATATGTTATACTTATATGCATTTCCATTTTAAGATTGTGCTTTAACATATTTCATTTAAAATATACAACTGTATAAGAAGAAGGCAAAATAGACCTTAAGCTTACAAGAATAAAAGGGATTGTTAACCTCTATTTACTTGGACATTCTCGGTATAGGAAAGGCTACTTTTAAGAAAAAGAGAAGGGGAGAACATTTTAAGAGTTTCATTGATGGCGGGGCACCTGGGTGGCTCAGTGGGTTAGGCTGCTGCCTTCGGCTCAGGTCGTGATCTCAGGGTCCTGGGATCGAGTCCCGCATCGGGCTCTCTGCTCAGCAGGGAGCCTGCTTCCCTCTCTCTCTCTGCCTGCCTCTCCATCTACTTGGGATTTCTCTCTGTCAAATAAATAAATAAAATCTTTAAAAAAAAAAAAAAGAGTTTCATTGATGGCTATTTCTGTGTATTTCCAATATAAAAGTAAACAAGCGAGAAGTACACCCTCTGTTCCCGCTGGTACCCAAATACTGAATAGATGGTAACTTACAAAAGCTTTGTAGTCACACGATTGGAAGATGAGCTTTTCTGGGTGGTGCTGCCAGTACTGAACTGGAGTTGAGGCCGTGGCTTCATTTGGAGGTCGCAAGGTAATGGAAGGTTCTCCCCAGTCTCCTGTCTGAAAATCACATTTATTCTAGAGGTAATATGAGCAGTTGGCAAAGTTCATTCCCTATAGTTAGCCTGAGTTCATTTTACACATGTGTGCTAGAATGGGCAAATGCGTCTGGATGTATTATATGTGTAGAAATACTCTGACTATTTTTTTATTGGTTTTATATATGTGATAGCATCATATTTCCCAAGGCTGAGTTAATTTCTCAGGCGTGAAAGAAGTTATTCCATTTTTAGAAGGACACCCTAAGCTACGTGATTTTAAAATGAAACATGGAGATATTCATAAATGATGCACTAATTCATAATTTTCTGTTACAATAAAAAATGAACATACGAACTTTGAAAGCGTTTTCTGCTTTTAAGCTTGCTTATTTGAACTTTTTAGTCTGAATTGTTTTTACATTCAGATACACAGCTTCATGAATTTCAGTTTCCAAATATGACATGTACCATGTACTTGGGATGAGTTTAGATCTCTGGAGAAAAGGTAGTATAAGTGTGATTCTAAACAAAATTTCACAAGAAAAATTTACAAATGGATGACTAGTTTTCCTCATCTGAGTTCACTTGTATTGATAAAATGCCACTGTGACAGTCTTGGATGTATTCAGCTACCTTTCTCAGAAAACCTAAAGCACAAATGAATAATAAACATTCCAATGTCAAGTTTGGTCATACGTGCATATGCATGTACTTGAGGATCTTAATTCACAAATACAGGCAAACGCACTTATGATGGCGTATTCCACTAAGACAGACCCAAGACAGAAGGACATCCCATCCTTCCATCTGTCATTTTCCATGAGGTTAGCTTCGACTGGTTTTATTACTATAATGGCCTAGTGTGAGCATCTATAAAGTCAAAGGCTGGCGTTGGCAGGTCTTTTCTGGGTTCTAATCTGATTTAGATATTATATTAGGGGTGATTTCTCACTCTTTTCCCTGGTAGAGTTCCCAGTTTCTCAAAATTCAACTCTTTGTTCTCAAATGGACATTAACAAAAACTAGACAACAGGTAGATTTCCAAAATTACTTTCTTTTAACCTGGATCTGGCTGCTCTTGTAGAATTAAAAGAATTACCTTTCTCAGGAGTTGAAAAGGATATAAATAGGTCTCACGAGCTCCCAAACCAAGTAAAACTTTGGTCAGAGACCAAGTTCTACTGAAGTACTAACAAATGGGTTAATACTGTAGGGTTTCTTAAGGAGGATTTTCAAGGAATCTAGCATAAGAGTGTAGAATTTTGGGTATTGGTGTACATTTTGGGGGAAGAAAAAATTCTCCAAAAGGCTCAGAAACTCCAACAGGTTAAAAACCGCGAGTCTCCAGAAGTAGCTTACACAGGACATGTGTTTTGGGGAAGAGGACTAGCATTTCAATTTTCTCTGTGCGGTCTGGACTTACGTTAGGTGACATGTGAGGTGGGCTGCTAAGGCTGGGAAGTGTTAGGAATAAGCTTTGCTTTCTGAAGTTTCTGTCTTTGAAAAACCAAAAGAAAATTCTAGAGCCCCTCAGGAATGCACAGGCCTTTTCACTGAGGCAGAGTCTAAGCCATTCTGTTAGTTTGGTTCTAGATCCTAACTTACTCGCATATGGCTTGGTTCTCCTATCTCCTTTCTGTTGAAATTGTTAAGACTTTACCTGGAATAATTACTTTAGCATTTCTGTCTTTATGACCCATCCCTGACTCATTCTTGAGTTTTCTCTTTATAAGTTTTGTTTTGTTAAAAAAAAAAAAAAAAAAAGACTGAGTGCAATTAATTTTAGGAGAAAGTTTTCCTCTGGCTGCCTAATATGATCTTTTCTTCTCTTTCTCTTTCAAACATCTGGGCTACAACATCTCTCAGTCTTTAATTCCACTGGCTGTGATTTGCTCTTAAAAAAAAAAAACTAGTATGAAATTGAAAATGTAGAAAATGTGGATTTCAAAGCTATTTTGAAGCTAAATGTAATAACCTTTAAGTGATAATACCTATAGTTAAAACTCTGGAAACATGCAGCCAGGAGTTCTTAATTAAAAGCTCTCCCCAAATCCAGCAAATCCTCTAGTCCGCCCCATTCACCTTCTTCCCCTCCCTCGATAAAGCAACAACAACATAGCAAACAGGTGTTGTACATTTAAGTCACGGGTAACACTGTTAACAGAACAACAGAAGTTTGCACGCAACTCCGTGGAATGATACAAAAGGAGGAGCTGGTTGACGTTAAGATCTTTCGATCCAGTGTTTTCCGGGTGACAACTGAAACCAAGCATCAGATCATCACTTCAGCGCTGTCTTAGTTTAGCTTGAAGTATCCCTTGGCTGAGCTCAACAGGCAGTTCTCACAACAGCCTGAACAGCCATGGCAGGCGCTGGGGGTACCACGGGTTGCGGGGCAAAGGCTGGAAACAGGGCTGGGCATGGGGATGAGTGGGGTGCAGCCAGGGTTATGGGGACATTTCAGGTGTTAGTACGTTAAGCATGCAAATCGTATGCAAACTCATTCTCTAGTTGCTGAATTAACTCAGGCACTTTTATAATTAAACTTCGATGTGAGTTCCATACATGTCAAGCAGAACTACAGCCAAATGCTCATCCCAATATTCACACCATCCACGTAAGTTGTAGCAGCCATTTTGGGAAGAACGAGCCCCAGCACATAGCACCTCAGTCTGGAAATCATCCCGACCTCTTATTTGATAACCACTTGAAAAACGGGTGGCACATCCAATAAACTCAGTTTAGGCAGGGCCATCATCTGCTCTCTGCGACTCCACTTTGTCCCGAAATCACAAGCCACCTGCTTTGAATTCAGAGTGATCTGACAGAGCCTTCCTACATGCTGTGGGGGAGGGGAGGGAATTATGCGGAAGAGAAATAAAATCCCTCCTTTATGTTCTTTGTGGCCTTGAAACATTACTCCGGTCCAAACATTTTAAAATTCTCTATATAGGGACTGGATCTATCTGTCTGGAATAAGAACTGAGTTTTGTCATATGTAGGGCCTATTTCCAGATGTTCATTTTCAAAGACGTAAACAGTGTTCTTAAGATTGAAGTTACAAAAAACATAAATGTACTTGCTTCCTGGAAATTCATCAGCTTATTATTACTGTGTTTCACTTTAGACCGAAGAATATTTATAAGGCACCACTTGCAGGTGTTCAGTCTTCCCTCTGGAGTTAGCTTTATGAGAACGGATGGATTTGGTGACACTCCTGCCAGCAGGAGGTAGGGACTGGGCCTTGGGTTATAGCTTCAACTGGTCCACCGACAGTAAAAGAAAAAAAAGACGGGAGAGAATAATGTCCGTCCTGGACACTGGACGGCACCAGGAATGAACTATGGAGGAAGTGGGTAGGGCGGTACAGGGTAGGGACCAGTGAAAGAAACCAAAAAGCAAATTAGGGTTTCTACCGCAGCTATACAATAATTTCAAATGGGGAGGCCCATTGTTAGGTCTTGTAAAATAGTACACTCTTATCGAGATGGTACCTGTATTTCCTTAGGTAAATTAATAGAAGTAATTCTCCAGGTAAATTAATAAAATTAATTTAATAATTTCCCAGTTTTAAAAAATGTGTTAAGTATAAAAAAAACAAACAGACCTAAAAAGTCTTTTTCCTCAAAGAATGGTTTATAATCAAACCATATCCTCGACGAATAGTAGATTTAAACTTAGGGAACAGTGATGCAATTATATTTAAGTAGAATAACGAAACAGGAAAAGATTGGGGTAAAATTCTATTTTAAACTATTACTGACTGGCAGTACTCTTTAAAAGGCTTAAGTAATTACAGAAGAGAAATTCAGTGATTCAAGACACTCTTACTGAATGTCTCCAGGCTACTTTTTTAGAGCTTAAAATACTTAAAACTTTCCTTTATGTTCATGTATTGAATGATTTTAATATTCTAAGAATTTGGTCATGGCTTAAAACCTCATCTACTTGGTATGTATGTATGTATTTCCTGTAGGATATTATCAATGAAACAAAGGAAAATGGACACCATGAAGTATCCTTTCCAGCTCGAATAAAAATTAAACTGTGAATATAGAAAAAAAACACAATTTGAGATTAGAGCTTTAAGTGGAAAATTGATTCTGTTGAACAGGTATTTACCAACTGCCAACTCGGCGTGCACAGTCTGGCGGAGTGTGAAGGGCTACAGTGGGGTCATACTTAACATGATGTAATTAAATCAAACGTCTTTTATACCACCAGATGAAAAGTATAAAACCTTAACTGAATTTAGTTGTGACCCAGGAAAAAATTCACAAAAGTCTGCAGATAGATTTTTATTGGATGGCGGAGACTAAAATGCAGCTTTTCAACCTTGCTTTATTCCAAAGTTGTTACAGATGCATGACTTTTGGTTCAAATGTACCAGATACATAAGGCTAATGGAAAAACACTGTATTGCAGAGTTCTCTCCTCCAAACACGGAAACTGAAGATACTACATACTCTCTATCCTCTGTGCATATGAAGGGAACATCGTCTGTAATCTTATTTTCTTCTTGAGAAAAACATTTCCTAAGGATATCAGTAAATAATTAAAAGCCAGGGTTATGACTTAGCTTCCTAACATGAACAGAAAGGTATGGTATTTTTCAAGTCTTGTATTATTCTGAATTTTTTTTAAAATTAGGATTTAATTGATTTTTTAAAAAATAGTAGCTTTTAAATCTTTTCTGCTAGGAACTGTTTCCACCTACCTGCTTATAAATTTAGATCTGAATATTAACAAATATTCTCTATTTCTTTAGAACACTTAATGAAAAACGAAAATGATCTTAAATGATGATTGTTAGGTTCAGGCTTCACTTTGAAGAATTCTGACAAATAATCGATCAGAGATGAGCTACCCAAACATCCATAAGGTACAGGTGAAAACCTTTATTTTCTGTTATCTCTGAGGCTTTGAAGAATGTTCTCGAGAGCTGTACGCTTATAAATATGTAGACATGGGTTTGGATGTGAATGTAAGGAAGGGCCTCCTACAAACATTCACGCACACACACACGGAAGCAGGAGGCTGTAGCAGGTCTTTTGAAAATCTTCCAGAATCAAGAGTGCTAGTTTGGTCAAATGCAGCTGGTTATACTAAATTTGTTCCTTTGGATGATAAAGAGCAGAGATGGCCACTTCTCAACATGAAAAAGCACTGGTTAGCATTTACGGGTTCGGGAGGGACTGCTGGGTCACTGGAGCATCGGTACCAGGCAACATACAGACCCCATGAGCCCAAGAGCCAGAAGTCCCATGCACGGGGAGGGGTGTGCCTCGCGTGGCACCCCAAAGGGAGGCCCTGCACATGCCACCCCGAGAGCTCTGTTTAGTGATTCTCAACCAAATGTCTTAACCTCTCGGACAGCAGACCATCCGATGGGAAAAATTTAACAGGATATGAAAACAAGATTGTATTTTAAAATTCAAAACAGAAAAGACCAAATGTTAAAATGTCTATTTTCCGAACAAAACTGCTTTTTTTTTTTTTTAAAGTATGCAGAGGTAAGCTGTGAATATTTGAATATCATGCAGCTCAGAGTAAAATGGGTCACGATTTCCCACACATTCCAAAGATCAATTCAGTATTGTCCGATGGAAAAAGGCTGAGAACCACTTTGTAGCTATAACAGTATGTCTCCTGGCCAAAGTACTCCCACGCTTGCATAAATGTATACAGAATATCATGCAAATCAGACGCAAATATTTCTCACAACTGAAGCACATGAACCTTTGAGAACTTTTGGACACAGTGGGTTGACTAGCCCACGGACATGGGGAAGTACGAGATGCAGAAGACTAACACTGATATATACATGTGTGTGTGTGTATATATATATCAATTTACCCTTTTCCTTCTTCCTGTGAAAGCAAGTTAACACAGACACCTGGGATGAAAGCCAAAACTCACATGGGACAGATTTTAACTGCAGACTTTAAAAACCAGGTATGTTTCTCATTTTAGGACAATGTTTGCACATCAACTGGTCACAAGGCACAGTGAATGAGGCATCAGAGACAAGCTCTCAGGAGCCGTGAGACAGCACAGAGTGTCTGCATTGCCAGGACACAGTACCTGCGGCTACTGACAACACTTTGCAACACATTACACAGCGCAAGTTCAGGAAAGAAAATAACCGTTTGTAACCTTACATTATGAACCTGATGGATGGCTGAGAAAGGAAATCCAGCGTTCTGATTCGTCCATATCTCACAGACAGACGACTGCTGGTATAAACAGAAAACTATCTCATCTTGTCAATATTTAGAACATGGCAGCTACCAAGGTAGCATCAAGGAAGGGAAGGAGGAAAATAATAAAAAGCAAAGAATCACATTTCTTAAACACACACACACACACACACATTCAAAAAATGTTTTAGGTTGCCCAGGTTTAATAATTGGCTTCCAATATATTCTTTTGCTTAAAAGCATTTTGGGTTGGCTGGGAAAGAAAAAAGACCTTTTAGGCATTAGTTTTATATCAAGGGAGATTACCAGTAGGTTCACATCTTGGAAAAAGCAAACTGTGTTTTACATTTGCCAAAGACAACGGAAATACCTTCCCTTTTCACATAATTCATTTCAGAAGATAAATATTTTCACGGAGTTCAAGAAAGATCGGAAAAAGCCTTTAGAGCAGAATAAATATTTTTGTTTTCTTATCTTCAATGACCAAAAGCAAAGCAATGCAGTAAAATGACTTTCCTGACTCAGTCATTGCTCCATTTAATAAACCTAGAAGATCCTTCTCTCTCCAGAGTTCTCAAGGGCGGTTGACAAGGGAGAGAGGGAAGCATCAGTTGGCCACTCGGCAGTGGAGGGGCGTGGTGGGGGAGCAGGATACTAGGAGGAAGGATACTAGGCAGAGAGGGGTTGGGGTCAGGAAGCCACGGTCTGTTACTGAAGCAGACACTCTGAGGAACAGCACTAGGGAGGCCTACAATGGGTCAGCTCCATCATCCCGACTCTCCACCACACCATTAACAAGCTAAGAATTAACAATTATTAAAAGGCAATCATGTTTTCTTTTTAGAACCAAATGCCAAGCTAGGCCCTCCTCCCGGGAGTTACAGCAGAAACCACCAAATAAACCGAAGAGGCTCCTGGCTTGATCTTTACAGAGTTCTTTTCCTGAATTCCATCATTCTAAAAGACACCATGAAATTGAATCACAGAAAATGGCAGCATGCCTAAACTTACTCAGTAAGCACTGTGAACATCCCCAGAATTCACAAGTAGGCCGTACAAAGATCATGCAGGAAGGAGATAAGAACATAACCACAATATGGTTTAGAAGCCCGGTAAAGAACAATCGCATCAGCAAATGAATTATGGAAAAGAAACTTATCCCTGGCTAAATGTTATCCCTACCTTCACCCTCCCAGAAATGCTCACCAGAAACTCAACATCTCTCTGTCCAGTGCCAGCAGCATCTCCCCCACCCCCACCCCAGACATCTTTGCTTTCCATCTCTTCTGTCCTCTGGATGGCTTGCTGGGGAGATTGTTAGGTTATTGGCATCCCGTTAAGGAAATAAGATCCCTGGGATCTGACCGAAGGCAAAAGCAACCATCTCCCACTTAAATCGGCTCTGCTACTCAGTTCCTTCTCTAGACTTCCCGGGGTATTCTCTCCACAGGGAATCTTCCTCTTCTTACCTTTCAAAAATTCAATCTCTAGCAGGTTAAGTCTTGTGCCCATTAACTCCCCAGCCTCATCTACAACAGCTGGCATCCGACTTAAATATACGAACTCCATGCTTTGGTGGGATTACCATCTTAACTGGCACAAACGGGCATGCAGCAGAAGGAGACCCCTCACCTTCTCAGTACTCTCATCCACATTTCTGAGCTCATTGTTTCACAACTTTCACAGACTTAAAAAATAAAAAAAAGTAGTTATTCACCTGAGAGGGAGAGAGACAAGAGAGAGGGAGAATGGGTGTGTGTGTGGGGGGGTGTTTGCAGCGGGAAAGGGAGAGAGAATCTCAAGCAGATTCCCCACTGAGTGCGGAGCCCAATGTGGGTCTCAATCTCACCAGCCTGAGATCATGACCTGAGCCAAAAAGCAAGAGTCGGCTGCTTAAGCGATTGAGCTACCTAGGAACCCCAACTTCCACAGACTTTGAATACTGGAAGTAACTAACCCAGGAGCCACTTGTCATTTGACAGATGAAGACACTGACATTCAGAAGTGGCTTGCTCAGGTGACACAGGGCAGTGTCACAACATGTCAGTGGGAAGCACTCCTGGGAAGGAGTGCCGGCCCAGTCTCCCCTCCCTGATGGGCACCAGGCCACTTGACAGTTGGGGCAGACCCCATAATTTCCTGGTCACTTTGAGTCACTAAGAATCCATTTTGTAAAAAACAAACAAACCAACCCAATATCACCTGATTTAGACCTTGCTTTCCCTCACCACAGGTCAGGCTTGAGATTTAAAAAACCCATGGAGGCTTGATTTGTACTTGGTCTTCTCCTTCCTTCTTCCACCAGGAGCAGGGAGGAGTGGGGTGGTATGGTCAACTGTGGATACCCCCACCCCAAGCTCTACCTCCTTCATGCCCTTTGTTGGCGAGGGGAATACTGGAGAAGGACAAGGGCCTCTTTTCTTATTCAGCTATAGCTGAATTCTCTGACGGCTTGTACTGCTTCTCAGAATAATGCTAATATGGCCTCCGAAGTCCTCCTGTAGCAGGTGCAATCATCCCGTCCTACACAGGTTCTACTGTGTTTCCGTGCAAGATCTTTGGAGGCCTCTTCTGGGGAAAGAGATGGGGTCCCCACTGCACGATTCCTGATGTGAAAAATATGTCTCCAGCTTGACTTCTTCCAAACTCTACTCAGCCCTCCTAGCGCCCATGCTCACCCGCTGGATAGGACACAGGAGAGAGGGTATAACCCAGCCTCCTCCTGGCACACCCACCCGCATCACACAAACATACGGCCTGGCCGTGCTGGGCAGGCTGCTCTGTGACCACTCCCCTCTCTGCCAGGACATGGCCCTCCAGTTCTCTCTTCTTCAGCTCAGGTTGCTGCTTCTGCCTATTAGAAGTCCGACTGTGGAATGAGATGCCAGTTTCCTCTTCTGGTACATTCCCCCACTCTGCACGAGCCTTCCTCTTAGAGCTCTTCCCACCAGGCTCTGAGTGCATGGGGACACCTGTCTCCTCCTGTGCCCTCTCCTCAGTGGCTTAGGTCTCTGTCCTTCCCCAACACCAATCTTCTGCCTATTCACACTGGCAGCTGCCAGTGACTGGGCTCACCACCTCCTGGTCAATCATGAAGAGGGTAGCTGTCTCCATTATGGGCAACTTTCTCTTGAGAATATTCAGTACTTAGTTCCTCCAGGAAATTTCCCACTTAATGTCTTATTACACGAGTATTATCTTCCAAAAGTCAGAGAAAGTTACCAGAGAGTTAAGAAGGGAAGAGAGGGTCTCATGCATCACTTAGTTTATTTTTTTAAAGTCACATAAAATTTTTCTCAATGAAGAAAAAAACTCTACCTCTGGTCACATACACTGAACAGAGTTTGTATGTGGCTTATATACATCTGAAAGATGTTACAATAATTATTTTCATTTATGAGCTACGTCTTAAACTTAGAAAAAAGTAAAACCTCTAGAAGTTCCAATAATTAACTGACTCAACACAAAGGGTAAAAAGTCAGATTTTTAAAAAAGAGTTGGGGAAAAAAAGGCAGTTAATTGTGTTTTAGTTGTTGAGGTCGCTGAAGAAAATGCTGATACATTTCAGATATCACAGTAATTCTGTTGGCAATAAATAATTTATCAAGCTCAAAGAGCAGTTACTCTAGGTAGATTAGCTGTAACTGGCATCTTCATAAGATAAAATGTCTCTTCTTCTAGACACATGGTTATTAGACTGAGTTTTGGAATGAGGCTTTTTTTTTAATGCAAAAGAGTTTCCATCACAGATTTTCATTATATTTATGAAGATAATATTTCACAGTACAATGTGTATTGAAGGGCTGAGTTCTGAACAGTTCTGAGAAAGAAAAAATTGGTGATTTTACTGGGAACCCACATTCCTAGAACAGCAGTGATTTAAATCTAAGTTTTAATTGAGCTTTAGAGTGTCTTCATCTGTAAAGAATAATAATAGTACTTGACCTACTTATTTTGCCAGGTTGTTCTGCAGCTCATGGTAAGCTACAAGAGAGAGGGAATTTTTTTAAAGCTAAATTTCTAGCACCTAGAACACAGAAGGCCATCAAGCACATTTACTGAATCACTGGAACTGTAGAATGTGTTCAGAGTTTCTTGACAAAGAGTAAAGCAGGACTGGAACATTAATTACTACTATTCATTATCATTTGTAGTTGGTTTGTGCTTCTCGCCACTTGGGCTTTTTTAGTCAATGACATCACTGCTGACACATTTCTGGTGAATGCATCCGAAATGAGCCTTGAAGAGTTCTTGTTAGAATGGTTCTCATTTTTCCTGATAAAGGCTGACACAGGGTTTCTCACTTTGTTGAAGGGAGAAGGAATATTTGGAATAGTATACCTATGCGTTAAAGGCCAGCTTGTACTGAGCTTGGAAACAATTCTATAAAAGGATGTTAAACATCCCTCTGCAAGTTTCATTTGCTTATTTCTCAGGCCAACTTAGTTTACCTCAACCTGAATTACCATGAAATCCAAATAAATAGGGATTAAGGAAAGATACAGTAGTCTTATAACTGAGATATAGTCAATAACTGAATGTGGATTTCTTTGATGAAGCAAAGGCATATTATGTTATGTTTCTCCTGGCTCTGGAAATGTTTTCTTAAAATACAACACATGTCTCATTCTTGTCACTATCATGTACCTCAGGTTACCAGGAATTTAGTTCAGAAAATACAACACATCTGCATTCCAATCTAATGACAAAATGTAAAGTGTAGTACTTATCTTCAAGGTTTTCTTCCTGAAAGAAGGCTTTTTGTCTACTCAACTGGTAGCAGTTCAGTAATTTATGACATATTCTCTCTTCTTACTCATCCATTTCCCCCTCTTTACTGGAACATTCTCAAACAGTGCTGTAACATCTTCTAATAAAAGCAAACAGACTCCTTCCTTTGACCCAATATCCTTCTTGAGCTCCTATTCAATTTCTGTTCTTTAAGAAGTAAAATGCCCCAAGAGGTGCCTGTGTTTTCTCCACGTTCCCTTTTCCTGTCCTCACTTGAGCCCATTCTACAGAAACTGTTTTTCCTCTATACCCTCCACTCTGCCAAATCTGACACTTGACATCTGACACTTGATCACTCCTTCCATTTCTTGGTCTCCTTTGCTGGTTTCTATAAGTGGTCATCTTCCCATCATCTTCCCGTCCCTGAAGCATCAGTTCTTGATCCTTTGCCTTCTCTGGCTACACTAGGTGGTGTTACCCAGTCCTGACTCTCACATTTGCGTCTCCAGTCTAGACCTCTCCCCTGAGCTCCACACTCGGATACCCAGCTGTCCTCCTGATGCTGCTCTACTTTGATGATTAACAGGCATCTTAACTGTAAAGTAAATGCCCACACCGAGCTCCTGTTTACCTCACCTTCCCCATACGCCTTGTCTCAGCAAATAGCAACCCCCGTCTTCCAGTTGGAGCCATATCCTTTTGCTCACATTTCTCATCCAGTCTAGCACCAAATCCTGTGGAATCTACTTCTAAAGTCTTCTCACCCTCCTATCACTGCCTGGTCCAAGCCACTACCTTTTCTCACTTGGATTATTCCATTAGCTTGCAAACTGGTCTTGTTGCTTTCATCCTCATCCCCTTAGTGCTTTTTCTCAATACAACAGCCAACATGATCTGTTTGAAATGAAAGCTGCATCATGGCACTCTGCTCCACTGAACTCACAGGAAGATCCACAGTCCTAATGAGGATGGCCTTTGAGCATCTCCATCTGCCAGCACCCAGCCCTGGCCTCATCTCTCTGTCCACCTCTCCTACACTTCTTCGTGTTTACTTGGTTCTGGACAGCAGTGAACATTCCCGCTTCAAGCCTCTGCGTTTGTCTCCCCTTCTGCCTGAAATGCTCTCCTCCAGCTACTGTGGGACTAGCTCCCCCATTTCTTGCAGGGTCTACTCCAATGTCACCTTCTCAGAGAAGCCTTCCCTGAGCATCCGGCATATTATGTCCAAATTCAGTCTATATTTTCCACACTGTAAAAGGATTATTCTTTCAAGCAGAAATTGAACATTCAAAAAAAAGTTTAGAGTATAGGAATCTGTCTACCTGGCACTATGACATGATTCCAAGATAGTCACTACAACTTCTGAGCACAAGGCGTGGGTCACAAAGTGACTATGGAATGCACATTGTTATGGACACAATCCCTTTTCCACCATCAGGACCAGCAGTGAACTGGGACTCAGAGGCTGTTGAGACTCATGGTGGGTCTTGGAAGGGAGCAAGCTGACAAGAACTCCATTGACTCACCAACACCAATTAGGTTCTGAAAACCTGCCAGGAGTCTGCCAACACTGTGTAGGCTAGTTTAATAAAGAAATGTGTATGAATAGAGCCCTCCGGTCAGATTCTACCAGAGATGAAATTTTCTGCCTTGTTCTAGCCCTGGAAAAAATTGTCTTTTTCTCTGTTTCTCCCTTATATTTGTCATAATTCTTTCACACTTCGGGGTGTTTGAAAATTGACCAGAAAGAATCCGACAAGAAATAGGAAAGGTTCAGGGTGAGAGCTAAAGGTATAATGAAGTCCATGCCTTCTCTTGGATGACAGCGCTTCTAAAATAAAACAAAAACAAACTTGAAGAGTGAACAAAACAGCTTCAAAGGCAAAAGAAGAAAGGGCACCCTAACAAAAGAAGGCTCGGTCAGCAGCCAGAGGACTCAGCATCTCCTTGAGCAGAGACTAAAATGAGATCTGTCAAAAAGGGAGTCAAAGAGACTCGGGCAAGGACTAATGCACCCCACACCTCTGCATCTTTTCTTCCAGCAGCGACAGCCCCACAGCCTATGGGGCTTCCATGGGCACTAACGGAAACACTGCCTGGAAATCAGAAAATCAAAACCCTTGGTTTCTCCTGAGTCGCCCAGGGGCCGTGGGCCAGCCTCAGATCACTTCAGTCTCCCTGACATGGATTCAGTAATGACCCTCCACTCCCCTCCTGTGAGCTCTGCGATTCGAACACAGCCCTCAAACAACGTATGGGATTCTTCTTTTCAACTACACTCGAATGTCTCAAGTTCAGGGTTTTTTAAGTTTTGTTTAAATTACTATGTATTTATATGTTTGCCACTGACTCAAGAAAATGCTGTTTCCCATCATTTCTCCACCTCCCCGAAGAGCAGTCCTATCAAACCTTCGTGATCGTGACCTTCCCCTGGAAGTGAAATGTCAGGCCATTCTCTCTGGGTGACACACTGTGTCTGGCATCAACATTCATCAATCTGGCTAAAGTGGGAAGAACTAAATACCACTTTTGGTCCCATCCTAAGTTCATCGGCATGATACAGATTTGGATGATAAATTCCTGTTGCTTGCCCAAATTTACAGGTTTCTCTCTTTCCCTCCCTCCCGCCCTCCTTCCTCCCTACCGTTCTTGTTAACAGATTCTGGTGCTGACAGCACATAAAGTAAGCCCTCAGCTACCAAAGTCGGAAAGAACATACAGGCTAGGTGATTTCTGTTATTCATTTGCAGAGATCATATATAACCTGCATTCCCTAATATGACAGTTGTAGCCCTAAATGACAATACACAATTATTTATGAGATCTCTTCAGAAAAACGAAAGCAGAGAGAAAAAAGAAGACTGTGCAATCGAGATCGTAATGTACAGCTCCCCAGTTTCTCTGCATGTTGCAGGGAACTGAAGTCAATCGGAATCATGCTATTTACTGCAAAATCGGCTGTTTTACTGGTTCTACCTCCAACTTTGGATGCCACCGTTACTGATGCATTTTTCAGAACTAAGAAGCAGAAATATTAATAACTCATTCAGAAAAGCAGTGATCAGCTTTTTTTTTTTTTTTTTTTTAAATCATAACATGGATTGATGCGAAGGAACCGGCTTTTGCAGAGTAATACTGTTCTTTGCCTATAACATCTTTTTTATATATTATGTTCCTTTCTTGCAAACTGAGGCTGTCGTTTTCTTTATTTAAGCCCATTATTTAGCTAGACATTCAACATTGTTTCCTGCCTCTGGTCAAAAGAGAGGTATTGGACAAGGCCATTCATTCTCCGACGTAGAGACCCCACAACTTCTCCATATTATTCATGTGGAAAATATGGAAAAATGAGGTCTAGTTGAGTGATGATCTTACATGATGCTGACCTAAGAGGTCTCTGGTGGAAGATTGCAGTTTTTTCCTCGGTTCTGTCTGTCCAACACTGAAATCACCACATTGAGGAAATTACTTGAAAGGCATGCTTGTTTGAAGTAAGCATTTTAAATTAGCACATGTCATAGTTGGGGAGGATCACTGATACACTGAGTGTTGGCCAAGCTTTAACAAGACATTGATAGCCTAGGATTATTGGGCAAACAGCTGGATAAAACTTTATTCTGGAAAGGACTAATGTAAATGTAAAATCCTGCCTTAAGGTTAAACACAGACACACAGACACACACACACACACACACACACACACACACACACCCCAAGGCTGAGGGCTGAGGTTGGAGGCATGGCTCATGGCCATTGGTAAAAGCTGGGACATTTTCATGAAGAAAAGCTCAGTAGGAATTAACAGATGTTACTGAGGTCAAGCATGAACATCAACAAAGCAGATGTGACAGATGTGACCAGAGATTCAGGATGCTGTGGGGTCCACCTCCCACTTCTCAGAATGATATTGGCAAGGAGCCACATATGATGAACAGAGTAAGGGGAAGACATCAAATTCTCTTTAGTCTTACAGAACTGTTCTCAGCAAAAGGGAGCAGATTTATTCTTCAATTTTTCTAAGCTAAGTATGTAATAGTTATAGGAAGGCTTATTTCAATTCAACGTAAGGCAAAATTTCTATCACAATTTTTCCAGAGCGATGGGACTGTTTCACAAAGTCAGGGTCACCTTCCCAGGGATGAGGGTAGGCAGAAACTTGTAGCTGTTCATTTGGGATGTATTAGGAACAGTCCTGCATTATGTCACAGGACTAGATATATTTTCCAGCCCGTTCCCATCCCAAGATTTTCTGCTTTTCTTTAGCAGATGCACAGAAGAATCTTCTAGTCATTAACATAAGTTACTGCAAATCTTTGTGATGCTGTATTCAAACCTCATTGGAAACCCCTATAGAAAAGGGGTCACGCCATTTCATAATTGTTTACATGAAGCAATTGTTTGCTACTCCCGATTTGTAAAGAATAAGAAAACGGATGTCAAGAGCGAAGGATTTTCTTGACAAAGTTTTTTTATGCTACTTTGGAGGTTCAATTCTCTACTAATCTTGCATTTTCCTAAAACGTTAGACAGTATTAATAGAATCTGTCACAGGACTCAAAACATTGCACTAGAACTTACAGAATGTGTCATGTCTAGAACTTACAGAATGTGTCCTGTCTGCTGAAACCCAGTTTGGAGAGAGACAGTGCAGGTGTTTATCAACACAGTGGTCAAAGCTCAGGTGGGAAGCTTGATTGCCTGGGTCTAAATCCTGCCTCTACTTCTTACAATCTGTGTGGCCTTGGGTAAGCAACATAAACTCTCCATGCTTTGGGAGTTGTATTAATTATACATTATGAGTTGTATTATAAGTTGTATGAATCATTACTGCCTCTGGCAATAATGGTATTCAGTTAACTTACCAGATCTACGAGGGAGGGGCTGTTCCAGATAGTTCTTCTAAAAGATTTGAGACCATCCCAATTTGTGTCTCATCTGGGGATCCTAGAAAACTGTGGCTTTGTGGTGCCTATAACCTTGTGTAAAGAAATCTGGTCAACAAGCATTTACAGAGTGTTCAGGATAAGGAATTTTAAAATGATGAAGGAAGAGTCGGGCCTTGCTACTACATAGCCAACATACACTTTACTGTATGAGAAAAAAAAGTTTAAATATAAAAGGTAATGATAGAATTCTATATATGCTAACTCATCAAGTATTCGAAAGTATTTAAATAAGGGTATCATCCATGAATCCTTTCCAAAGAGCTCCAATGTTAACTGGGTTATGACACAGATAGAAACTTCTTAGAGTATTCAAATACCTATAGTATTTGAAGTACTAATAGTATTCCTAAGAACTATTGTTTCCATACCAGTGGAGAGATACCAGTTAGAGCTTAGGAGCTGGAAAGTAGAAGTAGTTTTGTAAAACACAGTTAGGTATTATGAGCTTTACTCCACAGTATGCTTATTCCCAGTTGTTAGTTGAAAAAGCATACTGTAGAGGTTTTCTCAAAATAATGATACTTTTGATAAAACAACCCAAACATATGGCTTTAGAATTTGTAAAATAACTTTGACAACTACTCCTTTACTTGTGCCTCACAAAAAATAATGTGAGGTAGGCATTCATTTCATTTTAGGAAAAGAAAACTAAGATTCTGAATGTCTAAAAAGGCTTGCTCAAGATTATAGATGTAAGAGATACCAGAGATGGGATTCTTAACCCTGATCTCATGGCTTCAGGTCTGGTATTTTAAAAAAAGCTCGTCAAATTATAAATATGAACCACTGAAATCAATACTCATGTGATATGACAGTTTTCTATCAGACATTCTCAGAATGTTAGAGCGGATTTGTTCAGGGGCCCACTTTTGCTATTTCTGCTGCATTCCCATTCCTGGTCTTGGCACTCTTTGGACGGTCCCTAGGAGGGGTCCCTTCCCACCCTTCAATCTGTGTGGTGCACCAGGAGGGAGCCAAAACCCTGTTCAGACACACGACCTGTGCCTGGCTAATCAGATCGCGAGCACGTGCGCGCGAGCACACACACACACACACACACACACACACATACACGCACTACACACTACACAGTACAGACACAACCTCCTTTGTAATTCGCTCTGGACAGATAAGTGATCCAAAACAGACTGATCTGAACAAATGGGACCCAATCCTGGGACTTTTTAGGGGGAGCTCTTGGAAAAATAAGGCCTCTTTCTTATAGTTTCAAGTTAAGTAGAAATTGGATTTGAAACTCCCTCATCATAGAGAAAGTCTGTTTGGGAGAAGAGCCAACCCAGAGGGGGGCAGAGCTGAGACACGAAGAGCCAAAGAGCAAGACATCACAGGAGCACCGGGACCCAGGCCCACCTGAACTTTGCGGTGAAATGACTCGAACAGGTGCCCTTTTTAATTTAAGACACCCTGAGGCGGAATTTTGTTACTTGCAGAGTCCCTACTGGTATAGGACTTCAATCATCTACAAATGGGATTAACTGAGAGAGGACTGCATAATCAGCCCTATTTCCTCTAGACATGAATCCCCTCCCTTTTTTTAACATTTGAAAAAGAAAAGGAAGAGGGAGAAGGGGAATAAGAGAATTCTCCTACCCTTGAAAATTTATCAAGGTCAGATTACAACAACCAAAACTCTGACCTGCGGACCCAAGAACTGGACTGGATATAATGAGAAACATTCCAAAGATTTAACAAGTGGAAAAATAGCCTAGTGGGCCTCTTTGTGAATAAGCTACTCACTGTCAGCAACCCTAAGGCACCACTAAATATCACAAGGTCAATTCCACCGAAATAGGGTTTTTATATAGTGTCAGATTTCTTATTTATTCGGTTGAAAATAGGATGTTTTATACTGATTTTTTTTTTTTTTTTTTAATCCATGGTCTGTTTTTAATGGGGAACATTCACTTTGGTTAAGGACCAGGACACTGAGAGAAGCTGGAGACATCAAAGCTTCTCCAGCAAAAATCAATGGAGATGTTTAGGTCTGACTGGCATATGTCAGAACAAACTCCTGGTCGTCTAATTTGCCTCACTGATGGACTTGACAGAGAATGAAAGAATCCAGACTTGTAAGATGAGCATCTAAACCTAAAAAGGAATCCCTCTGAGTGATTCTCCTACTTCTTCCCATAATTTTTTTTTTTTTAAACCTGATGCACAGGATAGATAGTGACAACTTCAAAGTTTCCCAAAAGACACTTAATCACACTGGAATGTCCCTCTGCAAAGTTGTCACAGGGAGAGAGCAGTGTATATTTTGAGAAGAGGCAATTAACCGTCCACATTAATAAACGAAGTATACACACATCAGGTTTAAATTCCAGCTATGAAAGCCATGTTTCCCACTTCTTGGTGCAATGCCTTTGGGAATCGATGGCTGGTGGTCCAGAGCTCTTGGCTAGAATCGGGGCACAGTTCTCATCAACCTCCCAAGTTATATCTGAAACTGGTGCGTCAGCTTGTCAGCCTGACAAGCTGTCAGATCGGAAGCTCCTGACGGAAGAGCTTACTGAGTTTATTCTGAACCTTCTTTTTTGGTTTTATATTATCTGTCTGCGCTTGAGTATTAGGAGTCGCTCTTAAAACCTTCATGGAAGAAACTTTTGAAGTCATGGACAGGCTGAGTCTTTCTGACAGTGGCGAGGCAATAACGGTCTAAACTAAAAACTAGCCATTAACTTACGAGCATTTTTTTAAAAATCCGATGTTAATACAGTAACAAGAAACCTTGTAAGCTGGGGGCGAAAAATCGCTTCTGTAAAAATGCTGTTCCTTGAGCACAGTTGTGCTATTTTCTGGAGGCTGATTCTGTAAACTCCCATAATGCCAGAGCAGTGGGTAAAATTTCTACAAACAAGACTTTCTCTCCCAGGGGAAATATGAAAGAACAAGTTACCATCTTCCTTCTTGCCCAAAGATGGCTAAGCATTTGCCTCACGGCTTGGGATAGCCATGCCTCTCTAGCCAATTTTGTGGGCTGTATAACTCAAACAAGTTGTAAATTTCACTTAAGGAAAAATTAGTCCCTCTTTCTCACTTAATGTTTTACCAGACCACGTTAAAATAGTAATAACATGCCATTACTCTAAATTTGCTACATACTTTTTTAAAAAAGTTTTTATTTAAATTCCCACTAGTTAACATATTAGTTTCAGGTGTGCAGTGTAGCAGTTGGACGTGTCTATCCATCTCCTGATGCTCCTCGCAAGGGGAGGGGGTGTGAGGGGATGGGTTAAACAGGTGATGGAGACTAAGGAGTTCTACATACTTTTGTAGCCTGAATTGGTAGAGACTTATTCCACCTATCTCTGACTCTCCTGGCTTTGTGATCACTGCACAGACTCCCTTCTCCATCATGAGAGAGGTTTCTCGGCAGCCTTTAAATTTATGCAACTAAAATAATAAGGAGCAAAATTCCAATTCCATCGTCCATATGTATTCGAGGTTAATACTGGAACAAAAAGATGGTCTATAAAGAATGCTACAACCATCTGAGTGAGCACTTACTTTTCTAATATCTTTGACATTCACCGGCCCTGTGATGAACCCCATGACTGAATTAGGGACTCACAGGTGATATATACCCTAAGTGAGAGTCATATCATCTACGTACTAACACAGTGACTTACAGGTTAGAATATGCTTTCGCATGAATCATCTTATCTGATACATACAAATCCCAGAGGCAGGCTGTATCTGCATTTTAAACAAAGCTGAAGTTCAGAGAAACCACATGACTTGGTACAGGTCGCACAGCCAGAAAGAAACGAAATCCGAACTCTAACAGAAGAAGCTGCTAAGGAAACAGCTTCCAGTGTTTGCAGAAAACAAAGGACTTCTCTGGATGCACCAGAAGCTCCATACCTCTGGGCGAAGCTTTCGCAAACTTGGGGGAAGGGCAGAGTTCTACCAAGATGTGCACAGGGGTCTGCACTAAAAGGCTCAACAAACAATCGTTATAGTTGTGCATTAAAGGGTTTTATGGTGATACATAAAAAAGCTGATTCAGTAAGTTTCCACTAAACTACTAGTGATTTTATCCGTGTTCTGGTTGCTGTGCCTACACAGGTGTAATCTGTTTTAGCATAGGGGAAATCTGTATTTGTTGAACTGTTATTAAAATGTTTCATATCGGGGGGCGCCTGGGTGGCTCAGTGGGTTAAGCCGCTGCCTTCGGCTCAGGTCATAATCTCAGGGTCCTGGGATCGAGTCCCGCATCGGGCTCTCTGCTCAGCAGGGAGCCTGCTTCCCTCTCTCTCTCTCTGCCTGCCTCTCCATCTACTTGTGATTTCTCTCTGTCAAATAAATAAAAAAAATAAATAAATAAAAATGTTTCATATCGGGGTGCCTGGGTGGCTCAGTGGGTCAGGGCCTCTGCCTTCGGCTCGGGTCACGATCCCAGGATCCTGAGATCAAGCCCTGCATGGGGCTCTCTGCTCTGCAGGGAGCCTGCTTCCACCGAGCTCTCTCTCTCTGCCTGCCTCTCTGCCTACTTGTGATCTCTGCCTATAAAAATAAATAAATAAAATCTTAAAAAATAAAATAAAATGTTTTATATCACGTAAAATTATTTCTATCATTTAAGACACACTACAGGGTATTAGGAGCCATAGAGAAACCAGGCTATGGTCAGGTAGGTGGAGCGTGAGTCCGGGCTCTGCCATACACTAGCCAGGAGGCAAACCCCTTACTGCCCTGGGCTTGCTTGAGTCTGCATGATGCTCCATGGTGAGGATTAGGTAAGATAGAGCACATGGACTTCCAGGGCAGGGCTTCTATCTGGTCCCGTTTCCATTTCTCCTCTTTTAACAGTATCAAAAGAACAGATCTTTATAGAACTCATATAATATGTAAAATGCTTTCAAATAAAGAAGTAACAAATCACTTGTACTTATTAAGCAATACTGCTTGGATCAAGAAACATTAGACTTCCGGCTGAATCAGCTTTCCACTGACTGAGGAGCAATGCACACAAAGCCTTCACAGTGCCTTACATAATCCCCAAGCAAGTTCTGATTTGATTTCTTTCTGCTTGTGTGACCCGGACCTCGCAAGTCATGTGGTTTCCCAGCCTCCTTGTCTTCAGAATGCGGATAATATCTATTTCTCGGGTTTGCGTGCATCAGATAAGGTAACTGTCCCCCAATACTGATATTCTTTTTAGATGAGAGCCTTCCAAACACAGGGACTTCTACGTTGTGGATTTTCCTCATTAATATCAAGCTAAAATTTGTGCAAAGACTTGCATTTCTCTTACTACTTAGGAGACCTTTTTATTTTGTGAAAACAGAAGCAGGTTTCATTTTTCCCTGAGTATTTTTTGGTAAATGAAGACCTTCTATAAATGGTGATAAGTTTCATATCTGGAAACTCTTTTTCCTTTCTCTGTAACTTTGGAGAATATGGTCCCTAAACTTTATTAGCTCCATTATTCTCCTTTATTATTCATTTTAAGGGTATTCTTTTTTTTTTTTTTTTTAAAGATTTTATTTATTTATTTGACAGAGAGAGATCACAAGTAGGCAGAGAGGCAGGCAGAGAGAGAGAGGAGGAAGCAGGCTCCCTGCTGAGCAGAGAGCCCGATGCGGGACTCGATCCCAGGACGCTGAGATCATGACCTGAGCCGAAGGCAGTGGCTTTACCCACTGAGCCACCCAGGCGCCCCTAAGGGTATTCTTTTAAAAAATATTTAATTTATTTATTTATGAGAAAAAAGAGAGAGAGAGAGAGCATGGCAGAGGCAGAGGGAGAAGCGGGTTCCCCACCGAGCAAGGAGCCCAATGCAGGACTCAATCCCTGGACCCTGGGATCATAACCTTAGCCGAAGGCAGACACTTAACTGACCGAGCCACCTGGGCACCCAAGAGTATTCTGACTTCTAAATAACACTCGAGAAAATTTCTAAAGATTGTGAGTCGGCCCTAAACACTGGAAACAGTTGTCTCCCTTCTGATCTATTTTCCGTCTTTTCGCTTTGCTGCTTCATCTCTACAGAACTCGGACTGAGCAGCTCGTCTGCCGTGTGCAACACGCACATGTGTGGGAGAGATCGTTTGTACTAAAAGGAGATAACAGATGTGAAAGCACTTGAAAATTTAAAAGCTCTGAGTTGTTGTTATACAAATGTGAGTGTGACATTCATTTATTAGAGCTATGGCAATGTGGGAGCACCGTGGAGCTTCTGAGCTAATGAGTCCAGTGTAGAACTGTAGGCTGGAAGACAATGTTTTCAGCATGATGGAAACCCATTGTTTACGTGTGATTATATCATTACATGCGGTGGGTTAAAAAACGTTCTTGGTACTGAACTCAACTCTGTCTCGCACATATTTCTTTAACATGATTTGATGCCAGAATATTGCTTCTATCTGAATAAAAGCAAACAATAGTCACAATAGTTAAAATCTTTTGTATTCCAAGATGGTTTTTCATACTGGTTCCAGTTGAACACAAGTAATTAAACATCATCCTAGTGTTACCTTTGAAAATCATTTGCCAATGAACAAATTTAATAGTGGAGGGGACATTGAATTCACCTCAATTTAACTTTAAGCATTGGCTTTTCCAAGTGAAGGAAAGCGCTTGCACACATTTATTGAGCAGACCTTAAGAAGGCAACATTCTTCTAAAATACTGCCACCACCAAGAACTTAAGATTTCCGGCCTATGACTAGAATTTCAGATTGCTCTGGTGGGGCCTCTGCTATTTGGAGTAAAGGGGTTTCTTGGAACGTGGATCTGGTCTGGTGATTTTCTATTAATTGCATTTTCCTTTCCTTTGAGTAAGAAAGCCTGAAGATGAACTTCTACTGTCCGTGGGAAAAAGACAGGCAAGGCAAGCCTTACCCATGCTTTGTAAGCCCCTTGGGAGAAAGTCTCCAGGGAGGAACCGCAGGCACCAAGCTCCTGGTTGGAAGGCGCTCTAACTAGCTCCTTGCTTACTGAAATTTTAATTTCTAATTCAAATCATTGGGGAGACTCAACGTTATTGGCTAAGGACAACCTTGGGGAAGAATGTGGTCTAGTGTGGATATGACAGGTTGTTAAAAAAGCAAAGGGATTCAAAAAATCATTATAGCAGATGATAAAAAAAGGAAGGATAAGAAAAAGCATTAGTTGAGTGGCTGAGTGGTAGAAAAGTACTTAAATAAAACCATTCAACAACAAAATCACTGAGTATTTCGGATTTTGACAGGTTAAAGTTTTGAAACTAATTTTTAAAAGGTACACATTCATTTTTCCACGATTTCTGGTATTTCTAGACTAGGAAACATGCTCAAGAGAAACAAATAAAAAACTGCAATTAACCCAACCAAAAGAGTTGCAATCTCAGAATCCTTTTTTCTTATGGATCAGGTTCCTGCAGTGCCATCTCCTATTTTCTCTGCAGCCAAAGTGCTGTATTTAATGGCAGGATTTCAGAAAGGTCTAATATGCTCCCGGCTCCTGATTGTGTCCTACGTCTACACCAGTCACTCCATCACTGCAGACAGTACATGAGAGGAAAAGACGTACACCCTCTATGGTTCAATGCATCCATCCACCCACTTATCTCAGCCTCTTTCTGTTTCTGGACCTCTCTCACCTGGCCAGATACAAGTTCATTCAACTTTCTCGAGAGTGACACCACTCCTCAAAGGGATGCCTGCTGACTGGAGCGACAAGAAAAACATCTGAGCTATTCCATACCGGCCCTAGCTTATGAACCTCCCGAAGAAGAGAAAGTTAGGGAACAATCGTGCAAGATTACCTGAGTGTTCACACGCAGGCAGATGGGGAATTAAGTTCCTCTTTGAAAAAACTGTACTATGTGCAGAAATTTCACAGATTATATGAGGATCTCGGATAGGTGATTCTGTTTTTGAGGCCGGCAGAGTCAACAGTAGCTAATGGTCTTTAATGAAGGATCCTCCTTCACCCAGGGAAGGGAAAGGTTCAGAAAAGACCCAGTTTGTACTAATACATAAAGACCACATGGCTCAAAGTTAAATCAAACCATGTCTCTGAAATGCTGTCATTAGAGAAATTTAACCAGATATGTGATCCACAAATACTAACAAGCAGCAGGAAATATCTGAACAACTTGGGGAAAAAGCTTTCAGATTCTTTAAAAGAACATCAGTGAAAACAGAAATAAGGATTAAAAGCTAATACTTAACAAGAGATAAAGGGAAAATTATTCATTTCTTGTATCTCGTGCATTTTCATCTCCCTTCAATAAAAGATTGCCCATAATCCTAACATTGCCATTCCCTGAACAAAGAACCCAGAGAACAATTCAATACTGAGAGAGCCAAAAGGAGTTGCAATATACCAGACCCTCTCTCTCCAGAGCATCTGCAGGCAGAATAGCCATGGTTTCCAGAACATTCTCTCCACATTTTTCTTTCATGAGCGGCAGCACAGAATGTTTACCAAAGGCTTTTCAAAACAGAATCTCACCAAACAGTTGAGAAAAATATTTAACAAGCAAAGCAAAGCAATTACAGTCGAATTTTCACCTCAAGATTCTCATCTTAGGTGTGGGAGGCAGAGAGAAGCCTCTTAACACACCGGTCTGAACCTAGGAGGAGGATGAAAAGAGCTGATTCTGCCAGTTGTTGTCAACAAATCCAAATCTTGAATTTTCAGAGAAACTCTAGAGCTAGCTGCCCCTCTGAATGCATGTTAAGAACAGCTCTGGGCACTGAAGTTTCTGAGCAGTAATCTGAGGGCAGGCCACACACGGACATCTCTACCAAAACCCTGGAAAGGTCCAAACAGGAAAGGTTTCTTTTTTCGGTTCTTTGTGTCAGGCAGCATCATCACCTTCAACTCCTCAAGGTGACAATATGAGACGGTGCTTTTCTGTACAAGCATGTTAGCTTGGAAGGAAATTGATAACATCATGAAGAGCTAATACCTCCCTCCAACTTCTGCTCTGTCATCTAACCGATTTACATTTTATAACCCAGACTTTCATTATTCATTTTCATGATGATTCGATTCTTACATGGTGTGACCCTCTCTGGCCCAAAGACTTTCTGGGTGCAACGAGATCGGACAGTTTCTCCCATAAGAATGGAGAGCAAGGGTCTGGGTGTACATTCCATTCCCAGGAAGGTCCGTGTCGGTCTGGTTCAAGCAAGTAAGGAATGAAAGCCATAGCATAAAATGGTAGAATTCCGGCTGGATGGACAACAGGCATCCGCTCACCGTAAGCCAGTGTTCAATATTAGAATGCATTACTTGATATGGGGGAAGGCAAAAACATCACAGAGGCTTATAACACCTTACCTGGGCCATCTGCCTCTCCAGTTTTGATCGGGGAATATCATCAAAGTAGTTTTCATTTCTTCTCCTCCTTGCATCGCCCTGCATGATAATGTGAGGAACGTCTAGGGAGCCACCAGTGGTGTAAGTGCTTTGGCTAAGTGATGGAGACAACTGAGGAGGAGTGTGATTACCACTGGGATCCTGAATGGAAATACATCATGAAATAAATACCATGTTCTTGTGGCTCACCTTTGCTTTCACAATTGTGAAACACTGACAAGACAAATTGCGGGGGTGGGGAGTCATTTCTGAATCAATGGCCGAGACATGGATGACGTTCCGCCATTTTTTTAATGGCGTGATCTAGGCAATATTTCCCCCCTCCCTAAGTATTTTAGGTCAAAAGTTTAAAGGATACTCAATCAGGCTCTGTTTTCTTACACCCAGTGCTACGGAGGAGTTCAGGAGAGAAGGCACACATACATTGGGCACCCCTGACGATATCGTGTGTGCTATGTTTTCATGCGGACAGAGTGTCCTCACCGTGTTAGACACATGAACCGAGAGCCCCGATGGGGCCTAACGGGTCTTGATTCTCCATCAGAGGGTGGTGTGGCAATGGGGCAGGGTAGAGGACACAGCAAGGAGACACAGCATGTCACACGCAGACTGCAGAGCAATGCATATAATGACAGAGGATGCGTGTCAACGGCAAAGATGACTCAAGCTGAGGGAAACCAGGCAGAAGGAAGACAAGGGGCGGCAGAAGGCTGGGCTCAAGTGTCTGCAAGTCAGAGGAGGGTTGGATTGTGCTGGGTCTCCAGGCCACTCCTCCCCCAGATGTTCTGGGCCTCCTGTGACAGATTAAGATCCTGCACTTTTTCTGGGGAAATCTCTGTCTTTAGTCTGTTTTTTGTTCTCCTAAATTTCTTCCAGGGAGCCAGAGGGAGAGGTTCAGGAGGGAAAGGAAAGAGAGCAGAATAAGTTGGTGGAGTTGCTCATCTAAAGAGGCATTTTAGGATGTTTACGCTGAGGGCACCTAAATCTTTCCCTCCTTTCGTGTAGCAAAATGAAGGCAAGCCAGTAATCTCTTTCCAGCCTTATTTCCCCTCTAACTTATTGGAAGCTTCCTTTCCTGAGAAGAAAAATAGGTCCTATTTCTCCTTTCACTGCTGCCAAAGCCCTCAACTAGTCTCCAAATGTCCCAGTGTGTCCTGATTCTCCCAATACGTTCCTTCTGATTCCCTCCTCCAGCCACATCTCCTGCGCTCTCTATGGTTGTGTATCTTCTCCTCCTTTAAAAACAGAATCAGACTCCAAATCTTAGCAGCTCCTGCCCTGCCTGGCCCTCTGCTGTGCTGGTTGGTGGTAGCGAGCGGGCTGTTTGCTGAAGCTCACTGATAAGAGGCTTTCTGCGGCACTGCACGCGTTAGATGGAACTCAGTTCCAATCGCTTCTCCGCCTTCTGGCTAAGATCAAGGGAGGGAACTTAGCTCCATCTAAGGGCCGGGCTCCTGTGCACTGTTCTCCATCCCTGCCTCTGCGGCCACGTGCAGGAGAGGGGTCAGAAGCAAGTGCAGGACTAACTGAAGAGAACAGAGCTGGAACTCTCCAAGCAATCATGGAGATCCTGGCTTTCTGAGGAGTTTCTGGAAAGTTCCAACAGGCCTCACAAAACCAGGGCCGGCTGTGGGCTCCTTGCCGCTGCCACCTTGCTGGTGATCAACTGTCGTTTTCTTGTTCACTCTGCTCCTCCCTTCCTGCCTTCCTTCTCCTTCCACTTTAGTTTTCTCTCCCTTCTGTGGGTTCTCTCTCTAGTTTTTCTGCCCCATAATCCTACAATGTAGCTGAACTCTTAAAGTTCTTAAAGTTCTCTGGAGTTTCTATTTTTCATTTTTGAAGTGGGTAAGGCTGACGAGCTTGCACTGCCTAAAAACCAGAAGACCCTAAGGTTAGCTTTAAATTGATCCTTCCTTAATTGTGGTCCTCCATTGATTTCTTTTCTGTGGGTTTGAGGACTTTGACAGAAAACTCATTTCCTCTCACTTGGTGCAGATGGGAGTGTGGGAAGGGAGGAGAGGGAGCGATTCTTTAAAGGTGGTGGTTTGTCAGATGTGCATCTAAAATCTCAAAAATAGATATTTAACCAATTGAGAAAAACAATTCTCATCTTACAAAATACAATCAAAAGTGAGATTGTTTTTTATATAAATAAGGTAAGCTACATGGAAAACAGCCTGTCCTTCCCGATCCATTGCATTGGTCATTTTATTTCATTGCACAAGATCATTTTTGAGGATAAGAGTGGAGACTGAAACGGACCAGCTGGGCACTTACCCTGAGGGTGATGGACCGAGGGGGCTTCTGGGGTGGATCGTCGTGCAGCCTGTCGCCCAGAGATGCCAAAATACGTTTCCTGTGGCCAATCAAATTGATTTTTAAAACCTGAAACGACATATATTTGGGTTAAATATTTCGTTTGAGAAAAAATATTTTACATGTCCTAAAAGACGGGAGAGTGAAGGGATTTGTGCCTTTACCTCTGCCCCCTGGGAGATGCGGTGTGAAATCAGAGCGGGCCCTCGAGTCTGGAAAGATGGGAACGGCACGGGCAGAGTCCACGGCGGCGGTGGACCGGAGGCGGGAAGACAGAGCCGACACCGCTCCTTCCGCTCGAGCTGCCCTAGAGCCCACTTCTCCACTCGGCAACCACAGCGCTTTCCAAAGGATAAGTCAAGTCTTTTCCCTTACCAGCAGAAAACTCTCCTATAGCTTTCTATTGCTCCTGTCTCTTCTTTAAAGATTTTTTTTATTTATTCAAGGGAGAGAGAATGAGCACGTGTGCACAGAGAGAGAGGAAGAAGCAGACTCCTGGCTGTGCGGGGAGCCCAATGCAGGGCTCCATCCCAGGACCTGGCATCACACGAGCTGAAGGCAGATGCTTAACTGACTGAGCCACCCAGGCGACCTGGCTCCAAGGCCCAATAGGGCTGGTTGCCCTCTGCCTCCCTTAGGGTCCCTCCATTCAGGATGCTCACAATGGTCTCCTCTGCTCCTTGAACATTCCATACTCATTCTTGCCTCGGGGCCTCTATCCCCTTTGTCCATTTACCTGGGACATTCCCCTTAAGCTTTTCAAATGACATCTTCTCGTCCTTCTGGAGCTCAACCGTTGTCTCCTCATGCAAGCCTTTTTCTTTTCTTATTAAAAGTACCATGTCCTCAACCCCTGTCCCACTCTACTCTATGATCCCCTTTTTCTCATTCTCAGAAATGACTTTGTTTACAGGTTCAGTGTGTGTGTGTGTGTGTGTGTGTCCCATATCCCCTAGGTAAACCTCCTGCAAGCAGGGCCCTGATCTATCTTTATCAGTAGGATTCCCCAAATGCCTAAAGCAATGCTTGAAACAATAGGGACTCAATGAATAGGAGAGAATGAAGGCTAATGTTGATGCCAGTAGCCGAGTGGCAAGCTCGGTCCACCTGGGGGAAGACTCAGAGGCTCCCTCCAACAGGATTCGGAGTCCGAGGGTGCTGCAAAGGGCACACCATGGAAGAGATGACAAAGGGCAGCCAAGACCTGCAGACAGTCTCAGGCCCCCTCCCCTCCTGGAGCTTTACAAATGCTACCCCTCTCACCATCCCAACATCCTTCTCTCGAAGGTATTCTTCCTTTCCAGAAGAGGATACTAGAGTTCAGAGTGGTTAAGTAGCCTATCTAAGGACCAGTACACAGTGGCTTTAGGATTTGAATCAGGTTTGCTGGATTCCAAGATTTATTTTATTCCAAGGTAAACTGCAAAGTGTAGACTCATCTCCAAGTATTACTGACTTTTTAAAACAGCGTATTATACATCCATTCATAAGAAACGCATTTATCTCTTCTCTGCCCATGTATAGTACGAGGACAGAACTGGGACTATTTGGGTTATTAGTTCCTAAAGTATTCTACCCATAGTGTAAGTAATCTAACCCCCCCCCCCAAAAAGAACAAAAACAAAAAACCAAAACAACTCTCTTTTGAGTTTCAAAGGGGAGAGGTAGGCATTTCTTGGGCATTCATCCCATACTTCCTTGAATTTTTATTTGCCTATTTGTCAGTGAGCCTATTGGCCTTTCTGCCTAAATTGATTCCGACTTTAAACCAGCAGTATGCTCTATTCCTTTCCTATCTACGCTCTGACCCACGTTTGACGATGATGGGGACGGCAACTGTTAATCAAGGTGAGTGTCCACATGTACCGTATCCCTATAATTTTGTGAACCTTCATCCTGATCTTTGCAGTTGGCTCCCCTAAAACAGCTCCTGTTCCCCACAGAGCATCTGAGTCCGTCTCTGTACCTTCTCACAGCTGCTTAAGGCTTGTGGAGCAAAACACTCACAACATTCCATGTGTAAGTGGACCACAGCTTCACGTTTGAGCAGGAGACTATTTTCTGCTTTTAATGGCCCCTTTTCAATGTCCCTTTCTAAGCACTCCTGATTTCTGGCTGGCCTTTTAGCTGCAGTAGGAATAACTAGGGACAAAAATATACACCAGCTTCAGTCTAGCTGAGGGTTCAAAGCCCTTTAATCTTGGAAGGATGGTTTGTTTTAATTCTCCCTAAATTCCTTACCCCATGGTTGTCCACGCAGAAGCCCATCTGCTGTCCAGAATGCTGCCACTTGCGTAACCCTGGGTTGTCTTTCTGCATTTGTATTAGCCAGCTTGGCACTTCACTACCTAGAGGAGTTTAGCAGTTTTCATCTGGAAATTTGAAATCTGGAATTTCACCATATACTCCTCAGATGATTTATAAATATGCTAAATTAAGTGTGGTCCCAGTGCCCAGGACTTGCAGGCAACATTATTTAAATGATCCAGAGAGATGCCCTGATATTTTTGCATTGTTTCTTTTTTTTTTTTTCCTGAAGCATCAAGATCAAAGAATTCCTCCATCTCAGAAAAACACAACATTAACCTTTTCAAATGTATTTGCAAGTCTAAAGAACACTACATTTTCTCATTCCCTTTTATTCACATTCTCAATTACTTTGCCAAAAGGCTTCTATTGAATATAAATTCCTCCCATAAAATCCCCACTGGCTTCCTCCCAGTGGCTAATTGGACCTGATGCTCTCGCTGCTACCGCAGGCCCCTGGGTCCTGCTAAGAAATGTTTTTATAATAATAAAGACATTCAAAATCATTCTGACAAATAACTGACAGTGAATAACGAATTAACTGTGGTAAGACTGAGCTGATGTAACCCCCGCGGCTGCTTTTGGTTTACTCTCCAGTGATTCCATTTGGGGCATGTGACCGGACCTTCCGATCTCAGTTTCCTCACCTACAAAGTAAGGAAGCTGATGCCGATCCCAGCGTTGTTGGGAAGATGAAGACTGAGGTTGTGAGAATAACAGGCCCAGGGTGGCCAGAGATATGATGCAACCTGCATGGCGGGCCGCACCCTTAGGAAGCATGGAAATCCTGACCCACAATGACAGGGACTTGATGATTTCTAGAAAGTTCATCTCATGACGCAAGTCTGCTGGTGCTTTGCAGGCAGAGATGGGGCTAACCTCAGAAAAACTCCCATTGAAGTGACATGTACTGGTAGGAACGGATCTGGTTTCTATCTATTAGCTTAAAACGAGGACCTAATGTAAAAGAATGTATGCACACTATTTAATCCCCGACAGGAGGTAAACTGAGGCACTCTCTACCCTGGAGCTCCACTGCTGCCTCTTTCACAGAACTACCCAGAAGAGGGTATGAAAAGAAAAAAAAAAAATTATTGATTTTCCTTACTACCTACAGTCCACTGTCAAGTCCTTAGAACAGGCAGAGGGACTCTCCTCTAGGGACTCCACTTCCTCGATGTTTATACTTTGCTAAGGGCAAAAGGCAATCCTAGCCCAATCCCCAGGATCCTGTAAGTCTAACACATTCCTTTGAAAACTTCCTTTATCTCTCTACCTCCTAAGGTATGTGTTGGCAATCATCCTCCAAGCATATGGCCCACTGGGCAGACATCTGAGGGGTCTCATCATTGTGGGTTTACGAAACAATACTAAATGACCTTTGCCAACAATAGCTAGCACCCTCCGGATCCTGGAAACCTTGCTTCCAAAATACTTGGGAAGCTTACACTATCCCTAACCCACTCCCAACTTGAAAGTATCTAATGGGCCACTCCTCATGACCCCAGGGCAGCTCCTTCTGTCCCAAGAGTTCTGTTCCTGTGCTCTGTACTTGAATAAAACCACCTTTTTGCACCAAAGATGTCTTATGAATTCCTTCTTGGCCTTCAGCTCCGGACCTCACCTACATTCCAAACGACATCAGGTAAACAGATAGATATAAAGAATGAACAAATTAATACAGTGATGGTTCATGTCAAAAGCATTTGAGTAACTCCTTATTTATTAGAAATGATCCCATATTACCCAAGATAGCGATGATTACCATTTACTGAACATTTGCTATGTTCTAGTTATGCTAGCAGCTGTGCCGGGTGCATTACATATGTGCAAGTATCTCATTTAATCCTTCCAATAACATTATCATTCTTGGTCTAGAGATGCAACCTGAGACAGAAACACCAAGGTCACACCGCTAGTGGCAGGATGGCTGGGACGTGCACCTGATTCTTAACCCGATCTTTACCACTCCCCACACTTTTCTTGCCATCAACTTCTGCACCATTTGGCCTCAGCTACCCTATTGGTCACGTGTTAGGAGGCTTCTTAAAATGGTGTATTTATTTTGAATTATCACGTTGAAAGCATTTACATTGGGTTTTGATCATCTGAGACCATTAAACTAATATAGCTTTCGTTCTGGACTAGGCTTGTAGAAGTGTTAAAGCTCCAAGCCAAAAGAGCTCAGATGGGTCCCTTACAGAATTCCTTGTGAAACGCAGATATAGGCAAAGGACCGGAAGTCCAAGATTCGATCCAAGTTGGCTAATATTAGAGTGCTTGGGAGGGCGGCATCTGGCCACAAATCTCCCAAGTTGACAATAAGAGATCCGACTGGCGAGACAATAACAGTGAGACTATTCTGAAGAAAGACAGTCATTACGGGAAAAGTCAAGTCCTAAGGCAACTGGGTTTGCCTCGTGTGAGAACAACTTAATATCCGATCATCGTTGTAAGCAGATGGGGTAGTAATGGAATCCTGTCACCCCAGGCACCGTAACTGATGACCAGTCAGTTTGCCAAGCTTTGGTTTTCAAAAAGCCCGAGGAATGATTACTGTGGTAGAGATTTCTGTATGGCTTTCATTCCTGTTTGGGTGTTAAGTGAACGGCTTATCAAAGGAAAACAATGGGGACAATGGGGTAACGTACTGGTAATATAGCAGGAATTTAGTTATTCTAGATATTGAACCAATTTAGTTCAATTCAAAAATCAATATTGAGTTTCTGCCATGGATTATTTGGCAATACACAGAGGAAACTCTGAGAAACCGGACATGAATAGCTAAGAAAAAACTATTATACACAGGGGCATAAGGATGTGGTTCCAGCTGCTGAATTCTGATAAGGAATAAAAGTAACTGCATGTTTTCTTAATGGTTTTTATTACAACTATTATGAGAAATGTGGGCCAAAGGCAAGGAATGTTGTGGAACCGACACGGGCCTGCCTCATATCGGCATCCATTCATCAGAGTAGTAGCTGCCTCTAGGAATTTTCTCCAGTATCATCACTCACGCAGGACATCTTCAGAAACCCTGCCGCAAATCCTGCCAATAGAATAACTGTGTGGAGTGACAACACTGCAATGTTATGTCTTTCACGTTTCTGGGTCTAGCTGTAGGAATTCTGCTAGACAAGAGCCTGCCTTTACCCTCACGTCTCAATCTATGTCATAGCGCCTGTGAAAGTCAGCGTACTGACACTTCCCTTTTTTCTATTTAATACAATATAAATTGAATGTGAATTTAACGTGATATAAACGGAACATGTTTTTCCTTTCTCTGCATTTAAAAATTAAACAATGTTTTGATTATAATAAAAATACTGCTTTCCCACTGTAGAGACAGAAAATACAGAAAAAGGAATAAGGGAACAATTTCTCCATAGGCTATGAACATATAGATACACTTCCTTTTCATGTTGTCCCCATGATTATATTTTATAGGAGCCATAACATAAGTGCAGTTTTCCCTTCATTTTTTTCACGCAATATTAAAGCCAAAAAACTTTCCTACATATCCAGCTCTCAGGAGACATTTTGAGTGACCCCATATTACCAAGTTATTGCTTTAGAGAAGCATGGCGTAATTCATCAACCATTCCCCTTACTGTTGGAAATTTAAGACTATGATTTTTTTTTTTAAGATTTTATTTATTTATTTGACAGAAATCACAAGAGTGGGCAGAGAGGCAAGCATAGAGACAGGGGTGGGGTGGGTGGGTGTGTGTGTGTACAGGCTCCCTGTTGAGCAGAGAACCCTGGGATCATGACCCAAGCTGAAGGCAGAGGCTTTAACCCACTGAGCCACCCAGGCGCCCCTAGACTATGATTCTTTTCCAGATAGCAAACATTTCACGTACTAAAAAAAAAAAAAAAGAAAATCTCATTACCCTACCACCATTTCCATCGTCATGGCCGTGTTTGCACAGACATAATACAAAAAACACTGGAGAAAACTGCAACAATGCGCACGGTCACGAAGAAAAAAAGCCATGTAGGGACAGTCAGTCTCCATGTTCCGCACGAAATCTCAATCCATTTATTGCGGGCTGGGCCAAGTCCTCCAGGGAAAATCACAAGTCCACGTTACGTTCCTCGGTGTCACATTTTGCATGTGTTACAGTTTGGGGCTCAGACTTCGCTGACAGACGTGAACCAACACCTGCAGCCGAATGCTCCGGGGATTACGCAAGCGACGACGCGGCGCACGCCGGCGACTCGCCATCGCACCGCCGTGGGACTGCCTCCCTTTTATTTCTAGCTTTTTTATTTAGAGGGGGATTTTTATTGAAATGGTATTTAGGGCAAAACAGCTTTATCCTGCCTTTGGAACCGTCCTTCCCTTTTAAAGGGGTAGGTAATTCCCCCTTTGCTTTTCTAGGTGTTTGCCCACTAAGCCAGACGAGAGCGCGCACCTGGCTTCAGCGCGGCCGCTGCTAACCACGCGGCGAGTGTTCCGAGGCATTCGGACGCTCTTCAATGCCCAGAATGGAAGTTGAGTCGGAAGTTTACCTGCTTTGTTCTCATCTGCAGAACTAACATTGCCATGAAATGTGAAATTCCTCCCCCTCCTCCTGCTCCCCATTAAAAATTTCTAAACACTTGCCACCTGAAAGCATCCAGGCAAAAGTGTCTTGTGTGTCATCCAATTTCAACTCCCACAATGCCAGAAATCCTCGTTTGAACTTGCATTTGATTTTTGACTGTGACATTTTCTCTCCTATTTCTCAGGCGTAATAATCCAAGTCTAGTATAATATGGTGGATAGGAGGAGCTCTGAAGCAGAACATCATGACATTTTGTTCTCCCCCTGGTTCTTCTTCCGGCTAGGTGATCTTTAACTTCTTTGAGTTGATATCAAAGTTGAGTGATAGCAAAGGGATAATAATCATCTCATGCAACACACATTTATTGGATGTCTCTCCTATATAACTATCACGTTACACCATTTGTAAGCCACAAGGAAGGAAAATCATTCAGTTCTCTAGGGCTCTCAATCCAGTAGATGGAAAAAATATTTTTAAAATGGTCTGTATATCTTCTGTATATTATCTATATGTGTGTGTATCTATGTATCCATTCATCCCTCCATCCCTCCCTCCATCCATCCACTTACATATCTGTCATCCATCTATCTAAACAGACGTGTTTACACAGCATACCAAGACTAAAAGGGATTTCTGTGCATTGAATGGGAATGATTATGAAGTTCCAGAAATCATAAACCATTGACACAAGGCATGATTTCTCTTTTAAGTATAACAGAAACTTGAAGCTTTTTACCCTATCCTTGAATAAACCTATCAGCAAAATTTTTACTATTACTGTTGTTATTTGTGTCATTATAAATATCTCTCAGTAGATTTTAGATCAAAAACCAAGCCTTTCACTTCCCCATTCCTCTCTCTTGTTAATCTAAAATATTTTTAACTCCAGCCACATCTCCTCCAGGCTCCCAACTGTGGCTTAAATATACAATACTTCCGCATATCCTATGAATACGGATATGAATGTCATGCTCTCCTTTTTAAAACCTTGCAAGGATGAAGTCAAAATTCACCTGAAGCTTTCCTTTCTCCCCTTGGATTACTGCAACCTCTCTCTGAATTGCTGACACTGGGTATATCCCGGCTTGAGCTGTGAGCTCTTTCTGGGCTCTGTGTCTTACCCACTTAACATCAGAGAGGGTGTCAGTGCATCCCAGAGTCTCAGAGCACACAAGTACCACTTGGAGGGGTGTCCCTAAAATCTCAAATCTGATCCCCTCTGCTGTGGACAATGAATAGGGGAGCCACCTCTGAAAGACAAAGAGGAAAAGAACATCTATATCCTATTGCTCTTTCCCTCTACGATATAGTTTTCTATTCTTTCTGAGCGTTAGCACCTAATTCCTTTACAGTCTTGCCACAAGTGATGGAAACCTGACTTACCTCCTATCATCTGGAACTCCTTCTCTTTATCTCTAACACTTCATTTAAAAAAAAAAAAAAATCCCTCTGACTAGATTTTCCAGATTTTCTTGTCCTTCTGCTAATACTTTCCATAGCAACTGCTACTAAATCATCAGCACATAGCAGTTTGTATAAGAGATGTCATCAAAATACAACTGTGCCAGGCTGAGGGGAGGAAAAGAGGTTCCAAGTTATATAGCCCCAGAGAAAGCAAAGGACAGAGAGAGTGAAGGGGGACAGGGGGGAAACGTAGGTTTTCGGAATACAGTCTGTCTCAATAAACAGGAAATACTAATTATGAGGAAATGAGACAATCTTTGCATGCAAAGAGAGACCTTAATGGTATAATTGCCTCTGAGCATTTAAGGGTTCTGGAGGTAGAAAGCCTTCTTTTGTAATCAATGAGAATCTTAGGTTTATTTGTAAAGCTCTCCGAATTACCTCTTGATGAAGGTACTAATTTTCTGATTATATTTTCCCATAAACATCACTCCAGAAGATTAAAAAAACAAACAACCCAACCAACCAATCAGTTCCTAACTAATTTCCCTGTAAGTTACTTTTAAGTACAGCTTGCTGCAAATTAGGTTTTCATAGGAGAAATTTGGTTTGCATTGCTCAATAACCCAATCGTTGGGATTACTGGAGGAAAAAATTGTTGCGAAAGAAAATGGGAAATATGCGCTATATCCCACATCTGAAGTTATTCTTGGAGATGTGATCATGAGCTAAAAGCATTTGAAAACTGCAAATCACTTTGCAGTATTATTAATACATAAAAATGCTCTGCATCTTAAGAAGTAGAGAGGCCATAGTCTGGCTTATGTTTTGTTAACTATGCGGGAAATTTTTGGCTACTGAGGATATTTTTCAACTGATTTTTGTTCTGTTTTTGAGATCATAAAGCTTATCATCTATTATATTGTATGATGCACGTTCTCAGTATTGTAAATGATATTATGTTTAAAAAAACCTCATTATTAAGAGATGCCAACATACTACACATTAAACTCAATATGCAAAATACATGACTACCCATATTTGTATAGGGAAGCTTTGACAAATTCCATCTGAAGGAACAAGTGAGGGTTATTCAGTTTTTGGATCATAAATGGTCTTTTTTGCTCCTTTTGCTGCCTCCTTCGTGCTTCTGTGTAGCTACTTTAATGACATAACACCCTCCCTCAGTGGGTAGAATAGTGAAAGATGCAGTGAATTCAAGCCAGTCAATTCTGTTGCTTGTCAGTAGTTCTGATAAAAGAACGTGGTGTGGGAGGAGGTAAAAAGCTACCTCAAACTAGCTAAAATGAAGGTTTAAAAGTGCACCCGTGGATTTTACTTAGCCTAGCCAGCTACTACTGCACTTTAGAATCAGGTGTTCATCCATGTGTGGGGGAAAAAAGAATGTTAGGGGTTTAAAAAAGTATTTCTAGGGAAAACAGATGTTGTAGGTCCCAAGGACAAGCTCAAGATGAGAAAGCAAGATGATACTGAGGGACGGATTTTTAATGATCCCTTTACTTCCATTATTACCCTTACTTCCATATCTCCTGGAGAATCATGTAACAGTAAAACTGGGAATCATACCCACTAGAATGGGAATCTATACCCACTAGAATGGTTAAAAAACAAACAAACAAACAAAAACTGACATCAAATGATGGTGAAGATGTGGAGAAACTGGACCCTCATCTTCCTAGTGGAGATGTAAAGTGGCACATCTACTTTTTGGAGAACTGCCAGTATCTCACATTATATCCCTGTTTCTTACCATAGAACCCGGCAAGTCCATGCCTAGGTAGCACACAGGGACTTATAAATGAATTTTTAAACAGCATTATTCATCATAATTAACAACTGGAAACAGTCCAAATGTCCCATCCACTGGCAAATGGTAAGTAAAATCTATATATTCACACAACGGAATACTACTCGGTAATAAAAAGGAAAAGACAAAAGATAATGCCACAGTATGGGTGAACCTCAAAGACAGTACACTGGGTACAAGAGACCATACATGTAGTATGACTCCATTTATATAACATTTCTAGAGAAAGCAGATCAGCGGTGGCCTAGGAGAGGAACAGGAAAGGGGATGACTGCAACAACCATGAAGGAACCTTCTAGGGTGATGAAGATATTCTAAAACTGGATTGCATTATTGGTTGGACAATTTGTTCAAATTTACTAAAACTACTGAAATGCATACTTAAAATGGGTGACTTTTATGATCTAAAATTATATTGCAATAAAGCTGTTAACAAAATGAAAAACATGGTTCTCCTGGGTGGCTCAGTTGGTTAAGCGTCTGCGTTTGGCTCGGGTCGATCCCAGGGTCCTGGGTTCAAGCCCCGTGTCGGGCTCCCTGCTCAGCAGGGAGCCTGCTTCTTCCTCTTCCTCTCCCTCTGCTGCTCTATCTTGCTCGTGCTCTCACTCTTGGTCTCAAATAAATAAAAAAAAAATTTAAATCTTTAAAAAAATGAAAAACTCTGGGAGAAAGCACTCAGTATACAGTAAGCATTAGTATAAATCAGACCATTCCTGAAGGCTGTAATTCAGATTGCGTCAGACAGAAACCACTGTCCCCCTGGAGGGTACTAGGAACCAGCTAAAACGGTGGGCAACCAATAAACTGCAGGGTGTCTAGTATATTTCAAAGGAAATGTGACCAAGAGGGCAGCTTTGCTCTGGGGGCTCGTGCTGTTTACCTCTAGGCTACTGGTCGAGTAGGACACTCTTTGTTACAGGTGTATAGCACACTAGTACTTAGTACTTACCTTTTAAGTGTCTTAAACTTTTAAGTGTCTTTTATGACTTATCTTTTAAGTGTCTTAATTCTCCTAGTCATGACATTTTGGGGTAAGAATGCTTATGCTTTCTAAATGGTTCCCGCAATACTTTGGGCATGTCTGAAGAGAAGGTAGTGATCACTAGGAGACCCCATAGATTCTGTAGGGCTAACAGGTGGTGATAATGAGATTCCCTCAGACACTTGGGAACAGGGCTGCATTCGAAGCACTAAATTAATCACACCCATAGTGTGAATGGAGACAGAATGACTTTGCTGGCCTGGCAAGAGCCAATGGAATAGACTGGCAATCTATCACTTAATCTCTGATCCTGACACCTGGCTAAACAAAGAAGTTGTATGTCAGAGTAGGGTGGGCGTGGAAGCAAGATCCCAATGTGGAGGGCAGATCCCAATGGTGAAACAATGGATAAACACTCCCACAGCCCAGCCTTAGCAGCACTGTTGGTTGGGAGAGGGGGCTTGAACCTGGAGAAGGAAGCTCCATAAGAGGTATTGTCCGTCACTGGGTAGAGGCTGTTCCTTCAGGCCTCTTATCTGAGCCCTCTGAGGTAGCCCCCAGAGCTCCCTTTCCTTCCATTGCATGAGTACAATCCCATCATCAGATTTCCTGATGCCCAGATACCAGGAAAGGAAGGGCTGGAGGTGGGGGGTGGGGAGTCTTTGACCATAATGAGAGAATTCTTCTCCATGCAGGTTAACAGATCAGACATCTTGTCTATACGCTGTTCTCTCATCAATTACATCACTACCAGGGAGGCACCAGGATCTGCTCAAGAGGGCGCAGGGATGAAGAGCGGAGCTCCGCGTCAGGGTGACATGGGTGTGAGTCTTGATTCCGGCACCTGCTATCTATGACTTTGGGTCAACTCTTGAACCTCTTCAGCTTCACCTAACTCATCAAAATAATGTTAAAAATAGTATTTAACTCTTCATATAACATGGCAAGCCTGTAGCGCAGAGCCTGGCATAAAATGAATCTCAATAAATGATAACTTTGGTGTTTGATTAAGTCTGGTTTCTGAACCGCAAGGGCCGAGCCTTTTCCGGCAACTTGGTCCATTCCTCCGTGCAATGCCACAGCCAGAAATGTTCAGCAACTTGCCAGGTGTCTTTCCTCTGCAAACGGCCCCTGTGCCATCAGCCACTCTCCTTTCCGAACTTCAGTGGTCTCATTAAAAGCAAGGTTTTGTCACACTGTATTCTTTTTGACAGGGTTATTAGTATGAGGTTGACAGACCAGGAGAATGCCACAGATCTAGAGTCTTTGGTTTCAACAAAGCACTGGATGAAGTCTTTCATTATCTCTAACTAAGATGGTGGGCTCTATGAGAGAAAAATTAACTGGATTCACAGCTGGTTGTACATCTACACCCAAGAGACATGATGAATGACTCTGTCTCAGTCTGTAGGGGGGACCACGGATTGAATGCCACAGGGCTCTGCCCCTGGATTCTGCTCTATTCGGTATTTTTATTAACGGCGTCAAAGCAGACGTAAGAGGAACATTTATTAGATTTCTCAATGCCATAACACTGTGAAGGGTATTTAATACAGTAACAGGCCAATGCAAAAGTCCAAATTCCTTCCATAGGCTGAAAGGCCATGCTGACACCAAAAAGATGCAATTCGACAGGGACAGATGTAATGTTCTTCACTATGGTTCCAAAAAGAAATAAACTGTGCGCGTTCAAGATGGGTGATCAAAGAGATGACTTTTTCACGTGCAAAGAAATACCTGAGTTCTCAGCTGAACACAAGAAGAGGTTTGGCAGAAAACACAAGACTGAGGGTTGGAGAACACACAGAGAATGCAGACCGGCCTGTTGATCTTATCATTTCGGTCTTGCAAGGTTGGTAACTATCTTCCTTTTAGGAATGAATAAGCCGAGGCTAAGGAGTTTTAGGAACTTGCCCAAGTGGGTGACAAAGCTAGGATCTCAGTCCAGTTCTGACTTCCAAAATTCATGCCCCTTATATTCACTGTCAGAGTTGTCATGAGACCCAAGGGAGGCCATTTTAATAGAAGTACCTAGCACGGCGCTTGGCCCACATATGCTCCAAAGCTGTTGATCTTGGGGCACCCGGGTGGCTCAGTCTGTTGAGAGTCTGCCTTCTGCTCAGGTCATGATTCTGAAGTCCCAGGATCAAGCCCCGCATTGGTCTCCCTGCTCAGAAGAGAGTCTGCTTCTGTCTCTGCCCCTCAACCCTCTTGTGTTCTCACTCTCTCTCTCTTATAATTAAATTAGATCTTAAAAAAAAAAAAAAAGGTTGTAATCTTTTCCCAGATACTCATTTAACTGTAAGCTTGAGGGCTTCTTGAAATGATTGGCATTTTGTTATAGTATGAGCCCTGCAGTTTATCTAAGTCTTTTCAAGTTTATTCATTAATATAACTACCACAGGAATGATTCTGTCAATTTTTCTTCTATTCCTTTTACTCTTACCATTGTTCCAAAACCCTTAATGCCAGAAGCAGCAGCCCTGGCCAGGAAAAGGTAGTGGGAAATTTGAGGGTAATCTGAAACCTCCACCAGCCAGTGATGAATCCCAGATAATGAAAACATTGTTTTTTTAATTAAGGTAATTTTCAAGGGCTACATTAGTGGTTCAACGTTGCATATTTGCATGATAAAACTTCAATTACCTTTACATAATGAGGTGCTGTGTTAAGTAACCTTAGTATAATTATATGCACATACAATATTCAAAATTTTCACTTAATTTTTAAAATTAGTGTACTTTATGGTTAAATGACAGTTTCACCCATTGTTGTTGGAATCCTTATTGAAATTCCTATATATGTATACATATTTATATATATATAAATTTATATTCTTAAATATATACACACATATTATGTTCTATATTCATTATATAATACTTGGAATTCCAAATATTATATAATATACAATACATACTCTTCTTCAATATATTATATATGTGTGTGTGTATAGATACAATCCTATATATAGTATATAAAATATTTAGGAATAGTTCTAAATATTGAATATAATTTATATTAGGCATAATATATATCTATGTAAAATCTATATATGTCTAATACATACACATAAACACATTCTTTTCCCTCCCTTACCTAAGTGCAGTTTGCAGACTGTCCTTCAGCTTTTCCTGGATATTTGGAATACTATATGGTGTCTGAGTCATGCTCTGTGAAGATCATTTGTCACTGGGCCACAGTGTTGCCACAGAAAGTGGCTGAGGAGAAACTGCACACTGGCCCCAGCAACATCCCAGAAGGTTTTGCTCGTTTTAATAAATACTTAGGAGCCATTGTTTGTCATTGTCACTACACAGGGAAAGCAAGAGCTGACAACATCAGCTACTGAAAGTTCCAGTTACGGGTGCCAGGGTGGCTCAGTTGTTAAGCGTCTGCTTTTGGCTCAGGTTATGATCCCAGGGTCCTGGCTCAGGTCATGATCCCACGGTCCTGGGATCAAGCCCTACATCAGGCTCCCTGGGAACCCGGTTTGAGTTCCCACCAGGCTCCCTGCTCAGCGAGCCTGCTTCTTCCTCTCCCTCTTCCTGCTGCTCCCCTGCTGTGCTCTCTCTGTCAAATAAATAAAATCTTTAGAAAACTAAAATAAAAATTCCAATTAATGGAGGGTTTACAATAAAAAAATAATCCTTTGTGGGGTGGTGAACATCTTTCCATTTTCTCTCTGCCCAAGGCAGCCACGATTGCCAAAACTAGAAAGAGTCATTCAAACAATGGAGTTAATTAGCTGCGGACGACGGTGCTGGTCCTATCCGCCTCTACTGCAGGGAGGGATGGCCACTGTGAGTGCCCAGGTGGACTGCGCCATGGATAAACTGAGAAGCTCTGCTGTAAACTGTCTTATAAAGACATGTAAAGGGGCGCCTGGGTGGCTCAGTGGGTTAGAGCCTCTGCCTTCAGCTCAGGTCATGATCCCAGGGTCCTGGGATCAAGCCCCGCATCGGGCTCTCTGCTCAATGGGGAGCCTGATTCCTCCTCTCTCTCTGCCTGTTTCTCTGCCTACTTGTGATCTCTGTCTGTCAAATAAATAAATAAAATCTTTAAAAAAAAAAAAAAAAAAGACATGTAAAGAAGTGATATTTCCGGGGGGTGGAGGATTCTTTGGGGATTAGAGCACTTAATCTGTGATAAAGTGGGACACTTCTTTCAGGTTTTTAAGGCATAGGAGCTGCACCTTCTTTTTGAATGTCTGTCACCTCCTCTCTACCTGGTGAGCCCCTACACATCTTTCAATATTTCAAGACCAAGTTCAAATATTCCTTTTGTGAAAGATGAAACTTCCACCAACACCCTTGTCATCCATCCCTGTCACCTACCGTCCTGAGCTATAGCTAGGTGTTTACATGTTTCCTTGAGGCCAAAATCTTTCTTCTTGAAGGCAGAAATAAGCTTATGCTCTTTGTATTCCTAGCATGTAGTATATTAGAAGGCGGCTCAAAACAACCAAACCAGACCCAGACAGAGAAATCTCAAAACAAATAATAGGCACAGACCTTTGAATGACAGTATCAAATTAGTTACGCTCCAACAAAAAAAAATCTACTTAGGATACTGTACCAAAAAAATGAAGCACAGTGTCTTTATTTTGTGTAAGGCTTGTAAGCTTGTTGATCAAATTTATGAGCTTGAAACAAAAAAAGCAAAAAGAAGAACAACGCTTTCTAAAAAATAGATGTTGAACTATCAAATAGAAAAGTAATATCCCTACTTGCCAATATAATTCATTACAATTTACAAGCCTCCAGTGAAAATCAAGTAATAAACAGTGATTTAGTATTTGGTAGAAAATAGAGTTTAATATATAATTGTCACCGAACTCATTACTACATATAATGTCATTCAGACAGTGAGGAATTACTCATTTTTCCCTTCAAGATAATTGTAACATTAAGCTGGACGCAAAAACTATTTATGGTGAAGAATTGGGAATTCATTCTTACACTGCCTTAGAATGATGAGATTATAGAGCATGTCATTAATTAATTAATATGTTATTCACATAGTAGACACTTGATATCCCTAAAATGCATAATTAATGATGAAAATGCCACAATGTTATTATCATACCTATTGATTACATCATTTCTCCCCCCACGCATGCTTTTAAAATCTTCCTATTGAAATCTTTAGTTCAGTCTTCACAGTATTCAAGTAATTTGGGATTTTTGGTAAAGAATTTAAGTGCCACAATTCACTTCCTATATATGAAAAATTATTGTTAGCCACAGAAGTATTCTAATCTCAACTTTTAGAGGAATTTACCAACATTATTTCAGGCAAAATGCCTCGACTGTTGAAATCTCTTATTTTAATTCTTTGAGATGAAAGTGGCTTCCTTCCCCAGTATTTCGTGTTTTTATTTAGGTTCAATCTCTTCTTGCACCAAGATTCATAGAGAATGATATTTATATCTCATGAACATGGACAGAACATGAAGGCTCCCTGAGGGAAAACTCTGAGCAGAGGTAAAAATCACTGCAGAATCTTTAGCTCCTTAACTGCACTGTCTCTTAGGAAAATGTCACGTATGAGAAATGCTAATTAAGGAGGCTGGGAGAAAAAGAGATGCTACCTTTCCAAACACAACATTTAAAAAACAAGTATTATTAACATGGTGGTTTTATGAAGCACTTGAATCTTACATAAGTAAGGCTTATTTTTTGTTTCCTAAAAAAAGACTGCATTTGGGCAAATCAAAAACTGAGTAATTTAAATCGTGAATTTGAGAGGGAAAAAAATTTGCATCTAGCTAACAATTTAATAAAATGCAACTTTTCAAACACTTTTTTTTTTCTATTTTGTAATCATTTACATGGCTATTTGCAAAAGCTCTAGTCATGTAGAAGCTGAAAAAGACAGGCTTAATTTTAAAATAGTAACACGGCACTCATTTATGAGGATTTTTGTAGGGAGAAAAGGTTTTATAAACTATTCTTCTCCACATAAAAGGGCTTAAATTCAAGAGTATTTAAAGTCAGAATTTGAATTTATTTCTTGGAATGGCCTCATGGCTAATATCTTGTCTATATGCAAGGTCAAAATGATGTATATCTCTGGTTAATTTGGATTGACTGCCAAGCAATTTATCAGGAAGCTGGGGAATCTGAATTATCATGAAGACAACAGAACGAATGAGCTTTGCCTGATTAGTTCAGTTTATATGATTAAATCTTCATGCTTACAGAAAATTTACTGGACTCCCAAATGAGACAGACAGACACCCCATGACATACTTACTATTTAGAACCCTATCTTAATTAAATGAAAAAAAAAATCAATTTCCAAAGGGTCAGCATTAAGCATTGTTTGTTGTTTAGGTCTTTGCTGAATTACATCTCATCAAGCTTCTTGTTGCCCTACTTCCTCATCTACTGTCATATTCCCCACAGTTGGAGACTTTTAGAAAGATGGGTAATTGGGTATTAAACATCAGAAATTATAAGTGCCTGGTCTTCCTTTAGCCAATACTCCTTTTCCAAGTGTTCAGTTTGATCTGATTAAAATTTAGGCAGGGGCACCTGGGTGGCTCAGTCCGTTAAGTGTCTGACTCCTGGTTTCCACTCAGGTCTTGATCTCAGGGTCATGAGTCTGAGTTCTGCATTGAGATCCACGCTGGACGTGGAGCCTCCTTACAATAAAAATTAGGCAGAACGCTTCCTTTAGAGGCTCGTAAGTTATTTTCCACAATATAGGAGTTGATGGAAACCAAAGAAGCAACTTTTTAGAGGAAAAACAAAGATGCTCTCCAACTCTCTCTGTTCAGCCTACCGACACTTGCACAGCACCCAGGCCAGCCAAGACCTAACCTTACGTGGAACAAAGGAACAAAGTTAACCAAGCACAGAGTTCTACTACTTTTGCTCTTTAAAGTGCAAAACACGAAAGGAAGAAAGCTTGTGAAGGAACCACAGTGGGTTTTCTAAAAGTTGGTGCCTGTGACCTTGACAGAGATGTTAGAGTCCTACAGTTCCAGGTCCCTGCTGACAGCTTCTGTTCTGAGAGTCCCGTCGCGGTGTGGGACCCCAACAGTGCCGCCGTGGTACGCAGTTACTCATCAGGAAATCCACATGCAGGGTTGACTGTGTGTCCGTGATGCCAGGCTGCGCGGGGCATACAGAGTGTTAAGAAAGTGCAGGGACAGGCGTGACCTCTTGTGCCTAGGGAAGCCGCTGATGGTTTGCTGGTGGAGGAGAAAGGCTTTCAGGGATAAGCTGGCGTTTTCCAGGTAGAAAACTAAGGGAAGGGAATTCCAGGCAGAGGAAATATCATGCAAGGGAGCACAGGTGTACAAGGACCTGAGAACATGATGTGTCTGTTTATGGTATTAAAATCGGATTTATGTTTGGCAAGAAAGTGATGAAGGTGGGCTGCAGCCAGATTTAAGGGTATTGTAAAGGCATGAGGTCTTCCAGCGTCATTAGACAATACACGTAAAGGGCTTAAAACAATGCCTGGCAGGTAGTGCATGCTCAGTAAATATGGGCTTTTTATTCTGTTGAAATCTTTGGGAAACCCGTCAAGGTCTTAAAGAAGGGGAAAGGATGAGATCAGAATTGATGAGATGGGAGCTCAGTCTTCCTTATAACAATAATCTTGATATCAATACTGAGAACGGACTGGAGTAAGGAGACACTGTTTGTAGGCGAGTACACTGAAATAATTTGCGTGAGGACGACTGCCAGGAATTAAGGCTTGTTCACTACTCTGTTCCCGGAGTCCGGGGCTGTGGCTGCACGTAGCAGGTACTCAACAAACAGTCACTGAATGAAAATGAATGGCAACGAGAGGAGGGGGCAGATCTGAGAATTATCTGGGCGGCACAGAGGGCAGGGATGGAGAGGATGGGATGTAGGTGGTAAAGGAGAGGGAGGATTTTTTTTTTTTTTTTTGAGGAGGACTGTAGAGAGTTGGGCCTGGGAGAATGGTGCGGCAGAAAGGAGGAGGGCGGGTTTGGCGGGGAGGGCGAGGCTCTGTGTGTACTACTCTTGACACAGCTGCTGGGCCCAGCCTCTCCTGCGCGCCGAGAAAGAGCGGCCGAGGGAGGGCACAGGACCCTCACACGGGCACAGCTCTTGGTCCTTCATTACCTCATTTATCGCCAAAAATCCCTCTGCGAGTTTGGTGTTGTTATTCCTATTGACAAGGGTATGGGTGGAGGGTGGGAATGGGGGAAACGGAGGCTTAACAAGGCAGATTAACGAGAGGGCAGCGTCCTGATTACACACACACACACACACACACACACACCCCTGCTGCCACAAAGCCTGCGCTTTCATTGCTCCACCATTTATCACCTCCCCTGTTGAAATGAACGTTTGGAGTAAGACATATGCCATATGAAAAGAAAGGTGTATTTCGCATTTCACAGAAAACTCAGGGTTAGGGAGGCGAGATACTTTGCAAAGAAACCAAAGAGTAAGTTCTGTTAACTTTTGGCCTCATTAATACTCCAAACCTGCCATCCTCATTCACAGAGTTATCATGAGGAACTAAAAAAGATGTGAAAACTTCTGAAAAATAGAAACTGTTCTACAAAAACAAGGTGACATAAAAAAGTAAGAGGAGGGGAACGCCTGGGTGGCTCAGTCGGTGAAGTGTCTGCCTTCTGCTCGGGTCATGATCTCAGGGTCCTGGGATTGAGCCCCACGTCCAGCCCTCCGCTGGTCAGGGAGCCTGCTTCTCCTCCCTCTGCCTGCCACTCCCCCTGCTTGTGTTCTCTCTCTCTGTCAAATGAATAAATAAAATCTTAAAAAAAAAATCTTAAAAGATTTTATTTATTCATTTGACAGAGAGATTACAAGTAAGCAGAGAGGGAGACAGAGAGAAAGGGGAAAAGCAGGCTCCCTGCTGAGCAGAGAGCCCAACGCAGGGCTCGATCCCAGGACTCTGAGATCATGACCTGAGCCGAAGGCAGAGGATTAACCCACTGAGCCACCCAGGCGCCCCTAAATAAAATCTTAAGAAAAAAAGGAGGAAAGTATGTTCAGATTCTTGTTAAAGAATTCTAGAAAAGTGCAAGAGGCGATCGGAGCTGGATGCTGTGTTAGGACCATCTGACTGGCAAAGGCATCTTCTCACCCATGGTTCAGAGAGCTTGTTGAGCTCTTTCCGTCTTTATGGGTCTGTTTTCCTAAAACATGAAAATCTGGATTTGAACTATGGGAAAAGAATGAATTTTGCCTTCCAAAGTCACATAGCTGAGCTTTACTGTTTTCAATCCTTTTTCGAAGAGGTGTGGCTCTTGAATAAAATTAAATCCATGCCACCCGTGTCAGCTAAGTCCCCTTGGGGACTGGGTGGGGTGGTCACTGGATGGGGAGCAAGTGTCACTGGGCAGGATACACTTTCTCCTTGGGCTGGGCAAAGCTCCTCAATACCAGCAAGGACCCACGGGGAGGACGGTAACGTGTCTCTTGTCCTATCACCATGGGCACAGGCTGACCGGAGGCCACATTCTCAAAGCCACAGCACCCAGTGTGAGGGGCCCATTGCCGGTTCCTGAAACTTACAGTGTTTATACTCTTCAGAGGGTTGGCTCCTTCTCCACACTCAGGACCTGGCTCAGATGCTGCCCCATCAGAGAGGACTTTCATGGCCACCCTCTTTAAGCAGATCCAATGAATAAAGTCATGGCACTCTGTTCGTTTCTGACATGGTTCTCTGTAGAATTTACATTTACTTGTCTGCTTCTCTCTTGTCTCCCTCTCCAGCTAGAGTATAGGCCCCATGAGGGCAGGAAACAGGACTACTTGATTCAGCCCAGCACCTAGCATGGGCTTGGCATCTCATAGGCTGCTGGAGGCTATGCACTGTTCTAAAGAACAAATGATGCTAGTTTGGAGGTGCTAAGACAAGTGACAGAGGGTCACTTGGCACCCCCGGGGTACCGTGTCCCACAGTTAGGCTGAGTTAGGCTCCGGGACCAGGAATGAAGCGATGAGTGTGCTCACATGTGGACGGAGGCCATCTCTCTGGTCTCATCAGCAAGACGGGCCAACCAACCTGGTCCACACACGAGACCCAGAGGAGAAGAACACACACATCACTATTCCTCAACCTTGGAGTAGTTTCCTTGCTCTCCTAATTAAATATGTATGGCATATAAAAATAATTGTGCAGACAGAAGGACTCACAGTTGCTCAAAGTAGACCAGGAAAGTGTTTGAACCATTCAGTGGGTGGTGTGACTGCCAGGGGAATCAGCAATGTGCCAGGGGTGGGAAGAGAAACTACTCCAGGAAATGGTACTGTAGGAAACAATTTACATATTTTAGGGCACGAGAGGTGCTTTAACTGAGTCTGTTCCCCTGCATTTCTGCCACTGAAGGAAATTGTAAAGGCTTAAAACGAGGAGATGATATCTAGTGATATGGCTGGAAGGCCCTATAAAACTAGTTTACAGGCCTAGCTCTATGCATAATGTATCCCATCAGATCCCTACAACCTGTATGGAAAGTAATATTATCCCCTATATTACAAATGAGGTAACAGGTTCAGGGAGGTTATGCAAGCAACGGAGTCTTCCTCATTGTGGAGCCAAAGCCAGGTGACTGTTTAGAATATAATTCCAAGTTCCACACTGTGATGGCTTTTCTGACAGATTTCTGACACACATTTTGGATACCACGAATATATTTCTGATGGCACAATAGCTTTGCAAAAGCAGTGGCTTCAAAGCGATGGGGGTACATTTTCCATTTGGAAATCGAGAATAGGGGAATGATGGTTTTCCTTCCCTGGTGTTAATGAAAATGGGAGTCATTGAAGATCTCACCTACACCCACTGAATGATTTAATCCTACTAAGCAATTCTTGTCTTTTAGAAACAATCTCTTTACAAACTCCCTCCTTGCGAAATACTTATTTTTCAGTAAATACCTTCTCTGACAATTCTAAAGATAGGAACACGAAGTCTACATCCCTGCTGTGGTTGTCAGGGAGAGGTGAAATGTGCAAGGGCCATACTGAGAGTGCCCACACCTGTTCTTGGGGTTGCATTTTGCTGATCTGCTCAGCTCGAAGGGCTTCACTGCCTTAAATAGCGCCACACGTCATTTATTGCTGCTTAATGTGCTGATTCATCAATTTTTGGAAATAGCATATTTGGGAACGCACTTAATTTTCTGGTGTTGAAAATGATCACTTCCGGTTCTTCACCCAAACAATATGAAACACCTGTTATATAGTTACCTGAAGAAAATAGATGAAGGCTAAAATAACCTGGGTTGTTTTTTTTTTTTCATTATCCCACCCATATAAAATTTCTAGCATTCCATTGGCTTAAAAGCTTGGACTTGCTTATGTAAATATATAATCAGAATGAAAAATCTGGGAAGGCGGCGGGGGGGGGGGGATGCAGAATTCGAAACAGGCTCTTGGCCCATGACTTTTTAGAGACTAAAGGTCTTCAAATGTTTCTGAACTGCAAAATGCCTTTGTTTTCTTTCCCATCTTCTCTTTACAACTGGCACTGCTTTGTGAAGCTGGTGTCCCCTCCAAGTTAGTCTGTTGTTTGGGATCCTGAGACATGGGGAAAGTCAACTTTGCTTCTTCAAGACAAACTGGCTGAGGCACTGTGCTTCTCAGAAAGCATGGCTAGTCAGACGGGGGTTGGGGTTACACTCTAGGCCTCCAGCATTCTGACCTTTGGGGAGGGTCTGCTCGTCTCTGGGTCTTGATTTTCTTCTCTGAATTATGGAGTGTCCTCTAAGAGGAAAGCTGCAAACATAAATCATTGCTCAGTGAACAGTGTTTGTCTGTGAGGCGCATAGATCAGCAGGGAGGAACATACGTGAGGGCTGATCCATTGTGGCCTAATAAATAATTTATACTTTTATGATGTAAACACAGTGTAGCTATGAATAATCTACCAGAGTCACACACACAAGCCATACAATCATTAATGCGAATGGATTCTCCCTATTTTTGAAGCAGTTTGAGTAACAGAATGCCTCGGTTTGGAGGTAAGGCAGCTCCGAGGTTGATTCCTAGCTCCGACGTGCAGAGGCTGGATCTCAGGGAAGGTAGTCACTGTTCCCAGCTTCTGCTTCTGCATCTGCATCTGTGAAATGGACATGATGATAACACCTCCTTCACAGATCTGCTGAAAACACCGAGTGTGTTGACTACATGCCTATAAACTGCATGTTAACAAAATGAAATGATTTGTGTGTGTGTGTGTGTGTGTGTGTGTGTGTGTATGTGTCCACACACACATGTGCGTTTTTTCGGTAAAGGATTAATATATACGGTCCTTTCCTTATGCTTTATTGTTTAATATGACTGGGAGGACAGTGGTCAGTGCACTCGTCTGCGTCTTTGCTCTAGAGCTTACATGGGGTTGGGTCACAGAAGATGAGGACGAGGGGGAGGCTGTCCAGAGGCAGATCCTTAGTAATCTCTGTGAGTCTAAGAGGACAGATGATTGCAACTAGTTAGGGACAAAGAGGAAAAGCCAAGACAACGATTAAAGCTTATTTTCTTCTATGTCTAGAAGGATCATTAGGAAGGCACATTGGCCAAGAAAAATTCTACTCGAGAACACACATGACATGATAGGACATGAATGTTTACTCTTATTCAAGTCCTTCCTGGTGAGAGGAAAGAAAGCACAATTATTCCACAAACATTTGTTAAAATATCAACGATATGAGAAAGCCGGACAACGGAGTCATAATGAGACACGAGACACCACCCCCCGTTTGCAGTGAGTTCTCAGGGGTTCTCAGTGAGAACTCAGTGAGTTCTCATGATGGGAAGCATGTGTGTACATCAGAAATCACCCTGCCAGGCTGGGATTAGCACTATATTAAAAGACAATGTGCCACAGAAGCACAAAACAGAAAGTCATCTTCTGAGAGGACCAAGGACATTTTTCAAGGAGGTAAGGACAGTGTGAGGTAGGTCCTGGAGGAGAAGTAGTATGTCCATAGGAAGAAGGGATGCGTGCTGATGGACCTGCATGAGTTAGAAGTGGGGTGTGTTCTGAGCAAGGCTGGGGGAACCGCAGACACTCTGATATTGGGGAAGCACAGTGACCTCAGCAGTGGGGAGATGGGGTGACATTGCAGGGAGCCTGAGGCAAAAAGGAGGAGATAAGAACAGAGGATTTCGTTGAGAGGGAAGGGAGACGGACCCAGAGCACAGAGAATGACTGGCTTTGGAGAAAAGGAGTGACACATGTTTCTCTGAGCCGGTAGGTCTAGAGGTTACATGGGTATGTCTAGAGATGGAGAAAGAGTAAGTTCTTTATTTTTAAGACACTTTATTGAAGCATGATCAACCTACAAAAAACTGTGCTTATTTAAAGGCTTGCTGACTTGGGAGAGAAGTACACAGGTGTGAAACCCTCCCTACCATCTATGCCATAAACCTGTCCATCGCCTTCCCAAGTCTCCTCCCGCCCTCTGGCAGGAAGTTCGGACAGAACATGTCTAGTTCCCTTCCTGCTTGGGTGCGGCGAGAGGCCAGGCCACGGATCGGGTGAAAGAAGGGGACTAGCGCAGAGGGTTAACAAGCCTAAAGTAAGGGCTGAAGAGCTATTTATGGGATCCGTAAACATGAAAGGAATGCAGGCATGGCTTCTGATCTCACGTATCTGCAAGTCAGCTGAGGACATGTATCAGGACATTATAACGATTTTAAAAACAGAAAGTTAAATGGTTCCTAAAATAAGAGTGTTCAAAGGGAGATGTATGTAAACACGTGCACAACTATATTTTGTATGGTGCTTTCCCCTCTTAATGTTAAAAAATACCGTAACCCGCCTATGTGACAATATACACTGCCAGTTGCATTCCAATTCCTGACAGCGTTCAATGCTCAGACAGATTTGGGTAGTTTTAGTAATTCAATGTATTCTGCAACTCATCCCCCGAACCCATTCCCCCAGGCCTGAGAAAGAAAGCTCTAGCTCAGATTAGGAGGAAGTGGCCGGATTGTAGACGCTGTGTTTAGTGGAAGCCTGGCCCACTGGAAGAGAGAGCACCTTTTCGCAGTGCTTTGCGAAGTAAGGCTAGAAGAACAGTTTGGGGTTGAACTCGGTGTCTTAATGCTCTGCTAGGGAATCTGACCCTTACTCCACCAGGGTAGGAAGGAGCCATGAAATTTCTTTCGCACTGCTGCAAACTGTGATGTCTGACCTGGGTTCTCCAGCAGATGTAACTACACACACAGCCTTAGCACATCTCCCCGTTTTCCTTCAGGAAGCGAGTCTTGTGAGACCTGGTTCCCATAGGATAAGAGAGGAACACATATTATCCAATTAAATGAAGAGGACTTCCACCTTCTTTTAGGGTTTTGCCTCTTTTGGGGATCTCCAGCAAGTGAGTATCTCCAGCAAGTGAGTAAATGCTTATGTTCACGGACTTTCTATTTGCTAAAAATGTTGGGTTTAGTTTGTTGTGATACATGTTGCTGAAGACATTCTCACTCTCATGAACTGAGTTGGTTCCCGAGGAAAATAAGGGGTCCAATGCCAGGATTTCTAACCTGACAAATAAGAACAGACAGTTTGGGAGCTCAAGCTACCAAAACGACTTCAATAGAACATTCACATATGTGAGGGTACCAGAGCCCAAGTCTTCAAAGAGAAATATTTTGAAAATTCTCACTTGTTTCTGGCAAGAACAGCAAATCCTGAATTTAGTTCTTTATAAAAATAAGAAAAGACTAACAATTTAAAACCTGGGTATTAATCAACTATTTAATAATGCCAACAAATGAACCGAGTTCTACTGTAATTCACTGTGGGGAGATTAGAGAAAGCTAAGAGCTACAAAGAAGCCATTATGAAGAATTTATAGCGATTGAACACATGAGCTGTGATTAATAAAGAATCAGAAGTAAAGCTATGAATGACATCAAACAGAAAGGACTAGTTGGATTAAGAATTTTATCAGAAGAGTATAATTTGGATGTTGATTCAATGTTTTTAGTGGCAACAATAGGGAAAATAAATCTTTTATGCTGTGCATTGTAGTTGATTGAATTCAAATTGATAAATGTATAAGGCAACATTTAGATCAATACAGCCCAGGAGATGTAAAAGTTACAGGCTGTGTGGTCTTCTCAACCACCGACATTTATATATTCGAGTTGTCTTCCTATCAGTGTAAGCAAAATGGGAAAAAGTCCCCAATATTTTGGATTTCCTGTAGGGAGACTTTTCAGTCTTGCTTATACTGGGGTCAACAGACTGACACCTTGATTTGTCACAAAAACATTTTCAGACCCACATTTCTGGCTCATATTTGCTTTATTACACAGAAAATAATTTATTGCACAGAGAAGCAAAAGCTAAATTGAATCGATTTCATAAGCTGCAATAAGTAGAGCTCTCAGAAACAAACACAAATGGAATGAACAGTTCGTACCATATGTTTCTCGTAGGCTACTCACGTTTTCCCCTCATTCCAAGACGATTTTGAAAACCTGTGCCGTTAATGTATGCACGCAATTCCTGCAGTCTTGAAGATTTAAAAACCCGTGAGTTTTTACAGTCCCGAGTATCCTAATACACCTGGATGCCGAACACATTGAAACATATTCTGTGAACAAAGGAATGGGAAAGGGGCGGCGGATTTCTCCTTGTATGCTGAGGCTGTCCTGCGGCAGCTCCTCACATAAATGCCAAACTCGGGGCCTCTGAATTGCAAGCAAAGATGCCACACTTTTAATTCAGTAAGTTTGACCCCTTGTTGTCTATCTCTGCTCCTTAGAGATACACGCGCACCTTGCGCTTACTGAATGAATACTAATGTCTTAATTAAACCTCGATAAAGAAGCACACTACAGCCCTCACTTAAAATATGCACAAAATTGGGAGGGGAGAAAAAGAGCAGCATGTTGCAGGCTTTTCAAAGGGAGAACAGAGTCACGCTGTGGATGGTGCACGGACAAAGACTTCCTCGAACTGCTTTTTCACTAAAAGTCCTAAAAACGAAAACTGCTCTCATTTCCCTTTCGTTGACCTGAGCTTACTCACATTTTTAAATGTTATTTTTTGGGGTGCCTGGGTGGCTCAGTGGGTTAAAGCCTCTGCTTTCGGTTCAGGTCATGATCCCAGGGTCCTGGGATCAAGCCTCACATCGGGCTCTCTGCTCAGCAGGGAGCCTGCTTCCTCTTCTCTCTCCCTGCTTGCCTGACTAGTTATAATCTCTGTCTATCAAATAAATAAATAAAATCTTAAACATACAAACAAAAAAAAACAGTGGGTTAAATGTTATTTTTCAGAGGTGCAGGGGCGATGGAACAGAGTGGTTTGAAGCCCATAAAAGGGTTATCGACAGATCTGTGGAAACCTGACTCACTTCACCGTTTAATCCCATTCCCAGCCGCTCTCATCTCCAGGGTCAGGTTAGGTGGCAGAGACCCCGATCTTCACCCTAGAGTCTCAGTAAGTTCCCAGAGCTACGGTAAATTCTCAGGAACCCCAAGACAGCTCCTCTTTCAGAGTTTATGCTATTCCATAATTTCCAGCTCTTAGTGGAGATGTTGTTAATACAGCTGGGTCTTGTTCTGTATCTTGATTTTGGCATCTCTCATATCAATTTTCTGGGAGAATCTTCTCGGAGCCTAATTTCTGATATAAAGAGAAACCGATTTAGTGTCTCTGGAAAAAATAAAAAAAGGAGGAAGGAAGGAAGGGAGGGAGGGTGTTGCTTATTTACTAGATCTTCCGCCTTGCTTGTTGTTCTAATGGTTCCCATATGGCTCTGTACTGTGTACAGGGCCTGACCGTGTCTTCTGGAGAAGGATGAGAACACCTCCCCATCTTCAGCAAATGACCAAAAACCAACTGTGATGGTGGAGTTCATGGGACCAATTAACAGTATTTGAAAAAAATGTCTGCCCAGCTGTTGATCTCATCAGGAGGAAAAAACAACAACAACAACCCACAATAATTATCTCAGAAAAGAGCTTAATTAGTTTTGATTCTAAGATAGCATATAAAAGTTCTACAGTAATTTCTAGTCTGAAGATATTCATAAAATATTAGAGCTGGCACAAATTCTGGTGATTAAAAGAAGAAAAAAATCTTGAGATGTGGAAACTGAGACTCAGAAGGTGACATGTTCAAGGTCATCCAGAATTAGCAGAAAAGCCAGGAGTGAATCTTAGGGCTTCTGGGTTCTGATACGCTCCCCCTGCCCTTGCAAATCACAGTTTCTGAGATTTGTACTTTAAAAAAGAATGACAGGAAGTAACACTGTCATCTGGGGGTTATCTCCCTATTGTGACAGATGATGAAAAAAAATCTTGACCTTCCCATTTCTACATGTTTAAAATGCTATTAATATTTTAAATCCCATTTTCTTTTTTTTTTCTTTTTAATATTCAGTGATGATTTTTGAGAGACAAATTTGCAGTATCCGTTTCTAAAGGTTAAGAGGTTGTGTCACTTCTCTTTTATTCTAAATTGTTTGGGTTATCCCTCAGTGTAATAAGATTTTGGTGTAGTTGCGCGGATGTTAAAATTTCCTTTTTGTAAAATAAAACCAGCTAATGACTTGACCTTGACGGGGTGTAAGAGCCCAGAGATTGCACCGCCCAGCAGTTTTTGTGTGGGAGAGTTACTAGAACCCTCTGCATTTCAGTTTGCTCATCTGTAAAGTTGGAATAATAAGAAGTCCTATCCTAAAGGACTGTTTGGATGAGAATCAAATGAGCTGATCCTTCCAAAGCATGCTAACGGGACCAGCACAGATTAAGTACTCAGCCCAATGAGCAGCTGTTCTTATTACTGTTGTTAGAAGAGAAAAATCGACAAATAATTTTATACAATTGTTGTCTGTTTTAGTGGTGGAAAACTCAGGCTCACAACTATGAGAATATGAAATTTCATCATTAAAACTGAATAGACATTTTTACACAAAATCCTTTGCTTGAATAATGTCACTTAGCAATGACTAACTTGTAGATACTGGGGAAATGGATTAATAGGAACAAATGTGGCAGTCTGAGAACCTGATTATTGGGGGAAAAAAAAATAACCCAAGTGTATAGGCTCTCTCTCTTAAGCATGAATCAATATTTCACATCCCCTTCTCTCCCTCTCCTAGTCTAGAAACTGTTTAGAACAACTTTGCTTTACATCTTCTATATAGTAATACACACAAAGATTCATTTGGAGTTCTAAAATGTGATGTGCAAAGTGAGCATTTTGATAGGAATATGTTCCCAAAGAACTTTCTTTGGCCACAGTATAAAATAATAAACCTTGGCCACAGACAGTTGCATTTAATGGCCCAATATAGTCCATATATGAAAACTGACAGATCATTTAACATAACCTCCAATCCCACACAGTTACAATATGGCAAAGAGTCAGAAGATTCATGTCATTCGGGGTTTTCACTAACTCTTAGGTCCTTGGCTTATTTGTGTCTGGGAGACCCTCATCATGAAGAGAGGCTTTTTTAGATCCTTTCAGGGATATAAGCCATTCCAGTCCTGCCCTGTGTAATGAAGTTTTTATGTTCTGTGAGTGTAGTTCACCCCCTCATCCTATTAGTAAATGCTTATTAACTATAATAACCATGATAAAGAGGTTCTGTTCTCTCTCACCTGAGAAGAACAAAACAGCTGGGGTTTCCTACAGCTTTGCGGGACCCCAGCCTCTGTGACCTCTGCTATTAATGGGCTCTCCACAGGCAAGGTACAGAAGGCACCCGCCATGCAAATTAGATGTTCCTTATGGCTGCAAATTCCAAATGGCTCTGAATATCAGCCAAGTGAGGCATTTCTAGCCCCCTGTGCCTGGTTAGGTGGGGATCCTGGTTAGTCTGATTATGACGACACATTTTTTTTTTTTAAAGATTTTATGTATTTACTTGAAAGACAGAGCACAAGCAGGGGGAGGACCAAAGGGGGATAGACAAGCAGACTCCCCACTGAGCAGGGAGCCCGACGTGGGGTTCGATCCCAGCTTCCTAAGATCATGACCTGAGCCAAAGTCAGACACTTAACTGACGGAGCCACCCAGGTGCCCCTATGGCACACACTTTTACTCCCCTTTTGGGGTGTGTGAACATTATTTGTTAATGTTTTTCTAAAGGAGGGTTTGAACAAAGTGTGCTGGCTCAGTGTTAAGAGGAGGAGGAGGGCCTTCTTCTAGATAAATAAAATCTATTATTCTTTTTTTTTTTTAAAGATTTTTTATTTATTTGACAGACAGAGATCACAAGTAGGCAGAGAGGCAGGCAGAGAGATAGAGGAGGAAGCAAGCTCCCTGCTGAGCACAGAGCCCGATGCAGGGCTCAATCCCAGGACCCTGGGGTCATGACCCGAGCTGAAGGCAGAGGCTTTAACCCACTGAGCCACCCAGGCGCCCCTAAAATCTGTTATTCTTCGCATCAGCTTGGTTGATAGATAAACCAACTATGTTGTGTTCTCATACCGTCTAGGGACCACTGACAATTAACTAGAACAAGAATAAAGTGGTATACGAGCAAGTGAGGTATAAAATGCCAAAGGGAGTACCTGGAGAAATTCTTGGGGGAGGGGAACAGGCCACATATATTACTGCATTCTTGGTCCATGGGCATCTTGACAGAAAGCTCGCCGTCAAGGGGATGACACAAAAGGGCTGGATATGTATTGGTGAAGAGGTGGCGATACCTACCTAGTGTGTGCTCTGTGCTGGATTTATCTTAAACATAAAAAGGAGTCTGTATTCTCAGAGGTAGCCTGCGAGCTAGCAGAGCTGCATGGCAGTGGGGTCATTCACTTCAGGAGCCATAAAAGCCAGTATCTCTCCCCAGACTCTATGCTGGTCAAAGGAAGCCACCATCCTACCCCTCCTGCTTCCCCCCAGAACACCTGTGCCTGTGGCGGCTATTTTAACAGGAGGTGCCCCTGAGAGTTTCAGGGTCATCTGCGTAATATCAAGTGTCAGCTCTGCTAGGGTTCCTCTCTTCCCTCCCAGACATAACCGGGATATTTAGAAAAAGTCTGCTTTCAGGAATTTGGTGGTTTTTTTTTTTCCCCCAAGAAAAAATTATTCATTCCATCAATATGTGAGATAATCTGGGATACACCTTGTCTGTGCAGCCGAAGATTACTATCTGACTGCTCTGTGCCAAGGAAAGCCATTAGAGGCATTGTTGCTGTTGTTTTAAGGACTTTTTTCCCCTAGCATGTGCATCTTACAAAGGATTCTGCGCCCAGGTCTGCAAATGCACCATCCATGGATTCTCAGACAAGAGGTTCCTCATCAGTGCTCAGGGAGGTGGTCAAACATTATTCTCGATGTTTCTGGCAGAGTGTTTTGGATGAAATCAACATGTTAGTCTATGGACTTTGATAAAGCAGACTACCCTCTGTAAGGTGGAGGGGAGCTCAGCCAAACAACTGAAGGCCTGACAGAACAAAAGACTGACTCTTCCAGCAAAAGGCAAGTCCGCCAGCAGATGACCTTTGCACATGAACTGAAATTCAGCTTCCTGGGTCTCTAGCCTGATGGCCCTAGGACTTGGATGGCAGATTTTGGACTCGTCAGCCTCCGATGTCATGTGAGCCAATTCCTTAAGATAAATCTCTATATATTCACAGTCTATCCATTTTGTTTTTCTGGAGAGCTCTGACTAATAGAGTGCCCAGGAAAAATCTCTTGACTGATGACTGAAAACAACTGGGTGCTTTTTTCCATCCCTCCAGCGCTCACTCTGGCTCTCAGTACGTGGGCTACTAGACCTCGTCTGGACCATCATTCTGTCAGTTCCTCCTTAGCTCCCTTGCCATTTATCCCATTCATGATTTCCCTTCCTTCCTTATCCAGGATAAATTCCAGGAGGCCACTTACGTTTCCAACTTACTATCTCCCCTTGTCTGCTCGGGCCCTGCAAGTGCTGGGCCTCTGACCAAATCGAGCGTCTTCTCAATGCCCACAGGGCTGCCTTCTGCTGGGGGCACGGTCTCACCAGCAGCCACTCCACAGCAGTGACAGCTACGTGTGGCTGGGCCCTCAGGCCACTCGGAACAATTCTCATGACCTCCAGTCAGCCCCAGCCTCTACCCCAAACCTTCCCGGCTCTTCCTCATGTCTTTCTCTGTTTCTACCTTGAGATACCTGGGCACAGCACCTGGCAAATGGTTCAAGAGGAACGTGTCATCTTCCCTGCTTCCTGTTCCTCCTCTCTTTCCCCCATTTTGATGTGTTTTCTACTTGCTCTCCCCCCTCATCTGTCTGAACCAGAAGAAAACTGCGCGCCATCCATGCCTCTTCTCCCTTCCTCCGTCCCAATGTCCATCCAATTATGCATTCAACAAATGTTAGTTGAGTGCCTACTGTGTAAGTGGCATTGCTCTAGAACTTGGGATAGAAGAGCAGACGGACAAAACAAAACAAGAGAAAAGCACTCCTGCCCTTACGGAGCCTGTATCTAGCAGAGGAGAAAGATCATAAACAATGAGCATACAAATAATTAAACTTACAGAGGATCCCAGGAAGGGAATAAATGATACAGGGAAAAGCAGGGTGACAGCAAATTCAGCTGTGGGGGGGAGGAGATGAGGTGCAATTTTAAACAGAGTAGTCAGGGCAGGCTTCAAGGCGAAGGTGGCATTGAGGGCACCTGGGTGGCTCAGTGGGTTAAGCCGCTGCCTTCGGCTCAGGTCATGATCTCAGGGTCCTGGGATCGAGTCCCACGTCGGGCTCTCTGCTCAGCAGGGAGCCTGCTTCCTCCTCTCTCTCTCTCTGCCTGCCTCTCTGCCTACTTGTGATCTCTCTGTCAAATAAATAAATAAATAAAATCTTTAAAAAAAAAAAAAAGGAAGGTGGCATTGAGGGGACACTTGGTGGCTCAGTCAGTTAAGTGTCTGCCTTGGCTCAGGTCATGGTATCAGGGTCCTGGGATCGAATCCTGCTTCAGGCTCCCTACTCAGCAGGGAGTCTGCTTCTCCCTCTGCCCCTCAGCCTGTTCATGCTCTGTCTCCTTCAAATAAATAAACAAGATCTTAAAAGAAAATGGAGAAGATGGCACTGGAACCAAGACTTGGGGAGAGGAGGAAAGAATCACATAGCTATCTGGGCGCAAATCGCTTTAGGCTGAGAGAGCAGTTAGTATAAACGTCCAAACAGGAATGTCCCTGGCGTGTCTGAGGAGGAGCCAAAGGGCCAGAGTGGCTGGGGCAGAGTCACCGTCCTCCTTCATTTATAGCTCTTGAGTGAACCCCCGTCTGCCCATCTCATTGTTCTCCCAGGCCGGGCCCTGATCTTTCTCACCGATGTTAACATGCCAGTTTTCCAGGTGATCTTTCTTATGTCCAGCCTTAACCACCCCCTCCAACTGGAATGAGCTTTCAAAACCGCAGGTGTTGCCAGCCTAGAATTCTTCCATGGCTCCCCACGGCCTCTGGTCTGGTGCGGGCAGACCTCGGGTGCGCGTTAGGGACCCTCCCCCCACCGGCTGCTGCGGAGTCGTCCCTTGCCCTGTCTCACCTGTCTCACCTGCGCTCCGCGCTTGGCCATGTGACCTGCCGTGAGCTTCACTGAACACGCTGTGTTTTCTCTGGCCCTCGTGCCTTTGTGGGTGCCGCTTCCTCGACTGGGACACCTGCCTCCAACCATCTTTCACCACGAGGGAAGAAGAACGGCCCAGCCAGCTCAGCCCCATCTCCCTTTCTGCCTATGGTGTCCCTCCCTGCAGAAAGTTTCTCCTAACTTTCCTCTCTCCGGTTAAGGCACTGCTCACTCCCCTTCCATCCAAGCTGTGGCATATCTTCTCAGCAATTTCAAACTGTGGCTCCACGGTCTCTTGACTTCTTTGTCTCCCTGCTAGGTTTTAAGCAAAGGTGGGGATCATGCCTTTTTTTTTTCTTTCCACATATATCACAGCACCTAGCACCTGACTTGACACACAGGAGGTGCCACATAAATGTTTGTTGAATTAATGAATTAATGTTGAATTAATTTTCCCCAGGTGGAAAGCTGAGGGTATAGAGGTCATAGAGGATTCGATAGGGAAACAGACATGTGGAAACAGCATATCACCTCCTCTCCAAGGGATTTCTTACAGAAGCAGGAGCCGTAACCACAAGGCAGCCATCCGGTAATGTTTTGTGCTGCTTCTGTCACCATGGGTTGGGATGAACTTTCAGGTCAAACGGATTACCCTGATTCCTCTTAGAGCCATTACAATAAACCTCTTCTCAAGCACAGACTTTTCCGGCACCTGATCTCTTTTGTACTCTTCAGTCCACACACAGTGTGAGATCATCTCCGAGCAAAACAATCTCTTTGGTTTCGCAGACAAGAAGAATGTAATCCATTTCCTACACGCGACAACAAAAGAAAATCTAAAATGGCATAAAAACGGGACGGTAATATCATACAGACAGGAAACAGCTGAATCAAAATGAAATATGACCAAACGCAATCAGCAACCACCAGTAGGAAAAAGGCAGCTGTCCTCTTCATTCCTTTCAGAAACTTCTTAAAGCGAATTACGTCTCCTGGACTGAAAGTCAGTTTTCTTTCCGGATATTGCTTCTCAACGCTTCTGCCATTCACGGGAGGGGAAGCAAACATTCTCTGCGTCCCCCGAGTGAGAAGGGGGCTCTGATTCCCACCTGGGTGTTTTGTTCCCAAGAGACCACCTTCTCCTAGCAGAGCCCCTTCCCCTGATGCCTCCGTTTGACAGTCTTCTCCTTTTGTCTCCATTCACACCACTGATTAAAACACATCCTGCATTGATGTTTTAGCAGCTCTGCATGCTCCGAGTCTAGAGGGAAAAAAGCTTAGGCTCAGATAAATAAAACTGTAATTCATGGCAGAGCACACCCTGGGCCTGAGGGGGCTGGAGGAGAGGCGCCAAGTGTGGGCTGCGCATGGAACGGGAACACTGGTGTTAGGTGTGGGCTGCTTGGAACGTCCCAGGAGTGGCTTGCCTCATGGTACAGACTAGGAATCCAGCTGTCTGGAGGTGGACGCACCCATGGATGGTACATATTGCAGAGGCATCGTTTCAAAACCCTTTGCCTGGTGCACATGTCAGGAAAGAAGCCCTCAAAATACCACCACCAAAAAACCCTCCGATGGCTTTAAATAAGCAGAGAACATTCCCGTATTAGTCTTTGGCTGTGTAAGACAAGGTGCTTCTCCCATTATCTCAAATCCTGATGGCACCACTACGTGTCCCTTGGAAAAGAGATACCAAATACACGGAAAACAGACTTCTCCGAATGTGCTCGTTGGCTTTGGAAGGAAGAGAAGAACCCAAGCGGAGCCGAAGTCACCCAGTGTAAATCTGCGGAATGGGATGACAGAGCCAACACGGGTGGCCTGTGGCCGGGTCCTGAGTGATCAAGGCTTGACGAATGGGGGCAACTATTCTGATGATTTATTGCTATTTATCCAATCTCTTGTCAGCTGAGCACGGTGACAGCAAAGGAACAAACAAGTGCTCTTCTTGCAAGAGACCTGACCTGCAGCCCGTACCTTGTTTGCCTCAGGCGCTTGGTCACCTTGCACAGCTGTGCGCTTATCGCTGACAGTCTTTTCAGAGACGTCTTGTATACCTGTTTTTTTTTTTTTTTAAAGATTTTATTTATTTATTTGACAGAGAGAGATCACAGTAGACAGAGAGGCAGGCAGAGAGAGAGGAAGGGAAGCAGGCCCCCTGCTGAGCAGAGAGCACGATGCGGGACTCGATCCCAGGACCCTGAGATCATGACCTGAGCCGAAGGCAGCGGCTTAACCCACTGAGCCACCCAGGCGCCCTGTTTTGTAGAAGGAAAACACAAAGGCTCTGGAGAGACTAAGTGTGTCCAAGAGTACAAAGACAATGGGTCAGGAGCCCCACTCAACCAGTGCCAGAGCGGCTTGCTCTCTCTCTTTTTTTTGTAAACTGAAGCAGCGGACGTAGGACGTTATACTACTTTCAGGTATAAAACACCGCAATGCGCCCCATGCACTTTCTGCTTCTCCCGTGTCATGTCCCCCAAAGCACTCAGAGCATCTGCCCCACAAGGACAAGAATTTTCATGCATTTCTTCATTGTTGGTTATAACCCAGTGTCTTCCACGGTGCGTGGCCTGTGCTTGATGCTCAGTAAATATTTCCTGAGAAATGACTGGACTCAGAGCCTAGGAAGGAGATTTCTGCCTCCAGCACCATTTTTATCCAGGTGAGAGGGAGGTCTTCCTTTAAGAGGGCAGGGCACGAACCCAAACATCCCGGAGGGGAGAAGTTCGTGACTAGGGAATTGAAAAGACTCTGAGTTGGGCTGAGACTTGTGCCAGCCCAGAGGACAGAGGAGCTGCGAAACTCTGCATATAGTTATGTACTGAATCTATGTCTGGAAGCCCATCGTTCAGCATTTATCCCCCAGTTCTGACAAAAATTAAAATCGCCAAAATTCCAGATTTCTAGACATTTCCAGAATTGTGACAACCATCTTGAAAAGGTTTTAAAAACATCAATCTAATTAATGTTCAACCATATTCTGATTCTGAGCTATAAATAGCATAAAATGACATACGTGCACACATATGCGCACACACACACATACATGTATATGTGTATCTGCCAACATTTGTCTTCTGTGGGAAATCTGAGTTTTAAAACAAAAAGAAACTTTGTCCATTACTTCTTGTCTAATAGTTCGGCTCTTTCGCCACTCACTGCCACTTAACTCCTTTGAGCATCACTTGAAGCTTCTATAAAATGGGGATCATATGACTTGCTTCATACAAAGCGGCCATGGTGGAATTTGCTGAAAAACCAGAAAACCAGAAAGTTGTTCTAGCCACAGCAGGGCTTTGCCTATCTATCGTTTCTATTTTGTGTCTAAGTAACTGAGAGGGACACTCCTGGCCCCGACCCTAGCCTGACCTCCTGTGCTCTCAAGGGAGGTTGCGGGGGCAGGGGGGTGTGTCTGTGCCTCCGTTTCTTTTGTCTGTTAAGGAAAGGTAATCATCACCCAGCTTCTAGAGGGGGTAGGAAGATTCGATGAGAACCCATCTAAAGCACTTCAAAGAGGCCCAGCACGTGAAAAATACTAAAGAAAACGTTAACTGTGATTACTGCTTGCGTTCAGGATCAGGGAGCTGGTCGACCCTGGCCAGTTCCATGCTTCCCGAGCAGCAGAAGGGATCGCTGGCCATGGTGCTCAGGAGCAGGCTGGGCTGAGCCGTGGGCAGAGCCAGACCCACCATCCAATAAAGGGTGGCTGTCCCAGAAGTCATTTTGCCAGACAGAAAGGAACCAAATAGAAGAGCTTTTCAGGGAATGTGTTATTTACTCTTCCTCCCTTCCATCCTTCCTCCCTCTTGTTTTCCCTTTCCTCTGTAAGTAAAGCACAGAGCTCAGGACTGCCCAGGAGGAGATGTCAGGGCAGCTGGGAGGAACCAGGCGAAGGCCCTGCTCTTTGATCCCAACCACTCAATCTCCCCAAATTAACTAGAAATAAAGTGGGGGGAGGGGCCCTAAGTTCCACTTCCCGCTACTAACAAGGCTTGGTCAACCAACACCAACACTTGGCTGTCAGCGTCCGCCAACCCAGATCTCCATTATTCCCTCGCGCAGCAGTGTTGGCACCCAGGAGGCAGGGCGAAGGCCAGGACCAATGCTGTGTCGCCACAGGTGCTTACGAAATACTTGTGCAGGACAGCAACAGCAATAGTCCCTTATGGAGGATTTTATAAGAGGGGACTTCCTCTATGCCCACCTGTGTCCTTCCTTTGATGACTCAGACTTGGGGGAGGGGTGGTGAAAGTGTCACCATTTCTCCCTTTCTCAATGGATCTAAATTTCCTCCCACTTCTTTGAACTGCGCCCAGGTCTTTTTCCCTTTTAAACTTTGCCTCAAAGACATTGTTTTCATTTTACCTTAAGAATTACTTTAATAGTCTAATTTTTAACCGTTTCTTCATGTAATATAAGTAATCTGTGAAGCTTCTTATATCTTACACCTTCTGAATTTCAAAATTTTTTCTCTAAGTCAATTCCTCTTGGCAAGGCATTATTATTTTCTGTCCTTATAAATACTATCACCCATAATTTTTTCTCTTCCACCATAGTACATGATTTATATTAATGTTTAAAAATAAATCCTGATATTTAAAATCTAAGTATCATCTTGCATATTAATTCAATAACATAATTCCTACACTGGAAAGATACACAAGAATGTAAAAGATGAAATGAGTTTGATATAGGGATGCCTGGGTGGCTCAGTCAGTTAAATATTCACCCTTGGCTCAGGTCATGATCCCAGGGTCTTGGGATCAAGTCCACATTGGGCTCCTTATACAGAGGGGAGACTGCTTCTCCCTCTGCCTGTCCCTCCTCCTGCTTGGGATCTCTTTCTCTCTGACAAACAAGTAAAATCTTTAAAAAAGAAAGAAAGAAAGAAAGAAAGAAAGAAAGAAAGAAAGAATCATCTGCTTTTGACCAAGGAGAAAACAAAGGCTCAGGAAAATTAAATGCCTTGCACAAATCATGAAGGAGTGAGTGTCCCAGTTAAAATTAGAATTGACATCTTCTGATCATTACACAGCTTTTCCTGTCAGACCACCAAAGGCAACATAGAAAAATTATGAATGTCTGAAAATGCAAAGACATTTCAAATTCGTTCATATCTCACAGAATATGTACTTTTTTCCATAAAGGAGAGCCAAGAAGCAGTTACATGTTTTGAGGAGCTGTTCTTTCTTAAACTATATTCTTAACTACATTGACATTCTATACAATGATCCATCTAAATCAAGATAAATGACTTTATCTCTACAGTGGGAACAGATTACAGAAATTAAGCAATTTAGAGCCTAATCATTTTATCAGAGATTGTATGTGTGATGTGGCTTCCACTGCAGTCTTGAAAGGATTCATACACTGTCATGTGTCTTGGGCCTTTAGGGATAAAGTTTAGTATTTAATGAGGTATGCCTTCTATAATATTTTAATTCTAAATGGAGCTACATGGGAAATCTAGGATACTTATAGTAACATTTAGAATAAATTTAAAACATTTAAATAGCTTTGCTCAGCAGATAACAGCTCATCATATATCCTTTTAGTTAAGTCAAGAGATTCTGAAAACCAGTTATGTCATTTGCTCAAACACTACCAAAACCTAAACACGAACTGTTATGGGCTGAATTCTGTCTCTTCCCCAAAGCCCCACCAAATTCCTATGCTGAATCTCTAATCCTCAGAACCTCTGAGTGTGACTGTATTTTGAGACAGGGCCTTTAAAGAGGTAATTAAGGTAATTAAAATGAGGTTGTCAGGGTGGTCCTAATCCAGTACGACTGATGTCCTTATACAAAGAAGAGACTAGGACATAAACATCATAGGCAGAGAAATGGCCATGTGAGGACCCAGCAAGAAGGTGACTATGTGCAAGTCAAGGAGAGAGCCTCATAAGAAACCAAACTTTCTGTCACCTTGATCTTGAGCCTCCAAAGTTGTAAGAAAACACATTTCTAGTTTTAGTCACCCAGTCTGTGGTATTTTGTTACAGCAGCCCTTATAAATGAATACATAAACTGAGTACTTATTTTCTCCTTCCAGCCTCTGTGCCTTTATTTCCCACAGACTTGGTTTCTTCTTGATCTGCTAATAATACAAAGATGGGAAGATCTAGAAGGAGGAATCAGGATAAGTTGCGAGTACCCATCCGGTAAGACCTTCCCATGAAACACCATCTCCCTTCTCCCCTGTCTGCCCATGAAACTCATCCTGATTCCCCCAGACCTAGAATTAGATTCTTTCTCTTCAGAGCCTTCCCCTCCTCAGGCTGGACCCCCTACTGGACCTTGTAAAGCACCCATCACAGCACCCATCACACCGTGTTAGGATTGTTTCCGTTGCTGATATGGAAAAAGAGAAATTCACGATCCTGTGAATGACTGGAAAGGAGGCATCATCTGTGTAGCCCAGTGTTTGACCGCCCAGCTCTCTGACATTCTCTACGCCTCCAGGAGTAGGTATGGAATAATCAAGTCTCCAACACAATTCGAAATATACTTGTATTTGTTTGTTGAGGGAAGAAAAATATTTAAGTGTTTCCTAGCTAAAAAATAAAGTAATAAAATCTACAGAAAGAAAGTACCTATCGATGAATTTATTAACAGTGAAGAAAGTAACTGAGCATAAGCAAATGGAAAAAGAGAAGCAGAGACGTTAGGACAGAACAATACAATCTAACAGGGCTATAGCAGGGTGTAGCCTTGGTTAGACCTGAAAGAAGGAATCAGAGGGGCAGATGTTCTGACCCAGGCCCTAGTGCATCCAACCTAAAAACAATGCCATCATCATGAAGTACAAGAAAGCAAACATTCAAACAATACCCCATTTGTGGTTGAAGGACAGTCATAGACCTGGAGGTAAAAATAAATTTACGTGCCAATAAGCAGAGACACGAGAGAATGGAACACTAGCAGGTAAAAATGAACTCTGTGTGAGTTCTCTTCTAAGGGGCAGCAAAAAGCAGATGAGGTAATGTGAAGAGAACATGGAAAGGGGGAGGCAGGTTACAGATCCCAGAACCCAGGAACGGAGCCGAGACCTGTTGGCTAGTAAGAAGGAGATGACGGAAGTGTGCAGGATGACTTGGCAATGGTGTGGGAAGGTGGCGTCTGACGGCTGGCGGCAGGGAGGTCGTCCTCAGCCTGCTCCTCCTCCCTTTGACCACCTTCACCTAGAAATAATGGATCTGGGTAAGAGAAGATGTGTGGAATCAACAGGAATCCAAATATTTAGGCACCACAAAATGAGGCAAAAAGAAAAGAGAGCCCTGATTTTCCAACGATGAAAGTGACCCTGTTAATTGTGATTTGGCAAGTTTGCAATATTGTGAGAGCAATAAAAAATCTGTTAACATCTAGAGGAAATAAACCCAAAAGTAATAAGAAGCTGAGCTTTATGAAGAGAAAAAAAAAAAGGCATGCCAAATTTGATTGCTTTTCTGATGGAATTACAAGATTGCTAGTTTAAGGGAATGGAGCAGATGTGATATATTTGAATTTTATTAGAGCATTTGGAAGAACGTCTCACACAATTTCCTTCACAAAACTAAGTGACTTTGGCTTGAACATGGACTGAGGAGATAATAAATGAAAGGTAACAATACATCGCAGTCAATATCATTAGGCGGAAGGTGTTTAAGAGATGACACAAGGACTCCTGCTTTTTAGGGTAGATAGAATAGTCTTTTTAATGGCGCGTGAAAAAGGAAGGATCAGAGTGGCAGGCAGGAAACCTGGAGATTTATTGGACAAAGAGGTGAGAAACTTGGTTAAAATGATCTGAACATAGAGAAAAATAAAGGCTAACAACTATTTTTATATATTTAGAAGAGTAAATACATTTGGAAAATTATTTGTGAAAATACACACATAAAAGGAGAAAGAATCTAGAAATTAATAACACTGAAAAATACCTAGAAGTTCTTTGCTGTATATTTGAACTGTGATACAGATGCAAAACAGATTATAATGATCTATATACCATGTCATAATGAAGAGACATTATATACTGTGCCCCAAAACATTTTCTTAGGTACAGGAGGGCTGATTTTCACTCATATATACTGTGCCCCAAAACATTTTCTTAGGTACAAGAGGGCTGATTTTTACTCATCTTTGGATTTTGCCATTATGATTTTAACCCTCAAATTTAGTAATAAAACTACTAAAACAATTTAAATGAACTCTTCTGGGGTAGGGACAACTCATCCAGTTTCTCTCTGAGAGGCTGTCTTGCTTTTAATCTGTTCCTCAATGAGGTCCAGTTTGTCTGCAACTATTTCTGGACAAATGAACCTTTTCCAGTTCAGCCATGATCAATTCTGAAAGCATCTAGAATGCCACTGTGAGGGTCTAGTATTATTGCTTTCAGAAAACTCTTTTCAAATTAAAAAAAAAAAAAAAAATCCTTTAAGCAAACGTTCCTGAGCAGTTTCCAAAAGATAATGATCATATCCTAGACTTGTCCACTCGTCATGTATTTGTTATAAATAAGCTAAGTGAGGGCGCCTGGGTGGCTCAGTGGGTTATGCCTCTATCTGCGGCTCAGGTCATGATCTCAGGGTCCTGGGATCGAGCCCCACATCGGGCTCTCTGCTTGGTGGGGAACCTGCTTCCCCCTCTCTTTCTCTGCCTACTTGTAATCTTTGTCAATCAAATAAATAAATAAAATCTTTAACAGTAAATAAATAAATAAATACATAAATAAGCTAAGTGAGAAGCACCGAAGCCATTATGGTGAGGTTCAAACTCTGGCCCTGAGGCCTGCACTGGATGAACTTGGGTGGCTGGGTGACCTTTGGCAAGTTAATATTTCAGTGCCTTAGTTTACTCATCTAACGAGGGAATAATATTAGTATCTACTGCACCGAATTGAATGGTTAAATGAATTACTACTATGTGAAACACACAGTGAACCTTCCATAAATGTGAGCTATTCCCAAAATAGACTCACTGTAAGCAAACATTTAAAAGACATAAGCTTCAGAGAAAAACTTCATGTTGGTCTGAAAAAGCTCATCAATGGCTGCTTGTGGAAAACTAAAAAAGGAATTGCACTTCGTTAGGACGGCATAATCTAATGACGTATCTTCAAAGCAGGCCATGCAGTCTAGGAGCAAGAAATAGGGTTAAGATTCCAATCCCGCTCGGCCACACTAGCTGTGTTTTGCACACGACTGATTTGTATCTACAAAATGAGAATTTTTGCCACTTGCCTAAACTTCTTCATAGGTTTTGGAGGAAAAAAAGAGGTGAAAACAATTTGCAGGGCTCCACAGTTCTTATAAATGGAGTTTCTTTCCTTTTTTTTTTTTTTTCTTTAAAGATTTATTTATTTATTTGAGAGAGAGAGAGAGCGTGTGAGAGCGCTCATGGCCGGGAGGGGCAGGGAGGGGCAGAGAGATAGAAAAAGAGAGAATCTGAAGCAGATCCCCCACTGAGCCCGGAGCCTACCTTGCAGCGCTTTCTCACGACCCGGAGATCATGACCTGAGCTGAAATTGAGAGTCGAATGCTTAACCGACTAAGCCACCCAGGTGTCCCAAAAAGTAGTTTCACTTTTTGATCAGATATAAAAATGATCAAGGAACAGAAAATACATGAAGGGTAATACGAATGCAGTGTGGCATTCAAATCCAGCCAAAAGGGTGACCCCATTTCACAACAGTGGCGTGTCCTGAAACACTCCGTCATCTGTGGACGATGGCCCGTCTTTCTTCATCCTTGGCTTTGCCCTCTTACACATCTCTACTTCCACTGAATCTCTAACCTCCTGTGATTTTGCCTCCTTATCTCTCTTTTGGACCCATTTGAGTCTTTTGGATCCACAGACACTAACTTTGTTACAGTGCTCCTCATTTCCTACCAGCATCGCTGTCAGAGTCCAGTAACAAAGGGAAACAGACGCAGTTGCCCCATCTCCGTCTTGATCCTCTGGCCAACACAGTCTCTCTGCTCTCATGAAAATCTTTCTGCAAGGCTGGCTGTGTTCACTCCCCCTGTTCCAAACCCTCTGGTGGCATGGTGTGCGGGCCCTGGAGGCTCAGGTCCCCTGCGATCTCTTCGGTTCCTTATCAGCTCTCTCTTCCTTCTCCACACTTGGGCCTGAAGCACTTCTAGCTCTTAACAGCTTGTCTGTCTGTCTGCCTTGCCCTTGGACATTCCTTCTTGCCCTTCTTTGCTTCCTCCTTTGGGATTTACGGATGCTGTCTCCTGCAGGAGGGCTTCCTGGTCTCTCTCCCCTCCTTCCTCTTCCTTTGGTTTCCCTCCTGTGACATTCGGTCTACTGCACCGGAATTGCTTACGTGTCTGCAAATGGTGGCAGGCATGTCTCACTCCTCTGTGATGCCAGCCCGGGACACACAGCGGGCTGTGACGTCTCTCAGTGAAGGGACCCAGACCATCTCAGGGACTGAGATTCACATCTCAGAAACTGAGATACTCAGGGACTGCATCCACTGTCACGGCAATTCTAGGCTTGTGATCAGCAGCTCACGGGTTTTTGAGCGGTGTGCAGGAGGAAGAAGTGGCCCACAAGAGCACGACAGTTACCACGCCACCCTAACTTGGCTGTGACCAGCCAGGAGATAACTGGGGGAGGCCACCTTTTGGCCTGTGGCCCTTAAACTCAGCCTTCCTCAGCTCACTGGCCTAGAAAATGTGATAGTTTGGATCAAGACCTGCGGGAATGACAATGGAAACTGAAGGAGGCCATGGTCTTTAAATACAAACAACAGGGCAGGGGAGGAGGAATGCACGGGGCGCCACCTGACCTCCCCCAACTACAAATATAACCACACCACACCTCTGCTCAAGATCCCTTTGGTGGCTTCTCTTCACTGGAAGGCTGAAGTCTAGCAGCCCCCAGGGTCTCCTTCTCCTCCTGACCCACCAGACTGTATTCTAGCAGTTCCCACCAGGGGCCACGTGGTGCACGTCTCTCTGATCTTTGCACATGCACTTTTCTCTACTGAATGTGCCCTTTCCTCTCGTCCTTTTTTCCACCTTTTTTTTTTTTTTAAACTTAATTGAGAGAGAAAGAGAGGGAGAATGGGGAGAGGGGCAAAGAGAGAGGGAGGCAGTCTCAAGCAGATTCCATGCTGAGCATGGAGCCAGACAGAGGGCTCGATCTCACGATCCTGAAATCAGGGCCTGAGCCAAAACCAAAAGTTAGATCCTCAACTGACTGTGGTACCCAGGCGCCCCTCTTCTCAGCTTTTCTTGGTGAGCTTTTCACCATTCTTAACATCTCATCTCAATTGTCACTGCCTCTGAGAAGTCCTCCAGGCACTCTCTAGGTAGAGCTGAGTATGCCTCCTTAGTGCCTCCAACGCACCTGTCACCTACTGTGTAACTGAACAGATTGTCTATGTGCTTCTTCCTTCCCCACATGGCAGACCTCACGCATCTTTGTATTTTGGGATTCGAGCCTAATGCCCACCCTAGAACTCAATAAATAACATGTTAAATTGAATCTGTTGGATTCACGTGGAAGAGAGGAACACTTATCTGAAGATTGAAAAGGGGCGCCTGGGTGACTCAGTCAGTTAAGTGCCTGCCTTTGGCTCAGGTCATGATCTCAAGGTCCTGAGATCGAGTCTGGCATTGGGCTCAACACTCAGCAGACGGCTCAGGGTCAGCTTCTCCCTCTTCCCCTGCTCATGCTCTCTATCTCATAAATAAATACAATCTTAAAAAAAAAAAAAAAAAAAAAAGCCTGACAAGCTAAGGTGGTTAATCTTTTTTTTTTTTTCATTTGACAACAGAGAACGAACCAATTGATCAAGAATGTGCAAAAAGACCTTCATAACCAGAAACTATGGGAATACCAATTTCTTTTAGTTAATTAAATTGACGATAAGAGCAATCACAGAATATAATTATTTAACAGCTTTAGGGTGCATGTAGAAATCATATGACATTTTTAGACTGCTTCCTTAAAAATGCATCAAAGCATTGTAAAAAGCCAGAAACAGCCTTGCAGAAGTGGTATTTTACAACAGGTATATAAGTCCTATTTTTGCTGTGACTTTATTGTACAATAAATAAAGGTACTTGGCCTTTGGGTCACTATGCATATATAGCAAATCACATACAGTGACCCAAAGGCCAAGTGCATATATAGCATAAATTATGTAATTAGATGACATGCAATTAACTAGAATAAGAACACAGCCAATCTAATGGGGCCAATTTGAGTCTGAGTGACTCATAAAAACATTATATAGTTAAGTGAGGTAACTACAAGGATACTGAGTTGTGGTCTACCTGTAGCCAAATGAATCCCTCCTGTGCCTAGAGAGATAATGGAAAGGGATGTCTCAGATGGGGCAGATTAACTAGAAATTCTTCCGAAGAGGCGCCTGGGTGGCTCAGTGGGTTAAAGTTTCTGCCTTCGGCTCAGGTCATGATCCCAGGGTCCTGGGACTGAGCCCGGCATCAGGCTCTCTGCTCAGCAGGGAGCCTGCTTCCCCTTCCTCTCTCTCTGCCTCCTTCTCTGCCTACTTGTGATCTCTGTCTGTCAAGTAAATAAGTATAATCTTTAAAAAAAAAAAAAAAAAGGAAAGAAATTCTTCCGAAGAAGGAGCTGAGGTGTCATCTTGATTTTTATTATCCCCAATTCTTCATGGGACAGGCACTCTCTCCAAACATATTGCTGTCAACCTTATCAGGCTGACTTTCCTTTACTAGAAATAACAGGAAAACAACATTAATGAATGTTTGTTTTTAAACAACTTGAGGAAATACTTCCTGACCCACCACTGGGGTAGTACCAACAGATGGAATATTTAGAAAGTGAAAGCTAGTGATAGAGGAAGTCCAAATTTGCTTTCTTCCTCCTTCTTCAAGGGTTTATATGTGGCAAATGTGAGTGAATCAATAAGGCCAGAAACAAACAAAAAATGTTTTTATTTGTTTTAATGTTATATCTTTTTATATCTTTTATATCTTTTTCTTATTATTGTTGTGTTTTGTTTTGGGGGGGGCGGTTTTGGTCTTGTTTTCTTGTTTAAAATATGGAAATGTTCCAAAGGATTCAGCTAAGAACAGGAAGGCATCCTTTAAGAATTGTCAAGTTACCCTCACTGTTATCAAGAAGAATCCAATGAATATCACCCTTGCTACTGTGACAGCATTCTTTAATCCCAAAATTTTAATTGAGAAATAAAACAATCTAGCTACTTGTTTACAAACCCATCCCGCAATCCCCAACCTGACATCCCACACATATTTAATGACCATAAACAGAGAACATGAAGGGTGCCGAGACTCAGCCCCCATCCTTAAGCAGCTTACAGCCTCTGGAAGAACCAAATCTGTCACTCAGTCTTTGTCTTCCACATCAAAATGGTTTGAGTATATACAATATATGGTAATGTTTTAATTAGCATTATATATATATATATATATATATATATATATATATATGTAAATCTGGAAAGATACATGCTAAAATGTCATCTGGTAGAAGGATAGCAAATTATTATATTTTTTTGCTTCCCTATGTTTCCTCATTTTTTTCTATAACGATGATGCGTTACTTTTGTAAAAACGAGAAAAGAAAGTATTTTATAAAAGTTGAAAAAGAAAAAAAAAATCCCAGTTTGGGTAAGCTCTACATATTGTCCTACTTCTGGACCCTTACAAAGCATCACTGCCTAAACTGTGGAAAGGCCAACAGAGGGTTTTGTTGATGACAAAGTCAATTATAACTGCCTGCCTACTTATCCGTTTACCCCCCAGTGGTGAGGAAGCGCCTTGAGGGCAGGGAGCCCCTGTTGTTTGTTGTTGGAGCTAATGACTCATACGGCCTGAGGCACATCACAGATACAGGGTCAATTATGTGGGGAAGAAGATCCAATGACAGTAGAGTAGGAAGGGAGAGGAAAAAGCGAGAGCCAAACGTTTCTGATGCTTTTATTGAAACAAACAGTTAATGTAATCATTTTGGTGAAACAAAATCTATTAAACAGATTGGAGGCTAGAAGATGACATAATTGCTATGATGACGAATATTTTTAATTGCTCGATCAACTCTGCCGTTGGCCAGAGCATCCCTTTGAGAGATGATGGCTTAGCCAATAAATCTGGAAGCAAGCTGTTTTATATCCTCTTTGATACAAGGGGACTTTAAAAATCTAAGTAGTTTCAGAACACCAAAAAAAAAAAAAAAAAAAGTTTTCATGCCTTCATTTTTATGTTTCTTTAAAGACAGAGACTAGGGGCGGGCGGCACCTGGGTGGCTCAGTCGGTGAGGCATCTGCTTTGAGCTCAGGTCATGGTCCTGGGCTCCTGGGATGGAGCCCCGGGTCAGGCTCCCTGCTCAGGGGGGAGTCTGCTTCTCCCTCTGCCCCTTCCCCCCATGCTCTCTCTCTCTCTCTCTTTCTCTCTCAAATAAATATATATATTTTTTTAAACAACTATAGAGACGACCAAAGATCTCAAAAATCAAGCGTGACAGTGCGCATCTCCTCTGCATGAGCTGGAGTCAGCCACTCCAGCTTTGCTTCGGGCTCTGAGTTCCCTCCCTGGCTATAATTTTCAGATCTATTGGTTTGAAAGCACCATTCATGGTCCTATCTGTGGTAATGTATTGACATCTGGGGGCTGAGGATGAAAGAAAAAAACGTCTGTAATGAATAGAGGAATCCTAAAAAAAAAAAAAAAAAAAGTAGCAGTTAATGTCGATTCAGCTTCTACTGTGCCTCAGAGGGGCTCTGTGTCTCCCGGTCTGTCTAAGTGTAGTCCTCAGAAAACCTCTGCAGGGTGGAAACCATCACTGTTTTCCAGACGAGGAAAACAAGGCTCAGAAAGGTTCAGATTGGTGATTTTCCCCAAAGCACACCAAGCTCATGGGTGCTGGGGCTAAGATGCAAGTAGAGGTCTGGTGAACAATCCCTCTCCAGCCCACTCCTCTGAAGAAATTTCTGCTGACATGTTACACAAATGTGACCATTTTGCTCTTCCTGATTTTAATTTCTGTATTTCTCCTACTTCTTTTTGCCGCTTATCATAGCCACAGTTCCAGTTCCTATCCTTCCTATGTTTTTGTGGCCTTTGACAAACCATAGGTGGAAATTCTTTAAACAGTGTCTGCAGGTCTTCTGAGAAAAAGTGCCATAAAATAATCCTTAAATACTTTTAAAAAAGAGTTTTTATTCTGCAGAGTATGGATAAATATATTTAGGCTTTCAGGCATTCGGAATATTGGACAAATAAATTTTCTTGGAATCTTCATATTCACACACACACACACACACACACACACACAGAGGATCATTTGTTTTCCATCAGAAATGACATTTGCTTTTGAAATGATTATTCAATACTCTTCTCACCCTGAGCCAAGATTTCCACAATGCCCGGATAAACAAAAAGGGAGCTGAATGCTGAGATTCTTTGGCTTTTTTTTTTGTGCACAGTATGATACATAATGATTAAAAGTATAAAATATATGTTAACAATACAAAACAAAACCATCTCCAATGCTTTGTAGAATGTAGCCTTCACATCCTGGGATGCGACCTTCTGACAAATCCTTAAGTTTTATTTTCTATGGCCATACAGACTTTTTTTTTTAAAAGTACAGCCTAAAAGTAAGACAATAACAGTTCATACTGAGGATTACCTAGTTTCTCTACAGGAGACTGGCTCAGATATCAAGAGGGAAAAAAAAAAAGATTTCCATTACAATCATATAAAATGATTTAGCAACAACAACCACAAAAGACACCCATGATGATGAAAGTCCACTTAAATAATAAGCATTTAAAATAAGACACAAAGAGAGGTAGCAGACGCCCAGGGACTCATTTCCACAACAATATGACAATTGGAAACAAGAAATATAAAGTAAATCAACCCTAACTGGAATTCCCAAGTATACCTAGTCTCATAGGATGGATAGGTTCCTAAAAAGTTCTGTATAAATACAGTTTTTTTCCTCCCATTAATTACAGAGAGAGAGAGAGATAAAGAAACTATTGAAATCTTCCAGTAAATCCCTATTTAAGGAGAGAAATATTGTTAAATGGCAAACAGACATCTGCTTTGACTCCCTGAGAGAAATGATCTAAAAATTTTATAATAAATGATGATTTATATAACAGCACATTTCCTAAAAAATGAGGCAAACCTGTAGGTCAACTGTGGATATGAAAGTGGAGAAGAAACCAGAGGGTTGATTTCCATTTGACTTTTGGTATTTAAATGCCACAGTGATAGCTGAACAGGGCAGTGCACAGAGTAAAATAAATTATTGTTAAACTGCCTTGTAAATTGCTTGGGCCTTCAGTTCGTAGTCAATAAAATATATACCTTGCCTGCGGTTTACTCAAGACTACAGAAATTCAGAGTAATCAATCATTCCATGTGGCTTTTATAGCTTTCCAGGTAGTGAGAGCTGTATTTTGTTGAATGCAGGCATTTAATAAGTAGGTATTAGTAAAGTGCAACTTTCCATATTAAACTATTGTCTACATAAACTAGCTTCCTGGAATGCTGACTTATAAAGACAGGTTATCTTCAGTTCACACAATACACAGGTAATAACTCATTTTTGTCTCTTTGTTTTCTGATTCTCCAGGAGAATGCATTCTTTATTGCTGTCATCGAAAAATAATTTCTGAACAAATATTCTCCAAAGTTTTTCTTATGTTCCTGACCTATAAACTAAATTTTATTTTATTTTATTTTTTTCATCATGGTTAGCGTATTCTTTAATATCCATCATCTATTTCCTGCCACGAGTCACTTACCTCCCCTCTGGTAACCATCATGTTTGTTCTCTCTCTCTCTCTTTTTTTTCTTTCCCCCTTTTGCGCTTGTTTTGTTTCTTAAATTCCACGTATGAATGAGTTCATATGATATTTGTCTTTCTCTGACTGACTTATTTCACTACACTCTAGCTCCATCCATGTTGTGGCAAATGGCAAGATTTCATTCTTTTTATGGCTGAATACGTAAACTAAATAAATATTTTAAGACTAACTTGAATACCAGCATTACTTATTGTGACATTCCTCATGCTAGAAAGGAAATTATACTGTAATTTCTAATTATCCTATGGTTGATGGACTAAGTACAGCCATTCTATCACGAAAGTGGAAAGTTCAACAGATACTTTCTTCCCAGTATAGTATAAAAGAGCATTTTGACTTTACTTGAAAAAGATTGTGGCAAATAGCTATTAATTCAATGTATATACTCTGTCTAATAATGATTTAAATTTACCAGTATAAATAACCAGAGGAAATAAATTTAGAATAAACATCTACTTCTCATGGTTCCTGGCATATATGAAGAAGTGTTTGAGCCAATGAATCCATCTGATGAAAGACAATTATTATGGGCAAAATCCACAAACAGTGGAAAGGGATTATTTTTTTCCCTTCCTTACTATGAAAATTCACTGGTTACAATTCTAAATTGCAGATCTTTTCTTGAACAGTAACTTTGGTTAAAAGATCTCTCACGGGGCGCCTGGGTGGCTCAGTGGGTTAAGCCGCTGCCTTCGGCTCAGGTCATGATCTCAGGGACCTGGGATCGAGTCCCGCATCGGGCTCTCTGCTCAGCAGGGAGCCTGCTTCCCTCTCACTCTCTCTGCCTGCCTCTGCCTGCTTGTGATCTCTGTCTGTCAAATAAATAAATAAAATCTTTAAAAAAAAAAAAATCTCTCACAAGGCACCAGTGTTGATTATATAACACTGATAACCTGCTGCTGTGGTTTCTCAGCCCTGTGCCACAAGACAAACAAAAACAAAAACAATTAACTGTTAATATTTAAAAATAAGAATACCTTCTAAATCAACGGCTACCTCTCCGTGTAGAGCTAGATCTCCAGAATGATTACGCTATGAGGAATGACAAGCAATAAAAAGAGTAATCACAATTTTCACAAAATTCAAACTTTGTAACATTTGAATGGACAGCCTTGAAGAACAAAACGCCCTTCCCAGATGATGTGCTTTGTAATTAGTCAGGAAGGTGTGGCAGTGGTTTTGATTGTGATCAGCCAGTTGGAAGGATTATTAAGTCAACAATCTAGCTATTATTGGGGCTTTGCAAGAAAACTGATCCTTCTCAGAGGTGAGTATCAATAGGCACTTTAAAAAAAGGGTTAGAACAAAACTAGCTTTGCGGATTACCGCACACTTTCTTGCAAATGCACAGGAGCTAAATCAGTAGTTTATCTAATCACTATCAACACACCATGCTTTAATATATTGGATATAAATAATTGTCACTAAAAAATTATGTGCTGCATGTTCAGATAAAGCTATAGAGATCTGCCTTGTTACCTAGCAACTGAGCAAGTAACTGCCATACTGAAAAAAAAAATTCCTCATTTTTTAGGTAGAAAGGATGTTCAGAAGACTCCACATAAGGATGTTAATAAGGCTGAAGTATATATTAAGGTGCCATTGCTAACTATTTTAGATACACCCATGGCTTACATGTTGAAATAACATGCAGTAATGAAAATGGTCAATAATTACATCTGTTATTTGAACTGGTCATGAACAAAAACGCCCTGCACAGTTTTTGTTTTTAAGAATCACCATACATCACTAATTTTTTATTTGTACTGTTTCACAGACACAGATTTCCAATAAGATCTTAGGTATAGGTTTCTACTTGTTGAAAGGGTGATGCTTGCTTGTTTAAAATATAATAAAACAGTTCTTAGTCATTACTGCACAGTCAGGGATCCCAATTACTCTTACGTTTCATATAACAGCTTAAATTTCATATAACGCCTTAAATTTCTATCATTTGGGGGAGTCTGGTTTGCCAGCTAATCTAGGTTCTGTTTTAATTTGGCTAAAAATCTGCATTTGCGGGCTGTCTGTACACAAAATCTCTCTGTAAGAGCACTGGATGATTGTGACAATTATATCATTTGACTTCTAAGGTCTATAAAATGCAGCACAGGCTAGTCTTCAAGGCCCAGAGTGGAAGCTGTTCCCTCTGGTGTGCAATGCAGGTGACTGGCCGTGGTCTGCTTGATTGGTGGTCATGGGAGAGAGAGGAAACCGTGTGCCAGGGGCTCTGCAAAAGCAGAGAATGTTCCGAGGGCAGATGTAGCTGTGACTGACAAGGTCTTCACAATACCTCAAATCCAGGGCTTACGCTCCACCCCCGTATTGATGGAATATATTATGCCTTCATTTATAGTTGTGCAGACAGAGACACAATGAGGAACACTCTTCAAATGATTACATGGAATTAATATAAAGAAGTATAATTAAAAAAAACAACAAAGCTATAAATTAAGTACTTGGTAGTGAAATCCACTACGCTGTTTTCATTGGATTTTACTCATTCTCACATTACTATGAAACTCATCTTCTCCGGTTTGAGAAATAATCTGCATTAAGCGTGCTAAATAAATCATATTTACTCAAAATCAATAGGAAAGCAGAAATATATCTGTTTGAGCTTGGGGTGTGGGCTTTTGGGGAAGGCAGTTGCTTACAAACCCCAATGTTTCAGAGAATTGATTGAAGTGCCCCCACATCTTGCTTGAGAAGCATGGACGTGTTTTATCAGGTCTCAGTGCTTTTCTTTTCCACACGTAATTTACATATATCATCTCATTCAATGCTCCTGGTTCTGTAACACAGGGACCAGGCATTCCAATATCGCCATTTGACTGATGGGAACCGAAGTTAAGAGAGGGACCCACTTGAAGGCCACTGAAGCTGGTCAACAAGGGAGCTAGGATTCAAGTCTTGATTCCCAGGTTAACATCTATCATAACATATTGTGCTTTGAATCTGAGTAAAATTATTTCACTTTTTAGAAAATAAGCCTGAATTTAATTTGCTCTGTGTACTCTGTCCATAGAGAGACAACTGAATTTAAAAAGTGATGAACAGATGTTGTAAAGATTATTGTCCCTGCCCTCAAACAGATGAGGTGCTCATAGGGAACATGGCATACATATGCAAATACCCCAACACAAGGCTCAAAAAACTGGGAGTTCAGAGAAAGGCTAGATTATTTCTAATTGACAGCCTGCAAGGAGAGAGGGGTGGACATGACCTGCAAGGATCCGAAATAGCGTAAGCAAAAGTGCGAGGGAAGATGCTTGTGGTGATGAGTCCTAGTCAGCCCAAATCTCCATAATTTACTCCTTATGCTGGTTAACCTTTGTTACATAACAGTTCCTCTTTCCCTGCCTATAAAAGGGCCTATTTCCATTTGCTTTGGTTAATAAGATCATTAAAACATTTTTGTTTCATGAAATAAGCTGTACAATTGAAGATACATTGTGCTGAATTTTAGAGCTAGAGGGAAGACTGGCTTTACAAATGAGGAGTCTGAAGTCCGGAGAGATTAAGTAGCTGGAAGCTTTGGCTACAACTTCTTTAAAAAGTAAATATATGCAAAGTCCTTAGAACAGTGCATGTCCCATGAAAGGATTATGTGCCTTTGATATTGTCATTTTTTTATTATTGTAATTACTACTGGAGGAGTTGGATCTGGAATCTGTTTCCTAATTTCTGGAATAGTGTTCTTTTCACCAAGCATGTTACCTCAAAATATAGCAATTCTTCACAATGTACATCTTTTTTTTTTTTTTTTTAAGATTTTATTTATTTATTTGACAGAGAGAGCTCACAAGTAGACAGAGAGGGAGGCAGAGAGAGAGGAGGGGGGAAAAGCAGGCTCCCCACTGAGCAGAGAGCCCAATGCGGGGCTCCATCCCAGGACCCTGGGATCATGACCTGAGCCGAAAACAGAGGCTTAACCCACTGAGCCGCTCAGGTGCCCCACAATGTACATCTTCTAAGAGCAAAAGCTGCATTTTAATTATAAAACTGATTAAATAGAAATGTATATACAGAGTCACTCTGAAAACAGAAAAAAAGACTGAGCCTTTATAACTAATAATTTATACTGTTTTATTTAAAATCAAATCTTTATCACTTTCAATTATATCTAGTTGAAGTGTTAATAGCTAAAAGCAAGTCTCAACGATCTCTGAAAGGCAACACTTCAGCTGCTAGTTACTGTGTAGATCTAGAAGTATAAAGTATAACATGTCCTGTCTTTAAAATGTTCTGTGATCTACCTTGCTCATTAATTCATACCAGTCATTAACCTGATATGTTTATACTGAAAAATTTCAGACATTTGTTACGTTAAGAACAGTTTGCGCTGGGCCTAGAGTTCATATGTGAATACCTCTGGATTTGTGCATATTCATTATACGATTCCCCATGTTTACATTCTCCCTCCCTAGGTGATCTCATCCCGGCACACGGCTTTAGATATATGCTGAGCATCTCTCCCCTGAGTTTCAGACCAGTACATCCAACCACCTGCCTGACATTTCCACCCGGATGTCAAGTTTCTCAAACTTAAAAAGCTTACAACAGAATTCTTGATTCCTTCCGCCACGCGAGTCCAATCTGCTCATCACCTACCCAGTTGCTAAGACCAGAAATTTAGGAGTCATTCATAGCTCGTTCCCTTCCTTCATCTTTCAAATTAAATCATCAGCAACACATTTATGTTCCATCTCCAAAATATATCCCACAGTCTGATTTAAGATGGCAAATTTAAATTGCTTCACAGAACTTCGCTTCCGAAATAAATACCTAACAAAATGTGAAGAAAACAGTGAACATTAGGGAAAAAAAAACACAAACAAAACAAAACAAAAAACCCAACAATAACCAATCAAGGAAAGGCACGTACAGATCCACAAACTTCAAAACCAGTGGCCAACAAAAGAAACAGAAGATTCTGGAGCAGGATGGGGAAAAAAAAAAAAAAGGCACAGTGTTGCTTGGCTCTTAATCCTATTCTCACTACCCAGAGAGGTAAGTCAACAAAATTCTTAAAGTTCTCACTAGTAGTCCTAAATTTAGAGAAAAGTACAGTCAGTGAATATCCTTATCTGTTTCTTCTCTCTACTAATGAAGCGTGTGAATGGAGCAAAGGGCTGATTCCATGGAACTGAAGACTCCAGGGTTGCCCACAGTAATGAGGAAACCGGCCACATTGTAGGTTATCTCCAGTGTAGCTACTAGCTGAACTGGAACCCTTTAGTGGAGTATCAAAAAATAAATAAATAAAATAGTTGTCCTTGGTATTTCTCACCCACTCCCTCCCAGTTTGGTGAAAAGAAGCCTGATAATGGGGAGATTCAGCAAAATGTGAGAAAGCACAGCTCAGGAGATCTATAACCAAGACTGCATACAGCTTGAGCTACCTCTCTCCGCAATTTCCACCCCACTCTGCAATCTCTTTAGACTTCAGAAAAATGAAGAGGCCCAGGCAATAAAACATATCTGAAAGATCCAGGCAATAAAACATATCTGAAAGGCAGAAACCATATCAGAAAAGTGAAGAGACCCAGGCAGTAAAACAAACTGGTCCCCAAAGAGCTGGAAAGTGATATAAGCATTTACTTACACCATGTCTGGGCAGAGCTCCCCAAACACTGGCAAGATGAAGGAAAACAGTATGGTCAGTATGCAGGGAAGGGGTAAAGGGGAGCTGAGGAGAGGATGAAAAGAAGGAGGGGGAGAGGAAGGAAGAGAGGAAAGGAGGGAAGGAAAGAAAATAAAATGTAAGGGTCACAGCATGAAGAACTAAATCTAGAAACACTTTATTTAAAGAAAAAGAAGGAAATCCTCACAGAAACTTTCTAGTGTAGAAGAATAGTTTCAATAAAAATTGAAGCTTACTGACAGAATGATGAAACAACTGAACAGGATGAAAAGAGACTGTGGACTGAAGGAAACAAACAGAACAAAGAGCCTCATTTCAGAATCAATAAATTAGAAACATCAGGAAACAGGAGACACTTCTGAAAATGGAATTACTAACACAGATAAAAGGATTTTCATACTTACTGTGAATGCAGATGAAAATAACAAAAAGATTAAGTTACAAAGATATAATAAAAGTGGAAGAGAGACAAAGATGATCCAAAATAAGGATAATTGGTGTCCCTGAAGTAGGTAACAATACAAGTAGAATAGCAAGTATTTTCAAAGATAAGACACAAGAGCAGCAAATTTAAAGAGCACACTGTAATGCAGAAAATTTTGACACAGAACATTCAATACCTGGACGTATCCTAGCTGTGCTACTGAGCTATGAAGAGAAAGAAAGACTTTTTAGGGGTCCAGGCAGGAAGAGGAAATCATCTACAAAGGATGGTCTCAGACTCCGTAGCAGCCGTGAAAGCTAATAAACCAAAATTATAAGTGAAAGAAAGCATAACACAAGAATGTCATACTCAGGATACTGATATACTGAATATCAATACACAGAATCAATTTAATGTACTTAAAATTGGAATATGTAGTTTAAAAAACATAATAATTCCAAGTGTGAGGTGGGTTTACAGTAAACCTGCTGGGGCTTACGTTCCGAGGCCCTTCCCTTGCGTGGGTGATTGGCTTTTTCCCAGGCTGCAGGGTGTGTGTATGGGAAGGGGGGTTGCCACCGCAAAGCTTTCATAAAGCTTTTGTACAATTTGTAAAATATACTTCCTTTCCTTTTAAAAATTTCTGTTTTTTAAGTTTATTTAAGTTTAACAATTCCTTAAGTCATAACTTTGGTAACAAACCAGAGTGATATGAGCACTACCAGTGGCTTTGTTCTTTTCGTTTTTTAGTTTTTTATATTTCAGTATGGTTGACACACAATGTCACATTAGTTTCAGGATACAACATAGTGATAGAACAGCTCTATACCTTATGCTAGGCTCACCACAAGTGCAGCTACCATCTGTCACCATACAATGCTATTACAGTACCATTGACTGTATTCCCTGTGCTGTGCCTTTATTCCTGTGACCTACTCATTCCATAACTGGAAGCCTGTATCTCCCACCCCCCGCCCCCAACTCATTTTGCCCATCTCCCCACTCTCTTCCCTCTGGTAACCCTCAATTTGTTCTCTGTATGTATAGGACTGATTCTGCTTTTTGTTTATTCATTTGTCTTGTTTTTTAGATTCCACATGAGAGAAATATCTTTCTCAGTCTGACTTAGTTTACTTAGCATAATACGTTCTAGATCTATCCATGTTGTGGCAAATAACAAGAGTTCATCCTTTATATGGCTGTGTAATAGTCCATTGAATTATACTCCATTTTCCTAGAAGTCCAATGCACTATCCACTGCGCTACAGAGTCAGGCTATACTCCCTATTCTTAAAAAGGACTTCCAAATTCTCAATTCTCAAGTCTCACCAAAATCTCAATTTACTCCTGCTCAAACCTCTTAGCATTTTTCATTACCATTTCTCTTAACCATAAGGGGAGATCTTTCAGGAAATAATTCTTGTAGTAAAGAGACATCTGCTTAAAGTTCAACAATTATTTACTTCTTACCTCCATTTTTTTTCTGCTGTTAAATATAAGAAATTAAATCTTAATGCTTTTTATTTTAAAAAAGCATTTCCAGTATGATTCTACTATTGCCAAAAAAAGTATTATAAAAGTATTTCTTTATAAAAGTATTTCTCTTATAAAAGTATTTATAAAAGTATATAAAAATACTTCTCTTCATGCATCCATTAATTAATCTCACTGCATATATGCATAGAAAGATGCCTGCAATGATTGTCAGCCTACTGTTATAGGTGGTTACTTCTGGGTGGTGGGATTTAGGGTAATCTGAAGATTTTAATATTTACATTGTGTGCACTGCCTAATTATGGTCACATATCAAAATATCAAAAATACAGTGATTATTTTCCTTAAAAATGCCAAGATATTAACAGATGTTACTTTGGGTGGTATGAGCTATAGAGAATTGTTATTTTCTTCTTTGTATTTTCCTAGGTTTGTAGTATTTCAAAAAGCTTTTCCTACTTTTTTTTTTTTTTAAGATTTTATTTATTTATTTGACAGAGATCACAAGTAGGCAGAGAGGCAGACAGAGAGAGAGAGAGGGAGGAAGCAGCATCCCCGAGGAGCAGAGAGCCCGATGTGGGGCTCAATCCCAGGACCCTGGGATCATGACCTGAGCCAAAGGCAGAGGCTTAACCCACTGAGCCACCCAGGGGCCCCAGCTTTTCCCACTTTGATATTGTGACTCTTTCCACATAGCTCTTGTTTATGGCCACAGCCCAGTTTAAATCACTTGTCATTTCTTCCCTAGGCTACTTTAATGGTCTTCTACGTGGTCTGTGTCCATTCATGCCCTAGTATTATCCAGGGTTTCCAGAGCGGCCAGTGGATTCTTTTCAAAGGCAAAGCAATCACACCTCTGTTTTCTGTTCTCCATTTGCTCCACACCGTTTTTAGAATAAAGCCCAAACTCTTTGTCACGCCTGGGAAGCTGACCCACAACCGAAACCGACTGCTCTCTGCCTCCCGAACACCCTGCACTTTTTCCCCCAAAGGCTTTTCCACATGCAGTTCCCTTTGCCTGGAAAGCTCTTTCCCCAGAGTCTCTGCATGGCAGGTTCCTGCTCACCCTCCGCCTCCCTGAGAGGCACTGTCTCCAGGATAGCTTCTCTGAGAAAATGTTTTCAGGTAGCATCCGTCCCCTCCAGGAAACTCTCAAGCACTTCGCCTGCAGGATGGCCTTCACGGCCTTTGTCACCACCTGAGATTATCTTCCTCATTTATTTATTGACTTACTTGTTTTGTGTCACTCCATCCCAACTATCTGCTCTAGCAAACAAGACCCTTGTATATTTTGTTCACTAGTATCTCTCCTGCCCTAAGCATGTGGCCATTCAGTAAATATTTCTAGGAGATAATAGACATCCAATAAATATTTCTCAAGTGAATGAATATAGATAGAGATTGTTTCTTGGCTTTAAAGGAAGGGTTGTATTTGCAAAGCTGTCTTTTAAGTCAGTTGCTTAGAATTTAGAATGTATGTTCCTTCAAATAAGCTACAGTATACATTTTAATTAAATATCAAAGTTAGTCCATGAAAGTCTACTGGATCCACAATGGAATAAAATTCTGCATATGTGCAACAAAAATACAAGGAACTCAACATGATGAATTATCATTGGCCTAATATACAATTTTAAAATATTTTAACTTATTTAAATATGCACAAATGACAACTATTATTTATCTTTCATGTGGGTGGAGATGTTCATGGATAGTCAGAAAGGGACTTCAGAGCATTTTCAAGGGCTGGAGAGCTTTTTGATCCTGGTTTTTTATTGCATATAAGCTCACTTAAAGATGTATCGCTTTTGGCTCCTTTTATAATAGACATATCACTAATACCACCATGAATGCTCATGAGGCGGGTCATTGTTTTGTATCAAAAATGCAAAAGAGGAAAAGCCAGAGTGGTGTTCTGTGGGCATCAGGGGAGGGGACCAAGGAAAGGGATTAAGCACCATGCGTGATCTGAAAGCTCTCTGAACTAAGAGCAATGAATGTAAGGAAAGAAAAAGTCAATGGTGAGTGGTCAGGAGATGATGGAGGAGATCACGTTCTCTCACTAGAGAAATTTCACTATGAGGAAATTTCTATGAAATTTCACTATGAGGAAATTTCATCTTCCAAGACAGCTTTCCTGACCAGAGTACTTCAGGGTGGCTAAAAGAAGGGAGAGCCAGTATGTAAACAATGTTGAAACTTGGGAGGGACTATATATTTTTAATTTGAAGCTTTGTCCCAAATTTGGTTTGGCAAGAGTTTTTGTGACTAATCTACCAGTAGGGTGAAATAAATAGCATCATTCATATCAAGGGTATCAACCAACCCCTGGGAGATGTTTAGGAGGCAATGCCAGACCTTCCGTTCTGGAAGGAAAGCCATACTACAAGAAAACAATTGGAACCAATTATTTTTATACTAAGTTGACAGTTAGGACAGAAAAAAAAATGCATTAAGAGCCAAAAAATACTGCATATGGTCTGCAAGTCTTTTCTGGAGAAGTGAATCATGGAGATAAAGAGAAGCAGCTTATTTTTACAGTTACATTTTATATTTCTAGAAAAATAACCACAACATGGTCGTGATTTCTAAACACAGGGAAATGAGACTTTATGAACATCACACAACACAAAACATACCACCTGTTGCAGCTACAACTCTATGTGAGTCACTCTGAAGCCTTAATTAAAACAAAAAAACAGAACCATAAAACTTATGGTTACCAAAAAATTGTTCTAATTGACATGTGTTAAAATGAGAGGATGCTCAAATCGTCTTAAAATATAATTTTTCTTTTGCCAAGAGCCACAAAACCCTAAACACTGACCAATGTTAATCCAAGTATCACTTAAACATATGCCCAAGGGGCAGTGAGACGATGCTGGGGACACCCACTGATTCTACCAGTCTTCCCATGCTCTGCAAAGGCAGTTGTCTGTAGTGACAGAGGTACCAGAACATAGCAAATGTGGGCATCCAGGAAGATCTCAACACAATCTTTGATCTTCCAGAGCATTTCCTTTTGGTTGGTTCTGCAAGGTCAGTAGTTTCTGTTTAGTTATGTTAATCCCAAACCCCAAAGAAATGTATCCATAAAAGCCATTCATAGAACAACTTTCTTTTGAAATTTACCTAAAACTGTACTATCAAGTATTTGGTATCGAAAGGGGATTAGAACATGCATTTCTGCTTCTTCCAGTTCAAGTTTTGCTTTGGTCTTCTCTGCATTTCCTCCTGTTCTCATGCGAGAAAACCACCAGCAAACAGTCCCTATGTTTTTCTGTAAATACCACAACCAGGAGATATGGGCTGAAGACAAAAATTTTTAGGGAATTAACCTAAACAAACTAATTTATCCTCACAATTTTTTAAAGGAAAAAAAAATGACTCAGCTTAATCATATTTGACTCCAAAAAAACCCCATCTCATGACTGCATGAGAAAAAGCAGAAATCAGATGAACAAGAATGGTTTTTGTCTCACACTAGAATTATAAGAAAGGTTAATTTTTACATGAAAATTACATCTACATAAAAATAGATTTCTGGAACAATGCATTATTGACAGTTATGTGGGAAGATAAATGCACTCATGTAAATGTTCTTTCTCAAGCAGATTATTAAATATATTGACAGTACTGCCTTTGAAAACAATCATTTTAAAGAAATCAAATATTAATACAAGTGTAAAGACATCATCGCTAATGTAATCTTTAACTCAAGGAAATACATATGCAACAATTTTTTTCTAAGGCTTATTGATATATACTGCTATTAAAGTAAACAGTAAATATTTATGCTTTGTTCTTGTTTATTGTCCATGGAAGGAAAAAAATAGGTAGCTAATTGGTAAATCTGGATTCTGTCCACATTTCCATTGTCATGGAGAAATGCTGACACTGGTGGCCTATGAAAGACCTAGTACTTTGATTACTGGTATTGGCACTCGGAAATCGTAAGTCTGAGTTACTGCTCTAAGTCCAAAATATGTAAAAATCAAACATAGCTATAGAAATGTAAATGTTTCACACATGATCATTAATGACTTTAATCAAGCAGATCTCCAAATTAATTTTGCTAATTGTCCATTCCTCCCAGGACATTAACTGGCTTGATGGATATTCCTGGGATATATGTTGACACCAGCATCTGGTCAGAAATAGGGACATCAATAAACTCTACTTGGTGTCTCTACAGACTCTGCAAGTGCTATAAACACTGACGACACTGAAGCATTTATTTCAATAAACATTTTGGAGAATATGTCTGCCTTACAGTTAGAAAAAGAATAAGCCTGCTTGCAAACCCATGGTACTCAAAAATGCTTACTCAATGAATGATGCAATGAGAATGACTTGATAATAAGCTGGAAAATACCTGCCAACATTTACAAGAGGGTAATAACATCACAAATGATTACTGCGAATGCCTTTACTGCATAATGTACTATCTACTAGTTTATACTCTATTTGGAACATGTAGAGTAACTTTAAACAAATACTACTATTTTAAAGAAAGCAATTCCCTAACATTTCATACCTACTGTACCATTTGCAGTAAATTATAGCAAGAAATGTATCAGAATTCAATACACGTATAGAGAACTGGTTACACCTGCAAACTTTTAGATTGTTAGTAACTGCTCAGCGGTTGTCATTTTAAATTGCTGACATATAAATGCATTGATACAGTTTTGTTAAAAATTCATTACCCCAAAGTATCTTACTTATTGCACCACCCTATATTTCAAAATTATTTTAATGGAGATTTGATCTCCAAGTAGAGGCAAAACACTTTGTTCTCTGTCTCTGGTTCCCCTTTAGTAGAACTGTACCAATATATGAGGTTTCTCATTCCTGATCCATGGATGTATAGTCACCCTACTGTCACTGATTAAAGAAAAAAATACTGCTTGTACTAAAAGTGCCAAAGTGCACCAAGCAAAGTAATTCCAATGCAGTAAAATTGAGTTTAGCAATGAACAACTGCATGACAAAGTTCCCATCCTTGAACAAGGAGTTCTAGTTCTTCGATGCTTTTTCCTAAAATCGTATCTCCCCCTGCATTCTAAAGCTTTCAAAAAAAAAAAAAATATTTGTAACAATGCTTTTGTATGACACTGTCACTAAGCCTCCTAGGTAGCATGCATCTGTTTTAATTTCATTTATACCAGTTACTCCTTTCTCCACCATCTGAGTCTAGGAGGATCTCTGCCATCATCACACCAAGCGTTACTCACGACTGACAGAACAACAGAACAGAACACTTCTGAAGAAGGCTTCACGGTGGAATAATGCCAGCACAAGTCATTATAGCCTATTTTGTCACAGAGCCATTCACGGTATGGACTCAAATAACCCAGACACCACTGGCATCTCCTTGCTTAAGCTCATCTGCTGAGTACAAAGAACACACAGGTTTCGAAGCAACCTCTGAGACGTTTTCTAATTTTCTTGCCTCTTTCCCTTCTGGCTTCAAACTTCAACAGGAATCTACCCTGTTGTAAAGACTCTCAGAAGAGAATTACAGACTCCCTTGGTAGCTCGTGTCAACGTTCAGAAGAGTCTTCAGTTGTACCTAAATTCCCTGTATTGCCCTTCCAACACTATTTCCTCTAATCCTGTCTTTCCAGATGCAAGAGTCCATATAGCAAGTATACTAATATAAGTGCCTAAGAATCATTAAAGACCTCAAAGTTCTTGTGCATCCATTCTACAGATACAACATATTGGGTTTAAATATGCACAACGGGGACTGAATTTTTAGTCTTCTAAAACTAACATCTCAGGCACTGGGAGAGGAGAAACGGTAACTGCAGGGAGGACTAGCCTACCTGGTCCATCTCTGAAAATGCAAAGCCTTCCTGAGCTGCCTATTTGTTTCAGGGGCTTATGTTTGCAGACAGCTGGTATTCTTGGAGAGAAAAACAACAACAACAACTAGCCAACCAACCAACCAAACCAAACCAAACAAACAAAAAAACAACACGCAGCAGTGGCAATATCCTTATAAAAGCAAGTCCTTGTTCGGCTTGGCAAGTTTTAGCCTGGAGTAAAATTACCTCCAAGTTACAACCACGGAAACTGGGATTTCAGTAGAAATGCTGACCCGACCTTCACGAAAGCCGCAAATTGCAGTCTCTGCTGCTTTATTACCGCTCTCCAAGGCGTTCCATTGGAAAGTCCATGCTCATGTCCCCCTCCAATTAATCAATGTATTAAAACACACACACACACACACACACACACACACGAGGAGAGAAGGCACGCTCAAAACCAACCCTTCCAGGTCTATTCTTCCTGCTACTCTTCAGAGGTGATTCAAAGCGCACCTGGAAATTACACCGGTTGTCATGGCTTTTTAATTTAGAAAACAAATGACCTTTGGAAAATATATACTCGTGAAAGTCAAACCATTTGGAGAGACCTCCAGTAATTTACCGCTTCAAACTCCTCGCAACCGGGAAGATGAGGAAAGGGAAAATGTGCCCAACCCGGGTGGTGGTGGTGGGAGATGGGGGAAAACCAATAACCAAACCACGTTTAAAAAAAAAAAAAAAAAAAAAGCCCACACGGTAGAAACCGCTAGCCTGGGCTGCAACAAATGCCCCGGCAAACCCTTTCCGCAGCCTCCTCGGATTTTCCGACCCGGCTTCCTTTTTCCTTTCCTGCCCCAGCTGCCGCACCACTTCTGGAAACCGCATCTTGGCGAGCAGGGGCCGTGGGCAGCGGGGAAAGCCGTGCCCCACGCCGCCCGCTTCCATCCCGCTACTCACCCGAGCCGGTCGGCACTAGCGACGGCAGCGGCCGCGGGCTGGCTGCGAGCCGGGATCCGCGAGGGCTGGCGGGCTCTGGCCCCCGTGGACGCGGACATGTGGCTGGAACCTCCGCTCCCCTAGCCGTTACCTCTGAGCATCTTTCTGGGCGCCCCCAGCGAAAGCGAGCGGCGAGGCGAGGGCGAGCGCGCCGAGGAGGGGCGGGAGAGGCGCCGAGCCTGGCCGCGCCGCGCCGCGCTGCGCCGCGCCGAGCGCCGGGCTCTCCCCGCCAGCTCCCCGGGCCCGCGCGCGCGCGCCCCCCGCCGCGCCCCCCAACCCCGCCGCGCGCCCTCGCACGCGCCCGGCCCCACGCGGCGCGCGCCAGCCCAGGCGGCGGCGCGTCCTCCCCCGAGCGCCGTCTCCAGGGCTGCTGGCTGCGCTCTCCATTGTTCTGCGGCTGCTTCCCGTGGGTGGGCGGCTGGGGCGGTGGGAGGTGTCGGCTTAGTTGTCGGGGAGGGCTTACCGCTCAGTCGGACCCTAACTGCGAGAGCGACGCGGGCCCGGGCGCGGCGCGCGGGGGTGCAGGGCGCCTAGCACCGCGGGCTGCTGGCGCGCGGGGGCTTCCTCCTCCCGCACTCGCTCCTGCTCGGCGCCCGGCGCATCCTGTGTTACTATGGATATTCTCGCTCTTCGCCGCCTCCTCCTCGCACTCCGAGAGGCCGCCGTAGCGGCAGCAGCCAGGCAGCTCCGCAGGCGCCCAGGTGACCAGCCCGGCAGCGGCAGCGGCAGCGGCAGCGGCAGCAGCGGTGGCAGCAGCCGCCACCGCCGCCGTCACTGCCGTCGCAGCCGACGGAGAGAGGAGGAGGAAGAGCGGGAGGAAGAAGGTCCGACTTTACTCCCAAGGCCCCCCCTAGGGTTTGCTCCCACCAACTGAGCGGCTACGAGTTCACAGCTCTGGAGAGGCCACCGCCATCCTCAACTTGTGTGGACTGGTGGCCCCACCCGAGCGACTAGCGTTCCAGCTGTTCTCAGAGGGGACTGATCAGGCCCCTGGAGACCTAGAGGGCCAGGTTAACATTTTCGGTTAAGATTTTGGTACGGTTCAAACTCCCTTTGTCTCTGCCCCCGGTTTCCATCAAAGTTACCATTGTACTACTACGAGCAGTTATATAAATTTATTCTCTTCAAAATTATGCCAATTAAATGAGGGACACCTGGCCTCAAATGATAAGGCTTTTCACCCTCTTTTTTTTTTTAAAAAAAATCCCAATAGTTCTTCCTTGCCATCAATAAATAAAAATGATGTGCAGTTTACAGACTGCTTAATTCCAAAACGTTTGAATGAACATATCTGGCAACCCACGCACTTCAGTTCCTTGGTGTTTCAACGTTCCATCCAAAAGTGTGAGTTGCCCACTTAGTCTGGGATAAGAACCGCAGATTCCCACAAACCCATACCCATCGTCTGAAAACAAGGTAACAGCACCCAAACTGTCTGTGAAAAATAGTTTGGAATGAGATACTTCAAATATTTAAGGAAATGTACAACATTCTGATCAACTCCAACAGTACTAAGCAGTCTGTTTTTCAGGCTACTTTCAGTTTCTAAACTTTAAGAGTGCACATTTATTGCTCTAAGACCAAAGGAAACAAAGTTTTGATCAACTGCAAATGTCAGGCACTAAAATAGAAATGTGAATCAGTTTTTAGATACTATGCAACATTTACTGGGCACTTATGATTTGCCAGGCGTCTGTGAATTATCTCATTTAATTCTCAGAACTCTATGAGGTAAGTTTTATTATTATCTTCACGTTACAGATGAAAAATAAAAGGCTTAGTGAGATCTGCAGCCACTAGTTATGGGACAGCATTCATTTCCTTAAACCAGACACACCAAACGTCCACGGTTTTGTCTGTTTTCATGTCATCGTGTGCCTCTGTGAGGTTCAGGTTAATAGTATACTCTGAAGCCACCCCTTTAGCAAGAGGCAGGGCTCTTTGCTATAAGCCTCGGTCTGTGAGGCCCACAAGTGTGAGCACTTAACCGTATACAAATGACTTCTCATTTACAGAAGGAGTTCGTAAAGCTTTTTGATTTTACATCTTACATATATAGAAAGAGAAACAGATTGGACATGATCTGCCTTCTTGACTAGGGCATGTTTGCATCTCTGGGTTTTTTTGTTTTGTTTTGTTTTTTTGGGCTTTTTTGAGATCAGCAAGCTTTCAGTGGGTTTGGGCTTCAGGCCATTTAGTTCTATTTCTCGGTGTGCAACCAAAAACATGAGACTTGGGATGGGATAGGTGTTTTCTTGGTTTCCCAATCCTGTGAACGACTGAAGAATGACATTTCCTGGGGCTTCGATCTCTTCTGGATATTGCTCTCCGGCAACAATATTGGGCTCTGTCCAAAAGATGCCTTTTGTTAGCAAGGAACTACAGGCTCTTTAGAAAGGAGGCATGCTCTCATTTTTGTATCATCAAGTCTTTTGCACTCTATAGTCATTTGGGACCTATAGGCCTTTTTGTGTCTGCGCCACCTCTAGAGAATGATGGAAATTGAATTCTCAGTCAGCATTTGTGCTTGTCTAGTAAAAACTTCTTGAGGGAGCTGGGAGAGTTGCTGTCCATGGTAGCTGGTACTGATGCTCCATTCAACATAATCAGGTCACATATTAAATACTATAGACCTGGAAAATAACTTCATGCCAGTACTAGTGAAATTTAGCAATAAACCCCAGGTATGCATAGTAAAACATAAAGATTTTATTAGTGTAGTTTCCTACTACTGGTTTGGGTAGAAACATTAAATAATCCACAGAGGGAGGACTTTTTACTCTTTGGCACTAAAATAGTCCCTTCTTATAGTTGAAATTTTCGACATTTTAATGCTCTAGAACAGCATAAAGAATATAAGAGATCATCTTCTGAAATCCTCTAATATTGTAGCAAAGGAAATTGATGCAAAGAATGATTAAGTCACTTGCCCAAGGACCTACCCCAACTAGGGACAGGAGCAAAATCATGAACTCTTGCCACTTATTCAGACATTTAACACGATATTATTGTGCCCCAGGATATTCAATGCCAGAGTTATTTCTTCCTTTAATACTTTTATATTTTTGCTAAAAATCAGTTAATTCTTTTTTAAAAAAAATTTTTATTAACATGTAATGTATTATTAGCCCCAGGGGTACAGGTCTGTGAATTGCCAGGTTTACACACTTCACAGCACTCACCATAGCACATACCCTACCCAGTGTCCATAACCCAACCACCCTCACAGACCCCGCCTCCTTGCAACCCTCAGTTTGTTTTGTGAGATTAAGAGTCTCTCTTATGGTTTGTTTCCTCCCAATCCCATCTTGTTTCATTTATTCTTTTCCTACTCCCCAACCCCCCCATGTTGCCTCTCAACTTCCTCATATCAGGGAGATCGTATGATAATTGTCTTTTTCTGACTGACTTATTTTGCTAAGCATAATACCCTCTAGTTCCATCCATGTTGTCACAAATGGCAAGTTTTCACTTCTTTTGATGACTGCATAGTATTCCATTGTATATATGTACCACATCTTCTTTAGCCATTCATCTGCTGATGGACATCTAGGTTCTTTCCATAGTTCGGCTATTGTGGACATTGCTGCTATAAACATTCGGGTGCACGTGCCCCTTCAGATCACTACACTGGTGTCTTTACCAAGACACATTTTTACACAATACCACATCTTCTTTATCCATTCATCTGTTATAAAAATCAGTTAATTCTAATTTACGTTATTTAAAATATGAACAATAGCCTCATGTTCGTTTACTTGGGAGAATCCACATTTTGTTTTTAATACACTGGTTATATTAATTAATATGCTGTTCCTTGGAACATGAACAATTTAGAAAAAACTCTTAGAGTACCAACTCCCAACTTCCCCATATCCTAATGAAAAGTAAAACATCCATTCCATTACAAGTCATCGAGAATGCAACCCTCTCTAACTTAAACTACTTATTTAAGAGCAGCAATTTGGTATCAGAAGGGACTAACATTTGGAATTTCCCAATCTCCTGTATTCTTTCTTTGCATTAAAAAAAATTATCCAGAAGATTATGTTGAATATTTCAGTCTCACAAAGTCTGAAGATGGTGGTAAGTTCTCAAAGAGATATGTAAAACACTAATATGTGTCCATTTGTATAAATTTAGAGGAATAGAATTACAATAATTCATTCCTTTGTTTTGATGTAGTATTGTGCAGTAGTTAATTAAGCTCCCAATTTTGGAATCAGACCTATGGGTTCAAGTAATGGCTATTCCACTTAATAGTTTTGTAATGTTACTTAAATTTTTCCAGCCTTATCTTCCCAACTTGCAAAACTGTATAAATAATAACAGAAATTATTTCTTAGAGCTGCAGCTGGAAAGGAGATTACCCCCATGTGGTGCTCTTTTTGATGTGACAGTTTGACTAGGTTACAAGTCCCCATTTATGTAATCAAACACAATCTAGGTGTTGCCATGAAAGTATTTTGTAGATGCGATTAAAGTCCATAATCAGTTGACTTTAAGAGAGATTGTTCTAGATATTCTGATTCAATCAGTTAAAAGGCCTTAGGAGCAGAGATGAGGGTTTCCTGAAGAAAAAGCAGCTCTGTGAATGGCAGTTTCAGCTCCTGCCTGAGAATTGCAGCCTGCCCTTCCCGATGGCCTCACTTGCAGATTTCAGACTCCCTGGCCAGTTCCCACAATTACATTGGCCAGTTCCTTGCAGTAAGTCTCCTGGTGTATATCTACTACCAGTTTTATTTCTCTGATTGAGCCCTAACTTACACAGTTTGTAAAGTACTAACTGTAGTATCTGGCACATAATGAGCCCCCTCGCCCCCACCAGATGTAGCTCAAATGTTTTTAGCAAAACCTTTATTGTATACCTCTCACATACACAGTATCAAGGTATGCACTTTGATAAAAATGTCTTAAAGCTCTGAAGTAGAATAGAGATAGATGCCTATTACCTTCAATGATAGCAACCTCAACCAGGAAAGGCTTCAATGCTTTAGTAAGATTTCCAGGAAAACAAAGGAAATGAGCGAGCCAATGTTGATATTTTTATCTGGAGCTATGTAGAAAAATCATGCAAATCTGGTATGACCACTTCCTGGTTAGGAAACAATGAATAAAAAGGTAGGCACTCCTCTTTTAATAGATCCAGATGGACGTATCATATGAAACTAAGAAGATCTGTTTTCATGGATCAACATGTAATTCCATGATGTAATATAACTTTATTTATGACTGTTGGTCTTAAGCCAACTAGAATTAAATATTTAAGAGAACTGCTTTGAGATTCTTGGAGGAAGAAATCCTCTCATACTTAAAAATACTAAAGGAAAAGATCTTTCTTATTCCAGTGTTAGCTTATCTTAATATCCTATGTTATTCATCTGATCACTTTTAATTTATTTTGAGCATTTTTAAGCAAAGAAAAAAAATGCTTTAGGATTATTTAAAAGCAGTCCTGGCACAACCTACTTACACAGACGCTGCCTCTGCCCTTCAGAATTATAATACCAGGCATACAAAACTTAAGGCGGGGAAATATCTCGGGGTCAATAAACAAAGTCCAGGAAGGAATTCTCAGATATAAATGGGATTAAAAGGTGATGAGATAGGGTGCCTGGGTAGCTCAGTGGGTTAAGCCACTGCCTTCGGCTCAGGTCATGATCTCAGGGTCCTGGGATCGAGTTCCGCATCGGGCTCTCTGCTCGGCATAGAGCCTGCTTCCTCCTCTCTCTCTCTCTCTGCCTGCCTCTCTGCCTACTTGTGATCTTTCTCTGTCAAATAAATAAATCCTTTAAAAAAAAAAAAAAGGTGATGAGATAGTAAGAGAGAGGGAGAACCTTTTGACTTTATATCAAAACTCTGATAACTTAGATTCCATTTAACAAATGCTTGTTTTATGTCTTGTATTTGTGTGTGTATTCCCTAGACAGAGCTGTCCCGTGATCCTTTATACCACATTAATGATTTTTTAAAAAGGTAGTGACATAAAAATACCTCTGCTCATTATATGAAGATTCACTGAATGCCTGTGATGTCAAATCATGAGTTGGGAGCTGAGGGATGGGAGGGTGGGTTAGTGATGGACTCTAGCTTTGTGAAACCCATTCTCTGAGTAGCTCCCATGTATCCTTATGGATTTCAACTAATATGCAACTTATTCCAGGAAAATCTTTATACATCTCGGCACTGGCCTAGACAAAATTCTTTTGCTCTTACAGTAACCTTGCTTTCCCTAATATGGCATTTGCTATTATTGGTTTTTTTTTATTTTTTTTTTTTAGTAATTACTTGTTTAGTTATAGATCTCCCTAGAAGACTGCATGAAGTCAGGGACCCTGCTTATGTAATCCTCTACCTCTGCTTACCTTCTGACCCCAAACAGGTGGTAGGAAACTATTTGTCAAACAAGTGAAAGAAAGCTTGGGACATGTCAAATTGTAGTTGTTTTCCATCCAGGCACATAGAGGAAGCAAAAGGGATATAAACTTGGAGCTCAGGAGAGTGGAGAGGATGAGGGGTAAGGAGCTGCTCTCCACTGCCTTCCTGGCAGTGGGAAGGCTTGGGAGTGGAATGCCATCACCTAGAACTACAACTAGAACTACACTAGAATTATCAAAGAACTCTAGACAGTGCCCACATGTTACAGTTTATACTGTGGGATGAAACATGACCCACTGCTAGGCTAGAAAAATTTTAGAAAACTCCACCAGGTAAATCATTTTAATCATGTGGACAAGTTTCAAATAAACAGGCATTTCAGAACTAAGCTACTGAAAAGATATGAATATGGACTTATAATCATGATATAGTGGAAACTTACCTTTCAATAGGTGGAAGGCAGGGTGCTGAACTTTGAAAAACCAAAGTTGGTGTGTGTAGACAGACAGCATGGGACACAAGCCAGAGAAACAGAGCCTGTGTGCTGGGGAAGAAACAGGATCATGGAGTTCTAGGAAAGGTGGGCACCAGGGAAGGCTCTGAGTAGTGAACAGATGGGGATGGTCATTGGTGAGGTATGTCTGACATAGAAGCTGGATGATTCTCCCTTATACTCAGGGCTTGCTTGACATTAATGAGATAAATAAGGGATAGGCTGACTTCTACCACTCATAGATTCTATTATTTTATACGGCATGATCATACTTTTGCTGAGGAAAAATTCCTTTATTTGGATAGTAAATTTAAAACAATTTATAGACTGCCTATTAACCATGGGCATATTTACTACCAAGCTAACATAACCCAGAGTGAGCAGAAGGGATTTACACTTTTTCCTGAAGGCAAGCAGGCTTGGGATCCGGGGGGAATGAATGTAAACACAGAGGCCCATCTGCCAGGAATGTTCTGCCCCAGTCTTCTGAATTAAGACCTAGGGACTTCTTTTGGATGTTAACTACATTCAAGGCCTGAGCCACATAGAGCTCCACTGAGCCATAGCTAAGATGTTTGCTTACAGCTTTTGCTTACAACAAGCCCCTAGGAATCAGTGTTAGCCATACAACACAGGTGTTAAATACTTCATCCTTCTAACACCTTTAGTCAATAGAGCAGCTGTGCTCAACACTGGCAGCAGCTTTCAAGGTTAACCATGAGAGGGTAATGCTCCAGTAACCTGATCCTGGATGTCTGTTTTACTGAGTGGGCATATATTCCTGACTTCCCAGGGCAATCCTCTTGAAGTGAGTCAGACAGACCATGGGATCTAAATTTTGATTCAGAAGTGTATGGTTTATAGCACTTTTGAGATTATACTTGGGGTCCTCAAGGAGGTAGTATAATGTATAGAAAAGGCCATGGGTTCAGACATGGGTTCAAATATGACTCTATCATTTACTAGCTATAGACCCGGAGAAGTTGCTTAATCTTGGTGCACTTCAGTTTCTGCCTCTGCGAAATCGGCATACTTGTGCTTTAAGGATTAAATGAGTGCACCCATGTAAAAATCTAGCATGCTACCCGGTGCACAATAATTGTTCAACCAGAGAATTAAGTTCACCCTAGGATTAATTTGTAGGTCTTTAGAATCAAGAAGCTACTCCAACTTACCAACTCAACTAAGTAACAAAGCTCCTTTCCATAGTACCGTCTAGTGTGCTTATGGGCTGTATCAGTGAGGAACAGCTCACACCCCTGGGAATGGGCAGAAACTTTTTCTAATGTAGACTCATAAAAAAAAGGGCTTTTTTTTTCTCCACAGGATTTCATGGAGGACAAGATAGCCTATCATTTGATGATAATTATGTATATCATTATGCTAATTCTCCAGCAGTGTCCATTAAGGGTGTTAACATATACTAGAGGGGCAAAACAAGAAAAAATTACATATAAATATTTCTTAGGATAGGAAGTTGTGGTTGATGTCCAATGTTCTTCTAGCTCGACACCCAGTCCCTTTTATTTCTGTTAGCAATTGTCTGATTTTTCACTGGAGACTCATTCCTTCAGCCCTCAGCCATGAAATCCTGGAAAATCCTAGAAAAGCTGAGCATAGAGTTGGCCCACGATCTACTGATCCGTCAAAGGATTTTGTCACTCAGTCACAGGGGATCTTTCAGGGAAGTTTAGGACCAGGATTCTGCTGGAATACTGGGAAAGAGAAGCTCTCTTTTCATTGAGGTTTCTAAGCTGGGGACACTGACATTGCCAGGGTGCTAAGCTTAATGCCTGGACCTGCCAAGGGCATCATGGAGAGGGTCTGCATAAGGGTAAAACAGTGTAGAGGAAAGCAGAGCAGTGACAGGGAGTGAGAGCCTGAGTGATTCCAGTGATAGCTTTCAAGGCTCTTTCAGTTCTGCCTGAAAGAAACCTCTCGAGTTTATCAGTACAAACCACTAAATTCCTTGTTTTGCTTCAGGCATTTTGAGTTAGTATCTGATACTTGTAACTGAAAATGTTCTAGCTTATTCAGAAGGGAACTTAAATGCAATTAATGCTGTTTCAATCTCCTCTACAACTTCTAATGAAGAGTCACTCAACCAAAACTTGGACTCCCCCAGTGCTAGGGAGCTCATTACCAGCTGAAGAAGCCAACTTTGGAGCCTTTACTGGTACAGAAGACTTTGTTACAGTGACCTAAATCTTCTTTTCTGAAACTTTTGTGTCTTACCATTTATTTCATCCCCACCAGCAGGGGCCGGGGCCATGTGCTATGTTAATGTTAATAAATATAAATTTATGGTCTCATTTAATTCTCCAAACAACATAATGATATAAAAATTATTTTGAAAGCCACCGCAGAAACCCAGATGAGAAAAAAATATTGGACTGAATGAAGTAAGGGCGGTGGAGGTGGGAATAAAGAGGATGAAGATGGACCAGAGACATAAAGGTGTAGCATCTCTGTGCCTTGGCAATTGAATGGAGGTTGAGGGCAAGAAAGAAGATGGAGTCTAGGATGACCTCCAGAAATCACACAGATGGTGAAAAAATAGGGAGGGCAGCATGGGTTAGGAAAGATGAAGGTTCTGCTAGTTGTCTCAACAGGCAATAAACCAATGGGGTCTGTGACGGGACGCATGACAGTGCTATACATTTTAAAATATTTTAATGGAATCAGATTTAAAGAACAGAATTTGACACACAACAAAAGCAAATATTTTTAAAGTATATGCAATTTTTTGCATAGCTCTTTATCACACAAATGCATGTCAGAATACTATGCTTATGTTCAGCCCTCAAGACTGGTTTCTCTCTTGTCTTCTCTTGCCAACACCCTGGAAGGCAGAGGAAGGGAGCCAGGGAACCCAGTATGGAGGATGCAGCAGAGGTTGCCTGAGCCTTGGGGGGTAGGATTCCCTGGACTTTGAGGTCCAGGATCCAAAAAGAAGCACATACTTGTGGAAGATGTTTCTGGGAATGGGAAAGAGACACGGAGGGAAGAAGCACGTTTCTTGTGTACTTACTCTGGTTATATAAACATATATTTTTAAGTAATCTTTTCATCCAATGTGAGGCACAAACTCCCAAGCCTGAGATCAAAAGTACAATGTTGTATTGACTGAGCCATCCAGGTGACCGATTTTGTGTACCTACCAAGTACAAAACCTTTATAAGTGCTTCCTCAACAATGTTGGAGGGTCTGTGTTATTATTTTAGTACCATCTTTTTTTTTCAGATGAAGAAATTGTGAAGGCTCTGAGAGACTAAGTAATTTTTCCAAGATCAAACAGCACTAGAATTAAATCTAGAATATGTGGCTCTGAGATCCATGATTTTTTATTATGCTATAATGTTTCCTTAATTAACAAACAGTTATAAGAGGTTTGGGGTTTTTTTTTTGTTTGTTTGTTTGTTTGTTTTAGATTTATTTATTAACTTGAGAGGGGTGGAGGGGAGAGGGAGAGAGAAAGAGAATTTTAAGCGGACTCCACACGCAGTGCGGAGCCCAACGCGGGCTTGACTCCAAGACCCTGAGATCAGGGCCTGAGCCAAAATCAAGAGTCAGATACTTAACACCTGAGCTACCCAGGTGCCCCAAGATATTTTTCATTTGACAAAATATATTTACATGCTATTTTAATTAGCCGTCGAAACAATAACTCAGAGGTTGATACTGCTAATGTTGCTTTTATTTGGCAGATGAGGCTACGGAGTCCCTGCGAGGTCCAATGACTTGGTCAAGGTCACACAGCTAGTAAGTCGCATGACCATGGCTGGGATTCAAAATTCCTCACTCCCATTCTTATGTACTTATTCTCCCATGACACTACAGCTGCTGCATCAGGCAAGCTGCTATGAAGTGGGGCTTTGTCAGAACAGTGACTGATAACAGCTTTGTTCTAAAACATTCTCCCTTGCAGAGCAATGCTCAGCCTGACACTTGGTGGTGGTGTCTGCTGCTACGCTCACTGGCTTACAAGAGAAAGACCCAAGGAAAGAAAGAACCCAGGCCCCAGGCTCCCTGAAGTTTCTGATGGTGGTGGTGGTGGGGGGGAATTCTCCCAAAGAACTTTTAACTACTCCCTTTCTATTGAGCATTAGGATGGGGTCTCTAGTGCTTTCTGGGAGAAGCCACTCTTTCTGGCAGGACCTCTAGGGTGAGTCAACATACCCAATGGGATAAAAATGGCTGTCTGGGTAGAAGTCAACACTTTTTTTTTTAAAGATTTTATTTATGTTTTTGATGGACAGAGATCACTAGTAGGCAGAGAGGCAGGCAGAGAGAGAGAGGGGCAAACAGGATCCCCGCTGAGCAGAGAGCCCAACACGGGGCTCGATCCCAGAACCCTGAGATCATGACCTGAGCCAAAGGTAGAGGCTTAACCCACTGAGCCACCCAGGCACCCCCAAACCTGTTCTTGACACTCATTATGCTACCATCAAGCTAGATACGACAAAGTGTTGCTACTAATATGTCCACTGCCATTATTACTTCTGTTACTGGAGGCCAGCATTCCTTCTCTGTGACTTGTGCTGGGGCAAGCACTTAACAATATGCTACCTTATTTAGTCCTCACAACAAATGTATGAGGCAGAGGGTTTATACATTGGGGGGGGGTGCCCAACTTCTCAGTGTAATTTTCTCATCTCTAATACTGATGCAATACTACCTTCACAAGGATATTATGAGAAGGGAATAAGATGATGTGTGCACAGGGATGGAGAACATTGTATTCACCTTCATTCCTCTAGCACTGCATTTCTTTAGAATAAAAACGATGGTAAGCTCTGTGAGGGAGATGGTGGAGCCGCTTCAGAGACAGACTCAGGTAACTCAAGAAGGTTGCTTAACTTCTGCACTTAATGACAAGGAGAGGAGTTTGTACTGTTCTCAGGAGGAAAGTGGTAAAGAAAGAGGAGTCGCTGAGGGCCAAATTTTTTTGGGGCAAGTGTGACAATATGCCATTGAGAGATGGGAAATATTGAATGAGGCTTTAAACAAATTGTTCGTGTTGGGTATATGCTGTAAACACTTTCACCTTCCCATCATCTGAAATCTTTAGTAAGGACTAAGTAACTGACTAATGTTTCTATGTGTGATTAAATTAATAGGGGGAGGGTCTCAAAGAGGTATCGAGATTTGCGTCCATGTTGGCACAAATTAAAATAGAGAGCATGAGTGGATGTATTTGCCCGAAGATGAATATAAAGCTCGTGCTGGGTTATAACATTATTCTTTGATTATTTCTTCTGGACGATTTTAGTTTTTGTTGAGGCCGTGTACTTTGGGGTGTGTGTGTGTAACAGTAATTATGTATATTCTGTTTAGTTTTTTTTCCCCATGAGCTCTACCACCAGGCTCTGCACACAGTGGATATTCAAATATTGAAGAATTATCAATGTCAGTAGTAGCTACTAAGGGAAAGAAACTGATATGATCTAGTGTAATCATTTCAACAACGTTTTGATGTAGGAATTAGTCTTTGCAGTTTACAAATGAGGTATGTGAGGCTCAGAGAGGCCAGGAAACTACACCTACTGAGTGGTCAAGCAGACATACAATTCCATGGTTCTGGTCAATGAACGTTAGCAGACTATCTAGAGTTTTGGTGTCATATACACCAAATGTTACACGTTGTGTATATTTTGAAACCCCACTGAAATCAGAAGAATAAGAAGAATTGACTTTAAAAACATTCTTAGCAAATAAAAAGTAGAAAAAGGGAGGGAGAACAAGAACATAAGAAAAAAAAAAAAGAAGAAAAACCACATGGCATAACTTAGTTATCCCTTAGATAATTGTAGGGTTGTACTGACATTACTCATTGTACTGTAATGACACCAAAAAGGAAAAATGCGCCAGGTAGATGCAACATTTGTGCAAGAAAAGGCTGCCTCAAATGTGTCTGAAAGCATGGCTCTTTCTTCAGCCAAGTCAAGTCCAAAGGAGCGCATGAATAATTGGCTACAGCTACCCTTTAAGCAAGTGCCAGCTCTCTCTGCTCGGGGTTGATACATATCCAAACCGTAGGGAGTCAGGAATCGGCTGCCAGCAGCCAATGGGCTTCTGAGCATTCATGACCAGACCAGGTGCTGATCCATCAAGCTAATTAGCAGCCTGTGGGCCACTGTTAGCTGGGAAGGTAGAAGTTTTTTACCTTTTCCTGACAAACTTTGTGCCTATCCGTGCTTTTTGAACAAGATACGATCACAAAGTTCTATCAGCAAATAATACCACACACACACAAACACACCTCATTTAGAATTCAAAAGGAGTAAGGCTAAAAGGAAATATAGGTTTGCTTTAAGTAAGATGAGAGACTATCAAAACAAAGGAAGTGAACTTTCACACACACACAGTGTATATATATAGTGTTTTTCCCCATTTTATATATCTTATAGTATCATCGCCACAGAATGGACATTCAATAAATGTTTGGTCTTATTGATAATAATATTTAAAACAAAAAGAACACAAAAAAAGAGGAAATGGGACGGAACTGCAGCCTGCTGGTACCTGAAATGCATTTGAACATCAGGATCCCAGAGGAACAGAAGAAAAAGAATTAGCTTCAGTGGAAAATAGAGAGAACATGTTGAATGTTCAGAAAAACAGTAAACTTAGTTTAATTAGGAGATGAAATACATCAGAAATAGTGTCATCGCAAACTATGAAGCAATGTGTAAATCAGCAAAAGAAAGAATCCAGGTAATTTTAATATATTTGTAGAAACTTATTATAAATGATGCATCTAAAATTAGTTTTAATGTGATGGTCAAACAGTAAAATAATAACCACCAATGAAGCTACAACCATTCCAAACGTCTTCACTGACACAAGAGAAGCATTCTACAGCCAATCAGTTCAGTATTTTTGACTTTGTTGACCATGGGTCCAACAATCACCTGCGGAGCAGTGTCAATATATGATTTGGAGAAACGAAATAATAAAGAAGCATCCTAGTCCTTGAAGTAGCCAAATCTGAAAACCATACAGAATGGTAAGGCAGAATACTGGCAGGAGTCTTAAAACACAGAGGTAACATTTATGGAGATGCCTGCACGAGCTCTCTGTCAACATATGGAGAATTGAGGAAGGGCTACGGGATTTCAATGACACCCCCGTCACCACCATCTGGAGATAAAAATCCTGCAGTAGAATTTCTTTTAACTGTGATATCTTACTGATGAGCTTTATATTAATGACAAGATCATAGCCAAAGTTCCCTTGGATTACTTACTATAAATCTATTTACTGCTTGATTCTAGGGTTAGGAAAAATGGATGTCTGCCTTTGTGAAGAACAGCTGTCGCTGTATTTGTAGAATCAAAGAGTCAAGATAATGATACTGTTGATTCCACAGTCTTCAGGGACTTAAAGAAAGCATCACACTGCCCGAGAAGGTTTGGATGTACTGGCTATAATGTGAACTCTACTGCCCCAAGTAGCTAATCTCCATGTTGAGATTATGAGAACAAATCTCTTCAAATATTTACTGACTAAAAACGTAGTGAATGGTTCCTTAAGAAAAGCAGGGGCACCAGTTGATTACTTGTGCTGTAAGAAATTAATGCACTACCTGGACTATAATCAATTTCAGGATTGTGGTCTTTCAAATGGAAGACAGCAGTTTTTCCAGGGTCGATGAGCTACTGGGATTCATGCCAAATGAGAATCCTTCGTCATGCTTTCTACAGTCTTGTGTGTGTGGAGCACATGAGGTCACAAATCTATTCTATGGTTGGTCCAGTTATTGTCCTGGATAAATGACTCTCCTACAACCGACCCACTGCTACAGACTGTCTCCCTCTGGCTTGATCAGAGCTGACCCTCCAGTTCTTCTTGTCTAAGACATTTCTTACCAGCGAAGGTAGAAAGACGCCTCTGATCCTGACCATCATATCTATCTCTCCAGCCTAAAGAATGATGTCTTCAACTCTTTGATGCACCTCTAGGGTCTGGGGTGCTTTTGCCTGTGGGACTCTGTCTGCCCCTCACATTCTGCTGCCAGTTCCTTCCCTGGAAAGCTGTTCTTCCTTTCTGTGTTACCTCCTCCTGAAAGCTTTCCCTGATAACAACAGCAAACACATAACACTTACTTGGTCCCACTTATACTTCTAAATGCTTTACTAAACACATTTCATTGTCACCAGAGTCCTACTAAGTAGCTACTATTATAATCTCCATCCTAGAGACAGAGAGACTTAAAGGCAGAGAGGATAAGAAATTTACTTAAGGTCACTGGTAAGTGGCAACACTGAAATTCCGAACTAAGGCAGTCAGGCTCCTGAGCGCCCGTCCTTCAGCACTCCTCAGAGTAGAGGGGTCCTGAGCCCTCACCACCATAGGCCCCAGCACTGGCAACCAGAGAACCAACTGCCTAGCACGGCAGTCATGTTTACAACCCTCCCCTCCTTCTGTGTTCTCGAACTCCAGCTAATCCTCAACACTCAGTCCAGGGATCATTTCCTTCCTTCCTTTTTTTTTTTTTTTTTAAAAGATTTTATTTACTTATTTGACAGAGACAGAGAGAAAGAGATCACAAGTAGGCAGAGCAGCAGAGAGAGAGAGGGAAGCAGGCCCCTGCTGAGCAGAGAGCCCGATGCGGGGCTCAATCCCAGGACCCTGGGATCATGACCTGAGCCGAAGGCAGAGGCTTTAACCCACTGAGCCACCCAGGAACCTCCATTTCTTTCTCTTTCTTTCCTTTCTCCCTCCCTCCCTCCCTCCCTCCTTCTTCCTTCCTTCCTTCCTTCCCCTTCCTTCCTTCGTTCCTTCCTTCGTTCCTTCGTTCCTTCCTTCCTTCCTCTTTTCTTTTCCCTTTCCTTTCCTTTCCTTTTTTTTCTTTTCTTCTTTTCCTTAAGGCTTCCTGATTCTGCCCCCTCAGCCCAGGTGAGGTGTGTCCTCCACTGTCCGCACTGTTCTTCTCTGTGCTAGAGCACACGCTGCATGTCTGCTCACTTGTTTGTTTTCTCCACTAATCCACAAACTCTTTGAAGACAGAGATGGTCTGAGATGTTCTGGTAAATAACACAGTGCCTGCCATATAGAGCTGCCGCTACATAAATATTTGTCTGTTTAAAGGATGGACCCTTATGCTAACAAGTCTCCATTTTACGGCTGGTTTCCAGCTTTTACAGGCAGATTAAGAACAAAAAGGATTCTATCACAAGTCCTGGGGGAATCATGACAAATACTTAGCCCCAGTTCAGAAAGAATCAAGGCTATTTATAGCTCAGGGCCTCAACGTTACATGACCTGGACTTAATTTTTCCTCACAGCTTAGATGTGTAGAACTTGAGACTGGAACGGCCCTTGGAGATCATTGAGTCCAGGCACTGCAAACCGGTGGCCTCGAGATATGTTTTATTTGACACTTACTATTATTTGTTTCTATTTTTATTGGAACACCTTGAGGCAGGACATTTCCTTTTTATTTCTCCACCTTCTGCACTATATTCTATCATCATGTACCACTTCATTTATTTATATCATCCCTCTTCAAGGCATTTTAGTATGAAATATCAGATTGCAACTCAACCAGTTTTGTTTCCCTTTAAAGGGAAACTTCTCAAGTCTGTACTTAGGGTCTCCAAGTCTCTCATTAACTCATTCCAATCAGGTGTCACATCCACTGGCCTGTTAAGAGGACCAGTGCCCTTCATGCTGCTAAGTCTGGTTGCCGGGACTGACCTGATATGCTCCCCACCTTGATTTTCAGGAAAATACTCTCCTGGTTTTTCTCCTACTTCTCTGGCTTCTCTTTCTCTTCCTCCCTGAATTCCTCCTCATACCTGTGTCTTCTACACGTTGGATGGCCCAAGGTGCAGTCCTTGGCCTGTTCCTTCTCTCCATCTACTCTCACTCTTTTGATGAATAAGTGAGTGAGTTAATTTTTCCAGTGGAAAAAAAAAAAAGGGTAAGTAACTTGGTAGGAACACACAGTGATAAACCGGCAGAACCAAAATCCAGCTTTCTTACCTCCTCATCTAGCTCTCAGCCACCATATCCTGATGCAGCTTTGGTCTGTTGGGCCCATTGAATAACACTGTGCTGAGAGGGAAGGAGCTCTCTGGAGTTCTCTCATCATGTCTTAGGTCTCATCTTTTCTGCTTTCCTACTTAACACCCCCTCCATCATCACATAGCCTGGTTAAGTCATGGCTGGGCAATTATTGATGTGTTTGCTGAGTGTTCTGATTTCCTCTCAGAGGAAAACCTTGTGCATGATTCTTCCATTATTCAGGAAGTAACAAAAGATATAGTCATAATATATAGGAAAAAAGAATGATTCACTGCTGAGCCACTGAGCCACAGGGAGCAATCCAAGGTTTAGAGGAGACAATCAGCTAAGATAAGTCACCATGATGTCACAGTGAAATATACAAATACCTCAGTGGGCTGATCCAAAAGAACATGTCAATTAAATCAGCTTGCTGCTGAGCACTTTTCCACATCCATGAAGAGATGCTCTCCACTCTGACAGCCTTATTTAAGGAGAGGCAATAAAAGGAAGTGGCGGGAGGCAGCAATCTATCCAACATACTTCATGGAGGAAGAAATGACTTCAAATTGCTACAGAATAAATGAATATAGTCACACTGGAACATTCTGAAAGAGGTCAAACATGTTTGGACATTCAACCCAACAGGTCAAGGATACATCTAACAAAGTATAGACAGCGTAGACCATCAGTGGCTAGCAAAGCCTTATCAGGACATGGTAGCTGAACATGGTCCTTGGTAAAACCCACTTGGTTAGAATAGTGCAGATGCTCTTAAGCTCTCTAGACCTCAGTTTAGTTCCTTCATCACGGAGTGACGAAGAACACTTCTCAGTGTTGTTTCAAAGACTAAAAGAGTATGTTTTTGAAAATCAAGTCCTCAAAAATCAAGTCCTCAATAATAACAGCAAATATTTATACATCCTTACTATAAACCAGGTACTGGCAAATGCTAATTTGCTTAACCCTTACAACAACCCTCAGATTCAACTATTATTATTACCATTTTACAGATGGAGAAATTGATGTATAGAGAGGTTAGGCAACTTTCTCAATGGCACACAGTTAACAAGTGACAAGGCTGGGTCTTTGGGTCCAGGCAGTCTGGATCCCAGAGGATTGATCTCCCCGACACTACACCCATAAATGTCAGGGCTCTTCCCTTCCACTCGATACTCCAGAAAGCCAGTGTTCCTGCAAACTCAAAGTTTTGCTGACTTAAAGTCTCAGTTAAAGGAAAGTACCGCGTCCATATTCTCTGGAGCTCAGTAATTTAGCCCTCATTTCTATATCAGCTTAGTCCCCATATGCCTGAAGACAGTAAAACAAAAAACAAAAACCAGTTCAGTTAATACAAGAGGTAAGAGCACACATTTGAGATTGTTTTTTATTTGGTATCAGCTGAACTACTCTAAGCATTCAGGATGAAGGGTTATTTATCCCAGTTAATGAATCTCATGGTAACATAAATGTCTTCCAGCTCTGAGGTTAGTGAGTAGCTCTCATCTGGGGACCACTTAGTGGAGCAAATCCAGCATGAACAAAAGAGGAGTGGGATTTGGGAGAATGAGGAGGGGAGAAGGGAGAGTAGGAGCATTTGCTGAGCAGCTACCTCACGCCAGGCATCACACTAGGTCCCTGACCCTCATTATTCCCATTAATTATTATGACAACTCAATCATCCACAAACACTTATGGACTGCCAGGCCCCAGCATTGTGCTGGGATTACTAAATTGAATAAATCATGGTCCCTGCCCTTCTAAGGAGAATGAAGAAAGAAAACAAGCAGAGCAGCTATTTGAGTTCCGTGTGGTGTTATTTTGGTGTGAATATACACAGGCAGTGGAACTGTGGTAAGCAGGCCAAGATGGTACTGACCATGCTTAGAGTCCCCTCACAAAGGACTTTTTCCTTGACAGGGCAGCCTATCTCTTTCCTGACTCTTTCCTGACTCTTTCTTGGCTCGATGATGCCAACCACTGCTCCTCCCTGCTGCTCTCCCCACCTCTGCACAGGGAATGTGGTAAATTGGCCAGATGAGTCAGAATCTCTCCCTTAGGAGTTTCCATTTGGAGGCTGACCTAGAAGTCAGAGATTCAGCTGTAGTGATAGAAACTAAGAAGATGATCAAAAAGGAGTCCAAAGCAGACGAGAAGGAGACCAGGTGGGACCAGGGGCAGGCAGGAGTCATAAGTAGGCAGAAGCTATGAGTAAACAGAAGCTACAAGGCACACAAAAGCATGGAGGAGTGCATGAGGAAGCTAGCTGGTAGCAGAAAGAGAATGCATGGGAGTAGGGCATGCTGTGATACATGTACCACAGTCGCTTTAACCCATCCCCCTAATGTTGGATCATTTTCTTTCTTTTTTTTTTTTTTTTGTATTATGAGGAATCTTATGATGAATATCCTTGTACACCGATAATTGTAGCCTTTCTGATTATTTCCTGTAATATGTTCTCAGATCAAGGGCTACACACATTTTATAGCTCTTACGACAGTAGGAATCCTTTTTCACAGAAAGATAGTACTGATTTTCCACTCTCTTCAGTAATAAACGGAAGGCTCTATTTTAGCACATTCTACCAATACTGAGCCTTGGTCAATCAACCATTAAATTTTTGACTTTCTCATGTATTTGAATATTTTTCATATGTTATGGGGCATTTTAAATTCTTCTTTTGTGAATCAAGCTTGTTCATGTCTTTTGTCCATTTTGTCTGTTGGGACATTTATGTTTTTGTTATTGGCTTATAAGAACTCTTCATATAACAAGACCGATGCTCATAGACATATTTTGCAAGTGTTTCCCCATACTTTGCTCTTTGCCTTTTAATTTTTATTTGAGGCACAGAAGTTCATATTTTTCAAACATAGTCAAATTTCTTTTTCTTCCTTTCTTTTCTTTTCTTTCTTTCTTCTTTCTTTCACTCCTTCCTCCTTTCCTCCCTCCATCCCTCCCTCCCCCCCCTCTCTCTTTCCTTCCTTACTCCCTCTCCCCTCTCTCCTCTATCCCTTTCTCTCTTTCTTTCTTCTTTCTTCTACCCCTTCCTTCCTTCCTTCCTTAAAAAATAGTTTTTCCTTTCCAGATCAGGAAAGTACTTGGCTTGTTTTTTCCCTCCTAGTTTTAAAAAATGTTTTTGTATTTGCATATAACGCTTTTGTTCATTTAGTATTTATTTTATTGTAACTGAATTTTTATGAAGGAAAATTTTTAAGCAAAATAAAAAAAATAGAATTGTACCATCCTATTCCAGAAAGGTCTCTGTTGTGTTAATACTTGTTTTCTAGTAAATCTAGTAAATTGATGAATTTCAGTAGCTCATACAATGAACTGAGCACACAGAGACCTATTTAAGCACACAATGAGGAAGAGTATATGATCCAAGAAGGGAGGGATGTCATCATTTGTGTGCTCTGTACAGAACCTACTGAATAAGAATAATTCAGTCTACTTTAACTCTTTTAAAGAGTCAGAAACCCTCAATTATGAGGGTGCATCTGTACTGATTTACAATGGGACACTTATACATACTGTTCCTCCTGGACCCCAACACCCACTTTCCAACTGCCTTTCAAAACTAAATTATTATATTTCTTTTAAAAAAGAACACTTTGTCATTTGGGAGAAATGTTTCTTTTCTTTTTTAGTTTGTTCTTATTTGGTACCCAGGGCAACTTCAACTGATATTTTCCCAGGGCCTTTTTTTTTTCTTTTTAATTGAGGGATAGTTGACACAGGATGCTATATTAGTTTTAATACATTGAGAATCTTAGCATCCATATTCATCAGTGATATTGGTCTAAAATTCTCCTTTTTGGTAGGGTCCTTGCCTGGTTTGGGGATCAGGGTAATGCTGGCTTCATAGAAAGAGTCTGGAAGTTTTCCTTCTGCTTCAATTTTTTGAAACAGCTTCAGGAGAATAGGTGTTATTTCTTCTTTGAAGGTTTGGTAGAATTCCCCAGGGAATCCGTCAGGTCCTGGGCTCTTGTTTTTTGGGAGGTTTTTGATCACTGATTCAATCTCGTTATTAGATATCGGTCTATTCAGGTTGTCGATTTCTTCCTGGTTCAATTTTGGTAGTTTATATTTTTCCAGGAATGCATCCATTTCGTCTAGGTTGCTAAGCTTATTGGCATATAACTGTTGATAATAACTTCTGATGATTGTTTCTACTTCCTTGGTGTTATTTGTGATCTCTCCCTTTTCATTCATAATTTTATGAATTTAATACATTGAAATTGGATAACTCAATACATTATTCTGTGCTCACCAGAAATGTAGCTGCCATCTGTCACATACAACACTACTACAAAAACCTTGACTATATCCTATGCTGGGCCTTTCATTTCCATACTTATTTATTCCATAACTGGACATTTGTACCTCTTAATCCCCTTTATCGCCCCTCCACCCACCTCCACCCACCTCCCCTCTGACAACCGCTTTGTTGTTCTCCGTATTTAAGAGTCTGGTTTTTGTTTTTTGTTTTGTTTTTTAAATTCCACATGTAAGTGAAATCATATGATATTTGCTTTCTCTTCTGACTTATTTCACTTAACATTATTCCCACTAGGTCCACCCACATAGTTGCAAATGGCAAGATCTCATTCTTTTTTATAGCTGAATAATATTCCACCAGATCTTTCTCTCTACATATATATACATGCATATATATATATATATATATACACACATATATATTCTTTATCTATTCATCTATTGGTTGCTTCTGTATCTTGGCTATTATAAGTAATGCTGCAGTAAATTTAGGGCTGAGGGTCTTTTTCAAAGTATGATGATTGGATGATTGGATAAAAACCAATTGGTGAAGTAGTTGGCTATATTTTTAAAAAATATGCAATTATGAGTGTATTTCATATAATAGCAAGTTCCAAAATAGAGTAAAAGGTAGGAGAACACTCTAAAAAATGACCACACTATGGATTTTTCATTTCAATGACAGGAAACTTCAGCAAGTGAGGAAAGTCCACCAGCTCAACATCCAATTCTCTGAAGTAAAAGTGTATTAGTTTACGACAGCTGCCATAATCAAGTACCACTAGTCGGGTGGCTTAAACAACAGAAATTCACTGTCTCACAATTCTGGAGGCCAGAAGTCCAAGACGATATGTTGGCAGGGTTGGTTCCTTTTGAGGGCTGTAAGTGAAAATCTGTGCCATACTTCTTGCCTACCTTCTGATGGTTTGCTGGCAATCTTTGGCATTCCTTGGTTTGTAGAAGTGTTCCCTGAACTCTGCCTTTGTCTTCACATGGTATTTTCCCTCTGTGCATGTCTGCCTCTAAATTTCCCCTTTCTATATGGACACTGGTCATATTAGAGTAGGACACACCTTAATTACCTCATTTTAACTCACTTACATATGCAAAGACCTTATCTCCAAATAAGATGTAATTCTGAAGTACTGGGGGTTAGGACTTCAACAAGGAATGAGGTGGCACAATTCAACCCATAAGAGATGGGTAATATAATAATTACAATAATTATTGTACTACATACTCTGATGTTGGGTAGAATATGGGCATCTCAGAAGACAAATTGAGTTTCAATCCTGGCTCTTATTAGATCTGAAACTTTGGGAAATCCTCCTGAACCTGTTTCTTCAACTGTAAAAAAAGAACTGAATTATGGGAATGATTTATTTATTGATTTACCAAATGACTATACACTAAGCAGTTGGCTTCATGTTAAATGCCTAATATATAGTACATATATATAGTACAGTATATAAATGCCCAGTATGTAGTACACATTCAGCATATGTTATTTCTTTTTCCTTACACATGCTTGAATTATTAGAATAATATGAGGGATAATTGTGTAGGGATAATAGTGCTAACCTAAGGATCAGTAAATGAAATTAAAAAGTAATGGAAGTACTGGGTGCCTGGGTGGCTCATTTGGTTAAGCATCTGCCTTCAGCTCATGTCATGATTCCAGAGTCTCAGGACAGAGCCTGGCATTGGGACCCCTGCTCTGTGGGGAGCCTGCTTCTCCTGCTCATCCTACCCTCCTCATGCTCTCTTTCTCAAATAAAGAAATACAATGTTTTAAACAAAAAGTAATGGAAGTACTGTATTTTCATTAAATGGTTTTTATTGACAGGATGTATTTCTATGTTTATGATATAACTATTAAAATTTGGCAAGCTTTTAAAATATTTCAGATTCATTATTGGTTTCAATTTCATTTTGTTTTGTTTTTTGTTGCTGTAGAGAGATGAGGTTGGGAACTCCTGGTATTCTTCATCACTTAGTGACTCTCTAAACTTTCAAAGAGATATATATCTATATCTATATCTATATCTATATCTATATCTATATCTATATATCTATATATACCTAGCTAGCTATACCTTAAGATGCCCATCTCTTTTTAAAAAATATTTCATTTATTTAACAGACATTTATTTACTTATTAGAGAGAGAGCACAAGTAGGCAGAGCGACAGGTAGAGAGAGAGGGAGAAGCAGGCTCCCCACTGAACAAGGAGCCCGATGTGGGGCTCGATCCCAGAACCCTGGGATCATGACCTGAGCCGAAGGCAGTCGCTTAACTGACTGAGCCACCCAGGCGCCACCCAAGAAGCCCATCTCTTGTGGGTTGAATTGTGCCACCTCATTCCTATGTTAAAGTCCTAACCCCCAATATTTCAGAATGTGATCTTATTTGGAGATAGGGTCTTTGCAGATATAAGTGAGTTAAAACGAGGTAATTGAATACATATATGTATATATTTTCTAAACTTCCAAAGATATAAAAAATAGCCTGCACATGCAGAATGACTACAAATGGAGTAGTCTCAATTGATTGATCCATGTCTTTTTTTTTTTTAATAAAGGTGAAATTATGGCTAGCATTTGTTTATGTGAATTTATGCTTACTTTTTGGAGTATGTGATCCACTGTGAAACCAAGTAAAAGATCATGAATCAATACTTCAAGGGGATTTGTAATATTTCACTGTTCAGTAAATTTGATGTTTTATTCACTGAACCATGTTTCCTACAATATTGCATTAAAAAGAAATATCTTGCTTGATTCTCCATGGGAAATATGCCAGGGAGAAAACTACCTGTTTAAAAGCCTTTCAAAATTTCCTTTTGCCAAGCATGTGCCTTTCCTGAGAACAGGGAATCTTGTTCTCCCTGATAAGGTTTCTTAGAAGAATCTCTAAGGCAGTGCATTTTAAACCTGTAAAAATGATTAACTTTCACAGTAGAGTGATCTTTTCCAAGGAAATCATACACAAATTTCTAGATCTATGGATAGTGCAGGGTAGAGGTTCTAGAGATCCTTCCAGAATCAGGTTTTGCTCTGGTTTAGGGCGGGATATGTTGAGGCAATGTCTGTAGAATCCCAAGGTTCACTGGGACACAGTTTGAAAGCCACTGTATTAGAGCTTGGTCTGTAGAGGAATAAGGGCACAGCACCAAGCAGTCCTACCTGATATCATAAAGTAAGAATCATAGGGAGAGGAAAGGGAAAATGCTGGTACACATGTCCTGTGATTCACCTGGACACTGGGGCATTTTTGATGACTACATGAAGGTTTCTTTTCCGTTAGGTAAGAGGATTTAGTTTTAGAAACTGAATGTAGGATGTGTATGCCAGTTTCTCTAAGGAATACTCACTGATTTCACAGATTGTGCTGTGAAGCATCTGCTTGTACTTCCACGGTCACCTGTTATTGCACTGATCTTGCGTCTGTATTATAATCGACAGTTTTGCTTGGATCCTCCAGTAGGCAAAAACTCTGAGGATAGGAGCCATAACTAATAATAGTAGTTATTATTTTAAAACAGAAATTTTAAAATATTTATTTATTTATTTTAGAGAAAGAGACAGAGGGAGCATGTGCAGCAGGGAGGAGCCGAGAGAGAGAGAGAGAGAGAGAGAGTGAGTGAGGGAGGGAGAAACCCATGCAGACTCCATGCCGAGTATGGAGCCTGAGGTGGGGCTCTATCGCACTACCCCGAGATCAGGACCCGAGCAGAAACCAACAGTTGATCACTCAGCTGACTGTACCACTCAGGCACCCCTTAGAGCAACTGGAATTTTTGAGCACAATGCCAGACACTATTCTAAGTACTTAATATATGGTATCTCTATTTAATCCTCACACAACCCAGGGAAGCAGATTCTATTGTCGGCATCCCATTTCGCAGATGAGACAACTGTGGCACACAGAGGTGGGGTGATTTGCTCTGAGGTGATGCAGCTAAGTGGAGGAGGTGGATTTCAAACCGAGGAAGCCTGCTTTTCCTACTACGTTATATAATACCACTCGGAAATATTTTTTAAAACTTTCTACGTGCCAGACACTGTCCTAGGCACTGAGGATATATGGTGATCAAAACCTGGCCCCTGTTTTTATAGTTTACATAGTGAGATGCTTTCTATATATGTGCACAACCAATAGTTGTCAAATGAGTGAACTGAAAGATTATATATCTCTATTATTACGACCACTTTTCAGATAAGGTGTCTAAATCTTGGGGAGATAAGGAACTCTTTCAAGGTAACATAGCTAATCCATAGTGGAGCCTGATTCAAACTTGGTTCTGTACACTCTGGTCCCTAGGCTTCAATGTACGGCCACAGCAACTTACACTTACTGAATGGGTTCTGTTTTCAGAGGATTCTCAGGGAGAGGGATAGAGATTTCATAGCATCTGCTCTGCCTCTAACCAAACTTTTGTTTTTACTGGGCTCTTTCTTCCTGTTGGATGCTCTGTGGTCTAGGAGTTCCTTGTAATGTTTTCTGACACATGCACTAATGTGGCCCCAGGGCTAGCAGATGAATGAAAGGCATCCTGTGATACATACCATGTGATACTGGGGAACAGAGTGAGATATATCATGCCCGGGTCTACCTATGCCGTTTTAGCTTCCCTACAAATCTCACATCTTGAAGAGCAGAGGCCTGAAACCACACAGGCTGCTCAGATTGTTTGAAGAAAGCACTTTCAGATGTGTTTCAAAGGCCAGGCCTCTAGATCTGGATAAAAAACTCTGCCAGCAGTTGGGGCTGTTATTTGACGGTGAACGTGGAGATGTGTCTACTCCAAGAAGCCGTGAGGATTACTAAGCACACAGAACACTTAGCAAGTCCTGGTCCACTTATCGCATCAACCGTGGGCAGCCAGAAACAGTTGGCTGACTTGCAGTGAACTCCCCTTAGAGCTACCTTCAAACCATGGATCTCAGTGCATACTTTAAACCTGAAAGTCTGCTGCTTTACTAAGCGCTAAGTAAATTAAATTCCACCATGAGAGACTGTGGACTCTGAGAAACAAACTGAGGGTTTTGGAGGGGAGGGGAGCAGGGGTTTGCGTTAGCCTGGTGGTGGGTATTATGGAGGGCACGCATTGCGTGGAGCACTGGGTTTGGAACACTGAGGAAAAAAAAAAAAAAAGAGTAGAGAGCAGTTGCATCCCCTGGTAGAAGCTGTGGATGGCAGCAAGTTAACACAAACTTCAATTTTCAAACAAGATCGAGTACATTTATGGAATATTCTTGGCTATTCCAGGGAGACCAAAAAAAAAAAAAAAAAAAAAACCAAAACAAAAAAACTTACTAGGTCTAGTTAAAAGTATTTCTTTCTTCCTCTCCCTGCCATTCATCTTCTCTCTCTTTCCTTCTTAAATTCTCCTTTCTCCCTGCCTCCCTCCTTCTTTCCCGATTTCTTCGCTGCCTTCATGCTTTCTATTGACTCCACAAACCTTTAAGGAGCCCTTAATGCATGGCAACTTACACCATATGCCATCATGCACCTCTAAATACAGAGACAATGTAATTAGTTCCTGCCCTCAACAGACTCCCTAAGGCCTGAAACAACCAAAGTCACCTGCCCCGGGGAGGCCTGTAGTGCTCTCTCTAGGAAATAGGGTTAGGATCTCTTGAATGCTTTCTGAGATTTTGCTCTTTGTGTTTGCCCCTGTTTTTCCACCAGGGATTCATCTTAATAGCATATTGTAATGTTTTACTGCTCTTTCAAGGAGCTCAGTGTGTTTTCTGTAGACTCTGTCAGTTATTGCTAGGTTCTAAATGAGGTTTTAAAGCAAATGGTCGACGTTTAGGAGGCTTTTTCTTTCTAAAAGGGACATCACCCGACTCCCAACGCGCTGTGCCTACATTTTCTACCCTCCAACACAGAAAGCAGAGAGGGTGGGGATGATTTAACAGTCGTTAGATGGCCCACTCCTGTCGTCTGTTTACCTGCTTTGGTCTGCTTTGGTGGAAACTACTTAATGAATGTGTTCGCCGAGGAAATTAATTTGAGGAAAGTGATTATAAATGTAAATGAAGAGTATTTCCATCTATTAAGATAGAAACCGTAAGAATTAATCTGAAGGGATTTTTTGATATTTAGTATAGAAATTTTCTCGTAGTGAGCTTAAAGTTCCAGATTTTAATAAATTCCACAGTCTGACCCAAATTTCTATACCTTTCAGAATGGATCAGAAAGAAAAAACATGCACAGAATAGAAATATTTTCCTCCTATAGCCTTGAGCAGAGAGATCGCTCCTCTTGGAATTTTATTAGTTCAAAACATCAACAAGGAAACAATGATTCAGTTACACCTTTCCTTTTGCACATTCAGAATCACTCTGCAATTGCTTGGTGCTGGTGTTTCTCCCTCAAGGGGCATCTCTGCTTGAGAACTGTATTTTTCATTATTTAGAGTTTTCGGTAATTTTATTTTGTGATGTTAATATTTAATAATATCATATCCTGAGAGGCATTTTTGTGAATTTCCAAATATACACGTCTTGCCCCTGTTTTTAAATTTTATTCCTCTGGCACTCTGAATTTCACGGAATCTATATGCCTTTTAGCGAGGGTCTTCTGCTAGTCATTGTGGGACTTTCCTTTGACAACATAAATTCATTCTCTTTGTACACTGGTTGTAATTACTTCATCAGAAAGATAAGCATCAATATGTCACTGCATAAGAAAAGGAATTGAATTGATATACCTCTTTCTTGAGATCTTTAAATAAATGATGCACTTACACACTTAAGTTCTGACTCATTTGTGGACTTTTGTATAAAAATAAAATTTTCTTAGAAAGTCCTGGAAAAACATGAATAGTACTATGAATCATAATTGATTCCCTGAGAGTTTTGTCCATCAGCATCCAAGAAGAGCTTCAAACCAAAAGTTGATCTTCTGATGTCTGAAGGGAGGCTTTGGTTGGCCTGTTGTAACACAATTTTAGTTGATAAGCCCAACACTTCTTAAAGGTTTAGTTTCTAATGACTTTTATTTTATAATTCACGCACAAAAGCATAAAACTTATTTCCTACCTCTACCTGGATAGAGGAAGCATATTATAAATGGAGAGCAAATTTGTAGAAACCACTTTGGATAGCTAATAAAACAGTAGCTGATCACTTCATCGCTGCTTGCAGCCACCAGCCAATAGTTAGAGAAGAGAGGGGCGTCTGGGTGGCTCAGAGGGTTGGATGTTGGACTCTTGATTTCAGCTTAGGTCATGATCTCAGGGTGGTGAGATTGAGCCCCATGTCGGGATCCATGCTCAGCCTGAAGTCTGCTTAAGATTCTCTCTCTCTCCCTCCCCTGCCCCCTCCCCCTCTCACACTGTCTCTTAAAAAAAAAATTTTAAAAGAGAAAAAAAATCCCCACCTACCTTTGACCGGGTGTGGGGGGAGAAGTAGGACTGTGTTGCAGCATCAAGAGGAAGCAGAGCCTAATAGAGTTATCATTTAGTTCTCAACTGAAAGCCATTTTTTCATTTTTCATCTTCCCTATATTTATCAGAGCTATTTTTTTTTTCTAATGCCTCCCCTCTCTTTATCAGTTTTCGCTCTTCATATCTCTGGGGGACACTAAAGAAGTCATTTATTTCTGCATCCATTAAAAATCGGTTTATGCTTTGTCTTCTTGCTCCAGTCCCACTTGGATTGCAAGTAAGCGACAGACATGAAAGCAAGTGAAGAGTCAGGCACGGTGGGTCCCAAACTCAGATTTACCACATATACCTGGACCCTCCCTATTTCTTCCCTTCATCCCTCAGGATGGGAGAAAAGTGGGCAGCAGTGCTCTAATTAAAGCAGGGAGTCCCCACCTCAGTGCTGAGGTTGCTCGCAGCTCCTAACTTCACAGAAAGGCCTGCAACATAATTTCAAGTTTAAGTGCACTAATAATCCCTTCATGTTGCTGTTTTTCACACATTGCCAGAAAATAACCTTCTAGTGTCTAAAAGAGGTGTCATTTTTATTGTTATTTATTTCTATGCTCAATAAGATAGATAATATAGGTTTTAAGAATATAATCTTTTCCTCACAGGACACTATTTTTCTTTCCCATTCTACTCCCTTCTATACAAAAAGACTATATCTACTTTTCTTTCTTCTTCTTCTTCTTCTTTTTTTTTTGTTTTCTTCTGTTTTTAGAGATAGAGAGTACATGTGCACCTGAGCAGGGAGAGAGGGGCAAAGGGGGGAGGGAGAAAGAATCTAAAGCAGGCTCCATGACCAATGAGGAGCTTTGTGTGGGGCTCGATCTCACAACCCTGAGATCATAACCTGAGCTGGAATGAAGACTTGGGCATTTAACTGACTGAGCCACCCAGGTACCCCCATATCTGCTTTTGAACATACATATTAACTCCAAGTTAATTTGGAATAATACAAATAACTCCAAGTGTATTTGACTTTGGAAGAATTAAGTAGCTTCTCCCAAGTCTCCCTCTGTCCTTACTTTCTATTTTGTTCCCCATAGGCCAATTTTACCTTATTCTTACATGTCACCAACCCGAAGACACATTGTCTTAGAGACACAAATACAAAATTGGTATAGTTTTATTTTGAGGTCATGCAATCCTTCTGCTAAATCTTTGGATGTCTAATGATGTCAGAATAAAATTTCTTTCTGTAAGAAGGCTTTCAGGACTTTTAGAAGGGAAGTCAGAATCAAGGCTGGTTTCTTTTGTTCCTTAATCAATTCACTAAATAGTTTCCAACATATAGGGAAATTATTCTCCCTACCCCCAAACTGAGATAGTATTTTGAAACAGATTATCAAATAATAATGCAGACTAATTTCCATAGTTAAATGAGTAGGAAGGCAAAGTACATTATTTGCTAATGAAATGCTGAGCCTGTTGCAAAAAATTTAATACTCAAAGTCCAGACGAAACACGGAGACAAAAAGTGATTGCTTAAAAATTCTCGGAACTGAAGTGACCTATAACACACACAAAAAGGTTCCATTATGTGCAACTGACACTTTCTTTGTTAAGAATAATGAACTACAGCAGAATGGCATAATGTAGAACTCCACAGCTGATAAGCTTTCTACATAAGAACAGAAAGAGTATATTTCTTAAGCAGTTCTACATGCAATGTTTGCCTTGAGGAGGCACTTAATGGCTATTACTGTTAATAGTATCAATATGAAGCTAATTGGTTTATTATGAAGCAGCAGAAAATACCGATGGTGAGTTTAGAGTATATAAAGGGAAAAATAAAAATCTACATTCAGGCTATATAAAAATGATGATAAAATATAACTTAATCTTGATATGTTGTACATAAATGACTAATTTGTTCACTATAGTGAACACTTCCTGTGACTAATCAAATCCCATCTCTAAGCTTGATACTCTCAAATTTTTATACCCAGTTCCGACTTCTCTTCTGAGCACTAGACTCAAATACCCAGCTGTCCACTTGACAGGTACAGTAGTAGAGTTAATCAACATCTCAAATTTAATATAACCCAGACCAAATCCCTGATTTTTCCTTCCGCTCCTCTTCTTCTTTATTACTGGCTACCATTTACTTGGTTGCTTAAGCTCACTACCTAGGAATCAGCTTTGATTTTTTTTCCTTTCTCTTAACAATTGCTCAGTAAGTTCTGTTGCTTTACTTTTAAAATATTTCTTACATTCAAGCACATTTCATCAACTCGACTAATAGCACATCATTCAGGCCACTATAATCTCTCAAATTAATTGGCCCCCTTTCTTCAACTCTCTTTGCTTAAATTCCTCCAATGCTTCCCTACCGTTACTTACAATAAAACTAAAACTCCTTACCCTGGTCTACAGGGGAGACCTCATTTCATATCACCCTCACCCTTACTTTATTCCCAAGCTTTTTGGTGTTTTTTCAAAAATGCAATTCCATTCTTTCCTCAGGGTATTCATACTGACCATTGCTTCTTCCTGGATTTGCTGCTCCTCAAAGCTGTGAGTAGTTTGCTCTTATTTCAGTGATTGTCTCTTCCTCAGAGATGGCTTCCCTTGACTACCCTTACACAGCTACATCCTACCTTCCAGGAACCAAAGCTCTCTCCAACCTTGCCTTGTTTTCTCTTGCTTTAACTCACAGTACTCAACCCAACCTAAATCTATGTTATATATTTAGTATTTTCTCCTCATTGTATTTCTACCCCCCAAGAATGTAAGCTTTATGAAGTCAGAACCATTGTCCTGTTCACTGCTACATCCTCAATGAATACAACGGTACCTGACATACAATAGACAACAAATATTTGTTGAATAAATTAATAATTGAATGATTTCTCTATTCAAGACCTTTCTATGATTTTCTATAATCTAAAGAACTAAAGTTTAAACTTCTTAGTCTTCCCTGGCCAAGGCTTTCCTTAACCGAAGTCCCTCACTATCTTACTTCATGTTCCCTTTCCAGGCACACCTTCTTCCTGGGCATTAGTCACCCTGTGCTACCAGGTTCCAACATGTTATGGGCTTAGAGATGCCATCTTTGCCTTGTTGCCTGCCTCCTTCTCTGTGTGGCAAATTATAGCCCCAAAGTCATGCCCAGCTCTTATAGCATTTCCTTGGACATCCTACCCTGAACTCACATGTCCCATCAAAATTTGTTATTATGTTTATTATAATAAATACCATATCTCCAAGGCATTTGTTGGAGCAATCAGCAGCAATTGTTTAACACTGAAGCTGCCAGAAGGAATGATACAAGTTAGAGTTAAATAGAGGATTACTGAAATTTTTGTGGAAAAATTGGAGAATAAGATGTCCATAGGGGATTTTCAAAAGCTCCAGCATGTTCCTGATAAAGAGGTTGATGAACACATTCAGAGCTGTGTACATGCCCAGGAAAGATCTGAGAAGGCCCTAATCTCTTCCCTGGCTATCCTTAAGGTTCTGTGCAAGCAGGTTGTAGAAGCTAATGCAGAGTTTTAAACTGCCTGTTAGAGCATTAAAGGCATAGCCCAATACACAGAGTCTCAGCTCAACAAGAGTCTCAGAAGAGAGGAGAAAGAACAAGAAGCATAAAAAATATTTGAAAAAAAAATAATGGAAACTTCCCAAATTTGATGAAAAACACTAATATATACATCCAAGAACCTCAATAAATCTAAGCGGAAGAAACTCAAAGCGATCTACAACTTGATACACCACAGTTAAAAAAAAAAAAAAAGAAAAGAAAACTTGAAAATAGCAACTCATAAGTGATTCATCAGGTTCGAGTTATCCTCAATAAGGTTAGTAGCTGAATCCCATAAAATGCAAAACAAAACAAAACAAAACAGCAAAAAGCCCCCAAAACACAGTTTCTCAAAGGCAATGGAGTGAGTTATTCAAAATGCTGAAAGGAAAACAGTGTTAATCAAGAATTTTATATCCAGCAAACTATCCTTCAAAAACGTAGGAGAAATTAAGAAATTCTCAGATAAACTGAGAGAATTCATTACTGACAGACCTGTCCTACAGCAAATAGTAAAGGGAGAACTTTTGGATAAAATGACAGGCGGGGATACTAACCACTATACTAACAAGGAGCCAGATAAAATGAAAGAACAGTAGATGGTAACTTGAGAGGCAGGGCAGGGAGTTTTGGGGGAAAGGGAGGGAAAAATGAAACAAGATGGGATCAGGGAGGGAGATAAACCATAAAAGACTCTAAATCTCAGGGAACAAACTGAGGGTTGCTGGAGGGGATGTGGGGTGGGAAGGATTGGGTGGCTGGGTGATGGACATTGGGGAGGATATGTGGTATGGTGAGTGCTGTGAAATGGGTAACCTAATGATTCACAGACCTGTACCCTGGAACAGATAATACATTATATGTTAAAAAAAAAAAAAAAAAGCACATGAAGAAAGAGCACCAGCAAAGGTAACTGTGCTTATAAAAATAAAAGTCCAAATATATTTTTTGCTTGTAACTATTTCCTTCTTCTAACTTAAAAGACAACTGCATAAAGGAATAATTATAAAAGGGTGTTGATGGACTTATAAGTATGAAGATGTAAGTTGTATGATAATAACACAAAGGAGAAGGAGAAGAATGGAGCTATATTGGTGCAATGTTTTATATATTATTGAAAGTAAATTGGTATTTATCCAAACTAGATTGTTTTAAGATGTTAATTGTAATCCCTAGGGCATAAATGTAAACAAATAGTAAAAAAGAAACAAAGGAATCAAAACGATACACTAGAAAATATCTATTTAACACAAAAAAGTCAGGGAACAGAGGAACAGAGGAACAAAAAGACACAAGACATAAAGGAAACAAATAGCAAAATGACAGATATAAGTCCAGTCTTACCAGAAATTACAGTAATTGTGAGGGCTTTACACTCCAAACAAAAGGCAGAAAGTGGCACAATAGATTTTAAAGAAAACATATAATCCAACTATATGCTGTCTGTAAGAGATATACTTTAGTTTCAAAGATTCAAATAAGTAGAAAGTGAAAGAATGGAAAAAGATGTACCATCAAAGCAGTAACCAGAGACCTAGAATGGCTATACTTCTGTCAGACGAAACAGATTTTTGGACAAAATTGTTACTAGAGACAAGGGAGGAAATTTTACAATGATACAAGTGTCAGTCCATGAGAAAGATAATAATTATAAATATGCATGGATTTAACAAGAGAGTCCTAAAATACATGAAACAAAAAACGGCAGAATTGAAGGGAGAAATAGGTAATTCAGCAGTGATAGTTGGAAACTTCAATATCCTACTTTCAATAATGAAAAGAATAAACAGGCAAGATCAACAAGGAAGTAGAAGACTTGAACAACACCATAAACCAATAGACATACCAACATTTATAGAACACTCCACCCAACAGCAGAATGTACAATTCTTGTCAATTGAATATGGGACATTGTCCAGGATAGACCATACATTAGGCCATAAAACAAGCCTTAATAAGTTTGAAAAGATTGGAGCACCTGGGTGGCTCAGTTGTTTAAGTGTCTGCCTTTGACTCAGGTCATGATCCCAGAGCCCTGAGATCAAGCCCCACATCAGGCTCTCTGCTCAGTGGTGAGCCTGCTTCTCCCTGGTCCTCTGCCTGTTGCTCCCCCTGCTTATGCTTTCTCTTTTTCTCTCCTTTTATTTTAAAAATAAAATCTTAAAAAAATAAGTTTAAAAATATCAAAATCATGCTAAGTATATTCTCTGACCATATGGAATAAAATTAGAAATTAACAACAGGATTTTGGGGAAATTTAATAGGTGCATTAAATAATACACTCATAAATAACTAAAGGGTCAAAGAAAAAATCATATGGGAAATTAGAATACTATGAGATGGTGAAAAGAAAGATAAAGCATACCAAAGCTTATGGGAGATAGCTAAAAGAATCATTAGAGGGAAATTCATAGCTATAAATGCCTATATTAAATAAGGAGAAAGATATCAAATCAATAACCTAAATTTCTACCTTAAGGTACCAGAAAGAGAAGTGCAAACTAAACCCATTGCAAGAAGAATAAAAGAAATAAAAAATATTAAGTAAGAATAAATGATACAGAGAAGAGTAAAACAATAGAGAAAGTCAACAAACTCAAAAGTTCATTCTTTGGAAAGATCAAGAAAATTGACAAATATTTATCTGGACTGAGCAAGAGAAACAGAGAGAAGGCTGAAATGACCAAATTGAAAATGAAAGAAAGGACATGACCTTACAGAAATTAAAAAACAACAACAACAAAAAAAACAAAAAACATTATAAGTGAAACCTATGAACAATTGTATGCCAACAGATTAGATAATCTAGATGAAATGGACAAGTTCTTAGAAGCCAGAAACTGTTGAAATGGACTTTAAAAAATAGAAAATTTGAACATAGCAAGTATAGAGATTAGATGAGTAATAAAAATACTTCCCACAAAGAAAAGCCTAGGTAAAAATGACCTCACTGGTGAATTCTACCAAATGCTTAACTAAAAAAGAATTAATACCAATCCTCATAAACTCTTCTAAAAAACAGAAGAGGAGGGAATATTTTCATACTGTTTATATTGAGAACCATACTACACTGTTACCAAAATGAGACAAGGGTATCACAAGGAAAGAACACTGTAGATCAATATCTCTTATGAATACAGATATAAAACTTCTTAAGAAAACACTATAAACTTCGTCCAGCAACATATTAAGAGGATTATACACTGTGAACAAGTAGAATGCATACACCAAGGAATAAAAGGCCGGATTCTCTCAATAGATACAGAAAAAGCATTTGACAAAGCCCAATACTACTTCATAGTAAAATAATTTGACAAACTAGAAAAAAAAGGAATTTTGTCAACCTGATATTTGTCAACCTGATATATATACAAAAACAGTATGCTAAAATCATACTTAATGTTGAAAAGTTGCATGTTCTCCCTGTAAGATCGAGAACAAGACAAGGATATAGTCTCTAATCACTTCTAGTCAACATTGTATGGGAGGGTCTAGTCAGGGTAATTAGGAAAAAAAAAAAAAAAGAAAAAGAAAGAAAAGAAAAAAGAAAAAGAAGTAAAATGGATCTAGATTGAAAAGGAAGAAGTAAAACCATCTCTCTCTACAAATTATATGATCTTTAGAGGTGCCTGGGTGGCTCAGTTGGCTAAGCTACTGCTTTTGGCTCAGGTCATGATCCCAGAGTCCCGGAATCGAGTCCCACATCAGGCTCCCAACTCTGTGGGGAGTCTGCTTCTCGCTCTGACCTTCTCCCCTCTCATATTCTCTTTTACTCTATCTCTCAAGTAAATAAGTAAAATATTTAAAACAAAACAAAACAAAAAAACAAATTATATGATCTTTTATGTAGAAAATCCCAAGGAAGACACATACACACATACACACATTATTAGAACTAATCAGCAAGTTCAGCAAGGTTGCCTGATATAAAATGAATATACAAATATCAGTTGTATTTCCATATATGATCAATGACTAACTCAGAAATGAAATTAAGAAGCAATTCTTTAAACATTAACATCAAGAACAAAATAATTTAGAACAAATTTTTAAGACAAATGAGTTGTACACTAAAAACTATAAAATATTATCAAAAGAAATTAAAGAAGACCTAAATAAGTAGAAATTTATCAAAAGATAATGTTGTTAAGATGGCAACTCTCCAAATTGATCAATAAATTAAGTGTAACCCTTATCAAAATTTCAGCTGCTTTTGTTTGTAGAAATTGATTAGCTGATCCCAAAATTCACATGGAAATACAAAGAACTGAAAAATTCAAAGAGTTTTTTTAAAATCTTGAATAAGAAGAACCAAGTTGAAGAATTCACACTTCCCAATTTTATAACTTACTACAAAGCTATTATAATCAATACAGTAGTGGCAGAGGATAGAAATATAGAATAATGGAATAGAATAAAAAACTCAGAAGTAAGCTCTTAATGACCAATTAATTTTTGACAAGGGTGCTGAGATAACCCAATGGAAGGGAGACAGGAAAACAAATGATTGAGGACAATGGCATATCCACATTTAAAAGAATAAAGTTGGACTCTTATTTTGCATGATATACAAAAATTAATTCAAAACAAATCATAGGCCTAAATGAAAGAGCTAACACTACAAAACTCCTAAAAAAAACACAGAAATAAGTCTTCATGACCCTGAATTCAGCAATGGCTTCTTAGATATGATGGCAAAAACATGAAGGACAAAAGAAAAAATAAATTAATTGGACTTCATCAAAATTAAAAACTTGTACTTCAAAGGACATCATTAAGAAAGTAAAAAGATAATCCATGAAATGGAGAAAATATTTGCAAATCACAAAACTGCAGAGACTTCTACCCACAACATATAATAAATTGTTACGTCAATAATAAAAAGACAAATGACCCAACTAAAAGATGGCCAGAGGATTTGAATAGACGTTTCTCAAAAAAAGATATACAAATTGCCAATGCCCCCATGAAAAGTTGCTCAACCTCACTATCCACTAGGGAAATGGAAATCAAAGCCATAACGAAATACCACTTTGCATCTACTAAGATGACTAAAATAAAAATATAAAGACAACAACAAGGGTAGGCAAAGACGTGGAGAAATGTTAACCCTCATACATTACTGGTGGGATTGTGAAATGGTGCAGTCTCTCTGGAAAATAGTTTGGTGTACCTCAACAACTTAAACTTAGATTTACCATATGGCCCAGCAATTCCACTCTTAGGTACATACCCAGGAGAACTGAAAACACATGTCTGTACGAAAATCTGTACAGAAGATTTCTAGCAGCATTATTCATAATAGCCAAAAAAGGGAAAACAATCCAAATGCCCATTAACTGACAAATGGATAAATGAAATATGGTGTATCTATATGATGGAATAAAAATTTGTCAATAAAAGGGAATGAAGCATTTACATATGCTTTAGATGAACATTAAAAACATTATGCTTAGTGAAAGAAAACAACCAGAAAGACAACATATTGTATGACTCTATTTAGAAGAAACGCCTTGTCTATGGGATGGAAAGAGTAGAGAGTGAATGTTAATGGGTACAAGTTTCTTTTTAAGGATGGTGAAAATGCTCTAAAATTAGGTAGTGGTGACAGTTGCACAATTCTGTGACTATACTAAAACCTACTCCATTGTACCACATAAAAGATCAAATTTAATGGTATGTGAATTATATCTTAATAAAGCTATTATGAAAAATGATGTGGTGTAAATTTGGGCACTTGTAGTTTTCTTTCCTTTTCTTTTTTGCTAGTGGGGCAATTCAGAAGTTTACCATGTTGGCGTCTCTGGCAGAAAATGATGGTGACAGCAAATGACATTTCAGGAATGGCTTTTAAGGCACCAGGAGCAATAGCCCGAGGATAATCAGAGTTGTTAGGCAGCTCTCCTACCCAGGGCAGTGAAATCAACCTGATTCTGTCCATCATGGACACTGGTGACTTGAGCTGTTGATAAATGCTCTGTAAAGTTTAACATCCCTGGTATACTCTAAATATGGAGCGTAATCAACAATATCTTTCAAACTCAGTCTATTTTGAACACAACTGAAGTAAAACTTTAAATTTAGAGGAATTTGAGGTCCTCTGGTTACTGGCCAAAGGGGAAAATTCATTTCTTATGACCTAGGAATTTATCTAGTATTAAAAGAAAATGACTTCTTTATAGGAGAATAAAGGGAAGACCAAATAACCAAATTTGAGATTCTGGGTAAATACAAAGCAGCAAGTTAACAGAGACGACTTTCTCCTTCTTTCTATTAGGATTATATTTGGGGATAGCATATCTTCATCAAATAGTGGCTCTGTATACTTCAGAGATAGGCGAAGTCCTTAAAATTTGAGATAGAACACTCTGTGTTACCATTTTAAAATTTTATATTGATATCTTGTTGCAATCTTTTTTGTTTTGTTTTGTTTCTGGGGGAGAAAGATAACCCAAGCGCAGCTTATTATGTTGTCAAATATTTCCTAGACACTTTTGTATGTGAGAGGGAGGGAAAGCCACTCATAGATCTTTTCTCAATTAATACTGCCCTTCATCACTCCATCTATCCCCTCAAGCTTAACCTCGGTTTTCAGATTGGTTTTTCAACATTCTAAACCCAAATTCCCATTTCTTTAAGGAAAACTGTATATTGGCACTTTCCCCAGATAGAAATTGATGATGACCCTGATTGTACTTTCTCAAAGCCTCTGCGGATTACTGGGAAGGGACACAACTATGCATCTGATCTTAACAAGCTCTCAATCTATATTGAGTTGTTTAGTGGCTGCCCGACAGAGTTCGGCGCCAAGAGAGGCAAAAATGCACCAACCTCAGCCCTCATGGCTTTCGCTGGCGACAATGCCCTCCCATCTCTCTCTGATTTCTCTCCATTGTCATGTCCTTCATCTGCAGCCTCCAGACCCGCAGCCAGGGACCAGGGGGAATTGCAGATAAGTACAGTGTGCTCCTCTCAGTTGTGTGTGCAGTTTCTCTTTGCAATTTCCCTACTGTGGTAGGCAGCACTCATCAATCAGCCCTGCAGCTTTACCGTCGAGAATTCTTTATAAGGAGCAAGATTTCTTTAGTCATAGCCGCTTGTGTAAGGAGAGATGTTTTCTCTCCTGAGTCGCCTGATATGCAGGGCAGTCATTCTTTCTCTTCTGAAAAGCTCACCTGAATAGGGTGGTATAATTCCAGGATGTCCAGAACCCTAATCGCTTTAGTTTTGTCTTTCTAAAACAAATTTCGTGTTTGCGAAAGTGACCAAGCTTGATGAGTGGCAAGCAGTAGAGACTAAAGGCTTATCTGTGTGGAACTGTTGCTATAGAAAAAGAGTCATATAATCTTCCCTGTTCTATACCTCCTAAATCTTCCAAAGGGTTAGGAAAACAATGTTTTATCGGTCTTTGACTTTCTGATAATATCAACATAGCAAATGGAAGTAGTCCTATGGTTTCTTTAGATAAGCATTTCCCAAACTAGTGGTTATTGAATATTTGTTCCTGGGTGATGTTAATATGTAATCTTAGAAACCAGAAAGGTTTCCATGGACAAATACATTTGAGAAATTTGGGTTAAATAAAAATAAATTGGTTTCTTTCCTTCAGAGCTTCACAGAATCCTTAATAAAAATACAAAGTGTTTTTGTGAACATCTCAGATGCAGCTATGGTAAACAGTCTTCACTCCGGAATGGATGTTTGTATTCCAAGAAGCTAGTGTTCTGTGCAAGAGTTTGTGAAATGGGGTTTTAGATTCATAGTCTTTAACCTAAAGTAATAGTTAATGGAAAAGATTTTGAACAAATAGGACTGGATTCTAGTTGTGGGCCCTCTGCCAATTAACTTCATTTACAAAATGAAGACAATATTACTTGCTGCAAGTTGTGCCATGAAAATTAAATATTATATGGAGACTAGATAATGAAATCCTGGCCTAGTAGGCCTTCAATAAATGGTAACTAGTATTCTGTATACAAAAAACTAGTTGAGTCAACAGTCTTTCCATCAAGAAGGAAGCATTTCTTTAATTTACAATAATAAAATTTAATAGAAGTTCCTAAAATGCCTTTGTCATGACCCAAGCCAGGTGGAATTATAGTCAAGGTTCAGTCCAATTTTAGTGGCTAGCTCAATTGTGGTATTCTATTTTTTGAGGAAGGAGAGGAGAAAGAACACCTATAGAAAGTGTATTTAATATTCACATCAGTCTTAGAAATTATTCAGTCTCTCCGTGGTGACCAAGGTTAAACAAGTTGTTCAAGATCATGCAAGGTATATTAAGCAGCAGAGTTAGGATTAGATCTCAGACCCCCAACTCCAAAGCCAGTATTATCTCCATCTGTCATGCCATGAGCATTTATTCTTACATGTACGTTGTGGCTCTTTGTTAACGAAGACCATTCTATTTCTCATTCAGTCAGTTAAAGGACTCCCTTCCTACGTCTCAATACCGTGCTAATACAGTCTCATCCCAATGATGTTTTATGGTTCCTACGTCAGACTCTCTCTCATATTCTGGTAAAACAAGAAAGGATCACATAATCGGATACACAGCTATCTCTTGTCCAAAGGCTCTTGACTTTATGAAAATTGTGGTGAGGAGTAAAGCTCAAGGATAGGTAATGTGAGGTAGTGGGAGGAATAGTGGTCTGGGTCTTCAGTGTGAGGCCTAGTCCTTTCTATGCTGTAACTAGCTGCGTGACTTTGACAAGTCACTCCGTAACTCTGGGGCTTCATTCTCCTATTTTTGCCCTGCCTACCTCACAGGTTCTGTGAAGTATAGATCAAGTCATGCTGCTTACTCTCCATGTTTGTCATAGTGATCTTAAAGTGGGGTATAAATATTCCAGGGATGTGCAAGGTGATTCACTGGAGTGAAGGAGGACAATATCAGAAATTCCAGTTATAGTTATTTTTAATCTTGGCCTTTTAAACATTTCTATCTTTGGCATATGTTTTGTAATTAACATAGCATTACATTTAGGTACATTATAAATAAATAAATAAATATGTGTTGGAAATTTTGCTAAAATTCTTTACTAATAGGAGTAGGTGATAAAAAATGTTGGCGGTTCAGTGGCCTTCAGGATAAAGTCCAAATTCTTTACTGTAGAATTAAGTTCCCTGTGAACTCACTTGTGAATACCCATTTTTTGCTTGTGCCTCTCCTACCTAATTAGTCGAACATGCCAGTATATTCATAACTTCATTGTCTTTGCTTATTCCACTCCCTTTATCTGAAATTCCTGAAATCTCTCTCAGCCCCCTACCTTCTACTTGGAGACCCCCTGCTCATCTTTCAAGACTCAGCAAAGGAGTAACCGCCTGCATGAGTCCTTTCCCAAAGCTCCCAGGTCTATCAGATGACTCACTCCTTGGATTTCCATCATACTCCATATATGACACCTGCAATTTGTCTAGATGTGTATCTGTTTGATTTCACTTACTTGTCTGTATATCTCTGAAGGGCAAGAGCCATGTCTTCTTTATCATTTTTGTTCTAGCACCTACGATGGTCCCTGATACATATTTCATAAATATTGATTGATTATGCAGCAAATGAGTTGTGAGAGTGCTATAAAATGTTGAAATCTCCAGAAAAAAATAGCAAGTGTCATTATTATTAACATTTATTAGATTCCCATGAATTTTAATAGGATATCTTTCTCAAAAATCTTGATCAGGTGAGGTGAGCAAAATAATCGTAATTGACACTTATAGGCACTGGTTCTCAACCCTGGCTGCTTTCACCTGGGAGATATAAAAAAATACCAATGCCCTACTCACAGGAATTTTGATTCAGTTGATATGGGATGAAATCCAAGCATCTGTGCTTTTTAAAAGCTCTCCAGATGATTTTCATGTGTAGCTAGAGCTGAGAACCATTGCTCCAAGTGTCATAGATAGAAAAATAAAGGGACTCAGGAAAACACAAGACAGAATGAGTGCTTTTCCTACAAATGCAGTTCTGAACGACTTTAAATACCCTGGCTTTGAAGGTTAAACTCCATCCTTACTGGGGGAAAACACATACAAATTGCAGTTATTTATACGAAGACCAAACTATGGGGTCACTTGGATGAAAATGTGAAAGTTTACGTCTTCCCAGCATGGGTTCACTAAGAATAGATCATGTCACAGAACCTGAACAATGTCTTGGAAGAAACAGCTGAAGGTATTGACAAAGGCAGAGCAGGAGATGAACTTTTTGTGAGGTCAGGGAGCACAGGAGCTCCTGAGGGTTGAGTAAATTGGAAAAGATCTTGTCATTTGCAATAAATGGAGAAGACCTTGATGAGAAGGTGGGGGGGGAGCTCTTTCTAACACAATCTCAACTAGCCTACATAGAAAGCAAAGGCAAAAGTTTATGAACTCTGATCCTGGTTTTGTAACCAACAACTTTTTTCCTCCTTCTCACCTGGGGACTGTTGAAAAGCTGGGTGAGGTGCCAAATCAGCTTCAAACTGCCTCTCTGGGTGAAAGCTTTAGGTGAGCAGCAGCTGCTAATACAAGCCCAGAGGGTATGGAATTTCAAGTTTCTGTGAAGATGTTCTGGAGAAACCTTATTAGGATTAATGTTATCATCAGAGTGGTTTTTTTTAGAGAATCACAGGGTATGGCTGTAAATAAGTCACTATTAATTTGCATCCTGGATGTCAAGGGGTTCAGGATGGAAGTTAACTTTTTGCATTGCATACTAATTTGGATATTGCTGCTTTGGAATTGGTAACAATTTAGCCTATAACTGCCTGAAGTTTCATTTGTGTTGACAGAATTTGTTAAGCAAATTTGTGGCATGCCAAAGATTACTGCAGATATATAAATATAAATATAAATATATATATATATATAGTTTTTTTTTTTTTTTAAAGAGAATAAGTATTTCCAAGCACTTAAGTGATGTGTTACAAATCACACCACTCAGGAACTAGTTAGTTAAGAAAAATGCTTATCTGTTTGGTGAAGTCGGGCAGGCAGGACCTCTAGTGGCAATGGCTAGTTAGCAGTTAAGACTTAGTGCTAACACTTCAGAAAGTACAAATTACATTTCTTTTACATTTCGCTTGATATAATTCAGACCGATACTCCCCCCAGTAATTACCAAATAATTAAGCTTTGCACATCCCAATTCCCTGATGCTCAGGTTGTCTCAAGTTCTGTGGACACATTTTGTGGAGAAACAGTCTCAAAGAAAATGGTTTCGAAGATTTTCTGGCCAAGTAGACACTTAGACCTCTTAAACTAATGAGGTCCTTAAGGCGTGGAATAAGGTCAGCTGGTTCTTGTCTTGAATGTGACTGACTTATTCACCTACTATATACCTGTATCCCTGAATGGCCACTTGCACTCTGAATTTGATCTTTCAAACAACAGCAAAGGATGATTTTTTTTTATTAACATAAAATGTATTATTTGCTCCAAGGGTGCATGTCTGTGGATCATCAGTCTTACACATTTCACAGCACTCACCATAGCACATACCCTCCCCAGTGTCCATGACCCAGCCACTCTATCCCTCCCCTCCCCCACCCCCCAGCAACCCTCAGTTTGTTTCCTGAGATTAAGAGTCTCTTACCATTTGTCTCCCTCCTGATGATTTTGAGCAGCTGCCAGTTTGTACTGGAAGAAAGGGCATGGGGAGGGGGTTTGGATTGTACTTGTGGTGGCCCCAGCCAGTGCCAAGCTGCAGTCCATCTGTTTGCCTCACCCCTCGGCTGAGTCCAGGCCCTCCCCTGGGCAGGCCCACAGCAGCACCTGACCCCCTCTCTTCTGCCAGCTTCATCCTGTGTGGTTTGCTGGCTGTTATGTGCTGGATCCCATCCAGGCAGACACATCCTTTAGCCTAGCCTGATGGCCCCCCTACCGTTCTTCCCTCTGATGGTGGGGGTAGAAGAATGGGTGGTACTGGGTGTGGGCAGGCAGCCAGACAGGACCCTGTGGTCACATGCCCCCGAAGGTGAAGCCTACTGATGCACCATTAACTTGTGCTGTGGGGAGGGTCAGGAGGGAGAGAAGAAGAGAGAAGAAAAACCCTTTCCCTCTACCTCTAATATAAAAGTCTGGTACATTCTGGTCCCGAGTTCTTTCAGGGATCAGCTGAAAATGTCACTTATCAAGGAACTACTCCCTCATTAAGATCAGGCTCTCTTGGGTGCATTTGTAGCTTCCTGTCCTTGTCCCTGCTAGCATTTATTACTATTCTAGTGAATTATTTGTGTAAATGCTTATTATCTGTCCCTCTCAGTTGATTACGAACTTTAGGAGGACAGAGACTCCTGAGAATAGATATCTATCCTGTTTGTTTTTGTATCTTTATGCATGAGGCCCTAAATATAGTTGGAACTCAATACATATTTGTTGAATGAGTGGATGAAAGAAAAACACAAAACGTATATAGAAGAATGATCTTTGGAAATAATCCAACATCTAGCAAGAGGAAAGCAAATCAAGGAGATCCATGTGGTCAAATACATCATTAAAATTATATTTAAAAATGTATAATAACATTGAAAAGTGTTCAGAATGTGGGTTAAGTGGGAAAAAAAAAAGGTGGGATACAAAAATTAACATACGGTATTGTGGGAATTCACAGTGCCTGGATAGACAAAATCTAACTTGTATTATGCCTCCCTGGATGGGACTAATTGAGAAGCAAAGGAGGAGTGCCAGGACCCTGGGCCTCCTTTGAAGTTTCTTGGCTAAAAGTGGCCAGATTCTTACTGTGGCTCAAGGTTCTCATCTAGGGAGTGAATGTTTAAGTTTTGAAGAAAAACAGGCACCTGAGGTGGTCACGTACTTCACGAACTCTTTGCTTCCTTGTCCTCCGTTTGCACTCGATGTATGGATCACACCCCAATAAAAGGGGAGACAAAGCTTCATTCGAGGCCTTTTGCCACAAGAGCATCTGGTCCCTAGGCCTCTCCATTCTCCCACTAAGGTGCTGGAATCATCTTTTCATTAGCAGTCTCAGGGTTTGCTGGCCAAACCCAACATGGTATGACTTCTCTTTTCTTTTTTGGCATGAAGAAAATACAATAGATTCTTGATATTGATGGTAGTTGTGTTCTATAACTATAAATACTGAGTTAGCCAACACTGAATCAGTGCTCCTGGTGAAAAGACCACCCTCTGATCAGACGGTTTTGCCAACTGATCAATATATAACATTGTTTTATGAGGGTTTACCTTTAAAGACACTTTATTTAATATACATTGTTGATTCATTAACACTGAGCTCAAGGCCAACGGCCCTGTAATGTATGTGTCAGCAACGCGTGTCTAACACATGTATTTTCTCCAAGTGCTTAGGGCACAAGAGAGCAGTTCAGCCCTCTGCTGGGGAGTCAATTTAAACAACTAAATCTCCAACAAAAAGCACAAAAATGCGAAAACACATGGCACTAAAGTCGACTACAAAAAGGACACTTGTTTACAGCCTGAGAACTGAAACAAGAAGGCAGAGCATTGCTTTGCCAGAAACTCAGTGCCCTCTGCTGAGAAGGCATGCGGCGGGTCTCAACATTTTTGCTGCTCTAAACTTGCCTAGGCCTCTGACTGAGAAAGCACTGAGGGTGTCGGTTTGGGGGTTACAATTAAGTTTTAGTGAATAGGTAATTCGCAAATACGGAATCTGAGTAAGAGGATTGATTATATTAAAAACTGATCATAGAAGTATGGGTGACAAATACTTTTTTCTTTATTCTTTTCTGTAACTTCCCAGATTCCCAAGATGAACTTGTATTATTTTGTAGCTAGAAAAATAAAATATTTTATCTATTTCATTTTTTTTATATAATAAATACTATTTTTCTTGTGTTGGGAGTTAGCAAAATGTGATGGGCAAGATATATACAGGGAAAGGATAGCTAAAGGATTTTTGGCCGGCGGTGGCATGGCAAGCTTCAAAATGAAAAGCCAAAGCTACACCTGTATAGTAGCTTGAAAAACATACTGAGCCATAATTTTGAAGAATGTTTTGAATTCTTCCTTACGCCATTTTGTTGAATGTCCATTCAACATCCAGGAACAGAGTGACTCCCTGAGCAAAGCATTCAAACTGACCAGGGGAAGGAGACAGAAGAACAAGACCCAGCTCTGCACACGTAAGTCAGCCATCTAATGAAGGCAGTGTCAAAGGGGCTCTTTCTCTAAAAATCCCCTATTCTCTGTCAGGACTGCGTTAGGTGCCGTTCAGCAAAGTGTCCTGTTATATAGGACTTCTCACACCGTGTTGTGATGACCTTCGCAGGTGTCTGCATTCCCAACTAGACTTCACGTTCTGGGAAGGCAAGGGCTGAATGGAGATTATTAACCACGGCACCCTGCTGCCCAGGGCAGTGTTTTGAGTGAATGAATAAGTATTTTATTCCAATATACATGGAATGATTATGCATCAAGCACGCCAACGGATAGTGATTCCTGTCACTTATCTTTAAAAATGAAAGTCAGTGTCAGAAACAACACCAAAACTCATCCAAACACGCTGGAGTTCAAATGAGGAAATTTCATAGTTTTTTAAAAAAGGAAAAGATGTCTAATATTCAGGCAAATAGAAATCATAGAAATAAGAATCTGCCTCTGTATGAAAGGCAAATAAAATTCATGTTGCCTTTTCCAGTCTTACAATTGTGCATTCTGTTCGGCAGTTTTCTGGTTTGTGATTATTGGGGAGTACACTGCTATTTCTCGAAGTGTCCATAAACAGATAGCAGAGCTCAATTCTTGAAATGTGGTCCTGTTTGATAAGGTGGATTGGACTGGATCTTGTTCAGTCTTTAATCTATTTGGTTAAGCATCTGAGAATGTTCCAAACTCGAGGCTATTTCAGTACCTTTCTATTTGTAATTCTATAAATTCTATTTGTGATTCTATAAAATGATAGCTGTATTAGTTTTCTATGGCTGCTGTAACAAGTTACTACAAAACTAATGGTTTAAAACAACACAAATTTATTTTCTAATCGTTCTGCAATTCAGAAGTCTGATATGGATTTCACTGGGCAAAGATCAAGGTGTCAGCTGTTCTGGAGGTTCTAGAAGGGAATATGTTCCCTTGCATTTTCCATCTTTAGAGACTGTCAGATTTCCTGGGCTCACCTCCATCTTGCTTCATCTTCAAAGCTACCAAATTCAGGCTGATGGTGCCATTTCATTGGTCCCTTCTTCCATACACTCTTTTACTTTCAAGGACCCTTGTGATTACTTTGGGCTCACTGGGATAATACAAAATAATACCCTTATTTTATTTATGTCTGTATTTTTAAAAGGGTTTTATTTATTTATTTCAGAGAGAAATTGAATACATGAGCAGAGGGAGGGGCAGAGGGAGATGGAGGAGACTCCCAGCTGAGCAGGGAGCCTGGTGTGGGGTGCTGGAGCCCAGGACCCTGGGATCATGACCTGAACCGAAGGCAGATGCTTAACCAACTGAGCCATCCAGGCACCCCAATAATCTCCTTATTTTAAAGTCAACTGTTTAATAGACTTATTTCCATCTACAACTTTAATACATCTTTGCCATGTTACTTGTTACATGTACTTCCAGGTTACAGTATTAAAACATATGTATCTTTGGGGGCCCTTATTTTGTCTTCACAACTATATATACAATTATATATACCTGTAATCTATGAAATATAGTAAGGCATCTTAAAAACTGTGTCCTTATCCCAACTCTGTTCCCCATGACTGAAAAGGAAGAAGAAAAGAAAAAATTAAAACAAAAAAAACCAAAAAACTACTCCAAAATGACCCAGAGAGTCAAAGCATAGAATGAAATAATTTGGGAGTTAAAAATTTCAAAGTTTTCTTTTGCTAGATGGATTTAAGAGATTGAGATCTCCACTGTATCACTTGTGTGGGAGTTTATGTATAGAAAAATAACTGCTAATAAGTTATTTCCATGAAGTCCCACTCACAGTATGAATAGATATAATCCTGTTATAATCTGCCCACCGTTTGCCTGAAATTGTGCATACAAACTGTGTCTAAAACTTTTTCTTCTTAATCATTCCTCTCTCAGAAATTTTGTTTAGCTTTCTAATTTGATTAGACAAGGTTTTCCTATTCCCCACGGCTTTTTTTCAAAAGATAGCAGAGATAGACTCCTGCCAAATCCCAGGAGGAATGATCATTGACTGGAAATCAGCATGAGGGATAAGCTTTTCTGTGTTGTTTATGCAGAAGCAAAACACTGCAGAAATCTCAGATTCCATGTCCCATATGTCCCCATCTCATCCCACGTCGTGCATTTAACAAATAAAGAGTATTCCATATTTCAGTTGCCTTTTCCCCGTTTACAAACTGTAAGAGTGTGAATATTTGTTATATTTGGTTTTCAGTGAAAGCAGAATCAGTAAAAAAATTGTTTCATATTCACTGCTAAACATCTTTGCTGTGTGAATCTGGATCAGCAGGGATGGTGTGGGATTGTCATACGTGAGCAGGGCTTCTGTGCGGTCCACATAAACACTTCCCATACTCCTGAGCATGTCCAATTAAGCCATAAAGCTCATATGCTACTGAATTCAGAGCATCACCACCAAGAAAATCAATTGCGATGCTTTCAGAATGTTAAGTTTTCCAGTATCTCTATTTTGACCAAATCCTTTCCCCCATGCTTACTGTCTGCCTGTCTGTCTTATCTGGTTAACTACGAGAAGTGGATGCTAGGTTTAACTACCTATCCTACTCCTCCCCCATGGTGAGGTTACCACGGGGTTGAGAGGTGGGTTTTGATTAATCTTAGCTAAATCCATTCTGCCTTTTCCACCCCTCTTTCCAGTGAGGCAAAGCACTGCACATCATTCCCCTGGCAACAAAGACTGGTTCAAGTTGAGCCAATGAAATGCTAGCAGAAGTTTGCTGGGGCTTCTAGCTAAAGTGTCCTCACTATTAAGAGAGAGTCTCATAGATTCATCCTCCATTCCCCTCCCTTCACCCCCAACCCTGACCACCGCCCCTACCTGGGCTACTCCAAATTTGTCCTAGAGCTTTTTCTTTTTTTTTTTTTTTTAAGATTTTATTTATTTATTTGACAGACACAAGTAGACAGAGAGGCAGGCAGAGAGAGAGGAGGAAGCAGGCTCCCCGCTGAGCAGAGAGCCAGATGTGGGCAGGGCTCAATCCCAGGACCCTGGGATCATGACCTGAGCCAGAGGCAGAGGCTTTAACCCACTGAGCCACCTAGGAGCCCCTGTCCTAGAACTTTTGCAACCACATTGTTATCAGCCTGATGAAGTAACCGACCTAGAAGAATCACAGGAAAGCCGAGCTTCCTCCTAAGGTCCTCACATACCTCGCAACTTCCAGTTATATGAGACAGTATTTCCTTTTGGTGTAAGTCAATTTGAATTGGGACTTTCTGTTGTATGTACTCATTCATTCCACAAATAATGATAAATATCTACTGTGTACCAGACACTGTTCTAGGCATTTGGGTTGTATCAGAGAGCAAAACAAAGGTCCCTGCCCTCTAGTATGAAGAGATAAAAAAAGCAAAGAATAAATATAATAAGTCAGGAAACTCAGTAAGGATGTTAGAAGGTGGTGAGTAGAGAAAGATGAAGAAACAAGGGAGCGACAGGAGCAGCAGATGAAAGATGGGAGTGGCCAACAGTACCATCAAGGCTGGCCAGGTTTCACCTCATTGAAAAAGCGCAGTGTGAGTAAACTCTCAAGTAAATTGAGTGTCTGCGGTGGATATTTGCAGAAGAAACTTCTAGACAGAGGCAAGAGCCAATGCAAATTCCCTAAATTGGGAGCTTCCCTGGAGTGTGGGAGAAAAAGGAGAATGCCGTGCTGGCAGTAAAGAAAAGGAGGTCGGAGGTTACCAGGGAGGCCCGTGGGCCTTCAAGGCCAGTGAAGAAGGATTTGGGCTTTCGCTCTGAGGGAAATGGGGAGCCACGGAAGGGTTTTGAGCATAACCACGGAAAGCATCACTCTGGCAGCCTCGTTGGGGAGCAGACTTTGGAGGGGTAAAGAGAGGTGCAGGGAGCCCGCAGTCCTAATTCTGTGCGGTGGTGATGGTGGTGAGAAGTGGTTTCCGTTCTGGATGCGCTTTGAAGGCAGGACAGACAGACTTCCTGACAAAGTATATGTGGGATGTGAGAGGAAGAAAGCAGGTGCAAGAATGACTCCACCTGAAGCAATACCGCATCGTCTCTTAAATCTACCTGGCTGGCCTGTACATCACTGTCTAGTATAAGCAGTGAATATTACAAACCATAGAAAGCCCAATAAAACATAGGGTCCACAGGCAAACCAGTAACTCAATATTAAGGGATTTACATTTAAAAAAAATTTTTTTAAGATTTTATTTATTTATTAGAGAGAGGGAGAGAAAGATAGCAAGTGAGCATGAACCAGAGGGGAGGAGTAGAGGGAGAGGGAGAAGCAGACTTCCTACTGAGCAGGAAGCCCGATGTGGGGCTTGATCCCAGGACCCTAAGATCATGACCTGAACCAAAGGCAGACATTTAATCGACTGAGTCACCCAGGTGTTCCTACATTTTCTACCGCTCTCTCCCTCACTTTAAAAATACTTTTCTTGGCTGCCTTATAAAAAGAAAATTATCCTTCATTGCCTTTGAGAGATTATCCAGGTAGGACCGAAGTGGTAATGTTCTATCCTGTGCTGTAATGTCCTCCTCCTTTGTGTGATATGGCTTCCCTTTATCTGGAGACGTGCGCTGCTGATGTGACGGTGATGTCCCTTCCTTGTTGATCGAGTCAGCATCCGTATATGGGATACTGCGAATCCAATTTTCCTGATGCATCATCCTAATTGTCTGGCTGTTACTGCCTTGTCATGTACCAACCGGTGTGAGATATTCTTTAGCTCTTCATCTGGAGCAGAATAACAGCCTCTATCTTTAGAAATGATATATGCTGAGGATTATTCATGTTTGTAATTACAAATCTTCTTGCAGGAGCACAATTATTAAAAAACTTTGGAAATGACATTTTGTCTCACATCGCAGAATCCGCTGTAAGCCTCTTGGGCTGGTATTGCTTTTGTTGCTGTAATTTCCACCTTCAGTTCAACTGTAATTTAACATTATCTCTCTTCACTGTATCTTTCTACCTGGCTGTAATGGTTTAGGTCTCCTGCTGTTTATCCTTAAATACTTTCCCCTCTGCTCTGAATCTTAGTGGGCTGTTTTCTGTGGTTACAATCCAGGACACAGCTGCAGCCACACTTGTTGCATGATAATAACTCAGAGAGGGTTGGTTTGCTATTGCAGGATCAGTGAGGGAGAGAGACGGAGGGAGATTGTTCATACAAACCCATCATTTTAAGAATGAAGAAACTGAGGTTTTAAGTGGCTAAGTGAATTGGCTCTTGATCACCTAGCTTCCTGTTGTTGGGTTGTGATCTGGAATAGCAGGTAAGGATGTACTCAGGGATAGGGTCTAAGTCCGAGCACCTTGCTATGTAAGCTGACTAACCAATGATCTGTAGGATGGAACTGGGAATGGGGAGGGAAGTGGCACTGAGTGCTCCTTCTGAGCCAAACACTGGGCTGGGTGCTGTGTATCATAGCATTAATTAATATCCACAACAACGCAGTAAGGTAGGAATAATTATGCCCATTTCACCAAAAAAAAAAAAAAAAAACCCACAACCAAACACCCCCCGACACACACACACACACACACACACACACACACACACAGAAAAAGAAAAAAAAAAAAAATTGAAGCTCTTGGGTGATTAAGAAAGAAGCCCAAAAAAGCACATGGTAAATAACTACCTGATCTCCCTGACTTCCCATCCTTTCCCTTTCTGCTACACCAGGAACAGAAAAGTAGATAATATTCTGAAAGGCGGAAGTGCAAGCATGAGATACTTTTAAGTGGTTTGGAACCTTTCGTGTTTGGAACCATGTGAAGACGGCATTGGAGACCTTGCCTCACGGTGTCTGCTGCTTCCTAGGTCCATGCAGCGACCTACCTGCATTCTTCTGTCCTGGCTAACCATTGTCACCCAGCCCGACTCACCCACCCAAGAACCCTCAAGGCTAGGAGATATGAAGCCAGAGAATTTGCTCAAATTTTCAGTTTGGACTCTTTGAGGCCGTGGTGAGCCTCCTTGGTCCACAGTGCTCCACAGTGGCTCGGTTTGGCTGGTGAATTTTAAGAAAGCCTGACTCTACAATAGGTTCTCTTCCTGAAATAACCAGGAACATGGGACATCAGAGGCATGCATTAAATGACTGGCTTCTTATTCTTTAGCTCTTAGGTTGTTAGCTATTTCCATTGCTTCTGCAGAGACAGAGAAATGGCCAGAGAATCAGGGTCAGGGAATAGCAGGGAGGTCAGTGATCAGTTAAGGGAATCTACCTATTTCCTGATCCATGGGGCTTCCTGAATGAGTCACCCTGGAATTGCAGGAAGATATCTAGTAAAAACCCCAGTATGCCTCATTCTCAAGAGATAGCCTCTAGAATCTTAGATTAGCATTGAGCCCTGAGAAGTCAAGAGCCATGATGATGATAATGGCCAGGAACTATAGCTACAAGCACAGTAGGGGAGGTTGGGATTACAGAAGGCTGAAGGAAGGAATGGGTGTCTTCCAAGAGGGCCTGGCGACCATGTTGAGTGAGGAATGAAGTGAAAAGAGTGAATGAAGCTGTGCTGAGACCTTAAGGTCGGGTTTAAATAGTTCAGCCCCTAAGAGCTCAGCACATAGCGACATCCAAGGATCTCTAGTAAGACCTTTAGAAACAGCAGAATGTCCCTTCCACCTAGGAAGCATTTATAGCTGTCATCCCAAAGAAACCAGGCAAGAGATTTCAAAACCTGCTTTCTTACCACAATAGCCTTGGTTAATTAAAAATTCAAATTTTTGAGTCCTGCCTGCCTCTGAGAAGTCTGATTGTGCCATGGGAATAGCCCCAGGTAATTCTGGCAGGGAGCCTCATTGGAAACATCTGGGGTAGGTAATCCCGACTTCTGTAATTGCGGGTTTTTATGTATTACTTCTTATGATGCTTCTGGGACATCCTTACTTTTGCCTTTTCCAGCTCAGAGATTCATGATAGGAGTGCCTGGTGCTCGATGTATAGGACTCAGAGGGCCCATGAACCCCCTGACACTGTATGCAGAATTTCACATAGATCTGAACTATGTGCAGTCTCAAAGGAATCTATGGCCCCCAAAAGGGTTAGAACTTCTGCTTCAGCTGTTCCACCCATCACTTTTCTGCCCTGACTCACTGGAGCTGGCCCATGGCTTCCTGCCCTGGCCAGTCTTCCTGGCTTCAGTGGACAGTGTATCTATTTTAGAACTTCACATTCAACTATAAAACACAGATTATTAGGAAAACGGGGGGGGGGGATTCCATGTTCCTATTGAAATTAATTTTGGGGGAAGGATATGCTTGTAGCAGTTTTCATAGAATACTGCTGTTCCCTACTTTAATGAGCAGCTTAAAAACATCCGTGCAGGGGCACCTGAGTGGCTCAGTGGGTTAAAGCCTCTGCCTTCAGCTCAGGTCATGATCCCAGGGTTCTGGGATTGAGCCCCACATTGGGCTCTCTGCTTGGTGCGGAGCCTGCTTCCTCCTCTTTCTCTGCCTGCCTCTCTGCCTACTTGTGATCTCTGTCTGTTAAATAAATAAAATCTTAAAAAAAAAAATCCGTGCATTTTGGTAATCCTACTGTGTCCATTTTTCCCTCCCTAAAGCCCACCCTTTTTGCTGAACCACTTTAAGTAAGGATATAATTTGTTAGTTTGCTTCTTTAGGTCCTTTGTTGCCCTCCTCATGCTCCACTGTCCACGGAACAAAGTCCTGACTCCTTGGCCTAGCATCTGTGCCCTTTACAATCTGACTGTCTCCTGCTGTTCCCCTAATTGTTCCATGTTCCCAGCTAACTGTGCTCCTTGCCATTGTCCAAGCCCTGTCTGTGCCCTCTTCCCTCTGGGCCTACATGGGATGCCCTCCCTTTCCTCTCCATCTGTCATAGTTTTATCCTTATTCAAGGCCTTCTTCCTTCCTCCCTTAGCCAGAAATTTCCTCTCTCTGAATATCAGCTGGTCTCCGTTCATATGGGTCTTATGGCATTTATAACATATTGATTCATGTTTTATCATTCACGACTCCTGTGTCTTTTCTTCCTTACCAGATTCTAAGTCCTGCCAAAGCAGGCCCCATGCTGATTTTAACTCTGTATCTGGTGTGCTGCTGTCTCAGTACCGAGCATACCGTAAGCCGTCAATAAAATCTGGTGAATACATTTAAAAACCTTGATCTGGCTATTTTCCTAATTTAGGAAAATAAGGAAATAAGGAAAATAAGGAAAATAAGTCTGTTTATCTTTTCTCCTGGTAATCTAAGTTGAGAAATAGCTTGAGTATAGCATATAAATTACATTTATTCTTGATGAGGTAGAAAAACCTTCATTGAAATTTATGATCTAAAAAAAAATTAATGTTATTTTTCACAACACCTCTGAGGCTTGCAGTAGTGTAGTATTTTTATCCCTTGTGACTGATGACTGAGGGCACAGAGCAGGTAGGAGACAAAATGGGCTGGAACTCAGGCCTTCTGAAGACACATCAGGAAAATCTTAGCATTGACTATGCGAAGAACGGAATACCAATGTGTCACATGTAACCAAAATCAACAGTCCTATGGGTCAAAAAGTTTAGTTAGGTGTAGATACTATAGATAATAGACTATTGAAAAAAAATTTTTTTACCAGTCTATTTTGGCATTGCTGGCTTATTTGTCTTTCCGTCCCTTAAATTAAGACATACCTGTGAGTCTAGTCCTTGGCCCTCTTCTTTCAGCCCTTTCTAGTATCTGCCTCTGGACCTACTCCTACCTCAAGATTTTAATGACTTTTCTAATGTCTTTGTTTGAGTGAGGACTCCTCCCCTTGATCACTTCACTGGCAATTATGGGTTGCTTGAAGCTTCCATGTGGAGTTCCGCCATCACTTTAAACTCCTGATATCTAAGTCCAAACTTACCCTCTTCTCAATCTACATTTGTTTAATGACGATTCTAATTATTGAAGTTTGAGTCATTGTTATTTTTAATGTCCTCATTCTTCCTAGTTTATTCAGTAAGTCTTTCAGTTCCTCCTTTAAAGTATTTACCTTGTTCATTTGAGGATCTAGAGGCTTTTTGGCAAAGATTGCACCTGTCTTTAGAGGCTCTCAGATTGCACGCATTCTTCTCTTCTATTTCCATCACTGCATTTCCAAGACAGGACATCTGCTGTCTCATCCTTAAACTAAAGTAATAATATTTGCCTGATTAATGTTTCTAAAATGTAAATTGAATTGTTCCTTCTCCTCCACCTCCAAATTCTGTTGTTGTCCATTTGAGCATAGGATAAGACCCTTAGTCTTCAGCTTGGCATACCAAGCCTCCCACAGTTATGACCCAACCGATCATTCCATCTGTATTGTCTAATACTCCCTCACAGGGATTCTTTGCCCCAGGAAATGTCTTCTGTTCACTGTCCCAGAGGGTATCTTTCACTGCTTCGCTTTGGTACTCAATCTACTTCTTTTCTTTCCTCCAGTATGTCTCTTTATTCAAGGCTCAACTCCTCTCTCATCTTTTTGATTTGGTTTTTCCTAAATATTGAAATCCATATCTCCATAGTTGTTGGGCCTTATTGTTTACATCTTTGTCACTCAATGTATTGTCAAATGATGAGCAGCATTGGTACCATCTGGGAGCTGGTTGGAAGTACAGAACTTCAGGGCCCCACCTCAGACATACTGAATTTGAATCGGTATTTTAGTGATGCCTGAAGGGATTCATGAAGGTTGAGAAACCCTGGTCTACTCCACAAATGTCTCAATTTTCACCTGACAAATTGTTCTCCTCTAACAAGTCCATCAAACAAAAAGGACTCATAAGGTAGATGACTATAGAACAAGATGTGATGTCTATAGGCATTTCATAATTTTGTTTTATGTCTGAAAAAAATATGAGGTTTGCTGAGCTTAGTAAAGAAATGTCTGCTTTGTGGCAAATGTTGTCCATCAGTGAAACAAAGAGAAATCGGAGGACAGATGTTACATAGTGTTACTATGGTCTTCCACAGGCGTTAAGCTCATAAAAGCCCAAAGAACACAGTAGTGTTGTCGATGACTCTAGCATGCATTTATATAGTTCCTTGACTTTTTGCATGAGAATGTGTCTTATTTCTGCCAAAAGACTGGAGGGAGGGCAGGAGCATGTATTTTATAATTCTGTCCATAACTGATAATGCTCAGCACATACAGCTTTGGTCTGTATTTACTATTTACTGAGTGATCAAGATGGAATATTGAGATATTCTATCTGTAGAATAGAATATTCTATATGAGGGCAATCATATATGCTAGGGGAAAATGTCACCCATAAAAAACACCTTCTCTTCATGGAACTTGTATTCTGGTGGAGCAAAAACATAATAAATAAAACAAATGAAATAAATAATTAAATCACAATATGCACTGTAGGAAAAAAAACAGAGAAAGATGTTGGGGAAGTATACTTTTTTTAAAAAAAAGATTTTATTTATTTATTTGACAGAGAGAGAGAGAGAGAGATCACAAGTAGGCAGAAAGGCAGGCAGAGAGAGAGGGGGAAGCAGGCTCCCTGCTGAACAGAGAGCCCCACGTGAGGCACGATCCCAGGACCCTGAGATCATGACTTGAGCTGAAGGCAGAGGCTTAACCCAACTGAGCCACCCAGGTGCCCTGGGGAAGTATACTTTTAAATAAGGAGTTAAAGAAGACTCCCTGTAAGAAAGTGAGACTTACGGAAGGATGAGCAGAATGTGTAATATGTACCTACCTTGAGAAGATGGAGCATTCTTGAGCACAGAATAGCATGTACAAGGGGTAAGGGGTAGATGAGTGCTGGTATGAACTGGGAACAGTGGGAAATGTTTCTTGTGTTTTGAATACAAGGAGCTTGGCGGAGCATAACAAGAGAAACAAGATCAGATCTTACATCTTAATAGGATCTCTGGCTGCTATTCTGAGAAAAGCCCTAGGGGCATAAGGGTGGAGGCAGGGGAGCAATTAAGAGGCCCCCTAGCAGTACAGACAAGAGATAATGGTGTATTGTATCAGAGAGGCAGCCATGGAAGAGGTGAGGAATGGCCACATTTCTGAGTAAATTCTGAGGGTAGATCCAACAGGATTTGCTGGTAATTGGAATTAGAGTTATGAGAGGCAGAGAGCCACCTAGGACCTGGGCATTCATGAATTTTGGCCTGAGCAACTAGGAAGAAGCAGTTTTCATCAAATGAGATGGGGGGACAGCCACCAGTGAAGTTTTTCAGGGAGTATTAGGAATTTAGTTTGAACCATGTTAAGTATGACATATCTTTTAGACAACTGAAGATGTTGAGGAGGCAGTTGGATATCTGTGGAGTGAATGAATAAGCAGGATCTTAATCACGTGGTTAACTCTTAGACAAAAATCAACATTTTCCCCTGTCAGACCTGCCTGAATTCCTGACCATCTGCTAATCATCTCTCCTTAGATAATCTCTAGACCCTCAGCATGTCTAAAATGAAATTCATTTTCTTTCTCCAAAACCTGGTCTCCCTCTTTGTGAATGTAGTGAACGGTACCATCAAATATGCAAATATCTCTTCCATTTTTCTTCATGCCCATGTCTGGTGGTCACCAAACCTCATCAATCCTGCCTTCATGCCATCTCTAGAATCCATCTCTCACTTCTATCTTCACTGTTGCTTTTTAAAATTAGGTTTTCATCATCTCTACCTGGATTATGTCAATCTTCTCCTATTTGGTTTCCTGGCTTCTAATTCATTCTATCACAGTGATTTTCTTCCTTCTTTCCTTTCTTTCTTTTTTAAGAGATTTTATTTCTTCCAAGTTTCATATAGAGAAGAATGAAACTTGACCATTCTCTTACACCATACACACAGATAAACTCTAAATGGATGAAAGACCTCAATGTGAGATAGGAATCCATCAAAATCTTAGAGAATATAGGCAGTAATCTCTTTGACATAGGTCACAGCAACTTCTTTCAAGACTCCTCTCCAAAGACAAAGGGAACAAAAGCAAAAATGAATATTGGAACTTCATCAAGATAAAAAGCTTCTGCAGAGCAAAGGAAACAGTCAACGAAACAAAGAGGCAACCCATGGAATGGGAGAAAATATTTGCAAATGACAGTATAGATAAAGGGCTGATATTCAAGATCTATAAAGAATTCTCAAACTCAACACCCAAAAAACAAATAATCAAGTCAAAAATGGGCAGAAGACATGAACAGACACTTCTCCAAAGAAAACATACAAATGGCTAACAGACACATAAAAAATGTTTAACATTGTCAGCCATCAGGGAAATTCAGATCAAAACCACACTGAGATACCACCTTACACCAGGTAGAATGGTAAAAATTAACAAGGCAGGAAACAACAAATGTTGGAGAGGATGTGGAGAAAAGGGACATCACTTATACTGTTGGTGGGAATGCAAATTGGTACAGCCACTTTGGAAAACAGTATGGAGGTTCCTCAAAAAGTTAAAAATAGAGCTACCTTATGACCTAGCAATTGCATTACTGGCTATTTACCCCAAAGATACAGATGTAGTGAAGAGAAGGGCCATATGTACCCCAATGTTCATATCAGCAATGTCCACAATAACCAAAGTGTGAAAGGAGTTAAGATGCCCTTCAACAGATGAATGGATAAAGAAGATGTGGGCCATACATACAATGGAGTATTCAGCCATCAGAAAGAATGAATACCCATCATTTGCATAGACATGGATGGACTGGAGGGGATTATGCTAAGTGAAATAAGGCAAGCAGAGAAAGATAATTATCATATGGTTTCACTTACATTAAGGAATAGTATTGAGGACATCAGGAGAAGGAAGGGGAAAATGAAGGGGGAAAATCAGAGGGGGAGATGAACCATGAGAGACTATGGACTCCGGGAAATATACTGAGGGTTTCAGAGGGGACTGGGGTGTGGGGATGGGTTATCCCAGTGATGGGTATTAAGGAGGGCATGTATTGCATGGAGCACTGGGTGTTATATGCAAACAATGAATCATGGAACACTATACCAAAAACTAACGAAGTATTATATGCTGAATAACGTAACATAATAAAAAAATTAAAAAATAAAGATTTTATTTGTTTATTTGACAGAGAGAAAGAGAAAGAGCATGAGGAGAGGGATTGGCAGGCAGAGGGAGAGAGAGAGAGAGAGGGAGGCTCCCCGCTGAGCAGGGAGCCCCAATGCAGGGCTTCATCCCAGGACCCCAGGATCATGACCCGAGCCAAAAACATATGCCCAACCAACTGAGCCACCCAGGAGCCCCTCACAGTGATTCTTCTAAAATGCAAATGTGGTCACGTCACTGATCCACTTAAAAATCTCTCAAAAGCCTCCTTCTGTCTATAAAGCTGAAAATTCTGAGTTTGGCTCAGATTTATTGTTACACACACACACACACACACACACACACACACCACTACTATCCATTAGCTATACTGCATTACCTATAGTTAATTGATTTGCTCATTCAATGTTCAAATATATGGAGAGTGCTTCCTATGTTACAAGCAACTATACTAAGCTCTGGGGATACAATGTTGGATGTGGCCAACTTAGTTCCTGCTTTCATGGAACAGTACTTTCTCCATTCCTATGCCTTTGCACTTTGACCCCTCTGCCTTGAGTTTATCACTACCTTCACTTCCCTGCACCTGACTGCCACTCGGAGAACACCAACTCACCTTTTAAGATTCAGCGCACGTCATTTCCTTGCATTAACACTTTTCGTAACCTCATTCTTTCTTTTAAAAATGTTTCCTTCCTCAAAAGGTATTGAATAACTTAATAGCTCTGGAAGCGCGGCTATCTCTAAATACATCCCAGGTTCAGTTCAGAGTATTGTATATTATACTAGGAGATTACAGCTCATGGAATAGGATTTTCTTCTTGATTCTAAGAGGCAGAAAAGCGTCCTTTTTCTGGATCTGTCCCTCTGTCCTTGGGCTCCACAAATGGGATAAGTAATTATTAACTTACCACAGAATGACTGAATCCAAGTGCGCTGGATTACACATACAGTGGCTGCTCCAAAATTTTTGTATAGTAAAGTCTTAGAGGTGCTGATCTCCTTGGTAAAGGTGCTGGGGAACTTGTCTTAAAGCTGAGTTTGCATAGCAACCTCACAATTTTTACTTAAATTAATACATATATTTGTAGTAGCTTGTGGGAGACTGATACAAGGGGGGGTAAAGGCTCTCTTAAGTCATCCTTCAGTGTGTCCACTCTACAGAAACATGGCAGCATGACTGCCTTATATACAGCTGCCCATATTTCCTGATCTTCTCTTCTTTGTAGCTCCTACAGGAGGTACATGGCTTGGAAATGAAAATACATAGGGATTCAGAAATGTATACATGGGGCACCTGCGTGGCTCAGTTGGTTAAAGCCTCTGCCTTCGGCTCAGGCCATGATCCCAGGGTCCTGGAATGGAGCCCCACATCGGGCTCTCTGCTCAGCAGGAAGCCTGCTCCCTCCTCTCTCTCTGCCTGCCTCTGCTTACTTGTGATCTCTCTCTCTCTGTCAAATAAATAAATAAAAAAATTTTAAAAAGCAACGTATACATAGATGGGGGGGGATTTGATAATGAGGATGAGTACCAAGAAAAGTTAATTTGTCTGTACCCATCATTTGTTTGTACCCATCACTGAAGATGTGCTTCAGTATAGGAGTGAGCATTCCACTCAGGGTAAGAAATCCTAGAAATTCTGCCCCCCAACCTCCATCTAAGTCTTCTCTCTTTTTTCTCTCCTCTGTTTCTCCATCCCCACACCTTTCTCTGAATGTACACATAGAAACATTTAGATGATTTTAGAAAGCTCCATTGGGGAATAACTATATTTTATTAATAGGCAACAGCACTAAAACCAAGTATTCCAGTAAAAGAGCGTAAAAACCTCTTGGTTCTCTCCCTTTTGACTTACTTGTAGGTTGCACATGGTGGTATGTCTTATAATGGGCTTTTAAAAATGAACATCTGATACTTTCTTGCCTTATCTCTAGTGTGATTAGGTAGTCCACAACCAAGTGATCACTACTGAAGCATTTTAAAGGGTGGTATAATGCCACTTTGGCTATGATAAAAACCATAGACCCCAAATCGGTACATTAGGGTGTGACTTCCGTGATGACTGCTAGCCCATGTTTGGTTACACATATTTGTCCACACCTGCACATACAAGTACACACATCTAGACACTATAACAGATTCATCCTTTCTGTATTTTATTTATTTTTTTAAAGATTTTACTTATTTATTTGAAAGAGTTCTCAAGTCTGCAAAGGCAGACAGAGAGAGGGGGGAGCAGGCTCCCTGGTGAGCAGAGAGCCCAATGCGGGGCTTGATCCCAGGACCCTAGGACCAGTACCTGAGCCAAAGGCATAGGCTTTAACCCACTGAGCCACCCAGGCACCCCAATCTTTCTGTATTATACTGAACATTTAAAGATAGTACTTCATCAGTGATTGTCAATCAGAGTTATGAAATCATATGAATCTATTTATAAGCTACACTTTAAATAATTTATGAAGGACACCAATTTGCTGTGCAGAAGAGCTAGCACAGCCACTGTTAATGTTTTTTAATTTATTTAAAGAGAAGCCTGTTCTGTTGTTACTTAAAATACAGTTACATCTGCATGTAGCTGATTATTTATTAATTTGTCACAACATTTAAATTTATCAATGAGACACTTTATAAATTAAAATCATGTCAGGTAAGGGGACTATCCTGATTATGAAGGCTTATGATTAGGTGAGGATTATGAGTGCCCTGCTTAATAATTATAATGACTTAAGGACTCTTGTGATTGTTCTCACTAACAAATTTGCACATTTAGTAGCATGGGAAAGAAGGGTATGTAGTAAATGGACAAGAAAAAAATGTCAGACCTGAAGCTTTTAATTAGATTCCTATTGAGCTGATGTATGAAGGTTCCTTGCTATGTTTGCACGGTTGTCAGTCTCTATCATTGCACGTTAGTGATTTTGCTGGCTGGGTATAGGAGACAGGTTAAATGCCATAGGGTGGGCAAGCTTCTAAGAGCTTAGGACTTAAGCTCTTAAGTCCAAGTCCTGTAGGCTTGGACTTACTATTGAGATTGCAAATTTCTTTCCTGCTTTTGCCCGATCTCTGTTCAGAAAGCCAAGCCACAGACTTATGTTAAGTGCTTCAGGCATGTGCCAAGCTAAAGAGGGGTGTCCCGCCTGGTTACCTGATAGAGTCTGGGTGGCATGTGCCTCTTTTCCACAGCCCCTTAGCCAAGATGTAGATATCTGCTCCAAGGCCAGTCATCCGAACAGTAATATCTAGTGGATGATAACACGGGCTCTGGAGTCAGATTTGTTTATTCATTTCATTATTTGAAAGGTAATTTTTGAGTGCCTGTATGGCTGGCATAGTTCTAGGTGCCGGGAATGCAATAGTGATCCTGCCTTTGGGGACTTCAATGGTAATGATTGCTTAGGTTCAAATCCTGACTCTGCCTGTTTACCTTGGGCAAGATGTCTTACTCTCTGAATTTCAGTCTCCTAATTTGTACTAGACTCAGATAAAGCACCCAACACAATGTCTGGCCCCTTGCAGCAGTCAGTTATTTTTATTGTTGAAAAAGTCAAATGACTTTCCCCCATATTCCTACCACATATTAATTGGTCGTGAATGTGATCAATGATCTGAAATGACTAGGACTCTACACTTTTTAGTCTAGTCTCAGCATCACTTACAATATAGTAAAGGCCATGTGACAATGGAAATAGTATTACTGTCTTCCTAATAAGGTCTTGCCTTTCAGGAAATACACATGAAATGAATATCCAAGTTCCTCTCCTTCAGGGCAGTGAGCGTAGGAATAGAAGACAATTTCTCTAAGACCTATGTACACACTGTAGGAGACACAAAAATGGAAAGAAAAAAAATTCAAGACAATGTTTTGTTTAAAGGTTAACAAGTAGTATTAAAGGCCTCGGGCCAGGGAATTTTAAAGAATAGTGTTTTCCTTCCGCTAGAAGATGTTTCATTTCATCTTGTCATTGAAAGAATCTGAGAAAGGACAAGAGAACCGGTTTGGTTATGAAAATCTAGTTAACTATTTAGCTGTGTGACGCTCTCTAATAATTGAGTTAGTTGCATCAAAACTATGAGGCACTTTCAAGTGTTGAAATGAAGGCCCTAAACTGATCATCTCAGTCGTGTTCTCTTTAATCAAAATACCCGGAAACCTGTCCAGGCTGCAGATGAGGTTACTGGCCTACACCAAGCTGTCCCAGGGAGCGCTGATTTGTTTTCCTGTGTTAGCAGACGGACTCATCTGAAAGGCAGCGGGGTGAGGGTGGGGGTGGGAGGATCACCACACTCTGTCCCCGGGAGACTAAGCTCTGAAGGCTATTTAAGAGGACAGATTTTGGAAAACAGGAGGTGGCACCAGAGAGCTTACGGGGAAAGCACAGGAAGTGCCGCTCAGGCTGCATTCATTCCAAAGACATTCAAGGAGAGAAGCTGATTATAAAAGGAAAGCTGACACTTAACAATGTCTCATAGGGTTTGGGGCACAGTTGGAAGACTTACCCAGAAAAGTGGTAAAAACTAACCCAAACCAACTAAATGAGTATCACTGGGTCTGGGATCTAGCATTGATCTTTAAAAAAAAAAAAAAACAACAAAAGCTCCCCTAGATAATTCTAATGTAGCCTGAGGTGAAAACCACTGTCTAAAGGCAGCACTTCTTGCGGTCCCCAGATTATTATCACCTGGGCATTTATAGAAATGCAAATTATCAGGCCCCACCCCAGACCTGCAACATCAGAAACTCTAGAGGTGAAACTCAGCAATCTGAGTTTTAATAAGCCCTCCAGGGTGATTTTGATGCTCACTCAAGTTTGAGAACCACTGTTCTGGATAAGTCATGTCAGACCAAAAAAAAAAATTCAGAAAAGCAGTTAGACTGAAATGGCTGAGGTTGGAGGCCCACTGTGGTTCCCTTTTGTACTTACAGAAAAAAATTAAAAACATATTCCTCATTCCCATAGAGCCTCTGAGAAGGGAGGGGATCTAACGTTGCAGCTTTCTCTCCCTCAGACCTCCTAGGAAAGAATCATAGAATCATAGACCTCCTGGTTCCCGCTGGGTCATATGACTTTAAATAAAAAGCAGCGACTAATGATGGAAAGCCGTCCGCCCACCAGAAAGCACAGTTGGCCCTGGTACCTAGCTGGGGAAGGGAATGGGGAGGATATGGGCTTTCTGGACCAGAAAGAATAACCTAAAAATAAAAAAGAAAATCATTAAAAGTGAACTTTGCTTTACTTTTTCCTTTTACTTCATGAAAGCAGTGTGGGGTTTTTTTTGGGCACAGCACTGATATGTTAATAACATTGAGTGATGTCCCTTGTACTAAGTTTTCAGTACGAGAAGAGAACTGCATAAGAACATGTTCTAATGATGCGTTGGCTTTCTCACAGTAACATCCAACCCCCAGAACATTCTCCAGCAGCTCCCACACTCTCCTGTCCTAGTGAATCAACCTGGAACAGGGCTGAGAATCTGAGCCGCTGCCACCTGGATGGGGAAGGATCAGCCTGTGACTGGGAGTCTGGCTCAGCGGCTGACTTGGGCGGGAGTGTTGGGACGTCACTAAGCTTCTCTGGCCTTCACTTTTCTCAAGCAGAAAATGACAGAAACCACCCAGATGAGGGGAAATGTAGAAGCGATCTGGGAAGGGGCCTGGGAAGCGATTTGGGAAGGAAGGCCTGGGGAGGGGCCAGGTGCCAACAGCCTCTCAGGGAAAAGGAAAACTGCACGGGCTCATAGTGTCACCCCCTGGTAAATGGGCGGAATGAAATCTAAGCCGAAACACTTCAGTTTAATGACCAGATGTGGGCTAAACCCTTTGTGCTCAAGTTCTGGTTATTTTAATTGTTTTCTCTTCCCCATTTTCATATTCTCTGCTAATATACTGTCTTCACCAATAATCAAAGTGAACGAAATGAACCATTATAGATGAATCGTATTATATAAATAAGCAAAGAACCTCCACCAAATCCCAGATGATTGATTTTGTGGAATAGAAATACCTTTTTTGCTTACTTTTAAGTTCATTTGATGAGAAAAAATGCTGCATGAGATCATTATTTTAAACACAAATTGCATGTAAGAGGAAGTGCCTGGTAAACCTTCTGGGGATGTAAATAAGCTACTCATTTCATTCGACTAAAGGCTGTGAAATGCTTTTCTGGGAATTACTGTGCAGAGACATGCTTCCAGTGCTTTATCAGATGGACTTCACGGGGCTTGGAGAGAGAAAGGGAATCCTATTCACTGTACTTGTTATTAAACTGAAGCTTCTCAATGACCCAGGCTCATTTTATCTAACTATATAGCCAGCTTTTCTGGATTTACAAAAGATGAGGTTTGAGGGAAAGAAAATGGGAAACAATGAGTCATTCACACAGGCACCTAACTAGCAATTTGAAATTGGTATTCAGACCGTCTGATCTTTCCCTTTCTTCCTTTGTTCAGTCTTATCCCAGCCTCCGAATGCTTCCCAGGTGCTATGCTGTGCATCGGTCTGTTCTGTCCAGTCACTGCTACGTTCAGTTACTGCCCTCTGCTTCTCTAACGGACGTCTGCTTTCAAGACCAGTGATGACTCTTTTCAATGTATATTTAGTGTTTTCATTTCCTCATACGAGTTCCATCATTTTCTTTTTCATTATATTTTTCTTTTAATCACTTTCTTTCTTTGTGTTATTTTCATGTTTTTACTCTGGTCCTTGTTTCCTTCCATGACACGGCTCCTACCCTAATGTTCTTCTCTAGAATGCTCTTAGATTTCCTACCTTTCTTTTGTATTTTTACTAACAACTGTGGCATACAAAGGGCCATGGAAAGTGGCCAACATGAGGATGGTTTGGCACACGGGAGACACACAATCCGTATCTGCTCAGTGACTGCCTGGATAAATGAAAATAGAAATGACACCTTTTCTTTTCTTTTTCTTCTTCTTCTTTTTTTTTTTTTTGCTACGATCTTTTTATTTATTTATTTATTTATTTATTTACTTATTTATTTATTTTATTTGAGAGAGAGAGAGAGTGCAAGCATAAGCAGGAGAGGCTGAGGGAGAGAGAGAGAATCATGAGCAGACTCCACGCTAAGGGCAGAGCTGGGGGCGGGGCTCAATCTCAGGGTACTGAGATCAGGAATTGAGCTGAAACCAAGAGTAGGTCCCTTAGCCGACTGTGCTACCCAGGGGGCCCCCTTTTGCCACAAGTTTAAGCAAAAATGTAAATTAGTAATTCAATCCCTCAAATGTGTGTCAACTTAACTTTTTTTTTTTTGCTAAACCACTTTATTGAGATGGGACTGACATCCAAAAACCTGTACATATTTAAGGTATACAACTTGGCAAGTGTGGAGATAAGTACGTACTGTGAAGCCATCACCACAATCTGCACCATAACAGATCCATCACCTCCAAAACTTTCCTCCTTCCTTCTTATCATTATTTTTTTGTGATAAAAACACAACAAAAGATACAGGCTCTTAGCAAATTTTTAGGTATACAGCATAGTACTAACTAGAGGCAATATGCTGTATGGTAGAGTAGAGGGCTTATTCATCTCATATAATTAAAATTTTGTATCATTTAATTAATACCTCCCAATTTCCTACCTCCCTGCAGCTTCAGACAACCACTGTTCTAACCTCCGCTTCTATAAGTTTGACTATTTTAGAATCATCATGGAAGTGGTATCATGTAGTACTTTTTCTCTGTGTCTGGCTTATTTCACTTGGTGTAATTGTTTTTCAGGTTCATCTATGTTGTTGCAAATAGCAGGATTTGCTATTGCTTCTTTTTAAGGCTGTATAATATTCCACTGTATTTATATACCACATGTTCCTCATCAGTTCATCTCTGGTGGATATACAGGTTGTTTCTACATTTTGGCTATTGTAATTAGTGTGCTATGGACAGGGGAGTGCTAATATCGCTCAAGATCCTGATTTCATTACTTTTGGCTAAATATCCAGAAGTTGTATTCCTGGATCATATGGGGCTTTATTTTTAATATTTTGAGGAAACTCCATACTGTTTTCTGTAGAAGCTGTACCATTTGCATTCCCACCAATACTGCACAAGATGTTCTAACTTTTCCACATTCTTGCCAAGACTTGTCCTTTCTTTTTTTTTTTTTTTTTTTGATTTTATTTATTTTTTTGACAGAGAGAAATCACAAGTAGATGGAGAGGCAGGCAGAGAGAGAGAGGGAAGCAGGCTCCCCGCCAAACAGAGAGCCCGACGCGGGACTCGATCCCAGGACCCTGAGATCATGACCCGAGCCGAAGGCAGCGGCTTAAGCCACTGAGCCACCCAGGCACCCCAAGACTTGTCCTTTCTTTTTTTTTTTAATTGCTAGTAGCCATTTTGACAATTATGAGGTGATATATCATTGTGGTTTGATTTTCATTTTCCTAATGATTACTGATTTCTAGTTTTATGCCATATACCTACTGGCCATTTATATGTCTTCTTTGGAGAGATGTCTATTCAAGTCCTTATCTCATTTAAAAAATTGGGTTATTTGGTTTTTTGGTATTAGGCTGCGAAAGTTCCTTATATATTTTGGAAATTAACCCTTTATCAGATATATGGTTTGCAAACATTTTCTTCTGTTCCGTAAGTGGTCTTTTCATTTTGTTAATTGCTTCCTTTGCTGTTCAAGAACTTTCTAGTTTGATGTCTATTTTTATGGGCTTTTTTTGGGGGGTGGGGCTATGCTTTTGATGTCATATCTAAGAAATTATTGCCAAGGTGAATGTTATGAAACTTTTCCCCTGTCTTTTCATCTAAGGGTTTTATGGCTTTAGGTCTTACGTTTAAGTCTTTAACCCAAGAGTTGATTTTTGTGTGTGGTATAAGGTAAGAGTCCTATTTCATTCTTTTGCATGTGGATATCCAGTGTTCCCCACACCATTTATTGAAGAGACCATCTTTTTTCCAGTATGTATTTTTGGCACCTTTGTTGAAGATCAGTTGACAGTATTTGCATAGATTTATTTCTGAGCTCTCTATTCTGCTCCATAGTTTCTATGTCTCTTCTTACGCTCATATAATACTGTTTTGATTTCTATAGGTTTGTGTTATATTTTGAAATCAGGAAGTGTGAGGTCTCTAGTTTGGTTATTCTTGCTCAAAATTGCCTTGGGTATCTGGTGCCTTGAAGTCCCTGTTTTAGAGATCTTAGTTGATTCTGATAACTGACAATTTGCCCCCCCCACCTTTTTTTCCCTCTTCCTGAACTTCAAGTTCCTGCTTTATGTTTTGAATTGGTCAATAAAGAGTAAGCTCAAGAAATCCTAAGCTCTTTCCCTCCACCCCAATAATAGCAGAATCGCAGGCCCCTGCTCTCTGTCTCTGTCTCTGTGTCTCTCTCTATTGGAGATCTCATTCTCTGCCACCTGTGTGCCTTGTATGCTCCAGGGCTTGTAAATAATCAGTTCTTCTTCTTTTTTTTTTTTTCCAAAGTTTCCTAATGATTAATGATTGCATCTTGCAATCATAGAAAGGACCACAAGGGTTGGTCCAGCTCTAACATTGGTTTAGAAAGGAGCGATGTCTGTGGGAAGCTCACTGGAGCTCAGGTGAGCGCACCCAGCCACTTCCAGCCAATGGCTTTACTGTCAACTAGCTGATCTTGGCACGAAACAGTGTTTTATAGTTTTCAGTTTACAAATCTTTCTTTCACCTCTTTGATAGTTTATTCTTAAGTATTTTATTCTTTTTGATGTCACCATAAATGGGATTTTTAAAATATTTCTTTTTTAAAGGTGCCTGGGTGACTCAGTCAGTTAAGCCTCTGACTCTTGATTTCAGCTCAGGTCATGATCTCACAGTTGTGGGATAGAGCCCCATGTTGGGCTCCATGCTCAGCATGGAGTTCCGTTTGTGGTTCTCTCTCCCTCTCCCTCTGCTCATCCCCCACTTGTGCGGTCTCTCTAAAATAAGTAAATGGATAAAAAGATAAATAAAATCTAAAAACAAAGAAATGCAACTTATTTTCATATCTTGATTTTGTATCCTGCAACTTTGCTTATATTTATTGATTGATTTAATATTTTTTGTGTGTGAAGTTTTTAGGGTTTTCTACATATAAAATCATGTTATGTGCAAATATAGATAATTTTGCCTTTTCCTTTATGATTTGGATGCTTTTCACTTCCTTTTCTTGCCTAATTATCCTGGCTAGACCTCCTAGTATTATATTGAATAGAAGTGGCAAGAATAGGCATCCTGGCCTTGTTCCAGATCTTAGAGGAAAACCTTTGTTTTTCATTGAGCAAAGATGCTAGTTGTGTGCTTTTCATCTATGACCTTTATTGTGTTGAGGAAAGCTCCTTCAATTTAACTATACTGACTGAAAAAAATCTGGTTCATGTAGATCAAAATTGAGTCTCTATAGTGCAGTAGGGAGTAAGTTTGCCCACATTTTAACATGAGGGGTAAGAATCTTGGGAACTCCATATATGGGTGGGGAATAAACACATAAAAAATCACCAGTTAGGATGTAAGCTCCTGGGGGAGCAGATGTTCTCATCAGTTTTATTCTCTGTTATTTGCTTAGTGACTCTAACAGTGCCTGGCATACAGGAGGTGCCCAACAAATATACATGGAATGACTAAGAATGGGTTATCTTTTATGTGTGATTCATGATCTGTCACCACTTCCTGAAAGGTTACCCGTTACTGACAAGACACCACTTCCAGATACTATGACAACTGCCACAGCTTAGCAGTAAAGGTTAATTTAAACTTCATAGATCTGTAGGGGTTGGGTTTCAAAAGGTCTGTTAACCTCCTGAAATTATAAGTGTTATATGATATGTGCATGTAGTAAATATATATTCTATGTTCCTGGGGAGAAAGCCCACAGACTTTTAAATTTTCTCAAAGAAGAGTATGATCCAGTATTTTCAGAACCACAGTGTGTGACAAGTGTCTCCACACTGAAAGAACAACTAGGAAATCCTGACAAACAGAAACTTTGGTCAGGCAGACTTGGGTTGAAATTTCAACTCTGCCCCTCAATGGCTGGGTGATCTTGATTAAATTTTGAAATTTTACTTAGTTTCAATTTCTTTATCATGAAATGGGGATGATACTGACAAATCTCTAGACATAACAGTGGAATGTGTTGACCCCAAATCTTTCTGTCTCTAAAGCCCTTGTTTTTGACAACTATTACCTGGCTGTCATTAAATGAGATAATCCATGTGAAAGCAACTGGTGTAGAGTAAGTACTCGGTAAATATTTATTAAAGCAAAAACAAAGAAGATAAATAATCAAGAAGAAAAAGCCATCCTAGAAATTCCTCTTTGATTAAGGAATGTTCAAATTAGAAATATGTTTGTTATTGTTATTATAAAATCAACTCCAACATTAGGGGGAAAGGCAAGGTATAAACTGTTGTATGTTTGGATAAATATGGAATAAGGAGATTCCATGAGTCTTTTGACGGGGAAATGGATAACTAGACTCACCTAACATTCAAATGAAGGGTTGTGTGAGTCCTCTAGACTTTATTGACAGAATCTACTCTTGGATCATCTACCCCTAGATATACAGGACTCCCATTTCACTAGGACCCAGCAGGAAACAGGGTTGTTGTCCCTCTGTGTGAACAACGGCTGAAGAACAAGTCATCATGGAACACAGGAGACATAGCTGCTGTCAATTTCCAGAAGGGGGAATGATTCAGTGGCTCAATAGAGAGAAGGACTGTCTGGCTCTTTTGAGTCATTTCATGGTGGTTGGGAACAGATATATGGCTCAGGTATTAGCTGTTTCATTGCATTACACTGATAAGTGAATAGTGATAGGAATTAGGTTTGCTTACATTGTAATATAATCTTATTTGTTGCATTTGTTTTTTTTTTCTCAAAATTTCTTATGGTTTTGAGATGTGTGTATTTAACTGGGCTGCAGAATGAATGATCCTATTTGTCTTCCTCAATCAGATCTGAGTGGTTTTCATCAAGTGGCTACTCTGTGTCAGGACCATACATTATCTCATTTAAGCTTCATAACAACGTGGTAAGGTTGACTGTATCATGATTTTCATTTATCAAATAAGAAATCAGAGGCTCAGAGAAGTTACCAAGTTGAGAGCATTGCCCAGCTGCACATGGCTAGTAAATTGTGACGCTAAGAAGCAAACCCAGGGCTTCTGAGTCCACTTTCTATTACATTTTACTAAGTTGTGCATTGTGTAACAGGATGATGTTTTAAAAATGGCATTCTGGCAGCCAGAAGGAGACCAAAGCAAAAACTAAAGACAGTGTTATTAGAAATGGAAGTCTGGGCTTGCCAAGAAATACCTTTAGGGTGCCTGGTGGCTCACTGGGTTGGGCCTCTGGCTTCTGCTCGGGTGGTGATCCCGGCGTCCTGGGTTCGAGTCCCGCATCAGGCTCTCTGCTTGGTGGGGAACCTGCTTCCTCCTCTCTCTCTGCCTACTTGTGATCTCTATCTGATAAATAAATCAATAAAATCTTAAAAAAAAAAGAAATGCCTTTAATGCTATGTAATAGGAAGGCTGGTATTTAGCGTAATACAAGTGTCTCTTAATATCATCTGCTCCTAAAATGCAACCTAGGTGCTTCTTGAAATCTGCTCTGGTGAACCTAATAAAGATTAGGTCATTCTCTGCATCTACAGAAAACAGAGTAAAATTGAAAATTATGGGGAACCTGATTTTCTTGTTCTATTTTATAAAGCAAATGTCTGGTCACAAATGAAAGTTTAAAACAAAATTTCTTGGCTCTCATTTCTTTTGTCTGATAACAGCCTCTGTGTAAAACACCCAAGACTAGTATAGAGCAAAAATCAGGGGGAAATGAACTTTTATTGGGTATCTAAGGTTTACCAGTCATGTTTACATACTTTATCTCTTTAAATCCTTGAGAAAGAACTGTAAGTTGGGTAATATTAATTTTAGAAAAAACAAAAAGCTAACAAATTAAAAAAAAAAACAGATTCAGAAGATGAAATAAGTTACTGAAGGCTGCACAGTTGAGACATGGCAAAGCTAAGATTTAAACGTAGATCACGTTTTTTCATTTTATGGTGTTGCCACATAGATGATAAGAGCTATAGAAGATGATGTGAGCAGTGTAGAATGTACCCAAAAGTTACCCTTTAGTTGAAACTCTCTCTAGATTCACTGTAAACCAGTTATGAAATGTTGGAGATGGAAGGCATTTATAGATTATGTAGTCCAAACTTTTGATTTAATAATAGGTGAGAAGAGTATACCTTAACTTAAAAAAGTTAAGAATATTGTATAAGATCACAGAGGAAGGGCAAGCATGTGTGTCTTCTAAATCCCTGCTCAGTGCTGTCTGTGGTACCTCAGTATGGATAATAGTTAAGAGCAGGGGTCTCAGAGCTACACTACACATGTTCAAATTCTGGATGATTGAGGAAAGTTACCCAGCCTTTCTCAATCTGTTTATTCAACTGCAATATAAGTAACAGTACTTCATAGAATTAATTAAATGAGTTAATACTTGCAAAGTGCTTAAGTCAGTGCTTGCCCCATAATAAATACTTAATAAGTATTAAGTGTTACTATTTTCATCTTGTCTCCCAAGGCTCAAGCCCACTATAGAAACTTCTGGAGTTGTTGAATTGAAGAAGTGGTATAAATAGTACAAGAAGGCAAACTTCTTTAAGAGCATCATGAAGTGGGCACCTGGATGGCTCAGTGGGTTGGGCCGCTGCCTTCGGCTCAGGTCATGATCTCAGGGTCCTGGGATCGAGTCCCACATCGGGCTCTCTGCTCGGCAGGGAGCCTGCTTCCTCCTCTCTCTCTGCCTGCCTCTCTGCCTACTTGTGACCTCTCTCTGTCAAATAAATAAATAAAATCTTAAAAAAAAAAAAAAAGATTATCATGAAGTAGCCCCCTGTAGAGATAGTAAAGGACGGCACACACCTGACAGAGTAAATTCCATAGAGACTCCGCACCTAGGAATTCATGAGGGTGGTGGTGTAGGTAGACCTCATGGGCTGATCCCAAATGGAGTAGCTCAGGAAGCCATGGAACGCAGCCAGCGGCCACCCTGGAAGACTGTGATAGGAACTAAAGAGAACATTCCACCCTGAACAAGGATAATACATTTTCATTTTCTTCCCCACTGCCTCTCTTCCTCCTTCCCTCTCTGCCTTCCTGCTTGCTTACGTTCTTGCCTTCCATTCACCAAATATTTTCTGAGTGACTAGTGTATGTCAGGCACTGGGATAATGTGCACAAAATGAAGTCTCTACCCTCCTGGAACCTACTTTCTAGTGGGGGAGACAGATGAAGAACAAAGACACACATATGTAATATAGTGAAAAGGGCTAGGGAAGGGTGTTATAAAGTCACAGGGAGTGCTATTTTTTTTTTTTTTTAAGGTAGGGTGAGCTGGGGTGCCTCTCTGAGGAATTTGCATTTGAGCAGAGACCTGAATGACATGGAAGAATCAACAATCACTGTCTGGAGAAAGACTATTCCAGACTGACGTGAAAACGAAGCAAAGAAAGCAGAATGGGATTTTCAGACTAGCGAGAAGGTCTGTATTGTTAGAGCAGAGAGAGCAGGGAGTGTAGACAGGGTTCAGATCACCCAGACCCTATAGACTGAGGCATGGTCTCAACAACAGGGAAGCTTCACAAACAATAGGGAATTCCACCAACTGTGTGTACTCAGGCTCATGTGAGTGGTCTACCCTACTTCCAAAGTATGTCACTGACAGTTGCTTCTTTGTAGAAATAAATGAAGGACAGATGCTTTAAGAAAGAATAGAGATTAGCCAGCTTCTATATGCCTAAAGTGAAAAAAACCATTGAAGTTATACAAGAAAAAGGAAGGAAATAGGTTTGACATGCTCCACATACTTGATATTCATATCATGTTAATAACATGTTAAATATATTACACTAGTGGGTGCTGTTTAACTCAGGCTGAGAAACTTATTCCTAAAGCAGCAGCCTGTGAGATATGGGTTGGGGGTTGGTGAGGGTTGTGGCAGGGCAGGAATGTGTTCAGGCAGGCACTTCCCAGAAGCACAGTTACTGGACTGGGCATGCTAAAATCAGCCTTGATACTTCTGCAGGTCGTTGGGAAAAGAGTTACTTGAGTCTCCTTGATTTTTTTCACTTTATTTCAGAAGATGCAACAAAGAAATGACACCTAGGCTAACCCATTTAGTGAAAGATTACCCTAATGGTCTTGTCTAAGCAAAGAAGAGCATGTATGAAATAAATTAAAATTGAACCTGGCTAGGTGTTCTTTTTCTTTTGCAATTACAAAGATACTAATTGCATATACCCACCAAATTGTAGATGTTAGGAGAGGAGAAGCCACAGTGACAAAGTCTTATGTAAAGGAAACTTGTAGTCAAGCAGACACATTTCTTTCTTAAAAAAAAAAAAAATTATTTATTTATTTGACAGAGAGAGAGCACAAGCAGAGGGAGATGCACGCTCCCCACTGAGCAAGCAAGCCCAATGCAGGGCTCAATCCCAGGACCCTGGGACCATGACCTGAGCTGAAGGCTGAGCCACCCAGGTGTCCCAAGCAGACAAATTTCTATTAAATAAAGATCGGAGGACATATTTTATATAAGTGCCACAAAATTTCACTAGTTAAAAAATTCACCCAGCTTTTGGAGGTGTCCCAATTCTAGACTTCAAGTCATAGTACAAAGCTGTAGTATTCAAACAGTATGGTACTAGTACAAAAATAGGCACACAGATCAATAGAACAAAAGAGAAAACACAGAAATGAACCCACAATTTTATGGTCAACTAATCTGCAACAAAGCAGGAAAGAACATCTAATGGGACAGACTGTCTCTTCAACAAACGGTATTGGGAGAACTGGAGAGCAACGTGCAAAAGAATGAAACTGGCCCACTTTCTTACACCATACACAAAAATAAATTCAAAATGGATCAAAGACCTAAATGTGAGACCTGAAATCACAAAAGATCTAGAACAGAACAGAGGAAGTAACTTCTTTGACATCAGCTGTAGCAACTTCTTTCTAGATATGTCTCCTGAAGCAAGAGAAACAAAAGCAAAAGTAAGCTATTGGGACGACATCTACTTCTCTACACAGCTAAGGAAACAGTCAACAAAACTAGAAGGCAGCCTATGGAATGGGAGAAGATATTTGCAAATGACATAACTGATAAAGGGTTAGTATCCAAAATATATAAATAACTTATAAAACTCAGCACCCCAAAAGTGAATAATCCAATTAAAAAATGGGCAGAAGACGAGAATTTTTCCAGAGAAGACATCTGGATGGCCAACAGACACATGAAAGGATGCTTAACGTCACTAATCATCAGGGAAATGCAAATGAAAACTACAATGGGTTATCACTTCACAACTGTCAGAATGGCTAAAATCAATCACACAGGAAATAATAAATGCTGGCAAAAATGTGAAGAAAGGGGAACCTTCTTGCACTGTTGGTGGAGATGCAAACTAATGCAGGCACTGTGGAAATAGTATGGAGTTTCCTCAAAAGTTAAAAACAGAACTACTCTATGATCCAGCGATTGAACTACTAGGAATTTACCAAAGAATACAAAATTACTAATTCAAAGGGACACATGATTCCCAGTATTTATAGCAGCATTATATACAATAGCCAAATTATGGAAACAGCCCAAGAGTTCAGTGACTGATGAATGGATAAAGAAGATATGGTGAGTGCATACACACACACACACACACACACACACACACACACACAATGGGATATTATTCAGCCATAAAAAAGAATGAAATCTTGACATTTGCAATGACATGGATGGAGCTTAAGAGTATAATGCTAATTTAAATAAGTCAGCCAGAGAAAGAGAAATACCATGGTTTCATTCATTTGTGGAATTTAGGAAACAAAACAAATAAGCAAAGGAAAAAAAAGAGAGAGAGGCAAACCAAGAAATAGACTTTTAACTATAGAGAACTAACTGATGGTTATAAGAAGGAAGGTGGGTCGGGGGATGGGTTGAATAGGTGATAGGGATGAAGGAATGCATTCGTTGTGACAAGCACCAAGTGATGTACGGAAGTGTTGAATCACTGTATTGTACATCTGAAACTAAAGTTACATTGTATGTTAACTAGCTGGATTGAATTAAATAAAGACTTTAAAAAATGTACCCACTTAGGAAAACACTATCAAAATGGAGTACACAAAGGCACATATGAAATTATACTCATTTTGATGAACAATACCAGAGTCTGAACTTATAAAGGTTCTCAGTTGAAAAAACTGTTCATTTGTAGTTTGGGATATAAAGGCTATTTATTTATCTAATGTTTTGCTTTGAAATAATTAGCTATTAGACCTGCCAAGGTATTTTCTTTTCATGTCAGGTATTCAACGGCTACAAAGTCAAGACAAGGTTGGAAGGAAAGGAAGTAAACAAAGAAGTTAAAGGAAAATATCGACATTTCTCAAACGAGCAATCAATGAAAATGTGTCAACATTTATGAGCATCTTTAGCTGGAGATAATACAATGAAAATAAATAATGTAAGGAAAAGAATACCCTTGGCTATTCATAGAATGTATTCACTGTTGTATAATAAAATTCTGAGAGGCAAAGATTTTAGGTGATTGAAAATTATCAGTCTAATATTTGAAAATTCCAGCAGCCCAGAGAATATTTTTAGTATGCTTTCTGTGCCCTACATATAAAATTTAAAAATATTTTATTAAGAAAATACTACTCAATCTTTTGAGAAATTTGCATTTCACTGCAAAGATGAAACATAGCATCTTTAGCTGGGTTATTTTCTGTGGAAGTCAGAGCCATTTTGTGGTATATGATTAGCACATTCTAAAGGCAAAGATTCCAGAAAGTTTAAATTTAGTTGTAAAAAACTGAAGGCATTTATCCATTCATGTATAACATGGAAACGCAAGCTTCACTTTCAGTGTGTTTAAATGCCACATATTATAACGGAAACTCTGAAATGTGATCACCAATCTGATTTCACATTTAGAAATCAAATAAAAAAGAGGCTGAGACAGTCATATTTGATACCAAAAAAAAAGGTTGTCATAGAAGAAGAAAATGTCTATGTCATAGAAGAATAAAAATGTCTTATGCTTTGAGGAAAGTAACATACTGTTCTTGATGGATATTCTAGGTCAGTGGAGATTGTAGAATCTAAGTATAGGAATAAAATATTTTATGTCACTCTAAAAGTCAATGATCAGAAATAACAGTTTAAACTTCATGTACATATGCAGTAGGCATTATTGGTAGCTGAAGAAACAACCTGGTGAGTGATGACAGACAGATATAGATTTAATAATATTTAAGATTTTATAATTGATGAATTTATCATATTATGATACATTATGATATGTGGGAGAGAAATCTATAAAGACCTTAAATTTCCACACAAGTAAAAGTACAGTCCAGTTTGTTTTGTTCTATGTCTTTATATTTAATTTTTTTTCATAGACTGGGTCTATACAACTGGGTCTTTTTTAAAAAAATGTTTAAATCCAGTCCTTGTTTTTTAATTTACATTTAATGTAGTTACTGATAGAGTTGAATTTCAATCTATTATTTTGCTATTTGTTTTCTATTTATTCTATCTCTTCTTTTTCCTTTCCCCCTCAGTTTCTGCCTTCTAGTGGATTAATGGAGTGATTGTTTTAGTATTCCATTTTATCTCCACTACTGACTTATTAACTAAACCACTTTGTTTGGTTTATTTATTTTTAGTTATTGTCACAAGGTTTACAATATGCATTTTTATATTATTACAGTCTATCTTCAAGTAGTATACAACTTAAAGTATAATGTGATCTTTACAATAGTTATAATTCCATTCCCCCATCCTTCATGCTATTCTTATCATATATTTTACTTCTATGTCTGTTAAGCCTCATGATACATTGTTATTATTTTTGCTTTAAACAGTGAAGTATCTCTTTCGTTAGTGCTTAAAATGAGAAAAAATTTACATTTACCCATATGTTTATTATTTCCAACACTTTTTAATGTTTTGTGTAGATGTGTTTATCTCTGGTATCATTTTCTTTCTAACAGAAGGAAACATCTTTAACATTTCTAACAGTGTAGTCTGCTGGAAATGATTTATCTCAGATTTTGTTTGCCTAAAAACATTTATTTCACTTTTATTTTTGAAGGGTATATTTATTGGATATAATACCTAAATTTACAGTTTTATTCATTCAGAACTTCAAAGATATTTGTTCCATTGTCTTATGTTGCATGCTTTATGACAAGAAGCCTGCCAAACTTTTTATCTCTGTTTCTGTGCCTATAATGTGTTTTTATTCCCCCCTCCCCTCTGGATGCTTTTACATTTTCAGTGATTTGATTATGCTCTGTCTTGGTGGTAGTGGTGGTGGTGGTGGTGTGTGTGTGTGTGTGTGTGTGTGTGTGTGTTTACTCTTCTTGGGGTTTTATGGGTTTATAGCTCTCATCAAATTTAGAAAATTTGGTGGCCAGTATTTCTTCAATAACTCATCTTCATATTTAAACATATATAATCATAAAAATCCATATATATGTTACACATATATTAGACAGCTTAATATTATTCTACAAGTTTATTTTTCTTTTTACCATCCTTTTATCTATATTCTGAGATCTATCTATCTATATTCTTGATTTTGGATAACTCTCTTCTATGTCTTCAAGTACATGGACTTTTTTCTTTTGTAGTATCTAAGCTGCTCAATCCTATATGGTAAAATTTTCATGTTGGATGTATTGTTTCATCTCTAGAATTCTGTTTGGGTTAAAAAAATACCTTCTATTTTTCTTCCCCTGTTAAGTTTTTCTTTAAATATTTGCATGTAGTGATAATAGGTATTCTAACATCCCTGTGTGCTAGTTCCACCATTTCTGTCATTTTTGGGTTTGTTTCAATGGATGACTTTTTTCTCCTTGTTGTAATTTGACACATTTTCTTGCCGCTTGGCTTGTCTATTGATTTTTGATAGAACGCCAAAAATGAGAAATGCTATATTGTTATCTAGGTTTTGACTTCTTCTAAAAATGTTATTTTTGTCTTAGCAGGCAGCTAAATTATTTGTTAATCACTTTAATTACTTCAAGTCCCTTTTAAAGCTCTGTCACAGTGGGTGGAGAGAAGTATTCTCTTTAGTATGGGTCAGCCCTACTATTCAGGTGTGATCCTTTTGGGGTCTCCACTGGACGCCCCAGGTAATCTAGAGTGACTGGTCTGACTGACTGGTCAGAGATCCAATGTCTTTCCACCCTATACAAACACTAGGAATTTTTCTTCTTACAAATCTCTGGCTTTTCTTTTTCTGGCTTGTGGAATTTAACTTCACTCATGTAAAGCCCAATACTTAGCATGCACTAGGCAGATTTTTGAAGCTCTTTTTTTTTTTTTTTTTTCCTGTATAGCCCCTTACTTTCTAGATCTCTGTTCTGCAACCTCCAGCCTCAGCCTCCCCAAACTGATCTCTGTCTTCTGAGTTAGTAAGGAAGCCAAGCTCTTTTGTGTTACCTTTCCCTCTCCTCACAGTCCATAATTGCCTCCAGGCAGATATCTGGGGCAATTGTAGAAATCACTTCATATGTTTCCCAACTTTCCAAGATCACAACCCTACACTGCCTAAAGTTCAATATCTGAACATAAGAACTTCATATATTTTATCCAGCTTATAATGGGTGGTCGTCCAGAACTGGGTACTCCATTATGCCCAGAAAGTCACAAGTTTGTTTTAGATCCTAGTAGACCAAGCAATTCCTACAGACAACATGAGAGTAGAAAATGACTGTATCATAATTCTTAAAACTTGTCCAGGTAGAAAGGGGAGCCCTCCTACACTGTAGGTGGGAATGTAAACTGGTGCAGCCCTCTGGAAAACAGTATGGAGGTTCCACAAAAAGTTGAAAATAGGGCTACCCTATGACCCAGCAATCACACTCCTGGGTATTTACCCTAAAGATATAGACATACTGATCTGAAAAAACAAACAAACAAAAACAAATATATTGATCTGAAGGGGCACGTGCACCTGAATGTTTATAGCAGCAATGTCCACAATAGCCAAACTATAGAAAGAGCTGAGATGTCCATCAACAGATGAATGGATAAAGAAGATGTGATACATACATACAATGGAATATTGTGCAGCCATCAAGAAAAGAAATCTTGCCATTTGCAATGACGTGGGTGGAACTAAAGGCTATTATGCCAAGTGAAATAAGTCAATCAGAGAAAGACAATTATATGATCTCATTGATATGAGGAATTTGAGAAACAAGACAGAGGATCCTAGGAGAAGGGAGGGAAAAATGAAGCAAGATGAAACCAGAGAGGGAGACAAACCATAAGAGACTCTTAATCTCAGGAAACAAACTGAGGGTTGGTAGAGGGGAGGCGGGGTTGGAGGGACGGAGTGGCTGGGTCAGGGACATTGGGTAGGGCAGATGCTATGGGGAGTGCTGAGAATTGTGTAAGACTGATGATTCACAGACCTGTATCCCCGAAACAAATAATACATTATCTGTTAATTTAAAAAACCTCTTACCCAGGTAATGTTGAATGTAATATGATCTCGGTAAGTTGATTTTGATAATTTGTTTGCAGAGGCTACTCCAATCTGCTGGGATATTGAAATGAGCACTCCAAAGGAAGGGACACATGAAAGGAAATAACAGTTAACCATCAGTTATCGCGATTAATACTGAAGTGGGCTCTAGATGCAGTACTTTGTTGTAGTCATCCTTGTGCTCATCTTGGATAGAGAAGTGAATGGGCTCATTAGAAGAAGAAGGAATTGGGTATTTCCAAGATCTAGATGCGGAGATAACTAGAATTTGATATCAAACATGAATTTATACCTTATAGGAGTTTTTATTAAATAATTATTAAATACAAAAAAAGACTTATAAAATTCATATAAATTTTAAAGTAGTGATTCTCAAACTTTAATGTGCAAACAAAGTACCTGGGTTCTTGTTAAAATGAAGATTCTGACTCAGGCAGGCTGTGTGGGATGTGTTTCTGCAGGGTTAACAAAAATCCCGGGTGATGCCAGTGTCCTCTAATCTGCAGACTATCCTTTGAAAACCAAAAGTACTAATAATACAGTGAACCTGTGTACCCAATACTGGTGTAAGAAAAAGGACATTATCATTATCCCTGATGTCTTTTGTGTGCCCTTCTTTGATCTCAACTCCTTCCCTCTCTCTACAAGGTTACTACTCTCCTAGTATTGTTTTTATTATCATTTTATTTTTCTTGACAGGCTTACCACATATGCTTGTCTCTCTAAATATATATTGTTAGGTTTTATATATTTTTGAATGTGAGAAACTAATGTAAGTGGAGTCATTTGTATATATTCTTTTACAATTTTTTTGCACCACATTATATTCCTTAGGTTAGTTCACGTTGTATGTGTTACCTTAGTTTGCTCATTTAAACAGCTGTATAAGATTCTTTTTTATGACTATTCAGTTTCTCTATTTACTATTGATGGACTCTGGAATTTCCATTTTATTTCTTTTATTTTGTTTTTTTAAAAATATTTATTTATTTATTTATTTGAGAGAGGGCACAAGCAGGGGAGCTGCAGGCAGAGGGAGAGGAAGAGGCAGGCTCCCTGCTGAGCATGGAGCCCAACAGGGGGCTTGATCCTAGGACCCAGGGATCATGACCTGGGCCAAAGGCAGACACTTAACTGACTGAGTCACCCAGGCACCCCATGGAATTTCAGTTTTATACTGTCATGAAAATTCTTGTACAATTCCTGGTGCATATGTGCAAGATGTAATCAGATTATCTACATAGGTTTTGAATTGCTGGTTCTCAGTCCATTGATGGTGTAGTTTCTAACCTCACCACGTACCTCTCACCTTTAAATGTTCTGCCTGTTACGCAATCTGATGATCTATGTAATCCTCACAACTACCATGTGAGGCAAGTGCAGGTCTCCCTTTTATTGGTTAGAAAATCAAACCACTGGGAAGTTAACTTGCTGAAGTTACATACCTAGTAAGTAATAAAATCCAGGAGCTGATTCTAGGCAGTTAAGTTCTAGAGCTTAAATTCTAAACCACTAGTAGAGTCTGTGCCCATGGTATATATTCTCTCTCTCACATACACACATACACAAACAAAACTTATAAAGAAAGCACTGTGGGATCTATAGACAAGAACATTCAGTCTTGCTCTTAGAGAACTTAGAATTTGTTTGGGAAAACAGAATATTTACATGTAAAAAGATAGCAATAGGAGAGGGTACATATGAAGTGACAGATGAATGGCATAATCAAATCAGGCCACAGAGGTAGTGGGCTGGGGGGAGGTTATAAGAACGATCCAAGTCCTACCTTCTGATAGAGCTCTTGCCCACCTCTCTGTACTTACATCCCCGACATCCACCAAACTCTAGCTACATTGATTTTCCTTTTGTGATTCAAAATGTCATGCTTGTTCCTATCTCAGGGATTTTACATTGCTGTGTCCTTTGCCTGGACTGCTCTTCCTCCAAATCTTGGCAAGGTTGACTTCTTTGTTATCATTCTGAACTCGGATCAGATGTGCTCTCCTTAAAGAGAATTTCCCTGACAACCTAACCTGAAATACTCTTCTAGCCTTGCTGCAGCCCACCAGCCTGTGTATCTGATTCCTGACACATATCTCTATCTGAAATTATCTCGTCTATGTATTTACCCATTTTAATTGTTTCTTTTTACCAGAACAAAAGCTCCACAAACAAGGACATTGTTTGTCTTGTACTTGTCTTTTTCACCCCTTCCCTCAAATAGTTTCTGAGGTTTCTACTTCATCTACAAAATCTTTTAGAGCTATGAGGGAACGTCTCTCTCTTTGACCTACTTTGACATCCTTGGCCCAATTTATTTGTACAAAAGGAGATATTTTTAAGTGTTTATTTCTTCCCCTCACATCTTCAAAACATGGAAGAAACATGGTTCTGAAGGTTTTTTGATTTGTCATCACCCTTGGGGTTATCAATGAGTAATACAAAAGGCTGCTTTGTAGTTGGTTTCTTTTGAAACATCCCTCTACTTTGTAGGTCACGCTGATGGCATTTCTTTTGCACTCATCTTTCCAAATATTTATCAGCCATTACAGGCTTTTCTTGCTGCTTGGAACTTAACTGAATGAATTCTTTGGTTCTTATGAACAGATCAACACAAATGGATTGCTGAAACACTCCAAGGAAACAGTGGGCTTCAGGAAAGATTTTATTCTTCATTTATGATATATTTTGGTAATTAAAGAGTCATTTCTTTGGTTAAGTGCTAAGAGCAAAGTGATGAATATTGTGCAGGATAAAGCTGAGAATTACAGAATACTTTCATTCTGCTTAAAAATCTGATTAACATTAATTTTACTTTATTAATTTGCCCTGTGAAATAAATACATTACTAATTATATGCAAAATGATATTTAATCTTCCTAATGGAAGTCTACCATTTTAGCCCTATTTGTAGAAGTGTTATTTGAAATGTCAAAGTAAATTATATTGAAATAATACTAGTTTTCAATTATGAAATACTTTTTTACATAAAACTGATTTATTAAATATAATAAATACCCATATATTACTTTTACATATGCTTCTGTTTTTAAGGAGTATATATAATTGATAAATAATATGTATAATTATTTATTCACTGACATATCTTTATCTATAGAGATTGACATCTATGTTTATAGATGTAATAGCTATATAGCTAAATAGCTATATCAGAGAGGTTTAAAAATTTGCCTTATAACACAATGATAGCAGGAGATCATGATCATAAATTGTGGCCTTATTATTTTTTTAAATGATTTTGTTTATTTATTTGAGAGAGAGAGTATGAATGGCAGGGAGGGGCAGAGGCAGAGGGAAAGGAAGCAGCAGACTCCCTGTGGGAGTCTCAGGGAGCTCACTGTGGGGCTCAATCCAAGGACCTGGAGGTCATGATCTGAGCTGAAGACAGCTGCTTAACCAACTGAACCACCCTGGCGACCCAATTTGTGGCCTTATTAATATCAAATTTTAATTATTAGGGATGCTTGCATTAGTTTGTTGGGGCTGCGATAGCAAAGTATCACAGAGTGGGTGGCTTAAACAACAGAAATTTATTTTCTCACATTTCTTCACACTAGATATCTGAAATAAGTGTCAGCAGGTTTCATTTTTTCTGAAGCCCCTCTCCGTGGCTTATAGATGGTTGTCTTTTCATTGCTGTGTTCACATGGTCTTCTCTCTGTACATGTCTGTTTTGTAACTTCCTTTTCTTATAAGGACACTAGTGGTAATGGGTTAAGTCTCACCTTAAGGACCTCATTTTAAATTAATTACCTCTTTAACTACCCTATCTTCAAATACAGTCATATTCTGAAGTCCTGGGGGTTAAGACTTCAACATAGGAATCTGGGGGGATACAATTCAGTTCATAACACTCAGTAGATTATGAAAAGAACAGTATTTAATATGTAATTGGCTTTAAACTTTCTAAGTGAAGGAATTAAAGAGGCTATCTGAAATAGTAAGTAATATTTTAGCCAAGAAAATTGTTTCTCACCACATATGGTATGTATCTTGAATATAATGTCTTATTTGTATAATTTTTAATAATTTGATAACCTTTATTATTTTTATAATAATACCACCTAATATATACTGGTGCCAGACTGTTCTAAGCACATCTCCTATATTAATTTATTTATCACCTTAACTCTCCTGAATACCATTATTACTCTCATTTTAAAAGGGAGAAAACTGAATGTAAATAAATAAGATTAAGTCCAAATGACTTGCCTGACATTATATAGCTATTAGGTGGCAGAACTGGAAGGAAGCCCAGATAGCCAAGCTCTGGAATGCATGCTTTTAATCAGTAGGTCAGTGGTTGCCAATGAGTATTCTCTAGTTTCTGGCAAACAGAGTAACAGGGACCAGATTTACTCTCTAATTTGGAACAACTAAAAAACTCAGCTTATATACATATATAAAACAATGGGTTGTAAGACACTGGATTTCACTCAATGAAGGATAGTGATCCCTGAGAGTCAGGAACTATATGACTGCTCCATCTTACTATCTGGAGAGAGTTACCAGATTGAAGCTCAGGAAAAGGAACCTGCAGTCTCTTGGAGCTTAGGAGACAGAACTGGGAGCCCAGAGAAACCAATGCAAATAGAGTTTTCAGGGAAGAGTATAGAAATGCTCTTTGAAAGGAAGAATACTGGAGAAAGCTGCTGAGAGGGAGAGAGAGAGAGAGAGAGTGAGAGCACGTACTTCACAGACATGCAGATGATCCCCTTGAATCATCAAATGGAAAATGATTCATGCATACATGTGAAGAAAATATCTGAGGAAAGAGCCACCAGGGGACTACAGGGAACAATTGCTGGAACTCTCTTGGGGCTGGGAATAGTTCCTGTTCTCAAAAGCATAACATATGGGGCACTGGGTAGAATATTTAGAAGGGTTTTAAGTCAGTAGTAGACAAAACAAGCCCTGGACTAAATGCTGCTCTAGTTTCACTTTATAAACTTTAGAAGCAAGACCCAAGGGATTGCTGGCTGGCTTAGTTGGTGGAGTGTATGACTCTTGATCTTGGGGTTGAGTTTGAGCCACATATTGGGAGCAGAGATTACTTAAAAAAAAATCACAGGGGTACCTGGGTGGCTCAGTGGGTTGAGCTTCTGCCTTCAGCCTGGGTCATGATCTCAGAGCCCACACTGGGCTCTCTGCTCAGCAGGGAGCCTGCTTCCCCTTCTCTCTCTCTCTGCCTACTTGTGATCTGTCAAATAAATAAATAAATAACTCTTTTAAAAAAAAACATAAAAATACACTATTCTTTAAAAAGAAAAATCATATAAAAAAAAGCAAGACTCAGAAGGGTCAAAGTATTTTCAAGTAACTTAACTGCATCCTAGAATAAGATTTGAGGATATTTATTGGAATGCAATACTATCCAGCATTCAATATAGTAAAATCACCACATGTAGCATCCAATAAAAATTTTTCAGGCATGTAGGAAAATATAACCCACAATTAGCAATAAAAACAATCACTTGAAATTGATCCAGCAATGATGTAAACGATAGAACCAATAGTCAAGGACATACTCACAGTTACTATAATTGCATTCCATATGTTCAAGAAGCTAGAGTAAAGACTGATGATGTTGAGTAGAAACATGGAAAATACAAAAAGACTCAAGTTGAACAGTTTAAGAAGGACAGTACAGTGTTTGAGACAAAACTACACTGGGACCAATAGCAGATTAGGCATTACAAAAGAAAAGATTAATGAACTTGAAGACGTTAATAGTAGAAACTGAAATTAAAAAGATATCAAAGACTAAAAAAAAATGAACACTTATGGTTTGTCTCCCTCCCTATCCCATCTTGTTTCATGGATTCTTCTCCATAAGTGACTCTTAATCTCACGAAACAAACTGTGGGTTGCTGGGGGGAGGGGGGTTGGGAGAAGGGGGGTGGGGTTATGGACATTGGGGAGGGTATGTGCTTTTGGGTAAATTGGAAGGGGAGGTGAACCATGAGAGACTATGGACTCTGAAAAACAATCTGAGGCGTTTGAAGTGGCGGGGGGGGTGGGAGGTTGGGGTACCAGGTGGTGGGTATTATAGAGGGCACAGCTTGCATGGAGCACTGGGTGTGGTGAAAAAATAAATACTGTTTTTCTGAAAATAAATAAATTGGAAAAAAAAATGAACAGAGCACTAGTGAGCTGTGGAACAATTTCATATGGCCTAATATGTGTGTAACTTGAGGGAGCTGACAGAGAGGTGGGAACAGAAAGAAAATATTTGGAGAAATAGCAGCCAAAAAATGTCCAAGTTTGATGAAAACTCAAAGTCTACAGATCTAAAAAGCTCAAAGTATGGAATTCTCCAGATCAATTACATGAACATCACTTAGGAATCTGTTAGAAATTCAGATTCTTGGGATCCACCGAACATTCACTAAATCAGAAAATTTGGGAGTAGAGCCCAGGATATGTGTTTTAACAAGCTCTTCGTATGATGCTGACATGTGCTAGAGTTCAAGAACCATTTTATTAGACTAAGATTCATCTCTGAATGGATCCTTAAATACCAAGTAGTGTGAAACTTTACCAGAAGTAATTTGTAGTCAGAATTTTGCTGTGTAGTAAATCTTAAAGGTTTCACCTACTTTAAATACAGGATGATGTTTTCATATAGAAAGATTCAGTATTTTGATTATTATTTCAAAATTAACATAAGGAGAAGATTTTTTTGGTAAAAATAGACATTGGAACATGATATTTTTCAATCCCACAGAATGGGGATAAGGTAAGAAAGCTTTAGGAAATTGAAGATCACAGAGAGGAAATATTTACAACTTATTGTCATCATCATGCAGGAACTCTGGATCTTAATTAGAGGCTATGCAAGAACTTTCTGTGATCATGGTAATATAAAGGGATTTGTTTTCACTGTACAGAATTAAAATTTCCAATCTGATACATGTGGCAGGACTAAAAATATTAGGGTCTAAGTGCTCCTAGCCTTTCTCCTCATTAGACACACTGGAGAGACTGCTGACTTAGTTTCTTCCCAGTCCCACATCTTCAAGTGTACCAGACTGGTTCAGAAAGGAGATGTTAAGAAGTACTGTGTGAATGATAAATGCTCTTCAAAGTGCAACTGAAGTTTAACTGAAGTAAAGATCTTGAGATATTTTGGAATTACTGTTTGGTTGCTATGTAGTATATATATACCAACCACATCACTATAGATAGGGCTACATTGGTCATAACCTTAAGGTTATATATTTACTAAATGAACAGAAAGTTAAGAATTTAAATTCTACCAAATATTTAAAGAAGAATTGATACCAATCCTTCAACTCTTCCAAAAAATGGAAGTGACACCCCTTCCAAACTTATTTTAAGAGGTCAGCATCTCAGCATCACCCTAATACCAAAGCTAAAGACACCACATGAATAGAACACTACAGGCCAATATTCCTTGTGAACATAGATGCAAAAAACCTGCAACAATATATTAGTAAATGAAATTCAACAGCAAATTAAAAGGATCATACACCATGACCAAGTGGGATTTATCTTTAGGCTATAAGAATGGTTCAATACCCACAAATCATTATGATACACCACATTAACAGAATGAAGACTAAAAATCACATGATCATCTCAACAGATGCAGAAAAAACATCTGACAAAATTCAACACCTTTTCATAATAAAAACTCTCAAAAAATTAGGTATAGAAGGGACTTACTTTAACACAATAATGTCATATAGGAAAAGCTTACAGCTAACATCAAATTCAATGGTAGAAAACTGAAAGCTTTTCCTTTAAGATCTGGAACAAGGCAGGGATGATCACTCTTGCCACTTCTAGTCAACATAGTATTGAAAGTCTTAGCTGAGTATTGGGACAAGACAAAGTAATAAAATGCATCCAAATTGGAAAGAAAGAAGCAAAATTATCTGATGACATGATTTTACATGTAGAAAACTCTAAAGACCACACACACACACACACACACACACACACCCCAAACCATTAGAACTAATAAACAAGTTTGGCAAAGTTTCAGTAATCAAAATAACATACAAAAATCAGTTCCACTTCTATGCACTAAAAACAAATCATCCAAAAAACAAAATTAAGAAAACAATTCTATTTACAATAAATTAAAAAGAATAAAATACTAATAAACTTAATTGAGGAAGTAAAAGACTTGTACAGTGAAAAGTATAAGACAATGAGGAAAGAAATTAAAGCACATACAAATAAATGGAAAAATATCCTGTGTTCATGGATCAGGATTAATATTATTAAAATGTCCACAGGGCCCAAGGCAATCTGCAGATTGATTGCAATCCCTATCAAAATCTGAATGGCATTTGTTGCAGAAATAGAAAAAACAACCTTAAAATTTGTATGGAACCCAAAACCCAAAATAGCCAAAGCAATTTTGAGCAAGAAGAACAAAGCTGGATGTATCACACTTCCTGATTTCAAAATATAATAAAAAGCTACAATAATCAAAAACAGTATGGTCTTAGCATAAAGGCAGGCATAAAGACCAATGGAAGAGAATAAAGAGCCCAGAAATAAAGCTATGCAAATAACTGTCCATTAGTATTCAACAAAGTTACCAAGAATACACAATGCGGAAAAGATACTATGTTCAGTTAATGGTGATGGGAAAACTGGATATCCAGATGCAAAAGAATGAAATTGGACCCTTAGCTTAGACTGTATACAAAAATCAACTCAAAAAGGATTAAAGACTTCCACATAAGACCAGAAACTATAAAATTTTAGAAGAAACTCCTACAAGACACTAGTCTTGGTAATGATTTCCTAGATATGACACCAAAAGCATAGTTGCCAAAAAGCAAAAGTAGACAAGTGGGATTACATCAAATTAAACATTTTCTGCACTGGAAAGGAAACAATCAACAAAATTAAACGGCAACCTATGGAATGGGACAAAATACTTGCCAAAACCATATATCTTATAAAGGGTTAATCTCCAAAATAAATAAGGGTATTTAAATTCAATAGTAAAAAAATCAAATAACCTAATTAAAAATGGGCAAATAGTCATTTCTCAAAAGAAAACATAAAAATGGTCAACAGAGGGGTGCCTGGGTGGCTCAGTGGGTTGAGCCTCTGCCTTCAGCTCAGGTTATTCCCAGGGTCCTGGGATCGAGCAGATGGGCAGAGAGCCTGCTTCCTCCTCCTCTCTCTCTGCCTGCTTCTCTGCCTACTTGTGATCTGTCTGTCAAATAAATAAATTAAAAAAAAATGGTCAACAGAGATATGAAAGGAGATTAATACCACTAATCATCAGGGAAATGTAAATCAAAACCACAATGAGATGTCACCTTACATCTATTATGGTAGCTTTAAAACAAACAAACAAACAAACACACTAAAGTTAACAAATGGTGATGTGTATGTAGAAAAACGAAAATGCTGTATACCTTTGTAAGAATATTAATTGTTGAAGCCACAATTATTTGGAGCTTCCTCAGAAAATTAGAAATAGAATGATCACTGGATCCAGCAATCTTACTCCTGGGTAGGTATTCAAAGGAATTGAAAGTAACAGTCCAGAATGGTATCCGGACTTCTGTGTTCATTGCAGCGCTACTCACAGTAGCCAAGATAAGGAAGCAGCCTATTGTCCGTCCACCTATGAATGGATAAGGAAACTATGGTATATAAATACAATAGAATATTATTCAGACTCAAAAAGAAGGAAGTCCTGCCATTTGTGACAGTATGGATAACCTGGAGGACATGATGCTAAGTGAAATAAGCCAGACACAAAAGGACAAATACTACATGATATCACTTATATGATGAATCTAAAATAAACTCACAAAAACAGAACAAAATCGTAGTCACCAAGGACTGGCAGAGGAGAAAATGGGGGGTACTTTTATTAATAAAAGGGCACAAAGTTTCAGTTAACTAGGTGAGTAAGTCCTAGAGATCTATTCTACAGCACGGTGCCTATTGTTAACAGTACTGGACTGTATACTTAAAATTTTGGAATGGGGGCGCCTGGGTGGCTCATTGGGTTAAGGCCTCTGCCTTTGGCTCAGGTCATGATCCCGGGGTCCTGGGATCGAGCCCCGCATCGGGCTCTCTGCTCAGCAGGGAGCCTGCTTCCTCCTCTCTCTCTGCCTACTTCTGATCTCTATCTGCCAAATAAATAAATAAAATATTTTAAAAATTTTTGGGAAGAGGGTAGATTTTACATGGCATGTTCTTGTCACAAATAATAACAATAATAATAAATATGAGGGTGGGAAGGAACTTTCAGAGATGATGTTTGGGTTTATGGAATAAATTGTTGTGATAATTTCATGGGTGTAGACTTTATCTCCGAACTCATCAAGTTTCATACATTTATTTATAGCCTTTAAAAAATAAAAAACAGTTTTTAAAAAGAATGCCTATTGGAGATAATTAATGCAATAATGGCATACACCTTGTTAAAGAAGTTGTGTGTAAATATAAGGACTAGACCAATATACATAGCCTATTTGATTATTTAGAAAAAAAGAAACATACCAAAAATATACTAAAAGCATGCCCCAAAATAAAACCATCAGTATATCTACAATATACCACATCATTACATACTAATTGCCATTTAGAATTACTAGAAGGCTATATACCAAACTATTTTTAACAGGCATTACCTCTTTCTCTTGGGATTGGGATTAGGTAGGTAGAGGAAGTAAGAAATTGGTAGGAAGATCTTTTCACTTCGTATTCCATACATTTCTGTGTTTAAATTAATTGAGGTAAAATTGATTATTTTAATCATTGAAAATGACACCAAATACTAAAAATCATAATCTCCCTGATGGTCACATTTTCTAAACATGTAAGTGGCATGGTAAGTAGCCAAAAAAAAATCCAAAACAAACACCAAAAAACAAAACAAAAAACCCCCCAAATATCCCACTTAGAAAAGGCTTAGTGTTTAACTACCTCAGAGAACTACATTCTACCTTCTGATATTTAAATGCATTTCAATTAATTCATATAATTTTTTTTTAAAGATTTTATTTATTTATTTGACAGAGAGAGAGAGAGATCACAAGTACGCAGAGAGAGAGGAAGGGAAGCAGGCTCCCTGCCTAGCAGAGAGCCCGATGTGGGGCTCGATCCCAGGACCCTGGGATCATGACCTGAGCTGAAGGCAGAGGTTTTAACCCACTGAGCCACCCAGGTGCCCCCATATAATTATTTTTGAAATTTCCCTAATTTCTTTTGTTAAAAAGGTTCATTTCAAAGTTCTTCGGAGTTTGCATTCATTTTAGAGTTGGCCACATTTCTTTTCTCTTAAAATGAAAAAAAAAAAATCTACTATTTTAACTAGCACTGATAAAGTTCAGGCATACCGCCTTGCCTGTCTTCTGGTTTGGAACCTTCTCCAAGATGAATGGCGAGCTATCTTGCTGTTCTTTGAGCAGCTTGTCCATTTTTCCAGTGTCATGGGTAAGGAACAATTGTCATCCATCATGGGGATTTAGTGAGAGCCTGGTGCTGTGGGAATTTACCTCAGCTGCTTTGGGGAAACATAGGTAACATTTCATGATAATCATAACTGGAAATTACAAAAATACTGGAAAGAAGGAACTTTAAGAGTAAAAGGGGAAATCTGACAGAGGATTAAGAATTTGAGATACTGGGGTGCCTGGGTGGCTCAGTGGGTTAAGCCGCTGCCTTCGGCTCAGGTCATGATCTCAGGGTCCTGGGATCGAGTCCCGCATCGGGCTCTCTGCTCAGCAGGGAGCCTGCTCCCTCCTCTCTCTCTCTGCCTGCCTCTCTGCCTACTTGTAATCTCTCTCTGTCAAATAAATAAATAAAATCTTTAAAAAAAAAAAAAAAAGAAAAGAAAAGAATTTGAGATACTTTTTGGAGCCAGGCTGATTTAAGCATATCTTAAGAGTTAGCTTTAGGGGCACCTGGGTGGCTCAGTGGGTTAAGGCTCTGCCTTAGGCTCAGCTCATGGTTTCAGCGTCCTGGGATTGAGCCCTGCATCGAGCCCCGCATCACGCTACCTGCTCTGTGGGGAGCCTACTTCCCCCACTCTCTCTGCCTGCCTTTCTGTCTACTTGTGATCTCTCTCTCGCTGTCAAATAAATAAATAAAATCCTTTTTTAAAAAAAAGAGTTAGCTTTATTTATTATTATACCCTAAAACACAAGAGAAGATTTTCTAATAAGGATTCAAAGAAGACCTTGTAAACTGGATCATGCTTAGATAATGTCACTGAAAATAATAATGAAAACAGTCACCAAGAATGTTAAAAATGAGAATTCTGTTGCTCTGAGTTGAAGGAAAGCTGCATTTATGGATATCAATACATCGCGTACTTTGGAAGCTGGTCTTTATATGAGAGACATTGCCAAGGGAGTGGGGAGAAAATGGTGGTATCTGTGTCTAAGAGGATAGGCACATAAATTAATATGTTTTATTAACTATAAAGTTAAAAAATTAAAATGTAACCTCCGCGTGTCTGTGTAAAAAAGAGACAAAAAACCTTGAACACTCTTGAGGCGTAGTCTCTGATCAAGCACTACAAATACTAATCCATTCACATGTAATCTTTAAACAACAACACAACATTTTCACTTTCAAATTCTGCTTTACTTTTGGAATACCAAGTGATGGGGAAAGATAGTGAGCACAGTCTGCTTCTGGTTAGAGGAACACCAGAACCACCTAGTGGATTTTTCATTTATTGCACAGTCCTTGTACTTTAGAATTGCTGAACTGTTATTGCGGAGATAAGCCCTGAAGTGAAATCAGTGGTTATGGTCTCTTTGTGGCTTATAACAGGAATAGTAATTGTTAGTCTTCAGTACAAAAGCTGTCCCTAAATGACTGAAGAGAAGTCCCTGCCCACCAAACACTCACCAACTAGCACGCTGCTGTATTTGGAGGCACGGTCAGAGTTAAATACATCTGCTAAGATACAAAGTGCACCTGGATCTTTAGAGGTTCTGGGAAAACTGATGAGCAAGGTAACCTGTGGAAACCCAGCTGCATTTACGGGTAGAGTCCTCTTTTTGAAGAGTAGCGAAGTCTACAGGGCAGGGCCAAAGAGTTACACTGGCAGCTTGACCTTTACATAAATTCATGGATACACGAGCTGGAGTTTATAATCAATTTTGTTTCCGGAGCCAAGTAGCTCAGATGGTCACACTGTGTCCTGAACCTCCTGCATCCCATGATTGAGCCTGCTGGGCCTCTGCATCTAGGTGGTGGTGACAGATGTTTCATATAACACTGGAATTTAGGATGATAGGTCAGAGAAATAACAAACATTCTGGGAAAAGATACTTTTGGTAAAATGCAAAGGGCTATCAAATGTCAAATATTGGTAAATTCTGATGCTGAGTCAAAGGTTAATCAAATACCATAATTTATTATGCATCGAAAGAAAAAAAAAACACACACCAGGATGTAAGGGGAATGGGAAGGTCGATGCAATTTTAACATGTGAATGGGTAGTTTAACCGTTAAGCAGATGGAGGGCTCCAGGCTATGAGCAGGTGCTTTTCAGGCAGACGCCACATGTGAAGGGCATGTGGATGGGCTGGGCTCTCCCAAGGCTTCATGGCTGGGGCCGACTGCCGGCAGAGGACATTGGCAGTGGCTGAAACTGCTGCTGTCGTCATCTACTAACAATCCCCATCTGATTATCTTCTCCCTGACCGTGTGAAGGAGGCTAGGTAGATACTCCCAGAGGATTGAAATTTCAGACTGTGATTTTTCCACAGGAGGGATGATCTCTTCCTAACAACACTTTAGAAGCTAAGGTAGGAACAATTTCAGTTCACAGGAATAAAGCCCCATTTCTTTTCTTGTTGGACTATCCGATAAAATGTTAAGAAATGTGCGAGGAGAGGAAGAGAAAAGGAAGAAGAGGAAGAGAGAAGAGAGTAAAAGATGAAGAAAAAACCTGGAAGAACAGAAAAAGATGATGTGCGGGTATGATTAGAACACCAACAATAATGGAGAGAAGAGAGGAGCGTAGACAGAGGGGAGGGTAGGACTTCAGAGAAGCCAAGGTGAAGGGCTTCAACGTCAAGAGCTCATTCCCTGACAGGCTGCTGGACTTCGCGGAGTGCATGAGGAGAAGGATAAGATTATTAGCTGTTTTAAATATGCTGAAAAGCCCGTTATTCTCTCTTAACACTTACAGGAATTTCTAATTGTCAAGTTACCTGTGTGCTTCTAGGTTTCATGGCCCCGTAAAGGCAGGACCTTCTGCGGAATATTGTCCTTATTATCCTGCCAGCAACTTATTGTCCTTATTATCTTGCCCACTGGCTGACCTAATAAACATTCTAAGATCCCGTTTGCTTTGCTTCTATTCTAGATGGGGGAAAAAAAGAAGAAAACAAAACAAAAAGAAAAAAAAAAAAGAAGAGAGCTTGAATTTTATTTTTCTGGGTCTCTGGCTTCTAACGGTGGCCGGACAAGATCTGACCAATGAGAGGTAAGAGGAAGGTGATTAGGGTTTCTGGAAAGGCTCTGACTTCCTGCTGAAAGGGACGAGGGCTGACGGCACTGCCTTTCTCTCCTCTTCACAAAAAAGTGGGTGTGATGCTGTGTACAGGGCAGCCATGTGTGCTCAGGAGGGAACAGGTCAGGCAGTTCTCGGGGATGCCAGACCTGACACCTGTGAGCTACAGAACCAATACTGGGAGCAAATGACTTCCCAGCTTATCCTGATGTGAGAAAAATACATGTCTAGTTGTTTCAGTAGGTTGGACTTTTGGTTACTCTTACACAAAAGCGTGCCTGTTCTAATAGTTGTGTAACTTGGAGAAAGTTACTCTGTTTCAAAATCCTCATTTGCAAACAGGGATTAGAGCAGTATCTTCTTAATAGGATTGTCATAAAGATTAAATGAAATAATATATAAATAAAATAACATATAGAGTCACGTATACAAAGTGAGTCCCACATAAGGGTAAGGGGTTATTTTTATTACCAGACTGATGAAGGGTTCTCAATAAATCTTGGCTGAATGAGTGAATGAGTAGAATAGAAGGTCAGACCCCAAGGGGTTAGGGCTGGAGCCCAAGAAGCAATGCCAGGACTCATTTTTTTCCTGCTTGAGAAGAATGAGAAAAGGGGGATGGGGAGGGGGGAAAATGAGGGAGAGCCAGAGAGAAGCCAGGTGGGTGCTGTGTGGGTGTGAGGTGGCGGGAAACATCCCCCACGGTGCTAAGTATCAAACGCAAGGCCCACGCATACCAGCATCAAGGAGACACTGAATAAACATTTGTTGGCTCACTGAATAAATGAATGAACTGTTAGGGTGTTCTCTAAAAAAGAAATTGCTCTCTCTTCCTTTAAACTAAAGAGATGGAAGCGACAGAAGGTTTTTCTCCAGGGCCATCTGCACGCCTTTTACAATATTTGCCTGAAATTATGTGGGTGAAGATGTATTGCTCTATAATTGCCTGTGCCCTCGCAAGGAGCAGATAAGAACATCCGGTGGGGGCAGAAGCAGAAGCAGAAGGAACAGATTTCCCACAGAGTCAAGTATTCTGTTGTCATAAAAAGCCCCTTGCTGTAACAAACGAGAAAACGAGGAGGAGAGCCTACAGATGAGAAGCGGACACCTCCTAATAGGCACATATCTCGAAAGTTTCCCACGAGGAGCCAGCTGTTCATTAGCAAGGAGCAAACCGCGAGCACGCGGTTAGGACCGGCGCCACCGGGCGCCCCTGCGCTGGGGCGACGGAGCGTTTGTAGGAACCCGGTTTCCGTGCGGCAGCCCGGTCAGATGCAGCCTGTACCGAGAGCTCCTCTGCGGCTGCATTCACCCGGGCCTGCGAGGAGGCGCGGTGCCTTTCTAATCCTTCCTGAACACATGGGCAGAAAGCAAGGGGACTCTGAAACCTATAAAAGGCTTAGTCATGGGATTTTAAAGTGGATGCCTCCAAGGGAAGGATTAACTTTGACGGCCATGTTTCTGAACACTATTTGCATCACAACTTGACACGAATGCCTCAAATCTAGCCTTTTTTTTTTTTTTTTCTTTTTATCTCCCCTATCCTCTATTTTCATCTCTCCTTGTCCCTCCAGAGGACTTTGGCTTCCGTTTTGTGTGCGTTTTTGGATGTGGTAAGCAAAGAGAATGCAAGATCCCATTCTAATAGTGAAGGGACTTGCATTCGCTTTAGGGATGTCTGTTTGTCCCTGGGCTCTAGAAGGACGAGACTCATAAAATAAAACCTTTAATACGGATGGGACATGTACTCACCCGTGCCCGCGCAAGCACACACACCACACTACTCAGAGTAGATGGGAGTCAAAAACATATGCTGATGAACTCCGTTGGCTGATGGCATTCTGCACAGTGAGCCCACTCAGTACAGCTGGAGGGTTTGGCATAGTAACTCTTCATGGGATAAGTAGGGAGCTGGGATGAACTATGATAATGCAGGTCTGCTTCCAATGACTGAAGGCAGAGAGAGAAACCAGCATCTCTTCCACCCTCTCCAAACAAAGCTTCATGATTGAGCCGTATAAAACTAGGCTCTTCTAAATTAGAGCATCACATAATCCTCTAGGTCAGATCCCATCACTTGGGTCATGTAACAACTCAGAAACACCTTAAGACAGACTACATGGGGCTGTGGGGGAAAAGCACAAACCTTCAGAACCATGGAGTTTTAACTAAAGCCTTATCTCGTTAACTTGTTGTAAGACCATGTCTACTGATACCTTGTTTCCCCCAGCTGTAGCTTACTCCTTCCTATAGCACTAGTGCTTTGAGAAGTTTACTGGTTCATTCATTCCACAGGTATTTATTAAGTGCCTAACACTAGCAAAAGGAATACAGTCCCTGCCCATGATGGATTCATGGTAGCCAGAACAATTTAGATTTGATTCTGTATTAGAATAACATTAGAGACCCACAGGTGGGCATGTACAAGAGGTTTATTCCCCCCTCCTCATACCTACAAGCATTTCCTGGAACCCATCTGTGTGTGGGCTATGCTGGTGCAATGCCATGAGGCAAAACAAGTTAAACAGTGACAGTATGATTTAATAAACCACGGACTCAGGACCAGAAACAGGCCTCCTTCCTTTAGCTGTGACTCCTGCCGTTTGCAGGCTCAGCACCAAACTCCTTCTGAAATCCCAGAAATGAATGGAGGCTAAGAATCTCAAATATGCTTTGAAATCTCCTTGTAGATTTTGATAACCATAATGATAATCATATCAGTTAACGTGAAAAGCTAGTATTGTGTTCTTATGGGCCAGACACTGTTCTAAGCACTTTAAATGTCTTATTTCATTCATTCCTTGGTCACTTAGTATAAACACTGCCAGTACCCACCATGTTCAGATAAGGAAACTGAGGCAGTGAGTTAAAAACCACTCAATTTTAACTGCTCATCTATAAGGCAAGTGAACCCCAGAGGCCACATAAATTCTTAACTATTAAGCTCTTTCATTTCTCAATCACTCTGCCAAAATCTATATGAAAGAGATACATTCTGCAATTAAAATCCAAAACATTGAGGTGGTATAATAAGGCATAAAAATAAGTCAGGAATTTTTTCTTGCTTTTGCTTCACTCTTTCTATTTTTCTCCAAATAAACCCCATTCTTTAATCCATAGTCACTTTAAGGATGTGATGTAGGAGCTGTCTACCCACCAGCTGTTTTTAAAGGAAGATGATCAGGAACCGGTTATAAAAGAATCCTATTATTTCATCTGGCACCAAAGTACTTGAGAAATCATAGACTGGTGAGTTAGAAAATATGTAGGCAGGAGGATGTCTCTATGGAAACGGATGCAAAGATTCAGCGAATTCTAGGCCCCTTAGACTTTTCATGAAGACAGCAACAGATTTTTTTTACACCTCTATATAGCCTGTTTCTTGGGGAGTCGGACCATGACGGGGGAGAGCTAGAGGTACTCTAGTCACTGTTCCTAATTGCCATGTTGAATCTCCCACCTGTTCTTCTTCCTTTTTTTTTTCTTTTTTAAAGATTTTATTTATTTATTTGAGAGATAGAAAGAGATCACAAGTAGGCAGAGAGGCAGGCAGTGAGAGAGAGGAGGAAGCAGGCTCCCCGCTAAGCAGAGAACCCAACGTGGGCCTTGATCCCAGGACTCTGGGATCATGACCTGAGCTGAAGGCAGAGGCTTTAAGCCACTGAGCCCCCCAGGCACCACTCTCCTACCTCTTCTTGATGACCACTGCTTACCGACATGTTGGGGAGGCACCTAGTCACTGAAAGTTCTGTGCAGTCCAGTTGAATACTCTGACCTCCTACCCACATCAAGACTGCCCATTGCTCCATCAATGGTTAGACTTGGGACTCAAGGGGCTGCTGTGGGGGTGTTTGGGATGATTTTTTCACAGCATGGGCCTTTTTTGGTTCTAGGATACTTCCTTCCTCCTCCTACAAGACCAGTTCCTCTCCTTTTGGAGAGAAGAGGGGATGGGTCAAGGGCTCTTTGCTCCCTCCACTGGTTTTGCTGCTTCTCTGGATTATACCGGTGATTGTTGAGACTCTCTGTGGGGCATGTGTCCAGGTGTTAGCACTGGGGTCCCTCACATGAGAGAAATGGCTCTGGCTCAATCCTGTTCAGCCCCCTTCAGTTACCTTAGCCATCATCACTGCCTGCATTTTCCTGCCTGGTGGACACCTTACTGGCATGTGGGTTGGATAGTAGGAGGAGAAGCACTGTTATCGTAGGAAGAGTTTGCTGCTTCTTAGTGATCCCTGAAAAGGGTATCTGGTAGGCAGTCTGTTTGTAATGTGAAATACTTAACCCCCTTTCTCTAGGTTTGGGCCTTAGGCACCAATTCTCAGACAAAAGAAAAGTTGTTTTTTATATGCTATTATAATAATAAACTTTGATCAAAGCCTCAGCATAAAAAAGCAAGGGATTTCTCTCCTCTCTCTCTTTCCATCTTCCTTTCCCCCTTTCTCTCTTCTTTTCCTTCCCACCTTCCCTTCTCTCACCTTCTCTTCTCCCTCCTTCCCTCACTCCTGTCCTTCCCTCCCTTACCTCCTTCCTCCAAACAGCAACCACATAAACTAAAATATGAGGGACACACACCAAAAAAACTCCTGGAAACCCAGTATCATCTTAATGCCAACAACAGAACTTTCACAGAGTGGAGGAATTTGGAATACTAGAAGATGGGAAACAATTTTAGTTTTCTGTGAATTTCAGTAGCATTTGTACCCGCCACAATCTGGGACTGTATTTTTCCATACCTGGGAAGCCTCCTACAACTGAGCTGACATGGAGGACAGACACCAAGGCTTTATCGCTCTCTGAGCTCAACCTGCTTATATCCGGATCTGAGCCTTCCAGCTCTGATCGCTTGATTACTGGCCAAGAGTGCAACTGGAATAAAGAGGCCGAACTCACATCCTCCTCCTTACATTGAAATGCTCCAAAAATATAAAAGAAAAAGTGTATAGAAACTAAGGAAGAGTATTATTACCATGATGGAAACACTGAAGAATTTTTTTCAAGATCTCTTGCTAGAGGAGATGGTATGAAGCCAGGACCAGCTTGCTTTACGTTCATCACTGAGAAAGGACAGACTGCATGGGAAGCCCCTCCGTGCTCTGGAGCTCAGGGTGGCAGAGCTGAAGATGAGAGGTAGCTTTGGGGAAGATGGCAGTGAAAAATATTTATACCACTTGCACTCCCAAGTATTACACAGAATGTTGGAGCTAGTCTGGATTGAGAAATACTGTTTGTTCAGTCATGGTTTGCATTTGTCAAGGATGGTGCATCGAGAAATGGTGGAGGACATGGTCAAAACCGACGGTAATGGCCGTTCCTTACCGAAGAGTTGCTGAGCTTACTTCAGGCTGCCATGAAAGGCAAAGAAAAGAATCTGTTTGAGACAACTTGTTGAGCTGCCTCAGTGTGCAGTTACCTCTTTCATATAGACATCTAGATCACTCACCAGTAAGAGAAAAATTAAAGTAAATCTAAATGTTCTTCTATAATTTGGAGCTAAGAGTTCTGAACACAATGTCGTAGTAGAATCTGTTGCAAATCCTGGATTCTCTGTAAGGATGAGCAAACAGAGCGAAGGGATGGGACATATGAAAGAGTGCAATTTGAAAGAAGAGGGTCAGGATGGGGAACTGATTCTGAACTCCTGTGCTGTGTTCCCCAAACTTCCTTCTTTGGTTAAGGTCTCTCCCAGACTCAGAGTCCACTGTGATTCTCCCTTATCCATTGAATCATCCTGTGTTCTGCAGAGGGCAAGCATATTGTATGTGGTTCTCCAGCTCAGCACCTCCTGTGGTCAGGGATTAGTAATTTTTTCCCTAACTTCTAACCCTATAGAACTCCAGCTCTCCACAAGGCACGGTAGGCCTTGCATTCAGAAACTCAGGGATGCTAGGCAGAACTTGAAATAAGTGAAGACAATTAGATGACGTTGGGGAAACTCCTGTCAAAATTTCCTCCCTCATGTTATTCTATCATTAGATAATTAGCCCCCTGATTCTTAAAGGATTATATCACTTTTTAGAGTTGAGTCATCTATGCAAAGGAAATACTGGGTGAATTAAAACCAGAAATCTTTATTAGCTACTGCCTCAAAAGCAGGAATAGTGTGCATTGTCAATTAGAGCAAAGCTCTCTGGGAATGTGTGTAGGAGAAACAAGGTGCTGGAAGTAACAGCAAAAGGGACAGTAAGCAAGGGGCCAGGGACAGAGAATGGAACTAAAGAGAGGCAGGAGAACCCCAACAGTAATCTTTACCTATTTGAAAGCTCACTGGGTTCCCAGCCCATTAGTTGGTATTCACGGTTATTCTTGTGAGAGGGAGAGCTGTAAAACTATTAAAAGCATGGACTTTACAGGTAGCCTGCTGGATTCCTAAAGGCTACACCTTGGCTCTGCCCCCATTTACCTTGAGAACCTCAAGGTAGGTAAGTACAATCTCTCTGTGTCCCAGTTTTTTGTGTATAAAACAAGGATAATATTGGTCCCTGCATTATAAGGTTGTTGTAAGGATTAAATGAGTTAACACATATGAAGTATTTAGATAGAGCATGGCACAGGGTAAATGGTAGCTGTTATTACTATTTTTCTGTTTCACAAAGATACCTGTAATGTCAGGACTCCTACTTCTAGGAGCCCCCGGAACAGGAGTAAGGACCACTATATCCCGAGTATACATGCTTCAGATACTGTATGTAAAATATTTCATTTAAGCCTTACATGTTTATGAAGTAGATATTGCCCCTACTTTGCAGGTGAGAAAACTGAGTCTCAGAGAGGGTGAGACTCTGGCTCAAGGTCAAGACTAAAAAATGATAAAGTTGGCTATGGTATCCTATGTCACAATTTATTATGGTATCCTATGTCACAATTGTCCACAGTTCTCTTTGGAAATAAAAATGTACACAAATGGTACAAGCAGATGAAAACAGTCTGAGACTAATTTTATAGTATACTCCTAACCCTCTTCTTCCTGACTCAATGCTCACATCTGCCCCCCTCCCACTATCGTGAATGTCTCTGCAGAGATGGGTACAAATGTAAACCATAGAGTGAAAGGAGAAGTGTGTGTTTGGAGCTGAATTTCCAGGCTGGATGCACACCAGGAGGCAACTTTCCTCCATTACGTAACTGGAAGAAATTCAGTGAGTAGCCAGTAGGTGAGGCTGCTTTACCAAACCACTCTTCCTAGCATATAGATTTAGTTTACAAAAGAAATTAAAGGCTTAAAAGGGTTCAGCGTTTTAAAACCAACATGATTGGGTTTCAAGGTGTTTCCTCACTGTACCTTTATGCCATGAATGCTAATAATAATAAATAAACAAAAATTTGGAGGAGAAACAAAGAGCCTGGAGAATTTAACTACTGTGGTAGGCAGAATTCTAAGGTAGCCTCTAAGATTCCTGCCCTTGGTATACGCAGCCTGCATAGTTCCCTTCTTCCTGGGTGTGGCAAGTTCTGTGATTATGATGGGACTGCCACTCGATTAGGTTACCTGACAAAGAGGAACTTTGCAGATGTATTTAAGATCCTTAATCAGTTGACTTTGAGTTAATTTAAAGGGAGATTATTCTGGTTGGGTCTGACCCAACCAGGTGAACCCTTTAAAGAACAAAAGCATTAGCTAATTATTCTAATCGTCTAGAAGAAGAAAACAGACATCTATATTGTGAACTGTCTGTGGAGAGGAGGGCTCTCTGGGAGCAGAGGACCTCTGTCCTAAAGCATAAGGAACTCAATTCTCCCAACAATCATCTGAGCCTAGAAGAAGGCTCAGATGAGATCTTAGCCCCAGCTGATGCCTTGACTCTAACCTATGATCCTGAGCAGAGTACCCAGCTAAGTCACATCTAGACTCACAGATGATGTGGACCCACAAAAACTGAGAAATAAATTTTTGTTGTTTTAAGATACTAAAATTGTAGTAATTTGTTACACAGCAATAAAAACTAAATCACAAAGTAGTTAGATCCTGAATTATTAGATAATTATTAAACAGTCCTGAATTATTAAAAATTGGTGGCACAAGTGAAAGAATAAATGTATATTTGAGTTGGAAGATCTGGTGTTTTCACATGAAAAACCAAGTGTGATTGAAATATCTCAGAGTAGCTATATGGAGATCTACCACTCAAATACTCACTAGTTGAAGGAGTGCTAAGATTATAGACATAACAATTGATTGCAGGATGTCAAAGCTTATTTCCTCTAAGTGTAAGAAAAGCTGAAAGTCTATTAAAAAAAGTGATATTTTTTCTTTCTCTTGAAATAATAGATGATTTCATTGTACTATTATAATCAAAAGATCATATGAGAAATTACAAAGTACTTTCACATGCAGATATTTCCATTATGATGCAACATATATATTTTAAAAAGTCACTATGTTATAGAAATAAAGCCATAAAAATCACAGAGCTTCTGGGAAAGCTGGGGTTAGGGACACAATACTCAAAACTTAGTCAGTGATCCATTAAAAAAGATAAGAAGCTGATAAAAAAAAGGATAGCACCGTTTTACACATGCCAAATGATTAAGAAATACAGACACACACACACAATATATGAATACTACAATAATTATAACACTTTCCTTTGAAAAAGACCTTAAGCTTACTCGGGGATGTTGGAAGGGCTGCAGATTGTGAGTTTTGTGAAGTGGGGAAGAAAAATGATCTGAAATCAAAGGGAAAGTTGTATCACCAGGTGTGGGATGGGCGTGGTTTATAACACAGGTGGTGGACTGAGGTAGACGGTAAATGTTTGAGGTGTGTGCAGGTGTGTTTTGTGTATTCCTATGTTGCTGAATTCAGCTGGGTGCAACTGTGTCCACCTTGTGTTTCTCCTGGACTAAATAGTACATAAGCAAACTGAAATTCATTATATTAATTGTTCTCTAATAATATATTATTTTGGGAAAACCTGTCTTTGAAACAAGTGTTATAGTAGAATTGCCTGTCCATTATTTCATTTGACTTCTACAACAGCAACATGAAATTAGGAAGTAATCAAGATAAGGAAATGGAACTACAGACACAAAGCTAATAAGTAGTCAAGGCAGATTGATCTCAGGTCTTCTGCCTCCAGTTCTGTGTTCTTTCCCCTACCACTCCAGGATTGCCGCTGACTGAGCCACCCAGGCACCCTGCACTTAATCCTTATGACAACTTTATGAAATATATAATATTTCCATTTTTTGCAGTGTCAAAACTGAAGAAATTTGCCCAGGTTGCAAAACTTGTTATCAAAGAATTCCAAGGCTAGATGGTTCCACAGCTGATGTTTCTTCCATTACACCAAACTGTTAACATGTATTTTACGGACTCTGAATTTTTTTTTCCTGTTTTGTCTTAAAAATACAATATCTGAAGGAAATGGGGGGGATGTTGGTCAAAAGATACAATGTTGCATTTATGTAGAACAAATAAGTCTAGAGTTAATTTTAAGGCACAGGATGATGACTATATTAATAATACTTTATTGAATGTTGAAAATTTGCTAAGAGATGTTGCTTTCATTAAACACAAAAAGTGGTAATTAGGTGAGGGGATGATATGTTAGCTCAACTGTAGTATATGTGTATGTATATCAAATGTTATGTTGTATGCCTTAAATATATAATTTTTATAAAAAATACAAAACTACAATCTCAAAAAATGTATATGCTAATCTTATTACCACGAGAAATTTGCAAAGTGTATTGAGAAGAGAGTCTAAAATATTTATAAAAAGTAAGAAAATTAAATTCCAGATTCACCGGGCATCTGGGTGGCTCAGTGGGTTAAGCGTCTGCCTTTGGCTCAAGTCATGATCTCAGGATCCTGGGATGGAGCCCCGCGTTGGGGGGGTCTCTGGTTGCTGGGGATCCTGCTTCCTCCTCTCTCTCTGCCTGCCTCTTTGCCTGCTTGTGATCTCTCTCTGTCAAATAAATAAATAAAATCTTCAAAAAAAATTCCAGATTCACAAGAATCTTGTGAGCAATTTTCACATTGTGAAGGATGGTTTTCAGGTAATGGTAAGAAACACCTAAAGATTGTTTCTCAGTCAGAGGCTTCCTACGAGCACTGGCAACTTCTGGTAAAGTAAGGGTCTTCTTTCACGAGAAGAACAGACTGGAGGTACCGCATAACTATAGTCAAATCATGGGAATCATAATAAGGTATCACTACTTTCACCCCCAGAAGAACTTTGAAACAAGGAAAATGAAATTGCCCAAAAGGGTGATATTTTATAATCAACCAAAATAGAGCAGAGTGGAGTATAAAAAGCTTCTTTAGAGAGACAAAATAGCTGTAGTTTGATTGCACATTTGAATATATCAAAATAAATAAAGTGTCAATCAAAAGTAACATATGATAGTGTTTGGGCACATTCTGACTTGGTATTTAGATTTAAATTTTTCATAATCTGAAGAGTGTGAAATCATCTCATACTGTTGTTTTAATTTACCATTTGTAAGGACTAGTGACGTTAAGCACCTTTTCCTACATTTATCATTTGAGTCTTCTATGAATTGAAAGTTCATACATTATGCAAATATTCACCCTATCATATCCAATCTTGCTGAAGTCTTCTAATAAATGGGAGAGTTTGTGTGCAGATTCTCTTGAACTTTCTGCACAGAAAGCATGGCAGAGACAGAGATGCTTAGGAAACTCATTTCCTTTTCTCCCCAGGTACATAGCTGTACCACATTTCCCAGTTTCTCTTGTTCTACCACATGACCTATTTCTAGAAAACATAATGTGAACAGAAATGGTGCTACACCTAGTCTGCAAAACTTCCCACATACCAATATTCATGTTCTTTTCCTATTTGCCAGCTGATTGGAGGGGACTTTGAGGTCGTAAAGGAGGTCACAGATACAAAATGGAAAGGACCCTGGGTTCCTGAGTCATCCTGTGAAGGCTGCCCAACTGGGAGCCCTCACACTGGACTACAGTTTGAGTGAGGATCTCATGGAGTTAAACAAGGGAGTATTTTTAGCTCATTTACCACAGCAGCTCGTGTTACCACTGACAAACACACTAATACCTCGTCTGTGAATAATGGCTCTTTTGTTTCTTCCTTTTATATTAATGCTGTTTATTTCTTTTTATTTTCTTATTGTGCCACCTAAGAATCCTTTGTTCAATGTTGAATATAGTTTTGATCATGGCCATCCTTGTCTTAGTGAATTTCAAGGCTATGTTGAAGTTTTCCATTACGTATGTCTTTCACAGATAAAGTTAATTAGGCTAAGACATTTTCCTTCAATTTCTAATTTATTCAGAGTACTTTTCTTTGAATCTGTATTGAAATTTGTCAAATGTTGATCAGCTCCTACTGATATATTTTTTGATCTTTGATCTGTTAATATAATGAATCACATAATAGATTTTTCTAATGTTAAATCATCATACATTCCTCTGATCAATCTCCTCTCTGTTTTACTGGACATTATTGTTGTCCAGTATTTTACATAAGAGTGTGCTAATATACCAGTACTTTGTATATTTTTATACCACCATAATTGGTCATTATTTTTATTATTGATTTATATAATCAATGCTTATTTAATTTTACTTACATGTGTACCAATTTCTTTACTCACCAATCCTTCTTGCCTCTCATTTCTCCGTCGACTTCAATTTTCTTATTTATGAATTACATCCTTCAACAATTCTTTCAAAATGTGTCAGCTAGGGGAACTAGGTGGCTCAGTCAGTTAACTGTCGTCCTTTAGCTTGGGTCATGATCCCAGGATCCTGGGATCAAGTCCTAAGCCAGGGAGCCTGCTTCTCCCTCTCCATCCCCTGCTGTACGCTCTCTCACTATCTCACTCTCTCAAATAAATAAGTAAAATCTTTTTTAAAAAAAGTGGCATTTAGTAACAGGTCTTTTAGTGTTCTTCTGAAATGTCTTTATTTCCTTTGTATTCTTGAATTTTAGATGGTGGGATGTAAAATTCTTTGACATTATTGTATTCAATTCTGGCTTATATTGTTTCTGTTAGGAGTTAATTGGACACTTAGGTAGTCAGAGCCAGGGTCTCCAACAAGAAAATAGGGAGCTGGACAGCTAAGACAAAGCTGCACTAACATCCTGTTTTGCAGCTTAGACAAGACCACAATAGCATCCTGAGAAGCAGGCTCTGCAGAGGTACTTCTGCAAAACATCCAAAGACAAAACAATAAACCATAAAACACTGGACACTATCACAAGCTGAGGCAATTAGTCTCCAATGAACCATCAGCACATGAACAATAACCCAATAAGATAGATGGTTGTGTGACCAAAGCCCTGATGGGCACACCTTGGCAGCCAATCTACAAGGAAACCACACTCAGGATGCTTAAAATAGTTCTGCAAAAGAACCCCTAGATTTAAATGTCAAAATGGTAACCCTCTCAGGTCCCCTCCTTCTCCGGGAGCTTTGCACTATTGCTCAATAAACTTTGCCTTGCTGCCCACCACTCTTCGTCGTCTACCTCTTCATTCGTTGAAGTGGCATGACCAAGAAGTGCCAGCACTGAGGGCTAGAAATCCTGTAACATTTCTACTGAGAATCTGTTTTCTTCTCTATCTTCTCCTTCTCTTTCTTTTCTTCTTCCTGCTCCATCTCTTCCTCCTCCTTGGTAATGTCTATCTTTTGTTCTTCTTTAGGTCTTCTCTTTGCCTTTGGTGCTCTGTGTTTTACCAAAGATGCTGTGTGATGTGTCTAGCTATGAGTTTCTTCTGATTTACCCTGCTTAAAATTCTTGCCTTTAATCCAGTCTGGAAAACTTCTAGTTATTACCTATTAATATATACTTCTCCCCATTCTTTTAATATTCTTTTTGTGAAATTTTATCAGATATAGGTTATCTTAATTCTATAACTCCAAGTTTCTCTTTTTGACATATTTATGTCTACACAACTGTGCTCACACATATACTATATATGTGTATATATACACATAATGTGTTTATCATATAGCTGTATATGTGCATTTTTGTTTGTTTAGTTTTTATTTAAAGGGCTGAGAATTGAGGTAATCATGTTCCTCAGTTCATGGCACACTAACTGTATCAGTGGATATACAGTTTCTCCCTTGGTTTTTTGTTTAATTATTTCCCTAAATTCTCATTTCCCACTCCTATTTCTCTTCTCCCACAGGAATCCACTCTAATACATTTGTTAGGCACTTAAAAAAAATATGAAGTGTAGTTAAAAAAAAAATTCCAGTATAGTTAAGGTATACAAAGAGTGATTCAATATCACTTAGCGCTCATCACAACAAGGGTACTCCTTGATTCCTATTACCTATTTCACCCATCCCCCCAACAACCTCCCATATGTAGTGTGGTTTTTGTGTGTATGTATTTTAATATACTAACTGTTATTATGCTATAACTTATTCTGTTTATCACTTTTTATATTCAGCATTCTTTTTTAAAGGTCTGTGTATATTGCTGTGTGTTCATCTGGTTCACTGCTTCTTTTTTTTTTTTTATCTTTTGTTGTGTTTTTGGTTCAGTGCTTTTAATTGCTGCATCTTAATTGATAATATGCATCAACACATTTCACTTATCCATTCTTCAGTTTTGGAAATTCCAACTTCCCACTTTACAAACAATGTTCAAGTAAGCATATTTTTACATGGTTTTTATAGATCCATTTGAGAATTTCTATGGGACATATATCTATGAATGGGATTGGCTTGTCATTGGGTATACCTATACTTATGCCTTATCCCTTATATGTCCTATCTTTTGCTAAATTAGGGGTAATTTATTAAATCTATCTTTCAATTCATAAATTCTTTTTATCTGCATCTAATATGGTATTTTAAAAACCTAAATGATTAAGAAAATTGGTTGATTGAGGAAAATAGATGGAGAGAATGAGGAAAAAAGAACTGCAAATGAGAAAACCATGACCCTTTGAAAAAAGATAAGACAGAACTTATTACTTATGTGCTTTGTAATTTTAGATTGTGAGTTCATATTTAGTTTTGAGCTCATCTGAAGGAATCACGTGTGTATCAGTAAGGAATTGTTCTGGGAACAGATCATTGTAAATGAAATTGAATGATATTAAGTGATATTATACTTTGTGCAATTGGGGAGCTGGTTAAAAAGTCTTTGTAAGGCTATTGCCTTTGTATGTGATGCTAGAGCTGGGGTCACCATAGATAGGTTAGCTAGGCAGGCAATAAGGAAGAAGAACTAGATTTGAAGTAGAATAGAGTAAGGACAAACTGGAATCCACAAGGTCAGATTAGAACCCATGAGGACAAATTGGAACTTGACACTATCTCTCAATATCTCCAACTTCAATGATGCTAGTGACTCTCATAAAAGCCTGCACCCTTCACCATAGAATTGACCCAGACTCAGGGAAGCCAAAGAAGGAAATCCAGTGGGAACTGAAGAACTATGGGCCCAGGTGGTCCTCAACACCAATAAGGTGAGATAATACATTAGCAACAACATGTGCAAATTGTCAGTGCTTGGTGTCTGTCTTGTACAGACTTTCAGAGTGTAATTGCCGCTCCTTCATTTGTGCCTTTTATTTCTCAAGCTCATTTTCTTTGTGTTTGACTCCAACCCCAAAAAACAGTAAGAAAGGAATTCTGAGAAATGTAGTTCCCACTTACCTAGGTTGACTTGATATAAATCCACTATACTATGTTACTACTTTAGTTGAATATATGAACCTTCAGAGGTGTTTTGTTTATTTCTCTTAATACCCTGAGGCATCTCTAGGCTGGGACCAATTTTTATGTAATTTGTTTCAGCTTAGAGCTTTCTAGATCAATAATTCAGATTTAAAATAAGTACTTGTCCATGGTTCTGGGTTCTCAAAGAAGATTCTCCATTCCCCTACTCTGAACCCCGGTTGAGAAGACAAGCTACCTTGTTTTCTCCCTATGCCAACAGGCAGATTGTTTTTGATCCATATTTATATTTTGATTAAGAATGGAGCTCTTCTCGGGTCCAGACTATGTGGGTTTTCTCAGTTCCAGCTCCCTACCTCAAAGGGACAGTTGGCTTTGTCTCCTGACTGTCAGTACAAGCCTCGAGATTACCTAGAGGACGCTCTTCCAGAGCAGACACAGAATCAGATCTGGACTTTACTGTTCTTAGTTCTCTTCTAGTCCCTGGCATTTGCACTGCATTAAAAAATACATATACATTGGTTTTATTTTATTCATATTTTTTAAATTCATTTTTTATAGACGTTTTCAGGCTAACTGTTCTTCCATGTCCTATGAACAGGAAATCTATTGTTTTGCAACCAAAAATTTAAATGCAGAAGACCTTTTTTACAAGTAAAGGATGCTTTAAGCAAATTCATATTTGCAGGAAAAAAATGTACAAATCTACAAATAGATCAATAAGGGGGTTAAATTTACATAACAAAAGGATTCACATAGGACAACTTAAAATAGCTAGGATCTCACAGTGTATTTAGAGCACTTAGGAGAATGTTATTGCATAAAGATCTCTGGCTTGTGGTTAAAGAAAATGCTAAGATAAATTCTTTTGTAAAGCAAAAAACCTTTTTATAAGGTGAATGATCACTCTCTAATTTATAAGTTTGTAAGTTTGGATCACTGTGTATCTGGGTTTTCTCATTTGGCTTTAATAATAGAGAACTCAAACAAAAGATTTATATAGTCAGTTTGGGTTCAGCTCTCCTGAGCATTTTTTTTTTTTAATATTAACATCAAATGATTGAAACAACCTGCATTTTAAAGAGTGGAATCATAAGTTACTTCAAATGTTTAATATGTGCATTACTATATAATTTCCCATGGCTTTTATTGTTAGAAATATGTTGAGGACTTATTTCCCACATAATGATTGATTTCTCTTCATGAAACTTACTTAAACACACAGTAAAAAAATCTTGACCTGTAACATAATTGTTAATTCACTGTGTTTAACATTATTTATTGAATTAATATTCATGAGTACTAAATGTTACTACATTGTGTGTATGTGGATTTCCTTCACTATTTACTGGAAAACCAGTGCCATAAACACTGAATAAAATGAAATTATTTTCTACTTTCATCTAAATTAAATATGATCATTGCAAAGTTCATCTCATTGTCTTCATGATCTGTTTCTAGAGTTTTATTTTGGTACATCATTAAATATTTTAATAAGGCTGGGGTGCCTGGGTGGCATCTGACTCTTGATTTTGGCTTAAGTCATGATCTCAAGGTGGTGACATCCAGTCCCACGTGGGGCTCTACCCTGGGCATGGAACCTGCTTAAGATTCTTTCTGTTCCTCTTCCTCTGCCTCTCTCCATATACCCACCCCCCCAGCTTGTGCATGCTTTCTCTCTCTTAAAAAAAAAAAAAATATATATATATATATATATTTAATAGGGTAGTATAGGTAATATACAAGTTCTAGAGAAAACAGGCAGCTAATTTTATACTAATGTTTGTTTGGTTAAAAAAAATATAGTTCTGAGGGACTCCTGGGTGACTGAGTCAGTTAAGTGTCCAGCTCTTGATTTTGGTTCAGGTCATTATCTCAGTGTTCTGAGATCTAGCCTCTGTAGGTCTCCTTGCTTAGTGGGGAGTCCCCTTGAGATTCTCTCTCTCCCTCTGCCCCTCCCCCTGTTTGTGCTCACTTTCTCTAAAAGTGAATAACTAAATCTTAAAAAAAAAAAAAAAAAAACCAACAAAAAACACACCCAGATCTCTGGTTCTCAGGCTTGGCTGTACTTTGAAATCACCAGGGGAGCTTTCAATAATATTGATGCCTGGCTCCTGCTGTAGAGATTTTGATTTAATTATTCTGAGGTGCAGATTTGCTTTGGGATTCTAACATGTAGCCAGAGTTAAGAACCTCCATTACTCAAACCCAGTTAATCAGAACTCTCAATGTACTGGCATTGGAGACAGGGAATCAAGGACTGCGTTGCAGAACTAAATTCTTTTTCAAAAGAGAGGAAAAGTCATTTTAGAAATTCATATCAGACATTTATTCTAAAATCTTCTTTTTAAAATGCTCTGAAGTGAGATTCCATACATCCCAAACTCCTGCACTTAAAATGCTAAGCAAATAAAACAGTAACCTTGAAGTACTACCACTTTATCCATTATAGATTAAAAAAAAAGATTTAGTTCTGTTTTAGTCTACTTATTATGTGGTTGACTCATATATATGGATATAAAACAAGTACATTGAACAGATGTGATTCATGGTTGTAATCACAAGGTAATTTTCTCCCCAACTCTTACGTAAAACTTTTTTTAGTGGGGCTAGTTGTTACCTGCTGCTGGATAAAAACTTGAGCAGTCTTATTTGCTCTTAGGTTATGAAATAATACTGTGGTTACTTTAGATAGGAGAACACAATATCAGTTTAGTAGTTATGAATGTTCATCCTATGTAACAGTAAAGAACCACAATCTTGATTTAAAGTTGAGACTTCTCCCCTGTGCACCTTGGAGCCTTGTGAGGGGGAGCCTCTAGTCATGGCAGGTGAATGTAGTTGGAATCTCCTCCATTTTCTTCACTCTCAAGACTTAGCACCAGCTTCTTTGTACTTTACATTTTAGCAATATTGAGAGCTTGGTGTTCCCTCAATGCCCCACACTGGTTTATACTTCTGCACCGCTAATTGTTCACTCCACCTGATTCTTCTCTTCTTTGTTCATCTTGGAGACTCCTATTTGACCTTCAGCACCAGCTTGGACATCTCTCCAGCTTCAATTCCCTCTTTATTCAGCTTTATTATTACTGCCAAGGTGGCAGTAAGAAAGAAATCAGAAATAATGCAGTGGAATCTACTGAACAATTGTCTGAAAGCTTCTATATGCTGATCAGTCAGAAGTCCTTAGATATCATGCATCCAAAACCTTCATTTTCCGGATGAGCAACCCAGTGAGGTTTCACGGCTGCTTAGGGGACTACAGGTCCAGGACTCTTTTCAGCATGTTTTGTTGCTTGCTTCTTTGGAATTCCACTAAGTTAAAGAGGCTTATGACTCCTTGGATGAAAAATTTATGCCTAAAAACCATGACTCTCCTGTATAGGATGGTAAGCTGTGTTGCAGCATGATGCAGAGCACAGAGACATGGAATCAGACAGGCTTGTGTCTGCACTTCTTGCAGTGACCCTAGGCAACTTCTTTAACTTTCCCTGAGCCATAGTTCCCCCATATGCAAAGCAGAAAACTAATACTCATCTTGTTTTCCTGAAAGGGTACTGTTAGAAATGAATATGATTACATAAGAGATGTACTTTACTGTATAATCTCCAAGGTGCTTTTCATATGTCAATTGTTATAATTATTGCTATAGCTACACTACAAAGTGCACAGATCAAAAGATTTATGGACTTCACAAATCTTTTCGCAGAATAATCAAGGAATAGGTTGTTAATCTCCTTTTCAGAAGCAATGAAGAAAAATCTAGACACAACAATTATTTTCAAAAAGTTTTTTTTCCAAAAATGAAACAGACCCATAAATACAGAGAACAAATTGGTGGTTGCCAGAGGGGAGCAGGTGGGGAGATGAGCAAAATGGGTGAAGGGAAGTGGGAGGAACAGGCTTGTGTTATAAATGTAATGGGGATGAAAGGTACAGCATAGGGAATCTAGTCAATGGTATTGCAGTAGCGTTGTATGGTGACAGATGGTAGCTACACTTGAGCATAACAATGCATAGAGTTGTCGAATCACTATGTTGTACATCAAAAACTAATGTAACATTTCGTGTCAACTACAATTAAAAAAAGTTTTTTTATGATTTGCACATAATAGAAGTTTGATAAACATTTGTCATTGCTGTTATTTATATCCTCATAATTTTTTATTCTCCCCTCAGTTGTGAAAATAGAACGTAATTTTCTAGACTGAATTTCATTCTCTATTGTTTGAAATAACAAAGATATGCATTGTTTTTGCTCACTGGGAAGAACAAGGTATTGCTTTAGGGAGTAAATATATTTGTCAAGCATTGTTTATAACACCTGCTATAGCTTCAAAAGACAATGTGTTTTTTAAATGTACAAGTGTATCACACATTTATTCTCATTTAGCTTCCATTATAAAAATCCTGAGGCATCCTGTGGTGGTTATTCTGTTTATGGATCCAGAGGTCAGGAAGATGATCAGACCAAAGGTTAGATAAAAAATTTTGTCATTAAATTGAAAATTATAAACCTTCTCCTACCAAGCTATTTCCTTCTTGAATTTCAGGATATGGCCACCTATGAAGGTTATTTTACTTTGATAAAAAGAATCATTGGATAAGGAAGACAATAACCATATCTGTATGAAAGGAAAACAATTTAAATCATGTACAAAAATTTACCTGTATTCTCCAAATTGCTTATTACACAGGGCAGCTCGGAAATGGGTAAATAGATACCTGTCCATGGTCAGGATAGCACCTCTTGTATGTTACACAAATGTTTCAATATGAACTTCAATTGTTTTTAAAAGAAAGAACAATTAGAAGAGGTGCATCTTTGGGATTTTTATAACCCCTTTAACAAGCACTAAATGATATCTTATCTTTAAAAGGGGCTGTGGGTATCTGTGATTGCAACCAAGTTCATTAAAATAAAAATTTTCATGCAGCAGATAGAAAAAAAACAATATAAAGAAATCAGAGAAAACCCAAACTGGGAGTTATAATTATTGTCTGTGCTCAATAAATCAAGTCTACTTGCAAATATGCATAATTATTTTTTAATAAAAAAGAAATTAAGCATTTTGCTAGGCTTAACCAATGGTAGGTAATTATACTAAAAATGACATTAAAGTAGGCTGCTTTGTACTGATTCATGCTGCTTCTATTCTGAGGTGGGATTATCCAAATTGAAAGATAAAAACCCCATTTCTCTAACAAGGTACAGATAATACAAGGCAGAAATCTACTGTTGACATGGGAAATAGCTCATAAAACCACTTTTTCATTTGTTCCCATCTTGAGCCACAGGGTGTATATTAAATTAAAATTCCACTGGGGAAAGGTATTACCACCCCCACTTGATTGCTGGGAGAAGAGGGGGTGGTAATTATGCAGAGCAAGTGGCCAGGACTGGTTACCCAGGCAGTAAGGTAAATTGCTCACCCTTTAGAACTCAGTTTCCTTTCTCCCCATGCTCTCCTTCAATCACACAATCCACAGCGAAGTACATGCCAGGGTAAGTGGTGGGGAAGGCAACTATTGTCAACAGCAGGTAGAAGAAGAAAACATGAAGCAGAGGAAGAATTTTCAACAGAAAACTAACAATGCATAAGAAGGATACTCTGAATTCTTTGGCAAGAAGCCCAAAAACGTGAGGTGTACTTATGTCTAACCGAAGATCTGGGTGAAAGCAGCTTTGAACATGATGTAGTTAAGTTGAAAAGAAGATTAACTATAGGGATACTGGGTCCTTTATGGAAAGAGACTTGGACGCAGATGGATCCAGTTTGATTCTAGCTCTACCATCTTCTAAATGTGTGAATGCTCCTTGGTGTCCCCTGCACCTCCATTTCCTCTGAAGTAAAATGCCTACCTGATTGGACTGTTACCAGGAAACAGCCTTCTGAAATGTGCAAAAACTCTGTCAGTTAAATAAAGCCCTATTAAAATGTTTCTGGAAAGTAACAGGATTTATCTCACTTCCTGCCTCAGGGAACAGTCAAGGAACTGGAAGGGGTTCCCAGTTCTTACACTTTCTTCCTTCAGGCCCAAATGGAGGGGCTTTTCTTTGGGTCTCACAATGATTGGCTCACTCCTGTTTTACGAGGTTGGGTGACTGTGGCTGTTAGCCTGGGCACACTCCAAAGACACCATGTGATCTCTACTGCTGCAGAAGCCAAGCAGGCAGCCTTCTCAGCTCCATGCCTTCCTCCACCCCTGCCCTTGGGCAGCGTCCAGGAGAAGCTGGTGCAGCCTTCTGTTGTCTCATGCTGCTCTCGTCCTGGTGATAGTGGGGCCTGTCCTGTTTCTGATGCTCCATTTTTGGGTCCTTCTGGTGCACTGAATCAACAACCTATTGCCCTCCTTTTTCCCCTGATCTACCTTGAGGTCTTCTCCCAGCTCCTTTCCCTCTCTTGTCTTTGGAGGAAGGATTAAATTCTGATCTCAGCATCTGTCCAGCTGCAGCTTCCTCCTAACCGAGCGGAATCCTCCTTTCTGCCTTCTAGTACTGTATACCTCCTTCAGGAAAATGTTCCTGACCCTTGTCCTGCCCTTGGCTTATTTTTACATCCCTATCACTGCTTCCTATGCAGACCTGGAACATGGCACTTTCTGCACAGTGTTGTACTTTCTCATCTCCTTACCAGGTGAACTCTTCAAAGGGAAGACCTTGGGACTGAGGCTTACTCACCGGTGTCTCTCCGGCACCCAGCATCATGCTTGATGGTGAAAGACTATGAAGTGGGTTTATCAGACCCTCTCTCCTCTGCTGACTCTCACTGACTTACAGTCATAAGTAAGCAAAGAAGGGTCATTTCTGTTGAGACCACAATGTAAGCAAGACAAACATCTCTCTCCAGCTTCCTGGTTTGTCTCTTTCTGTATCCCTCTACCCTAGATCACCCCTGTGTCTGCAAGAAGGGCCAAGAAGAGAACAAAATCGGTAGGATGGAAGTGGCACAAAATCAATCACTGATTAAAGTATTCCTTCTTTGTTTTTTTTTTCATTTCTCTTTTGTTTTGGTTTTCAAAAGGAATTGCAGGGTTTTACTCTTTTTCTGGTGCTCTTAATCTAAAATGCCCAACAGTTTACATGGATAAAAAATTTGGATAATTATAAAAGTTTGATGGGGTTATAGGGAAAGTTTATAAATAATTTCATACCTTTTAGAAATCGTCTAAGTCAAACTAATTAAAGGAATTTTTTTTCTTCTTTAGTTCTACATCATTTACTCAGAAATTCGGGGTTTGAGAATTTTTCATTCAATACTATTGATAAATGTACCCACTGTTTTCTGAGTACCCACTGTTTTCTGAGAGTGATTTCCTTAGCTTTGTGGCATATCTGGGAAAAATCCATTTCAATTTTCTCTCCCTTGCCTGCTTTCTCTTTCAGAGACTGGAAATAAATACTTTCTCTGTTTCCTTAAAGTTGGGCAGTGGCACAGACACAGTCTAGTCACTGAGGTGTAAACCTGACTCTCCTGGAAGGTTTTTGGAAAAGTTTTTGATTTTCTGATAAAAGGAACACACATGTCTATCACTGTTCCCTTTCCTCTTCAACCATCTGTGTGTGCAGCTGTCAAGCCCGGAGCTGCTATAGCCACCTTGCAACCATGAGGTGAAGAACAGGAAAGCATGGGGGACAAAGCATCATCATTCCAAGGAAAGTAGAGCAAGAAGACAGGAAGGACGTGGCAACTGCTCACTTCTAGTCCTCTTACTGACCGGCACAATACATGTTAGAATTATTTAAACCACTACTGGTCAGGTTTCAGTTACTTGAAGCTTAAAACATTCCTGACTGATTCAAACCACAAATAAGAAATTGTCCTACTAATGAAACTGTGGTTCATTACCTATGGTATCATTCAAAAGCAGGAACACAGTTACCAAATTTTATCTCAAATATTTTTCACAACTAGGTATGCCTTTCCTTGCATCTGAGTCCAATTCCTTTAAAGCCCACACTTGTACTTCAACCTAGCAGTATGGTGGAGGGGAAGAGGTCACGTATCATCTGTCACCGGGATCCTGATTTACAGTTGACTGAAGACGATCTCCCTTTAACATATGGTCCACTGCAACTTGCTGTTCCTTTTAAAATTCTGGGTCGGAACATTTAAACTGATGCTCTAGCTACTATTTCACTTGTAGTCACTTCCTAAGGCTGCTATCCAAATGACCGCAAACTGGGTGGCTTAAAACAGAAATTTATTATCTCACAGTTCTGGAGGTCAGGAGTCAGATATCAAGGTGTCAGCCAGGCCATGCTCCTTGGAAGAGAATCTTTCTCTTCCTCGTCAGCTTCTGGTGTCTCTGGGTGTTCCCTGACTTGTGGCAGCATCTCTGTCTCATCTTCACATGGTTTTCTCCTCTGTTTCTTCTCCTTTTTTTCTGTGTCTTTGCTTCTTACAAGGACACTTAGGTGATTAGAACCTACTCAGATAATCCAGGACTATCCTGAGTCTTTACCGTAATTAACTTAATTGTATTCACGAAGACTTTTTTTTTTTTCCAAGTATGGTCACATTCACAGCTTCTGAGTGGAGATATCTTTTAGGGAGCCACCATTCAACACATGATAAGTATCTTCCTTTCTGCTCTAGAAATATTCCTTTTGTCTTGTTTTTCTTTGCTGGGTCTCATTTTTCTAACTCATGAGAAAAAAAATGTTTATGATTTAAATCTTGGATTAGAATTTAAGGTTGTCCCTCAAAATATGTGTTGAATTTCATATTTTAAAGTAAAGAATTCTATTTATTATTACATTCTAGGCTTTATTTCTCATATTAAAGTAAAAAAAATAGGTGGCTTAAGATAAGTAAGTACATCATGGCAGTAAAGTATTTACCAGATTTAATATCACCCAGGCAAACATTTCTTGTGATTTATTAACCACGATCTTTAACTTAGACTGGATTACCATTATTATTTTTAGGGCATGAATTGCTTTCTTCCTAGATCAGTGGATTTTAACCCTGCTTTACATTATAATCACCCAGGGACTTTTAAAAAATGTATGTGTAGGTCCCACTTCAACCACTTTGAATACAAACGTCTGTGGATAGGTCTGGACATCCATAGTTTTTAAGGGCCCCTAAAGTGGTTCTTATGCATAGGGAAGATTAAAAACTGACCTAGATTCTTGCTAATGGTTCTTAGCGAGAACCATTGATTCTTGCTTCTTCAACACCACTCATTTACTCAATCAAGTAATCATGTGCTTTCTAATGTGTAAGTCTTTGTGAAAAATACAAGGATGTATTAGACAGAGTAGAAATCAATATAAACTTAAAAAAATCAGTACTAGGAGTGATACCTATTAGTAGGAAAAGCTTCAGCAGTGAAGTTGTATATGCCCACACGGAAGTACTAAGGACTGGAAATGCCTCCAGGTTCTGGTTACTTGGGAAGAACCTTGGGGTTCTAAGTCCCCACTGGCCTGGTGGGCATGAAAAGGAATGATGGTGGCAGGATCTGGCAACCCATTAGCAACTGCTTTGTTGGAACACATGTTAGACACTGCTGCAGCTGCTGCTCACCTAGACATCCACGGTAACAAACAGGCCATCAGCTCTGTGCAGCCACACAAAACCGTAAGAGGAAGAGAGAAGATGTTTGTCAGGAAGGCCCTGAATGTAAGAAGAGAAGAGCAGAGACCAGAGCAGATCTTGTGTCTACAGCTGTGGGTCAGCTTTCAGGGAAGAGCTGGAGAGTGTAATCCAAGGAGTCACAGAGGCGGAAGTGTGCGATCTTGTTGATGAAAGATAGGAAGAAGGGGTGGAGCTGGAGGAGAACAAGATATTAAGCCAAATACCAAAAAAACTACTGCTAAGAGAGGAATCAAGTTGAGTTAATTCAATTGTATGTTAACCAAATATTTATTGAGCATCTTCTATGGGTTCCAAGTGTTGGGGATGCAGAGGTGAACATTTGTTCCAGTAGTGGAACTAGGCCAGTAGCAAATAAACAGAAGAATGAGGAGATTCGGGGCTTTTGTTTTTATAAACAAACAAACATACATTCATTCTGGATATGGTGAAGGAAACTGAGGGAGGGTGGGAAGACATTAGTTTGAGAGGTCAAAGAAGGCGTTGACCCTAGCAGGGGACACTGAGCTGAGATGATGCAGAAAGAGAAAGAAGATGTACATAAAAGGTCCAGGCAGAGGGATCAGCAACAGTAACGGCCCTGAGGTCAGAACACATTCAGGAGTTTGCCAAGAATCAGATGATATTGTCTGGAATCAGAGCAAGAGGATGCCAGGAAGGAGAAGGAAAAGCAACCAGGGTTGATGACGAATAAGTAGCTGGGCTTCTGGAAAGGTCAGGCTGCAGGTCTTTCTGTTCAGGTCTGAAAGGGACTGAGGTCCCTCTGCGTAAGCTGCTCAGGGCTGTCCTGCTACAGACAGCCTGTCCCCTCCGACAGCAGCAATCCTATCCTCCCTCTGTAATGAGGTACTGCGTGGGTTTTGCAGTTGTCTTGCTTTGGGTATTCCAGTCACACAAGGCCTGCATCTCAACTCCCTCAGGGTGGTTTTTATAGTTTCACTACATGCACGGTGATTTTAAAGCAGGCGATACATGAGGAAATGCAGCGGTGTAAGTCAGTGATGTCAACCCCTGGCAAGGATCATGACTGAAAAAGTCAGATTCCCGAAGTGACTTCATTTATACCACCACAACTGGACAGAACCTGAGGTCTCTCTTGCCAGATGAACACAAAATCACCCTGTATCTGTGGAAATGGAAGAGGATGGGTGTTTCTTCCAAAGAAGAGAAAACTATTAACTCAAGATCTCCTGGTATTTTCTTTCTGTGCACTCTTCCCACAATGCCTTGCTTATACCATATTTCACTAATTTTGAGGCACACGCTTGTCCCTTATTTTGCCATCTCTGAACTGGTAATGAAGCTTACAGTAGTCAGTGGGGCCTCCTAATTGCCATGGTATGGCTGCCACCCCATGTGCACACATGCTTGGTCAGGGCTCTTGACATTGTCCCCTGAGGCCACTTGCATTGCTGTAATGACACATGGTGAGGATAATGAGCAGTTAAGCTGTGTTAAAAGAGATCACCCTATATTTTGGGATTAATACAAACAGTTATTTGGTACTTTGAAAGGTACAGATAGAGAAGAAAGATGGTAATTTGGTATTTGTGAAGCAAATATCTTCACTGGAGAAGAGGCAATTACATATTTTCTTTAAAAGTGGTAACCCTGGGGTGCCTGGGTGGCTCAGTGGGTTGGGCCTCTGCCTTCAGCTTGGGTTGTGGTCTCGGGGTCCTGGGATCAAGCCCCGTGTTAGGCTCTCGGCTCAGCAGGGAGCCTCCCTTCCACTCTCTCTTTCTCTGCCTGCTGCTCTGCCTGCTAGTAATCTCTGTCTGTCAAATAAATAAATAAAATCTTAAAAAAAAAAAAAAGCAATAACCCTATGCATTATAGAGCTGAAGAAAGGGTGATCCCCATAAACACACGGAGTCGTGTTCTGCTTTGTTACTGCACTACATGAAGAAAATGACCTATTACGTCCCAGGGAACCCAACAGTTAGGAGAAACCGACAAAACCCTCTAGATAAACGGAATGTCAAAGCTGTATAAGGCTGTTGCGGGGGGTTTATGTGTTAGAGAAAATCACTACAAGGCACTGTATCTTAGTGTGATTATCAGCATTATTTTTCTGTCTTAGGGACACAAAACAATCGTGTATCTCATAAGAAGTGGCATCTTCGATTATTTAGAACAGAGCAGATTTTTCTATCTTGAGATGCCTGGTGCCATGCAAACTTCAGATCCCATTTATCTCATTGCATTCAAAGTGTCTCTGCAGACCATTTACATGTTAGCAAAAATGTGTCTGCTTGAAGACTTGAAACTCACCATTGTGTCTCAGGCCTGCGGTACACTGAGCAAAACATTCTCAGGGCAACGTGCTCACCTTGCTTGGTTAGTGAGCTGGATATAGTCAAAAGCGTCTAAGTGCTTGGATAGATATGGAGCATGGACCAATGGTTGTGAAGTAAACAGCTTTAATGAAAAATAAGGTAACTTTGCTAAGGCCATCATTTAAAATTCAATTGAAGAAGGTCATTGTGTTTTCACGTCTGATTTTGAAAAGTCAGGGCAAAAGTCAAGGCCCTGAGTGTGGTTTTTTTGTTTTTTGCCTTTTGTTTTTGTTTTCTTTCCTTGAAAGGTGCACTCAGATCAGTGTGAAAAGACAGATTGGGAGGAGAGTCAGCTGGAAAGCTATGAAACAATTCACAGCCCTGCTGTGGGCAGTTTGTCAATCACTGCGTGTGAAGTTGGTGCTGATTTTTTTTTTTTTTTTTTTTTTTTTGAGTCCACAGTCATTCTCTTATTTCTACTCAAGGATACCATCTTAGATAGTTGAGTTGCCTGACAGATAGCAGGTCAGTAGCTGAGGACATGCCACCTGGCGTGTGGCTGTGGAGGGAGTGCACACCTCTCAGCCCCAAACCTCAGGACTCCTGTTTGTTGTACTAGCAGGTTCTCAGGAGAAAAATCTTCTGCATGAAAGTGTGGCCCCGTGTAGGGTACAGAGTGTAGAAATGAGTTTTGGCCACATTTTGCATTTTCTCAAGCACAGATCACAAATATTTATTTCAAATGCAAAGAAGGGCTGAAGTGTTACCTACTCCTATAAAGAAATAAATGTATAATTTATATATTTAGATGTATTTTATATATTTATATTTATAACTGTAAAATGGCTTCTAGACATTTCTACTTGGAATGTGTGGTAGGTAGTTCAAACTTAACCATGTTGGACAGAACTCTTGATGTCTCCTCCCCAATTTTTCCTCCTAAATACTCCCAATCTAAGGAAATAGCTCAGGCCAAGGACCTTTGGCTTATCCTCATTTTCTCTCATTTGTAGTCAATGTCTAATGCACCAGCTTTGTCTCCAGTGTCTATTCTGATTTGTTGTCTTCACTACAACTTCAGTGCAAGGCACCATCATCTCTGGCCTCAGCTACTAGGAGAGGCTCTGAGCCTGATTTTCACTCTCCCTTTGCTGACACCCCCCGGCCCCAGGTCCTTCCCACAGCAGTGAAATGAGCCTTTACAACGTAAACCAAACCACGTCACACTCTCTTACTCTGACCCCGTCTGAAGGCTTCCACTTCCTCTTTGAATATAATTCAATCGTCTTACGTAAGCCACATGATCGGGGCCTCTCTGACATCACTTCCTGCCAGCCTTGTCCCTGTGCTTCTGCTATGACAGCCATGGTGGCTTCCTCCCTGGTTCTCAGACTGGCTAAGCATGGTCCTGCCTCAGGGTATTTGCAGTTGCTGTTTCCTCAGTCTGGCCTGCTGATCCTTTGCATGGCTTATTCCCACATTTCATTCAGATCTCTGCCCAGAGGACACCTCCTGGAAGAAGTCATTTCTGACCAGCTTCCCTAAGATCGAGTCGCTTTCTGTCCCTCTCATCCTGACTATGTTTCTTCATAGCCACAAATGGTTGCCTCTTCTAGGCCCTCTACCATCAGGTAAGTGAAGTTTGACTTTGACAATTTTGCTTCCTGTGGCTCTTTCTTTCCTTCCCCACTCTTCCTTTGACAGCAATGTGGTCTATGAATATTTTTAAGTACCCATTCTGTGAAGGGCCTTGGGGGTAGACATACAGCTGAGCCTACAGGTCCTCAAAGACTTTGGTGTCTGGCAGGGGTGGGGGTGATAAGGATGAACCCAAATAAATAAAGGGGCTATTATAAAGTTAAGTGTGTTTCCCCAGAGGAAGTAAGGAATCAGCGCTTGAATTTGGTCTATCTCACTCTGAGTCCTGCCTTTTCCCCACCCTGCCACCCAAGTCTGCTTACCCTCTGGTGCTTCTCTGCATTTCTAAATTTGCTCTACAACTCTCTCTTCCTTTACTTTCAATCCAAAGCTCCTGCGTTTCTTGGTGAAGTTCTAGGTCAGCTGATTATCTGGTCACCGTGGTCCACAGGAAGTGAGAATGACTCAATTCTCTCAGGTGACATTTGCTTTGCAACTTGCTCTTTTCTGCTGTGCCAGTCTCAAGGAGATGCATGTGAGGGATGGTTTCTTTACCTATTTTTGCAGGAGACTGTGGAGGAAAAGGTACTATGTGGGGTCTGCTTAGTTATTTTGAGCCTTTCCATCTCTCTAGGCATTCAAGGACCAGTGCACAAAGTAGCTTGGGCATGGACTTTTCTTTAGTACAGCTTCTGAAGGGGCTTTTCTTCAGTACGGTTTCTGAAGGACAGTGGGTAGTTCAGGTTTGGCATTTGGGAGGTGTTAACAGAGCCACCCTCTCTGTTTTTTGTCTGGATGTGCGCGTCCGTGTGTGTGGTGGTGATACGGGATTCTTTATGGCAAAGTACCTCAGACTTTCATCTCAAGGAACGTGTGTAATCCAGTGGCTGCCACAAGGAAGAAAAAGAACTCTCGTAGGCAGCCATCAAGGCTAACATTGTTGGGAAATTGCTCTGTTAGAGGGAGAACATGAGGGGAAAGTTTGTGTGTATTCTATTCATTCTGTTGTTAGATGTGACTGTTTCAAGACCAGCACAGTTCAGCTCCTTTAAAGGTACAAGACATGGGTGAATGTAAAATAAAAAGGACTGATGGCTTCTCTCATTAAAACTCAACCAGTTCCTTCCACACTACTTCATCTGGGTCAGCTGAGGCTGTTATAACAAATTACCATAAAGTGAATGGCATAAACAACAGAAATTTATTTCTTGCAGTTCTGGAGGCTGGAAGGCCGAGATCAGAGTGTAGCACAGTGGAACTCTGGTGAGGACCCTCTTCTGGGCTGTAGACTGCCCGCTTCCTGTTGTGTTTTTACATGGTGAAAAGTGAGCTAACTCTCTGGTTTCTTCTTATAAGGGCCATAATCCCATTCATGAGGTCTCCACCCTCATGACTTAGTGACCTCCCAAATTCTCGACCTCCAAATGTCATGACTTTGGAATCAGGGTTTCAATGTGTAACTTTGGTGGGGAGTGGGGGAAAGCAAACATTCAGCACACTGCAGTGTATCAGATAGGAGTGTCCACGGTGCGCATCTCTTAGGATTAAGGTGGGATGAAATGGGTCAGCATATGACAGTGGTTAGAACCCTGCTTCATACACAAGCATCCTTGGGTCAGTCGGCAAATATTTATTTGCCACTTACAGCATGCTAGGCAGTGTTCTAAGAGCTGGGGATACGGGAGTAAACGAAATATATCTACAATCTAATGGAGCTCATGGTCTTTAACAAGAGCCAAGCCAGGATGAAAATGTTGGGCTGGGGATACAGGAGTAAACGAAATATATCTACAATCTAATGGAGCTCATGGTCTTTAACAAGAGCCAAGCCAGGATGAAAATGTTGGGCTGGGGATACAGGAGTAAACGAAATATATCTACAATCTAATGGAGCTCATGGTCTTTAACAAGAGCCAAGCCAGGATGAAAATGTTGGGCTGGGGATACAGGAGTAAACGAAATATATCTACAATCTAATGGAGCTCATGGTCTTTAACAAGAGCCAAGCCAGGATGAAAATGTTGGGCTGGGGATACAGGAGTAAACGAAATATATCTACAATCTAATGGAGCTCATGGTCTTTAACAAGAGCCAAGCCAGGATGAAAATGTTGGGCTGGGGATACAGGAGTAAATGAAATATATCTACAATCTAATGGAGCTCATGGTCTTTAACAAGAGCCGAGCCAGGATGAAAATCTTGCAGTCAAGTCTAGCACCAGAGCACCTCTTATTCACTGAGACAAGGAAGGTGAATAAGAAACTGGAGATGCATGCAATGGGAGACTGGACATCAGGAGTAAAGCCATAGATGTGTGCTTGACAGCCATCAACCCGAAGGTGCCAGCTGAAGTCTTTCCATAGGTGATACTGTCCAAGAGCCTAACACTGAAGAGAGGAGATCTGAGCACAAAATCTTCATGCAAAACTGACGTTTCATAAAGAGGAAGACAGAGGACAAGGTACTGAAACTCCTGCTGCTGTATAATTGTTACTATTGCTATTACTCTTGTGTCTGTCTAGCGGAGGCAATTAACCTAAGGAACTACATTCACTGAAAAAAAACCTCGTCATTAAGGTAATCATAGAACTGATATCCCATCACCTTTGCTTATTCTGTTGGTGAAAAGCAAGTCTTAAGTTCTACCTGCACTCGAAGGGAGGTGATTAGACAAGGATATAACTTATTAGGAACCACTCCAGGGTGTGTTTATATATTCATTATTTTATTTGGCTGCCTACCTTATTATTGAATTTGACAGTTCTTTATACCTTCGCAGGCACTTTTAAAAATTAAATGTATAATTTTCTTCCTCCTCCAAAATATTGGTTGCATACTCACTCTGAGCAAAGAGTTGGTATGCAACAAATACTTGAGCAAGGCATGAGAATGATTTTCCATTAGACAAATACTTTAGGACTTAATTTTCTAAAATAATTTAGTTTCATGGCCAATTAATTCACCACTTTTTCATCTTTTTATAGATCTAGCAAATCCATTATTATACAGTATGTTTATCACCCGTGTTACTATCCTCTACTTGTTAAATATGGGGGGGGGTCCTGTCCTCAAAATTTCCATACATTTGAGCCCCATGTCCATTAATATAGTACCCTATCTATTTTCCCCCCTGCAGGTCCCCACATTTTAGCAACACTAATTATTGGAGATTTTCCAGGATGGTTTTGATCTCATATATTTTGATTGAAGATTCAGAAACAATGATAAGAGCATCCATACTTATAAAATTTTTTCTTCTCTAATCAAAACTACTCTTTTCTGGTGGACTGACTGCACTAATAGTCCCAATTTTTCATCCTGACCTGCATCCAAGCCATTTACTATGCATTTCAGCTCATCTTGTCAAGAGGTGAACTCTAGCTTCCCCTCTCAACTTAATTCTGAGCTCGTCATGGTTCCTTTGGCCAACCATGGGCAGACAGGATGCAAGCAGAGGCTTGCAAATGGGCTTGCATATTTTTGTTTCTTTCTGGCTTTGCCCTAGGTCGTGCCTGGGAGAGCATGTTAGAGGATGGAGCACCTGGAGTAGAGCCAGGCTGCCCCACTTGTCTCAGCTGCCACCACCCAGATCAGCAGACCAGAGCCCACTGCCAGATGTGAAATCAAAAGAAATTCTGAGCCAAGTCCAGCCTAAATTACTGACCCACAGACTTGTGAGCTAAACAAATGCTTATCGCTTTAAGCCCCTGAATTTTCAGACAGATTGTTGCATAGCATTGCTGTGGCAATGGAAAACTGATAATGTGTCCCATAAATCTGGGGAACTTGGAAGCAACCCCTCCATTTGGCTGCCATGAAACAAAGATGGAGGGTTTCCTACTTGCAAAGCATTGTGCAAAATGCTCTACTAGGTTATTTCAGTTAATCCTGAAGACAAGATTATCTAGAAGATAGATAATATTATTATTCAAATTTTAGAGGCAAAGAAATTTTTGAGGTAAAATTAGAGAAGGTTAAGTGACTTGCATAAATAAAATGGGCAGTTAAACCCTGGAAGACTGATTTTAGAGCCTCTATACTTTTACTATTGATGCTTGCTGTTTACTCTCTTGGTCCCCCCATCTCACCTTTTCTCCAGCCTACTTCCACTCTCTTCAGAAGAAGACCCTGTGTTCCAATTTGGGATATAGAGACCACTTTATATTTAGTTCTTTTTTTTTTTTAAACATTTATTTTATTTATTATTTCGACAGACAGAGATCACAATTCAGCAAGAGGCAGGCAGAGAGAGAGGAGGAAGCAGGCTCCCGCAGAGCAGAGAGCCTGATGCGGGGCTCGATCTCAGGACCCTGGGATCATGACCTGAGCTGAAGGCAGCGGCTTAATCCACTGAGCCACCCAGGCGCCCCTATATTTAGTTCTTAATAGTACTTTCTTTCTTACATCTAGTATAACTGGCCATCCTCCCCATTAGTCTGGAAGTTCTTTTAAGGGTAAAGTCTATAAAATACTGTATTTTTTCCCACAGCTACCATGAAGTCATATTTTTAAGAAGATAATGATCCTATTTAAGTTTTAGAAAATCTAATTATCTCCCCAAAGCAGTTTATATCAAAGTAAGACTCTCCTAGAGAATATATATATTTATATGTTAAACACATGTACACAAACATCCCAAATTAATCTAATTGATGAAATGCACAGCAGAGCGTTTTTCCTATTTTGTCATACAGTTTTAGGCTTATGGTGTTTGAATTTAGTGTTTTATGTCTATAAAAATTAAAATTCTCCTGTTTCGCGTTTTATTATATTAATATTATAAACAGGGATTGATATAAAACTAGCACTGAATTTGCAATTAGTTTCTGTAAATGTACTTCAGGTATGCAGCCACCAGGTGGCGGCAGGGTGACAGGCATAAGGTTTGTACAGTTTTACATGCTTTCCGAAGGTTCAAGGTAATAGCTTTTTGCTTGAGTTCAAAAATAATTTGAGACCATAGATATTCAACTTAACATAATATATCTCTTTAGCAAAATAGCTAGACTTAAACTCTAAATCAATCTTAAACATCTTTAAAGCAGATCTAAATCCCAAGCTACAAAAATCACCTACCTAATATCTCTCCTGTCCAGCTTTTTGAATTATTTTCATAGTGGGCTGATTCTAGCACTAATCTTGCATACTTACTTCAGTAAAAATGTTAATCTTTATGATTTACTCTGAGTCTTTATTTATTGTCATCTCCTCCATCATAGCTCATATGTCAGGTTTCAAAATTCCTAATAATTTTCTTTTAACAAAAATACCTCTTTGGCTTCCATTTCCTCTAAGACAGAGATTTATCTTTTCAATATGAGCTCAGATCTCCCAAGGAAGACCCAAAGCATTTCTCCATCAGGATAGCATGAAAAGTTTATTTGCATTTTATGGAGGATTTTGTCCTTTTTATTTTCTGCACTATAGGAATAATCCATTAGAATTTTTCCCCTCTCAAAGCTCCTAGAAGCACAGAGCCAATTTACTGTATTTATCTATTTAACTGAAGCATACACGAATCTCCTTAGCAACAGGCTCTGCCCTAAATATCTCCATAGATTTCTTAAAGAAACAAAAGTCTTCAAAGCTGTTAGAAACCTGAGCAAAACGCAGAATAAAAAGTTAAGTGACTTCATTATAATTAATAACACTGTATATTTAAAAGAAGCAATTTCAATGTAGAGAAAATATCAACTAGTTCAAAAAGCAGTCAGAAGTTCCCACGCTTATGGATCATCAAGCTGAAACTTTGCAACAGGTTTTAAGGTTTTAAGATTAAAGATAATAAATTGAGAATGAGTACATCCCTAACCTCTGAGCTACACCCCTGCTCTGGCCAAAGGTGTTCTGTTTCAAGGAAGAGTAGCGTGGCTGAGTCAAGGGTCTATGCTATGTGGTTGGGGGGAAAAAAAAACAAAACAAAAGAAACTAGCAATTCTGTACCTAAGTGTTGTCAGGGAGAAAAAGGTGGGGGAAGATCCTCCGCGGCTTTATCCTGGATGTTGCTACAGGAGCCGAGAGAGTCATTCCACCCACTCCAGGAGTGCAGATTTAGAGGAGCACAAAACAGTGAGGGTTTGGGCAGGGCTGGTAGGGAAAGATGATACCCGCTGGGGGTCTTGGTGGGGGGGAGGTTAAGAGGCCAGTGCAGCAGAGAGGGGTTGGAGTTGGGAAGGGGGCAAAAGAGAGAGGCTGAGCAGTGAATTCCTAGAGACCAGACTTGGCACATCGAACAGGGCTTTCTAGGTCCCAGCAGGTGAGTGCTGAGAGTGAGAAGCAAATGGCGCCTAAGCTGTGAGAGCAGGCTCCAGGGGAGCTGGCCAGCTCCGAGCCTAACTCTGGGAGAGAGCTGGGGAAGAGAGAAAGAAAGAGAGGCAAAAGAACAGTAATATAGGGAAGGATGAAAAAAGGGCTGGATAATAAAAAGCTCTCATGTGATTTTGAGTCTCACAGAAAACCTATAAAGCCGGTGGGGTGGATACTGTTATCTCCTGTTTACCAACGAGAGACTGAGGCCCAGAGGTGGTAAGTGACGGAAGGTCCCATACCGAGTGGCAGATACAGGACTCCAAGTTGAGTGACCTGATTTCAATGTACAGATGAAAGAAGAGAGGATGCACGTGAAACCCTGACACATACCATGTGTCCTGCCTTTACTTTATAAACTGTAAGTACATTTTTTTTTTTTTTTTTTTTACATAACCAGGACTTAGCCTTGTAAGGATCAAACTGAAAAGTCTTAGTCACTATTGAAAAGCATTTCTGAAGTGTATTGTATTTGTCCCAACCTCCTTTGAGCCCTGGCTATAATTTACCCATTCTTGATATGTAGGACTCTAACAATGAAAACTGGACTCTGTATTTATGTACTTCCAATTGAGGGATATTCACAGGCTCTACGGAGACGCACGGGTTTTCCTGCTGTCATGCCTAATGCATCTGTGGCTCCAGAGAGCTGCACATCAGAATTGGCTGAGTCAGCTCCTTGCCTCCTAGTCAGCTATTGCTTCTTGAGTGTGTTGGCTTCTGGCCCCTACCTACTCTTCTGATCATGTTATTTTCTTGATTAAAATCCTTTAAATGACTCCCCACTGATTACAGAAGGAGTTTTCAACCCAGGCAGCACATTAAAATCACCTGGGGAGCTTTTAAAAACTCCTGGTGCCCAGATACCATCACCAAAGATTTTGATTCAATTGCTTAGCTGTGGGCTGTAGCCTGTAGGGATTACCAAAAGCAGCATGGGTTTGGGCTTCCGGCCAAGATGGATTAACAGGGATTGGATTTATCCCCACCTTGCTTTCACCTGAAACAACTAAAAATCCTGACACAATATATGAAATACTGATTTTTAAGAGGTTGGAATGAAGCAATGAAGGACACTGATCCCGGAGAGAAGAGAAACAGACAGAGACCTATAGTTGTTTCAGTTGACCCCCGTAAGAGAATTCCCAGGCTATGGTGCAGGAAGTGGAATCCAGGGAACCTGTAAGACTCTTTGAATTGAGAGGATGGAAATGAGGGTCTAAAGAGACTGAAGGGCCTGCAGTGTTCTGGGCAGAATAGTAGAGAGGATAGAGTACTGATCAGCACATGCATATGAGGAAACCTTTTGAGGTCAGATTAAAAACAACAACAACAATAACAGAACTACCTAAAAAGATTAGTGGGAATAGGATATAGAGTTCAAATGGGGTTGATAACAGTTTGCACTATTCAGACTGGGAAATCTAGAAACTCACAGGGCATTGATAGAATACTCAGAGGCGGGGCTCCTGGGTGGCTCAGTGGGTTAAAGCCTCTGCCTTCAGCTCAGGTCATGATCCCGGGGTCAGGCTCTCTGCTCGGCAGGGAGCCTGCTTTCCCCTCTCTCTCTGCCTGCCTCTCTGCCTACTTGTGATCTCTATCTGTCAAATAAAATAAATAAAATCTTTAAAAAAAAAAAAGAATACTCAGAGGCACCTTGCCTCAGTAGTAGAAGTATTAGCCATAGATTAAATGATGCTCTGGGCTTGCTTGACAATCTTCAGAGCAAGACCTGAAAGGATCAGAGTATATCCAAGGAACTTTTCTATTTTCCAGAACAAAGCTCAAGAATATCTACAGGAATACAAAAATATCCAGCACTCAGAAAAGTAAAATTAATAATGTATGGCATGCAATAAAAATTACCAGGCATGCCAAGACCAATGAGGAGAAAAATCAATCAGCTGAAACCAATCCAAAACTGACACAGATATTGAAATTAGAAGACGAGGGCATTAAAACAGTTATTATAACCACACTCCATATGTTCAATAAGTTAGAAGAAAGATTGAGCATGTTAAATAGAGATATGAAAAAATATAAAAAAGACTCATGTCTAACTTCTGAAGATTAGAACTATAATCACTGAGATAAAAAAAATACATTGGGTGTTAATAATAGCAGATTAGATAGTACAAGAAGAAAAGATTAGTGAACGTGAAGTCATACAATAGGGACCTGGATCCAAATGAATCACAGAGAGAAAGATACTGAATGAACAGAGCATTGAGGACCTGTGGCCCAACTTCAAATAGCGTAATAGACATGATTGGAGTTTCCAAAACGGAGGAGAGAGAATATGGCGCAGCAGATAATATTTTAAGAAACGTCCATGGATCAGCCACTATTGAAAATTGTGTGGATGATCTACAAAAATTGAACAATAGGATTACCCTTTGACCCCGTAATCCAACTTCTAGGTATATATCCAAAAGAACTGAAAACAGGATCTCAAGGAGATATTTGCACACTGATGTCTACCGGGGCGTTGTCCATAATCAAAAAATTCAAAAGGTGGAAGCAATCTAAATGTCTGTCAACAGTTGAATGGATAAAGAGAATGTGATATATACATACCATGGATATTATCCAGCCTTAAAAAGAAGGAAATCCTGTCATATACTCTAACATGGATGAACTTTGATGACATTATGCTAAGGGAAATAAGCTAGTCATAAAAAGACAAATACTGCATGATCCCACACATGTGAGGCATCTAGAGCAGCAATCAAACTCTTAGGAAAAGAATGGTGGTTGCAAGAAGTGGGGAGACGGGAAATAGGGGAATTATTCCATGGACATAGGTTCAGTTTTGCAAGATGAAAAGCTCTAGAGATCTGCTGCACAACAATGTGCGTAAATACCACTGTACTTACGCTTAAAAGGGCTTAACATGGCAAATTTTATGTGTTTTTGACTACAATAAAAATGATGGTGGTGATGACTGCATAAATGGAATATATTAAAATGAGCAAATTGTATGATTTGTGAATTATTTGTCAATGAAGACATAAAAACAGGTTTAGGATGTCACACAACAATGAGAGCGAAGGCACCGTCCTAAAACTACCTGCAGTAAAACTACCTGCAGTGTGATGCAGATGAAAGAAGCTCCATGTGAGAACAAACTGTCTGAAAACAAGCGCACTGAACTCTGCTGTTAAAGACACTCGTGATTGGAGGGCGCCTTTTGGTGCTGGTGACTTTCCATTTCTTGTTCTGGGCGCTAGTTACAGGTGTGTAAGTTTTTGGTGAAAATTCATTAAGCAATAAATACACTTATGATTTATATGGATTTTTGTGTGTCCACAGAAAAATTTTGGAAAGTTGAGGGAAAAAGAAGAAATATAAGAATTTAAAGGGAGGGGCACCTGGGTGGCTCAGTGGGTTAAGGCCTCTGCCTTCGGCTCGGGTCATGATCCCAGGATCCTGGGATCGAGCCCCGCGTCGGGCTCTCTACTCAGCAGGGAACCTGCTTCCTCTTCTCTCTGCCTGCCTCTCTGCCTACTTGTAATCTCTGTCAAATAAGTAAATAAAATATTAAAAAAAAAAAGAATTTAAAGGGAAACCAAAAAAAATAAAAAGAGAATGACCAAAACTTTTCCAAAGTTAATGAAAAGTACAGACCTCATTTCTAAGAAACTCAAAAATCATTTATACACAAGAAATATGAGGAAAATGTCATCAAGATTCATCAAAATCAAATTGCTCAAAACCAGTAATAAAAAGAACACTCTTACGTGCAAAGGAAAAAAAAAATAAAAAGACGAGTTATATACAGAGGAAGAGCAACAACAACAAAACCAAAAAAAGAAAGGATGACAGCAGATGTTGCCTCAGAAATCATGCAGGAGAGGATGGCGGAGCCACATCTCTGAAGTACGGTTACACTAGAATTCTATACTCAGCAAAAACAGCTTTGGAAAATAAAGTCCCTTTTACCAGCGGCTCACACCATAAGAAATGTTAAAGGAAGAGCTCATACAGGAGAATGATGGCAGATGGAAATACACGCCCGCACAAAGGAATGACGAGCAGGGAGGGCTTCGTGGGTTGTGTGACCTATGAGGTTATACAGGGAGCTGCCCTTGGAAGGAATCTGTGCTCAGCTTAATGTGCTGCTGGCACTTTAAAAAAATCTTTCAATAATTTTTAAATAAAGGGTCCCCTATTTTCATTTTCCACTGGACCCTCCAGTTATGAAGAATTAAGAATGATCCAAAGATACAGATGTAGTGAAAAGAAGGGCCATCTGTACCCCAATGTTTATAGCAGCAATGGCCACAGTCGCCAAACTATGGAAAGAACCAAGATGCCCTTCAACGGATGAATGGATAAGGAAGATGTGGTCCATATACACTATGGAGTATTATGCCTCCATCAGAAAGGATGAATACCCAACTTTTGTAGCAACATGGACGGGACTGGAAGAGATTATGCTGAGTGAAATCAGTCAAGCAGAGAGAGTCAATTATCATATGGTTTCACTTATTTGTGGAGCATGACAGATAGCATGGAGGACAAGGGGCGTTAGAGAGGAGTAGGGAATTTGGGTAAATTGGAAGGGGAGGTGAACCATGGGAGACTATGGACTCTGAAAAACAGTCTGAGGGGTTTGAAGTGGCGGGGGGGTGGGAGGTTGGGGTACCAGGTGGTGGGTATTATAGAGGGCACGGCTTGCATGGAGCACTGGGTGTGGTGAAAAAATAATGAATAATGTTTTTCTGAAAATAAATAAATTGGAAAAAAAAAAAAAAAAAAAGAATGATCCGAATGAAGATTCCTGTGCAGCCCGTGAGGGTGGGGGAGAAGGCAGGGAGGCTGAGCTTGGCTCGGGTCCTATGGGCAGGCATGGAAGATTACAGGAGGCTTCTTCAGAGGAAATGAAGAATGCTTTGATTTTTAATCAGGGGAAGATTGAATGACATCTGGTGGGGGTGGGGAAGGAAACAAACAGCAGTTGTCCACTTAGATAAACTTTTTCAAGGCAGACATTTCTAGATAGAACATGATTTTCCTTTTTGTACAGAGGTGGGTCATAGATGGCTATAATCAGAGGGTTTTAATTCTTCATGAAATTCATTTTTACTGAGTGTTCTCTTCAGGCCCAAATACCTTGTTTCGTTTCAGTATGAGTGTGAGTGCGACTGTGTGTGTGTGTGTGTGTGTGTGTGTGTACTAATTCTAGCATCAACACTTCAATAATGCCTATTCCATCATATTGACCCTTAGGCACCACAAATATGTAAATTTTCTTTGGATACAAAAGAAAAGCTGTATTGCTTCCTGTGAAGTTCTCATGTTTCAGTGTATTCTAGGTAGTAGGATCTGATTTCAGTGTAGGTCAAGGCTCTGAAGTCCAGAGCAGCCTATCAGGTGCGGATATGCAAAATATGGGGAAAGACAGCGGAGCCCAGAGTAGCAGTGTTAGCCCCTCACCACTCCCCAGGCCAGAGAGGAAGGGGCTAAAGATCACTGGAAAGTGAGTATGTGTCTGGGATGACCGCTCCTCTCATGTAAGGAAGGGAAAAGGTTGCTTTTCCCCAAACTTAGCCACGTGAGGGAAGCTTCTAGAGAATTGCTGCAAGAGCTTGCAGTTCAGATGCAGTAAGGGGATGGAATCCGGGAGCTTTGGCTGATACAGATCTGCGGGAGTCTGAAGCTCAGAGGTTGTGCCTAGCAGTCCCGAAGTCGTGTGAGGAGCAGGGTGTACTGTATGCGGTTGGAAGTGGAGTTCTTACATCCACGGAGAATTTATAGTTTGTTCTACACTTGAATACTCATATCCAGTTATTTAGTTAAAGCCTTTGGCTTTCATTAAAGTTGTTAACATTTGAAGTGTTGAATGATGTAGCCTCCCTGATGTGGAAATATGAATGTTTTTCTCATTTATTAATGTCCTATAGTGAAGGCATAACCTTTTAGTTAAAATAATTGATTTGGAAATGGAATTATAACATTTACCCTCCCCTTACATCCCCTGTAATTTGTGAATTTGCTGGTTATTCTTCTTGGTTGGGAGTATGAGTTACTATTTGCCTTTAACCGATATGTGTACCCAGACACGTACACACGTACTTACGTGCATGATGCAAAACTTTTAGGGAGTAAATTTAATTGCAGTTACAGGCAGGGAGGGTGTGGTAGGAAGGAGTGAGAGTTTATAATGCTGATCATGAAATAAAAAACATCAAAGCAAGTAATGAGTCTAAACTTGATACTGATACTCTATTTCTATAGCATCTAAAGCAAATAAAGTCACACAAAGATTTAACACAAAATTAGAATGTTAAGTTTGAAAGATTCTTAGTACATCTCCAAGTGATTAGATTATCACAAATTTCCTTGGAAAGGTAGTAATTAAATCAACAACACTGCAAAAAACCAAAACAAGACAAAGCAAAATGAAAACAAATATCGAAAAACCAAAAACCAGAAAAATCTGACAGTCCTAAATGAATGAGGAACGTAAGTATAGTTTCAGCAGCTATTAGACAAGAAGTAAATGATCTTCTAATCAATTTGCTGCTGCAAATATAAGTCAAATGACACGTATGAGTATTGCTACCTTAATTATTTTGTTTCTACCCGAAGGTATTTAAAACACAACTAACCACTGTAGTTAGATTTTTAAAGCTATTCTTGTACTTACGAACAGAGAATTAAGGATGCACTAAAGCTGATTTTAATTTTGTTCTTTTGGTGGCTACTTTTCTTTTTTAAGATTTATTTATTTTAGAAAAAGAGAGAGAGAGTGGGGGGGTGGGGAGGGGCAAGAGGAAGAAGGAGAGAGTCTTAAACAGATTCCTCATTGAGCATGGAGCCCTACCTGGGGCTAGATCTCACGACTCTGAGATCACAGCCTGAGCTGAAACCAAGTCAGATGCTTAACTGACTGCACCATCCAGGCGCACCTTGGTGGGTATTTTTATCATTATCCATATTGTAGGGTATCATAAGCACTGGTGAAAGCCAATAGGAAGAAATGTGTGACTTGCTCTAGACTAAGATTCACACATTAATAAACTGGACAGTGTTCAAACTTATCCCATCTAACCAAAATCCTCTTGGTAGGTACTCAGGGCTAAAATAAAGCATTAAATATTAATAATAGTTATTAATTGTCATACTTTTTTGATGAGGTTATCAATAGCAGTAGGAACTGCTGTGTAAACTTGGTAATACCTTGTACAAGGCCTAAGTAACTTTCTGAGTAAAGAAAATTCATGTACTAATGCACTGTTCACTAGTGTTTAGCTCTCTCAACAAGCCTTGGAGAGGACTGTAATTCAAGCGAGAGGTTTATCCAGCTAGCATCTGCACCGGGAACAACTGGCCTGACAGTCTCTCTCAATATATTCATATAACACTAAAATATCAATACAAAAGTAAGAGTAGTATTAATGATGTTACTAATGATAGTAACAGACACAGGCAAAACAAAGCTGTTAATAAAAGAGCTTCTGTGTATGAAGCATAGATTAGGGAATAAAAGGAATAATTATTGGCATCTAAATTCTCTAAGTCTAAACACATATGGGCCTGTAAAACCCATTTCTTAAAAGTTTCTTTCTGCTTGATTTCCACTGCTGAGAATACTGATATTAAGAAATGAGATTTCTATTAATCTCCCTCATCCCTATACTTTGGGTAGATTTATGACCAAAATCTTCATATTTTCATTAGGTTATGGTAATAATGCACTCCACAAAAAAAAAAAAAAGGACTTTGGGGTCTTTTTATAATTTCTGGTGCATTTGTACTTTTCAAATCAGAATTTTGTATAGTTTTCATCTCTTTATGAAAATACTTTGAATAAACTTATACTTACTGAGACTGTTGCACTATTTTCAAATATCAAGCAAAATACCATGTGACATTGGAGGTTTAATCAATACTATTTAATGATGCTAAACGTATTTATAATTACAGCAGCAGCCAGCCTCCTTGCCCTCTTTTGTCCTCCCCTCCACCAGTAGCCCCCGGTACCAAAGACAGCCCCTTACCTTGCACTTTTCTCTTTACATAGAACAACAGTTATTGAAGCCAAATGGCTTTCTTAAAATGAGCCACTCATTAAGAAGAGTTAGGATATGAATTTCTCTAAAAAGCTTTGCTTTAAATCAAAGTGACTGCACATTCCCTTCAGGCTAGAAAACAACAACTTATGGGTACTTAATATAGAATTACTGGGCCCATAGATTTTATATGAGAATATTTTATATTTGGACATCTTCCCTCATTAGTTGGGATAAATTAAACCCTTGAATTTGAGACTAGTCTAAAGCTTTGTAAGCCAGAAGGCACACATTTGTGCCTTTCTTTCATTTTAAAACCCAAGAACCCAGAATCATCAAATGCCTCACCCTCGTAGCAGTTCTGGGGAGCATAAAAATTTTGTTCTCTGATTTCCAAGTCTAAAAGTACAGATCCATTTTTGTTTATAATAAATCTATCTATGGAATTAAATGACTCGCAAAGCCTCCTCAAGAGTGTGAACTTGACCATAAAGATGTCACAAACTTTAAATACTATCAGCTTAAGGAAAATATACTGGGTTGATAGCAGATGCAGATATACTCCAGGCCAGAGGAATTGGCCTCAAGACCTAAGACGCAGTGACTGTCTTTTCTAGTTCTGATAACAATGCTTGTGACAGCTGCTTCTCATAGGAATGAAGACAGATTTTACTACAGCACCTGTAGCTAAAGGGAAAATATGTAAAAAGTCTGTATGCATGAAAACGGCTATTCTTCTGTCCCAACTCCAGGCTGGTTGGCCTGTGGGTGGTGGTGGATCAGTCCCTGAGCCCTGGCAGTAAGCCTGGGGCCTCAGAGTCTCACTGACTTACAGTCATTGTAATCATCCACAAGGGACACAGTGACTGAACAGGGATCCCTAGGCTGCTGGTCCCCCCAGTGCTGAAAAAAGTGTGGGTCCCAGCTCACACCTTAAACGTTAGCCCCAGCATTTGGATTTTGAGAGACTTCTAGGCCTGCTTCAATGATCCTTGCTTCGAAGAAAACATTTTATAGTAGACTTCTATTGGAATCCCTTCTTCTCAGTGAGGGATTACTGCTAATGCCCATTAAGCAAGTGACTCATGTGCTAAGTATTTGTTCTTCAGTGGGGAACAAGATTATTTGGAAGACATTATGCAGAGATATTTGTCAAGTTGTTACAATTGACTAGAATGTCACCTAATTGGAAACAAGTTTGCTTGATCTACGGAAGGTCCCTCTTAACTTATGGCTAACCATAGCCATCAGTTGAGTCCTGGATTCTTGGTGGAGAACTGAAATCTCCTGCATGCAACCAGAATACAACACACACTCCATGAGTTCCACTGTGTTGCCACACAGGCTAAGAACAAGTTAATCAGAGGCTTTCAGTCAGACAGTGTGTTTCTGCAGAAATAATGATAGCTTTTGTGAGGGAGTAAGGATAGAAAGCAAAGAGTAACTGATGGCAAATTAGAAGAAGGAGCCAAGAGTTTGTCCATTTACCGTGATTTTTAGATCAAAGGACAGTTTTTATGAGATGTTCTGGAAAAGATATTATTTTTAAGACAGACTTTTAAAAGCAGAGAATAATTAGTTACTACTAATAACAATAATTTAAAATAATTAATGGCATGCAATAGGCAGTGACTGGACTTGTGGAGAGAAAGTGGCATAAAGAGTAGAACGAATCTCTTTTGAACAGGCAGAAATTTATTTGCCTTATCTTTCAGGTTACGAGTGTTTCTTAAAGTTCTAGAATATAAAATTCAAATCTAATAAATTATCTAAAAGATTAAGGGATTTTTCACTCATTTTGGAGAAGAAATGTTCAGGATGTCAAAGATAATGTGAAGGCATGATGATTATATGTTACTTCTCTATTCTTTCATTCCTTGATGCCATTGGATGTCAACGAACAGCCAAAATGAAATAAATATCAGTATTAAGACCATTTATACAGATCTAGTTGATCTCTTTGGGCTTGAATCCACAGTAACATATGTTGGCCAGTTTTCATGGAAAATCTATGCCAAGTATAGAAATAAAACAGAGACAACTTAAGATTAGATACAAGCTCTGGATAGTAAAATTTTGATATTACAACAGCTATTATTATTAATAAGAACAAAAGCAGTGTCTTTGAGATTGAGGTTTATATACGCGGCCAAGGAATAGAGACAAGGAAACATAATAGAGATAGGAAACTAAAATTGAGGACTCTAATCTTTAACAGTGATTACGAACAAGATCAAGATGGGAGCCTATTTGTTATCATGACCATATCCTGAGCAGACTATATTTTCTACAATGGAAAGCCTCCAAACCCTTGGGAAGTTTTCTTGGATAACGCAAAACACCCTAAGAGTCCTCCTCGTTCCCCACATCAAAACTTTAAAAGACAGTAAGCATGCAGCTTGACTGGAACCAAGACAGATGTATATTTAAAGCAGAAGGCATATCTGTGAATTGCTGATGGATGTTAAATAGTATTAAAGAAAGAAAATATCAACCTGCCAACAACGGGAATTTCATTCACCAAGTGTTGAATGGGTAAGGTATCTTTAAAAGACCAACTTACGTTAATAAGTTCAACCTCCCAGATTTTTTTCAACAGGTCCATCGACGTGTAGCCATTAATCAGAAAGGCTTTGGTGTAGTCACCTAGTTCAATGGAATCCAGCCACTCAGCGACAGAAGTGGGATGATAGCCATCGTGGCCAATGGGTCTCATCTGAAATAAAGAAAATCACATTAGGATGAGGATTACTTTGAGTTCCAACAAACAGAATGGATCTCGCCACTTGGAAGTTTATTTGATTTGAAGCAACAGTTCTTTTTGGATAAGAAAACAAGGGAAACCAAAACACTTGACACACAAATCTAAGTCACTAATAATTTTCACGCTGAATTAGTTTTCAAAAATGCACCCAGAAATTTCTAATTTAGCTGCTACGCCAACTCCATATTTGAGAAAACGAAATATGTCAAACTTCTGTTGGAGACATTATTGACATTCTGTTGGATGAAATTTAAAATCATGGCAGTTGAGCAGTATTAAATTCAATACTGAAGGCACAAGGAACTGCACTCCTAAAATGTAGATGATAATTCTCATATGTGCAACATCAAAGCATGTGAAAATACTGCATGACTCAAACATCCAAAGGAATTCATGCTTATGCAAGACATGTAGGTAGTGCAAACATGCCAGAGAAACATACTGCAGTGTTAAGCCAGTAAAGAAGAGGCTTTTTGGTGTTTAAAGACCATGTGTTCTGCATAGACTCTACAGTATGTTAGACATGAATAGAGAACTTGCTGGCAGACAGGTTCCTATTTTTTGTCAGCTATATACAGATTTTTTTTTTCTTTAGGAGAACAAAGAAGTGTGACAGCAGCATAATGTTTCTGAGTTTAAATTGGAGTGTGAAAGTAATTTAAGCAAGAGAAACTTCTGGGTTTAAAATTTTGTATGATTATTCTAGTCTTTTTAGCTTTTATTTGAAATTTATTTGAATTTCTGGTTCTTGGCTTTTGAAGTAAGTCACTTCGAAGACTTGTGTTGCTCTGCCTGCCACACCGTGTAGCTGATGCTTCCGTTGGTCTGGACAGCAGGCACCTCATCAACCTGATGTTGCAGTTCAGGATGCGGAAAGCAAAACTGTGCAAAATACATGGGTTCTCCTCTTCCTTCAGATTCAAGGAGATAAATATTAATGGAAATCTACATGATTCTGATTTGCATGGAGAAAAGATTAGTCTGGCTGTCAGGGATTCAGATTTTAATCCTAAACATGGTAGGCTTTGTTACTATGCAGTGTTCTCATTTTGAAGGTTCTTCTTATTTCTTCATCATGGATTCAAGGTGTTCATTAGGGATTAACACCTAGGCAAGGAGGGTTGAGAAGGAGGGTCGGGCAGAAGAGAAGTCAGATGATGATGGGCCCTGACAAAGCCTCTGTGAACCCTGGGGGAGCTCTGGTTCAGGTCATGCCCCTAGAGGTCCCGTGCTGGCAGCATGACTGGCCATTTGTGCCTCACACTCTCTGTCCCTGGATGCGGCCGCCATGGGAAAAGGACTCTAGTGAGGCTGCTCTCCAAAGCAGAGGCAGACCCTGCAGATGCTGACAGCTGGAGGTTGTCTGCTGACCGCTCTCCCTCCTTGAAGAGAGAGCCTGGAGGAGCATGTCCATGTCTCCTAGAAGACCATGGACCCAGATTCACCCAAGGTTTACATTTGGCCACACTGGGATTTTACCTTTTTCTCTATACCCACTTCCTCATTCATATGCACACAACACACGTTTTATTTTAGGTGAACCATTGGGAAGACATTTCTCTCCCCCGAACCTTTAGTAGACACGATGAAACGTTACCCCTTGATGCTTCAGCATGCATTTTCTAAGACCAAGGACATTCTCCTACATAGCCACAGTAGCAGCACACTCAAGAAATCTAACATTGACCAGATTATGTTACCTAATATACAGTCCATATGTAAATTCACCACAGGTGCCCCAAATAGAACTTGTAGCTTTTTCGTTTTTCCTCCTGGACAGGCTTAATCAAAGGTCAAGACAACTACGTTTTTGAAGTATTTCCTCTGCCTTTTTATCTCCCTTTTCTTCTTCTGGGATTATATTTACTCCATTAAAAAAAAAAAAAGATTATTTATTTATTTATTTGACAGACAGAGATCACAAGTAGGCAGAGAAATAGGCAGAAAGGAGGGCAGAAAGCAGGCTCCCTGCCGAGCAGAGAGCCGGATGGGGGACTTGATCCTAGGACCCGAGATAACGACCTTGGCCGAAGGCAGAGGTTTAACCAATGAGTCCACCCAGGAGCCCCTCCTTCACTTTTTCTCCTTTCTTTGTTCCTATTCCACACCCCAGACTATTTTCCACTTTGAGGTTTAAAGTTCCTCTATTGGGAGTTATAATTTATCATTTGCATTAAAATCTGAATGGGATCAGACTTTTATGTGTCACTTTTACATTGGACTGACCCATTTTAGCTACTCACTGAACATTTGTTCAGTAACATTAACACAATATTTATTCCATAATAGCCACAAATGCGAACGACAACTCAGGGTTTGTAAAATGAAGTTTAGTGGCAGTTGCAAATAACTGAATGTTGTCTGTGTAAAACAGTAGATTCAGATCCAAAACAGAGACACAAATGTACTAAGTACCTTCATATGCCATAGAGTTATAAACATATTGGGGCTAGAGACATTCTCCAGGACTTATGAAGAGGTGGCTGAACCAAAGCTACTATCCTGACTAATCCCTGCATCCTGGGAAACTCCCTGACTGCCCCAGTTGACAGAAAGAAATAACCAGAGAAAGGGCAAGAAGGAAGGAAGAGAAAGAGCAGCTCACCAGAATTGAAATTAACAGTTTGGCAAGGTTTCACTGTTAGCTCTCCAGAATCTGACCACCCCAGCAGCAGATCCTGGGGTTGAGCTTAGAGAGCCTTGAATCAATCTGGGGTAGAGTCAGATGTTCCATCCCAGAGAACTCTCCACTGGGGTCCCCATAAGTAATCTGAAGTGTGCACACATGCGCGCGCGCGCGCGCACACACACACACACACACACACGGCAATCACTCATCACCTGCCACACAGAGGTTGGGTGATGGTGATATCTAGCCAGTGATGAGCAGTGGTGAGGACACCAACCAGAGCCCTGCAGAGCAAACCCAATCAGTAGAAAAAAGTTTGTTTTTCTTTCCGATCCCTACTTCTTCCTCCAGTGGCAGGAAATTTGGAATCAGAAAAGAAAGAGGTGCCAGTCCCTTGGGGGAAACCTAAAATTGGGGAGCAGTGGTGGGGGAGGGGTAAAGTGAACAAAATTAGGGGCTTACATGGATTGGAAATGAGCTTTCAATATTTTACATGACTGTAAAGTTACTGGATATGTCTGAATGACATTAAAAATACTAAAGAGAATGTGCCATGGCAAGTGCTGTGAAGTGTGTAAACCTGGAGATTCACAGACCTATACCCCTGGGGCTAATAATACATTATGTGTTAATAAAAAAATTAAAAATTATTTAAAAAATACTAAAGAGAGAAGCAGTTGAGCTTGGTTGGAGGCAGGATCGGGAAAAAGGCACATCAGTATCTGACGGAATGCAGGTTCTCAGTCATGTGGTTCCTCCTGTGAGGCAAGTTCCCCCTGAGCAACCTTGAGGAGGTGAGAGGGAGGAATGAGAGGTGGGGGCAAGGCAGAAAGCAAGAGCGAAGAGAACCTGGAAACGAACACATTGGCGTGTGCCGGGGAGAGTTCATCCTGCCAGGCAGTCCATAAATATGTAGTCGGTGGCTGTTCTGAATGTCGTGCAGCTGTACAGAACAAAGCAGTCCGAGTCTCTTCCTCAAGGAAATTATAACTCTTAATTAAAAGCTATGCAAACAGATGACCAATAAATTACAAAGGCTCTGCCTACCTGAGGAGAGGAAAGCATTAGAGCCAAATGAAGTTACAAAATTAACTTGACACGTATTTAACGATATGCAGAACGGTTACTGTGCTGCACAGTAATTTCTTTTGAAGCAATTCTTCCATCTGTTCCTTCATTTCTGTTCCTACTGCCACTGCCCTGTTTAGTTAGTTAGGTTCTCGTTAGTGCTTACGAAAACTAACGCAATGGCCTTCCCCTTGGCTTCCCACCTTTGCTCCAGCTCCTGTGACGCTGCTGCATCAGTCTTCCAAAAACCCAGGCTTTTAAGTCAACACCGGCACAAAAACCTATAGTGGCTCCTTCTTGATTAAAGTGAAAATATCCTATTCCAGAATTCTAGGGTAATCGGGATCAGGTATAAAACTTAGCTTTCAACTTAATCCTATACTACTCTGCCATGTGTACCCTCATACATACAATTAGACACAGGGGCATGTCTAAGCAACCTGTTAAGCTGTAGCCGTGCCATGAACATGAACTGTGTGTGCAAGACACTTCTATATCTTTGCTCATATTATTTTCCATGCTTCTAATGCTTTTGCCTTTATTTCTGTAGTGTCTTTCCAGGGTAAGCTTCTCTTCTTGAGCTTTAAGATATAAATCTCCAAACATTTGTAGGGTACCTCACATAGATGGCCCATAGCTATCACACAACATGAGTCAAAACTTTATCTCCTTCATCTCACAAACTGGCCCTCCCTCTGTGATTCCAATCTCCATTAGTGGGGAAGCATCACACAATTGCCTAAGTAGATGCTTACTTGGTAAGTCATCTTACTTTCCTCTTTCTGTTTTACTATATATTTGATTAGACCAACGTCTCATAAATTTGATTTCAGTTCCCTCCTTCCAAAATGGACTTGGAATCTGACAATCGTATGGACCCCAAGTGTTGTTGTAGCATAGGACTTTGAATATAATACATATTCAATAACTCTTAATTTTCTTCCCTCATCACTGCTCTAAATTGGGTTCATGCTTATTTTTATTTATTTGTTTTGCCAATGTTTATTATGAAATTGTAGAATATTGAATTCTTTGGCTGCTAATCTTCTCAACTTCCATTCAAGATTCTTCTTTCCTCTCTCATCCCTTTCTCTTCCCCTCACTTCCTTCATTTTCCATCTTGTTTTAAAAGGGTTTATGTGTGTGGGGGCCTGAGTGGCTCAGCGGGTTAAGCCTCTGCCTTTGGCTCAGGTCATGATCTCAGAGTCCTGGGATCGAGCCCTGCATCGGGCTCTCTGCACAGCAGGAAGCCTGCTCCCCCCACCCTGCCTGCTCTCTGTCTACTTGTGATCTCAGTCTGTCAAATAAATAAATAAAACCTAAAAAAAAAAGACTTAAAAAAAAAAAAGGGTTTGTCTGGGGCTCCTGGGTGGCTCAGTTGTTAGGCTTCTGCCTTTGGCTCAGGACAATGATCTCAGAGTCCTGGGATAGAGTCCTGCATCAGGCTCCCTACCCAGTGGAAAGCCTGCTTCTCCCTCTCCCACTCCTCCTGCTTGTGTTTTCCCCTCACTGTGTCCCTCTCTGTCAAATAAATAAAGTCTTAAAAAAATAAAAAAAAAATAAAAAGGGTTTATGTCTTTTAACTTATTTAACCCTCTGCCCCAACTGACAGCTATTTTTCAGAAATAGAACTAACAAGGTCACTCAAGTAGACTGAATTGTTTCCAATTCTTCACTTCCTTCCTGTTAGAATTATGCCTCTGTGCCCTTTGCCAAGGGATCTGCATTGTATCCCACTGTGATTGGAGTTAATTCTCCATTCCATTGATACTGGCCATGTACTTGCCTGGCCAATAGTACAAGTAGAAGTGTCAGGGCGGCAGTTCATAGGTAAGGCCTCTCCACTCTTGTGATCTACTCATTTTCTTGCATTCCTAGGCTCTATTACAAGAATAACAAGTGGCTGAATCACCACGCAACTCCTGGAGAAAAAGGAGCCAGGAGAAAAAGGAAGACTTGTGGAGCAAACCTAAATGTAGAAGCTTGGAGTCTACCCTGGCTCCGTGGAGTTTGAGCAAGACCAGCTGAAGTTAGGTGCACTCCAGCTGTCCCACAAACCCATGAGTAAGAAGAGTAAATATGCATTTTTTTTTGTTGCTATAAACCATTGAAATTTTGACATATGGGGAAAACTGACTAATACAGTCACTCTTTATTTCAAACTATTTATATTAGCTAATGTTCTCCAGAGAAAGAGAACTAATGGGATGTATCACACATACACAAGTCTGAAATCTTGCAGGTCCAAACTCGGCAGGCCCAGCGGGCTGGCTGGAGACACAGGAAAGAGCTGATGCTGCAGCTCAAGCCTGAGAACAGTGTGGAAGGAGAAATCCCTCAGAGTGGTGGAGGACCGCAGTCTTGTTCTTGTAAGGCCTTCAACTGACTGGATGGAATCCATCCATATAATGGAGGGTGTTACTGCTTTACACAGTCTGCTTCACTGAGAGCTTGCTGACTTAAATGTTAATTTCATCTAAAAAAATACCTTCATGGTGACATCCTAGACTGGAATTTGACTGGATATGTGCGTATCATGGCCTAGTCAAGTTGACACATAAAATAACCCAAACTCTTTAATTTATGAGTTCAAAGTCACATCCATGAGACGGAGAAAGACTAGTGATGCTTAGCTAAGCTGACATTAACATCCTTCCCAAGTTTCTGGCTGTCATCTAGTACACATCTATGTCTTCCATCCTTGCTAACCCTAAACTAAGTAGTTCTTTATTTTAGGAGTATGATTTTTGAAGGCATAATCCATTTTATAACTGGTATATCTCCGTACCTTTGCTCCTGCCATTCCCTCTGCCAGGATTACTGTTTTCTCCTGTTTCCCTGTTGAAATTCTACCCTTTCTTAAAAGACCCTATTTAAATGTTGCCTCTTTTGTGAAGCTTTTTCCAGTGCTACCCTTAGGCCCAGGTCAAAATTAATTATACCTTCCTCTAGATTTTTGTAGTAATTTGCATATAATTCTGTTATAGCTATAGATGTAGTTGTCTTCTTAATCGGACTGTCACCCTTTTGGTGAAGAAACAAGGTCTTACCCATTTTTGTTGTCTCTTTTGTGTCAAGTGAAGCATTCCATACATGGTAGGCATTTGCCTAGTGTTTATGAAGTTCAGTGATTTAATGATTACATGAAGATAAAGTGACAAATTCCATGGCCTGGTGTCCACTTGTAAAGGACATTTGTATTTTGTGCTGCATCTTGTGAAAATGAGGGCTATTTTTATATCTCACATTAATGTACAGCTATTTAAAGTGATTACATACCAAGAACCAGTTCCAGATAGCATGGTGCTGTGTTACAAAATGCACTGGGCTTTGTTTCCATAGCCCAGCGTCCTGCCTCTGCCGTTAACAAACTGTGTGATGGTGGGCAAGTTATTTTACCTCTCCAAGTTTCAGGATTCTCATCTGTAAAATGATAGTGTTGGGCCAATGATCTCAAAGTTCCTTCATAATTCCTACGCCTTGCAATTCTGTCTTTTGTAAGTTAACATCAAATTAGTGTCGGATTTATTTATCCAGTAAAGGAAAAAGAAGCCCAAAGGCAAAACATTAAAAAAGTAAATAAGTAAAAGAAAGAAAAAAGGACAACAAGGACATTTAGGCTGAAGTCCAGGTGGTATCTACACTCCTCTCATGAGTTGTCCGCAGCATCCACAAGGACACTGCGACTGCTTTCTCAAATCTCCAACAATGAAACCCTTTTCCAGTAGGAACACCTGCAGGACAGAGCTAGACGGAGAGTTCCAGGGGCTGCCAGGCTTGCAGTACTGCCCAGCATGAATGGGAGTTAGGCACTAATCTGTGGTGGGCAGGCAGTGGGCATTCCTAAGAGAGCTTCACAGCTAGGCCATCTGATTCAACTTGTTGAATCCCAAAGTGTGGGGAAAACCCAAACTGGGACAGAAATGGCTGTTAGCCGTGAAAGAAGCTTCAGTCTCCAAAAAATTGAGATATATAGATGTGTTTTACTAAATACCTTCCTTGGTGCTCTCAGTGTTTTGTTATTCTGCCCAAATGCACACTGACTTTCCTCTAGGAGCCTCTTAAAGCAAATCTGGCCTCAGAGACGGCATCCTGTTATCATCACGGGCAACCTAGCAGGCAGAGATTATTGATCCCAGGACAGTGAGGGCTCTGTGGAATCTGGGGCATTAAGGGAACCAGTTAGGAGGCAGCTGAAAAGGCAAGGCTCTGAGACTGCCTCGTCTACCTTTGTCAGGGTAACCCATATTTTAAGTGTTTCGCACAGGTAAGAAGAGGAAGAGGAGTTCTTTGTTTCAAAAAGAAATGTTTGCAAACCATTGATCTAGAAGATGTTTATAAGATTACACGATAACTACAGTTTCATTTCCTCTTAGTTTCTTGGTTTTATTTGAAATAGTCTGGATTTGCCATATGTATACACACACATATGTGTTGCCTGTGTTTCCTTCTCTGCCTGAAAGCAGCTTTGTCTGTTCAGACAAGGATGCTGTTTTACAAAGATAGAGCCACAGGATGAAAGCTGTAGCAAGAAGGCAATAAAAATAGGAAAAGGAAATAAAAAGAGGGAAAGATATTATATTATAATAGATTTGGGATTACAAAAACCTAGTTCGGGGGCACCAAGATGACTCAGTCTGGTAAGCATCCAACTTGATATCAGCTCAGGTGATAATCTCGGGGTGGTGAGGTCGAACTCCGTGTTGAACTTGGCACTGAGAATGGAGCCTGCTTAAGATTCTCTCTCACTCCCACTGCCTCTCCCTCTTCTCTAATAAATATAGTTCTGAATACAGTAAGCTATTAAGTCCGCATTACGATATTGGCATCGTAATTAGATCAAGGGAACAAGGAAGCCCAAAAGTCAATAACAAATTAGATGTTTTTATGTCTGTAAAGTGTTACAAAATTGAAACAGTGATTCTTTGTTATCCACTAAAATCTGCTCCCTCCTCTTCCACCGTAATGGGGCTTACTAGAGAAAAGATACACCAAATAAACATATTTAAGAAATCCCAACAACAACAAAAAAAGATAATTCCAGCTTCGCTTCTGATTGTTTCTATGTGGATATATTTAAGCCTGTGGGAAGCTAGTGAAAGTGATGCATGTAACCTCCAGATCACCTTCAACCTAAAAAATAGGTTCTTTGCTCTAGAATTGCTATTTTCCTTTCATCTTCTTGTGAGCTGGAACATCAGTGCCTGCGGTCCAGCTTTGACTCCACAGGCAAAATAATAACCTAGAGTTTGGGAAACGCTTCTCAAACCTGCATGTACAAAAGAATCACGTGGGCGATCTTGTTAACATGCAGGTTCTAATTCAATAGGCTGGAGGGAGAATTTGAGATTCTGCATTCCTAACAAGCTTCCTGGTAATGATAATGCTGTCAGTCCCTGGACCTTGCTTTGAGTAGCAGTGCTTTGGAGGATGACAGAGCGACAGATGGAGGGTCCTGGGTCTTTCCGGAATCGCACAGAGCAGAGCCAATTTGTAAACCTGGACGGCGTACTTCAAGACTGTTACGTGGGAGAAGTAAATGTTCTATTCTTTAAACCACTACATTATGAGGTTTCTATTCTAGCAGCTTCGCTTTTCCTCTAATACAAACAGAATTGAAAATAAGGTAATTTCATACATAACATTTAAGGAAGCCCATACTTCCACTTGACAGTATGTTGCATTGTCTCTTGCTTTGTGAAGCCATTAATTTTCACAGCCGTCACCATTCAGAGAAACCCCATTTCCTTTAGCTGCGTTTGTTGCCATCTTTCTGCCAATCACACTAGTATCCCTTTGTGATAACTATGCAAGATATGAGAGGGGGAAATCGTGGGAAAACCTCAAGTTTCTAGCTTTTGATTCCTTGTCCCTGGGTACATGGTGGTGTCACTAGTAGAGAAAGAGGAGAAAATAGACGGAGATGGCACGAACAATTTTGAGACATAAGAAATTAAAGACAGTGGAACTGCACTTTACAATTGGGGGAGAAGTCCGAGGAGACATATAACCTTGGGCATCATTCGCCGTACAGGTACAGGTAGGAGTCTTGACCCCTCCACGTCTCAACTGTCTGACCTTGAGTAAGCTACTCAGTCATCCTCAGCATCTGCCTTCTGATTGGTGATGTGAGAGATAAGAATGTCTGCCTCCGGGGGGAGTTGTCGTCATTCAGCGAAACAATGCACAGTGCTTGGCACACGGAAGCACTCAGTAAATCTTGGTTATTTTTATCGTAAGTGGGAGCTGAAATCTTGCATGGATGAGATTTGGGAGGGTGTGTACTGCGGGAAGAGAAGTGGTGTGAGGACAAACCAACACTTCCAACGTGAAAGATAAGAATCATACTCAGGAGACCAAAAAAGCAATAGTCAAGACAAGAAGGGAAATGGGGGAAACTTCGTTTCAAAGAGGGGGGAGTTGTCAGTGACTGCGGAGAGGTCTACTAGGAGGAGGAAGGGGAAAGTTTCGTGGGATCTGGCAAACAGGTCCCCAGGATTTTATAGAAAAGAGCCCCGAGGCGAGGCTGCCCTGGGTTGATGTGTAAGAGATGAGGAAGTAGAAAGTGCAATCAGAGCCATCCTTTTAAGGAGTCTGCAAAGAAGAGAAGGAGGGAGATGGAAGGTTATAGAAAGCACAAGGAAAAGGCATGGAGAGGAGTGGGAAATGAGGACGCAGGGCTGAGGAAGTTCTGCGATATCAGGGAATAAGAGACGGAGGGTGCGGTGGAGATTGACAGAGGTAGAGGGTTTGCCTTTTGCTTTGGGAATTTGCTGGCCTTTCTTGGAAATGATAGCATGAGAGGCATAGCTGGAGTAACTTTGGGGTTGATCATCTGTATTAAAACAGTTATAAGGATCTATGAGCTACCCCTACCTGGCTTGGACTCGGTGAGAGCTGGGTCCTTGTATGTGAAGTACTGGTCAAGGTCGTCATGTGGGCAAGGGCAGCCATCCCTGGGTACAAACACACAAACCCGACTATCATTTACGTAAATCTGCTGGTTGCAACAGCTGTGATGCACCGGGCTTGGAGACTTAAACTTGCCTACAAAGCTGCAAATGGACGGGGGCTTCTATTTTCCCACCGGAGGGACTTTGTACTATCAGACTCCCTGATAGACTTTTGTAACACAGACAGCTGATATCATCAGGCGCCTCCCTCTACTCCTGCTCCTTGTTCTAGCCTCTTCTGCTCTGTCCTGCTGCTACCCAAGACTCGGACTAACAGCAGCCCTGAAAATAAACCAGGACAAGCAGTGCCAGCAGGCAGTGGGCTGCCAAGTCCAAATGCAGGTCTGTCGGGTAGTATGAGGATCAGATCTCCTATAGGCTTTGAGACCTGGGCTTAGACATCACTGCGCTGTTTCATCAGTGGCTCTTAAAAGACTGACTGAACATGAAAGAGAAAGGCAGATCCACTGATCACGGGGCCCCAGAAGAAAGTCTATCCACCACCATCTGAGTGCTATTGTAGTGCAACTTGGCTGGGAGAGATACGTCTACAGAATGGATAGGACTATTAACGGTAAGAATGTCACCTCACAATCACATGAGACTTTGAAGATCTCAAAGTGATCTCACGTGCGTTATCTCATTTGTGAGGGGTTTTAGGTGGTCTTTCGGAAAATACCCTTTATGCAGCCTGAGCCTCTGGGTACCCTGTCCTTCTGTGTGAACTGAAAGGACTAATACACCGTGACTATTGTTAGGAAATGAGGTGTGATGGGTCTTCAGGTGTCCATCTATGGCAGGGGAGGGAGACATGAACATGTACAGACATGCTGTTCGAAGACCCTTTGTTTACAATCATACTCTGTTGTGGATACATTTTCTATAAAAGAATCAGAAGACACTTAAACCCTCAGAGCTTTGTAAGCAAATTGTGTTTGGATGTCATTACGGACTTAACAATTGCAGATGACGGTAACGTCTGTATTTTTTCCCAGCAGCCACTGAACCTTGCGACATGGGGTCTTTTGAGTGTTCAGACACTGAAGACTCCCAGCTTTAGGCATAGACAGGGCAGGAGCAGTGAAGGAGTCACAGCTGGATATTACTCTGCACGACATTTTGGGGGAATAAAGGTAAAGTGCTTTGGACAAGGCACTGTCTCTTAATACCCTGTGATTTCTATTTCATGAATAAAAGAAACAAACTGAAGTCTAGCCCAGAGGGGCCCTGACATTTCCCTCCTTTTGACAAGCCTTAAGCCATGGAGTAAACCGGAAGTGAAGCAGCAGACAACAAAGGGTACATAAATAAGAAATGTTATCAAGACACGGGCGATCACCTCCCAGTAGCACAGGAGAGTAGGTTAGTGAGTGAAGTAGAAGCACTAGCCAGACTAGTCCAGCCTCTAGCCATCGGGGTTAGGGGCACCCCTTTTGATCACAGGTACCAGACTCACCACAAGTTAAAGAAGTAAAGCTGCTGAAACAGAGAAGCTCTATAAATCATGGTAGGAAAACCAAAATGATAACAGCAACAAGGACACCGTCGTCTCCTTCTTGCTTTGCAAGCAGTGTGAGTGGACTGCCGGTCAGACATGGTTATTTACAGCTTCATCTCCAGGCATGCACGGAGTACCTGCCATAGGCAGCATCGCTGTGAACCAGGCAGTTACCTGCCAGATAAGACCTGTGGGGTTGTGGTGAAGAGATCAATAGATCCGCCACTCAGCACAGACGTAAATATGGTCATGCTGAATGATTTTGTTGCATTTCACTCTGAAGATTTTGGTAAAACTTTTCTTTCTTTTTTTTTTTTTTTCTAAGATTTTATTGATTGATTGATTGATTTGACAGACAGAGATCACAAGTAGGCAGAGAGGCAGGCAGAGAGAGAGGAGGAAGCAGGCTCCCTGCTGAGCAGAGAGCCCGATGCAGGGCTCGATCGCAGGACCCTGGGATCATGACCTGAGCCGAAGGCAGAGGCTTTAATCCACTGAGCCACCCAAACGCCCAAACTTTTCTTTTTTTTTAATTCAGTAAAAGAACACGTTTGTACCATCTTTTCATTTGTAAAATCCTTGTTTCGATAATATTGATCCTAGATCCTTTTGTTAAATATCACCGTTTATTTTGATGTAGTTCCTGGCTGCAAAGATCTTTACAAAACTAGAGCTCAGATTAAAGATGAAGGGGATTTACTGCAACTAGAATAAGGTGTCGTACAACGCTCACCATCATTCACGTTTTCAAGCTCCACCAGTGATAGGAATTATATTTAGAGAAAGACAGAGGATCACTTTTTTTCCCACTGACAGTACATATCTGCTGACATTCGTGTAGCTATACAGTGGTTATGTAGCACACTGCTCTGCTCTTAGAACAGAAATTTTAAATGCTACTATCAGTCAGGAAAATTGTTTGCATGTTATTAGTCTCAACAAAAAAAATTCCCCAAACTTGAGTCTTCAGAAAATAATGAAAGTTTTGAATGCCAATTCTATTTATTTGATATTTAAAAACCATGTCCTTTCTCAGAGCATAATCACATCACCCACTGAAGTACTTCAAACAGATAGATGTACTGTAAAACCAAAGTTAGCAGCATACAAATGAGTAACATGTTCTGCCTGGGTAGGGAAGTACGAAGGATATCATTCAGACAGTGGCCAAAAATTAGTATAGGAATTACAGAATGGGAGACCTACCACACGTCCATTCATCCATCTATCCGTCCACCCATGCACTCATCTACTCATTCATTTATTCACTCAAATACTTGCCACATGCCTACTATTTTCTACCTATTCTCCTGGATGCATCAGTCAAAAAACATGTAAAAGTGCCAGTCATTACGGAGCTTACGTTCTAGTGGGGGAGACAATAATAATTAACAAACCATAGGAAATAAGGAGATTATGTCAGAAACTGATGTGCTGCGAAAAGAAAAAGAGAAAGTAGAGCAGAATTTGATGTGCTGGGGAGTGCCTGTGGAGTAGTCGGGGTCTGTGCAGGAGAACAGGCTGGTTAGGGAAAGCTTCACTCAGAAGGCAAGATTTGAACAGAGCTTTAAGGATGGTAAAGAGGTGTGCTGGCAATCAGGGGACAAGATGCCAAGTAGAGAGACCAGGAAAGGCAAGGGCCCTCAGGAAGGAGTGAGACTGCTGTCTGTTCAAGGAATAACAATCCAGGGGGTTAGAGCAGTGTGTGTGGGAAGAGAGGGGTGGGGAGCAGGTCAGAGAGGTGGTCAGGGGCTGGGGGAGGTAAAGCTCTGAAGGTCTTGGAAGGCTCTGGCTTTCATTTGGAGAGAAAGAGGGAGCCAGTGCAGGAATTGGAGCAGAAGTGTGACATGGTTTAGGTTACGTTTCAGGGCAGTCACCGGCTGCTGTGTTGAGAATAATTCCTAGGGAGGCAAGAATTGGGAGGAGAGAGACTGCTCAGAGGCTGTGGAAGTGATGCAGGAGAAAGAGGCTGATGGGCTGGACAGGGTGCTAGAGCAGAGGTGGTGAGAAGCGGTCAGATTCTGGATGATTTTCTGAAACACAATGTAAAATGTTCCTTGTTCTCTAACATAGGCTGGGAATCTGTCCGCTTGCCGGCCACAGCTGTGTGGCAAGGATTTCAACTTGAATAGATCCATACTCACCTTGCACGTGTGGGAATGCATGGATAACTGGCAGGGTTGGTCTTGCATGGGTCTGTTTTCCATGAGGAATTCAGAGTCCTCAAAAGACTCTTCTGCTCAAAGAAGGCAGCCAATGCATATGTTTATGATTCAAAGGACAATAGACAAGTGTCACAAGGAATGTTCGATTCTGAATGGCTTTCAGGATCTGGCAAGCTGACTAGGCCCTGGCCTAGCTCCCATGGATCAGCCTTAAGAAGAAGAAGCCTCAATAAAAAAGCTGCCTCATGAAACATTTTGGGGACATTGGGAACAAAAGGAGTCAGCATAATTGGCCCCGGCAACTTCATCAGCAAGCAGGGATGGTGCTGTATTTTAGACATTGGTGCCCTCAACATTGGGCACCAGCACTTGGTGATGGTGCCCACATTGGCAGGCTTCAGTGGCACTGGCAGAACATTCAGTTGGCACTGGCTAAGGCGCTTCTGATGAGAAGATCCTGGGCACCGCAGCCAGCAGCGCAAACATCAGTACCTTTGACACGCTGGGCACCTGCATCTACGAAGCCGGCTTTGGCCGTCATTAATGGCAGATCTGGCACCCTTAGCGGGTACTGACAGCACTGACAGCACTTTTGGTGAGTCGTGGTGGCACTGCTTCAAGCTTTGGTGATAAGCGAGAGCAAGAGAGGCCGAAGGGAGCAGGTGTCACATGGTCAGTGAGTGGTCTGGTTAATGGTGCACATGTGATGTGAGACACCCAGAACAAACCATTGGGAGGGATTTCAGTAAGGTCTAGGATACATAGAGAATTGTAACCCCATTTTGAAACTCTGGAGTTGCTGAGAATCCTTTTATATTTATAGTGAGGGAATAATCTAAGAACTATGTCACTACCATTGGCGGTCACAATAAACAATATCTTGGTCCTTATAAGAATGTTTCTAGCCTCATAGTCTAAGATTTTTGTGGGTCAGTTCAGAATTTTTAATTACCTCAGACATTGGAGCGGCACTGAATTTTCAGCTGTGCTTGTGTGAAATCTCAGTAGAGAGTCAGCTCTTACCAACAGTTTTAGTAGTTATTAGTTACTTAATTCAACAATAATTTTTATGCACAAAATATATATGGGACTAATACAAAATACAAAAGGAACTAAGGTTCCCTCCTTCCAGGAATATGTAATTTCCTTGGATATATATTTGAATGTAAGAAAATAATTAAGTGCCAGTGTTTTTATAAGTTCCAGAAAAGAGAAGAAACTTGAGTGGGAAAATTTGGGAAGAGACTCTTCTATAGTTTCTCTTCGGGTTCATATATGGGGAAAGAATGTGTGTGTGTGTGTGTGTGTGTGTGTGTGAAAGTGAGTGTGCATGCACAAAAGACAGGCAGAGACAGAATGGACGAACGTAGGCATCCATTTCTCCTTACTGTCTCTAGATCTAGCAGGAACACAGGTAGCATTCTTTGTCTGGAGTGACTCCCTCAATGCTCTATTTAGGGAAAAATACTTAATAAAAATACTTAATAAATAAAAATACTTAATAATTCTTTGAGATTCAGCTCAAACATCATCTACCTCTCCAAAAAACCTTCCTTCAACCTCACATACTTAGCTTTTCCCTCCTCTGTAGCAGTTTTCCTTTTTCACACAATAGTTTAGTTTTTGACATATTTGTGTCCAAAATGTAGGTAGAACTCCTTGAGGCAGGGACCAAATATTATCCCGTTTTGTGTCCTCATCTCTGAAGCTTGCAGAGGGCCAAAATGAACTACTATCTGATTGAATGAGGAACATCTGGGCATGTGGGTGTTTGCAGACATTATGTGTCTGGAGTTGCCCTATCCCTTCATCTGGTTCTAATCCTACCAGGGATGCTAAGGACTTGGAATATAAGGTCAATTTTTGCTTTGTGTCTACATCAGTAGCACTTAGAAAAGTACTCTGTCAAAAGTGGACACCAGCAATGTTTATATATGATGATGTAATTGAGTCTCAGAGGTGAAAGGCAGGGAAATCAATCCTTACATCTACACAATAATCTCTTGTACATTTGTGAAGAAAATTTCACATTCAAAAATTTCTGCAATACATTTACCTCATCGTATTAGAAAATCACCAATACAACCGTTTCCCAACAAACAGTGGCCTCTAAAGAAGCAACTGGTGATGCATTGAAGAAAAAGCTTTTAAGCTGTTGGGACTCTGGTGTTCATAAATAACAACCTTAAAGATCATCTAAAGTATATCCATGTAGCACTATGCCATTACAAATTTATACAATGAATAAAGCTAAAATGTATTTGCTCTGGAAGACAAGAAGGAAGGAATCTGACAGTTTACTGAGTACTCACTTTCTCCGATAAGACCAGGAGTAATCTTTTAACTTAAACAAAAAAGCTGAACTCCTTTTTAAAATGAAATGTGCTAGATCTATAGAAGATGAGGACAATAGCCAGTCACTTGTCTAAAGATGGAGGCGTTGACAGGCTATCCACAGAGCAAGGGCACGGGAAGCTTGGGTGATAGAGGCAGTAGAGGAAAGCAGCTGAGAGCACAGATTCTGGAGCCAGGCTGCCTCATTCCAGCCTGGACTCAGCCACTTACTAACTGCGTGGCCTAGGAATGTTATTTAACTTTCCTGTGCCTTAGTTTCTTCAACTGTAAGAGATAGAATTAATTAATTTTAAGATTTAAATGAGTAACTGTGGAGTTAGCCTAATAGTATCTACAACAGTGCCTGGCACACAGAAGATTTTTGTTCAAGTGCTGGCTGTTAAACACAGCCAACTGTTTGCCTGCAGTGTCTTTCTGAGTATGCTCAGGAACGTCCTGGGCAATGTGGATTCTTATGTTGTTCTAGTGTATTCGTTGTGGGTCTACAGATCAACCATCAGATTAGAACCCAGAGTCAAAAGATGGAAATCTAAAATCTCATTGATCACCAACAAAGAAAATTATCACCAAGAAATACAGGTAATGAAGAAGTGCTTAGCTTAGGGTAGGAGAATATTAACTCTGTTGCTAGTTAAGCCTGCTCCACTGAAGCTGAATGTAGTTATCTGTTAGGGTTCCAAGTATTTGACTTTTTATAGCTCGAAAGGCAAAGTGATGGATGAAACTCATAGCTGGATTAATGGCATGGGCTCTATTTCAGAGAATGGTTAATACAAATGAGAAACAAACAACATATCTATCTGCCTGAACAAGAAAGGAAATGTTTTGGGTCACTTTCTGCTCAGAGTATCATGAGCCAATCTCAAAATTCCCCATAGCAAAGGAGTTTTGAAGGTGCATAAGAATAGCTTCTTGATTCATCTGCCTCCTCCTTCCAGGAATCCTCTCCTGATTTCCTGTACATAAGAGACCTTCTCTTTACATTTAACATCCAGAGCTTGTATTTTTACTTTTATTATAGCTCGTTCATGCTCTGCTTTGTATTAAAATCACTTGGGTATTGGTTCAACCTTCTTTGCTAGACTGTAATCTCTTGGAAGGCAGATAATGTGTAATTTCATCTTTTTTCTCCTTGCATTGTGTCTGAAACACAAGTAGATGCTCAATGCATTTGTAGGCATAATTGAACACAGACTTCTTACTTGGATGCTATTGATCAAAAATAAGAAATAAAGCTAAGGGGCGCCTGGGTGGCTCAGTGGGTTAAAGCCTCTGCCTTCAGCTCAGGTCATGATCTCAGGGTCCTGGAATAGAGTCTCGCATCGGGCTCTGTGCTCAGCAGGGAGCCTGCTTCCACCTCTCTCTCTCTCTCTTTCTGCCTGCCTCTCTGCCTACTTGTGATCTCTGCCTTTCAAATAAATAAATAAAAATTAAAAAAAAAAGAAATATAGCTAAATTATATTCAACTATTAAGTTAGCGCTTAATTTAATTATATGTTAAAGATGGGGATGGGGCATTCAAAATGGTGGATATGTTTATTTATTTATTTAATTTATTTATTTAAGTTTTATTTACATGAGAGACAGAGGGGGAGGGAGAGAGCGTGTGTGCGCATGCAGGTGGAGGGGCAGAGGGAGAGAAACTCAAGCAGACTCTGCACTCAGTGTTGAGCCCCAAGTGGGGCTCGACTCCATGACTCTGAGATCATGACGCCAGCCAAAAATCAAGAGTTGGATGCCTCACCAACTGAGCCACCCAGGTGCCCCAGGTATGTTCTTTTAGACCTCTTCCACGAATTTACATAGTTTTGCTTTTCTGTGAAATCACAATGCCTTTAGCAATTTACTGGGACTGCACTGTCAAGGTCTGCCCACTCAGCTTCTCGGTTCACTTCTGTGCCATCCTATGTCGCACATCTTTATCGAGCCCTTGCTGTTCAAAGTACTTTCTGTACCTACCCCTCTGTGACTTGCCATTTAGTGTACAGAACTGATTACATTACCCGTAAGAGATGCAGGCAGGATGCCCTCTCAGTATTATGTTATTCATTTAATTTCTTAGCTAGGAAGGCCCTAGTTATGATTTTAGACAACTTTGCTTCTAGCTCTTGATGGGTTAAACAATAATACTAAATGCAGGAAAAACAATAATTAGTTTAGTGGATGATGACCAGATTCAAAAGTTTTGCCCTCTTCTTATCTAGAGAATGCATAATTTGCTCTGTGAGAAATCCACAAGTAAGAATGGAAAGCTCGGGTGCCTGGGTGGCTCAGTGGGTTAAGCCGCTGCCTTCGGCTCAGGTCATGATCTCAGGGTCCTGGGATCGAGTCCCACATCGGGCTCTCTGCTCAGCAGGGAGCCTGCTTCCTCCTCTCTCTCTCTCTGCCTGCCTCTCTGCCTACTTGTGATCTCTGTCTGTCAAATAAATAAATAAAATCTTTAAAAAAAAAAAAAAAAGAATGGAAAGCTCACAGCACAACGCAGTCATGGGCGTTTTTAGCCAGCGTCTTTTATCAAGAAGTATGTCCATTCTGTTACTGTGTGGCACAAGGCAAGAGCAATGGCAAGAATTCATTGAGTTTTGTTAATTTAATGAGCATTACTGAACAATTATAAGTGGTTATTCCTACTATTAATTTAGTGCTTCTAAATGTCAGGCGCTTCCTAGGGATTTCTAACTTTAGCACTCACCACAATCTAACACGGTGGGTTCGGCCACCATTTCCTTCTCATTGATGAGGAAACAGGACTACAGAATTTAACAACTTGCCCAAGTGGCTAAACTAGGATTAAATTAGGTTAATTTGAAAGCCGATGAGAGTTCATTTTTGCCAAGGTTTTTGAAGGTGTCTTGCTTCGAATATTTAGCTTAGTCATTTCAATATCCTTAGTATACTTCTTGTGCTTTGAAATACAGTGTTTGGACAACACAGTGAGGTGGTAAAGAACCTCAGGTTAACTGCCTGGGTGTGAATCTTAGTCGGCCTACCTAAGATTAAAATGCATTTGTATATCCTCTTCATTCTGTCTACTCCCCATTTAATTCATTTTTCTATAATACTTATCATTACTTGCGATTACATCTGTTTACTTCTTTTTGTCTGCACCCCTCTCTAGGATGTAAGCTACAAGAGGACCGTGACCTTGTACGTGTTGTTTCCTAACATCAACTCCTCAACACCTAGAAGAGTACCTGGCATGCAGTAGATATTTCATAATAGATCTATGAAATGAATAAAAGGAGATTCATTTTGTCTATTGTGTATGCCTAGAGAAGTAATTTTTAATGGGATGAAGGAACCTCAATTTTTTCTTGGTTCACCTTCAAGTTTTTAAAAAAATTTATTTAGTAAACATAAATATAGCACATAGGATATGCCAGGCTTCATTTTAAGTTATTTTACAAATATTGACTCATTTAAATCTCACAACACCCCTACTAAATACGTAAAATCAAACTTAGGGCATCTGGCCATGTTCCCAACCATTACACCATGCTGCTTCCTGGCTGATTCTTCTAAAAATGTCATCTCCATGGAGCTTAATGCTCGAAAGATGTGTCTTCATTCTCTCCTAGGGTGCCTTTCTCTCTTGCCCATCCTTCCTTCCTCTCTACCCAGATTAAAGAAGAAAATAAATAAGATTAGTTCAGTTATTTTATTCCATTATGCTTTTCCTTCTTTGAAACAGCAGTGTCTACTGTTAGTAATGGTTTTCTAAGGCCACCTTTGAGGGTAAACAAGTGGTTTGACACCCAGTGGGTCACTGGACCGCTGACATGGTCTATGTCTGCCTTTCTTCTTTCCCCTGTGTGTCTCCTTCCTCCTTTTCTAGAGCTTTTGGATTCCTGGTGCAATCCTTCACCTGCAGCCTTGAAAAGGGAGTTTCGAGACATAGGGAGGTTACAAAAACTACCTTTTAAGCCTGAAACTTAAGAAAAGGCCCAATATTTTAAATAATACTTTTTCTTATGGTTAGTCATTTGGTCCTTTCCTGTCCTTTTTACAGTTTCTCTTGCAAATACACAGGAGTCCTCAGAGCCTTGGGTCTCCGATATCACACAGTATTCGCCTGGGAGGCACTTGCCATGAGCACAGACACTTGGGATTTAGCTCCACTTCTGTCACTAAGAAACACTCTGCCTCAGGGCAAGTCATTTAATATGACCTACACTTGGTTTCCTCACCTGTGAAAGACTCAGGAGAGATACTGAGCTGGATGTTTTAAGGTCTTTTGCAGTTCTAAATTGTGATCTTCTTGGAAGAATTATGTAAGGAAGGGAAAGTGCCCAGGTATCAGAGTTCCTCTACTATTACTACTGATTGCAGTAGCACTTCAAGGGGGCCATTGTTCTTTATTAAATCGGGGTGAACTCCTCAAAACTGAGGGTGACAGCTGCTGGGGATGGCAATAGATCAAAACCCAATTACTTGCAGAATTCCTCCCCTATTTCTCTGTAAATATCGGGGGGGGGGGGCAGGAGACTATAATTAAAAATGATATTTAAGCTCTCTGGTCTACATAATAAACTATTCCAAGATAAATTCATTTAAAAGAAAACATTAACAGATCTTCCCCCTTTAGCTTAGGAAGAATGCAGCAGTCGTCTTGGTTTCTGAAACTGCAGAAAAATCTTAGAACAGAGCATCGGTAAGTATGCTAGGGCTTGACTAACAGAACACAATATAAATAAATAAATAAATAAATAATAAAAAATTATGCTAGGACTGCAGTCCTCACACACCCAGCAGTTCTTGGAATACTTATGCAGCCCAATCAGCTTCGCTATTTCGTATTCTGTACATCCTGGGCTCTGTCATTTCAGAGGGCCCAGAGACCTTTATGAACACCAGCCCCTCCTTCTCCCGATGTACCCTTGAACGACAGACTAGTTATTGGTCTCCACATGTAACAGAAAATGTGAGGCATGGGAGAAGAGGTCCCTCTAGGAAAATGCAGGCCATCAGGGTTGCTAGGCTAAGAAATAACAGAAAAGATCTGAATGATTTACTGTCACTTTAAGATTTATGTAATACAAATTACCTAAGTTTTTCGCTGTAAGGTCAGTTAGTCTGTCTTCCTTCCCTGTTCTCTAACGGCACCAACACCTCTCCTGAGAAATAAGCAAGCTTTTACACTGACCTGTCTGATCCAATGAGCTTATTTGCTTGTCACAGAATCCTAAGACATCTGCAGAACTGAATGGCAATTGAAAGGACTCTCAGAACACCACAATTTGTCTCACCAAGGACCAGACCTAAAGGAAAAAAGAATACCCTATGCTTTGGGTCAGACCGTGGGTCCAATTGTGTATTAACTTTAAGTTAGGGCCCCTAATGCTAATGGTACGTGTATGTGTATGGGATTTTGTTCAAGAGTCTATCTTTAACTGGATGTTCATAGGGTGGTAGATCAACACTGGGTGACACCATGTTTAAGACCAGCTGGCAAGAACAAAGAAATGCAAGTAAAAGAATGAGGGTAGGTGGAGAGTGAGTGATGACAGGGGAGAAAGAAAAGTTACCCTGTCAAATGTACCTTGAGAACTTCTGTGCCTGCCGTCTACAGTTTGCCATTGCCCTTCTGAAAAATAGCAGAAGAAACAGGAATGAGTGTTTATCATTTTTCTAAGTGATAGGAAATAAGACTGAATCTTCTTTTCTAGACTTTTAAAGAAATTACTTTGGTTAAACACTTTTCCCCTAAAGCTTATACACATCTTCATCAACCATCAAGACTACAATTGATACATATCTGAATTTTAAGGAACTTGAAAGAACTAGCATCTTTAAGAGCATAGTTTTGCACAGGAAGCCAAACTGGGATAGTGGCACATCCACAGTACTCCTTTTGAGCTCTGAAATAATCCATGATCTCATTGTAATAGCTATAACTAACTCTGGTCCTTGGTGATTTGTTTTAGTAATATAGTTTTGTTTGGAAACAAAACTGGTATTTCTGGAGGGACAGGGTTTGTATTCTACGGTTTGCCACAATTTCCACCACTCCATATTGTCTTGTCTTTAATAGTGTTTAAGTTCTCAGTCCCTGTCAGTTTATCTGTACATCCTGCTCACAAGATTTTTTTTGGTCAACTGTTGCTTTTATCTATTTGTTCTGATCAGGCTTAAGGTTACATGATCCCTTCTACTTCTAGCTTTGGTTGTTTTAATTTTTTTAATTTTATAGGGGAGGGGGCAGGGCAGAGGCAGAAGACAGAATTCCAGGCAGACTCTCGGCTGAGTGTAGAGCCCAGAGTGGGGCTCAATCTCATGACTCTGAGATTATGACCTGAGCTGAAACCAAGAGTCAGACACTTAATTGACAGAGCCACCCAGGTGCCCCAGCTTTGGTGTTTGCTAACACCCTAAAAGTCCTGTCCAAAAGACTTTGACCAATTCACTTTCCTAATATAGATGGAAATAATCTTCTTTCAGTAGTGAGGCACTGATGAAGAAAGAACATGTTTTAAAAATGTATAATGTTTTATGGGATTGCTGATTTGTGTGTATCATTTAGATCAGTAGTGTTTTAGATCATGAAGTATTTATGTGTAATTAGCACATCTTTGGGGTCTCTAATTTGTGTATGATTATATCATATCATGCTATCTCACATCTAACTCTTTTTTGAGTGGCAATTGCAAATATGGCTTCTAAATCATCTAGTTGTGAATATCACGGTCCCATGAAGATGGCTGATGAAAATAAAATGAGTCCTTTTCATTGTTATTACTGGTAGGTTATTCCACTTTAACCACAAATGTAGACCTGGAAACTAGACTGTAATGTGGACCATGATGAAGTGTATTTGCAGTGAGTAGACTTCTGTGGTGGACCCCCAGCGATCCCACCTCCAGATATTTACTGTATCTCTAAACACCTCCTCCTGTATGTGAACTTAATTTAGTGACTTGATTCTCATGAATACAATACGGCAAAAGGATGGCATGTTACCAAAGACTGTGACTTCCACCTCCCTGGCTCTTTCTTGTCCTCTCACTTGCTGTGCTGTTTAAGCCAGATGCCTGTTGTGAGATACTTTATGGTGAGGCCCACATGACAAAGAATTGAAGAAAACCTTCAGTCAACAGCTTGTGAAGGACTGAGGCCTCAGTCCAAAAACCCCTGAGGAACAGAATCCTTCCTATAAATAACCATGTGAGTGAGCTAGGCAGTAGGTCCTTCCCACTTGGGTCTTGAGATGACTGTAGCCCTGCCAGAGACCCAGAACCAAGGATCCAGCTAAGCTGCTTCTGCATTCTTGGCCCACAGAAACTCTGAGAAAATAAATGTTGTTTTTATATGCCACTAAGGTTTGGGGTAATTTGTTATATAACAGTAGATAGCTAACACTGAATCTTGTTTTTCTATTGGAATAACAGATAATTCTGTACTTTTTTTTAAAACCCAAATCTCAAACTGAGGTTAGGAAAGGGGGTAATTTAATCCAACCAGAGGTTTTTCAGTGTCGTACAGTGAAAAAAATAATTGGAAGTATGTAGCCCAACAAATACTAGTTAAATTGAATTGAACTTAAAAATAATGAGCAGCTGAAATGTAAATGTTCATTATGCAGTAAAAAAGAAGTAGGCTAACAATGATGAGGAAAACTATGAACACCAGAAACTGTACTATGATCAAGAGTACTGTGGTAACAACAGTTAATAGATATCAAATATTGTTGAGTTTGGGTTTTGAGGAACTCCACCATTTAACTGAGGAAAATGAGCAGGGGAGGAGAGAGAGCATCAGAGAGGCAGGAAGATAACCAGGTAATGAGGACGCCAGAAGAAGACAATGCTGACAGCTGACATGACTATAGGAACTTAACTAAAGCTGAAGAGCAGTGAAGGTGGAAAGGGTCATATGGACTTTCTTCCCTACTGGTTACTGATAACCTTGTGTGCGGTGGTAGCATAGGAACTAGTTAGACCCAAATAGGTTGAAGGATCGATAGGAGCAAAATAAAGGGGACAGTGAGTATAAACCACTACTCAGTAAATCCAAAGATAAAAAACATAAAAATATGAGGAAAGAAAATGTTGAAAAAGAAGTGGACATGTGACATACAAATTGCTGGTGTGCTGAAATATCTTCAGGATGAGAGAGGTTAAGAGGGCAGACAAATGGGTTCTGACGGAAGTCTTGCAAACATTTAAAATGAAAATACTCTGAATTCCTGATTTCCAAGTGTTATATTGTCAAGGGATAAGAGACATGATGCCTTTTTAAAAGGATTTTAGAGGATTATCCAAATACTTGGTCATATGGAATTCGTACCTGGAAAAAGGTACAAATAAGTAATCAGATTGTTTTCCCAAGTCTAGGGGACAGAAAAAGTCCAAAATGCTTACAGTTTCTAGGGGAGTAAAAAGCAAGTCACCTTCTCATGAAACTTTTGGTATGTTTCCTTTCTTAAAGAGAGAAAAGGGTGAAATCTGATCTTTAGAAGTTCTGGAAAACTTTTAGACCTAAGAAAAGACAGAACTGGGGTTGGTGAGGAAAGTGAAGACTGGGAGAAAATGGATAATTGAGCTTTGCTACTAAAGGTCAAGCGTTATAAAAGACAGAGGGAAATAATGAGTGGAAGAGAGGAATTAATGTGCTTACTGTTCTAACTATGCCTATGCTTAGAACACACGGAATACATTCCATGTGATTGATGTATCAAATGTACTTGAGAACATGCAGACTTTTGCATTGGTGAATATTTCAATATTAAAAAGGGCATATTACAGAAAAACCATTCTTACCAAAGAAATAAACTTTTGTCTTTGAAATTTGAAACAACAAATAACAAATAAAGCATGAAAAACATGTTTTGAAGTATGCTAACAGATCAAGATTGCATTTAGCAAACCACCTTTTCTCTGTTTAGGAACAATTTTAGGGATTCCAAAACACAATATGTTAATTAAAGGATTTCAGGTAGCAATCATGGAATATTTTTCATGACAGATGAAGAACACAGATATTCTGAAGACTAAAATTGCATAAACAAAACAAAGAGACACTGTGTCCCTTTTGCGGCAGTGCAAAGTTAGAGTGAATGCAAATGAATGTGCTGGCAGTAAAATTACACTATTAACCATCTGAAGATTGGGCTCATTACCTAAGAAGGCAAAGCATCAATTTGTAGCATTATAACATTCTGTTTGTGCTGATGAACACGTGTTTGGATGTTTTTATATATTCTCTACTCATTTGGGTGCATAGTAAGCACTTTCGCTTCAGCCTCTTGATAAAGGCTTAATTTTGTATTGTTTCTGTTATATTGTTTTCTCTAATGGGAATGATATTCTGTCTTAAAAATAAACACTCCATTTATTCTCCAAATAATTCCGAGATCAGGTTCTTCTGTTTCTCATTATCAAATGGCATATACACAATTATGGATATGTCTTAAAATTGAAGCACTTTTTGACTTAAAAAATGTATATTTGAATTAACATGAGGAAAATATTCATTCAGTTGTTCATTCTTCCATTCTTTAAATGTGCATGTATTGAGCTAAGCACATTGGAAATTCAAGGGTGGATCTGACACTGCCTGCCTTCAGGATGTTTCTATGGCAGAAGTGGTAGAATCTCAGTAACTTCAAAACAGGCAGAGCTATCAAACCTCAGAGGAAAGAAAGCAGCAGTGTATTACTGCCTTCTACAAACATTTCTGACCAGCTATGATGTGACTGCCACTGCTCTAGCAGCTGGGTATATAGAAGGGAACAAGATAGTCAAGGTCCCTGAGCTTATGGACTCTGCATCTTGGGGGAGAGATGAAGAGTAAGGAAAAAACAAACACATAAATACTGTAACTTAAGGTAGCCAGAAGTGCCATGGAGAAACTAAAATGGGGTAATATGAAGACAGTGATGGTATGTGAGGAGTATGACTTTGACATCAAGGCCTCAGTGAGGAGATGGCAGCTGAGTAGAGATTTGATGATATATGGGAGCGAGTGTATGAAAATCTGAATAAAAGTCTTTTTACTAGGCAAAAAGACCAGTATGGAAAGGGCTTGAGGCAAAAACGAGTTTGGTATATTCTGGAACAAAAAGAAACCACATAACTAGAGTTTAGGAAAATGGGAGAGTGAGAGATGAGGCCACGGAGGTGGGAAGGGGCCAGATCCTATTGACTTCTGTAGGCTGCGATAAAGATTTTATTCTAAGTGAGAAGGACAGCCACTGGAGATTTTAAACAGGGTGTGCCATGATATGATTTACATTTGAGAAGGATCATTCTGGATGCTGTGTGGAAATTCAGATATAGAGTGGTAAGAAAGGTAACTAGGACAGAGATTAGGTATCTGTGAATTATCCAAGCTAGAGAGAACCAATGAGAAATTGACTCCGGTAATCCAACCTACAGATGATAGAGAGAACTTAACCCTGGCAGTCCACTTAATGGTGGTTGGTTTGGGCCTGGTGATAATTACCAAGGTAAAAGACGTGGTTCCATTTTAGGGAAAGTTTCACAAAGGAAGTGATGTGGAACTATTTGAGCTTAACTTGACAGGCAGCCTTATGACAAGAGGGTAGTCACTTATGGATTTGAGTGCCTACCATGGGCTGCACATTGGGCTCCGTGTTGGGGGTATAGCAGTGTAAAAGTCCTCACAGAGAATGAGGAGCAAACTAGCTGAAGAAGCAATATTTTAAGATACAAAAGTAGTGAGGTGAACAATACACTTATAAGAATTACTTCTGGATTTAGTTCTAAGGCTGTTTTATTCTTTTCCTTTTACTGTAGAAAATTGTATGATCAAACTCCTTTTGTATGCGTAACTCTCCTTGACTTTGCAAAAGTGTTAAGGTTCTATCAGTGGACACTCAGTTCACTGTCAGTTGGCAAATTTCATCAGATAACTTCCTTAGAAACAGTGGTTAATATTTATCTTTCTCGTTCTGAGGAGAAATTACAGCCTCATTAGGAAGGAAAAGAGCAAAGGAGAGTACAAAATATATGGTAAGTTCATACATCTAGGTGCAAGTCTAACTTTTCATCTGCTTTCAGTCTTGCCCCCTGAATCTTTTCCCAGCTGGTTGACCCTACTTCAACTTTCCCTCCTTCTCATGCCGATTGTATACAGCCTCCAAAATTGACTGCCTAAAGCAGTCCAGTCATGTCTGTTCCTCAGAGCCTACAGAACAAATTTCAAATTCTTTAGCCTGACACAGACTGACCCAATCTACTCTTTCTGCTTTATCTCTGGCTGTACTCTCTGCTCTCTAATTGTTTTAATCACACTGGATTTTTTTTTCTTTTTAAAAAAATTATTTAAAAAACTATGTTTTTTTTTTTTAACCATAACACAAAACTTACCACCTTAACTATTTTTAAGTGTATAATTTGGTGGCAGTGATTGAGGACATTCACACTGTTGCACAAATCCCATTGCATTTTGAATCACATAGTGTCACTATTCCTTTAATACTTTTGGCAATTTATATTTATATTTATATGATTTCTGCTGATCCCTGAAATGATTTCTTTTTCCTTATCAGTTAAAGTCCTACATATCTTAAAGACCAGTGCTTAGATCCTACCTCTTCCTTTAGGTTCCTATGAGACCTTATCTGGAAACAGAAGGTCAACTCTGTTGCTAGGTAACATAGGACTTACAGTTAAAATGATATGTTGGCTTGCAAATTGCATCTAGACTGAGAGGATTTATACATGAACTATAAATACCTGATGGGGATTTGATACTTTGGTTTTCCTTGAGTGATGACTCATAATTAGGCAGACTCCTTGCCCCTAAAGGCAAAGACTATGGGGTGTACTAGAGATGGATAGAGCCTCTCATGGGGCATGAGGCTTTTAATTCAGGAACATTCCCACACCCACCAAATATTGATCTTGTCCTCTGGTACTTGAGCTGTCATCTGAGGGGCCTGGACTGATGTTTGTACTAGTATAAGGACTTGCACTGAAGAGAAGCCCTGAAGGTGCCCTGCTGGTCAGTGGTGTTTCCTGTATGACATTCTTGTCATCCACCTAAAGCCAAGTTTGGCCCACAGTGGTCTTGTAAGTCTGATTGTTTCATTGGACCTTAAAAGAACCACTTTTGGGAGTTGCATCAATATGTAGAGAGTTGTCCTAAGTACCAATAGCCCTTTCATATCTGGACTGAAGGCTCCTGTACATGGGGCCAGGCCAAGAAAGCATTGCTTACCTTTGGAAGGAGCTGGATTGCCTGTAGAATTCTTTGTCTGTGCCCAGAATTAAGGATTCCAATTTCCAACAAATCCTGATCTTCCATAACATTGCTTCCCTGAAATAAACCCAGAAATGTTAAAATCAGGTATTTTCTTACCATGGGTAAATAATGATTTATTTAATGCAGAGAAAAATAACTAACAAGTGAGCTGATTTTTACAAACAAAAACAGAGTCATTCTTCTGTGAGGGTGAGGGCAAGTTGGAGGTCACCTATGTGACTGAGTTGAAGGTCCTTGGAAAGCTTCCTTCCTCTCAGAAATGCTGTCATGGCTCACTATTTATGATGGGGTTATCTGCATTGGGGATTCATTCCTGTGTTCTAAAACTCCATTCCCCTAAAAATGTAAATGCTTCTGAGAAGAGTTGCCATTCAGGATCTTCAGTGACCTACCTATATGTTGACATGAATGAATCGGTTTTTAGTCTTCCCCTGAAAACAGACTATGGGAGGAGGACTGATTAAAAAATTGAAATATACTAGGCTGGTTAAAAGTGGGAATTAATAATTAATCTTAAAATACTGAATGCCAGACATCTGATCAAGATATGGGGATACAACAATGAATAATTTGCAGGTCCCTGCCCACAACTATCTTTATTCTTTCCAGTCCAGGGATGTAAAACAGATTTTCAAAGGCAGGTAGAATGCTGTGAATGTGCTATGATGGTGACACATGCTTGAGAACTCCAAGGGGATCTGGGGTGTGTATTCCATAGAGGTGATGTCTGATCAGGTATCTGAAGCATGGTTAGGACTTAGCACTCAACAGAGCAGGACACAGGGAAATGACATACACTGTCCCGTGGGTGAAAAACAACATAGCATATTCGGAAGCACTGGGTTCTTGGATGAGTTGAAGAGAGGAAAAAAGTTAAGGCTGGCAAGGTAAGCCAAAGCCTGACTATATGCACATTGCACGCCAGCCTGAGGAATTCAGACTTCATCCTGACCATAACAAGGAGCCATGGACAGATTTTTCTTTTTTTTCAAGTTTTATTTATTTATTTGACAGAGAGAAAGAGAGAGCGCACAAGCAGGCAAAGTGGCAGGCAGAAGCAGAGAGGAAAAGCAGGCTCCTCGCTGAGCAAGGAGGCCAATGCGGGACTCGATCCCAGGACCCTGGGATCATGATTTGAGCCAAAGGCAGCCGCTTAACCAACTGAGCCACCCAGACATCCCCATGGACAGATTTTTAAGGACAGGAATTACATATGAGATTCCAAATTTAGAAAGATCAGTTTAGTTTAGTTTTAGGGCAATTTAGTGGCTCGGGCTCAGTTCCTTTACCTGTACAATGACAAAGTTGAGATATACAATCTCCAAGAACCAATCTAATCCTGAAATTCTTTGATTTCAATGACTTTTTTTATGCCTCTGATTAATATTCTAATACAGAAACTTACAGATTGCTTATTTTGTTCCTAAATTTTAATCTTTTATAGCCTGTAAGCTAGTGTTTCCCTTTAAATTGAGGGGTCTGTAAGGAAGTTCAAAATTTGAAGCATTCCTTTTTCTGGACAAATGAAACTATCTTATTAATGTGTAACAAAAACATTTATGAGTAGAAATTACAGAACACATCTTTATGGAGAGCAATGGGTACCAACAGATATTTAAAGCAAAAGAGAATGAACTCGAAAGGGCAATCCTGGGAGCACAGAGACCATTAGGAGTTAGTACAGTTGTTGTAGAGACAATGTGGGCTTAGACTGAGGTAGTGGTAGTCATGGGAAACAGAAAGGCATGAGTGGGTTCGAAACTATCAGGAAGTTTGACTCAGCGACTGAATATGTGGAATGATGGAGAAATGCAGAATACACAGTACTTCTGGGCTTGGGCAATGGGGGTGAATCATGATGCCTTTTCTGAGGTAATAAAGGAGGATGGGCCAGTCTTGTGTGGTACAGAGTGAGATTAGTATCTTTCCCTGTATAGGGACAGAAGAGATGAATGTGAACAATTTAATATCAGACTGCATTATAAATGGGTAATTGATTGTTCTTAGAAAGATTAAAGCCATAAGAATGGTACCATAGCTAGAGATTTAAAATGGGCATTCACTGGACAAAAACATTCCACCTACTCCTGGTATCCTTCCTATGTTTAAGCTACCCTGGCCTTCTTAGAGGAGGCAGAACGATCCAGGTATATAGCAGCATGATAATGAAAAGCCTAATGAAAAACAAATAAAGCCAGTGTTGGCAAAATGCCACAGGAAACATTGCTCTCAAGAAATTACTCTGTGCACACAGTAGAGCATGGCTAAGAATATAAATGGCCTCATTTTGAGAAAGCGTTATTATTTTCAGAAATGGACCAGTATGTCATGAGTAGGATATATGATACTATTCTGTATTTGACTTTTAGTCTTTATAGGGTTTCCAAAAGGAGTTAGAAGGGTCAAACAAACAAACAAACAAACAAGAAACAGAAAACTTTGTCTGTCTATGTGCTAGATCATTATCAGGTTTTCCATGGGCTAAATTAACAACCCACATCAGCTCACACACATTCCTTGGGGTGTCTGTGCTTGTCTTCTGTCAGTGTATCTTCTGCTTCAGTAATTATAGATACCTACTATCTACAGGTAATCCTGAAAATTTGAATATTGAAATTATTTGAAGGATTAAATCCCTAAAAAACCACTGTTCTGTTTATAAACTACCAATATACCATCTTCTCTACCGTCAGTAGGAGGAACCTTTTTTTTTTTTTTTTTTTTTTTTTTTTTTTTAGTAGGAGGAACCTTTTTGAAAAATTGTAGGGAAGTTAGACATCTTCTCTTTGGGTCAAATTTCCTAGCATATGGAATAATTACCAAACACTTTTGAAAAATGAGTGAAAATTTGGGAAGCACAGTGCAAATGGTGAGAATGTGCCCAAGGGGAAATGGTACTAATTGTGGAAATGTAAAGAAAAGGATTCTCTGTCCCCAATGAGGCATGCTGTTAGAAATTTTCTATTTTCTCTCTTACTGCAATATATAGAGATACCAAAAATATCCTGGTGCATCATCCAGCCAGTCTTTTTTTTGAAACACCACCAGGCTTGGAGTCTAAAGATCTGGGTCCGAATCTTGTTTGGGTAAACTTAGCTAAGTCATATATTATTTCTAGGTCTCATGGTCCTCACCCTTAAAATGCAGTTCAATGAATACACATTCAGTTCTAAAATGCTATGATTTCAGTCATTTCTAACTTTCAATTAGTATCCTTATATGTAAATATAGATTGTATAGTTTGAAGTTATGTTTACATTGCAATGACATTTTAGTGTTTCAGAGCTTGCAACCTAAAGTTAGCTTTAAGAAGTATGGTTGACCCTTGAACAACATGGGTTTGAAATGTGTGGGTCCACTTAAACTTTTTTTTTTCCAATAAATACAGTACAGTACTGCAAATCTACTTTCTCTTCTTTATGACTTTCTTAGTAACATTTTCTTTTCTCTAGTTTACTTTATTGTAAGAATACAGCATATAATATTTGTAATTTACAAAATATGTGTTAATCGACTCTTTGTTATTACAAAGGCTTCCTGTCAACAGTAGGCTATTAGTAGTTAAATTTGGGGGGAGACAAAAATTATATGCAGATATTTGGCTGCACAGGGCAGCGGGGGTGGGGGGGTGGCCAGCACTCTAAATCCCTGCATTGTTCAAGGATCAACTGTAATTATAGAGAAATACAAGAATGCACTTTTTGGGGGGACAAATTAATCTCAGTATTAAGTAGGAACCTATAACATTTATTATTAAAAGAAATGACAGAATGCCGTCAGTCTTAATATCAAGGCTTCTTAAAGCTTTTCAGGAAAAAATCAAATGTCTCAAATCTTACAACTAACCATTTCATTTGCACTTGGGTAATTTGGGTAATGTGCCATCAAAGACAATAAACATTTCCATTCTTCCTGGGGAGCTGGAATTTATTCTGATGTTATAACTTGCCTTTACTAAATGTTAGAAATATCACAGCTTATCTTTTTTTACCCCCCTCAGTAATAGCTGAATGTCAACTCTGGCTTTCTCTCTCTTTCCTTTTTCACATGACTGCCAGATCAAAGGTTTTTGGAGTGGAGCTCCATGATGTGTGTCTTTTGCTTAATCAACTACTACACTGTACTGTCTACCCCCTCACCCCTAGTACGCATGCTGTGTGTACTCCTATCTCCCATTTACTCCTCAACCCACCACAATAAGCTTTTACCCCATAGAGTTTCTCTGCCAAATGTTGAGAAAGATGTCTCAATTGCCATATCTAGTTGATTCTTTTCAAACCAGATTTCAAAAATGTGTTGGCCACATGTGGCTGGTGTCTATAGTACTGGACAACACAAACAGAGAAGATTTCTGTCATCAAAGAAAATTTTGTTAGACAGTGCTTCTCCATAATTAAAGACATTTCTTTTGAAACTGTAGTTGAATCACATAGGGAAAAAAATGGGGACTCTCAGGGAATGAGAACAGGGAGTCAGAAATACTCATGAGTCATCCTCAGGATATAATTGATGTGCTTCTTAGTCAAAGTTCATGAACATAAAATTGAGGATGTTTAGCAAATTTTCTTCTAATTTTTCAGTCATTAAAACAAATTAGTAGCAGTTTTATTTTCATTAGTATTTCTTATGGGACTAGAAATCTATGCTATCAAAATGACAAATCAAATCAAGGAGTAATTTCTTCTTTTCTTAGCACACTACCAGGCACATTGCACAAGGCACTTAGGGAATAATAATCAGCAATAAAGTTGCTTAGTTAATGACTTACTAGAAGTATCAAAGGCCCAAGACAGTGTTTTTTAGAATAGCTGTTCTTTTACTGACAAGAAATATCTAATCCAGGGGTCTTTATTGCTTTCTTAAATCATGGAATGGGGAAAAAATAACGTATTTTATGCTCTGAGAGCTGAAACTCAAGTTTCTCTGACCCTAGGGAGAATATTTTGTATTACTGGATTTTTTTTTCAGCTGTGATAAACTAACAATTTGACCAAATAGAATCAAAAGTAGTATTTTGTTCTTAATGCTCTATGAGAAATATAATAGCTACTTATTGAATTCTTCTCTCAAAAATATCTAAACTGATCTTCTTTGATCTGATCACTGATCTGATCACTTTTGTCTCTCAGAACTCCAGCTTGAAAAGTCCTCTCATTTTCATAACCTCAATTCCATATCAGATTCATTCAGCAAATGTTCCTTCATGTTGCCTATTATATGTAATAAATCCCTACAGATGCTAAGGAAACATATTTAAGGACCACAGGGCACTTGTTTATTTTTAATATAACCTTAAGCTGGATGTTATTTATTCTCTCTCTTCAGTCCAAGACTGAAAAAATTGATAGGATTCTGTCAATTTGGAGAAAAAAAATTTTTTTTGCTCTATAATTAACTAAACTAGATTCTTCTCCACAATTTGTGTGGCCTGAAATATTTAAAACAGAATATTTGTATAATAGAATGATAGCAAGATCTTGCAAACTCACACACAGGGAAACACATATTTTGGGTTATTTTTAATATTTTTTATAGCATAAATGATGTTGTGGCATAAAACTATATATAATGTTCGTGGAATAACATACCTCTTAGCTTTTATAAGGGCTTTGAGTCAATTTGATACCAATCTACGAGTAAACAGAATGCCAGTCTTTTCTGCATGATTAGGATGGTAACTATTGGATAAGTCCCAGATTTATAATTCCCCTGACAGTGTTGGAAAGCTTTATTTTGTTTATCAGATGGAAACATGGGTTAGTGTAAGTAATCAGATAATGGATAATGTGCTTCTTCTAATTCTACTTTATTTTTTACAATTAAAAAATTTTTTTTGTGTGTGTTTCTTCCAATTTTAATTCCCTCTCTTACATAAATGAAATAACAGTATACTTTTTTTGCCCCTCTACCTTACCCTTCCACTTGAAAATGTTCTGTCTACCGCAATGGAATTTCTTGTTCACGGCTTAACTAGATTTTCACATTCTTAGCTTACGAAGAGAGTTTCTTAGAGTCTTTAGACAACATGGATCATTAATTCAAATAAATGTCACATTATTGAGCAATAAGTTAGAGAGCATCTTATTTATGTATCTATTTTGATAAATACGCTATATCTTAGAATTATTTTTTAAGATTAATATTTATTACTAACATGATTGTAATGAGTTTTATACTACCAGTTTTCCCCTCTTTATTTTTCACTTCTATTTCCCCTTTGAAATATCTGTTCCGAAGCTATGGAGAGAGAGAGAGGGAGGGAATTTAAGTAATCAGTTAGCAGCTAAGTATTCAGGTATTTATTTGTCAAAGTATTGAACAAGGTCTGATGATTTCATAAGTTACAATTCTAATTCATTTGAGTGTGTTCATGTAGATTTTAGAATTATGTATAAGACTTCGAAGTCATTTATACAGTAATTTGTTCTATCTTGGCCAAACGTTTCACAGATGCAAGAGGAAGCCTATTCTTTTTTAAGGATGTTAATCCACCAGTCCTATGAGATGGAATGAGATTGTGAACAAAACTTATTTCTACATTCTTACTTTTTTTTTTGGATACATGGATATGAAAATATGAAGCTTATGAAGACCTACTGTCTTCTTTAAATTTTCACACCAATAGCAGTGATGTAAGCATAAAGCAAATTACACACTTACTGAGTTCTTATTATGTGTCAGGCCCTGTTTTGTTCTGTTTTATTTATTTATTTATTTTTGAATATTTTAATTTATTTATTTGAGAGAAAGTGAGAATGAGAGGGAAAAGCAGACTCACTGCTGAGTGGGGAGCTTGTTGTGGGGCTCTATCTATCTCAGGACCCTGAGATCATGACCTGAGCTGAAGGAAGACGCTTGACCAATTGAGCCACGCAGGTTCCCTAGACAGGCCCTGTTCTACATGCCTTAGATATATTATCTTATTTAATTCTCACCATAGCTCTCTGAGATAGGTGCTTGTTCCATTAGCTGATAGGAACCTTTTGCGTAACTATTTCCCAATACTGCCTCCAGTGGGGTTAGTGTAGGAGAGGAAAGATTCAGTTAAAAAATGTGACTGGACCTAAACCATTTGCTTTTTGCTTTAGAGCCATATAAATTTCACATTTGAAGGCAAGTGTTCCAACATATTTTACATTTGATTTCACAACGTTTGAGCAACAATGAATCTTTCTTTATAGAAGAGAATTTGGAAAGCTGTCTGACCTATTCTTCCCTCCTCTGCTCCAGTCCTCTCTGTTCATTGAATCCTGGAATCAGGACTGGCAGGGACGTGGGGGGGGGTTCTGGTCTAAATGTTCCCTAACTAACCGCAAAGCTTTAACTTCCCTCTTTTGAAGCGTGGTGTCTAGCTGGGTTACACCATTCCCAAAGGGGTAGGGCGGATATTAAATGCTTTAAATGGTCTTTCCCAATAGCGGAATCTGAGCAGGGTGCTGGGGGGGATACCTCAGTCCTACTCGTTTAGTTCCCACTGTGCTGCAGACTGCGACAGGAGAGCTATTAGAAGAACATGCCAAAAGTGGAGATGAAAACAGTTAGCAGCTGTCCTGTGTCCTTTTCCAATCACAAGCTGTGAAGATGAAAAAAATGTTTTTCCTTGGGTAGGCCATACATAATCTTGGCAGGTATCTGAGTTTTGTTCTTCTATCTAATATGCTGAACATTCCCCAGTGCCTCATAAGGGAAAAATGAGCAGCAATTAGATTAGTTTGGACACCCTGCTCTTAACAGAAGAGGAACATGGCACCTTCATATTTACAACAGGCTCCTCTTGCAAGTGATTTCTCAGTGGTGGTACAGAATTCTTACAAAGAAAGCTCCTCTCTGGAGAAACAAAGAGAATTTGCTACCAAGTATAACCAACACAGCCACACACTATGAAGTAGAAAAAGCACCTAAAATGAGTAGTGTTAACTACCAGCCATTGAGGACTCACTGAGTACCAGGTACTTTGTCCACCTTATTTAAAAACCTTACTACCCCTTATAACAAAGGAGGCAATACCTTCACGTCACAGACAAGGAAACTAAGTCCCAGAACTGTGAAACCATCTAGCAACTTCACACAGTTAAAATACAATGGATCTGGGATCAACGTTTTACTCTTTGAGACCGTGACACTCATGTTTCCTTTGCTACAGTAAAGGAACCAAATGTTCAGTAGAGGACATTTTCTAGACGGAGATTCCAGTCAGAGGATGTGTAATACTGCCAAGAAGTAACTCCTGTGATGCTATTTTCACCATAGCTTCACATATATATTGACAGACCACTGGGAGTGACTGCCATGGTTTCTCCAACACATTTTATTTCAAATAAATTATTTACCTTCTGAAAGGTTAAGTAGTTAGTTCTTCCAACTGTCTTAACATAATCTAGAGCCAAGCATGCTAATCTAAGTGACAGAGTCTGGCTAAAGCACCAACTAAGTTCTCATGCTCTGAGCCAGGACTGTGCTGGGAGGTGGAAAATAACAGCATGGCATTGACTTGGCACTTCTCAGCTCTTCTGTAGAGCCTTGTCAAACTATCTTTTCTGGTCAACTGAGAAAGGCCATGTTGGGTTTCTTTTCTTTATGTCTCTTTCAAAGCCAGGATGTCTGAAAATTATCTAATAAGGTAGAAAATGCCTGGGAATGTATTAAGGACATTTGTGTTCCTAACTTAACCTGTTCTGAATCCAGAGAAAAGAGTCAGTTGCAGTCCCCTGAGAAGGCGATTCAGGCTGAAGAAGGCTGTCACAGTGAAGGTGGATAATTTGGTCCTGTGAGAATTGGAAGACTGGTCATAAAGGCAACTCATTAACCATCAAAGAGATGGTTGTCCTCAAGGAGGGGTTATCTACAGATTTAAGGATGATGAGGTTACCTGATACTGAACTATATTCAAGAAAACGTCAAATGAGTATAGGAGGAAAGGAACAAGGAGGAAGAGAACGCAGGGAGGGGAAGAGAACGCAGGGAGGGAAAGAATGAGAAAGATAAAGTATTGCTCATTAAGGGTGAAGGTAGTAGTGAAGAAAGTAGGGTTGCCAGATAAAACACAGAAATTCCAATTTACATAGGATTGTATATTTTTATTTGGTTAATCTGGCACCCTTACAGAAGAGGCTATTGAACACTGGAAATGAGCTAGCGGAGTCCAATCCACAATCAGAGCTACTACAGAGATAGCATTTGCCACTAATTCATTTATTCAACATATATTTGTTCATTTAATATTTTGTGAGCTCTTACTATGTACCAGGCACTAGGCTGGGTTCTGAGACACACTGAGAACAGAACTGACAAGGTCCCTCTGCTTTTAGAGTTTATAGTCTGGTGGGGAAAATAGGAAAATAACAAAACAAAAAACTATGCAAGTAATTATTATTTAGCAAAGTTTTATATAGGCCAAGAAATATTAAGGACTTTATTTTGTTTATTGCCTACAAAAACCCCTGAGGTTGGTACAGTTATTACCCTTATTTACAAATAAAGAATTGAAAACACAGAGAAGCTAATAATTGCTCAAGTTCACATGTCTAGTAAAAATTGCTCTAAGGAAAATTAATACAGTGCCGTGGTAAAAAAAAAAATTACAAAGGAGATTTATGCTAGAAGGAATGGTCAGGAAAGCCTCTCTGAGGAAGTGACATATAAACTGAGATAATGAGGGATTAAAAGGAGAAACCAAAACACAAGAAGAGCCATCAGAAGGGCATTGTAGAAGGAACAGCAGGTGCAAAGGCACTGAGGTTGGAAAAGAGCCAGGTAGATTCTAGGAATAGACTGAAGGCTAAAAAGACTAAATACAGTGATTGAGGGGAAAGAGGACAATAGAGAGGAAACAGGGAAGATAGTGGAGATCCTGGTAAGAGCTCTGATTTTATTCTAAGTTCAATCGAAAACACTGAAGGAAATAAACTGACATATATTTTACTATGCTCTGGCTATGGTGTAAAGAAGGGATGGAGGAACTGGGTGACATGGAACCTGAGCTCAACAACCTGATTTGAAATGATAGCCTGGAGACCCTGAAATCTGAGGAAAATGGGATGAAATATGACCTGTTGGAGAACCACAGGAATTGGCCTCACTGGAGAGTCAAATTTCCAAGCTAAATATAATCTTTCATTTGAATCAAAAAGAAAGTCCAGATGACAAACACAGAAGTCAAAATGGTCTTTGATATAGTATCTAAATTAATACAACTGTGGATAGAGATTGAATACCACCTGTTAAAATGTAAACACCCATACTCCATGGACTTACCATTTCTATTTCTAAGTTGCAGACATAGTTGTTAGGCTGATCCCCTTCTCCCTTGCTATCTTCTACCATGCAGCCTGGAGAAATTAAACGTTTCAACTTCCCTTGAAGCTATGGGTGGACATGTGACAAAATTTGCCCACTGGGGGGAACTTCTGGAAAAACTTTTGCTTTTCTGATTAAAAGGGAGAAATTCACCTGGTATCCTTGTATGTCCATAAGAAAGTGGCTGTGGATTTCCCCCTGATGAGTGTGGTCAATTGTTCATATAAAGTGGTAGAGATGGGTTCACAGTTAGTTAACCAGCAAAAACAAATAACCCTATTGGACATCTGTAAGCAGGCAAGCATGAGTTGTGGGAGAGTTAGTCCCTAAATAAGAAATGTTATTTAAAGCTGTCTCTGTGTTTTGCATACAAGTGACTCTGGCCAATGCTGATCTGTTGTGAGGGAAAATAATGACAAGGATGTGGACTATGGCATGTAATAGAGGTCATAGCTGAGACATCAAGGTATTAAAAATTTACCTTAGACAGACCTGGGTGCAATAACCACAAAAAAGTGTGGAGAAGGATATTAGAAAGAATGAAAATTATCATAACAAAATTGGGAGGGTGTGTGTGTATCCATTTACAGATCCTGTTTGTTCTAATTTTGACTTAAAATTATGCAATCTCACAGAAATAATTACTTGAAGGAATTTGTTTTCTATGGATTTTGGTTTCTGTTCACATTTGCTGGATGTGAAGTTACCAAAGTGTTCATGGGGTTGACAGATTTTAAATCTGGGAGTGGCTTTTAGCTTCTAATTGAAGAGGACAGGCATCCAGAGATTGTGGAGTCATCGTAGTTCTAAAGGAAGCACATTTTTACATAAATTTGAGTTTTTATGGGAAAGGATTTTTACACTTAAAACTTGAACACATTATAATCTTAACAGAACAGAAACAATGAGAGCATTTGGGGGGTTTGTTAGGTTGGCCTGAGCATGTGACTTTTCCCTGAACTCTCGAGATGCCACAGTTTGTGGTTAGGTCCTTGGTAACTTGGAATGCCTTTGGTGGACAGTGAATGGTGATCGCCCTATTGAAACCATTGACCAGAATATTCCTGACTTTTCTCCACATTTAATTTTTGTTTTAGTTTTGGTCTTAAAGACATTGTTCTTGAAATATCTTCAGTAGAAAACATTTTATTCCCCACAAAAACTTTGTTTTTGCTTGCTTTATATAAAAAATGTGGTGTTGGGAAAACTCACTGTATGTTTGTGTCCCCCTCATCCCCCAAATTCATGTGCTGAAACCTAATTCCCAATGTGGTAATATTTGGAAGCAGGGCCTTTGGGAAGTGATTGGGTGTTGAGGGTAGAGCCCTCTTGAATGGAATTAATGCTGTATAAAAAAGTCTTCAGAGAGCACCCTTGCTCCTCCTGTCATGTGAGGACACAGATGAGAAAAGATGGCCATCCATGAACTAGGAGGTGAGCCCCTATCAGTCACCAAATCTGCTGGTGCCTTGATCTTGGACTTGCAGTCTCCAGAACTCTGAGAAATAAATTGCTGCTGTTTATAAGCCGAGCAGTCTATGGTATGTGTATGGACTAAGACATAAAACAGCACTGGAATTAAGGATGAGGAGATGGTCACTGTTGTTTAGATACGCAGGAAGCTGACCCAACCAGAGGGTTAAAGAACGCTGAGCGAAATCACAACTCAGAGTTGTTTGGACTGTTGTAGAGTTGTGTAGCTCTACCATTTGGCCTTAGGTTGAATACAAAGAGAAGATCTGTGCGAGGCACAGAAACACCCCTGTTCTCTGTATGGGCATCTATACTATGAAGGATACTCCTTCTTCATTTTCTCCTACCATTTTCTTCACCAAACAAGAACAAGATATAGGAGAAAGGGAGATACCCTTTCTCATGATGAATATTATTAAATGCCCCCTTGTCTAGTTTTTCTGATTAAAGAAAAGTTTTGAGTTTTACCTCCAAAATATTTACTGGTACCAAAACCATCACAAATGCCTTCATATTAATTTGAGCATTATTGGAAATGGGCATATTTTGTCTAAGTCAAAGCAGATGCTAACAGGCCACAGAATCTCATTTCTTTCTACTTGGTGTTATATGTCATGTTCTTCACTGGATAGCAAAATTCTTGGAAGAAATGATCATGACTTAAGCATCTTTCCATCTTCTCTATTGGCTATATTTTGCTGAACTTTTGAATAAAATAAAAGCTTGAAAGAAAGAATACTAAGTAAAAAACCAGGAACCATAAGTTTATAAAAGATATCCAGTCTAAGGCTCACCAAGTAAGTTTGTAGCAAAAGGGTTGAAAAGTTTGAGCTGAAAATTCTAATATTGAGGATGTCTGATTTTTTTTTTCCTAATTGAAGAAAGGATAAAGATGGAATTTCCGGTACACGATAACACCAAAATGTTCTTAATTTTTTTCAGTGTTGCAAATTCTCATGATTTGATTTTCATCCAGGACTGTCAGTTGAGACATCTGATAATCTAAAAGCATTCAGAGAATTAGGATCCCATATGGCTCAAAAATATTTCCTTTCCGACAGGGAAAAAGAGAACACACTGTGAAAATAATACTGGTATAGCCTTTGGTTTATGTGTAAAAGGAGCACAAATGAATTTAAACCTTTACCTGTGGTATAGTAATCATTGTAATGATCATCATGGTCAATTACAGTGAATAAATTAAGAAGAATATACAGTTCTCATAAGCATGTTGCCTTATGAAAAAGTAGAGATATTTCAAGGCAGTGATAGTAATGCAGTTAGTTTAGCATTATGGAAACAACATTCATTGGAAATGAGCACCAAATTAGGAGTCCTGACTTATCACTAATTGTGTAAACCTGGGAGTCTTTCAACTTCCTTGGGACTCTATTTTCTCAGCTGAACAATGAAAAAAATTGGACCAGATGTTCCTTTTTAAGACAGCATCTGTTCTGGAGGTTCTAGCTGGGAGTAAATCTACTCATCTACTCATATTGTTTGAAGAATATTTCTCCTTGTTTGGGGGAAGTTATTTTCTTTAAACAAATGTTGAGTATTAATGTACACTTATATAATGATGAGAGAGGACAGAGACTTGGTTGAGTTCAGCCAACTGCACTCACTGAATTAATAATAACAACAACAGTAGTAATAATAATAATGGCTGGCAACATTCATTAGGTGTTGACTGTGAGCCAGAGACTGCTTTGTCTTCAGAGTCTACGAAATAGATATTATTATTAATACTCCCATTTTACAGATGAGAAAAGTGAAGTTGAGAGATGACTAGAAACTTGACTGAGATCACACAGAAGTGGTAGAGCTGCTGTGACAACTGAGGTGGCAATAAAGGGAATGATGGGAGCAGATAACCAGATGCCCCCACATCCCATAGTTTCCAGACAAGTGTCTTCCACATGGAATTGCCTCACAGAGAATAGATGGGGGGAGTTTCTCCTTACTAGCCCCATGGTCTGCATCAACTCTCTTTCTCACTATCTCTAGTGAGGAACTGGAGATTAATAAAGAGGATGGAATTTAGAGCTCCGGGTTTACATCGCGGTTTTGCTTTTTAATAGCTGAGTGACTTGGGCAAGTAAACTTCCTTTCTTCATCTGTAAAATGGAGATACCAATGACGCCTACCTTTTAGGGATGTGGTACATAATGTTTATGGAATTGCTTCATAAAATATAAAGTAATATTGCTAAAAATAAAGCATGCCTGCTAGGAACTACTTTTTTTCCCATTTTTTTTTTCGTTAAGAACATAGAGCTGTAAATCTTCTAGTTTCATGTTGTTTTTGCCAGAAATAGTCTATTCTGAAAGAGGCAGCTTGTGTGGTGGAAAAAAAAAAAAGTAGGTTTTATTCCTAGCTCTGCCATTTACTTAGCTTTTTGGCCATGGGCAAGTAGCTTAATTGGGCATCCCACTGGGCCCCAGGCTTAGAAGGGCCCTGTGCTTAGAGTTTTAATGCTCTGTGGTTGCTGTCTTGAAATTCTTCAGCATTTTTTCTCTGACTTTTTATTTTGTAACTGAAGAGTGATGGGACAATGGAGAATGTGTTGGGTTTCTCACCATGACTCACATGGTCATGTGAAAAGCTCTTCACCGCTTCCTAGGCTCACTGGCCCTGGGCCCCACTTGGCCCCCTTCTCTACTTGGTCCTAAAACAGCTGCTGCCCCACACTCTACCTCCAGCAGAGTTGTAGACACTGGCATAGGACAGGTTGGGATTAGGCATTTACACTCTATGGTACCTCAGGGTGTGGTATGTTTTCCCTTACTCCCCGACAGGCTGCAAGTACCATGGCATGTCTGGTGGCCAGTGAACCAAAGTTTACCCTTGATCCAGGTACAAAGAATGTCCTGACACACAGATTTAAAAATCACTGAAGGTCCACTGTCACCCATAGTTTCAAATGATGGGCCTCTAGGAAAGGGAGATGTCTATCTTGATTTCCTCAGACCCTGCCCAGTTCCAGGAGCTGGGCATTGGAAGGAGAGCTCAGCAGATAACAGGCTCTGCAGTGAGGCACTGTGTTTGCATTAGGAGGCAGGGTCCAGGCTCCATTAGGAGCCAGGGTCCATTAGGAGGCAGGCGCTCCAGGCCTGCGAGGGTCTTCATTCCCTGCAAGTATCCTGTGCCTGGGAACACTCCCTTGTCTGGAAACCTTCTTTCCTTCTAGCCTTCAGCCTTCCTCATTTTGGTTTGTATTTGTCTCTTTTGGCCAGCTCACGGCACCCTTTGGATTAAAGCTATGAAATCGAAGTTGTGTGATTTTGGTTATTCTACATACAAATTGAATATTTTGATATTTGTGTTTAAAATTGGCATTTCAGGTGCCTGGGTGGCTCAGTTGGTTAAACAACTGCCTTTGGCTCAGGTCATGATCCCAGGGTCCTGGTATCAAGTCCCATATTGGGCTTCTGGGGCTCAGCGGGGAGCCCGTTTCTCCCTCTCCCTCTGCCTGCCACTCCCCCAGCTTGTGCTCTCTGTCAAATAAACAAATAAAATCCTAAAATAAAAATATAATTGACATTTCACAATATAAAAACAAATGGCAAAATTCATACTAAGAAAAAAAATCTTAATTTTTTTTTTACTCAGAATACTAAGTAGTAAATTAAAAAACACCATAGCAAGTTTGGAAAAACACAAGGAAGAAAGGAAAAAGTCTTTATGTAATTTTGATGGCACTTTTACTTCCGCTTTTTTAAAGAGGTGTCCTACATTTTTATTTTGCACTGGGTCCCACATGCTCCCAGTGTGTAAGTTTTGCATAATCACCTGGTCCCTGCATCATTCCACAGGTACATCTGGAGTATCTGTAAGCTCAAGTTAGGAAGGCTGGACTGACCCATGAACAGCTTATTCTCTACCCAGTTATCTGTGCCCTTATCTTTACCTTTCTAAGAAGGGGGGCCATCCCCTTCGAAACTATGGAGGTCATTTAACCTTACGAAGGATGATGTTTCACTAGACATTAACTAGATACAATTTCCATTTGTAGTTTTAGAGATTGGCTTAGAATTATGAAAATAATTGTAATTTGCCTGGTCTTCTAAGGTTATGCATTCATTCATTCATTCATTCCCTCATTCTCACATTTATTTATACTGTCCTTTTATAACATGTACTGAGTGTTTATCATGCTGCACATACTTTGTTAGGCATTGAGAATTCAAAAGTTATTAAAATGCTCTCTCCCCTAAAGGAGCACAGTAATGAGGGCAGGGGCAGGGAGGGAAACAGCACATAAATAGATAATTATTTTTTGTGACAGAAAGTGCGGTAATTATGGTTATACGGAAAAAAAGATTTCTGAAGGCATAAGCATGAATCACGGAAGATATTTTGGGGCAGGTGACATCTCTGTTACCTACTAAATGATTAGTAAAAGTTAGCCAGGATATAGAAAAATGGCAGAGGTAGGGAGGAGAGGGCATTGCAGGGATGGGTTATAGCATGAACAAAGGCACTGAGACAACAGTGAATGAGGGTGAAAAACAACAAGTAGTTTATGTAAATCAGGACAAGACCAAGTAGCTAGCTTTGTCAACTAGGGTACTAAATGGCCTTCATCCTATAGCTCAGGGCAGTTTGTGAATTTTTTTTTTTAAAGATTTTATTTATTTATTTGAGAGAGAGAGGGAGCATGAGTGGGTAAAGGGACAGAGGGAGAGAATATCCAAGCAAACTCCTCCTGAGTGGGGAGCCCCATTCAGGGCTCAATGTCACGACCGTTGGGGTCAGGACCTGAGCTGAAACCAAGAGTTGGATGCTTTACCGACTGAGCCACCCAGGCACCCCTGAATGCATGGTTTTATACCTAGAAATGAGATGGCTGGATTTACAATTTAGAGAACACACACCAGTGGCTATTTGAAGTGTGGATTTGAAGGGATAAAACTGGAGGTGAGAAGCTGGAGCCTGTTTAAAAAGCTTTTGTAGCCATATTACAAGAGACAGTGAAAGTCTGAACTAGGGCAGTAGTAGCAAGGATGGCGTTGAATTAAAGAAATACTAACGAGTTAAAACTGGCTGGACTTGATTATTGATTACATGTAGGAGTGAGTGGAAGGGAGGAGCAAGGATGATTGTCAAGTTTCTTGTTTGGGGTGACTGGTGGTTAAGGACTCAGGTGAGAAATGACTTCAAAAGGAGGTAAAGACTTTGGAGGTGGAGTGGGGAGGAAGAGGTTATGGAAGACGCAAGGCTGAAGTTTGAGGAGAGGTTTGAGCTGGAGTTGTTGATTTGGAGGTGACCAGAGTCTAGGTGGTGACTATGAGATGGACGAAAGCACCCATGGGAGACACCTTGAAAGAGGGAAGGAGAAGACAAAGGTAATGAGGAAAAGGAGAGTATGTTGCCATGGAAACCAAAAGGGCAGAGTTTCACAAATGAGGACACGAACCAGCTGTTAAATATGGCAGAGAGATCCTATAGGAAGTGGAAAAGTTCCTTTGATTTAGTAAAATAGAGCAGCCAATGAGAGATCAGGAGAGGAGTCTTTCTGGGAGAACCGTGGGAACAAAAGCCAGATCTGAAACGATTGTGAAGTAAGAAAACTGGAAAAAGTGAATATAGACTACTCTTTTGAGAAGTTTGAAATGAGTAAGGGAGGAGAAAATTTGGAGCACAGCTAAAAAGGAGCAAGATCCAGGGAGAGTTGCTTTCTTTTCTTTCTTTTTTCTCCTAAGAATAGGAGACACTTAAGCAAGTTTTCAGGCAAAAGGAAGAGAATACTTGTGGAGAGGGAAAGTTTGAGATACAAGAGAGGAGGAAAACTCATGGAAGGGGAGAGGCAGGCCTTGAGTAAGACAACGCGTCCTCTGCACCTGGAGGAAGGGGCGTGGGGGGGGTGGGGCGAGGACCCTGCAGGCCTACACAGCCCCTGGCTGGGCCATCATGGACACATGTCAATTCTCAGGCTGTCTCTACTCCTCAAGCTGAGCTGCAAAACTTGCGGGAAAAGTTAGGCAATTGTGCTGAATGAATTTTCTACAGATTCACATCATCTAACTCCTGACAGACTGCACTCACATGGCAATTCTTTGTCTTGGGTTTTTCTATAAAAATTCCTTGATGATGGTCTTCCAAGTCTCCAAATCTTACCTTCACATTCCTCAGTCTTACAACAACATCCCCTCTTGTGAGTCGTCTGAGCTTATCCACCATGAATGCCTGCTGCATCTCTCCTTTCTCCATTTCTTATGTCCTCACCTTTACCTCAATTTCTTTCTTAAAAATTCGACTGATCTTTCAAGGTCCAACTCCTTGATAGTCCGTATCTCTGCTTCACTTTTATCTTACATATATATTTATAAGTTATTTGATGTCTTTTATGTTATTTTATAAGCTATTTAAAATACTTTCTAGAACAAGAAAGGGATTCAGTCAACCAAGCAACTGCCCCGATGCCTTTTTATGAAACCTTGTCTTTTCATCTTCTTTATCTCCTTGACTCATTCATATCATTCTTCTACTAAGCTATTAAATCCCTGAAGGGCAGGTTTTGGTTTTTTTTTTTGGCAACTGTTCTAGCAGTGACAATGGACCATAAATAATAGCTACCTACTAAGAGGATACATAGATAGATATACATGTGCATGTGCAGATATATATTTATATTTTCTAAAATACATCAATTTAATCCAATCCTTATTAGACACTTAGTTACGAGCCATGAGGGGTTAATGAGGATAAAACAGTCTCTGTCCTCTTGGATGCAAAATCCAGTAGGGCATTCTAATATGTATGTATGTGTGATTAACATCAGTACCTAAACACTAATAAATATTAGGAATGGGCTTTTAGTGTGAATAGGATTTTAACAGGCAGAAGTCCCTCTATAGCAGACCATGGCCTGAAGGCAGGGGGAAACAGGCAGAGGATGAAGCTGGAAATGCAGTCTGGACCCAGAGAACAAGAGAGCTTGAATGACAGTTGATGACACTGCATATCCTCTATAGGAAACCTGGCGGCTCTCAAAAGTGTTTAGGCAGAGAAGATTATTAAATATATGTTTTTAAAAGATTACTGACAGTGGGATTGAGGGTGAATTTGAAAAGAAGATTTGAGGTCGGTAGATCTATGAAAAAGCTCTTTTTTTCCCCCTTGAGGCAAAATTGACAAATAACATTATATTAGTTTCAGGTGTACAACACAATGATTTGATAATTGTATATACTATAAAATGATCACAACCATAAGTCTAGTTAACCGCAGTCACAGTACATAGTTTCAAAAAAGCTTTTTTTCTTGTGATGAGAACTTGTAAGATCTACTCTCTTAGCAACTTCCAAGTATGCAATACGGTGTTATTAACTATTGTCACCATGCTGAACCTTACATTCTCATGACTTTTTATTGTATAACTGGAGGCTTGTGATGAGAGTTTAGGTGAGAGATGATAAAGGTCAAACAAGGGCAACTTCGTTACAGCTTAAATACAAGGGGCTGTATGGGTGTATGTGTGAGGGGGTGTGTGGGTGTTGATGGAAGGAGGTAGTGAGCAAGGTGAAGAAAGTGCTCAGAAATTATTTGCCGATCTTTTTTTTTTTTTTTTAAATAAGACGTTAAATGGCAAACAGCAATAGTGAATATAATTTATTGGATATTCCGTAACATGTTTTGCTAGAATCAGCCCCAGACAATATTATCATCTCTTCTTCCCCACATATTATCGTCCAGGCCTGATTTTGGCAATTTGTCCTATATGATCCAGTGTTCTCTCTTCTCTTAATATTTCACATGTTCAGTTTTGAGGGCCCGATGAGCTCATATATCCTCCAGGGAAAGATACATATTAGTATGCATCTTTTATACTTTTTAGGTACTTGGCAGAGGGTTAGGCAAATGGTGGATACCAGATAAATAGTTGTTATATTGAATTAAATGATATTACCTGGGGTTTACTGAAGGTTGGATGTCCTCACACTCCTTGGCCCTGCAATGCTGCTCTCTGTGCCCGGAAGTCTCTCTTTGTTTCTCTTCACCCTCTCTCCACTATCTTCACCTATTTGCTTAAGTAGTTCCTTTTCATTATTTCTTCCAGGATTTCTTGACTGATTTGCTTCTACTGGGTTAAATACTTTCATGAAAGAGCATCATCTACTGACTTATTTGTCTCCCTGTTAGCTCCATAACGGCAGAGAATCTTTTTTTGATTTGCTCATTATTTTATCCCCAGCTTGAGCACACTGCCTGGCATACAGTGACTGCTCAGTGAATACTTGTTAAAGAAATGTGGTTTTGTGTGGTTTTAGTCGTAAATCTGAACACTCTGAAATTTGATTCTTTTGGGGGGAAGTTTATTTTTGATTCTACTTTTTTTAAATTAAGTTCAATTAACCAACATATAATACATGATTATTTTTTGATGTAGTGTCCAATGACTCATTGGTTTCTCATTGGATCATGAACCCTCCGTAATGCCCATCACCCAGTTACCCTATCCCCTCACTTGCCTCCCTTCTGCAACCCTCAATTTGTTTCCCAGAGTCCAGAGTCTCTAATGGTTTGTCTTCCTCTCTGAAATTTAAATCTTTAAATCGTTGGATGCAAAGCCCTAGATTCATCATGCAAAGAAGTAATGGGAGACCATCTAAAAATGTATTTTTATTCTTTATGCTCTTAAATTAAGTAAGTAGAAATTGAAATAGATATTGTTATATTTTCAAGGACCTTTATGCAATTAGAATTCTGGAGAGGAAACACTAAGGCACCTCAAGGGTCTCCTCTCTATACTATCCCCCCAGGAGTATACAAAATATTTGGTTGCCCATTTTCTCATGTATACACACTATCATTAGTTTGTTGGTTCCTCTGGGGGCAGGAAGCAGGTCAGCATTAGAAAACAAATGTGACATCAAAATATGAAGAAATTAGAAAACTAGATTGCATTTTCGAAAGCCTTAAGAGGTGTAGCTCTAGTGTTCTACAGACAACTCAAGCTCACAGGCAATACAATCTTTTGCTCTGGGATATTTATTTTGGTCATACCATAAAATTTCACTTTCTACTGTCTCGTACCATTTTTCACCCTAGAGATAGAGATTTTTAAAGAAAATCAGGTGTGGGTCCTGTTCTCATAGAACTTAGTGTCTAAGAATGAAAGAATTGGTGATGACCTCATTTTGAAGAGGTTGGCTTAGATCAAGACCCAACTTTGAAATTGGTCCTCAATAGGATGAGTGGTTTCTGAGAATACAGCTCGGTACAAACATATTCATACCCCTGAAATAGGCTGTGACTTGAGGTGAGGAATTCTCTCTCATAGATCCATGACTAGGAGTTCTCTGCAAGAGCTCAGATCTTTACTTCAATCCAGATGCTTCTTGTTATTTTCCCAACAGGCACCACAAGGGGATCAATTACTACTGGTAGCCTTATAAAGAATGTTTCTCCACAGCCAAAGTCCACTCTGTGTTCTTTAGCATCGTCAGCCACCATGATGGTATAATGGAAGATACATCCTTTTATTAAGCTAAAAAGGGCTGCATTAAATGTATTCATAACTTAGGCACCTCTATGTGCTCCATAGGCACTGAGAAGTTACTGGTTCATTTTTAAAATCCAAGATTGGGACAAGGGTTAGAGGATTCTCATCCTCCTACATTTGTGTGGTCTAAGGCAGTGTATGCTTTCAAATTGCATTTTGGATTATGTCTTAACAGATAATCTTTAAAAGTGCTGGGCCCATGTAATTAGATAATGGAAATAGTACGTGCAGTAGGGCTGGTTAAGAGTGTCTTTAAAGTTGTTGCCAGTTTCCAAAGGTGTCTTTGGATTGTTAAAACCTAATGACTCATTGACAATAATAATAAAAATCATAACTTACATGCTGCAGAGCATTTTTCAATTCAACTTTCAGTTATATTATTTCAGTGTAAAGCAAAGACTGATAAGTTAACTGGCTTGGCCCTGACTATCTTAAGAATAACTGTTAGAGCAAGGCTGGTCATTCAGATAACTGTTCTTGCTGTAGTGTTCCCTCCAGCTCCGCTACCTCATAATAACGGACACTGTAGCTAAAGAAGTTAAACTCAAGATACTAAAATGAAGTAACATGTTGGAAAATACAATAAATAGTGACCCCATTGCTTCTCAGGAGCTGTTTCTTATTTTTGAAGGTTAGCAGCTACACCCTATTTGAGAAATGATTTCCTGTAGGGGTAATATGAATGGAAAAGTGGCATACTCCTGCACAGAGAAGCTAATGGGAATACTCAACGATAAGTTAGGAACCATGACCATGTTGCTTCAGACTTATAAATGAAACAAAAATTAAAATGTTAGCTTGATGTACTTGACATCCCCTAACTTCACAAGCTCTGTCTTTGGGGATATCTAGTTCTATAGAAAGAACACCTGGCATTCCTTTTTGTAATATTAGACCAAAGTAAGGGATAATGAAACCAGAAATGCCTTCTGCAATGTTAATAATCTTTATACTCAGAGGGTTCAGTCGAAAGTAGTAACTAATAAGATTAGCCTTGCATCAAAACTGAGCCTGCCAGGCCTGGCTTGTAGACTAGAACACTTGAGTGGGTTCTAACACAGGCTCACTCGCAGGTTAGCCATCATCTTCCTGGCAATCAGTTTCTTCCTCTCTGAGCCACAATGAAAAACCAAACCAAACCAAGCCAAACCAAATCAAACAAAACCAAAAAACCCACTCCCTGTAAGAACATACTTCCAGAAAGACACAGGGAGGTCAGAGTGGATAAACAGCCAATATCTAGATCATAGAAACTGGAGGAAGAAAAATGAAAACCCACAATAACTTCAAAATACATGTATTGTTTAACTAGAGTGACATTAAACTTAACCCATCCTTTAAGATCCAGGATATCTCTATCTCATTGAAACTTTCTCCAGGTCTCCCAGGAAGAATAGAGAGAATAAAGAATTGGTTGATTCCCTTATAGATGCAATATGAGGCTTGGAAAGGTCATTCACTTCATAGTCCTTAACTGCAAGAGCAGCATTTATAACCCCTATGACTTATATGCTGATATATATTTTTTCCCATTACACATGGTAGATGACGATTCTGAAATAGCTCCAGTAGATTCAGCTTATGAGGATAACCCACTATGACAGAAAACGCACTTTGTGCAAGCTTCCATGTCACAGTGCATTTTAGCCAGTGGTCCAGGTTTCTATCTCTACAACTAGACTGTGTGCCGTGGGGTTAGAAACTTATTCTCTCTAATATCCCCAGTGGTTAGCACAGTAACTAACATATAGTGGATAGCCGATAAACATTGAAGAATGAATAAATGGGTATCTGAAAGCATGATCTAATTTGGGAAAACTGCTTTTGGAAACTGGGCTCTGAGAAAAAGAGCTCTGCATGCAAAAGAATATAAAAAAATGTTCAATGATCAGGGTCATTTAGTTGGGTACTAATATTGGAAAAATAAAATGGATCAGAGACAGACTGTAAATAGATAAAGGAAGCAATGTTCATTTTCTTTGGTTTGTTTGTCCTTCTAAAATTCACAGTTTTATGTATGAGCATTGCAATAGGATTTGAACTAAAAAGAGAACAGGTAAGAAAGTAGGTGAGTGGAGGGATGGTTGATGAGAAAAAGTAGAAAGCAGAGTTTCAAACATCAAAAGGGGTCACCTGGGTGGTGCAGCTGGTTGAGCGTCTGACTCTCGGTTTCAGCTCAGGCCTGGTCTCAGGGTCATGATATCAAGCCCTGTGGCAGGCTACACACTCAGCACAGAGTCTATTTGGGTTCCTCTCTCCCTCTCACCCTCCCCTCCCCTCTCCCTAAATACATAAATGAATGAATGAATACATACAAATAAATAAAACATCAAAAAAGATAAGGAGGGAATTGAAAGGATATTTGACAGGGAAAGGAGAAAAGAGCAAAGGATCATTTCTCAGTAGGTCATTCTGCGGTCATTCTTCTCCAAGGAATTTCAGAAGCTGAGTGAGCACAGGGGAGAAACCAGAGTCATGGAATGGACAAAAGGAATGTGAGTGTGAGATACATGGCTTTGAGGAGTCATAGGGAAAGATGAAGGGAAGAAAATGGCTTCAAAAAGGACATTCTTGTCATCAAGCAAGAAACTCCTCCTGTCCTATATGTAGACACCCAGGCCAAACTGTGAACTTGTGGTCTGTCTTCAGCTTCTTCCTCTCACTTTGATACCTGCTCTCAGGGCTGCTACCTGACTGGCCAGGCTGTAGAATTTTCCCAACCTTTTCTTATTCTCTCAGGGCACCTGTTTCTACAAAAAGACAAAGAAAGCTAACTGGTTCAAGTTAAGTAATTCCTACTGCAGGCTTAGCTAGCTTCAGGGTTACCTTGCCTAGTGCAGTGCAATTAACAAAGTAAATACATGGAAGGAATTCCTTGTGCACCAGGCCCTGAGCTAGATGTAGCAGAACATGGTAAGGGAGTTGTGGAAGGGGAGGTCCCTGGGGGGATGGGGCAACTGGGTGCTGGGCATTGAGGAGGGCATGTGATGTGACGAGCACTGAGCGGCATCCGCAACTGATGAATTGTTGAACACTACATCTGAAACTGATGATGTACTGTATGTTGGCTAATTGATTTTAAATGAAAAAAAAAAAAAAAGAAAAATAGTGATACTAAGTTCTAGAAAATAGGCTTTATTTTATAAAAGGAACATAATTTTCTAAAGTAAGAAAACTGGAATTTTAATCACTGACTTCACTTCTTTACTTGGTCTTTTCTATCCAAATAAAGTTAAGTCACAAGTCAAAAAAAGGGAGCAGCACCTGGACTTTAGAGACAAGCACACCAAAGACAGAGGTCCAATCAACAAAAATCTCCTGCCTATGTGCTTGGGGAAGTAATTCTCTCCTCTCTGGACCTTGAATTCTTTATCCAATCCTTTATTTGTAAGGAAATGATTCTTCAATCTTAGTTTCAGCCTTTCTGAAGCAGAAATAATGTTGCCTACTTTGCAGGGTTGTTTTTAAGATTCATAATATGTGTAAATGTTAAAAATCCTATTTACCAAAAGTTGAAGCACAGAGGTAAGTTGGCATGACCAAACTCACATAGTTGGGAAGTTCCAGAGCTAACATTTAAGCCCAGACAATTGTCTTCCTGTTCTTAACCAACACGCTAAGTCATCTGGGTGGACCGATGCTTCCATCTACAGTGATATGACCATGACCATGTACAGCCCCTCAGCGTGGTGAAACACTTTCATACTCATTAATCTCATTTAACACTCACAGCCACACTGTGTGGTAGTATTAACCTTACTCTGAGGTTGGGAAAATTAAACCCAGGGAAGGTAACTCGTTGGCCAAAACCCAAATAACTAATTAGTAGCAGAACTTGTAGTCACATGCAGTATTTACAACCGCTAATGTAAACATCAGAAAGAGAGTCAGCCCTGAGTCCAGGGAAGGTGCTCCCATCATTACTGCTTATGTAGGTGGTCTTTTTGCATTGCTTTTAAAGTTCTCTGCTAGCAAACCTGAAACCTGGCCAGGTGTTTGATAGATGATATATGGATGATATATTTGATGGATGAGAAACTGAAAGTGAAGGCATGAGTCCATGAGTGGATTTGAACTCCTTACCACAGGGATACTGGTCAATTATCTCTCACTGAGTGGTGCTATCAGCCCAGGTTAAAACAAATTGGATTTTTAAGAAGGTGTAAAATTGCCACCATAAAATCGGATAAACCTACTGCAGTTGGGAATAAATTCTATCATAGAAATATATCCTGCCTGATACCAAAGGCAGCCAAGAAATCGAGCCAAGAGTTTCTTGGATGAAAACTGACATTTTCTGCTGTAGAGACAGAAGTGGGAGCACTGATTGGAGAATTATATTATGAAGAGTTCTAAAATATTTATCATCATTCTAGGCCATTTATTCATTTACCCTTTTAATGCTCATTTCTTTTGTGCCACTGGGTCGAGCTTAAGAGTAAAGAATAAAAATTCATTTTGTTTTTATACATTAATATAAAGAAGGAAGTGTCTTTGTTTTTATGGTTTGAAAAATAATGGCACTTCTGAGAAATATGAGGACACTAAAATGTTCTTCCAGAAACATGAGTTTTGTCATTAATAAGGATGCTACATTTACCTGAGTAGGTTATGAATTTTTACTTATGGGGGGGGCAGCTTTTTGCAACTTGAATATTTCAAGAGGGGGAAAAAACCCGATGAAGACAATGAAAACTGCCATTGCTTCACTGTAGCAATGACAATATTATGCTTCTTTCTAGATTTGACTCAGGCATTTCCTTCTCCTGGTGGCCTTTTTTGACTCTCCATGAGAACTGAGATGTCCTTCTTCTGTGTTCCAGGAGCACTCTGCACAGACTGCCATCCATCACTCCCTGCAGTTCACTGCACGGAAGCTATCTGCTTGCACATCTGTGCCCGGAGAAGATGATCAGGGCAAGAATCATGTCTTACATTCACCTGGTAGCCTCAGCACTTGGCTTATGGCCAGGGCTAAGACAACGTTGACTGAACAACACTGAATTTTAAGATGACAACCTGAGTATAGAAATACTCCCTCCACCCACATAAAAGTCACTATTTCAGATGTACTAAGCATATTAAAAATGTCATTTTCTAATGGTATCAAAGACTTGTAAATGAAAGAAAAAGTAAGTTGCACATCAGCTATAGTTCAGGAATAATTAATTTTTTTTTAATCAAAAGAAGAAGAAGAAAAAAGAACAAGCCAGTCTTATTCCCCAGGTCTCCACTATTTGGCTTATATAATATTAAAAGGTATTTCTTTAAAGTATCATTTCTATTTCTCAGGCTGGAAGAATACTTTTGCTAGTGTCCTCATAGCTTTCTATTTTGGCTCTGAATCCAGAGACATGAAAGAGGCTTGACTCAGCTGCCGCTTAATACTGCACAAGCTTGACAGAGAAGACTATTATATAAGATAATGTGTATTTTAAGTTTTTTTTTTTTTTTTTTTTATAGCCAGTACCTAAATGCCACCTTCCAACCTTATGAAAGTGCTGGAACCCAGTGTGTGGGAAAGAGAGGTCCCCTACTTGCTCTGTATTCCTTATAAGTCTAAAAAAAATAAAAGCAGTTGATTAAGGGTTAGCAAATTTCCTTTCTTTCTTTACACGTACTTGTAATTCATTTAATGCAGGAAGTGGGCTGAATTTTCTTGTTCTTTCCAATTCAACTGTCAGGGAGCTTTCTTGCCAGCCTGCTATGGTTACCATGGTAACAAGATGATGGCGGCAGTAATATGATCTCATGTGCCTTGTGTCAATAGCATCAGATCATCATGCTTGGGGATAATTTTGACAATAAGTTTAGTTATAGATTTAGGATTTGTTAGCATTTGATTGATTTACTGGAAATATTGAGCAATTATAGCCCTAGATTGGTGATAGAAGCATGTTTGCAAAGGTTAGCATTCTTCCCCTACATGACATCTTATATGGCATTCTAAAATTCTTAAAGTGCTTTCATATTGTATATCTACTTTGATTTTCACTAAGCATGACAGCCATTATTAACCCCATTTCATAGAAGAGAAAATAGAGGCTCATGCAATACCCTTGTCTAAGATAGCAAAGCAATACTGCAATGGAGCTAAAACTTGAACCAGAAACCCCAGGTTTCCTTATGCCCATGTTGAGAATTGATGGGTCTTAAGAAAATGTTCTTAGGTGCACTGGTTAGACCCCGGAATGTCCGACTTAAAATAGTTAAAATGTGCGTGTGATAAGAACTATATGTAGTTTGAAAATACAACTATTTTACATTTGGGTGATGCTTCATACTTTTTACATCTCCCATGGCAACCTTCTCTTTTAAGACTTCCCTGATACTATATACGTAAATAGATGTTTCTTCTTCCCTTTGCCCATTGGCCATAGCCTTGCTTTTTAAAAATTGTTATTAGTTGCATTTATTTTCCCATTATGAGTTCCTTGAAGGAAGGGATTATATCATTCACTCTTGGAAGGTCCCCGTTCCTGGCATACAACCTGGCACATAAAAGATGTACCATAAATTCTTGTTACTTGTTAAAAGTTAACTCATCTGACTCTCACACAATCCCAGGAGGTAGTTACAGCAGGTATTATGATTAATGCTTTCAAGAATGAGTAAATAGGGGTCACATATATAATCATATAAAATTCAATTTTTTGTTTTCTGAATGTTTGCTTTATTCCTTCATTTATTTCTTTACTCAGTCTTTCATTTATTCACCAAACATTTGTTGGTCACACCTTATATAATAAGCACAGTTATAGATGCTGGGATATTACAAGAAGTAAGACATAGTTCTCACTATCACCGGACTCAGAGATATCACAGATAACTTTCTGCCTGGATAAGCAGGTAAAATAAAACCTTATATGAAACCCTGAGTCTGCATTAGATTATTTTTCAATTTAGTTGACCCCTTAAAAACGTATCTTTGGGACACATTTCAATTCCCCCCTTTAATGCAAGATTTTAGAACCAGACAAGCCTTAAGCCATCATGAATATAGGATCAAGTACTAATTCTGTGTCCTGATTTTTTTTCCTCAGGTATGAAATCACCATTTCCAATTTCCCACAAAATCCCCAAACTTAACATATCTGAAATGAAACCTAGTATCTGCCCTACACAATGGGGGTGTAGTAGAAAAGAGGCAGATGAATAAGTTAGACTCCTGGCTCTATGTTATATGTCAACATGGATTTGCTACTTACACTCTCGAAGTATGTTTTCTTTTGTACCTGACACAAAACACAGTGCCCAAAATACTTCCTAACTGAACGGAATAGTGAAAAAGTTGTCAATGAGGATGAAAAAGGATAACATAATATTGATACCTGGAACATTAGGAGGTACTCAATAAATATTCATTAAATGAATGAGTGGGCTAAATAAATATGATTAGATTCCTTTCTTGAAACACATTCAATTGCCAAGACAAAACTTCTGAATATATTTACTTCTCTTTCCTCAATCTCCACACCATGAAATCAGATGTATCTTATATCTGTAATATCTTGGCCATGTTCCATTCTTTCCATCCAATGCCATGCCTTATTCTAGCCACACCTTTTCTCAACCAGACTTTTGTACGAGGTTCTTGATTGAACTTCTCTCTTTCTATGCTCTCTGATCCCAAATTATTTCCCGAACTATTATTTTTCAAGGATAAATAAGAATGTATATCTCTTCTGGTCAGAAATTTTGGATTTATTCTCATATTCTAATTAAAAAACTTTTTATCATGGCAGTGAGATCCTTCAAGAGGTGACCTTCAGTTCCATTTATAATCATCTCCCTTCATAGACTCTTGAGTTTAAAGCTTTCCAATTCCCTAAATATGCTTTTGGATTTCTAAAGTTTTTGCCTTCATGCCTAGTTAGTGGAATGATAATAGTTCTCTAATACTTTGCACATGCTTTGCAATTTGTAAAGAATTCTCTTATATATAATATATATATATTGAAACTTCATAATAACCCCTTAGTAGGTAGATATCATTTCATTTTACTGTTTGGGAAATTAAAAAGCAGAGTAGTTAAATGACTCATCATAACCTTTATAAGAATTATGTTAGAAAATATTTTTGTCTGTAATAAGGGTTGAACAATAGAATAATTAAATCAAAATACTTAAAATAACAACTGTGACTTCAAAATGTTAACGTTCAACATTTGTTCAGCTCTTTAGCACGGAGGTTAGTAATGATGGCTCTGAAGCCAAACTGCCTTTGTGGGAATCCTGGCTCTACTATTTCCTAGCTCTGTGGCTTTGGATAGGTTACTTGATTTTTTTGTCCTTCTATTAACTCATTATTGTAATGGGGATAACCATAGTCTCTATCAAGCAGAATTGCCCTAAGGTTGAGTGAGTCGAATAAGTGTGATAAGAATAATATTTCATAGATAATAAATACCCATAAAAGTTTTTGCTGTTGGTAGCCTCAAAGATACATCATAATAACTTCTTTGTTAGAGTATTCCCTGGTTTCAAGGAGCAAAATTAATCGCTTCCTCATCTGGTACTCCAGTTGCCCCTTATTTGTGTCTTCTATGTCATGAACGTAATAGCTGCTCCCAAGCATTGGTTTGGGATGGAAAGTTTACATCTACTCCTTATTAGGACCAGTCACTCAATTTTTCTAAATCCATTTTTCTAAGGTAATAGTATTTATGTAAAAACGGTTAAGGTGATTATATTGTTAGTGCAATAAGGCCCTTAACACATCGAACAGAGCAAGTGCTCAGTAAAATTTAGCTACTATTGCTATTACTCATATAAATATGTCACCCATGATATTTTGAGTTTCTTCTCGTTAGAATTTGTCTTTTTATGTTATCTTTACTCCTGTCTTTATTTTTTCTACACAGTAGAGTCTTAAAAATAAAATAAACATTCAGATACAGGGATTTTTAAATAAACATGATTTATAGAAAAATGTAACTTAATCTTTGTAGAGAAAACCCCAAATTCTAAGTTGATATGTACTAGGACTCAAATATAAAAAACATCAAATTCTAGGAAAAGCTATCTTTTAAAATATCTGTTTTAATTATTATACAATATAGATCTAGTGGTTGTCTAGAAAACCTGAATGTATATAATATGCTTATAACATACACTAGATCAGGTTTAGATTATAAAATTTCTGCTACCTTGTCCAAAAACGAAGCAAAAGTATTTAGATGATTTTATAACACTAAAAAGTTTGAGAATTTTCTTCTGTAAGTTGGCATATCTCAGTAAGGATGAAGTTGGTTATACTGCATATGAGAACATCTTAATGCAGTAAATTTTTTTTATTATGTAGCTTTATATAGCACCCTTCCCTGAAAGAGTGACTATACAGCACCTAGTGCTAAATTCAGTAGCTAACTCAAGTCTTTTCAGTTTCTTAAAGAGGTTTCAGAAATGGAGTTAATATTCTACTTAGCAAATTAAAATATAATGTTATGAGTTTCAATGTTGTGTGCCCACCCACCCATCAGACTGCTGATGAGCTGCTATTCATATATTCAGATGAAGTACTATGAATATTTCTAATTCACTATCAAAAGTAACTGCACATACACACACACACAAGGATAGAAGAAAATGAATGAGCAGCTAGAAATGATTACAGGTAACCTTAACAATACAAAATCAGACATTCTAGACAAATACTCAATTTGGAATTCACTAATATTTTACTATTAGGAGTCAAGGGCTGGCAGGACTGAAGAATTTCCTGGGATTCTCATGGTTTGTCCAGAAGCTCTGGATCCAAATTTTTGGTCTCAGGATAACAGTAGCAGCAATAACAAAAAAATAATAGCAACCATCATTCATTCACTGGACAGTTTCTTTATGCCAGCACTTATATAAAGCTTCAGCTTCTGCAGCAGGCTGAACAAGGGCCCTCCAAGGTATCAGGTCCTAACCCCTGGAACCTGTGAATACTACCTTATTTGGAAAAAGGATGTTGTAGATGTGATTAAGTTAAGGATTTGGGGATGAGGAGATTATCCTGGATTATCTGGTTGGGCTGTATATACAATCACATGTATCCTTGTAGAGGCAGGAGGATATTTGACAGACAGAAGAGTGGGAGGCAATGTGAACATGGAGGCAGAAATTGAGTGATGCAGCTACAGGTCAAGGAATGCCAACAGGAACCAGAAGCTAGAAGAGATAAGGAACAGATTCTCCTCTAGAGCCTCCAAGAGGAGGGAAGCCCTGTCCACACCTTGATTTTGAGGGAGTGATTCTGATTTCAGACTCCTGACTTCCATATTTTTCCTGTTTTAAGTTCTCTAGTTTGTGGTAATTTGTTACAGCAGCCACAAGAAACTAACAACTTTAAAGGATCCAACCATAGAATTAACACCAGTATACTCCCAAACTCTTGATTTTTTTTTTTCCCCTCTGTGGGGGCTGCTGCAGGTGAGAATAGAGCTATTAAAGCACGATTCCAATGTTGAGCATCACTTGCTGACAGTTTTGTAAAATCTCTTCCATTGTCAGCCCTACCTACTTTTAAGTTGGAATTGACACATAGGTACAATGAATCCAAGTCTGATGTAAATGCCTTATTTTCCCCTAAGTAGATTTTCTTAAATGTAGCAATGTAAATGCTATTATTTCAATGTTTCTTATTTAATTTCATTCATCCATACATTCTTAATTTACCAATAATTAAAAAATAGCAATATCTGTGAACATAATAAATATAAAAGAAATGGATTTATGGGTATACCATTTCTTTTTACCAGGAAAATTTCAAGAACCTGTATGTGTAAGGCTTGATTTAGGCCTTAGAGGTTTAATGATAAACAAGACACGTTTCCTGGCCTCACTTAACATTCTTGTTGAGAAAAAAAGAAACGATATCGATTCACAGTAAAAAGGAGAGTGTGAGAATGCCATGAGGAGAAAATGGAGACAAGGCTGCCATTCAGGTTTCTGCCATTCACTGACATGGAAGCTGCAGGAGAAGAAGCACATTTGGGAGGAGTGGGTTTGAGAGAGCTGTAAGAACATCCACGTGGAAAAATGGATCTGGTGTGAAGAAGGAAGATCTAGTATGATGTTACAGATTGGGGAAGTATCTGGACATTGGTGATCATTAAATCTTAGGGATGGAACTGATTGTCCCTGGACATTGTGTACAATGTACAGTCTTATAAAGCATGTACAGGCTTATCGAGAGAAGGATGACTAAGCCAATTTGAGATAAAGGGGTCTGATGTATCTATTGACAAATTCTGTCCAATGAGGATGGCCTTAAATGTGAGACTTAAAGTTTAGACTTTTTTTCGTAAGTAATGAGTAATAGGTATTTTGTTTAGGGGACTGATAAGACCATAGCTGTGCTTTATAGGGTGAACCCAGGGTAGGGTAAGGATGGAAGCTAGAGAAAAAAGGCTAAAGGTGAGGAGTTTAGTTGGAAGATTAATGTGATGATCTAGGATAAGAGGTACTGAGGTCCTGGTATAAGTCCCAAATGTACTAAATAAAATTGACATCAAAGGCACAGCTTTGAATGTTTATTTCTGCATTAAAGGTCTTGCATTTTGTATAATGTGGAAAGAGAGAAAAGTGATAGGTCATGAGGAAAAATTCAGTGTATGGCATGACCCATTTTATTTACTGAGAACTTTGTGGAAGCTGGATCAGTGGGACGTGCAGTGCTGTACCCTGGCATTTGAAGAGGAAAGTTAATAATAACTAACTATCTCCACAGGATGGATGGCGCCACTCACTGAGCATGTTGCTAAGGGCCGGCAAGAAGTGAATGAAAAGAATTATCCCTTCATTCTCTTTAAGGAGATCCTGACAAATGAAGCATGTTTAACTCAATGAACCAAAAAGTGTAAGGGTCACTAACAGCTTTACTTGGTGATTTGCTCCCTGAGGTCACTGCTGAGCTGATGTGGGTAGTGGGCATTGTTCCTTTGATCCTGGAGTTCTTCATATCATTTTCAGACTCGACCCAAAGTGGGTGAGGTCTTAGGACTATCCTAGCAAAGTCATCCCCGGTTCTCGAGGTAACTAGGATGATTTCTGGAATATTTTAGAGCTTGTGAGGCAGTATGAAACAGTGGATATACTCTTTGGGGTCAGAGAGACCAGAGTTTGAGTGCCATTATGACAATTTTGTGATCCTGAGAAAATCGTTTAGTCTCTTTAATGAAGCCTTAGGCAAAATGGGGATAACATTGTGAAAATTTCACAAAATAATATATGGAAAACTCAGTGCTTGAGACTTAATGGGTACACAATATATACAAGTTCCCTTCCATATTTGAGATTATATCAAAATATTCTTCAAGAATATGTTGACTAGAAGACTTTGGAAAAGGAAAACCCATCTAGGGAAAATGGGAGGAAATTCCTTAAGAAATGAAACATAAAATTTCATGGGGTTATTCATTTGTTTAGTTTGTTACAACTCTGAGATGTTTTCTTGCTTTTATATGAATCTTCAAGGAGTTTTAATCAGTAGGATTTTGCCTATCTTCCATTCAGTTTTTAGTTAGATGATGCAGAGATGTGGGTATTAAAAACAGCTAATGAAATCTCTTTCTAGGATATATTGCAGGGTACCCCAACTTACTGTGTATGCAACATGAATAACTTCTAATATGAGACAACAAACAAAATGCATGTCTAATCAATGTAGAAAAATGTTTAGGAGGCTCTGCAAATATGTTTTTGTAAATGCATGCTGCCTGCCAACTTGCCTGATTTTAAGAGTTGCTATAACAACCGGGAGTCCTCTGAGCAGCCTTGGCACTCTGCATTCTGAGATTTTTTTCCTTTTTCCTTTTTTTTTTTTTTACTGAGAAATATTATTACCTTGTCTGGGCCTGTTAGCTCAGTTGTTTAAAGCCATGGTACTAATAAAGACAAGGTAGGGGATTTAAAAGTTTACATTAGCAACAAAATTCCATCCATGAGCTCTCTTCCAAGGCAACCTGTTCATTCATTCAAAAATATTTATTGAATGATGGTCATATGCCATACTGCTCTAGGCATGAGGGATGAAATAAAGCAATAAAGCAAGAGTGATAAATAAATAACAGGAAAAGTGATTGCAGTCAGTTGCTAGAGGTAAGTAGGTGACATATGCTAAACAAGCAAATGTATGTGTGGGGATATAGGTAGGGTAATATGGACCATGAAAAGAAAGAAAGGAGACAAGGGAGAAACACTACATTAGGTCTCTTGATGTGGTGATATTTGAGCAAAGATTTGGACAAATCAAGTGAAGACTGTAGATAACAGGTGGAAGACTGTTTCAATAAGAAGGATAGGGAGTGCACAGGCCCTGAGTGGGTGCATGCGTGGCTGGATTTGGACCAGCAAGGAAGCCTGGGAAGGTGGAGTAGAGTGTTCAGGGAAAGAATGTTAGGTGATGAAATCAGAAAATGAGAGAACCTATTCATACAAGGTGTTGGAAGCCGTTCTAAGGATTTTAGTTTGTATTCTGAGATAGGAAACCCATGCAGGATCATGTGCAGAGGAGTAACAAGATCTGATCTATGTTTTAAGAAAGAACACTTTGGTTCCTGTGTAGAAAAGAGACTGAAGGAAATCAACATGCGAGAGAGACCAACCAGCAAGGAGGCTATTGTAATAGTACAAAGGGGAGCTGACGATGGTTTAGAGCAGGTGGCAAATGGTGAGAAGTCAGCAGACTCTAGATGTATTTTGGAGGCAAAGTCAGTGGGGGTTGCTGATGGAATACACACGAAGTAAAAGAAAAAGAATGAATTAAAAGATGATTCCAAGGCTTTTATCTTGAGCACTAGAAAAGTAAAGATTTTTTTTTTTTTCAGGAAAGGCTGAATATAAAAGCAAGCACAAGTGTCTATGTGTGGGTGTGCATGTATGTGTGGGTGTGCATGTGTGTGTGTGTGTGTGTGTTTGTGTAAAGTTGAACCTAGAATGGACTCCTGGGCATGTAATTTTGAGATTTTTTGTGAGACATCTAAGTAAATATGTCAAGCAGGCAATTGGGTACATAAAAATCTTTTTCATAGATTTCAGAGTTTGAGGTTAAGTGTGGTCTGAAAATAAAATTTTGAGGGTTATCAGAGCACAGATGGAATATAGGGCTATGGCACTGAATGACATCACCTATGGAGTGAACATGGATAGAGAAAAGAAGAAAAGGACTGAGCCTTAGATCATTCCAATGTTAGAGGTGGGAAAGATGAGGAATGTCCAACAAGAATGAGGAGAAAGGAATAGCAAAGTACAAAAAGCAAGAGATAATTAGATATTGGAAGAAAATTATTTCAAAATGGAAGAACTTATCAGCTGAGTCAATACTACTGATAAGCCATATTAAATGAGGACCTAGAATCGGCAAAGAAAGAAGTTACTGGAAACTGTATTCAGAGTAGTTTTTGTAGGGTGATAAGGAGAACATCACTTGTGCAAGAGAGAACAGAGGGGAGGCAGTGACCACTGATGGAACTTTTAAGGGTTTTTTGCTATAAAGGGAGCTGAAAAATGGGGCAGTATCTGAGGCAATGTAGGGTAAGGAGCGTTTTAAAATTTAAGTTAGGGCTTATTAAGTAATACATGTTTCCCTGCTGATGGGGATAATCAACAGAGAGGGAAAATATGATGATGTAGGACAGAGGAGGAAATAGTGAAAACTTAGAGTAGGCAAGAGGGGCCACTTAAATATGATAGATTTCATTTATCCACTCAAAAAATTAAATGAGCATCTATCATGTATTAGATATACAGCGAAGTACCGGGGACACAGAAAGGAATAAAATGTGGTTTCTGTTATCGAGGAGGTCATTTTCTTGAGAAAGGGAAGAAGTATTTTTATAACCCAATCATTCACACTTAACGTAGCAATGGTAATGTCTGAGAAATCTACCCAGGGCTCTATTCTGGACCCTTTTCATCATGGCATGCTGGTCAGGCATGGTAGGCCAAACATGGTCTACCATGTAACTATAAGCTAACTCAAGACCTTCATTCTTCTAATGCAGTGACATGTCCTGGGTTGAACTACTGATTGGACCCAGGCAAGAGTTCTGAGCATGATTTGGTGCTATGGCTGCACAGATAAAGTTCATGGTCATAGATTTGAGAAATGTTCAGAGGTAAAATCAAACATAGTTGGTGACTGACTGATCTGGAGTAAGGTAAAGAATAGGGAATCAAGGATAGTGTTAGGTTTCTCATATTCAGGATCCTGGAAGTGGGGCTGCTGGCAAACAAATTACTAAAAGGTAGCATGTGATGGATGAGAAGAAGAAATCTTGGATCTTTTATTTAAAAAAACATTTAATGTCTACCTGATACTTTCAAAAAGCTTTAAAAGGAGCCAGATATTTTTGTCTAAAAAGAGAAAAAAATAGACCTGTTCTCTATATAATATCACAAACACAAAAGAAAACTAGAAGATAGGACAGATTCTAGAATACTTTTTTTCACCACATAAAAGACCAAAAAAAAAAAAAAAAAAAAGTTAACTGGAACATCTGGTTGTGGTTCACAGTGGCCCCAGACTTTACGAGCCCTGGGAAAACATTGTGAGTAGTCTTAGAATTTTGGGAGAAGAGAACATGGATGACCTAGGCACCTATTTTCAGGTTAATTCTGCTAAGTGGTAAGCTTCATGGTACCAAAAAGTGCTTTCATATTTTCCTACTCAGGTGCTCTCACTGCCAGAGAGATGAGAATGAGCAGTCCTGGATGGCAGATGAGGAAAGGGCATGTCTGAGGGTATAACCTGCAAACATGAAATTTCTTTAAAGTATGCATTTTCATCTTTTTTAAAATTTATTTTTATTTATTTTTAAGATTTTATTTGTTTGTTTGACAGACAGAGATCACAAGTAGGCAGAGAAGCAGACAGAGAGAGAGAGAGAGGAGAAAACAGGCTCCCCAAGGAGCGGAGAGCCTGATGTGGGGCTCAATCCCAGGACCCTGGGATCATGACCTGAGCCGAAGGCAGAGGCTTTAACCCACTGAGTCACCCAGGCACCCCGGCATTTTAATCTTAACAGTTAAATAAATTTTATATTTAATTCCATGAAATATCCATTTTCCTTTATAGAAAAATAAGAGATTCCACTCCTTCTCCTGCCTTGCTTACCCTACTTTGAATCACTGAGCAAAACTGATGCACTGGAAAGATAGGTCACAATCTGTCTAATGACTCTGCTTACACCCTTGCATCTTGCCATGCCCCCAAGATCACACAGAGAAGCCCAGGGAAAGGGGAAGAATACTGAACAAAGTTTCAGGATGCCTGGGCTCTTCTATCACAGTTCTGCATTTATTTTTAAATTTTATTTATACCCTTCTATTTCCAATAGGAGTTTGGAGTAGCTGTATGACTTTTGGAAAATCACACTCTGTACCTTGGTTTCCTTAGGTAAAAGGAAATTTATAAGAGGACTATTCTATATCATCTCCAAATTCCCTTCTATGAAACTAAGATTCTAACTCCTTTTGGTTTAAACAAAGTGTAAACAGGGTAAGTGTATGATGACATAGTAGGTATATTAGTAGATCCAATAAACATTTTGGGGAAAAATAAACATTTAGCTAAGGGTTGAAAACTGAATTAAAAACAAAACCCTGGGGTGCCTGGGTGGTTCAGTGGTTAAGTGCCTGCCTTCCGCTTGGGTCATGACCCCAGGGTCCTGTGACTGAGCCCAGAGTCAGGCTCCCTGCTCTGCAGGAAACCTGCTTACTCCCTCTCCCATTCCCCCTGTTTATGTTCCTTCTATCGCTGTCTCTCTCTCTGTGCCAAATAAATAAATGAAATCTTAAAACAAACAAACAAACAAACAACAACAAAAAAACCCAAAAAACCCAGCAACCCTAACCTTGGGAGATGATTATAGCATAGACTCCATATACTTGACATGTGGTATAAGAGGAGGTTCTTGAGAAGTGGAATTGCAACTTTCTGCTGAAAGATATCAATCCTCCAAGGCACCCTCAGCAAGCCCACAGGCAAACTGCCGCCTCAGCAGACTGAATTTGCCTGTAAAATATCACGTTGAGATTGGTATGCTGAATAGGATGGGAGAAGCGTTCCCATAGGAGAGGGCCTGCACTGGATATGCTCATAGGGATGGCAATGGCAAAATGATATCTTAGTCCACTATTTGGCACCATTCCATTCTACTTCTCTCACTCAGTTCACTTGTTTGTTTGTTTTTTTTAAAGTTTCACAACAATAATGCTGATAATTCCTGATTCTGGGATGGTAACAATGATCCAAATAGATTCTCATCATTTATCAGCATTCACAAAAAAGAGAACAGTTAGCTATGAGTTTCTAGAGGGAAAATCCCTAGAATCAGAAAAGTAAAGGGTACATGATGGTTTATCTAGTGAAGACTTATAACAGTATGGTATTCCCTTTAAACATAACAGCACTCTGAAAGGGTTGCCTCCAATAAGGAATCATTTGCCTCTCTGAAAGGAATTCATTGGCAATGCCCAATCAATAAACTTGGCTATGCAATGGGCCATGCAGTCTTGGAAATACTTAGCCTGCCTTACATTCTCTTCAGGAATTTTGAAGACCTGGCCATCCCTTACACAGATGTCTGTACGCCTTCTAGGTGTCATAGACTATGCCAAACTTCTCTCAGCAGAGGGTGGAGATGGCTTCCTTTTTTGACCACGTCTACCATTTCCCTCCACAGATTATGCTTCCTTTATGAAACTAAATCTTCTTTTGCTGAGATAAGGATGAACACAATTTATTTGAAAAGACCCTTATAAAATGTATTATAGAAAGCAGCTCTGTCAGAAACACTGAATACTAAAAATTAACATCACCTACAAAGATATGCTAAGATCTTTCCACAAATTGGTTGAATGATCTTGGGCAAGTCATTTAACTTCTCTGAATCTATTTTTTCAACAATAAAATGTGCCTAATATTTTCTTGCCTCATGATACTAATTAGTTAAAAACCACACAGTAGCTGCACACCATAATGGATTCTGAAAAGCCTCGTTCAAACACCAACATTCTATAAATAGTATTGTAGCTTGCCATATGAAGAGACAGCATCATTAGTGTCCTGTCTCAACCACATGGTTGGTGAAATTAGGACACAGACCATGAATGAGGTTGTCTAAAATTCTGATTCAGACAAACAGGCAACAGGGAAGGAAGCCTTTATCTAAGAGCTCATTATTTCCTATTAGAATGCATGCTTAGAATTGTGGTGAAGCCCTTAGCCTCAGCTGACAGCTTATTTGAACCTGTTTGAATGGCTCCTGAGATTCCAGTCAATAAACAGGATCTGTTCTGTTCATCTGTACATTCCTCTTAAATTCCTCAACACTTGATTTTCTGACCTGGTTCTCAGCCACTCAGTGTCAGCGTGTGGTCTGGCATTATGAGAAATTTTCCAGTCTGTTGGGTGGAAGTAATCCAATCCTGCTACTGTTTGCAGTAGAAGGGAGTGAGAGAACAAAGGCAAGATCCAAAAATACAAGAAAAGTTCTGAGGCCTAGAAGAAGTGGCATCATGTAGTAACAATCTGGAGCAATGGAATTGGAGGTGACTAAGAAAGCCAAAAGATGGAATGTCCAGAGAATAGACCACTCTCTGGCTGGGAGCTGGGGGGATGAAGAGCAGAATGCCCTGTGTCTGGATTCTTCTGGGCATGATCAGGTACTGCAGCAAGATGGGCCGGTGGGACTGTGTCACGGACAGAAAAGGTAGACTTTGTCCTCCTGGGACAGAACAAGGGCCAAGAAACTGATTCAGTTGTAATTGTAGCTGCAGGAGCTCAAGTCTGAGGGGAGAGCATGGTGCCCTAGTGGAGTATACCAGTAGCAAAACACAGTTTGGGCAGACAGTTCCAACTGGCAGCCCAAGATAAAGTAGCATTCGAGAGCATACATGTGGGAGGTATTCCCTCCCCAGTGGCACGGAGGATTCTGCATTAGGCCACACTCCTAGTTCCAGGCAGAAGAGCATTAAGTCTGTCAATGGGTGGCAGGGTCTCTGTCATTTAGCTCAAAGCAAACCTTTGGTAAAAACCATTGATAAGATGAAACGGGCTGTGTGACATGGAGGACAGAGCGAGACTCAAGGAGGCTCAAGTCTCAGATTGAGGCTCAGGAATGAGACAAATGAGACAAGGCCGCTGCAGTGATGAGAGCAGGGGCCTTGCAACAGGGCTAGCATAGTAGCAGAATTGTTTGATGCGCAGTCATGTAAAATGGGTTAGAGTTTAGTTATCTGCAGCTTTAGGTATGGCTTGAACTTGACAGTGGGTGGAGGTGCAAGGTTTGGTCTTGAGATGGAGAGGTGGTGATTCCACCTGTTGTGAGGAGGAGGGATGCTCAAATTTAGAGCTGAAATGGGGAGCAGACAACCTGGAAGGTAGTTTTCTCTCCTCAAACTCTACCTTGCTGTCAGTCTCGAAAACTGAGACTCAAAAACTGGTTTAAACTGGTTTAGGTGAGACTCAAAAACTGGTTTAAACTGGTTTAGGTGCATCTGCCTCACTTGCATTTGAGATGAACCAGATAATACTGCCTGGTTAAGTAGGGGAAGAAGCCTTCAAACGATGTTGATCATCCCACTTAAGATCATCTGTCATCATTCATCTCCTCAGCATTTCCAAAGATGTTGGTATAACATTTGGATTTGAAGTGATGACTGCATCGAAAATGAAAAATGCAAAAACTGTAAAGTCTAGGTGCACATGAACAGGAGGGCTGCTCCCAAGATTTATTCCTGTGTTTATTATTTGAGTAAATCATAAGTAATACCTACGATCTAATTTGGGATATTAGTCATGATTAATTTTAGAGAGACATGATAATCCCTTTAAAGAAATCTTCTGGCCAGTTATATCAATTTTGCCAATCCATTGTGTAGTTTCAGTCGTGCTACTGTGCTGCTGTATGACCTTTGCCATTTGCCACAGTGTCATGTGTTTAAATGGCACATCAAGGTAGGCTGATGGTTGCCACTTGCTTATAAACTTTAAAAATATACTTCGGCAATTTGTTCCATTTTTATATCTTAGCATGTGATTTTGCTTTGTGGAACACAAAAGATAAATCTTATATTTAGGAACCATGTGCTAGGGAAGCTGGTAGAGTAGAATTTAATTGACTTTTTTTCCCTGCAGCTCTTGAAGAAATCGGATGTGAACCCAGATTAGGTGGTGGCACACATATTTTTGTAAAAGGAATTTTACTTGTTGAGGCTGAATTTATACTTACAGGCCTCAGTCCTCCTTGATTCCTCTCTCTCCCTTCCAAAGTCAATTTTTACCATGTTCTACCCATTCTTCTGCCACAATGTCCCTGAATCTAATCTGTCTCCTTCTGTCTGTCACTATAGGCAGTGACTTTTCACATCCCCTAAGAGTACTTGTGCTTTAAGTCCTTCTTTTCCCTCCATCCATTCTTGATATTGCCACTAAAGTCAGAGTATTAACACACAAATCTTATCAGAAGACTGTGCTGCTCCTAGCATTTTTTACATAATTAAGTTTAAACCGCACTGGATGACATTTGAGGGGCTGGTGATCTGGTCCTAATTTATCTCTTTAACCTCCTTTCCTGCCTCTCTCATCCCTGACACACACACACTGAGCTTCCAGCAACATCCCTCTGTTTCTCAACATGCTCTGCACAGTCATATCTTCATGGCCCTTGATACATGCTGTTTCCTTTGCCCACAGATTCTTTCTGGGTTTCTGCCCAGCTGACCCCTTCGATGCATCCATTAAGAACTGGTTCAGAGACCCACTTCTGTGCAATCTTCCCTCCTTCCCCCAATCAGCGGTAAGCAAGACCTTCATGAGTCTCCACAGCATTTGGAAGGCACCTATGTGGAAAACTAGGTATATTGCATTGTAAGATTTTGTTTATGGTCTAGTACGGACCCCAATAAACCCCCCAGAACACTTGTTGGTTTCAAAATGAGAGATAATTTTATATGGGATTTCATGAGTTCCTTTAGTTTTACTTTCTTAACTAACTTCATGCTTATTCAGGTAAATTCACTTCCAGGTCCAGCTTACTGACTTTTTGATTCCAGTTCCCAGTCATTTCTCTCCTTTGGCGCAAAACTGATTGCACAGTACACACTGAAATCCTACTGTTCAAATTATATGTCAAAGTCTGAGAGTCCCAGGTCTTTTGCCAAGCTCAAATAATATATTTCTTAAAGCCATGGACTAAATTAAGCGCCATTGAAGATGCTCTCCATATCGTCTCAGTTGTTTTTGCAGAACAACCATTTCTGTATAGCTCTTTCTCCTAATTTTTACCTTAAACTTTTCATTAGATACAGGCCATTTCTCCCTGTCTCATCATCTTCTGAGACCGTACATTATCCTGTTACTTCATTTATAATGGGAGCATATTTATTTTCTGTGATGATGGCTCCCGTGAGCCTTCCTTTTTCTTAGCTACCTACATAAAGTTAACTTCCTCAGTGGCAAATTAAGGACAGATACAAGCAGCCTGGGAACCAGGCTCTGTCACCATGGGGGGCCGCCCACTCAGCCTCCTTCTGTTCAACCATCCGAAAGATGCAGCTGCTAAGCCAGCCCCAGCATTGGGCTGCTCTCCCCCTGCCTTCTCTTTATCTGATCGAGGGAGTGGAGAAATCCCGTTCTCCATCAGGAACTGGTTGGGTTCGGATCCTGAGTTCTCTAGACTCTCCTCTTCTCCTCCCCCTACCCCAGCTGCCTACCATCTCCCTCCTACACCAAGGCCAGCAGTGACTGCGCTCCAAGACTCCCCCTCCTTCCAGAACTGCCTCTTGGTTTCCATAGCAACAGAAAATGTTGGTGGGAAGCAAAAATGCTTAACTGCAACTAGTGTTGGGGTTGAGAGGAGGAGGTGACATGTGGGCCTCTCTGGAGGCTGCAGAATGAGGGAAAGGGGAGCACCCAGGTGAAAGCTGGGGAGAAAGAAGCCAGACGAGGAGCCCTCAGAGGACAGAAGGACAGGGAGGTTCAGGGGGAATGTGCACTGGCAAGCAGAAAACACATTGGTTAAGAACATGAGCTAGGAGGGAGAAACGAGAGGAAAGACTTAGAGAAAGGAAAGCAGAATTCTAAATATAGTGAGTGAGGGGTTAGATTAGGTATAAAATTTGGAATCAGTGATTTTTATTTCAAAGGTGAGTAGTGGAAGGCAGTAAGTATAATGCAAAAAAGGGGGTGTTACAGCTAAATAATTATATATATATATATATGTATATATATATAGCAATGATTATATACCTGGGCTTGTAATGGGTGTCCCTACTTATCAGTCATGGGTTACTGATCTTCTCTGATCCTGAGTTTGCTCCTCTGTTTGCTCATCTACTAAAAGAGAATTATTATCTACTTCAAAAAGTTGTGGGGATCAAGTAGAAGAAAGCATACTAAATGGTCACTCATAGCAGGTCAGGTAGCTTTGTTTTGTTTTGTTTTAGCCATTGGTTGAGGTTGAGGATTGGTATTTCGATGAGGACTTGGGGCTGGGAATTTAAGCCAAAATTCATGGCAAACCATGCATTTTTACATTGTTTGTGTATCCATTTCAATTTTCCATGTGTGTTCAGTAGAAGTTATCATGGTGACACAAACCTTGAGTACATGGTGTCATCACCAGACTCAATTCTAGCCATTTTATCACGAAATGGGAATCATCCCTTTCCTTCAAACAACTTCACCTGAGCTTTTAAAAAAGGCTTCCTGATATTTGCTCATTTCCTCTCCTATACAGCCAATAGTACTATTGGCCTCATAACCTCTTACTCTTCTTTCTTCCCTTAATTCAAGAGGTTGCTGCAAAGATAGTAGTCCATGTCCACAGTCATGTTTATAGTGGTCCACTGGTATTTTTTGAATGAATGTCTGTGCCATGACTTCCATTAGGACTCCAAGGCAAAATAATCTAGAAAACTTTTGACCTAACTAGTGATGCCTAAAAGCTGATTTACACCAGGCTGACTGGGCTATCATAGAAGGACATGATATTACTGCAGTGGCTCTACTTCTCTGCCTTCTTGTCCTTACATTGTGACGTAACATCAACGATGATGACTGGGCTTGTTGTTCCAAGTGCTCTGCGTGGACAGACTAATAACCATCACCTGAAGCCAGTGAGATTAATATGTAGTTGTTGTCATGCCTGTTTCCACGTGTGGAAACTAAAGGACAGAGCCAATACGAAAATTACCCAAGATCTTATGCCTTGTAAGTCTCAGGGCTGCTGGCATCAAGGCAGAGTCTATCCTTTTTGTCAAAACACTATGCTCCTTCTCCATGGAAGAAATAACTGGGCTCCATTAGGAACTGTGGCTTCATGCTATTCTTATTGCTCTTTTTTTTTTTTAAGATTTTATTTATTTGACAGAGATCACAAGTAGGCAGAGAGGCAGGTAGAAAGAGAGAAGAAGGGAAGCAGGCTCCCCGCTGAATGGAGAGCCCAATGCGGGCTCGATCCCAGGACCCTAAGATCATGACCTGAGGCGAAGGCAGAGGCTTTAATCCACTGAGCAACCCAGGCACCCCTATTACTGCTCTTTAGAGGCAACTGTTTTTTCCTCACGTGGTGTTGTTTAATGAATCAAGTGAGAATGTGTGACTATGCTCCCTGGCTTTTGTTTCAAGATGTGTACTGAGCTCATTGGTTTATCTCTTTTTTCCCCCCACTTAGGTCCCAGTAAAAATCTGAAAAGGAATAAAAACCTCACAATAAGGAAGATAACTGGAGAAAGGCTGTAGGAGTATAAGAGGTTTCAGTAAGCATCCAGAAGTCAGGAAGAGCATGGAAAAGCATTAATGGTGCACTGAAGTTGATACAGCTTCAGCCAGGGGTGTTTCCTGAATGAAAAAAGGAACTCAGGTTGCCTGTTGGGGATCCTAGAGGTTTTAGCCTGAGAGAAGGAGGGTGGGGTGGAAGAAGACACTGAGAAGTGGACGGAAAATGGGGACAAATTAATAACAACCTGTGTACAGAACAGTTGCCCCCTTGCCCACAATTCTCATTGCCCACCCCTTCCCCCACTTGGCATTTCTCTCTTTCCTCAGGCCAAGAGGAAAATAGATACTTATTTTCTAAAGATATCTGAAAAATCTTTCTTCGGAGAACAAGAGCAGTTAGTATGGTGGTATTTGGGACACCCTGATCATTACAGGGGCACTCTACTCACTACAAAGTGAGGCCTGGAAGTTTAAAAAAAAATAAAAGTGCCTATGTGCACAGAGTTTCCAGTGAGCCCTTCCACTGCTTCTTCCTGAAATATGGACAGAAAACCACAAGCTACCAGTCATTGAAAGATAGCCTGTGGAAAAGAAAGAAAGATTAAGCCAAAAACAAAGCACAACAGAAAGACTAACTCTACAGATAATTCAAAGGAGAGAATTTCAAAATAAAAATGATCATCCTCTAACTGGTATCCCCGGACAGATTCAAAGCAATGTTACATGTAAGGAAAAAGAAAAGGGTACCATGAGAAAGGAATAGAGAAGAAGACAGGGCTTTGAGAGATTAAATGTTTTATTGCCAAAGTTAAAAATTTAGAAAAAATTAGGGCGCCTGGGTGGCTCAGTGGGTTGGGCCGCTGCCTTCGGCTCGGGTCATGATCTCAGGGTCCTGAGATCGAGTCCCACATCGGGCTCTCTGCTCTGCGGGGAGCCTGCTTCCTCCTCTCCCTCTCTCTGCCTGCCTATCTGCCTGCTTGTGATCTCTGTCTGTCAAATAAATAAATAAAATCTTTTAAAAAAATTTAGAAAAAATCTTTAGAAAAAATTTAGAAAAAATTAGAAAATTTAGAAATTTAGGAAAAAAATCAATTTAGAGATTGAACTCAATCTCTTAGAGCATAAGATAAAATAGAAAGATATTGTAAATGTTAGAGAGTGGATAAGTGACCCTTATAAGAGGTTATGAGGCCAACTGAGTGGGTCTAATATCTGGCTAGTAAATGTCTGCAAAAAGGCAATAGAGAAAATGAAAGGAGAGAAATGACCAATGAAGTAATAGAAGAGAATTTCCCAGAATGTTATTTTTATATTTAAAGTGCCTAACAAGTGTGAAACAGGATGAAGAAGACACCCACTTAGTCACAAGTTGGTGACACATGAGGATACCAAGGATAAAGAGAGAAGATCCTAAAAACTTCTGAGAGGGAAAAAGGTCACCTATCAAGGAATCAATGTCGGACTTTCTCACAACCACATCAAAGGCAACAAGACAAAGGAGCAATGTCTTCAAAGCTCTGAGAAAAATTAGATGCAACCTGGAATTACACACTAAACTACAATATTAATCAACCACGGGGGCAGAATACAGGCATTTTTAGAATCACAAGGCTTAGAAAGTCACCTGTCATGTATTTTTCAGCTCTTTCTTTTTTAAAGTTGTTTGAGTGTATACTTTAGCAGTGTGAGAAAAATCAAACCAAGAGAGAAGAAAATATCCAAGAAACAATGGATTCAAATTCAAGAGTGCAATAAAGAGAGTTCCAGAATGATGACTATGAGGCAGTCCCAGAAAATAAGTGCAGCTTGGGACAGGAAGACTGGGAAATGGGGTCCCTATGAAAAAGTAGGTCAGAAAAATAGATAGTATGATGGAGAATGTAAAAACCTAAGGACAAATAAAGACAGAAATGAAAAAGAGAGGAAAAGTAATCAGAAATGATAGGGAAAAGAAAACAAATATTAAAAATAAATAAAAGGTGAGTTCTAGGATAATTCTCATGTTTCATTCATTGTGTGAATGGTGTGTGGCCATGATCATTGATGCCCACACTCATCAGGGTGGGAGTAGGAGCCGAGGGATGGGGTTTTCATCCCTGATATATATTCCCATAACCCACGAGGGGCATGGAGGCAGAGAAACACTGTACTTCATATACCAGTGCAAGCGTGGACAATGAAGACTTCTGCAGGGACCACCACAAGTCAGTTTCCCTACTTGCCTGGCAACACTGGGGTCTTTAGTATGATAGGAAGACATTAGAAACCAATATTGATGGTGGTGGAATTTTATACTAGTTCTAGTATGATGACAAAACTAAATTAATTTAATACATTACAAAGTGATATTTCATAGCACCTGAATTTGTGGGCCAAGATTCAATCCGCAACTCTACTGGGGATAGAACCAGGTAGGAAAGAGAAAAAATGATGGTATAAATGAACTAAATCCTCACCTCGCATGTTATTTACTCTGTCAGTAAATGATGTCTAGAGTGAGAACTAAGGATATATGCATCTCATACGGAGATAATTTCCAGAGCCATTAAGCACAGAAATGTTTAAGGTATTTATTTCTGGAAAGTGAGGTTAGGAGTGGGGAGAAGATATAGGACATTGTTTGCATTCAAGTTTTATTTGTACGTTTGTTTTTATGTCATCTATCTATCTATCTATCATCCACCTATCTATATTCAGAAAAATGTTTAAAAGTATGTCTTTTTCTGTTAATCCATTTGTCCAAATTTCCTTGCAATAATGGAGTTGTTTAAATTGTTCTTGTGTCTAGTGTAAGCCACCTTCTTGGAAGAGGATGAGGTGGTAAATCAAATAATTAACCAGTAACAGGCATCCACTCATCCCTTTGCCAAACCTCTTCCTTTCTCATTTCCATGAGTGCTCTCTAGGACACAAGGAAGACCCTATTAGTTCTGTCATTGTCTCAGTTGTGGGGTAACAGGAAGCTGAGGAGCCTTAATTTTCTACATCTAGACTTTGGCTCTGAAAACTGCTACTAAATTGGTAAGCTCTGATTACAGCTTTTTAATGTGCACTGTTTTTCCCTGAGCTGTCGAACAATCTTCTGAATTAGTATCAATAAAATGATTTCTAACAGGATCTCTGACACCAGAAGTTGCCACTGACGCCAATGTAATTATTATCTCCAGACCCGGCCATGCCAGGCAGCACAGATAATCACCTACAACTATAGGCTGATAATTAGTCAGTCAGTCAACTGATGTTGAGTGCTCACAGGGAGGTTCTGGGGGGGTGACAAGGGAAGAGAAGACCCTGCAGTGACCTTTCCTCAGGGCACATCAAACTAAAAGGAGCTGAGGATGCAGAGAAGAGCAGAAAAGCAGAGATTCATACCTATCAAAAGACAGAAATAGGGAATTTGGGTAAATTGGAAGGGGAGGTGAACCATGAGAGACTATGGACTCTGAAAAACAGTCTGAGGGGTTTGAAGTGGCGGGGGGGGTGGGAGGTTGGGGTACCAGGTGGTGGGTATTATAGAGGGCACGGCTTGCATGGAGCACTGGGTGTGGTGAAAAAATAATGAATAATGTTTTTCTGAAAATAAATAAATTGGAAAAAAAAAAGACAGAAATAAATAAACATATTTTTGGTTACATAGACAGGGCCTTGGAGATCCAAGCTGGACTGGAATAAAAATGAACTCTCCCTGATCTGGCCCATGTCAACCTCCCTGGTTTTATGTATTGCCTCTTTTTGTTTTTGCCTCCTGCATCCCAATTGGACCCAAACCATTGGATGTCCCCTTATGTGCCTCCAAGCTAATTACCTGTGGTTTCATTTACCTGAGAAGCTACTCCATCACTCAGCCTTCAGCAGGCTGTGAATTTTCCCAGTCCATCAAGAGTTAGTATAAATCTGACTCCTTCTGTGGAGCTTTGCCTGAGCCACTCATTTTGATGCTTCCACTCTATTCTGAATTATAGTTCCAATCAGTTATTGTGCAGAAGTAATCTGTCTGTTTTCATGTTTGTTTCTGCAGTAGATCGTAAGCTTCAAGAGAGGAGAGTCTGGGTATATTACTCATTCCAAAAGAATTAAAATAGTTAATATTTGTAAAATATTTAGAACAGTGCCTAGAATATTAGCATTATATAACCATTTATAATCATTATCTTTATTATTATCATCGTTATTATGATCAGTCTTTGTGTTCAGGAGCTCCAGCATAAGGTCTGGCATGTGAAAGTGGCAGCTAAGCAAATACTTCTTCATTTGAATTATTGGAGCTGAAATCAAACAACCTGAGTTTCAGAGATGAGGAGGTTGGCATGTGTTTTGGCAGTGGCCATGGTTCCAAAGAGAAAGTGAGGACGACTTCTTTGGTTATTGGAAACAAAAAGAAGGGAATACCTTTGAAGAAGCAAAAGATCTCACAGGTGAATAAATTAAGGTTTGGAGGATAGGAGGGTATTTCTGATGGTATGAAACTAGTGAACACAGATTTCTTGCTGGCTTTGAGAACCTACTAGCCCTGAGAAGATGGGCTTGTTTGGAGAAAGAGTTAATGTAACTCAAGTAAAATCAATTTTCTTCATGATTACCTGGAAATAGAAGGCCAATTGGTCAGACAGATGTTTCTCTGCTCATCCTTCTTTGCTGTCTGTATGTGTGATGTGCTTGTGTGTGCTGCCATCTGGGTGAGTCCTATCTGGGCACAGATAGGATGGATCATTAAGCTGTCTTTCCATATGGTGCATGAGTAGCATCTGAACCATGCTTTCACAGGTAGGTAGCATTTTCATTCACAGGGGCATTTCGTGATCCTTAGGATTGTGCCAGATCAGTATTTCTTTTATTGAAACACTACATGCATTTTGCAATCTCACTGCCTTTGTTTATGGTTTCATTCAGTCTTGTATCATTGGCCCTATTCTTCTCTGTTTACATAAATCCTATCCAAGCCCATTTCTTTCAGAGAGCTTCCCTGACCACTCTGGCTCACAGATATCTCCTCATTTTCAGAACTCATAGAAATTCATAGATTCTAACATTTATTTCTCCCATGGTTATGTTCTATACTGTGAAAACACTTACGCTGTTGTCCTTTATGGCTATTTGAGTGTGTACAGTCATTTAGCATACTTATGCCAGTGTCAGCTCCCTAAGTAGACTGTAGGATCTTTAACAGGAGCCTGTATTATGCCTCTTTCTAGTATCCACCACAATTGGCACAGTTTGAGGAGTACAGTAGGTATACAATAGGCATTTCCTTAGGAATGAATGGATAAGTCTCTCAGGAAATCCATTAAAAAAGATTTTCGTAGGCGCCCCCTCATAAATGCTTACTTACTTTCCACTTTAGATTGTTAACCCATATTAAAGGATAAAAGATGCAGGTTTAAAACACACAGATGTATATTTTAAAATGCTATAGTCTTCATAATCTGTGTTTGTTAATATACTACTAGTATTTGTTCATTTACTTTATAGTCTGGATGCAAGTTTAGGTTAGGGATACTGGACAAATCTACTAGACCCTTGAATATTTAAATATATTCTTAAAATTTAATTATCACAATTTGGTCAACCTTAATTAAGGGAACATCTTATTGGTGTGAGCAGTTGGGTGTCCTTGAGTATGTTTCTTAGGGAAAGAACTAAATGCAATCTAGTTCCCTGGAAGTCCCGTAGTACTCTGCCAACAGCACGCTCCACTGCTTGACCTCTAAGCCTGAAAGGCTCAGGTCTTTGAGCGAATTTACAGTCGATTAATCAAGGTCTGTGGTGAGTTAAGAGTAAATTAAGGTGACATAAATTTCTAACATCCTTCAGAGTTATTTGACATAAGGTCATGAGATGGGTGTGTTATAAGTATTTTGGTGCTTCTAGCATAATTCATGTAAGTGTTTTCCTTGTATCCAGTGTATTATGAAGGCAAGAGCAATGAAGCCTTATGGCAGTTTCTGTGTGTCATTGTGCTGTCAGTGATTCCAAAGTGGTTTGCCAGCTAAATGGACCAGCACTCTTGTCACCATCATGATTCATCGCCTACTGAAAACACACAGCTAGTCTTAATCTGCTTCTCACCACTACCTTGTGAACTAGGTAGTACTAGCTCATATCTGCACTTGGGAAACTGATGCTCAGGGAGGTTAAGTGACCAGCCCATGATCTCACACAACTAGAAGAAGCCAGACCATGAAATCAATCCTGTATCTTAAAGTGCAGTAATCTTTGCCATTCCTACGAAGCAAAATGATTAAAAATCTTAAATAAACCCTTGACATGGTCCTGCAGTTCTACTCAATTTTCCTCGTAAATTCTCTTGCCCACTTTTGGAAATGACTCTATATCCCCTCTATCTTTAAATCTTCCACATTCTTGTCTCATAATTCACTTGAAAATAGAAACCACTAGGGGTGCCTGGGTGGCTCAGTGGGTTAAAGCCTCTGCCTTTGGCTAGGTCATGATCCCAGGGTCCTGGGATCGAGCCTTACATCGGGCTCTCTGCTCAGCAGGGAGCTTGCTTCCTCCTCTATCTCTCTGCCTGCCTCTCTGCCTACTTGTGATCTCTGTCTGTCAAATAAATAAATAAAATCTTTAAAAAAAAAAGAAAATAGAAACCACTAGAGTAAATATACCTTCATATTCTCATAACTCTCTATAAAAATCACTATAGTATCCATCCTCTATCTTCTTTACTATTACAATAGGAACATCCCATCAAAGACAATTCCTCCACTTATCTCTGGATTCCAACCTTTATTCATTCATTTCCTTTATTCATTCATTTCCTCTCACTTTATTCATTCATTCATTCAATCCTTCTTTCTTCTCCAATATATTATTTCGATTTCTATCTGATCACTCCTTTCAGTAGCCAAACATGACTCCAATCTTTTCTGTTTAAAAAAAAAAATCTTCCTTTGACCTCAAAATCACCCTTAGCTACTTGCTTATTTCTGTATTTCGACTCTCAGCAAAACTTCCTTCAATAGTTATCCACTCTATTACTTCTTTAACCCAATGCATTATGTACTTCTTCTGTACCCCTTACTCCAGTGAATGAATGTACACTTGTCAAGTTTCCCAGTGACCTCGATGCTGCCAGATTGGTGGCTCTTTCTCTGGTCTCACTTCGCTTGATCTCTCATCACCATTCTATTCAATTGATCACTTTCTCATGGAAAAAGTTTTGTGGAAAGATATTTCCTCTTTTAGACACTTTGAATTTGAGGTGTTGATACAAAATAGAAGTAGAATTTTTTTTTAACCTTTGTTGAGAATAAGTGAGGTCACCTAAGGTGAATGTGTGGAATGAGAGAGAAGAGATGGAAAGGGCTAAACCCTAGGGGATAGCAAGAGGCAGGGAAGTCTACAAAGGAGCCAGAGAAGGGTAGCTATTAGGGGTTAGAGATGCCATGGATACAGAAGACAAGGAGGAAACAAGTGGTCAACAGAAACAAAGACCACAGGAAGATGGAGTAAGTGAGGACTGGAAATAATATAGTGTACTTGGAGAATTAAGAGTTCATTAGTCAACATTTATAAATAATTTTAGGATGTTGACAAGGGCTCATTGTATCAAGGCCTGACTGTGTTAATTTGAAGAGCAAGCCAGTGAGTGTAGTCATTTCTTTGGAGAAGCTTTGTTGTGAAGGCAAGAAGAGAATCCAGAATAGACATAGGATTAAGGGAGGGTTTTGAAAAAAATTAAGTTATATCTGAGCTTGTTCAGAGATTGTAGAAAAGAAGGCTTACCCAATGTTACACCATTTATGCTAGAACTAGGAGAGAATTTATTTAGTCTCCTGGATTGAGATAATATATGCATAATAGTTTAAATACTATAAAGGGCAATAGGAATTTAATATGGTATTCTCATTTCTAGTACACCATAATTAATTATCAGGAAGTAAGTCGATTATGTTTTTTGACTGCATAACCATTCCATTATCCCCATTACCCCCCCAAAAGAATCTCATTATTATTTATCCAGCAGTTCTTAATTGATCGAATGATTGAATGATTGAGTTCTTAAATGATTGATATGAATGATCCTCTGCTTGCCCCCCCCCTTTTTTTAAGGAGTGGGGGATTTCTAGAGTAGATGTTGACCAGCCTGTATTTTCTGTTCGCTTGTTCTGAGCTAGCAGTTAACTGGATGGGTTACATAGTTATAGGCCTGATGAATACTAAGTTCCCAGCTCTTCTTTACAGGATTATTCCTTCCTGATAAAAGAGTGTATAATATAACTCTTGTCAAATAAAATTGAGATACTCCAGATTCTAGGCCTGTTATTCCCAGAGCTCCTTCAAAACTCTGGAAGGAGAAACCCAATTCTTCTTGCCAACCATTTAAACAGACATTGGTTTAAAAACGCAAGATGTTCCACAATGCTTTGGATATGAATCCTAATCATCCTTGCTCAGTCTGACAGAAGGTAAAAGTTTAACAATATGAAATTTAATTCTGTGGACTCAAGGGGCAGAAATCAATGACCTGATATTCAGAGGCCTTTGTTAATTATTCATTGTATTTTTCTTTTCTCCTAATATGCCTCTATAACATCTAAGTAGAGTCATAGGGGCTCTTGTTTCTCAAACCCTCTTAGATCATATGCTCTTAAATGAATGGATAGTTTCCAATGTCTATGATATGCATGGTACATTCTTAGATTAGGAAGTCTGGGATGAAGTCAGCAAAAGGTATACAATGACCTGGAAGGTATTATTTCTGTGTCTCTTTAAGCTTTACTTTTCTGGAAGATAATAATACATAGCAATTCATAGTGACAACTCACTACACTTTAGAAAAGATTATACGGAAGGGTAAATCATGTCTCCCATGAAAACTACTCCTGTTCAATGCGGTGTCTCCTGTATGTATGGAATGACTTCCACTTAGATGGTCTCATAGTCTGAGGACACACTTGACTTGGAGGTGTGTGTTTTTTTATAACAGTGTGTATAGTGGGAAGTTTCTTAAGTCTGGACTTCCTAATCTCTGCATGAGGCAAGGTTTTTCTTCTCTCTCATACCTCTTCTTGGTACTCTGAATCATCCCTCAAAGAACAAGGAATGCTTATGCTTCTTTGTTTGTTCAGAGCCCATACCTTTCTCACCTCTGTTATGTTGCCTGAGCAAATCTTATTGAAAAATTTTTTCCCTTTGGAAAATTTGAAGCTTGAGTGTGTTGGGCAAGATACTTGGTCTCTCTCTAAGTTTTGTAATTGGTAAAACTGGAATAGTAATACATACTTCATAACATTTGTGGGAGAGGTAAATATAATGTATGTAAAAATATATATAACAAGTTTTTGTTAAACAGTAGTTATTTTATTAAATTGGTTATATTGGCCTCTACTACCAAATAGTTATCAAATATAAGGATGGCAAACAAATGAATATTTCCTGTAAATGTGATTTATTGAGGGGCCAGAAGAACTGAAAAGTAAAATGGAAAGACCATAAGGCTAGAGAGGTAGGAAGTTCTCAGTTCTGGCTTTGCTGCTTCTCATATTAACTAGCATCACAATCTTGTATACAATGACCCATGCGTGCAAAACTGGAAGCTATCAGGGAGACTGCATTTATCATTGATGAAAGAATAACATCAGATTCTTTCAACATTTTAAATCTCATGTAAACCTCAGGTAGATTGAGTTTAATTCAATTAATCAAATATTTAGTGTGTGTGACCATTATGGACTGTGCTTAGCAACAAGAAGGATAATAAAGGATACTGTTGTACACACATTTATTAAGGACTGCTATGGGCTGAACTGTATTCCTCCTAAATTCATATGTTGAAGTCCTCACCCCCCAGTACCTCAGAATGCACCTTTATTTGGAGAAAAGGTCTTTACAGAAGTAATCGAGTTAAAAATTAGGTCATTAGGGTGGGCCCTAATCCAAGATGACTGGGGTCCTTATAAAAAGAGGAAATTTGGACACAGACACACACAGAGAGATGATGTGAAAATACAAGGAGAAGACTATGGGCACGTGAAGGCCTAAAACAGATCATCCCCTCACAACCCTCAGAGGAACCAGTCTTGCCAACACCTTGATCTTGGACTTCTGGCCTCCAGAACTATGACAATAAATTTCTGTTGCTTGCACCACACAGTTTGTGGCCCTTTGTTATGGCAGTCCTAGCAAACAATACAAGGACCTATTATGTGCTAGGAAAATAGTACTGAACAAAACACTGTTCTTTTTCTCAGGGGAAGGAGTAAGGTAGAGAAGCAGATAATTCAGCCTTGTGTGATAAGACTGCTCCATTAAAGGTGTGTATAGGGTGCCATGGGGGGCCAGTGAAGGACAGTTGAGTAATACCACAACAGAATTTGTAAAAGGCTCCCCCCCGACAAGGAACCTCTGAGCTGGGCTTTTTGAAGTAAGAGTTACCCAGGCTAAGGAACAGTGCAGGAAGGGAATGTTCTGGGCAGAGAACAGTGTGTACAAGACGTAGGGTGTGCAAAGACATGGATTTGTGATTAAGCATGGCATGGTTATAGAACTTTAATAATTCAGCATGGCCAGAGCTTAAGAGGGGTGAAAGATCCATCTGGAGAGGTGAGCAGGGTCCAGACCAGTAGAAGGTGGTTCCACAGAGGAGATTGGGGGAGGGGGGGTGGCTAGAGGAATGGGTCTTTCTTGGAAGAAACAAACTAGGTTAGGTAGGAGGGGAATTATGAAAAAAGGAAAGGTATATATTTGGCAATGAGTGTTCCAGCGTGATTAGAGCAGAGGCCCTCTTGAGAAGCAGTGGGGATGAGGTAGAAAATTAGAAGTAGGATAAAAAGTTGCTCAAAGGACCTGAAGTATGACAAACTGGGAGTGCTTCAGAGGAAGTGCCAGCATCCTAGTCAATGTCTGCAATCTAACAGGGGCTCTCTAAGCATTTGCTGAATGAGTGATGGGAGGAAGGATGAAATAATGTGGTTGTGGTGAGTTGAGCAGGGACCTTTAATCAAAGAGGTTTGGTTTTGAAATCCAGGTGGTGCCGGGCAATTTTTTAAAGCCTTGTTGAGTTTTATTTATGAATATATGATAATAATATAATAATAATTATCTTCATTTAGAAATATGGGGATACTAATACTAACTGATATGGTGAGGATGATTTGGGATACTTTATATGAAACTGAATTGAATTTTAAATCCATCCAATCAGTGTTTATCAGAAACTACTATGTCTCAGGCACTGCGCTAAGCTTTAGGAATACAGAGATAAATAAGACCCAATCTCTGCCTCTAAAGGAACTCACTTTCTAGGGTGGGAGACAGACATCTGAACATATAATTGCAATGCAATATATTAGAGATTAGCACAGGGTTAAGGGTGGGGTGACAGGGGTGCACAGAGACAAAGTGATTACACCTGCCAGATGCCAGGGTAGTATAAGGAAATATTTCCTCGAGGAAGTGATGCTTAAGCTGAATCATGAACAATGCTGCACAATTAGGTGGAGAAGGAAGAAAAAGGAATTCCAAAGAGAGTGAAAAACAGGCTCCCTTTGCAGCTGTGTTTTTCTAGTTCCTATGCCGGCGCAGTGCTCTTGCTGAAAATATACTCCCGTCTGATTGGCTCCAGCAAAAACACCCTCTCCAGCTCTTATGAGACTCCTGAAGGCTGCCTCTTGCTCTGAATATCCTCAGCTATTGACCAGGTTCTCTTTAAACTGAAAAGGCCTTTGGTAACCTTGCTGTAGCCACCTGCCAGATTCCTTCACTCCCTTCTCTTTCCTTCTCTCTTTTCTTCCTTTCCTTCATCCTTATTTGCCTTTTTCCTTCCTCCTTTCATCAAACATTTACTGTGTCTACATGTGTAAGCCATGAGTTGTCCTTGGAGATATAGAGGGTCAAAACATATTTCTAACTCTCAAGGAGTTAAAAATTATCCAGTGCGTGGGCAGCAAACTATGGCTCTTTCATCAAATCTGCTTGCTTTTGTAAATAAAGTTTTATTGGAACACAGCCACGTATGTTATTTACATATTGCCTATGGCCACTTTCATACTAGACCAGCATGTTGAATAGTTGCAACCAAGACCACTTTCAAGTCTTAAAAATATTTACTATCTGGCCCTTGAGAGAACAAATTTACTGACCTTGTTCTACTATTTGGGTGTGGGAGAAGTGATGGGAGTGGGTGGGCAAGTAAATAAGTAATATAACACAGTAAAATCAGTAGTAAGATAGGGAACTCCAGAAGAAGGGTTCTTGACCCATACTTGGAGGGCAGGGGAAGAAGAGGCAGCTGAAAGAAGTGACAACTAGGCTAAGAACTAAAGGATAAAGAGGAGTTAAGAGGGGGAAGGAAGGTCATTCTTGGCAGAGAGCAGCATGTGCAAAAGGCCAGGCAATGAAAGATAAATACACAGTTTTCTAGAACTGTAAAGACAGAAAATGGTAACAGAAGAGGCTGAAAAATAAATTGGGGCCGGGCAGGTCAGAAAGGATCCCGAATATGAAAGCCATATTAAGGATTTTGGAAACATAATCTTCCGCAGGTAATTGAGAATCACTGCAATAATTTAAGCAGAGTAGTGCTAAGGCAAACATGTGCTTTAGAAAGAACACTCTAGCTGCGGTAATACTTAACATTTTGGGGCATTTGTTCTATGCCAAGTCTTTGCTAAATGCTTTGCATGCCAAAATGTATATGGAAATGTTTATTGAGTAGTTGGGCTGCAGTGGAAGCCAGGTAGAAAGAGGCTGAGTAGGACAGCTATGGATCCATGAGTACTAACAATCTCCCTAATGGATGGACAGGTAGAGCACCACGCACATTTAGCGGGAGGAGGAGAATCAGAGAACAGGATGATTGGAAAGGACAGTGTAATGTTACAGAACCCCAATAAATATCAATAGGGGTGAAAATCAATAAGGAGTGAGGACTGAAAATAAGACATTGTAAAGAGGGCAAGAGAAATGAAGTGAGAAGAAAGGGGGCTGGGATATGGCAAGAAGCAGGCCACTGCTGATTTCAAAGAGAACAATTTTAGCAGAAGAGCCGGAAAGCAGATAGAATCATAGGGGTTAAGGAGGTGACTAGAAGTGAGAAAATGGAGGTCATTGAGAGATCTGTCTTTTAAAAGAAGCAACAAATTTGATCGTGGCTGGATTTCTTTTCTTTTTTTTTTTTTAACTTTTTAAAAAAGTTTATTTATTTATTTGACAGAGAGAGAGAGAGAGATCACAAGTAGGCAGATAGGCAGGCAGAGAGAGAGAGAGGGGGAAGCAGATTCCTCACTGAGCAGAGAGCCCAATGCGGGACTCAATGCCAGGACCCCAAGATCATGACCTGAGCCGAAGGCAGAGGCTTTAACCCACTGAGCCACCCAGGCGCCCCAATTGTGGCTGGATTTCTTAAAATTAGTCCATAATTCAGCAGTATGAATAAGTTTTCTGAGTCATGAAACAAATTCCTCGTCCCAAATATCTGGTCATTTAAAGCAATACTGGAGATGAAATTATGCAAATATGCTGGATGACTAAATTAAAGGCCAATTCATGTGAGCACGAGTTAGTAATGGAAGCTGTAGTACTGCATTATTAGAAAATGGGGCAGCTTATTTTAATGCTTAAAAATGTAACTGGAGTAACTTCCAGATGGAAGAAAAGGCCTCTTCACTATCACCAGATTGAAACTGCAGCTAATGTTTTTTCTGAAAGCCATTCTTCTGAGATGGTCATCCCTGAACATGTCCTCATTTCTGACTTTGCGCTGCACAAGCAATCAGCGTCCTTCCAAGGCTAATGAGGTCTACAAGAACAATTAACAGCTCTGCCAGCACCAATATTGCACCCGGCAATTGAAAGAGCTCAAAATATTAAATAACAAGTCCAAAGAACATTTCTCCTAGATCCCTCATTAGATTGATTTTACAGATGAGTAAACCAAATCATAGAGAAGGAAGACAGTGGAAATGAGAAGTCTTACTTGAGTTCTGTCTCACACCACTGTGAGGCTCTTGCCTATTACACTTGTAATTAAGCTGTTGTCCAGATAAAGAATGACTCCCTCCTGGCATTGACTTTTGGATGCCAACAGATTTTAAATGCCTGTAGTTGAAATAAATATATTTTATCGTTGTTGCAGAAGTGCATGTGTAATGACTGGACTAAGTTTGTAAAATGACAGCAGCACATTCATTATACCACCCCACTTCAGGGCCCAGAGTGTTTCAGGAACAGGATGGTGTGGGGAATGTGGCAAGTATTTTTTCTCTTGGACCTTTAAATCTCAGTAACTTTATAAAATTTTCTTAAGTCATTCTGAAATAAGAAACCATCTCAGGGGTTATTAGGCTTAACCTTTAGGGACAATTTATTTTCCTGCTTCACAAGTTTAACTTCTTTCTTGGGTCATCGATATGTTGCTAAGACACTGAAAAGGTCATTTTATCAGGTCAACTGTAAATGGTACTCTTATGACAGAAAAGTTATATAAAAGAGGAAAAGAAACGTAAATACATTCGCATATAAAATGCACCACAAAAATGGAAAAGAAATTTTCAACTAAATACTTATAAGATCAATCTTCCTTAAATCTTTTGTTCAGATGGATGACTTCCAAGAGCTCTGTGGCTCCACTCTTCAGTGTCACCCTGACCTTCAACAAGTCCTTTATGAATGCTACCCATCCAAGTGTACAAAATGCCAAATCAAATAGGGCTCCTGGAATAACTTTATTTTTTTACTCTGTAAAGGATGCATTTGGGGCATCTTAATATTGGTTAAAGCATCCTAAGCCAAGCTAGATGGCAACTGCTAGAAACACAGGAAATGCTAAGAAAAAAAAAAAAAAGTTGGCATAATTCCATTCTTCCCCCCTTTTGATTAGAGTTTACAAATATAACTGTTAGCTAGTTATCCTGGGTGAGGCTATGAGTCAGTCCTCCTCGGATAATAAAAACTTCTTAATTCAGTTTTTGGACCATAAATTTACCATAACACTGTCAGTGTTTTGTTGTTATCAGTATCTTTACATTTCTTTACTCCCTGCTATGATAGATTTTATCTCTTCCATTGCCTACTGTAATTTGTTGCTGAAAAAAACAATTGTTAGTAAGTAATATGCTGAGGGGTGGTGATTATATAAAAGGATGAGGGGCAAGATCCCTGCGGTAGAATGTATGTGTGTACCTGTGTGTGTGAGCTCATGAAGGAATGAGTGCTAATGTGAGTGCAAATAATTTGATAGGCCTGAGAGCAGCACTGTAGCCTGTTAGAGGTCAAGAGCTGTGTATTGTTCACTGTTACATTCTCAGTAATTAACACTGCTTCTAGCACATATGAAATGTTTAAGGATAGTTTGCTGCATGAATGAGTGAAGGGTACTAATGCTCCAGGTTCATGGGCAAAACAAGGCTTCCAATTTAAAAATGAGGTTGGATTGGGCACCTGGGTAGCTCAGTGGGTTAAGCCTCTGTCTTTGGCTCAGGTCATGATCTCAGGGTCCTGGGACAGAGCCCCACATCGGGCTCTCTGCTCAGTGGGGAGCCTGCTTCCCCCTCTCTCTCTGCCTGCCCCTCTGCCTACTTGGGATCTCAGTCTGTCAAATAAATAAAATCTTAAAAAATAAAAATAAAATAAAAATGAGGTTGGAGATCCATCTGTAACAGTCTACTGTGCACCCAGTTGTTATGGGGTGATGTCTATGTACACAGAATTATGCTAGGAGTTGTGAGAAAGACCAGAGAATTGAATACACACACAGTGGACTTGAAAGTTTCTAGTCTAGTGGGAGAGACAAGATATATACGAGCAAAAACTTAACTTCGAATTCTAGAGAGTGAATAATGGCATGCCCAATGCAATTTTTCATACCGAATACAACCACTACATAAGTGCAGAGAAAAGAGAGTCTCCAGAGGACTAGAGTCATTACAGAAAGCTACATAAACAAGGCAGGGATTGAGTTAGACATCTGAGTATTTAAAAAAAAAAAAAATAAGAGAGAGAGAGGGAAAGGAAAGGAAAGAGCTGTCCAGGATGGGGAGAGGAGAGTACAAATGAGCAGTCATCAAGAGAAGAATAGATAGTCTGAGACTTAAAATTTAGGAAGCAGTCATCAGACTTGGAAAAAAGAGATGATGATAGAAACATATATAATAAGGAAGTAAAGAAGCATGTAGGTTTAGTATACTAAACACTTCATATCTAAACTCCTTGGTTAAAAAAAAAAAAAAGTCATGTTGAAACATAGACATATTTTAGGACCTGGCAGCATCCCCAGAGGCTAGTGAGTAGCACATGCCTCACTAGGAGGAGGCTGACCATATATTACTTTGGAGGGGACGAACAGGTAAGTAGGGCTTGGATAAGTCTTCAGATGAAGGATTCTGTGTTGAAGGAGCCTTGGATTGCAACATAAATCTAACTCTCCCAAAGTCTTAGGTGACCTGATGTAGTTTTGTAATTATTCCTTATATTTTATCAATTTCCATTTATTTTATATATTTAACAGTACAGGAAAGTCAGAACAGTGTATACAAATATCAGCAAAGCAAGACCAGGTACATAAAGAATACATTTGGAATTCTGATTTTCAGATACTGAAAAAAAAAAAAATCACACAGCAGTAAAATAAAGGAGAAATATTAAGAGCCTAAAGGGGAAGCAATAATTGATAGATAAACAAAAAATAAATGAAGGTCTTACTTTTCTAATCTCTCTAAGAACTGATGTAAGAAATCTTTATTAAAGTTAATCACAGCCCTGTGGATAAATCATCCATATATTGTATTTATGTGTGAGAATATGTAGAACAGAGTTAGTAAAAAAATTTTTTAAAGCTTTCAATAAATACTTTGAAAGTCACTTATATGGATCCTTTAAAACATTCATTAATGGAATATTGATTAAATCAAAAATTAACTCTTGAGAATGTTTCCTAAATAAAGTATATCTATGCAGGGATGTAAAATGAAGTTTCAAGCAACATTAATTATATCCTTTTGATGTCTCTACTGTCTTGTTCTAAAAAGCTAATAAGACCTGCACTACATCACAGTTAATGGGAGTGTGGTGCTTGTTGCTTAGGCAACAGGATGAATAAATGCAGGTCAGAATGTGCTTCAAGAAAAAAGAAAGCTAGAATATGATACTGAGTGGAGACTAAGTAGGTCTAAAAGATTTTTCATCCTATTAATAAAATCTGTTTCTTAAACTGGACTGATCATATTAGTGTACTTTAACTAAATTCATAATTAAATAAATCAGATTATGGAAATCAATAAATAATTTTTATAAAGGTAGAAACTAATTTTTATGATACTAGTAGCAAATAAACAGTGTAGAACAGCATATAAAGCAATAATTAATGACACTATTTTATGGTTTGCTCAGTTTTCATAATGAACTCCTCTGAATGATGATTTAAAGTTTGTTTCTTTTTTAATTAATTTTGTCTCATGAAGAAAGTATTTGATTGACTCATCTGAATTAACTTTGTTTTCTCATTTTCTGGAAAATCATACATAAAACTTAGAACTATAAAAGTAAAGACAATAATCTATGGAGAAGCTCAGACCTCAGTTTTGTCACATATACCCAGGATTTTTGCCTCCCAGATACATTTTGGAGTACTTATACATAATTCATCCTTGAGTGTTGTTTTACGACCTCGAGATGCTTATTTTAAAACTGTTTGATTAACCTTTCAGTTTCTGGCTTTCGAAAAGTGGTTATATTTGCTCAAATGTGTCCAACATTCAGAAAATTATATTGAATTAAAATATTTGGAAGTAGCCAAATAGTCTAGAGAATCCAAAGACCTACCTAGCTTCTCATGGAACCAGAATAAATTTGGACAAGGGTTTGAGGCGTGAGAATGAGAAAGTCTTATCTCAGGCAGAGACAGAGGGAAAGAATAAAGACATCAAGATGTGCAGTAAATATAAATAGCCATGAAAAGACTTTCATTCTGTTTGATAGTTCCCCGAATTCTTAGTGTTCTCTGTTTAGAGTCCTAAGTCTGTCCTAAATCTGCTCAGTGTCCTAACACTGTCATAGCAACTGAAGAAATTTTACTTTTTTCCTATTTCAATACCCACAATATCTTATCTGTCTAATCAATTAGTGACAGTTCTCTTCAACAGGAGAAAGATAACAGTAACTGCATATCCCATTATAAAAAAACACATCCGTAAGAGTTCTATGTATACGGTTACTTAGGGCTCATATGTCTTACTACATCTATGTAGCTTTTTTCAAAAGCTCGTGGAGCATACACTTTTTAGGAAAAGAGGCTGAAGTTTAACAATTTGACTAATTTTTAAATCCATAATAGTCAAGTCAAGCTTGGAGAAAAATAATTTTAAATGAAAATTTAAAAAAGACCAAAAAACAAAAAAACCTAAGTAGCTTTCACATTTTGTTATCTATTCTAACATTAATAAGCTTCACATGTCTGCCCCAGCATTTTATTTAAAATAGCTATTAATTATTTTCTGCAAGCCATTTGTGTGTTACATGCTTATATTATGCAGCTCTCTCTAAATTTAGGGATCAGTAATATGTGTGATGAGAACTTAAAAGCAAGGAAAGGTAATAAGGACTGTGACGTAGCTTAACAAGGGAAACTGATGAGCACAGGGGGAGGTATGTGAATGATTAGAAAGCTGTATTATGGGTCTGCACATCTCCCCACCCTCCTTCCTCACCTATATTCATCACAGGGAGAAGTTTGCACACACCGGGTTTAGACTGCATGCAGACCAGTATTCGGAAGTACATGAATGTACTTAGTCCATCAGTCTCCCTTTCTAAATACTGACAGGTAGTTGATGGAAGCGTTTGTTTCTTTTATCTGAAGTAATAAATAACACTTCAGTGCTCTTCAATCAGCATGTGTAAGTAAGTGAATGTTCTCCATAATTGACCATCTGAAGCAGTTTGCTAACAAACTAAAGGTCGTCCACATAATTTAAACTGCTTATCGAACAATTATCAGGAAAATAAATAATCCTCACACCGTAAACATAACAAATTGTCTAATTAATCACTAAATGCTGATGCTCAAATGAAAGATGTTTTAGGAATCTAGAATTAACTGAAGAGTACTATAATCTAACTGGGTATTCTGAGATGACAAATTTATAAAAATCACACAAAGAATGACAGGGAGAATATAAATGTTAATCTTCCTTCACTGCCTATAAATAGTACTCTCACCGGTTCATTCACATAATACATATGTATATGGATGCCTATAGATCTCATTTTTCAGCAAGTGTCTATATGCACACAGTAAGTTCCATCCTAAGGGCATCCGATTTTCTGATGCAGTTACATATATAAATTGACCGGTTTTGGTGCAAATCAGGCTGCCTCTGAGCCGTGTAAGACACATAAGAAGCAAAGACAGACAAAAGGCAGCTCTGTGGACACAGAGAGCATCTTACCATAAACTGTACATTGTCAAATCCATTAGCCATCAGGTGGTTCTCGTACTGAGGTAGCCCAATGCTTTCCAACCATTGTCCCACTGTTTGGACGGGGCATCTGGGTCCTGTAAGAGGATGAAGAGGGAAGCGTTTAAGCAGGGAGTAGCCGTCCACTGGGTAATAGCGGTAGTCCTGGGCTGAGAGGTGGCATTGCCACATCATGCTCCTGGGAAAGTTGCTATCAAAGGAGCCCGCCAGCTTGACAGATTAATGTTCTCAGCGAGAGAGCAAAGTCAGAAGTAAAACATAGTTTGCCAGGCAGGCTGTGGAGTATGACTTGATCCTAGCTCCACATTTCTTACATATTAATCTTTACTACCGACCAGTACGTCATACAGCCCCCAAAACCAGGCAGCAGAAGAAGGCATATCAAGCTGTCAGCTTAGGCTGGTCTGCGTTCTATGTGATTGTTGGAGTACTCCACAATAAGCAATGCACGGCCGGCAGCCAGAATTCTTTTTATCAAGTACTCCTACACTCATCAGTATGCAGCTCCATGCTCCTTGCTCCCCCTCGCTCGCTCCCCTTCATTACCCAGCCCAGGCTACACCTCGCATTTTCAATAATAGCCATCAGATAAGGCAGATTTTTTTTTTTTTGTCTGCAAGCTGGAAGCCTGCTGCTGCTGCTTCCTCCTACACACCCATCCAAGCGTCAATCCTGAATGATGAGAGCAGTCAAAACAAATGCAGAAAATAGCAAGATTCAAAAGCAAACCAAAGTGCTTAAATCTCAATTGAATCTTCATACTGGTTATACGTTACAGGGCTATTTGTTGTGGAATTTTACGTTTCAAAAGACACCAGGAAATGCAAAGCTTTAACTATAGCTTATAGCGGAGCTCACTACAGGTTTCCTTTTTCCTCTCCTTTTCTTCTCTTTCCTTTCTTCTTTTTTAACTGCAGCACAGATAAATGTTTCCGATCTAAAGCTTTGCAGGGTTTGGAGAATAATTATTCTCTTCCTTTAACATGCTGTATGAAAATGAACCTCTCTGAAATATTTTTTTTTCCCCCTTCGGAATTACTGCAAAATACAGAAACTGCATCGCAGTCTTGAAGTCAGATAATTCATTTCTCAATTGCAGGGCTTCTTCTAAACAAAAATATTATTAGGCACAAGAAATCCTTTTCCCCTCTGATATTTATAACCCAGTCTACCAGGGTTAGCATTCTAAATTAGCTATAAAGGTAACGTTACTGCGTAGAGATTTTTAATAAAGAAGAAGAGCCCTAACCAAAAATAATTCAAGAATAACAGATGCAAATGTGTGAGTTTTACTGAATGGCAGACAGATTGGGTAATTTATTTAATAATTGAGAGAAACCAGAGATTAATAATAGAACCCATAGAAAAAATAATAGACCATAGGACTAAATCATAAGAAAGAATAGACTCTTAAGATTGGGAGATAACTTGAAGAAGGGTTAGTCTAACCTGTCTCTTAAGGCAGAAATCCCTTATCATAGGGTGCCGAGATGTTTATCACCGAATTTATGCTTGAATACTGCCTAGAACGCAGCTCTTACTACTTATCAGGAAGACTCCACTTATTAGATATTTTACTTCTACCTGACTCTTACTCACTTGTTCCAGTTCTGCCTTTGAGTTTACACAGACTAGGAACAATGTCTTTTCTACATAAAGTGTTTTAAAAATCAAAGATAACTCCCATCCCCCCAGAACAGTGCCTGGCACATAAAAAGTGCTCAATAAACATTTATTAAATAAATGAAACATTATTTTTCTTCTTTCTCCAAACCTTATCTTTCTCTTTTTAAGAACTTTGGCAGCCTCCCTGGCACACAGACATGAATCTTTAAAACATCTTGGACTCGGTCTTTCACTGCCTGACATGCAACCCCAGGTTCTAGTCCAACCTTACCAGGGTGTTTTGTATCCATTCCCTGGATTCTACTTCCTTTTTCATGTTTGTGAAATGGCCATCTACTTTGATTCTGTCGTCTCATAAGACATCTAGGCCCACATGGCTGGATGCAACAATAGTATCTATATTGCTTTTCCTATCTCTGATATTTTAAAATCTATTTTATACATGGGTGTCAGACTAACCTCTCTAGGACAGTTTGGTTTTTATGCCTTGTTTCAAAACCCCTCCATGGTTTTCAGTTGGATTCAAAATAAACTCCCATCTCCTCCTAATGACATTTTGGGGTCTCCACGATCTTTTACAAATCATCTACATTTATTTATTTTTCCCTGACACTCCAGTCACGTGGGATTTCTGGCTGGTCTCTAAATGCATACTGTAACATACTTGGGTTGGTTTTGTTATGTCCCCACATTTCTGCCCCTTCTTTGGCTTTGGAACAGATAACATTTTCCTTTAGTTTTTTGTAATCCCTCCTAACAGGAATAAATGCTTTCTTTAACTGTTTTAAATGGCATTTTTTTACCTTCTATTAGGACAAATAAATATTTTCTGTCTAATACTATAGTTATTTGTGTATAAGACTTGTAGAACTATGTCTTGCTAATACTGCTTGTGATAAGGATTCAGGAAGTGCCTGCTAAACCAAATAATTTTCATTTCATAATCCAAACAACATAAAATTCTAGCTTCAGATTTAACATTTCATTAAAAAATTTCTATATGAAGTCTCTGAATTTTTATTTAAAAAATGATAGGTAGGTTTTTATATAGAATTTTTAGGTCTGGATCCTCCTTTTCACTTAATTAAGATTTATTTCTGATTGGTTCTAGATCTTTCAAGAAGGTCAAAAAGTTTGCAGCAGTTAAGGAGTCAGTTTTAAGGGGCTCTGGCTGTGCAACATTACTTGTATGAGAAGTTGAAATCAAGACACTGTTTGTTCTTGGCCAGCTCTAAAGCTGGTATAAGGTGAAATTAAAGGTAAATATCAAATACAGCCTTTCCTAGGATCATATCCACACAGTTCCTCCTGATCATTATGAACTATGAGCAGGTAGATAGGCTACAAAAAGACTGTACAAACATAATAATAATGTTTTAGCTTGGTAAGGCATATGCTAAAATCTTAAAATCCTAAAATCCCATTTTGTCTCTTAAGATACATGTCAGAGATCAAATACTGCCCCCCACACACAGCCTAGGTATCAAATCATCTTTGTTAAGTGAATGAACTAATGACACTGGAAATGGTTTTGATAGGATTTTCATTTCTTAATAGAGAGAGAGAAAGAGAGAGAGAAGAATTATTTCAAGATCCAGCCTGCTTTATGAAAACATAGCTTGCATACAGGCTAATATCTTGATGAACATAGAGGTACACATCCTCCACAAAATATCGGCAAACTGAATTCAGCAACATAATAAAAGGATCATTCACCATGATCAAGTGGGATGTATTCTGGGACACGATGATGGTTCAATTTCCATAAACCAATCAACATGATATACCACATTAACAAAATTAATATGATCATCTCAATAGATGCAGAAAAATCACTTGGCAAATACAACATATATTCACAATAAAATAAACTCCGAACAAAGTGCGGTTAGAGGGAACATATAGCTCAACATAATAAAGTCCATATATGACAAACCCACAACTAACATCATACTCAATTGTGAAAAACTGAGAGCTTTTCCCATAAGATCAGAAATTAAATTCTCACCACTTTTATTGAACATAGTACTGGGAGTCCTAGTTGCAGTACTCAGACAAGAAAAAGAAACAAAGCATCTAATTGGTAAGGAAGAAGTAAATCTATCACCATTTTCAGGTGACATGAGACTATACATATAAAAACCTTAAAGACTCCACCAAAAATCCATTAGAAGTGGTAAATGAATTCAGTAAAGTTGCAAGATACAGAATTAATACCCAGAAATCAGTAGCATTTCTATACTAACAACAAAGAATTTCTCTGCTCTGAAAGAGAAATTAAGAAAGCAATTTCATTTACAATTACACCAAAAAGAATAAAATACCTAGGAATAAACTTAGTCAAGGAAGTGAAAGATATATACTCTGAACACTATAGAACACTGATGAAAGAAATCGAAGATGACAAAAACAAATGGAAAGATATTCCATACTCATAGATTGAAAGAATTAATATTGTTAAAATGTCCATATTACACAAAGTAATCTACAGATTTAATGCAATCAAAATACCAACAACATTTTTCACAGAACTAGAACGAATAATAAAAAAATTTGTATGGAATCACACAAGACCTGAATAGCCAGAGAAATCTTGAGAAAAAAGAACATAGATGGAGGTATTACAATCCCAGATTTCAAAATACACTACAAAGTTATCATAATCAAAACAACATGGGACGGGCACAAAAACAGACACACAGATCAATGGAACAGAATAGAAAGCTTAGAAATAAACCTACAATTATATGATCAATTATTCTACAACAAAGAAGGCAAGAATATACAATGGGGAAAAGAAAGTCTCTTCAACAAATGGGTGCTGGGAAAACTCAAGTGTTTACGGCACTTGAGTTGTAACATGTTCCCTTTCTCCTACACTACATGCGGAAGAATGAAACTGGATTACTTTATTATACCATACACAAAAATAAACTTTAAATGGATTAAAGACCTAAATTTGAGGCATGAGTCCATAAAACTCCTAGAAGAAAACATGGTCAGTAATCTCTTTGGCATTTGCTTTAGCGAAGTTTTTCTAGACGTGTCTCCTTAGGGAAGTGAAACAAAAACAAAAATAAACTATTGGGACTATGCTAAAATAAAGATTTTGCACAGCAAAGGAAACCATACACAAAACAAAAGGCAACCTAGTGAATGAAAGAAGATACTTGCAAATGGTATATTAATAAGGGTTAATATAAAAATATATAAAGAACTTAAACAATTCAACACTAAAAAAATCTGTTTTAAAAATATGCAGAGGACCTGAATAGACATTTTTCCACAGAAACCATACAGTTGGCCATAGACATATAAAAAGATGCTTAATACCACCAATCAGGAAAATGAAAATTAAAACCACAATGGGTTATCACCTCACAACTTTTGAATGGCTTGTATCAAAAAGACAAGAAATAACAAGTGTTGGCAAAAGCATGGAGGAAAAAGAACCCTCAGACACTGTTGGTGGGAATGTAAATTGGTATAGTCACTGTGAAAAACAATATAAAGTTGTCTCAGAAAATTAAAAATAGAATTACCATAAGATCCAGTAATTCCACTACTGGGCACCTATTCAAATAAGATAAAATTACTAATTTAGAAAGATATATGCACAACTGTGTTTACTGCAGCACTACCTACAAAAACGAAGATATAAAAGCAACCCCAATGACTACTCATAGATGAATGGATAAAGAAGATGTGGCATATAAGTGGTATGGAATATTACCCAGCCATAAGGAGGAATGAGATCTTGCCATTTGTGACAGCATGAATGGACCTAGAGGGTATTATGCCAAGTGGAATAAGTCAGAGAAAGACAAATACCATATGATTTCACTTATATGTGGAATCTAAACACAAACAAATAAAAAGCAGAAACAGACCCATAAATACAGAGAACAAACTGATGTTGTCAGAGGGGAGGGGCAAAATGGGTAAAGGGGTGTAGGAGATACAGGCTTTCAGTATAGCATAGGGAATAGAGTCAATGATATTGTAATAGTGTCATATGGTGACAAATGGTAGCTGCACTTGTGAGCGTAGCATAACATACAGAGTTGTCAAATAACTATGGTGTGCACCTGAAATTAATGTAACATCGTGTGTCACTATACTTCAATTTTTTAAAAAAATATATAGGTTGGAGACAATACTAGTTACCAATCACTAGAAATCTTTGTATAGATTAAATTTAATTCTTTATTCAGTCATTCAGTTTCTGTTCAGTAATTCTCATATGTCAGTGAAAAGCTATAACGCAGGAGGGAAACGAGTAGGAGAGAGTTGAGTAGGGTGAGGCGATGAGGGAGAGAGAGGAAGAGAGAGGAAGGAGAGATCTTGAGTCAAATTGTTTGCGGTTTTGTTAAAAGTATTTTCTCATGAGTCAAACGTCTAAAAGAATCCTGGTTCAAGTCTGAAGATCACGTTTTTATAGTGGTTAAGTCCATTTCTCACCACAAATATTGCTTGAAATACTTTATTGGAGTCTTAAAATTTTTCAAGCATAACAGTACATTATTGGGCAGACACCTTTATTCAACTAGAACTTCTCTAAGTCCCCAGAGTGAGATAAATGGAGGGAAAACATAAATTAATAGTTATTCAGAGATACTATGTCCTAGGCAGTGTGATATGGATTATGAACCCCATTTCAGATAAGGAAAACAAACTCAGAGTATGTGATGAAACCAGGAATTTTCTTTGGCACAGTCTTTAGAAAAAAAAAAAAATTGGGGGATGCCACTTTCAGAACGGCAATGTGAAAAGTTCCATGGACATGATTCTCCACGAAACAGACATAACTGCTGAATATTGTATAATAAAACAACCCTTTAAAGTATCTGCAAATTGTTCCAAGAACATACAGAGGATGGAACTCTCTCTCCCCAGCTCAACTTGAAAGTCCACTCTGAGTGGCTATGCCCAAGAGATGAGACTCCCTCTCAGCACCCCTCCAAAGGATATGATACCTTATCAAAAAAGATAGGCCAGCAGCATTTCTTTTCTTCTTTTATTTTTTTTAACTAATTAGTTTTTTAAAAAAATTTTTAAAGTAGGCTCCAATGCAGGGCTTTAACTCATGACCCCTGAGATCAAGAGTCAGACAGACTCTTAACCGACTAAGCTACCCAGGCAACGCTGCCGGCAACATTTCTAATTCCATCTGACTCCAAGTCTCAGAGGTTAAATTCCTGGTGAGTGTGCCTGAGAGGTCATGGGCTCCTTTTGTCTTCCCTGCCCCCATTTTATATGTTCCATCCCAGTTGCGACAGAGTAGGAATATTGGGGTCCTGATTGCCCTCAACCCAGCTTTCTTAGAAGAGCTGAGTTTCCATGAGAGGATAAGACCAGAGGCTACCACCCTTGCCCATTGCCCAGAACAGTGACTCAAAGATTCTGCCAAAGGGAACTAGTCATAATATGTCAGTCCATAAATAGGTCGGTCCTTAAGTGCAAGAGAGCTCTAAAGCTCTCTCCAAGAAATTGACTTTATTTGAAACAGTATGAAGAAGTTCAAGCCTAAGGGCATTGTTAAAAACAATGGAGATTTTTGTGGTAAGCAATTAAAAGGAGAGTAGGACTACAGGCTAAACAGTAGGGCAGCTGGTTTTGGAGAATCAAGAAGAGACAGGTAAGTAATGCTCTCCTGGGATCAGAACAAACTTCAAATACTGGCCTCAAGAAGTACTCCTAACCAAATTTAATTGGACCAGACTCTGGAATAACTCCTATCTTAGAGAACTGTCGAAAATAAGAGCGTAATAAGCTCACAATTAGTGGAGCCTAATATCCAGGTGTGAGACCAAAGCGGGCAGAGAGATTAACAGAAAGATTAGGGAAAGAAAACCAGAAAATTCTCCTATAACCACTGTCATACCAGGATGACTGTACATGAGCAAGGCTGTACACTTGAGTAGGTAAATACCATGAATTATATCTATAAAATGGGATATTATTTAGCAATAAAGAGAAATGAAGAGCTCATACATGTTAAATTATAACTAAACCTTGAAAATATTATGTTAAATGAAAGCAGCCAGTGAAAAAAATACCATGAATTATATGATTCCATTTACATGCAGTATCTAGAATAGACAAATTTATAGAGACAGAAAGTAGATTAGTGGTTGCTTAGGGCTAGAGAAGGAGTACTGGGTGAAAAAGAGGAATGACAGTTAATAGATGTGACATTTCTTTTGAGGGTAATAAAAATGTTTTTAAATTGTCTGGGGATAGTTGCACAACGTTGTGAATATACTAAAAACTCCTGAATTGTGTACTTTAAGTGGGTGGATTGAATAATATGTAAATTATGTCTCAAAAAATTTTCACTTATTGAATAACAAAAAAAATTCTTAAAAAATTACGAGAACACAAAACACACAATTGCATATACATATAATTTATTGCTTTATATATTGGTATTTTAGTGCTCTATTTTTTCTTCCTTTTCCATCATCCTTGGTTATGCCTTCCCCTAGTTACTCCATACCATCTGTGTTATCCATCATTCCCTCAAGTTAATTCATGTTAAACTAGTGTGTATCTTTACATATATTAATCAATTGTGAAATCTATCACACACACACACACGTACAAATACACACACTAATTGTAGGCTTTGTTTCATAAAAATAGAATCATATTACTCTTATTTTTCTGAACCTTACTTTCCTCATTCAACAAAGCCTTATGGAAATTCCACTAGTTAAGTGATAAGCTATAATTTAATCTTATAAATAGCTACATAGTAGTCCTCAATGTGGATATACCATTCTTTTCTCAGTTTTCTGACTGATATCTCTAGATATCCCTCCATTTTCTTTTTAAAACCTTTTTATGTCGAGATAATCATAGATTCACACGCTATTAAGAAGGCTTTACTCAATTTTCGCCACTCTGACATCTTGTATAGCTACAGTACAATATCACAATCAGGCAAATGGCATTTATAAAATCCATTGATCTTATTCAGATTTCACCAGTTTTGCATGCTCTCATTTGTGTGTGCCTATGTGTTTAGTTCTACACAATTTTATCACACATGTAGATTGTGTGACCATCACCACAGTCAAAAATAAAAAAATCATAAGGGTCCCTCCTGTAACCCTTTCATAGCCATAGCCATCTCCCCCCCACCCCGCCCCAGCTTCTTAACCTCTGGCAACTACTAATCTGTTCTCCATCTCTATCAATTTGTCACTTCAAGAATGTTATATACATGGAGTCATAGAGCATGTAACCTGTGGGACTGGCTTTTTTTTCATTCAGCGTAATTTTCTTGAAATCCATACAAGTTATTCTGAATGATCTATGAATAGATCATTGCTTTTTGTTTTAGAGTAACATTCCATGATATGGATATATCACAGTTTCCTGCAGAGCTTAAGTTTTTAATTTTGATGAAGTACAATTTGTCAGTTTTTACCTTTATGAATTGTTTTTGGTGTCTACCCATTATTTTTAACTTTTAAAATGGTCACTTTAAAAAAATGTGTCTGTTATGAATAGTCTACAACTGTAATTATGTTTTAATCTGGAATTTAAAAAACTATAGTCCAGCGGTTTGTAATTTTTTAAAAAGACTTATTTATTTATTTTAGAGAAAGAGTGAGAACAAGTGAGCAGGGGAAGGGATAAAGGGAGAGAGAGAATCCTGAAGCAGACTCCCTGCTGAGGGCAGAGCCCCAGATGGGCTCAATCCTAGGACCCTGAGATCTTGACCTGAGCCCAAATCAAGAGCTGGACGCTTAACCAACTGGGCCACCCAGGTGCCCCAGTGGTTTGCATTTTAATGGACAAATACAATTTAGGATAGTGACAGTCATGTTTGATTTTAGTCATTCCATCATACTTTCTATTTATATTTATGTACATTGTTGTTTCCTCATTAACCTTTTTTTTTAATTTTTCAAATTTTGTTGATCTGGTGACGTTCCTATTCATTCTATTTTTCTCTTTTTAACTTCTAGATTCTGTGATATTTCTCTTTTAATAGTTACTATATATATTTCCATGTCTATCAAAGATATACTTTTCTAGATTATTTGAAAATAAGGTATCAACTCTCTCTCCTTCCATAATTCTTTAAAACACTTCCAGTGTGTCTACCCAACCAATGCCAATTGATTTAATTACTGTAAAGAACCAGTCATCACTGTTCCATATTCTCATAATCTTTTCCATTCGAGATTTCTCTCATTTGTTTGTGTTTTTAGAGGGCACATATTGCATGGAGCACTGGGTGAGGTGCATAAACAATGAATTTTGGAACACACACACACACACACACACACACACAAAATAATAATAATAAAATAAAATAATTAAAAAAAAAAAAGACCTGAGCACCTGGAGGGTCTTTGCTCCCTGCCCCATCATTGGAATGTGGGTTTCATTTGCCTTGTGGCTCCCACAGACTGCTCCAAAGACATAAACTTGAGATATAATATGATGTTGAAAACATTCACATTGTATATGTGACTGAGCCTGGTTAAGGCCTCTTTATAAGGTTTAAAATTTGGAAAGTGGGCACAGGGTTTCATTCATCTTGCTACCACTCAAGTCAAACTCCAACTGTAAGTTCCCTTTGCTATTAATAAAACAGTCACTTACCAAAAAAAAAACAAACAAACAAACAAAAAAAACTCATATACTTAGAAAATATTTTGAACTGAATAAAAATAAAAATACACTATATTAAAATTTGTAAGATGTAGTTAAAGAAATACGTAGAGAGAAATTTAAAGCATTAAATGTTCATAATAGAAATAAAGAAAATGTCAAATCAATAATCTCCGCATCCACCTTAAGAAATGTGAAAAAGAGAAAAAAATAAAACCAAAAGTAAGCAGAAAGGAGGAAATAAAGATTAGAGAAGAAAATAATAAAATGTCAATAAAGAAAAATCAATGAAACTAAAAGCTTTTATTTATGATCATCAATAATTGATAAGACAACTAGTCAGGTTAACCAGAAAAAAAAGAGGAGAATACACCATTTACCAATATCAAGAATGAGAAAAGTCACAGTTCTACAAAGTCTGCAGACACCTAAAAAGGATAATAAAATATTTTTAATAACTTTGTGTCAATAAATGCAACAGCAGGGGTGAAATAGACAAATTCATTGAAAGACACAATCAAGGCTCTCTCCTGAATAACTTCATAATTGAATATCTCTTACCTATTAAAGGCATTTTATTTATAGTTAATACCTTTCACAAAGAAAACTCCAGGCCTCATCAATGACTTTAATGGTGTATTCTACCAAACATAAGAAGAAGAAATAATAACAATTCTGCACAAACTCTTCCAGAAAATTAAAGAGAATACTAGCCAACCTATTTTATGCATTCATAATTACTCTGATACCAAAGTCAAACAATGATATTTTGAGAAAAGAAAACTATAGACCAATGTTTGTCATGGATACAGATGTAGAAATACTTAACAAAATGTTGGGAAATAATATTCAATAACACATAAAAGATAACACAACATGACCAAGTTAGATTTATCCCAATAATATGTCATTTTTTAATATTAAAAAAACAATTAATGTATCTCACCATATTAACTAGTAAAAAAAAAGTCACATGATCATCTTAGTAGACACATTTAAAAAAATCATTTGACAAAAGTCCACAACTATTGCTCATAAAAACTCAACCAATGAGAAAGGAATTTCTCAAACCTGATAAAAGGCATCTATAAATGACCGACAGCTAGCATTGCACTTAATTGTAAAAGACGGATGCTTTCCTGCTAAGATCAGGAAAAAAGGCAAGGAAGTCCACTAATACCTCTTTCATCTAATACTGTGCTGGGGGTTCTAACCAGCACAATAAATCTGGAAAAAGAAATAAAATCCATCCAAATTAGAAAGGAAGACTTTTCTGTTAACATATGATATGATTATCTATGTATAAAATCCCAAGAGATCCATATAAAAGCTAGTGGAATAGGGGCGCCTGGGTGGCTCAGTGGGTTAAAGCCTCTGCCTTTGGCTCAGGTCATGATCCCAGGGTCCTGAGATCGAGCCCCCGCATTGGGCTTTCTGCTCGGCAGGGAGCCTGCTTCCTCCTCCCTCTCTCTCTGCCTGCCTCTCTGCGTACTTGTGATCTCTATCTGTCAAATAAAATAAATAGAATCTTAAAAAAAAAAAAGCTAGCGGAATAAATAATTTTATCAAGGTTGCAGAAAACAATGTACAAAAATCAATTGTATTTGTATATACCATCAATAAACATATAGAAGTTGAAATTTAAAAAAAAATCATATTAAGGAATAAATCTGTCAAAAGATATTCTGGACCTATATATTTAAAATTACAAAGCGTCTCTGGAAAACATCATTTAAGATCTAAATAAATGGAAAGATACACTGTATTCATGGATTGGAGGACTCAACAGTGTTAAGATGTCAGTTCTTCCCAAATTTATCTGTAGATTTAATGTAGTCCCAATCAAAATTCCAGGAGACTTGTGTGTGTGTGCATGTATGTGTGTGTAAATTGTCAAGCTTCTCATAAAATTCATATAGAAACACAAAGGACCAAGAATAATCAAAATAACTTTGAAAAAAAAGCTGGAGAAGGTATATTACTTGACTTTACTTATCTTAAAGCTAGGGTCATGGGGACTGTGGGGTGTTAATGTTAAGATAGATGAACAGATCACTGGAACAGAATAGATGATTTAGAAACAGATTGACACACAGAGAATCAACTGACTTTTGATCAAAGTAAAAGATAATTCTGTGGAGAGAGGAGAGACTTTTTAATGAATGATGCAGGAGTAACTGGGAATGTACATATACAAAAAATGGATTTCAATCCATATTTCACACCATATATAAAAATTAGCTTAGGGGTTCCTGAGTGGCTCAGTGGGTTAAAGCCTCTACATTCAGCTCAGGTCATGATCGCAGGGTCCTGGGATTGAGCCCTGCATCTGGCTCTGCTCAGTGGGGAGCCTGCTTCCTCCTCTCTCTCTGCCTGCTTCTCTGCCTACTTGTGATCCCTCTGTCTCTGTCAAATAAATAAATAAAATCTTTAAAAAAATTAGCTTAAAATGCATCATAGGCCTAAATGTAAAATCATGAAACTTCTAGAAGAAAAAATACAAAAAATTAGGAAAATCCTGAACTTGGGTTAGGCACCAAAAGCACAATTCTAAAAGAGAAAATGATCATTAAAACTAATCAAAATTTTAAAATTCTGCTCCTTTAAAATCATTATTAAGAGAATGAAAAGACAAAACAGTGGACTGGAAGAAAGCATTTGCAAATCATACCTGGTAACAGACTGTATTGCAAATATATTAAGAACTCTCAAAATTCACTAATAAAAGATCATTTTTTAAATGGGCAAAAGATTTGAACAAACACTTCACCAGAGAAGCTATACAGATGTTGAAGAAGCACACAGAAAGAAGTTCAACAACATTAGACATTAGGAAAATGGAGATTAAAACCATAGTGCAATACCACTTACTAGAATGTCTAAAATTAAGAAGGCTGATCACACCAAAAGTTGACAATGATTTGGATCGATGGGCCTCTCAGACACTGTTGGTATAAATGTAAAATGCTATGACTTCTTTGGGAAATAGTTTGATAACTTCTCAAAAAGTCAAATATACATCTACTACATGGCCCAGCCATTCCACTACTGGGTATCCACCCAAGAGAAATGAAGGTATATGCTACAGAAACTTGGCCAACAACTCAAAACAGCCTAAATAGTCATCATCAACTGAATAAATAAATTGTTGTATATTCTTACAATAGAATATTACTCAGCAATAGAATGGAACAAACAGTTGATAAATGCAACACATGGTTGAATATCAAAATAATTTTGCAGAGTAAAAGAAACCAGACTTCCCCCAAAAGACTACATTCTGTATGAGTCCATTTACATACAATTCTAGAGAAGGCAAACTGATCTCTAGTGATAGAAAACAGATCAGTGGCTACCTGGGAACGGGAGAAGGGGGGATGGGAGGAATTAAGAAGTGATAGGAAATTTTTGGGGAAGACACATTTATTTTATTGTGATGAAGGTTTCAATGTACAACCGCTTGTTGTACATCAAGCCGTAGTCTTTAAATTTGTGCCGTTTGTGCAGTTTGTTGTAAATAAATTTAGCTTAAAAAGTTAAACTAATAAAGTAGGGAAAGGAAATAAAGAATAATGGGGAGGGAAGTTACTTATAGGTAGAATTGTCAGAGAATGCCTCTCTGAATAGGTGAAATTCTGACAGACTGGAATGTAGTGAGGGCGTGAGACAGTCTGCGTCTAGTAAAAGAGAATTTGAGGCAGAAAATTTAAAGGCTGATAGCTTCTATACTGTAATGGAATAGTGATACTGGGAGGGTAAAGTACTAGTTTAATTTTTACATGTTCTTAACTGTTCTCACTGTATATCGCATAGTGATGAAAGGTCTAGGAGACTGAGATGAATGTGTGCTTACCCCAGGATATAGTATTAAATTAATACATGATATCAGTTTGGGCTTCTGAAGTTAAATTTCTCTCCTTTTTTTTTTTAAATTTCTCTTTAAAAGTAGAAGGCAATTGATATTCTGATTAATTTCAGACATCTCTTAATTAGGTTCTAGTTAATTGGGGAGGAGGATACTTCTTTCTATACTTTATTAATTCTTTCAGCATTGACTGATTTCTTCCCAATTATTACAAAGTACCTCTTGTTCCAAGCATTTTGCTAGGCAGTGGGGATATAGCTTTGAACAGCCCTGCACTTATGCACTTTACAGGCTAGTGGAGAAACTGATTTACCACTTAGAGAATGTCATTTGATATGAGAAGAATTAAAACTTAGAAACATGACTTCTTATTGTGACCATAGGGAGAGGAGAGATGAATTAGAAAAATCCCTTAAATGACTATAGCTTCCACAAGCAAAAGAAAAACCTACACACTATCTGCTTCAATAGGTGCTACTCAGGGGAACTGATGAAACAGATAAGATGGGGAAAAGAATTTGGAAGAGGCTGCAGTTATCAAATTTGTTAAGTAGTCAAATGGCATTTAGGAAGGGATGGATAAAGGAGAGCCTCCTGACAAAAGTGAAAGAAAGAAGAAAGGAAGGAAGGAAGGAAAGAAGGAAGAAAGGGGAGGAGGACGAGGAAGGAAGAAAGGGGAGGAGGACGAGGAAGGAAGTAAGGAAGGAAAGAAAGAAAGAGAAAGAAACCCTTAAAAATGTAATAAATGCCTGTTTATCCTAGGACCAAGGTAACTGACATACAGCACATACTTTTCAAAGATTGTCTTTCCAGCAGTCTAAACCACATATAAAGGAAGGGAGCTAATATTTAATTATTTATTAATTTATTAATTTATTAATTATTTATTAATGATGTGTCAGGGCTTTAAAATATCTCACTATGTAGTAAAGCAAACACATTTACTGTGGTCAGGTTCTAAATGGTCTACACATATTGGCTCAGGATAACCCCAGGAAGAACTATGGTTACCATCTGCTCTTACAGAGAAGGAAAAAGCAAATACCGAAAGGTCATACATTTTCAGAGCTGTCCAATTAGACGAGAACCCTGGTAGCCTGCCTCCAAAGCCTCAGCTCTTAGCTGCTACTCTATCCTGCTTCTCTTTTCCAGATGCACAGGATTGGAAACTTGCGCTTTTCAGGAGGGAGAATTTTCACCCAAATCCATCCCAGCAAGATTGTTATAAAAGGGTTTCCCAGTTTTTCCTGTTTATTCTCCTTTCCACCCTTCATCTTGCATTCAAAAATTCTGGCTTCTGAAGTGCAAAGCAATGAGAAAAAGTAGAAGGGAATAATGAAAGGTGAAAGAAGGGTAAATCCTATCACTCTGATATTTTTATTTCACTCTAACAAAGGGTTTTTCTGCAATTCTAAGGGACGGCAACTTCCATGTAGTTTCCACCTTGGGGGCCTAGCCTGTCTGTTCTGCAAAGCATGGATGCTTGTACTGTGTGTCCAGGAAGACACTGCCTCGATAGCGGGAGGCAGCGGGGTGATGAAGAGCCCTGGTCCTGGAGCCAGTCGGCCTCGGTTTGCATCTTGTCTCCTCTCCGTTGTGTAAATATCTGTTGTTTCTATTTTTGAGAAAAGCCACGGAACAGTCAAGAGAGTGCTGTTCTTCTTGGGCAAGTTTCTGGGGCTTAGCTCTTCATTGGGAAGGGGAGAGGGACATTTCACCCCACCTATTTTATGGTTTTGTTTGAAGCAGAAATGAAATAACATGTGTGAAAAGTCAGTGTGAACTATAAAGAGCTAATGAAATGATAGGGATATCCGTACTGCTGGTGGAATATGCACTTGTGTTTTTCACTCCGTCTCTCCGTCAAAGGGACTGGTCCTGAGCCATCAGTGCTTTTCCTCACATAGTCCTCTTTGTTTTGGGAGTGAACAGTCTGCCCAAATAACTGAGGAAAGCCCATTGCACTGTAAGGTGATCAGATTCCCCAAACCTATGATGTCATTAGGGTCTTTGTCTTATCTAACATACACCAACAGCCAGCTCATCACATGCGTCAGAAGGTGAAAAGAGAAGAAAGGTAGAACAAGGAATGGTAAGAAAGGATAATTCTGATTCCCAGCTTTGTAATCAACAAAGACACTATTAGTTATTTATTCCAACATATGTCAAGTAAAGATTGGTCATTTTTGAAGAGACTGGTAAAAAAGCCCCGCTGAACTTCTGAAGAAAACGATGCCCACATTTGGGAGAGAAATTGTACATTCAACTAAGAACTGTAGTGTTGGAGTCTATATGAGGCTGCTTTCCAGGCTGTTATATCCCGTATTACAGGTGTAGGAGCTAGAAGTGAACAGTGCTCACTCCCACAGGAAAGCATAAGAAGGATCCTGACAAATAATTCTGTTTTTTTTTTTTTTAATTTTTTAAAATTTATTTAACAGATAGAGATCACAAGTAGGCGGAGAGGCAGGCAGAGAGAAAGGGGGAAGCAGGCTCCCCGCTCAGCAGAGAGCCCGATGCAGGGCTCGATCCCAGGACTCTGGGACCATGACACGAGCTGAAGGCAGAGGCTTAACCCACTGAGCCACCCAGGCGCCCCAATAATTCTGTTTTTAACCAAGAATTATCATTGTCTCATTTTTCCAATCCTAAATGTCCTCTGAGCTGAGAATCTTAAACTTCATATCTATTTCTTTATGGAGAAAAACTGACAATGAAAATGAGCTGAAACAGAGATAATGCAATAAGAACGATATTTCTTCCACTGATAAAATGACAACCATTCTGAAATACAAAGATAGGAATGCAAAACAAAGGTGGCAGACAACAGAAGAAGAAAAAGGATTAGTCATTTCAAGAATCATGGAATGTTGTAGGTCAACAGAGTTCTGGATCATAAAGCCAAGATTTGAATACGAAAATACTCCGATATCATGCTTTGGTGTTTAAATGCTAAGGGAAGACAGGAGCTCAGATTAAATTTTCCTTAAGTCCTTAAATTTTATTTTGAACTAAAAACTTCTTGAAGCACTTAAGAAATACCAGCCTTTACAAAACCGATCTGACAACTTATGCGCTGGGGTATGATCTAAAATAGGAAGTGAAATTTAAGCTTAAAATGCTAAAATCTTCTGGCAGACAACAAAAAATACATATATATAGGCCATACCTGATTGGAAAAAAATAGTAATTCCGTTGATTTCATTCTCTTTTTTCCTTCTTTTAAGGCTTCTGGCAAATGTTAGAATCTTCTTTAAGAAGCTAATTACAGCATGAAGTCATTGAGGCCTCCTGCGTGCCAGTCATTGTATTAGGCCCAGGGAGGAAAGGGAAACTGTACTGCTCTCAAAGATCTTAGAAGCTAGTGGGGAGAAAATTACCATGCAGGTGATGAATGCTATAATGGATGTGTATAAGATATATAAAATGTAGAAGGAAAGAAAGGATGCTTAATTTGGCTTGGGTAGAGAGCTTATGGAAGAGTTCATTTGATTTGTGATTTGAAGATTTAGCAGGAGTTTGAGCGGCAAATAAAAGGAAGATGGTCCTGATGGTTAATTTTGTGTGTCAATTTGGGCTAAGGGATCCTGAGGGAACTGATGAAACAATTATTTCTGGGTATGTCTGTCAGAGTGTTTCTGGAGGAGATTAGTATTTGAATCTGTAGACTGAATAAAGATCACCCTCATCAACATGTGTGGACATTATCCCAATTTGTTGAGGATCTATTAGAACAAAACGTCAGAAGAAAGTGGTTCTATCTCTTCCTGCACTCTGACCTTGGCACTCTGGGTTGTTAGGCCTTTGGACTTAGACCAGGACTTACACTGACAGACCCTGAAAGTCCTGGGCCTTTGGACTAGAACTGAATTACATACTGGCTTTCCTGGTTCTCCAATTTACAGAAAGGAGATTGTAGAATTTTTCAGTTTCCATAATCATGTGACCCAGTTCCTATAATAAATCTCCTTTTTTCTATGTATCTGTGTCTGTCTGTCTGCCTACCTACCTATCATCTATCTATCCAATCTATTTTTCCTATTAATTCTGTTTCTCTGAAGAATCCTAATACAATAGCATTCCAGGCAGAGGAAATAACATAAGAGAAAACAATGTTTGAATAAAAAATGATCAAAATGATTAATTACTGTTGGAATTTCAAAAGTTATACATGCTTGCCTAAGGAGGGGAATGACACAGGAAATGCGACAAGATAGGTATGCAGGAGACAGGTAATCAAGAAACTTGTTTGCAAGAAAAAGAGCAACTATTTTCTTTCTCAAGAGCAAAGAGATACGATCAAATTTTTGTTGCACAAACGTCATCTGGAACGATGTGAGAGACAGAATAATACAGAGAGGAAACTGGAATAGGGAGACACAAGAAACCTTTAAGGCTCTCCCTCTTATAGAGAAAATAGACAAAATGACCCAAGTAAATATTTTAAGGGACAGTCTCTAAGCAGAGGGGATTCCAAATATCCTCAGTCTCTTAGAAACTTTCAAAGTAAGCCTTGGTTTAATGGCTAAGTGAATTTCTTGTGAAAGGAACTTTGCCTGCCATCCCCCAACTGCAGAAGTTAGATATAGAAGTTAGATATAGAAGAAGTTAGATAGGGGTTGATTCTTCCCATAGAGAAGACCTTGTCTAATTGATAGTGATGGCAAAAAATCTTTTTGGTTGCCAGAAAGACATACCCAAATTCCAAGTGTTCTGTGCATACATTACAACGTGGTTGAAAAGGAAATGAATACATGATTTTTTTTTTTTTTAAAGGTGATTAACCTGAAAATTAAAGGAATTGATAATTATGAAAAGTGCTTTGAATGGTAATTGACATATAGCATGAACTGAACAAATATTAGTGAAAATAATAATAAAAACATTTGCTGTAACAATATACATTAGCTAGATATTATTAGCTATAATATGTATTTATCTACAATAAACATAATACATATGATAATATTATTAACAATAATTGACTATCCAGTCATAAACAACTTCCAAAAAATCAACTTGCTTAGTCAGTCAAGCACTGTCTAAAATCTATGAAATTCATGATTTTGAAATAATTCTCAAAGAAACTATGGGTCAGATTCAATGTCTATCACTCACTAACAAATGAATTATGATTAAGTATAAAAACTGATGAGACATTTAATCCATCTACTCTTCTTAGCCTGGCAATTTTAACTATTCTGAAATCTCATGGGTAGGATAAATACCTTTTTTGAAGGAGATCTGTTTACTTTCTTGATGAAGTCAACTGTTAAATCTATGATTTCTATAAAACAGAAGCCCCCCTCCCCAAATATTTTTAACCTCAAGGTTAATACTTATTTCCATTTGCTACTAAATTCCTGAAAATTCAGGGTTAAAGATTTGTTTTTTCCCCCAGCAACCAAAAATTGTTTCTTTAGGTAAAGTGAGATGGGTTTTGAGAGAAATTGAACCTCAAGCCTGTGTCTAATCCTTCACATTTAAGACAATCTCAGCAACCTCACATACAGAAATTTTAATCTATTTCATATAGAGGCATTGGCTGAAAATTATAATATAAATACAAAATAAAAAAAGAGTAGAACTGGCCTAGAAATGTTGAATTAACAGACCAAAACATCTTCATCTCATAATGCAAACATTCAATTACGTAATTTAAAATAAACCTTGAGATTCGTAATGATACAAAGTCATGGAGGTAGAAAAAGAGCTTTCTCTTCTGTTTTCTATGTAACCCAGAGCCAAATCAGGCAATTTGTCAGGGACAGCTGTATTCACCATGTAGCACCCATTGACTTCTAATAATGACCCCAGTTTTCCCTGGGGCCCTTACCACCTCACTCACTCCCAGTTTCTTGTACACTATCTTCAGGGATGGCCACATGTGGTAAGTGGCTTATAATATGGCCCGACTGTTCATTTTTTCCTGGTATTAATGGCTTTATGCAATTGCCATTTGGAATAACTTGCTTCTAACCAATAGAATACCTTAACATTGCGGAGATGTCACGTCTATGGTTAGATTACAAAAATTCTGACTTCCACCTTACTAGGAAACCCTCTCCCTTGATAGCTTTGATGAAACAAGTTGCTTGTGTTGAGACCCATGGCATGGAATTGAAGAAAATCGCTGGTCAACAGCCAGCTAGGAGCTGAGGCCCTCAGCTCAACAGCCCAAAAGGAACTGAATCTTGACCATAATCATGTCAGTGAGCTTGAAAGTGTATCCGTCTTCAGTCGAATCCCCAGCTCTCGCCAACATATTAGGTTGAAGTTTTGTGAGAAAGTGTGAAGAAGAACCCAGTTAAGCCATGCCCAGATTCCTGACCACAGAAATATCACTTTGGAAAAAAAAAAGTGTGTTGTTTTAAGCAGCTGAATTTTGTGGCAGTTTATTATACAACAATAGGTAACTAATACATCTGGCTGCATGACCCAATTCAGGTCAATAAAATTAAACTCAAAACAAGACACTTGTGTTAATCCACCTTCCCCCGGCATAAAATTGTGAAGATGTAGACTTGGTTGTGTTGGCAGTCTTATTGTGTTGTGTTGGCAGTCTTATTCATGCCACTTTGGAACCTAAGAAAGGAGCCAAAATAGAGGAGAACAGAGCTGAGAAAAGGAAAAGGGCCTGAGTCCTAACAAACTCTTCTGAGTCCTCAGATCAAGCTGAACCTAAAACTTGAATCTCTCTTGGATTTTGGATATATTCCTAATAAGTTTTGCAAATATTTTCTATTTTGAAAATACACTTTTGCTTAAGCCAAGCAGAGCTCTAAGATCCAAGATACATCATAAAATAATAGTTTCATTTCCTGTTTTTGGTCTTGTGAACAATTTTTTATTCTCTGTATAAAGCACTGATTAATTGTTGACTCATCTAAGAAAATTGGTGGCCAGTAAAGGAAGACTTTTTCTCAATATCCCTGGATTCTAAAACAAAATTTTAAAGATAAAATACAAAGTCATCTCAGTAGCATTCATGTAGCCAGCTGATATTAGGAAAAAACAACACTGCTTTGTGATACTGCATTGCTATAGCTGCCATTTATTTTGTTTTTAAAAATAATATACAGATAAAATTTCCAACATGTTAGGTTTTTATTTATTTATTTGTCAGAGAGAGAAAGAGAGACTGAGAGAGGGAACCAAGCAGGGATAGTGGGAGAGGGAAAAGCAGACTCTCCGCCAAGCAGGGAGTCCGATGTGGGGCTTGATTTCAGGATCCTGGGATCATGACCTGAGCCGAAGGCAGATGCTTAACCGACAGAGCCACCCAGGCACCCCTGTGTTGGATTCTTCTGGCCGTCAAATAACATCTTTAAGTTCCCATGAATATTTAGCAAAGTCTGCCCAGATTCTACTGCAGTGGTATTAATATGTGAAAATATTCCTGTCTTTCCTGTTTTTAGGTTCAGAGTCTGAAATTTTACATGAATGTATCTATGTTTTTAATTTCAATGTGTATTATTTCATGGATTTTTGTTTCTTTCCTGGATAAACTAAACTACAGTATTTTGTTTTGAGCTTCCATTGTCTTCTCTATTGGTTTTGACAAAGGTGGCCTTCTGCTATGGATTACATCAAACATGGTTTAATTGAGAATGACTATGTACTCATAGTTCACTCCAAACATATTGAAAACTACAAAAATGTTGCTGTCATTGTTTTATTATACGAATGGTCCTAAGTTACTTATCGTAGTTAAGTAGTAACTTATCTACGATAAGTAACTTAGGACCATTCGTGTTATAAAACAATGACAACAACATTTTTGTAGTTTTCAATATGTTTGGAGTAAAATAATAGGAACAAAAAGTTTATGAAATCCTCTCAAGGTTAAATGCTAGCTCAGTTGAAGATCCAAACCCAGATATCTCTTCAATTCATTCCCAAACCTCTGAACCATCAATTATGAACTTTATACCAGGGTAATAAAAATAAGGCTTTAGCATGACAAGAAAATACCAAGTACAAAGATAATGTAGGAAAGAGGTTAGCAATAATATAATAAGCCTTAGGTTGCACTGTTCATTTGTATGAACAATAGTGATCTTCTAAATTAAATGCATGTTATGGATTAGCTAAATGTGATAACAAGAAATGAGTTTAGTAAGAATATATGGCCAATCTCAGTAGAATTAATCTATTTTAACTTGGTATATATCCTAGGATAAAATGGTACATTCTTTCTACCCTCAATTTCAATAGCATTTTGTAATTAGAGCGTGGTTTAGGGCCATGAAACAGCTTACTTAGCATGACCTCTAACAATTTTTCCAAGATAAGAGTTAAGGAGCAAACTCCTATGTGTTTATGAGGCAAACCTCTCTGTATGTCCAGTTCCTCACTTACAAAATTGGAAGAATCTAAAAAATGAGTATTTATCCTATAGGATTATTGAGAGATTAAATAATACTTAGAATTTTACCTGGCATATGGTAAATCCATGTGCTAGTATATTACTATTATGACTATTGTTATTAATTATTAACACTATCATCATTAGATGACTTTCAATGCTCTATATTATTTGAGCTTAATTTATCCCAACTTTATTCATATTCTCTTCTATCCATGTTAAGAGAATGTCTTCCTGTGCCCCTATTTTGCTAATGTAAATGGGTGTTTTCTAAAGAATATAAAATAGTTTTTAATTTTTTGAATATGAATTCACCTGTTGTTTGGGGTTTGATCATTCATTAAACAAGAACTTCATTTTTACCTTTGTAGTAAACACTGTGTTCAATATCATGATAAATAAAACACATGAGTAAGTGTATCTTCTGGTTAGATTATAGTTTCATGGGGCTCTAAACATACATTATTCAGCAAAACAGTTAAGAATCTACCTCAGTGCCTTATCAGACCACTGAAGATTAAAGAAATGGAAGATCATATAGGAGAGAGGGGAAGGATTCATGGAGGATGTGAGACTTGAGTTTGGCCTAGGGTATTAGATAGGATTTATAGTTTAGCTCTATTTGAGCTCAAGCATAGAATATGTCCAGAACAAACAATTTTGAGCCCCAAGTTCAGAGTAGAAAAGTTTCTTGGACCTGAGTTCCATATTCCAATCCTAGTTCTAAAAATCATTTGCTGGGGTGCCTGGGTGGCTCAGTTGGGTTAAGCCCCTGCCTTCGGCTTGGGTCATGGTCCCAGGGTCCTGGGATCGAGCCCCGCATCGGGCTCCCTGCTCAACGGGGAGCCTTCTTCCCCCTTCTCTCTCTGCCTGCCTCTCTGCTTATTTGTGATCTCTCTCTCTGTCAAATACATTTAAAAAAAAAAACTTTAAAAATCATTTGCTATGTGACATTATGCTTTCTGGCCTATAGATTATGGAGAATGATGCCTATTTTGTCTATTTTAAGTTATTATTAGGGGGAACATCTGTAGACAACAGAATAATGATGTTAAGATTCAGGGTTCCAAGATTTCATCTCTAATTCCATCAAGACTTAGTGCAAAACTTTGTAAACGGTGTATCTTCAATAAACATTTGTCTTATAAGAGAATAACCCGGAAGAATAAAGTTGGACAAACCTAAATCTCTTCTGCCACTTACTGGCTTGTGATCTTAGTCAAATTACTGAGCCATCCTAAAGCTTTAGGTTCCTTCTCTTGGACATAAAGTTTAAAAATTATGCTCATGTCACAGGATTGCTCTGTGGTTAAATGGAAATAATTCATATAACTACTATGCTTAGTCCCTGGTACATCCTTTTTTATACATATATTTTATAAATTGGACGGCTGAAGAGTGCTCAGCAGATAGAAAGTAGAGTGGCTCTATTTGTAATAAAAAACCTTCACATAGAAGGAGTAATAGCATGCCCAACATTTAGTTGTGACCTGACGTGTTTGGTCTAACCATCCTGTAAGAATGAGATCAGGGACACACAGTGCACTGTAGCATCACTAAGACTGTGCATGTACAAAGAATGAGGCCATTGACTTTGATTCCTCATAAGAGCCCTAGGGTATTATGCCATTTTAAAATATGTACAGTAATGTAATAGCACTGGATGGTGACAGATGGCAGCTACATTTGTGGTGAACATAGCATGACACATAGAGAAGTTGAATCACTATGTTGTACACCTAAAACTAATGTAACATTGTGTGTCAACTAGAGTTAAATGATTAAAAAAAGAACTTATTTTTAATTTTTATTTTTAAAAAATTTTAATGTTTTTTTAGATTTTATTTATTTCTTTGAGAGAGAGAGAGTGAGAGAGGGAGAGCACACAAGCAGGGGGAGTGGCAGGCAGAGGGAATGCAAATCAGGACTTAACCATTTGCAAAACTATTCTCAATCCTCGGTCTACTTTTGACCTCATTCTCTTCTCCTCAGAACCCCAGAGCTATCCTTGCCTTGAGAGGATCGTGAGTAGGAGAGCTACGCAGAGGATGTAAACCAGGACAAACTATCTCTGAATTTTCTATTTTATTTTTTCATTTTTTTCTTAAAGATTTTATTTATTTATTTGACAGAGAGAGAGAGAAAGAACAAGCAGGGGGAGCAGCAGGCAGAGGGAGAGGGAGAAGCAGGCTTCAAGCTGAGCAGAGAGCCCTGACTCAGAGCTTGATCCAGGACCCCGGGGTCATGACCTGAGCTGAAGGCAGATGCTTAACTGACTGAGCTACCCAGGTGTAGCTCAGTCTTTTAATGTACAATGTTCCTTTTAATGTACAATAAAATAAGAGCTTGAAAACAATATATAAAAGACTCTTCAGTGTATGTTAAGTCTTGAAGAAATGAATATAGTGAACTAAAACTTTGGCCTTTTTTCACAAAGATGATATAGTTCAGTGATGATGATGTTTATAATTTTAACTGTTTTATATATTTTAAAATTGGCTCATGTTCTATTGGGAGCAAAGAGAATGTTATATAATAAGATCATAATAACAGTAGATATTTGAGATGGTACTCCGATTTTGAGGACCATCCATCAAATTTGATAGGAATTTTATGGTTAAAAATGCTAAAATGACTTGAAATTTTCCTTCTATTATATTCCTACTACCTTTGAAATATATTGAGGGGGGTTCAATAAATCAATAAGATATATAGATTATCTAGTGAGAGTCTATTTATTTCTCCAGGCCATTAAGCTGTTGGCAGTACATCAATTCAATTATTTATGACTTGTTCTAATTAACAGATTTGTATTATCTGGAAGATAAGTTCAGTCCTATTCAATACATTATTAAAGTTACAAAATCTGTTCCTAAAAACCAGAGTTGGGTGCATAATTATTTCTTTCTTTAGCATTTTACAAATATAAATGGGCTCATTTCCAATAACAAAAGATTAACCACTGCACAAGGCATGCTAGAAAGGAGTGCTTGTAATATCACATTTTAAATAATTGGAAAATGTATTTAAATATATTTTACCCAAACTAAAGTGTGACATAAACCATCTGTGTATAAAATTGCATCTGCTTAAATTCTATGGCTACAGATTATAGTGACTATTACATAAAAGATCACCAAATTATTCTAATAGTTCTATTCTTAAAAATCATTAAAAAGTTTTCCATCTTATTTTTATTATTCAATATAATAAATAAGATTGGGGTGCAATATTTTGAAAGGTTTTTATGTTACTTTACATAGTAATTGCATATATTACTTCACTCTTCTAGTATTGAAAGCTAGAAATTTTGGAATTAACCCTTACTCTTTCCTAACTTTTATCTTTCAGACAGCTTGTCATCAAATTCTGATGTGTTTTCCTAGTTCTTCAGATTTTACTTTTTCTTTGGCTTTTGTTGCTTATCTTATACCTGGAATAAATTATAAATATCTTCAATATGTTTAATCCTTGCACATAATAATTATAGATACTTAACACATAGTAGATGAATTACTCCTCTTTCTTTCAGTTTCCTCTATTCAGTCACTGAATCTCTGGGGAACCAATGTAAGAAGGCAGATTTTCCATTTATTATTTATTTCAGGCTCTTATATGATATAATAATTTTTTCAAAGATAAGAGTAACCAGAATATATCTATTCATTGGAATATTTCTTATTTATAACCTCTTAAAGACCTAGGCTACATTTGAAATTGATGCCTGTATTGCACAAACATATAAATACATATATTTATCTAACATAAAGCAAGTCTTCAATAAATATTTGCTTAGTGAATGAATGAGTTGAGTGAGTGAATTTTCTACTCACGGAAATGAGTTTAGACGTTTCCTGATGACCTCAAAGGGCTCATCAGTGTGCTAGATGCTAGGATTTTAGCAGTGAAGACAGATTCCACCCTTTCCTTCACACATATTATTATAGGGCACTGCCTTTAAAGAGGGAATTAATTATTTTAAAAATGTGGAGTTTTATTTGAGAGATACCTTTTATTTATCAACAAATAAATTTCAAGGAATGAAACAAAAATAAATGTAGTAAACTTATACATTAAAAGAGTCTTAAGAGACCTATGAACCACCTATAATATATTTAGTCTCAGCAACCAGATTCCAAAAAACAAAAGACTAAAAAACAAATTAAGACAACGGGACATTTAAACACCTAGTAGATCTTGAATTATATTAAGGAATTATTGTTTAATTTTTCTTTAGGTGTGATATTGGTATTTTGGTATGTATTAGCAGATAAGATGATGTAAAGTCTGAAAGTTTCTTCCAAATGATTCTGGGTGTGTATAGGGAGTGAACGGTTGATACAGAGGAAAACAAGATTGGTCATATATTCGATGTGGGAAACAGAGACAGAAGAAAAATTATTAAATTTCCTTATCTGCTGACAAGCTCTTGAAATAGGCGAGTGACAGTCCTCTAGGGACTCTCTTTAAGAGAGTTTAAGGCTTTGCTAAAGGCAATCCTACCCTGACCAGCCTCTACCCCTACCAGGATCTTGAAGTCTATGTTAATAATTCCTTGGGATATTTTCTTTATCTCTAAACCCTCTAAGATATTTGTTGACAATCATTGCCAAGCATGTGGCCCACTGATATACGTCTAAAGGGTTTCATGACAAAGGTTTTATTACCGGTAATGAATAACTTTTTCCCAATAATAGCTAGCCCCTCAAGATCCTGGAAACCTTGCTTCCAAAATTCCTTAGAGACTTAAGCCATTCCCAACCCCCTCCCAACTTACAAGTATATAACGGACCACTCTTCACAACCCCTGGGCAGCAGCTCTTTCTGCCCATGGGTCCCGTTCCCATGCTTTAATAAATGCACCCAAGATGTCTCAAGAATTCTTTCTTGGTCATTGGCTCTGGACCTCACCCCACCTATATTTTAAAACTTCATCATATTGATAGGCCTTTAAGCTAGGTGACGGGCACATGAGTGTTCATATTAGTATTCTCTTTACTTTTGTATATTTGCAATTTCCTACAAAGAAAAGTTTTTAAGTTGTGTCAGTAAAACTATAGGAGAAACTCTGAAAATGTGTAAATTTTTGACCCTTTAGGATAAAAAAAGACACGAATAAAATGCTATCATACTTAGTTCCCTAAATGCTTTAATTGCTGCATTTTATTTAAATCCTTACTTTATTATTGAATTTCTAGTTATGTAAGGAAACATTAAAGGGTGGAATCATGATTTGTAATTTGTCAAGAATTGTATATGTTACTAATTTTATTAATTGTATGCTTCTAGTAGATATAGCATTTAGACAGATAGGATACAGAACTCTAATACCATAATAAAAAAAAATTGGTTTCCTTGTATATGCAAATCTGTTCTGAGCATCTAACTTTTTGGTGATTTTAAACATGAACTTCTAATAGCTGAATGTCATAGTGTCAAATGTTGATGTGGTAAAAAATGCTGGTTTTGACTGGATCAAGCAAAACACTCCCAAAAGTGCAGCAGCACAATCTGTTATATTTGCAATGAGAAAAAAATTGGCAAGGATTATAAAAGTTACTTAAGAAAGAACTTAACAGGGAGATGAAGCACAAATGGAAATGCCATAGAGAGGAATGTAGGGCAAATTCCTGAGGAGATCACAGAGAAATAGCAAAAGCTTGTAGGAGTTGGGTCAAAAAAGCTCAGTAGGAAGCAGGATGCCACATCTAAGAGACATAAAAGGAAACGGAAAAAAAGAATTCTTTTACTATTTCAGGAACAAAAGAAAGCTAAATGACACACTTTGCTCCTTCAGTAGAGGGAGAGGGAAAGCCAACTGCTCATGATAGTAAAAATGCACATGCGATTGGTAATTTCAAAAAATCCTCCTTAAAATAAAGATGAACTTGAAATAGAATTACTAGTGCATTGATTGGGTGGTATAAATTTAAGACACAAAAGGGGCAATGTGTTCTTTAAAAGTTATTTTAACATAATTTACTATTATGGTCTTGTAATTTATATTCAAAGATAGCTATAGAATTGACCATCCACATATGATGGCATAATGTGCAGCAGTTAGAAGCCACATTTTCAAGGATATTTAATGACAAGAGGAATTATTAACAATACAATAATAAGTGATAAATGCAGAATCATATTGTTGTCTGGAAGGTTACAATCAAATTGACAGTAGTTATTGTTAATGAGGTTATTGGTGATTTTTATTTTCTTTATGCATTTGTTGGATATTCTACAATGCAAATTATTTACTTTTATAATCAACTATAACAATAAAAATATTGTTTAAAACAGTAAATAATTCTCCATCTCCTACAGTTCAACTCCTACTAGCCCATTTAAGTAACTCTTGTTAAGGATACCAGTAATTGCCACTCAATTGCCAAATCCAGTGGTTGCTTTTGGCTTTTGTTCTCTGAAACATTTCACATTGTTGGCCATCCCATACTAGAATTCTCTGCTCCTGTGGCTTGTCTTTTCTAATTTAATCACATATCAGCTGCTGCCTGGAAGACTGCAATGGCTGTCTGTCTTTATCACAAGCCATTCTGTTCATTGTACACCTGACCACAACACTCCATTGCTTTCATCCCTACAGAGTTCTCACAGCATGTAAGGTAAGGTACTCAGGACTCTTAGTTGCAAGTGACCCATTGAAAAGAAAAGGACAGTTTCAGGTCTAGGAATTTAAATCAGTCCTTAGATCTCTATTTCTTGCTTCTGTTGTGTCTTGGGGAGTTGCATCTCTTACAAGTGGATGAGCTTCCTCTCAGTGATTGGGATGAGAGGGCAAGGCCACAGATAATTGCAGGCTTTTATAGCATCCCGGCAAACAACCTAGAAGCCAACACCTGCTGTCCCAGTGCCTAAAATCCAAGGCAATGTCTAGTTTAATATGTCTACCCATAGGACTAATTGCAAAGGCCACAAAGATAGGCCTGAGTCCCATATCCAATCCTGTGGATAGAGGGGGTACTATACTATGATTGCAGTCAGATCAAAACCACAGTATGGGGAACACCCAAGGGGAAGTTCCACCAAGGAAAACAGGGAGACTATTAATAAAGGAAAGAGGTGAGGAATGTTGGGCAAATGAAAACACAAATATTCCCTATACGAAGTAATACAAGGTAATATTTAGTTCCCTGAGCCTAGCGCTCTTAGATTTTCTTGCACTGGTTGCTGCCTACTTTTCTAGCCTAACTTTTGCCATCTACTCCCCAAAACTCTACAGTCTATTTGCCTCTTTTCTGAATAGGCTGTGCTAGGTAGAATAGTGGCCCCCAAAGATGTCCACACCCTAATAATCCTTGGAATCTGTGAATATGTTACAAGACAAAAAGTATGCTGCAGCTGTCATTAGGTTAAGGACCTTGAGGTGAAGGAAATTATCCTGGATTATCCAGGTTGACCCTATCTCATCATATGAGTCCTGAAAAGCAGAGAACTCTTCCCAGATCAGAGAAACAGAGAGATGGCAATGTAGGAAAGACTTGACCCACCATTGCTGGCTTTGAAGATGTGGGGAGAGGGCCACAAAGAATGTGGGAAGATACTGGAAAATACAGGGAAATGAACTCTTCCCTAGAGCTTCCAGAAAGTAATGCAATCCTACTGACATTTTGAGTGCAGTGAGACTTGTGTCAGTCTTTGGACCTATTCCAGAATTGAAAGAGAATAGATTTATATTGTTTAAGCCACCATGTCTATGGTAATTTGTTACATCAGTAATAGAAAACTAATACATAGGCCATGTTATTTCATGTTTTTGGAGAGGAGGAAAAAGTTTTCTTTGACCCCCTCAGGGTCTGAAAATTGTTAAAGGAGAAAATTAATAGGAGAAAAGCATGAAAGTTTAATTAACATACATTTTGTATGACACAGGAGCCTTCATAAGGAAATGAAGACCCAAAGAAACAGACCTGTGTGCACTTGTGGAGGAATATGGTAGATTAAGAAATAGAAAGTAGGGCAACTGGTTGGCTCTGTCAGTTGTGTCTGCTTTCGGCTCAGGTCGTGATCCCAGGATGCTGGGATGGAGACCTGCATCAGGGTCTGTGCTCAGCAGGGAGTCTGCCTCTGCCTCTCCCCCCAGCTCATGATCTCTCCCTTGCAACTAAATAAATAAAATCTTTTTTTTTTTTTTTAAGTATGAAGTAATTGTAGTAACCTGGGAGAAACTTTTATCAAGGCCTGTGTTCTTTTTGTTGTTGTTGTTTAGGGTTCTTTCAGATAGTTCTCTTTGTCTTCTGAGATTAGGATGCTCTTTATACCCAGAGGGCACATGGCCTGTTTCAGAGAAGAAATGTAAGGCAGAGAAGGTCAATGACCTTCCTACTTCCGCTGTTTTTTCAAACTCCTTCAGCTTAACAATACTCAATACTACAAGGCACCATATTTTGGAATAGCATGTTCTGAACCCCATCACTTTCTTATTTTGCATATTCTGGCCTTTTATGTAAAATGTCTTCCCTACCGACCAATTCCATTCAAGTCCAGTCTATGTGGTGAACTCCTACCATTGTTCAAAATGTAACTCAGGTGTTTTCCCTTCTCTGAAGCCCTCTTTACTATCAGTCTCCGGAAAGATGTGAGTATTTTTTGCTTATGGCCACAGTACTCTGTGTATACACTACTGTGGTAGTTAACATACTGTATTGAAATTATCTTAGAATAGGTACATCTCTTCCATAGGACTGTAAATTTCTTTTAGGCCAGGGACTTTAACCTATTCCTCAATGTATATCACAGGTCAAACAATGTTGGGCACACAGTACATTTTAATATCTGTTGGTGAATGCGTGAAAAGTCATCGCATTGATTACTTACTTTGAAATTTACATAGGAATGTAAAAGAGTTGAAAATTGGAAAATGTCCAACATATTATAAAAAGAGAATATGAATATGGCATTCTAGATTTAACTTCCATCATCATAAGCATGCTGGAAATCAATCAATACCAGGAAAATTTTCAAATACATTGAAGGCAGCAGGCACATTTTTATTATAAGAAAATTTTGTCTTAATTACCTAATATAATATCTTCCTATTTCAGTGGCTGACCTAGTAAATTTGGGGGTAAGAAATTGATCATAATTAATCTTTTTTAGGTAGCAAAGCTTTGGATAAGATCTTATGTACATCAATAAACTTGGAAATGTGGTCTTTTCTCTAATGGCATTAATTAATAATATCTAATGTTATCAACTTGAATCTGACTGATATATTTATGTAGAGCTAGCCTACAAGATGGCCCGCAAATGATTCTTACCTCCTGCAACTCGCTCCCTTGGGCACTCCCCTTTAACACTGAACAGGGCTAACCTATGTGACAAAAGGACTTTGTCAAAGAGACTATATGACTTCTGGAACTAGATCATAAATGACATTCCTACTTCCACATTACTCTTGAATTTCTCATTCTTGGAAAGAGCTTTATGTCATGAGGATGCTCATGCAGCCCCATGGAGGAGCCAGTTAGAGAAGAACTGAGACCTCCCAGCAGCAACTGGTACCAAACTGCCAGCTGCGTGGAAGCAGATCCCCTAACCCCAGTTAAACTTTCAGATGACTACATCCCTAGCCAATTTCTTGACTACAGCCTCATAAGAGATCCTGAACAATGGTTACTGAGCTAAGTGGCTCTATAATTCCTGACTCACAGAAGCTTCAAGAGATAATAAAAGTCTATTGTTTTAAGTCATTAAGTTTTGGGATAGTTTGTTATGCAGCAATAGAGAACTACGATACCACTTGCAATACAGAATATGAAGACAAAAGCTTCCATAAAGCACTTCCTTATATTGTTAGCAACAGATTAAAAAAAGTTATTATACTTTGACTGTCAGCCTTAGCCTTCCAAATCATTAAACTGAACAGTCTCAGAGCAGAAGAAAGATAGGGCACATCTGCTTCTTTTGGATTCTATAGTAAGAAAAAAAAAGGGGGGGCCATCTTTGACACTCCACTGCCAGTTCTCAGTGATCAGCAATCAGTGGCAAGAACTGGTCATGCCCTCCCTTGTCTCCAGATTCTTTTCTGTCACTGAAGCATGTGAAGTTGGATGGTGTGATGGTTAATTCTATATGTCAGCTTGAGATGGCTGCAAGGTACCCAGGCATTACTCAGGCCAAGCATTATTCTGGGTGTGTCTGTGAGGATGTTTCTGGGTGAGATCAATATTTGAATTGGTAGACTAAGTAAAGCAGGTTTCCCTTCCTAATGTGGGTGGGCCATCCAGTCACCCAATCAACTGAAGACTTCAATAAAACAAAGACAAAAAGACTAAGAGGGAACTCTCGCCTGACTGTTGAGCTGGGACACTGGTCCTTTATGACCCTCAGATTCAGAGTGAAACATTGGCTCTTTTTGGGTCTCAAAACTGCTGGCTTTTGGACTCATACTGAAGCTATATATACATCAACTCTCCTGAGTCTCTTGCTTGTCAACTATAGCTCTCTGACTTGTTAGCCTTCATAATTGTATGAGTCAATTCCTTCCTTATCATAAAGCTATCCATCATCTATCTATTTATCTATCTCATATATGTATTTTAGATGGGAGGCAGTTGTGGGGTGGGGGGGAAGAAAGGAAAGGGGTTGGGAAAGGAAGAGAGAAGGTGATAAGCAGGCTCCACACACAGGCGGAGCCTGACCCAGGACTAGATCTCACAATTCTGAGATCATGACCTGAGCTGAAATCAAGAATCAGATGCTTAACAGACTGAGATACCCAGGCACCCCTATTGTGTGTGTGTGTGTGTGTGTGTGTGTATTTATACACACATGTATATTTGGTGGCTCAGTGGGTTAAAGCCTCTGCCTTCGGCTCAGATCATGATCTCAGGGTCCTGGGATCGAGCCCCACATCGGGCTCTCTGCTCAGCAGGGAGCCTGCTTCCTCCTCTCTCTCTCTCTGTCTACTTGAGATCTCTGCCTATCAAATAAATAAATAAAATCTTTAAAAATATATATATATATATATATTTGAAGAACATGGGGATTATGTTAGGGTTGTTGATACCCCAGGCAATCAAAAATCCACATATAACTTTGATTCTTCAAAATCTCAACTGCTAATAGCCTACTGTTGACTGGAAGCCTTACCAATAACATAAAGAGTTTATGAATACACATTATGTATGTTATATGTATTATAGACTGTATTCTTACAATAAAATAAGCTAGAGAAAAGAAAATGTTATTAAGAAGTCAGAAGAAAGAGATGACACATTTATAGCAATGTACAGTTTTTATGGAAAAAACTTCGCATGTAAGTGGACCCATGTAGTTCAAACCCATATTATTCAAGGATCAACTGAGTATTCAAGGGTCAAATGTATATTATATATGCTACATATTATAAAATATAATAATAAATAATAAAGTAATATATAATAGATAGCTGTATGTATGCATGTGTGTCTGTTTGCGTATCCTACTGGTTCTGTTTCTCTGGAGAAATCTGACTCATACAGATTGTGAAATTTGTAATGTGACTGCAGAAAATGAGAAAGACATGACACACAGTCAGTCTTTCTCTTGATAATGTTCAGGAGAGAAGTAGAACTTTTGGGCTTTTCTATTTTCCTGAAAAAAAAAAAAATGAGAAGGCATAAAAGCTACCTGCCATTTTTCAGGTCTGATCTTCCTGTGGTTCATTCTATTTTTCTTATTTTAAAGAGTCTGTGGACAGACACATACTCAGTGTGTCTCTGTGATTGCAGCTCTAAGTGTGACTATCACAGAGCAAGTGCCTTGATGTCATCTCATCTAAAGCATCAGAGAGGATGTTTTAGGCAGGGATGGGAAGGAGGTAGGAGAAAGAGAGTGATGAGGAAGGTCAAAGGAAGAACAGTACAGCCCAAACTGTGGAAACAGAGAGCAATGAACTGGTTCAGGCACAGACAAGAAGTGTCCCTTGGCTGTTGGATTAACACAGATGCACTCTGGTTAATGCCCTGAAGAAGATGAATTAAAATGAAACACTTTGATGCTAAAGAGAGTTGTTTCTGCAGGAGGGCAAGATTGGACACAAAAAGTAGAAACTTTACTTGCATTCTAGTTTAATTTATTCAGTTTTTTGTAGATAACACCTTACATTTGAAATGCTTCCTGTTATATGGTAAATTTTGAATTATTTAAAATGTTCATGATTCTGACAAAATTTTCCACACGAATCTAAACACTTACCTTCAGGTTCACTGCTATCATTGTCCCCAATTCAATTAGAGAATTTTTGTATACTTGCTATAAAATTGTTTCAGTAGAGCAGCTAGATGGTTGTCTTTAGTATCCTGAAATAGTAGATTTCAGTCTTTCTAAGCAGGAATGGCAAACTGGTTTCAAATTATTACTTTTTTTTTTTATCATTGTGTTGTTAGTACTTTAATTTTATAAGTGTCTGGCAGAAGTAATTTTTTTTTGCCTTGTTCTATGCATAGGTGGGGAAGTTACTGATCACTGCAGGATTTGTAGCAAGAGCTAATGGGGCTATAGCCAAGACCTAGTGTTATTTCCTCAGCTTGCTTAAATTCAGGAAAGTCGCTGGAGAATGAAAGAGGTACAATTTTACAACACAGTGAAAATTCTAGGCAGTTCTTAAGATCAGACAATAAATATAAGCTCCATAGCACAGAAATCTTTGTTGTTTTTCTTTCTTGATCAAACCAAGGCACCTATCCATTCAATAAGCATTTGCTGAACATATGAAGGTGGCAGGAAATGCTAAGAAGAAAACAGGCGAAGAAATGGCATCTATAGAAGTCAGGACTCCAAAATCTATAAAGAACTTAGCAAACTCAACACCCAAAGAACAAATAATCCAATCAAGAAATGGGCAGAGGACATGAACAGACATTTCTGCAAAGAAGACATCCAGATGGCCAGCAGACACATGAAAAAGTGCTCCATATCACTCGGCATCAGGGAAATACAAATCAAAACCACAATGAGATATCACCTCACACCAGTCAGAATGGCTAAAATCAACAAGTCAGGAAATGACAGATGCTGGCGAGGATGCGGAGAAAGGGGAACCCTCCTACACTGTTGGTGGGAATGCAAGCTGGTGCAACCACTCTGGAAAACAGCATGGAGGTTCCTCAAAATGTTGAAAATAGAACTGCCCTATGACCCAGCAATTGCACTACTGGGTATTTACCCTAAAGATACAAACATAGTGATCCAAAGGGGCACGTGCACCCGAATGTTTATAGCAGCAATGTCCACAATAGCCAAACTATGGAAAGAACCTAGATGTCCATCAACAGATGAATGGATAAAGAAGATGTGGTATATACACAATGGAATACTATGCAGCCATAAAAAGAAATGAAATCTTGCCATTTGCAACAACATGGATGGAACTAGAGCGTATCATGCTCAGCGAAATAAGTCAAGCAGAGGAAGACAACTACCATATGATCTCCCTGATATAAGGAAGTGGTGATGTAACATGGGGGCTTAAGTGGGTAGGAGAAGAATAAATGAAACCAGATGGGACTGGGAGGGAGACAAACCATAAGTGACTCTTAATCTCACAAAACAAACTGAGGGTTGCTGGGGGGAGGGGGGTTGGGAGAAGGGGGGTGGGGTTATGGACATTGGAGAGGGTATGTGCTTTGGTGAGTGCTGTGAAGTGTGTAAACCTGGCGATTCACAGACCTGTACCCCTGGGGATAAAAATATATGTTTATAAAAAATAAAAAATTAAAAAAAAAAAAAAGGAAGTCAGGACTCTCAACGGCTGAAGGAATTGCTACTTGGTTCCTATTCTGGGCTGAGTTTTGAATTTGTGCCAACAGAACACTTAATTTGTGTTACCTCTAGATTAGGGTTTTCATCTTAGATCAACAGATTCTAAAGAGGTATATGGAAAGGCTTCAGGTGGTCAATAAAGTTCCCAAAATGTTAGGCAAAATTCTATATGCAATCACACATTTTTCTGAGATTTCTTAGCTTTCATCAGATTTGCAAAAGAATCTATAACCCATAAAATGTTAAGACCTATGGCCTAGAAAGGAGAGTTAGAAGGAGACATGCTCTCCCCAAGTGCCATTTGAAAAGACATCTGAATGGAAGTTGAGTCATGGGGCTGCCTGGAGGAAGTGCTGTAGGCAGTGGAAACAGCATATGCGGGGCCTGATGTGGCAGGGATGCATCAGGCAGGGAGCTTAGTTATGTTTGAAGACAATAAGAAGGTCTTTGTTGTGGGGCAGAGTAAAGAAAAGTAGACAAGTAGGGAATGGATAGGGGAGGGAGCTGGAAGCCAGACCATGCAGAGTCATTGTAAGAATGTTATCATATTCTGACTATGATAAAAAGTTATTGATTAAGAAGGTAGTCAGAAAGCAAGAATAAGTATTCACAATCCATGAGAGCAACAGGCTATCTTTGAAACATGTTATTACTTGGATAGAAAAGAGAAATGAGGAACTCTGAAGATATAGTCAAGTATCCCATGAGCACTGAATAAATACTCTTTTTTTTTTTTTCTGAATAAATACTCTTAACTCACTAGTAGGTGGATGTGTTTGAACATGATTAATAAGGAACATACTGTGTTATTATTCCAGCTATCATGATGAGTATTGATTTAGTACTTTAAAGAAATCTTCTTATTTCTGAAGGAGTTGAATAAATTTATTATATTTTCCAGAGTCCTTAGAAATAAAGTTGTTTTTGTGTTATGCCGTTACTTAGGTATTTTCACTTAGGTGATCCTTCAGGTGTGCAGAAATTTGCATGTATATATTCCTTTCTCTTTTGCTGCAAAAGAAGCCAAGTAATAAATATTCTTCCTCATAAAGGGTTCAACAAAGGAAAACAAATATTTACAATAGTCAAATCGCATGAAGTTGGTGATAAAGAAAGGGTGATTGAAGGACTATCTACATTTTATGCCAAAATTTTTTATCTGAAGGAAATAACTCGGCTATTTATAATTACTCCAATGAGCCACCCAGGCGCCCATAAACAGGTACTTACTAACAACCATAAAGTAAAATAAACACTGTCAATGGGAATAAGAAGGTTGTAGAAGTTTGTACCTTGTTGATTCATTTATTATTCATTCATTTGTTTGAATCAACTAATATCTATCATGCAAGGACCATGTACCAGGTACTGTGCTAGGAGCCAAACACAGAAGAAAACATTTTAATTTCAACTACAAATAATTAATAGTATAGTAATAACTCGACAGTGTAATTGTGGCTTCTTCTAATTCTAAGTAAAAATAGGGTCAGCATATTTCTTCACAATTATGGCAACTGAGCAATAGGCTGTTAATCCCTAGCCTCTCTTTGGATTTACTCTTCTCCCTCTCTGCTTTGATTTTGCTTGAAAGCAATAAGACTATGAATGTAACTGGATATAGCAAATGACAATCCAACTGGATAAGTGTCTAATTCTCATGGTCAGTTTAGTTGACTACCATCAGTCCCCTTCTGCTCGTCCTCTGGGAATACTGCAGAACTCACTTCAGTGGTTTACCATTCAAAATCCGTTTGTGGTTCGTTGGATGTGTGCACACACTGTCTATTTAATGGAAAACCCTGTCTCTCTGTTAATAGAGAAAGTACAAGTGACTAAAATGATGATTAACTCTCAACTCAGTACTTGAACATCAGGCAATTAGTTCACTCTTGCTTTGCAATTTGGAAGCATTCCATTCTATACTGAATCCTTAACTGGTAAAAATTCTTACTTGTTAACAAAATACTAGAATAAAATGATAATAATTTCTCTAGCCCACAGACACCTCTTATGCTACTAAATGTGTATGACTTTTTTTTTTTTGAGGGACATTTTTATTTTTTACTTTTTTAATTGTATGACTTTTTAAAAAGATTTTTAAATTTATTTGACAGAGAGAGAGAACAAGCAGGGTAAGTGGGAGAGGGAGAAGCAGGCTCCCAACTGAGCAGGGAATCCAATGTGGGGCTCCATCCCAGGACCCTAGGATCACCACCTGAGCTGAAGACAGACGCTTAACAACTGAGCCACCAGGCCCCTATTTGTATGACTTTTAAGATATATTTCATTTTCAGTCATCTATTACTGTATAACAAATAACCCCAAAACTTATAGGATTAAAACAATAAACATTGTATTTCATCACCATATTATAATATGGGCTGGGTTCAGCCAAGCAGTTCTTCTACTGGTCTTACTGGAGGTCACTGGTGTGGATGTACTCAGCTGCTAGTGCTATGGGATCACTGGGACAGTTGTCCTTCCTGTGTTTTCATGTGGTCTTAGGCTTCTCTCTAAGTGTCTCGTGTCCTCTGTATGTTGCCTGTCTGCAGTTAGATAGCTTTCTTCACACAGTACCTCAGAGCCCTTGAGTCCTAGGACTTATTAAGGCTTAGCCCCAAAACTAAAACACATCACTTTTACCTCATTCTATTGGTGAAATAGGTCCTAGGGCCAACCCAGATTCAAGATGAGGAAACCACACTGGGATGTGAATACTCTAAGGCATAATTTGGTGGAGGCCCCTATTATAACAACACAACTTGAATTGAATAATCTGTAAACCTATGATACAGTCAGGTTGAAAGAGAATCTTAGGATATAGTAGGCATGAGCTCCATAGGGTTGCTAATTCTTGATGGTCAGGGTCCTACCTGTTTTGCAGTTTGTGTGTCCAACAATACTTAATTTCAGGAAATCATCTTTAATCATCCTGGTCCCTTTGTCTGGGAGAGATTTCCTTTACTTTTCAACATCTGACAAAAATCTCTCCTTCCTCAAACTTGGGCTCAGGCTTTCCCTCCTTCACGGAGCCCTCTCTTCCTTATACTTTCAGGTTCTATTAGGTCCTTGCTTCTGAATTTCTAGAACATGGCCTATATTTATCTCTTTTACAGAACTTACCATATTGTTAAATGTTAATCAGACCATATTAAAATGCCTGAGAATTTGTTTCATGAGTGTTTCCCCAGATAGACTGTGAACAACCTGAAGGCAGGTGTTGAGTCTTATAAATGTGATTTCTGTCATTCTGGAAGTACCCATAACACTATGTTAGAACAGAACTGGAACCATAGGAGTGTATCTTGTGCAATCTAATATCACCAAATCATCTTGAATAATGCAATGCACCTATTAATGGCTAAATAAATTTGTATGGTTGATTGAATAAATAAATCTATTTCTCTTAGTTACTGTATAAGAGATATAATCTCTGATTTCAGTGACCTGGTAAATTTTCAGTAAGCTTTATAAGCATTTCAATTCCTAGCTAGGAAAGAGGGAGCAATATGCCTCGGGCATAACTTTTCAAGTAATATCAATGTTTAACAGCATAAACCTTTCAGGTAGGAGCACATGACTAAAAATAAATCCATACCCTTCTAAAGATGCTGGCTAAAATTTTTAGGACATGTGTTTATGCTACCAAACATAAAACTGTTCTCTTGCTTCTACAAAACAGAATAAAACCTGTAGGAAACCAAATTACTTTGCTAAGTGTGACAAATCCAAACTGTTACAGAGCAAGAGATAACATAAATCAATGGGTCTCGGAGGCAAACACTGGGAGTTATTTTGAGGTGAGTGAAATGCAGTCTTCATCTGAAAACTACATTGCATTCCCATAGATCAAGCTTTTAGTTTCATGTTATATGGCGAATGAATGATGTGCAATGATTTCAGCCACCTGAAAGCCTTAAATAAGTATAATAGCAACAGGGAGCCACTCAAGCGCATGCCTGCATTTACTGGCCTCCCTTCCTTTTAAGTACTTCGTGGTAAGCTGTATGCCTGTATTTGACAATTTTCCCTTCTAAAACCTAAAAGCAGAGACACTGCAGGGGTTTGGATTACCAGGTGACTCACTGCTTGAATTTGATATGCCGTTGCCAAGGCAATGAAATGTCATAAACATCTTCTACAGCTACCATCTTTTTCTTGTTTTTAGAATCAGTTGTTCTAAGAGGAAAGGATGTAAGGGCAAGAACTCTGGATTAGGAGGCAGAAGAACTGGGTTCGAAGTGTGGCTCTGCAACTTCTTAGCTGTGTGACTCTAGACAAATTACCTGATCTCTATGGATTTATGATTCCTCACTGATAAAATACCACTGGAGAGAGAGAAAAAAATTTCGTGGATGTCCACTGTTTCTTTCTCTAAGAATATTCCGATTTTCCAGGAGTGCCTGGGTGGCTCAATGGGTTAAAGCCTCTGCCTTCAGCTCAGGTCCTGATCCCAGGGTCCTGGGATCAAGCCCTCCATCGGGCTCTCTGCTCTGCGGGGAGTCTGCTTCCTCCTCTCTCTCTGCCTGCCTCTCCGCCTACTTGTGATCTCTGTCACATAGATAAATAAAATATTTAAAAAAAAAAAAAAAGAATATTTGATTTTCCACAATCTGTGGCCCTAGGAACTTTTATAACTGAGGAATGCTTTAGAACTTTATTATTATTGTTATTTTAAAAATATATTCTCATGTTACAAGGGAACCACTATTTCATTTAATTATTTAATTAAAATTTTTTTTAAGACTTTATTTGGCACAGAGAGAGAGAATGAGCACAAGCAGGGGGAACTGTAGGCAGAAGGAAAGGGAGAAGCAGGCTCCTCCATGAGCAGGGAGCCCAACTCAGGGCTCGATCCCAGGACCCTGGGATCATGACCTGGGCTGAAGGCAGGTATTTAACCAACTAAGCCACTCAGATGCCCCTAGAACTTTTTTATTTTAAATCATGCTTTCAACTTGGGTTATTAGTAGTTTCTGGCTGATAATTTTGACTAGATGAAGTTTGGCTCCTCAATCATTCCCCCTGAAATAATGATGTACAAAAAGCTGAATTAGGAGTCAAGAAATCACAGACTAATTGCTTAAATTATCTGCCTTTTAGTTTCCTTATCTATCAAATAAAAGGATTGGGTAGATGATCTAAATTCCAGCTGTAATAGTCTCCCCTATGACTCTTAAGGCCTACTTTCCCCCATTTTAATACATGTGTAACTGAAGTCTTGAGAGACTATGTTTGATCTCTTTATTATTAAAGAATAAATGACATACAATATTATATGATTTTTAGGCATACAACATAGTGATTTGACATTTGTAGAGGTTGCAAAGTGGTTACCACATGTCTAATTACCACCTGTCACCATACAAAGTTAATCAGTATTATTGACTATATTTCCCATGCTGTACATTAAATTCCCATGACTTATTTTGTAACTGGAAGTTTGTACTTCTTGATATCCTTCACCTGTTTCGCTCCTTTCCCCACCCTAGTTCCCTCCTATCCAGTAACCACAAATCTTTTCTTTGTAACTATGAGTCTTAGTTTTATTTTGTTCATTTTGTCTTTTAGATTCCACATATATGGAAAGTCACATGGTCTTTGTCTTTCTGTGATTTATTTTGCTTAGCATAATACCCTCAAGGTCCATCCATGTTCTCACAAATGGTTAAGATTTCATTATTTTTAATGGCCAAATAATATTCCCTTGTATATATACACCATATCTTCTTTATCCATTCATCTATCAAATGACATTTGGCTTGATTCTGTATCTTGGCTCTTGTAAATAACACAGCAATGAACACAGGGGTGCATGCATCTTTCTGAATTCTTCAGATAGATACCTAGTAGTGGAATTGCTAGATGATACGATAGTTCTATTTTTAACTTTTTGAGGAACCCCCATACTGTTTTCCATAGAGGATGTACCACTTTACATTCTTGTTAACAGTGTCTGAGGAATCTCTTTTCTCCACATCCTTGCCAACACTTGTTATCTCTTATGTTTTTGATACTAGCCATTGTGTAATGTAACATCTCATTATGGTTTTGATTTGCATTTCCCTGATGATTAGTGATGTAAAACATCTTTTCACGTGTATGTTGGTCATCTGTAGGTTTCTTTGGAATAATGTCTATTCAGGTCTTCTATTCATCTTTTAAACAGATTTGTTGTTGTTGTTGTTATGGAGTTATAAGAGTTCTTTATATATGTTGGATATTAACCTCTTATTGAATACATGTTTTGTAAATATCTTCTCCCATTCAGTAGGTTGCCTTTTCATTTTGTTGATGGTTTCCTTGGCTGTGCAGAAGCTTTTGAGTTGAGTGTAGTCTCATTTGTTTGTATTTGCTTTTGCTTCTCTTGCCTTTGGAATTAGGTCCAAAAAAAATCACTGAGACTGATGACAAGTTACTTACTGTCTATGTTTTCTTCTAGGAGTTTTATGGTTTCAGATCTTATATTCAAGTCTTTAATCCATTTTGAGTTAATTTGAAGGGGCAGAGTTAATTTTGGGGGGCAAGGGCCAGAAAGAGAGGGAGAGAGAATCCCAAGCAGGCTACCTGCTCAGTGTAGAGCCTAACACGGAGCTCTATCTCACAACCCTAAGATCACGACCGAGGCCAAAATCAACTGTCAGACACTTAACCAACTGAGCAACCCAGGAGCCCCCATTTTGATTTCATTTTTGTATAAGGTGTAAGATAGTAGTCCAGTTTCATTCTTTTGCACATAGCTGTCCAGTTTTCCCAGCACAATTTATTAAAGAGACTATTCTTTCCCCATTGTATAGTATTGGCTCCTTTGTCTTAATTAATTGACCATGTATTCAAGAGTTTATTCCTGGACTCTATTCTGTCCCATTAATCTGTGTGTCTGTTTCTATGACAATACAATACTGTTTCGATTAGTGTACTTCATAGTATAGTTTGAAATTAGGGAGCATGATACCTCTAGCTTTGTTCTTTCTTAAAATGGTTTTGGCTATTCAGTGACCTTTGTGGTTCCACATGGTTCCAAATAAAGGCTTATTCTCCTCATTTTAAGAGAAAAGTAACTGACAGACTGCATGACTGACTGTGTGTGTGTGTGTGTGTGTGTGTGTGTGTGATTTTACTGAGGCTATATAGCTATTTGGTGATGGAAACTTCCATTAGGCAGAGGACAACCTCCAGATGTTAGATCCTGTTAGTCTCAGGAGATCCATCAGTATTTGGGTCCCCCAGGACTATCTGGGTCCCTCTGGACTTCCAAGGAACAGGTAGGTAGTTGATATGCCTGTGATTCTTGTTTCTAGAATAAATTACTCTTATTTGTGGAACTTTATCCAACAATAACAAAATAACACTGCAACAATTAATGTTAATTTACTACAAGTCAAGCTTTTCACAAGTAAGCACATTATATGCATTATTTTTTTGAATCCTCACATGAAGTCTATAAAATAGGTGATTGCTATTACTGTTTTATAGATGAAGGACAGAGAAACTAAATTATTTTCCTGGTTTACACTGCTAATAGCAATGTTAGCAGAAAGCTATATTAGGTCATTCTGACTGTAAAGTCAATTATACTGTTTCCTATGACTTGTCACAGTTTAAAATTTATTTCCTCCATATTCTTCTTCTTTCTAAACTGAGCACCGTCAATAACTGAAATCTTGCTCCTCTGAACTCCTAAAGCTCTATTATGTGTAACCCATGAGAACTTGTCAAACACTATCTTGTATCATTGTTATTCGAGTACAAGTCTTTTTCCCTAAATTAAGCCTAATCTTCCTGAGAACAGAAAAGTCCTCTTGGATTCCTTTTGCTCTTCACATTCTTTGCATATAATAAATTCTTAGAAATATCTGTGGTTTAAATGACTCTCCTTCTGGATTAAGTTCACCTCAAAGGAAAGATACTATCTTTTTTTAACCAGGAAGGATCCCACAGTTCTGCCTGCTAGTTGATCACTCTCATCTTTGGATTCTGTAGCTGTATGAAACGTAAGAACAAAGTGAGCAGACGACATCCAGTGGAGGGCAAGCCATGCTAATTTTTGTTGACTGGCCCATTGAGGTGGTAATGAGGCAGAATTACAGCCTTGGGTCAGAGCAAACCTGGAGCTCTTCTGCCTTGTTATTCATCTTTTCCCAAGGGATTAGCAACCCAGGCAGACCGTTTTTTCTGCCAGGCAAACCCCAAACCTCTTGGTATAGTGACAAGAAATATTCACCCCAATGTGCATCTCCCAAGAAGACCTAAGGCAAAGTGCTGGCTTTGTAGTTTCTAGGCAATCTAATCTGCCATGAAGTACGATTCACAGCCTCATGCTACAGGGAAAAACAAGGAAGCAGAAAAGAAAAAAAGTCCATTCTGCATACTGATTTTGTCTAATGTGGCATCTGTACACATGGGCGGCCACAGTTCTTCCATGCTGCTGCCAGATTAATTCTTCCCAAACACTGCTCTGATGATGAAACCTGAACTAGCTCTGCCTCCTGAAAAAGGCAAGCCTGGGATGAAGGTTTGCCACAGTTAGGCTCCAGAGTGTATTTTTATCTTTTGTTCCTATTATTTCAAATTCCAACCAACCACTCCCTGTTTATTCTACACTTTTCCCATGCCTTTATATGTGCATATATATCTTCATTTGTAAGTTAGAAGCCTAGCTAAGCTTCAAATTCCTGCAGCTTACTTGCTTCCCTATACAAACTTACTCCGAGCCTGCATGTTGGCAGAAATATTTCTTCCTTCTGCTAACACTGATTTGCCCATGGCATTTGTATTTTTTCTTGTCTGGTTCATGTTTGCTCAATCGGTGAAACCTAGTCCAGTGCCTTGCACAGAATCAGCATTCAGTAAATGTTTGGGCTTCTACTTAACGTGGCCTTTGCTCTGATGGTTGCTTTGGAAACCAAATGTAAAATATATACAAACATATCATTTTCAAGGGTTAAAGATAATTCCCAGTTTTCAGGAAAGGAGAGACTCCCCTCATGCTTTTAGGGTTAGTGCTGCACTCAGGGACCTTGAGACTCCCTGTGACAGGCAGATGACACTGAAAAGTGTTAGATTTCCTGTGTGCCTGCTTGGTGCTGCATCACTTCCCATTCTCACCTCTAGTCGTCCTGGTGACATACTGATGATGGCTATCTCATTTTTAGAGAAGGCAAATGAACAGTGCTCAGACGTCGGCATCCCTATGCACAACTGCATTGAGAGTGAGTGCCAGAGTCAGGATTCCCACCCAGGTCTGTCTGGCTCCGAATCTAGCTTCCCCACCCCCAAACCACCACCCTATGTTCTGTCTTTGAACTGCACAGCAGGTTTTATGGAAGTTTCTGCTATTTTTCTGTCACTTTTCTGAGGTTCGTTTCCCACTCCTGCAGCTTCACAAAAGGCCAATTACGCCTGCCAGTGACCTGTTTCCTCTAATAGGATTTCCGATGGCTATGGCGCCATTTCAGCGTCTGCTCCTCTCTGCCCAGAGCTGAGCTCCCAGGAGGCCCTGGCAGTCTGGCAGCAGGTCGTTTCAGCTGCTTGTTTTGCCACCCTCTCAGCCCAAACTGCTTATTTCAAACCTTTCTGCGATACATCACTTACTTACCTGCCCTGAATTCCCCTTTTGCCTTTTCTCAGCCTATCTCAGAGGCCTGCAAGTCACAACTACGGCAATTCTCAAGGCATCAAGGAAGAGTAGAAACTTTGTTGTCAGGCTTACTAATTAGGCTGTGGGGAAAATTCCACTGAGACTCACCTAACGAAGATTACCTTTGAACTACCTAGGAAGAACGGTTTTCGGGGGCTTGAGGACATCCATCATAGGCAGACTGGGAGAAGGACTCTAAAGTAAATGAGCGGAACTGTATTCAAGTATTTAACTGTATTCAAGCATCCCCTTGAATACAGTTAAAGAAGCAAATGGAAGTATTGTTTCATAAATTCTAAGATGCGCTTTTCTTTTTTTATTGGAACACTCAGTAATTAGAATGTGGCTTAAAACTCATTGTTGGCCTGACAGTGGTCAGCATAGCTGTCCTTGTTTTTACCTGTGTGGTCATCAAATGCACCAGCATTAAAATTTTCCAAATTTTCTAAGAAAGGTAGACTAGCTCCATATAATTGCAAAGCCAACTTAAAAGCCCAAGATTTTAGTTGTTTTATAATTTGTTTTAGGAAATGTTTCATCCCTAAAGTTCTTGGTGACACAAAGGATAATATTGTACGGAACACATGGACCCCAATGACTGAGACAAAACTGAACCTATTCAGAGTCAGATTAGATGCTGAGGAAGTTTTAGAAGAATCTGAAACAATTTAACTTGCTCATATTTTCCTTTTAATGTATGCCCAAGAATGATATATGATGTAAAAAATGCCTAAATATATTAGAGCTCTTTCAAGAAATATAAAATAAAAACTCTAAATGATAAAATAATGTGTGTTATAGTCAAATTGATGTTTTTTCTGATGCAGCTTATAAAAATATTTAAGTATACATGGGAAAACCTTTACTTTTGCATTAGATAGGGATGGTTTTAAGTTCTGGTTTTACCACTTACTAGCACTGGGACTCTGAACATATTAATAGGTCTCACGGACAGAGTAAAATTCATAAATGTGGTGAATCATTTGGTATTCTGCAAGCTTTAGTAAGTCATTTCTTTCATTTTGCAAGACTTTGTAAACATTTAGTTTTAGCTCTTTTTCTCACTAGAAAGTAAAAAATACATATTTCTTTAAAAAATCTATAGCTTTCTCTGCTAGTTGATTTTGTAGTTTCAATAAAGTAATGTGTATTTTACAAATTAATTTTGCTATCACTTAAAGAATAGGATAAAATGACAATCCAGGAGGTTTGGTAGAGCCCAAAGTCTTGGTGGAGACCAGCAGGTTTCTTCTAAATATGAATGGAAATAAGCACAACTATGCTGACTACTACTGTCTGGCAGGGCTCTGACTTATCTCCTTTAAGAAGCCAGGGTTTGACACAACATCAAGCGTCCTGGGATTCCATAACTGGACTTCTGTTTTGATGTCCATGGTATAGATACAAGTTTAGTAATTTTAATTAATAGTAACAATTTTTGGTGGGGTTGTGGCTGCCCCACCAAGGACTACATTCAGCTTCCTTTGCAGTTTGGTATGACTGTGTGACTAAGTTCTGGCCAACAGTATGTGAGAAGTGCGTCCTTAAAATGAAAATGTAATCTTTTTTTCTTGCCATTATTTGGAAAGTGGAAGGGATGGTGAAAGCTAAGAACATTATCTTGAGTCAAAGATGGAAGCTATGTACTAAAGGTGGCGGAACTACCAGACAGAACGAACATGGTCCCTGATGCTTTTGGATGACTTTTGCCACATCACAGACCACTGAGCCAAACTTCAATGTGAGAAAAGTAAATTTTTTTCTTGTTTAAGCTACTATTATGTTGAGTCTCTTGGTTACAGCAGCCAAAAAAGTTAGGCTAACCTCTTTACTTTCAAGGTCCTGCCCCTCACATTCTTATCTTTCCCTGAGACTTTTTACCTCCATGTGCCAATCTTATAGAGGGGTTCCTTGATCTACATCCTGGTGCTTCTATTCTGAGGACCTACTAAATCTTCTTGAAATCTAGTTGTCTTGCAGCTGCGAGCCCCCTTCCCAGCCAGTCCTGCATTATATGGAAATTGTTTCTTAAATTCTGGTTTATGGGGGCACCTGGGTGGCTCAGTGAGTTAAGTCTCTGTATTCGGCTCGGGTCATGGTCTCAGGGTTCTGGGATCGAGCCCCACATTGGGCTCTCTGCTCAGCAGGGAGCCTGCTTCTCCCCTTTCTATGCCTGCCTCTCTGCCTATTTGTGATCTTTCTCTCAAATAAATAAATAAAATCTTAAAAAAAAAAAAAGAAATTCTGGTTTATGTTCATTCTGACTACCTGAATTTTCTATTATGCTTCCTGTTTCCTCTTAAGTTCTTTAACATCCTTAAGTTGGACTTGATACTGATTATAACCATGGGCTATATTTTCCTTTCCTTGCCTATGTGATCCTTTTTGTTCATCACCTGCCACTACAAGGTCTACAGACAACTGTTTCTATAGCCTCAGAAAATAGACCTGGTTCCTGGTTTCAATCTCATCCTGCTTTGCTCTGAGGTCTTCAGCTGATGACTAGAAAAAACTTGCTGAAGTATACTAATATTCATAAATTGTTGAGTGACTATTGCATAAGTAGCACTTTTAAGACATTATCTCTAATCTTTACAACCATAAAAAGAGTTATCCCCATTATACAGATGAGAAAACTGAGACTCAGAGTAGATAAGTGTCTTGCACAAGATCCTTCACCTAATAGTAATGGATCTTCAATTAAAATCTAATCTATATTCTTCCCTCTATTCACATTATTGTCTCAGACCAGTGACAAAACAAGGGTCCAAAGGTGAGGGCTTGACCAAAAAAAAGAAAAAAGAAAAGAAAAGGGAATCTGTAGTGACGGTGTCTTGGCACAGGTATACAGACTCCAGAGAGGTGAAGGGCCTCTCCATTGTCTTGTCCTGCTCTAGGGTCCGCATCAGGATGTAAAGATTAACATTTCAAGGCTGCTCAGAAAAAAAAAGATACTCTCCTTCTAGCTTCTGCTTTTTGGATTTTAAAAAAACAACAACACTTTTTTCCCCACCTTTCCTCTCCCAGCATTCTTCTATTTCCCTGACCTTGACAGATGTTTCTAAGTCCTCTGAATTCTTAAGGAGTAAAATGGCTTATTTTAATTTCCCTAGGTGTCTCTATTGAATTCTTTCACAGTGCTTTATGGAAAATATCTGATTACTAATTCATAGAACAGACTATTAAGGGATTCTCTGGTAAGTGGCTGTCACAGTGGTGTTCAGGCTGGGAAGCCTCTGCCATCACTGATTCCTACCTGCTGCCCACAGGCTCAGAAGTAAAGAGGCCACCTAAGCTCCAAGATCTTTCAGTTTACCCCATTATATCACCTCCTGAACAATTTTCTTTTTTTTTTTTTAACCTCCTGAACAATTCTTAAAAGAAAATAGTGCCCTAGCCCCTTGGGAAAACTCTTGAAAGATTAGAAAGCAAGGCAGTTTAACATAAAAGTTAAAATCTTGGGTTCTGGAATCAGAGTGGATTTAAATCCCATTATTTCTGTTTAAATGAGCTTGGGCTAGTTTCTTAATTTCTGGTCCTTTGGCTTGCAGTCTGTAAAGTGGGAGAATAACTACTTCATAGAGTATTTGTCAGGATTACATGAATAAATACAAGTAAGGTGCATACAACAGTACCTGGGTTATATTAAGTGCCTCCTAAAAAGTTATTTATTACTCTTATTAAGAGTAAGAGTCCTATGAAACATGGTATAAAATACTGTAGCATGTGAACGGGTTCTGTGAGTACTTGCACCACAATAGGCATTTTCTGGCCTATGTATGTAAACACTCATAAACATGAAATCATATGAAACCACTGTGCTTAAGAGTGTGATTCCTCTAACTCAGCTTGGTTGACAAATACAGTGTCCTGAGTAATCAGATGATTCTCTCAAGGAAGAGGGTGAATCTCCATTCGAGATCTGATAGTTACAGGTGGAATGAGTTATTAGTGACTAGATTAGCTGTGGGTTAATGTCCCTTCAGCTTGGCTAAACTTTAGACAGATTTCTTCCTTACCATAGACCCCTAACATCCATTTTCTTAGAGCATTTACTTTAGAAAACTTACAACTGTAAATTATTTCTCTGTTTCTTAGAGATGTAAATCTTCTCCCAGGCTCTTGATGGTTTTACAACACAAGGAAAGTCTTCTCAAGGGCCTGAAAGCCATCCTTTTGAAATGCAGCCATCAGAATGATATCTCTCCCAAGCTTTGGGAGGGCCTAATTTCAATAAGCAGCAATTAGCAAACAGAGATGGCCTAATTATACTGACCAATCTTCTTTCATAACTTTCATTTATTACTTTCCCAGTAGCTCACCCCAGCACTTAAAACTCTCCGACCTGTGTTTCAGGGGAGTTAGATTTAGTCTCCTACTCCTATTGCAACAGTCTTGAATAAAGTCTTCCTTAACCCCACCCAGTGCAATTTTTCTTCAACACTCCATTCAGCAGGTAGAATGCAACCACGAAACAGATTTTTCTAGGTATAAGGAATTGTGATAATATAAAAGTGGAAATGAAGACTAAAAGAAACCCCTTGTCCTCCCTGCCAGCCAGCCAACAAATGAACAAATAAACAAGATTTTGCTTTAGAGTAAGGGAGTATAAAGGCAATGAAGTGTAGGGAGTGATGAGTGTGGCTCAGATTCAAGCAGAAGATCAGTTACAGTCATTGCAGAGAATCACAATATGTGCTCACCTCTCAGAGACTGGCTGGGCTTTGGGAAGACTGAACAAAGGCTCAAAGTAAGAGACTTCCACAGAAGGATTCCTCTCACAATGACAGTCAATTCAATTCTCCAGGGGACACCTAATTTTTTAAATAAAACTCCAGATGAAGACCAACCATCTTAGTCGCTAAAGACCCTGCAAGTGTGCTGGGATCTTGCCGCTATTTAGAAAGCTTCTCTTTTAGAATTAATCTTTGAGCCTAGCTGTTAGCTAGAAGGAAAATTCTGGCTAATACCTGAGTCTGCAGAACCAGGGTCATTCACCTGCCCTCTAAAGATAAATGAGGCATCTTTAAACCTTGAAGAAGCAGAGAGGTGGTGGGTAATTGTTCAAACACTTACAAGCATTAAAATAAAATCATGAACTTGCAAGGTAAGAAAACACATGGACTCTAGAAACAGAACTAACAAGTCTGTGGTACTGACATGTAGATAGATAGAGGTATATGAGAGGAACACAATAGAAAGTAAATAAACACCAAAATATCATTGGACAACAGGTATAATAAATGTGCTTCTCAAATCAGTGAGACCACATGGACTATTAATTCATTAACTGATGTAAGAGCAATTGGGTAGTCATCTATAAAAGTACAGTTTGATCCATCCCTTATTCCTTATATAAGAGAAAATTACCTACAGAACACATTTAGAAAAAACAAAATGATAAAAGTACTAGAAGAAACTATAGGAAGATTCTTTGATAATATGGAAGTAAGGGAAGCCTTTCTAATAATAACACAAAACTTTGAAACCATCAATTTTAAAAAGTCTTGATTAAGTAAACTATAAAACATTTTTTAAATTTTGCATGGCAAAATCGCCATAAGTTAAGTCACAAGACAAATGCCGAATCAGGGAAGATCATTGTAACTTATAACACATACACAGAGCTGTATGCCTAATGATAAATAACTCCTTTAAATCAATACAAATAGACAAACAACATCCCCAAATTGGGCAAAAGATATGAACAGGTAGTTTAGAGAGAAAAGTAAATACAAATGGAAAGTAAGCATATGAAAAGAAGCTCCACTTCACTCTTAATACAAGAAATGGCACAGAGATACTATTTTTTACCTGCCAAAAGAGCAAAGGTCCAAAATATTGATAACATGTTTTATTGGTCAGGACATAAGGTTTTCCTATATATTGCCAGCGATGGGGTAAATAATTATAACCTCTAAGGAGGGCAATTTGGCAGTGGTTATCAAAGGGACAAATATACATGTGCCCTGAAAAGTAATTTAACTTTTGGGAATGTACCTATCAGATAATGCTTGCACATCTAAAATGTAAACAAGTTTATATTAAAGCACTTTAATAACGATATACCAGAAGTAATATAGGAGATAGTGAAATAAATTATGGTACATTCACACAATTAAATACCAGGTAATGCTCTATTTTCTGTTATGGAAAGATCTTCATTAATTTAAATTAATAGATTGAAAAAGCAAGATGAAGAACAGTGTATAGAGTATGATACTATTTGTTAATTAGCTTAAAAGGGAAAAGTAAAGGAGAAAAAGAAAGTATATTCATATTTGCTTGTATTTTGATTAAATATCCCTAAAAGGATATACCTGACACTGTGGTTGCATATGAAAGGGGGAAATGGGACTATTAGGTCATAGGTACTACAGAGAAATTTTCTTCAGAGAATATTATACAATCATTTTTACTTTCTTATTTGTAAATCATGAATCAGATACACTATCTAGTAAAACAACATATTAAAATCTTTATGGAGAAAATTTCTCAGCTTTAAAAAAAATGAAAGTAGAAAATGAGGAACATTTTAAATTTTCTCTAGTTTAGAATTTTAAAGTTGAGAATATATGTATCAACAAAGAAATTCAAGATCTAAGAGACACACAGGTTTATGGAAATCATTGTTAACACATAGGGTCAGCCTCGCAATCCCTATGTCCTGTGTACCTATCACTGTATCAAAAAGTGTGCGGAAAATTACATGTGATTCAAGGATATGTGAGCAGATAAAATATATCTTAAACTTATGTTAGAGATCCCACATCTATACACCCTAAAATTCTCTTATTTGACATCTTATAATATGAAATATTTCATTTAACCCTTTCCCAAATCTACTATGGCTGATGATTATTTAAGGTATGAACTGTTGTTGATGTTATGCTCCGATCTTCGCAAACGGAAGAGAGACCCTACATCGTTCTCTGATAGACTTTGGTGATGTTTTTAGCCTTGATCATAGCTATGAAAACTTTCAACTCCAGAAATCCAGAGTCTGGAGTACTCTCAGGAATTTGGAAAATCTTTCAGAAATTGATATCTCTGCATTAATGCTGTGTTTCCTTTGTCCACAAGCATTTTTCCTCTCTCATTATGGTTGTATGTGTGTGCACACATGAATCTGTACATATATACACATATGTATGTGGTAGGGATTGGAAATTATTTTGAAGTGTATTTGCATTTTTCCTGCAAGATGCCTCACAGTTTCTGGGAGACTTTCCAACCAACTAGTGACTCAGAAAGGGTTAAATCTTGGTAAATAACAGACATCTCTCAAAGACTACCCTCCACCTTTTCCTATAGCTACTATTGTTAAGTCTAGTTTGTCACTTTCTCTTGGGTGTGGATGACGAGAATAGCAGTATAGTCACCTGTCTGTCTTCAGTCTCTCTAAGCTACCAGTTACACACAACCAATGAGATGTTAGCATAATCTTTAAAAAAAATAATTTACTGCCTTATTTACCAAATTTGTTTAGGAAAGACTGATGGTACTACAAGTTGAACTGCAGTTAATCTTGGCAATTATGTTGTAAGCATGCATGTGTTGACACATTGGGTCTTTGTTCATTGTCCTGGAATTTCTCTCTATTCCTGTTTTTAAAGATTTTTATTTATTTATTTGACAGACAGAGATTACAAGTAAGCAGAGAGGCAGGCAGAGAGAGAGAGAGGAAGGGAAGCAGGCTCCCTGCCCCGCAGAGAGCCCAGTGTGGGGCTCCATCCCAGGAGCCTGGGATCATGACCTGAGCCGAAGGCAGAGGCTTTAACCCACTGAGTCACCCAGGTGCCCCTCTATTCCCGTTTTTATTAGTGGGGAAAATGGCCTTATTTTTTTGTTCATAGTATAAACAAATTTTTCTCTAATACATAAAAATAAACTAGAAAATCTAATTTACTGGTCACTTCTTCAAGAAGAAAGTTTATTTTTTAAAAATTTTTTGCTTTGTTTTGTTTTTAGAGACCTTCCAGGGGGTGAATTGTCTATGCATGAATACAAAGCCACATTTTACTGAGTGCTTATAAAATGCATTCAATTGCCTGGAGAGAAAAATGACCACAACGACCTCTAATTTTAAGGCAAAGAGACTTCTGGGGAGGTAACATAATAATAACTAACAGACCTTTGCAGTTTATTAGTGCTTTCATGCAAATTATCCCATTTAATTATAATAAGAAGAAATCTATTATTCTCATTATAAAGAATAAGAAAATGGAGGCTTCAAATGATGAAGTCAGTTGTCCAAGGTCATGCAGCCAGTAAGAAATGGAACTGTGACCCTAACTTACATTTTCTGACACCATATGTCATATTCTTCCACATATGATTAATAGTTCCCCAACCTGTCATGTGACATTTTAGTGCTTTAATTTTATTAAATACCCCTGAAATCCTGGTACTTAAGTCACTGACCCACAGTACAGGTTAAATAAAGAGGGTCTTTTTTGAAAGGGTAAGGGAAAACAATATTGATATTTTAGAGCTAGTGCTTGTTTATATCATGGAGAAAGCCAGAAGTCCCCTCTAGAAAGGAGCACTACCTTATCAATGCACATCTGGCTATATATAAGTCACAGGTAGAATACTCCCTTTTCCCCAAATGATGGGGTTGTTCCTAATCTAGTTAGCTATCTTTTATAAAATGACCCATGGAAGAAATTCCCCCCAGAGTTTCAAGCTAGAAAAGAGCTCCTTTCTCTATATATCTGATAATATTTTCTTTATAAAGACAGCTCTGTAGACCACTTTTGTCTTGGCTTGCTAAGAAGCTTAGAGCCAAGTTGTTTGCTTGGTGGAAGTCATTCTCCTTAGGTTTGCTGGAATATTTTCTTTTTTTTTTGTCTCTCATCTAAAATTTTTCTTTTAAACTATCAGGTTCATATCTTTTACTATTGCTTTAATGGGGTCTTATTTTACTGTAATTATATCTTTTATTGCAAGCCTTCTCAAGTATTTTTTGAAGATAGGCAGAATATAAATATACAGAGTCCCACTCTAAGTAACTCTAGTAAGAATATGAGCACTTACTCCATTGGAAAAAAAAAAATAACAAAAGTATACCAGATACAAATGGTTTTTTAAATGCTTGAGAAGCTCAAGTGGAAGACATTTGTGTTGTGAATGCAGAGGGTAATAAGGGTAATGGAGGCCTGTTTTCTTTCCTTTATTCTTTGTTTTTATTTTTTATTGTCATAAGAACATTTAACATGGGATCTATGCCCTCTTAACAAAATTTTAAGTATACAATACAGTATTGTTAATTATAGAGCACAATGTTATGCAGCAGATCTCTAGAACTTTTGCATCTTGCAAACTAAAATGTTATACCTGTTGAAGAGCAACTCCCCTTCCCCCTTCCCAAAGCTCCTGGCAAGCACCATTCTATCCTCTCTTTCTATGAGTTTGACTGTTTTAGATACTTCACGTGCTATAGACTGAATGTTTGTGCCCTCCAAAATTGTTGAAATCGAATCCCTAGTGTGATGATAATTGGAGGTGGAAACTTTGGGAGGTAAGCCCTCATGAATGGGCAGTTCCCTTCTAAGAGACCCCTGAGAGGTACCTTGCCCCCTTTCACATGAGGACACAGTGAAAAGATGACTGCATGAAGTAGGAGGCGGGTTTTCAACAGAAATTCACTCACAAATTTCTCAGCTCCTTGATCTTGCACTTCCCAGCCTTCACAACTGTGAGAAATAATTGTTATTGTTTATAAGTCACCAAGACTGTGGTCTTCTATTAGAGCACTCTGAATGGACTAAGATATGTAAGTGGAATCATGTAATATTTGTCCTTCTGTGTCTAGCTTATTTCATTTAGCATCACATCTTCCAGGCAAAGAGGTATATGAAAAGAAGTTCAAGATCACTTAACATCAGAAAAATGAAAATCAAAATTACAATGAAGTATCATCTCACATTTGAGAGAATGGCTATTATAAAAGAAGCGGGATGCTTAGGTGGCTCAGTCAGTTAAGTGCCTGCCTATGGTTCAGGTCATGGTCTCTGAGTTCTGGGATCAAGCGCCACACTGGGCTCCCTGTCCTACTGGAAGCCTGCTTCTCCCTTTCCCTCTGCCTGCTGCTCCCCTTACTTGTGTTTTCTGTCTCTCTTGCTCAAATAAATAAATAAAATCTTAAAAAAAAAAGAAAAGAAAAGAAAAGAAAAAAGATAACAAGTATTGGCAAGGAGGTCAGAAAAAGGGGAACCTTGTGCATTGTTGTTGGGAATGTAAAGTGGTGTAGCCACCCTGGAAAACAATTATGGAATTTCCTCAAAAATTAAAAATAGGACCACCATGTGATCCAGGAATCCCACTTCTGGATATTTATCCAAAAGAATTGAAATCAGGATCTCAAAGAGACATCCACACTCCCATATTCATTGCAGCATTATTCACAACAGCCATGCTATGGAAACAACCTAAATGCCAAAGAAAGTGTGGTATATACTTGGAATGGAATATTATTCAGTCTTTAAAAAAAGAAGACAATCTTTCCTTTACTTTTACAATAAAGGCTCAATGTCACTATACCAAGCCTTTCATATTTTAGCATCAATAAGTGATAAGGTATTTGCTATTGTATGTTGCAGTTTTATTTAAAATGCTTTCATATTTCACTGGTGTTTTATAATTATGAGCACTTGGTATGATATGAATAGATAAGAGATAATTTTCTTAGAAAATTCCTGATTGATACAGAATTGGATCAGAAGGGCAGAGGAGTAGCAGACTGAAATGACATCAAGTCATAGGAGTTTAGCTAGATAGTTATCAAGCTACAAACACCTACAAGTTATCAAACACCTACAAACTCAACAAGAGATCAAAGAGAAGAGCAGCAATTCTAGGAACAGAAAATTGGCCACTTTCTGAAAGGCAGGATATGTGGAGAAGTGAATCCCAAGTGATGGGAAGATAGACCACAGGGGAGGGGCCAGCTCCCAGCAAGCAGTGGAGCAACAGAGCACAAAACCAAAACCTTTAGGAGATTGCTCCACTGAGGGCATTGCTCCAGGGTTGGAGCCCTCACAGGGATGGTCTCAGGACCCACGGGGTCACTGAAAGATCAGGGGTGTCTGAATGTTGCAGAGCTCCCAGGTATTGGAGGAGGGAAGCTGACTACAGCAACAGAGCCAAGCCATGAGCTCTCAGCTCAGGGTTACCTTAAACTATGATCCAAGGCAAAGTCTGGCCACTGCTATTTGAACAGGGACCCCACAAGTGGCAGATCCAGGGAGACTCACTTTCCCCCTCTGGAGGCAGGAATCTGTTGGCTTGGAGACTCCAAATGGAACTGTGTGTCAGAGATAGAAATACTCAATCACAGGCCAGGTAAGCACAGAATGCACCTAGAGACTAGGGAGAGGGGAGTAATTGATCCCTTTTCTCTGAGGGCACACTGAGGAGTGGGTCCCTGAGCTCTTGGCTCCTCAGGGCCAGAGACTGGGAAGCCCAATTTTCATTCCCGCCCTCCAGAGCTCTATGGAAAGCATTCAGGGAACAAAAGCTACCGAGAGTGAACTTGAACAGATTTCTTAGCCTGGCGCCTGGCAAGGGCTATGCAATTCTGCCTCGGGCAAAGACACTGAAGAATCACTACCACAGGCCCCTTCCCCAGAAGATCAGCAAGAACATCTAGCCAAGACCAAGCTCACTGAACAAGGAAAACAGCCTAACTCCAGAGATAGGAGAAATCAATGCATGAAATTCATGGCTTTCTCCCCATGATCCTTCACTCTTGCAAAGTTAATTAATTTTTTTAAATTTATTTTTTTCTTATTCTAATTTTTTTAACTTTTCCTTTTTGCTCTTTTAATGTTTTTTAACTAGCTTATCTCAACAATACCTTTCAAAAAACCTTTTTAAAACATCATTATTATAGTCATATTTCATCCTTCATTCTATTTAACCTTATTTTTTGTGTATATATATATATATATATATATGTATATATACATATATATATGGGTATTTTTCTAAAAAAATTTGGGATACAATTTCTCCTAATAGATCAAAATACACCCTAAATCTGGCACATGGCATTGTTCTACTCTCCAGCCTAAGCACATTCTCTCCCCCATACCTTTTTATTTCTTTTTTCTTTTTCCAACCAACTTATCTTATCAATTGCTTTTTTAGGATTTTTAAAAAATTTTCATCTTTACAGTCATATTCCATCCCTTCATCATGTTTACCCTTATTTTTGTATATATGTTTTTCTTTATTGAAAATTTTGAGAGGTAGTTTCTTCTGAGAGACCAAAATACACCCAAAATAAAGTAAGTGGCTCTGGTCTATTCACCAGTTATATATATATGTGTGTGTCTGTGTGTATGTATATATATATATATATATATATATATATATATATATATATATATATGTATATTTAAAATTTCTTTTTACCCCCTTTTTTCTCCTCTGGTTTGTGGTATCTTCTGACTTGGTAAGCATACATCTTTCTGGGGTCTTTGCCACCCTTTTAGTATTTTATTCTCTTGTTCATATATTCTTACCTGGATAAAATGACAAGTCAGAAAAACTCACCACAAAAAAAGAACAAAAGCCAGTAGCAATGGCTAGGGACCTAATCAATATAGACATGTCAGATCTAGGGTTCAGAATGATGATTCTCAGGTGCTAGCTGGGCTTGAAAAAGGCATGGAAGATATTAGAGAAACCGTGTCTGGAGAAATAAAATCCCTTTCTGGAGAAATAAGAGAACTAAAATCTAACCAGGCTGAAATAAAAAAAGCTATTAATGAGGTGCAATCAAAAAATGGAGGCTCTTACTGGTAGGATAAATGAGGCAGAAGAGAGTATTAGTGATATAGAAGACAAAATGATGGAGAATAAAGGAGCTGAGCAAAAGAGAGACAAACAACTACTGGACCATGAGGGGAGAATTCAAGAGATAAGTGATATCATAAGATGAAACAATATTAGAATAATTGGGATTCCAGAAGAAGAAGAAAGAGAGAGGGGGGCAGAAGGTATATTGGAGCAAGTTATAAGAGAGAATTTCTCTAATATGTCAAAGGGAACAAGCATCAAAATCCAGGAGGCATAGAGAACCCCCCTCAAAATCAATAAAAATAGGTCCACACCCCATCATCTAGTAGTAAAACTTACTAGTCTTATTGACAAAGAGAAAATACTGAAAGCAGCTCGAGACAAGAAGTCTGTAACATACAATGGTAGAAATATTAGATTGGCAGCAGACTTATCCACAGAGACCTGGCAGGCCAGAAAGAACTGGCATGATATATTCAGAGCACTAAATGAGAAAAATATGCAGCCAGGAATACTATATCCAGCTAGGCTGTCATTGAAAATAGAAGGAGAGATAAAGTTTCCAGGACAAACAAAAATTTAAAAATGTGCAAACACCAAACCAGCCCTACAGGAAATATTGAAAGCGGTTCTCTTAACAAAGAGAGAGCCTAAAAGTAGTAGACCAAAAAGGAACAGAGACAATATACAATAACAGTTACCTTACAGTCAATTCAGTGGCACTAAATTCGTATCTTTTAATAGTTACCCTGAATGTAAATGGGCTAAATGCCCCAATTAAAAGACACAGGGTATCAGAATGGATAAAAAACCAAAAGCTATCAACATGCTATGTGCAAGAAACTCATTTTAGACATGAAGACACTTCCATAGCTAAAGTGAGGGGGTGGAAAACAATTTACCATGCTAATGGGCATCAAAAGAAAGCTGGGGTGGCAATCCTTATATCAGATAATTAGATTTTAAGCCGAAGACTATAAGAGATGAAGAAGGACATTATATCATACTCAAAGGGTCTGTCCAACAAGAAGATCTAACAATTTTATATATCTATGCCCCTAACATGGGAGCAGCCAACTCCATAAACCAACTAATAACAAAATTGAAGAAACACATCGACAATAATCCAACAATAGTAGGGGACTTTAACACCACCCTCACTGAGATGCACTGATCATACAAGCAAAAGATCAATAAGGAAATAAAGGTCTTAAATGACACACTGGACCAGATGGACATCACAGAAATATTCAGAACATTCCATCCCAAAGCAACAGAATACACATCCTTCTCTAGTGCACGAAACATTCTCTAGAATAGATCACATCCTGAGTCACAAATCAGGTCTCAACTGGTACTAAAAGATTGGGATCATTCCCTGCATATTTTCAGACCATGATGCTCTGAAGCTGGAACTCAATCACAAAAGAAAAGTTGGAAAGAACTCAAAAACATGGAGGCTAAAGAGCATCCTACTAAAGAATGAATGGGTCAACTAGGAAATTAAAGAAGAATTGAAAAAATTCATGGAAACAAATGATAATGAAAACACAACTGTTCAAAATCTGTGAGACACAGCAAAGGCTGTCCTGAGAGGAAAGTATATAGTGATTCAAGCCTTTATACTTGAATCAAGAAACAAGAAAGGTCTCAAGTACACAAACTAACTCTATACCTAAAGGAGCTGGAGAAAGAACAGCAAAGAAAACCTAAACCCAGCAGGAGAAGAGAAATCATAAAGATCCAAGCATAAATCAAGGTGGTAGAAACCAAAAGGACAAATCAATAGAAGTAGAAGAAATCAATGAAACTAGGAGCTGGTTCTTTGAAAGAATTAATAAGATTCATAAACCCCTGGCCAGACTTATCAAAAAAGAAAAGAGAAAGGACCCAAATAAGTAAAATCATGAATGACAGAGATCACCACCAACACCAAAGAAATACAAACAATTATAAGAACATATTATGAGCAAAAATACACCAGCAAATTCGACAATCTGGAAGAAATAGATGCATTCCTAGAGACCTATAAACTACCAAAACTGAACCAGGAAGAAATAGAAAACCTGAACAGACCCACAAGCAGTAAGGAGATTGAATCAGTCATCAAAATTCTCCCAAGAAACAAGAGCCCAGGGCCAGATGGCTTCCCAGGGGAGTTCTACCAGAAATTTAAAGAAGAATTAATACCTATTCTCCTGAAACTGTTCCAAAAAATAGAAAAGGAAGGATAATTGCCAAACTCATTTTATGAGTCCAGCATTACCTTGATCCCAAAACCAAACAAAGACCCCATCAAAAAAGACATTACAGACCAATATTTTTGATGAACACAGACACAAAAATTCATACCAAAATACTAGGCAATAGGAATCAACAGTACATTAAAAAGATTATTCACCACAACCAAGTGGGATTTATTCCTGGGCTGCAAAGTTGGTTCAACATCTGCAAATCAATCAATGTGATACAATACACTAATAAAAGAAAGAACAAGAACCATACGATACTCTCAATAGATGCTGAAAAACATTTGACTAAGTACAGCATCCTTTCTTGATCAAATCTCTTCAAAGTGTAGGGATAGAGAGTACATACCTCAATATCATCAAAGCCATCTATGAAAAACCCACAGCAAATATCATTCTCAATGGGGAAAAACTGAAAGCTTTTCCACTAAGATCAGGAACACATGAGGGATGTCCACTATGACCACTGCTATTCAACATAGTACTAGAAGTCCTATCCTCAGCAATCACACAAGAAGAAATTAAAGGCATCTGGACCAGAAAAGAAGAGGTCAAACTATCACTCTTTGCAGATGATATGATACTTTATGTAGAAAACCCAAAAGAATCCATTCCAAAACTGCTAGAATTCATACAGAAATTCAGTAAAGTGTCAGGATATAAAATCAATGCACAGAAATCAGTTCCATCTATACACCAGCTACAAGACAGATGAAAGAGAAATTAAGGAGTTGATCCCATTTAAACTTGCATCCAAAACCATAAGATATCTAGGAGTAAATGTAACCAAAGAGGCAAAGACTCTGTACTCAGAAAACTATAAAGTACTCATGAAAGAAATTGAGGAAGACACAAAGAAATGGAAAAACTTTCCATGCTCATGGATTGGAATAATAAATATTGTGAGAATGTCTATGCTACTTAAAGCAATCTACATATTTAATGCAGTCTCTATCAAAATCCCATCCATTTTTTTCAAAGAAATGGAACAAATAATACTAAAATTTATATGGAACCAGAAAAGACCTTGACTAGCCAGAGGCATGTTGACAAAGAAAGCTGAAGTTGGTGGCATCACAATTCCAGACTTCAAGGACTATTACAAAGCTGTCATCATCAAGAGAGTATGGTCCTGGCACGAAAAAAGGCACATAGATCAATGGAACAGAATAGAGAGCCCAGAAATGGACCCTCAACTCTATGTTCAACTAATCTTCAACAAAGCAGGAAAGAATGTCCAATGGAAAAAAAGACAGTCTCTTCAACAAACGGTGTTGGGAGAATTGGACAGCCACATGCAGAAGAATGAAACTGGACCATTTCCTTACACCACACACAGAAATAGACTCAAAATGGATGAAGGACCTCAGTGTGAGGCAGGAGTCCATCAAATTCCTTGAGGAGAACACAGGCAGCAACCTCTTTGACCTCACCTGCAGCAACTTCTTCCTAGAAACATCGCCAAAGGCAAGGGAAGCAAGGGCAAACAAATGAACTGCTGGGACTTCAAGTTCAAATCTTTTGCACAGCAAAGGAAACAGTCACAAAACCAAAAGACAACTGACAGAATGGGAGAAGATATTTGCAAATGACATATCAGATAAAGGGCTAGTATCCAAAATCTATAAAGAAATTATCAAACTCAACACCCAAAGAACAAATAATCCAGTCAAGAAATGGGGAGAAAACACGAACAGACATTTCTGCAAAGAAGATATCCAAATGGCCGACAGACACATGAAAAAGTGCTCCACATCACTCGGCATCAGGGAAATACAAATCAAAACCACAATGAGATATCACCTCACACCAGTCAGAGTGGCTAAAATTAACAAGTCAGGAAATGACAGATGTTGGAGAGGATGCAGAGAAAGGAATGGAACCCTCGTACACTGTTGGTGGGAATGCAAGCTGGTGCAGGCACTCTGGAAAACAGCATGGAGGTTCCTCAAAAAGTTGAAAATAGAGCTACCCTATGACCCAGCAATCGCACTACAGGATATTTACTCTAAAGATTAAAATGTAGTGATCTGAAGGGGCATGTGCACCCAAATGTTTATAGCAGCAATGTCCACAATAGCCAAACTATGGAAAGAACCTAGATGTCCATCAACAGATGAATGGATAAAGAAGAAGTGGTATATATATACAATGGAATACTACGCAGTCATCAAAAGAAATGAAATCTTGCCATTTGCAATGACGTGGGTGGAACTAGAGGGTATTATGCTGAGCAAAATAAGTCAATCAGAGAAAGACAATTATATGATCTCCCTGATATGAGGAATTTGAGAGGCAGAGTGGGGGTTTGGGGGTGTAGGAAACGAAAAAATGAAACAAGATGAGCCTGGGAGGAAGACAAACCATAAGAGACCCTTAATCTCACAACATAAACTGAGGTTTGCTGGGGGAAAGTGGGGAAGGAAGAGGGTGGTTGGGTTATGGACATTGGGGAGGGTATGTGATATTGTGAGTGCTGTGAAGTGTGTAAGCCTGACAATTCACAGACCTATATCCCTGGGGCAAATAATACATTATATGTTAATTAAATAATTAATTAAAAAAGAATTGTATCAGAAATCAATTTGTATAGATCTCACATCTATAATTATGTCACATATACAATTCTGATATTGTAGGTATACTCCACCTGTCCTACACATGTACACACATAGAAGCATGCACACATTTTTCAAAACAATGACTACACAAAGAAAATCAGTTATATAGTCCCTAAGGATTGACAGTGGGAAACACCCTTTATGGTCTGATAAGACATAGGAAAAGTAAAACTGGCTGAGAAGGTGCAAGATGAATCAGAAAGACCTAAGAAATTTTTAGTACTGTCAAATACAGACAAATAGAGACTCAGGCAAGGAGAAACTTAAAAAGATTATTACAACAGGGAGAATCCTCCTTCCTCAGGACTTCAGGCATCTCAAAATCAAAAAGAAAAATGCCTTTTTTTTCCCCCTTTTTCAATAACGAGGGATAAAGCAAGTCTATAGGAACTTGGAGGGGAAATGGAGCAGCAGGGGGAGCTGAGCAGAGGATATGAAGAGAGTGGCATTAACGGGAAATGTTTCTCTCTTGTCAGTTGATTCTGAATGAACTCTTAAGAGAAGATGTCCTCCTGCATTTAGGACTTGCTTAGATTTGGGGCCAAGCCAAACTTCAGGACCCTGTGGGGAAGGGAGATGCTAACCTACAGCTCAGTCAGACCAAGTCAGTGGGTAAGAAATAGGCCATTGTGAGGACTTGGTCAGTATTGGCAACCTAATGAAAAGTATGCACTATTGAAATGTTAACTACTTTTTTGTCTAAAATATACTTATAAGAAGCTTAGTGGATTCAAGAAGCAAGCAAAATATAGTATCAGAAATTCTGCATTTATATCCATTTGCATCACTAATATACGCATGATTTCAGCTTGTCATTTTTTTTTGCACAAAAAACCAAAGAACTTAAATATCTTACACAACCATGTCAATTAAATTATGCATTTGTTATGCTAATATATTTTTAAAGGAGTATAAAATGAGGATCTGGCAACATTCTTAGAGGAACCTAGTTGAAATACACATACTTGAGATTTATTGGTCATTTGTCCTTAAGAGATTAAGTAACGGAAAGCTTTAAAAAAGGACAATCTGCCAAACACAACCCATAAAACGGAAGATAAAAATTATTAGTCATGGAATTATTGAGTAGGAAAAGATCTAGTCCTACCTTTTAATTTTCAAATTAGGAAACTGAGGCTCAGTGTGAGGTGTTGTTTTGCAAGTCACAGAGCAAGGGAGTGCAGAGCCTGGAGCAGCAACATAATCAGAGAAATTTTCCTCTCTGAGGGTGAACTTTATGAGGGCAATTTTGTTTTATAGGTTATTTAGTTCACTGATTATGAAAGTAAGGTAAAGTTATGATTTATTGTTGAAAGAGAAGAATAGGTTGCAGAGAAATGTATTAGTGTGATTTCTTGTTGTTAAAACACAAACAACAGTTATCATCTATCTACCTACCTACCTATCTATCTATCATCATCACTTTTCTGTTTGTGATTGCATGAAATTGGAGAAAAGAGTAGAAGCATATACACCATGCTAACACTGGATATTCACAGGAGGGATAAAGCAAGATGTAAGACAAAAAAGTAAGAAAATAGAATTTTGTGAAATATGTGAAAATGAGAATTGCAAAATTCTACCTATATGATTATTTTTAATATATAGAAACTGAGTATACACATAGACAAGGACTAGAATATCACCAGAATATGCACATAGACTGACAATGGACATTAAAAAAATCATTTTGATCAGGGATTGGTTTAATAAGATTTTAAAAATATATGTAGGGGCACCTGGTGGCTCAGTGGGTTAAAGCCTCTGCTTTCAGCTCAGGTCATGATCCCAGGGCCCTAGGATCGAGCCCCACATTGGGCTCTCTGCTCAGCAGGGAGCCTTGCTTTCCTCTCTCTCTCTGCCTGCCTCTCTGCCTACTTGTGATCTCCGTCTGTCAAATAAATAAATAAAATCTTTACAAAAAAAGAAAAATATGTGTAGATAGTTTTTGCAGTAACATAAGAAAATAAATTAAACGAAAGCCACTGAAATAGTTATTTTAGCTCAAAACTGACAAAAAGACTTAATCACATATTCATTAATAGTATTTACTTGGCAAACCTTTTATTATTACATTGATAGCTATAAAATTTTATGTTTACATATAAATGTTTATATATATGTGATTATATATGTTTGTCATATATAAATTATAACCTGTTTTTCAATGTATTTGTTTACTAAATTGACATATACCTTTTTCAATTGAAAGGCTGACAATAAACATAAAATAATGTATATTCGCTGTAAAAACTTCAGAGAATTTAGGAAAGAAGAAAATAATAATCACTGATAAGCTTACCCAGAGATAGTCACAGTTAACAATTTTGCACCCATCCTCCAAATCTTTTTCATGCATGTATATTCAAAAATGGGATTATAATTTACTTTGTTATCTACTCTTTTCATTTAGTAATAAATTATGGCTATATTTCCATGATAAAAATTTAGATCTAATGTCATTTTTTTTTTTTAAAGATTTTATTTATTTATTTGACAGAGAGAGATCACAAGTAGGCGGAGAGTCAGGCAGAGAGAGAGAGAGAAGCAGGCTCCCGCCAAGCAAAGAGCCCGATGTGGGGCTCGATCCCAGGACACTGAGATCATGACCTGAGCCGAAGGCAGCGGCTTAATCCACTGAGCCACCCAGGCACCCCAGATCTAATGTCATTTTAAATTATCTAATTAAACGTTTAATATTTTATCATAGAGAATTACAGTAACTCAATTTATAAATTTTCTATAAATGTTCATTTGGTTTGATTTTAGTTTTTGAAGGACCATAAACAATGCTGAGATGAACACATTTATATACTCTTATTTTGTTCTTGTCCTCTTGCTTCCTTAGGATGCATTCCTATAAGTGATAGTGTTGGGTACCATTGTTCTTCAACTTATAAAACATTTCATTTCCTAATTTTCTAGAACTTTATATTTGAGTTCCAAAAATACACGTAGATGAGAAGCCTTTTTTTCAGGACAGAGTATCAAAGAAACAACCAGTATAAACTATAAAATTTTTTCATGGGTAAGTGACCCATGTTTATCAGTTAATTCTTCATTACACTTTAGGAAGACAAATTTGTATTTAAAAGCAATCATTATGATGATCCATAACTTATGGAGGTCTATTAGCTATATTTTGAATTAGTCTTAATTAGTTTTACCTCTGTAGGGGCCCAAGGCAGGGGGCCCAAGGCAGGTGGCCCAAAATGTGCCATAATGGCATGCTGATTATTTTGAATTGAAGCTGCTTGGGAAATACCTGGTACAAGAATACTCAGACCATCCTTTGTCCCCCTAAAAGCAAGAAATAAACCTCTCACATGGAAGGTACCCCACCCTGAACTAAGAAGTAAAACCATATCCTTATCACCAGAGATAGGGACTTCAAAGCCAAGGAAACTGTAGAAACAGTAAAACGTAGAAACAAAACTTGCTAGCTTTTTTTACTAGTCAGCTACCTCAACCAAAATTCTGCTTAGAATTCCTCACTAATTAAACTTCCCAAACATCTGTTTTCTTTATCCTGTCAGTTCTTCACGTATTTATTGTCTCTGTCTAAAAAGTATAAAAACTGCCTGCCTTGGTCATTTCTTTAGGTTTCAATTTCAGTGTTGGGCTTCCATGCACATGTAGTAAAACTTTGTTGTTGTTTTCCTCCTATTAAATTGGTCTTATGTAAATTTAATTCTTGGTCCGGCTGGAAGAACTTGAAGGGCAGAGGAAGAATTTTTCTTTCCCTACACCTCCTATTCTCTTCCCAGTATGAATTATTAATGGTAAACTGTGTAAAATGCCCTGAAATTTATATAAAAGTTGTTCAACTAGTATTTTTAAAGTATATTACAAAGAAGATTCTTGGCAGCTGCTTTCCAATTTTATGGTGAATATGTAAGAAGTATAGCCTATCAAAAATATCATCCATATCTAGAAGGTACTTATATGTATTAGAAATAAATAAAAGGCCACTATCCACCCTTTGTTTCTTAGGAAAAAATTTTAAAGAGAAAATGGATAGAAGGGAAAAGATAAATCAAAGAGGGGAGATATCATCCAGTATAGTCTACTATGTACTAGGAATGTAGCTAACTACTTTCTCATGTAGTAATTCATTAGATTTTTCTTTTTTTTTTTTTTCATTAGATTTTTCTAATGATGCTGAGGGAAGGCAGATATTTGTTATAGCTGTTTTCTGTGTGAGGAAGTGAGGTTTAGGCTGTGAAATGATTTCCTCAAGATCACAATACTAGTAATTGTTAGAGTACAAATCCAAACCTATGTCAAAAAATAAAGTTGTTAACAATTTGAACTTCCTAGTGGTAGAATAATATTGTCTCTGAAAGTAGTGAGCATATCATTGTGGGACATATTGGAGCAGTTGTTGGCTGATCACATATGAAAGATATTATGGAAAGTATTCCAATATAGCTGAGAGACTGTACTTGTTACCTGCTCTAGGTCTTTTGCAGAAAGCTTAAATATTAGTTGAATTAAAAACAATATACCAGTTCTAACTATTGATACATCATAGGCAAATATTAGGCCATAGAGTAATATTCAACTATTTCATTTTTTAAGAGAAGCCTAATTTCACATGTAAATATTACTAATAATTTCAAAACCAGAAAATCTCAGCTCTATCCTAATGATCAAAATCTATATTGTGTAGATTATTATAGTTTTTAATAACTATTTTGAATGAACAGTGCTAAATAGATTTTAGTGGCTATTGTGCTAAGAACACAATTGTTTGGTTGATTAAACACTATCTCTTGATAAAGATTAACTCATGCTAGTCTAATAATTACTATACTTCACATTTTTACATGGCCAGTGTATTATTAAGGATTGCTTAGATTTAATCTATCTGAACAAAAAGTTACTCAGTGAAGTGTTATATAAAATATAATAAAAATAAGTCTTTTCTTAATTTGGACAAAATAGGGTGCTTGTGTGCTAACGTATTCTACTACCCACCTTCCCCAGTTGGTTCTATTAAAAATAGTGCTGTAAAAAGAAATAAAAATCAAAAATAAATTATGTCTGTTGCAAAGCATCTCATGGAGAGGTTTTTAATGTGCAATTTAACAGCTCATGGAAAAAGAAATATTGCTGGAGGCAAGGGAAAGTCTTCCTCTGAAAATAAGTGAAACTTAGGTCTTTATCAGCATTTATGCATTCACTTTGGGACACAGGAGAAATTTAGAGCTGTGACTCATTTAAATATATGACCATGTGACCTATACTATGGGAGGGCTTTGGAGTTGGAGCTAAAGCTTTTGCTATACCAATAGTTAGGCTTTGCTATGAGGAAGTGGCTGGTTCTACACTTAAACACTCTTTGTTGGCTCTCTTTAGTGCCTATGAGTATGATTTGAAGTAAAGAGAAAGAAGCAAAGGGCTGGCTTCTGTTGCTCTCTGTAGATAGTGTATTTGATTGAAAGGATAATGGATTTCAGGGGGCGCTGGGTGGCTCAGTGGGTTAAAGCCTCTGCCTTCCGCTCATGTCATGATCCCAGGGTCCTGGGATCGAGCCCCACATTGGGCTCTCTGCTAAGCGGGGAGCCTGCTTCCTCCTCTCTCTCTGCCTACTTGTGATTTCTGTCTGTCAAATAAATAAATAAAATCTTAAAAAAAAAAAGGATAATTTTGAAGCCGTTGATTTTGACAAATTATTTACTTTTTCAGAGCCTTTCTTCATCTGTAAAATGGGTATAATAATACCTCGCCCAGTTATTTTGAGAACTGAATGAAAAATGTTCACAGGAGAAAAGTGCACAATATCTGACACACAGTAAGAAAGGAATACATTTCAGCTTTTTTCCTCTTTGTCATTTCCACAACAGGACAACTCTGGAAAATTGTAAATAGCTTTTTTTTTTTTTTAAATGTTTTCCTAGAATTTAAGGATGATATTTCCATCAACAACCTCATCAGAAAAACAGCTATCAGCTGCATCGTTGGCAAAGTATCTCTTGATGCTTATTATCTAGAGCTATGTGAGCAAATACCAAGGGCCTGAAAGCAGCCAAAACATCAGGGAGGAAAAAAAAAAAAAACATGAGGGAGGAGCAGCTTCTGGGGATGTGGAAATGTCTGTCCTGACCCCCCAGAAGGAGACCCTCTTTGTGGAAAGGGAAAAGTGAGGCACTACATGTTCTTGCATACTAGGGCAAAGGTAGAGCTTAGATCAGGAAAAGAAATAACACTTATTCTGCCTTGGTGAGTTCCTAGGTTCCTAGAAACTCTCAGTTAAGGATCTCTATCCTCTCCATGAGGATCTCAGCTATGAGGGACTCTGAACTGTAACTTGGCGCTCAGACTCTTGGAGGAAAAGGAGCAAAAAGCTTAGAAAGTGGAGTTGCAGATTAATGTTAGTGACTGTTTTCAGAGCTATGAACTCTCCAGTAAATAGCCCAAGTTATGCTTTATCTATCTAATATAGTGTATTCCATGATAAAATCTTTTATAAATTCATTTTAATAGCTTTCATTTACAAATAAAATTTAGATGGAATTGATATCTTGGAAAAAGTAGGTTTTTAAAAGATAGGAATCTAGAATACTTCTCTTTGAATATAATTAATGTTAAGTATAGAAAAAAAATCCCAGCTTTAAAAACACCTTTTAACTAAATGTTACTTTTTATATTCATGTACTTAAGATGATTCCAATACAGTCCATACACTGATAGTCTGTCTAGTGTGGTTTTTTTTGTGAAAGCTTGTTTAGAAGTAAGAGGGTGTTTACAAGATTATCTGCCACCTTTGTATAATAAAGTCTGGGTTACTCTGAATATTTGCTGTATATGTATGATGATAAGCAAGTCCTAATTATTACCTCCACTTTACTTAAGCATTCCTCAATCTCATGAAGAAGATCATCAACCTGATTCTTAGCAAGTGTGACAATTTTGAGGTAGTTACAACGAACATGGTAAATTTCCTAATTTGAAAGTGCTTCCTTGTAATAAAAAGACCATGGTTATGTGACATGGAAATGTGACTTCAAGAAAGACTCCACATGAAAGGAACTTAGACTATGAGTAGTTATATTTTAACTATAATCTTTACTGATCAAAATGATAAGCAAGATTTCCTAAGTATTTATCTATGTGGCATACACTCTAATTAGAAAGATAAGTCATGCATACTTTGATAAAAAGGCAAAGGAATTACATGTATTGATTCCCTGTTATATTCTAGGCTATAGTAGTACAAGTGTATAATTTAATCTTGCAGAGTTCTTATGAGGTGGTTGTTAAAAATCTGAATTTATGGGAGAGGAAACTGAGATCAAATAGGTCACAGAGTCAGTGAACTGCAATCTTGAGATCTGAAGTTGAGTCCATCTAATTTCAAAACCCGTTCTCTGAAAAAATTCTATACATGGGAATATATGACTATATAGAATGTACTATCACATCACGTATCTAGCATCACCAAAGAACAGGATGTTTTAGATAATATGAGGTATTCGATATAGTTGAATCCTAATACCAATCCCAATTTGTTTGGCATTTGAATCTGATTTCAAGTGGGAAATCAGAAGTTTATGTTTGTGAAAATTGTCTATTAGTATTATTTTGAGTGAGAACTTGATATAGATTCAGTAAATTTTATTTACTGCTATTTCTACCTTAGTCCTGGATAGTTGATGTTGCTGGATAAGTTTCAAAGCACAATATAGCTGTTGAGGAAATTAAAAAAAAAGAGAGAGAGAAAATGGTTTTCTGAGTAGAACTAGTTTGATGATTCATACAGACTGCTCAAACTTTGAGCTGATTCCTATTTTTAGGAATGAAGATAAGAGATTTTCAAATCCTTTACTTGTCCAATAAATATTTTGTTTACAAAATACCTGAAATTGCAAATGTACAGGTAGTAGGGAGGGCAAACAAAAACACTGAAACAAAATGGGAAAGAGCATGAAAAATGTAATGCTCATCCTTGATCCATCATGTATCTCCACTGCTTCTGACTTTATTCTCCCAATTGTTTTCTGAGGTTTTTAGTAACAAATATCAGAAACACTCATAAAGCTGTGCAGCTCTGTTAAAGGCAGGCACAGTGCTTGGTTCAGTAGACTTTCAAAGCAAAATTCTAGACTCTGTCAACACATACTAGGTAAAGTAATATTTTCTCATGCTTATCCTAAATTTACCTCCTATTAATTTCATTGCACCTCCCTTCCCCTTTGTCAGGCAAAAAAGAGAACTTCCAATTTAATAAAAATAATTTAGGTCATTTAAGTCAATAAAGTAGATTTTTCTCTTTTCTTTGCCAGGGTATCTTGGAGTTTAATGATCTCTTTTAGTAGTTACTCTTCTCTGGTATCATCTGACTATTGGGTTTGTTACTACCTGAATTACAACTGACAAGCTACTATTCCAGGGAGCATAGCAAATTTAACATCAAGTCAATGAGACTAACTGACATCATGGAATTCCTAAAGAAAGGGCTAATGTGTGTTTATCTCCACATATGTAAATCCACAGTGTCAAACACCACATTTCCCTTGTGGTAGGGCAAGGTGAGGAGTTGAAACTTAATACATATCTATATGAGTCTGACTCCACCTATATGCCATTGGACATGTCTCTACAATGATCCTCTATTAACCTCGTTTCTGTTGATTGGGAAATTGAATGAGTTGCCTAAGTTCAAGAGCCTAGTAAATAGCAGAACTGAGATTTGAATTCATGTCTGTCTGACTTTTTATTTCACCACTTGATTTCCCAATGACATGTGGTACCCAGTATGTATTTGTGGAATTTGCATGGGGTTATCACCTCTCTAGTCTATCTAGCCTCAAGAAGGAAAAGCCTACAGCCTAGTAAAGTTGTAATCCACAATGACCTAAAGGTCAATTGGAATACCACATGGCATGGTCAATCACTTAGTGTATAATTAATATGAAATTAAGAGGCAAAAATTAACAGAGATATAGAACCAGACTTTGTTAGTAGTAATGAATCTGAGGACAGAGTCTCCACTTTCATTTTCATTATCACGGTAGAAAAATAGTAAATAAAGGCAGGGGTAGGATGGTGGTATAAGTGGTAGAAAGAGAATTAGGAGATATAATCTGTGGATTTATTTGCTACTAAAGTGCCCCTCAAAGGCAGCTTTGCCTGACTGGCATTTTTAACATTTATTCTTATTATAACATTACCCTTTCATTATAATATCATATTATCTGTTTGAAGAATTTCAGATCATTAATGTTCAATGTCACCTAAGCCTTTCAATAGAAAAAGTACGATGTGCCTGCCTGAACATTCTTAGTATCAGGGAATTTCTTATTGATAAAAAAAATATATATTTACTTCGTCCCAATTAAAAATATACATTCCTACACTTTCTTGAAATTATTCTGTAAGCATGACTTGAAGAACCATGTGGCAACATACATTCCTAGGCTCGTTCTTTGAATACTAGAAAAATCTTCTATGTTTATCAGCATTTCTGTATCAGAGACCTGGCTATACACAGAGCTAATGTCATATTTGTGTCCCTAGATATATGTACAAAATTTTGGTACTTTTTAAAATAATTTTTCAATTTTAAAAATCTGAAATAAATATGCATTTCAAAAAAATTATGTAAGCTTTTAAACAATTATCACTTAATTAAAATGGGGTCCAGTCATGTTAGAGCAATTCCTTATCTGTACCAGTATAGGAGAAATGAGTGAGGTGTTCATTTAGGCCTGAATATCCCCTTCAGTGACTGCAACCCCAGATTTCCATGTACCTTCTTATCCACCCAGGTCCAGTACATCATAAGAGAGCCATTTTCCAACTTTCCTGTGCTTAAGAGTCACATGGGGTGCTGTCCAAAAAGCTCCAGTGACTAGTCAAAAGGCCACAAAATCCCTTTTATCCTATAATATATTTAGACTTCTTTCTCACAGACCTTAATCTTACCATCGCAACAAAACCATCAACTATCACTACTAACTTAACCATGAGTTCTTCAGAGAGCTTAGCAATCACTTGTTTTAACTCCAAATTGTACAGATCTATGTGATAATCTATGGTTATACCACTACTTAGTGGCTAGATGGAAATGAAGCCAGATCTTTTGATTCTTTCCAAAATAGTAGTTTCTCTAGCATGAATTGGGCTATTATTTTTATATTTAGCTGTCTGGTATTTGACATCATCCATTAGTATGAAGCAAAAAGTCTTCAAAGAAAATTGCAAATGGAATTCTACTCTGAGCTTTAATTATAGAGAAAAAATAATACTTCATAGGGCAATATATTAAATAGTGACTGCAAAATCAACTATTCGTGAGACACTCTGCTAGGCATTCTGGGGTACATGAAGATGAGTAACACATAGTTCTTGCCATACTGGAGCCCACAATCTAGGGGTACATTGTTAATCACTCTTGCCAGGATAATTGGGACATTTCACTGAATGCGAAATTGCAGTGTATCAGGTCATCATACTTTATAACACATTGAAGTGCTTCATACTTAACTCTATACGGAGGTGAAACTCCATTAATGTTTCCCCATGGCTTATTAGCATATGGGGAAAAAAATCTCTCCATGTGCTGAATCAGTGTACTTAAAATTGATATTTAGAAGTCATGGTTGTTTGATATGAGTGGAAGGAAATAATTTGTAGCTGCTGTTATCATGATAAAAACATGAAATTATCTAAAGTCTCCTATAACTTTTTAGCCAGTTCTTGAGCAATTTACTAATTACAACATAAAACAAAGGTTTCCTTACTTGTGGTCTCACCGTTCATTTCTTTAAGTTCGCTGTTAATTCCAACGTCTATGGAATTCATTATTTTGTCAATCTGTGAGAAACAAAAGCCATATAAATAAATTATTAATTCACTTTTAGCACTGTATTTTAAAATAATTTCCATATGCCAGCAGCATATATTCTTGATATTATTACTACTGCAATACCACAATTAAGAGACTGACTCAGAAAGTTTTAAAAGGAAGCAGACATCTTTTGAATTGCTTTTAAAAATACGAATTTTGTTTCCCTTTCTTAAATGTTCAAAATCAGATCCCCTTTTCTTTATATTTCTTAAAATGAACTTCGTTTGGACCTACATGGGTCAGTAAGTTAGGAATTGTGTATTCTTTAAATTCAGAAGGGGATGGGCTGAGGATAAATTCGTGGGAACACATTCCTCTCTCAGGCATTCTTCCTGTTCTGAAAGCATGCAACTCTGACTGTTGAAGTGGTGGGTTTCAGTCTGTGGGTGTGGCCATTGGAACCAAGGTCTTACTAAATGGCTGGACTAGCCACAAGTTGATTTCTGACATAGAATCTCAAGAATCCAGGCATGGGGAAACACCTTAGTTCTAAGAGATAGGCTAAATGTTAATTAATCCTGCTGCATTCCAAAAAAGGATTTCAGATGTTATTTACAGAGTTAATAAACATAAGAAAAGGAGAGATTGAGAAGACTATCAATCTAGTAGTACAATATTTACAGGAAGATATGACTATCTAAGCTTTTACCGTTTATGGTTTAATTCCTTCCTCATCATCCTAGCAACCTGAGTAAGACAGAGGTTTCAGAGAGGACATTACTTAAATGTCCCATTTTGTTCACCCTGAAACAGATGTAGAGAGATTAAGTGATTTTCCTAAATAGCTCAATTCAGAATGTCAATACCAGACATTTCTAGTTCTCAGAATACTGTGGTGACCTATTGTACTTCAAAACCCAATCCATCTGCACAGTTTTTTTTGAGGGAGAAAATGTGACATGTTAGAATGAAATGCTAAGAGAGAGGATGGTCCATTCTTTGAAGAAATTCAAGAAAAGGTAAGAAACTTAATTTAGTCCTCCTTAGAGACAAAGGATGATATTTCATAAACTTGAAAGGACACTTACTTTCTAACTAATTCTATAAAATGAAGGACTTTGTCTTTAAGTATAGCTTAAATTGGTGATACAGGACCTCAACATATTTTTTCTTTAATGTCTCTCTGAAAACTGTAAAGGGGAAATATTAAGTAATTTGGTTTTTTTATAAGGCACTTGGAGAAGAGCCAGGACTATTCTTTTTTTTTTTTTTTTTTTTTTTTTTTGAGAGAGAGAGAGAGCATGAGCAGTAAGTGAGAGGCAGAGAGAGAATCTTAAGCAGGCTCCATGCCCAGGGCCAAGCACAGCATTGAGCACAATCTTACAACCCTAAGATCACGACCTGAGCCAAAATCAAGTGTTGGATGTTTAAACAACTAGGCACCCCAAGCCAGCACATTAAGGTTAAGATTATAAGGAGTTTATGAAAACTTAAGTTACTTTAAAGATGAGAGATGAGCTAACAAAGAATTTAGCAACTAGCAGAATGATACAGGGCTGCAGAAATATGGAAAATTTTCACAATTTGTCTGCTACAGTGCTTGATAGGACATAATGTCGACATTCTCTTGTACCTCATAGCTAGTTATTACTTCTGCTTGACATCAATTTCTACGGAAACAATAGATTCCTCCACATGTGTGGAATGTATTTGTTTTTACACTAGCTGTGAAATTATCATGTATTACCCCTAGAATCCTGCCCTTCCACTTGTAACTGTCTATGTCTGTTAGTTGTTATTGCTGTTTTTGCTTGCTTTTATTTTTTGTTTTGTTTTTATTTTTGTTTTGCCTCTGAAAGACTTAAAAAAACTGAAAATCCTTCCCCCAAACTTCCCATGCTCCAAAGTCTTATATAAACAACAACAAGAAGAACAAGTCTTACTTCTTCCCATTCAGAAGTGAAGGATGGTGTTCTTTCAGAATTCCCTTTAGAACTATGATCAGCAGTTGAAGATTCACTCCAGTTAACTTTTGATGTTTTCTCATTTGAAGGGTATGCAATGAGATCAGAATCTGATTTAGAGACAGTTTTTGACAAATGCATGTCAATCAGGGCTTTTGGCAATGACCTTATTCTCCCCAAGGTACAGGCTCTCTCCACAAATCCTCCTGTGTTCATAATCCACTGGTCCCCATTTCGGGATCCACTCCTAGTTGTTCTTGTGCCAACAATGGTATGGTTTTCAAGTTGGTTGCTTTTTTTGTGAAAAATTGTTCGACTGACCACTTTGGGTTTAATTTTCTTTACCAAAGTTTCTGAATTATTTGCTATTGGAGACTTCTTGAAAGGCAAAGGACTATTTGCCAAACTAACTTCATCTTGTCCTTCTTCACGTTCATCTCTTTTCCCATAGAGATGAAATGGGTTTTCAGGGCACTCACAGGCTGGAGAGGATCCATGGAGAAGGCCTTCAAATTGCCCAGGATCATATTCTTTTGGAGGATCACTGTCTTCCTGTTGAGAAGGGTCATCTGCAAAAGAGAGGAAAGACATCAGGATGGTTGATTGTAAGGACTCCAAAAGCCCTGTTACGACAGCAGTGCCTTTTCAAACTTGTGCAATACCTAGACATTTTATTTGGTGGTACAATGATATCGTCACTTTATGAAACACTCATGATCCTACAGTACCATGTATAAAATGAATGTGTGTGTGTGTATGAACTGGATCTTTCTGACATACCTTACAGTACATTTCAAAGATATGAACTGAATATTAATTGAGTAATTGTATATTGTTCTTTCTTGTTCCCAGATATATTTTATATTGAATAACAAAACTTCACTTAAAGTGAAACACTCATGTCCAAACCCTCACAATAAATGAATCATTGTGTAGTAGGACATTGGGCAGGTAAATCAAGATTATACATAATAACACCCCTTTGCCCTTCTCCCAGCAAATAAATTCAGAAACAAAATCTTTGAAAGAAGTATAATTAGAAGTAATTTAAAGTTTAAATTAAGAAGTAATTTAAAAATACTGATAATATTACTTTAAATATAAAATATAAAGAATTATTCTATAAGTTCTATCATTTAGACAAAAAGGATTTGTTCAGGCATAATGTAGGCAAACAGTGCAGAAGTAATTTACAAAAAATACTGAGAATATTACTTTAAATATAAAATATAAAATAAAGAGTAATTCTATAAATTCTATAATTTAGACAAAAAAGATTTGTTCAGGCTTAATGTAGGCAAACAATGCAACCCATAATATCACTAAAAAGTGAGATCCTTTTATAAGAAGCTGATGTTGAGCTATTAACACAAAGCTCTCTTTTTCTTTCTTCTCTGAAATAGCATTAGTTATTTTTTAATTTCTTCAGATCTTTGAAAGAGTAACGAGGGGTGCCTGGGTGGCTCAGTGGGTTAAGCCTTGCCTTTGGCTCAGGTCATGGTCTCAGGGTCCTAGGATCGAGTCCCGCTTCAGGCTCTCTGCTCAGCAGGGAGCCTGCTACTCCCTCTCCTTCTGCCTGACTCTCTGCCTAGTTGTGATCTCTCTCTCTGTCAAATAAATAAATAAAATCTTAAAAAAAAAAAGAGAATAACTCAGAAAAGAAAAAAAATTATTGCTTTGTAATTTTTTCTAAGATAAAACGTAAATATTCTCTGAGACTTAAAATATACGATTCTTTTGTATGATCTAATTTATATCTTAAAGATATACCGTGTAAAACCCTGGCCAAAGAACTTAGCAAAGTATGTCAGTATACTTTTTTGATTGGTTATTTAGTTCATCTAGCTGAAGATCTGCCACAATCAGAAGTTAAATTATGGGATAAGCTCATAACCTAATCTTGTAGAAAGAGTCAAAAATAGCCAATGTGGTGGATAATAAAAATCCAAAGCTGACTTGCTGACTTGCACTTTAAGTACATTGGTTATTATTATAAATTCCAAACACCAAAGTTTTCATAAATTAACAAGTAACATTTAACAGGTATGTACTATTTTATAGGCACCGGATTAGGGGTCATATTTACAAGATCTCATTTGATCTGCATGAAAATCCTGTGAAATGATTAATAATAATTATGATTATCTGATAGAGATATAGCTAAAATATTGGACTCACATATTTAAACAAATTCGCAACCATAACAAATCTCAATAGATACTTGCCCAGAGAATGCTACAGACAAACCAATGCTCCTTATTACTCTTTGGTCACAAGTTCCTGCACTGTTCTCTCCCTCATTGATGATTGAGGCAGGTTTGTTCCTGACCTTGCATATCCCCATACCAAACCCTGGTTCCTGTTTGGCTTTCCAAGCAGATGTCCCCTGCTCAGACCTTGTCACAATGATATCCTGAGACGGAAGAGAGAAGAGTGCTAGGAAGAGAGGTCCCAAAGACAACAATCTAAAGGAGAAACACTGCACCCACTTAGAACTATAATAATCTCTCTGTCTTCTCACAAAACCTGCATCCCTTTCCATTGTAGCAACACTATGTCCTTGATAATAACTACTTTTGTCCTTCCCCTCAAGACAGAGACCCTTCCTGGGGTACAACAGTGAGTGCAGAGTGAGTGAACACAGCTCTGAATTCTCACTAAAGCTAGGGTTTATGGTCTTTTATATCCATTTTTTGAAAGTAAAAACAAACATTTAAACAACTTAAGTTATTGAAATTTTCCTAGCTAGTTAGAGGTTAAGCTGAGATTCAAACCAAGATCTATCAGATTCCCATATCCACTAGCCTGGAAAATATATTACTATTTAGATAGAAAAACAGTCTAGGGTTCAAAGGCAAGAAGTAGACTCTGTGGGAGGGCATGTGTTTCTCCTATTTATGACTATTACTGGAATTTGGGATAAGAGAACTAAAAAAGTTTTTTTTTTTTTTTTCTACTTCCATGGAAGCAGAATTATACCAAGAGGAAATAAAACCTGGTATTCTATTCCAATCAATTTTCTCTTTTTCTTTCCTATGCTACTTGGATCCATAGTGCTTTACAACATAATAGGTTGGTATGGATGACAGGAATGGGTAAGTAATGTAAAAGGAAGGAGGAATTAAGAAATAAGGACGTTTAGAATTTTATTTTGAAAGTTACTAAAGAAGGCCAAAGGGTTTGGTTATGAAAAGAAAATTGAAAATAGTCAGCCTATTGTGGGAAAAAGATTCTGTAAATCTCAGTCAAGAGGTTTTTGACCATAATCATGATAAATGAGAGTTTAAAAGGGCATAATTTTATTTAAAGTATTCTGTGAATATTATTATTAAGTTATTATCCCCTCTGTGGTTTCACCAAAATGACTATAATCGCAATTTCAAAATGCTTTATATTGTCCACATCCTCTAGTGATAAGCAATCACTTCTCTAAGTAAAAGAAAATTTAAGTATTAGCATATAAACTTTGTCTTTTGAATAATAGTTCCTAGCATCATGATACTTGGTAACATTTTTATTAAGAGTTATCAAAAGGCAACTATTTACTTGCTTGTTTCAGTGGCCAAGCTCTAAAGATTAGTCATATCAAAGAGAATGACAAGTTGATATAAAAGCTCCCCAAATTCTTGTTTGGTGGATTGATGGCAGGAATGGCCCCACTATGCAACAGCTCCCTGTAGCCATACTCTACCCTGTATCCATTCCTCCCACATGACTCTGGGGATGGCTGTGACTCTGGGGATGGCCACGTGCCTTGCTTTGGCCTATGGGACAACAGCCAACATAATAGAAGCAGAGACTTGAAAAGCACTTGTACACTGGGGGCTTGCAAAGTTGCTGACAGGTGAACAAGCCCAAATTTGTCTGAAAGATGATGAACTACATTATTACCCTGTTGTTTGAAATTGTAGGTTTTATTGTTTTTCGAGTATGATGAGGCTAACAGATCAGGAGACAATTGCCATGGAAAAGATAAACTGTTATAGATTCCAAGAGAAGGGAGGATGTCATGCCCTGGGGTGGGGGAAATGGGGGAAACCCAGGGTTAGTTAGGAGGCCGAATGAGTAAGGGACTAGGAAGGCTGGAGCCTTTATTGTCATTTCTCCGTGAAGGAGAGGAAGAAACAGGGTAATCAGGTTTAGGATTGGCTAGTCTGATTGGCTAGAATCATTTCAGCAGCTTCTAGAGCTTAGATAGAGACTATCCCTAGTTGTTTGATACCTGGCCCTGGTGTGATTAGGCCTGGTGATAGGCAGCCCTGAGTATGCTTGGGGTATGGCTCTAGATTGGTTGGTTTGCATATGAAAGGCATGTTTACTATCTCTAAGATATAGCTAGCCCTGGGAGGGGCAGTTCCTCCAGGGACAAAAAGGTCCCAAGATGTTAAAGAATCAAAACCAAAAAACAAAACAAAACAAACCTGAAGCAAAAAGGCGTGGGTTATACATCAGCCATCTCTGTTACCTTAGACGATAGCCAACTTGCTTACATTTGAGTGAGGTCATCCATGACCTATCAATCCCAGGCCAATATGCCAACTGACCACCCATGATGAGAAAACCTAGCCAAGATTAGCTGAGGCTGGCCCAGACCAGAAGAAAATACTCCCCAGAATCATGAGCTATATAAATGGCTATTATTTTAAGTTATTGAGTTTTAGAGTGGTTGATACACCATGATTCAGACTGTGTCCCAGTTTTCAGAGAAGAATTAATATAATGTTCAAAATATATTCTTGGGGTGCCTGGGTGGCTCAGTGGGTTAAAGTCTCTGCCTTCAGCTCAGGTCATGATCCCAGAGTCCTGGGATCAAGGCCCACATTGGGTTCTCTGCTCAGGGGGGAGCCTGCTTCCTCCTCTCTCTCTCTCTGCCTGTCTCTCTGCCTACTTGTGATCTCTGTCTGTCAAATAAATAAATAAAATCTTAAAAAAAACCACACAAAAAAACAAAAAAATATATATTCTGGCAATGTTTATATTTTCACTTCTACAAACAAAGATAGTAATAGTATACACCTATAAGTGTTGTGAAGACTTAATAACAGAAGTAAAGCAGTTAGAACAATGCCAGTGGCATAGAAGACATTAAATATTATTTCTTCTGTTATAATTTTTAATCTAAAGGTTTCATTTTTACAAATATAGTAGTGATTATATTAGATACTCATAAAGATTGTTATTTTGACATAGTAAATATAGGATTTACTCCTTTGTTTCTGCTTATATGTTTTGAAAATATACTTTGGGAAGAATTTTTGCACTTTCTTACTATTTTTTTACCCTAACTAGGTAAAGTATATAGATTAAACTGTTTTCATAACTTGTCTCATTTAATTTCACACTTCTCTTTTGATAAGTGGATATTTCATGCTAAGGTACAGAACTAAATATGTGTGAATTCCAATCTGATAGTTACTCAAAGCATCATTAGCATTTCAAAGAAATGTCAGAGAAAGTATCCAATAAGTAAGCATTTCAATCTCTTTTTACCCATCTTTGCCCCATCTTTAGCATATAAATACCTGAATAACAATAAAGTCTCAAATTTCATGTCAAGATAAAAACAAATTATGGAAAATGAGTGATTTTATTCTTGTAGAATAAATCATAACTTTTGTCTACTGGGTCATTTTATTTCTCTTTAGAAAATAAAAAATTTCTCCATTTCCAGGGATTTGAGTGCTGATATTGATATTAATAGAAATCCTGTGGTGTTGGTTATTATTTTTCCTCTCTCATTTGTGATTTTATTTCTTTGGGCCTTTTCTCTTTTCTTATTGATAAGTCAGGCTGGAGATTTATCAATTTTGTTAATTTTTTCAAAGAACTAGCTCCTGGTTTCATTGTTTTTCTTTTTCTTTTTTTTTTTTTTTAGTTTCTATACCATTTATTTCTGCTCTGATCTTTATTATTTCCTTCCTTCTGCTGGCTTTAGACTTGATTTGCTTTTCTTTCTTCTAACTTCTTTTGATGTAAGGCTAGGTTTTTATTTGAGATTTTTCTTGCTTCTTGAGGTAGGCCTGTATTGCTATATACTTCCCTCTTAGGACTGCTTTTGCCGCATCCCAAAGGATCTGGACCCTTATGTTTTCATTTTCATTTGTTTCCATGTATTTTTTATTTCTTCTTTGATTTCCTGGTTGACCCATTCATTGTTTAGTTGCAATAGAACCTCTATATATCTGTAGTCTTTACAAATTTTTTCTTGTGGTTAACTTCCAGTTTCATAGCATTGTGGTCATAAAATATGCATAGTATGACTTTGATCTTTTTCTATTTGTTGAGGCCTTTTTTGTGACCTTATATGTAACCTATTCTGGAGAATGATCCATGTGTACTTGAAAAGAATGTGTATTCTTGTTTTAGGATTGAATGTTCTAAGTATCTGTATTAAGTCCATCTGGTCTAATGTGTCATTCATGATAAAGAAATGCAAAGCTAGAGGCATCACAATTCTAGACTTTAAGTTATATTACAAAGCTGTAGTGATCAAAACATATGGTATTGGCACAAAAATAGACACATAGATCAACAGAACAAAATAGAAAACCCAGAAATGAACCCATAACTGTGGTTAATTAATCTCCAACGAAGCAATAAAGAATATACAGCAGGAAACAGTCTCTTCAACAAATGATATTACGAAAACTGGACAAAAACATGCAAAAGAATGAAATTGGACCACTTTCTTATATCATACCAAAAATACATTCACAATAGATAAAAGACCTACAAGTGAGACCTGAAACCACAAAAATTTTAGAGAAGAAGACAGGCAGTAACCTCTTTGACATTGGCCATAATAACTTCTTTCCAGATATGTCTCCTGAAGCAAGGGAAACATAAGCAAAAATAAACTATTGGGACTAAATCAAAATAAATCAAAATAAAAAACAGTGAAGGCAACAATCAACAAAACTAAAAGGCAACCTACAAAATGGGAGAAAATATTTGCAAATGATATATCCAATAAAAGTTTAGTATCCAAGATATATAAAGAATTTATAAAACTCAGTACCCCCAAAATGAATAATCCAACTAAAAAATGGGCAGAAGACATGAATAGACATTTTTCTAAAGAAGACATAGAGAGGGCCAACAGACACATGAAAAGATGCTCAACATAACTGATCATCAGGGAAATATAAATAAAAACTATAATGAAATATTACCTCACACCTGTCAAAATAGCTAAAATCAGTAACACAAGAAACAACAGGTGTTAGTGAGGATGTGGAGAAAACTGTTGAAGGGAATACAAACTGGTGCAGGCACTGTGGAAAATAGTATGGAGGTTCCTTAAAAAGTTAAAAATAGAACTACCCTTTGATAGGTGTTTACCCAAAGAATACAAAAGTACTAATTTAAAAGGATACATGTACCCCAATGTTTATGGCAGATTATCTACAATAGCCTAATTATGGAAATAGCCCAAGTGTCCATTGACTGATGAATGGATGAAGAAGATGTGGATGTTATGGAGTGGAATATTATTCAGCCATAAATAGAATCTTATTGGAATGGAATGGAATGGAATGAAATATTGGAATATTATTCAGTCATAAAAAAGAATGAAATCTTGCCATTTGCAATGACATACATAGAGCTAGAGAGTATTACACTAAATGGAATAAGTCAGTCAGAGAAAGACAAATACCATATGATTTCATTCATGTAGAATTTAAGAAACAAAACAAATGAGTAAGGGATGAAAAAGAAGAGAGAGAGACAAACCAGGAAACAGACTCTTTACTATCGAGAACAGCTTGATGGTTATCAGACAGAAAGATAGGGAGTTGGATTAAGTAGGTGAAGGGGATTAAGGAGTGCACTTGTGATGAGCACTGGGTGTTGTATGGAAGTGTTGAATAACCATATTGTATACCTGAAGCTAATATTATATTGTATGCTAACCAACCAGAATCTAAATAAAAACATAATAATTGGGGGTACCTGGGTGGCTTAGTTGGTTAAATGTTTGACTCTTGTCAATCTCAGGTCACAATCTCAGGGTTCTGAGATTGAGTCTCTTGTCAGGCTCTGTGTTTATTGGGGATTCTGCTTGAGATTTTCTCTCTCCTCCCCCCTCTAAACTTCTCCTGCTCTCTCTCTCCCTCAAATAAATAAATAGATTAAAATAAAACATATAATAATGAAAGAATAAAATGAGCAATGATTACAACAAACAAACAAACAAAACACCAGCTATGGTGATAACTTCAATAAAACAGGTATCAAGAAATCCCTATGGACTTGGAAAATGGATGGGCAAAACCAAATTAGGTGATAGCAACAAAATCCAGAACTGGATCTGCAGCTATGTGTCTGTAGTGGTGAAAAGAAAATGAAACTGGATGGACCCTGCAACCCATGAAATCGCTGTTAGATTCTGATTAACCAAAGGAAAGGGCCCAGTACTAAGCAGGATGCCAAGCAATAGTATCTGAGAACAACTAGCAGAACTTGAAAAAATCCTGCAAAAAGACAACAGGAAGCAGCTTAAGCCCTTGAGAATCTCAGGAATATCCAAAAGACATGCTTTTAGTAGGGATAGAGACAGTCTAAAGAAAATTTTCAGGAGCAGAACCTAAATTGAACAGAGTAAAAATATCAGAGACCTCAAGGAGAAAAAACGTTTTATATAATGGGCAAGTGGGAGTGGCATGGGAGGCAGTGGTCCAGAGAAGGGAGACCTTGGACATAGTAGTAGCAAAATACAATGTTAAACTTTGAGACTACTACTATGGAAAGCAAAGTGAATGGAGTTCTGGAGAACACCAAAGTAATGATAAATCTTTCTGAATCAAGCAGAGAAACTCCCCTATTTCTCAATACTTCATGGTAAGAACAAAGGAGAAAGTCCTTGAGCAGTGAAATGGGTAAAATTATTCTCATATGGTATGGCTCATGCTTATTCTCATATAGCAACCTCTTCTGAATGAATATTTCAGGACATCTCTTCTCATTAAACATGGTAAATAAAAAAGGATTTTAATAGAACTCCATTTAAAGACATTATAAGAAAAAGAAATGAAAATGAATGTTGAAGAGTCAATAAAAACAAATAAAAAATGTGGCCCCGGGGCCCCTGGGTGGCTCAGTGGGTTAAAGCCTCTGCCTTGATCCCAAGGGCCTGGGATGGAGCCCCACATCGGACTCTCTGCTCAGCAGGGAGCCTGCTTCCTCCTCTCTCTCTGACTGTCTCTCAGCCTATTTGTGATCTCTCTCTCTGTGTCAAATAAATAAATAAATAAGATCTTTAAAATAATTTCTTAAGAATGAGTATTCTGTTAAAAAAAATGTGGCCCCAAGGAGTTTGAAAACTTCAACCCTAAAATTAAAAATTATTTTTAATAAATTAAAATCATCTAAGATCTGAAGGAAAAACCTATATGATAAGTAGAGGCTCAGATATGAGATGTCTGGTCATTTCCTTTTCCCTTTCCCATTCACTCTGTACAATTCAGTCCTAAAGTCATTAGATGAGGAAAAGTGAGATGCATCCATACCTTCAGTGGAGAATGGAGATTTGAGAGTTGAGAATCAGGGCTCAAGGAGGGTAATGGTGGTGTCCATGTTTGAGGCAATCCAGAATGGCATGTTGGGGTCCATGCAGGGTTAGGAGGGTGTCCACATGTGGAGTAGCCCAGTATGGAGTGTCAGGGTCCACGTGGGGGTGGGAAAGAACCTATGAAGGGGGAATGGCCTGGCAGAAGGAATCAGCAAAGCAAGGAGAATATCCCTGCAGAGAGGTGGTCTAGGGTTGTCAAAACCATGAAACAGGGCAAGGAAAATGTCCCTGTCCAGAAGAGAAAAGTGTTCATGCATGGAGTAGCCTGGCATGGGATATCAAAGCCCAATCAGAGAAAGGAGCATGTACAGCAATGGCCTGCTGTAAGGTGCAGCCCCAGGAGGATGAGTGGGGTGTTTACACAGAGAGATAAACTGGTATGGAGAATCAAATTTCAGTCAAGGGGAGAAAGCTGTCTGAGTGGTGAGGATGCGAATCTGGGAGATTTGTTATTTACAGAGAGGTTAATCAAATAAGCAACTACATGGATAATGGGAGCCACATTTCTTACCAAGCGGTTTAAGGGAGAATTTTTAAATATGAAGAGGAAGAAAACTAGAGTGAACCTGTGATGTTAGATTGGAATTGGAGATACCAATGTTTTTAAGATACATAAATAAAAAGAGATGTAAATATGTATTTGTGTGTATATGTATTTATACATATAGATTACCTACCTCTGTCAACTAAGAAGGTGTGGGAAATTGAAATCCCAGTAGCAGTAAGTAAAGCCTACATTTTGGCTTCTAAATATATTTTCCACTCAAATCAACAATGGTCCATTGAGAAATTACTATATTATGGCCAGTGAAGAGAAGGTGTAAGATGAGCCTGGAACCTTGTGCCAGAAAGCAAAGAAGTACTCAGAGTGATGAGGCATGTTAGGAGGATAGAGAAGCCAGATTGGCTGGGCTCCAACTGTTTAGACTGAGGAAAATTTTAGGAACAAAATAAGTTATGACAGTTAATGGGTTATAATCTATCAGATAAAATAGGAACACATGAGCCCATAAAATATATAAATAAATGAATGATTTAAAAGTTTAATTAGGAATGAGAAATTTAAATAATTTCAAATGACCTCCCCATAAAATACTTAATTATAAAGTGAGAAAGTAACACTGTCAGGAAGAATTCTGCAAGGTGCTATCCTAATCAAATGATCAAGGGGAACATCACCAATAATACAGCAAATAAAAATCTTGGCCCACCTGATAGGATGCAATGAGAAAAACATAGAATCACTTTCGAATTTTCCTGCCAAATATGCATAATCTAAATCTACTCAGGCAGAAATATCAGATAAAACCCAATTTTTTGAGACTAAAGAGACATGACAACTAAATGCAACATGAGATCCTCAGCTAGATTCTTTTCTCACAGAAATTATTACTGGGGAAAGTAGGAAAACCTGAATGAGGTCTGAAGAATAGATGGTAGCAATGTATTGATGGTAATTTTCTGATTTTGTTCCATTGTGGTTGTGGAAGAATGCACGTTCTAGCATGGTGTGGGAAAAGCCATGCTAAAGTAGTATTTCTCTAAGTGATGTCCAGGGATGCTTGGGATCCCCAAGATCTTCTCAGGGGTTCCATGAGATCAAAACAATTTTCAGACTAATACCACAACATTTATTTGCCCTTTTCACTCTCATTATCTCATGACTGTGCAATGGAGTTGTTCAGAGGTTACATGATGTATCTTTCCACAGTGGAAATGGGTGATGACTCTTCAGGTCTTGCTGTAGGGACTGGCACACTATCACTTCTCACATCTACTGACAGAATAAAGTCATGTGTCTGAGCCTAAAGTAAATGGAGTGGGAATATAAATGCCATGTACTGTACTGCAGTACAGTGTAACAGGAAGAAAAGGGAGTGAAGAATTGAGAGCAGTAATCACTTCTACCACAGAATACCTCTAATGTTTCCCTTTTAAAAATGATGCTTTCTCTAATTTTTGGATACATATCATTTATTAAGTTAAATACTTTCTTTCATATTCCAACTTTGCTGAGAATTTTAATTATAAGTGAATATTGAGTTTCTGTCAAATGATTTTCTTCATCTATTGAGTTGATTATGTAGTTTTTCTCCTTTAATCTGTTAGTGTAAAGAACACATTTTCTTATGTTAAACACACTGGATATTAATGGGATGAACTGGCCAAAATGAATTTTCCTTTTAATGTCCCACTAAATTTGGTTTACTAGTTTAGGTTTAGTTTAGGTTTACTTTGTTTAGGACTTTTGCATCTACGTTTATGAATGAAACAGGCCTGTGATCTTTCCTTTCTTATACTATGTAGTTTTGATAAGAATCTTACTAGTGTTATATGAACTAGTTGGAGAAAATTTCCACTTTTTCAATTTTTTACAGTGGTTTGTATAAGATTACAGTGGTCTGTTTCTTTCTTTTTTTTAATTTTAATTTTTTTATAAACATATAATGTATTATTAGCCCCAGGGGTACAGGTCTGTGAATCACCAGGTTTACACACTTCACAGCACTCCCATAGCACATACCCTCCCCAATGTCCATAACCCAACCACCCTCTCCCAACCTCCCCTCCCCCCAGCAACCCTCAGTTTGTTTTGTGAGGTTAAGAGTCTCTTATGGTTTGTCTCCCTCCTGAGCCCAACCCCAACTTGTTTCATTTATTCCTTTCCTATTCTCCAACCACCCCCCCCCACCAGGTTGCATCTCCACTTCCTCATATGGAGATAATATGATAGTTGTCTTTCTCTGTTTCTTAAGAGCTATATTTAATTTACCTTTAAAATGATCTGGGCTCAGACAGAGGATCATAGGAGAAGGGAGAGAAGAATCAAACGGATGAAACCAGAGAGGGAGACAAACCATAAAAGACTTTTAATCTCAGGAAACAAACAGAGGGTTGTTGGAGGGGAGGAGCTTGGGAGGGATGGGGAAGCTGAGTGATGGACATTGGGGAGGGTGTGTGCTATGGAGAGTGCTGTGAATTGTGTAAAACTTTTGCATCACAGACCTATCCCCTTGTAACAAATAATACATTATATGTTAATTAAAAAAAAAAAGAAATAATCTAGACTCAGCATGTTCTTTGTGGAAAGATTTTTTTTTATTTTATTTTATTTTTTAATTTATTTGTCAGAGAGAAAGAGAGAAAGCACAAAAGCAAGGGGAACAGCAGGCAGAGGGAGAAACAGGCTACCTGCTGAGCAAGGAGCCTGATGAGGGACCCCATTCCAGGTCCCTGGGATCATGATCTGGGCCAAAGGCAGGCGATTAACCAACTGAGCCACGCAGGTGTCCCATGTGGAAAGATTTTTAATTATTCAATTTCTTTAATAGCTGTAGGACTATTTGGGATTTCTACATCTATTTGAAGTATTGGCAGGTTATAATTATCTAGAATTTATCCATCTCTCAGATTTAAAATTTGTTGGCACAAAGTTGTTCATAATTTTTTCTTAATATCTTTTTAATCTTTTTATGTAACTGTAGTTACATTCCTTCCTATTCCTAATACAGTTTGCTGGTACAGTCTCCCTTTCTTCTTCACTATTCTTACTAGAAATTATATCTACTTTTAAGTGTATAAAAATTCTGTTTCTGATTTTGTATAGCAGTTTTTATTACTTTTTCATTCATTTCTGTTCATTACCATTTCCCTTTTCCTACTTTCCTGGGTTTTTTCTATCATTTCTTATAAAAATTTCTTTAATTTGTGTTTAGCTCATTAGTCTTTAGCATTTATTACTTTCTAATATAAAGATTTAACATTTTTAAGTTCCACTTATGCTGCTTTCACCATGTTTGATATTTATATTTACATTTTTATTTAAATATAAACATCTTTAAGTTAGAATTTGGTGTTTCATTTTTCATGAGTTATTTGGAAAGTGTGTATTTAAATTCACATTGTGATGGGGATATATATGGGAGTCTTTAAAATGTAGTATATATGGATCTGAGTCTTTGATGTGCATTGAAACTTGCATATAGCCAAGTTAAGATAGATTTTTATCAATGTTTCATGAGAATAGCATATATTCTCTAATTGTTGAGTACCAAGCTCTATGTATTTTTTTTTTCAAGATTTTATTTATTTATTTGACAGAGAAAGATTACAAGTAGGCAGAGAGGCAGACAGAGAGAGAGAGAGAAGGAAGCAGGCTCCCTGCCGAGCAGAGAGCCCGATGCGGGACTCGATCCCAGGACCCTGAGATCATGACCTGAGCCGAAGGCAGCGGCTTAACCCACTGAGCCACCCAGGCGCCCCCAAGCTCTATGTATTTTCTGTATTTTCCTAGATTAAGTTTATTAATTGAGCTGTTAAAATATTCCATTAATTGAGGTATGTTGAAATCTCCCTGTTTTAGTGGACTTATGATTTTTCCTTCTACTTCTATTAAATATATATGTAGCATATGATGCATTTCATATGCATAATCTTTAAGTATATATATTTAGAATTTGTATAATTCCCTGGTGAATTGAACATTGTAATATTCCATAGTGACTTTTTTTAAAAAAAGATTTTATTTAGTTATTTGACAGAGAGAGAGAGCACAAGTAGGCAGAGAGGCAGGCAGAGAGGGGGGGAAGCAGGCTCCCTGTTGAGCAGAGAGCCTGATCTGCGCTCAATCCCAGGATCCTGAGATCATGACCTGAGCCAAAGGCAGAGGCTTAACCCACTGAGCCACCCAGGTGCCCATTCCATAGTGACTTTTTATAACCTGGAAATGCCTCTGGTGTTAAAGTCTACTTGGCTTGAAACTGATATAGTTACTCAATTTTCTTTGAGCTAGTATTTCTCAGGTATAACTTCTTTCATCTTTCCTTCCGTGTGTGGGGGTGTGTGCCCTTAGCTATAGATGTGTCTATTTTAAAGAGCAAAAATCTGGATTTTGTTTTCCTACCATCTAAACAACCTCTTCATTTTAACTGGTGAAATTAGTAAATTTATGTGGATTTTGGTGATTACATATTTCAATTTTGTTCTACTACTTTATGTTTTGATATCCATTTATCTTTCATATTCTTTTTTCATCTCTAGTCCCTTTTTTGTTCTTTTTATCTCATTAGTATTTTTCTTATATCTTGGAATTTATGTAATTTATTTTTATTCTTTTGGTATACTTAAAATTTTACCATACATTTTTAATTTAACAAAGTCTGAAGTTTAACAGTAACTTATCCACCCACTTCCTCAACAATTTTAAGATTTTAGATCACTTGATATTTACTTGTTCTCTAATAAATGCTGTTCTTAGTGTTTTAATTCTGTTTGTTAACTTTTCCAAATCAGATATTATTATTTTATTCAGACTATTTTTAATTTGCATATATGTTTACTGTCTTATTTATTCACTATTACTTCCTCAGAACATCTTGAGATCATTTTCTTTCATGAAGTAACCTTTGAGATTTATCTTTGGAAAAAAAGTCTTGGTGGTAAATGCTTTCAGTTTTTCAACTAAATGACTTTATATTACACTTTCATTTATTAAAAATAAGGTTTTTAAAGCTCACAAGACTTTTTTAGACTGATGATTATTTTCTCTCATACTTTGAGGATATTATTGTACTCCTTTTGGCGTCTATCATTTCCTTGATAAGCTGGCTATCATTACACCTATGTTTTTTGTTGCAGGTGACCCATCATTTCTCCACTTGCTTTGAGAACCTCTTTTGTATTTTTTAATTTCATGATAACGTATCTTAGTGTGAATTTCCCTTTATTTGTCCTGTTTGAAATACACTGTGTGTCCAGGACCTTTGATTTCATGTTTTAACAGTTGTGGAAAAAACTCAGCCATTCTCCATCACAAAGCTTCCTATCCTATATACTCTTTTTATTTCATCCTGAATATATGATTAAGTGCATGTTACCCTTCTTATTCCATCTTTCATATCTTTTCATGTCTTCCTCATTTTTTGCCTCTTTGGCTCTCTGTGCTACACTTTGGGCAATTTCTTCAAATTTCTCATCCAAGTTACCAATTCTCTCTTCATCTCTGCCTAATCTGCTATTTTGAAATTCTGTTCATTTAGAATTTTTTTTTAAAGATTTTATTTATTTTACAGAGAGAGATCACAAGTAGACAGAGAGCAGGCAGAGACAGAGGGGGAAGCAGGCTCCCTGCTGAGCAGAGAGCCCGATGCAGGGCTCAATCCCAGGACCCTGAAACCATGACCTGAACTGAAGGCAGAGGCTTTAACCCACTGAGCCACCCAGGTGCCCCTCATTTAGAATTTTAAAAAAGACTTTATTTATTTATTTGTCAGAGAGAGAGAGAGCACGAGCAGACAGAGGGGCAGAGAGAGAAGCAGGTTCCAAGCTCTTTGCTTAGCTTGGAACCTGCTTCTCTCTCTGGTCACTATGAGACCCAATCCCAGGACCTTGGGATCATAACCTGAGCCGAAGGAAGATGCTTAACTGACTGAGCCACCCAGATGTCTCTCATTTAGAATTTTTTAAAAAATTTCAAGTGTTATATTTTTCATATTGAGAAATGCCATTTATTTTTCAAATTTGCCTGCTATTTACTGATAATCCTTGTTTTTACTCATCTTTGTGATTGGGCATTTAGTTTTTGAAATATATTATAACTTCTAAATTTATTATTGTTTTATTTCCTATTTTCAGTAACAATGCCTATAATCACTGGAGACTAGATATGTATTTGCTTTTTTGATGATACCTACTTACAATGATTTGCTATTTAAGGTGAATAGAAGTAATTTATTGTTACCTCACTACTAGATCTTAATCTATGAAACCCTGTCATTTCCCTCCAGAGAGACTTTATATTTGCCTTCAGTTTCCCTTGACTCAGCCTCCTAACTTTAATCACTGAACCAGGGCACAGAGTCTAAATAGCAGTGCTATTATTGACATATGCACTCAGAGAAATATTGACTTTCTTGTCTTCTAATACGCATTTTAGAGAGCAAAGCTTGTTAGAGCAGGCAACATCTAAAAGAATGTCCTGTTCAGAATGTATTTGTTCTATTGCAGAAAGATAACTCAGAGCACTACATTTGCTATAATACCTTGTAGTAAATTTTTTTTTATTATAAAAAGTGTATTCATAAAGATTTCAGTTAAAAAAATCCAGTTAAGGGGCACCTGGGTGGATTGGTTAAGCATTCAATTCTTGATTTCAGCTCAGGTAAGATTTCAGGATTTTAAGATTGAGTCCTATATTGGGCTCCACACTCAGCACAGAGTCTCCTTAAGATTCTCACCCTCTGCCCCTTTCCCCCACCACTCCCATCCCACTTGTATATGCTCTCTCTCTCAAAAAATGAAATGAAATTAAAAATCCATTTTATTGTGACTCTTTAACTGATTTTACCCTACTAAATTAGGTAGAGTTAATAATAAATTGCTTTGCCATGCATGTTAGCACTTTGTAATATATGACACACTATATAAATCAATAAATAATCCTGAGTATTATATAAATGATGAAGCTTACTATAATTATGAACTCAAAGAAATCTTTTTAAAACTAAGATTCCCCTTAAATATGTATTTATAAAGAACATGAAAGAAATTCATGGAGTTTTGGTAATTTTTAAGCATTCTAATTACTCTATGATATTCAGAAAAATGATAATCATGCAAAAATAGTCATAGGCTGCATTTTGTATTTATATCCTAAATCACCTAAAGAGAACAAGGAGCGAAGATGGCGGAGAAGTAGCAGGCTGAGGCTACTTCAGGTAGCAGGAGATCAGCTAGATAGCTTATCTAAACATTGCAAACACCTACAAATCCAACGGGAGATCGAAGAGAAGAAGAACAGCAGTTCTAGAAACAGAAAATCAACCACCTTCTTCTAAAAGGTAGGACTGGCAGAGAAGTGAATCCAAAGCAACAGGAAGATAGACCGCGGTGGGGAGGCCGGCTTCCGGCAAGCAGCAGAGCAACGGAGCACAAAATCGGGACTTTTAAGTCTGTTCCGCTGAGGGACATCTCTCCAGAGGCTAAACCGGGGTGAAGCCCACGTGAGGTCAGTGTGGCCCCAGGTCCCGCATGGTCACAGAAGGATCAGGGGTTTCTGAGTGTCGCAGAGCTTGCAGGTATTAGAACGGGGAAGCCAGCTACAGAGACAGAGCCGAGGAGTGAGCTCTCAGCTCAGGGTTACCTTGAACTGGTCGCAGCCTGGGTGAGCTTGGAGTGTAGCCAGAGGCCAGGGAGACGGGAGTTATGGGGTGCTATTCTCTGAGGGCGCACTGAAGAGTGGGGCCCCGAGCGCCGGCTCCTCTGGGCCAGAGACTGGGAGGCCGCCATTTTCATTCCCGTCCTCCGGAACTCTACGGAAAGCGCTCAGGAAACAAAAGCTCCCGAAAGCGAAACTGAGCGGATTACTTAGCCCAGCCCCTGGTAAGGGCAGTGCAATTCCGCCTGGGGCAAAGACACTTGAGAATCACTACAACAGGCCCCTCCCCCAGAAGATCAACAAGAAGTCCAGCCAGGACCAAGTTCACCTACCAAGGAGAGCAGAGGAATTCCAGAGGAGGAGAAAGTAAAGCACTGAACTCATAGATTTCTCCCCATGATTCATTAGTCTTGCAGTTAATTTAATTTGGTGTTAATGACAGAGAATAAAAAAGCTGAGCAAAAGAGGGACAAACAGCTACTGGACCAGGAGGGGAGAATTCGAGAGATAAGTGACACCATAAGACAAAAAACATTAGAATAATTGGGATTCCAGAAGAAGAATAAAGAGAGAGGGGAGCAGAAGGTATACTGGAGAGAATTATTGGAGAGAATTTCCCTAATATGGCAAAGGGATCAAGCATCAAAATCCAGGAGGCATAGAGAACCCCCCTCAAAATCAGCAAGAATAGGTCCACACCCTGTCGCCTAATAGTAAAATTTACAAGCCTTACTGACAAAGAGAAAATCCTGAAAGCAGCCCGGGAAAAGAAGTCTATAATATGCAATGGTAAAAATATTAGATTGGCAGCAGACTTATCCACAGAGACCTGGCAGGCCAGAAAGAACTGGCATGATATATTCAGAGCACTAAACGAGAAAAACATGCAGCCAAGAATACTATATCCAGCTAGGCTATCATTGAAAATAGGAGAGATTAAAAGCTTCCAGGACAAACAAAAACTGAAAGAATTTGCAAACACCAAACCAGCTCTACAGGAAATATTGTAAGGGGTCCTCTAAGCAAAGAGAGAGCCTAAAAGTAGTAGATCAGAAAGGAACAGAGACAATATACAGTAACATTCACCTTAATACAATGGCACTAAATTTATACCTCTTAATAGTTACCCTGAATGTTAATGGGCTAAATGCCCCAATCAAAAGACACAGGGTATCAGAATGGATAAAAAAACAAAACCCATCTATATGTTGCCTACAAGAAATTCATTCAAGACCTGAAAATACCTCCAGATTTAAAGTGATGGGGTGGAAAACAATTTACCATGCTAATGGACATCAGAAGAAAGATGTGGTGGCAATCCTTATATCAGATCAATTAGATTTTAAACCAAAGACTATAATAAGAGATGAGGAAGGATATAGTGTCCTATCATACTATATCATACTCAAAGGATCTATCCAACAAGAAGACCTAACAATTTTAAGTATCTATGCCCCTAACATGGGAGCAGCCAACTATATAAACCAATTAATAACAAAATCAAAGAAACACATCAAAAATAATACAATAATAGTAGGGGACTTTAACACTCCCCTCACTGAAATGGACTGATCATCCAAGCAAAAGATCAACAAGGAAATAAAGGCCTTAAATGACACACTGGGCCAGATGGACATCACAGATATATTCAGAACATTTCATCCCAAAGCAACAGAATACACATTCTTCCTAGTGCACATGGAACATTCTCCAGAATAGATCACATCCTTGGACCTAAATCAGGTCTCAACCGGTATCAAAAGATTGGGATCATTACCTGCATATTTTCAGACTACAATGCTCTGAAGCTAGAACTCAATCACAAAAGGAAATTTGGAAAGAACCCAAATACATGGAGACTAAACAGCATACTTCTAAAGAATGAATTGGTCAACCAGGAAATTAAAGAAGAATTGAAAAAATTCATGGAAACAGATGATAATGAAAACACAACAGTTTAAAATCTGTGGGACACAACAAAGGCAGTCCTGAGAGGAAAATATATAGCGGTACAAACCTTTTTCAAGAAACAAGAAAGGTCTCAAGTACACAACCTAACCCTACACCTAAAGGAGCTAGAGAAAGAACAAGAAAGAAACCCTAAACCCAGCAGGAGAAGAGAAATCATAAAGATCAGAGCAGAAATCAATGAAATAGAAACCAAAAAAAACAGTAGAACAAACCTATGAAACTAGGAGCTGGTTCTTTGAAAGAATTAATAAGATTGATAAAACCCTGGCCAGACTTATCAAAAAGAAAAGAGAAAGGATCCAAATAAATAAAATCATGAATGAAAGAGGAGAGATCACAACTAACACCAAAGAAATACAAACAATTATAAGAACATACTATGAGCAACTCTACACCAACATATTTGACAATCTGGAAGAAATGGATGCATTCCTAGAGACATATAAACTACCACAACTGAACCAGGAAGAAATAGAAAGCCTGAACAGACCCATAACCAGTAAGGAGATTGAAACAGTCTTCAAAAATCTCCAAACAAACAAAAGCCCAGGGCCAGACGGCTTCCTGGGGGAATGCTACCAAATATTTAAAGAACTAATTCCTATTCTCCTGAAACTGTTCCAAAAAATAGAAATGGAAGGAAAACTTCCAAACTCATTTTATGAGGCCAGCATCACCTTGATCCCAAAACCAGACAAGGATCCCATCAAAAAAGAGAACTACAGACCAATATCCTTGATGAACACAGATGCGAAAATTCTCACCAAATACTAGCCAGTAGGATTCAATAGCACATTAAAAGGATCATTCACCACGACCAAGTAGGATTTATTCCAGGGCTGCAAGTTTGGTTCAACGTCCGCAAATCAATCAACGTGATACAATACATTAATAAAAGAAAGAACAAGAACCATATGATACTCTCACTAGATGCTGAAAAAGCATTTGACAAAGTACAGCATCCCTTCCTGATCAAAACTCTTCAAAGTGTAGGGATAGAGGGCACATACCTCAATATTATCAAAGCCATCTATGAAAAACCCACCACAAATATCATTCTCAATGGAGAAAAACTGAAAGCTTTTCTGCTAAGGTCAGGAACATGGCAGGGATGTCCATTATCACCACTGCTATTCAACATAGTACTAGAAGTCCTAGCCTCAGCAATCAGACAACAAAAGGATATTAAAGACATCCAAATTAGCAAAGAAGAAGTCAAACTATCACTCTTCGCAGATGATATGATACTATATGTGGAAAACCCAAAAGACTCCACTCCAAAACAGCTAGTAATTATATAGGATTTCTGTAAAGTGTCAGGATATAAAATCAATGCACAGAAATAAGTTGCATTTCTCTACACCAACAACAAGGCATAAGAAAGAGAAATTAAGGAGTGAATCCCATTTACAATTGCACCCCAGACTATAAAATACCTAGGAATAAATCTAACCAAAGAGGCTAAGTATCTATACTCAGAAAACTATAAAGTACTAATGAAAGAAATTGCGGAAGACACAAAGAAATGGAAATGTATTCCATGCTCCTGGATTGGAAGAACAAATATTGTGAAAATGTCTATGCTACCTAAAGCAATCTACATATTTAATGCAATTCCAATAAAATACCATCCATTTTTTTCAAAGAAATGGAAAAATAACCCTAAAATTTATATGGAACCAGAAAAGACCTCGAATAGCCAAAGGAATATTGAAAAAGAAAGCCAAAGTGGGTGGCATCACAATTCTGGACTTCAAGCTCTATTACAAAGCTGTCATCATCAAGACAGCATGGTACTGGCACAAAAACAGACACATAGATCAATGGAACAGAATAGAGAGCTCAGAGATAGACCCTCAACTCTATGGTCAACTAATCTTCGACAAAGCAGGAAAGAGTGTCCAATGGAAAAAAAACAGCCTCTTCAATAAATGGTGTAGGGAAAATTGGATGGCCACATGCAGAAAAATGAAATTGGACCATTTCCTTACACCACACACAAAAATAGACTCAAAATGGATAAAGGACCTCAATGTAAGAAAGGAATCCATCAAAATCCTTGAGGAGAATACAGGCAGCAACCTCTTCGACCTCAGCCGCAGCAACATCTTCCTAGGAACATCACCAAAGGCAAAAGAAGCAAGGACAAAAATGAACTATTGGGATTTCATCAAGATCAAAAGCTTTTGCACAGCGAAGGAAACAGTTAACAAAACCAAAAGACAACTGACAGAATGGGAGAAGATATTTGCAAACAACAGATCAGATAAAGGGCTAGTGTCTAAAATCTATAAAGAATTTAGCAAACTCAACACCCAAAGAACAAATAATCCAATCAAGAAATGGGCAGAGGACATGAACAGACATTTCTGCAAAAAAGACATCCAGATGGCCAAGAGACACATGAAAAAGTGCTCCATATCACTCGGCATCAGGGAAATACAAATCAAAACCACAAGGAGATACCACCTCACACCAGTCAGAATGGCTAAAATTACAAGTCAGGAAATGACAGATGCTGGTGAGGATGTGGAGAAAGGGGAACCCTCCTACACTGTTGGTGGGAATGCAAGCTGGTGCAACCACTCTGGAAAACAGCTTGGAGGTTCCTCAAAATGTTCAAAATAGAACTACCCTACGAACCAGCAATTGCACTACTGGGTATTTACCCTAAAGATACAAACGTAGTGATCTGAAGGGGCATGTGCACCCGAATGTTTATAGCAGCAATGTCCACAATAGCCAAACTATGGAATGAACCTAGATGTCCATCAATAGATGAATGGATAAAGAAGATGTGGTATATATACACACAATGGAATACTATGCAGCCATCAAAAGAAATGAAATCTTGCCATTTGCGACGATGTGGATGGAACTAGAGGGTATCATGCTTAGCAAAAGAAGTCAATTGGAGAAAGACAACTATCATATGATCTCCCTGATATGAGGAAGTGGAGATGCAACATGGGGGGTTAAGGGGGTAGGAGAAGAATGAATGAAACAAGATGGGATTGGGAGGGAGACAAACCATAAGTGACTCTTAATCTCACAAAACAAACTGAGGATTGCTGGGGGGAGGGGGTTTGGGGGGGTGGGGTTATGGACATTGGGAAGGGTATGTGCTATGGTGAGTGCTGTGAAGTGTGTAAACCTCGCGATTCACAGACCTGTATCCCTGGAGATAAAAATATATTATATGTTTATAAAAAATAAAAAAATTTTAAAAAGAGAACAAGGAGCTAAACTTTAGTAATGTATGTGGTCGGTGTGGCTCAAAAAGCTTTTCAAGGGGTACTGGGTCTCATCAGAAATATTTAGGAGGAATATTAACTATTTTTTGTTCATTTATAATGCAATTATATAAACCTTGTGGTAGTTTATTTATCTGCCTTGTGCTGTTAGTCATAGAGCTGCCATGCTTTGGTTGATATGTTCATTTATATCCAAATGTTAAGAATGTCTTTTCAGGTTACATATATACTAGATACAAGTATGAATTAAACAAATAAAAATGAGCCACAGAGACAACTATAAAGAGTTCATATTCTCTTAATTCCCTAAGGTTAAAAATTGATTGAAGTTCCCAAAGATATGTGAAATGAATTTAAATAAATACAAATTCCATGCTTATTTCAAAAACCACAAAGACCAAGATTAAGATTCCATTACTAGGTAAGGGGAATCAACACTTAATGCCTCTTCTATGTTCACGGTAATTCTGTCTCATAGGTCAATCCTCACATAAATCTCTGAAGTAGGTATTATTATTATCATCTATTAACTGATAAAGAATAGCTAGTAAATATATGAGGCAGTGTAGGATATAAATCTGGCTAGTCCAAAACCTGCCTCATTCCATTCTATTACAAGGTTTTGTGTTTATGGTTTACCCCAGAATTTCCTATGGCATCGGCATGTTGTTCTGAGACAGTACAGGGAAAGCAAGAGGGACTTAACTCCTATAAAACCACTTGTCGCAGGCAAGGGTTAAAGCTTCTATACTCAGAGACCTACCTCCTTCTGAGGAAGAGAACAAATGAGAGACAATAGCCATCAAGGAATAGTGGTTGTCTGGGCAAAACTGGAAGTAACAAATTTAATGCCGGCTTGCACAGGTATTTCTACTTTCCAGGAGCCCTAAAAGAATGTTGACCATGAAAAAAGGCATCATGTGACTGTGTCCACTAAAAAGTAATTACCATATAATGACCATGGGACTGAAGGACACTTCCCCACTCCCTGCCCTTCACCCTGTGGAAAAGTGCCTTTATAGCCTTGCATGCTATCCCTTCTGGGACTGAGCTTTCTTTCTTGTTAGCTCCTTCATATACAAGCTATATCTAAAAAAGTCCACCTGTTTTCTTTCTCTTGAAATCAGCATTCATTTCTATAACACTGGGACGTAAGAACTTGGTTTGGGGGTTCGGTAATACTGTCTTAGTATTATTGGAGTTGGAAACACACCCAGTGGTTCCCTCTTCAGGTAACAGCAGTGACCTTTGGGTACTTATTCTGATTGCAAAATTAGCCCAAAGATCATTGCTATGCTTAACTGATATATGGCTTCGGATCCAGCATGCAATAAAATTCCCTCCTCTGAACAACTTAAGATCAGCAACTGCCTTTCTGAAAATGCATCCAGGTAAACTCTGTTCTTTCTTGGCCTCTTAGTCGCACACTCTGCCAAACTCAGTATTTAATGCAGAAGCCAGAGGCTGCTGGAGTTCTGGCAGCTCCTGGACCAGAACAGACCAGGCTGTTTGGCTCTGATTTCAAACATTTATAATCTTTTCTCTTGCTCCCTTTGCTCAATATAGGAGAGAGGCTATCAGCCAATTTCCCCACCGTTTATAGCAAATCCCAAGGCTCCCTCGTTTCCAGCTGCTAAGCTGCCTGGGCAGACTGTATTACTAAATTATTGTATCTTTTTGGTAGAGTGCCTGATCTGTCTTGGCATGCACTTTGCATTGAAAGAAGCTCCTGTTGCAAGCAAAGGAAGCTAGCTACATTCACCCTTCCCACACGCCTTTCCTCTGTTACCCTCAACCACTAACTTCTTTGTTTCCTGTGTATAAACCAAGTTCATAGGGGCAGTTTCTCATCTATCTCTGACCCCCTAGGGAGTTAGGGATTTCAAAGGGAGTTCTGTGCTTGGAGTAATTCCCATAGCCTAGAGCCAGATGAATAAATGGCTTATAGTGAATAACTACATTTGGAACCAAGAGGTTTTGTTTCTCTCTTACCAAAATGTATTTCTTTGTAATACTGAAGTCACTGTAACCATGTATTTTCCTAAACAGAAGAGACTGTATTGAGGGAAGAGAGGAAAGAACCCCTTTAGCCCAAGTCTATTGTTTTGAAGTGTGTAAGTCCTGGTTTTAACTTACTTTAAAAAATGATTTCTGTTTTTAATACTCTCCCAACTGATTGTGGAAAGTGAAACAATGAACTGCCCTGGAGAAATGAAACGAACAAGTAAAAAAGTAGCTCTATAACCTTTAAATTAGAAAAGCAATTTCATAATATAAAAAGGGTAGACATTATTTTTAATTGTTCTAAAATGAATAATCACTCTGACTTGATTTTTAAAAGCCCTATCTTGAATTTGAATTCAAAGTCACCCAAACATCCTCAATAAAAGCTCTGGCATGTAATGCATTCATATGTATCCTGTGAATTTCTATTCCTGCAAGCAATGAGCATCCTAAATTTTTCTCACATGCATCCCAAGAGATGTCTCATTTCAAAAGAGCAGGAGAGTCATCAAAAGTGTAATCCTATTAACAAGACATACCACAGAAAATATACAGAAATGTTAAAGATAAATTACATCTAGCAAGTTATGTTTTAAATCAACACTGCTGTTGCTATGGCAAGAAATATTTCATGTAAAATAAAAATCCTCTATAAGGGTTTGGTGCTATAGCCATGGCAACGATGGGATGATGACTGCAGTACAGCTTAACTCTGCTAATGTTCCCATCTGACTCAGACAGAACTAGATGTGCATTAAATGCATGTAAAATGGTCTAGAAAATCGATCATTTATTGCTATTTTTCACGTGATTCCACAACTGACTAAAGAAGACATTAAAAAAATAACAGCCTAAACAAAGGATCTCTGGGTTTTTTTTTTTTTAATTATTTATCTATCTATCTATCTATCTATTTATTTATTTATTTATTTTGAGTTTCTTATGGTCATGGAGAGCTGGAGAGCTCCATTATATTTTAAGTGTTGGTAAATGGCACATTCAATAGTAAAACATCTCACAGTTTTTAGGTTGGGGGCATCCTGTAATTTTCCACAAGGAGGAAAAAAAGGAAATGTAATCAAATCGCAATTTCTACCACTTAAACACAGAAAGGGAAATATTAACTTAAAGTAAGAAAATATGGAAAAGCAGTGTTCCAGCTCTGCAGAAAAGAAGGCTATTCTAATTTCTCTCCTCCTAGCCTCTTAAATCCATTCCAAATAGGTTTTTGTTCCATATTTTCCTACTGAAAAGTCCCTTGTCAATGTCAGCAAAATCTCCACATTACTAAAATGAACATTTTTTAATCCTCATCCTACTCGATCTGCCAGCTATACAATTAATACAGATAATCACCCTTCCCATATGAAACAGTTTCATTTCGCTCTTAAGATGCCATACTCCTCTGGTTTTCATCCTGTCTCACAGTCTGCTCCTTCTCGTTCCCTTTGCTCATTCCTCCTCATCTCTGCAGTGGCTAAGCACTGAAGTGGCCCAGGGCATGGGGTTGACCTTCTTTCCCTCTCTGTGTACATTTATTCCCTTGCAGTTTCATCCAGTTTCAGGGCTTAAAATATCACCTAAACAATGATAACTCCTGCATTTGTATTTTCTACATGATTTCTCCCCTTAACTCCAAAGTTGAATATCTACTTTATTTTTTTTAATATATTTTTTAAAGATTTTATTCATTTATTTGACAGAGCGAGATCACAAGTAGGCAGAGAGGCAGGCAGAGAGAGAGGAAGGGAAGCAGGCTCCCTGCTGAGCAGAGAGCCTGATGCGGGGCTCAATTCCAGGACCCTGGGATCATGACCTGAGCTGAAGGCAGAGGTTTTAACCCACTGAACCACCCAGGCACCCCTGAATATCTAGATACTTTGCAGTCATTCTTATGCCTCATTTTTCTCTCACATCCCACACCCAATTATACAGTGAATCCTCGTGGCTCTACCGTTAGGGTATACCTGTAACCTTTCTATTTTTCACTCACCTTTACTCTGGGTTGCGGCCATGGTCCCCTAGCTGGCTTCCCAGGTTCCACACTTGTACCTCTACAGACAATTCTCAACACAGAAGTCAGAATAATCCTAGTAAAACCAAATCAGCTCAAAACCCCTCTGCTCAAAACTCTCCATTGGAAACTCAATTCACTCTAAGAGTCAAAACACTTAACACTAGTCTATGAGGCCATACATAATCTCACCACAATTCTATAACCTAAGCTCCTAGTACGTTCCTTTTCACTTACTTCTATCTAGCCATCGTTTTCCCCTTCTATTACTTCAACATATTAGGCATTTTTCTGTGTCACTATCTTTGTACTTGTCATAGTTCCCTCTGCCTGGGCCTGTCTTCCCTTAGGAAGACACATGGCCCTCTCTAACATGCTCTTTAAATGTCTAGCACTAATGAGGCCTTACTTCATTATCTTCTCAAGGAGACCTCCATAAATCACTCTGTTTTAAATGGTAACTTATCCTTATCTCATTCCCTGCTTTATACTTTCTTCATGCCACCTATCAATATCAAAAACAGGTATTTTACTTATTTATGCTGCTTTCCTCCAACTAAGCTCCAGGAGGGCAGAGATTCTTTTTCTTCTTCTTCTTTTTCTAACTGCTGTATCCAGAGATTAGAACAAAGATTGGACTATAGTAGATAACCAATAAATACTCTCTGAATAAATTAATGAAATATATATATATAAATACACACACACACACACATATATATATGTGTGTGTATATATATATATATATATATATATATATATATATATAAATGTTCATTATACATATTAGTGAAAATAAAGAAAAGAAGAACAGGACACCCATAATTCCAGAATTTAGTACTGATCGTTATTAACATTTATGTGCATGCACACATAGATTTTTCAGTCTTTTTTTTCTACACTCATATATTTTCCCCCACCAAAACTGTGATCACTCTGTGTATTTTTTGTAATCTTTTTAAAAACTTAAATATCACCTAAACAATGCGAACATGTTTATTTTAATGGCCCTATAGTATTAATCCTTGAAATATTCACATAAATAATATATTTGACCTCGTTTCTTTTTATAGGATACATTTGGTCTTTTATAATGGTTTGGAAGGTGTGTGTTATTTTACTTATTACTTTTTTTTTTTTTAAGATTTTATTTATTTATTTGACAGACAGAGATCACAAGTAGGCAGAGACGCTGAGCAGAGAGCCCGATGTAGGGCTCGATCCTAGGACCCTGAAATCATGACCCAAGCTGAAGGCAGAGGCTTAACCCACTGAGCTACCCAGGCGCCCCTACTTACTACTTTTAACGTTAACAAGACTTATCTTCAGATCTATTTCCTTCATTTATCAAGAATATCTTTTGATTTTTCTCTTTCTCAGTTAATTTTTCTTTCACTCAGTTTCTCAGTTGATTTTCTCACTGAATGCTTATTGGTGCTAAGCACTTTACATGTGTTATCTGGCTACACTGCCACACAACTCTGGGGTAATATGTTATTCCCATTTCATAGGCGAGGAGCCTAATATTTAGAAATGTTAAATAACTCCCTAAGGTTACACAGCCACTAGTTAGTGGAGCAGCATAGGAACCACGTAATTATGCTCTTGACTGCTAAGCCATTTTGCATCCCTGAAATAAGGAAATTAGCATACCTCTCTCATTTTTCCAAACTCTCTGCCTTGCCAAATCATATCAAAATAATCTGGGGTTTTAGATAAAATGTCTACACTTTATTATATTCTATTTTGTATCTTTCTCTTTTTTTAATTTTAAAATTTAAAAAAATTAAAAAATTTTTTTTAAATTTTAAAAATATTAACATTTATACTGTTTTAAAATCATATTGAGAATCATTATTTTAAAATATATTCTACATCTTACAAGTTTAATTTTATATCCCAGAATCTTTTATACTGATATTTTCCTTGCTCATTAATGAGATTTGTATTATTCAGCTCTTAACCAACTAAAATATATCTGTGAGCAATTATTTCAAAAGGGTTGGGTATTTTCTAAAGTACATCTCTGAAAATGATTCACCTCTTATGATCTTGCACACCTTGGCCAGGCACATAATTCTTAAATCTAGAGTCCTAACCCATTTTTCCAAAAACTCTATAGATCCTTTTCTATTATCTTCTGGATGCTTAAAATCAAAGAATGTCTGATAACATTGAATTTTATTCCTTTGTAAGTAGCCTGCTTTGTTTTGGTAATGTCTATCTAGATTCTTCTAGGAATTTTCCCTTATTTTTAAAATTATAAAATTTCAAAATTTCCCAGTATAAATCTGATTTTTTCAGAAATTATAATCATATTCATTAAATCTGGAATTTAATATTCAAGTTTCTTTATCTCAGGAAACTTTTCTTCTATTTTATTTTATTAATTTTTTATTGTTATGCTTTTCTGAAATCTCTATATCATGTGCATATTGGATCTCTTGGATTTTTCTTCTATGTTTTGTCTTTTATAATTTTTCTTTTTTTCTTGTAATTTTTCTTTCTCTGTAAATGTCTTATATCTGCTGAATACCTTGAGTTATTCTTCTCCACTCAGGTTTTATATGATCCATGTATTTTTATTGCCATTATGGTTTTAATTTGACAAGAATATTGTTCAACTAAAGCCTTTATAATGTTGACTCATCATATATAACTGCTTATTTTGGTTTCACATAACATTAGTCTGCTGAGTCTGCTGAATACTGTTGAGATCCATTTTGACATTAGTAGTTTGGAAAACTTTTTTCTTAAGAGTAATTTTATTTTATAGGATAGCATTGTTTTGATTCTTCAGAATAAGCTTCCTTTTTTGAGGTATCATTTAATATACCTAGTTATTTTTCTACTTACTCACTCTTGCAGAAGAAAGTCTTGACTTGTCTACTTTGGAGAATTGGGATGAGTTTTGTCAGAGATTGAGGGAATCTTTTTTTTCCATCTTTAGGATCCAGAGGAAGGGAGAATGGAAAATCTTAGATAAACTGCCAGGGCTGCCATATGGCACAACTCTGGGACCGTTGCTGACATGGCGCAAATATACATCCTGCAGCTGTGTATGTTTGTGGCCCTGTTCAGTGAAGTTTCACTTTTTAATTTAGAGCAGGGCTCTCCAATAGATTTTCCCATGATGGAAATAGTCTATGTCTGTCTTGTCCAATATGGTAGCTACTAGCCACATCGAGGTATTATGCATTTGAAATGTAGTTGATAAAAATTAAGAATTGAATTTTCAATTTCATTTAATTTTATTAATTTAAATATAATTTTATTTTTTATTTTTTTTAATTTTTTATTTTTTATAAACATATATTTTTATCCCCAGGGGTACAGGTCTATGAATCGCCAGGTTTACACACTTCACAGCACTCACCAAAGCACATACCCTCCCCAATGTCCATAACCCCACCCTCCTTCTCCTAAACCCCCTCCCCCCAGCAACCCTTAGTTTGTTTTGTGAGATTAAGAGTCACTTATGGTTTGTCTCTCTCCCAGTCCCATCTTGTTTCATTTATTCTTCTCCTACCCACTTAAGCCCCCATGTTGTCTCACCACTTCCTCATATCAGGGAGATCATATGGTAGTTGTCTTTCTCTGCTTGACTTATTTCGCTAAGCATGGTGGCATCACAATTCCGGACTTCAAGCTCTATTACAAAGCTGTCATCATAAATATAATTTTATTTATTAAAAATATTTTATTTATTCATTTGAGAGGAGAGAGGGAGAGAGAGAGTGAGAGCTGGGGGGAGCAACAGATGGAAGAGCAGACTTTCTGTTGAGCCTGGAGCCCAATGTGGGGTTCAATCCCAGGATCTGGAGATAATGACCTGAGCCAAAGGTCATTTAACTGACTGAGCCACTGAGGTGCCCCTAAATTTAATTTTAACAGTCACATGTGATAGTGGCTATTGTTAAAGGCAAAGCAGGTCTAAAGCAGTGGCTTTCAAAATGTGGTCCCCAGATCAACAATATTAATCTCTCCTGGTAACTTATTAGAAATACAAATGCTCAGGCTCTGCTCTAAAACACCATGTGTGTGGGGCTTAACAATGGTTTAACAAACCCTCCATGTGATTCTGATGCACATTAAGAATTAAGAATTACTGGTCTATAGAACATGAGTTAAGAGAGAATCAGAACTAATAGGAGTCAAATCAGTGAATTTTCTCTCTGTTCCAGTGTTTCTTTTCTGTCTTTGAGGTTAGCAGCCAGGAATTAACTGGGACAGTGTCCTCATTTTTTACCTGTGACAGTTGTCCTCATTAGGAACCAACTGTGACAATGTCTCCCCTAAGTGTAAGTCTGGAGTGAACTTGTCATTGGATCCTTGCTTGTTGATTTTTGGCAGTTAGTGTGCTCCAAGGGGCACTTGGTAGGATTCAGTGAGACCTCCTCATGTATGTTTTTTTATTCTTACCCTTAATTTCATCAATCTTCTCTTTTTACTACTTTAGTGAGTTGTTTCTTTGCATATGAGGAAGCATGTGTATATCATATGTCTTCATTCTTCACTTTACCTTCTATCTTGACAAACTCTTGAAGTACTGACATGTAAATGTCACTCATTACCTGTTTCCCTTGCTGATATAGATCTATTTCTTCTTATTTTTATATTTGTTGGTCATTTCTGAAGGGATATGGAAGGAGGTGAATCAGAGTAGGGCATTCAATTTCCTGCTTTTCAAAGAAGTCTCCTGTATCCCTATTGATACCTCACTTTTTCATTTAATTCTACAGTGCTCACTCAAATGTATCATCTCATTTAATCCCCAAAACATTCCTCTGGTGTGAGCCTTATTATTCTTATTTTATAGGTAAAGAAACAGGCTTAGATGGTTTCAGTCATCTATACAAGAAGAATGGGTAGAGTATCTACTTTGTAAGGGTCACCAACATGCAGAAACTGATGGCTAACGTTTATTGGATCTTTATTATGGACTAAGTATTATATTAAATGCGTCATATTCAGTACCTTAATTTAAGTCTGATGACAACCTTATGAGATCTATATTATTATTATTTTCACTTTACAGATGATGGGGAAGCCTAGGGAGGTTAAATTACTTGTTCAACTTATACAACTGATCAGTAAAATTGCCAAATTTAAGGTCCTGGTCTGACTTAGAGTCTGTGCGCTTATGGGCTATGCTGTACTGTTTCCTTAGCCTGGAGACTAATCAAATGGCATGAGCAGTGTAAAGAATATTACATTTTCAGAAAGCTTCCTCATATAATCACTTATCACACAGTGGGATGTTTTATTATTTATTTTCTACACTACTCCCAACTTCAGAGTCATGTGGTCGGTAGTTAATAGGCAGAAACACATAATCTGCTGTAATTTTAATCTATTACTTATTTTCTATTTTGACTAGAATCCCCAAAATGATACGAGTCCTGACTTCTATGTTCCATTCATTCTAAATATTTATTGCATAATGCTGCATGCCAGTCGCTATGCTAGGTGCTGTTTCTGATGTTTGCTAGGTTAATTAGCCCCTGAAAAAAGACCTGGGGAATCGACTGCCTATGACTAGATTCTCCTGCCCTCCTATTTTTGTTACCACTACCACTGATAGATTCACTCAAAGCCACCAACACTTTAAGTATCAGAGTATTTGAAGCAAATAGGCATTTTGAGAACATCTATGAGGATCTCTGTGCTTCACAGTTGCAAATTTAAAACAGAGAACTCCATCTTCAAATTAGTGACAATTAGATATGTACATCATTATTAAGGACAAGTATCAACCTTTACTATCCATACTAGTTTGATATGAATGAATTCAGAAGGGAAAACCTGCTTTCAATTGACCACGCAGTGAATTTCCCATACAATTCACCTTCCCATAGCCAGGATGATCAAAGGGTATTTACCAAAGTCTGACTCAGGACACAGAGGAATAGTTTTATTCCTATTATTTATTTCCTCTATTGACTCTGTGTTAGGATAAGTCAGTTCTACTTTAGTTCTTTTTATAAGATAGTATTAAAATATCTTACATTTTGCTAGCACATTATTGTTTAAAGAAGATATTCATTTACAATGTCTAAATAAATATAATATTCAGGAAAGTCTGTGAGGTAGGTACTACATCTCCTATTTTACCAAAAAATTTCTTTGACCATACATTCATTCATTCAGTTAATCTTTCAACAAATACATATATCACACCAAGGTCCTGGAGTAACAAAAATTAATCAAATAAGGTCTATCCAACTGAAGAGATTTTAGTCAAGAAACATGTAGCCAGACATATTATAAAATATCTCCTACTAAAGAAGTATTGTGGGATTCAGGAGAAGAAGAAATAAACTTTTTTTGAGACAAGATTTGAGACTTGAAGAATAGGTAGAACTTAGATATGTAGAAATGAGTGATGGATATTGCAAAGCTGAGGAAACACGCATAAGCAAAGGCACAGAGAAAGTCCAGATGGCATGGGAAAACTGAGTAATTATCCTTGGGTTGCTGGGAAAGTACCTGGAGGAAAAAGGAGGAAAATAAGGTGCAATAGTAGGTTGAAATGTTTGGGAGGTAAGTAATCTTTTTTTTTTTTTTCTTTAAAAGATTTTATTTATTTGACACAGAGAGAGTGCACAAGCAGGGGGAGCAGCAGGCAGAGGGAGAAGCAAGGAGCCCCAAATAGGGCTCAATCCCAGGACTTGGGATCATGACCTGTGCCCAGGAACCTGGGACCATGACCTGAGCTGAAGGAAGATGCTTAACCAACTGAGCCACCCAGGTGCCACATGGGGTGTAAATAATCTAACCAAAGGAGCCAGCAGAAATGGGACTTGATCCCAGGGTCTTTTACTGGTGAGTTTTGAGGTCTTTCTCTTGTTTCTAGTTACCTTCCTGGTATTATATTCCAAATTTAATAACACAGTATAGCTCAATAAACTTGAATAATATGTATAGAAATATGAAAATAACTCCTGACTTCCTTTTGAAACCCATGTATCTCTTTCACTTAAGAACTAGACAGGTGTATATTTGAAGGCAACTGTTGGAGAATTTCTATAGACAGCAGTCTCAGTAGATGTCACATCAAAAGTAACTAGTTTTTCTGAATGCTATTAGAATTAAGAACAGAACCACTAGGTAAGTGTTTTGAGCTTTGACACGAGGGCCAGGAAGCCCTGGGTTCTTAAGCAGTTGCTTATCCTGGGATATATCTTGTTTACTTTATTGTGGGTGGAAATGAGTATCTTGGTTGAGTGAAAACCAAACCACATTCATTCTCAATTCCTTTCATGTTTAAGGCATACAATTGGTTTAGTTGCTTTGTCTGTGCTACCTTGGCCTCTTTTCTGATGGCCATTACACAGCATTTACCTCCTGATGGTGGTGGTGGTGGGGGGGTATATTGATACCGACACTATCAGTATTCAATGCCTAACACAGACCTTTGAAGCAGTGGAGGCAAAGATTATGGTCATAAAATGGCCAATACAGTAGTGGTATACAGTGAGAAATGTAATAGAAAAACATCTATTTTTAAATTCTAAACAACAACAACAAAAGTTTCCAGTTTTATGCCATAGCTATAATAACTAGTAGAAAAATTTAGAATTGCAAATTTCAACAAATATGAGAGTCAAGGGTATGGATTCATTCAAGACAAAAAGAAGGGAGGATTGAAATTTCCAAATATTCTCCACTTTAATTATCTTTTCCATTGGGGAGCTCCTTTTGAGACAATGAGCTCTGTCTTTGGAATAAAACCCACCTTGGGGAGGAGAATGAAATTTATACTCATTATTAATTTATGGTGCATAAAATCAGGTGCCATTGGTTGTTATGTAAAGGCTTGCTGAAAAGTATTAAAAATACACAGATGAGTATAATTTTAATATTACTTTAAAATCAGCTTCACATTGAAAATAAAATCCCCAAGTTATTTATAAAAACACATCCTCTAATTCTTATCTGGGAAATAGCTCCTAAATGAACAGATGATACCTTTGCAGTTTGGGTTTATGAGATGTTTATTTGCCACTAGAGCAGTTAATTTTGACTATACAATGTTTGGTTTATAACAAGCAAATACATTTTTATATTCCTGTTTAAGTATTATTTTCATGTTGCATTTATTTAGGGAAAATTATCTATGGTTTGCAGATAAAAGAGAGGCATCAATTGAGTAAATTATGGCATTCATAATTAAATGCTTTTTGTATGCAGGCTCCAACACTGCTAAAGAAAACCATCACTCCAACATAATATTGAATATATTTAGCATAAAATTGCATTAAACAAAACCTTGGGGATTTTATTAATTTATTTGGAATGAAATCTGTAGATTTGTTTTTTGGTCAAAAGTTTTCATTTAAATTCACTAATTCAAAAGCTTTGTTCATGGTTTTTAAAAGCATATTTTTCACAGTTGACACCAGGGTGTACTTGATAACCAAATGGGCCATTGTTTCATGTGAGATAAAAATATGAAGACATTTCCAAAAAGAATTTTTGGCATTAGACCAAAGTGTGATGAATAGTAAAATTTTCAAAAAAAGATAGCTTCAATACTCCAATATGTAACAGATTATCAAGTTGATTAATGGAGAGTTGAAGTGAAAGTAAGGTAAAACAATATAGAACTTAGAGAAAGCCCCGAATATGTCGATCAAGAGAGTTCTGATAAATAATGTAACTTTAAAATTAGGTAATCCTTGACTCCTCCTTCTCTCTTACCTTGTTGGTATCTTAGTGCATCTGACTTTATCTCCTAAATATTTCTCAAGTCCAGTAGTCTCACTCTCCCCTACTCATGGTTGGTGCCTTTGCATTATTGAGGCCTCAGCCCACATGTCATATCCTCAGAAAGGCCAATTCTGGTTTATAATTTGAAATAACCAAATTCTCCAGCCTTTACTCTACCCTCCCTCAATGCCCCCTACTTCCTCCTATCAGTTACTCTCCAAGGCCTCATCTTCCTGTTTTATTTACTTGAGATTACTTACCTTTGTTTTCTTGCTAATTATCTCTTCCCACTCCCTTGATTAGAATACAAGCTTTATGTGGGCAGAGATTTTCAACCTTGTCAACTGCTGAATTCCTGGTACCTGGATTTGTATGGTATCTGACAAGTACTTGAAATTACACCTACTTTGGATGTCCTAATTCAGACCCTTATACTATCTTGCCTGGGTAACTGTGGAAGTTCCCTAACTGGTCTCCTTGACATCAGCCTCATGATTAAATCCATTTTCTGCAGTATTGCTGGGTTGTTCTCTATAATGCAAATCTAATCCTATTACTCCACTGATGAGGGAGCTGGAGGCTGGCTGAGGAGGGAGCAGGGGCTGGCGCCTTGCACCCCCTCTCCACCCACTCCCCTTAATAATATGTGTGACATTCCTCAGGCACCCCTGACTGCCCTGAAAGAAGAACAAATGGTTATATTGCAGAGATCACAATCCTGTAAGGCAGGAGTCTCCCTTGGTTTGCAAATGTCCTTGAGATTTACAAACAAAGAAGTTACCTTATCAATAGCCCAATTTCCAAGGACACATAACTCAGTTCCTCAAGCCCTAATGCCACCCTCCCCTCCATAAGAAACCAAAGGAGGTGGAGGTAAAAAGAAAAGTAAATAAAGTTAAATTTCTTCTAAACCTAAATCTCACTCACAAGGATGCTTGATAGCAGGAATGTAACATTCCACCAGGAAACTCCCAATTGTCTTTATGTTAATGCCTCATTAGAAGGGAAGTGGCCTTGACTTGATAGTAACCAGGCCTTCAATATCCTGATAGTATTCTTTGCCCCAATAGCTCTTCTGAACACCCCTTTGTCCTCACCTACCCAACTCCTGTGTATATAACCAGACACTCCTCACAAGCTCGGGGCAGCCGCATCTCTGCCTGCCCACGGGTCCTGTCCCCATGCTCTAATAAACCACCTTTTTGCACCAGAGACGTCTTAAGAATTCTTTCTTTAGCCGTCGGCTCCGAACCTCACCTAGGTTCTAGAACTTCATCACCACTACTCAAAGTTCTTTGGTGATTCCTCATTATCCAGATGAGTGTCCCCCAAACATACAAAGTGAGTGGAATGTGGTATCATTTTAAGTAGTTCAAAAAAGAACACTTAAATTTAATATTTTAAAAAAACTTATATTAATGTGGGTTCCAACAAACCAATTAAATAGCATATTAAGCTCATAACTTCACAGATACTATTACCGAGGATGAGAAAAAAAAAAGAATAAAAAAGTATAAATCCATTTATAAGCATGGACAAAATAATAAATGTGTCCTCAAATGAGTTTTGAATATTCTTATCTAAGGGTCTGCTATCATTTCAAACCTGCTTACTCCTCTGGCATAATATCCACCATTTCCCCCAACTTATCACACTATTTGTTTCCTCTCTGCCTTTAGTTCAGTTGTCTCCAGGACCGGGAACACCTTTGAGTTGCTCCCTTCTACTCTACTATCTATCACCTGAGTAACTCTTCTCATCCTTATGACTCAGTTCATGGGTCATCAACTTCAGTAAACTTGACTTTGTTTCCCCTTTCTCAGTCTTAATTAGGCACTTCTTGCTGCCTTAATATCCTATGAAAAACCTTTATTTTTACACAGGTGTAGGATAAGCACTATTGAAAGTTACATTCAAAAAGAGGGAAAATGGAAAGTGCACAGCAGTTTCTGCCCCATAGAAATTGTGAAATCCTGCCAGAGTCTGCCAATTTCTTTATTAAGGGCTCAGTTTTAGTGCACTGGACTTGTTCAGTATTGCTCTTGGTTCTGCTCTTGGTTTACCTCCCTCTGAATAATCCTTCTTTCACATAAGAAAATTTCTTATGACTTTTTTCTGTCTATAAAAGCTTAGGGGACCAAAGGTCCCTTTGTGTATTGTATTCTCTCTTTTTTAGTTCAAGGTAGTGATGCTTCCACCAGAATAATTATTTCAAAAAATCATGAACTTTACATTTATCAATTTACAACCCACACCATTAGATAAAATCCATATCCATAAATCTCTTGAAAATAGCCTTTCTCTTCTCTTCCCTGTGAGGCTACTGTGTGACTCTCTGTGATGCCCTTAAGATTCTCAGAAGTACTACTATTTAGTGGGGAGGAGCCTCAAGGCATGCCCTTGAGATCCTGGCCTCTTGTCTGAAAATTTCTATGAGGCACTGTCTTTGATCTATTGGAGGACTTAATAAAGGGTTTTATAATCACACCCTGGGATTCATCCTTCCTATACTACCTTAATTGAGCTCTAGATTTGAACTCTTCCCAGAAGCCATTTATTAAATTTAGATTTATTTGACATTCAGGGAGACTGAGAATGAAAACCAGTTTTATTTTTTAACACAGAAAGTCTTGCCTCCTTTATATCTAACAGTTCATTCTTTCACTTATTTCTATCCTTCTGCATTTTATCATGGATAGCAAGAAGATACCAGGTGACCTTTTTAATATCCTATCTGGAAATCTTAGTAAAATCATCTATAATCATCTAAAATAACTATTTTTCATTACTGCAGGCAACAGTGTTGCCAGATATTCTTCCACTCTATTACAAAGGTCTCCCTTCCTTCAGCTCACAATCACATTTCTTTTACTTTCCCTTAAATTCCCATTGACAGCATAGTCAAGGTGTTTCAGACTTCTTCTAACACTGTCCTTTTAGACGTTCACAGTCATTTTTCCAGAGGCCCTTCAGACTTTCATGAACAGTTTTTCAATACTCTTCCAGTTTCTGCTTGGTAGTTAGTTCAAAGGCTAATGTCATATATTTTAGGGTTTTGTGATGTTAGCACCATATTTCCAGATACTAAAATCTTTTCCAGTTATGTATGGTATGTAAAATAATATCTTTAAAATCCTTTAGGGCACTGGGTAGGAGTGGAGTCATTCCAGAGCTTTTTTTCACTCACATGTCTAGTGGTGATGCTGACTTCCTACTGGAAAGCCACTTGGGCTATCAGCTAGAATACTGTGGCTTGTCCACAAAACTTTTTGGCCCTCACAGCATGGTGGCTGGGTTCTAAGAGTGAGCCTCCCAAGGAACTGGAAAGAATCTACACTGCATCTTGATGACCTAGCCTTGGAGGTCACTTAGTGCCACCTCCGCTATCATCACCAGCCATACCATATTCAAATATATGAAATAAAAATCCCATCTCTTGATGAGAGAAATGTCAATATCACATTGTGAGAAGAGTATGTAGATGGAAAGATTTCTTGTGTCATCTAAAACATAATCTATCACAAACAATAAATAAAATAAGGAAAATAAAATACAATCTGTCATAGGCTGACATAGCTAACTTGCTAAATTCATCTTTAATTTTAGTTTTCATGACAAGAAAATAAATCATTTTGGGTGACATTGAATTCTATGTCAATATCACATTTTTAAAATGAAAATGAATTTGATGATGCTTTCTCAAGTGCTAGAACAAGCTTATTGAGAAGTAAACTTTAAAGAGATTAACCTGTCCTGGATCAAAAACAAGAATACAAATAATGCTTGCTCTTTCAGGGTGCCTGGGTGGCTCAGTCAGTTCAGCCATCAACTCTTGATTTCAGTTCAGGTCATGATCTCAGGGTCATGAGATTAAACCCTATGATCAAGCCCTGCATTCACCCACACACTGAGTGTGGAGTCTACTTGTCCCTTTCCTTCTGCTCTTCCCCCTGTTCTCTCTCTCTCTCTTTCTCTGTCTCTCAAATAAATAAATAAATAAATAAATAAAATCTTTAAAAATAAGGCCTGCTTTCTATGCCATAAATATGTAGCATGCTTGACCTATTAGATCATAGTGGGTCCTTACTCTGTAGATAAAGTTTAGAGAAGATAAAGTTTAGAGAAGTTCACAGCAAATATTTAAGGTTTGGGGCATTAAATCACCTATCTACACACTGGATATAATATCTTGGACTGTAAGCAGTAGAGTGGAAAAAGGCCTGAAGAACAGATGTACTTAAGCTGGAACCTTAATTCTGCCATTTATACGTCATTATGCATAGGTAAGAAAATAAATTATCTCAACTTCAGTTTCCTCATCAGTTATGGGCTGAACTATGTTTCCCCCAAATTCAGAGGGTTTTTAAAAAGAGATGATTGATTTATTTATGTATTTGAGAGAGAGACAGAGAGGCAGAGGGAGAAGTAGACTCCCTGCTAAGCAGGGAGCCCAACACAGCTGATTTCAGGACCTTAAGACCCAAGATCATGACCTGAGCCAAAGGCAGACGCTTAACTGATTGAGGCACCCAGGTGCCCCTACTTCCCACAAATTCATATGCTGAAGCCCAACTCCCAGTACCTAAGTCCTATTGACTATATTTGAAGTTAGGACCTTTGTAAAGGTGACTGCATAAAAATGAGGCTATTAGGATCTAATTGGATTTAGATTAATCCAATCTGATTGCTGCTTTTATAAGAAGAGGAAACTGGGACTCATTAAGTGACACCAGGGGTACACATACACATAGGGATGACCAGATGTAGAGGCAATAAGAGGGTTGCCATCTGCATCTCTATGTCAAGCATAGGCCTTAGAAGAAAGCAACTTTGCCAGCATCTTGATCTTGGACTTTTGCTTCCAGAACTATGAGAAAACTAATTCTGTTGTTTAAGGCACCCAGTCTGTAGTATTTTATTGGTAGCTGTAGCAAACTGATACACCATCTTTAACATGAGGATAATAATTCCAACTTTATAAGGTAGCTTTGATGACTGAATCAGACATTTAAAACATCAAATAGTGCCTGATAAGATTGTGCTACATATCTGTAATTAGAAAAATACAGTTGAAGTCTCAACAAATACTGAGACCCTTTTACAGTTCTTGAATGCTTTACTTCTCTTATCAGTTATGTAATCTCTTTATAGTTCCTTCATGTTTTATTGATAAATACTATGATTCCTTTTTGAAGTTGGTTAGCTTATGTCCATATTTCCCTACTGATGAAGGGAATGAAGAGTATTAGGTCCTTTCTCCCCAACCCATCATGAAGACTTTCCATCCTTGATGACCACAGACAATTCTTTGCAAGGGTCTTGAGATATATTCATATATAAAAAAGAACCTGTAATTTTGGTGTGTTAAGAAATGGGGGTGTGATGATCTCCAGGCTCTGTCTAAGCACATTTTCTCATTCATTCCTAACTGCCAAGTGGTTCTTGGTAAATGACAAAGTCTTATTTGAAATTGGAGTCTGTTTATTTCCCACAAGAACACCCAATGAAGGAAGTTCACTCCTACTTATCCTTCCTCTGATCAGAATTAAACACAAAAGCAAAACCAAACCAGAATCACTGGATTCTTTGACAGACCACATAAGAATTGCATTATTAAAGCAATTTTGATGCCACTGAACAAAAGAGCAACTAAGAATCCAAGGAAATACTAATTTTACCAGCAGAAAAAAAGGTTGAAGAAATTTTAAAAATATTGTTTATTGGAGAGAAAAATAAGGTCATAAAATGGGGGTGTGTCTAATGCTGCATGCATACATTGAACATGGGGGATAGAACCAAAGATGCATTTACAGCTTAGTAATGAGTTTCTTCCCTTTACTTTTGAAGTCATCAGCTTATACAGAAGATCCTAGTTCTCAGTGTTGTTCAAAAGCTTGCTTGCAGACCATAACTAGACCCTAGACAAGCAGGATCTAGTTCATGACACTAAGTGACTTACAACTGTCTTGTCACTTACTGGTACAGGGTCTCATATGAACTCAGATGGATAAAGAAGTGAGTTCTGGATCACTGTAATACTGCACAAATTTTATGGAGTAGAATAGACCATTGTGAAGTTTTCCCCTAGAAACTACTTTCAAACAGGTCTCATCTAGTAGCCTGCACAATGGATATTTTTACTCAAGAGATAACCTAAACATGCTTTGTGGGTCATTCTCAACAAATTCATTTGATTCTCAAGCATACTGAAGAGAGATATCATAACCCATTGATGTAACTGTATGCTTTGTGACATAAAAGATAAAACTATTCAAGTGAGAATGTCAGAAATCAAGCTCTCCTCCAAAGACTTCTGTTTTCTTCCACAGAATAGTGTGGTTATCTTTCTAGGAAGTAGCTGCCTATCCAGAATTTACATTTACCCCGCCCCTATGCATTTAGATGGGACTAAGCTGAGATATGGCCAAGAGTAGGTGGGCAGAAGTGATGCAGATTATATCCAGACCCGGTCCAGATAAACCTTCAATCTTCTTCCTATCCATTGAGTAGATATCAACACCCAGGGTGACCTTGGCAACTATATGTTAAATACTGCAAACTCTCTAAATAAACACCTGTATCTAGGCACTATTATTTGGACTTTACATGAGCAAGAAAAAATTTGCTGTTATGTTAAACCACTAAAATTTTGGAGGTGCATCTATTCCCACAACTACTGTGTATCTTAACTAATATGGAAGGAAGCTTAAAAAGAAGGAAGTTTTCCAAGTATAGTTTTTTCCCCTTACACTTTTGTGCCCCTTCTTCTGCCCTTTACTGCCTTCTTTGATTATTACTTACCCTTCAAGTCCAAGGAGCATTATCATCTCCCTTAAGCAGTCTTTGAGACTTAAATATGGACTTTGTGTGATGAGCTATAATTTTCTGTGTATGTGACCATCTCAGGATACCTAAAACTTAACTGGCATATATTTGTTGAATTAGTACATAAAGTAATGAAAGAAATGTAGAAATAGAAATTCTTTGACTTAAACACAAATGTGGGAAGTGTAAGCTCTGTTGAAATTAAGGAAGTAAAAAGCTCTACCAGTTGTGGAAAGTGTAATTGCCCTAAATACTAAAAAATATGTATGTATTATCAGCCTTTCTCCTGCTTTATATTACCTTATATTAACCAAAATATAGCACTTAAAATGCAGCAGATTGTGCTTCAAACAAATCTGACTCCTTCACTAGATTGTGAACTTCTTGAAGACAGAGACCATGGTCTTATTTGTATTTCTATTTCTAGGCTTTAGCAGGTTCCTGAAATAGTGTAGGACCTCAGTCAATGTCTATTGACTGACTTGCTGTGTAGGTGATTGGCTAACTGATAGTTTAAGAGGTAATCTTAAAGTTTTCATCAGTAAGAAAAGTTAAGTGAACTAGATTAGCTTTACAATAAGAAAAAAGTCTACTGAGATAAAATCTGCATAAAATCTACTTACCCTAATGTGGTGAGGGTCTAATCAATTGAAGGACTAAATAGAACAGAATGTGGTGAGGGTCTAATCAATTGAAGGACTAAATAGAACAAAAAGACTAAGTAAGACTAAGTAAGAAGGAACTCCTGCTACCTGACTACCTTGAGCTGGCATGTTAGTTTTTTTCTCTTGCCTTTGGACTCAACTGAAATAACAGCTCTTCCTGGGTCTCAAGTCCTTCTGCTTTCAGAAGAGAACCATACATTGGTTCTACATGACCAAGTTCCCAAGGTCTACAGTGGGCAACTGTATGTTGGAAAACCAACGTACAGTTGCCCACTGCAGACCTTGGGAACTTGTTAGTTTCCACAATCTCAAGAGCCAATTCCTTATAATAATCTCTTAATAATTAATTAATTAATTAGTCTCTTTCCATATATGTATGGATATATATATATCTCCTATTGTACATCCTCTCATCTCTTCTCTCTCTCTCTCTCTCTCTCTCTCTATATATATATATATATATATACCTTCATCCTAATGGTTCTATTTTTCTGGAGAATCCAGACTAATACATTGACCCAGAAATACCTCTCGCCTCCAGAGGATCCTTGTTCTCTTCTTTCATCTACTAAATGAATCGAGAGGATGCTAAAGACCTAGGGGAAGGTAGGACCACAAAATGCGCAGTGTCTGTGTCCCTGAATACAGAATGAGAGAAAAGAAAATCAATCAGCCTGCATTGTACTGCAACATGAATGAAAAGTAAACATTTCTAGCGTAGATCTCCTGAGATTCAGGAATTTATCTGTTATAGCAGCTAGCATTATTCACTTTAGCACATACTGCATGACAGATTTTTCTGAAACTGAAGGCAAATCCATTCCAAGCCAAAATGTAATTAAAAATTAACTATCTCGGGGCACCTGGGTGGCTCAGTGGGTTAAAGCCTATGCCTTTGGCTCGGGTCATGATCCAGGGTCCTGGGATCGAGCCCCACATCGGGCTCTCTGCTCAGCAGGGAGCCTGCTTCTCCCTCTCTCTGTCTGCTTGCCTCTCTGCCTACTTGTGATCTCTGTCTGTCAAATAAATAAAATCTTTAAAAAAAATTTAACTATCTCATTTGAATGAATACCTTTTTTCAAAGTTACCACATGAGGAAAATCTGAGTCATAAACTGATAGTAGGGGAGCTCTTTGCCATGGCCAGCTATGGGCTTACATGAGGGTCATGAGATTAGCCCAGGCAAATGGATTCAGGGGCACTGCTTGGAGTTCAGATCTAACTCATCCAGTCTGGCTTTTCTTAGGAGACAAAGAACAAACAATATCTGTTGGTAGGTAATTCCACAACAGTTACCAAGCACAAAAATACTTCTGTTATTTTTTTCTGGCTCTGCAAATGCCTATAACTAATGTATCAAACATCATCACCTTGAATAAATAAAAGAACTTCTGAAAAGTAGGAAATATTTTGTCATAAAGGAACCTCAATAACAGAGAAGTAGAATTTTGTACTAGTCAGATGAGCTTTGGATTTAGGCCATCATAGGTTTAATCCATTCATCAATGAAACAAGTCTTTATTGAGAACCTAAGGTTTAAATTACACTATGAGATTACCAGTATTTAATCCTAATTGAACTATGAAAAATTATTATTTCATATGGTTTAACCTAATACATGCCAGACACCATTATGTGCTGGGCATTCAGTAAGAATAGAACAAAATTTTCATTCTCATGGAGCTTATTCTTTAGTGATAAGAGAAAGAAAGAAAACAAATCAAATATATATTCTAGTATAAATGCAGTGGAGGAAAATAAAGAAGATAGAAGGATGGGGGTGTTGGGAGGAAGCTGCTACATTATGGTGGTCAAGGAAAGAATCTTTGATAAAGTAGTATTTCAGTAGAAAACTGTAGGAAGTGAGAGTAAATATGGTTACCAGATGGAGGAGCATTCTAGACAGAAGAAATAGCAGGTACAAAGTCTTGGGGCATAAATATCTTTGGTATGTTTAAAAGAAAAAAAAGGCCAGTGTGACTAAAGCGAAGTGGGCAAAGGAAAGAGTAGTAAGAAAGAGGTCAGCAAGATAGTAGGGCCAGCCTATATAAACCTTATACTGCTTTATAAGGACTTGGGTTTTCATTGATATACGAGATGAAAATCCTTGGAGACTTTTGTAGAGAGAGGGAAAAATCTAGTTTCAAACAGTCACTCTGGCTATTCTATTGAGAACAGACTATAGGAAAGACAAGGTGGAAGCAGGAGACCAGTTAAAAGGCTATTACCATAATCCAGGTAGAAGAAACCTCTGGCTTGGACTAGGATATTAATTGTACAGCTTCTGAGAAGTGGTTAGAATTTGTTATATTATGAAGATGGAAATAACAAGGTTTGCTAATGTATTAGATGTGGAAGTTGAAAGAAAAAAAGTTCCAAAGATGTTATGAGCAAGTGAAAAGAATGGAGTTGTCATTAACTTGAGATGGGGAAAATTATAGGAGGAACAGGTTTGGGGGCTTGTGAGAATTAGGAGTCTAGTTCTGGACATGTAAAATGTTGAGATGCTTATTAAACATTCAAGTAGAAATGCCAGGTAGGCAGCTAAATACTAGAAGTAGTGAGAGAGTCAGATTAGAGATACAAACTTTGGAGTCCTTAGCATGTATAAGGCAATAAAATTTTCAGGCTGATTGCAATTTAGAGAAAGAGAGAACAGTTAAGAACTAAGCCTTGGTGACTCTGATGTTTAGAAGTCAAATAACCAACCAGAGAGAATGAAAGGAACAGCTGATGAGGTAATGGGTGAACCATATTGTTTTGAATGCAAGTCTCCAGTCTTATGTAACCTCCAAATTTCAGTTTCACTAGTAAAAAATGCAGATAATAACCCCTATGCCATAGGATTGCCAAGACTAAAAAGAGGAGGCACAAAAAAACATATAAGACCTAGGTTATTCCTGACCTTTGGTGAAATTCTGGATAAATGCCAGATTTCTCACATTTCCCTCCATTTTTTTCCCTTGCAGTAAGATCCTCCAATACAAATTCTTTATTTCAACACTGTACAAATTCTTTATTTCAACACTGTTGAAATAAAGAATTCTGCTTCCCATGGAAGCAAGAGCTTCATTATTCTTCATTATTTGATTTTTTAAATCAAAGAGCTCACTATTAATAGATTCTTCTTGTTCCTTTCACTCTCTTCTTTTATTTTATAAGTAGACTTACGGTTAAAGGAGGTTGTGATCACTAGAATGGGGGGGGAGTAGATGGTGATGGGTTCTTTATCATCTGGCATTAGTGTACCATTACGTCAACATTTAACTGCTCACCAAATAATTTCAGAGGATTTGTTCAGTGCTATGGGAGAACTATCTGTATATAAATAGCTGGGTTAAGTAGACCTTTTGCTGCAGCTGTTAAAACCTATTGTTGTAGCTAGACACCTTGTAGTGATTCAAGATCATCTGTCTTTGAAGAAAATCTATGCTTTCTTTGATGCAAATGTGGGTTCTTTTAGCTCTGGGGAAAAAAAAAACTTTACTTAGGATGAGTAAAGAAAGTGTTTACTGAATAAATCAAGGGTAGCTGAAATAATACTCAGCCACAATCTCTTGCTTTTATTTCATTTCTCTGCTTTCAACATATACCACTAAATGCTTGATTGCAAGAATGAATGGGAAAGCTAAATGAATTAGTTGATTCATATATGAATAGATTTTCTCTTTTTCTCTTGTCAGAATCCTCCTGAATAATTATAGGTAAGTTCTGTGTTACCCTGGTGTCTATCCTTCACAACAAGAATCCCTAAGTAGAGATACTTTTCATAAAGAAAAGAAAAGAAAAAAAAAAAACAAAACCCAGAGTAACCCTCAAACTTACTGAGTATAGTAGTAAGTAATCTGTAAGACATCTCAAGGCACCCTCTGATCCCAGCATCATGGTTAAAGAGATTCTTTTTAAAGTTCCTGTCTTTCTTCTCTCTCTTCACTGCCACCCTTCCCCCACTCCAGATCAGATTCAAATTCTATATAGCCTCTTTGGGAGGGAGGACTGGGTAGCCATAAAGAAAAAAAGGCCTAGGTGCTTTAACGCAGTGTTAATATACAAATGCCCAATGTAGGACAACTAGAAAACAGGCTACAAGTAAGATGGACTATAGGACAATGGAACTGACTTGTCAGGTAAGCTGAGGCTCAGACTGTAACAGTGCTTTCTGAAGAATACTCTAAACTACACATCCTTGAAATTTTAGAAATCCAAAAAGCTATTAATATTAGTAAAATTTTATATATTCCTATGTCTTCCTCTTCATTTCCACATCTGCCACCTTAATTCAAACCATTGTTTTCTCTTGTCAGGACTACAGCAAGCCCTTTTTTACCAGTGTCTTTGCTGAACATCTCTAAGTCTTTCTTCATGTATCATTTGGAATGATTGTTCTTTAAAAAAAAAAAAAAAAAAAAGATTTATTTATTTATTTGAGAGGAAGTGAGAGAGCACAAGCAGGGAGAGAGGCAGCAGACTCCCCCCTGAGCAGGGAGCCTGATGTGGGGTTCAATTGCACAACTCTGGGATCATGACCTGAACTGAAGGCAGACACTTAACTGACTGAGCCACCTAGGTTCCCTGGAATGACCCTTCTAAATTATAAATCAAATCAAATTATCCCCACCCCCAACACATATACACACACTTAAAATCTTCTAATGGCTTCCCATGGTACTTGGAATGAAGTCCAAATTCCTCCACATGGTCTTTAAGGTTCTATGTGATCCAGCCCCTGCCACCTTTCCGACTTCTGGGCCATTCTTCTGTTCACTACTTCTCCAGTTACATAATATATAATATATAAGTATATATTAAGTATATATAAGTAATATATTAAGTGTGTGTGTATATATATATACATTTAAGATATAATTAGCATATAATAACAACTTGTGCAAACCAATGAAAATGAAAATACATTAGTTTGGAACCTATGAGATACTGCAAATGCAGTCCTTAGAGGGAAGTACATAAGACACTCAGGACTTTCAAAAAATTAGAAAAATCCCAAACATACAAGCTAACCTTACACCTAAAGGATCTAAAGAAAGAACAGCAAATAAAGCTTAAGCCAAGTAGGAGAAGAGAAATAATAAAGATTAGAACAGAAATTAATGAAGTAGAAACTAGAAGAACAGTAGAACAGATCAATGAAACTAGAAGCATGTTCTTGGAAAGAATTCATAAAATCAGTAAACCTCTGGTTAGACTTATCCAAAAGAAAAGAGAAAGGACCCAAATTAATAAAATTATGAATGAAAGGGGAGAAATCATGACCAATACCAAGAAAATAGAGGCACTTATTAGAAATTATTATCAGCAGCTATATGCCAACAAACTAGGCAATCTGGAAGAAATGGATGCATTCCTGGACACTTATAAACTACCAAGACTGAAACAGAAGGAAACAGACAATCTGAAGAGACCAATAGCCAGCAAGGAAAATGAAAATGTAATCAAAAACCTCCCCCAAGAAAACAAGAGTCCAGGGCCAGATTCTTCCTAGGAGAATTCTACCAAACATTTAAAGAAGAAAGCATACCCATTCTACTGAAATTGTTCCAAAAAATAGAAATGTTCCAAAAAATAGAAATGGAATTAAATAGAAATAGAAATAGAAATAGAAATGGAAGGAAAACTGCCAAACTCATTCTATGAGGCCAATATTACCCTGAAACCAAAACCAGACAAAGACCCCATAAAAAAGGAAAATTACAGATGAATATCCCCGATGAACACACATATGCCAAAATACTTAACAAGATCCTAGCCAACAGACTCCAATAGTACATTAAAAGGATTATTCACCATGGCCAGGTGAGGTTTATTCCTGGGATTCAAGAGTGGTTCAACATTTGCAAATCAATCAACATGATGGATTGCATTAACAGAAGAAAAGACAAGAACCATATGTTCTTCTCAATTGATGCAGAAAAAGCATTTGACAAAATACAGCATCATTTCCTGATTAAAACTCTTCAAAATATAGGGATAGAGGGAACATACCTCAATATCATAAAAGCCATCTATGAAAAGCCCACAGGGAATATCATTCTAAATGGGGAAAAACTGAGAACTTTTCCTTTAAGGTCAGAAACATGGCAGGGATGCCGACTCTTACCACTTTTATTCAACATAGTACTAGAAGTCCTAGCCTCAGCAATCAGACAATAAAAAGCATTCACATTGGCAAAGAAGTCAGAAGCTCTCTCTTTGCAAAAGGCATGATACTCTAGGTGGAAAACCCAAAAGACTTCACCCCCAAATTTCTAGAACTCACATAGCAATTCAGCAACATGGCAGAATACATAATCAATGCACAGAAATTAGTTGCATTTCTACACACTAACAATGTGACTGAAGAAAGCAAAATTAAGGAATCAATTCCATTACAATAGCACCAAAACCCATAAGATAGTTAGGAATAAACCTAATCAAAGAGGTAAAGGATCCATACTCTAGGAAATACAGAACACTTATGAATACATAAAGAGGTGGAAAAATATTCTATGCTCATGGATTGGAAGAATAAACATTGTGAAAATGTCCAAGCTGCCCAGAGCAATCTACACTTTCAGGGCAATCCCTATGAAAATATCATCAACATTTTTTGCAGAGGTGGAACAAACAATACTAAAGTGTATATGGAACCAGAAAAGACCCTGAATTTCCAGTGGATTGTTGAAAAAGAATACCAAAGATGGGGTTATCACAATGCCTGCCTTCAAGCTCTATTACAAAGCTGTGATCAAGACAGCATCATATTGGCACAAAAACAGACACACAGATCAATGGAACAGAATACAGAGCCCAGAAATGGCCCCTCAACTCTATGGTCAAATAATCTTCAATAAATCAGGAAAGAATGTCCAACAGAAAAAAGTTTCTTCAATAAATGGTTCTGGGAAAATTGGACAGCTACATGCAGAAGAATGAAGCTGGATCATTCTCTTACACCATACGCAAATATAAACTCAAAATGGGTGAAAGACCTAAATGTGAGACAGGAATCCATCAAAATCCTAGAGGAGAACATAGGCAGTGACCTCTTCAATATTAGCCACAGCAACTTCTTTCAAGACATGTCTCTAAAGGCAAGGGAAACAAAAGCAAAAATGAAATTTTTGGTATTTCATCAAAATAAAAAAGTTTTTGCAGAGCAAGAGAAACAGTCAACAAAACTAAGAGGCAACCCATGGAGTGGGAGAAGATATTTGTAAATGACATTATGAATAAAGGGCTAAATTTAAGATGTATGAAGAACTTCTTAAACTCAACATCCAAAAACCCCAAATAATCCAATCAATAAATGGGCAGAAGACATGAACAAATACTTCTCCAAAGAAGACATACAAATGGGAAACAGACGCATGAAAAAATGTTCAATATCACTAGACATCAGGGAAATACAAACATTGAGATACTACCTTACATCAGTTAGAATGACAGAAATTAACAAGGCAGGAAATAACAAATGTTGGTGAGGATGTGGAGAAAGGGGAACCCTATTACAGCTTGTAGGAATACAAGCTGGTACAGCCATTCTAGAAAACAGTATGGAGGTTCCTCAATATGTTAAAGATAGAGCTACCCTATGATCCAGCAATTGCAATACTAGATATTTACCCCAAAGATATAGACATAGTGAAAAGAAGGTGCACATGCACCCCAATGTTCATAGCAGTAATGTCCACAATAGCAAAACTGTGGAAGGAGCCTAGATGCCCTTCAATAGATGAATGGATAAGGAAGATGTGGCCCATATATGCGATGGAATATTACTCAGCTATCAGAAAGGATGAATACCTACAATTTGCATCAACATGGATGGAACTGGAGGGGATTATGCTAAGTGAAATAAGTCAGTGAGAGAAAGATAATTACCATATTGTTTCACTCACATGCGCAACATAAGGAATAGTGAGGAGGACCACAGGGGAAGAGAGGGAAAACTGAATGGGAAGAAATCATTGAGGGAGAAAAACCATGAGAGAATCTGGGAACAAACTGAAGGTTACAGAAGGGAGGGGAGGAATGGGGTAACCAGGTGATGGATATTAAGGAGGGCAGGTATGGTGATGAGCAGTGGGTGCAACTAATGAATCATTGAACTCTACATAAAAAACTAATGTTGTATTATATGTTGGCTAATTGAACATAAGAAAAGATATAATTAGCATATAATAGATTGAACACTTTTAAAGTGTACCATTTGATAAGTTTTAACATTTTTATGCATGTATGAAACTATAATCAAAATCAAGATAATAGATATACCTATCATCCCTAATTTTTTTTTGCCCTCTTGTAGTTTCTCATTCATGCCCATTCTTGTCCTCTAATCCCCCAGGCATCAAATGAACAGTTTTCTCTCAGTATAGATAGGTTTACTCTTTCCAGAATTTTATGTAATGAAATAATACAGTGTGTCCTCTTTTGTCTAGCTTCTTTTATTTAGCATAGTCATTTTCAGATTCACTCATGTTGTTACATCTGCGGGGAAGGAAAAATTTACTTCTTATATACAATGTTCTTCCAGTTGGTTTAGGAATTAAGTTGACATGAGACAGACTGACAAGAGAAAAATCCAAAGATTATTATGTGCACATGGAGGCCTAATAATGGAATTGAGAGCCCAAAGAAATGACCATGGTAGTTAGTTGTTATACATTTTAGACAAAGAGTAATAAATTTGTGAGGAATTGACAGGAGCTTTATTTAGGAAGGAATTCTAAGCAGAATTTGGGTTGAGGTAGTAGATTAACAAAAAGTAACAACATCTGTTTCTACAGATTTCTTGGTTTTAAAGTCTTGATCTCTGGTGAGAAGGATGTGTTTTTATTTATAGCTACAGGGAGGGTACCTTTCATATGGGAGATTTATTTCCTGCTTTCAGGGGAAGAGATGATGGTCTGAGTGTTTTTGTAATGGCTGCTCCCTGGGTAGCTTCAATTCAAAATAATCAGTATGTCAATGTGGTACATTTTGGGAATGGCCTGCCCTGTTCCCCTATACATGTACCACTATCAGTAGTTCATTCCTTTTTATTGCCAAATAGTATCCAGGTGTATGGTTGTAGTGCAATTTGTTTATCCATTCACCTTTGGTGAACATTTGGGCTGTTAAAAATAAACTGCTATGAACTTTCATTATGGGTTTTTGTATAGACATATGCTTTCATTTCTCTTGGGTAAATATCTAGGAATAAATGGCAAGGCTACATGATTAGTATATGTTTAACTTTTTATAAAACTGCCAAACTTCTTTCCAAAGTGGTTATACCATTTCATATTCCCATCAGCAATGTATTAGAGTTCTGGTTGCTCTACATTCTCACCAACACTTGGTATGATCAATCTTTTAAATTTTAAATTTTAAAAAATTTTATTTATTTATTTGTCAGAGAGAGAGGGAGAGAGAGCGAGCATGAACAGGGGAGCAGCAGGCAGAGGGTTTCCCACCAAGCAGAAGCCTAATGTGGAACTCAATCCCAGGACCCTGAGATCACGACCTGAGCCAAAGGCAGATGATTAACTGACTGAGCCACCCAGGCATCCCTAATTTTAAACTTTATGATAGGTATGTATTAGACTAACGACTAAAGACATTTAGTTTCTTTTGATATGCCTATTTGTCATCCTTACATCTATTTATCTTCTGGGGAGAATCTGTTGAAATGTCTTTCTCATTTTTTAAATTGGACCATTTCTTTCCTCATTAAAGGACTTGAGAATTCTTTATATATTTTGGATCCTGTCCTTTATCATATATAATATTTGGAAATATACATTCCCAATCTGTGGTTTGTTTTATTGTTCTCTTAGCAATATCTTTCTGAAGGTAGAAATTCTAATTTTGATCAAGTCCAGATTTGTCAAATTTTTCATTTATGGACTATACTCTTGGTGTCATTTTTAGACCCATCTTTGCCTGACCGAAGGTCACAAAAATGTTCTCTTACGTTTTCCTGTAGAAATTTTAGAGTTTTAGGCTTTACATTTGTGTTTATAGTTCATTTAATTTTTATATGGAATAGGTGTGGATTAACTTTTTTTTTAATGACATCTAATAGTACCAGGAATATTTATTGAAAAGACTTTCCTTTCTTCAGTAAATTATATTTTTGATAAAAATCAGTTGGCCATATAAATGTGGATCTATTTCTGGACTCTGTATTCTGTACCACTCATCTATTTATTTAACTTTAGACTGATACCAGTATCAGAGATTGTCATTTTTATGTCTTGAAATTAGTATGAGTTTTGCAACTTTAACTTTTTCCAAAGTTGTTTTGGACTATTTCACATCCTTTACATTTACACATGGATTTGAAGATCAGAATGACAATTTCATTGTGTATATATACCACATCATGGAATACTATGCAGCCATCAAAAGAAGCGAAATCTTGCCATTTGCGACAACATGGATGGAACTAGAGCGTATCATGCTCAGCGAAATAAGTCAAGCGGAGAAAGACAGCTATCATATGATCTCCCTGATATGAGGAAGTGGTGATGCAACATGGGGGCTTAAGTGGGTAGGAGAAGAATCCATGAAACAAGATGGGATAGGGAAACATAAGTGACTCTTAATCTCACAAAACAAACTGTGGTTTGCCAGGGGGAGGGAGGTTGGGGGAAGGGGGGTAGGGTTATGGACATTGGGGAGGGTATGTGCTTTTGGGTAAATTGGAAGGGGAGGTGAACCATGAGAGACTATGGACTCTGGAAAACAATCTGAGGTGTTTGAAGTGGCAGGGGTTGGGAGGTTGGGGTACCAGGTGGTGGGTATTATAGAGGGCACGGCTTGCATGGAACACTGGTGTGGTGAAAAAATAATGAATACTGTTTTTCTCAAAATAAATAAATTGGAAAAAAAAAGAATGACAATTTCACAAGAAAGCCTGCTGGGCTTCTGATTAAAGTGGCACCTTTCTGTACTTCAAAAATTAACATTATTTTCAGTTTAAGACCTATACATTGTTGTTTTCTTTTTACACAGATTTCCCCATGGCTGATTCCCTTGCACCATTCAGATTTCAGCTCAAAAGTAATATCCTCAGAGATAATTTTCTCTCACTACTCAATTTAGATGAATACCCCTTATCTCTTTATAACAAAGCATACTATTTTATAAGACTTCACAACAGTGATTACCAGCTGAAATTAACATCTTCCATTTGTTTAATTGCTTATTATCTGACTATACAATTTTGGAATATAAGTTTTAGGAGTAGAGACCTTGTCTTATTTAGTTTGTATCCCTAAAGCTGAAAAGTGTCTTTGACAAGCAGACACTAAACATTTGTCAAAAGAGTGATTGACTATTTGACAAATGTGCCTCTAAGTAAAGATTCAACTAGTATGGAAATATCATAATATTAACTTATTTATGACATTTCTCTGGGCAGATTATAGGGACTAGAATGCTACTTAAAGCTTTAGTTCTCTTTAAGGTTGGCAGTTGTCCTTTTTGGGCTAGATTATGGAATTTCAGAAATACAGATTATTTTAAATTACATTTTAATTTGTCTCATTAGCTTTTTTAGTAGGGTTTAAAAGAGATCTCATATGAAGGACATAAAGTGCTCATGATATCAGGAAAACGAATACACTTGAAAAAATAAAATATTTCCCAACCATTATATAAATAAAGAGTAGAAAGTTTCAGGTCCATGAAAATTATAGGTATTTCCAAAGTAATATTTGATTTAAAAAGAAGACAATGGCTACAGTTTTGATACATCAGGAAAAGTAATTAGAAAGCATTTTACTAATGTGCTTGATTTTTTAAAGTAACCAACAACAACAAGTATATTTATGGAATCCTATCCATGTTTCAAATATATGAACAGGATTCTATCCTTAAGAAGCTCATACAACAAAAAATTCAAAAAAGAAAAAAAAAAGAAGCTCATACATTAGTATAAAATTTAACACTGTCTCAAGATCTCTTGTGATAGTATAAACATCAAATTTTCCTCACTTCACTATTTCCCTCACTCAGAACTATCATTCATTTAATACTAAGCACTGATTATGTGCTAGGAACTGTGTGAGCCATGGTGATAATAAAACAAGAGTCCTAAATCTTCTAGAAATCACGGATTTTATAATTTTGATTGCTTGAAGGAAAAAAAACCACACAGAATTGAAAAGACTGGAAATCATGAAAATGGCGATTTCTTTCCATTGTGCTCCTTAAGTGACCTTCATTCAATACTTATGCCTCATGGTGGGCTTAGCTTTCCCCTTCCTCAGCCAAGTGACTCAGAAGCAACTACACATCTAGTGTTCTATTATTAGTCTTCTCAAATCTGATTATTCTAAGAAGCGCTTCCCACTGGCAACATGGTAATCATGTTTAAATATAACTCTCTATGATCAATCTAAATCTCCAGATTTTTAAGCAAGTTTCCCTGTGGCTCAGAGACTCTGTTTTTATTATTATTAATCCACACTTTTATGATCCTACATTACTTTAATAGGTAAGACGTGTGTGTGTGTGTGTGTGAGAGAGAGAGAGAGAGAGAGATAGAAAGAGAGAGAGAGAGTCTGTGTACTTTTACACAAAATTGTTAGGGACTCTTTCAAGAAAGAACTTTGTCTCTTCTTGGTGATCTTCCCTTTACCCCATACTTCCCTGGCATCTTCCAGATATTTTAGAGTTAAAGTTGTCAGGGTGAGAGCTAATAGCATGTTTGTATAACAACTCATAACTAATTATAGTTAACATTTATCAAATGTTTCTTACGTATAAGGCATTGGGCCATGTGCCTGCTCTCATTTTATCTTTGCATTAATCCCGTGGGGTCAGGACTCTTATTTCTCTATTTGATCAAACTGGCTCAGATAAGATGAAAAATTCCACTTAGGTTAGAATAGCCAGCACAGAATATGATTTTAACTTAACCCTGTCTGTCTAGTCACAACCTATATATAGTCAGTCACTATATTAACATGAAGGTATATTTTAAAGCTAGAAAATACTAGTATTAAAAACTAAGTATGGTTTCTATATCCTTTGCAAGTCCATTTTCCAGGCTTTTAATAACCAGGCAGTAAAAATAAACTTGCTTGTTTTCTGTCTTCATGGACATTTTTGTTTTTCAAAAACAAGTTATTAGTAGAAAATTTTTGCCTCTGTGGATCTGGAAACACAAGGCTATAGCTGAACTTTCAGTTATTTTTGCAATTTTGACCATAGGCCATTTATTCTATTTCATGTTTATAGCTTCTGAAGAATGAGAAGGAAAGCTTATGAGTTAACATAAAACATAAAAATGTCAGTAACCTATAAAATAAAGGCATAATTTTCATGGCAAACCATTCTATACATTATGTTACTCTTTTCCTTTCAAACTAATACAAATGAAAACTAATTACTTTTCCATTTTTCTTGGCACTAACCTTTTATCCTATTACTTTTGAATAATTGTTGTTGTTAACTATATAAACTTAATTTCAAGTTATCTAACTTTCAGAGTAAACAGTTTCCCAATTTCCAAAGATCATACTCTGACAATTGTATTTAAGACATATCTATATGTCTGCTCATATTCAGGAAGAAAAGCTTAATTAACTAATAAAAACAAGTTATCCTAATGAGTACTTTTTAAAAATCTCTCCCCCCCCTTTTTAAAAAAAGCACATCATATTATCCTTTGGATATTAAATGTTGACATTCCCCTGGCTACATAGTTTCAGTGATGAGATCTTATTTTATGGATTTCTTGCTTCTCTTAGAGAAGGACAGTGAATGATCTGAACACATTGCTGTTCCCATCCTTGGTGAGCAAATCACAGTTCCTCCAATCTGTTTATTGAGTTTGTCTTTATGGTCAATACAGATGGCTGTAATCAACTCAATTTTGAGACAACCCATATTGAATGCTGAAAGTCTGTTTTGAATGATTCAGCATAACAGACGATGAAATCTATGTAATAGCCAGTCAATTAGTATGCTTTAGGAAAGTAAAAATGTCTTTGTTGATTTACTGGGAAGGAAAGAAATCGATGTTAAAAGTAGTGAAGTTAAAAATCTAATCGAGAGTATTAAAATCCCAGAAGTATTAGACCTGAGCAAAGGATCCCTTAAGATGCCCAAATGATTTCATACAGACCTATAAATCATCTAATGAGTGGTTGCTAAATATGATAAATACAGCTCATTATTGTTTCAAAAGGACACAAATTATAAATAATTACAGGTAAACTATCATTCCAGTACTAAAGGTGATGTGGATGACACATAACACAAGGCCTTCTGTTTTCTCCACTTATCGAACATCTACTGAAATTAGAATATCACAGAAATTTAGATTTGCATATGAAAAAACATATATCACGTCCTATTATAATAAACTCCTTGAAACATCTACATTTGGTTGCAGTACAATTTTGTTTTGTTTACATATATAGAAATCACTTTCCTATTAAAAGGAAGCTAGAGACAAATACAAAGTCTCATGCCCACCGGTTCTAGAGAATTTTAGTAAGTAAAATACTGTGTTTAAAACTCAGAAGGAAAAAAAAAAAAAACTTAGTAGGTGTAGGAAGGAGATGAAATGACATAGCTTTACTTTTGCTTGTTCTCTTTATGAGCGGGTCTTGGTCTGGGTTAATGCACAAATATAAAAGTTTAGGTGTATAGATTAGTTATGCAGTTTAGTTGAGAATTTGATATGGATGTGAAGAGTGGAAAAAATAAAAAAGTAAGTGTTACTTGGTGACCAGACAATAAAATCATTGAAAAATTGAGTTCTCTTCTCATTGCATGGTTAGAACCACCACCCACACATTATAGAAACAAAAGGATACTGATCAGAAATTATATATTGTAATTCATTTAGTGTACCATATGAGAATTACAGAGAATTTTATCTTGTGATAAGAGATTTTCCGATTTATTTATTAAGATGCATTTATGGGTTGCTGGGTGGCTTAGTCAGTTGAGTCATAGGTGGCTCAGTCATCTGAGCACCCAACTCTTGCTTTTGGCTCAGGTCATGACCTCAGGGTCATGAGATCAAGCCCCATGACAGGATCCCTGTTCAGTAGGGAATATGCTTGAGCCTCACTCTCTCTCTCTGCTCCTTCCCCCATGCATTCTCTCTCTCTAAAATAAATAAATCTTTTAAAAAATGATATACATTTATGTATTAAATATACATAATATATTTACTCATTCACTGGTTAATTCAAATACATTTAATATATAGTATGAGCTAGCCACTGTGTGAATTGGAGACTTGGTTTTACCCTGATGGAGTTTTAAATTGGATAGAGAAAAAGATAAAGTCTTGGGAAAAAATAAATACAAAAAGAAAACATAACCATTACAGTCAATAGGAAATACCAAAATTCATAAAAACAATGACAACTCTTCAATAGTACTTGAATAAAGTGTTTACTGTTGTATGTGAAAAAGATATAAGCTAATGGCAAGGCATTGGAAAGACCAGAATCAAATGATTAGTTTGAGGAGGCCAAATAGGAGATTGCATTTAAAAGATGGGAAAAGGGACACCTGGGTGGCTCAGTCAGTGAAGCCACTGACTCTTGATTTCCACTCAGGTCATGATCTCAGGGTTGTGATATTGAGCCCTACACTGGGCTCTACACTGAGCATGGAGCCTGCTTCTGATTCTCTCTCCCTTCTCCCTCTGTCCCCTCCCAGATATATTCTCTCTCATAAATAAGTAAGTAAATAAATAAATGATGGAAAAAGGCAGAATCTGTTCAAGTGGAGTGGGAAGGGTATATCAGGCAGGCCACTTTTGGGTTTGAGAAACATGTGTAATGAAAGCAGTTTTTTTTTGTTGTTGTTGTTTTGTTTTTTGTCAGATACAGAGAATGATTGTGAGGAATATCATTAGCATTTAACATCTGTGTCTGTTTCTACACACTAAAGAGAGTGACATGGCATTTACTGATGCAGAAATTCTCTTTCCAATGGGAAAAAAATCCAGATTTATTCCACTGTGAAGAGGCTTCATATGTAAAAATCAGATTTTTAAGAACAAATGTAGTGAGGTTATTTGCATAACAAAAGAATTATTTGCTTTACCAGGAAATTTGCCACAGTGTTATTTAAGTAAGTTCCCTTTATGTATTAAAGACATAAAACTACTATAAAATGTGTTTTATATATTCTTTTCCTGGGAACACATATATAATACAAAAGAATGTATCTATTTACTTGTCAATAAGACAATAGCATCACTACCATTTCATGTTATTTAACTATCAGTGTCAAGAAAGCTCAATTAAAGTAAGTATTTTCTGGTTCACCTTGAAAACAGTCTTCAGAGGTCAATGGGGGCTATATATAGATTTTTAGACAGGGATTGAGTGAAGAATACATATGACTGTTTTTTATTAATGTGCCAGGCATATGAATTATTATTGTGGGTTGAAAGAAATAATTTCATCTAAGAATCTTTCTAATTCCCTTCCATTCCATGGCTAGGTTCACCTAACAAATATTTCAAACAAAAAGGGCCATTTTTGTTAATCCAAAAGCCTTGGATGAAATGACAGTCTCAAATTACTGTTTACCTAGGATGGCAGTGCCTCCTACCAATAAAATGAAGTCCTGTGGGAATATCTTAGATCTAAAGAAGTAGTTCCTTGCAGTCATAGGGCAGAGAAAAACTTTCAAATTTCTTGAGAGAAAGAGATACAATATAGAGGTTCAGACTCAGAGTTCTTAGAAATACAAACCAAAAAAGGAATTCTTGTTAGTCAAAATTTTTCTTGGGAAACTAAATTATATTCTACAGCTAAAATCAAAAGTCAAATCTTTATCTTAGGAGGTTCTCTCTACATACAGCAGTACTGAAGAAGGTTTGAAAAATCAAGAAAAGTTTTCTGGAATCAAGTAGGAATGGATCTTAAAAATCACTAGTCCAAGAGGAAATTAGAGAGGGAGATAAACCATATGAGACTCTTAATCTCAGGAAACAAATGGAGGGTTGCTGGAGGGGTGGAGGGTGGGAAGGATGGGGTGGCTTTGTGATGGTCACTGGGGAGGGTATGTGCTATGATGAGTGCTGTGAATTGTGTAAGACTGATGAATAACAGACTTGTACCCCTGAAACAAATAATATATTATATGTTAATAATAATAATAATAAAGTAAAAAGCCTTAAAAAAATCACTAGTCCAATTCTCCATTGAAAACTTGAATCAATTCACAGATCTGTACCCCTGGAGATAAAAATATATGTTTATAAACAATAAAAAAGAAAAAATAAAAAAAGAATACTTGAATCATCTGGCAGTTTCCCTGCTGTACAATATTTAGACTCCAGTAATAAAAAACTCATTTCTTCCTAAAGAAGTGAATTCTTTTAATGAAAGCCTACATAGCTGGTAAAACACCTTCCCTTATCAAGTTAAAATCTATTTCTCTTTAGTTTCTATTTTCATAATTTAAATGGAACCATACTTTAAAGGACTCTATTTTTATGGAACATTTTGACAACACACAAGGATTTGCTGGAGCCATAATTTAGATTTTTAGACCCATAATTCATATTTTTGGAGGGCATTGTGTGAGCAAAGCAGGAAGAGCAAAAGGCCTTAGTCTTGCACTACAATACAGAATTTCCTGAAGTTCTTCACCAAAAGTTATAGGGTATTCATGTGGAGTTCTTGATAAAGTGGTTCTTAAATTTTCACTGTGTTGTTATTTCTTGTGTACTGCTCCTCAGCAATCTCAAGTGCAAGTGGGGCTGCTACATCAAAGATGATCTAGCCCAACCTTTCTATTTAATTCTAATGGAAGGCAAGTTCTCAAGAGGCTAATTCTTGCCCCAGGTCACATAGGCAGCTTACTGAAGAGTTGAGACTAGAGAACTCATGCTCTCAATCACTGGGTCAGTACTTTTTCCTATGGAAGAATTCCTAGATTAGTATTTCAAACAGTTCAGTCATCAAGTAACTGTCACTCTTTATCAACCTACTCTACCTTCTGCTGGCAACTCATTAAACAAATGATTGAATGACTATGGTGTGATTAATCATATTTGTACTTGAAGGTGATAGTTTAACTCATTTTTACATTAACATCTTAAAAACAGATTTAAATATTAAAATTCTATAGAAAAGTATAGAGAATAAGAATCAAGAAATGATAGTTTAACTCATTTTTACATTAACATCTTAAAAACAGATTTAAATATTAAAATTCTATAGAAAAGTATAGAGAATAAGAATCAAGAAACTCACTACACAGCTTTATGAATTTGCTTCAGATGATTAAGAAATAATATATTGAAGATACATTTGAAGCTCCCTATGCTTACTCTCTAATTTATTTTCCCTACTTCCATCCATAAATTTGTTGTTTATCATTTCCATGGACTAGGCTGGTGAAGAGTTTTATAAGGGGCTTTATTTTTTTTAATTAAACAGATATTGTAAAATACTGTTTTCTTATGCTTAGTAGATGCTACACAGGTGTTTATCCTTAAATTTATATCTATGCTTCTAGGTTCCTTTTTCCATGTCATCATCACTTTGTCTATTTTTGCATTAATTCCACATCGTCCTAATTATTGTAGTTTCATGATAATATCTGGTATCTGGTAAGGAAAATTCTCTCATATTTTTCAAAATCATTTTGACTTACTTTTGTTCTTTGTTATTCCTCATTAATTTTAGAATATGCTTGTCAAATCCCATAAAAATCTCTTGTAATATTACAGTGTTTTAGAGTTTAAATTGGGAGATAAATACCATCTCCATGATAGTGAGTCAGTCCATTTTGGATATGGTCTACTGTTTCATTAATTCGCAACTTTAATATTAAAAAAATGTGTTCTAGTTTCCCCCTACATACAAAGCGCTTGCACATCTTTTATTAGATTTATGCCTAGGTAATTTATAGATTTGTTATTATTGTGAAAGAAGGGTATTTTGCATATGTGTGACGGTACATGAGAATGCCACTGGTTTTGTATAAGAATCTTATATCTAGCAACTTTGCTGAAATTAACAGTTTGTAGTTTCTTTTGGATTTTCTATGAATATAACCTTATAGACCACATAAAATGTCAGTTTATGTCTTATTTTTCAAACATTAGGCCTCTTATTACTTTTTATCTTACTGCATTGGTCAGGACTTATTATTTTTTAATAGAAGCGGTGACATATATTTGCTGTATGTTTCAGACAAATTTGTATCAGTTTAAAGATATTATCTCTATTTATAGTTTGTTAAGCAATTACTTCTTAATCTTATGAGTGTGGAATTTTATCAAATGCACATTAAACACCTATTAGGATAATTATATGCTTTTCTTTATTCGGTTGACATTAAGAGTTTTCTGCATACTGAAATATTCATCTATTCCTATGATAACAACCTGTTAATCTTTATGGCCTTATGAAATCTGATATTAGCTGAAAGTCTTGCTTGGGACAGGATTTTCAAAGTAGAAACTACAAAGTATGAATCTTGCCATTAGAGATGAAGTAGTACATCTTAATGTATGTATATATGTGCATAAACATATTTACAAATTTATGTAAACACACATATATGTATCTAGTCACTTATATATAAACAAATATGTACTTACATATTTATACACACATATAGGGTAGAATATAGATAAAGGGACTTATATTTAGTTCATTTAATTTCAAGAAAATCTAGAAAGTTCTCACTGCTAGTCACATTGAATTCTAATAACCATTTATAACAACCATATATATAATCAGTGTAGCTGTGAGAGAAGAATAAGTGAGGCTCTACAGAATTTTAAATAAATCTAAGCAATATTATGAACATTCATTTTGGCTGAACATCACAATGTCCTCTTAGGAACATTGCTTAAAATTTTAAGGCTCATTTTTTTTTTTTTCTGTAGTAGTCATGAGTTTAGAGTAAACTAGTAATGTAGGGGTGAAAAAACTTGCTATAAATGGTATTGGAAAGTTTCTTTATGCGCCTCTAAATAGTGTTGCTAGGGAACATGGATTCTTAGTATCTGAAAACCTACAACACCAAACCTCTTATTGCTTTTGGCCATGATTTTTATGTCAGGAATCTTATTTAAGATAGTTTGGAGATGAACTGACTTCCAAATATTTGGATATATGTTTTATGATAAACTATCCTTAAAGAAATAACCACTTGTTTTCGACTAATTCTTTGCAATGGTATAATATATAATCTATTAGCTTTCATTATTGGGATACCACATAACTATGAAATATCAGAATAGTAGTTAAGAGTATTGTGATGGTTAATTTTATGTATCAACTTGGCTGAGCCATAGGTTGCCCAGATATTTGGTCAAACATTTTTCAAAATGTTTCTGTAAGCTTGTTTGTGGATGAGATTAATAATTAAATTGGTTAACTGAGTAAAACAGACTGCCCTCTCTAATGTGGATAGCCCTCATCCAATCAACTGAAGACTTGAATAGAAAAAAAAAAAAATAGGCTGACACTTCCTGGTAGGGAGAATTATTCCTGCCTGAACACTTTCAAACTGGGACATTAGCTCTTTTCCTGCCTTTAGACTGCAGCTGAAACATTAGTTCTCTTTGGTTCTTGAGCCTGCCAGCCTTTAGATGGGAACTGCACCATTGACTCTTCTCGCTCTCAGGCTTTCAGACTTAAACTAGAACTAAGACATTCATTCTCCTGAGTCCCTAACTTGCCAACTCACCCTGTAGATCTTGGGACTTGCCCACCTCCATAATTTTGTGGGCCAATTAATTATAACACTTTCTCTGTCCTCACCCCCCCACCCTCCTTCTCTCTTTTTCTCAGTTTTTTTCTGGAAAACCCTAATACAAGTACAAACTCTATAGCCAGATTATGTAGGTTTGAATCATAGCTGTGTTGCTTACTTCCTATGCAACTCTCAGCAATTTACTTAAAATCTGTGTGCCTCAGTTTCTTCATCTTTATTTTTTATTCAAGTATAATTAACATACAGTGTTATATTAGTTTCAGGTGTACAATATAATGATTCAACAATTCTCTACATTTATCAACACTCATCAAAATAAGTGCACTCATCTTTAAAAAAGGAAAAACAGTAGCATCTACCTAATGGGGCTTTGTGAGAATGAAATGAGTTTTTACATTTAAGACACCTAGAAGAATGCCTTACCCATAGTAAGCATTCAGTGAATATTATCTACTAATTGTGTTGTGGTTATGATAGTTGCTACTCTTTAAAAAAGCTTTTACCTATTTATTTTAAAGGGGGAAGGGGCAGAGGGAGAGAGAGAATCCCAAGCAGATTTCCCACGAGCACACAGCCCAACATGGGGCTTGATCTCAGAACCCTGAGATCATGACCTGAGCCACAACCAATAGCCAGACACATAATCAAACGAGTCATCCAAGCACCCCTGTTATAATTTTTTTTTAATTAAAGAATGTATTTTTAGGTTGCATCATCATAAATTCCATCTTTTCTTGTGCTCTCCCTGCTTCTTAAGCAAATATATTCCTGCCAGTGTTAATCTAGAGATAGATAGCCCAGTGAGGAATTTATAACACCCTGCTAAATGGGTTTCATATAACATTGCCAGGAACCTAACAAATTGAAAACTATAAATATAAAAAGTAAGAAACAGGGACGCCTGGGTGGCTCAGTTGGTTAAGCGGCTGCCTTTGGCTCAGGTCATGATCCCAGCGTCCTGGGATTGAGTCCCACATCGGGCTCCTTGCTTGGCAGGGAGCCTGCTTCTCCCTCTGCCTCTGCTGCCACTCTGCCTGCCTGTGCTTGCTCTCTCTTTCTCTCTCTCGCTCTCTGGCAAATAAATAAAATCTTTTTAAAAAATGTTTAAAAAAAAGTAAGAAACAAATGTGGAATCTGCGGGTAAGTGCAGGCATCTTTGGAGTTAAAAAGAAAGGGGAATCATTGTAAATAAAGTCACTGGATATGCCTCTTAAATCTGTTTGTATTTTTTAGAAAGTGTTTACATATGAAGGTATAAAGTATGTATTATGGTCCTTAGTCTCATAAAAACTGCTGGGTATGCAGAGAGATTAATGTCACAGTCAGGTATCAATATAGAAATAAATAGCCCCAGAATTTAGAACTGGAAGTGAAGAACCATTTTGTGTGCAAATTGAAAATACGCATGGGAGGGGCGCCTGGGTGGCTCAGTGGGTTAAAGCCTCTGCCTTTGGCTAGGTCATGATCCCAGGGTCCTGGGATCGAGCCTCGCATCGGGCTCTCTGCTCAGCGGGGAGCCTGCTTCCTCCTTTCTCTCTGTCTGCCTCTCAGCCTACTTGTGATCTCTGTCTGTCAAATAAATAAATAAAATCTTAAAAAAAAAAAAAAAAGAAAATACTCATGGGAACCTAGGTAGGTAGCATATAATTACTCAAACTTGTAAGTGCTCAGGGTATTGGATTAATAATCTGCCCACATTTTAAAAAATCTCCAGACATTTTTGAATGGTCACAAAATGTTCAGAAGTGGGGGAAAGATGGCAGAGTTGGAAGATCCTAGGGTCACTTTATCCCATGGATATACTTAGATAACACCCACAGCAGTGTAAATAACCCAGAAAATGACCTGAAAACTGGCAGAACAGTCTCTCCACAGCTAAATATAAAGAAAAGGTCAAATTGAAGAGGGTAGAAGGGGTGGAGATGCAGTTGGGAGGGAGGTAAATGGGCCTGCAGGACGGTCTACAAGAGAGAGAGATGCTGCAGGCATGAAGAGGGGAGAGGAACAGATCCCAGAGTAAGCATCCCAAACCTGGGGGCCCCTCCATGGTAAGATGAGTCCCCATAAGATCTGGCTTTGAAAACCAAAGGGGCCAAACTTCATGAGTTCTTACAATCAGTAGGACCTCACACCTGGAACTTTAAAAATAAGAAGGCCTGCCTCTGGAAGAGCTGTGGGGGTAATAGGAAACTGAGTCCCCACCCTTAAAGATACAGCTCAAGAAAGAGCCTGTCTGAGATGCAGCATGGAAGCTGCAGTGCAAAAATGCCTGGAATATATGGGAAGATATTTTTACTAATCTCAGAGCAGGTATTAAGAGAGTCAGGGATCTTTGAGAGACTTCTACAAAAACAAAAGAGCTGATGGGAACCATTTCCCTCTCCCATCCCCAGTCGAGATACAAGGAAAACTGTGGGAACTAGTATAGCATGAACATCTGGCTTGCTAACAGCATATCCTGCCCCAGCACTCTTCTGTAGACCCACCCCCTACATCTCTATCTGGGCAGAAGTTTTCCCCTCCTGCAGTGGACCATACTGGACCCTGGCTCCATGTGCCCCACTCCTACATTCACCTATGGACACCCCTTTAACATGCCTTTAATAGGAGTCCATCTAAAGTGGTACCATAAGCTTGGCAGTGTGCAAGTAACCCCAACAGGGTCCATCACTACTCCAAAGTGGCTCCTGCCCTGAGGAAAGGGTAAGAGAATCATCCACACAACTTGGGCCGTGGCCTCAGCTGTGGGTAGGGGACAGATATAGGGTCTGACTGCAGCCCCCACCCACCAATGAAAGCGTCTTAGGGCAACACAGGGAAAGTGCCCTGAAATTCCATGCTACTGCATTCTCTGGTAAATGCTGATATGATTCAACTCAAATGGAAGAAAACCCCAGATTCATCTACTAACAACACAGCAACCAAACCTTGCCCACAACAGACAAAGAGAGTCATTGTAGACAACTGGACTGAAGGCAAAAGTGGCTTAGCCACAACAAGAGGGTGCATGCAACACACACAGGAGATATCACACTTAACCACCAGGTTCTGATGAACAGGGAAAATTGCACCACAGGGCACTATAGAACTCCTTCTTCATAAGGCCACTACTTTCAAGATTAGGAGACATAGCTGACTTTTTTAACACATAGAAACACACAGAGATTTAGACAAAATGAGGAGACAAGGGATATGTTGCAGATGAAATAACAGGACAAAAATCACAGCAATAGAGCTAAACAAAAGAAATGATATCCTGATGGAGAATTTAAAGTAATGGTCATAAAGATACTGGACTTGAGAAAATAGTGGTAGACCTCAGTGAGACCCTTAACAAAGAGATAGAAAACATAAAAAAGAACCAATCAGAGATAAAGAACCCAGTAACTGAAATTTTAAAATCCTGGATGGAAAAAACAATAGGCTAGAGAAGGCAGAAAAATTAATCAGTGACCTGGAAGAAAGAGTAATGGAAAGCAATCAAGCTGAACAAAAGAGAGAAAAAATAATAACAAAAAATGAAAACAGACTTAGGGAACTCAGTGACATTATCAAGTGTAATAACATTAACATTTTAGTGATCCCAGAAGGAGAATAGAGAGGAAAGGGGGCAGAAAACATTATTTGAAGAAATAATAGCTGAAAACATACTGAATCTGGGGAAAGAAAGAGAAACCCAGAAAGCCTCCAACAAAATCAACCCAAGGAAGTCCACACCAAGACACATAGCAATTAAAATGGCAAAAAGAGGGATAATGGGAGAATTTTAAAAGTAACAAGAGAGAAGAAAACACATATATGGGAAACCCCATAAGGCTATTAGCTGATTTTTCAGCAAAAACTTTGCAGGCTAGAAGAAAGTGGCATGATATATTCAAAGTGCTGAAAGGAAAAAACCTGCAGCCAAGAATACTCTAACCAGCAAGGCTATCATTCAGGATAGGAGAGATAAAGAGTTTCCTAGACAAACAAAAGTTAAACTAATTCATGACCGTTAAACCAGCCCTACAAGAAATGTTAAAGGGGCTCTTTAAGTGGAAAGGAAAGACCACAAGCAGGCCTACAGGAGACTCATTTCAGACCTAAAGACACATGCAGATTTAAACTGAAGGGATGGAAAAAGTATTCATTAGTCAAATTGAAGTGAAAAGAAAGCAGGGTAGCAATATTTACATTGGACAAAGTAGACTTTAAAACAAAGACTAGAAAGAGGCAAAGAAGAACACTATCTAATCATAATGGGAACAATCCAATCAGAATATATAACAATTATAAATATTTATGGGCCCAATAGGGAAGCATCATTTTTAAAATTTTATTTTTCCAGTGTTCCAAGATATTATGAGAGCATCCTAATGCATAAAGCACCTACTAACAAACATAAAGGAAGTAATTGATAGTAATACAATAATAGTAGAGGACTTTAACACCCCATTTACATTAGTGGATAGATCATGCAAACAGGGGCGCCTGGGTGGCTCAGTGGGTTAAGTCGCTGCCTTCAGCTCGGGTCATGATCTTGGGGTCCTGGGATCGAGTCCTGCATCGGGCTCTCTGCTCGGCAGGGAGCCTGCTTCCCTCTCTGTCTACTGTGATCTCTCTCTGTCAAATAAATAAATAAAATCTTAAAAAAAAAAAAAAGATCATGCAAACAGAAAATCAACAAGGAAACATCTGCTTTGAATGATACATTGAAACAGATGGATCCAACAGATATGTTCAGAACATTCTATCCTAAAACAAGAGCACACACATTCTTTTCAAGTGCACATAGAACATTCTCCAGAATAGATCACATGTTAGGCCACAAAAAAAACACAAAAAAACAAAAAAACAAAACTCAAGAAATTGAAAAAGATCAAAGTCATACCAGGCACCAGGCATGAGGACTTTAATATTTTTAAAGTTTATCCAGGGTCCCTGGGTGGCTCAGTAATTAAGCATCTGCCGTCAGCTCAGGTCATGATCCCAGGGTCCTGGGATCAACCCAACATTGGGCTCCCAGCTCAGCGGGAAGCCGGCTTCTCCCTCTGTCACTCCCCCTGCTGTGTTCTCTCTGTCACTGTGTCACTTTCTGTCAAATAAATAAATGAAATATTCAAAAAATAAAAAAAAATAAAAAAGTTCATCCATCTACACCTAGAATAACAGCTAATATTTGTTTAAGGTTTCTGTGTGCTAGGTATCCTAAGCTCTATATTTAAGTTAATTGATATAATCTTCACAACACTTATTTTAATTCTGATTTCACAGCGGGGAAGTTGTGGTACAGAAGAGTTAATAACTTGTTCCAAGTCATGCAGCTTGTAAGTGACAGAGTCAGGATTCAGACCCAGGTGGTTTCCAGACATACTTGGAAAACAACGGACTGGAAGACATCTATGGTCCTTTCCAACACTATGTCCCTCTGCTTTTGCTTCCCCCCCACCCCCGCCCAAAGTACAATCTTCTGGATTCTTAAGAGTATACTTACATATCTACTTAGTTTAACAAATCTCTTTCAAATACAGTCTTTGTTAGACTGTATTTATTTGATTTTTAGCCTTTTCACTATCTTTTATCTCTTCATAATTAGTTAAAATTGCTCACTTAGCCAGTTATGAACAAATGCAAAAGTCAAATTTCATTGCACTCCCAGAAATCATTTTATTTAACATTTCTATAGGAACATTCATTCTTAACTATGAAGAGGCTGTATAAGGTTGCCTCTTTCCAAGGCAATCAGCCTGTCCTTGAAATTTAATCAACATTTAGATATTCTCAAAAACAAGAGCAAACACAAAAATTCCCAGTTGGAAATAACTTAGATACTATCTGATCCCCAAATCAAGCTATGTCATATCCTTTCCTAGCCTCACTGAAGAACTTAGATATTATCTGATCCCAAAATCAAGCAGTAACATATCCTTTCCCAGCCTCACTGAATGCTGGACGTTAAGTTTTTGGTGAAAGGTTTCTAGTAGCAGAACCCACTATCTACATCAATGTGTATGTCATTTGCTGGTAAGTAGACCCCATTCCTCTCATAAAATCAGATATGGCATACACACACACACACACACACACACACACACATGCGCGCACGCGTGCGCTCATATATGCCACTCATTGGTTTTAGTGTGTTTTTTCCCAAAAACACAAGTTCAAAAGTTACATATACTTATATGTAACATTCATTTTTAGTAAAATTTACATGTTGTAGTACTTGAAGACAATTAAAAATGTATGAAAATGAATATAAATCACACAAATCCCTGGGATCAGTACTGTTGCAATATTCTGATATTATTTTCTTTTCTTAATGTGAATGTATGAACATGTGCTAGTTTTTTTGCATACATTTGGTAGTTTTTTGCATACGTTTTTATTATTATTTTATTGACATATAGTTGACACACAAAGTTACATTAGTTTCAAGTGTAAAATGTAGTAACTGGACACATTTATACCTTATTCTCTGCTCACCACAAGTGTAGCTACCATCTGTCACCATACAATACTACTACAATTCTACTGACTATATTCATGGTGCTGCAACTTTTATTCCCATGACTTAATTATTCCATAACTGGAAGCCTATATCTTGCACTCCCCTCCACCCATTTTTACCCATGTCCTAAATTATGCCCCTCTGGCAACCATTAGTTTGTTCTCTGCATTTATGGGTCTGTTTATACTTTTTGTTTGTTGATTCGTTTTTGTTGTTTATGATTTCATACATAAGCAAAATCATATAGTATTTGTATTTCTCTGATTTATTTCATTTAGCATAATACATTATAGGTCTATCCATGCTGTTGCAGAAAGCAACATCTCATTCTTTTTTATGGCTGAAAAATATTTCATTGGATACATATACATACCACATCTTCTTTATCCACTCATCTATCAGTGAACATGAAGGTTACTTCCATATATTGGCTATTGAATAATTTGCAATAAATATAAAGGTTCACATATCTTTTCAAATTAGTGTTTTCATTTCCATTGAATAATACCCAATAGTAGATTACTGGATTATACGGTATTTCCATTTTTAATTTTTTGAGAAAGGTCTATATTGTTTTCCACAGTGGCTGTGCCAAATTACATTCCCATCAATAGTGCATGAAGTTTCCTTTTTCCCCATATATTCACCAACACTTGTTATTTCTTGTATTTTTTTATTTTAGCCATTCTGGCTGGTGTCAGGTGATATCTCATTGTGATTTTGATTTGAATTTTCCTGATGATAACTGACACAACACCTTTTCATGTGTCCATTGACCATCTATACATCTCTTTTGGGAAAATGTCTATTCAGGTACTCTGCTCATTTTTAATCATATTATTTGTGGGGGATTTTTTTGTATTGAGTTGTCTAAGTTCTTTATATAGTTTGGATACTAACCCTTTTTTGGATATGTCATTTGCAAATATCTTCTCCCATTCTGTAGGTTGTCTTTTTGCTTTGTTGATGGTTTCCTTTGCTGTACAAAAGCCTTTTATTTTGGTGTAGTTCCAGTGGTTTATTCTTGCTTTTATTTCCCTTGCCTTAAGGAGATGTATTTAAATAAATGTTACTACAGCCTATATATATAAGTTACTGCCTGTGTTTCAGATCTCACATATAGATATTTAATGCATTTTGAGTATATTTTTGTGTATGGTGTAAGGAAGTGGTCCAGTTTCATTCTTTTGCATGTAGTTGTCCAGTTTTCCTAGTACCCATTTGAAAAGATTTTCTTTTTCCCAAGTATATTCTACCTCCTTTATCACAGATTCATTGACCACATAAGCATGGATTTATTTATAGGCTCTCTATTCTGTTCTATTGATCTATGTGTCTAATTTTGTGACAGTACCATACTGTTTTGATTATTACAGTCTTATAGTCTATTTTGAAATCTGGAATTGTGATACTTCCAGCTTTGTTCTTTCTCATGATTTCTTTGGCTATCTGGGGTCTTTTGTGATTCCCATACAAATTTTAATTTTATTTGTTCTAGTTTTATGAAAAATGTTGGAATTCTGGTAGAGATTGCATTGAATCTGTATATTGCTTTGGGTAAAATGACATTTTAATGATATTAATTCTTCCAATCAATGAACATGGATCTCTTTCCATTTGTTTGTGTCATCTTTAATTTCTTTTATCAGTGTTTTATAGTTTTATAGTTTTTAGAGTATAGATCTTTCACCTCCTTAGTTAAGGAGGTGAAACCTCCTAGACTTTTTTTTGTTTTTGTTTTTTTAGTGAATTATAAAAGGGATTGCTTTCTTAATTTCTTTTTGTGCTACTTTGTTATTAGTGTATAGAAAGGCAACTGATTTCTGTACATTAATTTTGTATCCTTCAACTTTACTGCATTCATTTATCAGTACTAATAGTTTTTTGGTGATGGTATGAGATGTGGGTTTGTCATATGGCCCTTATCCTTTATTATGTTGAATTATGTTCCCTTTAAACCTACTTGGTTGAGAGTTGTTTTGTTTTGTTTTGTTTTTTAATCATGAGTGTATGTTGAATTTTGTCAAATGCTGGCATACACCTGTTTTGAACTGACTTGGGGATTATTTATACTCTAGGATTTTCTTTGTGTAGTGAGACTTCTCCTTATACTCTAATACATACAGATAAATAAATTTTCAACAGTATTTTGGAAAAAAAGGCATCAAAAATTAAAAGGGCTTTCACTCCCAGACAAGAAACCAGATTTGACCTCCTGCTTAAAATAAGAAGAAAAAAAGTTAGAATATATGAAATGATGGTTTGCAAAACATTAGACATGAAGCATGAAGGATAGAAATATCTGAGAGACAGCAACCAAACAAGGTTAAATGCTATGATTGCCCAGTTTACTGCATTGAGAGGATTTCCAGGCAGCAGTGTAAGAAAAGGGAATCTAGGCAAAGCGGTAGACTCCAGGGTAGGAAGAGATGAAGCTGAGTGACTGCGAAGACAATGATGACTACAGTTGTCAGGCAGAATATATAGAGGAGAGAGCTGAACAGAGACAAAATGTCAATGATCTCTAGGACTACTCTGAGTATTCTTCTGAATAATGACCAGCATAAGCATAAGTGAAAGCAGTCCAATACTGGGAAAGAACTACTTGAAAGAATTAGTAGTAAGAGTAATCAATGCTTACAGAGAGAAGAGTAATGTCTATTTCCATCAGTCATGTTAAAATTAGGTAAACAGAAGGATCTTGCTTAGTTGTACAGAATAATTAGCCTTAGATATAGTACTGCTATGTTCTGACTTAATATTATCAAAAAGTAATATCCAAAAGGATCAAACTGTTTCCAAGTAATTTGATGCACCCAGAAAAAGCTTAAGAATATTTTTGGAACAGAAAAACATGCAGCATCAAACAAGGAAAAATTCAAAATGTCTGGCATCTGATAAAAAAAAAATTAGCAGGCATGAAAATGAGCAGGAAATACGACTTTATGAGTAGATAAATTAATCAATCAAAACTGACCCAGAACTGAGAGATGTCAGAACTAGCAGATGAGAAGAATAAAATGTTAAAACATCCTATATGAACTCTGTTCCATATATTTAAAAACTCAAGTAGATATCTAAAAGATATGTGTACACACACACACACACCTTCAAACTTCTAGAGATAGAATTCAAAGTCTGAGATGAGAAATACGTTAGATAGGGTATAGGGAAAAATAGACATTGTAGAGAAAATATTGGTAAACTTGAAAACAATAACTGAAACTACCCAAAATAAAACACAGAAATGAAAAAATAAATATTTGAAGAAATAATGGCTAAAATTTTTCTAAATTTGATGAAAACTATTCTTATTTTTTTTATGTAACATTATGTTACCAAAATTTTTTTTGGTCCCTACATATCATGTGAAAACATAGTTCTTAAACATCATAAAACATTCCTTCTTACGGATATTTTATGATTTATCTAGTCCTTTAATTATGTTTGCACATTTTTATTTATTACAATTTTTCATTACTATAAATGATGCTATAAGTAACCTCTTCCTCCAGAAATATTGGTTTATAACTGATCCTTGATATACATTCTCTAAGGTGGATTCACTTGGTAGAAGGATCTGCATAGATTTTACGTTCTTGATATATACTTCAAAGCGCATATGTGTGTGTATGTGTGTGTGTGTGTATAAAGATTATATATAGGAAGATTATATATATAGTATATATATTTTAAATTATAGTATATTTACCACATTATAGCCGATAGATGTCATTATAAAAGAAAAAAGTATCAATGAAAAAAGTGAGAGAAATTTAGTTATTTTTATAGATAAAGAATATAAGCCCTTTAAAATCTGCATTTCTAGTATTAATAGTTTAAATATGTCTCATGATCACAATAAAAGCTAGTTCATGTCTTAGACAATTTTTCTATTAGCTATTTTTCTATTAGCTTTAAGTGTTTCTCTTGGATCAGTTTGTATGAATTCTTTATATGTTAAGAATATAATCCGTTATCATATTTGTGATGAACATTTTTTAAACATTTCTCTAAGCCTCCATTTATACTTTACATAACATAATTTCCAGAGTTATCACCTTCTTTAAAATGTATTCACATTGGGGTACGTGGGTGGCTCAGTCAGTTAAGCCTCTGCCTTATGCTGAGTTCCTGGGTTCTGGGATGGCACCCTGTGTTGGGCTCCCTGCTCAGTGGGTGCCTGCATCTCCTTCTCCCTCTGCCCCTCCCTCTGCTCATGCTTTCTCTCTCAAATTAATAAATTAAAATCTTTAAAAAAATGCTTTCACATTTATCATTGTTCATAAGTCCTAAGCTTACGCTTACTTCTCCTTTAAACTGGTATTGGTGTTTTGGTTGTAAAATAACCTAAGAATCAAGGTGCAGTCCTTTCATGTACAACAGAATCCTGCTCTATTTAAGCTCTTGGCTTACCTTATCTAAAAAATCTCTTCCACCTCATAAAAGAATTAAAGGTGGTTAAGATTCAATCCAATGGCTAACTACTAGGGGAAAACCTGTGGTATGGCTTAATGGAAGGGAATTTTCCTTCTCACAGAGAGCTATCAGTTATACTTGTACCTATTCTTGCAAAAGTTAATGCTTTATTTCTGAAATATGTCTGTTGGAGATCTAATTAAATTCTGTTAGATTTATTTAATACCCATATCCAGTAAACAACGGTAATGGAAAGATTTGTGGCCCGACTGCCAGGAAATGCCATTTCCATGTGACTCTGTCACCTTCCAGAACTCCACTTCCTTCCCAGCTATAAAACGGGAGCCAAAGTAACTGAGCTTTAGAATTCATTTCAACTCTGAAATTCTACAACTTTTGGTTGTTTTCTAAAACAAAGATAACATCCCCCCCACCACCACGGGAGAATTATCTTCTGAGATTTTAGAAATATTTTAGAAAGGAGCGGGAGTGGGGAGGGGATGGGTCAATTTTTAATGGCTACAGATGTTTTACAAATGTTAAAGGTACACTATGCTGATAGCAGGGTTTGAAATCTCCAGCAAGTAAATGTATATATACAAGTTTCCAGCATTCACATAGTGAAACTGGTTTTTAATGCTTCAAGATGCTAGAAAGAGATCTCTGCCTGTTTTGAAGTCAGTGGAAGTTCTAAACTCTGCTAAAGCATGTGCCCGCTTAATACCAATAGAAAAATTGGGCCAATTTTCATCCCATCAGTGCAAAATTAATCAAACAAGCCTATTTTTAAATGGCATGTAAACCATTTAACTTAGCATTGCTCAGTATTAACTAGCATTTACTTAGTATTAACTTAGGATCTAGGCTATATTGCCTAGATTAAGAGGAATGTTAAAGCCTATAACTTAGATTTCAAATACATTATTTTTATGCATTTGAATGTGATTATGTAAAGCATGTATTGATGGATCCATTGGATTTTTGGGTGGGGGGTGGGGAGAAAGCTTCGTAATTACGTAACTTTCTTCCAAATGACAGAATTTTATAATTTCACATTTATAAATTCTATAATCAAACTAAATTATAATCACAGATATGCTTGTGTTTGTGTGTGTTTCTGACAATAATGGCTTATAATTTAAGGTGTAAAATGATTTTATAAGATATTCATGGTTTCCTGAATTGAATCTGAAGCCTCTGGATTTATTATATTTCTCAAAGAAAGAAACAATGTTATCATATGTAGCAAGATATTACTGAAAAAGTCAACTAGTAGCAGTAAATGTCAAAATTCACCTTAAAATGGCATCTCTAATTATAAATTGACACTAGCAAAGCATTGGCAGTTTTCATGATATTACATGCATTCACAAGCTCCTGCAACTGCCAGCCAAATCTCCAGTTTCTCTCCACATTTGCTTTTCCTTTATGACATTTGCTTTGATCAGTCAACAGTAAGAATTCTGGTGTTCTCCCACAGTTTAAAATCCTGACTACTTCATGTTCTTCTACTGATAGGGCGGGGAGAGCAGCAAGTCTTTCAGAATGAGATCTGTGCTTATCAATCACACCAGCCACAGCTGAGAAATCATTTGCAGAGCTGAAGTTGGTTCGTATACTGGGAAAGGAAAAGCTATTTCTGATTAAAATGGAGGTAAAACAATTCAGGCAGCTGGAAGAGCTTCTGAAAACTGGAAAGATCGTATTTCCAGGGTTTGGACAATGAAGCAGAAAGAACTTAAGTTTATGAAAAGCAAATAGAAGAACAGCTTCAAGTTAGTTTGAAAATGGAACCTGGGGAGCTCTTCTACGGAGAAAATCATACAGGCTGAATCATAGTGGGGGAGTGAATGAAGGGAAAGCCTGACTCTCAGAGATACACTGATAGAGAAATAAAGAAAGTAAAGATAAAACGTCAGGCCCTAACACAATCTCCCCAAAAGTCTGCCTGGATATGTTCACAGCAGGGTAAACGCTGAGGCACCACCAAATAGTATTCCCTTTGCTGAGTTCCTTCTGCTACTTGTCCTTCCCCTAAACCTCTTAACAGTGAAATCCCCTCCCCTGGTATCCTTTATAGTTTTGTTATTCAAAGTGCGGTCTGAGGACCAGCAGCACTGGCATCTCCTAATGGATTCTGCCTTAGAAATGTAGAATCATGATCCCCCAACTCAGATCTACTGAAAGAGACTACCAAGATCTGCAACTTATTTGCATGCACATTGATGTTTGAGAAGCACTGTTCTTGTAATAGACACTGTGTGCTTTCTGCAAGAGAGACTTTATTACTGCATACAAAGAGGACATAAAGATTATAAGTATCTATTTATTTATTTGCTCAATAGATATTCATTAAGCACAATGGGCATACCACTGGGTCCTATTCCCAAGGAGTTAGCACTTCACTGCCATTTGTTGAACTCTCTTCTGTTCTCTGCATTGTGTGCTGTTCTCGGGTTACAAAGGTAAATAGGACATTGTTCCTGCCCTTAATAAGACTGTAGACATGTTAGGAAATGGTTAATGAAAAAGAAAAATTACAGTTTTAATGATAAAAATATGCACTTGGCTCTGAAATTACAGGAAAAGGAGTAGTGTGTTTTTGTGAGGAAGGTGGTAATCAAGTTTTATAGAAATGTTAAGGCATTTTGTAAAGGAGATGAGCTTGAGCTAAATCTTGGAAAAAAATAATAATAAGGGTCCCCCCACAACATGGACCATGGGACATTGAAGGTAGGAGGGTGGTAGGAGTAGGAAGAGTGTACAAGGCAGAAGGAACAACTTTAACAAAGACTTCAGGGCAAGAAACAGTTTGGCCTATTCAGACAATTTTAAGTGGCTCCATATGACCGGATTTTCGGTTTGGAAGAGGGTAAATTGGGGTGTGGTGATCAGATGAAAGGCTGAAGAGCTTGACATGAGCCAGATTTAGAGGGTCCTATAGACTAATAATATTAATGTTCATCCTACAGAGCAGCTATACAGAAAGTCACTGAAGGGTTTTTGGTTATGCAGTAACAGGATCATCCTTGTGATTTAGAAACACCACTCTGGAGAATGTTTGGGGAATGATTATTGGACATGTTGGTTGTGGCATAAAGGGCATGGAGGCTCTTAACTATAGGAAACAACTGAGGGTTGCTGGAGGGGAAGTGGGTGGGTAACTGGGAGATGGGTATTAAGGAGGGCACTTGATGGAAAGAGCACTGGGTGTCATATGGAACTGATGAGTCACCAAATTCTACCTTGGTAATTAATACACTATATGTTAATTAAATTGAATTTAAAATTTTTTAAAAAGTACATGGAAAAAAGTAATGCAGGTAAGGCTGGACATGTAAATGTGGCTCCAGATCACAGAAAATATGACTGCCATCTTTTGCACTTGAAAGGCAGTGGGGAGCCACTGAACTGTTCTAAGTGGTAGGATGTTTTAGATGGGGAACAGACTGAAAGCTAAAGGCCAGTTAGAAGGTTACTGCAAAAATTGAGGCAAGAGGTAATAAGAATCTGATGATTCCAAGAATAGAAACAGAAGCAGGTGCATAATTATAAGCAGTTTCATTACTCATTTTAGGATGGCACAATTTTATACATAAATCAGATCTTTATAAATGTCTTCATTTTTGCATCCTAATATAGCCTTTACTTTTGCACTGATCCCTGGGTGATATGCTTTTAAAGTTCTTTGGGTCACTGATCAAAAAAACTCTTGTTGGCTTAGCTCTAGGTCCATAGCTCAGCTCTAAATGGGAATTGCACACCCCAAAGTTACCCAAACTCAGAACTGGAATCTTGTTACAGAATTGTTCTGTTTTCCTCTTTTTGTTTTTTCCCAGCCCTGATTATGTTTTTAGGGAGGTTGGTTATTGGTTCTTGATTATTCCTCATTCACTGTCCAGAAAATATCCTTCCTTCAACTAAGTTCCAGTGCCTTTCTATTCCCTCTGTTTTATTTTACACGTCAGAATCATTGATTCCACTAGACTACAGGGAGAGCAAAGTCACCTTTCCAGTTCCCAGCTTCTTTAAAACAGTGTGAGTAGTGGGGAAGGTAGAACTCGATCATATTTTGTAAACCCCAACCACTGCCATACTTAGTCTTCATATGATTTGGGGCTATGGAGGTTTTTGCTGCCGCTAGATATTCTGAATTCCTTCAGAAAGTTTTTTGTTGGTGGTGTTGTTTTTTACAAGAATTTCAGTTTCACAATATAGAATATTTATAATCTAGGTTAAACATCATGCTTGGCCTGACTTCCAAAATATAAAATTTCAAAAGACCACTTACTCCCTTAAAATATATATGTATTTTTAAAAAGATAGGATGAAGTACTATATTCTATTTCCCTACCTATCAATTTTCCCTCTGTGACAATTTGCCCTCTGGCTTGATGGTTCTATTCTTTTTAATTCAAGACCAAATAGGCTTAGAGAGTGATTAGAAACCTTCATATTGTAATATTAGCATTTACAAAATCCCACTGTTCTTATCTGAGCTTTTCATTTTTGCTAAGATGCTTAGCCGGAATGGAAGCTGCCCACACAATACTTGTATGAAAATTATACTTGCTCAATAATATTCATATCTCCACCCACTTTTGAGTGGAACAGAACAAGCATTACGATATGCATGTGCAGATTTGCATGAAAATGTACCATACACAACAGGTTTGGGCAACAACAGGTCTGCCCAATTTCAAATGTATATCCCCATAGAAAGGCACATTAGAAAAAGCATAAATTCTCAATGTCCAGACATTTCCTCCCCAGATGGTGATTTTTTTTTTTTCCCTGAAAGGGAAAGATAATGATGGTCTTAATTTATGTAGTACTTTTTTCCATTCTCTTTTCTCTACAAGAAATAGAAGTGTGCTGTTTTATGGGGAACTTTAAAAAAGCATAAATTCTTTCTTCCTTATCATATAGTTCATAGTGTCTCAGAAAACTGGTTCTTTAGGCAAATTCTAGAATAAGGTGGAATATGTCAAGATATTCTTTCTTTTATGATAGTCTTTCCTTTTCTTAAAGTTACCCTGATTCCTTGCAGCTCCATAGCTCATAACCTCCCTCGCAGGGATCTCCGAGACTATTCTCACCATTCCCTATCCCATGGTATTATAAGGTAAATTCACAAAAAAGAGGTTTGCATAATCCTGTGCAATGCTGACAATAGTCTTATAATTTTATAAGCTAAGAGAGTACATATTGTTACACACATTTCGCCAAATGTTATTTTTCACTTCTAGCAGCTCTAATTCCTTTATACTCTTTAGCTCATATAGTTGTATTTCTTTCTCTTTCTTGTTAATAATTTCTTGCTTTTTAAAAATGAACTTTTTGAATCTCTTCAAGCTTTTGAATGTATCTGTTAGAATGTGTTCCATGACATTAACTTACCTGACATGAATCAGGTTTGGTTGGTTTTTGTTGGCTGTAATTCTTAGTTTTATGTAATTTTTTTTTTTTAATTTTTGAATTTTGGTTTTCAGGGACCTCCTGCTCCTTGTTTTCCCCCAAACCCTGAGTTTTAAGGATAAGCTTGGATCTCAACTCCAGTTTTGCACAGAACACTATTAGTCCTCTGCCGTACAGAAACTGAGCTACTAGATCGGAGTTAAGAGTTCCTAGTCCTTAAGTCTGTGTACTACATGGATTTCTATTCCATTTATGGTTCACTGAAATGCTTACCTGGTTATTGAACTTGGCCTTTTCTTTTCGATATTTAGTCATACTTTATTACTTATTGGTATGTACTGTGACCTCATGGGGCCATCTTGACCAGAAGTTTGTGGTATCCTCATTTTATAGATAGACTTGAACTAATAAAGACTTATTACCTCACCCCAAACTGCAAATATAACCAATGGTACTGTCTGGCCTGCAGTTCAAATCTTTCATTTGACCCTGATAATAAACATTTATTTCATTTTAGAGACCTGCTCTCAATGAACTGCTGAGCCTCTAGAGTAAAGCAAAAAAGCGCATGACTTAGAAGAATTGCATTCAAATTCTGACTAAGCCAATTATTAGTATCTCCTGCCTTTTGCTTGCATATTGTGTAATGGCAATATTACTCAATGTCTCACAAAGTTGTCATGAAATTAGTGCATATGACAAATTTTTGTTGTTGTTGCTAGATAATACATAGAGCAATATTGGTTTCTGGAGTAGAATAGAATTCAGGGATTCAACACTTACATACAACATGCAGTGCTCATCACAACAAGTACCCTCCTCAATACCCATCATTCATTTAGCCCATCCCCCCACTCTACTCCCTCCATCAACCCTGTTTGTTCTCTGTCATTAAGAGTCACTTATGACTGGGCGCCTGAGTGGCTCAGTCATTTGGGCGACTGCCTTTGGCTCAGGTCATGATCCTGGAGTCCCGGGTAAAGTCCTGCATTGGGTTCCCTGCTTGGTAGGGAGTCTGTTTCTCCTCTGACCTTTCCCCTCTTGTGCTCTCTCTCAAATAAATAAATAAAATCCTTTTTTAAAAAAGATTCACTTATGGCTTATTTCCCTCTCTTTTTTTTCTTTTCCCTTTTTCATACATTCATCAAATTTCTTTCTTAAATTCCACATATGAGTGAGATCACATGGTATTTGTCTTTTTCTGACTGACTTACTTCACTTAGCATACATAATACACTTTAGCTCCATCCATGTTGTTGCAGATGGCAAGATTTCATTCTTTTTGATGGTTGAATAAGTCATTGCATACATATACCTCACCTTCTTTATCCATTCATTAGTCAGTGGACATTTGGGCTCTCTCCATAGTTTGGCTATTGTTGATAATGCTGCTATAAACATCAGGGTGCATGTACTTCTTTGAATTTGCATTTTTGTATCCTTTGGGTAAATACCTAGCAGTACAACTGCTGGATTCTAAGGTACTTCTATTTTTAACTTTTTGAGGAACCTCCAAAATGTTCTCCAGAGTGGCTACACCAGTTTGCATTCTCAAAAGTGCAAGAGGGTTCCCCTTTCTCCACATCCGCCACATCATGTATCTGTTAGCCATCTGTATGTCTCTTTTGGCAAAGTGTCTACTTATGGCTTCTGCCCATTTCTTGACTGGATCATTTGTTTTTTGGGTGTTGAGTTTGTTAAGTTCTTTATATTTGGATATTAACCCTTTATCAGATATGTCATTTGCAAATATATTCTCCCATTCCATAGGTGGCCTTATTAGTTTTGTTAATGGTTTCCTTCACTGTGCAGAAGCTTTTTATTTTGATTAAGTACCAATAGTTCATTTTTGCTTTTGTTTCCCTTGCCTCTGGTTATTTGGCTAATAAGAAGTTGCTATGATTAAGGTCAAAGAGATTTCTGCCTGTGTTATCCTCTAGGATTTTAATGGTTTCCTATCTCACATTTAGGTCTTTCATCCATTATGAATTTACTTTTGTATATGGTGTAAAAAAGTAGTCCAGTTTCATTATTCTGCATGTTGCTGTCCAGTTTTCCCAACACCATTTGATAGAGAGACTGTCTTTTTTCCATTAGATATTCTTTCCTGTTTTGTTAATGATTAGTTGAGCACATAGGGGACTTTTTAAAAAAAGAAAGGACAATTCAAATGTAGACAGATTAATAGCTAAAAGACTTGTTTTTTTAATAGACATATAAGTAATATGTGTTTATTTCTGAGAAATAATAAAATACGGATGAATATGAAGAAAAAATAACACAACTAAACAGTAGTCTTCCAGATTTATTTCTATCTATATTTATATTTTTAAGGTAACAACTTAATTTAGCACTTGTTGAATTTCACCTATACCCATTATGTGCACGTAATCAATCAAGAAACACATTCCTCAAAGAATTTAGGGGAGACTATTGATAAAAAATCAGAGAAAGTAATATTAATGTAGTATTGGTTGTCTTAGTTTGATTTGTTACAGTCTTTACATTCAGACCCCAGGGACAAACCTTCCATTTATATTTAACCTTTTCAACAAACTATTAGTTTGACTAGATCTTCTAGATTTCATTGTTGTCAACTACAAAATTTCATTTAGCTATTTGAAGCAGAAATGAGTTTATTGTAGGAATTAAATAACGCATAGAATCTTTGCAGGCTAGAGAATCAAGCTTGGAATTACACAGTAAGAAACAAGGCACCCAGGGTTAAAGCCAGCAGAAGAAACACCCATTATTCATACTACTTGGCCATCCTCACAGACCTGCTTATTGGTGGCACCCGTGGGGATCAGTATCTAAACATAGATTTAAGATATTCCACTGGAACTGTCCCAGAAGAATAATATCTATTACCATGCTTGTCACATGTGGCCACTGCCTTCTCAGCTCTCTTCTGCCTCTAACTTTCTCAATTGATCCAAGTTCCAAGTAGAACTTATCTTCAAAGGAATTTAGAAATGAAGTTTTTTGTTTGTTTGTTTTTTGGGGTTTTCAGACTCTGTGGTAGGAAGGTAAGATATAATGGAACTGGGATTGGTAAGGAATAAAGCCAACTGCATTATCTGCCACAGATTAGTATTATAATTTCCACCATTTTATAGATGAAGAAACTGGGCCTTATATTCTTTGCTTAATGATAAACAGTTCATATGGGAGGAAGGCCAGGATTTCAGCTTCAGCATTCTGACCCAATGTATCCCTTCCTAGTCACTATGATGTTTAATAATTACATGTTTACATGACTTCTTCCCTAATAGGATATGAGTTTCTGAGGAACAAGTATTCCTTCTGATTCTGTATTTTTCATAGTCAAACACTGTCATTATTCCTTCCTTCATTATTGAATAGCTACTATGTACTAGGCACTCTTCTAGGGACTTAGGAACATGAGGTGAGCAAAACAGGTATGGTTCCTGAACTCATGAAGAGTGTTTAGTAGGACAGAGTCATTAGATAAAAAATTGCACAATAATTAAACTCAACTTAAATTACATGTACTATAGCAGAAATATATGTGAAAATAACAGCATTTAAGTGGAGGAATATAAGCTAAATTTGGAGGTCAGGCAAAGAATGTTTTCTCTAGGGAAGTGGCTTGAATTATAGAGAGTTGTAAGATGGGTAGATATTAGCCAGCGTAAGGGACAGGTTGAGGGAGAGAGTACTGTAGACATATGGAATAGATATAGAAGGAGAAGCCCAAAGCCCTTGAGGTTGAAGAGGTTAGGCTATTGAAAGAAGGCCAGTGTGCCTGAAATAGAGATAAGGAAGAGGCTGACTTGGGATAAGTCTGAAGGGGCAAGAACTCATTAAATGTTCACTGAATTAATCAATGTGCGCATGCACCAGTAGGGGGTATCTGTGAAGCCTTCTAAGTTTATTTTTTATACTGACATCCTATGATTCCACAAGAATTAGTAAATCTCTGCATTTTTAGAAAAGGAAAAGTGAAGCTAGAGTGGTAAACTGTCCTGATCTCATTAGAATATACTGATAGTCCACCTTAACATTTTAGGATTAATAACTTTTGTGGATGTTGTAGATTCTACAAGAAGAAAATTAGAGTGTACTCAATTATCTAATACCTGAAAGTGAAATGGTAAAACTAACAGAATAATTTAGTATAATTAAAATGAAGCAGGTAGTTCTTTTCCTCTCCTCTTCATTCATAATTGTTTTAAAATAGATGGTTTATTTCTCTATTATTTGAAGTTTGTTATCATAGATATATACTTGGACCTCAAATGGTGTCCCTGACATTCATGACAAAGCCTTAAAGTCACTTTTCTTTTTCTCATCTGCTTTTATTTAAGGTCAATGAACAAAGAACAAGAACTCTAGTGTAAGGTTAATCTCTGAATCTCATTGCCTTCTGCCTATTCTGGATTTCACTTACTCAATTATCTCTCTTAGCATCTGCAACTTTTTACTCTAACCCAGTTCAAAAGAACATAGGTCTCAGCATATAATCATGTTCAATTCTTTCTTACGGTAAGAATGGACAAAAACAAATAATAAAATAACTCCTCAAATGTGTCTCCCCCTTGGCTAAGCAGCTGCCTTCAGCTCAGGTCATGATCCCAGCATCCTGGGATGGAGTCCCACATCGGGCTCCTTGCTCGGCAGGGAGCCTGCTTCTCCCTCTGCCTCTGCCTGCCATTCTGTCTGCCTGTGCTCGCTCACTCTCCCTCTCTCTCTCTGACAGATAAATACAATCTTTAAAAAAAAATATGTCTCCCCTTGATCTATAATTATTATTTTCTCTTTTCCTTCACATCCAAGATTTTTAAAGATTAGTTGGTGTTCACTGGCATCCCTCAACTGCATTGTGGCTTCTGTTTCTATGCTCCAATGAAACTGCCTCTGAAAATATCACTAGTGATGTTCTTGTTGCCATACTCAGTACTCAGTGGGCTTTTTCAGGTCTTTTGGGGTTGACCTCTAGCCAGCATTTGATATTATTAACTAGATACTTCTGGAAGCTGATGGCACCAGAAGGAGGAACAAGCCAGGTTTCCACACTCACTGCATGGAACAGTACTCACCTTACACTCAACTGAACTATTGTCTGTGTGCAAGAAATAAATTTATGTTGTATTAAGGCACCAGGATTTATGAACTGTTATAGCACTGTTATAGCACTGTTATGAACTGTTATAGCAATGGTTATAGCACTGTTATAGCATTATTTACCCTGACAAACATTATGACTATCATTAGGTTTTTCTTGATCTGATCTCCCTGACTAGCCTCAACAGTCATCATTTTCCATATGAACTCAATGCCCCAGCTACACAAAACTCTTTACATGTATGTGTGTGTGTGCTATTGCCCATTCCAGTCTTAATTCCTTTCTCCATATTATCTTTTGACACACTTACACTTTTAGCCTTACTTATAGCGTATAGCATATGAGAAAGTTTCCCTATTCCTGACAAGCATACTTATTCCCACTACACCTCATATACCCCTGCTATGGATTAACTAAATGTTTATGTCTCCCTAAAATTCATACATTGAAACTTATTCCCCCAAGGTGATGGTATTTGAAGGTAGAGCAATTGGGAGGTGTTTAAGTCATGAGGGTGGAGTCTTCATGAGTGAAATTTGTGCCCTTATAATAAAGACCCCAGAGAACTCCTTCACCCCTTCTGCCATGGGAGGATATAATACAAAGACTGCCATCCAGGGGCATGTAGGTGGCTTAGTCTACTGAGCACCCAACTCTTTGTTTCATCTCAGGTCATGATTTCAGGTCACGGGATTAAGCCGCTGGTCTGGCTCTGGATTCATCATGGACTAAATTTTGAGATTCTCTCCCTCTCCTTCCCATTTGCCCCTCCCCCTGCTCATGCTCTCTCTCTCAAATAAATAAATAAATAAATAAATAAAATCTTTTTTTTTTTTTTTTAAAAGGACTGCCATCTACGAATCAGAATAAGGACCCTCATCAGACACCAAATCTGCTGGTGTCTTGATCTTGGACTTCTCAGCCTCCAGCACTGTGAGAAAAACAGTTTTTTTTGTTTATAAGCCTGCTCAGCTTATATATTTTTCTTTATAGCAACCTGATCTAAGACATCTCCCTGTTGTAGCACTCATAACATTGTGTCATAGCTGTTTTCCATTCTTAAGTGAATGTTTTGAGGGCAGACACCACACATTTTCAGCTGTGTTCTCAATGCCTATAGCATTGTCTGCCACTTGATAAGAGCTTCTCAGGTTTTTTGGAATATAGGAATTATAAGAATTGCAGGTATGTTTTGTTAAACAAGGTTCAAATGATAAATACTGAACCCATAAGTGAAATTTTATATGAACATTAGATTCTGACAAAGAAAAAAAAATTCATGGTTTTATATTTTATTTTCCTCAATCCCTAGCTATTTAAGATGTATAACTTTCTAAAAAATAAATTCTTACCTACCACTGGTTTAGTTTGGGCAACAACCACATGATTATGTATCCTTTGTATCTAATTTTCTTAGAGGTGATTTTCTATGCACAAAATAATATTTGTATATGATCAGTCACATTTTTTTGTATTCCAAATGTATTAATATTTTAATTTGCTATAAGCAATAGAAAAGAGATTTATCCAGTCTGCTCTGAAAGTGCTAATATGATTTAAAAAAAACAACTAAGAGCACTAATTTTGTTGTCAATTTCATATCCTTATAATTACCTCGTAAATAGGCAACACTTTTCTCATGGTAATCACTGCTGTTTTCAAATGGCTTAAAAAGAAGAAAAGCATTTAACCTAATTCTTAGAAAAGATAAAACTATTTATTTTGACATTTGTTGGCTATGGACCATGTCTTTTCCAATTCTGAAAAAGACAACTTGGAAACTTCTGTGTTAAGAACAAATAAAGTTAATAACTTTAGAGGTGTCTAAAAATAACAACTTTAAGATGTCAGACAAAATTATCTTAATTCATCTTTTCTCAAATGTACTGGCCAGTGACATTGGGTGGGGTATTGTCAAATTGGTACTGTGTCAATGACTCAATAAGACAGTCTGAAAAGTCAGATGGGTAAGATTTAGGTGTGGTGAAAAGAAGGGCCATATGCACGCCAATGTTCGTAACAACAATGTCCACAATAGCCAAATGGTGGAAAGAGCCAAGATGCCCTTCAACAGATGAATGGATAAAGAAGATGTGGTCCACATATACAATGGAATATTACATAGCCATCAGAATGGATGGATACCCAAATTTTGCATCAACATGTATTGGACTGGAGGAGATTATGTTGAGTGAAATAAGTCAAGCAGAAAGTCAATTATTATATGGTTTCACTTATTTGTGGAACATAAGGAATAGCATGGAGGACATTAGGAGAAGGAAGGAAAAATGAGGGGGGGAATTGGAGGGGGAGATGAAACACGAGAAACTGTGTACTCCAAGAAACAAAGGGTTTGAGAGGGGAGAGGGGATGGGTTGGCCCAGTGAAGGGTGTTAAGGAGGGCATGTAGCACTGGGTGTTATACATAAACAATGAATCTTGGAACACTACATCAAAAATTAATGACATACTGTATGGTGACTACCATAACCTTAAAACAAAACAAAACTAAACTAAAAGATCTAGGGACCTGAGGAATAACTCCTTTCTTCCTCCCCAGCCTTCTCTAAGCTGGACAATTGATAGCAGAAGGAAATGTAGGCTAGTTCTTTTAGAAGAGATAATATTAATTGGAAGGGAGACAAAACGTTTAGCAAGTGGGTTGTAATGCAAGAAATAGCTTGGTGGAACAATGGAAAGTGATGTTAGTATAGTTAGAGGTTCAAGTTGCTAAATATATATAAAGAGAACAGAAGAATATAAAGATTCAATCTCTGTCAGAAGGAATCATGGAACTTGAAGAGTGAAAAAGACTTTAAAGAGATAGCATTTTAGCTCAACGCTTTCATTTTAAAGAGGAGGAAACTGACCTTTAAAAAGGTTAAATCACTTGGCCCAGGTTGCACAGAGAGTTAGTGAAAATAGTGTCTGTGGGTTCCTACAGTGGGGATGAGGAAGAACATATAAGGGAAGAAAGGAAGTGGGTCTCTTTTCATTCTGATCCAAAAACGCAAATCCTTTAAAAGGGTATGCAGACCTTTTTAAAAAAAACAACTGGCATTACCTGCAGAGCTGAACCAAATTCTATGGTTAGTACCCAGGTTAGGCCAGAAAAATGTGCTTTGTGAAATTTCTTTTTGTGTATGGATAACCTTCATAAAATTAGTTCACGCTTGCTTTTAAATTACTTCACACCTGTCTTAATCTCTGGGTGGAAAGGCTTCATGAAGTCATGAGAAATGTGCTTAAAACAAAAGCATAAATAAGAATGAAATAAATACCAAACATTCTGGTGACTGTCTGAAAGGAGAAAATCTTTACCTGAACAGTGAAATACTGAAAGACTACATAAAAACTACATAGACTGAGTCCTACCATAAGTACTTTCTTGCAGCCACCAAAAATTCTGCTTTATCTTTAATAAATGTGGGGAAACTCACTTTCTTATTTCCATTATCTCCTATATTCTGTGTTGTATATAATATGAGAGGATAAATTATCAAGACATCAAAATGTCTTGAGATGCTAGTCTCATCAGACAAAAGACTCATCTGGAAATAAAAATCAAACCATAACAACCTCAAAGAGATTTCAAAATTCCATCAATTATTCACTCAATAGATTAAGCACCTTGAGATTATTTAAGTTCCTCAACTATCAATAGCAATTTTTTTTTTGTATATTGGTCCCCTAAACTTTTCCTGATGTATATGAAGGCTATTTCTCTTAAGAAACTAGAAGTTTTCTAAATATTTAATTATAGAGTATTATAGCTATTGCAAAAGATTCCCAATACTTCTTTAAAAATATGAATGTTCTGAGACATTCATATGAAGGGTAAATTTGATCTTATAATTTGCTTATATTATAATTCAATTTTAAATAGACTCCCCCTCCCAAATAGGGGTCTTATCCTCTCAAGTTCAATGTATACAAAATGGAATCATACTGTCCAAGCCTAGGTTACCTTCTCTTAACTGGAATCTTTGACTCTCCCCAGTGTAAGTCTTACAAGGTCATCAGACCAATCTCATCTGAGGCAGCACGGAGTGATATAGTCTTCAGAGTCAGATATATATGGGTGAAATGCTGATTTCACTCCATTTTATTATGAACTCTTAGATGAATTAAACTCCTTAAATCAGTTTCCTTATCTGCAAAATTGAGATAATATCAATCTCAGGAATTTATGGAGAGTAAATACATGCATTTTCTATAAAATTCCTGGCATATGTTAGGCACACAATAAGTGGTAGTGACTGTTACTATTATCACCTTATTTTATACTGCTTTATCATGTTATTTCACACTCAGAAACCTATGAGTCCTTCTGGCCATATAAAATTGAATTTAATCTCTTCTCTTGCACTTTTAATGTTTTCTATATTCTGGCCCAATTTCATCTCCTCTCCCAGGATTCCAGGGCCTGGACAGCCTAGTTTCCTTTCAATCTCTTTCATTCACTATGTCAATTCCTGCTGTCATTATTCTTTTCCTTCACTTTCCTTACCATGTCCTCTATCTTTATGCTAGGACCTGCCTATTCCTTAAAGTTTCAGCTCATGTCCCATCCATTTCCTCCATAGAACAGTTCCTTGATGACACTAGTCTGCTGCTTTCTTCTCTAGCTCCCAGGTCCAGCTTGCCAAGGAACTGGGAAGAGGATGACATTTTTCTGTAATGTACTCTCATTTTCCTTATTAGACCCTCCTCTTCTTTCTGTGTATTCATACTACTTCAGGTATCCAACAACTAGGAGACCACAAGATGAATACCAAAATAAGTTTCTTTTCTGTTGAGGTTACTATAATTATAGTCCAATGAAATGATGAATTTATGTTTATGTAAATTATCTTGATTTCAGCTAAGCTCCTTATTGACACATGGGTTTCTCCTCTGCTTCATGCAAGATAAAAGAAGTATCCCCCAAATTTTATGAACTAAATAGTAAATATAAGTTATATAGTAGCATAGTGCGATGTACTCCATCAGGTGTGTATTAATAATGGACCTAAACAGCCAGGAAAAAATCTTGTTACCATACACTAGGGGTTTGATGTAAGCCATAGGAGTTTCCTCTTCAATAGTGATATCATGAAGTAATATAGTAATTCTCAAATACAGATTCCTGGGCTCTACTCCAGACCTCATGAATCAGACACTCTTGGGTAAAGCCTAGGAAACATAATTGTTTCTCGTGTGATTTCAGACGGACTACAAACCATAAATATAACAGTGAAAGTGTGTGCTTCAAAATCAAAGTTCTAGATTCAAAGTTTGTCTCTGTTTCTTTCTGTGTGGTGTCAGACCTCTCTGAGCCTCAATATTTCTCCATGGTGAACATTAAGTAAGGTAATATAAGTATAGTGTCTGGCATATAATAGGTACTTATCAAATAGGAGCTATTCATCTCTAATTTGGATGAACACTCTAAACAATCACTTATTTAATTCATGGTTGTCACAACATTGGGAAGGAGAGTTAATGCAGTAAATGCCAAAATGAACTTAATTGCTGGACCACTGGGCCAAATGCCTGCAATATTAATATGGTTAAGATTATTCAGTGTATTGGGGTTACAAAATCAATTATACAAATAGAAGACAGAGGACCTGTGAGATAAAAATAGTTGATAGAAAGAAAAAAAAAAAGAACTTCTGTTTTTGTTGACTTCAAGTTGAATGAAATACACACGTATGATTCAAATAATCTGGGATATACATTAAAAATTTGGGGGGAAACCAGACATACACTCCACTAAAAAAAGAGCACTACAGTCCAATATCCCTGATGAACATAGATGCAAAAGTCCTGAATAAAATACTAGCAAATCAAAGTTAACAGTACATTAAAAAAATCAATTACCGGGGCACCTGGGTGGCTCAGTGGGTTAAGCCTCTGCCTTTGGCCCAGGTCGTGGTCTCAGGTTCCTGGGATCCAGCCCTGCATTGGGCTCTCTGCTCAGTGGGGAGCCTGCTCCCCACCCCCCCGCTTGCCTGTCTGCCTGCTTGCGAACTCTCTCTCTCTCTCTCTCTGTGTCAAATAAATAAATAAAATCTTAAAAAAAAATCAATTACCATGATCAAGAGAAATTTATTACAGGATGCAAGCAAGGTCTAATATTTGCAAACCAATCAACATGATAAATCACAGCTACAAGGGAAATAATAAGAATCATATGATTATTTCAGTAAACACCAAAGCATCTGACAAAGTACAATATCCATTTATGATTAAGACCCTCAACAGAGTAGGTTTAGAGGGAATGTACCTCAACATAATAAAGACCATACATGAAAAACCCACAGCTAAAAACATCATCAATGGGAAAAAACTGAGAGCTTTCCCCCTAACATCAGGAACAAAGCAAGAATGTACACTGTCACCACCTTTGTTCAACATAGTGCTGTAAGTATAAGCCATAGCAATCAGACAATGAAAAGAAATAAAAGGAGGTAGGAAGGGGCCAAGATGGCAGAGGAGTAGCAGACTGAAATCACATCAGGTCCTAGGGGTTCAGCTAGGTAGTTATCAAACCATTCTGAAAACCTACAAACTCAACAGGAGATAGAAGAGAAGTAGAGCAGAAATTCTAGGAACAGAAAATTGATTATTTTCTGAAAGGCAGGATGTATGGAGAAGTAAATCCAAAGTGACAAGAAGATAGAGCATTGGGAGAAGGGCTGGTTCCTGGCAAGCAGTGGAGCAAAAGAGCACAAAATCAGAACTTCTAGAAGTCTGCTCCACTATGGGACATTGCTCCAGAGGCTAAGCAAGGGTGGAGCTTTCATGGGGACAGTGTGGTCTCAGGTCCTGAGGGATCACAGAAAGATCAGGAGCATCTGAGTGTGGCAGAGCTCCCAGGGATCAGAGAGGGGAAGCTACAGAGACAGAGCTGAGGAGTGAGGTTTCAGATCAGGGTTACCTTAAACCATGATCTGAGCCACAGTTGGGCCACTACACTTTGAGCAGGGACTCCACAAGTGGCAGATCTGGGGAGAACCCCTCTTTCCTCCTCCAGAAGGAGTGATGCAGGAATGCATGGCAGGAATCTGGTGGTTTTGGAAACTCCAAACAGGGCCGTGTGCCAGAGAGAGAAATGCTTGGTCACAGGCAACGTGAGCACAGAGTGCAGCCAGAGACTAGGGAGACAGGAGTGATTGACTGGTTTTCTCTGAAGGTGCACTGAGGAGTGGGGCCCCTGACCTCTCAGCATCTCCAGGCCAGAGATTGGGAGGCTGCCATTTTCATTACTGTCCTCCAGAGCTCTATGGAAAGCATTCAGGCAACAAAAGCTACCCAGAGCGAACCTGAGCAGATTACCTAGCTTGGCCCCTGGCAAGGTTAGTACAATTCCGCCTTGGGCAAAGATATTACTCACTGCAACAGGCCTCTCCCCCAGAAGATCAGCAAGAACATCCAGCCAAGACCAAGTTCACTGATCAAGGAGAACAGCAAAACTCCAGAGGTAGGGAAAGTAACACAGAATTTATGGCTTTCCCCCCATGATCCTTTAGTCTTGCAAAGTTAAATTCTTCTTAATTTTATTTTTTCCTTATTCTATTTTTTTAACCTTTCCTCTTTCCTCGTTTAACGTTTTTTAACTAGTTTATCTGAAACCTTTCTAAAAAAATCTTTTCAAATCTTCATTGCTATAGTCATATTTTATCCCTTCATCATATTTAACCTTATTTTTGTATACATATAGGTGTTTCTTTAAAAATTTGGGATACAATTTCTTCTAATAGATCAAAATATACCCTAAATCTACCACATACCTTTGTTCTAGTCTCCAGCCTGAGAACATTCTCTCCTCTTTTTTTTTCTTTTTCCAACCAACTGGTCGATTCCTTTTTTAGAATTTTTGTTTAATTTTCATCTTTACAGTCATATTCCATCCATTCATTGTGCTTACCCTTATTTTTGTATATATAGAAGCTTTTCTTTCTTTAAAATATTGGGAGGTAGTTTCTTCTAAGAGACCAGAATACACCCAAAATCAAGTGGGTGGCTCTGTTCTATTCACCAGTCTAATATACAATTATATTTTTTTCTTTTTTCCCCTCTTTCTTCTCTCCCTGGCTTTAGGTCTTTTCTGATTTGGTTAGCATACATTTTTCAGGGGTCTTGGCCACCTTTTATTGTGTTATTCTCTCATTCATATATTCTTATCTGGATAAAATGACAAGGCAGAAAAACACCACACACACACACACACACACACACACGAACAAGAGTTAGTACCAATGGCTAGGGACCTAATCAATATGGACATTGGTAATATGTCAGAACTAGAGTTCACAATGACAATTCTTAAGGTGCTAGCTGGGCTTGAAGAAGGCAAGGAGGAGATTAGAGAAACCCTTTCTGGGGAAATAAAATCCCTTTCTGGGGGAAATAAAAGAAATAAAATCTAACCAAGTTGAAATTTTAAAAAAGCTATTAATGAGATGCAATCAAATTTGAGGCTCTTACTGCTAAGATAAATGAGGCAGAAGAGAGAATTAGTGATATAGAAGACCAAATGACAGAGAATAAAGAAGCTGAGCAAAAGAGAGACAAAGGGAAGAATTTGAGAAATAAGTGATACCATTAGACGAAACAATATTAGAATAATTGAGATTCCAGAAGAAGAAGAGAGAGGGGCAGAATGTATATTAGAGTGAATTATAGTGGAGAATTTCCCTAATATGGCAAAGGGAACAAGCATCAAAATCCAGAAGACACAGAGAACTTCTCTCAAAATCAATAAAAATAAGTCAATACCCTGTCATCTAATAGTAAAACTTAGAAATCTTAGTGACAAAGAGAAAATCCTGAAAGCAGCTACGGGCAAGAAGTTTGTAACATACAATGCTAGAAATATTAGATTGGTACCAGACCTATCTACAGAGACCTGGCAGGCCAGAAAGAAGTGCCATGATATATTCAGAGCACTGAATGAGAAAAATATGCAGTCAAGAATACTATAACCAGATAGGCTATATATATTGAAAATAGAAGGAGAGATAAAAAGCTTCGAGGACAAACCAAAACTAAAAGAATGTGCAAACACCAAACCTGACCTACAGGAAGTATTGTAAGAGGCCATCTAAACAAAGAGAGAGCCTAAAAGTAACAAACCAGAAAGGAATAGAGACAATATACATTACAGTCACCTTAAAGGGAATACAATGGTACTAAATTCATATCTTTCAATAGTTACCCTCAATGTAAATGGGCTAAATGCCCCAATCAAAAGACAAAGGGTATCAGAATGGATAAAAAACCAAGATCCATTGATAAACTGTCTGCAAGAAACTCATTTGATACCAGAAGACACTTCCAGATTTAAAGTGAGGGGGTGGAAAAAATTTTACCATGCTAATGGATATCAAAAGAAAGCTGGGGTGGCAATCCTTATATCAGATAAATTAGATTTTAAGCCAAAGACTATAATAAGAGATGAGGAAGGACATTATATCATACTCAAAGTTCTAACAAGAAGATCTAACAATTTTAAATATCTATGCCCTGAACATGGGAGCAGCCAACTCTATAAACCAATTAATAACAAAATCAAAGAAACACATCAACAATAAGCCAATTGTAGTAGGGAATTTTAACACCCCCCTCACTGAAATGGACAGATCATCCAAGCAAAAGATCAACAAGCAAATGAAGGCCTTAAATGACACACTGCACCAGGTGGACATCACAGATATATTCAGAACATTCCATTTCAAAGCAACAGAAGACACATTCTTCTCTAGTGAGCAAGGAACATTCTCCAGAATAGATCCCATCCTGGGTCACAAATCAGGTCTCAACTGGTACCAAAAGATTGGGATCATTCCCTGAATATTTTCAGACCACAATGTTCTGAAGCTAGAACTCAACCACAAGAGAAAAGTTGGAAAGAACTAAAAAACATGGCGGCTAAAGAGCATCCTACTAAAGAATGAGTGGGTCAACCAGGAAATTAAAGAAGAATTGAAAAAAATCATGGAAACAAATGATAAAGAAAACAGAACTGTCCAAAATCTTTGGGACACAGCAAAGACGTTCCTGAGAGAAAAGTATATAGTGATCCAAGCCTTTCTCAAGAAACAAGAAAGGTCTCAAATACACAACCTAGCCCTACACCTAAAGGAGCTGGGGAAAGAACACCAAAGAAAGCCTAAACCTGGCAGAAGAGAAATCATAAAGATCAGAGCAGAAACCAATGAAATGGAAACCAAAAAACAGTAGAACAGATCAACGAAACTAGGAGCTGGTTCTTTGAAAGAATTAATAAGATTGATAAATTCCTGGCCAGACTTATCAAAAAGAAAAGAGAAATGACCCAAATAAATAAAATCAAGAATGAGAGAGAAGAAATCACAACCAACACACAAAGAAATACAAACAATTAAAAGAACATATGATGAGCAACTATATGCCAGCAAATCTGACAATCTGGAAGAAATGGACGCATTCCTAGAGACATATAAACTACCAAAACTGAACCAGGGAGAAACAGAAAACCTGACCAAACCCATAACCAGAAAGGAGATTGAAGCAGTCATCAAAAATCTCCCAACAAACAAGAGCCCAGGCCCTGTGTCTTCCCAGGGGAATTCTACCAAACATTTAAAGAAGAACTTTTACCTATTTCCCCTGAAACTCAAAAAAAAAAAAGAAAAAAAAAAGGAAGGAAAACTTCCAAACTCATTTTATGAGGCCAGCATTACCTTGATCCCAAAACCAAACAAAGACCCTATCAAAAAGGATAATTACAGACCAAAACCTTGATGAACACAGAGGTGAAAATACTCACCAAAATACCAGCCAATAGGATAAAACAGTACATTAAAAGGATTATTCACCACGACAAAGTGGGGTTTATTCCTGGGTTGCAAGGGAGGTTCAACATCCACAAATCAATCAATGTGATACAATACATTAATAAAAGAAAGAACAAGAGCCATATGATACTCTCAACAGATGCTGAAAAAGCATCTGACAAAGTATAGCATCCTTTCTTGATCAAAACTCTTCAAAGTATAGGGATAGAGGGTACATTCCTCAATATATAATCAAAGCCATCTATGAAGAACCCACACCAAATATCATTCTCAATAAGGAAAAACTGAGAGCTTTTCCTGAGGTCAGGAACATGGCAGGGATGTCCACTATCACCATGGCTATTCAACATAGTACTAGAAGTCCTAGCCTCAGCAATCAGACAACAAAAAGAACTTAAAGGCATCTGAATCAGCAAAGAAGTCAAACTCTCACTCTTTGCAAATGATACTTTATGTAGAAATGATACTTTATGTAGAAAATCCAAAAGACTCCATTCCAAAACTGCTAGAATTCATACAGGAATTCTGTAAAGTGTCAGGGTATAAAATCAATGCACAGAAATCAGTTCCATTTTTATATGCCAACAGCAAGACAGAGGCAAAGAATCTGTACTCAGAAAACTATAAAGTACTCATGAAAGAAATTGAGGAAGACACAAAGAAATGGAAATGTGTTCCATGCTCATGGATTGGAAGAACAAATGTCGTGAAAATGTTTATGCTACCTAAAGCAATCTAGACATTTAATGCAATCCTTATCAAAATACCATCAATTTTTTTCAAAGAAATAGAACAAATAATCCTAAAATTTATATGGAACCAGAAAAGAGCCCAAATAGCCAGAGGAATGTTGAAACAGAAAGCCAAAGTGGGTGGCATCACAATTCTGGACTTCAAGCTCTATTACAAAGTTGTCATCATCAAGAGAGTATGGTCCTCGCACAAAAACAGGCACATAGATCAATGGAAGAGAATAGAGAGCCCAGAAATAGACCCTCAACTCTATGGTCAACTAATCTTTCACAAAGCAGGAAAGAATGTCCAATGGAAAAAAGACAGTCTCTTCAACAAATGGTATTAGTAAAATTGGACAGCCACATGCTAGACCATTTCCTTATACCACACACAAAAATAGAGTCAAAATGGATGAAAGACCTCAATGTGAGACAGGAATCCATCAAAGTCCTTGATGAGAACATAGGCAGCAACCTCTTTGACCTCAGCCACAGCAACTTCTTCCTAGAAACATATCCAAAGGCAAGGGAAGCAAGGGCAAAAATGAACTATTGGGACTTCTTCAAGATCAAAAGCTTTTGCACAGCAAAGGAAACAGTTAACAAAACCAAAAGACAACTGACATAATGGGAGAAGATATTTGCAAATGACAGATCAGATAAAGGGCTAGTATCCAAAATCTATTAAGAACTTACCAAACTTGGGGCGCCTGGGTGGCTCAATGGGTTAAAGCTTCTGCCTTCGGCTCAGGTCATGATCCCAGGGTCCTGGAATTGAGCCCTGCCTTGGGCTGTCTGCTCAGCAGGGAGAGTGCTCCCCTCTCTCTCTCCCTGCCTCTCTGCCTACTTGTGATCTCTGTCTGTCAAATAAATAAATAAAATCTTAAAAAAAAAAAAAGAACTTATCAAACTCAACACCCAAAGCACAAATAATCTAATCGAGAAATGGGCAGAGGTCATGAGCAGACATTTTCGCAAAGAAGACATCCAGATGGCCAACAGACAACATGAAAAGTTCTGCACATCACTCAGCATTAGAGAAATACAAATCCAAACCACAAGGGATACAACCTCATACCAGTCAGAATGTCTAAAATTAACAAGTCAGGGAAGGACAGGTGTTGTTGGGGATGCAGAGAAAGGAGAGCCTTCCTACATTTATGGTGGGAAGGCAGGCTTGTGCAGCCACTCTGGAAAACAGCATGAAGTTTCCTCAAAAAGTTTAAAATAGAGCTACTCTATGACCCAGCAATCACACTACTGGGTATTTACCCTAAAGATACAAATGTAGTAATCTGAAGGGGCATGTGCACCTGAACATTTATAGCAGCAATATCCACAATAGCCAAACTATGGAAAGAACTTAGATGTCCATCAACAGATGAATGGATAAAGAAGAAGTGGTATATAGATACAATAGAATAATATGTAGCCATCAAAAGAAATGAAATCTTGCCGATGCAATGATGTGGATGGAACTAGAGGGTATTATGCTGAGCAAAATAAGTCAATTAGAGAAAGACAATTATCATATGATCTCCCTAATATGAGGAATTTGAGAGGCAAGGTTGGGGGGGCTGGGGGGTAGGGAAGGAAAAAATGAAACAAGATGGGATTGGGAGGGAGAAAAACCATAAGAAAAACTCAGAAAACAAATTGAGGGTTGCCAGGGGGAGGGGGCTGTGGAGAGGGTGGTTGGGTTATGGACATTGGGGAAGGTATGTGATATGTTAAGTGTTGTGACATGTGTAAGCCTGACGATTCACAGACTTACACCCCTGGGGCAAATATTACAGTATATGTTAATAAAAATAATTAATAAAAAAAGAAAGAAAGGGCATCCAAATCAATAAGGAAGAAGTAAAACTTTTACTATTTGCAGATAACATGATACTATACATAGAAAACTTAAAAGAGTCCATCAAAAAACTGCTTGAACTAATAAATGAATTCAGTAGAGTTATAGGATACAAAATCAATCTAGAAATCTGTTGCTTTTCTATACACCAGTAATGAAACAGCAAAAAGAGAAATTAAGGAATCAATCCCATTTACAACTGCACCAAAAATAGTAAGATACCTAGGAATACTCTAACTGAAGGGTTGAAAGACCTATATTCTAAAACCTATAAAATAATCATGGAAGAAATTGAAGACAACACAAATAAATGGAAAGACATTCCATGCTAAGGGACTGGAAGAACAGATATTATTAAAATGTCTATACTACTCAAAGTAATCTATACATTCAATGCAATACCTATCAAAATACTAACAGGATTTTTCCCCAAACTAGAACAAACAATTCTACAATTTGTGTGGAACCACAAAAGACCCCAGATAACCAAAGCAACCTTGAAAAAGAAAAGCAAAGCTGGAGGCATTGCAATTCCAGACTTCAGGTTCTATTACAAAACTGTAGTGATCAAGACAGTATTGTACTGTCATGAAAATAAACATATAGATCCATGGAACAGAATAGAAAATCCAGAAAAAAAGGAAAACCCAGAACCATATGGTCATTTAATCTTCAACAAATAATGTTGAAAAACTGGACAGCAACATGCAAAAGAAAGAAATAAGACCACTGTATTATACCATACATAAAAAAAAAATCAAAATGGATTAAGGACCTAAATGTGAAACCTGAAATCATAAATATCCTAGAAAAGAACACAGGCAGCACGTCTTTAACATCAGCCTTAGCAACATTCACATCCTCTGAGGCAAGGGAAACTAAAGTAAAAATCAACTATTGGGACTCTATCAAAATAAAAACCTTTTGCACAGTAAAGGAAATGATCCACAAAATTAAAAGACAACTTACTGAATGGGAGAAGAATTTGCAAATTACATATCCAATAAGGGATTAGTATCCAAAATACATAAAGAACTTACAAAAGTCAACACCAACATAACAAATAATCCAATTAAAAAATGAGCAGAAGACATGAACAGACACTTTTCCGAAGAAGACCTAAAGATGGCTAACAGACACATATTAAGATGTTCACCATCACTCACCGTCAGGGAAATGCAAATCAAAACCGTGGTGAGATACCTACTACCTCACACTTGTCAAAATGGCTAAATCAACAACATAAGAAACAATAGGTGTCAGTCAGGATGTGGAGAAAAGGAACCCTCTTGTATTGCTACTGGGAACGCAAATTGATGTAATAAGCACTAAGGAAAATAGTAGGAGTTTTCTCAAAAAGTTAAAAATAGAATACCCCCTACAATTCAGCGATCATGCTACTGGATATTTAGCCAAAGAATTAGAAAACACTAATTCAAAGTGTTACATGCACCCCTATGTTTATTGCAGCAATAGCCAGCAATAGCCCTATGTTTATCTACAATAAACAAGATATGGGGACAGCCCAAGTGTCCACTGATTGATGAATGGATAAAGAAGATGTGGGGTGTGTGTGTGTGTGTGTGTGTGTGTGTGTGTACAATGGAATATTATTCAGCCATAAAAAAGACTGAAACCTTGTCATTTGCAAGGACATGGATAGATATCAAGAGTATAACATAAAGTGAAATAAGGCAGTCAGAGAAAGACAAATACCATATGACTTCACTCGTGGAATTTAAGAAACAAAATAAATGAGAAAAGGGGCAAAAAAAGAGAGAGAAATCAAGGAACAGACTCTTAATTATAGAGAAACAACTGATGGTTACCAGAGGGGAGGGAGGTAAGGGTATGCATTAAATAGGTGATGGGGATTAAGCAGTGCACTTATGATGAGCATCAGATGATGTAAGGAATTGTTGAATCACTATATTATACGTCTGAAACATAACACTGTATGTTAACTAGCTGGAATTAAAACTTTTTTAAAAAGTTGGAACAATCTTTATATCTTCCTATTCAACAATCTTTGTATCTTCCACCACTCTTAATATAGTAGTTTATGTATAGAAAAAAAAACCCTCAAAGACATTTTGAAAAGTAAATACTAATGTGTGATACCAATAAAAGGTCAATATGATCTTTGGCTCTATTACTATTAGTAACCAACAATATGATATTTAATATTATTATGTGCACATTTCATGCATTGCAATATGTTAACTGTTTCACATATATCCTTTCCTTTAATTGATAAATATTTTATGTCAAAATCTGTGTAAGTAATCATTTCTTTGAATCCCAATTTTAAACCCAGGCCATATGAGGCCTAAACCAGTGGAATTTCTACATTATCACATAAATCCCCTGAAATAAGGTAAAAGTCCTTCAGGTTTCATAATTGGTAACCACAGATTAGGATAGTGTTAGAATTATTTCCTTAGTTTTTATGCAAGTTTCTCTGTGTAATTTATTTCAGTAATTACATCAGATCTGCATTTGCAATTTTATTTATTTCTCCTGTGGCAAATTTATTCCTTAATAAAAGTTCAGGTTCATTCTGTTCTTTTTTAGTTGTCCTTTAAGTAAAAGGTGAACAATACTTATTTGAGAGAGTCATATTCAGAATTAGATAAGCACCACTGTCCTGCAAAAAAGGAGCTCCCTTTTGTTTGGTTGGCATTCTGATTTGGTGGCCTCTACACAGAATCAGACTTTAGTTTTTATTTGCATATATCATTTTGTCTTCTGATAGCTTCTTACCTTTAAAACCTTGTTTGCTAATAGCTCTGCTTCCATGCTGTTTACCATTGCAGAAGGGAATATTTTTCTTTAATATCTTATATTTCCTCCTTCCATGCTTAAGAGATATTTGCCCAGCTTATATCATGTATCTGCTCATTTGGAATTTTATATATTTTGAGGAGACTTCTTTACATTTCCTTTTCTATATTTGAATAATTATGGTTCTTGAGGTCTGTGATAAACATACCTATCGCAATATTTAGTAACATCCTTTACTTGTTTCTTAGTGAAGAGAGGGAAATGAAAATTATAATAAGATTATCAAAATTCACAAAATGCTGGTGTGTCAGTCATGGTCTTTTCAGGAGAGAGAAACTACACAGGAAAAGTTTAATATATAAAGAACTGTAACAGGAGATTGGCATATTGAAGGACTGGCTAGTAAAAAGTAAGGGAACTCTAAAGAATATAGGATAGCAGATATAAGGAATAGTCATTAATCTAGGGCTGAGACAAAGTGCCCAAGGGAGATGCCCCCCCCCCCAGGGCTGATCCAGACCTGTCAGGAACGGCACAGCCACAGCTCACTGAATAACAGGCATTGAGTAGGGTGCCATGCCAGAGTAAATTGTGAAGATCTATGCTCCAGCACTTGCTGGAAATCTGCTCTCTAGGATACCAGGCAAAACTGTTCATAGGGAGGTATCTTGCTGGAGTCATTCTATCATGAAACTGCCCAAGGTGGGTACTAGAATAAAGTGTAGGCTGCTAGGTGCCACTGACCACCATGCACTGCAGGAGCATCATCACACTGTGGGAGCCTGCTCAGCCAGCCCTACAAAATCAGAAAGGAGAGAACCCCCCTTTCTCTTATTATCTGTCTCCAGTGCCTTAAACGGACAAAGCTTTAGCACTGTGCAGGATGGCAAAGGAAAAAATATTTAAAGGGCTTATCTCCATTTTTGCAGAGCAGGAAATGGGATATAAATTTGCAGCTAAGTGATGATAAATTAATGCCTGGCATACCAGGCAACCTGTATCTACCAGAAATCTCAGAGGATCATCTAGTTCAATCTCCTATCTTCTAGCAGATTGATGCCTAAGCCCTCTAAGACCGGTGGTTGGTAATTCTGTTTAAATACAGGTTCCCTTTAGAACCTGTTTCACTCTAAAAACCTAAATCAGTTAAATCTGTATGTGTTCACTAGAGTTTTTACTTTATACTAAATTTATACTAATTTCTAAGCTTATATTGAGAAGTATAATAAAGAAAAATATAATAGCGCACAATTTCAGAGTTTAGAAAGAATTACTGCTAGCATTTTTAAGGTGGATATTCTTTCAGTCTCTTTTTTTGTTTTTGCCATTCATTCATTCAGTTAAAACTTATTATTTATTAGGTCCAGGCACAGTGGTAATTGTTAGATGTACAGTCGTAAACCAGCCAATCACCTAATCTTATCAACTCAGAATCTAGTGTGAAAAACAAATGTTAAATGAATATGTATACAGAACTGTTATTTATGAACTTACAAATATGTATAATACATACATCTATGTGTAATATTTTTAGTAATAGAATCAGATTCATTGTATCTATGTTGATTTGTATTCAATTTTATTTAATATTATATTATAAATATTTCTCATGTCACTAAAAGATTTTGGAAAGTCATTTTTTATCATGACTGAATAAAATTATATTATTTAAATATAGATTAATTTCTTTAATTTTTTTTCTATTATTGCATAACTTTGTAGCATTTTAAATAATGCACCCTGCATTATATCAATCCCTGCATAGTGGTTAATAGTATGGGTTTAATGACACTCCTGGGTTTATTTTTTAATTTTTTTAATTTTTTAAAACAATCTGAGGGGTTTGAAGTGGCGGGGGGGTGGGAGGTTGGGGTACCAGGTGGTGGGTATTATAGAGGGCACGGATTGCATGGAGCACTGGGTGTGGTGAAAAAATAATGAATACTGTTTTTCTGAAAATAAATAAATTGAAAAAAAAAAAGATTTATTTACTTGACAGACAGATCCCAAGTAGGCAGAGAGAGAAGAGGAAGCAGACTTCCTACTGAGCAGAGAGCGTGATATGGGGCTTGATCCCAGGACCTTGGGATCATGGCCTAAGCTGAAGGCAGAGGCTTTAACCCACTGGGCCACCCAGGCACCCTGACACTCCTGGGTTTAAATCCCATCTCCAACATGGGCTGAGCTGAGTGACTCCTCTAACTTTAAATATTATATTACATTGTTGCATTAATTTGTATTATTAATTATTTAATTACTAGTGAAGTGGAATATGTTTGTCTAATTGAATATATTCTTTGAATTGTCTATTTTTAAAATCTAATTTCCTACTGACATAGGTGTTTTTCTTACGTGTTTTAAGAACTCCTTTTATTAAGATAGTAACCATTTGTTAAAATTTTTTACAGTATAAACATTAGTCTTTTAATTTTCATATGCTGCTTTGTGGCATTCAAATGATCTTAAGTTTTTGTAGTTGTTAACATATTGATCATTTTATTTGTGATTAACTCCACTGCTTTTGTTATGAGAAATTCTTCCCCAGATAAAAGTCAAAAACATCATCCATACTTTATTCAATATTGTTTTGAACATAAATCTTCCGGCCAATACAATTTTAATCCTCTAACTTGTAACTATTCTGAATATTATTTGTATAGTAATTCATCCTTCTCATAGCATGTTGACATTTTACTTAAAAAAATATTATGTTTTATATATAATAAGTTCTTATCTGTTAAGTTTCATGGATTTCTATAATTTACTGGTACCATAATTTTTAAAGTAGTAATTTTAATTCATTATATTTTTATATTTATTATGATTTTTAAATTCTATTAAATTCCACAGATTTCTAGACTCTATTAGTACTATAGTTTTTAATGTGGTAAGTTTGATTCATTCTACTATCTTGTAGGAAATTCCCTAACTCCCATCATGCATGTTTGTAAGCATTTGTGCACCGGCCAGTGTGTGCACATGTGTGCACACACACATGCAGAGTTCCACTCCATCACACTTCATTCATTCAGCAAATGCTTTGGGATACCTTATATGTTGCTAGGAATTGTGCAAAATGCCAAGAATAAAACAGCTGATAAAATAGATATGGTCTCTTCTCTATGGAGCTTAAAGAGTGTTGGTATGATACTAGATAAACAAATGGGCAATTATATCATAAATAGCTTATCATAAAGGGCAAGTATAGGGTACTATGAGTAGCCACTGGTCCAGACTTTGGAAAGAAAGAAAAGCTTACCAAAGAAATGAAATTACAACTAAAATTAAAAGGGTGTAAAGTGTGAAGAGTAATCTAGCCAGGCAAAATGAAGCCGATCTTTCCACTCCTCTGTTCTTTTAAAAACTTTTCTTAAATATATTCATTCATTCATTCATTCACTCATTCATTCATTCAGGATGCTTTGATGACCCAGTTTCTTATTTTGTTTTGGAGGCTAAGAATGAAATATCCCTCTGTTATCCAGCTTTATCCATTCCCTCTACAATGCAGGCACTTGGAGTGACCTCATCTACTACTTCTATGTATGGCATCTCCATGCTTGCTCCCCTTTCCATATCTTTCTCTTGTATTTAATAGACCACTATTCAGGTAGGCAATCTAACACTCTGTGCTTTTCTCCAGAGTCTGTTGCTTGCTTCCCATGTGACTTGTGTGAGACCATAGATAATAATTTTTTACAAGATTGAAAAAATATTTGTAATCAAGTGTGCCAGGAGCATGAAAATTAAGCCAAGCAGAATGATATGATTATTATTGCTATAAAAATTCTGAGATTATGAAAATTGCTTTTTACTATTAAAAGAGAGATTAAAAAGGTTTATAAATGAATCTTTTCCTTAATATAATCAATTTTCTAGTACTTTTGAAAATTTTTTGCTTTCACAGAGGTACCACTCAATTTATTTAATGGGAATGTACAAAATGATGTTTTTACCACTCTGACCAAATGTTCTGTAAGAGAATTAATTCTTCAGGTATCAGTCAAGATTTAACAGACCCTGCTTTTTATGTATTTATTTCAAGCAGCATAATAGTTAATCTTAGTGTAAATAACTTTTAATTATTTTTTATGTCATAACCCTGATAGTTATATAAATATCAATTGCACTTTAGCCTGTCTTATATTTCTCTTCTTCCAGTTTTGAAGTGTTAATGTTTTATTAAATTTTTCACTTGTGTAGCTTTGTGCTGAATCGAGCTCACTCTAAGTGGTCAATTAATATTAGCAGAACTGAAATTAAATTATTAAATCTTGTTAGGCTGAGAAGAGAACTCTGGAAAACTCTTAGCTTTTCTACTCTGAATTCTGATTTTCACTTCTCCAAGACTTAGGTCTAGACTAAATAATTAACCAACTGGCAGCATAATGCATTAACTGTGAATAATAATAAGTTGGGTTTTATACCCATCTTTGTCATGAACAGAATCTAATCATGGACAAAAGTCTTTTAATGTCTCCAGGTCAACTATTTTATCTATAAAATGAAGCAATATGATTATACTCTTCAAGTTTCTTCACCTTCAAAATGTTGAAATTTTATGACCCTACCTTATACATAATAAGACCTAATGATTCAAGTCTGAATCTAGGGGTTTCTAAGACCAAATGTCTTACATGAAATAATATAGGTACTACAGGATAAATAATAAATAATAAATTATAAACAAATAATTATTCACAATTATTTATCTCCTCCTTCAGCATAACTTCCCTGGGGACAAAGCATTCTCTGAACTGCTGACTTGGAGCTCACCCATGTGACTTGCTTTGAACCATGGGGTGTGTTGAAGGGCCACTCTAATGATCCAAGGAGAGGTTTTGAGAAGCACTACGTGCCTCTCCTTACTCTCTTAAGATTATGCCCTCTGTTAATTCTAAGTGTACTCCCAGGATTTCATGCCCCTAGTGTACAAACCCTACAAAGCAGAGAGTTTCTCTTGCTGATCACAGAGGGGAAATTACAGATCAATGCAAGAAAAGTATTCAAAGCACTATTACTGGCTTGACAATGGAGGAGACCATATGGTAAGAAATTTGGGCAGTCTCTATTTTGTAAGACCAGCTATGAGCTGAGAGACAGCAAGGAAATAGGGACCTCAATTCTCTAAGTCCAAGAAAATGAATTTTGTCAACAACCAGTGAGCTTGGAAATGGATGCTAAGCTTCACATAAGAGCCTAATTCCCAGTCAAAACTTGATTTCAGCCCTGTGAAATTTAGAGAACCCAGATATGTTGTGCCAGACTTCTGACTTATAAAACTGTGAGTTAATAAATGGATGTCATTTCAAAAAAAAAAAAAAAGGATTATGCTGTCTGCTACAAGCCAACCAAAGAATGGTTGCTTCTTGAGCCTAGGTCCCTGAGTCAAAATACACATAGAATAGAACAACTGACCCAAAATCATCTGTACCTAGCCTTGTCCAGTGAGCCCAACCAACTTGCAAACCTGTGAGCAAGAAATATATCTTCATTGTTTTAAGTCAAGATTTTGTGCTTTGTTGTCACAGCAAAAGCTGACTAATCAAGTACTAAGTGTACTTTTTATTAAACTAATAAAAAGAAACTATTTTTGAAAGTCTCATTTCTAACACTTTATTAAGCAACTCCTTATTATCAGGGCTTTTGTTCCTTCCTTGATGCCTGGTATTGTATTGTATCAGCTAAAATAAGACATATGAAAGAAGGGAAGGAAGGTATACTTGTAGGAAAGTTAACAGATGTATCTGAAACTATTTCTCAGAATTAAGTGTTTAAAAATTTAAGTGTTAATGGTACAAATGGAAAGTTTGGGATCAATAATCTAGCACTGTTACCAATCTATGGTCAATATGATTTGTTTGGAAAATTAGCTTTAATATAGCTCAGTGAAATTTGTCTGTCTGAATGGACAAATTTGAACATGTATATGGTGTTTTCTAATTAATTGGATGAAGTTCATTATTAAAACCTCTAAAATTATATAATCTTTGGGGTAATTGGTTATCTATTTATTCTTTATATCAGCATTGCAAGTAAGGAATGCTAAACATTTGACTTTACTTAATTTCAAAAAAATTAATCTTAACTTGTGTATTCTATATTTTATCTTCACATTTCCTTTATATTTGCATATGTAACCAAGGAGATGACTAAGTACCTATGTCAATACATGAAAGCTTCTATATAAATTCCAAATGCCAGGAAAAATAGGTGAAACAAAACACATGTACTATGTAGGGAAGATAATAATTAGAGATTTTCTAAGAATGTTATAAATATGAAATAATTATAAGGAAAATCCCAATATTCAACATCACCATAGACAATATCCTAAAGCATTACAAAGATATTGACTGCATAGCTCAATGAAATGAAACAGCATACTGCTAAAATCTATTAGCATATTCAAAACTAGAGAGCATTTTATGGCATCTATAGCCTTAGCAATATTTTCTATGCCAAGGAAATAACCTGACACAATAAAACCTTATTATAATTGGCAACATTGGATAATCTCTAATTATTTGCCAGTCTCTCTGCTAAATACTTTACATATATTATCTCATCTGATCTGCAAAAAAAAAAAAAAAATCTAAGAAGTAAATCCTTACTTCACAGATAAGGCAACTGAAACTTAGAGACATAAAATACTTAGCCCAAGGTAAGTGGCTACAGAGAAGAAAATATAATTTCAGAATTCAAACTCTTCATGTTAAAGTATATCCTAATGAATGGAATAAAAATGTCCTTTAAGGCCATAAGCCTAAAATTCAGAACTACTAAATATCATATCCAAAATTACACAGGTAACTAGAAGCAGAAATAAACAAGAACACGAGGGTTTCCCCTACTCAAAGTCTGCTAACACATTATATCACATATTTATGAAAATATCTTCTATACAGTTCTTGGAAATTTATCATCAAATATGTATTTTATCTACCAGGCTTCAGATAATTTTTATAGTTACATACCTTAATACAGTCAATAATTTATCTACTAAATTATACAATTTATTCTCTGAAGAGTTCAATAACCTCTAAAAGATATATTTTATCCGAGTAGGGGCCTAAGAGTACGAAAATAATGAACTGTTAAGATGACTTTGTTATTTTACTCGTATTTAATTACTAAATAAAGGAAATTGTGAGATACATGTCCAAAGTAAGTTGATCTCAGATTAAATAATTATGCATTCCACTAGAGTCAAATTGTACATCTCAATAATGTCTGAGAATTATTAGGACCTGGAAAATTGTTACAAATCTGCTCTGATATCACCAAATATTTTATAAAGATTAAGAGAATTTCCCCCTCCATCTCTATGGCCATTGTAGATAAAAGACAGATTCTTTTAAATTGCTTATAAATAAATCTTTGGCAGACTTCCAAAATTTCTACTTTTGATAAAAAAGATGAGTATAAAAGGGTAGGAAGATCAATGTTAGAGGAGGAAGTAAATGCAAATTGGTGCAGCCACTTTGGAAAACAGTGTGGAGTTTCCTCAAAAAATTAGAAGTAGAGCTACCCTATGATCCAGCAATTGCACTACTGGGTATTTACCCCCAAAGATAAAGATGTAGTGAAAAGAAGGGCCATATGCACACCAATGTTCATAACAGCAATGTCCACAATAGCCAAAATGTGGAAAGAGCCAAGATGCCCTTCAACAGATGAATGGATAAAGATGTGGTCCATATACACAATAGAACATTACTCAGCCATCAAAAAGGATGAACACCCAACATTTGCATCAACATGGATGGGACTGGAGGGGATTATACTAAATGAATTAAGTCAAACAGGGGCACCCGGGTGGCTCAGTGGGTTAAAGCCTCTGCCTTTGGCTCAGGTCATGATCCCAGGGGCCTGGGATTGAGCCCCACATCAGGCTCTCTGCTCAGCATGGAGCCTGCTTCCTCCTCTCTCTCTGCCTGCCTCTCTGCCTACTTGTGATCTCTCTTTCTTTCTCTGTCAAATAAATAAATAAAATCTGCCTGTGCTCACTCGCTCTCTCTCCCTCTGTCTCTCACAAATAAATAAATAAAATTCTTTAAAAAAAAAAAAAAGAAACAAGTCAAACAGAAAAAGTCAGTAATTATATGGTCTCACTTATTTGTGGAACAGAAGGAATAGCATAGGAGACATTAAGAGAAGGTAAGCATGAAGGGAGAGATATCAGAGTGGGAGAAGAACCATGAGAGACTATGGACTCCATAAAACAAACTGAGGGTTTTAGAGGGGAGAGGCGTGGGGGGATGGGTGAGACTGATGATGGGTATTAAGGAGGGCACAAATTGCAAGGAGCACTGGGTGTTATATGTGAACAATGAATCATGGAACACTACATCAACAACTAATGACAGTAAGAAAATAAATAATAAATTAAATAAATAAGTAAAAAAACAAAGTTTTTATTAGCACTTGATTTTCAAAAAAAAAAAGGAGAAAATAAAAACTGGGTAGAAAAAAAAGCAAGAAATTATTTCCCTTAGTAACAAATATTTTTATAAAATTTATTTAGTAAAACCTTGAACTGACTTATTATTTTATAGTGACTTAGATGAAATCATAGATGGAACAGTAATTGACAAATGACATGAAACCAAGAGGAATAAATAATATAGTGCATAACAGATACAGGATTTCAAGAGGTAGAAATTTAACAAGATGAAATTTCAAAGAGATAGACAACATTTTGCACTGATTGAGAATTTTAAAAAAAATTGTCATTCCAGAAAGGCAGATTTACTGTGAAGCTCATGATACTTAAGATTCAGAGCCTCTGATTTATACCAAAACCTGCCAGAGCCCTGTACCAAGTTCCTTATGCATTTTTCTTCTTAAAGATCTCCAAAATTATATAAGCTCCAGTCCTCACACAATCTGAATTTACTCTTGAGTTTCATTTCTCAAAGGATAATAAGCTGCCTAACTGAATCATTCCACTGTAACTCAACAAATCTTTTAGATCAAACCAAGGAGAGTAAATAAAATCACCATAATTCATGCAAGAGCATAATTTGGACCCAGAGTCAACTTACATATAAGTGGGAGAAATAACCATCTAAAACCAACCATGTTAGATCCAGAGCCCTCACTTTGGTGGGAATTTGCACATACAAAAGGGAAGTAGGAAAGATTTCCCATAGTAGTAAAACACAAGGGACCAACAGGCATTTCCCCCAGAGAAGGTCTAATCAGTACTGTCCATAAGGTATGCAAGATTTCAAGCAAGTATTTTGGACCTGGAGGGACTCTTGCCTATATAAAGGGTTTAAGTTAAATGTATTACAAAATGCATGGATCCATGTTAAGTACAGTGATTTTATCAATGAAGATTTAGAATGATGGATAGAGAAGAGGTACTTACTCATTTATTGTACAGTCAGGGCACATGAAGGGTCTGGTCACTACCTCTTCCTGTTCAGATCCAGCAACCATTTCCTCATGTTTTTTATTGCTATATGTACCATTCCTAGCCAATTTCATATCTCACACCATTAGAAAAAGGTGGCAACATGCTTGTTACTGTTTTTTAGAGCTGTGTATATTTAAACAACACATATCCTTTTGCTCGTGCCATTCTAGTACCATTTACTTGATGTGGATTACACAATTACCCATTACAGCTGCATCATTTATCCTGCTACCTGTGAATTCTGACTTCAGTCACTCTCTCAAAGTTGTTACTGTGCTTCATTGATGATGACCATGAATACAGGCTATTCCCAGAGTATTTCAGAAAATGAGAATGATAGTTTGTTTTCTGATCATATTAAATTTACTGACCACAATTTTATAGCATAAACCCATTGTATCTTCCAACTATGCTTCTCTTGAACTGTTTAAGCTAATATCACTGAATTCCTCAAAATGGTATTGCTTTCGTTATTGTCTATACTCTCACCTTCCACAAACTGTCTCCAGTGAGGAAGATAGGCAAGAGGCCTATGGAGAGTGTGAGAAGAGAAGATCTATTTGTGCAAAAAGAATGTCCATCCTTCACTCAGCATGGCATAGATTTGCCCCTGAAGAGCACATTACTGCATCAATGGAAGAACACTGGTCAGAAGGGCCCACAGAAATTTGGAAAGGTCTTGTGGGAGAGCAGCATGGACAATCCCAGAGGACTACCTGACATGTGGCACAGAGCCTGTGGAGTTGGGATAAGAATCCTGGGTGGGAGTGGTTGGGACTACCTAGGATCAAGGATGCCTCCTGTGTCTTCTACCCCCGAGTCCTACAGACTGGAGGCAGTCCAATGGTCAAATACAGACCAGTGATAGTTGATGCAGAGACCCATGGCTCATGCCCAAGGGCAAGTGACAGATGGCTATTAGGCAGAGCCTAAAATGTGTCATGTCTGATGTGAGTGACAGTCATCCAAATCAGCACATCAGTTTCATGTGACCTCACAAAAGAAATACTGTAGTGGCCAGCAGCAATGGTTCACTCACCAGGCCACTTTCCTAGTACTGGGACTGGTCACAGAAATGTGTCAGTCCCAGAGCTCTTTGGGGGCATCTGATAATTCCATGTAAGGAGTTAAGAGTTATAGAGTGCCTCAAAGGCAAGCAGTGGGGACTAGGGTTTATTCAGATCCTGGTCTGGGTTCAGGGAGCCATGGCCAGATGGCACCGTCAGTCCTGGTCAGTCCAACGCACTGAGGACTTCCTTAGAAAGTTATTCAGGAAGGCACTCCAAAGCTTGGGAACCCTGAAGTCAAAGGGCCTGAGACAAGATTCACACCTCCCTGAGTTTAAGTTTGGTAGGTGTCCAATTCTAAGTGAAACATTCAGAACAATCCTAAGATCTGGTAGATCAGAGTACTGAATACTGGGTCATTAGAAGAAAGGAAATTAGATGGCAGACAAGACTGGAAGTCATCTCTATCAGGTACTTCTGATACAGAAGGAGGCACTCTAGATAGTTCAGGTGTTCCTTGAAGATTTGGTTATAAAGGGGGACAAAAAAAACTTAAATTAAGGGGCCTATGAAACAAAAATGGCTAAAAAAATTTAACAAAAGACGATCAAAAATCAACAAAGGAAAAACAAAACAGACCATTAAAAAAAAAAAAAAATCACATATCCACAGAAGTAGCCTCTGAACTAAGAAAGCCAGTATGGCTGGGCCTGGATTTACCTGCCTTTGCTCTTCTGTTCTGTATTACATGAAGCAGATCCCTGTGGGTTGTCTTTCCCAGAATTCCAACTCCGTTGGTTTCTGGGTGGCTTTGAAAAGCAAATGGGAAAGACTGGAAAGGTTAGGAAGGGAGAAGCCAGGAATATTTCTCTCCTTCTGTTTCTGCCTTGGGAAATATCTCCATTAGGACTGTTTCTTTTCCAAGTTTCCATTATTACATCTTTGGTTTTGTTGGTCTCTAGCCTCTGATAGCAGCACCACCTCCTTTTGTGTCTCACCCTAGGGATGCTAATGGCTTCCTGCTTGTGCTAGTCTCTAGGTCACCGCAATGCCCTCTGTTTGGCTTTTCTACTCTTCCATCATCTGTAAAATCCTCTGCTGCATATTCCCTCTGTTGCAAAGCCTCTATAATTAAAACAGTGTGGTATTGCTCCAAGAGTAGACAGAAGGACAACAAAACAAATGAAAAGTCCAGAAATAGACTCAGGTATATATGGAAATTGGGTATGTGATAAAGTTGTCATCTCAAATCACTGTTGAAAAGGATGATCTTTAGAACAGATGATATTAGTACAGCTAGACAGCCATTTAAAAAAAAAAAGCAAAAACAATTGAATCTGACTTCACATATTATCTCAAGATTAATTTTACATAAATATAAAAAATAAAATCACACAAGTTCAAGACAAAAACAGTGAATTCTATTATTACCTGAGAGTTGGGAAAGTCTTTCTAACTATTGGCTTAAAATATGAAGCAGAAAAAGAAAAGTATGAGAAAATATACTACTTTTACTAAAGACAAAACATGATATTAAAAGCAAAATCATTGAGAATGATATTTGCAGTGGGTTTTTCATAGATGGCTTTGATGATATTGAGGTATGTGCCCTCTATCCCTACACTTTGAAGGGTTTTGATCAGGAAGGGATGTTGTACTTTGTCAAATGCTTTTTCAGCATCTATTGAGAGTATCATATGGAAAAAAAAATAAAAGCAAAATCAGAGGACAAATCAAGAGGAAATATTTGCAATTCACAAAGATCTAACCCAGTGTTTGTCAGCCTTAGCACTTTTGACATTTGGAGCAAGATAATTCTTTGTTGTGTGCGTGTCCTGTGCATTGCAGAATGTTTAACAGCATCTTTGGACTCTACCTTCTAGAGGCCAGTAGTACTCACTCCCCAGGTGTAACAACCAAACATGCTTCCAGACATTGCCAAATATTCTGGGGAGGGGAGCAGAGAAGGAAGCAAATAATCTCCAGTTGAGCATCACTACTGTGTTCTAATACGTAAAAAGATCTTAAAATAGTGAAGGAAATGTTCAAAACTCTAATGGAAAATTGGACAAAAGACATAGACAATGGATAAAAAGAGACAAAAAGCTCTTGAGCACCTGAAAGTATACTTAATCTCACTCATAATAAGAAAAGTACAAATTAAAACTACACTGAGATACGTCTTACTTATCAGATTGGCACTTATCCAAACACTGCTAATAACTCAGTGAAACATACATTACTGATGGAAATGCAAAACGGCAAAACCCCTCTGAAGCAGAAGTTAACAATCTCTAACAAAATTATCTCTACATTTTCCTTTGACCTAAGAGCCTTACTTCTGAAAATCTCCAAAGAGATATAGCTCCACAAATATAAAACACATATGTACAAGTTTATTTATTGATGCTTTCTTGTAACATCAGAAGGTTAAAAATAATTCAGATGTTCATCCACAGGGTGGTGGCATAAACTATGACACATATACCCAGTGAAGTATTCTGCAGACCTTAAAGGAAATGAGGACTATCTCTATGTACTGATATATAATAAGGTTCAGTGGAAAAAACAAGGTGCAGAACAGTGAGTGTGTTGTGTTACAAAAATATAACTTTTATAAAAATGGTAACCTCTAGCAGATGAATGGGAAGAATGAAGTAGGAGTAGATGGAAGGAAGCAAGAATTTATTAAGTACATCTTTTTACATAATTTTTCAAATTTTGAACTGCATAAATATCAAATATATTAAAAGATTTTAAAAACTGGGAAAGTTAAACCCTGAAGTTGGAGAGAAACCAAAACAAATATATATAGCTCTATTTTAAATTAGTGTTATAATTCAGAGAGAAAAATTGTTTCAAATAACCTTTGACACAGTACAGGCATACCTGGGAGATACAGTGGATTTCGTTCCAGACCACTGCAAGGAAACAAATACTGAAAGAAAGCAATTCAAATGATTTTTTGGTTTCTCAGTGTGTATAAAACTTGTGCTGGTACTATACTGTGGTCTATTAAGTGTATAATAGCATTATGTCTAAAAAGTTATGTACACAATTTGTTTAAAAAATATTCAGTTGCTGGGGCACCTCGGTGACTTAGTCTATTAAGGGCCTGGTTCTTGATTTCAACTAAGATCATGATAAGGGTCATGGTCTCAGGGTCATGAGATGGAGCCCTGCAACAAGCTCCATGCTGGGCGTGGAGCCTGCTTAACATTCGCTCTTCCTCTTTCCCTCTCCCTTTACCCCCCCCCCCCCCCAAAAACAAAGAAACAAACAAACTCTATTGTTAAAAAATTTGAACCATCATCTGGGCTTTCCATGGATCATAGTCTTTTTGCTGATGGGGATTTGCCTTGATGTTGATGACTGCTGACTGACCAGAGTGGTTGCTATAGATGATGGCTGCTGACTGACCAGGCTGTAGCAATTTCTTAAAATAAGGCAAAATTGAAGTTTGCCATATTGATTGACTCTTCCTTTCAGGAACAATTTCTCTGTAGCATGCAATGCTGTTTAAAATCTTCTTTACCCACAGCAAACTTTCAAAATTGGAGTCAATCTTCTCAAAGTCTGCCTCTGCTTTATCTACTAAGTTTATGTAATATGCTAAAATCTTTTTTCGTCATTTCAACAAACTTTACATCATCACCAAGAATAGATGTTATCTCAAGAAACCACTTTCTTTGCTCATCCATAAGAAGCAACTCCTTGTCTGTTAAAATTTTACCATGAGATTGCAACAACTCAGTTACATCTTCAGGTGCCACTTCTAATTCTAGTTCTCTTTCTATTTCCACCACATCTATAGTCACTTCCTCACTAAAGTCTTGAACCCCTCAAAGTTATCCATAAAGGTTGGAATTAACTTATTTCAAACTTCTGTTAATGCTGATTTTTTTCACCTCTTCCCATGAATCATGCATATTCTTAAAGATATCTAGATGGTGAATCCTTTGCAGGAGGTTTTTTAATTTACCCTGCAGATCCGTCAGAGGAATTCTATTTATGGCAGTCACAGCTTTGCAAAATGTATTTCTTAAATAATAAGACCTAAAAGTCAAGATTGCTTCTTGATCCATGGGCTGCAGAATGGATGTTGTGTTAACAGGCATGAAAACAATATTCATTTTGCCCATCTCTGTCAGAACCCTTGGGTAACCAAGTGCATTGTCAATGAGCAGTAATAATTTAGGAAGAATTGTTTTTACTTCTGAGTGGTAGGTCTCAGTAGTAAATATAATAATAAAATATTCAGCAAGCCATGTTGTAAACAGATATGCTGTCATCCTGGCCTTGTTATTCTACTGATTGAGCACAGGGAGAATAGATTTAGCATAAATTCTTAAGATCCTAGGAGTTTTGTAATAGTAGATAGTAGATGACTACTGGATTCTACTTAAAGTCACCAGTTGCATTAACCCCTAACAAGAGAGTCAGCCTGTCCTTTGAAGCTTTGAAGCCAGGCATTGACTTCTCTCTAGCTACAAAAGTCCTAGATTTTATCTTTTTCCAATTAACGACTGTTTCATCTATGTTGAAAATCTATTGTTTAGTGTAGTTACTGCCATTAATTATCTTAGCTAGATCTTCTGGATAACTTATTGCTGCTTTTATATCAACACCTGGTTTTATTCACCTTGTACTTTTATGTTATAGAGGCAAATTCTTTCCCTAAACTCCATAAACCAACCCCTCTCTTAGCTTCAAACTTTTCTTCTGCAACTTCCTCACCTCTCTTAGCCTTCACATAGTTGGAGAGAGTTAAGGCCTTGCTCTGGGTTAGGCTTTGGCTTGAGCAAATGTTGTGACTGGTTTGACCTTCAATTCAGAACACTAAAACTTTCTCCATATCAGCAATAAGGCTGTTTTGCTTTCCTATCATTCATGTGTTCATTAGTGCAGCATTTTAAATTTTCTTTAAGAACTTTTCCTTTGCATTCACAACTTGGCTAACTATTTGAAGCAAGAGGTCTAGTTTTTGACCTATGTTGACTTAACTTTTGACTTAAAGTGAGAGATGTAGGATTCTTTCTTTTGCTTAAATACTTAAAGGCCATTAGGGTTATTAATTGGCTTACTTTCAATATTACTATATCTCAGGGAGGCCCAAGAGAGGGAAAGAGACAGAGAAATTTTTACTTGAGTATAGTTGATGTACAATGTTATGATAGTTCCCAGTGTACAACTACCATGCCCACTTTATATTGGTAAGACAAATAGCCAATACATGTAGAAAAAATAATATTGTAAGAGAACCACAATTTTGCAATCCCAATGAAATAATTGTCCCAATAAATGATTATCAAAGGATGATAAATGAGAAATTGTCATTGGGAAATGCATGGTGTTCTCAATAGTGTATTCACCCTCACAATTTACTTGCTAATTACAAAGGGAAAAGTAGATATTAGCAATGGAGAGATCCGGTGATCACTGCTCAAAAGTAATCAATTTTTCATAACCAAGAGAAGGGAACCCTGACATTATAAGCTTCCTGATGTATTGCAATATAACTGCTCAGGATCACCTAGAAAGTATTCTTGAAAGAAATGTTTAACCTAATATAACTGAGACTTTAGATCTAACTTACAAGTATAAGAAATATAGAGTGTAAAGGAAAAGTTAAAAATCCAAGAAGAAAACAATCAGATAGCTGTAGAATGTGAGACATTTTTATAAGACAATTGGCCTAATCTCATAAAAATATAAAAATCATTTAAAAAATAATGGGGAATTATTTTAGACTGAAAGAAACTAAAGTGATGTCAAATGAAATACATGAATTTTGATTGAATCCTGGTGTGAAAATTGCTTGAAAAGCTGCTTGAAAATGCAATTGCAAGGGTATTTGGGGGGAAATTTGGTAAATTAGATAGATTGGTTGATTAGATAAACTGATTATATATCAGTGGCATTATGTGTTATGTGTTAAATAGCATTATGATTATATAGGGAAATTTCCCTCTTCTGTACATATGCTGCAATATTTAAGAGTAACATTATCTCTGAAATATATTCTCAAATAATTCAGTAAGATAGATATAGATAGATGATAGAGAAAACAAATATGACAAATGTTAATCATTGAATATAGGCTGTTGGATGGTGTGCATATGTTCATTACACTATTTTTTTAGCTTTTCTGTTTAAAAAATTTTTTAATAAAAATATGGCTAAAAACATTGCTCAAATATAGGATGCGATATGGCTGAACATAAAGAAGGCTCAAATGTGTAGGGGGTTAGTGGAACATAATTATTATATCCTTAGACTATTTAAAGAGGCACAAAACATTACTTAGTCTGAGATAGCTGATGGTACAGAGATGCTAGGATGGCACTAGATTCAGCTTCTAGAACCACAAAGACACTGGGGACCTATCTCAGCTGTTGGTGCTGACAGTGAAGCCGATTATACAGGTATCTATGGATCTAAAGCATCTGGTAATGACTTACAAAAACAGGTAACAATAAGTGGATGTTGGCAAGGAGAGTCTACCTCAGCTATGATTGCTAAGTTTAATGGAACACAGCAATAGGGACAACACTGAGAAATCCAATGCAGAACAACTCTCACTGGGGAAACCCATTAGAGAAATCTAGGCTGAGATTTAAACAAAGGATATAAATGAACTATATAAAATTGTAGGAACACTGATAGAGCCAGATAAGTTCTGAGAATCTCTTTAAAAGACTGGCAATGAATTCATTTAAATTATATAAACACTTCACTTTCCTGGTCCCAGATGGCTTTCCCCTCTGGGTAAAAGGCAATGGTTTGTTAATAAGTACCTGGCCTCATCACACACGAGTTTCAGGGTAAAAAGGAAATATTACTTTAATTGACTACTTGAAAATTTCATGTCTGGAATTTAATTACCTGTTAGAACTGTAGGTAAGATATCACAATCTCATAACATTTTAGTGCCTTTTATTTATTTATTTATTTATTATTTTTTAAAAGATTTTTATTTATTTATTTGGCAGAGAGACAGAGATCGCAAGTAGGCAGAGAGGCAGACAGAGAGGCAGGCAGAGAGAGAGGAGGAAGCAAGTTCCCTGCTGAGCAGGGAGCCCGATGCGGGGCTCAATCCCAGGACGCTGGGATCACGACCTGAGCTGAAGGCAGAGGCTTTAACCCACTGAGCCACCCAGGCGCCCCTATTTTAATTAGTGCCTTTTTAAAATGACCATAATCTGTCAGAATATTGGTGGAAAACTGTATTGAAATAACATAAGTATTGGAATTTAATTAACTCTAAGATTGAAGGAGAAACTTAAAAGCACTTAAATGCACACTATTGAAGCTTAGGTGAAAAGGAAGGTTCTCTTTAAGCAATAAAGCACAAACTGAACTTCAAAGTTCTCTACTGCCTTCACGTTTTGCAGTCTAGTTTCTGGTTTTGGATCCTAGGGAAAATCTGAAGGTGGATGAAGTTGTTCTTTGTGAAATTACCCTGACTTCTTTTTCAGAGTAGCTGGCTCTTTATGCCATTTGGAGTCTGTCTGTCCTACTTTACCTCTTAGTTATATAGGACTTTGGATTGTTTTCCAGGATTTAACTTAGTTGTTTTTGTCTGGCACCATATGTGTTCAGGGTATCATATTGTATGGTGTGTTGTCTCGATATTTCATCATAAGATTGGGCTCATAGGAAGTTCTGGAGTCTTGGTGATAGCCTGAAGTATAGGGGAGAGCAGGAACAAATGTTCTCTAGTCCCTGAACCTTAGAGATCCCTGCAAATTCACAATTTAAAAGATAAGACTCATTAGAAGAGGTATATTTGCAAAGGCAGGATTACAGATCAAATAAATTAGTTACTAGTCTATTAGGTAAGTACACTTACCCTCTTGGTATGCTTTCTCATCTGTAAGAACCCCCCAAATTCTTCAGCTTTATATTTTTGTATGTAAAGAACACATCTTTGCTGCTAAATTGGCACTTGAAAACTGCCCTCATTATTAAGGAAATAAGAATTTCTCTGAAAAATTTTTTCCATTTCCATTGGAATGGCAAAGGTAAACCAAACCAGCATATAATAACCATAAATTCTTATGAAGTAGCATCTTACCAAATAATGCTTTACCATTTGTTAAAATATTCCATGGTGCTAAAGACATTTAGCCACATTAGCAAATGAACCAAATTAACATCAGTATTATTCCTTTAAAACTGATGACCCAAGTATGAATAAAACCTGAATTACATAGAACTTCAGGGTTTAAAATCAACTTGCACCATACTGATACTACTTAGGGTTCTTATCATGCTGTGTTCCTTATGATTCAGTTGTAATTAGTCAGAATATACTGCAGCTGTTTGTGATTTCAAGGAAGAATAAGATGTTTATATAGAGAAAATGTTTCATTATCTTGCTTTTTGAAATTTTTTTCTTTGTAAATGGTATTTTACAATATGTTTTCCCATCATTTCAAATCTTAAACAAGGTTGTTAAATAGGGTTTTATCATACATAGAAAAATTGCTACCTATTAATTTTCTTCCCTACTTCCTTCCCTAGTTCCATACATGCATACACAGCATTTACACACATTAGTTTTATACACAACACTTTCTGGCTCTTTATGTTACTGCAAAAGCACACTGTCTCATGTTTTCTTGGCTTTTTACATCTACTTTGGTACCATGGCCAGGGGTTCAGGTGCACTATTGTTTCCTTTAGTTTTTTCATTTTAGTGGTTATTTTGAGGTTATGGATCTTGTCTCTGCAAAATATTTATATGTCTGCATTCCTTCATGATGTGTGCCTCTTTTTAAAAAAAATATTTATTCATTTATTTGACAGATCACAAGCAGGCAGAGACACAGGCAGAGAGAGAGGAGGAAGCAGGCTCCTCGCTGAGCAGAGAGTCTGATGCAGGGCTCAATCCCAGGACCCTGAGACCATGACCCAAGCTGAAAGCAGAGGCTTTACCCCACTGAGCTACCCAGGCTCCCCCATGATGTGTGCCTTTTATATTATTCTAGGATGCACTTTTTTCCTGCCTTAATTCTCTAATTTCTGGGTGATACTGGAGTCAGACATGGATATCTCAGTGAGGGTCTGTATTAAAATAAAATATAATCCTATTATATCCAGCATGGAATTTTGAAGTACCATGAATCATGGTGTGAAAAATACCTTTTCAAATATCTGGAAAGTCAATTATTAAATTTTGCTACAGTTTCTTATTTTATAAGTTTTACGTATACCCAATTTCTTTTTTTTTTTTTTAAGATTTTATTTATTTTTTTGAGAGAGCACAAGCAGGGAGAGAGTGGAGAAGGGCAAAAAGAGAGGGGAAAGCAGACTCCGTGCTGAGTGGGAAGCCCAACATGGGACTCAATCCCAGGACCCTGAGATCATGACCTGAGACTTCAGATCATAGTGAGTAATCTTAGAAATATTCTCTATGAAAGTAAATTGCATGGTCCAAGTAATGTGTTACTCTCCTACTATGAGTTTATACCATTATTAAAATTGCTTTACACTAAAATACTAAATTACATAAGGATGCCTTATAAATAGAAGATATTCAACAAAGAATTCTTGATGATAGTCTCACCACCCCCCCCCCCAATTCAGCAAATTAAAACAAGTTGCAAAAGCTTTATGTAAGCCACACAGCTAGTTAATTGCAGAGTAATCTAGAAAACACACTCCTGTATCCCTCTCCAGCTCTGGGTTGGGTGATTAAATCACAGACACATTGATAGATTTGTTGGAAAACGTTTTTCTGATCATCTAATCTAGGACATCCCTCACCTAATATATATAATCTACACATATATCTTTAACTTTCTTAAAAATTTGATTATAGTTGACACACGATGTTACATTAATTTCAGGTGTGAAATTTAGTGATATTTAAACTTTTCAATTAGCTTAAGTGTCCAATGGTTAAAGCACTTGTTAATTGTTCTTTATGATATCATTCTTTCTTAATATTGAAGTATAATTGACATACAGTGTTATATTAGTTTCAGGTATACAACACTGATTTCACAGTGTTCAGCACCATAAGGGTATTCACCATCTGTCACCATACAGTGCTATTACAATATTATTGACAATATACCCTATACCATACTTTTCATCTCCATGACTAATTTATTTTATAACTGGAAGTTTATACCCTTTAATCCCCATTATTTATTTTACCCTCCTCTCCACCCACCTCTTCTCTGGGAATTGTTAGTTTGTTCTCTGTATTTAAGAGTACATTTTTTTTAAGAATAGAATTTTTTTTAAGAATAGCATTTTTTTGTTTGTTCATTCGTTTTGCTTTTAGATTTCACACATAAGTGAAATCATATGGTATTTGTTGTTCTCTTTTTTCACTTAGCATTATATCCTCCAGATATGTCCATGTTGTAGCAAATGGTAAACTCTCATTTTTTATGGCTGAGTAATATTCCTGTGTGTGTGTGTGTGTGTGTGTGTGTGTGTGTGTGTGTACATGCATGTGCATCACATCTTCATTCATTCATCTATTGATGGACATTGGGGTTGCTACCATATCTTGGAAATAATGCTGCAATAAACATAAGGGTAAAGATATCTTTTTGAATTAATGTTTTGTTTTCCTTAGGTAAATATCCAATAGTGGAATTACTGGGTCATATATTTCTCTTTTTAAATTTTTGAGGAGATTCCATAATGTTTTCCATAGTGGCTGTACTAATTTACATTCCCACCAACAGTGCATGAGAATTCTCTTTTCTCTATGTCCTCACCAACACTTGTTTTTTCTTATCTTTTTGATACTACCTGGTAATATTTCATTGTGAGCTTTATTTGCATTTTAATGTGATTAGTGATGTGGAATACCTTTTCATGTGTCTGCCATCTATATATCTTCTTTGGAAAATGTTTATTCAAGTTCTCTGTCCATTTTAATTAGATTATTCCTTTTGATGTTGAGTTACATAAATTTTTTTGTAGTATATCTTGAAATCTGATATTATAATGCCTCCAGCTTTGTTCTTCTTTCTCAAGATTACTTTGGCTAATCAAGGTCTTGTGTAATTCCATATATACTTAGGATTATTTATTCTAGTTCTTTGAAAAATGTTGGTATTTTGGTAGGGATTGCACTGAATCCAAAGATTGCTCTGGTTAGTATGGCCATTTTAATGGTATTAATTCTTCCATCCATGAGCATGGAATACCTTTACCTTTGTGTCATCCTCAATTTCTTTCTTCAATGTCTTAATAGTTTCCAGAGTACAGGTTTTTTCATTTCACTGACTAAGTTTATTCCTAGGTATTTTATTCTTTTGGGTATAATTATAAATGGGATTGCTTTCTTAATTTCTATTTCTGCAACCTTCTTATTAGTGCACAGAAACATAATAGATTTCTGTATATTAATTTAACATCCTGCAACTTTACTTAATTCAATTATCAGTTCTAACAGTTTCTTGGTGGAGTCTTTAGGATTTTCCATATATAATATCATGTCATCTGTAAATAGCAACAGTTTTATTTCTTTTTTAAATTTTTAAAATGTTTTGACATTTTTAAAATTAAAACTTAATAAACATATACTGTATTACAAGTTTCAGAGGTAGAATTTAATGATTCATCAGTTGTCTACAACACCCAGTTCTCATTCCTTCAAGTGCCCTCATTAATGCCCATCACCCAATTACCCCATCCCCCCATCCACCCCCTCCTTCAGCAACCCTGTTTATTTCCCTTCATTAAGTCATCTCTTATGGTTTGTCTTCCTCTCTGTTTTCCTCCTATTTTATTTTTCATTCCCTTCCCATATGCTCATCTGCTTTGTTTCTTAAATTCCACACATGAATGAAATCATATGGTATTTTTATTTGACTGACTTATTTCACTTAACATCACACCCTCTAGTTCCATCAACTTCATTGCAAATGGCAACATTTCATTCTTTTTGATGGCTGAGTAAAATTCCATTATATATAAGTGATATATATGTATGTGTGTATATATGTTTTCTATGTGTGTGTGTATATATATGTGTGTATATACAAACATATATCTGTATCTATATCATATATATCTATCGATATCTATATAGATATCAATAGAGAGATAGATAGATAAACATCTATATCTATATATCTCCACATCTTCTTTAACCATTTATCTGTTGATAGACAACTGGCCTCTTCCTATATTTTGATTATTGTGGACATTGTTGCTATAAACATCAGGGTGCATGTTTCCCTTTGAATCACTACTGTATTCTTTGGATAAATACCTAGTAGTACAATTGTTGGGTCTTAGGGTAGGTCTATTTGTAACTTTTTGAGGAACCTCCATACTATTTTCCAGAGTGGGACTATTAGTTCGCATTCCTACCAACAACATAAGAAGGTTTCCCCTTTCTCTGCATCCTCCCCAATATCCATGTTTCTGAGTTGTTCATTTTAGTCATTCTGACTGGTATCAGGTGGTATCTCATTGTGGTTTTGATTTGTTAAAAACAAAATAATAATAACAAATAATCCAGTTAAGAGTATTAATAATTAATTAATAATATTAATATTATAATTAATTATATTTAATTAATATTAATATTATTCACTTGTCCATCAACAGATGAATGATTAAAGATGTGGAGATATATAGATATAGATAGATATCTATCTATATCTAGATAGATATAGATAGATATATATGATATAGATACAGATAAGTGTGTGTATATACACATATACATATACACACATAGAAATTAATATTAATTAATAATAATCCAGTTAAGATACAGATATGTGTGTGTATATACACATATACATATACACACACATAGAAAACATATATATACACATACATATATATCACATATATATAATGGAATATCACTCAGCCATCAAAAAGAATGAAATGTTGCCATTTGCCATGAAGTTTGCAACATCCCTGACGTTGGATGATGTTGAGAATTTTTTATGTGTCTGTTGGCCATCTGTCTGTCTTCTTTGGACAAATGTCTGTTCATGTCTTCTGCCCATTTCTTAACTGGATTATTTGCTTTTTTGGTGTTGGTTTAGTAAGTTCTTTATAGATTTTGGATACTAGCCCTTTATCTGATAAGACATTTGCAAATATCTTCTCCCATAGCTCCCATAACCTGCTTTTTAGTTTTGTTGATTATCTCCTTTGCTGTGCAAGAGTTTTTTATCTTGATGAAGTTCCAACCATTTATTTTTGTTTTTGTTTCCCTTGCCTTTGGAGATGTTATCTCACAAGAAGTCACTGTGGCCTAGGTCAAACAGGTTGCTACCTATGGTCTCTTCTAGGACTTTGATGGATTCCTGTCTCACATTTAGGTCTTTCATCCTTTTTATTTTTGTGTATGGTGTAAGAAATTGGTCCAGGTTTATTCTGCATGTGGCTGTCCAATTTTCCCAACACCATTTGTTGAAGAGACTGTCTTTTCTCCATTGGATATTCTTTCCCACTTTGTTGAAGATTAGTTGGCCATAGAGTTGAGGGTCCATTTCTGGGTTCTCGATTCTGTTCCATTGATCTATGTGTCTGTTTTTGTGCCAGTACCATTCTGTCTTAATGATTATAGCTTTGTAATGCAACTTGAAGTGATGCCTCCAGCATTGGTTTTCTTTTTTCAACATTCCTTTGACTACTCATGGTCTTTTCCATACAAATTTTAGGATTCTTTGTTCTAGCTCTGTGAAAAATGTTGATAGTATTTTGACAGGGATAGCACTGAATGCATAGATTGCTTTGAGTAGCATAGACAATTTAACAATATTTATTCTTCCAATCCATGAGCATGGAATGTTTTTCCATTTCTTTGTGTCTCCCACAATCTTTCATAAGTGTTCTATAGTTTTCAGAGTAGAGATCCTTTTTTCCTTTGACTAGATTTATTCCTAAATATCTTATGGTTTTTGGTGCAGTTGTAAATGTGATCAATTCCTTGATTTCTCTTTCTTCTATCTCATTGTTAGTACATAAAAATGCAACTGATTTCTGTGCATTGATTTTATATCCTGCCACTTTGTTGAATTCCTGTATGAGTTCTAGCAATTTTGGGGTGGAGCCTTTTGGGTTTTCCACATATGGTATCATGGCATCTGCAAAGAATGAAAATTTGACTTCTTTTTTGCTGATTCTTATGCCTTTTCTTTTTGTTGTCTGATTTCTGAGACTAGGACTTCTAGCACTATGTTGAACAACAGTGGTGAAATTGGGCATTTCTGTCATGTTCCTGACCTCAAGAGCTTTTAGTTTTTCCCCATTGAAAATGATATTCACTGTCGGCTTTTCATACATGACTTTTATAATATTAAGGTCTGTTCCCTTTATCTCTACACTAAGGAGAGTTTTTACCAAGGAAGATGCTCTATTTTGTCAAATGCTTTTCCTGCATCTATCGAGAGGATTGTATGCTTCTTGTCCTTTCTTTTATTAATATACAGTGATTAATTCACAGATGTTGAACCACACTTGCAGCCCAGGAATAAATCCCACTTGCCGTGGTGAAGAATCCTCCCAATATTCTGTTGGATCCTATTGGCTAGCATTTTGGTGGCATCATGTTCATCAGGGATATTGGGCTATAGTTCTCCTTTTTGGTGGGGTCCTTGTCTCATTTTGGGATCAAGTTACTGCTGGCCTCATAGAAACAAAAAGTTTTCCCTTCATTTCTATTTTTTAAAACAATTTCAGAAGAACAGATATTAATTCCTCTTTAAATGTTTGGTAGAATTCTCCTGGGAAGCCATCTAGCCCTGGACTCTTTTTTGTTGGGAGATTTTTGATTACTGCTTCAATTTCCTTGCTGGTTCTAGGTCTGTTCAGGTTTTCTATTCCTTCCTTTTTCAATTTTGGGAGTTTAGATGTTTCTACGAATTCATCCATTTCTCCCAGATTGCCTAATATGTTGGCATATAATTGTTAGTACATCTTACAATTGTTTGTACTTTTTTGGTGTTTGTTGTAATCTCTCCTCTTCCATTTATGATTTTATTTATTTGGATCCTTTCTCTTTTGTTTCTGGTAAGTCTGGCCAGGAGTTTCCCAATCTTGTTAATTCTTTCAAGGAACCAGCTCTTAGTTTCATTGATTTTTTTCTTTTTAAAATTTATTTCTATTTCATTGATTTCTGCTCTAATCTTTAGTATTTCTCTTCTCCTGCTGGATTTAGGCTTTATTTGCTGTTCTTTTTCCAGCTCCTTTAGGTGTAATGTTAGGTTGTGTATTTGAGACTTTCCTTTTTCTTTCTTTCTTTTTTTTCCATACAAAGACTAGCAGACACATGAGAGAAATTTCAACATCTCTAGCCATCAGAAATATACAAATCAAAACCATAATGAGATACAACCTTACCCCAGTTAAAATGATCAAGACAGGAAAGAAAAATATTGGTGAGGATGTGGAGAAAGGGGAATTCTCTTACACCACTGGTGGGAATGAAAACTGCTACAGCCATTCTTTTTTTTTTTTTTTTTTTTTTAAGATTTTCTTTATTTGTGAGAGAGAGTAAGCAGGAGGGGTAGAGGGGGAGGGAGAAGCATGATCCCCACTGAGCAGAGAGCCCAATATGGGCTCGATCCCAGGATCATGGAATTATGAACTGAGCCGAGGGCAGATACTTAAACTGACTGAGCCACCCAGCTACTCTGAGACTTCTTTGTTCCTTGAGAAAGTCCTGCATTGCTATATACTTCTCTCTTGGTGCCACCTTTGCTTATCCCAAAGGTTCTGAGCTGTTGTGTTTTTTCATTTGTTTCCATGTCTTTTTAAAAATTCTTCTGTAACTTCCTGCTTGACCCATTCACTCTTTAGTAGGTTGCTCTTTAACCTTCATGTATTTGTCATCCTTCCAATTTTTTTTTTCTTGTAGTTGACTTCAAGTTTTAAAGCATTGTGGTCTGAAATGGTACAGTCTGAATCTTTTTTTTTTTTTTCCAGTTGAGTCCTGACTTGTAATGTGATCTATACTGGAGAATGTTCCATGTGCATTTTGTTGCTTTAGAATGAAATGCTCTGAATATATCTGTGAAGTCCATTTGGTCCGGTGTGTCATTCAAAGCCCTTGTTTCTTATTGATTTTCTATTTGGATAATCTGTCCATTGTTATAAATGGGGTGTTAAAGTCCCCTACTATTTTGTGTTATTATCAATGAGTTTCTTTAATTTTCTTATTAATTGGCTGTTCCCAAGTTAGGGGCATAAATATTTAGGTTGTTAGATCTTCTTGTTGGATAGATGCTTTTATTATGATAGTCCTCCTTCATCTCTTCTTAAGTCTTCGGTATAAAAATCTAGTTTTTCTTAGGCACTTGGGTGGCTTAGTGGGTTAAAAATTTCTCTTCAGCTCAGGTCATGATCCCAAGGTCCTGGAACTGAGTCCAGCATCAGGCTCCCTAGTTACCAGGGAGTCTGTTTCTCCCTCTGCTTGCCACTCTCCCTGCTTGTGTGTACTCTCTCTCTTTCTCTCTGTCAAATAAATAAATAAAATCCTTTAAAAAATAAAATAAGATAAATAAAATCTTGTTTTTCTGATATAAGGATGGCTACCCCAACTTTCTTTTGATGTCCATTGGTTTTCCACCCCCTCACTTTCAATCTGGAGGTGTCTTTGCGTCTAAATGAGTCTCTTGTAAGCAGCATATTGATGGGTCTTGTCTTATCTTTTGAAAGGCACATTTAGTAATTTACATTCAGAATAATTTTTGAAAGATACAAAGTTAGTGCCATTGTATTACCTGTAATCATTGTTCCTATAGATTGTCTCTCTTCCTTTCTGGTCTTTGTTATTTTGGGACTCTCTGTCTACTCAAAGGATCTCCTTTAATATTCAGTTCTACTTCTTCCTTACCCATTTGGGTGCCTTTTATTAATTTTTCTTGTCAGATTGCTGCAACTGGGATTTTCAGTACTGTTTTGCATAAAAATACTGAGAACAATCTTGTCTTGTTCCTGATCTTAGAGGAAAAGCTCTCAGTTTTTCACTATTGAGGAGAATGTCAGTTGTGGGTTTTTATATACGACCTTTGTTATGTTGAAGTATCTTCTCTCTAAACCCACTTTGTTGAAAGTTTTTATCATGAATGGTTGTTGTATTTTGTCAGATGCTTTCTCTGCACCTGTTGGAATGACCAAATAGTTTTTTTATCCTTCCTCTTTTTAATGTGATATATCACACTGATTGATTTGCAAATATTGAACCATCCTTACATCCCTGGAAGAAATTCCACTTCATCTTGGTAAATGATTTTATTAAGGTATTGCTGAATTTGGTTGCTAATATTTTGTTGAGAATTTGTTCATCAATGTTCATCAGAGATACTGGCCTGTAGTTTTCTTTTTTGTAGTGTTTGTCTGGTTTTGGTATCAGAATAATGCTGCTTTCACAAAATGCACTTAGAAGTTTTCCTTCCTCTTCTATTTTTTGGAGTAGTTTCAGAAGAATAGGCATTTTTGGGATTTTTTTTTTTTCGCTACTAGGTCATGGGTTTTTTAAAGTTTTAGGTATGATAAATATGGAATGCAAAACAAATATGGTCCCCACCCTTCCCTTTCTAGCATTTGCAAAGAATCAAGAGGCTGATTGAACAATTCTTTACATTTCTATACTACCTTTGCAGAAATCCTTGTAGTGTATTATCAAAAATACCCTCACACCCTTACTAAAATGCTCTACCTTTCAAAAACTGTAAATAAAAATTTAACCCTGTTAATAATATAATTTCTTTAAATTTTTTGTAACTAGACTGAAATTTTGACTCTATAATTTTCTACATGTCTTCAAAAGTCTTCAAGTAGGAAAGAAGGTTTCATCCTCTGTAGAACTAGAGAAGAATTCCTTTGACCCCCAGGCCAGTTATCTTGAAAATTCCACCAGCTTCAGGCTGCTGCAGAATACCCTTTGTGTCCATTCAACCCTGGAAACAGGTCACATACATTTCAGAGTAGTCCTTCCCTTTGAAGCAACATGAAGTTGTTTTATCAACAGGCAACATCACAGTCTGGAGTCTTTTCCTTGTCTTAGGAACTAAAAAAAGTCACTCTTCTTCCTTTGAGAACCCCCCCCTCACCATCAATACACATTCCATCTGGAAATTATTCTTCTTTCTCCAACTTGTAAACACTTCTGGAGTTGGAGATCTTTCCTGTTGCAGGTCATAATCAAAGGCATCCACAGAATAGGATAGGCTGTAAATGCAATAGATTTTGTAGTCTAGGGATCAATCAAAACCATTGTAAATGTCTACCTGATCAAAACTCTTTTCCATGTGGTGGTCAGGAAAAGAGAATACAGGGATACCTGGTGCCACTCCAGAACTACTGAGGCCATTTCCTCAGCTATGGTGCCAGCAAAATATCTCCCAGGGGGTTCCACATTCCCATTATGGAACTGATTGTTTTTCTTGTCTTTGTCTACTGTAGCCAGGACAACTGTTGACTGAACTTCCCAGTTCAAAGGACAGAACTTTGTTGTCTGTAGCCAGGACAACTGTTGACTGAACTTCCCAGTTCAAAGGACAGAACTTTGTTCCAATGGTGGCAACATAGCCTCCTGCCAGGTGAAGTGTCACAGAAATAACACAGATATCCATGGTCACTTACTCCACCCCTGAGCAATTCCTATTTACTGCTTCCTGAGCAATTCCCACTGTTAACCATTTTTGCAGGAAGCTCTACAAAGAGCAGAGCTTTGGATACCTCTTCCTACTGGAGACTTGGGGCACTGGCAGTTCTTTGGAAAAACACACTCAATCTTAATGAAGACATTGTCATGGGGGAGATCTTGGTGCTAATGACCCTCAGAGAGCTGATTTGGTATTAACTCCTTTCTTTTTCTTTCCTTCCTTCCTTCATTCTTCCCTCCCTCCCTCTCTCTCTCTTTCTTTCTTGGAGGAGAGAGAGTGAGTGGCAAGGGAGAGGGGCAGAAGGAGAGGGAGAGAGAGAATCCCAAGCAGGCTCCTTAACTGGCATATAGCCTATTGCTGGGGCTCAGTCTCATGACCCTGAGATCATGACCTGAGCTGAAATTAAAAGTTAGATGCTTAACCAATTAAGCCACCCAGGTCTTAGGTATTAACTCTTTTTTAAATTTCTGGTTTACCTTCACCTGTGAAGCCATCTAGTCCAGGACTTTTGATTGTTGATAGTTTTTTGATTACCAATTCAGTTTCATTACTAGTAATAGGTCTGTCCTAATTTCCTGTTTCTTCCTGATTTCATTCTGGAAGATCGTATGTTTCTAGGAAATTATCCATTTCTCCTGGGTTAAATTATTAGGTCATTAATACCTCTGGCCTCTAATATCTTGCCACTTGAAATGTGAACTACGGACTATCAGTATCAGCATCACCCAGAAGATTGTTATAAATGCAGTCTCAGGCCCAACCCAGGCCAGTTTAATCAGAATATTTTTTAATAAGATATTCGAGTGACTTGTACACACACTAAAGTTTGAGAACACTGTTTTAACATCAATATAAATTTAAATATGTGTGTAATCTCTGCCTATCTATATATGTATTTTCATATTAATTTACATTTTCCCCTATTTCAGGACTTTATTCACCATGGTATAAACAGGTGAGTTCAATAAAATAATCTAATTGTAGAAATTCTCCATTCTTGTACAAATGGCCAGTTATTCCCCAAAGGTCATCTTCTAAGCATATATGGCTATGAAGAATTTTTACAGATGTATCTTTATTATTGAGGTAAATTTTGATTATTGTTATATCAAAAATGTTATTAAGCAGCACTGAATTTTTTCTTTTAAAGAAACTTTGTACAAATACTATATTCTTATAACCAGTATAATTAACTCATTTTCCCCCTTTAACTTAAATTTGAAATTTTATTAGTTATATTCATAGTCTTATTTTTTGCTTTGTTTTGTATTTTGTGTATTTATGGCAACAAGTATTTAAGTAACCTGTGACTGGTGTGACCATCCCAGAAAATGGAATTTTCAGTTCGAAACCAAGAAAATCCTGGGCAAAGCAAGTCATTTTCTCTATAATAAAGCTTACTAGGATTGATCAAAATTTTAAGAAGTATTTCCAATAAGTAATTTTTTATTTGGAATAATATTAACATGTTGATTCAATACTGATTTTTAAAAACCACAGAAGGTTTGAGTAGAGCATTATGACATTTTCATAAAAGAGTAAGTTTTAAAACACCTGCTTCATTTCTTTTTACAGACAATTTTTAAAGCAATCAAAAAAAGTCTGCTCTCGGGATGCCTGGGTGGCTCAGTTGGTTAAAAAAAAAAAACGACTGCCTTTGGCTCAGGTCATGATCCCAGAGTCCTGGGATTGAATCCCGCGACGGGCTGCCAGTCCCATGGGGAGTCTGCTTCTCCCTCTGACCTCCCCTCTCATGCTCTCTCTCACTCTCTCTCAAATAAATAAATAAAATCTTAAAAAAAAAGTCTGCTCTCATGTATGTCAGTCACAAGTACCTATTAGACAGAAAACTCATCTTCTCTAATGTATCACAATAATAATTGTCCTGATATTCCTTAAAGACAAACCTTGAAAATATGATACAACTTTTGAAAAGTTTTCTTTTCTCTGCTGGTATTGCATAGTTATTCTAACTAGTAAACTAATAAACTAAATTGGTCAATAAAGTAGATTGCCATTGACTTTTTCCCTTTGTGTCTCTATGAGTATCTAAAGATTGACAACAGTCTCGTAGAAGTAAAAATGTATTTCTTTTCAGATACCCATTGTCATTTTTAAAAATAAAAGGAACAGGGACTGTACAAAATGTAAGCAAGCCTTTGGACCCTAGAACTAGTATAGGCAAGAATCAAACTGAGAAGATTATTTAGTTTTATAGAGAGGCCACTTATTATAAAAAGAAAGAATGACTCAGAGGGGATAAGAACCCAGATGGCAGAACCAAGAGTCATGGAGAATAACTAACAGGGAGCAGAACTGAGCCCCGTTCACAGAACAGGCAACATGTACCTGGCTAGAATTCAGTATTTCTATGGACTGATGACTTTTCCATCTTTTTTAAATGGAATTTTCTACTGTGGTTAATTTATGCTTGTGTGATCATTATATAATAGATATGTGGGTGGCAGATAACCTGTCTCTTTAGTTCACAGGACTTCTGACCAAGAGGAATGGTACTTAAGTGCTTTGTTTAAGATATCTTACCTAAGGAGACTCAAATGGATCTAGACCTAATTTAGAAGATAAACCTCAGCCTGAGACTAATGTTAAATGGGATGCAACTTTTGAGGGATTTCAGGAAGAGTTGAGTATTTTTTGCCTGTGGGAAGGATGTGAATTGTTGGATTAGAGGGTAGACTGTGGAAGACTGTATTTTATAAAGATAGCCATAGCTATATCCCTAACCTCACAGGTTCATCTAGAATCTTGCCACTCCCCCATCATGAAGTAGAGTCTAATTTCACTCCCAAAGAATGTGGATAGATTTGAGGCTCACTTATAACCAACAGAATGTGATGGAATTGATGCTGTATGACTTCTGAGGTTAGGTCAGAAAGGCATACTACCTCCCCCTTGCATCTGGAACATTAGCAATTGAACCCTGCATCACCATGTAAGTAGTCCAATTGCCCTGAGACCAATATGCCTTGAGGAAACTCAAGTTAGCCTATGCAGGGAGACTTCATGGGGAAGCACAGGGACTACCTAAAAGAGAGAGAGATATGGCCAGTTTCTAGCTTCTCCAGCCCCACACTGTTTTAGTTCCAGTTACCGTCTGACTACAACTACGTAAGAGCTCTGAAATAATTCCAACCAGAGGAGGAAGCCTGTCCTGAAACTATAATATAATAATTCCTGCAGTTTTAATCTATTTAGTTTTGCTGTGGTTTGCTCTACAGCAATGGTAACTGAAATACTTCTAAATTAAAAGATTTTAAGTATAATTTCATTTTTTAAAAAGATTTATTTATTTATTTTAGAGAGAGAATGTGTGAACAGGGGAAGGGGCTGAGAGAGAGAGAATCTCAAGCTGGCTCCACACCCAATGGGAGGCTGATGCTCTGCTCAATTTCATGACCTGAGATCATGACCTCAGCCGAAATCAAGAGTCGGATGCCAACCAACTGAGCCACCCAAGCACCACTCACTTTTTTAAAAAAATAAGAGAATACATTTGTAGATTCTGGACCTTCATTAGGCAGCTTTACTTGAGCCTGTACATAAGAGTCTAAAAAATTAAGTGTCTGCCCTCAGGAGCTCTAAATTTCAGGTCAAGATAGTTTTGAATCCTCTTTTTTATTATTATCATTTTTACCATGGGCCACAGAAAGTTACTTAATCTTTTTGTTTTCCTATCTACTAATTGTTGATAACACCTATAAGAGAGAATTAGCATATAGATTAAATTAAATGAGTTAATACATGGGAAAGACCCCTACATGGTGTCTGACACATAAATACCTGACTCTACTTGGTAAAAATCCATTAGGATAGCTTTAAGAAAAAGACACATGTCATCAAGATGGTATATGCAATGTAGGGAGATGGATAGAAGCAATGACATTTCATTAGTGAGCTGCCATATTATCTTATCCCTTTCTTGAAAATATCATAAATTCCTTCCCTTTACTCTGCCAGCAACAAGCTTAAAGATATTATTTTATCTTGGGGTGCCTGGGTGGCTCAGTGGGTTAAGCTGCTGCCTTCGGCTCGGGTTGTGATCTCAGGGTCCTGGGATCGAGTCCCGCATCAGGCTCTCTGCTCAGCAGGGAGCCTGCTTCCCTCTCTCTCTCTCTGCCTGCCTCTCCGACTACTTGTGAGTTCTCTATGTCAAATAAATAAATAAAATCTTAAAAAAAAAAAAGATACTATTTTATCTCTCCATTAAGCAAAACTTCTTGGACTTTGAATTCCCTTTAAGTAAGGACTAAGACCTTTATGTCTGTATCCCAGTGCCTAACAGTAACTAAAGCAAAAGAAGTGCTCCATAAATCCTGACGGATTAAAGGAAAAAAACTAGTTCTATAACTAGCAACTTCTTCCTAAATATATTCAGATACTGCCAGTATTGGGGTAATCTGAAAGAAAAGATCTGTTTCTCTAGGTCTACTTAACTCTCAAGAATGCTGAAATGCAGGATCAAATTTATATGAATTAATAACAATTATAATTAGCAAGAGTATTATATATTTTTAAAGTATAATACAAATATGATATAATAAAATTATTGATAGGCAGGATAACATGGTGGTTAAGAGTATAAACCCTGAGTCAGAATGTATGGAAGCAAATCCCTGTTCTGCTCTCTTCTAGCCTTATAAATTTAGGAACGTCAGTTAAAGGTTCTGTGCTTTAGTTCCCCATCTGTAATCATAGGTGACAATAGTGATTAAATAGTTAATATATGCAAAATATGTAGAACATTTCTTAATAATAATAGTGATTATCTTACCTATAAAAATTTAATAGAAAATGACAACTTTTATTGCTAAAATGGAGGAAACTGTTTTAACCACTCTAAAATTACTCAGAATTCAAAAATGAATCTTGTTGAATGAAGAAAATTGCTACATAAGGCCTTAAAAGTGGTTATATAAGTATACCTAGAGGCTTCCACACATTACAATAAATTTAGAATCTCATGCCTTAAATTTGTCAAAATGAAGTAAAAATAGAAGCAGAAGAATAAATACTATGCTGTGAATGTCAATGTCTACTTGGGATAATTTAGTGACAATAAATCTAAGCAGACCCACTGGGTTATGCCAAGACATTTTCCTAACTAAATCTCATTTGGTTGACTTGTTCTGTTTAATTAGTGAATATTATAATTATGTGTTCTGAAAGTTGTGTGAATTTAATAACATCAAGTAGCAGTAAAACAAAGTAGAGCAAAATACCAAGACAGAATTTCTTTTGAGGACTTGCGTTCTTGTAAAGAATACAATTAACTCCCTAGAGTAATCCTTATTTGCCTACATAATGAATGCTGTGAGAGAGTAAGGCACGTCCCACACTTCTTCTCATCAATACCTATACAGCTTAGTCTAATTTAGTTGAACATTTTCAATAATTACAAGCACAGATTCTACCATAGATTCTCCTGTGAGAGAAAATTTATTAATGTAGCCAAAGTAGATATAATGTTGCATGTCTGATCCCTTTTAACTTCTTGGTTGCCTAAATATTCAGTCAGGGCTTATACCAGTTATATATGTATGAGGCCTAAATGTTGTAAAAGTAAGCAGATATAAATTACAAATGGTGCTTTCTTTCACTCTTTTAGGCTTATGTCTGGAGACATTTTGATAGGATTAAAAAATAGCTTTTTTCTTTCTTTTAATTTTTCTTTTTTTGTAATTAGACTGCTAGTGATTGTTTAACCTTGTCCTTTTTGGAAATGTGTTCAAGAAATATTTAGGAAACAGTATCACATCCCATGATAGTTTTTCATTAATAAAGAAGGTTGAAGGGATTCAGTTATAAAAATAGGCAGTGGGAAATATAATTGCACTTTCCAACATCTGTGGGAACCACAGAATTTTTGCTAGATATAGAAGAAAGTTTTGAATGAGCTTAAAATAAGGTTTGACTAATTTTTAATGTATTTTATTAGTACATTGACTAGAAAAAACTACATTTGGTCACATTTTAAAAATTCACACCTAAACTTACTTTGGCTTACTTATAATTTTTTTGGATTAGTTCTTGTTGATTAATTGCTTTACCTCTTTCCTTCTTCCTACTCTTTAATAAATATTTATTAGGCAACAATTTATTTACTGACACTGTACTAGGTGCCAGGGATTACAGTGGAAAGGCATAATCTCTGTAATCATGAAGCTTATGTTACAACACAAACAAAACAAATAAATATATATATAAAGACACTTATGGTGGGCCCCTAGTCCAAAAACTGGTGCATTCTCAAGAATATGAAAAGGCACAGAAACATGGGAAAGGCCTTGAGGAGATGAGGTCAGAGACTGGAGTCATGCTGCCACAAGCCAAATAACACATGGAAGCAGCAGAGGAAAGAGAAAATCTTCCTCAGAGCCTTCAGAGGTAGCATGAGCTTGCTGACAACTTGATTTCAAACCTCTGGTATTCAGAACCATAAGAAAATAAAGTTCTATTGTATTAATTCACCCTGTTTATGATGCTGTTTTGCAGCAGCCCTGGGAAACTAACACAGACAAGTTGACTTTGAAGTATCTGTGGAACATCTAAGTGCAGGGGTCAAGAAGAAAGATGAATTTAGAAGTTCGGAACTCAAGTTTGGGCTGGAGATAAAACTATAAGGAACATCAGCATATGATTAAGCAATAAAGCCAGGGAGTGGCGGAGATCCAGAGGCAGTCTGTAAGAGTAAGGGAAGAGAAACTAGTCTAGAACCCTGTAGAAGAGTATTGTATGAGTGGGTGGAGATAAAGGTACTCACAAAGGGAGACCAAGATGGAGAGTAGAGCAGTAAAAGGAAGACCAGGAGAGTGTGGTATCACAGAGCTACATGTAGACAGTGTTTCACAAACCAAGTGAAGCAGATGGGTCAAGTAAGATAAAAGGCTTTGTCCATTATATTTAAGAAGAGATAATCCTGTGGCACCTAACAGATTTCAGTGCAAAAGTGGAGTAGTATTTGAAGAGTCACTGAGAGATGAGAAAGTGAGTCCAGGAAGTGTAAACAACTCTTTCTGAGAGGTCAAATGTGAAAGGGAGGAAAGGTTCTGTACCTAGATGAAGACACAGAATGAAGGCAAGGCTTTTCATGTGACCCAATCATCAGTAATTGAGTTTTCTCACAGATGCTTGTGCTTTTATCTAATGAGGCACCTTAATATTTAGACAGTGATGATAAAACAAATCAAATGGTGCCTTATCATTGACCATAAAACTGCTCACGAAGTTATAGGATAACAACTAGAACCTGATTTATAGATACAAATCTAAAAATTCAGTAAATGAGAATCTGTTGTTGGTAGAAGTTTTCTGCATAATTTATAAAGAGGGAAATTGTAGGCAGGATAATGTTTTGAAATGCAAAACATCTGACTCATAGTAGAGATGAAGAGCACTGAATGACCCATGAGAGAAACTTATCTTATTGTTCATACAGAGCAGAGAAAATTCAAAACTGATAAGGCATCAGGCATCACATAGCAAAACGACTTTAATGAGGGTGAGTCATGATGCCACCCAGGGAAATGAATCAGGTGCCCACATGCCCAATCTTCTTCATAATTATAGTTTTCCCCCTTTTAAATTAAAACTAAAGCCAGGTAACAACTAATGTCTCTGTAGAACAAATTTAGCCAAATGGAAATATACAATGGTCTAGGAAGTAAATGAAAGTTTCACAGGGATACAGTGTTCCAGCAAAGAAAGGAAAAGAACCATTACTTTAAGTGTAATGTCATGCCTGATGGCCCCAAAGGACTTTTAAATGCTTTTATTGTGTCCTCCATTTCAGCTGATTTGGGTACCTTCCCACAATAGAATAATTCCAATAGCTTTTTCTCAACACTGAAGTCTTAGATATTGCACCTAAGGTTCCTATGTTTTCCCACTCAAGCCAGGAGAGTGAGGAACATCCCTGTTTCCCCCTGACATTTTGTTCTTTGGCTTCCATAGTAAATCATAAGTCCTGTAAATTCTATGTCTTAAACATCTCTCAGTTTTCTTCTTCCCCAGAGCTATGACTCACCTATGCCAAGTCCCACTTATCCTGCCTTGCCCCCTCTAAAAGAAGTCTCAGCAAAGCTAGAATGAGTAAGGAAAAATGCAAATCAGGTATCATTCTGCTGCTTATAACCTTGGGTGGTTTCCCACTATGGCCACAGCAAACCTGTATGGGCCTTTGTGATGAATTTTAAAAAGAAAAAAAAAAAGTAACCATTCCCTCTCTGGGATACGCAGTGTCATATTTTAAACCTAATTTTCTCCTCTGGTCAGGCTTTTTATGCAGTGTAGAAATTACAACACCCTCTACCCTTAGAATAAAATCTACAACCTTATCTCTGTCAATTTTTGTAGAGTCACCTCTTGCCATTCTTTTATTCATGTTCTTTGATCCTGCTATCTTGGATCAGTTTCAATTCTTTGAACATACCATATTCTCATTTAATCTTTGCCAAACCTTCCACTATTTGGAAAAAAAAAATCTCTCCTGTCTGTCTAGATAACTCCTGCTCATTTTTAGGTCCTGCCAAAAATATTACTCCCCCTTTACAGGACTTTCCAAAGCACCTCAATTAGAATAGGTCTTCTTGCCACACACTTTTCCTAAGCATTAATGCGCTCAACATCACATTCATTAGGATTTATGCAAATTGCTGAAATAAAGTCTACCTTCTCTGATAGACTCTCAGCTCAATGAGGGCAGATTTTTGTCTATTTGTTCCCCACTGTATCATCTGTTTAAAGTAACATGTCTGACACTTAATAGACGCTTAAGAAATATTCATTGACTGAATAAGTAGTTAAATTCATAGGAAAATCCTGGAATCTTTCTTGCAGCATAATCAGAAAAGTTTTGTCAGAAGATACAGGTTCTAGTTATGTGACCTTAAGCAAGTTTCCCTAACCATTGTGAACCTACTTTACTCATCTTCAAAATGTTGATACTATCTACCTACAAGAAGCTCATAGTAGGTGGAAGGGACAATATTTAGTGAGTCCCTACCATGTGCAAAGTCCTATGCTAATGGCCATCTACATTATCTCGAAAGAGAAAATATGAATCTCTGAAAGGTTATCAATTACCTAAAGGTCATACTAAGTGGTAAAACAAGGATCTAGGTCCAAATTTCTCTGGTTCTAAATATTCTTCTTTCCCTACCTCTTTCTCTATTCCTTTCCTTCCTCACCATGTTCCTTCAAATCCCATTGGTATATTCTTAAAGTCATATTACAAATATTATGTGTTCTGTGAAACCATCTCTAATGCTCTTAGGTAGATTTATATGCTCTTATCTCTAAGTTCATATTATGCTAACATAATAACATTATACTTTAGTTACTTGTATACCATAAATGTTTTCAGAGAAGAGACCATGTCTTTCCATTGTTATATGCCCAAGATTGACTGGACATTAATTAGTATTCTGTAAGTGCTAGATGAGTATTTTGTTAAATTAGTAAATGAACTTCCTCTATCCAGTATTTTCATTAATTTGATTCAAATAACTAATTTTTGTTTAGTGTTTATATGTAGTTTTACATTTTATATATAAACAACCAATAGTTAAGGCCTCAGCCATAATTGTTCATATGCTTTAGGTTGCTAAAATAGTATAATGAACATACAACATGGGTCTTTATCAAATCATAAAGATCTGGTTTCAGATAATTATATCTAAGATTATTTTTAAAAACAGCTAATAATTACCTAAAAGGGAATATATCAAATATGAGGTATGGAGAAGTGGTCCAGGTTTATTTTGAATTTGATATTCTATTTATAATTTTCTATATGGTAACTTCAGAGAACAAATATATTGCTAGTAAACAGCAACTGCTTAGCTTAGAGAATTTGAGATATTATTTATTGTAATGTTACCCTGCTCCAGAGCATTATAATTAATAGTAGAAACAAAACCCAGTTGCAAATTAATGGCCTATAGCACATCAGTGGGCTAGGAGACTAAAACAGAGCTGAAGATCTCCTTTACTTTGACACAAAGATGAGTAGTATTTACTGGATACTCAAATCAAGAAGAAATACAAAATACTTTGAAATTGTGTAATATATAATCTAAATCCTTCATCTAAGACAACAGCTTGCCAAAATATTAATCATTAGCAACTGAAAGATTTATTTGGTTAATACCGCTTCCTTCTATGTGTACTATGTGTTTTCCTGAAGGAAATCTGAAATCTATTATTAGCTTTACCTAGTCAACTCTTGCTTATCAGAGTTAATAAAAAGAACACAGACATCTGTGCCAATACAAAAAACACAGACATACAATAGGCCTGTTTTAGATCTAAAAGGGTAGATAATAGAAAAATTACATCTTTGGCTCTGGAAGAAATGTTGATTCTTTGCAGCAGATTTGCCTTTCTTTTCTTTTTTTTTATTTTAGTTTTTCTAAGTAAGAAGAACTATGCTATGGAAAACCTGTATACACACACAAGTAAGAGTTCCCTCTAGATCCCGTGAACTGCTTGCCAGAGATTAGAATTCTGTCGGAGGTATTCATTCTGCACATTGGATTCTGATCATCACTAATATGTTGAAAGTTCTAATTCTCAAGCCTCTAGGTCCTAATACAATATTCTCGACCTCACACATGGCTAATGAATAAACGAGGACAAGCAGATATGAAGAAAAATTCAGCTTTGTGAAAGGGAAGAGTCATGCTATGCCTGCTTTGACTTTGTGAAAGAAGAGGGATCACTACAGTTATTACTGTTATTTTTAAAATGAAGACTTGGACATTGTTCTACTAAAATAAAAAGGTGAAGGAAATTATAAATTAGTGCACGTTGTCAGATACATTGCTTTCTAGAGGGATATTAATGATCTTGGCAGTGCTGGGTCAACTACTTTGTAATTTATAGAAGAAAACTGAATAGCCTCTCAATGTAAATAACTGCTATCTTTTCATCTGTGAAATCAGATCAATTATGGAACAAAAATTTACATTAAAAATGACATTTCTCTCTGAGGCATTTTATAAAATAACTAATGAAAGGTAAGCTCCATGGCTTAGAAGAAAGCAATGTAGTTAAAAGAAAAGCTGGTCTAGTCTTATTACATAGATAGAAATAAGGTACATAGTACCTTATTCTAAGTAGTAGAACTCCAACAAGGCGAATATTCAGTTGCTAAATCCTTTACCATTTACTGAGCATCGACTGTAAGTCAGTCACTATGTTAGGGACTGGAGATACATACATCTTATTTGAGACATGATCCCTGCATTTAGGGAGTCCACAGACATCTGAACAAATACTTCTATATAAAATATCTAACAGCAGAGGTGTGTGAAGAATGTTAGGGGAGCATATGGATGAAAGAATCGTTGGAGTTAGGCTTCATAAAAGAGGTCACCTTTAGCCAAATTCCTCACAAGGGTTAAGGTTTACTAGGTAAATCAGATGGGAAGGCATGCCAAGGTGACAGAGTATTCTATGAATAAAGGACCATGAGCTTTAAGAACACTACTTAGCAGTGCATGGTGTATTTGGGTAGAGGTAAACAAATAGAAAATTAGAGCCAGGTTATCAAGGACTTTGTTAGATATGCTAAGGCATTTAGACATTCATTTGCAGTGACAAGATATAAGATGTTCTTAAGCAGTGAAATTGCATGATCAGAGATATTCTTATAAAATTAACTCTTAACTTTAAGCAAAAGCTAGATCTGGGAAGAAACATCAATAATTTAAAACTTCAGATTCATATAATCTTTAATATAGTCTCCTACCCTCTGGCTTATGCTGCAAGATTTCACTTTCAGAGCTTCATCTTTACAACTTAATACGTATTAGAATAAAAGCTGTTGTTTGGGGGGAAAATTGTATTTCAGATAATGTATGAGTGCATTGACTGAGCCGGGCTTGGGAATGTGGAGTAAAAGAGAAAATTTTCAAAAGAGAAAAATTTCACTCTCAACCATGTCCGTAATCTTAATGAGAGCAAAGGATGAGTACTGATGGGGGTTCCTTTGGGGCCAGAGAAGATGGAAACAGTCAATCTTCTTTTCTCCCAAATCATGGGAACATCGGACATGATATTCATTTTCTGCCTCTGAATAACAAATCATGGAAAACAGTGGCTTACAACAATGTGCATCTTTTATCTCATAGTTTATGAGTCGAGAGTTTAAGCACTTCCTAAAGTTTAAGCACGTCCTCATCGGTTTAAGCGCGTCCTAATCGGTCCTCTGAGAATGGTCTCAGCAGGTTGCAATCCAGGTGTTGGCCAGGGCTGCATACATACTCAAAGGGGGGCAGGAATCATGGGGTCATCTTAGAATTCTGCCTAATAATTCTGCCAAGTAACTTAATTCAATGCCACGAATTAAGTACAAAAGTTGAAATTACTAGAGCCTAGAGCCAGGAAGGTAGGGAAAAACTGGTCCAGCAAGTAGATAATAAGTTACCTGGGAGAATATATGGAACAAGTTTCATCATGGGCTTGCTCACTTATGTCATGGTGAGTAAAAGAGAAGCCTGCATTTAAAGGGCTAGGGCCCAGGTAGCCCCCACACAAGTCACCATCCCAAAATAAAAAATGTGTAGAGAAAAAAGGGAAAAATGTTCTCCCAAACAAGATTGTAGAGATAGGAGATGTGAATTCAGAAAAAGTTCTAGCAGTTTGGGAATGGTTTTCAATTGAAGATAGAGAGGGGATTTGTTCATAGCACAACCTGGAAAGAACTTTTTCCTTCCATTAAAAAAAAAATTACAGTTACCTTTTCTTCTATCATATCATATTTAATTATAATGATCAGACATATGTATATCATACAAATATAAGTGATAGCAGGGAAGTTTTAATACAATGATTGATTTTTAATAAAATTCAAGAAATATAAATAGTCTGATAGAGAAAATCTATCAAGCAAACTAAAGTAGATAAGATAATTAGAGAGAAGATATACACAGCCTGAATCTGAATCACAAAGTAAATTCCAGCTAACAAAGCAGTTGTATTTTCACACAAATTAACAGGAGGTAAAAGCAAGAGAAAATTTAGTTGATAAAAGATCAATTTCTTTAAAAAAAGATTTTCAACATAAAAACTCTCTGGAACAGTTGCTCTCATGCTTTTGTTATAATTTTGGATATATTAACACTTGTAGAAGTCTGGGTTTCCCCAACAGTAACACAACTCCAGCTTTTGCTTCCCTCATACCCTGGAACACGTAAAACAGAACAAACAGAAATTCCAACTCTGCTCATCAGCATATTGACCTGCTAGTTCCAAGCAACTTTGTGGATTTAAGATTCCGATTGCCTAGCTGGATTCCTAGCACCTGGCTGCTCTGCATTTGTACTGAATTCTTAGAGTCTGGGCTCTTTTTGTTGCCTAAACCTATGATAATAACAGCAATACAAATAATAATAATGGTCATGGTTATCAAAAATTTATGAAGCTACGGTAATTAAGCATGTGTCACATTTATGCATTTTTCATTTAGTGGCACTGGCTCAATGTAATAGGGATAGTATTTTTCAAAGAAGATATTGATATATTTCCATTCTTAAATTTGGCTCATTGGGAACCCCTCTTCCCCCAGGCCCAGACTAGAGACTTAAAGCCCAGAAGAGGAATGACATACAAGTGTCAGAAATTTTAAGAAGGAAAAGACTGAATGAGATAGGGAGTACAGAAAAACAGTTCTAAATGTGTATCCTAAACTTTTCTTTCCAAGCTTTATCTGGAAAGCCTATAATATAATAGGTATTGAGAGAACATAAGGTAGAGGGACCTGGGCTCCAAATCCCATCTATATTCTGGGCATGGCCACTTTTGAGTAAACTTGGTAGTTCTGCAATGTATGAACTGGCAAAGTCTTGATAAATTTTTATGAGACCTGCTTATTGTCCTTATGAATAAGACCCAGAATTTCCTGTGGCCTCCAAAAGGAGGCCTCCGGGGCATCTGGGCCAAAAGTCAAGTAGGCTGCCATGGGGCCAGCTTGGCAAGGAAAGAGGTGACTGCAATAGAGGCCAGAGTGAACAGATGGCAGACGTTGACTGTGTAGCGGGTCCACATTACCAGAGGGAGATGAGCTGAGGTGAGCAGTCAAAAAGAGCTGGACCTGGTGGTAATGATCTTGATTTAAATATATTACCCACAAGCTGTGGGTAATACCCACAAGGTACACTGGGAGGGATACCCACACCCTACTAACCCTTCTATGTTGCCCTCAGGGCCCACATCCATTTGTTAGAAATTTGGACAAAAAGATAATTTAAACTTTCCCCACTCTCCTAGTCTTTGCCCTCACTGATCCCTCAACAAGGATGACTTTACTTCTAGTTCATAGAGAAAATAAGAGCTATCAGATAATAAAATGCAAATTAGATAATTTCTCCTTGGTTAACAGCCTATCAGTGACTTGTCATTCCTCCTAGGTCTCTTTTGGTCTTAGGATAAAGACCAAAATTCTGAACATAGCTTCCAATGTTCATAACTGCATGATTGGCCTTTTACTTCCCTTGTGGATTCAGCTCCTGCCATTTCTCCCCTTTCTCTGAAACCTGTAGTTTCATGTTAATTTCTGCTACAGGGATTTTTTTTAATTCAATGTTCTTGTCTTCCTGTAGAGTATAATCTTCCCACACATCGTTCTCACTAGCCATTAACTTCCTCCATATCAGCTCACCCTAAATCTCACCATGGAGTTTAATGATCACCTCAGCAGCCTGGCTTTGGTCTTCATGCCAACTAGATTCCAAACATCCACTCAGCTACTGATGTCCAGTAAGTGCTAGAATACATTGCCTCAGCTTCAGGAGAACTATTTTCAGTCTGTGTGAACTAATTAAAAGGAAGACCTTCATTTGTCTTTCTGGCAATCCCCAAGCAGCGTGAAAGGTCCATGCCACCCTCTCTGTTCTAATTTTAGTTCTCCTCTAATGTTTCTTCCCCTTGCAGAAAAGCATCCTATGCTGCTAAGCACTTAGAAGCTTTTGTTTTTATTATGCCTTCCTTTTGGGCAGAAGCACTTTTCCACCTTACTCTTTTTAGATATCTTCCCTCCCATCAGTTTTCTTCAGCAGGAGGTGATAGTTTGAAACTACTAGCAAAACTGTAGATCATTAATTATCTAGGGTAGTAACTTCCTTAGCACATCTCCAAAAGGGCTAGCCCACAAAATTCTTCATATGTAGAACTTTCTGGATACAATTTCTCACATAAAGTGGAAGTGTCTTTACAACTGGTGATTCTCAGCTTCCTTTCCCCCAGTAATTCGCAACACACCTGTCCAGGATATGTTTATTGAGGAATTCAGATCTCACAGGTAATTCTTTTTGGGTAAGCACTGTTTCTCAATCTTTTAAAACTGATATCCTTCACTTTTGATAAAAATAAAATTATCATGTAGCTTCCTCCCACCCTGCCCTACTCCACTGTCCCAACTATCTACTTGGACTACCTACTTGGATATCCAATAGTGTTTCAAATTTAAATGTTCTAAACTGAGCTTCCTCATCTCAATTAATATAAAATCCATTCTTCCAATGATCAGAAGGGCTCAAAAGCCTTGAGTCACACATTTGGTTTCTTTCATTTTCTCCCATTCTATATCCAATCCATCAAAAAAAAAAAAAAAAGAAGTTGCCTCTACTTTTAAAATAGTTGCAGAAGGGGCTCCTGAGTTGTACAGTCAATTAAGGGGCCAACTCTTGGTTTCAGCTCAAATTTTGCACTGATTTATGATCTCAGATCTCAGAGTTTTGAGACCAAGCTGCGCATCAGACTCTGTGCTCAGCATGGCGTCTGCTTGAGAGTCTCTTTCACTCTCCCTCTGCCCCTCCCACTTGTTCTCTCTCTATATATAATAAATAAATATATCTTTTTAAAAAACAGATGCAGAATTCTAGGGGTGCCTGGGTGGTTCAGTCTGTTAAGCATCTATTTTGGCTCAGGTCATGATCTCAAGATCATGAGATCCAGCCCTGCATGGGGCTCCATGTTGGGTATGGAGCCTGATTAAGATTCTCTCTCTTTCCCTTTTGCTTTGCCCCTCTCCCTTGCTCATGCTCTCTATCTCTCCCTCTGGGAAAAAAAAAAAAGAAAAGAAAAGAAAAAAGAAAAAAAAGATGCAGAATTCTACCACCTCTCACTGCCTCTACCTTAAAAAAGCCTGCTACCTGAGCAAAAAGAATACATTGGTAACCATTAGGGGTGCCTTCCAAACTGAAATATCTTATCAGATGGGCTCTCTGGTCATTCAAAAGTTTCATATGAGAGGGAGATGCATGGTGGTCAAGAGGAAAACAAGTTCCCTGAAGGAGTAATCCTCCATGGATCACCACTCCCAGGAACCCCTGAGAAGCCAGGGAACAATAAAAGAGGTCTTAGCATCTCAGTGAAGGTTGGAACAAAGTACAGAAGAGATGAACTTAGGTAAAGTTCACCTGTTTCATCATTTGTTAAATAAATGGAAAGGCTAATTTAAATGTTATGAATGGAGATCAATATAGAAATAAACATGGTTCTTTATATCAAATATTTCTCCTGAAAATTTGCACTGATTTAACCACAGTATGTAAGCCTATATTGTGGAGGGAAAAGCTAACTTAGCTTTTCACCTTCATAGTTCTAATACTTTGTAATGACCAATAATTATAGTTGTTCCTGGTTTCTTGTGCATCTTCCCCTCTGAACTACCTCTTACCATTCCACCCTACTTCTTTAGCACCTGACTTCCAGCAATTCTTTGACCTGAATGGAATCTCTAATCCAATGATCCTTCTGATTTTTCACTGTTACTTGTTCCCTATTTGTCCTCTTTTTCCTATTTTTCCATCTTGAATATTATGGTCAAACATTACTCTCATTCTCTTGTGTGCATATTTCCTTGCTCTTCAATACACTCACTTGACAAAAACACAATGTAAAATTCAACTCTCTGAAAACTATGCACTTGTTTTCCCCATCTGAACTGAGCTGGAGAAAAACAGAACCACATTGGCTAACCCAACTTTAAGTTCAGGAACATGAACCTTGAATAGTTTCTTAATGCTTCCAGACAATTAAATCATATCTCCCTTTTCCATTCACTGTCTCTTTCTTCTAAACAACTCTCTCATTCCTTCTTCTCTTTCCTCAACATCCACATCTCCTCTGACTTCCTTCATCTCAACTGATGCTGCTGCTTTCTCCTTAATAGAGAAAATAGAAATTATCATAACAGATATTCTTCAGATATTCTTCTGGACCCCTTTCCAGCATTTGTACCCACACTAGAAACATCTTTCTTGCCTGTTTCCCATGATCCTGTCCAAAGCCAATCTCTCCTCTTGATTAATAGAACCTATTTTCTCTTTCTCCTCCATCACAGTTTTATAATTCTCCTTGGAAGAAATTTCTTTAAAAGGTAGTTTATATTTGTTTTAAGTCCTCTCCTCCCATTCTTTCTTAAACCCATTATGTTGGGTTTTTGCCCTTTCAGTTTCAACCAAACTGCTCTTGCCAAGGACAGCAGTAATCTCCACATTGTTAAATCCACTAGTCAGTTCTGACTCAGTCCTCATTCTACTCAACTTGTTAGCTACATTTGACAGAGTTGATCATTCTTTCCCTCTTAATAACTTTCTTCATCTGAATTCAGAACACAACACTCATCAGGAGATTTTTCTTATCTAACAGGTTATTCCTTCTCAATCTCCTTTTCTGGTATTGCCATTTATCCCCTCTTTCATTGAGCTCAGTTTTTGGTCCTCTATCTATACTCCATATCATCTATATAGTGATGATGTTCACATTTGTATCTTCAGACTGGACCTTCAGCTACTACTCAACACATCTATTCAAGTAGACTTCTCAAACTTAAAATGAACTCCTGGTATTTCTCCCTATTCACCAAACCTGCTCTTCTGACAACCTCTCACATGTCAGTTCATAGTAAATCCATTATGACAGTTAATCAGAACAAAAGTCTTGAAGTTTTCCTTCTTTCTTTTTTTCATATACACTACATCTGCTCCACCATGAAATCCTATTGGATCTACCTTAAAAATGTGTCTAATCTCCATCCATTTCTCTATACCTCCACTGTTTCACCTTTGATCTGAGCTGCCTTCATCTCTCATCTTAGTGCAATGCTATAATAATCTTCTTTTTTTTTAATTTATTTTCCAATTTATTTATTTTCACAAAAACAGTATTCATTATTTTTTCACCACACCCAGTGCTCCATGCAAGCTGTGCCCTCTACAATACCCACCACCCGGTACCCCAACCTCCCACCCCCCCCGCCACTTCAAACCCCTCAGATTGTCTTTCAGAGTCCATAGTCTCCCATGGTTCATCTCCCCTTCCAATTTACCCAAAAGCACATACCCTCCCCAATGTCCATAACCCTACCCCCCTTCTCCCAACCCCCCTCCCCCAGCAACCCACAGTTTGTTTCGTGAGATTAAGAGTCACTTATGGTTTGTCTCCCTCCCTATCCCATCTTGTTTCATGGATTCTTCTCCTACCCACAACATAGGGGCTATAATAATCTTCTAACTGGCCTTCTTTCTTCCAGTCTGTTTCCCTTCTTCAATCCACTCACAACACAATAGAGTGATCCTCATAAATAGAAGTTAGGTCATGTCATCCTTCTTCTCAAAGACCTGAATTTACTCCTCATTTCATTCTGAGTAAAAGCAAAAGTCCTTATAATGGCCTATTAGATCCTACATGATCTATCTGCATTCCCTTTTTACTTACAAATATTCCATATTTCAGGGAATGGCAGTCTGATTTGATGAATATGCTTAAACCAAAAACTTCAGAGGCTTCCTTGAAATTTTCCTCTTTACTGTCATATATTCAATCAGTTATCATAACCTGTTGATTATTTCCTCGTATGTCTCAAATCCATTTACATCTTTCCATTGCTGATTACATTGTTTTTCCCCACCTCCCATTTTACCTCATCTCAAATCTATCGACAACATCTTAATACCAGAGTTATCTTTTTTCTATCGACTACATCTTAAAACCAGAGTTATCTTTTTAGTTAAATGCAAATCTATTCATATCATTCCGAAGTGTGGTCAACTCCACATATCTTTCCCTTTAACAACTTTTTTGATAATTCATAAATTGATATTTGGAATACATACAACAGTACCTTACAAGTAGGATGTTTTAATATAATTCAGACTACTTTTGAAATGTCTCTGTCATCATAAATTCATTGGGTCACTTATTCAAAGTGTTTTAGAGTATATAATTCATTTTTGAGGGTATATAAGTCTTTGTTCTGTAAATAACATTTTGTCAATATTAATTATTTTGTGCATCTAATAATTTATAAAATGAACTGTAGATTTATCTAATAATTTAGATTATATTTTTAATTTAAGAAAAGGTCAGCTACCTGTCAGTACAGACTTATGTAAATATCTAGGCTATTTCCATCTTAAAATTACTGTACATTTCAAACAATAATATTAAATAAGAAAAATAATAATATTAAACAATAATGATAATAATATTAAAGAAGAATGTTATTTTCCATAGCCTACAAAATGCATTCACATAAATAAGCTCATTTTTTACTACAAGTACTCAAAGAGTAGATATTATTTCCCCTTTTCAGAGGAACAAATTAGAGATCAGAGAAGATAAATGATTTGATGAAAAATATTCAGCAAATTAGTAATAGAACTAACTCTAAAATTTTTGATGTAACATGAGGGTAACATATTACATCAGGAAACCATAGTAACATGCTGTTTGAAACCATTTCAGCCATTAAAAGGTCAGATTTTGGTTCTGTTCAAAGGTCAGATCTGAAAATATCAGCTTTGGAATGTATGGCAAATTACAATTTCTTCACACATTTTGGATGGTACCACTGAAGTCCTGAGAGCAGTAAAATGTGTGTGTTTCTATCATTTACCCCTAGTGGTCAGAGATATGGGACTAGACCTATCGCTTCTTTTACTCTTAATTTTTATATAAATAAATAAAATTTCTACTTATCTCAAAGGACAAGTGAAAAAATTAAAAAATTAATCATCAAAAAAAAAACCCACTTAGTGTACTAACTAAATAAAGCTGATATTTTCTTAAAGCAAACATCAGAGGATTTCTCATTCCTCCCATTTTAGAATTTTAAATCTGGAAATAGTCATTGAAATAAGTATTAATTGAGGAATAATTATGTATGCAGAACATTTTCTGGGGCCCATATACCATTTTTATTCATAAATAATATCCCATTGCCTCCTCTCCTACTGAGACTGGTGCATGGCAGACATACAGTAAATGCTCGTACTCAATGAACTAATGCTAGGCTTCTTGAATATCATAATAACTACTACTACAGATACTAACATTTATTGAGCACTAACTCTGTGCCAGACACAGTGCTAATTACTTTACATGCATTACCATTCTATAAGGTAATATAATTAATTGTTAGTTTAATTCTATAGCTAAGAAAACAATAGCATAAAAAGATTAAGTCTCAGCTAGCTGATAAGAAGTTCAGTCCCATAGTTAATAAACAAATTTGATGGACTGACTTCAGTGCCTACAAAGTGTCAGGGATCCATCCATTCTACTTTACAGTTCTAGAAAGAGGAGAGAAGATAATAAGGAAACAAGGGAACAGTGTGATTTTACATAATAAATAAGGATATGGAAAAAGGAAAACAGAATAATTTGACAGAAGTGGAAAGAACAATGTTGAAACATGGTTTATCTTCTTTTTGTGTTTCCTTGTCTACAAATAACAATGACTAATTCATATATTAGTTATGAGTTTTAAATGAGTTAATATACATAAAATGCCTAAACCAGTATATGATATATAGTTTTAAAGTTTTTGCTTAAAACTTACTGATTATTAATATTTATGATTGTTCTTTTTGGATCTTTGTTATTGTGGTTGTCATCATATTGAGGGCCTTACTGAAGATAAGGTGATCTGGGCAGGCCTCTACAAGAAAGTGTATTTGCACCAAAATCCAAATGACAGCCACATAAAAATTTGAACACAGAGATTCCAGGCAGCAGGAGCCAAAGTACAAAAGACCCAGGACTAGAATGCCTAGGAAAAAAGGCCATTGTGGACCAGGATGCATTTGTTCAAGTTGAGGTTAAAGAGCTGAGTAGTGGGATGCCTGGGTGGTTCAGTCATGATCCCAGGGTCCTGGGATTGAGTCTCATATTCAGCTCCCTTCTCAGGGGGGAGCCTGCTTCTCCCTTTCTTCCCTCTGCCTGTGACTCCCCCACTTGTGGATGCTCTCTCTCGCAAATAAATAAATAAAACCGTAAAAATAAATAAATAAACAAAAAGAGCCGGTCAGAGCTAGGTTAGACTGAACTTCTTTGGGTTTAATGAGGAGTTGGATTTTATTCAAAGTTCAGTGAGAAGCCACTGATTATTTTATGCATGATAATGACACACTTTGATTTGCATTTTATAAATATCACTCTGGTTGCCATGAAAAGGTCAGATAATAGCTTCGATAGAATATCAATGTCACCACTTCCACTAATCATAATTGTTAAAATCTTAGTTTTACTAGAGGAAAATTACTTTCTTGCTGTATTTTTGGAATGTTTGTATCAGTGCTCCTAAAAGTACAGTCAGAGTAATGGACTTAAGTATGGTGCATACATTTATATAATCATAGATGCACTCATTTTTGAACAAAGGTTACAGGGAATACCCATATAAATGATACCTTCTGATTCTAAAATTCATAGTAATCATATTCAGTGGGTTTAAAAATCACATCTCTTTAAGGGAAAGTAGTAGCATAATTCACCTACTTTAAATTATATAAGGGGAGGAGATCCTTTAGGTCTCACTTCTCATATTTCAGTCATTTGGCTTTACCGGTTATTAGCTTCTTGCCCCCTTCTTGCAAATCTGATTGGCTGGAACCAGATATGAATTACTAGTGGGTGTGGTTACTTTCCTTAATCTTCCCCTTACCCCCAGCACTATTTCCTCACACCTCTCCTCTCCAAGTTCATACTGGTTTGAGTAGATTGAAAGCCCACTTAGGTCATAGTGTCCAACTCAATCTTACCAGGTTGATATGGGTTCTGTAGCCTCAAAGCAGCTATTAATAAAGTTGTATATTGATGAGTTGATACCACTGTGTGGAGAGGGGTAAATAGCAGTGGAAGAAGAGCATTTCTAGGTCTCTGGTTATTTCACTACCATAATAGCATTAAATCATCATCTGTAACACGTTTAACACCTAAAAGACCATAAATATATTAAAAAAATTATATCCACACTCTGACAAAAATTATAATGCCCTACATTGCTATACATGTAGGTGAACAAAAACAATGAAATTTATATGAAGATTCCTCTTAACCCCTCTGTATCTCATTAAGGCTTTAGGTTTAAAAGTTCAAAAATATAGCTGCACAAAGTGAACTGCTTTACCTGTATGGCCAGTTCCCTCATTCTTGACTTCTGTGGTTCCCACAGAAGAGGTAGGTGGACTGACAGGAGGGCTGGAAGTAAAGCTTGCACACCCTGCAGATGTGTTGATTTCGAAATATTCTTGGTTGTGATTCATTCGATGAAAATCCAGAGAAGACACAATAGATGTTCGTTGTTTAGGCTGAAATAAATGAGCATGATGAGAGTATTATGACCATGTTCATCTTCAGCCCAATCTCCCAATTGATTTAATATAAGTGATGTTTTTATCAGTGAATCTATCTGATTTTTATACTTAAAATATACTGTGCTTCACAAAGAGATAGTAAAGAATCTCTTGATAAATTAAATAATGAAAAAATTATTTAATGAAAAAATATTTTGGCATAGTGGGTAAAATAACTTGGACTTTTTGTTAGGTTTCCCCAGAAGACTGTACAAATACAGTACACAGAATTTCTTTTAATAATCAATTCAGAAAGTTGCAATTCTAAGTCACCTTTCATTTAACTAACATTTATTAAGTATATGGCATTAAAAAAAAATATGGCATTTTCCAGACCCTGAGGATAAAGAATCTAATAATAAAAGAGCTCTTACAACACTGAAGCATAATTAAGGCAGTTCTGTTTTTTTGTTCTCTATATAGTCCAAGAAATTGATAGCTTTAGATATTGTCCCCAAGTACCATATGCTGGAATTTGATAATCAGAATTAAGAAAAGTTATATAGAACATTTCCCAGGACTCTTTAAGAATCTACACAGTATTTTTTGTGAATTTTGATTTTTTTAAAGGATTTTAATTAATCCCTGAAGAGCAAGAAAAGTCAATTTAAACATAAAAGTTACAATTATGGAGCAACAGCAGATATAATCTATACCCTTCACCAGTAATGGATTGTTCCCTATAGCAGCTTTCTGGGTTTTTTTTCCCCATAGTTTTAATTATATACACTTTTCTTCCTGCCTAGCAGAGCTTCTAACATTGTCCTTTAAAACTGCAGTTTTTTGGCTCTCAGAATTGTGTGCATTTCCCAAGAATCAATCCAAGTTCTTATTTTTACTCATATTACTGAAATATTAACAATCTACTATAATAATTAACAAGAGATTAACTTTAATTTCTTTGCAATAAAATTTACTGTACTTTGCTATCTCCAAAGTATAGTAAACTCTTGGTTTACTGACATTTTCACTACCCTCAAATACTTAATAATTTAACCACTGTACTCCATAGATTATTTTTCTGCAAAATATTCAGGCTACCCTCTTTCTTCCAGCTCATCATTTTTTTTTAAGTAGATATCATTTAGTTTATAATCTAAAATATACAATGATAATGAAAAGGTCTCTTTATTTTTTATATAAAGGGTGCTAATTATCACACCATGCTTTATTATTTCGCTATTAAAATATTTTTATGAAAGAGGTTTAGAGGCATTGTTATATAAGCAAGTCACTTATTATATGACATATCAACTCAGTAGCAGAATTCAAATTAGTTCTCACATAGGACACAGGTGACTTTGAAGTATGGAAGATTGGGGTGCAATGTCAGGCTTACTTTCTCATCAAATGTCTATCCTTGGGGCTAATGAATGTCAATTTCACATTTATGTTTTTTCTACTAGATGATATAATAGTAAATAAAAGGCATGAAATATGGCACTGGCTCCAATGGAAACACAGTTATGTCCATCATCTTTGTTTTTTTTAATTGTATTATGATTTTGTTTCATGTTGTAAATAAGCAATGGACCAAATTTGTATAACGTTCTTTCTCATAAACTTTATAAAGATCAAGCCAACTGATACATATGACATCTTTACTTCTGTTTCTTTTCTTATGAACAATTATTTTAATAAGTTGGATGTGAAGGTAAATAAAATTTTATAAATAAATAGGAATTTAAAAAAAATCACTAGACACAAAGTAATTTCTTTGTGCTTAGAGTTTAGTCCTAAAGATACATTTTTTTGGTGTTTAATTTTACTTTTCTGATTTTTAACTTAATTTTTAAATTTAATTTTTAATTTAATTTTTTTGTTATGTTCAGTTAGCCAACATATAGTGTGTCATTATTTTTTGATGTAGAGTTCAATGATTCATTAGTTGCATATAAAACTCAGTGCTCATCACAACACATGCCCTCCTTAATACCCATCACCCGGTTACGCCATCACCTCAAATCCCTTCTACTATAAACTTCATTTACTTCTGTTTCTTTTTTTTTAAAGATTTTATTTATTTATTAGAGAGTGCAGAGAGAGAGAGAGAGAGCGCATGAGTGGGGGGAGGGGCAGAGGGAGAAGGAGAAGCAGACTCCCTGCTAAGCAGGGAGTCCTATGAAGGACTTGATCCCAGGATCCTAGGATTATGACCCAAACAGAAGGCAGACATTTAACTGAGCCACCCAGATGCCCCTACCTCTGTTTCTTAAACACATGTTTCTGAACTTGACTACCCAAATTTCTAATTATATTGAAATCAAAATTTGTTATGCAACATGATTGCATGATTTTCATGATTTCATGAAAGCAAACAGGCTATTTTTTGTTGATGTATTGATTAACTCTAAAAATATTTTTGTAGTTTATACTAAATTGCAGATACCTTGGTAAGCAGTGTAAGACTAATAAGACATTGTCCTTGTTCTTCAGATTATTATAGTCTTGAAGTGAGAGAAGGGATGGTGCATGAAGGAAGAAACAAGCTATCCAAGGGTTATGCATTAGTGCAGTATTATACAGTGATAGAGCTATGATAAGGGGAGGCACAATATATAAAATGTAAACCTCTATTTTAGGAGGGGATCAGGAAAGGCTTCCAGGTGATTGATGGCTGAGTTGAATCTCAGTGAAGCAGATAGTAGGCAAACAAAAGAGGATGAGGAAAAGAAAAGAACAAACTGCAAATAGTTCATAGTGGCTATAATGCAGAGAATGTGAGGGAGTGGTTGTTTCAAGCCATGAGATATTACAGGTCGCAGGGTCTAAATCATAAAATGTTCTAATGCCATGTTAAGTATTTTGTCTTTAATGTGAATATTTTAAGAAACCCCGAATGATTTCCAAGCAAGAGGATTTCATGGTTGGATGTGCATTTTAATAAACTCATTTTAGCAGTTTAGAGAATGGATTCGTCAAGGCTGGATTAAAGGAAGGGAGACCAATTAGGAGGATGTTAAAGAGTTCCAGTCAAGACACAGTGAGGTCCTGAGGTAAAGCAATGGCAGCAGGGTTGGAGATAGCAGATATCTTTAGGAGATGCTAGTAAGGTTAGCTCTTTAGGTCTTGGAATCTGATTGGACAAGAAGCTTGATCTTAAGAAGTCTAGGGTGACTCACAGATTTTTCTTGGGTAAATGCCAGAGGATAGGTTTTTGTTTTGTTTTGGTTTGGTTTCGTTTGGTTTTGGTGAAAAACAGAAATGTATGTATTCTTATACCAGAAGTATATAAAATGTACGCTCATTTACTCCTGGGATTCAGTATAGACTGCTTAATACATGGTCATGCAAATCTATGTGATACTTCCCTTTCTTTCTTTGAGTGGAATGCTATGATCTCAGTGTAACATGGCTTCAAATAAAATAAATGGAGGAAGGGAGATAGGCTAATGGAAACCCAAATAGAAGAAACCATGGATCAGTGATCATCTAACCGTATTCTTATTTGCTTCTTCAGAACTATCTGTTTATCATTTACCCAGGAACACTGATGGGGGAGTTATTGCCCAAAGTTCTCTCATATCTGAGATGATGAAGAATGAGAATCATTACATGTTAGTCATGCTTTAAGAAAGGGATCAGAAAACTATGTCCTGTGGCATATCTGTAGCCCACATCTGACCTGCCTCTTATTTCTGAAAATAAAAGTTTTACTGGGACATAGGTAGGTCCATTCATTTATTTATTATTTATGGCTGTTCTCATGTTAGAGTGGCAGGGTTGAGAAGTTGTGACAGAGGCCATGGTATTCGCAACCATTTAAATATTTACTGTCTTGTCCTTTAGAGAAAACATTCATTGACAAAACCCTGTTCTAAGGCATCATTTTGCACATCATTTTAGTGCTTAATGAAATCATAAATATATGTTCTCATATATTTCCAGCCTATGTGCATTTAGATTGGGGGGCATGTAAGTAATCCTGACCAAATGACTGTTAGTCAGTCTCTATGCCACTCCTACTCTTCAAAAGATGTAGTTGTAAGATGAATGAGGGTCATTCTACCACACTGGGCTTTATGAGAAGTTGAATTAAGCCTCTTTTATGTTAAACTGCTGAGATTCTGGGTTTGTCTGTTGTGGCAGTTAGCATTATGTACCCTAACTAGCACAATGCAGTGGTTTAGAGGGGTTAAAGGATTTACTCAAGATTACATAAGTAGTTAGCAGAAGGGCTTGGATTAAAAGGAAAGTTTATGTGTTCAAATCTAGAGACAAGTGGATGGTGCCTCAAAGCACAAAGGACAGAGGTAGGATTTTTTAAAAAAGGATCTATATGGAAAAATGAAATAAAAACAAAAGGAAAAAGAACAAAGAGATGGCAACAATATTAAAATGGAGATTAAGGAAGTTGAGTCTGTAATATTTGCTCAAACTTTTATTTTAATGCGTTCCATTTTTCTAAATATTATAATGGAATCTTGCTAAGCCATAGAGTATAAGAAAGAACATGTTTTGGGATGCCTGGGTGGCTCAGTTGGTTAAGCGGCTGCCTTTGGCTCAGGTCATGATCCCAGCGTCGTGGGATCGAGTCCCACATCGGGCTCCTTGCTCGGCAGGGAGCCTGCTTCTCCCTCTGCCTCTAGCCTGCCATTCTGTCTGCCTGTGCTTGTGCTCTGTATTCTCTCTCTCTCTCTCTAACAAATAAATGAAAATCTTTAAAAAAAAAATGAAGAAAGAACGTGTTTTCACAAATTCACTGAAATTGCATATAAAATTTGCCAAATTTCAAAGTGTAAAATGAGTCGCACTTATGTATACTTTGGCTACTCTAAAACATCTCCCTCCACTGTGGCCCAACACTCACATGTCTCTATTTTCTAAAGGACTTTCTCCCACACATATTTACTTAACAAAGTCAGCACACTATAGATCATGGGCCAAATCCAGGCTTTAAATCTTGGGGACCTAAGGATGGTTTTCACATTTTTTAACGGCAAAAAAAAAAAATTAGTAATAGGTGAAAATTATACAAGTCTCAAATTTTAGTTTCCATAAATAAAGTTTTACTGGAACCTATACACACCCATTTATTTATATGTGGTATATAGCTGTTTCCAGAGTTGAGTTGAGTGGTTATAACAGAGACCGTATGACCCTGAATTATTTTATTCTCTAGTCTTTTGATTAATTAGGAAATGTCTCTGAGGGGCAAAAATGAAACAGCTAGGTGAATAACTGAAATAGCCAAAAGCATAGAGTAGCTGGAACCAGGGGCAACATAAAAATGTGGGGCAATTCGTCCTAAAAGGAGGGTAAAAAACATTTTCCTGTCTTCCATGTTAGCATCTTACTCCCTTGGACATGGGGACACTCATAGGGTTGAGAGCACATCCTCACAGTCACACAGGTGCTCTGCCCTGCAAACCCATGCACCAAACCTTCATCCTCCCCATACTCAGGGTTTCACAGCTTCATCGACAGTTGCTGGCTTGGCCAGAAGCACCATAATTGGGGGAGCAAATGGCCAAGAAACCCACCCAGGAAGATGAGAAGAGGTAGGTGGTGGAAACACAGATGAGCTCAGGCTGTGTTTTTTCACAGGCCTCACTTACAAAACACAAACTGATTTTTATCTAATTGGTAAGAATTTTAGACAGCAACCCAAAAGCGTTAAACCCCAGGCATGGGGCCCTTCTTTGTGTGGGGCCCAATGAGACTACATTAGTTCCCACATCCACAAAGCCAGTATAGTAAATGTAAATTTACTGGTAAAACCTAAGGGATGGCATACATTTCCTATACATATTGTGGTTTCTCTTAATCAGAACCTATTATTTTAAGAATTATCTTTATGTTCTGTAAAGATATAAGTGAAATACATTCCGATACAACTTTAAAAATTTCATGCCATTTCTGCAAACCAGTTTGATTTGGTCCACATATGAATAAAATGAGAACACATAATTCCTGACTGGGATGAGATTTAGGTAACATGTGCATTTACATCCAAATATTCCCTGGATTGCAATCTAAGTTTCAAATATCCACTTTTATGTTTTCTCTTCTATTATTTTCAAGTTATTTAAACTTCTGGACATTTTAAAAATCCACTTACTTAGAATTAAGTGGATTTTAAATCATTTGAATTAACTTAATTATAAAGGGACTTCATCAAGCTCCTAATAAGATGTCAAACAGAACTAGAGGGATGCTCTGGTGTCAGTACAAAGAAAAAGTAATGCTAGCAAAAGTCAGGGTGATATTAAATCTCCAAGCAAAAGCAGCCTTCAAAATGAGTTCCCAAAGACAGTTGAATGTAAGAAAATTAGCTAGTGACATCAGTAGGAATATGTGGAAATGACGGACTCTCCAGACACTAGCCCATTGATATTAGATGATAAAAATGGAAAGTTAGATCAGCAGTATTTTCTTTCAGAAATTTAATCCACCTGGAGTATTTTGTGTATATGGTGAAAAAATTTAGTTCTAAGCATTTTTCCCCAAAATAATATTCTACTTTCCAGTATCATCATTCTCTCACTGATTTACAATGTCACCTTTATCATACACTAAATTTCCAAACATACACTGCATTTACATTTTTGGACTGAACTATGTTCCTGTTGATCCACTTGTCTATTCCTATGCCAATACCATACTCTCTTAATTACATTATGGCTCCTCCTCCTACTTCTAGAGCTCCTAGTCAACAGACATTGGATCTCTTTGATCCTCCTTGTTTTATATTCTGGTAGTATTCTACAGTTTGGTATTCTAAAGCACTTTCATCAATTTGTTAAAAAAAAATACTACTGAGCATCAACCATGTGTTAGACACTGCTCTAGGTTCTGGAGATATATCAGTGAACAAATAAGACAGAAAACTGTCATTTTATCATGACTTTAGGTATAATGATTGTATTTTTTATTTTCAATAACTTTTCTTGTTTTCCAAGTATTCCATTTTAAAAAGAACCTGTTCTTAACGTTATAAGTTAATACCCCCTCAAGTCTTAGGATATTGATTACAATCTTTTTCTGTCTTTAATACTGTTTTCTCAAAGGTCATTTACTTTGTTCATTAATCTTGTTTCCTCTCTTTTTAATTGTTCATTCTCCTCAAATGTCTGGTGTTTTAGTCAACCATTTTTAATTACCTAGGACACTTCCCATTTCTCTTATTTGCTCCAATTCCCACGTAGGAGCTTCAGCAACTCTTCCCCTTACTGAGATAGTTATTGTCGTCTGGTAGGAAAACAAAGCCACGTTTAAGATGTTGAGGTTCTTTAGTTGCCCTAACTAGTCTCTGTCTAAATCCAATGCCATTTGTTACACTTTTTAGAAGTTCCCAAATGCTTCTGAGTAGCCTCAATGTTCATCACTGCTACGGATTAATCCTTTTTTTAATATTTATTTTACAATTTTAATTGTATGTACAGAGGGAGAGGATGTGAAAAGTTGGGATCAATTTACCTTCTTGAGTTAGAATTCTCATGCTTCTGTGCCTTGATCACTTTTTAAAAAGTATAAAGAAAGGATCTGAAGGAATCCAGATGACAATTCAGTAGGGGTAGAAATGGTTAAACTTTTTATTATAGATATCTTACAAATTGAAAACAATTTCTATTTTTTTTCTTTTCAATGAAAGGAAAAAAATTTAAATGAGGTACTTTTTTTCATGAATATAATAGTTAATGTGATTAAGACTTATTTAAAAGATGTAGAACTTCCTATGATTGGGTAAGAAAAATACCATTCCTTTGTTGTATGTAGAGTTATGGCCAAACACAGAAAATAAAGTATGACCATTACAAGAAAGTTAAAGGGGGTGTGAGTAAATATCAGATGCTTAAGAGGAGTAGACCCTCTTCTAGGAACTTGAGATTTGTAATCTCATTTAAGCCTAGAACATTGGTATTAGACGTAGCTATTACTCTTTCCATTTTACAATATACCTGAGATTTAGAGATAGTCTCACACTTACGTGGGAGAGTTGAAGTTAAAACACAATCCTGAAATTTCAATTGATTGCATTTTCCCATCACACTACAGGTAAAGCAAAAAGAAGCATAAAGTTACAGGTGAAGTCAAGAACCTAATAGCTCTCCAATTTCTCATCTTTACATCAATGAGCATTTTCCTATTCTCAGTCCATTGGCAGCACTGATTTTTTTTTTAAACAATCATCATTTTAAGGAATATTGAAGAAAATTCAATGGGTGGAAAATAGGAACAAGTAGAACACATAGGAACAAATAGAATCTAATTCTCCTATATATTAAACTCTTATAGTTACTAGGTGTTTAATTAAAAGAAAGGCAGAAATTTTTAAAAATCTTTCTATTTTCTGCTTTTATCTCTTCAATTTGTATCATTTTTATATGGAGATATTAGCCAAAAGATTAACACATGAATTCATCTTCTATTAAAAGACACAAAATTATAAAACTTTTAGTATATTCCTAGTAGTTGGCATATATAAGAATGAATATAAGGCTTTTAAAATGGAAAATCCATATTTCTCCATATGAAATAGTTTCTTCATATAAGTTATTCAAATATGAACTGAAAAGACTACATATAGTTTTATTTCATAAAAGTGTTAAGTAGTTCTGGAAGAACTGGACAGCCTTTGACTTTCAAACTATGAAGTTTGTTCTTATAAATACTTCTCCAAACATTAAAATACTCGTGACTATCTTAGAAAATAATATTTTTTAAATTAGACATTTCAAATATTTATGCATTAATATTTCAAAGATGCTCAAGCCAAATGCAAATGTGTGTAAAATTTAAAAACCAGGTTTATTTCCCACATTTAAGTTCTTTTAAAAAAAATTAAATGATTTGTTTCACTTTAGGAGAAGCAGGAAGTAATTATACAAAGGTTTACAGAAGTTATGTTCTGAGCAACCAAAGTAGGAAGCTTGTATCACTGTGTGGGTGAAAGAAAGAAATTTTTACAAATAAAGGGACATATTACCTTTTTTAAATGGCATAATATTTTTAATTACTTTTTTTTTGTTTGGAAATAATTGTTGATTCCCATGCAGCTATAAAAATAATACAGAGAGATCTCATGTGCTCTTTTTATAGTTTTCTCCAATGGTATAATATCATGCAAACCTACAGTACAACATCACAACCAAGATATTGACTTTGATACAGCCAAGGAACAACAGTTCCACCCCAGAGGGACCCCCTCATTGCTTCATTGCCCCTTCTATAGCTACACCTACTTCTCTCCTGCCCTGACTTCTTCCTTAACTCTTGTCAATCACTAATCTATTCTCTTATGTCTATAATTTGTCATGTCAAAAATTATATATAAGCAGATGTATGATAAATAGAATCATACAGTATATAATCTTTTGGAATTGGCTTTTCTCAGCATAATTCTCTGGAGATTAATCCAATCTGGTTTGTGTATCAGTATTTTGTTCCTTTTCATGCTGGTTAATATTCAGTTGTATGAAGGTAGCACAGTTTTTTTTAACTATTCACCCACTAAAGGAATCCTGTTATCTCCATTTCTTGGCTTATGAATAATGCTGCTGTAAATATTTGTGTACAGAGTTTTCATTTAGCTGAGATAAATTCTCAGGTGTTCAAATGCTGGGTGATATGATAGTAAGTCTTTTAAGTTTTAAGAAACTGCCAACTATTTTCTGATTGCTGTAACATTTTACATTTCTACCAGCAATATATGAGCTTCACCATGTCCTTGTTAGCATTTGAAGCCATCATTACTTTTTATTTTAGCCATTCTGATAGATATGTAGTGGTATCTCATTGCACCTTTCATTTGCATTTTCCTAATTGTTAATCATGTCAAAAATCTTTTCATGTGCTTATTTGCCATTTGTATATTCTCTTCATTTGAAGCCATCATTACTTTTTATTTTAGCCATTCTGATAGATATGTAGTGGTATCTCATTGCAGCTTTCATTTGCATTTTCCTAATTGTTAATCATGTCAAAAATCTTTTCATGTGCTTATTTGCCATTTGTATATTCTCTTCAGGGAAATGCCTCTTCATGCCTTTTGCCCATTTTCTTTTCTTTTCTTTTTCTTTTTTCTTTTTCTCTTTCTTTCTTTTTTTTTGTTAAGTTATGTTAGTCACCATACATTACATCATTAGTTTTTGATGTAGTTTTCCAAAATTAATTGTTTACATGTAACACCTAGTGCTCCATGCAATACATGCCCTCCTTAATACCTATCACTGGGCCAACCCATCCCCCAACCCCCCTCCCTTCTAAAACCCTCAGTTTGTTTCTCAGAGTCCATAGTTTCTCATGGTTCATCTCCCCCTCTGATATCCCCTCCCTTCATTTTTCCTTCCTTCTCCTAATGTCCTCCATGCTATTCCTTATGTTCCACAAGTAAGTGAAACCATATGATAATTGATTTTCTCTGCTTGACTTATTTCCCTCAGCATAATCTCCTCCAGTCCCATATTTCCTGATGCAAAAGTTGGGTATTCATCATTTCTGGAGGGGGGGTAATATTCCATTTTATATATGGACCACATCTTCTTTATCCATTCATTTATTGAAGGGCATTTCGGCTTTTTCCATAGTTTGGCAATTGTGGACATTGCTGCTATAAACATTGGGGTGCATATGGCCCTTCTTTTCACTACATCTGTATCTTTGGGGTAAATATCCAGTAGTGCAATTGCAAGGTCACATGGTAGCTCTATTTTTAATTTTTTGAGGATCCTCCACACTGCTAAAGTGGCTCCACCCACTTGCATTCCCAGTAACAGTGTAAGAGGGCTCCCCTTTCTCCACATTCTCTCCAACATTTGTTCTTTCTTGCCTTGTTAATTTTTGCCATTCTAACTGGTGTAAGGTGGTATCTCAGTGTGGCTTTGATTTGAATTTCCCTGATGGCTAATGATGATGAACATTTTTCACATCTCTGTTAGCCATTTGTATGTCTTCATTGGAGAAGTGTCTGTTCATGTATTCTGCCCATTTTTTTACTTGATTACCTGTTTTTTTGGGTGTTGAGTTTGAGAAGTTTTTTTTTTTTTTAATAGATCTTGGATATCAGCCCTTTGTCTGCAGTGACATTTGCAAATATCTTCTCCCATTCTGTGGGTTACCTCTTAGTTTTTTGACTGTTTCCTTTGCTGTGCAGAGCTTTTTATCTTGATGAAGTCCTAAAAGTCCCCTTCCCTTCTGTCTCCCTTGTCTTTGGAGATGTGTTTTGAAAGAAGTTGCTATAGCCAATGTCAAAGAGGTTACTGCCTGTGTCCTATTCTAGGATTTTGATGGATTCCTGTATCACATTGAGGTCTTTCATCCATTTTGAGTTTATCTTTGTGTACAGTGTAAGAGAATGCTCGAGTTTCATTACTTTGTATATAGCTGTCCAATTTTCCCAAAACCATTTATTGAAGAGACTGTCTTTTTTCCATTGGATATTTTTTTCCCTGCTTTCTTGAATATTATTTGACCATAGAGTTAAGGGTCCATATCTGGGCTCTCTATTCTGCTCCATTGATCTGTGTGTCTGTTTTTGTGCCAGTACCATGTTGTCTTGGTGATCACAGCTTTATAATAAAGCTTGAAATCTGTTATTTAAATGTTCTAGATATTCATTGTTTATCAGGTATGTAGCTGACAAATGTTTTCTTCAGTTTATACTCTTCATCTCTTAACAGAATTTTTCATAGCAAGCATTTTTAATTTTGATGAAATACAATTTATCAATTTTATATCAATTTATAAAATTCCCTTTTATAGATCATGGTTCAGGTGTCAAGTATAAGAACTCTTTACCTAGCTCTAGATCCTAAAGATTTTATTCTATGCTTTTTTCTAAAAGTTTTATAGTTTTACATTTTACATTTAAGTCATTTATCCATTTGAGATAATTTTTGTAAAAGGTGTGAGAATTAGGCCAAATTTCAATTTTTTGCCTATGTATGTCTAATTGTTCCCATGCCATTTTTGAAAAGGCTATCTTTTTCCTCCATTGAATTGCTTTTGCACCTTCGTCAAACATCAGTTGAGTATATGAGTCTATTTCTGGGTTCTCTTTTCTGTTCCACTGATATATATGTCTATTCCTCTGCTAATAATACCATACAGTCTTGAGTATTATAACTGTAAATCTTAAAATTAGGTATATTAATTCTTCCCAATTTATTTTTTTCTTACAAAATTGTTTTAATCCTACTTCCTTTACATTTCCATATATATTCTAGAATAAACTTACATGTCTTCCAAAAATCTAGCTTGGATTTTATTGGCACAGCCCCTTTGGAAAATAGTATGAAGTTCTCCCAACTAGTTAAAAATAGAGGTACCATATGATATAGCAATTGCTCTACTGGGTATTCATCCAAAAGATACAAACATAGTGATTCAAAGGGGCACATGAACCCCGATGATTATAGTGAAATTATCAACAATAGCCAAATTCTGGAAAGAGCTCAGATGTCCATCGGCAGTTGAATAGATAAAGATGTGGTATATATATATATGCAATGGGATATTACTCTGCCATCAAAAAGAATGAAATCTTGCCATTTGCAACAACATGGATGGAACTGGAGTGTATTATGCTAAAAGAAATATGTCAGAGAAAGACAAATGCTATACAATTTCACTCGTGTGGAATTTAAGAAACAAAATAGATGAACATAGGTGAAGGGAAAGAAAAATAAAGTAGATGAAAACTGAGAGGGAGGCAATCCATAAAAGAGCCAAACTCTTGGAAACAAACTGAGGGTTGCTGGAAAGGAGGTAGGTGGTGGGTGGAGGAAGGATAATTGTATGATAGGCATTAAGGAGGGCATTTGATGTAATGAGCACTGGGTATTATACGCAACTGATGAATCACTAAATTCTACCTCTGAAATTAATAAAAAACATGGGGAAAAATCTTGCTTGGATTTTGATAGTAATTATATTAAACTCATATTATCAAGTCTTTTAACTCATGAAAACTGTCTTTTACATACTTACTTTTAAAAAATAATTTCTGTCACCACTATTTTGCACTTTTCAGTATACAAGTCCTTTACATGTTCTGTTAGATTTACATCTAAGTATTTCTTTTCGTTTATAAGTGTGTGATTATAAGTGGTATTGTAATTTTAATTTCAGTGTCTACATGTTCATTGCTATTTCATAGAAATATAGTTGCAGTTAAATGGGTGTGGGTATTAAGGAGGACACTTGCTATGATGAGCACTGGGTGTTGTATGTAAGTGATGAATCACAAAATTCTACTACTGAAACTAATATTACAATATATGTTAACTAACTGGAATTTAAGTGAAAACTTAAAAAAGAAAAAAAATAGAAGTACAATGCTTTTTTAATGTTTATTTTGCATCTTGTGACCTTGTTGAATTTACTATTTATATATATATATATATAAATAGTATATTTATATATATTTTTTGTTGTTTTATTGTGTATCTCTTGGGGTTTTCTACATGGACAATCATATCATCTATAAACAAAAAAAGTTTTAGTTCTTCCTTTCCAATCTGTGTACATTTACTTCTTTTTTTTTTTTCCCCCTTATCGTACATGATAGAACTTCTGGCACTATCCTGAATAGCAGTGGTGAAGAGATTAGACATCTTTATCATGTTTCCAATTTTAGGAGGAAAGGATTCAAATTTTTGCCATTAACTATAATTTTGGTTACAGATTTTTGTAGAGGCTCTTTATGAAGTTAAGGAAGCTATCCTTTATTCCTATTCTAGAAGAATTTCTTTTTTCTTTTTAATCATGAATGGATCTTGAATCTTGTTGAATTCTGCTTCTGCTTCAATTGATATGATCATTCTGTTTTCTCCTCTTTATTTTATTTCAAGCATTAAACCAGTCTTGTATCTCTGGAATAAATTATGCTTGGTCATGGCATATAATTCTTTGAATATATTGTGAATTATATTTACTAATATTTTGTTAAGGAATTTTGTGTCTAATTCATGAGTTGATATGAATTTTTAGTTTTTGCTTTTAGTTGTTGTTTGGCTTTTTGTTTGGTTGTTTGATTGCTTTTGTACTGTCTAGTTCTGGTATCAGGGAAATACTAACTAGCTTCATAAGATGAAATGGAAAATATTCCCTCCTCTTCTGTTTCAAAAAAAAATTTATTTATAATTGGACTTAACCTTTCTTTAAAGCTTAGAGATTTCTTTCTTGGAAAATTTTAAATTATGAATTAAATTGCCTTAATAGTTATAAGACAGCCCAGTGATAGGTATTAAGGAGGGCTTGTGTTACAATGAGCACTGGGTGTTATATGCAAATAATGAAGCACTGAACACTACATCAAAACTCAACATCCTAAGAACAAATAATCCAATCAAGAAATGGGTAGAGGACATGAACAGACATTTCTGCAAAGAAGACATCCAGATGGCCAACAGACAACATGAAAAAGTGCTCCACATCACTCAGCATCAGGGAAATACAAATCAAAACCACAATGAGATACCACCACACACCAGTCAGAATGGCTAAAAGTAACAAGTCAGGAAATGACAGATGCTGGTGAGGATGTGGAGAAAGGGGAACCCTCCTACACTGTTGGTGGGAATGCAATATGGTGCAACCACTCTGGAAAACAGCATGGAAGTTCCTCAAAAAGTTGAAAATAGAGCTACGTTACAACCCAGCAATTACACTATTGGGTATTTACTCTAAAGATATCAATGTAGTGATCCAAAGGAGCATGTGTACCTGAATGTTTATAGCAGCAATGTCCATAATAGCCAAACTATGGACAGAACCTAAATGTCCATCAAGAGATGAATATAGATAGTATTTATATACAATGGAATACTATGCAGTCATCAAAGGAAATGAAATCTTGCCATTTGTAATGACATGGATGGAACTAGAGGGTATTATGCTGAGTGAAATAAGTCAATCAGAGAAAGACAATTATCATATGATCTCCCTGATATGAGAAAGTTGAAAGGCAATATGGGGGGTTTGGGGGGGTAGGAAAAAAATAAATGAAACAAGATGGCTTTGGGAGGGGGGGCGCCTGGGTGGTTCAGTGGGTTAAAGCCTCTGCCTTCGGCTCAGGTCATGATCCCAGGGCTCTGGGATCGAGCCCCACATCAGGCTCTCTGCTCAGTGGGGAGCCTGCTTCCTCCTCTCTCTCTGCCTGGTTCTCTGTGATCTCTGTCTGTCAAATAAATAAATAAAATCTCAAAAAAAAAAAAAAGATGGGATTGGGAGGGAGACAAACCATAAGAGACTCTTATTCTCACAAAACAAAGAGGGTTGACAGAGGGAAGGGGTTAGGGAGAGGGTTGGTTGGGTTATGGACATTGGGGAATATGTGTGCTATGAAGTGTGTAAATCTGGTGATTCAAAGACCTGTACCCCAGGAGCTAATAATACATTATATGTTAATACAAAATTAAAAATAAAAAAAAAAACTAATGATGTACTGTATGGTAGCTAACATAACATAATAAAAAATGTTGTAGGACTATTCAAATTATCTTTTTGATATTGGGTGAATTGTAGTAGTTGGTGTTTTAAGAATTTTTTTTTCTTTGTTGAGATTTTTAAAAAAATATTTTATTCATTTATTTGTCAGAAAGATAGAGAGAGTACAGTCAGGCAAATAGGCAGGCAGAGGCAGAGGGAGAAGCAGGCTCCCTGTGGAGCAAAAAGCCTGATGTGTGGACTTGATCCCAGGACACTGGGATCATGACCTAACTTGAAGGCAGCTGCTTAATCGACTGAGCCATCCAGGTGCCCCCTTTGTTAAGATTGTATTTATTTATTTATTATATTTATTTATTTATTTATTTATTTATTTGAGAGAGAGAGAGATCACAAGTAGGCAGAGCAGCAGGCAGAGAGAGTTGGGTAAGCAGACTCCCTGCTGAGCAGAGAGCCTGATGCGGGACTCGATCCCAGGACCCTGAGATCATGATCTGAGCTGAAGGAAGACACTTAACCCACTGAGCCAACTAGGTGTCCCTAGAATTGTTTCATTGTCAAATGTATATGGAAAGAGTGGTTTGTAATATTACTTCTGATGTCTACAGGGTCTGTAGTGACATTCTCAACTTCATCCTGATGTAGGTAATTTGTATTTTTCTTTTTTTTTTCAGTTTCATTTTAAGAATAGCAGAAAGTAATAATATAATTCAGAGAGATATATTCTGATCAGTAAAAATAGGAAGCATACTTTATGAGAATTTTTTTTACAAATAAAGGTGCAGTGTGTATTGTTTTTTAATTGATCAGAAGTTACTGAACTTTCTTAATTCTTAATTTATATCATTGCTTTACTAACAATAGCTCTCATTAAACACATGATGTGCCAGGTATCCTATATATGTTCTTTTTTCATATAAATATCACAACAACTTTGCAAAAGTGATTGCCATATTTTACAGATAGGGAAAATAAAACTTCCCAAAGGATACTCAAGTAACCTTCAAAGACAGTTTTAGAATCTAACTCTCTCAACATTTCAAAACAATGCACACACTTGCCATTGAACCATCCTGCCTTTTCTCCACAGTTACCCAAAATGTCTTTTTAGATGATAAAAATAATGGTGCTTTTTCATTTGGTTGGTAAGAAAATGAAAGTTTAAAACTAAATCCCCCCCCCGGAATCTATAAAAGCAATTTCTAAAGAGTTTATCACCAAAAATTAAATAGTAGACAGAAGGAAGAAGTTATGGTTTAAACCAGCAAGATGTGACGATATAAGTACTTACACGGATAGATTTAAGATTACATGAAGTTTTAAGAAAAAATACATAGAACTTCCTGTGGAACAAAATGAACCAGTATCACAGGAATTTGTGTCATAGGATGATGGAGATTTTTTAATGAAGGTAAGTATTCATATTAATTTTGGCTAACAATTTCAACTCCTTTTCCACTAAGTATTTTCCTAAAACATTTATCATGATGTACATCAATAAAAGTTTTTCTTTTTTCCTTGTCCAATCTCTAGCAAAGGGAATGCTCAAAATGCAAAAGAAAAGGCAACATAAAGCAAATATTTAAAAACAAAAACATTAACTGAATAATTTTTAAATAATCAAAAATTGGCTTGACTTATATGTTAACTTTGTTTAAAGTTCCCTTGAAGAAACAAAATCAGTAAATTCTGAAACATTCTGAAATTCTAAAATGTCTTTTTTTTATCATCATATCAATGAGCACTCAATTCATTGGTGTCCCAAATTCAAATGCATCTATAAGCTTTCTGCTAGTTCCTATGGATAAAATTTATTGACATATGTTTATGAGTCAGAATGGGATTTGGAACAAAAGAGAACTGGATTCAAATCTTAGTGCCAGTATTTACAGTTCAGTATTTGCAGCTATAAATGGGGATAATATAATCTGCTCTGTAGAATTGTTTTCTGGATTGAAATAATGTACATGAAGCTCAAGGATAATGCCTATTTCAGAATAAATAATTGGTAAATATTTGTTCCCTTCCTTTACTACAAGATAGTAGAACCTGATCAAAAGAAGTTGAACCTGACCAAAAGAATGCCATTGATGAATTAAGTCACAACACAGCTCTCCAAATAACTGGCAGAATCACCAAATTAAATGCAGAAGACAGTGACCAATGTTACACTATAATTTGCAGAGGTGAGAGTTGAAGGGAAACGAGCAATCAGTAGGTTTGGAAGAAAATACAGCAAAAGGACTTATTTCAGCAATATTTAAAACAGATTTGCAGGGGCATCTGGGTGACTCAGTCATTAAGTGTCTACCTTTAGCTCAGGTCATGATCCTGGGATTAAGCTCTGCATTGGGTTCCCTGCTCAGCAGGAAGCCTGCTACTCCCTCTCTTCCACTCCCCCTGCTTCTGTTCCCTCTCTCGCTGTGTTTTTCTCTGTCAAATAAATAAACAAAATAAAATAAAACAGCTTCCCTGAAAATTTTAATGGCTTCCTTCAGCAGAGCACTATCAGGGGAGTCTCTGATGGGAAATAAGGGGGAGAGACCCTGGTAGAACCTCTCTAAACATCTGTCCATCTCTGATTTGAAGGGATGAGGGCTCAAGGGAATGATGAACCACAGTGCTGGGGAGAAAGTAGAGAACATGGACGTCAGATAATCTCTATTTCTCCATGGTGGATAAGCAATTTTAGAAAGCACAGCATTTGGAAGTCCAGGAGCCTCTGTGATGACTTTATAAAAGCAGAAAAGTAGGAAGTTGTTAAGAATTTGAATAGCTAGCAGCAGATAGCAGTTTTGGAAAAAGAAACCAGTCACTAGCCACATTCTGAACCCAAACAAAACATTGTTACCTGGTGTACTGGCTTATGAGAGAATAAGTAGCAGAAAATAATTTCTCTGGTAGGGGTGCCCATGTTTGGTTCTGTCACCTCCACTTACCAAGTTAAAGAGTACTAATCAATAATCACCAAAAGACAGAGTTAGTGTCTTCCCCCACAGACTTCATATTCTTGTAAAAAAGAGAGACATGGAGTGGAGAAGTGAAAAATACTATTATGAAGCAGAGGGTGTTAGGAAGACATAAAATGAGGGATCCAACCTAACTTGGGGTAGAAGAAAAAACTTTAAAGATGTGATATTTCAACTGCTACCTGAAGGAGGATGAATTGGGTTGAAATGAAGTGTTTAAGTCAGAGGGAATATCATAAGTATGCCTTGATCCGGAAACAGGAAAAAATAGAGACAGCGCATATAAGAAATGAGAAGGAGGGTGGACTGTTTGGAAGACAAAAAAGGGGGGAGCACAGTAAGGACACCTTTTCCAGGAATTTGTAAAAATTGAAGAAAACTGGTATAACTCCAGGGCCAAAAGAGACAGTTTTATGATAACATTGATTCCAGCTGATGGAGAAGAGGTAATAAAAAGATAGATGTTAGGAAGTCAGAAACCAAAAGGAATTGAGAGTGCAAGTTTCCCGGGCAGACAAGGAGTATAATTTTGAAAACATGTGAGAACTTTGGTTTCAGAGAGATATGGGGATACCTCCAATTTAATAAAATAAGAGAGGAAATGGTGTGTTCAGGAAGATTTTACAAAGTGTTTGGCAAAATGTTGAAGTAATACCTCATTGATGACTTCCAGTTTTTCTATGAAGTGAGGGTGATGCCAGGTAGGAAAAAAATTGGGCATCTGAAAGAATAGAACTCAAAAGTCTCTGGGAAGTTTTGCCTGAAATTTGCGTGGTGATATTTATGTCTGCTGGGTAACGTGAAGGGCCCAACTGAGACTGAGAACCATGAATTTATAATGGTAAATTAAGTTTATGTATTGATTTATTTAATTTCTCTATATAGCTATTTTTTTATTTTATATGAAAATGGCTTGTTACTTTCTATTTACTCCTGTATTTATTCACTTATTTTGTTATATATATATATAGTGAAAATTAACAAAAGGAAACCTCATTTAAAATGGAATTGGGAGGTCAGCAGAAGGAATTCTCACACTTTATCACTCTTCCTCAATTACTGAAATACAGGAAGAGAGGGACCTTGCAAGTTGATACTACTTTACTACACCAGCAGGAGGAAAAAGCTTTTATCCTTCCCCAGTAAAAGCCCAGCAATAAGAAACTGTCACAACTCAGCCAATGAAAAGCCATTATACTTAGAACCCTCAGTTTACTCCAATAGACTTTTTACTTATAAAAGCCACTCTCAACTCCCCCTTTCCTCTGCAAGAAAAGCATTCCTCTCCTTTGTTTTCCAGATTTGCCAATAGTTTTACTGTAGCTTGCATGCCCCAAATTCCAAGTCCCTGCTATTCCTGAATAAACCCATTTTCCTAGTAAAATAGCTTTAAGGTTAACTATATATATATATAAATGAACTACTGCTGTTATATTTATTTCCGTGTAATATAACAAGCAGAGAAACAGGCTTATAACTACTATATGTTTATTATGAACTATGTACTTTATCAATATAAAAAGTCTTGTTTATTCCTAATGCATCTTTTCTCCTTTTTTTTTCAAGTTTTTATTTAAAATGTAGTTAGTTAACATATAGTAGTATTAGTTTTAGAAATAGGGTCTAGTGATTCATCACTTACATATAACACCCAGTGCTCATCATAACAGGTACACTCCTTAATACCCATCACCCATTTAACCCACCCCCCACCCTCCACCGGTCCACCTCCCTTCCAGTAAACCTCAATTTGTTTTCTATAGTTATGAGTTTGTTTTCTAGTTTGCCTCTCTCTCTTTCTCTTTCTCTTTTTTTTTCCTTCTCTGCCATTTATTTTGTTTCTTAAATTCCACATGAATGAAATCATATGGTATTTGTCTATGATTGACTTATTTCACTTAGCATAATACTCTCTAGCTCCATCCATGTTTTTCCAAATGGCAAGATTTTACTTTTTTTGATGGCTGAGTTTACACACACACACACACACACACACACACACACACACACACATACCTACACACATCTTCTTTATCCATTTGACAGCTGATGGACATCTGGGCTCTTTCCATAATTTGGATATTGTCTGTAATGCTGGTAGAAACATTGGGGTGCATGTAACCCTTTAGATCAGTATTTTTGAACTAATACCTTTTTTTTTTTTTTTTTTAGATTTTATTCATTTATTTTGGGGACAGAGAGAGCAAGTGGGAAGAAGGGCAGAGGGAGAGGGAGAGATAAAATCCCATGTAGACTCTACACTGAATGCAGAGCCTAACATAGGATTCATCCCAAGACCCTTGAGATCATGACCTGAGCGAATCAAGAGCTAATCAAGACTTGGACACTCAACCAACTGAGTCACCCAAATGCCTTTTACTAATGCTTTTATCTAGGATTCTATTTTGCTTTAAATTTTTTTTGACAAATTTTTTTTTTACCCATAACTGCTTTTTCTATATTAAGTTTTCAACATTTTACTTTCACTTTTTAAGATGTGTCACTTGCTAACATCATTCAGAGCTTGCATTTTGATACAAAAACATCTTTTTTCAAAATTAGATTAACTCATTTACATTTACAGTGATAACTGCCCTGTGCAATTTTACTTCTTTGTATTTTATAATGATCATTTTTTGTTTTTTGTTTTTTGCTTTTTACTTTTATTTTCTTCCTTCTCCTTCTCTTTCCTCTCTTCTTCCCTTTCTCCTTTTCTTCTTTCCTAAATGATTTGGCTGTCATTATTTTGCCATTAATTGTGGCTTTAAACTTCCCCATATTATTAAACACTGTCATTAAGCATAAACTTAAGGATATTTGGAAAATACATTAGAAACTGTATATCTATAATGCTCCATGGATATCACCACCTGTGACTTTTTATTGACTTCATCTACATGATCTTCACTTCCCAGTATGACTCCTTCATACAAATAGAAGAGCATGAGCAAACTAAGAAGAAAATGTGTGTGACAAATGGGAAACTCATATCCTTCTACCAGAACGTTCCTAACAACAGCAAATACTATAATATTTGTGCTAAATATGTAGTAGTGTTCACTGCTATCTTCAACAACCTAGAGAAGACTAAGGTTCACCTAAAGAATAGAGTCAAAAGGGTCATTATCTCCATCCCTCTACAGATCTCACCATGTTTGTGATTATAATGAACTAAGAGGACTATGATAACTACTTCAGGATTGATAGCAATGCTTTCTGCATCACCAACTGCTTTGCCTGTCAACTCCACCAAGCTCATCCATAGCAACTTTAGCTTTATGGACCTACTAATGACTACATGCCATCACCACCCATAGAAGACCATGGATGGCCAACGATGGTATAATAGTCAGAGCGCTGTTTAAAATATCATCACTGCATCCACTGATCACTAACACTGCCAAGGCTATGGGTAAGCTGATCCCTGAGCTAAAAAGTCTACTGGCATGGCCTTCCAAGTCCCCAGGGTCAACATGTTTGTTATGGATCTGACCTGGAAAAAGCTGCCAAATATGATAACATCAAGAAGGAGGTAAAGAGGTGTGTGGGACCCCTTATGGGGCATAGAAGGCTCACCAAAGACCATGCTGTCTCCTGTGACATGACTTTAATAATATCCTCTCTTTTGCCTCAGATTCTGGGGCTAACATTACGTTCAAAGACCACTTCTTAAACAATTTCCTGATATGGCAATGAATCTGGCTTCAGAAACCATGTGGTCCTGAACCAGCAACCTCACCAAAAACACCAAAGAAAGATTCTTAGCTGCAATGGAATCTCTCCCCATTTTTATTTCTCAATTTAGTGAAAATTTCCCATCTTTCACAATTTCTATCCAAGGCTTCCCTAAGAAGGAAAGGGATTTAGAGAGTTATCATCATTGGTACTATCCACTATAGAATACTATATCTGTCAAGACAAAGAAAAGAATATTTCTTTCCTGACATAAGATTAAAACACTTTAGTGAATTAATCAATCATGGACACATAAGCAGGCATTAAAATTATATCATATGAGAATATTTCATATCATGAGAAAATATGAGAATATTCTCTTTAGGTGGAAAAATAAGTTACAAAGCAATATATACACTATTTTTTAAATTAATATATGTATATGGAGCAAGTCTAATTGTTAATGATGATTATAACTGAGTGGTTATTTTTTTCTTTATGCATTTCTGAGTATTATTATCCTTTCCATCATATCACATTGAATATTTTTAGTTGCAAGCTATTCATCCAATTAATTTTCTTAGACTATTTCTCTAGTTAAAATTAGATTTTCACAAATATTTTCTTCTGTAACTTAATAACTATTGCTTGATTTTGGTGGAGCTCTCTTTTCAGAAGAGTTTTAAAATATGGGCAACAAATTAAGTGAGGGAAATTGTAGTCATTAATTATCCTGGTAATAGATATACATACACTCAACACATATATATTTCAAAATAAATTAAGGCAGAGAGCAAAACAAAATAGATTAAATGGATAAAAAATTATAATTTTTAAAGAAATCAAACCTTCAAATTCAATATCAGGTAAAAAGAAGAAAAATAATAAACTGCTTAGAGTTTTTAGGGTGGCATTTGGAGAAGTTGCTCATTCTTAAAACTTCATAAAGTATCATGAGAAAAAGTCCAGTACTTGGAAGAGAATAATTCAGGAGAAAGAATCATGGCAATAGAAGAATACAGGCACAGGCATTAAATCACACTTAAAAATGTTTTTTTTTTTTTAAAGATTTTATGTATTTATTTGACAGAGAGAAATCATAAATAGATGGAGAGGCAGGCAGAGAGAGAGAGGGAAGCAGGCTCCCTGCTGAGCAGAGAGCCCGATGTGGGACTCGATCCCAGGACCCTGAGACCATGACCTGAGCCGAAGGCAGCGGTTTAACCCACTGAGCCAACCAGGTGCCCCACACTTAAAAATGTTTAAAGAAAACCTTAAAGGATGTTGTCACATTTATAGTCGTTGCATTCTTACCATTTCCCCTTCTTTAAGCTTTTTACTGAATATTTTTTTTTTAAAGATTTTATTTATTTATTTGAGAGAGAGAGACAGTGAGAGAGAGCATGAGCGAGGAGAAGGTCAGAGAACGAAGCAGACTCCCCATGGAGCTGGGAGCCCGATGTGGGACTCGATCCCGGGACTCCAGGATCATGCCCTGAGCCGAAGGCAGTCGTCCAACCAACTGCGCCACCCAGGCGTCCCCTTTACTGAATATTTTTTTAAAAAATCCTTAAGCTCACAAAACTTTTTTATGACAACTTCTTTACTCATTTTTTCTATGAAAATTGTGGAGTACATTTCTTGGGTAGGAATGGGGAGATAACAATATACATTGTATTCACAGTTTGGAGACTTCAGAAAAGAGCCTCCTTGAGGAAATGAGATCTAAAGTGGAATTCAGGGGTGAGTGGGTGGTTCAGTCAGTTAAGCGTCTGCCTTCGGCTCTTGTCATGATCTCAGAATCAAGGGATTGAGCCCCACATTGGGCTCTCTGCTCAGTGAGAGTCTGTTTCAACCTCTCCCTCTGTGCTCTATCTCTCTCTCCCTATCTCTATCTCAAATAAATTAAAAAAAAATCTTTATAAAAAATGAAGTGGAATCCTGAAGGATGAATAAAAGGTAACCAGACCAAGGAATGATAAATGGACTATGGATAAAGTTTAGAGGAAAAACATTAACATATATTTTGAAAGAGCATGATGTTTTGGAGAAAATAAAATGAATCTAGAATTGGGATCAGAGTATGGGTGTATACATAAGAAGGAGAGGAGAAAGCCTCAAGACATCACTATAAAAACAGCAGAAACCAGGTCATAAGGCCTAGCATGTTAGATGGCATTATGTTTGATGAATAGAGATCAAATCTCTTTTAAGGATTTTAAAGATAAAAAGTAAAAGAACAGACTTAGAAAAATGGTACAGCACTTACAGAAACAGTTTGGGTTTTACATTTTCTATTAGATTTGAATACATTTTGTTTTCTGTATAGGTGGCAGAATCAGATTTAGACAACACACACACACACATGCATAAACAAACAAAAAATTAAATCACTCATTTTATACACATACACACATATATAACAGCTTGCATGCCTACTAACAGTGTAAAGGGGTTCCCCTTTCTCCACATGCTCACCAACATCTGTCATTTCCTGACTTGCTAATTTTAGCCATTCTGACTGATGTCAGGTGGCATCTCCTTGTGATTTCGATTTGTATTTCCATGATGCCAAGTGATATGGAGTATTTTTTTCATGTGTCTATTGGCCATTTGAATGTCTTATTTGCGTAAATGTCTGTTCATGTCTTTTGCCCATTTCTTGACTGGATTATTTGTTTTTAGGGTATTGGTTTGTTAAGTTCTTATAGGTTTTGATTAGTAGCACTTTACCTGATGAGATATTTGCAAATATCTTCTCCCATTCATAGGTTGCCATTTAGTTTTGTTGACTGCTGTGCAAACCTTTTTATCTTGATGAAGGTCCAATATTTCATTTTTGTTTTTGTCTCCTTTGCCTTTGGATATGTGTCTAGCAAGAAGTTGCTGTGGCTGAGATCGAAAAGATTGCTTCCTGTGTTCTCTTTAAGGATTTTGATGTATTCCTATCTCACATTGAGGTCTTTCATCCATTCTGAGTCTATTTTCATGTATGGTCTAAGGAAATGGTCCCATTTTATTCTTCTGCATGTGGCTGTCCAATTTTCCCAACACCATTTGTTGAAGAGACTGTCTTTTTTCCACTGGATATTCTTTCCTGCTTTGTCCAAAATTAGTTCATCATAGAGTTGAGGGTCCATTTCAGGGTTCTCTATTCTATTCCATTGATCTATGTGTCTGTTTTTGTGCCAGTACCATGCTCTCTTGATGATTACAGCTTTGTAATAGAGCTTGAAGTCCGGAATTGTGATGCTGCCAACTTTGATTTTCTTTTTCAATATTGTTCCAGCTATTTGGTGTCTTTTCTGGTTCCATACAAATTTTAGGATTATTTGTTCTAGCTCTGTGAAAAATATTGATGTTATTTTGATAGGGATTGCATTGAATGTGTAGATTCTCTGTGTAGCATAGACATTTTAACAATATTTGTTCTTCTACTCCATGAATATAGGATGTTTTTCCATTTCTTTTGTCTTCCTCCATTACTTTCATAAGTGTTCTATAAATTTCAGAGAAGAGATCCTTTACCTCTTTGGTTAGGCTCATTCTGAGGTATCTTATGGTTTTTGGTGCAATTGTAAATGGGATTAATTCCTTGATTTTTCTTTCTCCTGTCTCATTTTTAGTGTATAGAAATGCCACTGACCTCTGTGCATTGATTTTATATCCTGCCACTTTGCTAAATTCCTGTATGAGTTCTATCAATTTTGGGGTGGAGTCTTTTGGGTTTTCCACATACAGTATCATGGGATCTACAAAGAATAAAAATTTGACTTCTTTTTTTTTTTTTTTTTTTTGCTGATTCTGATGCCTTTTATTTCTTTTTGTCTTCTGATTTCTGAGGCTAGGACTTCTAGTACTATGTTGAACAAAAGTGGTGAGACTGGTGATCCCAGTCATATTCTTAACCTCAGGAGAAATGCTCTCAGTTTTCCTCATTGAGAATGATATTCACTGTGGGCTTTTCATATGTGGCTTTATGATATTGAGTTCTTTTCCCTCTGTCCATACACTAAGAAGGGTTTTTATCAAGAAAGGATGCTGTATTTTGTCAAATGCTTTTCCCACATCTATTGAGAGGATCATATGGTTTTTGTCCTTTCTTTTATTAATCACACCAGTTGATTTGCAGATGTTAAACCACACCTGCAGCCCAGGAATAAATACCACTTGGTTGTGGTGAAGAATCCTTTTAATATTTTATTGGATCCTATTGGCTAGTATTTTGGTGAGAATTTTGGCATCCATGTTCATCAGGGACATTGGTCTGTTAATTCTTTTTGATGAGGTCTTTGTTTCATTTTGGGATCGAGGTAATGCTGGCCTCATAGAAAGAGTTTAGAAGTTTTCCTTCCATTTCTATTTTTTGGAATACATTCAGGAGAATAAATATTAATTCTTCTTTAAATGTTTGGTAGAATTCCCCTGGGAAGTCAACCAGTCCTGGACTCTTGGTGTTTGGGGAGATTTTTGGTTTTTGGTTTTTTTTTTCTTTTTTTCCCTTTTTTTAAAAAAATTTATTTCTTTTCAGTGTAACAGAACTCATTTTTTATGCACCACACCCAGTGTTCCATGCAATATGTGCCCTCCCTAATACCCACCACCTGGCTCCCCCAACCTCCCAGCCCCTGCCCCTTCAAAACCTTCAGATTGTTTTTCAGAGTCCATAGTCTCTCATGGTTCATCTCCCTTTCCAATTTCCCTCATCTCCCTTCTCCTCTCCATCTCCCCATGTCCTCCATGTTATTTGTTATGCTCCACAAATAAGTGAAACCATATGATAATTGACTTTCTCTGCTTGACTTATTTCACTCAGCGTAATCTCTTCCAGTCCCGTCCATGTTGCTACAAAAATTGGGTATTCATCCTTTCTGATGAAGACATAATACTCCATAGTGTATATGGACCACATCTTCCTTATCCATTCATCCGTTGAAAGGCATCTTGGTTCTTTCCACAGTTTGGCGACTGTGGCCATTGCTGCTATAAACACTGGGGTACAGATGGCCCTCCTTTTCACTACATCTGTATCTTTGGTGTAAATACCTAGGAGTGCAATTGCAGGGTCATAGGGAAGCTCTATTTTTAATTTCTTAAGAAATCTCCACACTGTTTTCCAAAGTGGCTGCACCAACTTGCATTCCCACCAAGAGTGTAAGAGGGTTCCCCTTTCTCCACATCCTCTCCAAAACACGTTGTTTCCTGTCTTGCTAATTTTGACCATTCTAACTGGTGTAAGGTTGTATCTCAATGTGGTTTTAATTTGAATTTCCCTGATGGTTAGTGATGATAAACATTTTTTCATGTGTCTGATAGCCATTTGTATGTCTTCATTGGAGAAGTGTCTGTTCATGTCTTCTGCCAATTTTTTGACATGATTATCTGTTTTGTGTGTGTTGAGTTTGAGAAGTTCTTTATAGATCCTGGATATCAATCTTTTGTCTGGACTGTCATTTGTGAATATCTTCTCCCATTCCGTGGGTTGCCTCTTTGTTTTCTTGACTGTTTCCTTTGCTGTGCAGAAGCTTTTGACCTTGATGAAGTCCCAAAAATTCATTTTCGCTTTTGTTTCCTTTGCCTTTGGAGACATACCTTGATAGAAGTTGCTGTGGCTGATATCGAAGAGGTTACTGTCTATGTTCTCCTCTAGGATTCTGATGGATTCCTGTCTCACGTTGAGATATTTTATCCATTTTGAGTTTATCTTTGTGTACGTTGTAAGAGAATGGTTGAATTTCATTCTTCTACATATAGCTGTCCAATTTTCCCAGCACCATTTATTGAAGAGACTGTCTTTTTTCCACTGTATATTTTTTCCTGCTTTGTCGAAGATTATTTGCCCATAGAGTTAAGGATCCATATCTGGCCTCTCTACTCTGTTCCACTGGTCTGTGTCTGTTTTTATGCCAGTACCATGCTGTCTTGGTGATCACAGCTTTGTAGTAAAGCTTGAAATCAGGTAATGTGAAACCCCCAGTTTTGTTTTTGATTTTCAACATTTCCTTAGCAATTCGAGGTCTCCTCTGATTCCATACAAATTTTAGGATTATTTGCTCCAGCTCTTTGAAAAATACCGGTAGAATTTTGATCAGAATGGTATTAAAAGTATAGATTTCTCTAGGCAGTATAGACATTTTAACAATGTTTATTCTTCCGATCCAAGAGCATGGAATGGTCTTCCATCTTTTTGTGTCTTCTTCAATTTCTTTCATGAGTGTTCTGTAGTTCCTTGAGTACAGATCCTTTACCTCTTTGGTTAGGTTTATTCCCAGGTATCTTATGGTTCTTGGTGCTATAGTAAATGGAATCGATTTTCTAATTTCCCTTTCTGTATTTTCATTGTTAGTGTATAAGAAAGCAACTGATTTCTGTGCATTGACTTTGTATCCTGAAACATTACTGAATTGCTGTATGAGTTCTAGTAGTTTGGGGGTGGAGTCTTTTGGATTTTAGGAGAGATTTTTGATTACTGCTTCAATTTATTTGCTGGCTATGTGTTTGTGAACAAACACATAGCCAGTTTTCTATTTCTTTCTGATAAGTTTTGGTAGTTTATATCTTTCCAGCAATGCATCCCTTTCTTTCTAATTGCCTAATTTTTTGGCATATAAAGCTTACACTTGTATTTCTTTGATGTTTGTTGTGATCTCTCCTCTTTCATCATGATTTTATTAATTTAGGTCCTTTCCTTTTCTGTTTGATAAATCTGGCCAGGGGTTTATCAATCCTGTTAATTTTTTCAAAGAACCAACTCCTACATTTGTTGATCTGTTCTACTGCTCTTTTGGTTTCAGCTCATTGATTTCTGCTCTAATCTTTATCATTTCTCTTCTCCTGCTGGATTTGGGCTTTATATGCTTTTTTTTTTTTTTTTCCTCTAGCTCCTTTAGGTGTAACGTTAGGTTGTGTTTTTGAGACTTTTCTTGTTTCTTGAGAAAGGCTTGTATTCCTATATACTTTCCTTTTAGAACCACCTTTCTGCATTCCAAAGGTTTTGAACTGCTGTGTTTCAATTTTCACTTGTTTCCATGAATTTTTAAAATTCTCCTTTAATGTCTTGGTTGACTCATTCATTCTTTAGTAGGATGCTCTTTAATCTCCATGTATTTGTGTTCCTTCCAAATTTTCTTTTGTGACTGAATTTGTTTTAAAGCATTGTGGTCTAAAAATATTCAAGGAATAATCCCAATCTTTTGGTACTGTTTGAGACGTTATTTGTGGCCCAGTATGTGATCTATTCTGGAGAGTGTTCCATGCGCATTTGAGAAGAATGTGTATTCTCTTGCTTTACAGTCAAATGCTCTCAATATCTGTGAAGTCCATCAGTTCATTGTGTCATTCAAAGCCCTCTTTCCTTGTTGATCTTCTGCTCAAACTATCTGTTATTACTGTGAGGGGGGGGTGTTAAAGTTCCCTACTATTATTGTATTATTATCAATGGGTTTCTTTAATATTGTTATTAATTACCTTATATAATTGGCTGCTTCCAAGTTAGGGGCATAAATAATTATAATTGTTAGATCTTCTTATTGGATAGAACTTTTTATTATGATATAATGTCCTTTGTCTCTTCTTACAGTTTTTTGTTTAATGTCTAATTTGTTTGATGTAAGCACTGCTAACCCAGCTTTATTTTGATGTCCATTAGTATGAAAAATTCTTCTCCACCCCCTCACATTCAATCTGGAGATGTCTTTGTGTCTAAAATGAGTCTCTTATAGATGGCATGTCAATGGGTCTTGTTTGCTTATTTGTTTGTTTAGCCAATCTGATACCCTCTGTCTTTTGATTGGAGCACTTAGCCCATTTACAGAGTAATTATTGAAAGATATGAATTTAATGCCATTGTATGATCAGCAAACTTGGTATAGACAGAAGTTCCTGCTGATCTTCTTAGGGAGGGGCCTATTGCACTGATTCTCAGGTGTGTTTGCTCAGGTGGAATTGCACCACCCTTGCCAGGGGGCTGAGCTCAGTGTAAATGATTCTGGAGCTGATGTGAAGGATGAAAATGGTGGCGACAATGAAAACAAGCCAAAAACAAACAACAAACAAAAAACACTCTAAAAAATGGGTAGAGGTCTTAAATAGAAATTTCTCTAAAGAAATACAGATGGCCAAAAGACAAGTGAGAAGATGATCAAAATCACTTATCATCAGGGAAATGCAAATCAAAACAACCACGACGTATCACTTCACTCCAGTCAGAATGGCTATTACCAAAAACACAAAAAACAACAAGCATTGTAAAGATATGGAGAGAAGAGAACTCTTGTGCACTGTTGGTAGAAATGTTATTTGGGGCAACTACTATGGAAAATGGTACAAAAGTTCCTCAAAATATTAAAAATAAAACTCTCATACAATCTAATAATTCTATTTCAAGGTATTTATCCAAAGAAAAGGAAAACACCAATTAAAATGGATATATGCACCCCAATGTTCATTGTAGCATTATTTACCATAGCCAGGATATGAAGACAACCTAAGTGCCCATCCGTTGATAAACTGAAAAAATTATGTCTATATACATAATATAATATTATCCAGCCATGAAATAGAATGAAATCTTGCCATTTACAACACACAGATGGACCTAGAGGGTATTATACCAAATGAAAAGTCATAGACAAAGACAAATATAATTTCATTTCACTTATATGTGGAATATATAAAAAATGAATAAATAAATAAACAGAAACAGACTCATAAATACAGAGAATAAACAGGGGCTTGCCAGAAGGGAGGGCTATGAGGGGATAAGCAAAATAAGTGAAGGGGATTGAGAGATACACACTTCCAATTATAAAATAAGTAAGATTGGGGATAAAAAGTATAACATAAGAAATATAGTCAATAATATCGTAATAATGCTGTATGATGACTGATTATAACTATGGATATTGCAAGCATTGTACAAAGTTTAGAATTGTCAAATCACCATGTTGTACACTGAAACTAATACAACATAGTATGTAATCTATATTTCAATAAAAAAGGTAAAAGAAATAGCATGCAATAAACACACTTTTTCCTCTCTCTGAGCACTTCATAGGCATGGATAAGAAATTACTAGACTTACAATAGTATATGTTTTATGGCTCTTGATTCATATCACCACAAAGATTTATAGAAATATTTCTACCTTCAGTCTATTGAATATCTATATTACCATGCCTTTATCATACACTTACCAAAAAGATTTTTTTTAAGTTTTAATCATTTTTTAGGATAAATGTTATATTTTTAAATTTATTTGATATACAGTGCTGCTAAATATTTCTCTTTCTGGTTAATATTTATTTTTTTCTTTCTTAATTCATCTATCCCTATTTTTTGCCTCCCCACCCCCCGACATATTAGCTTTCTTTGTGGCCTTGCAAGACCTCTTTGCATATTATAATGTTTGACTGTTTATATTTATTATAAATACCTCTATCTCATTTGTTACTTGATTTTTATTTTATTTTATTTTAAAGATTTTAATTTATTTGTTTGACAGACAGAGATCACAAGCAGGCAAAGAGGCAGGCAGAAAGAGAGATTGGAGGAAGCAGGCTTCCCACTGAGCAGAGAGCCCAGTGCAGGGCTTGATCCCAGGACTCTGGGATCATGACATGAGCTGAAGGCAGAGGCTTCAACCCACTGAGCCACCCAGGCGCCCCTTGCTTTTTATTTTAATTGGGATTTTTTGGTGCAGTAGCTTTCAAGTTTTATATAGTCAAGGCTATTTATCTTTTCCTTTGGGATTACTTTTATAGCTTTTATATTAAGTAAATGCTAGTGTCTCTAAACTTAAGTTTGAAATATTGACACTTGGTATCTCTATCATTTCAAGTATTTTGTTAGTTAATAAAGAAATGACAGCTGAACGAATCATTTGTAACTGTTCTGACAGGAAAGAGAAAAAGGAAGAGTAAGAACAAGACAATAGAAAATATCTTCTTAGAGTTATTAATCACTGTCAACATTTTGTTATAGTGCATTGACTAATGTTTGTTTATATAATTTAACTTATTTGAAACAGTCTTTTCTTTCATATGTTTTCATTAACTTAATAATGCTCTCAATCTATTATTTCATTTATAATTGTAATTATTCCCTTTTTGTTGGTATTTTTGTTTCATTTGTGATGGAATACAATGAAAGATGCAAGACAGTTTTAGAGTGTCTTTCTGATATCCAGGAGACATTTGAGAGAAAAATAATCACAATTAAAATAGCAATATGACTGGGTACAATTCAATTTAGTATATATGTCCTGCTGTTTCATACAACTTTCCTAAGAAGTCATGTCAAATAACATTAGTTATTCCTATGTCCACATAACAAATAGCTATTGTCAAGTTCTTTTCTAAACATCAAGATACAAAGGAGAGGAATTGTATAGACTAGGTGGGGCTTACTTTCAATTTCTGCTTTATAAAGAGTAATATAATTAATATGCTTTCCATAAAATTTTCTCATCTTTTTGATGCCTAGATTTTTACAGTATACATATAAAAATAATATGAAGTATACATGCAATGCTTAAGGAACATAGTGGAAGGGCTAGAAATGCTAACATCTAACCATCTACTTCACATCTAGAACGTATCTCAAAATTTATGTAGCCCAAACACAACTTTGACCTTTGCTCCACATCCCCAGCAACACTATAACAAAATATACAAAAAGCTCTTGATTTCAAGTAGATCTCACTGTTTCAGTAAATATCATAATTTTTATTGTGGCTCAAAGTCATAAACCAAGACATGTTTGATTCATATCCTATATCCCCTGAACTCAACTCAACAGTAAATAGTATGGGTTCTATTTTGAAAATGTGTCTCAAAACCATCCACTTCTCTATACCTTCACTTTACCACGCTGATTCAAACAACTTCACTCTCTGTCCTGAACAACCACAAAACCCTAATTATTTCCCCTGCTTTTGATTGCTCTCTGTAAAGTGTTCTCTAGCCAGAGTGATCTTCTTAAAATTTAAATCAAATCATGTCACATCCTTGCTTAAAGTCTTCATAGGCCTCTAGTGGCACTAGGAGTAAAATCTACAATTTCAACAAAGACCTACTCGGTTTCCCATCTTCCCCAGCCTCATCTCAGACTTCTTTCCTCTAATATATCAGCATAATATATTCATTATCTGCTCTTTTATGGCAAAAATCACCTTATAGATTGCCAGTGATGGGGTAGGTGTGTGTTTAATTTAGGGGCAAATTTATGGCAAGCCCACTTGACCACATATCTAGAATCACACTGTCCAAGCAGTTCTATCCAGTAATAATAGACAATTGTGACATTTGATTTTAATTTGTCCAACTTCTGCAATCATCTCTCACTTGGTTCTGAATGTGGGAGAGAAAGAAAGAAGCATAGTTAATTTGTCCCCTGAAACCTACTATGTAAACCTTTTTATACCTCATAGTGCCCAGTATGATTGAAAAAACTTACTGAATTGAATTCAATGTAAACTATAATGATGTTAAAATAATACTGTATTATAGTATGAAAGAAAATACAGATCCTTCTTTATCAAAAAATATAGATGAAAAATATAGTGAAAAATATACAGTATACAGTATACTTGCTTTAGTTTAACATATTGTATACTTATTTTACTTTTCCTCATACATGAAATAGGATTCATATTGGTCCTACTGTCTCACATGGTTGTGAGGACTAAGTAGAAAGTATATAGATACCTCCCTGAACATGCTAAATGAATGACATATTTATTGCTGAGTCAGTGTGCTCCCTCTCTCAACAGTATGACTTTGTGCAGAATGAGTGGAAAAATCAAACCAGAATGGAATTGCTAGGGTCTGTTATAAAGACGTATATCCAATGACCTAGATCATGTTTCCCAAATTGTGTTTTGTGGATCACTAGTTGTGAAAAATATTAATGGATTTCCAGGGGTGATAGTGGGGGAAAGCTATAAAGAATTCTTTAGTGAAGAAAAGTATTTAACCCTGTACTTCCCTAACATACTTGACCATGGAAACCATTTTTTTCCCCAAGATTATTATTCAGAATGAGTCCTCCATAGAGATTAGGACATGATGATTAAGGGGAAGAGGGTAGAATATCTGGTGAGGACTTCTTGATTTATTACAATATTCTGGTGAATTTGGCATCGTATTAAGTCAAAAAATTCTAAACACCTTGTTGCTCCTGTCCTTATCCTGGGACTGTATATTTACCACTATACCTAACAAATTCCTATTCAAATGTAAGTTCAATTTGAGTACCCCCTTCCTAAAATAGTTTTCACTGCCCTTTATCCAACCATACCCAATTTATTCAGATATATCTATTGACCACCAATTAGGTACTAGGTGCTGTTCTAGGTGCTGGGATTAAACATTCAATTCATCATTCTCATCATCATCCTCCTCCTCATCATCATCCAACAAGACGAAATTTCCATTCAATTAGTGAAGAAAGACACTGAATAAACAAACACACAAATACTAATTCAGGAGTGAAAAATGCTATAAGGGAGATAGAAAGTGAAGTGATGGCTACTTATATTCAGTAGTCAGAGAAGGCCTATCTTATAAGATGTCACCTGAATGACCTGAAGAAAGGGAGATAATGAGCCACAAAGTCTCCAGGAGAAAGGCATTCCACACAAGTGAATGATGAGAGTCCTAAGGCAGGAACTCTTTGGCTTATCTGAGGTGATGCTGGCAAGATGGCACGGGTGGCATAAAACAAGGTAGGTAGAGAATGGTAGGAGACAGATCAGGAGATTAAATAGAGTCAAATTATTTAGGGCATTGTATGTCTTTACAGTGAGAGGGGAAGACTCTGGAAGGTTGGCCAGGTGAAATAACATTATCTAATTCATAAAAATCTATCTGCCAATATGCAAAAGGACAATACAGGTAGAACAGTGAATGCCAGGAACAAGGTAAGAGGCTTTTTCAAAAATTCAGGCAAGGGATGTTAATGGTTTATAGGTAAATGACAGAGAAGAGTTAAGAAATATTTTGAAAGGAAAACTAGTGGACAATTTTTAAACTTTTTTATCTTAGGGTCTTAGGACCCTTTTGCACACTTAAAATTATTGAGAATACTAAAAAGTTTTTGTTCATGAGAGTCATGTCTGTAAATATTTAATATATTAAAAACTAAAACTGAGATACTTTTAAAACCTATGAATATACAAGTACACATTTCATTAGCCATCAGAGCCATGATGCCATTTACATGTCATAGTGCAACAGTGGAAAACTCCATGGAGCACTAATGTACAAATAAGAGTGAACAAGGCAAAATGTCTTTGTGTTATTATGAAGATAGTTTTGACCTCCTAGGACTTCTGAAAGGGTCTTGGAAACTGCCAGGGAGTCTGGAGCTGGGAATTGCTGGCCTAGAGGGTTTTCTGATGGATTGGATGTAGAGGTGTGAGAGAAAGAAAAGAATCAAGGATGGGGTCAAGTCTTTAAGCCTGGGCTGCCACTAACTGAAATGCAAAGTTTAGTGCTACACATCCTAAGCTTAAAATGCTCCTTAGTCAATCAATTAGAATTTAGAGAGTAGCAGGCTGGATATGTGCCCAGGAGTTCAGAAAGTGAGTGCTGCAGATAAACAAATTTAGGAGTAATCAGCATATACATAGCATTTAAAGTTCTAGTACTGGATAGGGAGTGGTTGTACTGAAAAGAGAAAAGGTCTAAGAGTGAGCCCTGGGGCATTTATCAGTGAATTCCATCAGCGTCATTCCAAACATTATCTGTAGAGATCACAGTCTCCCTCAATTGATTAATCATTCCTTTAGGTCATTTTCATATTCAAATCTCTCTTATGACACCCGGCAGACAGTAAACACTCAACTATATTTATTAAGTTAATAGATAAATAAAGCAACAAAATACTCTGTGGTGCTTTCATAGGTAGATTTCACAGTATTAGAAAAGACCAGGTTAGGAAATAGAGAGAGACAGCGAGAGAGGGAACATAAGCAGAGGGAGTGGGAGAGGGAGAAGATCCCAGGACCCTGGGATCATGACCCAGGCTGAAGGTAGATGCTTAATGACTGAGCCACCAAGGCACCCTCACCTATGCATTCTTATTCAGACTGCCCAGAGGCTTAGGGAAGGACAAGTCAAAGAGTGGTATCCACTTAGATTGTTACGTATTTGGAAGAAAAAAAACCCTGAATAACATAAAATTTAAAAAAAAAAAAAAGTCTGCTGCTATCAATAACATTGTGGGCACAAAATTCAAAAATTATATTTCATGCTTGGAGTGCCTGGGTGGCTCACTTGTTTGAGCATCTGACTTTTGGTTTTCAGCTAGGGCCATGATTTCAGGGGAGTGGACTGGAGCCCTGTGTCAGGTTCTGTGCTTAGTGGGGAATCTGTTTGAGATTCTTTCTTCCTCCACTCTCTTCCTTCCCCTGCTTGCTCTCTGTCTTTCTAAAATAAATAAATAAATAAATACATACATACATAAACAAAATCTTTTTTAAAAAACTGTATTTCATGCTTAGCAAAGAGATGAAAATAAATTTACCTGTAGAAAGTGTCAGTAACAAATAATTCCTTGCTTTCCTACTAGATAAAATGAAGGATTTCACCAAAAGAAGAGAAATAAAGATGAATAATATTTCACTGGTATATGATTGGCATTACATCCATACAGAATGCTGGTGATTTCAGCCATTAATTGGTGATGCAGCTCATAGCGGACACTCTCTGGATTTGGGCTTTTTCCTCTCATGCATTAGGTCAGGCTGACCCAACACTGTGCCAATTTATCTTTTTTTTTTTTTTTTAAGATTTTATTTATTTATTTGAGAGATAGAGCATGAAAGAGAGAAAGCATGAGAGGAGGCAGAGTCAGAGGGAGAAGTGACACCCTGGAGAGCAGGGAGCCTGATGGAGGGAACTGGATCCTGGAACTCTGGGATCATGTCCCCAGCCAAAGGCAGACGCTTAACTGACTGAACCACCCAGGTGCCCCAATGTGCCAATTTCTCCTCACCGGCTTCTCTTACACCCCAAATTTCAGGGGTTTATACTTCCTATGGCTCTCTTATCCAGAACTCTAAGGAATGAAATTCTGGAGATAGTGATCACCCCATGTTTAGCCAGTATCATCCTAGGTAGACTCAAATAATTTAGGAAACTTTAAAAGCCCCCACACACATGTGCTAAAATCCAAAGTTGCTATCATCAGACCCACTTGTGGATGAGACCATAAGAGTAAGAATATGGTCTCTCAAAGGGTGTTATTTTAAATGTGGGCAAACATGATTTAATCACCACTATGATTACAAGATGGGTCACTATATATGGCTTTACAATTTACAATACCCTATGGCATATTTTATCTGGTTTGAGTTTTACTAGGTAATCATGTGAGGCAAATACCACCCTCACTTAACTGACAAATTGAAGGTCATAAAGATTACACAGAGGGTAGGTATGTGACAGAGGCAGGATTAGAATTGAATTCCCAGAAAAAGTCACCTACAAGTAAAATTTTGAATATGATTCCATGAGTTTCATAGACCATCTATAGCCTATCCAAGAATACTGGATTAAAAATACTTGCCTTTACAGATACTGATTTAATTGTTCTGGTGTTATGCCCAGACATTTTTTTTTAAAATCTTCCCACGAAATTCTTATTTGTCAAGGACTACTGGTCAGTTATTTGGGCCAGATATATCTCTCAATTTTTTTTTTCATTTCCAAATTATCCTTTGGTTTCATCTAAAATTATTCTCTATATTTTCTTATCTTTATGTTTTTAACCTTTTTTCACATAGCTTTGGTGGCAAGACTCCAAATTATTGAATACAGTCTTCGTTTCCCAAATTTGAGGTACAAACTCTTGCCATCGATGTTTCTGATCATCTTCCTTTTTTCAATCTATTATTATCCTCCTAAACTTCACCAACCCTTTGGAATATCAATATTCCACCTTGATTATTTTCTCCTCAATGAGTTAATTAACGTAAATAGACTACTGAAGTGAGGAGACCAGAGTTTGTCCAGGCAGTGGCTTTGTAATACAGGGAATTATTCACCCTTCTAAGTCTCAGCTCCAGTCAGTAAAATAGAGAAAATAGTACCTAACTTGCAGGGGTTTTGCAGTGATCCCAACCAGACGGTTTTACAAGAAATAAAAGAATATACATTCAATAATAAAAATAAATGGCTCAATACTTAATAATAAAAAACATTTTTAAAAGATTATCTCTTTGAAGGTCTTTTTATTCCTTACTATTTTTGCCACAACCCAATACAATGTTTTGTACTCTTTCTGAGTTACATGCCTCTGCTTTTTACATACCCACTCTCATTCTAATTTTAAAATTTAGCATATGTATTCTATAACCCTACAATGCCCAGTAAAATGGTATTCTAGATTTGGCAAGAATTTTATGTAACCCCATAATAGAAGGGAGAGATAGTATGGTTTGTTATTAATTTAATTGATTACTAGCTCATTAAGCATCCACAAAATCCAGAAGAATATCCAAAATATTATTTTCTTGAAGTTTTAAGTTATCATCTGATCTAAACAGAATCTGTTGTGGGTAGGAATTCAGGAGCAGTTTATCTTTCTTCAAATCATCTATCTCCCTTAGTCTCTTCAGAGAACTGGCCCCTTGACTTTTTCTTTTCTTTACCCTTATGGCCTGTTTGCTTCTTTTTGATAGGGTCCCTCCTTAGCTGCAAAAGAATGCAGCCTGAAGTCATTTCATTCTGTTGAGTTAGAGTAGGATTTAAAGTATGTGGTAGGATCTGGACAGTACCAGGAACACCTCAAGAATATCAGAACTTTCCTATTTTTCAGGTTGACTTCCTATTAGCATCTACCTACATTCATTAAAAGGTTATTATAATGTTTGGGCACCTGGGTGGCTCAGTGGGTGGGGCCTCTGCCTTCAGCTCAGATCATGATCTCAGAGTCCTGGGATTGAGCCCCTCATCAGGCTCTCTGCTGGGCAGGGAGCCTGCTTCCCCCTCTCTCTCTGCCTGCCTCTCTGCCTACTTGTGCTCTGTCTGTCAAATAAATAAATAAAATCGTTAAAAAAAAATATATATATATATAAAGGTTATTATAATGTTCAACATTAAGCGCATGTTTGGATGATTTCTATAATATTGTGCTAACAGTAGTCTCTTTCTCTTTTTTCATCTTCTTCCATTATTTTACATTTGATTTGTGTCATAAAATAGGAGAAAGAAGTGGAAAAACCCATCTGGCTAAAACTACCACAAAGGGCACAGCTCAAGAATCCAGTGCTCTAACAACTATCTGATGCTTTATCCAAAGTATCTCCTGTATCCAGTAATGCCAAGAGTGTTTGAACTTTGAAGCTAATTACATTTAATCACTCCTCCTATTATAAAATTTAATATTTCAATCCCCATCACTCATGTCTCTCCAATCAACTTTTAGTTTCCTCTTTCCCATTCTCTACACCAAAGTTTAATTTCTGCTTGGGGAAAATTGCATTCTTGAAGGACTTTGCCCTCAAAATCACCAAATAAAGTGACATTTTTGTCTCCCTTTTACCTCATCATCTATAAGTTTTGAAAATGTTGACAAATCTCTTCTTCTTTTCTCCCTTTATATTCATGGTAATGTTTTTGTCTTTTCTCTTTTATATCTCTCAATGCTCTTTCTCTCTTTTCCTAAGATCTTCTTCCTGAAGTATATGTGAAGAAGTTATTTCAACTTTCTTGTCCTCAATTTTTTCATCTATAATATTAAAACAAAAGCAATTCCAAAATGTTATGAAAATAAATCTATATTAGGTGTTCAACAAATATTACATTCCTTAAGTGTAAATATTTCCCAGCATTCTATCTTTGATACTATCTCCCTTCACCATCAAATTCTATAAATGACTATAAAATCTTTTCTTTAAGCCCCTACTCTCTCACCAGAGCTCCACTCCAGTATTTCCAATTTGCATATCATGCCCCACACTCAATATGTTTACAAAACCAAATTTATCATGTTTCTCCCTCCAAAATGAACTTCTGCACTAGTGTTTCCTAGATCTAAAGATATAATTTCAAATTCCCAGCCGATTGGGTTCAAATCATTAGTCATCTTTACCTCCCTTAGATCTAATCCATTTCTCCAAACACTGATGCTTTATCCAAATTGTCTTTTGCATTAAATACTGCAGGAAAAGGAAAAACATCATAACCAAGTGGTATTTATTCCAGAAATGTAAAGTTGAATTGGTATTTATAAATAAAACAATGTAACTTATTACATTAACAAGAACAAAAGAAGAAAAAAATGATATAATTATCTAAGAAATAATCATACAGAAAAAATTGAAAAACATCGACACCCTTTTATGCTGAAAACTCAGCAAACTAGGAGTAGGAGGATACATACAAAAAGCTTATAATTGATATTATGCTTAATGCTGAATGCTTTCCCTCAAAGATAGAGAATAAGGCAAGGATTCTGGTTTTACCACTTCTATACACCACTGCATTGCAGTCACAGCAGTAAGAAAAAGAAATAAAAAGTGTAGAGACTAGAAAAGAAGTAAAACCATTATTATTCTCAATGACAGAAGGAACTCTAAGAAGCTTACTTAAAAATAAAAACTACTAAAACTTTTAAATAAAGTTATCCAGGTGGCAGGATACAGGAATAATATAAAATATAATTGCATTCATATATACCAAGAACAAACAATTGGAAAGTGGAAATAATAAATAATACTAAAGTATTAACTCAATGAGGACAGGAAAGTCTTCTTCTGTGTAGGAAAAAAAAATGAACCTTAACTCCTACCTCACACCATACAACAATTTGAGATGGATCGTAGAATTAAATGTAAAAGCAAGAACAAGAAAGCTTCTATATATATGTACGGGTATATATATTCACAACCTGGACAAGACACAAAAAGCACTAGCCATTAAAGGAAAAAAAACTGAAAAGTTGTAAGTCACCAAAATTAAAACACTCTATTCACCAAAGCCATCATTAAAAATATTTAGGAAAATCACAGAGTGAAGAAAAATATTTGCAGTACATAAACCTGATAAAGGACCCTTATTGGTAGGAATTACAAGACAATTTATAGAGAATTACTACAAATCAACAAGTAGGAAATTAAACAATCCCATTAATGGACTTGCATAAGCACTCCTTACTCCTCAAAAGATCTAAGAATGGGCAATAACCACAGGAAAAGGTACACAACATTAATAGCAGAAAAATGCAAAATTAAAACCATAATGAGAAATCTTTTCACACCCATATGAATAGCTGAAATATAAAAATTTAAAAGTCTAATATACCAAATGTTTGATGGAATGGAGAGAACCTAAAATACTCACATATTTCTATTGGGGATTATAAAATGGAACAACTTCTCAGGAAAATTCTTGGGAAGTTTCTTATAAAATTATTTATTCATCTACTCATGACCCAACAATTCCACTCTTTTGTATCTCTATGAAAATATATGTCCATAAAAAGATGCAAATGTGAATACTGACAGCATATTCATTGAAAATAGCAAACAGCAGGAAACAACACAAATATCAGTCAATAGGAAAATGGATAAACAAATTATACTATATTGATCCAAGAGAATACTTCTCAGCAAAAAAGGAACAATATGAGTGAATCCCAAAAACATTATGTTGAATGAAAGAAGTCAGACACAGACATACATAAAACAAACACACATTGTAGGATTCCATGTACATAAAGTCTAAGAATAGACAATCCTAATCTATAGTGATAATAATCAGAAGTTGCCTCTTAGGTGGGACTGGGTAGAGTTGATTGGAAAAAGGCATGAAGCAACTTTCTGGGTTGATAATGTTTTAATATCTTGCTTTGAGTGGTGGTTACACTTACATATACAAATGGTCAAAATTAACTAAATTGTGTTTCATTCTTCCATTAGGGAGAAGGAAAGATGTTTCACCAGGAAAACATTAAAAAAAAAAAAAGGCTTCGTGCAACTAGCGTTTAACTAGTAGAAAGAAGAAAACTTGGTGTATCAATAACTTACCTAATTTTTTTTAATGACATTATTTTTTTTCAAGTGTTTTTAAGTACTTTTTCAAGTTTCAAAGTTATTTAATTTTCAAGTATAAATAAATAAACCAGCCTTGTGAATTCATCTAAACAGAGAAACTCAGGCTTGTGGATCAATATACTGGAGAGATAACCAGTAGCATAAAAATATTTCAGTCTCCGTGAATAGAAAATAGAATGCTTCACAATCTGGAGAATTTTAAGACATGAAAGAGCCCAAAGAAGCAAAGGTAAAAAGATCAAACACAAGATGCAGAACTAACAGCTGTGACTTAGTGAGTTAAATATGCTGAATAAATCAAACTTAACAAAGCACCACAAGTTGGTAGCTTCCAAGTAATTAATACACTAATCAGAAGCACATGCAATATGTTGTCTGGACTACCTCATTGTGACAGCAAGGACTCCTTGGTTACAATGGATATTCTTCATTTGCAGGTAGAGTTATGGAAAGTAAATTAGGTAAAGGCATGCTTGAGGCAAAGAGGAAGTAACATAATTTGCTCTATCTAAGGAGTCTCTATTTGTGGTGAATGAGATGAAAGTTCCGTTTTCATCTCACATCTGTTCTAGATCATTCTTCTCACAGTAAGACGGAACATATCTGCTAATACTTGGGCAAATAAATGTGAATTCATAGATAAGAGTTGTACTTATACGTTTCGTTCCAAGGCTCATCCCCAGTTTTAAGAGTGAAACGATCATTTCACCCATGTTACTAATGTCTAATTAGTAAATGAAAAAAATGTTTGAGTACCACAAGTCAATCTAACTTCACATTTCTTGCATTTCTACATAAAGCCAGAATTAGCAGACACTTTAGAAGATTAAACCTGTGATCAAAATATGGGCTTACATAAGCTAACCAATAATTATCTTTTCTTTGGAATAGTTAGCTCTTGACAATGCTTCATCCCTGACAGACCTGTTACTTGTCAGAACACACCAGGGATTCCACTATTTTATCCATCTAGCTGTCCTCCATCCACACCCTCTAGTCTCTTAACCTTTTCTTGAAATCACATATCCTGCTTATATTCCCTGTAATTACTTCTACTTAAATTTTCTATTACCTGTTCTTTACTGAGAATAGGGAGCCTAGAAGATCAGAACTCATAAAAAGAAATAGTTAAGGCACCAAAGTCTCTGAGGTGAAACAGTAGTCCAACTGAGGTTATATTCTTTCCCAACTATACACCTTAGCTTCTGAGGTTATATTCTTTCCCAACTATACACCTTAGCTGCTACTGTTCTATTACATACATACTTCAGGCTGCACTGTCTCAAATTTAAATACCATCCCCCTAGTTTCCTGACTTTCTCACTTCATATTTTTTCCTTCCTAAATCTAAAAAGGGAAGGTGGAATCAGTTGCTTCATAAACATTTATTAATGGACAGAATCAAGGAATCAAGTCAAAAAGGAATTTCTGACTACTGCTACTGTTTTTTCAATTAATCAAAACAAAATGAGTAGAGAATGCAAAGAAGAATTTATGGAGTAAGCTCCCTTAGAGTTGATTAGATTACAAATATGTAGAAAGAAAATCTGCTTTTTATCCATTAAATCACTAAATTCATTTATATTAATTTATGTTGATATAAAAATAAATGTGTTTAGTAATGGATATCATTAACTTGTGCATAAGATAATCTCCTACCCAAGTAATTAAAAACGCTGAAAATGTAATGGCTGCACAGTAACACCAGAAACACCTTCATATAATGAGAGACCCAGGGAAGATAAATGTGACATTTAGCCTCTAAATCTGGCTTTAGGGAAGTTTGTTTTTTGAACCAAAAGAATTAGATCAAATTTTTTTGGAAAAAAAAAAAAGAAGGGATCTTTGAAGACATTTCCTTCTCCACATAGTTGGATACTGTGTGAAATGTTACCTTGCCTAAACAAACCTGTAAGTTCCATTCTCATAAAGATATTGTACAACCAAGAAAAGGAGGAGACAACTCTTTCATTAAGAAAAAAGGAAAAGGAATGTTGAATCAGTTGTACAATTTTGCCTCTTTGGAGTGTCAATATCCTTATCCATAACACTATAATATTACATTTCCTTGAAATTAATGAAGGTTAAATGAAACAGTTTATGTGAAAGTGTTCTATAAACTGTAGGGAATATGTGAATTTAAAATGCCATTTTATTCATGAGGATAATTGTAATGAAAATAAACTAAAATAAATCATATTGAAGAAGGTAGATATTAAGCAAATCATTGCTCATTTAGACCAAAACAGTCTTAAAAAGAGACATTTGTCTTACAAATTGGCTCAAAGAATTTGTTCATACTATATATCTAAGTAGATGGTGAATGGCATTGATTGGATCCAAAGTCCCCCTCTCTTGGATTTTATGAGGCCCATTCAGAATGAGCCAGGTTGAGAACACCACCAATTCCATGTTCTGAGTCCATCTGTTGGCAAAAATGTAATGCAAACAGCTTTATAAGTGCTATTTTCAAAGAAATATCACAGAACAGCTTGTCCCAATGATATTTCTAAAGCTTGCCTGCAAACCGCCTACTGGGAAATCCAACTGAAAGAGAAGAGGGAAGAGAAAGAAACCCATACATACAAGTGACAAAAATTGAAAAAAAGAACAAAAGATGGAGGGAGACAAGCTAGAGGAAAGTGAGCACTGGAGAAAAATAAGGAGCAATGAGAGGTGCAATATTAAACACAGGCAAAATTAGTTGGAAACCCTAAGGAATAGAGAATTTTTTTTTTAATTATCAAAACATCTTGGGTTGGAAGATAGAGAAATGATCACAAATAATTTGGCATGTCCAGTGAAGTGAAGATAAAAGGAGCAGGAAAACCCAGAAAACATGTAATAGCTAAGTAATTGGAGGATAATTATTAAGATGTGAGAGGAAAATGATGTAAAATAGCCATTTTTCTAAGTTTCACTTTTTTTTCTGTAATATACAAATTCATTATTCCAAAAATAATATAGATTTCAATGTGTATCATTAACTCCAAGGAAGGAAACATCCTCCTCCAAGTCCCTTCTTTTAATATAAAAATGTACTCACAAAGCACAAAACAGACCAGGCATTACAATATAAGTAGTATACATGCAATAATCAAAAACAAAATATTTTACTGTAGATGATGTCATTCTGGGCACTTACCTGGGGTCGAATAACTTTAACAATATTTTTGAGGGCAGTGTCAGGGGATGGAGGTGAGCAGTCAGGTGTTGGGCCTGTTGAGCTGTTTCTATGGTTACTACTTCCTGGAGCAGTAATTGCTACCTCAGATGCATTATCTGTGAATAAAAATAGAACTGCCATAAACCTAATCACTCAGTTTACCATCTAAGACTTGAAATTACTTTAGTGAACATGAATTGAGTTTTTAACTTAAAACTGGTATCAATTATAAGATCATAATGAGGAATATGCACAGCAGTATATTTTAAAGATAATGTTTATTGAATGCTTTGCTTTCCTTTGGAATGGTAAATATCATACCCTGTAGTATTATTTCAAGAAGAGTATTATTATACAATTCACAATGATAGATCACCCAACACAGCTATTAAGACTGTCATTATTATACAAATGGCCAAAACTTCAGCTTACCTAAGAAGAATATGATTTTTTAATATGAATGGGCTTAGCTTTCCCCATCATCTCTCAAATGGTTATTGATCTTTTTAAAGTGGAAGTTTTGCATCTCCCTGAGGTATAAAATCCAAATTCAAGCCTCCTCAAACCACATTCCCCAGAAGTCCCTCAACTATTGAGAGGCATCCCAGTGAATTAACCTGAGGAAACACTGACATTTGTGAACAATAGTTTTATAATGTAGACTGACACAAAACTATCACACCCAGATAAACACATCTTATACAAACTAAATCTCTTCCTTATGTTTAGTATTGAGAGTTGGAGGAAGAATAAAGGCATGACTTTAAAATCAGCAACCTGCATAAAACTTCTTAAATTTTTATCAAAACAAAATGACAAGAAAAGATGCAGTTTTAGAGTGTTTAACATACTTAGAAAAGAATGGAAAAAACTCCATAAATAACTCTTGCTAGCACATAAAAGATATATTATCTTAACGACAATTTGGCAATCCTCTACAGCTTTGTATGGAAAGCATTGCAAGCTCAGATCTAAAAAAAACAAACAAAATTCCTTGTTTTTAATTAGCTCCCAATAATTTTCTGTCCTAGGCAGTTGAAATTGTGCAAAAGAGACTGAGACTGTGAATTCTTTATAGATTAGTAAGTTTTCTCTGTTCCATGGCCATTGTCTACAATCCCAAGTGAAAAGAAATAATTTATGAAGACACCTCTTGCTTACAAAAAGTGAAGGGATGAAAACGCTACCCACCATATAAAAACATAATTCTGTTACATTGGGCAGTCCAGGCACAGGTTCGTGAAACAAACAAACAAACAAAAAGTACAAATGTGACACATTGAATTAAACAGATTATTTATTAAATAAGTCTTAAAAGTACCAGAGCTCACTCTTGACTCAGGTTTAATGGATAAGGTGAGATTTGAATTATCATCTCAAGAATACCCAGAGTTCTGAAAGACAGTAATTGGGTGGTCTTCTGACTATACTAGAATTAGTATGAGTAAATACTGAAGCAGAGATAAAATATCAGTCAACAAGACAATGAAAAGTAGCCCTGATCCTCTCCCACTTGTACCTTCCTTTCATTCATTCAACCATACATCTTAAAACATTTAAGGGCAACTATATGTCACGTATTATGTTATATTCTAGGGAAAAAAAGAACCTTTAGACAGAGGGTAAAAGGTAGGGAAGGATGAACAGGTAGAGCACAGAGGACATGTAGGGCAGTAAAACTATTCTGTATGATAACAATAGTGGTGGATACATTGTCATTGTACATTTGTCCAAACCCATAGAAAGTAGAGCATCAAAAGTGAACCCTAGGATCATTTATATGGACATTGGATGATAATGGTGGGTCAATGTAGGGTCACTGATTGTAACAAGTGTACCACTATGGTGGGTAATGTTGATAGTGGGGAAAGCTGTGCCTGTGAGGGGACAGGGTACAAGAGAAACCTCTATACCTTCTGCTTGATTTTTCTGGGAACCTAAAACTTCTTTAAAAAATAAAGTTTAATAAAAATTTTAAAAATCTATGCTCTTAAGAAGTATATAGTCAAGTGTAACATCAGACATGTAGAAAAAGTGTAATGTAATATATAATTTGAGACCTTATAACAGATAAAGGAAGCATGATGAGACAGCAAGAGGAGGAGCAATCACCAGACCGTGGCTATGAAAGAAGAGAGCTGTGAAAGGTTTCCATTTTCAGGCAAGAAAGCTGAGATGGAATATAAAACATAAGGAAGGGCATGGAGGTGAAAAGAGCAAAGACAAAGCCATTATTTTATGTTAGGAAAAAGTTGGAGATAAGTTTAAATAAGTACAAGGGAGTTTTATTAGTATATTAGTTTATATTTAATTTGTAGGCAATGAGAAATATTGAGAATATTTAAGCAAGAAGTGCATAATAATAGTAGCTAATGTTTATTGAACTCCAGTGAAATAATGTTAGAGACATTGTTCTCTTTCTTTATTCTCTCTTTTGTAGTTCTCATTGTTGTCTCTCTGTGTTGTATTCTGAGTAGCTTTTTCTTTTTTTTTTTTTTTTTAAAGATTTTATTTATTTATTTGTCATAGAGAGAGAAGCGAGAGCAAGCACAGGCAGACAGAGTGGCAGGCAGAGGCAGAGGGAGAAGCAGGCTCCCTGCCAAGCAAGGAGCCCTATGTGGGACTTGCTCCCAGGACGCTGGGATCATGACCTGAGCTGAAGGCAGCCGCTTAACCAACTGAGCCACCCAGGTGTCCCCTGAGTAGCTTTTTCATACTCCCTTTCCAGTTTATTGGCTCTTTCCTCAGCAGTGTCTAGTCTACTATCAAATCATTTTCATAATTTCACTTACACTTCACAATTCTAAAATTTCTATTTGGTTCTTTTTCAAATGTACAATGTCACCATTTGGCATTTTTCAGGTTTTTTTTTTTTTAGCAATTTCAAGCTTGCTTTTATTTAGTAGAAAATAACAAGCATAGTTTTTGGTTTTTTAAAATCTGTGCCTGATAATTCCAGTATCTGAAGTCTTCATGAGTCCGTTTCTGTGTCTCTGACTCTCATTCACGGTATTTTGTTCCATTACCTTTCTCATCTTCAGTTCTGTGCTACTTTTTACTCAACTTTTGTTAGCACAAGATATACAACATTAAACTTAATTCTTTGTCTGTTAGTACATATTAATTCAAAAAAGCATCCAAATTACATTCTAATACCAGATGCTGAAGTCTGTGGACAACTTGCCTGCTCAATGTTAGACAATTTATTTAACCTCTCTAGACATCAGTTTTTTAACTTTAAAAATGAGAATGATTAATAATTGTCTAGAAGAACGTTACTGTTTATATGTGTGAATAAAATGAGAGAATATATATGAAAAATATCTAGCATATTAACAGGTACATAATATGGATTTTATTTTTCCCTATAAACCAAATATCCTCAGAATTAAAATAAAACATAGAAGAGGAAAGAAAAGCCAGAGGGAAAAACAGAACCAAATAATAATAATAATAATGCTTTGCAGATAATACATCTAGAGTAAAGACTGTGTATTTGGATAGAATTTGAGAAAAGTATCTTTTGGCTATTAACACAAACTGGTAGAGATAGAATTTAACTCCAGGAATAAGAGATGATCCCCTGAGGAATGATTCACTGCAAGGGCTGGCCCTGTTGACTACCTTTGCATCAAAGTCAGAAAAATTGAGGGGTACTTTATGCAGACTGTAAGGCAAATGCCTTTTGAATGTATCTTATATGTAATTTAATACATAGTACAGGACAGTGGGTAATCAAGTACTAAATTATTTAGAAAATATTATAACTGTCTCCATCTTCTGAATCCATGATCTATATCATTACACTGATAATTTAATTTTATACTACCTTGCATTGTTCATTACCTCTTCCAGACTAGGTTATATTTTTGCAGACACTTATATTTCCCTTATCCCCTTCATAGCTCTTAGCTCAATGCCTTTAAAAATACTAAATGAAATAAAGTGAATAAAGCAAAACCTGTATGCCAGTGGTAACCATCCAAAATGCCCTTAATTACATAGAGAAAGGTGATCTGGTTTTTGTAATTCTATGGTCCCTTTTGGAGAAAATCCAAATGAGAAGCATATTTTAAATATCTTTTATTATATTATTTTTGAAAATACCAATTATCCAGTGAATTTGTGAAACGACAGCCTGTGTTCAAGACAGTTTTACATGCTCAACCTACATTTTACACCTGCAGCTACAAAATATTGCTGATGAAAAAGGACATGAGGTGGGCAAAAGCTGCTTAACAGAAAATTACTAAATATACTTGCAATTTCAGACTGAAATGAGACTTATCTTCTAGTCAGCTTCTCTTACTACACATTAAATTATGCATTATGACTGTCCACTTCCTCTAAAATAACAAGCTAAGAAAAAAAATCTTCTAGCTTACTTGAGCTTTTAAAAGAAAAGTATTCTATTAATACAAAATAATTCATATGCAACATTACAGAGTAGAATTTTAACATCATTTACTAGCATGTACTGAGCAGCTAAAGTGCACCAGAGGCCATGCTAATTCCTATATAGCTGACAAGTAGAACTGAGATTACTTCTGGCTGGGGACTCAAGAAAAGTGTCAAGGCAGAGGTGGTGACTAAGCAGGTCTCTGACAGATTAGTATGATTCATACATGAAGAAATGAGTGGGAAGGGCATTCCAAGAGTTGAAGGTATGATCAGCAAAAGATAGAGAGATGGAAAGAATTGGGCACAATTGTGGGATAAACAAGAGTTCAGTTTGAATAGGATATTCTTGGAGGAAATACCAAGCACTGGATGGATCATAAACAACAAACCTGAGCTTTGAAATCAGACAAACCTAACCTGAAATCCTGCCATATTGTTTTAAATTGAAGCCGAGCTGACATACAATATCTTGTCAGTTTTAAGTGTACATAGAAGTGATTTGATATTTCTACATATTATGAGATGATCCTCACAGTAAGTCTATTTCTGAATTCTCACCATATATTTTTATCAATTCATTTATAGACTTACACTTATTGTAAATAATGCTACAATGAATGGAGAGGTGCATATATTTTCATTCTCTTTGTACAATATCCTAAGTGGAATTGCTGGGTTTCATGATAGTTCTATTTTTAATTCTTTGAGGAACCTCCCTACCATTTTCCATAGTGGCTACACAAGTTGACATTCCCACCAGCAGTGCACAAGTTTTCTCCTTGCCTTTACTTCAGTCTGTGTGTGCCTCCATCAGAAAGGATGAATACCCAACTTTTGTAGCAACATGGATGGGACTCGAAGAGATTATGCTGAGTGAAACAAGTCAAGCAGAGTCAATTATCATATGGTTTCACTTATTTGTGGAGCACAACAAATAGCATGGAGGACATGGGGAGTTAGAGAGGAGAAGGGAGTTGAGGGAAATTGAAAGGGGAGGTGAATCATTAGAGACTATGAACTCTGAAAAACAATCTGAGGGGTTTGAAGTGGTGGAGGGGTGGGAGGTTGGGGTACCAGGTGGTGGGTATTACAGAGGGCACAAATTGCATGGAGCACTGGGTGTGGTGAAAAAATAATGAATACTGTTATGCTGAAAATAAATAAATTTAATTTAAAAAAAAAAAGGGATCTGAAGTGATTTCTTACAGGGAGCATAGAGATGGGTCTTGTTTGTTTGTTTAACCATTCAGCCATCCTATGTCTTTTGATGTAAGCATTTAGTCCATTTACATTTAAAGTATTTACTGATATGTATGTATTTGTTGCCATTTTGTTAATTGTTATCTGGTTGCTTTTATAATTCTTTTCTCTTCCCTTTTCTTAGTCTCTTTCCTAGTGGTTTGGTGTTTTTCTTTAGTGTTATTTTTGGGTTTCTTTCTCTTTCTCTTTATTTATTTATTTTTTTGTGCATCTAGCTATTGTAGATTTTAGTTTGTAACTACCATAATGTGTGTGCATGTATATACATAAAATGAAAGTAATAAAATCAGGTATATCAGTCATTATATTAAGTATTTATAGAAAAACTATCCCCCAACAAAAACAGAGATGATGGTTATTAAGATGTGAGCTGGGTCTGTGGTTTCATCTGATGTTTGACTGGAAGCAGTGGGCTTCACTATCATGGTTGTTGGCAGCACTCAGTTTTCATGAACTGTTGGCCTTAGTTTCTCACTGTCTGTTGACTAGAAGCTTCCCTCAGTTCCTTGCCATGTAAGTCTCTCTACAGAGGCTCACAATGGGACAGTGGCTTCTATCAGAGTGAGTATGCCAGGGAGCAAAAGAAAACTAGCAAGACGGAAGCCAGAGCTTTTTTGTAATCTGATCTTGGAAATGACACCTATTATTTTAGCCATATTCCATTCACTAGAAGCAAGTCATTAGGTCTAGTCCACCTACAAGGGGAGGGGATTATAAAAGGGCATAGATACTAGGAGGTGGGACAATTGGGAGTTATGTTAGAGACTAAATATCAACAGGATATTTGTGTGGGAAAAAGCTACTCTCAGACGGCAAAAGAAATGGATAAGCCATTTTGGAAAACAACATCGTTAAGATCATTGCCTCTTGATAGCACAGACAACTTACCTTGGTTTGCTAGGTTCTTTCTCAGTTTTAAACCTGGAAGTCCTGTGTCCTGGGAACTCCTTCAGTCCTGGGGCTTGGTTAGTCACCCTACTCTGGACCAAGACTGTGGGCTCATGACTCCACACTACTAGAAATTTGAACTTGGGTTAAGTTACTTAATTTCTCTGTGCTTCAGTTTCCTTATTTGTAAAATAAAAATAATAATAGTGTATCTGTAGAAACTAAATGAGATACATGTAAAGTGCTTAAAGCAATGTATGGCACATAAAAAGTGCCCAATGATATTAAATATATTAAAATATACATATCCTTTCATTAGGGTATGCACACAATTATTATCCAAACAAGGATACTTTTGACAATGAAAGGGAGATCAAATAATAATTGTGCCACATCAACAGACATTAAAGGGAATGTTCAGGGAAAGTAGGATGTTCCTTAAATGTGATTCACATTGAAATTTATATCATAGAAATAAAAGCACCTCCATATAAAACAAGTGCACAATGATGTTTGTTGCTCTTTTGTTAACAGTGGAAAAATAACACAAAATGAAGTGAACACTCACCAATAGAGGTGGAATAAATCATGAACATAATACCATGAAATATTATGCAACCTTTAAAAAAATAAATTATAGTGATACCCACTGACTAGGAGGTGCTCTGAAATACTGTTGAATGAGAAAAATAATATGTAGGAAAATATTTATGGCTTTTCTTTTTGTAAAATAAATGTTTCACACTCAGAGGCAAATGCTGAAGTTTAAATTTCAGGATCCTAAACTTTCATGGCCTGTTCCAAGGAGCTGGGAGGGTCCCTGGAAATGTCTTTGTGAATTTTATGAAAAGTAAAAAATTTTAATTGCAGTAAGTTAAGATCTCTTCAAATTTTTTCCAACTCCAGTTTTCTTGCTATCATAGTTCTCTTTGGTTTTGGTAGTATTAAAATGGCTGCAGACATTTTTGGAATCTGGGTAAGGGGAAGATGAGTTGGGGATACATGTGCTTTGGATTTAGTGGGACATATTTGCAAGGTTGAAGTCACTTCCTTGTATAGTCCAGATGTTAAAATGGCTTCTGAAATTCTCCTGTCACCTCTTGTGCCAACCCACCTGGTGTGTGACTATAAGATTTAGAGCACTACTACAATATGAGTGCTATTATGATATGAATGTGGCCTAGAAATATTTATGTGCCAAAAATATTTGATATGTATAGAAGTTCATACATGGAAAGTTCTTCCAAATCCTATAGCTTAGATATGAAACAGAGGTTTCATCAAATTTGGCAACAATCCTAAAAAATAGTTTGGCAGTACCAATAATAGATTATGAAACTGAAAGGAAACTTTCTACCAGCTAATAAAAAAAACACTAATATCAACCATGCTAAAGGAAAGACTGAATCAGTCTATTTCTTTACACTAGCATTATCTAAGAGAAATATAAAATGAGCCATATATGGGATTTTAAATTTGTTAGTAGCCACATTTAAAAATTTTTTAAATAGATAAAATTAATTTTATTTGTATTTTTAAAAAATTTTATTTATTTATTTGCCAGAGAGAGAAAGAGATAGTGAGAGAGGGAACAAAAACATGAGGAGTAGGAGAGGGAGAAGCAGGCTTCCCACTGAGCACGGAGCCCAATGCAGGACTCGATTCCAGGATGCTGGGCTCATGACCTGAGCCAAAAGCAGCCGCTTAAGGACTGAGCCACCCAGGCATCCCAATGAAATTAATTTTAATAATATATCATTTAACTCAATTTATCCAAAATGTCATTTCAATTACTAATAAAATACTTTACATTCCTTTTTTGTGTACTAAGTCTTCATAATCTGAAGTATAACTTATACTTTCAGCATGTGAATTCAGGCAGTAAACTTTCATGATTGGTACCTGAACTCTATTTAAATTTTGTAAAATTACAGTTGGAAAAGTAGATTTGACTGTAAACAAAGTTGTTCTAAACCTAAAAGTTTTCAAATAACTGAATTGAGTAGCAAAACATTATTTTCCTTTAGGGTTTTCATCCACATTGACAAAATTATTTCATTGTTTTTAGGAAAATTGATTTTGACATAAAATAATTTCAGCTTCAAAATTATGTCTACCCAAGTTAAATAAGTTCCCTGACTCAATATTATTAATAGAAAAGTCAAAGGGTGTTGCATAAGTTTAAATTATAAGTTTGGATCCTGCTAAAAAAAAGTTTTAAAATGTTTTTTGGGATATTTAATTTTAATTTTAAGCAAACAATTTTCATTGATTCTCTTTTCACTGTTGAGAACAAACTTCTTATCAAATTCATTATGCAGCTGATGAATGTACTTCTTATTATTTTCCACTTAATTGTCTTTAAAAAATTTTTTTAGACAATAAACTACCTTTTTAGTTTGCTCGGCCATGGCAAATTGAAATTAGCATTGTCATGAAATTTGTCATATACCATATCCCAATCTCTCCTTTTCCCCTTTAGTCTTTCAGTCATTGTGTGCAAGGTGAAAAGGGAGATGAGATAAGGGGAATAGGGAAACCCTGGTAATGTTAGTAAAATCCCAGCCCTTCCTTTGTCCACCAAAATTTACGCATGATGGCCCTTTAAAACTGTGTAACTGCCTGGGGAAGACCAGCCAGTTTCTCCAGTTAATTAGCAACAGTAAAAAGGACAGACTTGCTCACAGACAACTATAATCCATATGAATGGTACAATGAAAGAAAAAAATAAAGTTGCAAACTAATAGGTACAGCATGGTTCTATTTTAGTAAAAAGAAATAAAACCCATATGTATATACATATACATGCTTTGCTTTGCTTGTATCCTAACATATATATACTGAGCTGTTAGTATTGTTAAAGTGAAGGTGGTGAGGAAGTAGGCACAATTGGGTCAGGCAAAATGGAGGAAATTATTAATATTCCCCTTATAAAATTATGCATTGTATTATAGGTTTTAATTCAGAACTACACACATACATTGGTCATTCATAAGCCACCCAATATAGAAAAAAGACTTTTTCAAGTATGGTATAATGTATTATTATTTATTGTTAATTCATAATTTCATAAATTAAACCGGAAATTAGGACTTGATTATCCGATATATTAAGACTGTCTCTGTGGTCTAGTAAGTAGTTTTTCTAAGTGCTTTACATATGTGTGAAAAGAATACATGTATTCTCTATTGATGGATACCTGTTTCTAAGATATGTCTATTAACTCATGATTGTTAGTTGTATCATTCAACACAGTATATTCTTATGTTTCTTAATTTTTTCATTTTTTAAAGTATATTCTTAAGTTTCTTTAATTTCATTTTCAGTGAATTATGATATATTAAAATCTTACACAAACTGTGGATTTCAGTTTGTCATTGAAATCATATCAGTTTTGCCTTTTAATATTTCAAGGCAATGTTGTACGTGAAATATGTGTGAAAAATTTTGTGACTTTATACTTCATTTTTTTTTTTAAGATTTTATTTATTTATTTGACAGAGGGAGATCACAAGTAGGCAGAGAAAGAGAGAGAGAGAGAGAGGAGGAAGCAGGCCTCCTGCTGAGCAGAGAGCCTGATGCAAGACTTGATCCCAGGACCCTGAGATCATGACCTGAGCCAAAGGCAGAGGCTTAACCCACTGAGCCACCCAGGCACCCCTGACTTTATACTTCTTGCTACATTGTGTTTTAGTCTTTAGTTGTTACACAGTATACCTCTTTATCTCTTTTAATGTTTTTAACTTTCAGTTATATTTTGATTGATGCTACTGCTTTAATATCTTTCTTTAGGTTGTTTCACTTGATCTTTTGTTTTTTAACCCCATTGTGTCATTTTTATTTATGCTTGACTCCTGGGAAAAAAACATAGCATGATTTTTAAAAATTGCATCAAATATTCTCATCTTTGTCTTTTATTAATTATTTTCTATTTTGTGGTTTTGGTTTGCCACACTTAACTGCTGGCTTCACTTCTTTTTTCCCAGATTTAAGGACATTTTAATTAATAAATATTTCTGTATTCTTTTATTTTCCATTACTAGTTTGGGAGAATAAATTGTGTTTCTAATTTTTACTGGTTTCTCTTAAAATTTTTACTAAAAACATTTGCAACAACAACAAAAAAAGAAATCAAAAGTCATTAAGTATCTTTGTCTTTTTAGTTTTTAGACCCACTTTACTTACTCTATGATCATAAGCCTCTATCTTCCTTGTTTTTATTGTCTGGAAATTTAACACCCCAGCTGTACATTTATAGCAGTAGACCTGATCCCTGGCTCCCATTTGAAGTGGACCTCTTTTAGATTCCATTACCCTGAAGGATGCAGTCTTCCTTTGGATCCTGCCCATTTCTGAGCCCAGTCACCAGGTAGACTACCATTTAGTTTCCAATTTCTACTTTGTGTTTCTGACCTAATTAAGGATAGGATATCTTCTTTCTTTCTTTCTTTCTTTTTTTTCAGCACAGCTAGAATTTGTAATTTTCTCATTTTATATTTTATCTCTCATCATTGTTTTTGGTACAATGGAAAACAAGGGAAGGATCACTTTAAAAGAAACCTGACAGACCTTGCCGAGTTGACAGGTCATGTTATATTTTCATAATCAGAAAAATCACAATTTAAAAAGCAAAATAATACATGTCTATATATGTAAACCAGATATTCATACTGATTTGTATAAAAGCTATGCACAGCAAAAAACAAACACACAAACAAACAAACAAAACCCAGGAAAGAAAGAAACCAGAATGTTAACAATAGTTACCCTGATAGGTAAGATTCAATAAAATAATTCACTTTCACTTATTTTACTTTGTACATATTTGAACAAAATTAACAAAATAATTTATTCAATTTTATAATGAGAACCTATTGTAATAAGTCCTATGTAAGTATGTAGTGATAAACTTATTTTTAACTGGCTAGTAGAAGAAAATATAAGCATTTTATTAGTAGCAATATTAAAAACTATTATACTATACTAAAGAATAAGAACACCAATATAACAGGTTTTCCTAGGGAAAACAATGAAAAGATTTTAAATGAGTTCATAGGTTTAGAAAGACTTCTATGTTGCTGTTTCAGAATTTAGACAAATCCCTCCTTTCCACATTTGGTTAGAGTAATCAAAGTATGCTTCTGTTAAAATGATGATCCAGTTCAAACCCCTCAAGTGGTGGGGGGGTGGGAGGTTGGGGTACCAGGTGGTGGGTATTATAGAGGGCACAGCTTGCATGGAGCACTGGGTGTGGTGAAAAAATAATGAATACTGTTTTTCTGAAAATAAATAAATTGGAAAAAAAAAAATGATGATCCAGGATTCTCATACTTGCCTGTGACTTAAATTTTCTAAGGAAAGAAATGCTAGCTAGTTCACTGCTCTTGACTTGTTTACAGCAGTTTTTAGCATTCTATTATTCTCTTCTCATTTCCTCTATTCACAGAAAAGAGACACAGAAGACACTAGATGACTATTCAGTAGTGATTTCAATGATTCTATAAGAAATGAAAGGTGTAGAAAAACCTCTGTGATTAAATGGCACCTACAGTTCTTTCTCTGGGTTCTGTGCATAAATAGCAGAATAGAATATCCCACAGAGAACAAATGTGGCCAAGTTTGGTAGTAAAATATATAATTCTGGATGCGGTAACAGTCTATTTGAGCCCTATTGACTCAATAGGTACCTAGAATGCTTTAAGCTTTTGCTTTGCAATATATTGTAGATAAAACCTCTCCCATTACTCTTATTTTTCTTTGTGTCTCATATACCCAAGGGCCTGGAAAATAGTAAGTCCTCAATAAATAGCTGAGGAACAAATGAATGAATCAATAATCTCATTAAAGAAGTTCTAAATGGTAGGATGGAACACTGAAGGAAGAGCTATGAATTAATACAAAGAGTCACAGAGATTTCTCAATGACAGATTTGTTTTTTAATTATCATCTCTTTCAATAAACTATTCATCTATTTTGACTCAGTTTCCTCAATTGCAATAAGAGATGGTGATAAATGTGATGAAATGAGAGATCTAGAAATATTTTTTGCATTAATTCTTGGTGGACTTTAAATAATGAAAATACTTTAATTCTCTATTTTTTTAACTAGTCAAACTTAGTCTATTAATTCCCAAAAATAATACCAGAGAATAAGCTATTTTTGTCTTTTCATTTTTTATTATTCATTTCTGAGATACCAATGAAAAAACATTCTATTGTGAGTTTCTTCAATGTGTGTATTCTAATATAAATATAAAATGTGATACACTGAATAAAATCTAGAATAAAATATAGTAATATAAAATTGTTACTTTCTAAATGTATAATGTGACTGCAGTTGGGTGTTAGTTAATTTTGCTAATGTACCTTAATTAAGAGTGTAGGAGTACCTAAAGAGAAAACTAGTCATTTTAGTATGTTACATTAATAATACAGCATCTATGGAAAAGAATATAAAATGAATTAGTGAGTTTACCAGTTGATGTATCTGATATGTCTAGACAGTGTAGTGAGATAAAAAGGTTAAATATGAGACTACGAGCATTATGCAAGATTTCTTTAAGATTATATTTTCAGTATAATGTTATTTCCAACTTAGAGCTGTATGTAGCAACTGCTAAACAGAACAAAATAAGAGTGAGTCCATGAAATAACAACTTAATCATTAGAGTGAGCTGAAATTATACAACTGTAAATTCCCATGAACTGTGATTTGCTTCTATTAGGAGCACTGAGAATAACTCTTGTGAAGTGTTCAATCAGTAAACCAAACAAGATAATCTAAATTAGAATATTCTGAAGTATAAGCAAAAATGGAGGTTAAAACCTGTGTCCTTAGTAGATGAAGGTTTATTTCAGGGAAGTTTCAGTATTTTAGACATACTATCTATCCTTAGCCTATTCAACTTTCTTTCTTCAAAGAGGGAGATCACCTATATATTTAACATTAATAAGATAAATGCAAACTGTTTTGACATGATCTATTTTAACTTTCTAGATGACTAAGTTATTTTTAATTATTTTCTAATTATAAAAGCAGTATGTGTTTATTGTAGAAAATTTGGACAATACAAAAAGTATGAAGAAGAAGACAGAAATAACATGTAATCTTAGGATCCAGAGATAGTATATACAATCAATATAATATCTTTCAGATCTTTTCTTCCTATGCATATACACATAATAATATTTTCAACTAAATATGTATCAAATGATAAATATACATCTATTCATTCAATGGATATTTATTGAATGACAACTATATGCCATTAGGAAAATTTGAATAATTAGATATTATTTGAAAATATTAATGATTATGGATGAGTATATTCTTTGAATTTATCATTATTACTTAATTATTCACTTGTTTTCACTTTTGGTTGTCTCCAATACATCCACTTATTTTAAATTGATTAGAACATCCCCTAGTACTACTTCACACATGGGCACGATATAGATTTATCACAAAACACTAAAAAAGTCTCCAACTCTGCCTATTTTGTTTGAAAGGAAAAATTCAAGACTTATTCTGGCAAATTCAAAAGAATGTCGAAGTTGCATGTTAAGTAATTAAGTAATCAATTAATGAACTGTGAGTGTGGTTAAGAATATGGTCTCCAGAGCTGAATATCCTGTATTCAAATTCCAGAGTTGCCATTTTTTAGCAAACTTTAAACTTTTCTGTGACTTGTTTCCCTTATCTGTAAAATGGGAATGAGAATACTAGCTACTTCATATATATTTGCTTAAGATTGAACAAATTAAGATTCACAAAGTAAGTATTTGATAACAGTAGCTATTATTTTTTTCATTAATGTTTACTTAGTACATTTTATGTGGCAGTGATTTTGTTAGAAGCTCTGATTACAATGGTAAACAGACAAGCAAGATTTTTAACTTTATCAGATAAATAACCAAAACAGATACTAAAATAAATAACCTCAAAGTAATTCCATGATGGCAATCAAAGCAAGGACTATAGAAGAAAGTAAAATTAGAAGGTGCTAAAGAGGAGAAAACACAGGCCTCCATATACTTAGTCTGGGGCATGAGTGTGTGTGTATGTGTGCCTACAAAGGATTTTTCCCTGAGGAAGAATACATATTGTCTACTTGGAGGAAAGAGAAGGAAAAGGGAAAGTAGGAGCAGACATTGGATTAGGTAGGAAGGAGATTGCCCGTGTTAAAGAACTAAAAGGAATTAAAGATGGCCAGTATGGGAAGGTAGAAACTGATGAGCAAAGTCAATGTGCAGAAATCAGTGGCTTTCTTATACACTAACAATGAAAATACAGAAAGGGAAATTAGAAAATCGATTCCATTTACTATAGCACCAAGAACCATAAGATACCTGGGAATAAACCTAACTAAAGAGGTAAAGGATCTATACTTGAGGAACTATAGAACACTCATGAAAGAAATTAAAGAAGACACAAAAAGATGGAAGACCATTCCATGCTCTTGGATCGGAAGAATAAACATTGTTAAAATGTCTATACTGCCTAGAGCAATCTATACTTTTAATGCCATTCCGATCAAAATTCCACCGGCATTCTTCAAAGAGCTGGAGCAAATAATCCTAAAAATTGTATGGAACCAGAAGAGACCCCGAATCGCTAAGGAAATGTTGAAAAACAAAAATAAAGCTGGCGGCATCACCTTACCTGATTTCAAGCTTTATTACAAAGCTGTGATCACCAAGACAGCATGGTACTGGCATAAAAACAGACACATAGACCAGTGGAACAGAGTAGAGAGCCCTGATATGGACCCTCAACTCTATGGTCAATTAATCTTCGACAAAACAGGAAAAAATATACAGTGGAAAAAAGACAGTCTCTTCAATAAATGGTGCTGGGAAAACTGGACAGCTATATGTAGAAGAATGAAACTCGACCATTCTCTTACACCGTACACAAAGATCAACTCAAAAATGGATAAAAGACCTCAACGTGAGACAGGAATCTATCAGAATCTTAGAGGAGAACATAGGCAGTAATCTCTTTGATATCAGCCACAGCAACTTCTTTCAAGATACGTCTCCAAAGGCAAAGGAAACAAAAGCGAAAATAAACTTCTGGGACTTCATCAAAATCAAAAGCTTCTGCACAGCAAAGGAAACAGTCAAAAAAACAAAGAGACACCCCACGGAATGGGAGAAGATATTTGCAAATGACAGTACAGACAAAAGGTTGATATCCAGGATCTATAATGAACTCCTCAAACTCAACCCACACGAAACAGACAAACACATCAAAAAATGGGCAGAAGATATGAACAGACACTTCTCCAATCAAGAAATACAAATGGCTATCAGACACATGAAAAAATGCTCATCATCATTAGCCCTCAGGGAGATTCAAATTAAAACCACATTGAGATATCACCTTACACCAGTTAGAATGGCCAAATTTAACAAAACAGGAAACAACATGTGTTGGAGAGGATGTGGAGAAAGGGGAACCCTCTTACACTGTTGGTGGGAATGCAAGTTGGTGCAGCCTCTTTGGAGAACAGTGTGGAGATTCCTCAAGAAATTAAAAATAGAGCTTCCCTATGACCCTGCAATTGCACTCCTGGGTATTTACCCCAAAGATACAGATGTCGTGAAAAGAAGGGCCATCTGTACCCCAATGTTTATAGCAGCAATGGCCACAGTCGCCAAACTATGGAAAGAACCAAGATGCCCTTCAACGGATGAATGGATAAGGAAGATGTGGTCCATATACACTACGGAGTATTATGCCTCCATCAGAAAGGACGAATATCCAACTTTTGTAGCAACATGGACGGGACTGGAAGAGATTATGCTGAGTGAAATCAGTCAAGCAGAGAGAGTCAATTATCATATGGTTTCACTTATTTGTGGAGCATAACCAATAGCATGGAGGACAAGGGGCGTTAGAGAGTAGTAGGGAATTTGGGTAAATTGGAAGGGGAGGTGTACCATGAGAGACTATGGACTCTGAAAAACAGTCTGAGGGGTTTGAAGTGGCGGGGGGGTGGGAGGTTGGGGTACCAGGTTGTGGGTATTATAGAAGGCACAGCTTGCATGGAGCACTGGGTGTGGTGAAAAAATAATGAATACTGTTTTTCTGAAAATAAATAAATTGGGAAAAAAAAAAGAACCCAGGAATATATATATATAAAAATAAAAGTCTAAACATGGAAAGGAAGAAAGGAAAGAAGGGAGGGAGGGAAAGAGAGAGAGAGAGAGAGAGAAAGAAAGAGAGAGAGAGGAAGGAAGGAAGGAAGGAACAAAGAAGAAAGAAATAAAGAAAAGGAGGAAGGTAGGGAGGGAGGAAGGAAGAAAGGAAGGGAAAGAGAGAGAAAGAGACAAAGAAAGGAAGAAAGGGAGAGAGGACATCATTCAGGGCATTTTGAACCTTATTAGGAATCTGGGTCATTTTTCTAAAAACAATGACAAGTCACTAAAAGGTTTTAACCAGAGGAGAGATGTAATCAGATTTGTGATTTCTGAGATTATTTTGGCTGCATCATAAACAGTAAATTCAAGGAAGGAAAATAAGACAATATTTTATTATTAAAACAATCTCTAAGAGTAGTTGGTAATGGTAGAGAAACAGGGAGATTGGAGGTTTAATTAGGGATAGAGTATAAGTTATAGAATTAACTTCATCTTAACACTTACGGCTGTTAAAAATCACAAGACCTAGTGACTGACTGAATATAAGAATCAATGGAAACAGAGGTGGTGAGAAAGACACAGGTTTCTGCAGTCAGATGAATAATTAATTCACTCACTGAGATAAGGAACTGTGCGTGAAGAACAAGTTTGAAGATAAAGATAGGAGTTTAATCTTGGCCATGTTAGGGTTAAAGCACCTTTGAGACATACAGGTAGAGATATTCAGTGGAGGATGGTTGGATGGATGGATGGATGGATGGATGGAAGGAAGGAAGGAAAAATGGATGAGGCTGGAATTGAGAGAAGCAGTATAGACCAGAGGGAAAAACTGGGGAATCTTGTTGATAGTAACAGAAACCATACTATGGATGGAATAATTTAGGAAGAGGAAAAAAAAAAAAAGAATAGGAATGACTTTGTCTGAACCTAAGGAACTCCCAACTTTTAAAGCCATATAGAAAAATGTCAGTCGTCAGCATAGAGAGGGAACAGTTCAATAAGATGAAAATTGTCCTTAGACATCAAAGGGAAGACAAGGTGTCACTAACTTGTGGAATGCTGCTGAGAAATGTCCTCTCAATTTTGTGATATTAAGGTCATTGGTACCTTTAGGAAGTACATTTGGAAAGAGCAGTGAGGAATGGAAACCCAACTAAAGTAGGCAGAGACATGGAAGGAAAGGATAAAAATTAACGTACTGAGAATGTGGAGGGATGGAGAGAAGCTAAGGAATTAAAGAGAGTTAGGGGATTTTTCAGTTATTGTTTATTTATTGCTTTCATTGATAGCTGTTATTGTTGTTTCTGTTTTTTATATGAAAAAGTCTTAGGCAGATTTAAATGTTAAGGGTATGATCCAGTGGAAGGACAGTTAAAAATCAGGGTAAAGCATGAATGACTTGAAAGGGTCACACTCCTGAGAAGGCACAGGAAAGGGTACTTACTAGAAGGAAAACCCCTCCACTTTAACAGAAGGCACAGGCAAGAGAAGGCTTCAGGGGAACTGCATTTGTAGACGTGGTGGAGGATGTCAACACAGTTTCATCTCATGGCTTGACTTTTATTATGAATGAGAATATGCAGCTGTCTGCTGAGAGTGAGACACAAGGCAGGAAAAAGTACCTGAACTTTGAGGAGAATATAGTAGAGTGAAACACACTGTGCCACATGTGTGGAGGCCCCATTTGAATTTGGTGGGCATAAATTTATTTTTTATTTTTACTTATTTATTTGTTTGTTTAATTTTTTTTTCAGAGATGAGACAGCAAGGGGAGGGGTGGAGGGAGAGAAAGAGAAATAATCCCAACCAGACCCCACACCCCATGTGGAGCCTGATTCAAGGCTTGATTCCACGACCCAGAAATCATCACCTGGGTCCAAAGCAGGAGTCTGACACTTAACTGACCAAGCTACCCAGGCAGTCCTAAGCATGAGCTTATTAATGTTTACCCCCGTTTTTATTCATATTCTGACACTGTTCTATAGGATACTATAAATGACATAATAAAAAACCTATTACACACCCACCCCCACATCATCACTTTATAAAAGTTTATTATATTTTTAGATATCTTATTATTCTACAGTTCATGTTATCTATACACGGGACTGGTGAAATTGATTTGATGGAAAACATATAATTCTCTTTTTGTTTAGAATGCTGTTTCTTAAAGATAGACAACTTCTACCAATTTGAACAAACAGAAATGATTACATTTTCAAATTGGTAAGCTGTCTATATGGATGAAGGAAACAGTTATGTTACCAGGATTTCTCTGCAGGAACTGCTGTCCTAGTTTTCTCTCTTTGCTCCCTCTATAAACCAATACTGGGTCACCAATTTACAATTTACTACTTTAATAAATGGCTAAGACATTACTGAACACAGAGCAAATGCCAAATAAATAATTGCTATTTGATAAAGGGTTCTTATCAGCTCGGCCAGTATTTGTATGTAAAAGAATGCTTCCAAGGGGCTTAAAAATAGTTTGCTCTCTTAAATGAGTTAAACATATCCACAGAAATCATATTGACACTACCCATTTGCTTAGCTAAGATAAACATTAGCCCTGGTCCAGTCTGAATTATTTTAATTCAAAATTTTGGCATTAGAATTAAGAAGGCTCCACCATTTTGAAAAAAATATTTTGGCATAAATAAGTTACAGACTCACCCTCACACTACTACCTATTTCAGGATGTTGGGGGAGGTGTTGTGGGTTGTGGGGGATTATTCACGAGAGGACATTTTCATTTCAGGTTGACCACAGTCCAGTAAGCACATTATCAAATTGAATAGAGGTGTGCAAGACCTGCATTATCCTGGCATGAAACAACTGACTGTGTCCTTATTATCAGAGATCATCTATTCTCTTCCATCAGGATTGGAAAACAGTCTTCACTGGTGTTGTTATAAATTGCTCATTAATCAAAATGGATTTATTGAGCATCCATAGTGTGCAAAGCCTGCACTAAGTGATTCAAAATAACAGGTTGCCTAGTTACCATAAAATGGAAAAATTCCCCTGTGAAGGTTAAAATTAAATGAAAGGGAGATAAGAAAACATTATCTTTGATGGCATCTGACTATTTCATAGGGCTTTTTCTGCCATTACAGCTATTTTCTCTCAAAGATAATAGTCATTCATTCGTTCATTCACTTAATTATTCATTCATTTATGTAATTGACTCCTCACTACAACTATATAAGATCCTCTGCTTGATGCAGTAAAGGAAACAAACATGATTCAATATTGACTGCATGAGCATGAGTCTTAGTGAATTTACAAAGCAAGTACTGGACTTCTGCTGATCTTTATTTAATGAGCCTAGTACTAGAGTTCTTTATTCCATATGAAACCTGTAGTCATTGAGGCATTAATAAAATGCTCCTTGCAAAGAGTGTCACTCATTTTCTGGTTGGACTGTAAAATCTTGTTGAATACAGGTTTACTAATAAGTTGTTTTCATATTTAAATTAAACCACTGAATACTATAGAATTTTTTTCAGAATGATATCTACTTTGTACTGGCTTGACTAGTTAATAAATAGAAAAGACAGAAGGGGAGGAGTCAAGTTGGCAGAGGAGTAGCAGGCTGAGATGACATCAGACAGCAGGAGTTCAGCTGGGTAGGTATCAAACCATTCCAAACACCTACAATTCCAGCAGGAGATCAAAGAGAAGAGCAGCAATTCTAGAAACAGAAAATTGACCACTTTCTGAAAGGTAGGACTTGCGAAGAAGTGAATCCAAAGCGACGGGAAGGTGGACCACGTGGGGTGGGGGGTGGGGGCCGGCAAGTGGCAGAGCAACAGAGCACAAAATCAGAACTTTTAAAAGTCTGCTCCCCTGAGGAACATTGCTCCAGAGGCTAAGCAGGAGTGGAGCCCTCATGCGGACAGCATAGTCTCAGGTCCCGTGGGGTCACAGAAGGATTAGGGGTGTCTGAGAGTAGCAGAGCTCACAGGTATTAGAGCGGGGAAGCCAACTACAGAGACGGAGCCAAGGAGTGAGCTCTCAGCTTGGGGTTACCTGAAACTGTGATCTGTGGCACAATCAGATGACAATTTTTTGAGCAGGGACCCCACAAATGGCAGATCCGGGGAGACTCACCTTCCTTCTCCGGAGGCAAGAATCTGCGGAGTTTGGAGACTTCAAACAGGTCTGTGTGTCAGAGACACAAACGCTTGGTCATAGGACAGGTGAGCTTGGAGCATGGCCAGAGACCAGGGAGATGGGAGTGATTCAGCACTTTTCTCTGAGGGTGCACTGAGGAGTAGGGTCCTGAGCTCTTGGCTCCTCCAGGCCAGAGATTGGGAGGCTGTCATTTTCATTCTGTCCTCTAGAACTCTATGGAAAGCATTCAGGGAACAAAAGCTCTGGAGAGCAAATCCAAACAAATTACTTAGCCCAGCCCCTGGCAAGGGTGGTATGATTCTGCCTTGGGCAGAGACACTTAAGAATCACTACAACAGGCCCCTCCCCCAGAAGATTAGCAAGGACATCCAGCCAAGACCAAGCTCACTGATCAAGGAGACCAGAGGAACTCCAGAGGAAGGGAAAGCAAAGCATGGAATTCATGGCTTTCTCTCCATGATTCTTTGGTCTTCCAAAGTTAATTAAATTTTTAAATTTTTTTCTTATTCTAATTTCTTTTAACTTTACTCTTTCCTCTCTTAATGTTTTTAAACTAGTTTATCCTAACAATACCTTTCTTTAAAAAATTCTTTTTGGGGGCGCTGGGGTGGCTCAGTGCATTAAGCCTCTGCCTTCAGCTCAGGTCATGATCCCAGGGTTCTGGGATTGAGTCCCACATTGGGCTCTCTGCTCAGCAGGGAACCTGCTTCCTCCTCTGCCTGCTTCTCTGCCTACTTGTGATCTCTGTCTGTCAAATATATAAATAAAATATTTTTAAAAAAATCTTTATTATAGTCATATCTTATCCTTCATTATATCTAACTTTATTTTTTGTATACATATAGGGTTTTTTCTTCTAAAAACTTTTGGGATACAACTTCTTCTAATATATATATATATATATATATATATATTTATATATATCTTTTTAAATTTTTTTAAACTTCTTTTTACTCCCTTTCTTCTCCCCATGATCTGGTTAACACACATTTTTCTGAGGTCTTTGCCACCCTTTTAGTATTTTATTCTCTTGTTCATATATTCTTATTTGGATAAAATGATAAGATGGAAAAACTCACCACACACACACAAAAAAAGAACAAGAAGCAGTAATGAAGATGAGGGACCTAGTAAATACAAACATTGGAAATCTATCAGATCTAGAGTTCAGAATGATGATTCTCAAGGTACGAGCTAGGTTTGAAAAAGGCATGGAAGATATTAGAGAAACCCTTTCTGGAGAAATAAAAGAACTAAAATCTAACCAAGCTGAAATCAAAAAAGCTATTAATGAGGTGCAATCAAAAATGGAGTCTCTTACTGCTAGGATAAATGAGGCAAAGAGAGAATTAGCAATATAGAAGACCAAATGACATAAGATGGAGGACATGGGAAGATGGAGAGGAAAAGGGAGTTGAGGGAAATTGGAGGGGGAGATGAACCATGAGAGACTATGGACTCTGAAAAACAATCTGAGGGTTTTGAAGGGGTGGGGGGTGGGAAGTTGGGTAAGCCTGGTGTTGGGTATTATGGAGGGCACGTATTGCCTGGAGCACTGGGTGTGGTGCATAAACATTGAATTCTGGTACACTGAAATTTAAAAAAATAAAAAAATAAAAAAAAAAAGAAGACCAAATGACAGAGAATAAAGAAGCTGAGCAAAAGAGAGACAAACAACTATGGGACCATGAGGGTAAAATTCGAGATATAAGTGATACCATGAGATGAAACAATATTAGAATAATTGGGATTCCAGAAGAGGAAAGAGAGAGGGGGGGCATAAGGTATATTGGAGCGAATTATTATAGAGAATTTCCCTAATATGGCAAAGGGAACAAACATCAAAATCCAGGAGGTGCAGTGAACCCCCCTCAAAATCAAAAAGAATAGTTCCACACCCCACCATCTAATGGTAAAACTTATAAGTCTTAGTGACCAAGAGAAAATGCTGAAAGCAGCCTGGGACAAAAAGCTGGTAACATACAATGGTAGAAATATTAGATTGGCAGCAGATCTATCCACAGAGACCTGGCAGGCCAGAAAGAACTGGCATGCTATATTCAGAGCACTAAACGAGAAAAACATGCAGCCAAGAATACTATATCCAGCTAGGCTATCATTGAAAATAGAAGGAGGGATGAAAAGCTTCCAGGACAAACAAAAACTGAAAGAATTTGCAAACACCAAGCCAGCTCTACAGGAAATATTAAAAGGGGTCCTCTAAGCAAAAAGAGAGCCTAAAAGTAGTAGATCAGAAAGGAACAGAGACAATATAAAGTAACAGTCACCTTACAGGCAATACAATGGCACTAAGCCATTGATACTAAACTAGTATCTCTCAATAGCTACCCTAAATGTTAATGGGCTAAATGCCCCAATCAAAAGCCACAGGGTATCAGAATGGATAAAAAAAAAACAGAAGTCATCAATATGCTGTCTGCAAGAAACTCATTTAAGACCCGAAGACACCCCCAGAGTTAAAGTGAGGGTGTGGAAAACAATTTACCATGCTAAGGGACATCAAAAGAAAGTTGGGGTGGCAATCCTTAGATAATTAGATTTTAAGCCAAAGACTGTAATAAGAGATGAAGAAGGACACTATATCATACTCAAAGAGTTTGTCCAACAAGATCTAACAATTTTAAATATCTATGCCCCTAACAAGGGAGCAGCCAACTCTATAATCCAATAAATAACAAAATCAAAGAAACACATCAACAATAATCCAATAATACTAGGGGACTTTAACACCCCCCTCTATGAAATGGACAGATCATCCAAGCAAAAGATCAACAAGGAAGTAAAGTAAACATACTGGACCAGATGGACATCACAGATATATTCAGAACATTCCATCCCAAAGCAACAGAATACACATTCTTCTCTAGTGCACATGGAACATTCTCCAGAATAGATCACATGCTGGGTCACAAATCAGGTCTCAACTGGTACCAAAAGACTGGGATCATTCCCTGTCTATTTTCAGACCACAATGCTCTCAAGCTAGAGCTCAACCACAAGAGAAAAGTTGGAAAGAACTCAAAAACATGGAGGCTAAAGAGCATCCTACTAAAGAATGACTGGGTCAACCAGGAAATTAAAGAAAAATTGAAAAAAATTCATGGAAACAAAAGATAATGAAAACACAACTGTTTAAAATCTGTGGGACACAGCAAAGGCAGTCTTTTTTTTTTTTTAAAGATTTTATTTATTTATCTGACAGAGAGAAATCACAAGTAGACGGAGAGGCAGGCAGAGAGAGAGAGAGGGAAGCAGGCTCCCTGCTGAGCAGAGAGCCTGATGCCGGACTCGATCCCAGGACCCTGAGATCATGACCCGAGCTGAAGGCAGCAGCTTAACCCACTGAGCCACCCAGGCGCCTGCAAAGGCAGTCTTGAGAGGAAAATATATAGTGATACAAGCCTTTCTCAAGAAACAAGGAAGATCTCAAATATACAACCTAAGCCTACCCTAGAGGACCTGGAGAAAGAGCAGCAAAGAAAGCCTAAACCCAGCAGGAGAAGATAATAAAGATCAGAGCATAAATCAATTAAATAGAAACAAAACAAAACAAAAAAAATCAATGAAACCAGGAGCTGGTTCTTTGAAAGAATTAATAAGATTGATAAACCCCTGGCCAGACTTATCAAAAAGAAAAGAGAAAGTCCCAAATTAATAAAATCATTAATGAAATCAGAGAGATCACACCAACATTAAAGTAATACAAACAATTATAAGAACATATTATGAGCAACTCTACACCAGCAAATTCGACAATCTGGAAGAAATGGATGAATTTCTAGAGACCAATAAACTACCAAAACTGGATCAGGAAGAAATATAAAACCTGAAAAGAACCATAACCAGTCAGGAGATTGAAGCAGTCATCAAAAATCTCCCAACGAAAAAGAGCCCAAGGCCAGATGGCTTCCCAGGGGAATTCTACCAAACATTTAAAGAAGAATTAATACCTATTCTCCAAAACTGTTCCAAAAAATAGAAATGGAAAGAAAACTTCCAAACTCATTTTATGAGGCCAGCATTTCCTTGATCCCAAAACCAAAGACCCCATCAAAAAGGAGACTTAAAGACCAATATCCCTGATGAACACAGACACAAAAAAATCTCACCAAAATACTACTCAATAGAATCCAACAGTATTTTGAAATGATTATTCACCATGACAAAGTGAAATTTATTCCTGGGCTGCAAGGTTGGTTCAACATCTGCAAATCACTCAATGTGATACAATACATTAATAAAAGATAGAACAAGAAACATGATAGTCTGAATAGATGCTGAAAAAGCATTTGACAAAGTACAGCATCCTTTCTTGATCAAAACTCTTCAAAGTGTAGGGATAAAGGGTATGTACCTCAAAACCATCAAAGCCATCTATGAAAAACCCACACCAAATATCATTCTCAGTGGAGAAAAACAGAGCTTTTCCACCAAAATCAGGAACACAGTGGGGATGTCCATTATCACCACTCCTATTCAACATAGTACTAGAAGTCTTAGCCTCAGCAATCAGAAAACAAAAAGAAATTAAAGGCATTCCAATCAGCAAAGAAGAAGTCACACTATCACACTTTGCAGATGATATGATACTTTATGTGGAAAACCCAAAAGACTCTACTCTAAATCTGCAAGAGCTTGTACAGGAAATCAGTACAGTGTCAGGATATAAAATCAATGCACAGAAATCTGTTGCATTTCTATACACCAACAACAAGACAGAAGAAAGAGAAATTAAGGAGTTGATCCCCTTTACAATTGCACCCAAAACCATAAGATACCTACAAATAAATCTAACCAACGAGGCAAAGAATCTGTACTCAGAAAACTATAAAGTACTCATGAAAGAAATTGAGGAAGACACAAATAAATGGAAAAATGTTCCATGCTCATAGATTAGAAGAACAAATATTGTGAAAATGTTTATGCTACCTAAAGCAATCTACACATTTAATGCAATCCCTATCAAAATCCCATCCATTTTTTTTTTCAAAGAAATGGAACAAATAATCCTAAAACTTATATGGAATCAGAAAAGAATCCGAATAGCCAAAGGAATGTTAGCAAAGAAAGCTGAAGTTGTTGGCACCATAATTCCAGACTTCAAGCTCTATTACAAAGCTGTCATCATCAAGAGAGTATGGTCCTGGAACAAAAACTGACACATAGATCAATGGAACAGAATAGAGAACACAGAAATGGACCCTCAACACTATAGTCAACTAATCTTTGACAAAGCTGGAAAGAATGTCCAATGGAAAAAAGAGAGTCTCTTCATCAAATGATGTTGGGAAAATTGGACAGCCACATGCAGAAGAATGAAACTGGACCATTTCCTTACACCACACACAAAAATAGACTCAAAATGGATGAAAGACCTCAATGTGAGAAAGGAATCCATCCAAATCCTTGAGAAGAACACAGGCAGCAACGTCTTCAAACTCAGCTGCAGCAACTTCTTAGAAACATCACCAAAGGCAAGAGAATCAAGGGTAAAAATAAACTATTGGAACTTCATCAAGATCAAAAGCTTTGGCACAGCAAAAGAAACAGTCAACAAAACCAAAAGACAATTGTCAGAATGGGAGAAGATATTCACAAATGACATATCAGATAAAGGGCTAGTATCTAAAATATATAAAGGAATTATCAAACTCAACACCCAAAGAACAAAAAAGTCTAATCAAGAAATGGGCAGAAGACATGAACAGACATCTTTGCAAAGAAGACATCCAGATGGCCAACAGACACATGAAAAGGTGCTCCACATCACTCAGCATCAGAAAAATACAAATCAAAACCATAAGAGATACCACCACGCACCAGTCAGAATGTCTAAAATTAACAAGTCTGGAAATGACAAATGCTGGAAAGATGCAGAGAAAGTGGTACCTTCCTACACTGTTGGTGGGAATGCAGGCTGGTACAGCCACTCTGGAAAACAGCATGGAGTTTCCTCAAAAAGTTGAAAACAGAGCTACCCTATGACCCAGCATTCACACTACTTAGTATTTACCCTAAAGATACAACTGTACTGATCCAAAAGGGCACCTTCAACCAAATGTTTATAGCGGCAATGTCCACAATAGGCAAACTATGGAAAGAACCTAGATGTCCATCAACAGATGAATGGGTAAAGAAGATTTGGAATATATATACAATGGAATACTATGCAGCCATCAAAAGAAATGAAATCTTGCCTTTTTCAATGACGTGGATGGAACTAGAAGGTACTATGCTGAGCAAAATAAGTTAATCAGAGAAAGACAAATATCATATGATCTCCCTGATATGAGGAATTTGAAAGGCAATGTGGGGGGCTTGAGGGCTTTGGGAAAGAAAAAATGAAACGAGATGAGACCGGGAGGGAAACAAACCATAAGAGACTCTTAATCTCACAAAACAAACTGAGGGGTGCTGGGGGTAGAGGGGGTGGGAAAGGGTGGTTGGGTTATGGACATTGGGGAGGGTATGTGCTATGGTGAGTGCTGTGAAGTGTGTAAACCTGGCGATTCACAGAATTGTACCCCTGGGGCTAGTAATACATTACATGTTAATAAAAATTAAAATTAAAAAAAAAGAAAAAGAAAACAAAGAAAGACAGGAAACTAATATGCATACTTAACTGTGATTTTCTTTTTTTTTTTTTTAAGATTTTATTTATTTATTTGACAGAAAGAGATCACAAGTAGGCAGAGAGAGAGAGGAGGAAGCAGGCTCCCGGCTGAGCAGAGAGCCCGATGCGGGACTTGATCCCTGGAACTCAAGATCACGACCTGAGCCGAAGGCAGCGGCTTAACCCACTGAGCCACCCAGGTGCCCCAACTGTGATTTTCTGTGTAATTGAATATTCTGTATCCATGAACAACATTGCCAGTCACAACCAGGACCCTCAAGTGCTTAGCCTCTGAAATGAGGAAGACAGGCAAGGTCTGTCCCCAGAAGCCCAGGATCCTCAGTCACACCTTCTTTCTATGATCAAATTTATATACTCAGTTACAGTCATTGAAATCACTCCTTAGGGTTGTTGTAACAAATTGGTACTAACTGGGTGTCCTAAACAACAGAAATTTTTTGTTTCATAGTCTGGAGGCTTGAAGTCTGAAATCAAGTTCCATTTCTTCTGTGGGACATGAGGAAAGGATCTATTCTGGGCCTCTCCGGCTTGTGGGTAGTCATCTTCTTTCTGTGTCTCTTCATAGCATCTCCCCTCTTTGCATATCTCTCTATATTTCTAAATTTCCCTCTTCTTAAAGGGAATCCAGTCATGCTGGTTTAGGGCCTACCTAAAGACTTCATTTTAACTTGATGACCTTGTAGATTCTATCTCCAAATTTTCCAAGTAAGGTCCCATTCTGATGTACTTGTGACTAAAAGTAAAAAAGAGGGGGTGGAGCACAATTCAACACATAACAATCCCTGTAAAGACCTAGTCATCCCTCTATCATTTCTCTCTGTCTCTCCAGGAAAGCTTCAGAACGCAATTTCTGTGTGTGTTGAAATCCTCATTTTGTCTGTAAACCTAAACCATGTTAATCCAGCACAGTTAACCAAAAACTATAAAATATATTCCCTAAAATATAACTATTTAGTTTTCTTGGCTTCTTATTTCCTAAAGGGCAGAATTTTCAAAGGGAAAAGGGATAACCTCCACTCCTATATACTTCTCCTCTTTGTTCCCCTTTCCTCTCTTTGTTGGCATTACCTTTGTAATGGCCACCAGCTTTTTTTTTTTTTTTTTTTCTGAGACTGAACATTCATTTCCTAATTAATCATGCTGTCTTAAGTCTCATCTCTGTCCAATCTAGTCTTCATACTGCTTCCAGAGAGACTGTTCTAAACCAAAAACCCATCACATCATGTCCCTGCTTAAAGTCTGTCAAAGGTTCACTTCTACTTTCAGGTGAAATCCAAACTTCTGAATGTCACTTCTTGTTCTTTCATGTATTTTTCCTTAGGAGCATTCTATGCTTTAACCATGCTAAGCTGGTCATTGTCTGAATGTACCAAGTTCTCCCATGCCTCTGGATCCCTGCATAATACCTCCCATTTATCCACACACCGTACACCTCTCATCCATGCATCTAATTCTCCTTCTTTGAGGCTCGTATCAGGCAGCACCCTCTCTAGTAAGCTTTTACTCAATCTCTTCCTTTCTATCTTCCTGAAATACCTTATGCTTACCTCTCTCATTACACTTATTACCCTTAATTTAAATACATTCTAAGCTTATAAATATCATGACTTTCACTGTTTATTCAACAACACTTAGCACACTTCCTTAAACATCATAAATATCCAATGAGTATTTATTGAGTGGATGAGAAACTTCAAGGTAGTTACCCACCCAGTTCAGTGTGAGGACTCTAAAGGACTCATGTACATCAAGAGATGTCTCCACTTCTTGAAATTCCTATGTTTGGTCTAAAGGAGTTGGTAACAAAGGGAAAACATCAGTAGCCTCAACAGAGGGCAGTTACTTCCTTGAGTTCATCAGCTTAGTTAGATGGCCCTGAAGGGAAGAGGCAAAGCTAGGTATGAGTTACATGGGACCAGACATAACAGAGTGAGACCTGTTAGTAATTAGGTACATGCAAAGCCTATGGGTTAATGGAATCAACAAAGGAATGTGACAGAGACTGCATCCTCATCCAGAGAGAAGACAAATAGTGATGCTGATGTTCTCTTCCACCTGCTAGGTTGATTATGGGAGGGAATTCTGTGGGGATCCCTTCGTAAAGTGCTATCTAGAATTAGAACAGAACCTGCTCTGACTTGTATTCATCCCTTCGCACATCATTAAAAAGAAAAATTCTTCCAATTAAAATCTGGACTCCCTCACCCCTAGAATTCACAGTCATGGTCAAAAGTGCAGACTACCAATCATTATGAATTAAGCCCAGGTCAAAGGAGCAAACTGGCTTCTTTTATACTGAATCTGGATGATTGAACACAATCAGGGAAAATGATATATCCATGTAAATTAACTCTTATCCCACTTGAAAATGAGTAACAGCAGTAAACAACTCGGTATTACAGAAGTTTGTATTTTCCAAAAGAGGCCACAAGAATATCTTCATATAGCATGACTTCAGTAACCTTTTCTATAAAGGGGAGAGATGAATAAATCCCCTCCACTTAAATATAGGTAAGCTCTTGACTACCACAGAAATGATGTTGCCTTCTGAGTTAAGTCATAAAAAGCAATTCAGCTTCTGCCTCACTTCTCCTAGGATGCTTGCTCTTGGAACACCGTCACTTACCATCACTTACACCATCACTTAGAAGAAGTCTAAATAGGCCATGCCAGCCATATGAGTCAGAATCCTTCAGCTCCCCTGCCCCCAAAGCTGTTCCAGCTGATAACACTTGAGACAGAAAGAAGCTGTCCCTACAGAGTTCTCCCCAAATTACAGATTTATAAACAAAATAAATTAATCTTTTTTAAACTCACTAAGTATTGAGGTAGTTTGTTATGCAGCCATCAATGACCAGAATAGATTCTGATATTTGGAAATGGGGTGCTGCCATAACAAAAATCTAAAGCATGTGGCATGAACTCTGTGACTGGGCAGCTGACAGAAGCTGGAAGGGACTCCAAGTGAGTGACTATGGAATCCATAAGGGCCGAAGAGAGGATTCTTGAAACCCACAGAACTATGAGAAAGCTGTTGGTAAAAGCTTAAAGGAGAGCAAGTGTAATCAGAAGCTAAAAGCAAAGCATCATTTGTGTTGTAGTAGTGGAAAGTTTGGCAACATTGACATCTGCAGTAACACGGAAAACAGAAAATGAACCAAATGAACTCTATGATTTAAAGATGTTTTCAGGAAGAATATTTAAGCAGCAAACCAGTTTCATCTGGCTGCCTATGATAATATGCAAGCCAAAAGAGAACTGAAGAATGGCCTACCAAATAAATACAAAAGAGCCAGGAATTTCTGGGTACAAAAACAAAACCAGTTTATTATTTGCAGGCATTCCAAATGGCAAATAATTTTCAAATTAAGAAGGCCAATGGTCAAATCTGGATGGGGTACAACATCAGGCCTAAGAATGCTCTCAGTGGTGCTGTATAGAATCCTTAAGCCAGACAAAAGACCCTCTAAGCATTTTTAAGGGCATGACTCACAGATGCTCCCTGTTAACAATAGGGTTTCTAAGAATCTCAAGGACATTATCTCACAGAAGTCTCATAAGGAGCCCAATGCAGGGAAGAGCTTATCTGGAGATAAGCTTTTGTCTAATGGAGTAGACTATAAATTGGAACACAAAAAGTCCACAAAGTTTTAAAAGAAACTATATCAGCCTGAACTTGAAGGAAGAGAAATATAAAATGAAAAGAGCCCTTTAAACCCCTAGTCTTTAACAGACAAAAAGCAAATAAGAAAGATACTCAGCTATAAACACAGGCTATTTTTTATGTAAAATAATGATTCAGACGGTGGAGCCACATGTCACAGAGAACAACTCTTATGCCATAAACCTGAGTCTTAATCAAGGAACTGTACCTGGTTAGATTCAGAATTGCCATAGGCTAGTGACCACCATCTGCTTGGTTTTCCCTATGTTTAGATGAGTGTGTCAGTTATGGTTCTCTTATGCCTGATTCACTATTAAATGTTTGGTGTGTAAGAGAGGAGACTGATAAATTGTCTGATTCATAGATAATCACTGTCAAGAGCAAAAGCAGTCAAGAACCTGCACCATCAGAACTATATCAGGGATATTCATGAACACCTGAACCTAGACTTGGAGCTCATGCTATAAAAGGCTGATGACTGGAAGTCTTGAAGGTATAAACAAGTATAATTTGCATAGGAAAAGAATATAAATTATTGTGCCCAAAGGGCAGATGGTGGAAAACTATATTTTCTAAAACTGACAGCAAAGGTATCTCCCATCATTTATTTTCTTATTACAAAGTAACTTTGACACCCTTCATTAGGAAGTGGGGTTCCTGTTCTCTCCGCTTGAATCTGGGTAAATATGGAGCTATAGTAGAAGTGATGACTTTGAAGGCTAGATAATAAAAACGATATAGCTTCCACCTGGTTCTTTTCAGATGGTTGATCTCAGAATCTAGCCAGTATGTGATGAGGAGACCCAGGCAGTCCATGGAGAGGAAAAATGGTCCCCAGCCCATAAACCCAGGCAATCTCTAAGCTATCACCAACTTGCCAGCCATGTATTGGGCTATCTTGAAAATGGGTCCTTTCTTCCCTAGTTGAGCAGCCCTGGCTCATACCAAGTGGCACAGAAAGGCTATCTCTGCCAAATGAACTCTGCCAAATTTGCATTTTTGTGAATAAATTAAATGACTTTATGTTCCTCTAAGACAATTAAGTTTGAGGGTGGCTTGTTAAGTGGCATAGGTAACAGACACAGACATCCCTCTCCTTCATGAAGTCTTTCCCAAGCTTCCAGGTGATATTAAGTGTTCCTCTTTTCTATTCCCAAAGCACTTTGTATAACATTGCCTTAACACTAATTACACTCTTGAAATTAACTATTCACTTGTCTACCTCCATATGATTGCAAGAACAAGACTGTGCCTCTTTGAAAATTAGTTCTTCAAATATATTACTTTTGCCTCACTCTCTCCTTTCCTGAAGATTCAAATAGACAAGTTAGAATTTCTCAGGGTATCCTCCAAGTCGCTTAGCTTTGCTTTCATATCTTTCATTTCTGTCTCTCTGTGCCACATTCTGTAAAACTTCTTCTGCTCTCATTTCCAGCTCACAAAATCTCTCTTCAGCTGAATCTAATTTGCTGATCTACTTATCCACTGAGTTTTTAAACTTGAGGTAGTTTTTCTCCATGTGTAAGTGTGTGTTTATAATAGCATGGTCATTTTAAAGCATCTGATAATTCAAATATTTGAAGTCTCTTCATGTGTGGATCTATTCTTTCTTGTTTCTATGATTCTGGTTTCTATGATTCTGGGTTTCTTATAGACTTAGTTATTTACACTATTAATTTTAATCAGAAAAGTATTTATAGAAATTCTTTGGGACCTGGAAAAAAGCATTTTTCTTTCTAGAAGGGTTACATTTGCCTCTGCTTGAAGTTTGAGGGTATTACTTTAAACTAAATTCATGGGTTGACATTTTTTGTACCATTCAGGTGATAGAAATTGTGGGTACAAACTGTGACGACCAGTTCGTGGTAATAACACATCAGGAATTTCCCTCCTTTTTCTTCTCATGACAAATCACCTTTCCTTGGGGTGGGGGTTATGGGGCAGAATTATTTCTGAGTACTGTGAGGTGTAGACCCTGGAGTTCCAGCTCTGTGGAGGAAGAATTTGCTATTAAAATCTCTGTGCTGGACAGGTACAGAGGTTTTTGTGGAGTTGTTTGTTTGTTTGTTTGTTTTTTCTGTACATAAACTTTGAGGTTTATGAGGGCTTAAGACCAGAGTTCAACAGCAGGTTCAGAAAATTCCCTCAGGACAGAAGTGGCTTTAGTAATCTACTGGCTTCCCACCCTCACCAGTGTTTTGGCCTATTTTATCTTACTAACCTACTGACCCCCCAAAAGTTCCTAATCTAAATGCTATTCAATTTATATAATCTTCGTGTCACCTTTTTAATGCTTTTCAGAAGTTTTCTTTTCTGTATTTTTAGTCAGAATCCTTATTTGTTTTCAGCAGGAGAAACCTAGTCAACCTTGTTACCTGGGTGCATGTCTTTTTCATCCCTGTATCCTCAGCTTACAGAACACTGGATTGCACATGAAGGGACTCAATAATTTTTTATTGTTTAATGAATAAATCCCTGTCTTCCTTTACCCTTTCATTCCTGCCTCCACCCCCCACCCCGATACACCCCTACTCCCTATGCTTTAATTTAAGTGCCTTTACATATTCATTCATGTATGCTTTTCATTTTCCTATATTAACTGAGATTTCCCTCTAACTTCCATGGTATTTCCTGGTTACCTCTCCTACGGAAGAGTTTTCATTCTTATCAACAGCTATAGTTTGGGATCAGCACTATCTTCACTCTCCGTGACTGCTTCTGATCACCCACTATTCTGTCTTTATCCAAAATCTGCTGCTTTTCCAAAGATTATGCTATCTTATTATAACATTCTTTTTCTGGTTTTATTGCTTACCATATGTAGACTTCCACTCATACCTCCACATTTCTTGAGAATTTCAGTATGTGGTTCATGATTTCAACTATATTTCATCCCCCAATATAATTCAGTATAACAGAGTATTTAAGAGTATAGATCAGACAATCCAAGTACAAGTCTACCCCTTATTAACATAGAACTGTGGGAAGTTACCCAACATTTCAGTGTCAGTTTCTTCAACTGTAAAATCGTAATAATAATATTATTACCTTATAGCATGGTAAGATTTATGTGAAATAAGGTCTATAAAGCACTTAGAACAATAACTGACCCTTAGCAATGCCCAATAAATTTTTTTAGATTTTATCTTATTTTTTCAGTGTTCCAAGATTCATTGTTTATGCACCATACCCAGTGCTCCATACAATATACACCCTCCTTAATATCCACCAACAGGCTCACCTATTCCCCAACCCCTCTCCCCTACAAAATTCTCAGTTTGCCTCTCAGAGTCCAAGTCTTTCACAGTGTGTCTCCCCCTCCAATTTCCCCTAACTCACTTTTCCTTGCCTTCTCCTAATGTCCTCCATATTATTCCTTATGCTCCACCGGTAAGTGAAACCATATAATTGACTTTCTCTGCTTGACTTATTTCCCTCAGCATAATCTCCTCCAGTGCCATCCATGTTGGGTAGTCGTCCTTTCCAATAAGTATTTTCTTTATTATGCTCTTACCTCATCTTACAAATTTTCCTTCTGCATGCTTATGATTCATACAATACCCTAGCCTCAATGTTGCTCAAAAACCTATTTGTCCACTTCTATAAAACTTCTCAGCTTGTTATCTACAATGGAATTTCTGAATTTTACTTTAAACCATTCTCAAGTTTGCTCCTTCTTTTCAGCTGTTGACTTTTTATCTTAACCCAGGAATTTAATTCATTTGGAAATATATATTTCAGAATCTCTCTATATTCATGACCATGCTTTATTTTCTCCTCTTTTTGGGGAAAGCAATTTCTGTGTTTTCTTGGACTCAGTCTTCTCTACCCATTTTATTCTAATTCCTCTAACCTCTAAACTTGGCCAAGGCTTACCTATCCTTTTAAATAAATCAGCTACTACTTCCTTGAACCTCTTTCTTCTCATATTATTATCATAACTGTTCTAATCTTCTAATCTATTATCATAACTCTTCTAATCTTCTGTACTCTCCACTCCCATTTTCTAGTGTCTTCCAAAAATCTGGTTTCATCTCATCACTAGTAAAACTTACTTTTCAAAATTAATCAGCAATTAGATTGTCAAATCTAAAATGCCTCTCTTTAGAGTTTCTCTTACAACCCCTTTGCAACATTGAATACATTGACCACCCACTTAAAATGTTCCTCCATCATTAGATTTCATGTTACTAACTTGCATTCTTTCTTAGAGGTGGTGCTCAAGTAACACAAAGCAGATATGATGACAGTCAGACATTCATGTTTAAGAAAGGCCCCATCATGAATTGGTCTTAAATAAGACACTTATCTCTAATTTCCTTATCAGTAAAATGGGCAAAATATTTACTTGCCTTGTGTACTAATTTATCAGGCAAATAAATAAAATAATGGATCTAAAAATACCATCAAATGTATAAAATATACAAAGTACCTGAGTACATTTCAATAACCTGAAAACAGGATGCAGAAAAGTATATAAAAAGACTCTTGCTACTAAATCTGCTATGAAGTTCTAAAGGATCCCAAGCTTTGTGTCTGACCTAGATGTTTTTCACTATTGCAAGTTTTCAAAGTACCTTCAGCAAGGTAGTACCACTCCTTGAGAGTTCTTGTCAGGAAGTTAAGAGACATTATATCAAAAACTCTGACCTACCTGGACACACTTCAAAAGGCTAAAAAAAAAGAAAAAAAGATTAGTTTGACTATAAGGAGCACTTTCATGTTTAAAATTTTGGGAAAATCAAAATATTAATGATAAAATTTCACAGGCATACAAATTGAATTGGTCCAATTGTGAGTAAAAAATATTATTACTTTAAAAAAAATTTTTTTAATTTTAAAAAAGAAATATTACCAGTTCTTGGAGAAGGGGCCCTTGCGATTTCTAAGGAGCAAGGTTTTTTTGTAACGGCTATGTCCGTGAGTTCACATAGAAAGTTCTCATTTTCTGAAGGAAATGTATCCAGAGAAGCAGATGGTACAATTTCCATAGTGTAATTCCTCTTCTTTGGATAGGACTCCTGAAAGGAAGGAGAAAAAATAAAAATAGCTTTGTGATAAAGACACAGCTTGTTTGATTTATAAAAACTAGAAAAGATAATCAGATTCATCAGTTCTTCCAAAAGTGATTAAGAGGTGCTGATTCATCTGTTTGAATAAGTTATGCCATCATGTAACCCCAATATCATCAGTGATCTTTTTAGAAGTGTCCTGACAGTTTGATTCTTCTGAATTAACCACTGACAGTGAAGTTCATAATCTCCTGTCAGGATCTGTTTTTGTAGTATATGGCAATTTTCTGTTGTGGCATAAACTTTTGCTTAATAGTCATTCCTGAGACTCTACTCCCTTGCCTACTTCCTAGAGATAGCCGGAGCCATATGACTCAAGTTTGGCCAGTGGGATGAAAGGGAGGCTTCTGGGAAAATAATTTTTCCCCAGAGGAAAATGGGGCCCTTGGAGAGCTTAGCCATCCTCAGGTTCCAGTCTCTGGATGCAGTTTTGACGTCTGGAGGTAGGACAAGCATGTTGTGACCATAAGGCAATAAGCTTAAGATCAAAAAGGTAACAGGCAACAGAAGGATAAAAAGAGCCTGGGACCTTGATGGTATCACTGAGCTTACTGAAAGAGCCCCAGGACTAGTTAGTTACTCCAGGCTTCTTAAGTACAAACGTTCTTATATTTTTTGAGCCATTGCTAATAGGGCTTTTTGTCATTTAGAAGTAAAAGTATTCCCACATAACACACTATTATTTTTTCTTTGTGAATACTGCTAACTAATACACTAAAGTTTCTCTTTTCAGGTTAGGATAAAACTAAGGTCCAATTCTATACTACTGATTCTTTGATGAATTCTAAAAGTAGGAATTCATTTCATTTCACAAGATCTTAATTTCTTGTACAGGGCATTAATTGTTCAACAAATATTTACTGGGCATCTATTATATATACTTAGGATTATGCTAAGTGATAGAGATTTTTAAAAACTAAAAAGATATCATCCTTGCCCTCAGAAAGCACAGTTTACTAGAGAAGAAAACAGATACCTGCATAATGAATTTCATAATTAATCATGCCTTTAGATGTTTTTTACCTTTATAAAGCATAATTCATTATCAAAATAAAAAGATAAATTAAAAATAAATTCATTTTCAAAAAATCTTCCAGGATAAATCCAAGGGCAGTAAAGATTTAGTATAAGATCCTATTTTTTTAGGGTGATATTTACAGAACTGTAGAGTAAATATTCAAGGTCAGTGTAATTGCTTTCAGATCATACCAGACCCTCACACATCAGAGAGTCAATTATGTTCACTCTACCCTACTGAAAGCAGGAAATTGGGAGTAATTTATTTTTAACAACAAAGAGTGACAAAGTAGAAAGCATCTGGAGGAAAGCAATCAAGATGGTCTATGATTTAAAAACCATGTCGCAGATAAAATGATGAAAAGACCTGGAGCCTACTATCCTGGAGAAGCCCTACAGCAGCATAGTAGTTTTCTCAATGTATATGAATGGTTATCCCTAAAGAGCTATCCCACAAAGCTGGGAAGGGGGAAAAGCTGCTGTGGTAGATTTACTCTTAAGTTCTTAAAAGCAGAACAAAGACTAATGTTATAAGTCAAAAAGAACAAATTTGAGTTGATAAATAAAACAATGCTCTAACAATATGTAAACAATATTAATTAATAATATTGGTTATCTTTAAAACAAAAATGCACTAATGTAACAATAGCTGAAAAATACATGATAAAGCAACAGAAGAAACCCCTCGTTACTGGAAATCTTTCAGTAGAACTATCTATTGATAAAATTATCTATAAAACACATTGTAGGGGTGCCTGGATGGTTCAGTCAGTTAAGCATCTGCCTTCTGCTCAGATCATGATCCCAGAGTCCTGGAATCAAGTTCCACATGGGGCTTCCTAATTAGCAGGGAGTCTTCTTCTTCCTCTACAACCCCTCACTCCCCTGCTCATGATCTGTCTCTCAAATAAGTAAATAAATCTTTTAAACACACACACACACATTCATTGTAAAGTGAATGTATCAGAGGACTATAAACTCCCTGAAGGCTGGAATTTGTCTTGTTCACCACTCTACCCCCAGAATCTAAAACAAGTCTTACCACATAGTACGTGCTCAAAAAATACTTACTGATCAACTGAACATTTTCTAATGTCCTTTTTAACAAATTCTAAGTAGCAGTTAGGGAAATGAGTTTGCCTTGTTCAGATATAAATTGCTTTTTAGTTTGGTTATTATTATTGTTTACTGGTATTGCTTACTGTTTTGCATATCAAAAGTGAAAAAACTGAGATTACAACAAAAAGATTATAAAGAGTTGGAAAAAAGTGTCTAGCTTAAACCCTAGTTCATCCTAAAATCAGAACAACCTGTTAATTAGAACAACCCATTCTTCATGGATTTGGTTAGACTGGAATTGTACTCTGTTTGCAAAGAAATACGAAGACTTAATGGCCTTGAAAGATACTCTGAAATTTAACCACACAGGATGAATTATCTTGCTGTCCCTTAAAAATGAAGTATACTGATTATTATAGAAATATTAGAAAAAGCAAAGAAAAAGAAAAAATTACATGAAAATGCAATATGCTCAGATAACTAGTAGTAATATTTTGGTGTATATCCTCCCAGACTGCTTCCCTCTGTAAATGTGTGTGTGTGGATGTGTGGGTGTGTGCAAAGGAAAGAAAAAAATATATTAAACAACAGTGAATGCCAAACTGTGGAAAGAACCAAGATGACCTTCAATGGATGAATGGATAAGGAAGATGTGGTCCATATACACTATGGAGTATTATGCCTCCATCAGAAAGGATGAATACCCAACTTTTGTAGCAACAGGGACAGGACTGGAAGAGATTATGCTGAGTGAAATAAGTCAAGCAGAGAGAGTCAATTATCATATGGTTTCACTTATTTGTGGAGCATAACAAACAACATGGAGGACCTGGGGAGATGGAGAGGAGAAAGGGGTGGAGGGAAATTGGAAGGGGAGGTGAACCATGAGAGACTATGGACTCTGAAAAACAATCTGAGGGTTTTGAAGGGGCAGGGGCTGGGAGGTTGGGAGAACCAGGTGGTGGGTATTATAGAGGGCACAGATTGCATGGAGCACTGGGTGTGGTGCAAAAACAATGATTACTGTTACACTGAAAAGAAATTTAAAACATTAGAACAAACAAACAAACAGTGAAGTGCACTCTCATCTGCCTCTGAAGAAAGTGCCATTACTTCTAATTGGAGAAGTCTACAGTACACAGATTCTTTATGGACAGTAAGAGGTCCAAAGGAAGAAGATGATGAAAAAAAGAAAGCAAAACTGTGCTTTTTTATTCAAATATTTCATATTGTCAAAAAAAGTACACTTAAATAAGTATCTGAATAGTATCCCTCGAAAGAGGATGGATATGTGTTAGAACAAAATAATAAAATGAATCTGCACATGTGCACTATTCAGTTTAGAACATTACCATTGAACCCCCATTCCCACTTGTGTTCCCCTTTCTAGTCCCTCTCCCTCCCTCCCTTACCAGGGCTAATTCCTGTTCTGAACTTCGTGTTTATAATTCCTTGAATTGTTGTTGAAATTTAACTATATGTGTAATTATCAGTGAAAAATAAATTGTTTCATACTACATGCCTTTGAATTTCATAAGAACAGTATAAAATATTCTTGCTCTTCTATGACTTTTTCAGTATGTTTCTGTGTTTCATTTCTTTTCTATGTGGTATTGGAGTTCACTATATAGGTATAAAATAATTCACTTACAGATTCTCCTGACAATGGGCTTTTAAACATTTCCTAGGTATTTTGTTATTAAGAACAATTTGCTAGTAACATTTCTGAACATGTCTTTTGGTACAAGTAACCAGGGTATGTAATTTATCCCAGTAGATGTGGGGCAGAAAGTCAAGAATAGACAGAAAGTGAGAAAAAATGAATGAAATAAAAAGTTCTACAGATACAGGAGTTTGCAGCAAGAGGTGATCATGAGAACCAAGACTGGATACCCTGTAGATTTTATAGAAATCTTGAGAAGGACATTACATTTTCCCACCCAAAGTGGGGTGAAGGGATTTTTCTATAAATCTTACTTGAAGTTGTTATATATAAATATGTGTGTGTTATATGTGATGCTTTATAATCTGATATAGATTTATTTCTAATAATGCAGTGTGAACAAGTTTCAATGACAACAATGTGTCTATACTTTTTAAAATTTAAGGTTAAATCTCAATATACACATGGTCATGATTTATTTAGTTAATCCTATCATACTGAAATTTTAATGTTTTGCTTTTATGGGAATATTCTTGTGCATGTTCAGCTATTTCTTTTGAAATAGAATTCCTGGTGTTTTGATAGGGATTGCATTGAAGATGTACATTGTTTTGGGTAGCATAGACATTTTAACAATATTTGTTTTTCCAATCCATGAGCATGTGATGTTTTTCCATTTCTTTGTGTCTTCCTCAATTTCTTTCACAAGTGTTCTATAGTTTTCAGAGTACAGGTCCTTTGAAGTCTTTGGTTAGGTTTATTCCTAGTTATCTTATGACTTTTGATGCAATTATAAATGGGATCAATTCCTTAATTTCTCTTTTTTCTTTCTCATTTTTAGTATACAGAAATGCAACTGATTTCTGTGCATTGATTTTATATCCTGCCACTTGCTGAATTCCTGTATGGGTTCCAGCAATTTTTTGGGTGGAGTCCACCTGTGAAGAGTGAAAATATGACTTCTTCTTTGCTGATATGGATGCCTTTTATCTCTTTTTGTTGTCTGATTGCTGAGGCTAGGACTTTCAGTACTATGCTGAACAACAGTGGTGAGAGTAGACATTCTATTGTGTTCCTGACCTTAAGGGAAAGCTCTCAGTTTTTCCCCCACTGAGAATAATATCTGCTGTGGGCTTTTCATATATGGCTTTTATGATATTGAGGTATGTTCTTTCTATCCCTACACTGCAGAGATTTTAATCAAGAAATGGTGCTGTATTTTGTCATATGCTCTTTTCTGGAAAATAGTATGGAGTTTCCTCAAAAGTCAAAAACAGAACTACCCTAAAATCCAGCAATTGCATTACTAGGTATTTATCCAAAAGGACACAAACATAAGGATCCAAAGGGGCACCTGCACCCCAATGTTTATGGCAGCAATGTCCATAATAACCAAAATATGGAAAGAGCCCAGATGTCCATCAACAGATGAATGGATTAAAAAAAGTTTATATATATATAAACTCTTTTTTGTGTATATATATATATATACATGTATATATACACGTGTGTATACACACACACACACACAAACACACAGGAATATTACTCAGCCATCAAAAACATGAACTCTTACTATTTGCAATGATGTGGATGGAACTAGAGGGTAATTTTGCTGAGCAAAATAAGTCAATCAGAGAAAGACAATTACATGTAGAATTTAGAAACAACACAAAGGATCATAGGGGAAGGGAGGAAAAAATAAAATAATATAAAATCAGAAAGAGAGACAAACCAAGAGACTCTTAACTATAGGAAACAAATTGAGGGCTGCTGGAGGGGTTGGGGTAACTGAGTGATGGGCATTAGGAGGGCACTTGATATAATCAACCCCGGGTGTTCCATGGAACTGAAAAATCACTAAACTCTACCTCTGAAACTAATAATACACTATAGATTCATTAATTGAGTTTAAATTAAAAAAAAAAAGAAACGGAATTCCTGTGACAACAGGTATATACCATATGCTTACATTTAATTGACTCTGTTTCTGGACTTTCTAATTGGTTCCATATGTCAATCTATTTTAGTACCAGAATCACGCTGTTTTGCTTACTAAAATCTTAAAATTAATTTTACTATCTGGTAGGATAAGTCTCGCCTCATATTCATCTCTGTCAAAGCATTCATGATTAACCTTGTGTTTATTTTTAAAAAGTTTCTCATTCTTCCTCAATGCTACCCAGTCAGTCTCCAAGTCCCTTACTTTATCACTGAATTATACCTCAAACACCTTTATCTCTCTCAAATCCTGCTACCACCCTAGTCCAGGTCACCACTATTATCTCACTTGAACTGTTAGAACAATTTCATAACTAGTCTCTTTGCCTCCAATCCTGCTTTTCTCCCAATTAATTCACTTTGAAACACTAGCATGAGGTTACTAAGAGTTATTCATGTAAAAATCAACTCATTTACTTTCATCATAACTTTGAGAGAGAATCATAAAAGGCTCTAGTCATAGTACATGATGATTCTTTTTAAACACTTAACAAGGTCTCTTTTGATATCTCAGAGTTTTTATATTGAATGAGTTCATTAGATCCATTAATGGTCCAGAGAGTAAACTGATTAAAATAATAAGATTTGGAAGAATAAACCAGAGGTTAAACATAATCCATTAATTTATAAGATAAATCAAGTTAATTTCTAAAGACATGTTTGTCTAGCACCTAGAAAAGTGCCATGTTCATAATAAGACTCTATCAATACATGCTAAAAATAAACACATAAAATAGTTAATATTTATTTAGTATTTTAAGGCCTTTTTATCCTCCACAAGGATTCAAGAACCTCAGCAGCAAGGACCATGACCATCATTTTCATATAGTATGCACTTAATAAGTATTTGTCAAATGAAGCCTGAAAAAATGTCATTCAAAAACTATCACAGATTCAAATCACTGTAAGAGCAATTTATACTTATAAAGTGTTTTATAGTCTGCAAAATAAATAATATTTCATTTACCCAGATGATTCTTTTTTAGCCTGCACAAACAGCCCATCAATGTTATGATTATCTCCATCCAGAAATTAAGGCTCGGAATTCTTCAGTGACTTGTCCAATATTAAGCATTCAGAGCTCTCATTGAGGTCTTGTGACAGCTTATCTAGTGTTCCTACACTGTATCACAGATATAAAGGGACTATGACAAGATCTTTAATGTCAGAACTATGGGAAAGAAAAATTTCCATACATTATTAAGTACTATATAACCCAACCAATTTACTAACCTTTGCAGTACCTTTTACTTACAGTGGGAAATGTGGATTTTTATATATGGGTTAACTGCCATGTATCTTTGATGATAGACCCTGGTAAATGGACCAGAGGGATTAAAAGAACTGGCCCAACAATTTGTGACTCAACTTCAAGGCTTCATTGTAGCTAGTCTAGCAAAATTGGGCTATAATTTGGTTAGCAGTTTTTGCTTTTCTCTAGATTTTTAACCTCTACCTTTATTCAAATGCCTGGTTATTGGATCCTAGACTTGTTTCTGTTCTTGATATTTTAATAATAGTAACATACTGGACACCTGGGTGGCTCAGTCAGTTAAGCTACTGCTCTCAGCTCAGGTCATGATCCAGGGTCCTGGGATTGAGCCCTGAGTCATGCTCCCTGCTCAGCGGGGAGCCAGTTTCTCCTTCTCCCTCTGCCATTCCCCCTGCTTGTGTTCTCTGGCTCTATCTCTCTGTCAAATAAGTAAATAAAATATTTAATAATAATACTAACAACAACCACAACAACATACCTAGGTACATAGGACTGTGTTCTCTGCCTTGGTCTTTGGTAGTTCTCTTCTTAGGAGAGATAATGTCCTAATAATGTCTTGTCCCTGAATCCTAAACAGGCCCCTAAGTCCCTAAATGCCTAACTTCACAGCTCCTGAGGGAATGTCTGGCTTTGATGCTTAGTCGTAGTCAGCTTACCTGCTATATAGTTGATTGTGCAATGTGTGGACAAAATAATACTTCCTCAAAAAGATGCATACATTAAGAGCATTGAATAAATTAATAGGACATATAACCCCCAAAGAAAAACAAACGGGAGCAATAAAATGTCTACATATTCTGCTTTCATGTGATGTTTACACTGTGCTCCTCTAAAAGTTTAAAATCACCAGTGGTAGGCTAAAGCTAACAAGTCGAAGTTTATTCATGATTAAATATGAAGTCCTATGGTTTAGCACAGAAATCAGTTATAAATTTTTAGTATGAAGGTATATAGATTAACAATACCATGAAAAAAGAATGAGGAGTTACAGCTGACAGTCTGAGTGACAGTGTAATATACTAAAAAGATAATGTGATATTGGCTGATTCAATAGAAGTATGATATTTAGACTACCAGATGTGACAGCTCTCCCTTCTGTGCTAATTAGAATTGGGAATTATCCAGTTTAGTAATTACATAAAAGATAGGCTAACTGTATCATGCTGACCATCCTTGTAAGGTGATACAAGATTTTATTCATCAAAAGGGACAAAAGATACTTGGCCATCTGACAAATGACTTGTGAAAAATCTTGGCGGGGCGCCTGGGTGGCTCAGTGGGTTAAAGCCGCTGCCTTCGGCTCAGGTCATGATCTCAGGGTCCTGGGATCGAGTCCCACATCGGGCTCTCTGCTCAGCAGGGAGCCTGCTTCCCTCTCTCTCTCTCTGCCTGCCTCTCCATCTACTTGTGATTTCTCTCTGTCAAATAAATACATAAAAAAAATAAAAATAAAAAAAAATAAAAAAAAAATCTTGGCCATCTGACAAAAGACTTGTGAAAAATCTTGGCAACAACCAGGGGGACAGGGTACGGACACAATCATTTCTCAAATATAGCAATGATGTGACTTTTTATCAGAAATAAAGCTACCTTGGAGTCTTTTCTAGATTACTAGAACATCACTGTGATCACGCCTCTTAACATATCTCTATTCTTCTTCTTTTCTTATTGTGTTATGTTAGTCACCATAAAGTACATCATTAGTTTTTGAAGTAGTGTTCCATGACTCACTGTTTGCATATAACAACCAAAGTTCCATGCAATATATGCCTCCTTAATACCCATCACCAGGTAACCCATTCCCCCAACACTCTCCCCTCTAAAGTTTGTTTCTCGGAGTCCATAGTCTCTCATGGTTCATCTCCACCTCTGATTCCCACCCCTCCCTTCATTTATCCCTTCCTTCTCCTAAGTCTTCCAAAACTATTCCTTATGTTCCACAAAAAAAGTGAAACCATATGATAATTGACTTTCTCTGCTTGACTTATTTCACTTAGCATAATCTTCTCCAGTCTCATCCATGTTGATGTAAAAGTTGGGTGTTCATCCTTTCTGATGGCCGAGTAATATTCCATTGCATATATGGACTGCATGGGGGAAATGGAAGCAGCTTAACCAACACTGCAGTGAGACCATACCTAGTCCCCTCAACCTGGTACTGAGGGCTACAATTAGAAAAGGTGCAAAGACCACATGGATATGGGTAAGAAAAGTTTGAGTATCAAACCTATGCTTTGTGAAAAAAAGATTAAAGAGGGAAAGGTAAAAGGAAACATTTATCATAAGTATTTGAAAAGTAGAAGAGTAATTAGAATATTTTTCTATGGTTAAGAAGACTGAAAGTAAGTAGATGAAGAGATGGTAACAATGAGATAGATTTCAACTCAGGATGAGCTTCCTAACAATTAGAGCTTCACAGTATGAAATTGGCTGCCTAGCAGGAAGCAGTTTCTCTCTCATTGGAAGTCTTCAAGCCTAGTCTGATCAACACAAGGCATCTCTTGAGACTAGAAGATGGTGATTTGACTTAGGTGAATTTAAAGATGTTAGGTAAATAAGAAGAAAAATAGAAGTGTTGGCTTAGTACTGTGACAAGCTACCTGCATACTTTAACTGTTTCCTGAATCCTTTTTCTAATAACAGGAGCAGTAATACTAACACAAGGGAGTGTGGGATTAAGACTCTCAAAATTAGAGATGACTCACCATTCCAAATGACTGAAATTAGGTAAAAGCTTTTGGAAGTGGTCTTATTACTCCAATGTGTCTCACAATATCAAGAAAATTATCCACTAAAGACTTACAATGACATTCAAACATGGAAGACTCCACTATAAATATAGAATAATAAAAAAATAATAATGAGAGACTTTGGGTTAGAGGAAAGGAACATTGATGATGGTGGTAGGCACTACAATGGCCTCTCAAAGATGTCCACATTCTAATCCCCAGAACCTGTGAATATCTGTTCTATGGCAAAAGGGACTTTGTGGATATGATTAAGTTAAGAATCGAGATGGGAAGATCATCCTGGATTATTATGGTCATTGTAAGTGAAAGAGCAGAAGAGTCAGTTTCAGAGTGATGCAATGTGAGAGATTTGACTAGTCATTGCTGGGTTTGAAGGTGAAAGGCAGCCATGAGCCAAGGAATAGGCACAGCTCATAGAAACTAGAGAAAGCAAAAAATAGATTCCTCCCCTAGAGTCTCTAGAAAGAAATGCAGCTTTACCAACACCTTGAATTTAGCCCAGTGGGACACATTTTGGACTTTCAGAACTGTAAAATAATATATTTGTGTTTTTTTAGACCACTAAGTTTGTTGTAATTGGTTCCTCCAGTAAGGGAAAACTGATACAATAAGCCAGCAGAAGGCATCACAAAGGGACACCGTAGAAACTATTAAGGACTGAAAGACAGACATAATAATTAAATGCCAATGGAAAAATATACCTTGCTATATTATGATATGATTCAATATTTTAAAGATAGTGATTCTTTCACTTTCACTTAGTTTTAAATTAATGCAGTAATATTGCAATCGAGTTTCCCTCCTACTACATCTTGGATCTTGACAAGTAATCCTAAAGTACATCTAGAAAAATGAATGTGTGACAATAGCCAGGTATCAATTTGAAAATTGAAAAGTAAAGGAGGGGGTGGAGATCAGCCTTTAGCAGATATTTAAATAAATTATAAATGGTTCTGATGCAATAATTGAAAGGCAAGAGAAGAGAGAATTTTAAAAAACAAAACTCTAATACTTATGGAAATGTATTATACTATGAAGGTGGTATTTCAAATCAGTAAGAAAACAATGAGTTATATAATAATTGCCAGTCAGATACTGACTATTCACTCAGAAAGATTAAAAAAAGCTGGACAAATATTTCATTCCTTATACCAAAATAAATCTCAGATAAACATTTAAATAATAAGTAAATATCCTTGTAATAATAATCTTAAAATAGGAATGGACTTCGAACAGGAACTATTACCAGACATATAACCAGAACTATAGAGAATAAGACTGATGAATTTGAATACATACAAATATTAGCTTATCAAACCACTAAAATATTTTTTTTAAAGGGGGAGACAAATAACAGATTCGGGAAAATCCTTTGACACAGATGACAAAAAACTAATATCTATTATTGAAAGAGAATTACAAATTGAGATGAAAGAGATTATCAGCTTAAGGGGAAAATTGGGCAAAGGACAGGAATAGTTGATAAGAAACAGAAATATGAATAATGCTTGATCTCATTTTTAATTAAATATATAAATTAAAGTAGCATAAGATATACCATTCTTGATCAAATTGCTAATGATAATACACAGTGTTAATGAGGGTTTGGAAAAATGGGTACCATTTTTTAAGTGTATTGGTATCAAACCTCTTTCCAGCTAATTTGTCGATTGTTCCAAGAGACCTTTAGAAAGCAGATCTTTAGATAGCATTGGTTTCTGGATTTTTGCCTTATTAAAATATTTCTTTCTTTGCCTGGGAACAGATGGGATTGATAAAAACTGCCATTATTATTCCTAAAGCATCATGGTACTGTAAGACACTATTTATATGAATTGCATAATCATCACTCATCCTTTCTAAAAAATTATGTGCACTTGCTACTTTTAATCCTTATATTAAATAATGAAATGTGTGTGTTGGGGAGGATGGTGATATAGAGGGAAGCTTGCCTCTTAAGAAGCCTCTCTGATGAATGAAAAAAGTTTTAATGATAGTGATCATTAAAGTTGTAAATGGTTGTCAGGATATTGTTCCCCTTTAGAAAGTATCACCAATTAATATCCATGGATCTTGATACTTAGTTGAGCTTCTCTTGATCAGTCACTTCAAAGTTGGAGGTGTCAATTAAGACTTGAAATCACAGCAGAAATGTTAACAGGAAAGTGTTGAGAAACCAGTGTAGGTACTACCTAACAATATCACTTTGGGTATACTACTGGTTGAGTTATATCTCCCCCAAATTCATAGGTCAGAGTCCTAACACCCACTCACTCTGAATGTGATCATATTTGGAAATAAGGTGGTGCAGATGTAATTAGTTAAATTAAGATGAAGTTACTAGGATGAGCCCCTAATCCAGTAACTGGTGTCCCTATAAAGAAGGGACATTTAGAGATAGGCACATACACAGGGAAAATACCATGTGAAGACTGGAGCTATGCTGTCGCAAGCCAAGGAACACTGAAGAATGCCATCAGACCAACAGAAACAAGGGGAATGGCATGGACCAGATAGATCCTCTCTCACAGCATGAAGAAGGAACCAACCCTACTGATAACCTTGATTTTTGGATGTCTAGCCTCTAGAACTACAAGAAAATAGCTTTCTGTTAAGCTGTGTAGTTTCTGGTACTTTTTTATGGCAGCCCAAGCAAACTAGTACAAGGGTTAAAAAGAATAAATAAAAGAAACTGCTTAAAAAAAAAATCTTCTGACTCTGTTCTAAAATTTTTACTCCTTGGAAAATTATTTATTAACTCAGAACCAGCAAGGAAAAATTCCTTGATAAATGTTCTTGATAAAATTCCCAAAGTGTACAAAAATTTTAAATGCATATTCTCTTTGACCCAAGAATTCTACTTCTAGAAACCTTTCCTACAATTAAACCCATGACTACAAATAAAAATGTACATGTAAAGATGTATACTGAAGTATTTTTTAGAATATTAAAGGACTGGAAATTATTTTTAAGATTATCATTAAGAGAATGTTTAATAAATAAATATCACTCATACAAGGAGGCAGTGTAGTATAATGCAGAGGTCCATAGATCTTAGACTACATAAAATCCTCATGGACCATTTGTTAATAATTCAACCTTGTTATTCTCCCCCAAATTTTTACTCCATCAGTATCTCTGACAGTGAGCTGGATATCTATGTTTTACAACCTTGCTTGTTACATGGATGCAATTGATTGGTGAAATATACTTGAAAAACACTGGAAAAATAGTTAAAGAGTCTGGAAACAAAATCCCAGTTCTGTCATTTTCAGCCAAATTGTCTTGGGAAAAATTAGAATACTAACAGTATCTACTTAAAAGGGTTGTTAGTGACGGAATGAAATGATAAAACTAATGAAATAAATTTGAAATAAAATGAAATGAATTTTATAAAGTACCTAATAGGAAGCCTAGGTGGCTCAGGTGATAACTGTCTGCCTTCCACTCCGGTCATGATCCCAGGGTCCTGGGATGGAGCCCCACATCAGGATATCTGCTCAGCGGGAAGCCTGCTTCTCCCTCCCCCACTCCCCCTGCTTGTGTTCTCTCTCTCTCTCTGTCAAATAAATAAATAAATAAATAAATATAAAGTGCTTAATATAATGCCTAAATATAGTGCCTTAGTGTATGGCCTAAATGCTCAATAAATGTAGCCATTATTACTATTTAGTCATTCAAAAAAAAATGAGATAAATGTGTAGGTTCTGATATTTTGAGCTAAAACAAAGGAAAAACAGTATATAATATATGTTCATATTGTACGAAAAGAAAGTATGTACACATTTATTTGTGCAGAATAATTCTGGAAGGAACGATTTAAAACTTGGTGATCAAACACTGAGGAAAGAGACCATATTCTCTTTTGTCTTGCTTGATCTTTTTAAAAACTATATATACATGCTATTTTCAGAAAAAAAAAAAAAGTTCTGTGAGTCTAAATACCACCTAAGGAAGGTGATGATACCACTTCAAATATAAATGAACTTTAATTTTTATTTCTGGTGTTATTATGTAGAAATTTGCATATCCCAGGTGAAATTGAAGATGGTGAAATCTCAAGAATAATCTCCTTAATAAATCAACAAATGCAACTGAAAACACACCAAATGCCAAGCAAAACTAAATAAGGATGAGCTCGGTATGAAGCCTCAGTAAAAGACCTAGATAATCTACATAAGAAGTCAACAGAAAGAGAATGTATTTCACCAAAACAAGAGGAAAAAGAAAAATGTGCATTATATGAAGCAACCTTGTAATTAAAAGACTGAATACATTGTCCACGAAGCATTACTTATAGTCAAAAAAGAGAAGAAAAAAAAATAAAGAAACCAAAATTATTTACTTAAAAGATTTTCTTTACAATATGAGGAGTCCAAAGCTTTATATTTTTTTTGGAAAGAGACAGAAAGCAAATTATTAGAAAAATGGATAAACACTGAATAAATGAACTAAAAAACTGAATATTCAAGCCTAAGTAAATAAAAAGGTTCACAGCTAAGAGACAAACCATGTCAAGCTGTTAGAAAAATAACTGAGACTTAACCTAAATATTGGGGGGGGGGGACAAAGGACATCACCAGATTCCTAAGAACAAAATGCTGGATTTGATGATGATGTTGCACAGCCATATGTTCAGTGTTGGTTGGTCTGGTAATGGTGAGGGGTCCTGATGAACTCCTGTAACTAGGCTTGGAGGCTTTAGTTGAATAGCTGTCAGACTGACTCCATTCCTGACTCCATTCCATTTTTACACAAAGCCCTTTTTACCATTTTGAATAACAATACATGTTTTCAAAGTAAGAATTTTTATAAATGCCTCTATGGTAATAGGATTCATTTAGTAATTTAGGAAGTACAACAAATGACTTCCTGATTCCCTGACCACATTATACAAAAGAGTCCCAGGAATCACAAATCTTTTCTGTAAAGGGCCAAAGAGTAAATATTTTAGGCTTTTCAGGCCCTATGATCTCTGTTACAACTAATCAGTTCTGTTGTAGAACACACAATAAGTAATGGAAAGGGTTTGTCCAGATTCGACTTACAGTGGGTCAAATTTGGACCAAAGACCACAGTTAGCCAACCTGTGGATAAAAGAAAAGACTCATGCAAATGGATTAAAATATCAATTAGGTTAGTGACATAGCAGATACTAGAAAATGTAGCTTAGGTGCAAGGTAATATAGGGTTCTCATTACTGTATTCCAAAATTAGATAGACTAACATTAGGTCCCCCAAGCCTGAGAAGATTCTATACCAAGCTTAACTGCACATCCTCCCTGCAGGCAAGAAGATCACAAAAAGAATTAGTGACACATGCTCAGTTTCTGCTCCCAAATTTACAAATCAATTAACTCCCCTGAGGAGTAAGTAGGAGTAGGTAAAAGCCCAGTTAAACTAATCAAAGTCTCCCCACCTGAATTTGTAAAGCAAAAAGAAAGAAACCCTCATTCTCTGCCCAGATCCAACAGGTAAGTTATACTTTTAGGATTTGTTGTTGGAAAAAAATACATAACAAAATGCAGCAATAAATTTCCATTTTATTAATCATAACAAAACTCTGTGCATTTGATAATAATACATATGGATACAGATATTAAAATCTATTATTTATGTAATCTATAAACAAGGCTTGGTGCCTGTATGATTGCAAACCCATTATAGTACCTCTATAGAGTAATCCAGTTTGAGATCTATAGCTTTATATTATTCCTAAAAAGTAGGTATTATATTCCCAGATCATAGTACTATTAGAAGACAATAGTTATCATCCATAAATATCTGTTGAATAAAAATAGGAATTTTATAAGAATTATTCTTTTTAAAAAAGATTTATTTTTATTACAAATAAATCATATATATGCATATATGTGTGTATATGTATGTGTGTGCATATACATATATAATATAAATGTTTATATATTATGTATTACTTTATATATAATATATGTATTACTTTATATATAATATTTTATATATAAAGTATATATATTATATATAATATTTTATATATAAAGTATATATATATATTTTATATATATACATTGCTTTTAGAGCGAGAGAACATGAGTCGGAGGAGCAGAGGAAGAGAGAGAGACTCTCAAACAGACTCCTGCTTAGTGTGGAGCCCGACATGGGACTTGATCTCAGGACCCTACGATCATGACCCTGATATCATGACCCCGAGTCAAAACCAGGAGTCGGACACTTAACCGACTGCGCCACCCAGGAGCCCCAAGAATTATTCTATTTTTTTTAAAGCTTCCAGTGCCTCTCTAAAAATACCTTTCAACACTAACTCTCTGTTCCCTAAAGGCTGATATATGTAGTAGCTCTCATTCTGAATGACACATTCCTGCTTCTGCCTTTTCGCTTATATTATTGCCATTCCTTCTAAGAACCAGGGAGCTCTTCTAGACCCATAAAGATTCTTCTTTTCTTTCACAACCAATCATAAAATGCTACTTAGTCCATGAAGCACGTCAAGACTACTTCTGCCTATATGGCTTTCTTTCTTCTCTGAATCTAAAAACAACAGTAATACTTTGTATAGATAATTGAGTATCTCATGACACACTGTATTTTCAGATTCTATGTTCATACTTGATATCTATGCTGTTAGCTATTTCTAAATTCTTCCCAGAGAACAAGTGATTCCATATAGTGCTTTTTTGTGTGTTTCATGGAACTTAATACAGCATAATTCTTGCAGAGTAGGTTCTCAAAATTTTTAAAATCATATTAAATGATTGAATCAATCAATTTTTAAAAGAATAAATAAATAAATAACATAAATAACCAATATTAAGAAAAATTAAGCCTTAAGAATATAGTGGGCAACTTGGATGGCCTGCAAAATGTTCCTATCTTCATGCTATTTTAATAGAAGCTTTAATTATAAGAAAATGCTTTTTTCAATCATTTACTTCTCTACTCACAAAGACAAGTAAAATAACATTATAATTTATGTTAATTTAACTTCCAAATAAAGGTAATACCATAATTTATTTTTGTTATTTTAGCTTCCAAATGAAGGTAAATGATAGAAATCTATGACTTACTGCTTTTAAAAATCTAGAAGAGCACAAATATTGATGAGTAATACAATTATTTAAAATACTAAAGAGGACTACAATACAACAGCAATATGGAAATATGAGCAGCTATCTCTAGGTTCAGCCTTTTTAGAAATACATACAGAAGTGAACAACTAAATGAGAAATAGGTTAGGAAAGAGTCCAGAAAGCTGACTTTGATCCCACATAGGAATTAGTATTTCTCAATTATATAAAGTGATCATTTTGGTAATAACCATCTCATTTTTCATTTATTGCTTTCTCTTCTTAAGGACTATGGAAAAATAAAGGAAGGAAATCATTGGAAAATAATGATGATCCACATGCTAACAAAAAAGCTTTGTGTTCTAAGTACAAGCAGTGTTTGAACCCAGGACTCTCTTATTTATAAAAGAGGCACTATTAATACACATTCAAAGCTGTGAAAGTATCATTTCTATACACCATAATTAAACTCCATTAATATAAAACCTTAGAATTCTTACATCTGCTCTCCCAGAGAATTACGTGTTAGAAAAGTAAGTTAACATAATAAGCATTTTGGAATATCTTTAGACTTAAAAGACAAAACAAAACCAGAAAAACCTTTCCTTCTTTCTCTAAATTAATGTGTTTATGAGGTCCCTTGATGATATTTAGCTTTAATGGCTTAAAACCCTGGCTTTAATAACCAACATATATTCATTTAATCTTTATGATCATGGTTCTTCAAGAAGCTTAAGAGACAGTTAAATGATGGTATCTGTAAGATGTCAAAATAAAAATGTGCCATTTGTCCACTTTTCGACCATTCTCCTTATTGTTACTCTACCAGCATCTCTGCAAAGCAGAGTGGCAACACTTATATCTTTTAAAGCTCCTCTACTCCCTTATTCCCAGATCTATCCATCATCACCAAGTCACATGAGTCACCCTTGCAGTTCTATGTCCATAACTGCCATGTTAAGCCAGGCCTTAATACCACACAATGTAGATCATTGCCACAAGAGCTGAACTCATTTCCCTTATGTACAGCTTGATTTCATTCTATGCACAACCATTAGGATAATCTTCAAATATCATTATCTTCACATTATTCATGGTCTAAAAACTAAGTACCTTCTAAATGCTTTTTATTCAAAACAAAGCTCTCAGCTTTGCCGTCAACTCACCAATTTCATCTACTTCTTGCACATTCCAGCCAACACAATGCCAGCACTCTTAGATAACCCAGATAAAATGGACAAATATGTAGAAAGATACAAACTACCTATAGTTATACAAACTACCTAAATATACCATTTACTATAAATGACTAAAGAAGAAAAAGAAAATGTGAGTAGATCTATAACTAGCAAAGAAATATAATTAGTAATTTTCAATCTCATAAACGTAAGGCCAGTTCCAGATGGCTTTCATGGTGATTTCTACCAAACATTTGAAGAAGACTCAATACCAATCCTTTACAAACTCATTTAAGATACATAAAAAGAGCAATCAGCAGAATTAAAAGGCAACCCATGGAATAGAAGAAAATATTTTCAAACCATACATCTGATAAAAGGTTAATATCCAAAATACACAAAAAACTTAGTAACAAAAACCCAAATACCCAATCTAAAAATTAGCAAAGAACCTGAATAAACATTTTTCCAAGAATATGCACAAATGATCAACAAATACATGAAAAGGTGCTCAACATCACCAATCATCATGAAAGTACAAACCAAAACCATAATGAGATAGCACCTCACACCTGGTAGAATGGCTATTATCAAAAAGACAGACAAGGTTAGAGAGGATTTGGAGAAAAGGCAACCCTTGTGCAAAATTAGTGGGACAGCAAATTGGAGAAAATGTGAGATATATAGTAAGACATACCGTTGCAAGATAAACTGGCACATTTTGAACATTTTAAGTGTTTATTTGAGCAAAAATCAATTCTAACCAAGCAGTACCAAACCAGAAGTTGTTAAAAGTGCTCCACTAAGAAAAACTTGGAGAGGCTTTTATGGAGTAGAACAGAAGAAAAGTTAAGGGAATTTTTTATTAGCTAAGCTTAAAGTCTATTAGTCCCTGGTTGCCCTTAGATATAACCTTAATGCATTTACAGGCTTAGATTTTGGTTTGCTTACAAAGGTTGCCATGACATTAGAGCTCCCTCAGTCTAATGACTTCTTTGTTAAATTAATTTAAATAAATATATATAATGGAATATTATTTAGCCATAAAAAAGAGAATTCCACCATTTCTAACAAAGTGGATAAATCTTAAGAGCATTATGCTAAGTGAAAGTGGACAGAAAAAGACAAATACAGTATAATCTTACTTTTATGTGGAATCTAAAAAATCCAAAGTCATAGAAACAGAGTGTAGACTGGCATAATTGGTTATTAGAGGAATCTAATGTATTATATAAACCCAAAAAGAGAAAAATGTGCTTTCCTCCTCCATGAAAGGAAGAACTGAAGTTTAGACACTAAGACTTATAAGTGTATTCATGCCAGAAAATAGTATCTCTATATAAAATCACATAATTTATTAAAGAGAATAATTTTAGAACTCTCACATGGTTTTGTGAAAGAATTTATTTTTTCTCACAACACTTAGAATCTCTGAACTGTTTTGATTGTTCCTGGAAAGTGACCTGATTCTCACTCATGTATGCAACAGAATCACAGAATCATATTATCCAAAAATGCCTGGTTTCCTTTCCAAAAGTCATTTTCAATCAGGGGTAGAAAACCAGCAGCTAATTCTGTTTGTAAGTCTACAACAAACATTTTTCTAACGACTTACAATTTCAAGATTTATGGACAAAGAGACATTTCCAAGCTACTCATGGACAGTTTAGTTATATAAATGATAACTGAACTCGTGTTTGGCTTTAGAATAGAAAAAAAGATACTTAAAAATTCAGTTAAGAATCTCTGTGAAATAACTAAGAAGTTATTCTTAGAGCTCAGATACTATAAATTGATTCCTTAAGAAATCTATATTATGTGCCTGAGGCTGAATTATAAAGATTAAGAGGGTGAAACTATAAAAAACTAAGATCATAGGACTAATAGTCACAGAGTTAAATACTATCACTGGTAACATAAAAACAAACATTGCCAAATTCCCCCACCTAAATAGTACAGTCTTAAATAATAGTCCACTAATAGAAAAGAACATGAAAAGCAGTAAGTCCAACAAGAAAAAGCACGGCACTGATAGGATAAATTCATTACTGAACTATATTTCCAAGAGCAGTTATAATGTGTTGGCTCAGTACCAAGACAATTGCAAAAGATGAAGTTAATTAGTCAAAAGAATTATATAGGTGATTATGCCTCAATATATTTATGTAGATGTGTGTGTGTGTGAGTAATTAAAAACTGTCTAATGGAGACTGCAGTAGATATGGCAGCCAGGTCAAAAAAAAAAAAAAAAAATCTCTGGGTTCCACTTTCTCACTGTTAGTGGTAATGCAAGCTGATGCAGCCACTCTGGAAATCAGTATGGAGGTCCCTCAATACATTAAAAATAGAGCTACCTTACAACCCAGCAATTGCACTACTAGGTAGTACCCCAAAGATACAGATGTAGTAAAAAGGGCACATGCACCCCAATGTTCATAGCATCAATGTCCACAATAGCCAAACTGTAGAAGGAGCTGAGATGTCCTCCAACAGATGAATGGATAAAAAAGATATGGTTCATATATACAATGAAATATTACTCGGCCATCAGAAATAATGAATACCTACTATTTGCATCAACACAGATGGAACTGGAGAAGATTGTGCTAAGTGAAATAACTCAATCAGAGAAAGACAATGACCATATGGTTTCACTCAAATGTAGAATATAAGGAATAGTGCAGAGAACCATTGAGGAAGAGAGGGAAAACTGAGTGGAAAGAAATCAGAGAGGGAGACAAACCATGAGGGACTCTGGACTATGTAAACAGAGAGTTACACAAGGGAGGAGCATAGGGGGATGGGATAAGCAGGTGATGAGTATTAAGGAGGGCATGTGCTGTGATGACCACTGGGTGTTATACGCTACTAATGAATCATTGAACTCTACATCAAAAACTAATGCTGCACTATATATTAGCTAATTGAACACACACACACACACACAAAGTCTCTGGGCATAAATTCATTTTTTCCTGACAATCTAAAGGCATATGTCAATCTCTTGGTAGAAAAAAGGAATACCATGATGGGGCACCGAAGCTAACAACATTTACTAAAATTAAATTATTAGTCTAGTAAGCACAGGGAGAACCTGTGGCATTAGCAAGACCAAAATCAAATGACATAAAAAGAAAAGTAAAATCAGGGGATGCCTGGGTGGCTCTGTCGTTAAGGGTCTGTCTTCAGCTCAGGTCATGATCTCAGGGTCCTGGGATCAAGTCCAACATCAGGCTCCCTGCTCAGTAGGGAGCCTGCCTCTCCCTCTGTCCTTCCCCCTGTTTGTGTGCATTCTTTCTGTCTCTCTTAAATAAATGAATAAATAAAATCTTAAAAAAAAAAAAGTAAAATCAGAATTTCAATAGAAACCAAGATTTGGAAATTGAATTTGAAGATGCTGCTAGTATGTTTAAAAAAGAAGAGAAAAGAAGAGTAGAGAAGAGAAAAGAAGAAAGGGAATGACTATGAAATTCAGGAAGATATGAAAAAGAAAAAAAAAAAGAGCAAATTCTTCCACCAGACATTTTGTGTTTTAATTGTGCCACCCCCTGCATGGTAGTATCTGATTAAGTGTAGGTAATATGTGAATGAGCACATAGTTGTTGCCATGAACAAATACTGAAATCAGTAAATTACATCAGTTATCAATAAGTTTAATTATCTCCCCTTAACTATGATAGCAATAATAATTAATCTGTTAAGTTTTTATTCCAATGTGCCTTAGATTTTCACATCCATTTTCTGGATGAGGTTTTGAAGTCCAATAATCCTGGATCCAAATCCTATTTACTGTATTTTATTATGTATGGCAAGTCATGAAAGCTCTATGAGCTCCTTTTCTTCATTTATAAAATGCAAATTATAATATCTTTCCATAAGGTTGTTTGGAAAATGAAATAAAATATCCTGTGTAAAAGATCTATGACCACTCCTGGAACATGGTATGAGCTTCCTTTTAGGAACATACTCCATCCTCACTGCCAATGAACTATATCAAGCATTTCATGACAAGAGACCCTGGAATATAAAGAGTCTACAAGTACCCCATATTTAGTTACGATGAGAGACTAAGTAATAAGGGTAATTGTTCCCAGCTCTTGTTGTGAGTCTGGAACATCAGGGAAGCTTTTAAAAACCATAGAGTTCTAGCCCCTCCTACTCCCTATCCCCAGTGAAATTCTAATTCAGTAGCTCTGGGGTCAGGTGGAATCTGAGCATCTGTATTTTTGGAAAACTCCTCATTTTGATGCATTATGGGTGCATTCTGGTAACCTTTCTATTGTATAAAGTTTTTTATAGTTTTCAAAAATACTCTTTAAGAAGTCCTCTGGTTTTTTTCCTCAGGCTAAAAAAGCGTGCTATTTTAACCCTTCCTCTGCAAAATACTTTCTAATTATTTGTATATTCTTGTAGCTCTCTTTTGAGCCTTAGCTAAATTATCCAGCTCTCTCTTTGGTTATGTGTCTCCATTTATCATCAAGTGAACTTACTGGAAGTGAGAGGGAAAGTTACTATGATTCACAGAACCATTGATGTACTCCTAATATACTGTTAATTGCAAAGGATATCTTTTCTTCCTGAAAAGACAAAAGTAGGCCACTTTATGCACCTGTGGACTAGCCCTATTGCTACATCTGAGAAAACAACTGGACTCCTTGTTTTTCTTTTCTCTGCCAAGTTAAAGCATTATATCACATACCTAAGCTCTAATAGTGTATAGCAAATGTACTCAATGTTCAACCAACATATATCAATTCTTTATTTCATAAGAGACTAAAAAAAACCCAGAACTTTTCCTTTTTTTTATTTCTTGAAATTTTCCCTTAGGGATATAAACAACCTAAAAAGAGAAATGAAATACAGAAACCAAATATTCCTTTGAATTCTTTAACTCTGATTCCTTAACCCTTTGAATTATTCAAGACTTTCTCTCATAATGCCACTTGGTGTGCACCTTGTGACTTTTGATGGACTTTTAGGTAATTTTACTATTCGGGAGCAAAGGGATAAGTGGATGACTGAAGGTTGTTTGGTGTTTGATGACAGAACTAAATCTAAGGCAGGTATTCTTGCATCTGAGTGGTCCATTTGCTTTCTAGCTCTTTTGCTTTAGGCAAATCACCCAACCACTATATATCATTTTTTTAATCACTAAACTTTGTATAATAACACATACATCAAAGGACTCTTGTGAGTATTATATGAGATAACACATGAGAAATGCCTGGTGCACTTCAGTCATCCATTCTACCTTTTATTTTCTTTTATTTTGATATAAAATACAAGGTGTTTACTTAAGAAATTTATCTTTCTACCCAGGAGGGATAACCCAATGCCCATTTCATTAAAAAAGATCCAAGAAGAATGTAGGAACTTAAACACCCAGTGGCACTGTGTATGATCATGAGGCATTAGACCTAGAGGGCAACTGGTGGTTGGGGTGCCCTTTCCTAATCTGCTCAAAGCTATGTGGGGCAATGGGTAACAATGCTACTTGACTGAGTGGCAAAATGACTTTGATATTGAAACTAGTAACACTTCACTCTTCAATTTGTATTGAACTGAACCAAGCATTACTAAATAAATGAATTATCATCAAGTCCCATGTACATAAAAAAATCTATTAGAAATACATTGTAAACTACTGGGTATTTACCCTAAAGGTATTAATGTAGTGATCCAAAGGGGCACGTGCACCCAAATGTTTATAGCAGCAATGTCCACAATAGCCAAACTATCGAAAGAGCCTAGATGTCCATCAACAGATGAATGGATAAAGAAGATATATATATATATACACAAAGGAATACTCTGCAGCCATCAAGAGAAATGAAATCTTGCCTTTTGCAATGATGTGGATGGAACTAGAGGGTATAATGCTGAGCGAAATAAGTCAATTATTATATGATCTCCCTTATATGAAGAATTTGAGAGGCAATGTGGGGATTTAGGGGTAGGAAAAAATGAAACAAGACGGGATCGGGAGGCACAAACCATAAGAGACTCTTAATCTCACAAAACAAACTGAGGGGTGCTGAGGGCAGGGGGTGGGAGGGAGACGGTGGTTGGGTCATGGACACTGGGGAGGGTATGTGCTATGATGAGTGCTGTGAAGTGTGAAGTGTGAATCTAGCGATTCACAGACTCCCTGGGGCTAATAATACATTATATGTTAATAAAAAATTTAAAAAATTAAAAAAAAGAAATACATTGTTCAAATATTCTTAAAGTACTGTAAAAGTACTATACTAAAAAGTACTTGATAGTATTTTTTTTCCTTTTTGAGTTAACATTTATATCACTCAGAATTACATTTGAGAAAAGCAGGCCTTAAAAGTAGATGGTATAAGAGGTTACTCTCTATATAATACAATGGATAACTTCATGCAAAATAAATTAAGGAACTGCAAATTGCAAAAATTGTTTGTAGGAGAGTTTGGGTTTGTTTTTAAGTTATGATTTCATGATCTTCTCTGATATTCTCCTATGCTGCAAAGAACTAAAATAAGAATCATAGTTACATGATATGAATTATAAACCTGTAACAACAACAAAATTTGCCTTAAATACTCAAATAAAAAGATCAGATATATTATATTACCATTGCAGTACAATATTGAATTTTCTTTTTTTTTTCTATTGTCCAGCTAAAACAATTCATTTATCCTTTCCTAATTTTTGCTTTTTCTTCTAAAAGGTGAACACAAAATATATAAAAGTATATCATCAGAATTTGTTCCCCTGACTGGCTAAATAACTTCTAGAAATTTTGCTTTCATACTCTAACTGAAGAGATCAGTATATCCTTGGCATGGAATATCAAGTCCATATTCCTCTGTCCAATCTTGGAAGATTCTCCAACAAATGGCCCTTCTTTTTCCCTCATATCATTTTTAAAAATAATTTTTCTTTCTAATCTCTAGCAGTTTAGCACATTAGATGCTGAAAAAAATATGTGGAAATAAAGGAAGAAAGAGAGGGAGAGGCAGGGCTATGAATGTGTTTCTTAGGGACAATCGGAACCCTACTCCAATACACCAAATACCCTTCCCATCTCTGATAAGTCTATGGGATTCTATCATTAAGGCTGTATTCTTTTATATAGTCTTGGAGGATGAATCTTAGTAAAGTAATTTACTGATCAATTATTGCCAATGAAAAAAGTTCAGAGACAAAACAAGAGACACTAGTAGGTATGTGAAAAGAAAAAGTAATGCACAAAAGGAATGTTCTGGAAAAGCTATTGCTCTCTTTTTCTATTCTTGATAAACTTATTCTTTTGGTTAGCTATTCAACAATTATTAGCTACCATATAACTAAGGATACAGACAATGGATTATTAGAGGTTAGAATGAGTATTTATTTATTTATTTATTTATTTATCTATTATGTAATAATACAAATATTATTGGATTCCTACTATATGCCAGGTGCATCAGTGTAGGGAAAAAGATTGTAAACAATACATAATTCCAACCGATGAATGTAATAATGGAGAACTGGCATGGAAGCACAGAGATAAGAATAGAAAAGTGGGGTGGAACTTAGAGAAAAGCATTAATAGGTAGTGATTTACCTGGATTTTTTTTTTACCAGATATTGTTCATAACTGTATCATGTCTAACTACTTAAATCCTTCAATCCTTGCTTAAAATGCTCTCCCTCCCCAACTGACCATTTCTCTCTCTCCTTTTGCCCTGTTAGTAACTAAATTTTCAGTTTACAATAGCTTATAAGACTGGCCATGTCCAAACTGAGTGATACAATATATAAAGCAAAAATATATATAAAGAAATTTTTTAAAGATTTTATTTTTTTCTTTAATTTTTTAAATTTATTTTCAGTGTAACAGTATTCATTGTTTTTGCACCACATCCAGTGCTCCATGCAATCCATGCCCTCTCTAATACCCACCACCTGGTTCCCCCAACCTACCACACCCCCGCCCCTTCAAAACCCTCAGATAGTTTTTTCAGAGTCCATAGTCTCTCATGGTTCACCTCCCCTTCCAATTTCCCTCAACTCCCTTCTCCTCTCCATCTCCCCTTGTCCTCCATGCTATTTGTTATCCTCCACAAATAAATGAAACCATATGATAATGACTCTCTCTGCTTGACTTATTTCACTCAGCATAATCCCTTCCAGTCCTATCCATGTTGTTACAAAAGTTGGGTATTCATCCTTTCTGATGGAGGCATAATACTCCATAGTGTATATGGACCACATCTTCCTTATCCATTCATCCATTGAAGGGCATCTTGGTTCTTTCCACAGTTTGGCAGCCGTGGCCATTGCTGCTATAAACATTGGGGTACAGATGGCCCTTCTTTTCACTACATCTGTATCTTTGGGGTAAATACCCAGGAGTGCAATTGCAGGGTCATAGGGAAGCTCTATTTTTAATTTCTTAAGAAATCTCCACACTGTTCTCCAAAGTGGCTGCACCAACTTGCATTCCCACCAAGAGTGTAAGAGGGTTCCCCTTTCTCCACATCCCCTCCAACACATGTTGTTTTCTGTCTAGCTAATTTTGGCCATTCTAACTGGTGTGAGGTGGTATCTCAATGTGGTTTTAATTTGAATCTCCCTGATGGCTAGTGATGATGAACATTTTTTCATGTGTCTGATAGCCATTTGTATGTCTTCATTGGAGAAGTGTCTGTTCATATCTTCTGCCCATTTTTTTTTTAAGATTTTATTTATGTATTTGACAGAGAGAGATCACAAGTAGGCAGAGAGGCAGGCAGAGAGAGAGAGGAGGAAGCAGGCTCCCCGCTGAGCAGAGAGCCCGATGCGGGACTTGATCCCAGGATCCTGAGATCATGACCTGAGCCGAAGGCAGCGGCTTAACCCACTGAGCCACCCAGGCGCCCTCTTCTGCCCATTTTTTGATATGACTGTCTGTTTTGTGTGTGTTGAGTTTGAGGAGTTCTTTATAGATCCTGGATATCAACCTTTTGTCTGTACTGTCATTTGCAAATATCTTCTCCCATTCCATGGGTTGGCTCTTTGTTTTGTTGACTGTTTCCTTTGCTATGCAGAAGCTTTTGATTTGACAGAGAGCGATCAAAAGTAGGCACAGCAGCTGGCAGAGAGAAGGAGAAGCAGGCTCCCTGCAGAGCAGAGAGCCCAATATATAAAGAAATTTTAAACAAAAAAAATCTAGATTTGCTGGCCATTTTAAGAGGAAATTCTTATGTGGAAAAAAATTAAAAATATCATTACAGCACAGCAAAAGAAAAGGTAACCTGCTGACTGGGAGAAGAGATTTATAAATGATTTCTCTGTAAGCAGTTAATATCCAAAATATTATAGAACTCAACACCAAAAAACAAACATGTTTCAGGTATGCAAGACAGTGACTCAACAATTCTCTACATTACACAATGTTCACCACAATAATTATAGTTACATCTATCGGTTACATCTACTAGGGCAGAGGACCAGAATAGGCATTTCTTCAAAGAAAACATACAGATGGCCACAGACACCAGAGAAGATGCTCAAAGTCACTAATCATCAGGGAAATGCAAATCAAAACCACAATGAGCTATTATCTAACACCAGTCGGAATGACAATAAATGGAAAGATAAGAAATAACATGCATTGGCAAGGATGTGAAGAAAAGGGAATGCAAGTTGGTGCAGACACTATGGAAAACAGTATGAAGCTTCATTAAAAAATTAAAAATAGAAATACCATATGATCCAGTAATTCTACTACTGGGTATTTTTATTCAAAGAAAGTAAAACACTAGTTTAAAAAGATATATGCACCTCTATGTTTATTGCAGCATCATTTACACTAGCCAAGAAAAAAAAGTATATATATATATATATATATATATATATATATATAATGAAATATCACTAGGTCATTAAAAAAAAAAAAAGAATGAAATCATGCCACTTGTAACAAGATGATTGGACCTAGAGGGGATCATGCTAAGTGAAATTAGTCAGAGAAAGACAAATACCATATGATTTCATTTATATGTAAAATCTAAGAAACAAAACAAATGAACAAACATAAAAACAGAAATAGACTCATAAATAGAGAGAACTGGTGGTTGCCAGAGGGGAAGAATGTAGGGGGATGGGCAAAAAGGTAAAGGGGATTAAGAGGTACAGCTTCCAATTATAAAATAAATAAGTCATAGGGATGAAAAGTACAGCATAGAAAATATAGTGAATAATATTGTAATAACATTGTATTCCAATAGATGTAACTACAATTATTGTGGCGGACATCACACAGTCGAATATGACTTTTTCAAGAAAAACTGTATGTAAATTTTCAGGATTTAGTGCAAAAATCATTATGTTAACAAATGTCTTTTGTAGAACTACTATTAGGAGATGAAATAGAACTACTTTAAGGTTGTTTTATAAAATATCCTGAAAATATAATTCATAGTTGTGTTGGTCTTCCAAACTAGACTATTTTCCTCAAGAATTTATCATTTATCATTTATATAATCTCTTTATATAAATAAAGAGATATGGAATATCAAGTTCAGTTATATTATCATTTATACAACTGATGTAAAGATATTATATGTGACAAAAAGTCTTTGCCATTGTTATTCTTGTTATATCCATAGCTATAAGAACAGAAAAGGTTTACAGTTAACTATACTAACTGCTTGGACAAAATAATTTGATTTTAGCAAAAGACACTCAGCAGGCAGAATTAACCATACCCTATTTTTCTTCTGCCTATTTGAAGAAGAATGACCTTCGAACTGGAAATAGAATATAGTTTAATATAAAAAAGAAATTGCTACCCAAGACAGATCATAAAATAGAGAGCATCAACCCACATAAGTGGAGTCCAAGTCTCCAGTCCAAATGTACTATATCTCAGGGCACTAAAAGAACTTACACATACTGATTGCTGTGTCTTCTGTAATTCAGAAACCACACTGAATGTGATAGATAAAAGAAGACTAGAGGTGGGAACATTTTTATTCCATTTTTTAAAATAGAGTTTGAGGCAAAGAGTAGGAAGTCTGAGATCAGTCCTGCCAAGATTTGTTAAGTGAAGCAGATGGATTTTGAGGTCTTAGTAAATAAATAGGTATCCATGAAAACCAGCGGAATTTGCTTAATTGGGTTACAGTTATGATATTTATTTCCTTTTTCCTCCCTCCCTTCATTCTTTCTTTTTTATCTTCTTTAATTTCTGAACTCAGAAAGTGTTTGTCTGACTCCTCTAGGGATACTTTACACAGAATGTTTGACAAAGATATTTGACAAGATATTTGTTAAACCAAAATATCTGACAAAGAAATTTGTTGACTAGATGAAGAAATTTAGTTTAGTAGTAGCAATTGAATAAAACAAGTTTGCCTGAAGAACATGCATCCACTAGTTAATGAAAGACAAAAGAGATCTCTAATGGTTTCCATGGTGCTCTGTCCATTAAGCTTCCTGTCTAACACTTTTTTAAAAAATATTTTATTTATTTATTTATTTTACAGAGAGAGAGAGAGTGCACATGGACAGAGGGGAGGAGGCAGAAAGAGAGGGAGAAGCAGACTCCCTGCCAATACAGGGCTTGGTCCCAGAGAAAGTCTCATTCCCAGAGAGGGGCTCAATCCGAGCACCCTAGGATCATTACCTGAGCTGAAGACAGATGCTTAACCAAAGGAGCCACCCAGGCACCCACCTGTGTAACACTTCTTTTAGTATCTTGACAAAAATATAGGAATCGTAGACATACTGGTTATATAAAACAGTGGAAGGGGTATTAGCACTTGCATGAGATCACCTGGGATACTTACTCAAAATCATACTCCCAGCAGCTCCACAGATTTACTTGGTAGGAAACTGTGTTTTGAAAAGTGTCTATTATTGATTTTTGGCACACTTAGGTCTGAGAATCCTCACCTTCTAGACATGTACCCTACCTCTAATCACTAACCCTATGTGTATAGAAACCCAACTCAAAAAACAATCAGCAGAAAAGCATCTGTCAGAGAAGTGCTTAAAGTTCTCAAAGATTCAGGGACTTTTCTTTGCCCTATATTCACCTTTCATCTGGCTACTTGTCTTTGATTAACCTCCTGAACTCTGATCCTTTATTTAATTATTACATTAAGTGCTATGCCCTGATACATTATTTTTTGTTCAGAAAGCCCCCTTCTGTCCTAAGGGCTCTTTTTTTGTACACACATACGTGTACTTCAAGTTCCACTAGACTCCATAACACCCTAAACTGTGTTTCTCAGCCTCTGTGGACATCTGGACAATAGACAAGGAAGTTGATAATTGTGATACCACCTTCAGTGGTGTAAACAGACACATAAAACACCTTGTTTTGGACTACATTTATTCTCATCACTTCTCCCCCATGTCTATTACCATTCATTTCAGGGGCATAAAATAATTTGCAGTTCTTCAAATGCATCATTCATTATGTCTAACATCATATCATCTAATAAATATTTTTTTAAAGATTTTATTTATTTATTTGACAGACAGAGATCACAAGTAGGCAGAGAGGCAAGCAGAGAGAGAGGGGGGGAAGCAGGCTCCCCGCTGAGCAGAGAACCTGATGCAGGGCTCGATCCCAGGACCCCGAGGTCATGACCTGAGCCGAAGGCAGAGGCTTTAACCCACTGAGTCACTCAGACACCCCTCATCTAATAAATCTTTCCTGAAAAGTGTAATTCACTTCTCTCCACCCCTGTTTAATTTCTATCTATGCTTCTTTGATGCCCTCTGTCTCCATCAGAGCACTCTTCACACTAAACTATGATGTCCACTAAAGGTAAGCTTTGTAATGGCAGGAATCTATGTTTATGAGTATACCCATAACCTAGCACAGTGCCAAATTCCTAGGATATGAATACTAGGAGTTGGAGAGATGGATGGATGGATGGATGGATGGATGGATGCTGTAGGAACTCACCTCACAGGTGGAAGTGTCTGGAAAAGGCAGGACATATTTCCAAAAAGTGATGGCACTTGAGATATACCTTGGAAGGGTGGAGAAACTTGAGTGGGAGGACAGATATTTCCTCCCATCATGATATGGCCAGTAACCTTTTTCAAACCACAAAAATCTTGGACCTGAATGATGATCCCAATTCCCTAATGAGTCTTACTACATCCAATAATTTCTGTCTCCTAGACATTTTCCACAATTTAGCCTATGCAATCTCACTAAAATGAAAATCTGGGTATGTCTTGCCTCTTGTAAGTAGCAAGTTATTCATAATCTGGCTACTGCTTACTTCTTCTGATTCAATAGCCATCTCTCCCCAGCAGGAATACTGTATTCTAACCATACATTTACAGTTCCTGGCACATGCCATGATTTTCTTTTATCTCTGGACCTTTACACCATGAATACCTTTCCTCTTATTTTTCCTCAAAAAATTTCTAGTATTCCTTCTGGACCATTTCTGTATCAGTTTCCATAGAACTCAGTTTTTATATCATTTTCTTGGGAATAACTAAGTCAGGTCACCTAGCATACACTCTCTCAGCACTCTGTATTTATCATAGTTATAATGAAATAACCATCCATGAAATTCTTGTCTTCCAAAGAGATTACAAACTCCAAAGAGCAAGGCATCAATCTTTTCCATGACTGCCTCAACATCTATCATAATGTCTAGAACATAAAAAGTGACAAATAAATATCTGTTGATCTAATGAACAAATAAAAATTAATGAATGAAACCCCTTAATTCCAATTAAATTTTAAGCAAAATGAAGGTTGGTTCCATGTTTGTCTTATTCATCACTTTATTCAATTTGTCCAGCACAGTGTCTGGTATATAACAAAAGTCTCTCTAAAGAGAGATGTACATGTACTGACATGTACATTTATCCATTTGCAAAGCAATGGATAAATGATGGATTGAATAAATATGACACCTCACTGGCTCCTTCCAATGCACTGCTAAATGCTCTATCATAAAAGATATTATATTTTCCTAAGGTTATAATATTGGGAAATGAGTTACAGAATAATGATCAAATATCAAAAAAAATCACATATGTGAATAATATATCATAAAAACAAAGCTTCAAGAGCTATAAACATTCATCATTTAAAGACATAAAAAAATGGGCTCTGTGTCCAATAAACATATATATGTATTATAGCCCCAATGTAAAAGCCTTCATATACCACATAAAATCAAACTCTATTATACATTTTTGCTGGCTAAAACAAATGTTCTAGGTATGAAAATATTCAATAAAAGTTTAGTAAAGATTCATAAGGTTCATATGTTCTTTTAAGAAAAAATAGGGGAGCCTAGGTGGCTCAGTTGGTAAAGTGTTGGACCTTGATTTAGGCTCAGGTCATGCTCTCAAGGGTCATGGGATTGAGGCCTTCATGTGGGCTCCATTCCCCAAGAAGGGGAATCTGTTCGAGATTCTCTCTCTTATTCTCCTCCTCCCACTACCACTCCCTACCCCCCAGCTCAGATAAATAAAAACTTTCAAAGAAAGAAAGATGGATGGATAGATAGAGAGATAGATAAGGATGATATTCATCACTAAACCAGTCCCTTAAGGTTGTTATTATTCAATGCAACATCCAAATAATTAAAGGTTTCAATAAGACCTTAGTTGAGAGCATTTGGAAGACCTTGACTCACCATTATTTAATACTGTTATTAACCAGTACTTTTTCCCTACACCCTTTGAATTCCTTTGTAGAATATCAGGACTATTAGGTCAAGGGTCAGAAGGTAAATATTTTAGGCTTTGCTGGCCATATGGTCTCTGCTGCAACTATACTCAACTCTGATGAGATAGCAGAAAAGCAGTCATCATTTATAGCTGAATAGATGTGGCTGTGTTCCAACAAAACTCTATTTCTTTTTTTTTAAGTACTAGGAGTGGCAGAACTAGTCTGCAGATTGTAGTTTGCAGACTGCTGTTAAGAAGAAAATTTCTGTTTTAACTGCCCAGCATCAACCGCTGCTTTGTTTGGTAAAGGCACCATGATTTTTGGGGGGGAATACATATCTCCTCCATTCCCAGGCTATGTACTTAGAGTGGGAGTTAACTCCAGACCCACAGCTCCAAGCTCAGTCATATAATTGAGGGAAGACCAATTAGAATATTTCTTTCCCTTAGCTGCAGCGATTGGTTCAAAGTTAAATAAGTAAATTACAGTGGTTCACTGTGTCTCAATCCTGAGAATTTTTGAACAACTGAGAAAAGTAAACTGTTTTTTCTGGTGGAAATGTTAAGATAGGGTAACCTTGGAGATGCTGATAGAACCATGTGAAAAGAACCATGTGCCTGTGAATAATACCAACACAAAAGAAAACAAAGCCATAATATGGAAATAGAGAGGGAAAGAGACCAAGTCTAGTTTGCCTCATTTGAGACCATGGATCCAGGTATATCTGAACACACATCTAGGCCTGTAAGCTGCAACAGAAAGAGAGCCAAGTTCAAATCCATAAATGCCACAGAACAACCTTAAAGGAGAAAAGTAACCTGAAGGAAAAGATTATGAAGTACTTTAAAAGGTGTAGTTATATTTTTGAACCAGTGCAGAGGGACTGGAAGAGTGAAGAATGATAGGTAACCACAGACTGAATAGGAGGTAGGATTTCTTTTTAAACCATCAAATGTTGAAGCAATTTTCCCCCATATTATTGTCCAAAGTGTATGTAATTATGGAACCAGCAAATAGTTCCACAAGCAGGAGGGTAAGGGGGAAATATGGGAAATATAGGAATTAACTAAATCATCCTGAGTGAACAAATAATAATATACACAATCTCCAAAAGTAGTGTTTGTCTGTAATCTACTAAAGGCTTTAAATTAAGGGATAGGGCCCCTATTTAAGAACAGAGTTTACTGCTCTTTTTTGTACTGACATGTACTGAAATGTACTAATCCATCAAGAATAAACCTCAGAACCTTAAAGGGGTAAGCATGTCAGAATATTTTGATTCAAGATTGGAAATGCCATCTTTGTTTTCATCTTGACTGAGACTCCTTCAAAGTGAGGTTTGAAGACTTAGATTTTTAACTTAGGAATTGTTTTGTACAATATTCTGGAACTTGCTTTCTGCACATTAAAAAAATGCTTCTCTCAAACACTTGTTCTGGACCTCCCTTCTTGCCTCACCAGGTAAGCAGATGGTTACTATTAGTAGCCACCTAAAGTACTTATGTATAAATAATTCATTAAAACAATCATGTAGAATTAATGTTATTATTTTCAGTTTTGGGAAACAGGGGGAAAGGAAACGAGAACTAGCATTTGTTGAAAGCCTACAGTGTTATAGGCACTATATTAACTTAGTGATTTACAGTTGTTTTCTTACTTAGTCCTTAAATAACCATCTCTTAATAAGGTAGATTTTATTATCCTTGCTTTCAAAAGAATAGGTTCTGCAAGATTAAAAACAAAAACAAAAAGAAACAAACAAAAAAAACCTGTTCAAATAACAAAGTTAATAATGAAAGTCTGAGATCTTTTTATAATACTGAAATGCCTACCATCACCGAAAACAAAGAGAAAATCTCAGGTGGTTGAAGACAAACACTATTGCTTAAGTTTTGAAATAAAAATCATATAGAGGTACATGATTATAATATCAAAAGTATAAAATAAAACTCCATCTGTAGAGAACTTTAAAACTGATTCGAGAATTAAATGCAAGACTCAAGGTAACTGCAAAGGGAAAGAGCATATGATATAAAGCTCAACTAAATTTTTCAGTAGCTCAGAAAAGGAAGGAACAATATTGGTTACAAAAATATTTAAAGAGGAGCAAGAAGCAAGATGGTGGAGGAGTAGGAGACCTCAATTTCATTGGGTCCCAGAAATTCAGCTAGATAATTACCAAACCATTCTGAACACCTAAAAACTCAACAGGAAATCAAGAATAGCAGCAATCCTAGGAACAAAAAAGTGACCATTTTCCAGAAGGTAGGACATGCAGAGAAGTGAATCCAAGGCAACACATGGGAAGATAGACATGGCTGGCTCCCAGCAAGCAGTAGAGCAGTGGAGCAAAAAATCAGAACTTTTAGAAGACTGCTCCACTGAGGGAAATCACTCCAGAGGCTAAGCACAAGATGGAGCCCTCACAGGGACAGTGTGGTCTCAGGACCCATGGGGTCACAGAAACACTGGAGGTGTGTGAGTGTGCCAGACCTCCACGGTATCAGAGCAGGGAAGCTGCTGTAGAGACAGAGCTGAGGAAGGAGCTCTCAGTTCGAGGTTACCTTAAACTGCAATTCCAGGCACAATTGGGCCAATGCTCTCCAAGCAGGGACTCCACAACTGACAGATACAGAGAGACCTCCTCCACCCTCCTTTGGAAGGAGTGCCATGGGAGCACACTGCAGGGATCTGCTGGGTTTGGAGACTCCCAATGGGTCCATGCACCAGAAATAGAAATGCTTGGTCACAGGCTGGGTGAGCTTTGAGTGCAGCCAGAGACCAGGGAAATGGGAGGGATTGACTACTTTTCTCTGAGGGCACACTGAGGAGTTGGGCCCTGAGCTAAGAGACTGGGAGGCCACCATCTTCATTCTCCTCCTCCAAAGCTATACAAAAAGCATTCAGGGAACAAAAACCACCAAGAGCAAACCCTAGCATATTACTTAGCCTGGTCCCTGGCAAGGAAGGTGCAATTCTGCCTCAGGCAAAACCATCTGAGAATCACTGTAACAGGTCCATCCCACAGAAGATCAGCAAGAACATCCATCCAATACCACATTTAGGGATCAACGAGAAATGGAAAACTCTAGAGCTAGGGGAATACAGCACATAGAATGCATGGCTTTTTCCCCATGATTCTTTAGTCTTTCAAAGTTAAAAATTTTCAAATTTTATTTTTTCTTAGTCTAATTTTTTTATTTTTCCCCTTTTCTGTTTTAACCTTCTTAACTATTTTATCTTATAAAACCATTTAAACAATCTTTTAAATTTTTCATTGTTATAGGCATATTGTATCCCTTCATTGTTATAGTCATATTCTATCCCTTCATTGTAACCTTACTTTTTGTATACATATAAGTTTTTCTTTCATTAAAATTTTGGGACAGTTTCTTCTGACAGATCAAAATATACCCTAAATCTAGTGTATGGCTTTGATCTAGTCTCCAGCCTAATCACATTCTCTTTTTTTTTTTTCCAACCAACTTCTTACCTTATCAATTCCTATTCTAAAATCTTTTTTTAATTTTCATCTTTACAGTCATATTCCATCTCTTCATCGTGTTTACCCTTAATTTTGTATATATATGTTTTTCTTTATTTAAAATTCTGGGAGGCATTTTCTCTAAGAGACAAAAATATATCCCAAATAAAGTATGTGGCTTTGTTTTATTCACCAGATAAATAATATATAGTTATAGATTATAGATATAGATATAGATATAGATTTTTTTATCCTTGCTTCCTCTGCTTTGGGTCTCTTTGGTAAGTGTATATTTTTCTAGGGTCATTGCTATCCTTTTAGTATTTTGTTCTCTCATTCACCTACTCTTCTCTGGATCAAATGACAAGGCAGAAAAACTCACCTCAAAAAAAAAAGAACAAGAGGTGGTACTGATGTCTAAGGACCTAATCAATATAGACATTGGCAATATGTCAGAACTAGAGTTCAGAATGATGATTATCAAGGTGCTAGCTGGGCTAGAAAAACACATGGAATATATTAGAGAATCCCATTCTGAAGAAATAAAACCCCTTTCTGGAGAAATAAAAGAACTAAAATCTAACCAAGTTGAAATTTAAAAAGCTATTACTGAGGTTCAATCAAAAAAGGAGGCAATTTGGACTCTGAAAAACAATGTGAGGGGTTTGAAGTGGTGGGGGCTGGGAGGTTGGGGTACCAGGTGGTGGGTATTATAGAGGGCATGGATTGTATAGAGCACTGGGTGTGGTGCAAAAATAATGAATACTGTTATGCTGAAAATAAATTTTAAAAAAATCATCCAGCCTGTAAATGAGCTGTTAGACTCAGAGGAAAGAAAAATTATTATTCTTTGCTCTTTTTCCCAAAAATATCAAGTGCTTTTTGCCTAATGGAATTTTGCTTTGTGCATACAGAAATACACAAGTTTGTTAATCAAAGTGTTATTAGCAAAATAGTTTTTGGGATACAGAACATTATTCCTTGTGGGCCAGACTTTAGGAAAAGGAAGCTAAGCCTGTTAGAATTTCCCAACTTTTGCTACAAATAAAATTGAATCCCTAATTTTAATAAGAAAAAAAAAGTAGGCAATTACTGTTATTATAAATGAGGCAGAAGAGAGAATTAGTGATATTGAAGACCAAATGATAGAATAAAGAAGTTGAGAAAAGAGAGATAAACAACTACTGGGCCAAAAGGGCAGAGTTAAAGAGATAATTGAACTATAAGACAAAACAATATTTGAATAATTGAGATCCCTGAAGAAGAAAGAAAGAAAGAAAGAAAGAGAGGGGCAGAAAGTATATTGAAGCAAATTATAGTAGAGAATTTCCCTAATATGGCAAAGGGAACAAGCATCAAAATCCAGAAGGCCCAGAAACCCCCCCTCAAAATCAATATAGGTAAACACCCCATCATATAATAGTAAAACTCACAAGTCTCAGTGACAAAGAGAAAATCCTGAAAGCTTCTCAGGACAAGAGGTCTGTAACATATACGAGTAGAAAAATTCGATTGGCAGCAGACCTATCCACAGAGACGTGGCAGGCCAGAAAGGACTAGCTTGATATATTCAGAGCACTAAATGAGAAAATATACAGCTAGGAATACTATATCCAGCTAGGCTGTCCTTGAAAACAGGAGAGAAAAAAGCTTCGAGGACAGGGGCACCTGGGTGGCTCAGTGGGTTAAAGCCTCTGCCTTCGGCTCGAGTCATGATCCCAGGGTCCTGGGATCGAGCCCTCCATTGGGCTCTCTGCTAGGCAGGGAGGCTGCTTCCCTTCCTCTCTCTCTGCCTCTCTCTCTGCCTACTTGTGATCTCTCTCTCTCTGTCAAATAAATAAATAAAATCTTTAAAAAAAAAAAAAAAAGCTTCCAGGACAAACAAAAACTAAATGAATGTGCAAACACCAAACTTACCCTACAGAAAATATCGAAAGCAAAGAGAGAGCCAAAAAGTAGTAGACTAGAAAGGAACAGAGACAATATACAGGAACAATCACCTTACAGGCAATATAATGGCTCTAAATTCACATCTCTCAATAGTTACCCTGAATGTAAATGGGCTGATGGCACCAATCAAAAGACACAGGGTATCAGAATAGATTAAAAAAAAAAAAAGACCCATTTATAAGCTGTTGACAAGAAACTCATTTGAGACCCGAAGACACCTCCAGATTTAAAGTGAGAGTGTGGAAAAAATTTTACCATGCTAATGGACATCAAAAGAAAGCTGGGGTGGCAATCCTTATATCAGATAAATTAGATTTTAAGTCAAAGATTGTAATAAGAGATGAAGAAGGACACTATATCATACTCAAAGGGTCTGTTCAACAAGAAGATCTAATAATTTTAAATATTAATGCCCCTAACATGGGGGCAGCCAACTCTATAAACCAAGTAATAACAAAATCAAAGAAACACATTGACAATCCAATAATAGTAGGAGACTTTAATACCCTGTCTGGCTGAAATGGACAGATCATCTAAGCAAAAGATCAATAAGATTAAAGGCTTTAAATGATATACTAGACCACATGGACAACACAGATATATTCAGAACATTCCATCCCTAAGCAACAGAACACACATTCTTCTCTAGTGAACATGAAACATTCTCCAGAATAGATCCCATCCTGGGTCACAAATCAGTTCTCAACTGGTACCAAAAGACTGGGATCATTCCTGCATATTTTCAGACCACAATACTCTGAAGCTAGAACTCAACCACAAGAGAAAAGTTGGAAAGAACTCAAATACACAGAGGCTAAAGAGTATGCTACTAAAGAATGACTGGGTCAACCAGGAAATTAAAGAAAAATTGAAAAAATTCATGGAAACAAATGAAGATGAAAACACAGCTCTTCAAAACCTTTGGATCCAGCAAAGGCAGTCCTAAGAGGGAAGTACATAACAATACAAACCTATCTCAAGCAACAAGAAAGGTCTCAAGTATACAACCTAACCCTACACGTAAAGAAGCTAGAGAAAGAAAAGAAAAGAAAGCCTAAACCCAGTAGGAGAAGAGGAATAATAAAGATCAGAACAGAAATCAGTGAAATAGAAACCAAAAGAACAGTAAAACAGATCAACAAAAGTAGGAGCTGGTTCTTTGAAGGAATTTTAAGATTGATAAACCCCTGGCCAGACTCATCAAATGGAAAAGAGAAAGGAACACAAATAAATAAAATAATGAATGAAAGAGGAGAGATCACAACCAACACGCAAAAAAATACAAACAATTTTAAGAACATATTATGAGCAACTATATGCCAGCAAATTTGACAATCTTTGAAAAAATGGGTGCATTCCTAGAGACATATAAACTACCAAAACTGGACCAGGAAGAAATAGAAAACCTGAACAGACCCACAAGCAGTAAGGAGATTGAAGCAGTCATCAAAAATCTCCCAGCAAACAAGAACCCAGAGCCAGATAGCTTCCCAGGGAATTCTACCAAACATTTAAAGAAGAATGAATACCTCTTCTCCTGAAACTGTTCCAAAAAATAGAAATGGAAGGAAAACTTCCAAACTCATTTTATGAGGCCAGCACTACCTTGATCCCAAAACCAGACAAAGACCCCATCAAAAAGGAGAATTATGGACCAATATCCCTGATGAATATGGATTCCAAAATTCTCACCAAAATGCTAGCCAACAGGACCCAATAGTACCTTAAAAGGATTATTCACCACGACCATGTGGGATTTATTCCAGGGTTGCAAGTTTGGTTCAACATCCACAAATCAATCAATGTGATACAATACATTAATAAAGGAAAGAACAAGAACCATATGATACTCTCAATAGATGCTGAAAAAGCATTTGACAAAGTACAGCATCCTTTCTTGATAAAACTCTTCACAGTGTAGAGATAGAGAGTACATACCTCATCATCTAAGCCATCTATGAAGAACCCACAGCGAATATCATTCTCAATGGGGAAAAACTGAGAACTTTTCCCCTAAGATCAGGAACATAGCAGGGATGTCCACTATCACTACTGCTATTCAACATAGCACTAGAAGTCTTAGCCTTAGCAAACAGACAACAAAAAAGAAATAAAAGGCGTCTGAATCAGCAAAGAAGAAGTCAAACTCTCACTCTTTGCAGATGATATGATACTTTATGTGGAAAACCCAAAGACTCCACTCCAAAACTGCTAGAACTCATACAGGAATTCAGTAAATTATCAGGATATAAAGTCAGTATAAAGACCAGTTGCATTTCTATATGCCAACAGCAAGACAGAAGAAAGAGAAATTAAGGAGTCAATCCCATTAATAATTGCATCCAAAATCATAAGATACCTAGGATTAAATAAATTTAAATAAATTTATTATAAATATAATAAACATTTATTAGGGTATTTACCCTAAAAATACAAATGTAGTTATCTGAGGGAGCACATACACCCGAATATTTATAGCCGCAATGTCCACAATAGCCAAACTATGGAAAGAGGCTAGATATCCAATCAACAGGTGAATGGATAAAGAAGATGTGATATATATATATATACAATGTAATACTTTGCAACCATCAAAAAACTCAAAATCTTGCCTTTTGCAACAATGTGGATGGAACTAGAAGGTATTATCCTAAGCAAAAGAAGTCAATCAGAGAAAGACAATTATCATATTATTTCTCTGATATAAGGAATTTGAGAGGCAGGGCGGGAGGTTATTAGGGGGAAAGGAGGGAAAAATTAAACAAGATGGGACTGGGGAGGGAGACAAATCATAAGAGACTCAATCTTAACCTCAGGAAACAAACTTTCTGGAGGGGAGGGAGTGGGAGGAATGGGTTGGCTGGGTGATGGACATTAGGGAAGGTATGTTCTATGGTGAGTATTGTTGAGTTGTGTAAGACTGATGATTCATAAACATGTACCCCTGAAACAGACAATTAATTAAAAAATAAATTAATTAAAAATAAAATTAATTAAAAAATAAAAAACACCTTATAAAAATACTGAAAAATAGTTCAAAGCTGAGCCATATCTACCTAATCTTGTTGCTCTTACAGGCTGGAAGATGGCTTCATGTTTAACATCTTGTTTCTGGAAAAGTGGTTGATTTCTAATTGACTGTGAAGGTACTATGAGTTCATATTTCTTATTTTCCTTGTTTCTGTGATATTAATTTCCAAAAATCTCCAAGCACAGTGTAACACTGTTTAAGTGAAATATCTGAACATGTTTACTATAACACTGCTTCTATAGACATGCTTTTCTTTTCTCATAGTTACACATTCTCTTTTGAAGTAAAACACAGCTTCCTATGATATCTTAAGAAAAAAGTGTCCCCTAATCAGGTGCAGTACGCTTAGAACTTTACCTAGATCCCATCTCTCTGCCTCCTTCTGACCTTTAAAATAAAGTCATTATATGTTTTCCACTCATCTTTTTATGCTTTTACTGTATATTTGTACATAAACAATACAGTACTATACTGTTTATGTGCTTTTAAAACCACATTATTGGTATCATAAGATACTTACCATTCTGTCACTTGTTTTTTTGTCACTCAAAATCATGTTTGAAAGATATGTTCATTTTCTAGATGGAATAACTGAGGTTTATTGATTTGTTATGCTTATAAGCTTTATAGTCTTCTAGATATTGGTATTTCATCATTTATTCATCTAGTTCCCCAAAAATGGAAATTTGGTTTGCTACAAGTTTGTTTGTTTTTACTATTACAATGCTGCAACTAAAGTTTCTCTAAAATTCATACCTATCTGTGGAATTGCTGAGTTCACAAAATAATGCCAAAATGCACACACAGAAATATTTACTACAGTACTATTTATGAAGCCAAATATTGAGAAGAGTCAAATTGCACCCATGACTAGCAGAACAGACATATATATTTTAATATACATATACAATATAATTAGAGAGAATGGGATAGATATATGTGTACTGATACAAAAAGATGCTCCAAATTGAAAGAAAAAGAGTTACAAAGCTATATCTAAAATTATTTCAATTTTATGTAAATAAATAATAAAATTCACTAATATATATGTGTATACAAAAAAAGAAAACCAGAGGAAAATTGAAGGAATTCATGTTAGCGTCATCCATGATGTATAAGATGGACTGGCATTTTTCTCTATTTTCTATTTCTGTAGTGTTAAATATACATTATTTTAATCTACATCTGTAACCAGAATAAAAATACAAGCACAATTAATTCTTATCCTGGCAATGGTACATTTTTATTATCTGACCACTAATATTCCTTACATGAACCACTTCTTGCACTAATTCCTAACCCATTTCTATTTTTAGCACAACCAACCAGAATCTATGCTTACCTAGATTACTGCAATCAGGTGGTATCTTTGAAACTTTGTTGGAAATCTCCTCAGCTATATATGCAAATTTATATTTCACAATATTTCATATATTATACAGTTTCATTAATATTTCTACCAACACATAACAAGGATACCTCTTCCTTCCATATCTTACAACCTGCTCCTCACTTCTAAGCCCTTCAAGGACGTGTTCTCAAAATCCAGGTTTCTAAGAGTGTTCACAGTGATTCATCCTTTCTTTACTATGCTCCTCAATTTTTTTTTTCCAATAGACTCTGTCTATTGCCCAGTCCCAAAGTCACTCCTACATTTTAGGTATATGTTATAGCAGTACACCTCTCTTGGTACCAAAATCTATACTACTTTTCTGTTACTATGTAGCAAATTATAATAGACTTAGTGCCTTAAAACAACACTCAGTTATTTTCTTTCAGTTTTTGTGACTCAGAGGTATGGGCATGGCTTAAATCAGTTTTCTGCTCTGCCCCTCCAATGCTGCATTCAGAGTATCAGCTGGGCTATAGTTCCATGATTTTCATCTAGAGCTTAGGGTTCTCTTTTAAGCTCATTCGGGTAACTGGAAGAATTTGATTTCTTGCAACTCTAGGACTGAGGTTTTCAGTTTCTACAGATGCTTCTCCCCTATTCATAAGCAATTTGCAACATGAGTCTTTGCTTTCTTCTAGGCCAGTAGGAGAATTTCTCTCTTTAAAGAGCTCATGTGTTTAGGTCAAGATTAACTTGACCTGAGTTAATCTTTCTTGATTAACTTAAAGTCACCTGATTAGGGGCTTCAGTTATATCTGAAAATTACTATCATATATATATATATCCCTTTGAGTTAGGAAGAAAATTATTATGTCACTCCCCACTCCCCCATCATGACACACATATGCATACATACACAAACACATATTTACTTATAGATCATAACGTTTTCCTTAAACACATCTTTGTGGTTGTATGACTTTTCCAAGTGATGCTAAAAAGCCTTGGTTTAACAGCAGAGAATGTTGGTAGTAGAAATTTTCCAAAGAAAGAAGATAAAGAGATTTCTAAAGGATTCTCGGTATAAAGCAACAGGAGACATTCAGAAGAGGAAAAGAGGTTTCCATCCAGACATTCAGGATAGACAAAGGCATCAGGACCAAGACAATGACACACTAAAGAGGAACTAATCATCCTGAGGTCTTAGCCAAACAGAAGCCTTAATGGGAAGGCTTTACTAAGTAATTATTAAAGGAACATAACTGCTCATTCCTACAATTTAGTTTATCAAGAAATGGTAATCAGACAAACCTTCTAGGAAAGAGTTTATCAACTGAGACTGCCCTTAATCTGGAAAGGGGCAAAGGACTTAAAGGCAACCTGAGGCACACACACACCCTAGCCCACCTCCTCCTTCCAGGTGTTGTTCTCAGACCTGACAACAAGAACAACCTATTTCATATAGACAAAGATACACAGGTTAAATGAAATGATAGTCCTATTGCATTAATTTATCACTGCTGCTATGACAAATTATCACAATTTATTGGCTTTAAAAAAACACAAATTTATTATTTATAGTTCTAAAAGTCAGAAGTCTCACTGGACTAAATTCAAAGTGTCATTAGCACTGCATTCCTTCTGTAGGCTCCAGAAGAATATATTGTCTTGCCTTTCCAGCTCCTAAAAGTGAACTGCACTTCTTGGCTCATAGTCCCCTCCTCTACCTTCAAAGCCATCAGCATAGCATTCTGAAATCTCTCTCATATTCTGATATTCTTATCTCCACTTTACAAGGATATTTGTGATTACATTGGGCCTACCTAAATAACCCAGGATTTTCCCATCTCAAAATCCTTAGCTTAATCATGTCTACAAAGACCCTTTTTGTCATGTTAGGTAACATTTCAAGGGTTTTGAGAATTAGGATATGGACATCTTTGAGGGCCATTATTCTATTTATCATACCTTTCCAATGCCTTCCTAATATTCAAACTCACTCAGTTCATTTGGCTGCTGAAAAAATGTTCAGTAATGTATTAGTAAGTTTGCTTATAAGGTTTTATTTGCAATTTATTTCTACATATTTTATATTCTTTAAGAAAATTAGGAGAGGAATAGTACTTAACAAATTTGATTAGCTAACAGAATGTGTTAAGAAGCATCATGTTTTGGGGCACCTGGGTGGCTCAGTGGGTTAAAGCCTCTGCCTTCAGCTCAGGTCATGATCTCAGAGTCCTAGGATCAAGCCCTGCATTGGGCTCTCTGCTCAGCAGGGAGTCTGCTTCCCCCTCTCTGCCTGCCTCTCTGCCTACTTGTGATCTCTCTCTCTCTCTGTTGAATAAATAAATAAAATCTTTAAAAAAAAAAAAAAGAAGCAGCATGTTTTAAGGAGTTCCTTCAAAGCATTAAAAAAGCATCTAATCTATTCATATAATTGTCATTTAAAGTAAGGGAATTATCTTGATAAGCACTGAGCAATATATAGAATTGTTGAATCACCATATTGCACACCTGAAATTATAGAACACTGTATGTGACCTACACTGGGATTGAAAAAGAGAAAAAAAAAAAACAGACAGGGAGAGGGGGAGACAATACACACTTATATGTTCATATTTTTTTAATTATTATTTATTATTAAATAAGCAAATGTCTTTGGCAGAAAAATAAATAAATAAGGTAAACAAAAGGTAGATATCATTACAGTCATTTTCAAGTAAGAAAACCAAAGTGTACAGTGGGTTAAGTGGCTCTCCCTAGATCATTTAGAAAGGAATACTGGAGGATTCATGAATAGAACTCAGCTTCTCCTGTTCCCATTCAGTAGCTTGAAAGGCTAGGAATAATGGTTACAATGATTCATACCAATCATCTAGTGTCTCTTCTCCAAAGCAGCACAAATCCAAAAGAAAAATCATCACAGAGACATTAATATGTCTTTAGTTAGTTTTTTGGAGGGCTTTGTTTATTTGTTTGTTTTTATCTCCTAGGTTTCAATAAAGCTCTAAAGAAATATAGGGAATATGCTCTAACCTGCTCAGGAAATCTACTCAACCTTGAATTGTTTCACTTGAATTTCAAAAGGTTTAGAATGTCTTAAATAAACAAGACTTTAAATTTTAAAAACATACATTGCTAACCTAACTGGTAGATAAAAGTAAAAAGTAAAGGAATAATGGATGTACTATCTGAGGGCTTTAATTATAGGTACAGACAGAGTAGTACAGCTAGCAGCTGTGCTGCCTGGTGGAAAGAGCTGGGAGTCAGAATTTGGTTGAAATCTCAATTCTTCTATGTCTACCAGCTGTGTAAACTTGGAGAAGCCACCTCCTCTCTCAGAATACTTATCTTGAAAATAATAATACCTGTCTTACAGAGTTGATGTAAAGATTAAAGATAATGTATGTAAAATACCTGGTATATAAAAGCACTTAATAACTTTCTACTTAGGAAAAACCTAAAATATGGGAACACATTTTCCTGCTAAAAAATGTTTGGTGGGGATGCTCTGATGTGCTTCCCAGATTCCACTTCAGGGAGGATGGGTCTATTCTCCAAGCTGTTGAGAGTGTTGCTGATGAAAAGTTACTTGTTGTTAGCCCCTATGAAGACTGCCTTGGCTGAGGAGAGCCTTCTCACCCACTGTACACCTCATTCCAGGGGGACTAGCCCCCAGTGACTGATCAAAAGGTCCATCATCCTTGATTAGAATTTTCCAGAGTGTTGGCTGAGATCTCTGTTAAAACAGCTTACCATCTCAACTTCTCCCTCTGTCCAGTCCTGCCTCCTTTCTTATCTTCCCTTCCACAAATGCTGATCTCAACAGTATTCTATATAAGCCTCCCATACCCTAGTCATTGTTGGGAGCTGGTTTCCCAGGGAATCCCATCCAGCAACAATGTTGCGGGGTATGTTGCTTAACCTCTCATAAAGAATTACCATCATCATTCCCCATTAGGACACAGATACACATGACACACACACCCACTATTAGATTGCTCTTGCAGGGATTACAAAGTAAGGATTCTTAAACCTTGAATACTACTTTTGCTGTTGTTTAGCAAGGAGCCAGAAATGGTGTGAGCCCTCTGCTGCAAATCTATTTTCCACTTCTGAATCTTTCATTCACATGATTATGTAAAGATTCAGCATGTTATATTAACTATGTGATATATATAGTGAATGATATTAATTAGTAATTATTAATATTGTTGTCTGGGGTTTGCTTCAAAAAAAGGGAAAGGATAAATCAAACAAAATTGGCAAAATGTTGATCACTGATGAAGCTGGATGATCTGTACATGAAAGTTCATTATTCTCTACTTCTGCATATATTTGAACTTTCAATAACAAAATTGGGTGTTAATATGTCTTATAAAAGTAAATGCATGTACATTCTAAAAGTATATATAATGCATAATACTTTAATGGTCAATTTTTAATATAGGCTTAGTAATATATCTAAATTCTTTTCTGCTAATGTTGGGCAAATCTATCAAAATATGAAAAAATCATTTTTTTCAAAGCAGATTAAATAGAGCTTGTTAGGCATCTTGCCAAGTAATTCTCAAATTTATTTTTAGAAATTGCTGAGGCTTTCCTTGAAAGCAAACTGCACATGTTATTGCAAACTAAATTTATATTTTAAGAGATTTTAAGAAATTTACATTTCCTATTTCACTCAGCATAATCTTCTCCAGTCCCTCCATGTTGATACAAAAGTTGGGTATTCATCCTTTCTGATAGCTGAGTAATATTTCATTGTATATATGGACCACACCTTTATCCATTCATCATGTTGAAAAGTATGTTGGCTCTTCCACAGTTTAGCAATGGTGGACATTGCTGCTATGAACATTGGAGTACATACGGCCTTTCTTTTCACTACATCTGTATCTTTGGGGTAAATGCCCAGTAGTGCAATTGCCGGGTCATAATGTAGCTCTATTTTTAATTTTTTAAGGAATCGCCACACTATTTTCCAAAGTGGGTGCACCAATTGCATTCCCACCAACAGTGTATGAGGATTCTCCTTTCTCCACATCCTCTCCAACATCTGTTGTTTCCTGTCTTGCTAATCTTTGTCATTCTAACTGGTGTAAGGTGGTATCTCAATGTGGTCTTGATTTGACTCTCCCTGATGGCTAATGATAATAAACATTTTTTCATGTGTCTCCTAGCCATTTGTATGTCTTCTTTGGAGAAGTGTCTGTTCATATTCTTATTCAACAAGGAAACTACTTCAGGCTTGTAAACTAAATATAAAATTTCATACTGTTATATGATTTTGAAGTAACATTAAATTGGAAAAATCATGTGGTAAGGCTATAAATCTCAGATTATTAAGATATAGAGAATTACTTTTATCATTATAATAATTCCCTTATCTGTGATAATAATAGGAATTATAGGCTTGTATAAAACTTTATACAAATAATTATATTTTCATATGTCAAATATAAAATATGTATTATATTTTAATTCTTACAGCATATTTTGAATATGCAATATCATTTAAATCATAACAACATAAGCTAGGCATATTATCTCCATTCATTATTATAATCTCCACTTTATGAATAAGGAAATTTATCAGATAAAAATTTTTAGACAGCAAATAGGTTGCCTTATATACAGAAAGAGAACATAGTGCTAAGCAAATCAAGCCTACTTGTTAAAATTCCCATGAGAAGTCTTACAAAATTCAACATCCATTCATGATAAGAATTTTCAAAAAAGTGGGTTTAGATGGAAGAAACTTCAATATAATAAAGTACATATATGAAAAACCCATACTTAATATCATATTCAATGGTAAAAAACTGAAGAGTTTTTCCTTCTTTTGTTCTTCAAGAACAAAACAAGGATGTCTACTCTCCCCACTTTTATTCAATGTAGTATTAGAAATCTTCACAACAGCAATCACACAAGAAAAAGAAATGAGGCATCCATATTGTTAAGGAAGAAGTAAAACAGCCACTATTTGCAGATGACATGATAACATATATAGGAAACCCTAAAGACCCCACCAAAAAAAATTTTTTTTTTTTAAGATTTTTTATTTTTTTATTTATTTGAGAGAGAGAGACAGTGAGAGAGAGAATGAGCGAGGAGAAGGTCAGAGAGCAAAGCAGACTCCCCATGGAGCTGGGAGCCTGATGTGGGACTCGATCCCGGGACTCCAGGATCACGCCCTGAGCCGGAGGCAGTCGTCCAACCAACTGCGCCACCCAGGCGTCCCAAAAAATTTTTTTTTAAAGTTAGAAATGAGGGGCACCTGGTTGGCTCAGTGGGTTAATCCTCTGCCTTCAGCTCAGGTCATGATCTCAGGGTCCTGGGATTGAGCCCTACATCGGGCTCTCTGCTCCACAGGGGGCCTGCTTCCTCCTCTCTGCCTGTGTCTCTGCCTAGTTGTGATCCCTGTCTGTCAAATAAATAAATAAAATCTTTTAAAAAAAAAGTTAGAAATGACAACTCAGTAAAGTTGCAGGATACTAAATTAATACCCAGAAATCTGTAGTGTTTCTATACACTAAGACCAAAGCTACAGAAAGGGAAATTAAGAAAACAATCTCATTACCAATGGCACCAAAAAGAATAAAGTGCCAAGGAATAAACTTAACCAAAGAGATGAAAGATCTATACTCTGAAAACTATGTAACACTGATGAAAGAAATTAAAGGTGACACAAATGGAAAGATATTCCATGCTCATGGATTAGAATAATTAGTACTGTTAAAATGCCCATATTACTTAAAGCAATCTATGGATTCAATACAATCTCTATCAAAATACCAATAGGAAGTGAGAGGAAGCAAGATGGCAGAGGAGAAGAATGAAACAGCATTAGGTCCAAGGAGTACAGCTAAATAGTTATCAAATCATTCTAAACAGCGACAAACTCAACAGGAGATAGAAGAGAAGAAGAGCAGCAATTCTAGGAACAGAAAATTGATCACTTTATGGGAGGTAGGACATACAGAGAAGTGATCCAAAGCCATGGGAAGACAGACTGCGATGGGGAGGGGCCAGCTCCTGACAAGCTGTGGAGCAGCAGACACAAAATCAGAACTTTTAGAAGTATAATCCACTGAGAGACATCGCTCTAGAGGCTAAGTGGGGATGGAGCCCTCGTGGGGACAGTGTTGTCTCAGGACCTGCAGGGTCAAGGAAAGACCGGGGGTATCTGAGTGTGACAGAGCTGCCAGGTATGTGAGTAAGGAAGCTAGCTACAGATACGGAGTAGGAGCCAAAGAGTGAGCCCTCAGGTGAGGATTACCATAAGCTGTGATCCAAGGCACAGTCAGGCCATGGGTATTCAAGCAGAGAGCCCACAAGTGGAAGATCCTGAGACACCCCCTCCTTCCTTCTCTGGGAGGAGTGGCGAGGACACATGTTTGGAGGAAGCTGGGTTTGGAGATTCCAAACAGGACTGTGTGCCAGACATAGAAACACTCAGTCACAGGCCAGGTGAGCACGGTGTGCTGCTGGAGACGAGGTAGACAAGAGTGATTGCTTTTCTATGAGGGTGCACTGCGGAGTGGGACCCCGAGCTCTCAGCTCCTCTGAGCCAGAGACTGGGAAGCTGCCACTTTCACTCCCATCCTCCAAAGCTATATGGAAAGCGTTCAGTGAACAAAACCTCCTGAGAGGGAACCTGAGCAGATTACTTAGTGTGGCCCCTAGCAAGGGCAGTGCAATTCTGAGTCAGACAAAGACATTTGAGAATCACTGCAACAGGCCTCTCCCCCAGAAGATCAGCAAGAACATCCAGCCAAGAGCAAGTTCACGGATCAACAAGTTCTCTGAGGAACTCCAGAACTAGGGGGGAGCAACAAATAGAATTCATGGCATTTTCCCCATGATCCTTTAATCTTGCAAAGTTAAACTTTTTAATTTTTTTAAATTTTTCTATTTTTTTAACTTTTCCTCTTTCCTTTTTTAACGTTTAAATATTTCAACTTAGCAATAACTTTTTAAAAATTCTTTTTAAAATTTTCATTGTTGTATTCATATTCTGTTCCTTCATTGTATTTAACCTTATTTTTTGGATACATAGGGGATTTTTTTTTTTAATTTTGGGATACAATTTCTTCTAATAGATCAAAATATACCCTAAACCTAGCACAGAGCTTTGTTCTAGTCTCTAGCCTGAGCACATTCTCTCCTCTTTTGCTTTGTTTTGTTTTGTTTTCTTTTCTTTTTCCAACTAACTTATCAATTTTTTTTTAGAATCTTTTTTTAAATCTTCATCTTCACAGTCATAGTCCAACCCTTCATTGTGTTTACCCTTATTTTTGTGTATATATGTAAGTATTTTTTTCTTTAAAATTTTGGGAGATAGTTCCTTCTAAGAGACCAGAATACACCCAAAATCAAGTGGGAGGCTCCCTTCTATTCACCAGTCTAATGTGTATATTTATACATATATTTTTTATTTTTTAATTTCTATTTGTTTCCTACTTTCTTCTGCCTCTAGTTTCAGGTCTCTTCTGAATTGGTTAACATATATTTTTCTGGGGTGTTTGCCACCCTTTTAGTATTTTATTCTCTTGTTCATATATTCTTATATGGATAAAATGACATGGCATAAAAAACTCACCTCAAATAAATAAATAAATAAGAGGCAGTGCCAATGTTTGGGGACCCAACCAAAATGGACATTGGCAATATGTCAGAACTAGAGTTCAAAATGATAATTATCAAGGTGCTAGCTGGGCTAGAAAAAGGCATGGAAGACATTAGGGAATCTCCTTCTGGAGAAATAAAATCCCTTTCTGGAGAAATGAAAGAACTAAAATCTAAACAAGTTGAAATAAAAAAGGTTATTACTGAGGTCCAATCTAAAAAGGAGGTCATTATTGCTGGGATAAATGAGGCATAAGAGAGAATTAGTGATATAGAAGACCAAATGATGGAGAACAAAGAAACTGAGCAAAAGAGAGACAAACAACTACTGGACCATGAGGGGAGAATTCAAGAGATAAGCAATACCATAAGATGAAACAATATTAGAATAATTGGGATCCCAGATGAAGAAGAAAGAAAGTGAGGGGCAGAAGGTATATTGGAGCAAATTATAATAGAGAATTTGCCTAATATGGCAAAGGGAACAAGCATCAAAATCCAGGAGACACAGAGAACACCCCTGCAAAATCAATAAAAATAGGTCCACACCCCGTCAACTAATAGTAAAACTTACAAGTCTTAGCAACAAAGAGAAAATCCTGAAAGCAGCTTGGGACAAGAAGTCTGTAACATACAATAGTAGAAATATTAGATGGCAGCAAGCTTATCCACAGGGACCTGGCAGGCCAGAAAGAACTGCCATGATATATTCAGAGCACTAAATGAGAAAATATGCAGCCAGGAATACTAAATCCAGCTAGGCTGTCATTGAAAATAGAAGGAAAGATAAAAAAATAAAATAAAATAAACCTCCAGGACAAAGAAAAATGAAAAGAATTTGCAAACACCAACCCATTCCTACAGGAAATATTGAATGGGGTCTGCAAAGCAAAGAGAGAGCCTAAGAGTAGTATAACAGAAAGGAACAGAAACAATATACATTAAAGTAATCTTATGCATAATACAATGGCACTAAATTCCTATCTTTCGATAGTCACCCTGAATGTAAATGGGCTAAATGCTCCCAATCAAAAGACACAGAGTATCATAATGGATTTAAAAACAAACAAACAAACAAAAAAAGACCCATTGATAAGCTGTCTTCAGGAAACTCATTTGAAACCCAAAAACACCTCCAGATTTAAAGTGAGGGGGTGGAAAACAATTTACCATGCTAATGGACATCAAAAGAAAGCTGCAGTGGTAATCGTTATATCAAATAAGTTAGATTTTAAGCCAAAGACTAAAATAAGAGATGAAAAAGGATACTATATCATACTCAAAGGGTCTGTCCAACAAGAAGATCTAAAATTTTTAAATATCTATGCCCTTAACATGGGAGCAGTAACTACATAAATGAATTAATAACAAAATCAAAGAAACACATCAACAATAATCCAATAATCGTAGCGGATTTTAACAGCCCCCTCACTGAAACGGACAGATCATCCAAGCAAAAGATCAACAAGGAAATAAAGGCTTTAAATGACACTCTGGACCAGATGGACATCGCAGATATATTCAGAACATTCCATCCCAAACTTCAGAATACACACTCTTCTCTAGTGCACATGGAACATTCTCCAGAATAGATCACATGCTGGGTCACAAATCAGGTCTCAACTGGTACCAAAAGACTGGGATCATTCCCTGTATATTTTCAGACCACAGTGCTCTCAAGCTAGAGCTCAACCACAAGAGAAAAGTTGGAAAGAACTCAAAAACATGGAGGCTAAAGAGCATCCTACTAAAGAATGACTGGGTCAACCAGGAAATTAAAGAAAAATTGAAAAAAAATTCATGTAAACAAAAGATAATGAAAACACAACTGTTCAAAATCTGTGGGACACAGCAAAGGCGGTCCTGAGAGGAAAATATATAGCGATACAAGCCTGTCTCAAGAAACAAGAAGGGTCTCAAGTACACAACCTAACCCTAAAGGAGCTGGAGAAAGAACAGCAAAGAAAGCCTAAACCCAGCAGAAGAAGAGAAATAATAAAGATCAGAGCAGAAATCAATGAAATAGAAACCAAGAGAATAGTTGAACAAATCAATAAAACTATGAGCTGGTTCTTTGAAGGAATTAATAAGATTGATAAACCCCTGGCCAGACTTATCAAAAAGAAAAGAGAAAGGACCCAAATTAATAAAATCATGAATGAAAGAGGAAAGATCACAACCAACACCAAAGAAATATAAACAATTATAATAACATATTATGAATATACCAACAAATTTGAAAATCTGGAAGAAATGGATGCATTCCTAGAGATGTATAAACTACCAAAACTGAACCACAAAGGATTAGAAAACCTGAACAGGCCCATAATCAGTAAGGAGATTGAAGCAGTCATTAAAAATCTCCCAACAAACATGAACCGTGGGCCAGACGGCTTTCCAGGGGAATTCTACCAAACATTTAAAGATGAATGAATACCTATTTTTTTAAAAAAAATAGAAATGTAAGGAAAACTTCCAAACTCATTTTATGAGGCCAGCATTACTTGATCCAAAAACCAGACAAAGACCCCATCAAAAAGGAGAATTACAGACCAATTCCTTGATGAACACGGATACAAAAATTTTCACCAAAATACTACCCAATAGGATCCAACAGTACTATACAAGTGGGATGTATACCTGGGTTGCAAGATTGATTTAACATCCACAAATCAATCAGTGTGATACAATATATTAATAAAAAGAAAAACATGAACCACTGATACTCTCAAGAGATGCTGAAAAAGCAATTGAAAAAGTACAGCTTCCTTTCTTGATCCAAACTCTTCACAGTGTAGGAATAGAGAGTATATATGTAAATACCATCAAAGCCATCCATGAAGAACCCACAGTGAATATCATTCTTAATAGGGAAGAACTGAGAGCTAAGGTCAGGAATATGGCAGGGATGTCCACTATCACCATTACTATTCAACATAGTACTATATATCCTAGTCTTGGCAACCAGAAAACAAAAAGAAATAAAAGGCACCCGAATTGGCAAAGAGTCAAACTCTCATTCTTTGCATATGACTGATACTTTATGTGGAAAACCCAAAAGACTTCACTACAAAACTGCTAGAACTCATACAGGAATTCAGTAAAGTGTCAGGATATAAAATCAATGCACAGAAATCAGATGCATTTCTACACACCAAGAACAAGACAGAAGAAAAAAAAAATTAAGGAGTCAATCCTATTTACAATTGCACCCAAAACCATAAGATACCTACAAACTTAACCAAAGAGGCAAAGAATCTTTGCCTTATACTCAGAAAAGTATAAAGTACTCATGACAGAAATTGAGGAAAACACAAAGAAATGGAAAAACATTCCATGCTTGTGGATTTGGAGAAACAAATATTATGATGATGTCCATGCTACCTAGAGCAATCTATACATTTAATGCAATCCCTATTAAAATACCATCCATTTTTTTTTCAAATAAATGGAACAAATAATCTTAAAATTTATATGGAATCAGAAAGAATCCAAATAGCCAAAGGAATGTTGACAAAGAAAGCCAAAGTTGGTGGCATCACAATTCTGGACTTCAAGCTCTATTACAAAGCTATCATCATCAAGACGGTATGGTCCTGGCACAAAAACAGACACATAGATCAATGGAACAGGATAGAGAGCCCAGAAATAGACCCTCAACTCTATGGTCAACTAATCTTCGACAAAGCAAGGAAGAATGTCCAATGGAAAAAAGACAATCCCTTCAACAAATGGTGTTGGGAAAATTGGACAGCCACATGCAGAAGAATGAAACTGGACCATTTCCTTACACCACACATGAAAACAGACTCAAAATGGATGAAAGACCACAATGTGACACAGGAATCCACCTAAATCCTAGGGGAGAACATGGGCAGCAACCTCTTTGACCTCAACTGCAACAACTTCGTCCTAGAAACATCACCAAAGCCAAGGGAAGAAAGGACAAAAATGAACAACTGCAACTTCACCAAGATCAAAAGCTTTGTCACAGCAAAAGAAACAGTCAATCTAACCAAAAGACAACTGACAGAATGGGAGAAGATATTAACAAATGACATATCAGATAAAGGGCTAGTATCCAAAATCTATAAAGAAATTATCAAACTCAACACCCTAGGAACAAATAATCCAATCAAGAAATGGGCAGAGGACATGAACAGACATTTCTGCAAAGAAGACATCCAGATAACCAAAAGACACATGAAAAAGTGCTCCACGTCACTTGGCATCAGGGAAATACAAATACAAACCACAATGAGATGCCACCTCACACCAGTCAGAATGCCTAAAATTAACAAATCAGGAAATGATGGATGTTGGCAAGGATGTGGAGAAAGGGGAATCCTCCTACACTGTTGGTGGGAATGCAAGCTGGTATAGCCACTCTGGAAAACAGCATGGAAGTTCCTCAAAAGTTGAAAACAGAGCTACCCTACAACCCAGCAATCACACTACTGGGTACTTAATCTAAAGATACAAATGTAGTGATCCAAAGGGTCACGTGCACATGAATGTTTATAGCAGCAATGTCTACAATAGCCAAAATTTGGAAGGAACCTAGATGTCCATCAACAGATGAATGGATAAAGAAGAAGTGGTATAAATCTACACAGTGGAATACCATGCCGCCATGAAAAGATATGAAAGCTTGCCGTTTCCAATGAAGTGGTTGAATCTAGAGGGTATTATGCTGAGTAAAATAAGTCAATCAGAGAAAGGCAAATACCATATGATCTCTCTTATATGAGGAATTGAGAGGTAGGATGGGGGGGTTGGGGTGTAGAAGGAAAAAAATGAAACAAGATGGTATTGGGAGGGAGATAAACCATAAGAGGCTCTTAATCTTAGAAAAAAAACTGAGGGTTGCTGGGGGTTGGGGGGTAGGGATAGGGTGACTGGGTTATGACTTTGGGGAGGATATTTGCTATGGTGAGTGCTGTGAAATGTGTAAACCTGATAGTTTATAGCATACACACAGAGGGAAATAATACATTATATGTTAATAAAAATAATTTTAAAAAATACCAATAGCATTTTTCACATAACTAGAACAAATAATATTAAATTTGTATGGAATCACAAAACACACCAAATAGCTAAAGCAATCTTGGAAAAAAATGAACAATTTTGGAGGTATGACAGATCTTAGGATATACTACAAAGCTGTAATAATCAAAATGGTATGGTGCTGGCATAAACACAGACACAGAGGTCAATGAAAGAGAATAGGGAGGTCAGAAATCAACCCACACTAATATGATCATTTAATCTATGAAACAGGAAGCAAGAATATATAGTGAGCAAAAACAATACCTTCTATTAATGGGGCTGGGAAAACAGGATAGCTACATGCTGAAGAATGAAAGTGGACCACTTTCTTACACCATACAGAAAACAAATTCAAACTGGACTAAGGACCTAAATATTAAACATGAAACCATAAAATTCCTAGAAAAGAACATAACTAGTAACTTCTTTAACATTAGCCATAGCAACATTTCTGTAGATATGTTTCCTGAGGCAAAGTAACAAAAACAAAAATAAACTATTGGGACTACATCAAAATAAAAAGCTTTTGCACAGCAAAGAAAACCATCAACAAAATGAAAAGAAAACCTACGGTAGGGGAGAAGATATTTATAAATAATATACTAATAAGGGGTTAACATCCAAAAGATATAAAGAACTTACACCATTCAACACCAAAAAAGCCAAATAATCTTATTTTTTTTAATGGGCAGAAGGCCTGAATAGAGATTTTTCTGAAGAAGACATACAGATGGCAATCAGAGACATGAAAAGATGCCAAACATCAATCATCATCTGGGAAATGCAAATTAAAACCACAATGAGATATCACCCTACACCTGTCAGAATGGCTGGAAGCAAAAACACAAGGAATAACAAATATTGGTGAAGATATGGAGAAAAAGGAATCCTTATACACTGTCGGGAATGTAAATTGGTATAGCCACTGTGAAAAACAATATAAATGTTCCTCAAAAACTAAAAATGGAAATATTATATGATCTAGTAATCCTAATACTTACTTACTTACCCAAAGAAAATGAAAACACTAATACCAAAGAAAATGAAAACACTAATACAAAAAAAAAATATGCATCCTTATGTTTATTACAGAATTATTCACAATGGCCAAGATAGGGAACAGCTGAAATGTTTACTGATAGATGAATGGATAAAGATGTAGTGTGTAGCATACACACACACACACACACACATACATGCACACAATGGAATATTACTCAGACATAAAAAAGGATGAGATCTTGCCATGTGCAACAACGTGGATGGACATAGAGGATATTAAACTAAGTGAAATAAGTCAATCTGAGCAAGACAAATACCATATGATTTCACTTATACATGGACTCTACAAATCAAAACAAAGAATAAGCAAATAAACAAAAAGCAGAATCAGACCTATAAATGCAGAGACCAAACTGATGGTTGCCAAAAGGAAGGGGAGTGGGGCTATGGGCAAAATGGGTGAACAAAAGTAAAGTTATAGGCTTCCAGTTATAGAATAAATAAGTCAGGAGGATAAAAGGTTCGGCATAGGGAATAAAGTCAGTGATACTATAATAGTGTATTATGACAGATGGTAGCTACACTTGTGGTGAGCATAGCATAATGTATAGATAGAGATGTTAAACCAGTATGTTGTACACCTGAAACTCATATAACATAGTATGTGAACTGTATGCAAATAAAAAAATTTTTTTAAAGAGTGGAATCTTAGCAAATCGTAATATATATTGAAAATATATTTAGGCCTAAATACCTTTTCATTACCTATTGGTATATTAATATAGATTTTGGGGGCATTAATTTATTGATGCAATGAATTATATTGATTTTCTAATATTTAACTATGCTTCTATTCTTAGAATAGATTCTTCTCAGCTTATAGGAATTATCCTTTGATAAAACTGTTGTATTCTTTTATATCTTTTATATTTTTGTACCTAGACATATGTATTCATGTGAAAGACCTTATTTTTAAAAATTGGCACAATGTTAATTGTGTTTAGATGTCAGCATTACACTAGTCTCATAAAATAAAATTTTATATTTTCCTATAGCCAGAAATAATTTAGAATTTGTAACTTACAGTGATGTTCTCTTGTCACAGTCATTCTCTTTTTTCCTTATTGTACTTACCTGAAAAATCCCTATCCTGGCTAAATCTAATCCTCTGACTAAAAGCAAACAAAGCAACTTAACATGGTTGGGAGAAAAATTATTTTCCACTCTCTGAGGTGGCTTCTTTTCTTCTTTCTCCTCCAGCACACCATTTCCCTTATCAGTCTCAATAAATTGCCATGTTTATTATTTCACTGAGAAATCAGAGCAGCAAAATTATCAGGGATAAAAAAGAATATTATATAATGAAAAGGGGTCAATTCTCTAAAGAGACCTAACTATCTTTATTGTGTATGCACCTAAAAATAGAGAGTTAAAATATATGAGGTAAAAACTGATAGAACTACAAGGAGAAATAGATGAATCCACATTATTACAGATGGATACTTCACAACACTATCAGAAATGGACAGATCCAGAAGGCAGAAAATCAGTAAGGAGACAGTTGTATACCACCAAAGACATCAACAATACCAATCAACTAGATATACCAGACATCTACAAACAACTTCATACAACAACAACAACAAAAAAAAAAAAAAAAACCACATTTTTTTCTCAAACTCACATGGGCATTCACTAAAATAGACCACATTCTAAGCCATAAAACAAACTTTAACAAATTTAAGAGAATAAAAATCACAAATGTCTGCTCTCAGACCACAATGGCACAAAACTAGAAATCAGTATCAGAAAAATAGCTAGAAACCCACCCCCAACATTTGTAGATTAAACAACACACTTTTAAATAGCATAGAGATCAAAGAAGAAATCTTGAGACATTTCAAAATACTTTGAACTAAATGTAAATGAAAATACAACTTATCAAAATTTGTAGGATTCAGTGAAAGTGGTGGGTAAATTATACCATTGAAATGCACACATTAGAAAAGAAGAAAGATTAAAATAAATCATCTAAGCTTCCATCTTAGAAAATTAGAAAAAGAAGAGCAAGTGAAAGCCAAATAAACAAAAGAGAAGATACAATAAATTGTGGAGCAAAAACAATGGATTTTAAAACAGGAAATCAATAGAAAAATCAACGAAATTAAAAGCTGGCTCTTTGAAAAAATCAACAAAACTGATAGCTTCTGGTGAGGTTAACAAAATTTTTTTAAATAACAAAAATTACTAATACATATATGAAATGTGACATTACTACAGATCAGATTAACATTAAAAGGATAAACAAGGAATGCTATGAACAGCTCTGCCCACAGATTTGATAACCTAGATAAAATGAACCAATTCTTCAAAAACACAACTAGCCAAAACTCACAATAGAAGAAATAGACTATTGGAACAGACGTATCTATTAAAGAAATTATATTGATAATGGTCTTCCAAAACAGAAAGGACTAGGCTCAGATAGGTTCATTGGTAAAATCTCCCAAATATCTAGGAAGAAATCATACTAACTTTCTACAGTTTCTTTTAGAAGACAGAAGAGTGAGACCAGCATTGTTCTGACACCAAAACCAACAAAAACAGAACAACAACAAAAAAAAAACCCAAAAAACTGAAAGACCATTAATGTCATGAACGAACATAGCTGCAAAAATCCCCTACAAAATATTAGCAAATCAAATGCAAAAATTTATAAAAAGACTTATACAGCATAATCAAGTGGGATTTATTCCAGACAAGGTCAGCTCAAAATTCAAAAATAGTTGATGTGATCCATCACATTAATAGGCTAAAGAAAAAAAAAATGAGTGTATCAATAGATGCAGAAAATGCATCTAATAAAATCCAACTTCCACTCATTTTAAACACTCTCAAAAACTAAAGATGGAGGAAAACCTACTCAGCTTGATAAGGAATGGTATAAAAGAGCTACAGCTAAGACATTTAGTGTTGAGAAACTCAAAATTGCCCACTAAGATAAACAAAGCAAGAATGACCCTTACATCACTGCTTTTCAACATTGTACTGAAAGTCCTTGCTAATACAAATAGGCATGAAAAGGAAATAAAAGGTACATAGATTAAGAAGAAAGAATCAAAACTGCCCTTGTTTGAAAATGGTATAATTATCTGTATGGAAAATCTGAAAGAATTCATAAAAAACTCCTAGAACTAATAATGATTATGGCAAGGTTTCAGGATACAAGATTAATATATAAAAGTTAACTGCTTTCCTATATACCAGCAAAAGAGAGTGGATTTTGAAAGTAAAATCACAATGCCATTTACATTAACATTCTCCAAAATGAAATACTCAGGTATAAATCTAATAAAATATGTACAAGACAAAACTCTGATTAAAAAATAAGAACTAAAAAATAGAGATATATTCTATGTTCATGTATAGGTAGACTCAATATGATCAAGATGTCAGTTCTTCCTAACTTGAACTATAGATTTAACATAATTCAAATCAAAATTCCTTCAAACTATCTTGGGATATCAACATACTGATTCTACAGTTTTGATGGAAAACCAAAAGGCCTAGAACAGTTAGCAAAATATTGAAAGAGAAGAACAAAGTTGGAGGAATGATATTACCCAGCTTTAAGAATATATATAATTTAAATTTAAGAATATGAATCTCAACACAAACTTTATATCCTTCACAAGAGTTAACTCAAAATGGATCAAAGACCTCAATGTAAAACACAAAACCACTAGAACTTCTAGAAGATAACAAGAGAAAATCTAATATCCAATATCCAAAATCCATAAAAAGTAATGCTACTTGGCAATAAAAAGAATGGGCAACTAATAAATGTGTGAAATTTAAAACAAACATCATGCTAAATGAATAAAGCCAAGACCCAAAGAAATGCATACTACATGATTCCATTCATATGAAAATCTAAAAAATGCTGAACTATAGTGAAGACAAGACTCAAACAATGCCTAGCATCTGGTACAAAGGGGATTGGCTACAAATGTATATAAGGAAACTCAGATGATAAGAATATCCCATATCTTTTTTTAAAAGATTTTATTTATTTGTTTATTTATTTGAAAGAGAGAGAGAGAAGGGAAAGGAATAGAGGGAGAAACACAAGCAGACTCTGCACTGAGCATGGTGCCTGACAAGACGCTCAATCTCATGGTCCAAGACCATGACCTGATTTGAAATCAGGAGGCTGACACTTAACTGACTGAGCGACCCAGATGCCCCTGGAATGTTCTGTTTCTTGATCGTGGTGGTAGAAATATAGCATACACTTTTCAAAATTCATCCAATTATATACCATGATCAATAAATTTCAGTGTAACCAAATTAAATGTCAATACAAAAACAAAAAATAAAACATCAGGCATCAAAATTAATGTCTAGTATTTATTTTCAGAGAAATTACAATGGTTGTATTTTACTCTACATTTTGCTGAAATATTTGGCCCCCTGTAGGATAATAACAAATTGATTTATTTACATGAAGCTTCACAGGAACACATTTACTTCCAGAAATGAGAAATGCTTATTCTATCACTACCAAAAATAGTGCTTTCTCACACACCAAGTGTTCTAAGATTTAAGGTACATACAGATATAACTCCTAAAAATTGTAACATTAATTTTTGTTACATATATGCCACATTACTTTGGAATAACCTAAGTTAATTATTGCAACCTAAATATGAGGGGTTTTTTTTTCCCTCATTGGAAGAATAAAAATACAACTGAGTATTCTTGGTATCTGAGTTAAGTAATTAAAAAAAAAAAAAACTAAGAAACGTGATAAAAATGTTTCTTTTCTTCAAATTAGGTCTTGAGTCTAGAATGGGAAAGGGAATTATATAATTAATTATAAACTTTTTAAAAGATTTTATTCATTTATTTAGAGAGAGAGAGAGTGAGCATGCAAGCAGGGGAAGGAACAGAGGGAGAGGGAGAGAAGAAATCCTAAGCAGACTCCCTACTGAGCATGGAGCCTGTGGGTAGGATGGGGTGGGCGGGACTTGGGAAGGCAGGGTAGGGAAGCTGGAGGACTTGATCTTACAACCCTAAGACCATGACCTGAGCTGAAATCAAGAGCCAGGTGCTTAACTGACTGAGCCATCCAGATGCCCATAATTACAAAAATTTAAGATTTTCAGTGGCCTAGTAGTAATACAGTGGCTATAAATTAATGAATGAAACTGATTTGAAACTCCTTACACCTAGCTTCTTTAGATTTCCAATAAATGAATAACACTACTATATGATTAATTCCAATTTTCTCCCTCACTAGAATTACTCTATTAATGAATGATTTTTTAGAATAAATGACTGTGAATTATAAAATTATGTAAATCACAGATAAGCAACAGATAAATTCAGGGCTTCCCACCCATTAGAGCCAAGTTATTTCTTACAGATATGCAGCATTTTATGAAACTCCCAGGCAAGTGAGATCGTGTATCAACAAATATTTATGAAACTCCTATATTCTACAACACTATATTCCATGTGGTAGGACAGACAAAAATATTGAGAGATCTCAAGGAGTTTAACTTTGGTTGAGGAAACAAAGAACTGACATAGTTTGGGATATATCTTACTAATACATTTTTCTGGACAACATTGGCACATATATTGGCTCCCTTATATTTATATGCCTATTCAAAATTTACCTGCCAATGTTTGGATTGACCTCTTGAAGCCCTTTTCTCTGAAAAAAAAATGAGGTGTATCATTCTGCTTTTTAACAAAGAAATAAAAAGGTAAAAGAGCAGAGAAGAAGAAAACAAAGAATAGAGGGATGAATTGGACATTTAACAATTTATTTAGAATAGAATACTAGCACTTTAATTTTATAGGCATTATCATATGAACATAGGGTTTACAACACAAAGCCCTGTAAAAATAAAGCAATGCTTCCCAAATTCAAATTCTTTTCACATGAAATTCTAGTATATTAAAACATATTACTATTCTTCCTGTTGCTAAAATGGATTTTGATTGTACTTTAAGTTGTTACTATTGAGAATAACTAGAAAAAGAGCTAGAAACATAAATACAAAAGGGGAGTAAAATAAATGGAAAAGCAGGTAAAGAAGCTTCTGCATTGAATCTTACTAATTCAGTTTTATGAGAAGAGTCGTTACTGACACATGAAGGCTTCTTCCAATATACTTTAAGATGATCTCACTAGGATCACATTGACACTGAAGAGGTGGAGAAATGGAAGTCAACAACCGCAAGTCATAACATCAGAATGTGACACAGAATCATGTATTTAAAAGACCCCTTAGTATACATATTATCTACAAAAAAGCAAAACAAATGTAGTTTTTTTTCCAATTTATTTATTTTCAGAAAAACATTATTCATTATTTTTTCATCACACCCAGTGCTCCATGCAATCCGTGCCCTCTATAATACCCACCACCTGGTACCCCAACCTCCCACCCCCCCCCGCCACTTCAAACCCCTCGGATTGTTTTTCAGAGTCCATAGTCTCTCATGGTTCACCTCCCCTTCCAATTTACCCAAATTCCCTACTCCTCTCTAATGCCCCTTGTCCTCCATGCTATTTGTTATGCTCCACAAATAAGGAAGATGTGGTCCATATACACTATGGTGTATGTAGTTTTAGACACTGAAACAAATGTAGTTTTGACACTGAAACTGAGGGAAACTGAAAGGCTACGAAGTTTCTAATGATCAAGTGTTTAAAAATGGAATGATTTGGGGCACCTGGGTGGCTCACTTGGTTAAGCATCTGCCTTCAGCTCAAGTCATGATCCCAGCATCTCGGGATCCCAGGATCAAGCCCCATACTGGTTCCCTATCAGTGGAGAATTAGCTTGTCTTGTTCTCCCTGCTTGCGCTCTGTGTGTCATATAAATAAATAAAATCTTTTTAAAAAAATGAAAAAATTAAAATGGAATGATTTTACAAATCTCATTATTGCTCATTAAAATGTGTAACATGTCATCTCTAACACTTTATATATGGTTCAGTCTTTATTGTTTTATTTTGGTGAATCAAACTTGTATATTAAATAAGGTCTTTTCTAATTTTATTTAGAATTAGAAAAATTCTAATTATTTATATAATTAATTAATAATTTGATAGGGGCACCTGGGTGGCTCAGTGGGTTAAGCCTCTGCCTTTGGCTCCGGTCATGATCCCAGGGTCCTGGATTGAGCCCCATTGGGCTCTCTGCTCAGCAGGGAGCCTTCTTCTCCCCCTCTCTCTGCCTGCCTCTCTGCCTACATGTACCTACTTGTGATTTCTCTCTCTGTCAAATAAATAAGTAAAAATCTTTTTTAAAAATTTAGATAAACTTATATAATTAATATATAATATATTATATAATGTATAATATTATATATAATATAATCTATAATAAATAGATATTAATTTAGATAAATTTATTTATTTAGATCATTTAATTTATCTAACAAATAAATCTAAATTTATTTGTGATCCCAGTAAAGATAAAATGGGTCCTAAATTAGGGCAGTAGCAATAGCAATGAAAATGGCAGATCACAGAAAATGCTAACGGTTTAAGCTTCATAATGGTGCATGATTATCATGCAGGGCAATTTAGGAGGAAATAGATGTTTCACATTTGGATAGGTCGCAATATAAAGCACTTCTGGTGCATCCAGACCAAGATGTTGATAGCATAAGTAGTTTTAAATAGGATCTATAGCTCAGGAAAAATATGTAGGTAGAAAATAGTTGAAATCATGGGATAGAATTCAATATTAACATGTAGGGACTTAAAGGATAAAAAGTGGTTATCCAGTCTAGCAGTTAAGGAAGGAACCAAAAGAGGTAAGTGTTATAGGAACCAAAGGAGAAGAAAGAGTAATGAGAAATAAATACATCTTCATATCAAGTGTACAAGATACACTGGGCCAGATATTACGTGTATTGCTTACCCTTTCTGTTGTGGAGAAAGTCTTGGAATATTAAAGGTAAAAATAATGAAACAATCAAAGTTCATACAAAAGAATAAATATCTGAAGGTTTCAGCTCTGGAAATAGAAAAAGAAGAGTAGAATGCTACTACTAAGTCTTCAAGACAAATTACAGTGCATATAAAAATGCTTTGATGTGCAAAAGCTTTTGATTTTGATGAAATCCCAAAAGTTCATTTTTGCCCTTGCTTCCCTTGCCTTTGGCGATGTTCCTAGGAAGATGTTGCACAGCAAAGGAAACAGTTAACAAAACCAAAAGACAACTGACAGAATGGGAGAAGATATTTGCAAATGACATATCAGATAAAGGACTAGTGTCCAAAATCTATAAGGAACTTAACAAACTCAACACCCAAAGAGCAAATAATCCAATCAAGAAATGGGCAGAGGACATGAACAGACGTTTCTGCAAAGAAGACATCCAGATGGCCAACAGACACATGAAAAAGTGCTCCATATCACTCGGCATCAGGGAAATACAAATCAAAACCACAATGAGATATCACCTCACACCAGTCAGAATGGCTAAAATCAACAAGTCAGGAAATGACAGATGCTGGCGAGGATGCGGAGAAAGGGGAACCCTCCTACACTGTTGGTGGGAATGCAAGCTGGTGCAACCACTCTGGAAAACAGTATGGAGGTTCCTCAAAATGTTGAAAATAGAACTGCCCTATGACCCAGCAATTGCACTACTGGGAATTTACCCTAAAGATACAAACGTAGTGATCCAAAGGGGCACGTGCACCCAAATGTTTATAGCAGCAATGTCCACAATAGCCAAACTATGGAAAGAACCTAGATGTCCATCAACAGATGAATGGATCAAGAAGATGTGGTATATATACACAATGGAATACTATGCAGCCATCAAAAGAAAAGAAATCTTGCCATTTGCGACAACATGGATGGAACTAGAGCGTATCATGCTTAGCGAAATAAGTCAAGCGGAGAAAGACAACTATCATATGATCTCCCTGATATGAGGGAGTGGTGATGCAACATGGGGGCTTAAGTGGGTAGGAGAAGAATCCATGAAACAAGATGGGATAGGGAGGGAGACAAACCATAAGTGACTCTTAATCTCACGAAACAAACTGTGGGTTGCTGGGGGGAGGGGGGTTGGGAGAAGGGGGGTAGGGTTATGGACATTGGGGAGGGTATGTGCTTTTGGGTAAATTGGAAGGGGAGATGAACCATGAGAGACTATGGACTCTGAAAAACAATCTGAGGGGTTTGAAGTGGCGGGGGGGTGGGAGGTTGGGGTACCAGGTGGTGGGTATTATAGAGGGCACGGCTTGCATGGAGCACTGGGTGTGATGAAAAAATAATGAATACTGTTTTTCTGAAAATAAATAAATTGGAAAAAAAAATAAAAATAAAAATAAAAATGCTTTGAGCTGAACACTCTTAGAATTAATAAAGACCCAGTTATTCAATATAAATTCATGTGATTTATACCAAAGGCTCATCTATATTCTATAGAGGGAAAAATAACCATTTTCTCTCCTCTTTCTAAGGGGATTTTTGAACTCTGGAAGAATGTTTATGATGATTAATAGAAGACTCTAGAAATTTGTGTTTAGAGGAAAAAAAATTATCTTTTATATGTAAAGATACTTCAGGTCAAATATCAATAAAAATATATTTTTATTTGTCTTTTGCCATAACATTGAAAGTTATATTGAATTGCTGAGAACCTTCCTACATAAGCATCTCATACACTAATTAAATGTTTAGCTGAAGGTAAGCAAAGAGTATATGATTTGCATCTAGGCTCTATACATTCTCAGCTCATCTTGAGTTTAGTGTCATGATAAACTTTTTCTTCTTCAAATTTAATCTAAATTCTAATTAGTTAATATACAGTGCAATATTGGTTTCAGGAGTAGAATTCAGTGATTTGTAACTCAAATACAACATCCAGTGCTCAACTTAATATCCATTACCCATTTCGTCCATCCCCCACCCAACTCTCTCCATCAACCCCCAATTTGTTCTCTATCTTTAGGAGTCCATTATGGTTTGTTTCCTTCTCTCTATTTCTTCCCCCTCCCATACATTCATCTGTATTGTTTCTTAAATTCCACATATTAATGAAATTATATGGTATTCATCTTTTTCTGACTGACCCATTTTGCTTAGCATAAAACCATCTAGCTCTATACACATTGCTGCAAAGGCAAGATTTCATTATTTTTGACAGCTGAGTATTATTCTATTGTGTACATATACCACCTCTTTTTTATCAGCTCATTAGTCGATGGATATTTGGGCTCTTTCCATAGCTTGGCTATTGTTGATACCTATGAACATTGGGTGCATGTATCCATTTGAATCTGTATTTTTGTATCCTTTGGGTAAACACCTAGTATTGAAATTGCTGGATTGAGGGTAGTTTTATTTTTAATTTTTTGAAGAATCTCCATACTGTTTTCCAGAGTGGCTGCATCAGCTTGCATTCCCAGCAACAGTGCAAGATGGTTCCCCTTTCTCCACATCCTCGCCAACATCTGTTGTTCCCTGTGTTGTTAATTTTAGCCATTCCAACATGTGTGAGGTGGTATTTCATCAAGATTTTGATTTGTGGGATGCCTGGGTGGCTCAGCTGGTTAAGCAGTTGCCTTCAGCTCAAGTCGTGATCCCAGCAGCGTGGCATTGAGTCCCACATCGGGCTCCTTGTTCGGCAGGGAGCCTGCTTCTCCCTCTGCCTCTGCCTGCCACTCTGTCTGCCCATGCTCACTCACTGTCTCTCCCTCTCTCTCTGACAAATAAATAAATAAAATCTTTAAAAAAATTTTTTTTGATTTGTATGTCCCTGATGATGAGTGATGTTGAGTATCTTTTCATGTGTCTTATTAGCCACCTGGATGTCTTGTTTGAAAAATGTCTGTTCATGTCTTCTGTCCATTACTTGACTGATTATTTGGGTTTTTTGGATGTTGAGTTTGATAAGTTCTTTATAGATTTTGGATACTAACCCTCTCCCAGATACATCATTTGCAAATACCTTTCCCTATTCCCTAGGCTGCCTTTTAGATTTGTTGACTGTTTCTTTCACTGTGCAGATAACATTTTTATCTTGAAGTCTGAATAGTTCTTTTTTGCTTTTAATTTCCTTGTGTCCAGAGACATGTCTAGTGAGAAGTTGCTATGGTCATGATCAAAAGGTTGTTGCCTGTTTTCTCCTCTAGGATTTTGATGGTTTCCTATCTCATATTTAAGACTTTCATCCCTTTAGCGTTTACCTTTGTGTATGGTGTAAGAAAATGGACCAGTTTTATTCTTCCACACATGGCAGTACAGTTTTCCCAATGCCATTTATTGAAGAGATTGTCCAATTTTTCCATTGGATATTCTTTCCTAATTTGTCAAAGATTAGTTGAACATAGAGCTGAGGGGCCATTTCTGGGTGTATTCTGTTCCATTGATCTATGCGTCTGTTTTTGTGCCAGTACCATACTGTCTTGATAACTTCAGCTTGGGGTCCAGAATTATGTCCTTCCCACTTTGTTTTTCTTTTTCAGGATTGTTTTTGCTATTCAGGGTCTTTTGTGTTTCCCCCCAAAATTTTAGGATTGTTTGTTCTAGCTCTGTGAAAACTGCTGGTGGTATTTTGATAGGGATTTTATTAAATGTGTAAATTGCTTTGGGTAGTATAGACATTTCAGCAATGTTTGTTCTTTCAGTCCATGAGCATGGAATGTCTTTCCATTTCTTTGTGTCTTCCTCATTTTCCTTCATAAGTCTTCTATAGTTTTCATAGTACGTTTTTTTTTTTAACCTCTTTGGTTAGGTTTATTCCTAGGTATCCTATGGTTTTTGGTGCAACTGTAAATGGAATCAATTCCTTGATTTCTTTTTCTGCTGCTTCATTTTTGGTGTAGACAAATACAACAGATTTCTTTACATTGATTTTATATCCTGAGACTTTGTTGAATTCATGTATGAGTTCTAACAAATTTTGGATGGAAGACAGCTATGCTCACCACTATACCACCAATGCTGCACACAAATTTTGGATGGAATCCTTCAGGTTTTCTATATAGATTGTCATATCATCTGCAAAATTGTAGAAGTTTTACTTCTTTGCTAATTTGGATGCCTTTTATTTATTTTTGTTGTCTGATTGCTGAGGCTAAGACTTCCAGTACTATTTAAATAGTAATTGTGACAGTGAGCATCTCTGTCTTGTTCTTGACTATGGAAAAAAAGCTCTCAGTTCTTCCCCATTGAGGATGATATTAGCCATGGGTCTTTTGTATATGGTCCTTATGATGTTGAGGTATGCTACATCTATCCCTACTTCATTGAAGGTTTTTATCAAGAATGAATGCTGCATTTTGTCAAAAGCTTTTTCTGCATCTATTGTGAGGATCATATGCTTCTTATCCTTTTTTTTTTTTTATCACTAATGTGGTGTACCAAGTTAACTGATTTGCAAATAGTGAACCAGCCCTTCAGCCTAGGAATAAATCCCACTTGATCATGGTGAATAATTCCTCTAATATACTGTTGAATTTAATTTTCTAGTATTTTGTTGAGATTTTTTTGCATCCATGTTCATCAGGGATATTGGTCCATAATTCTCCTTTTTGGTGGGGTCTATGTCTGGTTTTGGAATCAAGGTAATGCTGGCCTTGTAAAAATAGTTTAGGAGTCTTTTTTTTCCATTTCTATTACTTGGGATAGTTTCAGTAGTATACATATTACCTCTTCTTTAAAATTCTGGTAGAATTCCCCTGAGAGCCATCTGGTCCTGGACTTTTGTTTTTTGGGAAATTTTTGATTCCAGATTCAATTTCTTTGCTGGTTATAGGTTTGTTCAAACTTTCTATTTCTTCCCATTTCAGTTTTACTGTTTGTATGTTTCTAGGAGTTTGTCCATTTCTTCCAGATTACCCAGTTTATTGGCATATAATTGTTCATAATGTTCTTTTATAATTGTATTTTTGTGGTGTTGGCTGTGATCTAACCTCTTTCATTCATGATTTTATTTCCTTGGGATCTTTCTCTTTTCTTTCTGGTAAGTCTGGCAAGGGGTTTATCAATTTTATTAATTCTCTCAAAGAATGGCTCATAGTTTCATTGATCTGTTTTACTGGGGCTGTTTGTTTCTATATCATTTACTTCTGCTCTAATCTTTATTACTTCTTTTCTTCTGGTGATGATAAACTTCTTAATTGTCATATTTAATAATAATGTAATAGAGAAAATATTTTGGAAATATTAAACCAATATATGTTTCCATTTCCCCTTAATTATGATGCCTTGCATTTCCCTATATATTTTATCACATAGTCTATCAGATAAAATAAGAGAAATATCTGGACCAGTAAGGCTGATTCCTCACCTTCCTGACTAAAAACATTTCAAACTCTCCTAAACAAAATGTTAGGTTGGGACCTCTACATCTATTGACCGCCAGAGGGTCCATGGCCACTCTGGGAACTTAACAGGCACAGATTAGGAACACCCACCAGTGAGCTGCATAACTGACCTTCTGGGAATTCATTCTCATGAGATCAGAATCTCTGCAAAAGAAGAAGATTAATCCTAAAAAATACTAAGCAGTGAAGTACCATTTGAAAAAGAGGACCTATTGTCTGGAAAAGACTGGCCAAGAGCTAATTTCCACTGAGGATATTATTATCTCTGTGAGGTTCTTGTTCTTGTAAGACAGCAACCTTAGGTACAGCTCCCTTTGGAGAAGGGCCAAAGGAGAGCTCTACTTCTGAAAAAGTGTTTCTGGTACAAGCAGCAAGAGCACAAGATGGAGAAGGATGCCATCAAATCCATGTTTGAGGCCCAGCAGGAAGCTTTGTGGGAGCTGTGACTCATGACCTAGGAACTCCATGTGAAGCCATCAAGCAGACTCCCAATCTGTTATCCCAGTCTGTTCCCTTTTGGGAGGGAAGGGTCAGATTGCATGCCACCAGTGTCCATCTACCAACCCCTGAAGGCAATTATTAGATATCACCAAGATATACACAGTGGAGTTTTCTTCAAGTATTTGTCCTCAGAACACATTTTCCCTTGGTAGTCAGAATGACCAGGGTTCAAGCTTTTTTGCAGAATCATGCACGCTATTAATAAATATAAATTTAACCAAGAAAAGCTATGTACAAAATGGTACTGCCCAGACAGTGGGTTAAAAACAGTTCGGAAAGAGACCTGAGTTGAAAAAACAGAATAGCTCTCATAAATCTCCCACCATTGTAGTGGGATAGCATAGAGAACCAGAAAGTTATCCAGACTCCCAAAGCCATTTAAAAGGTGAATGAAATACAGCATAAATTTAAGAGTTACTGAAACAAGTGCTTGAAGTTACCAAGTTATTAATTTGAATTAAGATACATTTAACTACAGAGATAGTTTTATCCTTCTCTTTTTACAGGATCTTACTGTAGCTCCAACTATCTATTTCAAAAAGTTGAAAGTTTCTCATCTAGATTCACCTGTCCCACGATTTCTCCATCCCTCTTCATGACACAACACAACACACACTTCTTGTCTCTTTAATTGTTACCACTTTTTCTCTTCTGTGCCCTTGCTCCTGCCAGCCAGCACCTTTTTGATTAGGTCATATCCACTGTTAGTTTCAAAACCTAATGAAGTTACCTAAATTATCCCTTAATGAAGTATAATTTACCTTTCTGTAATAAAAGTTGGCAATGAGTAACTATAATCAAAGATACAATGATTTATACATAAAAGTGTTTGTCAGTACAAAATTTGTAACAGTATCCAGGAAACAATCTAAATGAATGTGTGGTTCTGGGTCCGGAAAAGAGTGAAAATAAGAATCTCAATAAGGGAGATTTATATAATCATCCAAGTACATTCTTATAATGAAATATTATGCAACCATTAAAAAACTCACATAGGAATATGTTCAAGATATAATGTTAAGTGAAAAATGTATGGTATGTATTTAGTAAGAAGATTACAATTTTAAATATACATGAAAATTGTATGGTAATGTACATGATTGATAAGAAAAAGTACACAGAAATGTTATTCATTCCTTCAGTAATCATTAACTTCAAACACAGACATATACACACTCTCCACTTACTGTATGGAGTTGATGGTCTAGTGAGAAAAGTAAATTTACAAGTAATTGGAACAAAATGTCATATATAGTCATTATTTTGTTTGCTTTTTATCTGTCTCCACTATAATAGCCAACTCCATGATGGTAGAGATACTTTTCATTGTGTTCATCACTGTATTCCCAACAACCACTACAGAGTCCAGGAGCATAAATATTTCATGAATGCAGAGGAAGCTGAAAGACTAAACAGAAGTATATTAGTATAAGGATATAAAATACTTTAAGAAGTTTGAAAACTTTTGGGGGGCAAGTGCCATTTAAAATAAAGCCTGAAGGATGTGTAAAAATTAGCCAGGTGAACAGAGTTGGGAAAACTGTTCCAGGTAGAAAATGGCTATAGGCAAAAGGAAAAATGTTAGCTAAATTCACAGAGGTAAACTAGTTATTTTGGGTAAATGTTTATAGTCAATTTCTTTTTCAAATTGTCTTCAATAAGCATGTATTTTTGTGGTAATCAGAGAAACAATATTCTGAACAAAAGAGATTTAAAATCTCTGACTCCCTTTGAATTTTCCCTGCACTTAACATATAATACTGAACAACTTATTGCAAATTCAATGTTGTGCTCTAGGACTATATTATATTTCCTCTTAGACTTTAACTCCTCTTAGGTCAATTATAATTTTTATTTCCTTTATTTTATATCTTCCATAGCACTGGTACTATATTGTGTACCCAATATGTATTTAAAAGCTGGTTGAACAACTTATAGATATGAATAATAATAGAAACCACAAAAACCATAATCCTGATTTATTATCTAATGGCAGCTTACTATTTCAATGACTTTCCAGAACTAGTTCCAGAGGGATAAAAGAGAACTATTAAATTTCTTTTTTATATATCTTTGTTGAAGAAATCTACTTGATATCAATACTGTGAAAATAAGGAAAACTTCATTTAAAATGAGCACTGGGTATTAAACACAACTAGTGAATCATTAAACACTACATCAAAAACTTACGATGTATATGATGGTTGACTGAACATAATTTTTTTAAAAAGGAATAGGCACAATGAGTAATAACAGTTTAAATTGAAAAAAAAATTAAAAAATAAAATGGAGTCAGGGAACCTTTCAGGAACCCGCATACACTACCACTCCCTGTAAAAAAGCATACCTGGCATTCCTCAATCTGGAATTGTGTAAAGTGTAAAGCTTACTTTAGAAGTAAGTAAGTCCTCAAGAAATTAAAAATAGAGCTTCCCTATGACCCTGCAATTGCACTCCTGGGTATTTACCCCAAAGATACAGATGTCGTGAAAAGAAGGGCCATCTGTACCCCAATGTTTATAGCAGCAATGGCCACGGTCGCCAAACTATGGAAAGAACCAAGATGCCCTTCAACGGATGAATGGATAAGGAAGATGTGGTCCATATACACTACGGAGTATTATGCCTCCATCAGAAAGGATGAATACCCAACTTTTGTAGCAACATGGACGGGACTGGAAGAGATTATGCTGAGTGAAATAAGTCAAGCAGAGAGAGTCAATTATCATATGGTTTCACTTATTTGTGGAGCATAACAAATAGCATGGAGGACAAGGGGTGTTAGAGAGGAGTAGGGAATTTGGGTAAATTGGAAGGGGAGGTGAACCATGAGAGACTATGGACTCTGAAAAACAGTCTGAGGGGTTTGAAGTGGTGGGGGGGTGGGAGGTTGGGGTACCAGGTGGGTATTATAGAGGGCACGGCTTGCATGGAGCACTGGGTGTGGTGAAAAAATGATGAATACTGTTTTTATGAAAATAAATAAATTGGAAAAAAAAAAAAAGCCCAAACCCCCCCCAAAAAATTATTGAAATGTCCTCATTTTATGTGATTGGACTAAATTAAGTACTATTTTTTAAGAATTGAAATAGTAATTTGGAAACAATAACTATAGAAATAAATTCTATGTTTATACAAAATAAAAAAAAAAAAAAAAAGAAGAAGTAAGTAAGTTTCTCTTCCTTCCCAGCAGAAGGAAGAGAAAAATTTCTCCTTGTTCCACAATGGCCCATCCAATGGAAATCACCATGCTTAGCCAATGAGAACCATCACCAACCTGCACTCTTCAAAAGAGCCTCTCCCAGCCCTCTTATGTTCTCCAAACTTGCCTACAATTTGCCATCGTTTTCTTATCTTGAATTGCAACTCCTCTGCTATGGTCTAATAAACTCTTTTTACTGATAAGATAGCTGGCATTTTTTTTTTTAAAGATCAACAACACTTCATTCTTGAATTGGAACAAAACTCAATGTTATTTATTGTCTTGAAATCTCAAAAACAGATGTGATTTCTTTCCAGGATAAAAAAGAGGAAAAAAAATATTCTGATAGTCAAAGTAACCATGACTACCATTTTCAGACACAGTAAGTGTTATTTTCATACACTTTGTGTTGGTTAAAATAATAATCTATTCTTATAAATAAAATCTTTTTTGGTGAATCCTCCTTTTATATTACAAAAAAATGCTTAAAATTATTCATCAATCTAACAACAAGTACCTTTTAGGAGTAATTATTTTTCCATAGTATGGAGAACTCTTAAGGGAGCAAAAGTGTCCTGCCTCCAAAATATTTAGGATTGCTAAATATTTTTAGTCCATATTAAGACATATTAAGATCATAAGTCACTTAATCTTATTCTCTCCATTCTCAAGGGTAATAATTTTTAGCTTTACCATTTCATGCCCAGATCAGAAGATAGTACAAATTTGACAGGTGTTACCAGGGAGAAGGAGGCATTGTGCAGTCTCAGTCAAAGCCAGTGAGTCTTGCTCCTGCACACAAATGAAATATAGATCCTCATATTTATGATGATGCTTCATAAAATAGAACAAATAATGTCTATAGTTATTTGAACTAACACTCAAGTAGATCGCAAATGGATTCACATTTCCAACAAAATCCTCTGTGAATAAGTAGAGCATGTTATAATACTTGAAGACTGGCCCACTGTTCATACTAATATAATGGTGACTTTATTACTAGGAGCAAGATTTTTCCTATCTGGAAGTTCTAGCTCTGTTCATTTCAGCAAAACTGTATGATTATAACTACCTTAGTGAAAGACCTAAAGCAAAGAAAATGTTCTTTATTATGGCAACTAGAAACATATGACTATGATTTCTAAAAATAGAGTTTGAACTGAATGATACTGTCATGACAAAACCCCAAATGGAGAGATACTATCAACTCACTGAGTGTAAGGGAATTTCATTCTGCTGTCTACCCCACAATTCAAAGTGGGTATTTGATCTAGTGTCTGAACAGAGATCAGAAATGAAAAAGATTTAATTTTTCTTTTTATCCTTGGCCAGAAATTAGGAAAGAGCTTTTGTAATATAGGCTATCAAGAGTTTGAACTGAAGAAGAAGACATGGGGGGAGTTGGGAGGAAGAAAAGGAAGGGAAAAAAATGAAGATGAAAATGATAATGAAGAAGAAAGGGGATAGTAAACTATGAAAGTCCTCAGAAAGTGAAGTGGCATTATAATAATCAAAGAAAATATTAACTGTGGTTGTCAGAAACCAAATATAGACAAGAGGAGTCAGAATTTTATAATTCAGAATTTTAGTCTTATTGAAAATTGTTTGAAATTCAGGAGTCCAGAAAGATAATTTATGAAAAATACCTAAAATCACCTCATTAATAAAGCATCAAAAAGAAACAGATGTTCTCTGCAATAAATACAACATTGTAGCAAATAATTAACTCAAAATATTAAAGAATTTTTCTCATACAAATATTAGCATATTAAATTAAAAAACACTAACTGACTTCAACAAACAATCCTTAAAGCAATTTGAACAATCAAGAAGTAATTATAAAACATGAATTGCTAAACTCACAGCAGACAACTTTTACATTTAGTTTTATTAATCAAATGAAGCAAAATTCATACACTGCTTCAAAGAATATTTCAAGAAATTTATCACTTGGATTAGGATTTGATGATAACATTTAAATTTCATAAAAAACTTATTATGAGGAAACTGCCTACCCTGACATTTTCCTGCAGTTAAAAAGAAAGCATTCTTTAAAAAAAAAAATTCTTACATATAATCTCTAATCTTTTTTTAGTCCTTTCCAGTTTACAAAGTACCTACAGTCATATCGTCATTTATGCTAACAACCAGGTACATGATGGATATTATTTATCTCCATCCTCACAGAGAGGCAGCACAGCACACGGGATTTGATGCTCTGTCACCGAGTAGTTTGTGACTGAGGAAGTTATTTAACCTCTCTTAATCTAATTTTCCTCATGTGTAAATGGGGTTTTATTTGTCTCATAGGGTTATTATAAAGATTAAATTAATCTATAACTGTGAAGTGCTTAGAACAAGTGGCACATAGTAAATAATGAAGTTAGTATGATTACTACAGATAAAATTGAGGTTGAGAACTGGCCTAATACTACACAGTTAATAAACAGAAGAGTCAGGATTCAAATTCTGATCTTTGACATAAAATCCAGTGATTTTGAGCTAGCCTTAAAAGCGAGTCCAAATTAGGTAATGTAATATGTTATTCTGGAAAGAACATAGATTTTGGTGCAAACTTGGGCTCAAATAAGAGTTCCACCACTTGAGCAAGTCACATAACAATTAGCCTCAATTTTACTTACCTGCGAAATAGAGACATTAATACCTAACTCAAATAGTCATGTGAGGATTAAATGAGACAACTCAATGAAATCCAAATGGAAGGACTTTATAAACTGAAAAATGATTCTTTGAAATATTTGGCTTTGTTGTTAATATTTTAAATTAAGAGGTCCCAAATCTGTGAGGTTACAGTTGCCAACGCAACATAGGACATACAATTAAAAGGACCTTAATAGGTTTATTCCTTGTTGCAATACATACAACTGTTTTTGAGAAACTCTAATGAGCATCTACTCTGGTCTTATTAGAAAATTGTACAGAAACAGTATAACTGCTGGTGTATTTTTAAAAATTCTTTCCCTAGCAAAAAAAATGAAAATTATTGAGATAAATATCTCATTTTAAATGCTGAAATATACAAAATAAATTTTTTCAAAAAATGAGAAAACCTATAAAATCATTATGTATCAAGTTATTTTAGAAAATACAAAACTAATTATATTCAATTTAACAAATTAGCACTGCCATAGTCTAGCTAAGATTGTTCCTTTAATTACTGAAAGAGTTCAGAGCAAGTTTCCCCAAAATGTGCAACTTTTGAAATGAAGGCAATTGAGACCTCACAAGCTCAAGAGAAACTTTTTGCCTCTCCCTTAACTACCTAACAGAAACCAAACTGGGGGTCTTTCCCAGAATTAGAGTTATTACCAGAGACAAATTTTATCTGAAGGACACATCTGTATGGTCGGCCAAGTAGCTAATTAACAAGCATCTGTTTTTAGTGTACTGTGAATTGTCATTCTCCCTTTTGGAGCCCCAAGGCCCTATCTCATTCCTTAGCTCAGGATGGTATATATACCTCATTTTACCTTTCTGTTTTTGAAACTCATGTATGTGGGGTTCTCATGCATATTTAATTTAATTTAATTTGCATTTAATTGCATTGATTAATTTAAATGCATTAACTAATGCATTTAATTTAATTTAATTTAATTTTTCTCTTATTTATCTGTCTCACGTCAATTTAATTCTTAGACCAGTTAGAAAAACCTTTAAGAGTTAAACTAAAAAATACTCTTCCCTACATTATATGATTCCACTCATTAACTCATATTAAAGTACAATGTTTCAAGTAAATTTACCTGGATTAGAAAATGTCCCTATGTGACACCTTTTAATATTTTTAAGATAAAACACACATGCTTTGTGCATACATATTTTATTGCATTGAAAGTCATAAACATGTAATCCATCAATTCTATTGCTAACAGTCTTGGAAAACTTTCTCACCAAATTTCTAAATTATAGTAAAAGTTTTTGTAGGTGTCAATGATCAACTCAGTTTGATTCTTTGGTAGATTTTTTTGACATCAATTTAAATAGACGCATGGCATCTCTGTAATACAAGTTGCTGGGCTCCAAGGCTAGCTATGAAATAATTTTAGAGCCAGAAACTTCCTTGCCAAAACAAGATATTTAATAGACTCTTTGATATGAATAAAAATGTATATAGTTATTCTTAATAAATGTAGGTGTATTTGCTTCTTAGCAATGCCATGATAAAGTACCATAAATCGAGTGGCTTAAAACAACAGAAATTTATCTTTCCACAGTTCTGAAGTCAAGGTGTCAAAGAATCAGGCTTCCTCTAGAAACCTTAGAGAAAGATTCTTCTTTGCTTAGTCCTAACTTCTCATGATACCAGTAATCCGCGGTGTTCATTGGCTTGCACTTGCATTGCCTCAATCTCTGACTCTGTCATCACATAGATCTTTTTTCCTGTATGTGTCTGTGTTCTTTCCTCTTGTTACAAAAACACAATTCATATAGCCTTTAGGACCCGTTTTACTTCAGTACAAATTTACATTCACTAATTACAGCTACAAAGACGTAAATAAGTAAAGTCATATTCCGGAGATTACAGTAGAAACAAATTTGGGGGAATGTAATTCAACTCAGTATAGTAGCTTTATATTTCATGTAATTTTATATTTATATATGTGAATATATATGGAATTTATATTTCATGTAATTTGTCTTTAAATTATATTTCATGTAATTTTAGTCCTTAAAGTATGATTCAGCTGTAAGATTGTGAGACCAAACAAATGAAACTATGTCTAGCACAAAAATATACATTAGATATTTTCTTAAAATCTTCTCATAGATAAATGTGTATTAGCAAATGTTATTTTTTTTTTTTGCAAATGTTATTCTTATATATAAAAATGCCACTTCCTGCTCATGCTTTTAGACTTTACCCATGTGGATCTTTAATTTAGCTAGATTACTTTGACCTCAGGGCAAAAGAGAGAAGTAGTAAGGCATCTATGTTGTGGGAATTGGAGTGAAGGAAAAGGGACAAAACAAGAGAGGATACTGTATAGGAAAGAAGGGGATCTTTCTTCTTGGGTGGATTCCCAGGAATAGAATTGCCAGGTCATATGGTAAATACATGTTTAACTTTTTAAAAAACCACCAAACTATTTTACAGAACTCTCTGTGCAATTGTATATTCCTACTAATTCCTACCAAAAATTCCTACCATGGGTGTTCCAGTTTCTCCACAATTTTTTTAACAGAGAGTGTTGTCTTTTTATTGTATTCCCCAATGACTAATGATGTACAAGAGGGTCCACTATATAGCAGGTATAAAAAAGTAAACAATGCATTAATCCCTGCCATTAAAGCATTTGATGTCAGACAGAACAAGAGAGAGAACTGAAGAGATAATTACAACATAGTACATTAAATGAATACATACCATTACATCATATTTTTTATTAAACAGTTTTAGGAAACTTGAACATACTTCCTTAAAAACAAAGAGTTTTCTGGAGGGGTGCCTGGGTGGCTCAGTGGGTTAAGCCGCTGCCTTCGGCTCAGGTCATGATCTCAGGGTCCTGGGATCGAGTCCTGCATCGGGCTCTCTGCTCAGCAGGGAGCCTGCTTCCTCCTCTCTCTCTCTGCCTGCCTCTCTGCCTACTTGTAATCTCTCTCTGTCAAATAAATAAATAAAATCTTTAAAAAAAAAAAAAAAAGAGTTTTCTGGAGACTCAACTAAACAAAACCTAAAATTATTTTCCAGTCATCAGCCTGCTAAGTATTTCCTCTATATACTTCTTATCTTTAAAGCAATCATGTAAGACATCCTCTCAACTACTTCATCTTCTTTAAAAGGCACATGCAATAGTATGGAGTACAAAGTAATACTATATTTAAGTTTCCTAAGGGAAAAATGACCATTATTATTTTAAGGGAATTTCCAGAAAGATGATTTCTACAATAATAGATTTCTCTGGTGAATATTTGGCTAGGCCTTTAAAAATGTCTGATGGGTTCCATAAAATGGAGATTGATGCAGATGATAGAACACATAGTTAAATAAAACTGAATAATTCTATATTTCTTGGCCTCTGATTTCAAAGCTATACAAATGAGCTGCACACATGAATAAGTTTTAGCTAAATGTTAAATTACTTTTTAATTCCCTCATATGGCCTACCTCTGAACCCAATATAAAGTGAAATAAGTGCAAGGAATGTAGATCTCTTGAATTATATACAAAATTGGAACTTATAGTTAATGTTCCTAACAAGAAGTAAGAATTATAATCTGAGTCTTATATCTATAAGAACTCCATTATAGAAATGTAAACTAATATGTTGCCACATTCTATAGATAAAAACCATAGTGTCACATCTTTAGAGAATGAAGGAAAATAGACTCAGTATGTGGAGAGTTCCAAACAAGAGAAGAAAATATTTAATAGCAAGACTTGTGGTAAAAAAAAAAAAAAGACACATTTTATTCATTTATCCATTAAGTACTAATCAATGTATTGGCCAGGCACTTGGTATAAAAATAACTTTCCATTCTGGAAACCAGGGAAGATGGCAGAGTAGGAGGATCCTAAGCTCACCTGTCCACAGATGCACCTAGATAACAACCACATCAGTGTAAATAACCCAGAAAAAGATCTGAAATCTGGCAGAACAGACTATCCACAGCTAAGTGTAAAGAAGAGACCATGTATAAAAGGGTAGGGAGGGTAGAGATATGATGGGAGCTATAGGGATCCATGGGACTATCTTCAAGAGGAAAGGATGCTGCAGGCTCAGAGACGACAAAGAAACAGACCCTTACAACAGGCATCCACTCATAAGGAACCTATATGGGGAAGATAAATCCCTATGACATTTGGCTTTGAAAACCAGAGGGACCTAATTTCTTGATTTCTTACAATATCTGGCTTAATACCTAGAACTTTAAAAAACAGTGGACTCAGCTCTGGGAGAAATAAAGGGTGAGAGGAAACTGACTCCCTACCCTTAAAGAGATAGCATGAGAAACAGCACTTGTGGAGATACAGCATAGAAGAAGCAGTCTGGAAAGATCTCTGGGGTATAGGGAAGGAAATTTGTTTACTTACCTCATGGCACATGATGGAGGAGCTGGGAGACTTCTCATTGGGCAACTTCTCCAGGAAAAGAAGAGCTGGCAAGTTCTATTTCTCTCCTTTGCCAGCCCAGCTCAGATACATGGCTACCTAGGATTGGTGTAAATACTCTCCATCTGCTTTGCTAACAGTGCACTTCTGTAGATCCGTGTCCTCTAGCTCTGTGGCAGTTTTCTAAAGTGGCTGCAGGTCCTCTCTCATAGCAGACCTGCAGAAACCTTGCTAACACTACATCCCATCCTGTATTCTCCTGCAGACCTGTCTCCATCAATACTCCCATGGCCAGAGCCCACCATACAAGCAGCCACAAGGACCATTGACATTCCAAAGTGACTCCTGCCCTAGGGTGAAGGGAAGATAGCCACACATATATGCCAGTTGGACTGTGGTCCCAGCAGTAGGCAGGGACAGACTTTGGCTCTGACCATAGACTTTGGGTCTGACCCCCCAGTGAAAGCTTCTCAGGGGAAAACACAGGGAAAGTACCCTGCAATTCCATGCAACTGCATCTCTGGAAAATGCATGGTCTGACTCAACTGAGCCCAAGGCAGCCCCAGACTGGCCCACTAACAACACAGGAACAAACCCTACTCACAACAGGCAAAGGGAGCCATTACAGACAACCAGAATGATGGCAAAAGTAGGCCAGCCACAACATGAGAGAACATGCAACACCCTGAAGCACGAGACTCTGATGAACATGAGACACTGCACCAGAGGGCACTACAGAGCCTCTTCTTCATAAGGCCACTACTTCAAGAGCAGGCCTTAACTGACTTTCCTAATACATATAAATAGACACAGAGTTAGACAAAATGAGGAGACAGAGGAATATGTCCCAAATCAAAGACCAGGACAAAATCGAAGTAAGAGAGCTAAACAAAACAAAGATAAATAATATGCCTGATAGAGAATTTAAAGTAATGGTCATAATGATACTCACCTGATGTGAGAACAGTGGAGGAACTCAGTGAGACCCTTAATAAAGAGATAGAAAACATAAAAAAAATAAGACATGAAGAATTTATAACTGAAATTTAAAATACACTAGATGGAATAAGTAATAGACTAGAGGAAGCAGGAGAATGGATAAGCAACCTAAAGACAGAGTAATGGAAAGCAATCAAGCTGAAGAAAAGAGAGAAAATAATAATAATAAATAGAAATAGACTTAGGGAACTCAGCAACATCATTGAGTGCAATAACATTGCCTTACAGGCATCCTGGAAGGAGAAAAGGGGGCAAAAAACTTACGTAAGAAATAATAGCTAAACTCTTCTCAAGTCTGGGGAAAGAAATAGAAATCCAGATGCAGGAGGTAGAGAGAGCCACCAACAATATCAACCCAAGGAGGTCCACACCAAGACACATAGTAATTAAAAAGGCAAAATGTACTGATAAACAGAGAATTTTAAAAGTAACAAGAGAAAAGAAAGCAGTTGCATACAAGGGAAACCCCATAAAGGAATTAGCTGATTTTTCAGCAGAAATTCTTCAAGCCAGAAGAAAGTAGCATGGTATAGTCAAAGTGCTGAAAGAAAAAAACCTGGAATCTAGAATACTCTAAACAGCAAGGAAGTCATTCAGAAGGAGAGATGAAGAGTTTCCCAGAAAAAACAAATGTTGAAGGAATTCATGACCACTAAACCAGCCCTACAAGAAATGTTAAATGGGATTCTTTGAGTGGAAAGGAAAGACCATAACAAGGAGTAAGAAAAGTAGGAAGCATAAAAATAGTAGTCAAGTATATCTATAAAAATCAATCAAAGTATTTACAAAAGAGAAGAATGTAAAATATGACACCATACACCTAAAGCATGGAGGGAGAGGAGTAAGAATGGGTCCAAACTTGAGTGATAATCAATTTAATATAGACTGCTATAAGCAGAAGATGTCATATATAAACTTAATGGTAACCACAAATCAAAAACCAGTAAGAGATATATACAAAAAATAAAGAGAGTAATCCAAGTATATCACTAAAGAAAGCCAGCAAGCCATGAGAGAAGAAAGCAAGAGAAGAAAGGAAGAGAGAAATACAAAACAACCATAAAACAAGCAATGAAATGACAATAAACACATACCTATCAAAAATTACTTTGAATATAAATTAACTAAATGCTCCAATCAAAAGACATTAGGTAATAGAATGGATAAAAAAGACCCATCTAAAGGTACCTGGGTGGCTCAGTCAGCTAAGCTTCTGACATTTGATGTTGGCTCAGGTCATGATCTCAAGGTTGTGAGATCAAGCCCCACTTTGGACTCCATACTTGACATGGAGACTGCTTAAGAGTCTCTCTACCTCTCCCTCTGCTCCTTCCCCACTCCTTCTCTAAAAATAAAAAAAAAAATTTTTTTTAAAGATCCATCTATGTACTGTTGACTAGAGACTCATTTCATATCAAAAGACATAGGCAGTTTGAAAGTGAGGGGATAGAAAAGGCACTTATCATGGAAATGGATGTCTAGAGAGAGCCAGGGTAGCAATACTTATACTGGACAAAACAGACTTTGAAACAAAGACTTTAGGGATGCCTGGATGGCTTAGTGGGTTAAGTATCTGCCTTTGGCTCATATCATGATCCTGGGGTCCGGGGATCGAGCCCCATGTTGGGCTCCCTGCTCAGCAGGGAGTCTGCTTCTCCCTCTCCCTCTGCTCTTCTACCTGCTTGTGCTCACTCTCATTCTTTCTCTCTCTCAAATAAATAAATAAATAATATTTTTTAAAAACAAAGACTGTAAAAAGAGACAAAGAAGGACACTCTATAATCATAAAGTGAATCCAATCAGAAGATATAACAAAATATTTAGGCACCCAACATGGGAGTACCCAAATACACTAAAACACCTAATAACAAACATAAAGAAAGTAATCAATAATAATGTAATAATAATTGGGGACGTTAACACCCCACTTACATCAGTAGACAGATCATCCAAAACCAAAATCAATAAGGAAATAGTTGCTTTGAATGACACAATGGAACAGATGGATCTGACATATATTCAGAACATTCCATCCTCAAACAACAGAATATACATTCTTTTCAATTGCACATAGAACATTCTCAAGAACAGATTATATGTTAGGACACAAAACAAGTCTCAAGAAATTAAAAAATATCAAGGTCTTACCATGCATCTTTTCTGACTACAATGCTATGAAACTAGGAATCAAACATAAGAAAAAATCTGGAAAGAACACAGATACATGGAGGTTAAATAATATGCTACTAAACAATGAGTGGGTCAACCAAGAAAATAAAGAGGAAATTTAAAAAAAAACCATGGAGACAAATGGAAATGAAAATACAATTTTTCATTGTAATTACGGGATGCAGCAAAAGCAGTTTTAAAAGGGAAGTGTATATCAATACAGGCCTATCACAAGAAGCAAGAAAAATCTCAAATACACAACCTAAGTTTATATCTAAAGGAGTTTGAAAAAGAAAAAACAAAACCTAAAACCATAGAAGGAAGGAAATAATAAAGATAACAGCATAAATAAACAAAATAGAAACAAGAAAAATAACAGATCAGTGGATACAGGAGCTGGATCTTGGAAAAGATCATAAACTGACAAACCTTTAGCCAGAATCATTTAAAAAAAAAAAAACAAAACTAAGAGAATTCAAACAAGATCAGAAATGTAAGAGGAGAAATAACAATCAACACCATAGAAATCCAAACGATTATTAAAGAATATTATTTAAAAAAATTAATGCCAACATACTAGACAACCTACAAAAAAATGAATAAATTCCTAGAAATATATAACCACCCAAAATTGATCAAGAAAAAATAGAAAGTTTGAACAGACTGATTACCAGCAATGAAATTAAATCAGTAATTGAAAAACCCTCAACAAACAAAAAGCCCCAGGCCAGACAACTTCACAGGTGAATTCTACCAAACATTTAAGGAAAGAGTTAATACCTATTCTTTTCAAACTATTCCAAATAGTGAAAGAGGAAGGAAAACTTCCAAATTCATTTGATAAGGCCAGCATTACCCTGATACCAAAACCAGATAAATACACTACCAAAAAAAAAAAAAAAAAGCACTACAGGAATTATCTCTGATGAACAAAAAAAGCACTATAGGAATTATCTCTGATGAACATAGATGAAAATTTTAAACAAAATATTAGCAAAGTGAACCCAACAATATTAAAAAAAAAAAAAAAAGGAGGAGGAGTCAAGATGGCGAAGAAGTAGCAGGCAGAGACTACTTCAGCTAGCAGGAGATCAGCTAGATAGCTTATCTAAAGATTACAAACACCTAGAAATCCAACAGCAGATCGAAGAGAAGAAGAATAGCAATTCTAGAAACAGAAAATCAACCACTTTCTGAAAGGTAGGACTGGCGGAGAAGTGAATCCAAGGCAACGGGAAGATAGACCCCGGGGAGAGGAGCCGGCTCCTGGCAAGCAGCGGAGCAACGGAGCACAAAATCGGGACTTTTAAAAGTCTGTTCCACTGAGGGACATCGCTCCAGAGGCTAAACCAGGGTGAAGCCCACGTGGGCTCAGCATGGCCTCAGGTCCTGCAGGGTCACAGAAGGATCGGGGAGTCTGAGTGTCACAGAACTTACAGGTATTAGAAGGGGGAAGCCGGTTACAGAGACAGAGCCGAGGAGTGAGCTCCCAGCTCGGAGTTACCTTGAACCGGTCGCAGCGTGGGTGAGCTCGGAGCGTGGCCGGAGGCCAGGGCGAAGGGAGTTATTGGGCGCTATTCTCTGAGGGTGCACTGAGAAGTGGGGCCCCGGGCTCTTGGCTCCTCCAGCCGGAGACCAGGAGGCCGCCATTTTCATTCCCGTCCTCCAGAACTCTACAGAAAGCACTCAGGGAACTAAAGCTCCCAAAAATGAACCCGGATTACTCAGCCCGGCCCCTGGTAAGGGCAGTGCAATTCTGCCTGGGGCAAAGACACTTGAGAATCACTATAACAGGCCCCTCCCCCAGAAGATCAACAAGAAATCCAGGCAGGACCAAGTTCACCTACCAAGGAGTGCAGTTTCAATACCAAGGAGAGCAGTGGATTCCAGAGGAGGAGAAAGCAAAGCACGGAACTCATGGCTTTCTCCTCCATGATTCCTTAGTCTCATAGTTAATTTAATTTGTTTTTCTTTTTCAATTTTTTTTCTCTTCTTCTGCTAAATTTTTTTTAAACTTTTACCCTTTTTTTTGCATTTTTTAACTAGTTTATCTAATATATATATATTTATACTTTTTCTTTATTCGTTTTCTTTTTTTAATTGTTTCTTTTCTTTTTTTTCTTTTTTTTCTTTCTGAACCTCTTTTTATCCCTTCTCTCCCCCACCACCTCACGATTTGGGATCTCTTCTGATTTGGTTAAAGCATATTTTCCTGGGATTTTTGCCACCCTTTTAGTATTTTACTTGCTCCTTCATATACTCTTAGCTGGACAAAATGACAAGGCAGAAAAATTCACAACAAAAAAAAGAACAAGAGGCAATACCAAAGGCTAGGGACCTAATCAATACAGACATTGGTAATATGTCAGATCTAGAGTTCAGAATGACGATTCTCAAGGTTCTAGCTGGGATCAAAAAAGGCATGGAAGATATTAGAGAAACCCTCTCAGAAGATATAAAAGCCCTTTCTGGAGAAATAAAAGAACTAAAATCTAACCAAGTTGAAATCAAAAAAGCTATTAATGAGGTGCAATCAAAAAATGGAGGCTCTCACTGCTAGGATAAATGAGGCAGAAGAAAGAATTAATGATATAGAAGACCAAATGACAGAGAATAAAGAAGCTGAGCAAAAGAGGGACAAACAGCTACTGGACCATGAGGGGAGAATTCGAGAGATAAGTGACACCATAAGACGAAACAACATTAGAATAATTGGGATTCCAGAAGAAGAAGAAAGAGAGAGGGGAGCAGAAGGTATACTGGAGAGAATTATTGGAGAGAATTACCCCAATATGGCAAAGGGAACAAGCATCAAAATCCAGGGTGCAGAGAACCCCCCCTCAAAATCAATAAGAATAGGTCCACACCCTGTCACCTAGTAGTGAAATTTAGAAGTCTTAGTGACAAAGAGAAAATCCTGAAAGCAGCTGGGAGAAGAAGTCTGTAACATACAATGGTAAAAATATTAGATTGGCAGACTTATCCACAAAGACCTGGCAGGCCAGAAAGAACTGGCTGATATATTCAGAGCACTAAACGAGAAAAACATGCAGCCAAGAATACTATATCCAACTAGGCTATCACTGAAAATAGAAGGAGAGATTAAAAGCTTCCAGGACAAACAAAAACTGAAAGAAATTGCAAACACCAAACCAGCTCTACAGGAAATATTGAAAGGGGTCCTCTAAGCAAAGAGAGAGCCTAACACTAGTAGATCAGAAATGAACAGAGACAATATACAATAACAGTCACTTTACTGGCAATACAATGGCACTAAGCTCATATCTCTCAATAGTTACCCTGAATATTAATGGGCTAAATGTCCCAAACAAGAGACACAGGGTATCAGAAAGGATAAAAAAAAAAAAAAAAACCATCTATATGTTGCCTGCAAGAAACTCATTTTAAACCCGAAGACACCTCCAGATTTAAAGTGAGGGGGTGGAAAAGAATTTACCATGCTAATGGACATCAGAAGAAAGCAGGAGTGGCAGTCCTTATATCAGATCAATTGGGTTTCAAGCCAAAGACTATAATAAGAGAGAGGAAGGACACTATATCATACTCAAAGGATCTGTCCAACAAGAAGATCTAACAATTTTAAATATCTATGCCCCCAACATGGGAGCAGCCAACTATATAACCAATTAATAACAAAATCAAAGAAACACATCAACAATAATACAATAATAGTAGGGGACTTTAACAATCCCCTCACTGAAATGGACAGATCATCCAAGCAAAAGATCAACAAGGAAATAAAGGCCTTAAATGACACACTGGACCAGATGGACATCACAGATATATTCAGAACATTTCATCCCAAAGCAACAGAATACACATTCTTCTCTAGTGCACATGGAACATTCTCCAGAATAGATCACATCCTCGGTCCTAAATCAGGTCTCAACCAGAATTAAAAGATTGGGATCATTCCTTGCATGTTTTCAGACCACAATGCTCTGAAGCTAGAACTCAGATACAAGAGTAAAGTTGGAAAGAACTCAAATACATGGAGACTAAAGAGCATCCTACTAAAAAATGAATGGGTCAACCAAGGAAATTAAAGAAGAATTTAAAAAATTGATGGAAACAAGTAATAAAGAAAACACAACTGTTCATAATCTGTGGGATACGGCAAAGGCAGTCCTGAGAGAAAAGTATATAGTGATTCAAGCCTTTCTCAAGAAACAAGAAAGGTCTCAGGTACACAACCTAACCCTACACTTAAAGGATCTGGAGAAAGAACAAGAAAGAAACCCTAAACCCAGCAGGAGAAGAGAAATCATAAAGATCAGAGCAGAAATCAATGAAATAGAAACAAAAAAAACCAGTAGAACAAATCAACAAAACAAGGAGCTTGTTCTTTGAAAGAATTAATAAGATTGATAAATCCCTGGCCAGACTTATCAAAAAGAAAAGAGCAAGGATCCAAATAAATAAAATCATGAATGAAAGAGGAGAGATCACAACTAACACCAAAGAAATACAGACCATTATAAGAACATACTATGAGCAACTCTACACCAACAAATTTGACAATCTGGAAGAAATATATGCATTCCTAGAGACATATAAACTACCACAACTGAACCAGGAAGAAATAGAAAGCCTGAACAGGCCCATAACCACTAAGGAGATTGAAACGGCCATCAAAAATCTCCAAACAAACAAAAGCCCAGGGCCAGAGGGCTTCCCAGGGAAATTCTACTAAAAATTTAAAGAAGAACAAATTCCTATTCTCCTGAAACTGTTCCAAAAAATAGAAATGGAAGGAAAACTTCCAAACTCATTTTACGAGGCCAGCATCACCTTGATCCCAAAACCAGACAAGGATCCCTTCAAAAAAGAGAACTACAGACCAATATCCTTGATGAACACAGATGCGAAAATTCTCACCAAAATACTAGCCAATAGGATTCAATAGTACATTAAAAGGATCATTCACCACGACCAAGTGGGATTTATTCCAGGGCTGCAAGGTTGGTTCAACATCCACAAATCAATCAATGTGATACAACACATTAATAAAAGAAAGAACAAGAACCATATGATACTCTCAATAGATGCTGAAAAAGCATTTGACAAAGTACAGCATCCCTTCCTGATCAAAACTCTTCAAAGTGTACAGATAAAGGGCACATACCTCAATATTATCAAAGCCAACTATGAAAAACCCACCGCAAATATCATTCTCAGTGAAGAAAAACTGAAAGCTTTTCCACTAAGGTCAGGAACACAGTAGGGATGTCCATTATCACCACTGCTATTCAACATAGTACTAGAAGTCCTAGCCTCAGCAGTCAGAGAACAAAAAGAAATTAAAGGTATCCAAATTGGCAAAGAAGAAGTCAAACTATCACTCTTCACAGATGATATGATACTCTATGTGGAAAACCCAAAAGACTCCACTCCAAATCTGCTAGAACTTGTACAGGAATTCAGTAAAGTGTCAGGATATAAAATCAATGCACAGAAATCTAGTTGCATTTCTCTACACCAAAAACAAGACAGAAGAAAGAGAAATTAAGGAGTCAATACCATTTGCAATTGCACCCAAAACCATAAGATACCTAGGAATAAACCTAACCAAAGAGGCAAAGAATCTATACACAGAAAACTATAAAGTACTCATGAAAGAAATTGAGGAAGACACAAAGAAATGGAAAAATGTTTCAGGCTCCTGGATTGGAAGAATAAATATTGTGAAAATGTCTATGTTACCTAAGCAATCTACACATTTAATGCAATTCCTATCAAAGTACCATCCATCTTTTTCAAAGAAATGGAACAAATATTCCTAAAATTTATATGGAACCGAAAAGGTTCCATAGAATAGACCTCGAATAGCCAAAGGAATATTGAAAAAGAAAGCCAAAGTTGGTGGCATCACAATTCCGGTCTTCAAGCTCTATTACAAAGCTGTCATCATCAAGACAGCATGGTACTGGCACAAAAACAGACACATAGATCAATGGAACAGAATAGAGAGCCCAGAAATAGACCCTCAGCTCTATGGTCAACTAATCTTCGACAAAGCAGGAAAGAATGTCCAGTGGAAAAAAGACAGCCTCTTCAATAAACGGTGTTGGGAAAATTGGACAGCCACATGCAGAAAAATGAAATTGGACCATTTCCTTATACCACACACGAAAATAGACTCAAAATGGATGAAGAACCTCAATGTGAGAAAGGAATCCATCAAAATCCTTGAGGAGAACACAGGCAGCAACCTCTTTGACCTCAACCGCAGCAACATCTTCCTAGAAACATCGCCAAAGGCAAGGGAAGCAAGGGCAAAAATGAACTATTGGTATTTTATCAAGATCAAAAGCTTTTGCACAGCAAAGGAAACAGTTAACAAAACCAAAAGACAACTGACAGAATGGGAGAAGATAGTTGCAAACGACATAACAGATAAAGGGCTAGTGTCCAAAATCTATAAAGAACTTAACAAACTCAACACCCAAAGAACAAATAATCCAATCAAGAAATGGGCAGAGGACATGAACAGACATTTCTGCAAAGAAGACATCCAGATGGCCAACAGACACATGAAAAAGTGCTCCACATCACTCGGCATCAGGGAAATACAAATCAAAACCACAATGAGATATCACCTCACACTAGTCAGAATGGCTAAAATTAACAAGTCAGGAAATGACAGATGCTGGCGAGGATGTGGAGAAAGGGGAACCCTCCTACACTGTTGGTGGGAATGCAAGCTAGTGCAACCACTCTGGAAAACAACATGGAGGTTCCTCAAAATGTTGAAAATAGAACTACCCTACGACCCAGCAATTGCACTACTGGGTATTTACCCTAAAGAAACGTAGTGATCCGAAGGGGCACATGCACCTGAATGTTTATAGCAGCAATGTCTACAGTATCCAAACTATGGAAAGAACCTAGATGTCCATCAACAGATGAATGGATAAAGAAGATGTGGTATATATACACAATGGACTACTATGCAGCTATCAAAAGAAATGAAATCTTGCCATTTGCAACGACATGGATGGAACTAGATGGTATCATGCTTAGCGAAATAAGTCAAGAGGAGAAAAACAACTATCATATGATCTCCCTGATATGAGGAAATGGAGATGCAACATGGGAGGCTAAGGGGGTAGGAGAAGAATAAATGAAACAAGATGGGATTGAGTGGGAGACAAACCAGAAGTGACTCTTAATCTCACAAAACAAACTGACGGTTGCTGGGGGGAGGGGGGTTGGGCGAAGGGGGGTGGGGTTATGGACATTGGGGAGGGTATGTGCTATGGTGAGTGCTGTGAAGTGTGTAAACCTGGCGATTCACAGACCTGTACCCCTGAAGACAAAAATATATTATATGTTTATAAAAAATAGAAAATTAATAAATAAATAAATAAATAATCACGTGCTCATATTGAGGTAAAAAAAAAAAAAAACACCCACCATGATCAAGTGGGATTCATTCCTGGGATGGAAGGGTGCTTCAATATTTGCAAACCAATCAACATTCTACATCACATCAACAAGGATAAAAACCAGATGATCATTTCAGTAGAGGCAGAAAAAGCAGATGACATAATACAACATCCATTCATGATAAAAAAAAACCCTCAAGAAGTAGGTTTAGAGGGAGTATACACAACAAAATAAAGACCACATATGAAAACCCACAGCTAACATCATACTCAATGGTAAAAAAACAGAGTTTTTCTTCTAAAACAGGGAAAAAGAAGGATGTCCACTATCATCACTTTTATTTAACATAGTACTGGAAATTCCCAGCCACAACGATTAGGCAAGAAAAAGAAATAAAAGACATCCAAATAGTAAAGAAGTAAAAATGTCAATATTTGCAGATGACATGATACTATATAGAAAGCCCTGAAAATGCCAACAAAAAACTACTAAAACTGATCAATGAATTCAGTAAGATTGTGGAAGACAAAATCAATATACAATTATCCATTGCATTTCTATACACTAATAAAGAAGTAGCAGAAAGAGAAATTAAAAAAACAATCCCATTTACAATTGTACCAAAAATAATGAAATACCTGGAATAAACTTAACCAAGGAGGTGAAAGACCTGCACTTTGATAACTATAAAACATTGATGAAAGAAATTGAAGACCACATAAAGAAATGGAAAGGCATTCCATTGTCATGGACTGGAAGAACAATATTGTTAAAATGTCTTTACTACCCAAAGTATTCTATGTATTTAATGTAATTCTTATAAAAAAACCAACAGTATTTTTCATAGAACTAGAACAAATAATAGTTCTATTATTTCTAATAGTTCTAATAATAGAACTATTATTTGTTCTATTCTATATTCTATTCTATTATTAGTTCTATATATCAAGAGAACAGACTAGAAATCTCAGAAATGAACCCACAACTATAGTCATTTAATCTTCAACAAAGCAGGAAAGAATATCCAATGGAAAAAGACAGTCTCTTCAACAAATGGTGTTGGGAAAACTGGACAACAACATGTGAAAGAATGAAATTGGACCACTTTTTACACTACACAAAAAAATAAATTCAAAATGGGTGAAAGACCTAAATTTGAGACAGAAAGCCATCAAAATCTTAGAGGAAAACATAGGCAGTAACCTCTTTGACATGGACTGTAGCAACTTCTTACTAGACATGTCTCCTGAGGCAAGGGAAACAAACAAACAAACAAACAAACAAAAATGAACTATTGAAACTACACCAAAATAAAAAGCCTCTGCACAGAAAAGGAAACAATAAAACTGAAAGGTAATCCATGGAATGGGAGAAGATGTTTGCAAATGACATATCTGATAAAAATCTATAAAGAATTTACCAAGCTCAACACCCAAAAAACAAATAATCCAGTTAAGAAATGGGCAGAAGGTATGAATGGATATTTTCCCAAAAAAGATAATCAGGTGTTTAATAGACACACGAAAAGATGCTAATAAGTCATCATCAGGGACATACAAATCAAAACCATGACGAGATACCACATCACCCCTATCAGAATGGCTAAAATTAACAACACAGGGAACAACAGATGTTGGCGAGGATGTGGAGAAAGGGGAACCCTCTTCCACTGTTGGTGGGAATGCAAACTGGTGCAGCAATTTCCTCAAAAGATTAAAAATAAAACTAACCTACCATCCAGCAATTGCCCTACTAGGTATTCATCCAAAGGACACAAAAATACAGATTCAAAGGAGTACATGCACCCCAATGTTTATAGCAGTATTATCAACAACAGACAAATGGAAAGAGCCCAAATATTATCCACTGACTGATGAATGTATAAAGAAGGAATTTTAACAATTATTCAGGGAGTAAGGGAAGATATAAATAAGATAGAAATATGACTTATTGACTGAATACAGAGTAAAAGACAAGGGGATAATTTAGGGTAACTCCTAAACCTCCAGTTTTGGCAAATGGGTAGGCGGTATGGAACTTAATTGAGGGTAGGGAATACTGATGGAGGTGCACAGGGGCAGGGAGATTGGCTTTGGACCTACTGATTTAGACATGTCTGTGTGACATCCAAATTGAGATGCCAGTAGACAACTGGATACAGAAGCCAAGAGTACAAGAGAACAATTTCAAAATTTAGTTGTGTATATCTACACTTAGAAATTAGAAATTAGAGGGGTGCCTGGGTGGCTCAGTGGGTTAAGCCTCTGCCTTTGGCTCAGGTCATGGTCTCAGGGTCCTGGGATCGAGCCCCACATTGGGCTCTCTGCTCAGCAGGGAGCCTGCTTCCCCCTCTCTCTGCCTGCCTCTCTGCCTACTTGTGATCTCTATTGGTCAAATAAATAAATAAAATCTTAAAAAAAAAAAGAAAAAAAAAGAACTTAGAAATTAGAATCAGGAATCATTGGCCGTGAGTATCATTAAATTATCAAATGGTCAATGGCTTAATTTTAGTAGAACTACTTTGATTGCTAGTCCAATGTGTTTCAAGACAATCCTCTCATAATTTTTATGCTATCACAAATGCTTCAACTTGGTCATGGTTGAGTTTTGTCCACCCAGACTGTAACTAATTCACTAATTTTCTTTAGACACTGACTGAACCATTTTGGAAAATTATCTTATTAAAGTCTACATCAGGGAAAACAGAACACTCAGTGTTCTACTTATGACTGATGATATATACTTTGGGTCCTGGTGCTAGAGACCTTATAAATGCTGAAAGAACTACCAATCCTAAAAGGCTTTGGAAATGAAAAGTGATTACTTATATGAATCCTCTAGGGAATGGATTATGAAAAATTATCCTAGGCTGGTGGTTCTTAAAATTTTTATATCCCATGAATGCTGAAGCCCTATATCATTTCTCTTATAAAAATCAAATCACATAACTATAGTGTTTTTGTGCTGCTGGGAAAGGAAGAAAGACATCATCATCTTTACGAGAGTACAGCATACACTCAATAAATGTTGAAAAAGGAGCACCAGATAGAGAGAGACAACAAAACTACAGGAAGACTGGATTCTGAGGCTTTGACAAGCAGGTGGTTCTGTGGTCTACAGATCACTATTCATAGATGTGTTGCTCTGGGCCAGATATTCCTGTTCTGAGAAACAATATCTCAACCATTTGCCCCAGGGCACATCTATCACTCATATCAAGACACACAGTGAGCTCAGAAGGATTTCAAAACTTAATGGTGTCAAAAATTGTTTCTAAGTAGGTTTTCTAAATCTATCTAAATTAAAGCTTAAGAAAATCAAAGGAATTCTAACTCCTTCCAAATTCCCTACTGACACCTCCAGCCCTATTTTTATCACTTATATTTTTCAAGTACAAAATCCTTTGTCTAAATGGAAATGGCTTATGAATTGTTTCCTGTAAGATATAAGAATTCCTTCTTACCTTCTCAGATCCCTCCCTCTACCTGAAATGTCTTCCTTTCTCTCTGTATTCAAAGTTCAGATTTCAGCTTGAGTTATACTTAATTATTGAAAAATTTGTTAGGAACATGTCAGCTATCAGTCATCATTCCTCTTTAATATTTCTGCCATAACTATGAAACTTAGAATTCAGCAAATGATGTCCTACATTTCTTTTATGTCTCTGCTCTATGCTTCTCTTCTAACTCGCCCTTGTGAATGCAGTCAGCATATAATATCTTATTGTAGTTCCAGTGTCTGATAAGTCTTAATAGATGAGCATGATAAAGATCATCTACAGGCAGATTACAAAATACATTTTAGCCTGTCATTGTAGCCTATAAAGATGATCTTTTTTACCAAACTCTTTATTCTGGGTAAACTTTTCCAATTAAAATCTCCACCGCTTTCTTACCAACACAGTTTTATTTTCATAAATGAAACTTCCTTGCTGTATTTCCTTTAATAACTACTCTATCTCTCAAATTTTAACACTGTCTGAAAAAAAGATCATCTTCCAGAATAAGATTGTATCTTTAGCTTAATTTTTACAGTATCTCATTATATTAATGCATTTAGGAAAAGCAGAAAAGTAACTAAGAGATTTTTTTTTGTGGTATTTTACAAGTACAATTTGCTTTAGAGAAAAAAATAATGCATCCCAATTTGAAAAGTTAATTTATAAGATTCAATCTTTTTATATCAGAGATGCCAGCTGGGCACAGGCTTGTGACAATGAATGAAAACAGAAAACAAAACTTTTTATTATAGAACTCTTTTTAGGGAAGTCAAGAATATTAATAATTATGCCATTGTATTCCATAACTTAACTAAAGTTATATTGGCAAATGCAATAGAATCGGAATCAGAAGGTATCTATAAAATAATCTAGCTCAGGAGTTCACAAATGGCATTATAAAAATAGTGTCACTACAAAACAGATTTTATAGTTACCTAGCTGAGGGAAATCTGCTCGTCCTCTTCCCCCCAGTGGAGATACATATTATACACATCATCTCCAAGAAGTTTGCCAGGAAAGAAATCTCTTCGATTTCAGAAACAGAGTTGACCATGGAGTATTTATGCCAGTAATGTTGACTAACAGACTGGAAATCAGTACTGGTAATCACACCACTTAGGAAATGCTGATCTAGCATAATATTTTTATTTTACATATTTTTTTTTTAAATGAGAGTCATAGAAGTTAAATAGCAATTGAGGTGAGACACTATGGAGAACAACAAAGCTGACCCAAACTCAGGTCATCCCACCCTTCCTCCATGTCCCATTCAATATATATATAAAACACACTTAATATAACCATCATTTTTCAATTCAAAGTTTTCCATCATGCCAGTTTTTAAAAAGCACACACTAATATGTATTTCAAGCATAACTAGAACTGATCTATCACCCTGCCTAAATTTCTTTAACTGTCTTCTTGTTTATAAAATTTAAAAGGTTGAATCTGATAGTAAATAATCTGGGGCCTTTGTGATAGGTGGAACAGTACCAGCAGCCCCAATAGTAGGTCTGAGATAATGCTGGTCTCAGATAAAATCTCAGATTAATTGTACTACAACAAATTTCCTATGAAATTATTTTTGATCCCAGTTTGAGATTTAAGAAAAAATAATGATAGAATCAGCTTTAATGAAGGCATTGGAGGCAGAATACTTCATTTGGTAATACACAAGAAAAAACTGAATTCAGAAGAAAAGTTTCTATGATTGAGGAAGTCATGCATCATACTTAATGTATGTCCCATGAATTTATTATTTAAAGCAAGATTAGTGAAGTATCAATCTGTAAAATTCTACAAGAAAATCATTTCATAATTTAACTGATCCTCCTATCATCAGTAACTTAATTTTCACACATCAGAAGTTCTCATTTAAACGATCTGAATGTCTAAACCAATTGTATTTCAGTAGCGTGAAAAATATTCTATATATTTAGTATTCATGATATTCATTTAAACAAGATGACTAGAACAAATTTGTCAGTTTGAAAAAAACTGCCAGTGGTATTTAACTGGATTTGGGGAACATAATCTGAAATTTAACAGCTCCTTTTCTTAGCCTAAAATAATGTAAACTCATAAAATGTAGGAATTTAAAAAAAAACAGAAATACAGAATTGATAGACAAAAATTCTTATTAAATAAGAATAGATTTTCATTTTGTTTATATTTTAAGCTCTACACCAAATGTGGGGCTTGAAAGCGTGAACCTGAAATCAGGAGTCGCATGATCTACTGACTGAGCCAGCCAAGCCCCCCTTGAAATAACATTCATTTTTTTTTAAAGATTTTATTTATTTATTTGACAGAGATAGATCACAAGTAGATGGAGAGGCAGGCAGAGAGAGAGAGAGAGAGAGAGAGAGAGAGAAAGGGAAGCAGGCTCCCTCCTCAGCAGAGAGCCCGATGTGGGGCTCGATCCCAGGACCCTGAGATCATGACCTGAGCCAAAGGCAGAGGCTTAACCCACTGAGCCACCCAGGTGCCCCGGAATAACATTCATTTTAATGAATGTAAAAGATTTCTGATACATTTCTATTTAACATAGTTTTCATTTGATTTTGTTTTGTGTCACAGAAATGATGCATGACTTCTTCAATAACACCTACCAGTACAAAACAGTAGCTAACACCTTGAAGGCTCATTGTGTGCCAGGTACAGCTCTAAATACTTTCCATATAGTCACTTGTTTAATTCTAAGAATAGCCCTATGAGATAGTATTATGATTATATCACTTTACAGATATTAAAACCTAGACATAGAGAGTTTTTGTAACTTGACCAAAGCCACACAGCCAATAAGAAACAAATATGGATGGGATTTGAACCCTAGAAATCTAGCTCCAGAGTTTGTGATATTTGAGACTTACTATATGTCCAACACTATACTTCAATCTTTGTTTGTCTTACCCTATTTCAGTATGCTTATTTAACTTTACTTTTAGGATAAAATTCATAGTATTTAAGTGTGAAAAAGCTGCCACTTCCTATTTCTCTGGCCTGTCTTGATTAAGCAGCTGTGGGGGAATAAAGCAGATATTAAAAAAAAAAAAAAAAAAAAAGAGGAACCTCCAAATGCAGGTCATCTGATGAGGGCGGCTGTAAAAGAAGGAAAAGCAGAGGGGTCCTTCAAAGGATGGATTAACAAGCTCTGTCCAGTGATAGGCCAGAGCCAAAGGCAATGTATTAAGTGTGCATCCTCTGCTTAACTCAAGTGTCTGCGGTAAAGCATGGCGTCCTTTAAACTGAAGAAATCTCTCTTTAGCATTACAACCTCCCTCTTTTAAGTAGAATTAGTCACTTCCTTTCCAGTGAAGCTAATCAAATTAATTCTCTGTTGCTGAGTAAGGAAACTGTTCTTTGTAGAAAATTTCCACTTTCTTTAAATTCACAGGTAATTATTCCTACACATAGGTTCCATCAAGTTTTTTTTTTTTTAATGTAGCACATTTATGGGATCCCTCCTATCAGATCTCTCTACTGTGTATGTTTACACTGAAATGTGTTCTGGAGTGATCGTGTTTATAGTTTTCTATCATGTTTCACTCATGTCTCATTATTTATCTCCTCATCTCAAAAAATAGAAATATTTCCAGCCTTCCATAATTCAAAGACACTGAAATATTCCTTTTGGTTCGCTGAATTAATTAATTAATTAATTAAGAATTAATTAATTAATTCTTCCTCAGGAAAAATAAAACATAGCTTTGTTTTGGTCTTCCCCAGTCTACTAGGAAATGAATACCAAAGAATCTGAAGAATCTTCAATGAAATGGAAAAATTCTTATCTATCTTTGCAATCCATCTTGATTATTACTTCTTCAGAAATGTGTCTATCTCTTAGTGACATATTGTCTCCTTAAAAAAAAAAAAATTGCTTATATGAGGAAGCAAAATGCCAGAGGAGTAGCAGACTGAAATATTCAGTCCCAAGAGTTCAGCTAGGTAGTTATCAAACCATACCAAACACCTATAGATTCAACAGGAGATAGAGGAGAAGAGCAGCAATTCTAGGAACAGAAAATCGACCAATTTCTGGAAGGTAGGATGAGCAGAGAAGTGAATCCAAAGTGATAGGAAGATAGACCACAGGGGGAGGGGCTGATTCCTTGCAAGCAGTGGGGAAGCAAAGCACAAAATCAGAACTTTTGGAAGTTTGCTCCACTGAGGGACCTCACTCCAGAAGCCAAATGGGGTGGAGCCCTCACAGGGACAGTGTCTCAGACAGGGTATTAGGACCTGCCAGGTCACAGAAAGACCAGGGTTGATTGAGTGCAGCAGAGCTGCCAGGTATTGGAGTGGGGAAGCTACAGAGACAGAGCCGAGGAGTGAGCTCTCAGCTTGGGGTTACTTGAAACCATGATCCGAAACATGGTTGGATCACTGTTCTTTGAGCAGGGACACCACAAGTTGCAGATCTGGAGTGACCCCCCTCCTTCCGCTTCCAGGATGGATTGACTGCTCTTCTCTGATGGTGCACTGAGGAGTGGGGCCCCGATCTCTTGGCTCCTCTGGTCCAGAGATTGAGAGGCTGCCATTTTCATTCCCCTCCTCCAGAGCGCTACAGAAATTGTTCAGGGAACAAAAGCTCCCAAGAGCAAACCCAAGCAGATTACATAGCCTGGAACCTGGCAAGGATGGCACAATTCTGCCTTGGACAAAGACATTTGAGAATCACTGCAACAGGCCCCTCCTCAAGAAGATCAGCAAGAACACCCAGTAAGACCAAGTTCACTAATCAACAAGAACTGAGGAACTCCAGAGCTAGGGGAAAGCAGTGCCTAGAATTCATGGCTTCTTCCCATGATCCTTTAGTTTTACAAAGTTAAATTTTTTTAATTCAATTTTTTCTGATTCTATTTTTTTAACTTTTCCTATTTCCTCTTTTAATATTTTTAACTATTTTATCTTAAAATGCCTCTTTAAAAAAATCTTTAAATTTTCATTGTTGTAGTCATATTTTATCTCTTCATTGTATATAACCTTATTTTTTGCATACATATACATTATTTTCCTTTAAATTTTTGGGATACAATTTCTTCTAATAGATCAAAATATACCCTAAATCTAGCACATGGCTTTGTTCTGGTATCTAGTCTGATCACATTCTCTCTTTTGTTTCTTTTTTTCCAAACAACTTATTAAATAATTCCTTTTTTAGAATTTTTTTAAATTTTTTATCTTTACAGTCATATTCCATCCCTTATTGTGTTTACCCTTAATTGTGTATTCCTTTTTGTATATATATAAAATTTTCTTTCCTTAACATTTTGGGAGCTTAAAAAAAATTGGGGAGGTAGTTTATTCTAAGAGACCAGGATACACCCAAAATCAAGGTGGTGGCTCCATTCTATCCACCAGTCTAATATACATATATTTTATTTTATTTTTTATTTTTATTTCTTCCCCTTTTCTTCTCCCTCCAGTTTCAAGTCTCTTCTGATTTGTTTAGTATATATTTTTCTGGGGTCTTTGGCACCCTTTTAGTATTTTATTCTCTCATTCATATATTCTTATCTGGAATAATGACAAGGTAGAAAAACTCACGACAAAAAAAGAAAGAACAAGAGGTAGTACCAATGGCTAGGGCCCTAATCAATACAGACATTGGTAATATGTCAGATCTAGAGCTCAGAATGATGATTCTCATGGTGCTAGCTGGGCTTTAAAAAGGCATGGATAGAGGAGTCAAGATGGCAGAGAAGTAGCAGGCTGAGACGACATCAGGTAGTAGGAGATCAGCTAGATAGCTTATCAAACAATTCCGAACACCTACAAATCCAACAGGAGATCAAAGAGAAGAAGAAGAACAATTCTAGAAACAGAAAATCGACCACTTTTCTCAAAGGTAGGACTGGCAGAAAAGTGAATCCAAAGCGATGGGAAGATAGACCATGGGGGGAGGGGCCAGCTTCCAGCGGCAGAGCAACAGAACACTAAATCAAGACGTTTAAAAGTCTGCTCCACTGAAGGACATTGGTACAGAGGCTAAACTAGGATGAAGCCCACACGGGGACAGCGTGGCCTCAGGTCCCACGCAGTCACAGAAGGATCGGGGGTGTCTGAGTGTCGCAGAGCTCACAGGTATTAGAGCAGGCTTCAGAGACAGAGCCAAGGTGTGAGCTCTCAACTCAGGGTTACCTTGAACCGTAATTCATGGCACAGGCTGGTGCTCTGTGAGTGGGGTCCCCACATGATCCGGGGAGACCCCAACCTGGAAGAGCCTCTGCAGGGTTCAGAGACTCCAGGCAGAGCTGTGTGCCAGAGACAGAGATGCTTGGTCACAGGCTGGGTGAGCTCGGAGTGTGGCTGGAGGCCAGGGAGATGGGAGTGATTGACCGCTTTTCTCTGAGGGCACACTGAGGAGTGGGGCCCCAAACTCTTGGCTCCTCTGGGCCAGAGATAGGTAGGCTGCCATTTTCATACCCGTCCTCCAGAAATCTATGGAAAGCGTTCAGGGAACAAAAGCTCCTGAAAGCGAACCTGAGCAGATTACTTAGCCTGGCCTGTGGTAAGGGCAGTGCAATTCCACCTGGGGCAAAGACACTACAAAGCAAAGAATCACTACAACAGGCCCTTCCCCCAGAAGATCAACAAGAAATCCAGCCAAGCCCAAATTCACTTACCAAGGAGAACAGCGGAATTCCAGAGGAGGAGAAAGCAAAGCATGGAATTCATGGCTTTCTCCCCATGAATCTTTAGTCTTGCAAAGTTAATTAATTAATTAATTAATTAATTAATTTTTTTAGATTTTTTTCTTCTGCTAATTTATTTTAACTTTTACCCTTTCCTCTTTTAATGTTTTTTAACTAGTTTATCTTAATACCTTTCATTAAAAAAATCTTTTTTGAAACTTCATTATTAAAGTCATATTTTATCCTTCATTGTATCTAACTTTGTTTTTTTTATACACACAGGGTTTTTTCTTCTAAAAAATTTGGGGTACAACTTCTTCTAATAGATCAAAACACACCCTAAGTCTAGCACTAGGCTTGATCTAGTCTCCAGCCCAAGCAAACTCTCTCCACTTTCATTTTTTTTTATTATCCCAACCAACTTACCTTATCAACTCCTTTGTTAGAAATTTTTTAAAAAATTTTTTTCATCTTTATAGTCATATTCCATCCCTTCATTGTGTTTACCCTTATATATGTTTTTCATTCTTTAAAATTTGGGGAGGTAGTTTTGTGTAAGAGACCAAAATACTCCAAAATTAAGTGGATGATGCTGTTCTAGTCACCAGTCTAATATATATATATTTTTTCTTTTTTATATTTTTCATCATTTGCTTTCTTTTTAAGATTTTTTTTCTGAACTTCTTTTTACCCCCTTTCTCCCCCCCACAATTTGGGGTCTCTTCTGATTTGGTTAAAGCACATTTTCCTGGGGTCTTTGCCAGGAAGCAAAATATCACTTTCTTTTTAAGTACTAAGATTTCTCTGAATCTAGCTGTATAGGCACCCAAAATTCCTGACAATTTACTTTTCTGCTTGGGTATTTTTCTTTACAAATACATATAAACACAGATACGTATTTAATATAACCAGGTAAGCATATACTGAGTGATTATTTTTAATTTAAATTATGTCACATTAACTCCTGCTTAAAACCTTTGAACAAATACTCATTTGAATGAGAATAAAGGCAAAACTCTATTCAGATCTAAAAATCCAGTAAAATTTGGCCATAACTTTGACCTCAATTTCTAACACTTCCCCTAAATCACTCTAGAGCAGCCCCTCTGCCCTTTGACTTGTGCTTCACTCTACCCAACACAGATTTCTTGATGCAGCTGGTCACTTCCTGACATTAGATTTCTACTCAAATCTCACCCTCTCAAGATGGCTTTTCATGACTACACAATTCAATTTGCCATCTATTTCTTGTCCCCATAACTCATTTTCATCACCTTAAAATTTTTTTCTACACAACATTTAACACTATCAAAAGTTCTTATTTCTTTTCTTGCTATTATTTGACTCCATTAGAATGCAAATTTTTCACTGTATTCTCTTTACTTAAAACAGTATCTGATACATGGCAAGAAAACAATAAATACATGTTGAAGGGATGATTACTGAAGAAAGGAAATAGTAGTCGTCCATGGTACAAATTTTGGTTTAGGGCCCTATTTACAAACATACAGAGTTGGAGTCCATTCTTAACTGATATCATGGTAATAATGCAGCCGATATAAATTATTATATATGCAAATAAATGTAAGTACTTCTTTTTTTTAAGACATTTATTTATTTGTCAGAGACAGAATGAGAGTGAGAGAGAGCACAAGCATGGGGAACAGCAGGCAGAGGGATAAGCAGGCTCCCCACAGAGCAGGGAGTCCATGTGGGACTTGATCCCAGGACTCTGAGATCATGACACAAACAGAAGGCGGACGCTTAATGACTGAGCCACTCAGGCATCCCAAATACAAGTACTTCTAAGTAAAGCCAAGAAATGAAAAAACATTCACAAGGAGAAGATGAGAATATAAGGGTTTTATTTATCACAAATAGTAGGGAGTAAGGGGAGGGATGGAAACTGAGTTCAGTGACAGCAATAAAAGGATGAGAGTTTGGGTGATGATAGATGACCTGAGAGAACTGACTTTTAGTGGTGGCTGAGGCATAATGACATTAGTTCAGAAAGTCTCCTTGCAGAGGCTGGATACTTGTTTTCATGCTCTGGTTTGTCACATACCAGGCAGCTTCTTACTCAACCCTTCAGAGGAATGGCTGAAATTAGGGCATTTAAGGTCTTCAAAGGATTCTTTATGGTTTATCAAACTATTATATTGGCTATATTATGATCTGTTTTCTTTTATATCAGCATGTTACTAAGCAGAACAACATGAAAAAGGAAGAATGATGTAACTTCTTTCTTATTGTCCACAAGACTCAAGTCCTTTAGGATGCTAGACAATGATCAATATCCCAAGAATTAATCTTGTCATGTGCCCCAATATCAAGATTATTATGGAAGTGTTTAAAATTAGTGAAAAAAAATCATTTTAAAAGTGAAGAAAAATAAAATATATAAAAATATATTTTAGAGTGACTATAAGTATTAAAAAACTGTGAAAACAAGTTAGACTTAGGAAATTATAAAATTCATGTTGAAACAGTAATATAAAAATAAAATTTCTTGGGATGCCTGGGTGGCTCAGTGGATTAAGCCTCTGCCTTCAGCTGAGGTCATGATCTCAGGGTATTGGGATTGAGTCCCGCTTCGGCCTCTCTGCTTGACAGGGAGCCTACTTCTTCCTCTCTCTCTCTGCCTGCGTCTCTGCCTGCTTGTGATCTCTGTCTGTCAAATAAATAAATAAAATCTTTAAAAAAAAAAAAAAGAAAGAAAGAAAGAAAAGAAAAATAAAATAAAATTTCATGGGCACCTGGGTGTCTCAGTGGGTCAAAACCTCTGCCTTCAGCTCAGGTCATGATCCCAGGGTTCTGAGATCGAGCCCTGCATCAGGCTCTCTGATCAGCAAGGAACTTGCTTCCCTTCCTCTCTCTGCCTGCCTCTCTGCCTACCTGTGATCTCTGTCTGTCAAATAATTGAATAAAATCTTTTAAAAAAATAAAATAAAATTTATTAAGCCCAAGCAGTGCTGGATTACAGGGTTTCACAGAAATGTTGTGGTTCATTATCATACCTATACACAGACATAAACATGCCATAAATAAAGAAAATTTAAAAATTTTAAAAAAGAACAAGATTGGTGATATATTTTATCTCCTTAAGGTTGTTTCTCTTTTTCAGTGTAAAATATGTACTAGTCATTAATAGGCTTTAAACAGATAATGGATACTACTCTCTCTTTTCTACAGGTTCCCTTATAATTGCTGTTAATTTTACCTGTTTTCAGAAGGCAGGAACCTAATAAGCAGAAAGAAGTCTCAAATTGGTCACAGAATCAAAGAAAGAAATAAAATTCTTTTTCTAAGTTCATTCAAATTAAATATAGATTTATTTTTGTTACTCTGGTAACTGTAAAAAGAACAATGGATAAAATATTTGGTGACAGATGCAGAAAACAACATAACATTTCATTAAGTCACCCTCAACAGAGATGTTTTTTGCTGTTTTCATATTGTTGACATTTACTTATTAATGTGTTATTAACTAGTCATTTTTAGAACATTTCTATAATAGTGTAACAGATAAAACAAAAAGAGCAATTTAGTACATCCTTCAGATATAACAAAGGCTAATGTTTAATGTACTAGGTTTGCTGTTAGGCACTTGACATCCGTCACCTCATTTAATCCTAACAAAATAATGCAGCATTGGAATTATCCTTATTTTACAGATGAGGAAACAGGCTGATTCAGAGAAGTTGGATATATCATTAGCAAGTGAGCAAGTCAGAATCAGAACTCAGATTGTCAGAGAGAATGCTTTTTATACCATTCCAGCATATCTCCCTACAAAGACACTGAAAGAAAAATTCAGAAGACAACAAGCATAACCTGAGTGCCTACAGCATGCAAGACATAAAGCAGAGTGTCCCAGAAAACAAACATCTGTCAGACACAGACACTGCCTTCAGGAAACTCACAACCTAAAAGAACAGATATCAGATAACTATATAAATAACTATAATAAAAGGGAGGAAGCTACAGTTGTCAGAAACAAATTAGTTGAATACTGAAAGAAATGATATCATTTCTGGGAGGGGAGGATTAAGTAAGACTTTAGGAGGTAAGTAGCATTTAAGTTGGACTTTAAAGCCTATAGAATTAATAGTTTCATAGCAACTAGTGCTCACTAAACTTTGGAAGAAGTATCCATCTCACATACAACAGAGGGCATACATTTCATTTAAAAATTAGTTTCTATAAATCCATAGTGGTTCTGTACCAACTTTAATCTAGTTTCAGTTGCTGAGAAATGTGTTTAAGTTGAACATCTAAAACGATCTCTGTGAAATTATGCTTCAGAGCTTAAAAGTTTAGCTTACAAAACTTTGGGTCTTGTTACATATGCATGGAGAATGCATTTTGGGGGTTCACTACATTTATGTTGTGTCTCTAAGCTTCCATTTTTCTGTACAGGATAAAGCGTTTTTTCACCTAAAAATATTTCCAAACAGATCCATATTGATGTGAATTTCATTAACAGTATTAAGTATCTAATTTCTTTATTCCAGAGACCTGAGATCAGTCAACTTCAGCAAAAATTCATCCTACCACCCATTTTCATAAATAAGGTTTAATTAAAACACAGTCATGACCTTATGTTTTCATACTGTGAAAATATGCTACAACGGCAGAACTGAGTAACTGTGACAGATATCATATGGCATCAAAACCTAAAATATTTACTATCTGAACCTTTTTAGAGAGTTTGAAGACCACTGCCACAGACAATTCATTTAGCAAATATTTATTATGGAACCACAAGAATAGGTAGCTAGTAAGTAGATTGTATGGGTTGCCCCTTATGAGACCTCATTAAACCAAGCTAAAAATTCATATTGCATTATAATTAATCATCAAATTTAAGGAAGAACTTGAACAAGTTTTGCTGTGGAAAAAAAATCCAACAAGTAATACTAATTACTAATTACCGATATACAACTAGCTAACATTTATAGAGAATTTATTGAGTGCTAGTGCTAGACAGTATTGTAAACAATAGAAGCAATATATGTCATTTTTTTCCTCACCAGAAGCCTAGACTTTTGGTACTATTTTATCTTCATTTTACAAAAGATGAAATTAATACTCAAGGTGATTTATTTCCAAAATCCCACAGCTTTTATTTGGTAGAGTTGGAACTTTACAAAACATGTTTTTATCCCAGGAGATATTTAAGCACAGACTGGATGACTTCTTAAAAGGTATAATGGTTTATGTTTTTTAAAGGGAGCAAAAAAAATTAATGACCACCATTTATTGAGAGTCTACTACAGGTCTGGTATTGTTCCATGTGCTTTAGACACATTCTCTAATTTTCATATCACCCCAGAAGGTAGGTATTATCTCCTCTTTTAAAAATAATGAAAAAGTATTGACAAGTTATAAAAGGCATATACCTAGTAAGTTGTAAAGCTAAGATTAAAACTTAGAGGTCTACATGACTCTCTTGATTATCTCAAGATATTTCCATTTTTAAAAAATCCTAGATGTAAGGGGTGTCTGGTAGCACAGTTGTCTGAGTGTCCAACTCTTGGTTTTGGCTCAGGTCATGATCTTGGGTCATGAGATCAAGCCCCAGGTCAGACTCTGTGCTCAGCATGGAGTCTACTTAAGACTTTCTCTTCCTCTCCCTCTGCTTCTTTCCACCACATTCTCTCTCTGTCTCAAATAAATAAATAAATCTTTAAGAAATCCTAGCTATATTTCCATAGCATATGAAAAGGAACCACCTTTAAAATTGAAAGCAGCAGATACTCAGTAGGTGAACAAGTAAGGAAAGAATAACCTACATAATTAAAATAGCAGAGAAAAATAGGGAAATATAAAATATATTTCTAAATGTAATATAGAATTCATTTCTAATTGCAACTAAAATCAAACTTAAGCCAAAATATAATTTCATGGAGACATTAAACCTTCATTAAAGGAAATTTTCTTTAATTCTTCTAATAGAAATGATGAACCATTAATATTTAGCAGATATCTCTGACATTATAAAATATGCCCTTTTCCAAAAGAGGAGAGGCCCAATCAACCCATTTCCACACTACTGTTGAAGGAACATCTGAAAACATAAATGCGAACAATCCTCTTTTCTGAGAAGTCTTTACTGATTCATCTCCCCATCTGATTTCCTTCCCCTTCAGTTTTTCCTTCCTTCCCCTAATGTCCTCTGTGCTATTCCTTATATTCCACATATGAGTGAAACCATATGACAAACGTCTTTTTCTGCTTTACTTACTTCACTTAGCATATTTCCCTCCAGTTCCATCCATATTGATGCAAATGGTGGATATTCATCCTTTCTGATGCCTGAGTAATATTCCATGGTTAACTGTGGACTCCAGGAAACAATCTGAGGGTTTCAGAGGGGAGGGAGGTGAGGGTAATGGGTTAACCCAGTGATGGGCATTAAGGAGGGCACATGTTGTAATGAGCACTGGGTGTAATACGGAAATAATAAATCATGGAACACTGCATGAAAAACTAATGATGTACTATATGGTGACTCATATAACATAATAAAAAAAAGAAATTAAAAAAAATTTTAAAAGAAAACATGGTTGAATAATAAAGAGATTTTAAAGAGAGAGAGAGATGTTCTGAGCATTAGGTCCAAATAGACATGACAGAATATTCACCCTTGCTACTTCATAACTGTCACCATAAATAAGTTAATTTATTTCTCTGCATCTAAGTTTTCCCATCTATAATGATGCTTGTGAGAAATGCTATACAGTATATTCAGCATGCGTCCTTAGAACACATCCAACCCAAGGAATTCTCTCAATTATATAATTATTTTTCCTCAGAGAAGGTCTTCAAAAGAAAATATCATTTTCTCACTTATTCCCTTTCTTAATGTACATACATACTTCATATGTTTCTTCAGTTTTAAAGGCCTGAGAAGAATATTTGTTATATACCTACTATGTATGGGTCAGTTGAAAAATGTTGACAAAAGGTAGAACAGTTCAGGTATTTGAAAGGACTTATGGAAATGCTCAGAATCTGGAAAGTTGATGTGTGCTCCAGTTCTTGGCAATCACATTATTAGTTTCAGTATGACAGAGGAGAGAGTAACAGGAGGAATAACTGACTATCAAATATGAAAGAAGAATAAAGTTTTCAGCATTCAAAGATTTAAAAAGCTTGCCTTGAGAAGTTAGCTAATGGTGTATCAAAGTGTATTGAAGAAGAAAAATAAGAACAAGACATCAAAGCCAAGAACAAGGAATCATATCCATGAGAATAATAATGGAAAGTTTTGCTCCTGTGCAACAAACCCAGAAAGCAAATGGTTGAGACCAAAGAAGACTAGACAATTTTTGTAATGAGGTATCCAAGGAAAAAGAAAGAATTGATAGATACTAAGAAAGAATTTAGAATTTAATGAGGAAAAGATGAAGGAAAATTGCACAAGGAAAAGAAAGACAATTAAAAAAAACTCCAGGAAAAAGATCTGACTAGAAAGTTGAAGGTTAAAATTTTCACTAAAATGTTGAACGAAGAGGTTGATAGAATGAAAGAAAAAAAACAATCAAAAAGGATATTAATTCATCCATGCACTTTAAAGTTTATATCTCCTTTACTGCTCATATTCCTTTAAAGGCAAAACATACATTAGGAAAAGAGATGATAGAATTTGTAAGCAGAGTTTTATTTACCTTCTTTCTCATGTTAACACATACTTTCCTAGCTATTTAACTAGGTAAAGATTATGGTGGTGTGTTCCCGCTTGGTGACCCCTCATTATCAGTGTAGAAACATGCCCTTTCTTGGTGTAAATAAGGATAGCCATATAATGCTAAAATAATAAAATTTAATTAATATCTCTCCAGAGGAAAGGAAGAAGAGTTGCTTAGAATCTGAGTGTGAGTACTGAACAGATCATTTTCAGAGCCTTAACAAGTTACATAAAATGGTATTAAGTCTTGAAATTTGTGTACCAAGACTTTCAGGTACCAATTTATGCAACTGCTACAATAGCAACTACCAAGTCATCACCCACTCTGGTCTCAGTTCACATTTCTAGTACCAGTTTGCTGGGCCAAGTGATGGCATATTGATGGCAGCCTGAAGAGCTGCTGAAATAAGAAACTAGGATGTAAGAAGGTTTTGGACTCTAGAGCCTCTCCACACATCAGCCATAGCACTCAGCCTGCATGACATGAAAAATTCAAGCCACAACACTTTAGAGGAAAGTGCAGATCAAAAAAATGACCAACAGGACAGCTACGGAGTTTATGAGGTGAGTCTATCCAATATCATGTTCAAATAGGGGAAAAAAGTACACGATGGCAAGATATTAAGCAATAATACAATGCAAAAGAAAGAGAAATCATTCGATTTTATTACTAAGTACATTCTCCTTCCACTAAACCTAGAGTCCTGATAGAAAAATAAGTTAAATTTCAGCATGCCATTTGTAAACACAAATATGTAAATGTGATTCACTGGCTAAAATTTTGCAGTGTGAGCCTAAGAAGAAAATATGGGAAACTTGGCCAATGTCACAGGATAAAACATAAATGTGTACAAGCATGGCAGTACATAAGCAGAGGTATAACTAAAAGATAGCAGGTGAAAAGGGGAGGAATAATGAAAAAAAGAACATAGGAGTTAATACCTTCATTTTCCAAAATAGGAAATCAAGAAATACTGCCTAAAGTTGACAAAACAGAACATGGAAATATAAGAGTATTATTTAAACTTTTTTTTGGAGAAAGGGAGAGAGGGGTTGGGATAGGGGACAGAAGAAGAGGGAAAGAGAATGGAGGCTGATACAGGGCTGCATCTCACAGCCCTGAGATCATGACCTGAGCCAAAATCAAGAGCCAGAGGTTTAAACTACTGAGCCATCCAGGAGCCACTATTTAAGCTTATTTAGGTATAATAGTATTTACAGTCACCAAGCTAACCCCCCCAAACCCTAAAATTTATCATAAAAAATAACAAACATTTGGAAAAGGAATGGAGAACATAAAGATAATAAAAACGAACTAAAATCTTCACTCTCGAGAAATGATACATCATTTAAAGTTAATAAGTCAGTAATAGAGATATATGTATTTAGAAATATGGTAAGCTTGAGATTCACTTTGGTGTGTGACACATGATATTGAATATTTATTGAATGCTTGCTATGAAGCAGGTGTTGTGATAGGTATCAAAGAATTATAGGTAACTATGAAACTTTAATATGGAAATAACAGAAAATTAACATAATTTAAGTGGTATTTTAGTAATAATGTTAAAGCCCTTTGTTATCATAGAAACTAACATATAGTACACATAAAAAAAAATTAAGATCCTAAAACCTATGTCCAAAATCAAAACTCCAGGAGAAAGGAAAAGAGCTTAAGACCGTATTAAAGATACTACTAAAGATATATGAAGGTCTTTAGTTTCCAGATTGCTCAGTCCACACTACCATTATCTAATGGTATAATGGTGAGCCCTATCAATTCAGTAAGAGGAAAGAATCAAATGATTATAAAGATTATCAAGGTTTCAGAGACATGGTTATTATTATTTACAAATTATATAATTTCTCTTTTTTTAATTGTAATAAACTTTTATTGGTGTAGAACATAAAGCCAATATAGAGAATAATCTAGTACAGCATAATTCAGTGATTTAATAATTCTACACATGACTTGGGCTTATCATTGTGAGTATGCTCTACATCAAAAACTAATGATGAAAAAAAAACTAATGATGAACTGTACAGTGGCTAACTGAACATATTAAAAAATAAAAATAAAATGAGAATGGAATAAAAAATAAACTATCTTTTTTTTAATTTTTTAAATCTATTTTCAGTGTTCCAGAATTCATTGTTTATGCACCACTCCCAGTGTCCCATGCAATACATGCCTTCCATAATACCCACCACCAAGCTTATCCAACCCCCCACCCCTCTCCCCTCCAAATCCCCCAGTTTGTTTCTGAGTCCACACCTCTCGTGGTTCGTTTCCCCCTCCAATTTCCCCCAACTCACTTCTCTCCATCTCCCCAGTCCTCCACGTTACTCCTTATGCTCCACTAATAAGTGAAACCATATGATAATGGATTCTCTCTGTTTGACTTATTTCACTCAGCATAATGTCTTCCAGTCCCCTCCATGTTGATGTAAAATTTGGGTATTATATAATTTCTTAACTAGAAAACCAACTTAAACATTTATACAAACCACAGTATAATTCTTATGATGACAAGGTATAGAATAAAGAGAAAAATTAACAGCTCTCCTTTCTACCCACAGCAATCAGTTAGAAAAATATCTATTCACAATAGAAACAAATATGAAATAACATGAAAAACTCACTAAATGTAGAAAATCATGTATTAAAAAACTACACAGCTACTTAACAACATAAAAAAGGACTTGAAAACATAGAAATTAATATTATTCTCCTGAGTGGGAAGATTCAATATGATAAAAATGTCAATTTTCTCTAATTAATTTCTAAATTTGACATCATTCCTATTAAAAGCTCTGTACATAAGATCTGAAACTATAAAACTCTTAGAAAAAATAAGATAAATCTTCACAACATTTGATATGACAATAATATTTGGATATGAAACGAAATGTATAGGCAACAAAAGCAAAAGTAGATAAACTGGGCTAAATCAAAATTTAAAACTTACATGCATCAAAGGACATAATAGAGTGAAAAAGGCAACCTATGAACTAGTATAAAATATTCACAAATCATATACTTGACAAGGCATTAATATCCAAACTCTATAAAGAGCTCCTACAACTTAACAACAAAGAAACAAATAATCCAATTTTTATAATAGATAAAGAATTTAAATAGACATTTCTTTGAAGAAGATATACAAGAGCCAACAAGCACATAAAAACATGCTCAACATCACTTATTCATTAGAGAAATGCAAGTCAAAATCACAGTGAAATGTCACCTGACACCTATTAGGATGGCTACTATTAAAAAAACTGTGGAAAGAACCAAAATGCCCTTCAACGGACGAATGGATAAGGAAGATGTGGTCCATATACACTATGGAGTATTATGCCTCCATCAGAAAGGATGAATATGCAACTTTTGTAACAACATGGACAGGATTGGAAGAGATTATGCTGAGTGAAATAAGTCAAGCAGAGAAAGTCAATTATCATATGGTTTCACTTATTTGTGGAGCATAACAAATAGCATGAAGGACAAGGGGAGATGGAGAGGAGAAGGGAGTTGAGGGAAATTGGAAGGGAAGGTGAACCATGAGAGACTATGGATTCTGAAAAACAATCTGAGGGTTTTGAAGGGGCGGGGGGTGGGAGGTTGGGGGATCCAGGTGGTGTGTATTGGAGAGGGCACGGATTGCATGGAGCACTGGGTGTGGTGCAAAAGTAATGAATACTATTACACTGAAAAAATTAAAAATTAAAAAAACAAAACAAAACAAAAAACCACACACACCATAAAATAACAAGGCTTGATATGGAGGTAGAGAATTGGAAACCTTTGTGTACTGTTGGTAGAAATGTAAAATGCTACAGCCATTGCAGGAAATAACATGTCAGTTCATTAAAAAAATCTTAAAGAAAATTACCATATGATCCAGCAATTTCACTTCAGGGTGTATATTCAAAATAATTGAAAGCAGAGTCTCAAAGAGGTATTTGCACATCCATATTCACAGCAGCATTACTTGCAAGAGCCAAAAGGTAGAAGCAACCCAAGTACCCATTGATGAATGGATGGATAAACAAAATGTGATATACATAGACAAGAGAATATTATGTAGTTTTGAAAAAGAAGGAAATTTTGACACATGCTAACATGTGGATAAGTCTATTTATACAGACAAATTTGTTTAGTCTACAATTAATTATATATTAATTGTATTATACTATTGTATTATGTATTATATTATTGTATTAATAAAATTAATAATTATTGTATTAATTATATATTAATTGTAATATATTATTATACACTGTATTTATTTATACACATATATGTATTTCAATTCTGTAATTTATCTTGGGTTTCTCCTTACCTGCTAATTAATTATACGTATATACATAGAGTAGGTCCCTTTTATCCATAGAAGATGTGTTCCAAGGCCCCCAGTGGATGTCTGAAACTGTGAATAGTATCAAATTCTACACATACTATATTTTTTCCTATAGACACTAACCTATGATAAAGTTTAATTTATAAATTAGGCACAATGAGAGATTAATACAGTAATAAAATAGAACAATTATAACAATATACCGTAATAAAAGTTATATGAATGTGGTCTTTCTCTCAAAATAATTTATTGTACTATACTCATCCTTCTTGTGATGCTGTGAAAAGATAAAATGCCTACATGATGAAATAAAAAGAGGTAAATGCTGCAGGCATTGTGATATAGCATTGGGCTTCTAAAGACCTTGTGACAAATACATCAGAAGGAGGTTCATTGACTTTTGGACTGTGATTGATGGTTGGTAACTGAAACCACAGAAAGCAAAACCACAGATAAAGAGAGGCTATTGTATGTACGTATATACCCCACATATATATACATATATAAGATACATACATATGAAGGAGATATGGTAAGCTATTTTTATAAATATGGAGTTGATCAAGGTCAGCCTAAGCAAAACACAAAATCCAGAAGTGTTGAATAAATATGTTTTAAATTTTTGGCTTCATAAAGATTAAAACTTCTGCCCCACAGAAAAAGAATTATGAACAAATACAAAGGGCAAGCAACAAATTGGAGACACTTTTTTGAAGTGTTTTTCACAAAGTTTGATACCTAGAATATACAGTGAATTCTCACTTTTGTGGTAGTTTTGTTTTATAAAGTCACCATGAGCACTGAATTAGCAAACACTGAATCATTGTTTTTAGGGATAAATACAGGGTTAGGTTCCTGCAAGTCCTGCAAGTCACAGCATTTTCATCAACTGATCTATACGTAATTTGTTTTATATATATTTTTATTTAAAGAAAACTTATTCAATATATATATTGTGATTCATTAACACTAAACTCACAACCAATAGCACTATAACTCATGCCTTAATGAAGCTTATTGGACACATGTTTTCTTAGAAGGCACATCACAGCCTTCTTGAGCTCCTAGAAACACTAGATAGAAATTCAGCACTATACTGCGTCATTTCAAACACTGAAATCCCCAACAAAGCACAAGGTTTTTTATCTAAGCAGCACTAAGTAGACCATGAAAAGGACAACTGTTCACACAGGATAAGAGCTAAAGCAAGAAGGCAGAGCTTCGCCTATTCAACTTCAAGTAGAAACATGTGCATAAAGTCACTCAAATTTTTCACTGCTCTCTACATGTCCATGAATGATCACCATGAGTATTGTTTCGGGGGTTGCAAATAAAATTCAGCAAGTGGGAAAATTCACAGGTAAAGAATCCACAAATAACAAGGATTCACTGTATTAAAATATACTTATAAATCAATTCTTTTTAAAAAATGGTAAACAAAATATGTAATTCACACAAGAAGAACACAATGATGAATAAACACTTGGGAAAAAAATTCCTTCTCACTAATAATCAAGGAAATGTGACTTAAAACAATATGAGAAATAATAATTGATGTCCTTAATAAAAATAAGTTATACAATCACAATCACACATTCATCCCACAATGTCTTCCAGTAGTTCCTACCTAATCTTCTCAAAATAGCAATTTAAATTATTAAAGACAACTGAATCAAAAATGCCTAGAAATCTATAGACTAAGATGAAAAATGAATGGAATGAGTGAATGAATGGCATCAATGAGGAAACGGATGTATGGACAGATGCAAGCAATTATTTTCAAACTGTTCTATGGAAACTCATGGTGACATAATGAATTGTCATGACTTTTTACAACTTATGGCATTTATTTTTTCACAAAATATAAAATTATTTGAAAATTAGATTGCTTAGTATAAATAATCCAAACAATGTGTAAATATATAAAGTAGGAAGTTAAAGTCCCCCTGAAATAGTAAGCCTCAGATAGAACTATTATTAACATGGTATTAGCATAGCATATGTACTGCCAGACTTTCTAAGCACAAATAAATATTACACTTATCTTAATGCACTTATTCTGAAGTTAGTTAGCTCTATACATACTGTTCTTTAACCTGCAAATCCTACCAAAATTGCCACAGTGTTATTTTCAGAGGCCAGGAACTGAAGAAAAAGATCGATTTGCATTTGTATAGGAAGGAATTTATATAGAAATTTGCATTTTTAAAAAGAGTTTATTTATTTGACAGAGATCACAGGTAGGCACAGAGGAAGGCAGAGAAAAAGGGGGGAAGCAGGCTCCCTGCTGAGCAAAGAAACGGATGTGGGGCTCGGGGCTCGATTCCAGGACCCTGGGGTCATGACCTGAGCAGAAGGCAGAGGCTTTAACCCACTGAGCCACTCAGGCGCCCCTAAAAATTTGCATTTTTATTTTAAGATCTTTATAATAATCCTATAAATGGAAAAATAACCTCCTCATTTTAAAGAATAGGAAACAGAAGGTAAGTTACTTGTCCATGATTATACCAATAAATAGCAGTCAGGATAATTACTTGAACTAAACTTTAAGGTTCATGAGGGCAGACAACATATGTAATCCTTATTTTATATCATTCACAGTACCTGGCACAAAATTCACAACAACATGAGGTATAATACACATTTATATTGTTTAGCATTCTATAGCCTACATGTAACAAATGGCAATAAACATTTGTGGAACAAATAGATGGATGAATGCATAAAAGAATGGAGAAATGTGGAGGGATTCTAAATGAACTGAGATTCCAATCAAGCCATTCATTTTTTTTAATCTATATAATGAATAATAAATTTATTTAGCAACTCAGCCATCCTGGAAACATAATGTAAAATGGCATATCAATTGAATATACACTAAACAAGAATGACATCAGTAATTATTGATATCCTCTTTAACAGAGAAATGCTACAGTGAAAAATAGCGAACAATAAATAATATATAGGTTTACTTACTGTGAGAAACTGGACCCTTTAAAAAATATTTAAAATTTCATAGAGAAGTATTCACATGGGTTTTAGATCAAACATTATAGATAAGCAAACTTGAGCAAGGCATTTAATTTCCTGAAACTCAATTTTCTCAAGATCGAGTAAAAATATTTCATAAAATTGTGGTGAAATTTAAGTGATTTAAGGAATGTGAAGTGTCTATCCCCATTCCTGGCATGGGCTAGGCAATCAATAAATGCTAGATATTGTTGTTAACATTACTATTACCATCATCATTATTATAGTTTCCTAAAAATAACCAAAATGGACACTTTCCAATGATAAAGTTTTAGTCCAATTATTTTAAAAGTTATATAAAGTGACTACATAAAATCATAAAAACCTAGATCAAATGAGTGCTGATAGTAAAGCTGACATACATTTTTCTGAAAATGCCTGCAACTCATACCTTCTGACTAGACACAGACAACAAGCATCTGCTCTTCGAATGAGTATGTAACAAATCAAATATCTACTGACAAAATTTCCATAGTTGTCATACTAGTTTCCTTTAGTCACCGTAACAACCACAAACTTAGAAGCTTAAAACAATATTAACTTATTCTCAGACAGTATTGAAATCAGAAGTCTGAAAGGAGTTTTACAGGGGTAAAATCAAGATGTCAGCAGGGCTTGTCACTTCAGGAAGCTCTAGGAGAGAATTGGTTCACTGCATTTTCATTTTAAGAAGCCATCTACATTCCTTCACTCATAGCTTCTTCCTCCTTCTTCGAAGCTAGCAACATAACATTTAAATTTTTTCTTTCTTTCTTCATGATATCATCTTCCCTAATATAAAGACTGTAAGGGTGGGTCAGACTGAGTGGAGTCATCCAATCAGTAAGCCATATGTATATCCACTGGGAAAATTGGAATTCAATTGGCCACCTGTGTAGGGGCGGGGATTAACCACCCCCATAAAGGTTACTCTCCCAGGCTGTCAAAGGGGGGGGGCTGCTGCAGGAGAGCCGGGGCTGCTGCAGGAGAGCGGTGAAATCGGCGAAGAGCGGTGAAATCGGTGGAGAGCGGTAAAGTCCGCGGAGAGCGGTGAAGTCGGCGGAGAGCGGTGAAGTGGAGCGGAGAGCGGTGGAAGTCGCAGGAGAGCAGGGGAGTCAACGGTGTATAGAAGAGCTGTAACAGCTCTTGTAAGAGCTATAACCGCGTTTGGCGGTCCAGCCTCCAGCCTCCAGCCTCCGGCGGCGGCCCCAAGCGCCGCCGCCTGCAGCCTCCTGCGGCGGCCCCGAGCACCACCGCCTGCAGCCTCCAGCCTCCGGCCCCGAGTGCCGCCGCCTGCAGCCTCCAGCCTCCGGAGGCCTAGCAGTCCAGTTGTCAGTGGTCCCTCGACGCCTGCGGTCCCGAGACATCTGCGGTCCAGTTGTCAGCGGTCCCTCGACGCCTGCGGTCCTGAGACACCTGCAGCCCCTAGGTGCCAGCGGTCTCGAGGCGTAAGCAGCCCTGAGATGCCAACGGCCCCTAGACACCAGCAGCCTCGCTGCAAAATGCCTCGCCACCCCGAACCACAAGTGGCCTTGTCTGCAGTGGTGGCTTCCTCCGGGTGGAAGCCTGGTCAGAGTAGTATCGTGGGGAGCAGAGTCTGTGTCATCCGGGTTGTCCTCCTTGTCATTGTTGCTTCTTCGTCATTGGGAGTGGCCTCATCCAGGAAATGGTCTTGTCCAGAACAGCCTCTCCTTGGGAGCGGCCTTGTCCGGGGAGCAACTTCATTGAGCAGTGGCCTTGTCTTGGGAGCGGCCTCTTGGGAACGGCTCCAATCATGGAGCGGCCTCATCTGCGGAGCAGCAGCGTCATCTAGAGCGGCCTCGTCCAGAGTGGCCTTCTTGGAAGTGACCTTGTTGGGATCATCGTCACCGCCTTTTCGTACGAGGTAGCTCTGACCGGTTGTTTGATTCCTGATGCTTGGCGCGAAATAAAGTTTTGCTTGACCTTCGCTTTGTATCAGTCTCGTTCCTTTGATAACGGACTCTAACAAGGACCCTTATGATTATAATAGGGCCACATGGGTGATCCAGGATAATCTCCCCATTTTAAGATCCTTAACTTAATCACATCTGCAAAGTTTGTTTTGACATATAAATCAACACATTCATAATTTAGAACCTGGACATTTAAAAACGGAGGGAGGCACTATTGTTTATTATATCCCATTCTCTGGGACCCAAAGGATCATATCTAACCACACATAAAATCTATTCATCCCCATCTCAACATTCTCCCATCTCAACATTATGACATCAATTTAAATTCGGAATCTTATCTAAATCTTATCAGCTAAAAAGTCCCAAATCTCAGGACTTGGAGGTCAAGATGGAGGAGTAGCAGACTGAGATGACATCAGGTCGCAGGAGTTCAGTTATCAAACCATACTTAACACCTACAAACTAAACAGAGATTGAAGAGAAGAATAGCAACTCTAGAAACAGAAAATCAACCACTTTCTGAAAGGTAGGATGTGCAGAGAAGTGTATCCAAAGTGACAGGAAAATAGACGGCAAGGGGTCAGGGCCTGGCTCCCAGCAAGCCCTGGAGCAACAGAGTACAAAATCAGAACTTTAAGAGGTCTGTTTCACTGAGGGGCGTGGCTCCAGAGGCTAAGCGGGGGTGGAGCCCTTGAAGGAACAGTGTGGTCTGTGGTCTCAGGTCCTATGTGGTCACAGAAGGATCAGGGGTGTTTGAGTGTAGCAGAGCTCCAAAAAGACATGGAAGATATTATAGAAACCCTGTCTGGAGAAATAAAAGCCCTTTCTGGAGAAACAAAAGAAATAAAATCTAACCAAGCTGAAATCAAAAAAGCTATAAATGAGGTCCAATAAAAAATGGAGGCTATTACTGCTAGGATAAATGAGGCAGAATAAAGAATTAGTGATATAGAAGACCAAACAACGGAAAATAAAGAAGCTGAGCAAAAGAGAGACAAACAACTACTGGACCACGAGGAGAGAATTCGAGAGATAAGAGATACCATAAGATGCCCTTCAACGGATGAATGGATAAGGAAGATGTGGTCCATATACACTATGGAGTATTATGCCTCCATCAGAAAGGATGAATACCCAACTTTTGTAGCAACATGGACGGGACTGGAAGAGATTATGCTGAGTGAAATAAGTCAAGCAGAGAGAGTCAATTATCATATGGTTTCACTTATTTGTGGAGCATAACAAATAGCATGGAGGACAAGGGGCGTTAGAGAGGAGTAGGGAATTTGGGTAAATTGGAAGGGGGAGGTGAGCCATGAGAGACTATGGACTCTGAAAAACAGTCTGAGGGGTTTGAAGTGATGGGGGGGTGGGAGGTTGGGGTACCAGGTGGTGGGTATTATAGAGGGCACGGCTTGCATGGAGCACTGGGTGTGGTGAAAAAATAATGAATAATGTTTTTCTGAAAATAAATAAATTGGAAAAAAAAAAGAATTAAAAAAAAAAAGAGAGAGATACCATAAGATGAAACAATATCAGAATGATTGGGATTCCACAAGAAGAAAGGGAGGCTGGGTAGAATTATATTGGAGTGAATTAATTGGAGTGAATTATATTAGAGAATTTCCCTAATATGGCAAAAGGAACAAGCATCAAAATCTAGGAGGCACAGAGACCCCCCCCACACACACACAAAACCAACAAGAATAGGTGCATACCCCATCTTCTAATAGTAAAACTTATAAGTCTTAGTGACAAACAGAAAACCCTGAAAGCAGCCCAGGACAAAAAGGCCATAACATACAATGGTAAAAAAATTAGATTGGCAGCAGACTTATCCACAGAAACCTGGCAGGCCAGAAAGAACTGGCATGATATATTCAGAACACCTAATGAGAAAAACATGCAGTCAAGAATACTGTATCCAGCTAGGCTATCATTGAAAATAGAAGGAGGGATAAAAAGCTTCCAGGACAAACAAAAATGAAAAGACTTTGTAAGCACCAAATCAGCTCTATAGGAAATATTGAAAGCGGTCCTCTAAGCCTAAAAATAGTAGACTAGAAAGGAACAGAGACAATATACAGTAACAGTTACCTTAAGGCAATACAAAGGCACTAAATTAATATCTCTCAATAGTTACATGGATTATAAATGGGCAAAATGCCCCAATCAAAAGACACAAGGTTTCAGAATGGATAAAAAAACAAGACTCATCAATATGTTGTCTGAAAGAAACTCATTTTAGACCTGAAGACATCCCCAGAGTTAAAGTGAGGGGGTGGAAAACATCTTACCATGCTAAGGGACATCAAAAGAAAGTTGAGGTGGCAATCCTTATATCAGATAAATTAGATTTTAAGCCAAAGACTATAATAAGAGATGAGGAAGGACACTATATCATACTTGAAGGGTCTGTCCAACAACAAGATCTAACAATTTTGAATATCTATGCCCCTAACATGGGAGCAGCCAACTCTATAAACCAATTAATAACAAAATCAAAGAAACACATTGACCAATAATACAATAACAGTAGGGGACTTTAACACTCCCTCACTGAAATGGACAGATCATCCATGCAAAAGATCAACAAGGAAATAAAGGCCTTAAATGATACACTGGACCAGATGGCATCACAGATATATTCAGAATATTCCATCCCAAAGCAGCAGAATACACATTCTTCTCTAGTGCACATGGAACATTCTCCAGAATAGATCCCATCCTGGGTCACAAATGAGGTCTCAACTAGCCAAAAGATTGGGATCATTCCCTGCATATTTTCAGACCACAATGCTCTGAAGCTAGAACTCAATCACAAGAGGAAAGTTGGAAAGAACTCAAAAACATGGAGACTAATAAACGTCCTACTAAAAAATGAATGGGACAACCAGGAAATTTAAGAAGAATTGAAAAAATTCATGGAAACAATTGATAATGAAAACACAACTGTTCAAAATCTGTGGGGCACAGCAAAGGCAGTCCTGAGAGGAAAATATATAGCAATACAAGCCTATCTCAAGAAACAAGAAAGGTCTCACATACACTACCTAACCCTACACCTAAAGAAGCTGGAGAAAAAACAGCAAAGGAAATCTAAACCCAGCAGGAAAAGAGAAATCATAAAGATCAGAGCAGAAATCAGTGAAATAGAAACCAAAAGAACAGTAAAACAAATCAACAAAACTAGGAGCTGGTTCTTTGAAAGAATTAATAAGATTGATAAATCCCTGGCCAGACTTACCAAAAAGAAAAGAGAAAGGTCCCAAATTAATAAAATCATGAATGAAGAGGAAAGATCACAACCAACACCAAAGAAATACAAATAATTATAAGAACATATTATGAACAACAATATGCCAGCAAATTTGACAATCTGGAAGAAATGAATGCATTCCTAGAGACATATAAACTACCAAAACTGAACCAGGAAGAAATAGAAAACCTGAACAGATCCATAAGCAGTAAGGAGATAAAAAATCTCCCAAAAAACAAAAGCCCAGGGCCAGACGGCTTCCCAGGAGAGTTCTACCAAATACTTAAAGAAGAATGAATACCTATTTTCCTAAAACTGTTCAAAAAATAGAAATGGAAGGAAAACTTCCAAACTCATTTTATAAGGCCGGCATTATCTTGATCCCAAAAATAGACAAAAGATCCCATAAAAAAGGAGAATTACAGACCAATATCCTTGATGAACACAGATTCAAAAATTCTCACCAAAATCTAGCCAATAGGATCCAACAGTACATTAAAAAGATTATTCACCATGACCAAGTGGGATTTATTCCAGGACTGCAAGGTTGGTTCAACATCCACAAATCAATCAATGGGATACATACATAATATTAACAAAAGAAAGAACAAGAACTATCTGATAGTCTCAATAGATGCTGCAAAAATATTTGACAAAGTATAGCATTCTTTCTTGATAAAATCTCTTTGAAGTATACAGATAGAGGGTACATACCTCAATATCATCAAAGTCATCTGTGAAAAAACTACAGCAAATATCATTCTCAATGGAGAAAAACTGAGAACTTTTCCGCTAAGGTCAGGAACACGGCAGGAATGGCCATTATCACCACTGCTATTCAAATAGTACTAGAAGTTCAAGCCTCAGCAATCAGACAACAAAAAGAAATTAAAGGCATCCAGATCAGAAAAGAAGAGATCAAACTATCACTCTTTGCAGACTGGAAAACCCAAAAGACTCCCCTTCAAATCTGTTAGAATTTGTACAGGAATTCAGTAAAGTGTCAGGATATAAAATCAATGCACAGAAATCTGTTGCATTTCTATTCACCAACACAGGACAGAAGAAAGAGAAATTAAGGAGTCTATCCCATTTATAATTGCATCCAAAATCATAAGACACCTAGGAATAAACCTAACCAAAGTGACAAAGAATCTGTACTCAGAAAACTATTAAATACTCATGAAAGAAATTGAGGAAGACACAAAGAAATGGAAAAAATGTTCCATGCTCATGTATTGGAAGAATAAATATTGTGAAAATGTCTATGCTACCTAAAGCAATCTACATTTTTAATGCAATCCCTGTCAAAATACCATCCATATTTTTTCTCAAAGAAATGGAACAAATAATCCTAAAATTTATAGGAACCAGAAAAGACCACGAATAGCCAGAGGCATGTTGACAAAGAAAGCCAAAGTTGGTGGCATCACAATTCCAGACTTAAAGCTCTATTACAAAGCTGTCATCATCAAGACGGTATGGTCCTGGCACAAAAACTGACACATAGGTCAATGGAACAGAATAGAGAGCCAGAAATGGACCCTCAACCCTATGGTCAACTAATCTTTGACAAAGCAGGAAAGAATGTCCAATGGAAAAAAGACAGTCTCTTCATCAAATGCTGTTGGGAAAATTGGACAGCCATATGCAGAAGAATGAAACTGGACCATTTCCTTACACCACACACAAAAATAGACTCAAAATGGATGAAAGACCTCAATGTGAGACAGGAATCATCCAAATCCTAGAGGAGAACACAGGCAACAACCTCTTCGACTTCAGCCGCAGCAACTTCTTCCTAGAAACATTGCCAAAGGCAAGGGAAGCAAGGGCAAAAATGAACTAGTGGGACTTTATCAAGATCAAAAGCTTTAGCACAGCAAAAGAAAGTCAATGAATCCAAAAGGCAACTGACAGAATGGGAGAAGATATTGGAATACCAATTTCTTGGAAGCCATCAAAAGAAATGAAATCTTGCCATTTGCAACTATGTGGATGGAACTAGAGGGTATTATGCTGAGCAAAATAAGTCAATCACAGAAAGACAATTATCATATGATCTCCCTGATGTGAGGAATTTGAGAGGCAATGTCAGGGGTTGGGGGTTAGGGAAGAAGAAAATGAAAGAAGATGGTTTGGAAGGGTGACAAACCATATGAGACTCTTAATCTCACAAAACAAACTGAGGGTTGCCAGGGGGAGGGGAGTATGGAGAGGGCAGCTGGGTTATGGACACTGGGGAGCGTACGTGCTATGGTGAGTGCTGTGAAATTTGTAAGCCTGGAGATTTACAGACCTGTACCCCTGTGGCAAATAATACATTATATGTTAATAAAAAAAAAAAGTAAAAAGTCCCATATCTCATCATCTAAATCAGGTATGGGAGAAATTCTGAGTATAATCCATTTTGAAGCAAAATATGTTATCACCTGTGAATCTCTGAAACTAGAAAACAAGTTATTTGCTCCAAAGGAATGGGAGCAGTGGTAGGATGGACATATAATAACAAATATAGACATTCCCATTCAAAGAGGGAGGAATGAAAGGGGGGAAGGGGGAAGTAAACAGTTATAAGCAATTTAGAAAACCAACTGGTCAAAGTCCACTAGGTTCAGGGACTAGGAATAATCCTTTGTAGTTCTGAACTCCATCCTCAGCCCTTCCTTTGTGTCTTACTTCCTTTTTAATAAAAGTTAACATATACTTGCAACTGCATAGTTTTATAAGCCTGTTTCTTGCCTGCAAGAATACATTCCTTTACAAATCCAACAACCTTCTTTTATCTTGTCTTCTTTTTGTACCTTTCAGTCCTAATCAGCAGTGCCTTCGCTAATATACCACCCTCACAGACCTTGTAGGTATCTCATGTATGTCACAGGGATTCATCCCATTAAACAAAAGCCTCCTCCACAGATCTTTCCTGGATAACCCTCTGGATTGTGCTGGGAAGGCTGAGGAGATCTATGAGATGCACACCTCAAAAATCCCTGCGTCTGATGAAATACTCTGATTTTTTGATCCCGTGGACACTAGAAAAAAGATATCCAGTCACACTTTTGGCTTTCTCCCCAGGACACACTTTCTTGAGAGTGAATCTACAAATTTTAGCCTCTTTTTCAAACTAAACAGGCTTAGACTGTCTCAAATAATCACATCCCGGTTTCTTTTTGCTTAAAAAGTTAGATTTTCCAGCTTTTTTCTTTTATTGTTGACATTTAGTTTTGTACCATTGTGGTTAGATAGTATACTGGGTATGATTTCAGTCTTCTTGTAATATTTGTTATGTCTTTTTTTAATGCATTTTAACCAGGGGATTCTTCTGTGTGTACTTGAAAAAAATATGTATTCTATATTTCTTGGATGGAATGTTTTAGATGTATCTTTTAGAGTTATATTCTGAAGTATGCCTCAAGTAAAGAATGCTCTTATTGAAAAAAATGTTATTCACTCATTTTATCTTTTTTGCTGTAGGTAGAAGAGAACATGCTGCACATTCAGCACTGTGCTTGGAAATCTCAACTAAATATCCAAATTTGTCACTTACTATCTTGCTTTTGATATAACACAATTCTGCTAGACTTCCTGCTACTGTATAACACTTCCTTTCTTCCAGTTTTCAATAATATGTTCCTCGTTTACTTCTCAGTCTTTATCAGAAGCACCTTCAACAATATTCATGTCTACCAATACTCTATCTATGATTTGGGTATTCTGTAAGATGATATAGGTTTTCTCTACCATTCTCCTCACTTTGTTTCTGAACCCTCACAAGTAGTGCCTTTAATATCCATCTTTTTACAAACACTGTAACAATATAGGTATTTTTTAAAGACAATATAGGTTTTTTCCTACCATTTCATCTTGTGAGCCCTCACTGACAGAATCTCTAGTATTCATATTTCTGTTCAAGGCAATCTAGACTTTTCCTGTTATACTACTCAAAACTCTTCCAGCCTCTAGCTACTGCCCAATTCCAAAGACATTTCCATATTTTTATGTATTTGTTATAGCAACATCCTACTTCCAGCCACCAAAATTGCATTAGTTTCCCGGGGCTGCCATAACATATTACCACATACTTAGTAGCTTCAAGCAACACAGATTTATTCTTATACACTTCTGGATGTCAAAAGTCCAAAACGATTCTCACTGGGCTAAAATCAAAATTTTGGCAAAGCTGCTTCTTTCTAGAGGTTCCAGGGGAGAACCCACTTCTTGCATTTTGACCACCTACATTCAGGGGTTCATGGTCATCATCACTTCAACCTCTGCTTCCATCATCACTTTTGCCTTTATTTTATAAAGACCATTGTGATTACACTGGACCCACCTGGGTAATCCAGGTTATCTCTCCCATCCCAAGAGCCTCAATTTAACCACATCTGCAAAGTCTCTTTATCATGTAATGTCATGGAGTCAACTTGTGAAGATCAAGATGTGGACATCTTTAGGGAGAACTAATCTTCTTACCAGAGCAATTTTCATTATTAACTAAATTATCTAAAATGTTTAACCCATATTTTCAGTTACATTGTTTTAAGCACTCCAGTTATTCACTACCCAAATTACTGAGCTAACATTTTGAATGTTGTTTCTTCTAAAAGTTTCAGCAAGAAGTTCAGCAACAGAATAAGTCTATATATTGAATCACACAACTCTGAGAGCTGTTGAGATCTGAATAATTCCTTGACTCATTATTATTGTTTGGAGTATTTCCAAAGTACATAGTAGTTTCATTACAGGGAGAAAAAGTTAAATCCCTATCATAAAAATCATAACTATGCTGAAGCTGAAAGATACCTAATGAGTCATCTCAGTTTCAAGGATGAGAAAAATAAGACCCAGGGAAGTTAAATGATTTATTTGATGACACAACTCTAATGTAGAAGACAGGGAGCATAAATTTATTTTAATAATATATAATGCCCAACTATGGAAATACATTTTAAGAGCAAGCATACAGAAAGCTGCTGCGTTTTCATAAAAAGAATTTCTAACTCTCAGGCTCAGGTAGATTTTTATTTAGCCATTTGAACTTCTTAAGTTTTCAGGCAAATATTAATAAGGTAGTTTTCTAAATGGCTAGGGGAGTTTAAAACAAACAATACCAGTTTAATAAAAGCAGAGATATATTTTCCAGAATGCTATACATGACGATTATCAGGCCAGTAATAGAAGTTCTACTGTTGATGGTCTAATGAATGGCCTGGAAAAATTCCTGAAAGTTCATAGGTCCTACAAGTACTGCAGTTGTCTGATCTTCCCGGAGACAAGAAAATTATCTCATGCTTTAATGGAATGCTAAGATAAATATCTTGTAATAAATGTGCATGGCATAAAAGTGCTTTTAAGAAAACAGGTATATTTTCACTTTATTTTTTTAAAGCACCTAAACTAAATTATTGTTTTCCAATGTTAATTATTCTTTTCAAAAACACCAAAACCAGAGATACTTTTCAAATGTTAGTTTGATTACTAAATGTATATTAGGCTTATTGTTTTTTCTAATTATAAGAAAAGTAATAGAGACATAAAGTAGAAATTAAGATACAAGGACTTTAAACAGGCCAGCAAAAAATTGCTATTGGTATGTTAACAGGCTTCTTAATAAACAAAGGAAAAATATTCATATTATCAGAAATAACCAGATATTTCAATATGAAGGGAAGAAAAAATGTTTGTTTTGACCTATAGAACAAACTAATGATTCAAAAACTATGGCTTTACATGTGTGTGCTATGCCATTATGCCAATAAAGATCTTAATCTTCTTGCATTGATAACATTTATAACAGCTGGCAAAATTTCTCAGATTTTCTATATGTATAAACAATATGATAGTGTTAAGAATAAAATATAAATGTGATGTTTAAGTCTCTTTTCACTGTATAGTCAGCATAGAGATGTCTAGGAAAAAGCTTAAAATCTCATCAGCAATGTGAGGGTGTATCAAAACATAAAATGTATCATGGCTGTAAAAATAGACATTGCTAATAATAATAGTTTTATTTTTCCCACTAATAGAAATTATCCTAATAAAAATAGAAAGTATAAAGAAAATAAAAGTTATACCACCCAGAGATAAGAACTTTTAACATGTCATTGAACATACTTTCACATGCAAACACACACAGAGATGATCTTACATACACTGAACCACACATACACTTGTTTGAAATCTTTTTTGCTTTGCTCTCTATCCTTAAAAAAAAAAAATTCAGGAATATCTTTTCCTGTCAAATAGAGAACTACATAATGTTTTTCATGACTGCAGAGTACTTTATCACAGAATACTCCATAATTTATTTAACCAAACCCCTATTGTAAAATATTAATCTCATTTGTGATCTTTTTTTGCTACAATAAACCTTGATAAATACCCCATACTAACCTATTTACTAACTTGTCCAATTCTTTCTTCAAGGTAAATTTCTTTTTTTTTTTTTAAGATTTCTATTTATTTGACAGACAGAGATCACAAGTAGGTAGAGAAGCAGGCAGAGAGAGAAAGAGGGGGAAGCAGGCTCCCCGCTGAGCAGAGAGCATGATACAAGCCTCAATCCCAGGACCCTGGGATCATGACCTGAGCAGAAGGCAGAGGCTTAACCCACTGAGCCACCCAGGTGTCCCTCAAGGTAAATTTCTACAATTAATTCTAATTGACTACAACTAAAAGTAATGGATAAGAGAGTATGTATATTTTAAACTCATACCTAACAGAAATTTTACCTAAACCTTTTGGAAAGCAATTTACCCATATATTAAGATCCTTCAATGGGTCCCTGGGGCAAGGGGTTGTGCTGACCTAAGGTAGATAGGGTGGAGTAGTAAGGATGGGTAGGGAGCAGTGGAGAGGACAGTGCCCCTGCTCTGAGGGAGGGGCTGTTAAGCAACAGAGACAAAGGGGTGTGTGATGGGCACAGGTCACAATGGGCAGGAGAGGATAAAAGGGGTCCTGTGGGGTGGTTTAAGCCTAGGTAGAGGCTTCAGTTTGGGAAGAGAGGAGCAGTACAAATACAACTGGCAGTGAGGTTGTGGAATTCAAAAAAGCAGAGGCTATTGTGAACCAGCGTGTCAGGCTCAAGAGGAGGTCCCCTCCCCACTCCAAGTGAACACCAACATCTACACGCCTCAACATCTGCATACTCTGACATCTATTGGGACCCCAACATCTGAGCACCTCAACATCTGTGTACCCTGACATCTACTGAGGCCTGGATCTCTTGCTCCTCCACATCTGCATACCATAACATCTACTGGGCCCTGACCTCTGTGGGTCTCCACATCTGTACACCCTGGCATCTACTGGGGCCCCAACATCTGTGCACCTTGACATCTACTGGGGTCCTGACTTCTACTGCTCTACATCTGCACATGGTAACATCTACTGGGGTCCTGACTTCTCCACTCAACATCTGAGCACCCTGTCATCTACTGGGTCCCTAACACTGTGCACCCCAATATCTCCATGTTCTAGGCAGAGCACAGTCTGGTGCAGGTGCAACTGTCTCTAACATTGAGCAATTGGTAATCAGTACCTCCACCCTATTCTCAGTTACTCAGAGACCAAAAAAGCCTGCAAAAGACCATTGCTAATTCACCTGCTAGAGAAACCAGGGAAATAGGACGCCCTCCCAAGTGTGCTAAAGTGTGGGGGACCCCTAGGAGTCCTTGGTAAAAGATAGTCATGAAAAATCAATCTAAGTTACCACATTACACAGCCCAAAGCAGCCCCGCAATGGGTATGTTTAATACCTCCATGGGGAAACTGCAGCAACAACTGTATAAGGGGGAGTATACGATATTCAAGTATGCCCCAATGTTTGAGAGTGACTTTATACAGGTCAGCAAAAAAGGAGAAGTGATTGACGTGCACAACCGTGCCCGAATGGTGACTGTGGGCATTGTTCGCACAAGCCCCCACTTCACACTACCTGATGTCATGTTGCTGGCTCGACCAGCTGCTATCTGTGATGACTATAACAGACATGGTCCTGCCACCCAGGAAAAAGGTTACAAGCCTACACAGATCTTAGAGCTAACCAGACTGTTTCCCTTGAAGTTTGTAACAATATCCATCCATAATGGTAAAAAACAACAGCTCCGCCTGAAGCTTGCCACTGGCCGCTCTTTTTACCTTCAGCTGTGTCCTCCTTCTAATACAAAAGATCTTTTCGTTTACTGGGAAAACCTTGTTTACATTCTGAGACCACCAGTAGAGGCTTACAGCGGTTCCCAGGCCATCCCGGTTGGAGACACGCTGGACATAAGTGGGTTTGAAGAAAAGGACAATAGCCCAGAGGTAAGTCTTCTCAGAGACTCTAAAAGATGGGGCCAGGGTGCTATGGGAGAGGAGCTAAAAGTCCTGCAGAGCTTTTGGTACCAAGGTTCACCTAGAAAATCCATTACATTTAGATGGGTTCAGGGCTAAAAGAGCCACCATTTGGAGGCCATGTCACATTGGGGAAGTTCTGGATGTTGCAAAGTGTTCCCCAATGCTATATTTCAGATCTTCCTTAGCTGTTAGCAACTCTTAATTTCATGTCCAATACTGTACTGCCATCTGTGGCATCCTGACCATAGCCTCCCCACCATATCTCTCCATGATCACCATGTACTGATTCTGTATACATCAGATATAAGGGATGTGCTTGTGACCATTGTTAGTAGCTATCAGAATATTAAAGTGCATGCCGTGTAGCCAGCAGAAATACTAACACAAGTGTACTTAAAAAGGTATATGAGGATATTCATTTGTGAATTATAATAATGTTCTGGCTGGCACTAGAATTGTCCAAGCAAAACTGGAATGATCATGTGGTCATTGTGGAAACACTGAAGAGAAGGATTCCTGCAACAAACAGGAGATTGAACTTGAGATCTCAAAATTCTTATCATAAGCTCTTATTGTTTCGCTATAGGAATAAAAGGTCTCACTTTCTTTATTTCACTCGTTTGTTTCTCCCATAGGCAAATGTCATTCATTTCTATGGAAGGGATCAAGATCAAGTTGACATCAGGAGTCTTCACATGAACCCTGAATTGTTTGGGACCACCTCTTATGGTTATGCTGGGGAGGAATGAATTCATCATGCCTCCCACACTTAACTGCATTCAAGAGTTCACACACTTCTGCAGTCACAAAACCTACAGTATCAGAGAAAAGGGCAGGGATGGTGACAGGAGCAGCCTTCACAGACGCTAGAATGGTCATAGTGGGAGCATTGGACATGTCTTAATATTGTTGTTAGCAAGGGCTGTAAACCCTTCTTATACTCAAAGGTTACTTTTAGAACATCAGTAGGAGCTACTGACCTCTTCCCAGGGGGCAGCATAAATATGGTGATTCTAAGAGCAGAAACTACTGGCAAGCCCATTGCAAAAACAGCTAACAGCTCAGTATTCAGACCCCCTCATTGCAAACTTACAGAGTGAAGGCTACATGAGTGAACAGGATGGAAGCTAGAGGTTTCCATCCAGCATGACTGACTCTTCAAGAAAAAAGAGTTTCAAAGCCCTATCCTGCACATGGTGCAGAGGTGGACATCTCATATAAGACTGTGGAGGGAAGCAACATCATCCATCCTAATACAATTCAACTCAAATTCTCTGCTCTAATAATATATGCTCTATTAACAGGGAAGTGTAATAATAAAAACAAATGGCAATTTCTGATCAGGCTCTGACCTATCTTTAACTTTCCCTTAACTAGATATTTGTGATTAAATGCACAAATGACAGAATAAATGCTAAAGAGTACTCTCAAAGACCCTCATCCATTTTTCATCTACATGTGTTAACCAAAAAAATTCTAAAATCCCCAAAATATAACACCAGGGACAGAAACAAATGGTGGTGATTATTTATTATAAAAGTATTATTATCAGGAGTGTTGAAAAACTATTTATACTTTCTAGAAAGGGATTCATTTCCCCAGTCTTTATTCTTGGTTTTTGCACAACTTAAATGTTATTTAACTGCTTTGATTCTAAAGTACCCAATATATTGTATAAATCTTAATTTTAATTTCCTGATGTTATTTAAATTCTAAATTTCTTTGTAGATATTTGGAATTCTAAATAACATCTTGTCACAGTGGAAGAATAAAATGCCATATTAAAACTAGGAAAGCTGAATAATTAGCTAAAACTAGAATATAGGATCAATTCAAAATCAAGACAAAAACTAGGGTTTAGATCATCTTAGAAGTGTAAAATCTACAGGATCAGCCAGTGTTCTAATTTTGCAAGTAAAAAATCTATTTAAGATTCTAAAAGTAGGGGCGCCTGGGTGGCTCAGTGGGTTAAAGCCCCTGCCTTCGGCTCAGGTCATGATCCCAGAGTCCTGGGATCAAGCCCCACATTGGGCTCTCTGCTCGGCAGGGAGCCTGCTTCCTCCTCTCTCTCTCTGCCTGCCTCTCTGCCTACTTGTAATCTCTATCTGTCAAATAAATAAATAAAATCTTTAAAAAAAAAAGATTCTAAAAGTAATACATCATATAGTTTTAATTAAGTCTGAATTTTCATAATCCTCATGTTTCTGAAGTTTAGCACTATGCTTTGAATATAGATATTTGATACATGTGTGTTAGATCCAGTTAAATTAGGAGTTATAAATGTGAAATAAATATATTTTATTTGAATCCAACAAATCTGAGTATACAGAAATTTGCATAGCACTATACTAATTCCACTGATCACAAAGGCTCCTATACCAAACTGTAAGGTAATGGTTTTTCTTGAGACCTTATATGCACAGTGGTTGGCTTAATGATTTTTATTTCAGATCTAAAAAAGGAACTTCAAAATAAAATCCTGTTATTCATGAAATTTTAAGAAAACTTATTTTGAAGCTGGCCTACAAAATTCTAAGTTCAAAGCTATTGCAAATTGTAGGACAAATTTACATTTGATATGATGTCTCCAATGTCACAACAAATGTATTAAATTTTATTCTAAGTATATACACATATGTTAAAGGAGAGTCCATCAGCAAATTGAGAACTTTAGTAGAAGTCCATATGAAAATATTAATAAAAGAATTCTATCCTTCATTCATTACATTAAATAGAGTAAAAAAATATTATATCTCAGATAACTTATAGATGTAATACAATAACAATTAAAATACTAATAAGGATACTTTTATAAAATATAAATTTTTTTTACTTTTATTAGTATTATTTCTTTTTTAATTATAGCTGTTTATTATTTTTTTTTCAATTTATTTATTTTCAGAAAAACATTATTCATTTTTTTTAAATATAAATTTTTAAGCATAAACATTAATGTCAGCTAATTAATGCAATCATGATTTCTCCTGCATTATATGTAAAAATACCAAAACTGAGTCATATGGTCTTAAAAATAGAACAACAGAATAAGAGATTTCAGAAGAAAATCCAAATCAAACAGGGTGTAATATAATAAGAGAAATGGGAATTATCTCTAGATGAGGCGAGTTAAACAAACAAAAAGATGAAGTTTAAAGAATTTGATAGTTTAAAAAATGACACAAAATACACTCATATACAAATTAAGGGGGGAAATTAAAGGTGGTAAATGTAATTATTAAAATATTGTTATTTGCCAATCTTCACCAGAAAATGATCAAAGGAAAATATCTAGTATTATTTTATAAGCCAAAATTGTTACTACTGAGCCTACTACCAAAGTCTAATAAATGAAAAAAATATTTAGGAAGGTGATAGAGAAGTAAATTATAGTCATATATTATTGATGGCTCAGAGTCCTAGTACTTTCTTATGAAACAAGTAAAATAGATAAAAGCATTTGATTACTAGTAAAGTCTTAAGCAGATGAGATTATATGAATAAAATAAAATCTGTATTTCTTTTGGTCCTTTCTCCTATTTCCTTACAGATATGAGGTAAAACTCTTTGAGGAAATGAAACTCCCAAATACACATATTTGTTCATCATTCCACTCAATTACTACTTACTATTGACAATATACCAAGAACTATGTTGGCCTTAGAAACAGATGTAATACAATAATCTCTATCTTTATGGAGCTCATGGTCCAGTATATATTGATAACAATTCTGTAATAAGGATAGTGTCTTAAAGTCCTAAAAATAGTTCATGTAAGGTGAAAAGATTCTTTAAGCACTATATTTATTTGATTTTCTCTACAATAAATTAATATTGGAAGTTGAGTGGCTCTGGTCAATTTGTGACATAAGGCATGAAAAAAGTGATAATTTTCTTAGACACAATTGCTTCATACTTGAAGCAAAACAAAATATTTTTGAGATGTTATGCCATTCTGGCCAATTACTGCAAATTATTATCTGTCCAAGACTATTTTTCCACACATGCACTATGTAGTTAGACATATATACCTTTGCCATTACATTATTTTTGTATTAAATGTCTCTTCATATTTTCATTATGGCATTGAATTTCCCAGCTCTGGATAATTTTACTTATTTTTTAAACTCTTCCATAAGCTTGTGGTCCAAAATACGCAATGGTAATTTGAAGGTAATGCAATAGAATAAAACGGACTTAACAAATAGTGAGATGGTTTCAAAATTATAGTCAATATTTTAGAGTTTTGGTCTCATTTTTGGATTGTCCTACATAATTTCAATGATGAACATTATTCTACAATGTTTCATTGTGCTAAAAAATTGAAAGACTCCGTGACAATGCTTATAAAGAGCCCTTCCATGTTTCCTTGAAAATCATTTTCTATTATTTTAATATAAATTATAATTGAAAAAGCATTCTTTAAATGAACCATTTCTGGATCATAAATATTAAAAATCTCAAAAACAACTCAATTTTTCAGGAACTAGCATCATGATCAAAATAAAACAACCACATAAAATGATGTAAAGTATGTGTTTGAGTATGCACACATGTACAGCAAGTTAGATAAACTGACCTTTAACTGAAGAAAAATTATAAAATGTATAAGATATTTATTAGATTTCCAGGAAGAGAGAAAAAAAGATTTCCTTAAAAACATGGGCAAGTATTTTTATGTTTTACTACATCTTGAGAAAAGTAAACCATTACCTGTGCAAGAATGGGGAAGCCAAGGTTCCTACATCCGTTACAAGGAGTTAATGCTTCCCAGAGTCCTGAGGGTCCACAAGTGTTTTCATCATCATCATCATCTTCCACTTCTCCTGGTGACAAATTTATTGTAGATGAAGTTCTCTGAAATTAAATTTATATTATACCAATATATTATCTGAATGTTATTTAGATATCTTAACATCAGTTAAATTACATTATTTTCTTATAGTGTATGTTAGCAAGCAAAATCAGCTTAATATTTACCATAGTTATGTGGCTGTGCCATGGGACTAAGACAAAAACTTGGATAACTCAATTTAAGTTGAATGTTTAAAAAAAATTGAACGTGAAAAATCTGGGTGAGAAAGACTATTAAGATTCAAAGTTCATAATGAAAAAGAGACATGAAAATGACCCAAGAAAATATCTCAGCAGCAACAAACTAGAGAAATCTTATCATTTCTAAATGCAATCAGAGGAATAGTGGGAAAACACTTTATTGAAATAAGAATTGCTAAAAGCACATTTTTTCCACAATTTTTTCCACACATTCTTTCATTTTTTTCAAAAAAATGAACTTCATAAAATTTTATATTGTATGTGTAACGGGAGTAATACTTTAAAATTAACAATAGGACTTCAGTGTTGAACCATTTGTAAAAATGGTCTAACATGCATAAGGACAAGGACAACAGGAGAGAGATTAGCAGAGGAGTAATAACAAGAAAGCTTTAAGATAATAATAAACAAATGGATAAACAGATTAGCAGATGAGTAATAACAAGAAAACTTTAAGATAATGATAAACAAATGGGTACGAATTACCTGATCTAGCAAACTTGAGAAAACTGAAAACAAAATGTCTACAAGAGGAAAAATAAGCAGCATGTTTATTCATGACTCAGTGCCACCAAAGGGGCTTAAGAATCAGAGAGACTGACTTTCCATTAAGATGTATGTGCAGGTGAGCTGCAGCAGGATAGACTCAGACCCATGTTCTCAGCTGGCCAAGGAACTAAACTTTCACCACTGACCAAAAAAATTGGAGGTTTATTTTCTGGTGGCATTGAAACAAAGAGATTAGGAATTCTAACACTCCATGCACAGTTAACAGAGGGGTGTCTCTGAAAAGATAAAGAAAATAATTGAATATCTAGTAGTTGTAGCTTCCCAACCCATTCCAGTGCCTGCCCACATTTGCCCTAGGTAATATGGCAGCTAGGTTTATATCCTCCAGGTGGGAGATGACAATATAGTCCCCTCTGCAGAAATTGACCTCCCAAGAAAAAAAGATCTGTAAGTCCCTAGTAAAATGATGGGGGCCTATGCCTTAACTCTTACTGTGAAGCACATCTCTCAAAAAATCTCTACCCAGATAAACAGTTTTAGGTAAATATGAATGAGAATCCAAGCCATCATCACACATCTGAAGAAAGCCTTTAACAGAGATAAAATTAATATACAGAAAAAAGTTATAAATATTATCCACAAATAGAAGATACTTGCATCCATGAAACGAGAACAGAATACTATTAAACAAATACCTAAAACCCAATAGAAGGTGAAAAATAAGTCTGAGGAAATCTCCCAGAAGATAGAACTAAAGATGAGGAAAAATTAAAAGTTAACAAATCAGGGATCAAATTAAGAGCTCCATGTAGAGGTAGAAGGAAATCATCAAAGTAACAGTGCAAGGAATTTTGCCAAAACTGATGAAAATTCCATATTCAAAGAACCTGATCCATGCTCAGCAAACTGATTTTTTTGTTTTAAAAAAAGGTAAAAGTCTTCAGAAGGTAGTGTTGGACACATACCTACATATTATGACTATTGAAGTTAGTAAAAATACTCCATATATTAAATTGTAAATGGTACCCCCTTGACTGCCCCAGAAGTTGTGACTTTAAAATATAAGACTTTAGGGTGCCTGGATGGCTCAGTCGGTTAAGCATTCATCTCTCAATTTCAGCTCAGATCATGATCTCAGGGTCACAGTATCGAGGCCCACATGTGGCTCCTTGCTAAAGACTCTCTCTCTCCTTCTGCTCCTCCCCCATCCCTGTGCTTGTGCTCTCTCACACTCTAAAATAAAGAAATCCTTAAAAAAAATAAAAGACTGTATTTTTCTACATTCACATCTTAAATTTCCCTTGATCAATTTTCAATAACTGAGAAATCATAAACTTAAAAAGCCCCATAAGCAGTTATAGCCTGTAAGATACAACAATAATAATAGCTCTATTTGATTCAGCATTTACTATGTGACACTTTTTATTTTAATTCACACAAACTATGTCACAGGGAGGTCAAGTAAAACTAAGATCAGAGAGCTGGTACGTGGCAGAAAAAGGATTCCAATCCAGACTGCCTTACTCCAGAGCTGACCCCCTTGACCATTATGTTACGTTGCTTCTCATTCAACACAATATCCTGTAAAAAGGAGGGCATGTATTGCATGGAGCACTGGGTGTGGTGCATAAACAATGAACATTGGAACACTGAAAAAATGAAATTGAATTTAAAAAAATAAAAAATAAAAGAATAGCCAAGCTGATGTAATTGCAGTTCAATATTTTTTTTTTTTTGACAGACAGAGATCACAAGTAGACAGAGAGGCAGGCAGAGAGAAAGAGAGGGAAGCAGGCTCCCTGCTGAGCAGAGAGCCCGATGTGGGACTCAATCCCAGGACCCTGAGATCATGACCTGAGCCAAAGGCAGTGGCTTAACCCACTGAGCCACCCTGCAGTTCAAATTTTTAAAAAGTGTATTTGTTAATATATTTCTGCTATATGATGACACTCCTGAAAACAATTTGCTCTCTGTGATGACTAAAATTTCTATGCTTTTGTACATAGTCACCTATCCTTTCATGAAAACACATTTCTGAAATCAGTAACAAAAGGTGAAAATCACAGGGATTTTTCATCCTACAGACATCCTGGTGAGAAAATCTTGGGGCATCTAAAACTTTAATCTAGCAAGAGCATCTATGTGTATGGTCAATGCTTTCTACAAAATAGAATGAAATAACCAAATAGGCCTCTCCTTCACCAACTCATGATCAGTTGTTTGTTTGACCATCAATGTTGACATGGCATAGCACCATAAATCACTACATTCATGGTAAGAATTATCAACTTTTCACAAATTAATCAGTTCTTTTGTATTTATGTTAATGGTACTATAATTATTTGATCCAATTTTACAGGGAATTTCCTCTACTCTCCAGAGAAACACCCTGTTTATGTGTCTTCTTTGCTCATAAATTACTTCACATTGTACAGTAAATAATACCCAAATTCCTCAAGGTTCTATGGTCAAACTATTTTTCAACACTTTTACTTCCTCTACCATATCCTAATCATGTTCAATGCATTTATTCATGCCTTCCATGTTACTTCTCCATGCAGCATATTGTACTGGTAAAAAGGTTAGGCTCTAAAATTTGTTCTGAATTTTCAGCTTGCCAACTTATTACCCTACTTATTAGCGTGATTTTTGTCAAATATAACCATTGTCAGCCTCTCTTGCCTTATCTACTCAATGGAAATAATATAAAAGAATCTCCCTCAGAATTCTTTTGATAATTAAATAAGGTAATGAATATAAAGTGCCTGACACATGATAAGGTTTCAATACATATTAACTACCATTTTAGCTATCATTATCTTATGAGCCCACTGATTCCTCAAAATACAGCTCAGATTCCACTCTTTAGATTTCCCACAAACAAATGATATGGCTCTCTTCTAAATGTCTGTAGCTCTTGGAGTGAGTTTGTGTATTATAATATTTCACATAGACCTTGAGATGATGGATGGCATAGTGACAAAGAGAAGTAGATGTGACGTCAAATAGATATATATATTTAAAACACATCTTTGCTGTTTTCAACTGTGCTACTTAGAGAAAATCACACAATCTTATTATTCCTAGCTTCTTTATTTGAAAAGTGGGTAAAATAATAATTCCTACTTGATAAGGTTGTACGAGGATAAAATTAATTGCATGATAGTGACTGTCACATGAAAAATAATATACTGTTATTTTTATTATTATCTTTATCCTGAAAGAGTTGTACATACACACACACTCACACACAACTTATTTATCCTAGTTAACTGTAAGTTATTTGAAAGCAAATGTTGTCTTATTCACATTTGTATCTCTTATAATGTGTATGCATTATAGAATTTAACAATTATTTATTGAATGAATTATCAATGAATTTCAAACTATTATTTTCACTTAACTACCTAAAAAAATTTACTAATATTAAGGGGTACATATAATTGCATTGTAAATCTCACTATAGTTACTTTAGTTTTATTTTATATTAACCATTACCAGCAGCATTAGCAGAAATAACAAAATTTATCAGTGGTCTAGTACTGCCCCCTAAAGACAGTATAAATTAGCGGTGTAAAACAATTTCCACGTGCTGCTTTACAATTAAAAAATGCCTGGGAAAGGTTTTTATCAAACTAAATATAATCTTCAATTACTTATGAAAAGAAAGCCACATGAACACACTTAAACTTGGGAGTTTCCTTTTTTCCAAATGCCTTTGAAATTTTTTATTAGAGACCCAACTGTGTTCCTAAAGTTCCAGGAATTCTTCCATAGAATATAGACCTAAATTGTCATGATTTATGCCTATTAACCTTCTTGGTTAATACATAGTAATTATGTGGATGAAAGATTGGACCAGTTCTACATTGTCACAAAGGACTAAAGTCATAATACATAAATATCATGGGGAGACAAATTTGAGCTCAAAGAAAAATACTTCTAAAATAATTACATCAGTCTAACATTAAAGAAAGCAAAAAAAAAAAATGAGCATTCTGCTGTCTTCATTTTTAGAATTACAGGGTAGATGTGTGTGCCCAGTTTTTAAAGCAGTTTAGATTATGTTTTCCAGGGAAGGTCAAGTCTGAGAATTTATGAATTGACTTTCTTGAAAGGATTATAGTTTCACTATTTCAGTTCTAAATCATATTTTTTATATGCCGCATGACAGAAAGAATCTACCTGCTCTGGGGGAAAGGAAAAAAAATCCTATCCTACTATCTGAAGATAACTTTCAGAACAAGTTATCACTGAGAAAGCCTTTTTGGTTTCATTTTGAAGTTAAACAGATGCTTTTGAGCATCTGTCTGTTCTTTGATTTCTAAAGTAAGAATGCAAGCACGGTGCATTTTGAAGGCTTTTCAAACCCAATGGCTCACTCCCAAACTTGAGACACCTGGGTGGCTGTGGCTGTCTTTGGTTCAGGTCATGATCCCAGGACCTTGGGATCAAGTCTGCCATTGGGCTCCCTGCTCAGCGTGGAGTCTGCTTATCCCTCTGCCTGCTGTTCCCCCTGCTTGTGCTCTCTCTCTGAGAAATAGATAAATAAAATCTTTTAAAAAATTTTTAAATAAAATACTTGAATTGTGAGAAAATGCGACCTCAGTTTATATTAATCAGTTTTTGAGGAAGTGTAATAATCCATGAAATGTGAATAAATGGAAAGTAAACCAAAAAAATGGTTTCAGATATTAAATAGCCCAATAAAGTAGCACTGGGATTTCCCCTGTTTGACAAGTGAAGAAGCTGATATTCTTACAATGTTATTTAATTTACGAGATCATCCTACAAATGAGACTAAATTATGATCCAAGCCTTCTGACTCTAGGCACTATAATCTTTCTTCTACCATGGAACCAAACTCCTGACAACAGATATTCAAGATGTTCAAAATATCCAAAAAGAAAATCTCTTTCTGTCATAGTTTGTAAATGAAGGCCTTTACTTTTTAACTCTAAAATTCTAAAGTCCATGCAGTTGAAATGAAGGATTAAGGACCTGTTATGATGCCACAGAGCCCCTTTAGATCCTCACCAGTCAATTCTCTAACGCATATCTTTATAAACATGGCAGTGGTGGGGCAAAGACGGAGGATATCTATGTCCGTCTAAATGTCACTGGAGGAAACCTGGGGTGCTCAACTTAGCCAGAATATAAGAGAACAATGTATGGGTGGGGAAATGGGATGATGGAATAGACAAGACTGTTGCTCTTCCTACCGGAAGTACAAAAACCAAAATGAAAAGTAGGACAAACATCTAATGGAACTGTCAATGCAAAGGGACGAGACAGAAAGACAGACTCAAGGAGGCAGGCAACCATCAGAAATGGAGGTCCATACAAAGGAAGACCATTTGGAATGGGAGTCATCAATCTGGACAACTGTGCAGCTAAGTCCCAACAAGTGTTTTTGTCTTTGTTTTTCAAAAGATGAAGCTGATTTATTGATTTTTAATGAAACTCTAAGTAATACATGCATATTGCAAAACAAGTTATTCAAAATTAAAAGTTGTTAAAGGAGAAAATGTTTTCCTAACCTCATTCTCACTGTAAGCACTCAGTGCCTGTCTTTCCAGATTTTGAACTTGTCTGATGATTTTGTTAGGATAAATTCATAAATATGTAATTGTATTTCAAAAAGCACAACCATTTTAAACTTTGTATATACTGCCAATGTTGTCTCTAACTTACTCTCCACACAGTGTGCAGAGAAGTTTTTTTTATATGAAAATATGAATATGTTACCCTCATCCTTAAGAGCATTCAAGTTTCTTCATTCTTTAAGTAAAATGCAAAATTCTTTATCATCCAAAAGACTGGATATGACTTGCCCTCACTACACTGTCTCTTTCCTGGAATATATCAAGCTTCCTCCTACCTAGAACTTCACTTCTGAACTTCACAACTAACGGTCTCCCAGGATACATTCTCTCTTCTTCCATTTGTCTTTAGAAACAGAACACCTAGCCCTCTTTTTCTATAGTTATAATAACAAACCCTTTTAGTCGGACATATGCCTACCTTGAATAAAGACATTTCCCAAGCTCCATTACAGGTAGGTGTGGGCATGTGATTAACTTAATCCCTTTGGGTAAAAGAAGTGTTCTTAAAGTGATGAAACATGTTCTTCTTCCCCCGCTTTCTTTTTCTATTGATGGGGATGCTAATGAAATGGCTGGAGCTGAAACAGTCATGTTGACCCATGAGGTTTCCTTGAAACTAGAGAACATACACAGTGGAACAATAAAATAGAATAATCCTGGATTTTTCTTGCTGATAAGTACTACCAGCCTTAGACTGCCTAGTCTAAGCTTTTCATGTAGGAGAGGGAAAAAATCCTTTTAAAGATATTTTAGATTTTCTGTTCCTTGCTATTGTACCAAATCCTAAAAAAAAAATTGTGGGACCATTCTCTTATCTTCATCAGGATTAATCTTACTTGTGCTTTACGTGTGAACTTAACTCCCTTCCTTTGGTAGCCTTTCTTGATCCCACAGTCAAAATTAGTTTCCTTTCTTACGTGTTTTCATAGCATCCTACTTTTTTTTTAATAGCAATTATCAAAATATAAGTTTACAGTTACTTGTATGATTTTGGTTCAATATCTCCTATTCCTACTCAGTTACAAGCTGCCTGATTGCTGAGATGTCTGTTGGGTTAGCTACCACAAGCACTGTACTTAGCACAGTGTCTGAAACATTAAAGACCTTTCCATTCCATATGTGTTTGATGAAGAAATGAGTTAATGAATAAATGCCAGCTTGCCTTCAAAATTAACATGGGAATTCACACCAATTTAACTATTACCCAGATCTGAGTGTACTTTATCTTCTGACTCTACTAAATTCTCTTGCTTTCACTGTGTTTGTCCTATATTCAAGCCAATGTAGAGCTCAGCATCTATTGATTTCATTAAAGAACACATTCATACATTTCCCCCCTCCACCGAGAAGTGCCTAGCTTCTTTGATGTCTATTTCCTCCCATAGGTTTATTCCATTAGCTCTTTGAATTCCTCTCTTTCATTATGCAGAACGATTTAACTCTAGCATACATTTCATCCCCAAATGTGCATAACTAATCTCATTACACAGGATTATTTTTTTACTTTACACAGGTGACTTTACACAGGATTATTTTTTTGTCAACTTGGAAGACAATAGAAAAAGACAGATCGATAATATTGTATTTTTTATATTATTTTTTAAATTGGGGAACTAAGGGATATGGTGAGAGAAAGAAAATTGTAAGACATTAAACTGGCTTATTTATTAACCGAAACTATGACAGGGCCAATGATCAAACAAATACAGGTCAGTGATCATATTACTCAAAAAGAAGCAGACTCTTAAATTCAGTCCTGAAAAAGAGATCACATGCCACAATTTAATAATAGCAATGCTCGGAAAACTTAGTGTCAAAAATAATACCTTCATCAGCTTATTAACACTATACATCTGTTTAGTTTACTGAAAATAACTTCAATGCTACCCTAGACTAGCTTTGTACTTCAACCATTCCAGGTTAGTGAAATTCACCAAAGCTGCAACATTTAAGTTCCCTGAAAAACAAAATTTCTCTCAGATTTATTTGAAGTTACCTGGGAATGCTAAATAGCTTTTATATCTGCAAGGAAAAAAAAGGAAGAAGAAAAACAAGTCTTTATGCCACTGAACACACTGAGTCCACCTCTTACGATCCACAACACCAAAATGATGTTACTCTGTATAGTGGTATTTGGAACTAGGAGATTTGCAAGTATCAGAAGTATTTCACACTTTCTGAAGGATGGACTTGCTAGTAAAGCAATTATTTTTAGTTGTAAGAAATATTGAAGAACCGGGGTGCCTGGGTGGCTCAGTGGGTTAAAGCCACTACCTTCGGCTCAGGTCATGATCCCAGGGTCCTGGGATCAAGCCCAGCATGGGGCTCTCTGCTCAGTGGGGAGTCTGCTTCCTCCTCTCTGTCTCTCTCTCTGCCTGTCTCTCTGCCTACTTGTGATCTGTCAAATAAATAAATGAAATCTTAAAAAAAAAATATTGAAGAACAGACTAAGGAGAGCCAGAAAGCCCCTGGCTAGGTGCAAAGGTTTCAGAGACTATTTCTCTTCTCTAAATCCCACAGTACAGATGGTGCTGACAACTCAGTCTACTGTTTTGAACTATCTGTTAGATGTTACATAAAGTATATCTTATGTTTATGATTAGGGGACCAAAATTTTCTATTATTTGTGTAACCTGAAAAATGACTAGCACAATTCTGGACACCTTAAATGCATGTAGTTGTGATTTGACAACTCTGGTCCTTTCTCATTTTTTATTTTTTTATGTCGTCTTTAAACAACTGTAAATAGAAATGCCCTTTAAACAAATGTAATATAAAAAATGCTAATGTGCTAGTTCCATACATACATAATGTATGGAAATACGTATATGTTCATGTGTATGTGTGTGTGCGTGTATGTATAGGACTAAAAAACAGAAAATAAAAAGTATGTTTGACCAGGAAAACAGGCCCAAAAAGACTTTTAATAATCTCATAATCAAAAGATAAAAATTGTCCACTCTTAAATAGCAATATTTTACCATGTTCAATATGTAATTACATATTATTTGCCATTCTTCACATTTATATTTTATATACTATTTCTTTATTATACTGTATTTTCATCCATTTTATGGGGAAGCAGTTGCTCGGTTATATGAAAATAAAATTTTTGAAAAGCAAAGAATGTGCTTGAAAATATATTAATTAAGCCGACATAAAGTAACAAAACTTACAACTGAAGCATTTTACACTGAAAAGTAAATGAATACAAATTAGATATTAAGTTTCTCAGATGAGCAGAAAACTGATTAACTCTAGGTCATAATGACACTAAATCAAAATAGGATAAATAAAATAGGAATAGAAATTGGGGACTTTTCACAGCCTGTTAATATTATATCACCAAGGGTAGGTTAAGGACACATCACTGCTAAGAGATGTGGAACAGATGGTTTAGACTAATGATTTGATACTACTGGACAACTTCCATGATTCACATAATTGGTTGGAGGAAATTACACAATAAGCAGTGGTCTTCATTTTATTTTTAATATAATATTTCTCATATTACAAGAGAAAATAATTTCTTAACTTTATCATCTCACAGGAGAATGGAAATAAAAGACTAAGATCATTAGTTCGGGCCCATGAAAAGCTTAAAGCCACAGAAAGCAAGACTAAAATACTAAATAATGTTTTAAAAATATAAAAGATTTTAGATATGTTAGTGTTTGTAAATTCAACTGCAGGATCAAAACATTCTTTTAACAACACTAGACAAAACCCTGGGGAGAAAAGAAAAAAAACTTAGGAAGTTAAAAAATGCATGGAGAACATAACAAAGGAAAACTATAAGTGGTCAAAAGTACAGCTGATACAGAATCTTTTAAATGCACCCAATTAGGATGTCTTTAAAATGCTTATTTGCAAGTGCTTTCATTAATAATCACTAAATATTTATTAACATAATGAAATAAAATCATAACACCTCTATGTGATGCATGTATTACTAACTGCTATGAATTGATATTACTATTGTATGGTATTTGGGGTTCTAATAATAAAACACCTTCACTTACAATGCTTTTACTTACACAGCTTTAGACCTAATGTGTCAGCTTACATAAAGAGCTATGAAAATTGAAATTCAAGTAATTACAAATGAACAAGTCAAGTTTTCTTTATAAATAATGGTGTTACAACAATTATATATGTCTAAATAATCCTTTGTCAATCAGATCATACAATCGACAAAATCTTCATAGGTTTTGCAAACATTAGAAAAATAAATCTCAAAACATCTTCGGGGATAGATATGATTTCCTTTTTTTCCAGTTTATACACAAAGATCATGCTAATCCATAGGGTGAAGTATGTATGTAAAGGTGAAAGATGTATAAAAACTGAAATCTAGATCACAGTTTTGTCACATTGTTACTGATTACATAGCAATTAGTAGCAAAAATATATATTTAAAGGTGTTTTAAACATTTAAAAATTCTCTGACTCATTAAAAAAGGATCTGAGGGAGCCTGGGTGGCTCAGTGGATTAAAGCCTCTGCCTTTGCCTCAAGTCATGATCCCAGGGTCCTGAGATCGAGCCCCACATCAGGCTCCCTCCTCAGCAGGGAGACCCCTTCCTCCTGTCTCTCTGCCTGCCTCTCTGTTTACTTGTGATCTCTGTCTGTCAAATAAATAAATATAATCTTTAAAAAAAAAAGAATACTTGTTTAAAAATAAAATAAAAAAGGATTTGATAGAATACATACAAAATGTAATATAAGAAATTACATCCCCACAGAAGGTATTTTTGTTGTAAGATGTGTGTGTGTGTACATGTTAAATATACCTGGTGAGTCTGTTTTCCAGTGCAGAGAAGTTAAATTGTTTAATAGGGTTTTTTAAAGCCATGTGTAGATAGAAATCTTTTAGGTCTGTGTTCTTGGCTTATAATAAACTCGTGCTCAAAATAACTTTAGATTTAGGTTATTTTCCAATCCTAAGAGCATTTTCCTCAATTTCACCAGCCACAGTGAACAGGATAGTGTGCATATGAGAGAAAGGAAAGGGTCTGAATGAAATCTTGAGAAGCAAACTCTTGAAGTTAATTTTTCATCTCAAGGCCCAACTTTGACCTGGTTGATTTAGTCATAAACACATTATCTAAAATAGAATCCTTTCCCAGGGGTAACAGAAAGAGGGAGGTCTATATCTTACTTATGTTTGTACTCTTAGTATCTAGAGTAGTATATGGCACAGAGTGGGTATTTGAATGCTGAATTTAATATGCTTCTTTTATATGCTCAACACACCCAATAAATTTTTTGATTGAAATATTTCACTAATTTACCCTAGCAAAGAAACTCTCCCTGATAAACTACCTTTAAGTAATAATCAGATTAACTATACTTACTCAAGTAAGTATAGTTAAAAACCTCTTTCTTGAGATAATTTTTTAAGTAAAAAACTTTCCAGAGGCACCAGGACAAGCTAAACCTAGATGGCAATATCCTTTAATCTGTGCAACATTCTTGCCATCTGCCAGCACTTAATGAAGTTTCCCAGATCCAAGATCAAACACCTGAATTGAAATGCCATGGCCACATTGTGTCTAGTCCTGGCACTAAACCTATGCTGGATAAGTCATTTTGTCTGAGATACTAAGTGGGATGTACCCATGACAATCAAAAACATCAGCAATTTCTGATTTACCAGATGTTACTGTGGAGTCATTCCCCAGTCTTCCACAGTGATCACTGTAATTGAGAACTAATTGCATCTACAAGAAAAGAATTTTTCTGTTCCTCAACTATGGATTTCTATCATCTGAAAAACCCTTTCAAGGACGCACACTCTGACCAAACATAACTGCTCCAAATGGATCTGACCCTATACCTAATTAAATCTGTCACTTACATCACAGACAGAGCCATGCTATCATTACCTAAAGTCAAAGTCTCTTCCTAGAGCAGCCTATATCTAATAACTGGCCAAAGAAATCCAGTTATCTTTTCCCAACCTAGGACAACTCTGAAGGGCCATTCCAGCTTCAGAGCTCCCTGTGATGTTGGCCAACCTGTAAGGGACCTCCTAGTGGGCTGCAACTCTGCTTTCTCCAGTGAGGTCTGAACCACAGTCTTGTGGAAAAGGCCTCTCTTCCAAGTTTGTCTTGCCTGGGTACTTTCCCTCAGCCATAAACTACCTTTACAAAATGTTGTCTTAAAATCTTTTATGTCAAGCTTCGTCTGTTTGAATTGTTATGTGATATCTATCTCCTAATGTGACCCAGACTAAAACAATACCTCTTAGCTTCAAGCATGTGCCATGGTTGAAAGCAGAAATCAATGAATGGTGCCGAATCCTGGAAAGTTCAGTCAGTTACTGAAAAACAATCTGAAGAGCTGGAGCTTTTCACACTGAACTATATATTATTTAAGGTACAACATTTTTCAAAGGACAGAAAAAGGTATTTGATTCCCTAGCAAACTCTAACAAAAGTTAAAGAGCTTAACTTCATTCTAGAAAATGTCTCTTTAAGTGGATGCTTGTTAGACATCACAAATTGACTGCTATATCAACCTATCATTAAAAGTTTAGATGTGAGAGTGGAAACTTATTAGACCCAAAAGAAAGATGGGATTAATAATATCAATGACCAATTGAAAATATAGGGTCTAAAAAGCCTTTACTTCGTTTTAAAAATGAGCAAATGGCGGGGTGCCTGGGAGACTTGGTTAAGTGTCTAGTTCTTGATTTCAGCTCAAGTCACGATTTCAGGGTTGTGAGATCGAGCCCTCTGTAAGGCTCCATGGTGGGCATGAAACCCTGCTTAAGATTCTCTCTCTACCTCTGCCCCTCTCTTTCATATGCTCGCTCTTTCTCTCACTCGCTGTCTCTGGAAAAAAAAAAAAAAAAAAGAACAAACTGCAAAAAGGCTCTCATGGGAGGAGACTATTAAAAGATATTGTAAGGAAACATAAGGAAAGGAAATAGTTTCTAGGATATATCTTTTTCTCTAAAATTGGTTTTATATAAAATACAAAAAAATTAGCAAATATATTTAGCATCTTTTAAAACATTCAAAAACTAGCCAGTATGAAACTGTGCATAAAAGGGGCAACATAGCATAGCTTTCTACCCTTTGAAAAGTGTTTACCAGTAGTCCTTGGCTGGTCACTGGGAACTTGGGATTTCTGAGGAACTCCTGTCACTTGGACAAGAGTGGTTGACTGTGCCTAAATTGTTTCTGAAAAGAGATTTGTGCTGACCATTTGATTTCCTTCTGGGAGTCTGGGATTGTGGTACATGCTAGGGTGTCTACATGACTAGCCCCCAGGAAAGATCCAGGATCTGAGTCTTAAATAAGCTTCGCTGGTTGGCAACATTTCACAAGTGTTGTCACAACTTGTCACTAGAATTAAAGGCATCCTGTTTAACTCCACTGTTAGAGAACCCTTAGAAGCATGTGCCTATTTTCTTCCCAACTTCATCCATGCATTTTTTCCCTAGCCTGATTTGCTTTGTATATTTCCCTATAATAAATCATTACTGTGAGTACAACTATTTGCTGAGTCCTGTAAGTCCTCCTAGTAAAACCTGGAGATTACTTTGGCGACTTTCAACACAAAAACATCAACAGAGAATGACAAGAAAAGAAAAGGCTCGGTTGAGTTAAAGATACAAATAAAACTGGTTGAAATAAGAAAAGAATGGATCATAAAATTCTTTTTGGAAGTCTCTAAGAGCCAAATTCATGTTATAAAATGTCATTTAGTGTTTTGATCACCAAATTAAAGAAGATGGCCCAAATCCACAGAAGGAGGATAAAAATTTGTCAGAAAACCTGGTCCATCAGAAAAATCAAGAACACTGATCTACTCAAAGAACAGATAATCCTGAAAGGATAAGCCTCAGCAATGGATATAGAGGAAATCATCAAAAATAGAATAGAAGAAAACTCTCTAGAATCAAGAAAGATCTGTTCTACAGCAAATGCCTCAAAAAATTAATGGAAAAGAATTGTGTCCAGACATATCTTGGCAAAATCTTTTTTTTTTTTTTTTAAATTTTATTTATTTAACAGAGAGAGATTACAAGTAGGCAGAGAGGCAGGCAGAGAGAGAGAGAGGAGGAAGCAGGCTCCCCGCTGAGCAGAGAGCCCGATGCGGGACTCGATCCCAGGATCCCGAGATCATGACCTGAGCTGAAGGCAGCGGCTTAACCCACTGAGCCACCCAGGCGCCCCGGCAAAATCTTTTAATTCTAAGAAAAAAGAATAAGCTCTTCAAGCTTTCAGAATGAGCATTCAGGTTGCCCACTATACTAGTGAGAATTCTTGGATACAAATAACAGAAACTAACCTGGCTAAATGAAACAGAAAATACAATTATGTAAGTATTGGATACCTCGCAGGATCAATAAAAAGCCTAAAACTTCAGGCAATGAGAAGACACCACTGGAATCTCAACTCTCTTATAACCGTAGTAACCAGTTTGGAGATCTTTGCCAATAGGAAGGTTTTCACATCCTATGTACCCAGAAAACAAAGAAAACTTTAAAAATCCAACATCTACCATATCTACCAAGAAAAAATATGATGCTGACTTTATATTTTTGCAATATTTGCAATATTAAAATCATCACATGATAGAAAATGTCCACAGATTTTTCAGGGTGCAGAGTTGTAACTCAAGAATTTTATGCCTAGCGAAGTTACCAGTTGCACTTGAATACAAAACATAGTTAAGTCAGCTCTCATAAACAATTCTTGAGACAACAAATTTATCCCAGCTCAAGATAAATTCTATCCTATCAAGAGATACATTAAAGGATCCAAAACATGCAACAATGCAATATAAAGGATAATTAGTGAATATTTAACTCAACTAAATAAAATTCTAGGGACGCCTGGGTGGCGCAGTTGGTTGGACGACTGCCTTCGGCCCAGGGCGTGATCCTGGAGTCCCGGGATCGAGTCCCACATCAGGCTCCCAGCTCCATGGGGAGTCTGCTTCGCTCTCTGACCTTCTCCTCGCTCATGCTCTCTCTCACTGTCTCTCTCAAATAAATAAATAAAATCTTTAAAAAAATAAATAAATAAATAAATAAATAAAATTCTAAATATAATATTGTTTGCTAATATGGTTATAAGATTGAAAGTAAAAGCAAAAAAAAAAGGTTTATAGATTAAAATAACTTTTATATTAAAAGGATTGGAGTTTCAAATTTAATTAACAACATCTTGAGACGGCAAATAAGACAAGTTAAAGGAAGCTAAATTTCTCATCATACTAAAATTTGTAGTTTTGTTCTTAAACTTGATAACTGGAAAAATACATCCTAAAGAACGTATTGAATAAACTTTAAGACAGTAACTATTAGGGGCACCTGGGTGGCTCAGTTGGTTAAGTGACTGCCTTTGGCTCAGGTCATGATCCTGGAGTTCTGGGATCGAGTCCCACATCAGGCTCCCAGCTCTGCAAGGAGTCTGCTTCACCCTCTGACCTTCTCCCCTCTCATGCTCTCTTTCTCTCTCTCAAATAAATAAATAAAATCTTTTAAAAAGTAAAAAAAAAGACAGTATTAAAAGTAAAATAAGAATTTCTATATTCCAATTCACTATAAAAACAAGATAATAAAATGTAGCCTATGTAATGAAAGGCAAAAAAAGGGGGGGGCAGCAATAAAACACCAAAGTTATATATGAAACCAACAACAAAAATAAAGATGGGAAATATTAATTATAAATACAGCTGAAATACAAGGTTTTAAATAGGCCTAATTATTGTATGCCAAACTCAAAAAGTATAAAAAGCAATCCTAAATATTAGGCTCCGAAAACTACCATTTATTTTGTGATTAACATATATGAGACATGTGGTAAGTTCTAACTGTAAAAATTGTGATTTTAATCAAATATCAAAGTATAAAGCAAAATTATGAAAATACAAAGATAACAAGTAAATAATTATGAGAGACCACTCCACTCTATTGTCAATTTATAAAGATCTAGAAAGCAATAAAATAAAACATAGTGATTGAATGACAAAATTAATAATGAAAATTATTATAAAATATAAAAGGTGTAAAAAGGTGTAGCTGGAAAGAAAAACCGAAGTCTCTTATTAAACATTTATGGAATGTTTACAAAAATTTACCTTAGAATATATCATTTAAAAAAATCCCATTCCTTAAGAGGATAAATTTGATTTCCCCTCATTATGATGTCAAAACAAAACAAATAAAAGAAAAATCTCTAAAAATTACTAAAAAATATTAAGCCAAAAAGAAAAAAAGCCCACCTACTCCAGATTTCAAAACATTATTTTAAATACTTAAATGATAACTATAGGGCTAAAGAGGAGGGATGAAACTGACAATAGTTAAATATTGTTTACAGATTAAAAACAAGAAAGAAGTTGGTATGCTAAAACTTATAATAAACTGCAAAGAAAAGCTCAATGATAAATTTATGTTAAATCAAACATCTTTGCTATAAAAAATGAGTGAAATGATTTACATCTTAAAATCCTAAATAAAATAACAACATGAAAAATCCAATAGCATATTTAAATAATAATACAATATGGATTTAAACTGGGACTCCTATGGATCAAATAAAATGTAAATTGTTTCAATATATACCAAAAAGTTATTCAATAAAACTGAAAAAAAAATCCCTAAAGACATCTAGTAAAATACAGAAAAAAGGATAGTTTAAACAAGAATCAACAGTACATAATAACATTAAAATTAGTGGGAAAATAACAATTTCCATCACTGTCATTATTATCTAATGTCATTAAAGTTCTTGCCAACGCAAAAGTCAAGAAAAAGAGTTCATAAAATTATATCCTAAAAGATAGACATATAATTATGAAAATATCACATTATAATATCACATTATTTTCAGGTGAAACAATTACATACTTATAAAACTTAACAAAAGCAGCTGAAAATTATTATAGTTTAGGAGGGTATAATATGACTACTGGTTATAAAATAAATATAATAAACAATCTTTCTATATATAAGAAAACTTCCTAGAGCATGTAATAAAAAAAAGATATGATCCCCAAAATTTGAAATTCACAATCAAAATAGGTAACAATAACCTTAATGGGAGGTGTGGAGGCCTTTGGTAAACAAAGCTGTGAGATTATAAAACATAAAAATACATCGCTGAGAGACAAAGGAAAACTAGTTCAAAAAGAGAGATACCATAATCTTGATTGAGAAGGCTGAATGTTCCAAAGATGTTAAATCATCCTCAAATAAAGGCATATTACTTGTAATTACAATCAAAATTCTATAGTAAATTGAGGGCTGAAGTTGTCCATATATAATTACATGAGACTAGAACTGTACATAACAGATCATAGTTGAACAATAAATACTTTTTATAAAAGATTTTTATTTATTTGCTTATTTGATAGACAGAGATCACAAGTAGGCAGAGAGGCAGGCAGAGAGAGGAGGAAGCAGGCTCCCTGCTGAGCAGAGAGCCCGATGTGGGGCTTGATCCCAGGACCCTGGAATCGTGACCTGAGCTGAAGGGAGAGGCTTTAACCCACTGAGCCACCCAGGTGCCCCAACAATAAATACTTTTTAATGAATGGTTAAAATAATAAATTGATCTCTGTTGGATTTGAGGGGAAAGGTAGCAAAATGAATAGAAAGTTCAATAGAATAAAGAGAAGAAAACTAATTATGAAAAGGAAGATAAGTACTATAAAAGGTGAAACATTAGTACTTGTGCAAAAATTATAGAAGTAATAGTACTAGTTCAGATAGTAATATATAATCTTTATTATGTAAATACCTAACACAAGAAAAAGGAAGCATCAAAAAATCTATTGAAAACGAGTGGATTACTCAATAAACTATAATGGGAAATAAGTTTATAATGTCTGGGGGGGATGTTAAGCTTCTTTCTACATACCATAGCAAATGGAAACCATGTGAATTGGAAGTCTCTTGTGGAGGGGGGGGAAAAAAGCACTTTCTTTTAAAGAACTATCTAATAAAAAAAAATTAGTAAGCATGTAAAAGAAATTACTTAGAGACATTATTTCATTAAAAAATTAAACCCTGTATTTGCACATTCTTAATAAAATTTGAAAATGAATTACATTCATGGAAAATAATTTACAATAAACACAACACAGTAATAATATCCTTAAATGCAAAGACCCCACAAATCCATAAGTAAAAATAGTAATTTTAAAATATATAAAAGACTTGAAAAGATCATTTTAAAAGTAATATAATTAGCCAGCGATCCTACAAAAAGTGCTTATTAGCACTCAAAGAAATAGAAATACAAATAGCAAAGTGCTAGCTTTCACTGATCAAATTAGCACTCTTTTTTTTAAGTATCACATGAATGCTGATGAGGGGATTTGAATTAGGAAGAGAACTTGATTAAATCTTTTAAAAAAAAGATGTTGTTGTTTTGTTTTTAAAGATTTTATTTATTCGTGAGAGAGAGAGAGGTAGGGAGGCAGAGGCAGAGGGAGAAGCAAGCCCCCGACTGAGCAGGGAGCCTGATGTAGGACTCAATCCCAGGACCCTGAGATCATGACCTGAGCTGAAGGCAGACTCCTAACCAACCGAGCCACCCATGCACCCCCAAAAATAAGTTGATAGTGTGTATAAAGAACCTAAAAAAGAATTTCTTCTTATCCATCACTATTTTTTTTTTAGATTTTATTTATTTATTTGAAAGAGAGAGAGAACACGAACTGAGGGAAAAGGGATTCCAACATGGGGCTCCAATCCCAAGACCTTGAGATCACTTCACTACACGAGCCAACGGCAGACACTTAACTGACTGAGCCACCCAGGCGCCCCCTCTTTCATCGCTTTTAAAAAAATTCCACTTCTAGATATCTATACTAGAGGAAAAATGTAACATTTAGGCTAAAGGATTATATAATTGAAAGAACTTAACATGTAACAGAAAAACATTATTAAATAAATTAGGTTATATCTATACAATGAAATATTTATAAATCATATTCTCAGAAGTTACTATGGACAATTTTCATTTTAATTCATTTTTTAAAGCAGTATAACAAACCCTGGGCACATTAATTTGGTTTTTAAATTTTTAATCAAAGTTGTCTCTAAATAGTGAAATAATGGCCAATTCAAATTATTTCTTTACACTCTTCTAAACCTTGCAAACTTTCTACAATCAAATTGGAATACTCTTATAAGCCAACAAATATTATTGACTATATGCTTTAACAAATTTATTTCAACTCTACCAACCTACTCACACAAAAATGTGTATATATACCTTTTTTAGTATGTTTCTTAGTATTATTTTCTTAGTGTTATTTATGATCAAATAAATTTCTGAGCAACCTAAATGTCTAACTGTAGGAAATAATGAAATTATGTTACCTCCATATACTAGAATATTATTATAGGTAAAATTTCTGAAAAGTTATTTGCATGGAAAAATTCCCCATGAAAAGTGAAGACTTAAAATGCAGTTTTATTTTTAGTCATCTATATATGAAAAAACTAAGATAAAATATATCTCTGGAATTCAAGAGGTAGAGTGGGGGCTTGGGGGGTAGGGAAGGAAAAAATGAAACAAGATTGGATCAGGAGAGAGACAAACCATAAGAAACTCTTAATCCCACAAAACAAACTGAGGGTTGCTGGGGGGTGAGGAGGGTGAGATAGGGTGGCTAAGTTATGGACACTAGGGAGGGTATGTGCTATGGTGAGTGCTGTGAAGTGTGTAAGCCTGACAATTCACAGACCTGTACCCCCTGGGGCAAGTAATACATTACATGTTAATAAAAATAATTAATAAAAAATATTTTATATATAAACATACATATATCTCTATGAAAGGTAAATTTGCATTTTCTTTTTCATACATTTTCTATTTCCCAAATTGTCTGTAACGAAAAATGTCTTTAAAAAAAAAAAAAAACTGACTGACTATTACTCTTTTTGTGATTCCAGTAATGATACTAAGTTGGTTAAAAGTGTACCAGAAAGCAGAGGCAGTCCTAAGAATTTAAGCGAATTTCATAATTTTCATATCTTATCTTCACATTTTATGTTTTACAAATAATTTATAAAAATAAGTAAGATTCACCACGTTTATTAAGAGAAACCAAGCAATTTTTGTTAATTTGAAGTATTCAAATAATGGTTCTTTCTAACTTGAGTTTAAAAAATGTACTCTTGGTTCTCATTTCTTTTTAGGTCTTTCACTTCTGGAAATGTTAAAATAACATGACTACTAAATATACTTCCACTTCAAAGTGCCATCTAGCTACTCTGAAGGCAAAATCTGGAAAACAAATGAGAAAATGTAATCCTTACTGTTGGCAAGGAGTATTATTCTATAAATGTAAATTATAAAATGACACAATTTGACTTAAAAAAAAAAGGGAGTATAAGAGAGTAGGCAAATGTGTTGTGAGACACAGGAAGAACTGAGGTGTAAATCTTGATAACATATACGCCAAATGAATCAAAGCAAACTCAATATTGCATGTGTCCAGATTAATAACATCTATCTAAAAATAATGTTAACACACTCTTTAACAAGATTCCAAAATACTTAAAAGAACTTATTAAAGTGAATCTTTAGGGATGCCTGGTTGGCTCAGTCATTAAGCGCCTGCCATCGACTCTGGTCATGATTCCAGAATCCTGGGATCGAACCCGCATCGGGCTCTCTGCTCAGCGGGAAGCCTGCTTCTCCCTCTCCTACTCCCCTGCTTGTGTTCCCTCTCTCACTGTGTCTCTCTCTGTGTCAAATAAATAAATAAAATCTTTTAAAAAAGTGAATCTTTGCATTTTTCTAAAGATACCTTCTTCCAAAAATCTTTCTTCTCCTCTCTCTTTCTAGGCCTGCATCTTTTTTCTAGTTTTTAGCCTATCTCTTTCTCCAGGTCCTGCTCAACAGAGGTGAGATCAGAAGGATAGCTATGCACCAAGACAAGACTGGTGTAAGTAAGGTCTTAACAGCACTATCAGTTGTTCTTCTAAAATATTTTTTACCCTGAAGCCTATAAAATAGCAAATATTATAGCCTAAAAAAATACATAATTTAGTGGGGGCTTTTTGGGAGGTGGGTGTAGGGAAGGAATGTGATTACTGTATTTAAAACTGCACCAGTGGGAAATAATTTCCAAGTGTTTTCCATAAAATATCTTATAATTAGAGTCTCTTCCTAAAGTTCTAGGACTTTGAAGTAAAAGAAAGTCTGCTGCTGAGAACACTGTTGAATTGCAGTTAACTCCTACCGGGAATCAAAATGACCCAGTCAAATCTCCAGCTGCTTCTGTTCCTCTGAATAAATTCTCCATTTCTTTATAAAAAGAAAAAAGTTCACTTAAAAGTTACCCAATAAAACAACTCTCTCGGCAGAAATTGCAACACTTCTAAAAAGGGGGGATATTTAGGATGTTCCATAATTATTCTGTGATATATCTTACCAGACAACCAAATAAGATTGAACCTAATTTCTGTTGGAGAGTTGGGGAATAGAATTCTTGGAAAATGATAAGACTGTGTCCATATTCTCTATTCCTTCTCTTTCCTAAGTCCCTGGAGGGGTCACTCAAGCTCAAAAAAAAAAAAAAAATTATGTCTACCCTGGAGGCCAAGAGAGGAACCCAGAATCACCTGGTATCTCAAGTCCTAAGAAAGAAAATACAGTTCTGGCCTGACATTTACTGGCAAGGTGTGAGAGAGTATAGCCTCTTCTAGGTTTTCCTCTCTCACCAAATGTCAAAGATCCATGGATATCCCTGAGTTAGGAGAGAAACTTCTGCTTGTTCATTTAAAAAGGCCAGATGTTACTTTTCATTGGAGAGGAATTACAGGATTGGGCTAAATTCAATGCATCCCCAATTGCACTTGAAAAATACGATCTCCCTTTAAAAGCTAAATAAGCTTTCCCACTAAAAGCTCTGAGGGTAAATCCGGCCCTCTGAATTTTTTTTTAATATTTTATTTATTTATTTGACAGAGATCACGGGTAGGCAGAGAGGCAGGCAGAGAGAGAGAGAGAGAAGCAGGCTCCCTGCCGAGCAGAGAACCCGATGTGGGACTCGATCCCAGGACCCTGAGATCATGTCCTGAGCCAAAGACAGAGGCTTTAACCCACTGGGCCACCCAGGCGTCCCCCTCTGAATTTTTAATTACCACTTTTCAAGAGATTCCAAAGCCTGGGCAGTACAAGCGTGGAAGGATCGCATATCCAATTATATGAACAGGCAGAGAAGGATCAATAAGCCATTTAAGCTGGCAGAGCAACTAAAAAGGAGCAAACTTAGATGATCAACAAGATGGTGGAGGCAAAAACAATGGAGGACACAGAGGGAAAAAAATGAAGAAAAATCTATTGTGATCCCCTAAGTATATAAAATTAGAATACGTAAAAAGGGTCTCCAGAACCCAAATAAAGGGTACTTGAATTTTAAAATTCACCCAAGAAAATGATAAAGGCCACTGAAGAAAACCAATTTAGTGTTCTAGAAAATCAGGTGGAGACAGTGCAGAATTTAAAAAAAAAAAAAAGAAACCTTTATTAAAGGCAAGTATAAACTTAGCATTTGTAAGTTTATAAAATGGAGTAAGAACAAATGAAAATGTAGTAATAGTGAAACAACAGAAAAACTTTCTGCTCTAAAGTTATGTTCAGATTAAAAGAGTTTACAAATTCCCAAGGATTACTCTAAAAATGACACATATTAAATAAGTAAATTCATTAATTAGTAATACATATTTTTAAAGGTAACCTGATGAAACTGGACTCTAAGAATAAACAGAAAATGTTACCACTTTGAAGAAGGAAAAAACAAAGCATGTTACTGACAAAGACAAAAGAACTAGATTAGCATCTGTTTTAATTCTACATATGCTACAAATCTCACGATATAGTCGATTATATTTCAAGGAGAATAAAAAATAATTAGATAATCATCTTTTACATTTACCCACACATTTATCATTTGGGAGCTTTTCATTTTTTGGCAGATCACATTTCCATTTGATACATTTTGTCTTCTACCTTAAAAATTTACTTTAATCTCTCTATGGTATAGGTGTGGACAGAGAATTTTCTTTGTATTTGTTTTTCTGAAAAGTTTTCATTTCACCTTCATTTCTGTAAAATATGCTTACTAAGAGTAGAAACCTGGGTTAACAGCTTTTTCTTTTAGTGATTTAAAGATCATCACTTGATACTCATCAAATATTAATTTTGTCACATAGTTTGCGACAAGAAGTCTGTTTTCATTCTTATCTTTGTTCCCCTGTGAGTAACGTGACTTTTTTCTTCGGTTGCTTTTAGAATTTTTCTTTTCATCACTGGTTTTTAGTAATTTTATTTTATTTTGTAGATTTCTTTGTTTTAGTGTTGGGGAGAAAGGGCAGAAGGAGACAGAATCTCAAGCAGACTCTCCACTGAACATGGAGCCTGATGCAGGCTCAACCTCAAAACCATGAGATTATGACTGAGCCAAAATCAAGACCTGGAAACTCGACAGACATCCAGGCACCTCTTCAGTAATTTTATTTTAATACACCTTGGTGTGATTTTATTTAAGTTTACTAATGGTTTGTTGGGCTTCTTGGATCTGTAAGTTTATAGTTTCCATCAAATTTTGAAAAATTCACACATTATTTCTCTCTGCTAATTTTTCTATCTCTCAACCCCTTTCTTAGACATTGAGGACATGTATCTTAGCTGAGGAGATTGTCCCACAGCTCACTGAGCTCTGATCATGTTTTTGCCGTCTTTTTCTTTTTCTTTTTTTTTTCCTGTGTGCTTCATTTTAGTTTCTATTGCTATATCTTTAAGCTCTTGATTTTTCTGCTTCATTCCTAGTTAATATTGATCCCATCCAGTGTACTTTTCAACTCAGCTGTCATATTTGTTATCTCTAGAAGTTCCATTTGAGTCTTTTTTCTCCTCATCATGCTCGTGAATACCCTTTACATGCTTAAGCATATTTATAACATTGTAATAGCTGTATTAATGCCCATGGTTGCTAAGTCCATCATCTCTGTCATTTCTCCATCTGGCTGATTCTTTTTCTTCTCTGAGTTACTGCTTCTTTACATGCAAATAATTTTTTATCATTTGGGAAACATTGTGAATTTCACATTGTTAAGTACTGGATTTTGTTATATTCCTTTTTACTCATACATAATTTACTTGCAGATCACTTTATTTCAAGTCTTTCTCTCTATATTTGTTAGGATGGTTCCAGAACAATCTTTATTTTAAGTCCACTTTATCACCATTATTAAAGTGAGACTCAGGGCACCTGGGTAGCTCAGCTGGTTAAGCGACTGCCTTCAGCTCAGGTCAAGCTCCTGGAGTCCCAGAATCTAGTCCCACATCAGGCTCCCTGCTCAGCAGGGAGTCTTTTTCTCTAGCTGACCTCTCTCCTCTCATGCTCTCTCTCATTCTCCCTCTCTCTCTCAAATAAATGAATAAAGTCTTTTTAAAAATAAATTAAAAAACAAAGTGGGACTCTTCTGAGTACTCTATTGAGTGCCCTGTGTCTTAGAAGTTAGATCTTTCTTTCTGGCTAGTAGGAATACAAAATATTGCCAACTCTGTGTGAAATCCTAGAATCAAGAGAACTGCTTTCTTGTTCTTCTTCCACATTCTTGAATGTGCAGATCAGTACTTAATCCAAACTGATAGAAACCTTCTGCAGACGTTCAGGTCTCACTGAATCCACCTCCCACCTTCACAGTACACTATCTTACAAATCCTGGCAACCCTGACCTACCTGAAATCTAAACTCTGTCTTCTCAATTCATGGAGAACACTGAGCTCTGTTTAGGTTTCTCTCCCTGCTATTGTCCATGAAATGCCTCCAGACAGAAAGCAGGAAGATGTTGCAGCTCATCTTATTTTTTTCTCTTCCTCAGGGATCATAGACCTGTGCTGCCTAACAGTCAACAATTGAAAACAGCTGTTTTATATATTGTGCCCATTATTCTAGTTCTGTACAGTGGGAAGGTAATTTCCAGAACAATTAATTCCTCTTGGTAAAACGATTTTTTTTTTGCAAAATATCAATCTAAAGAAAAAAATCATTAAAGTTATAAATTTCTTACAAACAATATAAAACATGTAATGGTTCAATGGGCAAAAAATTCTTATCCAATTATCTTGGCCCAGTTATTTAGTACAAATTTCTCATCCTCAGCTCCTCCAAGAATGAATTAAGGGAGTCCTGCTCCCATATTACTGTAGTGTATATCATTTGCACTACTGTGAGTCATGAAAACTAAGCTACTTTCTTCATGCCATTAGTGTATGATCCAGTATGACACAAGTAAGTGGTGAATAAACATTTGCTGGATAAATAGAATTGCAATGTGTACAAATCCGGAATCACTGTGTTTAGTATGGAAAAAAAAAGTTTCAGCAGATATCATAAGCTACTCATTATCTTTCTTTTATATAAAATTTATACACAAAGGAAATATTAATATCCCCAGTGGACAAATGGACAAAAAACAGAAACAAATTTATCACACTAAATCTACAACTGTTAAACATACATATTGAAATATGTCTAAGTTTGCTAATTGTCAAATAAATAAGTACCATCTAATCTTTATAATATTACTTTCTTCTCAAATTTATATATATACACACATATATATGGTAATTTTTATATATGGTATGTGTATACATATATAAAAACATACATACATATGCTGGTGAGATTATGGTAATAATAACATACTTAAACTCTGGTGGTGGCAGTGGAATTTTTCTAGAAAGCTAAGATTTGAACCAGTTCTTTCTGACCATGAAACCTTTTAAAAACTGATATATTATACTTACTTGGATAACTAATTTCATGCGTCAACTCAACTAGGTCATGGTTCCCAGCTGTTTGGTCAAAGAGAGCCTGGATATTGCTGTGAAGGTACTATTAGATATCTATAATCTATTAGATAAAAAGGTATGACATAAAACTGTATAATTATTGTGAATGAACCTATATAAAATATAAGAGCAAATGGAAAATGACATAAATACAACAGAAAGTGAGACCACAAAGACTTTATTTTTTAAGATTTTATTTATTTATTTATTTATTTGACAGAGAGAGAGAGAGAGAGAGAGGCATAGCAGGAGAGGGAACAAAAGCATGGGGACTGAGAGAGGAAGAAACAGGCTCCTCACTGAGCAGAGATCCCAATACAGGGCTCAATTCCAGGACCTTGGGATCATGACTTGAGCCGAAGGCAGATGCTTAATGACTGAGCCACCCAGGCACTGCCACAAAAAGACTAATAACTTTGAAGAATATGACTGAAATATTTGTAGATTTAGAAGTTCCTAATACTGAAATAATTTGTGTTTTTCCCCCCTTTTATTATATAAACCATACCTGAAAACTGCAAGTTACTTATTTGGAGTTTCAATAAGTGAATTTTATTTATTTATTGTTATTATTTTGTATTTGATTTCTTTTGTCATACTTGTTCTTTTTTAATTGAAATTCAATTAACATACAGCATATTATTACTTTCAAAAGTTCAGTGATTCATCAGTCTTATATAACATCCAGTGCTCATTACATCATGTGCCCTCCTTAATGCCCATCATCAGTTACCCCATTCCCCCACCCCTCCCCTACAGCAACCCTTAGTTTGTTTTCTATTATTAAGAGTCTCTTGGGCACCTGGAAGCCTCACTTGGTTGAGCTTTGGCTCAAGTCATGATCCCCAGGTCCTAGGATCAAGCCCCCTTTCAGGCTCCCTGCTCAATAGGGAGTCTGCTTCTGCATCTGCCCCTTCTCCTGCTTGTGCTCTCTATCTCTTTAAAGAGTTTCTTATGGTTTATTTCCCTCTGATTTCCTCTTGTTTTATTTTTTTCTCTCTTCCCCTATGATCCCCTATTTTGTTTCTTAAATTATACAGATTAGTGAAATCATATGATTAACTCTCTCTGGCTGACTTACCTCATTGAGCACAATACCCTTTAATTCCATCCACATCACTGCAAATGGCAGTATTTAATTTTTGATGACTAAGTAATATTCCATGGTATATATATACCATATCTCCATTATCCATTCATCTATCAATGGACAGCTGGGCTCTTTCCATAGTTTGGCTATTATGAACATTGTTGCTATAAACATTAGGGTACAGGCACCCCTTCAGATCATTACATTTGTATCTTTGTGGTAAATACCCATTAGTGCAATTGCTGGGTGATAGGGTAGTTCTTTTTTCAACCTTTTGGAGAACCTCTATACTGTTTTCCAGAGCAGCTGCACCAGCTTGCATTCCCCACCAACAGTGTAAGAGTGTGCTCCTTTCTCCGCATCCTCACCGACATCTGTCATTTCCTGACTTGTTAATTTTAGCCATTATGACTGGTGTGAGGTGATCTCTCATTGAGGTTTTGATTAGTATTTCCCTAATGTCGAGTGATGTGAAACATTTTTTCATGTGTCTGAGGCCATCTGTATGTCCTCCTCGGAGAAATTTCTGTTCATGTCTTCTGCCGGGGGTATAGCTCAGTGGTAGAGCATTTGACTGCATGTCTTCTGCCCATTTCTTGATTGGTTTACTTGTTCTTTAATGTTGAGTTTTCATAAGTTATTTATAAATTTTGGATACTAGCCCTTTATCAGTTAAAACATTTGCAAATATCTTCTCCCAATCTGTGGGTTGTCTTTTGGTTTTGTTGACTACTTCTATTGCTGTGCAGAAGTTTTTATCTTGATGAAGTCCCAATAGTTCAATTTTGCCTTTGTTTTCCTTGCCTTTGAAGATGCATCAAGCAGAAAGTTGCTGTGGTCAAGGTGAATGAGGTTGCTGCCTGCTTTCTCCTCTAGGATATTGATGGATTCTTATCTCACATTTAGGTCTTTCATCCATTCTGGGTCTATTTTTGTGTATGGTGTAAGAAAATGGTCCAGTTTCATTCTTCTTCAAGTTGTTGTCCAATTTTCCTAACATCATTTGTTGAAGAGACAATCTTTTCTCCATTGAATATCCTTTAATTCTTTGTCAAAGATTAGTTGATCACAGAGTTAAGGATCCATTTCTGGGTTCTCTATTCTTTTCCACTGATCACCCTGTCTGTTTTTTTGGCAGTACCATACTGTTTTTGATGACGATGATGATGATGATGATGATGATGATGATGCTATGTTAGTCACCATACTGTCTTGATGATTATGGCTTTGTAATACAGCTTGAAATCCAGAAATGTGATGCTGCCACCTTTGATTTTCTTTTGCATTCCTTTGTCTATTCAGGGTCTTTTCTGGTTCCATACAAGTTTTAGGATTATTTGTTCCAGCTCTGAGAAAAATGTCAATGGCATTTTGATAGGGATTGCATTTAAAGTATAGATTGCTCTGGCTAGCATAGACATTCTAACAATATTTCTTCATCCAATCCACAAGCATGGAATGTTTTTCCATTTCTTTGTGTCTTCCTCAATTTCTGTCATGCATGTACTATAGGTTTCAGAGTATAGATCCTCTGCCTCTTTGGTTATGTTTATTCCTAGGTATCTTATGGGTTTTGGTGCCATTATAAATGGGATCAACTCCTTAATTTCTCTTTTTTTGTTTCATTGTTAGTGTTTAGAAATACAACTGATTTTTGTGCATTGATTTTATATCCTGCTACATTCCTGTGTGGAATTTTGGAGAGGAGGCTTTTAGGTTTTCCACATAGAGTATCAAGTCATCTGTAAAGAGTGGGAGTTTGACTTCTTTGCCAATTCAGATGCCATTTATCTCTTTCTGCTGTCTGATTACTGAGGCTTGGACTTTTCTTGTATTGTGTTGAACAGCAGTGGTGAAGAGTGAACAGTCTTTCCTTGTTTCTGACCTTAGAATGATATTCACGGTGGGCTTTATATAGATGGTTTTTACAATATTGAGATATGTTCCTCTATCCCCATACTTTGAAGAGTTCTAATCAAGGAAGAATGCTGTACTTTTTCAAATGCTTTTTCTGCATCTATTGAGAGGATCATACAGTTTTTGTCCTTTATTAATGTAGTGTATCACACTGATTGATTTGTGGATGTTGGACCACCCTTGCAGTCCATGAATAAATCCCACTTTGTTATGGTGGAGAATCCTTTTAATGTACTATTGGATCCTATTGGCTAGTATCTTGGTGAGAATTTTCGCATCCATGTTCATTGGGATATTGGTCTGTAATTCTCCTTTTGGTGGGGTCTTTGCCTGGTTTGGGATCAAGTTAATGCTGGCCTCATAGAAAGAGTTTGGAAGTTTTCATTCCATTAATAGTTTTTGAAACAGCTTCTAAAGAATGGGTACTAATTCTTCTTCAAATGTTTGGTAGAATTCTCCTTGGAAGCCATGCAGACTTGGACTCAGTTTGTTGGGAGATTTTTGATGACTGCTTTAATTTCCTTACTGTTTATGTGTCTTCAGGTTTTCTATTTCTTCTTGGTTCAGGTTTGGTAATTTATAACTTCTTTTTTTTTAAGATTTTATTTATTTATTTAACAGAGAGATAGAGAAAGAGAGCACAAGTAAGCAGAGAAGCAGGCAGAGGGAGAGAGAGAACTCTGCTGAGCAGGGATCCTGAAGAGGGGCTCAATCCCAGGACCCTGGAATCATGACCCGAGCCAAAGGCAGCCACTTAACCAACTGAGTCACCTAGAGGCCCCCAGGTTTGGTAGTTTATACATCTTTAAGAATGTACCCATTTCTTCCAGATTGTCAAATTTGCTGGCATATATTTGCTCATAATATGTTATTGTAATTGTTTGTATTTCTTTGGTGTTGGTTGTGATCTCTCCTCTTTCACTCATGATTTTATTAATTTGTGTCCTTTCTCTTTTCTTTTTGATAAGTCCGGCCATGGGTTTATCAATCTTATTAACTTTTTCAAAGACAAGCTCCCAGTTTTGTTGATATGTTCTACTGTTCTTTTGGTTATTTCATTGATTTCTTCTCTGATCTTTATTATTTGTCTTCTCCTGCTGGGTTTAGGCTTTGTTTGCTCTTCTTTCTCCAGCTCCTTTAGGTATAGGGTTAGGTTGCAACTTGAGACCTTTCTTGTTTCTTGAGAAAGGCTTGTATTGCTATATACTTTCCTCTCAGGACTGCTTTGCTGCATCCCAAAGATTTTGAACAGTTGTGTTTTCATTTTCATTTGTTTCCTTGAATTTTTTCCAATTCTTCTTTAATTTCCTGGTTGACCCATTCATTCTTTAGTAGGACGCTCTTTAACCTCCATGTATTTGAGTTCTTTCCAAATTTCCTTTTGTGTTTGAGTTCAAATTTCAAAGCATTGTGGTCTGAAAATATGCAGGGAATGATCTCAATCTTTGGTACTGGTTGAGACCTGACCTGTGACCCAGTATGTGATCTATTTCAAAGAATGTTACATGTTCATTCAAGAAGAACATGTTGCTTTAGGAGGGTAAGGTCTGAATATATCTGTGAAGTCCATCTATCCAGTGTGTCATTCAAAACACTTGTTTCCATGTTGTTCTTTTGCTTAGATGATCTGTCCATTGTAGTGAGGGCATATTGAAGTACCCTACTATTATTGTATTATTATCAATGTGTTTTTTTTTAAATTTTGTTATTATCTGGTTTATATAATTGGCTACTCCCATTTTAAGGATATAAATATTTACAATTGTTAGATCTTATTGTATAGACCCATTAATTATGATAGTGTCCTTCCTCATCTCTTTTTACAGTCTTTGGTTTAAAATCTAATTTGTCTGATATAAGGAGTGCTGCCCCAACTTTCTTTTGTTGTTGATCAGCATGATTAGTGGATCTCCACCCCTTCTCTTTCAAAACTATGGAGGTATCTTTGGGTCAAAAATGAGTCTCTTGCAGACAGCATATCAATCAATGGGTCTTGCTGATACCCTGTTTCTTTTGATTGAGGGATTTAGTCCATTTACATTCAGAGTAACTACTGAAAGATATAAAGTTAATGTCATTTTATTACCTGTAAAGTCACTCTTTCTATATATTGTCTCTGTTCCTTTCTAGTCTATGTTACTTTAGGGTTCTTTCTTCATTTAAAGGATCCCTGCTAATATTTCTTGCAAGCCTGGTTTAGTGATCACAAATTCTTTTAGTTTCTGTTCGTCCTGGAAGATGTTTATCTCTCCTTTTATTCTCAATGACAGCCTTGCTGGATAAAGTATTCTTGGCTGCATATTTTTCTCATTTAGTGCCCTAAATATATCATGCCAGCTTCTCTGGTCTTCTAGGTATCTGTGGACAGGTCTTCTGCCAATTTCATATTTCCACCTTGTAGGTAAAGGACTCTTGTCCTGAGCTGCATTCAGAATCTTCTTTGTCCTTGAAATTTGCAAACTTCACTATAACATGTCAAGGTGTTAACCTATTTTTATTGATTTTGAAGGGGTTTCTCTATGCCTCCTGGAACTGAATGCCTGTTTCCTTCCCCAGTCTGGGGAAGTTCTCCACTATAGTTTGCTCAAATATACCTTCTGCCTCTCTCCCCTCTCCTTTCTCTTCATCTGGGATCCCAATTGTTCTAATTGTTTTGCTTTACGATATTACTTATCTCTCAAATTCTCACCTCTTGTTTTGGTTGTTGTTCATTCCTTTTTTCTCAGCTTCTTTATTCCCCATCATCTTGTCTTCTGTATCACTAATTCTCTCTTCTGCCTCATTTATCCTAACGGTTAAAGCCTCCATTTTTTATTATATCTCATTAATAGCCTTTTTGATTTTGACTCAGTTAGATTTTGGTGCTTTTATTTCTCCAGAAAGGGATTCTCTAGTGTCTTCTAAGCTTTTTTCAAGCCCAGCTAGTAATTTTATAATAGTTATTCTGAACTCTAGTCCCAACATCTTATTATATCCATACTGATTAGGTCCCTGGCAGTAAGTACTGCCTCTTGTTCTCTTTTTTGAGGTGTTTTTTTATCTTGTCATTCTTTCCAGAGAAGAATAGATGAATGAGAGAACAAAATACTAAAACAGCAACAACCCAGACAAATAGACACTGGACATATCAGAAGAGACCTGAAATCAAAAATAAAATTTTAAAAAGAGAGAATATATAATCAGACAGGTGAACAGAACAGAGGAATACACTAGATCCTGAGTGCATTTTGGTCTGTTTGTTAGAAAACTAGATTCCCAAATTGTAAAGAAAGAAAAACTTATACACATTTTATACATGTTTAATTTTAAAACATGTTTTATACATGTTTAATTAAACATGTTTATGCATGTTTACTTTTGTTTTATACAAAAACAAAATTAAATACAATAAAATGATAGAATGTAACTGTAAAAATGATTGTTTAAAGATGAAAAAGAAAGAAGGAAAGAAAGAGAAAGAATATAATCAGACAGGTGAACAGAACAGAGCAATACACTAGATTCTGGGTGTATTTTGGTCTGTTTGTTAGAAGAAACTACATCCCAAAACTGTAAAAAAAAAAAAAAAACTTATATTATATACTAAAACAAAATTAAATGCAATGAAAGGATAATGTATTGTAAAAATTTTAATTAAAAAGTTTATAAAAAGAATTGATAAAGTAAGGAATTGGGTGAAAAGGAAAAAAATTAAAATTGAAAGAGTAAATAATCATGAGAAGAAAATATGAATTCTATATTCTATTTTCCCCTAGCTGTGGAATTTTGCAATTCTCTGTGATTGGTAAACTTGTTATTAGCAGGATGTTCTTGTTGATCTTCTGGAGGAGGGGCCTGTTGTGCTGAATCTGTGTCTTTGCCTTGGGTGGAATCACACTGCCTTTGCCAGCGGGTCAGGCTCAGTGTAAGCCATCCAGATTGCTCTATGTGGCTTTTGGTCCCTAAGGGCTTTCTGCACTGCTTCAGAGGATGAAACTGAAAATGGCAGCCTTCTGATCTCCAGCCCTGGAGCTAAAATTTTCACCTCCCACTCTTCAATGAGCTCTCAAAGAAAAGTAGTCAGTCACTCTTTCTCTCTGGTTTTTGTCCACACTCTGTGTTCATCCAGCCTGTGACTGAGCATTTTTATCTCAGGCACACAACACCATTTTGAGTCTCCAAACTTTGCAGATTCTTGTGGTGAGGACCTGTGCCACCATCCCAGGGGAAGGGGGAGGGTCTCATTCCAGTTCTGTGGTTTGCTGGTCCCTGCTCAGAGAGTAGTTGTCTGATCATACCACAGCTCTGGGTTTATGGCAACACTGAGCTGAAAGCCCACTCCTGGGTTCACTGATTGCTGCCAGCTTTCCTGCTCTTATGCTTGGGTACTCCGCCACACTCAGGCACCCCCATTCTTTCTGTGACTCTGGGGTCCTCAGACCACACTGTCCAACCCAAGATTCAACCCTGCTTTTTCACCTGGGCGCCTTTCATGCAAGGACATCCCTTGCTGGAGAAGACTCTGAAAAGTTCCAATTTTGTGCTCCATGGCTATGTCACTTTCTGGTAGCTGGCTTACGGAGGCTCCCTACCCTCACAGTTTGTCTTCCCATATATCACCTTGGATTCACTTCACACCTCCTACCTTGCAAGAAGTGGTCACTTTTTTATTTGTAGAATTTCAGCAATTTTTTACTTAGATCTCTGGTTGAGTTTGCAGGTATTCAAAATGATTAGATAGCTATCTAGCTGAATTCCTGGGACCAGACAAAACTGAGGTCTCCTCCACCTCCTCCTCCATTTTTCTCATCTCTGAAGCTAAGTGCACTTTTTTAAAAAGTAAGTTATTTACATAGAATTAAAATGAATAAATTCTACCATGAAAATAAATCCTATACTACATCATTCATTTGTTCATTCATTTGTTTCCTTCATTTAGACAATAAATACTGATTAAGGTACTGCTTTGACTACAGGTAATATAATCAGTAAATAATACAGAGGTTTCACTTAATTCTAAGGTTGTTTACACTCTAGTTGTGAGAAGGAAAAAAGGATGATGATTGACAAATAAACCAGCAAATAAATAAGAACCTATCAGATAATTAAAAGTTCATGCAGAGAATTCAAATTCAAAATGATTGCATGGCCTCTGGATTGTATTATTAGGACATAACTCTCTAAGAAGCTCTTTTTTAAAATGAAACCAACCTAACAATTAGAGTCAGCCATGTGGAGATTAAGAACCAGACAGAAGGACATATAAAACAAAGGAAAAAACAGAACTACAAACTAAGCTTTGTCTGTGTGGTAGGCAGAATTCTAAGATGGCCCCCAAGATTTCTACCTCCATATAATCCCTATCCCTCAGGTATGGGCCCAATCTGTGAGTGAGATGAGATATCACTCTTGTGGTTATATTATGTGGCAAAAATGATTTTATAGATGTAATTAGGCTCTCTAATCAGAGACTCTGAGTTAAGCAAAAGGGACACTATCTTAGTTGGGCCAAACCTAATTAAGTTAGTGACTAGGGCTTTTCCTCAAATCAGGAGGTTTACCTGCTTTGAAAAACTGAGCTTCCACATTGTGAGTACATGTAGCTAGAATCTGAGACCAGCAAGATATTGATAGCAATCCAGTCTAAAATACCATAATATAACAGAGACCTCAGTCCTACAACTATAAAGAAATGAATCCTAACAACACATGAGCTTGGAAAAGAACACCTGAATTTCAAATGATACTACAGTCCTGGCTAGCATTTTGATTGCAGTCTTGTGATACCATGATACAGCAGACTCAGTTAAACCATGCCTAAATTCCTGACCTACAGAAACTCTGAGATAACAAATGGATGGTGACTATTTAATTATGAATTCAGCTACATTTTTTTTTAAAGATTTTACTTATTTAGGGTGCCTGAGTGGCTCAGTGGTTTAGCCTCTGCCTTTGGCTCAGGTCATGATCCCAGGGTCCTGGGATTGAGCTCTGCATTGGGCTCTCTGCTCAGTGTGGAGCCTGCTTCCCCCTGTCTGCCTTTCTGCCTGCTTATGATCTCTGTCTGTCAAATAAATAAATAAAGTCTTTAAAAAAAAAGATTTTACTTATTTATTAGAGAGATAGGGAAAGAGGGCAGAAGTAGGCAGAGCAGCAGGCAGGGAGGGAGGGAGAAGCAGGTTCTCTGCTGAGCAGGGACCCCAATGTGGGGATCAAACCCAGGACCCTGGAATCATGACCTGAGCTGATGGCAGCTGCTTAACTGACTGACTCATCCAGGCACCCTCAGCCACATTTTAAAATATCTATGTAGATTCTATAAGATAAACCACCTAAAAAAATTCTCATACATTGCATGATTTATGAATGAATAAATATGTGAATTTATTTATGAATGTTCATTATTCATACATAATAAAATTACTTAGAAAACTCAAATTTCATAAAGATGATCCCCCTAAAGTGGTATGAAATGATTTACAGGATATATTGTTCTGTGAAAAAAAGTTTCATGTCCTCAACTTTACGATTTACTATAAGCCTAGGTTAATGAAGATAGTGTGGTACTGGTGAAAGAACAAATAAATTAGTAGAACAGAATAGAGAGCTTAGAAATAGAACCACACAAATATAGTTAACAGATCTTTGACAAGAGGTCAAAGGCAATTCACTAGAGAAAGAATAGTCCTTCAACAAATGGTGCTAAAATATCTGGACATAAACATGCAAAAAAAAAAAAAAGAAGAAGAAGAAAGAAACTGAATTTGGACACAAGCCTTACACCTTTCATGGACTAACCCAAAAGGATTGTAAATCTAAATGTAAAACATAAAACTATAAAACTTCTAGAAGACAATAAGAGAAAGTATAGGTGACCATGTGCTTAGTGATGACATTTTAGATACAATGCCAAAAGTATGACCCATTAAAGGAAAAAAAATTGATAAACTGGACTTCACTAAAAGTAAAACTCCTGCTCTGAGAAAGATGCTCTTAAAAGAATGAAAATACAGCTACAGACTGGGAGAAAATCTCTGTAAAAAGTATTTGATAAAGACTGGTATAAAATTTACCAAAAAAAAACTTTTAAAATGTAAAACTAAGGAAACAAATAATTCACTTTTTTAAATGGGAAAAAGATCTGAATGGATACTTCACCAAAGAAGATATACAGATAGCAAATAAGAATGTAAAAAGGTAATAACATCATATGTCATTAGAGAATTGCAAATTAAAACAATAATGACATATCCCTAACACATCTAGTAGAATGGCCTAAACCCAAGAAACTGATAACACCAAATGCTGATAATATAGAGAAATAGGAACTCTCACTCCTGGTGGGAATGCAAAATGATGCCTCCAGTATGGAAGTTTCTTAGTTTCTAAGCATAGTCTCACCATACAATCCAGTAGTCATACTCATTGACATTTACCCAAATGAACTGAAGGCATAACCACATAAAAACTTGCACAAGAATGTTTAAAGAAGTTTTAATCACGATTGCTAAAACATAGAAACAACCAAGATGTCCTTAAATAGCTGAATGGATAAACAAATTGTAGTACATCCATACAATGCAATATTATTCAGTACAAAAGAAAGGAGCTGTAAAAACATGAAAATACATGAAGGAAAATTAAATGCATGCTGTTAAGTGAAAGAAGCCACTCTAAAAAGTCCGTGTAATCATACTGTATGATTCCGACAAAATGAGATTCTGGAGGAGGCAGAACTACAGAGATTCACTGGTTGCCAGGTGTTAGAAGTAGAGGTGGAGGCATGAATAATTGAAGCTGAGGAGATTTTTTACAGCAATGAAACTCTTCTGTATGATACTGTAGTGGTGGACTCATAACATTATGTATTTGTCAAAACCCATAGAACAGTACAACACAAAGATTGAACCCTAATGTAAACAAAGAATATTGGTTAATGATAATATATCATTATTAGTTCACTGATTTTAGTAAATATACCACACTAATTCAAGATCTTATTAAAAGGAAAAATGGGGAAGGTGGGGATATAAGGGAATTTTCTGTACTTCCTTCTGAATTTTTCTGCTCTAAACTTTCTGCTCTAAAAAATAAATTCTGAACATTGTGTGTCAACTATATTCAAAGTATAAAAAAGAATGAAAATAATCACTATCTTATACCATACAAAAAATTTAATTGCAGTCAAAATGGATTGTAGTCTTGAATGTAATATCTGAAACCATAAAACTCTTTCCAAGTAAACATAGGTGGCAAGGTCTTTGATATGATATGTCTTAGTGATTTTTTGGATCTGATTCCCAAAGCAGAGGAAACAAAAGTAAAAATAAACAAAGGGGGACTACATTAAACTAAAAAGCTTCTGCACAGCAAAGGAAACCATCAACAAAATGAAAATGTAACCTACTGAGTGGGAGAAAATATTTGCAAATCATATATCGAATAAAGGGCTACTATCCAAAATATATAAAGAAACTCAATAGAAAAATAAACAAAAATGGGCAGAGGATCTAAGTAGACATTTTTCCAAAGAAGACATGCAGATAGCCAACAGGCACATGAAAAGATCAGCAACATCAATATCACAAAGCAGCATATAAATGTTAATTAAAACCATAATGAAGTATCACCTCACACCTGGTAAAATGGCTATTATCAAAAAGTGAGAAATAACAAGTACAGCAACCTCTTTGACCTCAGCCACAGCAACTTCTTCCTAGGAACATCACCAAGGCAAGGGAAGCAAGGGCAAAAATGAACTATTGGGACTTCATCAAGATCAAAAGCTTTGGAACAGCAAAAGAAATGGTCAACAAAATCAAAAGTCAACTGACAGAATGGGAGAAGATATTCACAAATGACATATCAGATAAAGGGCTAGTATCTATAAAGAAATTATCAACTTAACACCCAATGAACAAATATTTCAATCAAGAAATAGACAGAAGACATAAACAGACATCTTGGCAAAGAAGACATCCAGATTGCCAACAGATACATGAAAAAATGCTCCACATCTCTCAGCATCAGGGAAATACAAGTAAAAACCACAATGAGATACCACCTCACACCAGTCAGAATGCTTAAAATTAACAAATCAGGAAATGACAGATGCTGGCAAGGATGTGGAGAAAGCAGAACCCTCCTACACTGTTGGTGGAAATGCAAGCTGGTGTAGCCACTCTGAAAAACAGTACAGAGGTTTCTCAAGGGGTACCAGGTGGTGGGTATTATAGAGGGCACAGCTTGCATGGAGCACTGGGTGTGGTGAAAAAATAATGAATACTGTTTTTCTGAAAATAAATAAATTGGAAAAAAAAAAGTTGAAAATAGAGCTACCCTATGATCCAGCAATCGCAATACTGGGTATTTACCCTAAATATACAAATGTAGTGATCCAAAGGGCACATGGACCTGAATGTTTATGGCAGCAATGTCTACAATAGCCAAACTATGGAAAGAACCTAGATGTCCACCAACATATGAATGGATAAAGAAGTAGTGGTATATACATACAACGGAATACTATGCAACCATCAAAAGAAATGAAATCTTGCCATTTGCAATGATATGGATGGAACCAGAGGGTATTAGGCTGAGTGAAATAATCAGAGAGAGACAATTATCATATGATCTCTCTGACATGAGGAATTTGAGAGGCAGGGCAGGGGTTTGGGGGGTAGGGAAGGAAAAAATGAAACAAGATGGGATCCGGAGAGAGACAAACCATAAGAGATGCTTAATCCCACAAAACAAACCAAAGGTTGCTGGGCAGTGAGTGGGGAGGGATAGGGTGGCTGAGTTATGGACATTGGGGAGGGTATGTGATATGGTGAGTGCTGTGAAATGTGTAGGCATGATGATTTACAGACCTGTATCTCTGGGGCAAATAATACATTATATGTTAATTTTTTTAAAGCCAAAAAAAGAAGAAAGAAAGAAAGAAAGAAAGAAAGAAAGAAAGAAAGAAAGAAAGACAGACAGGTTCCTTCAAGTATATGGAGAAAAGGGAAGGCTGTGCTCTGTTGGTGGGAATACGAATTGGTATAGCTACCATGGAAAGCAGAATGGAGGTTCCTCAATAGAACAACCATGTGATCCAGCAATTCTACTTTTGGATATTTACCTGAGGAAATCTAAAACACTAATGCAAAAAGATATATGAACAAGTGTTGCCAGGATATGGAGAAAAAGGAGCACTCCATTCCATGCACTGTTGGTAGGAATGCAAACTGTTGAATCCATTGTGGAAAACAGTATGGAGGCTCCACAAAAAATTAGAAACAGGATTATCATATGATCCAGTAATTACACTACCCAAAAAATACAAAAACCAAAAAATACAAAAACACCCAATTTGAAAATATATATACACCAAAAAATACAAAAACACCAATTTGAAAATATATATACACCCCAATGTTTATTGCAGCGTTATTTAAGATACCCAAACTATGGAAGCAACCAGCCCAAGTCACCATTAATAGATGAATGGATAAAGAAGAAATTTTATATAGTTTATAACAAATTTTTAAACACAATACTGTTTCTACCTTCAGGAAAAAAAAATAATTACAAAGAAATCTTGAATTTTACTTGTTATATCTGTTGGTGCTGGTGGTATTAGTGTAGTAATTCTAGGGGTGTGTGTGTGTGTGTGTGTGTGTACACCTAGGTGCAAGCACATGTGTTAGAACTGAGTGAATGGGCAGTTATGCTTCTGCTGTTGGGAAACAGAATTTGCACTATGAGAGAAAGGAAATACAAATATAGATCAAATGATAAGGAGAAAGAACTTCCCAGTATTAGATTAGAATTTGAGTTATCAATATGAACTCATGATTTTAAAAAATATCTATCTACACACACACACACACACACACACGTTTTCTAGCTCACTCACTGAAAAGGCATAGAGAAATAACACCCTATAGTTACCCATATAGTAAGAGCAATAACACCCTATACTTACCCATATAGTAAGTATATGTATACTTGGGACCCAGTTTTTTGTTTCTTAAATTTCTAAATATTACTCTCCAGATAAAAGATAATAATAACCTCCTTAGACAAACGTATGATTTCAGGGCTGAGAGAGAAGTTCAAGGAGACTCTGAAACATTTTGTTATTCCACAAAGGAGGTACTCAAAACTGATAGAGGCATGTCAAAGGACACAGAAGCCAGCTCCAGTAGGCTCTCACTGGCCAAAATTAGATACAGTCTGAACATCGAAATGAATGATTACAGGAACTGATTATATTATACTGATTTAGAAAAGAGTCCATGAGTCCAAATAAATAAAGGAGGGAGAAGAGATAGCCGAAGAAAAATAAATAGAAATATAAATAATATTAATAAATAGAAATAAAAGTACAAAATGGCAGGTTTATATTGCCATTTGTAAAATTTTCCCATTTTATAATTTATACAGGTAACAATCAATGAATGCTGAAACCTGGGGATTCATTTATTTAACAATCAATGAATGCTAAAAAAGAAACAAACAAACAACAACAACAACAAAACCCTGGGGTTAGGATATTCATACAGTTTCTCAAAGAACTGTCCCACATATTACTTCTTCATAACATAGGGCTTATATGTACTTTATGATAAAGAAACGTGGCAATACAGTGTTAAGCAATTGATCAGCCTCAATGTCGTCATGATGAGACTGTCCCCCTGAAGTGATGCTTTGAGGACACATTAACTGATGTAGAATTCTTGCCAAAACCCTATCTAACCTCTAAGGTACAATTTAAATGTTCTCATTTCTTTCCCCCATCACTGAAATTTTCTAGATTTGCATCTGGATAATCACAACACCCTTCTGATTACCCTGCTTGTCTTTGTCTCCCCACTCCATTCCAGCCTGCACACTGCAGCCAGAGGACTTTTTCTAAAATACAAATATGATCATCTTTTATAACTGACAGTGCCTTCCCAATGCCTTCAAACTAGGTCTCAATTTTTTTGTTTTATAATGGGTTCACAAGGCCTTCCGTGCCACTATTTATCTCTCCAGTTCATTTCTCATCACTTCCTCAGGCCCTACCCTTGTGTAAGTTCCCTTTTATATAGTTAAGCCGCCATTTTGATGAACCTAACCTTCTCCTTCCCCCAAGGTGGGACACACTCTTTCCTTCTTGGAAAAATTTTTTCTTGTTTTTGCCTGTTTGATGCTTACTCATTCATTCTCAATGTTTTAGCTAAGTATGACTACTCTGGGATGTGATAAATGATTATCTGTTTATTGCTTTAAGGACTTAGGATAGTTTCCCACTACTCAGTAGGTCTCCAAATATACATGTTTTGCCTGGAGGTAATTTATTAGATTATTCTGGACAATCGTATAAAACTTTTTTCCTACTGCCTTTGTTCTTTTTACTATCTCAAACAGACTTGCTTATTCTTCAAAATTTATTCATGCATTCATTTGTTCATTCATTCAAATTCATTCAACAACACAGGCAATGTGGTCATGATTCCCTCAAGTTTCATCCTATACTTGGAAATGTATCAATGACCCTCCTTCACCATGACACATGCATGCACTCACATACATGACACATACACAACATGTATATACAATCTTCAAATTCTACTCCTTCTGTAAATTGTTCTCTAAGTAACAGAAGAGAGAGAACCATCTTTCCCATGTGTGCTGTTCTACAGCTGCAGCACCCACGAATCTACCTCTCAAACAACTGATTCTTTTGATAAATATTTTAATTACTTGCTTAATTCATGTATTCATCCTGTTTTGCTCATTTTGGTCTCTTCAGTGTTGCCTTTCTTATACCATAAAATCCTAGAGAGTAAAAAATGCGCCTTTTCACCCCTTAGTCTTTAGCCTACTAGTCAAGAAGGCTTTCAGTAATACTTGATGGGGACAATACTTCAGCATTATGCCCAGTGGGTGCACAATAATGTTGACTGGCAGAACAGAAATAATATCCTTGAAAAATGTTAAAGGATGGGACCTTTTTGTATTGTAATTTTAAGTATCCTACTTCTGGTTAAAGCCCATTACTTGCTAAAAAATGTAAAATTTAAATAATTGGTAGGACTTGCTTAAGATTTTATACTTTGGGGGAGAGTGTATCTTCATCAATGCAAGTAAATGAAACAGAAGAGTGAAATAAAAAAATTTTGATGAAGTTATTGCATTTTAATTTCAACAAACAGGTGCCAGCACTGATAAATGAAACCTGAAGATTTAATTCAGTGAAATCTTCTCCTCCAAGCATATTTGAAATAAGCTGCATGCATTTTCCTGCATATGATTATTATAACCCTGAAAGCATCTTTTAAATATGGATTGTAAATCCAGCTGCCTTAAAATGAAACTAAAGCAGATTTCCACCCCTCCAAGTCTTTAGTAAATAAGAAATGGATGTAATAGAATTATTTTGAGCTTAAAGGGTTAAAACTTCAGACAAAATAGCTTGTTTAACTTTTTAATGTATTGTGAGCTTACTGAAGTTTTACAGAATATAATATTTTAAATGTTAAAATATTTAATGATGCTTGATTTTTTAATCCTGCAATTTTCTGTTGTGTTGTCCCTTCTTCAGGAGGGACGTTTCACAAAAGCAAGCACCCCTCCCTTAGGCAGGGCAGGCTCAACAAAGTGCTTGGAATGAACTTAGGGAATTCAAAAGCCATGATATTCCTCGTAAGATACAGCCATTCTAATTGCCAGGATCCACAGTTCCTAATCAGAAATGAACTTCAGAGTAAGCTAAAGAATTTATCTTCCGCCATTCAGTAAAAAACTGTCCTTGACAGTCTCAGATCATTGGCTCAAAGCAGAAAGGGTTTTTCTTAATGACTAAAGAATCGTCTTCCATTTCCTAACTGCTGAACAGGAGCTTATCTCTCACTTGCAATATCTTATGAGGAATGCAAGAAGCTTACAAATTCTGTTATTCTGAATATTTCCTATGAAGTTGAGCTTTTGCGGGCATGAAAAGTTCCAAGAAATAGTGTTGGCAGTTTAACTTTGTTATCAAGAACTAGTTTGTCAAGCTGGGACATAGGAACCTAACCCTGCTCCTGATTCATGTTGCTTATTCCATATTTTAGAATTTGTCAGTTACACACCCACTTCTAGATACCAACAGAGACACTTGGGGTTGCAAGTGATAGAAATATAATTTAAACTGACTTGATCATAAACTAAAACCTATTATCTCTTAGAATCCAGGGAAGGATTAAACAATAAAATGTTGGTGAGCCTCAATAAAAATGAATCAACAAGAGATGTTCCTGCTTCTTTTTGAGGTTTAGATTCATTCTCCCTTATTATACACTTTCTTTTTCCACAAGGTAAGAAACATAACCAACAAACATAAGTTCTACATCTGAATGTTTCATCAAGTATCAGAAAGAGATAGACTCTCTTTCTTTCAATTCCAGTTTTAAAATTGCTGAAGATAGTTCTCACTGGCCTGAGCTGTATTAGGCCAATCTGAAATATACTATCTTTGAGAAGGTGTAAGGTGACCAACTGTTCTGGTTTACTTACAGTTAAGGAGTTTCTTAAATGTAGAATTTCCAGTGATAAAACCTGAATAGTCCAGGGCAAACCAGGATGGTTGGTCATCCTAGGTCATGTAAGGAGACTGATACCTGCTTATAAGGGAGTGGGAGGCAGGGTAGTGAGAATTTCCCATGACCAATGTCCACTAGTCTAATAATTTACTGATTAGCTGTGATAGATAACAAAGTGGCCACAGCTCTTTGGAGCTACTTTCATCAAGAAGGGGAGTCTATTACTCTACCCCTTCAATATGGGTTCACACTGGGACATGTTCTGACCAAAAAAACCTGTGGGGAAAGCAATAATGTATTAGCTCTAAGCCTAGGCATCTTGAAGGCTTTGGCACACCCTCAGTCTTTCAAGAGACCACAATATGAGCCATCCCTGGCTAGCCTGGTAGATGACACAAGACCATGTAAGAGTGACTCTAGGTTTTCATACTCTGCTGAAGCCATCATTAATTTGGCAGCCTCCACTGACACACCAGTTGGCTACAGTTACATAAATGAAGCTAGCCAAGGTGAGCTGAGCTAGCCCATGACAGGTGAACTAACTACCCAGCTGACTCTAGCCTAAATAAACAAATTACAGGTATTCCGCTTAAAAATGGTTGTTGTATTAATATACTAAGTTTTGGATGGTACGTTGCACAACAAAAGCTAATAGACACTTTGACCTATAAGATTACAGTTGATTATTTGTATTAGTAAATGTAACACATCTAATGTGTTCAAGTACTCAGAATCTTTTAAAAAGAAAGTGAATTAACTAACTAGCTTTCATTATTCTTATCAAAATGCTTCTATATTTTCTACATGTCTTCAAAAATCTATTCTCACCTCTCCCTCCTTATTCACATGTCATAATCCTCTTCTTCATTTAGACTTAGTTCAGTCCACACTTTTGTGAAGTCACTCTGAACCCCACTCTCCTCCCCTGGGAAATTCCCTATTTAGTGTTCTATTCCCAGTATATGTTTCTATATTTATCACATAATCCTGTGTTGTAATAACTTATTTACAAATGTGTCTCCTCACCATCCCATAAGGTTCATGAAGACAAACCTCTGTATTTCCAGTAACTAACAAAGCCAGGCATAGTGTGAGTACATCATAAAAGTCTGAAAAACTGAATAAGAAATCTAAAATGAGAGTATTTTTATAATTTGGTTTGGATATAGGGCATTATGTACTATTATTTCTGTGATCAGTCTGCAATTAATAGCCATTTCCTGTGAAATATTTATGTAGCCAACCCTTAAACAACATGGGTTTGAACTGTGCAGGTCCATTTATTTGCAGATTTTTTTCTGATAGTACAATACTGTAGATGTATTTTGTCTTCCTTATTATTTTCTTAATAACATTTTCCTTTTTCTAGATTTATTATAATAATACAGTATATAATACATATAACACAAAAAATATGTGTTAATCAACTGTTTATGCCATCAGTAGGGCTTCTAGTGAACAATGAGCTATTACAGTTAATTTGGGAGGGAGTCAAAAGTTATACAAGGGATTAAGGGCAAGATGGTGGAGAAGTAGGAGACCCTGTTTCAACTGGCCCCCTAAAGTGAGCTAAATATCTACCAGAATACCGAACACGCGTGAAATGCTTCCAAATCTCTATGGGGATGTAGGATTATATGCTTCCAAATCTCTACGGGGGCAGAAGACATCAGTGGAGAGGTAAAGGGGAATGGCAATGCTCGGACTGATATCAGAGGATAAACAGAAGGGGGAGGGAGGGAGCCACCAGAAGTGACCCACTGGAATGTAATACCCCAATAATAAATGCCCTGTGATTGGGGATCAGCATAAACTTGAAGTCTTGTTAAAAGAACTCAAAAAGAGCAAAAGATCTTAAGGGGCAACTGGTGGAATCAGGTGGTCATGGGCACAGACCTAAGCCCACAGACCCAGGATGGCCACTGCTGGTGACCATCCTGCCAAAGAGAGTGAAGCAGAACCTCCAGTTCCTGGTCCCTGAGCCCTTGGCATTGCATGGCTTGCACCACCACTTAACTGGGTACACTCCGACCCCTGCATGAGGGAGTCTGTGTGGGCACCAGCCTGCTTTCTCTAGAGCTACAGCCTTTCATGCCCTGCATGCACTGTGCGACTGGGGTCCATCCTCACATCCTGCCCATGCCTGGAAGAGCTCTTTGTGGACAACAGCCAGCAATTTCTTCGACCTTCAGAGGGTCTGGATGTTTCCAGCCCCACCTGAAGGAACTCAGGGTGATCTCTGGTCTGGATCCCTCTGCAAGAACCTGTGCAGCCATGAGGTCTGGACTCCAAACAGCAGTCCCAGCAAAGGCAACCACTGGAAGCAGACTTCTTGGACCAATATCGGTTGCAGTTTTAGTGGAACAGGGGTGCAGAGACATGCAGGTGCTTTGGGTGACCCCTGAGACAGTGGCTGGAGGCGTGCACTGCTTGTGGCAGTTCGCACAGTTCAGCAGACTTTGCAGAGGGGGAGTCTGTGTGTCCTGGACCACCCAGAGGGGAGTAGACTGACGCTTCTCTCTGAGGCAGAGGTCTGGGTGCAGTTTGTTTTCCACTAAACCTCTGAAAACCACAAAACCTGCAAAAGAACAAAAACCTCCAGAGAACAAAAGCCTGAAAAGCTGGTTTCCACAGAACCCAGCCCCTTGATAGGGGGCAAGATGACTCAACCCACACAAGACTGACTGAAAAACAACAGGACAGGCCCCTCACCCAGAAGGCAAGCCAAAAGAATGAGAGGACAACCACCACAGGGTCCCCATAAAACTGTATAAGTCCAACATCAGAGGAAAACAATATATATTAAGTTCTTGGTATTGCCCTAAAACCTGTATAATTCATAGATACAACTTTTATTTTTAGTTCATTCTCAATATTCTTATTCTTTTTAATTTTTTAACCTACTTAACATCATAACTAAATGTTTAATACAACATATTCCATAATAACCTTTTAATTTGAACTTTTTTCATACATATATTGTGTTTTTCTTTTTTTTTCTATTTTTAATATATATATAGATATAATCTTCAAGGTAATCCTCTTTCCCTAATCAATACTACCCCTATAATAAGCCAGTTTTAATCTCCCTTTAATCTCTGAAAAGTTGAGTCCTTTAACAAAGATATCAAGATACACCCAGGAAGAATCAAAATAACCTTCCTCGCCCACATTGAGGATTTATAACCACCCTCCCATCTTTTTCTTCTGTCAGTGATTCTGTGTATTTGTTTTTATTCTGGTATTATATAAATCTTATCCTTGGGGTTCATTTGGGCTGGGTTATTTTTTTTTTCCCCTTGTCATTTACTTTTGTCAATCTTTTTGTTTGTTTTTATTTGTATACGTTATAAATCTTACTTTGGGGGCTCATTCTGGCTGGGTCTTCTCTTTCTTTTCTCTCTCTTTCTCTCTCTCTTTTTGTCTTTTTCTTTCATTTTCATGGTGACTTCTTATTGCTCCAAAGCATTCCAGGTTGCACCTTACCTGGATCATGATTGATATATTCAGCTATACATCCCCTCAAATACCTCTCACCAAAATTACTAGGAAGAAGAACACCCAACAGAGGAAAAACTCACAGTGCCCTCTCCATTGAACTATTGGATATGAACATAAACAGTATGTCGGAAAGGGAATTCAGGGTAACAATTATCAACCTAGCAATGGCTAGGTTAGAGAAAACCATTAGTGACAACATAGAATCTCTAAGGGCAGACATGAAAGCCACCCAGGGAGAAGTTAAAAATGCTATCAGTGAGATCCAATCTAATCTAAATACTCTAGCAGCTAGGATAACTAAGGCAGAAGACAGAATTAGTGATCTAGAGGACAAACTGACAGAGAAAAAGAATCAGGAGGAGGCATGGAAGAAACATCTTAGAAGCCATGAAAACGGAATTAGGGAAATAAATGATGTCATGAAATGTTCAAACATCAGAGTTATTGGGATCCCTGAGGAGGTGGAGAAAGATAAAAGACTAGAGATATAGTTGAACAAGTTCTGCATGAAAATTTTCCCAATCTGTGGAGTGGAACCAGCTTTCGTGTCCTAGAAGCAGAAAGAATGCCCCTCATGATCAATGAACCTAGAAAGACCTCAAGGCACTTGATTATGAGACTGACAAATCATAATTTTAGACAAGAGATTCTGTGGGCAGTTAGGGAGAAGAGATTCCTTACATACAGAGAAAGGTCCATCAGAATAACATCAGACTTGTCCACAGAAACCTGGCAAGCCAGAAAGGGCTGGCAAGACATATTCAGGGCACTAACTGAGAAGAAGTTGCAGCCAAGAATAGTTTATCCAGCAAAGTTGACATTCAAAATGGATGGAAAGACAAAGAGCTTCCAAGACCGGAAAGGTTTAACATAGAATGTAACCACCAAGCTGGCACTACAAGAAATATTAAGGTGGGAGGGGGGCTTCTATAAAAGAAGAAAGAACCCAAGAGTAACATAGAACAGAAATTTACAGAGACAATCTATAGAAACAAGGACTTCAGAGGCAACATGATGTCAATAAAAAACATATCTTTCAATAATCACTCTCAACGTGAATGGCCTAAACACTCCCATAAAATGGCACAAGGTTGCAGACTGGATGAAACAACAGGACCCGTCCATACGCTGTCTACAAGAGACCCATTTGGAACCTAAAGATAAATCCAGACTGAAAGTGAAGGGATAGAGAAGCATCTTTCATGCCAACAGGCCTCAAAAGAAAGCTGGGGAGTCATTCTTATATCAGATAAATTAGATTCTAAACTAAAGACTGTAGTCAGAAATAAAGGACACTACGTAATTCTTAAAGGATCTACCCACCAAAAAGATCTAACAATTATAAATATTTATGCCCCTAACACGGGAGCTGCCAACTACATAAGACAACTGCTAATCAAGGTAAAGAGTCATATTGATATGAATACATTAGTCATAGGGGATCTTAACACACCACATTCAGTAATAGATCATCCAAGCAGAAAATCAATAAAGAAACAAGAGCACTGAATGATACATTAAACCAGATGGATCTCATAGATATATACAGAACTGAACAGAATACTCATTCTTCTCATGTGCACGTGGAACATTCTCCTGAACAGACGACATACCAGGTCACAAATCAGGGCTCAACTGATAGCAAAACACTGAGATTATTCCCTGTATATTCTCAGACCACAATGCTTTGAAACTGGAATTCAACCATAAGGAAAAGTTTGGAAAGAATTCAAACACTCGGAAGCTAAAGACCACCCTGCTTAAGAATGTTTGGATCAATCAGGAAATCAAGGAAGAACTTAAACAATTCATAGAAACCAGTGAGAATGAAGACACATCAGTCTAAAACCTATGGGATACGGTAAAGTTGGTCCTAAGGGAGAAATACATAGCCATCCAAGCCTCACTTTAAAAAACTGAAAAATCCAGAATACACCAGCTCTCTTTATACCTTAAAGAACTAGAAAATCAACAACAATTTAAGCCAACCACACACAGAATAAGAGAAAAAATCAAGATTAGATTAGAGCAGAGATCAATGAGATAGAAACTAGAGATACAGTAGAATACATCAACGAAACTAGAAGCTGGTTTTTTGAAAGAATCAATAAAATCAATAAACCACTGCCCAAACTAATCCAAAAGAAAAGAGAGGGCCCAAATAAATAAAATTATGAATGAAAAGGGAGAGATCACAACTAACACCAAGGAAATAGAAATAATCATCAGAAATTATTATCAACAGTTATATCCAGTAAGTTAAGCAACCTAGAAAAAATGGAAGCATTCCTGGAAACGTATAAACTTCCAAAACAGAATCAGGAAGAAATTAACAACCTGAGGAGACTAGTATCTAGTAACGAGATTGAAGCAGTGACCAAAAACCTCCCAAAAAACAACAGTCCAGGACCTGATGGATTCCCTGGAGAATTCTACCAAACATTCAAAGAAGAAATAATACCTATTCTCCTGAAACTGTTCAAAAAAATAGAAACAGAAGGAAAACTTCCAGACTCTTTCTATTAAGCCAGAATTACCCTGCTCCCAAACTAGGCAAAGACCCCATCAAAAAAGGACAATTTCAGACCACTATCCCTGATGAATATGGATGCCAAGATTCTCAACAAGATTCTAGCTAATAGGGGCACCTGGGTGGCTCTATGTGGGTTAAAGCCTCTGCCTTTGGCTCGGGTCATGATCCCAGGGTCCTGGGATCAAGCCCCGCATCTCTGCTCAGTAGGGAGCCTCCTTCCCCCTCTCTCTGCCTGCCTCTCTGCCTACTTGTGATCTCTGTCTGTCAAATAAAAAGAGAGAGAGAGAGAGAGAGTTTCTAGCTAATAAGATCCAACAGTACATTAAAAATATTATCTACCATGACCAGGTGGGATTTATCCCTGGGATGCAATTGTTGTTCAACATTGGCAAATTAGTCAATGTGATAGAACAAATCAATAAGAGAACAGAGAAGAATCATGGTCCTCTCAATCGATGTAGAAAAAGCATTTGACAAGATACAGCATCCGTTCCTGATTAAAACAATTCAAAGAACAGGGATAAAGGGAACTTTCCTCAACTTCATAAAATCTATCTATGAAAAACCCACAGTGAATATCATTCTCAATGGGGAAAAGCTGACAGCCTTCCCTTTGATATCAGGAACACGACAAGGATGTCCACTCTCACCACTGTTCTTCAACATAGTACTAGAATTCCTAAGAACAGCAATCAGACAACAAAAAGAAATAAAAGATATTCAAATCGGCAAAGAAGAAATCAAACTCTCTGTCTTCAAAGATGACATGATACTATATATGGAAAACCCAAAAGACTCCACCCCCAAACTACTAGAACTCATACAGCAATTCAGCAATGTGGCTGGATACAAAACTCAATGTACAGAAATCAGTGGCTTTCTTATACACTAACAATGAAAATATAGAAAGGGAAATTAGAGAATCAATTCCATTTATTATAGCACCAAGAACCATAAGATACCTGGGAATAAACCTAACCAAAGAACTAAAGTATCTGTACTCGAGGAACTACAGAGCACTCATGAAAGAAATTGAAGAAGATACAAAAAGATGGAAGAGCATTCCATGCTCATGGATCAGAAGATTAAACATTGTTAAAATGTCTATAATGCCTAGAGCAATCTATACTTTCAAGGCCATTCTGATCAAAATTCCACCAGTATTTTTCAAAGAGCTAGAACAAACAATCCTAAAATTTGTATGGAATCAGAAAAGACCCCCAAATTGCTAAGGAAATGTTGAAAAAAAGAATTGGGACATCAGGTTGCCTGATTTCAAGCTTTACTACACAGCTGTTATCACTACAGCATGGTTCTGGCACAAAAACAGACACATAGATGGTGGAACAGAGTAGAGAGCCCAGATAAGGACTCTCAACTCTATGGTCAAATAATCTTCAACAAAGCAGGAAAAAATATACAGTGGAAAAAAGACAGTCTCCTCATTAAATGGTGCTGGGAAAAATTGGACAGCTATGTATAGAAGAATGAAAATTGACCATTCTCTCACACCATACACAAAGATAAACTCAAAATGAATAAAAGACCTCAACATGAGGCAGGAATCTATCAAAATCCTAGAGGAGGACATAAGCAGTAATCTCTTTGACATCGGCCACAGCAACTTCTTTCAAGACATGTCTCCAAAGGCAAAGGAAACAAAAGTGAAAATGAACTTTTGGGACTTCATCAAGATTAAAAGCTTCTGGACAGCAACAGAAACAGTCAACAAAACAAAGAGGCAACCCACAGAATGGGAGATATTCTCAAATGACACTACAGACAAAGGGCGGATATCCAAGATATATAAAGAACTCCTCAAACTCAACATATACAAAACAGATAATCACATCAAAAAATGGGCCATATACACTATGGAGTATTATGCCTCCATCAGAAAGGACGAATACCCAACTTTTGTAGCAACATGGACGGGACTGGAAGAGATTATGCTGAATGAAATAAGTCAAGCAGAGAGAGTCAATTATCATATGGTTTCACTTATTTGTGGAGCATAACAAATAACATGGAGGACATGGGGAGATGGAGAGGAGAAGGGAGTTGAGGGAAATTGGAAGGGGAGATGAACCATGAGAGACTATGGACTCTGAAAAACAATCTGAGGGTTTTGAAGGGGTGGGGGGGTGGGAGGTCGGGGTACCAGGTGGTGGGTATTATAGAGGGCATGGATTGCATGGAGCACTGGGTGTGGTGAAAAAATAATGAATACTGTTATGCTGAAAATAAAAAATAAATTTAAAAAATGGGTAGGGGTGCTTGGGTGGCTCAGTCTTTAAGTGTCTGCCTTCGGCTCTGGTCATGATCTCAGGGTCCTGGGATTGAGCCCCACATCAGACTCCCTGCTCCACTGGGAAGTCTGCTTCCCCTTCTTCCATTCCTCCTGCTTGTGTTCCCTCTCTCGCTGTTTTTCTCTGTCAAATAAATAAATAAAATCATTTTTTTAAAAAATGGGCAGAAGACATGAACAGACACTTCACCAAAGAAGACATACAAATGGCTATCAGACATATCAGATGAAAAAATGTTCATCATCATTAATCATCAGGGAGATTCAAATCAAAGCTACATTGAGATACCACCTTACACCAGTTAGAATGGCCAAAATCAAGAAGACAGTAAACAACATGTGTTGGAGAGGATGTGCAGAAAGAGGAACTCTCTTACACTGTTGGTGGGAATGCAAGTTGGTGCAGCCACTTTGGAAAACAGTGTGGAGATTCCTTAAGAAATTAAAAATAGATAAAAAAAAGAAAAGAAATTAAAAATAGAGCTTCCCTATGACCCTGCAATTGCACTACAGGGTATTTATCCCAAAGATACTGATGTGGTGAAAAGAAGGGCCACCTGTACCCTAATGTTCATAGCAGCAATGGCCACAGTCGCTGAACTGTAGAAAGAACAAAGATGCCCTTCAATGGATGAATGGATAAAAAAGAAATAGCCCATATGCACAATGGAGTATTATGCCTCCATCAGAAAGGATGAATACCCAACTTTTGTATCAACATGGATGGGACTGAAAGAGATTCTGCTGAGTGAACTAAAACAGGCAGAGAGAGTCAATTATCATATGGTTTTACTTACTTGTGGAGCATTAGGAATAACACGGAGGACATTGGGAGATAGAGAGAAGTGAGCTGGGGGAAATCGGGCAGGGAGAGGAACCATGAGAGACTGTGCACTCTGAGAAACAAACTGAGGGTTTTGGAGGGGAGGAGTTGTGGGCGGGATTGGGTGAGCTAGGTGGTGGGTATTAAGAAGGGCACGTATTGCATGGAGCACTAAGTGTGGCACATAAACAATGAATCTTGGAACACTGAAAAAAAATAATAAAATGACCAAAAAAAAAAGTTATACATGGATTTCCAACAGTGTGTGTGTTGGAGGGGAGGTGGTGGTGGCATTGGTCCATGCCTCTCAGTTCTGTGTTGTTCAAAGGTTCAACTGTATTAACATTTAAATTATAAAAGATAGTGGATCAAGAAGAATATTAAGATTGCTAAAATCAGTAACACAGTTTCTTTAAAGAAGTTAATTGCAAGCTTGACTTTGCTTTAAACCCAAAGTTTATAACTTGTTCCTAAATAGAAGTTAAATAATATCAAAATAGAAGTGTAAATAAGAACAGAAAGTATGAACATAACCAGCCCAGTTCTCTGACAGGTGGGTTGGAGGCTGGGATGCATAAAACAGTAAGGAAAGTCCTCTATGGGCTCACGTGGGAGGGATAATTTGGCTTCTTCTCTCTACAGGCAGATGGAGGCATTTTTTCCTCTGCATAGTTTCTGAGAATGCAGTGAGGACGGATGATTGGTATATTCATGTGGAAAATGCATAGTATTTGGCTTAGGTTACAAAATAGAATGAGACGAGTATCCCCAGTGAGAACTAATTTACCCAAGACAAGACACTTCAACATTTCTAGACTAATTACCCTGTTACTGTGCACACAGTAGGTACTAATACATAATATACAAATAAAACATATATAATATGTCAAATATATACTTTATAACTATTATATATGTATATATACTTTCTAATGGAAACTGTGCCAATTTCTATATAAAGTTAAATCAGATTTCAATTTTGCCTCATTAGGAAATGAGGTTCTCCAGCTTAGTACTGGCATTCCTAAGTCAGACCAAGAAACTGGGAGCTAATAAGCAGTCTGAGAGTTCCCCAGTTAAATCTCAAGAGAGGTAATACATTTCCAATAGTCCTTTAAATTAAAGAAAATTTCCAAGACTTAGTAGGAAAAAATGGCAGATTGAACACACACACACACACAGAACTACTTTCCCTTCCACTCAAAATCCCATTAAAATGATAGAAATGTATTTATAAAGGCACAGTCACATAAAGACAAGAAGAACAGGAGAGAAAATTATAGTAACAAAATTCTGGAAGCTGTAAAGTAGATACATAACACAGGATTATGCAGACTTGAGAAAATTACAAAGTAGACAATAGGAAAAGCTAAAAAACCAACCTAACAATATGAAAAAATCTCGTGAATTTCATACCAGGTGTGTCTAGAAGCAGAAGTGAAGAGAAAGGGAAAAAGCTGAAGATTTATTTGAGTATACTTAAACAGAAGTCAGATTCCCATATGCCTTCCCCACTCCTTATAGCCTGATAATTATCTTTCCCCACAATCTTGTAAAAGACTGAAAGTTTATTCTCTGGGGAGAGTAAAATAATTGTCTAAAACCAGTCAGTTTCAGGTAGGGTAACATACCAAAAATAGGTTGACTGAGAAAACAGGCATATTGAGTGCTGAGTCCTCTTTCCCTAACTGGCCCTAAGAACTTCCCATTAGACACTTGAATGCAGCCTTGGATGCCAGTGTTAGCAGCTACTGGTTTTGTTACCATGATTTTCTACTTCAACATGAGACTGCCTGCCTTACCTCCCTCACAAAGCTGTTGCAAGGGAAAAAATGAAATAATGTCAATGAATGCTCTTCATGTATAAGTGGATTTGCAAACATAACATAAATTCTATTCCTCAAACATCTGAGTCCCTACAACATATTGGGCATGGTTAAGATTATTATGCCTTTTGATATGACCTTATATCGTTTGCCTAAACTGTCTATTCTTACTCAGGAATACTTTCGCATAAGCTAAAAAAAATAGAGTGGTTATTAATTCCTTATAACTTCCTTCTGTGTTAGGAACTTACAGTAGACAGACTAAAATGACCCCCAGTTACCCCTCCTTCGTGGTCTTCATGCCCTTATGTAATTCCATCCCCTTGACATTTGCTTCTAACCAACAGAATATGGCAAAGGGAATCAGATGTCACCTCCACAGTTAAGTGCATAAGATTGTAACTTTCATTTTGCTGTCAGATTCTCTCTGTTGACTCTTCCTTTCTGGCTTTGATTAAGTAAACTGTCATATGGACAGATCCAAGTGGCCAGAAACTAAAGGAAGTCTCCATACTGAGCCCCCTAGTCAAGGAACTAAGGGAAGCCAGAAAGGACTGTAGATCCTCAGCTGACAAAACCATAAAGAAATGAATCCTGATAGCAAATGTGTGTGCTTGGAAATGGATCATTCCCCAGCCAAGCCAAGCCCCTGATACTCAATTACAGCTTTGTGAGAGACCCTCCTCCTAAAGCAAAGGACCCAAACCATGCTTGTATATCCAAGGCACAGAAATAGTAAGATAATTTTTTCTTTGCTTTAAGCCACTAAATATGTGGTAATACTGTTAGCAAGAGATTAATGCAGGATCTAACCAGAAGAGACGACAACTTCGGCACCTCAACAAATCTTGACTGTTATAAAACAAAGATTGTTGACTTCTGCTTGTCATATAAGTGCAAAACATTATCATAAAGGGCCAATTTCTGGCTCTTCATATCATTCAGTCTCTTGGGTTGATACTACCACACCCCAGGATCAGCACTGCAACCTCAGTTGACTTGATTCTGGGTTACATCATCCCATCATAAGAAAGCCACAAAATTAGCTTCCAAATACTAAAGAATTTAAACAAATTACTATTTTTAGCAGTGTCAGTCAGATGTCATCTAAATGGTAAAGTAATATTCACTTCAGTATCTTAGAGGGAAAAGCCATAAGAGGTAACACTGGTAGAAACCTTCTATTTAATAAAAGGCAATGGTTAAAAAAAAAAAATCAATGTTTTGACCCTCCAAAAAGTATACACTTTAGCACATTAAATATTTAACATTTAAATTTAGATTTAAAATCCAAACTGGATTCTGGGTAAATGGAAAGGAAATTTCCTTTACTTTTAATCTAGAATAAAAGATAATGTGTGGGTGGCAAAAGGGTGAAGCTTACAGAACATACCTTATTGTACAGGAAGAAAGGGCAACAGGGATCTAGAATTGTAGAAGCAGGAAAAAATGGTGTGATAACCAGGGAGGCAGCATGGCCAACCGACTCTCCACCTACCGTCTCTCACAGACCTCTATGCTTCAGAGTCATCATAACGACACTGTTAAAAACTCTAGCTATTTGTTGTCCTTATCACACTGACTCAGAAATTGTGTGTGCAGCAGGGAGGGGCAGGGGGACCTTTCCCAAGAGAAGCTACATACAGCTGTGAATCATTCACCTGAAGAACAAGGAGCTGAATGGGCAATTGCCAAGACAAACTGTCACTTATCAAAACTCCTGGAAGCGATGTGAAGGTTAATGTGGGGGGCTGAATCTGTCAGTTTCTTGCAGCTGTCACAAGTGGGCAAGCTGTCTCCACCATAAAATAATGCTCACAAGCCAGATTCAACTGAGTGGGACTCATAAGAAACACCTGAAACTTGACAACAGCAGCCTTGCTACCTAGATGGGTTCATAATAAAGCTAGTGACAAGGGGTTGGAAATGACAGAACACAAAGTGTGGAAGTCTCTCTTTAAGGACTTCATATCATGAATAAAGCATAAAGAGCAAATAACTAAACATATATTCTTCATATTTAACACTACACTGAGAGCTAATCCAAGCTTACATTATTCCCAGCAGGTACCACTTAGGTCCTTTCTTTATTTTGCTGCTATAATAAATAACCACAAATTTGGTGGCTTAAAACAATGCAAATTTATTCTCCTTTAGTTCTGGAGGCCAGATACCCAGAACCAGTCTCAAACGTCAAAGTGTTGGCAGGGCTGCTTTCCCTGGAGGCTCCAGGGGAGAATCTGCTCCTTACCTCTTACAGCTTCTAGAGGCTATAGGAATTCCTTGCTGTCTGTGGCTCATGGTTCCTCCCATCATCTTCAAGCATGCAGGGTAGCATCTTATGCCATCATCACACTGCCTTCTTATATAGTCTACTCTCTCTTGGCCTCCCTCATATAAGGACAGTTGCGATTACATTTAAGACCTATCCAGATAATCCAACATAATCTCCACACCTGCAAATCCCTTTTGCCATATCAGGTAACATTCATAGTTTCCAGGAATTAGGATCTGGATATCTTTGAGAGCCAATATTCAGCTTAGCATAGGTTCTATCTCATAAATGTCTTAATATAAAATTATTTGTCCATGGCAAGGTAGCTTTTACTCACATAGAAAACCATCCAAAATGCAATAAATTTGAACTGACTAGAGATTGTAAATCAATATTATTTTGGTTCCCAAACTCTTTAGTAATTATTCTGGAAATTTTCTGATTCATTCCTGTTGGTAAGTGCAATGTGAAAAGAAAAATTAAACAAGAGTGAATTTAATGGGTCTATATTATGTTGGAGATCTCATGAGTACTACATAAAAGCATACTAGAGGTACATGCTTGAAGGATTCCAATGATGCCTGCAAACTGTATGTATAGAATGATTAATGGTATAATAACAACTATAGGTGCTAGAATGTACTCAGTGAGCACCAGGCAATTTTAAATTAAAAGACTTACAGCAGGTTTTGAAGCAGTTGCTCTGACACCTGAGGGTGTAACTATGTTTAAAGGTGTGTGGGATGTGGAGACAAGAAGGAACTAACTTTATTAAATGGTACTATGTCTCAGGCACAAAGCTACAGATTTTATAAATCTTAATGTTAATTCAATTAAGGCTCACAACAACAGATGATGTAGATATTCAAAGAAAGGAAAAATAATACCCAGAGAAAATGAGGTAACTTCTCAAAGTCTGCCAGGTAGCGAATGGTCTAGCTAAAATTCCAGCCTGCATTAGCTGCAATCTAAAAACCCATAATGGGCCTTTCAGTACTCTGTAACAGATATAGAAGATGTTAAGGGTCAAGAAAAAAGAGTGATTCTTTCAGAGGTCCCTCAATGCCCCTTCCCCCAAAAAAGGATGAGATAAAGAGAACTTAAGAATTATCATCATACAATCATGATCAGACTACAGCAGTAGTCATATGGCTTAATAACCATTAATAACCAGGTCTGTGCTGGACCCCTTTTACTGATGACATCACAATATACAATTCTAAATAAATAATGTTTAACACTTCTGTATTCCCATTTCACTGTTCTGACCCTCCCTATCTTGTCTATGCACAGAAAATTCACTAAATCACCTCTCCCCATAAAATGGGCTCTACAACCCAGGCCACTTTCTCACTTCATCTCATACAGTATAGCCTTATATATTTAATTGACACTGAGATTAACTGCATGGGTTTTCCATAGTGAAACTCATGCATCTTTCCCCCATTATAGTATATGTATTTTCTAAGGCTGATTCAACTGAGATCTAATTTTCCAGCTCAGGCAACTACAGAGATGACTGCTAAAAACAGATCCCAGAGGAATCTGATACATTACCATAATGAGAAAGCATTTTAATATAATGTTGATATTGTGCCATCAAGAAGAGAAGACCTCATCATGATTGTCATTTCACCACACTGCCCTTTGACTTTAGACCATTTTTCTTTGTCAATAATGGAATATTTGCAACTTACTCACTGTCAGAAATCTGAAGAAAGAATCATCAAAGTACAGATAATTCCTCACTCAGTGCAACCAAAGCTTTAGGGTCCATCCTTCCAGGAACAATTAAAGAAATAACTGTTTGAATTTTATTCTGCTTGACTAATATAAACTTTACTGCATAAAAGAGACAGATTCAAATGACAAATCCAGGCCAAGCCTTGACTGAGATCTCAAATTTACGTATCTGTGTATATGTGTGTTTTGTTAGGATTCGGTTAGGAAAGTCATATCATGAAAAGAATCAATTTTTCTTTCTTTATAATGCTCCAATAACAAAAGTCACCTTTCTCTTAAACAGGAGTTCTTTCATACCCTACACAGTCATAAGGAAGAACACATCTCTGGTCCTTTCAGTCAACATCTAATAAGAACTGAAAACACAATGCAAGAATTGTTTCCCAAAACTCTGTATTTCAGTTTATTTTCATGCACACTTTTAGACCCAAAAAGACCAAAAGCAAGCTGAGATAAATGTCACTCATATTGGTACCCCTCAGGGGTGCATCACAATCAATTATAATTTAGTTTGCTTTATGTTAACTGTTATTTTTATAACCTTCCAATTCCTTTTCTTTTAATTGAAATTACCACTGCCCAAACCACCAAAGCTGAAAAATCTAGGAATCAAAAAAGCCCCTCTCCTTCAAGTCCCACAACCAATGACTAGTCCAACAGAATCTATATCCAACTTCCTTATTCTACTTTCCCAGGTCTGGTTGGATTTCTATTTATAATAATGCCAAAGGGGGTCAACTAAGAAAAGAACTAACATCAGCATAATGAATAACATTATAAGCTGAAATATACTATGGTGCATTATTATTTTTATATTTACTTGAAAAGTATTGACTTCCTCAATAAAAAATATAAGACTTTGGAGACGGAGATAAAATGGAAAATTCAATTATCTGTATTTAATAAAAACTTTTTTTTTTTTTAAGATTTATCTATTTGCGAGAGAGAGCATGAAAGCGTGAGGGGGAGGGACAGAGGAAGAGAGAATCTTAAACAGACTTTAAACTGAGTGTGAAGCCCAACTCAAGGATTGATCCCACAACCCCAAGATCACAACCAGAGCTGAAACTAAGAATCAGACATTTAACCAACTGCGCCACCCAGGCACCCCAAAGACTTTTTTTTTTTAAAGCTCTTGTTTAAAAGATTAAATCAGAGTGTAGGATAATTAAATGGTATCTGCCATACAATACTACTGTGGAATGTGAATTTTAGCCATAACATGTATATTTATGCATAGTATCTAAATAGAGATAAGAGAATACCAAATTCTCTAGGCTAAAGTTAGCCAATAAATTACTTATATATTGTGTTTCTTGCTCTATTATTAATAGTTTTACTGTGACATAACTGATATACAAAAAACTGCACAGGTGCAAAGTATTTAATTTAATACGTTTTAATTTTATACCTATGTATAAAAACCAAAACTATCATCCACACGGTAAATATAACAATCTCCCCCAAAAGTTTCCTCATGCCCTTTTGTAGTCACTCCCTCACCCCCCCAATTCCTCTCCAACCCCCCCAGTCCATAGACAATCACTGATTTGATATATCACTATAGATCAGTTTCCATTTTTTAGAATTTTATATAAATGGAATTATAAAGCATATGCTCTATTTTGTCTTTTTATTTTGGAAGTAAAAACATATTTAAAGGTTCATCCATGTTATTATGTGTGAAATGTTTCATACTTTTTAAATGGTGAGTAGAATATCACAATTTACTTATATATTCATCTGTTGATAGACATCTGAGCTGTTTCCAGTTTGGAGTTTATGATAGACTGAATAACAGCCCTCTGAAAGCATCCACATCCTAATCACCAGAATCTAGGATTTGCCTTGCATGGCAAAAGGATCTTTTCAGGTATGATTAAAATAAGGATCTTGAGATTGGGAGATTATTCTAGATTATATGGATAGGCCCAATGGAATCACAAGGATCCTTACAAGAGGGAAGCAGGAGGGTCAGTCAAAGAAGGTGATGAGAAGAAGACAAAGGACCCAAAAGCTTTGACCCATTACAACCCCTACTCAAGTCTAAAATCTCACCTAAATCTTTTTTTTTTAAAGATTTTATTTATTTACTTGACAGAGAGAGATCACAAGTAGGCAGAGAGGCAGGCAGAGAGAGAGAGGAGGAAGCAGGCTCCCCGCTGAGCAGAGAGCCCGATGCGGGACTCGATCCCAGGATCCTGAGATCATGACCTGAGCCGAAGGCAGTGGCTTAATCCACTGAGCCACTCAGGCACCCCTCACCTAAATCTTACCAGCTCAAAAGTCCTAAATTTCAGCATCTAAGTCAATCTATGAGTACAACTTTGGATATAATCCATCCTGTGGCAAAATACTTCATCTGTGGCTCTAGAAATAACCAATATAGACATTTCTATTCAGAAAGGGACAAAATAGAAGGAAAAGGGGGCTTACTGGTTCCAAGCAACTTCAAAATCCAACCAGGCAAACTCCATTAGGTTTTCAAGGCCTAAGAATAATTCTCCCATGGCTCAGGTCTATGGGCCCCCAGAACTGACCTGAGAGTCATCCTTTCTCATGAGGGATATAATGTGTTCACAGCTGAATAGTTTTATTAGATTGTTTCCTGCCTGCAGAATTCTGGAAGCCCAACAACCTTTTTTCATTTTGTTCTTTCTCTGTCCCTGCAGTTCACACTGACAGTATTTCTACTTATGTAACATTCTTACAAACATTGTGGGTCCCCAGAATTTGTCACAGGGATTCAATCCATTTAACAAGAAGATTTTAAATATTTCCTGGATGAAAAAAAAAAATTCCTGGATGATCCTATCTTCATTCCTGGTTTCTGCAGAAATGAGTGAAGGGATCCATTAGTCATATGATTAGTCTTTTTAAACAGCCCTCTTTGTAATTAAAACTTTGACCTTTATCTAAAGGTCTTCGGTGGCACTAGCAAAAGACTGCTTAGCCACACCTTTGGATTTCTCACCAAAGCATGCTTTCCTGACATTAAATCTTCTAATTTTATCATCTTTAGAAGACAGAATTTCCCAAATCATCAAGTCCTGGTTCCTTTTTAACACTCTTCCCTCCATCCATCTCCTTCCTCTCACATTTTACTCTAAGTAGCAAGATGAAATCTATCCTCATCTTTCACACTTTGCTTAGAAATCTCAGGTAATACCCAAAGTCACACCTTACAAGTTTTGTTGCCTACATAATCAATAAAACTTGGTTTTCGAAACCAAATTTCATGAAGCTGTCGAAACGAAATTCCATGAAGCTGTCACTAAATAATAGAGTGCCTCACTTACTTTTGAGCTCATAGGCAGTTCCTTTAACAGCTGTAATTTTACCAACAGTTTGTTTATAATTACTTGAATATTCTCTTAAACAATATAGGTTTTGTCTACCATTTCTCTACCTTTCTCTGAGCCTTCACTGGCAGAGTCTTTAATATCCATATTTCTACTAACAGTCTGTTCAAGGAAATCTAGACTTTTTCTGTCATGCTCGTCAAAATTCTTCCAGCCTCTACCCACTACCCAATTTCAAAAGCACTTCCACATTTTTAGGTATTTGTTAGAGGAGCACTTCACTTCCAGATACCAAAACATATATTAGTTTCTTATTTGTGCTATAATAAATTATAACAAACTTGCCTTAAATAATGCAAATTTATCTTACTGTTCCAGAGATTAGAAATCCAAAATGAACTTTGAAATAGAATGATATTCTGAGTCTTACAGGGTTAAAATCAAGGTGTTAGAAGATATTTCTTCTGGATGTGGCAGGGGAGAATCTATCCCTTGCTTTTTCCTGCGTTAAAAAGCTGGCCACATTTCAGGGTTCGTGGCTGCATTACTCAGATCTCTGCTTCTGTAATCACATCCCCTTTTCTGACACCACTCCTCCTGCTTCCTTCTCATAAGGACCCTTGTTATTACACTGGGTCTACCCAGATAATCCAGGATAATCTCATTCAAAACTTAATCACTTTTGTGATGTCCCTTTTGCTATATAAGGTAACATACTCTCTTAAAATGTGGAACATCCTGGGGGAGGGAGGGAATGTGAAGAAATCCCTCACACATTTTTTATTATGAAGTTTTTATTTTGCCTTTTTGCTTGATTTTTTCCTGAATACAAAGTTCAAGATCAACAGCTACTTTTTAGCACTTTAAAGATAGTCTATTGTTTTCTGATACACATAGTTTGTGGTGAGAAGTCCACTATAATTCTTATCTTCATTCTCTGTGACTAATGAACATATTTGTCTTTGCATGTAAGTTTTCCATTGTATCACTGATTTTCAATAAATTGAATTTGATATTCCTTATTTTTCTTATGCTTCTGCTTAGACTTTAGTGACATGCCTGACTCTATGGATTTATCATTTTTATCAGATTTGGGATTGGGGGGGTCATTATTTCTTCTAATATTATTTATGTTCCCCATCCCACTGGAACATGAATTATATATATGTTATACCATTTACACAGCACTCTAGCCAACAAATGCAGAATATGCATTCTGGAAAGTGCTCATGTATATTCACCAAGGTAGACATATAGTAATAAGGCATATCTCAAATTTAAAGAGTATGCTCTTGACCACAACATAAACTAATCTAAGAAGATTCTTTTATGAAAGATAAAAAGATAAGACTATTTGACACATGGAGATTAAACAACATGCTTTTAAATAACCCAGAGGTTAGAGAAAAAATTAACAATGACTATGTACTCCATGAAAATTTAAACAGTGCTTAAAAATCTGTGGGTTGCAGTGCTCATTATTATATGCTTATATTATTAGAAAGAAGACATATCTTAAATCATTATTCTAAGCTTCAAATGAAAAACTTGAAGAAAAGTAAAGCAAAAGTGGAGCAGTTTAAAAAGAAAATTAAAAACATGAAACTATAAAATAGAAAATAGAAACAACATAGAGAAAAAAAATCAATGAAATAAAAAACTGTTTCTATGAAAAGATGTAAAAATTCATCAACGTCAAGTCAGATTGACAAAGAAAAGACACCAATTAGCAATATTAGGAATGAGAGGTCATCAATATATAATTTCTAGATATTAATAATATGTCTACGAGAAGCAAGATGGCAGAGGAGTAGTGGACTGAAACGACATCAGGTCCCAAGAGTTCAGCTAGATAGCTATCAAACCATTCCAAACTCCTACAAAGTCAACAGGAAATAGTAGAACACAAGAGCAGCAATTCTAGAAACAGAAAATTGACCACTTTCTGAAAGGTAGAAAGTGTGGAGAAGTGAATCTGAAACCATGGGAAGATATACCACAGGCCAGCGCCTGGCAAGTGGTTGAGCAAGGGAGCACAAATACATAACTTTTAGAACTCTGCTCCATGGAGGGACATCGCTCCAGAGGATAAGCAGGGATGGAGTCCCCAGAGCGACAGTGTGGTCTCAGGTCCCATGGGATCACAGAAAGATCGGGGCTATCTGAGTGTGGCAGAGCTCCCAGGTATTAGAAGAGGGAAGCTGACTACAGATACAGAGCCAAGGAGTGAGCTCTCAGCTCAGGGTTACCTTAAACAATGATCCAAGGCACAGTTGGACCACTGCTCTTTGAGCAGGGTCCCCACAAGTGGCAGATCCGGAAAAAAAACCCTCCTTTCTCTTTCAGGAGGAATGGCACAGGATTCAGGAATCTGCTGGGTTTAGAGATTCCAAATGGGTCTGTGCGCCAGAGACAGAAACACTTGGTCACAGGCCAGGTGAGCACAGAACACGGTCTAAGACCAGGGAGACAGGAGGTATTGACTGCTTTTCTCTCAGGGAACACTGAGGAGTGGGGCCATGAGCTCTCAGCTCCTCTGGGCCAGAGATTGGGAGGCCGCCATTTTCATTCTTGTCCTCCAGAGCTCTGGAAAGCATTCAGGGAACAAAAGCTCCCAAGAGCGGACCCTAGCAAATTACTTAGTCTAGCCCCAGGCAAGGGTGGTGCAATTCCACCTAGGGCAAAGACAATTGATACTCACTGCAACAGTCCCCTCCCCTAGAAGATCAGTGAGAACATCCAGCAAGACCAAACTCACCAATCAAGGAGAACAATGGAACTCCAGAGCTAGGGGAAAGCAATGCATAGAATTCATGCCTTTTTCTCATGATCCTTTCATTTTGCAAAGTTTGTGTTTTGTTTTATTTTTTTCTTCTATTTTTTGAAATTTTCTTTATTCTTTTAATGTTTTTTAATGAGTTTATCTTAACAATACCATTCTAAAAAATTTTTTTAAACCTTCATTGTTAAAGTCATATTTTATCCCTTCATTATATTTAACCTTATTTTTTGTATACATATAAGTGTTCTTTTTCCTTTTTTTTTTTTTTTTTGCTTTAAATATTTGGGAAACAATTTTTTCTAATAGATCAAAACATACCCAAAATCTAGCACATGGCTTTGTTCTAGTTTCCAGCATGAACACATTCTCTCCTTCTTTTTTTTTCTTTTTCCAACCAACTTATCTGATCAATTCCTTGTTTAGAATTTTTTTTAAACTTTCATCTTTATAGTCATATTCCATCCGTTCATCAACTTTACTCTTATTTTTGTATATATATAAGTTTTTCTTTCCTTAAAATTTTGGGAAGCAGTTTATTCTTAGAGACCAGAATACACCCAAAATCAAGTGAGTGACTGTTCTATTCACTAGTCTTATATATATTTTTTTTCTTTAGTTTTTCCCCTTTCTTCCTCCCAGTTTCAGATCTCTTCTGATTTGGTTAGCATATATTTTTCTGGAGGATTTGGCACCCTTTTGTTATTTTATTTGCTCATTCATATATTCTTATCTGGGTAAAATGACAAGGTAGAAAAACTCACCACAAAAAAAAAAACAAAAAACAAAAAACAAAACCAAAACAAAACAAAACAAAAAAAACCACTAGGCAGTACCAACAGCTAGGGACCTAAACAATATGGACATTGGTAATATGTCAGAACTAGAGTTCAGAATGATGATTATCAAAGTGCTGGCTAGGCTCATAAAGGCATGGAAGATATTAGAGAATCCCTTTCTGGAGAAATAAAAGAACTCAAATCTAATCAAGTTGAAATTTAAAAAAGCTATTAATGAGGTGCAATCAAAATAGAGGCTCTTACTGCTAGAATAAATGAGGCAGAAGAGAGAATTAGTGATATAGAAGACCAAATGACAGAGAATAAAGAAGCTGAGCAAAAGAGAGACAAACAACTACTGGACCAGGAGGGGAGAATTCAAGAGATAAATGATGCATAAGACAAAACAATATTAGAATAATTGGAACCCCAGAAGAAAAGAAAGAGAAGGACAGAAGGTATATTGGAGCAAATTACAGTAGATAATTTCCCTTATATGGCAAAAGGAACAAGCATCAAAATCCAGGAGGCACAGAAAAACACCCTTCAAAATCAATAAAAATAGGTCCACACCCCTTCACCTAATAATCTTAAATGACACACTGGACCAGATGGACATCACAGATATATTCAGAACATTCCATCCCAAACTTCAGAACACACATTCTTCTCTAGTGCACATGGAACATTCTCCAGAATAGATCACATCCTGGGTCACAAATCAGGTCTCAACTGGTACTAAAAGATTGGGATCATTCCCTGCATATTTTCAGACCATGATGCTCTGAAGCTGGAGCTCAATCACAAGAGAAAAGTTGGAAAGAACTCAAAAACATGGAGGCTAAAGAGCATCCTACTAAAGAATGAATGGGTCAACTAGGAAATTAAAGAAGAATTGAAAAAATTCATGGAAACAAATGATAATGAAAACACAACTGTTCAAAATCTGTGGGACACAGCAAAGGCAGTCCTGAGAGGAAAGTATACAGCAATTCAAGCCTTTCTCAAGAAACAAGAAAGGTCTCAAATACACAACCTAACCCTACACCTAAAGGAGCTAGAGAAAGAACAACAAATAAAGCCTAAACCAAGCAGGAGAAGAGAAATAATAAATATCAGAGCAGAAATCAATGAAATAAAAACCAAAAGAACAGTAAAATAAATCAATGAAACTAGGAGCATGTTCTTTGAAAGAATTAATAAGATTCATAAACCCCTGACCAGATTTATCAAAACGAAAAGAGAAAGGACCCAAATTAATAAAATCATAAATGAAAGAGGAGAGCACAATCAACACCAAAAAAATACAAACAATTACAAGAACATATTATGAGCAACTATATGCCAGCAAATTCGACAATCTGGAAGAAATGGATGCATTCCTAGAGATAAATAAACTACCAAAACTGAACCAGGAAGATTTAGAAAACTTGAACGGACCAATAGCCAGTAAGGAGATTGAAGCAGTCATCAAAAATCTCCCAACAAATGAGAGTCCAGGGCCAGATGGGGCTGGCCCTGGGCTCTCATTCCAGGGGAGTTCTACCAAATATTTAAAGAAGAATTAATATTCTCCTGAAACTGTTCAAAAAAAATAGAAATGGAAGGAAAACTTCCAAACTCATTTTATGAGGCCAGCATTACCTTGATCCCAAAACCAGACCAAGACCCCATCAAAAAGGAGAATCACAGACCAAATCCTTGATGAATACAGATGCAAAAATTCTCACCAAAATACTAGCCAATAGGATCCAACAGTACATTAAAAGAATTATTCACTATGAACAAGTTAAGATTTATTCCTGGGCAGCAAGGTTAGTTCAATATCTGCAAATCAATCAATGTGACACAATACATTATTAAAAGAAAGAACAAGAACCATATGATACTCTCAATAGATGATGAATAAGAATATGACAAAGTACAGCATCCTTTCTTGATCAAAACTCTTTACAGTGTAGGGATAGAGGGTACATTCCTCCATATCATCAAAGCCATCTGTGAAAATCCCATAGAGAATATTCTCAGTGGGGAAAAACTGAATTTTTCCCCTAAGGTCAGGAACATGACAGCAATGTCCACTATCACCACTGCCATTCAACATAGTATTAGAAGTCGTAGCCTCAGCAATCAGACAACAAAAAGAAATAAAAAGCATCTGAATCAGAAAAGAATAGGTTAAACTCTCACTTTTTGCAGATGGTATGATGCTATATGTGGAAAACCCAAAAGACTCCACTCCAAAACTGCTAGAACTCATGCAGGAATTCAGTAAAGTGTCAGGATATAAAATTAATGCACAGAAATCAGTTGCATTTCTATATGCCAACAGCAAGACAGAAGAAATAAATTAAGCAGCCGATCCCATTTACAATTGTGCCCAAAACCATAAGATACCTAGGAATAAACCCCACCAAAGAGGCAAAGAATCTGTACTCAGAAAACTACAAAGTACTCAAGAAAGAAATTGAAGAAGACACAAAGAAATGGAAAAACTTTCCATGCTTATGGATTGGAAGAACAAGTATTGTGAAAATGTCCATGCTACCTAGAGCAATCTACACATTTAATGCAATCCCTATCAAAATACCACCCTTTTTTTTTTTTCAAAGAAATGGAACAAAAAATCCTAAAATTTATATAGAACCAGAAAAGACCCCACATAGCCAGAGGAATGTTAAAAGAGAGTTTTCAGTCTGGAGTTGGTGGCATCACAACTCCAGACTTCAAGCTCTATTACAAAGCTGTCATCATCAAGACAGTATGGTACTGGCACAAAAACAGACACATAGATCAATGGAACAAAATAGAGAGCCCAGAAATAGACCCTCAACTCTATGGTCAACTAATCTTTGACAAAGCAGGAAAGAATGTGCAATGGAAAAAAGACAGTCTCTTCAACAAATGATATTAGGAAAATTGGACAGCCACATGCAGAAGAATGGAATTGGACCATTTCCTTACACCAACACAAAAGTAGAGTCAAAATGAATGAAAGACCTCAATGTAAGACAGGAATCCATCAAAATGCTTGAGGAGAACACAGGCAGCAACCTCTTTGACCTCAGCCGCAACAACTTCTTCCTGGGAACATCACCAAAGGCAAGGGAAGCAAGGGTAAAAATGAACTATTGGGATTTCATCAAGATCAAAGCTTTTGCATAGCAAAGGAAACAGTCAACAAAACCGAAAGACAACTGACAGAATGGGAGAAGCTATTCACAAATGACATATCGGATAAAGGGCCAGTGTCCAAAATCTATAAAGAAATGACCAAACTCAATACCCAAAGAACAAATAATCCAATCGAGAAATGGGCAGAGGACATGGACAGAAAATTCTGCAAAGAAGACATCCAATGGCCAACAGACACATGAAAAAGTGCTCCACGTCACTCGGCATCAGGGAAATACAAATCAAAACCACAATGAGATGCCACCCCACACCAGTCAGAATGCCTAAAATTAACAAGTCAAGGAATGACAGATGTTGGCGAGGATGCAGAGAAAGGGGAACCCTCCTACACTGTTGGTGGGAATGCAGGCTGGTGCATTTCCACTCTGGAAAACAGCATGGAGGTTCCTCAAAAACTTGGAAATAGAGCTACTCTATGTCCCAACAATCACACTACTGGGTTATTTACCCTAAAGATACAAATATAGTGATCCGAAGGGGCACATGCACCCGAATGTTTATAGGAGCAATGTCCACAATAGCCAAACTACAGAAAGAACCTAGATGTCCATCAACAGATGAATGGATAAAGAAGAATTGGAATATATATACAATGGAATACTATGCAGTTATCAAAAGAAATTAAATCTTGCCATTTGCAACAGTGTAGATGGAATTAGAGGGTATCATGCTGAGCAAAGTAAGTCAATCAGAGAAAGACAATTATCATGATCTCATTGATACAAGGAATTTGAGAGGCAGGGTGGGGTTTTGGGGGGTAGGGAAGGAAAAAAATGAAACAAGATGGGGTCAGGAGGGAGACAAACCATAAGACACTCTTAATCTCACAAAACAAACTGAGGGTTTCTTGGGGGTGGGTGAAGAGGGAGAGGGTGGTTAGGTTATGGACATTGGGGATGGTATGTGATATGGTGAGTGCTGTGAAATGTATAAATCTGATGATTCACAGACCTGTACCCTGGGACAAATAATAAATTTAATGTTAATAAAAATAATTTTAAAAGTCTATAAAACAGAACAATTTTATACCAATAAATTCAAAAAATTTGATGGAAAGTATAAATTCCTTGAAAAATATAAATTTCCAATGCTCACGTGAGTAAAAAATAAAATGTATAACCCTGTATTAAAAAGTGGTTGAATTTGTAGATCTAAATCTGAAAATTTTATTCCTATGTATTATATTCTTTTAAAGCTATTGTGAATAAACTTATTTTAACTTCATTTTCCAAATGTTCATTGCAAGTGTATTTATGACAACCATGTTACTTCTATTTTCTATATAACTTATGTTTTGTTATTGTTCCTTTATTCTGCCTTTATGGTTTCCTTTTGCATTAAGCAAATATTTTCTAATGTGTCATTTTAATGTCTTAAATAATTTTTCACTAAATTAAAAAAAATTCTTTTAGCGGTTGCTCTGGGGCTTACCATAAACATCTTAATCAAAATCAACTTTAAATTTTTACTAACCTTTAAATAGATAAATAAATAAATAAACTTAATTCCAGTGAGATATAAAAAATTAACTCCTTTTTCCTGTCCCTCCATTTAAAAATCAATATTGGTACAAATCCATCAATATATTGTTGCAATTCTGACTTATATAATTTTATGCCTTTTAAAGAAACTAAAAAAAGATGATCAAGTATGTATTTACACTTTTTAAAAATATTTGTTCTATTATCCTCCCTATTTAGGGCTCTCCTCATTTGCTCCTGTGGATTCTAGTTAACATCTGAAAAAACTTCCTTAGAGCAATACAGCTCTGCTCCCACCCACATCTTTTGGTATTATTGGCAAATATATTACATTTCTATACACCTAACAATATATTATAAACATATTGTTTTACAAAATTGCTTTTTAAATTGATCAAGAGTTAAAATGAGGAAAAATATGCAATTACTCTGTCTTTTATAATTACGCGATTACCTTTAACAGTGCTCTTTGTTTTTCATGTGGATTCAATCTACCATCTGAGATCACTTACATTCAGGCTGAAGAATTTCCTTTAGCATTTCTTGTAAGGCAGGTCCGCTAGCAACAAGTTCTGTCACTTTCTATTTATCATGAATTGTTTCTATTTCACCTTCATTTTTTAAAGGTATCTTTCCTGGATATAGGATTCTTGACTGAGCTTTTGTTTTGGAGTTTTTGTTTTGGTGGGACACATTTTCAATATGATTATCCCACTTACTTTTAGCCTCCAAAGTTTTTGATAAGACGACAGCTGTAATCTTATTGGGATTCCCTTATGTCATTTTTCTCTTGCTACTTGCAAAATTTCTCTTTGCCTTTGGCTCTCAGCATTTTTACTATGGTATATGTCTGTTTGTGGATCTCTTTGTGTTTATACTACTTGGAGTTGCTGAGATTTCTGAATGTGTAGATTGTTTTTCAATATATCTGGGGAGCTTCAGCCACAAAGTCTTCAAATATTTGTCTGGTTCCTTTCCTATACTTTGGTATTCCCATTACACATGACATTGCTGTGTGTTATCCCACATTTCTCTGAGGGTCCATTCATTTTTCTTCATTCCTTTGCTCTCTGCTCTTCATAAGCATAATCTCTATCAATCTGTCTTCAAGTTTGCTAGTTCTTTCTTCTGATTGTTCACCTCTATTCTCTAACCCCTCTAGCAAATTTTTCTAGATTTTTTTCATTTCAGCTTTTGTGCTTTCAACTCCATAATTTCCACTTGGTTGTTTACCATTTCTCTCTTTATTGATACTATTTGATGTGAAATTGTCACCATACCTTCTTTTAATTCTTTAATAATAATTTCCTTTGGTTCTTTGAACATATCTATATTGTGTATTTTGAAGCCTTTGTTAATATGTCCATATAATTTCTTTCATGGGTAGTTTGTCTACTTTATCCACAGTATATGAATCATGTTTTCCCGCTTCTTTGTATGTCTTCTAATTTCTCACTGGAAACTGGACATTTTAGGCAATATTTTGTAGAAACTAGGTGCTCCTCCACCACCACTAACTTCTGATGCTGGCCATTTTATTGTTATTTTCATGTTTGTTTAGTGATTGACTGGTTTATTTTAGTGAAGTCCATTTCACCCCTACAGCAGAAGGGGCAGCTTTGCATATGAATGCCCACAGTCTATGGTTTGACATTGGTTTTGATAAGGTCTTTTGACTATCTTTTCTCTGAAAACACCCAGTTGTTTTCAATAATGCCCTGGTGCCTAAATTGCTTTATAAGACTACTCCATTTGCAGATCTCTTTAAAGGCTGCAATCAGATTCAGGCCTCCTTTGAAGTTGTAATTCCCAAAGCCAGTGCTTAAGGTTTGTTCTGACACCTGCAGACTCCTACAACTATCTCTTTCCCAGGTTCTCTGCTTCTCCCCCCAGGCAAAATCTCTGAGCATAAACTCTGAATGTAGGGGTGGAGACAAGGGCACACATCTTTCTAAGTGGCACTTCCATGTTAAGAGCTGAGTAATCATTAGGGGCCAAGGAGAGGGTAGACAGTCATCTCCTTCTTGAGTTACCACACCCAGAATAAAGCTACACCCCTTACAGTTCAGAGCAAGAGTTATCAAGACCCAGTATTCTCAGCAGTGCCACATCCAAGACAGAGACTTTATTCCATGAATGAGCAGAGGAAGAGGGCCTCATTTCTTGGCTACACTCACTCAGAATTTTGCCTCAGCAATAGGTAGCTGAGAATGGATGAAAAATCCTGCCCTTGCCTGAAGACAACCCGATGACTAGAAACTGTGAAGAGGGAGCCCTGTGTTTGGGGTTGCCCAGTCTAAGTGGAATTCCCATCTTGCTGATTGGGATGGGAGTGAGGGGAGTGAGTCACAGTTCAGATACCACAGAATCTCACTCACCAAAATACATATTTTCTTGAGTAAACATTTCTTCATTTACTGTAAATTTTTTGGACCATTTCCAGAGATATTAAGTTGTTGGGTTTTTTTTCTTTTTTCACCAGTTTTGCTTGGGATTGGGTCCACTTTGTTCCTCATGCAGATAAGCCAGAAGACTTAAGGTCCACCTAATTAACAAGAGTGGCAAGGTAGTAATTCAGTGAGGAAGGAAACTAGTCTTTTTCAAAAAATGGTGCTGGACAATGGATATGGAAAAAAATTAAACTCAACCTTCCTCATACTACATACAAAACGATTTCAAATGAATCGTTTCTCAAAATGTAAAACTATAAAGCTCCTAGACTAAAAACACGGGAGAAAATCCTTGTGACTATGACTTTGGAAAAGCAAAGTTTCTTAACTAGAATATAAAAAGCATGAATCATACACAGAAAATGTAAAATTGGACTTCATCAAAATTTATTAAAGCTTGTCCTTCAAAAGACACCATTAGACAAATGGAAAGGCAAGCTAAAGGCTGTAAAATAACTTTGCAAACCATAAATCTGATAAGGGATTTTTTTTCAAAATTATAAACCACTTCAACTCAATATTAAGAACATAAACAATTTAAAAATGGGCAAAAGTTTGAACAGATACTTCACCAAAGAAGATATGTCAATGGCAAATAAGTAAATGAAATGATGCTCAATATTATCAGTCTCCAGGGAAATGCAGATTAAAACCACAATAAGATACCACTATATACTATTGGAATGGCAAAAATTAGAAGATTTATGGTAACTATTCATGCCATGGGGGTCAAGCATCTGGAATATTTATACATTACTGGTAGGAAGGTAACAAGGCACAGCCATTTTGAAAAGTTCTTTAAATGTTAAACATATTTGAAATATACAATACAATAATCCCACTCTTACAGGTTTACCACTACTACAGGAGAAATAAAAACACAAAGACTTGCATGCAAATGTTCACAGCTTTATTCATTATAGCCATTATAGCCAAATGTCCATCAACAGGTGAGTGAATCAACATATTATGGTATATCTATACAATGGAATACTACTTAGCAATAAAAAGGAATAATGAATATATAAGTGAAAAAAAGCCAAGCATAAAGGACTATACAATTCTATTTATATGAAATTCTAGAACAGACAAAATTATAGTGATAGGAAGCAAACTGGTGGCCACCCAGGGGTGAGACTGTTGGGTAAAAAATTGACTGTAAAGGGAAATGAGGAATCTCTTGGGGGTTGATGTAAATATTCTATATCATTACTGTAATTCTAGTTACATTATTATGTATCAATCAAAATCATCTAACTATACCCTTAAAATGAGTGAATTTTATTGTATGCAAATTACATCTCAATAATTTTTTTAAAGAGCAATAGGAGAAAAATATTAAATAGCTTAATAGTAGGAAAAGATCAGAGAAATTAAGACACTCAGTTCTAATACATTGAGTAAACAGACATACTGGGTATTAAAGATTCTCAAAATATGTCTGCAGGTATCAAGTGAAATTTTCTTTTGTTAGTAATTTTCTTTCACTTATAAAACCAACATTTCCCTTAAACCATATTTGTGAAAAATAGGCTTAAAAATAATCATATATTCTCAAATTACTATGTTTATACCTAAAACTAATATAAAATTATAGGCCAACTATATTTCAAATAAAACATAATAATTAAATTAAATTAAATTAAATTAAAAAATAATCATATTGTTTCAGCTGGGAGTTATTTTTTCTTGCTAATTAAAAAAAAAGTATTGAGATGTCATAGTTAAGCTGGGGTTTAACCGAGCAGATATTCACTTACTCTCTTCTTTGGGACAGAGTATACTTCCCACCCCCACTGTCTTCATCTGTGGCCATAAGACTTGGTTTGGTCCCTAAAATATACACATGCAGGATATTTGAAGAGTTTTATATAAGTTTGCAGAGTTTAGATTGCTCTTGAACTCATACATCACATATGAATACAACCCAAGTACCCTATGCCCCTTTAAACTGGACCTCACAATGAGGCACAAGGAACAAACCTAAACTTGACTCAAAGCCCAAAAACAAACCATAGCCTAAAGCACAGTCACTTATGAGTAAGAAAATTAAAAGTGTGCCTTGGTATGATAATGAATTTGGCAGAAGTCTGTTACACTATATTACTGCAGCAACAGTCAACTAATGCAACAGCTAACATTTGTGGAAAATTTACAATGTTCTAAGTACTTAGCTAAAAACTTCACATGTACTATCCATTTAATCATCACAATGACTCTGTAAGAGAGAATATTTTTAACGTCTTTTTTTAACACATGATAAGACTGTAGCACAAAGAAGATAACTGCATTATCCAAATCTCAGAGCTCATAAGTGACCAAGCAGGATTTAAACCTAGGATGTTTTAACTCTAGTACTCATTCTCTTATTCATTGTGCTCCATTAGTTAGATGGAACATTTAATCATTGCCCAAAATGTAGCAGCAGAGTGAGGGTTATCAGTAATTTGAAAAGAAAATTTTATTCAGTTTCCATACGTAAGGAAACAGCTTACTATCTGACTGCAGTGAATGCATGGATTACCAAGAGCCGGTGGTTTTAAAAACTCTATCCTTCCCCTTAATGGTTAATAATGCTCTTCAATTCCCACATACTTTTTCCTTCTCCTCCTTCCTAACCTGCCAATCCTTTTTAAAGTGGTGTCTGAGAAACCATCTGTTTACTCTAGCTCAGCCTCTAGGTCTGCTTTGGCTGCAAAAACTGCACTGTCTCAACTTCTTTACAGTGTTATTCAAAATGCCTACAGAGCCTTCCATATTGCTTCACACATATGGTACTTATTCATGTCCACTCTCTCCTTCATACCCCACAATACCCATTCCTAACTTTAATCACTAACGTAAGCCCTATCTTCAATATCACCCCCTCACTTGTGGAGGACCTGCCTCCAATTTCACAAAGAATCTTTTGTGTGGCATTAAATTTATCAACTTTTCTCTTCTCAGCCTTATACCCGTCTTTGCCTCTCATTACCCTTCACTCTCATGTTTCAAATGACTAATCCCACCCCCATATTCTTGTTTCTCTTTCTTCCTACCTCTACATTGTTGAATTCATTTAATATCTCCTTTTTTTCAACAGGGAAACCTACGTACTCATTCCTCCCCCATCTTAAACCAACCTTCCCATGAACCTGATTCCTTCATAAACTACCAACACATATCTCTCCTTGTTTTTACCATCAAACTTCTTCACAAAGCAGTCAGTATCAGATAGCTTCACTTTTTCACTGCCAATGTATTCTTTAATTAAATACTGCAACTTGGCTTCCCTTTCTATAAACTTTACCAAATTTGTTCTCTCAAAAGACACTTTTTATCAAAAGATAGTTTCCAAACTGCCCAAGTCAACTGTATCTCTCAGTTACCATCCTAACAAGGCCCTCTTCAGTTTTGCATGATACTTCTCTTCTCTAACCTCACCCTTTATTATTTTCCCCCTTTCTGTAGAACCCCTTTCAGTATTTTTCTCATGATTTTTCTTCTCTTCCAGTTCTACCAACTCAACTACCATGAACAATATCATCCCTTCACTGTCTCCAACTAATATGCCTCACTGTCTCCAACTAATAGTTATTGACCAATTATTTCCATCATCTACAAACCCCAACTTTAAACCTAAGCTCAAGTTCCATAGACATTCTAGTACTCTCAATAATTATGACTCATTTATTGAAAAACTGCTACATGCCAGCTGTTGTACTAGATGCATACCAGAATACATACCCATTAATATACATATTCTCATTTAAGCATCTCAAAATATAATAAAAACAATTATTTCCTTTCAGAATGGACAGAGATATGGAATTTACATGATTTCCCCAATGTCATATAGTTAGAAGGTACTGAAGCTGGGATTTAAGACATCACATACTAATTCCCTGTGTCCTTCAAGCTATAAGGGCAGATATTAAGTTCTCTGGGGGTCTAAAGCCACCATTTCCTGACCTTAGGCAAAGGAAAGGGACTATTTCCTCATCCAATCTGGAGAGGATATTTACATACTCCAGTATCTGTCTCCAAAACGTCTCCCCCAGTCTCCTGGACTTTTATAACCTTCATTCGCTTTAGGGGTATAAATGCCATCTCACCAATTCTACACTAACTTCTTTAAATTCTAAATCATTGTGGACTTCAACCTCACTTAGGAATATGGCATCTATTATCCTGGAGTTCCCAAGCAAACTTGCATTTTAAAATTTTATCACTTTATCACTCTGGATAATGTTTTCGTTTGTTTTGTTTTTGGCCCCCTAAAACAAAAACAAAACAAAAGGCACTTATTAAAACTCTCCAAAATCCTTTTAACTTAAAGTACCATCTGAATTTAGACTGGATGATTCAGATCCTGATTCACAACTACTAATTGTGTGGGTTAAGAATTTTAAGCTTCAGGTTTCTAATCTCTACATGAGATTGGAGATTAGATATGAAACTAATGGTAGGTGTTCACTGGGTTATTGTAAGGTTAAAATGCAATGATTAAATAAAAACTAAAAACACTTATAGTGGCCCACAAAACCCTACAAAACTCTCTTCCACATCTCTTTGACCTTGTCCTCTCTTACTGCTCTCTCCCTTATCAAGTCAGGCCCTGCTCTATCTCAAGATGTATGCTATTGCTTTTCTTTCTACCTGAAATATTCATCCCTGAGATAGCTGACTAACTGCTCCATCTCCTTCAGACTTAGCAAAGTGATTACATATGGTAAAAGGGAAAATACAGACTTACTGTAAGATTTCTAGCTTGTAGAACTGTGTCCATAATGACAACTCACCTGAATTAGAGATAAGTGAGGAAAAGCAGGACAGGTTAAGTTAGGTTTTTGAAATGCTGAATGCTGGGTGCCTGAAAATCATTCAGGTAAGCATGTCCAGGGTGAACTTGGAAGTGCAAATGGAGCTCAAAAGAAGGTTACGGCTGATGAGCAGCACTGGGGTCTCTGCAATGCAAGTGACAGTCTAAGCCATGAAAGTAGAGGGATCAGGAAATCTTAGATCACATCTAAGGATAATTCAAGAGGATAGAGGATAATTCAAGAAAGTAGTAGTTCACTAAAAGAGAAGAAACTGTGATGTCACAGATAACAAAGGAGCAAATGTTTCCAAAGAAAATGCCTTCAAAAATGAACAAGAGTAAAAATGTGTATAGGTAGATAAGAACCAGAGAGAGGTCCTACTAACCAAATTTCCCTACATTTATCCTCTGTTCCAGGAAAACCATTGATCATTATCTACATACAACGTGTTCTTTTGCTTTGGTCATTCTCTCTAAATGGACCACCCTGGCCCATCTCCCTCAATATTCTCCAGTTATTTATGTCCATTCTTTAAGACCCAATAACATATTTCTTGGCTCCACCTTTCTAGGGGTAATTTTTTTCCATGTAGATGGAAAGAGTGTATCAGGGATGATGTATCCTTAACTCTTTAACTTCAATCTCTGAATGGATAAAGAAGATGTGGTATTTATATACAATGGAATACCATGCAGCCATCAAAAAATGAAATCCTGCCATTTGCAATGACATAGATGGAACTAGAGGGTATCATGCTAAGAGAAACAAGTCAATCAGAGAAAGACAAATATCATATGTTCTCTCTGATATGAGGAATTTGAGAGGCAGGGCAGGGGGTCACAGGGGTTAGGGAGGGAAAAAATGAAACAAGATGGGATCAGGAGGGAGACAAACCATAAGAGACTCTTAATCTCACAAAACAAACTGAGGGTTGCTGGGGGGTTGTGAGGGGAGGGATAGGGTGGCTGGGTTATAGATATTGGGGAGGGTGTATGCTATGGTGAGCATTGTGAATTGTATAAGTCTGATGATTCACAAACTTGTACCCCTGGGGCAAATAATACATTATATGTTCATTTAAAATAAAATGAATGAATGAATGAATAAACAAACAAACAAACTGTTAACAAAAAAACAAAACAAAAAAACAAAACAAAAAAAAAAACAAACCCAAACCTCAATCTCAATATAGATACATGTAACTGAGAGAAAGGAGAATAAACAGCAACTGAAGATAACAATAGTGTATCTGAATTTTTCTTGAAGTTAGAATCATGAAAATATACAGAACATCTAAATATGAGTGGCATAGATATGCTCTGCTAACATACTATCGAATATAGTAGCAGCTATGGATACAAGGCATGGGTAGCTAGCCAGTTATCATGAGCACATGGACGCAAAAGCTGAGGAGCTAAGTTTATGTATCAGGTGCTACAAGCACCATCTTACACAATGCCGATTCCCGTAGTACCTAATGCTGACTTAATACAATTTCTTATTCTTTTTTATTTCAGCTAATTTTTCTTTACAGATTTGAATTTTTAAAACTATATACATTGAAATGTGTTCCTTTGCCAGAGGCAGCCACTAATGAAGTTTTTATATATAAATATTACAGAAATATTCAATGAACCATTAAATACCCCAGTCTCTTTTATAACCTAGTGATCCTTCCCAAAACTAAAACTACTTGGGAAAAGATTCTGGAACTAACAAATATGGCCACAAATATTTATTTTAATATATGTCATTACTTGTGCTGAGAATCCAAGTTCTCAGAAACTCTATCTTACATATGCTTGCATTCCCAGCATGTCTAATATGTACTCCTATCTTTGAAGAGAAAAATGTTTAATGAGGTAATAAAGTCACAAAAGTGACGAATTTAATTTTTTACCTCAGAGAAACCAGAAATTAAATGGCAGGTAAAAAAAATATTTTTGAAATCTATTTACTTTTGAACCTATTCTTTCCCTATATTCTGTATGAAAAAGTAACTGATCAAGTTTTTAATATTGAAAAAGTGTGTGTTTTCTAAACAGATACTTGAATACAATTAAAAATCAACTGCTAAATATCAGAAGTCCAAGGCTCTACAAACTGTGATGGGAATTTTTTTGTGTGTCATGAGAATTTATATGCATTTTATTATAGATTTGATAATTTAGAAGACAAACCATAGATTTGTGTGTGGGTTTAGGGGAAAAAAGTATCAAAATAGGTTGAGTACATTAGGAACTACATTTTATAATTCAACTTAGGAAACAACAGGACAAGGTCTATGGTATGAAGGGTCCATAATAAAAAAAAAATCTAAACATGTTGTTATTTACTAAATCAGTAAAAAGTGAACCAGGAAAATATATATTAAAATGCACACTAGTGTTTAAAGTTCTTATTCTTGAATTGCTTTTTTTTCAACTATGGATATTAGAAGCTATTTTCTTTCTTTTTTTTTTTAAGATTTTATTTTATTTATTTGAGAGAGAGAGACAGTGAGAGAGAGAATGAGCGAGGAGAAGGTCAGAGAGCGAAGCAGACTCCCCATGCAGCTGGGAGCCTGATGTGGGACTCGATCCCGGGACTCCAGGATCACGCCCTGAGCCGGAGGCAGTCGTTTAACCAACTGCGCCACCCAGGCGTCCCTAGAAGCTATTTTCGAGCATATCTTCATATTCTTGTACTTTTCCAGGCAATGGCTATCAATGTCTTCCTTTCTTTAAACTGGCCAGGAAGCCTTGATAACAAATTCTTTGACCTCATGACACTATATCAGCTTCTGCTAAGTGCTTCTCCTACTGTATGACCTAGCTGGCAGGAGCTCTGCCTTAATTATTCAAATAGTGTCTGATATAAGTAACCTCTCTAAGCAGGACTTAATTATATTAAGTAATGATTATCAGAGTCTCTCTACAAAATGGACTTCTATTATTGTAAGCCTACAGATATGAGAAAAGACTTTGGTCCCAAATACAACAAAATATAAAGGTTCATCTAAAATGACAGATTAGAGAAAAATATCTCTGATATTTTAGAGGTCTTAATAAAGTAAATCTTATTCCAGTACAAATGGCAATCTGTATTTGGCTGCATCTGCTGAATAATTCTGAAGTTTCATGTGACTTTATTCTGTAATTTTCTACCTGGTGAGACACATGGCAGCAGGTGAAGTATTTGTCACCAACTAAAAAAATGATTAACTAAAGTAATAACACCACAAAAACTAAACTGGTATTTAACAGATATATTTCCTGGACATTTCCCAGAATGACAGTCATTAGTAAATAGTATTAATTTCAACTGATTAATTAGCTAATTTCTCCATATTGAACTATGTCTTAGAAAGATCTGAACCTGCAATACCCCCTGAAATAATGGGTTTTGGAAAAACTTCATACATCTTGACAACTTTCCTAGCTTCAATTGTGTTGATTCTGAATAGTATGTCATTAACAGTCCTAATGAGAAAAATGGTAATACTGAAAAAATACTAAAATATCTGGAAAATAAAATAAGAGACATTGGAAGTGATAAAGGAGAAAGAAGGAGGGGGGAGTTTCAAATGAATAAATTTTTACTTAAATTCCTAAAAAAAAACAATGATACTGTTATGCTAAAAATAAATAAATGAAAAAAAAATTCCTATGAATAGGAGCGTTAATCACACATTACCCTCAATGTGACATTGCTCAACATGTACTAATAGTACAGAATTTGAACAAGGTACAAAATCCCAGGATTTGATCAACAGAAATTCCTGACTCACAATACAAGACAATCATTAAAAGTTCCACTTAAAACTGTGACCCCAAGAAAGACGCAAACTGAAGCACTCCTCACACTGCCTTCCTGAAATCCCTATGCTCCCCTCTCCCTCTACATTTTGACTCACTTCTTAAGGGAATCTTGAAATCAACAAACACAACACTATAGCTACTGATGTTTCCTTTTTACTCTTGGTTTCTTTTTCTTCACTTTATAATTAAAGCTATAGAACTGTCTTAACATTCCTTGTAGATGCTCTATCCTTGAAGGATTAGAAATCCGCAAATAGAAAAAAAAAAAGATTATAAAAAGAAGAGGCTTTAAAAGCATCTTTAAGAACCCAAGAAGCCCTCCTAAAGAAAAGACACAACTGTTTGCTTAAGGGATCTTTAGAGTCAGGATTTTCAAAGATTTTAAACATTTTTAAAAATTCTTCAAAGTATTAATTACTTTTCTAATATCTAATTAAATAAATAAATAGAACAATAAGAAAATACTAGATAAATGATTATTGCAATTGTGTATGACTCCAAATGCCTGGAGACACAGGGCTCACCACAAAATAAAAACAAAAAATAGCACTGTTAGGATGATGGAATTTGTTTCCTTTGTTTTCTAAATTTCCTTTAATATTATTAAAGAGTCCTCAACATGGCAGTCTCTATGGCTATTATAACATTTATTTCTGATAACTTGAGATGTTCTAAAGAAAAAAGAGAAAAACTATTCATTTCCTTGGATATATGCATTTTACTTTTAGAATTATAAAGAAAACTATAAAAAACTAAGGTCAGTGGAGTACCTGGGTAGCACAGTCAGTTGAGCATCCAAGTCTTGATTTTGGCTCAGGTCTGGCTCAGTTTTGTTGGCTCAGGTCGTGATCTCAGGGTCATGAGATTAAGCCTCATGTCGGGCTCCGTACTCAGCATGTAGTCTGTTTGAGTTTTTCTTTCCCTTTCCCTCTGCTTCCCATCCCATGTTCCCTGTCTCTCTCTCAAATGGATAAATAAATATTTAAAAAAACAAAACAAAACCCTAAGGTCAGTAGTTTTCTGAGCTGCAAAAGATTGTGATCCCTGAATCCTCTCTTCCTCTTTCTCCTACATCTTATAAGCATCAGGTAAATAAAGTCATTTCTTTCTTTCCTGACAACTCTCCACTCTCACCTGGACCCTCTCTTTCCCAGAGAAATGCATTTGTTATTTAATTGGTTTCTATGCAAACTCTATCTCCCTCTCTCTTTCCTCAAACTATTTCATACTTAAACTCCTGTTCAAAAATCTTTACTGCCTCCCCACTATTTAAAAAATATCTTTCATACTACTTATCCAAGTATTCAAAGTTCTCACCAGATCCCTGTCTCTATAACCCTCTCTACATATCAGCCATCCAATTCGGTCACATTGTTGCAAACAGTATGCAGTCCCACTTATATGATGTTGCTCAAAAAGTTCCCTTGGCCTACAATGAATGCTCTCTCTTCTTTTACATTTTAACTTAGTCCTGCCTTTCAAGATTGCATTGCTATCTCTCATTTTACACGTATGTAAAATTTTCTAGCAAACCTTGCCAAGAAACAATGTCTAAACTCCTAAATAATCCATCAAAAAGGAACATGGACACACCAAGAATCTCAAAAAGTAAAGAATAATGATGTATAAATATACATTTCTTTTTCATTCTATACTCAAAGCATTTTTGCCACCATGTGTTCACTTTCTATTCTTAGAGGTAGAATATTAATTCTATTTCCTCTATAGCCCTTAAAGGTTGATAATGTATTTCTTATTATTGTGACTAGATACCTCATACTAGAGAAAGCATCATGGTATTAAGGTTAAATTTCAATGTCCATATGAACTAGATAACTTCATTTTATTTGGGTGTCATCAATGATAACCTTGATCCTTCCCAGAAATCTTACTATGAGTACCAAGGATAATGTGTGTGACCAGGTGAAAGTAAAAGCAGCCTGAAGTGAATACTTCACTGATTTCCTTTAATTGGATTTGAAATCGAGTATCTTATTAGTTACTTTAAATATTAATATTTATAAAAACATATTGTTTTGACCATATGCAATACAAGCCCATTTTCAAGTCTGCTGTTTATAGCTCAAAAAGAACCATTAATATATAACTGAACATTTCTGTTCAAGGAGGGATGATCTTATCACCCAAACTCTGATGTGGGCACATAATCCATACCTGACAAATCCATGTATCCACTCTTTGGATACTGAGATTGAGTCAGGGTCAAATGAGAGCAAAGTTAGAAATTTTGCTGAAACTTGGGGAAAGAAGACTTTCTTTTTGAGAGGGGTTTAAAAAATAGACTGTGGGCTACTTCCCTTCTTTGCCACTCTGTGGGGAATCTTGCTTGAGAATGTATGGTACAAAGTATACAGTACACGCTATAAAATAGGGGAAAACTGATCTGCACGATGGAAAAAGGCAGATAACAGATTACAGTGTTAGAGCACTTGCATTCAGCCAACATAAAAGCCTGATTTTTCATTTTCATGTGTGTTAAAGTATTCCTTTTTGCTTAAGTCAATTTGAATTGGTTTATGGAAAATTCAGAAATAAAATGCAGAAATTTAGAAAATTTTGTCCTATTTCCGACAGTGACCTAGTATAATCTATATATGGCTGTCACCTTGTTGGGAAAGGCAATCTCATGTGCACAGCCTTGCCCCATTCAGTCATATAAGAATGGTCCCTGGGCCTGGAACACTGCCCAGCTATGGCTTTGTATGGGAATATCTTTCCCTGTTTCAGGCTCAGAGAGTGTTCCTTTTTTCTACCAATTGTGAGCCTCAGTGGCCCTCAGGCACACCCCCAGCTTTCAGTATTTCAGCTTGAAAGAGGAGGGGGTCAATGTTCTACAGCACAAGAGGGGTGTGTGCAGGCCATGTGCTCACCTTGGCTGCCAGGAAGGAGATCTGCTGGTCATAGGGGGCTGACATACTATTAGAGCTAATCTTGCTCTGTCTCTTCTCTATTTAAGTAAAAGTATTGTTCTACCCAGTGCTTAACTACATTGTCTTTTCCTTGGCAACTCCAATATCAAGATGCAATGGGCAGAAGTGTTTGGCTTCTTTTCCTGATAGTTGGCATAGTGATGGTCTCTGTTATCCTCCATGTAGTTGGTAGTCCTCCCCTAGTCTGGGAATGGGTACATAGTCTTCTGCTTGACACTTAACCTTCAATGGAAGCAGACAAAATTTTACCATGTACCTAGAGTATGATCACAGGACCATTTCAAAGTAATGCCATCTAATCTAATCTTCCTTAAGGAAGTCAATATAAACAAAATGAGGTCCAAGGCTAAATTTGTGACCACCAGAAGCTCATGTTCCAGAAATTATCTCCCAGGATTTAAAGATCTTGACGGCAAGATAGATGAAAAATATTACTTTGGGAATATCAAGAGTAAGAGGAACTCTAAAGCAAATCAAATGAAAGCAAATATAGTTCACTATAAGAAAAGAACCCAAAAAGAGCCTATCAAGGTATGCTATACATACACAGATATATAACCCAACTTTTAACTCTGATTATTAAGATAATTACTGACTTATCTACCTGACCAGATATCATTAACATTCTATTTCATCGTGGGGTTTCTTAATGTCAAAAAGAAACAAATCATTTTCATTAGCTTTTTGGAAAATATTCTTTCTTTCTCAAGCACTTTAAGATTGCTAATTTTATTTACTCAAATGTGTATATTAGTGAATAAAGCACATATTTATAATGATATATAAATATATGCATCAAAAATTATGTATTCATGTTCATAATAAACACTTTATAAGCAAGGACCTATTATCTATATGAGCCAATAATGAGAAATAACTATAATTTTCTTTTGGAAGAAATTAGAACTTGAAATTGTCTTGCATAAAGACCTAATTTTTGTTATATAAAAGATGCTCTATAATTTTAACTGGGATGATTTTAATTAATAAATGAATGCTTAAATGTGGGACTACCTATATGAAAAGTTTCTATGAATGAGAACTATAAAAACCAATATGAATATGGAGAAAATTATTTAAATTATAAAAACTATAAAACTATTATGGAGCCAATTCTGGTTAAGTGATTATCAACCTGTTTTCTTTCCTTTTTTTTTTAAAAGAATTTATTTATTTATTTGACAGAGAAAGATCACAAGTAGGCAGAGAGGCAGGCAGAGAGAGAGAGGAGGAAGCAGGCTCTCTGCTGAGCAGAGAGCCTGATGCGGGACTCGATCCCAGGACCCTGGGATCATGACCTGAGCCAAAGGCAGAGGCTTAACCCACTGAGTCACCCAGGCGCCCTCAACCTGTTTTCTCTACCTCATGGGCACATAGACAGACTATATTTCTTAAGCTTCCTTTGCAGACTGGAATAGCCAAGTGACTATATGACTGACTACTAGCCAATGGAATATGAAAAGTGATTGGTGTTTTCAGACATTTCCCCTAAAACTTCCTACCTCTATCCCCTACCTTGCTTACCCATTGCTGTCATTTACAGATTAGTCAGGTGACCTTAGAAGCCTGTGCTCAAGATGACAGAGCCATTAGATAGATGGAGTCTTGGTTCCTCAATTTCTGCCTGGAGTAGAGCCACCTCCTGATCAGGAACACTTATCATGGATTTTAAATTAGTGAGAATTAAACCTCTATTACATTTGAGCTATTCTATGATTTGTCAATGTTCCTAAACAGCTTGATTACCTTAGCTAATAAAGATTATTATTGTATCACTAATATATGGCCATGAATATCCATGACTTATTTTGCTACTCTACTAAAAAAAATTTTTTAATATCCCCAGATCTCAACACAAATACATTAACTTCAAACTGAGAAATATTTAATATTCATAAGTAGTCTACATTTTATTTTTAAGTTTTATTTGTTTGAGAAAGAGAGAGAGAGCACGAACAAGGGGAGGGGCAGAGGGAAAGGGAAAGAGAGAATCTTCGAGCAGTCACCCTGCTGAGCATGGAACCTAATGCGGGGTTTGATCCCAAGACCCTGAGATCATGACCTGAGCTAAAACCAGGAGTTAGACCACCTAATTGACTGAGCCACCCAGGCTCCCAATAGGTAGTCTACATTTTAAGTAAAAATTTTTAAGTTTATTTTTTGCCTAACAGATCCTAATCTTTAATATTTAATTAACAGCATTATCCTTATTAATGGCTTTTAGTGATCAACTGAATTTTTGGCCAAAAGATTTATGTTTTAATCGGGATAATACAACCTCCTTTACAAAATTGAAAAATAAAAATAAAAACCAGTCATCAGTTTTATCTCATTCTTTTTTTTTTATGGAATTTTTTTTCAATTTATTTATTTTCAGAAAAACATTATTCATTATTTTTTCACCACACCCAGTGCTCCATGCAAGTCATGCCCTCTATAATACCCACCACCTGGTACCCCAACCTCCCACCCCCCCGCCACTTCAAACCCCTCAGATTGTTTTTCAGAGTCCATAGTCTCTCATGGTTCACCTCCCCTTCCAATTTACCCAAATTCCCTACTCCTCTCTAATGCCCCTTGTCCTCCATGCTATTTGTTATGCTCCACAAATAAGTGAAACCATATGATAACTGACTCTCTCTGCTTGACTTATTTCACTCAGCATAATCTCATTCTTATAAAGCATCTCTAAAGCAACAAAAAATATTTCAAGGAAACAGCTAGAAAATAACTTTAAAAGAAGTAAAAATGATCTCACCAGAATAGCTCTCATTTGTTAAGAATGAATGTGCAGTCATTCAGAAAAAAAACAGATGAAAATAAAATGAAACCATCCCTAGAGAAGATTTTGAAGTGGTACCTTTACTCAATGTTCGGTCAAGCATTTGTACTCTAACATGTATCCATCCATCCATCCATCCATCCCTTCTTTTGTTCACTTATTCAATAAATTGGTCTCCTTTTCTGGCAGGCATTGTATTAGAATCTGCTAATATATAGATGAGAGATACATATAATGCCCTTGAGAAGTTCATAGTCTAGTATTTTCAACAACAAGAAACCAATAAAATTCACAATTACTTACTAAAATTGTAATCACAATAAATACTATTTACAGACTATTGGAAGAACTGGAGAAGCCTCTAGTCCAGACCAAGAGAAGTTTTAAGATGGGCTAAGATTGGAAGGGGTTCACCTCAGAGTCAAGGTTTGATGGATGGAATTTAAAAATGGCAAAATTGGTGTGGGGTGGAGGAAAGTGTGAGAATTTCAAGTATGTAAAGATGGGTTAAAAAGTATGCAAAATTCACAGAAGTACTAGTTAGTGGAGAAAGTATAAGAAATGAGAGGATGGAACTCTACAGAACTCAGTTCATTATATGTCCCCAGTGTCCTTATTTCAAAAGCAACTGATCATTGTCATTTTAATTTCAATTTTACTGTCCTTTTAATCTCCCTTCCATACTGTATTAACTTCTCTTTGTTTTTAATTTTAGGTCCTAGTCACATCTTGTGGCAAAAGAACAATTTCACTCAATATCCTATTTTATAATCAACTTTAAATGAAAACCAATTAGTTATTAAGTTGTGTGATTGTATAGTATAGAGATTATAAATTCATTTGAAGTTCAGTGGGTATTTTTCATGTAAGATACTTATACTTTTTCAATTCTGGAATTCCCATTTAATTTTTAATAGTTCCCATTTTTCTTCTGAGGTTTTCCACCTGTTCAAGCAAAAATTGCTCTAAGCTGGAATAAGTGAGGAGATTACTATATAGAAAAAGAAAGACTTGACCTCTATCTTGGAAAAAGAACAGTATTTAAACAAACAGGAAAGACAGGAGAATGAAAGAGAATGAGAAAAGACATCAAGGAAGAAATGCCTATTTTATGTTTAGGTAAATGACAAAAAAATCGGGTATACTGGTGGGAGGAGGAAGAATAGGGGGAAAAAGTTTATAAGGAGGGACAGGAACAGAAAGGGAAGATCTTGATATTCACAGATATTAGTCTTCATTACTTTAGGGCAGGGATTACTATGCTCATTTTACAGAAGAGGAAACAAACTCAGAGAAAGGAAGCAACTAACCAAGCATATAGCTAAATAATGGAAACATGAAAACACAAATACTGATCTGTACAACTCCAAACTATGCTTTTTATGTTAAACAGATGACCAGGTCAAGAGGGTCAAGGGCCTATACTAAATGTATTACTTCATTCAAAAAATTCTGTTATCTGTCTAAATATCATTTTAAGCTCTGGATAACAGCAGTCAACAACAAACAAAAAATAAAAATAGCTTCTGCTCACAGTAAAGCCTACATTTGAACCAAAGAAGCCAAACAAATACAATAAGGAAAATGAATGGTATGTTAGATGATGATAGTGATATGGAGAAAAATAAAGTAGAAAAGGGGGCTAGAAATTGTCAGGGTGGTTAATTTTGAATAGGGTGACCAGGCAAGGCCACACTGAGAAGCTGATATTTGATTAAAAACCTGACAGAATAAGCCATAAATATATCTGGAAAAGATCATTCCAGAAAGAAAGAACATAAAGTCCAAGATCCTTGAGGTAGGCATGTGTCTGGTATTTTCTAGAAATGGCAATGAACCATATGTGGCTGGAACAGCGTGAGTAGGGAACAGAGTAGTGAAAATGCAGTGTGAGAGATAAGGATGGGGTAAGGGTAGGTATGCAGGAAAACCAGGGCTTTAAAAAAAAAAAAGAGAGAGAGAGAGAGAGATTTTATTTATTCATTTGACAGAGAGAGAAAAAACAAGAGAGCACAAGCAGGGAAAGTGGCAGGTAGAGGCAGAAGGAGAAGCATGCTCCCCATGGAGCAGGGAGCCCAAAGTGGGGCTTGATCCCAGGATCCTGGGATCATGACCTGAACCAAAGGCAAACCCTTTATCAACTGAGCCACACAGGCACAAAAAGACATTGTCTTTTTTTGTCAGGGCAAGATCAGAAAGCACAGAAGTGTTCTAAGTGAAAAACTGACAAAATTTAACTTACATTTTAAAAGGATCTCTTTGGCAACTCTTTCAAGGAGACAGCATAAGGAGGAAGGGCTTCCATTGTGGCCAGAGGAACATATGAGGCTGCCGCTGCCATGGGACAGAGAACCAAAGCTATGTTTCTGGCAGGTTCCACCACAAACTCTGGAAAGACCCTCGGGTTTTTGCAACAATTTGGCATCAGCTGAGATACAGGTTTGTTTCTGGGGAGAAATTCTGACCCAAATTGAGGGGAATAGGAGTTTCATTCAGTTGGGTCATGAATATATGAACTACTGACTCTCAGGACCTTCTAGAAGAATGAGCTGGGGTCCCACTTTCCGAGTCTTCCTGGAACAAAAGCCCAGGGTGGTAAAGTCATTTATTTTCCTGACCCTGGAATTCCTCACGCATGACCTAGACCAGCTTGCTAAGAAGTTTCAGCAGCATGTGAAGTTAGTGACAAATACCCGAGGAGGCTTGTCCATATTTTGCTTGACCATTTCCCTCTCGGCTCTGATGTTGGAATTCTGTGGAAGCTTACCATTATTACTACCTGCTGCGAAATCTGTGAATTTTTATTACCTCTGAAGAACTGTCCTTTCTATAGAGTTTTGAGAATATCAAGTTAAATTACAACAATAACTGAGAAGATTAATCAGTTTAAGAAAGAAAACAGAGAGCTCACTGAAGAAACAACCATTTCAGAGCAGAAGATCAATGAAGCAAAGAAACGTTTTCGAGAAACTAAGAGAGAAAATAAGTTTCTCTCTGATGAAGCTCTTAAACTGAAGTCATAAGATGAATTTTAGGGTTCAGAGCTGAGAGCCTTGAGGTCCAAGAAATGTGAACTGGAAGAAAGTTAAAAGGTCCTGGAAGACAAGTGCAATGCATTGAAGTCTGTGAAAACAACCAATGAAACAGAATTGAAACAACTGAAGAAGAAAGCAGAGATCTTGGTTGGATTCTATGAACAAAGAGAAGTGGCTACAAAAGAGAAGCTGGAAATGACACACTATCAACTGGTGGCAGAGAAGAATCAGTGGTGAGCTTCAGAGGAAAATTTGAAAGTGGCTATAGAAGAAATACACAAGCACAAGCAACAAACTGAACAAATACAAGAACACCTGCAGGAGACAGGGCTCACCTTCAGATACCAGACCTATATTCATGAGAAGAATGTTCAAGACAACTGAATCAAGGCTTAGATTTGGGAGAGGGAGGTGGCACAGGAGAGCAGGGAGAATACCTACTTGAAATACAGCCTAGACATAATGGAAGGAAAGATGCTGCCTAAGGGATGGATACATGAAGCAGGAACCCATGCAGGAAGATGAGATGCAGAACACTCCACAGAGAGATCCAGAATCTATAGCAGTTCTCTGATTGAACAGCACCACCATCCCTAAAAAGGACACAAAGATGGCTAAGGTCCATATGGATGCATGGGGGCTTCCTCATTTTCCAGGCCCTTCTTGATCACCATTCATGGACTATAGGCCACATCTACCGCCTCCATCCTGCTGGCCTCATGGACCTCACCAACCACCTCCACCTTCACCATTTGGGCTTTTGTCTGATGATGAAGCTGGTAGGGTTCCCATCAGGAACAATGGCACTTTGCCTAATAAAGACCCAGAGATGGGCAAAGTCAGTATGGATGTGAGAGGCCTTCCTCATTGTCCAAGGCTACCCTCCATGCCCTACCACATGGAGCCACCTTTATCAGGATTCACTGGATATGGGCTACCTGAACCTTCTCCACATTTGTAGACTTAGGGGTCTAAGTACAACTAGTACCTCCACCACATGAGCTTAGGTCCCATTCAGAGAAGCCTATGGTGCTCAAGGGAACAACAGCGGAACCATGACCAAGGAGGTTCCAGGAAAGGACCAGACCCCTGTGGATACAAGAAGACCTTCTTCTGTACCAAATCCACTGTGAACAACATACCACCCAGGTCCCCCTTCATCACCTACCTGGGGCCCTGGGACACATCTTCCTCTGCCTACCTAGTGGCCTCTGGGTCCTCACCCTTCACCCATACCTATACCACAGGGACAATCAGCTTGAAATTTGAAGACCTCTCTGAGCAGTAACCACCAGGCTATATTTATATATACTTATATTATACCAGTATATATTTAGAAAAGGTACCTAACAGATCTACCTAACAGTCTGGATGTTTTCCCTGTCCATACTGTCACCTGTGCATTGTCTCTCCTGATACCCCCTTAATAAACCTTTCACAGTTCTGGGGATGGGGGGGTGGAATACACAATAGGGAGGGGTAATGGTGGTAACAAGAATACCAATTTAATAATCCAGGCAAAGAATGGCAGTGGCTTAGACCAGAGTGGCAGTAGTAAGTCCGGTAAGAAATGGTTGGATCCTAGACATATTCTGAAGGAAAAGCTAGTAGGATTTCAAGACCATTTGCTTGTGGAGCATGAGAAAGAGAGGAGCATGGGACTACTCCAAGTTTTTGGAGAACAGAGGTTGGATGGACAGAGTTGCTATTTACTGAAATGGGAAAAATGAGGGTACAGGAGGTTTGAGAGGGAAATGCAGAAGTTTGGTTTTATCCATGTTAAGTTTTGAGAAGGGTATTAGACATGAATGGAGATGTCAAACAATTAAGTGTAAGAATTTGGAGTTCAGGGAGCATCTAAGCTTTAGGTATAAACATGGGATATGCTGGTCCATAGTAGGTATTGAAAGCTGTGAGACTGTCCAGCATGCTGGGCCAGAAGAGTTAGTACAGATAAAGAAGAGAAGTCCAGAGAATAAGCCCTACGGCACTTTAGTGTTAAGTGGTCAAGATATAAGGAAGAACCAGCAAAGGAGACTGAAAGGGGATAGCTAGCCAAGAAGAAAGAAAATAATGTGGACAGTGTGGTGTCTAGGAAGTCAAGTGAAGAAAGTATGCATGTGAAAGAAGAGAGCATGATCAGCTTGGGCAAATGCTCCTCAAAGATCAATTATGAAAAGGATTAAGAAATGTCTATTGAAATTAGCAATGTGGAAGTCAGTGGAGAACACAATAAGGCAGTTCTGGGAACTGGTGAAGGAGAAAGCCTGATTAAACTGGTTTTAAGAGAAAATAGAGGAGAGACATGGTAAAAAGAAAAAACATTCTTCCAGAATTTTAGTGTAAAAATGAATGAAGAGGAAGTTCCTGGAATGTGAAGTGCGGTCCAACAGGGATGATGAGAATAAACAAAGGGGAACTCTAGTAGACCAGGAGAATGAAAGAAACAGGGAAAGATCAAACACAGTATGAAAGCATCTGTCCTAGAAGAATGAAAGATGGAAAATGAGTACAGGTATAGATTTGTGTGGGAAGATGATTTATTTATATTTTTACAAGTTTGGTTTGAAATGATAGTGGGATGTTTGAGGAAAGAACTGAAAAGTAGTGAGAAGCTGAAGGTAGAATTAGAGACTTGGAAATAAATAGCATTTAGTTACTACCTGAACTCAAAGAGCAGTTCTCTGTGGAAGAGAATGCCTAAGAAAGAATAGAAAGAATAGAAAACCAGGATCTGTGAAAAGAAAGGAGATAAGCTAAGGAGAACATAAACAATTAGGAGAGTGGTTACTTGTTTGATACAAGAAGAATCAAGGAGTAAAGAATCAAATTTGGAAAGTCTGCCCTAATCACCCAAATCTGAGTCCAATATGTTTCCTATATATTTAATTACTACATTGTATCTTCCCTATTACACATATTATACTATCACATAATTGCCTATGTCCATGTCTATACCTGATGTTAAACCAGAAGTTCAGTGATAGCAAGGACCCTCTCAATCTTATTGACTGCTACACATATCTCAGGGCCTAGCACAGAACCTATCACATAGCAGATCGATGATATAACCATTGATAATATTTTTAATGTATTATGCTATAAATATCACACAGATGTTTGATATTAAAATAGAATTATCAGTGAGTTTAGAAGAGGAAGACTTTCCAACTCTGGTGCCATAATTATATCACTTTCCTGCTTAAAAAATTTTTGATTAAAAAAAAAAATCAAACCATTTTCCATGACTTTCAAGACCCTGTCTAAACTGGATTTCAGCTTCGTTCCATTTTATTCTCTACCCAGTTCACTTATACTCCAGTCTACACCAATGGCTTCTTTTTCCAGTACTTAATCATATTAAGTTCTTTACCACCTCAGGAAACAGTATTTCCTTTTATTTCAAATTCTCTTTCCTTGGTGTTTATGTGGCTGGATCCTTCTCTTCTTTCAGATTACAGTTTATCTCTCCTCCTCTAGCAAACAACCACATATATGTAATATGTAAATATTAAATAAATAATATAATAAATATTAATAAATATTTAATATTAAATATGTAAACAACCACACCTCACTTCCAGTTACTCTCATTGCTAAGTACGAGTCAGAATATCTTAGTTAAGTAAATATGACTCCAGGCTTATGAACAATCAAAGTATCTTTTAAAATTAGGTTATAGACAAGAAAAAAATTTGAAGTATACCTTCTCATATGTGATCTATGAATACAGAATTTTTATGCTTTGGACTGTGACATTACTACGTCTAGAAAAGATTAGATTCTTCAGGGTTTAAGGTTAAATTCTCAAAATCACAGAATGCCACTTGCTTCAAAAGATAAGATAAAAATTAAAGAACTAGGGACACCTGGGTGGCTCAGTGGGTTAAAGCCTCTGCCTTCAGCTCAGGTCATGATTCCAGAGTCCTGGGATGGAGCCCCACATCAGGCTCTCTGCTCAGTGGGGAGCCTGCTTCCTCCTCTCTCTGCCTGCCTCTCTGCCTACTTGTGATCTCTGCCTGTCAAATAAATAAATAAAATCTTTTAAAAAAATTAGAGAACTCATAAATCAAAGGGCAAAGACAAAAGTCCCTACTGATGATATTATGACCTCTTTCTCCTCTTCTTGCATTCTCCCTTTCTCCACCCTCCTCTATACACACACACACACACACACACACAGAGGCACACACACTTCTGTCCTATATGGGGTGTTGGTTATACAGTCTATCAGAAGGGAAATAATACCAATATAAAGATATTAATAAGTATTATAAATGTAAAACACAATCTCTGAGAATATCATCTGACTGAGGTCTTATCTGGAAATTTGCTTAACTGTCATGAAGGATGTTAGTGAGCTGATACAATATTGTAAGATTATGTTGGTGAAATGCCTCATCTTACTTAATTTATGTAACCCAGAACCTTGGAAGTCATAGCTATGCAGGGATAAAATGACTTTGGATTAGGTATGATTGATTAAGTGAGAAGAAAGAAACTGGTAATATCAAAATTTTAAAAAGTTGTTGAATGACCAAAAAACCACTTACTGAGCACTTACTATATGCAAAGAATGATAATGGGCACTTGGGATAGACAATAAAAAATAAAACACTGGTCCTGGGTTTATCATTTCATTCTTATAGAAATTTACCTAAATGAAGAGGGAAGGGTGGAAGTAGGTATTGGGGGGCATGTTGTAAGGGAGAAGACAGAATTGTAAGGAACAAGACAGCAACAGTGAATGTAGTCTCTAAGTTTGAAGGACTGAAAATGAGAGAAAAAAGGGAACATAATATATTCTTTTAAGTACTATTTTATACCTTATGTGGTATTTTAACAACACTGTCATTTAAAGTATAAAAGAATTAAGTTGTTATATAGAATATAAAATAAAAATCATATGGTCATCTCAATAAATGCAGAAAAAGCACCCAACAAAATATCCTTTCATGATAAAAACATTCAACAACTTGGGCATAGAAGAAACACAGATCAATGTAATAAAGGCCTTTATGACAAGACCACCACTAACATCATACTCAATGGTAAAATGTTGAAAGTTTTTGTTTTAAGATCAGGAATAACAAGGATGCCCACCTTCTCCACTCCTATTAAATATAGTACTGGAAGCCCCAGCCAGAGCAATTAGACAAGAAAAATAAATAAAAAGCATCCAAATCATAAAAGGGAAAAGTAAAATTGTCTGATGGCATATCATATGATTTTATATAAAGAAAATCCTGAAGACTCCACCAAAAATCTAGAACTAATCAACAAATTCAGCAAAACTTCAGGATACAAAGCCAACATACAGAAATCATTTCTATACGCAAACAACAAAATTTGCATTTCTATATGCAAACAACAAAACATTTGAAAAAGAAATACAGGAAAGAACCCTATTCATAGTAGCATCAAAAACATAACAAAACAAAACAAAACAAAAACAGAAAAAAAACTTGGGAATAAATTCAGCCAAGGAAGGGAAAGATCTATACACTGAAAACTACAAAACTTTGATGAAAAAAATTAAAGAAGACACAAACCAATGGGAAGATATTCTGTGTTCATGGACTAGAAGAAATAATATTGTTTAACATTCCAACAAAGTCATTTATAGATTTAAGGCAATCTCTATCAAAATTCCAATGGCATTTTTCATAGAAATAGAAGAAGCGACCCTTAAAAGGTTAGTTATTTTGCCTTGACGACCAATCTAAATTTGTACTCATAGGAGCAGAAAAAGAAGGTAAAGGTAAATTAGGGTCAAATCATTGTAATCTGAGATCCAAAGATCTGTGAGGGCAAGACAATGGGTGTGAACAGTTGGTTATCTAAGAAATCTTCATTTTAAAAATATTCTAGTACAGTGTGCATAAATCACTGACTATAAGAATCATCAAAGGAGTTTATTAATAATAATCTACTTCCAGGGACACCTGGATGGCTCAGTCAGCTAAGCATCTAACTTTGATTTCAGTTCAGGTCATGATCTCAGGGTCATGAGATTGAGCCCTGTGTTGGGCTATGTTCAGCACGGAGTCCACTTGAGATCTACCTCTTCCTCCACCCCTCCCCTTGCTCTTTTTCTAAATAAATAAAATCTTTAAAAAATATTAATAATAATCCACTTCCAGACATTCTGATTCAGTAGGGTGAGGTGACAAAGACTAGAGAAACATTCCTATTCAGATGACAAATATAAAGATCATAGTAATATTGATCTAAGTAGTAGCATTTGGATTCAAATACAAGTCTGTTTGAGTTCAAAACTCTTGTTCTCTACAATATAATGCAGAAATGCTCCAAGTTACAAATACATGTTATTTAATAAATTAGTATAATTCTTTAATGCAGGGTCTCAGTAAGTTAGCAACAGTAATATGACAATATATAACTATGACAATAAAGATACTTTCAATGTTTAGGAAACTGGCACCACGCTAAGTAAGAGTAGGATTAAGGCCTAAAAGGGAATACTCTACAAGCCTTCAAGAATAGATTTATTTCAGCAACACAGAAAGGACGATTACAGGAAAAGGTATGTCAGTGCTGTCTCATTTATTCTGGGGGCAAGCAATGTCCACTTTACAGATGTAATTATCACTGGGTTTATTATCTTTGTTTATTCCAGAGTTTTTCATTTTCTGTCAAGTTCATCTTCTTGATTAACTCATTCTTTCTCCAAATTAAGACTTTGTTTTCCATTGTTAGTTATTTGATAGCATAGGCAGTTATCAAATAAATAGAACTATTGTGAAACTGTAAGCAATCAAAACATTTGAGCTTTAAATTGGAAGGGGAGGTGAATCATGAGAGACTATGGACTCTGAAAAACAATCTGAGGGGTTTGAAGTGGCGGGGGGGTGGGAGGTTGGGGTACCAGGTGGTGGGTATTATAGAGGGCACAGCTTGCATGGAGCACTGGGTGTGGTGAAAAAATAATGAATACTGTTTTTCTGAAAATAAATAAATTGGAAAAAAAAAAAAAAAAGCACAAATGCTCGGGATGGCTGGGTGACTCAGCTGGTTAAGCTCCCAACTCTAGGTTTCAGCTCAAGTCATGATCTCATGAGTTGCGGGATCAAGCCCTGCATGGGGCTGCTTGCTCAGTAGGGAGTCTGTGTGAACGATTCTCTTTCAAAATAAATAAATAAATCTTTAAAAAATAATTAAAATAATAGATTTTTAAAAATAAAATAGGGGCGGCTGGGTGGCTCAGTGGGTTAAGCCTCTGCCTTCAGCTTGGGTCATGGACTCAGGGTCCTGGAATAGAGCCCCGCATCGGGCTCTCTGCTCAGTGCAAAGCCTGCTTCCTCCTCTCTCTCTGCCTGCCTCTCTGCCTACTTGTGATCTCTGTCTGTCAAATAAATAAAATCTTTAAAATAAAATAAAATAAAAATTAAAAAAATAAAAATAAAATAATAAGCATAGATGATTCAAATAAAAATTCTGGCAAAGGGAAGTGAAAATAACATGAGACAATTTTAAAAATCTAGGCCTAAGATTAAAGCAGGCCACATAGTATATCTCTTCCTTCTACTTTTATTGACTTTGATTACATAATGGAGAATCTTAATTCTTCAGCTCTTCGAGGCTGAATGAATTCCAATATTCAGTAATCATGTCTCAAATGGTCTCATGATAAATTGTTAGAACTGTGAGCACTTTCAGTAATTTTTTTCTGGGTCGCTAGTCTACTATTTCATTAGAATTACTTTGCTGTTCAAGGTGAAAAACATTTCCCTGAACACAGAGATAAGTGATTATCAGCACTGACATGTCTCTTTAAGCTCAGACTCTAGATTGATTTCTTTTGGCATTAGCAAGTAAAATGGAATTCTCCTACATTGGCAAGCTGTCCAAGGCTTTTACTCCAAAAAAGAATCAAGAATTCTCAAATGTGTACCTTGAAACAGAATTACAAATTAGGAGCATTATATGATAAATGAACAAGGTAACTAACATGTGGCTAAAAGTTGTTAAAGTTAACATCATCATTATCCAGAAAGTGAGGTTAAAAGAAAGTCAAGTTATTATTAAACTTTTAAGAAAACATTACAGTTAGCTCCTGAGTATAAAGTATAGATTCTCAAGGAAATCATAATAGCTAGGTTCTATAAGGAAGATTAAATTCAAGTTGGAGATTAGAAAGAGATCAGAAAGAATGAAAGTATCAGAATAAGAACTGACATGTTGTAGCTGCAAAATAGATAAAATGATAACTTCAAAAACTTAATAAACTTCAAATATATACAGTTTACAACTGTCTAGAAAGGGAGTTTTTTTGCCTTGGGATAGGGAGTTTTTTTGTCTTGGGATACTTTAGCAGAATGCTTGTAATGCTGAGAGGTATTTTGGTGTCAAACACATTTAAGCATGTGCATAAATAATACCAAGCATTAGTTAGGCATGTCATGATCAGCAAAAATCACTAATAAATAGGGAAAAAACAATGTTTGCTTATGTCCATTTTCTTTATGATTAACAGGAAAAAAAATTGCTTCAAAAATAGTCCATCTCAATTTACACAGAAAGAATAACAGAGACTACCCTACGACCCAGCAATCGCGCTACTGGGTATTTACCCTAAAGATACAAATGTAGTGATCCAAAGGGGCAGGTGTACCCGAATGTTTATAGCATCAATGTCCACAATAGTCAAACTATGGAAAGAACCTAGATGTCCATCAACAGATGAATGGATAAAGAAGATGTGATATATACATACAATGGAATACCATGCAGCCATCAAAAGAAATGAAATCTTTCCATTTGCAACAATGTGATTGGAACTAGAGGTCAATACGCTTAGCGAAATAAGTCAATGAGAGAAAGACAATTATCATATGATCTCCCTGATATGCGGAAGCTGAGAGGCAACATGGTGAGTATGTGAGGTAGGAAAAGAATAAATGAAACAAGATGGGATTGGGAGGGAGACAAACCATAAGAGACTCTTAATCTCACAAAACAAACTGAGGGTTGCCAGAGGAAGGAAGGTAGGGAAAGGGTGGTTGGGTTATGGACATTAGGGAGGGTATGTGCTATGGTGAGTGCTGTGAATGTGTAAACCTTCACAGACTTGTGCCCCTGGGGCTAATTAATACATTATATGTTAATAAAAAATTTAAAAAATGAAACAAAACAAAAAAAACTAAAACTTCAGAACTTTAAAAAAAAGAATAACAGTGACTAATTTTTAAAATGCTTATCACAGGATATTGAAGAATTTAAAAATTAAAATATAAATGAGATGTTTCTGTATTTTTACTACAGATTTCCATTATATATGTTATCAGGAACCAAACATGGTATTTATAATGTAAGATTTCTTTATTGTCAATGAAAGAGACATTACTATATAAGAAGGATATGACTTGGTATAAGATGTTGGTGTTTTTATGTTACGAGGAAGTTTATAATATAGTTTGACCAGGTATTTCATGTCATCCTCAAAATAAATGGTGAGCCATTCATTATTTGAAACATCAACCAACAAAGCAAGTTCTTCTGAAATTAGAAATATAAGATCTTAGAGCTTTATCCACAGGTCTGTACCCACATTCAGTTATTAAACAGACTTTCTCGGGGCGCCTGGGTGGCTCAGTGGTTTGAGCCGCTGCCTTCGGCTCGGGTCATGGTCTCGGGGTCCTGGGATCGAGTCCCACATCGGGCTCTCTGCTCAGCAGGGAGCCTGCTTCCTCCTCTCTCTCTGCCTGCCTCTCTGCCTGCTTGTGACCTCTCTCTGTCAAATTAAATAAATAAATAAATAATCCAAAAAAAAAAAAAAAAAAAAAAGACTTTCTCATGTGCATGGCCTAGCATATCAATTCAATAAATGTTTATTAAGCATGAGAGTAAAGAACTATGCTAAATTCCTCACACATACAAAGATAAGTATTTCCCCTATCACGAAGAGAGTTATAAGCAAAGCCAAAACAGTCATACATAAGTAATACAAAGCAGACTTTAAAATTTCTTTACATATTTATAAATAAAATGTAATTATATCCAATCTAAATTGTTGGCTTTTAATAGAAGGATCAAAAAAGGTATTGTAATATTTTTAATTAGAGGTTTTGTGAATTAAATGGTTTTTGATTTGTAGACAGAGAAAAGAATTATTTATGAAAAAAACACCATGAACATGGGCAGAGATAAGGAAAGACAGCCATGAGAGTAACCCGTTTTACCAAAAATCCTATTTATCTAAGACATTAATGGGAGAAAGCTGAAAATATGTAATGAGGCTGGAAGATGGAGCCTTGAGTGTCAAAGTTAAAAGTCTATATTTAATTTTTACAGTGAAGAACAAATCTAGCTGTGAAAAGAATGACATGATCAGAACTGCACTTTAGGCATACTGTTTTAGCAGTAGTAATAAGAAAAAACTGGAGCAAATGACAAGGAGACACTAGAAAAACGTGTACAGAATAAAACAAAACTCCTAAAATAACTCAGTAAGAGGTAATGAGAGTCTGCACATGCAAAATGGCAAGAATAATGAAAAGGTAAGGGTAAGTCAATGTGGAAGACTTTAATGACAGAATGACTGTCACAAATAACCATTAATGACATGACTATTATGACTATCCAGTAAGTTAGGATCATGACCTTGGAAGACATCAGACCTAAATATAGATCCCAGTTTTACCTTTTGGTAGCTGTATAACCCAGGACAAGTTATTTTACTCTTGATTTCCACATTGAGGATAATAAAACCTACCTCATGGCATTATTGTGATGAATAAAAAAGATAACAATTTTAACATGCTTACCACAATGTCTAGCACATAGTTAGTACAATATAAATGCTAGCTTCTAGTATTAGAATTATTTGCAGAGATCAGAGCTTGGCAAGTATTTATTGATTTTTTAGCAGCCACTTCTCACCATTGGTTCACATTGTAGTTGTGGTCATTTATAAACCCCAGAACTTTTTGAAGCACCTCTTCCCCAATTAAATCACTCCAATCTTATAATTAAACCACTGAATTTTTATGTTTATTGAGGTAATTTTCCATATAAGTTCAATTAATTGCCATGTTTGCTATTCCTCCTTCACATTTGCAGACCTGATTATGGTGGATGACTGGGCTTTTTTTCATGGCAAATAGGGACTAAGACCAACCCAAGAATAAAACACTTAGCACTCCATGAAAGAAATTCCTTTTGGGTTGATATTGAGTGGTTATTTGGAAGTCTGGATAAAATTGGAAAAAATCTATGAAACATAAAATTCAAAATGGTATGTCTTCAGCAGCACAAGAGAACAGCTCTTCTTCTGTCAGTAACAGAAGGCCATATTAAACTTTTTTTTTTTAAACTGGAATAAACTTAGGCTTCGAAACTTCCAGTACTTCCAAAGGTCACCCTGCTAGTAAGTGGTAGAACAGTAAAACCCTGTCCTTGGACTCTTTAATTCATCTCTAAATAATTAAACTTGTTTTTCTATACAAATGGTTTATTTACAATATTGGTTTATATGTACTCCTCTATGCAGTGTTTGCCTTTTCCTTTGCCTTATCATTCAATACACTTTCACTGACAGACTACATGCAGGGTACTGTGCTAGGCAGGATGTGATTACAGAGATCAATCAAATAGAGATCAAACCATTAAGAAGTCTGTAAGAAATATAAAAATGTGTACACCTACAAGACAAAGCAGAACAAAAAATATTTCGTAAGGCATCACGAAAGGGAAAAGCAATTGTGCTGGAAGTTCAGAACAATGACCCCTATATTCTAGAAGCTAAGGATATCTCAAAGATCTTCCTAGATTCACTTCAGGTACAAGTTCTTCCTGGGATGAGATGAAGGACCAAAAAAATAAATAAATAAAAATAAAATTCTGGATTTTTCTTTGTAGGTACATATGGTACATAAATATGCTATTAGCTTCTACATATTAACAAAGGTCAACAGATTCTATGTATTCCCTAAATATCCTGGAAAATCTGTTAGGACAATCCAAGCCTAGACTTAGTACATACCAGCCTTGAGTCACCATTGCCAAAAAATTTATTCAACTATATAAGACATGAGTTATTTAAGTTAGAAATATTCTGAATACTATATTCCCAATAAGGTAATAGTTACCACAGTTTAAGATTCAGTTCCACTATTAAAAAAACTCATTATGTGCTAAAGAATCAGTTATAATCCTATAACAACCGTCAATTTTATGTTTCAGAAAATTCATTTCCTGAAGTGCTGTGAATCAGATAGGAATTGGATGAGAGAGCTGCCAAAGTCTCTCACAATTCTGAAATTGGTACATTCCTAATATGAAGCTCTAGAAATTATATTTTTGCTTTATAAACACCATTTGTATTCTAGGCAACCTAATCTGTTTCTACTGACCTTTAAGACTTGATGAATTCTGGCACCAAATTAAATGTATTTTCCTATGGAGACCCCTAACACACTCCCCCAACAGTGTTCTCAAGCAGGTTACAGAAGCTTGGTACAAAAACTTAGGTGTTGAATCTTAAAGTCTTGATACACTACAGTAAAAAATCTCATACTTCAGAAGGTCTACATGTAATTAAAGATTTTACACTGGAAAAGAAAGTAAAATAACAGAAAAGAGGTACACTGGTTGATTTAAAATTGCACAAAACCTGACAACACAACCCCTTTCAAACAATAAATCTTATATGCTATTTTTAATCCTAAGGTTTTCCATTTCCTCAGGAAAACCTTAGGATTAAAAACATATAATGCATTTCATACCTGAAGCATCCTATTTATTTCTTAGAGATATAAGCTAATGAGGCAATAATGTTTTTTCTGTTTCAAATCTCAAAAAAAGCTTTCCTGAAACCTAGATTCTGAAGTCTACTCTAATGATCTTTATGTTATAATCAAATTTCTCTATGGTATATGTATTCACATTTCAGTTTTGCACATTGTTTATACACAAGGAGGAAGAAACTGAATATATGACCTGGGAAAATAAATGAAGAGAATAGCACATTTTTTCAGATATTTTATATTCTTTCAAAATTCTAAATTTCATGGGTTGCTAAAGAATGTAGAGATATTTATATTTCTTCAAAATTTACATTCTAGATTATATAAGGTCCTAATTCAACTTAGAAAATGGCTCCATATGCATATTATAAAAACACTTAAAACAGACTAACTTCTGAATTAAAATTTATGCAAGGGAAAATGTAATTTTAACTGGAGCTAGCCTTCACATTAAACGTAAAACCTCCAATTGAATACATTCAACCATAATAAGAATTTAATTTTTTTATTCACTTATATTAGTAAAATTGTTCAAACTACTACCTGAGGCTAATATTTTAGTAAAACCAGAAACCTCTAATTCAAAAGTAAAAGTTCTTACATAAGATAGTTGATTTTGTATTTTAAATTACTGAACTAGAGTGCCCTCTATTGGAAGAAAAAAGGCAGTGAAAGCTAAACGGAACTAAGAATAGTTAAAATACTCCCAAAATTCATGGCACATCATTAATATGGAAGACTCATTTATTAATACTATAAACGCTACAAAATATATTTTCTATATATTTTTATTTCTTCTAAATTACTTTTGAAACTACCTGTCATATTATGATGAACATGTTGGATATTTCATATCACCTAAAATTAAATTTTAACTGAACCCAAATGCCTATCCTTCAGCCAATAATGTGAATAAGCAAAATTATTATTCCGTATTTAATATTTCAATGTAATATAGAAATAATTTTAATTTAGGACTATATGGGGAATTTTCTTTGGTGATAAACTGAAAACGTCTCTAACTCAAGAGGTTTTTTAGACACTCGAACTTCAATTCATTCAAAAGAATGAGGTTCAGGGCCACCCAAAACAATTCTGATTTAGTTGCTCTAGTTGGTCATGATGTAGAACCTGAAGGTATCAGTATTTTTTGAAGCCTGTCCAAATATGTCTAACGTATTTCCGTTGCTGAGAATCATTAAATCTCTTCCAGAACATTTGACTATAGTTACCATTTTTAGCCTCCCCAAACGTCACCTTCAAGACAGAACTCATCTACTCAAGAGTTTATTCTACTCACCATCAATATTAAACTCCTGACTAGCTTCCCAATTCTAATTATCTTCCCTTAACAAAATAACTATGTGGTAATGGATATGGTACCAGCCCCAGCCAGACAGCCGGTGTACAGATCCTGGCTCTGGCAATTACCATTTAAACGTGGGAAAATCATAAAAGTTTTCTGTGCCTCCATTTTGACATCTGTAAAATCGGAGGAATAATACCATCTATCTTAGGGTTATTGTGAAGATTAAATCAGTTAATAGAAACAAAGTGCTCTGTAAGTGTTAGGTATTCTCATTACTTACCTAAATTTGTTTTCCACTACTTTCCAAAATCACCCTCATGATAAACAATTATTCTCAAATTACATGCTATGTCTCACCTCTGTGCTTTTGCACATACTGTTTCTGCAAGCTGGAATCCTCTCCCATTTACTCACTTACTCATTCATTCATTCATTCTAAAACAAACACAAGACACATCTCCTTCTCCCCCCAGGGCCCAGTTTAGTCTCTCCCTACCTCCATGAAGCCTTCAATGAATACCAGTAAGTCTTCACTAATCTCTCTCTTTTTAAGAAATTCCTTTGGCCACTGATAATTTATTATGAGAAATGTAGCTGGGAATTCAAGACACTGGCTCTGAGTTTGAATCCTAGATCTGCCACTTGTCAGCTGAGTCATTTCCCAAGTCTATAAACCCACTCAGGATTTTTGTGAAGATTAAGTGGCTTAAATCATATAAAGCATTAGAATAGCAAGCAACTAATAAATTTCAGCTCTTATATATCCGTTGTTTCATATTTTAGTCTTATTTGCACACTGTTTCTAAAGCCTTCTTCTAATAAGAATTTTGAACTCCTTCAAGTCAGGAACCATGTTTCATTACTGCTGTTATAAATCCTGTAACTTACAATGTGGTAACAAACATCTATATTAGCTGATCTATAAGTACTTGATTAAAGTTTTGCATACTTTGAGAGTACAATTCATAACAAAACTCTGAAGGAACATTTTTGAGAAACAGAAATATTCAACAAAAGCAAAAGAACCCAAATCAAACACAGGCTATAGAGAAGGGCCAAAGTAACCAGATTACTTTTTAAATATTCAATAACAAGTTTCTACTAGATTAATCTTCTGAAAGGGCACTTCCAATGATGTCTTTTTATCTGCTCAAAATCCTTTAGATTTTTCTCATTTTCTAAAAAATAAAACTAAAACTCTTATTCTGACATTCAAAATCATCCATGGCCTAACCTCAACCTATCCTTCTAATTTTATTTCCCATCTTTCCACTTTATAAACTCTATTATTCCAGAAAAACTGAACTACTTGCCCTTACTCACATGTACCCTCTGCTTTTCTGCCTCATGTAGCCTTTATTATTTAATATGACAATATTTTCAAGAAATACAATGTAAGGTTTGTCACAGGAACAAAGACTGATAACTGAAAGGATAAGCGTGGATTTTAAGAAATTCACTTCAATTTATGAGTATAAAAAAACAAACATCTGGCCATCATTCCCCCTAATTATATCACCCTCATAATATCAAATACCCCTGCTATCACTATTTGAAATCTATAAGCTTGAGTAAGCATATAGTCTCTAAGTAAAGTGTGCAGACCCCAAGGTGCACAAGATACCCACTGAATAAAAGGAAAAAAGATAAAGAGTTTCTATTTACACTTACTCTTTATGCTTCTTATTTGAATTTCTTTTGTAGTATATACCTAATTTACATCATACATTCTTAGAACAGAAGATACATGTAATTTATAAACACATGCACTTGTGTTTGCTTAAAATCTGTTTACTATGCTACACACAACAACAACAACAAAAAGTTTAGAAACCAATGATCTAGAAAATTAAGGCTTTCAGAAAATCTGTGGGCTTAGAAGTAGAGGGCCAAAAGCAGTCAGTTTTGAGAAATCTTTAGGGAGAGACCTAAAAACCTGAACACAATGTATTATTTATTTAGAATAAATAAGTTTTAGTTTGTAACAAATCTTCAAGGAAATGCTGAAATGTAATTGGCTTATAATTTGGAGATGACATAAAACTGTTTAAGATATTTAAACAGGAAATTCTGTCCTGATGTTAAAGTCATTACATAAATATTTCATTAATATAAAAATTTCATTTGGTTAAAACTTGTATGTATTTATATGTGTGTGCGTGTATAATTCATCATAATTATTCACAAAGAGCTTTTATTGGAGCCAATAATATGATGCTTTAAAAAAGATACCACGGGGGGGGGGGAAACAAAACAAGAACAAAGACATCCTAGGGAGTAAGACTAGCCATGGAGCTAGACTAGTCATGAGCTTAACTAGCAAGCACTATCCTAGGAAACAAGTTATACATTAAAGAACTAAATGAAACATTTTCATAACAGTCAGTATACTTGGCAATTTTTTTAGTTTTCATAAATAATATGACATACCTAACACAATCCACTCTTATTAGCTTTTGAAGAAAGCATAATGTTTCTATAACAAGTTCTAAAAGTGAGTGAAAATTTCATATTATAATACTGCCTTTCCTTTAATACCAGTATAAATCCTACCTCTATGTAACACAAAAGAGATATACAAATCCTAATTTTAGATTGATTGATTCTCTACAGTTTGGTTTTTCGTTTTTGTTTTTTTGCTATTGTGTTAATAAAGAAGTCTAAATGAGCAAGAATCTCTAACTCATGATTTAGAGTCTGAGTTTGGAAGCTGCATAAGGGGATTTGCATAAGAGTAAAAAGTATGGAGGTCAAACTTTCTACAATGTCTCTCCCCTATCACAAATACAAACTGACTAGGGAACAAGCACACATAGCCCAGCTCCATCTTTCTTCAAGATGAGATAGACTAAGTTCATAGAGAAAATGGGAAACAAAGACAAAAGGAAGATTTTTTTTTTCTTTCTTTGGAAACCAAGATCATCATGCCCAGTAAAACTAAAAGAACATAATCAAAGAAATTATTATTTCTTAGGCATGTCAACGGTAGCAAGATCATCACAAACTATAAGTGATTTATCAAAGCATTCCTTCCCCTACACATGCAGTTAGAGTAAAATACCAATGAACATCCAAAAAGGAGCAACAGGGAATCTGACATTTGACACTGGAAAAATCTGAAGATAGGATAATGCACAAATCCCATGCCTCTCAGATACACATTGAATTGGCAAAGACAGAAGCACTGTCTTCCTTGCCCCCTTACTTACTACACTCTGGCTTCCATTTTTCCCAAGTTCTTCCTCTGAAATCTTGCTCAAATTATCTAAGTAGTGGTCTGATATTGTGTGGCACAAATCTTCAAAAGAATAATCCTTTTCTTGACAGAGTTTTATTTCATCCAAGAGTTTTGATAATTCTCCAGTCACAGTTTCACCTGTAAAGAGACAGTAATTTTTTTCAAAGCTTCAAGAAAGGCTTTTGCTAAAACTTCCTATTAACTAATAAAAATATGACTAGTATGGTGATAGAACTCATATTCTGTCAAACAAGATTTAGTAAGTCAGAAAATATTCTTAGTAGTAAACTATAGTAAGTGTAAAAATATTAAAAGACAAGGATAAATCCCAATTTTGCCTATTATTGCTCTTATTCAAAATAGAAGTTAAGTATTGAAGGTTTATATATGTATAGTACATAAAAGCATCTGGAATTACAATTCCTAAGGCTTCACCCATTGTAACATTTAAACTTCAACAATCTTTCACTGGCATTCTATATAGTTCATGGACAGAATTCACTCAACAACTCACTAACAAATTTTAAATGATACCAGAAGCCTCCTTCCTAGGTTCAATTAAAAAAAATGATAGAACATATTTAGATAAATAATTATATAAGTAATAAATTAGAATTGTGCTATGTGACATGAAGGAAAAACACAGAAGGAATGGACAAATAATATGCATCATCTATCAAAGTATGAATATTTTTAGGCTGCATGCAAATATGCATTTTTTTAAATCATTTTCAGAAAGATACCTTATACCTGTAATTTCTTCTGGGGAAAAACTAAAATTCCAGTAGTTATAACCCAGATATCAATATTTTTATTCTGCATTAAAAATATATTTTAGAAAGGGGCACCTGGATGTCTCAGTCATCTGACTCTTGATTTCAGCTCAGGTCATGATCTCAGGGTCCTGGGATGGAGTCCTGTGATGAGCAGCAAGCCCCTGTGTTGGGCTCTGCACTCTGTACAGATTCTTTCTCTCCCTCTGCCCCATCCCTCACTCACACATGCTTTCACACTCTCAAATAATTAATTAATTTTAGGAAAAATATCTACTGTGAAATATCCACTCTATGTAAACTTCATGACAGCAGGGATTGCTAATTTTGCTCACTACTGTGTCAGGTCCAAGAGTAGGGTCTGACATATAGAAGAGTTCAATAAATGCTGACTGAACGGCACCTGACTGAATGGCACCTGGGTTAGTTGGTTAAGTGGCTGAATCTTGGTTTTGGCTGAGATCATGGTTGATAGGGTTGTGAGACCAAGCCTTATGATAACTGTCAAATCCCCATCATGGGCTCTTTGCTGATGGAGCCTGCTTAAAAGTTTCTCTCCCTGCCCCTACCATCTCCCTCTCCTTTAAAAAAGAAAAAAAAAAAAATTAAGAAAATTTAAAAATTTTTTAAAGTGCTGGCTGAATAAATGGGTAAAATATAGAGTCTAAGATACAACTTGTTAGACCTGAAACTTTTACAAGTGTTAGCCTTTTTGTACATATAGGACAGATTTATACATAAACATCTAGTATTATTTCAAGTGCTTTATAATTAGCTACTCACTCTTAGTCTTTTGGGAAGGAGACTCAATAGGAGATGAAATATGTATTTCTTGTGTTGTATCTTCTTGTACATGCTCTTCAAGGGCTGCTGATCTTCCCACACCTTCCAAATATTCTGTGTATACAAGTTTTTGAAATTACATAGTCAAATTCATTCACCTTAAAATCAATAGCTTTATGTTTTATTTCTGATGATCAGTTTTTTATTTATTTCCTCATATCCTAAATATATCTTAAGCTTTTAAAAGAACTTCAAAAACCAAAGTGAAAGAACTTCAAGATGAACAATTAATTTAAATATTTTAAATTAAAACACAAAAGATACTTAGGAAGAGATTCACAAATCCTTTTTGTGAAAACCAAACTGGTTACATTGTCCTTAAAAATAAATTCACCTGTTAAAAACATAGTAACATCCTTCATTTCCTAAATATATTCTACCTGAAGATTTAAAACCCTCTGAAAGATGCTTTGAATAGACTTGATACCTAAACAGGGATATCAAATTCAGATAGCCACAACAACCAGTCAGGTAACATAAATGAATGAAATTTATGTCATAACAGTGTTTACGCTTGTAATATAAGCATAATTGCATATTAAACTTTTTCTGCAGAGAAATAATGTTTATTCTCATTCTTGAAGTAATGTTCCACACTCAGCCTGTCTCTCATTTTTCCAATTTTGATGAAGACATAACAAGAGCAATAGCAGCTAAAACTTATATATATGGCTTACTATGCACCCAGCAGTGTTCTAAGTATTTAAAATAAGTTAACTCACTTGACCTTCACAAAACTATGACACAGGCACCATTACAATCTCAGTTTTAGAGATGAAAACTCAAGGAGAAGAATTGTAAGTTGACCACATTCATACAGCTAATAAGTGGTACAGCCAGATAGATAGATATGGTACAAGAAAACATCTCACATTTCTCTTAAACTTAAGGAAAACGGCATCTGAAATCAGGAATAAATGTCAACGAACATTCAGCCTCAATATCATAGAGAAAACAGAAAGCATGTGGAGCATGATTAACCAGACAATAGGTGCCCCATGTACAGTTCAACAGTCAAGTAAAATGAAAGCCTTTTTTCTAAAAAAAAAAAAAAAAATTTTTTTTTTTTTTTTTTTTAAGAAACCAAAACTCTGATGTTTTATCTGAAATCCTAGCTTTTCAAATGTTGAAAGCTGATTTAATTTTTATGGAAATACAGTACAGGTCTAAAACATGTAATCTAAAGAAAATATATCTGCTATCTGCTAAAAGCATTCAGATTACGGTGGCTAGTTTTTAGTCTCCATCTAAAGTATTAAATCAATTGATCTCTCCCCATAGGGACCTTTTACTTATATGTCCTTATTCAGAAGGAATCTTTTTCTTAACATCTAGTTAGAAAGTCTGTGCTTTCATGCCAACCAACTGTGTCTTCATATCAACCAGGTTCTACCTAAGGGCAATTCTACTAAGCAAAGAAAGCACACTATGGAAGTCTATCCTTAAAAATTTTGACTCCATACAGTCATTACATAAAGTGAATTCTTCCTCCAGGACACAAGTAGTAATTTTATCTACTTCTAAACTGGTTTTAGTGAGATAACCTTTTCATAAAACTTAAAATGCACCACTGATTTATGACCCAGGAATGAAAAGAATATAGATAACATGTTCACATTCTAAAATCTGCCAACAATTTTAAAAATTCAAAGATGTCCCATATACCCCATCACAAGTTGACATACCTAAAATGAACCTTGGTGAAATAAAAGAACACAGATATTTAACTCCTATATAACAATTTCATCTCAGGTAAAACAATACAGTAAATGTCTGCAATTATGTCATGTCCTCTTTTTAGTGGATGACATTTATTTTGCTTTTCCCAAAAGAAATATTATTCACAAGCCTCTGTTTTTTTAAAGTTCAGTTAGAAACAAAAGTTAATATAAAATATAAAGTGCCTATAGGGAGAAGACAAAAATGTTGTATACCACTTTTTTTTCTTTTTTAGTTTTCATTCAACTTGATATTTTTTTAAGATTGTATTTATTTATTTGACAGAGAAAGAGACAGGAAGAGAGGGAACACAAGCAGGAGGAGTGGGAGAAGGAGAAGCAGGCTTCCTGTGCAGGGAACCCAATGTGGAGGTCAATCCCAGAACCCTGGGATCATGACCTGAGGCGAAGGGAGAGGCTTAATGACTGAGCCAAGCAGGCAGCTCTCAACTTGATTTTTAATTTGAATACAAAGAGCCACTCTTGTACCCTCTGATTTATCTTTATATGCACTTAATTGCATTAACTTATTTAACAAGAAAATTGTAGGGGACTGAACTTCCATTCCTTGAAACTTTCAAAAAATAAAGAGAAAACAGAGCATGAATGACTTCTGTAGCTCATCTATTCTTTTTACAAACCCTCTTTGGCTTTTGTTGACTCCCCTTATCTATGCATCACTTGACCAAATTGGTTTTAATTCACTTATTTCCTGAGGGACAAAATTGTTCTTCAGCTTCCCAACTAATATCCAAGGAAACCATCCCACCGCCCTTCCCTATTACACTCGCCACCCATCTGCAATAATCAGGGGCTAATCACTGCTGACCAGTGTAGAAGCTACCTGGAAAGGAGAATGTCTGGATTTTTTTTTTTTAAAGATTTATTTATTTAACAGACAGATCACAAGTAGGCAGAGAGGCAGGCAGAGAGAGAGAGAGGAAGAAGCAGGTTCCCTGCTGAGCAGAGAGCCGATGTGGGGCTCGATCCCAGGATCCTGGGATCATGACCCGAGTTGAAGGCAGAGGCTTCAACTCACTGAGCCACCCAGGCACCCCGAGAATGTCTGGATTTTTAAGGGAACATACTACATGCCAGGCCTAATCATGAAGCAAAAAGGTAAAGTATTTAAATCTAAATTTTCATTAAATTTTTTAGATCAAACAGGGAAGTATATAATCCTGCAAATAAAAAATTAGGTTTGCCTGTACCTAATTACACATGTACTTAAGTGACCTTTACCAAAAAACAAAAACTTGCAAAACTGAATTATCTTGTACTGCTGGATTAAGGAAAAAATAATCTGTATTATCTAAGTACAATTTGTTGTTGTTGTTGTTGTTAACCAAGCATTTATGTACTAGGTCTACCACCTAAAGTAGGATATATGAGTTTGAGCAAGTCAGACTCTCAGAACTTCAGTTTCCCTCATGTGCAAAAAGGAGAATAATGATATCAGATTTACCTCCCTCACAAAGTTATAGAAATCAGATAAAATAGTGGAAAATCCCTGAAAACTCTTAAAGCATTATTCAAATATAAGATCATCATTACTTTATAACCTTATTACTTTTAAGTTCATAACTGCATATTTACTATATAGATTTAAAATATCTTTTAATATCTAATGAATAGTCATTTTCTGTTGAAAACAGAAACTAAACATTAAAAATTATTATTTTTTAGTTTAAGTCTACCAGAAAAAACTGTAAATAGTAAGTTCACTCAAAAGCAAACATTAACTGAAAACTCAAGAAAGAACAATGGTAGATTTATTTTAATCTTAACTTTAAGATAAAGTCATCCATCATTCACTATTGTGTACCTTGTAGGAGTGTTGCAATCTGGAGAGATTTCTGAGACGGATGTTCTTTCAGAATGTCTAAGACAGTTCGACCTAAGCTATCCCTTATGTTGGCATCAATTCCTGAAAGAAAAGGAAAAACCCACTAAATGCACACCACTGAAGTGTCATCAGAAGATAGTGGCAATATGTAACACTCTAATATCAAACATAAACAGACCAAGCACTGAAATGATTTTTTTAAAAAATTAAATCTTAAACACAAACACATACATACACGCACGCACACACACACACACAATTTTATTAAGAAAGAAGGTGGGGGCATACTGCTACCAAAGATTAGGAACATTCTTGATAATGGATTAAGGTTTCAAGGGCACTGACCCCATCATTAAGATTGCTTTTTATAATTAAGGCTACTTTGGATTATAACTAGTTAAATGATATGCTATCAAGCTGAAAAATTTTATTGATTTAGGATGTCAATTCCCAAAGTATAATAATGGTTCTGTGATATATATATATATTTTGTAAAATATGGTAAAATTTTTTAAAATAATAATGTATCACTCTTACAACACTGGAGTACTCACAAAATTTGAAAGAGGATGATTATTTCGTGTGGAGGCCAAGAAAAACAAGGCTGTACCCACCTCGAGTCTAGCCCTGACATAAGAACAGCCATCTTGACAAAGCAAAAGCTGGCACCTTGCACCCCCTCTCCACCTGCTCCCCTCCCCTATTGTGTGAACAAATAGTTAACTTGCAAAGATCACAATCCTGCAAGACAGGAGTCTCCCTCGGTTTACAAATGTCCCAGTGCTAAATCTCACTAACAAGGACACTTGATAGGAGGAATGTGACATTCCACCAGGAAACTCCCAACTGTCTTCATGTTAGTGCCTCAGAGGAAAAAATGGCCTTGGCTTGATAATAACCAGGCTTCCAATATCTTGACAGTCTTCTTTACCCTGATAGCCCTTCTGAACACCCGCTTTGTTCTCACCCACCCCTGAGTCCACCCCTACTCTGCCTTTAAAAGCTCTGACTGTAATCTGTTCGGGGTCCAAGTCCCTACTCTGCTGTGTCGGGTATACTTGGGCCCAAGCTTAAGCTTGCTGAATAAACCCTCGTGTGATTACATCAGTGTTGGCTCCTTGGTGGTCTCTCAGACGTGAATACTCGGGCATAACATTTTGTACTGTCCAAATACTATTTGTCCAGCTACAAAGTCAAATATCTCTTATTCACTTATGCAAGATTATATTTAATATAAACCATACTCAATCATCTACCTGGTGATCATACTTCTTGACGTTTGTAAACTAAAACATCATTGGAATTATTTTAATTCTAAAAATATTTATTGTACTAAAGAACTTATTTCAATGTAGCAAATAGCTTTCACTACCCCAAAAAAGTTTATAAACTTTCCAAACATCTACCTGCAAACAAAGCCATTTTCAGATTCTGGCCCCAAATGTTAGTTCACTGTAACAAGATAATTAAGTATTTGCTTAAATTTTTACAGAAATGTGTTATCAGCACATATGTGATTTGTTGCCTATAAGGCTAATGATATCACTGTTACATGTCAAAATTACATGTAAATGAAATTTTAACTTTGTATAACTATAATCAAAATGCCATAGTCTGCCAATCGTTTTCTTTTTTTTTTTACTGTGGAAAATAAATACAATAACTATAGTCCATAACATAAAAGATTCACATCAATTGTTTCCAAGTATGAATTTATACCTATGATTTTTGATCCTAAAAAAAATCCAATCTCAGTTTCAATTTTATTTTATTTCATTCAGAAGATACATATGAAAACAAGCCTACTATGTTGTTCCTTCAAACCATTCCCTTTTAAAGATTCCCTTTAAATCACTGCTGCTTAGAAACAACAGCCTCTCAATTGATGAAATAACAAGGTGAATTTACCTTAAGGATACAGAACTCTAATTTCTGTTTACTATAGTTCCCAATATAATAAACCAGGGTAATGTTATATTGTTTCATAAACCAAACAATTGTCATAACTTCATAAGGATCAGTTCCTCCCTCTTGTACAAGGCAGAGAATTCCTTTTCCTCCTTATAGATTCTCTAATATATTTCAATGTGATTTAAATATATATAATTATAATTTGTAAGAGCTTTTTACTGATACATCTATGGAGTAAAGGAAGGGGCATATTTATATCAATTTTATCTAAACACTGAGGTTCATTCTACATGGTATGAATACACATTTGTAATGAGAAGCAAAGGTAAAAAGTAAGGGTGATTATGAAAAAAAATGTGCCATTTCCCTTTGTCTACTCCTAAAATAGAAATTCTATTTGGCAGAATAATCTCCATGGAGAATCATGATAGTTACCTGTTTCTAACAGAACTCTCACAACATCCACCTTTCCAAATAAAGCTGCTTCATGAAGTGCACTCCCCTTTTCTGTCTGGAAAAAAAAGAAAAAAGAGAAAAGCACAGTTGCTTTAGGAGTGCTTATAAGTTAAAAAAAAAAAAATTATGACCTTATTTATCCGTACATATTCTCTGTAATCTCAGCACCCCCTGACAGAAAGGTACTACAGAATAAAGAAGAGATTCTAAGAACAAAATCCAAATGCTTAGATTTATAAAACACCTCTGCTTCTAAATAGCCCTTTGACCTTGTTACATTGGTAACAACTCACCTTCTCTTAGCCGTGGTTGTTCTCAAGTGTAAAAATAGGCAGTAATGACTATCTCATGAGGTTTTTGTGAGTATCCATTGACTCCACCCAATCCATACATTGCATTCATTTATTAGACACCAATTATATCCCAACAATAGTTGACGGGTGTTCTGAGGTATAGAAATATGATGTCGACCCTTGTATATTCACATTCTATTTGAGGAAACAGATGTACAAAGTAATATTTATAATAAAGGAAATCTAAACAATTTAATATGGTTTACAAAACCCAGATGATCTTCTCCCTCCTCTCCTCTCCACACTTTCTCCTGTCCACCCTGATTCTCCTCAGGATCTTATACCTTGTGCTTCAGGCATACCGAACTTTTTCACATTAGTCTCAGTCCCTAGAGATCTCAAAAGTCCCTCTGCCTGGTGGGATCCAACCCTAGCCCTCTATCTCACCCATTCACTAGTTCTCAATCTTCAGCATGAATAGGAATTCCTTAGAGAGCTTGTCAAAAGCCAGATTTCTGGACCCTATTCCCAGCTTCTGATTCAGCAGCCTGGGATAGGCCCAAGACTTTCCATTGCTAACAAATTCCCAGGTGATACTGAGGTTCTAGGAGTACACTATGACAACCATTGACCTATATGTCAAATCTCAGCTTGAATATAATTTCATATAAGAAGATATTGCTAGCACCTAGGTCTAGTGCTGTTCCTGTATATTCCACATCAATCTATTTTTTCCTAATCATAACACTTATACTACAATTATGTCATCTGATGGTCTATTTCTCTTAACAAACTGTAAGTTTAGTGTAAATGTGGACCACATCTTTTTTTTTTTTTCATCATTGTATCCCTAATGTCTACTAAAGTACCTTGAAAAAGTACATATTTAAGAATTGTTGGGGCACCTGGGTGGCTCAGTGGGTTAAAGCCTCTGCCTTAGGCTCAGGTCATGGTCCTGGGATCGAGCCCCGCATTGGGCTCTCTGCTTGGCAGGGAGCCTGCTTCCCCCTCTCTCTCTCTGCCTGCCTCTCTGCCTACTTGTGATCTCTGTCAAGTAAATAAATAAAATCTTAAAAAAAAAAAAAAAGAATTTTTTTGAGGGCCAAAGGTAAACGGGGAGGAAAACAGCATGGAAAAGAAGAATCGTGAGAAATGCAGGGAGGGATTTGTTCCTGCCTTGAAATGATCAAGGAAAATTTCAAAGAAGCAGCTTTCTGAGATATACAAACACTAGGTTTTTCTCTCACTTTTTTTCTTTTTCTCTCAAGAATTTAATAAATTTCTAGGTCCTCAGTATGTGGGCATGTGTGTATAAAATACTGTCATTACAGCAATTCTGTCCCCTTGTACTAAAACTGGTCTCTACTGTGGGATTCTAATCTCAATGCAAGGTAAAAATACATAAAATAACATTTAGTGTAAAAACTTTGTTAATCAATAAAATCTTATTGTATAATTAACCCAATCTAAAATGGTTTATAAATGCATTATTAAGGAGACTGAGGATCAATGTGATCTAAATTTATCTTCAAAGGCAGCATGACTGAAATATATTTGTCTTATAATTTAACTGTCATAATATGTAGAGACACAAATGAAAATGGAAATAAGGGACACCTGGTGGCAGAATCAGTTGAGCACTGGACTCCTGGTTTCAGCTCAGGTGGTGATCTCAGGGTTATGAGATTGAGCCCTGTATTGGACTCCATGCTCCTTGGAGAGTCTGCTTGAGATTCTCTCTCCCTCTGCCACTTCCCCCTCACTAAAATGGATGGATAAATCTTAAAAAAAAATTTAAGTAAAAATAATTTATAAATATATAGCCCTGTGCAGAAGGAAAAATAAACTATGGAAACTTATTTAACTCCTTAAAAAAATAGTCTCAATATGGGGCACAAATGCTTTATTATTTTAATTTTCTAAAAAATATCCCTTCAAATAATGTAATTCTTTTTATTGTCAGTGTGTTTTTCAACCAATTTTCTGATTATTAATTTGAATTCCATTCTTAAAAAATTGTGGACTATATGTTAGAAAAACTCTTCCTGGGATAGCATACCTTAAATATTATGAAAAACTAAACAATGTTTTAAATACAGGCATTAAAAGGAAAAATAATAGAATTCCTAAGAGCCTAGGGGAGGAAAGGAGGGACAGAAACTATGAACCCAGGGTTGTAGTGGAATAAGAAACCATTCCAGGGAATCTGCTAATCCCAGCAGACTAATGCTTGGGCTTTAACCAGCTACTCAAGGAGAAAGTGGGAAGAGGGAAGGAGACAAAGAAGCACAAGAAAGCTGAGAAGACAGATCAAGGACCCCTGCAAAAATCTAAAACTTCTAGGGATACCTGACTGGCCAGCAGGTACAGCATGCAACTCTTGGATCTTAGAGTCATGAGTTCTAGCCCCATGAATGGCACTAAAATTACTTCAAAAAAAAAAAAAAAAAAATCTAGGGCGCCTGGGTGGTTCAGTGGGTAAAGCCTCTGCCTTCAGCTCAGGTCAAGATCTCAGGGTTCTGAGATCAAGCCCCACACTGGGCTCCTTGCTCAGCGGGGAGCCTGCTTCCCCCTCTCTCTCTACCTACCTCTCTGCCTACTTGTGCTCTCTATCTGTGTGTCAAATAAATAAATAAAATCTTAAAAAAAAATCTAAAACTCCCAAAGAACAACATCTTCAGTAAAAAATAATAACAATAAAAACTAAAAAATAAACTAATTAAATAAAAATTAAATGTGTTGCACAGAAGGAGAAATTAAAAATGTCTACCTAGATCTTAGTTCTAGTTCTTAGTTCTACTCCACTTAGTTTTAAGTGGAGCAGAGTAGCAAAAACAAAATTTCTAACCACAGTTCTGCTTTCACATGGGCTTGGGGCCATAATTACACAACCTCTGTGCTCCTCCAACCCTCTGATCCTGAGCCAAAAATGTAGAAGGAAGTGATATCCTGGGTTTGTATAGTACCAGGCAAACATAAATGCTTAGTAAAAGCAGATCTAAATCTTCGTGGGGAAAAAAAAAAAAAAAAAACAACACTTTAAACTCAGGTCTCTCAGAATTCCAACAGATCAAGCTCTAAGAAACAGGTTTAAAATCAGAAATCACTGAACATAAAAGAAAACAAACCATGGGAAAGAATTCATAGAAACAAAAAGAATAAAACCTATTAAAACTTCACATGTCTTATGATGACCAGCTACAAAATACAATATATATAAGTATATAAATGTATATATGTATATATATATATATATGATCAATAAAATGGAAGAACAAAAAGAGGATATCAAATATAACTAAAGAAGAGGAGAATCAAAATTGGCCAGATTTGAAAATGAACTAGACAACATTTCTAGAAATGGAAAACATAATGTCCTAAATGGAAAGGTTTAATAACAGATAAGATAGAGATGGAAAAACAAGTATTGAACTGGATGGTGGATTTTTTTTTTTTTAAGTACATACTGCACTTTAAAGAAACAGATTGAAAATGTGAAAGACAGGACAGAATTAAGACTCAAGATATTTCTAATCAGAGGTCTAGAAGGAGATGCTTGGGATAAGTAATTCAATGGCTAAAAACTGTCTAGGACTAATGAGACACTAATACTCAATTCTAGAAATACCAAGCAAGATAAGTGAGAAGAATACATTATGAACATATTACAGTGAATCTACAGAACACCTAAGATAAAGAGAATATCCTACAACTATCCCAAGGGGAAAAACTAGTTGTCTAAAAATAATTAATAATTAGCTGAACAGCTGACTTCTCATCAAAAACAATAAAGCCAGAAAAAAGTACCTTCATGTGTCAAAAGAAAACAACACCATTCTATAATAGCATTCTATATCCAGCCAAACTATCTTCTAGGAATGAGACCAAAATAAAAAAAATTTCAGACAGACTAAATAATAAGTGGTTACTAAAAATCCTTACTGAAAGAACTTCCATAAGATTTAATTCAGGAAGAAAGACCTGAGGTCTAGAACTAATGTTAAATGAAAAGAATGATTAAGAGAAGGCTGAGTCTAAACACACTATTTAAAAGTATAACAATAATGTTTACTTTTTTGTACTAATTTGGGTACTTTAGACACTGAAATGGACTATTCTAGGAAATGAAATTATATAATCTTCACCATAAATAAACAATTCTTCTAGAGAAAACACATGTAGAAGACCTGGGTCCCAGTAGCAGTTTGGCTTTCGGTTGCTATACAACTATTGGGAAATCACTTCATATCTCTGAAAATTCATATCTCTTTGTAAATAAAATATTAAAAACTTGGTAGGTTTATTGGGAGGGTTAAACAGGATAAACAACAAATAAGACTAAAAAAGTATTTTATTAAGCTATAAGTAATGAAAAATACTGTATTATTGCTGCTAAAAAATTAGAAAACTTATTTTTTAAACCTTAATGATAATAATATTGTTAAATTACATGTATGTAATGTTTATGTATGTAAAAAATACATGTGTTTTAAATTACATATATATGTGTAGTGTATGTGTATACATAGATAATCTCCTTTAAATTAATCCAAGAAAAAAAGGTTATGTTAAATAGTACTAGTACTTTTATATAGTAGGATAAGGAGAAACTGAACTCTTAAATAAAACTAGAAAAGGTTAGCAGATAATAAACATTAAGCCTGGTGGATGTAATTAGCTTATTAGTAAGAGAACATGAGGCTGGAATGAATTGTTCTTAAAAATTTAAGGTAAAGAGTATCAGGAACCATTTCTTGCTATCATAGTACAGTATCATAAATAGTACAGAATTTAAATATGTCAAATCTATGGACTTTTACTTATCAAAATATGGGTTAATTCCATAATATTCTCCAGTTTACTACACCCTACCTTGAGTCTGTTTCTGATACCCTCACTGAAATTAGTAACGTTCTTTTTTTTTTTTTTAAGATCTTTTTAAATTTATTTATTTGACAGATAAAGATCACAAGTAGGCAGAGAGGCAGGCAGAGAGAGGAGGAAGCAGGCTCCCCACTGAGTAGAGAGCCTGATGCGGGGCTCAATCCCAAGACCCTGGGATCATGACCTGAGCCAAAGGCAAAGGCTTTAACCCACTGAGCCACCCAGGCACCCCAAATTAGTACCCTTCTGTTCATCTCAGCTCTCTACCCCAAATCCACAATCCATAACTGACCAAATATTGAAAAGTTGTAATCTCATGAAATAGAATTTGGTCCAAAATATTCAACAAGTAAGTCGAATGTATACAAAGAAATAACTCAAAAATAGGTGAACCCAAATCCTCTCAACCCCCAGGATTTTGGTCCTGCTTTTCCCATGGATCAAACATCTCCATTTTTTAATTAATCATTTCTAAGATAGATCAAACAGTTATGCAGTTGATAATACAGTAATACCTCAAAATTTATCCAGTAATGAGATATGAAGCACTCACATCTCAGCACCACTAACGAAAAAACACCTCTGAATACAAGTGGTAGTGAAAACAGCTGAGAGAGAAGAAATGAAATGATATATACAGTAATGGTAATAGTTAAATTGCTAATGAAAGGAAAAGAAATTCTCTTATTGATTGGAAATGTCTATTAAAGTCAAATCTCAGTAGCACCAAAAATGGGGAAACACACACAGACACACACAGACACACACACACACACACACACACACACACGACAAGTGATAGGAGAGAGGAGACCCTGTTTGAAAGCCCTGGGTTTTACCTTCTTTTTCGTTTTTTGCCTGAGGTATTTTTGTGGCTTCTGTGGAAGCTCAGTCATGCATATAAAGAAAGATATGTTATACTTTATCTAGAATTTCAAGGTGTTTTAAAATGGTTTCTTAGACTATATATTCCACCAGATTGTCAAAACAACAGATAGAAAGGGAATGTAGCAATGTCAGAGCTTGCCAGCACTTGTTCACCCTTCTGAATTTAACACCTTTAACACAGTCTTCCTGAACTTGAAAAAGAGAGTGACCAGATAAAGAAAGACCAATTCTTTACTAAAGGACAGAACAGAACAAAGATGACAAGATACAAAGTAAGACTGTGGTGATGATCAGTAGAGAAAATAGAGCACAGGTGCCAGTGGAGATGAAAAACTTTGAGAATCAAGACCCATAACTATTATAAGAAATAAGAGCCAGTGAATAAAGATAACCTCAATGGATATAAAGGAAGCCAACTAGAATAGCATGTAACTCAGCAATAACAACTCTGGGCATCCTGGCTAGTACCAAGTAGCCATATAGGCATCTCTTAGGATAAAAGATAACACTATCCTAGCCTTTATAAACAAATACATGACTTCTGAACAAGCTGAGAGGCAACTGTTCTATTGTATCCTGCATTAGCTAGCCTATAGCTGGAGTATTGTGTTCAACTGTAGGTAATAAGCTTTTACAGAACATTGACAGATTGGAAGGTGCCTAGAAAAGAGGGTCCTAAATGACAAAAGACTTACGAAAACATCATATGAAGAACAGCTGGAGGTTATAATAAAGTTCAGATTGGAGGGAAATGGCATAAGAGAAATATGTCTTCAAATAATCCAGAAATAGCATTCCTCCTCTTCAGAAGAAGACCTCCCTCCTATTTAGGGACTCCCAGCCTCTGTCTTTACCGATCCTTTCTTCCTTCACTTGTGTCTCAGAGGAAGCAACCATTCTCCTTAAAATTAATCCTCTACTTGTGCTCTTATCACTTCCTCCTGCTTCTTGAATTTCATGAAATATCTCCACCACTTCTCTTGCATCTTCCATTTCATTCTCTTCACTGGATCCCTGCACCCTCTTCCACAATACAAACTCTTCCACAATCCAGCAATAAAATAGCCAACCAAAGAATTTTGTGAACCTGCTCTGACTTCAAGGTCCTATTCCATATCTTACTTTCCTTTTCTCCATACGTTAAAGAGTTATAGAGTCATCTTTCCTTCTCTAGGAAAAATTTTTATCTATTTTGTTACTGTATATTCTCTGGCACATAGCAGGCAATGCCTGGCACAAAGCAGGCACTCCATAAATATGTGATGAATGAACAAACTGATAACATGTAACTGTACTATCTTGGCAACTCTCTTACCACTGCTTTCTTACAGACCTCTTTTTCCAAAAATTTTGAGTATTCTTGATTCAACTTCTTTTCTCTATATATATTCTCTTTCTTTCAAAACCATCTGTTTCCATGGCCTTATCTCTCACTTCTCTCAGACTAGCACAATTTAAGTGGCACATCCTAAGGGAGACCTCCCCATCCTCATTCAAAAATCACAGCATCCAGTGTATTTCCTTTATGGCACTGTGACAATTTGTAATTTTTGTTTATGGCTTTATTTTCTGTTTTCTCTGCTAGTCACTCAACTCCATGAGGACAGGGAACAAAATTTTTTTTCATGTAGCATAGTGCATGGGTGCCTGGTAGCCTGGTCTGAAATGGCTGGTGGCAATATGGTGCTCTTACAGGAAAGCTGAGTTTTCAGTTCAAGGGAAGGAAAAGAAGTTGCTGAGGTGGTGAGATAGGTCAGGGAAGGCATCCCTACTAAGGTAACATTTGAGCAGACACCTGAAGAAAGCTCAGGAGGAAGTCATGTGGGTTAGTAAAGCAAAGGTCTCGAGGCAAGAGCTTACCTCTTATGTTCCAGCAAGAGCAATGAGGCCACTATGGCAAAAGCTAAGTAAAAAAATGGCAGAGTAGTCAAAGGTGGCTTCAAAGCTACTTTGATGAAAACAGATTGAAAGGAGTCTTTGGAAGTATTTAAGGTTAAATGAGGTCATAAGGGTTGGAACCTATGTCATGAGATTGGTGTCCTTGTAAGAGTTGGACACACTAGGGTGCCTGGGTGGCTCAGTAGGTTAAGCCTCTGAGCTTAAGGTCATCATCCCAGGTCCTGGAATTGAACCCCACATCAGGCTCTCTGCTCGGAGGAGGCCTGCTTTCCCCTCCCCCTCTGCCTGCCTCTCTGACTACTTGTTATCTCTCTCTCTCAGATAAATAAATAAAATCTTAAAAAAAAAAAAGAGTTGGACACACTAGAGAGTTCTCTCTCTCATTCTGTTTGTGCACAAAAGACCATTTGAGTACACAATAAGGGAACAGTCATCTACAAGCCAGGGAGAGATCTCTCACCAGGAAGAGCATCTGGCAGAATCTTGATCTTATACTTTCCAACCTCCAGAACTATGAGAAAATAAATGTCTGTTGTTTAAGCTGCCCAGTCTATGGGATTTTGCTATAGTCACCTGAGCAGGTTAATACAGAAGCAAAGGAAAAAAAGGGGAAATAAGGTTGGAGGCAGGAGATGTACAGGACTTAAGCTACAGTAGTAATAGTGGAGGGGATAAAAAATAGTGAAATTCTAGACAAATTTTGAGCATAAAGCCAATAGGATTCGCTAAGGGGCTATACGTAAATATGAAAGAAATCCTGAAGTTTGGTAACTAAACAACCAGCAAGATGGTAATGCCATTTGTTGAAATGGGAAAGACTGAAGACAGGCAAATCTGGGGAAAAGGAGTTATGGAAGCTAAATGTTCAGTTTTGGAAATGTTGGATGCTCACAGGTAAGGTCCAAGATGAGTAAATAAACTTGGTCATTGATAAAGATGTCATCTCACGTCAAAGGACTGAATGAAGTCAACTAGGAAGTAAGTATAGACAGAAAGAAAAGAGGTATAAGCCATGGGACACTGATGCTTCGAGATCAGGAAAATGAGAACAGTTAACCATGGAGTGCGGGTGAGACAGATTACACTATTCCACCCTCCTTTCACATGCTCTTTGTCATATAGCTGCAGTACCTTCCACTTACATGGGTGGAGTGTTTATTTACCCACCCCCTGATATGGACTTGGCTTTGGAAGTTGCTTTAGGCATTGTATGGTATCTGCACAATACAAAGCAGAGGTCCAAAATGTGCTTAGTTGGTTGGGCTTACTTAGGCCCTCCCCTGGTTAGTCCCTGGGGAAAGAGAATAGACACATAAAGCAAAGCAGACCAGATAAACTTAAAACATGAAGTAGAGCTTCTCCATATGACCTACAAACCTGTAAATGAGAAAAAAAATGCTATTGCTTATTACTGTATGCCACTGAGATTTCTATGTTTGTTGTACAGCAGTATTGTAGCAACAGCAATAGCTAACAACTACAGCGGTTTAGAGTTCCAATATAAATATCTACTAAAATAAAGCCTGGCTCAGGAGAGGGAACAGAAGGAAAACAGAAAGGTTTAATTCTTAAGCAACTCCTGTGGATGAGAGGTTTGTGAGGTCTGACAGATTTATCTAGCTGCAAGGCTGGATGGAAGGCATTTAGGGTCTTAGACTCTACCCTCCCTGAAGTAACACCAAAAATGAGCAGAGAAGCAATAGAGAATGGTGACTCAGATATTAAAAGTAAAAAATTGTTTGAAAGAGGAAAGAGATCTACTTTGTCAAAGCCGACAATAAATCCAATTGGCTGTTGGATCCAAAAATACGGAAGCCATTAGTCACCTTCACCAACGGGAAAAACAAAGACTTTTAACAGACTGAGGGAGCTGAAGTGGTTTCAAGAGAGAATGAGGGAAAGAAATATATATAATGAATAAAAACTACTCTTTCTAAATATGTTGTTATGAAGGGGATTAGAGAAAGGGAACAAGAGCTAGAGGGTAATGTGGGTTCAAGAGAGAGGTTTTGTTTGTTTGTTTCCAATTGATTTATTTTCAGAAAAACAGTACTCATTATTTTTTCACCACACCCAGTGCTCCATGCAAGCCGTGCCCTCTATAATACCCACCACCTGGTACCCCCAACCTCCCACCCCCCCGCCACTTCAAACCCCTCAGATTGTTTTTAGAGTCCATAGTCTCTCATGGTTCACCTCCCCTTCCAATTTACCCAAAAGCACATACCCTCCCCAATGTCCATAACCCTACCCCCCTTCTCCCAACCACCCTCCCCCCAGCAACCCACAGTTTGTTTCGTGAGATTAAGAGTCACTTATGGTTTGTCTCCCTCCCTATCCCATCTTGTTTCATGGATTCTTCTCCTACCCACTTAAGCCCCCATGTTCCATCACCACTTCCTCATATCAGGGAGATCATATGATAGTTGTCTTTCTCCGCTTGACTTATTTCGCTAAGCATGATATGCTCTAGTTCCATCCATGTTGTCGCAAATGGCAAGATTTCGTTTCTTTTGATGGCTGCATAGTATTCCACTGTATATATATACCACATCTTCTTTATCCATTCATCTGTTGATGGACATCTAGGTTCTTTCCATAGTTTGGCTATTGTGGACATTGCTGCTATAAACATTTGGGTGCACGTGCCCTGTCGGATCACTACGTTTGTATCTTTAGGGTAAATACCTAGTAGTGCAATTGCTGGGTCATAGGGTAGCACTATTTTCAACTTTTTGAGGAACCTCCATGCTGTTTTCGAGTGGTTGCACGAGCTTGCATTCCATACACCAACATACACCAACAGTGTAGGAGGGTTCCCCTTTCTCCACATTCTCGCCAGCATCAGTCATTTCCTGACTTGTTAATTTTAGCCATTATGACTGGTGTGAGGTGGTATCTCATTGTGGTTTGGATTTGTATTTCTCTGATGCTGAGTGATGTGGAGCAATTTTTCATGTATCTGTTGGCCATCTGGATGTCTTCTTTGCAGAAATGTCTGTTCATGTCCTCTGCCCATTTCCTGACTGGGTTATTTGTTCTTTGGGTGTTGAGTTTGCTAAGCTCTTTATAGATTTTGGATACTAGCCCTTTATCTGATATGTCATTTGCGAATATCTTCTCCCATTCTGTCAGTTGTCTTTTGGTTTTGTTGGCTGTTTGCTTTGCTGTGCCAAAGCTTTTGATCTTGATGAAGCCCCAATAGTTCATTTTTGCCCTTGCTTCCATTGCCTTTGGCGATGTTTCTAAGAAGAAGCTGCTGTGGCTGAGGTCTAAGAGGTTGCTGCCTGTGTTCTTCTCAAGGATTTGGGTGGATTCCTGTCTCACATTGAGGTCTTTCATCCATTTTGACTCTATTTTCGTGTGTGGTGTAAGGAAATGGTCCAATTTCATTTTTATGCATGTGGCTGTCCAATTTTCCCAATACCATTTGTTGAACAGACTGTCTTTTTTCCATTGCACATTCTTTCCTGCTCTGTCGAAGATTAGTTGACCATAGAGTTGAGGGTCTATTTCTGGGCTCTCTATTCTGTTCCATTGATCTATGTGTCTGTTTTGGTGCCAGTACCATACTGTCTTGATGATGACAGCTTTGTAATAGAGCTTGAAGTCCAGAATTGTGATGCCACCCACATTGGCTTTCTTTTTCAATATTCCTTTGGCTATTCGAGGTCTTTTCTGGTTCCATATAAATTTTAGGATTATTCCATTTCTTTGAAAAAAATGGGTAGGATTTTGATAGGGATCACATTAAATGTGTAGATTGCTTTAGGTCACATAGACATTTTCACAATATTTATTCTTCCAATGCAGGAACATGGAACATTTTTCCATTTCTTTGTGTCTTCCTCAATTTCTGTCATGAGTACTTTATAGTTTTCTGAGTATAGATTCTTTGCCTCTTTGGTTAGGTTTATTCCTAGGTATCTTATGGTTTTGGGTGCAACTGTAAATGGGATTGACTCCTTAATTTCTCTTTCTTCTGTCTTGTTGTTGGTGTTAAGAAATGCAACTGATTGCTGTGCATTGATTTTATATCCTGACACTTTACTGAATTCCTGTACAAGTTCTAGCAGTTTTGGAGTGGAGCCTTTTGGGTTTTCCACATATAGTATCCTATCATCTGCAAAAAGTGATGGTTTGACTTCTTCTTTGCCGATTTGGATGCCTTTAATTTCTTTTTGTTCTCTGATTGCTGAAGCTAGGACTTCTAGTACTATGTTGAATAGCACTGGTGATAACGGACATCCTTGCCGTGTTCCTGACCTTAGCAGAAAAGCTTTCAGTTTTTCTCCATTAAGAATGATATTTGTGGTGGGTTTTTCATAGATGGCTTTGATGATATTGAGGTATGTGCCCTTTATCCCTACACTTTGAAGAGTTTTGATCAGGAAGCGATGCTGTACTTTGTCAAATGCTTTTTTAGCATCTATTGAGAATATCATATGGTTCTTGTTCTTTCTTTTATTAATGTATTGTATCACATTGATTGATTTGCAGAAGTTGAACCAACCCTGCAGCCCTGGAATAAATCCCACTTGGTCGTGGTGAATAATCTTTTTAATGTACTGTTAGATCCTATTGGCTAGTATTTTGGTGAGAATTTTTGCATCTGTGTTCATCAAGTATATTGGTCTGTAATTCTCTTTTTTGATGGGATCCTTGTCTGGTTTTGGGATCAAGGTGATGCTGGCCTCATAAAATGAGTTTGGAAGTTTGCCTTCCATTTCTATTTTTTGGAACAGTTTCAGGAGAATAGGTATTAATTCTTCTTTAAATGTTTGGTAGAATTGCCCTGGGAAGCCATCTGGCCCAAGGCTTTTGTTTGTTTGGAGATTTTTGATGACTGTTTCAATCTCCTTACTGGTTATAGGTCTGTTGAGGTTTTCTATTTTTTCCTGATTCAGTTGTGGTAGTTTATATGTCTCCAGGAATGTATCCACTTCTTCCAGAGTGTCAAATTTGTTGCCGTAGAGTTGTTCACAATATGTTCTTATAATTGTTTGTATTTCTTTACTGTTGGTTGTGATTTCTCCTCTTTCATTCATGATTTTATTTATTTGGGTCCTTTCTCTTTGCTATTTGATAAGTCTGGTCAGGGGTTTATCAATCTTATTAATTCTTTCAAAGAACCAGCTCCTAGTTTCATTGAATTGTTCTATTGTTTTTTTGTTTGTTTGTTTGTTTGTTTGTTTGTTTTGGTTTCTATTTCATTGATTTCTGCTCTAATCTTTGTGATTTCTCTTCTCCTGCTGGGTTTAGGCTTTCTTCATTGTTCTTTCTCAAGCTCCTTTAGGTGTAGGGTTAGGTTGTATACTTGAGACCTTTCTTGTTTCTTGAGAAAGGCTTGGATCACTGTATACTTTCCTCTCAGGACCGCCTTTGCTGTGTCCCACAGATTTTGAACCGTTGTGTTTTCATTATCATTTGTTTCCTTGAATTTTTTCCAATTCTTCCTTAATTCTTGGTTGACCCATTCATTCTTTAGAAGGATGCTGTTTAGTCTCCATGTATTTGGGTTCTTTCCAAATTTCCTCTTGTGATTGAGTTCTAGCTTCAGAGCATTGTGGTCTGAAAATATGCAGGGAATGATCCCAATCTTTCAATACCAGTTGAGTTCTGATTTGTGACCCAGGATGGGATCTATTCTGGAGAATGTTCCATGTGCACTAGAGAAGAATGTGTATTCTGTTGCTTTGGGATGAAATGTTCTGAATATATCTGTGATGTCCATCTGGCCCAGTGTGTCATTTAAGGCCTTTATTTCCTTGTTGATCTTTTGCTTGAATGATCTGACCATTTCAGAGGGGGGAGTGTTAAAGTCCCCTACTATTATTGGATTATTGTCAATGTATTTATTTGATTTTGTTATGAATTGGTTTATAGAGTTGGCTGCTCCCATGTTAGGGGTATAGATATTTTAAATTGTTAGATATTCTTGTTGTACAGACCTTTGAGAATGATATAGTGTCCTTCCTCATCTCTTGTTATAGTCTTTGGCTTAAAGTCTAATTGATCTGATAGAAGGATTGCCACTCCTGCTTTCTTCTGATGTCCATTAGCATGGTAAATTGTTTTCAACCCCCTCACTTTAAATCTGGAGGTGTCTTTGGGTCTAAAATGAGTTTCTTGCAGGCAGCATATTGAGGTTTTGTTTTTTTAATGCATTCTGATACCCTGTGTCTTTTGACTGGAGCATTTAGCCCATTAACATTCAGGGTAACTATTGAGAGATATGAGCTTAGTGCCATTGTATTGCCTGTAAGGTGACTGTTACTGTAAATTGTCTGTTCCTTTCCGATCTACTACTTTTAGGGTCTCTCTTTGCTTAGAGGACCCCTTTCAATATTTCCTGTAAAGCTGGTTTAGTGTTTGCAAATTCTTTCAGTTCTTGTTTGTCCTGGAAGCTTTTTCTCTCTTCTTCTATTTTCAATGATAGCCTAGCTGGATATAGTATTCTTCGCTGCATGTTTTTCTCATTTAGTACTCTGAATATATCATGTCAGTTCTTTCTGGCCTGCCAGGTCTCTGTGGATAAATCTGCTGCCAATCTAATATTTTTACCATTTTATGTTACAGACTTCTTTTCCTGGGCTGCTTTCAGGATTTTCTCTTTGTCCCTAAGACTTGTAAATTTTACTATTAGGTGATGGGGTGTGGACCTATTCTTATTCATTTTGAGGGGGGTTCTCTGCACCTCCTGGGTTCTGATGCTTGTTCCCTTTGCCATATTAGGGAAATTCTCTACAATAATTCTCTCCATACTTTCTGCTCCCCTCTCTCTTTCTTCTTCTTCTGGAATCCTAATTATTCTAATGTTGTGTCATCTTATGGTGTCACTCATCTCTCGAATTCTCTCCTCGTGGTCCAGTATTTGTTTGTCTCTCTTTTGCTCAACTTCTTTATTCTCTGTCATTTGGTCTTCTATGTCACTAATTCTTTCTTCTGCTTCATTTATCTTAGCTGTAAGAGCCTCCACTTTTGATTGCACCTCATTAATAGCTTTTTTTATTTCAACTTGGTTAGATTTTAATTCTTTCATTTCTCCAGAAAGGGCTTTTATCTCTCCAGAGAGGGTTTCTCTAATATCTTCCATGCCTTTTTCTAGCCCGGCTAGAACCCTGAGAATCATCATTCTGAACTCTAGATCTGACATATTACCAATGTCCGTATTGATTAGGTCCCTTGCCTTTGGTATTGCCTCTTGTTCTTTTTTTTTGTGGTGAATTTTTCCGCCTTGTCATTTTGTCCAGATAAGTATATATGAAGGAGCAAATAAAATACTAAAAGGGTGGCAAAGACCCCAGGAAAATGCGTTTTAGCCAAATCAGAAGAGACCCCAAATCATGGGGGGGGGGAGAAAGGGGATAAAAAGAAGTTCAGGAAAAAAAATTAAAAAACAAATTTAAGAAAACATAAAAAAGAAAAAATATATATATATTAGACTGGTGACTAGAACAGGGTCAGCCACTTAATTTGGGAAGTATTTTGGTCTCTTAGAAGAAACTACCTCCCAAAATTTTAAAGAATGAAAAACATATATAAGGGTAAACACAATGAAGGGATGGAATATGCCTATAAAGATGAAGAAAAAAAATTTTTTTTTATTTCTAAAAAAGGAGTTGATAAAGTAAGTTGGTTAGGAGAATAAAGAAAAAGAAAGTGGAGAGATTTTGCTCGGACTGGAGACTAGAACAAGCCCGGAGCTAGATTTAGGGCATATTTTGATCTATTATAGAAGAAGTTGTACCCAAAATTTTTTAGAAGAAAAAACCCTATGTGTATACAAAAAATAAAGTTAGATACAGTGAAGGATATAATATGACTATAATAATGAAGGTTCAAAAAAGATTATTATTTTTTTATGAAAGGTATTGTTAAGAAAAACTGGTTAAAAAACGTTAAAAGAGGAAAGGGTAAAAGTTAAAAAAAATTTAGAAGAAGAAAAAAAATTAAATTAACTGCAAGACTAAGGAATCATGGGGAGAAAGCCATGAATTCCATGCTTTGCTTTCTCCTCCTCTGGAATTTCGCTGTTCTCCTTGGTACGTGAACTTGGTCGTGGCTGGATTTCCTGTTGATCTTCCAGGGGAGGGGCCTGTTGTAGTGATTCTCAAGTGTCTTTGCCCCAGGCGGAATTGCACCGCCCTTACCAGGGGCCGGGCTGAGTAACTCGCTTGGGTTTGCTTTTGGGAGCTTTTGTTTCCTGAATGCTTTCTGTAGAGTTCTGGAGGACGGGAATGAAAATGGCAGCCTCCTGGTCTCCGGCCTGGAGGAGCCCAGCACTGGGGGCCCCACTCCTCAGTGCACCCAAGAGACTAGTGCTCAATCACTCCCATGTCCCTGGCCTCTGGCTGTACTCCAAGCTCACCCAGCCTGCGACCAGTTCAAGTTAATCCCAAGCTGAGAGCTCACTTCTTGACTCTGTCTCTGTAGCCGAATTCCCCACTCTAATTAATACCTGCGAGCTCTGCGACACTCAGACACCCCTGATCCTTCTGTGACCCTGTGGGACGTGGGGCCACACTGACTCCGCGTGGGCTTCACCCCAGTTTAGCCTCTGGAGCAATGTCCCTCCATGGAGCAGACTTATAAAAGTCCTGACTTTGTGCTCTGTTGCTCCACGGCTTGCCGGGAGCCGGCCCCTCCCACCGTGGTCTATCTCCCCGTTACTTTGGATTCACTTCTCCGCCGGTCCTACCTTTCAGAAAGTGGTCAATTTTCTGTTTCTAGAATTGTTACTCTTATTCTCTTCCATATCCTTTTGGATTTGTAGATGTTCGCAATGGATTGATACGCTATCTAGCTGATCTCTTGCTACCTGATGCAGTCTCAGCCTGCTACTTCGCCATCTTGACTCCTCCCCTCAAAACCCATTTTCTTAATATAATGGATTCTCTTAATTAAGAAATCCTTTAAAACTAAAGGGTTTATATAATAATATAATATGAAATCACCTAATTGGGAATTAGATTGCTTTTCTCACTAGTTAAAATATGTGTTATAATTCAAAATTGCTCAGAGAAATGAAGAAGAAACCAAAACTTATACAGAAAACACAAACATAAATTACACATTTTAAAACAGTTGCAATTACCAAAAAAAGAGACAATCTTCTAAAGTCATCTCTAAATTATAAATAATTATTTATAATGATTTGAATGTAATTAATCTAAATGTGTATCGCTGTAATTTACCAAATAGGATTATTTTTAATACTGCTAATTTACAACTGGTTAACTAAAACAATTAAATAAATATTAAAGCCACTGAAACAATTTAAGGTTAGTACCTGGTATTCTTCACTCTCACCCAGTAAGAATATCAACAAATTTCTACTTTAAATATAATATTAAAAAAAAATTGTGGGGGGGCGGGGAGCACCAGGGTGACAGTTGGTTAAAAGTCTGACTCTTGATTTTGGCTCAGGTCATGACCTGAGAGTAGTGAGATAAAGCCCCGCATTAGGCTCCACATGGAGCCTCCTTGAGATTCTCTCTCTCCTCCCCTCTCTGTCTCTCCCCTCCCTCTCTCTCCATCTCAAAACAAACAAACCAACCCAACAACTTTGTAGTGCATCTGATAGGCAAACTTGGGAGACAGTTCATTTGAATGGCATAATAAAATTAAACACTGACCCAAAAAAGGCAATGAAACAAACAAAAAATGTTTTCTATAAATAAAGCAATAATAACAAAGGCAAAACATCAACTAAGGCTAACTAAATACTAGAAGATTCAATTCATTGAGATATATTTTAGAGTATGTTGTCATTTCTACCTCTTGGAAACCTTTAGGATGAAATCATAGAGGGAGCATAAATAACAAAACATTGCCCACCCTGCTCAGGTACCAGCCTTGATGTTTCTCATTAAGTGTTTAGAATGGTCTGAACATATTTTGTCCCTTTCATCTGATATATGAGTAACAAACCCAAATGCTATTAGGGCAAAGTAGAAAATCTAAAGGAATGAATCTTGCAATGACAAGATGGCAGAAAGAGAGAGTTTGGGACCTTGGAAGTTCTATACCCCATCTAAAAGCATTCAAATTCAATATTTTAAAATACTTCTTTAGCCAAATAATGCACTTCTGCAAGCTAAGTTATACCTAAATTCAAAGTCCTAAAAATCTTCAAGCTCTTCTTCAAATATCACTGTATGTCTCTTCAATTCCTCCCTCTTACAATCTATGTTTTATTCACTGATATCTCCATAGCACTTTTCCCTACTATTTATCTTAGTATGTCATATACAGGAGTAATTATTCCAAGTTTCTATATCCTCCACTAAATTTTGGGCAGAGATCTTACTTACCTTTAATTCTTCAAAAACATGAAATGTAGTGAGCAGTATTTTATATAAAAAAGATGTACCATTACATATATAAAATTGAAGCTTGACTCTTTCTCTTTTTGCCATGTCATCAGCACAAAATGTGAAAAGATCTTGGCCATGGACATGAAGTGAGTTATTGATCTCAGTCATAGTGAAGTCCTTGGTTATGAACTAATCTGTACCATCAAGTTTAGAAATATTCCAGAAGTGTCTGGGGCATCTGAGTGGCTCAGCTGGTTAAGAGTCTGCGTTTGGTTCAGGTTATGATCCTGGAGGCCTCAGATCAAGCCTGCATCAAGTGCTCTGCTCCGTGGGGAGTCTGCTCGTCCCTCTCCCATGGCTTGTGTACTCTCTCTCTCAAATGAATAAATAAAATATTTTTTTAAATATTCCAGAAATGTTATGAAAACAGTAAATCTAGATTGCAGAAATTCAACATTCAGACAAGACAATAAACATCTAGCATATCATTAAACACACTTTGACAATAACATTGTGAGTCAGTTACAATAGTAAACATGCATCTACCTTATTTTAGAGGGGAAAGTTGGTTTTTTTTTTTAACATGAGGACTAGAAAAAGTTCTTTCATTTATTTTCAAGGCTGCCAAAGTGGAATAAATAAAAAATTAAGAAAAGATTTTATAAATGCCAAATAACTAAATAATATAGGCAAAGCTCCAACGAAATGTCTGTTTTAGGGTGCCAGCCTGAAATGTAGGATGAGAAGGCTGAAGATTTTTAAAATTTCAGTGGAAAACAAAAGAGAAACAAAATTCAACCTCTAAATAATTCCTAGGAAAATCAACCCCACAATTTTGAGCACTAACAACACTTGGAATGTTCCCTCTGGGTATTTACATCCCTTTAACAATTCACATCCTCAGGGCACCTGGGTGGCTCAGTGGGTTAGGCCTCTGCCTTCAGCTCAGGTCATGATCTCAGCGTCCTGGGATCAAGCCCCATATTAGGCTCTCTGCTCAGCAGAGAGCCTGCTTCCCCCTCTCTCTCTGCCTGCCTCTCTGCCTACTTGTGATTCTTTCTCTGTTAAACAAATAAAATAAAATCTTTAAAACAAACAAACAAACACAACAATTCATACCTTCTTCTAATTAAGAGGTAAAATCTTTTTTCCCAACCCTGAATTTAGGCTGCCTTTGTGACCTCTTGGCTAATCAAACACTGCAGAAAAGACAGGATGCTTGCTCCCACCCTAGACCTCAAGAGACTTTGTATAATCCTGTTCCCTTCCTCCTTCCCTCCATCTCCTATGTGCACACATGCAAGCACACAGAACCATACCACTGTCATGTGAACAAGTCCAGGGTGGCCTACTGGATCATGAAAGACACATGACAACCTCACGCATTATCCCAGGAACATACAGTCAATATCTACAACAGAGGCACTCAACTGACTTATAATTGACCCCAGACATATGAGAGAGAGAGAACCCAGCCAAGACAGAACTACCCAGTGAGGCTCAGACTAAATCACCAACCACAGAATTATGAGCTAAATAAGTAGATACTGTGTTAAACCATTAAGTTTCAGGACATTTTGTTAGATAGCAATAGCTTTTAATACACAAGGGAGAAGGACACAACCTGACAGGAACCAAAAGGGTCTCTGGAAGATAAGAATGCTGCCACTGACTTGGGAGACAAAAAAAAACAGTAATGAAAGAAAAAGGTGGTTAAAAAAAAAAGTTAACCTTGGCATTAGAGTTAACTTGAAACAGATAATAAAAGTAAGTTGCCCTTAAAAATAAAGAAGTAGGTTGCCCTTTCCTTGTGGAGAAACCTTTGCAAATGTTATCCATGCTTCAAAGTTCAACTCAAATCACACCTCTCCAATAAAATTCCTCCTGATTGCCCTTAGGCAGTGATTTTTCCTTCATTACTCATGTATAGACAGTACACTATTGTGTAAAGAGGCTCAGACTTTAATCAATAAGTATAAATGCATATTCTAGATTTATCAACTATACATCCTTAGGCAACTTTCTTAACTCTTTGAATCTGATTCCATATCTCTTAACTGGAATTTAGTAGCTCTCAATCCCACAGGAGGACTATTAAAAATGGATTCTAAATGTGTCAACCTGTTAAACACAAAGTACATACTCCGAAGTATTAAACTGAATTTTGATTAATTTTTTCATTCATTCAACTTTGACTGGATTCCTAGTGTATGTCAGGCAGTGAATCCAACACTGAGTGAACAATTACTAATGAGATCACACACAACAACCTCCTGGTGATAATTTTTCATACATAAAGCCCTAAAATTAGAATGAGGTTAGAAATTATGCCTGTATCTCTTCATATTTCCCAACAGTATATGGCACAGGGTCTTGAATTTAACAGTTATAAAAATATTTGCAGACAACTTAATTAAAACATGGAAAGATTTCTACATATAAGTTATATCATCTGTATCTCAAAGCAAAGCAAGAGAATCACCACTTTTAAAACATTGCTAAAAGAAGACTCACTTGACAGCTCACATCCATCCCTGCTTCCAGTAGCACCTGGACGACTGCTTTGTGACCATTGCGAGCAGCAAGGTGGAGTGGCGTGTGCTTTCTAGTGTTGCAGCTCATTAAGTTAGGGTGTGCACTGATGATCATTTTGACCACCCTAAGTCGTCCATAGAGAGCTGCCAGATCCAGAGGTGTTTCTAGCTTACTGTTCCTGATGGTAGGATCGGTGAGCTCTTCGAGGAGAACAGCAACTACTTCTGAGTGTCCGTATTGAGCTGCACAGTGCAGGGCAGTTTCATTTTCATTGTTCTATTAAGACAAAACGTAAGATTCAAGTTTTCAGAAATTTAATTATCAAAATCTAAGCAGTAATTTAAAACCAGAGATACTTTGAAAATGTAAGGTTAAGATTTATTTATTTTAATAAGTATGTCTAGTAGAATATTTGTTAAAGTATCTATCATTTATTATACCAAAATATCACATTTTTTAATCATTTCAATAGGAAAAATCAAATTTTCTCCTGCATCATATATTCCAATTTCCGGAAGTGATAAATGATTTAGGCATCTTAGTCAGTGGCCCTGCTGGGCCCAGATGGTCAGTGTTATCTGAACTGTGCATCATGCCTTGATGACATTTGTTAATGAGAGAGATTAATAACAATTATAACCCTCTTTGAACAGACTGGCTTCCCAAAAGACAGCTGAGATGGTAAATTCTTGATAATGAAAGATTCACAGAAAGATTTTCCAAATTAAGTTTCATTTTATTTTCCATCTAAGCACCAATTATTGCTTCTTCCGCAAAGAGAATGAAGACATATTGGCCCTAAGATTAAATCACATCTTTTTGAAATATAATTATGGATTAAGAGGCAAACTTAAACCCACTGCCAGACAAGTTACAAGGAGTATCACAGTGTTACATATGCACTTAATAAAGGTTTTCAGTTGAAAATCAAGATTTTCTTAAAATTTAGCAAGATAAAAACTGTACTTGGATGGATCTAGAGAGTATAATGCTAAGTGAAATAAGATAAAGACAAACACCACATGATTTCACTCATATGTGGAATTTAAGAAACAAAACAAATGAACAAAGAAAAAGACAAACCAAGAAACAGACTCTCAACTATAGAGAACACAGACAGTTCCCAGAGGGGAGTGGGTGGGGGGCTGGGTGAAGTAGGTGATGGGGAATAAGAGTACACTTATCTTGATTAACCCTGAGTAATATATGGAGTTGCTGAATTACTATATTGTACACCTGAAACAAATATAACACTGTATGTTAACTACACTAGAGTTAAAAATTTTTTTAATGTTAAAACAGAGAAAACTAAATCCTGTCACAAGGCAGATGGACCCTTCAGTCTATTTGGGCAGGCTGTATAGGTAGACTGCATATAACTATGTCAGAAAGTAGAAGTATCAGTCAGGAGAAATGTAAACAAGAAATTTTAGCAACAAAAATGCAATGATCCTGAATAAGGGTTCTGAAGAGAAAGAGGTTGCCATCATCAGAGCTAACACTACGTACCAGGCACAGGTACAGTCCATTTTTGTGTGCTCTAATCTTTACTCTGAGATAGATACTATTGTTATCATTATTGCTCCTTTACAGGTAAGGAACTGAGGCACTGAGTAGTTAAATAACTAGCCTTCAAATATACAGCCGTTTAGTCTAGGGGCCAGGATCTGAACGTAGGTAGCCTAAACCCAAAGTCACTGCACTTTTTTTTTAACATGTTATTTCTTTATTTGAGAGAGAGAGTCTGCTAGGGAGAGAAAAGGAGCAGGGGGACGGGCAGGGGGAAAGGGAGAAGCAGACTCTCACCTGAGCAGGGAGCCCAACGCAGGGCTCTATCCTGGAAGTCTGGAAGTCCGGTATCATGATCTAAGCTGAAGGCAGATGCTTAACCAACTGAGTCACCCAGGCACCCCACTAAAGTCACTGCTCTTAATACAACTTCCATGATAACAACTATTACTACTATCACTACTGTCATTTGGTGAATGTCTAAAAACGATATATATTGTCATTTCCCCTACACCACAATGCCTGCCAAGTATTGCTACATTGCCAGAGAAAAAAAGGAAATTGGTGTTCTGAAAACAGAATTTTTAGATTTTGCCCAAAAGAACACCGAGTTGTAATAGAAATAGCTACTTAGATAGCTGCTCTGACCACATAAAAGGCCAAGGAGGGTTCAAACCCAAGCAAATATTAATGTCCCCAAAAGCAATTAAGACTTGCTCTGGCTTAAGGATGCAGATAAGTTGAGAGTGGAGAGTTAAGAGCAGAGGGAGGATTTAAAAACTTAAAGAGAGGAGTGGCAAAAAAAAATTTTTTTAAATGAGCACTATGAAATGCTTCTTATCACTTTACCTTCCAAATCAGAGTATTAAAGGAAAACCCATAACAAGTACCTACCCACTGAAGACAATCGACAAGAAATTAAGATCTGATAGATGGGGAATCCAGCTGAAGGCACTGTTTTTCCATCATCTTGGAAGGAGTCATTCTTGTTTTTAGTTTGAATGTGTTGCTATAGTCTACTTCCTCATAGAGACTGACTACATACATCTACACAGGTCTACATTCCTTGATTTTTCTTATCTATGTTTTATAAGCCTGATAAGAAAATCAATCTATTACCCTATACTATAAAAATATGATATAGAAATATGCCTTCTGACCAAATCAAATTTTCCTATGGTTGGAAAGAAATTCAACTTTCAAAATACAGCATCTCTTTGAGAAAAAGAAGAACCAATTACAAAACAATTCCTCAAAATCATTTCTACATTTGCATAGGGCTTAGCACAGGAAATTATAAGTGCAAAATTGAAACTTTCTCTATTAACACCAATTAGATTGTTCAGATCTCAAGAAAAATTATTTCAATCATGCCAGACTTAGGAGAAAATATTCGGAGTTCATCCACAATCAACACATACTTACACTGTCACATCAGAAAAACGACAACTGTGGTACCTTTATAAAAAAACATGATTGTATACATGTGTCTATACTAACAAGTGATCTAAAAGAATCTCATTTGAAATACAGACTGTGAAGAAGCACTGATTAATAATTGCAAGTATGTCTACAAAGAACATTCTTGAGCAGTTCTGAATTATCTTTTTTTTTTACCAAATGGGTGCTCTCCAAAAAATGAGGACAATTCTATTTCTAGACAATGGGGAGCATAACAAAACTGGCAGACAAAAGCTATTTACCAAAAGATCTTGCTTCAAAGCAAAACTAATGGAAACTAACATTTGTTAGGTTTGAGTTTTGGTAAATGGTAAGGGAATATACTTATTATAAGATAGGGCTACTCTTGTTTTTGCCCTAATGTTTTAAAAAAAAAAAAAAAAGGAAGAAAAGTTAAAGGGGGAGGAGATGAATATAGAGAGAAGCATAAAATGCAAATATATATACATACACACACACACACACACACACACACACACACACATACCAAAGAAAGGCAATAATAAATCAGTTGACATAGAGAGGAAGGATTTAGGAATTATAAAAACCACAATCAGTGCAAGGTCAACTTTGTTTTCAAAATTACATTGTGCTAAAATGACCACTAATTCTAGGGCAGTATAGAATGGTGACCTATGTTGAAGTGCTGACACACACTTATTAGCAAGAGTAAACCACTTGATCTCTCTTATCTGCCAAATGTGAATATTACCCTCCCTACAAACTATAGAGGATAACTTATAAATCAAAAGAAATAGCAAGGGGGCGCCTAGGTGGCTCAGTGGGTTAAGCCTCTGCCTTCGGCTCAAGTCACAATCTCAGGGTCCTGGGATTGAGCCCCACATCAGGCTCTCTGCTCAGCAGGGAACCTGTTTCTCCCTCTCTCTTTGCCTGCCTCTTTTCCTACTTGTGATCTCTCTCTCTGTCAAATAAATAAATAAAATTTTTTAAAAAGAAAGAAATAGCATAAAGAAAATGCTTTGTAAACTTTGAATATTAAATATAAGACAGAATTATTTTGAAAGAAAGCTGTGTTAGAAACCAAAGATGGCTATCAGAAATCAGAACTAAGCCCTGACAATTACACATAGTTTTACTATCATAACATGAAGTAAGATTGATTAAGAGCTTGAGCTTTGCATTAGAAAAACCTGGATTCAAATACTGAGTACATTTCTTAGTAGTTGTGATATCATGAGCAACTTATTTAATCTCTTTAAGGTAGCTTCCCACATATAAAACAGGAAAAATAATTAATCCCTACTTCATCAGCTTTCTAAGATAACAGATGAAGTACTTTGCACACTGCCTGGCATATAGTAAACAATCCATAAGTGCCAGGATTTATGATGACGATACCAATATGCTATTGTGGAGGGCTTTGGAATTAGAGTCCAAGTCTGAGATTTAGTTACTCAGTAATGTGTGACCTTAGATGAGCTATTTAGCCCTACTGAGCCTAATTTCTCATCTATAAAGTGAGAGGGGATAATATCACTTCAAGAGTTGTTGAGAATTAATTAAATAACATATTATAGGTAAAAGTGCTTAGCATGGTACTTGACATAGTCAAGTACCATGTTTCAATATATCTTAACAATTACTTTCATTTCTCCCCTCTGTTGCTTAAATACATAAAGGTTTATAAGTAACTAGTACATTTCTACCCCATTCAGAGGGGAGAAAAAAAAAAGAAATAAAGCTAAAATGAAAAGCTACTTTTACAAAAATAAAATTCCCACATCAGAAACTTAGGAGAAATGGCACTAGATGACACAAATATGTCAGCACTCAAGGAGTACCATATATACAATAGACAAATACTGAAAGCACGGTATTAAAAATCTCAAGAAATTTTCAATTTACTTCCAGTAGAAACGACAAGACAAAGCAACTTTCAAATACAAATGAATTCTAAGTGTTTTTTCTTATCTTCATGTCATTTAGGAAGTATTTTGCTTGTAAAAACTAACATCCCCTTGTTTAACCTTGGATTGTTTTTCCATCTTATTATTTCAGGTTCACTTTGGGGCATTCAGACAGTTTTAAGAATAACCACCAGATGGCTCATCTCACAAACGATCTTTTAACTTTTGATTTTTCTGAAAAATAAAACAGCATTCCCATAAATTTCCCTTTAGCATGATATGCTGATAAAGACAGTCATATCTGTCATTTTTTAAAGATTGAATTTATGAATGTATTTGCATAAAAATACACTTCATTTTATAACCTATAAACATACAAATTTTGTGATAATTATTAATAAGACACTTTCAACTAATACAACATTTTTCCTACTTACAGGAACTTTATTTCTACAACTGCATTTTTCCAGGGGAAGAAATGTATTTTTCTTCCCTTTTGTGTTTATAGCTACTGCCAGTGTTACTTTTTATTCTTCAGTCTGAATTTCAGTCAAAGGCCGGCAAAGTCTATATTCATTTGAACAGTATGCTAATTGCACTTCATCAGATGTTCTTGCCCTAAAGTAACCACTTGCATTGATATTGGACAACTGCCAACCTGCAGCTTAATGCCATGGTTGTAATTCAATTGTTGGACTGCATGCTGGTTTTCAAATATAGTTTTACAAAATGGGAACAGTAGGGGGCATGCAGAGCTCAAGATGTTTGTTACTATACTGTATTAGGGGCCTGTATTTTACTTTCAGAAATCTGTGGTCTTATTTATTTAGAATAATGAAAATGGCATTCCTTTTTTAATATGTCAGCTATGTGCAATATGGATATTATGCACTTGAAAATATTTTTACTTTATCTGTCAGTATATTAATGCTGTGTTTTACTCAACATTCTCTGGGCACACAAACAGGAAATTTTTAATTTAATATGTGACTACCAATTGCATATACTGTATTTTGAATTCTGATTCACAAAACTGTATTTACTGTGGAAGTGTTAAGTAAATGGAAAGCATTGTACAAATGAATCCATTATCATTCCTTTAACATTTAAAATTTTATTAAGAGAAGCTCTAATTCATATTACAAATGTAAATTCTGTTCTATCTTCAAATATTCAAAAACTGCTTATTTAAGTTAGGCAAAAGTATCAGTTACTTCCTTTATGTAGTATTCTCTTGTTAACAAGTATCTTTATAAATGCCCAACTTACTACCTATGTAACTAATAGAAGTGACAAAGAATGTTTCTATTTCTCCTTTAGGAAATTTAGCTGTGAAAAAATATTTGGCAGGATAATGACAAATAATCAATTCTTCAATGTGGCCTTGCCTTTGGCTCACAAAACTATAGCAAGAGCAAATATATGATAAGTGCACCTGTTCATTGACTCTGGAATGTGAGGGTCCATGATGAATAAGAATCTTCACAATTTCTACATCTCCTTTCCAGGCAGCCAGGTGAATGGGAAAATAACCTTTGTTGTCTGCTACATTTGTTGATGCCTCATACTGAAGTAGTTTGAGAACTATATCCCTGGAAGGGGGGACAAAAAAAAAAAAAAAAGAACAGGAAAGAAAATATAATAAACACACAGATTTCATTGAACAGATAATTATGAAAGTATACTAGATGCTGGCTGGAAATTTAGAGTAAGAAATACAAAATTTGGTCTAAGAGTTAGCCTACTTAATATTTGGCTCTTTTACTTACCTGGAAAACTACCACCAGAACACATACACACACAGAACACTGAATAAACAATGAAAGCACTTAATGGAACTCATTTGGGCAGAACTTACCTAATTTCATAACTGAATGAAATAAGTAAAACATCTTTGAAAAATTCCTCTTCCTATTTTTTTAAAGGAGTTTTTCTCAGATAGTGCATACCTGAGATTTAGCATGAAGGAAAAGCAGAGGATAATCCAACTCTTTATACACACACACACACACACACACAAAGATCATACTACTAAGAGACATTTAGGTAATTTATACATCGTTCCTATAGAAAGTTGAAATAAGGAATTGAAAAGGCATATAAAACAGAAAGCAGACAGCACAGTAAAAAGGGGGCTGGGGAGTTTAAATAAATTTTCAGCCATGACACACAACATATTTTGAATATGTGCTATTAATACTTCTGCACTTCTTCGCCCCTCTGTTCAAATCTTAAGAAAAAATTTCAAGGAAATTCATTCATTAGACAAGTTCCACCACTGATCCAGTATCAATTCATAGTCAATATACCCTTACTTATGTGCACTTTGTACTCAATCCCCCACCAAGTTTTCAAAGTAAAAATTCTGAACTATAATACCCAACATCAAGAAGACATTAATTTATGGCACACATTATATTGAATTTTGTATCAACCAATCAAAAACATTTTTAAATCCTTTAAAAATGGAAGCATTTATGAAGCAAATTCTATTAACTCACTAAATGAAATCCCAAACAGATACACAAAGACATATATATATACGCGCGTGTGTGTGTATAAACACAGTTACAAAAAATTCTAAAGTTCACCACACCCAGTGCTCCATGCAAGCTGTGGAAAAATAATGAATACTGTTTTTCTGAAAATAAATAAATTGGAAAAAAAAATTCTAAAGTTCTTTCTCGTATATAACAAATCACTGGTACTTAGAACGAATGTAACACAAAGAGCTAAATTAAATTTAAATATTTCATGAAGCCAGACTTTAAATGTAAAGTAACAAGAAAAATTGGAGGAAGTCTGAATAGAAGTTAGAACTCTAATAGCTACCTCCCCATAAACACACAAAATAGACATGATACAAACATTACAATAAATCGTAAAACATAATTAATGCCCAGAGTGTGATCTAAACTTGTAAAGAATATGTCACCCCAAAATATACCTCCTTAACATGAGGATTATTTTCAGCTGATTACTTCTAAGAAAGAGTAGATGTTGTTAAACCTCTGAAAACGAAACAGAAGTTACTTTTTTGTAAGAGGCATTTATATCTATGAAGAAAACTCCATTTGTAGGGAGTCTCCCTCTTTGTACCAGAAAATGATAATGGACTCTAAATCTCTAGAAACTTTTATCAAGGAAGAAGGCAGGAACTTAAATTTAAGTAACAACCCCATAACTTGTTTATTGTGCTTTTCCTAATAACCTCCCATAACTAGTTCCCCTCAACAAACATCTATTTTATGTTTAGCAGGAAATGGTTTTTAATGTGGAAGTTAACTCAGTTTTTCTGGGTATCTCCCATGTGTACACAAAAGATATACATATTACTAAACTTCTTGTTTTTCTCCCATTAATCTACCTTTTTATTATGGGAGGAGTGGGGGTTCCTCAGCCAAGAACCTAGAATGGAAAAGGAAAATTGTTCTTTCTTCCCCACATATGAAACATTGGACTTAATAGATAAATACATGAAATCATGACGAAAGAACCAAGAATATGTTGTAGAAATATTTACAAAGTTCCAAGAAGTCCTAAATTTTCTAATGATATGATTTTAGAGAAAATAAGAATAAAATCTCACTTTTATATTCTTCTTTTTTTTTTTAAGATTTTATTTATTTATTTGACAGAGAGAGATCACAATTAGGCAGAGAGGCAGGCAGAGAGAGAGGAGGAAGCAGGCTCCCTGCGGAGCAGAGAGCCCGATGCGGGGCTCGATCCCAGGACCCTGAGATCATGACCTGAGCCAAAGGCAGCGGCTTAAGCCACTGAGCCACCCAGGCGCCACTCACTTTTATATTCTTCTTAAGAGCCAGTATTGTTTTATAAAAACCTGAATTTAGAAGATTTGAATCTGAGTCCTAGCTACACAAACTACCTAATGATGTGACCCAAGAGAAATTACTTAGTCTTATCTTTCTTTTTCTTTTCTGTAGAGGATATTGTTATAAAAGTTAAGGCCTACTGCTCAAGACTGATCAAATCTTTAAATGAGATCACAAAAGAGAAACCACTCAATAAATACTAAAGCACTGTACAAAAATATTAGTTCTTTTCCCAAGAAAAACAAAATCCTTTAAAAATAAAAATGTTTCCAAAATTTTGCAAAAACAAATCTAAAAAAATGTTTGCAAAAGTTTGCAAAAACAAATCTGAAAATCAGAAGGACACTTAAAGTTTGTTGAGTTCATAAATTTCTCCTCACCTCCCTGCCAAGCGAAAATTACCATATAGTGTTTTCTATTCTGAGAAGATTAATTACAATGTGGTAAGAAGGATTCAATACCAATGAATTTAAAAAGCAGTTAAAAATCAGAACATCTGCTTTAGAGTTCCAACTCTACTACTTACCCATTTGGTTACCTTGGGCAAATCAAATAGCCTCTGTCAGTCTTTCTGATATCGTTAAGATAGAATTCAGAGGCTACCACTTCCTGCCAGTCTCAAAAGGGTTGGTGTGAATCAAATAAAAAACAGGTATGACTGTAAAATTGTATACTAACGAACACTATTCTCAAGGCAAGCTGTAGCAATGTTAAACAATCCCAGTTTTTTTTAATGAAACATTTCAATATTTAAATAAAAGTAAAATTGGAATAAAGACACTTTATTATCTGAATGTAAAAGTAGAATTTATACTATTCACAAAATAGCCTTCTCCAAATTCATTTATCAGAGAAATATAACTTATATGAAGAGTTTTTAACTTTGTTCCTCAATGCCTAGCCAACTAAAAAAAATAATCTGAAACTTCTAAAAGTATTTACTCTCAAAGAGTAAAGTTTCATGGGTTACCAATCCTATTTTCTTTTACTTTCACGAAATCCATTCAGAGTTTAATTTGTCCTTTGGCTTAATTCTTTTTTTTTCTTTTTTTTTTAAAGATTTTATTTATTTATTTGACAGAGAAAGATCACAAGTAGATGGAGAGGCAGGCAGAGAGAGAGAGAGAGAAAGAGGGAAGCAGGCTCCCTGCTGAGCAGAGAGCCCAATGTGGGACTCGATCCCAGGACTCTGAGACAATGACCTGAGCCGAAGGCAGCGGCTTTAACCCACTGAGCCACCCAGGCGCCCTGGCTTAATTCTTGTTGACATTTTCTAATAATGTATGTGATATACATTAATTCTTTAATTATCAGGAAGATTGATGAAAGAGTGAAAAAATTAGCATACGGACATTTGTATTGTATCATATTACCACCACCTGATAGGTAAATCTGAAAAGAATAATTTGTATGCCTATGAAATTGCCTTTGGTGAATAATACAAATCCTAACCAAATGCTATTATATTTACTTTTTTAAAATACTTTATTTATTTGAGAGAGGGAGTGAAATAAAGAGAGAGAGAAGTCAGGAGAAGGAGAAGCACACTCCTCACCAAGCAGGGAACCTGACTCAACTCAAATCCCAGAACCCTGGGATCTGCCTGAAGGCAGATGCTTTACCAAATGAACCACCCAGGCACCCCTATATTCAGGTTTTTTTTTTTAAGATTTTGTTTATTTACTTGACAGACAGAGGTCACAAGTAGTCAGAGAGGCAGGCAGAGAGAGAGAGGGGAAGCAGGCTCCCTGCGGAGCAGAGAGCCCGATGTGGGGCTCAATCCCAGGAACCTGGGATTGTGACCTGAGCTGAAGGCAGAGGCTTTAACCCACTGAGCCACCCAGGCACCCCCTAGGTTTTTTTTTTAACTCATTTTTACTAGTTTGTTTGTTTGTTTTAAAATTTATTTATTTATTTATTTGAGAGAAAGAGAGCCAGTGAGAGAAGAGGCAGAGGGAGAGAAGTAGAGAAGCAGACTCCCCCCGGGGAGGGAGCCCAGCACAGGGCTCCATCCCACGACTCCCTAAGATCACGATCTGAGCCAAAATCAAGAGTCAGATGCTTAACCAACTGAGTCATTCGGGTGCCCCAAATTTGTTCATTTTTAAATTTAAATTTATTTTTAAATTTTTATTTAAGCTGTACCTTTCGTCCTATTCACAGATACCAACTAATGAAATGGCATGGCTCAGATTTCTAATGTGAAAACATACTTAATAAATATAAAGTTATATTTCTGATTTAAAAAATGTGCCTGTTAGGGGCACCTGGATGGCTCAGTGGGTTAAAGCCTCTGCCTTTGGCTCGGGTCATGATCTCAGGGTCCTGGCATTGAGTCCCACATCAGGCTCTCTGCTCGGTGGGGAGCGTGCTTCCCCCCTCTCTCTGCCTACTTGTGATCTCTCTCTCTCTGCCAGATAAATAAAATCTTTTTTAAAAAAAAATGTGCCTGTTGGTCTTACTGAATCATAAATAAAATATTAATCAACTGTCATTTATACATCATGCGATGCATTAATGTATATCACAAGTAATAATGTATTAAACAGGCCCTTTTTCTCCATATTCATTAAGAATAAATTAAATTTCAGGTACTATCAATAATATCTAAACTAGAATGGTATTTAACACTAGGATCCTACCCAAATCAGCATTATTTTCTTTTTTTATAATGATTTTATTTCTTTGAGAGAGAGAGAGAGAGAGAGTGAGAGGGAGATCATGAACAGGGGGTAAGTGCAGAGGGAAAAACAGACTCTCCACCTGATAAAAAAGATCCAATCCCAGGACCCCAGGATCATGACCTGAGTTGACGACAGACGCTTAAGCCACTCAGGCATCCTATTGATTTTCATTTTTATTTAGGTTGTACCTTATATCTTTCAGAAGCATCAACAAATGAACATGTTGACTGTGCTTAGTTACTAGGCATGAAATATTGAGTTATATTGATGAACAATGCTCATAAATGGCAAACGAGAGAAGTAACATCTATATTTTGATCATAAAGTGGCATTCTTTCTTATATATAGCATTTCATAAATAAGAACTGCTCTAAAATCCTAAAATAAATGTGGTCAATGAGATCACAGAAAAAAACAATTCCATTTCCCAGGAGTAAAACAAAATATCAAATTAAATTTAATAATAATGCAATTTAAAGCACTGTAACATTTTACAGCTTAAGGCTAATATTTAAGTTCAGGTAAAAATGGGAATTCTTAAAAGTACTGATTTTTGCTACTATATTTAATTTTTTCATTTTCTGATAGCTATAAATATACTTTTAATTCATATGAAATATCTTTTAAGGAGTTTCAGGATATGTTCTGAGCAAAATTAAGTTAACTGGGGAAGTTCAACATTCAAGTTTCTTTACCTCAAGAGCAAATTTCCCTATAGTTAAATCATAACCAAAGACACTTATTTTGTTCCATCCTCCCTTGGTACTAGTCCAAAGAACTTGGAAATAAATGCAAATCATCTTCATATGAATATAGTATTTGACAAACTAATGAAATTCTCAATTAATTAAGGCCCTTTTGATTTCAGACTTTCTTGAAGATTTTACTTCCCTTTAACAGCAATAGAGTTGCAAATGTGTTTGACATGGTCAAAAAACCTGAAAACAACCCCCCCATTTTGTAATTGGAGCTAATTTTTATATTGAATTCACTCTCCTAGATTGCCAGGGAGAGTGAATTAGAGCAGATTTTAACTATTTAATACCCTTATCCAGGAAAAAAGCAATCAGATCAAAGTTATTTCTAGGTTTACTGAAGAGAAACTTTATGGATCAGACTTTATGGATCATAAATTTTTAGAGGAAGTTCTCTTCTTTCATTAGAAAACCTAAGAGGAAAAAAAAAAAGAGAGAGAGAGTAAATCAAAAGTACACATATATTACTATCTGGTTTCTAGATATAACTTGAGATACAGTTTGGATTTCAGATAATGGAGTCTAGGATCCAAGTATTAAATGTTTAAAGAATGAAAAACAAGAACAGTAAATATTTAAACGCCACACATAACAAAGAATATACATATTTTGAGGATATAAATGGTAACAATTTAGTGCTGAGAGTTCTCAAAACAGCATCAAGAATCACAGTGTGCCCAATATAGCTTAATGAGATGAACCCTAACAAGAAAAAAAGAAAAGAAACAATTTGCTAAGAGAAGAGAACTGACATTGAATACACATGTTTAGTAAAAACTTACAGTGAACAGTAAGATTATTATTAAAAAGAAAAGATTAGAAAAAGAAAAGAGAAAAGGAAAGGAGAGAGGAAGAGAAGAGGGGATAGAGAGAGCAAAGAAAAAGAGAAAGAGGGAGGAAGAAAGTGGGGGAAGGAGGGAGAGATGGAAAAAGAAAGGCAGAAAGGCAGGCCAGCTGGCTGGCTAATGTCTGTTCAGAAGAGAATTAAGACAGCCAAATTTGTAGCAGAAATACATGAAAGAGAAAAATGAATCCTTCATATTATAAAAAAGAAAAACAGGTTTCTTGCCTATCTACTGAAATAACTTATAATCGTTGTTAGTGGATTTTGTTCTACTAACCATGTTTTTTTTCTATCATTTGATGGTAATAATTTTCTAATCTGCAATTACAAATGACCCAGGAAATCACTAACAGAAGTACATTTTCTATTGTGTCCTGATTTGGCTAAGTGGAGACGAATTGTTCATTATGAAATAATATATTTCAGGTACAAAATGCTGCTCCACTTGTGGACTAACTAAACAAGAGCCTCCATAAAACATACAAAATAAAAGGATATAAAACAGGCATATAAACAGGATATAAAACAGTATGAAAGTTTAGATTTTATGTTGAGGGTAGGAGAAAAGCCTGTGTTCAGAGCAAAATAAGAAGCTACAGAACCCTGTAATAGTACTGCTAGCTCTATGATTTCATGAACTTTAGCCTAGAAATCATTATGTTTTTGGAAACAATCTATAGCTAATGGCTACAACAACAATAGCAACAAACAACAATAGCAACAAACATGGAAATGATGTGTTTCTGTGCTGACTGCTAAGGGTTGCTTGGGAATAATACAAAATAATCAATTGTTCATTACCTTGCTAAGTGAGAATAGCAACAGCAAAGGAAAGAAAAAAAATTCTTCTCTGTCTCTGAGATATACACTATGGACATTTTTTTCCTTCAAATATTTTTTTCTTAAGTCAATATTAAAATTAACATTCTATGAGAACACACTAGTTGATAATGAGAGGCAGCCCAGAAATAGATATTAGAACAGAAAAAAGCCAGCAAGAGTTTAGGAAACTCATGTGCATACAGCTACAAAAGGAAGATAATGTAGAATAATAATGTAAAATAATAATGTAAAAGCATGCACTTAGAACTATTACACTTAAACTCTAAACACAGCCCCACCTTAATATCTAAGTGACCACTATGTCATTTATCCAGAATGGGCTTATTTTTCATCTATAATATGAGGAAAGGGAGGGGGCAGGATTGAATAAACTATTTCTAATTTTAAAAATCCATGGGTAATTTAAAGTAAAAAAAATATATATATATATATATATAAAATATATATATATATTTTTTTTACTTTAAATATATATATATATTTTATATATATAAAAATATATATAAAAATATATATATATATATATATTTTTTTTTGAGAGAAAGAACATAAGAGGGGAGGGGAGAGAGGGAGAGAAGCAGACTCCCCACTGAGTATGGAGCCCAATATGGGACTCGGTCCTGGGACTCCAGGATCATGACCTGAACCAAAGGCAGTTGCTCAACCAACTGAGCCACCCAGGGGCCCTAAAGTAAAGAGATATTACACTCTAAATGAAAATTCAAATTTCAGAATTGTAGCATCATAGTACATAACTGAACCACAAATACTAAAACAGTATATAATAAAATACTATAATTGAAAGGGACAATGGATAATATCCGGCTGATGTATTCATTGTACTGAATTATACTGAAATAAGCCCTACATGGGTTAATTAAATGGCTCAAGATATATAACTAGCAAAGATAGGAAGATGGGATTAGAATTCTCCTGCTTTTTTCCAATGCCTGTAGAATGACACTGGGTAAAATCTTTCCAGAAAGTGTTAAAAAGATGGAATCTTCATATAAAAGCAAAGCAGAGATATATAATTCTCAGAGAATATCTGCAATTAAAGAGATCTTGAAAAATATCTAAGATATCTAGTCAAATCCCCCTCTCTTTATGATCTTAATGATTGCTAATCAACTTGCTTAAATTATCTTTACTTTGTAAAATGCTAATAGAAATGAAGAATTATGCAGTGGGGCATAGGGAAACATATCTCAATAGTTAGAATTTGACAGGCCATCATGTATACAACATTTACTAAACACTGAAAACCACAGATGGATATGAATGCTAATCCGTTTTGGGACATTATTTTGAGAAGTGCTTATAATGACAAGCTAAGATAGAACAAGGAGAGCAGTACAGCTCTGAGCTCAGGCTCAATCTTCTGTCCATTAGATCTGATAGTACATCTTTCCAATTTTCCCAACTGGAATTCCCCTAATATACAATTAAGATGACCAAAGAAGCCATCAGCATTGTATTTATTGGGCTGATATAATCTGCCTTCATTCCTGATGACCCAAGGGCAAGGAAGAGTAAATAGTAATTCCTTTAAAATATTCAGATGGTAGGGATCTGTACACATTTTGCACTCTACAGAAGTACAGCAATATATTTTGAAAAAGACCCAGCAAAAAGAAGATTCCAAGTTGATGTGTAAGATAATATAATATAGAATAGGGAGTGGATAAAAAGAAATGTTGTTTGGGAATTCTAATATTAAGAAGCCAAATGATAAAACATTATGTTTATGATTATATGTATAATTATATATGGGTAGATAGTTAAAGATATATCTCCATATCCAAACAGAATGATAATGCTAAGTTTATGCAGTAAGTTTAAAAATAAAAAATGTCATGGTGATAAATGACAAAAAGGGTGTTACTTTTGTGAGAACTTTAAGGACATAAAATGTAATCAGGTGTGACCTGATAATATTATGTCTCAATTCACAAAATAAAGGAATAGTTAGGTGGGAAAACAAAAGGTAACTAGCACTTTTTTGTGTGCCTAACATTTTTAAGGCAGTAATTACCACATCTAAAAAAAAAACTCTAGTAAAATGGGGGTGCATGGGTGGCTTAGTCAGTTAAGCATCCAACTTTTGGTTTTGGCTCAGATCATGATCTCATGGGTCATGGGACTGAGCCCTAAGTCAGGGTCTACACTCAGTGAGAAGTCTGCTTGAAGATTCTCTTTCTTCCCCTGGCATGTGCATACACACACACACACACACTCTCTCTCTCTCTCTCTCATTAAAATAAATCTTTAAAAAACTGAAGTAAAAGTAAAATGAAATGTTCCAAGTCTGGGAAGAGTAATACTTTGGATGTTTAGAGCAAAGGAAAAACAGAAAGGAAAAGGAGACATGAAAAGAGTCCCTTTCCTTCTAATGGAGAAGGACAGAATATCTGAATCACTCAGACTCCTCATATTTTGTCAGTAAACCATGAGGTAACCCATGTAAAACACTAGAAAAGAAATGATGGCTATGTTTACACATTCTTCACTGTCCATACTGTAGGCTATCACACTATTGAAACATAATTCCATAGGTTAAAGAAATTTAAAACCAGAAAGACTATCTTGAATGACAAAGGAAAAGCATGTTACCTAAATTTGAAGGATTTTGAAGTGCTCATATTCAAAGTAAGAACCTATTAAGATTTTACTTTTGGTGAATACTCCCCATGTTAGATAAAAATATCCAAAAAAGGTAGGGTGGTGTTACTAATTGGTTCTATCTCATTACCCCCTGAAAGCTACACATAACTAACACATCCTGTCACTTCTTTCATTCTCCTTGCATGTTATTTGACTATTTTAGAATAATTCTCTTGGCTTATACTCTGCACATAACAATCCACAGCAACATTCCTACCAAATTTAAATTGTCAGTGTTGCCACCTAGTGCTTCTCCAAATTCACCTAGGCCCAGGAGACTCCTGGCAGCATGAGAGAGCTATCATCAACATAATTAACTTCATCACATGTAACTAAATACATCATGTTTCTAGTCCAAATAAGTAGCACTTACTTATGTCCATTTAAGGCTGCATGGTGTAAAGCAGTGTAACCCGAACTGTCTGTGCAGTTCACATTGGGGCCTCGCCAGATGCTGCAAATAAAGCACAAGCGCAGAGTTAACAGTTAAGCAGAATCATGCTTTGAAAAACAAAAAGAAGCCTCATAGTCCCATAGCCAGCAGCATGGTGCATAAGAAAAAAAAACAAAAAGAAGCCTCATAGTCCCATAGCCAGCAGCATGTTGCATAAGAAAATTCTAGTCATGTAGAAAATGAATGCCATCTTTAATGCATTCTCCTTGGAACAATAATTTCATTTATTTGATGTAAGAAAATTATTAGGGAATATAACCACCTTCAGAAATTAGTGAATGTAGGATTACTGTCATGTATTAAAAACCCTGAGTCCAAAAATTCCCTATTACTTTATATAAATACTTAAAATATTGGAAGAAATTAACACTCAGCTACTATATTCTATACCAAAGAATAAAGATTTATGACACCTCCTCCATTTTAACACAATCCTTCTGAGATGTCAGAGATTTATATAAGTTAAAAGATATTTCTGCGTTATGGAAAGAATACAAACTCTTCTTGTAGTTCAAATACTACCAAGAAAATCAGTATTTCATACTTGAAACTATAATTGAAGATCTGGACTGTTGTAAGCCACAAGAAGATTATAATAGTTTTGAAAATATCATTTTACAACATATTTTGAAGACAATATAACTACACAAAATAGTCTATTTTATCCTTGATCACCACTATCACAGAAACTATTTTTAGCTTTTGAAAACATAAGGCACTAAAGCCACTTTTCAAAAACTAGATCAAAAAAATCATTTTATCTGGCACTCTTGACAATATTAAACTCATAAAAACTAAAATCTAGAGATCTCCAGGGAAGATGGTAGAAGAGGACCCTAAATTCACCTCCTCTCACAGATACTAGATAACACTCACATCAGTGCAAATAATCTAGAAAACAATCCAAAGATTGGCAGAACAAACTCCACACCTAAATGTCAAGGAGAGACAACACTGAAGAGATTGGGAAGGGCAGAGATGCAGTGGGGAGCTAAAAAACTCCCTGGGTCTGACTGCCAGAAGAAGGGAGCCATAGGCACATAGAGGGATGAAAAATAGACCATCATACTGGGAAGCCTACACAAAGAATCCCCTCAGCATCTAGCTTTGAAAATCAAAGGAACCACATTTTGTGAGTTCTTACAACCAACAGGACTTGAAGCCTAGAACTTTAAAATCAGAAGCTGGGCTCTGGGAGAGCCCAAAGGGTGAAAGAAAACTGAGTTTCTGCCATTAAAGAAATAGCACAGCAAACAGTCCTCAGAGCTATAGCTTAGAAGCAGCAGTTAGAAAAACACATGGGGTGCATGGAAGGGAGTTAATTAGTAATCTCAGAATTCCTGAGGGACTTTTCCAGGAACGAAAGAGGCAGGTGCCATTTCATTCCCATGTTCCCCCAGGATTATCACACAGTCACCTGTGGGAACCAGCAGAGTGCAGGCTCTCACTATTTAACATGTTTACACCACATCCTGTCCCCTCCAACTACACCTGCCTCAGTCCAAGGACAGCAGTTTCCCTCCACCAGAAGACCAGTACAAATCTTACCAACAATGTGTTTCCTGACCTCCCATGGAGGATACTGGTATTGTTAAAACTGCAACCCCCACCTGCACACACTGTAGCTCTGCCATGGTTACATGTCCCCTGTGGAGAAAGACAGGTGCCACTTTATTAAAAGTACATGCCCTGTCCACTATTTTCAAGAGCAATAGACTATCTGATTTTCCTAACACAGAGAAACAGACAGAAAGGTTAAATGAGGAGGCAAAGGAATATGTCCAAAATGAAGAAAGACAAAATCATAGCAAGAGACATAAGCAGAATGTATATAATATCCTGAAAAGAAAATTTAAAGTAGTGATCATAAAGATAATCACTGAACTTGAGAAGAGTAAAAGACATTAGTGAGACCCTCAACACAGAGCTAAAACAAAACAATCAGAGATGGAGAAAACAATAATTGAAATTGAAAATACACTCAGTAAAATAAATAGCAGACTAGAGGATGCAGAGGAATGAATTAGCAACCTGAAAGACAAATTAATGGAAAGTAATCAAGCTGAGCAGGTAGGGGGGTTACGGAAAATGAGAGTAGACTTAGGGAACTCAGGGACCCCCATAACATAATAGCATTTGCATTATGGGGATTCCAGTAAAGAGAAAGAAAGCAGAAAGTGTATCTAAAGAAATAATAGCTGAAAAATTCCCTGATCTGGGCAAAGCAACAGATAATCAGATCCAGGAGGCACAGAATTCCCCAACAAAATCAACCCAAAGGGGTCCACACCAAGACACATACTAATTAAAAGGGCAAAAATCAGTTATAAAGAAAAAATTTTAAAAGCAGTAAGAGAAAAGAAGACAGTTACATAAGGGAACCCCATAAGGCTATCAGCAGATTTTTGAGGCCAGAAGGGAATAACATAATATATTCAAAGTGCTGAAAGGGAAAAATCTGCAGTCAAGAATACTTTTTCTAGCAAGACTATCATTCAGAAAAGAAGGAGAGATAAAGAATTTCTCAGACAAAGAAAGAAAGAAAGAAAGAAAGGCAATAAAAACATATCAATAATTACATTGAATGTAAATAGACTAACTGTTCCAAAGACATATAGTGACAGAGTGGATTAAAAAATAAGAAAAATCTATGCGCTGCTTTACAAGAGACTCATTTTAAACCTAAAGATATGCATATTGAAAGTGATGGGACAGAAAAATGTTTATCATGCAAATGGATGCCAAAAGTTGGGGTACCAATACTTATATCAGGCAAAACAGACATTAAAACAAAGACTGGGGGCACCTGGGTGGCTCAATTGGTTAAGCCACTGCCTTCGGCTCAGGTCATGATCCCAGAGTCCCAGGATCAGGTCCTGCATCAGGCTCCCAGCTCCACTGGGAGTCTGCTTCTCCCTCTGACCTTCTCCCCTCTCACGCTCTCTCACTCTCCCTCTCTCAAATGGATAAATAAATTCTTTAAAAAAAAAAAAAAAGAACAAAGACTGAATGAGAGAAAAAGCATAAAATCATAAAGAGGACAATCTAACAAGAAGGTATAAAAATTATAAGTATTCGGGACGCCTGGGTGGCTCAGGTGGTTGGACGACTGCCTTCGGCTCAGGGCGTGATCCTGGAGTCCCGGGATCGAGTCCCACATCAGGCTCCCAGCTCCATGGGGAGTCTGCTTCGCTCTCTGACCTTCTCCCCTCTCATGCTCTCTCTCACTGTCTCTCTCTCTCAAATAAATAAATAAAATCTTTTAAAAAAAAAATGCTATTGATGATGGCTGTGTAGTTCCAGGTACTGGTGCAGTGAAGTAGTAATGACAAACAGAAGCCAGATTAAATATAAGTCCAGTGTAATGAAGAAGGTCCAGCTTGGGAGTTCAAGCATTTGCTGATGCACTGCTCATTATTCCAAGCACTGCTCATTATTCTCATTATTCATAATTATAAGTATTCATGTACCCAATGTGGTAGCAACCAAATACATGAAATAATTAATAAGAAACACAAAAGAACTAACTGATACTAATACAATAACAGTAGGGGACTTTAACATTCCATTTATGTCAATGGACAGACCATCCAAACAGAATATTAACAAGGAAATCATATCTTTGAATGACACACTGGACCAGATGGATTTAACAAATATACACAGAATAGTCAATTCTAAAATAGCAGAATACACATTCTTTTCAAGTGCACATGAAACATCTTCCAGAATAGAGATACAGTAGGCTACAAAACAAGTCTCAATAAATACAATAAGATCAAAGTCTCACCGTGCATCTTTTCTTCTTCTTTTTTTTTAATGATTTTATTTATCCATTTGTCAGAGAGAGAGAGCAATCAGGGGGAGCAGCAGATAGAGGGAGAAGCAGGTTCCCCACTGAGCAAGGATCCCAATGTGGAACTGGATCCCAGGACCCTGGGATCATGACTTGAGACAAAAGCAGACACCCAACCAACTGAGCTACCCAGGTGTCCCACCATGCATCTTTTCTGAGGACAACACTATGAAACTAAAAATCAACCTCAAGAAAAAATCTGGAAAGAGAACAAATATGTGGACATTTAATAACATGCTATTGAACAATGAATGAATCAAACAAGAAATCAAACAAGAAAAATATACTACATGGAGAAAAACTGAAAATGAAAACACAATAATATAAAATCTCTAGGATGCAGGAAAAATGGCAAAAAGAGGGAAATTTATAGCAATACAGGCTTAACTCAAAAAAACAAGAAAATTCTCAAATAAACAACCTAACCTTATACTTAAAGCAGCTAGAAAAAGATCAAACAAAACCTAAAACCAGAAGAAGGAAAGAAATAAGGAGTAGAGCAGAAATGTATGATACAGAAACTAAAAGAAGCAATGGAAAGATCGATGAAACCAGGAGATGGTTCTTTGAAAAGATTAAAAAATTGATAAATCTTTTGTGAGATTCATCAAAAAAAAAAAAGCTCAAATAAAATCACAAACGAAAGAAAAGAAATAACAAGACACCATGGAAATATAAAAACTATAAGAGAATATTATGGAAAATGATATACCAAAAAATTGGACAAACTAGAAAAAATGGGTAAATTTCTGGAAACATATAATTCACCAAAACTGAAGCAGGAAGAAATAGAAATTTTGAACAGATTGATTACCAGCAATGAAATCAAATTGGTAACCAAAAACTCCCAACAAACAAAGACGAGGACCAGACAGCTTCACAAGCTATTGCTACCAAATATTGAAAGGAGAATTAATACCTGTTCTTCTCAAACTATCCCAAAAATTAGGAGGAAGGAAAGCTTCCAAATTCATTCTACAGAGCCAATATTACCCTGATACTAAAATCAGATGAAGACATTACAAAAAAAGAGGATTATATGCCAGTATCTTTGATGAACATTAATGCAAAAATTCTCAACAAAATATTGCAAGCTGAATCTAATAATCCAGTAAAAACATTATTCACCACCATCAGATAGGATTTCTTCCCATGATGCAAGGGTGGTCCAGTATTCACAAATCACTCAACATGATACATCACATTAATAAGAAAAAGGATAAATATGATCCTTTCAATAGGTGTAGAAAAAGCATTTTACAAATTACAACATCCATTCATGATAAAAACCCTTAACAAAGCATGTTTAAATGGAACATACCTCAACACATAAAAGCCATATATGACCAACTCACAACAAATATCAAACTCAAAGGGGAAAAACTAAGAGATTAGCTGCAATGGTCAGGAATAAAACCAGGATGTCCACTCTCACCACTCTTATTCAACATAGTACTAGAAATACCAACCATAGCAATCAGACAACACAAAGAAATAAAAGGCACCCAAACAGGTAAGAAAGAAGTAAAATATTCAATATTTACAGATGACATGATACTATACGTAGAAAACCTGAAATATTCCACAAAAAAACTACTAGAATTGAAATGAATTCATAAAGTCACAGTACACAAAATCAATGTACAGAAATCTGTTGTATTTCTGTACACTAAAAATGAAGTAGCAGAGAGAGAAATTAAGATAACAATCCCATTTACAACCACACCAAAAAATAATAAGAATAAAATTAACCAAAGAAGTGAAACATCTCTATAAATAATACAACACTGTTGAAAGAAATTGAAGATGGCACAAAGAAATGGAAAGCCATTCCATGCTTATGGACTGGAAGAACAAATATTGTTAAAATGTCTAAAGTACCCAAAGAAACCTAAACATTTAATGCAATCCATGTCAATCAAAATACCAGCAAAATTTTTCACAGAACTAGAACAAACAATACTAAAATTTGTATGGAAACACAAAGACCCTGGATAGCCAAAGCAAACTTGAAAAAGGAAAAACCTGGAAGAATCAAAACTACAAACTTAACTTGTATTACAAAGCTGTAATAATCAAAAAACATTATGGTACTGAGTTGCTTGGATGGCTCAGTTGGTTAAGTGTCTGCCTTCAGCTCGGGTGATGATTCTGGAGTCCTGAAATCCAATGCCAAATCAGCTCCCTGCTCGGCGGGAAGCCTGCTTCTCCCTCTCCCATTCCCCAATTTGTGTTCCCTCTCTCGCTGTCTCTCTGTCAAATATTAAATCAATAAAAAATCTTTAAATTTAAGATTTAAGTTTAAATCTTTAAATTTAAAAATAAATTAATTTTTTAAAATACAATTATGTGGTCAATCTTTAATATTATAAGCGAAAAATATGCAATGAGAAAAAGACATTCTCTTCGACAAATTGGTGTTAGAAAAACTACATGCGATAGAGTGAAAATGGACCACTTTCTTACATTGTATACAAAAATAAACTCAAAATAGAGTAAGGGCCCAAATGTGAGATCTGAAACCACAAAAATTCTAGAATAGAGCACAACCAGTAATTTCTCTAACACTGATCACAGAAACAAGAGTTGCATTTTTATACACGAAGAATGAGAAGGAACGATTTTAAGGAGTTGATCCCATTTACAATCGCACCAAAAACCGTATGATACCTAGGAATAAGCCTAACCAAGGAGATAAAGAATCTGTACTCAGAAAACTGTAGCACACTCATGAAAGAAATTAAAGAAGACACAATGAAATGGAAAAACATTCCATGCTCATAGATTGTAAGAAGAAATAATGTTAAAATGTCTATGCTACCCAGAGCAATCTATACATTCAATGCAATCCCTATCAAGATACCATCGACATTTTTCTCAGAGCTGGAACAAATAATGCTAAAATTTGTATGGAACCAGAAAAGATAGCAAATAGCCAAAGGAATGCTGAAAAAAAAAAAAAGACAAAAAAACAAAGCTGGGGACATCACAATGCCTGACTTTAAGCTCTACTACAAAGCTGTGATCATCAAGGCAGAATGTTACTGGCACAAAAACAGACGTACAGATCAATGTACTAAATAGAGAGCCCAGAAATGGACACCCAACTCTACTGTCAACTAATCTTAGACAAAGCAGGAAAGAATATCCAATGGAAAAAAGACAGTCTCTTCAACAAATGATGTTGGGAAAACTGTACAGCCACATGCAGAAGAATGAAACTAGACAATTTTCTTACACTATACACAAAAATAGACTCAGAATGGATGAAAGACTTAAATGTGAGAGAAAAAAAGAGAGCCCCTCTGCTGCTGGGTAGTTCCTAATCCAACTCAATCCCTAGACACACTGAGAACCTCCCATCCTCAACAGATTCCATCCCAGACAACCCTGAAGAAGGAGAGAGGCTTAGGAAACTTATTTATATCATGTACCACCATCAAGCACACTATACCCACACCTAAAACCCCCAAGAAATATACCAGAGATTCTGACCAAAGTAGTGGGTAGAAAAGCAATTACAAGAAATAAAAAGCATCAAAATTGTAAAGAAAGAAGAAAATCTCTTTATTTGAAAATAACATAACCATGTATATAGAAAACCTACCCAAAAAAACTACCAAAAAAACCCCACTAAAATTAAAATTTGTGGTTTGTTTTTTTTTTAAGATTTTATTTATTTATTTGACAGACAGAGATTACAAGTAGCAGAGAGGCAGGCAGAGAGAGAGGGGAAAGCAGGCTCCCTGCTGAGCAGAGAGCCCGATGCGGGGCTCGATCCCAGGACTCTGGGATCATGACCTGAGCTGAAGGCAGAGGCTTTAACCTACTGAGCCACACAGGTGCCCCCTAAATTTGTGTTTAATTAGAGAAATTATGTGAAAAGTACAGGGAATTCTTTGACCTATGTTTGCAATACTCCTATAAATATAAAATTACTCAAGACAAAACATTTTCAAAAAGAAATTTTGCTCCATATCGCAGCTGGCGCGACAAATCGACCAGGAAAACGTGAGGGTTAAGAGGATGGTGAAAAGAAATTAAGACAAAGAGATGGGGGCAGGAGGGGCACTGAGGAGGATGTCCAACAGTTCCGATTTTATTCCACATCTTACAAACATTTATAAGGCAGACCACAATAGAAGGAGTAATACATCAGTATCTAGTCAGATGACCGCAAGTTCCTATAACAAGTTTACATTAACTACAAGCAAACCTCATGATGCCAGGTAGTCTCGGCTAGAGCCGTTAGCAAGACAATCAACCAGGGAGTGGGTTATGGGAGGTACAAGAACAACAAGGACCAACTAAGAATACATGACCCTGACCACATTGTTCCCTTCTGTAGGGAGAGTGTGTGGGAAGTCACGTAGGTGAGCTCACAACACATAGCACGACCCTTTCTCAGTTACTCAACTTTCCCGTCCTTGACCCCTTGTCAAGGTGTCCGGACTTTAAAGGAGACACAAGTCAGGGCCTGGTTTGGTCCTTGACTCCAACCGTGCCGTGGCCTCCAACAGCTCCAAAAAACATCCGACCAAATCAAGTGTGTTTAAGCAGAGGTGCAAGATACAACTCAAAATATAAATAGCAACTGTATTTCTACATGCCAGCAAAGAACAATCAGAAATCAAAGTTTTGTTTTAAAATACAATTTACATGAGCACTGGGTATTATATAAGACTGACGAATCACTGACCTCTACCTCTGAAATCAATAATATATTATATGCTAATTAATTGAATTTAAATTTTTTAAAAATGGAAAAAAAAAAAAAAGATTCTAGAGGAGAAATTAGAGCCAGAGATGCAGGTTTGGGAGTCATATGGACTGTCCAGAATAGGGATCCTAATAGTTCATTGGCTAGAAAGGAACTATCTTCTTCCTTCTACCACTCACTTGCCCAAGTACTCGAAAATCTTGTAGAAGGATTCTGATTGGCTTGGATGGTGTGTCCAAACCTATGGCCAAGAGGGTGGGTTACCTTGATTGGCAGGTCCTACTAAGACCATTTACATGGAAGGACTATTTCCCAGAGTGTAGAAGAGTGCTATACAAAGCAAGAAATGTTACAGCAAATGTTTCCCAGTCAACTTTTTTTTCTCATTAAATATTCAATAAATATTTGTCAAGCAAATTATATTATCAACATAAAAAATACCATTTACAATAGCATGAAAAAGATGAAATGTTTAGGGATAAATTTGACGAAAGATGTGTAAACGTGTATACTGAGAGAAATTACAGGATCTAAACAAATGATGAGATAATAACAAGTTCATAAATCAAAAAACTCAATACTGTTATGATGTTCATTTTCTAAAAACCGATCCTGAGATTAATGTAATTTAATCAAAATCCCAGAAATCTTGTTTTGTAGAAACTAACTGATTTTGAAACTCGTGGAAAAGAAAGGACCTCAACGAGCCAAAGTAACTTTGAAAAAGAACAAAGAGACTTACACTATTTTCTTTTAAGACTATGATGAAACTATATGGTAAACGAGAGAGATGGTACAATATTAAAGATAAATCAATGGAAGAGAATGGAGGAATACAGTACATTTAGACCTATACATATATGTGATTGATTTTTGACAAAGACGCAATTTCAATTCATTAAAGAATTCAAAAAATTGTGTTGAAACAAATGGATATCCTTAGGCCAAAATAAATTAACTTAAAAAATTAAAAGGAATCATATTTAAAAGCAAAACTTAAAACCACATAACTTCTACAGGAAATTTTATGAGAAAATTTTGTGCCCTTAAGTTAAGCAAAGATTTTCTGATAGGACATCAAAATACCCTACAAGAAAATCAGACAAACTAAAACTTCACCAAAATTAAGAATTTCTGCTCTTCAAAGACACCATTAAGAGAATAAAAAGGAAGTGAACTGAGAGAAAACATTTGCAAGTCACATTTCCCATATATTCTTTAATCTAGATAAGAAATCCTAAAATACACTAATAATAATATCAACAACCTAATAAGAAAAAAAGTGAACAAAAGATTTGAAGCAAATACTGCAACGAAGTAGATATACAGATTGCAAGTAAAAAACATGAAAAGAAACTCACGATCATTTGTCTTTAGAGAAATGTAAATTGAAAGTGTGAGACACTAGTCATATCTATTAAAATGGCCATGATAAAAAGACTTCACATACCAATGTTGACAGGGATTTAAATCAACTACAACTCTCACAAACTGCAGGTAGGCACATAAAATAGTACCAACCACTTCAGGGTAATAATTTGGCAGTTTCTTAAAAATTTAAACATATAATTACTATACAATCAGCAATTCTACCCTAGGTATATAGTCAAGACAAATGACAGCATATGTCCACACAAAGATTTTTTCATAAATATTCATAAAGCTTTATTTACAGTAGTCCAAAACTGAAATAACTCAAATGTTCATTAATAGATGAGTGGATAGTGACACATCCATACAATGGAACACTACTCAAAAATTAAAAAATGGAATACTGAAATAAGCAAAAATATCATTGAAAATCTTAATCAGTTAGATTCACAGATCCCCTTCTCTTCTTGGAACAGCAGAATGGGAGAATTAGTCTCTGGAATGGATAAAAAACTCATGCTCTCTGGACTACAAGATAACAGGCAAATTTGAGGGAAGGGATACCAAATGGTATGCGATAGTCATTAAAACATTTATCAGGACTGTTTATTGAATGATTTTACCTCTTCTTACATCTTTCAAATATGAACTTTATCTTAGAGTAAACTCTAATATGCATTACTGATCTATTTTAGGGGTTTTCCTTGTATTCCTTGATTTCTCTATTCTGGCACCAGAATCATATTTTTTAGTATTATTTATAATTGGGGGGACCCAGATCCTCTCATTGCTACTTGTTTCACAATTTTTTTCTGCAAATTACTCTAGATGTCTATGAAATAAGAGTACTAATATGAAGACCACAGATACAAAACCAGTTACCATATAACTTTAATACTATAAAAGAGAAAGTCTGTAAATGCCCATCAAAAAGGGAAAAATTAAGTTTCACCTACACCATGGGATAACATCTACCAAGTTAAGTAAGTCTGGTCTCTACATATAGAACTTGAGAGTTAACCCAACATATTAAGTGAAAAAAAGCAAACTGCAGAATATTGTGTTAATATCCTAATGCTGTACATGTATTAAGCCTTTTATATCCACACATTATTATTTCCATTGTATAAGATTTACATTAAAATAGAAAAATGAATGCAAAAATACAACATTCACCTCTGAAATATCTGAAGAGTCAAGATTATTACATATTCACCTTCAAAGAAAAACAAAAAGCCAATAAAATACAAGAGGAGAAAACACAGGTTTACTCCAGATTGTGAAGAGCCTTATAACATGTCAAGAAACTTGGTCTTTATTCTGCAAGCAACCTGGAATGAAGAGGGTTATCAGAAAGACACTATGCAACAGAAAGATAATCAGATCAGTGTTTCAGAATGAGAGTTCTTGTGACAGTTGGAAGGTGAACAGAGTGAACAAATTGGTAGCAGGGAGTCAGGCTAATATGTCAAGGAAAGAACAAAGAAATCCGAACTAATGTAGATAAAGTAGTGGAAAAAGAAGAGGGAGGAAATCAAATTGATATGTCTAAAATTTAAAAATATGGGAGAAGGCATGCGTAAGATAGGATAAGAGCAAAAGAATGAAGTTTCTACCATTGATGAAATGCAAGGATGACGAGATATTTCCATTAGAGAAAACTGCCAAGGGCAGTGGTGTCTTTTGGGGAAAGTCAGAATTCAGTTAAACTTAACTAGAACACTATGTTGCTCAGGAATACCTCAGCAAAGGATGGAAAAGAAATGAGAAAATACTTTAAATTAACTCAAACTATTTCTAAAATGTCCTGCGTGTTGTTATGAAACATTATAAAGAGCTAATAAGGGAGAAGCCCATGGATGGCTACGTGGGTTAAGCATTCAACTCTTAATTTCAGCTCAGGTCATTGTCTCAGGATCATGAGATTGAGCCCCATGTAGAGCTCTGTGCTCAACAAGTAGTCTTCGTGAGATTTTCTCTCTCCCTCTCCCTCATCCCTTACCCCTCACACTCACTCACATGCACGTGTTCACTCTCTCTCTCTCTCAAATAAATCTTTAAAAATAAATAAACAGTTAATAAGGGAAGATACTGATATTTATAACTAAAATAAGATCCAGGGTCCATAGATTTATTTGATTTACCCATTCCATTCTCAGTTCCCCATTATCAGAAATAAGAATTATAATAGCATGAATAGAAATCTCTAGTGCATGTCTGCTTTCCTAAATAGAGTGGATGTGGATACATGTAATCTTTTTTTAAACAAGGAGATTTAGCATAGAATTTTAGCATATATGTAAATATATTTGACTGCACCTATTGACAGAGCCTGTAGGCACATATCCATGTATCCACAGCACATTCACACATATTTGAAACACTACAGATAAGCCAGACCCAGAGATTCCAACTAAAAATTTAATTTAAAAAGTAAAACTTGTTTAAAAGCTTAGGCTTCATGCTAATGTTCTACTTAATTCCAACTTTTTGCACTGTGCTCCTCGTTTATCAATGATAATCTCAAATTCAAAAAGAGGACCCATATTAACATAAATCCGTTTTACAAAATTAAAAAGTTTCTAAGTAGTTGTAAATGCTTATTACATATTCCCCAAAAGGGAAATTTATAGATCTTTGGTGTTAGTATAAAATACACTCAATTCCGCCTCCTATACTTACTTATCAATATTCTAAATTCTGTTTGTGGGAATTCTTGCCCAGGATGAGTGCTCTGAGCCAACTGGAGATCCCCAATTACCATAGATTTAATTTGCAACAAACTGGATTACTATGTTTTAGGACAAACATAAACAAAGTGGGTTTTCTATAGAGCTTCTAAATAACCAGGACATTCATGAGTCAGAATGTTTTATTCCCTGAGCTTTCATATATTAGAAAAGACTACTCATAAATAAACTGTAAGCCTGAGTTTCTTGGGCCAGTTTTCACAAGTATAGTAAGTAAGATTTAGGCACAGCTATTCTACATATTGATCATTACACCCTCTACCAACATATGGGAAATATCCACGAGCAACATAAGACTGTTTCAACTGTTCTTTTTAAATTTACATTCAATTAACTAACATATAGTATATTATTCGTTTCAGAAGTAGAGTTCAGTGATTCATCAGTCTTCTATAATACCCAGTGTTCATTACATCACATGACCTTCTTAATGTCCATCACCAAATTACCCCATCCTCCCATCCTCCTCCCTCCCAGCAACTTTCAGTTTGTTTCCGATTAAGAGTCTCTTATGGATTGTCTCCCTCTCTGATTTTGTCTTGTTTTATTTTTTCCTTCCTTCCTTCCTCTATGATTCTGTTTTCTTAAATTCCACATATGAGTGAGATCATAGGATAATTGTCATTCTCTAACTGACTTATTTTGCATAGCATAATACCCTCTAGTTCCATCCACTTCATTGCAAATGGCAAGATTTCATTTTTTTAATGACTGAGTAGTATTCCATTGTATATACCACATCTTCTTAATCTATGTGTCGATGGATATCTGGGTTCTTTCCATTGTTTCGCTATTATGGACACTGCTGCTATAAACTTTGGGGTGTGGATGCCCCTTTGGCTCACTACATTTGTATCTTTGGGGTAAACACCTAGCAGTCAAGACTGTTTCAGCTTTTCTTCATTCTCATGTTGACTCCTGACACTTGAAATCACTCCAGGGTTCCAGATACTCAGACTCACAGAGAATGTGCATCAAATGCTTCAGGTAGGGTCAAAATATATAGGAATGGTCATCTGACACATCAGATAATTTCAAGCAATGCAAAACAAAGTCCCTTTTCTTTGCAGTATGAATCTTAATAGACTGATTCCATTTTTGGATGAACTGGACAGACATAAACATGATTTGGAGCACTCTAAATTCTGATCTCCACAGTGATGAAGTAATTTTATTATCATGAGCTTCTATTATCACTAGAATCATCTCATGTGGATCAAATGTGTCTAAAATAGTGTGACCATACATGTACATTTAAAATTTCCAGTTAGGGGTGCCTGGGTGGCTCCCTTCAGCTCAGGTCATGATCCCAGGGTCCTAGGATTGAGTCCCACATCCAGCTCTCTGGCCAGCAGGGAGCCTGCTTCTTCCCCTTTCTCTGCCTGCCTCTCTGCCTACTTGTGAACTCTGTAGGTCAATTAAATATATAAAATCTTAAAAAAAAAAAAAAAAGAAAGAAAGAAAGAAAAGAAGCTATATCTCCTTTAAAAAAAAAAAAAAAAGAAAGGAAAACTAGAGCATCTATTTCAACCTACATTCAACTTTGTCACTAGACCTAAAAGTATAAAACATATTCCTCCTAGCCCTCACATCTCTTCTTCTCCACCTGGATATATTTCATAAAAAATAAACCAACTGACAAGGCAGATTAATTTCTATTATGCAAACACTGATTTTGGTGGCAATTGTTCTTCTTATCCTCATTCTCTTCTTAGATAACAATATTTCCAAAGTTACTATGGTAGGCAAAATAACGGTATCCCAAAAATATTCCATACCTTAATCCTTGGAGTATGTGTCTATGTTATGTTGCATGGCAAGGGGATTTCAGGCGGCAGATGGAATTGCTAATCAGCTGACCTTATCATGGATTTTTTAAAAGACTTTATTTATTTAGTTAATTATTTAGTTATTTGAGACAGAGAGCATGAGGGGAGAAAGTCAGAGGGAGAAGCAGACTCCCTGCTGAGCAGGACGCCTGATGAGGGACTCAATCCTGAGACTCCAAGATCATGACTTGAGCCAAAGGCAGTCGCTTAACCAAATGAACCACCCAGGTGCCCCTTATCCTGGATTTTTTTTTTCCCCAAAACAACTGCATTGACTAGAACCACTAAAATAATGAGAGGATAATTCTTGTCTTGTTCATGAATTTTATACCATTTAATATGATGTTTGCTACTGGATATCTTTTGACATTAAGTAAGCATTTGTTCTTTCAGTAATGAACAAAAAGACAAAGAATAGCATAATAAATAAAAAACATAGACTTGGAATTCAAACTGCAAAGTTCAGATGCTGGTTCCATCTGTAACTGCATGACCGTGGTAGGATTATGTACCCACTCTGTGCCTGTTTCCTTATCTATATAAAATAAGCGAATGAGTACTAGCTACTTCATAGGGATGTTAGGAAGATTACATTAGACAGTCCATGTAGAGTGCTAGATCAGTGCCTAATACATATTAATCATTGTTTCCATAGAAAAAGTAATCCAGAATGTTCTTACTGTTTGTTAAATTAATTTGGGATATAATTCAGGATCATATAGGTTTTCCCTTTTAATACATTAACATATTCAATTCCTGGTAAGAATCATCTTTATGCTCCTGGAATTAAGTTTATCTCCCCACGGAATATATTTTTAAATATAATCCTAGACTGCTATTTATAATTTAGGATTATGCATCCTTATTCATATGTAAAATTGGTCTCCAGTTTTCTTATCTCTTTCATTTCAGTTTTGGTATCAGAATAAGTAAACTGAAGAGTTTTCTGTCTTTTTCTAACCTCCAGAATAAATCAACTAATCCAGAAATTAAATTATCACTTGAAAATTTGAAAGAACATGTAAAATTACCTACAACTAGCACTTCTGTGGAGTACAGTCTAAAAATTTCCAGTGTGTTTATGGTTATTGATTTATCAGTACAGTCACCTAAGACATGCATCAATCTGTAACTGACATTTTTCTAGGAAATCAATTATTTCCATTTGTATTCTAATTTATTGATTAAAAACTGGATATATTTTTATATCTATTATCTTCTGTACTCGCAATGCTATCACCATTTTCATTCCTAATATTCTGTATTATTTTTTTTCTTCAGGCTTGCCTAGATGGGTCTATTTTATTGTCATATCCAAAGATATAGTTAGCATTATTTTTATCAAACATCTACCAAATGACTCATTTATTCACGACTTCTTTCTTTACTTAATAATTTACTACTTTCTGGGGTTTTCTTTGTATTTTGTTTTTTTGTTTGTTTAAGAGAGAGAGAGGGAGGGAAAATGCAGGCTCCATTCCCAACACGAAGTCTGATGTGGGCCTTGATTGCACAACCCTGAGATCATGACCTGAGCTGAAATCAAGAGTCACTTAACTGACTGAGCCATCCAGGCATCCCAATTTACTATTTTCTGTTCTCAACTAAAACAATTCAACCATACAACTTTTTATTATATCATTTTTTAAAAGATTTTATTCATTTATTTAACAGGGAGAGAGATCACAAGTAGGCAGAGAGGCAGGCAGAGAGAGAGGGGGAAGCAGGCTCCCCACTGAGCAGAGAGCCCAATGTGGGGCTTGATCCCAGGACCGTGAGATCATGACCTGAGTGGAAGGCAGAGGCTTAACCCACTGAGCCACCCAAGTGCCCCTATTATATCATTTTCTTTAGCTGAATGCTTATTTTATTCTTTCCTATTTAAAAATAAAATCATTACAGGCTATGACATTTTACTGAGTAGGATTTTGTCCAGATCACTTAGGTTTTGACAAGTCATATTTCATTTCAATTATTATACATGGAGTTTATAAAATTCAGTTTTTATTTCCTTTGTACCCTGAAAATTAATGTTTGCTTTTAAATTTACAAATGCTTAGATTTGTTGTCTTTTAAAAATATACTTCTAGTTTTAACACATTATAGTCAGAGGGTATAATTATTCAACTTCAAATTCCTTTAGATGTCCTTTGGAAACTAGTATATGGTTTTCTTGTGTTACATGAGCACTAAAATGTATATTCTCAGTTCTTAAAGGTGGGATGTATATTTTTTAAACTTTCTAATTACATAATTCATACCATCCATAATCCTACCTTGTCTCTACTTTACCATCTAAATCTGAGAAATGTTGCCATACACAGTACTATCACTGTGATCAAACTTTTTATTTTCTTTTTTATTTACATTTCACTGAAAAATTTTTATTGGCCTTTTGGATACACACAGGAATTTATTTGCCAGGAAAGATAAACCCATCATAAAACCAGCATGTGACCTCCTCTTTGCTGATTCTATGTTTGGCCCCAACACAGACTGTCCTGTGCTCATTATCTGTGATGCTGAAAACTATCCTGCTCAGAGTAGCACCACATGGAAATCCAGGCCATAGATACCGATGCCTGAGTCATATTTGATCCCCAGATCAATGTGTTCCTGGACCTCAAAACCAAGTTTCCAATATCAAAGAAGTTATTTTTTTAAAATAAATATTTTATTTATTTATTTTAGAGAGAAAGAGAGTGAAAGCGGATGCATGAGCCGGCATTGGGGGGGGGTGCAGAGGGAGAGAGAGAATTTCAAGCACCCAGTAGGGTGCTTGATCTCATGACTCTGAGATCATGACCAGAGTTAAAATCAAGAGTTAGAAGCTTAGCCACTAAGGCACCCCAAGAAGTTATTTTCCTTAACTCATTCTCTTATACCTTTAGACTTTTCTCTAGGATTTCTTCTGCCTTGGCCCCATGGACTGTGCAGTGCACAGCAATGTTTTTCATTTCTTCTGACGCCAAAAAAGCAAAGAGTGTATTTAGCTTTGGAGAACACAGGGGTCTGGCCTGTGAGCTGCTCCAGCACTTCAGCTGCCTCACTCAGTCTGTCTTCACTCTCCCCCACACAGATGTTGAGGCAGTGCCTGTGGATGTGAAGTTCCTGAATGGGGCTCTCCTTTTCACCTTGATCTTGTCCATGATGGAGAATAGAAAGACAAAATCTGTGATTGAACTGTAATCAAATATTCTTTGGGCACTGGTAGCTCAGTCAGATAAGCATCTGCCTTTGGCTCAGGGTCCTAGGATGAGCCGCACTGAGCAGGTAGTATTAGAAGTCCTAGCAACAGCAATCAGACAACAAAGAGAAATAAAAGGTATCCAAATTGGCAACGAAGAAGTCAAACTCTCTCTCTTCGCAGACGACATGATTCTTTATATGGAAAACCCAAAAGACTCCACCCCCAAAATACTAGAACTCATACAGCAATTCAGTAACGTGGCAGGATACAAAGTCAATGTACAGAAATCAGTGGCTTTCTTACACACTAACAATTAAAATACAGAAAGGGAAATTAGAGAATAGATTCCATTTACTATAGCACCAAGAGCCATAAGATACCTGGGAATAAACCTAATCAAAGAGGTAAAGGATCTGTACTTGAGGAACTACAGAACACTCATGAAAGAAATTGGAGAAGACACAAAAAGATGGAAGACTATTCCATGCTCTTGGATTGGAAGAATGAACATTATTAAAATGTCTATACTGCCTAGAGCAATCTATACTTTTAATGCCATTCCGATCAAAATTCCACCGGTATTTTTCAAAGAACTGGAGCAAATAATCCTAAAATTTGTATGGAATCAGAAGAGACCCCGAATTGCTAAGGAAATGTTGAAAAACAAAAATAAAACTGGTGGCATCACGTTACCTGATTTCAAGCTTTACTACAAAGCTGTGATCACCAGGAGGGCATAATACTGGCATAAAAACCGACACATAGACCAGTGGAACAGAGTAGAGAGCCCAGATATGGACCCTCAACTCTACGGTCAAATAATCTTCGACAAAGCAGGAAAAAATACACAGTGGAAAAAAAGACAGTCTCTTCAAAAAATGGTGCTGGGAAAATTGGACAGCTATATGTAGAAGAATGAAACTCGACCATTCTCTTACACCGTACACAAAGATAAACTCAAAATGAATAATGTGGAATTTTAATGACATATCATTATTTCCTCTTCATGACATTACAGAAACATTTCTTAATAACTGTTTTGTATCTGACAACCATATTATCAACAATAATTTATGCTTACTGGTTTTATTTTAACTGTGGTTTCTTGAATATTCAATAAGATTTTATGATATATGGTTGATATCTTTTACAGCCATTATCCATCCATTCATCTATCCATTGTCATCTGCACTGCCTCCATAACTTGGCTATTGTACATAATGCTAAAATAAACACAGTGGTGCATATTTCTTTTCAAATTAGTGTTTTTGCATGCTTTGGTAAATATCCAGTAGTGGACTTACCAGATCATATGATACTTCCATTTTCAATTTTTTAAGGAACTTCCATACTGTTTTCCACAAGGCTACACAGGTTCATTATTTCTACCAACAGCACATGGAATCCTTTTTCTCCACATCCTCATAAATATTCCTTTCTTGTGTTGATTTTAGCTATTCTTACATGTGTGAGGTGCCTTGTCATCGCAGTTTTGATTTGCATTTTTTTAATGATGAGTAATGTTAAGCATCTTTTCATGTGTCTGCTGGTCATCGGGGTGTCTTCTTTGTAGAAATGTCTGTTCAGGTTTTCTGCCCATTTATTAATTGGACTTTTGGGGGATTTTTTGGTGTTGAGTTGTAGCAGTTCTTCACACATTTGAGCTACTAGTCCTTCACTGGATAAATTATTTGCATATCTTTTCCCATTCAGTAGTTGTCTTTAGCTCTATTGTTTCCTTTGTTGTACAGAAGCTTTTATGTTGATATGGTCCTAACAGCTTATTTTTGCTTTTGTTTCCTCTGCCTCTGGAAACCTATCTAGAAGTATGTTGCTATGGTCAATGTCAGAGATATTAATGCTTGCACTGTATTCTACAATTTTTATGGTTTCAGTTCTTTCAGATCTTTAATTTATTTGGAGTTTATTTTTTGTGTATGGTTTAAGAAAGTGATCCAATTTCATTTTTTTGAATGTAGCTATCCAGTTTTCCCAAAACCATTTGTTGAAGAGAATGTCTTTTTCCCACTGCATATTTTGCCTTGTTTGTTGAAGATTAAATGAAGATGTAATCATGATTTCTGGGTTTCTTATTTTGTTCTAATGATCTTATGTATCTATTTTTGTGCCAGTATCATACTGTTTTGATTACTACATTTTCTATTCTGTCCCATTAATCTATATGTCTATTGTTGTGACAGTATACTATACTGTTCTGATTACTACAATTTTGTAATTTATCTTGAAATCTGGGATTGTGATTCCCCGAGTTCTCATCTTCTTTTTTCAACTGCTTTGGCTATTTGGGGTCTTTTCCAGTTCCATGAACATTTTAGGATTGTTTGTTCTAGTTCTGTGAAAAATGCTGTTGGTATTTTACTAGGGATTATGTTTAATGTGTAGATTGCTTTGGGTGGTATAAACATTTTAACAATATTTATTCTCCCAATCCATGAGTATGGGATATCTTTCCATTTCATTGTATGTCTTCAAATTCTTTCACCTCATTTCATCTGCTTTCTTGAATTTAGCTAGATATCTATCAAAACATTCTGAACACCTATGAATTCAACCTGAGATATAAGAAAAGATCTGCTGGAATTCTACAAGTAGAACAGCAACCAGTTTCTCCAAGACAAGAGATGCAGAGAAGTGACTCTGAAGGGATATATATACCTAAAGATAAAGCTGGGGAGGAGCCTCCCTAAGCCAGTTACCAGAAAGTGATATAGCAGGGGAGCACAAAATCAGAAATGTTAGAAATCTACTCCAGTGAGAGATATCCATGCCTGAAAGGTGCTCAGGTAGCAAAGTAAGGTAGAATCCTAGGTGGGACACTGTGGTCTCAGGATCCCCAGAGTCACAGAACAAACGAGGGTGCCTGAGCCAACAGAGTTCCCAAGCATTGGAGCCCAGAAACCAGCTGCCATCAGCTAGAGTGGGAGTGGGCTCTCAGCTCAGTTTGCCATAAATCCCAAACTGCATCACACTGAGAGACACTCTGTGTAGGGGCCCTGCAAAGGGCAAAAACATGGCAACCCTATGCCTTTTCCCCAAAGGGGCGGTGTGGTTGTGCCCACGATCTGGTGACCATTCTCTGGGTGCGGGCCCTGCAAAGGACAGAAATGTGGCAACCCTCCTCCCTCCCTCTGGAGGACAGATACAGGCGCACAACACAGGAATCTACAGAGTTTGGCACACACAAAAGTGAGGACTGCTTTTTCCTGAGGGTTTAGAGAAGAGAGGGGTACCTGATCTTAGTTTGGGACTGGAGATCAGGGTGCACCATTTTTACTTTCATCGTCTAAAACACTGTGGAACCCTTCATGGAACAAAAGCACAGAGAACAACCCAAAGCAGCTCACACTAAGCCTAGCCCCCTAGCAAGGGGCGGTACAACTGCGCCCAGGCAAAGACATCTGAGAATCAGCACAACACTCCTCTCTCCCAGAAGACCAGCTAGAACATCAGGTAAATACCAAGTTTATGGAGTACACAGAACTGCAAAACTCTAGCACTAGAGGAAAACTGTATATAGAATTTGAGGTTCTTTATCATGATTCTTTCACCTTTTAGTTTAAAATTTTCCTTTTTCCATTTCAACTAGTTTCTTATTTTATCAACTCTTGTTTTTAAGTCTTCTTTTAACTTTTATTTTTACATTTACATTTTATAGATAGAGTCTTCAGTTTTGGCTTTTACTGTATTATATAGATAGGTACAGATACAGATATAGATATACATACTGCTTTCCTTACAATTTTGGGATTTAGTGTCTTCTAACAGACCAAAAAACACCCAGGACCAAGTGAATCACCCTGTTTTGTCCACCTGAGAGATTATATTCTCAATTCCCCCCATTTTTTTCCTTTTTTTTTTAAAACCTATTCAGATTTGTCTAGTGTATATTACACTTGGATCATGGTTGATACTTTTGATTTTGTTATCTCGTTCATCCAGTCTTCTCTGGGCAAAATGACAAGGAGAGGAATTCACAACAAGGAAAGAACAAGAGGTAATACTCCTGTAACAGATCTAATGGAAATGGGTATAAATAAAATGTCAGAACTGAAATTTAGGATAGCAATTATAGTTACTAGCTGGGCTTGAAAAAAGCATGAAAGACACCATAGAATCTCTTAGTGCAGAAATAAAATCTAATCAGGCCAAAATTAAAAAATGCTGTCTAAAATGGTTGCTCTAATGGCTAAGTGAAATAAAGCAGAAGAGTCAGTCACATAGAAGACAAGGTGATGGAAAGGGAGTAAGTTGATAAAAATCAAGAAAAACAACTGATGGACCGTGAAGAGAAGCTTCAAGAAATCAGTGATAACATAAAGTAAAAAAATATTAGAATTACTGGAGTCTGAGAGGAAGAAGAAAGAGAGGGAGGGAGAAAGAGGGGTAGAAGGTATATTTGAGCAAATCATAGCTGAGAATTTCCCTAATCTTGGACAAAGCAGGAAAGAAGATACAATAGAAAAATGCCAGTCTCTTCAATAAATGCTGCTGGGAAAATTGGGACAGCTATATGCAGAAGAATGAAACTGGACCATTTCCTTACACCACACACAAAGATAAACTCAAAATGGATGAAAGACCTAAATGTGAGACAGGAATCCATCAAAATCCTAGAGAAGAGGGCGCCTGGGTGGCTCAGTGGATTAAGCCGCTCCCTTCAGCTCAGGTCATGATCTCAGGGTCCTGAGATCGAGTCCCACATTGGGCTCTCTGCTCAGCAGGGTGCCTGTTTCCTCCTCTCTCTCTCTCTCTGCCTGCCTCTCTGCCTACTTGTGATCTCTGTCAAATAAATAAATAAAATCTTTAAATTAAAAAAAAATCCTAGAAAAGAACACAAGCACCAATCTCTTCAACCTCGGCCACAACAATTTCTTGCTAGACATGTCTCCAAAGGCAAATTCCAACTATTTAAAGAATTAATACCTGTTCTTCTCAAATTATCCCAATGTTATTTTTTGGTGCAACTGTAAATGGGATTGCTTTCTTAATTTCTTAAGAAATTTCTGCTATTTCATTGTTAGTGTATAGAAATGCAATGGATTTCTATATATTGATTTTGTGTCCTGTGATCTTACCAGATCCATTTATCAGTTCTAGTAGGTTCTTGGTGAAGTCTTCAGGGTTTTCTACATATAGTGTGTCATCTGAAAATAGTGAAAGTTTTACTTCTTCCTTACCAATTTGCGTACCATTTATTCCTTTTTTTTTTTTTCCCCCTGACTGCTGTGGCTAGGACTGCCAGTACTATGTTGAATAAACTTTGTAAGAGTGGACATCCTCATCTTGTTCCTGACTTACCGGATAAGTACTTAGTTTTCCCCCAAGTATGTTGTTAGCTGTGGATTTTTCATATATGGCCTTTATATGTTGAGGTATGTTCCCTCTAAACCTACTTTGTTGAGGGTTTTTATCATGAATGGATGTGGTACTTTGTCAGATGCTCTTTCTGCATCTATTGAAATGATCATATAGTTTTTATTTTTTCTCTTACTGATGCAATCGTGTTGATTGATTTACAAATAATGGACCACTCCTGTTTCCTGGAAATAATTGTAGTAAATACTGTGTTATTTAATTCACTTTGCTAGTATTCTGTTGAGAATTGTTACATCAATGTTCTTCAGAGATACTGGCATATAATCCTCTTTCTTTGTAAAGTCTTTATCTGGTGTTGGTTTCCGGGTAATGCTGGCCTCATAGAATGAATCTGAAAGCTTCCCTTCTGCCTATTTTTGGGGATAGTTTGAGAAGAACAGATATTAATTCTTCTTTAAATGGTTGGTAGGCTCCTATACTGTTGATGGGAATGCAAATTGATGCAGCCAGTCTCAAAAACAGTATGGGTTTTTCTCAACAAGTTAAAAACAGAACTACCCTATGACCCAGGAATTGTACTACTAGGTATTTATCCAAAGGATACAAACATAGTGATTCAAAAGGGCACATGCACCCCAAAGTTTATAGAAGCACTATTAACAATAGTCAAAGTATGGAAAGACCCAAATGTCCATCAATTGATGAATGGATAAACAAGAAGTGATGTACACACACATATGCACACGCACACACACGAATATTACTCAGCCACCAAAAAGAATGAAATCTTGCCATTTGCCATATGTGGATGGAATTAGAGTATATTATGCTAAGTGAAATAAGTCAGTCAGAGAAAGACACCATATGATTTCATTCATATGTGAAATTTAAGAAACAAAGTAGATGACATAGGAAAAGGAAAGGAAAAATAAGATAAAGACAGAGAGGGAGGCAAACTGAAAGAGAGAATAAACAGGGTTGCTAGAGGGGAGGTATATGGGGAGATGGACTAAATGGGTGATGAACATTAAGGAGGGCATTTGTTTTGATGAGCACTGAATGTTATGTAAGTGATGAATCACTAGATTCTACTCCTGAAACTAATACTACACTATATGTTAACTAACCTGAATCTAGATAAAGTTTGAAGAAAAAAAATAAAAATAAAAAATATAAAAATTAATGTTTGGTAGAATTCACCTATGAAGCCAACCACCTGGCCCTGGACTTTGCTTGCCGGGAATATTTTTTAAAGACTTTATTTAATTATTTGAAAGAGAGAGAGAGAGAGAATGAAAGCACAAGTGGAGGGAGGGGCAGAGAGAGAGGGAGAAAGAGGCACCCCATTGAGAAGGAAGCCCAACATGGGGCTGAGCCCAGGACTCTGGGATCCTGACCTAAGCCTAAGGCAGGCACTTAGGATTAGGTCACCCACTGAGCCACCTAGGCAGCCCTATTTGTTGGGAATTTTTAAATCCAATTTCATTGCTGGTAATCGGTAATCAATCTTCAATTTTTCCATTTCTCCTGCTTCAGTTTTTTAGATTATGTGATTCCAGGCCTTTATCTATTTTTTTCTAGTTTGTCCCATTTGTTGGCATATAATTCTTTAGAATATTCTCCTATAATCTTTTGTATTTTTGTGGGGGCAGCTGTTATTTCTCCTCTTTTTCTCCTCTTTCATTTGTGATTTTGAGTCTTTTTTTTTTTTTTTGAATGAGTCTTGTTAAACATTTACCAGGTTTTTTGTTCTTTTCAAAGAACCAGCTCCTGGTTTCATAGATCTGTTCTTTAGGGGTTTTTTAGTCTATTTCACTCATTTGTGCTCTAATCTTTATTATTTCCTTCTTTCTACTTATTTGGGATTTTGTTTGTTCTTCTTTTTCTAGCTCCTTTACGTGTAAGATTAGGTTGATCATTCCAGATTTATTTGTTTCTTAAAGTAGGGCCTGCATTGCCATAAACTTACCTCTGGGAACTGCTTTTGCTGCATCCCAAACATTTGGACCACTGTATTTTCATCTTCATTGGTCTCCATGTATTTTTTTGTTTATTTCCTCTCTGATTTCCTGGTCAACCCATTCATTGTTTAGTAGCATATTATTCAAGCTCCAGGTATCTGTTCTTTCCATATTTTTTCTTATGCTTCATTTCTAGTTTCATAGCATTTTTGTCAAAAAAGAAACATTGCATGGCTTTAATCTTTTTGAATTTGTTGAGGCTTGTTTTGTAGCCTAAGGTGTGATCTATTCTGGAGAATGTATCATGTGCACTTGAAAAGAATGTGTGTAGTCCGCTGTTTTTGTTGTTGTTGTTGTTTTATTTGACAGAGATCACAAGTAGGCAGAAAGGAAGGCAGAGAGAGACGGAGGAAGCAGGCTCCCCACTGAGCAGAGAGCCCTATGCGGGGCTCCATCCCAGGACCCTGGGATCACGACGTGAGCCTAAGGCAGAGGCTTTAACCCACTGAGCCACCCAGGCACCCCCCGCTGTTTTAAAATAGAATGTTCTAAATGAATTTGTTAGATCCAATGTCATTCAAAGCCACTGTTTCCTTGTTGATATTCTGTTTGGATGAGATATCCATATCAATGGATAAGTAAGTGGAGAGTTACTATCAATTAAGATACTGACTCTGGTTCAATTTCATTTGTCCAAAGAACTTCTTGAGGAATTTTGTCTGACATATCTGCCTTGATAATAGAAAAAATAGCTACACATGCATAAACTAAATGCATATAATAGAGTCAAAATTTTCTTTTTACCTTGATACTCAGAATATAGTGCTCCACTGTCTTCTAGCATCCACCATTACAGTCAGAAAGACCAAGATCAATTTGATTATCTCTCCTTTTTAAACAGTACGTGCTTTTTCAGTCTTGATTCTTGTAATATGATTTTTGTCCCCAGGATCCAGAAATTCCACCATGATATACCTAAGTGAACGTCTTTTTCCTCCAATAATTTTGGTTAGCGCTTTGCACACACTTTCAATTGAAAAATTCAAATTTGTATTCATCTTGGGGAAATTTGTTTTCATTACTGTTTCCTTCACCTACTTACTCTACCTTTCTAGAATATCTATGACTATAATGTTAGATCACATATATCTTTTATTCCTCTAATTTCTCTCTTTGTGTTTTTTTCTGCCTTCTGAAACAACTATTTTAATTGTATTTTTAATAATTGGTTTATTTTTCAAAAATGTCCATTCATTGGAGCTAGTGCACACACTGCATGAGAACATGATCACAGATGTGCAGCTCACCATCTTTACCAACATGCTAAACATGTCACCCTTCCTGCTTGTCATTCTCTATCACTTCGTTTCTATCAACAACCCCAAAAAGCAGAAATCAAAGTAGCACTTTCTTCACTCCAGAGTTCTAGAACTTAGTCTGAGGCAAAATGGAGAGTGCGAGGGGCCTTCACATTTCCCTTCATTACTCTACCCATTACAACATACAAAGCAACTATACCTATTTTTTTTTTCAAACAATTTTTATTTCCTCAAAGTCTTCCTTAACCCTATGGAACAAGAAGCTGTCACTGAATAGGGCCCAGTATTGGGCCCTATTATTTTCTATTCCCTCCCCCCTGTATAGAAATATAGATTTTTTAAAAAGAGCCCATTTATTGGAGTTATTATTTTTATGAACTCTTTCTTTTCTCTAATATTTATCCCAAGTCCTTAGTAACTTGAAAGTCCCATCTTCTCGCTGTAGCCTTTATTTTAAATGTGCAACTTCAAAGTAAACCAAATTCTCTATCATCTAACTCAATTTTCAATACACAAAACATATCAATAATGTTGGGTTTTTATAAATATAGAATAGTTTTTTCTGTCTTCCTTTTTAATCCCCACAAAATAGTTGAAAGCATTTTACAATCTCAACCAGAAATACTACAATTACATTAAGTGACTCAAGGAAAAGAGTTAATTTTGTATGAATAGATTAAATTTGCTTGATTGCTATTTTTCAGTGAAGATTGTGTTAATGTCGAGTTCAAAATTGATAGCTCTATTTGTTTTTGGTAAATACATATGGGAAAAATTTCTTAGCTAGTTCAATATACTCTAAATCAGCCACAAATATAAACATTAGTCCAAGTTCCCCACAAATAAATGAAATAAAAGATACCTGATAAAAATCCAAGAATTAGTATTTTGAAAATTAAAGAATACAAGAGATTCAATAAAATGCTCTTCCTTTCCAGCCCCTTTTGTTTGATTTTCCATAAAAATCTGTACTAAGACATCTACATTTTCACTCTAAGCATAAATTTTAGTTTTCCAGGACAACAACCAAATATTCTGAGTAGCTGCTCTCCAACCTCCATATTTTCCAGCTCCAGAAACTAGTCCTGTGTAGAATAAACTTTTATACTTTTTTATCCTTACCATTTGAAACCTAGAAATCATCAGAATACAGATGGTCTTTTATGTTAAAAAGAATGAAAACAAGTTGAGGAAAGTCTTAACAATTTCAGAGAATTCTTATCTAAAATACCTATTCAGAAGATTAGATGCCTCTTCCACCACATACCCCAATCTCCAAACCTCTCCAGTTCAAATTTTCCAAATTAAGTTTTCCACCCTCACCCTACTCCAAACATGATCACCAAGATGAAATCAGGACATAAGTAAAAACAACATAAATATTACTATACCATTTATTCCATTTCACAAATCTAGTTATACTAATCAAGAAGGAGATACTAAATATCTAAATAAAGATTTTTTTAATCTTTATAATATAGATCATTTATATTATGATACCCTTGGGAGTGATTTGGGCAAAAATACTTAGTAATTTGAGAGGGGTGGAACGCTCTTTCTAAAGAGGTCACAAGTTAGTAAATAATAGGAACAATGACAATACTAATAATGCACTATCTCTTATAATGAAAGATGTTACTAAAATGGGGTAAAAGGCATACAGTTAGAGCAATAATATTTCACTACCAGTCTTACATACAGAAAACCTTTTGCAAGTCCATGTGATATAATTATGCAGCCTGTGTCAAAGAATATAGTAGTGGTTTTCAAATTGTTCTTCAGAACCTCTCAGTCCCACATTCTGAGACTACTTTGCTTCATTCAGATTGCTATTTCCTTCATTCACTTATGCATATAATAAATACTTAATAAAATGCTTATTCCATGCATGTACTGTGGTTAACTAGTACCTTCTAGGATCACACTTACGAATATAAGGGAAATAATCCCTGCCCTCAGGAAACCTAGTCTAGTCAAGAATATCAACCAATAATCAGACAAGTCATTAATTAGTGGCCATAGATAGAAATACTATAAAATATAAAAGATAGCTACAGAAGCATATAACAGGGAGTTTCTGGTGAGTTTTATCCATCTTAACAGTTTTCGCATAGATTTTAGCTAAATAAAGGATACCTGTTCCCAAACTGCCAAAATATTGTAAGCTAACCTGGCACTTCTGGTGTCAATACAAAATCTACTCTGATGCCCTACTTTATCATGACAATGATTCAAAAAGGCCACAGATGCATCTGTTTAGGTATCTTAAGTATCTCTAAGCACCAGATACTATCTTACATGCTTTAGGACTAAAAAGGAACATTCACTTAGGAAATATCTCAAAATATTTAATTGATTGTCTGATACACAAGGGATTGGAGACTGTTTCCATATAAGAATTAGTTTCCAGGGGTGCCTGGGTGGCTCAGTGGGTTAAAGACTCTGACTTCGGCTCAGGTCATGATACCAGAGTCCTGGGACAGAGCCCCGCATCAGGCTCTCAGCTCTGCCTGTCTCTCTGCCTACTTGTGATCTCTGTCTGTCAAATAAATAAATAAAATTTTTAAAAAAATAATTAGTTTCCAGCATCTCTCAGAAAAATTGATAATTTTTTGAATTGTAAATCTCCCCTCAAAAAGAAAAAATCAGTCTAGAAATAAGGAAAATCAGAACTAAAAAATGTATTATAATTCTGCTGTGAGAATTAAAGCTTAACAACATGGAGACATAACTGGTTAAAAGAACATACAGATGTCAAGCTGGCAACCAGAACAGTAAGTGCTGACACAACACAAGGAGTAGAAGGTTAAGATCAACATTTTTAGGAACCAGGGCAGGCAAAAATAGAATAAAGAGGGTCACAATTTCATTGGTCAATCTTGTTTATAGCTGTTGTCAAGTTAAATGTGTGTTCATGGCACTACTTGCGCTAAGAGTGAATCACTCCTGAAAACAAAATAAATATGAACATATTTATATCCATAAGATCCTTAATCCTATGAGTAGAATTTCAAGAAATAACAAGTTTTAGAAGCAAAATAAGTCCTTACATAAGCAATTTGCCATGTGATTCTGTATTGTCTATTAAGCTTTACTAGGAAGTCTGCATATTATATAATTTGAAAAACCCACTAACTATTCACTGGTGTTTTCTAGTGTTTAAATATTCAGTGGAAGCTACACTTCTTTATAAATACTACTAAGCTTAGTATTTCATATTCATAGTATATGAATATACTATTCATATAGTATATGAATTTTAGATATTCATAATAATGAATATAGCATATAAAGACTGCTGTAAGTACTTTAAGAACAACTTATGCTTCCAGGAATTCCTAAGAATTTCTAGGAATTATGATTTCTTGTTCCTGAATCCCAAAGATTAATGTTCACTGGGAATCTGAAAACACTACTTGGACTCCCATCCTCTTTGGAGTTCTGAGTTTAGAAGAGAAACACGAACATGGACATTAAAAAAAAAAAAAAAAAAAAGAGTGTTACATGTGTTATGATGAAAGTCTACAATGAAGACACAAAGGCCAAAAACACCAGGATAAATCAGCCTATAAAAGTCTGGAGAAGCAGCAAAGGAAACAGTTAACAAAATCAAAAGACAACTGACAGAATGGGAGAAGATATTTGCAAACGACATATCAGATAAGACTAGTATCCAAAATCTATAAAGAACTTAGGAAACTCAACACCCAAAGAACAAATAATCCAATCAAGAAATGGGCAGAGGGGGACGCCTGGGTGGCTCAGTTGGTTAAGCAGCTGCCTTCGGCTCAGGTCATGATCCCAGCGTCCTGGGATCGAGTCCCACATCGGGCTCCTTTCTCCGCGGGGAGCCTGCTTCTCTCTCTGCCTCTGCTGCTGGTCTGTCTGCCTGTGTGCGCTCTCTCTCTCTCTCTGGCAAATAAATAAATATTTTTTTAAAAAAAAAGTAGCTTTTAAAAAAAAAAAAAAGAAATGGGCAGAGGACATGAACAGACATCTCTGCAAAGAAGACATCCAGATGGCCAACAGACCCATGAGAAAGTGCTCCATATCACTCGGCATCAGGGAAATACAAATCAAAACCACAATGAGATATCACCTCACACCAGTAAGAATGGCTAAAATCAACAAGTCAGGAAATAACAGATGCTGGCGAGGATGCAGAGAAAGGGGAACCCTCCTTCACTCTTGGTGGGAATGCAAGCTGGTGCAACCACTCTGGAAAACAGCATGGAGGTTCCTCAAAATGTTGAAAATAGAACTGCCCTATGACCCAGCAATTGCACTACTGGGTATTTGCCCTAAAGATACAAACGTAGTGATCCAAAGGGGCACATGCACCCAAATGTTTATAGCAGCAATGTGCACAATAGCCAAACTATGGAAAGAACTTAGATGTCCATCAACAGATGAATGGATAAAGAAGATGTGCTATATATACACAATGGAATACTATGCAGCCATCAAAAGAAATGAAATCTTGCCATTTGCGACAACATGGATGGAACTAGAGCGTATCATGCTTAGCGAAATAAGTCAAGCGGAGAAAGACAACTATCATATGATCTCCCTGATATGAGGAAGTGGTGATGCAACATGGGGGCTTAAGTGGGTAGGAGAAGAATAAATGAAACAAGATGGGATTGGGAGCCAAACCATAAGTGACTCTTATATTAATCTCACAAAACAAACTGAGGGTTGCTGGGGGGAGGGGGGTTGGGAGAAGGGGGATGGGGTTATAGACATTGAGGAGGGTTTGTGCTTTGGTGAGTGCTGTGAAGTGTGTTAACCTGGCGATTCACAGACCTGTACCCCTGGGGATAAAAATATATGTTTATAAAAAATAAAAAATTTAAAAAAAAAAAAGTCTGGAGAAGGCGTCATTTAAAAAAAAAAACTATTTTCTAGGTAGAGTAGAGGGAGGACTGTGCAAAGGCTGGGGTCATGAAAGTCTCTTAAGAATCTTAAGTAGTCTACTAATATGATCAAATATATATGTTAAAGAAAGAGCTCCCTGGAGGACACATGGTTTCCAAAGTGTGTGAGACTGGGGTTAATAGAACAATCAGACTACCACAATCATTAGGCACATTCCATAAACAAAACAACTCTATGCATTGTCAAAGATCCATTCATATTTGACCAGTGTAGAGAGAAATTTGTAAGAGAAAGTAGAAACAGATACATTAAGTTATAAATTGCAAAATAACAAATAATATTTTAGAGAATGATGATATTGATGTCTTCATATTTCACATAATCACTTAAAATAAAGGAAGAAAATCAATATTTAAAAAAATCCTTAGTAGAACAAGTCAAATCGTTAAGAAGAGCAATTTCTTTAAAAAGAGGTGTCTAGTTACCCTGTCACTGACCCTTCTCCAGAATCTAAGGACACCTTATTCGTTTTCTAAGTCTTATTACCCTCCTGATTCAGGTTAACCTATAATTAATAATACAGAATCAATAGAGCTATTTTTAGTTGTCTATAAGTACCTAATTGCTTTCATTGCTATTTTTCTTTCAGATTATATTTAGGAAAAGCAATTTATTATATGAACATCTATGAATCATAATCAGGCTAAAATCTCTTATTTCTCCCTCTCCATCATCTCATTCTGTTAACCACAGTGTTATGCAAATTTTGTAAACAATTAAATCTGTTCACATGCAAACAATTTTGGTTTAATCATTAACAACAATAAAGGAGCTTACACCTTCTTTTTATACTCTTCATGCTCTACTCTGTGATCATTTTAAAAGCATACTAATATATCCTATTATGTATTCCAAAGCTGTTATACATAAGTGAGTGTTCGTTTGACATGTTACTGGAACAGCTCCAGAAAAAAAAAAAATTAACACTTTTGGGGAATTTAACTGAATCCTTTTTGTAGCCAAGTAAGAAGCTGGTGGAGGAGAGAAGCCAAAGATTAAAATAAATGCATTATTCATTTTTAACATGGGTTTTTCTCTTATTCTTCATTGTAATAGCTCTAGAAGTAATTTTACTGTTAACACTGAATTTTTTGGAGTGGTGTTGTAGAAATCATTTTTCCAAAGAAGGAAGCTAAAAAGATTTTCTGCTCACCATCAGTGCACAAAATTGAACAAGGGACAATCGTCACACACAATATGCTTCCAATGAGCATGCTCTTATGCATAAAAAAAGGAAACAAAGCAGTTCAGGATTGTATTTGTAAAAGGATATTAAAAAAAAAAAGCACAAAGTGTTTTTCAGAGTGGAAAAACATGAGAGGCTCTCCATAGTTAAAATCAGCACTAGACTGTTTCCTACAGTAGCTATAAAGCAAAACATCTGTGTTATTTAAATAATAACAACAGTAAGAAAAAGGACAAAGGTAGACTTAAGACAGCTAATGAACCCAGTTCATATGCTACAAAATATTTTTATTTTTATCTAACAGTCACCTGAATAAGGGTTCTAGTATTCTGCTGTGGCAAATAAGTCCTAAAGATTGTCTCATATTTTCCATAATGCTAAGTAGCCTAGCTTGTCCATATGTCTTGCTTAACGTAGCTAAATACTATTAATGCTATTCAGTTATCAAGGATATAAAGTTTAGGGATATTCAAGTTTAGGGATATCCTTGATCTTCAATACAGAATAAGAAATTAACCTCATGCACTTTTTCACCTTCCCACTCAACATCCAAGTGCTACAGTCCATTCTATTTTTTTTTTTTTTTTATACAACGCCACCAGTTTTACTGCAGCAGTAAGTGTGGAGAAATAGAATCCTGTAGGAGAGAAAGGGAGTGAAAAAGAGAAAATGTAAAGGTGGAGAAGACGACACAAGAAAAACTGGACTTATCTCTCTTAGCTTAGAGACCTCACCCAGTATTCCTAGACCAGATGGAAAGAGCAGTATGCTACAGAATTCTCCATCCCTACACTCAGATGTCACAAGGAATGGAAAGGCAAACCTTGTTAGGAACTAATATTTCCATGTGGGTTGTACCATTTTTTCATTCATTCCTATATACTAACCTCCAGATAGTGATTTTTTTTTTCTTTTTGCTGCTCTTCTATGTGGGTGCCTCTCAAATTTAATCAATCCTTGATCCCGCTCCAAAGCCCAAGCTGGTATTTCCAGGCCCTGCCAATGAGCTCCTTAGAACCTTTATTTCAACATCCCCCAAACCTGAACTCTTTTTTTTCCTGATGCTGGGGGGGAAAAATAGTTCTATCCCTTAATTTTTTCCATTTGGGTAAAAATTGCATTTCCCAATGACTGTTGAAAATATTAACAATCCTTTGACCTAATAACCAAGGATTTCATGATTCCACCTCAACCTAACTTTCAAAATGATATCACACTGTCCCTCACATACTCCTTGTTCAAACCACTGAACTATTTATTATTAAGTGGAATATACCTGAGCATTCATATCTTGTGCCTTCGTTCACATTCACTAATCTTCCCTCCTAGCTTACTCTCTGATAGATACTAAGGAGGAAGCAGCATACAAAAATGGATAACAGATCTTATACAATTCTAAAATTCTTTTTTTTTTTTTAGATTTTTTATTTATTTATTTGACAGAGAGAGATCACAAGTAGGCAGAGAGGCAGGCAGAGAGAGAGAGAGGAGGGAGCACGCTCCCTGCTGAGCAGAGAGCCCAATGCGGGACTCGATCCCAGGACCCTGAGATCATGACCTGAGCCGAAGGCAGCGGCTTAACCCACTGAGCCACCCAGGCGCCCCTACAATTCTAAAATTCTTAAAGAAAGAAGGAGCATGGGCTTTGGAGTTGGATAGAACTGGGTTTCAATTTAGATTTTGCAATTACTGGCCATGTGACTTTGGGCAAGCTCTTAAGCCGTGGACAGCTTCCTAATCTGTGAAATGAGAATAACATCATCTATCTTGGAGAGTTGCCAGGTGATTTATATGATATATTTTAAAAGCCAAGACAGTGTCTTGCATATAGCAAAGTCTCCATCCTTAGATACCATCATTACTTCCCAAAACAGAATGCACTCAAAACACTAATAAGTTAGCTCTAACCTGCCTAGATCCTAAGCTACTACAGAGAGCAACTATAGATTTCCTCCTTTCTTCTAAATTTGGAATTTGTAGAGATAACTAAGGCTGAGCCCACAGCTTATACCTCTTGATCCTTTGCCTAGTGATCTTTCCACTCTCCCACACCATCACACTGCATCCCCAGATAATTTAAGGCAAGCAACATCAGTGTTCATGAGAAATTAGTGTGAGAAACTAACAGAACCATATACATATATGACTGTCTTAATTTGGTTTCCTTTTCAAACCTATATTCTTTAAATAGGATTCAAAGCTTAGCTCATGGAATTATTACATGCCCAACTGTAATAATTTTTCTACTTCAAGATACTATCTAATTGAGTGTGAGAGGGGACAATTTAGATTTTGTCACATTACACAAAACTGAGCTAACTAGTGCTATGCTTCTATTCCACTCCAGTGATATTTTAGCAAACTTTATAGACTGGCCTCCTAGACTCCTAACTGCCCTTTATTCAAGTCTGTATATGGAAAATGACCTCAGGTGTAAAACTGGGTTATTTATAAAGTGTTTGAAGAAGTCTTGCAGTCTTGGTCTTAGTTCCAGAAATGGTCAGTGCCAAGACCTCCTAGACAGTGTGGAAAAGAGTAGTTGGGGAATCCTGGCAGCTGTGAATGCTTAGCAGCTAAATGAGAGCTACAAGTCACAGGTTTTGGAAATTTGTTTACATGTAACTATACTTCTAAAGGAAAGTAAGAAGCTGAGGAAAAATTAAATTCTAAAATGGCTAAAGTTAAAAAGAGTAACAACACCAAAGGATAGGAGAGAGGGCACTCATGTATTTCTAGAAGTGTAAAGTTTGTATAGCCATTCCTAAAAAGAGTTACTACAACCTAGTAATACCATTCCTAGGTATATTTTCAATAAAAATATGTGCTATAAATTGGAAGAAAGCATAAGGGGTATTTCTGAGTGTTAGTAATGTTCTATTTCTTATTCTGGGTGCTAATTGCATGTGGGTTTTTTTTTTTGTACTAATTCACTATGTTGTACACTTAACTGAGTGTCCTTTTCTACGTGTATGATATACTCCAATTAAAAAGAAAATCAGGAGGAGAGAAAAATAGAGGGGAAAAATATCACCAAAGTAGAACAAAAATCAGAAATGTCCATCTAGCAACCTGATAACTATTTTTTTTCCATTTGTTCATTTATTAATTTTTTTATTTTTTTTCCAATTTATTTATTTTCAGAAAAACAGTATTCATTATTTTTTCACCACACCCAGTGCTCCATGCAAGCTGTGCCCTCTATAATACCCACCACCTGGTACACCAACCTCCCACCCCCCCGCCACTTCAAACCCCTCAGATTGTTTTTCAGAGTCCATAGTCTCTCATGGTTCATCTCCCCTTCCAATTTACCCAAAAGCACATACCCTCCCCAATGTCCATAACCCTACCCCCCTTCTCCCAACCCCCCTCCCCCCCGATAACTATTTTTATTGGCACAAATGACCCAGTGATAAAATAAGGATGTGGTATTTTGAACTTTGATATTTTTAGTTCATCAGTACAGCCTCAGGAAAAGGTAAATATGTAATTTCATTAGGCTTTCTTTAATACTGAAAACAATTTTTAAAAAGATTCATACTGTTTTTATGTATCCCTTGGCATTCACAGATCCCAGATTAGGAATCAGAGCTCCAATCTAAAAAGAAATTAAATCACCAAAATATTTAGTAAATTTTGCCTCTTCTCTCTATAAAGTGTTGTTTATATTGGAAATTACCTCTTTAGGAAAATGATAAGTATACCAATCCAAAGTTAACATTTTAAAATAAAATCACAAATGTCTTATTCTCAATCTTCCCAAAAATAGACATAATATAATCTTCAGTTTTTTCCATGTAACTCCCAAATCTATGTTCCTTGCTTGTCCATCTGTCAGACTCAAATCTTAGCTTAATCACATACAAACTGTGTAACTTGGGACAACTTTCTTACCCTGTGCTTCAGTTTCCACATCTGAAATGGAGGCGATGTTACTGATACTTCACCTCATTAGACCGTTGTGAGAATTAAATCCAATAATAAACGTAAATCACTTAACACTGTGTCTAAATGGTAGATAAATTATCTTTGTCCACCTTATTTTTTAAAATGAAATACTATAATGCTGATTAAAAGCTTTGTGAGTATGAAAGAATTGTTGATACAGAAGGTTTTCCTTACAGGTGGCTGGAGTGGGAGGCAACTGTGCATTGAAGGACTTCCAGGCACCAGTACATGGAAGCCTTTTTTTTTTAGAGTCATTCAATTCTTTCAGAGAAGAACATATTGATCACCTATCTAGAAAGTTACTACCTAGATGTTAATGTGTACAAAAGAATGGGAAGAGAGGTTCAATTTTTTTGTACATAGATTTTCTATCTACACCCATGTTTTCTGCCTCAGAACTCATCTCTTGCCCTCTCTATTCCTAATATCTCCAAGCCCTACAAATATTTAAAAATAGCTATTATTTTCTTCCCTGAGCCTTCTCTTCCCCAGCTAGTCACAGTCATCTCCTTCAACTGCCTACATACCCTTCATTCACATTTAATTAAGTCAAGAAATATTTAGGGATTATCTGTTGTGATGGTTAACATTATGTGTTAACTAAGTCATGGTGCTCAGGTATTCAGTCAAAGGTTACTCTAGATGTTGTGAGGAGGTGTTTTTTACATGAAATTAGCATTTAAATCAATAGACCTTGAACAAAGCAGATTATCCTCCATAATGTGATAGGGCCCCGTCTAATCAGTTGAAGCCCTTAATAGAAAAGAACTGACCTCCCAGGAAGAAGAGGGAATTCTGCCAGCAAACCAACTTTGGACAAACTGCAGCCCTTACCTGAATCTCCAGCATGCCAGTCTATCTTGTAGATTTTAGACTTACCAAGCCCCCACAATCATCAGTTCCTTAAAATAAATTTCTGTACAGATCTATACATTCTGTGGATTCTATTGGTTCTGTTGGTTTTGTTTCTCTGGAGAACCTTGGCTAATAAATTATTTTCCAGGAACATAAGGAGGATACACTACCCACCTTTGTGAATCTCCTAGCCTAAATTCATTTCATTATGTCTACATACCTCCTTAAACTCCACCTCAACAACATCAACTATTTCAAATGCAGTCTAACCAGAATAAAATAAACTGGAATTTTTCATCTCCCTAATTCCAGCAACTATTGTTTCTTTAATGTAGCCAAAGAGTGGCCTACTCACACCACTACTTAATACAAGTTTACCATTTGAGTTTACCATGATCAAATCCCAGGAGCTTCCTATAAGAAATGTTGCCAATTCTGTATGTGCAGTTGTTTTCTGGGGCCTGTACAAAATACCTAACACTTGCTCCTACTAAATTTATCCTTTGAAGTTTAGCTCTTCATTGAATGATGTCAAAATCTTTTGGAGTCTATATTGTTTCATTCAGTGTATTTATAAACACTCTCCGCTTGATATTAATGAAATAGTAATCTTTATCAAATTAAAAAAGACATAGCTGATATCAAGAAAAATCTGTGACATCATCAACCTTAAACATAACCTTAATTCAAAGAATATAGTACTCGCATAAATAAGCTACTACTGAAGTTCTCAGAGATCATTTGATATGTAAGGAAGGGAGGATGCATGCTACTCCAGACAGATCTGGTTTCAAGTACCACTCTAACCTTGAGTTTTATAACTGGACAAATTTCTTATTCCTCAAAGAGTATCAATTTCTTTTCAGTAAAACAGGAAAAATAAGACATATTACAGTATTAAAGCAATTGAAAAAATGCTGAGTACATAGCAAGTGTCTGACATGAATCTACTTTGAAACACACAGTAGGTACTCAGAATTACATATATTGCTTCTTCATATTCCCTTGAATCAGCCTATAATCTAAATCACTTAGCCACTCCTGGCATTGAAAGAGGAAGAGATGAGGAAGGAGAGAGAGAAGGAGCAGGTGTAAATAAATAAGTGACTTAAAGTTGTTGCACAGAGTTGGAATAATGACAATGAATATTTCTTAATTTGGACATACACTCAGGGGAATAAAAGACTACTATTAAAGGCTGCAGATTATTTAGAAGATATCTAATGGTTTAGAAAAACACTTTCATTTAGTTTCTTGGCAATTTGCAACTTATAGCCAGAAAGGAATAAATACAGTCATGTTTGGGATTTGGTTAAACTTTTATTTTTTATTTTTTTTAAAGATTTTATTTTATTTATTTGAGAGAGAGAGACAGTGAGAGAGAGAATGAGCGAGGAGAAGGTCAGAGAGCGAAGCAGACTCCCCATGGAGCTGGGAGCCTGATGTGGGACTCGATCCCGGGACTCCAGGATCACGCCCCGAGCCGGAGGCAGTCGTCCAACCAACTGCGCCACCCAGGCGTCCCGGGATTTGGTTAAACTTTTAAACTGCATTTCAAAATGTTAGATTTGGCAAAATCTAAAATAAACTTTGCCAAGTTCTTGACTTTTTTATTTGCATGTATTCAAGGGAAATCCAGCTTGTAGATTTGAATCACTTAGATTTGACTCATTAAAACATAAGAGTGTTTTATCAAGCCATAAAAACTCTGCCCCAAATTATTTACAGTTTAACTCACACACACAAAAAAAAGTCTTATATAAACCACAGCTTTCACTCACTAAGTTGCTGAGACTTAGAAGAAGAGATTAACTCAGAAAGGACTCATGAAAGACAGACATTTTGATGAAGTAATTAAAGGAGGGAAATAACATTGAATACACAGGAAATGGAAAACCATTCCAAGTATGCAGAGAGAAGTGATATTACATCAATGATAAGAACCATATGCAAATTTCGGTTATTGGATTTTGAATTAATGATATTTTTCTAAAATGTCTGAAAGAACAACTTGATCTTTGGAGCATCCATAAAATTTCCATCGGGATGTATTTATTCAGCAAAGGCTTACTGTGTGTCTCCATGTAGTTCTAAGAAACATTAGCAAACAATGCTGAACAGGACAGCCAAATCCTTGTCTTCTGAAAGCTTACAGTCTTCAAGAATAGATTTAAATTAAAAAACAAAAACAAAAACAAAAACAAACAACCAGTGAAGACACAATTACAGATTGCAGTAAGAGCTAGGAAATAAAATGTAGGAAAGAGTTTTATTACATACGGATTTTAAATTGCAGTGTTAGGGCTATTAATAAAAAAGAATCACAGATTTTTAAGTTCTCAGAGACCTTGAAGCTCATTACATCCAGTTTTCCCAAGAGGAACCTAAGGCAATAATAAGTCAAGTGCTTTGATCAAGGTGAGGGGTAAAGGGAGAAACAAAGCTAGACCTCAACACAGGCTTCCTAACTCTGTATCCTAGATAGATGACTTCATTCAAATTTTACTGAACATCTACAATGATTAGGCATTATGCTAAGTGCAGCAGGGGGGGCAAAAATTAAAAACAGCCCGCCCTAGCCCTGAAACAGATGACCTTCCTGGAAGGAATATAAGCAGACAAGCAAATAATCACCAAAAGATAAATGCTATAAACAAGTTAGCACAAAATTTGGTAGCACAAAAAAGGAAACCCTAACTTTGCAAGATCATGGATGGCTTCACTTAAGCCAAATCATGTGAAATGAATAAGATTTTTCCAGGAAGACAAGGCACAGCAGCATTTCAAAAAGGGTAAAGAAAATGTGCAAAGCAATGCCAGTGTTAAAGATCACTACATGATCAGGAAATTCTAAGTATAAAAATATCATATCCCTGGGTGGCTCAGTCACTTTAGCATCTGCCTTCAGCTCAGGTCATGATCCCAGGGTCCTAGGATCCAGTCCCGCGCTGGGCTCCTTGCTCAGCAGAGAGTCTGCTTCTCCCTCTGCCTGCTTTCCCCCTGCTTGTGTGTACACGCCTCTCTCTCTCTGACAAATATAAATAAAATATTTTAAAAAATCAGGGCACCTGGGTGGCTCAGTCATTAAGTGTCTGCCTTCGGCTCAGGTCTTGATCACAGACAGGGTCCTGATATCAAGGCCTTTCTGCATCAGGCTTCCTGCTTAGCGGGCAGCCTGCATCTCCCTCTCCCACTCCCCCTGTTTATGTTCCCTCTCTCGCTGTCAAATAAATAAATAAAATCTTAAAATAAAATTTAAAAAAAAAATATATATATATATAAAATCAGGATTCCTCTACATCTGAGCTTTCTTTTTCTTAATTATTTTTGTCAAAGTAATACATGCACATAGTTAAACAGTGTTGAAAGATTTAAAACACAACATTCCTGTGGCAACAACTCTCTTGGTCACCCAACCATCAAAGCTCTCCCATTCCCAGAAGTTATATTACATTCATTCAACTGCTGCTTCTGGCATTTAACTCCATGGTTCTAAATCATGTATATATACTGGTATATTGGTATGCAACATGATATGAGGACTTTCCCTTTATCTCCAGTTCATTTCCCCAACCACAGACTTCAGTGTGGTTGAAACATAATTTGGGGCTATATCCACAGTGGTTCGTATAATGTCTTAGTAAATACTGCTTACTGATTAAGACATTATACTATGATTATATTTCCTTTCAGTAATACCTCTTCATTTTTCTAAAGTTGATTTGCATGCATTTTATCATTCTTTCTCAGTCTCTGGGTAAATCTTCTCCCACATTCTAATAGTTCCAAAGACATTCTAAATACAATTGTTCTTTTTTTTTTTTTTTTTTTTAAAGATTTTATTTATTTATTTGACAGAGAGAGATCACAAGTAGGCAGAGAGGCAGGCAGGGAGAGAGGAAGAGAATCAGGCTCCCTGCTGAGCAGAGAGCCCTATGCGGGACTCGATCCCAGGACCCTGAGATCATGACCTGAGCCGAAGGCAGCGGCTTAACACACTGAGCCACCCAGGCGCCCCCTAAATACAATTGTTCTTAAAGTCAGGTCTATCGGATAATGTTTTTTTTCTGTGGTTAGCCCCCCTAGAAATCTTCTGCCCCTGTTTCAATCGGCACTGGGCTATCCTAGGAATTCCTTTTGCCTCTTTCTATTAAAGCTCATGCTTCGGGGCGCCTGGGTATCTCAGTGTGTTAAGCCGCTGCCTTCAGCTCAGGTCATAGATCTCAGGGTCCTCGGATCGAGCCCCGCATCCGGCTCTCTGCTCAGCAGGGAGCCTGCTTCCCTTCCTCTCTCTCTGCCTACTTGTGATCTCTCTCTGTCAAATAAATAAATAAAATCTTTAAAAAAAAAAAAAAAAGCTCATGCTTCTAGATCGATCCTATACTTTCCTATTTCTTGGTTTATACCCTCACTTTGGTGAAGCCCACATTTCACTAACTTTCTGAGAAAGAGTACACAGTAAGGAAATATTTTAAAATGTTAAATATCTCTGTCATTCACACCTAATATTTTGGCCAAATAGAAAATTCAAGATTGAAAATTATTTTCCTTCTGAAATCTGAATTTTTCAGTCATTATTTCTTATCTTCCAATTTCTAATGTTGTTTCTGAGAAATCTGATGCCATTCTTATTCCTAAACTTTATATGTGATATTCTTTTTTTGCGGGGGTGGGGGACAGGTCCTCTGTAAGTATATGAGTCAGGATTATATTTAGTTTCAGGTAGAAGAAAATGCAACATACAGTAGATAGCCAAACAGGGAATCCTCCCACCCCCCAAAATGACAAGAAATCCAGAGATGGGTAGTTATGGGTATCATTAAAGCAGCAGTTTAAGTGTATCTGTGCTAAGACCTCCATAATTCTTAGGGTCAAAAAATGACTACTGTAGTTCCAGCTATCAAAAGAGGTAAAAGCTTATATCAAAGAACAAGTTTTCACAGAAATCCTTCAGACTTCTACTTACATAGTAGAATAATAATATTCTACTTATATTTTTTTTATTTATTTTGTTTTTTTTTACCACTCCACAGCTTTTTTTTCAGTGCTCCAAGATTCATTGTTTATGCACCACACCCAATGCTTGCACTCCCTCATACCCACCACCTGCCTCACTTTTCCTTTCTTTCTCCTAATATCCTCCATGTTACTTCTTATGCTTCACAAGTTAAGTGAAACCATATGACAATTGACTCTCTGCGTGACTTATTTCACTCAGCATAATCTCCCCCAGTCCCGTTCACGTTGATACAAAAGATGGGTATTCATCCTTCCTGATAGAGGCGTAAAATTCCATTGTATATATGGACCATATCTTCTTTATCCATTTGTCTGTTGAAAGGCACCTTAGCTCATTCCACAGTTTGGTAATTGTGGCCATTGCTGTTATGAACATTGGGGTACAGATGGCCTTTCTTCTCACTACATCTGTATCTTTGGGGTAAATACCCAGTAGTGCAATTGCAGGGTCTACTTACATTTTATAGGCTAGCACTTCATCACATTTGGCCAAAGTTGTTTGGCAAAGACAAGTTTTGATCTTTCCAACCTCTTAAATGAAGAAATGCAAGGATAAAAGGAGATTAAAATGGGACGAGGGAGCAAAGCTAGAGTGTGAAAATTACATCACAATATGTTTTGGTGTAGGCCTTTTTAAAATCCCTTTGTGCTGGGCACACCTGCAAATCTCTTTAAATTTGAAACACATTTTCAGTCCTGGCAATTTTTTTTTAAATTTATTTGAAAATTCCCTCCTCTTTGTTCCTCTGTTCTTTTTCTCGGGAACTCCTAAAAGTCAGATGTTAAGTCTGTGCTATCAATTGGCTCTATCTTCTTTCTCCTGTTTCCCTTCTCATTATCTCCTAATTCAATTTTCTGGGAGACTTCCTCATCTCCAGTTAACTCTTCTATTGAATATCTTATTTCTTAGGGTATTCTTTGTTGCTTTCATTTTTCAAAGTTTTTATTTAAATTCCAGGTGGTTAACATACAGTGTTATATTAGTTTCAGGGGTACAATATAGTGATTCAACACTTCCATACAACACCTGGTGCTCATCACAAAAATTGCACTTCTTAATCCCCATCACCTGTTTCACCCACCCTCCACATCCTCCCTACTGGGAACCACTGGTTTGTTCTCTAGATTTAAGAGTCTGCTTCTTGGTTTGCCTTTCTCTTTTTTCCCCTTTGCTCTTTTGTTTCTTAAAGTCCACATATGAGTGAAATCATATGGTATTTGTCTTTCTCTGACTTAATTCACTTAGCATAATACTCTCTAGCTCCAACCATGTTGTTGCAAATGGCAAGATTTCATTCTTTTTTATGGTTGAGTAATATTCCATTATGTATATATGTGTGTGTGTGTGTATACACAGCACACCTTCTTTATCCATTCATAAACACTTGGGCTGTTTCCATAATTTGGCTGTTGTAGATAATGTTGCTATAAACATTGGAGTGTATGTATCACTTCCAACTAGTATTTTTGTATTCTTTGGGTAAATACCCAGTAGTGGAAATATTAGATTGTAGGGTAACTCTATTTTTAGCTTTCTGAGGAATCTCCATACTGTTTTCCAGAGTGGTAGTACCAGTTTGCATTCCCACCAACACTGTAAGAGTGTTCCCCTTTCTCCACATCCTCACCAACACCTGTTGTTTCTTGTGCTATTGATTTTAGCATTCTGTTACATGTTAGGGTGATACCTTGTGGTAAATTTGATTTGCATTTTCCTGATTATCATTGATGTTGAGCATCTTTTCATGTATCTGTTGGCCATCTATATGTATTCTTTTTGGAAAAATGTCCATTCATGTCTTCTGCCCATTTTTTAATTGGATTATTCATTTTGGGGGTGTTGAGTTTTATAAGTTCTTTATATATTTTGGATACTAATCCTTTATTGGATAGGTCATTTGCAAATATCTTCTCCCATTCCATAGGCTGCCTTTTAGTTTTGTTGATTGTCTCCTTTGCTGTGCAGAAGCTTTTTATTTTGATTAAGTCCCAACAGTTTGTGATCTTTTATTCTTTTTCACAGCATTACATTATTTTATGGGTACCAAATCTACTCATCTTGCTTAAGGTACTGATTATATTTTCTTGAAGTCTTCTACTTTTTTCTAACCATCTTCTTTTCTTCTGAGCTTTTTCTGTCTATTCCTTTGTTTTGGTCTCTTTCTTTCTGGTGGAGTCTGTCCTCAGATGACTGTTGGTAATTGGTTCCATGTTCATATCTAAGATACTAAAAAAGGTAAATGGAAGCTGTGTGTATGTGGACAAATCTTGAATGAGTGGTAAGAATCAGTGTATGACAATCAGACCAACTGGTTTTTTCTTTTGGTCAGGAAAGTCCACAAGTCAATTATCTATAGAGACTTTCTCATGAGTATGTCATTTCAGAGAAGGATATTCTAATCTCCTAAGGAAGTGTGAGAATAAAAAGGTGGTTGTAAGCCTTGTGACTAATACTTCAGACCTAAAGCATAGGAAGGAAACTAGTAGTATCACTTACATGCAGACTTTCACTTAATTCTCAATCTACCCTCCTCTTTGTCATCTCTCAAGTTCAGTTCTCATAGATTAGGTAAAATGCTCCAGAAATGGGGAAGCAGTAATAATTAGCATCTGGAAATATTAATTTTGAACAATCCTTTTTGCATCCCACCTTATCTCTCCCCCACAATCTCACACCACCTTCTGTAATACCTAGTAGCCACCTGTGGTTCCTGACCCTTTCTCAGATTCTGGAGGATGAATCAGTTTGCCTATCACTGGTATGTTCTCTGCAAATAGTTAGATTTGACATTCTCACTACTAAGTTATATACAATTCTTCCTTGTTTTTCATATTTCTCTATCCTCTAGATGAGATTAGAGATACCTAGTTTTATGGAAGATGGAATGTGTGCATCTGTTGTTTTTATTTATTGATTATTTAAAAGATTTTATTTATTTATTTGACAAACAGAGATCACAAGTAGGTAGAGAGAGGGGGGGGAAGGAGGCTCCCCCATGAGCAGGGAGCCTGACATGGGACTCGATCCCAGGACCCCGAGATCATGACCTGAGCTAAAGGCAGAGGCTTAGCCCACTGAGCCACCCGATACTCCTATTTATTGATTTAAGGGGTTTCTGGTAAGGGGAAAAAGTACATTTTCTGCCCTTTGAAACAGGTAAGTCTCTTATTATGAATTTAAAACTGAAAAACAGGGGCATCTGGGTAGCTCAGTCAGTTGAGTGTCCTACTCTTGATTTCGGCTCAGGTCATGATATCAGTGTCATGAGATAGAGCTCTGCATCTGGTCATGGAGCCTATTTAAGATTCTCTTTCTCACTCTCCCTCAGCCTCTCTCCACTCTAAACCAAAAAACGTAAAATAAAATTTAAAAACTTTTTAAATTGAATATCTTGCATTGTCAAAAGAAAAAAGTTCAGAAAACTGAAAAATATTCATAGATATGAACAAAATATACTCCACAGCAAAATTCTTACCCACTGATAACAGATAGTATTAGTGATCATACACCATCGGTTTACAACAATAACTGTTGATTATCCATTTCTGGCAATATAATGTAGCTAGGAGCATGAACTTGGAGGTCTAACTGGCTAGCTTTAAATTTTGTTTCTACCACTTCACTAGCCATGTGGTCTTGAACAAATTCTCTTTATATCAATCCCACAATTTGACAAATGTAGAGTGGTGATAAAGAGTAAATGAACAAAGTACCTGGCACTTATCACCAATAAATACCAGAATCTATTATCAACTCCAACATATCAAATTTTCCAAAGTAATGATTGACAAGGACTGTTCTAAGTGCTTTACAGGTATTAACTGACAGAATCTTAAAAACAACACTGTAAGGTAGGTACAATTATCAGGCCAATTTTAAAAGGATGAAACATGCACAAATAGGTTAAATAACTTGCCCAAGGTCACACAGCCAAAGGTAGATAAACAGGATTCAATTGCAAATAATCCAGTCCTAGAGTCTTTGATCTTAAGAAATTATACTATATAGCTCACAGATTGTACCATTCAAATTTGAATCCCTAGGTTCTCTTTAGCTATCTTAAGGAATGTCAACTAAATTACATTTGGTAAAACTGACAAACTTAAAGAAACATTCCAAAATGACACTATCAAATATGAACCAAATTATTTTTCCATTTGACTGTCTTCTAGGTCAAGGCAGTTATAAAAAATAGTTGCGTACATGTGATACTCATTTCCATAATGAGTAGAGAATACAAAACATAAAAATGTCATACAGCTTTTAGCCTATTGCTCCCAAATCACTATGATTATATCCTTTGTCATATGGAAATGTTTTCTAAGTCTATCTTTTTATGTGAATTGAAAGACTTGTAAAAGTGAAGACTCACCTTCTACTACCAAGAGCCTTACCAAGATAGAAATTCTTAACTAAGCAATTAGTCATAACAAGTGAAAGCTAAAATGAAGCACAAATACATAATTTTGTGATTATTTTTTCCTCCACAAAACCATTAGCCAGAATTTAATAATATGTGTCCTTAGGGTTCTGGTTCTGGGTAAGATAGAAAAAGCATTATGCTACCGTGTCTTTCCATGGAATACAGCTATAAAACCTGGGCATTATGCATAGAGCAGCTATTTGAGAGCTCCAAAGAATAAATAATAGCAGGTGGACTGAAGAAATAGCCCAGAATTCAGAAATACAACAGTGAAGTATCCCCCAGTCTGGATTCAAAGCATATCAAAACCAGGAATAAACACCCAGTCTGGATTCAAAGCATATCAAAACCAGGAATAAACACCAAGATGTGAACAGAAGGTGTTCTGGAGAAGTCCAGTTCTGGCTTAACAAGTAGAAAAAGGGATTCCTAACATTCGGAGAGGGTGAGTGAGCCAATTCTTTTTTTATTATTATTTGTATTTTCTCTTCTCTCATGTCTCAGTCCCCAGGTAATGCTGTGGCAGTGGCAGTAGCAACAATGATGGCAGGAAGAGACTCACAGGGCCTAAAACTCAGAGGAAAAAGAAAATTCCTTTCCTATTGGAAGAGCTATGGTCTCAGAAAGAGGAAGAAACTACCACTGCTTTTTTTTTTTTTCTCTTGGCCTTACAATAGGTACCACCATGGGACATGTGTGGCACAATGGGATAACTAAAGTCCCAGTTTTCTGGTTAAAGAAACAAAAGGCACTGGGGATATTTTAAAGAGGAAGAGGGTTGGCAAATAAGTCCATCCTGAGCTGCACATGAATGGATATGGATACTAAAAACCATAGCAAAGATTAGAGAACCAAGCTAAATTATAGACCACTGCCCAGATCTCAGACTTGGTCGCAAACACATGAGACAGATCAAAGCACCACTGTAGCAAATCTGAAAATGTAATTAACACTGAAACTACACACCACAGAAGGGCTGGTCAGAACATGCAACCTAAACCCTCTGGGTTGATTGCCTGATAAAATTAACATTAACATTCTTCACAGGATGTAACTAAGACCCGGAGTCTCATAGCATAATATTCAAAATGCCCAAAATATAAAAATAAATTACTCAGCATTACAAAGAAACAGGAAAATTCCAATATACATGGGAAAAGAAAATTCACAGACACCAGTGCCAAGATATACATATGTTAGAATTACCTGACAAAGATGTTAAAGTAGTTACTAAAAATACTCCTGAAATGAATAGAAGGAAATAAAAGATATAAAAGCAAGGAAACAACCTTGGGATGCCTGGGTGGCTCAGTCAGTTAAGTGTCTGCCTTAAGTGTCTGTTCATGATCTGGGGGTCATGGGATAGAGTCCCATGTCAGGCTTCTTGCTCAGCAGGGAACCTGCTTCTCCCTCTGCCTGACACTCCCCCTATTTGTGCTCACTCACTCTCTCTCTCTCTGACAAATAAATAAATAAAATCAAGAAAGAAAGAGAAAGGAAAAGGAAAGAGAAGAAAGAAAAGAAAGGAAGAAAGCCTTAAAATTTCGAACTGGTAACCAAAATTTTAAAACTCACTGAATGGCTCTAGAACAGAAAAGATTACAGAGGAAAGCATCAGCAAACTTGAAGACAGGTCAATATAAATTATCCAGTCTAAACAACAGAAAATTATATTTATATAGTAAATAAACAATCTCAACAATACCAAAATGTCTAGTATTCATATTATCCCAGTCCCAGAAGAAGAGAGTGTATTAAGAGAAAAAAAAAAAACTTGAAAAATTGATGGCTAACATCTTTCCAATTTTAGCAAAACCATAAACCCAGAGATTCAAAAAGTTCAGTGAACCTCAAAAAAAGTGAATCCAAAAATATCCAAGCCTAGACAAACAATCAAATTTCTAAAAACTAACAACAAAAATATTGCAAGTGGTCAGAGAAAAATGTGTGTTACTAATACAATATTAATGACTTCAAAGACAGGATCTTTCATCAGAAATCGTGGAGGCCAGAAAAAAAATGGCACATGTTTTTAAAGCACTCAAAGAAAAAAAAAGTCTAAATCAGAATTATATATCTACTGAAAATATCCTTCAGGAATAAACATGAAATAAACATTTTAAGATGAGGAAAAACTTGAGAGATTCTTTTAAACAAGGGACTTCTCTGAAAGAAATTCTAAAAAGAAGTTCTTCAGACAGACAAGATAATACCAGAACAAAACATGAAACATCAGAAATAAAGACAGAACAACAGAATGATAAATTTCTGGGTAAATATAGAAGACTATTCTACCACCTTGAGTTCTTTAAAACTGCTAAACAGTTAAGAGCAAAAAATATACTATTGTCTGATGGAGTTTTCAACATACAGTGTCCAAAAATAGACCCACGTAAATATGAACAATTGATTTTTTACAAAAAAGCAGAGGCAGTTCAATGGAGAAATAAGTCTTCTTCATAAGAGGTACTAGAAAAAATGGATATCTCTAAGCAAAAAAAAAAAAAAAGAAAGAAAAAAAAAACCTCAAACTAGGCTTTGTATAAAACATAACTCAAAATGTATCATAGACCTGAATATAAAACATTAAACTATTACATACAGTTTTTGGGAAAAACTTTAGAACTAATTTTTGTAACACTAGTTTAGGCAAAGATACGCCAAAAACATAATCCATAAAATTTTTTGATAAATACTACTTCATCAAAATGAAAATCTTTGGCTCTGTCAAGACAATACTAAAACAATACAAAATAAGCCACAGACTGGAAAAAAAAAAATCTGCAAATTATATACTAGATAAAAACCTGTATCCAGAATATATACAGGACTTCCAAAACTTAACAAGAAAACAAAACAAAACAAAAAAGTCATTTTTTAAAAATGGACAAAAGATTTAAAGAGAGAAGTTCATCAAGGAAGATACACAGATCAAAAGTAAGCACATTAGAAAAATGCAAATGAAAACAAATCTTAAAATGAGATACTATTACATACCTATTAGTGTGGGGTGGGGGAAAGCTAACAACCTCTAAGAGCTAGCAAGAAAGGAGAGCAAATGAAACTCTCAAACATTACTGGAGGGAAAGCAAATTAGCGTAGCCACTCTGAAAAAGAGTTTTAAACACACATAAAGTTAAACATACCATAAAGTTACACTTATTATATGACCCAACAATTCTACTTAGGTATTTATGCAAAAGAAATATTTATTTTCACACAAGCCTGCACTTAAATACTTATAATAATTGTATTTATAAACACTAAAAACCTTAGAAAAAAAGCAAATTTTCTTAAACTGGTAAATAAACAAGTGAGAGTACTAACACCTATACAAAGGAATACCATTCATGAATAAAAATTGATACATACAACAATGTGAACTACAAATGCCTTATGTGAAATCAAAGATGCCAGACACAAAACACTACATATTATAAAATTCCATTTATATGACAGTATGGAAAAAGCAAAAGAAACAGAAAAAAAGATCAGTAATTGCCAGGGGTCAGGCCTGGGGAGAAGAAAAGCACTGAATAAGGGCCTTTGGTGGCATGATGGAATTCTTTCATATTTTGACTGTGATAATGGCTACATGATCATGCATTTGTACTAACTCATAAAGCTACACCAAAAACAGTTAAGTTTTATTGTACATTTTTTTTTTATTTAAAGCAAATGTACTTATTTAAAAACAAAGACAAAATGGGGCACCTGGGTGGCTCAGTCAGTTAAGCATCTGACTCTTGATTCCAGCTCAGGTCATGATCCGAGGGTTGTAGTATCAAGACCCGATCCACTGTGCATGGAGCCTACTTAAGATCCTCCATCTCCCTCTCCGTTTGCCCCTCTCCCCATTTCCTTTCAAAAACAAACGAATAAACAAAGACATGGACAGTTTAGGATCCCATCACTGTTTAACATATGATCTTAAACAAATGACTTAGTATCACAGAGCTTTGGTTCTCCAACCTTTAAATAAATGAAAAATATTTATATCTCACTGGCCTTTTTCTTTAAGTTCTTTAAAGGTTCCAAGATCCTGTTTTCACAATTACTTCTTTCTGAAATGTTTTTTCCCTTCCTCTCTTCTGGAAGAGGAAGAGGAATTTGGCTAATTTGCTTGACTAATTCCAATTTATCCTTTAAGTCTCAGTTCAAATATTCATAAAAATTCATAATATCCATAATTTTAAAAATAAGTTATTTCTTCATAAAACCCTTCACTACACAATATACTCTTATTTCATAACACATCTCACATCTGTGCTTAAATTGTATTTAATGTCTATCTCTTTCATAAAACAGTAAGCTCCATAAGGAAAGGGACTTTTGGAGACAATACAAATAATATTTTCTTTTCTGTTCTTATCAATTCTTAGTATCTTTGACTTTCTCACTATACATATAATTCTACCACATACTTACAGAGTGACTTTGCAAAAGACTGTTTAACATCTTTGGGATGAACTTTTCTTACATTTAAAATTAGAATACTAAACCTACAATATAGTACTACTAAGAGGTTAAATGATACATTAAAAATCTTACAATGTGTCCTATAATTAGTAGCTCCTTGATATTAATTTCTCTTTTCTTTCTCTTTCCCATCCTATTTCCCTATTAATTTAAGCTGGAATTAAACTTCTACAGTAGACATATTAGTCCTAGTGTCTACATTTCCAATATCTTGGTCTAGGTTAATACAGGCCTCATGACTAGAAAAACGGATATAGGCTGGTGGACACTTAACCCAAGTATGATCCCTCTGTCACCTGGCCAATGCACAGTCTGATACAAGGGACCCAAATATACATCATTGAATCAGTCATATTTGCTGAATCAGTCATATTTGCTCACTGTGGAATTTATCCTAAAAATAGACACAGACCAGTTAGTAACAAAAGAATAATGAAGCAAACATGGAGAGAGATGCAAAGGTAACAAGACAAAAAGCGATTCATTCATTTCACATATATTAATGATGGCCCATTTACTATGTGCTATATGACTCAAAAGAGAGGCACTGGGAGTGTAATGAATTCCTAGAGTTTTAAGAGATCCACACACCTTCCAATTCCAGTCTCTATGACTCTTCAGAATAAATCCTTTTTCTTTTCCCCTTTAGATAGATGAGAACTCCATTCCTTGAAACCAAAATGATTTAACTGTTTCATAAGGAAAAGTACAAAAAGGTGTCTATTAGTTAAATTTTTTTAAAAGACAAAGTATGTCTTGCCTTAGATAATAACTCAACTGAAAAAAGGGTCTTCCTCAAATGATATACAATTCCTTTCCTAAAACTGGTTATAGACGGAAAGAAAATAAATGGGAGCAGGAAGGGGCACTGGCCCTAAACATTCCGTTATAAAATCACTACCAGTAGACACATGCTTAAGTATCTTCCCTCCATTACATAGAAATATGTAGGCAAAAAGAAAAATGATCTGCTAGCTACCATTACAGACAATAAATATTTATTAAAGACTTTTTCACAGACACCAATACAATTCACTGCATCAGAGCCCCTTGATCATTTTTTCAGGGGAGTCTATAAGCTTCACTAAAATAATTTGGGTTTCTAAAGCAAGGGGGGTAGGAATTTCCTCACTCTAATGTATTACTGGACAGACTTGAAACCCAGACCAGCAGTTGTAGTTAACTTAATCAACAAAGTCTAGTTGTTTTAAATTGTAACTCTTTTGATAAAATATCTCAGTGATTTCAACAGTAATAAAAGATCTGGTTTCTTAATTCTAAAGTTTCATTCAGCCTTTGAGAAATGGCTCCCTTTGGCAAACAACACTAGAGACTGATTAGTAAAGCAAATTTACTTATTAAAATGTAATTTATTTTATAATTATGTGAAAGAATCACTGTGCTAAGAACTCAGTGCTGGTTTCAATCACTGCAAGTGGGCATTCATACTGGTCATATCTTTTTGCTCTCTCTAAAGAAGCATTGCTAAATACTCTGTACTAAGCATTTTTCTGAAGATTTTACTTATTTAAGAGAGACAGAGAAAGCACAAGGTTGGGGGGGGCAGAGGGAAAGGGAGAAGGAGGCTCCCCACTGAGCAGGAAGCCTCTTGGAGAGCCTAATCCCAGGACCATGGAATCATGACCTGAGCGGAAGGCAGATGCTTAACCAACTGAGCCACCCAGGTGCCCCTGTACTAGGCATTTAAATAGGTTATTATTTTCATTCTATGAAAAACACATCAGGTTGTATGAGACCAGCTTTAAAATACAGAAACTGGCCATTGGAAAAGTATTTCTCCAAAATCCCCAACTAGGTAAATGTCAAAGTATGTATGGGATTCAACTAAGGCAGCCTTACCTTTGTCCATAATGATCCAGAGCATTACCCTTTCAGGACCATTTATCTCTAAGAAGTTAGGTTTAGAAAAATGAGTCCCTCATGAATCTGTCTCACTGACTTTGGGTGTTTCCTATTTCAAGAAAGACCTTCTTGATTAAAGATTCCAAATCACCAACTATCATTTTTGAACAGTATAAGTTCTAAATGTAATTGTCTGTCAACTAGGAAAGGTCTCAGAACATTTTGGACATTAATTTTCCCCAAATTCATATAATGAATCTGATATCTGAGAAATTCTACACTAAAAGCAGAGTACTTATCAAATCACTTTTTCCTTTCAGAAACAATCCAAGGCAATATATGTTTACGCTCACTTTTTCATACTGTCATGGCATATTAAAAGAGGAAAACCTATGGATAAAATCAATTATTAATTGAATCTAAGATGAACCAAAATTAAGCCTTTTTATAATATTTTAGTAGTTTACCAGACACTAACACTAACACCCAAATATTGAATGGAATTGTGGCACATCTCTGACTCTTTTAGGTTCTTCCTCTGTGTAGGGTTGAGATTGCATTTTAACAAGATTTCAGGTGACACTTCCATAGCAAGGGACAAAGCTATGTCTAGCTCAGAGATTTCAGCCCAAACCAATTAAATCACCTGGGTCTCAACTGCTGTATGAAAGGGCCCCACACTTCTTTTTAAAACCTCCCCAGATGATTCTAATGTGTATTCTAGGCTGAGAACCGCCATAGTTAAGAACCACTGCCCTACCTCATCAGAGCCTGATTTCTGCTGAATGTCCTTTCTTTGAGCTCTTCTCCCCAAGGGCTATTAAAAATCTGGTCTGTTACAAACATAGTGATCTGAAGGGGCACGTGCACCTGAATGTTTATAGCAGCAATGTCCACAATAGCCAAACTATGGAAAGAACCTAGATGTCCATCAACAGATGAATGGATCAAGAAGATGTGGTATATATACACAATGGAATACTATGCAGCCATCAAAAGAAACGAAATCTTGCCATTTGCGACAACATGGATGGAACTAGAGCGTATCATGCTTAGCGAAATAAGTCAAGCGGAGAAAGACAACTATCATATGATCTCCCTGATATGAGGGAGTGGTGGTGCAACATGGGGGCTTAAGTGGGTAGGAGAAAATTGCATAGTTTTTCTCCACAAAATCCAAACCTTAGTCCACAGATTTTATAGGGTAAGGTGACATACAGAAGGGCCCTGTCCTAAGATCAAAGTGTTCGCAGGCACATAATAGACAGCTAACATTTAATTAGATCTTGCGGCACCACCTGTTCATCAGAAAAGGAAAAGACTGTTCTAACAGATTTGTGGGAGGCCAAAATAAGCCTCCCTTTACCCAGGCCTTGGAGAGCATGTCTAAGATATGTATATTAACCTTGAATGGGCCCAGAACAAGTAGCCCCTAAAGAAGTCATCAATCAGACATGAACAAGATGGAGGGCCAAAGATGGAGTCAGTATTATCAGCACTCCTACACCGTGCGTGTATCCTATTGATTCCAAATCTCAATACACATACCAGGTATTTAAACACAAACTACATAACATTAATCATGCTAAGTTATTCACATGCACTTTCTGATTTAATACTTACATCAACCAAATTAAATAGCTAAAAATGCAGGCTGTAAGAGAAGACATTGTGACCAGAAATAGGGAAGCTTCATTTAGTAACAACAGAGCGGAAGCAGTAAGGTGGATGATTCCATTAGATGAGTTAAGAAAAAGCCAAAGATAAAAAAGTAGTATTCACTGAAAAATAAAAGGCAAAAGAAAAGGGGGAAACCTATAGATTAAAAAAGATTGTGCTTGCCATAGGAAACCATTCATCTGTTCTCTGCTTTTATAAACTTGCTTTTTCTGGACATTACACTTATATAAAATCTTACATTATGTAGTCTTTTGCATATGGCCCCTTTCAATGAATACATGTTTTTGAAGTTTATTCATGTTGCAGCATATAACAGTAGTTTATTCCTTTTTACTGTTGAATAGAATCCCATTGCAGAGATATTCCTCATTTTGTCTGTCCATTCATCCAATTGACAGACATTTGTATTGTTTCTAGAGATGGACTATTACGAATAACGTTAGTATTAATAGTCATGAACATATTTTTCACCTGGGTAGATACCTAGTAGTGGAACTACTATAGTAAGTTTACGGTTAACCTTTTAAGAAAGTATGAAAGCTGTTTTCCAAAGTAGTTGCATCATTTTATATTCTTAGCAGTAATGCAGGTTCCAGGTTCTCCACATCTTTGCCAACATTTGTTATTGTTCATCTTTTTAATTATAGCCATTTAATTGGATGTGTGTGTGTGTGTGTCAGTGTGTGTGTTGTACGGCAGATGTGTAGTAATATCTCATTGTGGTTTTAATTTGCATTTCTTTAATGACTGTACTAAGCATCTTTTCATCTGCTTATAAGTCATTTGTAGTTCTTCTTTGGTGAAATATCTATTAAAATCTTCACCTATTTAAACAAAATGACTTTGGACCTTTTTTTAATACAAATTTGAATGAACCAAATATTAAAAAATTAGTGATAAAACTGTGGAAATCCAAACATTCAGTGGATATTTGACATCAAGGAATTATTAGATTTGGGTATTGATAATGGCATTATAGTTTTGTTTTTTTAAAAAATCTTTAACTTCAGAGTGATATGCAGAAGAATTTATAGATGATATGAAGTCTGTGATTGCTATAATATAATCTAGAGGAGGTGAGGGAATATAAATAAAAGATTGTCCAAATGTTGACAACTTATTCTGAAGCTGAGATAAGGATTCATGAGTACTCATAATACTATTCTCTCTACTTCTGCATATGTTTGAAAATTTCCATAAGTTTTAAGAAACAAAAAGCTGACACACTGAATGCATGCATAACTTACACATGTTTTTAAAATCTCCTAAAATTACCATAAAAGGGTTTTTAAGATACCCAACAGGAAGAAAGAATATGGGGAAGAAGACAACAGCAAAAAAAACTGCAAGCTGGAAAATAGAGAAACATGAACTAACTTGAGAAACTTGAATCCCTAGCTGGAAGAAAAGCAAAAAAGCAACACAATTTATACAGCAAAATCTCCAAAAGGTTTGGGAATAGGTGCTGTCAGTTTCCTCTGGAAGTGAGTTTGAAGGTGGAACTAAACACCAAGGAATGGTTGAAAGTCAATTAAAGAAAATGAACCTTCAAACACTTTATTCCACTTCATACAACCAGGGAACTAACCCTTCCCCATCCCAGAAGACTGTTGGTTTTACTTCCTGGAGAGAGTTAAAGAGAAATTCTCTGGATGAAAGGTACCAGCCACAGCTGAAAGTAGGAACAAAATACTAAACGCAAAGAAATTAAGTTTACACACTGAATATAAAGACTTCTTCCTCAATTTGTTCCCCAAATGCTCATAGACAGGCTTAGAGATTAGAACAATCTGAAATATCAAACCAGCACAAGAGAAAAAGCTGAAAGATGCTGCTACTGAAGGATTCCCCAATGTCCACTCACCCTATAGTTATAAAAGTTTTAACCATGAGTACAGAGATGTGACCAGCCTTTGGAGAGACCCACTTTCAAATAAAAATGGACAGCCAAGGGTCACAGGAGATCAAAGAAAGACCTCAAACAATTTCATTTTTGTGCACGTGGCTGTCCAATTTTCCCAACACCATTTATTGAAGAGGCTGTCTTTTTTCCATTGGACATTCTTTCCTGCTTTGTCGAAGATTAGTTGACCATAGAGTTGAGGGTCTATTTCTGGGCTCTCTATTCTATTCCATTGGTCTATGTGTCTGTTTTTGTGCCAGTACCATGCTGTCTTGATGATGACAGCTTTGTAATAAAGCTTGAAGTCCGGAATTGTGATGCCACCAACTTTGGCTTTGTTTTTCAATATCCCTTTGGCTATTCGAGGTCTTTTCTGGTTCCATATAAATTTTAAAATTATTTGTTCCATTTCTTTGAAAAAGATGGATGGTACTTTGATAGGAATTGCATTAAATGTGTAGATTGCTTTAGGTAGCATAGACATTTTCACAATATTTGTTCTTCCAATCCAGGAGCATGGAAGGTTTTTCCATTTCTTTGTGTCTTCCTCAATTTCTTTCATGAGTACTTTATAGTTTTCTGAGTATAGATTCTTAGCCTCTTTGGTTAGGTTTATTCCTAGGTATCTTATGGTTTGGGGTGCAATTGTAAATGGGATTGACTCCTTAATTTCTCTTTCTTCTGTCTTGTTGTTGGTGTAGAGAAATGCAACTGATTTCTGTGCATTGATCTTATATCCTGACACTTTACTGAATTCCTGTATAAGTTCTAGCAGTTTTGGAGTGGAGTCTTTTGGGTTTTCCACATAGAGTATCATACCATCTGCGAAGAGTGATAATTTGACTTCTTCTTTGCCGATTTGGATGCCTTTAATTTCCTTTTGTTGTCTGATTGCTGAGGCTAGGACTTCTAGTACTATGTTGAATAGCAGTGGTGATAATGGACATCCCTGCCGTGTTCCTGACCTTAGTGGAAAAGCTTTCAGTTTTTCTCCATTGAGAGTGATATTTGCAGTGGGTTTTTCATAGATGGCTTTGATGATATTGAGGTATGTGCCCTCTATCCCTACACTTTGAAGGGTTTTGATCAGAAAGGGATGCTGTACTTTGTCAAATGCTTTTTTAGCATCTATTGAGAGTATCATATGGTTCTTGTTCTTTCTTTTATTGATGTGTTGTATCACATTGACTGATTTGCGGATGTTGAACCAACCTTGCAGCCCTGGGATAAATCCCACTTGGTCGTGGTGAATAATCCTTTTAATGTACTGTTGAATCCTATTGGCTAGTATTTTGGTGAGAATTTTTGCATCTGTGTTCATCAAGGATATTGGTCTATAGCTCTCTTTTTTGATGGGATCCTTGTCTGGTTTTGGGATCAAGGTGATGCTGGCCTCATAAAATGAGTTTGGGAGTTTTCCTTCCATTTCTATTTTTTGGAACAGTTTCAGGAGAATAGGAATTAGTTCTTCTTTAAATGTTTGGTAGAATTCCCCCGGGAAGCCATCTGGCCCTGGGCTTTTGTTTGTTTGGAGATTTTTAATGACTGTTTCAATCTCCTTACTGGTTATGGGTCTGTTCAGGCTTTCTATTTCTTCCTGGTTCAATTTTGTTAGTTTATATGTTTCTAGGAATGCATCCATTTCTTCCAGATTGTCAAATTTGTTGGCGTAGAGTTGCTCATAGTATGTTCTTATAATAGTTTGTATTTCTTTGGTGTTAGTTGTGATCTCTCCTCTTTCATTCATGATTTTATTTATTTGGGTCCTTTCTCTTTTCTTTTTGATAAGTCTGGCCAAGGGTTTATCAATTTTATTAATTCTTTCAAAGAATTTCCTTACACCACACACAAAAATAGATTCAAAATGGATTAAGGACCTCAATGTGAGAAAGGAATCCATCAAAATCCTTGAGGAGAACACAGGCAGCAACCTCTTCGACCTCAGCCGCAGCAACATCTTCCTAGGAACATCGCCAAAGGCAAGGGAAGCAAAGGCAAAAATGAACTTTTGGGATTTCATCAAAATCAAAAGCTTTTGCACAGCAAAGGAAACAGTTAACAAAACCAAAAGACAACTGACAGAATGGGAGAAGATATTTGCAAACGACATATCAGATAAAGGACTAGTGTCCAAAATCTATAAAGAACTTAACAAACTCAACACCCAAAGAACAAATAATCCGATCAAGAAATGGGCAGAGGACATGAACAGACGTTTCTGCAAAGAAGACATCCAGATGGCCAACAGACACATGAAAAAGTGCTCCATATCACTCGGCATCAGGGAAATACAAATCAAAACCACATTGAGATATCACCTCATACCAGTCAGAATGGCTAAAATCAACAAGTCAGGAAATGACAGATGCTGGCGAGGATGTGGAGAAAGGGGAACCCTCCTACATTGTTGGTGGGAATGCAAGCTGGTACAACCACTCTGGAAAACGGCATGGAGGTTCCTCAAAATGCTGAAAATAGAACTGCCCTATGACCCAGCAATTGCACTACTGGGAATTTACCCTAAAGATACAAACGTAGTGATCCAAAGGGGCACGTGCACCCGAATGTTTATAGCAGCAATGTCCACAATAGCCAAACTATGGAAAGAACCTAGATGTCCATCAACAGATGAATGGATCAAGAAGATGTGGTATATATACATAATGGAATACTATGCAGCCATCAAAAGAAACGAAATCTTGCCATTTGCGACAACATGGATGGAACTAGAGCGTATCATCCTTAGCGAAATAAGTCAAGCGGAGAAAGACAACTATCATATGATCTCCCTGATATGAGGGAGTGGTGATGCAACATGGGGGCTTAAGTGGGTAGGAGAAGAATCCATGAAACAAGATGGGATAGGGAGGGAGACAAACCATAAGTGACTCTTAATCTCACGAAACAAACTGTGGGTTGCGGGGGGGAGGGGGGTTGGGAGAAGGGGGGTAGGCTTATGGACATTGGGGAGGGTATGTGCTTTTGGGTAAATTGGAAGGGAAGATGAACCATGAGAGACTATGGACTCTGAAAAACAATCTGAGGGGTTTGAAGTGGCGGGGGGGGTGGGAGGTTGGGGTACCAGGTGGTGGGTATTATAGAGGGCACAGCTTGCATGGAGCACTGGGTGTGGTGAAAAAATAATGAATACTGTTTTTCTGAAAATAAATAAATTGGGAAAAAAAAAAAGAATAAAACACTAAGAGGAAAAAAAAAAAAAAAAAGAAAGACCTCAAACATGAAAGATGCAAGCTGAAGTGAAAAACTGAAGAGATCTGTAAAATAAAGTAGAGGATAAACTGATGAGAGTTCCCAGAAAGTAAAGCAAAAGACCAAAAGTAGGTATAATGGTTAATTTTTTATGGGTCAAAATGACTGGGCCACAGTGTCCAAATATTTGGTCAAACATTATTCTGGATCTTTTTTGAAGGTGTCTTTTGGTGAGATTAACATTTTTAAATTAGTGGACTTTGAAAGAAGATTACCCTCCCTAATATGGGTGGGCCTCAAAGAATCATGTGAAGGCCTTCATAAAACAAAAACCAGCCTCTCTGGAGCAAGATGGAATTCTGTCAGAAGACTGCCTTTGTACTCAAACTGCAACTTTCCCATGGATCTCAAGCCTGCAGGCCTACCCTATAGATTTTGGATTTACCAAGACCGTACAATCTCAGGAGGCAATTCCTTAGAATCAAGCAATCTCAATCTCTTTTCTCTCTCTCTCTCTCTCCCTCCCACATTCCCTCCTTCCACATATATGAATTTCTTATGACCAAGACCACTCCTACTGGCTCATGCTTCATCCTTTCCCCAGCTCCTAACAATGGTATCTTGAACATTATACTGTATTATATTTCAGGCTTTTGTGATCTAACTGGGAATTCAAGGGAAATGTGTCAAACAAGCAACTTTTAAACAAACTTTTAGAAGATGCTCTCTTCATAAATAGGGGTTCTTTGTGCCTATGGAATAGAAGCAATCTCATTTATTAATGGTACCTAAGTCACCATAATTAATGCAAACTAGTCTGTTTAACTAAACAAATCCCTAAGGTTTCAGGAAATAGACCATATGCTTACTAATTATTTTATATTATTTATAGTAGTTGTCTTGCAGAAAAATCTATATCCCAGAGATGCTTCAAATTTCTCCATTGGTCACTTACTACTCTAATAAATATAATTTACTTATCTTTTAAAATATATAAGGGAACTAGAGGAGTACTGAAAGTGGTTGAGAGGACACAAAAAAAGAAGACAGAAGAGTAAATTTGAGCACCGTTCCAGGTTTTCTTTTTAAAATGAGTAAAGCCATCCTCAATCACTACCTAATCATTTTAATTACTCTGGAGTTATTATTAAACTATTAAAGCCACATAGAAAGAGCTATGCAAATTATTCCAATTTAAGTAAAATACACCATTTCTATTTTCCATTCTCAGTTGTTAAAGAACAACTTTACATTCAATAGTTACTATAATAAAATCTTACAGTGTATTCAAACAAAAAAGCACTAGTGTTTATTTAGTACAGTCTTTATTTAGCAAAAATATTGTCTGCCATACTAGTGCTTATACCAAGAAAAGCAGCCATTTCAGCTATAATGGATTAGATAGCTTCAAGATGGAGGTCTGAGTTAAGCCTTAAAAGACTGGGATAACAGAAAGGAGGGAGAAGAGGGATTTCAAAGAGGGACATGAAGTTTGAAAAGTAAAAAATATGTTCAATAAATGCTGAAAACCACCATCCAGCACTTTGCCAAAATGCAGAATTCTTAGAAGAGAATTATAGGGAAATAAGATTAAAGAGTTAAGGGGCACCTTGGTGGCTCAGTCAGTTAAGCATTCAACTCTTGATTTTGACTCAGGTCATGATCTCAGACTCCCGAGATCAAGCCCCACATGGAGCCCCATGTCAGGCTCAGACCTCAGCTGGGAATCAGCTTTGAGATTCTCTCTCTCCCTCTCCCTCTGTACCTCCAGTCGCTTGGATGCACTCACTCTCCCTCACTCAAATAAATAAATCTTTAAAAAAAAAAAAAAGATTAAGGATTGATAAAAGTTACACAGAGAAAGAATCAAAAGATTAAGGCGGAAGTACAATGGGGAAAGGTTTAATTTTTTTAATGTGTGTGTATGTATACACATACCATATATATGTGTGTGTGTACATACACACACACACACACACACACATACATATATAAAATAACAACACATACAAAGCTCTTAGCACTCTATGTGGTACAGAGTAAGGCTAAGTATATACCTGCTATTATTGTGGCTTCCTCCTCTTCCTATTTGATCTTGGTTTAAGGAACCACTGAAATTTGCTATATACAATGGATAAATATGGAGTAATGATGAAGAAAGCAAGGGTGAAGAGATTGGCAAACAAATTTCTCTCTGCTTTAGTCACAGCTTTGAGATAAAACAGAAGAGCCACAGATTCATGTCATAGATGGTTTTTCATTTTTGTCATAACATTTCAGAACTCAGACAACCCTAAGATGATGATGATACTTCCTGTTTATTCAGGCTTTAACAGAGCACTCTCAAACATATTAACAACAACAACAACAACAACAACAATAATCAAGAATAATAATAATCAACACATGGAAATCAACTAATCTAGTCCTCTCATTTATAAATTAGAGAACCTAACATACCTAGAGAGATTAAATGACTTGGTGTAAGTTGCTAATTAGTAGTATTAGTGGCGGTGAAATGATGATGATGATGATAATGATACTAATAAACTGCTAAATACTTTGTGTGTATTTTCTCATTTAATCTTTGTAGCAACCCTAGGAGGTAAGCACTATAATTATCTCTTTTTTTAAGTTAAAGAAACTAAAGTTTTAAAAGATTAAGAAATTTACCCTAGGTTACATAGCAAAAAAGGGGCAGAACTGGGATTCAAAAAATATGGCTGACCTAAAAACCTATGCAGTTAATCACTAAACCATATTCTCTGTAGTTAGGATTAGAATTCAATTTTTCCGAATCCCATCGTCATCTAATGTTCTTTCCCCCACAGCCGATCTCCTAAATTTAATAAGGTATTTGTTCAAATAGAAATCTACATATTGCACTTAGTTTTCTAATACGTTAAAATTATCTGGTACCCCTAACTATCTAATGTTACAGACTATAGATCCATCTCTAGCTGTATACTCAAGTATATATCAAGTATATAACATAAAATAACTTTAGTATTTATTTTATAAAATGACATCTGAGCCACCTAAAAATATTTTTAGAAACTACACAGTTCATCTCTACAAGAAAAAGTCATTTTGTTTTGTTATATATATATTTTTTAATTAAACCCTTCCCTCGATGTGGGGCTCCAACTCCCAATCTCAAGATCAAGAGTAACATGCTCTACTAGCTAAACCAGTCAGGTGCTCTCACTTGTGACAACATGGGTAGGCCTTGAATGCATTATGATAAGTGAAATAAGTCAGAAAGAAAAAAACACATACATACAAAGACAAATACAAAAACAATGTATGATCTCCCTTAGATGTGAAATCTAAAAAAAATTGTAAAAACAGGGTAAAATGGTGGTTACCAGGGGCTGGAGGGTGAGAGAATTGAGAAGATGTTATTTAAAGACAAAAACTTATAACTAGTAGCTAAATTCTGGAGAGCTAATAATGTACAACATAGTGACTATATTCAACACTACTGCATTATAAAATTCAAAGTTGCTTAGAAACAAAACCTTAACTGTTCTCAATACAAAAAAGAAATGATTAATATATGACATGACAAAGGCATTAGCTAATATTACTGGAGGAATCATATTACAATATATAAATGTATCAAATTAACATACTATACACCTTAAATTTACACAATGTTATATATAAATTACATTTCAATAATGACAAAAAAAAAAGAATAGCATTTGGGGTGTCTGGGTAGCTCAGTTTGTAGAACATGTGACTCTTATCTTGGGATTGTGTATTTGGGACCCACATTGGATGTAGAGATTACCTAAAAAAAATTTTAAGAGTTTAAAAAAAAAAAAACAAAAAAGAATAGCATTCAATTTCTATTTTAAAAGCTCCAAGAGAGGGCGCCTGGGTGGCTCAGTGGGTTAAAGCCTCTGCCTTCGGCTCAGGTCATGATCCCAGGGTCCTGGGATCAAGCCCCGCATCAGGCTCTCTGCTCAGCCAGAGAGCCTGCTTCCTCTTCTCTCTCTCTGCCTGCCTCTCTGCCTTCTTGTGATCTTTGTCTGTCAAATAAATAAATAAAATCTTAAAAAAAAAAAAATTCTGGGGCGCCTGGGTGGCTCAGTGGGTTAAGCTGCTGCCTTCAGCTCAGGTCATGATCTCAGGGTCCTGGGATCGAGTCCTGCATTGGGCTCTCTGCTCAGCAGGGAGCCTGCTTCCTCCTCTCTCTCCCTCTGCCTGCCTCCCTACCTACTTGTGATCTCTCTCTGTCAAATAAATAAATAAAATCTTTAAAAAAAAAAAATTCTGTTTAAAAAAAAATCTCCAGAAGGACCCTGTCATGGGATCCCCAAAAATATGGTGGAATTTACCTCAAGGACTTCAACTAGATTCCCAAAGTAAATACCAATAAAAATTCTTCTCAGGCTTCTAGGGGAACAGGAAAAGAACCATTTTTCAATACACCAAAACACTCTGTTCTTTACAAGCTCTGTGTTCAGAGAAAACTAGTTAACCAGGGCCCACCTGACCTGCGGGAAGGGAAAAAACTCAACCCCAGCCAATTCTAGCCATCCTGCCCAAAAGCTGAACTAGCCGTGCATCGGTGGAATAAATACCACTTGGTCATGCTATGTAATTCATTTTATACTTTTTAAAATTTGATGTTGCTAAAAGTTAGTTGAGGATTTCTGCATCTACATTCAGGAGAAATATTGGTCAACAGTGTTTTGTTTTTTGTTTTTTGTTTTTTTTGTAATGTCTTCGTCTGATTTTGCTATTAGGGTAATGTTGGCCTCACAGAGTGAGTTGGAAAGTATTCCCTCTGCTTCTAATATGAAATAGACTGTAGAGAATTGGTATAATTTCTTCCTTAAATATTTGGTAGAATTTGCCAGTGAACCCATCTAGGCCTGGTGTTTTCTACTTTGGAAGTTACTGGTTATTGATTCAATCCCTTTAACAGATATAGTCCTACTCAGACTAATTATAATTACTATAATCCATCGTATAAACAGACTAGAAAAGAAAAATCATATAATCATATCAACAGATGCAGAAAAACATTTTACAAAATTCAGTGCCAATTTATGATAAAAACACTCAGAAAACTAGGAATAGAAGGGAACTTTAACTCAATAAAGAATATATACAAAAAAAATCTATAGCTAACATCAGACTTAACAGTGATTAACTCAAAGCCTTCCCACTAAGACTACATACAAGGCCAAGATGTCCTCTGTTACCACTTCTTTTCAGTATTGTACTAGGAGTTCTTGCTCAGGCAGTGAGGAAAGAAAAGGAAAAAAGTATACAGATTGGAAAGGAAGAAATAAAACTGTCTTTGTTTGCAGATGGCATGACTGCCTGTGTAGAAAACCTAAAAGAATCAACAAAACAACTCCTGGAACTAATAAGCAATTATGGCAAGGTTGCAGGACACAAAATTAATACATGAAAATAAACTGTTTTCTTTTATACTAGCAATAGAAAGTGGAATTTGAAATTCAACACACAATATTCACATTAGCACTCCACAAAATGAAATACATAGATATAAATCTAACAAAACATGTCCAAGGTCTATGAGGAAAATTATAAAATGCCAATGAATGAAGCCAAAGAAGAACTAAATAAATGGAGATTATATTCATAGATTCATAGTCAATATTGTCAAGATGCTATTTCTTTCCAACTTAATCTAAACATTCAATATAATCCCAATCAAAATCCCAGCAAGCCAACCTTTGTATGGAGAAGCAAAAGACCCGGAATAGCCAACACAATACTGAAGGACAAGAACAAAGTTGGAAGACTGATGCTACTTTACTTCAAAACTTACTAGAAAGCTACAGTAATTGAGAGAGTGTATTTGCAAAAAGAACAGACAAATAGATCAAAGTAACAGAGCAGAGAGACCAGAAATAGACCTGTATACATATATGTAACAGACTTTGACAAAAGAGCAGAGGCAATACAACAGAGCAAGACAGTATCTTCAACAGATGGTGCTCAAAAAACTGGACATACATGTGCAAAAAACTAAAACTATATGCAGATCTTACACCCTTCATAAAAATTAACTCCAATTGGATCATAGACCTAAATGTAAAATGCAAAACTATAAAACTCCTAGAAGATAACATAGGAGAAAACCTAGATTAAGTTGTGTTCAGGGATACCTCTTTAGATACACCACCAAAGACAAGATCCATGAAGGAAATAATAAGCTAAACTTCATTAAAATTTAAAATTTCTGCTCTGCAAAAGATATTATCAAGAGAATGAGAAGAAAAGCTGAGACTGAGAGAAAATACTTGCCAAAGACACATCTGATAAAAGACTATTGTCCAAAATACCCAAGGAACTCTTAAACTCAATAATAATAAAACAAAACAATTAAAAAGTGAGCCAAACATCAGGGAAATACAAATCAAAACCACAGTGTGATACCCACATCACACCAGTCAGAATGGCTAAAATTAACAAATCAAGAAATGGCAGATGTTGGCAAGGAAGCTGAGAAAGGGGAACAGTCCTATACTGTTGGTAGAAATGTAAGCTGATGCAGCCATTCTGGAAAACAGTATGGAGATTCCTCAAAAAGTTGAAAACAGTGCTACCCTATAACCCAGCAATTACATGAATGAGTATTTACCCCAAATATACAAATGTAATGATGCAAAGGGGAACCTGCACCCCAATGTCTATAGTAGCAATGTCCACAATAGCCAAACAAGGGAAAGAGCCCAGAAATCCACTGATAGATGAATGGATAAAGAGGTGATAAATATCAGTGGAATATTATGTAGCCATCAAAAAGTGAAATCTTGCCATTTGCAATGACATGTATGGAACTACAGGGCATTGTGCTAAGCAATATATGTCAGTCAGAAAAAGACAATTATCATATGATCTCACTCACATGTGGAATTTAAGAAACAAAATAGAAGATCATAGGGCAAGAGAGGAAAAAAATAAAACAAGACAAAATCAGAGAGGGAGACAAACCATGAAAGACTTTTTAAGCATAGGAAAGAAACTCAGAATTGCTATAAGGGAGGTCAGTGGGTAGATGTGGTAACTGGGCAATGGACATGAAGTAGGGCAGGTGATGTAATGAGCACTGGGTATAAGACTGATGAATCACAGGCGTGTACCTCTGCAAACAGTAATATATGTTAATTAAGAGAATTTAAATTTTTAAATGTTTAAAAAAATTTTTAAAAATTTAAGTGAGTCAAAGACATTGAGATCTCACCACAGACAGAATTAGTAGATAAGCATATGAAAAGATGTCCCATATCATATGTTGTCAGGGAAATGTAACCTAAAACAACAATGAAATCCCACCACACATCTACAAGAATGGCCAAAATCCAGAACACTGACAACACTGAATGTTGGCAAGTATGTGGGACAGCAGGAACTCTCATACAATGCCAGTGGGAATGTAAAATGGTACAGCCAGTTTGGAAAACAGTTTGGCAGCTTCATACAAAACTAAACATAATCTTACCATTATATCTAACATTGACACTCCTTGGTATTTACCCAAAGAAACTGAAAACTTAACGTCTACACAAAAACCTGCATATAGATGTTTATAGCAGCTTTATTCACAATTTCCAAAACTTGGAAGCAACCAAGATATCCTTCAGTGGGCAAACAGATAAATAAACTATGGTACATCCAGACAATGGAATATTATTCAGCACTAAAAAGAAATGAGATATCAAGCCAGGAGGAGACATGGAGGAAACTTAAATTCATATTACTAAGTGAAAGAAGGCAATCTGAGAAGGCTACAGACTTCTTGATTCCAACTATATGACATTCTGGAAAAGGTAGTAAAACTATGGGAATAATAAAAAGTTCAGTGATTGCATGGGGAAGGGGTGGCAATGAACAGGCAGAGTGCAGAGATTTTTAGGGCAGTGAAAATACTGTTTGATTTCTACCATAAAGATGGATATATGTCATTACACATTTTTCCATATTTACAGAATTATGATGCCAAGAATGAGCCCTAAGGTAAACTATGGATTTTGGATGATTATGATGTATAAATGTATGTTTACCCTTGGTTTAAAAAAGGGGGGGTTGCAACTGGGTGACTCGGTCAGTTAAGCATCCAATTCTGATTTCAGCTCAGATCACAATCTCAAGGTCATGAAACTGAGCCCCAAGTAGGGCTCTGTGGTCAGCAGAGAGTCTGCTTGAGATTCCCTCCCCTCCCCCCTCCCTAAATGTGCACGTTCTCTCTAAAATAAATAAATAAACTCTTTTTTTTTTTTTTAAGTACTGGGGTGCCTGGGTGGCTTAGTTGGTTAAGTCTCTGCCTTTGGCTCAGGTCATGATAGCAGGGTCCTGGGATCGAGCCCCGCATTAGGCTCTCTGCTCGGCAGAGACCCTGCTTCCTCCTCTCCCTCTGCCTGCCTCTCTGCCTACTTGTGACATCCATCTGTCAAATAAATAAATAAAATCTTTAAAAAAAATAAAATTTTAAAAAGTACCATTCTGGTGAAAGATGTTGATAATGAGGGAGGAGCAGACGGTATATAAGAAATCTTTGTACCCTTCTCTCAATTTTGTAGTAAGTCCAAAGCTGCTCTAAAAATATAAAGCTCTGAAAAAATTTGATTCCAGGAAATGTACTGGTAAACCAAAGTAGAGTAAAAAGAAAGATTTTTTAAATCTTCCATATTAAGCAGTCCCATGCACATAACAGTAAGAAATACATCTGACATATATATGGAAAGCTATAATTTACAGAACTCTTTCAAGCTTTACCATAATCCTCAAAGGCAAACAAGGAAAATTCTATTATCCTCACCTTAAAAATCAAGGAAGAACCATTTCTCATAAATGCCATTTTTCTCTGCCATAATCACAATTACAAAGAGGTAGAATAAGGATTTGAATGTTCAGTCTTTTGACCTCGGAGTCCTATGTACGTTCTAGCCTACTTGATGCTTATTTCTCATTTAAAAGAAATGTTTAGTTAAAGTTTGACAAGTAAATGTATGCAATGTATGAATAAATCAGATCTCATCAAAAAGAAAAGCTGAATATCTAAATTCCAACCCCATATTTCACCATTAACTATGACTTTTAAGGTTTTTTTCCCCTCTAATTATGTTTCATTTCTAAAGACTAAGGCTTTCAGAATGTGAAAGAATGTAAAAGCTAAACTTGAGAGTGTGTAAATAGTTGTAGAGGGGCGCCTGGGTGGCTCAGTGGGTTAAGCCTCTGCCTTCAGCTCAGGTCATGATCTCAGGGTCCTGGGATTGAGCCCCACATTGGCTCTCTGCTCAGCGGGGAACTTGCTTCCCCCCTCTCTCTGCCTCTGCCTACTTGTGGTCTCTGTCTGTCAAATAAATAAATAAAATCTTAAAAAAAAAATAAATAAAATAAAATAAAAGTTGTAGAAGGCTTGGGAGAAGTGAATTTTATTTACCTTGGTTTATAGGTTTGAAAAGAAACAATGTGTAAAAAATTTGACCAAATTAGATCAGTTTTGCTAGATATATTCCAAAGAGGGAAAAAAGATTGATGATTCTGGGGCACCTGGGTGGCTCAGTGGGTTAAAGCCTCTGCCTTCAGCTCAGGTCATGATCCCAGAGTCCTGGGATCGAGCCCCATGTCGGGCTCTCTGCTCAGCAGGGAGCCTGCTTCCTCCTCTCTCTCTGCCTGCCTCTCTGCCTACTTGTCATCTCTGTCTGTCAAATAAATAACTAAAAAATCTTAAAAAAAAAAAAAGATTGATGAATCTTCTATTGCATAATACTTCTCTTCAAATGAGACCACAGTCTTCAGGAAGGAAAGACTTTCTAAAAAGCCTGTGTCATGTTAGCTTTATAATGGTGATCAGTTTAATAATGCTGCTACTATGTGAACTATATCTGGCCAGTGGAAATGAAAATTAAAAGACTACGAATAGATAATCCAAACTATTTCTCTGTATAAATTATACAATTTCTTTAAAAAGCACACACAAAAAAGAATGAGCCTTTCCCCTCTAAAGTATTTATCTTCTAGAAAAACAAATTATTTTTGAACTAATAAACTAATAGCTGATGGATAAAATCACTAACATTTTTTCCTAGATAAAATTCACAAGTTAAAAAAATATATATTCTCAAAAATATCTTATATCAGGAAAATCAAATACTATAACCTTAGTTATAATCTTAGTTTATAGTATAGCTAAAGAATAATTACTGTATATACTAGACACACTTGTGAAATGAATGGAAAGAGTCAATTATACTAAGAGAGAAAAGAATCCTAACATCCAATCTATCCATGCCTTTGCATCTATTAAAGTAGAAAATACTATCATATTCTAACAACTGTCAGTCTTTGCTCTCAGACATCACAATTAGCAATTATCTTGATTCCAACTCTCTCCACAATTTTATTCCAAACTTAATATTCACTGGAAAATAGTACATTTCAAAATTTCTAGTCATTTGCAAAAGATAGAGTCAAAAGGGACAGCCTCTGTAAAATAAAGTATGGTTATTGGGCGCCTGGGTTGTTCAGTGGGTTAAAGCCTCTGCCTTCGGCTCAGGTCATGATCCCAGGGTCCTCGGATCGAGCCCCACATCGGGCTCTCTGCTCAGCGGGGAGCCTGCTTCCTCCTCTCTCTCTGCCTGCCTCTCTGCCCACTTGTGATTTCTCTCTCTCTGTCAAATAAATAAATAAAATCTTAAAAAAAAAAAAAAAGTATGGTTACTAGTGGAACATACTAGTATTCTATGGTAGACATTTGTTATTTGACCTCACCCCTTTCCAAGATTATTCCAGTTCTGGTAAAACTTCCAGTTAATATTTGGATAACATCCCTCCTCTACTCTCAGTCTTGTAGACTAATAGGGTCACTCCAGTCAGAGCCAGAAATGAACACAAGAATTCTGATACCAAGTGCTTTGTACTATTAGACATATATTGTTTTGTCTGCCCACTATAACATTCCTTTCTTATGGCATGGCAATTAAAGGCAACGGCTCTGCAATCAAGCTGTGTGGGTTTGGAACCTATTTCTATCACTTCATATTATATTACTTGAGTCAGTCCTTTACCTTCTCTAAGCCTCAGTTCCTCATCTGTAAAATAAAGATTCATTCACATATTCAACAAATATTTACCGAACACCTACCCTGTTCCCAGATATTATATAGGTACTAGGATTAGAACAGTGAACAAGTCAGCAAAGTTTGTTATAATCATGGAGATTATACATTAGTAAATGTGTCATATCATAAACAAACAAACAAATGGAGATTATGATAAGCACAATAAAAGAAACAGTGTGATGAGATACTAAGAGTAACTTGTCGATCAACTTTCTAGAAGATGTTCAGGATAATGTCTCTGAGGAGGTGTCACCGAAGCTAGATATAAAGGATAAGGATGAGCTAGCCACTCAGAAAACCAGAAAATCGGTCCCAGAAGATGGAAGGCCAGAGATAGAAAGAGCTTGGCATGAAAGGAGACCCATTAACTGAAGCATAGTGAGAACCGCGATAGTACAAGATGGAATTAGAAAGCTAAACAGAAGCCAGACAATGCTGAGAAGTTTAGATTTCATTCCCTGCAGCGCTTTATCTAAGCTTTATGTTTAAAAAATATTTCTCTCGGGATGCCTGGGTGGCTCAGTTGGTTAAGCAGCTGCCTTCGGCTCAGGTCACGATCCCAGCGTCCTGGGATCGAGTCCCACATCGGGCTCCTTGCTCGGCAGGGAGCCTGCTTCTCCCTCTGTCTCTGCCTGCCATTCTGTCTGCCTGTGCTCGCTCTCACTCCCTCTCTCTCTCTGACAAATAAATAAAATCTTTAAAAAATATATATATTTCTCTCGCTTTTGTGTGAAGCATGAATATAGAAAAGAAAAAGAGTTAGTTGTTTAACATAAATAAATTAATAAAGGCAAGGGGAAGGAAGAAATGAATCAGGGATGATTCCTGGGTTATGTGCCTTAAGTATTTGTGCATTCATTTGTTTATTAAGATTAAAAAAATTGGGAGAATATCAGGGTTCAAGATTCATTACATCTAAGATTCCATCAGACTACCTCAAAATAGCTGTTATAGCTATTAAATGAGATAATCTATGCAAAAATGTTTAGCATAATGCCTAGCACACAGTAAGCACTAAATAAACATTAATTACTAATATTGTTTTGGGAAATTAATCTCCTTGTCTACCCATGTGGTTTTGGTAATGACTAAACACTTTGTGTCCTGGAACAGCTATAGAAATAGACACCTGGCCCAGACACAGCCAATCATGATTTTATTCCATTTTCTTAGCCACAGTGATGGGTTCATAATTCCAGCTGCATCAATTAAAATTCTTCCATAAAATTTTCAAAATAGGATCTGGTAAGAACCCAGTCTCCTGCTTCTAGGAGAAAAGTCCTCTGCAACTGGAGGAAATGAGGCTGACACTCAGAAGGAAGCAGAGATGAAAGGCAGTACTAAACGCATAGAGCCCCTATTTCCAATGATTACAGAGAAATGCTGTGCAACAGAAACATAATGTGAGCTACACAGGTAGCCATACTAAAAAGAAGTAAAAACAGGTAAAATAAATTTAAAATATATTTTATTTAGTCCAACATCTCTGAAATATCATGTCAACATGTATCCAGTATAGAAAATTCTTTTTCCTTTTAAGATTTTATTTATTTGAGGGGGAGAGAGAGGGAGAATAGAGAGGAAGAGTGAGAGGGAGAAACACAATTCCTAACATGGGACTCAATTTAAGGACCATGAGGATCACGACCTGAGCCAAAGACGGACACTTAACTGAGTGAGCCACCCAGACATCCCAGTATAGAAAATTCTTAATAAAATAGAGTACTTTTTTCTATACTAAGTCTTCAAAATCCAGTGTGTATTTTACACTTATAGCAAATCTGAACTCAGACCAGCCATATTTCAAGTGACCAATAGTCATATATGGATAATGGCTGCTGTGGACAATAGTCATATATGGACAGCACAGTTTAAGGGCTCTACCAAAGCTTTGTCCATGCTATGAGCCCATACATGACTTTTAGGATTATGCTAATTTGAGTAGGGTTTTTCTCACTTAACTCTCAGAGTTCTAACTTTGATTTAAAATATTATTTTATTTACTCCAATTACAACTTGAGACACTAATAATATCTCTTAAACCATACATACACATAATACATTATACCCTAAAAATTGATTCAGCAATCCTTAGCATATGGACCATCACCTAATGTCCTACTTGAATGCCAACCTCCACTTTACACACTTAGCTGCTACACTTAGGATCCATTACAACTCTGTATTCAAATTTCATGAGTATGAGGGACCATAAAGGAGCTTTGCAGACATAGAGTCAAAGGCCCCATGTGTGAAAACTCTGAAATAGTTGATCCACGGTGGAATCTGGGCTTCCTATTAAAATGCTCTCCTAGTAATTCTAACAATCACTAATAATCCAGGACTACTAAGTTGGATCTCTTACTAAAGTGAAATACTCATTTATTTCCCTTATCTTTTATTCTATTGATGCATTTATTTCCTCTGTGGTATTTCGTGAAGTGCATACTACTTTAGGACAGTACCATGTTGGATTCACCTTTGTATACTTAATTTCTAGGAAGTAATGAGTATATTTTAGGTACGCAAAATTTGTTGAATCGGAATTAAAACTGAAAGCAGACTTTTCAAAACAACTATATTATCAGTATGACATCTAGACTAGTTCACAGAAGTAGTGGGTGATAATAAGTAGATACTACGCATGGGTAATGCCCTATCTCCTCTTCTTTCTGTTCTCCCTAATTTCAAATAACACACCCTAGTCTGAGCTGGAAAAATAATAATGAATTGCTGTGACTATAATGGTATGGAAAGGAAGTGCTGCATTACAAAAGTCCCATGTAGTACCAGAATGTCAATATACACTTAGACAATTTTCATTTGACTTCACTTATACACATGGACCACAGGAGCAAGGTAAAGTTCAGCTGATTAAGAATTAAGTATTAAGAATGTCAAGTAATCACATCCTGGGTCACAAATCTGGCCTCAACCAGTACCAAAAGATTGGGACCATTCCCTGCATATTTCCAGATCACAATGCTCTGAAGCTAGAACTCAATCACAAGAGGAAAGTTGGAAAGAACTCAAACACACAGAGGCTAAAGAGCATTCTGCTAATGAATGACTGGGTCAACCAGGAAATTAAATAAGAATTGCAAAAAATATTCATGGAAACAAATGAAAATGAAAACACAACTGTTCAAAATCTGTGGGACACAGCAAAGGTGGTCCTGAGAGGAAAGTACACAGTGATCCACGCCTTTCTCAAGAAACAAGAAAGGTCTCAAATACACCACCTAACCCTACACCTAAAGGAGCTGGAGAAAGAACAGCAAAGAAAGCCTAAACCCAGCAGGAGAAGAGAAATCATAAAGATCAGAGCAGGAATCAATGAAATAGAAACCAAAAGAACAGTAGAACAGATCAACAAAACTAGGAGCTGCTTCTTTGAAAGAATTAATAAGATTGATAAACCCCTGGCCAGACTTATCAAAAAGAAAAGAGAAAGGACCCAAATAAATAAAATCATGAATGACAGAGGAGAGATTACAACCAACACCAAAGAAATGCAAACAATTGTAAGACATACTATGAGCAACTATACACCAGCAAATTCGACAATCTGGAAGAAATGGATGCATTCCTAGAGACGGATAAACTACCAAAACTGAACCAGGAAGAAAAGAAAACCTGAACAGACCCATAATCAGTAAGGAGATTGAAGCAGTCATAAAAATTCTCCCAACAGGGGCACCTGGGTGGCTCAGTGGGTTAAAGCCTCTGCTCTTGGCTCAGGTCATGATCCCAGGGTCCTGGGAAAGAGTCCCGCATGGGGCTCTCTGCTCAGCAGGGAGGCTGCCTCCCCCCTCTCTCTCTGCCTGCCTTTCTGCCTACTTTGATCCCTCTCTCTCTCTCTCTGTCAAATAAATAAATAAAATATATTTTAAAATTTTTAAAAATTAAAAAAATAAAAAGGCGGGTGCCTGGGTGGCTCAGTGGGTTAAGGCCTCTGCCTTCGGCTCAGGTCATGATCCCAGGGTCCTGGGATGGAGCCCCGTGTCAGGCTCTCTGCACAGCAGGAAGCCTGCTTCCTCCTCTCTCTCTGCTTGCCTCTCTGCCTACCTGTGATCTCTGTCTGTCAAATAAATAAATAAAATCTTTAAAAAAATTAAAAATAAAAAATAAATAAAAAGACGGGGATTTTGAAAGGAGGACAAAACTTTCTAAAAGAAAGAAAGAAAGAGATGTCTAGGATGAAGTGGGTTCTCTTATAGTTCCTTTATCACTCTGGCAGAAACATCTTCTAGTTTGAACCCCTAACTTATGTCTTCCTTTGTGGACTTTTATTTCCATTACTTATTTATTCACATGTCTCTCTTCCCATGGTGAATTCATTATGGGCAGAGATTATGGTTTATTCACTTTATATTGTCAGCAGGGCCAGAACTAAGATGAAAGTCAGGAACTCACTTCTGGGTTCACACCAGTGCAACATTAAATCTCATGTTTTAAAAGTTTGATACTTCAGTCATCATGGATTTTTTCTACTTACATTTTAATTTTTTTAAATGTTATTTGTCTTGATGATTGAGGTTTTGGCACCCTCTTAATGTATGTACCTCATTGACCTCATAGTAGTTCCTGACCTGATTTTCAGGGCCTTAAACAACCAGATACTTAAGTGCATACTGAATGAAAGAAAAGCAATCAAATGGCCTAAGCAACAAGATAGATAGAGGTGGGCCACTCACAGAGAAAGGAGTAGCAACAGACCTTGGGAAAAAATGATGAGTTTATAATGCATGTCAGAAGTATACTATCTTATAGATTCATTTATTATTAAACAAAGGCAATATTTATAACAGGAAAAATTAAAGGCTGATAATACTCAAGGAATTGTCCCTAAGGATATTTTCCCATTATCTTTTTAAAACTTACATTAATATTTGAGGTATTGCAGGATTATCCAATTTCTTAGCTCAGCTTATGAGTTAACTCTACTTAGGACACCAAGATAAGTTGTACTACACAAATGTATCAGAAATACTTGCAATCTTTATAAAATCTTTTAAAAAAAACTTGCAATCTTTGATAATATCCTACCAAATACCCAATCAGCAAGGTCTAACCTGACCTCTTTATGTGAAATGCCACTCCCATTACCTTACTTCCTTATCCCTAGTCACTTTTCTTCATAGTATGATTATCACTTTATATAGTATATACTGATTTATTGTTTTTCCCCCTGAAAATGATGAGCTCTATGAAAATATATCTGTTTTATTCATAAGTTTTATCCTTAGCACCTAGAATAAATATCACTGAATGTCAGGACAAAAGGTAGAAGGGGAGCAGGAGAAAGGCTTACACTGAAACAGAAATAGGACAAAGAAAATATATAAAGTCCTATGTGGACACAAAAGTAGGAGTGTAGAGCTCACAAGAAAGTGACAGAAACCCCTAGGGGTCAAAAACAAATGTGTATTTGGTAACCAGAGTAATGAGTTTGAGAGCTTACCAGTGGTTACCTCGGGGAGGTCTTCCAGTTAGGTAATCAGTGGACATTTGAGAATCAAATCTCTGCAGAAGGATGCTTAGATATCATTGGCATATTAGAATATTAAAAAAAAGTATTTGCCTCAGCCTGGGTCCTGGAAAAAATGAAAAGGTGTCCCTGAGAATTATTTACTGTGACCTCCTCTCAAATCTTTGGGCTTTAAATTTATACTATCTACATAGTCTAGGAATCCCAACCCAAAAAGCTGAACTAAATATTGGTTCTGGGGTGTGCTAGTTATCAATTTATTATCTAAGAGCTCTAAATCCACCCTCTCTGTCTCTCTTTGTAATATTGGAGCTTTACCCTACAAATATTTCTCTTGCACCTGATAGCCCAATGTTAAGCTTTGTCAAGAGTATCTTGAAAGGACAAGGCTGGTCAGCCCACTGAGAAAATGTAAATGGGGCACCTGGGTGGCTCAGTCAGTTAAGCTTCTGCCTTAGGCTTAACTAATTAACCATGTCCAGGACCATGGGATCAAGTCCTGCATGGAGATCCCAGCTCAGTGGGGAGTCTGCTTCTCCCTCTGCCCTTCCCCCTGCTTGTACACACTCTCTCTCTCATAAAAATAAATAAAATCTTTTTTAAAAAGAGAGGAAAAATGTAAATTATTTCAAACAAACTGATTTTACTCATTAAATATAATAAAACATACAAGATCTGTTTCTGAAAACCCAATAGAAATTTAGTAACCAGAATTCTCACCTAATACACAGTGTTGTCTTCCAATGGTAAAGCTGATTCAAGTCAAGCTTAATTTTTCAAATACTAAACTATTCCCTAGTTACATCTAACATTTGAATAGACTTTTGTTTTCTTCAACTCACAGATGTATTTTTGAAGATTTACAAACTCCTATCTAGATGGATGGCTTTTAAGCAGCTTTTTAGGCTAGTAACCTCTAGTTTCATTTTGTATAAGATTGGTTGTTTATACATACCATTTCACATTCCAAAAATCTCCCCATTTTACAGACAACAAATAATAAATATATGTAACATTTTAGCTCTACATACATTTTAGCTATAATAAAATCATTCAGGAAAAAAAGGCTTGCCAATTAAACTAAGTTTAATTTTGACTTGCTCTATATTAACTTTAACTTCTTCTACATTAGAACTGTGAAGTGAAAAACATACTCCACCCCATATTCTAGCAGGTACTGCCCTATAATGGTTAATTTTATGTTGCAACTTGACTGGGCCAAGGAGTACCCAGGTATTTGGTCATTTGTGGGGTGTTTCTATAAGGATGCTTTTATTTTTTTATTTTTTTTTTTGAGATTTTGTTTATTTATTTGACAGAAAGAGATCACAAGTAGGCAGAGAGGCAGGCAGAGTGAGAGAGGAAAGAGAGGAGGAAGCAGAGAGCAGAGAGCCCAGGACCTTGAGATCATGACCCAAGCCAAAGGCAGAGGCTCTAAACCACTGAGCCACCCAGGCGCCCAATAAGGATGCTTTCAAATGAGATAACTTTTAAATCAGTAGATGAGGGGCACCTGGGTGTCTCAGTCGATTGATAGGCTGAGATCTAGCTCAGATCATGATCCCAAGGTCCTGGGATCGAGACCCGCATCAGGCTCCCTGCTCTGTGAGGAGCCTGCTTCTCCCTCTCCCTCTCCCTCTGCCTGCTGCTCTGCCTAGTTGTACTCTCTATCTCTATGTCAAATAAATAAATAAATAAAATCTTTAAAAAAAAAACAAATAAATAGATCAGTAGATGAGTAAAGCAGACTACCTTACTTAATGTGGGTGGGGCTCATCTAATCAGTTAAAGGTCTGAATAAAACAAAAAAGTTTGACCTCCCCCCCAAGTAGAAGAGAATTGCTTCTGCTTGACTGCTTTTGACCTGGGGTATGTTTATCCTGCCTTTGGACTTGAACTGAAACATCAGCTCTTCCTGGGTCTTGAGCCTGCCAGCTTTCAAACTGAAATGACACCATCAGCTCTCCTGGTTCTCAGGTCTCTAGCTCAGACTGAAACACACTAGCAATCTCCTAGGTCTCCAGCTTGTCAACTCACCTTGCAGATTTTGGGTCCCATCAGCCTTCCCTATTACTAATCGATGTGTGTGTTTATTAATTCTGTTTCTCTAGAGAACACCCTAAATGATCTCCTAATGTCCACCTCCCCACTAAAACATTCCCCTATACAGCTATAGATTATCCATTCCTTTCTTCCCCATTTTGAAAGATAATATGTTTAATGTCCCCTCTTTTCCTCTTCTCCATAACTGCCATCCCACTATCTTCTGAAAAATATTCCTACTCCATCGCTGTAATTACATAGCTGGAATATGAGCTGGAATCTTTTTGAAAAGCCTGCCTACTCTCCAGGCCACAGTCGTTTGGCTCGGGGGAGAGAGGAACATCTGATCCAAGCTGGGCCAATCAGAGGCCTTACAATATGTAAGATTTGGGTTTTGTTTTGTTTTGTTTGTTTGTTTGTTTTTAATTTGGAAACTGAAGAGAGTTGATTGAGGTCCTCTTCTGCTAGCAGCCATGTGCAGAAATCAGAGTTAGATTAGAATGAGAATACAGAATTCTAAGAGCATGAAGCGAACACACTGAAGCAGAGACAAGGGCTGAAAAAAGAACCCTACTGATAATACCCAATTCTCCTGTCCTGCTGACTCCCAAAGCTTAGCCTCACCCTGCCTCTGTGTCAGTTATAGCAGTCAATAAATCCCTTTTGACGAAAGCTGGTCTGACTCAGGTTTCAGTCACCTGCAACCAGAGGAGACACAGTAATTCCCTACTGTGTGCAAATCATTATGGAAATTTATATAACTGAACTAAACACAACCAAACAAAATTCATATATTTTATATAATCAGTTTTCCATGAATTAACATTTTTTCAAATATTAAATGTGTTCACTCATTGCCCTAAAGACATTATTAACATTGAGGCTACCTGAAATGCAAAATTTACCACAAAGAATCTCTCTTTGCTTGTACATATAAGGGACTTTACCAAATCAGAAAGCACAATTAGAAACCATGATGAGCTCATGTTCCCTGATGAACACTATGAGGTCCATTAAAAATACTATATAAAAATACTATAATAAAAATACCCCAAAATTCTACAATCTCTGAATCTTTCAGGAAAAACCATGCATGTTTACAAACCAAAGACATCAATAAATATCTTCTTAGTACTTATAAATTTAGTGTTTTCTTCTAAATCAGATAAAAGCTATAATATATTATCTTCCTATACTTCATAGGATCACTGTTACAGAGAAAGCATTTAATTATAAAGAGTAATTAGCCCATAGGCCATATGAAAAATAAACTGGCCCTGAATTTCCTTTTCAACAAGATCAATGTTATTCTGTGAACTAGGAAAGATGGCGGCTCAGATGAACTAAAATTCAAGTACCACGCAAACTTCAGTATTCAAATTCAATTAAATTCAAAGTATATAACCATCTACTATTTTATAAAGTTGTTAACAATGTTTTTTTTAATTTTATTTCATTTATTTATTTATTTATTTTAATTTTTTTCCAATTTATTTATTTTTAGAAAAACAGTATTCATTATTTTTTCACCACACCCAGTGCTCCATGCAAGCCGTGCCCTCTATAATACCCACCACCTGGTACCCCAACCTCCCACCCCCCCCGCCACTTCAAACCCCTCAGATTGTTTTTCAGAGTCCATAGTCTCTCGTGGTCCACCTCCCTATACAATTTACCCCAACTCCCTTCTCCTCTCTAACACCCCTTGTCCTCCATGCTATTTGTTATGCTCCACAAATAAGTGAAACCATATGATAATTGGCTCTCTCTGCTTGACTTATTTCACTCAGCATAATCTCTTCCAGTCCCGTCCATGTTGCTACAAAAGTTGGGTATTCATCCTTTCTGATGGAGGCATAATACTCCATAGTGTATATGGACCACATCTTCCTTATCCATTCGTCCGTTGAAGAGCATCTTGGTTCTTTCCATAGTTTGGCGACCGTGGCCATTGCTGCTATAAACATTGGGGTACAGATGGCCCTTCTTTTCACGACATCTGTATCTTTGGGGTAAATACCCAGGAGTGCAATTGCAGGGTCATAGGGAAGCTCTATTTTTAATTTCTTGAGGAATCTCCACACAGTTCTCCAAAGAGGCTGCAGCAACTTGCATTCCCACCAACAGTGTAAGAGGGTTCCCCTTTCTCCACACCCTCTCCAACACATGCTGTTTCCTGTTTTGTTAATTTTGGCCATTCTAACTGGTGTAAGGTGATATCTCAATGTGGTTTTAATTTGAATCTCCCTGTTAATAATGGTTTTAATGGCTGATTTCTCTAATCTCAAGCCCTATATATTTTCCTGAATGATGTGCTAAGCAGCACAACTGTGAATAAAAAGATCATAAAAGACAAAGAAGCAAACACACATGTGCACTTCAAAAATACACATAATAAGATTTTAGTCATGAAGTGTTTGTACCCTCTCACGATCAAAGTTCCACACAACTTCTTTTTCACTCATTTTAATTTCACCATTAAGAAAGAGAATCATGGGACGCCTGGGTGGCACAGTTGGTTGGACGACTGCCTCCGGCTCAGGGCGTGATCCTGGAGTCCCGGGATCGAGTCCCACATCAGGCTCCCAGCTCCATGGGGAGTCTGCTTCGCTCTCTGACCTTCTCCTCGCTCATTCTCTCTCTCACTGTCTCTCTCTCTCAAATAAAAAAAAAAAAAAAAAAAAGAAAGAGAATCAGCTAACCTGAGAATGGGTAAGAGAGAAAAAGCAAGCTTGGAAGCAGTCAATATTTTTAATAAGGCACGTGAAACAACTAGATGCTGAGAAATAAACCAGTTAGAAAAAGCTTTAAGAAAACACAAAGCCCCAGAATCACGCACAAAGATCAGAAAGGTTGGGTATTCCACGTTTTTGTTTTGTAGAATTTCAGGAAATGTTATAAGCTTCATTTTCCCAACAGCACTCTGAGAACAAGTAATAAATATGTCAAGATCAGTTCAAAGAAGAATATTTTCACAAATTCTTAGATCAAAAACCCCTTATTCTACTGTAGTGTTCTCAATCCCATCCCCATTAAGACCCCTCACCAATAACCATTCTGCCAAGAGAGCAGCAGAAGGATTATCACAGAAGATAGAAAGATTAGCACCTGCTCATGCTAATACCCCATTCAGAAATATTTGTCCATGTGTTTTTTTTTAAAGATTTTATTTATTTATTTTATAGACAGAGATCACAAGTAGGCAGAGAGGCAGGCTAGGGCGGGGATGGGAAGCAGGCTCCCCGCCAAGCAGAGAACCTGATGTGGCTCAATTCCAGGACCCTGGAATCATGACCTGAGCCGAAGGCAGAGGCTCCAACCCACCAAACCACCCAGGCGCCCCTGTCCATCTGGTTCGAATCCAGTAAACACGTTTTACAGTTAAGAGCCTTTGGCATTTTGTGATATACAGCATTCAATCTAAACAATGAAATGTTCAGAAAGATTTTGAGTCTCTACTAAAAAAAACATTTTAATTAAAAGAGTGTCAAAATGATATTAGAGTTAATATAAATAACATCAATGAAATGTCTGGTGGAAAAGATTAAATTCAGTAAATCTTAAACACTTAGTTACTTTAAGAGACTAATACAAGAAGGAAAGGACATGGATTCTTCATATATCTTACAAATAAAGAAGAGAATGTGTATATAAAGGAGGGAGAGGGCATGAACATATATGCTTGCCTATGTATAGAATCTCTACAGAGGATACATGAAAAACTGAAATGACTGCCTCTGGACTAAAGGACTGGAGGACTGGTGAACTGGACTAAGAACACTATCTTTTCATTATATATTCTTTCAAATTACGGAACATTTGACTATATTTTCAATTCAATAAACAAATTTAAAATAAAAAAAGCATAAACCATAAATACAAGTAACTTCTATTAAAGTAAAATACATAAGTTACATGAATAAGATACAAAGCACACTGGAGATTCAGAGGATAGAAAGATGATTCATCTATGAAAACAGGGAAACTGTCAACAAGGAGATGGTTCGTGAGATGGGCCTTAAATGATGGGTAGAATAGATATATAAAAGAAATCATTCCAGGGGAGAGAATACTGAATATAGACCCAAAGTTGGGAAAGGCTGGGCATGTTTAGGAAAGTATTCATATAGAAGTTTAAGTCACATATAAGGTGCCATAGTCTTTTTCTATGGCTGCTAACAAATTACCATATAATTAGAACCAGAAATCTAAACAAATTTATCATCTTATGCTTTCTGTGGCCAGGAGTCCATGTTAGGTTGGTCCTCTGCTCAGGTACTCATTAGGCTGAAATCAAAGTGTCTGCTAGGGCTATGGTTTCATCTGAAGTGTGAGGTCCTTCTCCAGGATCACCAGTTATAGACAGACTTTAGCTCCTTGCACTGCTAAGACTGACTCCCGTTCTCAGATAATAATAATGTCCTTTTTAATTAAAGTCAACTGATTTGTAACATCATCACAGACATGATATCTTATCACGTCTTATCACATAGAGATGATCTAATCACACAGAGAAGGTCATACAGAAGCCACTCAAGAGAAGAAGTTTATACAAAACATGTACATCAGAGTAAGACTCTTCGGGAACATCTTGGAATGGAAGAGAATAAAAATTCTTTAAGGCTATACCAAAATCCAACTAAGTAGTTTCCCTGCTGTTTTTCTGTTCTCAAAGATGCTGCTGCTTGTAAAATGTATATACATAATTACAGCTGCAACCAAGAATCTTCCCACATTTGGTAACTTTATTCTTTGACTGTTGATGGTAGTTACTTCTTATATGGCCTATTTTACTAACAAGGAATATCTGCCTTTTTTTTCACAGTCTTTAATTCAACACGAACAATTCCCACATCTGAATGAGGTAATTCCTGGCTGGCTTTTCTCTTACTGTTAGATTAACACTCACTTTCTCCACAAAGACCTAACATTTTCCCTTCTTTTTTTTTTCATTTTCCCTCCTATTATTGACTTTTATTTTTCTTGTCTTATGTTAGTTCATGCTACAGAAAACTTTAGGTATTCTATAGTTCCCTAGACTCCATCTTATCTATCCAAGAAAGAATTGCAAATTTATAAAATGTCAGTTAAAGGGCCAGATGGATGATTAAGTATACACATAATCAATATTTCTACAGTGCTGAATATGAATCTTTAGGAATACAAGTCTCAGAGTTAGAAATACTTACTTCTTTGATCTGGCAGCTTATATTTTTCTCATAGATAAAAACAAAAAGGTTTGGTAACTTTTATCTACGGATTTAGATGACAAATATGCTGATAGACAAAGAAGTACAATACCATGAAAAGAAGGCCACCTTATGTAACTATTAGTCTCTCATAACAACATGGCACAGGTTTGAGATCTTCTTCAGCTACTACAACTGCTATATTGATTTAACAAGGTGATCTGTATTCTCCAATTTTATTTGTTTGTTTATTTATTTATTTATTTTTTAGGTAAACTCTACACCCAGTGTGAGGCCTGAACTCACAACCCTGAGATCAAGAGTTGCACGCTCTACCAACTGAGCTGAGCCACTTAGGCATCCATGTATTCTCCTATTTTAAACAGAGCACTACTATGTCTTCTTCTAACAAAAGGGGCATTTATTAAAAATTACTAAAAATTTGTAGAAATGATAAAATAAACATTACTAGTGATAATTATAATTTTAATAGCCTTGGCTTCCAAACAATGACTTTCAAATTTACAAACAGATTGTCAGGCCAAGCAGAAGATCGGGATTTCTTAGTAGCAGTTTTATAGCATAATAGGTAATTAAGCCAACAAATACCAAATGAGTCCCCACTAAGTGTAAGGTACTGTCTGGTAGGTGAGTGATGGTGGAGAAGAAAAATTACAGGGTGAATCAAACGTGAATTCTGCCCTGAAGTTATTTATAAGTAAAAAGAAAATCCTGAGGGCAGGATCAACCCAGTTTTCCTTTCCCTTATGTAGCAGACAGATTCTTTAGGTGATCCCTATCATTCCCAATGCTTGTATCCTTATCCGTGTTGACCCTCTCCCCTTGAGTCTAGGCAGGACCTGTGATTTGATTGTAACCAAAAGAATTTGGTAAAGGGTACAGAAAATGAGCTTAATTATTTGTACTTAAGTACGTGATTATGTTACATAATATTGTAGCATCCATCCTGATGGAGAATCTCTCCATCGCTGGCTTTGAGGAAACAAAGGGCCATGGTCAGAATGCCACACTACCAGGAACTACAGGAGACTTCTAGGAACTGAAGCCAACCTCTAGCTGAAAGCCAGCAAGAAACTGAAGGCTTCCGACAACAAAAAGGAACCAAATTCTGCCAACAACCTGAGTAAACCTGGAAACTGTTCTTTTCCCTGTCTAGCCTCAGTTAAGAACTACCTCTTGGCAAACACCTTGATTCAAGTTTTGTGAGATCTTCAGCAGAGGGCCCACAGAAACTAAATGCATGTTGCTTAAGAACTATATTTATGATAATATTATCACAGAGCAATAGATAAATACATCTTCCTTCTTTTTTTCTTAAGATTTTATTTTTAATGAGGGAGAAAGTGCACACGAGTGAGAGAGCACAAGCGGGGGGTGCAGCAGACATGAGAAAGCAGCAGACTCCCCACTGAGCATGTAGCCTGATGTGGTGCTCCATCTCAAGACCCTGATATCATCGCCTAAGCAAAAGGCAGATGCTTAACTGGCTGCATCACCCAACGGCCCCCATAACACTCCATTCTTACTCAACTTGCTCACATATCATAAGGGGTATACTCAAGTATCCTAAACATCATCAGATCAACACTTAATATGAAATTCCCAGCCTACAAACAAGAGAAAAGCAAAATCAGTTACATAGTCACACTCTTTTGTAAGAAGCAAGCTCCAATTTATGACAATATTGCCAGAAGGACCAGGCTGTTTCCCTGATTAACAGTTAAAAACCTAAAGGGCATTCACAGACCTGTACCCCCGGGACTAATACATAGTATGTTAATAAAAAAAAAATTTTAAGGCTAATGATACATTGTATGTTAATAAAAAATTTTTAAAAAATTAAAGGTCATTTCAGAGGGCAAGAAGCTCCCATTTCCTGAATAATTAATGATCAGAAGGAGTCACCAGGCCTATTAAGTATGAATGGAAAACATGAAGTGTCAAGGGGCACCATGGTAGCTGATAGAGATGACCTGCTTAGGTGTAGAAAAACAATCTCATTTCCACTTACTCAAAGAAAGCAAAAGTATATGCCTCCTAGTAAAATACAGCTACTTACCCACTTTTCTAAAAGCCAACTTTGCTTATATCATTTTGTTTTATTGAGATATAACTGATGAATAAAATTGTAAAATATTTAAAGAATACAATGTGATGAAGTGATATCTGCATACATTGTAAAAGGATTCCCACAATTAAACTTATTACATATCCATTGCCTCACATATTTACCTCCCTCTTTTTTAAACCAACTTTTCTTTTTTTTCCCTCTTGTTTTTTAAATTAATTTTTGTATTAACATACAAGTTATGATTTGCCCTAGAGGTACAGGTCTGTGAATCGTCAGACTTACACCTTTCACAACACTTGCCATAGCGCATACCTCCCAACAATGTCCATAACCCAAACACTCTCTTCACATAACCTCTACCTCCAGCAACCCTCAGTTTATTTTCTGAGATTAAGAGTCTTTTTTGGTTTGTCTCCCTCCCGGTCCCATCTTGTCTCATTTATTCCTTCCCTACACCACAAATCACCCCCCCGCCCTGCCTCTCAAATTCCTCATATCAGAGAGATCATACGGTATTTGTCTTTCTCTGATTGACTCATTTCACTCAGCTTAATACCCTCTAGTTCCAACCACTTCGTTGGAATTGGCAAGCTTTCATTTCTTTTCATGGCTGCATAGCATTCCATCATGTAGATATATACCACATCTTCTTTATCCATTCATTTGTTGATGGACATCTAGGTTCCTCCCAAAGTTTGGCTATTGTAGACATTGCTGCTATAAACGTTCATGTGCACATGACCCTTCGGATCACTACATTTGTATCTTTAGGATAAGCACGCAGTAGTGCGATTGCTGGGTCGTAGGGTAGCTCTATTTTCAACTCTTTGAGGAACCTACATGCTGTTTTTCCAGAGTGGCTGCACCAGCTTGCATTCCCACCAACAGTGTAGGAGGGTTCCCCTTTCTTTGCATCCTCGCCAACATCTGTCGTTTCCTGACTTGTTAATTTCAGGCATTCTGACTGGTGTGAGGTGGTATCTCATTGTGGTTTTGATTTGTATTTCTCTGATGCCGAGTGATGTGGAGCACTTTTTTCATGTGTCTGTTCGCCATCTGGATGTCTTCTTTGCAGAAATGTCTGTTCATGTCTTCTACCCATTTCTTGATTGGATTATTTGTTCTTTGGGTGTTGAGTTGATAAGTTCTTTATAGATTTTGTTTGGATACTAGCCCTTTATTTGATATGTCATTTGCGAAGATCTTCTCCCATTCTGTCAGTTGTCTTTTGTGTGTGTGTTTTGTTGGCTGTTTGCTTTGCTGTGCCAAAGCTTTTGATCTTGATGAAGTCCCAATAGTTCATTTTTGCCCTTGCTTCCGTTGCCTTTGGTGATGTTTCTAGGAAGAAGTTGCTGTGGCTGAGGTCTAAGAGGTTGCTGCCTGTGTTCTTCTCAAGGATTTGGGTGGATTCCTGTCTCACATTGAGGTCTTTATCCATTTTGACTCTATTTTTGTGTGTGGTGTAAGGAAATGGTCCAGTTTCATTCTTCTGTATGCGGCTGTTTAATGTTCCCAACAATACTGGTCGAAGAGACTGTCTTTTTTCCAGTGGACATCCTTTCCTGCTTTGTTGAAGATTAGTTGACCGTAGAGTTGAAGGTCTATTTCTGGGCTCTCTACTCTGTTCCATTGATCTATGTGTCTGTTTTTGTGCCAGTACCATACTGTCTTGATGATGACAGCTTTGTAATAGAGCTTGAAGTCTGGAGTTGTGATGCCACCAACTTTGGCTTTCTTTTTCAACATTCCTCTGGCTATTTGGGGTCTTTTCTGGCTCCATATAAATTTGGGGGTTATTTCTTTGTAAAAATGGATGGTATTTTGATAGGGATTGCATTAAATGTGTAGATTGCTTTAGAGAGCATAGACATTTTCACAATATTTGTTCTTCCAATCCAGGAGCATGGAAGGTTTTTCCATTTCTTTGTGTCTTCCTCAATTTCTTTCATGAGTACGGTAGTTTTCTGAGTACAAATTCTTTACCTCTTTGGTTAATAGGTTTGTTCCTAGGTATCTTACATTTTTGGGTGCAATTGTAAATGGGATCTACTGCTTAATTTCTCTTTCTTCTGTCTTGCTGTTGGCGTATAGGAATGCAACTGATTTCTGTGCATTGATTTTATATCCTGACTCTTTACTGAATTCCTGTATGAGTTCTAGCCGTTTTGGAGTGGAGTCCTTTGGGTTTTCCACATAAAGTATCCTATCATCTACAAAGAGTGAGAGTTTGACCTCTTCTTTGCCAATTCAGATGCCTTTTATTTCTTTTTGTTTTCTGATTGCTGAGGCTAGGATTTCTAACACTATGTTGGATAGCAGTGATGATAGTGGACATCCCTGCCATGTTCCTAACCTTACGGGAAAGGCTCTCGGTTTTTCCCCACTGAGAATGACACTCGCCATGGCTTTTTCATAGGTGGCTTTGGTGATATTGAGGTGTGTACCCCCTATGCCCACACTTTGAAGAGTTTTGATCAAGAAAGAATGCTGTACTTTGTCCAATGCTTTTTCAGCATCTGTTGAGGATATCTTATGGTTCTTGTTCTTTCTTTTATTAATGTATTGTATCACATCGATTTATTTGCGGATGTTGAACCAACCTTGCAGCCCTGGAATAAATCTAACTTGGTCGTGGTGGATAGTCCTTTTAATGTACTGTTGGATCCTATTGGCTAGTGTTTTGGTGAGAATTTTCACATCTGTGTTCACCAAGGATATTGGTGTGTAATTCTCCTTTTTGATGGGGTCTTTCTCTGGTTTGGGGATCAAGGTAAAAAATTCATGGAAACAAATGAAAATGAAAACACAACTGTTCAAAATCTGTGGGACACAGCAAAGGTGGTCCTGAGAGGAAAGTACACAGTGATCCACGCCTTTCTCAAGAAACAAGAAAGGTCTCAAATACACCACCTAACCCTACACCTAAAGGAGCTGGAGAAAGAACAGCAAAGAAAGCCTAAACCCAGCAGGAGAAGAGAAATCATAAAGATCAGAGCAGGAATCAATGAAATAGAAACCAAAAGAACAGTAGAACAGATCAACAAAACTAGGAGCTGCTTCTTTGAAAGAATTAATAAGATTGATAAACCCCTGGCCAGACTTATCAAAAAGAAAAGAGAAAGGACCCAAATAAATAAAATCATGAATGACAGAGGAGAGATTACAACCAACACCAAAGAAATGCAAACAACTGTAAGACATACTATGAGCAACTATACACCAGCAAATTCGACAATCTGGAAGAAATGGATGCATTCCTAGAGACGGATAAACTACCAAAACTGAACCAGGAAGAAACAGAAAACCTGAACAGACCCATAATCAGTAAGGAGATTGAAGCAGTCATAAAAATTCTCCCAACAGGGGCACCTGGGTGGCTCAGTGGGTTAAAGCCTCTGCTCTTGGCTCAGGTCATGATCCCAGGGTCCTGGGATGGAGTCCCACATGGGGCTCTCTGCTCAGCAGGAGCCTGCTTCCTCCTCTCTCTGCCTGCCTTTCTGCCTGCTTGTGATCTCTCTCTGTCAAATAAATAAATAAAATCTTTAAAAATAAATAAATAAAAATTTAAAAAGCCATAACTTCTATTCATTGCTTTCCCCTAGCTCTGGAGTTCTGCTGTTCTCATTGATCAGTGAGTTTGGTCTTGGCTGGATGTTCTTGCTGATCTTCTGGAGGAGGGGCCTGCTGCAGTAAGTATCATGTGTCTTTGTCCCACATGGAATTGCACCACCCCTGCCAGGGACCAGGCTAAGTAATCTGATCAGGTTCACTGTTGGTAGTTTTTGTTGCCTGAACGCTTTCTGTAGAGCTCTGGAGGACAGGAATGAAAATGGCAGCCTCCCAATCTCCGGCCCAGAGAAGCCAATAGCTCAGGGCCCCACTCCTCAGTACAGCCTCAGAGAAAAACAGTCAATCACTCCTGTCTCCCTGGTCTCTGGCTGCGCTCTGTGGTCACCCGGCCTGTGACTCAGCATTTCTATCTCTGGTGCACGGCCCTGTTTGGAATCTCCAAACCCAGCAGATTCCTGTTGTGCACTCCTGCGCCACCTGGATGAGGGAGGAGGGGCACTCTCTGGATCTGCCACTTGTGGGGTCCCTGCTCAAACAGCAGTGGCCCAACTGTGCCTTGGATCATGGTTTAAGGTAACCCTGAACTGAAAGCTCACTCCTTTGTTCTGTCTTGGTAGTTGGCTTCCCCACTCCAATACCTGGGAACTCTGCCACACTCTGGGAGCCCCAATCTTTCTGTGACCCCGCGGTACCTGAGACCACACTCTCCTCATGGGGGCTCCACCCCTCATGGGGGCTCCACCCCCACTTATCCTCTGGAGCGATGTCCCTCCATGGAGCAGACTTCTAAAGGTTCTGATTTTGTCTTCCGCTACCCTACTGCTTGCCAGGAGCTGGCCCCTCCCCACCACAGTCTATCTTCCTGTGGTTTTGGATTCACTTCTCCGCACATGCTACCTTTCAGAAAGTGGTCGATTTTCTGCTCCTAGAATTGCTGCTCTTCTTCTTTTCTATCTCCTGTTGAGTTTGTAGGTGTTCGGAATGGCTTGATAACTATTTTGAACTCCTGGGACCTGATTTCACTTCAGTATGCTACTCCTCCACCATCTTGCTTCTATCTCCCTAAACCCCCTTTTCTTAAATGTAGGGAAGCCCTATTTGGGACATGCATTCACTATAAATGAGCCAGAGGGTAAGCCTACTACCATCTGAAGGTTCCTACCATCACTTTTTCAGAATTCCTATCACTATGGGCTCACTACAGTACAAATATTTTCACAAAGAGTCAAAGTGATATATTAGTACAATTTTATATGGATAATAAATGTAACTAAAAACAATTAGCAGGATTTATTTTTTATTATCCAGCAGTGAGAACTGGAAAAGTACTCAACTCTCATTGTACTTAATTAGCTTTTTAAAGAGTAAAGTCTATTGGTTACTTGTAAAACACAAAATGTGTGACAAAATGTATGCTTAGAGTAATGTAGTTTTCTCCTTTGTAAAAGGAGATTCAGTACATTATATCATTTCATTTTTCTGTGTATAGCAATAGTGAATCAAAACCCTATTTCTAAATGGCAGCTAACTGACTTTTAGTGCATATTTAAAAGTTATTTAATCTCTTTTAATTATATACACACAAAGGCTTTTTGCAAATCATTAACAGTTAAGAGGTACTTTCACTGACACTTTAGGTAGATAAAATATGCTTGGTTGTCTATGAAAACCATTCCTATAACATTAGTAAATGCATAATTCCAATTCCAAATTTCAGGAAATAAAAGAAAAATAATTGGAAAGAATATACATTTACTCTAAGTAAAGCTTGAGGGCAGAACCAGAGATGAGTGTGTAAAGCCTAACTTGATCTGCACACTCCAACTGTGCCTCAAGATATCTCTCCCTGAATGCCCTAGTTGCAAACATCTAGGTCAGCCCCATGGCTTAAACAACAATGTCCTAAATAGGGTCTGAGAATAAATGCACAATAATGTAAAGGAATATATCTCCTAGATACAATGAAGCACTAAATGTAAGAATGTTAAAGCCCGGCATGGGAGGCCTGAAACAAACCAAAACAAAAATATTTCTAAGGCTTTCTAAAATAAAAGATTTAAAATAGAGTAAATGAAGATTAAATATGGACAGCTACCCTCACCTTAGTGAGGGGCAAAAGTCACATATAGGTCTTTTACTTGCTATTTCTAGTTAAAAGTAATAACCTAGTAAATCAAACTCACAAAAATTCAGCCAACAGCACAAAGGAAGTAGAGTAACTAGCCTCAGTCTAAAATGATGGTTCTACCATATTTCTTGGAATCCTTTCCAGAAGCCTCTAAACCTCTACTTTTTGAGATCTGTGACATCCACCAATAATTTATTTAATCGCTGATCTCTGCTACTAATCTATACAATAACATGTGTGGCCATTCTGTCTCCCACCTGTGCCCTGACCTGCACTAAGCATCTCACATATTCAACAAAATGACCTAAATAGGTTCTGTGTTATATAGAACAGGGGTCTACAAACTTTTTCTATAAAGTGCCAGATAGTAACTATTTTAGGCTTCATGGGACCACATAGTCTCAGCTAGAGCTATCCAACATCATGGCATGAAAAGAGTCTTAGAGAATATGTAAATGAAAGAGTATGGCTGTGCTCCAGTAAAACTTTATTTACAAAAGGCAAGCTATAGGCTAGATTTGGACCACAAGCCATAATTTGTCAACTCCAGACAGGAACTCTCAGGGACCCTATACCTCAAATTTTTTTTTTCTCAAGTCTAATAAATTGCTGAAAATCTCCCTTTGGTAGAAAAGAGAAGAAAACCAAACAATTTTTATTCCTTTAAATTGCCAAAATCATATACTAGCTATACAGCAGACCTAGGGATCTGTGGGACTCCCTGAATGAACAAACTAAGACATTATGGTAGATGAGAAATTAAGAGGGGTAAAGACGGTCAGTAATTTTAACCAATGACAGATAGTTATTAAAAATCATTATACCCACAAAAATTTTATCTGACTAAAAATATATTTTTCCAGGGCACCTGGGTGGCTCAGTGAGTGGGTTAAGCCTCCGCCTTCAGCTCAGGTCATGATCTCAGGGTCCTGAGATCAAGTCCCGCATCGGGCTCTCTGCTCAGCAGGGGGCCTGCTCTCCCCTCTCTGTGCCTGCCTCTCTGCCTACTTGTGATCTCTCTCTGTGTGTTGAATAAATAAATAAAATCTTTGAAAAAAATAAAAATATTTTTCCTTCCAATATTTAATAATGCATACACTTCCCTCTCCTACTTTTTTCCACTCCTTCTGCTGCTTACCTTGTGTAAAAACAGATAAAAGAATAACTTGATGGTAGCAATAGCTTCCTCACTAGTCTCCCTGCTTCCAGAAATGAGCTACCTAACACACAACTCTGTTCTACTTATAGTAAGTTCCCAATTTAGCAATCATTAAGCCTATGGACTCTTGGGTCACAGAGAACTTAGTATGAGTCTAGACCCTATCGTTTATTAGCTAATAAATGTGGCCCTGGGCAAGATATTTAACCTCTTCAAATTCTATTTCTTTATCTATAAAATAGTAAAAGAAAAAATCAAAAATTTGTGGTAAAAAGTAAATAAGGGAATTCATGTAAAGTACTTATCAAAATACCTGATACATTATAATCACTCAATAAATGTATGCTATGATTATGGTAACTGTGGAGTTAATGTGTTTTAAAACCGTCTGCATGTTCGTTGAAATTCCTCCCACTGAGAGGTATGATCTATGTACCCTTCCCTTGAATCTAGGTCAGCCTTAGTAAGTTGCTTGTAACCATGAGAATGCATCAGAAGCGATACTGTATGGTTTCTGAGGCTAGGTCAGAAAAAGTCATACAGCTTCTGTCTGAGTCTCTTGAGATACTCATTCTGGGGCCAGGTAAGAAATCTAGGTGCTCTGACATTGCAACACTGGAGAGAACATATATAAGCACTATTTAGCTCAGCATCCACCCAGCCATTTGAATAAACCATCTTTGTCAACTAATCCAGCTAAGCCTTCAGATGACCACAACCATACAGATGACCACAGCCAACATCTGACTGCAACTACCTGACCGCAAAATTGTGAGCAAAACAAAAAGTTACTTTAAACAATTAAGTTTGGGGTAATTGGTAGGTATACAGCAACACCAACCAGAATAAAACTTTAGTATAAGTAGGGATGTAACAAAAATCTAAAACATGTAGCAATGGACAGGTCCCTCAGCAGCCTCACAGGTAACTCAAGATAAAGACGGGCCTGGCTTGAAGACCTTTATGGTTATGACTTTTATAATGGACTTTTTAAATGGAGTAAACCCCAATAAAATCCACCAAAAGAACAAAAAATGTTCAAGGTAACTGTATTAACAAAAGTATTCCCAACTTAAATAAATGGAATAAGTACAATAAGAAAAGAAGTCATTGGACACCCAAACTTGTAGAGGTAAGAAGCAGGCCAAGAAAGCTACCCAAAAGCAGACATACATCATTTCTTAAGGAAAAGAAAGAATGATTCAGATGAAAGAATCAAGAACCCAAATGGCAAAACCAAGGGCAATGGAAAACAATTTCTAATGAGCAGTACTGGAACTTAATCAAGAAACTGGCAAAATCTGCCCAGGGGATTTCAAAACTGTAATTGTCTCATGACTGCTATGTAGTTCTCATTTCTCCCATTTTAGAATGGGATGTCTATTGTGGTTATCCTATCCCTGAATCACTACTGTACAGTGGCTATGTGGGGAGCAGAAAACATCTTTTTGGTTCACAAGTTTTCATATCAAGGGAAACCATATCTGAGGAACTGCACATTAGGAGCCTCATGTGCGCATAGAGTTGACCAGATAACTGGAAGCTAAGCTCATGCCAGAACAAACAAGTCTTTAAGGTGGAAGAGTCTTTAAGGTGGAACTGGGTGGCTCAGTATGTTAAGCAGCTGCTCTCAATTCAGGTCATGATCCCAAGGTCCTGGGATGGAATCCTGCATTGGACTCCTTGCTCAGCGGGGAGTCTACTTCTCCCTCTGCCTGCTACTCCCCATGCTTGTGCACTCTCTCTCTGACAAATAAATAAAAATCTAAAAAAAAAAATAATAAGGTGTAAGAGGACTTGAGAGGAAATGAATTTTGCATTTGAGAGAATTATAAATAATTTGTGACCAGAGGAAAAACTGGTGGTTTTAAAAGATGTCTGCATCTTCTGAAGTCTTCTTTTTTTAACCACCTCTCCCATCAAGAGGTGTGGTCCTTGTCTACTCCCACCTTCAATCCATCCCAGTTTTAGTGACAAGCTTTTAATAATAAAATGCAGTAGAAATGAAATAATTACAACCTCCAAGTCTTGGTCAGAAAAGCCCACAAAGCTTTTGCTGGATGCTCTTGAGGCACTTGCTCTGAGCAAAGCCTGTCACCATGTAAAAAGTCTGATTACCTGCAAAAACACCATGCTGGAGAGGCCACAGGTAGGGACTCTGATTAGAGACAAAGCTGATGGCCCACCAACAGCCAGTATCAACTACCAGCTATGTGAGTGAGTCAGATCAGATACCCATCCCACTTTAATCTTTACGGCTTTTAGCCCCAGCTGACATCTGCGAGTGACAGAGCCTTAAATGAGGAATGCCCAGCAAACAGACTATTACCCAGTAACAAATTACTGACCTATAAAAAACAGGAGCAACATAAAATAGTCATTTTAATCTTCTTAGTTTTACATGGTATCTTATACAACAGTAGTAAGCAAAACAATAATGATGATGTCACTCTCTTTCAGTGGTTTCTCATTATTCCTAGAATAAAATCAAGTTCCTTTTATATAATTTACATAGTCCTTCATGATCCAGTACATTTAGCTTGTTGTCAACTAGTGAGTGGCCTTAGCTGAAATGTCACTTCCTCTAAAAACTATTCCTTTTAACACCCACTACAGGGTAGGGGCCCCTCCGAAGCATTCCTATAACATTCTTTACTTTTCCTGTTACAGTACTTGCTATGCTACATATTTACCTATATTAATCTCTCAGTAGACTCTACATCCTCCACAGGTAGGAATCACATCTATCTTATTGACCGATGTGATGCCAATACCCAGTGCACATGTTAAGCATTCATACAGTTTTGCTAAGTAGTAAATGAATAACAATATCATAGGGTAAAAAAAAAGTAGAAATAACCCTAACAACAAACAAAACAGAATAGAATAAGGTAGTAATACAAGTAGTTACAAAGAATATGCTGTAGGAGAATAGGAAAGGGAGGAACTCTCTGAAGGAGTTAATTTTCGTGAGATAACTGGCACAGAATCGGAACAGGAAAGTTTATTTTTAAAGAATTAAATATTAAAATTTAAAGGAGAATAGCTAATGCCTGGCTCCCACAGGCACAGGATTTTGTTTATTAGTCTAATTCTATGACTGTTCAAAGGAATTTGAAAATATCTCAGATTAAAATTTGTTTTGAGAGCTACTGTTTAAACCAAGTAGACCTCTCAGAATGAGATAATCAACCAAAAAACCTGCTCCAACATACTAACTTTTCATCAATGGTCATGAAACTAAGAAATTCTCAACTTTCCTTTAAATACACATTTCAAAAGTACTTAACTTCCTGATGAATAGCCTACAATGCTTTGTTAAATGAGTAAATAAGTGGAAGAAAGAGAGTAAATGGCTTTACTGATAATAATGTTCTTTTCCTTGTACTAGAAGCACTATTATTTTAAATGAATTACTAAAGCTCTAGCACAACTAGACACTAAAATACTACCATGAAAGAAAATAGTGGCAGATTGGATTTTATTAAAACTTAAAACTCCTATACATCAAGAGACCCATTTAGAAACAGAAAACTGGAACACCTGGGTGGTTCAGTCAGTTTAGCATCCAACTCTGGATCTCAACTCAGGTCTTGACCTCAGGGTCATGAGTTCAAGCCCTGTGTTATTAAAAAGAAAAGAAAAAAAAAAAAGCCAAACTACAGAGGGGTAGATATAAAGTGCTCCTAAAAATCAATAATATAACCCAATAAAAAATAATTTAAAAAATTTGTAGGAAAGTGGTTAAATATAGCTACAAATTATTCCTATTCTGGTATTTATGCCCCTTTAATATGGCATAGCTGCTCTTCCAAACAAGAGGTGGAGTCCATTTACCGATCCCTTGAATCTGGGTTAGTCACACTGATCAAAATAATGTGGTGGAAGCAATATTATTTAACTTCCAAGGCGAGATCTTAAAAGATCTTGCAGCATCCATTTTCACCCTCTTGGAAGACTACCCAGCCATGTAGGGAGACTCTACTACTTACTAGAGTAAGAGAAGTCATAGGGAAAAAAAAAAACCAAGGTGCCCTTGCCACAGCCAACAACAACAGACAGACAAGTGAGTAAGGCCACCTTGGGATTTCCAGCCCAAGACACCTCCCCTCCAGTTGTAAGCAGCTGCATGAGAGAGCCCAGACAAAACCAGGAAAGGAACGTCCAGGTCAACCCATATAATTGTAGAAAATAATAAATTGGTTTTGGCTTAAGTAACAATAAATAACTGAATCAGACATAACAGGTACTTTATGAAAGATGGTATCCAGATGGCCAATAAGCACATGAAAAAGTGCTCAACACCATCATTCAGCAGGGAAATGCAAACTAAAACACAGTGAGATACCACAACACACCCACCAAAATAAGTACAATGCAAAAGTCTTACAATAGCAAGTGTTGACAAAAGCCCAGTGTTGGGCTCCACACTCAGTGCAGAGGTTGCTTGAGATCCTCTCTTCCCCCTCTCTCCTTCCCCTGTTCTCTCTCTCTCTCTCTCAAATAAAGAAATAAAATCTTTTTAAAAAGTTGTTTAAATATCCTGTAAACCAGCTTACCATCCTTAAGGCACAGAATAGTACATACAGCAAAAGAGCCATGACCTACATAAAACAGCAAGAAAAAATTCCCATTAGACCTCCTTTGCCCTTTGGTGATATTAAATACCATGACAGCTGAAATGCAGGTATGCAGGGATCAGCAATAAATTAATGACTGCTTTAGTGCCAACTTCAACTTGTGCACACAATATCCAAACTACTTAAATGAAGCTGAAATAAAACAGGCCTTTAAGGATAATATTTTGGGGGAGCATCTGGGTGGCTCAGTCGGTTAAGCCACTGCCTTCAGCTCAGGTCATGTTCTCAGGGTCCTGGGATTGAGTCCTGAGCAGGGAGCCTGCTTCTCCCTCTCCCTTTGCCTCTCTCCCCATGCTCATGTTCCCATTCTCATTCTCTCAAATAAATAAATAAATAAACTCTTTAAATATGTATATATTTATACAGGTACATATATAAATACACATATGAATATATATATGTGTATATATATATTTTTTTAAAGATTTCACTTATTCATTTGATAGACAGAGATCACAAGTAGGCAGAGAGGCAGACGGGGCAGGGGGGGAAGCAGGCTCCCCACTGAGCAGAGAGCCCAACGTGGGGCTCAATCCCAGGACCCCCAGATCATGACCTGAGCTGAAGGCAGAGGCTTAACCCACTGAGTCACCCAGGTGCCCCATGTGTATATATATTTTATATATATATATATATATATATATATATATATAATTATCCTTTAATTATCTGAGAGTTAACACTTAAATAATTTGGAGTTCTATAAAAGAATGAAGATGTGAACTATATTTGGCCCATCTACATAATTAGTTTAGATTAACAGTAATCACATAATGCTAATGAGATCAAAGTTGTAGGTTCCAGCCTTACAGGAGTCAGTTCCATGTAGAAACTAATGTCCTTTGGCATAGTCATAACAATGCTTCCCACTGTCTGATAGCTTCTATTACAAGAATCAAATGAAAAGAGAAGACACAGTATATGTAGTCAGAATTGCATAAACGTTACAAATATAACAATTTATAGCATACTGGATTATTAGTACAATTTTTATTAATATCACTAAATAAATGAATGAACTCTCCCTGCTTCCATATGATAAAATCAGCAGGATACCATATAGAAACTAAAATTAGATTTGGGTTATCAGAATACAGAGGGAAAAAACTAGCAGACAAATTTGGCCAAATGAACTCAAGAACTTTGTCTCAGGACTACTCTACTCATATTTTCTTTTTGTATTTGATATTTAAATAGTAGTCTTCTGTCCTCCCAACACTCCAGCAATCTACATTAAAAGAGATTTTCAGATCAATTTGATTTGGAGAGTAAATGACATAATGTAGTAAATTTTTAAAAAATAATTCATTTAAGGGGCACCTGGGTGGCTCAGTGGGTTAAAGTCTCTGCCTTCAGCTCAGGTCATGATCCCAGGTCCTGGGATCGAGCCCCATATCAGGCTCTCTGCTCAGCAGGGACCCTGCTTCCCTTCCTTCTCTCTCTGCCTCCCTCTCTGTCTACTTGTGATCTCTGTCTGTCAAATAAATAAAAATCTTTTTAAAAAATAATAATTAAAAAAAATAATAATTCATTTAAATTCTCTAATTACCCAAAAGTTATAATTACTAGCAAGCTTAATCTAAATTTTCTAACTACTAGATTTGCCCCAAGTAAGTTTAATAATTCCTTAAAATAAAAAAAGTGATTCTTAAAAAAAACTTGAGGAAACTGATCCACAATACAATTTATTTAATTCATCCAACTTACTGCAAAAAATATACTGAGATAGTCAAGAGTGACTTAAAAGTCTTTCACATTCCACATTATTCAAATAGTTTGTAAGAGAAAGAATATTCACACATAATCCAAAGCAAAAAGTGAGGCAAGTCATGAAAGGTACAGAGAAGTGGAACCAGAAGGTGGAGAATGACTTCCAGCTGACGTAAAGAAAGGTATCCCCAAGGAAAGGGCATTTGAGTTAGGTTTTGAAAATTAGCACAGAATATATAACATTATGGTTGGCTTCATTAAAAAAAAAAAAAAAGGCAGTAGTAGCATTTGCCCTCATAACTGCAATGAAATATTTGTATGTGTAATTACTTACTTGATGTCTCTCTCCCCAACTAGACTTCAAGTTCTGAAAGGGCTGAGACTCTCACTTTTTCAATTGTCTTTCCAGTACCTACCAGAGCATCTAGTACATGGTTAACATTCAGAAAATATTTGTTAAAGAAATGAATAACAGAGGCAGGAAAATAATAATTTGCTGAGAAAATAAAGAAAGGAAGGGATATGAAGATCAAACAAGTATGTAGGGCCAAATCACAGAAGACCTTGAAAATCAAACTGAGGAATTTTTACTTTATTTCGTTGTTAATAAGGACTCACTAAGTTTTTAAGCAGTACAGTGACATAACAGAGTCTGTGCTTTAGAAAGTGTATCTAAAAGCAATACCTATAGTAGATCACAAAAAAAGAGACAATGAAAGCAATCACGGGATCATTACAGGAGTCCAGATCAAAGATAACAAGGACTCAAAACTAAAACAAGAGAAGTGGCGCCTGGGTGGCTCAGTCAGTAAAGCATCTGCCTTGGGCTCAGGTCATGATCTCAGTGTCCTGGGATAGAGACCCCTGTCAAGGCTCCCCTGCTCAGCAAGGAGCTTGCTTCTGCTTCTCTCCCCTCCCCCCATTAATGCTTTCTCTCTCCCACTCTCTCGAATAAATAAATAAAATCTTACAAATAAATAAATAAAATCTTTAAAAAAAACTCAAAAGCAGTGGGAATATAAAGTAAAACTATAATAACCACAGGGATATTACACGGAAAAATCAATAGGGCAATCAGTAGTCCATTTAACCAACATCTTTTGAGCACCTACTTTGTATCTACCAGACACTCAATGCCAGGAGCTGGAAACAGGAAATAAAAAGAAGTCACAGTCCTTTATCTCAAAGAGCTGACGGTTTCCCTGAGTTGTCTCAGTAGGGAAAATTGATTGAAAATATGATGAATAAAGAAAAGAAGTCAAAGACTCTAAATTTTTAATCTAGATGACCAAGAGGATTGTTATCATCAGAGAATAGAGCAGAAGGTGGGGAGGGCAGAAGATACGGAAGTTTTTAACATATTGGCTTTGTGTAGAATATTCAAGTGAAAATGTTCAGCTGGCAGTTAGAAACGGAAGACTGGAAAGAGAACAGAGACGTAACGTCTTACAATTTGGGACACATACAGCACAAAGATGAGAGCTGACACTGAGAACTGGAAAAGATAAGAAAGGATATTGTATGCAGAACCTTGGATTCTATCCACATTTAGAGAAGCAGGGAAGGCAGAGGAAAGAAGAAAAGAGGAAAGAGAGGGAAAAAAAGAGGGAAAAAAAAAGAGGAAAGAGGAAAGAAAAGAAGAAGAATGATCAGTAAATCAAGCCAAGATAAAAGAGAGCAATCAGAGAGGCAGAAGGATCATCAAGATAAGGGAAAGTGGGGCGCCTGGATGGCTCAGTGGGTTAAGCCGCTGCCTTCGGCTCAGGTCATGATCTCAGGGTCCTGGGATCGAGTCCCGCATTGGGCTCTCTGCTCAGCAGGGAGCCTGCTTCCCTCTCTCTCTCTCTGCCTGCCTCTCTGCCTACTTGTGATTTCTCTCTGTCAAATAAATAAATAAAATCTTTAAAAAAAAAAAAAGATAAGGGAAAGTGTTTCCAGAAGCATGCACTATCAACAGTACTAGTTGTAGCAAAGAAATCATGGAAAATTAGGACTGAAAAAGAGGCCACTGGATGTGAGAACAAAAGAAAGGTACTCGTGACATCTGAGAGAATGTCAGAGTGATAAAGAAAAATTCTGTTTCCAAGAAGTTGAGGTATCAGTGAATAATGAGGCAATTGAGATAGCTAGAGCAAACTACTCTCCTGACATCTGACCACGAAGAAAAAGAAAATGGTAGAAGTCTAACAATGGGGGAAAAAAAAAAGCATGGGACAGGAGTTTGATGCGAATGGTAGAAGGAGAATATTTTTTTTAGGATGGGGGCAAAAAAAAAGCAACATTTTTAGAACAGTAAATAAGAGAAAAAGAAAGAAGCTGGTACAAAGACAAAGATACATAAAATATTCGATTTATTCATTCAATATATACTTATTGAGTGTCCATCATGAACTTGAAACTGGAGAATATATACTAGAGAACAAGAAATTGTCCTTCCAGAGGAAATGGAAGAATGCCACACTAACATTCATTCCACCCCTCCTCTGTTGTGCAGCAGTCATACAATTAGCTGTCCATAGTTCTTAACTTTCAACCTAAGAATGCCCCTTCTGTGGTAGTACTTTCTTGAACTTTCACCCATTCCTCCCAAGCTGGTTTTCTCTTCACTGATCCCTGAATCCCCAGTCTGGGAGGAGCAGGGTTCTCCCCCTCTCAGAAGCATCAGACTTCACTTCATCTCTATGCTCCAGAATCAAGAGAAGGGTGCCTATGACTTCAACCACAACCATCTTAATAAGGAAATTCTTAGCCCTGGGAATATCATTTCTACAAATCTATTCCTATGGCTCAGTGCAGAATTTCCATCTTTTTCTATCAGCCTGGCTGATTTGTCTTCCTTCAAGATAAGACTTAATAAAGTCTTGGTAAGTCCCTGTAGGCTCCCTTCCCACTCGTCATTGGCTCTCAGATGCTGCCTCCTCAGGGGTTCCTGTGACACTGGGTACATGTCCCCTATAAGGTACCCAAGACACGCATGGAGAGAACTAGATACAATGTGATGTTGTTCCCACTGCTACAGGGACCACAGTTTATTTCATTTGTGTATAAACAACATGTAGGAATGAAATGAACATCACTTGTGATATGGAGAAATGGGTAGTCAACTCAAAACAAGACACACAGCTTTCAGGCCAGATAAAGGGAGTCATGAGACCAAGTGCTGAGAAGCCAGTATTAATTCAGCAGCAAATTTAATTGAGGGATTATTATGTGCCAAATAACTGTTTTAAGCACTAGGGATACAGCAATAAAGACAGGCAAAGTCCCTACCTTCAGAGGGCTTAAATTCTAATTTAGAAAAACAGAAAATAAATATAAATAGATATACAAAATTATTTCTGATAGCACTAAGCGACATGAACATGATATGCTGTGGTAATGGGGGGTGGGGGTGGGGTTAATCTAAATAAAGCAGTAAAGCCATTCTGAGGTGATAACATTCTTCAACCTGAGATGAGAGTAATGAGACAGACCCAGAATGAGGAAGAACATGCCAAAGGAAATAGCAAATGCAAAGGCCCCGAGGAAGGAAAAGTTTGATATATGTGAGGGGGAAAAATGGCCAGTGTGGCTAACAGCAGAATGGACAAGGATAAAAACAGTATGAGATTAAGGCAAAGTCATGTCTTACGGAAGAGTGAGGTAACAATTTGGACTGAAGTTGAAATAGTAGATGATCATAGAGAACTAATTTAAGGCTAATGATGCCTCACAGATATTTGTCATAAAATAGGGTGACTTTGGGGAGATGGTGGGCACTTGATCTAGAGCACCACAGCAGCAAGGCAAAGACTGTTGGCATTCTGTTACTGTAGAATATTTGAGAAGAAAGTCATCTAACTCACCTTTGTCACTGAAGGAGGAAACTGAGGTCTGGAAGGGGTGAGAGTATAAATCATAACTGATGTTCACCAATACATGGGTCTCCTCTATTTCTGGGTACATAGAAATAATAACATGTAACTTCAGGGCCAAAGCACTTAATAACTGCTGTCTAGCCCTCCAAGCCTACCATGGTAATTGCCTGTTAACAAGGAGGTGTCATAAACAATATACTGCAGAATGTTAAACCAACACCTGGAGAGAAGTATCATGAAGAACCCAGAACCACAGTAATTTGCAAAAGAGGAAAATAAACTCTATGTTAAGTTACTAAGATAGTTGTGGGTTGCTTGTTATGGCATGATAACCCAACCTATCATAATTATTATAGAGTAGGCAGAATTTTTTTAAAAGATTATAAAGAGTAGAGATAATTACTCTGAGTGGGTAAAAGAAGAGAATGTGAAATTCTACTCAATGCCTTTGACAGGTGGCATTTTTTGACACAGTTCCCCATCCTTCCCTACATCAGTGACCTTTATCAAATATGTAACTTTGCGGTTCCTGCCCCTAATGGGATGGAGTATATATTGGTGAAGTTGGGCTACCATAACAAAATACCATAGACTGGGTGGCTTAAATAATAGATATTTATTTTCTCTGTTCTGGAGGCGGTAAGTCCAAAATCAAAGTACCAGGTCCTAATAAGAGCTCTCTTTCTGGCTTGCAAATGGTCACCTTCTTGCTGTGTCCTCACATGGCAGGGTCAGAAGGGATGAGAGGGGGAGTGCTAGAGAGCTTATGCCAGCTAGCCAGCCCTCTGGTGCCTCTTCTTATAAGGGCATTAAACCCATTATGAGAGCAAACCTTTAAGATCTCATCTAAATTTAACTATCTCCCAAAGACCCCATCTCCAAATACCATTACACTGGGGATTAGGGCTTCAACATAGCAATTTGCTGGGATAAGGGGACACAATTTAGTCCACAGTAACATATATTCTCCTACCCCTGGCTTGTGGTTTGGCCATGTGACTTTCTCTAACAGAATGAGGCAGAGGTGACAGTGTACGCCAGCCCCAAAGCCAGGCCTTAAAAAGCTCTGACATGTTTCCGCTGGCCCTCTGGCACCACTATCATGGAGTATGCTATGGCTAGGATCATTCCACCAAGGAGGACAGAAACACATGAAGTCTTTTTTTTTTTTAATTTTTTTTAAAGATTTTATTTATTTATTTGACAGAGATGACAAGCAGGGAGAGAGGCAGGCAGAGAGAGAGGGGGGAAGCAGGCTCCCTGCTGAGCAGAGAGCCCAATGTGGGGCTCGATCTCAGGACCCTGGGATCATGACCTGAGCCGAAGGCAGAGGCTTTAACCCACTGAGCCACCCAAGCGCCCCAGAAACACATGAAGTCTTATCAGTATAGCCAACCCATATTTTAACAAACTTCAGTGAGATGCAGAACCACCTAGCCACCAAGCCTAAACCACTCTGCTGACTGATGAGCCCAGCCTAAATTAGCAGATCCATGAATGATAATAAATGATTATGTTTTTAATATAACATACAAACAGGAGTCTGGGCATACTTTGTTAGGAAACATTACTATGGTAATAGGTAACAGATATAACACCTATACGATGTCTACAGGTAAATAGCCAAGGAACACATCTGGCTCCTTAGGAAGAGCCTTACGTTAACAAAGACATCAGGAAAATTAATTTGGACTTCACCGACTTTTTTCTTAAAATTCTTGTTTCTTTAATCACCTTTGCTGGTTCCTTGCAGAAGTTCCTAAATTCAATTCCAATACTAGTCAGCAAGATTTGTGAAGACAACAAAAGAGATGGAAGAAAGGAGGGTAAAACCAGAATCACGTAGTATTACAAAAAGTATTAATTTCAAAAAAGAAAGTACAATACAAAACACCAAAGACAATAAAAATGAAGAAGCCCTTGGGTTTGGTAAGGAAGAAGTCGCTAGTTCATCAGAAAGTCATTTTTGGACCTTTGAGAAACAGATGCATGGGAATTAAGAAAAGAATAAACTTGCATATAGGCTAAGGCAGTGAATTTAGATAATTTAATTTATAAATTTAACAATGAAAAGAAGAAAGAAATAAGCCAACCACTGTCAGGCAGGAAATGGAACTCATGTCTTAACAGGGAAGACTTTTTTAGTTTTCCATTGCTATGTAACAAATAAGCCACAAACATCTCTGTTGTGTAGGTCAGAAGTGCACTTGGGCTTAGCTGGGTTCTCTGCGTGGGGTCTCACAATGACAAAATCCAAGGGTTGACCAGGCTGAGCTCTCATCTGGAGGCTCTGACAGAGGATACACTTATATGCTAATTCAGGCTATTGGCAGAATTCTGCTCCAAGCAGCTTTAAGACTAAGATCCCATTTCCTTCCTGGAGGCTGTTCTCAACTCTTATAAGCTGCTCTCTCACCCTTGTGTATATTCTCCTCCAAGCCACAAACAATGTAACAGATCCTTTTTCATGTTTTCAAGCTCAGGCTTCCCTTCCTACTACCAGTTGAAAAACATTCTGCTTTTAAAGGGCTCATGTGATTATATTAGATCTATCTAGATAATAACAGAGATGTCTTGAGGTCAATTGATTAGTAACCTTAATTATATCTCAAAATTTCTTTTGATATGTAACATAACATAATCAAGGAAGTAACATCCAGCATATGCATAGTCATAGGGATTATGGCAAGAAATCTTAGGAGGGCATTTTAGGATTCTGCCTATCATATATACATATTTAAAAGTTAGAAAAGGATCCAAAAACTAAAAGAACTTGAGGATTTTAAACATTAGAATCCTGTACTACGCAAATTATCAATAATTAGGGAGGAAAGAAATCAAGGAAAAAGTACACCATCCTAGCCATAGCAAAAAAGGAGGATGTCTCTTCTTGGAGAGGAGAATGCGAGGCAAAAGACAGCATTTATGCCAGCTATTTACTTTGCCAAATTTAGTATCATTTTAATTTAGATACAAAGAGACATATTTCTCATATTCTGGGTTCTTAAAAACAAGTTCTTCCAGATGGTTACGTCTCCCTAGAGTGACAGCACCCAGTGTAGCTTTGCACATATTGGGAATTCAATTAAACACTGCTGACCATCTGATTGAGAATTCAGAGTCTGGAGTAGCTGACTCAATACAAACATATGGCTTAGTTCCCATCAAAGGAAAAATCAAGTCACTCTATTCCCCTCTAACACTGCACCTCCTTTGCAATGTGGGAGAAAACAGAATTGAACTAATAAAAACAGGCCATGTAAAAAAGATTAGGGAACAGGCAAACAGTAGAATATAAAATTTCTCTAATTTTATCATAAAGCCAGAATTCTTTGGCTACAAATCAACTTCTTATTTCCTTCTTATTTCAGTTCAATCAAATCAATGCTTACTGAGCACCGCTTCAGGATATTTAAAATGAAGACCCAATCTGAGTGTAGGTTGCTAAGGGTTGTGGGATAAGTACACAAATGACTATAATGTGAGGTTGATCAAAAGTGTTAGAAGTGAAGAGAAGAAAATAGTATTAAACAACTTTAACTCTATAAAGAACCATATGAAGTATTTATAAATAAGAAAAGCAAAGGTTCAGACAGGTTAAATACATTTTTTCAAGGTCATATAGTAAGTATACAGTAGATAATAAATTCAAATTCAGAACTGTCTGACCCCAAAATTCAATCTCTCCCAAAAGAAGGATTAAAACATCTCTGGTCAGCTACCTGAACAAGGGTTTATAGTAGGGTAGAAAGAAACTATAACAGTTTCTTAGAGAAGCAGTTATTTCAGGTGGAACTCAGAAAGATATACATACAATTTTCAAAAGCAGAGAGGTAAAGTAAGGAAAACAATTCCAGAGGAAAGAGCATAAGGCACAGAAGCAAGATATCTGGGTCAACATTTGGAGACAGTAAGTAGTTCAGATAATCTAAAATACAAACTCTTTACAAATAATAAAACTGGACACTGATGTGAGAGGCAATATGGAAAATTACTCTATTTATTCTATAGTTAATGGGGGGAGGAGGCAGGGAAGTCTAAAAGTGACCTTGAAATAGGAAAAGAAAATTATCTCTATCCCACCACCTTTGCCCTCTAGTCATAATGCGAGCAAACTATGTCCCACAGCCCAAATCCATTCCACCATCCAGTGTTTTTGTTGCTGTTGTAGTTACATAAATTAACCCAGTTATAGGCTAGCAGTGTTTCAAAGGGTGGAGCTTTTATTGGTCTTTCAGTTCCTTCAGTTTCCTGATGGCAGACTTTACTGTGTAAGCAGATGTGGTGTTGTGGGCCCAGGCACACCAGCTACCATTTTCATGCAGAAACCACAATGTCAGATCCCCACAGCTCATCTTTTCATCTTAGTTTTGCCACAGAAGGACCAATATTCAGCATGCTGGCGTATTTCAATTTTCTTCACCATTTTCCTGACAGAAGCACCATAACAAGTCCTGTATTTACTGATGATTCCAACTTCTTGGCACATTTAGCCATGTCTCCACAAACTAGGACAGAACCCAGAGAGCACCCGCCATCTGTTTTTGTAAAGTTCTATTGGAACACGGCCATGTCCAGTCATTCATGAATTGTCAATGACTGTTTTCACCCTACAACAGCAAAAACCGTATGGCCCATAAAACCTGTAATATTTACTTTCCAGCCCTTAACAGGAAAAATATGCCATTTGCTCTAGTCCTATACCTCAGAGGACTCTTCAGTAGTTTGTTCTGGTCTAAATATGAAGCTTATATGGATATTTCCTGATTGCTCAATTTCCAATATTGTAATTTTAATTCCTATTACAGAAATTGAGAATTTTTCTCTCTTACACTATCAGCCTTCCTCCCCATTCCCCTCTACACACACTGTTCTCTCTCAATATGTTTAAATCAGTATTCAGTATTTATACCATTATGACTACATAAATATTTATTCCTGAGCCAGCTAATACAATGTGATTGTTTCCATGCTTTAAAAATATCTTTCTGAAGTTAATAATTACCATTTGTTTCATTTGCTTCGTTTTCCATTTACCTATCACTGTTTTTTCCCAAGTCTAACACATTTGTCAACAGTCAGTTTTTTCCAAATGCTCAAAATACTTCAAACACTTCATTCTCCCAAATCCTTCCCATAGTCTTCTATTCTCTTTCTGCAATCTGGACTGGGTACTCTCTAAGCCTAGTGAAGAGCTATTTTCAAGGAACCCTATTTTCTGCCCTCCTGCACCAAATCCTTTGTTTTTTTTGCATCCTATGACTTTCTCTTTATTGATTTCTTCCTTTGTTTTATACAAGTTCATCTTCCAGAAGCTTTTTATGAAAGGACACATAAGATACACTTGAATCCTTCTGAGTCTTAGAATTTCTTTATTCTAATCAACAGCTTGTCTAAATAGAAAAACAAGCTGGGAGGTGGCGGGGGGGGTGGGAGGTTGGGGTACCAGGTGGTGGGTATTATAGAGGGCACGGCTTGCATGGAGCACTGGGTGTGGTGAAAAAATAATGAATAATGTTTTTCTGAAAATAAATAAATTGAAAAAAAAAAAGAAAACCACATAAATAAATAAAATATAATGATACAAAAAAAAAAAACAAGCTGAAAGTGATTTTCCTCCTAATTTTGAAAGCAATGCAACAGTATCTTCTATAATCTAGTGCTGCTGTTAAAAGTCTGATATCATTCTGATTTCCATTCATCTCTATAGGACTTGTTTTTGTGTTTTCTTTTCTTTTGTTCTACATAACCTCTACAAAACTTTGAGAATTTTATTTTAATCCATGATGTTCTTAAATTTCAGATTTATGCGGCTTTATGGTCTTTTCTCATTCATTATGCTGGATACTTGTGAAGCTTTTAAAGTCTAGAGACATGTATCCTACAGTACAGGAAATTTTCTTGCATTATTTTTTTGATAACTCCCTTCAGGACTTTTCCCTGTGCTCTATCAGTTGTTTATTGCCACAATAATGATGCATTACAAACCATCCTAAAACTCGGTGGTTTCGAACAATAACCATTTATAATTGCTCTGGACTCTACCAGTTGGCTAAGCAATTCAAAGCAATTCACAATCTTGGCTCAGTTTGTTTAGACAGTTCTTTCTGGCCCTGGCTGGGCATCACACACATACTTATGGTAGGCTGGTCAACAGCTGAATTAAAATGGCATTGGGTAAGGCACGACCCTGTTCCACTACAGTTAGTTGGTATTAAATCACAAAGGTCAAGGAAGAACAGGTTTTAAGAAAGAAAAGTAGTAAAAAACATCAAATGTTGCTGAGAAACACGGAAAGATAAGGATGGGGGTACCATATGATTGGTTATCAAGAACATAACGATGAAGTTTAAGAGGCATGTTTCAATAATCTAAGAACACAGAAGTTAAAGGAGTATTTGGTTTTTCTTTTTCTCAAATGATCTGATGAAGAGAAAAAGCCTGAGATAAGCAAGCAGAATATAGTAAGGTCAAGGAAAGGTTTCTGGGCTTTTTCAGTTTCCTATTTAAGAAAAAGAGAAACCAAAAAAAGAGAGAGAGAGAGAAACCTGGGCAGGCATACAGAAGGCAAGTGACAAGGAATCTCTCCTTGATCTAACTATTCTGAGGGTTCTTCTCAACTTTCTTCTCAACTAGGCCTTAACTTTTAGGCTTCCATGTTGAGCTCTTCATTGCCCAATTTTAGGAAAAACCCTGCTAAGTCCCCATAGTGGCTACAATCCTAGAGAGCTGCTCAGCAGATGTAATGCAGGTGATGCCATGTGATCAGGATAAAACACCAAAAATTAACAAAGCCTGGATTTTTATTAATTAAAGGATTTATTTTCCTATTCCCTCTCCCTGCTGGTATCTGACCTACTGCGTTTCCAGGCCCTTTGTCTGCCTTCACCATTGAGACGTTGCCTTTTTTCCCAGAAATGTTATGATAACGTTGGTCCTCAGATCCTCAATTCCCTCCTGACATCCACCTAAGAGACATAAGATATTGTTACCTCCATCTGGTTCCCAAACTCCCTGGCTTGCTTCTCACCACAGAAAATGCAGAGACTTTAATCCCTTGTTTTCTGGACTTGTATCTCTACAGAGTCTGAGCCCAAACAAACCGGACCAATCTCAATCATCTATTGTTCCCTACAACTCAGGGTAACACAACACTCTGTTGTGACACTACACAACAGAGCAGCCTTCAAAAGATCTTCTCCTGTCTATGGGGTCCCAGCATTTAATCTCTCCTCTCTGTAGTCCTCTTAGGGTCTACTGCCTATCTCTAAAACAGCAATTTACAGGTTTTAAGAGCTCATTACGTGGTCACTGAAGGAATATATGAAACTCATAACCTGCAGGCTTGAGCTGCAAAAAACATACATTTAGGCTGACTGAATTCTGAGTTCTTTAATTCAGTCACCAAAATATATAATGAAGTACTCTGTTAGGCACTGGAGGGCAGAGAGATTTAAAAAAAAAAAAAAAAAATTGTCCCTACCCTTAAATAGCTTAGAGCTTAGTACAGAAGTCAGATATGTAAATAAGTAATTCATACCTAAACTGATTACAGTCAGATTATCCCTATTCTATAGCTTAAAAAGAAAAATCCTTTCTCAGAATTGACAGAAATAACAGTCTTAAAATCAAAGAATACAGAGTGAATAAATGAGCAAAATGAACAAGCAGATGGATAAATGAGAAACCAAATATCAAACTAGTAAAGCTTTTCTGGAGTCTTAGGCAAGGTAGTAGGTATATCACGTAAATGAGACTTTCATTATTCTACAACATCTTTCTTTTTCCTTAAATGTCATTCTCACTATAAATGCTAATTCGTTTAGCATATATAACAAATTAATCTGGTACTAGAATAATTCTACAACACAATACATGATTAAAAAATTTTTTTTTGATTCTCAGCTTTACAGATAATGGAGCCTCTAAACAATTCTAGTCCACTTGTCTGATCTAGCCCACTAGACTGATACTGGGCTACAGTGCAGCCTCCCCAGATGTTTATAGCGAGAATCCATCTAATTGGTCAATGTTTGTGCCTTATGGATTATTAAAGTTTATCATATTTGATTGATACTTTCTCTCAATGTTAAGGCAATAGGAAGAATTCCCAAGAAAAGACATCATAACTATCTTATACTCCTTCCAAATGTATAGAAATAACCAATTATCAATTCAGCCAGCACAAAGGATCCACCTGGCTAAACTGATTTTTCCTCTGTATAACACCTCGTTATTCATTATAATGACTGATTCATAGTTCAGCTACACTGAGATATCTGATGGTACAAAGGAAATTTATCTCCATTCCTCACGAGATGGAATCATATAGAACTGGGTTTGAACCTAAGCTCCATGAGTCCTGTCTACATTATCTTGAGCAAGATATTTAACCTCTTTTAAATCTAAAGTATCCATGGGACTTCAACCACATGCAAATGGGGAAAATAATACTGATCTCATAAGTTTGCTGTGACAATTGATGAGGAGATGATAAATCTACAAGACCAGCATACAGTAGATATTCAATGAATATTAGCATTCCCTTTATTGTAATCTGATTTTCATTACTAACTCTTTCTCCTTGTTTTGATTAATTTTTGTTAGCTCCCTCCACTTCATTATCTCTTCACTCATTCTTTCATTTAGGTTCAAAGTTACTAAGAGCATGAACTTAACATTGCCTCTCCTGTAGTATCTCCTAGATATTTCTGGAATCTGTAGCAAAAAGAAAAGTTATGGTTTCAAATGGAACTTTACCCTAAAAACTGCTTGCTTCATTTTAAAGTGCCTCCCCCAAACTCTATCGCTGATAATTTTCCAGCACTGAGAAAAGAACATTGGCTCTTAAGTCAGGGAATTCCAATTCCAACTATGCTGCTTACTTAGTCAAGTAACTTACTTGTCCCCGTTACTAAATTTCTCTATATCTCAACGTCCTGTGAACTAACTCAATGTCCCATAAACTATGGCAACAGGAAGAGTGCCTAGCAATCGTTGTTCTAACAAATGATTAAATTTTTCTCAGCCCCAAGGTTACTAATCAAACCTCTCTCTCAGTCAATAATTGCTCCCAAAGATATAGTCCAAAAAGATATAGCATGTAATGTTCTACAGTTATTCACTCATTTTGTCATTCAACAAATAGTTTTTGGAATGCCTATATGTCCTAGGCATAAAATAGTAACAATCGTTTAGCACTTTAAAAGACAACTAAGCCACAACTTCAAGCCTGAAGGACACCAGGGTCTAGAGGGAAGCCAAACATGCAAATAATTACAATCCAGTATTCTAAGTGCTAAAAATAGAGGTGTATACAAATGCGGGGATTCAAAGATAGAGATCAGGTAAGGCTTCCCAGAAGAGATGATTATGCTGGAGTTGAGTCTAGGAATATAAAAAGGGCTTCACTGAGCACACACGGGAAAGACATGTATCCCAAGGAGAGCAAAAGCAGAAAGCACATGATGCCTACTGACAATTCAAAGTATAGGAATCAGGTATGGTTGAAAGATGCTGCTGCAGGGGACTGATGGGAAATGAGGCAGGTAGGGAGGAGCCAAATCATAAAGGGCTTCAAATGATATTACAGTGTATTCGGAATAAAGTCCATTAGAGAGCCACTGATTTGTAAGTCAGAGAATAAAATGTTTTAGAATAATTCCTCTAATGGCAGAGGAATGAATGGGTGAGAAGGACTAACACTGGAAGTAGTCATACCAAATGGATGTAAGTGGGAAGGGAAAGAATCAAAGATGGCTCTAGGGTTTCTAGAACAAATGAAGGTGCACTGTAGCTCCATTAACACAAAGGAGTCATACACGTGGCAGAGCAGACCTATGGGTAAAAATAATGAACATTTCAAGTTTCATAACTCCATTAAAGGGATGATGTTCAATAAACCATTGGGAAAAACAAGACTGCAGTATAGGAGAGAGGACTAAAATAGAGATATAGATTTAGGATATATATTTGGGAGTAATTATTTTTAAAACCAAGGAACATGCTTTTTAAAAGAAATATAATTCTTTTAGATTTCTCTCCCAACTTCAACTGAAAAGATTACAAATTTAAAACCTTAAACTAGGGGGCGCCTGAGTGGCTCAGTGGGTTAAGCTGCTGCCTTCGGCTCAGGTCATGATCTCAGGGTCCTGGGATTGAGCCCCGCGTTGGACTCTCTGCTCAGCAGGGAGCCTGCTTCCTCCTCTCTCTCTCTGCCTGCCTCTCTGCCTGCTTGTGATCTCTCGCTGTCAAATAAATAAATAAAATCTTAAAAAAAAAAAAAATTAAAAAAAAAAAAAAAAAACCTTAAACTAGGGGTACTGGGTGGCTCAGTGGGTTAAAGCTCTGCCTTCGGCTCAGGTCATGATCCCAGAGTCCTGGGATCGAGCCCCGCATCAGGCTCTCTGCTCAGCGGGGAGCCTGCTTCTTCCTCTCTCTCTCTCTCTCTCTCCCTGCCTCCCTTTCTTTCTGCCTACTTGTGAACTCTGTCTGTCAAATAAAAAATAAATAAATAAAATTTAAAAATAAAATAAAATAAAACCTTAAACTACCATCTATTGCACATATATTGAATTTTAACAAAAAATAATGAAAAGATGTCAACATATTTAATGAAAACAAACTTACCAAATATAACTATTTGATATTCATTTATTTATCACTTTTCTTAAGCAATCTACTAATAAGGACCTTCTCTTTATCTATAAAATTAATATATTTCCAAAATAATGTTTTCACGGCAAAGAAAAAAAAAAACCCAGCATGCTTCATCTTCTGAATAGACAAGCTGGTTTAATTTCCTGAGTAAACATTACTGATACTTGACACTGAACAGAGTCCAAATTCACTGAAGGAGTTAAGAAATTTCTAAAATCCCAGGAGCAATAAACCTCACCAGAGAATTCAGTAAAGAGCTTATTATAAAGACTTAAAGTCAATGTCATACCAAAATTTTAAATAACATCATGTACCCCTCTATTTAATAAATTATTTCATAATCAGGTCACAATTGACAGACACATTATCTTGGGCAGACGGAAAAGAGTAGATAAGCAAGGAAAATTTCCTTTTCTCTACTGAAGCATGTCCACCAACTGTCATATTTGGAAAACAGCCAAAATGAGCACTTTATTTGCAAAAAGAACAGGAAACTCTTGAAATATTAGCAAGATGTGTGGTATAGAAATGTGGAATATAAAGAATTAAGATTCACATTTATGGATGTTTGGAAATAATGTTTCTAAGACAGATTAAAAGCACAAGCCCATCCAAGGTAATAAGCTCTGAAAGCCAAAAGTAGAGCCCCTTGAATCCCTGGACTTTAAGTGTCACCCTTATTTTCTAGCCTGTGACCATTTATCCAGGGTAAAGTTCCCATATACTTTTCTAATACAGATATTTAGCCTCAGAGGTATTTTAGCTGAATCAGCCACATAAACTGCCTTGAGAAAACCATGGTCAAACCATGTCTGTTTCTCTTAACCTTCTATTCTTTATGTTTCCTAACATTACTATTCCTCTTTTGTCAGAGTATTTTCTAGTTTCTAGCTACAGGGTTTACCAGTGAAAGCTGACACAGCTGAGTTGCTGAAGGAAAACAGCTGAACTATTAAGGAAGGCAATCAGAAAGAAAAGAGAGAGGGAACCTAGAAATGTTAACTAAAGAGGAAACAGGAGAACCTTAGACTTCTGAATCTGTATAAACTTAGAAGTCTAGATTAATGTTCTCAATTCAGATATTGGCCCACAGTCAACGAAGGGTCATGAAGAGTTTTCTATATGTACTTATCACTAATTTAAAATAAATACCTATTTTAAAAAATGTAACAGTAAGAGTCTAGATAATGCCCAAAGCCAGTAACAAGTGAAAAGAAAAATGTAAGCATTCATTTTGAGTGACTACTATTAGAAACTTCCTGGCAGTTATAATAACACTATCAATGTCACTGTCACCTTGGATAAGGTGCCCAATTGTATCACACAGTATTCTAGCTCTTTAAAGAAGTACAGGAAGCATGACAGAGAGGAAGTAAGAAAGGCAAGTTGAAGACAGATTTCTGGTTTGGGTGTATTCTCTCAAGAAGTTCATAAAATAGTCAAGGTAATAAAATCTTTTCCACATGCCCCTTTTCTAAGATTTTGTCCCCATCTTCCCCCCAAACATGAGATTAAGCCCAAAGAGATTCAGCAGCTTCTATTACATGCTATATGACCCTGTCCCCAGATCCCTCCCACCTTGATTTCTCATCTTAAGAACTTTCTTAACTTCTGGTAGTTCAAGTTTTCCTTGATTATATATACACACACACACACATACACATATATAAGTATGTATATATGCACTTGAATAGTCCTATAAACCCCCATTTCAGTGTAAAGAGCAAGCAAGCAAGACTTCAGAGAAAGGTCACATCAGACATGGATGATTCCTTTCCTCAACTCCTTTCTATCACAGAAATAATATGGATTATATTGCTGAGAAAATAGTATCTGTCAATTCAAGATTCAAGAGTTTTGGAAGGATTGAAGAGAACAGGAATAGGTAGAATAGATATTCCGTACGGTCCCTTCTTCTGTTAATGAATGTCACAAACTGTGAAGTGTAAACCCAAGGATTCCTTAAAAATAAAAGCCAAGCAGAGAGAGTCAATTATCATATGGCTTCACTTATTTGTGGAGCATAACAAATAGCATGGAGGACAAGGGGCGTTAGAGAGGAGTAGGGAATTTGGGTAAATTGGAAGGGGAGGTGAACCATGGGAGACTATGGACTCTGAAAAACAGTCTGAGGGGTTTGAAGTGGGGGGGGGGGGGAGGTTGGGGGAACCAGGTGGTGGGTATTATAGAGAGCACGGCTTGCATGGAGCACTGGGTGTGGTGAAAAAATAATGAATAATGTTTTTCTGAAAATAAATAAATTGGAAAAAAAAATAAAAATAAAAAAAAAAATAAAAGCCAAGGGGCTCCTGGGAGGTTCAGTCAGTTAAGTGTCTGCCTTTGGTTCAGGTCATGATCCTGCGGTCGTGGGATGGAGCCTTGCTCATCAGGCTCCCTGCTCTGCCAGAAGCCTCCTCCTCCTTCTCCCTCTCCCTGCCACTACCCCTGCTGGTGGGGCGTGCTCTCTCTCTCTCTCTCTCAAATAAATAAATAAAATCCTTTAAAAAAAAAAAAAAAAAAAAGCCAAGATACCAAAAGAAATACTGCAAAAAGGCCATGCGTTATTAGAGGTGCTGCTAATTATAAGAAAAGGTTAAGAAGGTTAAAAATAAATAAATAAATAAATGTTATCCTGAACATTAAGTATGTTGTTTAAATCTAGGCCTGTTTTTTTTTTTAAAAGATTTTATTTTATTTATTTGAGAGAGAGAGACAGTGAGAGAGAGAATGAGCGAGGAGAAGGTCAGAGAGCGAAGCAGACTCCCCATGGAGCTGGGAGCCTGATGTGGGACTCGATCCCGGGACTCCAGGATCACGCCCTGAGCCGGAGGCAGTTGTTTAACCAACTGCGCCACCCAGCCTGTTTGGCTCCCTTCTTAGATAGTAAAACCAAAATTCTGATCATCATTCCATTGAGTTTGCCTTCTCAGACCTAGAAAAGCAGAACAGCAGCTGGTAATACGGCCAGCTGTTATTTTTTCTTGAATTTGGCATGAGAAGCCGAATGGTCTTTTAAAATACAGAATATAACTCCAATGAATTACTTCTGCAATGTTCCAAAACTATTTGTTTCCAGCTCTTTACAAATAAGAAGAGTACTGTTCAGTGATATCAAACACTTACTAAAGAGCTACCTGGAAATTTCTTTGCAAAGATTTATTTCCAGGAATTAAGGATTCCTGGCAATAATTTAAAGTCTGGGAAATCCCCAGTATGAATTACTTATTGTCCTGGTTCATTTGGCACAATAAGGATTTTTACAAGACCTATGTAGATTTACCATATTTTAAAATATATTAGTCAATTTCCTGACATAATGTTTTTAATGACATCTTAAAAGTCATAGTGGGGGCGGGAGTACCTGGGTGGCTCAGTTGGTTACTTGTCTGCCTTCAGCTCAGGTCATGATCTCAGGGTCCCGGGATCAAGTCCCACAGCGGGGAGCTTGCTTCTCCCTCTCCTTCTGTTCTCTCTCTCTCTCTCTCTCTCACACACACACACAAATAAGTAATTTTAAAAAATCAAAGCAGGAATTCACATAACAAGAAAAACCTACTTGCTAACATTCTTATCTCTACCAAATTCTGCAAACTAAACTTTCTCAGTGAATGACAGTTCTTATCTCAGTGCTTTTATAACTTTTTTTGCATTATCATCATCTTACAAAAATTCTTGAGAATGCACTTCACTGACAATTATGATACTTTCAGCTAAACAGAGCAAAAAATATATAAAGACTTTCTCTCTCACAGTCAATCTGGAGGCCTACTACATATCCATAACAAAATACATGAAAGAAGAAGCTCATTTAAAAAAAGGCAACATGGTGACCAACCCACCAAAATATCATCATCTCTCCTCCAAAATGCAGGAAGAAATGGAGTCCAGGAGAACTGCCACACAGTTCTTTGGTCATAATCTTCATGTTAGCTAGAATTCTTAACTGCCCATAACCCAATTTTCTTTCAACACAAGGAAACAGGTGGTTACTGAGATTTTTTACCATCATCATCATCACAGATAAAAAGAGGAAAAATATGTTACTCTCTTCTTTCACTTCCTCTTCCACTCTCTTCTTTTCCTTTCTTCTCTTTCCCTTCTCTTCCTGAACAATTCAGTCTCTAGGGGCACCTGGGTGGCTCAGTCAGTTAAGCTTCTGCCTTTGGCTCAGGTCATGATCCTGGAGTCCTAGATTAAGTTCCACATCCAGCTCCTTGCTCAGCAAGGAGCCTGCTTCTCCCTCTACTTGCAGCTTCCCCAGCTTGTGCACATGCTCTCTCTCTCTCTCTGACAAAGAAATAAAGTCTTTTTAAAAATAAAAGAATAATTTAGTCTCTAAAGCTATTATGAAGGGCAGGAAAAAATAATCATCCACACCAGAGAGAAAAGAGAGGCTGCCAGTGCCTACAGAGAAGTTTACAGAGCCCAGGCCAAGGAAAGAGATATTCATACTGGGGGCAGCTGAGTATGGGGTGTCAGTGCCAAGCAAGTTGGAAAGGGCATCCCTATAAAGGGGTACATGATGTGAGAGGGTGAGAGCCCCAATAGGGTGAAAAGGGTATCCATGTGGTGGTCAGGCAGAGGGGAACATCCGGACATAGGGTGTCAAGAGTCGAAACAGGGTGAAGAGATCATCCACATGCAAGGGTGACCCAGTTCAGGGGGTCAGATCCCAAGCAGGATAAAAAGGGTATCCTTCTGTAGATGTGAACTGGCATAAAGTATCAGAGACTGTAAATGGCAAGAGGCTATCAGTGTAGATCAGGCTAACATGAGCAGCAGAGCCTGAGTTGGGTAATGAAGACAGACTCGGGGAGGACATGGCAGTAGAGAGGAGGATTTGTTGTTTGTATGCAGGAGGATTTATCAAATAAGTATATGTACTAAAGAGAACAGAAATCAAGTTTTTCACTATTGGAGCAAGAAGTTACAAATGTAGGAAGGGAAGAAACCAAAACAAATCATGACTGTGGAGTTGGACTGGAGTTAGACTCATCATTGTAAACCCATGATTTTCAATAAATACAGGTAGATATAGATGTAAGTGTGTATATTTTTGTGTATGAATATATATTTTCACTAATGACTATACTTAGTATCCAAATGTTATCACCTACTTACCATTTTCCAACAAAAAGAACTATGGCTTCTTAGAGAAATGGCTGATCCAGAACTGAGGCAGAGAAAGATAAGCCCTGGAACATTTTATGGTGCCAAAATCAAAGAAATGCTCAAAGAATGACTCAGAAAAGCCAGCCTTCAAGAACTTATACTGGTTAAGTCTGGGACAATTTAAGCATCAAAAATTAACAATGACAATAATACATCAAAACCCATGCAAAAAACAAACCATGAGTCCATACTTACATAAATAAAGTGTGATAAAGAATGGGATATGCAGCTAATTAAGTATACCTCCCCACAAAATAGTTATTACAAAGGGAAAAGGAGTAATTGTCTATACAAATGCCTGACAGACACTACATAAACAAGTAAACAAGTGATTAAAGTGAACATTATGAGCAACTGTACAAATCAAAATCATGCAACCCCTGATAGGATGCAACGAAAAGAACACAGCATCCTTTTGTGATATTCCTGCCAAACATGAGCACAATGTGAATCTAATCCTAAGAAAAAAACAGACAAACCCAAACTGAGGGACATTTTACAAAATAACTGGCCTATCATCTTAAAAAGTGTCAAGATCATAGAAGTCAAGGAAAGACTGAGACACTCTTCCACACCGAAGAACATTAAGGAGGTGTGACAACAAAATGTAATATGATTCTGAACTGGATTCCAGTGAAGCACATTATTGGGACAACTGCCCACACTTGAATGGGGTCTAATGGTTGTAATGTAGCAATATTAATTTCCTGATTTTAGTAGTTGTATTGTGGTTGTATGGAGAAATACCCTTGCTTTTAGGAAATATAAACTCAATACAAACTAAAATATCCTGAGGTGACAGGGCATCAGGTTTGCAATTTACTCTCAGGTGGTTCAGAGGAAAAGTTACTTCAACTAAACTAGCTTTTCCACAACTATGTGATTATTTAAAAATCAAAATTAGTTTTCTTAAAGTTCTAGCTCCAACCATTAAAGAATTACTTAAACCTGACTCATGGTCAGATCTAGTTCATATATATAATGGAAGATCGGAGCCAAATGTTGACACTGGATTGATCAGAAGAAAAAGCTTACTTTGTGAGCTTTTATACTCTATGAAATCGGAAACTACTATATAGCTAGCTATTATCTCATGTGTGTAACTTCTGCAAATTGCCTGGAGGGGAGAATCTGTTTTCTATACTCCAAAGCACCATCACCATGCTGAATACATAGTATACAACCTCAAAATATTTGTCAACGAAAAATGCTTTAAAAAGCCAGATAAAGAAAATATCAATGATAAGCTTATTAGAAAACTATTAACCTCATGGATTATATATAACACAGCAAGCACAACTCCAGCAGAACACAATCTCTGCGTGCTCAAATTAGCTTTGTGAAAAATGTAGACAATAACAAACTAATGCTAAATATCTAGTGACCAGTACTATTCCTAAAAGTAGGCAGAAAAAAAGTAATCACTATCTCTGAGATCAGAGAAGGACTAAGCAAATATATAACCCCCAGTGGCCTGTCTTGGTGCCTACACCATTAAAGATTTAACTTAAGACAATGTACCTAAAGAAGTTACATATTAAAATGCAAATATCCCATAGTTCACATCAAATAAAGACATTCATGAATTTATACAATTATTCCTTAGACAGCCATAATGCCTTAGTAATAATAATAACAAAGAAAACCACACATTTTGGGTTCCTCCTAAATGACAGGCCCTGTGCTAGATATTTTATATAAATTCTCTTTAATCCTTACAATTTTACAACATAGATATCATCCTCACTTCTAAATCAGGAGACTGAGATCCAAATAAGTTAAATAACCTGCTCTGGACCAAATGTCCATTCAACAGCAGAGTTTTCATTCCAGCTCAAGACTCTGACTTCTTCCATTACATTCTGTTGCTTCTTTCTACCATGCCATTTACTGTTGCTGAAAATGGACACCTATGGCATGAGGAAATAAGGGGCAATTTAGAAAACTTTTTATTTGTACATGATAAAACTGAATGAGAATTCTGGGTTTCAGGTAAAAAAAAAAAAAAAGAATGTCTCAGAACAAGAAAGGAACAAAGGCTTAGTGAAAGGACAGAGGAGAACAAAAACGGGATGAGAAGGTTCCTAAGGACAAAGTGCGTGGTTGCCTGGTTTTTCTACAGAGCCTAACACTAGACTTGACAAGATCCTTCAGTTAGTAATGGAATCAGTTAAAACTAAGAGCTCAGATTTTTTGGCTTGAACAAATGAATCAAAAAGTTAAATGAAATTAAATGAAAACTATGGTAAATACTATATTTTCCTCCTTTTCATGAGAGGGAAGAAATAGGGAAAAATAAATCACACCCATCTGGAGACTTGGCATGCATAGACAGGTTATTAAACTACCTTTGAAGACAACAGAAGTTAGATACCATTATGCACCCACAAAATCTTGGATAAAACAGCCCCACCGTGTTTTAAAGAGAAAATGATGACTGACTTGGGGAGCCTGGGTGGCTCATTGGACTAAGCCGCTGCCTTCAGCTTGGGTCCTGATCTCAGGGTCCTGGGATCGAGCCCCACATAGGGCTCTCTGCTCAAATAAATAAATAAAATCTTAAAAAGAAAATGATGACTGACAAATATCCTAAAACATCTTCAGTTATTTTAACACTAAATCCAGCTTATCATTCATGTGCTATCAATAAACAAATGTAAACAAAATACTGCCTATAATGTGAAAGTACATGAGGAGCATAAATAAAAATAATTGAAAATTAGGTATGAGATAAAATATATTACTGTGTAACTTTGCAGAAAATGTATTTTCTCTTTGCTCCTGGAAACATACTCATATTTTCATATTTTAACCCAGGAGAAACACTGATCCCTATGGAATAAGGAAGCAATAGGGCACAATAAAAAGATATTCAGGGATTGGAAAGTCCTGAATTTGAATCTTGCTCCTGTCACTTACTAGCTTTGTAACTTTGGGCAAGTTATTCAATTTCTCTGCTCTTTTCCCCTAATTATAATTATAAGGCTAACAATAAATATCTTTCAGGACTATTGTGAAGACTGGATACAAAGCATGTAAAGCAATTGGTATAATATTTGGGACACTAATAATACAAGCAATTCCACTTTTAGAAATATATCCTAAGTGGAATGCCTGGGTGGCTCAGTCGGTTGGGCGTCTGCCTTCGGCTCAGGTCATGATCCCAGTGTCCTGGGATCAAGTCCCACATCGGGCTCCTTGCTCCGCAGGGAGCCTGCTTCTCCCTCTGACTCTGCCTGCCACTCTGCCTGCCTGTACTCTATCTCTCTGACAAACAAATAAATAAATAAAATCTTAAAATATATATATATATATATATATATATATATATCTTAGAATATAATTTATGACAAATGTGGTTTCTATGACAATGTTCATCATACTACTACTATACTACCTATAATAATAATAAATAAAATAAACATCATCCAAGTATCTACATTAAAAGAATATTTAAGTTAAGATAAATACACCAGATCTGTGGTCCTCACACTTTAGTGTATATAACAATTACCTAGGGAAGCTTATGAAATGCATATCCCCAAAACTTTTACTCAGAAATTCTCACCCAGTAGGTCCAAGGCAAGACCAAAAAATTCCTATGTTTAATAAACAACCACAGGGTTGATTCTGGCATAGGACGTCTATGAAAATTCTGCACTAAGTGGGATTTTTTTTAAGATTTTTTGATTTTTTTTTTATTTTATTTATTTGAGAGAGAGAGACAGTGAGAGAGAGCATGAGCGAGGAGAAGGTCAGAGGGAGAAGCAGACTCCCCATGGAGCTGGGAGCCCGATGTGGGACTCGATCCCGGGACTCCAGGATCACGCCCTGAGCCGGAGGCAGTCGTTTAACCAACTGCGCCACCCAGGCGTTTATTTATTTGCAGAGAGAGAGAGAACATGAGCAGGGGTGAGGGACAGAAAGACAAGCAGACTCCCCACTGAGCAGGGAGCCATATGCAGGGCTTGATCCCAGGACTCTGAGATCATGACCTGAGCCAAAAGCAGACACCTAACCAACAGAGCCACCCAGATATCCCTAAATGGGATATTTTAATGATGCCATTAAAAATACTTTTATGAAGTCTTTATAATAACACAGAAAAAGTTTATGATATACTATTAAGGCAAAAATTCAGGATTCAAAATGTATGCTTTATCTAATAACAATTATACTAAATATACACCGGAACAAATGGGCCTTAGCAATAGAATTAGGAGTGATTTTTTTCATTTTACCTAATTATTTGGAACAGAGTCATGTTATCATCATAAATGAATAAGTAATATATCAAAAATCTGAGGGGGAAAAAAGTCAACGGATCACCATGCTCCTCAGGATTAAGTTAGAAATCCTTAGTGTAGCACAAAGTTGTTCAATCTTCAGACTTGCCTCTTACCCATGCTCTATACCAAACTACTTACAATACTCCAAATTATATCCTACATTTTCACATACTACTATTGACTATATTATTCCTTCTCCAGAAAAGCCCTTCCCTCAGATGGTCTGCCTGGCAAACTCTCATTCATCCAGTAAGAGTCAAGAATCACCTCTTTTCTGAAGTTTCCCTTGACTACTCCTCCCAGACAGAATTAAATAACTCTATCTTCACATTCCTATTGCATTATTTGGTACTTCCATTACAATAAATATCACACTGTACTTTAACTCTTTGTTGACATACCTGTTCCATTATTCTACAAATACTTGGAGTTAGGTGGAGAGGATCTCATTCAATTTTAGAATCCACAATGTACTCAAAATATATTTGTAGGGGAGCCTGGGTGGCTCAGTGGGTTAAGCCTCTGCCTTCGGCTCAGGGCTTGGTCTCAGGGTCCTGGGATCGAGCCCCACATCGGGCTCTCTGCTCAGCAGGGAGCCTGTTTCCCCCTTTCTCTTTGCCTGCCTCTCTTCCTACTTGTGATCTCTCTCTCTCTCTCTGTCAAATAAATAAATAAAATCTTAAAAAAAAAAAAAAAGAAATATTTGTAAATAACAATGAGAGATAATTCTTTGTTATCATTGTTCTTGGATGTCAGTTCCCTATGAAATCCTGATTGACTTGTTGGGTTAGTTGGAGAGTAGCTGGTTTATTGAATAATAAGACTTGGTCTAAAAATATCCTAATACATAGCATAAAACATACCAGTAAAAAAACTTACATGATTACTTTAACCACTATTCATAATTCTTCACCTTCTCTGATTATGTCTTCAAAGCTTTTATCAAACTTCAGAGTGACAGATCACTCTGGTCATTAGTCAAATCAAATAAAGAAGGAACAACTCTGTCCTAGAGTACCTGACTACTGGAATTTACCATGCCAAAGAACATCTCTGCATAATTCCTGCTGCTCCTCCCAAACACACTCCCACTCACTCCCCTGTCTATGCTAACAGTAAAATAGCTATACAAAACAGGGATAATTCTGTAAGTAAATATAGCAGTTTTTTATATATTCAAAAGACACTATATTTAGCATATTTATATGATTCATAAGACATTTAAAAAGCAGATTAGTTACTAGAGGTACCGAATAAGGACTCAAAGTGGCTAATAGTAATTTAGCACCAAAAAAAGAAAAGAAAAAAAGTTAAGTTTAATGTGGAAGGATGAAATTAGGATCCAGGGGTCATAACTTCAAATGTCTTCCCTGTATAGTAAAACATACATTTATGGAATAACTTAGATACTGAAGTTTTAAATAACAAGAAAATGTATTTAAAAGAATTTGAATCTCAAACTACATTAGATGTCAAAGCTCTTATAAAATTCTATTCCATATACTTGTCATCTTTGATTATACAATAAATATGTACCTCTAAGGAATAACTTCTTGAAATAGCAAACAACATACCACAAGCTGATATCTAAGACAGGTGTGTTACTATAACAGATACCAATAAAAAGTTCCAGGGACCAAATAAATAGCAAAAAGAAAAGGCTTTTGCAGCACCAGCCCTATGCCATCCCATTTCTCATGTCTTCAGTCAAATCCCTTTCTCTTTTGACAGCATCAACCTCATAAGAAGGAAAAATAAATGACCACCTTTAACCAATCTCTCTTGCAAATCTGGCAAAATTCACTTCATCAGCTCTGCTAACAAGAGATCCAAAGCATTACTATTTGAGCCTAAAGTTTTATTTGCTCTTTAAATGAAAATACTAAAATAGTTTCCTCTTCCTAAAAACCTCTGCAGTCACATTTCAACTCCCACAAATAGTATTTGGAGGCAGGATAAAGTTAGATAAGTTACAAGAGCACTGATCCATGAGGTTAGAGGAGAAATTAACACCAAGGCAGGCAGGAAACTAGACATGAGGAAAGCCCAATATTTGTTCTTCTTAATCTGTGTCTCACTACACAGCCCTTCCCAACTCTACTCCTCACACAAAATTGGTTTCCCTTCAGAAGAGGGACAATTGGTACAAAAACTAAAGCCAGGCTGAACTTGTAGTAATTAAAATGGAGAAGAGGTTTTCTTTATAGAAAAAGAGATTTGGACAGGAAGGGTTAAAGGAAATGTGGTGTGGGGAACAGAAATATCAAGCAGGCTGCAAGAAATTAAGTTAGCTGTTTATGCCTACATCTATTAGTCAAGATTTGATTCAATTTGGTCAAAGAATGGTGACAAGTCTAGGCCAAATGTCTCAGTTCACTTAACTAGAAGTAATTAACCACTTTAAATAAAGCTTCTCTACAAGACAGTAGAACCCAAATAACTACAACACAACTGAATCAAAGTTCCATTTTATAAAATAATTAATGAAGACACGCTATTAAAAAAGGAAGCACTATCTCTAAGAAACAGATTCAGAGATGAACACTCTTTAGAGACTGCACAAGAGACTGACAAAAACAAAATTTATCCTTTAACCATATATTCTGATTCACCCTCGAATGTCACACAATTTCATGCCAAACCCAGGTTTAACACAAATGAAGAATTCACTTCCTGTTCTACAGATGCAAAGGAAGAAAACTGGACTCTAAGAAGAATTCCTAGATCTGTGTTATAGAGGAAAATTCAGAGTTTTCCACTGGCATTGTGCCTCTGCCTACCATATGGTGTAGCTGACCATGTCATCACATACATGAGAAAGAAGTGGAACACAGATGAATGCTCTCTGTGAATTCCTGCTTTTTAAAATATATTCTTTGATGAATAACCAAAACTCACATTTTAATTAACTAAAGCTACGCTGCAATATGTTCAAAATGGAACCAAAGACACACTGAAATGCATGTAAATGTTAAAAAAAAATAAACTTCAGGTTCGGTAGACTAAAATTCGTTTTTTCTAATCCTTGATTTGAATTATAGTCAGCTCCCATTTCTAGTTAAATGCACACGATGAATGTTCTATAATAGGCTCCTTGAAAGAATTTTCCAAAATTACATCAAATACATAATCAAATTATTTCAGTACACAACTGAACAAATCAAATTGTATTTACTGTCACCTGAGAGGTTAAATTGCTAAAGTCAATAGAGGCAATGCTGAATATTGTAAGCTTCTGCATTAATGTCAGTGAAGATCTGTTCTACCCTTCCTTGACTTGAAGAATACACTGAGATACACTAGGAATTAGGCAATGTAAGAATGGACAGGGTGAGTAGTAGTCACTACTGGCTGGTTGTCCTAATTCCCTGCTACACATCAGTCTCACTGCTTTGATGAGGGAGCTGACAACATAGCTTAGTAGAGAAGAGGTCAATAACAAAATTCCCTCTCCTCTCTCTTCACTCCGCATCATGCAGCTGGCACTGTTCACTCTGGCAGACACAGCTCCCTGAACATAATGGTGCAATCACCGCTTCAAACATCATTACTATCTAAAATAGATAACCCACTTGCAACTTGACTATTTTTATAGATATAACATTTTCATGCAGTTTAACTGCTCTGTTTGTGATTTATTCCACTTAACCAATGCTGTTTCTCTGAAAGTCAGTACCTTATCAGAGTCCCAATAACAACAATTGCCCAAATAGTTGTAAAATTACAACACTTCTGAGTTGCCTCTTATCTCCTTTTACCCATCACCAAAAACTTCATGAACTGAATCATAAATCTGAAAAAATTTGTAATCTCTCTGGTTTACATATCTTTGGTGAGTAGAGACTATTTTCCCCTACTTCCCACAGATCTACTTTTTCACATGGGGGTCTTGAAAACTGGATTCTTTTTTTTTTTTTTTTTTTTTTTATTTGACAGAGAGAGACAAAGCAAGAGAGTGAACACAAGCAGGGCGAGTGGGAGAGAAAGAAGCAGGCTTCCTGCTTCCCAGGACCCTGGGATCATGACCTGAGCCTGAGGCAGATGCCACCCAGGCATCCCAAAAAACTGGACTCTATGTTCCACAAGAATTTATAATATGCTTTACATGTGATCCTTTGAGTTATTAAGAAAATCAAGTAAATTTGAGTTGTAAAACTTTTTTATTGCTTTGTTATTTCTTAATCTAAACTCACCAAGAAAGAAATGATTCAATATACATTCTAAATAGCAATTATTTTGTTTAGATTAAAAGGTAGTTGTGTCAAAGGAAGACACTAAAAGATTTTGCAGCTGTCTCATGAAAGATGTTGAAAAAAGAAACTTCACATATAATGTGGAGAGAGAAAAGGAAGGAGGTAATTCAATTTGAGTACTCTGATGAGCTCTAAGGAGCTCAGATTTCTTTAAAGACAAAAGGGGTGGATGAGAGAGAGATATAACTGAAAACAAACACAAAAAGGCATTTACCTGGGAAAATATTAATGTCTCTTTCAACTAAGTTTGAAAAAAAGAAGAGAGGCATAAAATGTTCACTTCTATAACAGATAATATAACCATAAGCTCTGTCAGAATAACTAAAACTGTGGATGGTTTTAGACCGCAAGAGAATTTCCTGTGATATCTAACAATGCCAAGAATCTGATTCTTCCCAACTTCTATTTTGTTTCTATCATCTCTAGTGAGAATCATTTTCAAACCAAAAAGTAAAAACAAATAATGTTGGGACATTATTGAAATTTCAAAAAGACAGAGGTCATAACAGACATTTTAATTGAGTATAAGTATTCAGACCCAGAAGAATTAGGTACAAGGGAGAAGAAGGAATTTGCATCAGTACTAGGCATCATCAATGGTTTACCATTGTAAACAAGCTATAATAAAGTAGCCTGATTTAGGTGGAATTTATAGACTTACTACTAGAGATAGATCAAAAGAATGTCATAAACAGGACACAGCATGAATTCAGAAGAGCAATGGATAAAATATTCAAAATATTCTCACAGGTATATTATAAGTAGCTGAATGAGATTTCTATTACGTGGCTTCAATGCTGGTAGAAATACCATGTATAAAGTTTGCTACTTTTATTTTTTTTTTAATATTATTTATTTATTTATTTGACAGAGAGAGAGAGATCACAAGTAGGCAGAGAGGCAGGCAGAGAGAGAGAGGAGGAAGCAGGCTCCCTGCTGAGCAGAGAGCCCGATGCGGGACTCGATCCCAGGACCCTGAGATCATGACCTGAGCCGAAGGCAGCGGCTTAACCCACTGAGCCACCCAGGCGCCCCGAAGTTTGCTACTTTTAAATTCATAGTAAGCTAAAGAAAGTTTCTTTAGGGATATAGCATCATGGTTGAATTCCAATTATAGAAAACATGCTTATTAAATCTACAGATGTTGCAGAGGATAAAGTTAATATGCTGGAAGATAGACTCAAGAATCAAAGACCTAGTTAGATTGTAAGTATAGGCTAAAACAAGGAAGAATAAATGTAATAGGAATAATTCAAGTTCAATCAACACTTCTACAAATATGATAGGAGAACAACCGCTTCACAAGTCACTGACAAAAATACCTGGAAGCTTTAAGTATCTGCTTAATGTGAGCCAATGTCATTATATAACTCAGTAAAACGGATCTGTATTAAGGTACATCTTAAATCAATAACAAACATAATAATTTCACTGTGTGATGTTTTAAATAGCTGCTATTTTGATTACATAACACATGTTCATTTTTAGAATACTGAAAAATGTAAATAAGCAAAAAGACAATAAAGATCACCCACAATTCTACCTCAAAGATGAAGACTACTTTTTACATTTTGGTGTTTATCATTCCATACTTCTTAATACATATTATAAATTTTCACAAGTGCTTATATTTTCTTAAAAAAAAATAGGATCATACTACAAATGCTATTTTGTAAACTTTTTTTTTTTAATTCAACAGTGTATCAAGTCCCAGTGTATTTACTCTGGTCAACTGTTATTGGTGCATTTTGTTCATTTCTGCTCATCACCTTTACGAGAATCACTGTAGAACTTGAGAATATGCAAATAAATAAAAAGAGAAGAGTGAGAAGCATGAAAATATAACTTCACCTACACTCCATTGCCAACTAATACCAACTGTGGAAATTACAGGGAGGAGGATTTCAACTCAATATAAGGATAATTTTTTTAATTAGAGCTGTCAAAAAACCCGGAATGGACCTAGTCATTTAAGGGTTTTACAACCCTAGAATAACTAACAGGTAAAAGATGTTCCTCTAGGTCAGAAGTTGAATAAATGGCCCCATTTTATTTGCATATTCTGTAATTCTAATGGAAACAGTACTGAAGAAATTTACTCTATGTCCATTATGAAGCAAAACTTTAGTAATCGAGATCTTAGGAAACAGAGTCAAATGCTTTAAATCTCTGTGAGAAATAATAACACTAATGATAACCACCAATGTGGTAAATGCTTTGCATTCATTTCTTTCTATTTCACTTCTTACAAATATGTGATAGGTACCATTACTATTCCCATTTTATAGAAGAGGAGAGTGAGACTTAGATTTTTATACTTATTGAAGATCATTCTTACTTTTGCTGAAAATGCACCCAAGCATACTTGATTCCCCATCAGGTAGCTACTGCTCACTTCTTAGTAGGCAATATGTCAACAAAAGCATTTTCAGAGGAGATGGAGAGAAGTGAGTTGGGGGAAATTGGAGGGGGAGAGAAACCATGAGAGGCTGTGGACTCTGAGAAACAAACTGAGGGTTTTGGAGGGGAGGGGGGATGGGAAGAGCCTGGTGCTGGGTAGTATGGAAGGCACATATTGCATGGAGCACCGGGTGTGGCGCATAAACAATGAATTCTACAACACTGAAAAGAAATAAAATAAAATAAAATAAAATAAAATGAAAAAAAAAAAGAAAGAAAAAGAAAAGTTCTTATCTAGTGATCCCTCAAAGGGCAGTCATGAGATTTTTTTTTTATAATTTAGGAAAGAAATTAAGGATTTTCAAATCAAATTATTCATAGCAAAAAAGAGTTCTGGTTAGACTACGTTATGTATCTTAAATTTTTGTGACTCCAACGGATTCAATGAGTAAGACTTTAAGATGTGGAAAAGCAAATTTAAATCACATAACTTCAAATTTTTGCCATCGCTAATTAAGTGACCTTGGACAAGTCTTTAATCTTCCTAACTCTTCAGTCCTTCTGTGAACTGAGGCTCAGTCACTTAAAGCTGATGGAAGAATTGAATGAGATGATATGCATAAGCATTTAGCACAGTATCTGACACTATTACACAACACAAGTAATAAAGGCAGGGAGGAGGTAGTGGCAAATCCATTCTGCAATTTATTCCAAAGTATTTAAAACTGTTGAAGTGTCATTATGTTTGAAGAGGAAGGGGCCACATTGTCCATTATTCTGTATAAATTTCTGATGACAATCATTTGTGAAAAAAAGTAACAATGTGCCTTCTTGGAAATTTCATTTTATGCAAAGGATCATCCAAAGAATACATTTTAAACCCTGATTTTCTTCAGAGACATTGTTTTAGTTGTTTATTTTGTATGAGATAGATTCAAGTTTAAAGGTTACTGGTTTTGATTTTAACTTTTACAGCTTGGTTCAAACTACTCCAATGAACACATGATTTTAAGTTTTGTTTTCCAGGCACATTTCTGTTATAGAGCTACCATTCTCACCTGACAAAACGAGCAAAAGGGAAAACGTTTTATTTTTTTTTTAATTTTTTATTTTTTATAAACATATATTTTTATCCCCAGGGGTACAGGTCTGTGAATCGCCAGGTTTACACACTTCACAGCACTCACATGGGAAAACGTTTTAATCAAGAATTATGCTGGGGGTTACAATTCTGAAATTTTATCTTAATTCCTAAAATTTGCCATCTATCCTTTTTTTTTTAATGGCACAACTGAGAAAGTATTTAAAAGATGTTTATTTTTAACTTCTATCACAAAGATGGGCTTTTTAAAATACCGTTTATCTCAATAACATTAACTGAAGTTCTCACTGCTCTCAAAGAATTCCTTAGTGTTTTTCCAAAGGAACTGATTACTTACAAACCTCTCTCAAATTACAGGTTTCTAGCCATAAACACTTTTACAACTAATTCAGTCAACTAGTAAACATATTTATTTTATCTGCAACTTTAAAACTATCACCAGATAAACTGCTTTTATATAAATTACCTGTGACTAAGGGCAATTATCAGAGCCATAATCTGAAATATGTAAACTATTTGCATTTTAAATTGAAAATTACTTAACAAGAGAGTACACACACACACACACACACACACACACGAGTCATCACTTCTAAGATCAACAAAAAATAAGTCCCACATTCACTGATCTGACATGAACCATCATTCCAATAAAATGTCACTATTAACAAGTATAGATGATCACATATGGAGCTTTTTAAAATCCATCAACTATTTGCCAACTAAATTCACTTCATTCTAATACATATGTTTTCATTTTCTCTATTAGCCAATATTGTAATTAACTGCACTGCCCGACCTCTACATCATATAAGAATTTGAGTAAAGGACACAACGGTATCATCCAGCAGTCTGTATTAAACACTTGTCAAGAGCGGCACAGGAGTTTTTAAAAGCTAAGAAAATCACTTGGATTTTTTAAAATTTTTACAAGTACAGTTGGGTTGCTTAAGAGATGTTCTAGGGTGAAGATATGATGCTTCCAAAGAAGACTGATGCTTCCAAAAATATCCAGGGCAAAATGAATAGCCATAATTTTATAAAGAGCTCTCCTTGCATTTTACCTAATGAATATTCTTCAGGCTTCTTCCCTCTTATTTAATTTATCTATCAATTCAACTTTTAAGTTCATAGTTTTTCCAACATGCAAATCAACCCAGCTATTCTAAGGTACTACCTGCTGAATAAAGACCTTGACATTTTTTTAAATGTCATCTTAAGAGTCTCCAAGCAATATTAGTCTCACCTGCAACATCTTCATATTAAAAGGCCTCTACTATATTCCATATACACCATCCCGATCCCGACCTGACATCCGTCATCCTACTAACCAAGTTTCACTCTGCTGTGTCCAGGTAACTGGAAGTACTGCTGGGGCTGCCTCACCTGCCTCATCAAGTTTTACACACACCCTGTACTGGTGACATCTCATCAGAAGGTTCCTTTGCTTCATTTTGTGGGATCATAACCCCCAGCACAGCAAATGCCTTCTGCAAGAGAAGGTAACAGCAACCAAAGGCTGTTGCTTTTTGCAGAGTAACTGGATGCACGCAATAGCTTCTCTACCAGTTTCATTCAAATAGACAAAAAAGGCTGGGTTCGACACTGAAAATACATAAATATTGGTGAAAAGCGAGTGGAACACCAATTTTCTTCCAGCAACACTAGTGCATGTACAAGTTCTGCACCATAGCTCGGAGAAAAGTAGCTACTGACGCATTGATGGAAGGCTATTTTCAAATTACTCAAAGAATCTAAGGTATCAATCGGACTAGGAGCCTCATGCCTCCTCTCCACACACACAGTCTCTTTTCCTGCCTAATTTAAGAATGAATCGCTGGCAGCCACCAGGTGCAGTAACTCTGAGAATGAGAACGGATCTATCACAATGCAAAACGAGGTGTGCAATCCCAGAGCTGGTTCCCGTCCTTACCTTAGCAGATTAGACAGGGGCAAGGGTCCGGATCCACCGCCCAGGATCCCTCCTTTTCTGCCAGACAGGAGTTTCTCCACCAGAGCCACATTTCCAGTGCGGGCAGCTTCCAGCAGCTCCTGGTCCTTCCCCATAGTCTTTCACCCGCTCCCTGACAGAGTCCTGCCCCCCCCCCCCCCCACCCCCGGTCTTCCTCCCCGCCCACCCCCACTTCCCAAAAATCCAGGGCCCTCTCCGCCCCACCCTAAAATAATGCAAGAGCTTCAGCACGTAGCGATTCCTGCAGCCCCAAGCCGGGAACACCACTGTCCTCCTCTTCGGGGCGCAGCTTTTACAATGGGGATCAGACCATGTCTAGGAAGAGGGGCTGGCCGAGCCGGGAGCCGCGACGCGCCCCCACAGCCACTCCCCTGAATTCCCGAGGCCTCGTTCCCGAGGGTGGGGCGTGAGGGGGTGCTTATAAGGAGCGCGAGGAGGATGCTGAGGACTAAGGAGGTAGCAGGAAGAGGAGGCGGAGACAGTCCTCGCCGGAGCCTGAGCGCAGCGAACAACCACGGCGGCGGCGGCGGCCCGCGCACCCGAGCGCCGGGTCCCGACTCTCCTCAGCTCGGCGGTTAGGCGGCGACGTTCGCGGCTCGAGACGGAGAGGAGCGCGGCGGCTGCGGCTCGGGCGGCCCTGGTCCACGCAGAGACAGGGCGGTGCGAACGAGCCGCGGCGGGCGCGTGCCGAGGGCGGCGGCGACGGCGGCGGTGGTGGTGGCGGCGGCGGCGCAGGGGCTGAGGCAGAGCGGGCGGGAGGACGCCCCGGTCCGCCGGCGGCGGCTCTGAGGCCTGGCGCGCGTGGCGGCCGGGGTGCGGGGGGCGTGTGCGCGCGGGCAGGTGCGGCCAGTGGGTCCGTCCCGAGTCGGGAGGGGGGAGTGGCGGCGGTAGGGGGTGAAGAGAAGGGGGGAGGGGGCCGGCCCGCGATGGGGGCGGGGCGCCGGGATGATATTATCTTCGTTTTCGTGGGCGGGGACCCTCCCTCCTCCAGTCTCCTTGCGGGAGGTTTAACCGTGTGAGGTCTGGAGTTCTTCGGTCGCGGTGACTCCTCGTCAGCGGGGCCGGCGCGGGCGCCACGCCTCGGGTCAGTCACGAAGCTTGAGGAAAAGCCTCCATGACGGGGATGGCGAAGCTGGTGGTGCTGGGAAGGGGCCCTTCTGCGGTTGCTTCTGTCCTGGCAACTCGACCTCCGTTTCGCCCTTCCGCTTACCTCCGCGAGACGAAGGAGAGCTCCCCTTGGTTAGAAAGGTTTGTTTTATCCTAGTTTCGGTGGCACTGGCCACTGTACAGTTTGTGACTGTTCCAGTTTTTCTAGTCTTTAACGAGCCCCACATTTCAGCTGGGCTTTGGAGAGCAACTGACGTCTAAAAATATCAGGGAAAAGGCTCTAATTGAAAATTCCTCCACATGCCCACTGGGATAAGCATTATAAATGGACATGGATTAGAGACCCACTTTTAATTTGCATAAATATCATCAGCAGTTCATTGTGCGTGGTTGGCTTGAATTTGTTCCATTTTTTTTTTTCTCTCCTTGCCCATAGTAGGGAACACGAGTTTATTTGCTTTTGAAACTTACTGTGATACCTTGTGCTTTCTTTGCCTTGCCCTAGGAATACACGATAAATGTTAACTTGTTGAACAGCGACTGTGAGAAAAGGGTCAAGATAGGCCCTTTCCTCACAACGACTCAGTGAACTGGGTATTACCAACGTATATCCATTTTGGAAATGAGGAAATAGTGGCTCAAAGGGTTAATTAAATGACTCAAGATGTCGCACACAGTAAGTGGTAGGTCGGATCTGGACCCCAGAACCGATCCTCTGTAGAGCCTGTGTTCTTCGCAATACACTTTACTGCCCCCATGAAAGGGTAAAATGGGCTGACAAGGAATTACTACAAACATTGCTGAACGGGTCCTTATGTGCCAGGCACTTTGCCACATGTTTTATCCGTATGTTTTATCAACCTTCCTAAAAATTCCATGAGACAGGTACCATTTTTATCCTTACAGTTGAACAAACAGGTTAGCCCAATATGCGGCTAGAATGGAACTGAACCCAGGCTTAAATCCAGAGCTGCCTGCTATAGGCAGAGATTTTAAATAAATAACTGGGGAAAACTTATAACGCGTTCAGAGATAAATAACAAATACAGTTTTTTAAATGTTCATGGAATTCAGTGTTTTGAGATTTCATTTGGTTCAAAGTAGGAGGTAAATTACGGTTATTTATAGGAAGTTTACTGAAGGAAATTTCGAGCTAGTGTGGCTTTTTGTTTGTTTTTGTTTTAGAATCTGCTCTAATGATAAGATGACATTATATGTGCTAATAATATGATCCTTCACATAATGAGACTAGCAAACAAGTTAAAGAAACCAGTTAAAGTAAAGAGCTATTGAATTCATTTTGAAGATGGCTAGGGAACTCTTTCTTCCATTTTCCTAATGTTTTCACCCAAGCAAAACACACCTTTCTCAGAATATACGATAAGTAGTCAGTTGGTTAGAGCTAAAAATTCACCCTCAAGTTTTTGCAAGGAACATTTAATCATGGCTGATGTAGTGATGGGATGGCTAATGAGTTATTATCAGAAATCAACCCCATTGGGAAAACCATTAGTAATGTTTAACTCTAAGAACCAGTTCCACAGTTCCAGGCACTCTAGTGGTTTATTATATTCAAAGTCAGCTTTTCAGCTATGAATGCCTTGTTTTTACTTACATCATAGCTTCTTGACAAAGAGGATAGAGGTTCGAATGCTTAGAAACTAAATGCAAATTTAAAGTGAAAACATTCTTCCAAAAATCTGAAGAGGCAAAAAAAAAAAAAAGAAAAAAAATTTTTTTTTTTCAACATCCAGATTTCATCAAGATAGTTTGCATCTGTGTATAAGTGGAAAAAGCCTGAAAATCTCAGGAACCATTTAAACAGGCCACATCTCAATTTGCACATACGTAAAATTCAAAAGTCGTATCTGATGGTCTCCATTGGCCTTTACAGTCCTAACAATTTATGCATATGATGAAATACAGACTTAGTCCATTAAATTATATGCATAATTGGAGTTAGAAATCAAGTAAGGAGATAGATTTGAATCAATTTCTGTTCTGTTTTTAATTACAAAAATAAAAATATATTATCCTCCATTTTTTTCATTGAAATATTTTCCATAAAAATCTATCTTTACTGGGATGCCTGGGTGGCTCAGTCAGTGAAGCTTCTGCCGTCGGCTCAGGTCATAATCCCAGGGTCCTGGGATCAAGCCCTATATCAGGCCCCCTGCTAAGATGAGAGGCTGCTTCTCCTGCTCCTTATGCTGTTCTCCCAGCTTGTGCTCTCTGGTGCATGCTCTCTCTCTCTCTCTCTCTCTTTCAGTAAAATAAATAAATAAAATCTTTAAAAATTAAAAATAAGTCTATCTTTACTATTCTCAGTGAACAGTATTTACAATAGTAGTAAATACATATTATGGTTCAGGAATGATACTAGAGTCTTTCTCATTTTATATATATGACATATATCATATTGTATGTGTATATATATACACACACACTTGTTATATATATGTTGAAACATGTCATTATTTACATATACTGTTGTATATGTTTTATACATGTGCACATATTAGTGCACATACTAGTCAGGATTAAATGAGACAAAGAATCTAGTATCATTTGTAGTACATGATAACATAATACACATTTTATTTCTTATAGGTACATGATCTGTATCCTGTGAGGTAGATAATATAATTATATATTACAATAATATATGATATCATATATATTTTAGATACATAATACAATAATAATAACGTAATTCGTGCAGAACTTCTGAATCCCTTAATTTTTTTAAAGATTTTTTATTTATTTATTTGACAGAGCGTGACCACAAGTAGGCAAAGAGGCAGGCAGAGAGGGGGATGCAGGCTCTCCACCAAGCAGGGAGCCCGATGCGGGGCTTAATCCCAGGACCCCAGGATCATGACGGGCCGAAGGCAGACGCTCAACCAGCTGAGCCACCCAGGTGCCCCTGAATCCCTTATTTTAAATTCTAAAATATACAGATCTAATGCTATACCTTTGGGCAAGCTGAGAATTACTGCTCCAATGTACAATGTACATATGTGCATATTGAGGTCAATTAATAAAAGAAGGGACTAGGAGTTAAACTAGAAAGGGGAGACAAAGTAAATATAGTGTTTGTATACACACACAGAGAGAGATTTTGGAAATATAAAATAAATGAAAGAACATGAATCCAGATCAGTTTAGAACTATGCACCAAGGTCTCTTTGTAGTGAGGAAGAGAATATCCTTATGACATAAAGTAAACTGATCTAAGATAGGGTAACCCTGTGATTTAACGTAGTGGGTTTGGAAAGTATCTACTTTCTTTATTTCGAGCTCGGCATATCTGAGGCTATTATGATGGGCTCTGGGACAGAAGGCAACAGTTCAGCTTATAGAATATGAAAATACTAGACAACTGAACAGAAGCCAAGTCCTTGCTCTCTACATTACATTTAAGTTTGTCTCCTATATCTGCCTAGCATAAACTTTGCCACTTGTCATCTTCCTGAGGAAATCCAAACACTAAATGTATCATGATGTTTGCATTCTAAATTTATGGTCACGAGTGTTGAAGGCCATGGAATGTGAATCACCCGTATTCTACTGGGTCAATTAGTATCTAATATCCTACAAAGTGTGGGGATTACTACTAAAACTAGACTGAAAATGAGACTAGGAATTAGCTCTCTGTAAATTGCATCCTGAGACTTGTCTGTGGAGAAAGTTAGCTTACAAATTTGACTTAATATGCCCAGCCAAGCTAAAGCTTGTCTCACATTGGAGTCAAAGGACTAGAGAGAGGGATAGGTTTCCAGACTCCCTTTGGAAAGCATTCTGAGATAGGTCCTGATCCAGCTATGCTCACCATCTTGGGGTAGAAAGCAGAGGAAAGCCCACTGCCTTTTAGTAAGCATGGCAAGAGAAAAAGAAAGCCACAATTGAACCTGTGTCTTGTTTTGAAAGCACTGGAACCCCAGCCACTGGTAAAGGCGTTCCAGTGGATACAAATAGGGAAAGAAACCAAAAGTGTTCAGTGTAATACAACTCCCTCTTGGAAAGATAAGGAGAAATTTCTTCCCTGTTAGGGAAGTTTGATAAAAATGAAGATCCCCAGGATCTTCATACCATACAACATTCCATCACCATCCTGTTTTTTCTGTCATTATCTGCCTCCTCTCTCAGAGCCACCATGCCTATATGCTACTACTTTTGAAAACCTATGTGCCCCAAGAGTGACCCAGCACACAGCCCACTGAAAAATGTAGTCTTGTCTCCACTTCAAACTAGTTATCTCAGAGAGGAGTCCCCTGAAATTCCAATAAATTTTCACCATCTCTTTTTATTTTCCTCTGAGGAAAATAGCTAACATTCTGATAAACCTATTATACAATCTCTCAGAGGGGCAGCTAAGAAGACACAAGAACACAGTATCCACTTTTAGCATCTTAACTCATCTTCTCCAAGGCTAATCCCAATCTGTCTTCTCCTTACACCTCATCCTCTACTTTAGTCTTTCTCCTATAGCAAGGCTTGCAAATTTTCCTGTAAAGGTCCATATAACATTTTCAGCTGTGTGGACCACACAGTCTCTGTCACACTACTCAGCTCTGCTGTTGTAGGATGAGCGTAACCATAGGTAACATCCAGATGAATGAGTGCGGCTGTGATCCAATAAAACTTTATTTATGGATGCTAAATTTTGAATTCTGTATAATTTTCATGTGTCACAAAATACTCTTCTTTTATTTTTTTCAACTATTTAAAAATGTAAAAACTATTCTTAGTTTACTGGCCGTAGAGGCTGTGGGTAGGATTTGGCCCACAAGCCATAAGCCTACAGATTTAGGAGTAATTTATTCTAAAGCCCCTTTGAGAGATACTGCTTCTTTGCTTGGCCTGATTATTTAGAGAGGGGAAGGGGGACAAGAGGCTAGAATCAAACTGTTCCTTCTAAGGCAGCCAAATGTGCCCAACCTGGACAGACAGGAACCCTCTCCATCAGCAAATCCTCTCTGATTCTCTCATATCTCAAGAAAGACCCATTCTCAGAACCTCTGTTGTGGTATTCTTACTAAGCATTTTTTTTTTTTTTTTTTTTTTTGCACTCCATGGATGTGCCCTTGTTTGCCATGATCACAGCAAATAGCTTACAGGAGGGCCAGTCTCCCCTCAGCTGAAACAGCCTATGAGAAGAGAGCTGATGCTGTTATCTCTGACCTCAGACAAGGACCCAGACCTATTAGGAGGGGAACCAGCTGGTTGGTGCTGATGTGTCTGAAGGAAAACAATAAATTCTGCATATTAGAAAAACTGCCAACTGGATTCAGCTACTGCTTCTAAAACAAACTGCCATACCAGGTTGAAGAAGTGCAGTGGAAGAAGGGCACTCTCTCGGGTGCCCTCTATCCAGAGATCCTAATGAGGACCTGAGAGCAAAGCAGCCATGTGGTTTGCAGAACAACACAAGAATACAGGAGAATGGGTTTAAAATTAAGAGATAATAACAAAATAACTAGCATAACTATCCCTTGAAAATTAGGTTAAACTAGTTCCAACTCTTCCCTCCACCATCTCTAATTTCACAACCAATGTCCTGTCCACAGCTTCAGAGAATTCCTGATTTCCTATCCTTACTCCTTAGGCTCTTGGATTTCTGTGCATGCCTAAATATTATGGACATTTTGGATTTTACTTCCTGCTCTACTCTAGTGGAGAACTCTATCCATTACTAGGTCCCATGAAAAATCCAATTACTTTCTTTGAAAAATTTGAAGAATGATACATTGTTTCTCACAGAATTTCACCAGTCACCTGCTAAACCTTTTATTCATCTCTTCAATCAGAGCTGTCTTTTTATACCCCCGTTTAAAGTTTAAAGGCTCCTGAATCCAAAAGTTGACTCCCCTTGCCAACAGAGCCCTCCCACTCACTGAGAATTATAGTCCAGTTGTAGCCTAACACATTCCAACTGTTTTTCAGGGGCAAACATCCTCCCTTATTTTGGGTGAATAATAATTTCATTATTTCGTTGTGTTTACAAGGAACTTAGAGGCACCTGCTTGAAACTTTAGAAGACTTATTGAAAGCATTGTGTGGATGTGGAATGGATAGTAAATGGAAATTAATAATACAGTCTCCATACAAGCATTTTGTTAGGAAATTAGAAGCCTGTCAGGGATTGCCAACCATTATATTAGAGTCATATCAATTATGTATAATCAGTGCTGTGTTTATAAAAAACATCAGAAAGCCCTTATAGACTTTTTTTTTCTCCAAATGATGCAAGTGGAAAACTATTCCAGAATCTCATTTTTATTAGTCATCAGTTGTTGGTAGAACGAAACACACAGAGGATATACTGTTAAAATGGAGTGTTTACATTAAATAACATGTTATTTATATGTATTTTACATTCCACTACATAATAAAATCAATCATGATCTCACCAGATTATTTTTTTTAAGATTTTATTTATTTATTTGACAGAGAGATCACAAGTAGGCAGAGTGTCAGGCAGAGAGAGAGGGGGAAGCAGGCTCCCCGCCGAGCAGAGAGCCCGATGTGGGGCTTGATCCCAGGACCCTGAGATCATGACCCAAGCCGAAAGCAGAGGCTTAACCCACTGAGCTGCCCAGGCGTCCCTCGCCAGATTATTTTTTTTAAGTTAGTACAATTTTTTTTTCCTACTTCTCCAAAGTTTGATTTAAGGCCAGTCTACCTTATAATTAAAACCAGAAGAAAAATGACAAGAGGGCAGATTAGAAGCAGTGGACTTAATATTTATTAATTTCTAATAGCTTATAACTCAGTGTTTACTTTTCTGTTTTTCTCAATATTTATTTATCTGTGTGGGGCGGTTGGGAGATGTATCATCTGATTTTAAAAGTGGAATTCTTGTTGAATACATCAAATTATGGTCATTTTGAGTTGTCATTCTGCTGCTTACACTAACGAGAGAATCAGAGATATTGAAAATAATTGAAATAAAGTCAGAGAATTAAGAAATTAATTAATTTCAGGGGATTGTTAAGAAATTAATTAATACATTGATTCTCATTAAGAAATACCATTGATAATGGGATTCCTCTCTGTCTAGATCCTCACCAACATTTGCTGTTTCCTGTCTTGTTAATTTTAGCCATTCTAACTGGTGTAATGTGGTATATCATTATGGTTTTAATTTGTAATTCCCTGATGCCAAGTGATGTGAAGCATTTTTTCATGTCTTCTGACCCTTTGGATGTCTTCTTTGTAGAAATGTCTGTTCATGTCTTCTGCCCATTTCTTGACTGGATTATTTGTTCTTTGAGTGTTGAGTTTGATAAGTTCTTTATAGATCTTGGATACTAGTTCTTTATCTGATATGTCATTTGCAAATATCTTCTCTGATTCCATAGGTTGCCTGATGGTTTCCTTTGTTGTGAAGAAGCTTTTTTATCTTGATGAAGTCCCAATAGTTCATTTTTGCTTTTGTTTCCTTTACCTTCAGAGAAGTGTCTAGCAAGAAGTTACTGTGGCTGAGGTCAAAGAGGACACAGGTCTGTGATTCATCAGTCTTGCACAATTCACAGAGCTCACCATAGCACAGGATTTGATGGATTCTCGTCTCATATTTAGGTATTTCATCCATTTTGAGTTTATTTTTGTGTATGGTGTAAGGAAATAGTCCAATTTCATTCTTCTGCTTGTGGCTGTGCAATTTTCCCAGCACTATTTACACTGTTGGTGGGAATGCAGCCACTCTGGAAAACAGTATGGAGGTTCCTCAAGAAGTTAAAAATAGAACTACCCTATGACCCAGCAATTGCACTGCTAGGTATTTATCCCAAAGATACAATTGTAGTGATCTGAAGGGGCATATGCACCCCAATGTTTATAGTAGCAATGTCCACAATAGCCAAATGGTGGAAGGAGCTGAGATGTCCATCAACAGATTAATGAATAAAGAAGATGTGGTTCATATACAATGAAATATTACTCAGCCATCAGAAAGGATGAATACCTACCATTGACATCTTTTTTTTTAATTAACATATAATGTATTATTTGCTTCAGGCATACAGGTCTGTGAATCAACAGTCTTACACAATTCATAACACTCTCCATAGCACATATCCTCCCCAATGTCCACCACTCAGCCACCCCATCCCACCACCCCCCTCCCCTCCAGCAACCCTCAGTTTGTTTCCTGAGATTAAGAGTCTCTTACAGTTTGCTCCCTCCCCATCCCATTAAAATAGACTTTCTTTTAAGAGAAAAAAACCTTGTCATTTTATGCAACTTTATAAAACAATTATAAGACATAAAAACCTTCCCTTAATTATCTTTTCCTATAATGGTACTTCTTAGTGATACCACATGAAATAATACTATAGAAGTTATTATACAAAAAGACTATCTGCTAACTATCAAATTGAAATCTAGAAATACCATTGACATCTATGTGGGTGGAACTGGAGGGTATTAAGCTAAGTGAAATAAGTCAATCAGAGAAAGACAATTATCATATGGTTTCATTCATATGTGCAATATAAGAAACAGTGCAGAGGATCATAAGGGAAGGGAGAGAAAACTGAATGGGAAGAAATCATGGAAGGAGATAAACCATGAGAGACTCTTGACTCTGGGAAATGAACTGAGGGTTGCTGAAGGGAAGGTGGATGGAGTGATGGGTTAAGTGGGTGATGAGCCTTAAGGAGGGCATGTGATGTGATGAGCACTGGGTGTTATATGCTACTGATGAATTACTGAACACTATATCTGAAACTAATGATGTACTATATGTTGGTTAAGTGAATTTAAATAAAAAATATATTGATAATGTACTAAAAATGTTTTGGATTTTAAAAATTAAATATGAAGCTTCTTGTCAATTAATTCTGAATAATTCTAACATTAAGGGAGGCAATTTGTGAGACAATGTTTTGGGATTATTTTAATTAAAAGGAATACTGTATATAACATGATTGAGTTGATATTGCTATCATCATCTCAAATCCTTCCATTGATTTATAAACCTTATACAGAAATAATGCCTTCCATTTGGTTAGGAGTAAAATTGGATGCTGAACAAATAATTGAAAAACATCGCAAAAATATTCAAAGGAATAGGCTCATTTGGGTGAATGGGCCAGCATATGGCAAGTGTGTTTCAACACAGACAAGTTTTATACTACTTTTTATAAGAGAAAACCCCAATTCATTCTTCAACAAAGAGCTTCATAAAATTTTCTTAAACTGTCTAGGACAAAATGTTTATAGAAGTAATGCAACAAAAAAGTTGATCAACCGAAATCTAAATATTAGAAAATAAATTTTTATATCCAGAGAACTTTTTTTCTTCAGCTAAGAGAGCAGTAGAGATGATTTATTGTACACATGTTACATTTAGCCACAAATGAAAACAGGATTAGTCCTGAAAGTCATGGTTCTTGGGCAGAGGACCAAAAGGGATTATTTTGGTAAAAGCAAGGTGGGTCCCTCAAAAATGATCATTGGCATCAGATGGCAATGTATGTTCTAGATCCATTGAATCAAGCTCTAGAAAGTAGGGATGCATGCAGTCCAACAATTTATACCAGCATCCCTGGCCTCTGGATTTTTTTTATTTCTGCTTCTGTGGCTTCCATGGGTGCACAAGCTAGCAGTTTACTTGGACCTCTGCCTCCTCTTTCTTCTTTTAGGCTTCAGCCTGCACATTCGCTTCTTCCTCCACTTGGCTCTCACGAAGCGGAGGTTTCCAAGAAGATGGCGCTAAGGCCAAGAGCTATATCCAAAGTATTTTAAATATCTTCATAAATTAAAGTACAATTATAGGTGTGGTATTTTTATACTGTCACATTACAAAGCTGGAGCTAAGTTTCCTAAAGTTCTGATCTCTTCATGGTCCCATTTTAGGAGCGGCCACAAAAGACACTGGCATAATATTTGGAAGACTAAGGTAAAATAGTGTACTCTGAAGGATGGTGCAGCGTAGCCATGCACTATTGAATCTCACACAGTTTGTCATTGATCTGCTGTCTCAACTTATTGGTATAAAGCAGATGCTAAGCCTCTTCCTTCAGTATCTTTTTCAATATCTCTTATTTTCAAATTCCGTGAGTGCTGGGGCCAGGTGCATGTGTAGTTCCATGGTGTAGGGTGTCAGATCCTGCTGTAAGCCACCCACATCATTGACATTAGAGAAAGTGAGAAACAGATGCAAATTCCTGTTTGTCTTCATGAGTTCCATTTGTCCTTGTGGGTTCCAGTGTGTCCTTATTCTCTCTGTCACTTCCCACTTACCCAACTGCTGGTCCTACTGATTTACAATAACTTTGGCCTACACCCTTAACTAAACTTATTTATCAGCTCCCCAAATCATATAAGGTAAATTTCTATTTAAAAATCCTGTTATTTGGGACACCTGAGTGGCTCAGTGGGTTAAAGCCTCTGTCTTCGGCTCGGGTCATGATCCCAGGGTCCTGGGATGGAGCCCCGCATCGGGCTCTCTGCTCAGCAGGGAGCCTGCTTCCTCCTCTCTCTCTGCCTGCCTCTCTGCCTACTTGTGATATCTCTGTCCGTCAAATAAATAAATAAAATCTTTAAAACAAAATCCTGTTATTCTATATCACTAATAATAGTTGTACTTTTCTAATGAAACCCTAATTGATACAAAAATTAGTATTGGACATGATCAGGAGACTAGAGTCTTTTTTTTTTTTTAAAGATTTTATTTATTTATTTGACAGAGATCACAAGTAGGCAGAGAGGCAGGCAGAGAGATAGAGGGGGAAGCAGGCTTTCTGCTGAGCAGAGAGCCCAATGTGGGGCTCAATCACAGGACGCTGGGATCATGACCCGAGCCGAAGGCAGATGCTTTAACCCACTGAACCACCCAGGCACCCTAGGAGACTAGAGTCTTACGAGTGGATTCCCTACATTGGTTTATTCAGAATTGATTGTTTGATCTGATTAGATTTGAGACATTAATGATCCTGTAGTCAGTGGTAAAGTGGACACTGGTAGTCCACTAAGATACAGTGATATTGAGGGTTTTGGTCATTGAAACCACCTTTAGGTAATATTCTATGGGAAATAATGGCTAAAACTTCTTTAAAGTTTTACCTGTGCCAGATATTTTTCATGGATTTTTCTCTAAATCCTCACAAGTTCTTGAGGTATATGCATCTAAAATGGCATCTTAAAAAATGCAGACTTTTTTTCCCTTCTTGTAGCATCTGCAGGGAGGGAACTTTAGGAACATTGCCTTAGGTATTCTAACCTTGGGCAACCAGTAGCTACGCGTTTGACCAATTCTGCCCCTTGACCCAAAGAGTAGCTTTCACTGAATTGCATTGTAATGCCATGTCCTTGGCTTTTATCAGCAGCCATCTGACATCTGGCTCTCATATGATATGTAGGAATGTTCTTGGAAACCCTGTCCCCTGCTTTAGGGAATTCTAAACTCTGTTAAGCCCCACATCTATAAAAAAAAATTGAACTGTACTAGGGAAGTTCTGCTACCTCTAAATTATTTTTTCTGGTAGTAATAACTAAGAAATTGACTGTTTCACTTTCCACTTTAGCTCCTAGAAAACTAAGTCAAATTAAAGTTTGACATATTTGTGATCTTTTTGCATCCTGGTCATTACTCTTTAATATTTCCATCTTGATTTTATTGAAATTTAGCAGTATTTTCTCCAGTATGTTTTTGTTATAAGAGATATGTATGTGTCTGTATTATTGAACTTGCTATATGTCAGGTACTGCTCTAGGTAACAGAGTGGGGAGTAAAAACATAGTCCCTGCCTTCATGGAGTTTCAGTTGAAAGTGATAATGCCAGGGCTCCTGAGTGGCTTAGTTAGTTAAGCGTCAGTCCAGCTCTTGGTTTCACCTCAAGTAATGATCTCAGGGTCTTGAGATCAAGGCCTGTATTGGGCTGCCCACTCAGTGGAAAGTCTACTTAAGGTTCTCTCTCTCTTCCTCTCCCTCTGCCCCTCCTCCAGCTTGCAGGCATGCACTCTCTCTCACTCTCTTTCTCAAATAAATAAATAAATCTTTAAAAAAAGAAAGTGAGGGGCGCCTGGGTGGCACAGTCAGTTAAGCACCTGCCCTCCACTCCGGTCATGATCCCAGGGTCCTGGGATCGAGCCCTGCATCGGAGTCCTGCAGCTTTTCCCTCTCCCATTCTGCCTGCTGCGTTCCCTCTCTCGCTGTGTTTCTCCCTGTTAAATAAATAAATAAAATCTTTAAAAAAAAAAACAAAAAAGTCATAATGCCAGAAATTAAGGAAAGATATACCTTTCTCTTTTTCTTTTTATAATCATTTCATATTATCACATGAAAGCAGGCATAGGGAATATTGTGGAGCTTAGTTTTACCTTCAAAAAGTACTTTGAGAAATAAACCTACTTTGGCCTTGAGGATACAAAGAACGTATGAATTTCTCGTCTTTTCATTCAGTCACCACCTACTGAGTGCCTTCTATGTGTCGGGAAATCTGCTAGATGCTGGTGATTCAGCAGTGAACAAGGCAAATATGGTCACAGCCATAGCAGAGCTTACGTTCTATTCCAGAAAAGAGACATGGGACAAGTACTAACAAATGTGACAACTTTTATAAAGAAGATGCCATAAACGCTATAGGTGTGAATAACGGGGACATCTAATTAGGTCTAATTAGTCTCCAAAGGAGATAGTCAAACTGGGACCTGAGAGATGAGTGGCACCTGGGAACAGGAGGGGGAGAAAGAATGTTCCATGCAGAGAGCTATGTGAGATTCACTACGCTTTGCCTTTGTCTAAAGGGCAGCTGGGAATTATATTTCTGAACTAAATCTCTGTGTTACCTCCTGCCATCTCTTTCTTTACCTCCACTGCTTCCTTGCTTTATTCACTCACATCTCCTAATCATGTTTGCACTGCTTATGAAATTTAAGTCTGTTGATGTTATTGAATGTTCTCAGTTTCAAAATTACATAAAATATTATCCAAATACTTTTTCAAAAATTAAATAAATTTGCTTTTTCACTTGTATATGGTCTCTAATTTCGTTTACTTTTTAATGGTTCTTTTTTTTCTTTTGCTTTATTTTAAGTAGGCTCCACACCCAACATGGATCTTGAACTCATGACCTTGAAATCAAGAGTTGCATGCTCCACTGACAGAGCTACCAGGCATCTCTCTAACTCCTTTTTAAATGAATATTCGCCCACTTCAAAGAAGCTTTCCTCTTTCTTCATATGAAGAAAACCAAAATAAGTAAACTGTGGCTTGTACTTTTTAAATGTCTATGTATACTTTATGGATCAATGAACAGGAATGGGTATAAACTGCATGAAACAACTTGAAAACAAGGCTAAGCTGAATATGAAAAAATGAATTATTAACTCTAACTATAATTATCCAACATGCATATGTTTTTTAATTCTTATACTAACAAAGAAACATGTGCAACTAATTCTCTATTTATTTGCCACAATCCAAAGTCCTCCCACCTTCCATATTCATGGGCCAGCATCTTGTTACCCAGCTGAGGTCCACGCCTGCCAATTGGGGGATCAAGCTGGGCTGGATTTGCAGCCAAGAACAGAAGGGGAGTAATTGTGAGGTTTTCCTGGCCTCAGTAGCTAATATTATCTGACTAATGTATGTGTCTTCTTCTACATTGGTACCTAAATGCTTTCCAAAGCACTCTTTCCATTAAAACACAAATTATGGTTTTGTATTAGAGAAAGCACCAGAATTGTGATTACAAGACCTGGGTTTCAATCCTGGTGTGACCTCTTCTTAGCTTAGAAACTTCGAGAGCCATGACTGTCTATGGAGAAATATTTATACCTCTACAAGTGCATTAGTTTGCTAGAGTTCCCATAACAAAGTACCACAGACTGGGCAGTTTAAACAACAGAAATTTATTTCCTCACTGTTCTAGAGCTAGAAGTCTGAGATCCAGGTGTCAACAGGATTAGTTAGTTTCTTTTGAGGCCTCTTTCCTTGCATAATACAGCTGGCCATCTTCTCCCTATGCCTTCACATGGTCTTCCCTCTACATGCATGTGTTCTAATCTCCTCTTCTTACAAACACACCAGTCATATTGGGCTAGAGCTCATTCTGATAACTTCATTTTTACTTAACTACATCTTTAAGGATGCTCTCTTCAAATGCACCCACATTTTCAGGGATCTAATGGTTAGCACTTCAATAATGAATTTGGGGAGCACATGATTCAGTTCATAATAGGGTTGGTTGATGTTTTGAGGATCAGACTGAATGAGATCAAAGAAATGAAGGCATTTGTTTCTTAGTAGATGTTCAATAAACGCTACTTAAATCTACACAAGTAATTTTTGAAATACCCATTATATCTAATGTTATCTAATGTAATGTTATAGAGAAACATTTGGTGTTGAAGGTAAACATTAAATAAGAAATCTGTATTTTCTATAGAGATACACAACTACAATCTTGTAACAAAAGTAATTCAAACGCTTGACTTCATGCCTTTGCTGCCTTTGAGATTCAGCAGTGATCAAGGAGAAGTTACTTCCCTTCAGTATCCATATGATCATATTGTCCATCAAGATCAAAAATTTTTCTTTTTGGGAATAATGAGTATTTTAAACACTTAGTAATTGGAATTAAATTTATTCAAGGTTTTATTTTTAAACAAGAGTCAAACTTTTAAGTTTGATTGCTTGATTCAGAAATCCAAAATGTGTATAAACGTGTATGTATGTATGTATGTATGCATGCATGTTATAGTAAAACTTTAAATTCAGAAAAATCCTCTGGTAGTATTATTAATTCCATTAATACATCAATAAGTACTAAATTAATATATAAAGTAGGTGAACCTCTTAGTACTTTTGCAGGGAACTATTGTAGGCAGTAAAGAGAAGACAGATAAGGATCTCCCCGATACCCCAGTCATTGGATTACTTTTCTTAAAAAACATCAGCCCTGTTTCTTGATGACTTTCAGTAGCTATGAAGCATCACATTTACTAATAGAAAAATATAGATATCACTTGATTCAAATAAATTTGATCTAAGATTTTTAATGAAAGAGGATAAAGAATTAAATCACTTACAGAATCTAAAATCTGAAACAAGCATTTTGCTTGTTTCCTGTTTGGCATATGTTGTTTTAGGTGAAGAAACACGAAGTAGATCATTACAGCCCAGCATGATAAGAAAGACATTGCAAACATTAGAGATTAGAAAAATGGGTGGGGGTGTTGGGATTATTTTCTAGTATCCGTAATTACAGAGGCAGAAGAAAGAAAATTCCAATGAATCTCAGGAATGAGGAAAGAAAATACTGAGACATTCAGATTGCTGGAGTAGGTAGGGACTTGTTGAACTACTTTTCTTAAAACACTATAAATAGACTAGCACACTAAAAACATCTTCAGGTAAAACATTTAAAACTCATCCTATTGGATAGCTTTCTTCTCTAAATATACATCAATTCACATATTTTTAAGAATGTAGCAAGATAAAACTTTAAAAAAAATCCCCCTCTCCCATTTCCCTTCCCTTTGTCCTCACCATCAGTAACCTCATTCCCCAACAAAAACAAAAACAAAAAACAAAACAAGATAAAACAAAAAATTCATGTACCCCATTTTTCAGAGGAAGCACCTGGTAAATAACTTGTAAGTTTGTTTCTTTAGTTTTTGCCTTCCAAAATACTACGCCCTTAGACAGATGAGGCATTTCAAACACAGAGAGAAGGGAAATCGAGGATGACAACTTTCCTCACTTCAATTCCTTCTTGGTACAGAAAGATATTCCTGGGTTAGGGAGATAGAAAAATTGCAGGAAGGGAAATATAAGAAAATGGAGACCATCTACCCCGTATAGCTTAACTATTAGTACTGAGAACTGAGGTCATCTGTGTCAACATGACTTAAATTTTTACTCTCAGAAATTCTTTACCAGGAGGATAATTCTATGAACCAATAAATAATGTCAATGTTTCCTTCAGCGACTTCATTATAATAAATTTAGCTGAACAAATATTTTGCTCATCTGAGTAAAGAGCCCCTTCCTAAAACTGTAGAGGTGAAAAGAAAAAAAAAGTGCTTTCATGGAGAACTATGCAGCATTTAGAGCATACCCTTCTAGGTTATATAATTCTGATTATAGGGAGATTCTGTTTCTTTCATTGCCTTTGAGCTATTTCACAACTCTATAAATTGCAGATAACTGATAGCAATGCAAAGTAATTCTTCTCTGTATACCCTTAAATAAATTGTCCAACAAATATCTAGTAGAGATATTATTGTATGGATAAAAATCTTGCATCTTCCCTAATTCTTTAAGCTTGCTTTATATTTTGATCTAAGAGGCAAATGACTTCTTTCATGACAATGCTCATAAATAAATAGCATTTTGAAGATATGTAAAACTGCAAATTAATCTGTTATACATATCTGTTATATATTTCTATATATATTTCTATATAACAGATATGTATAACAGATTTATTTGCATATATATTATATATATTAATTTGCATATATATATATATATATATAAAGATTTTATTTATTTTATTTATTTGACAGAGAGAGACACAGCAAGAGAGTGAACACAGCCCAGGGAGCAGGAAAGGGAGAACCAGGCCCCCATGCCAAGCAGGGAGCCGGATGCAGGGCTCAAACACAGGACCCTGGGATCATGACTGAGCTAAGGGCAGATGCCCAAGGACTGAGTCACCCAGGTGCCCCTTAAACTCTATTATATTTATCTAAAAAGTGGAAAGGGTTTTTTAATTATGCAGCCTTGGAAATTTTTATTTTTATTTTAAATCTTAAATGATTGTTACATTTCTTCTTAAATGACTGTTACTATGATAAAATATTTTTGCAGAAAACCATTTGTGAAATGCATTATCGATGGTTGGCAATGTGTTCATTTCTTTGTTAACAGAAATGCCATCCTTTTGGACTGCTCCTAAAGTCATATGATTAGAAGTTTGGGTTCAGAATCAGAAGTAAATAAAAAATATATTATCCTTCTAATGACAGATGATGATAGAGGTAGCAAATTTGATGGAAAATAAATAGCTAAATATAGATTTATTCATTTATAAATTTTTATTCCCTGTATATTATATTTGTTTTGGCAAATAATATGCTGTTTTTCACAGTAATTTGAGCAACACTTAACTCAAAAATATGGCTATAATTTTAAGGTATAGACATTGTGATCTCAAAATTAGCTGAGCAAACATATTTTTGATTACTTACACATTCTTTTTTTTTAAGATTTTATTTATTTATTTGACAGATCATAATAGGCAGAGAGACAGAAACAAGGGGTTTTTTTGTTTTTTTGTTGTTTTTTTTTTTTTTTTTTTTAAAGATTTTATTTATTTATTTGAGAGAGAGACAGTGAGAAAGAGCATGAGCGAGGAGAAGGTCAGAGAGCGAAGCAGACTCCCCATGGAGCTGGGAGCCCGATGTGGGACTCGATCCCGGGACTCCAGGATCACGCCCTGAGCCGAAGGCAGTCGTCCAACCAACTGCGCCACCTTTGTTTTTAAAGATTTTATTTATTCATGAGAGAGAGAGGGAGGGAGGCAGAGGCAGAGGGAGAAGCAAGCCCCCAACTGAGCAGGGAGCCTGATGTGGGACTCAATCCCAGGGCCCTAGGATCATTACCTGAGCTGAAGGCAGAGGCCTTAACCCATTGAGCCACCCAGGCACCCCGATTACTTACACATTCTTGAATTTGTTACAGATGTATGAGATTAAGAGGCAATTAAACTTCAAATAAATGGAGTTTTACTGGAAACTTTATTATTTATTTTTTTATTAATTATTTTTTATTATGTTTACTATTCCTTTAAATTAATAATCCCACAATTCCTAGTCTATTACTCAAATCATGATAGCTCTCAAATTTACAATATGATTGTATAGTTTTAAATATTATAACTGTACCGAACAAAGACAATTATGTTTTATAGGAAATGAATTATTAGGCATTTTTTTAAAGTAGGGCTCAAACCCATGACCCTGAGATCAAGACCTGAGCTGAGAACAAGAGTCAAAGACTCAACCAATTGCACCCTTTAGGCATTTTAAACTGAAGCATATTAGCAACTCAGCAACAATTTCGCTATTTGCTAAATAGCAATCCTTTCTTTTCTTTCTTTCTTTTTTTTTTTTAAAGAAACCACCTTGAGATTTAATGCATATACCCTTCAAATCATTATTGAAACATATTTATAGAACATAAAATTCACCCATTATAAGTGTTCGGCTGTATGAGTTTTGGTAAATATATCAAGATGTGCAACCGCCACTGGAATCAAGTTTTTAGAACAGTTTAATCACCTCCCAAATTCTCCTATGTCCCTTTGCAGTCAAACTCCATCATCCCAAGCCACAAGGCAAGCACTGACCGTCTTTGTGCTGTTATATTTCTGCATTTTCCAGAATTTTGTATTTGTATTTCATATATCTTTTGTGTCTGGTTTCTTTTACTTACCCTTATGTTTTTGAGATTCTTCCACATTGTTCTATAGACCAATAGTTGTACTATTTTCTTAGGTAAGTTATATTCTATCAAATACATATGCCTTATGTTCTTATACATTAACCAGTTGATGAATAGTTGAGTTGTTTCTATTGTTTAGTTATTATGAATAATGCTGCTATGAACATTCATGTACAAACCTTTGTGTGGACATATATTTTCATTTCTCTTAGGTAAGTATCTAAGAATGGAGTTACTGGGTCATATAGTAGGTGTATGTTTCAATTATTAAGATACTGACAAACTTTTCCAGTGACTGCACCATTCTGCATTTCCACCAGCAATGTAGGCGAGTTCCAGTTGTATACATCCTTCCCAATACTTGACATTTCATTCTTTTTTTTTTTAAGATTTTTTTTTTAAGTAATCTCTACATCCAACATAGGGCTCAAACTCACAACCCTGAGATCAAGAGACATGCTCCACCAACTGAAACAGTTGGGTGCCTCTGCCTTTCAGTCCTTTCTTTTTTCTTTTTTCTTTTTTTTTTTTTAAGTAGGCTCCATGTCCAGTGTGGAGCCCCTTTGGGGACTTGAATTCACAACCCTGAGCTCAAGACCTGAGCTGAGACCAAGAGTTGGACACAAGCTACTGAGCCACCCAAGCACCCCTCAGTCTTTTTAATTTAAGGTGTTCTAATGGGTATGTAGTAGTATCTCACTGTGGTATTAATTTGCATTTCCCTATTTACTAATGAAGTTGAGCAGCTTTGTGTTACATACCTGTACAGATATTTTCCTATTTCTTAAAATTGAGCTGTTTATCTTATCATTCAATTGTAAAAGTTCTTAATTATATCTGTAGACAAGCAAAAGATTTCAATTTTTTTAAAGCCTAGTTATCAGTCTTTTTTTTCATTTATGGTTCATGTTTTTTGTGTCTTATAGATTAGGTCACAAATCTATGCTTTTTTCTCCTATGCTTTATTCTGCAGGATGTATGAGCTATTCCAAAAACATTTCTTGAAAAACTATTATTTTCCTGTTGGATTTGACACTTTTACTGAAAATCGATTGACCACATAAGTGTAGGTTCATTTCTGGATTCTCAGCTCTGTTCCATTGATCTATATGTCTATCCTTATGAATCCTTTCATTTTTAATACTGCAGAACAGGATAATATTTAAAGAAAAATAATCATGTTCAATACCTTTCACTGAAGCATACAACTTATCAAAATTTAAATACCATAATAGCCAAACAAGTATGATTAATCTTTCTAAAAAATGTATTCATGTGGCATCTGGGTGGCTCAGTCGATTAAGTGTCTGTCTTTGGCTCACGTCATGATCTTGCAGTCCTGGGATGGAGGCCAACATCAGGGTCCCTGCTCAGCAGGCAGTCTGCTTCTCCCTCTGCCCCTCCTCCTGCTTGTGCATACCCTCTCTCTCTATTTCTCTCAAATAAATAAACAAAAATCTTTAAAAAAGAATAATAATTTTCAGGGGTGCCTGGGTGGTTCAGTTGGGTAGGCCTCTGACTCTTATCTCGGCTCAGGTCGTGAGGTTAAGCCCTGCATTGGGCTCCATACTGGGCATGAAGCCTACTTAAAAAAAAAAAAAAAAAAAAAAGGTAGAACTTTCAAGTTTTCAAATTTAAGAAGGTTGAATAAACATGATTTTGAGACAATTAAAGTGCAGTAAGAATATACATTGTTTCTTTAAACTGGTTCAAGTCTTTAACCACAGATGAATCATATCTATTGGTATAAAACAATACTAGGTAATGTAATGATAGAATCATTGTCAGTAATTTTGAGAAATGGAGAAGAACACAGGAGTTGCCAGAACACTGAAGATGAACAGATGTTTCCATTTTCAAAACATAAAAAATACATTCCAGAAACTAAATGCTGATAAGCATGATACTGAAAGCTGGAAAAATTATAAAACAGATGAAGCATATAGTTTACCCACATCTTTTCAAGCGATCATTAGAAAATAAAATGGGTTTTATACCAAACTAAATTATTTAAATTGCACACCTGAAAATGGCTCACACAGATCCTGAATTATTGCAAATGAATAATAAATATCTTTTTTAAAAATAAAGCAATACTAAAGTATTCTCTGGTAAAATCACATAATGGAGAGAAAGGAAAGAAATGAAGGGGAAAAAAAAAAACAAAAAAATTATTTTAAAAATATGTACAATTCAGGGCACCTGGGTGGCTCAGTGGGTTAAAGCCTCTGCCTTCGGCTCAGGTCATGATCTCAGGGTCCTGGGATCGAGTCCCGCATCGGGCTCTCTGCTCAGCAGGGAGCCTGCTTCCCTCTCTCTCTCTCTGCCTGCCTCTCCATCTACTTGTGATTTCTCTCTGTCAAATAAATAAAATCTTTAAAAAAAAAAAAAAGAAATTCACATGTTTGTATAGTGATAATAATATAGAAAAAAAGTGATGATGTAAGTAAAAAAAGAAACATTTCAGAAGAAAAAGTCTCGAATGCTTTAGAAGCAATAGTATTCGGCGTGAAAATTGAGAATTTGGCCACAGTTGGCAGCCGGTATGATTCACTCATGCAAGGTAGTATCTATAGGCACAGACATCATTAGACTGATAGATTTAGGGACTTTCAGGTTCAGAGGGTGTTCAGGTTTTCCAGGAAGCAGACACGGAGACAGAATGAGGAGCCTAAAGTGATTATTGGCGGGGGGGGGGGGGGGGGACGACTTCCATAAAAGGAAAAGACAAGCGTCAGAGGAGCCATCAGATACGTTGTAGACTTCTGCGATGCTACTGACAATCTGGGCCAGTCCAGCTCCAGAGTTAAGATCACTCATGAGAGGAGTCCCACCTTGGATGGAAATGGATGGATCCTCGCCTACTACCTTGCTCTGTCATTCACTGGGGGTCACTCAAAACGCGCATGGCCTCAGGTTGAAAGCTGAAGTGGACACTGAAATCATTAACAGCTGGCAGCTATCAGCCAAGCACATACCTGTCAACTGGGCAACACATCCTTTCTTGAAGGGGAATCTGAGTGGGTATATGACACAAAATGTACAAATTCTCTTTTGATTACTTTGTAATTTTTTTAAAAGATTTTATTTATTTATCAGAAAGGGGGGGAGAGAGAGCGAGCACAGGCAGACAGAATGGCAGGCAGAGGCAGAGGGAGAAGCAGGCTCCCTGCTGAGCAAGGAGCCCTATGTGGGACTTGATCCCAGGACGCTGGGATCATGACCTGAGCCGAAGGCAGCTGCTTAACCAACTGAGCCACCCAGGTGTTTGATCTTCACAGTGAAATAATAAGCAAAGACACGGGTTTCAGCAGAAAGAGAGAAGAAGGAGTTTTGCAGTTCTGTGGAAAGAGGAGAGGAAGCATGAAATAGTTGAAGAGCAGAACTGTTGAGTATGGAGGTATTACTAGGCAGCCGTGATATTCTAGTGTTTGGTGGATAAAAATTAAAAGCAGATTGGTCGTCTGCCTGCTTCAGTCTTTTAAGCATCTGCCTTCGATTCAAATCATGAGCCTGGGGTCCTGGGATCCAACCCTGTATGAGGCTCCTTGCTCAGTGGGGGAGTCTGCTCCTCCCTCTGCCCCTCTTCCCCCTTGTGCTCTGTCTCTCAAAAATAAATAAATAAAATCTTAATAAAAATAATCTATTTAGGGATGCCTGGGTGGCTCAGTTGGTTAAGCAGCTGCCTTCGGCTTGGGTCATGATCCCAGCGTCCTGGGATCGAATCCCACATTGGGCTCCTTGCTCCACAGGGAGCCTGCTTCTCCCTCTGACTCTGCCTGTCACTCTGTCTACCTGTGCTCGCTCTTGCTTTCTCTCTGACAAATAAATAAATAAAATCTTAAAAAAAAAAATAATCTATTTAAATTTAAAGCAAGATGAGCAGAATTATCAGGAAAAGAAGCAAGAATTGTCGACATAATTGAAGAAAACTTAGTATTAGATTTGAATCTACCAAGTTAAAAAGCCAAATGCTAAGAAAAATAGAAACCAATGATTATACATGATGTAGAGGCTTTTCTTTTTCATTTTAAATATTTTGGGGGCACCTGAGTGGCTTGGTGGGTTTAGGCTCTGCCTTCGGCTCAGGTCATGGTCTCAGAGTCCTGGGATCAAATCCCATGTTGGGCTCTCTGCTCAGCGGGGAGCCTGCTTCCCCCTCTCTCTCTGCCTCTCTGCCTGCTTGTGATCTCTCTGTCATATAAATAAATTAAAAATATATATATATTTTTTACACTAATTCTATCAATCAAGAGAACCAAGTTGTATGTAAAGAAACAAGTATCATGGGGCACCTGGATGGCTCAGTGGGTTAAGCCTCTGCCGTCAGCTCAGGTCATGATCTCAGAGCCCTGGGATAGAGTCCCGCATCGGGCTCTCTACTCAGCAGGGACCCTGCTTCCCTCTCTCTCTCTGCCTACCTGTGATCTCTTTCTCTCTCTGTCGAACAAATAAATAAAATCTTTAAAAAAAAAAAAAAAAAAGGAAACAATCATTAACAGCTGGAAGCTATCAGCCATACTGATAGCTGACCTCGTACTTCCCTGAAGGGGCAATAAAACAACATACAAAGTTAAACGTTGTTTACCGGGAGAAATAAACAACTCAGTGTGATCAGTATAAACAATAAAGCAGATATATTATTTCACATTAGAATTTTTGATTTGGCTCTGAGATTAATTTAGTGGCTCAAGGATGTGGGTTCTTTTGACATCATTCTGATTCACCAAGCTTAGGGTATCAGTCTTGTCCTCAGTTACTCATCTTTTTGTTCATAAGATGGTCCTACAGTACCAGGTATTACAAGTAGACATATGAAGCAGAAGAAGAAAGATCTCACTGGCTGGAGTCACTTCAAATGCCCATTCCTAAACCAATCACTTTTAAGGGGAATGCAGTTGGCTTAGTAAAGTGCATGGCTGGGTGGAGAAGGGTGAATTACTCAACAAAAGCAGAGTTCTCTTAATAAGAAAGAAGGGGAAATGGCTGTTGGGTAGGTAACCAACAGTGCCTCCTTCATGAGGGGAAAAAAACATTATAACTTGAAATTAAAAACCCACTCAGCTATCTTTTTTTTTTTTTTTAATGAGGGCAAATTCTTGGACATAAAAATACTTAGAAAAAATATACCACCCATAGTCCCTTGCTTAAAATTTTTTTGAAAATATTACATCTGACTGAGAAAAGAATAAAACAACTCAGAAAGGGCTGAGCATGTTATGTTATCATGTTTAAAGTCATGTTATGAAAGAGTTGGTGATAATCCAGTAAAACAAAATTTAAGTCTAATTATTTGTTTTTAATAAGTATCTCTGCAAATTATACTGAAAACTAAATAGTTAAATGATATTAAAAACAGAAGTGTTTAGACAAGCGAAGAATTGGAAAAAGAACATTGCAAATGGAAGGGACAATAATGTGAGCATTTCCTAAGGCTAGAGTGGAGATAAGCGCAAGATAGGTTAGGCAGGAGTCAAATCGTGCTAAGCCTTGGAGCCATGTTAAGGATTTGCAATTTTAAGTATACTGGAAGTCAATGATGTATTTTAGGTAGAGGAGTGACATATCTGCATTAAGATCATTTTAGTTACTCTTTATTTTCTTATTTCTTTAAGGGAGCCCAATGAAAAGCTTAAACTCAGGGCCTTGAGATCAAGACCTGAGCTGAGATCAGGAGTTGGACACTTTGGGTGCCTGGGTGGCTCAGTTGGTTAAGCATCTGTCTTTGGCTCAGGTCATAATTCCAGGGTCCTGGAATGGAGTCCCACATCGGGCTCCTTGCTCAGCGGGGAGCCTGCTTCTCCCTCTCCCTACAGCTCCCCCTAGCCACCTAGGTGCCCCTTTATACTACTTATTTTGTGGCACTCTGTTATAGCAGCCCTATGAAACTAATAGACCAGGTTGAATTACATTTGGTCACACGGTAAAAATTATTAAGTGGTCACATGATGAAAATCATTCCCGTGCATACACTCTGAATTCTTTTTGCCTTTCTCTTATTTTATTGTACTTGGTTAAAAAAAACAAAACAGGGGCACCTGGGTGGCACAGTGGGTTAAGCCGCTGCCTTTGGCTCAGGTCATGATCTCAGGGTCCTGGAATCGAGTCCCGCATCGGGCTCTCTGCTCAGCGGGGAGCCTGCTTCCCTCTCTCTCTCTCTCTCTGCCTGCATCTCTGTCTACTGTGATCTCTCTCTGTCAAATAAATAAATAAAATCTTAAAAAAAAAACCTGATTAAATCTAATTTTTAGCTCTATGACTATACCTGTATGGTAAAACCTGGCTTGAGTAAAATACACAGCCATTGGTCTCACTTAAGGTACAGGATTATATATTGCAATCGGATGTAATACTGTTTGGAAATCATATTGTATTTCTCTACTTCATTCATTCTTCTTCACTTCTATAAAACTCTTTTCATATCTTCTCTCTCCTAAAGCCTCCAACAGCACCTCCCTAATCTTCACTCTTGGCTAATGACATCACCACCTATTTTAATAAGAAAATACAAACCTACATAAGAAAATTTCAAACTCCCATGACATCACCTCACTCACCTGGATTTGTCCCCATTTTCTTTGCACTCTATCTGTGCTACTGGCTAAAACCAGTCATTGTACTTCTGTACTGTATGCCATCCCCTCTTGCCTATTCAAAGACATTTCTCCAAAAATGTCTTTTTTTGCCTCCATCGTAAAACTTCCCCTCAGAAGTGGAGATGCAACGTGGAGGATTTGGAGGGTAGGAAAAGAACAAATGAAACAAAATGGGATGGGGAGGGAAACAAACCATAAGAGACTCTTAATCTCACAAAACAAACTGAGGGTTGGGGGGGATAGGGAAAGGTGGGGTTATGGACATTGGGGAGGGTATGTGCTATGGTGAGTGCTGTGAAGTGTGTAAACCTGGCCATTCACAGACTTGTACCCCTGGGGCTAATAATACATCATATGTTTATTAAAATTTTTTTTAATTATAAAAAATAAAAATAAATTTCCCCTATCAGATCATTCCTATTAGCTACTATTTCTCCCTTCCTTAAACACACATACACACACCTTTTCTACCCCTCTTCCCTTTCAGTTAGAGCCCTCTCTTTCTCTTTTCCTTCATGAAATGGCATTCCAGTTTATACTCAATTATTACTTCATCAAATCTTGCCTTATTAATGGTGCTCTTTTCAAATGTGTTCCAGTTTGGATTGTGAATTATATGATCAGCCTATGTTTTAACGTAAAATTCCTTCAAAGAGTTATGTATGCTCATTCTCTCCGTTTTCTCACCCTTTATCCTTGCCTGTGTCCCACTGCAGATAGGTCTTGCTTCCTCCAATCTAGGGAACTGCTGTTTTGAAAGCCACCAACCATGTCTGTATTGTTAAATCTAATGGTCAATTTTCACTCCTCATCTTTTTGACCTTTGAGCAGCATTTAACACAGCCAATCATTCCCCACTTCAACAATTTCTTCACTTGGCTTTCAGGGCACCACATGCTTGTGATTTTCCTACTGTCACTGCTTCTGGGTCTCCTGTCCTGATTCTTCCTCACCTCTCTAATCTCTGAACACTGGAGTGGCAAAGAGCTTAGTCTTTAAACCTCCTCTGCTTTTATCTATACTCTTTCCCTCCTTGCTACTCTCCCAAGCTACTTAGGGAAGGAGCTAAAATCCATCATACTTTTCCCACAATACCCCACCCACATCCCCGCCAAAGAGATGTGCTCAAGATGATTCTTAACTTTGCCTAAGGAAGAGGGTTATTTGCAGGGATTTTGTTTTGCTGAATGTAGGTGTGTGATCACAAACCAATGATTCAAGTCCAGAGAGGTCAAACACTCCACTAGGCAATTCAGTAAATTGCTCAGATCAGAAACCACAGACCAACCCTAGATTCATATTTCACTAACCACATCCAATCCAATAGTAAATTCCCAATGGCAGCACCTATATTCAGGTTCCAACCACTTCTCACCGTTTCTGCTCTTTCAACAGTTCTGTCCCTATTCCTTTCAGTTGTTGATGTCACACACACACATTACATCTTCATAAATTGTATCTCTAAAAATATAAGCTACTAATTTTTGAAAGCATTAGTCTCTTATATAGAAAACAAAATATGGAGATACAAACCAAAATGCCAGTAATACTAGCTTTTAGACTAATAACTGTTTTTTAAAAAAAGTATTAGTCTCTTAAATCTTGTAGAAAACAAAAAGTACAGTTACACACCATTGTTACAATAATACTAGCTCTTATAATTGCCTCTGCATTTACCTTCACTAAGATTTAATTTCTTCATATGACTTTAAGGTACTTTATAATGTCTTTTCATTTCAATTTTGTTTGCTTTGTTTTTAAGATGACATTCATGACAGTTAAGAGTGCTTCTGAGGACACAAACTTTGTTTAAGCACTTTGGTAGTTTCTATTATGAGAAATTCATGGCTTTTAATGCAATTCTACTGTTGAGGACCTATCCTAAGAAATTAATGCAATATGTAGATAACCTTTGAGCACAAAAATGTTCATTTAGAGTTATTTACAATAGTGAAATACTGGGGAAAATCCCAGTGATTAATCATAGAGCAATCGTTAAACAAATTTTAGTATATCTATTCAATGAAACAGCATATAATTAAAAATTATAAAGAACTGAGTGATATCAGGTAAATGCTCATGATCTATTAAGGACAAAAAGTATTTAGTGATTACATAAATGTAAATGTGAAGTAATTTGTATAATTGGAAAAAATAATGAGAAGTAACATTTTAAAAATAGTATACTCAGATGATATTTTAGAACTAAGTGGAGGGGTGACTGGCTGGCTCAGTAGGTAGAGTAGTTGGTAGAGCTATGGGACTCTTGATTTCTGGGTCATGAGTTTGAGCCTCATGCTAGGAGTAGAGTTTACAAGAAAAGAAGGAAGAATGAAGGAAGGAGGGAAGGAAGAAAGGAAAAGAAGTCCTAGCCTCAGCAATTAGACAACAAAAAGAAATAAAATGCATTCAAATTGGCAAAGAACTCTCATTCTTCACAGATGACATGATACTATGTGTAGAAAACCCAAAGATTCTTCCCCCAAATTGCTAGAACTCATACAGGATTTCGGCAACATGGCAGAATATAAAATCAATGCACAGAAATCAGTTGCATTTCTGTACACTAACAGTGAGACAGAAGGGAAATTAAGGAATTGATCCCATTTACAATTGCATCCCAAATCACAAGATACCTAGGAATAAACTTAACCAAAGTGGTAAAGGATCCATAATCTAAAAACTACAGAACACTTATGAAAGAAACTGAGGAAGACACCAAGAAATGCAAAAGCATTCCATGCTAATGGATTGGAAGAATAAATAGTGTTAAAATGTCTATGCTACCCAGTGCAATCCCTATTAAAATACCATCGATATTTTTCATGGAGTTGGAACAAACAATCCTAAAATTTATATGAAGCCAGAAAAGACCCCAAATAGCCAAAGGAATGTTGAAAAAGAAATCCAAAGCTGGGGGCATCACAATGCTAGACCTTAAGCTGTATTACAAAGCTGTAATTATCACAGGCACAAAAACAGACAGATCAATGGAACAGAATATAGAACCCAGAAATGGACTCCAACTCTATGGTCAATGGATCTTTGATAAAGAAGGAAAGAATGTTCAATGGAAAAGGACAGTCTCTTCAATAAATGCTGCTAGGAAAACAGGGCAGCCACATGTAGAAGAATGAAACTAGACCATTTTCTTACACCGCACCCAAAACTAGACTCAAAATGGATGAAAGACCTAAATGTGAGACAGGAATCCATCAAAATCTTAGAAGAGAACACAGGCAGCAAACTCTTCAGCCTTAGCCATAACAACTTCTTGCCAGACACATCTCCAAAGGCAAGGGAAATAAAAGCAAAAATGAACTATTGGGACATCAAGATAAAAAGCTTCTGCACAGCAAAGGAACAGTCAGAAAAACTAAAAGGCAACCTATGGAATGGGAGAAGATATTTGCAAATGACATATCAGATAAAGATTTATAAAGAATTTATCAAACTCAACACCCAGAGAACAAATATTCCAGTCAACAAATGGGCAGAAGACATGAATAGACATTTCTCCAAAAAAGACATCCAAGTGGCCAAAAGACAGATGATAAAATGCTCCACATCACTCAGCATCAGGGAATATAAATCAAAACCACAATGAAATACCAACTCACACCAGCCAGAATGGCTAAATTAACAAGTCAGACGTTGGCTAGGAATGCTCTTACACGCTCCTGGAAGTGATCAAATTAAACCAAAGGTGGTTTAGGCAGGAATGCAATGTATTCTGACATAAGATAAAAGGGTACATCTGCTGAGGAATTTCTGGAAAGTTTTATTTAAAGGGAAAAGAGGAAAAACACCCTTCTCCACCTTAAGCCCCCTCCCCACGCCTGTGGATGTGGCTTTGTAGAGGTTTTTTTGGAGATGGCAGTGACACGTTGTAACCACACACTGTAACCATGAGGCTAAAATCCCCTGCACTGAGGATGGCAGAAACAATATAATCCTTCATAACATCAGTGAGCATCCAGAACCACCCTATCTCCAGATGTATGGTTTTGTAATACTAAACAATAAACTACTTCTATTTTAAAACTTTCAGGGTATCACTACTTTTAGGTGGGTTTTCTTTTAAGTTGTAGACGGAAGCATCCAAACTTATTTAAATGACAAAATTTTAAGAGGGACTCTGGCAAATTGGGGTACATCCAAATGACAAATAATGCAGTCTTTGGAAACTGTCTTTCAATGAGTAAGAGATTAGGGATGCTAAGCCTCGAAAAGAGACTTGGCAAGAGATATACAGCTTTTGCAATGTAGTGAGAACTGCAGGACCAACATGTAGTAAAAGGGAGATATTCTAATTCATGAATGGGGGGGGGAAAGATCAATTAGAACTACTTAAAACAGAAAGGTTTATGGGGTAGAATGTTTTCTCATTAGGAATTTCAGCTGTAATTTGGTGATTTCCCCATTGGAAACTCTGGACTGATATTGGGTGAGAAGCCAACGAGAGGACTCTTAAGTTTCCTTCCAACTCTTCCACAATTTCATTCTTTGACTTAATATCACCATATTGATTGTACAAGCAGGAAGGAAAAATGAATGTAAAACCATCAGTGTATATTTTTATATTATTTGTGATTCAATTTCTAAAATTCATCACACTATAATGGTCTCTGGGCATATTAATGAAGTTACACAAAAAGTGGACCAATACAAAATCAAAGTTAAAGCCTACTCAGCAAAGCGTACTTTTACAAGAAATTAAATTCTGAAGGCCAAAAGGTGGGGAGGGGACATATTAAAGGTACATGTAAAAACTGCAATGTATTAACTGTGTCCCACTGAAATTATGGAAAAGGCTTCCATACATGTTCACAGTAATTCTCAAATATCTGTACTAATGCAGCAAAAACTTACCACTTTTAGTAAAGATATACTTGGCTTTGGCATGTTTTTATATTGATACTATAATATGGGAATGCCTTAAATTCTGGAAATTTATAGAAACAGGATATTAAAAAGTTGATTACCTTGGTTATTCCCTATCCCTCTCTAGACATTTAGCCTTTGTTAACTCTAAAATTTAATGTGAAAAATCTCTTGTTCAACTGCAAGGGATGAAGTAAAAATAACTTCAGTGTGAAGAAAACAGCAAATGATTATCACAGCCATGCTAATAATGCTAATAAGTATTATGAAGCAAATATATTGAAATTTGGACAGAGTGCTAAGATGCCACATTATTGCTATACCAATAAAATGTCTACAATGGCAGGGGATGTCCTCACTCACTTTTCATGTTGAAATTAGAATTTTAATAGTTGTGGGCATATCATTTATTCAAGAACTGAATTTCTGCATGTGTCAATTTTTGCACATTAAATTTCAGAATTTCCATATCAATTTTTTGCTTTTAGTTTTAATTCAAGTGAATTGTTTACCATAAATCTTTTTCAAGTGCTTTATTATTGAGATACTATCCACTGTATTTCCTTACATTGTATTTGTCTACTATGGTTACTTCCAAAATTTCCTGCTCTAATTATACCATGTATCCATTTTAGAATTTTTTTTTCTTTTTTAAGATTTCATCCATTTTATTTGACAGGCTGAGCAGAGAGCCCGATGCGGGACTTGATCCCAGGACCCTGAGATCATGACGTGAGCCAAAGGCAGCAGCTTAACCCACTGAGCCACCCAGGCGCCCCACCATGTATCTATTTTAAATGGAGTGATTTTAAGTGTGAATGATGGACTTTGATCAGACCCCTATAATTTGACTCATATCCTGTAGAGATACTTCTGGTCTCTACTCATTTAAGCTTCCATATACCTATTTTTCATTCTCATTTATTCTTGATGACACTTGCGAGTCATTATTTTTCTGTCTTATCAGCCAAAACAATTCTGCTGAATGGCTGCAAGATAAAAACTAAATCACCTCACTGTACTCTCCTAATCTCCATAATGCACAAGTATTTCTTCACTAAATGAGCAAATATTTTTTCATATACACAGTAAAGAATTAAGAATGAGAAATTTTACTGGGGCGCCTGGGTGGCTCAGTGGGTTAAGCCGCTGCCTTCGGCTTGGGTCATGATCTCAGGGTCCTGGGATCGAGTCCCGCATCGGGCTCTCTGCTCAGCAGGGAGCCTGCTTCCTCCTCTCTCTCTGCCTGCCTCTCTGCCTACCTGTGATCTCTCTCTGTCAAATAAATAAATAAAATCTTTTAAAAAAAAAAAGAATGAGAAATTTTACTTAACATTGTTTAGTATAACTTGTAAGGAATAAATTGACTTTTGATTGATGACATAAGCAAATTGAAAATAAAATCTAATTTGTAAGTTTTTATATACTGCCTTTTTGTCTAAATGGTTTCAAACCTTTTAAGACCCAGTTAATTCTTCTTGGTGATTTAGTGATATGTTTTCTTCTAAGGCCAAAAAATTATCACACATGTTTTATTATACAAATAGAAAAAAAGACATTAAGCAGATTTCGTATTTTTCCTAAGTTTCAAAATTTCAGACCTGACAAAACTATAGTGTTAGCAATATATATGCTAAATTTCAATATTGTAACAGTAACATGAATTCCCCTCCACTATACAGTGATTCATTAGATAATATCTAATGGTTGATAAAAACTATCAAGCTTACATTTTTACTTCCTGTTATCTTAATTTTTGTATTTCTCAAAAAAGACAGCCAAAAATTTAAAAATTGCGAATTATAATTTAATGAAGAAACGAGTGTTTTAAAAACATAAATTAGTGCCTTAGTTTCTATATCCTGTGTAATTCCAGCTTTTAGTATTTTACATTTTTTAAAAGATTTTATTTATTTATTTGACACAGAGAGATTACAAGTAGGCAGAGAAACAGGCAGAGGGGGAGGGGGAAGCAGGCCCCCCACTGAGCAGAGAGTCGGATGGCGGGCCTCGATCCCAAGTCCCAGGACCCTGAGATCATGACCTAACCTGAAGGCAGAGGCTTAACCCACTGAGCCACCTAGGCGCCTAGTATTTTACATTTTCTAAAAGTAAACTTAGCATAGCTCAAAATTTACTTTCCTGGGATGCCTGGGTGGCTTAGTCGGTTAAGTGTCTGCTTTCGGCTCAGGTCCTGGGGTGGAACCGCGTATCAGGCTTCTTGCTCAGCAGAGAGCCTGCTTCTCCCTCTGCCTGCTGCTCTCCCTGCTTTGCTTGCTCAGGCCCTCTTTCTCTCTTTCCCTCTGACAAATAAATAAATTAAATATTTTAAAAAATTTACTTTTAGCATCTCTAGGCACAAGCTGAAATGAGATTGTTTGTACTTTAAGGAATTAGGCACAACTGATCCTGGGTATTAGTCAATTTGTCAAAATTTAAAACTATTTCAGCCACTACTCTTTTGGCCTTATTTCCATTTTGTTTAGCTGATAGGACTGTCAGATCTTGACAGCCACAACACCATATGTTACAACCAAAGCCAGATGACATTTTGGCATTGTAGCAGTTTTATGAAGAGATGTGGCAATTTTCTATTTTGTGATGGTTTGAGATAAATCAACTATAAGTTCAGATATTAAAAATTCTAAAGAAAACAGTATGGCAAATTTCTCCATTCCCCATCTTTTCCTTACCCTATGGACTCAAAGAGTCTGACCCTTGAAATAACTACCACCACCTACTTTCCTATGGTCCATCTCCTCTCATTTCAACTGAGAGGTAAAACTTAATACCTAAAAAATATCCTTGATACCTTATCCACTCATTTTATTCTTTCAATGTATTTACTGAGCACCTACTATGTACTAAACATGTATGAAGCATAAGGAATCCAAAATTGAACAGACAACAAAAACACAGTTCCTGTCCTCATGGAGTTTATAGTCTAGAGTCTACATTAACCAAATATGTATAATTACAAAGATGTTCAATGCTAAGTAGAGGTGTGTGTTCATGTGATAATATACAACAGTGGATCTTACTACGTGACTGAAATTAAGGAATCCTTCCCTGAGGAAGTGATGAATAAACTAAGATCTGAAATACAAATAAGAATTCAACTCGGCCATGAATAGGGGAAGGTATTTCAGGCCAAAGGAACATGAACAAAGGCTCCTTTGGTAGAAGCAGCAGTTTAATTCTCACTTATTCTATAGACTTCAAGTGCAATGAAGTACCAATTAGTAACTGAAACATGGTGTACAATGAGGCTAAGCAGCAGTAATAGCAACTAACCTCTACTGAATGTTTTTATTTTTTTTTAAGATTTTATTTATTTGATGGAGAGAGACACCAGAGAGCACAAGCAGGAGACATGGTAGAGGGAGAGAGAAGGAAGCAGGCTCCCCACTGAGCAGGGAGCCTGATGTGGGGCTCAATCCCAAGATCCTGGGATCATGACCCAAACGAAGGCAGACAATTAACTGAGTCACCCAGGTGCCCCTATTGAGTGTTTTTAAAATTCTGTGCGAGCCACTGTTTTAATATTTTGAGACATTAACTCTTTTAATGCTCAGAATTATACTAAAAAGTAAATACTGGCTCTAACATATAGGTCACATAAATATTTTTGTTTTCCTGTTAAGAGCAAGAAAAAGGCATTACAATGTCTCAAGGGGTGAGACAGGGGTAGGTGGGTTGCCTTCATTAAAACTGCACTTCAAAAGAGAATTCTGCCTGCAGTAGGGTGGATCAGAGGAGGGCCATAGTAGCTGTAGGAAGAAGAGTTAGGAGGCAACTGCAGTAAAGCAGATAAATGGTGCTGATTATAGTCAGGGAGATGGGGAGAAGCGGAAAGATGCAGACACATTTGAGAGGTGACAGGACCTGGTAAAAAACTGACGGAGGGGGGTGGGAAGAGTTCGGGAAAGTGTTTAAGAGTAGTTCTAGATTACTAGTTTGGGAACCAGGGTGATAGTGGTACCATTCACGGAAATAGGAAATGCCTTGATTAGAGTGTAGGTTAAAAATAAACTTGAAGTCAAACTCCTATAGGGACAAATATCAAACAACTACAATAAAAATCCAGAAAGGAGTTTCTGGTTAATATTCCACATGTATTTTTGTGCAATCACACATAGCCATTCCTACATCGCTTAAATTAAAATAACACTTCATCAAAACTAATGTCACATGGTGGTCTTTTGAAATTCCAGGACAAAATGAGAAAAGAAAAAAATACAAAATACCAAGAAAATGTTTATGATGTACACAAAATTAAAAGGCAAAACATGATTACCATTTCCTTCCCTGATCACTAACATCTCTGCTAGAGATTTAGGGGAAAAAAAAAATCAAAATATGGCAACTTTTTTTTCTAATTTATGGTCATTAAATAACTGGTAAGTTTATCATAGGGTTATTCCTATACTTCTCACACTGAAAAAGGTTGGCGATAACATAAACAAAAATTCTCCCATTATAGTTTGAAAAAATATACGCACATCACACACACAATTAAAAATATATTGATCTTTAAAAGAAAAACAGACAAAAGAAAATAAGGGATTCCTCTCTCCACCTCTGGCAAAATCTGTGAATTAATGAGGAAGGTAAAATAAAAGCATATAACTGGGATCTAAATCAAAAGGTCACATTAGTGTGAATATTTCAGTCAAATCACTTGTTCATTTTAAGCCTTAGGGTTTGTTTTTTTAGTATATGTGCTGCCGAAGCGAGCACCTTAGGGTTTGTTTTTTTTTAACTTCTAATATATGAGTAATACCTACCTCCCAGATTTGTTGTGAGAATTACATGAGATGTTTTTCAAAGTGCTTTATGAATTTTAAATCTCTATAAAAATAGTACTCACTATAAATTTTAAAAAATCCAACAAAGCATACAAGAATGCTCAGATCCATGTTAATTATCTCTACTGTTTATGTACTTTTCTTGAGAAGGCCAAGTAAACTGAAAAGGAATAAGTAAAACATTCAGCTTCTGTAAATGCTAAATAATCATACCATAAATTTAAAACTTCTATGGAGCAAAGGGGTCAATCCTGAGAAACTGTCAGATCTGAAGATATTAATGTCCATCAATCCTGCTTTTCTATAAGAGGCTGTTTTGTTGAATACTTATCTACAAATCAAAAGCACTCTAAACTATGGATATGAGCTATGTTTTAAATCCTTAACTAGACCTCTGCTTTTAATCTAAGACTATATAGTTTTAGGTTAACATGGTTTAATGTGATTTTTAAAATACTGAGGGTAAAAAAAAAAAAAAAAAAGTAATTTAATTTGTTCTTTGTTGTAACCTTAGCTCCCAAAACAGGGTCTGTACTATTAAATAATGAAAATGGATGTTACAGAAGGGGGAAAAAAAAAAAAGCCAGTATTATTTTCAGTGAAATCTAAATCACCCCAACACTTAATGTAAATGAAAGATGTATTTTCATCTAAGTATTCAGATACAGGGATGGCTGTATAAGTCATGCCTAACAAGCAAAGCACCATAAAGTATCATAATGTTGTTTAAAATTTTCAAGTATCTTAAAGAAAGAGTAGTCTGAGCTGTTTCATGTTATAGCTTGGATATATTTGTTTTAAGAATGTTAATTTTAAAATAGACCCACTTAATTCTATCAGAAATATATTGTAAATCTTTAAAAATGTCGGTTTCTTAAACACTCATAAACTTATTTCGTAACGCATGATTTTCTCTCTTGTGTTGGTTTCAACCTTAACAATCCCTAGAAAATAGAATTCAAAGTTTACCAATTATTCTTATTATAGAAGATAGTATTTATGTCACATACACTTTTAATCAAAACTAGCTTTATAAATACAGTATGTGCAAACATCTACCTAATGGTACTACAAGAATGGTATGAAATTATTTTATGTATATGAAAAAAAATTCTCTGAAAACATTCCCCTCCTTAAACAGAGAAAAGATAAATAATATAAATAGTACTAATTAAAATTTTTATAGTTACAAATGCTGCCAAATTTAGGATTGTTAAATTACTCTTTTACTTCTAACAGTAACTGTTTAAAGGAATGTACAAGTAATATTTTTTAAATCAGTTGGCCATATACTGTAATGTTTTGCTTTTTACAGTTTGTGCTTTTTATTTTTACATTTGTATGATCCTTTTAGTTGAAAATTATTATCTTTAACTTATACAGTTTATTCATCATTTTAAATGATTTCTTTTTCACACTCTCAAGTTACCTTGTAAGATCAGGAGGGTGATGATTTTCAAATCTTTGAACCCAGTCAATATAATTTATTAACTTGATTGGACTTTTCCACAGTAATTAAATAATTATAGATTTAAGTACATAATTCTAATAACATTTAAAATGTAAGCCTCCTTTTAAATTACATTAGCCCTAAAAGCATTTGAATCTTTGTAAATAATAGTAAATTATTAACAAATAGTGATAAATAAAATCAGCAATCTGTGAGAACACAACAGATTTCTATTTTTCTTTTTAAAAAGTGCCTATATTGTGATATCAAAATTAGGAAATGACATCTTTCCATCAGGCATGTGATTACTGTACAGTATTTGTTGACTTCCCTCTATCACACCAGTTTAAAAGAGTTTGATTAAACCCCAAAACACAAACCGAAGATTGTAATGCCGTACCTAATACCTTCCAAACTGGCTTTGGAACAGTCTACTACTTCATCACATTGTATTTTATTTTATTGTCTTTTCATGAAAAGGGAAGTCTTTCACTAACTGGCAACATAACATTATAAATATAACCTCCCTACTCCACAGCTCTAATTTGAATTTTTGACTGCCACTCCTGCTATTCAACTGTCATCTTCTTTATATGATGAAGAAGAGCATCTTTTTCCAAGTGAGCCTCTGCAAGAGCCATTTTCGCTTTGGCCAATTCCTGTTTAAGAGATTCATTCTCTTCCATGAGCTGAAATGATAAATTTGGAAAATAAGAGAATTTAATCATTTTAAGAAAATACAGACTATTCACATAGCATCTAAAGGTGTGACACATGGGGAAGTAAAAATACCCAATGCTGGAGAGAGTGACTTAAGCTGAAATTGCTTGGAGAAGCACTTTAAAATGTTCATAAGTTTTGACTCAGCAATTTAAAACAAGAATTCACTCCTAATTTCTAAATCTATTGGTGGTTTTGTTTAATTTCAGTTTCTCTGGACATCTCTGTGGTTTACACACTGCTCACCTTGCTCCTCCTTCCTAAGCCTCTCTCTTTTGACTTTCACGCCTCAGCTGTTTCAAGTTTATCTCTTTCCACCTACAGACATTTCTTCTCTTCCTCTGCTGCTTATGAACCCTTAAATTTTACTACACCGTTAGATTCCATAATTGGTCATCTTATCACTTGAGTCACTCTCTTAGATGATCTCATCTACTCCAATGGCTTTATCACATAACTTGATCCAGCACGAACCTCTGTCTTGAGCTACAGAGCCATATTCTGAATATCTCTGACCTATATTAAGAATATTCTCTTTAAATATTTTCATCTAGATGGCCAAAAGATCAAGATTAAGACTCAGCTCAGGGGTTCCTGGGTAGCTCAGTCATTAAGTGTTTGCCTTCGGCTCATGTCATGATCCTAGGGTCCTGGGATTTTGCCCCACATTAGGCTCCCTGCTTGGCAGGAAGCCTGCTTTTCCCTCTCCTACTCCTCTGCTTGTGTTTCCTTTCTCGCTGTGTTTCTCACTGTCAAATAAATAAATGAAATCTTTAAAAAAAAGAAAAGACTCAGTTCAAGTATATTATCCTCTTGGAACTATTCCCTAAACCCTAACCATGAAGATTTAATGATAAAAATAAGAACTTTCTCCCCCCCAAAATACATTTATACAAATATATTAATATATATACATTTAACTTCAAAGAATTCTCAGACTTCTTTTCTTTCTTTCTAAAAGATTTTATTTATTCAACAGACCGCGAGAGATCAGAAGTAGGTAGAGAGACAGGCAGAGAGAGAGAGGGGGAAGCAGGCTCCCTGCTGAGCAGAGAGGCAGATGCGGGGCTTGATCCCAGGGCCCTGAGATCATGACCTGAACTGAAGGAAGAGGCTTAACCCATTGAGCCACCCAGGCGCCCCTCTCAAACTTTTTAGTCCCAGCCTAAGAATTCCTGCCTTATAGACCAAGTTGGGTATTTCCCTATATTTCTCCAGTCTCCAACACAACACTTGATATGGTATGTTATGACCTCAAATTACACACCCCCAACTTTCCTACTAGACTTTTGAGTTTCATGATAGGGATGATACATTGTTCAATTTTACATTCTTAGCTCAAAGTTGACATCCAAAAAATCCTGGTGAACAGATGAATGAACTCATTCTTTGTTCTACCATAAAGAATTAATTTTAAAGCCTCTGCCTTCAGCTCAGGTCATGATCTCAGGGTTCTGGGATCGAGCCCCGCATCGGGCTCTCTGCTCGGCAGGGAGCCTGCTTCCCTCTCTCTCTGCCTGCTTGTGATCTCTCTCTCTCCCTGTCAAATAAATAAAGAATTAAAATTCTACTACATATTGTAATAACAAGAAGAACAGCTCAAATGTTAAAATATTAACAAATATTAAGAGGAAGGATAAGAAATGACAGTATATTCACAACCATGTTACTCTGCCATTAACAATAAATATGAAGCATATGTAGCAATATGGAAAAGTATTTGTTAAACCATGTTAAGTTAACAAAATATAGTGTATTACTAGAATAGTAATTGTTTTGAAAGATTTTAGAAGAGCCTGAGAGGAAAAGCTTTTAAAAATATATTGATAGCACTGCAGAAAGTCAGACTGTATTAAAGTTGTTTAAAAATATTTTCCAATTCTGGGACGCCTGGGTGGCTCAGTTGGTTGGACGACTGCCTTCGGCTCAGGTCATGATCCCGGAGTCCCGGGATCGAGTCCCACATCAGGCTCCCAGCTCCATGGAGAGTCTGCTTCACTCTCTGACCTTCTCCTTGCTCATGCTCTCTCTCACTGTCTATCTCTCAAATAAATAAATAAATAAAATATTAAAAAAAAATATTTTCCAATTCTGAAATATTACAATACTTTTGCAAAGTTAACAATTAAGACGAAAAAATAATTATGCTCCAGGAATCTTTTCCAGATTCCAAGAAGTAGTACTCTCCTAGACTACAACCTCTGTGAAGACGGAACATCCCAGTCTCATTCAACACTATTTCTATAGCATCTAACACAGTGCCTAGGCAAACACTCATAAACAAGCACTCAAGAAACATTATTCAAATAAGTAAATAAATAATGTTTTAACGTTTTCATATCTAATATTTTAATTGCCCAAACTGAATGAGAATAAATTAATTTTCCTATTACCTGTTCCCTAGTAAAGTCAAAGCAGCATTCAGGAAAGTTAACTGACTGAGAAGGCCAAGGAACCTCTGGACTCGTCTGAGTGGCTTGAGTGACACTGTGTTGTTTCTTCAGATCATACTTTTCACTGGTAAGCAGCAGTGAGTCACTTTTGACTTTTTTTTTCAAATCATTTCCAGTGTTAAGCATCTGAGAATCTGATCAAACAAACAAAATGCTCAAATAACATTGTAAAATATATGATAAATACTAAGTTCTATTGTTAAAAAATACTTTAAAAAATATATCTCTATTAGTATGAAGACATTATTATTAAACAGAAAAGCAATAAAATCAATAAACAAAAAATCTTGTTTACTGAAAAGATAAACAAAGTCAACGAAAGTTTAAACTGACAAAAAAAAAAAAAAGAAATTACCAGAATCAGAAATTAAAAAGGTTACATTACTATCAATCTTACAGAAATAAAAATGACTTAAAGAAATACTATGAACAATTGTATGCCAATAAATTAGATAACTTACATGAAACAGAATAACTACCAAACTACTAAAATGGACTCAAAAAGAAATGGACAATGCAAATATACATATAGCAAATAAAGAGGTTGAAATAAGAATAAAAAAAACTGACCACAAAGAAAAGTCCGGGCCCAGGGGGCATCAATGGTGAATTATATCAAAGGTTTAAATAACAATTAATTACAAATCTTTACAAACTTTTCTAAAAATTGAGGAGAAGCATTTCTGAATTCATTATGTGAAGCCAGACAAAGAAATCACAAGAAAACTAAAATCAATATCCTTAGAAATATGAACATAAAAATCCTCAACAAAATATTAGCAAACTGAACCCAGCAATGTATATAAAAAATTAGATACCATGGTCAAGTGAAATTTATCCCAGGAATATAAGAGTAATTTAATATCCAAAAGTCAATTAATGTAACACATCACATCAATACAATAAAACAAGAGCCACATGATCATCTCAATAGATGCAAAAAAAATTTAATAAAATCAACACTTTCCCATGAAAAAAACACTCTGCAGACAAGGAACAGAAGGAAACTTCCTCAACTTGATACAGATCATCTACAAAAAACCCACAGTTAATACCATACTTAATGGTAAGAAACTGAATGTTTTCCCACTAAGATCAGGAATAAGACAAAGATATTTGTTCTCAACATTTTTACTCAACCTTGTCCCAGAGGTTCTAGCCAATGCAATTAGGCAAACAAAGTAAAAGGAATCCTGATTAGAAAAGATAAAATGAAACTATCTTTATTCACAGACGACATGATCTTGTATATAGAAAAAAAAAAAAAACAACAACTAAAGAGTCCACTAAAAAACTCTTAGAACTAACAAATGATTTCAGACTTCCTTGCAAGATACAAAGTCAATATACAAAAATCAACTGTTAATTCTAAATACTTGCAATAAACAATCAAAACTGAAATTCAGAAACAATTTATTTAAAATGTCATCAAAAGGAATAAAATACTTAAAAATAAATTTAACAAAAGAAAGTATAAAATTTATGCTCAGAAAACTACAAGTTTTCAGTAGTCTCTTTGACATCAGCCACAGCAATGTTTTTCTAGATAAGTCTTCTGAGGCAAGGGTATCAAAAGCAAAAATAAACTATTGGGACTACATCAAAATAAAAAGTTTCTGCACAGCAAAGGAAACAATCAACAAAACTAAAAGGCATCCTAGGGAATGGGAAAAGATTTATTTATTTACTTATTATTTATTTATTTGAGAGAGAGCAAGCAAGTGTATGAGCAGCGGAGGGAGGGCAGCAGGGGCAAAGGGAGAGGGAGAATATCAAGCAGACTGTGCACTAAGCATGGAGCCAGAGGTGGGGCTCGATCTCACCACTCTGAGATCATGACCTGAGCTGAAACCAAAAGTAGGACACCTAACCAACTGTGCCACTCAGGTACCCTTAGGAGAAGATATTGCAAATGACATTGCCGATAAAGGGTTAGTATCCAAAAAATATAAAGAAGTGATACAACCCAACACCCAAAATCCAAATAATCCAATGAAAAAATGGCAGAAGAAATGAACTGAACAGATATTTCTTCAAAGAAGACATTCAGATGGCCAAGAGACACATGAAAAGATGCCCAACGTCACTCACCATTATCATGGAAATGCAAACCAAAACTATAATGAGATATCACCTCATACCTGTCAGAATGGCTAAAATCAAACACACAAGAAACAGTAAGTGTTGAGGATGTAGAGAAAAAGAAACACTGTACACTGATGGAGATAATGCAAACTGGTGCAGCCAATGTGGAAAATGGTATGGAAGTTTCTCAAAAAGTTAAAAATAGAACTAGCCTTTGACCCAGTAATCACAGTACTGGGTATCTACCCCCCAAAATACAAAAATACTAATTCAAAGGGATGCATGTACTACTAATAAGTTTATTGAAACATTATTTACAACAGCCAAACTATGGAAGCAGCCCTAATGTCCACAGATAGATGAATGGATAAAGAAGATGTGGTCTATACTAGAATGGAATATTATTAGCAGTAAAAAAGAATGAAATCTTGCCATTTGCAATGACACAGCTAAAGCTAGACAGTATAATGCTCAACAAAATAAGTCACTCAAAGACAAATGCCATGCAATCTCACATATACGTGGAATTTAAGAAACAAAACAAATGAGCAAATAAAAAAAGAGAGACTGACAAACCAAGAAACAAACACTTGAGTGTACAGAACAAACTGATGGCTACCACAGGATGGGGTGAAATAGGTGATGGGGCTTCAAGAATACACTTATCATAATAAAAAAAATAAACAAACCCAAAACTATTATGATAAACACTTCATACCCACAAATGTCTATAATCAAAAAGTCATTTAATCATGACTGTTGGCAAACACGTGAAGTTGGCACCCTCAAACACTGGTAAATATGCAGAATGATGCAGCCACTTTGGAAAATAGTCTAGCAATTCCTCAGATTATTAAAAATTTACCATATGTCCCAATAATTCTATTCTTAGATATATACCCAAGAGAAACAAACTTATACTATAGCAGTATAATTCATAATAACCAAAAAGCAAAAATGACTCAAATGTCCATTAAGCAATGGCTGGATAAACAAAATGCAGTGTGCCCCATATAACAAATATTATATTATTTGGCCATACAAAGGAATGAAATACTAATATACACAACACTAATGAATTTAGAAAATATCAAGAAAAAGAAGTCACAAAAGACAATAATATTGTGTGATTTCACTTTTATGAAGTATCCAGGATGGGCAAATCTATTGAGATGAAAAGTAAAGTAGTGGTTGCCTATAGCAGGAGAAGGATTAGGGAGAGACTGCTGGTAGGGATGGGGTTTTTGTTTAGGGTGAAGAAAATGTTCTAAAACTGTGGTGATGATTGTACTATTTGTGAGCATACTAAATACCACTGAGTTATGTATTTTAATTGGATGAATGGTATGGTATGTGAATTATATCTCAAAAATGTTTTTATTAAAAAATAATTATAAAACACAAAGCAGTGAGTATCTTCACACATCAACATATTTTCTTACTTTTTGGATTACACATAGAGCACTTTGGTTGCCAGGGAATAGAAGCCCAACTCAAAAAACTTGCTTTTAAAAAAGAAAATGCACCTAAAACTAATGTAACATTATGTGCCAACTCTGCTTCAATTGGAAAAAAAAAAAAAGTTTTAAATAAAAAAAGGAAGAATATTTGACTTGAACAGGGAGTCTAAGTGATGGTGCATTCAGTCATGGCTGGATACTGGGGTTCATAAAATGTCCTCAGGACTGTCATTTTAGGAACCTATTTCTTAAGTCCACGTTTCCTTTCCTTTGTGTTGGACCAGTTACATGATGGCAAAGGTGGTTACCGGTGACCCCCAAATGAGTAAGCTCTACAGCCTGTGACCCTTTCTCTCTCACTGTCCTTATCAATTCACCAAAAAGACTCAACACTTGGGTCACAGTCAACACGTGTCACTATGTCCCAAAGGCTGAAGTCTTTTGATTGGTCAAGCTATACCTTATTCCCACTTTTGTGATAGGGTCACATGATTATCAGTCCACCAAAATAACATGAAATCAGTGAACGGCAGTTTGCCAAATCAAATTATATTGAGTGGACTGAAGAGTAGTATCTGCTTAACATAGTATTCTCCTTAAAAAGATTCCAAGATGTGGATAAAGTAAAAAACAAACATTTTTTAAAGCTTTAAATTTTTAAAGCTTTAAATTTTACTGCCAAATTACCCTCCATGAAGATTCTCTCAATTTTACCCCTATTCTGTATATATATAGATAGACAGATTACATTATCTATGGAATAGTTCTATCTACATGGTTAAGTGCCATCAAGTTCAGTTTTGGTCTGTTCTTGGCTTCATTTTACAGTGGTCTCAAATCAGAAACTATTTTTTATAATACTGTCTTGGATCGATTATGTTCTTAGTAGTATAAGTAGAAAAAAACTACAAAAATTGTTGTACTGGTTCAGACTAGCATACCATTCAGCTTGGTATTGACTATAAGAGAAACCTAAACACTATGCCATGGGAAAGCCAAGTTCTCCAGTCTTTCAACCATAAAAAACTAGTAATTTAGTAATTTATAACATACTTTCATTCTCAAACTTTTAAAGGAACAAAACTTCTTTTAAAATGAAATCTGACCTGGAATGCTAATATAAACTAAAGATAAGAGTTGGGTTACATTGACTATAGTTAGGATAGTAGAGGACCCAGGACTTAATTCTATTTAGCTTACATCCCACTACTCATGGGATACTAATAATAATGAAAAAAACACTAAGTAGTTCTGAAATCCATTTATTTCAATCATTGTGAGATGGAATGAGGAGAGAAATGGGTAGGAGAGGGAGAGAAGGGAAGAGGAAGACATATGCGGAGAGGGGAAAAAAGGAATGAGATAGAGGAGGCGGAAGAGAGATGGAGAGTGGAGAAGGCAGGGGAGGAAGGATGGGAAGAAAGAGGGATGTATGGGGTGAGGGGAAATAAAGAGGGAGGGTATTTAGGGAGGAGGAGACAGGAAGAGAAAAGGAAGAGGGAAAAAAGGAAGGAAAAGGGAAAGGGGCAGCAGGAAGAATGGAAAGAGAGGGGAAGACAGAAAAACTGTGACTGAAGCGGGTGACTGGAGTCTGTTACAGTAGAAAGGCCTATTTCCTTTTATTTGCTTTAAAAGCGTTTCTTCCAAGTTTTTAGGACAAATTTTCATGAACAAATCTATGCCATTCACAGAGGAAATGTGCAGTATCTTACAGTAACCTACTTATCCCCCAGCACAGGCTCCTCCAACTTAAAGAAGTTACCTGCCACGTCTAAACTTAAATTTCTTCATTTGCAAAACAGAGGTGATAAGAATACTTGCCTCAATTATCTCAAAGGGTCTGTAAGAATGAAATTAGTTAATACTTAATGTAAAAGAACGTTATAAATTGGCAAGCATTATTCAAATATTAATCATTAATAATACCACAGTAGGTATTGATAAATATTTGACTTTTAAATACAGACTTTACTAGTTATTTGTTTATTCCAATAGAAGATTTCTATTCATTTTTCTTCTCTGGTCTCTTCTTCTCTGGACTCTTCAGAGTTTAGGTTTTACACAGTTCACCAGGTTTCATAACCTTCCCAGTTAGGAACCATTACAGCAATAATTCTAGGAAAGTGAACGGCAGAGTTTCTTATCACAGACCTTTAAATGTACAGTACCACTCCCCTACAGCATTCTGATAAAATCTAGTAGTCCCTTCCTCACAATCCTTTTGGTTGAGAACCAGTGCCAAAATAGCTATTGCTCCCGATGGGAGTATGCCAAGCCCCACCTGTACTGGGTTGGAAAAATGCTGTGAGCCAGTATACTACTATTAAAAGTAATTAATAATACCATATATACATGGCATGGTATATACACATACATCACATACATATATACACTCACCAACAAACATTTCCTTTTTCTCTTATTAGTAGTCTTATTAATATCTAATTAGTCATATTTCACTGGAACAAGAAATAAACTGTAGTTTAGTGATGTAATTTTTTGAAAAATTATAAGTCTCTCTAATTTAAAGCAGTTATTTAAAAACTGCTAATTGTATTTAAGAATGTCCCAAGAAAGTGTGAAGTACTATGATAAGCAGCAAAATAGGTACGAAAGCACTTATTCCTTTATGATTAGACCTTATTTAATCACATTAGAGCAGCTGCTAGTGTACCTCAGAAAAAAACTCAAAGAACAGGAAGAAATGAAGAACAGCATCAGGTAAGCTGCCATTACTTTATCACAGCAACAAACACCTACAACTAATTTTGAAATAGCTACCAATAAGATTCTTTTCAATTCTCTTCCTTGCTAAATACATCTGCTTCAGGGGAGGAAAAAACCCAGCATAGCTTACCATTCCTTAAAGAGCTGTTTGAGAAAGTCAGGCCATTCAAATCATCCCCCAATGCCTTTGTAACTTCTAAGCAGCACATAAAATTGTTAATAGTGATTTATTATGTCTGGTGTATTAGTTTAAGTCATATTTATAATACATTACCATACTAGCTATATGGGTGATATACTAGGCTATGTGTTACATTATATACTTCATGCACTGAAGACTAATGCAATTAATTTCCACATCATAAGAAAAATAACACAACATCAGTCATCAAATATTAACAATCTACTTCATGACACTGCTTTTAGGAACACATTAAAATAAAATATGATACACTCTATATAAAAACAAAGCATATCTGTTTAGGTTTAAAATATGCTCTTTCCAGTGCCAATGGAAAAAAAACTTTAAAATAAATTATCTTGGAGTTTGTACAATGCTAATATCCTGAGTAACACAACATACTTTTCCATCATCCCAATAAGTTTCTGAAAGGTATATCTACAATAATTTACATGTATGAGAGCTGCGGTTTAAATTCATATAGTACTCTGAGTCTTGATATTTTGATGCCTGAGTTCTCACACTTTGAGTTTATATTTTTTAAAAATCTAGGATATGCCTTTTCTTCTAACATGTCATCACTACCTAAACTGCTTTGCTGAAAAGATCCAAATAAGCGTCAATTTAAAGACATTAAGAAAAAAATATTCATAAAATATAATACATTTAATGAAGATCAGCTTCTAGTTTTCCAAAATGTAGAAATGAGGTAAATATATGTGAGACATGACATAATGAAAAAATAAAAAGATATTATCTTGCCTTCATTAGGGTAGACTAATAATTCAGATGTGGTTTTTTTTGAAACTCACACTTTTTTAAAAAATACTTTTTTATAAACATATAATGTATCATTAGCCCTAGGGGTACAGGTCTGTGAATCGCCAGGTTTACACACTTCACAGCACTCACCATAGCACATACCTGCCCCAAAGTCCATAACCCAACCACCGTCTCCCAACACCCCCCTCCGGCAACCTTCAGTTTGTTTTGTGAGATTAAGAGTTTCTTATGGTTTGTCTCCCTCCTGATCCCATCTTGTTTCATTTACTCTTTTCCTACCCCCCAAACCCCCCACATTGCATCTCCACTTCCTTATATCAGGGATATCATATGATAGTTGTCTTTCTCCAATTAACTTATTTCACTAAGCGTAATACCCTCTGGTTCCATCCACATTGTTGCAAATGGCAAGATTTCATTTCTTTTGATGGCTGCATAGTATTCCATTGTATAGATATACACCACATCTTCTTTATCCATTAATCTGTTGATGGACTTCTAGGTTCTTTCCATAGTTTGGCTATTGTGGACATTCCTGCTATAAACATTCGGGTGCACGTGCCCCTTCGGATCACTACATTTTTATCTTTAGGGTAAATACACAGTAGTGCAATTGCTGGGTCGTAGGGTAGCTCTATTTTCAAATTTTTGAGGAACCTCCATGCTGTTTTCCAGCATGGTTGCACCAGCTTGCATTCCCACCAACAGTGGAGGAGGGTTCCCCTTTCTCCGCATCCGAGCCAGTATCTGTCATTTTCTGACTTGTTAATTTCAGGCATTCTGACTGGTGTGAGGTGGTATCTCACTGTGGTTTTGATTTGTATTTCCCTGATGCCGAGTGAACACACAACTTTTTAGAAGACAAATGCAAACAGAATTTCCATACTGAAATGATCTTCATGCAAATATATATCTTTGCCTGATCAGTGATTTGCTTTTGCCTTTAACTAATGCATTAAAATACAGTATGCAATTGGCAAAATATATACCTAACTGTAAAACATAGATAAGAAATGAAGGAGAAAACACTCAAGTGGAGAAATTTCAAAGCACCTTGATTTTTTCTGTTTATTTAATTGAAAAAAAAATATTTTTTAAGTGAACTCTACATCCAACATGGAGCTTGAACTCACAATCCCAAGATCAAAAGTCACATAAAACACCTAGATTTTTAAATCAGATTTTATTCATCAAATTGATACTTAATTCTATTTCTCCAATATGTGTATGCAAGTGCATTTTTCCAGGTATTATAAACCTCTTATATACAACAATATTGTGTTTGTTTTCTTTAGCAAACTGTAATTATTTGGTAAGTAAGGTTATGCATTTAGGGATGGCAGAAATACCAAGAATCAATCTTGAGTAACAGAATTTTAGAGTGGGGAAGCCTTAGAAATAATCTAATCTCACTCCATTGCCAATAATTCCCCAAGAACTACTTCAAGGATGTCTTAAAAGCTATCAATTTATCATTATTTAATATAATATTAAAATCAATATTTTATTTTCTGCTGCTCTTTCCTGTTAATGACAAACCCAATTTCATTCAAAGGAGAGAAATGGTCTGCACGTTGTTATATTTCCTTGAGATTCAATAAACAGAAGTTTCATAGGCATTTAAAGTTACCTGTTTTTGAACCCAAATACATACTCATATAGACACATGCACATATACATGTATAAACACATATATACATAAAATTAGAGCTGTTAAACATGTTATTCCAATTCCCCGTAACTGATTTTTATGTACTTATTTCCTAAATATTTTTAAATGTACTCTGAAGAATGTTAAATTTTCTCAATAAAATTATAGTTTCTTAAGATATGATTCCAAACAGGTTTGCTCTATATTTTTCAATTATGTTGTTCGATGGATCAAGGTTTATGAATGGTGTGTATTTTCGGAGGTCTTTTATCAATATGAAATCTTTCTTTGGGGCCAACACCTTTAAGAGGCACTTCACCAAAGAAAATATACAGATGGCAAATAAGCATATGAGAAGATGCTCTACATCATATACCATCAGGGAAATAAATGCATATTAAAACAACTTACCACTAAATAATGATTTAGAATGGCCAAAATGCAGAACACACAACAAATGCTAGAGAGGATGTGGAGCAGTAAGAACTCTCATTCACTGCTGGTGTGAATATGAAATGATACAGCCACTTTCTTACAAAATTAAACATACTCTTATCATAATGCCCAGCAATCACATTCCTTGGTATTTACACAAGGGAGCTGAAAACGTCCACAAAAAAACCTGCACATGGATGTGTATAGTAGTTTTATTTACAACTACCTAAAACTGGAAGAAACCTCAATGTTCCTGCATAGGTGAGTGGATAAATAAACACATACAATTACTCAGCTCTAAAAAGAAAACAGCTATTAAGCCTTGAAAAAAAATGGAGGAATCTTTAATGTATATTACTAAATGAAAAAAGCCAATCTAGGAAGGCTACATAACAGATGATTCCAAGTATATGACATTCTGGAAAAAGTAAAACTACAGAGACAGTAATAACACTGAGGCTGGGGTGGGGAGGGAGGATAAACACGCAGAGTACAGAGGATTTTCAGGGCAATGAAACTATTCTGTACATTACTGTACTGGTGGATACAGATCACTATAAGTTTATCCAAACTTACAAACAATGTATAACACCAAGAATGTCTGTAATGTAAACTATGGACTTTGAGTGATGATGTGTCAACCAATCATAACACAAGTAACTCAGATGGGAGGCTATGCATCTGTGGGGGCAGCAGGTATACAGGAAATCTCTATACTGCCCACTCAGTTTTGCTATAAACATAAAAATGCTCTAAAAAATAAACTCTAAAAAACACCTCTCTGTCCCATTCTCTACATTTAGTTTTAACTTTAATGTTATCTAATACTCACTTCCTTTTTCCTAGCCTTTGGTATATATTTTTTTCCACCACCTATTTTCAGTGCTTTTGTCATTTTATTTAGGAGGACTATCTTCTTGCCACACATACTTGGAATTTTTTCTCCTAACACTATCTTAGTGCCTCTGTATTTTAACAAAGGAATTTAAACCATTCAAATTTACTACACTGTCTTCATTGCTATATTCTAATGTTTTCTACTTACCACCATGCTTCCTTTTTATTCCATTTTTAATTTTCTGCCTTTTGTTAGATATTTTTTTAAGATTTATTTATTTGAGAGAGATAGAGTAAGTGAGAGAGAGCACAAGAAGGGGGAAGGGCAGAGGAGGAGGGAAGACCCCCCACCTCCAAGCAGAGAGCCTAACATGGGGCTCGATCCCAGGACCCTGGGATCATGACCTGAGCCAAAGGCAGGGTCTTAACCTACTGAGCCACCCAGGCGCCCTAATTTTTCATTTTAACTAAGCAATTCTTTCCATTAAAAAAAAAAAATTTGTCCTTGGGCAACAGGGTGGCTCAGATGGTTAAGCATCTGCCTTCGGCTCGGGTCATGATCCTGGGGTTCTGGGATTGAGTCCCAGGGAGCCTGCTTCTCCCTCTGCCTCTGCTTCTCTCTGTCTCTCATGAATAAATCTTTAAAAATAAAAAATAAAAAAACCTGTCCTTATTTTTGCCTTTAAAATAAAAGTTAAGGTTCATATTATTTTCCCACAGAACTCTGAATATATTACTTAACTTAAATAATTCACATGGCCCATTTATCCAGTTAGAGCGTGACCCATAGGTTTTCAGTATGCTCACCAACAGTAACACCATCACCATGATCAATTTAAGAACTTTTTTTTAAAAAAAGATTTATTTATTTATCTAAGAGAGAGAGAGAGAAAGAGAGTGAACAATCAGAGAGAGGGACAGAAGGAGCAGACTTCCTGCTAAGCAGGGAGTCCAGCACAGGGATAGATCCCAAGATTCTGAGATCATGACCTGAGCCAAAGGCAGACAACCAACTGAACACCCCAGGTGGCCAGAAGATTTTCATCACCCTCAAAATCCACCATACCTATTAGCAGTCTCTCCCCATTCCTTTCCATCCTACCCACAAGCCCTAGGCAACCACTAACTTAGTTTCTGTCTTTACAGATTTGCCTCCTCTGGGCATTTCATGTAAATGGAATCATATAATATGTGGTCTTTCATGAATGGCTTCCTTCATTTAGCAAAATGTTTTCAAAGATTCCATGCTGTAACATGTATTAGTACTTTATTCTTTTTATTACTGAACAAATAATCCATTATATGGATATATCACATTTTCCTTGTCCATTCATAGCATGATACTTGGGTTGTTTCCACTTCTGGGCTATTTATTATGAATACTGTCCTTGTCAACATCAACATTTGTGTACAAGTTTTTGAGTGGACCTCTGTTTTTACTTGAGTGGAAGTGCTGGGTCATAAGTAATGGTTTAACTTTCTAAGCTACTGCCAAATTATTTCCCAAGCACCCACACCATTTTACCAGCCCAGCAATGTAGGAGGGTTCCAATTTCTGCACATACTCCCACCACTTGTTATCATCTTTCTGATTAGTCATCTTAGTGGGTTTGAAGTGTTATCTCATTGTGGTTTTGATTTACATTTCTATAATGGCTAATGATGTCAAGCATTTTTCCATGTGCTTTTGGCCAGCCATTTTTATATATTCATCAGAAAATTATCTGTTCAAATCTTTGCCTATTTTAAAATTGGGTTATTTATCTTTTTCAGTTTCTGTTCATTTGTTTTTCAAGGAACAATTAATAACAATGTAGATAACATATACTTATCTAACACAGTATTTTTTTTTTTTTTAATCACTGAAGCTAAAGCAAAACATCCTGTTCACTGGGTAAAAAGGGCCTGCTTAATGTGTATACACTGCAGTACAATATAAAAAATACAAACTAATTATAATTTCAGAACTTCAGAATTTGAGTGTTAGCATTCCCTTTTTTTCACATGGGAAAAGAAAATACTTTTGAAAATCATTTGAGGGGCACCTGGATGGCTCAGCTGGTTCAGCAGCTGCCTTCAGCTCAGGTCATGCTCCTGGAGTCCCAGGATCAAGCCTCTCATTGGGCTCCCTGCTCAGCATGGAGTCTGCTTCACCCTCTGCCCCTCACCTTGCTTTTACTCTCTCTCAAATAAATTTTAAAAAATCTTAAAAAAGAAAAAGAAGAAAGAAAATCACTTGAAGCTTGGAAAAATTCCACAGCTATATTCTTAGGATCACTGTGTAGGGTCTTTATGATTCATATGAGACAAGGGGAGCTTCGAATCAACATTTCAGGGAAGACATTCCAGTCCGCATGATCTCATCAGTCAGGAGAATGTTGTTGGCAATCGGTGCAGAAGCAACGTAGCTGTCTCTTTACAAAATAGTTACCCCATATGCCTACTTTAGCTGCTACCATTGGCTCACCTGTGTTCAAGTTCACACCCACAAGTCGACCTGATTCTGAACTTTAACATTTCCCGAAGGTCAAAACCAGAGTTCTGAGCAAGAATAATGAGCAGTGCTTGGAATAATGAGCAGTGCATCAGCAAATGCTTGAACTCCCAAGCTGGACCTTCTTCATTACACTGGACTTATATTTAATCTGGCTTCTGTTTGTCATTACTACTTCACTGCACCAGTACCTGGAACTACACAGCCATCATCAATAGCATTTTTTTTTTTAAAGACTTTATTTATTTATTTGAGAGAGAGAGACAGTGAGAGAGAGCATGAGCGAGGAGAAGGTCAGAGAGCGAAGCAGACTCCCCATGGAGCTGGGAGCCTGATGTGGGACTCGATCCCGGGACTCCAGGATCACACCCTGAGCCGAAGGCAGTCGTCCAACCAACTGAGCCACCCAGGCGTCCCCATCAATAGCATTTTTAACAGCCCTCAAACCGTCTCCTATTGCATCTTTGCTCTGAGTGAGTGTGTGCTTATTTGGCCCTTTGACCAACAGTGTGACAGACTGAGGATTGTTATATTTCTATTCTCCAATGTATACTAATAGACAAGTCCTGCATGTCCCAAACAATCAAGATTTAGGTCATTAAAAGAATTTAGAGCTACTCCACCACAAGTGAGACTCAGCCTTTCCATATTCCTCCTTTTAGGTCTACACAGAGCTACTATGCTTTTTTTGGCAATAGCTTCTAAGGAAAAGGGGTCAATTCCCTTTGGATTAATAACAAAAAATCCTTTATCTGAATCACTCAGACTTCCTTTTCCATTTCTTTTATTTTTTTAACTCGATCTTCAATGAAGTTTCTTTGGCTTTTACAAGCTTCTCTCTTCTGCACGCTTGTAAAAAAAAAGAAGCTAGAATTCACTTTTATTTTTTCATATTCTAATGACACATTGCATATGAGGATATACGCATTTTCTACTTTTTTCATATCAGGATGCCATGCCCCATGGTCCAAAACAAAACCTCCGTTTAAGCTTGTATTCGTCTCAGATTTATGTTCACCTCTATGATCTCAAATATGAAGAGGTCAATAGGTTCATCTTGTTGGTTTTTTTTTTTTTTAAGATTTTATTTATTTATTTGACAGACAGAGATCACAAGTCGTCAGAGAGGCAGGCAGAGAGAGAGGGGGAAGCAGGCTCCCTGCTGAGCAGAGAGCCCGATGCGGGGCTCCATCCCAGGACCCTGGGATCATGACCTGAGCCAAAGGCAGAGGCTTTAACCCACTGAGCCACCCAGGCGCCCCAGGTTCATCTTGTTTTTTAAGGCCAAAATGGAGTCCACCTCAGCCTCTGTTAAGACATCAGCAAATTCAGCATGCACTTTAGCATGTAGAGATGTTCTGGCCACATCTCTAAGTATTTCCCTGTCCATTTCTTTGCTTGCTTTGACTTTTCCTAAAACTGAAGTACCTTTTCCTTTACAGCTTCATATTCGTCTATTATTATCCTGGGATGAAGACTTTCAGAAATCTAGCCCTTGAATGATCAGGACACTGGAAGTGTAACCATCACCAGTTATGTCATCCTGGGCTGTTACTACTTTGACTATTGAGGAGGCTGCTGGGTGTTGAATTTGCATTTCATAAAACATCACACTGCCATCTTTAGTAAGCTTAATGTCTCCAGCACCAGAAACAAACATCTTCATGGTGCCATTAGACCCCGGGTGGGTCCTCAGCACATCCTGCAGCCTCTGGGCCACACTGATGTTGACAGCCATGGCCTCCTGGGCTCAGGCCACCTTGGTCACTTCAGAGTCTTCAGAGCCACCACAGCTAATCAGCACAGGAAGAGGAGAAGACCCGGCATGCAGAATGCCCCAAAATATCTCCTTATCTTTTCCAGTTTTGCATTAGAAGAGTTCTTTATATAGTCTGGATACCAGGCCCTTACCAGATATATGACATAAATATTTCTTCCATCCTGTGGGCTGTCTTTTCATGTTCCTGATAGTATCATTTGAGGCACAGAAGTTTTAAATTCTGATGAAGTCCAATTCATCTACACTTTTCTTTTGTTATTTATGCTTTTGGTGTGGTATCTAAGAAGGCTTTCTAAGCCAGGGCCATTAAGATTTATTCTTATGTCTTCTTTTAAGAGTTTTACATAATTTTATCTCTTACTTTAAGATTTCTGATCCACAAAGAGTACATTTTTGTGGATGATATAAGGAAGAGGTCTAACTTCAATCATATGTATATCATGTAGTTTTAGCACCATTTGTGGAAAAGGCTATTCTTTCCCACATTGAATTATCTTGGCACCACTGTCAAAAATCAGTTAATTATAAATTTAAGAGTTTATTTCTGGTCTCTTAATTCTATTCCATTCCAATAGGTTTTATAAAACTCCTTTTCCACTCAATTAGCTAGAGTATATTTCTTGCTTACAATCATGACTACTGGGGCGCCTGGGTGGTTCAATCGTTAAGTGTCTGCCTTTGGCTCGGATCGTGTTCCTGGGGTCCTGGGATTGAGCCCTGCATGAAGATCCCTGCTTGGCAGGAAGCCTACTTTCGTCTCTCACTCCCCCTGCTTGTGTTCCCTCTCTTGCTGTGTCTCTCTCTGTCAAGTGAATAAATAAAATCTTTAAAACAACAACAAGAACAAACATGACTACTGCCTGTTTATAATCATCAAATGTTTGAGTACTGTTGGATGTATGCTTAACCCATTTTCTTGACTACGGTTGGTTTTTTTTGATGTGCCATAATGACAGGCCGTGATTGGGTGGGAGGAAGAGGTTGCTGGGGTGAGAGATACCAAATTTTGTCAAAAGGACATAACACAATCATTCCCTTCGAGGGGCCTGGCAGCAGCAAAATCTATCCTCCATGTTTAAGTGAAAACCTCCCTGAAGTCTGCTATTTGGTTGAAGCACAGGAAAGGGTCCCAAAAAGAAGTGCCAACATTGTTCACCCTATTGTCTCAGGGATCTATTCTAATTTCAGCACTCTTTTCGGAAGATTTCTCCAAATATATATACATTTATAAACAGGAACTATGAGTAAACAATCAGCATATAAATTATTTAATTTTAAATTTCAGCAGGAATTCAATTACAATGGTTTTCATATATATACCTCTGATATGAAAAGAGCCATCATCATTTCTCTCCACCACAAGATGGTCAATATGAACGGTTACAGGAGCTGGTTCAAGGGATATTGTACTACTACGAGGACTGTCGTCCTACAGAAAGGAGAAACAACATCAGCACATTGTTAGTGAAGTAAATAATAAAATTAATCATTTCCTTAACAAATGTTACTTCAGTCAATATTTTTAATGAGTTAGAAATTAATCTTTATATACTTCAGTTGATAGTGAAAAATTGCCTATTCTATTTCTTTGTTTTTCTAATTCCTAAGAAGGATCTCTTCATCATTCCCCCACAAAGACTACAAATGCACAAATGCATTTCAATAAATGCTAGTAGAGTATATACTGTAGAGATGACATATTCCTGGACATGAATCAAAGTCCAGGTAAGCAAAGTAAACATTTACAACATGAAAACATAAAAATACTTATTAACATACTTTTAAATTAATTTTTGTGTTAGAAACTTGTATCTTCATTGGCATCACTGTTGCAACAGTTTCATCTTCCAAAAAATGTTGAATATTAGTAAGAGAAGATGTAAAAAACTCAGTGCTAAAGTTTTCTATATGGCATTGCAGAAATCCATTTTTTTCTGCAAGCAAAGAGTGTATTACAGCACCAGGCCCACTCTCAAATCTCAGAGTAATCTCAGGAGAGGATTTGGAATGAATTATAGATTTATGATCTGAACCTACAGAAAAAGAACACATAAAAATTATAACTTATAGCACTATTCAGAAGGGTCACTCTCAATTATTTGTCATTAAGACATTATTGTCATATTGTACAATGTCGAAGCAATAATATCTTAAAGTTTTAATATTTACCTTTCATTTAAGTAATATTTACAGTACATGTATAGTATACCATACACAACCCTAACTTCAATTTTTATAGATGACCTTCCACTGAAGTAATGTTGACTTGTCTATATATTCTATTTCTTTGGTACCATGCAAACATATGCCAAGATATAAATCTGATATGATGCATACCTAAGAGACTTACAATCCATCTTAGTATATATCTATCTATACATCTATAAGATAATGGACAACTGTAATAAAGAAAAAATGATGACATTTAGAGTGATTCTTAAGCCATCTCTCAAGAAGTAACAAAAGTCTGAGGTTTTGCACTTTTCTCATTAAAATTAGGTCCTTAAATAATTAGAACAGGAAATAGACAAGACCTCATTAAAATGCCTCTACTAGAAGACAATTTTAAAACTGAAATTTTAGCAAAGGATATATATAAATATATAGCAAATAAATACACACACACACACACACACACACATATATATACAAATTTATATTTATATAACTATGCCTTGGCCTTATTCCAAAAAAGAATCTGAGGTGGCTTACAGAGATGAAACACTGAATTCAAAAAAAATTTTAAAATTTCAATATAGCACCCACAGAATATCTGATTTTAAGAAACAAGTTTTCAATGCAACCATTTAAGTGAACTGACCCTCATAGTAAGTATTTTGTTTATAATACCTAGCTCCAAAAAGAACAGGAGGCAACACGTTTATGGCATAATTATATAAAAAATAAGTAAGCAATGGAAAAGGATAAAAGAGAAATGGATAGATAGCAAGATTAATAACTCTAAACACATTATTTACTTTTCTGTGCCACAAGTGAACCAAAAATGAACTTTCTAGCAGCAAAGAGAAAGATATGATCAGTTCCACAATTCACAGAGCCCCATGAGTTAAAAACAAACTAAATGTTCTGGAAAAGTGAAACTTTTTCAGTTACTGAAGTATCAAATTTATCAGTCTCAGTGGTCTTAAGAAGACCCTACTAATTAAATTCATGATGGGGAGATGTTTATTTTCCCTCAGCATGGATGTGAATGCTTCAGTCTTAGAGAAGTCAAATGTGACAAATGTAAACATATTTGTGAAGGGAAGGGGATGTAAGAAAATAAATATACTTATATTTATGTACCAAGGACAGATCTCCACACACAACCCATAATGGAGAGTTGTTTTTGTAACTTTATTTCAGGTACAGAATGATGTTTAATCAATGTTAGTACTACAGATAAACATTCAAAATAAATAAATAATATAGATACAAGAAAGAGTTCAAATAAAATTCTAAAGAATTTTTTTAACAATTAAGAACTCAGATTTTTTTTAAAAATGAAAGGTAAAACAGCCACAAATTGATAATGGTCAGTGTTCTTTTCCTATATCAAGACAAACAAGAGTTAATTAATTTGTCTGTTTAATAATAAGAGCAATCAGGAACAACTTGGTAAATGTGATTTTGTTCTGGCTTTTATCTACTTATCTACTATCTGTATTAGAGACAGAGAGAAAGAGATACCCACTCACTCTAAGGACCTGAGAGCCAGAAATAATTTCAAACAAAAACAGTATTTACTTGGAGGAGAGATCTTAGTCAAAACTCATTCCTCTCTTCTACCTTTTATGCCATGAAACTATTACATAAAGGTCTTCCTATTAGAGAACTCCAAAATCCATACATTATAGAAAACCAAAAACAAACAAAGCAAAAACAACTTTGCAATTTTAATTGGTCATGTCAGTAACAGCAGACATAAACCGCAGATCAATCCTTGTTCATATGGCTTATCATTTGAAATGTTCAAACTAAACTATTTTTTTTCTCCCTTTCCTTTTATCCCATTTCCCTTTGCTCCTTTCTTTTCCTTTGTTTTCTTCCTTTTTGTTTTTAGTTTATCCATAACAGCCAACTGAGACAGTTGAGAAAAATAAGGCATTAGTACTGACTATACAACCCATACATACTAGGTATTTCAAAATGATTTCTTCAGTCAGGAACAACACGAAACAAACTAAAAAGACATGGTACTAAGTGACCCATAAAAATAAGCAAAAACTGAGCAACTGGACATAATTTAAGAGTGCACAATTTGAAGAGTGTTTGGGTTGGGAACAGAAGAGTCTAGGTTTTGAAATTTCTTTTGTCCACTATGAAACCTTTCCAGTTATATATTTAGCTTCCTCTATTGTACAAAATTCTTGCAATTTTTTAACAGATACATTATAAACTGCAAGGCCTATACATAGAAAAAAGCCAGGAGACAATTTTTTCTATGATGCTGGTTTAAAGACAAATGGCACATTTACCTGCAATTCCCAGATGTGAGGTGATAGATACTTATTTGATATCATGCAGGACTATGTATTTCAACATGTTATGTATCAGATTTAGCATTCTGTATATATAGCAAAGAAAAATATTACAGCTCAGTGACTTTTTAAAGACTTAAAAAATTGAACATTGTCATTTCAAATGCTTAGGAGAACTATTCTAATAAATCAGTTTCTTCGAATGACTGAAAACCATGAGTGATAACTCCATATAAACTTTGAAAAAAGAATGGTTTTATGTGGTTTCCTCTTCATACACTGCATGTTTTGTTGTTCACAATTCTTTTTAATCCAAGTGAATGTGCTGATCTTGGAACGAAGGATCATAAGAACATGATACATGATTTTTTCCAAACACCAAGTATCATGCTAGATTCAGGAAATGTTTGCTTATAAGCAAGATAATGGAATATAAAAACTGACATTTATTCCAGCATAGAACTAAGTTTGACATTCTAGGATTATTTTATTCTTTTCATATAGAAAAGAGCTCAGTTTTCTTAAACCTATTATATTAAAGAATGAGAAGACCAAAAAAGATGACACTTAACCAAACAAAAAGAAGTTAGAGACTACATCTTCAACACATATTTCTAATAACAATCAAAATACTTTATGAAAATAATCTAAAAGAAATCTCTTACATTATTATAAACAAATATAGTTTTCCTTGAATTCATTTATACCAAAGATAAAACTGCTAAGGAAACATATATATAAAAAAAACAAAAAAAGTTTAAATCATATTAAAGTCTTACCTACTGGACGATTACACAGGTAATGCCGAAGACTGATATTGCCTAACTGATCTGGTGTCACTTGGTCCACTTGAAGACAGATTTCCATATCTTCCCCTCGGATGTCAATTTCCCCATTAACACCAGTAATTTTAAACACCACAACTGACATCTAATAATGATTGCATAAATAATATTAGCATACCAAGCAATTCAAACAAAATTTAAGAAATGACACAGGAAACTACTATAACCTCTAAAAACAAAATTGTGACCTATTACAACAGAAAATATACTTTTGACCACGAAAACATGGTTATACATTACAGTGACAAACTTCAACTTCCTTTCTTCCTATTCAGTCAAGAGAGAATTTTTTAGGTCACAAAGATTAATTTTATGACATTTCTGTATGAAATTATTTTCACTGAAGGTTGAACATATTTTCTAAGTCATCTGTAAGAACATTTCACTAGGTGGGAAGGGCTTAAACCAGTAACATACTTCTTTTGTAGAAAGTTCCTCATAAGGACTGACTACTATCAACCATCAAACTTGCTTTCCAAAATGTATTTAAATGGAACAATAACAAAGGTCAAAAAATAAAAGATGGAAAACGACAGAAATTCCCTCCTCAGTACAAGAAAAACAGATTTAGAGAAGCGAAATTCAGAGAAAAACAATTCAGTAAGAAGAAGGAAGCAGTTTCAAGAGTGGGAAGAGCAAAGTGAATTACTACTACTACGGAAATTCACTTTATATATTAATGTCTTGAAATGTGCCTATATTAAATATGAAATAAAGGTAAATCAGCCTTGTGGCTGGCATTTCTCTTCACAAAATCTCTCTGAAATGATTACCAGGTCTTGATTTTCTTGAGCACCCTCTGAATTTGTACTGATGGCATCTGGAGAGGTTTCACCAAAATTCTGTAGATTTGCACTAGCATTTGCACTCTCTGCAAGGTTCTGGTAATTTGTAGTCTCATTCTTCTTAATACCTAAAGTAATAAAGAAACTAACAAATTAAAATCAGTTTTACACATGATCCAAATATGTTACATTTATCTAATCAATATGGGGCATCCCTTCAACTCTTTCTCAAGCAAAGGCTTATTTCAAAGATAATAGGCGGGGGCGCCTGGGTGGCTCAGTGGGTTAAGGCATCTGCCTTTGGCTCAGGTCATGATCCCAAGGTCGGGCTTTCTGCTCAGCAGGATCCTGCTTCCTCCTCTCTCTCTGCCTGCTTCTCTGCCTACTTGTGATCTCCGTCTGTCAAATAAATAAAATCTTTAAAAAAAAAAAAAAGATAATAGGTGGGGCTCCTGGGTGGCTCAGTGGGTTAAGCCTCTGCCTACAGCCAGGTCCTGATCCCAGGATCCTGGGACTGAGCCCCGCGTTGGGCTCTCTGATAAGCGGGGATCAGAGATCCCTGCTGCTTCTCCCTCTCTCTCTGCCTGTTGGGCTCCTCACTCCTCCCTGCTTGTGTTCACTCACTCTCTGGCAAATAGATAAATAAAATCTTTAAAAAAAAATGATAGGCAAAGAAAAATTAAACTCTGATTAGCTAGCAAATATTAAGAAATAACGTCCAGGGCGCCTGGGTGGCTCAGTGGGTTAAGCCGCTGCCTTCGGCTCAGGTCATGATCTCAGGGTCCTGGGATCGAGTCCCGCATTGGGCTCTCTGCTCAGCAGGGAGCCTGCTTCCTCCTCTCTCTCTCTCTGCCTGCCTCTCTGCCTACTTGTGATCTTTCTGTCAAATAAATAAATAAAATCTTTAAAAAAAAAAAAAAAAAAAGAAATAACGTCCACAAAAAATGTTAGAGATACTAAAGCCCTAGACTTAGTATGAAAAGAAATCTAAAACACTGACCACTGCTTCCTCATTGCCGGCAGAGTGCTAGAGTAGCAGATTCCTAGTCAGCCAGCTTTCGCCTCCGCAGGCCATCCTACTTTGAACAGTCCCAGCTTAACCACTTCATTTCCCCTTTCAGTAGCCTACAATAACTTCTAATTCTCATCTACATGAAGTTAATGCCACTACTACCAATGTGATCATCCTCCATTCTTACCTACCTGCCTTAATTTCTCAGTGTGCTGTATCTCATTATTTCTCAAACTCTGTGGTCAAAGACAATCTTTAAAATACTTTAAAAAAAAATACCATAAAAAAGAATTACTACAAAAAGTGCATTGGAAAAGTGCAAGTCTTAGAGAAATAAGCCTATCAGAGAAAGACAACTATCATATGATCTCCCTGATATGAAGAAGTGGGGAGGCAACGTCGGGGGTTTGGAAGGTAGGAAAAGAATAAATGAAACAAGATGGGATCGAGAGGGAGACAACCCATAAGAGACTCTTAATGTCACAAAACAAACTGAGGGTGGCCGGGGGTAGGGGGGTAGGGAGAGGTGGTGGGGATATGGACATTGGGGAGGGTATATGCTATGGTGAATGCTGTAAAGTGTGTAAACTTGGCGATTCACAGACCTGTACCCCTGGGGCTAATAATACACTATATGTTTATAAAAAATTTTAAAGATTATTAAAATAAACAAATAAATAAATAAACTACAAGTCATGACACAGCCTCAGTTTTTAAATTATTATATAGTTAACCCTTGAACTGTGTGAATGCTAGGGGTGCTGATCTCCCATGCAGTCAAAAATCCACATATAACTTCTGACTCTCCAAAAACTTAATTACTAATAGCCTACTATTGAATGAAATCTTAATTATAAATTTATTATAAATTATAAACATCCAATTAACCTATGTCACATGTTATATATATTATGTACTGTATTCTTACAATTTAAAAAAGTGAGAGAAAAGAAACATTTTAAAAATCACAAGGAAGGGCACCTGGGTGGCTCAGTGGGTTAAGCCGCTGCCTTCGGCTCAGGTCATGATCTCAGGGTCCTGGGATCGAGTCCCGCATCGGGCTCTCTGCTCGGCAGGGAGCCTACTTCCTCCTCCTTCTCTCTCTACCTGCTTCTCTCCTACTTGTAATCTCTCTATGTCAAATAAATAAATAAAATCTTTAAAAAAAAATCACAAGGAAAATACATTTACAGAACTGTGCTGAGTTTATTGAAAAAAAAATCCACATATAGGTGGATCTGCGCAGTTCAAACACATGTTGTTCAAGGGTCAACTGCATTTATGACTACACATTCAACTCCTAACTCAGTGCCTGGAAACACAGTTGGTGCTCTATAAATCATCTACTGAAAGAAAACAATGTTTAAAGCCACCAGGGAAAATACATATAAATACAATTCCCATTTCACAGAGGGCTCTTAGAGGGTAAGAAGGCTTCCCTAATGAAACACTATATAAACTAAAGTGAAAAAGAGCATTCTAGGCACAGGTACAAAGACCCTGAGGTAGAAAAAAGTTTGTCATAGTGAAGAAACAGTGAAGAGTGCATTTAAAGGAGTAAAGTGTACTACAGTACATCTGAAGTATAACAAACACACGGGTGAACAGCAGAACCAGTTAAGCTGGGGCCGTATCACGCAGAGCATTGTCAGTAATGTTACGGTTTTTAAACTTAATGCCTCAAAGCTGTGAGAAGTTATCAGAATTAAAATGGGGATGAATGTGATAGTATTTATATTTTTGTTTGTTTGTTTGTCTGAAGTAAGCTCTATACCCAACGTGGGGCTTGAACTCATGACCCTGAGATCCACAGTCACGTGGTGTAGACTGCATTAGCCAGGCACTGTGGTAATTACATTCTTAAGAGTCTTTGCCTACAGAACAAAGAATGAATTATAAATTGACAAGAACAGAAATGGGAAGATAGTTAGGAGCCTGTGGTGGGAAGGCAGTCCCACTACATGTTTGTTCATAAATACTGTTCATAAATATGTATATATATTTAAAAACATGTATACACATGCATATCTACACACATATGTGTTGTGTGTACATATATAAACATACAAATATGCATACAAAAACACACAGAAAACCGTCTGTTAATATATATACAAAAAGTTGATGACAGTTATTTCTAGAGTGGGGAACAGTATCAAGGGCAGAGTAAGGGTGGTATTAAAGTGACACTTTCAATTTTTATTTCAGATATTTCCATAATAACTGATTTCTTTATAATGACAAAGTATTCACATATTTTTTCATATATTTCTTATAAAATTAAAACAAAAGAACACAAAAAAACAAGAGTCTTTTCCTAATGTAATTGAATTCCTCTGACATAAAGAAAATCATCATGGATCAGGAAAACTATTAAAAGCTCATGGTACAGGGGTACCACAGTGGCTCAGGTGGTTAGATACCTGACTCTTCATTTTGGCTGGGGTCATGATCTCAGGGTCATGAGATCGAGCCAGCCTGGAGTCCCATGCTGGGCTGCATGCTGGGGCTAGAGCCTGCTTGGGATTCTCTGTCTCTGCCTCTCCTTTCCCTTTTGCCCCTCCTACTGCTCACGTGCACGCTCTCAATAAATGAAGAAATAAAATCTTTAAAAAAGAAGTCATAGTACATTTTCATGTCAATTTAATACAGACTTCAAAAATATTTTCAAAGAAGTTTAAATGGTATTAGAAAATGATGAAAAATTATAAAAAGCAGGTTAAAAAATCATATATATATAGCATGACACCAAATACATACATATATGAATATATACACAGAGACATAGAATAAATGATGGTATTTCCAATTGCGGGAACTTTGGGTTATTTTATTTTCCAAATTGTAGTTGTCTGTATATATTTTCCATTGAGTGGTAGTCCCTTTTATTATTTAATTTTTAATAATAATAAGGAAACCACTGATGCTTTCTGAGAACAGTTAGGGATATTTTCTATAGGAATAGTCTTTTTAAAGTACATTTTGATCATAAAGCAGAAATCTGCTAAGGTAGGATTTTTTTTTTTTTTTAAAGATTTTATTTATTTATTTGACAGACAGAGATCACAAGTAGGCAGAGAGGCAGACAGAGAGAGAGAGGAGGAAGCAGGCTCCCTGCTGAGCAGAGAGCCCCATGTGGGACTCGATCCCAGGACCCTGAGATCATGACCTGAGCCGAAGGCAGCGGCTTAACCCACTGAGCCACCCAGGTGCCCCTGCTAAGGTAGGATTTTAAACCATAAAGGGGACTGGGGAACTAGGCGAAAGAGCTATCCGTGAATCTAGAATAGAGCTCTATGACCCGTGTCAGTACCTCTTCTACACATATGGTAATCATTTCCAAAGTCGGGGGATCTAGTATAACATACTGGTTGGTTAAAAGCTTAGGCTCTTGGGTCCATCTAGCTGATTTCAAAAACTGCCCCTATTTCTTCCTGACTGTATACTAATTTCCGTAAAGTTTCAGTTTGTGAACCCATGAGCCTTTCCTTACCCTAAGCTGTTTTCAACATCATCAATAACAGGCTTACTATCCTTCATTCACAAAGTAATTTGTATTTACCTATGGTCTCTTCTACTTCAGTATCTAGCAATTAATCTCTAGCTGTGGCCCATCCTTTCATTCCTGTTCACAAAGGCCCCAATGTCTTAGTAATAGGAATACATTTAATACTTTCTCAGTCATTCCTAGTGGTCTTTACTGGGGCATTAGTTGCCTCTGAGTAAAATGGGGGAATCATGTTGTTCCATCATTCGTAATCGTGACAGAATACTTGTTATGGAGATAAGCAGATCCAGTCTAGAAAAATTCCAGTCACAGGACGAACATAACTGAGAATTCATCAAGCAAATTAAGCCCATCTGACCAAAATTCCACATAAAGGAGTCTCTATGACAAGAGGCTAATAGCATTCACGTGGTTTGCTTTATGCTCTAAATGACTATATACAAATAACTGCTGGATGTGGCCATAAAAAAGCAGCAACAGAAAAACCATTAGAAAGTTAGGTACAATACTCTTTGTAGTATATAGGTATGTATGTGTGTAAGTAAAATAAGTTTTGGGGGGGCTATAATTTATTATTGGATAGAATTAAAAATACTTAAACATCACTTCTAAGATTTGTATATTTATTATGAATTCTTAAACTTGTATTGCTTTACCTTTTTCCAAAAATATATGAGTATCACTTCCATCACTTTCCAACAACTGTTCTTCCAATATCATACTGTCAAGTGAAATGGTATCTAATGAAGTCTGTGAGGAGCTTCTCTTCATGTTCTTGTAAGAAACACAGAGTGGAGCCACACTGGGTGGGATACGGTCCTTAGGCTTTCCACTGTTAACAAAATTATTAGAAAAACATCACATAAAACCCATTTTTAGGTGTTAACTCTAGCAATGCCTTATTTTATCATGAGGTTTTCTGTCCAAAAACAAAATATGCCTCCCACCACACACATATGGATAGAAAACCAAAAATCCCCCAAATTCCAAAAGTATGTTGTTACCTTAAAGATGACTGAGATGTAAATGTTCTAACAGTGGGTGCTTCTTCTTGATTGATTTCTAGGTTCTCAGAGAGTGAAGCTGTTTCTGGAAGCAAATCTTCCGCTTTAAAGACTGACTCTATAGTTTCATGTCCTCCACTACTTGAACTGTTTGAAAGTATGTTTTGATTACCATCATTATCAAAGGAAAGCAAATTTGAGTCTTCTCTGTGGCTTAAGACACCATTTGAACCTGTATAAGAGGAATCCTTTCTGTCATTTGTTTCTGATCCAATTTCTCCTGATCCACTTTTACAGATAATTCCACTACTTTCATCTTCACTTATCTTCCCTAAATTTTTATCTGATAAACAATCCGGAAAAGAAATACCTTTTTGCAGATTTGTATCACTAGCTGATTTAAAAAGCAAAGGATCCTTCAAAGGCACATGGCTCAGGTCAACACTCATAGATCTGTTGTCCGACATGTGATTAGCAGTTACACTTCTAATTTGATTTACACCACTACTAACTTGTTTCCTTTTTGAAGACAAAAGTTCTCCATTTTCTGTAGGCAAATAGTCAGGAACTGTTGGGCTCACACTTTCAGCAACAGGAGACTTGAGAGTATTTCCTTGATCCACTGGATGTAGCAAAAGAGCCACTTCTGCACTTTTCAGTAAAATTCCAATACAAATGGATGCCTGACTAGCAGGAGTGCCCGTCACAGCTTCGACATCTTTCCTTAAGTTCTCCAAAAGCAGAATAAGGGACTCATGGAGGAAAAGCAAGAGCAGATACTGGTAGTGATTGATCTGCATACTGACATGTCTATGAATGTGAACCAGGACGTGAACATCTGCATCTGACGATGAAGAGGTAAATCTTAAAAATGTATCAGAAGGTTTCTGACTACCATTTGTCAAGGGCTCAGATTCTGTACTGTAATACTCTTTCAAGAGCTTTTTCCGCTTCAGTCGGCCAGTCAGATCACTAGATTCACTCTGTGATGTATTTAGAGATACCTGATTGCATGACTGTAGCTCTTTTTGTGACACTGCATACCTTGTTGGTTGGCAAATCCAGATGGAAAGAGGGAAAGAGTCTACAAAATTTATCGGTCGCCCTTTTCCACTCTTTGTCCCTTCATAATCAATCCAAAATTGAGAAAAGTACACAGCCCAAACATCTGTGGCAGCAGAAGTTTTAAGAGTGTGTTTATTCAACTTGGGAGTAATATTTCCTTTATAAACTTCATGCATTTTAGTATCTTGTTCATGGGCATGTCTCTGGAAGATTGGGTGCAAAAGATTAAAATTGTCATCAGATTTGGGGAAGCTGGTATTTGCTTTACTGAAAAAATCACAATCTTTAAAGTCTTGAAACAAAGCTTCTAGATCAGAATGTCGACAATTTGGACAATGCCTTGTATTTGTGGCAATCATTTCAGAACTCTGAATAGAAACTGCATGTGGTTGATCTTGATGACATTCAGATTTCTTTTCAGAAGGAATGACAAACTATAAGAGAAAAAACATTACTCTAATTTACAAATCCATATATATGTCTTGAAGATAAAATAATCACAAACATAATTTAGCTCAGGATTTCTTTTGGTGTTTCCCCTCAAAATACTAATTTCCTCCAGACATAAAATATTAACTCTCTCCCACCAAGTATTTTTATTAAAGCAAGTAAAAGGGACTTAACTGATTAACCACTAAGGGGAAAAAAAAAAAAAAAACTTAAAAAAAAAACATAAATAATGAATAGTGGACCTAACATACATGCATATTTGCATACAACATATCACAAAACCAAATAAAAATTTTTGTTGTTAAAATAAAAAAGTGAGGGGCGCCTGGGTGGCTCAGTGGGTTAAAGCCTCTGCCTTCGGCTCAGGTCATGATCCCGGGGTCCTGGGATCGAGCCCCGCATCGGGCTGTCGGCTCCACGGAGAGCCTGCTTCCTCCTCTCTCTCTCTGCCTGCCTCTCTGCCTACTTGTGATCTCTGTCTGTCAAATAAATAAATAAAATCTTTAAAAAAAAAAATAAAAATAAAAAAGTGAAACTAAATTAAGTAAGTATTACTAAAAGCTTACTATACCCTAAGTATATAAGTGCTAAGCTTGGAAAAAGGAACTTTTTCTTAGGTTATTTTAAATCCAAGAGATTTGGAGGATGACTGGATGGGTAAATAGAATGACTGGAGAGATGTCATTAGAATGACTTTTTTTGGGATAAAACTATTAAGAAAATAAACTTAAAAGGATAGGCCAAACTATTTGCTAAAATAATTTTTCAGAAATAATTAACCTCAGTCCTCAAAATATTCACATCAAAGAGTTCAAAGGGACTGGTTTTAAAACTGTGCAAACTGAGAAAGTGTAAAGATCATTACAAAACTGTCTCAGTATAACTGTAAGTGTTAAAAAATGTGTTTTTTATGCTGAATACAGTAAGATCTTTGAAAAGATCTTTAAAACATTTCTGTGATGTATGAGTTTTATTCATAACCTCATTTTAAGAAGAAAATTAAAGGTATAAAAATATACCTTTAAGAAAAGAAATTAAGGATATAGAAATATAGAGTATAAGCAACACAACTAGAAACTGAAATTTTTTATCCATGTCCAAGTCTTATCCTATTTACTATACTATACTAGCTGTTTTATTTAAAAAAACTTCCCTCCTGTAGAATTGAGATATCCATGGGAATCAGATTATCAACTACTTGGCTGTAATACAAAGCAACTTTCTATTATCTTTGGGTATCAGTAACAGAATGACTGTGAAAAAATTAAACACAGATCTAACTTACTAGTTTCATTATATTAATTACCACTTTTGAAAGGAAAATTTTATCCAGTCTGGAAGTAGGGAAAAACACAGATTTAAATTTTATTTCGGCTTACCTCCAAATGGATGAGCAGTGACAAAATAAAATAAAAGAAGGTAGAGAAAGAAGGGGGGAAACAGTCTCTTAAAGCTTTTTTAAATGAAAATCAAAACTGAAATTTCAAAATCAAAATTAAGATTACAATAAAGTCGATTTATATTTGAGCACCCATCTTAAATCCTGGAAATCTAAAGCTATTAACTTCTCTAAAAACAGTTTTGTGGGGTGCCTCGGTGGCACAGTCCATTAAGCATCCAACTCTTCGTTTCGATTCAGGTCCTAACCTCAGGGTCGTGAGCTCAGGCCCCACACTGGGCTCTGCACCCAGTGCAAAGTCAGCTTGAGACTCTCTGGCACTGCCCTCACTTCTGTCTCAAGTAAATAAATAAATCTTTAATAAAAAAAGAAAAGAAAAATGGTTTTGTTGTTACAGCCTCTTGTTTATATGGTACCTTTAGCATTAAGCCATCAACTCGAATATCAACATGCTCATCAGATTTTGAACTGTCATTCAACTTGTATACAGCCATAAATTGATTAAGACTCTGTTTTAAATCCAACAGAAATTGATTTAACCACAGAATACTTCTTTCATCCACAGTAAACTGTAGTGCATTCAGTTGGCTATAAAGGTTGGCAGATGGAACTGTGGAGAAAAAAAATTTTAATTTTTACTGAACAGGTATCTAAATCTTCCCTGAGAGAAAATATTTTTAACAACATTTATTCTTTTTAAATTAAGATAATATGGTTTTGAAATTTTACTAAAAAAAAAAAAACTCAAGTGACAAGTGGATGATAGGAAACATTTTTAGATAGATAAAACAAGATTTTTCTATGTATCACTAACTGAAAATATATTACTTAAACTATCTGTATGAATACAAGTACTGTTTAGATCTCTTTTCCTAATGTTATAGTCACCAAGAAGCAAACTTTAAAAAAATCTTACCTTCTTGATTAAGTATCACATCAAAGTTTTGGTTCTTAATCAGATAGTTCTGTAAGGACTTTTACTATATGCATACAATCCAAACCTTCTAAAATAAGAGAACCAATGACTAATACCTTATGAAAGTGGTAAACGAGGCAGATCTCCTTGAGAGGCCATGTACTTTTATTCTCCACTTAATCCTAACCCTAGAATAGTGCTTGGTGCAAAGTAAAAGCTCAAGTAGCTAGTAAATAATAAAAAGAATATACACTTTTTCATAGTCCCCCCCGCCAAATATTAGAATGCTCAGGGGTTGGATAAATATATTCATGCTAATTTATATTAAATAAATATTCACAATTATAGTATACATCACTTCCTGAAATCCCTTTTTTATACCCTAAAAGCCATTATTATTTTCAGAGCATCTTTATATTTTAGAGCATTTCTTATTTATAAAAAATGTTTTATTCTAAACATTCAGACCTACTTACATTTAGTAAAGCAAATAGCATGCATATCTAGAACTTTTTGACAATAATAATTTAGGAAAATAAGCCCAAGGTATAGGATATTACTAAAGAGACAACATTATAAATGTCCTGAAGAGGACATTTTTGGCATTCCATTCATTCATTTATTCATTCATTCCTTCATTTTCTTTCAACAAAGAGTCACTGAACACCAACTACATTTTGTGTATGGTGATAAGCACAAAGTAACAAAAAGTCTGTAGGTTTTATTCAAGACAGACACAGAGGCAGAAAAACTGCAATTCAAGTCCAACAGATACAGCCAATTGGGATGTGGAGGTGATTGTATTTGAAAATAGAAAGGCAGTGGGATGCTAAGGAGATCACATTGCTCTCTAGAAGGTAGGAAGAAGCCCTCTCAAGTATAGACTGAAAGATGACATCTACAGAGAGGACTCGGGAGTAAATGTAGTCCCCAAGGCTACAGTAAAAAAGGAAAGAAGAACCCGGGCTCTGCAGATCTGGGACAGAGAAAGAAATCTGGTGTACTAAGCAGTAGAAAAATCCACACGGTATCTAACAGGGGACTAGTGAAATAGGCTATTATACAGTTATTAGAAGTATGTAAAATAAATCTGTAGAAACCTGGAATATGCTCACATCATCAAGGGGAAAGGACAGGATAAAAATAAAATATATAAAAGAAACACATATATAAAGAACAGGACTAGGAACACGATACTTGTCGTTATGGTCTGAACTGTGTCCCCTCAAAATTGATATGCTAATAAAGTTCTAACTCAGGGTATCTCATAATATAACTATATTTGGAGACAGAACTTTTAAAGAGGCAATCATAGTAAAAATGAGTTCACATGGGTGGGCCCAGTCCAGTATGATCAGTATCATTAGGAAACACACTGAGGAAAGACCATGTGAAAAGACAGAAATCTATAAGCCAAGAAGACGTCTTTGAAGAAATGACCTTGCTGACACTTGATCTAGAACTTCTAGCCTTAAGAATTATGAGGAAATACATTTCTTTTGTTTAAATCACCCAACTGGGGCGCCTGGGTGGCTCAGTGGGTTAGGCCTCTGCCTTCGGCTCAGGTCATGTTCTCAGGGTCCTGGGATGGAGCCCCACATTGGGCTCTCTGCTCAGCAGGGAGCCTGTTTACCTTCTTTCTCTGCCTGCTTCTGATCTCTCCCTCTGTGTCAAATAAATAATAAATAAAATCTTAAAAAAAAAAAAATCACCCAATCTATGGTACTTTGTTATAACAGCCCTAACAAATTCATACACTCATGTTTTAGCAGAAGTCATCTCTAAATTGTAGCCTTGGGAGCAGTTTTTTATTTCTGGCATTAAAAAAAATATTACATTTACAATATTTAAAAAGTGATGTATTTTTAAAGTTGGGTAGCTTAACAAAGAGATGAAATATCAGGGCTGAAAATGGATCTTTGTACATGAGGAATGAACATACTCTATTTTTGTGTATGCTTGAAACTTTTGAATAATGAACAGTTAAATTAAACACAGTTAAACATAACCTAGCAAATCCACTCCTAAGAATCTATGGGGCTATGGTTTAAATTGCTGAGAAAGAAATTTATATTTTTATCAGAAAAAATATATGTATTATAAAATGAGATTATATTCCTTTGGCACCTGTTAACAAAACTGATAGAAATAAATAAGCCTAGATTAGAAATCAGAAATCCTTGTACTACTTAAAGAAAACAATTATTTGTGAGAGGTGAGGAGGGCTGGAAATCATGGGATTTTCCAGTTATAGACAAATGGTTGTAAATATCCTAGGAAGGCAGTGTAATATAGTTGGGGAATGGGGGGAAGACACACAATGAACTTTGCTTTATGACCCATGCTTGAGTTTCAGCTGTGCCATCTTACTAAAGTGCTGAGCAAATGTCATAATTTCCTTGTTTTAGTCAGGAAGGTAGAAAAGAGAAACAAATGAGAATACACAAAAGACTACTGAAAAGCATGAAGATGGTAAAAATTAGATCCCAAAACTTTGGTACAAACAAGGATTACTGGTTATACAGTTAAACAAAAAGGTATCACATAAACAAAGGCAAATTTTAGTTTGCAGAAGTCCTTGATGATCTGAGACAATAGTAGAGAAATTTGCCATTCAAAGAATACAAACATATCATTATTTTAACTTTAGTACCCCCAAATAGCTTACAAATAAAAATTCACATAACTTAAGTTGTTTCTAACTAAAGACAAGGGCCAAAGGGTATCCAAAGTATATAGCTGTGCACAAAAAAACAGCAAAAAAAAAAAAAAAAGTATTTCTCTATAGCGAAAAGAATAACTCCATTGTTTATTTTTCAATGAAATATAGTTTCGGGTGCCTGGGTGGCTCAGTCAGTTAAGCATCTGTCTTCAGCTCAGATCGTGATCCCAGTAGGATCAAGTCCCCATCCAGCTCCCTGCTCAGTGGGGAGTCTGCTTCTCCCCGCTGTTTGTGATCTCTCTTTCCCTCTTTCCCTCTCTCTCTCAGATAAATACTATCTTGGGGCGGGGGGAGGGGGTGGTGGTGGTGGCAAATACAGAGTTTTATATAGCTGAAATATAAATAGGATGTTACTAAAGGGAAAAAAATGACCTTATTCTGCAAATAGCCTAACTTTGCTAAATTCTTTAACAGCTATTAAGTAAAGAAATGAGTCACACCTCTGGGATAAAATGAAGCATGAGTTCTACATGATTCCCAACATCAAGGATGCTATAACCTCATGCACCGGGTGGCTCAGTTGATTAAGTGTCTGAGTTCAGCTCAGGTCATGATCTTCTGGTCCTTCAAACCCTGCCTTGCCTCAGGCTCCTTTCTCAGTGGGGAGTCAACTTCTCCTCTCCCTCTACCCCATCCCCCTGCTCATGAAATCCTTAACGCTCTCTTTCACTCTCTCAAATAAATAAAATATTGTTTAAGAAGATTTTTTTAAAAGGATACTGTAAGCTAGTAAGAGAACAAAATATGAACAATCAGAATATGTAAAAAATGCTATACTATACAGGCACCTAGATGCCTCAGTCTATTAAGCCTCTACCTTCTGCTTAGGTCATGATCTCAGGGTTTGGGGATCAAGCCCTGTGTGGGGCTCCCTGTTCAGCAGGGAGTCTGCTGTTCCCCCAGTTGTGTTCTCTCTTTTTCACTCTCTCACCCACTCTAATAAAACCTTTAAAAAAAAATGCTATACTACAGTTATATACTAAGTACAAAGACAAGTAAAGAACAACGGACTTTCGTTTCTTTCTTCATGCTTATAAAACTGAAAACCTGTGGTGCCTGGGTGGCTCAGTGGGTTAAAGCCTCTGCCTTTGGCTCAGGTCATGGTTTCAGGGTCCTGGGATGAGCCCTGCATCGGGCTCTCTGCTCAGCGAGGAACCTGCTTTCTCTTCTCTCCCTGCCTGCCTCTCTGACTACTTGTGATCGCTGTCTGTCAAATAAATAAAATCTTTAAAAAAAATAAATAAATAAAACGCAAAACCTTAGGAAGAAAAAAACAACTTCCTAAGTAATGGACAAGTAATAAAAAAGCAGGAAACTCTCTTACTTGGAAAATCTTTTCCATCTGGATAGTAATATTCTGTGAATTCTATATAGACAGCTGACATTTCTTGTGGAAGATACAGGGATTTCTTATTGCAAGAAATCATACTCTTGGGGGAAGAACGACATTGATCTGCTGTAGAGACCTGAAAACAAATAATTAAACACACTGAAGTACACTGAATAAAAACCCTTTCCAAACAATTTATGCCATATGAACATCACTTCAAACTCCTAAAACTACTTCAAATAATTTGTTAATTTCCAATGCAAACTTTATTTTTAACTTCACATTAAATTATTTTTGGTAATACCAATCAGCTATTCGAAAAACTATAACCTCTTAAAGGCTCTTATAAAGGCTTATCATATCAACTCTTTAAAATCGCCCTTGCAAACTTATTTTGAGCCATTAAAATATCAGAGTATTTCTGTAACAGAAGTAAATGGAATAGTCAGAACACAGATCCAGGTCCATAAGAACAGACCGCTTCCCTGGTGTGTATTTACATTAATACTTTATTATAATTTATTATTATGAAAAATAATGTAGCCACATACAGAGTTTCAAGCTGGGATAATAAAAAAAATTATGGAGATAGATAATGGGGATGATGTGGTGATGGCTGTACAACTCCGTGAATAAACATGCCAGTGAATGTGACACTTAAAAATAGTGAAATGCATCAAAACATTATGTTGCACACTTGAAACTAATGTTATGTCAATTATACCTCATTTTTAATTTAATTCAATTATGCAACACATAGTACACCATTAATTTCATAGGCAGAGTTCAATAATCCATCAGTTGTGTATAACACTCAGTGCTCATCACATCACATGCCCTCCCTAATGCCCATCACCTAATAACCCATCCCCCCATCCATCTCCCATCCAGCAATCCTCAGTTTCTTAAAGTATCTCATGGTTTGTCTTACTCTCTGATAGCTTCCCATTCAGTATTCCCTCCTTTCCCCTATGATCCTCTGCTCTATTTCTTATATACTTCTTATATTCCACATGCAAGTGAAAACATGTAATTGGCTTTTCCTGACTTATTTCCCTCAGCATAATACCCTCCAGTTCCATCTACCTCAATGTAATTGGTAAATATTCATTCTGATGGCTGAGTAATAGTCCACTATATATATATACACCACCTCTTCTTTACCCTCTCATCTGTCGATGGACATCTTGGCTCTTTCAACCATTTGGCTACTACGGACACTGTTGCTATGAACATTGCCGTGCATGTGCCCCTTCGGATCACTACATTTGTATCTTTGTGGTAAATACTGAATAGTGCAATTGCTGGGATGTAGGGTAGCTCTCTTTTTAACTTCTTGAGGAACCTCTATACTGTTTTCCAGGGTGGCTATAGCAGCTTGCATTCCCACCAACAGTATTAAGAGGGTTCCCCTTTCTCCACATCCTTGCCAACACTTTTTGTTTCCTGTCTTGTTAATTTTAGCCATTCTGACTGGTGTAAGGTGCTATCTCATTGTGGTTTTGGTCTGTATTTCCCTGATGCTGAGTAATGTGGAGCATTTTTTCATGTGTCTCCTGGCCATCTGATGTCTTCTTTGGAGCAATGTCTGTTTATATCTTCTGCCCATTTATTGACTAGATTATTTGCTCTTTTGGTGTTGAGTTTGATAAAAGTTTGTTGTGGGCACTGCTAACAAGGCCCAGTGCCTTGTTAAAATGTTTAGCAACATCACTGGTCTCTACTCACTATTTGTCAGCAGCAACCCCTTCTGGCTGTGACAACCAAAACTGTTTTCAGAAATGGCCAAATCAATGTCCCCAGGGGGTAAAATCAGCCCCAGATGAAAACCACTGAGTAACATAAAAATAAATTTATATATCAGAATAAACCATGACAATTCACACATGACAACACATACCTGAAATCCTTTATTTAAGAATGTTATACATTCTGTTGTTGGTCTCAAGGATTGTAATATTAGACCATGTTTTATGATAGCCTGAACAATATAAATGGGACAATATAAACTTAGCTATGAAGTTATATTCACAAAATAGCCAATACTTGAGAGTTCAATAAGACGAAAAAAAAAAAGTATTTTAGGGTGCCTGGGTGGCTCAGTGGGTTAAGCCTCTGCCTTCAGCTCAGGTCATGATCTCAGGGTCCTGGGATAGAGTCCCACATCGGGCTCTCTGCTCAGCAGGGGGCCTGCTTCTCCCCCATCTCTCTGCTTGCTTCTCTGCCTACTTGTTTTTGTTTTTTGTTTTTTTTTTTTTAATTAAAGATTTTTATTTATTTATTTGACAGAGAGAGATCACAAGTAGACAGAGAGGCAGGCAGAGAGAGAGGGAAGCAGGCTCCCTGCTGAGCAGAGAGCCCGATGCGGGACTTGATCCCAGGACCCCGAGATCATGACCTGAGCCGAAGGCAGCGGCTTAACCCACTGAGCCACCCAGGCGCCCCGCCTCTCTGCCTACTTGTGATCTCTCTCTATCAAATAAATAAATAAAATCTTTTATAAAAGAAAGAAAGAAAAAAAAGACAAAAAAAAAATTTTAGTTTCTCCCACTAAGAGCATTGTGTAATAAGCAATTTGGCCTTCAAAGAGAGGTATGCCCTTTATCCCTGCTTCTGGGAGATAATTCTAAATTCAACTGATAGTTTGTGCTTACAGTGATTAAGAGTGGGGCTGGCCAGACCTGACAGTCTTAGTAGGCTTTAGAAGGTGAGGACTTTGGGTAACCTGGTATTAATCCACATAAAGATTGAGTTCATCTACAAGGATAATACTTAATGCATATTGTTACATATCCATGCCAGGAAACTATCATGTCCTGAGGACAAGAAGTTTCATATTTGGAACGCTCCTAGTAAATTCAGGTTCTCTTTCTATGGCTAAATCCAATTTATATCCTTTCCCTGTAATAAATGTAATTCTTAGTATAAATGTGTTTCTTAGTATAATTTATTTCAGTGAGTTCTTTGAGTTCCTCTAATTCTTTTTTTTTTTTATCCAAAAGATATTTATTGGATTAATTTTTTTAATTTTTTATTTTTTATAAACATGTAATATATTTTTATCCCCAGGGGTACAGGTCTGTGAATCGCCAGGTTTACACATTTCACAGCACTCACCATAGCACATACCCTCCCCAATGTCCATAACCCCACCTCCCTTCTCCCAACCCCCCTCCCCCCAGCAGCCCTCAGTTTGTTTTGTGAGATTAAGAGTCACTTATGGTTTGTCTCCCTCCCAATCCCATCTTGTTTCATTTATTCTTCTCCTACGCCCTGAACCCCCCATGTTGCATCTCCATTTCCTCATATCAAGGAGATCATATGATAGTTGTCTTTCTCCGACTGACTTATTTCGCTAAGCATGATACCCTCTAGTTCCATCCATGTTGTCGCAAATGGCAAGATTTCATTTCTTTTGATGGCTGCATAGTATTCCATTGTGTATATATACCACCTCTTCTTTATCCATTCATCTGTTGATGGACATCTAGGTTCTTTCCATAGTTTGGCTATTGTGGATATTGCTGCTATAAACATTTGGGTGCACGTGCCCCTTCGGATCACTACGTTTGTATCTTTAGGGTAAATACCCAATAATGCAATTGCTGGGTCATAGGGTAGTTCTATTTTCAACATTTTGAGGAACCTCCATGTTGTTTTCCAGAGTGGTTGCACCAGCTTGCATTCCCACCAACAGTGTAGGAGGGTTCCCCTTTCTCCGCATCCTCGCCAGCATCTGTCATTTCCTGACTTTTAATTTTAGCCATTCTGACTGGTGTGAGGTGATATCTCATTGTGGTTTTGATTTGTATTTCCCTGATGCCGAGTGATATGGAGCACTTTTTCATGTGTCTGTTGGCCATCTGGATGTCTTCTTTGCAGAAATGTCTGTTCATGTCCTCTGCCCATTTCTTGATTGGATTATTTGTTCTTTGGGTGTTGAGTTTGCTAAGTTCTTTATAGATTTTGGACACTAGTCCTTTATCTGATATGTCATTTGCAAATATCTTCTCCCATTCTGTCAGTTGTCTTTTGATTTTGTTAACTGTTTCCTTTGCTGTGCAAAAGCTTTTGATCTTGATGAAATCCCAATAGTTCATTTTTGCCCTTGCTTCCCTTGCCTTTGGCAATGTTCCCAGGAAGATGTTGCTGTGGCTGAGGTCGAAGAGGTTGCTGCCTGAGTTCTCCTCAAGGATTTTGATGGATTCCTTTCTCACATTGAGGTCCTTCATCCATTTTGAGTCTATTTTCATGTGTGGTGTAAGGAAATGGTCCAATTTCATTTTTCTGCATGTGGCTGTCCAATTTTCCCAACACCATTTATTGAAGAGGCTGTCTTTTTTCCATTGGACATTCTTTCCTGTTTTGTCGAAGATTGGTTGACCATAGAGTTGAGGGTCTATTTCTGAGCTCTCTATTCTGTTCCATTGATCTATGTGTCTGTTTTTGTGCCAGTAGCATGCTGTCTTGATGATGACAGCTTGAGTTACTCTAATTCTTTAATTCACAGGTAGTTTAGGGGAGACTCCTGAACTTGCAGTTGCTGTCAGAAGTCTTGTGAGGATTTGGCAGTCTGCAGGACTATGCTCTTAACCTCACAGTTTGGTTAATTCTGCATAACCATATAAACAAAAATTAAGGAACTGACATTTTCTATCCTTTCTAGTTTAACTATTTCATAAAACTGGTCAAGATGAGGGGTTTTTGTTTGTTTTTTTTCTTTTTAAGTAGGCTTCACACCCAGCATGGAGCCCGATACAAGGTTTAAACTCATGACCCTGAGATCAAGATATGAACTGAGATCAAACCCAGGTGCCCCTGTTCAAGAATACTTTTATTAAATAAAATGGTGACATGAGTTTATAAGAGATGCTTGCAGAAGGTATTTATCAGAAGATCTAATTAAAACACAAGGCATACCTGGTATATATTGAAATCTGCAAGTCTAACGACAACAGAGCTAGACATTAACTTAGCTTTGGACTGTTGAGATAATACTGAAGGTGTTCTGGAAGTCCCTTTCAGAGCTGAGTCTTTCTCTGTGGGAAATGAAAAAAACTTTCAATTTACTGCAAAATTATTTTTATAACAATCACTTTTTCAATTAGCAATAATCGCGCCTCGGATAAACCTCATTGGCTACGATACTGCCACTGCGCAAAGCTTAACAATCACTTTTTAATAATTAAAACAGCTACTAGAAATATACATGAACTCAATTTGTCAAACAAGATAATATATGTGAAAATACTTTATATATAAACTAATGGAATATAAGTTATTGCAATGATTCCTCTTTATTGTGTGTGAGTATTCCTTAAACAATAGTCATACTTACATCACATTTAAGATATTCTTATAAAATAACTTTTACCTGAAATTCTTGTTTAAAAAAGAGAACTATTAGCCATTTAACAGTCTCAAAGATTCCATCTGGATATTATTCTTATTGATCATTATTAATTTAAAAAGTGCTTTGGTCCTCCTATGGTCTGGATAAGGTTCAGAACTTTTAGATATCAATTATTAATTATTAAATGTTAATTATTAGATATTAATTATTAGATATTAATTTATCCACAGAAAATATCATACTATGATCACACACACACACACACACACACAGAGGCACAGACACTTAATACCAGAGGAATGCCATAATGTTGTTATAGGTAAAATACCTGTTTGTGTGTGCTGGGGAGAGGCATGTGTTGGGGATTTAGGAGGTGAACCTACATTATGATCCTTTACAGCCTGCTTAAGCATTTCAACGTTGCACTCAAATTCATGTAACAACTCGTTGGCCCATCCATTTTTTGTTTTGGTTGCATCACTAAAATACATCCAATGATTACAACTATCTCCTGTAAAATGAATGACAGGTATTTTGCTGAAAAAATGCACAAAATTGATTTATTTTATTATAGCCCCGAATGAGATTTGTTCATTTTCCAAGGGAGACTTTCTCAAGGGAGCAGCCTTCAAGAGCTTTTAAAAGCCTACAAGAGCTTTTAATCTGCCTAGAACGTAGGAGCAAAAAAAACATTCAGAATACAGGAAAAGAATGTCAAAAGCAAACTGTCTAAAAGGTTTCTATCAGGACCCACCATTGGTAGAACAACATTCGAAGTTTCAGTTACAAATAGTACTGCTGGTCAACCTTCACTGAATGGTCAACTACCTGGCATATCTCCACTACAAAGAACCCCAGAAAATGCTACCACAAAAAAAAGTCCTTTCATCAAAAATTTGTTATAAAATAGTGGCTAAAACCTATCCTTAAAATGATAAAATAAAGACTATGAAAACACTAAAGACCAATTAAATATTTTAAGATAGACATCAGTCATAAAGACATAGATATATCTATACCTATGTAGTTTTTTTGGAAGAAAAATAAAAGATCAGGATTATTAGGTTTCTCTGTAGCAAAAACTGAGAAAAGTAATATGTACATAAAAGGGTTAATAAAATCTTGATGACTAAGAATTTTACCTCCCAAAATAAGAGTTGTTTCTGTAGTAAAAGAATATTTTATGTATATGTAAGTAACTAACAAATTAGGAGAATAGAAGTACAAGATAGCCTTCTAATAAAAATCAAAACAAACATTACAATCTTTAAATTCTATCAGGTACAGATAGAGAAATAACAAAGAATAGGGGATGGAAATTTATGAATATCACTTTCATAAAGTCCTGAAAAATACATTATACTTGCTTTTTCTTATTTTTGTGAATTAAAGAAAAAAAAGCCACACATCACCAAATAGCAGACTGGTATAAGGTCAAATTACTTAATTTGGCCATAAATATATATACTTCTTGTTTTTATTATTTGGGAGAAAAAGCCTATCAATATTCAACTATTCAAAAGCATATTATGTATTTCTTCTCAGGCTTTTGGCTAAGATCAAGTAAAAAAAAGTCTATTAATGAAACTTAGATAATACAGAAAAGTTAAAAAAAAAAGTTCTAGGAATCTTCTTACAATGCAGCTGAAATTACTGTTATATTTTTACTATATACTTTCTTGATTTTTTTTAATATGCTAATAATATACTAATTTTTAAATTCAAAACACATCAATAACTTACTTTTGCCACAATGATAAAAATAAAATAGCATAAACTATGTCTTCTACATTCTGATATTAAATTTTAAATCAATTATTTAGAATACTGACAAATGCTAACAATTATACTTTCTAATAATCTACACAAAACTCTACAAAATGCATAAATATTTTCTATGGCATTTGTATCTTCTTGTAAAGATATTACTGGGGAAAAAAATAACAAATGTCTTCGTTTCTTTTTTCCTTAAAAAAATGAAGTTGAGAGAGAGGGAAGATGGCAATAGAGTAGAACTCCAGCTCAACTCAACCCAAGAATACAATTAGGTTACAATCAAATCATCCTAAGTAACCCAGAAATTGATCTCAAGACTGGCAGAATGCCACACTAAAGGAAGGGAAGAGGCCACACTGAAGGTAGGAAGTGTGGTGACATGGTCTGGGAGATAAAGATCACTGTGGCTACTGTGTTGGGGTGGGAGCCAAAGTCACAAAGAAGGATGAGAGACAAACTCACACACAGGGGAGCACATGAGGAAAATGAATCCCCATAAGCAGCTGACTTGGAAGGCAAGAGGGGCCGAATTTCATGACTTTCAGCAACCAGAAACACTTAAAGCCTGGAGTTCTGAAGGTCAGCATGCCTGGCTGTGGAAAAGCTCAGAGGAGACTGAAGCAGCTCTTGTAAGGAAGACAGGCAAACAACCCACAAACATGGGATTGTATGTATCCCAAAGCATGGGAACAGTAGTCTGAAGAGCACCTGAAGCATGCACTAGGGAAGTTATTCACTCACCTTGGATTGTGTCCTAGAGAGAAAGCATTCATGGAGAGACCCCTCTGGCAACAAAGGAACAGGCTAGCACCACTTAGTGTTACTAGCACCTCCCACGCTCCCCAGCAGAAGCACAGGGTCACCTTTGGGAATCAGCTTACTGTGGACATTCACTGCCTAACTTGCTTACACCAAACCCTGCTCCACACACTCCAGTGAAACTGCCCCTCCTACTCACACATGCCTCAATCCCAGTGTAGTGAACCCCCTCCTCAGAAGACCCGTCCAAATCCCTGCTCACTCTGCATCACCCTAAATGGGAGTTTTGAAGAGCCTCTGTGGCTCTTCAGCCGTGGCAACAGGTCTCATTTCACAAGGAGACCAGAGAATACTTAGCTAAAATGTTCCATATTTAGGCCAGGGATAAAACACTGCCAACGAAAGGCAAAGAGAGCCTCTGCAGACAACTGGCTTGATGGATAAAGCAACAGGAAACAACAACATAGCATTCCCAGAAGCACAAGGACCTGGTGAACAGGGAAAAACAGAAAGCAGGGCACTCTAGAACCTCTTTTTCATAAGGCCATTACCCTCAAGAACAGAAGACACAGCTGATTTTCCTAACACAGAGAAACAGGCACAGAAACTTAGACAAAACGAGAAAAGAGAGAAATTTATCTCAAGTGAAAGAGTAGGACAAGGGCACAGCCTGAGAGCTAAGTGAAACAAATATAAGTTACATCTCTGATAGAGAATTTAAAGTCATAATTATAAGTAGATTTAAAGTAATTAAAGTTAATGATTATTCACTGGACATGAGAAGAGTGGAAGGCATGAGTAAGACCCTAACACAGGGATAAGGAATGACATAGTAGAGATAAAAGGCTCAGTGAATGAAGAAACACACCTGATGGAATAAGCAGCAGGACAGAAGAAGCAGAGGAACAAATCAGTGATCCAGAAGATTAATGGAAAGTAATCAAGCTGAACAAAAGCGATAAAAAAGAATTATCCAAAATGAGAACAGACTTAGGGAACTCAATGATTCCATCAAACACAATAACATCAAACATAGTTTATAGGAGTCACAGAAAAAGAAGAGAGAGAAAGGGGGGCCAGAAAATTCATTTGAAGAAATAAAAGAGGCAACCCTCTTGGGTCCCCTCCCTCTTCGGGAGCTTTGTACTCTATCATATTCAATAAACGTTACAATCACTCAATAAACTCTGCTTTTGCTGCCCACCAAGAAAAGAAAGAAAACAAAACAAAAGAAAGGAAAAGAGAAAAGAAAAAAGAAAAGAAATGAAAAAAAAAAAATAAAAAGACAAGGCTAAAAATTTCCCTAATGTGGCAAAGGAAACAGATATCCAGATCTGAGAGGCACTTTCCAAGTACACATGGAATATTCTCCAAAATAAATCTCAACAAATTCAAGAATGTTGAAGTCATACCATGAACCTTTTCTGACCATAAAGCTAACTAGAAGTCAACTACAAGAAAAAATCTGGAAAGATCACAAGTACTTAGAGGTTAAGTAACATGGTACTAAACAATGAATGAGTCAACCAGAAAATAAAAGAAATAAAAAAGTAAATGGCAACAAATGAAAATGAAGATATAAGTGTCCAAAACCTTTGGGATGCAGCTAAAGCAGTTCTAAAGGGAAGTTTATAGCAAATTAGGCCTACCTCATGAAGCAAGAAAAATCTCAAATATACCACCTACTCATCAAAAGGATCTAGGAAAAGAAAAATGAACAAAATCCCAAACTAGTAGAAGGACATAATAAAGATAAGAGCAGAAATAAATAATAAAGAAACTAAAAAAACAACAGAACAGATAATGAAACCAGGAGCTATTTCTTTGAGGGAAAAAAAAAAATCAATAAAATTGATAAACATCGGGGGCACCTGGGTGGCTCAGTGGGTTAAGCCGCTGCCTTCGGCTCAGGTCGTGATCTCGGGGTCCCGGGATCGAGTCCCACATCGGGCTCTCTGCTCAGCGGGAAGCCTGCTTCCTCCTCTCTCTCTCTCTCTGCCTGCCTCTCTGCCTACTTGTGATCTCTCTCTGTCAAATAAATAAATAAAATCTTTAAAAAAAAAATTGATAAACATCTAGCCAGACTTAAAAAAATGAAACTAGACTCAAATAAAATCACAAATTAGAGAGGAGAAATACCAACCAAGACCACAGAAATACAATTATAAGAGAATATTATGAAACACTATATGCCAACAAATTAGACAACCTAGAAGAAATGCATAAATTTCTAGAAACGGGGCGCCTGGGTGGCTCAGTAGGTTAAAGCCTCTGCCTTCGGCTCAGGTCATGATCTCGGGGTCCTGGGATGGAGCCTAGCATCAGGCTCTCTGCTCAGCAGGGAGCCTGCTTCCTCCTCTCTCTCTCTGCCTGCCTCTCTGCCTACTTGTAATCTCTGCCTGTCAAATAAAATAAATAAAATCTAAAAAAAGAATAATAATAATAATAAATAAAAAACTTCAAAAAAGATCTTTAAATTTCTAGAAACATATAAACTACTAAAACTGAAGCAGGAAAAGAAAATTTGAACAGACTGTTAAGCAGCAAGGAAACTGCATCAGTAATTTAAAAAATTCCTGACAAACAAAAGCCCAGGACCAGATGGTTTCACAAGCAAATTCTACCAAACATTTAAAGAAGAGTTAATACCTATTGTTCTCCAAACTACTCCAAAGAATTAGGAAAAGGAAAGAAAACCTTCCAAATCCATTCTATGAGACCAGCATTATCTTGATACCAAAACCAGGTAAAGATACCACTGAGAAAGAGAACAATAAACCAATATCCCTGATGAACATAGATGCAAAAATTCTCAACAAAATATACTAGCAAACTGAATTCAACAGCACATTAGAAAAACCACTCACCATGAACAAGTGGAAGTTCATTCCTGGGTTGTAATGGTGATTCAATATTTGCAAATCAATCAATGTGATATACCACATCAAAAAGAGAAAGGATAAGAACCATACAATCATTTCAACAGGTGCAAAAAAAAACATTCGACAAAGTACAACATCCATTCATTATAAAAGCCCCCATCAAGGTAGGTTTGGAGGGAACATACCTCAACATAATAAAGGCCATATATGAAAAACCCAGAACAACATTATCTTTAATGGGGGAAAAACTGAGAGCTTTTCCCCTAAGGTCAGGAATAGAGCAAGGATGTCCACACTCACTACTTTTATTCAGCATAGTACTGCAAGTCCTAACCACAACAATCAGACCACAAAAAGAAATAAACATCATCCAAATCAGCAAGTAGGATGTGGAACTTCTAGTATTTGCAGATGACATGATACTACATTTGGAAAACTTGAAAGACTACAGCAAAAAACTGCTACAACTGATGAACGAATTCAGTAAAGTCACAGGATAAAATATCAATGTATAGAAATCTGCTGTATTTCTATACAAAAATGAAACAGCAGAAAGAGAAATTGAAGAATCAATCCCATTTACAATTGCCCCCAAAACCATAAGATACCTAGGAATAAATCAGTCAAAGAGGCAAAGGAACTATACCCTAAAAACTATAAAATGCTGACTAAAAAAAAACTGAAGAAGGGCGCCTGGGTGCCTCAGTCAGTTAAGCAGCTGCCTTTGGCTCAGGTCATGATCCCAGAGTCCTGGGATCAAGTCCCGTCCTGGGATCCCTGCTCAGCAAAGAGCCTGTTTCTCCCTCTCCCTGCCGCTCTGCCTAGTTGTGCTCTATCTCTGTCAAATAAAAAAATAAAATCTTAAAAAAAAAAAACCAGGGACGCCTGGGTGGCTCAGCTGGTTAAGCAGCTGCCTTTGGCTCAGGTCATGATCCCAGCATCCTGGGATCAAGTCCCACATCGGGCTCCTTGCTTGGCAGGGAGCCTGCTTCTCCCTCTGCCTCTGCCTGCCTCTCTGTCTGCCTGTGCTCACTCTCTCTCCCTCTCTCTGACAAATAAATAAAATCTTAAAAAAAAAACAAAAAAAACAAAAAAAAAAAACAAAAACTGAAGAAGACACAAAGAAATGGAAAGACATTTCTTTCCATATAGGGCCTCTGTCCTTTTATTGGTTTATTCCTAGGTATCTTATGATTTTGGGGGCAATTGTAAATGGGACTGATTCTTTGATTTCTCTTTCTGCTGTTTCATTATTGGTGTATAGAAATGTAACAGATTTCTATACACTGATATTTTATCCTGGATTAGAAGAATATTGTTAAAATGTTATACCATCCAAAGCCTACAAGTTTAATGCAATCCCCATTAAAAACCAAAGGTATTTTTCTCAGAACTAGAACAAACAATCCTAAAATCTGTATGGAACCACAAAAGGCCTCGAAGAGCCAAAGCAATCTTGAAAAAGAAAAGCAAAGCTGGAGGTATCAGAACTCTGGACTTCAAGTCATATTACAAAGCTGTAATCATCAAGACAGTATGGTACTGGCACAAAAACAGTATCTAAAGATAGATAGATTAATAGAAGAAAACAGAAACCCCCAGAAATAAACCCATAACTATATGGTCAATTAATTTTTAACAAAGGAGAAATTACTATCCAATGGGAAAAGAATAGTCTCTTCAAACAAATGGTATTGAGAAAACTGGGCAGGACCATGCAAAGGAAACAAACTGGACCACTTTCTTACACCAAATACAAAAACAACTCAAAATAGATTAAAGACCTAAATATGAGACCTGAAACCATAAAAATCCTAGAAGAGAACAGGCAGTAACCTCTTTGACATCAGCCACAGCTACTTTTTTCTAGATTCGTCTCCTGACACAAGGGAAACAAAGGCAAAAATAAACTACTGGGACAACATTAAAATAAAAAATTTTGCCCAGCAAAGAAAACAATCAACAAAACTAAAAGGCAATCTATGGAATGGGAGAATATATTTGCAAATGATGTATCTAAATAAGGATTAGTTTCCAAAATACATAAAGAACTGACATAACTTAATACCTAAAAACCAAATAATCCAATTAAAAATAAGCAGAAGACATGAACAGACATTTTTCCAAAGAAGACATTCAAATGGCCAACAGACATATGGAAAGATGCTCAACAGCATTCAGCATCTGGGAACTATAAATCAAAACTAATGAGATAGCACTTTACACCTGTCAGAATAGTTAAAATCAGTAACACAAGAAACAACAGGTGTTGGCAAGGATGTGGAGAAAGAAGAATCCTTTGCACTATTGGTAGGAATGCAAATTGGTGCAGCCACTCTGGTAAACAATATGGAGGTTCCTCAAAATGTTAAAAATAGAACTACCCTAGGATCCAGCAATTGCACTACTGGGTATTTACTCAAAGAATACAAAAACACTAATTCAAAGGGATACATACACCCCTAAGTTTATTACAGCATTATTTATAATAGCCAAGGTATGGGAACAGCCCAAGTGTCCAGAATAGATGAATGGATAAAGAAGATGTGGTATATATCTAAAATGGAATTATTACCAGCCATAAAAAAGAATTAAATTTTATCATTTGCAAGAACATGGATGGAGCTAAAGAGTATAATACTAAGCAAAATAATTCATTCAGAGAAAGACATAGCATGATTTTACTCATGTGGTATTTAATAAACAAAACAAAGGAGCAAAGGGGGAAAAAAAAGAGGAACACATTAAAAAACAGACCCTTAATTACAGAGAACAAACTGACGGGGGGCTGGATGGTGGTTGGGTAAAACAGGCGATAGGGATTGAAGACTGCAATTGTTGTGATAAGTACTGAGTAATGTATGCAACTGCTGAATCACTATACTGAACACCTGAAACTAATATAATATTGTATGTTACCTAACTAGAATTAAAATAATAAAAAATAAAAATAAACATACATTAAATTAAAATAAGATAAAATAAAATGAATTAAAGCAAATAATAAATATAAAAGGAAATGAGATAAACTGTCTATATAACTTTAAAGCAGCATTTACATCTGTTAAAGAAATTATTAAGCATACCTGCTTTGTGATAAGGATAATAATCTATAGTTAACTGTGTAAAAGACAGTTGCATAGCTCCTCCAGTAATACGTCTATTTGACTCTGGAAAAAGAAAAAGAATAACAGAAGTGAGAGAAAGAGAAAGAAACATTAAGCAAGTATCAGAAACACTTCATTTATCATATTTGCAATCCAAGCAGTGATTAACTGTTTCTATTATCACAGATAATACATTAAGGATTTCAGGAAATGCAATTCAATCTCATCAGTGTTTACTGAGCCCCTATCATTTGCAAGGTACCAAGCTAAAAGGTGAGGACACAAAAAGAACAGAACTTTTATATTCACAGCCCTAACCATATGCCAAGCACTGTTTTAAATACCTTATTTAGGTATACTTGCTCATTTGTTTTTCCTTACAAGCCTGAGATAGATGATATCATCATCATCATCATCCCCATTTTCCAATTAAGTAAAATGAGACACAAAGAGAGGAATTAAAAACACCAAGGTCATTTTAGCCAAGAAATATAGAGCTGGTTTTGAACCTAGGAAATATTAACCACTACACTATATAATCCTATCTCTCACTGAGGTGGAAATTAAGCCTACTGGTTAGGTAAGTTGTCCAAATAAACACAGCTATATGAAGATTAGAAAGTAGATCACAACTCGGTGTGACTCCAACATAAAAATCAAATTTTAAAACAGCATGAATAAATCAACTGGAAGTAAGAAAAATATACATTAAGATACCACTAAGTACAAATGAATATAATTCATTTCAGACCTTTCTGGATTTTAGAAGAGATCTGTAAGATGAGGGAAATATTGTGGTGGAGTTTTCCCCTTAAATAACACAATTCAACTTATTCTATGAAGAAATATAGTGATAAATGTACAAAAAGCTTAGAAGACTATTCTTTTGCTTATTACTTAACCCTGACCCTTCATTTTGTTATTTTGGGTTATTTTAACTTTTCCACTTTCCTTTCATCTAACTAAAGCAGAAGATGCCAACTTTAAATCAAATGACACAAAGGTAGACAAAAGAAAAGAGAACAAATCCTTCTCTAAACTCCAAACCTTCCTCACCTTCTTTCACCCTTTCATCCAGTCACTGATACCTGGCTGCCTTATCTGATGAAGGCAAGGTAACTTCTGCTAAACATCTGGGATCCGTCTCAATATTTACTCTTTCAGCTTTAAAAATACAGAGCAACAATTTTCAGATACATGAATCAGGTCTGAGGTAGAATGGTCAGATATTAACATCCCAGTTTTAAAGAGATCCTTAGCTTGATCCTCAAGCTCACCAAAGTTCGAGAACTACTGTCTTGGAAGGTGGCCCAATACTTATGGGCAGGAACACTCTCCAATGGAAACAGAATGCCTAATACCTACATCATGGAACCACAGATTTTCAAAGCGACCAAGACAGCTTCCCACTTACTCCACTGTAATTCTCCAAAATAAGAGAAACAAAAGCTAAAAATAAAGAAAAAACACTTACTAACTAGAATTTAGCTTCCTAAGCAAATTTTGGGAGGATTACTGCTAAAGAGACACAAGAAATGATAAACAACCACACAGCTGTGTTTACATGCACATGGGGTCAGAAAAATGCAGACAGACCACCATGGGAAAACGTGTGCAAATAATTGTGAATTGCATATGGACTCAAATTTAGTTTATAGACAATTTCAAAATTATGAAAAAGTTAATTCAAAGGCAAGTCTAATATTTCATCATCCTCCAAGGTGTCACCTATTTAGTCCTTGATTTCTTTTTTAAACCTAATTATTACTGGTAGTATCAGGTGAAATACTAGCTAACAATTGTGCTAAAATAATAAGAACTAAAAGCAAAATAAAATTTCATACTGATATATATTGCTTAAAATTACAACTTTCACCTGTGTATCTCACATGAATGATAAAATTATGACCAGCTATCACAGCAGACATACTATATATTACATATTATAAACAATCCAGTATTGTAGGAAATCCTAGAAAAATCAAAATAGTTTGAAATAAGCAACTTTTATTACCTTTTTCTTTAGCATGAATATCATCACATATGTGTAGATCTAGATGAGAAATTACCAAGTGATGAGAGGTTTCTTTAACATCAAAGTCATTGAATAATTTCACAATTGCATCATTTAGATCTGGAGCATTTGAGGTCTGTGGTGTCTTCGCTTGTTGGGTAGATGGGGTTACTGTAGAGCTCTAAAAGATTCAAAACTGCCTTATCACTTTAAGTTAAATATTTGAAATTCCACAAATAAGAAAACTTATTTAAATATCTTTAGTAATGAAATCATGAAAATATATTTTCTTTTCTTTTTTTTTTTTTTAAAGATTTTATTTATTTATTTGACAGAGAGAGATTACAAGTAGGCAGAGAGGCAGGCAGAGAGAGAGAGAGAGGAGGAAGCAGGCTCCCTGCAGAGCAGAGAGCCCAATGCGGGACTCGATCCCAGGACCCCGAGATCACGACCTGAGCCGAAGGCAGCGGCTTAACCCACTGAGCCACCCAGGTGCCCAATATATTTTCTTTTCTATCAATAACTCAATTCCCCCCAAATGTTTTCTGAATTATATGAGAATAAAGTTAAATCTAAAAACTGGAGAACTACACACAATTTGAAAATGAAACCAATATATTTTAATAAATACTTGAATAGTTATATACTTTAAGTCCTTATTCTAGAAAATATTAACTATTCAAGGCACCTTATTCAAATAGTATTAGTTCTACATATTAGAAGAGAAACAGGTGCACCTGGGTGGCTCATTCAGTGGAGGAGTTTTCCCCTTAAATAACATAATTCAGCTTATTCTACGAGGGAATACAAAGAGTGAGAAATGTAAAAGAGCCTAGAAGACACTTTTCTCTATTCTTTTGCTTATTATTTAACCTGGACCCATCATTTTGTTATTTTGGTTTAAAATTTCCATTTCAGCTCAGGTCATGATCTCACCTGTTGTGAGACGGAGCCCCATGGTAGGCAAGGACTTAGCAGGCAGTCTGCTTGAAGATTCTCTCCCTCTACCCCTTCCCCAGCCTGCAGTCTCCCCAAGCCCCCACTCTCAAATAAATAGATAAATCTTTTTTAAAAAAATAAAACAGAGGGGCGCCTGGGTGGCTCAGTGGGTTAGGCCGCTGCCTTCGGCTCAGGTCATGGTCTCAGGGTCCTGGGATCGAGTCCCGCATCGGGCTCTCTGCTCAGCAGGGAGCCTGCTTCCCCCTCTCTCTCTCTGCCCGCCTCTCTGCCTACTTGTGATCTCTGTCAAATAAATAAATAAAATCTTTAAATAAATAAATAAATAAATAAATAAAACAGAAACAAATGTGAGCCCTGTATATTATATTGGCTGTATATACTATTATATATCCTGTAAAAATAAATCACTTCTTTGCAAAGTGCTTGTGATATGGTACAGAGTACTCTAAGTGCTCTGGTGCCTCTCGTAAGAGACGCAGCATGTCCTTTGAACGTGGATATCTGAAGAAGCCAGAAAGCAGAGGAGATTTGTAATAGACTCGTAATTCAAATTCTTTTTTTTTTTTTAAGATTTTATTTATTTATTTTACAGAGAGAGAGAGTGAGGAGGAAGCAGGCTCCCCACCAAGCAGAGAGGCTGATGAGGGGGCTCGATCCCAGGACCCCAGGATCATGACCCAAGCCAAAGACAGAGGCTTTACCCACTGAGCCACCCAGGCGCCCCTCAAATTCTTTTCTTCCCAAAGTGAAGAAGCATAGAATATTACTGAAGTATAAAGACTGATGTGAACCTAAAAGCCTAAAATTATTCTATATATGTAAGCATATACTATAAGATCATCTGTTATATAAGCTACAGAACTGTACATGAAACTTTGGTAATAACAAAATGAAGGCCAAATTTTTCATCAAAAAATATTAACAAGTTTCTAATTAAGAACAATTCACTAATAAAAGTAGAGCTAGTGATGTATGGAAAATTAAAGTATAAATATTTTGCATTATACATATTTATGTATTATCTATTAAGAACTATATGCAAACAAATTTCAAAGTATACTCAGTAAATGAGAATTTCTCAAAGAAAATGATCAAGACCCACAGTGATTAAAGAAAAGGAAAGATGAAATATAATTGTGAAGCCTTAAATTCCAGGGGCTCCAGGAAAATTTTCTTACTAATTGTCAATGTAATTTCCATAAGACAAATCACTTATTTTTATCTTTACTTTTTTTTCAGTTGGCTCCAGGCCCCACATGGAGCCCAACACAGTGCTTGAACTCAGGACCCTGAAATCAAGACCTGAGCTGAGAACAAGAGTCAGATACTTAACCAACTGACCTACCCAAGTGCCCCAAGACAAATCACTTTAATGTTCTACTTTCAAAGCTTTAATAGACTACTCTTTATATCTATGACTGTGCAATTTTGAAGGAAAAAATTCTCATGTATTTCTTTTTTTTTTTAAGATTTTATTTATTTATTAGTCAGAGAGGGAGCATAAGCAGGGGGAGCAGCAGGTAGGAGAAGAAGCAGGCTCCCTGCTGAGCAAGGAGCCTGATGTGGGACTCAATCCCAGGACTCTGGGATCATGACCTGAGCTGAAGGCAGTCACTAAACCGACTGAGCCAGTGTCTGTTTAGTGAGGAGAGGCGCCCTCTCCTGTATTTCTTCAACAATGTTTTCTATCTTCTTTGTCAAACAAACAAAAACTGATATAAACAAAAACATAAACATTAATCTTTCTACAAAGCCTTTTCTTAATGTGGTAGATTCAGTTTTTATATGCTGTTTGCTGGGAAGAGGGGGAAATGGGCCATTATGATCTCTTTTGCCTTCTGAATTATCGTAACATTTCTTGGTTTTCAATGTAGTCTTCCCTTTTAGAGAAGGAAAGGATGAAGCAAATAAAAAATTTATGACAGAAGATATCTCTCAATTTGTACAGCTGAGCAAAGGAACACTGTCAACTACTTCACTCTCTCATCCACTCTCTTGGCCTTCAAATCATGACTGTGGAAATGTGGTTAAGTAAATCTACTAAGAAATATTAGGAAACAAGAAAAAAGAGTAGTTATAAAGACTAACAACATGAAGAAAATTGTATACATCCATTTACTACATTCTAAAACTAGGAAAACTGCAGGTGCCTAGGCAAAAAAACCTGTATGGAACTCAAAATGCTAACACTGGGTTTATTATTGTGATAGGATTATAGAACTTCATCCTTGTTTCTAGTTTTCTCATCTGTATCTTTATCTGGTTTCCTAATCTATATTCTATCTAAATATATCCACATATTATATAAATAAGACCTACATAAACACCAACACTCTGTCTACTAGCCTTTAATTTCAATTACCATGTCTGTTACCGACATCCTAAATTATTCTGTGTTACAGTTTAGTGTTCTGTTCATCAAGCTTATAAAATTAGACTCCCCCAGAGAATTATAAAGATATCTCACTGGCTATTTAAATAGTATTTATTGGTAGAACGACACAAGGTTCACCGTCAATTCTTCATTTCTTTTTATGGCTAAAAGTTCTAGAAAACTATTCAAATAAATAGGTAAATCGGAATGAAAACAACTTTATTTTAGCAATATGATATGACTCTTTGAATTCCTTCAAGTTATATGCCAGGATTCATGAAATGATTTTTTAAAAAAATTTTAAATAATCTGGGGCGCCTGGGTGACTCAGTGGTTAAGCCTCTGTCTTCGGCTCAGGTCATGATCTCAGTGTCCTGGGATCAAGCCCCGTATCGGGCTCTCTGCTCGGTGGGGAGCCTGCTTCCCCCCTTCTCTCTGCCTGCCTCTCTGTCTACTTGTGGTCTCTGTCTGTCAAATAAATAAATAAAATCTTTAAAAAAAAATTTTTTTTAAATAATCTAATAGCAGATATGTATAGATCCTCCTTCAAAAGTGTTGAAAGGAGGGGCGCCTGGGTGACTCAGTTAAGCAGCTGCCTTTGGTTCAGGTCATGATTCTGGAGTTCCGGGATCAAACCCTGCATGGAGCTCCCCACTTGGCGGGGAGTCTGCTTCTCCCTCTGACCTTCCCCTACTCATGCTCTCTCTTACTCAATCTCTTTCAAATAAATAAATAAAATCTTTAAAAAAATTTTTTTTAATGTGTTGAAAACAAAGAAGTGGAAGTAGAAACCACCTGACTTGCTACTTTGTCATTAGTCATTGACTTCCAATATGAGTAACAGTATTTCAAATTACCTCTGTCTTGTCATGAGTAACAGTATTTCAAATTAACTCCTCTTGTCAACCCAAGCTTTTAAAATTTTATCCCCCTCTTCTTGGACAAATCCATCATAGTAATGAGTAAGAAGTAAGAAGAAGGTCTTTCATGTGTCAAGTAGGGTAAGAGCAGTTTGAGAAAGGGAGAATGAATCTGACATTTTACCATAAGCACATTCTCTAACAGACTAAGTTTAAGAAAGAACACATCAAAATGGAAAGGTGTGTATCTTGAGAGGCATGTGTATGTTACATACATGTGTATGTAACTCTCAAAGACTTCTCTAGTAATGCCAAACTCATTTTTTTTATTTTTTTTAAAAACTTTATTTATTTATTTGACAGACGAGATCACAAGTAGGCAGAGAGGCAGGCAGAGACAGAGGGGGAAGCAGGCTCCCCGCTGAGCAGAGAGCCCGATGGGGGGCTCGATCCCAGGACCCTGGGATCATGACCTGAGCCGAAGGCAGAGGCCCAACCCACTGAGCCACCCAGGCGCCCCAATTGCCAAACTCATTTTTATCAGAAAATACCATGCTCTTTAACAATAGATTTTGCAGATTCCATTCCCTCATCTGACACACCCCTTCCCTCACCTATGAACTATTTATTTTTTTTAAAGCCTCTGAAATCATAATTTAAACTGGAGAAGATTTTTTTTTAATTTTTATTTATTTATTTGACAGAGAGAGAGATCACAAGTAGGCAGAGAGGCAGGCAGAGAGAGAGGGGAAAGCAGGCTCCCTGCCGAGCAGAAAGCCCCATGTGGGGCTTGATCCAAGGACCCTGAGATCATGACCTGAGCCGAAGGCAGAGGCTTAACCCACTGAGCCACCCAGGTGCCCCGAACTTATTTTTTTTTTTTTTTAAAGATTTTATTTATTTATTTGACAGAGAGAAATCACAAGTAGATGGAGAGGCAGGCAGAGAGAGAGAGGGAAACAGGCTCCATGCTGAGCAGAGAGCCCGATGCGGGACTCGATCCTAGGACCCTGAGATCATGACCTGAGCCGAAGGCAGCGGCTTAACCCACTGAGCCACCCAGGCGCCCCCGAACTTCTTATTTTTAAGACTAATTTTTATTATCCTCTCTTTGTGAAACCTTTCCAAACTATGCAGTTGACTATAACTTCTCTGTGCTTCTATGATTCCTTCACTCCCCTTTTTATTTGCACTCTAGTGGGGATGCCTGGGTGGCTCAGCCAAGCTGCTGCCTTCGACTCAGTTCATGATCCCAGGGTCCTGGGATCAAGTCCCACATGAGGCTCCTTGCTCAGTGGGGAGCCTGCTTCTCTCTCTGCCTCTGCCTGCCCCTCTGCCTGCTTGTGCTCTTGCGTACTCTCTCTCCCTCTCTCTGAAAAATAAAGAAAGAAAGAAAATCTTTAATTAAAAAAAAAAAAAGAATTCTGTGTAGAAAAAACTTCATAGAAATTTAAAAAAAAGATGAACTACAATGATTTGTTTTATATATGTCTTCCCATTATACTGAGATCCCTGAGAACAGGGTCTAATAATATTCACTTTTACATCTACAGTGTCTAGCCCTGTTCCTTATCACATAGCAGCTAAACAGTAACTAAGGCCAATTCAGTAGTCATATGAAAGCCTAAAATGTATGCTACTTCCATGTACCAGGCCAGATCACCAACAAGCCATATGTCTGAGATATATTACTCGGTTTCCAAAGAAATAGTTTCACAGAAATAGGATTTCACAATATCCCTTGTTTTTATTAAGAACAAATACAATGCTAACAGTTTTCTGTTGAACTTCAGCAACTCCCAGGGTTTTTTTGGTTTTTTTTTTTTACATTTTTTGCAATATTAATTCTCGCATTTCTCCCTGGACTATACCCAAGTTTTTTCCTTTTGCCCTTACTTTAGTAAGTTTAAATTGTATTCTACTTCCTGAAAAGAGGTATTAGTAACACCAAACTTTTACATCATCATTAATTTTTATGCCTAGTACAAAACTCTGAATAAAATAAGCATTATATAGACAGAAACACACTTAATATATGTTTTTACATGGATTCTATATGTAGAAAATTATGCAGTAAACATATCTAGATAAAAGATTCTTGGACTCAAAGTCTCACAATCTATTTCACATAAAGAAAACAACTAACCATTCTGATTTTTAAACCATTTACAGATTTAAGTGTTTTTTCTCTTAAAAGCATACCTGTGTAGGTTCAGGAGCCATGCTCTTCCTTTGTTCTGTTGATTTTTCTATTGCTTCACTGAGAGATTTTGCATATTGTACCATAGCCTTCAACTGGGAATCCGTTAAAACCCATAATAAGTCATCCAATATTAGAACTAACTTTGTTGCAATAACATTGCAGTCCTTTAACTGTCAAAAAAAATCATTCATAAAATTAAGCCAAGACATAAAACTCACAATGCACTAATGTTTTAAAAATATTTAAAATGTTTGAATGAAATATGGATCCTTCCTTCATTCACGAAATATTTATTGTGCTCCTATACTATAGAAGGAATATCTCCTTGTATTGGAGAAACAGTGGTTAAAAAAAGACTCACAAATTCCTGTACCTTAACAGATGCAGGTGCATATTATACAGGTAGAGTGCTTATATAATTTAAATTTGCATTTATAGCTAACAAATCATAAAATTACCTATATTAATTGTGCTAATTCTAGTATTTAGAGAAACATTAAAATTAAAAACTGAAATGCTATTTTAACCACATTTCACAATATTGTATTAAGTATTATACTCTGAAAAAAATTTTTAATTTAATTTGGACTATTATTTGGGTCTAATGATATAAAACCTATTGTTGAGAATTTAATTGAGCCACGTTTCAAAAAGTCATTGCTCCTTCATTAAATTTCATTTCAATCTATGGTGAACTCTCACATTCTGATGTCTTTAAGTAACTATCTTCCCTATTTATTTAAATTAGCATTCATATCTTTTTTTTTTTTTTTTAAGATTTTATTTATTTGACAGAGAGAAATCACAAGTAGGCAGAGAGGCAGGCAGAGAGAGGGGAGAAAGCAGGTTCCCTGCGGAGCAGAGAGCCCGACGCGGGGCTCGATCCCAGAACCCTGGGATCATGACCTGAGCCGAAGGCAGAGGCTTTAACCCACTGAGCCACCCAGGCGCCCCAGCATTCATATCTTAATAACCTTCTGAAAGCTAGTAGTTTTGGCTTCTGATAATGGAGGTTTTGCTGTCTACATACTCCTAAGTACGACCCAAAAGAAGAATGAAATTATAAGACAGCTAATGTTCGGAAATATTTGACAATGGAGAATCTATTAAATTTATCAAAAGTAAAAATCTAAATATTAAATCTAGAAAACTGAAAAATGTTATCATTACACTGGGTTTCTTCAAATACTGCTGGAGAAACTATATTTCCTTTTATTTTGCTTTGTTTTAATATTCCAATGTTTCAACTGAAAATTATTTAAAATTTCCTCTCAATTCCACTAGTTACCACATGAACTGAAAAGATAACCCTGATGACTTACTCTTCTTTTAAGTGTGACTCTGATTTTTGATTGGTTGGTTATTAATCGAACGGGAGCACACATAATTTCAAGATGTGAACTTTGAGTAGCATCTGCCTCTATTCGAATCATCTGCCAATTTATTTCTTTAAATGTCAAAACCTAAGGAGAACAAAGAGATTAGCTTCAGTTACTCAGGCAAAACAAAATGAGAGACATGTAGATTTATACAAACAACAAAAAAGCTAAACAAATAAGATAAATTAAAATTTTATGTCTTTACCAATTTTATGACACTCTTGCTATATTCACTATGCTTTTATTTTAAATCATATAGTTAAAATAAACTGTATAGTTACAATCTTCAATTATATTCATTATTCATAAAGCTGTTAATACTTTTTAAATTTTGATATGAAATACAAAAAGCATTTGAATCTTGTGAACAAGAAAAATGTAAGTAACATTTTGGTTTTGTATATTTAAAATTCAATTCTGAGTAGCTGAGAAGTTAAAATGGGGTTCATTAACTATAAATGGAAAGATTATAGAAAAACACTAAAATATGCACATTTTTAATTAAATAACTAAGAGAAAGGAATAGTTAAAAGGTCAGAGTAAATGAAGTATGTGAATCTAGGTAACTATATGTATGAAGTAATTATTTTTAAATGTCCTCTTTTATTTATCAGTAACTAAAACATTATTTAAACAAAGAATGAAAAAAAATGTTTACCTCTCCTCTTTGTGGATCTTGAATACGAGTAAATCTTAAATCTCCATGTTCCCAGTTTGCATTTACACTATAGATCCTTAGCTGGGAAAGTTCAAAGGATGCATTGAAAGCTTTTGCCCCAATGCGGATAACAATGGAATTTACAGAAACAGTAATACCCTCAACTACTTTTTCAGCAAAGCCATATTCACTGGAAAAAAACAAAGCAAAACAAAATATAATGCACTAAAGCCAAAATAAATCATTAAAAGGTTATCTGTCAATATTCACACACAAGTGCACAAACTGACCATTATATTATTCATTTTTATGTAAAAATTTTTTGGTTAAAACAATAATCTAGGCTGATTAGATATAAATTATAAAAATGTTCTTCTCAAAAATGATAAAAGATTTTTAAAATTTAAGGTTTCTCTCTTTTTGGTAAGTTTTAATTTTATCTCCAGTATAGTTAATATGCAGTAATATATTACTTTCAGGTGTGCAACAGTGATCTAACAATTCTACACACTATTCAGTGGTCATCTTAAGTGTACTCTTTATTTTTTTTTTTTTTTTAAAGATTTTATTTATTTATTTGAGAGAGACAGTGAGAGAGAGCATGAGCGAGGAGAAGGTCAGAGAGCGAAGCAGACTCCCCATGGAGCTGGGAGCCTGATGTGGGACTCGATCCCGGGACTCCAGGATCACGCCCTGAGCCGAAGGCAGTCGTCCAACCAACTGCGCCACCCAGGCGTCCCTTAAGTGTACTCTTTAATCTCCATCATCTATTTTACTCACCTCTCCCCTCTGGTACCCATTAGTTTGTTCTCTGTACTTAAGAGTTTGTTTCTTGGTTTGTTTCTTTTTTTCCCCTTTGCTCATTTGTTTTGTTTCTTAAATTCCAAAATCATATGGTATTTGTCTTTCTGACTGACTTATCTTGCTGAGCAGTATAAGCTCTAGATCCATCCATGCTGTTCCAAATGGCAAGATTTCATTATTTTTTTTATGGCTGAGTAATATTGCATTGTAGATATAAAGCCCTTTTTCTTTATGCATTCATCAATCGATGGATACTTGGGCTGCTCCCATATCTTGGCTATTATAAATAATGCCACAATAAGCATAGGGGTGCATGTATCTTTTCTAATTAGTGTTGTTGCATTCTTTGATGCAATTCAGTAGTATCCAATGTTGTTGTATTCAGTAGTGAAATTACTGGATCGTAGGGGTAGTTTTATTTCTAATCTGTTGAGGAACCTCCATACTGTGTTCCACAGTGGCTGCACCAGTTTTTATTCCCACCAACAGTGCATTTTCCCCCCCAAATCCTTGTTAACATTTGTTCCTTGTGGTTTTGATTGTGGCCATTTTGATAGGTGTGAGTGAAGATTACTCTTTATTTTATTATTATTTTTCTTTTCAGAGAGAGAGAGGGCACGTGTGCAGGAGCAGAGGAAGGGCAGAGGGAGAGAGAGAATCTTAAGCAGGTGCCACGCCCAGCAAGGAGACTGATGCAGGGCTCCAACTTATAATCCTGAGATCATGACCCAAGCAGAAATCAACAGTTGGACACTTAAACAACTGAGTGAGCCAGGCTCCCCTGAAAGGTTCCTTTTCAAATTACATTATTGTAATCACTATCCAAAACTGCCTACTCTCAAGTTGCCAGAAGTTCAAAGTAAGTAAGAGAGCTAAGTCCCTGACACAAAGAAGGTTACAGACTATAACTACAATATAATCTCAAATTCAGGAATAAAGTCTGAAAAAGTTTACATTTTCTAATCCAATTCAGCAAATATTTACTGAGCATCTATGATGTACACAATGCTGGGATGTAAAGAAAACCAAAATAGTGTGGTATTCCAGGGCTCGCAAGTTACTTGGGGAAGAAAAACACATATACCCTAGGAACTGAAACATTAGGCAATCTGTAATTAAGTGCTTTAAAAAAAGGATTCATCACTACATTTGTTAGAGGAAGAAACTGTTCATAACTAGGGAAATCTATCCAGGAAAGAAAAATACATTTCCTACAGGGAGTGATGGTAAGAAGGGAAATCTTCTACTAGGGAAAAGTACAAGTAAAGGCACAGTGAAGTGGGAAAGTAGAGGCAACATTTTGAGAATAATTAGTACAGTATGATTGGAATATAGACTACCAATATATTTTGGCAGGAAGGGTAGTGAAAGTTTGTCCAACTGACACATTACTTCAATTATTATCACTACGACCATTATTCCTAAATCTCTCTCTATCCAGATCTCTCCCTAGAACTTCTAAGTGTTAAAATTCAAATGTCTACCAGAATTTACATCAGGTTGCCTCCCATACATTTCAAAGCCAACATGTATAAAAGTGAACCCATCATTTTTATTGATCATGTACATCCCTCTCCTAGACCTGATGCTAAGCTTCTTGATTTACTATCTTACTGAATAAATTATCTAAACTTCCTAATCCTCAGATTAGGTACTACTTTGCATATTACATGTGGGTTACATGAAATAATGCATATGAACCAAAAAGCCCATCTCTTCACTCATGATACTTTATGAAATGTTACTATTATTCACGGTATTATTGAGTCCTAAAGAGGAAAAACTCATTAGCATCCCAGGGAGAACCTCCTTTAGTCCCAAGGACAAATACTTGGTCACTTGGCTAGAAATATTCTTGGAGTTGGAAAGAATATATTACTCTATAATTATCTGGCAATGCCCCCTGGAATATCCAATCCCATCTGTTCTAACTTGTGCATTAAAAAGTGTTACAGTTGTATTGGATGATTTACCGCCAGAGGGATGAAGCCTGAATCAATGACTAAAGTCTACAAGTTTCCGGCTATGTCATTCATTATAAATTTAAAAAGTGAAATTCTAGTTTTCAAACAAGTCTCTACACATGGGTGTAGATCTCTATATGAAGTGATAAAATCAAATTTCTGAACTTACAAATTTACTAGATCATTAATCTATGGGAACATAATCAACTGATAGGTCCTGCACTGAAGAAGGTAAGGCCAGCTTGTTAAGTATTAATTTCCCTGTATTTTAATCTTATAGAGACAAAATAAAATAGATCAGAGTTTCTCCAAGTTGTATAGGTATAATGAACTTTTTAAAATACATAATTACAGGGGCGCCTGGGTGGCTCAGTGGGTTAAGCCGCTGCCTTCGGCTCAGGTCATGATCTCAGGGTCCTGGGATCGAGCCCCGCATCGGGCTCTCTGCTCGGCGGGGAGCCTGCTTCCCTCTCTCTCTCTCTCTGCCTGCCTCTCCATCTACTTGTGATTTCTCTCTCTGTCAAATAAATAATAAAAAAAAAAAAAAAACATAATTACATTCTTGGTAACTATTCTAGACTTCGAGAATCATAATTTCAAAAAAAGGAACCTAAAAGAATATAGATTTAATAAGCACCCTAAGTGATTGCTATAATCAGGCAAGTCTGGAAACTGTGGAAACAGATTAACCATACGGCCATACATAAAAACCTAAGGATTATCATCATTATGATTACAAAGCCAAAATTATAAAACTTATTGGTACTATAAAAACGTGAGTTAGGAAGAACATTATCAACAATTCCAATTTTCCTAATCTTCTTTTCTACTTTCAATAATCTTATAAACACCTACACTTTTTCTACTTTTTTGACTCTACCCAACTTGACCAATGGCCTCAATCTACTCTTATCACACAAGAAATTATAATTTAAACCTTAAAATCTCAAATTGCTGGCTGATGGATAAACTGCAAAGAAGTTACTGTTCCCCAGTCACTATTACCTGTAGGCCAAATATAAACTATACAGCTGATAAATCTGGCCTTCAGTCAACTCCTAGCAGTGGTTTGTTGGATCATCATTGGATTCCTATGTGTGGCACTAACGATCAGGCTATAGATATTCTCACAGAAAGCACTAATGTAAAGGTAGTTCCAACCTTGGTGAAAGAGGAAGTGTGTGTGTGTCTGTGTATCCAATGTATATATTCATTCTCTTTTTTATTGTTTTAAAGATCTTATTTTTAAGTAATCTCTACACCCAACATGGGGCCCTAACTTATAACCCTAAGATCAACAGTCACATGCTCTATCAACTGAGCCAGCCAGGAACCCTGTGGAGAAGAGTTTTATCATTGGTTTAACACAGCACCCAGAATACTGTAAAATGTTCAGGGCTGCCATGTTCTACAACTTGAGAAGGCACTGATCACATTAAATCTATATGAACATTTTACACAGACAAAAAGTAGTACAGAAATTCTGCTTTAAGGAAATGATATGAGACCCAAATTGATGATATGAGACCCAGTAATAAACAGGTAATTTTCTAAAGATCTATTTTTTTAAGGGGCACCTGGTTGGCTCAGTTGGTTAAGCGTCTGACTTCACCTCTGGTCACGATCTTGGAGTCCTGGGATCCAGCACTGCATCAGGCTTCCTACTTAGCAGGGAGGCTGCTCGCTCCTCTGCTCCTTCCCCTGCTTGTGCCCTCATGTTTGCTTCCTCAAATAAATAAATAAAATCTTAAAAAAAAAAGGATCAATTTTTTTAAGATCAAATTTCTCAAGAAAATTTTGCAAAATGGTTCCCATGCTTCTACTTTCTTAGCATTTGATTTTTGTCTATCAAAATCCAATGTGTATGAACTGTGAACATTCTATATTTAATGAATTTTAGGATAACCCAAAAGGCCTATAATTTTTTAAGGCATCAATTTAACCCTTAAAAGTCTTTCCACTGATGCATAGAATAAATGATAGACAAAGAAACTATTAAGAAATTAAGAGACTATCTGATTTATAAAATGCTTTTAGTTCATCATTACTATTTAATATCAAGGAAAGCAAGATGAATAAAAGAAGCTAAAAATCAATTCTACTACTCTGGCAACAAAATACCAAAACTGCAAAATGTCTGATGGGAAAAGAGGACTGAAATAGAAACTGTCTGAAGTTAGGAAATTTTATTTTATGTTCCATTACTACAGATCACAGAGCTGACTACAGAAAAGAACTCCCTTTGCAAGTCATGCAGATTAATGGAAATAGCTTACCTTTGTCCTGAAGCAGTTGCAATTGGTGATGGGCCATTAGGGTTTCGTGGTTCTTCACATGTACTCATTTCCATTATTACTTTATCCAGGGACTAATAAAAATAGATTAAAAATGTAAAAAATTAGATATTTTATGAAAATATCATGTAACACTACTTTCTTTTTCATTTCTTTGGGAACAACATAAACAGTTAAGTAAGCAGAATCACTTTAAATCTCTCTAAAAGTCTAAAAAGACAAATACCAAAACAGAAAATGTGCTCAGTCCTTTCTCAAGGCACTTACTATCTGATGAAAAAGCTGTGCGTATATAGGAATATGAAACAAAAAAAAAATTACAAGTAGCCTTATGCTGCTGAAATCAGATTTTACAGAAACTCAATCTCTAGTCCCAAAATGTATGATATTATTAATTGCTAAATGAGATTATATATTAATGAATGGGATTTAAGCACCTGTAAAAGCTTATCCCAATCTAAGACTTGAGATTTAAGACAAACAACAGTGAAAAATATGAAATATGCAAGAAATGTGAAAAAATAAGCACTGCCATAATGAAAAAAATTTCTTTCAAGGTAACAGGTTTGAAGATCAAATGTCCTTAGTAGTCATCTTTATTCTCTATTTTAAAAAAGTATTTATTTTCTGATATTGTCATTTACTTGTTACTGGTCTCTTCTATAAAAACATCAAGTTCCCTCAGAGCACAGGGAACGTGCTCAATAAATATCTGTGGAATGAATGAATCAATAAAATGACCAAATGACCGATCTTTCTTCAATTTTCCTTAAAAAAGGAAATACTGGGATGCCTACGTGGTTTAGTCAGTTAAGCATCTGCCTTTGCCTCAGGTCATGATCCCAGGGTCCTGTGATCAGCCGCCTGGGCTCCCTGCTCAGTGGGGAGTCTGCTTATCCCCCTCATTCTACCTCTCCCCCCCACCCCACCCCCGCACTCCTCTGTGTCTGTGCGAGCGCATGGGCGTGTGCACTCAGTCTCAAATAAATAAATAATAAACTCTTAAAAAAAGGAAAGTATATTCAGGTCCGTATTATTTAATTTAGTAGATCAATAAAATCAGAAACACAGAAGGTTTGAATTAAATGTTACTAAAACTGTCATAGTATGTCAATAAACAGCTAAGTGACACAATAAAAATATACCAACTTAGAACATAATACAAGACCCTCCCATTTTAAAGTTCACTCTTTTCATTTAAGGGCTGAAAAAACTAAGTACCATCCAAATAAAATGAAAGCCAATTTGTAGAAAAGCCAGAATATTGTGTTTCTATGAAATAAAAGATTAATACAAGCAGAGCAGTTAGATGATATCCATATATAAATGTTTATTTGAGGCGAGTCAGAACTCACCAAACAGATGGGATGTGTTTTCAATTTTGTCCATGGAATCTACCAAAAAAACAAACAAACAAAATTTTTTTCTTTAAAATCAATCTTTAAAAAATAATTTAAAACAGCAATCAACACAGATGCTCTCTAAATATAGTGACAGACATACCAAATTTTATCAGATGACTTTTTCTCAAATTGCTAAGTAATTAACTGAGCAACTCATTTAGACTCTTACAATCAGATGTACCTATTTTGTATAAGAAAAGATTACTAATCATATTTTCTTAGTCATCTTTTAAAATAAGAGTTTTAGGCCCTCATAAGTTTCTTTTTCCCCAGACTTTTAAAACACATTTTAACTTCATGATTGATTGATTTAATTTTACAGCTCCATGCTGACCTATGGCTTGAAGTCACAACCCTAAGATTAAAAGTCACATGCTCTTCTGACTGAGCCAGCCAGGAGTCCCTTAACTTTGTAATTTAAACTAAGATTTCCCAGCAGAGCATAACCAGTCTTATATTTATTGAACGGTTTTTTAAATTCTAAAATTCTGACCATGGGGGGCCTGGCTGGCTTCATCTTAGAAGAACATATGACTCTTGATCTCAGGGTCATGAGTGCAAGCCCCATGTTGGGTGTGTATATTACTTAAAAATAAAGTCTTAAAAAAATTGTTTTTAATAAAATAAAATTCTGACCAATCTTTTTATAGATACAAAGGTGAGGTCACTCATGGAAAATGTAGGCAATATCAAATAATAATATTCAAACATACACTAAAAAGTCACATCTTTATAGACATTCGGGTTAAAGGTGACCATTGCACAATATAGGAAGCTTCCCATACTCTTTTCTTTGGAGTCCAATTTTAATTTTATGAAACAGATTACTCATGCAGTACTTCTACTGAGAAGACTCTCAAAAACACTGGTCTTTAAGAGTAAGAAGTGATACGACAAATGACTAGAGTCAAAAGTATGCAGGAATAAATTTTAATAAGGAATAATAATAAAAAACAAGAATCTTTGAGGAAGAAACAAATGAGGAAAAGAAATAAAATTTCAAATAAAAATACAATGTACAGAATAAGATAAGGATTTATGTTTTCATATCTTTATTTGAAATCATGTTTCCTTACTACAGATTTAAACTGTCCCTATTAACAATAAATCCTATGAGAAAGTATCTTTGAATATACACCAAATTTAACCAATTATCTTATTAACTACCAATATTTTATTTTAATGTTAAGACTAAACTTTAGGGGCGCCTGGGTGGCTCAGTGGGTTAAGCCGCTGCCTTCGGCTCAGGTCATGATCTCAGGGTCCTGGGATCGAGTCCCGCATCAGGCTCTCTGCTCAGCAGGAAGCCTGCTTCCCTCTCTCTCTGCCTGCCTGTCCATCTACTTGTGATTTCTCTCTGTCAAATAAATACATAAAATCTTTAAAAAAAAAAAAAAAAAGACTAAACTTTAAACAAAAATTAAACTATAAATTAATTTGGGAGAAGGGTGGTGGGGTTATGGACATTGGGGAGGGTATGTGCTATGGTGAGTGCTGTGAAGTGTGTAAACCTGGCGATTCACAGACCTGTACCCCTGGGGATAAAAATATTTTATATGTTTATAAAAAATAAAAAATTTTTTAAAAATTATAAATTAATAATATATTAACATATGACTTCAATTAAATTTATCTAGCACACATTCATGCAATTACCTAGACATACGTATCTGTCTTCTTAAATTATATTAATGCAAATGCCTTTTTAAAGAACCATCTAAAACAAAATATTTTAAGCGATAGAAATGAAATAAAAACTGAAAACAGAAAATGCTTTCTTTCCACAGATATCCAAGTCTTACCCTAATAGATGCTTTATTACAAAAAACTTTGTTGATAGCAAGCCATGTCGGCAAATCCAACATATTCTGGAGCACCTCTTCATCCAACTCCAAATTCTTCAGTTCACCTTCTCCTTTGAGGGTACTTAGATTTATCTTGTCAGGAGATAAATTTTTAGTAAATCTGAAAGAGAATATATATTGACATTCATTTTAGTGTCAGTTACTGTACCCCATTCTTGCAAATATACAAAGCATGAAAAATGTAATAGCACAAAGAAACACAAAACTTCAGGCTCTATTTTTAATCCATGTTTTTCAATGAGGTTTTGTTATTATTGTTTTGGTCTCTCTTATCTATAGCACTCTTACATAAAGCCTACAGTGTTTTTAGCATATATTTGAATATCATATTCCCACATACATAAAACTCTGGTTCTTACTGCCTTTCAAATTTATGAATATTTAAGTAACATCCAGTTTTTTCCAGGTACTTTGCAAGGTAGTGAAGATAAGACCATCCCATAACCATGTTTTGTTCATTTTCCTAAAGACCACATCACAAAAAGGGATATTTCTATTTACTAACCAACCTACCAGGAAGGTTAAGGGAAAGGGGACCCTTTAGAAGTGCAACTGCTACCCATTCATCATCCCAAGAACAATATCAAAGGATATTAGTACTCCTTTTAGAATCATCCAGAGATTCCCAGCTTCAGAAACTGATCCAGATTGAAGAATAAATTAGACTACACAAATCTTTTTTTAAAGGTCTCTGAGGAAGGGGGTTATGCAACTCTACTTGACAGGCAATCTTGGTGTTTTCTACATGAGACTGAAAAATACCAATTACTTATAATCCTGAATTGGATGTACAAATACCATTTACTCCTTTCTGTAAGAGTTAAGATAAATGAAGTATAAAGTATTTAGTAAAAGTGTCAAAAATCACATGAGAGACTAGATCCTAAATTCTAATTAAAGAACACAGATTCCCTATGGTGAATGAAAAATGAAAATTCTTAAACTTAAGAAAAAAGACTGGAAATAACAATAATAGTTAAAACAATACTGGACGTTTTCCAAGGGCTTAATGTGTACCAGGTTCTTTGTATACAAGCATTACTACTTTTTCGAATTCATATGATAAACCTTTAAGGTCAATACTATTTTTATTCCCACTGTTTTGATAAGCAAACATAATGAGAAACTAACTTAACTTGCCCAATATCACTAATTGGGCAAGTGATAGAGAGTGACAGATAGATATTGTCTCCAGTAGAGACAATAACAGTAATAATAATAAATTATGCATACACATTAAAGTACTGCCAATTACTTTAGTTTATTTGATCCTTACAACAACCCTAGTTCTTCCCTTTTGCAGAAGGGAACAGCGGCCAAAATGAAGTTCAATCCCTTTGTGACTTCTGACCAGAGCAAGAACCATAAAAGGCATTTCAATGCAGCTTCACAGGAAGATTATGTCTTCTTCCTCTCTTTCCAAAGAGCTGAGACAGAAGTACAATGGTCAATCCATGCCCATCAAAAAGGAGAATGAAGTACAGGTTGGGCAAGAACACTGTAAAGGTCAGCAGATTGGCAAAGCAGTGCAGGTTTACAGGAAGAAATACACCATCTACACCAAATGAGTAAAGTGAGAGAAAGCAAACAGCACAACTGTCCACGTGGCCATTCGCCCTAGCAAGGTGGTTATCACTGGACCAAAAGTGAATGAAAGCTACAAAGATCCTTGAATATAAAGCCCAAACTTGCCAAGTAGGAAAGGAAGGGGCAAATATAAAGAAGAAACAACTGAGAAGATGCAGGAGTAAAGTAACATTATATATAACTTTAAATAAAAACTGTTCAAATGAAAACTATAAATAAATAAAACAACCATTAAAGAAAAAAAAAGAAAAACTTCTAACTTCGCCCAGGAAGTACTTTTTTTTTTTTAAGGATTTTATTTATTTATTTGACAGAGAGATCACAAGAAGGCAGAAAGGCGACAGAGAGAGAGAGAGAGGCGGAAGCAGGCTCCCTGCTGAGCAGAGAGCCCAATGCAGGGCTCGATCCTAGGACCTTAAGATCATGACCTGAGCCAAAGGCAGAGGCTTAACCCACTGAGCCAACCAGGCACCCCGTAAGTACTTTTTTCAAAAATAAAACTATTGACAAAATTAACTACCAGTTAACAAGAGTTATCAGCCAGTCTTTTACCTTTTTTGAAACTATTAAAGTAACAAAATATACTGGTTATTTACATCAACAAGAGTATCAATAAATATACACATGCTTCATTTCATGCTTTCTACTAACTCTACACCAGAATTTCTTGAGCTGTATTTTATCGGGATTCATATCTTCTCACAGAAGGTCAACTGAGAAACGCAGAATTTACATTTAACCCATATTTGACGTGTGGATGCTGGGTTGTATTATACTGACCACCAATAAATATGTATTATTGGTTTAATACTATGACGTTTCCTGACAGCCTTTCCCTTCTAATCATAAAGGAATGGCCTACTACCTCAAGGCAGATTATTAGAGCTAGAAGGGCGCATTCACTAAGTACTTACTGAGAATTCACTATTCAGACACATACACTGACAAGCAGTACACTTAAGAAGTGTAGCAAAACAGTAAGATGGCAGGCATAAGCAGAGAACCTTTTAATTTTTAGAAGGATGGACAGAGAAACCCTCAGTGAAAAGATGACATATGGGCAAACATCTGAAGGAAGTGAAGGAGGTAGCTATTACAAACATCTAAGAATACTCTAGACGAAGGAAAAAGAAGGGTAAAAACATGAGGTGAGAAAATGCTTGGTGTATCTGAGGAACAGTAAGAAGGTCAATGTTGGCTGGAGTAAGTGAGCAGAAAGGCAAAGGAAATGAGATTAAGTTAGAGAAATAATGGGGCCAGCTCACGCAGGACCTTTAAAACCACTCTGAGGACTATGGCTTTTACTCTAAGTAAAAATAAGAGTGATTAAAGATGGTTTTAACTAGAATAGGAAATTTTTAAAGATTCATTCATTTTTTATTCGGAGGGAGAGAGAGAGCACAGGGAGACAGAATCTCAAGTAGACTCCATGCTGAGTGTGGAATCCAACACAGGATTTATCTCAAGACCCTGATACCATGACCTGAGCTGAAATCAAGGATCAGATGCTCAACTCACTCAGCCACCCAGGCGCCCCTGGAAACTTTAATTTTCAAAGGTTCACTCCATTGAGACTATATAAAAAAAGGAAGGACATAGAAGCAGGCAGTCCATATACGAAGTTACTGCGATAATCCAGGTGCTGCCCTGGATCAAGATGGAAGAGTAAAAAGTGATAGAAAAGCAATAGTCGAGATACATTCTGAAAGTAAAGCCAACAGGATTTGATTGTACAGAATGACATCAAGGATGACCTGCAAGGTTTTTAGTCTGAGTAAACGGAAGGACAGAGTTACCATTTACCAGGGGTAAAGAAACAGAGGGAGAAATAAGTCTGGAATTGAGGATCCGAATTTAGGATTTGAATAGTTTAATTAAGATATGCCCCTTCAATATCCAAGAAGAGTTGCCAATTTGGTGAATATTCAAATCTCATTCAGTAACCGCAGATACAAATTTGGTCATCACCAATATTAGAGATGGTATTTGTAGTTGCAACATGAAGTCAGGAAATAAATGACTCAAGGACTATGGTCAGAGACCACAAAGAAGGCAAGAAATGTGAAAGAAACCATAAAGGAGATTACAGAAGAAGAAGCAGTAAGGGAGGAGAGTTGCTTTCAAGTTCTGTTTTCTTTATTTTCTTTATTAAGGCAAGAGAACATTAAAGCAAGCTTATATGTTGGTGACAATGATGCAGGAAAAAAAAAAAAACTACTGATGCTACAGTAAGGACAGACAACTCCTAGAGCAAAATCCATGATTAGAAGACAGCAGATGCACTACAGATGAGAAGGGTTGGCCTTGAACAGCTCTGACACTGGAAAGCATGTTAATATTCTATACATGTAATAAATAAAATGAGAAAGAATGAGAAGAGGGGAAGCACCTAAAACTGAAAGTAAACTGAAACAAATGAACCTAATTATACTTCAAAAATACTACAAGCATATTTAAAGGGAAGAGGAAGAGAAGAACAGATGGGCAAAGAATAATCTGAGTAACCAACATTTGACTATATATATTCTTAGTGTTGGGCAAGAAGGGATGTAAGGGTATGTGTGTGCAAATGGGAGGGGTTAGTGAAGAACTCAAAACAACATCTTAACCAGGTATGTACAAGAATGTTCATCTCCGTGACACTTAACAAAGGGAAAAAAGTGAAAGCCCCTAAATGTCCAAAGGGAAATAATCCCTTTATTTATATCATGCTACATACATATCAAGTATGTATGTACTTGTGTCGCCAACCATGTAAAGAAAATGCTTCTATTATGGTGAAAATTTGTGGTTTAAAATTGCATACTGTGATTTCCATTATGTAAAAAGTATATTATAAAATGTCAAATAGCAACTATGGTTGTTGGTAAGACTTTAGACTTCTTCTTTATACTTTCCTATGTGTTTTAGTATTCTAATAATTAGGAGCATATATCACTTTTATAAAGACAAAAGTTAATCAAAAACCCAAAAAGACAGGCCTGGCAGGAGTAAAAGTGAAAGTAACATTAAAATTAATGTCATTAACAAGAAATTCTAACTTCATTTTAGTTTATACCAAAGGGACAACATCATCAAAGAGCATGGGCCTGGGACGCCTGGGTGGCGCAGTTGGTTGGACGACTGCCTCCGGCTCAGGGCGTGATCCTGGAGTCCCGGGATCGAGTCCCACATCAGGCTCCCAGCTCCATGGGGAGTCTGCTTCGCTCTCTGACCTTCTCCTCGCTCATGCTCTCTCACTGTCTCTCTCTCTCAAATAAATAAATAAAATCTTTAAAAAAAAAAAAAAAAGAGCATGGGCCTTACAATCAGACAAGTAAGTCTGAATTCTTGTTTAGCCACTTGCTGTGATACCTCTGTGCCTCAGTTTGCTCATCTATAAAATGGGGGAAATAACATCACCCTCAAACAATTTTAGTGAGGATTAAAGACAATATATAAAGCACCAGGTGCAAAACAGATATCCAAATAAGAGTTCTCTTTTTCCTTCCCTTTTTAAAATTTTGATTATATTATGGACATACTGACTATAGTTTAAACTAAAGCGATATCCAAAGTTCATGCTTATCCAAATAGGACTTCAAAATGGTTAAGTTATAGAGCTAATCTGGAAAACATCTTATATTAATACTGCTCATCTATTAAACTATTTTAAATAAAAAGCAGAAGATATAATGGTAACCTACATTCACAGCTATGAAACAGCTTGTTCCCCACTCAGGGTAAATAGTGTATATATCAAATTATTTATCTTCCATTATTCATGTTAATTAGGCTTTAATTTACATATATTTTAGTTTTGCACAAATGTGTCCCAATCATTTACTAATATAATTATGTTTCTTGCAAAAACAAAACTGGATAATGATTCTTCAGCCACATTTTTCATAACTTAATTAATAAAGGAAAAGCAGACTTCTTTAAGTGTATACTAGGCAAAAAAGGGAGGGAAACTTACAAAAGAGCAGTAAGCGTTGGAAGAGGCACTTTTCTACCTATACTTTTTCCAAGTGTTGCTACAGCTCTGCCGAATAAACTGCCATCAGAAATCCCCAGATAATTGTATTACTCTACTGAATATTATAACTGAGAAGGACCTGATCCTAAAGAGAATAAATTATTATCTGAAATAAACCACTTTCATTTCATAAAGAACCATGTAAAGCTCTGAAGAGTTATATAATCATTTTAAAGCCAAACTTTTAAAAATAGGGCAGAAATTTAAGTCAATGAACTAAACTTCTGAATAATTATTTTTTTTTAACTTAAGATTAAAGAAAGGGGTGGGAGAAATGAAGCATAACATATATACAAAACCAAAGTAGCTGTTAACAAAGACTCAAACGAGGATAAAGGAGAAAGCTGATTGACCTGAATATATGAAAGTTACAACAGCTCAGAAGAAAGTCATACAATATGTAAAAAAGGGCACAACATTTACTGATTTTTTTTATTTTTAAAATTCAGAAACACTCTCTCATTACTATGTACATTATGGCATGAAAAGGGGTTTATTTTAAAATATTTTAATATTTATTATTTATAAATATTTATTTATATTTATATTTATAAATATTTATATTTATATTTATAAATATTTATATTTATATTTATAAATATTTATATTTATTTATAAATATTTGTTATTTATAAATATTAAAATATTTTAAAATAAACCCCTTTTGCATATTATAAAATATTTATTTTAAAATATTTTAAAATAGGGATGCCTGGGTGGTTCAGTTGGTTGGACAACTGCCTTCGGCTCAGGTCATGATCCCGGGTCCCGGGATCGAGTCCCGCATCGGGCTCCCAGTTCCATGGGGAGTCTGCTTCTCTCTCTGACCTTCTCCTCGCTCACGCTCTCTCTCACTCTCTCTCTCAAATGAATAAATAAAATCTTTAAAAAAAATAAATTAAATAAAATAAAATATTTTAATATAAACAAACCCTTCACTCCAACATTAGTACCCTATGAAAAAAATTTTAATGTGGATGTTTATATTTTATTGGTTCAGTTTTACTATCTTTTTAACAATGTAGTAATTTGAAAACATACTTAAAATATGAAAACAGGCTCCCATTTTATCCAAAATCTTCCCTAATTACACGTAATACATGAAAATACATTTACTAGTTTTTTCAGTTATTAACAACAGAAATAGCAAACTAGAGGAATAAAATTTCCAGGCAAATGGAAAGAATGTGTTTGACTTAGATTATGCATTTTAGAATCAATACATAATTATTAGAGTCTAAATTACATGCAAAGCACTGTGCTAAGCAGACACTTATGGCAGAACAAAGTCAGTCCATAATCAAAGATTTATAATTTGCTTAAGGTAACAGGCCACAAATGCATAAAAAGTTAAGAATTACAGCTCTGAAAAAAAAAAAAAAAGAATTACAGCTCTGCAAGAATAAAAATGCAACTTACTAGTCAACCTCTCTATGCCTCAGTTTCCTTATCTGTGAAATGGAGATAAAACAATACCTGCTTTCATGGGGCTGTTTTGGTGAATAACTGGGTTAGGATATATAAAATGCTGGGAAATGACCCTACTACAAAGGAAAACTCAGTAGTAGCTATTACTAATACAAAAACACAGGTCAAATAGGAATATGAACACAAAGACTTGATATAGCCAGTGGTGAAATTTTTCCCCCCAAAAAAGGAATGGGGGTTTTGATAAGGCAGTAAGTATGCAGATCATAAATCAAAAAGCATAAATTTTTTATCTGATGTTACTATAAATTTTAGACATGATTTATTTTAACTTTCATCGGATCCATTCTATAGCTACATCATAAAAACAAAGATAATACAGTTATTTGCTAAAGAAACCTGAAACAGATGTCTCAAACCATCTCTAGGTTATATACACTTAATTGGAGATAGAATTGTAAAATCTTCATGCTCAAAAGAATCCTAACACAGTTATAAACCCTTTTCTTACTAGTTACCTACCTTCCTCTACACTTACCTTTTGCATTCAAATACTAAAACCCTGGGATATTCTTTTCAAAACTCATCAGTAAATATGCATTTCTTGCATTACGCATCTTGCCCTGAAACTGTTTATGGTTCCTGTTATTGAACATGTTATTAAAGATTCACATCAGTGTCTACTATTCTTCTAAACTTAATATTTGGCTCTGATACCTGATAATTACTTCCTCAAATAACAGTTGTAACTAGAAATAATAAGTTCTATCCTGTGATATTTCATGCTCTGATCTGAACTAGATTTTACAGGGAATTTAGCAACACATGTTAAACTGTTTGATTATGAAACTTAGAGTAGCCACAAGTAATCTGAAGTTCCTAGATGGACTTCAAGGGATCCAAGACATTTTATATATTTTCAAATGGGGCTTTTAGAAACAAAAAAGGCTAATTAAGAACCACTGACTTAGGGGGCCTGGGTGGCTCAGTGGGTTAAGCCGCTGCCTTCGGTTCGGGTCATGATCTCAGGGTCCTGGGACAGAGTCCCGCATCGGGCTCTCTGCTCAGCGGGGAGCCTGCTTCCCTCTCTCTCTCTCTCTGCCTGCCTCTCTGTCTACTTGTGATCTCTCTCTGTCAAATAAACAAATAAAAATCTTAAAAAAAAAAAAAAAAAGAACCACTGATTTAAAGAAAAAGGATTAATTTTAACCAATCAGAAAATAAATTACTTCCATATTATAAGTTGGTTTTCAATACTGTTATTATTTAATATAATTGACTTGTTATAAACAAACCCCTCATACGGTGGCTGCCCAGCTACCAATGATTCCATCTTCCCAGAGAAAGGCTATATATACAGGAGAAAAGTGCATACCCAAAACATACTTCTTTGGGTACAGGTGATTGATATAGAAGCTGAAGAGGCATCTAGGCCATTAAATCAGATTCTTTCCTTCAGAAATTTGAAACTACAACACTTAGTACCAAGGTGACAAATAACAAAGGGATATGACTGACAGAGAAACACAGATCCAGTACTTTAGAATTTAAAGATACCATAAAGATTCTTCTCCTATCACTGCTCCAACCTCTTAAATTGGGTCAAATTCACACCTATGAAATGAACTAGTAATTGACATCACTAGCTAGTTTCTCAAGACTGTGCATCCCTATAAAGATTAAATTCTCACTGTATATGAAGAGATATTATAAGAACCAATTATCTTTGCTTAAGCAAATTTAATAGCCTTTGCTTGATTTTATTCAAAACAGTATTTCTAGAAGAAAAAAAAGTACCTTAAGACCACACTAAAATCATACAAGAGAGGATGTTTCTGGAGAGACTTCCCAAAATCTGAAAGACTACCAAGCCCTTTGGCTGGGAACAAAAAATTATTAATCTGCAACTAATTACACCCTTTCATAGTCCATGGGTTTCATCATGCAGACATAAATATCACTCCACTCAAAACTAAGAAACAGGGGTACCTGGATGACTCAACTGGTTAAGCCTCCGATTTGATTTCAGCTCAGGCCATGACCTCAGGGCCCTGCAATGGAGCCCCACGTGGGGCCCTGCACTCAGCATGGAATCTGCTTGAGATTCTCTTCTCCCTCCCTGTCTGCCCCTCCCGCTTGTTCTCTCTCTCTCAAATAAATAAATAAATAAAGAGAAATGGATGAGGCCTTTCTTTTTTTTTTTTAAAGATTTTATTTATTTATTTGACAGAGAGAGATCACAAGTAGGCAGAGAGGCAGGCAGAGAGAGAAGGAAGCGGGCTCCCTACTGTGCAGAGAGCCTGATGCGGGACTCGATCCCAGGACCCTGAGATCATGACCTGAGCCGAAGGCAGCAGCTTAACCCACTGAGCCACCCAGGCGCCCGGATGAGGCCTTTCTAAAGAAACCCATATTCCCTCACTTATTTATTCCATTATCTAACCCCATTTTTTCACCGCAGTTGTACCACTTTTAATCTGGCACTCTCCTCTTGGGGCTACTTGCTTTCTTGCCCTACTCTATCCCTTATTATCTTCAGGGTCAAAAAGTGAACTAGTTATTTTGAAAAATGTTGATATAAGCTAGGTCAAGAAATACACTTTGTTACAGCCTAGTACATACACATACACACAATTCGGATGAAAATTCCACAGAACAATAGTTTAATACAGTCTGATATTTTCAGTTCTATTTCATTCTTTTAAAACAGTGAGTGATCCCAGGGAGCCTGGGTGGCTCAATCAGTTAAACAGCTGACTCTTGATTTCTACTCAGGTCATGATCTCAGGGTTGTGAGACTGAGTCCTGTGTCAGGCTCTCTCTCCCTCTACCGCTCCCCCAATAACATGCACGCAGGCTCTCTCTCATGTTCTCTCAAATAAGTCTTCAAAAAAATAAAATGAAATAAAATATGGTCACAACGTAACACATATTTCACAAGTTAAAACTCACAGCTTAACAAAAATATATAAGAAGTACATCATGACCAAGTATGAAGATTGGCTTAACATTCAAAAATCAACCAGTGTCACACACCATATTAAAAAGTAAAATCACAGGGCACCTGGGTAGCTCAGGTCATGATCTCGGGGTCCTGAGATCAAATCCCACATCCAGCTCCCTGCTCAGTGGGGAGTCTGCTTCTCCCTCTGCCTCTGCTGTTCCCCCAGTTTATGCTCTCTTGCTTGTGTGCTCTCTCTCAAAATAAATGAAACATCAGTTGGTTGAGCAGCTGCCTTCGGCTCAGGTCATGATCCCAGCGTCCTGGGATCGAGTCCCACATCGGGCTCCTTGCTCGGCAGGGAGCCTGCTTCTCTCTCTGCCTGCCTGTGCTCACTCTCTCTCCCTCTCTCTCTGACAAATAAAAAAAAAAAAAAAAAAAAAAAAAAGTAAAATCACATGATGATCAAAATAAAGACATTAAAAAGCACTAGACGAAAGTCAACACCATACATGGAAAAATAACTCTCAACAAACTAGGGACAGAAGAAAACTTCCTCAGGCGCCTGGGTGGCTCAGTCTAAGCAGCTGCCTTTGGCTCAGGTCGTGATCCCATGATCCTAGAATTAAGCCCCACATCAGGCTCCCTGCTCAGCAGGAAACCTGCTTCTCCCTCTCCCACAAGCAGGAACACGGCTTGTGTTCCTGCTCTCACTGTCTGTCAAGGAAATAAATAAAATCTTAAAAAAAAAAAAAAAAAGAAGAAGAAGAATAAGAATAGAACTTCCTCCAAACTACAAACGACATCTATGAAAATCCTACAGCTAAAATCATACTTAAAGATGGAAGACTAGGGGCTCCTGGGTGGCTCAGTGGGTTAAGCCTCTGCCTTTGGCTCGGGTCATGATCTCAGGGTCCTGGGATCAAGCCCCGCATTGGGCTCCCTGCTCAGTGGGGAGCCTGCTTCCCTGCTCTCTCTCTGCTTGCCTCTCTGCCTACTTGTGATCTCTCCCTCTGTCAAATAAATAAATAAAAATCTTAAAAAAAAAAAAAAAAAGATGGAAGACTAAAATGGTTTATCCCTAAGACAGAGACAAGGCAAAGACATCTGCTCTTACCACTTCTATTCAGCATTGTATTAGAAATTCTAGGGCGCCTGGGTGGCTCAGTAGGTTAAGCCGCTGCCTTCGGCTCAGGTCATGATCTCAGGGTCCTGGGATCGAGTCCCGCATCGGGCTCTCTGCTCAGCAGGGAGCCTGCTTCCTCCTCCTCTCTCTGCCTGCCTCTCTGCCTACTTGTGATCTCTCTCTGTCAAATAAATAAATAAAATCTTTAAAAAAAAAATTTAAAAAAAAAAAAAAGAAATTCTAGCCAATGCAATCTAAGGCAAGAAAAAAATAAAAGACATTCTATTTAGAAAAGTAAAACTGCCTTTTTCCCCAAAAGACACGATCATCTGTACAGAAACCCATACAGAACCCTTATAAAAGTTACCAGAACTAATAAATGAGTGTAGCAAGGTTACAGGATATAAGAGAAATATAAAAAATAAAATCAAATGAAGGGACATAGGAACCAAATGAAAGCATTCCCAATGGCTAAAGCTGGAACAATTTGGGCAACAAAATAAATTATTAGATTATAACTCAAAATATAAAATAAATATACATGAATATATGCAGCTATAAATACAAGATTGAATAAATAACTGGGAAAGAAGAGATAAATCTCCCATACAGAAAATAACTTACGTTTTCCCTACTCCAACCTCAGGGAAGTGGAACATAACCCTTCATTCCTTTTGTGTGTGGCTGCTTTTCTTTCCAAAGTATACAGTATGAAAGTGGGCAAAAGAGTAACTTTACAGTGGAGAATCTGACAAAGGCCAACATCAACAATGTTGTACTTTGATACGACATGATAAAAATGGCATTTTGCCTCTGTGGTCTTCTTGCAAAAAAACCTATAACCCATTCTAATCATGAGAAAAACATTATACAAATACTGACTGAAAGACACCGAACAAAATATCTAACCAATCCTACTGAAAACTCTCAAGATCACCAAAAAGAAGGAAAGTATGAGAAACTGTTTTAGTCAGAAGGAGTCTAAAACAAAATGATGACTAAATATGAGATATTCACAATGAGATCCTCAAGCTAATGAAGGACATTAGGTAAAAAAATTGGGAAATGTGAGCAAAGTATAGGCTATAGTTAATAATAATTTGTAAATACTGGTTCATTAATTGTGACAAATGTACCATACCTTATAATATATTAATAAAAGAGATGGATTCCAATGCTATTAAATCCTGTCCTTTTCATTTTTTAAAACAGTCCATGAATAGCTAATTCTTAAAATCTGTTTTTCTCAACCATAGAAAATCTGTCATGCATGCCTTATTTCAAAGGGGTAAATGAAAAGCTCTAATGATTCATGAAAACTGTTTGAGAGCATAATTCCAAAGCATAACACTGGAGTTAATTCTTATTAAGACTATGAGAAGCCTAATAAAAATCTTTGCTACAAGTCTCTCAACCAGTATTATTTCTTGATTCATAAAATTTTTCAGAATTTCTTACATCCAGTTTCTTGTTTTTAGTAACTTAGCAGAGAGTATTGTGCAGGAGATTACATGGCTGCCTCAAAACAGCTACTGAGAGTATTTACGAACCTGCCAATCTGGCATTGATTTTTACAGAGTGAATGCAAACAAGGATCCAAAGCCTATCTTCTTTTCCCACAGAAAAAATATTTTTAAATATTTTTAAAATATTTAGTATTTAGTAAAAGGAGATGTATGAATAGTGTTTTACTGTATTACATGGTAATCCCTCTACAAAAATTAAAAGATCTATAATAAAGGAAAAGATCTATAATAAAGGAAATCACACACACATACATACAAGTAATGGGGGAGATGGGATGTGAGGTATATGAACACGCTTCATACTAGCCTTACTGCCTTTCTTTTTTTTTTTTAAATAATTTTTATAAACATATAATGTCCTCACTGCCTTTCTATCAATCAAAAACTTTTCCGTCCAAAAATATCTTAGTTAAAAAAATCATTTGAGCTGCATATGGAAGGTTTATCCATTTTGTTGTGTTTAAGTTTCATTTAAAACAAGTTAGTACAATAAAAATATAAATTGATTCCACATCCTAAGAACAATAGGAAACTGAAAATTTTAAAGTACCATTTATAACAGCATGATAAGTATGAAATTTTTAGGGATAAATCTGACAAAAGGTATACAAAATCTATATACTGAGAAACATAAAAATGTTGCTAAAATTTTAACAGACATAAATAGAGAAACACATAGGTAGATCAGATGACTCAATATTTTTTAAGATGTCAGTTCTCCTCAAATTGATTTATAGATTCCAAACAAAAAAATACCATCAGGTTTTTTGGTAGAAACAGGTTGATTCTGTAGAGTATCAAACTAACTTTGGAAAAAATGAACAGAGTTGTAAGCCTTGTACTACCAATTTCAAGACTTCTTAAAAAGCAACGGTTCGGAGGGTGCCTGGGTGGCTGAGTCAGTTAAGCACCTGCCTTCAGCTGATCATGATCCCAGGGTCCTGGGATGGACCATACATCAGGCTCCCAGCTCACTGGGGAGTCTGCTTCTCCCTTCCCCAAAGCCCCTCCCCCGTTCCTCCTCTCTCTCACTTTCTCTCTCAAATAACTAAATAAAATCTTTACAAAATATATTAAAAGGTGCCTGGGCGGCTCAGTTGTTTGGGTGTCTGCCTTCGGCTCAGGTCATGATCCCAGCCAGAGTCCTGGGATCAAGTACCATTTTGGGCTCCTTGCTCAGCATGGGGCCTGCTTCTCCCTCTGCCTGCCACTTTCCCTGCTTGTGCTCTCTCCCTGTCAAATAAATAAATAAAATCTTTTTTAAAAGAGAGAGAGAAGAAAGAAAGAGAAAATAAAATACATTTTTAAAAAAGTTACAGTGGGGTATGTGGCTGGCTCAGTTGGTAGAGCATGAAACTTGATCTCACGGTCATGAGTTCAATCCTGATGTCGGACATAGTGGTACTTTAAAAAAAACAACAAACTACAATATTCAAGATGGTTTGAGACTGGTGTCAAGACAGACCCACAAACAATGGAACAAACTAGAGAGTCCTGAAATAGAACCAAATTTGTAGTAAGGGGATTTTCAACAAAGGCAGAAAAGCAAATCAGTGGTAAAAAGATAGGGGTGCCTGGGTGGCTCAGTTTTGATCTCAGCTCAGGTCTTGATCTCAGGATTGTGAGCGCAAGCCTGCTTATGGCTTAAAAACAAAACAAAACAAAACAGATACTATTCTCAATAAACTGTGTTGGAAACACTGTATAGCCACTGCCAAAAGAAAAAAAAACAAAAAAGGATCTTGATACTTACCTCACACCATAAACAAATATTTAAATAGGTCACAGACCAAAATCTCAAAACTGGATCCATAAAATCGCTGTAAGAAAATACAGGAGAGTGGGGCGCCTGGGTGGCTCAGTGGTTTAAGCCTCTGCCTTCAGCTCAGGTCATGATCTCAGGGTCCTGGGATTGAGCCCCACATCGGGCTATCTGCTCAGCGGGGAGCCTGCTTCCCCCTCTCTCTCTGCCTGCCTATCTGCCTACTTGTGATCTCTCTCTATCCAATAAATAAATAAAAATCTTTAAAAAAAAAAAGAAGAAAGAAAAGAAAATACAGGAGAAAATCTGGTGATCTTGAGCCTGTCAAAGATTTTTCTTTTCCTTAAGATTTTATTTACTGAGAGGAGAGGAGGAGAGGAAGAGGCCAAGGGAGAGGAAGAAGCAGACTCCCTGGTGAGCAGGGAGCCGGGTGCAGGGTTCAATCCCAAGACCTGAACTGAAGGCAGACGCTTAACCAACTGAGCCATCCAGGCGCCCCAAGCCTGGCAAAGATTTCTGTAACATAACAAAAAATGCACAAATCATAAAAGAAAAAAAAACAATAAATTATGTTTTATCAAAATTAAAAACCCCACTCATCAAAGACACTGTTACCAAAGGAGAAGCCAAAGAGGGGGAGAAAATATATTTACAAAACATGTTTTAAAAAGGACTTTTATTTACAATATATAAAGAACTCTTACAACTCAAAAATAAGACAACTAATTAATAAAATAAGCAAAAGATTTAAACAGACCCTCAAACCAAAGAAGACACAGAAATGGCAGATAAACACATGAAAAGATATACAATACAGCCAGTCAATAGGGAATTTGAAATTAAAACCATACCACTACTTACCCGCTAAAATGAGAAAATTAAAAGACTGACGATACTGAGCACTGCTGAAGATATGGAACAACCAGAACTCTCACACACTTACTGGTGAGAACATAAAATGTACACTTCAGAATGCTGTTTACCAGTTTCTTAACTTACATATGTACCCATACATAACTCAATCATCCTACTCCTAGGCATTTACCCAAGAAAAATGAAAACCATGTGTCCTCACAAAGACTTTCACACAAATATTTACAGTAGCTTTATTTATAATAGTCAAAAACTAGAAACAACCTAAATGACCATCATCAGGTGAATGGATAAACACATTATGGCCTATTCACAATGGAATATGAATATATTCAGTAATAAGAGAGAAGGCATATGGGGCACTTGGGTAGCTCAGTTGTTAAACGTCTGCCTTTGGCCTAGGTCATGGTCCCGGGGTCCTGGGATCGAGCTTCATGTCAGGCTCCCTGTTCTGTGGGAAGCCCGCTTCTCCCTCTCCCACTCCCCATGCTTGTGTTCCCTCTCTCACTCTCTGTCTAATAAATAAAATCCTAAAAAAGAGAAAGAGAGAGAGAGAGAAGGTATACAACAAACCAGATTAATTGCGAAATAATTATGCTGAGGGATAGAGGCCAAAAGAAGGTATATGATTCATTCATATAAAATTCTACAAAATACAAACTAATCTAAGTGAAATAAAGCAGATTATATAATAACAAAGCATGAGACAGGAGGGGAAGAAGGAGAGGATTACAGAAGGACATGGGGGAATTAAGGGCTTATGCCAAAATTTCATTAAACTGTATACCTTAAATATGTACAGTTTATGCATATAAATCAGTTATATTTCAATAAAGCTGCTTAAGTCATATATAAAAATGCTTATAGAAGACTGATTTTCATTACTTGCATATTAAAAAATAATCGAGCCAAACAAAATATAAATTGAAAATGCTCAATAAAGAAGGTAATTTATTATGAGTACACCTTTTCTCTCTCTCTCTCTCTCTCTCTCTCTCACACACACACACACACACACCCCATGTATATAGGTGAATATATACATCCTAATAAAAAAGAAAATGGACTAGTTAACTTAATAAAGTACAAGGAAATCAGAATTTTTAAGATATCTGAACCATGGCTTTTTGAAAACATTCGTAATTTGCCATCTGAAGATACAAGAAGCAATTTTTAAGCCACATTAAAAAACTGAGTAGATCACTCAGCAGGAGTCTGCTAGGGATTCTCTCTCCCTCTTCTTCTGACCCTTCTGCTCATGTTCTTTCTCTCTCTAAATAAATAAATAAATCTTAAAAAAATTAAAAAATTAAAAACCAAGTAGATCAATAAGCAGCCTTCATACTATCAAAAAATATAAAAGAACTTCAGGATTTTAACACCTGAAAAGTTCCATTAATCCAAAGTCTTCATCTTATAAAATGTGAAGTCCAAAAGGGTTCAGTCAACTGCTAATGTCATATCACGGCAGAGCCAAGACTATAATCAAATGTGTATAGTTTTAACTTAAAAGGTATTTCAATATCGATTACCATTTCATTATCATACTCACTGATTTTCAATTCAACAATATTTAATAAACATTTCCTGGGCATTACAGGAGTATGTGGCAATTCTTATCTTCAAGGAGCTTTCAATGTCAATTTGAGGCTTATTAAACATTTAAGACAAATATTTTCTTCAAAGAAAACTACAATGTTATTGGAAGAAGAATCATGTTTTGCTCACAATAATTTTTTTTTTAGTATTCTCAATTCACAGAGTTTGTTTGGCTTGGTTATTTTTATAATATACATGTAAAGGAAATCAAGCAATCTTGTCTAGCCAGTTTTTTCACACTTAAAGAAATGAAAAGTTGGGTTTTTTTTTTTAAAGATTTTATTTATTTATTTCACAGACAGAGATAACAAGTAGGTAGAGAGGAAGGCAGAGAGAGAGGGGGAAGCAGGCTCGCTGCTCAGCACAGAGCCCGATGCAGGGCTCGATCCCAGTACCCTGGGATCACGACCTAAGCCGAAGGCAGAGGCTTTAACCCACTGAGCCACCCAGGCGCCCCAAAGAAATGAAAAGTTTTAAAGGATGGAAGAAGTTTTAAGTTGGCAGCCTCTGAACTTTGTTTTACCACAAATATGTTTTATCTGCACAGTGTTTTAAAAAACCTGAATTGGGGGTGCCTAGGTGGCTCAGTGGGTTAATGCCTCTGCCTTCAGCTCAGGTCATGATCTCAAGGTCCTAGGTTCTAGCCCCCCATCAGGCTCTCTGCTCAGCAGGGAGCCTGCTTCCCCCTCTCTCTCTGCCTGCCTCTCTGCCTACTTGTGATCTCTGTCACATAAATAAATAAAATCTTAAAAAACCTGAATCGGTGGCTAACATTTAAAATGAGTAGATGTTGTATTAAAATCTGGGTTTCCTAATTTTGTTGAAATATTGGAAGATCTGACACAAATACACATCCATCTTTCATGGCAAAAACTGAGCAATGATTAATTAGGCTCTTGGGTAACTTAGACAAGACATAATTACTGCTTTCAAAAACCTCATAGTTTAGTATTAGAGACAAGCACATAAACAAATCATGACAGTACATTATAGTTTTACTATGTGCCAAGAACTGTGTAACAGGTATTACAATAAAAATGAAAATAGGATAAGATGGAGGTACACGAGATGTAGTGATCATTTGTTAAAAACACTGTTTAGGGAAGGCTTCATGAAGGAGGCCAAACTTGAACTGTGTTTTTTAAGAATTAAGTTTCTGTAGGGTGAATAGAGGAGGACATCTTAGGCACGGTGACAGAATGTTCAAGGCTACAGGATCACATACAATAGCCATGGATGAAGTATAAGGCATCAGGTAGTTTGTAACAAAATGGAATGCCTTTGAAAGATGGACTGAAGCCAGATCACAAAGGACGCTTGCATCCCGTGCCAAGGAATATAGGTTTCATCCTACGCATCTGTATTGTTCCCACAATGCTCCTAAGAAGACTCATGATTCAACATAGCTGGGAGGAGAAATAAAAAGGGAAGATATAATAGCTGATCGCCCTAATTACTGATTCAACTAAATTACTAAAAGGCAATTATAAGCATAGCCGGTCTTTGTTCCATTAACAAGGAGCCCTACTTTTTGCCTATCTTATGCAGTTAAGTTCCATTTTAATATTTCTTTGGACAAAAAAATTCTACTGTTATAAACAAATTTTTTTAAAAAGCCTGAACATGAGCCATTAAAATTTTTTTTACCAATCTTTATGTGATACACCATACATTAACAAAGTAAAGGATAAAAACCATATGATCATCTCAATAGAAAGAAAAAGCACTTGACAAAATTCAACATCTATTTATGTTAAAAGTTCTCAACAAAGTGGGCACTGAAGAAATGTACCCCTCAACATAATAAAGCCCTTAAGACAAATCCACAGCTAACAACATACTTAACAGTGAAAAGCTGAAGGATTTTCCTCCAAACAGGGGCAAGAGAAGGATGGTACTCTCATCACTTTAATTCAACACAGTATTGGAAGTCCTAGCCAGAGCAATTAGGTAAGAAGAAGAAATTTTAAAAATCCAGATTGGAAAGGAAGAAATAAAATTGTTAATCTGTAAATGATAAATTACAATATATAGAAAATTCTAGACTCTACCAAAAACTACTAATGAGAACTAATAAATAAATTCAGTAAAGTTGCAGAATACAAAATTAACATACAGAAATAGGTTGCACTAATAAAGAGTTATCAGAAAGAAGTTAAGAAAACAATCCCAGGGGCGCCTGGGTGGCTCAGTGGCCTCTGCCTTCGGCTCAGGTCATGATCCCAGGGTCCTGGGATCAAACCCCACATCGGGATCTCTGCTCCGCAGGGAGCCTGCTTCCCTCTCTCTCTGTCTCTGCTGCCTCTCTGCCTACTTGTGGCCTCTGTCTGTCAAATAAATAAATAAATAAATAATCTTTAAAAAAAAAAAAATCCCATTTTCAACTGCACCAAAAAGAATAAACTAGGAATAAATCTGACCAGGGACTGAAAGACTTATACACTCTGTAAGACACTGATGAAAGAAATGGAGGATAGCACAAATAAATGGAAAGATATTCTGTCCTTATGGAATGAAAAAATGTTGTTAAAATGTCCATACTACCTAAAGCAAACTACCAGTTCAATGCAATCCCCACCAAAATACCAATGTCGTTTTTCATAGAACTAAAACAAAGAATTCTAAAACCTGCCTGGATCCACGAAAAGACCCGCAAGAGCAAAAGCAATTTTGAGAAAAAACAACGTTAGAGGTTATTATGCTTCCTGATTTCAAATACTACAAAACTGTTAGTAATCAAAATAGGTTGGTACTGGCATAAAAACTTAGACATACATATCAATGGAACAGAAAAAGAGAGCCCAGAAATAAACCTATACATACACATTCAACTAAGCTATGACAAAGAAGGCAAGAATACACAATGGGAAAAAAATATCTTTTCAATAAATGGTGTTGGGAAAACTGGACAGCCACATGTAAAAAAAAAAAAAAAAAGAAATTGGGCCACTACATTATACCATATACAAGAATACATTCAAAATGAATTAAGGACTTAAATGTGAAGTCAGAAACTATGAAACTCCTAGGGAAAAAAAAACAAACAAACCAAAAAACCAGATAGTAAGCTCTTTGCCACCAGTCTTAGCCGTATTTTTTTTTGAACCAGTCTTCTTAGGCAAGGGCAACAAAGGTAAAATAAATAAATGGCATAACATCAAACTTTTGCACAGCAGAAAAAAACCATCAACAAAAAGAAAAACCAATCTAACTGAAGGAAAGAAGATATTTACAAATCATATGTCTGATAAGAGGTGAATATCTAAAATATATAATGAACTTACACAACTTAATATATTAAAACAAAACAAATACTATTTAAAAATGAGGAGAGGATCTGAATAAACAGTTTCCCAAGGAAGACATACAGATGGCCAATGGACACATGAAAAGATGCTCAACATCACTAATCATCAGGGAGATGCCGATCAAAACCATAAGGAGATACCACCTCGCACCAGTCCGATTGGCTATTATCAAAGGCCAAAAAAATAACAGTGTTGGTGAGGGTATGAAAAAAAGGGAACCCTCATACACTGTTGGTGGGAATGTGAAGTGGTATAGCCACCATGGATAACAGTATGAAAGCACCTCAAAAAATTAAAATTAGAACTACTACACAAGGGATGCCTGGGTGGCTCAGTTGGTTAAGCAGCTGCCTTCGGCTCAGGTCATGATCCCGGCGTCCTGGGATCGAGTCCCACATCGGGCTCCTTGCTCTTTTGTCAGGGAGCCTGCTTCTCCCTCTGCCTCTGCCTGCCTCTCTGTCTGCCTGTGCTCACTCTCTCTCCCTCTCTCTCTGAAAAATAAATAAATAAAATCTTTAAAAAAAAAAAAAAGAACTACTACACAATCCATCAATACATCTTTGGGTATACACCCAAAAAAAACAAAAAAAAAACCACCAATTCAAAGAGCTATATACACACTCAGTTCACTGTAGCAGTATTTACAACAGCCAAGATACAGAAGCAATCTAATTATCCATCAATAGATGAATAGATAAAGAAGATGTGGTACACATACACAATGGAATATTACTCAGCCACAAATGAACTCTTGCCATCTGCAACATGGATGGACCTAGAGGGTTTTATGCTAAATGAAATAAGTCAGACAATGACAAATACCATACGACTTCACTTACATGTGTAATCTAAAAAACAAAGCAAATGAACAAACAAAACAAAAAGAGACTTATAGATATAAGAAGCAACTACTGGCTACCAGACTGGGGAAGGACTGGGGGTTCTGCAAAATAGATGAAGGGGATTAAGACGCACAAATTTCCAGTTATAACATAAGTAAATCATGAGGATATAATATACTGCATAGGTACTACAGCCAACAATACTGTAACAATTTTGTGCGGTGACAGATGTTAACTAGACTTATTGTGGGGTTCAATTCAAAATGTATAAAAACATCATGATGGGGTGCCTGGGTGGCTCAATTGGATAAGCACTCAAGTCCTGATTCTGGCTCCAGTCTTGATCTCGGGGTCATGAGATTAAGCCCTGTGTCCAGGCTCTGCACATAGCAAAGCTTGGGTTTCTTTCTCCCTCTCCCTCTGCCTCTCTCTCTCTCTCTCTCTCCCTCTCTTTCTAAAATAAATAAAGGTGCCTGGATGGCTCAGTCATTAAGCGTCTGCCTTCAGCTCACGTCATGATCCCAGGATTCTGGGATCAAGCCTCATGTTGGGCTCACTGCTTAGCAGGAAGCTTGTTTCTCCCTCTCCCAGTCCCCCTGCTTGTGCTCCCTCTCTCGCTGTCTTGCTCTCTCTCTCTGTCAAATAAATAAATAAATCTTTTAAAAAAATAATAATAAAATAAAATAAATAAATACATCTTTAAAACAAATACATCACTATGGGGGCTCCTGGGTGACTTAGTCAGTTGGGCATCTGCCTTCAAGTCAGGTCATGATTCCAGTGTCCTGGGACTGAGCCCCAAGTCAGGCTCCCTGCTTAGCAGGGGAATCTGCTTCTCTCTCTCTCTTTGACCCTCCCCTGTGCTAGTGCTCTTGCTCACTCTCTCACTCAAATGAATAAATAAAAGATCGTAAAAAAACCACTATGATGCACATCTGCAATTAATGGGACATTCTGTGTCAATTATACTTCAATTAAAAAAAAGATGGTTACCAAGAAATTAAATGGTAAGATTAGCATTTTGAACGTATCTCTCCAGTAACAATGCCAAGGATAGAAGAGAAAAGTACGAGACCAGAAGGAAATGAGAATGCTTATTTGCAAGAATAACATAAGACATGTCGAGTTAAATCTGGGTCATGACAACAGAGATACTCAAGTCTTTATTGACGTCTCCTTTGTGCCAAGAAGCCTGCGATGTGCTAGGTTCAGGAAAAAGAAGGTAAATTTAAGAGTTATTTAATAAAAGGCATCATAATCAATTAAAATGAGATGATAAAAAGAGGAAAGGAATTAAGTTTGGTAGGTGACTTCAATGAACAAATAGATAGCTGTGGTTTAAACAAAGAATAAAATTGCAACACCTCATCTTCAATAAGATAAGCACAAATCAGGTCAAATAAAGATACGTTAAGGAAGTATAATTTAAAAAAAAAAAGCAAAGGATAACAGCTATGACTATACTTTAAGAGCAAAGCTCCCAGAGGATTTACTAGAGTTATATACAAAACCAGAACCATCTTTGAATGCCTTTATAAACAACATCCTAAACTAACAATACCCTAAAGATAATCTCAAAGGTTTCCCTAATGGTCTACCTGAGGCTAAAGCTTGGCATCTATCCCTTGGCAATTTTGGTTTAGATCCAGACACCCAAACGATATCAAAGAATCAAGGTGCACAACAATGCTGGAAAATAATACTTAATTGATATTTACACAATTGCTAACATATGGTCAATAAGTGTATCAAATGTCACATTACTCCTCTGTAATGAGTTGCACATTTCTGCTCATGGGTAATCTTTTTTTTTTTTTTGAAGTAATTTCTTCACATAACATGGGGCTTGAACTCACAACCCCAGATCAAGAGTAACATGCTACGGGGCGCCTGGGTGGGTCAGTCGGTTAAGTGTCTGTGTTTCGTTCAGTCATTTTCCCAGGGTACTGGGATCAAGCCCCACATAAGGCTCATTGCTCAGCAAGGAGCCTGCTTCTCCTTCTCCCTCTACCTGCTACTCTGCCTGCCTAGAAGGCTCTCATGTGTGCTCTCTCTCTCTCCAATAAATAAAAATTCCAAAAAAAAAAAAAAAAAAAAAAGAGTCACATGCTCCAACAACTGAGCCAGCCAGGTGCCCCAATCATAGTTAATCTTGAATTACCAATTTCTCACTAGACTTTACGGATATGTTCAAAGTATTAATGTGGATAAATTTCCTAAACACTCTTAAGTGTTCAATGATATACGTTTCTTGGTTTTTCACGAAGTCCAATTTGAAAGAAATTCAGTGCCATTTCCGTGAATCTGGCTTTATAACATAATTACTTTCCCTGATAATGAAATTTTAAAAGGAGTAAGGGGAGAGGGGAAGTATTAAATGGGGTGGCAAGTCCTTACTTACATTCCTTAAGAACTCTATTTTCACTGCTGTTCTTAAGAATTACTCAAATCTCTTTGATAAAGATTATAATTAACATTAAATACACAAAATAAATTCTTAAGTCCTTCAATGAGAAGTGATGAAAACATTCTCTTTATCAAAAGAGCCTTCATACCTCATTAATTACATTAGACTATGAAATCTTACCCATTGAAGGATTGATCAAATTTAATTGCTACTCCCAAATAGCTGACTATAAGTTATAAAACTCTTTTAACAATAGAAAGAGTTGGTTATAACTTTAAGTGCATTGCCAAACCTTATATATTAGAAAAGATAATCTAAGAAAGGAACTGCATGAGCCTGTAGCTACGGTAAAAAAAGGGAAAAGGAAAAGAGTACTTGACTAATACAATAAGAATTAGAAAATATTCTCAAAGTATCTTTATGTGGGGCAAAATAAGTGCTTGCATTTATGAAAAGAAAGAAAAAGAAACCGAAAACGATGGGGAATAGAAGTATTACCTGAGGGCAGGAAATTCAGACAAAAGGTCCCTATTCCTGGTGAAAGCAAGTAGTCAGTTGCCAGGGTTTCTTAGACTCCTTGATTATGAAATTCACAGCACACCAATCTCCACCACAGCCAGCAGGGATCGCTGCAGGGAATGGGTACACAGGGGGACACAGGAGGGAGCAAGTTTAAGGGAAGGAAGAGGAAAGGAATGATATGATAAAAATATTTAGCTGTGATGCACTTAAAAAAATACAGTTGTATTTCACACTGGAATAACTAAAGGCAAACACTGCTTAAATTCTAAGATAAATTAATCATTTGTGATTTCCTTCATTCTCTCTACCACTGGTATTACTACTACTCTGACAATATTTTCAAAAATTTTCGTATTAAAAATATCAACAAAAATGAGATATCTCTGTGGTACAAAAGTTATGCGAAGACTGAACAGTAATTCAACATTAAATCAAACCAAATAGGACAAGCACTCTAAAAGACAAGCTATTTACAAATATAAATTAACAAATTAGTTTAACTGCTAAAAACCCCATTTAAAACTGTAATCTTCATTTTATGGAGAACACTAAAGAGTAAAGTTAGCTATGAAAAGTAACTCACAAACCAAGGAGAGATCCAACAATAAATTTTATGTTTATATACAAAAGCAAATCAGAGAACTAGAATATTTATCAAAAAAAAAGTTTTTAATCTAAATTTCTTGGATATAAGTCATCTGCCAAAAATGTATTCAGGGCAACCAATTTATATCCTATATATTCTATGAAGGGCAAAGTTAATCTACTCTCTAGTTAGCTGAAAATGTTTCTGAACAGTTACTATGTGTAACAATACTGTGCCAGATGCTAAAGATACAACAGTGAACAAGAGAAACACAATCACTGCCTCAGACTGCAGTCTGTAAGGGTGATTCTGCCCTTAAAGAGATGACAATCTAGAGGGCACCTCACTGGCTCAGTCAGTGGAGCACGGCACTCATGAGTTCAAGCCTTATGTTAGGCATGGAGTCTACTTGAAAGAAAGGAAGAAGGAAGGAAGGAAGGAAAGAAGAAAGAAACTAACTTTAAAAAGAGATGACCATCTATGAACTAAAAACATAAAATTTTTGTTGTAATAAGATATTTTAAGACCAATGAAGACTAGCCTACATAGTTAAAGCTGCCCATGTAAGATGCACCAGTAAAACGAAGCCTGAGAGGATAACCTGGCAGGAAGGAAGGTAGACAATTTGGCTACAGTAATAAGACAACAAAAGATGGATGAAAAACAAAAAAGGGAAAGAAAGCATAGTACTGGAAAACAGTAGAAAAACTGCAGCCAAGTTTCTAGGATCTAAAGTATCCTTAATGGGGTGCCTGGGTGGCTGAGTCAGTAAAGCATCTGACTCTTGGTTTTGGCTCAGGTCATGATCTCAGGACCCTGGGATGGAGCTCAATTACCCTACTGACCTTGAGGAATCTGCTTGAGGATTCTCTCCCTCACCCTTCGCCCTCCCCCTTCTCCTGTGTACATGCTCTGGTGCTACAGTAAATACAGAAATCTTTTTAAAAAAATTTTTTTAAATGAAGTATCCCTAACTTCTCTAAATAACTGCCTTAAATATTCCCTTGGAATGCATGCCACTGTCACAACTTAATAACTACCCACTTTATATCACATAAGCTGTTGTTTATGTATTTTTATTTCATTATTTCTTTATAGTTTCTCTGGACTTAGATCACCTCTGACTCAATGTCTCTACTTCCATTAAAGTTGCATACAGGGACGCCTGGGTGGCTCAGTTGGTTAAGCGGCTGCCTTCGGCTCAGGTCATGATCCCAGCGTCCTAGGATTGAGTCCCACATCGGGCTCCTTGCTCGGCAGGGAGCCTGCTTCTCCCTCTGCCTCTGTCTGCCTGTGCTTGCTTGCTCTCTCTCCCTCTATCCCTGACAAATAAATAAATAAAATCTTAAAAAAAAAAAAAAGAAGTTGCATACAGTACTTTGTGCCTGTCTCTTAAGACTTACATTTTATCCTGTTATCTATTTAATCATCTACCATACTCTTTTCAGAAGCATTTATAGTTCTTCTCAATTTCTCTTATATATCTTATGGATCTTCTATAAGTATTGGTGGAAAGAATAAATGAATGATTTATCAATGGGAATAGTCATAATACTCCTTAAAGATAATACAAATCTTAGATTTTATGATGTCCCTTTTTATAGTACAGTTCATTTATATATAAGGTTCCATCTCTGCAGAAGAAAACTTTGGAATAGGAACTGAATTTAGTACCTAACAACACAGTTTTAGCAAATTTTAAAATGACTGAATCTTCTGGTATTTCTAAGTTTCTCTCTAAATATTAATTCCTAACAATAAAATTACAAACAAATAGTTTACAAATAGATAACAGTAAAGGAAAACAACACTTGATGTTATGCTAGCAGTGGCAAAAAGAAGCCAGCGAGCTCTCTTTTAATGGTATTTTTGGGTAGAAAAGAGTACATATACATATAGCTCTTAAAGAAAAGACTATCTAGAGATTCAAAATTTATATATAACATTCATTTTGTCTGGGAGAAGTCTCAAAATAAGTAAATCTAATGTCTGAAAAAATAAATAATAACTACTCTATCCTGGATCATATTTGTTGCAGCTCTCAACCTTGTTTTAATAACTTGGTCTTGATGTGATAACTGCTCATATTTCACTCATGGAAATAGTCATAAATTACACCTGTAACTTAAATTCAATCTGAGCTCCAGTTACTAATAACTTATAACAACTAGTTAAATGCCAATATTTAACAGAAATATTAAATTATTCATCCTAACATGTGCAAAATAACATATAGCACTTAGAACATATATAACTGATAAGAAATCAACTTACTAAGGAAATATTTAGATTGGAAACTTCAGTGTTAAGGCAAAGTGTAATATTGCAAAAAAAATTTTGCAATTATAAAGAAATGGAGAAATTGTGCTTTCCCAATTTCACAGAACTGCTAAGTCAAAGGGCTGTTTCCCAACCTTCAAAGCACTACAGAGCCAAAGGATTCCCAAATAATAAAAGAATCTCCTAAGGGATACTGCAACAGGATGGTGAAATACCACAAAAGAGCAGTAAGACTGAAATTTTATAATAAATAAATGCTGATGGGGCGCCTGGGTGGCTCAGTGGGTTAAGCCACTGTCTTCAGCTCAGGTCATGATCTCAGGGTCCTTGGATCGAGTCCAGCATCAGGCTCTCTGCTCAGCAGGGAGCCTGCTTCCTCTTCTCTCTCTCTCTGCCTGCCACTCTGCCTACTTGTGATCTCTCTCTGTCAAATAAATAAATAAAATCTTTAATAAATAAATAAATAAATGCTGAAAATAGAGTAAAACTAAGCAAACTATTGGGGAAGAACAACAGCCTGAGCAGGCAGCACAGAATAATCATATTAAAAGAGTGTGGGGAGCGCCTGGGTGGCTCAGTGGGTTAAAGCCTCTGCCTTCGGCTCAGGTCATGATCCCAGGGTCTTGGGATCAAGACCCGCATCGGGCTCTCTGCTCCTCGGGGAGCCTGCTTTCTCCTCTCTCTCTGTCTGCTTGTGATCTCTGTCTGTCAAATAAATAAATAAAATCTTAAAAAAATAATAAAATAAAAGAGTACTGGATCAGTGACTTAACCACTCAACACTACCTGTCAAACCTTGGGTAAGTCATTAATCTTAACGTCTTAATAATTTCCTTCCCAGAGACCGGAAAAAATCCCTTCTGATTCTAGAATGGTTAATATTACAACATCCAATGGACCAAGCATCCAAGTCTCCTTTCAACTAAAGTTTACAAATCAATCTCCTGAAATTAACTTCTGAAGAATCAATATCTGGTTTTAGTTGGAAATCAGTGTAACAGAAATGGGCACATGCTTGATACTTCTACATAGCATACTTAATAGCAAAAAATACAGCACTATAAAGTCCATCCCTTAAAATTCATCTCACAATTCAATTTCGCTGTAATTATGTACTGCATAAACCAAAGAATAACCACACCCAAAACATTTGACATTGGTGCTGCCAGACATGTGAACCACACTAACACCATGATGGCTACTCTGTGACCTGAAGACCTCTTGAATACAGCCCCCATTCCCATTCTTTCCTTTTATTTAATAGCACCCCTAAGTACACCCTTGGGGCATAACATTTTGGATCCGCTCTGGAGGTGTAACTATGATACTTACCTATTCTTACACATGCTCCTCCCTGGTAGTCTCCTGGCATGTACTCCCCAGCCCCTAGAGCGATAGAGGCAGGTTTCACAAGAGGCAGGGTTGTGGAGATCTACCTGCTTTGCAGCCCCGCAAAGACATACTTCTGTCCATAAGTCTCCTTAAAAAACCATTTCTCATCAAACTGAACTTGGTGTTTTTCTTCAGTCATGGTTCCTTAGGCCTTTTAAGGTTGCTTTGCATTTACTTCCATTTCACAGAACAGAGGACTAAAATGTGTAGTCTAAATTAGTTCACAAAAAAAAGGGATCTCCAAGTTAATACATGGAAAACCAGACTCCTTATCTCTCTATCTTAAACCTGCCTCTCCTGCAGTCTTCTACATAGTTAACAGCAACTCCACCTTCTCAGTTGCTTGTCATGACTGTTCTTTCTCTCAATTCACCTCACCTGTCAGCAAATCCTGTGGTTCTACCTTTGAACTACAGAACTTGACTAAACTTGACAGAACTCAACAAGTCCACTGCATCAACCTAGTCCAAGCCAAAACCTTTATCACCTAGATAGTTAACACTTTTAATTGGGTTCCTGCTTCTGCCCTTGAGTTCCTATTATTTATTTCCTACATGGCTGCAGAGTAATCCTTGGCTCAAAGCCTTAAGTGGTTTCCAATCACACTCAGAGTAAAAGCTAAAGTCATTACAAGGCCCCACAAGGTCTGGCCCTCTTTTCTCTCTGATGCATCTTCCTCTACTTACTTCACACCTCACTCCACTCATGCTGGTGGCTTTGATATATTTCAAAAATGAGAAGCAAGCTTCCACTTCTGGATTTTTGCATTTACTTCCACTACTTCTTTCATATCTCTTTTCAAATACCACCTTCTCAATTAGGCCTTCTTGATCACCAAATCTAAAACTGCAAACCACCCTTACCTCTCTGTACTTCCTATCCCCTTTCCCTGTGTTATATTTTTAATAGCACTTACCACAAACTGGTATAATGTTCTTTACTTTTTTACTATCAGCCTCCTTTGATTAAAAGTGTAAATTCCAGAGGGCAGGGATTCTTGCCACAGCACTATGGACTAGTGCATGGTACAAAGTAGTACTCAGTAAATATCTGTTAAATAAATAACTGTTATATATCTTGTGTCAAAGTCAACAGTATTGGGGGTTATTTTTAAAAGAATATAGTCAATTTAAGTAACTAAAAATTACTTTTTAAAAATTCCCAAAATTACAAAAGTAAATTTATTTCTAGTCCCAAAAGGTAATAATTAACTTGATTTTTTCCCCAGTTGCCCAGTCCAAGTAAATCAAATCTCACAAACTTCGTATGGCAGTCTATTTCTAGAAACAGGTTTCATTTAGTGATCCTACTCATGCTTCCTATGTCACAGTAAGAATCACTGAAGGTTCCCAAGAACTGAGACCATGTCTTACCCATCTCTGTATCTCCAATGCCCAGGGTTCAAGAACCTGATAAACATAAACTCCCAAAATTATTTACTGAGCTTTAACATAAAAGTGAAAGATGTAATTAGCCTATCAATAAACATATAAAATTATCATTTGAAAAAATAATTTCTGAAGGTCTAAATCATGTTGTGTTTCCCTTTAAGAATGTTTAATTCAGGGGCACCTGGGTGGCTCAGTGGTTAAAGCCTCTGCCTTAGGCTCAGGTCATGATCCCAGGGTCCTGGGATCAAGCCCCGAATCGGGGCTCTCTGCTCAGCAGGGAGCCTGCCTCCTCCTCCTCTCTCTCTCTGCCTGCCTCTCTGCCTACTTGTGATCTGACTGTCAAATAAATAAAAATCTTAAAAAAAAAAAAAAGAATGTTTAACCCGGAAATGATTATAGATCTTAGTCATTACAAAGCCTCACAAGGTCTGGCCCAGTTTTCTCTTTGATCTCATCTTCCTCTACTTACTTCACTCCTCACTCCACTCCAGAAGATTATATCCACCTTAACGTCTCTTCGGCAATTCAGTTCCATGGCCTTAATGGATACCCTGCTCTATATTAGGCCCAACCCTCCTCTGAAATTTTAAACTTTAATACTTCTAAACAAAACCTCCAATACTTCCAGTTCTTTCATTTGTTTTTCTCAACTGCTCTCCCACCCAGATAAAATTTCCAATCCTTTGAAGATTCTTTCCAGACTATCAGCTGCTGTTCCCCCCTTTACTTTCTTGCACAGTGTAACCTATTCCATGAATACACCGCAAAGCACCCTAAACTCCCTATCACTTTGCCATTCAGTCACAAGACCTGGCGAGTGTTCAACCATTCCTAATCTACTTAACAAATATTCCAAATATTCAACAATCTTCTCAAGCCACCCTCTCTATTTGTTCCCTCCCCTTAGTTTAGGGAACATTATCTTGCTGAGATCGTCAAGTGGTTTCTCCTAGATCATCAGAACTGACATGGATCCAATCCCTTTCCAAGTATGGTCCCCAAGCCTTCCATAAATTTTGTGGAATGATATCCTTATAATACATTACTTTTCTATTTAAACTAATCAGAGGTCCTTTGTAGACTGTACTTCCACCACAGTCAGGAGTTCCTGAACCCTGATTTCCAAAACCAAACTGATAACCAAGCATCTTTAATGATCATGTCCCTCTTCTGCCTGGAATTCTTTATTAGCAGGCACCTCCTGGGATGAAGTTCAACTTCTTTCACGTAGCATATGAGGCCTTTTGAAATCTAATTTAGTTCAGCGACTATTAAAGACACCAAATGGAACAGCAAGCCACACTCAAAACAGTTCTCCCTATGACCGTATCTTTCCTTTATGACCCTTTGTCATTGTTAACTATCTATGTTGGTAAGTAGAACTGGGCCAAACAGGTTCTCTCCCAGGAATCTCAAACTTGACAGGAAAGACCACAGATTGGGAGTTGTGATAGGTGGAAGCAGTAGTTCTCAACCAAGAGATATTTTACTCTCAGGAAACATTTGGCAATGCCTGGAGTGCTACTGGCATCTAGTGGGTAGAGACCAGACATGTTGCTGAACATCCCACAAGGAGCAGCACTTCACAACAAAGAATTATCTTGCCCAATAAGGTTTCAGGAGCTGGTTAGGTCCTGCCCTTTCCCAGACTTGATGACCCACCCCAACAGCTTTCTGTTCCATTTCCCCTATCACCTACGTTAAACAGAGTTTTTTGTTGTTTGCAGACAAAATAACCTCAAGGAGCACGGTACCCTAGTTCAATCATCTGACATGCTTGTGTACTTCAAACCAGTTTCTCAATCTCAAAACTAATGGCATTTGGACAATATAATTATTTGTTGTGGCAGACTGTCCTGTGTAGGCAGCCTGTTTAGCAGCATTCCTAGCCTCTATCCCCACCCTACAAGTCATGACAATCGGAAATGTATCCAGACATTGCCAAATGCCCCCTAAGGGGCAAAATCACCTCTGACTAGAGACCAGGATTTTAAACTATACGAAGACTCCACCCAGGTGTGGTGAATGTCTGTCCTGCCCGTATCAGCATAGTGTATATAAGCCAAAGGGAAAGCATGGCGGGAAGGGAAGAGGGCTCATTTGTATCTAAATCTTCCTTACTCCTTTTCAGGTCCTGGTTTAAATATACCCTATCTTCCAGCTTCTGTTTTCTTTCTCATCTCCTTTGCTCTAGCACAGAAGTACAAAGCCACAGTAACATGAGGCCTTAAAAGGTAACTCCTGTTCTTATTTCCTTTCTTACATTTGTTATAAATTCTCTTTGGACCTCTCTGTTCCTTTGTGAAAAAATAAGTCTCCTGATGAAGACTCCAAAACATATTCTGTGCTGGTTATAGTAGAAAGATCAGAATAATTTCTCTTCAAAGGCTTTTCCTGTTTCACTTCTCCTAAAATTTAAGTAGTCCAACCCCCACCCCCACCACACACACACACACACACATGCTCTCTTCACCCTCTTGTCCTACCCCCTTGCCCAATTTGCCCAGCTCTGCTCTCCCTCCTTCCCAACTTCTTCATTTTCAGATCAGTTCCAAGTACACAAACTATTTTTATTAATAATGCAACAGATGCTTAGGATACAAACTAAACAATTAGGCAGGGAACAAGTATACAGATATTCATTTCTCAAATAGTTCAGCATTTACTTACAGCATCTATTAATCTCTTATGAATTTCTCTTTTATACCTTTCCACTATACCAGTTTCTCAAGCCCCTATATCTGCCTAACACTGGTTTTAATGTTACAATTTCACCATACTTCAATCTCAAGGCTTAGAGTAAACATTCTTTCTCCTGTTCATTCCTATAAAGTCTTACTCCTTATTGGAAGACCCCACTGAGAAAGGGTTATTTTCCTAGTCCTTCCCTTCCAAAACAACAAAAGGCTCATTTATTCAATGATTCCGTTACCTTCCTAAAACCCCACAGGAAGTGGTAGTACCCAGTATCTGTAATAATACTGGTGGCATATAGTGTTACTTCAGTTAAGAAAATGTGAGGGAAAGTCAATGCTTTGGTGACATTCATTAAAAAAAAAAACAAAAAACAGTTCAGGGGCGCCTGGGTGGCTCAGTAGGTCAAAGCCTCTGCCTTCGGCTCAGGTCATGATCCCAAGGTCCTGGGATCCAGCCCTGCATCGGGCTCTCTGCTCAGCAGGGAGTCTGCTTCCCCCTTTCTCTGCCTACTTGTGATCTCTTTCTCTGTCAAATAAGTAAATAAAATATTTAAAAAAAAAAAAAGACTATGGACTCTGAAAAACAATCTGAGGGGTTTGAAGTGGGGGGGGGAGGTTGGGGTACCAGGTGGTGGGTATTATAGAGGGCACGGCTTGCATGGAGCACTGGGTGTGGTGAAAAAATAATGACTACTGTTTTTCTGAAAATAAATAAATTGGAAAAAAAGAAGTTAAAAAAAAACAAAAGAAAACAGTTCATTAAGTAGTTCATTTTCATAAAAAATAGTTCATTAAAAAAAATTCATTAAAAAAAAGTTGTTGAGTGCCTACATTATGCTAGACTCAAAACAAAATCCCTGGCATCATATAGTTTACATTCTAGTAAAGAAGACAAAGAACAAGCATATATATATATATATATATATATATGCAGAAAAGGATGAGAAGGGTGGTCCAGCAAGGCCTCCTCTGAGGTATCATGAATGGCATCCACTGGCTATAAGAAATTTCTATTATTGCAACATAATGTGTTCTAAGTATTTCCTGTTAAAAATATTCAACTGTCCTCCAGATGATTACTTCAATATAGAGACATCTTTATTACTGGATCATTTGTAAAATTAAGCTTGAACCCAGGTAATTTCAAAAGTTCACCCCTACTTGAATAACTGTAACTTATCACAATCCCCACCTTGTTTCATCTATTGCCATACTTTACATTAATAAAGAACTATTTTTCTTAGGAGATAACAGCAATTAGCACTTAAGAGTAAAAAAAAAAAAAAGTAATATATTAACCAAGAATATGAATTTGACACTCTTCTATCACCTGAGTTGTTTGGAAATATAAAATAACCAAAAATTCAAGTGTTTTCAAAAACTCACCTCTGTCCTTAGCCATAAAAAAAAAAAAATGAGATCTTGCCATTTGCATCAACATGGAGAGACCTAGAGGGTTTTATGCTAAGTGAAATTATCACACAGAGAAAGACAAAATACCATATTATTTCACTTATATGTGAATCTAAAGAAGGAAACAAACAAAAAGCAGAAACATCCATAAATACAAAGAACAAACTCATGGTTGGCAGAGTAAAGGGTTGGGGGTGGGCAAAATCGGTGAAGGGAAAAGTGAGGTACAGGTTTCCAGCATGTAATGATTAAGTCACAGGGATGAAAGGCAGGGCATAGGGAATTCAGTCAATGGTACTGTAATAGCATTGTATGGTGACAGATGGTAGCTACACTTGTGGTGAGCACCGCATAACCCATAGAGTTGTTAAATTACTATGTTGTACACCTGAAACTAACATTCTCATTGTGTGTCAACTATAAGTCGAAAGAAAGAGAAAAGCATATCAATGGCCCATGGTGCAGAAACAAAAATCCTCATCTCTTTAAAAAAAAAAATCCTCATTACTATTTACCATAAAGGTATTAGAAATCATACAGATTAAAACACTACTCCTAAGAACTCAATTCTGAATAAGCAGTTGTGGTCTGTTTTGTGAAATAAGCTATCACCTTCGCTATTAATTTTTAGGAGTCTTTCTCAACTGGAGTTCTACAGGAGAATTTAACACCCTAAGGCACTCATTGATTGAATTAACTTTCCTTGCAAGCATCTGAATGGAACTAACCATGTACCATCATCCTTGCAAGAAAAACAGTCAAATCATTTTCTGTAGGTCTCAATTTTCCTGTGGAATGGAGTATGACAAAGGGTAGAGGTCAGATATTACCTAAATAATTTAAAAGATAAAAATAAAGATAAAAGCCTGGGTGGCTCAGTGGGGTAAAGCCTCTGCCTTCGGCTGGGGTCATGATCCCAGGGTCCTGGGATCGTGCCCCGCATCGGGCTCTCTGCTGAGTGGGGAGCCTGCTTCCCCCTCTCTGTCTGCCTGCCTTTCTGCCTACTTGTGATCTCTGTCATTCAAATAAATAAATAAAATCTTTAAAATAAAATAAAAGATAAAAACCTTTTTCCAAAATAAGAAAACTCAGTATTGGACCATCTGTAGAATATTAAAACTTTCCAACAAAATAATAATGCCGCTATAATTTGCTACTTTTTCAAAAACCTGTTATATCTTAATGGTTTAAGTTTAGATAACATTTACTAATTCACAGAAATACTGATTTTGTTCCCCAATGTACAACCTGTTGAACTCCATGATCTGGAGAATCAAGAATTGTCTTTACCATAGAAACCTACCAGTATACCCAAGTTTTTTCCTAATATCATTAACTTACAAATAATAGAGAAAAGGGTCATAACCAAGTGCTTTGAATTCGCTGTTAACAAGTTGGAAACAAGATTCCACATTTAGCCTGTGTCTTGAGACAAATATGGAGAAGTCAGAAGTAATAAACTGCCAGCTTTACTGAGTCATGTTTCTGACTAAAACCGAGTTATGAAATGGAAAGAATGACAAGGATTGTGTTTATCACCACAGATGTTGACTACCTTAATTTATGGATCTCACATTTTAAAAAGCAAAAAAGCTGTTTTTGCCAGAATGATGTGGAACCAAAACGACTCCAGAAAGAACTTGCCAAAGCTGGGAACTCTGGCTGTTTATCTAAAACAAATCCTAACTGTGCAAACAGGCACACCCTCTAAGGCATCAGAGAGGGAACGGCGAGGTGGGGGGCGAGTTCAGAAAATAACAAGGTTAACGTTTCATGAAGACAAGCTCAGCCCAGAGTCCAAACTGCTCCAGATGCCCTGGGTTAGCGAGCGGAATCGCTCCGCTCCGAAATAGGCGAGCACGGAGTCGGATTCACCCTGCCACATAAACCATCCCCAGCCTCTGCGCAGGACCGCCCAAGCCGGTCTCCGAGACGCCCCCAGACGCTGCGTGGGGGAACGATCTCAGCGCGCTGCCTCCCCCCGTCGTCCTCCACGCTGCTCCGCGAGCCGGCTGGGGGAGAACCCGTCCAGGCAGCCGACTCTTGAGGCCAGAGCCGTACGCCGCAGGCGCCGGGAGATCGGGGCCGCGACCCCCTGCCCCGGCTAGACCTGGCAGCTCAAGAGTCGGCTCCCGCACGGCTACCAGTTCCCGCCGCCCCCAAGGCTGCAAGCGGCCTTCCGGGCGGGCGAGGGCCGAGGCGCACTGGGCTCCCACGCCCGAGGCTCTAGCTGACCTGGAGAGGTGCTTCAGGATCTGCTTCTTAATGAGCCCAGCCATGGTGCCGCCGCAGGAGGCGTCGCGCTCTCTCCGCGTTTCTCACTGCCTCCTCTCTTCGTGGCCGCCTCCTCGTTGTCCGGACTAACCCGGCCGGAGGAGAGTCGCCTGAGCGCTCACGCCCGGGAGAGACCGGAGGCCCCGGCCAAGGCCACAGCCGCCGCCGCTGCTGCCGAGGACCGGGAGCATCGCGCTCAGGCCGCCGTGGCCGCCGCCGACGCCATCTTGGCTGCAGCATCACCTAAGCGACCTGGGGGCGGGCGGGCGGGCGGGGCGGGGCGGAGCGGACTCGGCGTGGGGCGGGGCAACGCAGGCTCCAACCCGCGCGGGAGGTATGCGGCCCCGCCACCCCCTGTCCCGTACAGGACGCGTGTCCTTCGCCTCCCTGACGCCACAGTGTGCTTTGATTTCCAATCCCCAGAACCTTCTTGTCCTTTATAGTCCTCCGTCTTCACTCTGGTCTTGTTCCGGTCTCCATTACTGAGTGCGCTCTCTACTTGTTCTTCGTTTTTCAGAATTTGGTGAACAAACTTCCCTGCTTGCTTCGTTCCCTACCTCAGCTTTTTTCATATTCTTGCCTCAGTTTCTTCTCCTTTTCTAAGCTGTAACTGCTTCCCAACCCCATGTTACGAATCAGTGTTTCCTCTGGTGATTCCAATGCTAAGGAAGTGAAAGTTGACAACGTGTACTTAAGAGGACCTGGGGAATTAGGTTCTAAGCTCAAGTCCTGGCTGTACTGTATTCTAGCTGTATTAACCTGGAGAAAATAATGCCCTTAGTTTTAGCCTATAAAATAGGTTAATACTGTATTCTTTACCCACTTCTCTAGGCTGTTGTAGCTAAGGAAATAAAAATGTAAAATTTCACTTGAAAGTTTCTATAAAAAGGAAGGAAATTCTTGAAATAGAAGTATTACAGCTATGAACCTCCACCTCACCCAGCTCCAAACCAACAATTTCAGAGGTGAAAATGATCACCCAATGATGTCTAAAGAAGGAAAAGAAATTACACTGCCTCTGAGGGATGTATCAGGAAGAATGTGGTTATGGATGGGGGAGAGAAGGCAGTTCAGATATAGTCCAACAACTTGGCCTCTTTTATAGAAAGGAAAGTTGATAGTGTTTTGACCAATCACCATTCTTCATGCCCTATAAACTAGGCACTATTCAAATATCTAGGGTTGCCTAAACAAAAACGAACAAATGAAAAAAAAAACCTGTTCTGTCCTCAAGGAGTTAACAGCCTAGAAAGGAAGGTAGACTCTTAGTGTCAAGACCTTGAGCTATGCCGTATGCTACCTCAGCCATTTGTAGCTGTGTAAACTTGGGCAAGTTATTTAATCTGTCAGCCTCAGGTACCTCATCTATTGGAGATAATATTAATGGTTTATAACTCAGAATTTTGTGAGGTCTCAGTGAGATTGTGCATACAAAGTTTTCAACAAAGTGCTCTTAATAAATGCTATGATAATCATTAGTATTGTTGAAAACAGAAGCAAATTTAACACAAAGAAAGGAATGATTCATTTTACCTTAAGTCAAAGACAGATTTACAGTGGAGATGTTATTTCAAAAATGAGACTTAATCAGCTTAATGTGTTACTAGAACTGACCTTGAAGTCCAAGATTTGGATATACCTAGCTCTGCAGGTTTTTAGCTATATGATCATAAAGTATGGAATCTCTCAGCCTCCATGATGGTTGTTGTGAGGATTAACCAAGCTAATGAAGGTTAAATAAGTACTTATGAGTACTTAAGAGAGTACCTAAGAGAGTGCCAGACACAATAGCATGGAAACTATTATTACTAATTCACTATCCAGAAGGAGATGTTTCAGGGCAGGTAGAATTGGCAAAGTTCATGGCTTATAAATGTCAGGTGCCTGATGTTGTGGCTAGAACAAAATACGGATTCCTTTTCAAAGTAGTAGTAAGTATTAAAGAATCTCATAACAATAATTATAGCTGTAGTGTAGTTTATTTTTTTTAAGATTTTATTTATTAGAGAGAGCGAGGTCACAACTAGGCAAAGAGGCAGGCAGAGAGAGAGGGGGAAGCAGGCTCCCCGCTGAGCAGAGAGCCCGATGCGGAGCTCAATCCCAGGACCCTGAGATCATGACCTGAACTGAAAGCAGAGGCTTAACCCACTGAGTCACCCAGGTACCCCTGTAGTGTAGTTTAAAAGAAAAATTCAACTGAACAAATCTGAGAATTTAATTGGCTTTAAGCAATTCATGAATTGGGGATCATCCCACATAGCAAGTACAGAGGAGCTTCCAAGATAGGAATTGTACAAAACATCAAGTATTTACAGGAAGGAATTTACAGGAAGTTATTAGCTAGAAAAGAAAAGGAGAGAAAAGATTGTTTCGGGCAAAGGAAAAGGTTATCTCCTTTTAGGAGGGAAAGGCCAGGAGTCCTATTAGGTGGATTATCTTCCTTGTGGGGAGGGAGGTGTGGCCTGGGATGAGGAGGGACCATGTGGATAGATCACCTCATTGGTGCAGATCAGAAAATTCTAGGCTCAATGGCTTAAAATTCCACACCTAGGGAGGTTGAAACGGCAATTAAGTTTGGTTTCCTGCGGGCAACTCACTCTAAGCTGAGCCTGTGGTTTTTACTGAGTTTTTATTGGTGTTTACCAATATCTTTTTATTGAGAAAATACATTTTCCTTTTTTTAAAATTATTTATTTATTTATTTATTTGACAGTGAGATCACAAGTAGGCAAAGAGACAGACAGAGAGAGAGGGAGAAGCAGGCTCCCCACTGAGCAGAGAGCCCGATGCAGGGCACAATCCCAAGACCCTGGGATCATGACTTGAGCTGAAGGCAGAGCCTTACCCACTGAGCCACCCAGGCACCCTGAGAAAATACACTTTCAATTTTTCTCTCCCTGGTTTGAGGGAACGTATGTCAAAGCCACTATAAAATCAGTGTTTAAATTAATTTATATATATACCTATTTTAAAGATTTTATTTATTTGTTTGACAGAGAGAGGGAGAGAACACAAGTAGACAGCAAGACAGGCAGAGAGGGGGAAGCAGGCTCCCTGCTGAGCAGAGAGCCTGATGTGGGACTTGATCCCAGAACCCTGAAATCATGACCTGAGCCGAAGGCAGAGGCTTAACCTACTGAGCCACCCAGGCGCCCAATTAATTTATATTTTTTAAAAGATTTTATTTACTTATTTGAGAGAGAGAGAGCATGGGGGGCAAAGAGAGAGGGCCAAGCAGACTCCCAGCTGAGCAGGAAGCCTGACACAGGGCTCAGTCCCAGGACCCTGAGATCATGACCTGAGCCAAAGTTAGTTGCTTAACCAACTAAGCCAACCAGGTGCCCCTTTACATTTTTCTTAATTGCTATTTATCAAAGTATAATTTCCAAAAAGTTAAAAACATGACTGTCATAAGATATATAATCAATGTACACCAAAGATTTACCAACTCGAATTAATGCAAAAGCCAACAAAATAGGATATAGAGCAAGTTCACTCATTAATATAACTTAAATAATCTGCTGCATGTTTATTGTGTACTTACAGCAAAGTCCTATTTTTAATTCTTTTAAAAATTATAGAAGCAGAAGGAGTTAAGTGTCCCTGGAAAAAGACAACATCCTTCACATAGGAAAAGTCATTTTAGGGGGCACCTAAGGTGGCTCAGCCACCCCTAGGGTGGCTCAGTCAGTTAAGCATCTGGCTCGTGATCTCAGCTCAGGTCTTGATCTCAGGGTCTTGAATTCAAGCCCCGAACTGACATCCACATATAAGGAAAGAAGGAAGGAAGGAAGGCAGACAGGAAGGAAGGAAGGAAGATTACTTTAGGCCTCCAGTCATCTTATGAAAAAATGTGAGAACAAATAGCCACTATTAGTCTAGGAGATAGCCTAATCATATTCAAAAGTGAAGACTGATTCTCTCTTTCTCTCAAATAAATAAATAAAAATTAAAAAATAAAAAACCAGGAACACCTGGGTGGCTCAGTCAATTAAGTGTCCAACTCCTAATTTTGTCTCAGGTCATAATCTCAAGAGACTGAGATAAAGCCCTGCATCAGTCTCTGTTCTCAGCAGGGAGTCTGCTCGAGATTCTCCCCCTCTCCCTCTACTCCTTCCTGCACATGCTCCCTTAAAAAAAATTAAAATTAAAAAAAATTGGAAAAGTGAAGATTGACTTGATCCATACACTTGAGTTATCTTTACACAATCTAAGCTCCTTTGAGCACCTGGACACAGACCAACTAGAGCCAGAGAATTGATGATGCTGACCCCTGCTGCCTTTCCCATTTTGACATGGAAATCTTAAAATTAATGTTTATAACCTTAAAATAACTTTTGCTCCAATTCCATGCAATATTCCACATTCAAAAACCCATTCATGGATATACTTATACCCTTAGCTTATAAATTCCCCAATTTTGTTCAGAGACTCTGCTTTGGGAAAGATTCCTGGTGTTCTCCTTCACTTGTAAGTGAAATGTTTCCTTTTCCTAATGTTTTAGCTTAATTGTGTCTTTCGGCTCAACACCTATGAAGAGACAAACCCAGTTTCACATGACAATTACACATTGCTAAAATATACATGTATATGAAAAGTGTTAGGAAAAAAAAACCATCAGCCCCAAGTGAAGTCATTTATGCTAGGTCATGTCACAAAGCTGATACTTAATAACTAACCTAATTAAAGTTTCAACCTCCCTCAGAAATATAGTCTTAACCCCTTAGTCAGGAGTTTTCTCTTCAGCACCAATGAAGTAATCTGTCACAAGAGCCCTCTCCATTCCCCCAAAAGGAACATGAGGTAATCCACTAATAGGACTTCATGCCCTTCCCCTTCAGGGAAACTGATCTTGTCTGAAAATATCCTTTCTTTTTCTTTGCAAATAACTTCTTGTGCCACCCTTCTTCTTATAAAAACCTTCCATTTTTGTACAACACCTCTCCTTGGAGTTCCCCTCTAGCTGCTAGATTAGATACTTACTGGTTTATGAATCTTCAGAAAAGTCATAATTCTTTAAGGAAAACCAATTAAATCTTCAAATTTACTCAACTGAATTGTATTTTAACAAAAGTAATACATGCTTTAGATGACTTGTGCTAAAATCTGTTAGGAAAGAGTACATGGTGTGAAAGTGACTAGATTGAGAATTTTTACTGAATAGTCTTGTGCTGAAAGTTGGCTCATACTGGCTCATGAGAACCAATTACGTGAATCTATTCCCAGCTCAGCATTCAGAGTTTAGTAACTTCAGGATAGCTGGAAACCAGCCATTGTGACAGTATTTATAACACAGAAAGTGGTAAGCCATACAAATCAGGGTTCACCCCCCACCAGAGATCTAGTTGCTGAACATTTATCAGCACACACTGTAATATGTAAGATTGCAAATATATGGACATTATTTCTTATTTAGAAAAATACTTGCTGATAATTGTGCCAGCAATAAAGAAGACAGATAAGAATGAGAAGAGAACAGAGCCAGAAAGGGCATTGAGAAGGCAATGGCATTGTTTCAGGTGAGAGATAAGGCAATGTGTAGAGAGGGAAGGCCAAGGGCAGATTCCAAAGAGTAAGTCAGGGATTGGGGTTGAAAGTAATTGAGGTATTTAACTTGGGACTTGGGATACCATTAATATAGATAAGTAATTAGGTGAAACAAACAATTTTGGAGAAAAAATTCAGTTTTAGATTTGTTGCTATTGAAGTTATCTTAGGATATCTGGCTGAAAATATTCAGATTACACTTGGGTGTGGAAATTCTGCTTTAGGTTTTATCATTGTTTAATGACAACTGAAACCAAGAGCAAAAAATCATCTTGATCAAGGAGCATGTAAATGTTGAGGAAAGCAAAAAGAGAAGCTTAAATGACAAAGGGCTGATGACCAGAAAGAAACACATTTTAAAAGAAACACATTTCTTTTTAAGAAAGATGAGAGACGAACAGAAATGGTGGCAGTTCTATAATCTAAGTTTTATAAAACATGCCCATAGTAAGAGATTTTATACATTTAAAAATAAATTAGAGAAAATGCAATGACTAAAATTGGACATAATTAACTTTGAACATTTAACGACTTTTTAATACAAAGGATATAGACACCAATGGAATAGAGTGCCTGACTTCAAGGAGTTTGCTGTCTATGCAAGTTAAAAGTCTGATTATATATGGGAACCTGGCTGGCTCAGTTGGTGGAACATGGGACTCTCCATCTTGCGGTTGTGAGTTCCAGCCTCACCTTGGGTGTAAAGATTACTTAAATAAAATCTTAAAAAAGAAAAAGAAAGGGAGAATGATTGCATGATGAAAAGATGAAAATGATGATGATAATGATTACTACTACCAGGTACTTGACTTTTATCATTTACTCTTCATAAAACAATTCTGCATGGGAGTGTTATTAATATTACTCTATTTTTCAGATGAGGAAACTAAAGCATAGAGGGATTAGCCTGTCTACAGCATCTAGTAAGAGCCAGCATTTGGCCCAGAAGTTTGAATGAAGAGACTGCACTATTAATCACTATCTCTTTGATTTCAATAATAGTTCATAAATGTAAAGATTAAGTTAGATAATATATGTATAAATGTCTTAGAAAGTTTACTCGCAGGTATTAAGCACCATTCTTATCTTCATCACAGCCATTTTGAGTTGGAGTCTGGATGGTAATACAAAATTAATTCTCCTATTCGTTATTATATAGAGGAGTTAGCCGGGGGCATTACAAGAACACATAGGAGCACTTAATTTTAAGAGTGAGAATAGATGTCAAGGGCGCCTGGGTGGCTCAGTGGGTTAAGCCGCTGCCTTCGGCTCAGGTCATGATCTCAGGGTCCTGGGATCGAGTCCCGCATCAGGCTCTCTGCTCGGCAGGGAGCCTGCTTCCCTCTCTCTCTTTTTCTCTGCCTGCCTGTCCGTCTACTTGTGATCTCTCTCTGTCAAATAAATAAATAAAATCTTAAAAAAAAAAAAAGAGCGAGAACAGATGTCAAGATGTGAGATGTCAAGAGATCCTTGTAGATAGGAATGACGGAGCGGTGTTATGAAGAACAAGTAGGCAGGGGAATAATATGAATGAGCAGAGAAGCAAGGCTGTTGACAGAATACCATAATTGTAATTTAAGAGTGGTTGGGCCCTACAGTCGAATGGGCATTGGCGGGAATGAGGCTGAAGAGACTTCTTATCCAGTTCCATGCTGTGTATGGTTTTGCACTTTATTCCTTGGGAAATATCACTGAGAATACTACTCGAAAATACAAACACAGGCACAAAGCTATAGGCTCACCACGGGGTTTAGAATAAACTTATAGGACCAAGTCAATATGCGAAGTAGAGGACAGATACGCAGTGCCAGGGGTGAAAAAGCGCTGAGCCAGTCCCTCTTTTGTTGGATCTCGCCCCGACTTAAAAGGGGTAGGTTGAGAACAGCACAAACCACCTGAGCCCCAGGGAGGGAAGGCCGTCTCCGGCTTCCGGCGTCCTCGGTTGCTAAGGGAGACCGGAAGCGCCCTTACGCTCCGCCCTGCAAACCATAGAGTACCGGAAAAAGAGGGAGCCGAAGGGTCAGGTGCAGAAAGCGGCTGCTGTTTGGTTCTCGTTAAAATGACGACCTTAGTGCTGGATAACGGAGCCTACAATGCCAAAATCGGTTACAGCCATGAAAATGTGTCGTAAGTGTTCCCTCCGTCCTTAGGACAAGAGAAACTACGCTTCATCTCGGGATCACAGTAAACTGCAAATGCTCCTACGTCGCCCTAACCTGCGCCAGAGGGATGCTCTGGTTGGAGCTTGCTGAGTGGGGTGCTTTGAACTGCTATTTTGGTGTGCGTTTAGGCTACGCGGCCCCGGAAGTGGGACTTGGCGTTTCCCACGTTCTCTCGTGCGTAACAGGAAATAGCTCAGGGAAATAGGCTTCTAAAGAAGCCCATCCTGCGGGAGGGTTGCGCACACAGTTCGTGAACCCTCAGGAATCATGGACGTTTATATGTATATACATATTCTTGAAGCTTTCATCACATCCTCAGTGGGTTCTGTGACCTCCCCTTACAAAGTTTAAAAACAGTTGTCTTACTGATTGCAGACGTTGAAGGCTTCGAATCGAAGCCCTTCATAGTGCTCATTAGCTGACCTCGTTATTAGAGTTGATTTAACAGGATTACTACAATGGCATTCATAAAATAGATATGTCATATATGTATATGTAAAGAAGAAGAGATGTTTTCGTCTGTTTACAGAAGACTCCCCCCCTTTCTCCTTTTTTTTTTTTTCTTTTTCAAAGCGAACAATCAAACCGCATAGGAATGTAAATTGTTAGTCTTTTAGAAAATGTTTTGGGAGTGTGTATCATTGTTTTTATCCTTTGACACAGTAAGTTCGAAGTGTTTGATAAGAGCGAATACAGGATGCTTTATATTATAGACATTGTATATGGTTTAAAAAATGGAAAGCAAACTGAATAATCAAGAATAGAAAATTGACTAAAATTATCATATAACCATAAGATTGGCTACAGTGCAGTTTTTAAAAATCATGTCCTCCCGTGGCCTAGACGGCTCAGTGCGTTCAGCATCAGACTCTTAATTTCGGCTCAGGTCATGTTGTCAGAGTCTGGGATTGAGCCTGTTTGGGCTCTGCACTCAGAGGGGAGCTGGCATCTTGCTAATTAAAAATCTTTGGAATCCTAGAGACTTAGTTTTAATGGCAAGAATTTTGAACCTGTAAATCCTTTACCAGAGTGGTATTAAGATTTCCACACTGAGCCTGGGTGGCTGAGTCAGTTAAGCATCTGTCTTCAGCTCAGTCATGAGCCCGGGGTCCTGGGATCAGGACCAAGACCTGCCTCTCCCTGAGAGTCTGCCTCTCCCTCCCCTTTCCCTCTGTGTGCTTGTGCTCTCTCTCAAAAAAATAAATAAATCTTAAAAAAAAAAAAAAAGATTTCCACATTAAAGCCAGAAAGAGCAGAAACTTTACCTAAGCTCTGTCATCTGTGTGGTGGCAGGATCAATACCCATCTGGAAGGATTTCTTAAGGATTACTTGAGAAAGATAAAGGGTCCAGTGTAGAGGCTAGTGCATGTTAGAACTTTAAAAAAAATTTTTTTTAAGATTTTATTTATTTGTTTCACAGACAAAGATCACAACTAGGCAGAGAGGAAGGCAGAGAGAGAGGGGGAAGCAGGATCCCTGCTGATCAGAGACCCCGATGTAGGGCTCTATCCCAGGACCCTGGGATCATGACCTGAGCTGAAAGCAGAGGCTTTAACCCAGTGAGCCACCCAGGCGCCCCCCAAAAAACATTTTTTGATTATTCAAAGACAAAATGAGAAACACTGATTGTAGGTATTTTTTGTCATGGAGCAGGGTGGTAAAGTAATTGTATTTTTTGGAAGTGAGTATTTAGGGAATAATTGTTTTATTTCTTTTTTTATAGGGTAATTCCTAACTGTCAGTTCAGATCAAAAACAGCACGTCTTAAAACTTTTACTGCTAACCAGATAGATGAAATAAAGGACCCTTCTGGACTCTTTTACATCCTTCCTTTTCAGAAGGTAATTCAATTATATGTCATTTCTAACAACATAGACTTAAATGTAAAGACAATTTTTAAATTTATAATTAAGATTTTGTATATATGGAAATATTTTTAGATCTCTGAGAAAAAGTTATTTAAATTTTAAATAAGATCTTATTAAAACCAAAAATTGAAATTAAATTGTCTTGTTAACAATAAATGGCCATGACTTAGTTACTGATTGTGGGTACTGAATTTTACTTATGTTACGGCTAAATGAGATGAACACATTTAAAAAACGTGTGGAGTAGCATCTCCTTTAAGAATGTTTGAATAGTGGGGCGCCTGGGTGGCTCAGTCGGTTAAGCCGCTGCCTTCGGCTCGGGTCATGATCTCAGGGTCCTGGGATCGAGTCCCGCATCGGGCTCTCTGCTCAGCAGGGAGCCTGCTTCCTCCCCTCTCTCTCTCTGCCTGCCTCTCTGCCTACTTGTGATCTCTGTCTGTCAAATAAATAAATAAAATCTTTAAAAAAAAAAAAAAAAGAATGTTTGAATAGTGAAAGTAACCATAAAGATAAGTTAGTGGTTTAGAATATATTAATATGATTTTAAAAATTATTCAAATATTTGTGATAATTTATACAAGAATTTTTTTAGGGCTACTTGGTGAATTGGGATGTTCAAAGACAAGTGTGGGATTACCTTTTTGGAAAAGAAATGTATCAGGTAACAAATTAGAGTATGTATTCAAATTTCTATTTCCATGTCTTATGCAAATGAAAAATTACAGCAATGAGAGTTATGAACTCATGTTAATGTAAGAACCAACAGGATAGGATATAAAGCTAGTTTACGCCTTAATATGACTTAAATAGATCTGTTGCACATGTTCACTGTGTATTTATATCAGTCATATTTTTAACTTCTATAAAAGTTATATATACTGCCAAAATACACATGTATATGAAAAGTAATACATGCTTGAGATTATTTGTGCTAAAATCTGTTAGGGAAGAGTGCATGGTGTGAAAGTGAATAGACTCAGAATTTTTAATGAATAGTCTTATGCTGAAGGTTGGCTCATACCGGTTCATGAGAACCAATGCATCTCCTCCCAACTCTGCGTTCAGAGTTTGGTGACTTCAGGAGAGCTGGAAATCAGCCACTGTGACAGTATTTATAACACAGAAAGTGGTAAGCAGTACAGATCAGGACTTTTATTCCCCGCCTGGAGATCTGGCTGTTGAACATTTACCAGCACACATTGAAGGTGGGTGGAAGGAGGGATGAGATTGCAAATGTATGGACATTATTTCATAAGCAATGTCAAGTCATGGAAGGGAGGACTTCTGTGGTGAGAAATGCATCTGAGGAGGATGATCAGATTTCTGATTTAGAAAAATATTTGCTAGCAGTACAGAAGACGGTTCAGAATGAAAAGAAAACCGAGGCATAGAGGGCATTGAGAAGGCAGTGGGATTATTTCAGATGAGAGATAAGGCAGTATCAGGAAAAGCCAAGGGCAGATTCCAGAGAGTGAGTCTGGGATTGGGGTTGAAGGTAATTGAGGTATCTAGCTTTAACTTTTGAATATGTTTCTAGTATACATTTAAGTCGCTAATACACTGTTCTTAGTTTTGATTTTTTAAATGTTAATTAAGTATAAATGAATTGAAGTGGAATTTGAGGTTACAAGAGTCTGTATGAAACTCAAGATTGTCTACATGTCTACTATTATTAGACAAATTCACTATCTCATTTTTATTTTCACAATAAAATATTTTGGTCTACATATCTGAATTGTGACTTTTATGTGAGGATTTTGTGCTTTTACTGTCTGTAGTATAACTTTAGGTATAGTGAGCAAATACTCTGTTTTTAATACTTCTTAAGAGTGTGGGAGAGAATTATATAAACAGTAAATATGCTAAAGCTTCTGGCCTTTTAACTTTGAAAACAAAATACCTAATGCTTGTAGTTAATATTGTTCATTACATTTGCATACTGATCTTCAAACAATTTGACAGTACCATTTTATCAGTGCTACCATTAAAAGAGTTAAAATTAAATAATAAAGTGCATGAGTTCTGTAATCAGACTTCTGGGTTCAAATCCTAGCTATGTCCCTAATTAGTTAAATGAACCTTGATAACTTATTCACCTCTTTTATACCTCAGTTTGCCAATTAAATGGATTTAGTAATAAGACTTGCCATCTAGGATTATTGTAAGAATTTAATATGTTTGTTTATATATGTAAAACGAGTATTTATAACTACAAAATTATAAAACTTGTGGAAATTTTTCTCTCATAGGTTGATTTTTTAGATACCAATATTATTATTACAGAACCATACTTTAACTTCACTTCAATTCAAGAATCAATGAATGAAATCCTATTTGAAGAATATCAGTTCCAAGCAGTCTTAAGAGTAAATGGTGAGTTAAACTTTTCATTACAGTTAAGTAATGGGAATATGGATATGAATCGGGTAAAGAGAAACACTTAGAATACAAGAATATTGGGTGATATTCCTTTAGATTTAAAGAAAATAAAACATGGAATTTAAAAACTAGATGGACTTTTAGAGATTATCTAATCAGATTTTTCTCACTTCATCTTTTTACTAGCACACTATTTTCTCCCTAATGAAGTTACTAGCCACATTTTTTTTTTTTTTTTAAATGACCTCTATGTCCAACGTGGGGCTCAAACTTACAACCCTGAGTCACATGCTATACTGACTGAACCAGCCAGGTGCCCCACTAGCCATATATTTTTAATTTCTAAAAGATTATTGTTTCTGAGGTAGTTACCTTTTCTGCCACTGATGTGTTTGCTGTCATTATTATTATTGATTGAAATAATGTTAATAGCTTAGCCTGCCAATATATGGAAAAAGAGTCTGAAAAATAGCATCTAGAAGTAAGTTTATGAAAGGCTAAAATTACATTAAGTGACAGTATAATGAAAGTATTTAAATATATGTGAGTGATATTGTGCTATAATGCTTAACAGCACAGTCTCTAGAACAGTGTTCTTCAAGGATGATTTTGCTCTTTGGGGACATTTGGCAATGTCTGGAGACATTTTTGGTTGTCACAACTGAGAGGGTGCTGTTGGCATCTAGTGGGTAGAGGATATAGATGTTGCTAAACATCTTAAAGTGAACAGGAAAGCCTCCAGCAACAAGGAATTACCTGGCGCCAAATGTCAGTAGTTTTGAGGTTGAGAAACCTTGCTCTAGAATCACACTGCTTAGGTTTGAATCTTGGCTCTGTTACTAATTGTATGACATTGGGTATATTGCTTAACTTCTCTGTGCTGGGGTTTTGAGAATAGTGCCCAGCAGGTAATAAATGCTCATAATTAAGTTATGATGTTAAAATAATTAAGTCATGACTATTTACCTTTAAAAGTTGATCAAAAAATTTTTTTATCCACATTTACCACAAAAATGTGATGTTGTAGTTTAAATGCTGTAGAGAGTTTGTGACAATTAGGAATATTGTTTTAAATTAGCATATAGAAATAAAGGAAAGTTTTTGTTTTTGTGCTTGTCTTAATTTGTTGCTTCTCTTTATTGCTTTAAATTAAGTATGCTTTTATTTAATGCAGTTTTTTTTTTATCTTTTTCTAAATAGCTGGTGCTCTCAGTGCCCATAGGTATTTTCGAGATAATCCTTCTGAATTATGCTGTATCATTGTAGATAGTGGATATTCCTTTACACATATAGTTCCTTACTGTAGAAGTAAAAAGAAAAAAGAAGCAATTATTCGGTGAGTTGTATTCAATTTTCATGTTTTTCTTAGGTTAAAACTAAATGAAAGGTGTGATAAACTGAACCGAATTTGAATTCTCCCTTTTTAGGATAAATGTGGGAGGAAAACTCCTAACCAATCATCTAAAGGAGATCATCTCTTACCGGTAATACTTACTTGATTTTTGGTGGTGGGGTGGTGGGGGAGGGGCTCGTGGCTGCTGGTAATGAACTTTTTAAAGTAATTTAAAATTATTCTTTAACCGTTAGTTGTAACTTCAGGTGACAATTCTATATTATTGCTTTATTTTATTTATTTTTTTATTTTTTATTTTTTTATTTTTTTATTTTTTTTTTTTAAAGATTTTATTTATTTATTTGACAGACAGAGATCACAAGTAGGCAGAGAGGCAGGCAGAGAGAGAGGAGGAAGCAGGCTCCCTGCTGAGCAGAGAGCCCGATGCGGGACTCGATCCCAGGACCCTGAGATCATGACCTGAGCCGAAGGCAGCGGCTTAACCCACTGAGCCACCCAGGCGCCCCTATTTATTTTTTTAAAAGATTTTATTTATTTATTTGACAGACAGAGATCACAAGTAGGCAGAGAGAGAGGAGGAAGCAGGCTCCCCGAGAAGTGCAGAGCCCGATGCGGGGCTCGATCCCAGGAATCCGGGATCATGACCTAAGCCAAAGGCAGAGGCTTTAACCCACTGAGCCACCCAGGCGCCCCCTATATTATTGCTTTAAAAACTATATCACATACATAAATACAAATGATGTTCAAATTGAAAGGCTTTCTAGTGGGGCATCTGGCTAGCTCAGAAGAGGAGCATGCAACTCCTGATTTCTGGGTGATGAGTCCAAGCTGCACAGTGGGTGTACAGCTCATTGAAAAGAGAGAGAGAAAAAAAGCGTTCTAGCACATGAAATGCTGTCCATCAAAATTTGGATGTTTCCAAATTCTAGGAAAATTTTATTTATTTACTTATTTTTAAAAGATTTTATTTATTTATTTGACAGATAGAGATCGCAAGTAGGCACAGAGGCAGGCAGAGAGAGAGGAGGAAGCAGGCTCCCTGCTGAGCAGAGAGCCCGATGCGGGACTCGATCCCAGAACCCTGGGATCATGACCTGAGCCAAAGGCAGAGGCTTCAACCCACTGAGCCACCTAGGTGCCCCGGGAGTTTAATATTTTAAAATTATAGAATTTATAAGAAGTTATAAATGTTACACATTATAAAACAAATGTATTTAAGGAAAATAAATCTCTATTTCCTTTTTCTGTCTCATGTCAGTTGCATTCCCCACAAAGTATGGTCTTTTAACTGTATTTATCTCTTATATTTTTAGTCTCTGTGAGCGTTAATAATGTACTAATAATTCTGCTTGTTGAATTAACCAATATTAGCTGACTATCCATCATTAAAAGATGTGGAATTATTGTACTACCACATTCTAACTCTTCTCCCTTTCCTAAATTTTATTCATGGTATTATTTTTTATTTTATTTTGTTTAAAAACTTAAGTGGTACTTTTTTGTTTTATAAATAGAATTCTTAAATCTCAATTTCTCACGACAATAATTTTGGTTTGTATGACACCTTCAATATCTCTTAGCTCCCCTCTATGTCATATGAGAAAATAAGTGAATCTGCATTTCTTTCTGCATTTCCTCCCATGTTTTCCTTCTTTCTTCTGTCAGAGGTACCATTATTTTTTAGACGCCTTATTGAGCTATGATACATATCCACACAATTCACCCTTTAAAAAAAAAAAAAGATTTTATTTATTTATTTGACAGACAGATCACAAGTAGGCAGAGAGGCAGGCAGAGAGAGAGGGGGAAGCAGGCTCCCTGCCTAGCAGAGAGCCCAATGCGGGGTTTGATCCCAGGACCCTAGGCTCATGACCTGAGCCGAAGGCAGAGGCTTTAGCCCACTGAGCCACCCAGGCACCCCACAATTCACCCATTTAAAGTGTATGTTCTCAGTGGGTTTTAATGTATTAGAACATTTTTAGAACATTTTCATTACCCCTAAGAGAGACCTACTCCCCTAATCCAACCTACGCAGCTCTAGCACATTTGTAAAAAACTTTTTATTTTGAAATAATTACAGCCTCAGGAAGTTGTAGAATAGTACATAGAGCCCTGTGTAATCTTATTAATATATAACTAATATAGTATCAAATGATAAAATTGACACACAGTATTGTTTCCAGTTTTCACCATTTTTTACATGCATTTGTGTGTATTTATCCCATGTATAGATCATGTAAATATCACCACAGTCAAGATGTAGAACTGTTCCATCTCTCCAAAGGAACTCCTTTGTGCTACCCCTTTATATTTGCTTCCCCACCATGTCCCTCACCCCTGGCAATCTCTAATTTGTTTTCCACTTCTATAGTTTTGTCATTTCAAGTAACAGAATCTTATAGTATGTAATCTTTAGACAGTGACTTTTTTCATTAAACAATGCTATACCATTTCTTCTTAATTATTGAGGTAACACTTACATATGATTTTTTACTATAGTTAAGTCTTCTTGCCTTGCTTATATATTAATTCTAAAAATGGAGGGTTCATAAATGGCATATACGGTGTTAAGGTTATGTGAATGTTATTTATTGTAGAACCAAACAGAATTGGGCTCCATTTCAAAAGATTTAGATATTTAGTTCCCTTATCCTCATCAGATTAGAAGCAACAAATTTGAAAGGCACAGAAAGTTGAGACAGATGAGGTCGTTAACCAGAACTACACAGTTTTGAGTCCATGACCTGTGTATTAAATCATTCCTCCTTCCTTTCATGACTGAAAAATGTTCATGCATTTTATTTTTTTTAATAATTTTTTTTTTAACTTGACAGAGAGAGATCACAAGTAGGCAGAGAGGCAGGCAGAGAGAGAGAGAGGAGGAAGCAGGCTCCCTGCCGAGCAGAGAGCCCGATGCGGGACTTGATCCCAGGACCCTGAGATCATGACCTGAGCTGACAGCAGAGGCTTAACCCCCTGAGCCACCCAGGTGCCCAAGTTCATGTATTTTAAAAAGAAAAGTCTGTTGAAGTTCAATTTGAAAAAAACAGTCTGGCAAGAATACTTAGAAATAGTATTTGGGAGAGGCAGCTGGGTGGCTCAGTCGGTTAAGTGTGTCCGACTCTTGATTGCAGCTCAGGTCATGATCTGAGCCCTGTGGTGGGCTCCATGCTGAGCATGCAGACTGCTTAAGATTCTCTGTCTCCCTCTCCCATTGCCCCCCCCACACTTGTGCTCTCTTTGTCTCTCTAAAAAAATAAAAATAAAAAGTTAAAAAGATATAGTTATGGGAAAGAAGAATAGTGAAAGGAAGACTTTATCAATAGATGATAAAGCATTTTAAAATTGTAATAAAGTGATACTTAGATGAGAATTAAACGATAGATCAGAGAGACTGAATAGTTAATCCTGAATCAAACACTGTAAAAGAAAAAGTAATACATACTGTTGGTTACTCAGGAAAGGATACAGGGAAAGTTGGCTTTTGGGAGAAAAATTTTCCTTTGGCTCATACACTAATATCCAAATGGGTTTAAGATTTAAATATAAAAATAAAGCCACAACAGGAAAATATTTGAGTTGTTAAGAATAAAAATAGTAAAAGAAATAGACTTGATCTTAGCCAAAAGGCTGACAAGTGATAAAAAAATAGTCGAAGAAATAATAAAGAATATAATTTTCCTATATCTTTTTTTTTTTTAAAGATTTTATTTATTTAGGGGTGCCTGGGTGGCTGTTTTTTAAGTTTGCCTTTGACTCAGGTTATGATCCTAGGACCCTAGGATAGAGCCCCATATTGGGCTCTCTGCTCAGCTGGGAGCCTGCTTTTCCCTCTCCCTCTGCCTCTCCCATCTACTCATTCTCTCTTTCTCTCAAATAAATAAATAAATAAAATTTTATTTATTTAATAAGCTGTTTGAGAGAGAGAGAGAGAGAGAGCAGGAACAGTGGGGAGATGCAGAGGGAGAAGGAGAGTTAGAGAATCTCAAGCAGACTTTGTGCTGAACACAGAGCCCAACGTGAGGCTTGATGTTACGACCCTGAGATCATGACCTGAGCCAAAACCAAGAGTCAGATGTTCAACTGACTGAGGCACCCAGGTACCCCCCCTCCACATACCACTTTAAAGAAAAAATAAACAGTTTATTGAGGTAAAACATACATCCGGAAAAGTTTACAAACCTCGAATGTGTAACTCAGTGAATTTTTAAAAACTGAATATACCCAAGTAACTAGAACACAGCTCAGGCAGAATGTTATCAGCACTCTAATCCCTCTTTGTCTTCTTTTGGTCTGGAAAACCACTGATTTCAAGCATTTGTAAACAAAACTAATATAAATAGAAACCTGAGAAATAAACTTGAAATAAATATGACACTGGGTTGTTATCTTTAATATATTAAGGGCTCTTACCAGTCCTTAAGAAAAGCACTACCTTGGTATAAAATGGCTACTAGATGATTCTCAGAAAACAAATGGTCTGTGGCACAGATAGATAATCATTAGAATTACATACAGTCAAAGGATATAAATGGATAATTCTCAGACATAAAAAATGGTAAGTATCTGAAGTAATTACAAATTCAGTTAAAACATTTATTGAGCATTTATTTAGGAGGTTGGGAGATATGAGTTAAATAAGAATTTCTCTTTTTCATGGCACTTCCTTGTAGAAAAATACAAATTAAAATGCCACAACTTTTAGAACTTGAATTAATAGAATTTTTTCAAAACATGATGTTCTAAAAACAAAAAAGAAGATGCTGCAGATAGTGATGCTGGCTGTTAATGATTATAGCATAACTTGAAATAACTTTTCTGGTAAACAGTTTGGCAGTACACCAAGATACAAACAGTATTTCAAGTTCTGTGTCCTACAGTATGAATAAATAATGAGATAATCAGAGATACAGATAAAAATACCTGTATTGCATCAGTTTTGAGTTACACTTTTCTCACATCTCTAGTTGGGATGGATCTTCCAGTTGTTGGTACCTTAGAATTGTTATAGTTTAATTATCATCTTTTCTTCTCATTGGTGCAATAGTGAATCTTAAGGTAGACTATGCTGTGTATGGAGATAACAAAAAGCAAAAAGGAAGCAATAATAATGTCTTTTACTTATTGAGTATAAGGACTATGCTAAACACTTTACATGTATAATTAGAGTCATTTACTTCTTACAGATGTATTAAGTCGGTGATCTTATTGTTATTACCTTTTTAGAGTTGAAGAGATTGAATCCCAAAGAGGTAAAGTAACTTGGTTGCCAAGTTGTGATTCAGCCAAAGTCTTTGGGGCACCTGGCTGGCTCAGTTGGTAGAGTATGTGACTCTTGATCTCAGGCTCATGAGTTCAAGCCCTATGTTGGGCATAGAGCCTACCTAAAATAAAACAAAAAACAACAAAGCCAAAGTCCACGTTTATAAACATACAAATATCTTTCCTCCCTGATTTAAACTTCCAGCACTAGGAACATTAATAAATACATTTTAATAGGTCCCTCTAATAAATATTATAGAGTAGTAAATAACCATATTTTAAAAGAACAATAGCATAAAATGGAGATGATGTTGAGTCTAAAACAAAAAGTATTTGTAGTATATATGTGTAGAGATAAATATTCAAATAATTTCATATTTTTGTTATCTTTTTTATGATTTTTATTGAAGTATAGTTTACACAATGTTACATTAGTTTCAGGTGTAGGACTAGGAATTTGACAATGCTATGCTGTACTTTCTATAAATGTAACTACCATCTGTTACCATAGAATACCATTACACAGTACATTAACTATATTCCCTATGCTGTACCTTTCATCCCTGTGACTTATTCATTCTGTAACTGGAAGCCTATACCTCCCATTCCCCTTCACCTATTCTGCCCATCCCCCTACCCTCTCTCCTCCAGCAGCCACCAGTTATCTGTATGTATGGGTCTGTTTTTGCTTTGTTTTATTCTTTAGATTCCATATATAAGTGAAATTTTATGGTATTTGTCTTTCTCTGACTTCCTTCATTTTGCATAAAACCTTTTAGGTTCATCCATATTATCACAGATGGCATGATCTCATTCTCTTTTATGGCTCCTTGGTATTCCATTATGTGTGTGTGTGTGTGTCTCTCTGTGTGTGTGTACATACCACATTTTCTTTATTCATTAACCTATCATTGGACACTTGAGTTGCTTCCATATTTTGGCTATTATAACTAATACTGCAATAAACAGGGGTATATATAGTTTTTCAAATTAGTGTTTTTGTTTTGAGGGGATAAATACCCAGTAGTGGAATTACTGGATTGTATGATATTTCTATTTTTAATTTTTTGAGGAACCTCTATACTGTTTTCCAGAGTAGATACACCAGTTTGCATTCCCACCAACAGTGCATGAGTTTCTCTTTTTCTATGTTGTTTCAACCCTTGTAACTTATCTTTTTGACACTAGTCATTCTGACAGGTATGAGGTGATAATCTCATTGTTTTGATTTGCATTTGCCTGATAGTGATATTGAGCATCTTTTCCTGTATCTGCTGGCTATCTGTATGTTGTCTTTGGTAAAATGTCTATATTCAGGTGTCTGCCCATTTTAATCAGATTATTTGTTTTTTTAGTGTTGGGTTCCAAAATTTCTTTATGTATTTTAGATATTAAGCCCTTATCCGATAAATCACTTCAGATGTATCATTTATAAATATCTTCTCCCATTCAGTAGGTTATCTTTTCATTTTGTTAATGGTTTCCTTCACTCTGTGACTTTTGTTTCAGTATATTCCCAATAGTTTATTTTCACTTTCATTTCCTTTGTGTGAGGAAACATATTTAGAAAAATGTTGCTAAAGCCAATGTCCAAAAGATTACTGCTTATATTTTCTTTAAGTTTTATGGTTTCAGAACTCACATTTAGGTCTTTAGTCCATTTTGAGTTTGTTTTAGTAGATGGAGTGAGTTTTCCCAGCATCCTTCATTGAAGAGACTATATTAGCCATAGATTAATATAAGCATGGGTTTATTTCTGGGCTCTGTGCTGTTCCATTGATCTATGTGTCTGTTCTTCTGCTAGTTACCATACTGTTTTGATTACTATTGCTTTGTAGTATATCTTGAAATCTGGGATTATGATACTTCCAGCTTTGTTCTTTTTCAAGATTGCTATGGCTATTCAGGGTCTTTCGTTGTTCCATATAAATTTTAGGATTATTTGCCCTAGTTCTCTGAAAAATACTATTAGCATTTTAATAGGGATCATATTGAATCTATGGATTGAATTGGGTAGTATGGACATTTTAATAACATTAATTGTTCTAAGCCATGAGCATGGACTATCCACTTGTTTGTGTTTTCTTCAGTTTTGTTTTTAAAAGCATCTTTGTTTTCTTCATTAAGCCTCTGTTTCTTGGGTCCAGTTATCAAATATTTATTAAACATCTACTATGTGTCAGTTACTACGTGCTAACTCACTACTATGATAAGAAAAGAAAGTGAGAGGGTTAAGTTATTTTAGCAAGATTCCATTCAGAATGGTTGGAGAAGGAAAAAGTTTGCTCTCTAATAAATGTTACCATATTTAAAGCCTTTATTTTCAGTTTCTTTCTGCAAACTGGACTAATATCTGCTCTCAGAGGAATAATGTGGAGTTTAAATATAATAGAAATGTGATTATTCTATAAAGTTGAAAATATTTTACACATTCAAAAATTTAATATTTTAAAAAGTGAGTTACCCAAAGATTTAATTCCAGCAAAAATATTTTAAGTAATTATAAATTATCCTTACATTTTTCCATTTCACATTTTACAGTTTTTTATTTCTGTTTAGGCAGCTACATGTTATGGATGAAACACATGTGATTAATCAAGTGAAAGAAGATGTGTGCTATGTGTCTCAGGATTTTTATAGAGATATGGATATTGCAAAGTATGTATAATAGTAATCTAAGAATTAGAAAGTTGATTCTTGGGTAATGTTACACAAAGTTAATTATTTCACAAGTCTCTATTCTGTTTTCCAGGTTGAAAGGAGAAGAAAATACAGTAATGATAGATTATGTTTTACCTGACTTCAGTACAATTAAAAAGGGCTTTTGTAAGGTAATTTTTAAACTCCTTAATGACATTGCTTGATGTGACCACCTTAGTCAGATTTGAAAAACATCTAGCTGGGGGCACCTGGGTGGCTCGGTTGTTAATAATCTGCCTTCGGCTCAGTCCTGATCCTGGGGTTCTAGGATCGAGCCCCATGTCAGGCTCCCTGCTCAGCTGGAAAGCCTGCTTCTCCACCCATCTCCCCACCGCCCACGTCCCCTGCTTGTGTTCCCTCTCTTGCTGTGTCTCTCTGGCAAATAAGTAAAGAAAATCTTTTAAAAGGACAAGAAAAACATCTAGCTGGATTTGGTAGAGTCTTACAAAGTTGTTGAGAACTGCTTTTCTGCTCTTTGTTTCTCCAGACACAAATGTATAAATGATTAATACCTCATTAATAAAGTTATTTAGAGGGGGGCGCCTGGGTGGCTCAGTGGGTTAAGCCGCTGCCTTCGGCTCAGGTCATGATCTCAGGGTCCTGGGATCAAGTCCCGCATCGGGCTCTCTGCTCAGCAGGGAGCCTGCTTCCTCCTCTCTCTCTCTGCCTGCCTCTCTGCCTATTTGTGATCTCTGTCTGTCAAGTAAATAAATAAAAAAATCTTTAAAAAAAAAAAATAAATAAAGTTATTTAGAGAAAGAACCATCAGCTGAATGATAGCACATGGGAAGAATCTGGAGATAAATCATATCGTTATTTATATTCTAGTTAATCCTTTTCTATTTTCTTAAGAATTAGTTTAAATCCATTTCAGAGTTGTTTATTTGCTTTGTGAAGGTCATCAAAATAGCTGACATGGCTGAATTTTACTTGTTCCGTCTGATATGATCAAATTGTAGTTTAAAAGGGGAAAATCTGGTGTACTTTCAAAGTGTTGAAAAGTAGTTCATCTTGGATGTTAAAATTATTTCTCCTTACCTTTGATTGGCTCAGGTGAAGTATCACTTCTGTTTGGGTAAATGCAAAGATTGGCCTTTTAGCTGACTTTGTGGAGGAGTATTGGGAAGTTAAAAATCTTTGGTCAGAAATTTAAGCATGCTTCCATAAGGAAATATTTAGGTTACCATTTATTGTAGTATACTTTAAAAGAGTGAAAAATTAAGAAGAGCCCAAATATCCACTCTTGGACGAAAATAAATAAATTTTGATGTATTTGTATTATAAGATAAACAGTAGTGAAAATTAAGTGGAGCTACATGATAGTTATGTATACATCTCAAAAACACGTTTCTGTCTAAAACATCTAAGACATGATGGTGTCTTTAGGCGATTTTTAGGAAGATATGTACATTTTCAGGCTGTGTGGAGTAATTTATGAAGTATGTAATTTAAGTATGAAGTAAAAGTATAAAACTGTATGTGAGTAATAACACCAAATTAAAAATAAGAGTGTAAATTTATAAAGTATCAAATTAGTTGATGGATATATGGGTTTTGTACTTCTTTAATTTTATATTTCTATTAACTGTACTTCTTTATATGCCTGAAATTTAAAAAAAAAATTGGGGGCATATTATTGAGGTGAAATACAAATCAGAATTCTGAAGAGGGCTCATAAAATTGAAATCACTCTATAATGTTCTTAGAGACAGATGTTTGTGGAAGGACCTAGGTTGGGTTTCGAAAGTGGGAGTTGGGATAGGTTATGAGATCAGGTTGCCTTTTCATGAATTGGAAGCCCAAGTCCTCTTTAGGATATCAAAAGTATACTTTTTTCCTTGGGGACGACGAAAACTGTAAATACATAGACAGCCCCATCTTCATATATCATTAAAACACTCCAGTTATATAAAATACCTTCTGGATATTTTATATTTTATTATATTTATATTTTATATTACAGCATTTTATAGAGTTAATGGTGGTAAAGTAATCTGTATTTCACAGGGATGAGCTCATCCTCAGTAAATTCTCAGTGATTCCCAATTTCTCCAAACCTGCTGATTTAGAATCACCCAGGGCACTTGAAAAGTAATCTATATCTATGTTCTCAGTTCCTGTTCCTGGATATCCTTGTTTGAAAACTTATTCTTAAAAATCTCTTCCAGTTGGTTGGGTGTCTGCTTTCGGCTCTGGTCATGATTATAGGGTCCTGGAATTGGGCTCTCTGCTCAGCAGGGAGCCTGCTTCTCCCTCTCCCTCTCCTTCTGCCTGCCACTCTGCCTACTTGTAATCTCTATCTCTATCAAGTGAACAAATAAAATCTTAGAAAAAAATCTATTTCAGATAATTGCACTTTCAGCTAAGTCTGGGAAAAACTTTTTTTTCTTGAAAAAACAATTTTTTTTAATGTAGTTCTCTCCTGCCCTGTATTAGTTTACTGGACTAAATGCAGCCAGTTTTCTCCTTGCCAAAGTATAATCCCTGTTTTCTCAAACCTGTACCTTACATAGTGAGCCAGTAGGGATGTGGTTATTCCTCCAAGTGACAGTTGCTTTGCTTATCATCTTTGGAGAAAAAATGCAGATGCCACATATTATTATTTGCAGCTCTTTTATTGGTCTTTGGCTTGTATTAGTACTGGTTATAGGCTAAGCTTCATTAACTCAGTTTAGACTCCTTGTTATCAGTTGAGTGGACAGATTCAGTTGGCCTGGACTTTTGCCAGACAGTGGAATGTTACATTGAGTTTTTAATTCAAAAATAAATAGTTTAATTTTTCCTTATTTGACTAATGTTAAAATTTATAATTTTTTCACAGTATCGTTGACCTCAAACAATGTAGGGGTTAGGGATGCCAACCAACATCCCCCTCCCAATGCAATTGAAAATCTGCATATACCTTGACACCTTCTGCTCCCACAAAAAACTTTACTACTAGCCTACTGATGACCAGAAGCATTACTGACAACATAAAGTTGATTAACATGTATTTTGTATGTTATATGCATTATATACTATATTCTTGCAATAAAGTAAGCTAGAGGAAAAAAATGTTATTGGGAAAGTCATAAGAAAAAGAAAATACATTTATAGTACTGTATTATAAAAAAAAAAATCTGTATATAAGTGGACCCATGTAGTTCAAACCCATGTTCAAGAACTGCCTATTCATGTTAAATCATGTGTAAATTGAAAAAAAAAGACCAAAATACAAACAAAATTATGTGTATATCTTAGTAATCTTAAGCTTTAGAAATAATTTGTCTATGTTAGGATTTTTTTTAAGAGTTTATTTATTTATTTGACAGACAGAGATCACAAGTAGGCAGAGAGGCAGGCAGAGAGATGGGGGAGGAGGCTCCCCAATGAGCAGAGAGCCCGATGTGGGACTCGATCCCAGGACCCTGGGATCATGACCTGAGCTGAAGGCAGAGGCTTTAACCCACTGAGACACCCAGGTGCCCCAAGTCTATGTTAGGATTAATCGTAAAATGTGTTATTTTATATTTATTACTTAATCACCTTCATTTTTGCCTGATATGCAACAACTCTGATGAAATTAGAAAACTATGAAATTAGAAAAACAATAACTGCATAAAATGAAAAAAATTATAATTATTTAAGAGCCCTTATACTTAGGATATTGTTAAAACTTGTACTTTGATAGTTTATTCAAGAATATTTTAAAATTGGGAAAAGATACAGCCTTCATTTTCTAGTATTTATGATAACAACAGTAACAGTAATAATCTCTATAATATTGTTACTGATTACAACTGATACAAATTCCAATTTTATCTCTTATCAGAAAGGGGATACCTGGGACGCCTGGGTGGCGCAGTTGGTTGGACGACTGCCTTCGGCTCAGGGCGTGATCCTGGAGTCCCGGGATCGAGTCCCACATCAGGCTCCCAGCTCCATGGGGAGTCTGCTTCGCTCTCTGACCTTCTCCTCGCTCGTGCTCTCTCTCACTGTCTCTCTCTCTCTCAAATAAATAAATAAAATCTTTAAAAAAAAAAAAAAAAGAAAGGGGATACCTACTGAAATGTAACGTACTTGATTGACTTAAATTGGGAAAATCTGGCTCATGATTAATGATTACAGTAGTAGTTTCTGCAGAGCCATTGTAATTTAAATTGATCATTTTTTTACAGTATCAGAACAAAATTTATGAGACTGTGTAGTAATCATGGCCTACATTGACTAAAATAGCAATTCTCAGCAGCCCTTATAAAGTCCTTTTGTCCATGTCTAAAAAAAATGTTTTTTGGAGTTAAACTTTTTTTGTTTTTTGTTTTAAAAGATTTTATTTATTTATTTGACAGAGAGAAATCACAAGTAGATGGAGAGGCAGGCAGAGAGAGAGAGAGGGAAGCAGGCTCCCTGCTGAGCAGAGAGCCCGATGCGGGACTTGATCCCAGGACCCTGAGATCATGACCTGAGCCGAAGGCAGCGGCTTAACCCACTGAGCCACCCAGGCGCCCTGGAGTTAAACTTTTAAAACAGAAACTACTTGTAGTTCCACATTACTTATTGACGGTTTTGGAGCCAACATTCAACAAGAAATTTCTAGTTCTGGCTCTTTCCACTGGTTTAGATATTTGAGTCTGGGATAATCACATGATTCTCTTCTGTAAAATCTGTGTAATGGACTACATTATCATTAATGTTTTGTCAGCTGAATTTCTCCCAAGTCTGTGTCTTTTTCAGCTTATTTTGAGTGTTGACAAAATGAGTGATATCCCTTAAACTCAAGCCAGTATCACTTTTAAGTGAATTTATAAATCTGTAGGAGACACTTCCTTTCTGCTTGAGAAGGAAGACTACTCTGAGAGGATACTTTCCTCTTTACTACTGTAACAGTAGTGTGTTGGGTAAAAAGTAATTTGAGTTTCCTTTTTCTTCCTAAAGTATTAAGAAAATTGTGTAATTTTTGGATATCCTTTTTTTAAAAGATTTTATTTATTTATTTGACACACAGAGAGAGCTATCACAAGTAGGCAGAGGGGGGGGGAAGCAGACTCCCTGCTGAGCAGAGAGCCTGATGCAGGGCTCGATCCCAGGACCCTGAGATCATGACCTGAGCCGAAGGCAGAGACTTAACCCACTGAGCCACCCAGGTGCCTCTAATTTTTGGATATTCTTAAGAATAGTGTTTTAAACTTGGAATTTCTAAATTCCAAATGATAGAATTCAGAATTATATCCAGGTTAAGGCAATGTAGTGGAAAGAATATATTGTATGTGCTTTTAGTTATTAGATGAATGATCTCTAGCAAATCATATATCCTTGCCAAACCTAATTACATCATTAATAAAAGGAAAATATGCCTACCTCACAGGATTATGTGAGTGTTCAATGGGATAATGTATATAAAATGCTGAATACAATAAATGGCACATGGTTGACTTGTATACTGTTATTCAAGAGTTTATTGAATACTCATTATGTGCTAGATGGTAGATATGTGATGGTGTAAATTATGAAGGATAATATAGAGTGATAGTGGAGAATAAAGGAGGGACCTTTCATTTGGAAGTCAGAAAAAGCCTCTTTGAGGAAGAAAAAATCTGGGCAGAGAAAGGATGACTGATTACATTAAGGGATCTATAATCTTTAAATATATTACTCTTTACTAATTATTAATATTTTCATATATTTTAAGTTTTTTTATTTATATAAAAGATTGGGTTATGCCATGTGTGTATAATTGCAAATGAATATCTATAACTGAACCTAGAAGAGCTGATGATTCTTAGTAAAATTGGAAGGACCATTATTTTAATGTTGCAGAATGTTGTAGAAGATTATTTTTTCTGGCCCCTTCAAGAACACAGCTCAGCAGAAAATAAATAACAAGAAAATTTGATTGATGAAGTCCATGGATTTCAAAATTGATTTCTGAAAATTGAATAAATGAATTTAGATATTTAGTTTTTTTTGTACAAGGGGAAGGGGAAATATTTTTTTTGGAGGGGGCAGCAAAGCAAGTTTCATTGAGTGATAGCAAAATGATAATATAGAGCTCCCAAGGAGGGAGGGTACCCAGAGGGGTTGCCTGGGAATCCCTTGATGTAATACAGCTACACCGTCCAATAAATATATAGGACAGGAGAGTGGGAGTGCCTGGCTGGCTCAGTCTATAAGAGTATGCAACTTACGATCTCAGGATCATGAGTTCAAACCTCATGTTGGAGGTAGAGCTTACTTAAAAATACATACATATATACATACATGCATACATAGGAGAGTGGAAGTAGATGTAAGATATACTAAATGTTTTTTTAGAGTATATTCTTTGTTCTCTAGGAACTGAAGTTGGCCTATTATTATAGGCAGGTTAAGAAATTCCCTCTCCTCGGGGCGCCTGGGTGGCTCAGCGGGTTAAAGCCTCTGCCTTCGGCTCTGGTCATGATCACAGGGTTCTGGGATCAAGCCCCGCATCGGGCTCTCTGCTCAGCAGGAGCCTGCTTCCTCCTCTCTCTCTCTCTACCTACTTGTGATCTCTGTCAAATAAATAAATAAAACCTTTAAAAAAGAAAGAAAGAAAGAAAGAAATTCCCTATTCTCCTTTTCTTCCTGTTTCATTTTTTTAATTTTTTAAAAAGATTTTATTTATTTATTTGACAGAGAGAGGGAACACAAACAGGGGGAGTGGGAGAAGGAGAAGTAGGCTTCCCATGGAGCCGGGTCCGCAATGCGGGGATGGATCCCAGGATCCCAGGATCATGACCCAAGCCAAAGGCAAATGCATAACAACTGAGCCACCCAGGCGCCCTTCTTTCTGTTTTAAATGTAAGGAATATGGCCAGATCATCTTTTGGGGAATAGTTACATTAAAGTAAGCAATTATTTTTTATGTGGTTTAGGCAACAGAGAGGGCCAGGTTTTTCTAACTTTTGAGAATCCTGAAATTTCCAAGAACATGGTAATATATTAGTAATAACATGTTACTAAATGTTACTAGTCATATAGACTAGATAATGTAGCTTAAACTTTTTAATCTTATTTTTCTTTAAGCCAAGGGAAGAGATGGTGTTAAGTGGAAAATACAAATCTGGGGAACAAATTCTTCGTCTGGCTAATGAGAGATTTGCTGTTCCAGAAATACTTTTTAATCCTTCTGATATAGGAATTCAAGAAATGGGTATTCCAGAAGCTATCGTCTATTCAATTCAGAACTTACCTGAAGGTACGTAAATAAAGTATTGAATGATAATGATATTTCTAAAAAAAAATCATAAGCTCTATGAACAATAGAGAAATTATCTGAATTCCCTAAGTAATTACAGGCAAGTGGCAAGCCTGTTTTATTTACAGAGATCCCATAGTGCACTTGAATAATTCTTTATTGGTCCTAGATTAGAAATTTGTTACAGGGAAAATTGTCTGCTAAAACTTGAAGACATTAATCTCTTTATGACTACTAAAGTGTTGTATCTGTTTTAGAAAAGTTTTAATTTAACTCAAATTTACACAGAATAGAAATTTATAATTTAACAAAGTGACGGTTTTTAGCTATTGATGGGACTGGTTTGTCCTTTCAGTTTTATTTGAACTAATGTACAGGAAGTTAATTTTAATGAGGCTCAAGTCTGGTGCTTCTCAGTGGTGTGTGGGTTCTCCTGAAGCAGGATTCATCTAAGTAATTTTCTAGGGTCTTAGAGAGTACTTTTATATCTTGAAAGTGTCTTTCTAGTTCGTAAGGAATGGTCCAGGCATTAGAAAAAAATCTAGCCCCTGCAATGTCCTTTCCTCCCATTTAAAAAAAAAAAAGATGATCACATAATGCCATCATCTTCTTAATGTTATCTTACAACTCTTTTCGTGTTAGTGTCTCATTAATTTCATGTTTTATATAAAGTTACAGGTAGTGTTATACAGCATTTTATACTACACTGCTTTAATGTCATGAGACTCAGTGTCGATGTAAGGGAACCGTGTGCCTGTTTTGTGAACAGAAGCATTAGGTGGGGTGGCCATTATTTATTAATTCCTCATAGATTTCCCCATGGTGGCTTTTAATCCCAGCTAACCATATGGCACCTAATAAGGTTTGCCATCATGTAATTTTAATGAGTGTAGAACACAGATCCTTTATTATTATGCATCATGAGTGTTTTTCACCATCAGGTGTAAATGTTGCATAGTAAGTAGGTCTGTCTCTGTGAGATAAAATGCAAGTTTGGGCTTCTAAGTTAAAATGCCTTGAAGGCCTTCCTTTTAAATTTTACCCTAGTTCACAGTCTCAGCCTGCAGAAAGACTTCCTCCATTTTAGGGAAGAAAGAGCATCATTACCAAATGTCTGCTGCTAGAATGTATTATGTATTAGCTTACATCTGTGTATAAGCAGTCAGTAGTTCAAACTCTTCACCTTAGCCTTTCTTTTAAAGATCTATAAGGTCATATTTCACTTGTTTAATGGGTCAATTTGTGTAAACTTTAACTTCATTATAAAATCTTATAAATTATAAATAGTTGTTGTGCTTATTAAAAAATTACATGGTTTCCCAACCAGTAACTGTAACTGTTTGCTCTTGCCTGAGCCCTCCTATCTATCCTTCTGGAAAGATAAGTAAATAGGTTTTCTGAAGCCTTTTCTTCTTCTTTTTTTCCTCTTAAAGAAATGCAGCCGCATTTTTTTAAGAACATTGTTTTGACAGGAGGAAATTCCCTTTTCCCAGGATTTAGAGATCGGGTTTACTCAGAAGTTCGATGTCTCACTCCAACAGATTATGATGTTTCAGTTGTGCTGCCTGAAAAGTAAGTGTTGGCTGATACAGAGATAAAACATGCAAGTCATTTTGAAGCTAAAATGGTCAATAGGTAGACTTGAGCTTAAAGCCTCATTCTAGCAGGTTGATTTCACCTTTGAAATCCTCATTTTCCCTTTCTCAAAAATTAGAAGAATAAACCTTACATTTCAGTGGGCTATGGCAGCTTGATGCTAATATGCTGTGTGTAGTTCCTGGGGAAGGACCTTAGCGGAGCCACATCCTGTTCAGCGTTTTTACTTTATAAATAAACAAACAAGGTCTCATGACTTGGCAAAGGCCTTGTAGGAAGTTAATAGCAATGACAAGGCTAAAACCTAGTTCTCTTTTATTTTGAGTTGGGAACAAATACATGTCTCTTACCAAATATGTGTGTAAGTAATACCGTCTCACCGCAGTCCCAGTCTTAAGTGACGGAATTGCAAATAGGACCCCATATATCTGATTTTTTAAAATTTTTTATTTTATTTTATTTATTTTTTAAAAATATTTTATTTATTTATTTGAAAGAGAGAGATCACAAGCAGGCAGGCAGGCAGAGAGAGAGAGGAGCAAGCAGGCTCCCCGCTGAGCAGAGAGCCCGATGCGGGGCTCGATCCCAGGACCCTGAGATCATGACCTGAGCCGAAGGCAGAGACTTAACCCACTGAGCCACCCAGGCGCCCCTATCTGATTTTTTGTTAAAAGAGAGAGAGAGAGAGAGCAAGGGGAGTTGCAGGAAGGGGCAGAAGGAGAGGGAGAATCTTAAGCAGGCTCCATGCCTAGCACAGAGCCTGATGCATGGCTCCATCCCATGATCCTGAGATCATGACCTGAGCCAAAATCGAGTCAGAGTCTTAACCAAATGAGCCACCGAGGTGCCCCCCATATACCTGACTCTTAATTTTAGAGTTTTGTTTTATTTTTTTTTAAGATTTTATTTATTCATTTGACAGAGATCACAAGTAGGCAGAGAGGCAGGCAGAGAGAGAGAGAGAGAGGAGGAAGCAGGCTCCCTGCGAAGCAGAGAGCCCAATGTGGGGCTCGATCCCAGCACCCTGAGATCATGATCTGAGCCGAACGCAGAGGCTTTAACCCACTGAGCCACACAGGCACCCCTAGAGTTTTGTTTTAAAGCAGAAGTTTCTAAATCAATAGCAATGAATTAAAGGTCTGTATCTGCTTACTTAATTTATAGCTATCAGTTTAAAGGATAAATAATTGTTGGATATTGGAGTGATTTTTATCAGCCTTAATGTTCATATACTTTATAGAATATGAAGCATACTGGATTTTTATCCAGTGTAACTGTCTCACTGGTCAGTATTTATTTTATTATTATTTTTCCTCCTCGTTTCTTTATTCCCCACACTTTTTTTTCTTTTTCACCCTCATATGCTTTTTGTCCTGCACTTGAAATGCAAGTCATGCATAAGGCCAAGGGATCCACAGAAATAGTCTTTATTCTTTTATTCATCAAATCTTTATTGTACATCTGTTTTATATATGTATGTAAGTAAATACATATTTAAAGATTAGGCAATAAAATGAATATAATAAAACATTTATTAACTTTCCATCATTTTTCATATTTTAAACTGATTTGGGGGAGAGGAACAGTAGAAATAGAATTGAGTCATAACACAAAGTATAACCTCGTTGAAAAAAAACAAACTAAATATTTTATGCGTTTTTATATTTTACTGTCTGTGTCCTACCCTGTAAATGTTTCATTTACTAAATGTAACAGTATAGCAGCAAAGGCACAGACTGAAAATAGTTCTGGGTTAAAATGTAGTCTCCCACTTAACCTCTCTGAACCTCATTTTCCAAATCTGTGAAATGAGAGAATAGTTGTTTCATGGGTTGTTGGGCAAAATAGATGACATATATTTGTCACATACAGAATATAGATCTAGTTATGACTGTTTTTCCTTTATGCATTTTTGACCTTTCATATTCTGGGTTTTTTTTTTTTTTTCATATTCTGTTTTTTATTAGAAGTAGAGGGTCTATAAATTCAGGGCACGGGGAAAAAAAGAATACTTTGTTATACTGGTGACCAAGGTTCTGTTCTTTCTGAGTTTACCTTATTCCTATGAAGCTTATGCTTATTTTCACCCTTTAAGTGATTTTTCTGTTAAATTAGGTTCAGTAGAGATTGCCACATTTTAGTTACTAATGAATGTTTTCTGGCATTTCAGTTCTGTAAAATCATCTCAGTTCACTTATTTTAACTTTATTTTTAGCCCTATTACTTATGCCTGGGAAGGTGGAAAATTGATATCAGAGAATGACGATTTTGAAGATATGGTAGTAACAAGAGAAGATTATGAAGAAAATGGACATAGCGTCTGTGAAGAGAAATTTGATATTTAAGAAACATTCTGAATTAAAGTTTTGACTGGTTGTAATTGAAAGGTTTAATTTCAATGTTCTTTTTAAAGTAGGTTACCTTTCATCCTAAGATAAGATCTTGAACTTATGTAAATACTTTGATCCTTGGCTAATTTTCAAAGGTTTCTTAGCTACGTTATTACAGTAAACTGTATCTCAGCTCATACTTTCATTTAGGAGTTAGGCTACCATAACAGTGCTCACCCTGTTCCTGAGAATAGGTTATGTTTCATTAGAAGATGAAAGAAAATGCGTTTTAAATTTAATTCTTTATAGCTGAGAGCATAAGTGTAACTGTCTCACTGGTCAGTTTTCCTTGGAAGATTCTTTTGTGTGGCTATGACTAGAGAGGGATTGGCTAAAGTATTTCCTGGCTGATATGATTTCTCTTTTAAAACTGAGTATTTTATCTAAAAATTGTCATTTTTGTTTATACATACTAAATTTGGGAAGACAAATCTTATTTGTGTTTTGCATTTATTTTTTATTTAAAGTAAGTTGGAAAGGGTGGAAATGAAAGCCAATTTATTAAAGTGCTTTTTTGATCAGTACTATGTTGGCAGAAATGTATTATTTTATTCATAAAAAGACTGTACCATTTTTTAGGTTGAAAAGAAATTAGATGTTAACTCAGGGTTGGTCAAAAACTCTTGAAACAAATGTTAATGGTTTGTTTTAAAAACTCATATGGGGTACCAAAAAAAACTCATATAATTCACAGTAGACATAGTCAGGTGTTAAAAGCTACAGATTTCCAATTTAAGGAAAGAGCTGGCAATGACATTAATGAATAGAGCAGGTATGCTTCTCTGTTTACAAACTGTAGAAACTCATTTGGGTTGTCCTAAGCAAAACAAAACTTATCAGTAGGACAGTGATTTGTAAAATTAAAAAAAAAAAAGAAACTGGACCAACAGCCTTAGGAAATATAAAAAAGCCAGGATAACCTTAGGAATCTAGGTTACAGAAATTGAGAAACAATCCTTTTAGAGCCCTGCCATCAAATATCTCAGCTTCTCTATTTTCTGTCTTAATGTTATTATGTTCATGAACCAAATTCCTACCAGTTTCTTCATCCTAGTTAGGATCATACATTTACCCCATGCCTTCAGGGACTTTGACAGCACTACTAAGATAGAGCAAAAGCACTACTAAGATAGTCATTTCCCAAAGGAAAATTAAGGTAAAGAGACAGATGCTGATCAGAGTGAAAGAGCTGTCAACTACAATTATACTTAGGTTTTGTTGGGTTAGGACCTGGTCAGTCCTTCCTAGACTTAGGCTGGAAGTTGCAAATTGAGTGTTTGTATGTTACCCAATTACTAGCATATACTCTGCGGACGGTGTAGCAAGACAGTGCTGTTAGCACAAAATGAGGTTTTGCAGCCATTCAGTTAGAATTTCAAGATGGTGTGGTTGGACGTAAAAGGGTAAATCCCCATTTAAAGGACTTTCCTTGACTTGTCAAGATCTCATGTTGGACAGGCAGAATACTTATTCATCACCAACCAGGTGTTTTTCCTTGAACACGCATTCCTCAAAGCTGCATTCCCAAAACATGCCCTGGCCTTGAAGTCTTGCTGAGACTGATGTGTGTGTTCACATGCTTACTATAGTAAACTAATTTCTGTATGCAATGTGCATCTCATCGTGGTCATCTTTGAGACACTAAAAATTCATTTCCGAAATTAATGAACATAATTCTTAATCCTCTATCCCTAGACAATCAAAGCTCCCATCCAATTCCATACCTATCTAATTTAGAAACTTCATTGCTAGAGATTTTAACATTATATAGTAAGTTGGTTTCAAAGAGAACATTTACCGTTAGTTCTAAATAATAACATTTAAGTGATACATTAAAGATATCAATTATTTTGGAAAGATACTGATAAAATCCATAAATTCCTAATTTAAAATTCACTAAAAGTGGGGTGAGAACTTAGCCACATTGGCATTCATAGTTTTTTTTTTTTAATTAAAGATTTTATTTATTTGAGAGAAAGAGAGAGGGAAGAAGAGAGCGAGCATGGGGGTGAGAGGCAGAGGGAGAAGCAGGCCCTCTGCTGAGCAGAGAGCATGATACAGGGCTTGATCCCTGGACCCTGGGATCATGACCTGAGCCGAAGGCAGACACTTAACCAACTGAGCCACCCAGGTGCCTCTAGAGTTCATAATTTTTTATTGTAAATTGCGTGCATGGAAATAACATGTTCCAGTGTTGGCCATGCATCGTATACCCCTCAGACAGTAGAATTAGGATTTATATCCATGATTAATTAAGAACAGTCCTCTCAAACACTTTTCTGTCTTGGTTTTGAAATGTTTAATTCAGTGGTGTTTGACTTGGCATAGCAAACCGATCATGTTCACCTACTTCATGTCCCAAACCCCTTTAACCATTTCTAGTGGAGAAGGGAAGAAAGCAAATGAGATCAGGGAGGAATATACAGGGAACACTTCAGTGCTATTTGTGATATGTTATTTCTGAAGCTGGGTAGTGTGCACATGGGTGTTCACTGTAGTAGAATCTATACTGTGTATGTGAAATAGTTCACACTATATTTTCATAGAAGAGTAATTCCTTTAGTGACTCTAGGAAACACAAAGGGTGCTATTGATGAACAAAAGTGGAAGAATTTGTAAAAGATGAAAAATAAATGAGATTATATTTTTGGAGAATCAAGAACAAAACCCATGTCCCAGATCAGGGCAGGAGAAAACTACTAAATATGTAACAATTCCAGAGATATTTTAATCTTAGGACAAATACAGAGAACTGGAGATCATGGGCAAGCCGTTAAGAGAATGAATTGGAAACAGCTGAACCCTATGCTCTTTCTTGGAATTCAGGCTCAGCAGAAAGAACTGAAATGCAAGGATTGGACAGGGAAAGAATCTAAAATAGTTTTATATCCACTAAAGACCAACAAAGTAAAAAAAAAAAAAATCTTAAAGAGAACACTGATCTCAGGCTAAAGATAAGAGCTCAGACATCATTAGAATTCTGACAGAGCAGTACCCTAGGGACTTAGCAACATAGGTGCTTCTACTGAGGAAAGACACCATAACTTGAACTTAGATTCAACAGGTAAACAGGAATTTGTAAAAGAGGGGGGAAAAGAAAGGACAACCAAACCTTTAAACATTTGAGGGATACTTAAAACACCACAAGAAGTACACCAAATCCAGCAACGAGAATGAATCCCTAAGGGAAGAAAATAAACTTAAAAGTATTATTCTCTCAAAGACTAATGAGGCAAATGCATCTATCACAACAGATTACTATAACAGATCCTAGAAATTTAAAAATATGATTACTTACCCTTAAATGATGGGTTGAATAGCAGAATGGACACTACTAAAGACTAAAAAGAAGCTGAGGAAATTTTCCCAGGGTGTAAATTGAGCAAGCACTAGGATGGCCGGGGCAAGAAGCTAGCCAATATTCACAATATAGACTATGTTGTCGACCTGATACTAAGAGACTTCCCTATATAAAACATAAATATCCTCATTCCTGGAGACTATTGTGAGCCACCCATCCATGTATGTCTTTCCTAAAGTTTCTAGTTCCCAGGTTTCTTGTAGTTTTCAAATATCTGATCCTCTCGTCAAACTATTAGCACCCATATGTTCATGCAAATTGAGCAAGAAAGATTCTTCTTGGTCCTGCTGCTGGGATCATTTTGCTTCCCTGCTGCAGGTTAGGCATGCACAGCAGCACATCAGTGTCAAGGGGAAGTGCTATTTACGAGACTGGACTCAGGCTGGACAAGAAAATTCTATGAGCTCAGGCTTAGAGCACTTTTACTGCACACACGGTTTACCTTCCCTCACCCCACATCTGTGACCTTATGGAGGTTATCTAATACCAGAGAAAAAACTTCAAACCTGGTTTGCAGGTGGTTGCATGTGGTATGGCTGGTCCCAGCCAGAAACAGAGTGCTGGCACAGATCAATTATTGATGAATTACTGAATTCATCAATACTGAATAATCAATAATGAATTACTATACTCATGAATTGAATAAATCAGGCAACGAAAGAGTTGTCTAATATAACTGGCAGAGTCAAGTGACAAGAGCTGGGGTTACAATGCTAACTTTTTAGATTTTTATGGTCAAAGGTCTTTCTAGCCCATAAGCAATTGCATACTAAAAACACTTCCAAAAACACTTGTAGAGAGTACAGGGAAGGAAGAAAATGCCGGAGGAAAAGGTCTCAAGAATGCCTTTCAGTCTTGAACATTCTTTATGTATATAAGTTGTGAGAAAAGTTTTGTATCAACATTTATTTCTTTGAGTTAGAAATTATTTTTCTAAGAGAGAGGGAGTAGGGGAGGGGGAGAGGGAGAGGGAGAGAATCCCAAGCAGGCTCCAGGTTCAGCAGTATGAAGCCCAGGGTGGGCCTCCATCTCACAACACTGAGATCATGACCTGAATCAAAACCAAGAGATGGATGCTTAACCTACTGAGCCACCCAGGCACCTCAAAAAAAAAAAAAAAAAAAAATCTTTCATTTACCTGGGTAGTACCTGAGAATGTGCATAAGAAGTTTAAGCAGAATCCCAAGCACTAATGAATCAGGCTGTTAATTTTCAAAGATTTTTTTTTTTTTTTACTTGACAGAGAGAGATCATAAGTAGGCAGAGAGGCAGGCAGAGAGAGAGAGGAGAAAGCAGGCTCCCTGCTGAGCAGAGAGCCCGATGCGGGACTCGATCCCAGGACCCCGAGATCATGACCCGAGCCGAAGGCAGCGGCTTAACCCACTGAGCCACCCAGGCGCCCAGGCTGTTAATTTTCATAGAAATTTACTGAATATTCTAACAGGAGGTAATGTTTTCGATGGTTGGAGCTGGACTTTATAGAGGGGGGGAAATCTTTATAAATCCTCTCTCAAAAAGGAAAAATGTTTAATTTAAATATGAATGATAATACCCTTGGGAATTCTAAAGCAGGGTGACTGTAATTTGTGGAGCTGTCACTAGGTGGAGCGGAACTGTTGGGTAGGAATTCATGCCTCAGAACCTCCAAAAACTATTCAGTAGAAGTCAACTTTTCTTCGTAAACAAGTTCAATTGAATAATAGTGTATTTGTTGGCCAAAGTAAGCTTTATTGGAGAGTGTTATAAGAAATTGTCATTCACTTTATACAATAGTAAAATATTTCAAGCATTGCTGAACAACTAGTAATTCTACCAATTCTAAGTTGGATTTCACCTAAATCTAGGGAGCTTACTTGCTAACATTTTCCCTTCTGAACTCCCTTCTGAAGTCAAGTATTAAATAAATATTAATTCTTTATATACATAAAGAATGTTCAAGACTGAAAGGCATTCTTGACACCAGGGCCCATATCCTGGTGTTACCTGCCATACCACACACTTGCCTTTGTATCTTTGATATTTCTGGTCCAATCTTAGAAATACAAATCTATGCATGTACATTTTTACTCTAGAAATTAAAAAAAAAAAAAAGGCTCAGAAGGATGATGTTTCCTTAAGATTGTTTGTAATCTCCTCAGCAGCAGATTCAAAGACATGGTCATATCCTTCATGCATCCTCAAAGTTCTAGCCTTTCACAGTGATATTGAGCAATCCCCCAACCTGATTCTCCTAATAAGGAGACTCTCCCCTGCACCCCTTCCACTAAAGAATATTTGGCTGCATGTTTTCAGTGTTTTCCTGATCCCCTTAGAACTACCCTTTCAAGGGCGACTGGGTGGCTCAGTGAGTTAAAGTCTCTGCCTTTGGCTCAGGTCATGATCCCAGGGTCCTGGGGGTCAAACCCAGTGGGGGAGCCTGTTTCCTCCTCTCTCTCTGCCTGCTTCTCTGCCTACCTGTGATCTCTGTCAAAAAAAAAAAAAATCTTAGAATCACCCTTTCAGGTCTCCTACTGGAGATATATCAATGTCCTCCTCATCTCAAAAGACCCACAGATTAGGGTAATTATATCTTCTAGTATCATAAAATTATTTTACTTTGTTTTCTGTTTTGTTTTAAGTGGACAGGAACTCAGAATTCATCCAGCGAATACCTTTATTTTAGCATAATATCTGAACATTGAGAATGATGGCTTATTCACAAAGTAAAAGCAAAATTTTGAAAATAAATATACATCAATAAAGGCTTTTAGTATATTCTCTGAAGAAGGAATCAATAGTGTTGATTCTCTAATTCGGTGGTTCTTAATGTGCTTAGATCATAATACCCTTTGAGAATCTGGTGATGCTGTGGATTACTTCCTAGAAAAACACCATAAGCACATATACACACAAAAAATTGCACATGATTTTAGAAAGTGCATTGTATTTCAGCCCTCTGAAACCTTTTCACACTCTTAGTTGAGAACTTTGACTCTAAGGATTCAATTTCAAGAAACTATCAGTTTTTGAACAACAAAAAAAGATGACATTACTTCAATATATATATATATATTTTCTCAGTTCAAGTTTAATAGAAACAACAGAAGATCAAAAGTGTTGCCCTACTACTGTACATTACAGTTGGCCTGCCCTGTAACACAGTTCAGGCCATTCTCTCCAGAGAAGAAAGGCTGGACTCCCCAACCCCTGCAGGAAAGGCCTGTCCCATCCCATACCACATCTGCACAAAGTCTAAAGTCTTGTGTTTTAAGCATAACAATAGTACAAAAGAGATTTTGTTTTCATGGCCACCCACTACAGCCCAGCCCTAAAATGGCCTGGGGCTCACTTCTGCTTAGAGAAATACTCTTTGCTCTTCTGGACGTCAGGCTTGATGGTATCACTGCCAGGCTTCCAGCCAGCGGGGCACACTTCCCCAAGCTTGTCGGTAAACTGGAAGGCCTGAACCAGTCGCAGAGTATCATCCACAGAGCGGCCAACAGGTAGGATATTTACAGTGATCTGCCTAAGGATGCCTTTATCATCAATGATAAAGAGGCCCCTGAACGAGATGCCTTCATCAGCCTTTAAGACTCCATAGTCCTCAGCAATGGTACGCTTGGGGTCTGATACCAAGGGAATGTTCATGGGTCCCAGTCCTCCTGGTTTCTTGGGTGTGTTGATCCATGCCAGGTGACAGAAATGAGAATCCACAGAAGCACCAATCACTTGACAGTTGAGTTTCTTAAATTCTTCTGCCCTGTCACTGAAAGCAATGATCTCCGTGGGACACACAAAGGTGAAGTCAAGAGGGTAAAAGAAGAACACAACACATTTTCCTTTGTAGTCAGATAGGCTGAGGTCTTTGAACTGGCCATCTGGCATAACAGCCGTGGCTTTGAAGTTGGGGGCAGGATGCCCAATTTTGGCATTTCCTGAAGACATCTTGCTATTGGCCGCTCTACGAACAAAAACGCCAAAGACAAGGCAGGAAGAAGACCCAATATATATTTTTTTCAAGTACTTATGATACATTCTTTTCTGATCAAAGCGCAAGTTAAGACCACAAAAGAATGTATTGCTGTGTAACTTTCAACAAGGATTTAATCCACAACCTATATGGCATTGAAAAAATGATGTCACAAAGTGACCTAACCAACTTAAAAACAGAGAGAGAGGGAGAAGACAGGAGGGGAGGAGGAGGTAGGGGGGTAGGGAGAGAAGAAGAAGAAAACCAGGAGGGAAGAAGAAACCCATAAAATACTCTCTGGGGTGATGAAGATTTTAGAGAAGCCAAAATCATGGTTTTAGATATCAAAGAATTTTAGATTTGTGACTTTTAAAATATTCTACTTTAAAAAATCTTACTCTGTTTACACAATTCACAGTAGCCTAAGAAAGTAACTTAACAATAATACATACAAAGGAAAGTGCATGCTTACTTCAGAGAACAAATGAATTAAAATGTTCCTTTTCTGTGGGAAGATATTTTTTTAACAGAATTAACTGTACCGGATCCCCGATAATAGCACATTTAGTAAGTACTTTTAATGGCATGATTAAGTGAATCAGCATACATGAACTTAATTTGTATTCCTTTGTGAAGTTAAAAACTTTCTTAACTTTTTAAAGGTATACTCTCTCAGCAACTCTCAAATATGCAATACAGTATTATTAACTATAATCATCATGCTGTATATTATATCTCCATGACTTATGTAAGTGGAAATGTGTACCTTTTGTCCACCTTCTTTAACATATTTTAAGGATAATCAAACAATCTTCAGGCTACATTGTCTCTGAAGTCTAAGTATAGCCGTTTGAGAAAATCACCAGAGAATTGCTTGTATTTACAAATGGTAGTTTCTTGCCCCCAAGAAGTGTTAATGTAAAGCTTCTGGAAGGTGTTTTGAAATTCCTTAATTAATTTCTCTTTTTTGTTGTTGTTTCAAAGACATGTTGAGGTTACTATTGATTTGAAGAGCCAGCTGGTGAAGACACTGAACTGTCCTTTCCTTTTTTCTCCAAACTCCTTGTTAAGTGTTGGCAAAATGTGAAGTCTTAAAAAAAAAAAGAAAAGTTGAAAAAGCAAGTAAGAAAAAACAACAACAACCACCACCTGAAATGTATATATCCAAACTGGCCTCATGCTGGACTTATTTTTTTCCAGAATATGGTGGATGATATTACTTTTGCTCATATTTTCTTTGCCTCAGAGTAATAAAACTGCTTCTTTACAAAGCGCTCCATAGCAAAATGGGTACTATCTTATTTTACATACATTATTCATTTGATCTTCAAAATGTCTCCATGAAGTAGGAGAAGCAAGGAACTCCTATCCTAGTTTTAAGACAAATACACAAGGGATTTAATTGTTGTGGTTAATAAGTTGGAAGTATATTGGAGGAAAAAGTTTTCCTTGACCCTCTTAGGGTTTCAGGCTGGGTCTCAAAAGTAAAGTGTGTAAAGACAGATTAAGAGGAGAAAAGCATACAGATTAAGTTTTGTTTGCCACTGGAACCTTCATAAGGAAATGAAAACTCAAAGAAACAGTCCTCATACTTTTATGCTAGGTTTGATGACCAGTAGACAGTTGTAGAAGAATACAATAGGCTGAGTACCAGGTAATTGTAATAAACTGGGGAAAACTAAGCAAGGCCTGTTTGTTCCGACTCTTCTTGTGTCCCTTTGTTTTCAGAGGTAAAGAACCTCCTTACCTTGAATGTAAGGAGGGCACTTCTAACAAGACTGTTTTATGGCTTTTATTTATTTATTCATTTTTAAAGACTTATTTATTTATTTATTTATTTATTTGTCTGACAGAGATCACAAGTAGGCAGAGAGGCAGGCAGAGAGAGAGGGGGAAGCAGGCTCCCTGCTGAGTGGAAAGCTGGATGTGGGGCTTGATCCCAGGACCCTGAGATCATGACCTGAGCCGAAGGCAGAGGCTTTAACTCACTGAGCCACCCAGGTGGCCCTGTTTTATGGCTTTTATCAGGGAAGGCGAGTGATGAGCAAGGAGGGAGAAGGTCAGGGTGGCTTTCCTGCTTCTGCCATGTTTTCAGACTCTTTCAGCTTAAAGTATTCAATATGCCAAATGTCATATTTTAGGGTGGCATGTCATGAACCTCATCAGAGGCATGTTCAAAACACAAATAATTTCGTGAACACGAGCAGTGCTTTTTTCACTGTTCTGTGAGCTGTCTTAGCACGTACAGTCAACTAAGCGACTCCTGATGCTCATCTACAATTGAAGATGCCTTAGCCCCCACATATGAAAGAAGTTCTTAATCAGAGTAACCTTTGAAATCCTGAAGGCCATCAATTTCAGGGTTTTTCTCTATCGTCACTAAAATGGCTTTTACTTAAACACACCTATGGTGATACCCTGGAATTATACTGTCTTTGAAAATTTAAACACGTGGACCCAACTTCTATCCAGAATCTACATCCTTCATATAACAATAGAGTAGTGGCTTCACATAGTGCATACCATGTGCCAAACTTATTGTACTTTTCCCTCATTAAGTCTTCAGTAACCTCAGGTCTAGGTGTGTAGGTATTATTAGTATCAGCCCTACCTTACTGACGAACAAAAGCTTGGACCACATGGCTAACAAGCGGCTGAGCTAGGATCTGAAACAAGGACTGTGCCCTCCCAGGGCCTGGAGTCTTTTCCGCTATGATATACTGGCTTAGGAGCTGTCAGCACTCTTCTCAATCTCAGAACATCAAATCCTCACGGGCCACCTTTTTTTGTCCATCACCTCTTCTTTCCTTTCCTGAGTTAGATACAAAACGGAACCACTTTCTCATGAACGAACGCATATGCTTCTATCCTGCAACAGCTGATGAGCAGCATCTCAGCTCGTCATCAGTGCTTGAATCCACCTTTTCCACTCTGGCATTCGAGTAAGTAAGGGCTGCTGACAAAATCGTACTGTACAAACTGGCACCATTCACATTTACAATCTGCAGCATCCAGGTGCTCAAAATTCCTCATCAACATTTACTTGTCCTTTCTCAGCTGCTTTTCCCATTCACCTGACAGTCTATTTCTCTTCTCCCAGGATCCATTCATTGGTCCAACTCCTCAGACAGCATCTCTTCTTCCTAGTTTGTCAAGGAAAACGAGTGCATCTCTTGCAATCTCTCTCAACGTTCTACCTCGACCCTCCCCATTTATTTACATCCACACACACTGTCGTCTTTATTCCAATATCCCTCCTTCTGTGCCAGGCAAACCCTTGGTCTGTGCCCTTGAGGACGGACATGTCCTTGAGCATGTCCTCTGCTCTCCTCTCAGTGGATCAGTATGCTGGAGCCTCTGGCTTGACTCAGCATCACCCCAACTATCGCTCACTTTTCGTACACCCTTATCATACACCCACTCCTAATTTCTTTATCCATTCATTCCCCATTCATTCCCTTTCATCCCACTGCAACCTGGTTTTTGTCACACTGCTGAATCCACTTTCACGAATCGGCTCCAGAGAGTCGTTGCTGTCCTGATCTGCCACACAGAGTCCTCCTCTTTAAAATGCTACATCTCCTTGGCTTTATGGGTCTGACTTTACTCAGTTCCCTCCTCACATTGTTTCTCTGTCTCATTCGTAGGTTCCTCGTTACTCGCCCCTTGACTATTGGTGTTCCTTAATGTTTTATTCTTGGAACTCCTATTTTACTCAATGTACTCCAAATGACCTCAATTTCCATGTGCTCCCAGATATTTAGTTTTAGCTCCTATCTCCCTGCTGAGCTTCAATGGTGTGAATCCGGCCTCCCTACTGAAAAGCTCGACCAGGATGTCTCACACATATCTTAAGTCAAAAGGCCAAACTGGATTCAATCATCTCCCTAGGGGTACCTGGGTGGCTCAGTTGCTAAGCATCTGCCTTTGGCTTGGGTCATGATCCCAGGGTCCTGGGATCGAGCCCCATGTTGGGCTCCCTGCTCAGCAGGAAGTCTGCTTCTCTGTCATTCCCCCTACTTGTACTCTCTCTCTCTCTCTGACAAATAAATAAATAAAATCTTAAATTTTTTTCAATTTAATTATATAATGATACAATCTAATCTTATTCAATAAGGAATAAACTTCACAAAGAGACAAAAGAACTAAGCTATTTAGGGGGAAATATTATGAGATCATTTTTCACTTTCTAAATGCTTGCCGCACATAGCCCTGTGCAAGGACTCATATTCATTATCTCTCTTTAAAGCATGTTATTGAACAGAAATAAATATTAAATGCCTGCAACTCCTCCACTTTTCTCGAAAGCCAAAAGTAATGAGAAATTGAATGTAAAAAGCTACTGTAGTAGTGGCAGCCAAATGAAGTTTAGTAAGATATGATTGAATTAATCCAAAAAGATTCCAGATGCTAACTTCAGAATACTTTATTAGCATTGCTGTTTAACTGCATCCAACAGACAGGATACATGTGGCAACATACACTTTGCCGTATGCCCTGTGTTTAAAGAAAGGAATGAGAAAAAAATCTATTAGCTGAGAAGTTTCAAGTAAGTCAGGGAAATAAATTTATGTCCCACTGTATGAATGCTTTTTCTAAAAATTAGTAATGCCTTAGAAACTTTTTTTAAGGAAAACAACATTACCTACTTTTCTAGTTGGCCAAGTTAATTAACTTCTCTCTAACGCTTCAATTACCTCACCTATAAAATAGGATAGTAGTAATGCCTACAAAAAATATTGTATAGAAGAAATAATTTCATAAACCTATGTCAGTTTTCAGCACAGTGTCTGACACATAGTAGTGCTCAATATTAGTATCAAGTAATAGTAAATGTAGTAATAGTATTTAATATTTAAATAATTATACAATTTAAATATTTGTAATATTTTTAAATTTATGATATTAGTATTGAGTATAAATGTTACATATTTAATAATTACCCAGTGGGGTAGATGCCATTCTTATTCCTATTTTGTAAATGAGGAAGATGAAGCACAAGGAGATTAAGCCACCTGCCTGGGTAATTTGGCCCCAGGACCCACAGTTAGATCTATTATGCTATTTTGCCTCTCACATGACAATCTTAGGAAATTACTACTGAAAATATTTGATAGTTTAAAGAAAATCTAAACTAAAGAATGAGATCAATTGCCACAAGTCATCAAGTGAAGCAATTCATGGCATTTATTCAACTGGGAAGGTCAGGTTCCTCTATAAAACTAGGTCATTTCTTAGAAAAGAGAAGGAAAGGGGTGAGAGAGAATGACACATATGAGAAAGAATCTGAGACAGTCAGAAAAAGAGATGAGAGAGAGAGCATAGAAGCAAGGAAACAGGCGGGTAGGTAATAGAAGGGGAGGTGAGACTTGGAAGCAGCATTGAGAGAGAAAATTTTCACCTTTTTAGATTAAGGGTAATCAGACAAAGAGCTTTCAGGAAGAACTACAGGGGGACCTGGGTGGCTCAGTGGGTTAAAGCCTCTGCCTTCAGCTCAGGTCATGATCCCAGAGTCCTGGGATCAAGCCTGGCATGGGCTCTCTGCTCTGCAGGGAGCCTGCTTCTCCCCCCCCCGCCGCCCCCACTGCCTCTCTGCCTACTTGTGATCTCTGTCTGCCAAATAAATAAATAAAATCTTTAAAAAAAAAAAAAGAACTACAGAAGAACTTGCACTGTAGATTAAAAAAAAATTACCTTCATATAACTATCTTTTATTATATATTTATTACACACTCTCCCTTGGCTCCTTTCCAACTTACTTGGCTATAATAGTCTCTTAATGATGACGAAGGAACAAATCTGAATCAATATCTGGTATGGCATCTGGATCTTCTCCACATAGAAACTTCTTAAGTTTCTTACAACCAGATCCAACATAAAACAGTTCTTGTGTTTTATCCAACATAAAAACAGGTATTTTCAAATATTTAATATGAATTTTTTTTCTAGCCAGGAATCCAACATAAGAGAACCCTCTCAAAATTTTTGACCAATGAGTAGAGGAAGAGGGTTGCAGATGGAGAGAGGGGGCGGGTAGCAGAAGGTCTCTGAATTATAGAGGGTATAAATACTTGAAACTTTTTTAGAATTCTTCATATTCTATTTTCTACTCTCATGTATGTACTTTAACTGAAACTAGGCTAACCAATCCTTAGTGTAATGCTCTCCTATAATAACGAAAATTTGTATTTCCATAAAAACAGTGGTCTAAATAATCTTACATTGTAATTACATGGTCCATATATAAATGGTTGCTTTTAAATATATTACAATTTTATTCTCTTAAAAAATGATAAATATTCCTTTCCAGTTTGGGTTACACAAAAGTAATCCCAGATTACTATATGTATCTGGGGTAAATAATCCATCAGCTAATATTGTTATGGGAGGCACCCCACGCAGCTCTTTTATCCTGGACCCTGGGATATATTTCCATTAGCTTCAAATGTACTGCCAATTTTCAGTCATGGAGCTGTCCCCATTAATTCATTCTGTGTTTCAGTGAAAATTTAGTGAGTGATTGCTATGTTCCAGACAATTGTCCTCGGTGATGAATAAACAAACCAAACTTCTGAAGTAAAAAAAAGAAAAGTTTCTGAACTCATGAAATTTATGTTCTCTTGGGAGAGAAGAACAATTTTTAAAAAATCAGCAAACACATAATATAATTTCAGGCATTTAATTAAGTGCCATTAAGAAAGCATAAAGCATGGGACGCCTGGGTGGCGCAGTTGGTTGGACGACTGCCTTCGGCTCAGGGCGTGATCCTGGAGTCGCGGGATCGAGTCCCACATCAGGCTCCCAGCTCCATGGGGAGTCTGCTTCGCTCTCTGACCTTCTCCTCGCTCATGCTCTGTCTCACTGTCTCTCTCTCTCAAATAAATTAAAAAAAAAAAAAAAAAAAAAAGCATAAAGCAGAGTAAGAGGTTAGAAGGAAGCAGATGGGTAGCTATCTTAGGGAAGCTTTCTGTGTTTCTGAGATGATAACATTTTAAACAGAGGCCTTCACAGATGTGAAGGAATAAGCCATAAGGTTTGGGAGAAAAATGTTCCAGACAGGCTTGTAGACAGCGTAGGTAAACCCTGTAACAGGGAAATGCTTAGGCCCTATCATAAATAGCCAAATCTCAGCCTCCCTGAAATACTCTATCCCAGGTTTCCAGAAGCGTCCCCTCATCCCTCATTTATTGAATCCCACCCCCTTGTCAAGTTCTTTTGTGGCTTGTTACAAAATTTGAACCAGTGAGTTTCTCTATGACACCGCTAGTTCTGACAGGACAGGGTAACTTTTCGGCCATAGGTAGAAAAGATAATTTATTTACCTAGAGGAGGAGGCAGGGTGAGAAAGAAGAATGTGCAGAAGTTAAGTGGTAAGGAAGGGGAGGGCAGGGGAGATGTTCATCGTAATTCCTACTTGGAATCTGGGGACTATTTTACAAGTAAATCATACACATGAATTTTGGTTTAGTGACTGTAGAAGTAAAGATTTATGTAAACTTGGCCCCAAGCTCCCTTTATTATTATTATTATTATTTTGATGAAAAACTAGGTGCAGAATAACAACTGACTTAAGAAGAATATATTTCATTCTACATTCACAAGTGGCGGTGGGGCACCCAGCTGGCTCGTCAGTAAAGCATGTGATTCTTGATTTCAGGGTCATGAGTTCAAGCCCCACACTGGGCATAGCATTTACTTAAAACAAAACAACAAAATTCATAAATGGGGGACTGCTTCTATTATATATACTTAAAACCATCTTTTTCTCTGAAATAATGAAAACGAAGCTTTAGTTAAGGCTGACAGAACTGCTACAAAATTTGAGCAAATGTGTTTCTTGTGACATCAGAATTTTTTTAAAACAAGAAATTGAAGAAGGAACAATTCTTTGTAGAGGCTTTAAGAGAAATAATGCTAAAAATGCCACTGCCTGGTACTAAAATATAGAGTGAGGTTAAAAGACAATCTTTTTCTAAGATATTTCAAAATATATCAAGAATCTGACCCTATCTTACTAACTCTATTGCTACTCTTTTTCTTCAAGTCACCATATCTCTTGTCCAGATTAGTACAAGAGCCTTCAAAAAAGATGGTCCCACTTCTACTCTTGCCCCTGTACAACCCATTCTCAACACAAAAGACAGGATTATCAGGATGCCTGGGTGGCTCAGTGGGTTAAAGCCTCTGCCTTTGGCTCGACTCATGGTCCCAGGGTCCTGGTCCTGGGATTGAGCCCTGCATTGGGCTCTCTGCACAGCGGGGAGCCTGCTTCCTCCTCTCTCTCTGCCCGCCTCTCTGCGTACTTGTGATCTCTGTCTGTCAAATAAATAAATAAAATCTTAAAAAAAAAAGATGGGATTATCTTTATAAATGTCAGTCAAATCAGGCTACTGGTACTGTTCCCAAGCCCTCCAGTGATTCCCCATTTTATTCCAAGCAGAAACAAAGTTTCTCCAATGGCTTACAATGGCCCCCAACTTCTCTGACTTTATCTCCTACTCCTTTCCCCTCTGCTCACCACTTCTTACTGTTCCTCAGCATCCACGCATGCATCACCCCTAGGTCCTCTGCACTAGGAAGCATAATCTCTGGGTGTGGCGAGAGAAGCATTCTCCAACTAGGAGAGAGAAGTTTTCTCTCTGCCCAAGACCTCTATCCTACACAGACCTCACAGCCATTTCGCTGAATCTCTCTCCCCCTTCCAGGCTTTGCTCAACTCTTTCTTTCTTTCTTTCTTTCTTTCTTTTTAAGATTTTATTTATTTATTTGACAGACGGAGATCACAGAGAAGTAGGCAGAGAGAGAGGAGGAAGCAGGCTCCCTGCTGAGCAGACAGCCCAATGCGGGGCTCAATCCCAAGACCCTAGGATCATGACCTGAGCTGAAGGCAGAGGCTTCACTGAGCCACCCAGGCGCCCCTCAACTCTCACTTTCTTAATGAGGCTAATCTTGGCACCTTAATACTGTAAGCTCCCGCGCTCCCTCACTCTAGTACCCTAAATCCCCTTAACCAGATTTTTCCCCTTTATATTGCAAGTATTCCATGTATTGCCTTCCATCAAACTACACGACTTGATGATTTATGCATATAATTTATATGATGTGTATTTTTTTATTGTCTGCTGTCTTTTGCTTGGATATAAACTCCTCAAGGGCCTGCATCATTGTGTTTTGTATGCTGATGTATTCTAACCGCTGTAACAGTGCCTGGCACTTAGTAATGCACCAGAAATGGGTTGAAGAAATGTATCAATATACTTGTAAATATTGACATTGTTTTAAGTCTGCTTCTTCTTTTTAGTGGATATGGGGAAACAGCATCCCTTCAAACTTTGCACATTACACGTACTCAGTAAATTATTTATTAAGTGAATGATTTACCTTTTTGCTGGACACAAATAGTTTAGTAATAAATGAGCCCAGGCAAAATGCCAGAGATACCTTGAATAGCTCAGAGTGATAATCCAGTAAAAACCAGACTTGTTGTTCTGTCCATACTTTTTTTTTTTTTTTAAAGATTTTATTTATTTGACAGAGAGAGAGAGACATCAAGAGAGGGAATACAAGCAGGGGGAGTGGGAGAGGGAGAAACAGGCTTCCCACTGAGCAGGGAGGCCCATGTGGGGCTCGATTCCAGGACCCTGGGATCATGACCTGAGCTGAAGACAGACGCTTAATGACTGAGCCACCCAGGCAACCCCTGTCCATACTTTCATTAATGATCTCATTTGCAAAACTGCTTTGATTTGACAAAGCAAATCACTGTTTTGTTATCATACTGTAAACAGAAAGATTAACCTTAGCTTAAATGCTTTTTTTTTACAAAAAACCAGAAAATTGTTAAAACAGTTATTGAAAATTTTTCCCTGTTTTTGTAACTTGTGGGTGTTAGGTTCTGATACAAGAGTTATAAAGGTAAGTAGCCCTCATGATTCTTCTCTAACATTGCGCAGTAACAATCTTAGATACAGTTATGCTGTTTCAAGTGTTTCTATTCTTTTCCCATTTTCTGTAACATGGGTTACAAAAAAATGAAGATTGTAATACTTGGTAGTCAGTTATAAGGCTATGATGCTGTATTTGGTTTGTGGATTCTTTTTTACAGGAAGAAGGTTTTATGGTGAAATATTTCAAACACACAGGAAACTATTTTTATAATTCTATAGGGTGCCTGGGTGGCTTAGTCCATTGAGGGACCGACTCTTGGTTTTGGCTCAGGTCATGATCTCATGGGTCATGGGATCAAGCCTCCTGCCCAACTCCAGCTAGGCGAGAAGTCTGCTTGAGAGTCTTTCCCTCTCCCCACCCACTCTCCCCCCCTCCCCCCCCCCCCCCCCCCACACTCTCTCTCTAATAAAAAATGAATAAATCTTTATAATTCTATATGGCAAGCATAATTACATCCATCATTATCAAATAGTATTTTATTTTTAACAAGAAATTATATGGCTACCTACATAGCTAAAAAAGTGACATAATGTTTGTCACTCAGTTTTTATTTTTGTAAAAGATCGCCAAAAGATCTGATTTAATACATCAGAAATTAATATTTCCAGATACCTCAGATCTCTAATGCTATACTATATTAAAGTATGTTTCTTACAATGCCCCTGTGATATAGTTACCTTAGATCTAATGTCCTATACTACATTAGTTACATTTGATAGTACAATTTACATGGCAGGTAACATTAGTGATGTGAAAAAAGACTTCCATCAAGTACTTTGACACCACTGAAGAAAAATATTAAAATGTAATACTCAGTTTATTAAATGTTCTGCTATTTTTTAAAGTAAGCTTTATATCCAATGTAGGGCTTGAACTTATGAACTTGAGATCAAGATTCATATGCATTACCGACTGAGCCAACCAGGGGCCCCATGAAACTTGTATCTTTAAAAATATTTTAGGGGTAACTGGGTGGTGCAGTCAGTTAAGGGTCTGACTCTTGATTTCAGGGTCCTAAGACTGAGCATGTCGTCCCTCTCCCTCTGTTCCTTTCCGCACCCCTGCTCTCTCTCTTTATAAAATAAATAAATAAAATCTTTTAAAATATTATTGTACAGGGGTGCCTGGGTGGCTCAGTGGGTTAAGCCACTGCCTTCAGTTCGGGTCATGGTCTCAGGGTCCTGGGATCGAGCCCCATGTCGGGCTCTCTGCTCAGCAGAGAGCCTGCTTTCCCCTCTGTCTCTGCCTGCCTCTCTGCCTACTTGTGATCGCTCTTTGTCAAATAAATTTTAAAAAATCTAAAAAAAAATTATTATACAAAAAAACTAAGGTTTAAATATCTTCTTTTACCTAAAAGTTCAATAATTCCTGATTGAATATCAGAATACTCATCAGTTAATAGGCAATCTCTCTCTTGATTATAGTATTTTATTATGACATCAAAGAGTATCTGCTCGGCGGGGAGCCTGCTTCCCTCTCTCTTTGCCTGCCTCTCTGCCTGCTTGTGATCTCGCTCTGTCAAATGAATAAATAAAATCTTTAAAAAAAAAAAAAAGAGTATCTTCTGCATACTCAGTCTTGTCTTTCCTTTTGGTACTAACTGCTGATTAACTGTAACTATAACTGGTCAGGAAAGTATCCAGACATTTAAATGATGCATTAATAAACCAGTTGTCAACCCCAGAGTTAAAAACAAAAACAAATAGATAGTTAACATTTCCATTAACTACCTAAAAACTGATAAAATATAATTAAGTCTAGCTTATATTTAACCAAATCTAAAGAGACTAATTTTGAAAGACACAGTGAGAGAGGGAACACAATCGGGGGAGTGGGAGAGGGAGAAGCAGGCCTCCTGCCAAGCAGAGTGGGGCTTGATCCAGCACTCTGGGATCATGACCTGAGATGAAGGTAGATGCTTAATGACTGAGACATCCAGGCGCACCTCATTTATATTTTTCTTAAGTAGGCTGCATGCCCAGCATGGAGCCAAACATGGGGCTTGAACTCATAACCCTGAGATCAAGAGTTGGCTGCTTAACTGACTGAGCTACCCAGATGCTCCTGACCTAGTTTTGAAAGCCAACAATAGGTCAATTCCAAATATAAAAAACTGCTACTCAAGCTTAAGAGTTAATGTACAGATCTGAGAGAATATAAGATTACTAATTATAATTTTATTCAAGTGGCACAGATAACTGTATTTCTTACTTTTAAATTAAAATACAGTATTAGGTTAATCTTACCTTGGGTTTTTGGTCATTTCTTTTAAGAGTTAATGAAATTTTTCATTATCCTAATCATGAGATCATAATTAATGTATTGTTTTTCCTTTAAGTCAAACAAAATTATAAAAGTAGTAGCTATTGTAAATCTCTTGCAGAGCTCCCAACCTGGTAGCTTATGCATTAAATTTGGACCATAGCTATGGGTTGTTTGGTTACAAAGTAGTTTGAATAAAATTAACTTGTATAGGGTGCCTGGGTGGCTCAGTGGGTTAGGCCGCTGCCTTCAGCTCAGGTCATGATCTCAGGGTCCTGGGATCAAGTCCCACATCGGGCTCTCTGCTCAGCAGAGGGCCTGCTTCCCTCTCTGTCTCTCTCTGTCTCTCTGCCTGCCTCTCCGTCTACTTGTGAGCTCTCTCTGTCAAATAAATAAATAAAATCTTTAAAAAAAATTAACTTGTATAAAAATGACAGATTTCTTGTAAAATTCTGGGTTTCAAGCTTCCCTGTAAAAAAAAATCACAAGATCTCATAAACACTGGGCTTGAATTCAAATGCCTAACCACAGACAGTTGGTATGAATTATTGGATACTCTCTTTGGGTTGGCATGTCATTTCCAGTTAACCATAAACCTTACCACTCTGTTGTACCCCAAACAGTATGGCAGGGTCTCAGTTACCATTTTCTTGATACTATTGGTTTTGCTGTAGTTTTCCCTGCAGATATTTTATTTTCTTGATTCTATTGGTTTTGCTGTAGTTTTCTCTGCAGATATTTCTATCTCTGTGTTAAGTGGGAAAAGGAAAAATAGCCTGAGAGGGCCATACAATTCAAGCAAAACAATGGTGTATGTATCTCTACATGATCGATAATTAAGTACTCCCTTGATCTCTGATCTGTCTGGCTCCTAAAGGCATCTCACTTTGCGACCTTTGAGTTAATGACCAAAAAGAAATCAAATTAGCAGTCTTTTAGTGAAGAATTGGTATACATAAATAGCCTCTAATCAATTAGTCCACATTTGTTAGTACTAATCTTTTGGCATGGCACTGAACAGGTGTTAGAAAAAAATATATAAAAACTAGTGGACTTTCAGCAGCCATGTCCTAAATAAGGAGGCTGACATAGCCACATATGAAATGGGCAAAGGCAAATTTTATGAAATCACTGAGAAATACAAGTAGATATATTATAAATAAGTCCAAAACTGGAAAAAAGAGTATTCTGCAGCAGCATCAAGGCAGAACATTAACTTATTCAACAAATATTTATTGAGACCTAGTTTGTTCTTGGCACTGTTCTTGGTGCCAAATATATAATGGTAACCCAAACAGGCAAAAATCCTTGCCTTAACAGAGCTTATATTCTAGGGGAGGAGGATGGGAGACAATAAACAGAGAAACAAACAAACAAGAAGTGAAATATGTAGTGTGTTTGTTAGTGATTAAGTTTTATGGAAAGAAACTGAGCAGAGAAGAAGAGAAACAGTGCAAGATGTGTTAGTATTGCAATTTTAATCCTTTTTAAAAAAAATATTTCATTTATTTGAGAGTGCACGCACTCGAGAGAGGAAGAGAACATGAGCAGGAGAAGGGACAGAGGGAGAGGGAGAAGCAGATTCCCCAGTAAACAGGGAGTCTGATGTGGGACTCAATGCCAGGACCCTGAGATCATGACCTGAGCTGAAGGCAGACGTTTAACCAACTGAGCCACCCAAGTGCTCCAGTATTATAATCTATCCAGTGTTTAGGATAGATTATATACACATATCATATGTGCATATATATATATATATATATATATATATATAAAATATTCAGTGAGGAGACTGTACTTGGCGTTATTTATTCATTAAATGTTTACACCTACCAACAGCTAGGTGCTGTGCCCTTCAATGGGGATACAATGACGAACAAGAAAAGGACTGTCCCTAAGTACTTCACACTCTAGTGGGAATAAAGACAAGTAAGTAAACAGGCAATTTCAGTAAGTGTGCAAATGTTTTGGTAGCAGGAGTACAGTGTGTTCAGTAGGATGCAAACTTTGTTTTTACTGAGGAAACCTTTGTCCAAACATATTCAAGTAAGTCAAGTAAAACATATTAACAATGGAGTTGCTCTAGCTGGTATCGACATTTCTGAGACCTACCCCACAGAAATGAGGGAGAGGTTGTATTCTGCACCCTAACATTTCTAAAACAACACACACATATATTTTTGAAATATTAGTCGTGATATTATTAGTAAAAAACCAAGTAACTGTAAAACGCAAACAAGTCTCAGCAAAGGTGCACCTTAACTCTTCGTGCTAAACAAATGCAAATTTGCAATGAAGCCTGCAGTGATCACCTGCTTTACCACTGCTAGCAGAGTCTCAACTCAACTGAAGTAGTTTTTTAGTTATTTGGAAATTAAGAAATGGCTTTTCTCAAAAATAGAGGAACTAATATTTCTATTTCTTGGATGAAATTTATATAGGTGTGCTGCCAATTGCACACCTTTAACCAGCCTTTTTTTTTTTTGGTATGTTCTATACTCAACATGGAGCTTGAACTTACAAACCCAAGATCAAAAGATTTATTTATTTAGGTTTTTTATTTATTCATTTGAGGGGGGGGAGTGAGAACAGGAGCGGAGGTGGGGCAGGGGGAAGGTCAAAGGGAGAGAGAAGCAGACTTCCCACTGAGCAGGGTACACAATTGGGGGAGGGGGCTCCATCCAAAGACCCCAGGATCATGACCTGAGCTGAAGGCAGATGCTTAACCAACTGAGCCACCCAGAGGCCCCAAGAATCACATATTCTCATCAACAATAGTCAGATTATGGAAAAAGCCCAAATGTACATTGACCAATGAATGGATAAAGAAGAGGTGGTATATATATGTAATGGAATAGTACTCAGCCATCAAAAGAATGAAATCTTGCCATTTGCAACAGTGTGGATGGAGCTAAAAGTACTATGCTAAGTGAGATGAGTCAGAGAAAGACATATACCATATGGTTTCACTCATATGTGAAATTTAAGAAACAAAACAGATGAACATGAGGGAAAGAAAAAAGAGAGAGAGGTAAATCATAAGAGAGATTCTTAACTACAGAGAACAAACTGAGGATTCCTGGAGGGAAGGTGGGTGGGGTATGGGCTAAATGTGTAATGGATGTTAAGGAGGGCACTTGTTGTGAGCACTGGGTGTTACATGTAAGTGTTGAAACACCAAATTCTTCTCTGAAACTAATATACTACATGTTAATTAATTAGAATTTAAATAAAAACTTGGAACATTAAAAAAAAAAATAGGGTCATGTGCTCTACCAGCTGAGCCAGCCTGAACCTCTAACCAGCCGTGTTTTGTCAAAGAGAAAGTGGCTTAAATTGTCTTGTTGGCCAGCTAATTATTTAATTTTATAAAATCAGCTAGTGCCTGTATTGTTTTATTCCTAATTTTATGTCTGTTAATATGTCTGCTGGGGTTGTTTTATGCTAGAAGATAACGAAAAAAAATCAGATTTCAGTGGATAACAACAGAAAAAACTCATTCATGCCTGATTTGTTAGCAATGGGAGAAACTTCCAAATGTCCTTTCTCCAGAAAATTTTGGTTTGGACATTTTTCTTCTAAGCAAGTGAAATTTTTTTTGCATTAAATACGTGAGCAGTCAGTGAATTTTCAAGTTAGTTCTCTTTTGCAAACCTTTTTACAGAGACAAAAACCGGAGAACCCCCCGAACTGCTAGATTTAAAAGGCTTTTGAAGATAAAAGAGATTTCTTAGTAACCTATGAAAAACTCCATTGAAAACTATGCTTTTGTTAGAAAGAACAACTAAAATAATTTTTGTGTTTCTCTGTTCCGAAGGCTGACACATTCACTTGGAGCAAAGAGCAATCATACACCAAATAAATTTCAATCATTCTCATGTCATAAGTTAACAACACTTTGCTGCAACAATAATGATAAAACACTGATAAAAGTATGGAAATCTATGTCTGAATCTGAGGCCATTTGTTAAATGTGGAAGTTTGACAAATTATCTAGTTTTCTAAGACTAGAGTTCCCTTATCTATAAAATTATCAGTCTAAACTAAAGCAGGGGTTCCCAGACTTGGATGATTTTTGTTTTAACATAAAAACTCTCTTTTTTCTTTAAAAAGAAGCTTAATAGTTTATTCTTTTGTGACTTAATGTTTAAAATTTCTGGCTAAATGCAGTAGTATTTAATCTGTATATATTCTTCTTAATTTCATCTAACATTTTCTGTTAATTCTATCATGCGTAAAAGAGTATAAAAAGCATATGTACCATTTAAAGTATTTTGTGGGGGGCACTGGGTGGCTCAGTTGGTTGAGCGTCTGACTCTTGGTTTTGGCTCAGGTTGTGACCTCAGAGTCGTGGGATTGAGTGGGCTCTACACTTAGTGCCAAATCTGCTTGAGATTCTCTCCCTTTCCGCCTGCCCTTCCCACCACTTGTTCTCTTTTTCTATTTATTTTAAAATAAATAAAACCTTAATAAAAAAAATAAGACGTTTGGGAAATAAGATATCAGGGAGGGGAGAGATCTAGAACCCCATTCTCCTCTGTAGGAAATTAATAGATGTATCTAAAACAAAAGATCATGAGATGGCATTATAAGCATGCTATTTAGATATAAGAGATACAAGTTGTAGATGGATGTCTCTGGGGAGGAGGAAATGAGTGAGAAGAGAAGGGTAGGGAACTACTAGTTTTTGTTAATAAAACATGTAGGACTATTTGAATGTTTCACATTCAATAACAACATTTTAAAAGTACATCAGAATGCCAGCTTTCCTTTCCTACTATGTTTTATGTATTTATTTATCCTTCTGAGTCTCAGTTTCCTCAAGTATAAAATGGAAGTTTTAATCCTTACTTTAGAGACCTATTGTTAATCATACATACAAAATGCATAACAGATTGCTTAGCAAGGGTAAGACCCGATAATTGGAAACTATTTTTTAATTGACATATTTACTGATAAATTATAGCCATCCTTAGTTAGGAATTTCTAGAGATACCCTACATCTTAAAGGGGGAAATGATGGGACAACTTCTTTTTCATGTGTAGTAGATAAGAATCACTTTTGCTTGGCTCCTCTTCCTCTGAGTGTCCATTAGTCTTCCTCAGAGTTCTCTTTTAGTCCCACTTCTCTTTTATTGCCCCCCTTTTGGGCACCTCGTCTTTCCCTTACGACACTTCTCTTAATTATTGTTATATTTTGTTCCTCCATGGTGCCTCTCATCTTGCTTCTGTAATGATTTGACCAAATGCAATAAAAGATGTAACCATTAATGAATTACGTATGCATTCCTCTTAACTGCCTTGGGTATGGGGCTCTTTTTTCCACCTTTAGTGGCAACATAAGGAGAAAACCACAAGTAGATGAAGTAAATAAAGTGTAGTAACAGGTTGCTTAGTTTGTCCTGAAAGGTAAAGGGTAGGGAGATGTTTGGGAAGGGTTTATACAATGGAAAAAGGATATGCTTGTAGAAGATGGTCTTGGATTATACATAGTGAGGACTGGTAGTGAGTCAACATGTCATTTTTTCTGGTAGTATGGATTCAACACTTCAGTTAATCACAGTCATTGTAAAAAAATAAATGTTACTGAATCTATGTTGGCTCACCTGTCTTGTCTAATTGCTATGTAGAAGGAAACTCTAATAAAGGAGTAGAGAATCAATACACCAAACACACTACTTTTATCATATTTGAAAAGTCAATTCTTGGAGACAGTAACGTTGGTTACCAGCAGTTATGGGGAAGGGAAAAATGAATAGGTGAAGCAGAGAGGAATTTTAGGGCAATGAAACCATTCTGTGTGATTCTATAATGGTGGGTACATGTCATTACACATTTGTAATATATAATATATAACACAAAGAGTGAACATTAATGTAAACTATAGGGTTTGGATGATAATGATGTATCAAAATAGGTTCACAGATTGTAACAAATATATCACTTTGGTACAGGATGTTGATACCTATGGGGGCAGGGGATACATGGGGACTCTATTTTCCACTCAATTTTTTTGTGAACCTAAAACTGTTCTAAAAAATAAGGTAATTAAAAAATCAGCTCTTCCCTACAAAGTTCTGGAAAAAATAATGAAAACTGAAATTACCTTTTTTTGAAAGTGAAAGAACAGTTTTGTCAAGTACAATATTTGAAGGTAAAGCCATATTCCCACTCATTGTATGAATAAGTCCCTTTATTCTTTCCTCACCAATCTCTTGTGCTAGAGGATTTGAAATCATTTCATTTCCCGGTCTGTTAAGAAAGAATATGTGGACTTTTCTATTCTATTCTATTCTATTCTCTATTCTATTCTATATATTATATGTGGGATCAGAATTTCAAATATACATTTTAACTTATTAAAAGTTATTTAGACCCTCCCTATTTCCACAATGGATTTCAGGGAGCTTACAATAAAAAAACGCCAGTAATAAATTTGTTAGATAATAGAATGTCACCAAGAGAGAACAAATTTAGGATTGTAAATAAATAAAATATACTAATTCTAAAGTTAACATGATTACTATAATGTAATAGAAAATTTTTACTCTTAGTTTCCAGATAATCGTGGCTCTTTTTACTTTGGCTAAGTCACTTTTCAAAATTATAAAGCTTATAACTCATCAAAGAAGATACAAAATTTCCTTGTAATTCTGAAAAAAATATGTGGTAATGTCTTCCATAGCGGTTTTAGAGCAAACACAGACATGGATTAATTTTCACGTGGCTTTTTTTTAATTGGCTTCTGAATAAATCTGAAAGCATGATGTTTAAGCTGAGCTCATCAAAGTCAGTTCTGTCAGAGTCTAAACATAATATATTACAGTATATTGGCTGATTCTAACCTTAAAGATTCCTTCACTTTTATTTCATCAGTTAACCCATTCGCAGAATCCTTTTCTTCTTTTGCAAAAAATATAAGATGATTTATTGCCTAGAGATCTGTAGAGACTACTGTTTGAATTTTCAAATTCTAATTCCTTTTCATTTTTCAATAGCTTCATTCCTACTGGTTCAAATACTTTATGATTCATTAGAATATGCAAAGACAAACTCCTTTAAGAAGAGAGGTGTCATTATACTACTTAGGCACATATTTTGCATAAGATGACTTAATACTACATCAACAGGAACAAAACCAGTAAAACAGTGTTTGTATGTTCATAAATGATGTCTCCTTTTCATTTCCACCTGTGTCTGATGGGAGTGAATAATACCATCCCATAGCTGAGTAGTTTGAAAAGGACCAGAGCATCCTGAAAAGAAAAAAAATTAAACATGTTTCTTACAAATTTAGAATACTCAAAAATATGTAAGCTTCCCAGTTTTGACAACCTTATGCTTTTATAGGGCATATCTGCTGCCAGCACCTCTTTTCTTTTCCTCCTATCTTATGTAAACCATAATCTATTTACTAAGACTGCACCATGTCTGCCAATAAAAAACAGAGTAAACCCAGGAACTTGCTTCAATGGTATGGAATATATTATTGTGTGAATTTTTATACCCTTAGTGTTTCATGATTAACTGCTAGCTACACTTAGTCTTGAAGAATATTATTTTAGGGCATATTTAAAAGAATTGCACACACACATTAGAGTCCTGATTATTAGAGTTGTGGCTTCATGATGCTCTTTGCTTTTTCTTTCTTCATTTTGCCTTTCTTGACCAATGGCAAGCTCTTCATGAAAGAGATCTAGGCCAAGAAGCTGGACAAAATGAATCCATTTATCTGCCAGTTGTTCTGTAAAAAAATTTTTTTTGAGGAATAATGAAAACCTGAAAACAATAAACCTGGGTTATATTTACATAAATTATGTCATAGCTTTCTGTGGAATATTAAACAGCTAATTTGGAAGAATGAAATTTAGAGTGTGGAAGGATTTCATTAGGTAGGAAAAACGAAACAAAAATGAAAGCAGGTAGAAAATGTGTGTACCATCATCTTAGTTACATGAAAATGAATTGCTGAATTACACACAAATATATGTAAATAAATAGAAAGGTCTCGGGGGGCCTGGGTGGCTCAGTGGGTTAAGCCGCTGCCTTAGGCTCAGGTCATGATCTCAGGGTCCTAGGATGGAGTCCTGCATCCGGCTCTCTGCTCAGCAGGGGGCCTGCTTCCCTTCCTCTCTCTCTGCCTCCCTCACTGCCTACTTGTGATATCTCTCTGTCAAATAAATAAATAATTAAATAAAAAATAAAAATAGATAAATAGAAAGGTCTAGAAGACTAACCTTCAAGCAATTAAACTTTGTGTTCACTTTTTATATATATTTGTGAACTTTTAAATAATATACATACATACATTTTTCAATTAATTGGAGACAGTAAAGCTTTTTCATTGAGATATATATAATTCACATATCACAAATTTATCTTTGTTTTTTAGATTATTTCTTTTAAAGATTTTATTTATTTGAGAGAGAGAGAGAGAGGGAGAGGGAGTGAGAGAGTATGGGCAGTGGGGAGAGAGAGAAGCAGGCTCTCGCAGAGCAAGGAGCCCAAATGGGGCTGGATCCCAGGGCGCTAGGGTCATGACGTGAGCTGAAGGCAGCTGCTTAACCAATTGAGCCACCATGAGATCCCTATTTTTAAATTATTATTATTATTATTATATTATTTATTTATTTTAAAAAAGATTTTATTTATTTATTTGTCAGAGAGAGGAGCGAGAGTGAGCACAGGCAGACAGAGTGGCAGGCAGAGGGAGAAGCAGGCTCTTTGCCAAGTAAGGAGCCTGATGTGGGACTCGATCCCAGGATGCTGGGATCATGACCTGAGCTGAAGGCAGCTGCTTAACCAACTGAGCCACCCAGGTGTCCCTAAATTATTATTTTTTTAGTAGGCTTTATGCCCAAGGTGGGGCGTGTGAATTCACGACCCCATGATCAAGAGTTACCTGCTCTAACAACCAGTCACCCTGGAATTCACCCTTTTAAAATGTAGAATTCAATGGTTTTTTAGTACATTCACAAAGTTGTGCAACCATCACTATTATTTAATTTCAGATCATTTCATCACTTCAAAAAGAAAGCCATACATTAAGGAGTCACTCCTCATTTCTTCTTTACCTCAGTGAATTTTTAATTAAACAATTTTAAGAATAAGGGAAAAAGTTGAAACATCTAGACTGCTGTTTCTAGGTCTTATGTTAGAATCCAAGAATTAAAGCTCTCTCCTTCTTTGACTGGAAACAAGATGCCCAATTTTCCATAATAGTCTGATGTTTATGACAAAATGACAGAAATAAAAGCCCCATCACCTTCAAATGTCTTCCGTTACAGAAACTGTCCATCTGTTTATCCTTGAAATAGTAGCCCAATACCCTGTGGGTACTGTGGAGACAGGAGTAAGGGGTAGAGGGTAAGGAGTGAAAAGCGAGCAATTAGACGGATGAAGGCGTGATGGGCGACTAGGTAAGAGGGTAGGGCGGAGCGGGGTGGGAAAAGCTGTGATGGGTGCAGACAAGGGTCGACCATCTGTCTCTCTAACCTTCATCATTAAACAAGCAGGCTGGGTTAAGGACATAGTTCTCAAGCTTGCCACCTTGTACTTTAACCCTTGTTGTTCTAAGTAAAGCCTGCTGGACCTGTGGCAGCGTTGGCGTCATCTGGGCACTTACTAGAAATGCAGAGTATCAGAACCTATTCCTGAATCCAAACTGCATTTTAACAAAGTCTTCCGATGATTCGTGTGCATATTAATGTCTGTGAAGCACTGCTTCCCTGGACAACCCAGGGAGAGTAGCTCGAGAAAAAGCATAGTGATTCTTCACCCAGGACCAGAGAGGGCAGGTGGGCTGGGAAACGGACGGCCCTCAGGAGTCAGGTCCAAACCACCCGCTCCTCTCAGCTGCCCTTCCCTTCAGTACGCATTTGGTTACGATCTATAGGGCTCTCTGTCTTCCTTTTCCGACAGAAGGGGCCGCTAGGGCTCACGAAACTCCGCCCGCTCGGTCATGTCCCGGGAACCCCGCTCCAGCTGACAAGGCTACGGAAGCGCAGGGTCGAAAGAACCGCCACTAGCTCGCGCTCCGGCTCCTCCCCCGGCTTATAAACCCGCCCCTGAGTACAGGGTTGGGGCGGGGCTTATAGTCCCCTGGGTTCCGCCCCTTCCCAATCTGTCGGAAGTGACGTCATGCCCTGGCCGGCCGGTCTTTCGTTCTTCTTCCCCCTCCCGTACTCTTCTTCCCCAGTCCCTCCCCTCCCCTCCCCCTTCCCTCCTCCGGCTTCAGCCTTTGAGGCCGCACCGGTGGAGGAGGCTATGGAGTAAGTCGGCGGCCGCGGCCACACTCTGAGGCTGAACCGGAGCCGCCAGGAAGCGTTTGGGGGGGGGCGGGGGAAACGAGCCCCAGCACCGCCCCTCCGGGGAAAGAGGGGAAGAGGTGAGTGACCGCCCACGGGCACCGGGCGATCTCCTTCACCTGCCACATTCCCTCCTGGGCTCTTAAGGCTAGCGAGGAGGGAATAGGGAAGGACCCGCGCCCAGGGTAGGCCTTCCCAAGGCCCTAGAGCTGGTGACTGTTGCCTGGTGACGGGCCTGCGGGGTGCGGGCCGGGACGGTGGGCGCCCTCGCCAAGCCGGGCTGGGGGGGCGGCGAGCTCCGGGGAGCAGATCCGAGAGGCCCAAGTCCCGCGAAGAGGCCTGGAGGCGACGGGAGACCAGGGCCGGAGTCATCTGCGGGAGGAGAGCCCCTCTCTTAGGCCTGGAGCTCGGGTTTCCGCGGTGGCGATCTTGGTCCCTTTTGGGAAATTGGTCACTACCCCGCGCCCGGGTGAAACAGCTCCAGTCAGTTCTGAGGTCTGCACCTGATTACCTGGGTTACGAACGGCGAGCGCCCTACCGCCAGGCGTCCTTTTCAGACAGTAGCTGTAGTTCTGGAACGGAAGGTTATTGTGTGTGAGGTGGGTGGGGCAGGTGTTTGGTGAAGACTAACACCCCCCTCAGTGGCTCCTGCGCCCTTTTTTTCCTAAGCGGGAGAGAAAGGGTGGAGGAAGGTTTAGATCGATAAAGCTTGCGAAACTTCTTGGGATCCGATTGAATACACACCTCTGATCACTAATTAAGGAGACCACTACTCGTAGGTCAACCCCTATAACAGTCTTCCGTGGAACTGGACTCGAGCGACTTAAAAGTGCCATGTCAGTAGTGACTTAAACTTGTAAGTGCAAACTAATTTGTTCGTAAGTGCAAACTAATTTGTTCGTAGGTCAAAATCAGGCATTATTTGTATGATGATTTTTTCTTTCTTTCTTTTTTTTTTTTTAAACAAATTGGATTCTGTGAATAGTAAGTTTTCTAAGTAGCGTTCCCACCTCTATCCATTCTGGTAAATTAACATAGTTTAACGAGAATGCTTCAAACCTGCCTGTCACTTTGAAACCGATCATGTTCTGGTAATGGCTTGAGAGTCAGGTACTCATTCGGCTTCTTGTCTTATTCTTTAATATAAATACTCATGTTAAAGCTTAAAAATGGCTTATTAGCTGAATGTATAAATAGAATTCTTGAGACAATATTAAATTAGTCATAAAAGATGCTTTTGGAAGATTGTGTAAAGGAAAGGAACCTAATGGAAGGTAAGGATCTTCATTCTGTTCAGATCCACTTTACACACATGCCAAGACCTATTCTTTTGTCCCTGAGATCCAGAAACACCCAGTAAAAACAGATGCATTGTACTTCTATACAATAGCATACTTCTGAACAATTCGACCCAATAATTGGGAATAACTACCCTACTCATGTTTGAAATTTATTATCTCCCCCCAACACTAACAATCCTCGTATTGTGTTTAACTCAAGTGACTAGCTTCACCATCCCTTTCTATAGTAGAAGTGTGACATCTTCCTGTCTTGCATGACTCCTATGAATTTTTCTTGATGTTTATTAATTTGGCCTCGTAATTATGTCCACTCTTCATTTCCACTACTAGTACTCTAGTTCCAGCCATCATCATCTCTCTTCTGAAGTATAACCAGCTTCCTAATTATGGCCTACCTGCATTTTTGTGGCCAGATCCGTAGTTTTCCACACCAGATTCAGTGACTTTTTCAAAATGCAGATCTGATCACATTGTCTTCATGTGTAAAGCCCTTCAATGATTTTTTTTCAAAATGCAGATCTGATCACATTGTCTTCATGTGTAAAGCCCTTCAATGATTTTTTATTGTTTTTAAGAGAAACTAGCATTCTTAACAACCTGTTTGGGTCCCTGGTTACCTTTCCAGCCTGATCTCCACAATGAGTTCTGGCATTCCTTTCTTCCCCAGTCACTCTGTTCTTTCTGTTCCGCTTCAAGGATGTGCCTTTTGGCTATGATACTTCTCTGCCTGGAAATGCACTTCTTTCCTCTTGATCCAGTTACTACTGCCTATTCAGCTCAGTTCGGGGAAGGCTTTCTTGAATAGGATAGATTCCCATAATTCTGTTCCCATGACACCATTGCAGAGTTGCCATATTTATTAATACTTAATAAATTAATGAAATATTTTTCATGATACTCTGTAAGTGCTAAATAAATGTTTGTTAAATGAATGAATTCGTTCAGTGCTTACTAAATGTGCTAGGAGTTACATTAAGCATTTTATGTGTCGTCATCTTTAGTCCTCCAGACAACCACTTGATATATTTGAGTGGCCTGTCCCACTTATTATGGATTAGAAATAGTGTTAGGGAGGTAGTTGGTGGTCCCAGTGCTAGTTAAGTATTAGAAAAGGCATTTGAACTCAGGTTTCCTTGCCACTGACGATCATGTACTTAATCACATAACATTTAATTCTCACACTCTGCATCAGAACAACTGGGGAGCTGCTCAAAATACAAATGCCCTGACTGCTTTTTATAGATTCTGATTCCAAAGGTTTGAGGTAGTAGGTAGTCATCCATGTGATTATCAAATTAGCCAGTCATTTGGATGTTATTAGATGTATTTAGATGTTCATCAGTGTTTGAAAACCATTGCCTTAGACAACAGTTCAGTGCTTTATGAGTTCCAGTTTTCACATATTTTACTTCACTTTGTTTCAGATTTTGTATGTTCTTAAATCAAGGAAGAATTGTAGACCTAAGAAAATGAGTTTGGTGGTCAGTCTCATTTCCTACCCAGTTATTCCTTCTCCCCCTTCTCCAGCTGAAGGGGCTGAATAGTGAGATACCGCCCCAATGCTGCTGCTTTTTATAAATTATGGTAATTTTAAGAATCTGATTGAGTTCCTATAGTAAAAACTACACTAAGCACGTGGGCTTGAAGTGCCTTCAAAAGAGTTGGATGTGATCTTTTCTCAGATCTTATTGTTCACATTACTAGTTCGATATTTGAACATATGTTCAATTTCTCATGCTGTCTTTTAAGTCTTATGGGACAATGGTCTTAATAGTGATGGAATGTTTTACTTCTTGTTTCTCCTACTGCATCCAGTATGGTGCTTTCCAAGTGGTAGGTAACCAGTAGTTTGTTGAACACATGTGTGCGTCACTGTTTGTTCCTAAGACTCTTTAGTATTTTATGTTTTTCTTAAATCCGGTGTATCCTGTAAGTAATCTGTTCTAGCTCAACTGATAATTATTAGATACTTTTTGTAGTTGTAAAGAGAATGATTGTACTCGGCTGGTGTAATCTATGTTTTCTGAATAAGATTAAACATGATGGAAAGGCCAAGAATACCGTTCACCATTTTTTTTTAAAGATTTTATTTTTTATTTGACAGAGAGAGATCACAAGTAGGCAGAGAGGCAGGCAGAGGGGGAGGGGGGAAGCAGGCTCCCCACTAAGCAGAGAGCCTGATGTGGGACTCAATTCCAGGACCCTGGGATCACGACCCGAGCCGAAGGCAGAGGCTTAACCCATTGAGCCACACAGGCGCCCCTGTTCACCATTTTTTTGACAACTGTATCTTTTTAAAGCTTATAGTAATCTCTGAGTGCCCTCACAAGAGAAAAAATGTATTTCAAGAATATATCTCAGAATCATTTTACTTTAGACATAAATAGATAAGCACTGCATATGGGAGTGTAAGGTGCGACAGTTTCCCCAAATTTTATCAATCACTTTACCAAAAGTATTTGTGTCACATTAATGTAATTCTTATTTTGAATCACAAAATTTCACTTTATGAATACTTAGCTATATAAGTCACTGTATAAGTGACTTTTACAGCCATTTACATACGAAGAAATTTCAGATACTTGTGCCTCTTTAAGAAATAAAACATAATGTTTTGAGTTCATTGGTATTTATTTGCATTGTTCATGAGTGGTCAGTGTGTATTATTTTGTGCTTATTGAAAGACTAGTTTCTGCTAGGTGCCATGAGACTAACAAGTACTAAATATAATTTCATTATAGTTGTAATTATTGTAATTATAGTAACTATTTTATTTGCATTACAGTATTTCCACAATACATAAAGACATGTAATTACTGTAACTAATTTATCTGCATTACAGTAATTCCACAACAAATACATAAATGCAAGCTAATTCTACTTTTTAGTATTTTATTCTTGGGGAAGTAAATAAGTTGTGTTACTTGAAAATGCAGGAATTTTTTTTAGCATAAATCTAATTTTACCAATTATATTCCTGCTATCTCTAGATTTATGAGTAGGCAGAAATGAAGGAATTGCTAATTCCTTTCATCAGGTGCTTTAATAGTCAACCCATCTTCTGGAAGGTACATAGAAAATCTAGTATTGCATCAGATTTACCTTCTGGTTCTATCAAAAACCGAGTGATGCCTGAGCCAGGTGGTAGAGAGATATAGTCTTGGAATCATAATTAAGTTGTCCCAAATCTTATTTTGACTGAGATTTAGGAGGGAAAGATGATTGAATTTGAAGTGAATTCTACTAAATGGTGTACAAGGTGAAACGTCTTAAATGAATGGACATTTCTGTCATTTGGAACTTTGTCTTTGGAAAAGATGAGCTTTTTTCTTCAACAATCAAGTGAAAATTTGAAAAGCTGTCATATTAAGAAAGGGTATTGAACTTTAGGTTTCTTACCTGTCAAAGGGATGTTGCTAATTCAAAATCTTATTTAAGTTCAGGTCTTCTTTTAAACGTTTTTTTCAGTTCATCTGTCTTTAGCCTTCTGATACTCTCATGATATTCTTGGGTCCTCTTGGCTAATCTTTTTCAAGGTTATAGCCTTAACTGCTGTACTGTTTATAAGCTCATGGTACCCAAAGTTTTGTCTTCAATCAAGACTTTTTTTCCTAAGTTTTTGGCCTGTATATCTAAAAACCTATCAGGTGTATCTCTATGTGAATGTCATTCAGACAACTCAACTTCAACATGTCCAAAATTGAATTTTCTCCTAAAACCTAGACTCTGAAATGGGAGACCTCATAGGGATTCCTAGTTTTGTTCCTATCCTTTTTCTAACTGGTCACTAAGTTCTCTTAGTTTTAACTCATACTTGTTTCTTACTTTTTCCTTTCTTTTCCTTCCTTACTATTACCTTACTTGAGCAACCTCTCCTTCTGTTAAAATTTGTTTAAAATTTAACATATAGTACATAAAAGTACATAGCAAAGTTTAACGTGTAATTATAAAATAAATATCCACGTAACACCTTTGAAATACCCCCTCATCCCACCGTCTCTTCCCTGTCTCCCCTGCCTATATTTCTAAGTGTCCTTTCTTTTGTCTTCTTTTTTTGTATACATTTTTAATTATATATGTGATATATATCTGTATATATCATAATGATATATTATTATGATGTATATGATATATCATACATCATGATCTCTATATATGTATAGATATATATGATATATATATCATCCCTGAACTACATATTGATGTTCTCTTCAGTCTTGCCATATTCCCTGCTTCCACTCTTGGTATATCTTTCATTCTTCTTGTTAGAGTGATTGATCTTACTCATGCTTGAAAACCTTCTGTTGTTTATGGCTCGATTGCTTACTACTAATTGCTCTTGGTGATCTGGCTTTTCTGTTTCTTTTCCCATATTTCCCTGTTTCCTCAGCTTTTATTGGAACTGCTTTGTTTTTACTTTATCTTTACTTCTGTACTACTCTCATTCTTTGTCTAGTTCATTCCTATTCACCTTTAGAGACATCTCTAGCGTTAATGTTTTGCTAACACCTTCTTCCCTCTGTTCCTGGTTTTTGTTGTTGTTGTTGTTGCTCCTATAAGACTTTGTATCTATATTTTGTAGATTTTATCACTGTGGGCTAATGCTATGGTTGGTTTACTTCTCTGTTTCTTGCCCCTTTGATGGTAAGATCTTTCCTGGCTTATTTTTCCTTCTTTCTCCCACAGTTTCTTATATAGTGTCAGGTACACGGTGGGTACTCAATAAATATTAAATAATTTACCAGGTGACTTTCCATGTCTTTTCCTACCATGTGTATGCTACTCTTGGCTCTGATGAATGATGGAAGAGCTTCTCAAATTTGAATATTATCTCTGAAATTATCCTTTGCTTTCATACTGAGCTATTTGTAGTTTTCAAATCACATCATGGTCTTTTATCCCTTACTGTAGCATGGTATGTACCTCTCTGTTAATTGCTGTAGGTCTTTGCCAATCTGAGTCCACTGGCTACAGATTAAGTCCCTAAAGAGCAGAAGTGTTTCCATTTACATCTGTATTCCCAATGTGTAACTAGTACATGGCATATAATATGTAGCTACTCAGGCAGAATTAGAGGAATGGATATGTAGGTTTTAAATAAGGTTTTTATGTCCCTTCACCTCCCCCATCAAAATCAGCAGCAGATGTTCATAGAGAACAACTTGGCATAGCAATAAATATTTTCACAATGCCAATAGTAACATTTTCTAACTGCTCACAGAAATGCAGCATTAAATTAAAAAGGGAAAGAGAGTCTCTTTCTGTTTACAGACAGTTAAAATCTTTCATAGAAGAAAGTAGGTCATATTTACATAAATATAATTTAATTAACATAGAAAATTGAATACAAACTAGTGCTGCCTTAGGCCAATGGCCTTCCAAATATTTTTGCTTGTGTGTTCTCTAAATAATTTTGAAAAACAATGTACTCCTTTGCATGTTTTTAAGTTGATGGTATCTGAAAGTTTTCCTCAAGAGTTTTATTAGTTACAAAGGATTTAATTTCTAGGTTGTTGCATATTGTGATTATTTTACTTTTATCAAAACTTTGGAGTTTTTGCTTATTGAATAGTGAAATTAACTTGTTTTTATACATCCAGATGACAGCTATTTTATTTCTTTTTTTTTAATTTTTAATTTCTTTTCAGTATTACAATATTCATTGTTTTTGCACCACACTCAGTGCTCCATGCAATCCGTGCCCTCTCCAATACCCACCACCTGGTTCGCCCAACTTCCCACCCCCTGCCCCTTCAAAACCCTCAGATTGTTTTTCAGAGTCCATAGTCTCTCATGTTTCACCTCCCCTTCCAATTTCCCTCAACTACCTTCTCCTCTCCATCTCCCCTTTTTTTTTTTTTTAAAGATTTTATTTATTTATTTGACAGAGAGAAATCACAAGTAGACGGAGAGGCAGGCAGAGAGAGAGAGGGAAGCAGGCTCCCTGCTGAGCAGAGAGCCCGATGCGGGACTCGATCCCAGGACCCTGAGATCATGACCTGAGCCCAAGGCAGCGGCTTAACCCACTGAGCCACCCAGGCGCCCCATCTCCCCTTTTCTTCCATGTTATTTGTTATGCTCCACAAATAAGTGAAACCATATGATAATTGACTCTCTCTGCTTGACTTTTTTCACTCAGCATAATCTCTTCCAGTCCCATCCATGTTGCTACAAAAATTGGGTATTCATCCTTTCTGATATTTCTTAATTGTAAATTCTGTGATCAATAAGGCATGGGGTCTTGCTGTTAGTATCTGGCCTGGAGGAAATAAAGTACAGCCTCTTTCAGTACTTTTTTTTTTTTTTTAATTTTTTCAATTTATTTATTTTCAGAAAAACAGTATTCATTATTTTTTCACCACACCCAGTGCTCCATGCAATCCATGCCCTCTATAATACCCACCACCTGGTACCCCTACCTCCCACCTCCCCACCACTTCAGACCCCTCAGATTGTTTTACAGAGTCCATAGTCTCTTGTGATTCACCTCCCCTTCCAATTTACCCCAACTCCTCCTCTCTAACACCCCTTGTCCTCCATGATATTTGTTATGCTCCACAAATAAGTGAAACCATATGATAATTGACTCTCTCTGCTTGACTTATTTCACTCAACATAATCTCTTCCAGTCCCGTCCATGTTGCTACAAAAGTTGGGTATTCATCCTTTCTGGTAGAGGCATAATACTCCATAGTGTATATGGACCACATCTTCCTTATCCATTCATCAGCACTTTTTTTCAAATTTCTTTTTGCTTTATTTATTTATTTATTAAGGTTTTATTTATTTATTTGACAGAGAGAGGGCCAAAGAACACAAGCAGGGGGAGTGGCAGGCATGGCAGGCAGAGGGAGAAGCAGGCTCCCTCCTGAGCAAGAAGTCTGTGGATGTAGGGCTTGATCTCAGGAGTGACTCATGCTGAAGGCAGACACCTAACTGAGCCACCCAGGCACCCCCTTTTTGCTTTATTTTTAAGAGACTTTCAGGTTTTTGTTTTGTTTTTCTTTTTGGCAGAGATCACAAGTAGGCAGAGAGAAAGAGGGGGAAGCGGGCTCCCCGCTGAGCAGAGAGCCCAACTTGGGCTCCCTAACCCTAACCCTAACCTGAGCCGAAGGCAGAGGCTTAACCCACTGAGCCACCCAGGCACCCTAAGAGACTTTCAGTTTTAATGCATTCTTGAATTGCATCTCCCCAATTCAAAGTTTTTTATATCCAGGGAAATGCCATATAAGAAGATTGTGATAGCTGAGAAAAACACTTTTCTGTGGTCAAGCAGGAAAAAATTAGGAGGAAATTGTTGGTTAAGGAAGATTTGTAGGACACAGACTTTGTCAGACAAATCATTGTTAGTAAGGAGTAAACATGGAAGTGGAAGATTTGAAGAATGAGAGGGTTTTAGACCTCTTTGTGCCATGGACCCTTCACAATCGAGTAAAGTCTGTGGAAACCTTCTCACAGAGTAATATTTTAGATCAGCTTGTCAATTTCTATAAAAGCCTCTGGGATTCTGTTTGGATTGTATTGAGTCCATAGATCAGTGGGGAACTTGGTATCTTAACAATATTGAGTCTTCCATTTCATGAACACAGTCTTTCTTTTTAAGTCTTTATTCGTTTTTCTCAGCAATTTTTTGTTTTCATTGTACAAGTCTTGTATATCTTGTTAAATGTATCCATAGGTATTTCATGTCCTTGAAATAGTATTTTTGAAGTTCCAGTGTTTGTTTCTAGTATCTCAAAATAGCCATTTTTCCATTCTTATATTCTGTAATACTAAACTCATACTAGTTCCAATAGTTGTTTTTTTTTTTTTTTTTTTTTTTAATGAGTGAGAGAGAACATGAGAGAGGAGAAGGTCAGAGAGAGAAGCAGACTCCCCAAGGAGCTGGGAACCCGATGCGGGACTCAATCCTGGAAGTCCAGGATCATGACCTGAGCCAAAGGCAGCTGCTCAACCAACTGAACCACCCAGGCGCCCCCAATAGTTTTTTTTTTTTTGTAGATTTCTTCTGCCTTTCTGTGTACATGATCTGAAAATCTTTAATTTTATTTTCTTAATTGCTTTGGCTAGGACCTCCATTAGAATATTTAAGTATAAAAGTAGATATTTTTACTTTGTTCCCAAACATAGGGAAAAAGCGTTCAATTTTTTTTTTTTTAATTTTAAATATATTAGCTGTAGGTATTCAAAGATTCCATTGATCAAGTTGAGGAAGTTCTTCCCTTCCCTTCCCTTCCCTCTTTCTTCCTTCCCTCCCTCCCTTCCCTCCCTCTTTCTTCCTCTCTCCCTCCCTCCCTCTCTCTCTTTCCTCCCTCCCTCCTTCCCTTTCTTCATTCCCTCCTTCCTTCGTTGTAGGCTCCGTGTTGAATGTGGGGCTTGAACTCACAGCCTCAGATTAAGAGTCACATGTTTGATGGACTAGCGAGCCAACTTCCCTGAGGAGGTTTCTTTCTGTTCTTAGTTTGCTGAGAGTTTTTATTGTGAATGGGTATTGATTTTGTGAAAAAATTTTTCTGCTTCTGTTGAGATAATTGTATGTCCCTCCTCCATTATTCAATTAATATGGCAAATTACATGAATTTGTTTTTGAGTATTAAATCAACCTTGCATTCCTGAGATAAGTCCCTCTTGATCATTGGGTTGGATTTATTAGATTTGATGTACTTAGTATTTTGTTAAGGTTTTTTACATGTTGATGAAGGATATTGCATTTTTCCTTTGTGTCATTTTTTGTTGGTGTCAGGGCAATAATGACTATGTAACATGACATAGGGAGTGTTCTCTTCTGTGTTCTGGAAAAGCTTGTACCGACCTGATTATTATTTCTTCCTTAAATGTTTGTTAGAATTCAACAGTGAAGCCATTTGAACCTGGAGTTTTATTTTGTGGTAAAGTTTGTAATTATGAATTGGATTTCTTTTTTATAGGACTTCTCTGATTTTCTGTTCCTTCTTGAGTCATTTTTGGTAGTTTTGGCTTTCAAGGATTTTTTCCATTTCATTCAAGTTGTTGAATTAATTGGCATAAGGTCATTTATAGTATACCTTATTATTTAAAATCTATGAGATTTATTTATTTATTTTTAAAGATTTTACGTATTTATTTATTTGACAGAGAGGAAGATCACAAGTAGGCAGAGTGGCAGGCTGAGAGAGAGGTGGAAGCAGGCTCCCTGCTGAGCATGGAGCCCAGTGTGGGCCTACCCCAGGACCTTGAGATCATGACCCAAGCTGAAGGCAGAGGCCCAACCCACTGAGCCACCCAGACACCCCTAAAATCTATGAGATTTAAATAGGATTAAAGTCTGTAGAGTTTCCTCTATTTCTGATATTGACCATTTGTGTCTTTTAAATTTTTCCTTAATTTGGCTAGAGGCTTATCTTTAAAAAACAAAACAAAACACAGGTTTTGGCATCATTGATTTTTCTTTTTCATTTCTCTACTAAATAGAGTTTTACATTATATTCAGTCTGTTTCTTTGAGTTCTACTTTTTATTTACTTTTTCCTACTTATTTTGCATATAATTTTCTTTTCTTTTCTTTTTTTTCTTTCCTCCTAGCTTCCTAAGATGGAAGGTGAGACCACTGATTTTGGCATTTCCCCCTTTCATTTTTATATATATGTATATACACACACATATATTATAAATCTTTAAAGCTGTACAATTCCCACTAATCACTGCTTTACCTACATCCCACAGTTACTTCATTTTCTTTTTTCTTTTTTAGAGATTTCATTTATTTATTTGACAGAGACAAAGAAAGAGAGTGCAAGTAAGCAGAGCAGCAGGCAGAGAGAGAGAGAGAGAAAGAGAGAGAGAGAAGCGAGCTTTCTGCTGAGCAGGGAGCCTGAAAAGGGACTCGATCCTAGGATCCCAGAATCATGTTCCTGAGAGGAAGGCAGCCGCTAACTAACTGAGCCACCCAGGCACCTCAGTATTTCATTTTCAGTCACCTCAAAGTATTTAAAATTTTTCTGTCATTTATTTATTTTAGCTGTTGGGTTATTGAAAAGTGTTTAATTTCCAAATATTTGCATTTTTTTCTAGATATTTCTCTGTTACTGGTTTCTAGTTTGATTTCATTGTGGTCCAAGAACTTGTTTTGTATTAAAGTAATTTTAAATATTTTGAGATTTGTTTTATGGGCCAGAAGGACATAGTCAGTCTTACTGATTGTTGCATGTACACATGAAAACAAAATGGATTGTGCTGTTGTCAAGGGGGTGTTTTGGGTCATGTTGTTTGCTAATGTTCAGGTTTTATGTATCCTTATGGATTTTTTTTGTCTACTCAGCCTGTGTCCACCTGTTACTGAGAGAGGATCCTTGAAGTCTCCAACTATAATTGTAGATTTGTCTGTTTCTTTCAGTCATTTTTTTATTGTATTTATTTTAAAGCTCTTATTCAGTATGTACACATTTAAGATTTTGTTTTCTTAATGAATTAACATCTTTGTTATTATGAAATGTTGCCTTTTCTGTTTGTTATGAATATGGCCACTCTAGCTTGATGTATTTTCACATTCTTTTAGTTTTAGGTCATCTTGTAAAGTGGGTTTAAAGTGGATTTCTTGAAAGCAGCATATAATTGGGGTTTGCTTTTTAATCTAGTTTGACAATCTCTGCCTTTTAATTGGAATTTTAAATCATTTGTACTTAATGTAATTATTTATTGGGTTGGATTTAAGTCTGCTATCTTGCTATTTTCTACTTGTCACAATTATTCTTTGTTCCTTTCTTCCTCTTTTCCTACTTTCTGTATTAATTTTACTTTAGGATTCCATTTTATTTCCATTATTGACCTTTTAGTTGTATCTCTTTTATTTTACTTACTAGTCTAGGATTTATTATGTCTTTAATTTGCTATAATCTATTTTCAAGTGATATTATTCTACCTAACATATAAGAATCTTTCAAACATATACTTCATTTCCCCTCTCCTGTCCTTGGTTTGTCATATTTTTTACTACTTCATATATCAATATATTTTCGTTTGAAATGATCTTTTAAAGACAACATGAGTGTTTTTTTTAATATATACCCACATAATTTTTATTTCTAGTGTTCCCCATTCTTTTTGTGGATTCACATTATCATCTGATATCTTTATCCTTCTGTTTGAAGGACTTCTTTTGATATCTCTTGCAGTGAATATCTGTTGACAACAAATTCTGTTAGATTTTGTTTTCCTGAAAAAGTATTTCACATTTATTTTATTATTTTTTAAAGATTTTATTTATTTATTTGACAGACAGAGATCATAAGTAGGCAGAGAGGCAGGCAGAGAGGAAGAAGCAGGCTCCCCGCAGAGCAGAGAACCCGATGCGAGGCTTGATCCCAGGACCCCGGGATCATGATCTGAGCCAAAGGCAGAAGTTTTAGCCCACCGAGCCACCCAGGCACCCCTTATTTTATTATTTTTATTAATTTTAATTTATTATTAATTATTTTTAATTATTATAATTACATATATTATTATATATTAAATATATAAATATATAATATATAGATATATAAATATGTTATTAATATAAATTAATTTTATTAATTTATTATTTTAAAATATTTATTTGACAGAGAGAGAGCATGGAGAGCACAAGCAGGGGGAGCTGTAGAGGGAGAGGGAGAAGCAGGTTCCCCACTGAGCAGGGAGCCCAATATAGGGCTCCCCATTTCAAGACCCTGGGATCATGACTTGAGTGAAGGCGCATACTTAAGCTTAACCAACTGAGCCACCCAGGCACCCATTACATTTCTTTTTGAAAGTTTTTTTTCCCATGGCTCATAGATTTCAAGGTTGATAAGTTTTGATTGTTTTTTGTTTTGTTTTTGTTTTAGTACTTTAGAGACCTCCATTCATTTGCCTGACTTGTATAGTTCCTGATGAGACGTCTGTGGAAATTCTCATGTTTTTTTCCTTTATGTATGATTTTTCTGTTTTCCCTACCTGCTTTTAAGATTTTTCTTTTTATCACTGACTTTCAGCTACTTGGTATGACATATCTAAATATGGTTTTCTTTATGTCTATCCTGCTTGTGGCTCATCAATTTTCTTGACATCTTGCATAGTTCTCATCAAACTCAGGAATACTTAGCCATTATTTTTTCAAATATTGTTTCTTCCTTTTTCTTCTCATTTCTGGGATTCATTTACATATTTTAGACTGAGATATTGTCCCAAAGTTTGCCGAGACTTTGCTCATTTTCTTCCTCCTAGTCTTTTATTCTATCTTCAGGTTTTACCAATTTTTTTTTCTTTAAGTAGACTCCATGCCCAGCATGGAGCTTAACATGCAGCTTGAACTCATGACCTGAGTGAGTTGGACACTTGACCAACTGATTCACCCAGGTGCCTCATGATTTTACTAATTTTTTTCCCTGCTTTGTCTAATTTGTTAATGATATCCTCTGAATTTTTTTTTAAAGATTTTATTTATTCGACAGACAGAGATCACAGGTAGGCAGGGAGGCAGGCAGAGGGAGAGAGAGGGGGAAGCAGGCTCCCCACCGAGGAGAGCCCAACACAGGGCTCGATCCCAGGACCCTGAGATCATGACCCAAGCTGAAGGCAGAGGCTTAACCCACTGAGCCACATATGCGCCCCCTCCTCTGAATTTTTTATTTGAGCTTTTTATTTTTCATCTCTGGAATTTTGAGGTATTCCATTTTCTTTTATTATGTTCATGCTTTCCTTGAAATACTTAGATATATGATAGCTTTTTAATGTCTTTAATGTCCATAATCTATAATTTTGGAGTATTTACTGATTGATTTTGGTCTTGATTATGAATACTTGTTCTTGTTTCTTGGCATGTCTAGTAATTATTGACTGCATGCTGAACATTGTGAATGTTATATTGTTAAATATCTGATTTTTTAAATACTGGGTTTCTTTCTGGTAGGCAGTTAAGTAATTTATGATTAGTTTGATGATTTGAGGCTTGCTTTTAGTTTGTTAGGGCAGCTTTAGAGTACATTTTACTCTAAGAACAGTTTATTCTATTACTATGGCATGGTCCTTGTGGGGTTTCTGCTGAATGTTTTTAGTGATCAATGAGGACTCTCTAGTCTAGCTTGTGAGAAGTTAAGTGATTTTCAGCCCAGTGTGAACTTGAACATTCAGTTAATAGCTCTCTAGTTGGTCCTTGATGACCTGGTTGAGTTTCATGCAATGTATGGGCATCTTAGTGTTCAACAAAGCATCAGATTTCTGTGCAAATTTCTGGAGCTCATTTTCAGCATAGTTCTTTCTCTCTCTCTCTCTTTCCCTGATTTTTCCCTCTTCTTCTTGAAATTTGATCCCGGAATTCTTAGCCACCTCTGCATCCTTGAATTCCAATTTGTCTGTTCAGCTCTTTTTTTTTTAAAGATTTTTATTTATTTAACACAGAGAGAGAGATCACAAGTAGGCTGAGAGGCAGGCAAGGTTGTGGGGAAGCAGGCTCCCTGCTGAGCAGAGAGCCCAATGCGGGGCTCAATCCCAGGACCATGAGACCATGACCTGAGCTGAAGGCAGAGGCTTAACCCTCTGAGCCACCCAGGTGCCCCATCTGTTCAGCTCTTTAACTCAGCTAGACTGCTGCTTGGAATTCTGCTCTCTTCTCTGATTTGCAGTGTACCTCAAGGCAGAAAGCTGGGGTAATCCTAGGGTTCACCTTGTTTGCTTTCTCACTAGGATTATATGCCTATGCTGTCTGTTCAGTGTCTGAAACCATTTGTTTCATATATTTGTCCAGCTTCTAGTTGTTCAAGGGCAGAGGATAAATTTCATTCTTTGTTTCTGCATCATGACCAGAGTGTGTAAATTTTTTTTTAAAGATTTTGTTTATTTATTTGACAGAGAGAGAGAGATCACAAGTAGGCAGAGAGTCAGGCAAAGGGAGAAGAGAAAGCAGGTTCCCCGCTGAGCTGAGAGCCCGATGCGGGGCTTGATCCCAGGACCCTGAGATCATGACCTGAGCCCAAGGCAGAGGCTTAACTCACTGAGCCACTCAGGCACCCCTAGAAGTGTGTAAATTTTAAACATATTTTATTACGTGTTGCTTGTGCATGTTTTACTGTTCTTTTGCCACCAGTGCTTTTCTTTTGGAAGATACTGTCAAGTGATTTCATAGTTCAATGTTAACTATTTTATTTATTTGTTATTAATATTTTATTTTTTTAAAGTTTATTCATTTTTTTTAAAGTTAATCTTTACACCCAACATGGGGCTCGAATTCAGGACCCCAAGACCAAGAGTGACATACTCTTCTAAGCCAGCCAGGTGCTGTCAATCAATTCACTATTAATTTCTTTACTAGTGAGTAAAAAATTTATAAAATATAAATTTATTGTTGAGTATAGCATTAGCTCCTTTCAGGGTTGTTTTTTTTTTTAAATAAAATTTTATTTATTTGTCAGAGAGAGAGAGAGCGTGTGTGCCTGCTCAAGCAGGCAGAGGGAGAAGCAGGCTCCTGCCAAGCAAGGAGCCCAATGTGGGATTTGATCCCAGGACCCTGGGATCATGATCTGAGCCAAAGGCAGATGCTTAACCTACTGAGCCACCCAGGCATCCTGCTCCTTTCAGGTTTTATATGGTTGTTTTCAGCGTGAGGAAAGATTTAGACCCTGTACACCACTAAAATGTTGAGGGTCCATGTTATATAGTTGAACAACATTCATGTCAGTGTCAAGTGGGAATGTGTTTTTTCCTGGTTTGTAATAATTGAGGTTGAAAAAAACAGTTTGGTTCCTAGATCTAAATTTGGACTTAGGTGTGTTGGGTTCTTTGAAGACAAAACCAACATGTAGCTTTTATCTATATAGGACTGTTTTGTTCACTGTTTGGGGTATATTAAGTTTTTCAGACTAAATAAGGAATGTTAAGTGCCTAAACAAGTAAAAACAAATGATCAGTGCTTCCCTGTCCCCCCTGTGTTTCTAGGTAATTACAGCTACTCAGTATTGCAGCCATGGAGTCGATGCTTAATAAGTTGAAGAGTACTGTTACAAAAGTAACAGCTGATGTCACTAGTGCTGTAATGGGAAATCCTGTCACTAGAGAATTTGATGTTGGTCGACACATTGCCAGTGGTGGCAATGGGCTAGCTTGGAAAATTTTCAATGGCACAAAAAAGTCAACAAAACAGGTAAGTTTCGATTCACAGTCCATTTGACAAAAACACACATGCTAATAAAGTACCATAATGCATTTTTATGTTAGAGAAATGCCAAAAGTAATGGGTTCTTCTCATTTCTATCTAATGAAGTCATAAAAAAATAAATGCTTTTAAACATGCCCTGAATCTCCTGGTTACAAATAACTTGTTTGCTGTATCATCCTATCTTGTAATTTAATTTTGCTTACTTAATAAAATTAATGTGTCTGTTGAGCAAAGAAGCGTATTAGATTTGTATTTTTTTAATTTTTAAAAATTTTCTCTTTTTAAAGATTTTATTCATTTATTTGTCAGAGAAAGAGAGAGGGAGAGTGCGCAAGCAGGGGGAACAGCAGGCAGAGGGAGAAGCAGGCTCCCCACCGAGCAGGGAACCTAACGTGGGACTCGATCCCAGGACCCTGGGATCATGACCTGAGCTGAAGGCAGACACTTAAATGACTGTGCCATGCGCACATCCCACATGTTAGATTTTTAGTGAAGTGTTTCTTTTAGAATAAATATTGTGTTCCTTTTCAAATTTGTCAATAAGTTATTGGCAAAATACTCCATTAAATTTTTCCAACATTAAATACACTCTTATTTAGTGCATTCTTACTTTGTTTTATAGCCTTCTGGAAAATAGACTTCTGTAACATTCTTTTTAGTTTTAATTATCAGAAGGGAGTACATTTGTGGAATAATAATGTGTTTTACAATATATTGATTTCAAAGTTATTTCAGAACTAACTGTTCTTTCAGTAGAGTCATTTGAATGAATTGTATTTTTATTTTATTTTTTTAATTTGATGTAAGAGACCAACAGATGGTTCTTAGAAATGTGGAGGATTGTTAGTGTTAAATTTTACTAACCATTTGCTGTTGGAATTGTTAAGAACTGAAAAACCTCCAGGTTTAAAACCTCTGTAGAAATAGTGTTTTTTAAAAAGAAAAATCACTGTTTCCAAAAGTACTTTTATTTCTCTATAAGTGAAACATACAGATTATAAAATGTTTGGGATTAATTACACATATTTTCTAGTGACTCTGTCCTAGTCATACAGTTATGGATATCTATTACTTGTGACTTTTCCAAAGTCAGCTTATTTCCCAAACAACAAGTATATTAAAGATTGAATTGGCTTTGGTTATTCTTTTATGAAGTAGGAATCTTGGTCTTGTGATAGATTGCTGGTATGTGGTTTGTACCTGACCTGTAAATCTTGTTTTTATTGTCATTTCGTTGGAAGTCTTTAAGTCCAGAGCCAATCTTTATTTTAAATGCTGATTGATTTGTCATTTTGAACATTGTTTTCTCTCTCAATTCATCAAGAGCTTGAAAAATAAGTGATTTCTTAAATATTGAATACTTAAAAAGCCATTAATGAGGCCATGAAGTTATATAAATGACCAACCTCTAACATTAACTTTTATAATCAATTATATAACAGGAAAATGAAAGAACCAAATGTACTAAATTTTGCATTATTTATTAAGGATATAACATAATAGTGTCTTTGGGCTTAGCCAAAAGAGTTCTAGTTATTTGTGTTTATATGAGAAGTCCATATGCAGAAATTCTCTGATAATGTCGAAGCCTTTGTTGCTGTTTATAGAATGTGAAAACCAGGCATAAATAATAGGTAATTGATTAGATATTGCACAATAACCCACCATTTCTCAACTGCTGAATGCAGAATTGGGTTCTCTTAGGAAACTACTATATTTTCCCCCCAAATTTATTGCTTTGTGGAACATGATAGTTTTGTAATATATCCGTGCTCTCTGTGGATACAGTTCTGAATCTTCTTTCTTTGCTTTTTTCAAACCCAAGGTGTCTGACCTGACTATCCTCTCTGGACTACTGGCTGATTCCTTGAGGAATAGCTAAGTCTTTAACCACCTTGGCATTGAAGCCTCATTTTAATTTCTCCCTTATTTGTAGTTTTAATTCTTTTTCCATTATCTCATTTTTTAATAAAAGGAAATTAGGGAAAGTAGGTAATGTAGAACTGTGCTATCCACTGTAGTAACCACAAGCTACATATGCCTATTTAAATTAGTTAAAATTAAATTCATTTCCGTAGGTGCACTAGTCACCAATTCTAGGTTCCTTAGCTCTATGTGACTAGTATTACCATACTGGACAATGCACATATAGAACTTTTGATCATCACCGAAAGTTCAGTAGGACAATACTGACCTTAGAGAAACCAGAGGAAAAGTGGGAAAAGGATATTCTTTTTGGTCCTTTTTTTCCCCCTTGCGTAAAGGGACACTGAGGGAGGGCATTTTTCCTAGCCCTCTCAGTCTTTCTTGATATAGCATACAGTGTACTTGATTGCATTTATGTTTATAGCATTTTATATGCTCTTAAATTTGACTTTGAGGTAACATCAGGCTAGGGACTTAACGTTAGGACCTGTCTCTCTGTGTACTTTTTTGCTAGGGTTATTTCAAGTTCATGGTAGTACATGATGAATTATAATTTTCAGATCATGTACAACTTTTGCCTTTTTAATGTAAATGTTTGAAAGCCTCTTAGGGGAGTGGAGTAGTAATAAAAACACCTACAGACAGATGAAAAAAGTGCATATTTATGAAACCTGAAATGTAGCAAGATAAAAAAAATTGGTAAATAAAAATTTATTTGTGTGCCTGGTAACATCATTGTATCTGTTTGGATATCTGTATTGTTATTATTCTGGGTTTATGCTTCCAAAAACCAATTTCTGTTGTTTTTTTTTTGAAAGACATTCTTTAAAGAAACATCTCCTAATGAGTAATTTATGAAAGTACAATTAAGAATTTCCAAGCCTTCAAGAGAAGTTTAAAGTTGATTTTTTTTTAATAGTTAAATAGGGTGTTTAGGCCAGTTTTGTATACAAAATGAAGATTTTCAAAAGTTATTATTTGGGTAAACTTAAAACATATAAACATGTTGAAATGGATAGATCATTAATTATAGCCTATAAGCATTTGAAGCTACTATTTAGGCTTATGTATTATTTAGTTTCCCTTTTGAGTGTTCATTTAGAAGCAGCTCTTGGTTCCTAACTATTACTCTTTTTAGAATTTCAGTAGAGATGTTATAAGACATTTCGGGATGACATTTAGGGAATAAAAATTGTCTATTTAGTTTTTTAAATATAAACATATTTTTAAGAATGTGTAGAATAGTGCATAGGTTGAGGAATGTTCACCCTGAGTACACCAGTGACCAACATCCAGATTAAGGAAACATTGCTAATAGTCATCATGCTTTTTCATAGTCATTACCTCTCCCAACTTTCTCTCCGGTGGTAACTACTATCCCGTCCTTTGACACTTTAGAGTAATTTTTCCTGCTTTTGAACCTTAGTTTGTTTGTATGTTTGTTTGTTTTTTTGTGTATGTGTTCCCTGTTTGTTTTTGAACTTCGTTTAAATGAAATCATAGTATGTGTTGCTGTGTTTGGTTCCTTTTCCTTAAATGTATGTTCATGGGATACATCTGTGTTGCTGAACATAGTTTTTCTTTTCATTGAAATATGGGGTACTGGTATGAATATTACTGTACGTGCCATTGGCATATATGGCACATATATTGGCATATATGACACATTATCTAGACATGGAGTTGCTTAGGTAATAGTGTTTATATTTGTTCAGTGCCAGTTTTTCCAGAGTGGTTGTATGAATGTATACTTCCATCAGCAGTTACAGTTTTTCACATTTATGCCAACCCTTTTTATAGTCTTTTTTTTTTTTTTTTTTTTTTAGGCATTCTGAGCAGAGGGTCTCCTTTTACTTATTTTTAATTTTTTATTGAACTCTAGTTGACACGCACAATGTTAGATTAGTTTCAGGTTTGCTACATAGTGGTTTGACAAGTCTCCTACATCTTGCTATGGTCACCACAAATGTTGTTATTTTAATCTTTTGTCACCACACAATGCTGTTACGCCATTGACTATATTCCCTGTGCTGTACCTTTTATCCCTTGATTTATTCATTCCATAACTGGAAGACTATATCTCCCACTCCCCTTTACCCAATTTGCCCATCTCTCCAACCAGTCAGTTTGTTCTGTATTTTTGGGTCTGTTTCTGTTTTATGTTTGTTTATTCATTTGTTTTGTTTTTTTTTTAGATTCCGCCTATAAGTAAAATCGTATGGTATTTGTCTTTCCCTGTCTGACTTACTTCCCTTGCCGTGGTACTTGCTAGGTCCATCCATGTTGTTGCAAATGGCACGATCTCAGGGTCTGTTTAATTTTTGAAAATTCAGTGAATTATTCCTTACTCCTCTACCTCCTAAGCTTTTATAATGTCTGGTAGGTAATTAATTGCTGGACATAGAATTTATACTGCTGTGTTTCTGTTAGAGCTTTATAACTGACTTAGTCTTTCTACAGAGTAGTATGTTTAGGATTAAAAGGTATCTAAACATAGGTATTCTTTTCAGCATATTCTTATTTCCATTGTAAAATATTTACTTTAGAGAGATTTCTGAGATAAACGTCCTTAATTGGATTTCATTAGCTTTTCTAATTTTTAAATTATACTTAATTTAAACAAGCCATGAAATGGAAATTTTTGGCCAAACTATCTATCTATCTATATTAATCATAAGTGAGAAATGGTTGCTTTGTGTATATATCCTTTAAAAATTGAAGTATGATCACCTTATCTGTTAGATAGGAATATTGTAACTATCAAGACTGCTAATGTGTTTAAATAATTTGTAAGAAAAGCAGTACATAAATAGAGTTTCTGTCCCACCTGTATACCTACCTTTTATTTCCTTTAGAGTAGAAGAATAATTCTACATTTTGAAATGTCTTTCAACTCTATTATGTCAAGTTAATAGATTTATTTTGGGGGAAGATTTAAAAAAACAAAGAGTGTATGTGTGGGTTTGTTTACTATTTGAACATTTATTTATTATATTAAGTATTTCTGTTTATCTTGACAGAAGATTCTGTTGCCAGGTGACTACTCTTCAAAATGAATTTTTTGAAAAAAGATTTTATTTATTTATTTGACAGAGGGAGAGAGATCACAAGTAGGCAGAGAGGCAGGCAGAGAGAGAGAGGGAAGCAGGCTCTCCATTGAGCAGAGAGCCTGATGTGGGGCTCAATCCCAGGACCCTGGAATCATGACCGGAGCCAAAGGCAGAGGCTTCCTGGGATCATGACTGGAGCCGAAGGCAGAGGCTTAACCCACTGAGCCACCCAGGCGCCCCCAAAATGAATTTAACTTAACATTTATTAGTAGTCTTCTAGTTAGTGTCCCATATTTATGATTATTTTTTTAATCTAGATTTAGAATAGACTCCCCACCCCCCATAAATAGGGCAGCTTTAGTTATTTTGGCTTAAAAGTCACATATGTTGGCCTGTTTCTTTTACCCTAACTACTGCATAAGCTTTAAAACACCCCTAGTTAAATGGCTGTTCCTATGAGGATAATGAAGATTGATTTTTAAATTTATATAATAAATAACTGATATTCATTATTATAGCCACTCTACCAGATGTAGTCTTGGACATGTCCCTTCCTTACTGCAAAAGCTACATTATGTTATCCAAATGCCAGTATTCATGGGTGAGGCTTACTGATACTGTGTAGGCAAAGGCATGATTAAATTATTATGAAAAGTATAATAACAGTTTTAAATAAAAGAAACCATTATGCAAAGCTGAATGTGTTAGTCAAGTTTTTTAGGTCAATAATGATCATAGATTATCTTTAATAATTTTAAGGGGTATATCTTATTACCTTTCAGTCTTCTAAACTTAATCTAAATAAAAATTTAGATTTTGTTTTTATTGTTTTAAAAAAGGAACTTCGCCCGGAAATCACCTGAAAAATGAAGAGTGTGATGGTTTGCATTCATCATTATCAGTCATGAAAAGTCTATAAAATAGAGTTTCTGGAGAATATTTGTATCTCAGAAACCATTCCTGGTGGTTAGGTTAGTGATAGGTTAGTGAAGGTTATGATTACTATTAGGGAATCCCAGACATATTGGTATATATCTACTTAGATTTTTATTACTTAGACTGTTTTGTTTTCAGCGAGAGTTCAACTTTGTAGTAAGCAAAGTAGCTTTAAAAAGTTATAAATTAGACTTGTATCAAAAGGTAGTCTCCATTTTGACAAGTATTAGTTTTTAGAAGAATTTATTTTATAGCTATTTTTATTTAAAGATAGGTTATTGAGAAAACATACTTTTTATTAGATAACTTTTTTTTTGCCAATGTGTTTTAAAGACTATGAAGTGAATAAAAGAAAAATAGGGTGCCAAATACTCTTGCATTTTGTTTTAGTAATTTTTGTGTAAATAAGAGGCTTCAAATTTAATTAGAATTCACAGTTGACTCTTAAGTGCAAGATATTTTGGGTAATTGCACTACCTCAGCTTTTCTGTATATTTGAAAATCTTCATAAAAAGAATCAAAAAAGGTTTTAATTCAGGATGATAATGGAAAGCTTCCAGTAACTGCTTTTTTTTAAATTGACCACTAGGCAATAAACATCTGAATGTTGTCTAGGTATAGATCCTATAATGGATACAGAGACACTTAAGTCATGGTTTCTTTCTTTCTTTCTTTTTTTTTTTTTTGGCAGTGGTTAGTAGGGGTTATGGTTTCTTTTTTTTAAAAAGCTTATAATATATATGGGGTCAGGACTTTTACACAAGTGATATGTGTTAACAGTGGGTAGTGAAGTAGTAGAAGGAAAACATAAATTAAAAGATGATAGTCTGGGGGGCGCCTGGGTGGCTCAGCGGGTTAAGCCGCTGCCTTCGGCTCAGGTCATGAACTCCGAGTCCTGAGATCGAGCCCCGCATCAGGCTCTCTGCTCAGCGGGGAGCCTGCTTCCTCCTCTCTCTCTGCCTGCCTCTCTGCCTGCCTCTCTGCCTGCTTGTGATCTCTCTCAATAAATCTCTCTCAAATAAATAAAATAAAATCTTAAAAAAAAAAAAAAAAAGAAATAGAAGTCTGAACAAAAGCCCAAGCTTCAGAGTGCTGGGGAATGTTGAGAAAAAAAAAAAAAACAAAAAAAACATGATAGTCTGGGGCGCCTGGGCGGCTCAGTGGGTTAAAGCCTCTGCCTTCGGCTCAGGTCATGATCCCAGGATCCTGGGATCGAGCCCCGAGTTGGGCTCTCTGCTCAGCAGGGAGCCTGCTTTCTCTCCTCTCTCTCTCTCTCTCTGCCTGCCTCTCTGCCTACTTGTGATCTCTGTCCAATAAATAAATAAAATCTAAAAAAAAAAAATAAGAGATGATAGTCTGTTTTGAGGCACAGGCTAAGAGTTTTTAGGAAGTCATTATGAGGTCTGAGGTTAGTCACAACTTTGTTGAAATTGGTTAATTTTAATTAAACTGCAACAAAGAAAAGTCTTTTTAAGATGGTTGATAATCTGATCTATGTAGAAATCTTTTATCTGTGACTTAAAATAATAAATAAATATCTGAGAGAGAGAATTTTATATTGTTTCTTTTTCTTTATGAGCTATAGTGTTTTTCCTTAAGAGTGGTGAAATTGCAAGAGCTCAAAAACCATTTCATGTGATTTTTTTTTTTAAGGACTCAAAACATCTTGAAAAAATAAACACATTTAAATTAGATGCATATATAAAATGTGTTGTAGCAGAATGCTTACTAAAATAAGATTGTGAGCTTTAATAGTGCGATAGGAACTTGAACTTCTAGGTCTTTGTTTTATAGTTCAAAATAATATTACATAACACTCTTAGCTCTTGATAGTCCTGTGTCACATAGATGATCAAAAGAGCTAAGATTATGAAAAAAAAAAAGCAGCTAAGATGATATATTTATACATGGATGTTATTTAAATCTCTCAATGATTATTTTCCTGAAGACATATATTATGTTTTACTGGTGTCCTCTGTATTTATTGTCCCTGTATTATTTCTGGGGAGACAGCATGGGTATTGGCTAAGCCTGTGGTCCTCAGAGTTAAAATGATTGTATTTGAATCTTGATCTCACCAGTTGTGGGATTTTAGATAATACATATACCTTTTCCACAGTATCCTCATCTCTGTATTAAGGTCATAATTTATCTTGTAGGATTGCTATGAGGAATGAAATGATTCCTTAAAATTTTACAAATGATTTGGAAATGGGATGTTCAAGTTGAGTTATTAACTAGTCCCTTTGTTATCTTTCACTTTTCAGAGACTTAATCCTCTAAAATCCTTAACTTACTTATATACATATAAGGAGCTCCAACTTCAAACAGGTTGTGTTTGAGAAATGTATTGGTTTGGGATTCTGCAGTGAATCTCTGTTAGGTAATTAGGTAGCCAGACTAACTTGTGAAAAACAATCCTAATGTAGCACAGAAATAATAAGAGAACGAGAAAGTGGAAAAATACTGTCTTGGATATTGATAGTTGAGTAGTAGTAGGTTTGAATTAGAGGCCTTTGAAACATACTTTTATAAAATTCATACTTTCATAAAAAGTCATTCAAAATCTTTCAAGGAAGTTTGAAAGGCTAGCATTGATTCTTTGTAAATTTTGCTTCCAGCTTTATCATTTTTCTTTCCATTTATGATGGAAATCTAGCATCACTGATGTGTTCCACATACATCAACTATCTGTGCAGCTGTTTTTTGATTGATTTATTAAGATTGGGTAACTGGACAGGAACTATTTTTCCTTGGGTAACTGAGAAAATGTAAGGAAGTAGATAGTAAGGAGGATGTGTGCTTTGATAAGTAAGTGTGAATGATTCTTAAAAAAGAACAGTGGGAGAGCAGCTTCTGTTACTGGTACCATTCATTACCAGTTACTGCCCATAATAAGAGAGGGATAGGCTGGAAGGAAAGAGTGAGTATAGGTTATTCATATCTAGAAGTTGCTTACAACATGGGCTTTTGTATAAATAGGCACTCCTTGACACAAGTGATATGTGTTAACTTTTCGTTCAAAAAATGATTCAAGATTTTGTAGGGTAGGGTTATCAGGTTATCCAGCATTATCATTATGAATAACATTTTGAATTTTTATTTTATTTTATTTTATTTTTTAAAGATTTTATTTATTTATTTGACAGAGAGAAATCACAAGTAGTCGGAGAGGCAGGCAGAGAGAGAGAGAGGGAAGCAGGCTCCATGCTGAGCAGAGAGCCCGATGCAGGACTCGATCCCAGGACCCTGAGACCATGACCTGAGCCGAAGGCAGCGGCTTAACCCACTGAGCCACCCAGGCGCCCACATTTTGAATTTTTAAACATTTTAACTTTTATTTGAATTCTGGTTAAATAGATTGCTACACAGGGTATGGCACATTATATACACCTTGTGTGTATCAGAGTTCAAAGACGGAGATTTTCCTATGTTCTTCTTAGATAGGGCTCCAGGTCTCATACTTTTAAAAATATTTAGATTTACTAATCATGAAGAAACCAACTTTTTGATATCAGAAAAGTATTACAATGGTGCTATAATTTCCATAACATTAGATTTTAGTGGTAGATTGTTGTGACACTTGAATAAAATTTTCTTACTCTTGTATATTTTGATTAAAATTAGATGCACAATTCTTTCATTAGGAAGTGGCTGTTTTTGTCTTTGATAAAAAGCTGATTGACAAATATCAAAAATTTGAAAAGGATCAAATCATTGATTCTCTAAAACGAGGAGTCCAGCAGTTAACTCGACTACGACACCCTCGACTTCTTACTGTCCAGCATCCTTTAGAAGAATCCAGGTAAGTTTTTATAAAGACTTACATAAAAGACTTGTTGAACAAATATTTTATAATTGTATGTTTAAGTTCTGTCTGTGGAGCATACTGGCAGTGAAAAATTCTTAGAATTTTCCTTCAGCCAGTATGCTTTTATTCTTCTTATATATCGGATTTCTGTATAATTCTTATTTTGAAATCTTCAGTAACCCACTGTCACTTACCTTCTCCCTCAAGAGCACAAGTTACTTTCTTTCAACCTAAAAGAAAAAAAAAATTACTGTGAAAACTGTATTAAATACTTTACATTTGCTTAACTCATTTCATTAACTCAGTTCTCACAATTACATGGGAGAACTAAGGGTCAGAGACATTACTTAAGTCACATAGTTATGGCACCTTGATTTCTGAGCCCATTTTTTTTTATTCTAGTATATCATGGTGTTCCTACTCAGAAATATGACCATAAATCTTTTATGATGTTAATATTTTTATTGTTCTTCTTTTCATGAATAAACCCAAAAGAAGAGTATAGTTGTTGACTCTTCTGTAACATTCATTATTGTGAACTCTGCCCCAAAGTGGATACGTTTTGTTTGCTACACTTGTTCTGAGCTTTTCAAACAATGCTGTTTCCTCTGCAGTGTTTTCTTTCAGTGTCTACAATGTCACCTATCAGAATCCTACCCATCTTTGTTATTTTAACTTGTATCAATGTGTCTTATATTTCCTTATTACTTTTCAAGTCTCTTGAGGGGAGAAGCTGTCCCTACAACTTCTTTTATAGTAATTTAAATATTATAGAACTAGGGATTTATTGGCAATCATTAAGAGAGACAATTCAAATATTACTTTAAGGCATTTTCATTATTAAGTTGTAAACTTATAAAATTAATAGAAGTAGGACAACTATAGGGAAGGAAAAAATGACTTCCAGTTTTTAATGAGTTAATAAGGTAGAAATAACACTGGAATTCTCCAAAAGATATGTGCTGTAGTAAAGTCATCCACCTACTCTGAAAGGTCAGAGTTGGTGATGCGTATTGAGGGTAACATGAAGGCAGTAATCAAAACCATGAAAATAAGAGTTTTGCAAGAGCATGAGTCGAAAGAACAGAGTACTGCAGAAGAACTTGAATGTAGAGGGAAAAGAAGAGTCGGAAAGAAACCAGCAATCACTGTTATGTGGCAGACGAAGAATAGGCAGCTGAATGGCATGGAAGCTAAAGGAGGAGAAGGGACCCACTAACACTGAGGACCACTGAGGAAAAAGAAAATAAGGACTGAGAAGAGTTCATTACATTTGACTAGTGAGAGCTTGTTGTTACTGATCTTAATAATATCAGTAGTTGGATGGTGGTTTGGAGGCTAGAAAATAGATACAAAGAAGACTAGCAGAGAAAACTTCATTATGTGAATAAAGTCCCAGAGGAGGAACTCAAAGGAAATTAGAGGATGATAGTTTAATCACTAATATGCTGAGGTGACCTCATAAATGAGGTCATTCATGTTAGATGAACTTTATGCTTTTTTTTTTTTTTAAAGATTTTATTTATTTATTTGACAGAGAAAGATTACAAGTAGGCAGAGAGGCAGGTAGAGAGAGAAGGAGGAGGAAGCAGGCTCCCTGCTGAGCAGAGAGCCCAATGCGGGACTCGATCCCAGGACCCCGAGATCATGACCTGAGCCGAAGGCAGCGGCTTAACCCACTGAGCCACCCAGGCGCCCGAACTTTATGCTTTTTTTAAGTAGAAAGTGGATAATAGGTGAGTAGTGGGTAAAGGGGGGCCATGGAATGAGGAGCTAGGAAGAGGACTATAAAAGAATGCTCTTGAATGTTGAAAAAAAAGAGCAAGGTTAAAATATACTATGTGACTTAACACTGTGAATTTAAAAAGGCATGGACTTTCTATTCTTTCCTTGTGCTTATGACATAAGCAAGAGAGTAAAAAAACTTATAGTGGTTATTACAGGGTTAGTAGGGGTTTGCTTGGCAAAGGATAATTAGGGTGATGTTTATTGTGATAGTTGGGAGAAAAAGGAATTAAATACATATGGTCAGGACTGAATACTTGCAATTTTGTTAATAAGGTGTTGGGGAGCTAGATTTGGTGGAGGTAGTAAAGGGGTGGGAGATAATGGCTAGTAAGTAGCTGTGGTTGAGGAAGTGGTTCTTGAGAAGAGGATATAGCCCTTCTGGTATGTGACTGTAATGGTGATGGGAGTGAATATTCATGAAAGATAAGAGGGCTTCCAGCTGGAGGAGTAATAATATGGATAGTGATGTGGCCAAGGATGATGCTGGGATTAGTACAGAGAGGAAAAATATAGGAGTAGCTCAAATACATGAGTCTTGGGAATTACAGAGTACTGTAGAAAAGACTTCAGAGTATTTGATCAGTTTTCCTCCAGTACAGTTCAGCAAATGGAAACCTGGTTGTCCACTGTGTTTATGAGCTTGGTGAGGGAGTAAAGAACAAGGTAGCAACTTTGTTGATGACTGAGCAGGTGTAATAACTCTCCCTCAGCCTAAGCAGCTCTGTCTTAATCTTTCATGTATATTAAGCTTCTGCATATGCTTTCATTTGAAAACTGGGTTCAAGGTGGTGGACAGATGAAACAGCAAAAGGTGTACCTGCCATTAAACAGTTACAGTCCAGGTGCAGAGTGTTGGCCTAGCTTTGTTACCATAGTACCTTGTATGTCGTTCATTGCCAGAGCCTAAATAAGCCCAAAGCATAAAATGTTAGGACTTGAATCTCAAACACTTGGTAATAATAATAGCAGCAGTAAATATTTATTAAGTTTCCATGCTAGTGACTCTGCTGTGTACCTTACATTCATTATCTCCTTTGATGTTCACAGTTACCCTTCAGGGTGGTTTTTTATCACCATTTTACAAATGGGCAAAGTGAGGCTCAGAGCCAAGGTGTCCGACTCACCTAGTCAGGGAATAGGGATGCTGGGACTTGAAGTTGGGAATTTGTCTTCAAAGCCTGAGCTCTTTATGAGTAAAGCCTACTCAATGTTGGTATCTAACATTTTCTGAATTTCTCAATATTCTTATACATCAAAGAGCAGTAATTTAAAAATATAAAAGCTGTGACACCTTTTAAAATTATATTTAAAAAAGGGTAAAGCAAAACTGCTCTGATTGAAGTAGTTAGTTACCTAGTGCTGTGCTCTGTGCCTCTTTCTGACTCCTCTTGCTCTAGAGGGGTCTGGGAAATCTGTAGGTTCCTTTGAGTACATTCTGAAAATGGTGGTTTAAATGTTACATTGATGCTGAAAACAAATCTAAGTCTACCTTTTTGTTGACTATGAATATTTTATGTATATTTGATTTTGATAATGTGGAAAAAAAATGATGGTAAATAACTCTTTCTTTTTTAAAACAGGGATTGCTTAGCGTTTTGTACAGAGCCAGTTTTTGCCAGCTTAGCCAATGTTTTAGGTAACTGGGAAAATCTACCTTCCCCTGTACCTCCAGACATTAAGGATTATAACCTTTATGATGTAGAAACTAAATATGGTTTGCTACAGGTATGTATTTTTATTTACCATGTGAAAAGAGTTTTATCCTTCAAAATTGTTTTTGGCTGTTTAAAACTTATTAGCAATATCAACTGTTTTATGTAAACCTTTGGATCCTCTCAATAATTTAAAAATTATTTCTATGCTCTGCAGTTTTTCTACAGTTTATTGTTAGGTTTAAATTATATTTTAAATTTATGAAACATAACATTGATAACCTTTGTAGAAGGGTACTTACTGGTTGATGGGTTGGTTCCCTTTCGAGTTCTTTGAGTGAATGCATTTCATAAATAAAATATTAAGTTGAAATACTAATGTATTTAATAAAAAATAAAAATTACATCTTTAAGGAAATTATTTAATAGGTATCAAGAGATCTTGTTAGACTTTTTCATATATGTCCAATTTTTCTCTTTTTTTTCTTTAAGATTTTTCTTTAAGATTTTTTTTTTTTAAATTTATTTGACAGACAGAGATCACAAGTAGGCAGAGAGGAAGGGAGAGAGGGCAGGGAGAGGGGTGGAGCAGCCTCCTCACTGAGCAGAGAGCCCAGTGCAGCCTCCATCCCAGGACCTTGAGATCACGACCTGAGCTGAAGGCAGAGGCTTTAACTCACTGAGCCACCCAGCGCCCTATGTCCACTTTTTCTGATTTTCCTTTCCCTGCCTACCAAAATATCTTCAGCTCTATAGAGTAAATTTATACAGTAGATTCTTAGTTCCATTGCGGACAGAGATAATTTTATCTATTGTTTTTCAACAGCTTTGTTAAGCTGTTAATTCACATACAATAAACTTTGGCTTGATTATTTGTTTTTTTTTGTTGTTAAGTTTGAGAAGGTCTTTATAGAACTTGGATACCAGCCCTTTATCTATAGTGTCATTCGCAAATATCTTCTCTCATTCTGTGGGTTGCCTCTTTGTTTTGTTGATGGTTTCCTTTGCGGTACAGAAGCTTTTTATCTTTTTTTTTTTTTTTTAAAGATTTTATTTATTTATTTGAGAGAGAGAGACAGTGAGAGAGAGCATGAGCGAGGAGAAGGTCAGAGAGCGAAGAAGACTCCCCATGGAGCTGGGAGCCTGATGTGGGACTCGATCCTGGGACTCCAGGATCACGACCTGAGCCGAAGGCATTCGTCCAACCAACTGAGCCACCCAGGCGTCCCCAGAAGCTTTTTATCTTGATGAAGTCCCAAAAGTTCATTTTTGCCTTTGTTTCTGTTGCCTTTGGAGACGTGTCTAGCAGGAAATTGCTGTGGCCGAGGTCAGCAAGGTTTTGTCCTCTAGGATTTTGATGGATCCCTATCACACATTTAGGTCTTCTGTTCATTCAGAGTCTATTTTTGTGTGTGGTGTAAGGAAATGGTTCAGTTTCATTCTTCTGCATATGACTGTCCAATTTTCCCAGCATCATTTGTTGAAGAGATTGTCTTTTCTCCATTGGATATTCTTTCCTGCTTTGTCAAAGATTAGTTGACCACAGAGTTGAGGATCCACTTTTGGGTTCTCTATTCTGTTTAACTGATCTGTGTGTCTGTTTTGTGCCAATATATGCTGTCTTGGTGATTATGGTTTTGTAATAGAGCTTGAAATCAGGCAGTGTGTTGCCCCCAGCTCTTTCTTTTTCAACATTTCCTTGGCGACTTGGGGTCTTTTAGGTTCCATACAAATTTTAGGATTGTTTGTTCCAGCTTTTTGAAAAATATCATTGGTATTTTGATCAGCATGGTGTTGAAAATATAGATTGCTCTGGGTAGCATAGACATTTTAATAATGCGTATTCTAATTCATGAGTGTGGAATGTTTTTCCATCTTTTTGTGTCATCTTCAGTTTCTTTCGTAAGTGTTCTCTAAATTCTAGAATATAGATCCTTTACATCTTTGATTAGGTTTATTCCAAGCTATCTTTTGGTTTTTGATGCTATTGTAAATGGAATCGATTCTTTAATTTCCCTTTCTCCATTTTCATTGTTAGTGTATAAGGAAGCAACTGATTTCTGTGCATTGATTTTGTATCCTGCCACATTACTGAATTGCTTTATGATTTATGAGTTCTAGTAATTTGGGGGCAGAGTCTTTTGGGTTTTCCACATAAAGTATCATGTCATCTGCAAATAGAGAATTTGACTTCTTTGCCAGTTTGAATACCTTTTATTTCTTTCTCTTTTTTTTGTCTGATTGCTGACGCTGGCCTTCTAGTACTATGTTGAACAATAGTGGCAAGAGTGTGACAAGGAGTCCCTTGATACTTACTATCTGTAACTTGGGAACTGAAGATGCCTTCACATTTCAAACACAGAGACTAAATAAATTTGGATAGAAAAATGGTTTTAAAGTATCTTTGGGCGCCTGGGTGGCTCAGTGGGTTAAGCCGCTGCCTTCAGCTCAGGTCATGATCTCAGGGTCCTGGGATCGAGTCCCGCATCGGGCTCTCTGCTCGGCAGGGAGCCTGCTTCCCTCTCTCTCTCTCTGCCTGCCTCTCCGTCTACTTGTGATCTCTCTCTGTCAAATGAATAAATAAAAATCTTTAAAAAAAAAAAAAATAAATAAAGTATCTTTGATTTTGCTTATCTGCCTTTGGAAAGAAACTTTAATAAAGAATTGTATTTTGGTTTTATAACTGGGTTTTTCCCACTAAAGCTTAGATCCTTGTAGCAACTGAAAATATCTACTCTTTTGCATTTATGATGAAATTTAATTTTTCCCTGACATATAAAAAAATCTTTTGGGGTACCAGGTGGTGGGTATTATAGAGGGCACAGCTTGCATGGAGCACTGGGTGTGGTGAAAAAATAATGAATACTGTTTTTCTGAAAATAAATAAATTGGAAAAAAAAATCTTTTGTTGTAAGAAGTAGCGATTATGATTTTAGAGACATTTTATTATTGTAATTGAAAGGAGTTTTATTTAATGTAAAAGTCTTTTTTCCCCCCAATTACAGGTTTCTGAAGGATTGTCATTTTTACATAGCAGTGTGAAAATGGTCCATGGAAATATTACACCTGAAAATATAATTTTGAATAAAAGTGGAGCCTGGAAGATAATGGGCTTTGATTTTTGTTTATCATCAACCAATCCTTCTGAGCAAGAGGTAATGAAGGTTTTAAGTCTTTCGTTTTTTGTTTTTTTTTTTAAGATTTTAAGTAATCTCTACAGTCAAGGTGGGGATCAGACTCACAACACTGAGATCAAGAGTTGCATGCTCTACTGATTGAGCCACCCAGGGGCCTTAGTCTTCTAATATTTTTAAGGCTGTGGAAATTTGTGATGCATCCGGAATGGACTAGAGAATTTGCAAGTCTCATAAATGTGTCAAAATAGGCCACCTGGTACAATGTATGTTTAAATGTGCAGCCTTACAGAAAATTTCTTTCTTTTTTTTTTTTTTTTAAAGATTTTATTTATTTATTTGACACAGAGAGAGATTACAAGTTGGTAGAGAGGCAGGCAGAGAGAGAGAGAGGAAAGCAGGCTCCCTGCTGAGCAGAGAACCCGATATGGGACTCGATCCCAGGACCCTGAGATCATTACCCGAGCCTAAGGCAGCGGCTTAACCCACTGAGCCACCCAGGCCCCCCTTACAGAAAATTTCTAATGTTCATTTTACCTAACAGTATTCTTTAGCTAGTTAATTCCACAGTAGTATTACTTGATTAAAGGATGCTAGAGTTAAACAAATTTGAGAACTATTGGGTTAAGTAGGCTTTTTCCCTCCTGATATCAAATACACTAACAATGTGAATCTCTAGCAGTGTTTTCCCAACATTGGACCACAAAATCTTTAGGGAGCATGATAACTACAGTAGCAGTGATAATAAGAACTAACATTTACTGAAGTACTTTTCTAACAAAGCACTTTTTAATGTATTTACTTATTTAATCCTCACCACAATCCATGAGATATGGGAGTAATATAGATGGGTAAGTTAGGCTCATAGAATAAAATAATGTACCTAAGTATAGGCAGGTGGTTAAGTGGTAGAGCTAGAATTTGAACCTGTTCTCTCTGGTTCTAAAGCACCTATTACATAGTGATTATGATATCTCTGGCTATTTATACTTGGGAAAATAATGCAATATTTCTAGTTTTAATATATGTATGTAGTTGTTAAAGGCACCATGATTTGACCTTAAAATAGATTTGTAATTTAAGTAAATAACTTTTAAAGGAAGGAGAAAGAATTAGTATTGGTTTGGTATAGAATGGGTCAGATACTGTGTTAGATCCATTTTTTTCTGTACATTTGTTTAATTTTATAACAACCTTTTGAACCTGTTAACTAAATCACACAGCTAGTTAGTGAAAGAACAAGGTTTCAAATAATAATCTGGATCCATAAAACTTGAAGCCTATGTATCATAGAACATAGGCTATACCTTTTCATATTCATACTGAATCTTAATGGTGATAATTTGTCTTCTGGGAGAGAACTCCAATAATCCAAAGGTTTCAAAAGTTCTTTTTATAAAAAAAAAATTATTTATTTTGAGAGTGAGTGAGTGAGCAGAGGGGCACAGGCAGAGGAAGAGAATCAGTCCCAAGAGGCTCCATAGTCAGCACAGAGCCCATTGCAGGGCTTGATCTCAGGACCCTGAGATCACGACCTGCGCCGAAATCAAGAGTCAGATGCTCAATTTACTGATCCACCCAGACACCCAGGTTGCAAGAGTTCTTATTCATATCTCTGTTTGTTTAGTGCCCTTTCCAGATTTGAGAATTTGAAAATTTTAAGATTGAAGGTGGTGATGATATTTTTACTTCCATGACTGAGTATGAATTTAAAACTAGGTTGCTACTGCTTGATAGTGTTTTTTGGTTTAATTTGACGTATTTAATCTATATAATCTTTTTTCTGTCTTTTATAGCCTAAGTTTCCTTGTAAAGAATGGGACCCGAATTTACCATCATTGTGTCTTCCAAATCCTGAATATTTGGCTCCTGAATACATACTTTCTGTGAGCTGTGAAGCAGCCAGTGATATGTACTCACTAGGAACTGTCATGTATGCTGTATTTAATAAAGGGAAACCCATATTTGAAGTTAACAAGCAAGATATTTACAAGAGTTTTAGTAGGCAGTTGGATCAGGTAATTTGCCATTATATATATACATATATATATATATATATGTATATATATATAAAATTGCTTGCATTGAAAGTATTAAATGTTTCTTTGATTTAAAAAAACAAGTTCAGAAAATTCTCTAAAATAAGATGATGTCTCATATTTTAAGTTTACATAAAATCAGCTTAACAAAAGTAATTTTGTAAATAATGTAATTAATGTTTGTTACCACAGCTTTAATTGTGGCTTTTATTTACTACTAAAATATGATCTAAAATGCTGGGCATTTGTTTCAGTAAAATAAACAATTCAGGTATTGAGGATAAGTGTTTTGGTTATCTTGCCACAGAATTAGCAGTTTGTTCACTGTAACATATTTTTGAGTGAATTTCAAAAAGTTATTAAAAATAGACTATTGACTATAAATGTATTATGTTCTTCCATATTTTATATTCATATTTAATATTATCACTCTTTTAAATAGTTGAGTCGTTTAGGATCTAGTTCACTTTCAAATATACCTGAGGAAGTCCGTGAACATGTAAAACTACTCTTAAATGTCACTCCAACTGTAAGACCAGATGCAGATCAAATGACAAAGGTGAGTACACATGAATTCCTGCCTCAGGTAGAGGGACAATGAGTTAAAGTAAATTAAGTGCTTCTGAAGCAAGATTTAGCCAGATAGAGTCCCCAGATAGCATCTTTATCTTTAAGAATGTTAAATATTCAACTTCTTTTAATTTTAAGCAGTTAAATAATTTAGGTATATAACTGCTCTGATATAAATAAAATTAAGATTTTAAATAATCAGAGTCTTAATAGTCATGTAGGTATAGAAATTTTGGACACAAGAATTTATGAGCCTCTAATTTACTCATGTAACTATGGATTTTAATAGATGAATAGTACTCTTTAGGCCTTCAAGATATTTTACTTAATCTTTCAGTATTTACTAGTTAGGTAAAGAAAATGTTACTGTCCAGCTAACTTACAAGTAGTGACTGAAAATTTAAACTTGAGAAGCAATTTGGTTATTACTTCCTTATTTTTATTTTTATAATTAGAATTATTAAGTGATCTTTAGCATTTTGCTAAATGTTTTTGAATATTTGTTTTACTATATTATAGCAGTTTCAGGTATGAGAAGTACTTTAATAGTTATCAAAATAATTTTATTTCCTGTTTTTAGATTCCCTTCTTTGATGATGTTGGTGCAGTAACGCTGCAGTATTTTGATACCTTATTCCAAAGAGATAATCTTCAGAAATCACAGTTTTTCAAAGGACTGCCAAAAGTCCTCCCAAAACTGCCCAAGGTTTGTTGTTGATCACTTTTTATTATAATCAGGATTTACTATAGTAACTCTTCCAGAGAAATAAATGTAATTTTTGCTTTAGGTGCATAAATGTCTATGGAAGGCTGCAGACTGAACCTGAAAGTTTAGTGGACCTTTTTCTCAGGGCCCAAAAATAATTTAATAAATTAGATAGATAAGAAAATTAGAAGAGTACTACCTATGCAAAGATAGTACCTGGACATTAAATGTCAGAAGAGAAGTCCATAAGCTGTCATTGTGGAGATCATTGCCTCACCAGCAATTAAGCAGTGCATCTGTATTGTCGGTAGCCTCTCCTATGCCTTTAAGTTACCTTTTCTGACTTATTATATCATGAGCATATTCTAGTATAAAAAATGGTGGTGAATGCCTTAGAAGTCTGTGGTTGGAAAACTGGTGATTCCTGGTTACAAAAATATCTCCAGTGTTTAATCTGTCAGATACTCATTGATTATGCACTGTTTGTCTAGCCCTTTACTTAGATGCTATGTAGATAAAAAAAAGGAATCAAAATATTCTTGCTCTCCAAGACTCAGAGTATGTGCAGATAGAGTTAACAATACAGAACAGTGTTTAAGTTGTTTGGTATGAATCATAAGTAATGAAGAGGAGAGACATACTAGTGAAGACTAATGAGAGAAGGTTTCCTAAAGGAGTGGTGACCATATGTCCCCTTTTATCTGTAACATTCCCAAGTTATTTCTTTTGTGCTGACATAGTTAGTCGGAGCACCCCATTTTACTCTCAACAATGTCCAGTTTCAACCATAAATTATATGGTCATCTTCCCCAAAGGGACTGGAGGTTTAAGACTGTAACTTCAATATAATACTAAAGATGTGAAGTTAAATTTAGTTCTATGAAAACATTTTTGCCTTTCAGCGTGTCATTGTGCAGAGAATTTTGCCTTGTTTGACTTCAGAATTTGTAAACCCTGACATGGTACCTTTTGTTTTGCCTAATGTTCTACTGATTGCCGAAGAATGCACCAAAGAAGAATATGTCAAATTAATTCTACCTGAACTTGGCCCTGTCTTTAAACAGCAGGAGCCAATCCAGGTATGTCTATAGATACTCTTTTCTATTTATCTGCTGTTATTTAATGATGTTAGTCAATGATGACTATCATTGAAAATGAAAGGAATGGATATTTGGCTTTTTAAAAATTAAGGTAAGTGCTGGAGACTTCTTTTCCATTAGTCAGAAACTATTTTGCATATATTTGAAGTGAACCATTCCTAAAATTGTAATTAAACTTTGCAAGTAAATGTGTATGGCTCTCCATAATTTACCATCTCAGAAAATAAATTGTAATGAGATTTGGCATGTGGTATACCATTCTTATTGGCCTTACTAAAAGTTACAGGTTTGGGAAGACTATTTCTTTTTCTCCTGCACTTTCGTCTATTTGCTTTTTTTGTTTGTTTTGTTATTTAGGGTCTTTAATTTGTAGGTAGTTTATGCCAGTTGTTTCTCTTTTATTTTCCTGGTAATAAATAGTTTCACCAAAAGAGGGGAAGTGATTATAGCACCAGAGAAATAATATGTGTGTGTATTGTAAGCGAAAATGTAATTAGTTTCTTATGTAGACTCTAGTGTAATATTTATTTGAGAATCAAGGTAGTCTTAGGTTTAAGACTGGATTTGAACCTGATCTTCATCTTTACTAGGAGCACGATTTGGACAAGTCATTACTCTCTTAAAGCCTCTGTTTGCTCATTTCTAAAACAAGAAGGGTTGTTGAGATTAAATGAAATTTCTAGGTACATAGTAAATATTACATGTTTCAGCCACTACATGGCAGTAGCGTATTAGTAAACCATCAACTACTTGTTATAATGGTTTTATGACAGGCTATTCGTGGTTCTTTCTTTGAAAGGAGAGGAACAAAAGGAAGTCTGTGGTGATAAGGCAAGAATTCCTGTGGCTAGGAAAGGGCAGGTAAGGGAACTATAGGCTTTGAAACAGAGTTTCCCAAACATGGTCAAGATGTTAGGAGGCAAAGTGATGGAGCCACATGTTCACTCAGTATTCTGCATGAATAGAAGGGACAGTTTGTTCCTTATAATTGTAGGTATGTGTTGTAGCTAGGTGAGAAAATGATCTGGGACAATTGAAAATGTTCTTTCTAGAAATTTTCATGACAGTTCCTTTCAATTCTTAAAAAAAAATCTTATTTAAGTTCTATTAATTAACCTATAGTATATCATTAGTTCAGTTATTCATCAGTTGCACATAACACCTAGTGCTCCTTCCATCAAATTCCCTCTTCAATGCACATCACCCAGTTACCCCATTCCCCTACCCACCTCCCCTCCAGCAACCCTCAGTTTGTGTCCTAGAGTTAATAGTCTTAGAGTTTGTCTCCCTCTCTGAGAACCCTCCTACACTGTTGGTGGGAATGCAGGGTAGTACAGCCACTCTGGAAAACAGTATGGAGGTCCTCAAAAAGTTAAAAATAGAACTACCCTACGACCCAACAGTTGCACTACGAGGTATTTACCTGAAGGATACAAACATGATCCGAAGGGGCACCTGCACTCCAGTGTTTATAGCAGCAATGTCCACAATAGCCGAACTATGGAAAGAGCGCAGATATCCATCAACAGATGAATGGGGGTGTGTGTGTGTGTGTGTGTGTGTGTGTCTGTGTGTGTGTGTAGTGGAGAACTACTTGGCTATCAAAGAGACGAAATTTTACCATTTGCAGTGACATGGATGGAACTGGAGGGTATTGTGCTGAGCAAAATAAGTCATTTAAATGAAGTTATTGTATGGTTTCACTCATATGTGGAATTTAAGAAACACAACAAAGGATCATAGGGGAATGGAGTCTCTTTCATTTTTGTACCTTTTCTTCTACTCTTAAACTTAGAAGCCAAGTGAATTTACTGCTTTGGGATATTTGACTTTGCTGTTTTCAGGCTTTTTTTTTTTTTTCCAATTAAGTAGATTCCAGATAGTGGTAGTTATGGGTGAGTGATGTATTATTGAAGATGTGTGAGAGTTAGGAAATTAGTCTTCATTTAAATATTTATACTGAGAGCAGATATTAAATAGTGTGCTTGTGGAAATGTAAGAAACTTGATTTGTATGTTTTTGTCTTCCATGCCTTCAGGCTAGCAACATGGTGAGTGTCAAAATGTAGAACTTACTTTTTTGAAGATATTTTAAATTTTGTCATAAGTGAAATCTTTTAAAGATTCTAGACTTTAATACATTGTTCCTCTTTTCTTACATAGATTTTGTTAATTTTTTTACAAAAAATGGATTTGCTACTAACCAAAACTCCTCCTGATGAGATAAAGAATAGTGTCCTACCAATGGTTTACAGAGCACTAGAGGCTCCTTCCATTCAGATCCAGGTATAATATTTGATTTTTTTTCTTTAATAATGATTTTGATTTATTTTTTGTTTTGTTTTTAAAGCAAAAGAAAGAAGTACAATTTTGGGGTTGAGTTGTAAAATCTTTTCTGTAAAACTCAGTAGTGATATATATTAATCCATTGAATTGGATTGTGTACTGTTACTAAAATGTATCTGCTCCCAACTAGTTTAAAGAATCAATTGACAAATGCCTGTATTAATGAAATACAATGAAAGATGTTCTATTCTGGAAAATTTGATTTATTGTCGTTTGGGTCAGTATATCTTCTTCCTGAATGAGTAACTAACATAGGAATAAAAATGTCAAAGATACATGTGCCTTTTTCTTATGAAAATATTAAATAGGTACTCCCATACTCATAATTTTCTTTCATGGTTGATAACTCAGTCTTCTAAGTGTTCCTTCTACATTGAAGTTAATTTGTGGAGCAAGTAGATAGAAAACCAGGCAGTAATTTAGTGTGACCATTCCTAACATTTGTAGTCCTGCTTGTTTGTCACAAAGATGATGTTAAAGTATCGTGTATTATGCCAAACTTCTAGTTCTTTAGCTTTGCTATTAAAAGTTTGGTTCTAGGGGTGCCTGGGTGGCTCAGTGGGTTAAGCCACTGCCTTCGGCTCAGGTCATGATCTTAGGGTCCTGGGATCGAGTCCCGCATCGGGCTCTCTGCTCAGCAGGGAGCCTGCTTCCCTTCCTCTCTCTCTGCCTGCCTCTCCATCTACTTGTGATTTCTCTCTGTCAAATAAATAAATAAAATCTTTACAAAAAAAAAAAAGTTTGGTTCTACAGAACTGTCTGGAAAAAATTTTTGGATCACTGTTAAAAGTGTAATTTATTTTTTTGATTTTTTTTTTTACTTTGGAAAAAATAAGTACTTATATTAAGATCATTACACTGCTTAATGGTTTTATATTTAAAGTTTATTTACCAGTATAGAAATTCTAGTAAAGAAAAACAGAATTTTAATTTTTTTAAAAGATTTTATTTATTTATATGTCAGAGGGAGAGAGAGAGCACAAGCTGGGGGAGTGGCAGGCAGAGGGAGACGCAGGCAGAGGGAGAAGCAGGCGCTCCACAAGGAGCCCAGTGTGTGACTCAATCCCAGGATCCCGGGATCATGACCTGAGCCCAAGGCAGAAGCTTAACTAACTGAACCACCCAGGCATCCCTAAAATTTTAATATTTAGAAGTTACTGACCAAAACCTTCTTTTTCCTTATGTGAACCTAATATTGGGGGTGCCTGGCTGGCTCAGTCAGTAGAGCATGTGACTTTTGATAACAGGGTTGAGTTTGAGTCTCATTGGGTGTAGAGATTACTTAAAAATAAGTGATGTGAACCTAATCCCACATGTATGAGGTTACGTTTTTGGCTCATTTCAGTCTTTGTCTAAGTTCATTTGTTTATTCAAAGTTGTGAAGTTGATGTTAAATTTTGTCCTTATAAGGTCATAACTTCTTAAAGGTGAGCATTTGCTGCCTTCGTCCAAATGACAGAGGACAATTGGGGAGGGTGTACTTACTTCTACTTTTTAGCCCTTTCCAAAGGAGTTGTGAATTATAGCTTCTTAAAACATTCCCACAGGCCCTGTGTACCAGCCTGGTTTTATAGTCACTGAGATTAGGAAGGAGAAGAAAAGTTGAGTGACATGAAAGCCCATTTTTCTTCCTAAGGGACTTCATTTAGCCAGTAATTATCAGTCAATGAATATTTATTGAAGTAGTTAACATTTAATTCAGATTGACCTGTGCAACTTTGCTGAATTTTACAAACCAGCATTTCTTGTATCATTCTATATAAGTCTTTAGTCACCAGTCCAGTTAATTAGTATGTGCTTTGCTTGGTAGAGTCTGATAAAGTTAAAAGACTGTTTAAGCTTTGGGAGAGTATTAGAGCAAGAGCAAGAAACAAAAATCTTTTGAAGTTTCATGCAGGTAGAACACTGGAAGGTAACTTCCGAAATTCATTTTTGGAGTGATATTTTAAAGTGAAGTTGGATTAGAAATATTTAAGAGGCTAAAGAATTTAGAAAAATACCTGGAAAAGTAGAAGATGGTTTACAAAAGTTAGGATGCTTAGAGGCATGAACAGAAATATGTATGTAAACCAACTTAAAAAATTTTTAGCTTTAAAATTAAACATAGAAGCTATGCTTATTCTTCCCTCTCTGCTACCAGTTATAAAGTATAACTAAGAGGCAGAAGTTCCTGAGAATGAGTTAATGATTTCCTTGAGTTTTGGGTTGTTTCAGTCTCCTGTTCTTAGGTTCTTCACTGTATTTCCTTGAGTTTTGGGTTGTTTCAATCTCCTGTTTTTATGTTCTTCACTGTATTTCCTTTTCAGGAAAAGCTCTTCCTCCCCTCCTTCACCTATATGATTTAGACATAATTTAAGATTTGCCTCTTTGTAACTCACTGCTAGGTTACACAGTACAATGTGTATGCATGCTCACTCTCTTGAATTAAAGGCTGACCTTCCCTATGAAGGCACCCTCTGGTAACGGGAGTACAGTATCCCACGAGCTATTCACCCTTGCCTGTTCTCTCCCATCTGTAGAAAATGGCCCCTTGAATGTAGCTTGTACTTCTTATCCTCGAGGCACGTCACCCACTTATTTATTATAGTTCTGAGTGGATATAAACATATAACTCATATATGTCTTTTAGAAATCTGGGAATAAAGCAAATAAAATATGTGGCCATTATTCTGATAACAGATTCTTACTGGTTAATTCATTTCTATTTTCTAGCTACAAATGAATGTCTTTAAGTATACCAGATTTGTTTAACTTCTTCCCTGATACACATTTATGCCTCCATTTTCTTTAGTAATCCCTTCTGTGCTTTGCTACAAGGATCATTCTGCCCTTTAAAGGTATCTGAGATGTATGTTCTTCAGCCAGTTAGTTTTCAAGCCATTTCTTTTTCTTTTCTTTAACTCATTTAGTTCCCTTTTCCTTAGTCATTGCCCTTTTTCCTCTGTTAGCCTCATTCAGAGTTCCCAGTTAAAATCATTTACATTATGGCCAGCATTAGTTAACAATGTTTTAAATAACTTTTTCCTGTTTCTATGAGTTATACTTCAGAATTTGGAAGTTTCAGAATTTGGAAGTACTTAAAAATATAAAGAAAATTAAAATCCTCTCTCAGAGATGCCCAGACTTAACATTTCCAGATCTGTCCTTATGTTTTTTCCCTTGAGCTTATAGACAGACACGTGTACCTACACATTTTAAAAGTTGGGATTATGTGATAGTATCTTACTGCATTTTCTCCCTAGTATTACTAAACAATCTTTTAAAATATATTAAATAAAATGTTCATATTCTGTCTTAAGGGTTTATGTAACAGCTAAGAAATTCCTTATTTAAGACGAATAGTTTGATGTCACTTTGTACTTGATTTTCCCTCATTGTGAAAGAAAGCAAAACTTAGGTGTTCCTATTCTTAAATAATAAATGATGAATTGTGTTGTGAGGGAAAGAAATTTAGGTATGAGACCGAGGAATGTTGTTACCATATGCTAGGTCATATGACCTTGTATGATTTTGAGGAAGGTCTTTTGAGTCTGTTTTTTCATCTGTGAAATTGAAAACTAGTGATAAATATTCTGCTTTCAAATAATTGTTGAAAGGAGCAAATGATACAATATACATAAAAGTTTTTTTCAAACTGTGTGACAAATTAGCCATGCAAATGTAAAACATTCTTTAATATGTGGGAGAAAAGTCAAGAGAATCTTGATTGAATCCATGTATTTTCTTAATAGGAACTCTGTTTAAACATCATTCCAACCTTTGCAAATCTTATAGACTATCCATCCATGAAAAATGCTTTGATACCAAGAATTAAAAATGCATGTCTACAAACATCTTCCCTTGCTGTAAGTAATTACATATTAATTTTTGCTTTTCTTTAACTTCTCATTGTTTTAAATTATTTTCTTATTGTTAAATAACCCTTTTATAGTTTGTTTATATATTTCATCTTGGCTATAGGTGGCCTGCATACAGTGCTATAAAAGTGATCAATAGTTGTAGTTTTCCCTCATACATAATTTTGTAGTATTATATCCCTGGCCTTATTCCTGTCCTTTAATTTTAGTGCTTCAAGAGAAAATTTGAGTAATTTTTCTTTCTTAAGACTTTTATGCTTTAATTCACAATTTTGTTGGTAGTTTTAAAATAATCATGAGTTTAACTTGTTGTTAAAGTCTAAAAACTTTTGAACAACTTCCTTTCATAAACTGCCTTTACTTTTAGTTATCTGTATTTTTGTACCTACCACTTACTTGCCTACTTTCAAAAAAAAATTAGGGTACAGTAAAATACATTAATAAGAACACAAGGTGGGAGGGGGTAGTTGTACTCAAGAATCTAGGCCAAAGTCAGCTGAAGCCTTTGAATTCAGAATTATAACACTGTTGGTAGTCAAGGATGTAGTAAATAGCAGTAAATAACAGTTCTCATTATCTTGTATTGGGAGAAATATTTATTCCCAACCTTTTCTCTAACAGTAGATCATAAGAATTGATCCCACAGATAGTTCTTTATGGAAGTAACATTGAATATTCTCTTCAAATAGCAGCTTTAGAAAAGATGGAGAGATGTCCTTCGTTCATCTGATAAGTTCTTTATATTAATGTTTGCTAATGGTCATGTTATTAAATTTGTAAGTATAGTTCTTTGAAGACCTCTTCCACCTTTATTAGGTAAAATGTAAATTTAAATAAATACAAGCATTTGTAGCTTAAGCTGATTTAAATGACATGATTTTGCCTTATAGTGATCCAATCCATTTTAGGTCATGGGTTTTATTTATATATTTATTTATATATTTGGTATAAAAGCACTGAGATGGAAAGCAACATCAAAATGGAAAAAAAATCATTGTTTACCAAGATGAACAGTATGAAATGAAGTAAAAAAACCCAAGTTTTTATTGACTCTACTACTAACTATCTTGTGCCATTGGGCAAGTTAACTTACCCCTTTGAGTCTTTTTCTTCATAAATATTAAAAAGATTTGAAATTCACTTCTTTTCTCTGAAGTTTTCTAAATTTTATGATTGAATTTTAAAAATAGATGGTAGTAATATTCAGCTAAAAATTTCATTTTCAACATGTCCTTTAAAAATCTGCAGGCTCCTGGTTGGCTTGGTTGTAGAGCATGTGACTCTTGATCTTGGGACTTGTAAGTTTAAGCCCCACATTGGGTGTAGAGATTACTCAAAGTAAAATAAAAAATAAAATCTTTAGAAAAAAAAAGAAAATAAAAATCATATAAGGCACACTGTATTTTATGGCAGCGTGGATTTATTTTAGCATACATTTTGTAAAAGTACATGTTCTGGTTTAGTTCTAAGTATGCAAGGTGAGATGGGAAGCATTGATACTTAAATGGTCTGTATTAATGCCTGGGAATGTTTATATCTCTTTTTAAGAAGCCAACTGAGCCGTTAAAGACATGATTACAAAGAGTTATAATGAATATTTAGAACAGTAACTCTGGAATGGATTTGCATTTTATACATGTACAGTGCTCGTGTCTTCAGAGGAGCAAATCTGAATTCTGAATTTCGTTCATATTCGTAGACCTCTAAGGTTAAAGAATTCTAACTGGGAAATTAGTGAAACATGAGTTTTGAGTTAGAATTGTATTTAATACTGTTTCCTGAAAATAAAGAGAAATAAATTCTACACAGAGGTAGGTAAGATGCTCCAAGAGTTCTATTTCTTCATGACTTACATGACTAATATTTTATATTAAAAATAAAAATAAAATTAAACTAGTATTTCTAGCTTCTCTTGACACACATATATACACATATAAAAAATGTAGCAATTCCTTTTATTACACTGATTCTAAAAGCAAATTAATTAGGTATCTTTTTTAAATTTGTACTATAATTTATGTTTGAATTTCAGAAAAAAAATTATACCTTTTTTTCAGAAAAAATTTTCTATCTTAGAGAAATATGGTGCTTTTTTTTAACCAACTAAATTATTTTCTGCTTTTCTTAGTGTGTTTTTTTTTTCTTTAAAGATTTTATTTATTTATTTGAGAGAGAGAGACAGTGAGAGAGAGCACGAGCGAGGAGAAGGTCAGAGAGCGAAGCAGACTCCCCATGGAGCTGGGAGCCTGATGCGGGACTCGATCCCGGGACTCCAGGATCACGCCCTGAGCCGAAGGCAGTCGTCCAACCAACTGAGCCACTCAGGCGCCCCTCTTAGTGTGTTTTTAAAAAAATTTTTTAAATTTTCTGCAGTTCTATTGATAGGATCCTGACCAAAATATTCTTTTTTTAAAAATTGAAATATAATTAACTTATCATGTTATATTAGTATCAGGTGTATAATATAATAATTGAACAATTCTATACCTTCCTCAGGGCTTATCATGATAAGTATACTCTTAATCCCCTTTATTTCACCCAGCCCTCTACCCACCTTCCATTTGGCAACCATCAGTTTTTTGTATGTAACAGTATGCTGTATTTTTTTGCTTTGCCTTTTTTCTGAAGGTATTCTATCTTAACATACTCAAGCTAAAAAAATAGGGTGTGACATGCTTATCAAAGTTGTCAAGCAAATATAGATAGAATTTTGATAAAAGTACTAAGTATCAGGTTCTAGTTATTGGTGTTAAAGATATATTTAGAAATAGAAAACTTTATGTAGGGTAAAATATAAATAGTTTTTACATGATGTTGAAATATTTGATTTAAGAATGAATTAACCTTGAGTTAGAGGAAAGTACTAGAAGCTAGGAGAATGTAGTCCTTTTCATAATTCAGATGTCCCCAAAGAATTATTGTTAGTAAACACATATATAGTAAAGCTTCTCAAATCCTAATCACTTGTCTACGGCCATACCACCCTGAACGCGCCCGATCTCGTCAAATCCTAATCACTTTATTTAGAAGGATACAAAAATTGAAGTCATTTCTTGCTTTTAGCTAACTAGTGTCCTGGTAAAGCAATCATAAATTCTTACTGAAACAAGTCCAGGGGAGTTAGTAAATATGTGGATTTCCTATATTATTAAAGGAGGAGAGCTTTTAAACCTACTTTTATTCTTGAGATTTTAACATATCTATATGAAGATTAAATTTAGAGTTAAACGTTTTGTTCTAGATTGCAAAGACTTTAAATGACTAATGCAATTTACCTCTTTTAATAGGTTCGTGTAAATTCATTAGTGTGCTTAGGAAAGATTTTGGAATACTTGGATAAGTGGTTTGTACTTGATGATATCCTGCCCTTCTTACAACAAATTCCATCCAAGGAACCCGCAGTCCTCATGGGAATTTTAGGTAGCTGAAAACTTAATGTTATTTGATGGTACTTTATTGTTTTATAGTCATGCAAATGAATCTTCCAAAACCTTTGTATCCTTTTTTAGGTATATTGCATTCAGTAATTGAGGAATGGTGGGATAAATATCATGATATCACTTTCCTTTTTGTTAATTTTAGCAAAAACTGTGGTCTTCCTTGACATTTACAAAAGAATTAGACATTTGGAAATCCTAGCTTCACAAATACCATGATCATATGTAGTTTCCTCTGTGAAATGATACCAAATAAGAAAGGCAAACAAAGCTGCTTAAAATGCCAATAACCAGTCTTAATAGTAATACTTGATGGTTACTTGGGACCCAGTTTGTATTAGGTGCTATGCTGAATATTTTTTCTGCATTATCTCATTTTGTCCTCTCCAAATTCCAGTCAGATAGGTACTGTTATTTCTGTTTTATGGTAAGGAAATTGAGGCCCAGAGTTTAAATAAGTTATCCAAGATAACACAACTGATAAATGGTAGAGCTGGTTTTTGATTTATATATGTTCAAATCTTAGCCAGTATGTTTCACTATTAAGTGATGGGTTTATGAAGCATATTAGCCTTACGGCACATTCTATTCCATTAGCATAATGACAAATTACTCTGTCAAGAAACTCTGAAATTGTTCACTATAGTTATAGCTTTGACAGTAGAAATTATTTACTATTAGTTATAGTCTGGAAATTCTGAGGTGCTACTATACTCATGGAAACAGACATAATTGTAGAATCACAAAAACATGAACGAGTTTACATTTTACTAAATTTAAAGTTTGTTAATTTTGAAGAAAAATCAAATTATTCAGCTGTGTATTTTTAACAACTACTGTTGTGCCTGGTCTACAGAAAGTCCTCAGTAAATATTTGTAGGAATGGTTAGCAAATAATTTATTGTGGACCTGTGTAGGCATGGGATATGGTATGAAACTTCTCCGCTCAAAGAAATTTGTTTTCTTGAGAAGGACTTTGGCGCAGTGGAAAGATCTCTAGCTCCAGTCCTGGTTGTGTCAGTTCCTGCAGTGACTTTGAAAAGTTACTTCATCTACCAAATGAGGATAAAATGCATCATTATGGGAGTCTTATGAGAAATCAGTGATAAAATGGGAAGGCAGAAGTAATGAGCATAGCAAATAAGTACCTAGTGAATAAACATTTAGTAGGTGTTCGATAAAGTCACTCTTTGAGTATATAAGTGAAGTATACATTAACAGCAAAATTATAGGATATGGTTTGTTCTGAGGGTATGGATTATATACAAAACACAACAACAAAAGCATTTAGAGAATGAGAAACAAATGTGCTCAGTTTACCAAATGAAGGCTTTGTAGAATAAGTGTAATAAGCAGGGTCTTAAAGTTTTTGAGTAAATAGGTGAGACTGTAGGGAAGGATTGTGTGGAGTTGAATTAAATTATAAAATTTCAAGCATGTTAAGTCTGATTAGTTGAAGAAGTGAATAAAGGTATAAGACCTATCCTTACTCACTTGTGAAATAGATGTCTCAAGCTTGAGTGAGAAGTCTGAACTATATATTCAGGTAATTTCAGGATAGAGGGTCATTCTGTAACCTTACTCCTGTGGTATGATAGGCTTTTAATGTTATTCTGATATTAAATGTGCTCTTAAGGCAAAAGAATTCAGGATAAATATGTCATGGTATTTAAATCTAAACTGGTGATAAAGCTGAAATCATTCTGATCCATATGTAAGAACATCCTTCGAGGCACTGACAAGGAGAAATGTGTAATTATATTAATTATTGAGATAGTTCATGTAGATACAGTATTTTCCTAATGTCTCTTAACTTGTGGTATTGAACTGTGAAATTTGTCTCATTCTTTTCTATCAGGTATTTACAAATGTACTTTCACTCATAAGAAGCTGGGAATCACCAAAGAGCAGTTGGCTGGAAAAGTATTGCCTCATCTGATTCCCCTGAGTATTGAAAATAATCTTAATCTTAATCAGGTAAGAATAGTTTTGTGCTTTATTCAGTTTATCCAGCTTACTGTTTTCTTGGCATTAAATATATAAATATATTACATAGTTTTTGGCAGGATTCAGTTCCTTTTAAGCTGTTGGACTGAGGGCCTCAGTTCCTAGCTATTAGCTAGATGCCCTGTCAGTTCTTTGCTTCATGGGCCTTCCAGCATGGCAGCTTGTTTCATCAAAGTGGGAAAGAGAATCTGCTAAAAAGATGGAAGTTACAACATCCTATAGTGTGATCAAGGAAATGACATCCATTACCTTTGCTGAATTCTGTTGGTTACCAGCAAGTCCCAGCTCCTACTTACTCTCAAAAACAGGGAGTTACACAAAGCCCTGAGCGGCAGAATGAGGAGATAATTGGGAACGAGTTTAGAGTCTATCTGCCATAGGAAATGAATAATCCAGTTTGACTGAGAGATACCTATAATACAGTAGGGAAGTAATGGGAGAGAGATAAATTGAGACTAGTATAGGTAGACTTCAAATTGCTCTCTGATTTAGGTATTTGTTTTTTTGTTGTTGATGATGTGTTTTTTATTTTAATGCCAGTATAGTTAACATACAGTGTTAGTTTCTGGTGTACTGGTTTAGGTATTTGAGATTTTAAGATGTGGTAACATTTGCTCAAAGAGGTAATGTGGTCAAAGATTATTATACAGTTACCTCTCTGTATAGCTCTGCCACTGTAGTTATCACAGGTATGTACTTGCATGTCTGCCTTTCCCAGAAGGCTGGTTATTTTATCTTATACTTTATTATAGCCCCAGCACTTAGTGCAGTGCTAAAAGTCAAAAATATTTATTGAACTGAGAGAAAATTTGAGTTAGAGTAATGACAAATCATTTGTTCACTGTAGAACTGGTGTTTAATGGAGTAAAATGGAAAAAAGACCGAGAATTGGTTACTATTTACCAGAGAGTGTCAGAAATGGATAGGCAGGCAAGATTGGGAATTAAATACTGAAAATAAATTAGAGGAATTAAGGAAGCAGGAAGCTGGGAGTTAAGCAGGAAAGCTTTCGGCCTTAGCGGAGAGTGCTGAGTGAATGGAGTTTTGGAGTTAGAGAAATTTATAAAATTAATCAGACCCAAATTTCATTTGAAGTAGTAGGGTAGGGCGCCTGGGTGGCTCAGTGGGTTAAGCCGCTGCCTTCGGCTCAGGTCATGATCTCAGGGTCCTGGGATCAAGTCCCACATCCGGCTCTCTGCTCAGCAAGAAGCCTGCTTTCCTCTCTCTCTGCCTGCCTCTCTGTCTACTTGTGATCTCTCTCTGTCAAATAAATAAATAAAATCTTAAAAAAACAAAACAAAATGAAGTAATGGGGTAAACCTCTGAGAGTTTGTGTCCCTAAATTTCAATTTTTGGCTTGATAATTGGCTTGATAAATTTCTTCATATCTTGGGTGGCAGGATTGAGGTTACAATTGGCAAAAAGGGAAACAGTGAATATTGGGGAAAAATATGATGATAATAGGCCTAAGTCCAACTTTTGGTCATTTAGAATGTTTTTAAATATTCCCAAATGCTTATTTCATACTATATAATTTCATTTGGAATGTGGTGTTAGTTTTCTTCAGCTTTATGGTTGATTTTTTTAAGGGTCTGTTTTTATCAACAGAAATATTTTGATTCTTATATTTTGGTATTTTCCAATAGTTAACATGGGTGTGGTCTGCTATTCACTTCATGGAGAGGGTTCCTAATTTAAGACTGCCTCTTCTGTCAGTTCTGATTATAATCTAAGGATATTTTGCATTATGGAAAAAGGTAACTTGATTTAAGAAAGTACATTTTTTTTGCATTTGACTATAAAACAGGAAATACTAAGTAGCAATCAAAACATAATACAGCTTGTGTTGGTCAATGTTCCAAAGACCACCTCCAGATTCAGTGATTCAGTAGGAGTCACAGGCCTCAGCCTATAGTTGTATTCATGGCTATGATTTTTTATGGTGAAAGGGTATAAAACAAAATCAGCAAAGGAAGAAGGCTGGAGCACTCTGGAGGAAACCAACTGCAGGTTTCCAGAGTCATCTCAATATATTTACTCCCCCCCCCCCAAAAAAATATTTATCTATATCTATCTATCTATCTATCTATCTATATTTACTCTCCCTGGTAATGCGTTGTGATAGTATATGTGAAGTGTTGTAGCTCTATCTGCCTGACATGTACCCAAATTCCAGACTTCCAGAAGGAAAGCTAGCATAAAATGGTCTTTGTACAACTTAGTGAGTCACTTTCATTAGTTAATGGTGGGAACTCCTAAAATCTGAGTTCCTGGACACCAGCCAACAGTCAACCTCGCAATCAGGCCTTTTCAAAGATAGCAGTCCAGGCCCACTGTGTTAATTCTTCTGAACCAACTACATTCAACTATATGTAACCAACTACATTCATATGGATGAATCTCCCAAACAGAATGCTGAGCAAGTGAAAGCAGACAAAGAAGATCTACCAAATGATTCCATTTATATAAAGTATAAAAATAGTCAAAACGACACTGCCAGAAGTCAGGCTCGTGTTTACTTGTAGGATAAGAGGGTGGGAAGTAACTAGAAGGGGTCACAAGGAAGCTTATGGGGTGCTGCCAGTGTTCTTTTTCTACATCTGACCAAAACTCATTTGTTTTTTTTATCATGTGCTTATCTTTGTATACTTTTCTGTTAGTTTGTTACACTTCATTACAAAGTTAAAAAACAAAACAAAACACCAAAAAACTAATCAGAGTGTCCATCCTGGTAAACTGCTAAGGAAATAATGTGTTTTGTTACTCTCGTGGTAAGACAAGGGCTGACTGAGCATCATGGTGAGAAGCAGTGTCAAGTACAAATGAGCACAAGCTCTGGAGACAGACTTAAGTGAATTCTCATGCTCCCATATGTTATTTAGTATCTCTTACTAAGTTGCTTTCTCTTTCCCAGAACCACAGTTTCCTCATTTAAGGAATAGAATTTTTTTTTTTTTTTGAAGATTTTACTTATTTATTTGACAGAGAACACAAGCAGGGGGAGCAGCAGAGGGAGAAGGAGAGGCAGGTTCCCACCAAGCAGGGAGCCTGACGCGGGGCTTGATACCAGGATCCTGGGATCATGACCTGAGCCAAAGGCAGACCCTTAACCAACTGAGCCACCCACGTACCCCAAGGAATAGAAATACTAATAAACCTACTATGAAGAGTTATATAAGCACCCAGTACAAAAAGATTTAGGAGGGAAAGAAAGCAGTTTCTAGATTCTTCCTGTAATATATGGTATTGTTAAATAGTTTATGGTGATCTGAGGTACCTAAGAATCATCATTTAACCAAAGCTTAAACTACATTATGACATAGTATTAGATACACTTTAGGAACTATAATTATTTGAAAGTTAAAACATATACATTTACTATTTCTACTAACTTTAGAAAACAGATTTATTTTAGCCAAATATGTCATTTTTATAACAGTCTGAATAAACTGACTTTGTTATGCATAATTAAATGGGTTGTTTCCAGATATGTACAAATTCAGATGGTCAATTTTAGACTATTATAGGAAAATCAATATGTAATGACTGCTGGGGGAAAATTTGTAAGACTGCTGAATAATAGCTCTTAGAGAACTTGGGCTATAAAACTAATTGAGACACAATTTCTGGAACTTGAAATCCTCATCAACTTTATCACCATCATACAGAAATACTATAAAAGTTTGCTGTGATATGCTGAGTTTAAATATACTATTCTTGTGGCATCACTGCTGTGAGTGGGTCATATTCTGGTAAAAATAGAGAGTATTATGGTTAACTTGTTGAATTATTTTATTAGATTACATTTGTTGCTAATTTGAAACATTATAACTGTATCAATTTCTTATTGTACCAGTTCAATTCTTTCATTTCCGTCATAAAAGAGATGCTTAACAGATTGGAGTCTGAACATAAGACTAAACTGGAACAACTTCATATAATGCAAGAGCAGCAGAAGTAAGTAGGTTGCATATGGATTGTACATGGCCCCAGAGTGAGATTAAGGTTACTTCATGACTGATTTTCTGGAATAAGGACTAGAAAAATGGATTTTTTTTTTTACTTTAAGTTTATTATTTTAATTCCAGTATCATTAACAGATAGTTTCAGGTGTACAATATAGAGATTTAACAATTTTATACATCATGACTCTGTGTTCATCATTGAGCCCCTTGACCTATTTCCACCTATCCCTCCACCCATCTTCCCTCTGGTGACCATCAGTTTGTTCTGCGTAGTGAAAAACTGATAGATTTCAATTTGTTTACATGTAAAGCATTTAAAAATTTTCCTTTATGTTAACTTGAACTGTGTAAAATAGACTCTTATGGAGAATCAAATGTCATTTCTGAGTATAAAAGTGTAATATGATACAATCTTAGCATTTTCTATACATAAGGAAAATTCTGTTTCTGAGAGTCTCTTGTTATGGTAGCATTAGCTACTAGAGGTGTAAATTCAGGGTGATCACTAAGAGCACCACTTACAAATATTTTTCAAATCTGTGAAACCTGGTGTTTTGATTTCTCCCTTTTTGTTTTTCCTGATTCTAGAAACATTTATAGGGCATTCATTTCATATTTTAATACCACATCATCTAATTTTTTTTTTTTTAGGGAGAATTATCTAAGTTAATTGCAAAATACTAATATTCAAAGGAAGAAGGGAAAGGTGAAAATTACTGGAGTTTATTAAACTCCAGTTTAGTAAACTTGTTTACTAAAGTTAGTTTACTCCAGTTTAGTAAACTCCAGTTTACTAAAATGAAATCTCCACTGTATTTGTTTGCCAAAGAAAAACACATGATTTTAGGATGTCTGTTTAATCCTGAGCCAAAAGATATCAGTGAAAAGAGACATCAGGGGCATGTGGGTGGCTTAGTTGGTTAAGCGTCTGATTCTTGATTTAGGCTTAGGTCATGATCTCAAGGTTGTGAAATTGAGCCACACATCTGGCCTGTGCTGGGTGTGGAGCCTGCTTAAGATTCTCCTCCTCCCTCTGCCTCTCCTCTTTCTTTCTCTCACTCCCTCTCTCCCTCTCTCCCTCTCCCTCTTAAAAAAAAAAAAAAAAAAGATACCAGAACATCAGTCAAGTTGATACCAATTATGAGCAAGATTCCCAGATAGAAATTTTTTAGCTTCTGCCCCAGTGTAAGATAAAGGCTAATGGAAATAAATATACCAGGTGTAGAATGACATGAAATAGCCCTTTGTATGTTCTAATATTCTGTGATGTATATATTTATGTTGTTTGATGGATTATTAACATAAGAACCGGATAAATAATGTTTAAAAATTTATAAGAAAAATTTAATATCTAATATTTATACTTGAGGCATAAGTGAACTTTTTTTTTCTTTTTCCCATCTAAATCTTACCTATTTTTCAAGGCCTAGATCTAGTTCATCATAGTGATTATAGCCTTTATTGTGAAAATCAGATTCTGAATTTAATCACATCAAGTTCCTCATTTCATACCTTGTCTCTCAGTGAGCTATAAGCTCTCTGACAGTAAGAATCATGCTTTCTTAGTTTTATGACACACTAAGTGAATTCTCCAGTAAATACCAAATATGGAATTAAAAAAAAAAAGACTGGTATATGCAATGTTACTTTATTGGAGCAAGCAGACATTAATTATAGTAAATAATTTTACTATATATATATATATATATATATATATATATATATATAAGGTAAACAGTTATCCCCCATAGGGATGAACTGTTTTTAGTATGAGTATTTCAAAAATAAGCATTTCTTTTTATTGCTTTGTCATAATTCAACTTTCCTGCAGATCTTTGGATATAGGAAATCAAATGAATGCTTCTGAGGAGACCAAGGTTACAAATGTTGGGTCTCAGGTAAGATATTTAGATTATTTATTTATCTATTTACTTCTAAGATTTTATTTAAATTCAAGTTAATGAAAAAAAAAATTCAAGTTAACGTATAGTATGACACTGGTTTCTGGAGTAAATTTTAGTGATTCATCAGTTGTATATCAACACCCAGTTCGTATGAGATCAAGTGCACTCCTTAGTTCCCATCACCCATTTAACCTCTCCCCACTCCCCTCCAGCAACCCTGTTTATTCTCTGTAGTTAAGAGCCTCTTTTGGTTTGTCTCCCTCTGTTTTTACTTATTTTGTTTTTCTTTCCCTTCCCCTATATTCATTTGTTTTGTTTTGTAAGTTCCACATACGCGTGAAAACATACGGTATTTGTCTTTCTCTGACTTATTTCACTTAGCATTATGTTTCTAATACTTCAGTAATGCAGTTTCCAAGAAGTATAGGCAGAAAGAATTTTCCAACAACTCCTCAATAGCCTGACTAAGGTATAATGTTTTATGATAGTGACTGTTACCAATAAAGAGGAAGTTATATGAACAGGAGGGTTTCTTAAAAAATACTAGGTTTAATAATACTAAGTAACTCTGTTCACATTGAAATGATCAGAGATATGATGTTTATGCATCCACGTCATCACAAATGGCAAGATTTCTTTTTTTTTTTGATGGCTGAGCAATATTCCATTGTACAAATATACCACCTGTTTATCCATTCATCAGTTGATGGACATCTGGGCTCTTTCCATAATTTGGCTACTGTTGATAGTGCTGCTATAAACATTGAGGTGCATATGCCCCTTTGAATCAGTATTTTTATATTCCTTGGATAAATACCTAGTAATGCAATTGCTGGGTCACAAGGTAGTTTATTTAGATCACTTTAATTTTTGTAAAAAGAGTTTGACAGTGTGCTTCATCTGAGGGGCTTTTGCTTTTTAAGTAGTAAAATCACAGTTTTTTGATGTCATTCAATGGTTGACATTTTTCTTTTTCAGCAGATTGACAAAGTCTTTAACAACATTGGAGCAGACTTTCTGACTGGCAGTGAATCAGAAAGTAAAGAGGATGGGTTACAGAATAAGCATAAAAGAGTAAGTTTCTTTACTTGTTCTTATAATGCACTGATTTATATTATAGGACTTCTTGTAAACTACAGATTTTTGTTGGGAAAAACTACTGTTTAGCATTTTAACAGGAAGCATGCTTTAATAATCCTTAAGAAGTTTAAAAATTATCATGGAAACATGACCTGACTCACATTGAGAATAAACAGGCTTGAGAATTTTAACTTCCTTTATTATACAGCCTCCCATGTGGTAATATTTCTAGATTGCCTGCCTTCTTTGTCCTTTCTACTGCACTTTGCCAGTCACGCTTCTTGATAAAGAAGTGTGTTTCTTCTCTGCTTCTGATTTTCAGTGATGAATTATAAAATGATACGTTGTAGTTGAAGTACTGGTTAGTATTCATTATAATAAATATGTCGAGTTTGAATTTCTGCAGGGGGGCAACTTTTCTTCTGTTCATTTGACAAATACTAGAACCTATATGTGCAAAGCTACTGGGCATTGGTTTTACAAAATTGTAAGAACACACTGTGAGCTTATAGTTTAGCAAGGTTGATAAAAGAAAAAGATAAATGTCAAATTTGATTCAGAAATTAGCAGTGAAAGAAGCTCTTTATGTTTTCCTTAGCTTTTTGTTTAGTTCCTAAAATATTTTTGAAGAAAGATTAGAGTTGAACAAGAGTCTCCCAATTTTATAAAATAAAACCACTAAATGATATTCCTCTTGTCTGGAAAAAGGTCAAACTGATGAATGGTATTAAAATAATAACTGTTTTAGATGGGATTGGGAGGGAGACAAACCATAAGTGACTCAATCTCACAAAACAAACTGAGGGTTGCTGGGGGGAGGGGAGTTCGGAGAAGGGGGATGGGATTATGGACATCGGGGAGGGTATGTGCTTTGGTGAGTGCTGTGAAGTGTGTAAACCTGGCAATTCACAGACCTGTACCCCTGGGGATAAAAATATATGTTTATAAAACATAAAAAATTAAAAAAATAATAATAATAACTGTTTTTACACTGGAAAGAAGTATTTTAACAGAGATTTGTTCCTACCTAAAGTTGAATCTTATAATAATTCAAAATATAATTTACCTGTGGCAATCATCAGTGCAAGAGTAGCTTGCAAACTACTTGGTATTGTCAAACATATCAAGACATACTTTACAAAAAAAGACATTTTCTGTTTTACAAGTGAAATTACCAAGTTGCCAGTTGATACATTATTTTGTTTCATTTTGAGGCGTCTCTTACTCTTGAAGAAAAACAAAAATTAGCAAAAGAACAGGAGCAGGCACAGAAGTTGAAAAGCCAGCAGCCTCTGAAACCCCAAGTACACACACCTGTTGCTCCAGTCAAACAGGTCAGAATTCATTCCTTTTGCACAATTTCAAGCATACTTAATTTCAGGTTATACTTTTGCATGACTTCAAGCATACTGTACTGAAGAAGTAAGTATATAACTTATTCTACCTACTAGTGTCTGTATAAAAATATATTTCAAAGAATACTTCAATAATGGAGTTTCTAAGAAGTATGGACAGAAAGGATTTTCCAACAATTCCTCAATGGCCTAAGATACAATGTTTTATGATAGTGATTGTTACCAATAAAGAGAAAGTTACATGAATAAGAGGGTTTCTTAAAAAATACTAGATTTAATAGTATTAAGTAACTCTGTTCACCTTGAAATGGTCAGGAATATTATTTTATGCATTTATGTATTTTTGAGCAAAAAAGTAATTTTTAATTTTTGGCTTTTCAGTTATAGTCAGGTCTGTCTGTAACTTGATTTAGGAATACTTGCCTATATGTCCTAACCAGTATTTATTTCCTGTTATGTTTCAGGCACTGTTCTATCTAAGTTCCTGCCTGTAGAGAGTTTATACTCTTACTGGCTGCAGAAATAACTTTATCTTAAAAGTGATCTTTAAATTATTTTTTGTTATCTCCTGATCACTAAGATGATTCTTCTGAGGAAAATATTTGTGGGGCAAGAGGCAAAATAAAAACTATTTTCTAGGTACTTTTATGAGAATAGAGAAAACAAATTTCCACAAAATTGTGATATAATTCAAAATATAAAAGTAATAGAGTATCCTTATTGCAATATAGATATACCAATGAGAGAAGAACATATTTCTATTTTGGGGAGCAGTGGGAGAGGCCAGCATATTATTTAATTGGAATTTAAATGTAGTGTTCCCTGTCATCAAGTTGATTATAGTTTGGTTTCTTGTTCAGTGTTCATGTTCAATTCAGTGTTCATCTGTAAAAACCGTATAAAAATATGTGGCTGGCTGGACTTGGCCTGTAGGCTGTGGTTTGCTAACTTGGTATAGACTGTTGAGCTTAATTTTAACTTGTCATTTATTGACTCTAATTAATTTAGAAATCTTGGAGATAAAGTAATTCCCTCGTATTTTTCAGACTAAGGACTTGACAGATACATTGATGGATAACATGTCATCTTTGACCAGCCTTTCTGTTAGTACCCCTAAAATTTCTGCTTCAAGTACCTTCACTTCTGTTCCTTCCATGGGCCTTGGCATGATGTTTTCTACACCAATCGATAATACCAAGAGAAATTTGACCAACGGCTTAAATGCTAACATGGGCTTTCAGACTTCAGGATTCAGCATGCCGGTTAATACAAACCAGAACTTATTCGGTAGTCCAAGCACACCTGGAGTCACCAAGATGACACTGGGAACACCTGCCACTTTGCCAAACTTCAGTGCTGTGAGTGTTCCTCCTGCTGGTGCAAAGCCGACTCAACAAAGACCCACAGATATGTCTGCTCTTAATAATCTCTTTGGCCCTCAAAAACCCAAAGTTAGCATGAACCAGTTGTCACAACAGAAACCAAATCAGTGGCTTAATCAATTTGTACCACCACAGGGGTCTCCAGGTATGGGCAGTTCAGTAATAGGAACACAGATGAATATGATAGGACAATCTGCCTTTGGTGTGCAGGCTAATCCTTTCTTTAACCCGCAGAACTTTGCACAGCCGCCAACTACTATGACTAATAGCAGTTCAGCTAGCAATGACTTAAAAGATCTTTTTGGGTGAGGTGTCTTGCTCTATTTTTGAAGAATTACTTCAATTTTAATCATGGGTGAGCTGATTTACATCTTTATATAGTTGGCTTGGAGGAACTACTTCTATGGGGAAGTGGATGGTTCTGTGACAGAAAACACCTTGTTTCCACGCCAGCATAGTAGTTGTATGGACTTCTTAACAGCTGAGTTTTTAAAAGCATTGAGGATTTTTTTTTCCTCTTACCACCTCCTCTTCAAGTTTTTAAAAGACCCAATCCTTACCAATCTCAAAGAGAAAAAAGACACCTGAGTATCTTGAATAGCAGAATTTTTTAATCAAATGTTTATTTTAGCTTGTAAATCTTGTTTTATTTAAAAAATTGAGTTGATGGTTAATGCAAGATCCATATGTTAAATACTACATGGTACACAGTCTGCCTTCACAAGTCATTTGTCTTCATTTTAATGAAAAATCTTGATGCTCTATTGATTTGTTTGCATTTAGTATGACTGAGTGAGATAATGATGAACCTAACGAAAAGGATCTGGTGGCTTGCTCTTTCCAATCTTATTTACTTCTCAGATTAACTAATGTTCAATACAAAACACTGAGCGAATATCGCAAAATTTTACTTAATGTTGATTTCATTGGTTCAAACTGAAGGCATTATTAACCATCTTAAATGCAAACTAATCATTGTAAATTATGTTTTAGCATGGTCTGCCTCAAATAGTAATGTATTTTTCTGCATTTACTTGGATATATTTAGAATCACTTTCTTTCCTACTATATCACAGACAGAAGAATATGTACTGATTTGTACAGATACTTGACAAAGCCCTCTGACGTGATTTCCCTGACTCTTGCCTTCATATTTCATTTTGAATTCAAACTTCTGAGGTTGCAGCATATATGAATTGCATTTTCAAAAGGATATTTGTAAGAAACTATATTTAATGAGTAAACTTTTGAGATTTCTGCTGTATTGTTTCAAATGTAATAAACTTTACTTCTCTAAAAATGAGCAGTTGTATCTTCTCGCTACCAACAGATTAATTTTCAAGTCATCATGGTAAAGTCTGACCTCATCAATTACTGCAACTGAAGTTTAATTGTTTTCTAGAAATTTTAGGAACCTTTTGTTTGCGTTTTTATGTGCACAGTTAGCCATTTTTAGGAAAGAAAGACAAAATTCTTCTCTAACAGGAAACATGCTTTATTTTTTAAAGCCTTTCTCTGATACTTTTCTTTGATGTGCTGATTGTTCAACCACAAAGCCTTATGCTGTAAATGTTATTTGTATTTTGTTTAAATTATATTTCACCATTATGTAATAATTTAAAAATGATCTTTCAGAGAACTATATATGCATTATAGTTGCTGCCATAGAGTTTGTGGCTTTTAATTCTCCAAAACCAGCAATCCTTTAAAATAAATCATAGGAGCTTTAGTGTGTCATTGATACATATATATATTGATACACACACACACACACACACTAAAAATATACATTGAGTATACATTACTTGATTATAAAATGTAATTTTGTGATAATATTGCTGGCATTATTCAGTAAGGGGATACTTTAAAAAAAAATAAAAGGTCAGCTTTACATCTGGTTTCTGTATGACCTGTACTTTGTTATTATATGGTTTTAGAAAAAAGATTCAGAAGAATGTTGAAGAAATTTATACAAGAAATGAAAGGCATTAGGAAGAGCACATGTTTTTTTTTTTTAGTATATGTGCTGCCGAAGCGAGCACTAGAGCACATGTTTTTTGTGAAATACATTCACACCTTGACCAGGTTATCTGTCTTGTTTGTAACACAATTATTAGTATTTCTCTTGAGAAAAGTTTGCATTTGGAATAAATGCCAAATGTTGAAGAATTTCCTTAGTAACACATTAGTAGTCACTGTTAGGAAATTGCTTTTTATTTTGTAAAATAACTTGATGTCAGTGTTGAGCTCCTAATTAGAAGGAAAGCTGAATATAACAACATACAAGTTGAACTTCTCAATATAAAGATAGATTATTTGAAAAAATACATAATTCTTAGGTAATTTTCATGTCTTGAAATTTGCTAATTCATTGAAGTAATGGTGCTACGTTTTTAGAAATTTTTCCCTACACTTCTTCTGTTTTCTTGAAGATGTTTAAATCTTTTCCATCAGTTGAACTGGTACCATTGCCTGTTGAGAAATTACATCTGAGGGGTGCCAGGCTGACTCAGTAGAGTATGCGACTCTTGATCTCAGGGTCGTGAGTTCGAACCCCACAGTGGGCATACAGCTTACTTGAAATAAGTAAGTAAGTAAGTAAGTAAGTAAGTAAATAAATAAATAAATAACATCTGAAAAAATATAGTGCCCTTTTTAGGCTTGTATTTCTATGGGAACAATTTTTTCAAAATATTAGATCACTTTAAAATTATTTCAGATATTGACAGCATTTAAGCCCTTAAGGTACTTAGAGTAGAAAGTTGGTGGCTTAAAAAGTACCTGTAGACAAAAATGACCAGAAGGATTCCCTTTATTTGAGTTGGTTTCTTAGTCTCCTAATGCTAAAATGTGTGAGAAGATGTATAAAAGGAGATGGAAATGGACTGTGTACTTGGCTGTTTTTTGTTTGTTTTTGTTTTTATTTTGGAATGCTTATAACTCTTCTTTTCAAGAACAAGTTGAGGAAGTAGTTTTTTGTTATTTTTTTGGCCTGTAAAATACCTCATATGGTTGCTTTTACAAGATTAAAAGAAAAGGTATATGTGAAAATATCTGATAGAACAGAGTATGCACCAAATAAATTTTAGCTTTGATAAAAATCTCCATATTAAGTTGTGATTTTATGCTTCGTGATTTACTGGTCTTGAAATAATTTTTGAGCAAGTTGAATCGGTAAGAATTTAAACTATAGAGGATTTGAAGAAATCATCTACGTTGGTGGCTTTCAAGCTGTAACTGACACTCAGTAAGTCATATATCTTATGTTGCAAACCAGTAAAAGTTTAAGAAAATGTCTTTAATACATGTGGTATATTCTGATTTTTTTATTCTATCCTGTTCATTAAAACACACACACACACACACACACACACACACACACATCTTTATAATCTCTAAAAGAATTTCATGATGTAATTTGAATAAAGTTGGTATGATTCAGCCCTTTTTCCAAGGAGATGTAGAAATAGAGGACCATACTTATATGGCCTCACGCAAGGAGATTAGAGCCAGGAATAGAAGCTAGATTTTTTTTTCCTAATTTGCAATCTGATAGTCTACCATGTTGCATGCTTTATATCCCTTATTTTACGAATTCTTCTGGAATTGCTTTTGTTGAGACTATTCTGTGTCGCAATGATGTGTTCAGTACTCATTTGATTCTCTCTATATTTATGTGGAAAAAATTGGCATTGAGGAAGGAGAGGGGGACAACAAAACAAAGTTTGTGGTCAAAATCAGCTTCTCTGCTTCTCTGAATTGTGGGTGAGGAGGTCTGGGGGAGCCAGGTTAGTGCTCCTTGCAGTACCCAGACATGTAGCAGAATTAAAACACATAACCTTGGCGGAGGTGGGGGTACAGTGAGAAAAAACATTTCATCAAAATGGAGCTTGGTGGATATTAGAAACTTTTTCTGTCCAAAGCAGCCAAGTTTCTCCAGCCACTCAAGAAAGTATTTAACTATCTGCGGTGCAAGCCATGTACATAACTTAAAATATTGTAGTAATCTCATTAAAAAGCAAAAGTAGGTGAAATTAATTGTAATAACATGTTTTAAGTAAATAAAGCCAAAGTATTTCAACATAGAATTGATATAAAATTTAATGAGATACTTTACATTTTGTTTTGTACCTAGTCTTTGAGCCCTGGTGTTTATTTTATGGTGTATATTTTACACTGAACTCAGGTACTCAGTAGCCACATGTTGCTAGTAGCAATCTATTACATAGTGTAGGTGTATACAGAAAGAAGCTGAGTAGCCATGAGAGTGAACCATGGCACTTACCAACTTAACTCTTTCCCAGCTCCGAACGCATCCTTTTCTGCCCAGCTTTGTGATGCTGCAGCTGGACCCTATAAACTTGTCTCTTTGGACAGCTTGGCAGAACGTTAGGCTTCATTATAGAGGGTCCTAAAGTGGCTCTGAAAAGCAGGAGCAGCAAGAAGAATGTCTCTTCTGGGTTCCAGTTCTCTATTTTAATTAACCATAGGAGCTCAGCAGCCCCAGACAGCTGGTGAGTTCCAGCTGGTGAGGCTCTCCCAACCTTACTGTTCCTTTGGAGCAGCTCCAGTGGGCTGCTTCCCTGACAACTCAGCCATTCCATCAGGCAGCTGGATTCAGTTCCTTAATTTTTTTTCACTTTCTCTCAGCCTAGAAGTACCTGCTTATTTCTGCAATTGCTACTTCTGTACTCTAAGGTTAGAGTTCTCTTTTATCCCTTTAATTAGTTTACCACCTTCTAGATAATAATTACTTTATTTGAATTTCCCCATTGAGTTACCTGGCCTCAACCTCACTGATAAACTCCTGAATCTACTATGCCATTTTATTTTATAATTTTAAAATATTATTAATTTTTTATTGAACTATAAAGTTGACACAATGTTACATTAGTTTAATGTATACAATTTGGTGATTTGACAACTATGTTGTTACTAGGCCATTTTAAAATGGGGTCATACGATATATATTTATGCTACTAACAAAAGGGATAATGGGGTTGATTATATATACCTAGCCTATATTAAAACTTGATTTCCTAAAAGTTCTTTGAAATGTGCTCATAGTAGAGATACGGTTTAGCTACTTTATACATATTTGATGCAGTTCCAAATTTTTGCATTTTCCATCTTCTTGTGTTCCTTTGTAGGTGGCCTTGGTTGCTAGGAAAGTCAGTGTTTGGACTTCCATATAAGTAAGTTGAGACTGAGACTTTAATGTCTAAAGTTTGAAGGTAGGAATCAACATTCATATGGGTCTCTTCTAAGTCTCTGTCCTGAAGTTTGCCAGTTTTTCTAAATGCAATAATGAAACAAAAGTCCAATACAGGGCATTTTCAGGGCCACACTAGAAGCATACAGAGTGTGTAGGACTTTAAACCCAGATAAAGTTGGGGTTTTTTGGTATATGCTTTTAAAAAATTTTTCAAGCTAAATCAATAGCATTCCTGCTGTATGGAGGTGGCATGATTATACATTTGTTCAAGTGTTGAAACAGATCCAAACATGTTTTTAAGAAAATCTTGTTTCTAACAGTAGGTACTCTGAAGATCACTTTTGTGGAAAGGGGGAAGGCCTCCCCCTAGAGCAATATCCTTGTTAGGCTGCTCTACTTTAAGAAGGGATATCATCTTTCTCTTCCAGCACCAGTGATTATACGCTGCCTGGGCCCCCAGTACTTGTCAGAGAACAATATCTAACCCCTGCCCAACATTTAAAATCTCATTTTGGAGGAATATTTATGGAAGAGGCGAAAAAAATTGAGTTACCAGTCCATTTCTCTTTGAAATTGTGAATGAAATTAAGCCCTCTTTGGAGACTTTTTGTCTGGGGCACCTTTGGCTACACATCAAGTTCCTTTACCACACTTAGCTTTGGACTGTATTGTGAAACTTAAATTCGTGCCAGGGATGACGATGGTTCACTCTAACATACAATGCCTTCTTTGAGGACCCACAGGAGAAATTTCACGTTTCAGTTCAGGAGTAAACGTGCTTCTAAGTAACTGGTTTGCCCTTACCTTTAAAAGAATGTCTCTGAATAATGTAAGAAATCACATATAGAGAGCTGGAAAGTTCAGCCAATTTGTAGTCTACTTGTAGCAAATGTAGTGTGTTAATAGTATGCACTGTTTAGTGTTTACCTTCTGGTTCTGGTTCATTTTTAAATTATACTTTCTCCTTTGTTTTGATTTCCTTTTTTTTCTTTGAAGTTTTGTATCATTTATTTAGAAATGATCATTTTGGAATAAATGTGTAAATATATAGAATGAATGAGTTTAAATCTTGTGTCTTTCACTAGTTGACCACAGATAGTTTTCCCAGCCATAAAATGAGGATCATGCTTTACAGGGTTATTAGGATTAAATGAAGTAAAAGTGTATGAAGTACCTGGAAAGGCTTCAGGCACATAGTAGGTGTTCAATTGATATCCTCATCTTCTAATGACGGACATAGGCCTCTAAAATAATATCTGTTTGAATGAAGAACAGATATCTCACCTAGGATAGTTTGAATGCATTCTTCAAAAAATAGGTTATGGGTTTGGCAAAGTGAGATTTTTGGGACACAAATAGTAATGAGATATAGGCCTTGCCCTCAAGGAATTTGCACTGTAGTTACAAAGATAGCTGAGAAAGCGACAATTATAGGACAGTAACATGACAGATGTACATAAGAGACAAGCCCAACCTAGACTAGAAGTGAGGAAGGCTTCCTCAGGAGATAGGACATGAGGTCAACCTTGGATGCTACCTTCCCCCTCCTCCCCCAACATGCTTACAGTGAGTTGTTTATGCTGCCCTTTTAAAATTGTTTTTGATGCTATCAAGTGATTACTTTAGGGATCACATTTTCCCAAATTAAGCTGTATACACTGTGGAGAGGAATAGGGAGCAGGGTTTTTTGGAATTACAAGATTATATGAAGACAGGGATGCCTGGGTGGCTCAGTTGGTTAAGTGTCTGCCTTCAGCTCAGGTCATGATCCCAGGGTCCTGGGAACGAGTCCCACATCGGGTTTTGTGCTTGCAGAGCACCTGCTTCTCCTTCTGCCTCTGTAGCTCCCCATGCTCCTCCCCCTGCTTGTGTGCTCTCTCTCTCTCTCCCTCTCTCACTCTCCCCGCTCTCTGGCAAATAAATAAGTAAAATCTTTATTAAGAAAAGATTATATGAGGGGCGCCTGGGTGGCTCAGTGGGTTAAGGCTGCCTTCGGCTCAGGTCATAATCTCAGGGTCCTGGGATCGAGCCCCGCATCGGGCTCTCTGCTCAGCAGGGAGCCTGCTTCCCTTCCTCTCTCTCTGCCTGCCTCTCTGCCTACTTGTGATCTCTGTCTGTCGGATAAATAAATAAAATCTTTAAAAAAAAAAAAAGAAAAGATTATATGAAATTGCTTGAATTAAGGAAAGTGTTTGAATGACTTTGATTACCAGAAAAAGTAGAATGAACATTGGCTGCTTAAAACCTTCTGTATTAGATGAACCCAGGGATGACAAGGCAAGGAGCAAGGAAGTGAGCTATAATGTCCTTTTTAGCTAATTTATGTTTCATTCATTTCAGAAATGAAAGAATTTGCACCTGTGGTTATAATAATGGTATACTAAATAGGTAAGTAAATCTATTCCTTTAAAACAGCGGCTGGTTTCCAGGGGAAAAAAATGTCCGGCATAAATGTATTTTGTCATAAACTACCAGAAGATGTCACTGTCTCCCAATTAATGGTCTGCTCCTTTGGCACTTTTGCAGGTACTTTTTTAACACCAGCCTGATTGCTAAGAGTATTTGTCTTCTAGTATTGCATTTATACGAAGGATAGGACCTCACAAGAAATATGTATCCAAGGTGTGTAGGTTTGTTTCATCTTGATTCTTTATCCACTAAATATGAACCCTGTTAGCCGCTCCATATATTGAAATTATGTGGACATTCTGAGTTCTGTCTGAAGTTGAAAGTGAAGATGGTGAAAAATTCTTCAAAATATTCTCTCTGATCTTGATTTCTGCTTACATTTTCAGGTTGCCTTGTTATGATGCTACTGTATTTGCTAATTTATCAGATCTTCTAGGATATTTTGGCCTTGGACACAACCTAAGCTATTGAATCTTTTTTTTCAAATCACCATTCATTGTGTGTAAAGCAGAGCTGGAAAGTGTTTCCATGGATGAAATGAACCAGTATTTCCCCAATTACTTACAAATAGGGATATCAGACTGAGTCTGAGCCAATATACACAAGAGTGTCCAGACAAGAACATATTGTTAAAGAAAAAGAAATTCTTTTGTCTTTATAGCCAGAAGACAGAGCTGATAATTGATAATTGTCTTGTGCTGGGGGCTGTGGGGAATGGGATTCTTTAAGATGAAATGGTAGGTAATTTGTTAAAGGCATTCAAGGATAGCTAGCAGATGAATATATCGGTATGATTTCGAGTGCAATTCTGCTCAGTACCTCAAAAGAACAAAGTACATCATTAGTTTTCTCCATGCTGTTGGCTTTAACAGTAAAGTGGGGTAGTCTGCCCAAGCTGGTCCTCTAGATAGTTATAAAGATCAAAGAAGCAGTTAAGAATGAAGTTAAAAGTGCTTCATAAATATAAGGAATTTATGTCAAGAGTAAATTCTTTTATGAAAAATGTGAAACACTTAGAAATTATTCCATGCTATATGGGCATCCTGTCTTTCTCTATTTTGATTATTTGACTTTCTTTTAAATTTTCATTAATTGGGAAAAAAATTAATGACACCAAATATTTAGGCAATTACATTGATGAACCAAAAATAGAATTGGGTATGTTTCAGGGTGTCCATATATGCAGCCTTATGTTTGCAAAGTATATGGAGATGTATTTTATTTAGTAAGGGTATAAAATGTTGTTCTATGATTTAGGAACATAGAGCCAAATTAATTGAATTCTAGTACCCAACTCCGAGTGAGCTGTAATATAATAGGAACGACAATGCTTTATTGATGGACCTGAATCAGCAGGGAATAATGAACATTTGTAATCAGGTTTGTTTAAATCCTGGCTCCTCCACAAACTGTAACTTTGAACGAGTTACTGAGTTTCAGCCTCAGTTTCCTTATTTGCAAAATGGAGACAATATCTATTTGGTCATTCTACTTTTTGCATATACTTCATCATTCTGCTTTGTGAGAATAAAATATCAAGAAACTCAAGTCACAAAGATAGAGAAGGAAGCAATTACTATAGAATGGGCCAAAGGTTCCCATTAACCTTAGAAAGGATATGTTACCACACTTTGGTGGAAAGTGGCAATCTTAATATAGGGGCTAGTACATCAGTGTTTTATGTCCATTTCTCTTGATTTTACTATCGGTTGGCCCTACTTTTTGGTGGATCTTTTTAGTGAAAACCAACAACACAGGATGTAATTTTAAAAATCAGCACCCAATTTTATTTATTTCTAAAATTTCCACAGTAGCTGTACAAGATTACCTATCAGTAGGTGCTCAATGATGTTTGTTCATTCATTCATCCATCTTTAACATTTTTTTAAAAAGATTTTGAGAGAAAGTGTGCACGAGAGAGCATGAGCAGGGGGGCAAGCAGAGGGAGAGGGAGAAGCAGGCTCCCCACTGAGCAGAGAGCCCAATGTGGAGCTGAGTCCCAAGACCCCAGGATCATGACCTGAGCTGAAGGCAGACACTTAACCAACTGAGCCACCCAGGTACCCCTTTAACTTTTTATTTACATTCAATTTAACATATAGCGTTTTATTACTTTATTACTTTTAGAAGTATAACTTATGTTCATTTTTAAGACAGAGCAAAAGAGGGGGAAGGGGCAGATGGAGAGGCAGAGAGAGAATCCTAAGCAGGCTCCATGCTCAGTGTAGAGCCTGACTTGGGGCTTGCTGTTAAGACCCTCAGACAGTAACCTGAGCAGAAATCGAGAGGCAGACACTTAGTGGACTGAGCTCTCCAGGTGCCCCTCAAATGATGTTTTTAAAGATACAAAGATTTTTGAGTCCACCTTCCTGAGTTATGTTAAAGGCAGTCTTCAGAATGCACAGTAGGATTATAGGATCACAATGTACTGTGTACTCTGGTATTATAAACTCAGGAAATGGGTGTAAGGACCTACCCCCAGATCTCCACATTCTAGTAGTCAGATTGCCTTGGGCAGAATTGAATCTTGATATCCATACCTGTTCCACGGGACTGTTGTGAGAATCAAATGACATATTTGAAATTGCTTTGTATACAACCTTGACTATTAATAAAAGAATGAATGTTAAATATGGCAGTTTCCTATCTGAAAAGGAGAGTAACTTGGTCATTAGCTCTAAGCCTGGTTAAAATTCTCCACCAAACAATTTGATTGGATTTGATGAAATTATGTTCTTGAATAATTATCTTCAGGTTGTTTAGGATTCGTTCGCTTACCCACCCCACCCCATACACCCATCCCAGGTAGTTTAGAACATCAGCTCACAACCAGGCCACAAGTTCTACTCTTTTCACTGTTGGGGACTAGAAATCCTACCTGTCATTAAACTGGACAGTGAATCTTCCTATATCGTGTAGGTAGAGACAGTCTTGGCATTACAGGATTTGGGTTTTAACCCACTGCAATAGTCAAAGTTCTTTATCTGTGAGGAGCAGAAGATGTCTTAACTAGGGCAGACTATAAAAGGTCAATTTGTTAGAAGGGTGTGGGTATTTCATGAAACCCAAGGGTATAAGCACAGCTGGATCCAGACCAACAGGAACTGGAAGGTTGTTATAAGCAGAGACATACTAACTCTGATAAAGTTTCATTCTGTTTCATTCCTCTCTTTGTCAGACCAGTGTTCTCTGCATCTCCAGTCCATACAGGGAATGTAGCCCACTCCACAGTTACAGCCCCCAGGTCCTGCACGGTTAACTAGTAGTCTTTCAATTCCAAAGTTTAATTACCAGGAGAATCTGGCATCTGACTGCCTTAGCTGGGTGTAGGAGCTTACCCCTGATCCATCCAGCAGTGGTCAGAAGAGATGAGAGCCTGCTGTGATCTGAACAAGTATTTCTAAAGAGGTCTTAGTTAATATTTTGTCTAAGGAAAGAGACTTTTTTGATACAGGATGCCAAGAAGTCATCTACTATGTGTTGATGGGTGGACTCTTTTCTAATAAACATTCCGTCTACATATCCCAAAACAAAGCTTTCATTTCATGGCCCTCAGGAGGTTCTATTCTACACATTTCCTGTATCTTTACACTATTTGATGCTTTGAGATGGGGATCCAATGTTTAACAGTTGAGTTATAGAAAGCTCAAGATCATCATTCTGGCTGTTTTCTACCACATGGCACACACTCACCCAACTCTGAAAGTATGCAAGTTACCCTCAGATGCTACACTCCCTCATGCAAGTCTTTGCTCCCACGTGTTTTTTTCTAGTTTGCCTCATTCTCTCATCCCTGAAAAGTAACACTCCCACACCACTCATCTAGGAAGTTCTCTCCTGTTCCCCATCAGCAAGCCAAGTGAGGTGTCCTTCCCTGTGCTCCCGTAACTCCATACACTTGCTGTGCTGCACGAACTCATTTTGTGGTTGGTTTTGTTTTTCAAGAGGCCTTTCCATTTCAACCTCTCACAGTGCCTCAGTAGGGCCTGCCACATAGTAGGCCTTCAAGAAAAACAGCAGGTGAATAAAACAAACCTCAATTCTTTAAAGTCTGGCTTGATATTTTCTTGTCTCTATTATCCACAATTCTAGTGTGGAAGCTTATAGTGCTGGCTCTGATGGCAGAATTCCTGGGTTCGTCTCTTGTCTCTGTTTAGTGTCTTGGTTGTATGCACTTGAGCAAGTTTACCTAACCTCTCTGGCCTCCATTTCCTCATCTGTAGATGGCATAATAATTGTACCTACCTCAGAGGGTCGTTGTGGGGATTACATGAGTTGAGTGCTTAAAGTCTGACACCTAGAAACTACTCCACAAAGGTTATTACCATTATCAACCATCTAAATCACCACCAAGAAACTTTTGTAGACCTTAAGTGTGTTTCATGAGCAACATGAAGGCTAGTTCTTTAAGGATGGTTAGTGTTTTCAGCAGTCATTGACCCTTCAGAAAGAGGTTCATGTGGTCTTTGGTAGTGCTTCCATTGTGTGCTCTAAGAGATAAGTAACCTTAGAGTATTTAGGGACTAAGTTTTGGGTTAGAAGTTCTGCCAGTGGATGCTTTCTGTAGTGAATGAGTGTGCTTATCATATTGTGATTGTATTTGCTTTTGATGAAGGAGCAAGGTTTTTGGGAAACAGGTAAAGACTTGGGGAAGTGATTGTATGTGTGATGTCCTGGGGTCTTAGCATTCTTAGCCTTGAGGATTGGTGGCCAGAAACTATCCTTTTAAGAGCACAGGGCTGACAGAAATTTTTGTAGAAACTAACAGGCTGCTTCTAAAATTTATATGGAAATGTAAAAGACTTAGAATAGCCAAAACAATTTTTTTTTAAAGAACAAGTGTTTTAATTTCCCAATTTCAAAACTTATTATTAAGCTGTGTTAGGACAGTGTGATACTGGCATAAGGATAGACATGAAGATCAATAGAAAGAATTGACACTCCAGAAATAGGTCTTTATGTTCAGCTGACTTTTTGACAAAGGTGCCAAGACAATTAATCCAGGATAGCCTTTCTAACAAATGGTGCTGGGACAATGGATATCAACATGGAAAATGATGGATTTAGATGTATACCTCACACCATATATGAAAATGAACTCAGAATGATTATGGACTTAAATATAAGAACTGAAACAATAAAACTTGTAGGGGAAAAATAGAAGAAAATCTTTCAGACTTCAGATTAGTCAAAGATCACTTAGATACATAAACAAATGCATAGTCTATAAAATAAAAAACTGAAATTAGACCTCATCAAAATCAAACATTTTTGTTTGATTCAAAATATAGCATGAAGAAAACAGAAAGACAAATGGCAGACCAAGAAAAAATATTTGCAAGACACATAATCTAAAAAAGGATTGAAAACATATACACTTCAATAATAAGACAAAAATCTCGTTGAAAAGATGGTTAAAATACTTGAATAGAAATTTCACCAAAAAAGACATAAAAATGGCTAGTAAGAACATGGAAAGGTGGTTAATGTCATTAGTCATCAGGGTAATGCAAATTAAAATCACAGTGAGATACCATTTCATACCCACTGGAATGGCTACACTAAAAAAATAGCAAATATTGGTGAGGATGTACAGAAATGGGAGCCCTCATACATGCTGGTGGGAACATAAAATAATGCAGCCACTTTGGAAAATAATTTGGCAGTTTCTTAAAAAGTTAAACAAATACCTATGAAATGACCCAGCAATTTCATTCCTGGTATTTACTCAAGAGAAATGAAGAGTTATGTCCATGCAAAGACTTGCACGGGTATATTCTTAACAGTTTTATGCATAATAACCCCAAATTTAAAACAACCTGAATGTCCATCAACAAATCAATGGATAGGCATCATGTGGTAAGTCCATACATTGAAATTTTCTGCAGAAAAGAAAAAAAGAAGTAACAACTGCTGATAGGAGCTGTGACTTGGGCAAACCTCAAAAGTGAAAGAAGTCAGGCACAGGAGAGCATATATTGTATGATTCCATTTATATGAAAAGAAAATAGATTAGTGGGTACCTGGGACTGGGAATGGGGGGGTGGAGATGGGCATTAATAGTGAATATAAGGGATGTTTGGGGGATGATAGACACATTCTATCTACTTTGTGCTTTAGCTTAAGCACCTAATGCCTACCATTATTGCATAATTTGGTAAATTTACTGAAAACCATTGTCCACTTGAAATGGATAAACTATATGATATACAAAATATACCTCAGTAAAGTCAGAGGAGGCAAAGCAGAGGGTGTGATGGGGAGGAGAGAGAGACACAAAGAGAACAGGTGAGAACGGCTGGAGCAGGATGTTCGGATCTGAAACCTGGCAAGTCTTTGCCTCAGTTTCCTATTAGTGAAACTGGGAAAAATGAGTTACTAATCACAAAGCAGTCTTGGGAAGATTGTGATAATATGTGAAGAGTGCTTAACGGAATTGGGCCATAGAGAGAGCCCGATAAAATATTAACCATAATAATAATAATAATAATAGTTATTATTGGTAGTAGTATTTAATCTACCAAGGATGCAGCTGTGATTTAGATAACTTAATTCAAATCTTGAAGAAGGATCAGACTGCAGCTTGCAAATGACAGTGACCAGTCCTGTGGACATGACTTTTGGGGAAACCTGAGAGCCCGTAGCACAGGATCTGTTAGGTGCATGCAGGCTGGGAGATTAGAGCACAGGAGCCTTGCTAATGACAGCTGTTTCTTCATGGCAGCATCATTTACAAAGGTGTCACCTGCTGCCCAATAACATATTTTAACCCCAGTCCAACAACCCTTTATGTTATATCCCACTATGTGCCAGGTCCTACTGGGGCAGAAGACAGGTGATTTGGAGGTGTGGAGGAGGCACACCTTGTCTATGAGGCTTACTAGAGTAAGAGATGTCTTGGTGAGGCTTAACAATCCCCTGACACTTCCCAGATGAGGGATGTGGAGAGTTACCCAGGCAGAAGGTACAGCTTGTGCAAACCCCTACATGGAGCTCGAAGAGTTCAGTGAAGGGCTGATACGAAGAAAAGAGTGACAAGAAACAAGGTCCTGTGGAGGTCCTTGTGAGCCATGACAAGTAATAAAGAACTTGGATTTCTCCTGAGGACAGTGAGGACCAGTGAAGAGGTCTAAGCAAGTACTAGGACCGGCTCAGATACCTTCAGTTAGGCGGTCCCAATGGACCCTCGCACTGTACCTTGAGAGATCCTGCTCTGTCCATCAGGAGCAAATAAATGCCTTCCTGGATATTTGCATTTAGCACTCTAGCATGCAAGTGTTCCTCCAAGGACCACATCCACACTAGTGTCTGGCTGAGAAACCGCTTCGGGGCTCCCACGAGGGGCGTATGAGGCATACTGTGGTGGCCGAGAGCCTGTCTGTAAGGCTAGACCTCAGAGAAGCTGAGGACTTGTAAATGCTTCATTCACTTCGACCTGGGTGTCTGCTCTGGCTGACAGCCCATTAATGAGCCCCAGCGGCTGAGGGGCAGGTATTGTGCCGTTACTATAGCATCACCTTGGAAAGGATCCCTCCGTGAGAGCCACTGGCTGAGTGAGGCAGGAGGGGGATGTGGTCAGAAGCAGCCAGAGGGGCTGGAGAGAGGCTGCAGATGCTGTTGCTGGGCTCAGGACACCTCGTGGGCCGGAGCCCACTTCAGCTGCTCCAGCTGCAGCCCCAGGGAGGGAGTGAGGCTGCGCTCAGCCCGCGAGTGGCTGCCTGAGACAGTGTCACAGGCTGCTGCTGAGCTTGTGGCTTTCAAGGGACTGAACTTGGCCTCTCTTTTTGGGGGGAGGAGGGAGGGATTTAGGAAGGGTGTCTCATCTTGGACTGTCTGAGCTGGGTTTCATCTCCTTTTTGATGTTAAGTAGTTACCTCCATGAGAACTGACTTCAGGGTACTACTCATCGAGGACAGCAGAGTGGTCCCCACGCTGGAGATGAGGAAGGATGACAGTTTCTGAGACTTAACTGTTAGTGCTTGGAGGTCCCCCTCACCCATTCAAAATGCCTTTTAAAGCATTTGATACCTTCAAAGAAAACATTCTGAAACCTGGAAAAGAAGGAGTGAAAAACGCCGTCGGAGATTCGCTGGGGATTTTACAAAGGTAAAGTTTGGATGCAAACTTCGGGTTTATTTCTGAGTAGTTTCACATTGCCAAGGTTTGAAAGAATTTGCTTCATATTTTAAAAGCCACGTTTTTAAAAAGGAGTGGGTAGGTCAGATTAGATGGCTTCTGGAGTCCTTTCCGGCTCCAAGACACAATGCCTGGAGTTTGAAAAAAAAAAAAAAAGCATCAAAAGTATAGGATTGAATTAGGAAAATAACAAGACAGGCATTTGTTTATATGGTAGTGTGTGTACTTACTGGAGATGGTGATGTTGCATATTGTGTGTTTGGCATTGAATTAGAAAAGATACAGGGAGATAATATTTCCTGTTAATTCAATAATATAATAATGCCAAAATCAGGAACCCCGTTACATGGTTATGCTTTTAGTTGAAATAATTTTTAAGAATTTTTCACTACAAATGAAAATTGGATATGTATTTAGCTTGTTATATAAACTATATAGGGTGGTTGCTGATCGGTTTTGAAAGAAAAGAATAGGTAGATAATAGTCTGAAGAAAGTATCTTTAAAAATTAGTATTTAAGTAAAAAAAAACCTTACATGGTTACAGTGAGAAAATATTATGTACTATCATTAAAGTGAATGTTTTTGTCCAAAATAGAAACGCTTTGTATTAAGATAGAGATTCATAGCTGGATGTTAGAATAAATGCATGTAAGTGGTCATTTCCAAACCAAAAAATAAACATTTTTTAGAAGTAAAATACAACACTGAAAAAAATAAAATAAAAAAAAGTAAAATACATTGTTATTGGAAGGAGAGTTTGCCACAAATGAATGAATTGATGGGACATTTTAATTTGTGCTTTTTTTATAGACATCGCCTTTCTAGGTTTTATAGGTGAATTTATGAGCAGTCCTTAGGCACAAGGTAAAATGACTTCTTTAAACTCTCTGATATAAAAAAAATGTGAAAAATAATCTTGATAAGATTTTTATATGTTTGAATGACTCTTTCTAATCTTGATGAGTGAAAATGCCATCTGGTATCTCCTTTTAACTTTTATATGGTATCCTTTAAATTAAAAAAAAAAAAAACTTCAGCATGGAAGGGACTATTTCTAGGCACACAGAGGTTCACTCCATTCCTTGGGTTTTATAACACAGGGGCTCCTTGTCAGTGTGAAATTTCCCTGTATCACTCTTTTTTTTTTTTTTTTAAAGATTTTATTTATTTATCTGACACAGAGAGAGAGATCAAAAGGAGGGAGAGCAGCAGGCAGAGAGAGGGAAGCAGGCTCCCTACTGAGAAGAGAGCCTGATGCAGGGCTTGATCCCAGGACCCTGGGATCATGACCTGAGCCAAAGACAGAGGCTTAACCCACTGAGCCACCCAGGTGCCCCTGCACTGTTTTACTCTTGATGAACTTTCATAGTAAGAGAACTGGGTTCAGCCTGTCATTAATTTAAATGTTAAAAACAAAAAGATTTCAAGTAGGCCCACAATGAATTATCACGTATAGATAAAAACCTAGCGGACAGCAGGATAAACCAGCCAAACATAGGAAGTAATTATAATGACATTTCCTTTTAAGAATGTGTTATTTAGCCTTGTATTGCGCACTCCCCAGGTAACGTCCATCTTACTGCGGTAGCGTTCCTTTGATTAAAAATGAAAGAGGAAGGCACAATGGCCTGATTGGCATATTTAAGTATGATGACAAAGGCATCTGACAAAGCCAGGAACAAAAACCGTGACTTTGGATTATCGTTGACAACAGTCACCATTATAATCATGCAACTCTGTGCCTTAGTTTATACAATATTTGACAAGGAAGCACTTAGGAATTTTCTTTCCAACATTAAGTTGAATTGCTTTTTTGAAATTGAATCACTTTCTTCGGTAAGAGACTTATTGTAAGAGCTGGTTTTCTAGTGTTTGCTTAGATGATCCACTTGAAGATTCTTTTGTTTGCCAGATTGGTTTGCTTAGGAATAGAACAAGATTCGTAATTTCCACGTTGTATGACCTCAACCCAACATGGAGCTATGTGTTTAGGACTCTGAATGGTTTCTTTGGAAGTGAATCACAACACAATAGAAAATAACTAACAGGGCTCGAGAGGATATAGGGTGCACTAAATGCATGGTAGATGTTATCACTGTTGGCTTACTAGTAGAATAACTTGAGAAAAAATAGTGCCAAACTCAAACCCCTTCTTTCTGTGATCCTAGAAGGAAATTATTGGCAGAGGAAGGTAAAAAAAGGCATGAATTGACTAGCAATCCAAGTTGACCCTAAGCTCTGACAGTCTCTGAGCAGAGCTCCAGAATTAGGACTCCTTCACCGAGACCAACTCTGATACACACTTGGTGTTCGCCTTGTCTATAAGATATTTATACTTAAGTGCCCCACCCAGAGCCTGGTATACAATGAACATTCCTTCCTCCCTGCTGATTTTTCACTTAAAACCAGTTGGCAAACTTCAATGGAAAAAAAAAATCAGAAAATACTGTTTCCTGTTTTGTAAGGTACAAGAACATTCAGAAGTTAGAAACGTTGACTTCCTAACTCAGCAAGCAGTGTAAATCACTGATGTCTTGTAATATTGGATACTGAAATCATCATTTAAATGGAATTCTTAGAGTGCTTTTCTTAAAAAAGATTTCATTTATTTGAGAGAACATGCACATGCATTGCAGGGGAGAGGAGCGGAGTGGGAGGGAGAGGGAGGGAGAATCACAAGCAGACTCCACACTGACACAGAGCCCCACTCAAAACTCAATCTCACCACCCTGAGATCATGACCTGAGCGGAAACCAGGAGTAGTGTGCTTAAATACCTGAGCCACCCAGGCATTTCTTTTGGGGGGGGGCTTTTTAATTACTGAGTGTTTCTCATGCTCAGGGGAGTGGCACATGCATAGGGAAACATTTGAAGTTTGTACATGAGGCTGATTATAGTCAGGCGTTATTAGCCTTTCTGGAGAAGAGTCATTGATAAAACACAACTGAACAATTTCATCAGCTAAAAGTACACTAGTATTTCAGAAGTGTGGGAAGAAAGAATATGTTCACTCATAGTCCAGTATTGGAACGGATGACTTGGAAGGCATTACATTTAGAGACTGATCTCTAGAAATAGACATGTAGATTTTTTGACTTACATGACAATATGGGTGTCCTCTGATTGCCTATATATAATAAAATAATAATGGCAAACATCTGTTCCAGGCACTGTAAACACTTTTAATTATTTTAAACCCTATGGGATGGGGACTACTGCAGTTACCATTTTAGAAGAGAAAGCTGAGGCACAGAGAGGTTCAGTAAGTTTCCCAAGGTCACACAGCTTATAAGTGGCAGAGCCAGGTTTCAGACCAGATGTTCTCTGCCCACCATTCTTAGTCATTACACTATGTAACCTCTCTGTCTTTGCTTTTCCCACTTATTGTGTTGAAACTTAATGACTCTTTTAGGTTTAAGGAGTTACTTGAGCTGCAGTGTAGCCAGCAATCACTGGATCTTTTCGGCACGTATGAGCTTTTCTCCCAATCAGTTGTAGTATTGAAGATTTCCCAAGGGAAACTGATGGGATGCTTGGTCTCCTTATACGTACTTATATCTTCCCTTTAAAGAGATGGAACCAATCCTTGTGTGCTGCTTCCATCATCAGCATTCAGTGACTGTGTATTCAACTTATGTGCCAGACATGCTTTGTCTAGTCCACTGACAAATACAAGTGTGTGAGAGTGGGCTCTGAGGTCAGGTGAGTCCAGGTTCTAACTGCTGCGACATCATTTACTTTCTGCCTGGACAACCTCAGGCAAGCTGGCATCTACTGGCCAGGGTAATTCTAGTAAAGCAAAGTCAGGTCGCATCTCTCCCCTGCTCAAAACCTCCCCACGGTTTCCCACCTCTCTCAGAATTAAAGCCAACGTCCTTTCAGTGGACTTAAAGACCCTACCTGATTTGTGGGAACTTGAGAACTCTGAGTTCATCTCTGGCCTTCTTTTCCTGCCTCACCCCACTCCAGCCATACTCTGCACTGATGGGGGAACTCCCTAGACCCCTCTTGTGCCAGCTTCTGCATCCTGTTTTTCACCCTGTAAGGTTTTATCTCCAGTTCCTTGATGGCTTATTCTCCCATTTTCAAGTCTCTTCCCCAAAGTTACCTTCCCAGGGAGGAGTCTCCTGACTCTCTTTCCCTCCTCCTCCCACCCGTTCCCAATCTCTCTTCCCTGCTGCATTTTACTCCACTTCTATCTTAGCTAGGGTTCCCTAAAAGTAGACCCTGAAACAGGAATTTGGAGAGCCTAGGATGTGATTTACGGAGATGGAAATCGGGAGGCAGGGAGTAAAGCAGGATAGGAAAGGAGAAAACCAAGCAAAGGATGTGATCTCAGGTAATACACAGGGGCCAGATCACAGTGGGAGGATCTGGGCACTGTGCTGTCCCTTGAAGCGAAGGGGCCAGTCTTTTGTGTCCCTGCATCCCTCAGTCATTGACTGTGGGCTGCCCCTGCTGGGGATCAGGACCATTTCAAGACCAATCAGCTTTGCCACTCTTGTGACCCTTGGCCTTGACTTTTGTTCTTGGCATGAGAACCCCAACATGACCGGGCAGCACTAATAGCTCTATTTAGTGGGATTTTTCACTGTATTCCCAAGTGGAAGAATTCTTCCTTGGGCATCAGGACTCCTAGAGCCACAGAGTCCAAAGTTGAAGCGGTGAGATATCCCATAAGTGAGTTACTGGACATAATGGTAAGTGGGCTGTTCCCACCTCTACTCTGTGTTTTTCAGACCAATGCATTCTGCCCAGCACCCATTATAACAACTGTTGGTTTATGGAACATATTCATTCTAAAGTATAGCACCCTATCTTCATAGGGATTCTTCTCTGAGCCAATGTCTCAGCTGCATCTTAATCATACTTATAAGTGGCAGAGCTGGGTTTCCTTTGCTCTGTCAGGCTACCAGCTTCAGCATGGTGTGGCTTGAGGTAGGATCAGTGGATCCCATGGTCCTATGCCCCCTGATGTACCTCCTTTGCCATAATTGAGTGTCTTAGTCTTAGGGGATGTTATGTGGGATCCCATGTTGGCTAATCAGGATTCTTTGAATCCTCAGGTAGTGACGCTGGCCGAGACTTGCAGGCTCATTTGTAGAATGTATGTCAGCCTCAGTCAGGATGAATTGCTACCTTTTCCAAGATGGAAGGAGTCTGATATAAACAATTTGCTACCAAGAAGGCTGGTTTGTCTCCTTGGAAACTGTGCAGTATCAGGGGTGCAGAACTGGTTTTGTTGCTGACAGCTGTGGTAGCTCCAGTGGTAGCACCAGTCTTGGTGAGTGAGATCCCAGACACACCTTCCATCTCTGCGACCATGGCTATCCCACATGCCACTGCTGCGGGGCTGGGTGGCTGAGAGGAGGAGCTGGCTAACGTCCACTAGCCAAGCCAGCCATCCGTTTAGCTTAGCGCCTCTCTCCAAGTGGAAGCTCTGTGGTGTGTGTTCGGGAGCAACCCAAAGATCTCACACTCTATGTCCGTGCCCTACGTGCATCCTCATGTCTGTCCGTTCCTGTGAATCAGATCCTTTAAATGCCATTCTGATCTTGCTTGCCCTTGTCTCTGATCTTGAAGTGCTGCTACTGGCCTCTGCTACTTCAGAATTCTAGCGTTCTGGTGGCCACTGGGAGCCCAGTTCTGGAATAGCACCTCCTGCGGTCTGTCGGGATCTGCCTTGGACACTGCTGAGAGGCTCAGTGGTGCTGGGGGCCCATTCCTCATTGCCTTGGTAAAGGAGTGTGATTCCTCAAGCTTCCTGAGGAATATATTTAGCGTGTGGACTTGCTGTCGTATCTATTAAATGCATACAACACATCTTTTTCTATAATCTGCCATAATATTCTAGCATCTCTCTTAAAATAATCAAAACAAAACAAACAGTTAAAGGGAGACCTATTTATTGAAGAGTATGATTAACATTGAAAATATGTCATGAGGGGCGCCTGGTTGGCTCAGTGGGTTAAGCCGCTGCCTTTGGCTCAGGTCATGATCTCAGAGTCCTGGGATCGAGTCCCGCCTCGGGCTTTCTGCTCAGCAGGGAGCCTGCTTCCTCCTTTCTCTCTGCCTGCCTCTCTGCCTACTCGTGATCTCTCTCTCTGTGCCAAATAAATAAACAAATAAAATCTTAAAAAAAAAAAGAAAATATGTCATGAATTTTTATATTGCAAATAGTAGGCATCAGAATTTTAGCTAAAGGATAGAGGATAACCAATTTAATCCTCACTAATTCATCTATATGGTCCAATCAAATTTAGTAGTCATTGTAACAGGCATTCAAACACGAAATAGGCCTGTAATTTAGGTTTATTGGCCAAGGAAAGAAGGGAGAGAAAGTGAGCCCCTGAACCCAAAAAAGGATATTCTTGTAGCCTTGGTTATTCTGTCTTTGGAATGAATGTGGATGGCAAGGGGAATGATGTCGGACACGCTTATTAAGCCATGACCTGACTTTCTCCAGGTCCCCATCTCTAGGTTCTTATTCAAAGGGGGAAGTCGCTCATGGTCAAGTTGAAAGGCAGATGTCACGGATAGTCAAATCCACTTCATAGAGATGGTCTCTGCTCAATTTCTGACCCATAAGAAACTCTTGAGCTTTTTTCAAAAAACCATCATAGTGGCTAATCTCTTCCCACAGTGCAACAATGACTAGAAATCAGTACAGAATTATTATTATTATTATTATTTTTAAAGAGAAGTTGTCAGTCTCCTCTTGGCATCTCTACTTTGTCTAAACTTCTGAGAACCATGCTGGTAGCTTGTTGGAATTATTTCTTTTGGCCTTTGCCAGGATGTTAAATCCTGTGTCATGGGCCCCTTGCATCCATTTTTTCCTAAGGCTGTATAACAAACAACCTGAATGGCTTTAATTTATTTTTTTCTCTCACTGTGCTGGAGGCCAGAAGTCTAAAATCAAGGTGTCAGCAAGACCATGCTCTCTGTGAAGCCTCTGAAGTGGGATTATCTTTGCCTCTTCCTCACTTCTTGTGGCTACAGGCAACCCTAGGCATTCCTTGGCTTGTAGACAAGCACGACACTCCAGTCTTTGCCTACGCTGTCATCTGGCCTTCTGCCCTGAGTTTCTGAGTCTATGTTCAGATTTCCCTCTTTTTACAGGGACACCAGTCATCAGATAAGCACCCATCCCAATCCAATATGACTTCATCTTCACTTGATTATGTCTGCAAAGACCCTATTTCTTTCTTTTTTTTTTTTTATAGATTTTATTTATTTGTCAGAGAGAGAGAAAGAGAGAGCAAGCGAGCGAGCACAGGCAGACAGAGCGGCAGGCAGAGGCAGAGGGAGAAGCAGGCTCCCTGCCCAGCAAGGAGCCCGATGCGGGACTCGATCCCGCGATGCTGGGATCATGACCTGAACCGAAGGCAGCTGCTTAACCGACTGAGCCATCCAGGCGGCCAAAGACCCTATTTCTAAGTAAAGTCATATTTACAGATAAAATACCTTTTTGTTTTGGGGAGTACTCTCCTGATTTTTAAACTCTAGAAATTAATCCAAATTCTGAAAAACCACACACACATACACACACACACACACACACACACACACACTCTAAACCATCAAACAAAACATGGGCTAGACTGGCCTTTGAGCTGTCATCTGTAAGCCTGGCTTTTGGAATAAAAAGCCACAGAGAAAGAAAGAAAGAAAAAAAAAGCCACAGAGACCATGTCTTTTTTTTTTTTTTTTTTTTTTTAATTGTCCATCTTACCATTTCCTGATTAGGTAATAAGCTCTGACTCTCTGCTTGAATGAGGGGACAGGAAAGCATGAAATTATCGGGGGGAAATAAAAACAGGTTAACACATCAAAATCAGTGTGACTGTGCCAGGTGCTAGGGATACTTGGTTTCTGACTTTGAACTTATTATGGTATACTGGAAGAGGGAAATACTAATTTTAAAAATTACAAAAAACAAGTAGTATGAACAGTATTGACTGCATAGGAGTTGAATTTTATTGAGATCTTTTAGAATTTGATGTCCTGAGAGCCGCATGGATGAGATCCTAAAGCAAATCCCAAACTAGCTCTGGGAGTCAGATTTTAAGTACCTCCTCCCTTTTAAAAAAGTTACCATTTATTGATTATTGATCCAGCGGTAGGAAGGCTACTAAGTGCCTTATAAACTTTATTTCCTCTAGTGCTCACATTAGTCCCTTATCCTTCCAGGAAACCAAGGTTCAGAGAGGTTAAGTCTCTGCCTCAAGGTCACTCAGCTAATAAATACTGGACTCAGCATTTGACACAGGATTGTCTGACTATAGGGCATGTTCCCTCAATCCTTCTTCAATATTCTTTCTCCAAAACCTTTAAAAAGGTCTACTTAGTTGAAGCCCTTGATTTGTGTAAGGTGTTTTCTGGTTCGGTCCTGGGTATACTGGCAGGAACGGGCTTGATACCAAATCTGGCTTGTGTTTTCACTTCACCCACTGCAGCTGGGTGCCTCTTGGGCAAGTTTTTGATATGTTCTGAGTCTCCCAAGCTGTGAGAGGGATAAATTCTGCCTCTCAAGATTGTTCTGAGGATTAAGGGAGATGATGTATATAGATGTATATCTAAATACGTACCTCACACAGTACCGGTTTAGAAGGTAGTACCCTTCCATTCCCTAATACTCTATTAGTCTTTTGAGCTGCCATCACAAAGTACCAGAGACTGGGTAATTTAGGAGAAGTTTATTTTCTCACAGTTCTGGAAACTCAAAGTCCAGCATCAAGGGGTCGACAGTTTGGTTTTCTCCTCAAGGCCACCTACTCACTGTGTCTTCCCGTAAGGATGCTGGTCTTACTGCATTAGGGCCCACCCATATAATCTCATTTAATTACTCTTTAAGGCCTTTTGTCCCAATACATTCTGAGGTCCTGACTGTTAAGGCTTCAAAGTAAGAATTTAGGATGGGGATAGTGGTGACACAATTCAGTCCATAATAAATATTCACCATAAGTGAGCAAGTGAATGGATGTTAAAAAGCCATAAAATGATCCATAAGTTCTGTTCATTTTGTGCTGCAAATGTTGACCTTACTGTCTACAAAACCAAATCAAACCGGGCTGTAATTATGGGTGCATTCGAATTGTAAGTAAGTAGTTCTGTTAAGGGCCTGTAGGCTAGTGAGCATATCTTAAGCAATTAGGCTCCTGGTGCTGACGTGTTTACTGGACAATTGTGTTTGTGAACAATGGGCTTGGACTTTCCTAGAGTGCAAGGGGCCGGCAGTCCACAGACTGCTGCTTTCTGCATTTGGAGAAACAACAAGACTGATGTTACGTAGGCAAGAATGAAGATTCTCTGATCTTCCAGACCAAGTGCAAGCAAACACCAAAACACTAATATGATAAACAGCTCTTTTGGATAATTAAAGCCCTCCACTTGTTAAGAACAGAGTCCTCTCTTCTCCATCTTATGACCTCAGCCCTCTTTAGAAAAACAAACCAACAAACAAACTCGTTTCTGGGCAGGGGTGAACAGATCTTTACTTCTGTGTGTAAGTGCTTCAAGTCAGGAGTGAAGACTATGGAACTGATTCACCCACTCTATTCAGCTGAATAGGGATTAATTATGTCCAGGCCTTATGCTGAGCCCTGGGAATAAAGAGGAGTCAGAAATGGCTCCTGTCTTCAAAATGCTTACATCTTCTGGGGAGGCATTCATCCACCCATTCACTTTCTCAAATCCACAAACTCTTACTCAACACCTACTGTGCTGATAAAAGCAAATAACTAACTCAGTGTGATAAACGGTCTGACTGAGGAATGCGTGAAATACTTAGGTCACATCTGGGATGGTGTAGCCTTAACACTGAATCAATGTCTACTCATTTGTGGTGGTAATGTTTTACTCTTTGTTGGTTAGGCTTGTTTAATTTCAACAACAGCTCTATGAGATAAATATCACCTTCATTTTACAGATGAGGAAATACGAGATTCAGAAAGGCCGACTTCCCTTGCCCAGAGTGGTACAGCTAGTACACAGGCGGCTGGCTATCAAACCTGGATCGACTGATAGCCGTGAAGCCTGACTTGTCCCATCATAGAGGGGGAGGGGGTTGAGAACCTTCCTGTCTGAGCTTGTTATACAAGAAATGTTCCACTATTTTACTGTTTTTAAAACCAATCAAATCTGACTCTGAACCAAGTCTGGTGGAAATGAACTTCCGGTTGATGTGGGTGGGCTCTTTCTGCAGCAGCTACGGTGTGCAAGGACCACACAAACAACCTAGGAGGTCCCTCTAGTGGTTGATCCGTGTTTGTGTCTGGTCGCAGGTGGCTTGAAGTCTACTGACTCCGCTATCACATGGGGCAAGGGAAACTGTGACCCAGAACCCAAGATACCTCTCCACAGCTCCCACATCCTACCTCCAAGTTGGAGGAGTGCTATTGGAGATGGCTCAAGGTCAGGCAGCTATAGGTCCTGCTACTTGGGGAGCCCATATTTCCTTCCATGGAGTTTTATCTTCCCCTTTATCACACTACTCTTTCTTTTCTCTCTGCCCCCCATACCATTGTGTCCTTCTGGAAACTCTCAGTGTATCCCAGATGGCAACATGCACACAGAAGGTGCTTGTGTTGGTCCAGGCCCTCTGAGAAGACAGGACCAGATGCATAAGAGATTTATTGAGGGAAAATGGGGAAAGAGCTGAGGAGGCCTGGGAGAACATTTGGACTGTGATGCTATCTGTGTAGGAGAAAGGGAAGGAAGATTTTCTGGGAAGAGTCTCAGACTGTACCCCAGTACTAGGAAGTTTTGTAATGCCAAGGGGGAGCCCTGGAGCCAGTTGGGCCACTGATGGGCCTTGCCTCTTGCAGGAAAGGGCCTGGCCTCTACGCCTGCTGTGCTCAGTGCTTGGTGGGGGAGCAGCCTGAGGGAAGGTAGTCCTCCCAGCAAAACTCTGCTGCATTCAGAGCATAGCAGCTGGGGTTGTCTTTAATTAAACTCCTCAAGGCTCCCTGGTGTCTGAAAATGTTCGTCTGTCTTACTCTTCATCCAAACATCTGCATGATTATAGAGAGATGCTGAGTTTATGACTTGTAACAACTTTATTAATAGCAATAATAGTAGTATTTACCATTAAGCAATAAAAAGCTCTTTCATGTACCAGGCGCTGCACTAAATAATTTACGTGCGTCCTATCATTTAATCATTAAAACAATCGTATGAATTAGCTATGATCACTAGCCCATTTTAGAGATGGGGGTTGTTGTATACTGAACTGTGTTCCCCCCATATTCACATGTTGAAGTCCTAACCCCCAGTGCCTCAGAATATGACTGTATTTGGAGATAGGTTCTTTAAAGAAGTAATTAAAAGACACGGAGAGAGAGACTAGGAAGAGACTGACTCTTAACTACAGAGAACAAATTGATGGTTGCCAGAGGGTAGGAGGGTGGGGGGATGGGTGAAATAGATAATGGGGATTAAAGAGTCCACTTACAATGAATGAGCACTAGGTGATGTACAGAGTTGTTGAATCACCATATTATATACCTGAAACTAATATAACACCATATGTTAACTATAGTGGAATTAAAATTAAAAGTTAAATAAAGAAAATAAAGGAATGCTGAGATTTAAACAAAAAAATAAAAGAATATAGAAATTAATCAAATAAACAAATGAAAGATAATTAAGTTAAAATGTGGTCTTCAGGGTGGGTCCTAATCCAAATGACTGGTGTTATTATAAAAAGAAGAAATCTAGACACAGAGATATGCAGAGGGAAGGTAATGTGAAGGCAGCCATCTTTTAAAAATTTTTTCTTTATTTAAATTCAATTAATTAACATATAGCACATTATTATTTTCAGAGCTAGAGTTCAGTGGTTCATCCACCTTATATAACACCCAGTGCTCATTACATCACATGCCCTCCTTAATGGCCATCACCATGTTACCCCATCTCTGCACTGCCCCCCCCCCCCAGCAACCCTCAGTTTATTTCCTATAGTTAAGAGTCTTTCATGGTTTTGGCCATTTACAGGTCAAAGAGAGAGGCCTCAGAAAGAACCCATCCTGCCAACAGCTTGATCTTGGACTCCTGGCCTCCTGAACTGTCAAAAAGTAAAGTTCCATTGTTTGAGCCACTCAGTGTGTGGTACTTCATTATGGCAGCCCTGGAAAGCTAATACCAGCATATTGTGGCTTCAGGTGGTCGAGTGGCTTGGCAAAAGTCATAGAGCTAGCATGCAGGAAAAATGGCACTCAGCTTCTCGCATTCCAGAGTCCATTTTCTTAAATATTTTCCTCTACTGGGTGGTCCATGGTGGCTGGGGCAAGGGCAAGAATGCAGATGACAAGGTGATGGGAACTCACAGAGATAGAACACAGCCTGGTAAGCCAGGAAACACATGTGAGAGGGAATTGGCAGACCTGATAACCAGGAGAAAGCCTTCCCACCTTGCCTATATCCTCTTCTGGCTTTGTGGTCTTGGCCAATCCATTCTTGCTTTCTGGACTATAGTTATATTTGCGTTAAATGGAAGTATTAAGTTTCCTATATCTTACTAAGCTGTTTTAACCATAATGAGGTCATTATATGAAATGGGGAGAAAGAACTGAATTTGCTTTATACCAATATTAGTGTAGTTGTTGCATATTATCCCTGTTTTAGCTGATACGACTGGTACCATTGTAATGGGGTGTCAACATTAGAGCAACAGTTTTCCATGGGATACAAATTATATATGTTCTGATGCCAGAAATTCATGGAGATCACCAGGACCACTGATTATAAATAGTCCTGTGATTCAAATGATTCTTGGACATCAATTTAATGACAATACATGGCACCAATGCTCAGTCTAACAGAATGAACTCATTAAATGATTGTGGGGATTAATGTAATAAAAGTAGCTGATATACATTGAGTTTTCATGTGTGTTAGGTTCTGTTCTAAGTGGTTTAAATATAATAATCCACTTATGATAATCCTGGGAAGAATCCCATGAAGAAGAAACTACTTTATGATTCCTAGGTTACAGATGAAGAAACAGAAGCCCAGAGAGGTTAAATAGGCCAAAGTCACACAGCTAAGTAAGTGGAAGAGTAAACATTCAAACTAAGTCACACTGGCTCCTAGTTTGGGTATAGAGTGGAGAAGAAATCAAGCATCCAGGATGACTTCAAGATTTTTACCTGAGCAGCCAGAGGAACAAAATTATCATTACTTGGGATGGGAAAGATCTTAGAAATTATTTTTTAAAGGGAAACTCAGTTTGGATATGGTAAATTTGAGATGCTGATTGTGTGTCCAAGGAGATGTCAAATAAGTCTCTTTATGAAAATTGGGATCTGTATCTAAAGCCCACAGATGGAATAAGATCACTTACAGAGTGTAGATAGAAAAGAAAAGAGATCTGTGAGCTGACTCTTGGGCATCCCAGTGTTTACAGATCAGGGAAGTAGGGAATCGGTTTAAAAGACAAAACAGAAAGAGTGGTTTTTGAGAGAAAATAAAGGAAGAAACGCTGATCAGTTGTGTTAAGTGCTTGAGGCTTGAGGACCTAAGATGACCATTGGATTGAGCAAAAGGCTCAACAGATGACCTTAAGAAGAGCAATTTTGGTGGACAGGCTGGGGGATACCTGGTTGGAATGGGTCCAATAAAGAATGGGTGGTGGGGAATTGAAAAAAGAGTCTTCCAGTTTTTCTAAAAAAAAGAAGATGAAAATGGGGGTAGCTGGAGGAGAACGATGTGGTAGAAATAAAGAACATATTTGTAGATAATAGGAATGATCTAGCAGAGAGGTGAAAATAATTGATGAATTATGGAAGTGGGAATTTCTGGAATAATATCCTTGAGTAGGTGAGAGGAGGTGAAATCTGGTGCCCAGGGAGAGAGGTTGGTTTTGGGTAGCAGCATGGATAATTAAAAAAGAAAATGTAGAATGCATCAGCATAAATGCAGATGGGTAGCTAGGTACGTTGAGAAGTTGAGATGTTCTCTTCTGGCTATTTCAGTGTGCTCATCCATTTATTAAACTCATACTCTGAGCTCAGTTAAAATTGAAAGCTCCCTTCCCTGGCTTTATCATTGCTCTCGCTTTGAATTCAACAAAACCTGAATAATCCAGTAATTATGGCTCCTTGACTTTCTTCCTCACCAGCTAAGACCTGAAGGAGGGCAGAGAACATGTCACATACTTTATCGTTCCCCAACCCTTGACATAGTGCCCGACATACAACATGCACTCAATAAATATTTGATGAATTGAATCAAATCTAGTATATTTATTTCTCTATACAAAACCTTTAAATCTGATTTTTCTTGAGTCTTAAAAACTACCAAGATCATATTCTCTGTGGATTAGTGGGCAGATTATTGGCATCTCAATCCATTCTGCTAATCATTATATTAGCTATTTATTATTGAATTCAATATTCATGAAAACTTAAAAGCTTTGCTTATTTTTACAAAAGTTTGGACCTTAGTTGGGCCATAGCAACATCCTTAGAAGGGTTACAATATGTGAGAAGATGCAAATAGCTCCTTTGATAATTGACAGTGTTCAATTTGCCCAATTCCCTATTATTTTTTAAAGAAAAGGGTAAATTCACTGTATTGACATACCATAATCTGAACCTGTAGAAGTCAGTGAAAAATCCTAGAAAGAACCACCTAGAAAGAAAGGATATACAACCAACTGGCTATGTGCTGTGGTAGAAAATGTGCCTCCCTACCTCTACCTAACATTTTATTAAGATTTAGATAAAGAGGAAGAAAAGAATCTGCAATTGGATTGATTTTCTACTGTGTATCTTTTAAGCAAGCTTTAGGTGACACTAAAATCAAGAAGTGTAATAGTTAGCTAGGTCATACAATGTGAAGGAAGTCTGTCAATACTTTTCCAGCAGAAAATTCAGTGATGTGTATTGTCGAAGACACAGACTTGGACTTGGATTTGCATCCCACCTCATACAAGACCTAGTTTCCTGACCTGTATAATAGCAAGATAACACCATCGATGTCATGGAATAGTTGTGAGCTTTAAATGACCTAATGCCTATAAAAGTGCAATACTATCCCCAGAAGATGAGTAATGTTAGTCACTACTATTTATTTTCATGACAATAACAACTTTCAAAAAGGCAGGCTGCAACCTACTTTGGGTTTCCCTTTTTCTTCTTTGGTAGACCTTTTCTTTTTGCGTAGTATACTTCCTTTTTTTCTCTAATCCTGGCTTTTCTTCTCTGACCATTTTTCTTCCACTATAGAAAAATTGATGGGACCAACGAGGAAGAAGATAACACTGAGTTGAATGAAGAAGGAAGGCCAGTGCAGACTTCCAGGCAGACGCCCCCGCTCTGCAACTGCCACTGCTGTGGCCTCCCCAAGCGTTACATCATTGCCATCATGAGCGGGCTGGGATTCTGCATTTCCTTTGGGATTCGGTGCAATCTAGGAGTAGCCATTGTGGAAATGGTCAACAACAGCACTGTCTATGTTGACGGAAAACCAGAAGTTCAGGTCAGTGTCTGTGTTTGGTGGGGGCTGTGCAAATACTTGGCTATAGGAAAGAAAGCACTGCCCCTCTTCCATTGATGTGACAAAAAGAATAGCTACCATGTGCCAGGCACTGTGCAAGGTGGAGGAGAGAGAATGATGAGCAGCATGGGCTGGGCCCTTGTCACCATAGAGATGTACAAGTAAGTCAGCATGATTCATAGTGGTAGTGCTGGGTTGGAGGTGTTCAGAATGCTTGGGGTCACATCGGAGGATGCTGGGCCAGACTTGGATATCATGAAAGAATTCCCACAGAAAGTGATGGCTGGTTCTGAAAGATAAGGAGGAACTGACAGACAAAAGGTGTTTCCTTGAGGTGGGAAGAAGAGCGCTTGAAGAGAAAGGAACATCTTGTGATAAAGACTATAGGAGAGAAGGGGAGGGAAGCAGAGAGGAGGAAAGAGAGAGAGAAAATGATGTTATTTAGGAACTGAGATAGAAGTTCAACTTTTCTGAGCCATGGTCTCGTTTGGCAATCTGCTGTAGACTTATGAATCCTTTGTCAAAATAATGTTTTAAATTCTTTAAATAAAATGCATGGGATTATAAATGAAACTAATTATATTGAAATATATATATCAAATTATTGAAAAATAAGGTTAATGATATAGAAACATATGGGCTTCTTTATGAACCCATCAGATGACAAAATTTAACAATGGGTCTAAAATTACTGTAGCTTTGGTGTGCCTGGGTGACTCAGTCAGTTACGTATCTGCCTTCAGCTCAGGTCATGATCCCAGGGTCCTGGGATCTAGTCCTACCTCACAGTCCTTGCACAGCAGGAGCCTGCTTTTCCGTTTGCCAGCCACTTCCCCCTGCTTGTCCTCTCTGCCTCCCCCAACAAATAAATAAATAAAATCTTTTAAAAAAATAAAATAAAATCACTGTAAGTTTGAAGTTTGCAGTATAAACCATAGTTTAAGATAGTGGTGACAACTGTCATATGACCAGATTTAGAATTTCCACTAGTGATGGAGTCACAGGTACTGATACTACTACTGTGGTTTTTTGCCTACATTCATAATCACAGGAAATGCTAAATTTCAGCTAGCAGTTAGTGAAAATAAAAATGCCAAATTTTCCCACCAAAGTCCACAGGTCCGCAACCTTCTATCTTTGGATTAAAGGCTGAGAACCCCTGTAGGAGAGTAGAGCATGGCAAGCATCGAGACAGGGGGACACCAGGGTAAATAGGGGTTAGGCCAGGTAATGACTGGTAAGCCATGTAGGGAGTCATGGGTGGGCTTTGTGCAGGGCCCACTGAATCCAGCCAGGGATCTCCCAGTGGACTGGGATTGGAGTGAGTAGAAGCAGGAAGCCCAGTTCAAAGGCAGTTGTAGTCATAAGCAAGCATGCTCTGATGTGACTTAAGAGCATTGAGGAGGGTGCACGAAGTGATGAGTACTGGGTGTTAAATGCAACTAATGAATCATTGAATATTACATCAAAAACCAATGACATACTCTATGTTGGCTAATTGAATTTATATTAGAAAAAAGCATTGTTTTTTATGAATCACTGGAAAGATGAAATCTGGCTTGTTTCTTACATAGTAGACCTAGAGAAGTATTGAGGCTATGGGGGAAAAAAAACACCCAAATGTATGCCCAGTGCATACATGTCTCATTGTATTGAACACACGCCCGGGAATGACTTGTGTGGAGGTACACCAGTTCGCAGAGAGGCACCTAGGTCTCTGGTCCCTGCGCGTATGTGGAGAAACACTGACATCAGAGTTTCCCCACTGCTGTTTGGTCACTGTCTATAGGCTGTGCCAGGAAGAAGGTGTCATATGAAATGGGAGCTTTTATTGTACTGTGTCCTGTGTGAGAGTCTCCAAGAGGAGGCTGTGGTGTGCATTATTTCCCGGACTTTATTGTCGAACACCCTCTTTCATGCCACAGCTATTAGCATTAACTGGAACAGTTCCTGCTAAGGGCTGGTGTGGGAAAGTTTGATTCTTATCCACTAAAAAGAAGTCGTTAGTTGGCCCTGCAGGCTTTTTTTTTTTTTTTCTTTTTTCTTTTCTTTTAGCTAAGAGATTTTTCTGCCAGATGAAAAGAGAACAATGGAGAATTTGCAAGTCTCTTTCTGATGCCGCAGCTGAATTTGTTCTCAAAGGATATGCTAGTTGTTTATTTTTTTGGTTTGGAGGGAGGGCAGAAGAGGTATGATGGGGCAAGCCATGCATTTTTTAAATAAAGAGTGATGTATATTAGTGAGATTTCAGATGTGTATCACATGCATTCTCCCAGGCTTTTGTGAGCAGGGCCAGCTAATTAAAACTTGTCTGCCGAGGCCCAGATCAAAATGAGATGCTGGTTTGTGTTTGTTTGTTGCCTGGAAAGATAGGCCTAGGTCCACAGAGTCTGCTTGGAGGCATATGGAAAAGACATTTTTGATAAATCTAAGGAACAATGCTAGTGTGTGCTCTCTGGTTTCTGTAGCTTTCCCTTTGGAGTCTTAGAGAAACTGATGGAGATCTACAATATGCTTTGCATAATTTCTTTTGGTCTCAAAAATAGGAGTTTGGGAGCATTTTGGAAGCTCTAGGACAACTCCAATTTATAGCAGGCCATTTCTCTCTGACTCAAATAGAACAAAGCTTACATGTCAGCTGAATATGTTCAACCTGATGACAAAGATTTTACTGGTATTTTTGTTTATCTGGTTTTTCATTTTATGGGGGTGGGGAACTACATATTTTTCACTGAGATATTTTGAAGTCCTTATTTTCAAAAGAGGAGAGAAGTAAGCAGTATGAGTATGTACGTCTTGCAGATATTTAGGTTATACTGTACTAGTGGTATACAGGGTAATTTTAGCTGATGTGTGAATACTCACTTTTAGTTTAATAATTATGAATTTTAAAACACGTGAATCACTTAGAATAGCATCTGACATATGGCAAGCAATAAGTGACTGATGTTTGAGAAACTTTGTGATTATCTGTTTTTACCTTCAGGAAAAGTCCAAACTTTCCCATGAATCATGAGTCCTGTAGAGTTAAGAGCATGGGCTTTTGAATTGGCCAGACCTGGTTTCACACTTGACTTCTTTTGTTTATTAACCCCGGGACCTTGAACAAGTTGTCCTTATGTCCTGGTCAGAGATTGCTGGTTGTAAGGAATAGAAATGCAGTGAAAGCAGGTCAAGCTAAAAAAAGAATTATGCGGGACTCCTGGGTGGCTCAGTCGGTCAAGCTACTGCCTTGGGCTCAGGTCATGATCCCAGGATCCTAGAATCAAGTCCCGCATCGCTTTCCTACCTTGGCAGGGAGCCCACTTCTCTCTCTGCCTCTGCCTGCCGCTCTGCCTGCTGTGTGCTCACGCACTCTCTCTCTCTGACAAATAAATAAATATATAATAAAAATCTTAAAAAAAAAAGAAAGAAATTATTAAAAAAAAAAAAAAGGAATTATGCTAGGACTGTATGGGATCTCATGAGAGTGAAGGGCAGAAAGCAGGTCTGATGTGTGTATTTGTGCAGTCCGTGCCCTGAACAGTGGGGAGCTCAGACTGTGGTGGGACTGAAATCCTGGCTGTACTCCATGAGGGGCAGAAAATGAATCTTTACCTAATTCTTTCCAGGGCATAAACAGAGGCTCTGCCAGGAAGGGCAAAGTGGAGCTGGCCCTCCTGGGAATGAGGAAATCCTTAGCTAAGGTCTCCAGCTTGCTTGTTCCATACAGTGCCTCATCTGCCTCTCTCTGAGTATGCTCCACTGTCCTACGTCTCTCCGTGGACTCTTCTCTTTCCTTTTCCATCACTTCTCACGTTCGTCCTCCATAGTGAAGTGTCTTGCTCAGGAACTGACTTACTTGGCCTTGAAACTAAAACTAAACTCAAAGTTTCAGTTCATGTGTTCAGTCTTGTCTAAGTACAATTTCTGGGTTCAGATTGGAAAGAGAGACACACATACATGTGGCTATTATGATTCTAATGGGGCTCAAGTGATGATGAAAGTCAGTTCTCAGCAGGCCCAAGTGCTGTTTGACATGTATGATCTCCTTCAGAGAATACCTGGAAACATGGTCCCTCAGAGAGGAAAGTATGAGTAGGAGACATTTTGATTGGTAATTAGCCTTTGGAAGAAGTGAATCCCTCTGCCTTGGATCTTTGGCTCCTTGGGTCATTCTGTGACTCAAGGCAAAAATGTCTAATCTCTCTTTCTTAGTAAGAAAGTCAAGTTCTACAAACAGTGCAAAGAATGTAGTTTTTTGGGTCAAGCTGATAAGATATCATGATCTTGGCTCTCCTTGTAACTAGTTGTATGTCTTTGGGCAAGTCAGTTAGTCTCTCCAAGCCTTATTTTCCTCATCTACAAAAGGAGAGCCAAGAATTACCTCTAGATGTTGTAAGAATTAAGGGCGGGAATAGATGGACAGTGCCGTAATAAAATTATGTCTCTCTTTTGCTCCAAGCTTCTAATGGTTTCCATCTCTCTTTGATTAAAAGCCAAGATCCTTTTGGTGATTTCAAGGGTCTCTCATCATTTGAACCTCTCTTACTTTAACTCTTATTCTTGTGTCCTGCACTCATTACCTCCCAGGTATCCTAACATCTTGCTGTTCCTCTAACCTCAGGGCCTTTGCACTTGCTATTTTTCTGCCTTGAAATTTATCTCAGATAATTATTTGCTCTCTTCTTTCCTTTAGAGCTTTACTCAAAAATCACCTCCTCAATGAAGCCTTCCCTCTCTATCTAAAATTGCGCTCTACTTCACTCCTATCCAGCACTTCCTGTCCCCCTCCCTGACTTATTTTTCCTCCTCATCCCTGATTACCATCTAACACAGGCTGTACTTGTTTATTTGTTTACTAGCTACTGTCCCTACTGGCATCTTTGTGAAGATAGCAATTACTCTTGTTCTGTTCACTGTTGTATCCCCAGGGCCTAGTACAATGTGTGGCACATAGTAGCAGAAAGTAAAAATTTGGTGAGCTGATTGAATAATGATTGTTAGTTTCATTTTACTCTCTCTCATTTTCTTTTTCTTTTCTTTCTTTTTTTTTTTTTTGAGTAATATCTACCTACCATGATATCTATCTATATATATTATATCTATCTATCTATCTATCTATATATATATATCATGATATATATTGAGTAATATCTATCTACCATGACCCTGAGATCAAGTGTCACATGCTCTACCAACTGAGCCAGCCAGGCACCCCAGTTTCATTTGACCCTTTTTTTTTTTTTTTAAAGGTTTTATTTATTTACTTGACACACACACAGAGAGAGAGCACAGGCAGGGGAAGCTGGAGAGGGAGAAGCAAGTTCCCCGCTGAGCAGTGAGCCTGATGCAGGGCTCTATCCCAGAACACTGTGATTGCACCCTGAGCCAGAGGCAGATGCTCAGCCAAATGAGCCAGCCAGGAACCCCAGTTTCATTTTACACTTAAACTTCAATTTCCTAATTGGTAAAATGGGAAATACGGTATAGAGGACAGGCCAGTGTTGCATGGACTGTGATCTCCTAGAACATGAAGGCAATTCTTGTTTGAGTTAGTATTTGCACTGTCTAACACCTGACCTGGCACACAGGAGGCACTAGGTGAATGTTGAATAAATGAGCAAATAAATACGTAACAACTTGTGATGGGAAAATAAACCGACAGAAGTTGATAAGGCATAATATGTTGATAATTAAGAATCTTTCCTCCATAATGGGAACACCTTCCATTTTGATATGATTGCTTTTTAAAAAAGATTTTATTTTTAATGGACTATGTCATATAGACTTATTTTTAATGGACTATGTAAATATAGTCCAGTACCATACAGGTTTTTCCATGTGAGTAGTAGGGGCTTGCCTCTAGTTTGCAAGATGTCTTTAATGCCCTTGAAATTTTGTAGTAGATATTTGAGCAATAAGTATTCAAGACAGAACAAGCTGCCTCAAGGAGCAGTTGAATTCTCTGGTACTAAAGGTGTTCAAGCAGAATCTCTACACCCAATGTGGGGCTCGAACTTACAACCCTGAGATCAAGAGGAACATGTTCTCGGGACCGAGGCAGCCAGGTGCCCCCAATCCTTTACAAAGCCATTCATGTATTCCTTCATTTGGCAAATATTTACTTGCACCTTCTATGTTCCAGAAGTTTATTTTAGGTACTCAGGTTATAAAGCCAAAGGCACATGGCTGTTCCCTCAGACTTGCTAGCCACCAGTGTGAGAAATGGACATGTGAATGGCTAGTTCGAGAACAGCACCCAGTAGGGGCCATGGCTGTAAGGACAGAGGTCTGTGGGACAAGTGCAGGAAAAGGTGACCACTTCAAAAGGGAGTTGGGGGGCTTCCTCAGAGGAAGGAACATTTGCGAGGAGTCTGAAAAGAATGAGTAACTTTCGGAAGAAAGGGAGGAAAGGGGGCCTAGCCCTGGAGAATCACATTTTCAATGGCTTAAGGGTTGTGTCATTATTAAGTGTGTATATATATATATATATATATATATATATATATATATACTTATATATACACACATATATATATATGGATCTTACACACATATATATGGATCTACTACATACATATATATGTATTTAAGTTTGTACATAATCTCTCTTTGTTCTCACTAGAAGACAAGCTCAATGACAGCAGGGACTTTGTTGTATTTGTTGCTATATCCCAAGCATACAAGAGTCCTCCAAAAATATATTTTTAAGGATTTTGTTTATTTCTTTGACAGAGAGAGAGAGAGAGAGAGAGAGAGATCGAAAGTAGGCAGAGAGGCAAGCAGAGAGAGAGAGGGAGAAGCAGGATTCCCACTGAGCAGAGAACCCGATGCAGGGCTTGACCTAGGACCTGAGACCGTGATCGGGGCTGAAGGCAGAGGCTTAACCCACTGAGCTACCCAGGTGCCCCCACAAATATTTGTAGAATAAAGGAAGGAAACAAGGACCTGGTGGGGTTGTTATGTAGGATCATCGGTGAAAAATGGTTGTCAAGTGTTTTCTTACAAACACAACACAACGTATCTGATTTCTCATTTCAGACAGCACAATTTAACTGGGATCCAGAGACAGTGGGCCTTATCCATGGATCTTTCTTCTGGGGTTATATTGTGACCCAAATTCCAGGTGGTTTCATTTCAAATAAGTTTGCTGCTAACAGGTAAGGCAAACTGAAATAACACGAATGAGGTACACACCATAACATGATTTTGTGTTTTTATAAAATCTGCATAGTTTGCTCTCAATTTAGAGATGCAGAAGGAAAGACAGGAGCCATTCCAATAGATGTGATTCACAGATATTGATGTGATTCTGTTCTTAAGCATCTCTTGTTATTTACTTTTTTGTCTAACTTATCTTGCAACTCTTTTAGTGATTATGTAGTAAAAAGAGAAGTTGAATCTGAATCAGAAGAAATGTTCCTGGACACTAAATAACTCAACTTGGTGACCTCTAGAGTCACTTTTTTTTTTTTTTTTTGCTTTTCTGGGTCTTTTTGCTCATCTGTGAAATAAAGTATGGTTTAGATTGTGTTTGCGTTTCCTTTGACAAGTGACATTCTGTGATCCTATGTACTATATTAAAATAGTTCAGTACCATATAGATTTTGTCATGTGAGTAGTAGGGGCTTTGCCTCTAGGTTGCAAGATGTCTTTAATGACCTTGAAATTCTATCGTAGGTGTTTGAGCAATTAAAACTACCCAAGACAGAATGAGCTGCCTCAAGGAGCAGTAGAGTTCTCTGTCACTACAGGCATTCAAGCCAAAGAAGATGGCCTTTTGGAGGATACATAGGGTGTATATGTAGCAGCACAGGGGTCTACTAAATGTCTCAAGTTTCCTTCCAATTGTATGTCCTATGTCACAGTACATGTATGGATTTCATGAACCATACATTTTATAAAGCAGTTTCTCAAACTCTAAAAGATAACTCATTAGATGGTAATGAAGTCAACATGTGATTTACCAATGAGCATTTTCTAAAAAAGGACAGAAAAATAGAAAAGAGGAAAACCAAATAGAATAAAATAGAATAGAAAATATCTTAATTCATTGCACACTTAAGTATTGGTTCTTGAAATTTGTTTTGGTTACATTTGTGAGTATGATTATGTTTTGAGTTGCAATATAAAATATATTTTGTTTTATGGATTAAGGTAAAAAAAGAAAGTCAAGGGGCCCCTGGGTGGCTCAGTGGGTTAAAGCCTCTGCCTTCGTCTCAGGTCATGATCCCAGGGTCCTGGGATCGAGCCCTGTATCGGGCTCTCTGCTCAGCAGGGAGCCTGCTTCTTTCTCTCTCTCTGCCTGCCTCTCTGCCTACTTGTGATCTCTGTCTGTGAAATAAATAAATAAAATCTTAAAAAAAAAAGTCAATACTATAAGATCTAAATATGTACAAGCATGACTTTGTTTACTTACATTCTGGCCTAATTTGCGTCCTTCATTATCACTTATCTATTGTATTCTTTTCAAAAAGTGATAAAATACTGGCTCATATGATCTCAGGGGTTACTGCTTATACTTCTGCCATAAAAGGAAATCACGCATATTTCTAACATATTAAAAGGGCTGAAGCATCATTAATGTGTGAGAAAAGAAGAAAAGGCTGCCTATTCTCTTTTCTAAGGACACTCTGGTCCAGGCAGGGAGAAGGCATGGGGGACTGGGCAGCAGGCTGGGGGCTCAGTCAGGTACACAGCCCGTTTTGTGCATGGCTTGTCCCAGGACACAGGCTGCTTTCCGATAGTATGGCCTTTTGGTAAAGTGACAGCATAATTGTGAGGCAGGAGACACAATCCAAATGTGTCAATGTCATGTGGTAATAGAACGAGTCTGTTGGGTAGAAGTAAGCAGAATGGTGCATCTCCAGCAAGCTCATCTCATGTTGGTCAATCTCCAGCTTCAGGACTTCATTTGGGAAGGATATTCCCATATTGCCAACAACCTGCCTATAACGGGTCCAGGGATGAGCTCAGGATTCATAGCTGCCCAACAGTCTAGCTTGGGATACACCAGATTCTAACACAATATCTATTTCTCTTTTTATTAATTTCCATGGTGACTTTCCATGAATGGTGAGGCTCATTCCTGATGTCTGACTTAAGCGCCATATCCACAAGTGTGCCTGCCCCCTAACACAGTGTTTTGGTCCCTCAGGGTCTTTGGAGCTGCCATTTTCTTAACATCAACCTTGAACATGTTCATCCCTTCGGCAGCCAGAGTGCATTACGGCTGTGTCATGTGTGTCAGAATCTTGCAAGGTCTAGTGGAGGTAGGAGATTCTTTCCTTAATGGTTTTTGCTACTGCTAGATAAAGTATGGTCCTTTAGATAATTCAGCTTCTAAAGAAAAACTGCTTTACTGAGTTTTCTGGTCTTCCACCTTATCCTGCTATTTCCACTCTTCAGTTTTAACTACTGTCACGAATGCTTTAATTAGAATGCCTGTGTGATTACAAATGTATACACAATAAAGGACCATTTCATAGAGTGCAGAATTTCACATGAGGAGGCAGAAATGATTTTAGAGGCAATCTAATCCAACCCCTGTCATTTAATGAATGATGAAGCTGAAGTCCAAATATGATAGTTCACATAGCAGTGGCCCTTTCCCCTAAAACAATTTAAATGGATTTATTAATAAATCTGTAAATTTCCAGGATGTAGTGTTACACAGAGATTTAACTCAGGGACCTGTTGAATCATTATATTGTACACCTAACCTATTATAACACTGTATATTAACTACACTGGAATTAAAAAAATTAATAAGAAAATAAAAATGTGAGTCTAGAAAAAAAATGTAAAAACCAGTACTTCCTCAAGAGTAGTACAAAAACAGATGGTGAACTAAATCAGGCCATAGTTTCCTGAGCCCTGATGTAGAGCAGCGTTTCCCAAGCTCAGTCATTCACCTCTAACCTCCTTCACTTCTGTCATATCCATGTACAATTTGTACTATTATTTACCTACAGTTTTTCCCTAGATCAATTCGTTAAAACACACACACACACACACACACAAGAATCTTATCACAAGCAACAATATCTTTGAAATCATTGGTTTCATGCATCAGTTACATTGTTTCTTAAAGCCTAATGGGAAAAAAATGTCATTTGTTGTAGCAATTCAAATCCAACTCTAGTTCCACTAGAGGGACATATACCAGACTTTGGAAAATAACTGATGGGTGGAAAGAACTTGCTATTAACAGCCATGAAGACTAGAATGTAGTCACTTCATGGCTCTTGGCCTCAGGTTCTGTATCTTAAGGGGATGAACCAGCTGATTGCAGAAATCTCTTTCTACACCAATATTCTATAATAATATGAACTATAGAGACTCCCTCCCCATTCCCCACCATCCTTACATTGGAACTGATATTCAAATTGAAGCATCTGTGCTGTGAGTTAAAATAGCTGACATAAGCTACTTGGTATTCATGATTTAGGTTTTATCTTGTAGCCTCTCTTAAAGAAGCAGGGTCCATGTTTCAAACACAAACAGAAACTGGAGTCAAATCAATAATCTATGTTCAACTGTTTTGCCAGGGTGTGACCTACCCAGCATGCCATGGGATGTGGAGTAAGTGGGCACCACCTTTGGAGAGAAGCCGACTGGCCACAACCTCTTTTTGTGGTAAGTGTATTAGAATCTTAAGTTTTACTTAGGAAGGCTTTGTCTTTAAGTGAAGGCCCTACTATGTAGGATTTATTTATTTATTTATTTTTTGCATAACAGAAGTCCAAAGGTGAGTGATTGCTGGAGCTGGTTTCACCGCACAGTCATCCATCAGGGCCTGACCATGCTCTGATTTTCTATTCCGTTGTACTCGAAGTGATAGCTCTTTACTCTCCCACTTGTTCCTCTGGTTCACAAGAGGGTTGTTACAGCTCCAAGCATCAAGCCCACATTCCAGGCAGGAGGAAGTGGAAATGGTTGTCCTAGCCACATCTGTTCCTTTTATCAGCAAAGCATATGCTTTCCAGAAGCCCCTTATGAGGCTTCCACATATTTCCTTGGCCCTAATTGTGTCAGATTCTTTAGCAACTGCAGAAGCAGCTAAGAAACCAAGTGCTGTCCTTGCCAGCACCATTAGTAGAGAAAGGTCAGAAAGAAGGGGTTGGAAGTGGTTGTTGAACTAGCCAACAAATGATATTTGCTGAGGTCAAAAGCAGAAAAGAGAGAATCATTAAGCCTTTTGCTCCTCTTCTTTTTACAGACAGAGGAGTTGAAACTAAAATTTGAAGTTTCGTTTTATTGAGTGGAAGTCAAGGTCCAAGGTCACACTGGACATGGAACAGGAGCTAGACTACCTGATTCTTTTTTATTTTTAAAATTTTCTTTGTCTATTAGAGAGAGCAGGGGCAGAGGGAGAGGGAGACTCCCTGCTGAGCAGGGAGCCCCATGCAGGGCTTGATCTCAGGATTCTGGGATCATGACCTGAGCTGAAGGCAAACACTAAACCTACTGAGCCTCCCAGGCACCACTAAACCACCTGTTTCTTAATTCAGAACTTTCCTCACTACACACTATGTACATACTGTCATAGAGATCTTTTAATTAATTTTAACCATTACATTCCAGATGAAAATGGAGGCCATCCATCTTACCTGAAAGCACAATAGTGGTCCTTAAGTAATGAAGTGACTGTAAATTACTGGGTCACCAAACTTCACCTTGTTAATGTTGTCTTATTCCAAGTCATGTTTCTGGGACTGGCCCTCTATGGTTCTCTGGAATAATCAGTGTTTGAAGGGTCTCCTGGATACCAATCAATAACTTAACAAGGACAGTGGATGCGGACACCATCAGCACAGTTGTTAAATGTATTTTCCAATATTTTTTTTTATGGGGAAGGGGTTCAGGAAGATAAAAGTGCCTCAGGCCATGAAAGTCACAATGGGGATTGGGTAAAATTAGGATCAGAATTTAGCTCTGCCTAATTGTTCAAGCTAGTGTGTCTTTACTAGGAAAAACCAACCTGTATTTCTTAGGGAAAGGGAGAAATAAAGCTTCTTCTTAATTTCTGTGAATATTTTCATTTACTTCTCCCTTGCTCTTTCTCTTTACCTCCTTGAATAATAATAATTATTATTGTTATTATAATATAGATTATTATTATTATATAGAATCCCTGGGACTTTGTTGTGAAGTATTCACCAATGTGCCCAAATTATGCCTAGCTTGGAACTGCATGAACAGTTGAGATGTCTTTACATCTTTAGCCTCTCTTGTCCTCAGAAACCATTTCTGTCCTCTTGTTTGTAGTTAAGATCATCTCCACTTCCACTACTGACCTGTGCCAACTCTAGAAGAATATAAGATTCTGACCTTATGAATTGTCAGGGCCTTGAACTTATTTTCTTTGGATGGTTTATTTATAAGGCTTTTTAAAATATATTTCCTTCTAGTCTTTTATTTTATTTTTTCATTTATTTATAAGGCTTTTCATTTTGATTTGCCAGCAAAGCAAGAATGACCAGCTGCCACACCCCATTCTTAGCATCTTTATAACCCTTCAAGGACTGGTTTAAGAAATGGTTGACTCTCAAGGAAGGTTATCTGATCAAAGTCACAAGCTTTATTACTTTTCCCAGCTAAGGTGTGGTCTTGGTTTGAAAGAACAGCCAAGTGTCATTAGAAGGAAACCCAAATTTGGGGTTAATCCATTCTTACACAAAAAATATTGGAGTTGGCAGGTACTTTAGAAATATCTAGTTGAGTTTTCACAGCTAGTGAGGACAGAAGTGGGGACCTGTCCACTCCTAATGGCTACTCCCTCAACCCCACGCCATTCAACAATCATTGGAGGGCTCCTCTGTCCTCCACTGTCTGCCAATGGAGGGATCAAGGTGCAGTGAGCTCCCCCAGGGCTGTCTGGATAGCACGCCCATTGAGGTATGCTCAGGGGCTGTGAGTGAGACAGATTATAGTCAGCCATGTCTTGAAAGATGAGGAAGAATTTCTACTAGACAGAGAAGGACAATTTCAAGTGTAAAATTTCCTCTATGAGAGAATGCTTCCTACTATGAAGAATTAATGGGAGTTTTGGAGTGGAGGAAGCAGGACCAAATTATTAAGTAGTTACAGATGAAGGCTCTGGATTCCTACAGACCTAGTTTCTGTCGCTCACACCTGTGTGACCTCAGGAAATTTATCTGCCCTTCCCCCACCTTGGTTTCCCTTATAAATGAGGATGATATTGGTACCAACACCAAGAGTTTGAAAGAAGGGTTAAGTAGAATCATGGCTTTGGAATCCTCAACATAGTAGTGGACACACAAAAAGCACCCAATGCCTCTTAGGTGGTGGAGTTATCCCTGGACCCTCACTGTCCTGGGCATTTCCTTACCCCTTACTTCTTGCAACTTTGATCCAGGGAAGACCGCCTTCCCCACACCCACAGCAGAGTCAGGTCTGCAGATGTTTCTAAGCAATGTGCCTTGGAATACTTGTCTTACTGGTTTGTGGAAGTCTGAGTCAAAAAAAAAAAATGCATTGTCATTCTGTACATCACAGTCACTTGATAGTTGGGGTTTGTGTGGCACAGATTACAGCTTACAAAACATCTTCACACACATAGTTTATTTAATTCTCAAACATCTCTGTGAGATAGAGATGTCTTTCCTATCTTCTATCTGAGAATAATGATTCTGAGAGACTGAGAGACTCCCTCACGTGTCATGATGTCCAGACTTAGGATTCCAGGTTGAGCCTTTCATGGCCAGTCAAGCCCAGCTTGGAAAGATGGGATTTCATCTCTTTCTGTGGAAGATCCCCAAACTCCCATTTCCTAAAGGTGTCCTTGGCATTGGTGTCTGAGACACAGAATTTCCTGTTGCTACTCACTTTTCTGAACAAGAGTTTTTTTCATTCACATTGTAGAGGGAATTTGAGAGAGTAATTTTTTTTGATTCAATTAATACTGATTGAGGGTTTTTAGGGCTCATGTCTCTATAGCAGATTATCATGGATCTGTAGGGGATGGTGGAGACCAGGCTGCTGCCTCTAGCCTTTGGGATCTTGTCTAGACAAGATAAATTACCACATATATGTAAGTATTTATAAGGTTAATTGTTTTTACAAAGAAATAGACTTAAAAATGGGCCCATTCCAGAGGAAGGTGGAGAGAGCAGCCTTCTTGTTCATTCTGCCATCCTGGAATGGAATTGTTTCCTGATTTTTAAAAAAAATCAAGACTCTAAAAAGTATGATTTTTTACTAGTTTGAAGTCCTCATTTAAAGACCTAGGTGGGGGCACCTTGGTGGCTCAGTGGGTTAAAGCCTCTGCCTTGGGCTCGGGTCATGATCCCAGGGTCCTGGGATCGAGCCCCACGTCGGGCTCTCTGCTCAGCAGGGAGCCTGCTTCCTCCTCTCTCTGCCTGCCTCTCTGCCTACTTGTAATCTCTGTCAAATAAATAAATAAAATATTTTTTAAAAAAAAGACCTAGGTGATAATTCTCCTGAACTGTGAGCTCTGGAAGGCAGATTCATTTGTTCCTTTGTTTGCTCTCTTCACCCCTAATATTGTACCTGGTTGAATTTTTCAAATTTCTCATAGATTTTTTTCCCATCTTTTTGTCCTATTTTTTCATGTGATTCGAAATTGCTATTCCTGAGTAATCTTTGTCTTGTCCTTCCATGGTACTGGACAAAGTTAAAGGACAGTTAAAAGGCCAGTGACCTTTCTCTCCCTGAAGCCGTATTTTAAGTCAGATGGAGAGTTGGCCCTCTGCACGGAGGCATTCTGGCTCTTGCTCAGGTGGATTCATCTTCCTCTCCACAAGAGGAACTCTAGATGGGCTAAAGGGACCCACATAGCAGTTGTCAAGTGTCCTCTGTGTTTTCTTGTTCTAGGTTCCTATGCAGGGGCAGTGATTGCCATGCCTCTGGCTGGGGTGTTGGTTCAGTACATTGGATGGGCCTCTGTCTTTTATATTTATGGTGAGTAATTTGACTTCATGAGTTCCCATGGATGACTCATAGAGATGGTATTTTACTGTATTATGGGGTTGGCTAAGAATTTACTGTAGGAAGATAGAGATGATTAAAACAAGCTTATCATATAAATGGAATACTTGTCTGCTTAGGATTCTTTTAATGCTTATATCAAAGTTGGGTTTATTAATGAGAACAATATTATCTTTCTTTAAATACCAGTTAACAACAACAATGGGCAGCAGTGACAGCAGCATCAGCAGTAGGGAAAGCAAAACATACTTTCTTCTAGATGGACATCATGCCATCTGGGAGTATTATGACAGTTGGAATATTTAGAGATGGAGGACAAGGAAACCACATCATTAAACATTTTGTTTTTTACTGCAGGCATGTTTGGGATTATTTGGTACACATTTTGGCTATTGCAGGCCTACGAATGCCCAGCTGCTCACCCAACCATATCCAGTGAGGAGAGGACCTACATAGAAACAAGCATAGGAGAAGGAGCCAACGTGGTTAGCCTCAGTGTAAGTACAGAGGAAAGATGAAAAATGGTATCTTTTCTACTTCTCTTAGTGATTGTGTTGTCCTCTTAAAAAAATAATATATCAATATAACCACTAAAAATCTCATGGTGTTTTTACTCTCTAGAAATTTAACACCCCGTGGAAAAGATTTTTTACATCATTGCCTGTTTATGCAATCATTGTGGCAAATTTTTGCAGAAGCTGGACTTTTTATTTGCTGTTAATAAGTCAGCCTGCTTACTTTGAAGAGGTCTTTGGATTTGCAATAAGTAAGGTAAACACAGAGATGCTTCAAATGTTCTTGAACTTTAAATCCCTTGCTTCGACTGAGAAAATCTTTGCATGACAAAATAATTAATGATCAGCATTCATAACAGTTCTATGACACTAATACCCTAGAGGTCAGACAAGTTCTACGTTTTGGGCATGGTATATATAGCTATTAATTTCTTCTTCATAAGGATCAGAGCTATATTAAACTGCTTTTAAAGACTTATGTTCTATTTGATTTCAAAGTGGTTTCGAAGCTAAATTCAAGAACTGCATATTAGGTAAGGATAAAAAGATTTAAAGGTAAGATGTTTTTGTGGGTTTTTCCCCCCAAATTACTCAGTGAGTAGCAGACTATTCCTCTCTCTGTAATGGCAGTTATAGCAATAACAACCATTGCCTTGTATGGTTTATAAAGAACCTCTTTCAATGTCCCCAGTCATTGTCATTAGGTTGTCTGTGTTTCAGGAAGGAAGGGTAGATGTAAAACATAAACCATCATCATGAAAGACACAACCTCCTTTGTACAAGGGGGAGAACAGTAGCCTAGGAGAGGTCATTGTGTGTGTAGCTCCAGGTACTGTCTGAAATGACCTTGGAGGAGCTAGCATAGTCAAGTCATAATGGCTGCCATCAATGAGCGCTCACTCTGCCAGAAGTGTTTGACTAGCATGTGGGGGCACTACGGGAGGTTCTGGGGCCTCTTGTCTTGTCTTGTCTGTCCTCGAGTCTTGTCTGTCCTCGAAGAGCTTCCAATCTGGTCAGAGACACAGGTCTGTACTTAAAATCATTCGCTCATTCATTATTTATTACAAAATTCAGGCCCATCTGGGTCCCAGGTAATTAGATAATTAAACTCAGTCAGGGCAGGAGTGGAGGGGACCCAGAGAACTGGGGAAGTGCAACTCTCCATAGCAGCTAAAAATAGCTCATTTCTTCTTTGTATTCCAGGTGGGTCTCCTGTCAGCAGTTCCCCACATGGTTATGACCATCATTGTGCCTATTGGAGGACAGTTGGCTGATTATTTGAGAAGCAGGAAAATTTTGACCACAACGGCTGTCAGAAAAATCATGAACTGTGGAGGTACTATGGACTTCATACTTCATAGGTGGCTTCAGCAACCTTTACAGAATGAGATGAAACTGAGCTGCAGAGCATATCCTGGAGGTTATATCTACCCATTAGAAAGGATCCTGGGGCGTCTGGGGTGGCTCATTTGGTTGGGAAGCCAACTCTTGATTTCAGTTCAGGTCATGATCTCAGGGTTGTGAGATCAAGCCCTGTGTTGGGATCCATGTCAGTGGAGAGTCTGGACCTCTCCCTCTTTCTCTCAAATAAATAAATCTTAAAAAAAAAAAAAAAGAAAGAAAGAAAGGAAGAAAGGAAGATAACAAAGGATCTTAAAGTCTCCTAAGTTCATTATCCAGCGATACTTGAGTGCCTATCATGTCCCTGCCAACTGGTCCTCCAGCCCATGCTTGTGCAGTCTGAGATAGGACAACTTAGCTGGTAAATCAGTACACACCTCCAACTGTAGAAATGCTTCTTTCGTCTACTCTTAAGCCAAAGTGAACTGATTTCCTGTGACATACCTTTATCATTTGTCCTCCCCATACATTCTCCCAAACACATAATCCTTCGCTTATGTAGTTTATTCCCTTATCGCTTTCCCTTTCTGCACATACAGCTTTTGGTAAGAAACACAAGAAAAATATTTTATCTGAATAGTCTTCTTTCCTCTCAGCTTATGCTTGTATATGTGGTGTACACACACACACACACACACACACACACACACACACACACCCATCCTCTTTTCTGTATTTATTTCCTGCTTTATGTTTTGATTTGGCAAAGACAAGGAAGCAGGGTGATTTTCCAAAAGAGGTAGGTGAAAGTAATCATGAGCCCCTGCCATGTTTATGACTGCTTACCTTTTTTAAACCTTCCACTTTTTCCTTATTTCTTTTTGTTTTTGTGTTTTAAATTAGCATTTATTGGATGCTTTCTGTGTGAGACACTAAATGACATCTTTTATACACATTATCTTATTTAATCCTTATAACCATGCTGTGGTTTACAGTGAGGAAACTGGAGTAAAGAAGAGTGACTTGCTCAAGTGGCAGATGTTGTGCAAGATCCCAGGTCTGTCTGAGCTCATTGCCAATGTCCCAGTGGCTGCTGCTACTCCTCCTAAGGACTGGTGGGGTTTGAGGTGGACAGGCAGGAAGTAGGGAACAGCGCCATCTATGGGTGATAAATCACAAGAGCTACTACATTGGAATGGAGGGACAGTCACTCTAGATTAAATGGGTCAGGGCCATTTAGAAATGAAGAGTACATAGAGATTGCACAAGGGCAGACATAATCTGGTCCCACAGTATTTCAGGTATAAAGTCTGACCAGGGAGTTTGGGAATAATGTGTTGGCATCAGGTGTCCATCGACGTGAACTTTTTTACAGGAGACTGAAGGTTGGCAGGTGTGGACCTGCTCTCTGGCAGGTGAGAGGTGAAGCTCTGGGGCACTGCATTTATGGTAGCTGAGGTAAACAGATTGATGCCCCCCCAAATGTTCAAGTTCTAATTCCCAGAATGTGTGTTTATGTTTCCCTACATGACGAAAAGGAATTTTGCAGATATGATCAAATTAAGGATCTTGAGATGAGGAGATAATCTTGGATTATCTGGGTAGACCCAATTTAATCACAAGGTTCTTTCTAAGAGGAGGCAAGAGGGTCAGAGTCAGAGAAGGAGATATGATGGTAGAGGCAAACATCAGAGATATAGCCAAAAGCCAAGGAATGCAGACAGTCTCTAGAGCTGGAAAAAGCAAGAATGGGGTTTCCCTAGAGCCTCCAGAAGGAACACAGCTCTGCTAGCCTCCTGATGCTAGCTCTCTAAGACCCATTTTGGTCTTCAGACCTCCAGTACCGTACAGTAGTAAATTTGTATTGCTTTAAGCCACTAAATTTGTGATAGTTTGTTACTGTAGCAATCAGAAACAAATATAGGAGCCAAATTTTTCTCCTCTGGTTATCATGTTCTGCCCCAGCTGAAAATTTCCCTCTACACCAGGCCCTGGATATCTCTTTCCATCTCTGACTCTGGTCCTTTCCTCGCTCTTTACTGTGAGCTCTTCACACCTTCACCTCTCACCTAGTCCTCACCACATGTCCTTCCACATGGGTTCATCTTCCGTCTTGTGAAGTTGACATCAACCTCCAGTGACTGCTCCTTCCAATGCATACACTTGGGTGGTAACTCATCATGTTAGCTACCATATTATAGCTCTTGCAGGAAAGTGTTTTAGGCAGAAGGAACAGCATGAACAATGGCCCCAAGGCTGGCATGAATGTGGCATGCCAGAGAGCAGAAGGAAGGAAAGTCAGAATGGCTGGAGCTTAAGAGTGAGATGGAGGGTGACAAGGGATGGGACTACTCAACTAGAGCCAGATCTTGGGAGACTTTGAGATACGCATAGTGCTTGGATTTTTTTTTTTTTTTTTGAAATGCCCTGGGAAGCAAATAGAAGGTTTAAAACAGAAAAAGTGACATGATCTGGTTTATGTTTTCAAATCTGAAGACTAGAACATAGAACTTAAGAGTGAAAGAAAGGAGACCAGTGAGGAGGCCATTTCAATTGTGTCAAGAGAAGATGGTGTCTTTAACTAAAGTGGTATCAATGGAGATAGAGTGGGATGGGTTTCTAAAGTCTCTGAGCCCAACTTTCTTCTTTAAAATCTGAATAATAGAATTTACTTCCAGTGATTATTACAAATGTGAAATGGGACAAGGTACAAATGCACCTAGCATGGATCCAACCTTTAGAAGGTTGTCAGCATATGTTAGTGCCTTTTTCCTCTCCCGTGTTTAAAACACTGACAAAACAGAAGTTTGTCTAAGGAGACATTAGACAACTATCTGCTATTCAAATGTATCTTTGATGGCCAAAAATATGTAACCTCTTAACCTGGAACTTGAAGAAAAATTCTGGATTTCAACCCCACTTGCACAACTGTTTCTCAAGCCACATGCCTTGAAGACTCTGAACATACTGTATAGGACTGTCTTGTTCGTGTTTAATTTTACCCCAGTCACTTCAGCCATTGTCCCGCCATAATTGACAGTGTCAGTGTTGGGTAGTGGTGGTGAGAATTATCAAAGATTTGACAGAGCTAATGAAGTGACTGTTGAAAATAAACCTTTTTTTGTTCTGGAAACTAGAATGCAAACATAGAATCTCCCTAGCTTCTCTCCCATCTTTAACAAACAAACAAAATAGCAACAACAAAAACCAACCCAAACCTTCTCACATGTCTTTTCATGTCATTTTATATTTTGAAATAGCAGACCAGTGAGTTCTACGTTGTATGTTTTAAAAGGTGGTTTCTTCTTTTGCTTATATGCAAAGATGCTAGACTAGAGATAAATACACGAAGAGAGAGCTTTGTTCCATCACTGAGGAAGCCAGATCAATTTGGACATAAGGAAGCATTTGCATGATCTTCTAGAGAATTTAGTTGGTTTCATGTTCTCAAAGAGGAAATACAGAGGACATTTCTCATCCTCTATCACACATTTCCTAGAGTCTGTCACCTTTTTTTCTTTCCATAGACAAGGGATGTTTGCTGCTAGAATTACTTAAAGCAAACAGATCACCTAAGACACGAAGCTCTGCTCTACTTCATTCTCAATCAGGGCACATTTCCAAGATCCTCAAAAACAGATGTCAAATCCTTGTACTTCCCTCTATAGTACATGTAAAGCGTGACTGAGGTAAAAAATTCTAGTCTGGCTGAATTGGTTGCCTGTGTGAACTTTTAGATTATTTAATATGAAATGAACATTTTTCTCTGACCTTTAAATCCTAATTCTGTTTCTCTTGTCAGCTCTGATAGGTTCACTTTCAAGGTCTCTTGTTCACTTCTGAAGTTCAAGTTTTATCCTCAAGCTCCTGAAATATATAGTCCTATCTATAGCATTTTTTTCACTAGGAACATTTAAGCTCATAAATTATATTTTTCCTCTTTTTGGAAATCTACTAACTATTTGGCAAAGATCATTTTTCTTCCCTTATAGATGTACCAATGTTTCATTCATAAGTTTTATTCTTCACAAATGTCTCCATTCTAATTGTTTGGAAGAATTAATTTTTTGGTACAACTTTTGTCTAGAGTGTTAAAATTAAAGACATTTCAGCCAGATGCTTTCTTATTTAAGACAGGGCACTTCTAAAGCACATATAGTTAGTGTATAAAACACTAGCAATTGTCTCTTATATTTAATTTAAAACGTTGAAACAAAATTGATAACAAGTAACAGTGGTACAAACCCCACACTTGAGAAACACAGCTGTTTCCATTTCATGTGAGTCTTTTTAAAAGATTTTATTTGTTTGTTTGTTTATTGGGTATGAAAGCAGGGGGAAAGGCAGAGGCAGAAGAGATAGAGTCTATTTAAAAAATTAAAAAAAATTTTTTTTATTAATGTATAATGTATTATTAGCCCCAGGGGTACAGGTCTGTGAATCGTCAGGTTTACACACTTCACAACACTCACCATAGCTCATACTGTCCCCAATGTACATAACACAACCACCCCCCTGCCAACAAACCTCAGTTTGTTTTGTGAGATTAAGACAGGAGAGACAGAATCTTTTTTTTTTTTTTTTTTTGGAGAGACAGATACTTAAGCAGTCTCCACACCCAGCATGGAGCCCAATGCAGGGCTCCATCTCGTGATCCTGAGATCATGACTTGAACTGAAATCATGAGCCAGAAGGTTAACTGACTGAGCCACCCGGGAGCTCCATCATCTGATTCTTTTTAAGTGACCATCTAAACCAATTATTGATGCTTGCCTTGTTTCTTTGATAGTTTTAAGAAAATGAGCTCAGAAGGTAGGCAATTTACCAGGGTCTACAAAAAGCGTTTTGGCTTGTATTTCAACCTAACTGTCTTGACTCTGGGTCCCATTTTTTCCCCCTTTGCATTAATTTGTTAAATATTACTTACTGAGTGATACTATATGCTAACCAGGCTCTGTGTTATACATTTGGTATCTTTGTGGGGGAGGCAGAAACACAAATGAAAAATTACAAAGCAATTACGAAAAGTTCTGTAAAATTAGTAAGAAGAAAGAGATGTCAGCTTCACTGGTGGGGGCAGGGGAAGGGCAGGGTTGCCGGGGAAACTTCCTAGAAGAGGCAATGTTTGAATTGGACTTTAAAGGATAGTAAGTTTTCTCCAGAAAAAGAGAAGTAAGTGGTAGGAGAAGAGTATCCTGGGCAAAGGAAGAGCCTGTGAAAATACATTAGGGGTATGTAACAAATTTTGTGAGTAGGAAATGGCTCATGGATCTGCTTGACTACAAGGAGGGTTTTATACGGCCTAGGGGCAGAGAGGTGAGGGCTGGCAGATGGACAGCAGGAAAGGCTTATTATATGCACTATAGTGGTAATGTGGAACTCTTGATGAAAGTTTTAAGCAAAGGGTCGGTGGTCTAGCTTTGTGGTTAAGAGAGAGAGGATGATGTGGAGAATGGGTCGGTAGAGGGGGAGATGGAGAGACCATAAAAGGAGCTGTTGAAGTTGTCCAGGTGAGAGGTAATGGGATCAGGACACGACAGTGGCAGAGGAGAAAGCAGAGGTCAGATTGACACCTGTAGATTTGTCTTTGAAAGCTGAGGGAGAATGAGAAGTATCCAAGATGATTCTGAGATTTGAGCATTTGACTTTTGTTGGCTTTTTTCTTTTAAAGATTTTATTATTTTTTTAAGTAATTTCTACACTCAATGTGGGGCTTGAACCCACAGTCCCAGGATCAAGAGTGGCACACGTTCCACTGACTGAGTCAGTCACATGCCCCACTTTTGGTTCACTGTGCTTATGTGATAGTCACTGTATTTGATGCCTTATTTACCCAATTTCATTTAATCTTCCAGCATCCTACAAGGTTGTATTATTAGCACCCTTTTGGGGGACGAGGCATCTAAGGAGTGGAGTGACTTGTCCAGGGTCACATAATTTGTGATTTGTTGCGGAATCTGAGCCCCGGCTTGTCTGACTCTAAAGTCTGGGTTCTAAGCACAGGTGGACAGATTAATTTAGGGAGGAAGAGAGAACGTGGTGGAGGTGAAATGGTGTTGTTGTTCTTTGTTTAGAAGCAAAGAATAGGGGAACAGAGATTTGATGTGAGTATGTAGTCTTTGAGGTGACTACAGAACAGTCAGGTGATGTCTGGAATCAGCAGACAGTCTCCAGAATGAAGCATCATTATCTTCCACCTCCCAGGACACTTCATATACCTGAAAATGGCTCTTATATCATCTTTCTGTCTGCTGTTGACTGAACTCGGGTGTGTGTATGTGTGTGTGTTTTGTGAGAAGAAACATCTTCACAATTTCCTCATCCTTTTCTATTGTACTGGATTCACTTATTTAGAATGAAAGGAACAGAAAGTACTTTTGTCCTCCTGTACTTCTGTGCAAATATCTCAAAGCTTTTATGCAGCAGTCTGAGAGCTTAGTAAACTTCTGAAAAGGGAAGAATTTTGCCTTGTGCTTTACAAGAAGTGAGGTGCTGGGTTTGTTTGTTTGTTTGTTTTTAGATATTCACTACAGCTTTCTTGTCATTTCTGGCAATATATGTTAGAGTGTTGTATTTTTCTGATTGGCCATCACTTATATAATCAAAGGGGGATCACGGACAGTATACAAGAGAGTTTTGGTATCTAGAAATGGCAGGGGCAACTACCCATGAAGCCACTGATAAAAAATATTCCCCATCCCAGGGGCATCACTGGAACATGCTGGAAACACTCAGTATTCACCGTGCACCAGGGTGTAGGTAGCAAGGCTCACAGAACACCTGGGCAAGGTTAGCATAGTCATGTAATCATGAAGCACCCAGGTAATATTGCTAGCAATGGGCTAGGATGTAGATACTAAAAACTTAGGTCTGTGGAAATAGGAATAGATTCTTATTTGATAAATACTTGAACTGAGCTGACTGACATGGAAACAATGTGTTTTTTTTTTCTCCCTGCTGTTTCCATTTGCAGGTTTTGGCATGGAGGCAACCTTGCTCCTGGTGGTTGGCTTTTCCCACACCAAAGGAGTGGCCATCTCCTTTCTGGTGCTTGCTGTAGGATTTAGCGGCTTTGCTATTTCAGGTGAGGTGTCCTTTCATTTTCCAAATCTTTACTACAGATTCAGTGAGTCTTGGGAGGAAGGAAGAGAAAAGGAATATTCTATCACTTTCCTTTAGCAACCAACCCACTCTCAGGGAACAGGCTCTGGGCTAGAGAGTTTCATCATGTGGGAGTGATAACCCCCCTGAGCCATGGGCAGAGGCACAAGCACATGCCCCAGATGAAGTGGTCCCTTCATACTTCAAGACCAGGTCACCCCATCTCATAGAAGCTCTTGTAAAATTTCCGATCTTCATCTCTAACTAGAGAATGGCTAATATTAGCTCAAAAGTCAGGTGATGCAGTCATTTGACATTATGTTATAAAATCCAAACGGTTTTTAAATTTTTTTTTAGAGTGGAAAACATCTTTAGATTTTGTCTTCTCCATGGCTTTCGGTTTCTAAAGAAGGAAATGCAGGTCTAGAGAGGGGAAGTGACTTTCCTAACAGGCAAGAGCAAGTACTTAGAATAATATTGATGCTAGTGAGAGCTAACCTTGACCAAGCGTAGACTCTGTTCCTGGTTCTGTTCAAAGCCCTCTGTGAAATTCTCACACTACCTGAGGTGGCCTCAGTCTGTCTCCACGTTTCACAGGAGTGAAGACCAGTCTACTGAGGGTGTGTGAGAGGCCAGGGCACTGTTATATCATGTCTTTGGGCTTCAGAAGCTCCCTATGCACAACTGGATGAAAAAGTAAAATTCAGTTTTTCTCATACTTTAAACCAGACTGTCACCAGGCAGTGATCCCCTACTGGACACTTTACACAGATGGTGTGTATGTCACAACACTTTGAAGCAAGTAGGTAATGTCACTAGTTCACCGAGGAGGTACCTAAAACTCAGAAAAATCAGATCTTTTTCTACTGTCATATAGTTGGTAGCAAAGGAAGAAGTAAAGTTCTGTCTGGCTCTAAGCCTGTGCTCTTTCTGCTGTTCTAGGCTGCCTGAAACATCAGAGTAAGAATATCCTGGAACAGAAAAATATGGAACCTCTGATAGTTTTTTAAACCATCGTAAAATAAAGCCTTGATCTTTTCAAAGTCAATAGAGCTGTTGGACAGTGAAATTGGGGGCAAGGGGGTCTATTTTAAAAGTAGCATGCAGCTAAGAAATTGGATTTGGAGATGCATAGACCTGATTTTGAGGCCTCGCTTTACTATTTGCTATTTATAAAAGAAAAAATGCTAAGTTATTTAAATTCTCAAGCCCTGGTTTCCTCACCTAGAAATTGGAGAGGTATAATGGCAACCTCATGGGGGTTGTTGGGAGATGGCCATGAAATAGAGATAATTCATGCATTGACTTACATTTCCTATGAGCCAGGTGCCATTGGCAGCCGGAGGGAGAGTATAGCAGAAAAAAAAAATCATATGGCATTGTCATAAAGTTTACATTCTGGTAGAAATAAAGCATTTGAAACCCTTAGTCCAGTGCCAGATACACGACAAAATTAACAAGTATTCACTATTGTGAATTGTGTTGTTGAGTCATTATTCATTCACTTTAGCCCAGGACTTCTCAAATTTTGATACACATACAAACCACCCCAGGATCTTGCCAAATGCAGATTCTGATTCAGCCCAAGATTCAGCATTTCCAATAAGCTCCCCAGCACTGCTGATGCTGCTGATCTATGGTCTATACTTTGAGTAGCAAAGATAAAGCCATCATGACTTGTTTCCAGTAGATGTGGATACCTTTCTCTGATAGCCCTGTGATGCAAAAGGGATTCATATCCTGTGTCCAGAGATAATGAAATATTTAGGCTCACATTGTTCCTGGATTGGCAATTACACCATGATCAGAAGGAGACAAACCCAATATACCAAAAAACAGCACCTGCCTTTTTTCTTTCTTTCTCTCTCTCTTTCTTTCTTTCTTTTTGACAACCCAGTGAGAACGATATTGCTATATCCATTTTACTAGTGAGGACACCAGAGTTTAGAAAGGTGACTTAAATTGCCCATGTAAATTGAATGGCTGGGATTGGAAAAATGGTTTACGTGACCCAGTAGTGACACTGTGGGAGGGACAAGGGCCCTGGGAACAATGATTCCTCAGCATCTTCTATCTACGCACTTTATAAGGAGTTCATAGGGATGCCAGGGATGATAGTACCATTCAGGAACTGAGTATCAACAAGAAAGCTGACCTAGATGGGATTAGGAAGATACAGGGATGAGCGATCCTTATTTTGAGAAATGTCCTATGTAGAGAAGACAGACCCACAGACTCTCCTAGCTTGTGTGCTTTTTTTTTTTTTGTATCCACTACAGTATCTCAGTTTCTCAATGATTTTTTTCTCCTAAACACCAGGGTTGTGCAGCTAGAAATCTAAATGGCTTTTCTCACATTATCTTTAGCTGAACTCAGATGCCGAGGCTTTGTATCAGAATATAATACTCAACGATCATACTAATTGCTTCTTATCTCTGGGTTCTTTTCTAATAAAGTGTTTATCTCTTTCAAATCAACAGTAAGATTAATTAATCTTGCAGCTGTTTCATATTCTGATTGTCTGCCACTTTGATCTGAAAGAGAAGGTATATTTATTATAAAAAAGGTTTTCTCAGAATTCTCCCTGAACTGGAGATAGGGAAAAACAACCAATGTGCCAGATTAGGGCAAAAAAAATTTTTTTTAAATCCTATTTTCAGGTTCTTTGCACAGAATAGAGAATTAAAAAGAAAGGCAAAGAAAAACAAAAACATGAATAAGCAAAACCTACAATCTCTTGCTGTAATTTCAATGGCTCAAATGCATAATTAATTATTTATCAAGTGCATACTATGTACCAGACACTTTGCCAGTTCAGGTAAGATAGTGGTAAACAAGACAGATGGATAACCAGCCATAAAGAACGTTCATGTTGGTTTTCACTTCTATGTACCATGTCCTTAGCATACAATTTTTAAGTTAATTCTCACAATTTTATATGAATGATTATGCCAGCCGATTGAGGAAGAAACAGAGGTTCAGAACGTTTAAATCCTTTGTCCACATTTGCATCTCAGTCTGCAAGAGGCAGGTCTTTCTGACTCTAGAATGCTCACCTGGGCAACACTAGTAGAACTGGTTCCGAGGGCAGGTGACCTCCTCCTTCGGAGCCTAGCCCCTTCCCCTGCCTTTGCTCTTCCCCCTTAATTCCATTCATTCATTTTATATTTTAAAAGATTTTATTTATTTATTTGAAAGAGAGAGCATGAGCAGAGGGAGTGGCAGAGGGAGAGGGAGAAGCAGGCTCCCCTTTGAGCAGGGAGTTTGGGCTTCATCCCAGGACCCTGGGATTCTGAGCTCAAGGCAGGTGCTTAACTGACTAAGCCACCCATTCATTCCTCTCTCTTGATAAATAGTGAGGTTTTGGCATCTTATTGTTTTACCATTCCCAGGAACATTATCATCCCATAGAAGACCTCAAAGAGAGGGAGATGCTTAGCCTGGCAGCTGCAGCGGGTGGTGTCCTTGTGGTGGTAGCAGTGCTGGTTAGCAGAGTTTAGCTGCTTGCCAAGGGCTCTTGCATACATATTTCCTGAGGCTCATCTCACAGTATCTTTAGGAGTTAAGTAGTCATTTTACCCTCATATTAGAGAGGGGAAAACAAAGCCCTAAAACTTACGTAAGTGGTGGAAATAAGATTCAAATCCAGATTTACAAACTCCAAATCAAGTATGTATGTGAAAGTCTTTTGCAAGTTACAGAGGATTCTGCCAATGTTTGTGCAAATAGTTGTTATCAAAAAAGGACCTTTTCCATTGTGCCATGTGGCCACCAAGACAAGCTCACCTCCGGTGGCCTTTTGGGAGTGAGTTAAGGACTAGGAGGGAGGGTTTTATAAGGCCAGGTTTGGTTCTAATCCTAATGTAAACAATCAGTGCGATTGTTTACTCTGAGTAAATGTGATCCTTTCAATTTTTTCAGTATTGCCCAAAAACACTGTTATTTTGGAGTTCCACCTAGGAGCACAGATGTCACAATTCTCTCCATGGAGAACCCATGGGAACTATTGCTGGTCAATCACAGTTCATTTTTCTGCTATGTGCAGGCACGCCTGACAATTCTCAACCCAGCCGTGTCAGGAGAGGTGTTCATTAGTCATATGGTAGAGGAAGCCAAATAGATTGGAGAGAGTTAGGAAAAGCTGTGTTGTTACCAAAATGTTCTTGACTCTGATTTTGAGATTTTGGCTTCACCGTAGGTTTTAACGTCAACCACCTGGACATTGCCCCCCGCTATGCCAGCATTCTCATGGGAATCTCAAATGGAGTGGGGACCCTCTCTGGAATGGTCTGTCCCCTCATTGTTGGTGCAATGACCAAGCACAAGGTAATGGTCTCCTTTGGGACTCTGGGTTGCAGTATCAGAGGACTGAACTACTGTGCAAACTTGAGATCTCAAGGCCCTACCCCAGCCTGTAAATGTGTATGTCTTTGACCTTGGCTGAGTCATTTGAACTTTTTTCCTCCTCCTCCTCCTTTTTTTTTTTTTTTTAATTATTGTTTATTGATGGCAAGAGGACTGATTGAGGTTTGGTTCCACATTTCCTCAAGGGGTGTGTGTTGCGGGGTATGGGGGAGAGAAATGAACATCATAGGGACTATTTAGAGACACAAAGAAGAAACTGAGGTGATCAACTCAGGATAAATAATTGACCCAAGATTGTTTTATAATTCTAAGTAATTAAACTTTATAGCCTATTCCCATCTATTACTTAGCATGTTCCAGTGTAAAGATATTAGTGGTGTTATACTTCCTTATTATGAAGAAAATGAACAATACATTAATGGCCTTATCTAAGAACCTTCAAGGGTGGGGCACTCAGTCATAACTGAACCTTTGTGTATTTAGAGGAGGGTGGGTAGTAGAGGAAGATCCCAGATCTATCCAGAGTTCAACCAGAGGCCACATGGTTTCTTAATCCCTGTCACTGAAAAGGTTTTAGGATGCTGCTTTGCACAAATAAAAATTTTCTGATTCTATGGAGTTTTTACCCGACTTTTCTTAGTTAGATTGCCTATTACTAATATGATTTTAGAAAGTCAGCTTCTTGGAGAAAAAAAATGTAGGTTAAATTTTCTTCTTCTTCTTCTTTTTTAATAGAAAAGGAAGGTGGGATTTGGGGGTTTTATAGGCAGAAGTTCTATGTTTTCCCTCTCTTTTCATGAGATTGTGAGATGGATAACTTGACCACTAAATCTCGGATAATGACTTCACCTAACTTTAAACACAAATTCCCATTATTTTTCAATTTACCATATCTGACACAGATAATATGATTAAAGTAAGCTATTGACAGTCAAGAGTGTGCAATTTCATAATTCAAATATTGTTATGTATCCAACAGCAAGCAAGAGGGAGACCTCTGATATTTAAAATGGTGGTTTCCTAAAGCAAGTTTAATGTAAGCTACCATGTAAATGGAAACCCCATTTGTATATTTAAAAGACCTGTGAAATGGTGCTGTATGTATTTTTACATATTTTTTATTTTATTTTTATTTTTTAAAAAGGTTTTATTTATTTATTTGAGAGGAAGAGAGAACATGAGAGAGAGAGAGAGAGATCATGAGCAGGGGTGAGGAGCAGAAGGAGAAGCAGGCTCCCTGTTGGGCAGGGAGCCCAACAAGAGACTCAATCCTAGGACCCTGGGATCATGACCTGAGCCAAAGGCAGATGCCTAACCTATTGAGCCACTCAGTCCCCCCAATATTGTTTATTTTAAAAAGAAGTTGTCTAAATTTAAAAAATGTACATTTATGGTCATCTCTAATTTCTGTATTCACTGTTGTGTTAATTTTAATTTTTTAAACACTCAAATTCTGTTTGGCTCCTGGGCTGGCTTCTGCCATATACCTTCCCTAGAAGCACAGCATTGCAGTTGGTTGTGGGCAGGAGATTTTGTCCCTGTGGAAGCTTCTAGAACAAACTGTTAATCTCTATTTTTGGTTAAAACACATTAATTGTTACAAATATTTCCTTGTCTAGACCCGTGAGGAATGGCAGAATGTGTTTCTTATAGCTGCTCTGGTGCACTACAGTGGTGTGATCTTCTATGGAGTCTTTGCTTCAGGGGAGAAACAGGAGTGGGCTGACCCTGAGAATCTCTCTGAGGAGAAGTGTGGGATCATTGACCAGGATGAATTAGCCGAGGAGACAGAATTCAACCATGAGAGTTTTGCAAGTCCCAAAAAGAAGATGTCTTATGGTGCCACCACCCAGAATTGTGAAGTCCAGAAGAAATGGAGAGGACAGAGGGGAGTGACCCTTGATGAAGAAGAGCTGACATCCTACCAGAATGAAGAGGGAAACTTCTCAGATTCAGCCTAAAGTCTGAGGGGCACTTCCATCTTCTCCTTACATAGAGTCAGAAAGTATCCATACCTATTGCCTTCCCCATAACCCGGCTTGCTAGAGGGTCAAATATGGTGATATTGGAAGTAGGAGCTGGGGAGGAGAGGAAATCTAATCAGCAATAGAGAAAGAAAGGAAAATATCTTGCAATGACATGTTAGGGTATGGAGTTGACTCTCAGTTGACAAAATGGGGATAAATATATAATTTTTTGGATTGGCAGTTGGCTCTTCTCAAAGAAGTGTTCTGAAAGTTCAGTTCAAAGCTCAGTTCTCAAAGTACTGAACTTATTCAGGAAGGAATGACTAGAAGAATAAGGGAGACAGTACCATGCTGTTTAAAGAAAAACCAAAGGAACTGAGGATATTTGGCCTGGGGCAAAGAAAGCAGTAGCTGTCTCTACATTTCTGAGGGCAGCCATGCAGAAGAGGGTTTCCTATTCCCAATAAAGGCCACTGCTCATGGAGGTCCTGCATTGTGCCAGGTGCTTTATAGACATTCTCATTTAATTCCCACACCACTATGACATTTTTCTTGCCTTCATTTTACAGCTAAGGAAGCTAAAGCAACAAGATATTGATTGGCCCAAGGGCCAGGGCTGAGATTGATGGGGTCCAAAATAGGTGGCAGTTTTGGGGAAGAAGTTTTCACCTCAGTGTAGAGAAGACTTTTTTTTTTTTTTTTTAAATATTGAAAACTGAAACTTGACAGGGTTGTCTTGGGCATAATTCCCTATTTTGGCAGCCATGGGGGAATGGGAAACATCTGGTTTGGTGTGAAAGCATTGCCATTGTATGAGGGGCTGGATTCAAAGATCCCGAGTTTGGAGAGAGGTTAAAACATAACAAAGAAAAGAAAGGAGAAAGAGAAGAAAAAAGAAAGAAAGAAAAGGAAAAAAGCTAAATAAGATAGCCATATGTTCAGGAATCTGATGTCCAGAATGGCTGAGAGGAAGTAAGTAAGGGGTTGGCTAAATTTTGACCCTTCATGGCATCAAGAATTTAGTTAAATAAATAATGCCCCAAATTACTTATACAGCTTTAAGACATTCAGTAATTTAAGAAGTAGGTTCATGTGTTTTATTAGGTAAAATTTTCTTAGAAGAGTCTTCTGTTTTAAAAAAATGTGCATCTTTAGCCATTTCTGCTAGTGATATTGGGAAGTTTGATTAAACTATGCACAACTATGGTTGAAGTATTTCCTAATGATTGTATTTGGAATGTTATTGGGAAAAACCAAAATAACATAGTAGTAATTATATAGGGAAATGAAATGAAAGCATGAATGAAAGCACCTGTAACAACTAGACCTATAGCTAATCTTGAAAAATTCATCTTTGATCACATAAGGCAGTAACATGGATACTCTCTGGATATATTTTAAAATCGAATGTTATTTTAAAATTTAAAGTTGGCATGTAAGATACTACTTGAAAATAAAATTGTTTTCTTGTTCATTGGTTTTGAAAATTTTGTTTCTACTTTCAAAAGAAAAATATAATGTCAAAGAAAAATTATAGATTTATTTGTAGTTCATTATAAAGTGTTTTTTGTAAGTTCTACCAGGTACATTTCTTGTTGCTAGTTGTATCAGCAGAGTTGCAAAAGGGTAATTTTGTGAGAAAAAAAGAATTGTCTGACTCTCTAGTAAGTAATATCCTGTATATCATTGGTATATAATTTATGTTATCTTATATCTTTAAATCTGTTTAATGAGTGAATGCATGTACATACGACAGTTCCTGGCATGTAGAAAGTGATCAATAAATATTAACTATTATCATCATTACCATCCTGTAAACTTTCTGGGAACTTTTCAGTTGAAAAGAAAGCATGCTATATATTTCTCATCCATCAGCCATAGAATTTGTTGTGAAGGTTGTGTTGTTTTCTAAGTTAAAAAAAAAGAGAGAAATTTACAGTAGCTAGTGTTTTATTTTTTCTTCTATTAATAAAGTCAAATAACTTTTAAAAAACTCATGATAATCCTTGAGGATTATTATTATTATTATTAATATTGAAGATTGCAATACAAAGCCGTATTTGCTCCATCACTTAGAGTCAATGTCATATGCAGAAATCCCACATTTTGAGAAATCAAAGCATTCAAGGTGCCTGTAACTAGCCCTTCTAATATTAAAAAAAGAAAAAAGAATGGAGCCCTGGATCATTGTGTTGAAAATGAAAACACATTATTTTGTTGTGATGAGTTCTGCAAAGGTTGCATCACACAGATTATTACATTCGAACACCAGACAGATGCAGTTTTCAGTCCATGTATATTTTGCTGCAAATATCCATTTGTAGGTCAACCCAGGAAACAAACCATAAATTCAGCAGAAGGGATGGGAAAGCCTGAAGTATTGGATTCTTGAAACAAGAAACGTTTGACTTTTTGTAAAGAATGCAACTCTTGGAAGACTCCTAAATATGACTAAAAAAATTATTCAAGAAATCAAGACACATTTGTTATCCCTGTGTGGATGTGAAGTTCAATAGGTAAGAACTGAAATGTACTGGTTCTCTTTCGCACTGCCTCCTTCTGACCCCAACACACCTGTTCTTCTGTCTCTGTTTCTTTTCTCAGCTAGTCACATCACTCTTTGCTGGAGCTAGGAATCTTGGAGTCATTTTTTACTTTTAAAAAAGTAATTCTTTCTCTTTCTCTTCCCCGCCAAATCTATTTAATTTTATTTGCAGTCTGTGATCAATGTCTTACATTGGTTTTGGAAAAATTTTCAGCTGTTTTCTCTTCTGATACTGCTTTTGCTTCACCTGTGTGCAATTTCGAAGAGTCCAGCTAAATGGATGCTGGACAGGACGTGGGAGTGTTTTCCATATCTCTTCTACGTTTTCTATATTTTCTAAACTTTTTCCTCTTTCTGTGTCATTCTGGATATCTTCTGATTTTTTAAAGTTCTTTATTACTCTCTTGAGCAAGGTCTAATCTGGTAAAAAGAAATCTGTTGTGTTGTTCATTTCGGTTACTGTATTTTCAGTTTGAGAATTTTGTTGATTCTTTCAAAGTTCTACTATGTCTTTTAAGAAATATTTCTAGTTCTCTGCTGAAATTTTCAATCCTGTATTTTATTTCCTGGAACACAGTAAGCTAATTATTTTGAAGTCTGTTCAGTGCCAATATCTGGAGACCATGTAATTCTGTTTCTATTTTCTGTGGGTTTTGCTGATTCTTGTTCAAATTATCTTATCTTGGTCTGTATTTGGTTTTCTCTGTATCCAAAATTGTATTTGAAAAATTATTTGGGGGCGCCTGGGTGGCTCAGTGGGTTAAAGCCTCTGCCTTCGGCTCAGGTCATGATTCCAGAATCCTGGGATCAAGCCCTGCATCAGGCTCTCTGCTCAGCGGGGAGCCTGCTTCCTCCTCTCTCTCTCTCTGCCTGCCTCTCTGCCTACTTGTGATCTCTGTCTGTCAAATAAACAAAAAATAAATAAATTAATTAATTAAAAAAAAGAAAAAAAATTATTTGTAGAGGGGCTCCTGGGTGGCTCTGTTGGTTAAGTGTCTGGCTATTGGTTTCAGCTTAGGTCATGATCTTGGGGTCATGGGATCACCTAGGGCTTCACACTCAGCCGGACGTCTGCTTGAGATTTTCTCTCCTTCTCCCTCTGCCCTTCCCCCAATCATGCTTGCTCTTGCTCCCTCTCTAAAATGAATAAATAAATAAATCTTGGGGGAAAAAAAGAAAAATTGTTTGTAGAAATGATTTTAGGTTTAAAATAATGCCTTTTTTCCTTTCTCTGTCCAGAAAGGATTTTTGTTTGTTTTTTTCCAAGAGCCCAGAGAGTTTCCAGTTGTGAAATCTGAGATCTTCTGGGCCACCCAGATGACTCAAAGCTGGGCTACAGGCAGCATGAAGGCTCTTTTACTCTCATTTCAACTTCATTCCTAGATTATTGCACATCAGGGTCTCAACCCACACTGCTGTGCATTACTGTGGGTTTATACCAAGCCCTCAAACTGCTCAACTATCAAGCACTGGCTTTGTTATAATTAACAAATGCTCCCAGGAGAAAAGTGGCCTCAAATGCCAGCCTCAATTCTCAGGATTTTTGTCTTCCCCCAGATGGCCAGATGGTAGCCAGGAAACTTTTCACTTCCATGCTGATTCTCCAATACTGTTGAACAGACACTAAAAAAGACATCCCCAGCACCCCCCCCCACGAGCTTTTCTAGTGTCTTCACCTAAACTAAGTAGACTGTCATTAATGGACGACGAAGTCCTTTTTAATTTTATTTACACAAATTCTCTTGAACAGATTTATCTCTCTCGAGATAGTGTGGTAATAAACCTCAAATCTCAGCGGCTTAATACAGCAAATGTTGATTTCTCTCTGATGTTGCTAATCAAGTGTGGGTTTAGGTGGGTGGCCTGGAAGCTTGTTTCAAACAGTCACTCAGGTATCTAGGATTTGTCTTTTTCTCCACTCACATCTTACAGTTCACCATTTGGAACATATGACCTCTGTTATCACCATGCAAAGGGGAAGGAAGGCACATTGGCTATTTACCACCTCACTTGGAAACGTCACTGTCATTTCATTTCTTTTCTTTTTTTAAAAGTTTTTTATTTTATTTTATTACTTATTTTTATTAACATATAATGTATTATTTGCCCTAGGGGTAGAGGTCTGTGAATCGTCAGGCTTACCACTTCACAGCACTCCCCATAGCACCTACCCTCCTCAAGATCCATAATCCAGCCACCCTCTTCATACCCCCCTCCTCCCAGAAACCCTCAGTTTGTTTTTTGAGATTAAGAGTCTCTTATGGTTTTTCTCCCTCCTGATCTCATCTTGTTTTATTTTTTCCTTCCCTACCCCCGAAACCTCCCATTCTGCCTCTCAAATTCCCCGTATTAGGGAGATCATATCATAATTATCTTTCTCTGACTGACTTATTTCGCTTAGCATAATACCCTCTAGTTCCATCCACATCGTTGCAAATAACAAGAGTTTATTCCTTTTGGTGGCTGCATAGTATTCCATTGTATATACATATATCACATCTTCTTTATTCATTCATCTGTTGATGGACATCTAGGTTTTTCTATAGTTTGATTATTGTGGACATTGCTGCCATAAACATTTAGGTGCACGTGCCCCTTCAGATCACTACTTTTGTATCATTAGGGTAAATACCCAGTAGTGTGATTCCTGGGTCATAGGGTAGCTCAACTTTTTGATGAATCTCGATACTGTTTTCCAAAGTGGTTACACCAGATTGCATTCCCACCAGCAGTGTAAGAGGGTTCTCCTTTCTCCGCATGCTCTCCAACATCTGTCATTTCCTGACTTGTTAATTTTAGCCATTCTGACTGGTATGAGGTGGTATCTCATTGTGGTTTTGATTTGTATTTCCCTGATGTCAAGTGATGTGGAGCATTTTTTCATGTGTCTGTTGATCATCTGGATGTCTTCTTTGCAGAAATGTCTGTTCGTGTTCTCTGCCCATTTCTTGAGTGGATTATTTGTTCTTTGGGTGTTGAGTTTGAGAAGTTCTTTATAGATTTTGGACACTAACCCTTTATCTGATATGTCGTTTGCAAATATATTCTCCCATTCTGTCAGTTGTCTTTTGGTTTTGTTGACTGTTTCCTTTGCTGTGCCAAACTTTTGATCTTGATGAAGTCCTAATAGTTCATCTTTGCCCTTGCTTCCTTTGCCTTTGGCGATGTTTCTAGGAAGAATTTACTGTGGCTGAGGTTGAAGAGCTTGCTGCCTGTGTTCCCACTAGGATTTTGATGGATTCCTATCTCACATTAAGGTCTTTCATCCATTTGGAGTCTATTTTTGTGTGTGGTGTAAGGAAATGGCCCAGTTTCATTTTTCTGCATATGGCCGTCCAAATTTCCCAACACCATTTCCATTGGACATTCTTTCCTGATTTGTTGAAGATTAGTTGACCATAGAGTTGAGGGTCTATTTCTGGGCTATCTGTTCTGTTCCATTGATCTATGTGTCTGTTTTTGTACCAGAACCATACTGTCTTGATAATAACAGCTTTGTAATAAAGTTTGAAGTCTGGAATTGTGATGCCACCAACTTTGGTTTTCTTTTTCAAAATTTTTCCTCCAGCTATTCAGGTTCTTTTCTGGTTCCATATAAATTTTAGGATTATTTGTTCCATTTCTTTGGAAAAAAATGGATGGTATTTTGATAGGATTGCATTAAATGTGTAGATTGCTTTAGGTAGCATAGACATTTTCACAATATTTGTTCTTCCAATCGATGAGCATGGAAGGTTTTTCCATTTCTTTGCGTCTTCCTCAATTTCTTTCATGAGTACTTGATAGTTTTCTGAGTACAGATTCTTTGCCTCTTTGGTTAGGTTTATTCCTAGGTATCTTATGGTTTTGGGGTACAATTGTAAATGGGCTTAACTCCTTAATTTTTCTTTCTTCTGTCTTGCTCTTGGTGTATAGAAATGCAACTGGTTTCTGTACATTGATTTTATATCCTGACACTTTACTGAATTCCTGTAACGTTCTAACAGTTTTGGAGTGGGGTCTTTTGGGTTTTCCACATAAAGTATCCTATTATCTGCAAAGAGTGAGAGTTTGACTTCTTCTCTGATGATTTGGATGACTTTAATTTCTTTTTGTTGTCTGATTGCTGAGGCTAGGACTTCTAATACTATGTTGAATAGCAGTGGTGATAGTGGACATCCCTGCTGTTTTCCTGTTTTTAGGGGAAAAGCTCTCAGTTTTTCCCCATTGAGAATGATATTTGCTGTGGGTTTTTCATAGATGGCTTGATGATATTGAGGATGAACTCTTTATCCCTACACTTTGAAAAGTTTTGATCAAGAAAGGATCCAGTACTTTGTCAAATGTTTTTTCAGCATCTGTTGAGAGTATCATATGGTTCTTGTTCTTTCTTTTACTAATGTATTGTATCACATTGATTGGTTTGTGGATGTTGAGCCAATCTTGCAGCCCAGGAATAAATCCCACTTTGTTATGATGAATAATCCTTTTAATGTACTGTTGGATCCTATTGGCTAGTATTTTGGTGAGAATTTTAGCGTTTGTGTTCATCAAGGATATTGGTCTGTGATTCTCTTTTTTGATGGGGCATTGTCTGGTTTTGGGATCAAGGTAATGCTGGCCTCATAAAATGCATTTGGCAGTTTTCCTTCCATTTCTATTTTTTGGAACAGTTTCAGGGGACTAGGAGTTAATTCTTCTTTAAATGCTTGGTAGAATTCCCCTGGGAAGCTGTCTGGCCCTGGGCTCTTGTTTGTTGGGAGATTTTTGATGACTGCTTCAATCTCCTTACTGGTTATGGGTCTGTTCAGGTTTTCTATTTCTTCCTGGTTCAGTTTTAGTAGTGGAATACATCCATTTCTTCCAGATTATCGAGTTTGCTGGTGTATACTTGCTCATATTATGTTTTTATAATTGTATTTCTTTGGTGTTGGTTGTGATCTCTCCTCTATCATTCATGGTTTTATTTATTTGGGTCCTCCCTCTTTTCTTTTTGATAAGTCTGCCCAGGGGTTTAACAATCTTATTAATTCTTTCAAAGAGCCAGCTCCTAGTTTCATTGATTTGTTCTACTGTTCTTTTGGCTTCTATTTCTTTGATTTCTGCTCTGATTTTTATTATTTCTGTTCTCCTGCGCGATTTAGTCTTTCTATGCTGTTCTTTCTCCAGCTCCTTTAGGTGTAGGGTTAGGTGGTATACTTGAGACCTCCTTGTTCCTTGAGAAAGGCTTGGATCACTATATACTTTCCTCTCAGTACTGCCTTTGCTGTGTCCCACAGATTTTAAACAGTTGTGTTTTTATTATCATTTATTTCCATGAAGTTTTCAATTCTTCTTTAAATTCCTGGTTGACCCATTCATTCTTTATTAAGATACTCTTTAGCTTCCATGTATTTGAGATCTTTGCAACTTTCCTCTTGTGATTGAGTTCAGAGCATTATGGTCTGAAAATATGTAGGGAATGACCCCAATTTTTTGGTTCCAGTTGAGACCTGATTTGTGACCCAGCATGTGATCTATTCTGGAGAATGTTCCATGTGCACTAGAGAAGAATGTGTACTCTGTTGCTTTGGGATGGAATGTTCTGAATATATCTGTGATGTCCATCTGGTCCAGTGTGTCATTTAAGGCCTTTATTTCCTTGTTGATATTTTGCATGGATGAGCTGTACATTTCAGTGAGGGGGGTTGATAAAGTCCCCTACTATTATTATATTATTGTTGATGTGTTTCTTTGATTTTGTTATTAATTGATTTATAAATTTGGCTACTCCCATGTTAGGGGCACAGATATTTAAAATCGTTAGATCTTCTTGTTGGACAGACCCTTTGAGTATGATATAGTGTCCTTCCTTATATATATATTTTTGGTAGAACAGAGTTCTATTCAAGTAGGTGAATAGAACAGAGCTACCCACTTGATTTTGGTTCTATTTTGGTCTCTTAGAAGAAACTACCTCCCAAAATATTAAAGAAAGAAAAACATATATATATATATATATATATATATATATATAAAATAAGGGTAAACATGATAAAGGGATAGAATATGACTGTAAAGATGAAAATTAAAAAAAATACTAAGAAAGGAATTGATAAGATAAGTTGGTTGGAAAAAGAAAGAAGAAAAAAGAAAAAAAAAAAAAACCAAAACGGTGGAGGGTAGAGAATGTGCTCCAGCTGGAGACTTAACAAAACCCTGTGCTAGATTTAGGGCATATTTTGATGTATTAAGAGAAATTGTATCCCAAAATTTTTTTGAAAAAAGAAATTCTATATGTATACCAAAAATAAGGTTAAATGCAATGAAGGATGAAATATGACTATAATAATGAAGGTTTTAAAAGATCTTTTAAAGAAAGTTATTATTAAGATAAACTAGTTAAAAATATTAAAAGAGGAAAGAGGGAAAGTTAAAAAAATTAGAAGAAAAAAAAATTAAAAAAATTTAATTTAACTTTGCAAGGCTATAGGGTCATGGGGAGAAAGCCATGAATTCCATGCATTTCTTTCCCCTATCTCTGGAATTTTGCTGTTTTCCTTGATCAGTGAACTTGGTCTTGGCTGGATGTTCTTTCTGATCTTCTGCAGGAGCTGTCTGTTGTAGTGAGTATCAGAAGTCTTTGCCCGAGGCAGAACTGCACCATCCTTGCCAGGTGCCAGGCTCAGAAATCTGCTCACCTTCTCTCTTGGGAGTTCTTGTTCCCTGAATGCTTTCTGTAGAGCTCTGGAGAATGGGAATGAAAATGGCAGCCTCCCAATCTCCAGCTCGGAGGACCTGAGAACTGGGAGCCCCACTCCTCAGTGCACCTTCAGAGAAAAGCACTCAATCCCTCCCGTTTCCCTGGTCTCCTGTTGCACTCCGTGCTCACCTGGGCTTTGATTGAGCGTTTCTATCTCTGACCCACAGCCCCATTTGGAGTCTCCAAACCCAGCAGATTTCTGCCTCCAGAGGAGGGTGAGTCTCCCTGGATCTGCCACTTGTGGGGACCCTGCTAAAAGAGCAGTGGCCCCACTATGCTGTGGATCACAGTTTAAGGTAACCCCCGAGCTGAGAGCTCATTCCTCAGGTCTGTTGCTGTAGTTGGCTTCCCCGCTCCAAAACCTTGGAGCTCTGCAACACTCAGACACCCCTGATCTTTCAGTGATCCCACAGGTCATGAGAGCACACTGTCTCTGAGAAGGCTCCACCCCCACTTAGCCTCTGGAGCGATATCCCTCAGTGGAGCAGACTTCTAAAAGTTCTGATTTTGTGCTCTGTTGCTCCACTGCTTGTGGGGAGCCGTGGTCTATCTTCCCGTTGCTTCGGATTCACTTCTCTGTACATCCTACCTTGCAGAAAGTGGTCAATTTTCTGTTCCTAGAATTGCTGCTCTTCTCTTCAATCTCCTGTTGGGTTTGTAGGTGTTCATAATAGTTTAATAACTATCTAGCTGAACTCCTGCGACCTGATGTCATTCCAGTCTGCTACTCCTCCACCATCTTGACACAGTCATTTCTGCTTCTAGTCCATCAACCTACACTAGTCATATAGTTCCAAGCTAACTTCAGAGGTGGCTAGGACATGAAGGAGAGCCTGTGGATCCTGAGAATGAACACTAATTACATCTCTACTCAGCTCTAGCCTAGGTTCGGGGTCTTTTGAACTCTCAAGTGGCATGCTGAATTAGTTCCCTAACTCCAAGTGCCATAAATGATGTGACTCCGCTTTGTGGCATTCTGGAAGATCTGAACTAGGTTGTAGGGAGCAAATTTTATAAGGGAGGGAGTTTTGAGCCCCATCCAGGAGAGACCACAAACATACCAATTCAGTCTCATTAGAGCAGAATAAATTCTGGCCTGATTCAAATCTGAGTTAATAACTACATGCACCTATTTGAAGGACAAGGAAAACTACATCTTTCTTTAGATTTCACATATTACTATGTCCCAGACCTTATGCTAAGGCTTTTCCATACATGATCATTTGGTTTTCATGACAATCCCATGAGGAAGGTTCAACTATTTATTTCAAACATTTATTAATAAGTAAGTGGTGTTTCAGTGCAGAACTTAAATGTAAGACTCTAGTGGACATATTTTAATCTTAATTCTTAATTTTTAATCTGTTCTCCACTGCTTCTCCTGGGCTGCAGTAATTCCAGACAGTGGTGATTCTCAAAGTCAGGAGAGTGTCCCAGTTATCTCAGTGAGAATGAGCCAGCTGATGGAATGAGCCCTGGTAGCTTAGTCAAGACCCATGCACCAGGGACAGGTGAAACAACAGATGAACAGGTGAGATCCCTCTTCTCATCAGCTACTGGACTAAAATGAGATTAAGAATCAGAGGTCCTTGTCTTTTCCCTATTTTCCTGACTACACAAAGTATAACATGGGAAGTTTGAACCCAATGTTAACTGGGCATGTGTGTCTTGGGGAGTCAGGGGCAGGTTCCAGAGGATTGAATTTCTCCCAGGCCCGGAAACCCCACTTATGGAAACACAAACATAAGAAAGAAGGTGAAAATTGCATTTAGGAAGTTGAATGGGGATACATCAGTCTTAACTGAATTCAGTAGAACTGAAGGAAAAAGAAGGAAGCTGTTTTGAGTTACTGTACCCACAGAAGCTAAAGAATTGAAGGCAGCAGCACCAAGTACCTCTGAAGGATGGGGAGGGGCAGGGGTAGAATGAGATCAGAGGAAGGGGGCTGAAAACAAGGATTGGTTGAAAGTGAGAGTTGCCAGATTTCCCAACCCTGCTGAAAATGCATATACAGAGCAGATATAACCCCAGAGTCTGTGCCTGATCAGCTCAACCAAGGAACTGTTTCTCTCCATACCTAGTAGAAATAGGAGGTTAATCTTCTGGACAGGAACTCTCTGGACTCAAGAACACCTGTCATAGTTCAATATAAGCTTTAAAAGGTAGAGATTTTAGTCTGTTGTGGTCACCGATATATCTCAAGTACCTATAACAGTGCCTGGCTTTAATAGTCATTTGGTAAATATTTGTCTAAGGAATAAATGAATGAACCTTAATAAACACAGGGAAATTAATTAACAGTTTGCATAATGAACACTGAAAGCTTTCAACCGCCTTTGTGAGCTGAACTTCCATAACGCTGGTAGCCAGGTTTATAGTCCCTAGGTAAGAGATTAGAGGAACCCCAGGGTGAGGGGGGGAAACTCACTAAGAGAATGCTTATAGCCATTGACATTTGGGGTTTTTTCCTCCATCAAAATAACTGCTCAGTCACTCCCTTGGAGGCCACCCACAGAGTCCTGCTATGGGAATAGAAATTCCATCATTCATTCATTCATCCTATAATTATTTAGTACTGATAATGAGCACCTCAATTATTGAGTACCTACGATGGTCTGGAAACTGGGAATAGGAAATAAATTAACAAAGTAAGTATCTGTTCTTATAGAGCTTGCATTCTAGGGGGCAGACAAAAAAAAACAAGCAGGTTGATGAGTAAATCAAACACATAATATGTCAGAGGATGATACATGTTAAAAACAAACATAAAACAGGGTAAGGGGGATGTGCAATGTGGAGGTTGTTGAGTTATGCTGAGTGTTCAGGGATAAAGTGAACTTTGAGCAGAGAAAGGAAGGCAGTGAGGGAGGAAGGCAGAAGCATATTTGGGCAAAGAGTTTCAGGAATAGGAAAAAGCAAGTACAAAGGCCATTAAGGGTGAATGCACTTGGCATATTCAAAGAACACCAGTTCCTTGAAGTTCTGAACACATTTTGAAGGAAGATGAGATATTTACTAGGAGGCAGAAGACTGGGGAGAATCAGGATTGGTAAAGAAGGGATTAAGAAGTTAGACATGTTTGATTTTGAAATTTTACTTGCCTATTGATATCTATGTGGCCTTATGAGGTGGACAGTGGAAACAGTCTGGGATTCAGGGCAGAGGTCAGATCTGAAGTTGTGTACTTATGCGTCATCATCACGTCTCACTGGTAGTTAAAGCCACAAGACCAGATGAGATCAACAAGATTTGAACATGACTGAACCTGGGGAGTGCTCCAACATAGAGAGATCAGGAAGATGAAGAGAAATCAGCAGAAGAGATGGGGAAATGGAGGACAGAGGGAAGTTGGGGAGTGGGTTGAGGAACCTAGTGTCCAAGTGAGAAAAGCATGGCTCAGAGGGAGACATAGGGTTAGGACATGATCAGTTGTATCAAACGGGGGTCAAGGAAGATGAGGACTGAGAATGGATGTTTGAATTTAGCAACATGAAGATTGTTGGTGACCTTGACTAGAGCAGTTTCAGTGTCATGGTAATAACAAAATCCTGGATGAATGGGTTAAATAAAGGGTGGGCCTTTGGGTTAAATAAAGGGTGGGCCTTTTATTGTCTATGCAGGGATTAGAATAAATCTTAATCTAAAGGGGAAGAAAAAATACTGCATGCATGACACAAAAATAGAATTCTATTTTTTAAAAAGGAAGAAATACCCAGAGAAGCAGATTGGGCTAGATAAACTCTTGAGTCTGGGACATCAGTTAGGAGTCTGCTATAATAATTTAGAAATGAAGGCAGAGCCAGGATTGGAGCAATGAAAATGGGGAGGAAAGGGTAGTTACAGAATACTTAAAAAACTTCTTTTCCCTAAAAAAATATGAACATGCTCCTTTATAATATAATACTATAACAGATTTACATTATTTATATTAGCATATATATGCTAATATTATAGCAGATTTAATTATTCTTGCCATTCAGCACATGTGCCCTAGTCTTTCTTCTATACATATGTATTTTTCAACAATCTGGGATCATACGTAAGACACAGTTTTATGTCCCGCTTTTTGCACTTAACCTTATATGATAAATTCCTGTGTCTTTAAATATTCTTGAGAACATGATTTTAAAATAATCACTGAGATGAAATTTACATAGAGTAAAATATGCAAATTTTAGGTTTACACATGGATGGATTTTTACTCATGTATACATACCACCTGTGTACTGACCCTACTGGTAATCACTATTCTGATTTCTATTATTGTGGGCTAATTTTAGCTGTTTTTGAGCTTTGTATAAATGGAATCATATAGAATCAACTCTTTTGAATCCTACTTCCTTCCCTTAGTATAATATTTAAAAAATTGATAAGTGTTACTGTGTTTATCAGTAGTTTCTTTTTAAGCAAAATTGGTATATAGTATTATTTTCTATGGCTATAACAAAAGTTGTTTATCCATTCTCCTATTGATGGGCATTTGGATTGTTTCCAATTTTGGGGAGAGGAGGCTACTGTGAATAAATCTGCTATAAACATTCTTGTCTTTTTGTAGGCATAGGTTTTTATTTCTCTAGTGGTGGGACTGCTGGGTCATAGGGTAGGTGTAAATCTTTGTAAGAAGCTGCCAAATACTTTTCCACAATGGCTATTTCATTTTACTTTTCAATTTTTTCGATTTTTATTTATTTATTTACTTTTTAAAATATTTTATCCATGTATTTGAGAGAGAGCAAGCAAGAGCACAAACAAGCAGAGCTGCTGGAGAGGGAGAAGCAGGGTCCCCGCTGAGCAGGGAGCCTGACATGGGGCTCAATCTCAGGATCCCAGGATCATAACCTGGGCTGAAGGCATAAGCTTAATCAATGGAGCCACCCAGGCACCCCCAAAACATGATTTTTTTAAATGGTTGATTGGTATCATTTCATCTTACGTGCCTAGACCAGTTGTTAGATGTTTTAGGCAATTTCTAAATTTTCACTATTTAAATAATAGTTCTGATTATAAATCCTTGACTTCATCTGTAAGAGATATTTTCCAGGGAAAATTAACCTGACTTTTCATTTCTATTTATCATTCTGTAAGTAACCAGTTAAGCTTATTAGCAGCAACAACAGAACAGATGATGGAAAAATGTGGCTGTCTGAAAAACAATTTCAAAGTGGCTTTGAAATACATTTCTTTAATAGTTATATAAAAAAAGACTAGGTAACTAAAATTTCAGGGTCTGAAAGTACTTCAAGCACAGGAATAGCATGTAGTAATAGTGTTTTCCTCTTATCTCTCCCTCCCCTTCCCTGCTCCACCTCTCATCTCCCTTACCCTTTTGTCTCTCTCCCACCAAATGACAAAACTAAGCAATTTATTTACTTTTATTTATTTATTTTTTAAAAGATTTTATTTATTTATTTGACAGACAGAGATCACAAGTAGGCAGAGAGAGAGAGAGAGAGAGAGGAGGAAGCAGGCTCCCTGCAGAGCAGAGAGCCTGATGTGGGACTCGATGCCAGGACCCTGGGATCATGACCTGAGCTGAAGGCAGAGGCTTTAACCCACTGAGCTACCCAGGCGCCCTTTACTTTTATTTTTAATTAAAAAAAAACCCAAAAAACAAAACAAAAAACTAAAACAATTCAGTAATGAGTTTGGTGTCCTTTATTCCAGGGAAAACAACCTACAGATTGTGGGAGTCCAGTGTTCCACAAGCAGTTGGGACACTGTTCCTGAGGGTTTGGGCAAGCATGAGTTTTAGGGAACATTAGAAGAGGCAACATGGGAAGATGGCGCCGAAAGCGAAGAAGGAAGCCCCTGCCCCTCCCAAAGCTGAAGCCAAAGCAAAGGCTTTGAAAGCCAAGAAAGGGGTGCTGAAAGGCGTCCACAGTCACAAAAAAAAGAAGATCCGCACATCACCTACCTTCCGACGACCCAAGACTCTGCGTCTCCGAAGGTAACTCAAATATCCTCGAAAGAGCACCCCCAGGAGAAATAAGCTTGACCACTATGCCATCATCAAGTTCCCCCTGACTACTGAGTCAGCCATGAAGAAAATAGAAGACAACAACACACTTGTGTTCATTGTGGATGTCAAGGCCAACAAGCACCAGATCAAACAGGCTGTGAAGAAGCTCTATGACATTGATGTAGCCAAGGTCAACACTTTAATCAGGCCTGATGGAGAGAAGAAGGCATACGTTTGGCTGGCCCCTGACTATGATGCTTTGGATGTTGCCAACAAAATTGGGATCATCTAAACTGAGTCCAGCTGGCTAAATCTAAATACAGTTTTTTCATGATTAAAAAAAAAAAAAAAAAAAAGAAGAGACAACATGGAAATAGGACATGACTGGCTAGGAGGTTGGGGATTTTCCTATAAGGCAAACAAGTCCTATTTTCTAGGGTCAGGTAAGCTGACTAACACTATGTTGCAGAATTGTGATTGGTGTGTGTTAGGTTTCCCCAACAAGTGTTTTTTCTGGCAGGCTGCATCGGGTTTAGATTTGTGGTGTGGGCTGGGCCACAAAAGCTGCCTTCATTTTTGGGGTCCTGATGTATGAATTAACTTTATTGTTCTACATATACACATCCACTCACAATGTCTGAATTCTGAAATGAAGTTTGAGTTCCGTCAAATAACTAAGACATCCCACAAACTTACGAGACTTTCAACTCTTTCAGCCGTCTGTGTGGTAGCTTGTGTGGAAGCTTGTGTGGAGTTTGCAGACTGGCTTGAGATACGCAGCCAGGTGATTCCACTTCCTTTCTTCCTTAAATTCTTCCAATGAGGGTGAATAGCACCACCTTTCAGCCATGGCCTGTGGCAGGACAGACATAACCACCTTTACCGGAACTAGGGGAGGAGGCTGAGCTTTTCTGGCCAAGTGCTCACCTTGCCACAAATTTCATGTGAGGGGAGTATCACAAGGGAAAGAGGAGCAGTTATAGTTGGATCCTGAAGCCAAGTAAAGCCACGGTGGTTCCGGATAATGTTGGTGTGGGAGAAGCTACCTGAGCACCTTGACGTGAGACCTTAAAACTTCTCAATTTTGGATAGAACACCAAATATCATAGAACACCCTCAGAAAACATGAAGGAAATGGCAAGCTCAATTCTTTTTTTTTTCTCCAATTTATTTATTTTCAGAAAAACAGTATTCATTATTTTTTCACCACACCCAGTGCTCCATGCAAGCCGTGCCCTCTATAATACCCACCACCTGGTACCCCAACCTCCCACCCCACCCCCACCCCCGCCACTTCAAACCCCTCAGATTGTTTTTCAGAGTCCATAGTCTCTCATGGTTCACCTCCCCTTCCAATTTACCCAAAAGCACATACCCTCCCCAATGTCCATAACACTACCCCCCTTCTCCCAACCCCCCTCCCCCCAAAACGCACAGTTTGTTTCATGAGATTAAGAGTCACTTATGGTTTGTCTCCCTCCCTATCCCATCTTGTTTCATGGATTCTTCTCCTACCCACTTAAGCCCCCATGTTGCATCACCACTTCCTCATATCAGGGAGATCATATGATAGTTGTCTTTCTCCAGGCAAGCTCAATTCTGCCCAGAAAGAGGATCTATCTATATTTTATAGCTGTCATCATATTCTCAAAGTTGTTCATGACTCAAAAGAGGCCAAGATTTGCCCAGAATGAGCTACAGGTGCTGAATAGAAGGCAACCTAATTGTTACACAACAGCTGTAACTGACATGCCGTTTGTGAAAGCTTAATTCTCTGGCTCAAGCATCTGGCCTCATCGCTCCTCTTTTCCTCATCTAACTTCCCTGGTTTATTCCCTATCATTTCCCCTCAATTCCTTCCTTCACTTGGACACACCTTTCTTCATTTTTGTCTATTTCTATACTCCTTTTCTTCTTCTATCTCTACCATCATAGACTGAGCAGGGGAGTTTGTCTTCAAATGGTGGGGCAATCAGGTAGGTCAGAACTTCTTTAATTTATTTCTCTCCCATCCTTTCCCACTCTTCTTATAAGATATGATTATAAGACATTGGAATTAAATAGGTAAATTCATTTAAAAAGTACTGTGCGTAGTTTTTTTTTCCAAGCCATATACCATTTGACCATAATATGTGCTCAAACATGATGATGAGCACCCCAGGAAGATAATGTTAACATTCTTGATAAATTACTGGAAAATACTATGAGATACTGTGAATAAATACCCATAGAGCTTGGTTAAATATTATCACTTAAAGAGCCATTTACAAAATTATGCTATTTATATACCAAAAGTGAATCCCATTTCTTTGCAGATCAAATAATTATGCACAGCAAGAGCAAGCATCTTGGCTTTTACTAATTACACAAATAGCTTTTTGTATTTTAAGAGTGCTGGTTGTTTTAAAGTTCTTTCCGAGACTGTACGTTCAAAGATCATCTTTTAATCTTTTTTAAATCTTTCACATTTTTAAGAATGATGTAATCTTTCACATTTTTTAGAATAATGTATTGCTTCTTTATTTCACCATAACATGGAATCAAAGCTCCAGAGTTTAGGATTCACAGATACTTCCTTTTTAATCTTCTTTAGAAATAAGTTTCATAATGAATTCTAGTCTAAAATGCTATCCTGGTTTTCATCAGATTTTTTCTCATACTATTCTTAGCTGAAATGGGGTAAAGAGTCAAACAACTTTTGGCTCCCTTTTTTGTGTAGCGTTTGTGGTTTCACATGGTTTTAATACGCTTGAGGATAAGACTTTATTTTGAAGAGAAGGGTTTAGGCCCCTGTGGTCCAACATAGACCTGTAAGCAGCATTCTCTGTAATGAAGGCCATAATATTTTTATCTTTTTAAGAAAGATTGAAGACCATGTTGTTTTAAAATTCTTTTTATTTATTTTTTGAGAGAGAGAGGGGGAGAGAGAGCATGTGCATGTGTAAGCAAAGGAGGAGGGACAGAGAGAGAGGGAAAGAATCTCAGGCAGGCTCCATGCCCATCATGTATCCCATGTGGGGGCTTGTCGTGGGTCTTGATCCCACAACCTTGAGATTATGACCTGAGCCAAAATCAAGTTGGATGCTTAACTGACTGAGCCACCCAGGTGCTTGTAAGACCCTGTTTTTTTTTTTTTTTTTTTTTTACAGATGGATTGATCAGTGTATCTGGGATGAAATTGTTTTTTTAAATGATAAAAATCTGATTTTACTCCTTATTTAAAACTCCAAAGATTTCTGTAGTGCTTTTTATCACTGCAGAACAAGCTGCAACTGAATTTTTATGTTTTTAAAACAAAACTATGTAATGGCCCCAGTCCCATGGATCGGCAATTTGGGTTGGGCTCAGGCAGGTGGCTCTGTTGCTGGTCTCCCCTGGGGTCACTCACGGGACTTCAGCCATCTTGTGTTTGGTGGTGTTTGGATGGTCTCATCTTCCAGTTGAGAGGTCTGGGCTTCTTTTTATGGTAGACTCTGGGCGGCATTCTAAGGAAGAGAATATGGAAGCTACAGGGCCTCTTGAGGCCAAGTCTCAGAGGTCCCACAATGCCATTTCTGCCACATCCCCTTGGTTCCAGGGCCAGCCTCCTCAGTTCAAGGAGAAGGAAAATAGATTTTGCCTCTGGATGAAAGGAGTCTCAAAGTCATTTTGCAAAGGCACATCCACATAGGGATGCAAGGATTATAGTAGTTGTCTTTGCAAGCAATCCACCACACCTTCTCATCACGTTTAGAATTAAAACCCAAACTTTGCCATGACCTACAAGTTGCTACCTCATGTGCCTTCTTTATCAATCTTGTATTGTTCATTGCTTTCCTTTGTTTATTGCCCTTTTTTCTGTTATTCAAACTGTACCGCGTTGTTTTTTCAAAAAACAACTGTTTCTGAATTGCTCCTTCCTGTTATCTTGGCTCCTTTCATTATTTGGGTCTCGGTTAAATGTCACTGAATATCTATTTTTTCTTCTTAAAACCACTTTCTTGAGGTATGTAAAAAGCTGTATATATTCAATATGTACAACTCTATGAGTTTGGGGATAGGTATACATCCGTGAAACCACCTCCATAAGACCAAAGACATGTCCATCATCTCCAAAAATTTCCTCACATCCCCTATTGTTATTATTATTAGTGTGTGGAACAATTAACATATGATCTACACTTAGCAAATTTTAAGTATACAGTACAATATTGCTGGCTAGAGGCTCTAAACTATATAGTAATGTCCAGAACTTATTCATGTTGCATAACTGAAACTTTGTACCCTTCAGCCATCACCTACTTATTTTCCCTGCCTCCACCCCCAGCCTGTGGTAACAACCATTCTACTCTTTGCTTCCGTGAGTTTGACTATTCTAGATTTCACATGTAAGTGAGAATTCTCATAATATTTAAAGTTACTCGTCTGAAGTTGCCTCTTCCAACTCTCTTAGCTACTCTTCATTTTATTACCTATTTGCTTTTCTCTATTTTGAAAATTACTCTCTGAAATTACCTTACTTAAAAAAAAATGCTTATTTTCCCAGTGCAATATGAGTTCTATGGGAATTAAGGCTTCATCTGTCTTCTTTATTCCTACATATAACAGGATAAAAATATGCCTAGTGTAATGGGTTTCAACCTTGGCTACTCTTGAAATCCACCCCAGAGGGTGTGGAGTGATGGCCCAGACGACACTCTGGATAACTAGTAAGCCAGCAGATCTCAAAGAACAGCCAAGCTGAAGGACCGTTGGCCTAGCCTGAAAACTTTACAGTGAAGCAGGAATGAGGGCTGGGTCTTAGAACGAAGGCAAGATTCAGAATAGTGAAGGGAGGAAGAAGGCCTAGGGAGAACAGACATAGGAGGAGCAAGGAAAAAAGGAAATGGATGTTGCAGAATTAAAAAAATGTCAGGAATAGGCTGGTATACTTGATTCAATAAACAGTTCATGCATCAACCACTCCTCCTGAATTTTCCAAGCTAGCTCTGATCTGAAATACGTATTCCATATTTCATGTAAACCAACAAAACATCTTTTGACACTTTAGCATCCAAACAACACTTCTAAGGCAGAAGCAATATAAAAATCATAGTTAGATGACAGTTTTTTTTTTTTCTGTTTTCTTTAGAAAATACATTCTTTGACATGGGATATGCATTGAGTAAGCAACTTCAGATTCTTAAGCGGGGCACAGGAGTGATGAAAGTGGTGTCTTGTGATTGTTCTGTCAGGACAGATTGAAGATTAGAGACAGGAAGAAAAAAGAGGTAGGGGCCCCAGCCAGGCTGATGCATTTATCCATGTGAAGTAGATAAGGGTCATGGTGATAGGGACATATAGTCAAGGGTATATGTGAGAGACATTTGGAGGAAAGAAACAAGTCACAGTCACAATCCACTCTCCTGGATTAAATTATTCTGGCTGAGCATTGACTAGTTTCACAGAATTGACTTTGTTTAGTGCTGTGCGTTTCCTGAGGGGAGGAGGGCGACTGGGCAGAGAGCAGAGAGAAGAAATTTTATTGGCACTGCTTTCCAAAAGTCAAATCTCTTATTTAAAAATTTGAGATTAATTCACATACCATAAATTTTATTTTTTTAAATTGCAAAATTCAGGGGTGCCTGGGTGGCTCAGTGGGTTGAAGCCTCTGCCTTTGGCTCACGTCATGATCCCAGGGTCCTGGGATCGAGCCCCGCAGCAGGCTCTCTGCTCAGCAGGGGGCCTGCTTCTCCCTCCACCACCCCCCTCTCTGCCTGCCTCTCTGCCTATTTGTGATCTCTGTCTGTTGAATTAATAAATAAAATCTTTAAAAAATAAAAATAAATAAATAAAATGAAAAATTCAGTAGCTTTTAGTATATTCACAAAGTTATGCAACCAACGTCATTATCTAATCCGGAACATCTTTCATCACCCCAAAAGAACCCCACGTACCCATTAGCAGTTGCTCCTCATTCTCCCTTTCTCCATTTCTTGGCAACCATTAATCTACTTTCTGTCTCTGCAGATTTGCCTGTTGTGAACATTTCATATACCTGGGTTCATATATGATCTTATGTGACTGGCTTCTTTCATTTAGCATAATGGTTTCAAGGTTCAACCATGTAGTAGCATGTTTCAGTACTTAATTCCTCTTTATGGCAGAATAATATTCCATTATATGGATATACCATTTTGTTTTTCTGTTCATCAATTGGTGGATATTTGGGTTGTTTCCACTTTTTGGCCATTATTAGTAATGCTTAAGCTCTGCATCTTTGAGATAGCCTTTACAACTTTCATGAGCCCTTTTTATTTTAATTTTTTTTAACAAAGCAATTTTGGAATTTTTTTCTTTAAAAGATTTTATATTTAAGTAATCTCTACTCCCAAAGTGGGGCTTGAACTCACAACCCTGAGATCAAGAGTCACATGCTCTACCAACTGAGCCAGCCAGCCACCCCTTCAACAGTGCTGCTGGAAACATCATATTGCCTCACACAACTGTTAGAATGATGCCATTAAAATCGAAGAGCAAGCCTTGCTTTTCTCAAAACCCCTCAATGGCTCCCTTCTCACTAATCGTAAAAAATGATCCAGAGCACAAATCCAAGACTTCCTTTGATCTATTCTCCTAACTGTGTCTCCTGCTTCTGTCCTTTGTCTAAGCCATCCTGACCTTCTAGTTGCTCTCCAGAGATACTGGGCATGCTTCCTCCTCAGGGCCTATTCCTCTTCTCTCAGATGTCTCAAGGGATCACTCTGTCACTTCCTCCAGATCTTTGCTCAGTTGTCACCTTCTCAGTCAGAACTTTTTCTAACCTCACCATTACAAAGAACAATCCTGTGCCCCTACTGTGTTTTGAGCATCCCATTTTCCTTCCTGCTATATGTTTCCCTTAGAACTTATGCTATCTATATATTTTATTTATTTTTCTTAATTGTCTATCTTCATTAGAATGTGAACTCCATGGGGATAGGAATTTTTATGCATTTTGTTCACTGCTTTATCCTAGAATAGTGTCTGGCAGATAAAAGGGGTTCATTAAGTATATGTTGAATGAATGAATATACCTCTAATTAGGCTGCTCAGGCTGTGTAAAATATCACATTTCTTTGTTTGTAGCTCAAATGATAACCACGCAGTGTGAAAGTATGTCTGCTTCATGCTGATTGGAAGTTCCAATGAGCATAAGTCCTTGACTATATTCGTTAGTTTGACTAATGTAAAATACAGGAATTATCATTGATACATCAATTTTTTTGGTAGAGATAACTTTGGACACCAGGACATCTATGATGGAGGCTATGGGAAGTAATTGGGGATGTCTAGTGGTAAGAAGTTTGGTAATAACTACTCAAAACAGCTGTCTAGCAGGGTCTTGGTTAGTGCAGTTAGTTAATTTTGAGAAATTCCAGTGGAGGGAGGGAGCTGCATTCTAAACAAGTTTATCAGCATGTGCCATTTGACTGGTCTCCTGTTCAAAGGTTCCTATTGCAACTCCTTTTGCATCACATGCATAAAACTGAGGCAGCAGTAAGTGACAAAGGTTTTATTTATCTCCTGTTATTATCTGTTGACTTTTAAAGGGCTGGGTAACGAACAGAGGCAGATTAGCTAACCCACTGGGAAAGATGAAGCAATGTCTTGTGAGGCCCAAGGTTCCTACCAGTCCCTTTGGAACTCTCCAAGCCATGATCATAGGCTTCTGTTGAGAGAACATGGCAACAAACACTTTTGTTACATAGCTCCATGGACCCAGGCTCTAAAGGGGAAGGAATGTGTTCAAAGCCATGCTGTTAAGTAAGAATCTGGCCAAGGAAAACAAAACTGTTACTTGAGTATTAGTTTGAGATATTCACACTATTGTCAATCAATATTAATTATGTTTGGAATGCACCACCAGATACTGGCTATATATCACATCACTTCACCCGTCCTACAACCTTTTGACATAGGTATTAGTTTTCCCATTTTGACATTAAAGAGACTTGAAACTCACAGTCACTGAGTAGCTGGCCCAAGGCTCCAAGGAAATGGCAGAGCTAGGATTCACATCTAATTATCTTTGACTTTGAAAAATTTTTATATATTTCTCTGAAGTCCAGTGTCTCCAAGTGAGAAAATCTCTTTCTCTAAAGGTCTCATAGTTCCTGCCCCTCGACATTCCCAAATAATATCAATAAAAATTATTATTATAATGATTATGTATGCTGGGTGCCTACAATATGCCAGGTATTATTCTAGTTTCTGGGAATACATAAGAAAATAAGTGGAAGAAAGACTTTTGACTTTGTGGAAGAAGAAAGGCCAGGAACATAATATAGAAATAGTTTATATAGTTTTTTGCAAGGTGGTAAGTGTGATACAGAAAATAAACAGAGCATGGTAAAAGATACTGGAAGTATCTGAGAGTGTGGCAAGTTCAAATAGAGTACTCAGGGCAGCCTTCACTAAGAAGATAATACTTGAGCAAAGACGTGAAGATGCAGATATCTGGGGTGAAATTTTGAGGCAAAGAGAAGAGCTGGTGTAAAGTCCCTGAGGTGGAAACATGCCTTATGGTTTGAGAAAGATTGAGAAGGTCAATGTGAATCGAAGAGGAGAATGAAGGAGAAGTGATCAGGTGAAGTGCTCAGGAGGCCAGATTGTGAAGGGCATTGTCAGCCACCATAAGGATGCTGGCTAGCTTTTACTGTCAGTGAAATGGGGGAGTCTTTATAGGGTTTTGGGCAGAGAAGTAACAATATCTAACTTACATGTTAAAAGGATCCCTCTTGCCATTGTGATGAGAGAAGTGAAGAGGAAGGAGGATGGTAGACACCTAGACAAGCGATGAACAAGGCTTAGGCCAGAGTATAGCAATGGAGGTAGAGGGAGGTAACTGGGTTCTGGGTCAGATTTGCTGAGGGATTTGAGAGAAAGACGGGAATCAAGGGTGTCTACAGCTTTCCCACCAGGAGTTTCCAGAATGAAACCTCTAAGCAACACTGCCACAAGAGAATGGAAAGTTAAGCTTTCACCCTGTGTGTGTGACACATGGCAAAATATTCTATAGTCTGAGAGGAAACCAAAACACTGAAAACGATTTCATCTCTATATAAGGAGATCTCTCTATACAAGTGACCATGTTTTATTTTTATTTATTTATTTTTCCAGAGGCACTTAGTTTATATTGGGCAAACTTGCAATCATAAGAAAAATAGGAAATATACTAAACCCCTATCACCAATATAATAATCATCTATATTACATTATATTTGCTTCATTGGCTTTTTTTCAATACATTTTTAAAATTAACATATGATGTATTATTTTCCCCAGGGGTAGAGGTCTGTGAATCATCAAGCTTACCCATTTCATAGCACTTACCATAGCACATACCTCCCCAGTGTCCATAACCCAACCATCCTATCCCTGCCCCCCCACCCCACCAGCAACCCTCAGTTTGTTTTGGGGATTAAGAGTCTCTTATGGTTTGTCTTCCTCCCGATTCCATCTTGTTTCATTTTTTTCCCTCCCTACACCCCACAACCCCCCGCCATGCCTCTCAAATTCCTCATATCAGAGAGATCATATGATAATCTTCTTTCTCTGATTGACCTACTTTGCTCAGCACAATACCCTCTAGTTCAATCCACATTATTGCTAATGGCAAGATTTCATTCCTTTTGATGGCTGCATAGTATTCCATTGTATATATGTACCACATCTTTATCCATTCATCTGCTGATGGACATCTATGTTCTTTCCATAGTTTGGCTATTGTGGACATTACTGCTATATACATTCAGGTGCATGTGCCCCTTCAGATCACTACATTTGCATCTTTAGAGTAAATACCCAGTAGTGTGATTGCTGGGTCATAGGGTAGCTCTATTTTCAACTTTTTGATGAACCTATATACTGTTTTCCAGAGTGGCTGCACCAGCTTGCATTACCACCAGCAGTGTAGGAGGGTTCCCCTTTCTCTGCATCCTCACCAACATCTGTCATTTCCTGACTTGTTAATTTTAGCTATCCTGGCTGGTGTGAGGTGGTATCTCATTGAGGTTTTGATATGTATGTCCCTGATGCCAAGAGATATTGAATGCTTTTTCATGTGTCTGTTGGCCATCTGGATGTCTTCTTTGCAGAAACATCTGTTCATGTCCTCTGCCCATTTCTTGAGTAGATTATTTGTTCTTTGGATGTTGAGTTTGAGAAGTTCTTTATAGATTTTGGATACTAGCCCCTTATCTGATATGTCATTTGCAAATATCTTCTCCTATTCTGTCAGCTGTCTTTTGGTTTTGTTGTCTGTTTCCTTTGCTGTGCCAAAACTTTTGATCTTGATGAAGTCCTAATAGTTCATCTTTTCCCTTGCTTCCTTTGCCTTTGGTGATGTTTCTAGGAAGAATTTACTGTGGCTGAGGTTGAAGAGCTTGCTGCTTGTGTTCTCCCCTAGGATTTTGGTGGATTCCTGTCTCACATTAAGGTCTTTCATCCATTTTGAGTCTATTTTTGTGTGTGGTGTAAGGAAATGGCCCAGTTTCATTTTTCTGCATGTGGCTGTCCAATTTTCCCAACACCATTTGTTGAAGGGAATGTCTTTTTTCCATTGGACATTCTTTCCTGATTTGTCGAAGATTAGTTGACCATAGAGTTGAGGGTCTATTTCTGGGCTATCTGTTCTGTTCCATTGATCTATGTGTCTGTTTTTGTACCAGGACCATACTGTCTTGATAATAACAGCTTTGTAATAAAGTTTGAAGTCTGGAATTGTGATGCCACCAACTTTGGTTTTCTTTTTCAAAATTTTTCCTCCAGCTATTCAGGTTCTTTTCTGGTTCCATATAAATTTTAGGATTATTTGTTCCATTTCTTTGGAAAAAAATGGATGGTATTTTGATAGGATTGCATTAAATGTGTAGATTGCTTTAGGTAGCATAGACATTTTCACAATATTTGTTCTTCCAATCGATGAGCATGGAAGGTTTTTCCATTTCTTTGCGTCTTCCTCAATTTCTTTCATGAGTACTTGATAGTTTTCTGAGTACAGATTCTTTGCCTCTTTGGTTAGGTTTATTCCTAGGTATCTTATGGTTTTGGGGTGCAATTGTAAATGGGCTTGACTCCTGAATTTTTCTTTCTTCTGTCTTGCTCTTGGTGTATAGAAATGCAACTGGTTTCTGTACATTGATTTTATATCCTGACACTTTACTGAATTCCTGTAACGTTCTAACAGTTTTGGAGTGGGGTCTTTTGGGTTTTCCACATAAAGTATCCTATTATCTGCAAAGAGTGAGAATTTGACTTCTTCTTTGACAATTCGGATGACTTTAATTTCTTTTTGTTGTCTGATTGCTGAGGCTAGGACTTCTAATACTATGTTGGATAGCAGTGGTGATAGTGGACATCCCTGCTGTGTTTCTGATATTAGGGGAAAAGCTCTCAGTTTTTCCCCATTGAGAATGATATTTGCTGTGGGTTTTTCATAAATGGATTGATGATATTGAGGATGTACTCTCTATCCCTACACTTTGAAGAGTTTTGATCAAGAAAGGATCCAGTACTTTGTCAAATATTTTTTTCAGCATTTGTTGAGAGTATCGTATGGTTCTTGTTCTTTCTTTTACTAACATATTGTATCAAATTGATTGGTTTGTGGATGTTGAGCCAATCTTGCAGCCCAGGAATAAATCCCACTTTGTTATGATGAATAATCCTTTTAATGTACTGTTGGATCCTATTGGCTAGTATTTTGGTGAGAATTTTAGCGTTTGTGTTCATCAAGGATATTGGCCTGTGATTCTCTTTTTTGATGGGGCATTGTCTGGTTTTGGGATCAAGGTAATGCTGGCCACATAAAATGCATTTGGCAATTTTCCTTCCATTTCTATTTTTTGGAACAGTTTCAGGGGACTAGGAGTTAATTCTTCTTTAAATGCTTGGTAGAATTCCCCTGGGAAGCTGTCTGGCCCTGGGCTCTTGTTTGTTGGGAGATTTTTGATGACTGCTTCAATCTCCTTACTGGTTATGGGTCTGTTCAGATTTTCTATTTCTTTCTGGTTCATTTGTGGTAGTTTATATGTCTCTAGGAATGCATCCATATCTTCCAGATTGTCAAATTTGCTGGTATATAGCTGCTCGTAATATGTTCTTATAACTGTTTGTATTTCTTTGGTTGGTTGGCTGTGATCTCTCCTCTGTCCTTCATGATTTTATTTATTTGGGTCCTTTCTCTTTTTTTGATAAGTCTGGCTAGGGGTTTATCCATCTTATTAATTCTTTCAAAGAACCATCTCCTAGTTTCATTGACTTGTTCTACTGTTCTTTTGGTTTCTATTTCATTGATTTCTGCTCTAATCTTTATTATTTTAGTTCTCCTGCATGGCTTAGGCTTTATTTGCTCTTCTTTTCCAGTTCCCTTAGGTGTAGGGTTAGGTGATGTAATTGAGATCTTTCTTGTTTCTTGTGAAAGGCTTGTATTGCTATATACTTTCCTCTCAGAACTGCCTTTGCTGTGTCCCACAGATTTTGAACAGTTGTGTTTTCATTATTACTTGTTTCCATGAAGTTTTTCAATTCTTCTTTAAATCCTGGTTGACTCATTTATTCTTTAGTAGGATGCTCTTTAGCCTCCATGTATTTGAGATCTTTGCAACTTCCCTCTTGTGATTGAGTTCTAGCTTCAGAGCATTGTGGTCTGAAAATATGTAGGGAATGACCCCAATCTTTTGGTACCAGTTTTTTTGTGACCTAGCATGGGATCTATTCTGGAGAATGTTCCATGTGCACTAGAGAAGAATGTGTACTCTGTTGCTTTAGGATGGAATGTTCTAAATATATCTGTGATGTCCATCTGGTCCAGTGTGTCATTTAAGGCCTTTATTTCCTTGTTGATCTTTTGCTTAGATGGTCTGTCTATATCAGTAAGGGGGAGTATTAAAATCCCCTACTATTACTCTATTATTGTCAATGTGTTTCTTTGATTTTGTTATTAATTGGTTTATATAGTTGGATGCTCCCATGTTAGGGGCATAGATATTTAAAATTATTATATCTTCTTGTTGGATGGACCCTTTGAGTATGATATAGTGACCTTCCTCATATCTTAGAGTCTTTGGTTTAAAATCTAACTTCTCTAATATAAGGATTGCCACCTCAACTTTCTTTTGATGTCCATTAGTATGGTCAATTTTTTTCCACTCCTCACTTTTTTTTTCATTTTTTTTAAAGATTTCATTTATTTATTTGATAGACAGAGATCACAAGTAGGCAGAGAGGCAGGCAGAGAGAGAGGAGGCAGGCTCCCTGCTGAGCAGAGAGCCCAGGAGTAGAGAGCTCTGGGATCATGACCTGAGCCAAAGGCAGAGGCTTTCACCCACTGAGCCACCCAGGTGCCCCGTCCACTCCCTCACTTTAAATCTGGAGATGTCTTTGGGTCTAAAATGAGTTTCTTGCTGACAGTATATCAATGGGTCTTGTTTTTTTTTTTTAATCCATTCTGATATCCTCTGTGTTTTGATTGGGACATTTAGCCCATTTACATTCAAGGTAACTATTGAAAGATATGAGTTTATTGCCATTGTAATGCCTGTAAGGTGACTGCTACTGTATATTGTCTCTGTTCCTTTCTGGTGTGTTACTTTTGGGCTCTATCTTTGCTTAGAGGACCCTTTCAATATATCCTGTGTGGGGTTGCCTGGGTGGTTCCAGGGTCCTGGTATTGAGCTCCACATTGGGCTCTCTGCTCAGCAGGGAGCCTGCTTCCTCCTCTCTCTCTGCCTGCCTGCATCTCTGCCTACTTGTGATCTGTATCTGTCAAATAAATAAACAAAATCTTAAAAAAAATATTTCCTGTATGGGTCATTTGGTGTTTGCAAATTGTTTTAGTTTTTGTTTGTCCTGGGAGCTTTTTATTTCTCCTTTTATTTTCAACAAGAGCCTAACTGGATATAGTATTCTTGGCTAAATATTTTTCTCATTTAATGCTCTGATTATATCATGCCAGTCCTTTCCGTCCCTCCAGGTCTCTGTGTATAGGTTTACTGCCAATCTAATATTTCTACCATTATATGTTACAGACCTCTTGTCCTGATCTGCTTTCAGTATTTTCTCTTTGCACCGAGACTTATAAGTTTTACTATTAGATGATACGGTGTGGGCCTATTTTTACTGATTTTGAGAGGGGTTCTTTGTGCCTCCTGGACTTGATGCTTGTACCCTGTGCCTAATTAGGGACATTATCTGCTATAATTTAGTTCACTATACTTTCTGCCCCTCTCTTTCTTCTTCTTCTGGAATCCGAATTATTCTAATATTGTTTCATCTTATGGTATCACTTATCTCTCGAATTCTCCCCTTGTGGTCCAGTAGTTGTTTGTCTCTCTTTTGCTCAGCTTCTTTATTCTCTATCATTTGGTCTTTTATATCACTAATTCTCTTTTCTGCCTCATTTATCCTGCCTGTAAGAGCCTCTGTTTTTTATTGCACCTCATTTATAGCTTTTTTTTTTTTCAACTTGGTTAGATTTTAGTTCTTTTATTCCTCCTGAAAGGGATTCTCTAGTGTCTTCCATGCTTTTTTTGAGCCCAGGTAGCACCTTGATAATTGTTATTCTTCATGCTGAATTGACTTATTACTAATGTCCATATTCATTAGGTCCCTAGCTGTCAGTACTGTGTCTTGTTCTCCTTTTTTTGTGGTGAGTTTTTCCACCTTGTCATTTTATCCAGATTGGAATAGATGAATGAGAGAACAAAATACTAAAGGGGTAGCAATGACCCCAGAAATGTATATACTAGCCAAATCGGAAGAGACCCAAAACTGGGTATAGAAAAAGGGGGGAGAAAATGAAAAATGTATATATTTGACTGGTGAATAGATTAGAGCCACACACTTGATTTGAGATGTATTTTGATCTGTTAGAAAAAATTACCTCCCAAAATTTTAAAGAAAGAGAAACTTACATATATACAAAAATGAGTGTAAACACACTGAAGGGATGGAATATGACTGCAATGATAAAAATTTAAAAAGATTCTAAAAAAGGAATTGATAAGAATTTGGTTGAAAAAAGGAAAAAAAGAGGAAAGGATGTGATCAATCTGGAGACTCGAACAAAGCCATGGGGTAGATTTAGGGTATATTTTGGTCTATTAGAAGAAATTGTATCCCAAAATTTTAAGGAAAAAAAAACTATACGTATACAAAAAATAAGGTTAAATGCAATGAAGGGATAAAATATGAATATAACAATGAAAATTTAAAAAAATTTAAAAAGTATTGATAAGATGAAATAGTTAAAAAACATTAAAATAGGAAAGAACAAAAATTAAAGAAATAGAATTAGAAAAAAATAAAATTAAAAAAATTTAACTTTGAAAGACTAAAGGATCATGTGGAAAAAGCCATGAATTGTATGTGTTGCTTTCCCCTAGCTCTGGAGTTCTGCAGTTCTTTTTTTTTTTTATTTTTTTTATTTTTTTTAAAGATTTTATTTATTTATTTGAGAGAGAGAGACAGTGAGAGAGAGCATGAGCGAGGAGAAGGTCAGAGAGCGAAGCAGACTCCCCATGGAGCTGGGAGCCCGATGTGGGACTCGATCCCGAGACTCCAGGATCACGCCCTGAGCCGAAGGCAGTCGTCCAACCAACTGAGCCACCCAGGCGTCCCTGCAGTTCTCATCAATTGGTGAACTTGGTCTTGGCTGGATTATTCTTGCTGATCTTCTGGGGATGTGGCCTGTTACAGTGATTCTCAGATGTCTTTGCCTGAGGTAGAATTGTACTGTGCTTGCCATGGGCCAGGCTAAGTAATCTGCTCGGGTTTGCTCTCGGTAGCTTTTGTTCCCTTAATGCTTTCTGTAGAGCTTTGGAGAATGGGAATGAAAATGGTGGCCTCCCAATCTTTGGTCCCATAGGAGCCAAGAGCTCAGGGGCCCACTCCTTAGTGAGAAAAGTGGACAATCATTCCTATCTCCCTGGTCTCCACCTACACTCCAAGCTCACCCAAGCTGTGACCGAGCATTTCTATCTCTGGCCCATGGCCCAGTTAGGAGTCTCCAAGCCCAACAAATTCCTGCCACACCCTCCCATGTTGCTCTTCCCAGAGGAGGAAGGAGGGGTCTCCCTGGATCTGCTACTTGTGGGGTCCCTGCTTGAAAACCAGTGGCCTGAATGTGCCTTAGATCATGGTTTAAGGTAACTCCTACCTGAGAGTCTACTTCTTAGTTCCATCTCTACAGCTGGTTTCCCCATCTGATACTGGAAGCTCTGCCACACTCAGACACCACTGTTTTTTTGTGACCTCATGAGTCCTGAGACCACACAGTCCCTGCAAGGGCTCCACTCCCTGCTTAGCCTCTGGTGTGACATCCCTCAGTGGAGCAGACTTCTAAAAGTTCCAATTATATGTTCTGCTGCTCTACTGCTTGCCAGGAGCCAGCCTATCACCCTGTGGTCTATCTTCCTGTGTGTTGCCTTGGATTTACTTCTCCACATGTTCTACCTTCCAGAAAGTGGTCAATTTTCTGTTCCTAGAATTGCTGCTCTTCTCTTCAATCTCCTGTTGAGTTTGTAGGTGTTCAGAATTGTTGATAACTATCTAGCTGCACTCCTGGGATTGGATGATATTTTAATCTCCTACTCCTCCACCATCTTGCTCCTCCCCCGCTCAGGTTACCATGTTTTAAATTCAAGTAGTAAGACTTAAAATCTAGTGCCATTAACTCAAATCATGATTAGAGTCTTTTAAGCAATCTGAACCTCAACTTTATCTTTGAAGTGGGGATTACTGTCCTGCTGTCTCAGTGGTGAGATCATGTGAACTCCATGGAGCCATGTCAGTGTTTGGATTACTGCTGTACCCAGGCACTTAGAGTGGTGCCATGTGCATAGTAGGTGCTCAATAAAGACTTGTTGAGTGAGTACATGAAAGACAATGTACTCAAAGACCTTTGGGAAAACTGTACAAATCTATGTTAGGTTATGTTATGTTAGGTTAGGTTAGTTTAGATTATGTTATGTTATTAGTTATTAGGTTATGTCATGTTAGGTTATGTTATATTATGTTATGTTAGGTTATGTTATTAGTGAACTAAGACAGCTGCCGAGACCAGTAGCTTTTGGGGAGGCTGGAATTAACAGCATAATTACTTTGTTTTGACTTAGCCTGTCAATTCTAGTTGCCCATATAATAGAATAATGAGGACATCCCCTCAGCATTTCTAGCTTCTGGTGCTCATATGCATTTTCATAAGTCAACAGCACCTGGACAGCTTATGTAAGAACAGATTTGATGAGCATCCTCTTTTTAATTAAGGATGTCTGCTTTTTAAAATCAGTCTCATTAGAGAGTTTTTTGCATCATGAGTCTGATCACTGGTGAAGCTGATAATGAAAATACACAAGGTACATAAAGCCAGGGGGAATTGAATTCTAATCTCGAGTCAATGAGTTAATACATGAAAGTGCTTAGAATAGCACCTGGTATAGTAAATGCTTCAGAAGCATTAACCATTCTTATTGTTATCTATAAATTTATTCATTCATTCTTCTTCCCTCCTTTCTCTCTACCCTATTTCTCTCCTTCCTTTTATTTCTCCATATTTCCTCCCTCCCTCCCTTCCTTCTTCCTTCCTAATTCATTAATCCTCTCATTTTATGACTGTTTTCTGACAACTGTTTTGTGGAAGGATCCTGTGGGAAGTGTCAGATATATGAAGATTAATGGGGCACTGCCTCAGCTCATGAGATATTAACATGAAGCCAATTAGAAAGCAATGTGGAAATGGCATCTGTTCAACCCATTTTTTCCCCTGATATTGTGTTAATGTAACATAATTGCCTGAGTGGATGTACTTAAGTTCTCCAGACTTTTCTTTTCTTTTCTTTTCTTTTCTTTCTTTCTTTCTTTCTTTCTTTCTTTCTTTCTTTCTTTCTTTTTTTAAAGATTTATTTATCTTAGAGAGAGCAAGAGTGGGAGGGACACAGGGAGAGGGAGAGAGAATCTTAAGGAGACTCCTCACTGAGCACAGAGCTCAACATGGGTCTTGATATCACAGCCCTGAGATCATGACCTGAGCCCAAACCAGAGTCAGACACTTAACCAACTGCACCACACAGGTGTCCCATGTTCTCTAAACTTTAGAGAACTTTTATCTTCATATGGTAATAAGATGGCTCAGACCTCTATCACATGCACTCTGGGAGATCAGTGCCCTACTTCAGTGCTTTCTGAAGATTCCTGGTAGTCACGTCTTACTCCAGTTTTTTTCTGCTCTTCATTTGTCATCTTGCCTCCTGCTTTCACTGTGTTAGATCTGAATGGATTTATTACAAGCAACCCAAAGCACAACTAACTGAAGGTTACTATGGATAAGAGATTTTTATTGTGTTTTGAGTGGGAAGTAGGAACATAACTTCATATGCAATTTCAGACTCTGGTATTTCTTGAAATGTTTCACCTTTCCTGCAATTCTCCCATTAAAAATGCTCCTCTTTAGACTTTGGCTTGTTGTTCTGTAAATGGAACCTTATTTTACTCTCCATAGATTTCTCTGACTATGACCCCTCCTCTGCTCCTTCTAGGGATGCGGCTGGAAGTGGAGAGCAAGTGTGGAAACTAAAGACTGGAAAGAAGGCTAGGGTGGAAATTCAAGTGCCAGATGACAGTGATTTGGTTTATCATAAGGGGAGGTTGTAAGCAAGCAAATAGATTCAGAACTCTTTTGAAGGTAGAGATGACACATTGGATTGGATATGGGATCTTTCAGATAAATGGTTTGTGGTAGCTCCAAGATTATTGGCTTGAGCTACAGGAAAAATAAAATTATCAAAAGTGACTCATGCTTAATGCAGAATATCTGGGAAATATCTAAAATATAAGTAAGAAAACAATAATTACCTCAAATTCCTATCACTTAAAGATAAACATTGTTAAAAACTTGGTATTTCCTTGATGATGACAGCTTTGTAATAAAGCTTGAAGTCCGGAATTGTGATGCCACCAACTTTGGCTTTGTTTTTCAATATCCCTTTGGCTATTCGAGGTCTTTTCTGGTTCCATATAAATTTTAAAATTATTTGTTCCATTTCTTTGAAAAAGATGGATGGTACTTTGATAGGAATTGCATTAAATGTGTAGATTGCTTTAGGTAGCATAGACATTTTCACAATATTTATTCTTCCAATCCAGGAGCATGGAACATTTTTCCATTTCTTTGTGTCTTCCTCAATTTCTTTCATGAGTACTTTATAGTTTTCTGAGTATAGATTCTGTGCCTCTTTGGTTAGGTTTATTCCTAGGTATCTTATGGTTTGGGGTGCAATTGTAAATGGGATTGACTCCTTAATTTCTCTTTCTTCTGTCTTGTTGTTGGTGTAGAGAAATGCAACTGATTTCTGTGCATTGATCTTATATCCGGACAATTTACTGAATTCCTGTATAAGTTCTAGAAGTTTTGGAGTGGAGTCTTTTGGTTTTTCCACATAGAGTATCATATCATCTGCGAAGAGTGATAATTTGACTTCTTCTTTGCCGATTTGGATGCCTTTAATTTCCTTTTGTTGTCTGATTGCTGAGGCTAGGACTTCTAGTACTATGTTGAATAGCAGTGGTGATAATGGGCATCCCTGCCGTGTTCCTGACCTTAGTGGAAAAGCTTTCGGTTTTTCTCCATTGAGAATGATATTTGCAGTGGGTTTTTCATAGATGGCTTTGATGATATTGAGGTATGTGCCCTCTATCCCTACACTTTGAAGGGTTTTGATCAGGAAGGGATGCTGTACTTTGTCAAATGCTTTTTCAGCATCTATTGAGAGTATCATATGGTTCTTGTTCTTTCTTTTATTGATGTGTTGTATCACATTGACTGATTTGCGGATGTTGAACCAACCTTGCAGCCCTGGGATAAATCCCACTTGGTCGTGGTGAATAATCCTTTTAATGTACTGTACTGGCACAAAAACAGACACATAGACCAATGGAACAGAATAGAGAGCCCAGAAATAGACCCTCCACTCTATGGTCAACTAATCTTCAACAAAGCAGGAAAGAATGTCCAATGGAAAAAAGACAGCCTCTTCAATAAATGGTGTTGGGAAAATTGGACAGCCACGTGCAGAAAAATGAAATTGGACCATTTCCTTACACCACACACAAAAATAGATTCAAAATGGATTAAGGACCTCAATGTGAGAAAGGAATCCATCCAAATCCTTGAGGAGAATACAGGCAGCAACCTCTTCGACCTCAGCCGCAGCAACATCTTCCTTGGAACATCGCCAAAGGCAAGGGAAGCAAGGGCAAAAATGAACTTTTGGGATTTCATCAAAATCAAAAGCTTTTGCACAGCAAAGGAAACAGTTAACAAAACCAAAAGACAACTGACAGAATGGGAGAAGATATTTGCAAACGACATATCAGATAAAGGACCAGTGTCCAAAATCTATAAAGAACTTAACAAACTCAACACCCAAAGAACAAATAATCCAATCAAGAAATGGGCAGAGGACATGAACAGACGTTTCTGCAAAGAAGACATCCAGATGGCCAACAGACACATGAAAAAGTGCTCCATATCACTCAGCATCAGGGAAATACAAACCAAAACCACAATGAGATATCACCTCACACCAGTCAGAATGGCTAAAATCAACAAGTCAGGAAATGACAGATGCTGGCGAGGATGCGGAGAAAGGGGAACCCTCCTACACTGTTGGTGGGAATGCAAGCTGGTGCAACCACTCTGGAAAACAGCATGGAGGTTCCTCAAAATGTTGAAAATAGAACTGCCCTATGACCCAGCAATTGCACTCCTGGGTATTTACCCTAAAGATACAAACGTAGTGATCCAAAGGGGCACGTGCACCCGAATGTTTATAGTAGCAATGTCCACAATAGCCAAACTATGGAAAGAACCTAGATGTCCATCAACAGATGAATGGATAAAGAAGAGGTGGTATATATACACAATGGAATACTATGCAGCCATCAAAAGAAACGAAATCTTGCCATTTGCGACAACATGGATGGAACTAGAGCGTATCATGCTTAGCGAAATAAGTCAAGCGGAGAAAGACAACTATCATATGATCTCCCTGATATGAGGAAGTGGTGATGCAACATGGGCACTTAAGTGGGTAGGAGAAGAATCCATGAAACAAGATGGGATAGGGAGGGAGACAAACCATAAGTGATTCTTAATCTCATGAAACAAACTGTGGGTTGCTGGGGGGAGGGGGGTTGGGAGAAGGGGGGTAGGGTTATGGACATTGGGGAGGGTATGTGCTTTTGGGTAAATTGGAAGGGGAGATGAACCATGAGAGACTATGGACTCTGAAAAACAATCTGAGGGGTTTGAAGTGGCGGGGGGGGGGTGTGAGGTTGGGGTACCAGGTGATGGGTATTATAGAGGGCACAGCTTGCATGGAGCACTGGGTGTGGTGAAAAAATAATGAATACTGTTTTTCTGAAAATAAATAAATTGGGAAAAAAAAACTTGGTATTTCCATGTACTCATTTTTTTTAAAGATTTTTATTTATTTATTTGATAGACAGAGATCACAAGTAGGCAGAAGGCAGGCAGAGAGAGAGGGGGAGAAGCAGGGTCCCCGCTGAGCAGAGAGCCCGATGTGGGACTTGATCCCAGGACCCTGAGATCATGATCCGAGCCGAAGGCAGAGGCTTAAACCACTGAGCCACCCAGGTGCCCCCCATGTACTCATTTTTTCCTCCCTTATTTACTATTCTAGGCTTTTTCCTGTGTGTGTATGTATACATAATTACAAAAATACATAAATGTATATATAAACCGGTACACACACACACACACACATCCTGCTTTTTTAAAACAAACAAACAAACATAGTGAAAATATATCTGAGCTATTGATACCCAAAATTTTTCTGCTAGTGGGCAGTGTTATGCAGGCAAACTTTCCTAGTGTTATTTTCTAATATTCTGAGTATTTCCCCATGTCATTAGATGGTTTTGGAAAACACTTTATTTATTTTTTTTTGGAGAACATTTTAAATAGATGCATAATATACCACAATACAGCTGTAATATAGTGTCTTTAGCCATTTCTCTATAGTTGGATGTCTAGGTACCTTCCATTACTGTGCTATGAAAAGTCATGCTGCAATCTGTGTATGTAAACACTTGGTGTGTCTCTGATGACTTTCTTGTAAGAAATTGTTGAGTGTAAAATCAGTAGGTCAATATTTTTAAAAGTTAAAAAAAAAATGACTTCTTGATTATTGATTATTTCTCAGCATTATACCTAACACACCATGAAAAGCTGAGAGTTAAGGTCCCCAACAGTGAATCATTTAAGTACTCACTTACTCAGTGTCTCACCAGGCTTTTAAAACCTGTCCCTCTTTCACTTTTGATTAAACTGAAAAGGCTAACTATAATTAATCTTTGTTAATGAGCATGAAGAACATTCTAAAGTCATGTAGAAACTGATGATAATGAAATCTTTTCATCCAACATCATGCCCTTTATTTCACAAAAGAAGAATTTTCTTTTCCACCAAGCCTAGGCCGGTCAATCTCTTTGGTAGGGCATACTCCTGATCCCAGTAGCAGATATTTCTAAAACTAAGAGCAGAATCTAAAAATAGTGAACATTTTCCTAAACCTATGTGGTCTTCAAATGCTAGCTAAGGTTGTCACTAAGGCTGATGACAAATAACTGAAGCCCAATAAAACAGAGGGCTCCATATATGCAGCCATGGAAAAGCATAACCAAGTTAGGTCTCTGGCTAGGAGGCAGTCTCAGGCTTGTTCAGTGGAACCTTGCTGTACAGTTTGGACTCTTATTTGACCTTTCAGAGGTCCAGCAAGTGTGGCTCTATTATTCACCCAATACAGTTAAGTTCTCTTGTACTGTTACACCCCATTTTGGGTCCTCCTCTTCCCCTCCCCTCAGTTGATGTTAATTGGTTATTTCTCTTTTGGCATATGAAACATGACAATGATTCTAGGAGTCAATGTTATCCAAAAGATGTATTCAGAGAAATGTCATTACCCTTGTCATCCCAACCACCCCATGCCTCCTCCCCCATTCTTTCCATATCATTTTCACCCACTCTTCAAAGGTAATAAGCTCATGCCTCTTCCCCCGTTGTTTCCATACCATTCTCCACACTTGATCATACCATTCTCACCCACTCTTCACAGGTAGTAATATCATTAGTTTCTGGTTAATCCTTCTTTTATTTCTTTTGCTCAGATGAGAAGAAACATTTCTTTTCTTATGTACTTTTCTTTTTTACAGGAAGGATAGCATACTATATATACTGTTTGTACTTTTTTTTTTCAGTTAGCAATATCCTGGAGATTGCTCTTTATCAGCTCATAGAATCTTATCTTTCCTATACTGAAATTACATGCTGTTGTGTGGTTGTATCATAGTTTACCCAACCAATCCCCTATATATGGGCATTTAGGTTGTTCCACCTGCATGTATGAAGGTGTCGGTATCTGTTTCCCCAGTCTTGCTATACTTTTTAACTTTTGTCCATCAGATTACTGAGCAATGATGCCTCCCTAAAATATGATTTCTATATCCTTAACTCAACAAGATTGCCAAGTGATTTCTGTTTGGCAGCAACCTCCCTGCATTATGGCCTGGAAATTGCCTCCCAACAGTAAGCTGGACTTATCCTAAGTCTCACCTAATTTGTTTCACTTTTCTCAGGGATGATAGTCCTAAATTCCATTATCCAATTTCTAATACCCACCATTTCTGATATTTTGTTCAGTTTTCTAGTTGTTTAAGGGAAAAGCATAAAGTCAGTCCCTGTTACCCAATCATGGGTAGGCGGGGAAGCTGGTCCAACATTCGTCTGATAAGGTTACCAGACAGAGAAAAGAGATAATCAAAGATTATCAAGACAATAAAAAAATTCTGAAACTGAATAGACATGTTACATTGAAATATACATTCTTTTTTTATATATAAATTTTAAAAATTTATTTATTTTCAGCATAACAGTATCATTATTTTTTCACCACACCCAGTGCTCCATGCAATCTGTGCCCTCTATAATACCCACCACCTGGTACCTCGACCTCCGACCCCCCCGCCACTTCAAACCCCTCAGATTGTTTTTCAGAGTCCATAGTCTCTCATGATTCACCTCCCCTTCCAATTTACCCCAAACCCCTCTCTCTAACTCCCCATGTCCTCCATGCTTTTTGTTATGCTCCACAAATAAGTGAAACCATATGATAATTGACTCTCTCTGCTTGACTTATTTCACTCAGCATAATCTCTTCCAGTCCCGTCCATGTTGCTACAAAAGTTGGGTATTTGTCCTTTCTGATGGAGGCATAATACTCCATATTGTATATGAACCATATCTTCCTTATCCATTCATCCTTTGAAGGGCATCTTGGTTCTTTCCACAGTTTGGTGACTGAAATAGACATTCTTACAGAGAATTGTAAACAAAAAAATTTTGTAACAAACTCTATCTGGTGAAAATTCCTCACCCTAAAAGAATAAAGAAAAAGTTAGGAAACTTTTATAGGGGGGAAAGAATACAATAGAAAGGGAAGCTTTCTCTACAAAATGGATAGCAGCTAAGTAGTAACAGACTTCTCATTGGCAGAATGCTGAAAACAATGTACCAAATTTTCAAAGGTCTGACAGGATTTGATTTTAAATCTAACATTCTATACCCAGGCTATTAATTTTCAGAAATCAAAATATGAATGATAACTGAATTTTAAAAGAGTATTGTGAACAGCTTAATAGAAACAAATTTGAAAAGAAAGTTGCAATGTACAGTTTTCTTAGAATATATATATATTAGGCACGCCTGGGTGGCTGAGTTGGTTAGCCGCTGCCTTCGGCTCAGGTCATGATTTCAGGGTCCTGGAATCAAGTCCTGCACCGGGCTCCTTGCTCAGCAGGGAGCCTGCTTCTCTCGCTGCCTCTGCCTGCCTCTCTGCCTGCTTGTGTGTACTCTCTCTCTCTCTCTGGCAAATAAATAAAATCTTTAAAAAAAAAATTCCTTTAAAAAAAAAGAATATAGAGATTAGCAAAATTGACTCAAAAAGAAATAGAGAAATTAAATAGAACTATATTTACAAAATAAATTAAAAATTTATTTCAACTATTACCTCTTAAAAGGCACCAGGCCCAGAAGTATCTATAGAAGAGTTTTATTAAACATCAGGGAACAGATGAAAAAAAGGAAAACTTTCTAACTCATTCAAAGAGGTGACCAGACCTTGTTACCAAAGCCAGACAGGATAGTGGAACAGTGAAGGTCCAGTCAGGGGATAGAAAACTTGCCAGTTACTGAAAAATGATTAAATAATGAAAGAATGGGTAACTTGATATAAAATTGTTACCCGGGTAACCGAAAGGCTAGCAAGAGAACTATTAGCATTGTAGCTACAGTAGAAAGCAGGTTCCACACCAGGGCATGAAGAAATAAAGGGCAGAACTTAAATTTATTAAAATACAGAAGTTTAGAGGAGGATCTACATGAACTGAAATTCAGATCTCTCAAGAGAAGCTACTGCCCCACTTGTCCTGGTGTCTGAGATGCGGTGGAGTGGAGATGTGGATCACGCTGAGGCTGGTTCTGCAAGTATTGAAAAAAACCCTACCAACTGGAGTCAGCTGTTGCTATGGGAAGGAACTGCTGCTGCCTGGGTCAAGAATTGTTGCCAGGATACCACACACAGGAAGAGGAGCAAACAGGAAGACCACAGCAAGCTGTCAGGAAGGAGTAAATCCCCTCTTCCTCTTCTAGCCCTGTAGTCTTCTTTGTTAGAGCCTAATAAAAAGCTAGCTGGCAGAGCAGAAATATGGCTTGCAGAATTCTAGCACCACGAATCAAAGTATAGAAGGGTAGCCTTGGACCTGAGTGACAGTAACTCAAACTATCACAGAGAGCACCCATGCAAAGGAAAATTTATTCCCACCCATTGATAAGTGGATGAAAAATTCTTCTCCCCCCCAAAGATTTCATTTATTTATTTGACAGAGATCACAAGTAGGCAGAGAGACAAGCAGGGTGGGGAGGGGGGAGAGCAGGCTCCCTGCTGAATAGAGAGTCTGATATGGGGCTCGATCCCAGGACCCTGGGATTCTGACCTGAGCATAAGGCAGAGGCTTTAACATACTGAGCCCACCAGGCACCCCAGGATGAAAAATTCTTAAATAAAACACTAGCTTATTAAATCCAGCAATGTAGAGAAAAATAATATTTCACAAAAAAATAGGGTTTATCCTAGGAAGATAAGAATGCTTCAATATTTGAAAAGCTGTTTACTAACAGGTAAAAAGTACATAGATACTGAAAAGGCTTTTAATATGTATGTAGATCATCAAACCACTCAACAAAAGTAGGATTGGAAAAAAATCATTATACCTAAAGGTGAAAATCAGAAAATTCCTGCTTCTGTCAGAAACTAGACAAGGAAGCCCATTATGACTGCTACTATTCAACATTATTCTGGAGGGCTTAACACATATGATATAATGAGAAAAAGAAGAAAGTATAAATATTGGACTGGAAGAGATAAAATTGTCACTTTTCATAAAAATCTGATGTTCTATTTTTGAAATTCAAGAGAACCAATAGAAAAACTAGGCAGACTAATATGAAGATTCAGAAGATCACACATGATCACACAAGAAGCTAGAAACCATAGCTTTCTCATGTATAGCAGCGAGGACCAATTAGAAAGCATAAAACTCCTGTTTATCTTAGTGATAAAACTATAAAATGGGCATTAAAAAACCTAATAAGAATTGTGCTTATGACTTAAAAACCATTATACATACATATATGAATAAACCTAATTAACAAGAAAGGTGCAGAAAGCTCTTTTCAAGAATACAAAATAAAATACATATTTTTATGATATTTTTTACAATATATTTTACAATATATTTTTACAATATAAAAAGACATTTTGAATAGGTCTGGAAGGGAAGAGTGATTTTCATAAACATGTCAGTTCAGTCCAATCTCAATAATGTTTATAGCTGGATTTTTTTTTTGAAAGAAAGCTAATAAACTGATTCCAAAATTCATCTGTTTGAAAAAAATTGGGCTAGAATAAAAAATATTTTGAGAAAAAAGAATAATGAGGATCTTGCCTTACCAGATATTAAAACATATTGTAGGGCAGTATTTTTTTTTTAAGAATTTATTTATTTATTTGACAGACAGAGATCACAAGTAGGCAGAGAGGCAGGCAGAGAGAGAGGAGGAAGCAGGCTCCCCACTGAGCAGAGAGCCTGATGCAGGACTCGATCCCAGGACTCTGGGATCATGACCTGAGCCGAAGGCAGTGGCTTAACCCACTGAGCCACCCAGGCGCCCGTAAGGCATTGTTAATGAAAACAATGTGGTACTTATGTGGACATAAATAAATTGATCAATGAAACAATAAGTTTAGAAATGGAGGCATACATTTACAGAATTTAATCTATGGTAAGGTTGTCATTTCAATAGTAAAGAAAGATTACTGGATATTGATTTGGAAAAGAGTTAGATCATAATCTAAAACAAAGTCTCAGATTATTACATATATGTAAGTAAGACAGTATTAGGACAAAATAAGGAGCAGCATATTTAAATCTTAAAAATGAGAATGGCTTTCCTAAGTAAGACATAAACAGAGAAGCCCTAAGGAGAGAAAAATGGATGGACAGGACTCAGAAAAGTGGAAATTTTTTTGCCCAAAGTAAAACACTATATATAAAGTTAAGAAACACAAGAATTCTTGGGAGAATGTTTTTGCAATGTAGTTAATAGATAGTTACCCTCAATAATCTTTTCCAATATTAAAAACAACCTGTAAATGTTTCATTTAGGATTTTTAATTATTAAAATGGACTATAAGCCAGGCACTGTGCTAGCTCTTTCCAGACATGATTTAGTCCTCAGAACTACCCTAGGGAGTTGATATTATTATTTCTCTGGCAGAGCAAAAACTGAGATTTAGAGAGTCTAAGTAACTTGCTTAATTTCTCACAGTTTCTAAGTGACAGGCTGAAATTCAACAGCAACTCTCACTCCTGAGCTCTTTCCCAGGCCCTTTCTTCTTTCCAGTGCTAATTAGTTTACCTTAAACATTTCTAAAATTGCAGTATTATCTCCCACAAAGTATTCCCCGACCTCATCTTTTACGCTAGGTCTGGCAGAGTATTATTCCCTTAAACCACCAATAACATAATGACTAAATAAATGCATTATATGGACAGGGTAATGTCAGTGAGTGTACAAATATTTATTCTAAGTGAAGGGAGAGAGATAACCTTATTGTGTCCATTCATAATTAAAAACTTGGCAAAAACAGTAGCTAGTTGAGAAATCTGAAGTTGGCCAGTTCGCTAATTTGGTGTGTGATGTTGTCAGAATTATTCATCAGCCTGGCTTCATGCTGACAAGCAATGATTTCTCCAGGGCCAAGTAAATTTCATGACCCAATCCCATAGGAAACTCTTGGGCAAGGAATTTGAAGATGTTCACTTTATCTATCAATGAATGTCTCCATACTAAATCAATGGGATAATGGGGTGGGGAAAAAAAGAATAAAGTTAAAGTTATCAGAATTTTTTTTTAAGTTTATTTAGATAAAACCCTGTGGCTCCTGTTTTCCACCTTATCTTGGTCAAATATTTGAACAGATTGGCAATTAAAGAGCTAAACTGACAGTTTTCACTTACATTTCTTCCTTGTGTGCTGCTAGATTATGAGTACTGTTGCCGTTGTTATTTGAGAGTGTTAATGTCTGAGCTGGTTTTTTAAATATCCCTTGATAGATTCCATTCCCTCCTGTCTGTACTTTTAATACTGGCTTTTTTCAAAGTCCTGCCCAAGGCGCAGGTCTCATCCACTCCTATAGCTTCAGTTACCATGGGTATGCAGATTATATCTGCATTATTTAGGGAGACTTTGGCTGCAGACATCAGAATACCCAATAATGGCCGAACAATGATGAACTTTAAGTGTCATCTCACAGAACAAGAAGTCTGGAGATAGTCTGTTCCAGGGTTGGTTCAGGGGTTCAGAGGTGTCATCAGGTACCAAGGTCTTTCCACCTTTCAGCTCTGCCATTCGAAAAAGGCTGCCTCAGAGTTTCAAAATGGCAGCTAAAGCGTCAAACCTCAGGTTCCCACATAACACATTTAGAAGGAAGGAAGGGGGTTTTGAAGGCAGAAGAGAGCTTTCTTCTCATGCTGCTCTATGTTTTTTTATCAGGGAGAAAGATCCCTCCTAGAAGTTCCCCAGTAGACTTCCCTCTCCTTAAAAATGGGTAATATCTGCAAATTCAAAACTGCTTACCAGTTTTGATAAAAAATAAATTTTAGTTACTGATGGATAATATGTGTTTGAAAAATTTAAGCAAGCTCTCTTAGTGTAGGATCCCTGGAAAAGAGAGTATGAAGCAAAATTTCCATGCAATGCTTACTGAAGAGGGTGTAATCCTAAGAATGCTAGAGAGAGGGAAAAATGGAAATAAGACAGGGAAGGAGGGAAAACAATACAAGTTGGTATGTTGCCACACTTAGACACACTTTCTCAAGAATACATGGCTAGCTAATGTGGGACACCTCCTGAGTGGCCACATGGATTCATGATTTCTTAGAATAGTCCACTGTGGAAGAAAAATAAAGTCATGGCATTTATCTGCAAGCCTATTTCCATCTTCTGCTTCACTGGGGAAAGCCTGCCCTACAGGGCACCAAGTTTCACTCACTTGCCTGATGTTGCCCTTTTCAGCAACCACTGGCTGTAATAATCAGGTTGGGGCTGCACCCTAAACCTGCTGCAGTTCTCACATAGCTGGTGCAGAGAGGAATCTGTGGCTAAGCCCAGCCCTTATCCCTGGGGAGGCTGAGAAAATTGGAGATGTTGGGATATGAGGTGATTGTGGCAGCAGCTGGGATGTGAGCCATCTCTGGGATGGCTCCAGCCTGGGAAGAAAGGCAAGTGGCCAAGGCTGCAGGGTATGTAAGGATGAGCAGGTCTGGAGTGGAGCAGAAACAGAGCTCAATACACAAGCTGAAGATCCTATGTTGCATGAGAAATGGATGAAGGACTCTGAAGAGTGCTTTAAAAGTGATGTAGAAAAAAAAAATACGTATGACAGAGTTCTTTCAGCTACCTCTGATCTTTTTTCTGGACTCTCTTGGGTGTCCTTTCTACTTTTTCATAATTTTTTTTTCTTTCACAAGTCTTTCAGTTGTCATAAAAGCTACAATTTGGTATTCTTAGAGTTAAAAATTTTTAAGTTTAAATTTAGATTTATTTCTCCATGGATTAAAGACCTCTATTTGAAAAGAAAAACTATAAAATTAATGGAATAAAATATTGAAAGATATATTTTTATGGTTTCAGTAGGAAAGGACTTAAGACATAGCCACAATTCATAGAGAAAAAAGTTGACACTACAATGTTCAAATTCTGTGCATGAGAGTTTAAAAGACAGACCACAGAGAACATATTTGTAATGCATATCACTAGAAAAATTTAAGATTCCAAACATGTAAAGATTTAGCTATAAATCAATGAAAAATCCAAACAACCCAATAGAAAAATAGGTGAAGAATATAAAGAAGCATCTCACAGAATAGGAAAACTGAATGGCAAATAAACCTAAACAGTAATCAAAGAAATGCACATTAAAATGAGATACTATTTCAGTCTCATGATTGAAAGTAAAAAAGTAAGCAAAAAGTAAGAAAGCTGACAAGATATGTTAGCGAAGATGTACAGAAATGAGAGTATAATTGGTAGAACAAGTTTGGAGAGCAATTCAGTAAAGTCTATTAAAGTTTAAAGTGTGCATACAGTACAATGCTACCATTTCAGTTGCACGGACATATCCAGGAAAACAATGAACCTGTGCTCCTGGAGTTAGATGTGAGAATCTTCACTTAAGCATTGATTGGAATATTTCAAAATTGAAAGCAACCTTAATGTTCATCAGTGGGAGAATGGATATATTTCAGAATAATTATAAAAGAGAATGAAAATGAATGAACTAGAGCCTAATGTTGAAAGAGAAAGCAAGTTTTCTTGTTTTTAGGAGAACTTGTACAAAGTTCAAACTTGTACAAACTAATGTACAAAGTTTAAATGAACCAAGGATGAAAAAAACCTTAAGATTTCTTGAAAATGATTTGTTAGTGATTCTTGGGGTTTGAAAAAGATATGTTGTTTCTCTGTATAGTTGAAGATTTCATGCAAAAACACTTATAGAAGAAAAAATCTGAAAGAAATAAAAATTTTAAGCTTATTTAAATTTAACTGAAATGTAAACTAAAGCTAAATTCAGAAGCATGCTGTGTTAATTGGAAATGTTTGAAAAAAATCCCATTGCATATAAAATGCTGAACTTTTTATTTATAACCCCAAACAATAGAGATCTGTCCACTTGATAACAGTTGGCAGAATGATTCTACATGAAAAAGGAAAACAAAAACAAAAAAAGCAGTAGAAAGGAAATGAGTAGGGCTTACTCTAATGGGTAATCTGATTAGAATGCCTGTCGCAGTATTTACTGATACGGCTTATGTTTGCCAATATCTGTATAAAGAGGTGTATTGGGCAGGATATAGTTTTAATAGCTGTCACAACCAAAATAAAAATTGCTTAAACAAGGGAAAAGTCTATCTGTTCAATCACATAATAGCCTTCATGTACGTGGTTCAGGACTGAAATAGCAGCTGTGTGGTGTCAAGGACCCAGAACCCTTCAATCCTGTTGCTCTGTCTTTCTCAGCACACAACCTTCTCTCATGGTTCAAGATGGCTGCTCCAGCATTTGCCATCATGTCCACATTTCAGCCAATAGGAAGCAGGTACAAAGGATGTACTAAGAAGTTGCTCATATTAGTTCTGCTCATATTCCATGACTATACCTGGCATCAAGGAAGACTGAGAAAGTCTTTATTCTGTGTCTCCATGTACACAGCTAAATTTCAGGAATTCTAATTTTAAGCATATAAAAGGAGATTGGATATTGGGAAATAATTAGGCAACTTGGTCCAAGTGGTGAAAATCATTATTTTATTTATTTATTTATTTTGAAAATCATTCTTTAATAGCTGGTACAAGATTCTTCTTATGAAGGGAAATATCTTTATGAGTTACTTGAGTTTGAAAATATAAGCATCAGGGCTAAGACTAGGAAGAGGAGATAAAATAAAAAGAGTCTGGATATTTCTCTGCATAGGTAAATGCAGATACTAGGAAGAAGAGAAAGGGAGGGGTACCAAGTTACATGACAAAGAAGTCTAGACTCCCCAAACTTTTATCAGGGTGTTACTCAAAGAAAGGCTCTGTGAGGTTGGGTGTTATGTGTGAGTGGGAATCCAGGAAGGGGCTGAGTTTCACATGCAAATTGATATTGTGCATGACAGAGAGACCATTTGAGAAAGCGAACAGTTCATGAATGGAAATACTTAGCATCACCCCCCCAACACACACACATCCACACAACTTTCCATGGGCGTGGTGTCCTCGAACCCAATTTTGGAAGAGTTATTTCCCAAGAGTCTCCTGGATGTTCATAGTTATTGAACCCCTGGCAGGCCTCTTTCACCTCTTCTAGACATGAAGTAGATATAAGTTCTAGAAAGAACACAGCTCAGTCTCCACCTGCAGGCCTTGCTAAACTTAGTCTGATTTTGGGGAAGTCCATTCACCTCTGTCCAAGCTTTCCCTGTCACTGAGAGAAATAGTGCAATGCAGAGACTCCAATGTGAAAAATTCACAAGGTTTGTTTGAGAATTTTTATGAAAATAGTCACAAAGATGGTCATGGCTTTGAAAGTTCTCTAAAAAACTGACTCTGGGGATTTAAAAAAGCTATTATTTTGTGGCTTACACTGAAAAATTATATTTAAATTGTTACTATTCAAAAAGTTCTTTGTATCTCAAGTGGACTCAGGTAAACATTCATTCACTATGATAGGTGCTATGGGAAGATAACACAGTGCATTAGATATGGTCCTTGGCCTCAGATAGCTTTTCATTAATTGGTTAGGTCATTCATTGATTCCATGAATATTTTTTGAGCAACAACTATGTGCCTGCCACTGGAGTAGGAAATGGAATGGAATGAGTGGGAATGAGAAATACTGCCAGCCCTCAAGAAGTTTCCTATGGGTGAGGCAGACATGGAAATAAACCATAAGACAGTGTGATTTATGTCATCAATGAGGCAAGCATAAGGTGCTATGCTTGTTGATAGCAAACATAAAACTTTTAAAGCCAGAGTCATTTGTGGGGTCTTTAAGATGAAAAAAGTGAAGACTGGGAGGGCCCTCCCAGTTTTCAAAGCATCTGTGATTTCTCTGGTATTGTTTATAGAACAGAGCCTGAGAAAATCTTTTCTGCTAACAAGCCAGAATTTAGTTTATAATTAGACAAGAGGGCTCAACAACCAGGGGTGATGGAACATTGCCGAGAATCTTGGAAAGGACCAAAGGGAAGAAGTTTAACCTTAATTTAAATTTTGAGGTTTTACAAATGTCCATTTATTTTCCATGGAAACGAGGCTCACCCCACCTCAGAGACTGGGTATTTATGGGTAGGATTATTTGTTGTCTATTTACCTGCTTTAATCCCAAATAGGAATTATTAAACATTTACTATGTGCCGGGCAGTGCCAGATGGTTTGTATATATTATCTTATTTAATCTTTATAGGCATCTTGTGTGGGAATTCTTAGTCCGATTTTATGAAACAGAGGTTCAGAAAGTGTAGTTTGTTTCAGATTACACAGTAAGTGGGGCAGAACTGAGATTTGAACCCAGAGTCTACAAGATTATAAGCCCTATAATTTTTTTTAAAGATTTTGTTTATTTGACAGACAGAGATCACAAGTACACAGAGAGAGGCAGCAGAGAGAGAGGGGGAAGCAGGCTCCCTGCTGAGCAGAGCCCGATGTGGGGCTCCATCCCAGGACCCTGAGATCAGGACCTGAGCGGAAAGCAGAGGCTTAGCCCACTGAGCCACGCAGGTGCCCCCCATTTAGTTATCATTTACCTTTTATACTCTCCTGACTACTTCCAAAAACCCACGTAATGAAATACATTATAATAAACATAATAGCAAAACAATTACAATAAAGATAAAAAGGAAATCAAAAGCCCTTTGAGGCAGGGACAAATAATCACACTAAAATAATCACTTTTCAGAAAAGGTTGTTGAATGAACAAATGAGTGAATTAAAGTAAAATCAGAAATTTTAAGCTTATCTAACATAAAACATGTAATCTTGGCAAAACAAGTTACTGTGTGGACTTTAGTAACAGGGTAAATACAAATGATGGTATCTTCAACTATAGTATTTTAGAAGAAAAAGAAGTGGTCTATATATAAAAGTTATTTTTCTAATGGTATTTTTTAAAAAAAGACTATAAATCCTTATGAAGCATTTATGGAAGGAGCTAAGCTAATATGCTCTAGGTAGATCTCTTTCTGGTATTCTAATGTAATGATTTGGGTTCTCAGAGGGAAAGTCCTCTTCCCAGAGAAGATGTTGCCATACAGGGAAAAAGATGTATTGGAAGGCTGTTGGGTTTTGGTTCAAACCCCAACACTTGGACTTTTCTGGCCATTTAGCTTTAAGCAAGCTTCTTAACCATCTTCAGCTTCCTTAGCTATAAAGAAGGTAACAGGATCTACTTTGGAAAGTTTTTTTAGTATCAAGGTAATTATATGCAGAATGGCAGGTCAGGACATAATGAGAATGATGATTATTGTCTAGTTTTTTTTATTACTACTTGCAGCCGTGGACGCCTGAATTTGTTTCAGTTGCTTTTGTGCTTATACTTTTTTTCATGCTGTTTGTTTATATAAAGTAGATTTGGAGTTTGCTAGATAATCTATTTCGTAAAATAGGAAATGCTTCATTCTTGTGCACTGCTGTATGCCTAGTGACTGGTGCAGAGCAGGGGCTCAATAAATACGTATTGAATGAATGATTGAATAAGTGAATGAATGAATGAATTAGGGTGAAGTGGGGAGTGCTTGTGCCCCTAACTACACTTATCCTCATTACGCCATGCATCAAGGCTTCTGATTTGGAAAACATCTTTCTAAATCACATTGTGCCTAAGGATGAGCAGTCTGAACCCTCCCTGAGATCTCAAGGGTCTGAGTGATATTCATTTGCTCCCTTTTCTACTGTTGTTGAAGATCTCTTTGATTTTCATAATCACCTTCTCTGTCCTACTTCCTTTTGCATTTAGGAGGGAGAAGAAAAACTCCAGCTCTGGTTATAATTTAGATTTCATATATAGTTGTTATAGACATATTTTGCTTATTTTATCAAGTAGATAGTAGCTTTGCTTTTTCAATATAGTGCATTCATCACTTAAGCCCAGGGAAGGAAGCCTACATTTGTGGATATTAATATTATGCTATTGCTATTAATATTATGCTATAACAAACTATAATATACTATTAATATTATGCTTTAACAAACTATCCATTATCTTCACAGAGAAGATATTACCAAAGTGATTCATAGAGACTGATGCTTAGAACTGAATTTTAAAAGTCAATTAAGAAAAAATGTTAATAAACCAGGAATTTAATACTCACAGATAGGAAATCATAAAATGAGAAAGGATGGGAGAACATCCAAGGATGGGTTTTAGAGGAAAATAATGAAAGGAGGTGACATTGACAAAATTAAACCTAGTAATTAAAATCCAATGAGCAATTATCTATTTTTCTTTATAAAATTATGCTGGGCCTCGTTCTGATGATAATCTGATTCTCTTTGATAAGTACAGTAGCAGAGAGGGACAAAGCTTTGAAAATGGGCTTTGTTAAAGTAACAAAGCATTCACTCTTTTCAGCTTCATCCATAATATCTGATCCCCAAATCTGATACGGACACACTCCCTTCCTCTGCCTGCAAACAGAAAAGAGGGGGATGGGCTGACAACATCTTATGTCTGAACAATTTATCATTTTGCCATGAGATGTGTTACCTTGTCTTATATCCTCTTCATATAATAGATGATGATGTATTATTGTAGTAGGAGTAGGAGTTTATTTCTGAAATGTAAAATCCCAGAGATGGGTATAGATTTTCAGCCCAAATTTGCCTATTGCCCCAGTCCTGCTTTAAGACACCAAACCAATAGCTTATACCTAAGGTATTAGGTCTGACTTGCTGTGCTGGACAAGGGGAGAAAATAGCCTGATCTGGTAGAAGAAGTGTTCTCAAAGGCTGTAGACTCCATAGTCCAGGAAGGAAGATTTCAGCCCCATCTGCTGAGGTACCACCAGAGTGTCAGGTCCAGGACCTAGAAGTTTAAATTGCTGGCCAGAAACTCAAGTGTATGAAAATAACCTATTTTCCATTCTGCCATGCTGGAAAGATATTCGATCCTGGTCATTATTGGGACTCTACTCCAGTGTGGTGTCAAATTCTCATACACAGTAAAATTTCATCAATCATGGGACACCATTCATGATATTCACCACTGGTGTGCCCATTGTCCTCGCCTGCAGGGGCCTTTTCTGCAGCTCCCTGGTTCCTGCACCACACTTATGGTGCCTGAATCTTTGGAAGGTCTTGGAACCCCTGGGCCTAGAGCCCAAATTTTCTAGAAATACACTGGAGCCATTTCCTTGGAAGTCCCCCTATTGCTCAAAGCAGAGTGGGGGTTCTTACTAACCTTCTACTTTGCAGTCTTGGGAATATCTTTCCTTTCAAGTATTAAGGGCTAGATAAACCCAAAAGTAGAATAGTTAGTTAGGGTACTTGCAATGCAGGACTTGGACACACACACACACACACACACACACACACACACACACTTTTAAAATAATTGATACTACAAAAAATCATTTTATTGATAAAAAGAAATCTAAAATCAAGTAGATTTCTTCTTTAGGGAGGTTATGGGTTAGTATTGTTTCTATTTTGATATATGTTTGGAGGATGGTAATGTTGGTACCATATTCCTTTCAGTCAGGATCTCTAAAATTTTTAATCTTGCCCCCAAACCACTTTTCTGTCTCTCTTCTCTCAGATTACCATTAAAATCTCTTTGAAGAAGTCCTTCAGGCATATTCTTCTTTCTTGTCAGTTGGATGTGTGGGGCGCTTGGGAGAGGATAGGCAAAGAAAAGGAAATACATGAGATCTATCTCCCTTAGTAGAATGGTGACTTTTCTGGAGGGACTGGAGAATAGAGCGACAACACATGCAAATGATCATTCCATTAATATCCTGCTTCACTGGTCATGGTAAGAAGTTATAATCATGATAGAAGCAAAATTTGACAACTGTTTATATTTAGTTCTTTTGGGGTCAAGGCAAAGAATTATAACTGCCAGGTTAAAGGGGGCTATGTTTACAGGTGAAATGTGCATCTCTTCTTTCTGCAAATTAATTTCAAATGACATTGATATTTCTTTCATTTGTCTTAGCTGAAGGAGGAGATCTTCTCATTAATTTTTCAGCACCCAAGATGTACTCTTTAAGAAACAATATGTTTAGTTATTTTTTGTATTTTTTCCACTTGGAACAGAATTTTTTTTTTCCTAAAGTGTATTCTGCTCTACCCTGCCTTTTAAATGGAAGAAGAGGACATAACATCCCTCTCTTTGCAGCTCTTCCACACTCGTTCTCATCTGGGCTTTAGTATTAAGCACAGTCCATTCATGTTTTGGAGAATGCTTCAGTTTCTTGCATTGTGGCCACTTCTCACCTCTCACCTTGCTCTTCTGTTCTCCTCAGGTTTGCTGATGAACATTTGTTATTGGAAGGGAAACCAAGCACCTCGACTGGATACCTACCAAGTAAGAGCATATGGGCTCTGGGCCAGACCCTTTGCTCAACTTTAACACAGGAACTTCAGGATGACCATTTTAATGGCATTGTCAACTTTAATTGAGGAGGGTCTATTAAGTAAATGTTAGGCCCAGTGTTACTTAGTGTTCTAAATGAAACTTTATAAATTAAACTAAATTAAAACTTTATAAGACACCAAGATACTGGGGCGCCTGGGTGGCTCAGTGGGTTAAGCCGCTGCCTTCGGCTCATGTCATGATCTCAGGATCCTGGGATCGAGCCCCGCGTCGGGCTCTCTGCTCAGCAGGGAGCCTGCTACCCCTCTCTCTCTTTGCCTCCTCTCTGCCTACTTGTGATCTCTCTGTGTCTAATAAATAAATAAAATCTTTAAAAAAAAAAGACACCAAGATACTGATAATTTAATCCCCTTTTTCTAGTAGACCCTAGAACAGGTCAGAAACTTGCCCAATGGTCTTAGACTTAACATAAGTTTTTCAAACTACCTGTCACAATCCATGGATGTGTCATGAAATCAATCTAGTGGGTCAAGGTCAGTGTTTTAAAAATCAGAATAAAATAAAATAGAAAATATCAGAACAGATAACACATAGAAAGCCTAAGCATTTTTTTTTTTTGCAAACTTCCATTTCAGTTACACATGCATGAATGTGTGTGTGTACATTTGTGTACTGTATTGTGGTATGAAATTTATTTGTTATCATGGGTCACAATCCAAAATATTTGAAAAACTCTTGTCCATACTCCCCCATAGAATAAGGTTGTTAGAAATGTGCCTTCTGGGAATGGCTGACATCAGAACTCCTGACAACCAAAGCAGATGAGAAGAATAGTCTACTCGTTATTCCAGAAAGGGTAGAGTTTTCTTATAAAGCTGTGGACATGAAACTATTGATGAAGCACTTGGGATATTTGGTTGAATTAAAAAGGCCATCCGGGACCATCCCAAGGAATCATCGAAATCACTGAAGACCTTCACGGTTAGTAAACACTGTCTATCTTACCATAAAGGACATCAGCTGTTATTGTCCAAAATTTACTGTAGAGTAGGCCCTGTTTTAAATGCTTCACATACAGGGTCTCTTTTCACCTTTATAGCAACTTTTATGAGGTTGGTGCCTACAGCTTAAGGTGAAGACCCTGGGATACACAAAGGGTGGCTAAGTTGGATGCAGCTTGGTGTCTACACCATCACGTCTAATTTAGAGGGAGGGAAATTGATACCCTATCTTCCCTCAGAGTCTGTTCCCTCAGTGTTGAACAACTTTGTATTTTTCCTGATGAAAAGATTTTCTCTGAATCTAATTCAGATTGCTCATGCAGCAGTTGAAGTCCTTTCCCTCTTTGTCTCCTTTGTGGTGGCAGAGAACAGCTGGTCACCATCCCACTGACAATGATATGCCGTCAAGTAGGGGACAGTCATTGTCCTCCTTCTGAACCAACAATATCAGCTCCTTGAACCATTTTTCCTCAGCCCCATTTTCCACCAAACCTTCAATTACTTCTTTGTTTCTTTCAGTTCTTTGAGAATGGCTCCACAGTTTAACTCCTTACCAGACCTGGATGTGAGCCAGGATGAGGTTCAGGCATTTCTAGTTCATGTTCCTCTGAATTTCCCTAAGATGGACACCACAAGCCTGATTTCTAATCTGCATTCAACCTCAGGATCCCCTCCCAGAATGTCCACATCCAGATCTTGGCTTCCTATGCAGACACTCATAACCGTAGAGGACACAGAGATCTTCAGTGACCTTCACTTCATTGTGTGCTAAAGTTTATCATGGTGTCCTTAGCTGTGCCCCCCTCCCTGGGGGTGCCCTCTCCTGCTTTCCAAATAGCCTCACAACTCTCCCTTTCTTTAAAGGCTCTGCTCTGCCTGATGACCAGAAGAGTGGACTCTCACTCACCTCTGACAAGATGCACACATTTTCTGTTTCTCTGTAAGCTCTTCTGACTTTCTGCCTCAGGATCTTTGTGTATATATCATTCATTTAAAACACTAATTTGCAGTTTAATTTTTAAAACAGGCAATATGTGCACATAGTATCCAATTCAAAAGGTGCAAAGAAGTACACACTGCAAACATTTTTCCCTAATATCTTGTACCCCAGAGGTAGGCAACCAGAGTTACCAATTTCTTATGTATCATTCCAGATACATCCTATGTATCCCATTTGTAATTTTATGTGTGTGTATATGCATACATATACATATATATACATATACAAACATGTATGTGTATGTATATAATTACATATGCAAATGTGTGTGGATCCACAAACTGGGTAACTACTACAAACATTTTTCTGTACTTTCTTTTCAATGAGTAGTTTAGCTTGGATTCTGTTCCATTATGAGTTCATAAAGAGTGTCCCCATCTTCTTTATGGCTGTATAAGTTTCTATTCCATGGATAGACCCTAATTAATATCAGTCTCTACTGAGGCACATTTTGTTCTAAGAGCATAGGCTTCAGAATCAGACTACCTTGACAGAGTTCTGGCTCATCACTGATTAGCTATATGGTGTTGGGTAACTTCTTTGTGCCTCAGTTTTCTTCTCTGTAAAATGGGAATTGCAATAGTATTTCCTCCCTAGGGCTGTTGTGGGGATTAAATATGATAATCAGTGTAAAGTGCTTAGAACAGTGTGTGTCACATAGTCAGCTCTCCAGTAAATACTAGCTTTTGATTAGGTTGTTTCCCAAGTTTTGCTATTGGATTCTATGCTGCAGTGAACAGCCTTGAATATAGGAGTGAGATCAAGTATCTAACAGCCCTCCCAGCACAAGCAGAGGTCAATCAGATTGAGGCTGGGCACGGGGCTGATGCATGGTCCTGGCGGCCCCTGTGGTATCAGGCATGACCTCTTGAGTTGCTCTGTTGCAGCAAGGTCTGGGAGTTTGAGAGGAGGAGCTGAATGACAGGGCAGAGGTGGGGTGCTGGGTGGGCTCAGGGCAGCTGTGTTTACCAATATATCAGGAAGAATTTCAGTATTTTAACAATCAGTGCAGCACATCTGGAGCATACCAGGTGAATTTAGCTCTATGTTTAAGTATCATTTCACACATGATCATGAGTATTTTTAGGATAGATTCCTGGAAATGGGATTACTGGGTAAAGGGTTATGCACCCTTGCAATCTGTCCTTAGAGATTGTACCAATTTACATTCCTACCAGCAATAGATGGGAGTGCTTGTTTCTTTATCCTCACTGGTACAGTATGTTAGCAAACTTCTTTTTATCTGTGCCCATCTGATGGGTGAGAAATGATATCTCAGTGTAACTTGCATTTCTCTTATTACAACTGAGTGTAGATGTCTTTTTATGTGTTACTGGCCATTTATTTGTCATTTTTTGTCTTTTATTAGGATTCTTATTATGATTGAGTCTCGATGTCCTTTTATATGTGTAATGTTCATGTGTATATCTTTTCTATGTCTCATATTTGCATGTGGTTTACCCATTTTTCTTTTGTGTTGTTGAACTTTTTTTTTATGGATTTGTAGGAACTCTTCATATATCATATGTCATTCATTTGCTTACTTACCCATGGACATTTTTTGAGCACCTATAGTAGGCTTGGTTCTGTGCTAGGACTGGAGAGAGATTAAAAAAAAAAAAAAGTACCTCAGGACTTGCCTTCAAGGAGCTTACAAACTAGTGAGGGACATACATAAGGAAGTAAACAGTTGCAATAATGAATAAAAAATATGTTGAGAGGGGTGAACATGGGGTGCTTTGAGGGTACAGAGAAGAGATAACATTCATATGAACTATGCTGATTAGGGAACTCTGCAAAGGGTAAACAAAACCTTTGAATAGCAGATGTTTAATATAAGATTGTTCTATGTGTAAAGACTGATGTTTTAAGTACCTGGTTGGCTCCTGTGTTTCAGAATCATTTCTAAGGAGACCAGCATCATGATTTTCATCATATCTGATTCTGCTCCATAGTTATGGCCTATATTCAGCCTCTGAAACACAATAGGAATAGTGTAAATACAGTATCACCACTACTGTAGAGCTCTGAAAATATGCCTTCTTGATGATAAGTAGCCTTGTCCCCACTGAAGAAAGATATCTTACCATTGAGCTATCAGCTGAATTTCACCAACAGATGGGGACCTTTTCAAAATAAAATGGGCCATGTCCCCAAATGTGTTCTTTGTTCTACCTATTAGTAATCTTTTTAGCAACCTTTGGGTTTAAAATGCAGGTTGGGCATAATACAACACTCAGGCCCAACACTGACCTTCATCTTTCTATTATATCTTTTATTGAGAACCTGCTGCGAATATTTCACATCCAATTAACCCATATAGCAGCACATGGCATTAAATGGGTCATCCTATTCTAAGGCTTTTTTTTTGGTAAGAGTTGAATGCGGTTTGGACAATCCACTCCAGCTGGGGCTAGAACAATTGAATGCAAGCCTCGGGCAGAACAAAAGTTCTAAACAGCTTCCCTTATGTGTTGTTCCTAGTGCACAGCAGACTTTTGAAACAGTGTAGGTCATAAACCTTCTAAGCAGCTTGTACTTTATCCACCAAGGGTGAAAGAATGCCATGTTCCTATCAGGAAGACTTCATGTCTGCATTAATAGACTGGACCAGTTACATAAATTGTGGGGCTCCATGGAAAATGAAAATATGAGACCTTTTGTTAAACATTTATTGGGAATTTTTAAAACAATAACAATAGAGCATTCAAACACACAGGGCCTTCTAAGTGAGGGACCCCTTATAACTGCAAATGTTATACGTTCATAAACAGCCCTGTTAATGAACTTCAAGAATCTGCAAGGGTTAGCACAGACCCCTGGAGCCACAGATGTGGAAGGGACTTTGGCTGTCATCTGGTTGAACATCCTCATTTGGTAGGTGGGGAAACTGGGGTTTAGAGAGATTAGATGAGTTGCCCCCAAAATACCAGTAGGGAAAAGCAGAGGCAGATTTGTAACTATAGACCTATAGACATGATGTGCCTAAAATATGTGAAGAAGAGAGGTACAGATTACTTGTCACACCCTGAAATTTATAATTTCACCTACTATAAAACCATGACTTATGTTATACTTTTTAAAAGTAGCTAATTTTGTGTACCTTTGAAAGTTCTATCACGTTTCTGTCCATTGCATTTTCCTACCAGGGAATACAAATGGGATATGTGTCCCTTCTCTCTTCCCTGGGCTTCCTTCCCCACCAAACTATGCCGTGAATCTAAGCCTCATCTATGATCTTTTGACTAAGTAGTGCTCAGTCTAGATCTAACCAGTGTTGAGTTAGATTTACTCTGTGATCTTACAACCGTGTGTGTGTGTGTGATCCTATGGATTGTAAGAATATAAGTAAATATAAGTAAATTTTATTTCTTTCTTTATGAAGCCTTGTGGGTGCTTCTTTTTTCCAGAGGAAGTGTCCTTTGAGATGTCTTGAGTCCTCACTTACCCCTCCCAGTACGGAAGCAACATGGACATTCACGCAGTGCCTTTTGAACTGTGTGACATGACCCATTAGTGGTTCATAAAATCAAATTGGTGGATGATGACCAGCATTTGCTTGTTTTCAATGAAATAGCGTATGTTTTAAAATAGCATAGCAATATTTCCATTGTAAGTAGAAAGGTATGTACCAATTAATGGAGCTTTTATTTTACTTACCTATGTGTCTGTTGATGAGGCCTATATATGTAATATATACTATACACACACACGCCCCTTAAAGTATTTTTGATACAATAAAAGAGGAAAGCAGATTCAGAACAGTATATAGCACATGGTATTTTTTTTATGAAAAGAGAAGATGTGATATATGATATATCTATTTGCATTAAAAATTAAGAAGAAATGGGCGCCTGGGTGGCTCAGTGGGTTAAGCCGCTGCCTTCGGCTCAGGTCATGATCTCAGGGTCCTGGGATCGATTCCCGCATCGTGCTTTCTGCTCAGCAGGGAGCCTGCTTCCTCCTCTCTCTCTCTCTCTGCCTGCCTCTCTGCCTACTTGTGACCTCTCTCTGTCAAATAAATAAATAAAATCTTTAAAAAAAATTTAAAAAAAATTAAGAAGAAAATATATCGGTGTTAATAGATTATTCTATGATCCTATGGATTGTAAGAATATAAGTAAATTTTATTTCTTTCTTTATGATTATCTGTATTTTCTGTTTTTACACTGACAGTTTCTACTTATCAGTTAAAAACAACAATAATAAAGGACCTCTCCAAAAAAGGGAGGGGCAGGGAAGATAGAGAATGCAAAGTGCATTTGATCTAGGATGAGTGGAGAAACTAGCTTCTAAAGTACAATATAGTAATGTTCTATCTTATGGGTTAAAACGGGTTGTGAATATATATTTTTTTATTTGAAGAACCAATATTGTTTCTTTTTAAAAGTTTTTTAATTTAGGGGTGCTGGGTGGCTCAGTTGATTAAGCGACTGCCTTCAGCTCAGGTCATGAACCTGGAGTCCCCGGATCGAATCCACATCTGGCTCCCTGCTTGGTAGGGAGTCTGCTTCTCCCTCTGACCCTCCCCCTTCTCATGCTCAATCTCTCTCTATCATTCTCTCTCTCTCTCAAATAAATAAATAAAAAATCTTTAAAACAATTTTTTAAATTTAAATTCATTTTAGTTAATACATAGTATATTAGTAGTTTCAGAGATAGAATTTAGTGATTCATAAGTTTTAAATAACACCCAGTGCTCCTTCCATCAAGTGCTCTCCTTCATATCCATCACCTAATTACCCCATACCCTCACCCACCTCCCCCTCAGTAACCGTCAGTTTGTTTCCTATAGTTAAGAGTCTCTTATGGTTTGCCTCCCTCTCTGTCTTTAATCTTATTTTTCCTTCCCTTCCCTGATGTTCATCTGTTTTGCTTCTTAAATTCCACATATGAGTGAAATCATATGGTATATGTCTTTTTCTGACTGACTTATGTCATTTAGCATAACATCCTCTAGTTCTAGCCACCCTGTTACAAATGGCAAGATTACATTCTTTTTGATGGGTGAGTAATATTATGAATATTTTATTTTTAAAATGTTCTGATCGTTAAGACTGGCTGTCCAGGTTTGGATGAGTGTCCTGCTGTGTATTTCACCATCTATAGGATGGCTATCCCTGCAATGTGAACCTAGTGAATTAGTGAGTCATCAAGATCAAAAGTTTTTGCACAGTAAAGGAAACAGTTAACAAAATCAAAAGACAACTGACAGAATGGGAGAAGATATTTGCAAACGACATATCAGATAAAGGACTAGTGTCCAAAATCTATAAAGAACTTAACAAACTCAACACCCAAAGAACAAATAATCCAATCAAGAAATGGGCAGAGGACATGAACAGATGTTTCTGCAAAGAAGACATCCAGATGGCCAACAGACACATGAGAAAGTGCTCCATATCACTCGGCATCAGGGAAATACAAATCAAAACCACAATAAGATACCACCTCACACCAGTCAGAATGGCTAAAATCAACAAGTCAGGAAATGACAGATGCTGGCGAGGATGCGGAGAAAGGGGAACCCTCCTACACTATTGGTGGGAATGCAAGCTGGTGCAACCACTCTGGAAAACAGCATGGAGGTTCCTCAAAATGTTGAAAATAGAACTGCCCTATGACCCAGCAATTGCATTACTGGGTATTTACCCTAAAGATACAAACATAGTGATCCAAAGGTGCACGTGCACCCGAATGTTTATAGTAGCAATGTCCACAATAGCCAAACTATGGAAAGAACCTAGATGTCCATCAACAGATGAATGGATAAAGAAGAGGTGGTATATATACACAATGGAATACTATGCAGCCATCAAAAGAAATGAAACCTTGCCATTTGCGACAACATGGATGGAACTAGAGCGTATCATGCTTAGCGAAATAAGTCAAGCGGAGAAAGACAACTATCATATGATCTCCCTGATATGAGAAAGTGGTGATGCAACATGGGCGCTTAAGTGGGTAGGAGAAGAATCCATGAAACAAGATGGGATAGGGAGGGAGACAAACCATAAGTGACTCTTAATCTCACGAAACAAACTGTGGGTTGCTGGGGGTTGGGAGAAGGGGGATAGGGTTATGGACATTGGGGAGGGTATGTGCTTTTGGGTTAATTGGAAGGGGAGGTGAACCATGAGAGACTATGGACTCTGAAAAACAATCTGAGGGGTTTGAAGTGGCAGGGGGGTGGGAGGTTGGGGTACCAGGTGGTGGGTATTATAGAGGGCACGGCTTGCATGAAGCACTGGGTGTGGTGAAAAAATAATGAATACTGTTTTTCTGAAAATAAATAAATTGGAAAAAAAAGTTGATTGCAGAGAGATGGGTCAGACTCCCATGGTTTCTAGTTTCCAGAAGATTTCACATTTTATGGGGCTTGCTAGTGCTTCTCTTTGCTGTTTTTATGCCATGCATTTTCATGTGATATTTCATGTTGATGTTCACAGTAATCCTAAGAGTCGGGCATTCTTTTCCATTATATTATTTTGGGGGAGGAAACTAAGACCCAAAAATTGTCTTGCTTAAGGTCATGTGACAAGACCAGAGTCAGGACTCTTACCCAGGTTCCTGACTCCAATACCCACACTTCTGGCACTGCCCCTACCATGTTGTCTTCGATCTTACAAATCTTCTCTGGTTTTGAAAGCACAGCCTCTTTAGGGCTATAGTGCCCAACCAGAGAAAAGAAGTTACTTAAGGCAGCAGTATAAGGACTGCTGCAGACTAACTTCTTAAAGACTCGGTTTTGGGGCAAAGATTCACTAATAGCCAGGCCTGAGCCAACGGAGAGAGAGACCAACTCAACTCTCCAGGCTTTCTTTCCTTCCCTCCCTTTCTATTTTAATGTTCTCCTTGTGGTCATTGCCCTGTGAAGCTGCGTGTCCTGTCTCTGTTCTCTGTTCTCTGACTGCGGTGGTCACCCATGCCTCCTGCTCCTAGGTTAGGTCAGACCTTTGTAATTTTAACATTCAAAGTTTACCTGTTCTGCTTCGCATTTGCTTCAGGATCTTTGGTGCTTTCGATCTATGAGGAACTCATTCATTAGGGTGGGTGGGGGAATTTTCAATTAAAAAAGGAATCCTTGAGAAGATAAAGAAGCTAAAGAATTAATTTAAAAAATGGGAATTTCTAGGAATAGAGTTTTTTTTTTTTTTTTGGCAGAGTGGCTTTTATGTTACACATCTAATACTATACCAGAGTTGATCACTAACAATATGTTAATGACTTCCCTCATCTCTCTCTTATTCAGTAATTAATTAAAATATCCCAATATTGATAAGCATTTCATAAATATTTTGATCTAACTTTGCCAACCATAATAGTGTAATAAAGTAAAGGAGGACTATATTAGCTTTGGAGAAAACAAGTCTAAGTTTAAGGTCCCAGCTTTATTGCTTTTGACAAGTCACTGATCACTAGGTCTTGGTTTCCTCATCTGTAAAATGGAGATAACACTTTCTATTTTCTAACTTACAAGGACTAGATGGAAGAGGCCCTCGTGCCCTTGGTGGACTGCTGAGTTGGCTTTCTCTGGCTCACAAGAGCCATTTGTTAAATTTTCAGGAACTTCTGAGTGGGTTGGTAAACATAGCCACATTAAAAAATTAAAGCATATAAACTTACAATTAAATACATTGTTTTAAAGATTTTATTTATTTATTTATTTGGCATGCAGAGAGAGAGAGAGAGAGAACAGAAGTAGGCAGAATGGCAGGCAGAAGGAGAGGGAGAAGCAGACTCCCTGCTGAGCAGAGAGTCCAGGACCCTGGGCTCAGGACCTGAGCCAAAGGCAGACACTTAACTGTAGAACCACCCACCCGCCCCCAAATATATTTTTTAAAAAGATGTGATAAATGTTTTAAACTCCTCACTTTCTGGTTATTATGCTGTATTTTGCAATTATATATACTCTTGTGGTTATTCACAACTATTGTACCCATAGGAAATACTAAGTAATGGTGTACCACTGAACCTGTCTTCCCAACCTTGTGTTAAGTACCATCTGGCTGATAGTTTGACCATGATGAGAACATTTCCATAAAAGAAATGAGCAAAAAATCTATGAATTTGATTTGATTTGATTCATTGTTTTGTTGATTGTCTGAGGCAAGCAGGGCTGGCAGACAAAATTTGGTCCATTGATATTTTGGAACAACCTGCAAACAAAGAAGAGGTTTTCTATTTTTAAAAGATTGTAAACTATGACAGAGACCAGATGTGGCTGCAAAACCTAAAATATTTATTTTTTGGCCCTTGCAAGAAAAGTTTGCCATCTCTGGGCTAGGTGGAATAAAGATTAGAAGTGTGTCCTTAGAAGTTAGAAGTGTGTCCTGCTTATAGCTTTACATTGTGAGGAGCACATACACAAAATGAAGGCATGTCTTTCAAGGTCTGAGAACTATTATCTGATTCAGCCAAGAAGCTGCTCATTTTACTGATTAATGAAAGAGTTTCCAACATATATATTGGAACTGAAAGAGGGTGTGATTTAATGGATATAATTTGTGTGAGGGTAGCAGTTCAACAATATATCACACATGTGATTTCATGACAGCAAATGCATTGGGAAAAACATTTGTGGAACAGAATGCAGTTCCATTGATCAAATCATGGTTGAAAATCGGCGAGCAATACAAGAGTTTGGCAAAGCTAAGTGAAAGCATTCTGTGAGGGTCAGTTGGGCTACATAGAGTTTACAATATACAAAAACTTTGTGTAATGTTATTATTTGTGAAACATGTTACACATGTCTAATATCTAAAAAGTAACATGAGCGTGTGTGTGTGTGTGTGTGTGTGTGTGTGTGTGTCCCTCTTTGAGAGAGCGTTCCTGGCGCACCTACCTCCCCTAATCATATTTCTTCACAACTCCTCTGTGTTCTTGGTTGAAAAACACTGGCCTTCCTTCCTTCATGGGATTCTGCAAGCTACTCCAGGCTCAGAGCTTTTGCTGTTGCCTTTTTCTTACCCTGAAATTTTCTCCTTCTCAATACCTTTCATTCCCAATGCCAGAGATCCTTCAGATCTAGTTCTGGTTAGGCAGATATGACAGCGTGAAGTGCCCAAGGGAAAAGAGTAGTAACTAATGCTTAGTTGGCAAGTCTATGTATCAGACACTCTTTATGAACCAGCACTTTGCACATATTAATTGATTTAATCTTTACAATAACCCTGTGAAATAGGTAATAATTATATGTCCATTTTACAGATGAGGAGACATAGAGATGTTAAGTAAAATCCTAAGGTCTAAGGTCATACAGCTCACAGGTGGCAGAGCTAAGATTTAAACCCTAGTGATAAGTTCCTGAGTCTGCGTCCTCAACCATCAGCTTCCAATGGCTGCTAGGGACAATGAAATCACAATACAGGCTCTTGCCATCCAAGAAGAATTGGTCTGGGAATCATGCAGGAGTCCTTTGGTTATCCCAGAGCGGCAGAGCAGGGTGAGTGTCGTCACAGACTCTTCAAATGGGAGGGGAGAATTTATGGGGCTGGGTTCCCCCTCTTCGTGTGATGAAGGGTGTGTCTGGGGGCATGCTTCAGTACATAGGGAGTCCATGGGTATAGGGAGTGTGAGCCTGTAGGACCTACAGAGGCTACTTAATAAGAGAAGTAAAATGTAGCACTCCTAAGGGGTTTGAATGTAGACCTTCCACTAACTTTACAACGGGGAACATTGGTGGATGCGCATATATGGGCACATACACACACACACACACACCACACACCCATGTGTACACATGATGCCTTGGAAAGTTCTTTTCTCAGCTCACTTATTGATTTTTGCTAACAAATAATTAAGCAATAGTTTTCCATGAGAGTACTATGAGAAGACCAGGGATGGATACAAAGGCAAGTTGACTACCATGCTTTTCCTCCAGAAATTTTGTTCCTTTAAAGGGGTATGTAGGTAACTATTATATACAAGATCAGAGGAATTAAGGGACAATGAGAGAACTACAAATAAAGGATGAGAAGGGTTTGGTGGGCAGAGTAGGGGAAGATGAGGAATGGGGATGGCTTCAGGTAGAACATAGCACTTGTGGTGAACCTGCCAGACCTGAGGGTATGAAAGGATTGTGATTTAGGTAAAAGGAGGAACTTGAGCAAAGGCACAGAGCCAGGAGAGGTTGGCATAGATGGGTAAGAGGTTAAGGTCTCTTGAAGAGACAGGATGTAAGAAAATGCTAGAAAGATGGATTAGGGCTAGACTGTCAGATGATGAAAGGAGTTCTAAATGTCAGACCAAAGCGTTTAAAATTGATTTTTATGGCAGTGGGAACCCACTGGGGGATTTTGATTAGCAGAACACCTAGGAAGTTGCTTGCTGGGTACATAGTATGCAGATGACCATTCAATATAAGTTCAATTGATAAAACAATTAGTTCAATTGATAAAACAAAATTGAAACTTATTGGGTGCTTGCTGTAGGTCAGGCACCTTTCAGACATTTTGCACGTTTTTAACAATGCATGTAATTCTCACCACAGCCCATGAGATACTGGATCTCTACCTTATGGAGGAGGAAACTAAGACTCAGAGAGGCTATATGTCTTGCCCAGGGTTGTGACAAACAAGTAGGCATCTGACTGGAACCCATGCTTTATATCGCCATGTAACTTGAGAAACGGAGGGAAAAAAAGTAAAGAGAAGAGAGGTATGAGGCCGATGCTGTTCTTCAGAAAGGAGGCCGTGGTAGGCCCAAATTAGCAGAGGAACAGGGTGGGTTGGAAATAAGAGACATTCCAAAGATAGAATCCACATGGATCTGTTATTACTTGCTATAGGAGGCCCAGGAGAGGGAAGGGTCAAGAAGGCTCAGTTGCTAACTTCAGTCCCTGGGAGGTGGTGGAGCTATTAAAAGAAATTAGGGGGGAGGGGAAAGGACAGTTCAGTTTCAGACCAGCCTGCAGAAACCTGGGGACTCAGAACCCTACCAAGGAGCCTGAGGAGATTCACTTTAAAAGCTGAGCTTCAGGGTTTCTTGGACAGGTCCCATTCCTTTCTTTGGGGCTGTGGGAGTTTGTCCTGGGAATCTCGAGGCCCTCCCAAGGTTCCTTTCTATGTTTATATCATTTATCAGGGAAAGGATTGTTAATGACTAATCTGTGTTCATGAGGCACGGAGCCAAGGAAGAGATGTTGCTGCTGAGCCGGAAGGCCGTCTGTGATCATCCACAGCTTTTACTAGAATTCCCTCCTCTTTCTCCTCCTCCACCTCCTCCTCCTCCTCCTCACCCTGCTGTCTCCTGGAATCACCCCAATGCAAACCCAGGTTCTGAGCATTTGTAGCAAAAGTGCTGTGATTTGGAGAAGAAGATTGGCCTCAGAATCCTCCGAGGGCCTTGAAAGTTCATCTCCAACCTGAGACAATCTAAGTGAGTACCTAATTCCTCTGGGGCCAGGTATCCATCTGAAGGCAGGAGAGGGGAAGTTATCAGGGTCTCTTTAATATCAGGAAGTTTGATCGATGGATGAATTCTAAGTTACTAGAGTCTAATGCAAAATCCTGAAAACAAGAAGGGAAAGAAAAGGAAAGAAACTCTAAAAACAAACAAGAGGAAGCAGGAGTTCATGGGTCTAACAGTTGCTTACCTTATTGACAAATTATTTAGGAATATCTTTTAAACATTGTGGTTATCCAAGAGAATCACAGAGACAGTGAATTTCAGAAGTTCTGATTCCGTAGACAATTTGACCTGAATAGTATGCTCTATTTTGATGATTTATCAAATCTTGCTGTGAGTTTGGGAATACTGCTAATCTCAAAATGACTTGAGATCTAGGGACAGGATGATGTTTAAGCCATGCGTAACTGAAATAAAATTTTTCCTAGAAGAAGAATAGGTTTAAAAAGCTTTCTCTTTTGATTTTGGTTGTAAACTTGGTTTCCACTTATAGTATTAATATTGGATGGAAACACTAAAAAAGATGGAAAATGTTGGGAAGAACTTTGAGATTAAAATTGTCCAAGGTCTGAATCTACAGATAAGACATTGCCTTGTCCATTTACTGCCATAGTGAATTAGGCAACTAACTATAAGGTGATTCTGGATTGTTTCTCTTTATTGAGTTTTTATTTCGAGGGGGGGAGGGGATACTCACGACTCACTTTGGATTCTCTCCTTGGGAAACTCACCAGAGTTTTAAAGAAATCTGATATTGCCTCTGGGGCTGCCTTAGATAAAGGGACCTCAGAGTATTGACAAGAGAAGTAGAGCGAGCCATCACTGGGTTTCTAGCTGTGATTTTATGAAATGATAAACACTTCATCTTTGAGTCACCCCCTCCTCCAAATGATGGACGTATGCCATTTGCACCGTGGACTCTTCTGTTTTGCTGAGAATGTTGCAATGTGGCTGATGCAACTTGGAGGTAGCTGATAATTATCACTTAGGGACAGCACACAATTGTTCTGAGACCCTTCCTCAGTATCTGCTGCTATGTTTTCCTCCAGACTCCTCTGCCCTCTTTCCAGAGTTCGAGAGGGAAAGGAATGTACTCTGGTCTTCCCACATCTTCCATGCCTCCCAAATCTGGCCAGATTGTGATGCAACACCTGGTAGTACTTTGTAAGGAATGGAAAAAAAAAATGTGTGTCCATGAGTGTGTAGTGGAGTTTGCTGTGTTTTGAGTGTCTACTAATATGTCACAGGCTTTCCCTCAACTGCTTGTTTCTTTCTCACAATGAGCCTGCTTGGGAGTTTTTCTCATGTGCATTTTACAGATGAGCAAACAGAGGCTCCAAGTGGACAGCTCATTTTTTTGTTTGTTTGTTTTTTGAGTAAACTCTACCTACAATGTGGAGCTAGGACTCACGACCCTGAGATCAAAAGTCACATGTTCTACCCACTGAGCCAGGCAGGCGCCCCCTCAGAGGACAAATAACCTATTCATGATCACACAGTTAGGAAGTCGCAGGTACTGAACATGAGGGCAGGTCTTTCTGACTCCAAAGTCCTTTCCTTGCTACCCTGACTTTGTCGGAAACTGGGAAACGTTGACATCAGAACTAATGGGAGAGCAGAAAAAGCAGCCTGCAAACATTTTAGTGGGAAGGGGTGACGTGTTAAGCCCTAGCACAGTTGTGAGAAGTCCTAAAGCCTTGTAGAGTGTTTTCTAGTAGCTGCGCCATTAGCAGGGGTAACTGGAAACTTCCAACTGTATTTGCTTTAACCCAGAGGTTAGTCTAGGAGCACTGGTTGGAGACTTCAGTCATCAGCATTTTAATGAAAGACTCCATGAGCTCACCATGGTGCTATGCTTAGGGATGTCCGAGAAGAGCTTAGCACTGCTGTGGTTCACAGAATCTGAAGGTTATGAAAGCCAGGAGAATACTCATCCTGTCCATAGGTGGGTGGATGAAGGAAAGCATGAAGGAATATGTTCTTTTCTTTTCTTTCTTTCTCTCTTTCTTTTTTTTTTTTTTTTAAGATTTTTATTTATTTATTTGATGGACAGATCACAAGTAGGCAGAGAGGCAGGTAGAGAGAGAGGAGGAAGCAGGCTCCCCACCAAGCAGAGAGCCCGATGCGGGGCTTGATCCCAGAATCCTGGGATCACGACCTGGCCCGAAGGCAGAGGCTCTAACCCACTGAGCCACCCAGGCGCCCCGGAATATGTTCTTTTCTTGATAGTGAGAATTTTCCCCTTGTTTTTCTAAAGTCTCGTTTTCCTCTTTCATCCTAGCAACAGAGAGCGTGAAGGGACATAGGATGTCTCTAATGCTAAGAGACATAGGAACAATTTTCTTCTTCCCAGCTATTTCTTATTGCTGTATTACTTGCTGCCAGTGGAGTTGTGGCCACAAGGCATCACTATATATGAGTCCTTAGTTACCCAGCTGCATGGGGAGGAAAAAGTTGTCTTTATATAAAAATATCCACCCACTTCTCTCTTCTCTTATCCCACTCTGTAATTCCCTAACCCCTGTGCCCTCCACAGAGTTATTTTCTCCCTCAGTTTGCCCCTTTCCAATTTTGGTAATAAAGCAGTGTCTGCTCTTCTTCCTCTCTCCCCTTTCTTTAAGTTTCTGTCAATACAATACTAATTGAACACAACTTGATTGTGAAGTGAAACACTACATAGAAAAAGCAATACTTTTTTTTGTTCTTAGGTCTAAGTATCACAACAGAGTTCTGACCGAAATGAATATATAGGGATATAAGTTTTGATTAATTTTTATTTTTTAAGATAAAATCCTAATAAAACTTTGAGATTTTTACTTCCTGCTCTAAATAGAATCAATGCTGCATGAACATACTCTGCACTTGTGCCAAGGTTTATCCAGGAACGATATTTAAGAGTTAGAGTTGCATTTTACTTTAATACATACTGCTCAAGGGCCCTCCAAAAAGATGAAAATCTATGCCCCCACTAGTAGTCTCTGAGAATATGTATTATCATGCAAAAAAATTTCAATAATCTGATAGGTGGAAATGGTATCTAGTTATATTAATTTGCATTTTTCTGATTATTAGTTAGTTTCAGATGTTTTATATGTTTATTGGCCACTTTTATTTTCCTTTTGGTGAGTTTTCCTCTCTATATCCTTTGCCAATTTCTTTCCTGGATTGTTTATCTTTTCTGTTTTTATTTATAGGAGTTATTTATGTATTGTTTGTACCAGTTTTTGGTTACTATTTATGTTGTAAATATTTTCTCCCAGTTTGTTTCATATATTTAGCTGTTTATGGTGTCTTGATTTATTTTCAAGTTTAAATAGTCAACTTTATTCCTTTCCTATTTATTTCTTGTTTAAGAAGTTCTTCTTAACCCTTTCATTCACAAAGATCATGAATGTGTGTTCCTATATTTTTCCCAATAATTTTATAACTTTTAAAATCTTTAATCCACCTGAGACTTATTTTGAAGAATGATACAAGATAAACATCTTTAATCTTTTTCCCCCCAAAGGAATAGTCAGTTTTCTGGACACTATTTCTTGACTAGGTCATCCTTCCCCCTCTGGTTCCTGCTGAATCCACCAACTACGGCAGAGAAAACAGATGGCTGCTTGGAACATAGCATGTGATTTCCTTTCCTATAGCCATCCCCACTGCATGCCCTCTGCCTAGTCTAATGCCTACTCAAGATTAAATTCAAGAGGCAGCCCTCCACCCTCAGAAAGGTTTCCTAGTCACATGTACACTTGACACTCACCAATGATTCCCATTTAGAATAGAATCAAAACTCTTTACCACAGTCAACAAGACCATATGAAAGCTGTCTTATCTCGGGCCGAGTGTCTTATACTGTCCCTTTGTCACCCATCTCCAGCCTCATTGGGCTTTTGCTGTTCCTGCCATGTTCCAAGCTCAGGCTCTTAGCACTTGCCGACTCTGTGCCTTTGGTTTTAATTGCCTCTTGCATGGCTTACTCCTTATCCTCCACTTCTTAGCTCAAATGTCCACTCTTCACAGAGTTCTTCTCTGTTAACTCTGTCCAAAATAGTGTCAATGGCATCACACTATCCCTTGTCCCCTTTATTTTCTTATTATCACCAGTGGAAATCTCACTTTTTGTTTATTTGCAAATTAACCATCTCTTCCCCTATGTTGAATGAATTGATGAATATCCTTGCTTATGCTCCTGAAGGGACTTGTGCTTACCTCTGTCATAACAACTCCCAGACTATTTTAATTGGGTTTTCCTTGCTGGACATTTCCACTGAACTTCTTGAAGGATCATGATTTTTTTTTTGTCTTTATATACCTGGTGCATATATGCCTGGTGACTCTGTGACTGACACAGAGTCAATAAATGTATATTGATTGAATAAATAAGTGCATAAATGAATTCACTTAGCATTGACATTGGAAATTGACATTGAGATGCCATTTTAAAAGAGTAAACAAGCTACTTTAAAGAAAATACTTTTTTTAGATGCCAGTGAAACAATAGCCAACATATTATTCATTTGGGGGATTATAATCAACTGTCTAATATTATGTAACAATCTACTCCAAAACTTAATGGCTGAAAAAGATAATGATTTATCACTTATTTTTTTAAAAAAAATATTTTATATGTTTATTTGTCAGATTGAAAGAGAGGGCATAAGCCAGTGGAGTGGCAGGCAGAGGCAGAGGAAGAAGCAGGTTCCCTGCTGAGCAAGGAGCCCAATGTGAGATTCAATCGCAGGGTCCTGGGATCGTAAAAGCCAAAGGCAGACTCTTAACTGACTGAACCACTCTGATTTATCATTTCTTATAATTCTATGGGTTGGCTAGTTGGTTCTGCTTTTTCCTGGGCTCAACATGCAACTGATTTCAACTGGAGTATCAACTAGGTCTTACTTCCACGACTGGGTCCTTGATGTTGCTATTGGTTGGGATGCTTGCAATGGCTAAGTCTCTTTTGCCTGGAGCATTTCATTCCCAGTCTCTTTATGGTGTGGTGGTCTCAGGACATCATTCCGAGAGGGTGAAAACAGAAGCCACAGGTCTCTTGAGCCTTAGCCTTGGAATAGAACAATTCTGTTGGTCAAAGCAAATCACAATAATAACAACTCATTAAAGGGGTGGAGAAATAGACTTCACTGCATAGTGGGAAAAACTGCAAAGTCAGTTTTGGTTCAAGATGACATTGGTATCACTATAGCAATTTGCGTAACATTTTCTGGATTTATTATGAGCCTTTTAAGGACTCACTCTGTGCCTAAAACAACTTCTTGACCATTCTGAATATAGCAGATTGTGGGGAAAAGGAGACAGCTTTCCTGACTATGAAGAGTAAACTTTAAGGAGACAAAACACTATTTCTGGTAATTCTCAGGAAAGATAGATTAACAAAAGGAGATTTGGGAGGGTTATTAAAACTATTTCCTGGGGTGCTCAATTCCATGTATAAAATGGATAAGAGATTTTCAACAGGAGTGGATACAGTTCACTAATTAGGGATCCATTGTGGGAAAACAGCCTCAGTTATCAGGTTTTGTATGTGGTTTAAAAAATCCTTCTTCAGGGGCACCTGGGTGGCTCAGTGGTTTAAGTCTCTGCATTCAGCAGGGAGCCTGCTTCCCTCTCTCTCTGCCTGCCTCTCTGCCTACTTGTGATCTCTGTCTGTCAAATAAATAAATAAAATGTTTAAAAAAAAATCCTTCTTCAGTTTTTATGTGTGTTCTTGGACATTTCAATTCACTAATGATCCTGTGGCCCAAACAAGACTGATTCTAAAGGTGGTTGGTTATCTGTGAAGGTATACTATTCATTTTTCATTTGTGCATTCAGTTAGTTTATTCATCCATCCTCTAATGCATTCAATCAACAATATTTCTTGCATACATACTATGTGTCTGGCAGTCTGCTAGGCACTGGAGATCCTGGGTGAGCTTTCCTGGAACTGATGGTACAGTGGGGAAGACAGACAGACAATCAATCACCATCAACGAAAAGATAGAATTAAAACTATGACAAGAAGAAGTACTCAGTGGTATGAAAACCTCCTGAAGGGTAGTGCTAGTCAAGAGAAGCTGGACTGGGGCTTGAGCAAGACAAGCAAGAGACAAGTACAGAATAGAAGGAATACTTACTGTCAGGTTCCTGGCCCTAGGGGACTCAACTTTTTTATCCAGTTGGAGATAAAGCTCAGCCACTCTTTACACTCCATTGTATAACTCCCATGCACAGAAACTCAAAGGGCTGTAGAGGTTGTAGAGGTCTGGTATTTTTGGTTCACAATACCTGAAGGTAATATACTTTTAAATAGAGACTTGAGAAACACGAAAGAAGAATTAATATAATATAATATAATACAATATAAATATAACAGGCAAACCCTTCACAGGCTTAATTAATTTGTACATAAGAACACATTGACTGCCTTAGGCAGAAGTGACTTTGCAGAACTGCCGATTCACCTCACTGGGGGTTAGTAAGTGGTTAGTTACAGTCTCGGTGGGAGAGCTGCATGAGTGAGCATGAATTTAGAGTTAGATGTGGGTTTACATCCCTGTTCTGCTTACCACTAGGTGAGAAGGTCAATGTGTCAGAGCGACCTTGAGAAGCGTGACCTTGTGAAGTTTGCTGAATCTCTTTGAATCTCAGTTTTCTCATCTATAAAGTTTGTATGTTAATACTTACTTGACTAATTATAGATTAAATGAAATAACATAGTATGGATGCTGACACATAGAAAGTACTCATAAAATGGTAGATATTATTTGTCTATCTCCCCCCAGATATGTACTTGTTACATGACAGTAATAAATACCGTTTTGTTCCTAGAGGGCACCACTTTCAGGGTAATGTGATCACACTGGCTCAAGGTCATCCTTCCTGACCTCTGGTTGGTACTGGCCGAACATTGTCTTATACATCTCTCTGGACTTTGGGAAGGATCAATGTACCTTAAATTGTATTTTTGCCCTGAAAAGAATTACTTCAGTTTGAGTGCTTCTAGGAAGACCAGATTTTCTTTTTTTTTAAGAGTTTCTTTCTCTTTTCTCTTAAGAACATTCTTCCAAATTTTAGCTGAATCCAGAGCTTCCCCTGGGCATGAAATAATGACAGCTAGAAAAAGCCTACTTTTTTTTATTGTTCTTTAAGAATGATTTACATATTTAACTTTGCCCTCAACAACTGGGTTCATCTGAGAAAAGCGTCACCAAGGATGGTGTCCTTGGGTGTGAACAGTTTATAGAGGACCAGCACATGTAACTGGTTTTTATCTTCATCTTCTGAGAACTGAGATTCTTCTAAATCAGAGTCAAAGCTGTTTAATTGGAACAGGGTTTCTCCAAGGTCTCTGTTTGCAAATGGTTTTTGCTGCATCAGAGGAGATCCACACACCATGAACTTCCAGTGACACAAAGTATCTAAACAAGTAAAAACTGATAACCAGAAATTTGGAGTCTAAGTTACCAGTCACTATGTGTCTTATCACATTAAAAACAAACAGTGTGAACGATTTCTGAAACTGTTCTTGGGTCCTTAAGTTAAGACTTAGCGTACAGCATCATACAAATAAACATGAAGTAAAATAAACATTTTGTTCCTGCTTCTACTGATACCCAGGGCTTAAGCTTTGAATCATCAGGCTTTCTTCTCCCGGCCCCCTCTTTATGTTTGCTGTATTCAAGGCCCCTACTTTCCATTTCCCCAGACCCCATAAAGTAAAGCACGTGATCCCCTCACTTTGAGTCCCCAAACATTCAATGGAAAGGAATACTTTTGGGGCGCTTGGATGGCTCAGTCAGTTAAGCGTCTGCCTTCAGCTCTGGTCATGATCCCAGAGTCCTGGGTTTGAGTCCCACATTAAGCCCCCTGCTCAGTGGGGAGCTTAGTTTCTCCCTCTCCCTCTACACCCCTCCCCAACTCATCCTCTCTCCGTCTCTTTGTCAAATAAATAAATAAATAAATAAATAAATTTTTTTAAAAGAAAGGAATACTCTTTCCTCAGAGCCTTCATGTATGAACTTGCATAACTTCACAGATGAGGAAGATTTTTACATATATAATTTCATTCAATCTTTTTCATCATGAAATATTTCCCACATGCAAAAACATTGAGTAATATCATCAACCCCCTTGTATTTACCCTCCAGCTTAAGAAGGAGAGTATTACAGATGCTATGGAAATTTCCTATGTACCCACCCAAGCCTTCTACAACACTACTCTGACTATGGATTCAACACTTCCATACATGTCTCTGTAGGTTAGAGTGGGGATCACAAGCGTTTTCTATAAAGACCAGATAGTGACTATTTTAGGCTTTGCAGACCATGTGGACTATGTTGAAACGGTTTAACTCAGCTACTGTGTGAAGACAACCATAGATATATAAGCAAAGGGGCAAGCTTTAAGTGTACTGTTTGATTTTCCTACCATGTGCTTGTGTTACCACTTTAAAAATTAGAGTTTCCTTTTCTTTAAGCCCCTTCAGGAATCATAACTCCATCCAACCTGGTTTGAGCAGACTCTGCCATGGATTATGGATCCTGAGGGCTTTCTTGTTAGCTAATCAGGGGGAACCTACATAATGGATCTCCAGCCAGGGGTAATAACCCAATTGCTATAGAATTAGAGTAACTGGGCTTTCATTTGGGTAAGAGATTGATAAATTACGCCCTTTGTGCTAATAAGGATAATCATATCCTTATCTTTTGCCACTTCCAGGAAGAGCATGACAAATGACAGGGAACTGGGCAGAACAAAGTAGGAGAAACAGTTAATACAGGTTATTTAATTGAGCTAACATTTCTTGAGGGCCTATTATGTGCCAGGCACTAGAAGGTACCAAGTTATATGAACATATACAGGAAAATATAAGAATCCAACATGAAGATGAGTATACCTGGAAAACACTACAGAGTTATCATATGGTACAGAAGTATGAGGGAGCTTGATGAACATGACTAAAGATTAAAAAAGACAAGTGTGAGAAAAAGTCAGCACAGAAGGAAACCCAAAGGAAGAGACAAAGAACCAAAATCTCCTATTTTTTTTTTTTTAAAGATTAGAGGATATGGGTCTTAAATTACAGGGTATACATTTGGATTGAATATTAGGAAAATAAGAGTCTCTGTACATTGTGGGTTCCTGGAAATTATTATTTTGGGAAACTGTGGGATTTTCTATTCCAGAAGAGGAGCTCTATCTAGAATAATAGTTGTCTGAATTTTGGGGAGGTTTTCAATCCATTTATTATTCCATATGCAGACATGCACACACAATTATTACACATAATTAGTTGATATATTAATATATACACAGTGAATACACACCTATATAATTTATATACACATATTAAACGTTGATTCTCCCTAATCTGCAACTAGCTTGTGAGTCTGAATGAGGTCTCATTAACAGTAACAACTCAACTTTCACTGGTTTATTCCTTAGGACCTTTCGCTTTCTGTCAAAGTCCAAGTATTTCAGAAATGCCTTAGGGTCTCCTGTTTGCTCATGATCAGGTTTGTTCTGGCTACTGCTTCCATTATTTCTTGTATTCATGAGTGAGAACAGTGGCCAACCAGTGGTCACGATTTCTCTGCTTCTCTGTGGATTATGGTGAGACCTAGCATGCTGCTCCTATTACACAATTTCCCCAGAAAGGTCCTGGTCCTCTTGGGGTCAAAGTTCCACTGTGATATGTGGCAGAGTGGTGTGAGAGCGAGGGCAGCCCTGAAACAACTCCTCCCTCCTACTTGTTGGAAGAATTCTGTTGGAAGGGTCTACCTCTACTTCATACATCAATGTTTCTAGGTTTCATTTTTATTTATAGCTTTTCTTTTCAGCTTATACTGGTAGGAAGGAGTTTTGAATCCAGTATGGATTGGCCAAACACTGTGCTACAGTGAGAATTACACGTTTCTCAAATGACTAAGGTTTGCTTTAGGGTGAAGGTCATGGTTCTTGGCTCCGCCTGCCTTTAGAATGGGTTTTCTCCCAGCAGGCTCCTTGGCTTCCTGGAGAATAGATTCTGGTAGGGTATGCCATTGGTTCACTAGATGGGCCCAGAGCTGTCTGCATTCCCATAGTGGGCATGGTTTGTGTTCTGTAGCAGGAGGTTCTCTTTCTTTCTTGTGTCTTCAACCACCCCCTCTCTAGCGTCTTCTCATCAACTCAGATGTGCCCAGAGTCTTGACCGTCTTTAGAAACTGCGCTTAAAACCATATCCTTCATCAGCTTTTTCCATATCTTGACTCCTTTTCACACTAAAACCTCTCTATTAGGGCCTTAATCTTGGGGTTATTATAATGACAATCTGTAATCATCTGTGTATACATGTGATTTTAAAAAATTTTTTTTAAAGATTTTATTTATTTATTTGACAGACAGAGATCACAGGTAGGCAGAGAGGCAGGCAGAGAAAGGGGGGGAAGCAGGCTCTCTGCTGAGCAGATAGCTCGACGTGGGGCTCGATCCCAGCACCCTGGGATCATGGTCCGAGCCAAAGGCAGAGGCCTTCACCCACTGAGACACCCAGGTACCCCCGTGTGATTATTTTTAATGTCTCTTTTCTTTATTAAGCTTGATGTCATCAGTCATAGACATTTCTTTTTCCTTTCACTGTTTTATCTCCAAAGATCCAGCCCAGAATTTAGTGCTGAATAAGTTCTCAATAAATGTTTTTTGAAAGCATGAATAATGGAATGAAGGCAGCAGCACAGTCTCGTAGACCGCCTTACCAGTAGCCCAGTGTATCTGAATCTCACTTCTGCTTGAACTGGAACATTCTGATGAGTGAAAGAAAAATAAATAAAGACATAAATAGCAGGGACAGTCTAAAGAAATAAATATTTGTTCAACAGAAACCCTATATTATCTTCCTGAATAGCAAATATAGTTACTTATTTGTAAACAAAATGATTTCTTGGTGGAGACAAGATCAAGAGGTTTGAATATCATCCTTGGAAAACAGCCTTGGAAAAGAGATTCTGATAACACAAGTTTTCATTATTTGACCTTTTAAATTACTTCTGCAGGAAAGTGGGAGAAATATTGGAAGGCAGGAGGAAAAGAAGACCTAAAAATATAACTAAAAGTAGACATTGCTTCTCTTGGGCTCTTGGATTCATTCTGGACATTTCCTCATGATGAAACTTCAGACACTTTGGTGAGATCTAACATTATTTTTCTTTTTACCATAACTTTTTTTTAGCTCACATAAATATAAACCATGGGAGACCCCAAGAGTGAAAATGCAAGCCTCTGAAATTTTCTGACAAAAGCAAAAATTAAGATTCTGAGACAACACTTTCTGAATTTTTGATTTGCCAACATAGTGCCTACTCAAGAAGATTCCAGCAGGAAGTGGTCTTAAATCACTTTTGTGTCTTTGTAAATACCTGCTCAACTTTGGAATAAGGTTTAAGATAATAAGTCATTGATTTATCACATTTTTGTCCATGACTTTCTATTTCTTTCTATTTTTTCTACTTGTAAAAGAAATAAAGAGATAACCAAAATGTCATCAAATCTTGCCCAAATTTCTCAAGTGCTGAAATTTAAATGAAAACATATGGTGTTTTCCCAGACATTAGAGTCTCTCTTTTGAAGGCACATATCCTGGGCATTTGTGAGTCCAAATGAGGTATAAAAATGATAAATATTGAAAGCAGATATGTATTGAAAGGCTATAGCAAAATGTCTACAAATGTATGTATTTGCTATTTTGTGTGTAAGTTTTTGTTCCCTCCTTTTCTCTCACTCTCAACTATCTACACTGCCAATCCTTCCTCAAACTCTCTACTTATTGCTTTGTCTTTCAGAGTTTTTTGGGGTTTTTTTGAAGACCACCATAACGAAGGCGCGTTCTCTCCAATAGAACAATTTGGATGGGATCAAAAATGAATCTCATCGAACACTCCCACTTACCTGTCACAGAAGAATTTTCTCTTTCTGACAATTTATTTGGTAAGTTGCCAAGTTCCCTTGAATTTAAATAAAAAACAAAGGCAACCTGGAAATATACGGGGGGAAATGTCTAGATGATGAATCCAACAGAGACTGGCAAATGTTTTTGTTCCTCCCAAGTACTCAGTAAACATTAGGTACTATGCCAGATTAGAGGTAGATCAGACCTTGGATTTATTGAACCTAATGGTCTTCTTTTTTATAGATGAGGACTGCAAGACTGAGAGCTTTGTGACTAGCCCAAGGCCATGAGGCTAGATAATTAACAGACGTGAGGGTAGAAATGAATTCCTGTTACAGGCTAATTCTGATATTATTATAGCATGTACTAAAGTATGAAATCATGCTTCTTATGGTTTAATATTATACCTATGAAAAGCTGAGATTACTTAGATTATAGTTTCCACTATTCATCTCGTGCTGGGGGATATATGGCATAGTGTCATGATTAGTCATTTAAATTGGATTGAGGACAAACTGTTCTAGGTTGTTTTCAGTAGATCTCTAACTAGATGACACCATAAAATGATATATTGCTTCACCTTATGCATTTATGAAAAAAACTGTCATTATAAAGAGTTTTAATTGGGGATACCAGCAAACTCAACAGCAGCAATATTTGGGATGGGGTAGGGAAGCCGCCTGCCACTTATAAAATACTTCCCTTTTGTACTATAGCCCTGCTGGAAGACTTAGATGCTCCCAGTTTTCTACTCTCCTACTCTCCATCAATGCATGGAACATGGTAGACTATGATAGTGAAAATGCAAACATTTGAAATTCCACAAAATTCAGTGTTTGAAGGGATGATCCCCTATTTGGTTGCAGACATCCTTGAAAGAGATTAATTAATAGCTTATGCTATTATCTACTACTCATTAGTATCTTAGTGTACAGTGGTTTAGAGGGTCATTTCCAAGGAGAGTTCTTTTATTTGTATTACCTATTTACATATCTACCTGCCTCATGCAGTATAAGAGCATTTAAAGGCAATGACCATATTTTATTAACCTTAGTTTGCATTTGTTAATAAGAATCAAGTAATAAATAATAAAAGGAAAGGAGAAAAGAAGTTTAGAGAAAAAAAGAGATATTTATGAATAATGCGCAGAGAGACCTAAGGCAGTAGTATCTTTTATGAAATGCCAGTTGTCAGACATACTTGTCTTATTTCTTCCATATACATGCATTCAAGGCCAATGAGCCCTACCTCTATGGCCGGCTACCTGATTATTTGCTTCTGGTCTACCCTTCTATTAGTTCTTAAAATAATCAGTGCATGGACATCTTCATAATTCTTGTCTACTAATCATAACTCAGGATAATTAGAACTATAAGTGCATATCATAAACTAAGGAAAATTTCACATAAGATTATTTTTTCACTTCACTGAAATTTTATGACTATGTGGTAAGACCCCCAAGCAAGCATGTTAGATTGAAGGCTAACCTCATCAGCCATGAAGTGAAAAAGATGTGAGCAGAGAGAGCAAAATCGTGGGGGTGCTGTCAAGTTAGAAGCATCTGGGAATGATTGCTTAAGGAAGCACTGTGACTCATGCCTCCAGTGTTGCTTTTCCTTTAGCTCTCCTTTGCTAGACCATATTCTCATCTTGTTTCCTAACACTGTCATTTAAGATTCCTGAGAGCACAGGCTGCACATGCTATAAGCACAGCTGTTATTTCTGGCTGGAGCAGTTTTCTCAAATATTCATCTGGTCTTCTCTCCTGGTACGCCAGTATCTGGTGTGGCCATGGGGGCACTTTTTCCTTTTCTGTATTAAGTTCTAGAGCTAGCTCTAAGCATTATTATTACATCTCTTTCCTCCCAGACCCTTGATCTCACTCTGCTTAACTAACCTGAGCTAAATGTATGCCAAAGGGGTGGATAAAGACTTGCATTTTAATTTCTTTATTCCTCCTCCTCATCTTTTGTGTCCTGATGACACTGAGGGATTCTTTGGACTTCCCACCCTAAGCTTAGGATGCAGAGCTCTAGGGAAAACATTGTGGCCCATGGATGAGTAACTGGCAATGCCCAACTCACCACTTCTGGATCTTGAGATATACCAGAGATTCGCAAGTGTTAGCCCATGGGCCCAACTAGCTAGAGAGTGGAATTCTTTTCTAATGGTCTGTGTAATGAAGCTATCCTGTCGTTACAACAAAGGAAAGTGAGGCTGATGGTAGAGAATATGGATAGCTATCCTTTCTTCCGCCCAAAAGTTGAGTACCAGCTATATACTAGGCATTGGAAGAAAGCAGGGAGTAAGACAGGCAAAATCCTAGTGGAGGGTAGACTCACAATAAACATGCAAATAAATAAATAAGTAAGTAAATAAATAAATAAATAAATAAGCAAACTAACATCAGGTAGTGGTGAGTGCTATAAAAACAACAAGACAGGGTGATATCAGAGTAACTGGAAGGATGGGGTTGCTCTAATTTCTGTGGTTGGGAAACGCCTCTGAGGAGTTGACAACTGAGCTCAAACTGAAAGGCAAGAAGCCAAGGAGAACATTCTAGGTGAAGGAAATAATAAATGAAAAAGCTCAAAGTCTGGAATGGACTTCCTTGTCTTTTCATTTTTATTTAGGGCAGTTGAAATGGTCTAGAGAATGGGCTCTGGACCTTGTATTCTCATTGGACCCTTGTATTCCCAACTAGTAAGGGTAATGGGAGATTATTAGACTACATATTCTGGAACCTCTGTATAGTTTTAACATTCGAGTCCACAAATTGCTACAGTTGTGTCAGAAAGTGGCAACTTGGATTCATTGGTACTCAGCTGACCCACGATGTTACTCTTAAGGTGGCCTTGGGTATGGCTCTCCTCCCTGCAGGTGATTATAAGGGCCATAATGAAATCCTCGTGTTGGGACATTAGGAAGGTGATATGAAGATTATTCTGCAAATACTGATGAGCACTCACTAATGGGCACCAGAGACAGTGATGACCTCTGGAGTGAGGACTTTCAGTGTCTTCCACAGATGGCTATGAACCCCTCACTCACTGCAGGCTTTGCTTAAGGTGAAGGGGAAGCAGCTCCACATGTATAAATGGTAACCCTGAAGAGAAGAGCCCAACGCAGGGACTGGTATGCAGGTAATCTATGTGAGAAGTGATTGTGGATAGTGGAAGCAAAAGACTGGGGTCATGAGACAGGGAAAGAGGAAAACCAAGACAAGATGAATTATGAGGGTCACTGCTGTGGATGAGGGAACCCCTCACCCCTGGGGGTAGCACAGAGAATTGTCTTTGAGGGACCAAGGGCTGGGGCAGTTAGTAACAGGTTGAAGAAAACCCCTGAAGACATAAGGTCTCCAGCACTTCTGGGTTGTGCTTCTATTACTCCTGGTGGAATCAGGCCAAGTGGTCTCTTGTGATGTTGGAGAAGTTCTGGGCAGAAAGCAAAAAGATGTGTGGCATGCTCCTGAAATGACAAACCGAATATGAGGTGAGTCTGAACTCAGGTGTGATCATTTGCTGTGGCTACAGCTGAAATGAGGAGTGGGCTGAAGGATGTGACACTGCCACCAGAGGGGTTTGCCACACACTATAAATGGGATTTTCCCCCAAATCAGTTTAAGTATTCAAAGGAAGGCTAAGATTTTGAGGGGGGATGGTACAGATTTGCTCTATAGTTCTGTTTCTTAGGCTGCTGTTTGCAGGAAAAAAAGGAAAGAAGCCTAGACAGAATAGAGTTGTAGAGAAGAGGCTGGAGTGACCTTGTGAGGTCCTTTAATTTATTCTGCTGTCACACATCCCTGACAAACTCAGATGGGAATCTAGCTCATTGGTAACTCAATCCACACACAGAACTCGGCATGGAAGGACATGGTGACCCAAAAGAGATAAGTCTCTTTTCCTTTGGGACATCCTGCAAGCCAGGAAGCTTGGTCAAAGATTAATTTAGTGAATTGAGAAAGAGTTCCCTGATGAGTGAAGAAGGCAGGGCCTTTATGCAATTAGTGCATAATAAAAGGTAATGATGGCAAAGTCCATAGCTTCCTGTGGTTTGGTATGGCGAATAGGGTAGGAGATGGTATGTTAAATACAACCCATGTATTCTTTTAGCAAATTGTGCTTTAAGAACTCAAAAAAATCACAGAATTTCAGACTAATAGGAAAGCATTCTAACAATAGCACTGAATAAGCAATAGAAGGTACTGTCTTATGCTCCCGTATCTATCGTTCCCAGTACAATGAGTCCTGGTTCTTTTAGCTCAGTGATATTGGGAAAAGTTCCCTGAATGTGAGTGGAAATAAGCAATGAAATTGAAAGAAATAGTCTTGGAGGCCATGGAGACACTCTGAAGTTTAGTTTTGTCCTTTGTAAACAAGGATAACGATGACATGTCACAGCTTATTGGGAGAATTGAATGACTGTCTGGGAAAGTGTTCTGAAGGCATCATATAACATAATTAATCTAGAGTTAATTAATCTAGCAACAACGTAGTTGTTGCTACTTAAATCGTTGAAATGACAAACACCACTCTACCCATTAAGGGAAGGAAGTTCTATTTATTTTAACATTGTTGAATGCAAAGAATCTTCATGGAGCCAACAAAACCCGACAGCATGGAAATAAATGTGTGGATGCCCGAAGAAAGGAAACATACTCTGTCTCACCTTGGTATTATGGCATTGCTAACAATAGCTGTGGAATCCATAGTTTTATATTATTTTTTATTAGGGTATCTAATACTCTTTCCAAAGACCCATTCTGAATGAAGCCCAGCAAGTGGTAGGAGGCCTATCTCCCATAATCCCTTTCCTTTAGCTATTTTTTCATTACTTTGTGCTTTTCTCAGCTACTGATGCCTGTTTTCTCTGGGTAAAGCTTTATTTTTATTAGAAGATACTCACTTTGGAATCTGATTCTTGTTTATGTATTTTGCTTAAATTGAAAGAATCTTTGAGATGTTACAAAACCAGCTAGATGTTTTAAAATACAACTAAAGAGGAGCACCTGGGTGGCTCAGTGGGTTAAGCCTCTGCCTTCAGTTCAGGTCATGATCTCAAGGTCCTGGGATCGAGTCCCGCATCAGGCTCTCTGCTCGGCAGGGAGCCTGCTTCCTCCTCTCTCTCTCTGCTTGCCTCTCTGCCTACTTGTGATCTCATTCTGTCAAATAAATAAATAAATCTTTGAAAAAAAATAAAATACAACTAAAGGTCTTTAGATGCAGTTTTGTGGAATATTTCTGAATTTGACTTCAGGTATCTGAAGTCACTGGGTTTATCTCACTGGGTTCAACTCAAGTGAATGTAGTTCTGTTCTAATGGGTAAATCATAAACAGAAGTTTCCAGAAGATGGAAGGATACTGTTGGCTCACATAGCTCCCACAAAATGGGAGCTATGTTTTAGCATAATTTAAATATTGTTTCTTACCCACATCTTTTCCGCAGATTTATGCAATATATAAGATTCTTATTAATTCACTATGGGTTGGTTTTTGTTCTCCCAGGAATCTCAGATCTGATAACTCTTGTTAGTGGAGTTAAGAAATGGAAAAAGGTAAAGAACTATGGACAGAGACTTTACTTATGACAAAATGGACTACTGCTTCTTTTGATAAGGCATGAATAGTTTGGAAAAGGCTGGAGAGAGATGAAGAATTTTAGACAAGTGGCCAGCTGGTGGATAATACCATCCAGATCCTTGCTCTCAACCTTGCAGACTAAGAAACAGATCTCAATGGAGTGTTCTAAATTCCAAAAGCTTTAAAAACTAAACATTTTAACCAAGCTGAGAAAGGTTGACTATGAAATCAGATTGCAAATGTATACATCTACAGGGATTAAAAAAAAATTGTGACAATGGTAACAACTACTGTTTCTTGAGTGCTTTAAGAAATAGTCAGACACCATGCTTAAGCACATTTTCGACCTGTTAGCAGATTTCCTGCATTCAAGTCCATCTCTGTCATTTACTGGTACATGGTCTTGGGCAAATTCCTCAACTTTACACGAGTGACTTGCTTTATTTAATCAAGTTCTCAGAAGAATGCCTGGCACATCATAAGTGTGCTATAACTATCTGCCATTGACATTAATTCTTGCAATACTCCTATGAGCTACATACTGTTAATATTCCCCTTCTACTGGTGAGAAAGTGGAAAGTTAACAATATTTAATAATCTGCTTAAGGTTCTATAGGTATAAGTGGCATCCAAAATATAATCAAGACAAGCAATTAGAATTAGATGGTTAAGGATCCAGGCAAATAGAACACTCTTCTTAACCTTCTCTGTGGAAAAAGGCTTTCCAATGAGATTACATTACTCAAAGTCTTTGGCCGACTTCTCAAGGATAGTTTTCAGAAAAGCATTGCCAATATTTGCTCTGGGACTTCCCTTTTTTCATGACTTTATAGCTGATGCTCCCACTTACCACGAATGATGCATCATTCATATTGCTCCCAAGTACCATAGGCATAGGACCAACAGAACTTTCCATGATGATGGAATATTCTAGATCTACTTTGTCCAAAATGCCATAGCCACTATCCACATGTGGCTATAAAACTCTTAAAATAAAACCAGCATAACTAAGGAATTTATTCTAATTTGTTTAAATTAATTTAAGTAGCCATATATGACTAGTGGCTATTATTTCAGTACACAGAATGGCAGAGGAAAATGTATTTTTAGAAAAAAAAAGCACGAGGCTGTTAGGCATCACTGAGAGAGAAGCAAAGGTGTCCAGTCCATCTTATGAGAATATCCTGTGTGAATTTTACTAAGGAACAACAGTTTCCTTGATCAGCTAAATTGTCCTACTTGTTTCCTTGTTAGTATAGCAATTTCTGAGGACAAGAGGTCCATTTGTTTGACCATTGAGGAAGTCAGTAGAGAATTCCTTTAAAACAAACAAAAAAGGATATATAAGGATGATTGGGTAGCTCAGTTGGTTAAGTGTCTGCCTTCAGCTCAGGTCATGATCCCAGGGTCCTGGGATTGAGCCACACACTGGGCCCATTGCTCAGTGGGGAACCTGCTTCTCTCTCTTCCTCCGCCTGCTGCTCACCCTGCTTGTGGTCTCTCTCTCTCCATCAAATAGAAAAATAAAGTCTTTAAAAAATAAAATGGAAAACTCATAGATAGTTTATCCTGGTTTACATTCTCTGGGTAGCTCTCTCACTCAGGATCCTCTCAAGGCAAGGATAGCTCTGGGGTTGTGAGGAGAAGACAATAAGGTCAGAAGTAGAGTGAGGATTGAGAATAGCTTTGCAAATGTAAGCCTTGATTTGACAATCCAAACTAAAAAGTAACCATAGACCATCACTCTTTTCCTCTTTCTTGGCAATGAGGGCAAGTGTGCCTTAGTGTTTCAACCACGGGGTTTGAGTCAGAAGACTTGGGTTAAAGTCCTAACTTAATGCCTCACTAACTGCGTGACTTTAGACAAATATCTTAGTGTCACTGAGTTGCCTTATGGAGTCTGTAAAATATGGTAGAAGATAGAGGGTATCATAAATAATACCTTCCTCAGAGGATACAAGTAGGATCAAATGATGTAATGCATATGGAACCACTTGTAAAAGAGTGAAGGCCGTAGAAATGTCTTGGCAAGGATGATTGCATTTATACAGATCACTTTTGCCTTTCAAATTGCTCTCATATTTATTGTCTTTTTATCTTCACAACACATCTATGAGGGGAAATAGGGCAGGAACTATTATCTATGTTTTACCATCTGTTGATGTAGACAAATGAGGCCCACAGAACCTGAGACTGGCCTAAGGTTATACAGGGTGTCTGGCTGCATTAAGGGTGAGCTTAACCCTGGGCCTACCGAATCCTATTTTAAAACCCTTTCTTCCAAAAAATAACCAACAGTCATAAGCTTGATAGCCACAGATTATGCTGCAGAATTATTTCTACTCAGTAAATAAGCCACCCTACAACCTGAGTCCAAAGCCGAATAATCATAACATTAATGTGGTGATGGTGGGTAGTCATTTACTGTGCTAAGCATTTTATAAATATTATCTTAGTTAATGCTCATTGTAACTCTGTGAGGTTGTATGGTTATCAGCCCCATTTTACAGGTGAGGAAATGGAGAAATTAAATGGTTCAGGAATTTGTCCATGTCCACAGCTAATGAGTACCAAGGGAGTCTGGAAGTATTAGTTTGTTAAAGAGGCTGTAATGAAGGACCAGACTGGGTGGCTTAAAGAACAGGAAAGGATTGGGTGCCTCGGTGGCTCAGTGGATTAAAGCATCTGCCTTCAGCTCAGGCCAGAGTCCTGGGATCCAGCCCCACATCAGGCTCTCTGCTCAGCAGGGAGCCTGCTTCCCTTCTTCTCTCTCTGCCTGCCTCTCTGCCTACTTGTGATCTCAGTCTGTCAAATAAATAATAAATAAAATCTAAAAACAACAACAACAACAAAAACAGAAATGGATTGTTTCACTGTTCTTGAGGCTAGAAAGAAGTCCAAAACCAAAGGGTTAGCATGTTGATTCCTTCTGAAGCCTGTGGGGTAAGGGTCTATTCCTGGTCTTGGGGTCTATTCTTGGCTTATAGATGACTGCCTTTTCCCTTTATCTCTTCATAGTGTCTTCTCTTTATGTCTGCCTGTCTCCGTGTCTACATTGCCATTTGTATAAGGAGACCAGTTATATGGGATTAGGGACCATCTTCATGAATATTTTAACTTGATTACCTCTATAAAAACCCTCTCTCCAAATAATGTCACATGCTGAGGTCTGGGGGTTAGAACTTCAACATACCAATTGGGGGGAGTGGGGAACACAATTCCACTAACATTGAATATAAACCCAGATCATTTGGTCTTGTACTGTTAAGCATTATGCTTCGGTGCTTTCTGACATAACAAAATTATATTATTCTGTAGACTTCTGATAGGAACAAATGTCAAGACACAGAGTATGACACTTGACCCCAAATCCACTTTTAGAGCCACTGAACAGAAATCTACTCTACCTATTAAGTTCTAAAACTCGAAAGTGCTCCCCCAAAATATTTAGCTAAAAGACTGGTTTCCAGCTACTAGGCAACTTGGCATCGAGGTCTTTTCTCATAAACATTTACAAATATTCTGCTCTGTAATGAAGTTAATCAGTAAGCCACACAACCTCTGGCCTCTATCGCTGCTTACCTGGTCTCATTTTCAGTTGCTGTGAGTAAGCTAAGAATGGTAATGCAGTTTCAGGGGTTAGAAAATCCAATTCAAAGTAGTCCTCGCCATAGACACGCATCATCAGGATTTATTATGGAAATGATGAACATGAAGTCTGATAAAGGTAAGACACTGTTCACAGGTGCTCTTGACCAAACTTCTGCAACTGGACTGAGGAAGTGGAGGGCTTTTGTTTGAGATTTTAGCAGCGGGTGTCTGTCAAAGATGTCTTAGTCAGAACCAGAAGGTTGGGGTGAGAAGTTGGGGCAGGGTGATTTTTGAGGATTTAGGGAGGTGAGTATCTCATTGAGATAAAATCTAAGTATGTTTCCCCTAAAATTGTTCATTAAATATTATGTAAAATTAGCAGGCTTTTCTCAAGTTAAACACTAGGCAGTTCTAATTAATGCCTGTAGACACATGAAAAAGTACTTTGAAGTACGTACTTAATGCAGTGTTTTAAAAATGGCACGTCTCAGATCCCAGTGGGTCACGAAGTCTATTTGTGGCTATGACCACCATTAAAAAGTTAGAATAGTTTAGAATAGAAGAGAATAAGAGTAGAGTAGCATAGAAATGTCAGCGTGCACTTCAAGAAGTAAGGATAAGTGTTATTTTGTGAAAATCTTGTTTCAGTTACTTCTACATATGTTTAAGTGTATACAGGAGTTATGATACAACATGTATTTCTTCTTTGTTTTAAAAGATTTTATTTATTTATTTGACAGACAGAGATCACAAGTAGGCAGAGAGGCAGGCAGAGAGAGAGGAGGAAGCAGGCTCCCTGCAGAACAGAGAGCCCAACGTGGGGCTCGATCCCAGGACCCTGGGATCATGACCTGAGCTGAAGGCAGAGGCTTAACCCACTGAGCCACTCAGGTGCCCCAATATAAGATGTATTTCAAAGTATGGGTTGTGACGAGAAAAATAAAGAGAGATTGAGAAACACTGATTTACTGAATTAGTTTCATAGCAGATTTCTCCCAAATTGATGGAAAATCAGATAAGTAAAGAGTTCAGTTTTAGGCTTACACTATTTGTTTTCTCTGAAGTAAAACATAGATTATAATGAAAACATAGACCATAACATGTAATATTATCTATTTTAATATTTTTTCAAAGCAGAATCTTACCTCTTAAATTCTCAGTTAAAAGAGGAACTCTAATCATTTTTACAATAATTATAATTTTGAATATATGATTGTAGAGTTAGCAGCATACTATTTTATTTAAATATGTTTAAAAGTGATTGACACTGTATTTACAAAATCAGTTAGAAGGCAGGAAAAGCAAATCTTTCTATCATTTCCATTTAATAGGCATTTATTAAGCGCACTGTATCAGGCTTTGTGTAAGGCACCAGGAATGAAATAAAAAAAGGGGGGGGGAATATAACCTAATATATTCCCCAAAGAGTTCACAGACTAACCACAACAATAAAAACACATCACGGGCGCCTGGGTGGCTCAGTGGTTAAGCCGCTGCCTTTGGCTCAGGTCCTGATCTCGGGGTCCTGGGATCGAGTCCCGCATCGGGCTCTCTGCTCAGCAGGGAGCCTGCTTCCCTCTCTCTCTGCCTGCCTCTCCATCTACTTGTGATTTCTCTCTGTCAAATAAAAATAAAATCTTTAAAAAAAAAAACAAAAAACAAAACAAAAAAAAAAACACATCACAAACTCCTTGGAGCTGTACTGTCTAATATAGTAGTCACTAGCCACAAGTGGCTATGTAATTTTTAATTTTAATTATTTAAAATTAAATAAAACTAGGTGCCTGGCTGGCTCAGTTGATAAGCGTCTGCCTTTGGCTCGGGTCATGATCCCAGTATTCTGGGATTGAGCCCTACATCAGGCTTCCTGCAGAGCAGGGAGCCTGCTTCTCCCTCTCCCACTCCCTCTGCTTGTATTCCCTCTCTCGCTGTGTCTCTCTCTGTCAAATAAATAAATAAAATCTTTAAAAAATTAAATAAAACTTAAAACTCAGTTTCTCAATATCACTAACAACATTTCAAGTGTTCCATATTCCCATACAGTTAGTGGCTACCACATTGATGGTATAGAATATTTCCATCACCTCAGGAAGTTCCCTTAGATGGTACCCCTTTAGAGAAACTACTGACTGCTAGAGAATCTACCCAGAAGAATTTTGCTTTCCTTTGCATGGGGTCTCAGACTTCCCAGGTGTCTATACATTCATGTGTTCCCATTTAAAAGCTCTTCCTCGGAGCGCATGGGTGGATCATTGGTTAAGTATCTAACTCTTGATTTTGGCTCAGGTTAGAATATCAGGGTCGTGAGATTGAGCTCTGCTTTGGGCTCTGTGCTCAGTGGGAGTCTGCTTGAGATTCTCTTCCTCTCCCTCTATCTGTGCCCCTTCCCTGCTCACATACTCTCTCTTCTAAATATAAATACATAAATACATAAATCTTTAAAAAAAAAAAAAAAACCCACACCACTCTTCCTAAACGCTCAGGGAGCATTCCCCATCATAAGGGAATCTAAATCTCCCCTCCCCCACTTTGGGATAGACTGATTCTGGAAAAGCACTGTTAAATCCAAATTTATAGATATATATTAATATATTATTATTTACTTTAAATTGTAGTAAAGTAAAAATAAATTTACTTTTATAGAAATCATGTTTTAAAGTTGACCCATCTCTGCTCTTTCACATCTGTGCTTTATCAGAAAGTTCTGGTATTTTTTTGCTTGTTTTTATCCCAGCCCTTGATATCTCTACACACACACACACACACACACACACACACGCACATGCCTGCATGTGTAGGGAATGACTGGGGCCTTTTTTATCTGTATTCCCTTTGTCTTGTTCACTGTTTGTATCCTCAGAGCCTAACACATTGTCTGGAAAATAGCAAGTATCAATACAATATTTATAAATGAAAGTATCCTATAACTTACGTTATCAAAACAGACTAAGATAATTACTAATTAACTATCAGTTAACTATTAAAATCGGGATTTTGCTAGGTTTGCTAGGAACAAACATGTCTTTTCATGACATTCAACTTATCAAAACGTTTCCTCAACTATTTTATTTTATACTCAGAACTATCTTATAAGATAGCAAGGCTGGCTGTTAATAGTTCCATTTTATAGAAGAAATGAAAACAAAAAATGTTAGGCAGTTGTTCAAAGTCTTACAGTCAATTCACGATGGAAGTTGTTCTAATCCCACTATTTTGGGTGCTGTTGACCATGCTGGGCTTCTTATTATAAGTTGCCTGCATACTGTGGAGATTTGGTGGGGGCACTGAAATACTACATGTGGATGTGCTTTGAGGATAGAAGCACAATTTAATAATATTATGTGCTATTCTCATATTCTTACCATGTTTTCTTGCTTTTGTATAATATTGTCAATGTCTTTGTGAAAACTTTCCATTTTGCTTGAAATGATTCCAAAGGACCAATAAGATTTTGATGCCACGATCTGACTTTAGTCAGGACTACATGCTAGCTATTGATTATAAGAATACTAGCTTAATTGAAACAATGATTTGAGATCTTGGAATTGTCACGTGAGGAGGAAAAAATTACACATTTCCCTGGATTTTGTAAAATCCAGTTTCTGTCATTAATTGTTTGACCCCAGGCAAGTTGCTTTAACTTGTTGGATCTGCAGGGGTCGGGGGTGGAAACCAGTAATTGACAGTGTAAGATCGGTTGGGAGATAAAATCCAGCAATAAGTATAAGTGAAAGTAATGCTTTTAATGCTTTTCAGTTCTTTTCAAACCCATTCACTCCACAAATTTTAGTCATATTTGGTTATAAAGTAGATCAGAATTTTGTTTATATTTTATCTCTTCTTTTTGTTGTAATCATATTCTATTTCATATTCTTCTATTTTGTGGTAATAAGACAAAGCACCATTGCCAAAACTTGGTCTTTCAGATATAATCACTTAATGTTGGTTTTATATGGAGAAGTCAGGCATAGAAGACAGGAAGTTAATTTTTTCCCAGATAGTATATACTTTGTGCTTCGACAATCTTTTTCTGGATCAATGCAGAAAGCATTCTTTTCAACAAACTTTTGGTACGCATATATTCTACTTTGCCATTGTAGAAAAGCCTTGAGTTCTCACGACCATAGTCTTTTAGTTATTCACTTATGGAGATTTTAGATATAAAGAAGAACTGTAAGGTTATCCAGCATGAAGCCTTTTCTTTAGAGATGAGCAAAGGGCAGCCCACAGAGGATAGGTAAGTACCATGTAACTAAACTCAGAACACCCTGGGACCTAGAGTCAGGGAAGACTTCCCAAAAGAAGCTATACTTACAAGGAAATTTAGAGATGGATTAAGTGTAGAATAGTGAGATGAAGCTCTGTGAGCAAATGGCTGTATTGTAGAAAGCTCCAGGCTCAGGAAGCAGTGGAGCTAGGGGCAGGGAAGGGAGGTTCTGAGTCTGGAACCTGCAATGCAGATTCAAGGATTAGGTAACTCAAAACATAAGAAATGGGGACGCCTGGGTGGCTCAGTTGGTTGGACGACTGCCTTCGGCTCAGGGCGTGATCCTGGAGTCCCGGGATCGAGTCCCACATCGGGCTCCCAGCTCCACGGGGAGTCTGCTTCGCTCTCTGACCTTCTCCTCGCTCGTGCTCTCTCTCACTGTCTCTCTCTCTCTAATAAATAAATAAAAAAAAATCTTAAAAAAAAATTAAAAAAAAAACATAAGAAATGGCTGGAAGAGAAAAGGTAGGATCATGTGGCACCTTGCACACCTGATTGCAGCTTACCTACAAGCAGACGTATTGAAGGGACTCACCAGCTGAGGTATAGAGGGACGAAGAGAAAACCGTGTGCTCTCATGCTTTAAAGCATCACACATCTGAAATTATCCCAGAGAGGAGTAATTCAGCACATGGTTCGGAAGGAAGTCAGACTATCAAAGTTCCAATCTCAGCTATTTAGGAATGTAGGAGTAAAATTGCCTTCCTTCTCTGTGCCACAAGTTACTCATTTGTAAATGAGGATACTAATGTTACCCACTTCGTAGGATTTTTGTGAGAAGAATTGCAAATATACAAGCTCCTGGCACTAGGATGGAGTTTCTAAGCGTTTTCTGACAGTAGTAGTAGCAATAATAACAACCACAGCAATTTGGGGGGGCACTGCAAATGTATAGATGCGTAGATCTACAGTCCCTAATGGACAGTTCTAAATTCCAAAAGCTTTAAAAATGAAACATTTTAACCAAAGTTTTGACACAAATTTCTCTGGTGGCAAAAACCTGACCCGAATGGATGGGAGGATATTAATGGCCTTTATTTATTTACTTACTCTGCATCGTATGAATGTTTATACATTTCACCATGGAAGATTGCTGTGTTTGATTCTGAGTTCTGTCCCAGACCACACAGGGAGAAAGAACACTGTGTTCTGTTCTAAAACACAGTCAATCAGTTCTGAATTCCAAAACACATGTGACCCCAAGACTTTCATAAAGAACTTATGGAATAAGTGGAATAATCTGTATTACCTCATTCAATCCTCAACATAACTCTGGATAGATATTTTCATCCTGAGCTTGCTGCCATCAAAACTGGGCTCATCAGTAGTTCAGCAACTTGCCCAAAGTTCCACTGTTCAATGGAAGTGGAGTTGGAATTTTGGTCTAGGGTTGCCTGACCATGCTTTGAAGAATCAGACACATTTGTACACTCTCCTATATCTTATTTATGTTCGTTAAAATTTTTAACGTTTTGCATAGCTTAAATATTTTTTTTTCTAAAGAGTCATTGTTTGTGTTTCTAGGAAATAGAAGCACTTTCACAACCTGATAGTTTTCTACATCTAGAGGTTTTATAGATAAAAAGCTCATTTTGTAATAACGGCAGTAGGAATAATGATTATTACTACTACTTTAATGGCAACTCTAATTTATCTGGCACTCTTTGTGTGCCAAACATTTAGCAAAGTGTTTGGCATACATGATCTTATTTAATTCTTACATCAACCTAATGAGGTAGCTATTATTCTCTGTTTTATGAAGAGAAATTTGATCCCTAAAGACATCAAATAAATTGCCAAGATGCACACAGAAAATAAGTAACAGGACTAGAATTTGAACCATACTCACAATTCCAGGCACTGCCTTCTTTTTTTTTTTTTTAAAGCTCCTTCTTTGTTTTATCATGATTAAAATACTAATCTACATGGCAAAGTTACGAACAACATGAACACCATGCAACCTCCTACCCCAGAAAACAATGGAACAATCTGACTTTCCAGTCACAATCATCCAGTTTCTTTTGTATCGTGTAGAAACTTGCCTTGTACACATGCGTGTGCACACACACATTGTTCTTTTAATACCCACATAAATATGTACATTATTCTATAAGTTAATATTTTCAAATAACATCATATCATAGAAACCTTTCTTTATCAACACCTATAGATCTAAATTCACATCTACATAATATTTCAGTGCATGGACATAATGCAATTTAATAAGACTCCTATTGGTGGATATTTAAATTAGTTCCTGATTTATAGTTTTTACAGATTTTCCTATACATGGATATCTTTACAGAAGCCTTTCACACAAATATGTGCCTATTTCTAAAATAAAATTTCTTGCAGTCTAATGGCTGCGTTAAAAGAGTATTTGAGTTTCAAATGCCGAAAGATACTGAATAATTGTCCTCTAAGAATGTTTGCTTTTCTAAGAGTGTTCTATTGAGCATTTTTAACCTTTACTTATTTGAGGATGAACATGGTCATATTTTATATTGCAATTTAAATTTAAATTTAATTGTTGATGAAGGTGAGTGCATTTTCTTATGTTTATAAAATACTTTGTGTTTGTATTTCTAAAAACTGTCCTTTCATATCCTTTATCTCCCATGAGGTTGTTGAATTTTTCTTATTGGTTTGCAAGTGCTCTTTACCTGTTAGTGATATGAGTCTTTGGTCTATCTTTTATGTTGCAGATATTTTTCTGAGTTTGTAATTTGTCATTAAATCCTTTTTATAGTTTTTTTGTTTTTGTTTTTGTTTGCTGTAAAGAAGTTGTCAATTTTTATATAGTTAAATTTTGGTCTTTTCTTAGACATTAATTCCAATTTTGTTACTCTTGTCCAGGTGTACTAACAGAACAAGCAGCAGGACCTTTGGGACAGAATCTAGAAGTAGAGCCATACTCACAATACAACAATGTTCCGTTTCCGCAAGTTCAGCCACAGATTTCCTCGTCATCCTATTATTCCAACCTGGGTTTCTATCCCCAGCAGCCCGAGGAGTGGTATTCTCCTGGAATATATGAACTCAGGCGAATGCCAGCTGAGACTCTCTACCAAGGAGAGATTGAGGTAGCAGAGATTCCTGTAACAAAAAAGGCCCGAATGAGTGCATCAGCGGGGAGAATAAAAGGGGATGAATTATGTGTTGTTTGCGGAGACAGAGCATCTGGTTACCATTATAATGCACTGACCTGTGAGGGCTGCAAAGGTAAGCACCTCTGGTTGGCCATTCTCTCCTTGAGGTTGTACTCTTTGAACTGGTTGTTGAAATCCCTCAGACTGAATTCTTCCCTTTTTCCAGATAACTTCCCATTTTCTCTTCCTACATGCCTACCTGTTCTAAATCTCTAGGAAAAGCCTTTTAGTGTATTCAGCTTATATATAAGTAAAATATTTTCTAGTTACAACCTCACATATGGCAGCAGAGAGTCTGACGTGGGGCTCAGTCCCACAACCCTGAGATCACGACCTGAGTCGAAATCAAGAATCGGTCACCACCCACGCTCACCTGTTGTTTTTTTAAAAGAAAGAGAAACTGTTGAACGCATCTCTTTTAAAACTGAGATCAAAGAAAATAAGACTCTATTAGTTGATGTATTTATTAAACTTTAATAGTAAATTACTAGTTCTAATACTTCATTCCCATTTTATAGATGAGAAAAGTGGGTTACTTCCTCAAGTCTTCACAGCTAATTAGGGGTGGCGCTTCCAATCCATAACTGATAGGCCTAACTCCAGAGCCTTTGCTCTGGAGTTAACCACTAGCCTATCCTGTCTTTTGATCCTTGCCTACTGAGTGGTCATTCTACTCTTTGAGCTATTTGCTCAGACTAATATTGACTAAATCAATGGATAAACTATCGGTATTATCTGGGCCAGATAATAAACCTCTGAAGTCAGTAATCTGAGGCAGGTCACCTCCTTACAGGTGAACACTTTGTGAAACTTGGTCCTCCTGAGAAGACTCTGGGGCATCCAGTGTGAATGGAGTGAAATCAGTGCCGAAGAGAACCCCCCAAAACACTGACGTTAAAAGTGGACGGGGGTGGGGGTGCCTGGGTGGCTCAGTGGGTTAAAACCTCTGCCTTTGGCTCAGGTCATGATCCCAGGGTCCTGGGATCGAGCCCCGCATCGGGCTCTCTGCTCCGCAGGGAGCCTGCTTCTTCCCCCCTCTCTCTTCCTGCCTCTCTGCCTACTTGTGATTTCTCTCTCTCTGTCAAATAAATAAAATCTTAAAAAAAAAAAAAAGTGGACAGGGGAGAGGTGCCTGGGTGGCTCAGTCATTAAGCGGCTGCCTTCAGCTCAGTGCATGATCCCAGGGTCCTAGGATTGAGTCCTGTGTCGGGCTCCTTGCCCAGCAGGAAGCCTGCTTCTCCCTCTCTCTCTGCCTGACTCTTCCCCTGCTTGTGCTGTCTCTTTCTTTCTCTGGCTCAAATAAATAAATAAAAGCTTTTTAAAAAAATAAAATAAAAGCGGGCAAGGGAAGAGTTGCCCCTAAAAGATATACAAGGAAGCTAGAAATGGGAGGGGACCAGGAAAGTACAGGATCATAGAACACAAGGGGACAGATAAGTACTCAGGAGAGAACCCATCCTTGGGGAGATTCAGGAAGGAAAAGCTGGATCTGGATGCGGATATGATTTTTAAGAGCAGAGAAAGGTTGAGCTTTTTCATTGATTCTGACTTGAGACTTTGCCCCCATCATGGGAGCAAAAGGACCAGAGTGCGGGGAGAAGATGAGATGGAGTGAGGAAGAGCCTGTATTCTACATCAGAGCTTGGCAATGTTTTTTCCCTGTAAAGAGAGAGTAAATATTTCAGGCTTTGCACCATCGCTGGTTTCGGTTGTGATTACTCAACTTTGCAAACACACCCACATAAAGAAGGGGCATAACTGTGGCTTTATTTAATCTACAAAAATAGGCAAGGAAATAAAAAAAAAAAGCAAACGGACAGTAGGTTGAATTTGGCCCATAGGCCTGGCTGTATTTTGCTGACCCTGTTCTAGACCAATGGCTATGGAGGTTGAGTGTGAGAAGTAACTAGAAGCTGAGTAGCGAGAGAGTACAACACTCAGGGCATGGATACAGGACACGTAAGCTCATTTTGTATGGCTGGTTTGAAATCATGGAAACTATATTTCATTCAATTCAGGATTATTCTACTCATCCCTCCTCCCCCTGCAAAAAAACCCTACCTTTCTCTGGTGTTTTGTCCAAATTCTATGATTACGCAGTGTCCTGCAAGGATTGAGCACTGCAGGGGAGGCTCTGGTTTTCACCGTTGTTAATGCGGTGCAGCATCTGCCGGGTGTTATTCTAGCTGGTCTTCAGTCACCAGTCGGAAGGGTTTCTGAGGCTCCATTCTGGGGTCTTGAGCACACTTCTCCTTCCTGTCTGCTCTGCCTGCTGTTCCGCAGCTCAGGTGGGTGGGTTCCTGATGCTCCTCCCGTGTGGTACTGCCTGGCTGCCCAGAGAGACCATTTCACCTGTTCCTATGCGGCCCTGAGTACCAGCAGACCCGGATGCCTCTCTAGGCTGTCTCCAGGAAAGGGCCCAAGAATTCTTTTGTTCTAGGACTCCTGAATGACATGGAGTTGCTATATTCTTTCAATACACACATCCCAGGATACTGTCTGGGCATGAAGGTGGGAGGGACAGAACTCAGGGCCTTCTCATGAACTTAACATGACTTGGCTTTTTGTTGATTTCTCTTTATTTGTCTATCTATCCCAACTTGGGGAAATTTAGTGTGTGGGATCTTGATGCTTAGGCTTTTGTGACTGAAAAGCCAATAATGAGCTCCTTTGTGCTTTGTATATGTTCTCTTGAGGAAACAAATGAGGGGCGCCTGGGTGGCTCAGTGGGTTAAGCCTCTGCCTTCGGCTCAGGTCATGGTCTCAGGGTCCTGGGATCGAGTCCCGCATCGGGCTCTCTGCTCAGCAGGGAGCCTGCTTCTCTCTCTCTCTCTCTCTCTCTCTCTGCCTGCCTCTCTGTCTACTTGTGATTTCTCTCTGTCAAATAAATAAATAAAATCTTAAAAAAAAAAAAAAAGAAAATTATCCTAGCTTAGTGAATAGGAAGGAGGTTCACAACATAGAGTAGACTACAAGGGAAAGAACCAGTACCCCGTGCCAGGCAGGTCTACTTGGCCAACTTGGCCCCCTACTCCACACTCCTTGGATATCTGTGCTTACCAAATACAGAATGAGTCTTACTCCATAGCTTCCCATCAAAGGAAGGGTGTGGATTTTGGGGTTTCCTAGACTGTCATTCTTGGCTGAGTAAACATGTTACTTAATATATTGGTCAGAGTTCAGTGAAATAAAACAAAAATCTCAAGCAGTAAGGAATTAACACAGGAGAAGTTGGAAGGGTAGAGGAGCAGGTTCTGTGCTGAGTCTCCAAGAGGATGCTCAGGGTCACCCTGCAGAACTGACCTGCCAAGGACTTGCTATGGTCAAGAAGATGGGAAAACGGGAAGCTAACACAGAGCTGCTGGCTCCAGAAAGACACCACCATAGCTGCCATCCAAGGATCAGAAAGATGCCTCCCCCATAATTACAGAGCAATGGCTTGCCAACTAAACTTCATATACCCATGACGAATACTCTGTGCCTTGCCTTTCAGTGCCCTTGAAGTTAGCAATGGGAAACCAAGATGCTGCTATAGCTCAATTCCCCAGCCCTGCTTGCCCGCAGAAACAAGTCTTACAAGGGCGTCTGTCCTGCAGAGCTTAAATCATATGCACAATGTTAGCTGCAAGGGATTTTGGGAAAGATGGTGTCCAGTTTTCCTGCCTTTACAATAGAGAATGTACCCTAGAATAGAAGTGGGTGCCACAGATATCCGGCCAGCCAATTCTTAGTTTGTGGAATACTTGGCTTCTCTGAGCCTTCACACTGCAAAAAAAAAAAAAAAGGGTAATATCTATTTCACAGGGTCTGTGTAGAATTAACTTAATTTTATATGTAAAGATCCTGGCAGCTCTCTTTCTTTAGGACTTCACTGCACATCTATCAGATCTGTGATACTTACACACACATACACACAGGAGAAAGTTTTTAAAAACTTAAAAACAAAACAAAGATCATGGTTAAACATCCTGATTTCATTAGTCTCATATCTATTTCTTTTTTTTTTTTTAAGATTTTATTTATTTGACAGAGATCACAAGTAGGCAGAGAGACAGGTAGAGAGAGAGAGGGAAGCAGGCTCCCTGCTGAGCAGAGAGCCTGATTTGGGGCTTGATCCCAGGACCCTGGGACCATGACATGAGCTGAAAGTGGAGGCTCTAACCCAATGAGCCACACAGGAGCACAGGAGCCCCTCATATCTGTTTCTAATTATAATGAACGTTTTATTGTCAACACTTATGGCATCAATGAGAGAAATTCTAATACATTTTTAAAGAGCAATGATTCTAAGAGCACAAGCATAACGCACTGACAATGTCTGCCATTTGCTCAGCATCAGATTACACCAAGAGCTTTCTTTTCTCCCTCTTATCAGTGGGGCATATGAAAATGTGCTCACGTGTGGGTGAATTTTGATTCAAACTTCAAACCTCAGCTAACAAAACTGATCTGCATCTGACTGGAAGTTTCAGATGGCTGCATTTCCAAATAGGTCAATGTCAGTCACATCCATCTCCAGGCTGGGAGAGTCTACACTTGTCAGTGAGAGAATGGTAGAATTCTTAAAGGGCATTTTAATGAGTAAATGGGTGACCTATGGTCCTTTTGAACATATTCTGACTTAGTTCTGAAGTTCTAGAAAAGACTCCATAGTTTTTGAGTCTATTCTGGTGTGTGGAATAGATGCAGATTGTTTCCAATGGGCCCTTTGTTTATGTGTCAGGGCTGAGGTGCCCTGACTCCCACATGAACTTCCTGAAATCCTACTTGATTTTGAGGTCTGAGTTTATAAAATTTGGTCATGATCCTACTGAACTCTATAGGTCCAATTATTTTGGAGAGGGATGCAAGGGGGTGGGGCTTAAACTATTTCACACATTGGAAGCCTTTTGTAGTTAAGTGTTATAAAAGTGGCAAGAGGAGTCATATTCTGATGGCAGACAACCCAGATTTCAACACCCTCTTCCCGTGCTGCTGATTCTCTTCTCAGATGTTCCAAGTTTCTGAATGTGTCTGGGCTTCAGACTTCTCTCCTGTAAAGTGAGGATAGTAATAAAGATGAGGAGGGGGAGGTTGAGGTTGAGATGAGGATGATGGTGATGCTGGTGAGAAACAGAGAAGGTATATCAAACGGTTATCATGCACAGGTTTTATCTGGGGCTTTACCTGTACTAGCTCATTTAATCCTCAGGACCATGCTTTGAGGTAGGCACCGAGGGGTTGGTGAGAGGATTAAAGAAGATAATATGTTTAAAGCAATTAACATAGTACTTGCTTCTGGTACTCAATAAATGTCCTCCAATAAATGTCCATTATTGGTTTCACTTATTTGTGGAACATAAGAAATAACATGGAGGACATGGGGAGATGGAGAGGAGAAGAGAGTTGAGGGAAATTGGAGGGGGAGATGAACCATGAGAGACTGTGGGCTCTGAGAAACAATCTGAGGTTCTGAAGGGGCGTGGGGGGGGTGGGAGGTTGGGGGAGCCTGGTGGTGGGTATTATGGAGGGAACGGATTGCATGGAGCACTGCATGTGGTGCATAAATAATGAATTCTGTTACACTGAAATTAAATTAAATTAATAATTAAGAAAATAAATGTCCATTATTATTACTATTATCATTAAGTTACTGTGAAGAAAAAAATGAGACATTGTTTTTGAAACATCTAGCTCTATGCCTGGCACACTTGAATGCTCAGTAAGCATTAGTTTTTGCTCCTTTGTTGGTGAATTCTTATTATTTTATTGTTGTTATTCTTCTGTTCATCCAGACTCTCAAACTTTGATCATACACAGTCTTCGAAACTCTCTCTCTTCCTATTAGTTAATTAAGTAGGCCTCCAGCTCCTGAGAGTTTGAATTCATTAATTCAGTTCTTTATTCAGCAACTATTATTAGGTACGAACCATATGCCAGGTTCTATTCTAAGCATAGGAGATGCAGTGAACAAAACAGACAAAATTCCAGCTCTCTTAGTCACCATTTTAAAGCAAAGCAGGGAAACAGTTTATATAACTGAGCTAAAATAGACAAAAAGAGAAAACAGTAAGACAAAAAAATAAAAGATTAAAAAATATAAAAGCAATGAAATAGTGTCAAAAAGAACATACAGAAAAATTAAATGGTAAAAGAATGATTTCCAGTGGATAAAAATTGAAATTTCAAATAAATATATAGTTAATATGCAAAAGAAATAGAGACTATAAAAATTACATTTAAACAAGAAGGCATGTTTAAACTAAATACATAAGCAATATGTAAATATGAAAGTAGTGACTAAAAAAAACTCTAGTTTGCTTAAGCCTCCAGCTCCTGGGAGTTTGCCCACCTGGGAGTCTGAATGGCTCTTAAAGAGATGCAAAATCAAGCTCACACAGAGCGTTATTACCCCTCCCCTCATTTTCCCAATCTAAAAGCATTGACCTCCACCTCCATCATCTTTGAGATGATCCAGTGTAACCCTTTCAATGAGGGGTTGAAAACAAAAGCCCAATGCTAGAGTTATCTTTTTTTAGAGGTAGACGACTTTAGCTTTTGTTTTATCAAGTGAACATGGAAAATTGGCTACCCTCTTGGGATGGGAAAGAAAAGTAAAAACAGGCAGCAGTGGGGAGAAAAGGTTAACCCCCCAAAAAGGGAAAAGAACAAACAACAAAACATCCACGAATCACTCAATAAATTATTCTTTCATATTAGCATTGCTAAAATTATTGAAAACCACATAAATGGACACAAATTATTGGGGAAGGTAATGAGTCTCTGTTATGGGCTGGTCAATTCCCAGCACAGACTGTTTATTTCATTTACCTTATAATGGCTCCAGTAGATGGTATTATCATCTCCTTTTTTGCAAATAAAGATACCAATACTCAAAAAGTTGTCCAGGCCTCATGGCTATGAAAGAATGGAGTAGAATTGATCATCAGATCATTAGGACTCCTGAGCTATATTTTATCTCTGTGCTGTCTTTTTTTGTATCCTTCTGTCAATGACTTTCCAAAGACAGCACTAAAGCATATGCAAGGAAAATGAGTGTTTTAAAAGTTGGTTCTGTGGGGGTGCCTGGGTGGCTCAGTGGGTTAAGCCGCTGCCTTCGGCTCAGGTCATGATCTCAGGGTCCTGGGATCGAGTCCCGCATCGGGCTCTCTGCTCAGCAGGGAGCCTGCTTCCCTCTCTCTCTCTCTGCCTGCCTCTCTGTCTACTTGTGATTTCTCTCTGTCAAATAAATAAATAAAATCTTAAAAAAAAAAGTTGGTTCTGTGTTTAGAGAAAGAACACACCAACAAAGAGAAAAACAAAATCTAGGTGATGGTGAATCCAAACCCATTGGTTATTTGACAGAATGATCTCCTGGCACAGGAGCAGGCACAACCATAAATTATTGGACAATATTCAATTGTGTACAAAATAGACCATCTTCTTAATAACGAAGTCGGGTCGTCAACCACTTTCACACATAGAAATGACAACCACTGGTCATATCACTTCTAAAAATAAAGAATGAGGCATCTAAGTATCTTCATTTCTAATTGTGATATATATGAGCATTCGAATATATAATTTAAGAATTGCCTTTGTGGGAGCTTACCTTGCACTGTCTTACACTTTGACCCTGTACCTTGTATTAATAGGTTATTGTGAAAGTAGGAATAGACCAAGAGCTGCCTCCCAGGCAAACCCCCACAAAGGTGATCCTCAAATGATTTTAGGACAGAGAGTGGTATCTTTAAGTAGCCTCTGAGATTCCCTGTTCACTCCTCTGAGATGCTGTTTGTGTTTGTGCAGCCTGCTTTTAGCAGTCTGGAGGGAGGACAAGACGTCTGGCTGGATAGAATGTTTTGGTCCTTATCTTCTAGGCACAAAGACTCCCCATTCCTTCTGGGCATTGCCCTGCACTGTGGTTTATATTCATTGCTTGAGACTACATGCAAATACACTGTTCTCGGGGCGCCTGGGTGGCTCCGTGGGTTAAGCCACTGCCTTTGGCTCTGGTCATGATTTCAGGGTCCTGGGATCAAGTCCTGCAACTGGCTCTCCGCTCAGCAGGGAGCTTGCTTCCCTCTCTCTCTCTCTCTCTCTGCCTGCCTCTCTGCCTACTTGTGATCTCTCTCTGTCAAATAAATAAATAAAATCTTAAAAAAAAAATACACTGTTCTCCATGGCTTAGATGGATGGTGAACTTCCGTAAAGGGCCAGATAGTTAATATTTTAGGCTTTGTAGGTATTAAGGTCTCTGGCACAACTGCTTGACTGCCATTGTAGTGCGAAAGCAGACATGCATGGAAATGAATGAGCTTTATATTCGAATAAAGCTTTATTTATGGACACTAAAATTTGAATGTCATACAACTTTTACATAGCACAAAATAACTTTATTTTGAGTTTTTTTTCCACTCACTAAACATGTAAAAACCATTCTTAGGTTGCAGATCATGCAGAAATAAGCAGAAATGGAACTTGCCCTGCATTTTGTAGTTAGCCGACTCCTGGCTTAGCATATTGTTCCCGCTGAATGCTTATAGGCCATCAGCATCTTGTATCTGAACTCAGTTTCCTCCATTGCTCATAAGCCTGCATTCTCTGCACCTATTTTGGGCATGTTTTTCACAAATTTACTCTGTTCCCTGGCTTTCAGAGATTAATCAGCATTTTTGATACACTGAGGTATTTGTATTCTAACTCTTAGAGATCATGCTGTTTCCATGAACTTTTCTCTTATTTTGTGGTATTTTTTTTGACAGAAAGGAGTATAGAAGTTTGATGAATGCCCTTTGACTACTAAGTTGTTTGTAGATTTGTCTGCTCTGAAAGGATGTTAGCCAACTTCTCAAAATAATTCAAAGTCAGTCCTTTTAAAATGTATTTAAGAAAAAAAAATCAATAGGGATTATAGTAGATAGAAGTTAAGTGTTAGAGAAGTCAGGTGAAATTTTTTTTTGTCTGTCTGTGGCTCTCCAGTAGGTTAAAGGGTGAAAACCTCAAAGTTATCAGCAGGTACTAAATAGTCGATAATGATTTTCATCACAAGTAACAACTGGTACTGGTGAGAGTGTGGAGAAAACAGGACCCTCTTGCCGTGTTGGTGGAAATGCAAACTGGGGCCACCATTGTGAATGTCCCTAAAAAAGTTGAAAATAGAACTATCGTGTGATTCAGTAATTGCACTACTGAGTATTTACCTAACGAATACTAAACACTAATTCAAAGGGATACATACACCCCTGTTTACAGCAGTATTATTTACAATAGCCAAGATATGCAAGCAGCCCAAGTGTCCATCGGTAGATGAATGCATAAAGAAGATGTGGAATACGTATACAAGGGAATATTATTCAGCTATAAAAAGAATGAAATCTTGCCATTTGCATGGCATGGGGGGAGCTAGAGAGTATTATGCTAAGCGAAATAGGTCAGTCAGAGAAAAACAAATACCGTAGCATTTCACTCGTTTGAAATTTAAGAAATAAAACAAATGATCAAAGGGAAAAGAGAGAGAGGGAGAGATAGATGGATCAAGAAACCAAGAAACAGACTTAAAATTATAGAGAACAAACCAATGGTTACCAGAGGGGAAGGGTTGAGGGGATGCGTGAAATAGGTGACGGGGATTAAGGCCTGCCCGTATTGTGATGAATGCCTGCTGTTGTTTGGAAGTGTTGAATCACTCACCATATTGTACACCTGAAACGAATAGAACAGTGTGTTGACTAACTTGCATTAAAATGAAAGCTTAAAAAATAGTAAATTTCATCAACTTCATCTCAGAAGTTTGAGGAATGCTTTTTCAAAAATAATAGTCTGACACCGCTTTTGTGAGGTGATCAGGAGTCTATAAGCAAATTCTAAAACGATTAATGTCTAAAGACAGTTTTTAGCAATATAAGCTCCTTACTAAAAGGATAGCCTAAAGCACTAATTAAAGGCATAGAGTTTGCCAGTGAGCGTATCAGAGTTCAAATCTAAGCTCTACTGTTGACTATCTGTAGGATTTGGAACAAAGTGCTTCATCTCTGTGACACTCAGTCTCCTTAGCTGCAAGAAGGAAATAATAATAGAATCTACTTCATAGGGGCGCCTGGGTGGCTCAGTGGGTTAAAGCCTCTGCCTTCGGCTCAGGTCATGATCCCAGGATCCTAGGATCGAGCCCCACATTGGGCTCTCTGCTTGGCGGGGAACCTGCTTCCTCCTCTCTCTCTCTCTCCGCCTGGCTCTCTGCCTACTTGTGATCTGTCTGTCCAAAAAAAAAAAAGAATCTACTTCATAGGATTGATATGAATATTAAATAAATCACCACATGCATATGTTTAGAACAGTGCCCGATACAAAGTAAGTTCTAAGTAAGTGAGTGATGGAGTCCTTTTTATTTGACAATGTGCTTAGATAGACCTGAAGACTGATTCTATTTAGGCTATATTGGATGTAAAGATCACTAGTTATTCAGCTATGTGCATTTGTTGCTGTTTAAAAAGTGTGGAGACCCTGAAATGTGTTTTTAGGGTTTATTTATTTATTTATTTGAAAGAGAGAGAGAGAGCAAGCAGGAGAGGGACAGAAGGAGAGAATCTCAAGCAGACTTTATGCAGAGCAAGGGGCCTGACATGGAGCCTGATCTTACAACCCTGAGATCATGACCTGAGCAGAAACCAAGAGTCAGATGCTTAACCCACGGAGCCACCCAGGCACCTCGAGACCCCGAAAATGTTAAACAACCAATATTTTACTGATTTCAAACAGTCGTTACTGTCAGTCACTGGAGTCTGATATGTGCATATGCATGTGTGCTTGTGTGTGCACATATATGTATATATGCATTGGAAATAGGGTATAGTCTATGAGTTATGTCTATATAAAGAAGCAGAGAAACCGGATATGCAATATTTTGCACACTTGAGGGATCCATTTTCCTATCCTATAGACATTCTCCTGCCACCACAGGAATTCCCCTAGTGCTACACCTTCCTCAGATGACAATGCCAGCCCTGTCTACTCATCTTTCATTATCAGGGAGTCTCTGTTCCTCAGTGAATTTCCTTTCCATTCATCTTCAAATTACTTTTCTGGGCATTGTTGAATATGCTCACGATAGAGTCAGAGGTATGTGTATGGATAAATTTGCATAAGTATAAATATAGTATATGCACCCATATTTAAGTGATATAATGATAATATTGTGTTGCCATCTCAGAATGAAAGCTAATTAATTCAGCTAGCTATTGAGATGATAATGATTTCTTTCTCAGTTAATACCAAAGTTCAAGAAAAAAAACAAACCTGCAGAATTGTCCTAGCACTGTTCTTTTGATCCATCTTGGAATAAGGAGGTTTATTTCTGTTAACTATTGTGCTATCGGTATCTACAATTTTTTTAAACATTTTATTTATTTATTTGACATATCACAAGTAGGCAGAGAGTCAGACAGAAAGAGAGGGGAAAGCAGGCTCCCCACCTAGCAGGGAGCCTGACGTGGGGCTTGACCCCAGGATCCTGGGATCATGACCCGAGCCAAAGGCAGAGGAGGCTCTAACCCCCTGAGCCACCCAAGTGCCCCTGGTATTTTTTCGTGGGTTTTTTGTTTTGTGTTGTGTTGTGTTTTTTGTTTTTTAAGATTTTACTTGTTTATTTGATGGAGAGAGACACAGCGAGAGAGGGAACACAAGCTGGGGGAGTGGGAGAGGGAGAAGCAGGCTTCCCTCCGAGCAGGGAGCCTAATATGGGGCTCAAATCAAGGACCCTGAGATCATGATCTGAGCCAAAGGCAGATGCTCAAGGAATGAGCCACTCAGGCACCATGATGGTTTTTTAAATGGAATCTTTCCTGGGAGGGGCTAAATATTCATGTAAAGATTGACTCAGGTTGACTAAGGAACATCATTGAGCTCACTGATTTGGTACAAGGAAGAAAACTAACTTCCTAACTTCTTAACTTCCTTCCCTCCCTCCCTCCCTCCTTCCTTCCTTCCTTCCTTCCTTTCCTCCTTCTCTCTCTCCCTCCCTCACTTCCTTCCTTTCTTTTTCTTTCTTCCCTCCTTCCTATTCCTTCCTTCCTTCTTTCTTTTTTTTTTTTTTTTGCCTAGAGGCTCTTTTAAAATGCATGCTTTGGTATTTGCACTTCCTGTATCAATGTTGATCTGAAGCACAAAGTCTTTTTTTAGACTTTGTGTGGTTGGATTTGACATTTAGGAAAATGGTAAGATCTTTCCTACTGAAAGTTATACCAGCTGACAGATTCACAAGCAAGTCTATGACTTTTTTAAACCTTGCTATCTCTAACTTTTTCTTCAGGCTCTGTTTTTACATTGAGTTAGTTAACAAGTCCTGAGTTCCCCTGTTTCTTCTTCCCAGTTCTCACCATCTAGTTCAGGCACCAATCACCTCTCAGCTGTTTTACATTTTTCACCTTGCACCAAGGATCCTTCCCAAGATGCAGGTTATCCTCTTCTGCCAAAACCCTCTAATGGCTTCTCTCTTTCTGCATGGTAAAAACTCAGCAGTTTTGCCTTGTGTTGAAGGGCATTTAACCATATTCTGTCCCACTACATGCTCTTACCCACCTTCCACTAATTCTCCCTATACTGTACCCTCCCACCAAAATAGATCATCTACCCCTCCTTGGTATTTCCATAACTTTCTCATTTCCCAGAATGCCCTTCCTCCCTCACAGTCCATGTTTCAAAACCCTACTTATTTCCTAATGCCTGCCTAAATTCTACTTCTTTAATAAGTGCTCTCTGATTTCCCCTCAAAATTAATCAGGGCCGTGCCTAGCCACATAATGCCTTTTCCTCAAGACACTCAATTTCTAGCTATTGGGATATTGTCACATTAAAATTATTTTACCAGAACAATTTTTATTGCCTTCTGCTGGAAAAAAATTGCCATAACTAATGTGCAAATCTCCATGTCTGTGATGAAATTCCTGCCTGAGTTTGAATCCTCCTAATCCCCTTATTAACGATGTGATCGTGGCCAAGATGCTTAATCTCTCTGTGTCTCTTCCACTTCTATAACATGGGAATATATAATATTATCTTCATCATAAAATTGTTATGAAGGTTAAATAACTCAATGCAGGTGAAGTGGTTAGAACAACAGCCAGCGAGTGCTGATAAATGTTAGCTATTATTCCAACAGACTGTTAAAATAAGAAGGACTCTTGTTGTCTCAGTTTCAGCATTCTTGAAGATTAGTTGCTATATCCAAAGTGAGCCCATCTTGCAGTGGGTAGTTAAGAAATAGTTAAAACCTCACCTACTTTGAGGGTATGAAGTGGTCAGGAGTTGGAAATTCTAGAGTAGTCTTTAAAGATTTTGGAGCATATGACTAGTGCACCATAAATCCCATATCCCCAATGCAGAGGGGGAAGGGTGTGGGATGCAGGTATCTGTCTTGGGGACCACCACTGAAAGTATGGTACTTTTGTGAGGATTAGGAAAATGTGTCCCCCCTTCTCCAGGTGAAATCTATACACTAAGGAGGCCCTGCTGCCCCATGCCCAATGAAAGGGTCTTCAACAGGATCACTTGAGGAGATTGATAAGTATCCCCTTCAGCTGAGGGACACAGGAGACTGGCACCTGACTTTCACCTGAGAAGGGCCAGAGGTATGGCGACTGCTTATGAATAAGTGGGAGAGATTTTGCGACCCCCTCCCCCAGTTTGCTGCACCAGAGAAAGCTGGCACAGGGTTATCTTAAGCTCATGACAAGAAGGCCACATGGAGGGACTTCAGAGTAAAGAGGATGGTGGTAAATTGCTAAATTCCTAGATGCAGAAGAAGGGGATACAAGTCATGGGCTAGAATAGAGATGTTTTTGCCCCCATTGAGGAATTGCAAAGGAACATGTCCCAGTGGTGGGCATCCTCTAAAGAACCCAACCCAAGGGAGAAGGAGTCAATTTCAGAAACTTGCTGGGCACAAGCCAACTTCTAGCAGTACAGGCAACAAAGCACTTTCCTATTACTTCTTCCCCTTGCCTCCCACAATCCTTTCCTTATTCACTACTTCACCTTGACTCTGGAAGTGTCAGAAACTACAGTTAGCCAGGTGGAGGAGAAAGAGTAGAAGTGGCAAGTGGGAAAAAAGAGAAAGGCCTTCCTGCCTGTAGCTTAACTGTGGTAGGCTGCCACTACGGCCATACAGATTGGCTTTTAAAGCAAGGTTGGCATCTGTATTATTACACTAGGCTGGGCATCTTAAATACTGAATGGAAGCCTTCAATGCGACCTCTCCCAGGATGCTTGGTAAATAGCAACTTGTTTTGCAAGGCTTAGCTCAACACTTACTTCCGAGTCTAATCTCTTCACCCAGAACTGACCATTCTCTTTGCTTCCTCAGCCCAGCCCAGCTCAGGAACACTTAATTTCACTTGTTTGGTTGTTTGCACAGGTTTGCCCTCAACCAGGCTATAAACTCTAAGAGGGCAGGAATGACTTATTCATCGTTGTCCCACCGGCACCTTGAGCTCACTGGCACACAGTTGTCTCCCAATAAAGATATAAGGAAAGTAACCTGCCTTAAAAAACAAATTAAGGGGCACCTGGGTAGTGCAGTGGGTTAAATGATGGACTCTTGGCTTCAGTTCAGGTCATGATCTCAGGGTCCTGAGACTGAGCCCTGTGTCAGGAAGTCTGCTTGAGATTCTCTCTCTCCTTCTCCCTCTGTCACTCCCACTTCTCTCTCTCTCAAACAAATAAATAAATCTCTAACTACCCCTCACAAATTAGGATTTTTCTTTTTTTTAAATTTTTTTTTAAATTTATTTGACAGAGAGATATCACAAGCAGATGGAGAGGCAGGCAGAGAGAGAGAGAGAGAGAGAGAGAGAGAGAGAGAAGCAGGCTCCCTGCTGAGCAGAGAGCCCGATACGGGACTTGATCCCAGGACCCTGAGATCATGACCTGAGCCGAAGGCAGTGGCTTAACCCACTGAGCCACCCAGGCACCCCACAAATTAAGATTTTTCTTAAGAGAGGCTATGATTCAAACATGTCTTTATCTTTGAAACAGACGTTAACAATAGTTGTCTTCTGGACGATGAAGTGAGGTTGAAGGTACCTTTGTCACCTGTACTCTCAAGGATGGCCTGGGTGCTCTCCAGGGGTTCTTGAGAAAATGCTCTAGCATCCCTTATTCCTAATGTGTTTTTCTGAATAAGAGTTGTTATGAGTCCTTTTACTCCTTTCTATGTTTCCTCCACAGGTTTCTTCAGGAGAAGCATTACCAAAAATGCCGTGTACAAGTGTAAAAATGGGGGCAACTGCGTGATGGACATGTACATGCGAAGAAAGTGCCAGGAATGCCGCCTAAGGAAATGCAAAGAGATGGGAATGTTGGCTGAATGTATGTATACAGGTATTCACATCAAGCAATTAAATTCCACTTAAAATCTCTTAAGGAGGCAGATGCAGGTAACTCGTCTGATTAGAATGGTACTTCACATACTAAAGAAGGGATGAACTAAACTGTGGAAGTTCTGGAAAAGCGTAAGGAACACCTGAAATTGGCCAAAGTATCAGTGAAAGAGGATTTTACCCACCAGAAAGAAGCAGCTTTTTGCTGTTCGTTGTTGCAAGGAATCATATACGGAGTAAAATGGCATTAATCCGTGGTGAAAATAGCATGTTGTAAGAAGCTATCAGGAATAGAAACAGCCAAGAATTTTCTCCAAATTTGATTTAATATCTTTCTTATTGTTTAATTAGCATAAAAATTCACAGTTGTGGGAAATTAAGAATGTTTTATAAGTTATAACTGCCTCTGAATTGTCTAAATAGAGTTTTAAACCAAGTCATTTTATTAGAAGTCCTTCTTCTCTTAGTGCAGCTTTGAACCAATTTGTATAGGTTTACACAGGAAATTAACTGCTGTGGGTTTTAATATAATTTGGCCCTTTGATCTGATCAAGAGACACTGTATTAACTGCTGGTTTTGTGAGGAGCCATAATCTTCATCAATTTGGAATGCATGCTAGTATATAACATATTAATTTTTCATTCTGCAAATTCTACAGACCACTCAGATTTTGAGATATGGCCTATTCCTCCTCAAAACACAAATGACAAACAAATGTCACCAAGGGGATGATAACATTCAGGGAGGGAATGCCACATGGAATAAAAGCCTTTGGAAGGTGACTCCAATTCTATTGTTTCCACACTGTACAGGCGACTGGGACGGACCCAGAGAAATAATGTGTGCAAGAGGGGGAAAAATAGGCCAGTGTAAATAATCCAGCTCTGGGTAGATGAAAGTTTTATAGTGGATGATCACTATCTCCTCTTGGCATATGAAACAAGAGACTGCAGTAGGGACGTCTGCTGGAATCCAATCTTGCAATGGAGACGCTTACTTTGATACTGGGGGGTTCATGTTGCTCATCACTTAAATATGAATTCGTTCCAATGGGAGCACTGAGGACATTTTTCGTGATTCCGCCGACCAGAGTCTATACTATTATTAATGCAAACTTCCCCATACCAGATGCAGAGTTTTATGTGATCTTACAAAATAAATTCTTGGACAAAGAAGTTCCCAGAGCTTAGTTTCATTAACATTGAGAGGATAAGGACGTTAAATGGGAATATGGAAGATTTTTCTGCATTATTTTTTATAGCTCTGTGTTAGTATAAATTAATGATGATGTTATAAGATTCTTCAAAAGGAAATTTCAAAGTCCCTTTGAGTTATTTTCATCTCTGTGTTCTCAATAATGTACACAGTTCTGAAAAATGACGAGATTTAAAATTTTCCCTAAAGGATGTTGACATTTGTTTTGCTCAGCATGTGTTTACTTATGTGTGCTTAATGTGACATGGAATATACTTTTTAAGATACAGTTACATAAACATGGATGAGAAATAATATCAACATTATGTTATGAAACGCTAGCTCTCAGGGTCCCCTAGACCAAGAATGGAGACAGTGTCCTTCACTTTTTTATTGACTAAATACCATGGATTTGTACAATGCTTTTGTGTTACAAACTCTTTACATAAAATACAACTTTTTAAAAAAGACCCAATTACGCTTAATCTATACAAAACTCTTTGAGGTAGATTTTTTCCTATTTTATCAATGAAGAAACTGAGATTCACAGGGGGAGAAATTTCTTGTTCAAGGCCAAGTCTCAAAATTCAGAAGGATTAGAATTAGTGCTGTGCCAAATTGCAGAGATGTGAGCCAACTACACATCAGCTGCCTCATGACCACAGGCCCAATAGGACTCTGGGCTGAAATCTCTTGTGTTTTATTTTTTCAGGCTTGTTAACTGAAATTCAGTGTAAATCTAAACGACTAAGGAAAAACGTGAAGCAGCATGCAGATCAGACCATTAATGAAGACAGCGAAGGTCGGGATTTGCGACAAGTGACCTCGACAACCAAGTCATGCAGGGTAATAACGTGCAATGGTGTCCGCTGAAGCCCACAGCAGCTGAGCTTCTAGGCCTGTAGTGACCTGGCTGAGAGGCTTTAAAATTAGAGCCACCGTAAGCAGAATTTCATTCCAGTTGTGCATTAAATGGGTTTCTTCTTTTTAGTAGAGAAAGTAAAATCTGCTCTGGTGTAGAAATTCAAATACTAGCAGTAAATAAAGCAAAATGAATGCTCTCTGTCCCCCTGGCTCCATTCCACACTTACTACCAAGAGGTTCCCAGCAGAAATGGTTCAGTATAGAAAATGGATTTTTCAAGTTGAGGGTTTTTTTTTTCTTTTTTTTTTTAAGATTTTATGTATTTGATAGAGCCCGCGTGCACAAGCAGGGAGAGGGAGAAGCAGGCTCTCAGGGAGCCTGATGTAGGATGTGGGCCTGGATCCCAGGACCCTGGGATCATGATCTGAGCCAAAGGCAGACACTTAACCTACTGAGCCACCCAGGTACCCCTCGGGTTGAGTTCTGTTGACCATTTTCTTTTTTCTTTCATTAAGAAGGGAAACTTAAAAGTGGGAAGGATGTGTATTCAGTAGAGGTTTGTGGGTTAGTCCCTACCAATGGGTAAAATTGAGTCGATACACATCTGTGGAACAATAGAGAAAAGCCTTTCCCATAGAGCTCACAGGTTATGCAAGAAATCCTTTGAGCAACCTGAGACAAAATAGAGGAACAGAACAGCATTTTGGATGATTGGTTAAACACATGGTGATAATCCACAGAGTATATGGGGAACTTTAATTTGCCAAAAGCTGAGAAAACAAAAATCCATGATTGTTTAAATCACACTCTTCTTAATGCTTATGATACTACTGACAAGGAAAACTTCATCTACAATTAGTTTTCCAAGTATAGTATTTCACATTCACTTCAGAAAAAAATACTTTCATATTATCTTGCCATAGGACATTCACACTTTGATATAAGGAAGCAAAGAGTTGACAATTTAGCCATACTCTTCAAAAGATGCTAGTAGGGAGAAAGGGTTGTTCAGGGTCTGAACTGTCCAGATTGATGACTCTACTTTAAGGTTAGGCAAACACTTTTTTCTATAAAGAGTCAGATATTTTAGGCTTTGGCCTCAGGTCTCCATGACAACTACTCAACCCTGCCATTTTCGTGCAGAAGCAACATAGATAACACATAAACAAGTGAGTGTGGTTTGTTCCAATAGTCACAAAACCAGGTGGATTTGGTAGATGGGCCACAGTTTGCTCAGAATGCTCTTAAGTGTGGGACATTTTCCTTAGTGACTAAACCTTGAACTTTCACTGAACTTTCCTATGAATGGGCTTGATAGACTTCATATCCAGACTATCCTATATTCCCAAGAAGTACATGAAATGGATATTTTGTTACCCCTATTTTACAGAAAAAAAAATCAATACCTTGGGAGACATTTAGTGAAAGGGTATATGGCTTGCCCAAGGACCCAGAGTAAGCGATTACAGCACACATTATATCAGAATGCATAGTTCCTGCCACATTTAAGGCTTTTTATCAACAATTTCTGAAATTAGTTTATTCCAGATGGATGCACATATATGAAAGATGCCTTATAACCACCTTCCCTAACACCTTTTATTTTTTTGCCAGTGTAGGAGAAAACTGAACTCACCCCAGATCAACAGAATCTTCTGCATTATATTATGGATTCATACAGCAAACAGAGGATGCCTCAGGAAATAACAAATAAAATTGTATGTACAAATACCTGAAAATAGTTTAAAGTTAATGTTTTCTGGAGCTTTTAGTATTTTGGAGATAGAATTTATATATGAATTTGTTATTTCTAAATGATTACAGCTGAGAATTTAGTTTATATGTTTAAACTTTTAGTAGCATTGAACAAAGAATAAGAGGTCTCATATCTGTCTAGGTGATAGTAATTGTTCTCTGGCAATCTGAAAAATATGAACTGAAATTTAAATTGTATTATCCAAATCTCATTCTTTAGTCTAATGATTTTGTGTTATGTATCCTTTTATCTACTTATTAATCATTTGATTTTTTTTCCCTTAAAATTTAGTTGAAAGAAGAATTCAGTGCAGAAGAAAACTTTCTCATTTTAACTGAAATGGCAACTAGTCATGTACAGATTCTTGTAGAATTCACAAAAAAACTGCCAGGTATTTTTATATGTAGATACTTTTTTGTTATACTGTGCAATATTCTTGTGACATTGAGAGAATCAGTTCTGTTTATTGTAAAGTAGGGATTATTTTACATCTGATTTAAATTAATGTGTCTAGCAATTATAGACATGAAATGTTAGAACATTTCATGTTCTATTTCATGTGTTAGAACATAAGATACGTGAAATCATTTACAATAATTCTTCTGAATTGATAAACTAAGAAATTGAGACTTTACAGATTTGTCATTCATCCATTTACTCATTTAAAAAGCATTTGTTGATACCTATTTCATGCTAAGTACCTCGCTATTACCTTCAAGGGGGTGACTAAAGAAAGGCTATAATAAAAACAATTATATACAAAGTGCTGTTTGAACAGAGAGGAAGTGGTTGCTAATTGTATCTGAGAAAGATAGGGAGACTTCAAAGAAAACAATATTTTAATTGGGTCTAAAAGATAAAGCATTGGGGAGGGTATGGGATATAGTGAGTGTTGTGAAATGTGTAGACTGGATGATTCACAGATCTGTACCCTTCAGGCAAATAATATATTATATGTTAATAAAAATAATTAATAAAAAAATTTTAAAAAGATAAAGCAATTTTCTTGGTGGCACAGAAGAGAAGGAACCTTCCAAGTTGAAAATCCTGCTTGTGAAAATATAAAATATAAGGCATAAACAAAAATAGGATTTTTAGAGATGAAAGAGGAAAATTCAATGGGATTATAGCATAATGTGGTGGGTTCCTTGGTTAGACATAATGTAGTTGGTACTAGACTGATAAGGGCCTAACTAAGGAATTTAATTATCATTCCCTGGATTGTAGAGAGCTTTTGGTGCCTCTTTGTTGTTGTTGTTTGTGTTGATAGGAAAGTTATTGATTTATGTTATATAGATATGACTTGATCAGTTTTATATAAGATGGATTTGAATAGGGAGGGATCAAGGAGGAGGGATCATTTAGGATGCTACTGCAGAGGTCAAGGCAGAGGGCTTGAAATAAAACAACAGCAGTGGGAGACTGAAGAGAAAACAAAATGAAGAGAGATGCAAAAATTGATAGTACTTAATGAACAATTTTATTTATGAAATGAGGGAGAGGAACTTATTCACAGTCATTTGGATGGTGCCAATACAGAAACTGGAATTCAAGATTCTTGTCCCCCAGCTTCCCAATTCTTCCAACAATACTACCAATGTTATCTAAGCCAATACATTTAAGTTGTTTCAGTGTTTAAAAAATATATTAGTACAATAGAATTCCATGATCTAGGAGAGTATAATTAATACCTTGTACAAGAGCATAACCTTGTAATATTAAATTGCAGAATGTAACTTCTGATGTAAGATTTTAATTAGGTTAATTTGTCTTCTTTTGCTGACATTATGCAGTTATTTTATTAAAGTGTCATGGATAGACACAAGCCTACATAAAACTCATAAAATGTGAGGAGAAAGTGTTCATTATCATTTTAACATTAATATTCTCTCATTTCTTTATTAACAACAAAAGAAGGACTTAATTTGTTATATGCTAATTAGGGCAGTCTTGATCAAAAGCAAGTGTATACAGGAGTGGAAAGTGTGGGAGGAGGAATTGGGAGAAAAGGAAAAATATAATGTTTTTGGTTGTTTGTGAAAAGAGAGTTTTTCAGTTCAAATTGTCTGTTGGTCTTGAACCACAAAATAATTGAAGAAAAAATTACTTTTCATAGAATGTAGCTTATCTGAAGGCAACAGCAATAACTGACACATCTCTTTATTCCCCATGCTTAGACTAGTTCTTGAGGGGAGGAAAGAGTACAGTTAATGTATGTTTAATGGGTAAAGCAAGGGCACCTGGCTGGCTTAGTAGAGAGCATGTGACTCTTGATTTGGGGGTTTTGAGTTTGGGCCCCAAATTTGGGGTAGAGATTACTTAAGAATAAACTTTTAAAAAATGAAAAATATTTTAAAACTTTTTAAAAAGGAAAAAAATAAAATACAGAAGGAAATAAAAAACACAAAACTCGTGAGAAAAATTTTAGCAATAGTAACAATATAGTTAAAATTTATATTTTAACAAAAATAATAGAAATGGCATTATTATAAATAGTAATAATAGTGCTGTAACTCCAAAAATGAAAGGGTTTTTGTGAGAGATAGATGAATTGTTTCACTCTGTAGTTCATTGAGCATAAGCTGTGCCAGGCACTGTCCAGGGTGCTGGAGACCCTGCAGGCTTGGCTCCTCAAAGGAGCTTTTCAATTCACCAAGATAGTGATTCTTAATCCTTCACATTACTCTCTTTTCTAAACTTCCACTGTTATTTAATACTTTTCTAAGCCATTTGGACCCTGATGATGTTAGTTTATTTTTATATGTGTTGTGTGTGTGTGTGTGTGTTTGTGTGTGTATACATGTGCATAGGAGCTTGTGTTGTTTTCCCATTTATTCAGTTATCTAATTATTCAACAAGTAATTCTTGGCTGTCAATTATGTGCCAGGCACTGGGTATACAAAAATGAAGAGAACGGCAAAGTCTCTGACCCCAAGAAGTTTATACTCTATTAGATGTGGCAGACAATTAGCAAATATGAATAATTTTAATATGTGAGGTAGTGGTAAACTCTATGAATAGAAAATAAAGCAGGTAGGAACCAGTGAATTCTGGGGAATATTATTTTAGTAGGATTACCTTGAAGCAGAGATCTGCATACAGTACGTGCCTGCATACAGTGAGACATGGGGATAGCTGGAGAAGGGCATTTACCCTTGAGGCAAAACAACATACATGTTCATAGTAGAGCCCAGGGTCAGTGTGACTAGAGTGCAGTCAGTGAGGGGAAGGAGGAGGAAGAAATGATGTCAGAGAGGTAGCTGGGGACTATGCCATATAAGCCAGGATAAGGACATGTTCCTTCAGGTTATCAACTCATTCCCATATTTCTCTAATTTTTTTCTACCCTGTATGATAGAGTGCTGAGCTCAGAGCAGATATCTTAACATGATCTTCATTGTTTTATTATTTTTTTTGAAAATTCCTCCATTCTCCAGATTGACTAATGAGCCAGACAAATAATCCCTTAAATGTCTGGGTATATGTGAAGACTTTTTCTTTTTTTTCCTTTTTTTTCTTTTTAATTTATTTATTTGACAGCGAGAGAGATCATAAGTAGGCAGAGAGAGAGAGGAGGGAAGTAGGCTCCCTGACAAGCAGAGAGCCCCACATGGGACTGATGTGGGGCTCGATCCCAGGACCCAGGGATCATGACCTGAGCCAAAGGTAGAGGCTTTAACCCACTGAGCTACCCAGGGGACCCTGAAGATTTTTTTCTCTTTGGTGGATGTTTCCATTCTGCAGAGTTAACTCCAAGACACCAGATGCAACTAGTATAATGGCTCAAAGAGTATCTGTTTGCTTCTAATTTCTGAGGGTTGCTTCATCTGGATCTCTGCTCTGCCATAATATGTATTTTTGGTGTGGGTCTGACATCCTTTTTTACCCAATTTATTCAACAAATTCTGCTCAATAAAGATAAAAGTCAACATCTATTTGGGAGAGAACAATAAGCACTTAATGACTCAACCTACCCAACCTTAAAACAATTATAAAATCACTTTATGGAAATGTTTTATCAATGGGAATGATAACGATGATGAAATATTTTTATATAGAATTCACAATTCCCTCACACTGATTTGATTATCATCTTCATCCAGGATTTCAGACTTTGGACCATGAAGATCAAATTGCTTTGCTGAAGGGGTCTGCAGTTGAAGCTATGTTCCTGCGTTCAGCTGAGATTTTTAATAAGAAACTTCCAGCTGGACATGCTGATCTATTGGAAGAAAGAATTCGAAAGAGTGGTAAGTGATTTGGCTAATGGTAAAGAGTTTGTTCCTGCAAGTAAGAATTTGTACATCCCACAAGATAGGCGTCTTGTCTGTCTTATGCAAAGTTATGTGCCCATTGTAATTAGTATGGAGAATGGCTCTAAAAAGATATGTGTTAAATAGATGAGGCCTTTAGAGGGTTGGTTCAAAAATCCTTGTTGTATTAGCAAAATACTAAAAATACTCTTTGCTCTATATCAAGATTAAAGGTCGAAGGAAAAATTTTTTTTAAAGTTCAGAAAACTAGTCTGATAAAAACAGCATACAGGAGCTGAGGTTATTCAGTCCAAAAAAGATTCATTTGTTCAAAACCTTCACGTATGAATGACCATGGATCAAACTATTATCTATCTCTATTCAAAGTAAAATAAAAGGAACTATTAATAGCAACATTTATACACCATTTACTAGGTTTTAGACACTGTTCTAAATACTTTACATATATGATTTCATCAAATCCTTGCAAAGTCCTCTGAATAAGTACTATTATTATTCAAATTTTAGTAGATAAGGAAACTGACACAGAGTGTGCCTAATAACTTTTCCATCGACAGACAGGAAGTCTGACTTTAGAAGCCCTGTGTCTAAACTACTATGTTACACTGTCTCTCAAGAGACAAAATGAAATAATAGTATGAGTTGAAATTATTACAGAGGAATACTGGGACAGAAAGCACTAAGAGATATTGGAATGAATTTCCAGGAATTCTGTGCTATTTATCTTAGAATCTGAGTCTTAAAATAGTATAACTTTTCATTTACCTGAGAGACTTTATATATGGATTGGGAGGGAAGGAATGAATGAGATGAAATGATGGCTCAAGATCCTTTCTTCCCAAAGTATTATCTTTTTATGAATTACTAGAACAAGTTTAAATATTTATAAAATTAGTGATTTAGAATAGAGATTGGAAGGAAAGATTTTTTAGGAACTTCTGCATTTGCAATATAAGGAAAATAATTAAAAGTAATTTTTTTAAAAAACAGCCATCCCATAATTGTTGTGTTTTCTTCTCTTAAACACCGAAAGCATAATTATCATCATTGTTAGATTTAAAGGATACACATTTTAAAAAGATGCATTCATTATTCAAACAAATCCACTAATTTATTAGTTTAACATATATTTAAGGGCAAGACACTGTGGATGGAGTGAGAAGAATCAGGCATCTTTCTTCTCTTAGGAAGCTTATAGTCTAGTAGGGAGATGTGATCTGTACATTGATAGTTACAATAAAATGTGGAAGAGAAATGAGATGGGGTGACGTCTTGTTGGTAAGGCTCTGGAAAGCTTTCATTGGCAAGCTGGACCTTAAATGATATTCTATGTGACTATTCAGAGTGGAGGTACAAGAGAGAAGGACCAGCAGAAACAAAGGACTGAGGCAGGAAGTTCAGGTTATACACACAAAGAAGAATGAATATTTGAGTTTGATTAGATTAAAGGTTATATCAAAGGGAAATGGAATTTTTTAGAAGTCAGAATCAAATGGTTGAGGACCTTGAATGCTAGGCTAAAAGATTTATTCTTCATTTTCTAAGAAATAGGGAGACATTAAAGATTTTTGAGCAGGAGAGGAAAAATGCCAGTCATGCTTTACAAATCTGCCAGCAATGTTAGGATAAACCAGGATAGGAGACGCCTCTCAGGAGGCAAGAGGTTTCAAGAATGTGCTCCCAGAAGAAGTGGAGAGAAGGGAAAGAGTCTGAGAAATACATTGTCAGAGATTTCCGCCCTTTGAAAGACAGTATATTAGTAAGAAATATGGGTTCTGGGGGCGCCTGGGTGGCTCAGTGGGTTAAGCCGCTGCCTTCGCCTCAGATCATGATCTCAGGGTCCTGGGATCGAGCCCCACATCGGGCTCTCTGCTCAGCAGGAAGCCTGCTTCCCTCTCTCTCTCTCTGCCTGCCTCTCTGCCTACTTGTGATCTCTGTCTGTCAAATAAATAAATAAAATCTTTAAAAAAAAAAAAAGAAATATGGGTTCTGGTTCTGGACAGATTTTATTTTACATTTTCTGGAATGTAGTGGGGTGTGTGTGTGTGTGTGTTTTCACTCATCTGTGCATCTGTCTAGGCAGCTGGGGTAAGGGAGAAGGAAGGGTTGAATCAGGTAACCTCCACAGTACCATCCAGTTCTAATTAGTTCTTAACCAATCAATTTTTCTGACTGCTGGGTTAACCAGTCCCTTGGGCAGCTACTGAAGTATCTTGATTTTTTTTTTTTTTATTGTGATAAGAACACTTAACATGAGAGCTACACTATTAGCAAAAGTTTAAGTGTACAATACAGCATTGTTGCCTATAGGTATAATGTTGTAGAGCAGATATTCATCTCACTTAACTGAAAATGTATGCCCATTGAGTAGGAGGGGGAAATGAGTTACTAATTAGTAGGCATAATAAAGGAGATCTTTCTATTCAACAAGTATACATTGAATACTTGATTTGTGCCAAGCACTGCACAATTATTGAGGTATGGAGGTGAGGAATTATGATCTTTGTCCCCTGGGAGCTTACAAACTAATGGGGAAGATGTAGAAGTTAAGAATTCCAAAACAGGGGCGCCTGGGTGGCTCAGTGGGTTAAAGCCTCTGCTTTCGGCTCAGGTCATGATCCCGGGTCCTGGGATCAAGCCCTGCATCGGGCTCTCTGCTCAGCAGGGAGCCTGCTTCCTCCTCTCTCTCTGCCTGCCTCTCTGCCTACTTGTGATCTCTGTCTGTCAAATAAATAAATAAAATCTTAAAAAAAAAAAAAGAATTCCAAAACAATGTGCAGTGTAATAGGGACTATGAGGGATGTATATGCAAAATGAAATTGAAGCAGAAAGATGTGCTTGGCTTCCCTGAGTCTACATGGTGAGTCAGAAAAGGCTTACAAAGTTGACAAGTGAACCATGGAGGACTGTTGTGAACTCATCATGCCACAAAAGTCTGAGAAGGGTACTCCAACAGCTATAGCCATTAAATAGTAATACAGAAATTTAAAGTGCAAAAATGTGGAGGTGTGAGAGCATCCATGTGTTGGACCCACAAATACTGTGACATTGCTGAAAAATAGTATTTCTGAAGGTGAAATGTAATAATGCTAGATTTTTAAGGACCTTGAACACCACAAAAATAGTTTAGTGTAGTTCCTGTATAATGAGGAGTCTTGTAATGGTCTGAGCATATGTGACATGACCATAGAAGTACTGTAGAAAGGTCTTTCAAGCAGTAATATGAAGGAACTTTTACAGGGATTGAGACAAGTCTATAAGGAAATCAATGCAATAACTAGGTGAGAAATGGTGAGGGTCTTGCAGGTTAAAAACAGGTAAAAAATAGGAAAAAAACTTGCTTGATTAATGTAGGTTTCAGAACTTGTGATTTTGCAAGTTTCAGAAAAGTTCCAGAATGAAGTTTTCTAGAATGCAAACTATATAAATAACTACGTGTGTCTCTGGTTCATAAATAGATTACTTTACCCAAACATCAACCACATATTGTGACAATAAAAACCATCGAAACTCACATTCTGCTTCACATTTTATTATCTATAATGATGCTTCCATTTATCAATATTTATGAATTTGCTTCTCCCAGTGGATTTTCAGAGCATTGCCTCTTCCACACACCACATAAAAACCTGATCTTGCAAGATGACCTTTCAGAATAACTTTTTATTCTTATGCAAATATAACACATTCTTCTATTGTACATTTAATTCTAGAGAAACATAGTGTCTCAAAGTTGCCCTGACTATGCCTACAGAACTCTTTAAAGAATATAATGTGAAATTTAATTTCTTGTTCTTCAAATTTGTACTCTTTTGTTTGCTATTATTAAATCCCAATTACATACACAAAAGTACTGTCTCCTGAGATACATTTACTTAATGAGAGCTATAGAGCTTATTTATATTAATTGAAGCTTCAGAATATTATATCTGACATAACTTGTGGTTAGGTTATTTCTATATAATTCTAGTGCCTCAATTATATTATTTCTAATGTACTATTATGCAAACTAGGTTTTAAAGCTGAAATATTTGTTAAAACCAGAAATAATCATATGATACCATAAAATATGACAGCACTGAAATTGCTAACATTGAATGAGTTTACATTTTAACATTAAGGAAATTAGCAGTAACTTTTCACAGACCATGAAATTTGTTCTGTTAACTTCAAATATCACCTCTGAAACATATTTTTTTTGGCTTTTTTTTATTCCCATAACAGACATAAATGAAATATTCAATCCCTAAGTGTTTATCAGGATGACAGTATATCTTAGGATTTCGTAGTTGTTCGCTTATATACACATCATCTTACGTATATTCTCAATGGTCCCTAAAGGTGGGGTTTACACTCCTGTTTTATAGATGAGGAAACAGTCTTAGAGAAGCTAATTGACCTGCACAATGTTGCACAGCTAATCAGCAGATTGCCAGGAGATGAATGCAGTTGATCCAACTCAAAGCCCAGTGCTCTTTCTATATGTTGCACATGTCACTCACCATGGTCTAATATTTGCTCTATTATCCGCTAGTAGGGAATGCAAAGACCCAGTAAAGCACAGTTCCTGCCCTTTGGTTGAGAGGGAACATATAAGGAGCAGGTAGCTATTTGAAATTGGTTTTAGGTAAATGATAAAGTGAATAGAATCAGGGAGGTCAGAGAAATGAGAGATCCTTATCAGCATGATGGAGTTGTAGCTGGTTTATGGTAGCATGGTCAAGTGTACTCTATACCTTGCTTATTTTTCTGCTTTTTAACTACACATAATTTCATTGCCTTAGCTTTGGCTACAAATGGAAACAATTCTAAGAACTAACTTTTCTAAAGAGGATGATGTAAGCTGATTGTCAGTTGAGATACTAACTTTGAAGAAAGGGCTGGAAATGTTAAGAACAAATAACAGAATATTTATAAGAAAAGTAAAATGCATAAATCAAAATTTGGAGCCCTTAACACCACATTTTGCTTTTTCAAATTGATTATGTAATTTTGGCATAGACAAATGGGGGTTCAATCTGTAGGAAAAAGGCATTTTCAAAATAAAAGAAAGTATTAAATTAATAAAAGAGTCAGCATGTTCATTGGCTCTCAGCTGTATTCAGTAAGCCTTTTATACTTGTCCAGTATTAGACAATATGTATTTATTTATGTTTCTGTTTCTTCCATTAATCTGTTGACTATTAGGTTATTCCCAGCATTATCACAGTGCCTGGGGCACTGCTGTTGTACAAAAATTGGTGAATTTTGTTGAGATGATTTGGAACCTGACGATCCAAACCCTGGCAACTCCTAAGCTCCAGTGAAATATAATTTAGCCACATAACCTTTAGCCACTAGGACTAATGGGAAGCACGTTATTTATTAAATATTTCAAATATTTTATTTTGAAAGTAGTTATTTTTTTGAATTGCTAATTTGATGACAACTTTTAACTTAAGGCCAACAGCATGGCACAAATGACTGACAGGGTAGAATTTGGCAGTTGAAATAGAGGTTAGGGCCCAAGCTTTTAACATCTGAGAATGTTTCCATGTCCTAAGGGCATCCCTTGCCCCTATGATGTCTCACAATTATGTCACCTTTGTCGCAAGGAACTAACAAAACAGAATATTGCCCAATTTAACAAACATTTGTTCATCGTTATCATGTCTCCAGCAGAATGCTGATTACTGAGTAGAGCACCTTTAAGTAGTCAGGCAGTGTGTCAGGCACAGGGAGTATGGCGTTGGTTCCTATTCTCATAGTTTTTTTTCTGGTATTTCACACTCCATTGGGAAGGAGAGATATGAATTGTGATACATGCATAGAAATGAATGTAGAGAAGAAAACAACTAATTCTGCTTCACTGTGACAGGGGAAGCTCCACAGAGGAAGCAAAATTTGAGTGTTGTCTTGAAACATGAGTGGTGTGTCCTAGCCTAATAGGGATCCTGCCTTATATTTCAAGCAAAAAAGCATGAAGACTAAAAATGTATCTTATTTGTTAGAGGAACTGTTAGGATGCCCTTGGCTGATGATTATAGAAAATCCAGTTCAATATAGCTTAAAAAGTAAGGACATTAGCTCAAATGAGAAACCCAGAGGAAGGGTGGCAGCAGAATTGGTTAATGAAGAAGCTCAGCAGGTTAGCAGAAAGACAAGTCTTTTTCAAAACTTCTGCTCTGCTATCCTTGGTGTATTAGCTTTACCCTCAGGCTGATTCTCTTCCTGGCCACAGCATTTCCAGGCATCACATCCAGGGGCAACAGTGCCCAAAGGAAAAAGAAACTTAAGAAAGGAAATTAATGACCTCTTTCTGAGTATAGAAATCTTTCTTGAGACCTCCCAAGTAGACTCCCCTTTGCCTCAGTAGCCAGAATTGTACTGTTGCTGACTATACCAACAGTGGCTGGATCTTGGGCTGGAGCTTCCATCTTTTCCTCTGCAATAGCACATTGGCCATGGCACTGGAGGGAAGGAGAGGTAGAGAAGTGTAGACTGACGTAATTCGGCTCCAGGAACCAAGAGTTTCTGTCATTACCTCATAGGGAAACTACTGGGATGGAAAGAGTTTTCTAAGGAAAGTGGAAGGCAAACATTGCTTTGTGGGGCATGTCAGAAACTTATACCTTAGCTTCTATGCTATGGGGTGGTTCCCTTTCTAGGAAAATGTCAAATTACATGGTTTTGAGCAAAAAGCATCATTTTTAGTAAGATTCTTGGTCTATCTTGATCCCATCATTTATAATAAATCAGATAGAGGTGTTTAAAATACCAGGAATGTTGTCTTATATACTATCCTGTATCACATACACACAACCCTCTGCTTTATTTTTTTTTTAAGATTTTAAAAATTTATTTGACAGACAGAGATCACAACTAGGCAGAGAGGCAGGCAGAGAGAGAGAGAGGAGGAAGCAGGCTCCCTGCAGGACAGAGAGCCCAACGTGGGACTCGATCCCAGGACCCTGAGATCATGACCTGAGCTGAAGGCAGAGGCTTTAACCCGCTCTCTACTTTATTTTTTGCCCCAGACGCCCCTCTCTGCTTTATTTTTTGTCCCCAGTTAAAATTTGGAAGTTTAATTAGGAAATAAAAGACATTTACAATTCAAAATAACTTAAAATAGCATAGAGTTGATTCTATCAAGTAGTTTTTCTCTCAGACTGTTTCTGATTATTGAACAATTAATTGTTCAGTTACATACCTCTTTCTCTAAAAAAGGTAAAACAAGAAACAGAGAAGCAGAGACACACTTTTTTTTTCCACACTTTTTTTTTTAACAACTATGCCCTTTTCCATAGTAGTCTTTGTTGTTAAATTAGAAAATAGCCCCACCTTGTGGCCAAAAATCAGCTAATTGGGTATAGAAACAAAAAATGAAACAAACTTAAATCTCCAGAAGGGAGGAGGCAGGAAAACAAGAAAAGATTGCCCCTTAGGAATGATATTATTGTTACATTTCCTAAGTTAGAAATTGCTGGTTCATAAAACTTAAAATACCCCTTTGTTGATGGTGCTCCCGTTAATTCTGATTATTAACTTCAATTCTAAAAGCAGATTTATATTTGATCTATGCTATAAGAAATTTTTTTTAAATTCTACTATTTTCTATATTTTCACTATATTCACTGTTAGCTTGTACAACATATACAATATAAACAATCATAACAAATATCTTTACCTCTTTTTTCCTCAAAAGTATTAGCTATAGTTAGATAACTAATGGACGTAACATTTTTGTAAGGTTAATGGGTATTTAGAAAGACAAAATAGGAAATTAGGTAGTCAAATATGTTTTCTAAAAATTAAATATTTTCAAATCAACCACCTTTAATATTATCATCAATCTTTGTATGCTATTTTAAAATATAGCATGAGTTATTATTTCAGGTAGCCACAAATGATGGGTGTAGTCCCTGAATGCTGAGGAAAGGCTAAAGACTGCCATTTTTCTTTTTTAAAGTAAAAAAGAACATCCTTACCAGGAAAATATAGATCTTAGTTTAGCTTTAACAAGCTTTCAGTGTTTTAGAAAAACACTGAAGCAGATCACTGATCAGCCAATTTATATTAATCTCTAGGGAGGTCCAGAAGGTAAAAATAAAACAAAAACATAGCTCTGCAAACACAAAAGTAAATGAGCTGTCTAACTAAAGTTGAGATAAACTGAGATAAAAATGAATTAATGAACTAATATTGATCTAATTTCTTAAATAACAATAATAGTATTTGCGCTAACATTCATTGAGGGTTTGCTATCAACCAGGCATTATGCTAAGCACTCCACATATATTATCTCATATAATGCTATTGTTATAATTCACATTTCACAGATAAAGACACTGAGGCTTATGGAATTTAAGTATTGTGACTAACATCGAGTCATAGATCAGATTTCAAACTGAGCTGGCTCACTAACTCTTAACCTCCTCACTAATTCTTAACCAGGACTGATATTCCCAGGCTCACAATCTTCAACCTTCTGGATTTTAAGTTGTATCTAGTTTGGTCGTGGGTATTCAGCACAATCTGTAAAAGCTGGAATCTTCCACATGATGCAATACCCAAGTTGCTTAACAAAGACACTACCGTTAAGAGAGCCCCCTGGGGTCCATTAAAGAATCAAAAGTCAAGGGGAAAGAAGAGAGTGGCATTTGGACTAAAGAGAGAAAGGCCAGGGATTCAGTTCCGGAAGACTCTTTAGATTATTCTAAAGGCAAGGATTTGGACTTTCTGATTCTGCGACGCGTAATATTATATAAAAATTGTACTCTTTAGGGTCTGGAATCCAGCTGCATTCTGGTTTGGTTTGGCCAAAGCTGTAAAGCTCCAGGTCTGGTTGGAGATGGAATAGAGGAGTCCATTTTTGTGTGGACCAATTCTGGGAAATTCATCCTCATCTTAATTCATCCATAAATCACATCACAGTCTCTCTCTCTCTCTCTCTTTTTTTTTAATTCCCATGGTCTTTTTCTTTTTCTTCTTCTCCTTCTCCTCCCCTTCTCTTCCTCCTGTTCCTTGTCCTCTTCCTCCTCCTTTTTTTCTCTGTAATTCCTTAGTCAAAGCTCTTCTGGAGTGGAGCCATGCACAGAACAGACCCAAAATTAATACTTGTTGAATGACTGTAGGAAGTGACACAAAGGAGTCCTAAATTATGAAGAAGTGCCAGCTAGATAAAGGAGAAGGAGAATATTCCAAGTAGAGAGAATGTGAAAACTGGGCAATGTGAGTTATTTAGAAAGCTCTGAGTAGCTAAACATGGCTGGAGTAAAGGCTGTGTGATAGAAAGGTCAGGCAGCTTAGTGACAGCTAAGAGCCAGGACTCTGGAGCCTGCTAGTTTCGAATCCCGCTTCCATCTCGCACCAACTGTGTGTCTTTGGGTGAATTATCTAACTTTTTGGTGACTATCTCATAGGGTATTAGGAAGACTGAATTGGGGGGACAAAACGTGATTTAAATGTTAAGATTCTGGGACTAAACTGAAGACAGGAAGACCAATGAGGAGGGAGTTGTAGTAATCCAAATGAAAAGAAAGAAGGACTTAAACAAAATCAATTCCAGGTGCCATGGAAAGAAGAGAGAACACCCAGGGAGAGGTAGCAGGTCAAATCATAGGACTCACACCTGCCAGAGTTAAGAGAGAGGACCGAGTCTCAGTTGTCAGGCAGGGGCAGCTGGGTGGGTGAAGGTACCAGTAATTGAGAATGGGAATACCAGGAAGGGGATGGATTTGGAGGAAGATGGGGATTTTAGTTCTGTACATGGTATTTTTGATTTTGGATGTATTGACTTTGAAGAGAACAGCCAAGTACCCATGCCCAAGTAGGCAATGCAACTCTGAGAAGAACCCTAGCTGATGTATTAAGTGAAGATGTTTATACTTTTGGACTTAGGAACAACAATTTTTTGTTCCTTGTTTAAGATGCTGCCTATACCTTGATTATAGATATTAATATTAAAAAGATTAAACCATATTTAGAAAATGGTTGGGAGAGTCTTTGGGCAATTTGAGAATATTGTCTTTTACTGGCGAATAGTTGTGACTGAAACAAAGGCTCTGCTGAGGGCAACTGGGTGGCTCAGTCAGTTAAGTGTCTGTTTTTGGCTCAGGTCATGATCCCAGAGTCCTGGGATCGAGCCCCACATTGCTCCTTGTTCAGAGTGGAGCCTGCTTCTCCTGCTCCCTTTGCCTGCCACTCCTCCTGCTTGCGCTCTCTCTCTCTCTCAAGTAAATGGAAAAAAAAAAAAAAAAAGGCACTGCAGAAGTTAGGAACACATAAATCACTGATTAGGTGATATTTTGAGGATTTTGTTAATTGACCTTCTTTGCAATGACCTGCCTTTGACTGGAGCCATAATATACAGTCATTATTTATACATTTGTGCATAAATATTAATGTGTGTGTGTATACAAGGTGTCTATAGTTCTACACTTTTTTTCATTTAAAAATTTTGTTATGCCTCTGCAATTTTTCGTCTTTCCACCATAGGTATCTCTGATGAATACATAACACCTATGTTTAGTTTTTATAAAAGTGTTGCAGAATTGAAAATGACTCAAGAAGAGTATGCTCTGCTTACGGCAATTGTTATCCTCTCTCCAGGTAATGTTTTTGCTACATTTTTATTTATTTATTTATTTATTTTTAAACAAGATTTTATTTGTTTATTTGATGACAGAAATCACAAGTAGGCAGAGGCAGAGAGCCCTGTGTGGGGCTTGATCCCAGGACCCTGGGATCATGACCTGAGCTGAAGGCAGAGGTTTTAACACACTGAGCCACCCAGGTGCCTGCTACATTTTTATTTTTATGCCATTTTTTTGTTCTACTCCCTCTCCAATGTAATAGTAATAATGTTTCTTTAAAGAAAATCTGGAAGACACAGCAGTGCAAAGAAAAAGTAAAATGGCCTTTAATCCCACCACTCAAATGAAATCATTGTTAATATTTCAGTGTAGTTCTTCTCAACTTTTATTCTAAACATAGTACTCGTTCATTGAATAATTGCATTTTGAACACATACCATGCATTAAACATGGTTCCAAACACTGGGGGATACAGCAGTAAAGAAACAGGCAGGAGACAGCTACATGGAGCTTGCATTCCAATAGGGTGAGAAAGATAACGAATGAGGAGACAAAAATAATTTTCAGGAGGTGGTAATGTTAAATATATATATAATATAGATTATAAATTTTATAATTTAATTTATATATCAAATTATAATTATATATGTATTTCCATATAATTTTTGTTATATATAATATATAAAATATGTAAGTATATATTTTATATAATACATACTTATATATAATTCAATTTATATATTAAGTTATATAGTATAAAATTTATAAATAATATTTATATAAAACATATAAAGGTATATGTTTTATATATCTTTATTATATATTTATATTATATATATTTATATATATGTAAAAGTGAGGATATAAGGAAAGAAAGTGGCAGCAGGATGTTGCTATAATTAGTAGTCAGGAAAGGCTTTTCTAAGGGTTTGATATTTGAACAGGAACCTAAACGGAATTACATACTTTTTAACACAATAGAGAAGTTTATTTTCCCATGTCATTAAAAATTATACTAGCAATGGGATGCCTGGGTGGCTTAGTTGGTTAAGCATCTGACTCTTGATTGTAGCTCAGGTCATGATCTCAGGGTTGTGAGATTGAGCCCCTGTTAGGCTCTGTGCTAGGCGTGGAGCCTCCTTAGATTCTTTCTCTGCTCTCCCCCTACCTCCTATGTGCACATGCATGTGTTCTCTCTTTCTCTCTCTCTCAAAAAAAAGAAAAAAAAAAAAAAAATATATATATATAGATGGGTCGCCCTTACAGATAGGGCGACCCATCCCTGCCTCACAGACTAACTTTTATAGAGAAAAGGCTATGTGGTTGGGCCTGGCCACACACAGATGGCGAGTGAGATTGTAACACACAGAGAAAGCTGCACAATCATGTTAGGTCACACATACGTGACCAACTAAATTACAGTTTACCCTATAGTAGACATTTGAACTAGCCTATCACCTTGGTGAGAATTGGCGCCCAAAAGGTGGGGCCCGACTCCTTGGTACCTAGGGAGACCTTATGCACGCTTTACTGATTGGATGTCTCTACCTGACCTGACTCATCCCTGCTTTCGGGCTGTTATCTCCATCTGACCTGACCCACCCTTGTATTTGGGCTTTGTTACCTGGGACTGGTTTCTTGGACTTGCTTTTTTTTTTTTTTAATTTTTATTTTTTTTTATTTGACAGAGAGAGAGATCACAAGTAGGCAGAGAGGCAGGCAGAGACAGAGGGGGAAGCAGGCTCCCCGCTGAGCAGAGAGCCCGATGTGGGGCTCCATCCCAGGACACTGAGATCATGACCTGAGAGAAAGGCAGCGGCTTAATCCACTGAGCCACACAGGCGCCCCTGGACTTGCTTTTAAGTAAGGGGTGGGGGGCAGGGTCAGTTTAAGTTTTACTGCATAAACAACAAAATGGCTGTTTAGCCGGGGTGGGGCCACTCTGGCTAAATAGGCCCTTACATTTACATTGCAAGCAAGTTACTGTTGCTACAGTTACGCCAAATTAATACTTCCCCACTCTTTAATTTTGTCTTTTTATCTTAAACCTCAAAACAGACAGACAATACATAAAGGACAGAGAAGCGGTAGAAAAGCTCCAGGAACCACTGCTTGATGTGCTCCAGAAGTTGTGTAAGATTTATCAGCCCGAAAATCCTCAACATTTTGCCTGTCTCCTGGGTCGCTTGACTGAGCTGCGGACATTTAATCATCACCACGCAGAGATGCTGATGTCCTGGAGAGTAAATGACCACAAGTTTACCCCACTTCTTTGCGAAATCTGGGATGTGCAGTGATGAACACTGCAGGGGCAACAGCATCTAGCTCTTGATTTTCCTCATAATATAAATCTGATGTACAACTTTCTTTTATTTCATTTGCACCTGGTCTCACACAAGAATTTTGACAAATATTTATGCAGTAATTCCATAACTTACACAGTTGTAAATATAGAGCTGGATAGAATGACTTTCTTTACATTGTATTTTATAAGGCTTCAGGGAGTCTTTCGTTCTAACTGGCATGCCCTGTTTGCCTAATTAAATTGATCATTCTTTACCTCTATCTGTTGAAATAGGGAAAATTTCATTTTGCTCTTTATCTTACCTTATTTGCATACATTTTATCAAAGAGCTGGTTTCAACTTTGGCAATAAACTGAACATAATGGTAACAGGCTTTTCTTCTGGAACAAAATTTGAAAAATATACAAACTCATTTCTTTAAATGGTGAATCACATCCTAAAGGGCCCGGTGTGTATCTGGGAGGTGGGGTGGGGGGTGGGTGGGTGAAGGGTAATTTACAAAAAGATAAACTCTCACAACACAAAGGGTGTTTTTCTCATCCCTGGAGAAGTCCTGGTGAATATTCATTTATTTGTAATAGCCCTTGGATTGGTTCATTTTCTTTGAAGTTCAAGGAGATAATATACAGAAAAGTTAATGATTCTCACATAAAGCATTTCCTCAAGCAAACCCTTTCACAGGCAGAGTCTTGAAGCAGCATTTTCAAATGCGGAAGACTCCCTTGATGGGATATTCCCTTTTCTCTCTTAAAAGTATTCGCTATTGGCTTCAGTGTTTATAATTAATCTCTCTCTCTCTCTCTCTTTTTTTTTTTTTTGGTTTGTTTTGTTTTTGAAAAACAAACCTACAGCTGGGTGCACAGCTGTTGTATACTTTCCCCCAAAGCAGGAATTAGTTCATTTCCTTCATTCATTGTTATACTGTTGCATTCTTCTCCCCATTAGTCTTTGGTGAATACAATAAAAGACCCTCTGTATGTAATGGGCTTGTATGTTCCCTTCTCCTGGAATCAGACAAAATGGAGCTAGCTAAGCATGCAAAAAGATTTTTTGTATTAAAATATTAGAGCAACCCCAAAGTCCTAAATATAGTAAAAGAGGGAATAAGGTAGAGCTAGCTTTAAATGTATTCCATTTGATAGGAGAGGAAGACTTGAGTCCTTGCTAATTACAAGATGCCTACAGGGACACGGTAACTGCCTGGGGTCACTGGGCAAGTCTCATGGAGGAGGTGACCTTTCCCTTGGGTTTGGAAGGGTATCCAAGACTTGGATCAGGGTGAGAGGAAAGGGAATCCAAGGTGAAAGGGCAGCAGGAGCAAAAGCAGAGGCTGGTGAGTTGTGCAGCTGTTGACAAAGAACAAGTAATCTGGAGAGGGACCACCCTTAGCACAATCCTTTCTGACCCTTAGTTTCACCAGGGTGAGATGAAGATACCAGCAACTACCATCTCTAGGGATTGAGCTAATGAATGAAAAGTGGGAAGTTGCAGGCCCACCAAGGGAGAGGGGTGGTAAAGAAAGGACACTTCAGACGGAGAAATCAATTTCTGAATGCCTGAAGGAGGAGATCTAGTTTGAGGACCTGAATGTGGGTTGGTGTTGCCCAAATTATAAGGCATATGTAGGCAAAGTGATGGGAATTGAGTTGGAACTGAGGGGGCTCTGTAGACACAGCTAAGAGTTTATAGTGTAGGTATGGATTTATTCACATAGTGAAGACCTTATAATAGTAAATAATATGCTTCTCATGTGGAAAACTAATTGTAATAAAATTACAAATATATATATAGGCTCTTTGTCCCCAGTTCCTGACACAGAGGTTCTAAAACCTTAGGAATTTTGTGATAGGGGTGAAAGGAGCATCTTTTGTTATTCGTAACAGCTCCTTTCAAAGGGCCTGAGTTTATTAACAAGTGATGCGGGTGGGACTATGGAGCTTCAGCATGGGGGGTGATTGCTAGAGTAATTAACCCTGTGATTAGAGAGCTGGATCTTTCAGCCCCATTCCCAGAATCTGAGGAAAAAAAGATGATCCCAGACATTGAGGTCAGTCACCAGCGGCCAAGTATTTAATCAAATAATGCCTATGTAATGGATCTTCCATAAAAACACCTAAATGATGGGTTTGGAGAACTTCTGGGTTGATGAACGCATTGAGGTGCTGGGAGGGCAGTGTGCTGGAGAGAGCATGGAAGCTCATGTCCTCTCCCCCAACCCCATACCTTATCCCATGCCTCTTCCATTTGGCTATTATTGAGTTGTACCCTTTATAATAAGCCAGTAACAGTAAGTAAAGTTTTCTTGAGTTCTATGAACTGTACTAGCAAATTATCAAAATTGAGGAGGGGGTCATTTGTAAAGACCTTATTTCCAAATAAGGTCACATTCTGTGGTTCCAGATGGACATGAATTTTGGGGAGGGGGGACAGTATTCAATCCACTACATACATATAACACTTTACTATTAATTAGAACTGTTGTTATAAAGTTTTATAACATTGACTTACTTATATTAATATAAATCTGCAACATTTAAGATAAGCTTAGTATTGTTTTTAATGTAGTTGGCTCTCAATAGATTATCAGGAGAATGAGTAGTTAGTTATGAATTACTCAAGTCCTCTGTTGCCCCCAAATTTTATCCAATACTTCATACAAGGTATAATCCATAGACTGACACTCAGTAATGTCAAGGCATTAAATGCAACAGCAGCGGCAGCCACAAAATGCAGAACAAAACAACTAAAAAAACCATGAAAAGCAAAAAAAAAAAAAAAAAAAAAAATCAATCAATCAAGAACTATTTCTTTTTTTAATTCCAGTATACTTAACATACAGTGTTATATTAGTTTCAGGGGTGCAATATAGTGATTCAACAATTCTACATATTACTCAGTGCTCCTCCTCAAGAATAGAATACACTTTGGGGCACCTGGGTGGCTCAGTGGGTTAAAGCCTCTGCCTTCGGTCTGGTCATAGTCCCAGGGTCCTGGGATTGAGCCCTGCATCGGGCTCTCTGCTCAGCGGGGAGCCTGCTTCCCCCTCTCTCTCTGTCTGCCTCTCTGCCTATTTGTGATCTCTCTCTGTCAAATAAATTAAAAAAAAAAAAAAAAAAAGAATAGTATACTTTTAAACCCCTTCACCTATTTTACCCAACCCTGAACCCTCCTGTCTTCTGGTAACTATCAGTTTGTTCTCCACAGTTAAAGAATCTATTTTTTGGTTTGTCCCTTTTTACTTTGTTCATTTATTTTCTTAAATTCCACTTATGAGTGAAATCATGATAGTTTTTTTTTCTCTGACTTATTTTATTTAGCGTTATACTGTCTAGATCCATTCCTGTTGTTCCAAATGGCAAGATTTCATTCTTTCTTATGGATGAGTAATATTCCACTGTGTGTGTGTGTGTGTTTGTGTGTATGCATATCTATATATATAAATATATATGTATATATATATATTGTCTACCTACCTATTTCTCTATCATCTATCACCTATCACATTCTTCTTTATCCATTCATCTATTGAAGGAAACTGGGCAGCTTCCATAATTTGGCTATTATAAATAATGCAGCAATAAACATAGGGGTGCATATATCTTTTCAAATTAGTTTTTTGTATTCTTTGAGTAAATCCCCAGGAGTGTAATTACTGTATCATATGGTAGTTATTTTTTAGAACCTCCATACTGTTTCCACAGGGGCTTCACCAGTTTGCATTCCCACTAACAGTGCATGAGAATTCCTTTTTCTCCACACCTTTGCCAACACTTTTTGCTTCTTGTATTTCTTGTGGTTCTTTGCCATTTTTACTTTAACCATTTTTTTAAAGAGAGGGAGCTTTGAGGGAGGAGTTAGGGGAGAGGGAGAAAGAATTTTAAGCAGGCTCCATACCCAGCATGGAGCCTGATGCATGATCTCAACCCTTGAGATCATGACCTGAGCCAAAATCAAGAGTTGGATGCTTAACCAACCAGGCACCACAGCTTCAGCCATTCTGATAGGTGTGAGGTGGTATCTCACTGCGGTCTTGCATTCCCTGATGATGAGTGATGTTGAACACCTTTTGATTGGCTTTTGGCCACCTGTATGTCTTCTTTGGAGAAATGTCTGTTCATGTCTTCTCCCCATTTTTAATTGGATTTTTTTTTTGGTGTTGAGTTGTATAAGTTCTTTATATAGTTCAGATACTAACCCTTTATCAGATATGTCATTTGCAAATATCTTCTCCCAGTTCGTGTGTTGCCTTTTAGTTTTACTGTTTCCTTCACTGTGCAGAAGTTTTTTTATTTTGATGTAGACCCAATAGTTTATTTTTGTTTTCCTTGCCTCAAAAGATAAATCTAGAAAAATGTTGCTATGGCCAATGTAAGAAAAATTACTGTCTGTTCTCTCTTCTAGAAGTCTTATGGTTTCAGGTCTTCCATTTAAATCCTTAATACATTTTGGGTTTATTTTTGTAACTACAGTATGTTTTAAGCAATAGAGCATTCTTTCAGGGCTGTGAAAAAGCCAAATCATATCTCTACATTGAAGGGGTATATGATTTTGAGAGGCTCGTCTGTCTGATTAGTCAGATAAGTGATTATTCCTAATGTAATAACTTAATATTTAGATTTCCAGGCATGGTACTTTCTTAAAATGGGGCACATCTTCACAATTCTGGCAAAGCCATAACTAATAGACTTTATCATCTGATGAAAACAGGCTGGGGAAACTTGCTCTGCATGTTGCAACCATGGCAATTTCAAGTAAAGTAAGAACCTCTAAAATATAGCTATTAACCTAACCACCAATTAGAAAACCTACACATGAAAGTAGATTTCACCTCATTAGGTGGAACCCTCAATTACTAATTGTAGTGTTAAAATCAAGATAGGTAAGATGGTGAGTGCACTTAAGGAGTGGGGTACTAACCAGGAACTAATGTAAAAATGAGGTTAAGAAAGCATAAGAGAACTTTCTTATTTATAATACAGAAGGGAAAATCAACAAGAATCAAAGAATTTAGAAGGAACTCCTCACCCAATGTACACATTTAACCAGTGAGGGATATTGACTTAAAGAAAAGTGATTTGCTTGGACTTTTTGGTTGCAGATTCATTTTCTTCCTGTCTTGTATCTTTATAAGGTACAGAAGTTACCAAGACAAACTACACAGACAATGAGAATAAAAAGAAAGCAAGCATAAAATGCCTTTCGGTCAAAGTTTCAGTAAATAGTTCAGAAATATTAGGTGGGGTGTGTGTGTGCGTGTGTGTGTGTGTGTGTGAGAGAGAGAGAGAGAGAGAGAGAGAGTTTATATACATATATAAGTATAGCATCTTCCAATTTTTAATAAGTGGTATTCAAATGTTTAGGCACACAGTATGCATGTAAGAAAAAATAGTCAACTAATGACTCATCAAACAACTCTTAAATTTCTGTAGAGAAGTGTGCAGATTTTGATATTAGGTAAAGCCCAATTTAAAGCTACAGCTCCACTTTGAAATTTGTCTATATGAAGTAATATGACAAATTGTCCTTAGTTTTAAACAGAAACACTATAAAACATACATTTATTTGAACAATAGGTAAAAATTGATTTATTGTAGCCAGGGGCACCAAAGCCTTCTGGGATCAACTGCAGTAAAAAAGGGAAGGCCCACTATAGGGCTTCAGGTTCAATTACCTGAATATGTCCAGTTTTGGATGACCATCTTATCTACCCCAGAATGTAAACTCTGTGAGAACAGGACCCTTTGTGCTAGGATAGAGTCTGGTGTGGGGCACGTACTCAGTAATATTTGTTGAATTAACTTCTCAAATCTGTATCTCCTGCACCAACCAATTAAACCCCTCTAAGCCCCTTTACCTACATGTTCCTCTCGCACTTCAACCTGAATACACCCCAAACCAAAGTGCAGTTTTCTTTCCGATGGTTGTTTTCCCTGTGTTCCTTAGATTGGCACCATTATCACATGATTACTAAGTCCAGATAAGTCAGCTTCTTAGGTTATCTCCAGAGACCTCGTCCTCTCCATCCATTTTGAATTTAGTTTAGATAATTCTTAACTTCTAGTTTTTGGAATTGTTGCCAATCTCACTCCATTCTTCAAAAATCCTTGAAAAATTTTTTTTTCTAAAACACACCATCATATCATTCCCTTTTTTTATAACCAATCCCAAATAACTGCAAGAAAAATTCTGAACTCCTCAGCACCTACCAGACCTTTCATCCGTGCTTACTCTTTCAACCTGATCTACCTCCCAATCTCCAGTCTTCAGTCTTTCAAGAACTACTATTCCCAGGACATTCCAGGTGTCTCACATCTCTGGAACCATGTGTTTTCTTTGCCTGGAAAGCGCTCCTTATTCCCAATTATCCTTGCTTTTGCAAGATTCCTAACCATCCTTCAAAAACTCAGCACCTTTCAAACCTCTGACCATCACCTTCCAAGACTGTTAGGTGTTCCCTTCTTTGCAGACCTCCATTAAACCTTTACCAAGGTACTGAGCACTTTGAAGGGCGGCATTGTCTTCTTCATTTTAGTCTCCTCAGCAATGCAGCAGCAGAATCTCATTTTTTTTTAAAGATTTTATTTATTTGATAGAACAAGCACAAGTAGGGGGAACAACAGGCAGAGGAAGAGGGAGAAGGAGTCTCCCCACTGAACAGGGACCCCGTCACGTGGCTTGATCCCAGGACCTGGGGATCATGACCTGAGTCAAAGGCAGACGCTTAAGGACTGAGCCACTCAGGCTCCCCATTCTCATTGATTTTGATGAGTGAATGAAAGAAGAAATTCTAGAGAGAGAGAACATCATTCCACATCAACGCCCTCATTTTACAGATGGGAAACTGAGGGCCAGAGAAGTGACATGATCTGACCAAATCGAACTAGAAGGGAAGGGTCAGGGCCTCCAGGCATTTGATTACTGACCCCCCCCCAACTATTAACACATTACAGTTGCAGTTATCGGACCTTTTTATTGCTACACTGAAGTCCAGTCTCTGCTCGATTTCAACCCTCCGAGATACTAAGCATCCCTCATTGTGATGAGGTTCATTTTTTTACCCTCCCCTCCCCCGTCTCTTGGGTTTCCTGAAGTAAGAGCCAACATCCTGTTTGCTTCCAGTTGTGGCCGGGAGCTCTGCATCTTTCAACACCGAACCTCACAGGAGGAGGGACCTCTCTCTCGGGAAGGTTTCTGCTTAGGACTCCTATTCCTATGGGTGACGGTTTGTCTCCGGAAACCGTGGCGCCCGCACTACAGCCGGATCTCCAGCGGCTTACAGTTGGGAGGGGCTCTTAATAGATCTGGGTACGACCCGGCAACACCCTTGTACTCTACCCGGCAGCTCTCCAGGATGTTTACAAGCGAGGTTGATTCACCTCTTCTGCCCATCGGGACAAATTTCGGGGCTGCTGATGTCGCCGGGGTGCCAGATGGGGGGACCTGCTTCGAGACCAAGCCGCTTCCCTTTTCCATGAAAAGCGGGGTTGGCCACCAGACTTGGAAGGCTCCTAGGGGTGGAAGGCGGGGCGCCCCGGCTGACTGAGGCGCGCGCGCGGGTCGCGTGCTCCCTGCGGCCTGGGGCGGGGCCTCCAGCCACGCCCTCCCTCCGCCTTCTGATTGGTCCTTTCGAAACAGGCGGCGAACCGCGGCGAGACCTGAGACCCAGGCGGAGGCGGTGGCGGTTGGTCAGGGGCGTGCCGGCTTCGCACAGATTGAACCGAGATGTCACCCCGCAGGGAGAAGTGACCATCCCGCGCCTGGGCGGGTGAGTACTTCCCTGTTTGCCTTCTCTTTTCCTCGCGAGCCTTCCCTCGCCTTATTGGGGCTGTCGCGCCTCAGTCTGCGGGCTCGAGGACCCCCGGCGCTCCGCCGAGTCGAAGCGCCGGTTTCGTCTCTCCGCGGAATCCAAGACGCTCTGCGATTGGCCCGCTGCGGAAGCCGCGTCCTCTGATTGGTCCCTGGGGCTGTCAAGGTGACGTTTTGCCTGCCCTGTCTTGCCCACCTTGGTGCGGCGCGAGGGGCAACAGGTGTGCAGGGGCGGGGTGGGGGGAGCAGCAGGTGCGGACGTAGTAGGTCGGGGAAGAGGTGTCAAGCCGTTACCGGTATGCTTTAGAAAACGAGAGGGAGATCAGAACCTGAAGCTAGTTGAAGGTCTCCAGGGGCACCCTTCTCCGCAAGCGCCCGGCGCATATAGGGTCACTTGATTTCTCAACACTGCCTTTTGGAAGAATTAATAAAGTCACAGACCTTGGAAAAAGAACGACACAGACGGTCATTTTCTTCTCTGGCAAAGTTTACAGCCTCTTCCCTATTTGTTCTCTCCAGTCCGGGCAGGGCTTTGCTTTCCCAGGTGCATCCCTTAGTTTGGAGGGCTGCCTTAATGGGGTAGAAGGACGGGAAGGCTTGTAGATTGCGTGGAAATCTGGGGAAGCTCTTGGAAGGTGTCCTTCCTGACGCAGTCACTCCTGGTTCCTAACTAATCTTTTCAAGTTGAATTTTACGGATTTAAGAGTGCTGTTGTATGCATGGCGGAGTTGCTGATCCAGTCCTTAAGTGAAGAGATGGTTTTTTGCAGGCACAGTCCAAGTCACACTGGGTTTTGTTTTGCTCCTGCGAAGAGCGCTGACAACTACTTTATCAGAAGATACGCAGTTGCTGAGCTGCTATGTGATCACATTTCTTGGGATTTAAATTATTAGGAATTAGAATTCTAGTCACCTCAGATTTTCTTTCGGAGGAGATTGGTTGGATTTGAATGAAAAAGTGGAAACTGATGAGAATCTTCTAGCATATATTCTGGTACAAGTTGTCTGATTCATCTGTTTCAAAAATTCATTAACAGCTTTGGATAGTAGGTGTCTGCTATTTTGACATTATTGAATTTAAAGTAATATTTCTTTTTAACATAGCAAAGTTGCTAAGCATGTAGGTTCTGAAATCAGGTTTACCATGGGTATGGCCTTAGGCAAATTTTTTAATCTTTCTAAGCCTTAATTTCCTAATCTGTAAGAAAAAGTTAACAGTAGCTCCTGCCTTATTGATGGGAGGATTGTCATGAGGATTAAATGAAATAAATAATCCATGTAAATGGTTTAGTACAGTGCCTGAGATATAGCTATTATTATTTCTTGCTGTTTAATTTGGATTAAAAGTTTCAAGCTACACCCAAAGGACTGAGAGGCACAGCAGGTAAAGGTAGTGCTGAAGATAGTGATGAGTTCTTATTTATTGATTAATTTAATACCTGTAAGCACTTAAAATAGAATTGTTGCTATATATCAAACACATTATTACCTAGATGGTGCAGGTACGTGTTTTTGTTTTGTTTTGTTTTGTTTTGTTTTTGTTTTCAGGTACGTGTTTTAGGTGCTTTACTTATATTAGTGTTAAACCTCTTAGTAATTCTATAATGTAGTTGGTGTAATTTGCACGTTATAGGTGAGGGAACTTAAGCTCAGAGAAAGTAAATAACCTACTGAGTCCACTCAGAATTTAGTCCACCCCGTTTTTTGTGTGTGTCACACTGCCCTTCATTTATATTCCTAGTGTTAAATAACTTCTCTGCACAGAGTTGTTTGTATAGCACAGGTTCATTTCTTCCATGTATAGTTTTATTTTTGAATACTTCATAATAAAAAAATAGTAAGAAATAATTTGTGATGGTAGATCAAAGTGTGTGATAAGAGAAGAATGTCAGCAACATACATGCTATTACTAAAAACTAAATGAGTCTAATGGTGTTTGAAGAATTGACCAGTTCAGAAGTAATGTTTCCTAATTTGTATTTTCCCATTTAGCTTTGGTGTATTCACTGTATTTTTACTCTGCAGCTCTCTTCTATTATCCCCTCCCCAACCCCCTGTAAATCTCAAGTTTGGAGTTAAGAAAGTTCAGTTATTTCAATAATTTTTCTCAAGCCAACTGTTGAGGAGGGAAGTAAAGGATTAAGGTTAATATGTATTGTTATAGTTTACTTTCAGTAACATGTCCGTGTATGTCTGTGTTTTTGTGTTTTATTTCCTTATTACTTATTGCCTTCTATACTTTGATATCAGATACAACTTTACATACCTAAAGAATCATGTCATGTACATAGAATTTGAGAGAATAGGAAACTTGAGTCTGTCAGTAAGTTTATCTCACTTCCAGTTTTACAATTTTTAATCAAAATTTAACTGCCATAAAGAAATGCCTCCAAGGCATGTTTACATGATAAGGCAGTCATTGCATTTGTATTTCTTTAATGTTTCTCCTTCTAAAAATACAAATGTTATTACATTGTTACATAGTAGGTTGTTTTAACAGAAAGTTGCCATTTATTTTATCAATAAATTACTAATTTCTAAAGAACTAGGATGTAACAAAATGTAGCATATGCACTAAACATTAATTTCATCTTTGATGTTGAAAGCATCTTAGGAATTTATAGTACTATGACCATTAGTCATATGGTAGATATTGCTGAAGTGCTGACTGATGGAAATTTCTGCCCACTATCACACAACATATACTTTTCTGTAACAGTATACAGTTAACTATGGTTGAAGAGCTCACTTTATGTAGTTTCAAACATAATGACTTTTTTTTCCCTCTGATGGGTGACATGTTACAATTTTGGATCCTAAAAATAAAGTTGGCTGTTGAAAAACTTGTTTGACTGTGTTCAGAAGTTTTTCTTTTTTATACCCTCCCTCCCCCAATTTAGAAAACATTGTGATCCCAATAACATAATTATACATGCTGTTCTGCAGGTTGCTTTTGGTCACATAACATCTTTTCATATCAGTAGATATAGCTATTATTTTTTCAAATGGCTGAATAAATCCACTGAATGAAAGTATGACGACTTATTTGAGCATTTTCTTGTTAATAGATACTTTATGTTGTTTTTATATTTTTATATATTTTATATTTCTTTATATTTGTGTATGGGTATGTTTTCCATAGAGTCTTTTAGTTTATCATATATAAAGTCAAAATGTTTTAAGTTCTTTAAATTTTTTTGATAAATGAATAGTTCTATTGAACATAAAATTAAGTTATTTAGGTTGAATCTCTATGAAATATTTCAAAAGGAAAATTTCAAATAGAAAACCAAAGACTCCCAACAAATGAAGTCTTTATAATTTTGCAAATAACATGTGATGTTTTTATGAAGCTGTAAGAATCTTATTTCTTTCTCTTGAAAAATCTTTATCTGCTTTGGAAGCTGCATTTTCCTTTAATGAGTGTACCACAAATTTACTTCATTATTGTTTCATATTCTCTTTAGTGATAAATGTAACATTTACTGTATTTAGGAGTAATTCTGGTACTAATTTTAGCACTAATTTCTACACAGTAGTAGAAGAAGCAGAGAATGTTCCCCCTATAAGGGTCTTATTTTAGAAAGTATAGAGTAAAATAAAAGCATATATTGCTGTGTAACCTAAATTAGGGAGGGAGTTTGGGAGGTGGGTTTTTTTTTTTTTTTTTTTTTTTAATTTTTTAAATAGAGGAATTGAATCTGAAATAGGTAGGAATGAGTCTGGAAAAAAGGAGGAGGAAGATTGTTGCATGTAGATAGATCATCGCGCAAAGTCCCAGAGATGAGGGAGCATGCTTGCAGGGTCTAAAAGAAGTTCAATATGGCTGGAGTGTGAGGGTCTAGAGAAGAGGCTAGAGGGGATTTATCAGGCTTTGTTGTTAGCTTTGTTGAGGAGTTGGGGCTTTATCCTGAAGGCATTGGAGGGTCATTAAGGGTTTTAAGTAGGGAAGGAGAAAGGTATCCTCAGATAAGGGTTTCTGAAGGATCAATCTGGCTGCAGCACATGAAGAACAGGTTGGAGGCTTGCAAAGCTGGGAGAGGGTGACTGTTTGGAAGCTGTTTCAGTAAACCTAGAGAGAGGGGTGATGATGACTTGAACTAGAGGCATGGCCATAGATACTGAAGAGGAAATTTAGAGGTAGAAGCAACAAAGATGTGGTCACTATTTTAACTGACAAATGCTAGGACACAGTGAAGGTGTGGGAGAGGAAGGAATCATGGATGATCTATTTAACTTGGTGACTGTTGGTGCTATTCCCTGAAATAGTAAACATAGGAAGCCTTTGTAAATATGTAAATGAGGAAATGAATAAGTAATCTCAGTTATACAAAGGCAGGGCCATTGGATGATAGTGATGATGATGATGATTATGAGATGATGCTAGAGAGCATATAGCACAATGGGTTTTACCTATAAATTTTGCATTTTTGTTTGTTTGTTTGGTTTTATTTATCTTTTAGCATACTACACAGACTGGTGCCATTTTTCTCACTGCTTCAATATGTTGGATCACTATATCTTCTAGTCATGTTCTGGGTGCATATTGCTTTCTTGGGGCCAAATATCTTGATCCTCTGGGCATAGCTTCCTTTCTCCACTATTACTTTCCTATTACTGCTGGAACAAATTACCACAACTGTAGTGGTTGCAAACAACACAAATTTGTTATCTTATAGTTTGGGAGGTCACGAATCTGAAATGAGCTAAAAAAAAAGATGTTATTAGGGCTTCCTTCTTTCTGGAGGCTCCAGGGGGAAGTCCCATTTCTTTCCCCTCTCCAGCTCTGAGAGGGCACCTGTGTTCCTTGTCTCCTCCTTCCATCTTTAAAGCTGACAGTGATGCTCCTCAAATCTGTTTCTCTGCTTCTTTGACTTTTCTTCATCCCTCTTTTTAAAAAATCTATTTTTATTGAGATACAGTTGACATGTCACATATTAGTTTCAGATGTACAACATACATGCTTGATATTTGTATATATTGTAAAATGATCACCATAAAAAATCTAGCTAGCATCCATCCCCATACATAGTTAATAATTTTTTTTTCTTGTGATGGGGACCTTTAAGATCTACTCTCTTAGCAGCTTTCAAATGTGTAATACAGTATTATAAACTATAGTCACCATACTATACATCACATCCCCATGATTTATAAACTGTAGGTTTGTACCCTTTGAACCCCTTCACCCATTTTGCCCACCCCCTAATTCCTACCTCTGGCAACCACCAATCTGTTCTCTTTATCTGTCAGCTTGGTTGGTTGGTTTGTTTAGATCCCACATATAAGTGAGATCATATTGTATTTGTCTTTCCCTATCTGACTTATATCACTTAGTGTAATGCCCTTAAGTCCTTCTATATTGTCACAAATGGCAAGATTTCATTCGTTTTTATGGCTGAGTAATATTCCATTGTATTCATACACCACCTCTTTATCCATTTATCTGTCAGTGGACAGTTAGGTTGTTTCTGTATCTTGGCTATTGTAAACAATGCTGTAGTGAACTTGTGGATGCATATAGCTTTTCAAATCAGTGTTTTCATTTTCTTTGAATAAATACCCAGAAGTGGAATTGTTGGATCACATAGTAGTTCTTGTTTTCATTTTTTGAGGAAGCTTCATACTGTTTTTCATAGTGGCTGCATAAATTTGTATTCCACTAAGAGTGCAGGAGGTTTCCCTTTTCTCTACATCCTCACCAACACTTGTTGTTTCTTGGCTTTTTGGTAAGTCATTCTGACAGGTGTAAGGTGATACCTCATTGTAGTTTTTTTTTTTTAATTTTTTTTAAAAGATTTTATTTGTTTATTTGACAGACAGAGACCACAAGTAGACAGAGAGGCAGGCAGAGAGAGAGAGAGGGAAGCAGGCTCCCTGATGAGCAGAGAGCCCGATGCGGGACTCGATCCCAGGACCCTGGGATCATGACCTGAGCTGAAGACAGCGGCTTAACCCATTGAGCCACCCAGGTGCCCCCCTCATTGTAGTTTTGATTTGCATTCCTTGATGATTAATGATTTTGAGTGTCTTTCCATGTGTCTGTGGCCATCTGTATGTCTACTATGGACAAATATCTATTCAGGTCCTCTCTCCATTTTTTTAATTAACATATAATGTATTCTTTGCTTCAAGGGTACAGATCTGTGAGTCATCAGTCTTACACAATTCACAACACTCACCATAGCACATATCTTCCCCAATGTCCATAACCCAGCCACCCTATCCTTCCCACCCCACAGGCCTCAGCAACCCTCAGTTCTCTGTCTGGTTTTAGTCAGATTGTTTTGCTACTGAGTTGAGTTGGACATTAACTCCTTATGACATATGATATGCAAATATTTTCTCCCATTCTGTTGGTTGCCTTTTCATTTGTTGATGGTTTACTTTCTTGTGCATCAGCTTTTTAGTTTGTGTAGTCCCACTTGTTTATTTTGGCTTTTGTTGCCTTTGCCTTGGGAGTTTGATCCAAAAAATCATCTCAAAGACTGATATCAAGGAGCTTATCACCTGTGTTTTCTTCTAAGAGTTTTATGGTTTCAGGTCTCACATTCAGATTTAAGCCTTTAATCCATTTTGAGTTAATTTTTGTGTGTGGTATAAGATAATGGTCCAGTTTCATTCTTTTGCATGTGGTTGTCCAGTTTTTCCAATGCATTTATTGAAGAGACTGTCTGTTTGCTATAACATATTTTAGGCTCCTTTGTTATACATTGATCATAAATGTGTGGGTTTATTTCTGGATTCTCTAATTTTTTCCATTGATTTATATATTTGTTTTCATGCCAGTACCATGCTGTGTGTTTTTTAAAGATTTTATTTATTTATTTTTTGAGAGAGAGAGAGAGAGACAGAGAATGAACGAGCATATAAATTTTAGGATTGTTCTGCTCTGTGTCTGTGAAAAGTGCCATTGGAATCTTGAGAGAGATTGCACTGAATATGTCGATTGCTTTGAGTAATATGGACTTTTAATTGATTCTTCCAGTTGAAGAGCATGGAATATCTTTTCATATATTTGCATCTTTTTCAATTTCTTTCATCAATGTCTTACAATTTTCAGTTTGTACAGGTCTTTTACCTTCTTGGTTAAGTTTATTCCTGGGTATTTTATTCTTCTTGATGTAACTCTAAATGGGATTATTTTCTTAATTTCTTTTTCTGATAATTTGTTATTAATGTATAGAAGCAACAGATTTCTTTGTATTGATTTTTTAAATCCTGTGGCTTTACTGAATTCATTTGTTAGTTCTAAGATTTTTTGGTAGTCTTTAGGATGTTTTATATATAATATCATGTAATGTGTAAATAATGACAGTTTTACTTCTTCCTTTCCAATTTGGATACTTTTCTTTTTCTTGTCTAATTGTTTGACCATGACTGCCAAATACTATGTTGCATAAAAGTAGTGAGAGTCAGCATCCATTTCTTGTTCTTGATCTTAGAGGAAAGATATTCAGCTTTTGACCACATGATGTTAGCTGTGGGGTTGTCATATATGGCATTTATTATGTTAAATTATGTTCCCTCTCAACTCTGTTGAGAATCTGTCTCATAAATTGGTGATGGATTTTGTTAAATCTTATTTCTATATCTATTGAGCTGATCATTTGTTTTTTATTTTGTTAACATGGTAGATCATGTTGAATGCTTTGTGGTTTGAACCGTCCTTGATTTCCTGAATAAATCCCACTTGATCATGGTATATGGTCCCTTTAATGTATTGTTGAATTCAGTTTGCTAATATTTTGTTGAGCATTTTTGCATCTGTGATCATCAGGAATTTTGGCCATGGCACTCCTCTTACAAGATACATATACCTTATCTTGTTTACTACATGAAACAATACTTTGATGTGTGAAACACTATTATTGCTACTTTATTGGTAAGAAACACTAAACTGCTGGGCGCCTGGGTGGCTCAGTGGGTAAAGCCGCTGCCTTCGGCTCAGGTCATGATCTCAGGGTCCTGGGATCGAGTCCCGCATCGGGCTCTCTGCTCAGCAGGGAGCCTGCTTCCCTCTCTCTCTCTCTCTCTGTCTGCCTCTCGGTCTACTTGTGATTTCTCTCTGTCAAAAAATAAATAAAATCTTAAAAAAAACAAAACAAAACACTAAACTGCTACTCTTGTGATTTCGTTTGACCTACCAAGATAATCACTCATCCCAGAGTCTTTAATTTACTCAACCTGCAATGCCCATTTTGCCACAAAGTAGTGTATTCACAGTTTCTGGGGATTAGGATGTAAACATTTTGGGGAACCACTATTCTGTCTACTACAAATGGAGTTCATTAAAGATGGGATAAAATTGTACTTGTTCACTGAGGCACACAAGTTCCTGAGTAGTTCATTGCTTCCAGAATCCATGCCCCTTGGCACAGCTATTCTATGTTTTTCACTTGGACCCTCTGCCTATACAACATTCTTTTTTTTTTTTTTTACCCCCTTAGTGATTCCTTTGGTTATCAGGCATCTCATTTGACCAGCTGGTACTTTGACCAGTAACCATTGTACATATTCCACCTTGGACATGCTGGCTGAGAGGCAAAATAATTTATCAGTACATGTCACATGAAAATAATAAAGAATGCCAAAAATTAAAAAAAAAAAAAAAGGTCTCCCAGTAGATACTTGTCTATGATTTAGCTGGTTCCAAGCTGCTGTCACATTTTGTTCCACAGCAGAAACACTATGGAGAAGAGAGACAACCCAATTTTCCCTAGAGATTTACCAAAAGTGTTTCCTAAACTTTAGGCTTGAATACTCTTTCAATACTGCTTCTAGCAGCAGTCCAGGAACTTACAATATAGTTGGCAAAGCAATGCACAGAAATAACACAAAATGGTATGAAGCAGTGTAAAGGCAAGATATTGGGGAAATGCTATGTGAATTCAAGAGCTGAAGATAGAATCAGAAGTAATTCAGGCCAGTCAGGAAGGGCTACTGGGAGGAGGTTAATCAAACAAGTTATAAGCCTGGGTTAGTAAGATGATGAAGAATCTTTTCAGCTATTCTTTCTGTATCTCCTATGCTAACTCCTTCTCAGGACTAATATTGGATTTTCTTGTTCTTAGACCCTATATTACTGTTTTCTTCATTTCTTTCTCAAGACAGAAGAAGAATTGTCGCATTCTTCCTAATAGCTTTACCTTCCAAGTATTTTCCGACAATTTCTACCTTCTCTTAAACTTTCTTCTCGGCTCTAAATTAGTATTACCATCTGCTCAAATTAAACATGATCAAAACACAGTGCTTTTGACCTGTCTGTATTGTGTTCCCTGCCTCGGTTTGTTCACACTCTTATCATCCTCACCTTAATAAATGCTCCCACTATGTATTTGCTCAATTGCTTAAGCCAGAAACCTGGGAGTCACTTTTGACCTTTCACTCTGCCCTTCCACCCCTCGTCTCTAACCATTATCAGGTCTTGGTTCTGACTAAAGTGGATATCAACTCCATCTACTTCTCTAAAGTGGAGATAATGTTGCTGTTCTAGCTCACTCACTGTTTGTCTACTGCAGTCCTGCAGATTTTCTAACTCTTCCTCTGCCAGGCTCCTCTCCATCTCTTTACCTGTGTGCTCCCATTTCCTATATGGTCTCACTGTTTCTACCCTCTCCATGTCTCCTTCTTTCATTGTTTCCCCTGGTTCTTTTCCCCACATCTCTAGCCACTCCCCTTTCTGTTTCTTTTCCCCTTTCTCTGTTAAACCCAACACTATTTGACTGCCGTCTTCCACTCTCCCCCTCAAAGAGCTCTTTTGAAACTCGGAATTAGATTGTCTCTCCCTTGGTTAAAGCTCTCCCATGGCTTCTCACTGCACCTAGAGTAAAATCTAATTTCTTCAGGAGGCCTAGTGGGATGGGGCTGCTGCCTAACTTTTCAGTCCCCTTCCAAGCCACACATTGTTTTTGCTGCAGCCATGCCTGCTTCTTTCGGTTCTAGGAATATGCCACGTTCTCTCCTCAGTCTTCGCAAAAACTATTCTCTGTACTTAGAACTCTTCCTCTCATTCCCTAACTCCTACCGTTCTTCAAATTCATGTTTTCCCTTCAGCTAAACCATTTCTAAGCATTTGATCTAAGTCTAAGGTAGGCCCTGCTGTTTCCTTCCCCGTTCTTTCCTTCAAAGTAAAATGATCAAGATTTAACTCTGTGTATTCATTTGTGTGGTTGCTTTTTAAAAATTTCCCAACTGGTGTATTAGTTCCATAAGAGCAGTCACATGTCTGTTACACTCATTACTGTGTCTCTTGGTTGTGGTCCTAGTTCATTAAAGAGGAAGAGTAAATGCTTGTTGAATCAATGCATGAGTGTTCACCCCATGGAAAAGCATCCAGACTGAACAGTGATGTAGCCACAGAAGTGAACAAAACTGAGGGAGGACAATGAGGAGACAGACTGAATGGAGCAAAGGGTTGATGTTAGATAAGTTCCTGAAGACTTGTATTCTAGCAAAGAGAACTGTGAGTCACGGATTCATATCTGAGTATCCTCCCCATGATGACATGACTATTTTAAAGCTTTTGCTTTCACTTATAACTATATTTATTTATTAGTAAAAGAAGCTTTCCGGGGCGCCTGGGTGGCTCAGTGGGTTAAGCCGCTGCCTTCGGCTCAGGTCATGATCTCAGGGTCCTGGGATCGAGTCCCACATCGGGCTCTCTGCTCAGCAGGGGGCCTGCTTCCCTTCCTCTCTATCTGCCTACTTCTCTGCCTACTTGTGATCTCTGTCTGTCAAATAAATAAATAAAATCTTAAAAAAAAAAAAGAAGCTTTCCATATTATGTTTAATGATTTCTAGGTATTACTGGCCTTATCTCTTTTTAATTTGATAAGTTATATTAAATGAACTATAATCATGTCTCATCAAAATATTAATCATATCAACTCATTTGTTAAGTGGTAGTTATGTGTCAGGTACTTCATGTGTGTCATCTCATTTAATTGTTATAATAACCATGTGGAGGAGATGGTGGTATCCCATTTTACAGATGAGAACACTGAGAATCAGAAAAGTTAAGCACCCCAAGGTCATATAGCTAATGTGCTGGACCTGGAATTCAAACCAGTTGTGTCTGCTACTTTTTACTACCAGAGCTGGTGCTTTTATGATGTGTTATTTTAGTACATATTTTAAAAAATGAAATATCTTTGGTATGACTGTAGCATTTCTATTTTTCCTATTAGGCGATTAGGAAATATTCAACCCAAACTTTAAAGCTAAGAAAGTCCCCCACCCCCCGACCCTGAAAAAAATCCAGATATCTTCTGCAGTTATTTTTCTAAATGAAGCATTAAAAAATGATGAAATGGTTTTTTACATACAGAAAGTCATATAGACTAGTATAATAACACCTGTGTTCTCACCATTTATCTTGAAATAAAATCTTACCAGTGCATTTGAAAGGCTTCTGGGCATTTCTTCCCAGTCTCATCTTTCTCCCACTCCTCAACAGTAAGCATTATCCCACTATCCCAATTTTGGCATTTATCGTATCCCTGAAGTTTATGTATTTTGGCAATAATCTGGTGTCTGAGTGCTAAATGTGGTATGATGGCAGTTAATGTCATTTTTTTTCTGAAAAAACTTACCTTGTTTCTTTGCTTTTTTGTCATTTTTTTCCCAAACTCCCCCCTCCCTCATTTGTACCGGGAATGTACTATTCCACCTTATCACCTCCCGTCATATCTTACAATGTGGGTGGGGGATAAAAATGTACTCAGTTTCAAAGCCTACAGCTGTGGGAAGAAGGATCTGTTCAACAGGTTGGCATTTTCTGCCATCATGATTTTAAGTTCAATTGGTATGAAGAGGCTAACCATAAATGATCTTGAGGACCTCATGACTGAACCTGTTTCTAAGATGAGTGGGTTAGGCCCAAGCTCTGTTCAGGTTTCAGGTGGATGAGTGAGTGCCTTTTGCGTTTCTGATTTCCTCAGACTGTAAAAGTTTAGTTCTCTTCCTGTAAGATCTCTAATCCTGGTCTTGTGAATGATTCCCAGCAGGGTTACAGTATAGTTTGGTCAAATCAGAGATCTTCTTGCCCAAATCTAAGGGAAAAGACTTCCTCAAGTTGTCAAAGAATTGAAATAGGCTCCTCCCGACAGAGAGAAAGACAAAACCAAAACAAAATAAAGGCAATAATTTGCTGATTAAAATGCAGCTCCAAAAATGAAGTGTTGCTGATTCATCATATTTGGTTTATGTGAGAAAAATAGAGACTGAGACTTTTAGGGAAAGATGGAAAAGAGGGAAATAGGTAGTAACAAAATGAGTGGGAGGTAAGAGTTGTGATTGTGTTGCAGACTCGGGATAGGGGTAACTGTAGAATAGATGCTACTGTTGGGATTAAATACCTGAGGACACAAAAATGGTTTAGAAAAAGAACAGTAAATGACTAGAAAATATCAATAACTGGCTCTCAGGATCTGGAACGTGATGAGTACTCATTAATTAATTGATTCACTGATACGATCTCATCAGTTTATAGTTTTCCAATAAAAGCATGTATTTGTATATGTGATAGTTTTTCATATATGAAGTTAACATTATTGCCTATTTGAGTACAATTTATTAGAAAATTTCTTTTTAAAGGTAATACAGGTGGTTATATTTTTATCATCCTAAGAATGGTTCTTTGTATTACATAAGTAGAATGCTTTGAAAAATATGTATACAAAAGACTCTTCTGCTAAAGCTCAAGTGACTGAAGGTTGTGCACAAATTCTTCATTTCTTTCGTAAAACCAGTTTTGTTGGATTTTCCATAAAAAGTGCAACTATGAAACATTTTTGTGATAGCTTCTTTGTGAATGTGTCACTGTTCTTGATTTGCACACGCCTTATAATTTAGGCCTTCTTTTGTTTTGGGTTGGCAGTTCCAACTGTTAAAGCTCTTGTCTGATTATGTGGGACTCCTTATTTTAATGGGAGCAGCTTCTTTGCTGCATTTTTAAAAAATAGTCTCGGAAGCTTCTTACTGTGGATCTTTGTTGAGGACAAAGAATTATTTATGCCAAAGGAAAATGTATTCCCCACTGAATTAGCTCGTGGGAAGCATAACAAGCTCATTAGTAATGCTCAATTGTACTTTGGCCTTTTGCTATGGTAGAGAGAAGGAAAAATGACATCAAAAAGGACATTCTGCTGTCCTTTGCTTTCCCGTAAAGAAAACGTGATGTAATATTAGACTTTTCAGTTAGATTTAGCTCAAGTTCAACTTTGGTACCAGACGAAATGTTCCTGAAAGGAAAGTCGTATGTGTAGTTGATACTGTGCATGAGGTATGTTTGGCAAAACTTAGAGGAGAAAGTAACTTTTTCTTGGAAATTGACAGCATTATAGACCATTTTAATTTTTTATAATGTTTTAATAGTAGTTTATAATAAAAAATAGACTAGTATTTATGCTGCCATAAGCAATAAAAAATCCTAGGTTTTATATAGTCTCTTTTATTCTGAGTGTTTTTAAGCTCTTCACCCTTTTTCCCTCTAAAATTACATTAAATGATTGTACTAACCTAATTAATTAAAATTGTATTTTTTTTTTCAATAGATTCCAAAAATAGTACTTTGGAGTTAAAATTGCTGGTTTTTTTTTTTGTCTTTAGTATTTTATGTAGAAAACAGCTTATGAAAAATTATTATGGGAAGGCGTTGAGTATAGTTTTATAGTTAAAGTTGATATCTGTCTTTACTCCCTTGTTGTCTGGCAGAAGAGGCTAATGGCTAAGCTTGTGAATTTCTGCAAAGTCCAGATGAATTTATATGATCTCTTTATAAAAATCAGATGAGAGATACTTGACTTCCTTATCAGTTGTTGTGCTGTTGGTGTTTGCATTATAGTTTACATTATGTTTACAGGGGAAATTTTGGGGAGACTTTTATATGTGCTAAGTTTTATTGTCAGTTTTATTTTTCTAGCCAGATGCTTCCAGAATTACCTTGATATTAGGCCAGAAACTGTTTCAGGTATTCCTCTTTTTAAATGAGGAGTACTTTCATAAGTGAGAAGCTAGGAGTGATTATTGATTTCTTCTACAGTCACAGTGTTCTAAATAGAAGAAAAAGTTTGAAGTTTTCAGTCAAATAGGAGACTAAAGCAGATTCCTTAAAATTTGGGGGTTGGGGAATAGGAAAGCTACCATTATTTGCATATTAATGTTTTGTTCTATTTTCAGAAAAGCAGTTTCATTTCAATATATATGACCATGCAACCTGCAACTCAAGTAAGTGTTTTTCTTGGGAAAATATGTATTTAAATTACGAGATAATAATTATGTGAGGTTATATAAAATTATAATAATTAGAATACTAAAATTATCCCAAAATGCTTTTACTGTACTAGTTCTTTAAGCATGAAATTTTAATAACAGAAATGACTATATTTTAACTTTCTAGTTCTGAAAAGATTTTAAGCTTTCACTTATACAAATTATTTGTAGAGTCAAAAATTCCTTAATCTCAGGAAACAAACTGAGGGTTGCTGGGGAGTGTGGGGGTAGGTATAGGGTGGCTGGGTTATGGACATTGGGGAGAGTATGTGCTATGGTGAGTGCTGTGAATTGTGTAAGACTGATGATCCACAGACCCCTGAAGGAAATAATACATTATATGTTAATAAAATTTTTTAAAAAGTCAAAAATTCCTTAGAATTGGTGTGTCAACCCTACTACCCTGGGAAGAGAATTGGAACATTTTATAAATTTCCTTTCCTTACAATTTAGTATGTATTTGTAATTAAAAGAGTTCTCAATGAAAACAATTATAAATTATTTTAGATAATTATGTCTGTGCACTGTAATGCCTATAAATGACCAGACATTAAAACTTAAAGTTTAAAGTGGTTTTTTTTGCTTGTTTATTTGTTTTGGGTGAAGGGAAGCAAGATGGAGATAATTAGACAAACCAGAATAATCTTACATTTGAATGATTTCCAGAATTGGTATTTGCTATATTACTCTTATATTCTTTTAAAAGTTCTCTTTGATATAATTAGAATATGCTTGAATCTTAATTTAAAGATAAAAATCACATTGAAATTCTACCTATAAAGATGCAAGCAGCTGATAATAAAATTTGCTTTGTGAAGTGAGAACTTCAGAATCAATCATTTCTGGTTCTGGTTCTGCCAACTCTGTAAGATTCTGAAAGTTTATTTTACCTCTACATCCTCACCTCCAAGATGAGGTTGTTGTTCAGGAAATCAATGGAATCGATGAGAGAACATGAGCAAAGTGCCTACTAGAATGTCTGTTGCGTAGTAGACGCTTCAGCAGTTTGATTGTATCATTGGTATAACCAAACTCTCCACATATAAAACTGGAGATTATACCTATGTCATGAAACCCTTCCTTCCTTCCTTCCTTCCCTCCTTCCTTCCTTCCTTTCTTTTTCTTTCAAAAGAATGCTTATCAAGATGACAGTGGTGAATACTAAAGATGATTTATTTATCAAATGTTAACAATTCTGAATATGATCCTGCTTATACTCCCTCCTATGTGTGCTATGCAGCTGTATTAATAAAGAGTTCTATTATACTCTTTCCCTTTTGGGACTTGGGAGTCCATGGCAGTCTCCCAAAAGGTCTTATGCTTGCTCTTTGGGTCCTCTCAAATCCCCATTGAGTATGCTCAAAACTCCTTTATTACTCAAAACTATTTTTTATCCAATTATTTTGATTTGTTCTCTTTTGATCTAAGTCTCAGAAATATCATCAGTTTCATGTTAATTATATTTTCTTGATTCTTTATTGGGTGCTTTTTATAATTGCTGCATTGACCATGTTTTTCTCATTCTACTCTAATGCCATTAATATTTTCTTAGCTTGGTGATTTTTCTTTACAGTTTTGTTTTATAGTTCCATGAAACCTTCTCTGATCTAGAGTCTATAGATCCATCTTTATTAATTCTTTTCTAAGAGTACTCTTGACATGGTTGTTTTTACTTCTCTCTCTGATGAGTGTGAAAACTTTGTAGGATTTTCACCTCTTTCTCTGCTAATTATATTAGACCATTGTGTAGTTATTCATAAGTGCCTCAGAGAGAGGAGACATTCAGTAGGTAGCTTATCAGCTGACTTCTTGTTAATTTAATACATTAAGATCTTCCTTGCTCCTTTTTTTATATCGTTCATTCTGATTAGTAAATAAACATACAGTCTAAAAAAAATCAATGAATAATTGTTCCTGATCTCTTTTGGGTCATACATAGTCCTCTTTAAGAATCTGACAAAAAGTTATGAACTGAGAAAAGGCCCATTTGTGTATAGGCATAAAAGTTTACCTAATTTTAAGTTAAGTTTTTGTATGTACTCAAGTTCATCTATAGATTGTTTGTGGATTAACAATATTTGCAATATGACAGCTTTCACATGTTTGAGGACATTTATATGTACAGTTTTTGCTATTAACATCTAAATTTTAACAACATGAATATGGTATTGACTAGCCCAAGTTATTGTAGTCTTTTTTTTGGCAAGAATAGGAGAATCCAAGTACTCTTTTCCCTAATGTGGCAAGAAATTAGAATGGCTTCTGTTAATGTTAGCCTCTTCATTTTCACAAACAATTTTTTCCAAAACCACCCTTCTAACTGTATCACATCCTTCCTTGACAAACATTTGCAACTGCTCTGCCTTTTTTCAGCTCAGCCAAATTGTTAAAAGATAAATAACATTCTATTTGCTATAAAATATCTTCAACTGTATGATACATCTTGATTCTGATGGTGCAAAGAGTCATTTGCTAATGTCTTCAATTATTTAACAAATATTTAACTGAATACCATATGCTAACAGAAATAAGACATGCCTATGAAAGGAAGATTTAAATAGTCAATCTTTGCTATACTCCCTTTGAAATAATTTTAAGAGAATTCAGAGAAATAAATAATGTCTTTTTCCTATAACTTTTAATATCTTTATATATTTAGGATTTCATTCCCTAATCTCTACTCTTAGTTCCTAAAATAATGGCCCTCAAATGAGTTACTTATTTATTTATTTTTAATCTTTTGATTTTTTAAAAAAATATTTTATTTATTTATTTGACAGAGAGAGATCACAAGGAGGCATAGAGGCAGGTAGAGAGAGAACGAGGAGGAAGCAGGCTCCTTGCTGAGCAGAGTGCCCGATGCGGGACTCGATCTCAGGACCCTGAGATCATGACCTGAGCCGAAGGCAGTGGCTTAACCCACTGAGCCACCCAGGTGCCCCTTTTTTTCTTTTTCTTTTCTTTTTTTTTTTTTTTAAAGATTTTATTTACTTATTTGACAGAGAGAGATCACAAGTAGGCATAGAGGCAGGCAGAGAGAGACTCTTTTGATATTTTTATTGAGTTTTGCTACTTCTGCTTCCCTCTTGTGGTATGTATTCATGTGCCCCCTCCACCTGCTTTGGGATTTTTTTAAATGATTTGCTTCTTACCATAGGAACTTGGAAACAACTCTTTTTTTTTTTTTTCCTCCAAAGTTTGTCTGGATTAACAGTGGTGTTATGGATTTTTATTTTGTGTAGTAAGACTTGCCTTAAATACACTTCAATAAGTGTAATATATTTTAGAAGGAAAATGATCTACATTTAAAAATCAAGAAGGGAATAGATGCACTTGGTATTAACTATACTTGAACCTCCTTTTTAAAATTAAAAAACCTTTATTTTAAGGTAATCACAAACCTACAAAGTAGCTGTTAAGTGTAGAACAGAGATATTTGTTTGCTAAACCATTTGAGAATAAGTTGCCAGTCTAATGCCCCATTACCTCTCAGTACTTTAGTGTGTATTTCTCACAAATAAGGACATCATCCTACACAACAGCAATGAAATAATTGGAACCAGGATATTAACATTGGTACAGTATTGCCACCTAATGTCATGTCCCTTAATCTGTCTAGAACAGTATCTTTGCTTTCTTTAATGACCTTGACACTTTTGAATATTAGAGACCTTTTATTTTGTGGGATGTCTCTCAGTTTGGATTTGTCTGTTGTATTCTCATGATTAGATTCATGTTATGCATATTTGGCAGGAATATCACAGAGGGATACTGTGTTTTCTCACTGCATCCTTTTGGGTAGAATGTGATTTCTATTTGTCCCATTATTGATTGTGTTTACCTTTGTCACTTGCTTAAGTTGCCGACTGTCAGGTTTCTCTACTGTAAAATTACTTTCTTCTCTTTGTGAAAGTATTTTGTGGGGAAATACTCTGAAACCATATAAAAATCTCATTCCTCATCAAAATCCCATTTTATTCATATATTTATATCTATATGAACTGATAGTTTTCTATTTTATTCAATGTGTAATGCTCAAGTTGCTCTTGATTTAGCCAGTAGAAGTCCCTTCTTGCTGACCTATCATTCTTTGAGCCTTCTTTGCTTTCTGGTAAGATATTCCAGTCACCACAGGATTCATTCTAGTTTTCTCTTATTCTGAAAGAGTTGACCTCTTACGGCTTGTGAGAAACTTGGCTTCCATTTGATAAATCCCTGTGAATATAACAATCTCCCATTATTGCTACCACCTACTCCCTGAGTTGATGTTTTTCTCAGCTCACTTGGGCTCTGTCTGACACCCTGCACTGGGATGTTCCCCATCTTCCCCTGGGGACGTCCTCCTCATCCTACTCAGGGTCTGATACTGTGCACAAGGCTGTCCCCATGTGTGGATACACTCTAATTTCACTCAAGTTCTGGTCCTCCATTTCAAGCTTCCCTCCAGTGAGGATCCCTAATCACTTCACTTGGGCTCAAATACCCCTTCCTGAATTGAGAAACTAAAGTCTTTTCTCTAAATAATCTTACACTAAAGCACTTCTAATTGTATTTCAAAATTTTGCAAGTGTTGGTTTGGTATTATGTTTAGGTCAATTTTTATTCTTAACATTGGGATTGGCCAGGTAGTAAATATTCTTGGCTTTGTGAGTAAGTAGGCAAAATTGAGGCTATTACATAGGTACGTAGATAACAACATGTAAAAACCATTCTTAGATTGTGGGCCTTGAAAAATCAAGTGACATGCCAGATTATTTAGAATTTTTTAAAGATAACACTGTTATTATGATCAGAAGTTATAAAATGCCATTTATGCATTTATTCATTCATTTATCCATTGTATAACAAATGTTGTTAGCCCCAGTGCTAGATGCTACAAAGATGTATCTTGTAAGGCAGGTACCATTGACTGATTCTATAGCTGAGAGGCTGAAGCTGTGGTTCAAGTAATCTATTAAACTTAGTTAGCTAACAAGTGAAGGAAAAATATTATTTGTTGACTTTTATCCTGTAGTTCGATAGTAGAATCCATTCATTGATTAAAGATTCATTTATATTTACCACAGTATTGAATATTGAAAATGTCTCGAGTTTCTGGATTAATAGTTTGCTTCTAGTTTATAACCTTTCTGTGAACTGCCACAGTTTTATACATGTGCATATTATGTATGGTCTGTAATTCATCATATAAATATATAAGTGTGGGTTGCACTAACTTTTAAAAAGGTCACATCCATTTGTTTGGTGTTTTCTTCAGGTATGGTTTGGAGAAGACCTGCCTCTAAGTCCACGGAGTCCTCTGACTCCCAGACATGGGCCAGGTTTGGCTGATGTTTGTCAGTATGATGAGTGGATAGCTGTGAGGCATGAAGCCACCCTGTTGCCCATGCAAGAAGATCTGTCGATCTGGCTGTCTGGTTTATTAGGTAAGGCTTGAAAAGATACTCAAAATTGTAGTTTTTTATTTACTAAATATTTATTGAGAATCTTACTCTTTGTTAAGGAGTGATTGTTCCAGAGGCTCAGGATACTCTAGTGAATGGAATATTTGATATGCTTGTTCTTGCAAGCTTACATTCCTGTTGGGGAGATATTTCAATTCATCCCGAACCTTAGGGCTTGAATAGTAAGAAAGGTTGAGGCTTAATAGAAAAGGTATATAGTAATCTTTGAATAATCAACATTTTCACTGTTAATGTTAAAACCTTTTTTTTTTTTTGTAAATATTTAGGTCTGATTTGGGATCTCTATTACTGATGTGCTCCCCCCATCTCATATAAGCATGAGATTCTGAGGGGAATATATATTGTAATTAAAATGATTGCTACTTCTGAGGGATTGAGGGGCAAAGGCATGTGAAACCTAGGAGGAAGTGTCAGCTTGGAGAATATCTGGCTTCATATTTCTTTTTTTTTTTTTTTAAAGATTTTTATCTATTTATTTGATAGAGAGGGATCACAAGTAGGCAGAAGGCAGGCAGAGAGAGAGGAGGAAGCAGGCTCCCTGCTGAGCAGAGAGCCCGATGTGGGGCTCGATCCAGGACCCTGAGATCACGACCCGAGCTGAAGGCAGAGGCTTAAACCACTGAGCCACCCAGGCGCCCCATCTGGCTTCATATTTCTTTATCAGTTAGACTAGGAGTGCTCTGAACTATCTCCCAGAAAAACACTTTTTTAAAATTTAGATTTTTAGGGCACCTGGGTGGCTCAGTTGGTTGAGCAACTGCCTTCGGCTCAGGTCATGATCCCAGACTTCCGGGATCGAGTCCCACATCGGGCTCCCAGCTCCTTGGGGAGTCTGCTTCTCCCTCTGACCTTCTCCTCTCTCATGCTCTCTCTCACTCATTCTCCCTCAAATAAATAAATAAATTCTTTTAAAAAAATTTAGATTTTTATTTATATATATGCACAGAGTGAGAGATCAGAAGTAGGCAGAGAGGCAGGCAGAGAAAGAAGGGGAAGCAGGCTACCTCCTGAGCAGAGAGCCGAAAGCAGGGCTCGATCCCAGAACCCTGAGATCATGACCTGAGCCAAAGGCGGAGGCTTAACTCCTGAGCCACCCAGGCGCCCCACATGCTCTCTTTTAAATACAGAATTTCATCTGTGGCTTTCCCAAGATAATTAAAAACACTATACACTCTAATTATCTCATATCAGTTTGATGATTTGGATAGTTTTTTAAAAGCTCATCATGTAATAATAATCATCCTAAAGAAGGGATTTTAGAGGCAAAAAGTCTGGTATTCCCTAGGCGTTTGTTATACTATTATCTTTAATTTTAAAATCACAACAAAGGCCATGTTATTTTTGGAGAATCTTTTTCTTGTGCAAGCAGTAGTAATGTGCAGTAAATATTCTGGTTTTTAAGAAATGAAATAAAATGTCATTTTATTTTTTCTTCTCCATCACAGATATTTTTGTTTCTCTTATCTTTCACTTAATTTCACATTATCTGTTTTAACTATAACTTCTAAGAATGAATACTTGGAGTCTGATCTAATATTTGTCTTGTGTTTCAGCTACAATCTGATTACATTTAATTAAATTTTAACCATATTGTTTGAATTTACTGTTTCTAGTAGAATCTTGACTTTCAAATACGTTTTTAGGTATTGAAGTTAAGGCAGAAAGATTATTGGAAGAACTTGATAATGGAGTACTATTATGCCAACTGATTGATGTTCTTCAAAGCATGGTGAAAACTTTTGAGTCTGGAGAACCCAGGGTAAGAACATGTTTGACAGGAGGTGATTTTATCTATCTGTCTGTCATCTATCTATCTATCTATCTATCTATCTATCTATCTATTCATCTGAGAGAGCAAGCAGGAGGAAGGGCAGAGGGAGAGAGAGAGTATCTGAAGCAGACTCAACACTGAGCCAGGAGCCCAACGTGGGGCTCTATCTCATGACCACAAGCAAGATCATGACCTGAGCTCAAACCAAGAGACAGACACTTAATCAACAGTGCTACCCAAGTGCCCTGACAATCAGTGATTTTATACCTTGGTACATATTAATTTGTTTTTGTACATTTCTTATCATATCTGAAAAGTTGCAAACTTCTACCCAACTATGTATAAGACCTTAGATAATTTACCTAGTCTTGCAAAATGGGAGAGTTAATATTTATGTTGTCAGATTTATTTGCAAGGATTTAGTGAAATTAAATGAAGTAATGTATAAATGGTATTTAGGTTAGTGCCTAGTGTAAGTAAATATCCAGTAAGTAGTTATAGCTCCTTGAGAACAATCCTCATATTCTCACTTGTTTTGAGAGTTAAATGAGAAAAGGGCTTGTGATGATTCCTGGGACATAGTTATTATTTTTACTACTATTATTATTACCATTATCATCACCATCTTTATATTCCCCATATTTTGTCATAGTGGTAAATTCTATAATTTGATTGAATGAGTAATAATTTTTTTTAGGTAGTGTTTCTCCATTGACCCTGAAATCATGATTTGAACTAGATAAGGTTTCCTTTCTTTTTATTGAATGTGGGTCACCTATGAGATCTGGGGTCTGTGAGTGTGCCATCTGGATACTCACGTAGGGTTAGTAGAAATATAAATTGCTATCATCTTTCTGGGGGGTAGTGGGTGATATATATCACATTGAAAGTAAAGTACATCTTTTGATACATAACATTATTTTCCCAGGGATTTATTCTAAGAAAATAACTACAAATTCACAAACGTGATTGTGCAGAAAAATTAAAGAACAACATAAATGCTCATCAATAAAGAAGTTGTTAAAAATTAATTATGAGGGGCACCTGGGTGGCTCAGTGGGTTAAAGCCTCTGCCTTCAGCTCAGGTAATGATCCCAGGGTCCTGGGATGAAGCCCCACATCAGGCTCTCTGCTCTGTGGGGAGCCTGCTTCCTCTTCTCTCTCTGGCTGCCTCTGCCTACTTGTGATCTCTGTCTGTGAAATAAATAAATAAAATCTTTAAAAAAATTAATTATGATGCCTAAACTGAGTGGAATGCTTATCTATTCATTAGAAATTACTATTTTAATCTGTTATTTTCCACCCCAAAAGATGCCTGCAGCCTTTAAGTGTGTATGCACACATACACATATAGATCAGATTACAGACTAGCGTGTTTGTGTAGCATTCTGTATGTACAGATATGTGTGCCCTTGTGTGTAGAGATGCCCACTAACATGTAAGTGAGAAGATTTCAGTTAACAATTAGAAGAACTCACAAAGCCATTTTAATTCTGGAAAATATAACAGGAAGGGTATATAAAGAACTGGTATTAGTGGTTATCTCTAGGAAGAGAGAGGAACTGAGTGGTAGAGGTGGGAGACAGACTTGTGCTCCATTCTGCCTACTGCAAAAAAATCTTAGGCATAAATTGCTTTTTCAAGTAAAAATTTAAAACAGAACTAAAACCCCTGTCTCAGCAGGATTATCTAACTATTCTTGGTCCAGATAGTTAAAAACTTAGGATTCTATGTAACTGTTAATTTTCAAAGACTTGAATTAAGAATGGGCTACTACTTCCTTATTTGACAGTCTCCTCAAGAAACTCAGAACCATATTTATGAATCTGCAAATAAGGAAGTAAGCAAAAATGAGTGTTCCATTAACCTTTAACATGGCAGTAATTTTGTGTTGTATTGAACTGTGTATGGAGAGACATTTAGAGATGTGCTTTGGAATTATTAGACTGTCGTTTTTTGTTTTAATTAAGACTCTTGTGTCATTTTAAGAAGAACGAGGTTAGAGATGCTTCATTTTACTGCTAATTTTGACTTCTATGAGTCATTTTCTGGAGTATACTTGAAGTAATTTTTGAAGATACATTTCCTCCTAATGTGTACTTTTTAGTCAGATTCAATACACTGAACATTTATTTAGTAATATTAAAATGGATAGCTAATGAAAATATCCTTGATATGAGTTTTTGAAATTAGCCTTTCATCTTTTTCAGAATTTTCCAATGGGAAAAGTGCCCTGTAAGAAAGATGCTGCCTCAGGTTCATTCTTTGCTAGAGATAATACTGCGAACTTCCTTTACTGGTGCAGGCACATTGGGGTTGATGAGACTTACCTCTTTGAATCCGAAGGTCTAGGTAAGTAAGTGTTGGTGTCATCATTGTGTTTAATGTTCATTAGGGTATTTTTGTATGTCTCACGCCTATTTTTTTTTTTTTCCAAATAAAGACTTTTTTCCAAATAAGGCCGTGTCTCATTTTCCTAGAAAAACTTATATTTTAAATATGTGTAAAACAATCGGAGAATCCGATTCTAAACAATATAGATTAAGCTTTTCATTTATAGTTAAATATCATATATTTAGAATGCCCTAGAGATATTTTACTTCCTAAATGAGTTGGCCAAGGAAAGGTTCTGGACTAATGCTTTGCTAATTAATGTTTTCATCAAGAATGACTCTACCAAAGTCTAAATTACTAGTAATTTCTTTTTGACTGGATAATTATAGAAATAACAAAAGGTCAAATGATGTATACTCACAGTATTTAGATTTACCTTGTACACAGCAGTTGCCAAGTTGATCATCTAAACCGATTCATGTTTTTGACAATTCATTTTAAAAGTCATACTTTGCCAAAGAATTATTGACATATTATCTCATTTTCTTTAAGTCTATAGAATCGTCTTTGCAGTGACTAATTTGAAAGCTACCGAAGTTTTAGACTACTATATATATATTTCCTTAGAGCATTTATACACATATATGCATGGAATTTGTAACATTTTGAAAAGAACGGTAGCATACCAAGTGTGGGCGGAATCATGGGAGTAGTAGCATACCGTGGTAGAGAGAATTATGTTATCACTGATGTTGTTTAGAATTGCTGGTTCATGGTGATAATAAAAAACAAATTTTTAGGTGGTATTATTATAGTTTGATAATTCTCTGAGCTAAAAAAAAGGAATAACCAGTTCACTGCCTTAAGCAAAGATTCAGGTTATTAGGTAACCATGTGTTCATAGTTCCATACCAAACATAAATGGACAAAATAAACAAAAACAGAACAAAATAAAATGAAATTTTCTGACTATGCACACTGTTGTTGCCTGTGTGTGGGGTCGGCTGCTCCCACTGCTACCCATTTGATATGCCTCTGGATATTCCTATCCAGTATACAATAAAAAAAAAATGTAATGGATTGCTATTTTACTTCCCATTTTGCACCTGCTTTAATCCAGGTGTGCTGATTTTTATTGACAATGAGGTTGATTTAATGGCATATATAAGTTGTAGAGATCAAAGGAAAGAGGAAATGCTTTGAATTCTCTAGTTTCCAGCTTACTGTTTCTGAAAGGATATAAAATTGTATATTTCTAATTGTTAGTAGAAGCCATCTTCTGACTGTCCTGAAGGTCAGCATAGGACTAAATAAAGCACTGCTGATAACAGTAACTCCTTTCTAGGAATTGAACTGATGAGCTAATATTTTTACTTACTAAAGGTTTTCAGAGGTAAAGCTCTAAATTTTTACATTTTGCTAGGAAATCAAAGCAAATAAAAAACCCCAAGTATGCTGTGGTTAAAGTATGCTTAAAAGCTACTTTTTAAAAAACAAGTTTAATAAAAATTTCAAGACAGATTCCCTTTGGTATGAATTTAAGATTCAAATATAGGCCTTCTTATTGCATTGGAAGGGTATACTTTGTGCTTTGGGTATATAATAGATAATATTCATAAATCAAAGGAGAACTGCCATTTTCATTGGGGGAGTCCGTGTGCATGTTATGTTATTCATCATACATACCGTTATTCTGTTAATTTTCAGAAATTTCCTAGAGCATTTAACTCAAGAACAGGAACAGAAAGGTAGATGAGCCACATCTGTAGATGGCATCTATGGGTTTGCATATTGTGGACACTTTGAATAAATAGAATCATACTATATGTGGCTTTTTGTGTCTGGCTTTTTTCATTTAGCCTGTTTCATTTACGTCATTGCATTCAACGGTACTTGATTCCTTTATAGGGCTGAATGATTCAATGTATGGATATACTATATTTTTATTTTAAGATGTTATTTGCCTATTTAACAGACATCACAAGTAGGCAGAGAGGCAGGCAGAGAGAGAGGAAGGGAAGCCGGCTCCCTGCTGAGAAAAAAGCCCGATGCGGGGCTCGATCTCAGGACCCTGAGATCATGACCTGCGCCAAAGGCAGAGGCTTAACCCACTGAGCCACCCAGGCGCCCCATGGATATACTACATTTTTAAAAAACATTATCACCTGATGGACATTTTGATTGTATTTTCTTTTTGGTCAATATGAATAATGTTGCTGTCTACTACATTTGTTTACAGGTTTTTGAGTGAACATGTTTTTAATTCTCTTAGGGATATCCCTAGAAGTGGAATTGTTGAATCGTATGGTAATTCTATGTTTATCTTTTTGAGGAACTACCATTCTTTTCACAGTAGCTACACAATTTTCATATTCCCACTGGCAGTGCACAACTTCACATCTCTGCCAACACTTGGTTTTTGTTTTTTCTTTTTTTCCGATGACTGTCCTAGTGGATATGTGAAGTGGTGGTTCATTGTGATTTTGATTTGCATTATCTTAATGACAAATGATGTTGAGCATTTTCATGGCTTATTGGCCACTTGGTGTGTCTTCTTTGGAGAAATTTGTCTTCAAATCTTTTGCTCATTTTTAGGGGCTTATTTGTCTTTTTTTGGTTGACTTGTAAGTTTTATTTATTCTGAATACTAGGCCCTTATCAGATATATGATTTGCAAATATTTTCTTTTTTTTTTTAATTTTAAAGATTTTTATTTATTTATTTATTTGAGACAGAGCGAGAAGGTATGAGCAGGAGGGAAGGGTAGAGAGAGGAGCAGGCTCCCCGCTGAGCAGGGGATCATGACCTGAGCTGAAGGCAGATGCTTAACCTACTGAGCCACCCAGGTGCCTTTGCAAGTATTTTCATCCAGTGTTTGGGTTACCTTTTCACTTTCTTGATAGTGTCCTTTGATGCATGAAAATTTTTAATTTTGATGAAGTTCAATTTATTTTATTTTATTTTTTAAAGATTTTATTTGTTTATTTGATAGAGAGAGAGAGATCCCAAGTAGGCAGAGAGGTAGGCAGAGAGAGAGGGAGACACAGCCTCTCCGCTGAGCAGAGAGCCCAATGCGGGAGGCTCCATCCCAGGACCCTGAGGTCATGACCTGAACTGAAGGCAGATGCTTCAACCCATTGAGCCACCCAGGTGCCCCTGAAGTTCAGTTTATCTTTTCTTTGACTGCTGTGCTTTTGGTGTCATATGTAAAATACTATGGCCTAATCCGAGGTCACACAGATTTTCACCTCTTTTTCCTCCTAAGAGTTTTAGAGTGTTAGCTTTTAAGTTTAGGTCTTTAATCCATTGGGGTTATTTTTTGTATATGTTGTGAATTAAGGATCTAAATTCATTCTTTTGCATACAGATATTCAGTTCTAGCACCATCTGTTGAAAAGACTGCTGTTTCCTTACTGAGTTGTCTTGCCACTCTTTTGAAAATCACCTGAACACAAATGTCTAGGTTTATTTCTGGACTCTCGGTCCAGTCACTTGTCTATATGTCTGTCCTTATGCCAATAACACACTGTCTTGGTTACTGTAGCTTTGTTGTATGTTTTGATATGGGGAAGTGTGAGTCTTCCAACTTTGTTCTTGTTTTGGCTATTCTGTCTTTTATAATTCTGTATGAATTTTATTACCTTAACCATTTCTGTAAAAAAGACTGTTGGAATTTTGATAGGGATTGCACTGAATCTGTAGGTCAGTTTGAAGAGTTTTGTCATCTTAACAATATTATGTCTCCCAATCCATGAACACAGGATGTCTTTCCATTTATTTGTATCTTACTTAATTTCTTTCAATGATATTTTGTAATTTTCCATAAACAAGTCATAAAATTCTTTGGTGAAGTTTGTTCTTGAGTACTTTATTCTTCTTGAAACATTGTAAATTGAATTGTTTTTTAAATTACATTTTCAGATTATTTATTGCTGGTGTATAAGGTGAAATGATTTTTGTATATTGATCTCATATCCTTCAACTTTGTTGAAATTAAGATTGCTTTAATACTTTTCTTTTGTAGATTCCATAGGGGATTTTTATACAAAGGACAGTGTTACCTGAATGGAGTTAGTTTTCCTTCCTCCTTTCCAATCTGGATGCCTTTTTATTTGTTTTTCTTGCCTAAATGCCCTGCCTAGAACCTCCCGTACAATTTTTGAATAGAAGAGGTGAGAGTGGACATCCTTGTCTTCTCCCTAGTCTTAGGAGGAAGAGTCTCAGTCTTTCACCTTTAAGAATGATGTTAACTATGGGTTTTTCACAGATATCCATTTTCAGATTTCCTTCCATTCCTATAAAGTTTCCTTCTATTCTAATTCGTTGAGGCTGCTTTTTTTTTTTTTTAATTGTGAAAGGAGGATTTGATTTTTGTCAAATGCTTTTTCAGTGTCTACTGAGATAATTGCACATTTCTTTTCCTTTATTCTGATAATATAGTGGATTATATTGATTGATTTTCATATGTTGAACCGACCTTGCATTCCTGGGATAAATCTCACTTGCTACTGGATTCAGTTTGCCAGTAATAAATTGAAGATTTTTACATCTATATTCATAAAAGATATTAGTCTTTAGTTTTCTTGTGATGTATTTGTTTGGCTTTGGTATCAGGATAATACTGACCTCAGAGAATGAGTTAGGAAGTACTCCTTTTCTGATTTTGAAAAAGTTTGAGAAAGCCATTAACACATAGTCTTAAGCTAAAGATAGTTCAGAATAAAATTGAGGTGGTATATCTCTTCAAATAATATCCTGTTGAGAGATCTGAAATATAAATAATTTAATGTTATTAAGCCCTTAGTCTTTTAGACTTAAAATGCTACCAGTTAGGGTACATGCTAAAATTTCATCCTCTTCTTATTAGCCAGTTTTTAAAAAAATTTATGGATGATGATGATAATATGTAGAGAAAATGTCTTTTCTAAGTCTCCAAACAAGTAAACCTACTGTCTTCGTTATTCTTTTTTTTTTACTTCTCCTATGCCAGAAATTTATTTCTCTATTTAATTTGCCCTTTAAAATATGTGGTCTTATTTTTTTACAGTTTTGCACAAAGATCCAAGACAGGTGTATCTTTGTCTTCTTGAAATTGGTCGAATTGTGTCGAGGTATGTATTCCACATTATTTCAGAATTTCAGTGTCACTAATTTTATAAAAGCTACTTTATTTTAGATAGAGCACTATTTTTTATAAATAAAAGAAAATAATTTTGATTGAAATAAAACAACTTAATTTCCTTTTCTTTCTTCCTTTCTAACTTTGTTTTGTTTGCATGAGCTGTGTCGTGTGTCAACATCTGCTCACCCATATAACTTGTTGTCATTTAGTATTAAACTATAAAAGTCATTGCTTAAATTTTTTAAACTAAGAGTAAGGTAAGAGCATGTAAAACTCTCGTAGCAGTTGAAGGCAAGGCAAATCTTCTGGACACAAAGAGGATCTGATAAGAAGGCTTAGACTTAGTGTCCTCCATACCTGACTCAGCCCCATCTTTACTTTCAAGCTAGCTTTAAAGGTGGCTGACTTTCAGGATCCCTAGTTGAATACTGGAGCATCCAGTAATCCCAATATATGCTATAATGTGAAGATTATATGTTGAATTTTTGATGGTCTGTGGGATATTAAAAAGCATTTCCAAATGTCCCAGTGAAACAATTGGTAGAAGAGAATCAAATAGACTTCACTTTAAAAATAAGACATAACCTATTGTGATATGCAGGGAAGTGAATGAGTCAAACTTTCCTTGAATGATGAGATCTCCTAACTGGTTTTCAGATATGGGGTTGAGCCACCAGTATTAGTAAAACTTGAGAAAGAAATCGAACTAGAAGAGACCTTACTTAATACTTCTGGGCCCGAAGATTCCATTAGCATTCCGAAATCGTGCTGTCAGCATGAGGAGCTACATGAGGCTGTAAGTAATCGCTGTATTTTCTCAGTTGTGATGTGTCAGAGTCTCAGTTTGCTGCAGGTGATGCTGTGTTTAAAAGAGAATGTTTCTTATTCAGAACATACACCAGTATTAACTACCACTCCCTGGTGAGTTTAGGGCACTATATATTAAAGGTGATGTGTTGTTCGTGTATGATGAGGAATGGATGTGTATGTAGTTGAGGAATGGGGAGGTAAATAGGCTGGAATCCATCATGAAGGGAACTGGAGGCCACAAGAATTCATTGATTGTTTTTTAAATCATGGTAGTGGTATAATCTGATTTGCACATTGTAAGGATTACTCTCATGGTCATGTAGAGGTCATATTGGTTTTGTTGTAATAATCCAGGCATACAGTGATGAGAGCCTGAACTTGAGCAGCAGTAGTGAAGGTGAAGTCAAAGGGACAATAACAGGACATATTTAAGAGGTAGAATTGGAGAATCCTAATTCTGATAGGGAGGGAGAAAATCTAGGATGATTTTTGAGGTTTCTAAGTAAATAGTACACTGATACATAGAGAATATAGGAGGAGGAAAAGTTCTGAGAGCGAACTGATGGGGTTTTGGGAATATTCCCCTGACAATGTATGCAGACTTTTAGATGATGGGTCTCAGCTGGGAAGTCTTTGAGCTTTACCTGGTCATTGTTATGCAGAGGTCACTAGAGCTGCAGTTGTCCTTGGCTGAATCTTCTGTAGTGACTCTAGTCTAGTAAGTGATGGAGGTTCACCTCAGTTCAAATGTTTGAACTGAGTAGCAAACATTTTTTTTTTTTTTTTGCTTCCACTGTTGCTTAGAATTATGGTCTTTTTCAGACTGTTGTATTTTATGAAAGTGCTTAATGTACAAAATTATTTAAGAAATAATGAGCAAGTCAGTACTGATAAACATTTGGAAAGTGTTGCTTTGATTATTTTGTTTAACGTAATGAAAGTCTATAATAAAAGATTTGGATATCCTTGCAAGACAGTTTAAGAAAATATCAGCCAGAATATTCTTTACCAGGCCAAAATATACTTACTTATATTATATTAATGATTTATATGATGACTATCAATGTCCATATGTGACAGTGATAATGCAATAGGTTAAAAAATAAAACTTACTTTAAATCTTATATAAACTAAAATAATGATAATTAAATAAAAAAGAAAACATTGGCAAAATATTTTTTTACTGAATTGGAAAGACTACATACAGTTTGATAAGAAAAGCATTTCCAGAAGGTAAATGGGAAGGACTGTTGTTCACACAAGAGGAAAATATAGTGTTGAGTCTTGCTGAGAATGAAGGAATTAAGATACACAACTTGCCTCATTAGTAAAATTTCTTAAAATTATAAAACCTGGTGCTGGTAAATTTTGTAAAACTATACTTAGGGATTGCTACTGGTGGTGGAAAATGATGTAAACTTTGAAAAACAGCTGACAAAGTTCAACAAACTTTGAAAAACACAAAAATGTTCCTCTCTAATTTTTTTTACAATTGAAGGGGATTAAAAAGTAGAATAAATGAAAGTTTTTTTTGTGCTATATATAATGGTGAAAATTAAAAGCAGTATGAATACTCTCAGAGCAATGGCTAGGTGAATTAGGATTCATTATCTTAACAGAATAATCATTATATGTGATCATTATGAAGACTATGTAGCAACAAGAAAAATATTTTGTGAAAAGTATGTATATATAGACAAACTGTAAGAAAAAGAAGGAAAATAATCGATAGTAGATTAGTGCCTTTATAGATTATTTTAATTTATGTTTCCTTTAGTGTTTTTTTTTTTTTTAAGATTTTATTTATTTATTTGACAGACAGAGATCACAAGTAGGCAGAGAGGCAGGCAGAGAGAGAGGAGGAAGCAGGCTCCCTGCCGAGCAGAGAGCCCAACATGGGGCTAGATCCCAGGACCCTGCGATCATGACCCGAGCCAAAGGCAGAGGCTCTAACCCACTGAGCGACCCAGGCACCCCCCTTTAGTGTTTTAATATTAATTATACAGTAGATAAAACCAGAAGAGAACATTTTTTTATCCATAGCTCTTACTTCTTTTAGGCCTACTCCTTTCTTTAGATTGTGGGTTAATGCTAATTTTTACTGCTGAATGTAAGTGGTATTTGGATATTTTAAACAAATAAAGCAAGTGACTTTTCATGTCTACATTCTTGTTGTGAACACTAAAAAAGAACACATTTCTCTAATATGCATATGGTATTTGAATACATTCAGTGTCCACCTCTACATCCATGATCTACAGATTTTGCAATTGCGTTTAATGTAAGGAGTAATTATCATCTGATTCATTATTTAGAGTGCTGTATTCAGCTATATTTCTGATGCTTATGAAACTTTTATTGATAGAAAGTAGTGACTGAAAAAATACCTCCTTTCAGATTACTTTGGTTAACATGTGTAAATAGTTCTAATAATTGTGAATTCTGTACCCATGTTCAGTTTTCGTTTAGGCATTTTATTTATGCCTGTGCTGTGTGAGAGCATGAATGTCTGTGTACACATGCATATATACTAGGCTATGAACAAGAGAAACATAATTGAATGGCTTATGATAGTTCTATTTATGATCATATTATTTGTTAAATGAATGATGTGGGGAGATAAATTCTGGGACCTTCTGATCATGTCCTGGTGAATCCACCTGTGGCTGTTCATTTTGGGTAGATAATGAAGACAGTCATGGATTTCTATCAGTGCTTAGCTAACTTAGGCGTATCTGAAGAGGCTTTGGTTTAATATTATATGCAAATTCAATTAATGAGTTTGTGTAGATATAGTCTGTGTGACAATTGAGAAAAATATTCATGGTCTTGCTTTTTCCAAAAATGTAATTTTTAGGAAAACAAAATATTTTCCATGGTGACTGATAGCAACTTTTTTTTCAAACATCTCAACAGATGTTTTTATTTTTATTGTTTTCAAAGATTTTTATTTATTTATTTATTTGACAGAGATCACAAGTAGGCAGAGAGGCAGGCAGAGAGAGGAGGAAACAGGCTCCCTGCTGAGCAGAGAGCCCAATGCGAGGCTCGATCCCAGGACCCTGGGATCATGACCTGAGCTGAAGGCAGAGGCTTAACCCACTGAGCCATCCAGGCACCCCAGATGTTTTTATTTTTTTAATCAGTTTATAAAAATTTCCATATTTTAAGTATAGAACTCCTAAACTTCTTTTTATATTCATTTTTATAATTTTTTAGATGTTTACTGCAGTTAAAAATTCTGTAAGCTCCTTGAGGGATAGAAGTAGGGACTTGTCTCCAGTTCTCATCTACTTAGCAGACTATTGAAACAAAGTGGGCACTTTTAGAAAAATGCCTCTTGAATTGAATTGTTTAGAATTTCATCCAGTCTTGGGTGAATAGATATAAATTGGCCTCTGGTTATTTTAACAGTAACTTTGGAACAATCTAGATATCCCCCTCCAAATGTTTAGCATAGTGTTAAGGGACAAGTGAGAATTCCTACTTAAAGTTTATCTGACTGGCCTGTCTTTGACTTGGCACAGATATATTAATCCAGGGCATAAAACAATTCAAGTTCAATAATAAATCTTGTGTTTCCTATGATTTAATGAATGTGCTTTGAATTGACCTTCCTGTTGTTCAGATTCACAGACGTCCAGTGCTCAGTGAATCCACTAGGACCCTGATTAGACTTGGGCAGAGAGAGGGAGAGAGAGGGGGAAAGGTGGGGTAGGGAGGGAGAAAGGGAGCTTCAGACTTCATCCCTGGGGTTCCTGGCTGGCTCAGTCAGTAGAGCATGCGACTCTTGATCTCAGGGTCCTGAGTTTGAGCCCTACTTTGGGTGTGGAGCCTACTTTGAAAGCTGAGAGGAAAAAGGCTGTCACTGTCAGCTTTTATTAGATCAGTTAATGTCTAACCTCACTATCTGTCGAGGAACCTGGCTGGCTCAGTCTGTGGAGTATGTGACCCTTGATCTTTAGGATCATGAGTTCAAGCCCCATGTTGGGTATAGAGATATTTTCTAAAAACTAATCTCAGTATTTGTCAACAAGTAAAGGACAGGTAATAATAAATGGTTCAACTGTCTTTAAATTTTTATCTTTTGATTTCCCATCTATCAAATAAACCTTGCGTTTTAATGTTAAATATTTTTTGTCATAAGCACTAAATTTTGTTTGTTTTTAATCTTAGGTTAAACATATTGCTGAAGACCCCCCCTGTAGTTGTTCCCATCGATTCTCTATTGAGTACTTATCTGAAGGACGGTACCGACTTGGGGATAAAATACTCTTTATAAGAGTGAGTCCACCATTTATATCCTATTTCCATAGAGGTCTTATTTTGAAATTGGATTTATTGTTTAACCAAATTCCTTTTGCTTGCCTTTTACTTTTTAAAAAAATGCAATAGGGAGTGTTATTAATGGAAGAATTTTACTGTACAGGAAAAATATGGAATACTTGCTTTCACGAGTACATATGAGTTTTGGTAGACACCTTTAACACAATAAACTACTAAGGATAGCTAAGACTATTCAGACATTTAAAATAATTGTGGGGAAAAAAATTTTTATATACCCAAGCTATTTTATTCCATGTTTCAAATTTTCTAAAAAGGCATGATTTCCTATAATAAGAAGAAAAAACTAAAACAGTACATGTAATAAGATTAATATCAGTAATAAGAAAAGGAAGTCGAAATGTTGCAGTTTATAATAATGTATAGATTGGGTCTTAAGTATAAAACCTTTTCTCTTTGACACAGCATCAGTGTATTTACCAATATCCTGATGTGCATATTCATTTCCTTCCTTTGTCCCACCTGTGATCTGCAGTTGATTAACTGTCCCCTTTATTGGTAAAGAGATTGAAGTTTCACCTGTTTGGCATTCTGTCCACTTTTATTTCCAATCTAGGAATATAATATAAAAATATTTTAAAATATTTCACCATCCATATTTTAAAATTTCATATGTTATCATTACCTCCTCACACCCTGCCCAACTCGCTTAGAAACATTTCCAAGACTTTTTGTTTTTTAATTAGCTTTCTTTTTTTAAGGCAGTCTGATATAATGATGGGAGCATGGGATTTGGAGTTAATGTTTGCAGGGCAATCTCCTACAATGGTGAAGAATTGCTTGCCGAGTAGATAGGGGCCTGAAAATCAGCTGGGACTATGCTGGCCTACCCAGGATGCATCTTGGCTGCACAAAAGCGCCATTTGAGTTGTGCAGCCTGGTATGTTTGAGGCCAGGCTCAAGCTGTGTGATTTGAGACAATTTCTTCAACTTTGCAGAGCTATAATTTTCTTGTCTGCAAAGAAGGACTAAATTGTAAATTATATTAAGTTTTTTGAAAGGTTAAATTGCTAAATTATATATATGAAAGGAATTTACTAATTTGCAAAGTACAAGTTTTAGTTGTTTTTATCTTTCTTCCGTAATTTTTTTCTTTATTATGAGGCGTATTTTCTGTAAGTCCTCATTTCTCCTTCTCTTCCTCTCCTTCTGCCTTTCCTTTCTCTTTTCTTCCTCTTTATTGAACAATATTGCCCTTGCAATTTTGTATATTTGCAATTTGGATTTTTAGGATGTAAGTTGTGTGCAAAAATTTTTCTTACAAATTAGAGGACCTATATTTAATTGCACAATTCAGTATGAATTAAATAGATAATTTTAGTAATGTAAGAAATAGACTATCAATTTATATTGAAGCTGCTGGCAAATACTCTGAATTTCATAGATCATAAACATCACAGATTGTGACTGCTAATGGATTGGAACTATGAACCTTATGGGCTTTTTGTTTATTTATTTCTTTTTTTACTTTCTTTTGGGGGAAAAGATGCTTCATGGAAAACATGTCATGGTCCGTGTTGGTGGAGGCTGGGATACTCTTCAAGGATTTTTGCTTAAATATGATCCCTGTCGAATATTACAATTTGCTACACTAGAACAAAAAATTCTAGCCTTTCAAAAAGGAGTTTCCAATGAAAATGTACCTGATTCGTCTGCCAGAACACCTCAGCCTCCTGAAATGAATCCTTTGTCAGCTGTTAACATGTTTCAGAAACAAAAATCAAAACCTGGCACGCCAGTTGGTATTCCAAGAAGCAAAGAAAAGCAGGTACGTCCACTGGATGGGTTGCTGCCAGCATCTTCCCTGAAAGGAGGGAATCTGGGCTCTGTGTCAGTCCGTTCCAAATTGCCAGATTCTCCAGCATCATCTTCTCATCTTAAGCTCAAATCTTCAAAAGGCATCACAAAGAAACCACAGGCCCCTTCAGTCAAAGCAGTAGGTAAAAGCACTTCTTCACCAACTTCATCCAGAACCACACCTTGTGAATCTCAGTCATTGAGAAAACTTATCTCATCACACGATACTCCTCAGGCCAATCTTGTTATGGCCCAGAAGCCCAGAGATGTGCCTGAGTCTGCACTTGTGCCAAATAAGTCTTCTGGAAAAACTGAACTGAAGCATTTGAAACACACTCTGAAATCTTCCAGGGATAATGCAGAGTCTCCTTCAGCAGCACATTCAGATTCATCGTCAAAGCGTCCAAAGCCACCTATGGCAAATATACATGTAAGGCCTAAACCTTCCCCCTCTCTCCATTCCCCTGCAAAAATAACAAAATCCAGTTCCAAAACTATACCCACAAGTCTAGGAATGCGGTCTCAGCCCTCTGATAGAGCCCCACAAGCTGGGGCAATGCCAGCACACAAGCTTAAGTCAGCCTTAAATTTAAACCAACCACTGTCCGTATCCTCAGTTTTACCTACAAAAACTGCACAGGAATCAAAAGATAAGAATATGGTTTCAGTTGCCAAAAAGCAGCCTCAGAATAAAAGTCCATCCCAGAAGATAGGACCCAGCTCCTTGAAGTCCCCTGGCCGTACCCCACTGTCTCTCATGAGTCTTCCCCAGTCCTCTGTCAAGACACAACCTGTATCAAAGTCAGCACAGATGGCCACTAAGAGCCAGTATTCAGCAAAAGGGCCTCCAAAAAGTGGCAAAGCCCCAGCTGCAACCCGGAAACCACCCTCATCTGGTAAGGAAGCAGTTAGTGGAGATAAAAAACCTACCGCAAAGAAAAAGGAAGACGATGACCATTATTTTGTTATGACTGGAAGTAAGAAACCTAGAAAATAAATACAAATGCATCCTTTAAGAAAACAGGAAAAGAAGAGAGTAAAATATGTTAGCATCACATCTTAAAAGTTTCCTCCTGTGGGTGTTTGTCCAAATAGGTTCAGATATTAGGCACAGGAAGGTGAGGGTTGGAGGTTGGGGATGGGTAGAGTGTGCATCAGAATTCACATTTCTGAATTCGCCAGAGGTACCCTTTTGAGGCAGACAGTTGTAAAATCATCAAAATGTTCTTATTAATAATAGATATTGATATGATTTTTAATACATAGCATCTTTGTTAATGTCTGCCCTTTAAGGGAAATGTAGAGCTAAATAACACTACTGGAGTTATAACTATAGTTATTGAATTTTTGAATATGTATTAAATATGGAGGTTTTATACTGGCTAATAGCAACAGTGGTGCTCTTCATATTAGTTATCGCATTTTGATAAAATAGCAACGGTTTGGCACTTGTCTTACAAAAGGCACCTAATTTAATTTTTTGATCAGGATTACCTGATTGAACAATACTAAGTACCAATGGCTGCTGCTGATTAGCTTGACATTACTCTAGGGTTGGTAGAATTCTATTACTTAACATTTTAAGCTTTCCAAATCAGAAGGAATGGTTTTTAACTGGCTTATATTAAAGTTGTTAATATTTTGTTATATTTTTGGTAAAAAAATTTGTAATATTTTTGGTAAAAAAACCCCATAAGATATTGACATTTAAACTGAAATTTGGTAAAAAAACAAAAAGAAACCCAAGACTTTTTATATGTTATTTATAAGAATCTACACCTTATATTTTAGATGGATGCTGTGCAATGTGAAAGGGGAAACTGAGTTAGTAACTTTTAGCATATTAAAAATATTTTTACTATAGTTTCCTCTGAGTACAGATATGAATTTTTACATTAAAATAATGTTTTAATATCAGAATTATGTGTTAACAATCCTAAAATTAAGGTGTTACTAAAGCATCTTATGGTGGTGCTATATAAAAATTCTATCATGTGATTATTATTTTTCTTTAGAGAGCACACTGCCAGTTTTAATTAAACCCTTCCAATTATATTAATTTTCTTTCATAAAATCATGCTGCTTTCAGTTTTTCAATGGCAAGTGGACAGTATAAATGCAGTGTTTTCTGCTCTGTAGGTAGACTCTCAAGGAACATATCCACATCATGTAACGACTGCATAGGTTCCACTGCTCTAAGATATTTGTAAATAATTTGTTTTTTAAGGGATTATGGCTATTTAAAAAAATCATAAATGTACTTTCAGAAGTTTTGGGGTGTGTTTAAAACTTTATAGTATTATCAGTTATCATAGGTTATTATATTCAATATTGAGGTTTGTGTTTCCCTATTAAGCTAAAATGTGTTTTCTAAAGAAAAACAATGGTTTACACAAATGTGCAATTATAAGATAATCATCTTAAGCTCACTAACATTCTGTAGATTATAAAGCAAGAAAACTTTGTATAAACCGAAGTGATCTTTTGTCTGAGGAATACAGTTAAAATCAGAGATATATGCAAGCTAGTTTTTGGAATAATTGATACTTCTCTTCTTAAAAGAGACAGTCACCAAATACTTGGTTGAGTTCTGTTGCTCTGGGCATTGAGAGAATATTTACATTTTTGGAAAGTGAAATCAGTGTTCAAGAAGTGCTAGGAGCTTTACGTTTTTAGTAATCAGAAATGTTTAATGCATCTTTCAAAGAGAAAGAATTTAATGTTCAAGAAGTTTATTCCCTCATAAGATCAAATAATATTTTGGTATTGGTAACTTCTAGAACTTAAAAAATAATGCTATGCCAACCAACCTATGAAATAAAGTAGATTTTACAGTATTAAACAGTAACTTTTGTATTGAGAATAATCAGGAATAAAAGTATCCCATAGGCATCTGGCATAAATTCCAAGAATTTTTTTTAGAAAATTGGAAGTTAATTTATAAATGACCCTATTTTTCATCAGTAGGGAATTTCTCCAATTATATTGATGTTGCATGATCCCTTTCAAGATACCTTTGAAGCTTATCCTTCCAAGATAAAGATTTTTAAAAATAAACAACAGCTGAAAAATTCTTTCTTCAAATATATTTTGAAGTATCTTAAAGACCTTCAAATATATTGTTTTTGATCATTTTCACAATTATTAAAATACAGTGTTGAAGTTGGAAAGAAGTTTTCACTTCTTCTAACTAAGAGGACAAGATTTTAAAAGATTTTTCTTGTTTCATATTTAACAAAATGAATTAAGCTTAAATTACTAAAGCAGCTGGTGGAAGAAATAACATGTATTTTCAAAAAAGAATGGAACGAGTTTTTATTTTTCATTGCCAAAATTTGTGAACATGACTGGTATATCAATTTGATCTTTGGAGGAAAATGAAATGCTGGTTATTTTTAGATTGTTTGGGTTTACATTGGGCATTTATGTCTTACGTCTTCAAAATATCTTGATGCATTATGTGACCTCTAACTTTCCATGTCACAGAGTTTACAATTCTTAGTGGACAAGGGAAATTTTTTGAGAAATAGTTACTGTTCCTTCTGCGATCTTTTAATCCTTACCTGATTTTAAAATCTCTTACTTCCTTTAAGGCCTTCAATAACAGGTTGTTTTGATACATTTGTACATCCAGGTTCACATACTGACTCTATTGATATCCAAATGTGTATATATTCTTTTCTTGTGCAGCAGTGTTTGTATCAGATTTTAACTTCTATTTTCTCAAGTATTAAAACTTAAACATATGCACTAAGTTTTCAGTGTACTTTTTTGTGTGTTGGAAATGCATTCTGATCACTCAGTTCATGTGAGAAATTGCATATATCAAGCACTCATAATTTGAGAATAGTTTTGATTTTGCCACCTAAACTGCCCTTTTCATACTTGTGGAATTTACTTCACTGCTTCAAGGGAATAGTAAGATTCTGCCATTAAATAGCAGAATTTGTTCCCTAAGTTGTTATATCTGTTAGAAGTTTGTCTCAATAAGGCTCATACTTAAGAATTACCAAGATAATAGAAATAATTATTAGAGTACAGTTATTAGAGTACAGTTCAATAGATTACACCAGTCTTGTGTTCATGGAAGGCTCCTGACAGTAGGAATTTCCAGTGCCTTTGTCTTGATTGCACACTCAGACATAAGTGAAAAGAGTCTTGAAATACTCATGTTTTTGTATATTCACGATCAGAGCAATTATAAAAAGCAGTTCAGTATGTGTTCATTAAGTATTTCCTGTGATATTTCAAAAAAGAAAACAGGAAAACACCACTTGGGCAAAATTCTTATTATATTTTTCAGCTATTTGTGTAAAATTTTAAACTTAAATTCATGAGTTTATGAAATTTGGGGGAATATTATGAAAACATTAAAAACAATTGCCAGTAAATATGAAAATATAAAGAAATATTTTATTAAATTTAAGCTGCTTTCCTATAAATATACTGATTTTTTTTCTTATAGAAAAACACAAGACTTGACTTTGATTGCAAAGATTTAGCAGTAAGTTTGTTAACTATAGCACATAGTAATATTGGTATAACCATAAAATAGAATACAAAATAGCCACTAAAAATGATGTGGACATTAACTTGTCTTTTTTTTTTTTTTTAAGATTTTATTTATTTATTTGTCAGAAAGAGAGAGAGAGAGCACAAATAGAGGGAGCAGCAGGCAGAGGAAGAAGCAGGCTCCTTGCTGGGCAAGGAAGGAGCCAGATGCAGGATTTCATCCCAGGACCCTGGGATCATGACCTGAGCCAAAGGCAGATGCTTAACTGACTGAGCCATCCAGGTGTCCCTACAATGATTTATCTTAAAAGAAGTATGTATGGTGGTGAAGTGGTTTGTTTTTGCAGGACTGCTGTGATAAAGCATTAATTCAGAATATTTTCTTTATTTTGGGTGTTCAGTCAGGGTTAGCACAAATCTTATTTCATGGGATGTGATATCTAGGTTAATATAATTAATCTCTTGTGGAGAGTCCCTTAGAGTTTCATATAATACATTTTATTTAATGTAACCAACTTTCTTAAGTTGCTTTCGGTAAATTATACTGGAATGAATGAATATAATACACTAATGTTGGGTATGACTGTGGAGGACCTCTAGTGGTCAAATGTGATAGTATTGAGTAGTTGTATCTACTCAGATCATCATTTAGTAAAACCTACTGAATGGTGGAGATAGAACGAAGAAAAAAGTGGTTCTCACATTGAGGAGCCTTGGGTTTACAAAGCACTTTGCAACTCACAGAATGCTTGATTATATTAATAGCCAATCTTCCAAGCATTCCGTATTAGTATTATTATCTTCATGAGACTATTAACACCATACACAACGCAGAGTACTAACCACTATACGATCACGGCCTATTAACACCATACAGACAGGAATTGTGTCTGTTTTGTTTACCACCGTGTTCCCAAAGCATAAGCCAGTATCTAGCACATAGTAGGCATTTGGTATATGTTTGTTAATAAATTTAGGAGTGAACTCTCTTTTTATAGATGAGGAAACTAAGGCTCAAGAAAACTAACAGTAAATATAAAAATACCTACTAGGAGTGATGAATTGAGCTTAAAGGATAAATTTATTTTTACCTACACATTTGATTTGTTATCTATGTTGATATGATAAGGAAACCAGGACTTAGGTGGCATCTTTTTAAAAAAATCCATGGAAATACAACATCCTGCTTTATTTCTTCTGAGAAAAGTTTTCTTGATTTAATTGTTTTTGGACTTTTCTATAAGTATTCTAAACTTGAATAGATTTAGAGATTAGTATATTTTTATGTCTTTAGTTTATAAAGTTTATAGTTTATAAATATAGTTTATAGTTTATAACTATGTTCAAAGCATTGGAGGTAGGACAAAGTGATGAAGTAGAGGTGCTCTATAAATGTTTGCTGGGTGAATGAATGAAAGAAAATTAAATTTAGTACAAAATAGTAAAATTAGCAATTAAAATCAATTTCCTGGCAGTGCAATGGAAGTAGATATTGGTAAAAGATACCACATTGTAGATGGCCCTAGGGGCTCCATTAAAAACAAAACAAAACAAAAAACTTTTGAAAATAAGTGACTGTCCTCTGAATGAACAGGTTTCATATGCTTCTTCCAGAATGAATAAATAGATCTTCTCATGCAGCCCTGCAAGTGTGCTACAAAGTCACGCCATGCAGATCTCTCCAATAATTCATTGCCCTGTGCTGGGTGCTCTGGGACCCAATAAGTAGCTGTGGAAGAATAGGCCAACCTGTGGTGTTTATTGGAAGAGGAGGGGAACGTGACATTTTAAATTTTAATCCCAAGCACTGAGGTAAAATGAAGGCAAGTGCCTTTATTTACTTTTAATTCTAGTGTAGTTAACACACAGTGATATATAGCTTCAGGTGTACAATATGGCAATTCAACAATTCTACACATTACTCAGTACTCATCGAGGTAAGTGTACTCTTAATCCCCTTCACCTGTCCCCCCCCCCGCCTTATTCACCTCCCCTCTGGTAACCATCTGTTTATTCCTTATAGTTAAGAGTCTGATTTTTGGTTTGTCTCTTTTTTTCCCCTTTGTTTGTTCTTACATTCTATATATGAGTGAAATCATATGGCATTGTCTTTCTCTAGCTGACTTACTTCACTTAGCATTATACTCTCTAGATCTATCCACTTCATTGCAATGGCAAGATTTCATTCCTTTTTATGACTGAATAGTATTCTGTTGTGTATATACCACGTCTTCTATATCCATTCATCTATCAATGGACACTGGATTACATAATTTGGCTACTGTAAATAATGCTGGAGTAAACGCGGGAGTGCATGTATCCCTTTGAATTTGTGTTTTTGTATTCTTTGGGTAAACACTCCATAGCATGATTACTGGATAATAGGATAGTTCTATTTTTAATTTTTTGCGGCCTCCATGTTGTTTTCTACAGTGGCTGTACTAGTTCACATTCCCACCAACAACGCACCAGGGTTCCTATTTCTCCGCATCCTTGGAAGGCAAGTGCCCTTAAACAGCAATATGCAGTAGTTTCCATTTACCTTAGGCATCAGCAAAAATGTTTTTGATGTCCATGAAGTCCCAGGTCTCCTTAGAGGTTAAAAAAAGTCAATACTGAAAATTACAGCCTTTGAGATCAGCAAAGCTCAGAGAGCAAGTTAAGAAGAGAGCGTAGTTCGGTGTCTTCAGAGAGGGGAGATGCTATTCCCTTGACTACCCACACCTTCCCTCACTCCAGCCCCTCACCTGGCTCACAGTTAACCTTCATGTCACAGCACAAGCATCACTCACTCAGAAACCCAGACCTTCCAAGCCTGGGTTGGATGTCTCCAGCGTACTTTCTCCCCAACTCACATTTCGTATCATTACATTGCACCAAACACCAATCTCCTGCTTACTTGCCTAAATCCCTGACCGAACCTAGAATAGGAACCCTGTATCTCACTTGTTCATAGTTGCATCTCCTGCAATTAGTGCCTACATTTGATGCCTACATGCTGATGGAAGGAGGGAAGGAAATACCCTTTTACTGAGGGAAATAAGCATCAGTGTGTATAAAGGGAACCTCTAGCTTAATGTTGTGGACCCACCTACTGTGAAAGGAGTGTTTTCCAGAGAAAATACCAGGGTAGAGTTTGAAGTCTGCAGACATGACCCGCTCATTTTGGAAGAAGAGAGGGAAAGAGGACAGTAATAAGAGGGGCCTTAAACTTACTGATTTCTTTCATTACATTAACCACAGACTGCTACAGTTTCACAGAAGAAAATGTTAGAAACTTCCCTACTTACTAGCCAGGTTTTTGTTTAGAAAAATGTATTTTCAAAAAAAAAATATTTTCAAGGATGTGAGAGAACACTCAGAGTGAACAGAGATTACTGAGGGTCCTGCAGCTAACTACTTCAGTCCTCACACTAACAGATGGGGAAACTCAGGTCAGGGAGTTTGTTGTTGGTAGAGCCCATTAGCTGCACAATTAAGCCAATCCTATAAGCAGCAGAGTGAAGTCAAATGGCATAGGTAGTTGTCTTTCGGGTGTATGAATTATCCCAGTTCAATGGCCCTTTCAGTGGGTCCTAAATGCATTGGGTCCAGCCCAGCAGATTCTTTGTATTACCTATAATTGTGATTGCTTTCTAAAGCAATCTATGCAGCCACAATGCAGCAAAACATTTATTCATTTGTCCAGCTAGCAAACAGTTTTTCTGAGTGCCTACTCTGTGCCGGACACTAAGCTGTATGCTGGGGACACAGTGACAAGACCGGCCACTGTTCTCCAGGAGATGACAGTCTTCATTCAGGTCACTTTAAAAAAAAAGTGCGATTTAAAAAAAAAATTTATTTTATCATTATTTTTTTTTTACTATAGTCCACTTGATTCTTTCCTTGTGATTTATTTCACCCATGGGATAAAATACCTTGATGAGAACATCTTATCTTCTCCTATTGCTTCAGACCAGGAGCCTATAAAAGAAAATGGAAATTTGGTATTTGTACCTGAGCCTTGAGGACAAGGGTCATTCACCATGAATTGTTACTTGGAAAATAGAGCAGTAAGAATCAAGTCTAAACAAGGGATTGGAAACAGAAAGAGACCTGAGCTTTTGTTGGGTAAGCCATTACTTAAAATCAAGAAACATACATCTTTAACACAAGGCTGCTTCTCTTCTATAGTATCTCCTTCCTACCCTTTCCACTAACCTCCACCTCAAGTCTTAAGTGCACCACAGAACAGAGATGAGCTCTCCACGTGGCTGCACGGAGAAAAAGGCTGGTCACCCTCCAGGTACCTCTGTCATGTCTAGAGAGTGCAATTTCGAGATGCTTCCTGGGATTGGACTTCTCAGTGCCTTGCCCTACCTGATGACGGAAGAAACATGCTCTTGCTGTATATTGCAGAACAACACCTTCTGGGCCTTTGCTGCATCTTGCCTGCTGGCCTATAGCTCCACAGAACCCAGAGGCATCCTGTGAAGACCTGGTGTATTGGCCACATATCCAGCAAGTCTGGTCTGTGGTATGCTGGTGTGCACAGGAATAACACAACATTTCACCCTCTCCCAGAACCAAGACCAACAACTATACCCTCTCTTACATCTTCAGTTTCTTTTGCCAGTTTTCCCCCTATTCCTAGAAACATGCTATGGTCTCGGATTATGCTTTTTCTCCCCACTCCCTCATCCCCAAGGGGCAATCATGAGTTGGTCAGGGTGAGCTGGGCTTTGCTGCAGAAACAAGAAAACACTCGTCTTGGCTTTTAGCAGCAAAGGTAATTTTCACTCATGCTAGATGTCCTTCTGGGTCATTTGGGGCTCTGCTCATTGTAGTTGTTCAGGGACCCAGGCTGATGGCTTATTTTATTTTATTTTATTTTCAGAAAGGGAGTGAGAAAGAGAAGGGGGAGGGACAGAGGGAGAGGGAAAGGAAGAATCTCAAGCAGACTCCAAGCCCAATGAGTAGCCGGACATGGGGCTCGATCTCACAACACTGAAATCATGATATGAGCCCAAATCAAGAGTTGGATGCTTCACTGACTGGGCCTCCCATGTGCCCCTTGACAAATACTCCAGCAATTACTGTTGAGGGAGAAGGGGGTATGGGAATGGCCAGCCCCTCCTTTCTGAAACTCCTCCTTGGTCCTCCTGACATGATCCTTAATTTTCTCACGATTCTTTGATTCCTCCCTCATCAGTCCCATTTTCTGACTCATGTGCCCTCTCTGCACTTTCCATGTAGCTAATCCCTAAGGAACATACTTTGGCCGTCTTCTAACACATATTTTCTCTCTTGCCAATTTCTTTCAAACTGTAATTTCCAGTACCATCTCTGTGTGAATGATTTCCAGATCTGTATTCTCAGCCCTATTTCCCCAAGCCCCAGTTCCATTGTCAGCAGCCACCAGCCTCCTCCCATTACTGCCTTAAAATCTCTTGTCTGAAAAGGAACTTTCTATCTCCACCAAAGCTACTCTTCCTCCCAATTGCCCTCTTTCTGTTGACACCTCTTCCTTTCCGCACACTGAAACTTTCAAATTATTTTACAGTGTGTCTTAAATCTGCTGCCTTCCATTATAGCCCAAATTCCTGGCACTTCTCTCCCAGAGGGCAGAAGCTCTTTGGCCATGTTTTCAGCTTTTCTCCATTGCTCAAGGCTGTACATGGTGCAACTCCAGGGAGCACCATTCCAGGTGAATGGCATGCCCTAGAGTTGTGCAATGCAGTGGCTCTGCATGCCACACTGTGCCCGTAGTAATCTGCCTACAGCTCAGCTTAATCATGACATACCACTGTTCAAAAACCTTCCTTGGCTTCCTATTTCAACCTGAATGCCTTGGCTCTACCCCCACAGGTCATGATGGAAGTCACTCTCCCTCTTCTGAACTGACATCTTTCCTGTAACAAATAATATTTTCTACCCTGCAATATAGTGATTTAAGAATAGTTTTTCCTCTCATATGCTTGCTAAGTGAGAAATTACTTCTTACTTGAGGTATTAAATTAATAAACACTATTTGCTGCTTATGGTGAAAAAAGTCAAAATGGCTTACGTTTTAAAAGAGAATGCATTGGCTCACATACATGGGAATTGCAGAGGTTACACCTATTGCTTCAGGCATAGCTGAATGCAGGGCTCAAGTGAGATTCTTGGGATTCCTTCCCTCTTTCCATCCAGGAACCTGAAATCCCAGCAGGCCTGTCTGGCGGCAGCTGCAGCCAAGGGGGAGATGCGGCTACTGCTAGAGATGCTGCCCAAGGCAGCTAGAGAGAAGAAACACTACAGCTTCTTCCTTTTCCTGTCCTCTGGTGGTGTCCACTAGTGCCTCCCTTTGGCTGACCCCTGAGTCCAGGAACTGTAGGGCTCAGATGAGATCAGGGGAAGACAAAGGGGGTGTGTGTCAGAACAAACAGGCAGACCACCAGCACAGGTAACTCACTCAGAGCTAGACAACAGTAGGGGCATTCCAGTTGGAGCATCTGTGTGAGCAAAGACACAGGGGGAAATTCTAGAACATGTATGGAAATAGCAGGGATTTCCCTTGAGCTGCAATATGGGGTGCTTTCAGAGGAACAGTGGAGGAATAAGATGCCGCCTATAACGCCTTAAGTCTGGCTCAAGAATTTGGCCTTTGTTTGGAAGCAAAGGGTTAGTTTTTGAGGGAAAAGAAAGAGTTAAGATAATTTATTTACAGCTATAAGTTTCAGAAACAAAGGAAATGCTTGAACTCTCTTCAAACAAAAGCAAGTACAAAGTGAAATAATCTTCAAGAATAAAGATTACAAATGTGGTAGGGTTGCTTTTCCCCTAATTTTTGTATGGTTGCCATCTTTGATACTTATAAGAGAAATTAGGAAGGAGCCCTCATTCATTCAAGTTGAGGACCTGCTGTGAACTGGGCCTTGCACTAGGATTTTAGAGTAGGTCAACAGGAGTCATTTGTTGAGCTGTTCTCATATTTCTCTTCTGAAGTTGCAGGAGCTCACTCCATTTGGTCTGAAAAGAGATCTGTGGTGTCCAGAAAGTACATAAAGATGGTTGTTCACTTTGTACTTGTTTGTGGTTTTTAAATCTCAAGGTCATAGGCTCTGGCTGGCTTTGAAGTTAAATGGCTTGAGCTCATTTGCAATGATATTGGCAGACTGTGAATAAATAGTGTGGACAGGAAAGGAAAGTAAATGCCTCTTGGGGAGAAGGAGACTGCATTTTTGTGGGGTGAGATTAAGTTAGTTATTAAGCCCCTTGACATTTCCATTTCTTTAATCACAAACTGAAGATACTTGCTATTTAATAAGTTTATCGTCACCATCTTCAACAACACAGATGCAACAGCTAAATGCCTTATTGTGAGCCGTACAACATGAGGCACATCACCAAGGGGGAATCTTATCATAAAAACTGAGTTTCTACAGAAAGCTAGCTTTGCAATTTTTAATCAACAGGCAGTACATAAAAAAGTATGAATCCTTAGGTGTTTGGAAAATTAAGTCCAATTCCCCTCTCATGACCTAACACTTGGAATTCATCCATTCAGTGTTTATTAAGTACTTTCTATCTTCCATGAATCCAGCAAAGATTGATTGTTTATATGTATTCATCCTTGGATAATGGTGAACCAAATAACTATGGGTGGACCTTTTGTGGAGCTTGCATCTAATGGAAGTACAATGTCCTACAGAATAAAATCTGGTGAATATATAAATTTTAATATACTTAAAAAATAGTAGGGAACAATCTAGACTTTTTTTAAAAAAGAAAACAAAAAAAATCCAATCAATCAATCAAACAACAATCTTAGATCTCTTAGATTTCAACATTTTCAAAATCGGATAATAGTAAACTTTGGTAAAGACAGGCAGCAACATCAGCCCTCAAACATGGTTAGTGGGGAGGAAGATTAGTGCACTTGCTTTGGAGAGCAAGTTTCTGGTTATTAGTAAAGGTGAAGATGTGCATGCAAGACAGGCTAGCAGTTCTACCTCTACGTGGAAAAGCTCAGACATGTGCATAGAGATACAATAATGCCACTTGCAGCATGGTTTGAAATGAACAGCCAGAAACAACCAAGATGTCCCATCAAAAGCAGAATGGATAAATAAATTGTGGTGTAGCCAAGCAGTGGAATCTTCTGGAGCTGTAAAAATGAATGAACTTGAGCTATAATTATGCACATGACTCAGTCTCACAAATATTATATTTAGCTTTTAAAAAGGCAAGTTGTAGAGTGATAAGGCAACATGATTCCATTTACATAAAGCTTAAACATGAAATATACATGATTTGTGAATTGTTACATATGTAGAAAAAGTATAAAATATGTTTGATAGGGTGACCAACCATCCTGGTTTGCCTGCAACTTTTACTGTTTTATTACTGAAAGTTTCATATTTTGGGACCCACCCGCTGGCCCACAGTTCCAAGCAAATCAAGACAATTGGTTACATTACTTGAAAAAAGGGAAACGTCAAGCATAGAATGGTGGATTATTTCTTATTTTTATTATTATTTTTTTTTAATTTTTATAAACATGTATTTTTATCCCCAGGGGTACAGGTCTGTGAATCGCCAGGTTTACACACTTCACAGCACTCACCATAGCACATACCCTCCTCAATGTCCATAACCCCACCCCCCTTCTCCAACCCCCCTCCCCCCAGCAACCCTCAGTTTGTTTTGTGAGATTAAGAGTCACTTATGGTTTGTCTCCCTCCCAATCCCATCTTGTTTCATTTATTCTTCTCCTACCCCCTTAATCCCCCATGTTGCAGCTCCGCTTCCTCATATCAGGGAGATCATATGATAGTTGTCTTTCTCTGCTTGACTTATTTCGCTAAGCATGATACCCTCTAGTTCCATCCACGTCGTCGCAAATGGCAAGATTCCATTTCTTTTGATGGCTGCATAGTATTCCATTGTGTATATATACCACATCTTCTTGATCCATTCATCTGTTGATGGACATCTAGGTTCTTTCCATAGTTTGGCTATTGTGGACATTTCTGCTATAAACATTCGGGTGCACGTTCCCCTTTGGATCACTACGTTTGTATCTTTAGGGTAAATACCCAGGAGTGCAATTGCTGGGTCATAGGGAAGTTCTATTTTCAACATTTTGAGGAACCTCCATGCTGTTTTCCAGAGTGGTTGCACCAGCTTGCATTCCCACCAACAGTGGAGGAGGGTTCCCCTTTCTCCGCATCCTCACCAGCATCTGTCATTTCTTGACTTGTTAATTTTAGCCATTCTGACTGGTGTGAGGTGGTATCTCATTGTGGTTTTGATTTGTATTTCCCAATGCCGAGTGATGTGGAGCACTTTTTCATGTGTCTGTTGGCCATCTGGAAGTCTTCTTTGCAGAAATGTCTGTTCATGTCTTTTGCCCATTTCTTGATTGGATTATTTGTTCTTTGGGTGTTGAGTTTGCTAAGTTCTTTATAGATTTTGGACACTAGCCCATTATCTGATATGTTGTTTATAAATATCTTCTCCCATTCCGTTGGTTGTCTTTTGGTTTTGTTAACTGTTTCCTTTGCTGTGCAAAAGCTTTTGATATTGATGAAATCCCAATAGTTCATTTTTGCCCTTGCTTCCCTTGCCTTTGGCGATGTTCCTAGGAAGATGTTGCTGCGGCTGAGGTCGAAGAGGTTGCTGCCTGTGTTCACCTCAAGGATTTTGATGGATTCCTTTCTCACATTGAGGTCCTTCATCCTAGAATGGTGGATTATTTCTTGATGGAGGAAGGAAATGGGATTGGGTAAAACTACACTGTGTATATTCAGCTGAATTTGTAATCTCTTTTTTAAAAAATCAGATTATGGGTATGCAGGTGTTTGTTATATTATTCTCCATTTGTATATCTGAAGTATTTCATATTTAAGAAAACCCAAAAAATCTATTATGTATGCTTTGGTGTGCCACCCAGATTCACCCCTGCCTCTTGGGGCTGGAACCCTCACTCTTCCGGCTGCCCAGAGTGCTGGCATGTTCACCATCTGACTCCCAGTTGAGGTCTGAAGTTTCCCAAATCCCAATTGCCTTTGTTTGTCTAGACCACTTCACTTACGGGGGCAGTCTGCAGTCAATGACTGACTAACACTTGGGCATAAGGGTTTATCCCTCTTTCCTTAATTTGGGACCCTTCTGAAAGACAATCCAGGTCCCAGTGCTCCCTGTGGGATCAGCTGAGATGTCAGTAGTGACACCATCACAGTCCAACTACTACTTCCACCCACTTGTGCCTCCTTCCCTTTCCTTCCCTTCCAGGTGCGGATCAGGGAGCATTCCCCAAAAAACAATGATGTGTGCAAATCTCCACCTCAGAGTCAATTTCCCTGAGTAGCTTGACCTGCATTAGTGTCCTTCCAGAAAGGGATAGATAGAAAAAGAAAGAGAGACTAAGATCACAATTAAATTATAAATATAAAGCCCCTGCCTCTATTTTTTTCTTTAACACCTCCCCACCCCTCCTTGTATCCTATTTTATTTTAAAATCTCAAGCTGACATGCTACACAGAATTTGAGGTGTGGCTGAACAGAGTCTGGCTATAAAAAATGTCCTCAATAAATTGATTAATTTTCAATGAGCAATAATAAAATGATAAAATTTTTTTCTTTTCATAGAGGGGTTTTGTGTTAGAGAACATTCTGGCACACTTTTTTTTTTTAAATTGTTGTTGTTTTGTTTTTGTTTTTCGTACATGGTTTTGTTGTTCCCGCCAAATGAATCATTCGAGGAGGGCTGGTGATTTTTCCATCTGAGCAGAGTGTCACTCTGCGAATAAAATAAAACAGTCTAAAACGATATATAATGAATCACCAAAAGAATTTCACTAACTTGTGTAATGTAGATAATAAATACTCTTAGGATAGAGAGGAGAAGAAAATCAGGGATAATGGATGTGGTCAGGCTTAGAACACAGACACGGAATAAAAGTAAATGGGAAAAAGAATGAGCATCTCAGTGCAGTCCTCTCTCTATAAGCTAAACAGATCTTAAAGAAAAGTCAATTGCTTGATCTTGGACCACAACCTAAAAACTGCCAAGAGCACTGGCTGCCTCATCTGTCACCACCATCCCCTCCTAGTCCTGGCTCCTGTAACCCTGCACACTCCAGAAGGACACACACATACATATACACTCCCTACAGTGGTTCCTAAACTACCTGATTCTATCTCAAGTGTTCCTAGCCAAGTTCTCTGGGGGCAGACACGGTTTGGTACTGCTCTCTAAATTCTGCTGTCAGGAAAGGCCCCTGGAAGCTAGATTTAAATCACAGCACAACCAATTACTGGCTGTGTGAACTTGTTCAGGCACCACACCTCAATTTCCTCAATTATAAAATGAGAATATGGGGTGCCTAGGTGGCTAAGTCGGTTAAGCATCGGCCTTTGGCTCAGGTCATGGTCCCAGGGTCCTGGGATTGAAACCCACATCCAGCTCCCTGTTCAGCAGGGAGTCTGCTTCTCCCTCTGGGCTGCCTTTCCCCCAGCTTGTACTCGTTCTCTCTCTCTCAAATAAATAAATAAAATCTTTTAAAAAAAATAAAATGAGGATAACACTCATAAGGTAGATATGAGGATTAAGCCAGAAAATGTTTCCAAATCATTGAGTGCAATGCTTGGAAAACATGTATAGGGTTTAATAAATGGTTTATAAGTTGAATTTTTAAAAATTAAAAAATAACAACTTTAAAAAGGTGTAGGAATGAGATACATATTTCAATACTAAGCAACTTATGTTAAACTGACTGTGATGTAGGATTAAAATAAATCTAGTGAGGAAAGAAGGGAGAAACAAACCTCACATTCTTCCCAACCCATCTGTAGAAATGTTAAAATTAGAGCATTCTTATGACAGAGAATTGTCATGATAGTTGAACTAAATTGTGTGTGGAGGGGGGAATGGTCAGGTTCTGTTTAATGTAACAACTCCTATGAGAGTAATTAAAATCTGAAGTTCTGTTTCTTTTTTTAGAAGTGATGTCTGCTTGAAATGAGCTCTAATTGTCCCTATTTACACACTGACTGCTGAACGCCCATCTTGCTGCAGACATCTCTGTAATTAGCTCCATTCAGGAACAAAGCAGTGACCATCTTTCAGCTGCTTTCTGGCTTTTGAGCTTAGGAGGCAAAGGAGAGTTTTTGGCAGACTTGCAAAATGGAATTTAAATCTACCACAAAGCAGTCAGTTGCAAGGGTGATAATTGCACAGTTCGTTACAATTGATTTATACAGGCTCCAGGAAAGAATGATCTTCTGGCTAAAATTATCCAATGAATAACAGTAATATGTGAAATTTTCCCTCCTTGGAATTTGAATGGCTGTATTTAGAATAACGTGGTAATGTTGACCTATTTCTCATACAGTGACTAAGCCAGCTGATACTTGGGGGTGTCTCTTAATCATTCTCATAGATAACACCTTTTTGAATATTCACTTTGATCCGCTTCACATTCAGTATTTTGCACTTTTCAGAGAAGATTTCAAGGAAAAAGAATGTAACTAACTAAATTACACCTTGTAAAAGAATATAGGCAAAAGTTAACATCGGGCTACTGGGCCCACAAAACGTTGAAGTGCCACCAAAATCTTTTACGAAGAGCCTATAGACTGAATTAGCATCCTCTCTCTGCCTGCAACACACACACACAGCACAGACATACACATATACACTCAGAGGAAATGGAAAGTGTGTCACACGTAGATATCTTATTTTGTTTGTTCCAGTCAACCAAGGAATTTCTTTATCATGTTAATTTCATCCATCTATATTATTGTGATTGCTGATATATTTGGACTATCTCAGGTATTTTACCCCGAGTTTCTATTTTCAAACTTTTTCTTTTTCTTTTTTCTCCTTTCCTGCCTTCTGCTCTCTTTACCCCTTTTGCTTTGTACCAGGTTGTGAACATTCTGGTTTTATTCTTTTAATGGTTACATTAAACATTTGAACACATGAGCAAAAATACAACTCTCAAAGGAAACAAGGAATTAGCTATGTTTATTTTCCCTCCTAGCCCCACCCATTGTTATTTTTCATGCTACTAACTAGAATTTTAGGTACCATCTTGTCTCCAAATAAGAAAAAAAATAATTATTATTTCTATCTTTCCTCCCAATAACTATTTCTATTTTATAGGCAATAATTGTGCTCCTCACCTTACTTGTGGATTTTTCTTCTGTTTTGTTGTTGTTTGGTTGGTTTTTGTAATTTTGTCAGGGAAGATCTTTAGATAATAGACTAGTCTTTGCCTGAGAATATCTATTTTTTTTTCTCTTTAAAATTTTTTTTATTATACTTACTTTTGGGAATAAGGAATACTTACTTTCACATGACACAAACTTCAAGTGAGCTAAATGTTTTAATTGGGTATAGAATTCTGGATTGAGTATTGCTTTTCCTTGGCACTTTGCAGACAGACTTCCATTTATTCTCTCATGTTTCTGCTGATTTAGTTTTGCATTAGTCTGATTGTCATTCTTTATAGATTTTCTATGGTGGCTTTTAAGAATTTTCTCTTTTTTGATGTTCTGCAGTTATGCTTCTACAAGGTATTTAAGAGTAGAAGTTTTTTTTAAAGTTGTTGTGCTTGATATGCCTTGATATACAGTTTTATATACCTTTCATAGACCTTCTTATTCTGCAGACTTATGTTAGAGCTTTATACTTTGTCAGGTCTCTTTATTTCACTTTTAATTTCCTGTCACTTCATCTCTCTGTGTTGTATTTTGAATGATGTCCTCATTTTTAATCACTGCTTTTTAAACTGAATCCAGTAAACTGTTTTACTTACTTATGTCAATGACTACTTTTTTATTTTCCAGGATTTTTTTAATTGGTAGTTTTTCATAATTCCTTGCCCTTGATTATAACCCCCATCCTTTATCTCTTTCAAGATTTTAAATGTAATTAAAAGTCCCTTGAGGGTTTCTGTATATTTATTTCTTTGAGTATATACTTTCTTTTTTTTTTTAAAGATTTTATTTATTTATTTGACAGAGAGAGATTACATGTAGGCAGAGAGGCAGGCAGAGAGAGAGAGGAGGAAGCAGGCTCCCTGCTGAGCAGAGAGCCTGATGTGGGACTCGATCCCAGGACCCTGGGATCATGACCTGAGCTGAAGGCAGCGGCTTAACCCACTGAGCCACCCAGGCACCCCTGAGTATATACTTTCTTATTTGTTTGGTTTGTTGGCTGTCTTTCATGGGTTTGGATCCTTGTTTCAATTGTAAGCTTATAGTCTCAGTTCTCACTCATTACTATGGATGACTCTGTTCCACAGAAACTTTATTTTTAATTGTGACTATATTTTTAAATTTAAAAATATATATAATTTTAATATTTTGGGGTTAGAAAGGAAAGATTCCATATACTCTTACTTCTCTATGTGACTGGAAATCAATTAATTTGAAATCAATTAATTTTTTTTAACTCTTTTTTTTTAAAGATTTTATTTATTTATTTGACAGAGAGATAGGGAGAGAGAGCATGAGAGAGGAGAAGGTCAGAGGGAGAAGCAGACTCCCCATGGAGCATGGAGCCCGATGTGGGGCTCGATCCCAGGACTCTGGGATCATGACCTGAACTGAAGGCAGTCGCCTAACCAACTGAGCCACCCAGACGCCCGAAATCAATTAATTTTTAATTAAAAATCAAAGAGTATAAGAAAAGATAAAGCTGAAAAATGTATGAAATGCATTTGGATAGAGTTAAATAGGACACAATGAAAAAAACTGTAGACAAATTATAACTATAAGACATTTCTATATAAACCTGAGGTTCTGTCTGTGTTGAGTATGTGTATTTAATTGCAATATTTCTCCAAAGATAGATAATTAAGAATTATGAAGTCATTTATTTATATTTTGAATTCAACAATTATTGAATTCCTTGGCCCAGAAGTGTAGTAAGTGTAGTTATACAGAGGCCAGTAAGTCTTAGTTTTGCATCTATAAATGGGGATCATAGTATATACCATGCAAAGCAGTTATAAAGAGTGGAGATAAAGATTATAAAGTTCCTAGGGGAGTATCTGGTAACATGGTAGGCAACTAATACATTGGAGCTTTCCATACTGCTATTATCATCGACTGACACTGTCATCATGGAGATCATGTTGATTTGGGAAAACAAACAGGTAAAGAAATATTTAAATACACAAAGTCTTATGAAACGTAAAGAAGGGACCAATCAACTGTGCGTAGGATGGCTAGGAGACCTGTGAGAAGACACATGAACTGGGTCTTGAAGATTGGGCAGGTGTTTGCCAGGGAGAAATATTGGAAAAAGTGGCAAACCATGCAAACTTGAAACAACCCATTATATTCTGGGAACTGAAAACACTCGATACAAGTGGAGGACACAGGTGAGCAGAGCTAGAGGAGATACATTTGAAGAGGTGGGCAGAGGCCAACAAGAGAGGGAAGGACATCTCAGGTACAAGCTGTAACAATCTGGAAAAGAGATGACCCCAGTTTAACAAAGACGGTAGGAGGGAAGAGATGGGAACAGATTTTGAAAAATAGGAAACACACATGCAGGACGTGGCAACTGGTAGAATGTGGAAATTCAAATCCTAGGAAAACCACTTACCCGCTGTGGGACCTGTATAAGTTATTTTACCCCTCGGGGCCTTAACTTCCTCACCTGTGAAATGGGGAGAAAAGTTAGGGCCTATTTCGTGAGACTGTACTGAGCATTAAAAGACACAAGACACATAAAGCATTTAAAAGAGCACCTAATTCATAGAGAGTATCAATACAGGATAACTTTTACTTTCATACGGGAAGTAGAGGGGGCTGGAGGAGCCACAGTGAAGCCCAGATTTTTCTGGTTCAGCAATTGCAGAGGTGCGGCTGCTACTTTCAGAGCCTGTGACAATGGGGGAGGGACGGATTTGCCTTGGATTTCCTGCTCGTCAACAGGAAGAGCCAAGCTATTGTGAAGGATCAGCTATACAGGTCTCTGAGGAGTGGGTCGTTTCCTTCATTCGAGAACCAGTGCAGAGCTGACTCCTATACCCTGTGGGAAAGCAGAGTGTGAACACAGTGCAAGGAGTGAGGGGGGGGGGCCCGAGTCAGAAACGTCCTGGAGGTCCCTGGGGAATCTCTTGTCACCAAGAAATGCACAGGAGGTAGGGGAAGGAACTTGGGAGCATTTTAAGAAACAAGTCCACAAAGAGTTGCATGCCGCTTAAAAACTGAGACAAAGAGACCATCCACTAAGAGATCAAACTCTTGATCCTGTGATTTTCAGTTAGGAGCTTGTGTAAGTTTTTCTCTGCTAATATCTTACTGTCGTGCTGAGAGTCTCTTATGTTACATTACTTTATGTCATCTCATAAACACTTGGAAGGATAAGAAGAGCAGTTATTATTTTACTTTCCAGGTGAACAAACAGCCTCAGGGAGATGCTATTTGCTCGGGTCTCCATGCCTGAAAAACAGGCAAAATCCAGACTAATACCAAATATTTTAACTTCTAGTCTCTCTTACTGCTTCTCAATATGCATCGTTTTAGCGGGGACCTCTTTTTTCTCATCTCCTGTTGTTTCTTTCCCATAAAAGGCATTCAGTCATTTAACCCGGCCTCTCCCTTTCCCCACACCATGCTAGGGAGGTAGCAATTTACCTGATTGGTAAACTCAGGAAGAATTCTCCCTTCATTCGTCTTGGGAGGGAGTCTGCCACCCAGAGCAAAGTTCTATGCTGCACTGCAATGCAGGAGCTATGGGAGGCAGGGTGAGAGTTTTTTTCTGGTTCATTCCTGCCTGGAATTTGGGCTTGAAATATCTAATCCAGGCCTCAGGCCCACTTGGTTAATACCATAAATGTTACCCTTCCATTGAGCTTCTATTATGAATAAGGTCAATACAATATTTTGGTTTCTATCTTTTTTCTTTTTTTTAAGATTTTATTTATTTATTTATTTATTAGAGAGAGAGAGAGAGAGAGCGCACAGAAGCAAGCAGAGTGGCAGGCAGCAGAGGTTGAGAAGGAAGCAGGCTCCCTGCTGAGCAAGGAGCCCAATGCGGGACTCAATCCATCCCAGGACCCCAGGACTGTGGGATCATGACCTGAGCCAAAGGTAGCAGATTAACTGACTGAGCCACCGAGGCGTCCCTTTGGTTTCTATCTTTACTCATTGTTTTATTTCCCAACTTTCTCAGAGCCTGAACAAAGAATAAGGTTACTATTTACTGGGGACCTGCTATGTATCTGCAACAGTCTAGAGAGTCTGGAAGTAAGAATGAAACCCTATGACCAAGCATAAAATAGTCACAGGAATATTGTGTGACTCAGAAAATGTACTGGACATCTACAGAAGTTAGCTTGGAGAATCTGCTGATGGTACAAGTAGCAAGTAATAGATGGAAATGCTGAAAATGAAACCCATTCTCTTAGGACAAAAATCAATGGATCAGATAACAAATTAACCTCTATTCACTGCTTAAGTCTCTAGGAGCAAAAATAAAATCAATATGTACCAAGTATGCAGTGGTTCTAAAAAAAAACAGCATCAGAAATGAAAACTAAGTTGAAGCATTAGGCTTTCGGGGAAAAAACAATTTGTATAAAATAGGCTTATATGTGACCTTCTTTACTTAAAAATTAACTGAAGTTCCACTTCTTCAGTGCAGCTTGCCTAGAATAACCATACATAACTTTTTTTTTCTTTAGTGCTAACTATATGCTAGATATCTCCTGACACATAAAAATGTACACAAATACTCAGGTAAAGGGCAGAATGGGGTTCCTTACTGAAGAAAGAAGTTTAGCAAACTTCTCAGTTGGGAATAAAGAATTTACAAGAGAAAGAAGACTCTGGACTTTGGACCAGGGCTGGCGAGACCTTGAATGTGTGTTTGCAGATCCCGGTTCTTGTAGATTCAAATGTTAGAACCCAAGCACATTCCTGCTCAGGCCAGAATAGATACCCCATAGCAAATTCCAGAAGAAGCAACTTGGTGTGCCTCTGGATCTTTCCTACTTTCCCGCTTCTCTGTTGGAACCGTCGAGAGTGTTAGGTCAATGAGGCATTGACCTAACTAAAAAAAGCCTAAAAAAAAAAAGGCCTTTTTTTTTTTTTTTTTTTTTTTTAAAGAACTGAAGTCATTCTTGGCATTTTAATATAGACAGCTACTTAGGTAACTGAGGTCTGGATATAGCTGGCTTTTTCATATATTTAAAAGTATATAATCGTCTTTTTTTCAAAGGCCCAAACCAGTATGACACCATCATTATCAAATGGGAAAGAGGATTGTTATTCTGGATGAAATCAGTAAAAGGTGTTTTAGAGAAAGGGCAATTTGGAAAATAAAGACGTCAAAGTCGATTATTCCAAGTTAGAGTATTTTAGTTATTAGCAGTGGTTACCAAAGAAGCTGAAAGTAAATTTCTTCCAAGGAGCTGCTCAAAATTTGCTTTACTGAGAAGAGGCGAGGAGCCATTTCAGCGTTCCTCTATAAGATGATGCAAGTTTTTTTTTTTATCCTTGAAAGGTTTTTCTGAGGTCGGTATCCCTATCAGCAAAGGGTCGCTCCTGGCGTGCTCCGCACAGTAGGACATGAGGTCTGCTGATGCCTTTGAAACCTTCATTCTCTCAACGGAGGCTTCCATTCTCAACTGTTGCACTGTCCTCCTGGCCTGGGCGATGTTGTTGGTGCTTGCTGGTTTGCGGGACATCTTCAACTATTGTTTCTACCTGAAACCAGTAAGACTTCCTGGGGCCCACCATTTTCAGGTTGTAACTGGCAGAGTTCTGTATAACGAATTAATTGGATTTGGTTGGTCCTTTCTGAATGGATTCAGGGTCAGGTAGTCCGAAGAGTCTCTTCTGTTTACACAGAGTTCGAACTATTCATACAAACAGACATTCAAGGAACATTCACTGAGCTCACCACAGCTGAGCCTCGGAGAAGAATGTTCACCTCAGGATGCTTATTTACAAAGACTCTCTCCTGAGTTTCTGTTGCATTTTCATTTACTAAGGAAATAATACAAGACCAGTACTCTAACATGATAGAAACTTGCTTTGAAAATGGTGTGATGAGCATGTACAACAGATATTTTAAAATAGAAGTGTTACATTTGGTACTTCTAATAGTGATTGCTTCTTTTCTACTTTGAATTTTTGCTTGGCTGTTCCTAAAAATGACTTACACACTCTTCTACTAGGCTCTAAACTTCCTGGGGGGCACGGATTGGGTCATATTAATCTATGTAGCCCTCCTAGTGGTGTGTGTACAGATCGTGCTCAATAAATATTCTCTAGATGAAAGCCCAGCCACATTACAAGAGAATAAAGAACTCTAAGCCACCCTGAGGTTTAGTTGTTACTTTAACTTCCCATCAAGCTTACAATACTTCTGAGAATGCATTCATATGGAGAATAAAGATGTCTTGCCGTGGGCCACAAAAGAAATGACAGCAGGAATTTTTTTCTAGATACCTAAAAAGTTTGCACATCAGCTTTAAAGTATATACTAGTGGCTGCAAACAAATGAGGACTTCTTTAATGCAACTAATCTTAAAAGATTTTACTTGTCAGAAATACCTTAATTTTATTAGGATTACTGGTCAATAGTAAATAAAATGTTTTTATACTTCTTGATAAATATCACCAACTGTTTTTGAAATAAGTTTTCTTAGTTTCTAATACCATCAGAGGGATAAGAACATATCTTTCACAGTAATCTTTCCCTTCCTCAACTCTGGGTAGTCATCTTTTTTCCCTTAGAGTTTTACTCACTTAACAAATTAAAATGCAATGTTTGTTGTTCTTTTCATTTGCATTTCTTTAGAGGCTGAGCAATTTTTCCTATTTTTTAAAAAAAGATTTTTAAGGGGCGCCTGGGTGGCTCAGGGGGTTAAAGCCTCTGCCTTTGTCTCGAGTCATGATCTCAGGGTTCTGGGATTGAGCCCCATATCGGACTCTCTGCTCAGCAGGGAGCCTGCTTTCTCCTCTCTCTCTCTTTGCCTGCCTCTCTGCCTACTTGTGATCGCTGTCAAATACATAAATAAAATCTTTTTTTTTAAAGATTTTATTTATGTATTTGACAGAGAGAGATCACAAGTAGGCAGAGAGGCAGGCAGAGAGAGAGAGAGAGAGAGAGAGAGAGGAGGAAGCAGGCTCCCTGCTGAGCAGAGAGCCCGATGCGGGACTCGATCCCAGGACCCTGAGATCATGACCGGAGCCGAAGGCAGCGGCTTAACCCACTGAGCCACCCAGGCGCCCCCATAAATAAAATCTTTTTAAAAAAATCGTTTTTTTAAAAGATTTTATTTATGTATTTGACAGCCAGAGATCACAAGTAGGCAGAGAGAGAGAGAGGAGGAAATGAGAAGCTTAGGGAATAAAATCATGACCATTACCGCTATTTCTGGTTCTGTACCTTCGCTTGCTAACCCACGAGGAGATGGAAAAATACCAGCAGACTTTCTATAGACACTCTGTAACCACACATCCCCAGCCCAGAATTGAACCTGACAGAATGGCCGCTCCCGGACCCCCCACCCGGCTCTGGGCTGAGAGATAACAGCCATCTGGTGCCAGAGGAACCCCCACCCAGAATTGGACGTGACAGAATGGCCGCTCCCAGACCCCTCTCCCCCCCAGCTCTGGGTGCAAGAGATAATAACCATCTGGCACCCCGCGGCTTAACAGGGAGACCCCGGCCAATCCTGAGGTGACACATACCCTAGTGGCGCCAACCAAGCAGTTTGAAGAATGACAGCCCTTTGACCTAACCAATAATCTGTTCCCAGCCTTTTCCCGCTCTGTAGCGCACCAGTCATATTATAGAGTTGCTTTATGATTTTCCCGCGGTACGTGGCGATTTGTTACAAGATACTATGATGTATGCTAAGTCCCTGCCTCCCCAAAAATAGTGTATAAAAGGTGTTGTGATCCCAAGCACGGGACCTCTTAGCGTCACCGATAACAGGTGCGCGGAGGTCCGGGTTTGAACTCGTAATAAACGACCCTTGCTGTTTGGCTTTGACTCTGGACTCTGGTGGTCATCTTTGGGGGGTCTCAGAATTTGGGCATTTCAGAAGCAGGGTCCCTGCTGAGCAGAGAGCCCAATGCAGGGCTTGATCCCAGGACCCTGGGATCATGACCTGAACTGAAAGCAGAGGCTTTCACCCACTGAGCCACCCAGGTGCCCCCCACCAAAAAAATATTTTTAAATTTATTTTGAGAGAGAGAATGAGAGAGCACGCATGCTTATGAGCTGGGGATGAGGCAGAGGGAGAGGGAGAGAAGCCTAAGCAGAGCTCCCCTTGGCAGGAAGCTTGATGTGGGGCTTGATCTCACCACCCTGAGATCATGACCTGAGTTGAAATCAAGAATCAGATGCTTAACTGACTGAGCCACCCAAGTGTCCCAGGAATTTCTCCTATTAATGTCCTCTGCTCGTTTTTATCCCTAGCAGTCTTAGTGGCCTTCTTGCTAATTTGCTTAAATTTTATTACATAAAGTTGAAAAATATTAACCCCTGCCTTTGTGCTTGTTGTATATGTAGTTTTTCCAGTCTATTTGTCTTTCGTCTTACATTTTTTATGTGAGGAAGTTTTAAATTGTGTGCAGTGAAATCTCTCACTCTTGTGATTCCGTTCAGTCACTCCCAAGTTTGGACTGCCCCTCAGAAGTTTGATAAATATTTGTTTTATTTTCTTCTGCTTTTTGAAAAATGGCCTGAGTTTTATATATAAAGACTAAATCTGTTTGAAATGTATTGGGATGCGTGTGTGAGATAAAGGTCTAAATAATTTTTCTGCCAAATTGCTAACTATTTCAATACCATTAATTGAATTATTGTTCTCGTCTGTATTATTTGGTGATGTCTTTGTGAAAGATCACATATTAAATTCTTATATGTAATAGGGTTTACATCATCTTTTATTCTAGTCCAATGATCTGTCTGATTTTGAAAGAGTACCATACTATTTAAATACTGCTTTAGAATCTTCTACTATGTAGGACTCTTCTCTCTACCCCACCAGTGTTACTACTGCTTTTTTGGAACTTATTTTACATTTTCACCTTTGTCTATTGCTTCACATGAATTTGAAAATATTTTTGTCTTCTCTCCCTAAAAATAGTCCTGTTGGATTTTTGTCACTGATCTATAAACTAATTTGTGAAGAATTGACATCTTATGCTATTTACTTTTTCAATACGGTATACCTTTCCATTAATCAAGTATTTCAACTCTCCTTAGATTTTTGGAATTTCTTTGTAGAGGTCATATACATTTCTCATAAGAATTAATCCCAAATACTTTTTCTTTTCTCTCTCTCTTTTTTTTTTTTTTGCTACTGTAACTGGAATTTATTTCTCATTATATTTCCTAATAGCTTCTCAGTGATATATAGAAATGCTATGGATTTCACAAAACACATTTAGCTCTTACCCTGCCTTTTAAATCTATGGTTTCTATCTTTTGTAGAACAATCTTAGGGGAAGCATTTATGAGAAGAACATTTCTGTGTCGTTTGCAAAATCCAGAGTCACCATGTGACTCAGTGCCCCTAAGAGGAAAGATGAACCTAGATTTCTTTTGGGGCAAAGAGATATATTTATGTCCTTTGCATCTCTGGTCCTCAAAACACTGCTTTCCTTCTCACCCAATGGCCTCCCCTGGAATTCCAGCTGTGACCAACAGCTGTTACACAGGAATGCTCTTTTGTCTCCTGGGTTTCTCTTTGGGGTCACTAGGCATGGTTTGCCCAGTCGGAATGCTCTTGTGACTTGTAGAGTGTGGCCTCTCATCCACGTCCTCATGAGGCCACTCTTCTTGTTTTGATGTCTCCAGCTGCCGTCACTGAGTGATCCTTTGTCTCCATTTATCCTGCTCACCTGGGAGTTCTTCCACCCAGACTATTCCTTGGTGAGACTCCAGGAGCAATGGTCCATCTTGTTTCCTTTTGTTGCCCAAGAAACCCAAAGTTAAACTTGTGACTGTTTAACTTACCTTTTGCAAATCTCTCCTCTTGATAGTTTTTTCAATCTCATAATTTTTTATTGTCTGCTTTATATAGGATTCGGTATCATAAACCACATCAAATCTTTTTAAGAAAATAGGCAAGATATAAATCATTAACAACTAGAACTATTAAATAAATTGCACCATGTACACTATTTGTACTAACAACATTAAAAAAAAAAGATGAAGTAGTGGGGATATGGCACATAAAAGTGTCACTACGTGGCTAATTTTCCATTTGAAAAACAAGGCAGAATACCTTCTGTGTATGTGTGTGTGACTGTGTGTACCATATATATGCATGTGTACAGGTTGGTATTCAAGCATACATGTGTGCACAGGTGATGAAAATATTTTAAATGAAAATGAAAAATATTTTAAGCCAATATGGTCATTGACACCCGGAACTGGATTATTCTGTTGAATTCCCTTAAAAAGTTTTTTAAAAGAGGGGTGCCTGGGTGGCTCAGTGGGTTAAAGCCTCTGCCTTCAGCTCAGGTCATGATACCGGAGTTCTGGAATCGAGCCCTGAGCCCCGCACAGGCTCTCTGCTCAGTGGGGAGCCTGCTTCCTCCTCTCTCTCTCTGCCTGCCTCTCTGCGTACTTGTGATCTCTGTCAAATAAATAAATAAAATATTTAAAAAAAAAAGTTTTTAGAAGATTCCAGCAACTCTATTTTAACAACATAATTTTTGTTCTAGAATGAAAATCACTAACCAGTGCATCAAACTCTTTCAAATACTTCCCCATTGAACTGACGGACGTTAGGTTCCTGAACCCCAGGACTCTGTGCAGACAGCTGCTGAGACCGCTGTCCCAAGAGGCAGCCCCTGGATGCCAGTGCTCCCCATGTGGACTCGACCCAGACTACCTTCACCTCAACCTGCAATTCTGCTTGGGAAGTAGGAAAAAGAAGAGTGGGTCCCCTTGACCCAGATCCCGGGCTAAACTCCCAGATCGGGTCAAGGAAATGAGGTCTACTACCTGGAGCTTCCTGGAATCACTACGGAGAGGATCCGGAACACCACCATCCTTATTCAAGCTGAAGCAGACAATGACCGCCAGGTGGCGCCAACCGTGGCGTTCCGGACTTGGAACAGGTTTGGATCTTGCTGCTCTGTTAAAACTGTTAAATCTCGCCTTATTTAATTAGCCTGGCAATAATGACCCATTATTTACATGACTCGAGGGTTTTTATTTTCTTTACTTCTCATTCTGTATTATGGATGGGAGAATTGAATTTTAGGTTATTATGAGACTGTACCTTAATTTTTTCCCCTTTCCATCAATATTTTATTTGGCAGCATTTGAAACCTAGAGAAAAATTACAAGAACAGTACAATATGTAATGAATACCCATATACCTTCCACCTAGATTCACTAATTCTTAAAATTTGGCCTCATTTTCTCTCTCGCCAGATCTATGTGTACATTTTTTTCCTGAATTATTCGAAAATTAGTTTCATCGTCTTGACTTTTCATCAACTAAATATTTTAGCAAATTGTCTCTTAAGAACAAGGTCATTTTTCTGCACAACGGGCACACTCAGAAAATGTAACGTTGGTACAATATTATTACTAATATATAGATCTTAGTATTGTATTTCCTAACTTGCCCTGGTAATGCCACTTAGAATTTTTTTTTAAAAATCCAGGATCTAATCAAAGATCACACTCTATATTTAGTTGTCATAACTCCTGTCCTTAATCTGATCAGGCATGGATCCTCAGCCTTCTTTTTTTGGGGGGGGGTGTCTTTTATGAAATTGACATTTTTAGAAAGTCCAAGCCATTTGTGCTTTTTTTTTTTTTTTCCTTTTTTGGCAGTTGTCTGATTCTTTCTTTTATTTTTTTCTTGAATAATTTTGGGTTAAACATTTTTGGCAAAACACTGCAAGGTGATGATTCATTGTCTTAAAAAATAGTTTTTAAAAGAGTCCAGCAACTTTAACAACAAACTTTGTTCCAGAAGGAAAACCATAATTATTGGAGCTTGCTTTTTAAACACACAAAAACCTTATTGGTACTTCCAAGTTTGTCACTGCATCCCACTTCCATAAGTAGATAACATTATGAGAGCATGTCAAATAAGAGGAGATTAACACATTGAAAATCGGTAGACCCAAGTTCATTAGGAATTACCTATAAATTAAGTTCCAACTAGTTCTATTAAATTCTGTTTCTGATGGATACCTGCCTTGTTTGACCAAGATTCCTTTCAAAGAGCTACCACTTCCCTCTCTGCACGGCCCTGGATGTCTGTCAGTCATGGGATTCAACCTCCCTACTGTGGTGATTGGTTCAATGATAAGTGGGATTCAACCTGAGCAGAGCCAGTGTCTTCCCTGAGAAATTATGGATTCTGGAAAAGAAAGTCTCTTCTTCTCCCGGGATCATGAAACGAAATATAACACTGGCTAGACCCATTTGTGGTCATCTTTCTGATCTCAAGGGGCAGAGTCTACAGAAAAAGAGAATAAAATTCACACACACAAAATGAAAAAGTGGCAAGCTGCTGGGATAAACAGATCAACGGAGAGGTAGATTTAGTCCGTGTAACTTTTTTTTTTAGTCCATGCATCTAGCCATATCTGACAGTAGTTAGATCATCTAAAAGTTCCTCCCTCTTACCCACAAGATATTTGAGTTGGGTTTCTATCTGTCACAACTGAGTTTTGACTAATGCACTCAAAGACTTGGTCAGAACATCAGGGGTATTTTCGTTGTGATTGTGAAAGCCACATCAAGTCACTGAGGAGCCCCAGGTTTCTGGGCTATACAGAGGGATGATAAAACCCACATCAGGACTGGGGGGGAATAAGGAAGGAACTAAGTAAGTCCTTCATAGTGTCTGCCTCATATTAGGGACTCGGTGAGCTCTAGACATGTGTACAAAAGTGTAGGGCATCTGCCAGCCTTCTGCCATTTGCTCTGTGCCCTTGAATTTTTTCTCTGTCTGCCCAGACTAAGTCAAACTTTGCTGAGAACACTGCTTGGTCAGGTATTATTAATTGCTCACTGTCATCATCTTGGTCATATTCTCTCCATTTGTCCTATAAATGCAGCAACACGAACAAAGCATTGAATATGTCTTGAGGGTATTCAGCATTTGTTAGGTTATTATTGTTCCAAATGAGGGAGAAGCCATGGGTGAGGCTAAGTGGAACTTAACTGCATTGACATTTTTGGCAGCAGGCACTTCCGCCATAAGCTAAACCTGAGGCTGGGGTGAGGGGTGGTGGAATGGAAGGGGAGGGGCAGTGAGAAAAAATGTTGGGGTTGGTTTTGGTTTTTGTTTTTTTGTTTTGTTACCATTTGTGTTTGTTTTGATCTCATTTGTTCTCTTCTGCAACAGTTTCCAGAAGGAAGATTCTTCTGTCAGCCACAATAGCTGTTTGTTGCTGTCAAAGGGATCAGTGTCTAGTAGGCTTTTAGAAAATAAAGGTCCCAGAGAAGAAATCATGAAGTTTCTGTAAGCACCTTCCTGACTCAGGCATATCATAGGGATTCAAGAATTGCAAAGACCCTCACAATTGCTACATTTTTCTTGGCTCTTGCTCTAAGTACCTTAGCAACTGCGAAGAAGGGTCCACCCCAGACAGGAACAAACAGATGTCCTGGTTGACGTTAGACCTAGATGATCAGAGGAGGTGACACAGAATTGCTGGCTGGGGCAGACTGTCCCATGTCATGAATTTCCACCCATCCTATGGTGTGTCTGGAGTAGGGAGCAAGGGTACAGCAGGGTCCACTCATGCCTGAATAATCAACCTCATGTGGAGAGAATCTGCTGGGTGTGATTTGTCGAAGTCAACCAATTCAGTTTGCTAGCAACTTCCTGTATGTTTTGGGGTTGAGTGATGGTAAACTCAGGGTTGGAAGCAGATGATTTGACTATATCAGTTTCAAGGGTCCTGATTGAAGAGTAATCCTTTTTTTTTTTTTTTTATTTGATTGCATGGAAGAAGGACCATGGCATGAGCCTGGCAGAACCTCTTTGCTGGAGGGGCTGTTAGATCCTCCTGGGAAGGGGTTGGTGCTAAGGACAGTGCAGCACACAAATTCTGCCCAAGAACAATATCTCGATGGTCTGAGGCAGGAGTGGTTTGAGTATAGTGCAGTTTACCTTCCAGGTGCTCCCATGAGAGTCCTAGAGGAGAAGCTACAAGTAAAAACCCAAGAGCTGCTCTTACACATCTCTGTGAGTGTCTGGAACACTAGTCAGCAAAGCTTCGGGCCATGCTTGAGGAAGGACCCAAATACTCAGAAGGAGCATTTCCTCTTTCTGGCAGAGTAGCTATAGACATCACAGTGAGACTTCAAGGATCAATGCAGGGAGCATGAAGGATGGTGGCAACATTGGTGGTCACCTAGAGGGACCTGAGTGCAGCTTTTATGGGTCCCAATACTTCTATGAGCCAAGGCAATTCATGGTGTGATGGAGACAGCACTCCACATGGGTGCCAGAGAGAATAGTGCACTGGCCTTGGTGGCTGAGACCTGGACAAAGAAAGACCTCTGTGAGAGGGGGCGAGATGATGGGGGACGGGAGGAAGCACAGAATTGATGGGCTCAGGAGTGCTCTTGCCCAACACTCCCCAGTAATAATGGGGACAGGAGAGTGGGACAGATGTAGAGAAATATGGTTTGTTACAGTAAATGTAACCCCACTGTTACCCTTTTTCTCCCAGGAAGTGGCCTGGGATGAGGGGATAGGGGTACGTGGGTTCCATCTGTAATTTCAGGTTGACTTTTTCCGATGATAAACAACTCGTGCCACAGAAGAGGAGAAATGAGGCAGGTTGTTGTACTTAATTGGCTGGGAAGCAGAATTTGGAGGAAGCCTGATCTGCTCTTGGGAAGATCAACTTGTGGCTTTCCCTTCATTCCCCCTGAGGACCCAGAGTCTAAAGGTAGATTTAGAAAGCAGAGAGAGTCAATTATCATATGGTTTCACTCATTTGTGGAGCATAACCAATAGCATGGAGGACAAGGGGCGTTAGAGAGGAGTAGGGAATTTGGGTAAATTGGAAGGGGAGATGAACCATGAGAGACTATGGACTCTGAAAAACAGTCTGAGGGGTTTGAAGTGGCGGGGGGGTGGGAGGTTGGGGTACCAGATGGTGGGTATTATAGAGGGTACAGCTTGCATGGAGCACTGGGTGTGGTGAAAAAATAATGAATACTGTTTTTCTGAAAATAAATAAATTGGGAGAAAAAAAAAAAAGAAATGTTCTGGGATTTGTAAGCAAATCTTCTTAGGAGAAGATTTGAGCCCAAGAACTAATAAGAGGAACGATCACATCTAAATCAACGTCATATTTTGGGGCAGCATTTAGTGACCAGTCTCAGTAAAGAAACTATTCCATAACTGACGATAAAGTGAAGGAAAGAGGAGGGAACAATACTCAGATGGCTCCACTACAGGCTCTTTAGAAATACCATTTGCAAAAACAGTGACTGTTTTGGATTGCCTGTATATCATCTATTATTCTCTAGTGAGACTACTTTGTGCACAGAATTGTATATCCAGACCATGATTGCTGAAGCCATCAAACCTAGTTTTCTGATTTTTTTTTTCCCCTGATTTAGTGCTTGGGAAATTCAGTGTGGCAGAATACAAGGACATTTACATTTTAATCATAACCTGGTTTGCTCTACTTTTACCAGCTTGTGTGCCCTTGGGATCACGTGACACTGCTCAGATTCAGTTCTGTAGGACAGGGAAATGCAGGTAATAACATTTGCTGAGTTCCTGTTAGCGTGTCAGAAACACACAGTTCTAAGTTTCAGCAGGAGTTATTAATACAGTATAACATTTATTGCGGTCTGATTCTAACAAAGGGTGTAAAGCAAAAATAGCTCTAATAAGCACACGTTGCAGACTGAGCCGGTCATGGAAATGAGAATGACAGGGGCTGACATCCAGAGAACCAGGTTAGGCCTGAGCTGCTTGCTCTTGCTTTTCTATTGATTGCAGCTCTGGGGGATGCTGAAGACAAAGCCCAGCAACTCCAATTTGAATCACAGCAGTCATGGTTTTAAATCATTTAAACCTTGGTTTACCTACTGAGGTAAGATGGTTCAATGTTTTAGAAAAAGGCCACTCCAGTACTTGGATTTGTCATTAATCTATAGAGGATTGTGATTATGCCACATCATGCATCCAGAAAACACCAAACCTGATGGGGAAATGGACTTGAGCTCTAGTTGTGCTGTTTCATTCCAGTTTCTACCCTTGATCACACTTAAGGTCATCCTCCATGACTGCACTTTGTGGCTGAGGCCCCACAAAATCTGGGTCCACTCTTGAGTGGGATATTCAGAGCAACATGAAGAGGAGGTAAAATTTGCAAATGAGGCTTAAAGGTTGAGGAGGGGGCAGCTCCACGAAACGGGTAGAGCAGAGCAACATTCCAGACAAAGGGAAGAGTCCGTGTGAGCAAATGGACGGATGGAGAGAGAGAGAGGGAGGGAGGGATACATGCCTTTTGATAGAAATAAAGTTATCTTCAACATATGGCTGGAGCTTATGCTGCATAATAGCTACTACGGAGACTCTTCTCTCACTGGAAGTATCATGGCTAAAGTCACATTTATTGTATGATTGGCAAGACCCCTATCTGAATTGTGCCCGTGCTGGTTACGTGTTACCTGTGTGGTCTAGAGTTTGATATTTCCTGCAAGCTCCTGGGCCTCAATTGTCTCAATTAAAAGAATGAAGACATTAATATCCACTTCAAAGATATGTTCTAAGAATTAAATGAAATTTTGTAAGGCTGTTAGTGCAGTTTTTGGCCTGTATTAAGTATTGGATAAATGTTAGTTTTAATCATCATCATCATCATCATCATCATCATCAACAGGTAATTTCCATCCAAGAAAAAGCAGTGACTGATTACAATAGCCACCTGAACAACATTTAACAAACACCAGACTGAGCTAAATCATCTCAAAATCAGAGATTTCCAGGGGCACCTGGGGGGCTCAGGTCATGCCTTTGGCTCAGGTCATGATCTCAGGGTCCTGGGAATCGAGCCCCTCATCGGGCTCTCTGCTCAGCCGGGAGCCTGCTTCCCTCTCTCTCTCTGCCCGCCTCTCTGCCTACTTGTGATCTCTGTCTGTCAAATAAATAAATAAAATCTTTAAAACAACAACAAACACCACCCCCCCCCCGAGATTTCCAGAAGAAATGCACAGGGATGTTATTTGAACATCTTCACTTGCCCAAACATATGACCTAGCCTGAGAGATCAGAGCCTGGTTTGGGATGCTGGTTACTGAATGGGGCACAGTGAATCAGACACCATGCACGGTGTAATCAAAGCTGGGTTCTGTCCGGGCAGTACAAACAGAATGGATCATCTGGAAGAAGGTTCTAGGGATTGTGGTCCTTTGTAAGAGCTGTGACTCTGGACTGTAATTTTTGCCCTCCACAGAGAGTAGCAGCATGTTCAAAACAGATGAGCTGGAATACTGATTCCTGAGATTACTGGCTCTGTAACCTTTTGTACTATTTCTTGTGTTTCTTCATCTTTAAAATGGTGATGCTCTACTTAACTTCCAAGGTTGTTCTGCTCATTAGATAAATGACCGAATGCAGTGGATACAGAGGTTCTATGATTAGCGCTGGTGGGATTGTGACCCAAAGGTTTCCAATGTTCTTAGACAACTTGCTTTTCTCAGAGAGCAGAAATGCCACCTGCCCATAATAAATATTTCAGGGAATTTGAATTATTTATTTATTATATACTTGGGTTTACAAGGAAGGAAATTGGTTTCTTTAAAACAATAACATTGATTGCCTTAAATGGCAGAAACAGCACTCTCCCATCCTTATTTACAGACCCTGGACTGAGTTCAAGCATGCAGTGGCACATTATGGATGTACCTTCTGACCTGAGACAAATATGAGGGTCAAAAGATCAATTAAGTAATCTTAACTCGTTAGTGGAGGGGAAAATATTTTGGCTAACACATCGATCTTGGTTCTGAAATGAAAGACAGCGGAGCTAAAGAAGTTCATGAATTCACAGGCAGTGGCATCACTTTCTGGCTCATATCCCAGCCTTGGGGATATATGACTGATGGAAGGCAAAGGGAACCCAAGGTTGGGAAAAGAAGGTAAATGGATATTTACTTAGGACCTATTTCGGCCAGGCACCCCTCCTGGCTGTTTCATGCAGGCAGCTCACCTAATGTCTTTTAATCTCTGGGTAATTAATTTCCTTATTTCTCATTTTTAGGTAATACAACTGGCCAGTGGCCGATGTTGCAAAAACCAGGACCTGACTCAAACACCAGTCAGTGTTCTTTGTCACACCCAGACTGACTATTCATTTAATCAGTCAACAAGCATCCATTGGGCTGCTTCTATGTCCTGGGCATTCAGGAAGCAAAGACACACCAGGTAAGGTCTCTGCCCCCAAAGAGCTTATAGTCTAAGAGAGACAGACAATTAAATCTGTAATTACCGTGCAAGGTAGAAAGGATAGGGTCAGAGGGGGATTTATTCTGAATCTTAATCTTAAAGGCTGCTCATTTTTTATTTATTTATTTATTTATTTATTTATTCATTTGACAGGCAGAGATCACAAGCAGGCAGAGAGGCAGGCAGAGAGAGAGAGGGAAGCAGGCTCCCCGCTGAGCAGAGCCCAGTGTGGGGCTCGATCCCAGGACGCTGGGATCATGACCTGAGCTGAAGGCAGTGGCTTAACCCACTGAGCCACCCAGGCACCCCAAGGCTGCTCATTTTTATGTGTCCCTTCTAAATAAGTAATCCACTTTTATGCCTACATCTGTATTTGTAATTTTTTAAATTGTTTCCCTTAAAGAGGTTCCCTCAAATTGTAAAAGCTTCAGAACCCACTAAGCCTGGGTTCAGCCCTTGGCAGGATAGAGTGAGCACCACAGACATGGAGATAAAACATGTATCAGCCAGGAAGGGTCCTAAGAGCTGGCACATGAAATGAGACTTGAGTGAGACTTGAGGCATTTTTAGCTACAAGAAGTGGGGGTCAGGTGTGGGGTGGGCAAAGAGAACAACTAAGAGTGTGTTAACTTTTTCAGGAAGCCATGAGCTGGGTGGTCGTCGAGAAAGGTGAGTTGACTGTGGGGTGGCCAGCAGGGGATGGGGTATTGGTGAGGAAGGGCCAGGTGAGATACTGGGCCAGTGTAGAAAAGAACTTCTATTCTGAATTCTCCAGAATTTTAACTCTTATCCTTCAAGCTGGAAGGAACTATTGAAGGATTTTTAGGACTCCTTTTTTAGGTTTATATTTTGCAAGCATCCCCCTGGCAGTAGCATGTAGGATGACCTGGCATTAAGGTGACCAACAGTTACTCAGGACTCTACTGGTTTTAGAACTGACAGTTCTGCATCCTGGAAAACTCCTCAGTCCCAGGGAAACCAGGACCATTGGTCACCCTACCTGGAGGAAGGTGGACCCAAAGCAAGAGAAGGTGCTTTTAGTGATCTCCGTTGAACTCCCGTGTCATCATGCGTGTAGCTAGCGACTTGGATGTCTAGTTGGCATCTCAAAATCAGTGTGCTTAAAACATTATGGCCTTTGACTTTGCTGTTTTGTCTGCCAGAAATGCTGTTCACAGATACCTCATGGTTCACCCCTTCACTTCCTTCAGGCCCTTACTCAATCTTACTCTCCCAGTGAGGCCTTCCCTGAACTCCTACACTTGCTGTTTCCTATCCTTACTTTGAATGTCACTCTTTGAGAGAGCATGGAAACTCTACACCCTCTTGCCCATATCTGGCTGTTTCTGGTTACATCCTCTGATAAACCAGCGATCCAGTAAGATATTTCCCTGAGTTCTGTGAGCAAATTAACTGAACCTGAGGAGGCGGTTGTGGAAACCTCCGATTCACAGCCACTTGATCAGATGCACAGGGGACAACCTGGACTTGGCTGTTGGCATCTGAAGTAGAGGAGGGGATGGTCCTGTGGGACGGGGCCCTTAACCTGTGGATTCTGACACTATCTCCTGGTAGACAGTGCCAGAATTGAACTGAATTGTAGGACACCCAGTTGGGTGGGTTAAATAAATGTTGAATGAGGTATCTGCACAAGAAATGATGAAAATCTGAAGTAGGGAGGGAGAAGATGTAACACCTACTAAGGAGATATGAACTATATGACTTATTGGAAAGAAAAAAAAACGAGACTCCAGACCCATTACAAATAAAATAATAAAAAATAGATTAATTTAAAATTAATAAAAGAGCTTTCATTTTATTTTTTTAAAATAGTGCTAGCACCTTTATGAGCCAATTTTTTTTCCCTCTTAGAAAAGGCAGGAACTTGGGTCTGCTTGTCACATTGAAAGAACTAATTACCCTCCTCACTGGTAAAGACAATGAGTAAGCTAGAAGCATTATTTCAGAAAAAAATTTCAAGAAAAAGGATCCTTTCTCTTCTCCCCTCTTTCTTGCCAGTGTATTTATAAACCTCCAGGCAAGGAAGGGTTTTGCTGTTCAAACCTTCTTGTTGACTCTCAAGAAGCAAATCTCTCTCTCTTTTATAAAGATTTTATTTATTTTTTTGAGAGGGGAAGCAGGAGGAGGAACAGAGGGAGAGAGACAAGCAGACTCTACACTGAGTGCAGAGCCCAATGTGGGGCTTGATCCTAAGACCTGAGATTATGACCAGAGCTGAAGTCCAGTGTCAGCCCCTTAACTGACTGAGCCACCCAGGCACCCCAAGAAGCAAGTCTCTTGAAGGTCTTTGCAGAAAGCCCTGTTTGCTCTCGAACGTGCTGAAAAATACTGCTTCTTTCACAAGGTCTGTTTTGTGTCTTCAATTGATAGATGTTACTTTTTTCCTATTTGCCATTCCTTACTCCTTCCCCTTGGGGTTCCCATGTCCTTCCCCCTTCCCTCTCACAATGCTCATATCTACTGAACTTGCTGTGTACTCCATGTGTGACGCAGGGCACATGCATTGTCTCTAATTTCTCAGCTGCTCTGTGAGGTGCTATTATGATTCCCATTGTACACTTGGGGAAAGCTAATGCTTACAGAGTCACGCAGTGTAGCAGGTGCTATCAGTACCCTCTCCCATGTTCCTCAGGTCTTCACCATCTTGGCAGATATTGGCTGACTTCCCACGGCAAGGGTCTGCATCTGTTTCCCTGGCCACCACAGTAGCCCAGAAGTGCTAGAGAATTATGCTCATTTCCCCATCCTAACACCTGCTTCGCCACCACCACTAGTCTTTAACCAATGATTGTTGAGAACGGCTGTAGAAATACCCCAGCTCTGGGCCCCTGGGTGGCCCAGATGGGGAAGCATCTGCCTTTGGCTCAGGTCATAGCCCTGGGGTTCTGGCATTGAGTCCCACATCAGGCTCTCTGCTTGGCAGGGAGCCTGCTTATCCCTGTGCCTCTGCCTTTCTCTCTCTGTGTCTCTCATTAAAACAACCACCACCACCCCCCCCCAGGTCCCTGGCTCTTTAAGTAGGATGAACTGAACAGCATTTCTTCATGCTGCCTCCCAGGGACTTCCAGTAAGATTATGCTCCAGTGGCCTAGAGGTAACTGTTTTGGTAATATACTTTTTTTTTTAAGTTTCAGTTAGTTAATATACAATGTAATATTAGTTTCAGGTGTACAATATAGTGATTCAACAATTCCATACATCACCCAGTACTCATTACTAGTGCACTCCTTAATGCCCTTTATCTATTTAACACCCCCACAACCTCCCCTCTTGGTAACCATCAATTTGTTCTCCATAATTAAGAGTCTTTTTTGGTTTGCCTCTCTCTCTATTTTCCTTTGCTTGCTTGTTTTGTTTCTTAAATTCCACATATGAGTGAAATCATAGAGTACTTGTCTTTCTCTGACTGACTTATTTTATTAGCATAATACTTTCCAGCTCTATCCACATCATTCCAAATGAAAAAATGGCAAGATTTTGTTCTTTTTTTATGGTGTAATAATATTCCATGATATATGTAATTCCATAAAATCCATATAGAGCTCACATCTTTACTCACTCATCAATCAAAGGATACTTGGGCTGTTTCCACAATCTGGCTATTGTAAATAATGGTGCTATAAACATCAAGGTGCATTGAATTAGAATTTTTGTATTCTTTGGGAAAATACTTAGTAGGGCAATTGCTGGATTGTAGGATAGTTCTATTTTTAACTTTTTGAGGAAACTTCATACTCTTTTCCACAGTGGCTACACCAGTTTGTATTCCCATAATATAAGAGAATTCCCTTTCCTCCACATCTTTGCCAACACCTGTTACTTCTTGTATTGTTGATTTCAGAAATTCTTACAGGTGTGAGGTGATATCTCATTGTAGTTTTGATTTGTATTTCCCCTGATATTAAGTGATATTGAGCATCTTTTCGTGTGTCTGTTGGCCACCTGTATATCTTCTTTGCAAAAATGTCTATTCATTTCTTTAGCCCATTTTAAATCAGATTATTCACTTATTTTTAGTTGTTGAGTTGTGTAAGTTCTTTATATATTTTGATCCTATCCCTTTATCAGATATGTCATTTGCAAGTATCTTCTCCCATTCTAAAAGGTTACCTTTTAGTTTCGTTGACTGTTTCCTTTGCTGTACAGAAATGTTTTTATCTTTTGTTTTTATGTAGTGTCAATGATTTATTTTTGCTTTGTTTCTCTTGGTTCAGGAGACCTATCTAGAAAAAAGCTTCTATGGCTGATGTCAGAGAAATTATTGCCTATGCTTTCTTCAAGGACTTTTATGGTTTCAGGTCTCATATTGAGGTCTTTAATCCATTTTGAGTTTGTTTTTGCATATGGTGAATTAGAATGGTACAGTTTCATTCATTTGGATATTCCTGTACCAGTTTTCCTGGTACCATTTGTTGAAGAGATATTTTTCCCACTACATATTCTCTCTTGCTTTGTCAAAGATTAATTGGGCATACAATCGTGTGTTCATTTCTGGGTTTTCTGTTCTGTTCTATTGAGATATATATATATATATAGATATAGATATCTATCTATCTATCTATCTATATATTTGTGCCAGCACCATACTGTTTGATCACTATAGCTTAGTAATATAACTTCAAGTCCGGAGTTGTGATGTCTCCAGCTTTGCTTTTTTTCTTTTTCTTTTTTTTTTCTCCAAGATTGCTTTAGCTATTTGGTTTTTTTTTTTTTTTTTGTGGTTTCATACAAATTTTAGGATTGTTTGTTCTAGTTCTGTGAAGACCGCTATTGGTATTTTGATAAGGTTTGCATTAAATATATAGATTTCTTTGGGTAGTGTAAATATTTTAACAAAACTCATTTTTCTAATCCATGAGCATGGAATGTCTTTTCATTTCTTTGTGCCATCTTTGATTTCTTTCATCAGTGTTTTATAGTTTTCAGAGTACAGCTCTTTCATCTCTTCTGGTAGGTTTATTCTTAGGCATCTTATTATTTGGTGCAATTGTAAATGGAATTGATTCCTTAATTTCTGTTACTTCATTATTGGTGTATAGAAGTGCAGCAGATTTCTGCACATTGATTCTTTATCCTACAATTTTACTGAATTTGTTTATTAGTTCTAGAAGTTTTTTGGTGGAATCTTCTGGGTTTTCTACATATAGTATCATGTCATCTGCAAATAGTGAAAGTTTTACTTCTTTCTTGCTGATTTGGATGATTTTATTTCTCTTTGTTGTTTGATTGCTGTGACAAGGACTCCCGGGATTATTTTGAATAAAAGTAGTGAGAGTGGACATCCCTGTCATGTTCCTAACCATACAGGAAAAGCTCTCAGGCTTTCCCCATTGAGGATGATGTTAGCTGTGGGCTTTTCATATATGACCTTTATTATGCCGAGGTATGTTCCCTCTAAACCCACTTGTTGAGGGTTTTTATTATGAGTAGATGTTGTGCTTTGTCAAATGCTTTTTTGGTGTATATTGAAATGCATAGGATCTTCTTATTCTGCTCCCTTCTTTCTTAGGAAAACTATTTTGGTACTTTCAATTGGATGCCTCCATATCCCTCTCTCACTTCCCCCACTGGTGTTTCCTGGGATCACTTCCTAAAATTTCACACAGTGGAATCCTCATCTTAGGGTCTGTTTCTAGGGGAACCAAAGATAAGTCCTTGCTTAAAGTTGAGTAGCTACCAGAGGGCAGAGCTGAGCTGCATACTCAAACTGTGTGATGCCAGAGCCTGAGTGCTTAATCACAGTGTTTTAAACCTTGCCTTCACTTTATTATTTTTTCTCTTTATTCTATCTCTTGTAGAGATAACTTTTTCCTAATGTGTCAAATCATAAGAAACAATGCTTTTTTTTTTTAACTATCCTGATAAACCATCTGGAATATGCTAGCATTTTGTTCAGATTGAAATTTTAGTTTATAGTGACAAATTTATTTTAGGTATGAAAGGACCAGTTTCTGAAAGTCCACAACCTAGCATTAATGGGAATACCATATGATATGAGTCATGACAGGAACATGAGATAGGGTAGACTCATGATAAGTTAGGGGTTCTTGTTAAGTTAAAACTGAACTTGCTGGAATGTCTTGGTCAGATTATGGAATTGAGAGAAAAACTTCACAGTCAAGTTTCATAAAGGACAGAAAAATAGGGGTAGCTTTGGGGAACCAGAAACTACTGAATAATCTTTTTGGTATTATGGTCAGGTTGATGAAGCTTCAGTCATTCTCCATCTTAGTGAAGAAGCTAATCCTGGAAAAGAGGTGTGATTGGCTGAGCTGATAGATATATTACTGATTTATATAGCACTTTGATTAACACAAGCAATGGGGGAAATGCCATTTTCCCTGCAAAGAAATCACCTTGCTGCTTTAGAAAAGGAGTGGGATTCTGGGCAGTCGAAATGGCAAATGCTCTTCAGGAAGAAAAGGGAAAATGACTGTTATGTAAAGAAAAGAGAAGAGGGAAAATGACAGCACACAGAAGAGACAAATAAGGCACTGTATAACAAAAAGTGAGTGTGGATATTCCCTGCTGTCTACAAAAACCATGCAGTGTGTCAGTTTTTTTCTGGTGTAATCTCCTGCTATTCTCCCTTTTGTTTGTTCTGCTCCAGACACACTGGTTTTCTGGTGTTCTAGCATATCAGATATACTCCTGCCTCAGTCCATTTGTGCTTGCTCTTCCTGTTCTGGAACAGTGTTCCCTCAACTATCAGCATGGCTGTTCCTTTATCTCCTTCAGACCTTTGTTCATATTTCACCTTCCAAGAGATACTTTCTCTGTTCACCATGTCCCCTGACCCCCTCCTCTGCCTTATTTATCTCCATTTAAACTGGATGTTATCTACTATCCTGACATGTTTATTTACTTTATATTTGTATTCTTTCATGAGAATAAAAACTCCATCATGAGGGAAGAGATTCTGTAACCTCAGTTTTCTAGAGCACTCCTGATACATCATTAGTGCTTGATAAATACTCATAAAATGAATGATGAATGGTCTCTCCCCTTTCCCTTCATTAAGTCTATCAACTGGGAATATCAGGTTTCAAAATGACTCAGAGAGATAAGGTCAAAATGAGGTACTAGGGCAGGCAAAGGGGGGACAGAGGCTGTCTAGTAGAGGCCCCTGTGGGCCGGAGAATTCTCTACTCCTCCAACCCCTGAACACGCAGGGAAGCCACAGGCAGATGCCATTATTCTCTCAGTGTTTTAATTAATTCCTGTTAAAGTTCAGTTTTATAACCTGTGGCAATAACAATATTAATTTATTTAATGATATTTAATAATAACAGTAACCCTAAGAGGAATGGTTGGATGATTATCTGTTATTTTATATATTCGTAGGGGCTCTGGGAAAGGAGGAAGGATAGGCTAGCCAATATATGAAATTAATTCGTGAGAAACTCATTAAAGTGTGAACTGACCTCAATCTTACTCAAATAAAAAGTAATGCTTACCAATCTTGGAGACCCATTTTCTATGAGGTTTTGCCATTTCTTTTATCTTAGAGTCTCCAAATATAAATAGCTGAGTTGTATTTCTTATTTTGCAAGTCACCAGACAACAGCATTAAAGCTTTTATTTTGTTTTGGTTTTTTGTGTGTGTGTGGAGGGGGTGAGTGGGAGAGGCTGATTTGGGTATAAGTCTGCAAAATAATGCTTCTAAGTTAAACACATCTCAATGTCTTGCTCCAAGTTTTCTGATAATTAAGTAACAACAGATTAGTTAAAGTCAGGAATGATGAAAAATAAGTATAGGTCATCAAAAATTGATTTAATGACCACTAAGACATTTATCGAGCATTTAAAATATACCAAGGCACTATGTTATGTGTGTATGGTTGACAGAAATCAGCTCATTTAGCTCAAAAGACTTTTCAATTTCAGATCTATAAACATTAAAAGGCTCTTGTGCCAGGCAGTGAATATACAAAAATAAACTACAATTTCTGTCTTCAATTTTTTTTGTGTTAGATTAATTTCTTTTATGTTAATGATATAGTGTAGAAAAATATCTATAGATTTGAAGACACATGTGCCCAAGTGATCTTCATGTGGGCACACAAAGACCTTCATTCTGAATTCATGCTTGTTTATCTTCCCTGCCTCATTGTCTGTTTTCTCCACAAATTATATCTAAATCCTACTCATTTATCTAAATAAGCCATATGAGTTCACATCCTTAGGAATTTATACATGTTCTTCTCTTTGCTTTGAATTCTCTGATCTGTCCACTGAATGCTGAATACCCTTCAAAACTTATTTCCCATGTCAACTCCTCCATGAGATTTTCCTTGAAATCCTGTCCCCATGCCTTGCCCACTAGAGCTGACTATAGTTGTGGATGTTTTGCCTTTCCCATATCTAGTCTATCTTCATTTGGCAATAGTACCCATTTTTCCTGATGAAGCCACTCCTCCTACTTTCTGTCCATAAGGTTTAGGTGAGACTGTCCCCACCTCCAGCTCTCCAGAGAGTGTAATTGAGTTTAAACTCCCAGTCCAGGGTCCCTGTGAGTGGCTCAGGGATGGGCACGTGACTTGCCCAGACCACTGAGAACCAGCACCAGCACTTTTGTTAGAACTGTTGAGAAAGAAGCTCCCGACTTCAGCTGAGGGTGCCCAACTACCAGACAAACCTGGTGGCGGTCTTGGGCCTATGCAAGGAGAGCCTGAAAATAAATCCAACACAGAAGAAAGCAAAGCTTAGGAGTAGACTGAGAGAGAGATTTCTAGAGATGAAGATCCACTTTTGAAATGCTTGAAAATTTTAACTGTAGATATTTCAGCATTTTCTTGTTGAATAAATGAAGGAATGAACCTATAAATTCTCCCTTTCTTGAAAGTTGAAACCCAACTAGACTGCGTTGGGTTTCAGTAATTTGCAACAGCAAGTATTCTGTTAAATATTCCCTTTCTCACTCTTATATGATAGATAGATAGATAGATAGATAGATAAACAATGTTATAGAAAACAACAAAACAACAACATTGTTTTCAGTATCCTGGATACCTGTTCTCCCACAAAACTGTGAGGTTCTTGGGGTGCCTGGGTTAAAGCCTCTGCCTTCAGCCTGGGTCATGATCCCAGGGTCCTGGGATCGAGCCCCAGGTCAGGCTCTCTGCTCTGTGGGGAGCCTGCTTCCCCCCTCTCTGCCTGACTCTCTGTCTACTTGTGATCTCTGTCTGTCAAATAAATAAATAAAAAATCTTAAAAAAAAAACAAACAACTGTGAGGTTCTTAAGGAAAGAGCATGTCTTGTGCCTCAGTTTATCTTTAATAGTAGCATAGTGTTTGTTGAATGAAAAAGGAAATGAATTCTTTCTTTTTTCTCTATACCAGCATAATTGAATGCTACAGAACTTAAAATGGACATGGGAAATCCCAGGCACCTTCTGAATCATACTTAATGCATTTATGTAGTGTCAATGATGACTTGTATAGGTATAACCCTCATAATCTCTGAGAGAAAGTATTACAATGATCACATCTATCATTTTCATAGACTTTTGATGAGATAAAAAAAAGTCCCTGCCTTTAGAAAGTTATAGTAGCATGTGATATGGGTCAAAATTAAGTATAATAACAACAACAACATTTATATGGTACTTACTATATACCAGGCTCTGTTTCAAGAGCTCACAACAACTTTATAAGGTAGATACTATAATTGTCTCCATTTACATCTGGGGAAACAGAGATATAAAGGGGTTTACAACTTACCCAGGCCCACACAAAGAGCACATGGCAGGCCCTGCCTGCAGGAAAGGATCAGTTGAAGCTGATAGATGGTGAGTCAATAAAGGCACCCAGAAAATGTCTTAACTGAATAGAAGGAGAAGAATATGAGGAAAAGGCTTAATTTTACAGGGAAAAAACCTCCAAAAGACTCAGATTCTGTTTCATTAAAAATTCAGGGCCAACTTTTTGCAAAATAAGCAATTAAAAGATGTTTATAATTTGCACCTATGCACCTCAAGTTCCAGTGTCCAACCAGGTACCCTCATGGCTTCATCACATTCCAGTGTCCTCTATGTATATAAACTTGGACAGTGTCTGGGCCAAACCTATGATTCTAGTCTCACACTTGGCTGAAATGTCTCACTTCTTTCCCTGGTTCCCAGGATGCCTCATACACACAAGATCAATGAATGCTAATATATTAGTCATTTCTCCCTTTTATTGGTTGCCCCTTCTAAAGGATGTTTGGATTTTTTTTTTTAAAGATTTTATTTATTTATTTGACAGACAGAGATGACAACTAGGCAGAGAGGCAGGCAGAGAGAGAAAGGAGGAAGCAGGCTCCCTGCTGAGCAGAGAGCCCGATGTGGGGCTCGATCCCAGGACCCTGGGATCATGACCTGAGCCGAAGGCAGAGGCTTTAACCCACTGAGCCACCCAGGCGCTCCGGATGTTTGGATTTTAAACAGAGGACTCAAGAAAATAGGAATTTCTTAAGCTAAAGGAATATTTTGGCTTCTAATTTCCATGTAATTATAGGCATAGAGATACAAAATAACTTGCGTGGTTTTTTTTAATTTTTAATTTTTAATTTTTTATAAACATATAGTATATTTTTATCCCCAGGGGTACAGGTCTGTGAATTGCCAGGTTTATACACTTCACAGCACTCACCAAAGCACATACCCTCCCCAATGTCCATAACCCCACCCCCCTTCTCCCAACCCCTCTCCCCCCAGCAACCCTCAGTTTGTTTTGTGAGATTAAGTGTCACTTATGGTTGTCTCCCTCCCAACCCCATCTTGTTTCATTTATTTTTCTCCTACCTACTTAAGCCCCCATGTTGTATCACCACTTCCTCATATCAGGGAGATCATACGATAGTTGTCTTTCTCTGCTTGACTTATTTCGCTAAGCATGATACGCTCTAGTTCCATCCATGTTGTCGCAAATGGCAAGATTTCATTTCTTTTGATGGCTGCATAATATTCCATTGTGTATATATACTACCTCTTCTTTATCCATTCATCTGTTGATGAACATCTAGGTTCTTTCCATAGTTTGGCTATTGTGGACATTGCTGCTATAAACATTTGGGTGCACGTGCCCCTTCGGATCACTACGTTTGTATCTTTAGGGTAAATACCCAGGAGTGCAATTGCTGGGTCATAGGGCATTTCTATTTTCAACATTTTGAGGAGCCTCCATGCTGTTTCCCAGAGTGGTTGCACCAGCTTGCATTCCCACCAACAGTGTAGGAGGGTTCCCCTTTCTCCGCATCCTCGCCAACATCTGTCATTTCCTGACTTGTTGATTTTAGCCATTCTGACTGGTGTGAGGTGATATCTCATTGTGGTTTTGATTTGTATTTCCCTGATGCCGAGTGATATGGAGCACTTTCTCATGTGTCTGTTGGCCATCTGGATGTCTTCTTTGCAGAAATGTCTGTTCATGTCCTCTGCCCATTTCTTGATTGGATTATTTGTTCTTTGGGTGTTGAGTTTGCTAAGTTCTTTATAGATTTTGGACACTAGTCCTTTATCTGATATGTCGTTTGCAAATATCTTCTCCCATTCTGTCAGTTGTCTTTTGGTTTTGTTAACTGTTTCTTTTGTTGTGCAAAAGCTTTTGATCTTGATAAAATCCCAATAGTTCATTTTTGCCCTTGCTTCCCTTGCCTTTAGTGATGTTCCTAGGAAGATGTTGCTGCGGCTGAGGTCGAAGAGGTTGCTGCCTGTGTTCTCAAGGATTTGGATGGATTCCTTTCTCACATTGAGGTCCTTCATCCATTTTGAGTCTATTTTTGTGTGTGGTATAAGGAATTGGTCCAATTTCATTTTTCTGCATATGGCTGTTCAATTTTCCCAATACCATTTATTGAAGAGGCTGTCTTTTTTCCATTGGACATTCTTTCCTGCTTTGTCGAAGATTAGTTGACCATAGAGTTGAGGGTCTATTTCTGGGCTCTCTATTCTGTTCCATTGATCTATGTGTCTGTTTTTGTGCCAATACCATGCTGTCTTGATGATGACAGCTTTGTAATAGAGCTTGAAGTCCGGAATTGTGATGCCACCAACTTTGGCTTTCTTTTTCAATATTCCTTTAGCTATTCGAGGTCTTTTCTGGTTCCATATAAATTTTAGGATTATTTGTTCCATTTCTTTGAAAAAGATGGATGGTACTTTGATAGGAATTGCATTAAATGTGTAGATTGCTTTAGGTAGCATAGACATTTTCACAATATTTATTCTTCCAATCCAGGAGCATGGAACATTTTTCCATTTCTTTGTGTCTTCCTCAATTTCTTTCATGAGTACTTTATAGTTTTCTGAGTATAGATTCTTAGCCTCTTTGGTTAGGTTTATTCCTAGGTATCTTATGGTTTGGGGTGCAATTGTAAATGGGATTGACTCCTTAATTTCTCTTTCTTATGTCTTGTTGTTGGTGTAGAGAAATGCAACTGATTTCTGTGCATTGATTTTATATCCTGACACTTTACTGAATTCCTGTACAAGTTCTAGCAGTTTTGGAGTGGAGTCTTTTGGGTTTTCCATATATAGTATCATATCATCTGCGAAGAGTGATAGTTTGACTTCTTCTTTGCCGATTTGGATGCCTTTAATTTCCTTTTGTTGTCTGATTGCTGAGACTAGGACTTCTAGTACTATGTTGAATAGCAGTGGTGATAATGGACATCCCTGCCGTGTTCCTGACCTTAGCGGAAAAGCTTTCAATTTTTCTCCATTGAGAATGATATTTGTGGTGGGTTTTTCATAGATGGCTTTGATGATATTGAGGTATGTGCCCTCTATCCCTACACTTTGAAGGGTTTTGATCAGGAAGGGATGCTGTACTTTGTCAAATGCTTTTTCAGCATCTATTGAGAGTATCATATGGTTCTTGTTCTTTCTTTTATTGATGTGTTGTATCACATTGACAATTTACGGATGTTGAACCAACCTTGCAGCCCTGGAATAAATCCCATTTGGTCATGGTGAATAATCCTTTTAATGTACTGTTGAATCCTATTGGCTAGTATTTTGGTGAGAATTTTCGCATCTGTGTTCATCAAGGTTATTGGTCTATAGCTCTCTTTTTTGATGGGATCCTTGTCTGGTTTTGGGATCAAGGTGATGTTGGCCTCATAAAATGAGTTTGGAAGTTTTCCTTCTATTTCTATTTTTTGGAACAGTTTCAGGAGAATAGGAATTAGTTCTTCTTTAAATGTTTGGTAGAATTCCCCCGGGAAACCGTCTGGCCCTGGGCTTTTGTTTGTTTGGAGATTTTTAATGACTGTTTCAATCTCCTTACTAGTTATGGGTCTGTTCAGGCTTTCTATTTCTTCCTGGTTCAGTTGTGGTAGTTTATATGTTTCTAGGAATGCATCCATTTCTTCCAAATTGTCAAAATTGTTGGCGTAGAGTTGCTCATAGTATGTTCTTATAATAGTTTGTATTTCTTTGGTTTTAGTTGTGATCTCTCCTCTTTCATTCATGATTTTATTTATTTGGGTCCTTTCTCTTTTCTTTTTGATAAGTCTGGCTAGGGAGTTATCAATTTTATTAATTCTTTCAAAGAACCAGCTCGTAGTTTCGTTGATTTGTTCTATTGTTTTTTTTGGTTTCTATTTCATTGATTTCTGCTCTGATCTTTATGATTTCTCTTCTCCTGCTGGGCTTAGGGTTTCTTTCTTGTTCTTTCTCCAGCTCCTTTAGGTGTAGGGTTAGGTTGTGTACCTGAGACCTTTTTTGTTTCTTGAGAAAGGCTTGTGCCGCTATATATTTTCCTCTCAGGACTGCCTTTGCTGTGTCCCACAGATTTTGAACCGTTGTGTTTTCATTATCATTTGTTTCCATGAATTTTTTCAATTCTTCTTTAATTTCCTGGTTGACTCATTCATTCTTTAGAAGAATGCTGTTTAGTCTCCATGTATTTGGGTTCTTTCCAAACTTCCTCTTGTGGTTGAGTTCTAGCTTCAGAGCATTGTGGTCTGAAAATATGCAGGGAATGAGCCCAATCTTTTGATGCCGGTTGAGTCCTGATTTAGGACCGAGGATGTGATCTATTCTGGAGAATGTTCCATGTGCACTAGAGAAGAATGTGTTTTCTGTTGCTTTGGGATGAAATGTTCTGAATATATCTGTGATGTCCATCTGGTCCAGTGTGTCGTTTAAGGCCTTTATTTCCTTGTTGATCTTTTGCTTGGATGATCTGTCCATTTCAGTGAGGGGAGTGTTAAAGTCCCCTACTATTATTGTATTATTGTTGATGTGTTTCTTTGATTTTGTTATTAATTGGTTTATATAGTTGGCTGCTCCCACGTTGGGGGCATAGATATTTAAAATTGTTAGATCTTCTTGTTGGACAGACCCTTTGAGTATGATATGTTGTCCTTCCTCATCTCTTATTATAGTCTTTGGCTTAAAATCTAATTGATCTGATATAAGGATTGCCACTCCTGCTTTCTTCTGATGTCCATTAGCATGGTAAATTCTTTTTCACCCCCTCACTTTAAATCTGGAGGTGTCTTCGGGCTTAAAATGAGTTTCTTGGAGGCAACATATAGATGGGTTTTGTTTTTTTTATCCATTCTGATATTCTGTGTCTTTTGATTGGGGCATTTAGCCCATTAACATTCAGAGTAACTATTGAGAGATATGAATTTAGTGCCATTGTATTGCCTGTAAGGTGACTGTTACTGTATATTGTCTCTGTTCCTTTCTGATCTACCACTTGTAGGCTCTCTCTTTGCTTAGAGGACCCCTTTCAATATTTCCTGTAGAGCTGGTTTGGTGTTTGCAAATTCTTTCAGTTTTTGTTTGTCCTGGAAGCTTTTAATCTCTCCTTCCATTTTCAATGATAGCCTAGCTGGATATGGTATTCTTGGCTACATGTTTTTCTCGTTTAGTGCTCTGAAAATATCATGCCAGCTCTTTCTGGCCTGCCAGGTCTCTGTGGATAAGTCAGCTGCCAATCTAATATTTTTACCATTGTATGTTACAGATTTCTTTTCCCTGGCTGCTTTCAGGATTTTCTCTTTGTCACTAAGGCTTGTAAATTTTACTATTAGGTGACGGGGTGTGGGCCTATTCTTATTGATTTTGAGGGGCATTCTCTGAACCTCCTGAATTTTGATGCTCGTTCCCTTTGCCATATTGGGGAAATTCTCCCCAATAATTCTCTCCAGTATACCTTCTGCTCCCCTCTATCTTTCTTCTTCTTCTGGAATCCCAATTATTCTAATGTTGTTTTGTCTTATGGTGTCACTTATCTCTCGAATTCTCCCCTTGTGGTCCAGTAGCTGTTTGTCCCTCTTTTGCTCAGCTTCTTTATTCTCTGTCATTTGATCTTCTAGATCGCTAATTCTTTCTTCTGCCTCATTTATCCTAGCAGTGATCTCCATTTTTGATTGCACCTCTTTAATAGCTTTTTTGATTTCAACTTGGTTAGATTTTAGTTCTTTTATTTCTCCAGAAAGGGCTTTTATATCTCCCAAGAGGGTTTCTCTAATATCTTCCATGCCTTTTTTGAGCCCAGCTAGAACCTTGAGAATTGTCATTCTGAACTCTAGATCTGACATATTACCAATGTCTGTATTGATTAGGTCCCTAGCCTTCGGTACTGCCTCCTGTTCTTTTTTTTGTGGTGAATTTTTCCGCCTTGTCATTTTGTCCAGCTAAGAGTATATGAAGGAGCAAGTAAAATACTAAAAGGGTGGCAACAACCCCAGGAAAATATGCTTTAACCTAATCAGAAGAGATCCCAAATCGTGAGGGGGGAGAAAGGGGATAAAAAGAGGTTCAAAAAGAAAGAAAAAAAAAAAAAGAAAAGAATTAAAAAAAGAAAACGAATAAAGAAAAGTATAAAATAGAAAAATATATATATATATATTAGATAAACTAGTTAAAAAATGTTAAAAAAGGAAAGGGTAAAAGTTAAAAAAAAATTTAGCAGAAGAAGAGAAAAAAAATGAAAAAGAAAAAAATTAAATTAACTGCAAGACTAAAAAATCACAGGGAGAAAGCCACGAGTTCCGTGCTTTGCCTTCTCCTCCTCTGGAATTCCGCTGCTCTCCTTGGTATTGAACCTGCACTCCTTGGTAGGTGAACTTGGTCTTGGCCGATTTCTTGTTGATCTTCTGGGGGAGGGGCCGGGCTGAGTAATCCGCTCGGGTTTGCTTTCAGGAGCTTTTGTTCCCTGAGCGCTTTCCATAGAGTTCCGGAGGACGGGAATACAAATGGCGGCCTCCTGGTCTCTGGGAGCCCCATTCCTCCGTGCGCCCTCAGAGAACAGCGCCCAGTAACTCCCGTCTGCCTGACCTCCGGCCGCGCTCCGAGCTCACCGAGCCTGCGACCGGTTCAAGGTAACCCCAAGCTGTGAGCTTACTGTTGGCTCTGACTTTGTAGCCGGCTTCCCCGTTCCAATACCCGCAAGCTCTGCGACACTCAGACACCCCCGATCCTTCTGCCCTGCGGGACCAGAGGGCACTCTGACCCCGCGTGGGCTTCGCCCCATGTCCCTCAGTGGAACAGACTTTTAAAAGTCCTGATTTTGTGCTCCGTTGCTCCGCCGCTTGCCAGGAGCTGGCCCCTCCCCCCGGGGTCTATCTTCCCGTCTCTTTGGATTCACTTCTCCGCCAGTCCTACCTTTCAGAAAGTGGTTGTTTTTCTGTTTCTAGAATTGCTGTCCTTCTCTTCAATCTGCCAATGGATTTGCAGGTGTTTGCAATCTTTAGATCAGCTATCTAGCTGATCTCCTGCTAGCTGAAGTAGTCTCAGCCTGCTACTTCTCCGCCATCTTGACTCCTCTCAACTTGGGTGTTTTTGATAGAGAAAAGACCTATGGGGGGAAAAAAGACCTATGGGGGGAAAAAGACCTATGGGTAATATTCACTAAATGTTTACTGTAAGCAAGTTGTGCCTAATGTTTATATTCTGTGGCAGAGACCATTAATTTTCTCCCAATATGTTATTTATTTCTTACATATTAAAAGGAATCTGGTTTTTAGCTAGACATTGGCTGGCTGGAATAAAAAAAAAATTCCCAGCTTCCCTTGCAGTTGGAAGTGTCATACAATTAACGTTCTGGCCAACAGGATGTTAATACATGTTAATGTGGTGTTTGAGAAGTATCCTTACAGGAAGGAGGCATGCCCTTCTGTGTGCCCACCTCTTTCCTGCTGGCTATATTGTGTATCTGATAGGGATACTGGATATTGTGATATATAATAAGAAATATATATTTGGTCTTTGTTATCGTTTCTGGCACAAAGCTCCTAAAACCCTTGGAATTTCCTAAGTGATGAGAGTGATAACAGTGTCTTTTGCTATGTTAATAAGTGATTTTTAGAGCACCTAAGGATGGGGCCTGGTTGTCTGGAGAACCCTCCTTGTGTTTACAGGGTTGGAACTTTCAGTCCCTCCCTCCTGACCTCCAGGGAGGAAAGTGAGGCTGGATGTTGAATCAGTCTGTGAGCAAATTAACTGAACCTGAGGAGATGGTTGTGAAAACCTCTGATTCATAGCCAACTGACCAGAAGCACAGGTGACATCCTGGGCTTGGCTGTTGGCATCTGAATGGAGGAGGGGTTGGTCTTGTGGGAATGGACCCTTAACCTGTGGATTCTGACGCTGTCTCCTGGTAGATAATGTCAGAATTGAACTGGATTGTAGGACACCCAGCTGGTGTCCAAGAATTGCTTGGTTGTATGGGGACTGCCCACCCCTGCCTTGCACACCCACCCAGCTGGTGTCTAAGAATTGCTTGGTTTTATGGGTCCTGCCCACCCCTGCCCCGTACCCCCACCCAGCTGGATCTGGGTGCAGAACCTTTAAATGCTCAAGCAACTATCTTGGTCAGTGATGTTTGATGCCATGTGCTAGGATGGCAAAGTCACACACGATGAGCTTCTCCTCCTAAATTCATCAATCACCTACATTACTCCTTTTTCCGTGGGGATCAGAGAAAAGCCAGGAATGTGAGCCTAATGGAAGTTTTCTAAATGGGAACACGAGCAATGGGAAATTGGTGTTACATAACACAGTACTTTTTTAAATCTTAGTTTTATTTTGTGAAACTAAAGTAATACAGTAAGTATAAACTAGGACTCTGGTACAGTTCAGCCTGACTCTAAAACCTATGTCCTTAACCACTACAGAGACTGCATAGGTTACTATTACTAATAGTAGCATGCTGGTAAACAGTTAACAACCAGCTGCAGGCAGGGCAGGTATACCAGTTCCTTGGTGTATATATTCCCATCAAGTCACTTTTAAGCTACCAATGGTTCAACAGTTGACTTGCAAAATTCCTAAAAATTTAACAATCTGGGCCTTTATGAGCCAGCTCTGGAACCCATCTAAAGTATACTTACCTGAGCCTAAGAGGAATAGCTACAGGCAAAGAGCAAGATGTTTCCAGCTGTCCATCCTAAAATCCAGATTTTATGGTTCTGGGTCTAATTAAGATAATGGCATTCCAGAGCAAGTAGAACACCTCGTGGGCCCTCATGATGTTGGATAGGAAGTGATTAAAGCGCAATAGCTTGGCTTATGGCCTCTGAGGAACTACATAAGAGTGTCCTGGCTTACCTGTTTCTTTTTGATGGGCAATCCATTTTCAGAGAGATAACACGTACCAAGTGACTCTTGTGGTCAAAAAGAGTTTCAAGTATTCCTCCTGTTGACAAAATGCTAAGAATGGCATCCTTTAAGAATGCATTGCTGGACTGAGGGATTGTAGCTCTGCAGAGAGAAGCAGGACCAGAGAGCGCTTGGGTGAGAGAGAGAGAGAGGGAGTGCTCTGTTGTCACAAATCCATAGTTGATATCTTGCAGGGCATGTTGGAGGGATGCAGTTCTTCCTCCAGTCATCAATGGAGGGCTGTAGCTCAATGAGGTCTGTAATTTGAGCAAGTGCTGAGAGGAAAGACTAAGACTCTTTAATAAGTTGTCTGTGGTGACAAGGGCAGAGCAGGGCATACAGATGAGGATTTGGACAAAACTTACCCGAGAAAGTTCCCTTACTTACCACATCCTTAGGAGAAAGGCTGGAAACTGTTATTGGAACCCACTGTACATCCTCTGTAGTGTGTGGATGGGGAGTTTATGCCACAGCTATAAATAGTTCTCCTAACAGAGTGGGCTCAATCACACTCAATAAATCATTTTGTTAACTACATAAATTCCTGAGTTGAAGAGGCTCTTCAGCTTCATTGGATACAGATTCCAGACCTGGAGGCCCCTACTCAAGGACGAGAGGCTCTGCACGTGAATAAATCAAGGCCATCAGCCCCTCCCAGGATTCTAGCCCAACTGAGGCCTAATCCTGTCTGTCTTCCTATGTTACATAAGCAGGATGTTTTGACCTGACTGTTCTCCTTCGCATCCCTCTGCTCCCTAAGAGAATCTGTTCCAAGGCCCCAGTGTTTTTGATCCAGATCACTTGTTTTGAATCTGTTTTATTACTCCCAAGGTTGAATTGCAAATTTCAGTTTTCTAGTGGTGACATAGTGGTTGTTCAGTAACAGGACTGTAGACTTCTTACAGGTATTAGAGAGTGAGGGTCTTGTCCTTTGGTTCCAACATGTCCCTACTCATGAGGCAATAATGCTCATGTATTAGTCCATGAACAAGCCTGAGAAGGACCATGAACTTCTAATTTGCATGGGTCATGTCTCTAAGTCTGTTTTTTGGGGTAGTGGGCCTATCAGATTCTAAAAGTATTTTGTGACCCTTCTACCCCAAATTAAGATCTGCTGAAATTGTCCCTACCTTTTGAAAAATGTATTTGACTTTGAATTATGTCTTTTTGATCCTCTCCCCATTGACATTTTCTTTAAACTTAAAAATGTGAGTTGTCATCTTCTACATTCTGTCTACATGATCTTCCTATCCCTATCCTCCTCCTCATCATCATTTTATTTTAGGGCTTTTCAGTGAAGGCTCTTGAAAAGTAAGTAACAGATAAATGGATGATGTTGAAATTAGTATTCCTGATCTGAGTCACAGGGTATGTCATGTAAAAATATTTAGGTGTTAATGAGAAGTCTCATTGTACTCTGGAAATCAGAGCAGGTGTCTGTGAGCGGTGACTATGTGCTGGTTTTATGCTAACACTTGGTGTGGATTATCTCATCATTCTGGTAGTCCTTTGAGGTGGGTACTGTCACTAACCTCATTTTATAGTTGAGGGAAGTGAAGCTTACAGTTAGAGTAACTTGCATAGGTCTCCAGCCTGGGTCTGTCTGGCTCCAAAGCCTAAGCATTTAACTGCTGCCCTGATTAGAGCTTTTTCTGCATCTAACAAGAATCCCCTTTCTTTTTCTAACTTTAAGCTATGAGAGTGTGGATCACAAAAAGGAGCCTTGAAACTATCAGGTAGGATTTTTTTTCCTTGCCAACTTTTTATTTTAAAATATTTCAATCTATGGAAATGTTGGGAGAATCATACAATGAACATCCACATATTCTTTATGTCAATTCACAAGTTGTCAGCATTTGCACATTGTGCTCTTTCTCTCTACGGAGAGATCTTTTCTTAACCATATGAAAATATGTAGCAGGTGTTATGACATCTCATTCCAAAGTTCTTTAACATGCCTTTCCTAAGAAAAAGTCGTTCTACTTTTATAGTGCATGATGACGTATAAGAAAATGAACAATTCTCTGTGATCCAATATACAGTCTGTATTTAAATTTCCATAGTTTTTCTTTAGAACATCTTTAATGCCTGTTTTCATTCCTTTTTTTGATCCAGGATCCAATCAAGTTTCATGACTTACATTTTCTTGTGATAAGTCTCTAGCCTGATTAAATCAGAACAGAACTTCTGCTTCCCTGGTTACGCTATGACATTGACATTTTAAGAGTCTGAGCCAATTGTGTTGTCGTCTGTCACACATGGTGCATTTGTTTTGTTCTTTCTTTGCGATTAGATATTGGTTAAACATTTTTAACTGGAAAGTGTTATTGGTGGTGTTTTATTGTATCAGATCAGTAGGTACCTCATGCCAGGTTGTCCCACTATTGGTTTTACAAAGTTTGACCACTTAGGTAGTGTGATGGTCACAGACCTTTCATTGTTAAGATTACTTTCCCAATGTAATTAATAACTTGTGATCATTTGAGAATTTGTGAATGTTCTCCTTCCCAACTATCTCTCATCCAATGGTTTTAGTTTTTATTAATGACTTGCCTTAAACAATTAATATATGGAAAATGACAAAACTGTGATTTTTTTCCCCTATTATTTCTTACACTTTCTTTTTTTCCTTTTATTTGGTGATATTATTCTTAAAAAAAAAAAACAAAAAAAACAAAACCAAAAACCTTCCCCCTCCTCCTTTTTTGAGTATCACTATAGAATCATAATTTCTTAAAACTAGTTCATTGCTTCTTTGTCCTTTTGACATAGCCCCATTAATCTTTGAGTACTTCCTTGATATCTGGCCCAAGATGTCTTGGTATCACCTTTTATGTTCCCTGCCCTGGGCCTGGAATCATGTCCATAAGAAACCCTGGTTTCCTTGAATGGGAAACGGCATTACAAACAAAAAATTCAGTGTGAGGTATACTCATTACTCCTGGAGTATTACTGTTTCTGGTTTTATAGAAAAAGCTAGAAAAAAATATTAAATGATGAACCATAATGATTCCTCAACTGAAGTAGAAACCAATCCAAAACCTTAATCCCACACAATATATATGTATTTTCCTTATCTCATAGTGAAAACCTTGGCTTTCAACATTAACATATTTACGTGTTTATACTATCATAAACACAATAACACAATAAACATAATATGGTTTCAGAAACACAACAACCAATAACCCTGTCAATTATGAACCTATTAAGCTCAAGATGTCTTTGCAATTATTTTGATCTTAAAATATATTCTATTAAAAATGCACAATCTTAGTATCATATTTAAAAGTTACTTGAATTAATTTATTATCCTATTTGGTGATCCTATTGTAGATTCATTTCTTTCTGTAGTCAGTGTTAAGGTTTCTTTTTTATTAAATTTTATGGTTTGACTATATAAAGTATTTACACATTAAACTTAAGACTAGTAAAAAGTTCTAATCAGAAGTCTTGCTATCACCCTTATTCCTTATACCCAACCAGCTGCCCCCTATGGGCTCTTTTTAATTTACCCTCCCTGACTTTCTTTTTGCAAAAATAAGGAAATATATACATATACGTTTTAAGTTCCTCTTTCTTATACAAAAGGGCATACTATGAACACACTTGTACTTTGCTTTTTATCAGTCGCCAGTATTTTCTGCAAACTACTCCGTATCAGTTCATAGAGATCTTCCTCATTGTTTTGGATGGCTGCGTAATATTGTGTGGATTTACCATAATTTATTTATAATGCCCTGTAGATGGGTATCTGGACTATCCTTAATGTTTTGTTATTACAAATAATGCAATAATAATGAACTTGCATATATATTTTGCTTTGTGAAGGTATGTTTTTCAAGGTAAATTTCTAGCAGTGAGATTGATGGGTCAAAGGGTTAATGTATATATAATTTTGCTAGCAGATGCCAAAATCCACCTCCTTTTGGGATGTACCATTTTTCTCTCCCATCATCAATATACAAAAGTTTTCTTTCTTCCCCATAGTCTTGCCCTAAGTATATTATCCAGTCTTGAGTTTTTTACCAACCAGAATAGTTGAGAAATGGCATCTCAGTGTAATGTTAATTTGTATCTCTTTTATTATGGGTAAAATTGAGTATTAATATATATTTAAAGGCCAGTTGTGTATCTTTTTCCATGAATGGCCTGCTCATATCTTTTAGTATCCACCAGATTTTTAATGGATATCTTAGCAATCATCAAATTCTATTTATAATGTTGGAGTTTACAAAAGACTTTCACAAGTCATCCTATTTGATTCTAAAAGATTTTGAAAAGCTCAGAAAGAATAAGGACAGCACTGGTGAGATAGAACAGTCTTGTTAATCTGGAAAATATGGGAGTCCCTGCAATTACATATGAACTATCTTGTCTGATGCTGATAGAGCCCTTGAGCAAAATGTTTCATGTAGAAGATTATTAATGCTGCCCAAGGGAAGCTTGTAACATCTGTATAATCATTTAATGATCATCCTAAAACATCCAGAGTGGTCACACAAAGCTCCAGTTGTTTCCTGGTTACAGTATGCCTGAAAGGAACAGTGGGATGGAAAAGTGGGTCGGCAGAGCAGTAGCTACAGCTGGGAAACACTACAGTCTGTGTCTCTGGTCACTTGGCTGATTTTATGGCTGGTTTTTGGAATTTTTGCTTTTATTCTCCCTTTTATTCAGAAAGTAACTTGAATTCTCCTCAATATCTATACAGTTGCTAATCTCCAGCAATTTTCCTTAAGAGGTTCCCTGCTGGGATGCCTGTGTGGCTCAGTTGGTTGGACGACTGCCTTCGGCTCAGGGCGTGATCCTGGAGTCCCGGGATCGAGTCCCGCATCAGGCTCCCAGCTCCATGGGGAGTCTGCTTCACTCTCTGACCTTCTCCTCGCTCGTGCTCTCTCTCAGTGTCTCTCTCTCTCTCAAATAAATAAATAAAATCTTTAAAAAAAAAAAAAAAGAGGTTCCCTGCTGAAAACTTTCTGTTTAGCAAAATGAACCACTAAATGCTATTGTTTGGCCAATATAGAATGAACCACCCTGCTACACTGTGACCCAGAGAAAGGTTTTTGGAAAATAAAGATCATTTTCCTCCGTTGGAATAAAACTGCTCTGCAAGGAATCAAATTGGTCCTCTGTCAGCATGATCTTCTAAGTAAAGAGAAAGATGAATGTGTTCTGTCCACAAATGAAGTTGGCCAGGCAAGTTGGGGGGTGGAGTGGGTGTGGAAAAAGCCTTACTAGCTTCCCGATTGATCTGAAAATCACCTTCTCGAAGAAGTAAGGTGAGAGAGAGAGCACACATCTCTACTTTACAAACCACTTTCACTCATGGGCAGGAAGAAAGATACAATATAGTGTCTCCATTAAGCTTACACTATCCTCAGAAATCATGCCAAAAATGAACACAGCGTTGGAAATGGAGGGAAATGGATGACTCAGGGTTTCTCATGAAGGATGCAAAACAGCTACTCTCAGTTGCTGTCCCTTGACGAAGGCAGAGGTCAGAAATGACTAAACAGAGCACCTGGGTGGCTCAGTTGGTTAAGTGTCTACCTTCGGCAGAGGTCACGATGCCAGGGTCCTGAAATCAAGTTCCGCATTGGGCTCCCTGATCCACAGGGAGTCTGCTTCTCCCTCTGTACCTCCACTCACTTGTTCTCTCAACCTCTCTCTCCCTCTTTCTCTCTCTCATATAAATATAAATAAAATATTTTTTAAAAAAGAGAGAGAAATGACTAAACACAGTTTCCATCTGAAGTTATGCACCACAGACAATGATGTACTTGAGGCTTCCAGATTGCTGTAGGGTAGGTTGTTACAAGGGTAAACACCAGGCCCAATAATAAATATGAGAGACAAGACAGTATACGTAGATCACAGGAGATTAAGAGTTGGGTGCAGGAGAGTTCATATACTTTTAAACTAACTTGGCTAAAGTATCATTCATAAATAATAAAATGCATACATTTAAAGTGTAGTTTCAAGAGTTTTAACAAATGTATATACTCATACCACCACGACTGTCAAGGTATAGGATGTTTCCATCATCCCAGAAGTTTCCCTTTTTTCCCTTCTCATTCCTGGACCCAAGCAACCACTGACCTGCCTTCTGTTCTATAGATCAAATTGAAATTTCCTGTGAGTTTCATGGAAATGGAATTCTGTAGTATTTATACTTTTGTGTCATGCTTTTCACTCAGCTTAACATTTTGAGATCCATCCATGTTGAATTTTGTACCAGCACTTAGTTCCTTTTTATTTATCCATTGTTTGGGTATATGACACTTTGTTTATCCATTCACACATTGATTGACCTTTTACCTGTTTACAGTTTGGGACTATTATAAATAGTTTGGAACTATTATAAATAAAGTTGCTGTGACCATTCACATACAAGTCTTCGTGTGGGCTTTTGTTTTCATTTTTCTTGGATAAATACTAGAAGTAGAATTTCTGTGTCATGTGGTAAGAATATGTTTAACTTTGTAAGAAACCACCAGACTGTTTTTGAAGTGTCTATAGCAGTCTACATTCCCACAAGCAATAAATAAGAGTTTAGTTACTCTACATCCTCACCCACACTTGGTATTGTTACTCTTTTAATTTTAGACATTCTAATGGTGTCTTGACTTGCATTTCTCTGTTAACTAATTATTTTAACATCTTTTCATGTGTTATTGGTGGTTTATATATGCCCTTTACATATTTTTTTGCCCATTTAAGAAATGTGGGGGGGGGTATTTGCCTTATTGTGGTTGTTAAGAGGTCTTTAGAGATATTTTTGATTTCTTGGTACAAATTTTTTTTTCATCTACTTGTATTGCTAATATTTTCTCCTAGCCTGTGTTTTGCATGGAGTGCTATTGGTGGACCAAAACAAAACAAAACAAACCAAAACCAAAACAAAAAAAACCAAAGCACCCAAACAAGAGACAAGAAGAAACACTTACTGTAGGAGGAGGTGACTTTTGAATTTAGACTTGAAAGAGGAGTTAGTGGGTGGCTGAAGCCACCGTGGTGGAGGTTTCTCAAAGGCATCAAAAAATGACCGAACCTTGCGTTGTTCTTTCCTTTCTCCTAGATAAAGCTCCAGTCTGAGCTGATATCATTAAAGTAGTTGATACTAATACTTGAGTCACTATTAAGGATATTCCTGCAAAGAGGTAAATACTAAAAATAACAATCTTCTTGCCAAATTACTTTGTCTACTCTTTTTTTTATAAATCTGAAACTGATGGAATTATAGTGGGGAATTTTGGAGAAGGGTGACTTCTGGCTTTATCTGTAAATGTTTGTCAATAAGTGTCTATCAGTAAACTGAAGAATATGCCAAGGCAACACTTAAACCATTTCTTTCAATTTCCTTTGTCCTATAAGTGGCAAAGTAACCATCCTTTGTAAATTGTCATTGTCAAAGTATTAAAGCAATCTATGAATCACCTGGCCAGGTTATGGCCTTGATGGACAGTTGCTTCATTCCCTTTTCTGTAGTAACAGCTAGAAATACTATGAAGTGAAGAAACACAGTAGTTCCTGGTCACAGAAACTGAGAGATAATAGTGACTGTTTCCCTGGGATAATTGTTTTCTGTTGGTGTTTCCAGGGATTGAACTGGCCCTTTCCTTCAAAATGATGGAGTTTCCTGAGATAGATAATGGGTATATAGGTGAATGGGTGGATAGAAGAATAGATAGAGAATAACTGGGCAGCCAGAGGGAATTTTACCTATCTGTGAGGCTGATAGATGAAGCAGAAGTAGAAAGAGTGTGCATTGAATGGGAAGGAGTGAAAGGAGGAATCAAGAGATAATAGATCACTGTGGTGCTACTCAGGAAAAGCAGAAACAAAAGCAAACAGAAATGGGGCACCTGGGTGGCGAAGAGGGTTAAAGCCTCTACCTTCAGCTCAGGTCATGATCTCAGGGTCCTGGGATTGAGCCCCACATTGGGCCCCCTGCTCAGAGTGGAGCCTGCTTCTTCTCTCTCTCTGCCTGCCTCTCTGTCTACTTGTGATCTCTCTCTCTCTGTCAAATAAATAAATAACCTTAAAAAAGAACACAAAAAACAGAAGAAGCTAACTGTAAGCAGAGGACCACATGCACCTTAAAATACTCATAACTGAGTGCCTGGGTGGCTCAGTCATTGAGCATCTGCCTTCGGCTCAGGACATGATCCCAGAGTCCTGGGATTGAGCCCCGCATCGAGCCCTGCATAGGCTCCCTGCTCAGTGGGGAACCTACTTCTCCCTCTCCCCCTGCCTGCTGCTCTGCCAACTTCTGATCTCTCTCTCTCTCTCTCTCTGTCAAATAAATAAACAAAATCTTTTAAAAATACATATTACTGGAGGGACTATGAAAGGGTAAGATTTTTGAGAGCTGATTCAGCAGTGGCCTTGCCGTACAGTTCATCAGAGGGTGAAGCGCAAGGTTGTCAGGCAAGAGAGAGGAACACCCTTGCTGGCCCCCTTCCCTCTAAACTCCACTCGCTCATATTCCACTGTCTCCTGGTCAAATGAAAAAAAGATGAGATCTTCTTTATACTCAGTACAGGGTTTTGTTTTGTTTTATTGACATATTCAATATGAAATATGAAATGATTTCAATATGAAATCAACCCTTTTAAAGTGTAGAATTTGGGGGTTTTTAGTATAGTCAGAGACTTGTACAAACATTATCACTATCAAATTCCAGCACTTTTTCATCACCCCCAAAAGAAATCCTAGACCCATGAGTAGTCACTCCCCATTTCTTCCTCTCTCCAAACCCTTGGCAACCACTATCTACTTAATTTTTTTTTAAGAGCAGCCTTAAGTTTACTAAAAAAATTGACATGAAGATAAAGATCTTCATGCTTCCTGCCCCAACACATGCATGGTCTCCCATATTATCAACATCATCTACCAGAATGGAACATTTTTTACCAAGGATAAACCTACATTATTACATCATATTCGCCCAAAGTCCATAGTTTACATTAAGATTCACACTCGGTGTTGCATATTCTATGGATTTGGACAAGTGCATAATGACATGTACCCATCATGATAATATCATATAGAATACTTTTGTTTCTCTAAAAATCCTATTCATCTGCTCCCCTTCCATTTCCTAATACACACTATCTACTTCCTGTCTCTATCGCTTTGCCTACACTGGGAATTTCATATAAATGGAATCAAGCATATGGCATTTTGTATCTGGCTCCTTTCACTTAGCATAGTGTGTTTTTTCTTTTTTTAATTAATAAATTTTATTTTTCAGAGCAGTTTTACAGAAAAATTGTATAGAAAAATTAAGAGGAAATAGGGAATTCTTGTACCTTCTTTCCCCACACCTTACACAGTTTCCCTACTGCCTTTACTAATTTTTTTTACCATCTTACTCATTTTTACATGTACAGTTCAATAAAGTTAACTATATCCCAATAGTTGTACCAGTACAGTGATTTTTTTTTTTTTTAAAGGTTGGGAGGGGGCGCACCTGGGTGGCTCAGTGGGTTAAAGCCTCTGCCTTTGGCTCAGGTCATGATCCCAGAGTTCTGGGATTGAGGCCCCGCATCAGGCTCTCTGCTCAGCAGGGAACCTGCTTCCTCCTCTCTCTCTGTCTGCCTCTCTGCCTGCTTAAGATCTGTGTCTGTCAAATAAATAAATAAAATCTTCAAAAAAAAAAAAGGTAGGAGGAAAACAGTCTTTTTTTTTTCTTTCTTTTTCTTCTTCTTCTTCTTCTTTTTTTTTTTTTTTTTAAGAGAAAGAGAATACGGTAAGGGGAGAAGGAAAGGGAGAGCAGGCTCCATGCCAAACCAGGAGTCTGATGCAGGGTTCCATCTCGCAACCCTGAGATCTTGACCTAAGCTAAAATCAAGAGTCAGACGCTCAACCAACTGAGCCACCCAGGAGCCCTGGAAAGTAGTCCTCTCAGTCAAGGAGAAAGAAATTGTGCTCTCCCTAGAACTGGGAGCTCCTGACCTTTATAAGACACTCTTATTATCATGTAGCACCCCAGAGGCAGCCCCATGGGGCTGGGGGTTCACTTCCCCTTGCCAAGCTTCATGAAAGGCCCGAGGAGCAGTGGTGACTCTCCAAGTATGTGCACGTCCTTCCCTGACCTTGTAGCATTGATTTGTTCTCCTCCACTTTAGTAAATATTTTAAGGTATTGAATTGGATTTTAAGTATCAGAGGCTTATTTTTATCTTGAATAAAATTTAACTGAATTCATATCGAAAGCACTAAATGATTCAACTTTAAATACTTGTTGAGTGAGTTCTTCCTAAAGCAACTTCAACTGTTTATTTGTAATATATTTGTCTCTTGGTGCACAGAGGCCGACTGTTCTGGAATATTGATATTGATATAAGTTCTGGAAAATTGATAATATTCTTGAACATTGGAGATTTTTGCATGCATGCAAGGTAATTTAGGAATAATTCCCATAGGACTGCATTACTTTTCTATGAATATCGATGAAAGGATAAATTGAAGAAAAAGTATAAGGGCATAAAGATGCTCTCTGCATTTTTAGTTTATCTATATCCAGTAGGGAAAAAAAACCACCTCACTGTATTGGAAATAATAATTGTTACCATTTTTTGAGAGATTAATATGTACCTGGTACCATGTTAAGCATTTTTACATGTGTTTTCCTTTTTGAAACTCTTAAGAGACATGAGTTAGATGTTATGAGCATTTTTTATTGAAATATATATATATATTTTAAGATTTTATTTATTTATTTGACAGACAGAGATCACAAATAGGCAGAGAGGCAGGCAGAGAGAGGAGGGGGAAGCAGGCTTCTTGCTAAGCAGAGAGCCGGATGCGGGGCTTGATCCCAGGACCCTGAGATCATGACCTGAGCCAAAGGCAGAGGCTTTAACCCACTGAGCCACCCAGGTGTCCGTATTGAAATGTATTTGACATATAACATTTATATAAGCTTAATGTGTACAACATATTGGCTTGATACTTATTGATATTGCAGCATTAGTCAACCCCTCTATCATAAAATAACCACCACATCTTTATGCACATCTTTTTAACAATCTTTTGCATATGCACATTCTCAGGGTGGGAATAATTACAGTTCTGGTCTCTTACAAAATTTAATGTTTATAATATAGTTTTGTTGTCTGTCGCTACTGTACTGTGTATTAGATCTCTAAGACTTAATCTGTGTTCTAATTGCAAGGAAGCACACTTAAACATCTCATGACTTTTGGAGGTAAATTTAACTTCAGAGTCAAAGTGTTCAAGCACTTTGCTGACATGCAAGTTAGATCAAGTAAATTATCATGCTGGTTTTGTGGCTCAGTGTAATTGGGTCTCATTTTCCTCATCTGTAAAATGGCGATATTGGCTTATATCCCTGATTCTTAATCTGTGGTTGCCTTGGAAATGTGCTGAACCATGCAGTAGGGAACATGGTTTACTAACAGCCCCCAGCTACTTCCCCTGTGAAACTAAGGCCATACTTTACCAGGCTGCTTTCAGCCAATGACTGAACATGGCAGGAGTACTAAGGCTGGCCCAATCTGGGCTTCCTCTGATGGGCAGGTTTGGCTCAGGGACTCCCAACAGCTGGGCAAGTGATCCTCAGAACTATACTGCAGTCTGAGTTTCTTCCTACCCAACCCTTTCTACCTTATATCTCCTTCCCTGATACTAGACCAGCATCATGATCTGCAACCTCTCCAAGCCTACTCTTGTCCACATCCCATTATCCTTCCAGAAATATCCTTCAATAAAGGATATTTTTTGCACAGCTAATCTGGTCTTGGTATCTGCTACTCCGAAGACCAACTTCCAACCTGGGTAGAAGGGTCAAGAAAATGTTTCAAAGGGTCCAGAAATTCCACACTCAATAAGCAATGTCTTTAGATTCTATGAATTCTGTGTATTACATTTTATGAACTATTGTTCTCCAAATGAATATGGATAACAAATACAATGTAGAGTCATATAAGAAAATTATTGTATTTATAGTTATTTTTGTTACTATGCATGTTTTCAACCATGAATTTTAAAAGAAAGATAACAAGAGTCTTTTTGCTTGAAAATTTTGGGAGCTACTGGGCTGGAGGCTCACTCAGGGCCTCTCAGATCTCACGTGCTGGGCTGTACAGCACAGTGGTCACAGAGCAGAGCTGAGAGAATAGGCTTTGGCACAGGGCAGACCTGGGTTTGAATCCTTACTCTGTTTCTCATGAGCTGTATAAGCTCAGGCAAATTGCATAACTTCTCCAAATCTTTATTTCCTCCTCTGTGAAATAGAGATCTTAGGATTGACTTCTGCACAGTATGGTTGTGGGGGTTAAATATGAAAAAAATGAGTGTAGAGTACTTTGCCTGGTGCAGAGTAAGTACTTTGTAAAAGTCCACTTGAGTTATTAACATTACTCATTCTTAGTTTCATTTTGTGTATTCTTCTTCTCTTCTAACCAAAAGATCATTTGTAGTGTATTTCATAGGGTTTAACTCTACTTCATGAGAACAGGAGATAGTGTTTCTTATCTTCCTAAATTATGTGTTTCATCCTTCCAAAGAAAGTGCATCTCATGTTGAATATACTCCCACTCCTTTAGGCTTAGACCTTTGAAACCAACTCTGCTTTCATTTAATCATCTGGAATAATATGGATCTTAGTGTTTTCCCCCATGTGGTTTCCTTTCACAGCCAATTTTGTCTTTAATGCTTCGACTGAATAATAACACAGAGAATTGAGGAAATCTATCGTTCACATAACCCCATCTCAAAGAGATGACAATTTCAGGCAGATGTAAGGGTTTGAGGTTTGGAAGCAGGGCAGCTTTTGGAATAATATAAATGATTGCTTATCTGAATGCTGATTTTACATTTGACAGCAAAAAGTCATCTGGGGTGGCTCATTAGTGAAACAGGTGCACGGGCAGCTGTTCTAATTAATGTGTTTGGAATCCCCATTCTTGATTTCTATTAAGGATTAGAGAAAAGCTTTGCTATCTACCTGATTATACAAGACTGGGATGAGGTCATATAACCACTAGGAATGTTGTTAGCTGAAGGTAATAAAATACGTGACTTCAGTGGCTTAAACAAACAAAAGTTTATTTTTCCTATAAAAAACAAGGTCAAGAAGCAGACAGTTGTTTGTGCTGGTTTATCAGCTCAACAGTGTTTATGCATATCTCCCTGAGATTCTTTTGGCCTGTCCTTCATTGTCTCAAAATGGTTATAAGAATGTCCAGTCATCATGTTCACAGTCAAGGCAAGAAGAAGGAGGAAAGAGTGGGGAATGAGGAGGTCCAGCAGATTCCCAGCAGACCATTAGTATGAGCAAACCCCATGCTTATGTCTCATTGGCCAAGACTGTACATGTGGCCATGGCCTTACCTGAAAAAAAGCTGGGAAATGAAGTTTTTAGCAGAGCACTTTGCTGTCTTATACACAATCAGGATGCTATCAGTTAGGGAAAGCTAAAGCAGGTATGTTGGGAGGGTTACCAATTCAAGGAGCTCTCAGAGACAAGTCTAAGAATGTTATTGATATTTATGTCTTAGATCCACCTTGTTTTCTTTGTGGGGAGAATGAGAGGACTAAGAAATGTTGTAGTGAATAGAGATCAAAACATATCACAACAAACCTGAAAGAGGCGTCTGCTGCATTCTATTTAAGCTTCCACTATATTGAGAAATACTTGTGGTAAAACTTAGTCATCTTATTTTTAGTAACGAAGAAATGTTTGCGGTAACAATCTCGTGTCAATAGGATTTACTGCAATCACAGATATAACAGAGATTCCTACAGAATTGCCTTGATTTCTCTGAAACAATGAGATATATTTAGGGGACAGTATATCCTGGAATGTGACAGGCAGTTATAATTCACTGGAATTAGTTGTCCCCAAATTCACAATTTAGTTTTAAGTTATAAAAAAGATTCAAACTACATCAGGAGCTTAAGCAGAATATAAATAGATCTTAGAGTCCTGAGGTGTGCAATATAAAATAGGCCATGCCTCAGGAGTTTCTTGTGAAGATGCCTGCAACATGAACTTTTGGACCCTGATTCTGCAAAAATTACACATCTTCAGAACTAGGTAAAAGTGTGAAAGGTGGGCAAGTATCTATCTGAGCTCTTTCTTGTTTGTATGGTATTTAGCTACCTTTGTCAGAAATTATAATGGATATATATAGTTTTCATTTCTATTTTAAATATTGCTTAAAATTAATTATATATTTGTCATGGGTAAAACCAATGTAACTACTTGACTTGTAGCATTTATTCGCATTGCTTAAATAATCCTCTTTCCTGATATCTTTATTATAACATCTTTAAATGATCTAGGCATCAGATTTCCCTTTAAAAATTAATGATATTTGGAAATTGTTATTCATGGAAAATTTGAAAATTACACAAAAATAAAAAAGAAAACTTCCTATTATTTAAGACACATTTATTTATTTTTTTTTAAAAGATTTTTTATTTATTTATTTGAGAGAGAGAGACAGTGAGAGAGAGCATGAGCGAGGAGAAGGTCAGAGAGCGAAGCAGACTTCCCATGGAGCTGGGAGCCCGATGTGGGACTCGATCCCGGGACTCCAGGATCACGCCCTGAGCCGAAGGCAGTCGTCCAACCAACTGAGCCACCCAGGCGTCCCTATTTAAGACACATTTAGATGTGTTCATTTGATTCACCCCAATGACCACTTGTAGCAGTGTCAAGGATATCCAAGATATACACAGATACATAGTGAGTGATGTTATATGCCTGGAATGTACCAATACCTACTTAAATCTGGACAAATAAAATCATATTCTAACCATGTACCAATTGATGCATTTGGTGAGAGCGGTCATTTACAGTCCAATTTGAAAATGGAAATGAGGTTGAAGATGGCAGTCAAGAAGAGGCAGCTAGAAGAAGCATTTTATTATTTATCATACTATGAGTAGACCTGGTAATTCACTAATTAAAAAAATATATGTAAATACATATAACCAGAGAAGTTAGGTGACATAACAGGACACAGAGACAAAGAATCAGAACTAGAACCTGGGCTTTCTTATCCTTACACTAATGAGTTCTCCCACTAAAAATAGATGTTCAGATCATGCAAGTGAACTACAAACCTATTCAGCTAAATCTCCTCTTTTTTATATTTTCATATTTTGTATATGCTTGAGGATAAGTTTAGGAAATAGAACTATTTTAAAATAATGTCTGTATTTCTTGCTTTGTTTTCCTTTCTCTTCCCTCCCTCCTTCCCTTCCTTCCTTCCTGCCAGGTGAGTGACCAAGAGATTTGCATGGTCTTGGGAATCAGGCTTGGATTTGAATCTTGGGTCAGCTGCTCACTAGATATGGGATTCTATGCAGTTTGTTTAAACTTTCTATGCCTCAGTTTTCTTCACCTACAAAGCTGATGTACGTGCACTTGTCTTAAAGTATTATTTACTGTGTAATGGTCCAATTATCCTTGATTCTACTTCTATCCTTGATTTACTGCAGTAACAGCTCAGGTTTGTTTCTTGTTCCAGCAAAGTCTATTGTGGGTCTGGGTGACCCAACATTCAACATTCCACATTGCCTCATTTTTATGGCACTGGAATATTAACAGAGCCTTGTATGATCACCACAGCAATTAAATACTTCAGCCTAGAAGTGACATGTATCATTTCTGCTCACATTTCTTTTTTAACTAATAAAGAATTTCATGGAAATTCCTGACTTTAACAAACTAAAGAAGTGCAGTGTTCCTCCTGTGCATGTAGAATGGAAAGCACCACTTGTTGGTAAGCACCACTTACATCTACCCCAGCCTGCTTTCCTCATCAAGTTTTCAGTGCACTCTTCTCTGCACACACAATCCATTCATTCTTCCCCAAGTTGACAACCCAGTAGTTCCATCTCTCTCTGAGTCCAGGATGAAACACACTTGAGATCCACATTTTGCTTATCTTAATCCAGAGCCAATGATGTAGAGTTCATGAAGTGCTTCATGCCTGACACAGGGCAAATTCATTATGACTAGCAGTGGGGATAGCAGGTAGACAACAGCAGCAATGACAATATCTTTCCAATCCTGCTATAACATAGCAACCTCTTCTTCATCAGGGTATTTTTGTATTTCAAGATACCTTTTGTTTCAGTAGCTAAGTATCAAGTTCCCCTTCTTAGGGAATTCACCTCTTTTCAATTGAGTCCATGTGATTCATTCATTTATTTATTTATTTAAAGATTTTATTTATTTATTTGACAGAGAGAGATCACAAGTAGGCAGAGATGCAGGCAGAGAGAGAGAGAGGAGGAAGCAGGCTCCCTGCTGAGCAGAGAGCCCGATGCGGGACTCGATCCCAGGACCCTGAGATCATGACCTGAGCCGAAGGCAGCGGCTTAACCCACTGAGCCACCCAGGCACCCCTGAGTCCATGTGATTTAAATGGGAGTGCTCCTGCCCTCCTACCACAAGAGGTGGGCATATGACTAAGTCCTACTAAAGAATCGATTTATTCTTGTCTTACTGGCCATTGAGATAGGTTTACTGAGATAAGTGCTCCACTCAACTTGGTTCAGGGAGTCTCAATCCTTAAACTTTTACTGGAAAGTGGGGAAAAACCCACTTTTTCTTTTAGGATGTTGAGAGGTTGAGATGAAAGTCTGTACCTGCTGAAGGTCATCTTGTGACCAAAGTGAGAGCCTTCTAGAAATGAAATTAAAAAAGAAGGAATGTCAAGGAGTCATGAGAACCAGTTCTGCTGACAGTATTTGAAACACTGGATTCATGCACTACTGATTCTCTGGTATTTTCAATGACTTGAACCAGTAATTTCTCCTTTTGGTTAACTTGGATTGTTTGGGTTGTGTTGCTGATAATGGTAGATTACAAAAATGGCCACATATTCTTCCCCTCCTTATATTCATACCCACTTGCTGTATAACTTTGAGAGTTATTGACTCTGGGCCTAGTTAGGTGATTTGCTTTGGACAAAAGATCCCCACAAACAGGACACAGAAGAGGTCTGAAAACCATGTATGCAACAGTTTTTCCTCTCTTGATGCTTTTTAGACCCCTCATCACTGCTGCTATGTGAATAAATGCAGACCACCTCCTTGAGGAATAATGAGAGATCATGAAACAGAGAACTGCCTTAGCTGAGCCATCTCAGATTAGCTAGCCCAACCAATCTACTAACTAACCACTGACACACGAAAAATACAGCAGAGATCAGCCAAGCTTTGTTCATACCAGAAAAACTTCCCAGAGGATCATGACCCAAATTAATGATTGCTTATTTTAAATTAACAAAATTGGGGGGGGTTGTTAGGCAGCAAAACCTGATTGATACATTTGCCAACAAAAGTGTGCTACCTGCTATAACCACGTTATGATAGTTCCTTTATACTTGTCTTGCCTTTTTGTTTTATTTTTAAAGATTTTTATTTCTTCATTTGAGAGAGAAAGAGAGAAAGAGCATGAGCAGAGGGTTGGAGCAGAGTGAGAGGGAGAAGCAGACTCCAAACTGAGCAGGGAGCCTGATGTGGGGCTCAATCCTAGGACCTTGGGATCATGACCTGTGCTAAATAAAGGTAAATGCTTAACCAACTGAGCCATCCAGGTACCCTTTGTCTTGCCCCTTTTAAAGCATACCGATTTTATAATAGTTTAATGAGCATGTAAGTAAATGCTTGACATGAATAGGGGAACTTAGGGTCAATGTCTTGCCCACAGAATTGATTCCAATGTTGACTGTTTTAGGAAGGGAAGAACTGTGGAGGGAAGAACTGTGGGGATGCTGACTATCTTTTTATGCATTTATTGACTATTTGCAATCTTTTTTTGGAAAGTGTTCAAATAGTTTGCTCATTTGGGAAATAGTTTATCTTATTATTGAGTTGTAAGAGTACTTTATATATCTTAGGTACAAGTCCTCTATTAGATAAAAATATTGTTAATTTTTTTCCAATCTGGGATTTTTGTTTTCTTAATGGTGCTTATTGGATAGCAAATTTTATAATTTTTAAGTCTAATTTATCAATATTTTATTTTATTTTTTATTTTTATTTTTTAAAAGTGGGCTCCACATTCAGTGTGGAGCTCAACATGGGCTTTGAGTTCATGACACTGAGATCAAGACCCAAGTGGAGATCCAGAGTTGGATGCTTGACCTACTGAGCTACCAAGGTGACCCCTAATTTATCAATATTATAAATGGTCCATGATTTTTATATCTTATTTTATAAATTTTTACTTATCTCAAGATCACAAAGATTTTCTCCTGTGCTTTTTACTGGAAATTTTTATTGTTTTAGCTTTTTACATTTAAGGCTGTGATCCATTTCAAATTAAAATTTGTTTTGGTGTGAGATAATTTTTCATCTTTCCCTTCTGCTCCCTTCCCTCTCCTTCCTACCTTCCTTCCTTCCTTTGCATATGAATGTCCAATCATTCCAGAACCATTTGTTGACAAGACTATCCTTTCCTCATTGAATTACCTTGGCATCTTTGTTGAAAATCAATTGGCCCTATACGTGTGGATCTATTTCTGGGTGCTTTATTCTGTCCCATTGATCTTTATGTCCAGGTTTATGCCAATACTACACTGTCTTGATTCTGCAGCTTTAGAGTAAATCTTGAATCAGATAGTATAATCTCCCAGGACGGTTTTTCTCTTAAAATTGTTTGACTCTCCATTGTCATATAAGGTTTAGAATTATCTTATTATTATTATTGTTTAAAAGACCTGCTGGAGTTTTCACATGGATTGCATTTAATCCATTGTTCAATTTGGGGAGAATTCACATCTCAACAATATTGAGCTTCTCAATCCACAAACATAATATATCTAATCCCCTATTTAGGTCTTCATTACTTTCAGCAATGTTTTCTGGCTTTAAGAATACAGATGTTGTACAATTTTGACAATTTTATTCTCAAGCATTTTTAATGCTATTATAAATGGAGCATTAAAAAATTATTGCTGGTATTGAAATAGAATAACTTTAGTTTTGGTAGTTTGTGTCTCTAAAGGAATTTGCCCTTTTCATTTAAGTTGTCAAATTTGTTGGTGTGAAGTTATCATAATATTATTTTATTATTCTTTTTATTTTATTTTAAAGATTTTATTTACTTATTTGATAGACAGAGATTACAAGTAGGCAGAGAGGCAGGCAGGCAGAGAGGAAGGAAAGCAAGTTCCCTGCTGAACAGAGAGCCCCATGCATGGCTCAATCCTAGGACCCTGGGATCATGACCTGAGCCGAAGACAGAGGCTTAACCCACTGAGCCACCCAGGTGCCCCCATTTTGTTATTCTTTTAATATCTGTAAAATCTATAGTCACTGTCCTTTCATCTCTAATATTGATCATTTGTGTCTTTTCCCATTTTTTTCTTCATCAGTTTACCTAGATGGTCTCAATTGTATTAATCTTTTCAAAGAAACAGCTTTTGGTTTTATTGACTTTCTTTATTGCTTTTATGGTTTCTATCCCTTTGGTTTCAACTGTTATCTCTATAATTTCTTCCCTTCTACTTGCTTTGGGTTTAATTTATTTTTGTTTTGTAGTATATTTAGGTGGAAACTTAGATCTTTGATTTAAGACCTTTCTTATTCTCTAATATAACCAGTCAGAGCTGGTTATATTAGAGATTAAATTAAATTTCCCTTTAATTGCTAATTGAGTGTACACCACAAATTTTGACATGCTTTTTGCCAATTTTTATCCATTTCAAAATATTTTCTAATTTTACTGATATGGTCTTTGACCCATAGGTTATTTAAAAGTGTATGTTTCATTTCTAAGTATTTTGAGATTTTCCAGGTATCTATCTACTATTGATTTCCAATTTAATTCAATTGTAATTGGGGCACACACTCTATAGGATTCAATCAATTTTAAATTTGTTGAGACTTATTTGTACCCAGTTGTGGTTTATTTCAGTGATTATTCCATACGCAACTGAAAAGAATATGTATTCTGCTATTGTTCAATGAAATGTTTTATAAATTTCACTTAGGTAAAATTGATTCATGTTTTTCAGATCTGTAGCCTTACCTTTATTTTGTTCTACTTGTTTTATCTTTTACTGTGAATGTCAAAGTAGCCAACTATAATTGTGAATTTGTTAATTTATTTCTTTAGTTCTATCACTGTTTTGCCTCACCTATTTTATTATTAGGTCCACAAATATTTAGGATTGCTGTGTTCTTTTGATGAATTGGTTTCCCCCCCTTTTTTTAAAAAGATTTTATTTATTTATTTATTTGAGAGAGAGAGACAGAGATAGCAACAGTGATAGTGAGAGAGAGTGAGCAAAAGCAGGGAAGAGCAGGAGAAGCAGGCTCCTTGTCCACCAGGATGATGTAGGGCTCCATCCCAGGACTCTGAGATCATGACGTGAGCTGAAGGCAGATGCTCAACTGACTGAGCCACACTGGAGCCCTGAATTGGTCCTTTTAACAGGAAATGTGCATCTTTGTTATTGGCAACAGTCCTGTTTTAAAGTTTCCTTAATCTGATGTTAATATATCTCCTCTAGCTTCTTATTAGTAGTATTTCATGTTATATTTCTCTCACCTTTTAGTTTTAACCTCTCTGTGTCTTTGTATTTAAAACACATTTCTTGTAAATAGTATATAGTTGGGTCTTCCTTTTTTGTTTCATCTAAAAATCTCCTCTCTTTAATTGGTATATATAACATTTATATTTAATGTAATTGTTTTTATTGCTGGGTTTAATTTTACCTTCTTGCTATTTGTTTTCTATTTGCCCAATCTGTTTTTTTTTTTCTTTCTTCTTTTGGATTGAGGTTTTGTTTTGTTTTGCTTCACTTTATCTCCACTATTGGTTTATTAGTTATTATTCTTTGTTGTACTTTTTGCTTGAGAATTAGAGCAGGCTTCCTTAACTTATCATATACCACTATGAATTAATTAATAAAATGCCTCTGCACATATAATGGAAGAATCTTTCAATACTCTGTGTTACATTTATCACCTTTTCTATTATTATATATATCTATTTTATAAATCCTGTAATACATTACTATTATTTTTTATCTTTTAAAGAAATTAAGAAACTATATAGTCATCCTTAAACAAATTAGCTCATGACTAGTTGATTTGCTTAAGTCTGATTAACTGAATTAATCATTGTCCAAGGGAGATGGATTTATCTTTACACCACTCAGACCTATAGAAACACTTGGACACACTTGGACCTATAGAAACCTGGACACACTTTTTCTGACTAGTATAGGGTTTTTAGATAAGAAATAGAAACACGAAGAAACAAATTTTGTCTGTTTTAAAAGGAAAAGGAAGTAATTGATGTGGTCTTGGTAGCCAAAAATGGCCACTGGCTCAAGTTATTTGCTTATTTTTAATGGGTGTGGCTCCAATACTTTAAGTGGCTGTCATCCACTAGAAACTCACACAAACATACTCTAAGAAAGACCAGTTCTGTATGTTTCGATTGATTAGGTTTCATAGGTATCATTTAATGTCATTATTGTACAACACCAATGTCAATGTATCTTATATGAGTTGCAGTTAATTTCAAGGATGGCGGGTATAATGCCTCTGTATAGCACTCCTGGGAATCTATGACATATAGGACAAGAATCTTACCATAAAGTTTATCAAGAAGATTGATTAACAGAAAATATTAAAATGGAATATTTGAAAATCAATTAATGTAATCTATCACATCATTAATCTAAAAAGAAAAGTTACATGATTATATTAAAAATGCAGGTTATACAAAAAATTCAGTAAACAGAAATAGAGAGGGACTTCCTCAACTTAATAAAGACTATATTTACAAAAACCTCCAGCGAATATCACACTTAATGGTGAGAAACTCAAAGCTTTCCCACTAAGATCAGACACAAGGCAAGGATGTCTCTCTCACCATGACTTTTCACATCACATTGGAAGTTCTACCTAATGCAAGAAGAGGACACAAAAGGTATCTAGATTGGGAAAGAAGACTGTCCTCGTTTGCAGATGACATGATCAGCTGTGTAGTAAAGGCAAAAGAATTGACAGCCCACCTCCCTCCAAACAAATAAAGTTCTCCTGGCATTAATAAGTGGTTATAGCAAAGTTGTAGGATATAAGGTTAATATACAAAAATCAATCACATTTCTATATACCAAGATGAACAAATATAATTTGAAATTAGAAACACACATCCCCTAAAAATGAAATGCTCAACTATAAATATGATAAATATGTGCAAGACCTATGTGAGGAAAACTATAAGGCTGGTGAACAAAATCAAAGAAGAAATAAATGAAAGCTTTTCCATGGTCATGGATAGAAAGATTCAATACTGTCAAGATGGTCAGTTTTTTCCAGCAAGTTATTTTGTGGATATTGAAAAAGTGTATGGAGAGGCAAAAGACCCAGAATGGTCAATACAATATTAAAGGAGAAGAACAAATTTGGAGGCTGACATTACTTGACTTTAAGGCTACTGTAAAGCTACAGTAATCAAGACAGTGGTATTGATGAAAGCATAGACAAATAGATCAATGGGACAGAACAGAGAGGCCAGAAATAGACCCACATGAATATAGCCAACTCATCTCTGATAAAGGAGCAAAGACAATACAATGGAGCAAAAATAGTCTCTTCAACAGATGGTCATCTACACATCATCATGGGAAATGCAAATTAAAACAACAATGAGAAACCACTATATACTTATTAGCATGGCCCAAATCCAGAAAACTGACTACATCAAATGCTTGAGAGGATTTATGGAGCAACAGGAACTCATTCATTTCTTCGGCCGGGGTGGGGGCGGATGTAAAATGGTATAGCCACTTTGGAAAATAATTTGGCAGTTTCTTACAAAACTAAATATACTCTTACTATTCATCCTTCGTATTTACCCAAAGCAGTTGAAAAATTATATCCACAGAAAAAAACTGCACATGGATTTTTATTGTAGCTTTATTCATAATTGGTAAAATTTGGAAACAATCAAGATGTCTTTCTGTAGGTGAATGGATAAATAGAAGTGTACACCTAGGCAATGAAATATTATTCAGCACTAAAAATAAATGAGCTATCAAGTCATGAATAGACATGGAGGAAACCTAAATGCATTTTACTAAGTGAAAGGAGCCAATTTAAAAGGGTTACACACTATGTAATCCCAACTATATAATATTCTGGGAAAAGCAAAACTATGGAGACAATAAAAAGATCTGTGGTTGCCAGGAGCTGGGGCAGGGGGTGAGGGGAAGGATGAATAGGCAGATTATAGAGGATTTTTAGGGCAGGGAAAATATTCTGTATGATACCATATTGATGTATATATGTCATTATACATTTGTCCAAACCCATTGAATGTATGCTATCAAAAGACTCTAATCTAATGTAAACTATGGACTGTGAAAGATTATGATGTGTCAATATATGTTCACTGGTTGTAACAACCGCACCACTCTGGTGGAGAATGTTGGTAATTGGGGAGGTTATGTATGAGTCAGAGTGGGCTATATGGGAAATCTCTATATCTTCCCCTCAATTTTGTTGTGAACATAAAGATGCTCTAAAAAAATGAAACCCTAGTGAAAAAAAAAAGGAATTCTTTTTCTTCTTTATTTCTTTCTCCTCTCTTTCTCTCCTCCCCTCCCCTCTGTTCTCCTCCTCTCTTCCCTTCCATTCCCTTCCCTTCCCTTATCTTCTTTTTCTGACTGATGTGCCTAAAAATCAAAAGCAAAACAAATGAAAAATGTTCCATTCCAAAATGAGATGTCACATTTCTCATTTAAAGCTTGCAAGTGACGTGGTTACACACTGGTTTTGCAACCTTGAAAATACAGTATTGAAAATGAGAAGGGTGAACTACCAGAGTCCTGAGGGCTGAGAGATGAAGTACTAGCAGCTAGCCAGAGGAGAAGATTGCCTGTGTCCTGAGAAGTTTAGATGGATATTCCCAGAGGGGAAATCTCTGAGGAACCTACAAAATTGTCCCACCAGGTACAGAAAGATCTAACCTGACATGAAAGGCTGTTGTCACCCAGTATTGGCTCTCTGGGCTTTGGGATGTTTCACCAAATGGAGAACCATGAGTTCAAGACAATGAATGGAGAACCAGGGAGCTCTTTGATTTAACATGTTCTTTTCACTTAAGGATTCTCCTGCCACCGTTGTTTAAATCTTCTCTGGGTTTTGTTTACTTTTTATTTCTTAGTCTGCTTTTCTGCAGTGGAGGCAAATATTTTCCTCCCTAATGACCATATTCTTCTCACATGAAATTTATTCTCAGAAGACAGCTAGCAAAATCCGTTCAGCATTTCTCTTGGTTATTAGTTTTATTTTGAATGAGTAGATGTTATTTTAAGCCACTTTTCCTTATACATGTTGTATCAAAGAGATATTTAAAATATCTTTTTAAAAGTGCTCATAAATAGGGGGTTTATTTATTTACTTTTAAAAAGATTTTTTAAAAATTTATTTGGCAGAGAGAGAACAAGCAGGAAGAGAGGCAGGCAGAGGGCAAGTGAGAAGCAGACTCTTCACTGAGCAGAGAACCGGAAATAGGGCTCTATCTCAGGACACTGGGATCATGACCTGAGCCAAAGGCAGATGCTTAACCAACTGAGCTACCCCGGTACCCCATGGATAGAGGCTTTAAATGTCTCCCCCGAATATCAGTTTGTTATGTACATTCTGATAATCCCATTATGTTTGCTTTCACTTCTCTCAATAGGGACTTAGAAACTTAAATATGCTTCAGATGAGGTCTAATTTGTTCTTCGGAGTCATTAGGGAGTTCAGTGACTTGGATGTCTAGGGTGGGCAGGTGTGAAGCAGAAAGATATGCAACAAGAACACATTGCTACCAGTCATAAAGTATTAAAATACCTCCATCCTTGGTTGGTAATAAACAGGCATTGCCCTCAAGACCACCACTGCTTGGCAGCTTGGTTTCCCTAGACTTCTCCAGCAGCAAAATGGGTAAGCCAGGCAAGCTTGGGGTCGCTGTTTGACTAGTGGTGCCTGCACAGTATTGTCTGTTCAATATTATGAATGCCACCACTTGATGAAAGAAACGGAAAGGAATTACTCCTTGATTGGTATTCTTAAGGGAATCCTGAAAAACTGGACATGATAATCATAGGAGTTAACATCTATTAAAAACTGTTCTGGGGGCGCCTGGGTGGCTCAGTGGGTTATAGCCTCTGCCTTCGGCTCAGGCCATGATTCCAGAGTCCTGGGATCGAGCCCCGCATAGGGCGCTCTGCTCGGCGGGGAGCCTGCTTCCTCCTCTCTCTCTCTGCCTGCCTCTCTGCCTACTTATGATCTCTGTCTGTCAGATAAATAAATAAAAACCTAAAAAAAAAGAAAAGAAAACTGTTCTAAAGGTTTTATACATATTTATACATATTTAAGTCATTTAATGCCCTCAACAATCCTATGCTGTAACTATTATTATTATTACCTGCATTTCACAGATGAGGAACTGAGGCCCAGGATGGGTTATTTACCCAAGGTCACACAACTAATTAGTGGAGGAATTTGGAGTTTGAACTCAGGCTGACCCCAGAATCAGTGTTTTTTGTTTTTTTGTTTTTAAGTCTCCTCATGGCTCTGATCTTCTGTGAGTCTCTAAGCAATAAACTTTTATTGGGCTCCTGCCATGTAAAATACTGTGTAAAGCACCATGGGTGAACTAAAGAAAAATAAGACGGAATCCTATCTTTTCATAGTTTACCATCTAGCAAATTTGGTCATGCTCTTCTTCTCCTGATTGGGACAACACAAGTAGGGCATAATCCCTTTCCGTGTCAAAGAGACCATATGAAGAACAAATTCTAGAGGAAACGTTGGGTGCATAGGACTCTTGTTAAATGGTGTTCACTGAAGATCAGAAAGGTGATATTTTCAAAGGTTATTTTCTGGGACACAGGAAGTAGTTTTTTAATGTGGACATTTTGGTTTTTCACATTGAGAAGGAAATTTGTGATAATGTTTTCATGAATATGAATTTAGAATAAGGTAGATCAAACTGCATCCAACCAAAAGGGTTTGAATAGAAAACATTTTCATCTATCTGTACAGCTATTACAACACTCAGAATTTTAGGATGAGATACATGTGCCTGTTTTCAGAAAAATTTTGTCATTTATTTAACAACATAGAGTATATTTAAGGTAAATGTGATGCGATCCTCCCATCCAAGTACTAACCAGGCCAGACCCTGCTTAGCTTCTGAGATCAGATGAGATTGGGCATGTTCAGGGTGGTATGGCCGTAGACTGTGATACGATCCTATCTTAAATTTTCTCTGTATTAATGCATGGGATTTGATAAAAAGGTAGTGTCCCCTTAAAGCAAGTTCTATTAGGGTGATATGTTATGAAAGGCATTCACACAAGGACAGAATGCCTGAAGCAGATTCCAAACACTTACTACTGGCAAAATTTTTCTGTTTTAAATTGAAGTGAGATCTTCATGACACTGAGAAATGGAGACAAGGAAGACAGAAATAAAATAATCTACTCTCTTCTTCGAGATAAGAACTCACTGTTCAGGGGTGCCTGGGGAGCTGAGTGGGTTAAGCCCCTGCCTTTGGCTCAGGTCATGATCTCATTCATGTCCTGGGATCGAGCCCTGCATCAAGGCCCTCTGCTCAGCAGGAAGCCTGCTTCCCCCCACCCTCTGTCTACTTCTCTGCCTACTTGTGATCTCTGTCAAATAAATTAAAAAAAAAAAAAGAAGAACTCACTATTCATGTTTACTTTTGCAGGGTTATTCAACTGGCTGGCCCTGATATACTTAGGAAAACCTCACGTAGCCTCTTCTAGACCATCACACCTTCTACCTATCAGTGCAGCTTACCTATTTTTTCTTAAGGGAAAAACTATAAATAAAATGGTATTTTAAATAGATTTAGAAAACAAGACAATCAGATGCTTTATATATATTCAACAACATTTGGGAACAGGCTATCATGAGCTCTGGAATCTGGTTTCAAATCTTGGATCCATTCTTACTAACAGTTAATTAGTTACTCTGGGACTCAGTTTCCCTAACTGTCAAATGGTCAATAGTATCTATTTTGTTAGTCTTAATATTTGTTAAGACTATATATATATATATATATATATATATATTATATATAAACATATAGGACTTTACATATGTACTTAAATATATATTAAAATGAATATGTATACACATATGTAATTAGTTATATGTAAATAATTGTACCATTAATTGTTACAAATTTGCCATATTTTATAGAATATGTTATAAACATTTATTTAAAGTCCTAAAACATGAACTTGATGTATCTGTTTCTTTGACATCTTATGTTACTGGGTTTCTGTTTTTGTTTTGTTTCAGAAAAATAGTATGGGGATTTTACATTTCCATTTGAAAACCCCAGATTTAAACATAAAGGATTAAATGCTTTATATAATTTAAATTTATTTAATTTTGGAATTTTGAAAAAAGAGATTGTTATTTCATTTTATCTATATGTATTTTTCAAGTATAACAAATTAAAGCATGGGTCCGAGGGGGTCAGATTGTTATAGCAAAACGATCTAATATGTAGTTATAATTCTCCATTGTTGCTATAATAAGTGATATACAAGTATATTAAGTGTTACAGGAATCCAGAGGAGGTAGGGACATAAAGCTTTAATCAGTCATTAGCAGTGGTATTTTAAAATGTCCAATTTGTTAAATTTTGATAATGGACCAAACTCGGATGATCAACTTGCCCAAGTTGATCATGGGCAAATGAAAACTAAATTATGCTTCATAGTTTAAAGAATGAGTATTTACAGAGTAGCTACTAAAATCCAGAATTAAAATATTATTAAAAATGTTAATCACAGAGAGTCAGTCTCTTCCACTGTCAAATGCAATATAATCACATTCAGGCAGTTAATAGTGAATCGAATAGTTCTAGCTCAGGGCATGCTGAGAAGAAAACTAGTTTTCCTCAGTCTACTATCTGAAAAAAAAGCATTTCCTGGAAAGATTTAGAACACAGCTTTCATCAAGGTTGTGGCAGTTCATACTTTACTCCCCAAAACATGGCAGATGAATAAAACATAAGAAAATCTGAATGACAAGCCTGTCTTAAGAAATTTTCCTGGCAACAACACAAATTCTGAACCTCAGCTTTTAAATTTCATTTCCTTGGTGAAGTCATCTGTGAATCCTGCAAAGACAGAAAGAACCACTTGCTCCTGGTGGCCAGGTATCTTTCATAGCCTATGCTCCATGACAGTATCATAATTCTTTGTTGATATTTGTTACCCTCAAGAATGTTAGATAGGGAGACCACCCCCTCCTGCTCCAGACTGGGAGGCAGGAGGCTGCTTAAAGATGTCAATGTCACCAGACAGCACAGGATTCTTAACAAATCTAAGATGTATTTGTCCATCAATTCCTCAACCAAGAGGCCTGGTATTTTCAATCTTAGTTTTATTGAGGACACTGACTATCTCAAGGACTTGGAGTGGTATTGTTTGGGCAGAGGTTCAGGTGGCCTTAAGAGAGGTTAATTAATTAGACACTACATTTTAGTTCTTGCTAATTAGAAAGAGCTGCCAAGAAGAATTAAAGTGCAATTTGTAACTCATTTTGATTGTCCTTCTTCATGACCCTACCTGAGCTAAAATGTGGAGGTAAAAGGAGAGGAAAGCTGGAAGTCAGAAGACAACTTGAAAATGGCCTTGGGTCTCAGCAGTGACACAGAGAAGGACCAGAGTTGGGACAGGCTGACACCTGCTCCCAGACTCAGGTGCTAAGGAGCTAGGAGGTTGGGGAATAGGGAAGCTGCTGAGGTCCTGGAGGATGAACTGGGGGAGGTCCTTGGGTGCACTGGGGGAGGCAGACCTGCTCTGAAGCCCACCTTCCGGCTACACCGTTGTCCTCATAGAGGATCTGAGGCAGGTTTCCACATGCTCTAGGCCTGGGAACAGCAATTCAGTGTGGGAGCAGGTGAGTGAGAGGTTGAAGAGAACTAAGGGAAGAAGCATATGGCAGCTCTCAGGAGGCAAGTTCAAGGCAGGAGCAATGTCCAAAACAGTGCCTCAGAGGCCTCAGGGATGAAACCACCTGCATTCCACCTAACCCCAGCTGTCGTCCTGTGAGGTGGGCACGGCAGTAACAATGGCTACCCTCACTTTAGGGATGGGGAAAATGAAGGTGGGAAAATGAAGGTTCAGAGGGAGTGTCTTGACTAAGCGTCACACGCTGGTGGTTGGTTGACCTAGCCAGCATAAACTGTCAGATCTATGCGCTCTCACTCCCCAGGGCACCCTTTCCCCGACATAGCTCCACTTATTACAAAGGCGAAGGAAGCGTGGGCACTGATATTTCATCCCTGAGCCTCCACCACCACGGGTCACCTGCTGTCACCTCGCTGCCCTCCCAGAAGAGCAGGAGAAGGGGGGGGGGCATGAGGGTGGTCAGAGCAAAAAGCTGATGATAGGGTTAGACCGAGGACGCCCAGGGTCTTCAGCCGCCAGAGAAGGAGTGTGCGCGAAGCTTCCTAAAGAAACGCCCCGTCTTGCGTTCCATAGGTTTCTCTGCCCTCTCTGTGCCTCCATCCGAATTGGTACAACCCCAAACACAGTTGATAGCCTTGACGTCATCACCAATTTGTTGGACGCTGGTGGATTTCAAGGCCATGATTCCCTTGGTGACCAGGCCAGTGGAAAGCCCTCCCGCCCCGCGGAGGGGCACTCATGGGCTTGTGAATTCATTCTTGGGACTAGCGCCAGTCCTCTTGATCTCAAGGGCGTCACTGGACGGCCTCTCCCTTTTTCCTGTTCTCCCAACTTCTTACCAGTTTGTTCTTGGGAATGGCAAAGCTCCACGTGCTTCTGGGTCATTGGGCGGCCTTCTCTTTTTTCCTGTTCTTCCCTGCCCCCTTACCCGGGATCCCAGGGCTTCCCACTCTCTTTCTCCTCCCGCTTGCCCCTGAGCTGATTCCAAAAGGAGAACCCACCCACGCAGTAGGATGGGTGGGCTTCCCGGTAGGAAGAGCTGGGCGGGGCTAGGGCATTCAGTCATTTAACAACTACTGCGTTTTTGCTCTGGTTGAAGCACGGGTAGTCACTGTGGGACAGGGCACCGGTCAGAGCCTCGTGCGGGAGACAAATGCACCAATGAAAGTGACAGGATGGTGAGCTGCGACAGGTCTGGGCTGTTGGGGTCAGAAGTTTGTACTTGGTAGAGAAGGAGTTCATTAATAAAAATCCACAGGACTCATTTGCCACTCTCGCCTGGGCTTTGGCCTCAGAGGCAAACCCTTCCTGAGACTGTTCTCTAGGCTGGGAATTGCGCCCGAGAGTTATAGGCGGCCAGTGCCACCACCTGCTTCTTTAGGAAAAGAGCTGGAGGCTTGAGGTCCGAGAGGCTGTGGCGCTGTGGCGCGCTCCGGACTCCCCGACCCCAAGTTTGCCCGCGTGACCCTACCGCCCCCACCTGGAGGGGCACCCTGCTTGGACTGGAACCAGTCGGGTCCCGCCCGACGTCTGCCCATAGGGGCCGCATCCGCCGCGCGCCCGGCACCTCCCACGGCTTGCTTCGCTCCTCCTCTCTCCTGGTCGCCAGTCCTGCGCTGCAGGTTCAGTCCCCGCGGACACTGGAAGTGCGGGGACCGAAGCGCGGCTGACCGTCTGCGCCCTCGCTCCCCACGCCCTTGCAACCGAGACCCGGCCGGGGGCACCTGCGAGCCGCGGGCACCTCTCCGGGGCGACCGCGGCGGGCTGACTGGGCATGCTCAGGAGCGGGGCGGCCGGGTGCCGCGGGAGCCAAGCGCATGCACTCGTGGGGCCAGGGGCCGACCGTCCAGGGGCGCGGCGTGCAGGCGGCCGCTCTGGCCGACGCCCTGGCCAGCCTGGGCAGGACACGAGCCAGGATGGCCTCCCTCACGGCATATGGTAACGGCGGGCGGTCGCTGGCTCTCGGGGAGGCTGGAGCGGGCGGGGCCGGGAAGCCGTCCGAGCACCCCGGGGAACTTCGGGGTTCGGCTCCCGGAAGGGTCAGGACGGAAGGGAGGGGGGTGCAGCGCAGCGGGGCGTGGGCTGGGGGGCGGGGTGGCGAGGCTTTGCGGGGTTGGAGTTGCCTGAAACCTGGGAAGGGGGTATTAGCAGAAGGAGTTGATGGAGTAAAAACGCCTGAAATGTAGGTGTCTGGGAGCTTTGGGTCTCCAGAAGAATTCCACTCGCTTCAGACCACAGAAGGGAAGGGATAGTGTGTTAAGTTCGTTTCTAGCGGTGCGAGGCTTGGAATTAGGAGGTCTTCGTTCAGTCAGGGCTTATTCTGTCCCTGACTGACCTTGGGCAAGTTATTTAAACTTTTTTTTTGTTTTTGTATTTCTCCATCTGTAAATTAGAAATGAGAACATCTCTGACAGATGCTATGGGGTTAAAATAATATGTACCAAAATACGTTTTTAATGCAAAAAAAAATCAGCTTGGAAATAAAAGTTCCATGGAAATGGAAGGCATTACCCCCCCCCCCCCATTTTGGCTAAAGAAATATATATTTTTATTATTTCTTTAAAGGCATTGCAGAATTCTAAGGAAAGCAAAATCACAGTATGAAGGTTTCCAGCTCAGCTAAAAATCCCAGCGCACTGGGGAAGCCCACAAGGCTTTTTTATCAATATTACTGCTTGTGTGAAAAAAGCAATTCTGTATAGACCTTTGTCAGAGATGCTGCTGAGATTGGTTATAGGAGGCTGAAACTCAAGTAGACCTCCCCCACCCCCCTTCCGGGCTTGCGATCAGTTGCTGTGATAACATCTAGTTTTGGCGTTTTAAACGTGAAGATAATGAGAATTGTTGGAGAATGTTTTGCGGGGACCTCTCCAAGCCTGGAGTTAGTGGGAGGGAATTTGCTGCTTTTTGGTGTGGATACTTCATCTCCAGGCCAGTGATGTCACCTGCCATTTTCCCAAGGTTAAAGCGGTTGGTCTTTCTTTTGGGGGGGTGGGTGAAGGGTGGGGGAGAATCTAAACTGTTTAAAATGATCACTCAGGTGGTCCTGAGGGTTTGCAGTTGATCTTTGTGAACTGATAAAGAACTGTGAGAAGATTACAAACTGCATACTACTGGTGTGTGTGTGTGTGTGTGTGTGTTTTAAACTTAATGCATCTTCTGCTGGGCTCTGAATTGTTCTTACTCCTCCTGCACATTTAACACATAACGTTGTCATTCTTGGGTTACCATCTAAGGATAATCCAGCATTCTGATAGTCTTTTAGGTATATTCATTGGCGGATATCTATTTTTACACTTTTTTCTATGAGAAGTATCCATTATGTTAGATTTCGCATGGTGCCCTGTGGATACTGTCAGTGATAGTAATAATCAGTTCTTTAAATTTCTAGAAACTTCAAAAGCTTAATTGGGCACCCAGGTAGAGAAAATGAATTCAGAAAGAGTGAAATTGTTTTTTGAAAAGCAAGTATATTTCAGTAATTAAAGGTGTGACTTTTGTGGGGGGGCAACTTGCACAGGTTTCTCTTTAGGACCTTAAAGGGAACTAAAGGAGATTTAAATAAATATATCAATTAGAATTTGCACTATTTTAAATATATTCTTCACACTTGTCTTCCTTCCTCATCCCTAGAGTGGTGAATACATTTGACCACAGAGTAAACATTAATTCTTTGGTCCATAGCGAAGTGACCCAAGACATGACAAGATAAGTTAGTCCATCAGGGATTCCATCCTGGTGAATGAGTTAAGGAAAAACAAATTTGAGCACAGTCAACATATTCCTTATCCGCTGAATGCTGTTGAGATCATTATCTGATGAGAGCTTGGTCCGGCTCTGGAACATTCTACAAATCATCTCTGACAACCGAACTGCTTTAAAAAAATGTTCCCTTTCAGTTCTGTTGGATTTGGGTTTAGCTATCATGATGGGGGATGATCTAAGTTTCTTACCTGGGATTTATAGGTTTCAATTTTTATATTCATTTGACTGACTTAATAAATGCCTTAGTCCTATCTTTAGCACCGGGGCTGCCAGGAGAATGAACAGTTATACTGTAGAGTGTGTGTTTTAGGATCCTGAGGGAGAAATTTGGCTTATGTATGCATTTCATTAGCAGCAGCCTCCAGTAAACCTCATTAGCTTCCCATCTAAATATGCATTTTTGATCCTATATTGGAACTTGTTCTTTCACATTTTAGCATGAATTTTTACTTTCAGACAACCATCTAGACTCCTATCTTCTAGAAATGTGAAATGAAATTCAGGTAGTCAGTAGCTGTAATATGCACTCTAACAAATATATGTTCAGTGGATGATGCAAGTTTTGAAAATTCTGGATTTTTAATGCCTCAACCTTTTGTACTCACTGCTGATTTTTCTTTCCTTGTCCTTTAAATGGTTTGGGTTCTTAACCACTTTTAGCTTATTATATAACCATGTGCATGAGACGAAGGATGGGTGACAAGTCTTCTTTAGAGAGAAATGACTGGGACTTGATTTGAAGGCAGAGGGGCTGTGTTCTAGTCTGAACAAGAAAATGACTTGTGGTTGGACCTGTCAGCTTCGGATCTGAAGATACTTAATATGAGGCTTGAGGAGCTTACAGAACATAGTGGGGCTATTTAGGGAAAGTGTCTCTGAGGAGATATTTGAACAGAAGGGACAGAAACAGAATTTGAAATGAAGGGATGGAATGAACCATTCCATTATGTAGGGAAAGATTATTCCTGGCAAAGGGAATAGTAAGAGCAAAGGCCCTGGGGTAGGAATGAGATTGTCATGTTCAGAGCTAGCTAGAAGGTCAGTGTGGCTTGAGCAGAGACAACAAGTAGAAGATCAGAAGGAAATGTAATCAGAACCAGTATTGTTCTTATAACTATTCTCTCCTCATTTTCCTCCTACCTCTTAAATCGCTTCTTTGTGGAGTCCCTCTGTTTATGTTGGTGTTTTCCTGGGTTCTGTCTTTGCCTTTATAATCTCACTCTCGACCATTTGGAGGACATTAATTAGACACCTACCAAATGCTGGACAATGACCCTAAATGCAGAGCTAGTCCCTTGTTGGGAGACCTTTAAATTAGGGTGACAAATTTTCTGCATTTTAAAGTGGAAGTGTAGGGCATGCTGGGACATAAATAATTGATAATTGTACTCTATATGAATGGCCTTGGTGAAATTTCACAAAAACCTTTAAGAAATTGGTCCAGTGTTACCCTGTTATCCATTTGAAGAAATTGAGGTATGGATAGGTCGAGGAACTTACTTAACCTCACATAATAAATTGGGAGCCCAAATATAGATTTAGAGAGTTTGGCTCTGGAGACTCGGGCTAAGGGTAGTTAGGATGAGGAAGAAAATGAACAAATGTGTGTGTGGGTAATTCCAGACAGAAGGCGTGGCTTAAGCGAAGTTTAAAGACCACTGGTGACCAGAAGTTCAGCATTTATGATTAGAAGAAGGTATGGGAGGGACGCCTGGGTGGCTCAGTTGGTTAGGCAGCTGCCTTCGGCTCAGGTCATGATCCCAGCGTCCTGGGATCGAGTCCCGCGTCGGGCTCCTTGCTCCACAGGGAGCCTGCTTCTCCCTCTGACTCTGCCTGCCACTCTGTCTGCCTGTGCTCGCTCTCGCTCACTCTCTGACAAATAAATAAATAAAATCTTTAAAAAAAAAAAAAAAGAAGGTATGGGAGAGGGGTATAGTAAGAGTCAAGACTAATCATACAGCTTGAGTATGAAATGAAGCAGAGAAGGGATGAGAGCATAGGACACAATTTCTCTTCCTCTGACTTTGTCTTTATTCAGGTGATTTCCCAATGGAAATCGCCAAGTCACCGACTCAGAACTTTTTCGTGTGTGTTAGCTTGTATACCTAGTTGTGGGCTAACCTTCTCTATATATGTCTCTCTAGCATCTCAGTTTAGCTCAGTGTATCCAACACAGAATCCCCGCCCCCACCCCCCAACGTGTTTCCCAGAGAATAACTTCAGCTCTTCAGCTGCTGAGCTCAAACTATGTTCCAGGCTCTAGCCTGGACCTTGGACGGCCTGGATGAGTGAGATTTCATTCTTTCTCTCACAGATGGCGTGATCAGCTGGAGGAGACAGACTTCTAAACTAAGAATTATAATGCATTGCTGGGGGATGGTGGGGACTGGGAGGAGTGAGGGATAGGTCAAGAACAGTTCCCTGGAGGAGACAATGTTAAGAGGCTAATTGGGAGAAGGAAGGCATCCCAGGAGGGAAAATAGTGTGAACAAAGGGGAGAGATGGTAGGGGGCATAAAGGCAGGTACCAGGAACACATGCTGGTAGAGCATGACAACCTGGAGAGGTTGACAGGGGCCATTGTGTTCTCTTTAGGCACCTAGGCCAGAATTCTGGGAGCCCTCTTTGAGTCCTCTCTGGAACATACTAATCATAATACCTTGAGTAAAGGGATTCACCTCCCGTGTCTTATTTGTAAAATGGGGTCATTGAAGTAGTACTGTAGTTGCATATGGATGGTACGTAGTGAGTAGTCAGGAAGCATTAGCTAGTTGTCACTGTCAATGGCTCTCCCAGCCATTATACTCTCAATCACCAAGTCCTGTTGATTCTTCTTCCTTAAAATCTTTCTACTGTATTTTCTCCTCTCTCTGCCCACTGCTCTTACATTAGTTGAGACCAACATCATTGTCATTCTGACTGAAGCAGCAGCCTCCCAGATGGTTTCTCTGCCTCTAGTCCTGTGTCTTTTGGTCCCAACGGCAAATCTCATCCTGTATTCTGCCTATAACATTTTGGTAGCTCCCCTCTGCTCCTAAGTCAAAGTTTAACTTCTCTCATTTGGCCAACACGGTTCTTAAGGAGCTGACCACCCTTCTCTCTTGTGGTCTCAGCATCCCACCTTTTAGGGGCAGGGGTTGTTTAGCATGACTAATTACATCAGGCTTTCTCAGGTGTCTGGACCTTGGCCCATGCCCTGAAACATAGCCCCCTCCTCCCTTACAAGGTTTCCTTTTCTTCCCTTCCTCTTGACTTGAGATGTCTCATGGGAAGTCTTCTCCCACCCAACTTTTCATTTTGTACTATGGATATTCCCCTCAGTGGGCTGTAATATCCCAAAGGACAAGGAACATATCTTGTATCTTTGTAATCCTGCACTGGGCCCTGTACAGTGCCTGAAGCATAATAGGAGATCAATCCTTGGCTGTCTGACTAACTGAATGGACTATATCAGGGGACAGTGCACTGCATACAAGTTTTTAAAACATCACTTTCCTGTGCAACTAACAAGCAAAATGACTTTTATCCTTCAGAAAAGAGGAACAAGCAAAAGACCAAAAGCATTGACACCATGTGGTACAATCAGATGTATGCTAACTAACTGGAACTCATGCTTTATTTACAAAATAAATCCAAGGAGGTATTTGATGACTTCTCTTATTTTTGCTTTCTACCACCTGGCATGCTTGTTATTATGCAATGCAGAGACTCATGGTCAACATTGATTAGGATCCTTTTGATTAAGAAGCTGCAGCAAAACATGTACACATTATTCTTTGACCTTCAGTCTCCACATTTTAAAAGTCTCTTTCTGGGGTAAGATCAAATTAAAATTTTATTTTGATGCTGTGAAGAAACATTTTAATCTTTTCTTTCAAAACACTATGTTCTTGGGGCTCCTGGTTGGCTCTGTTAGTTAAGTGTCTGCCTTTAGCTCAGATGATGATCCTGGGGTCCTGGGATAGAGCCCCATGTTGGGCTCTCTGCTCAGCGGGGAGCCTGCTTTTCCTTTTCCCTCTGCTGCTCCTTCTGCTTGTGCTCTCTCTCACTCTCTCTTTCTGTCAAATAAATAAATAAAATCTTAAAAAAACCCCACTATGTCCTTTGTAACAGTCATGTGAAGTCTTCTATTAGAACATAGTCCTAGACAAGTAGTTCACAGCTACTAAGGACGTTTCTAGAACAGACAATTGAAAATATGTTTTGTGAGTGCTCACTCTGTGTCAGGCACTGTTGTAGGTTCTGGAGGTAAACAAAAACCAAAAACTACTTGTTTTCCTCAATCTTACATTTACTAATAAGAAATGATCTTTACCTCCTGGAAAAGTGAAAATAGAATGTAGGATTTTCAGCACTGAGGCAAATAGGTAAAGGGGGAAAGAAAGGAAAGGAAAGGATTTTCTCTAATTAGGCTTCAAGAAAGGGCTTTTGTAGCTGTGGAGACTGTGAGAGTGGAATCAAAGGGAAGCTGAGATAATGAATATCAGGCACAGTGTTTAAAATTCAGGAACAGTGATTAAAATTTTTGAAAGCTTACTAAAGGCTTTGGCAAACATTCATTGCGCCTTCTGTGCATTAGGCAGAGCTAGGTACTATGGCACAAGACACTGCCGTCTAGGAGTTTGGGTCTAGCTCAGTTCCCTTGGGGGATGCAGAGGCTGCTACTTCCAATATTGTTACAACTAGTGCCTGTCTTGCTTGTCTCCTAGTGCTATTGCCAAAATCACATGAAAGAGCAAATGGAAACATTTATGAAAACTAGAAAGCCCTATAGCAATTTAATATACAGCATTATGTGTTGCTTTTATTGTAGTAATAAAGAGATCTGGTGTAGGATCTGGTATAGGTTTATAGGAACTGCTGTGTTGAGTGGAAACACACTTACTGCACTTTGACTGATTCATCAGCACCTTAGCGAGACCTCCCAAGACACCAGTTCCTGCTGGTGGCCAGCCTTGTCTACTGTATGTGGTGGGCAGTCAACACTTTTTGAATGAATGAATTTCAGTCACAGTGTAAAGGAGGAATTTAAAGCCCAGGGAAGTTAGCTGATGATATACGGGTTATATGGCTAGGAGGAAAGGCTGGGTCTTGAATATAAACTTTTCTGTAAGCCTATAAAATATATAGCAAATGTAAATAAATCACATCAATATTTCTGAGCAATAGATACATGCATATGTACATACACATATTATATATATATACACATACATATATTCTACTAGTAGGTTCTCTAGAGCCTTTTACAAACAACATAAAGTGATTCTTTAAAAATTAAGATGCAGTAGACAGCTCATGCTATACAATGAATATGTATTTTATAAATTAAGTATTTCCAGTGCACTAGTGTGGATAGTTACAAAAGGAATTGTAGAATGTTTGTTTTTGTGGAGCTTGTAGTTATGTATCATTTTTCTTTTTGGTGAATTCTTGTTTCATCTGTTCACATGTATAAGCAGATGTATGATATGATTTAAAGTGTTTGGTGAAAATATTTTCTTTCCTTTTTAAAAAATCCCCTTCCTTTTATTGTTGGCGAGATATTTCCCCAGGCTTTTTGGATTCCAGAGGGGGGCTATACCTGTCTGCAGTCCCTCTACCAGCAACACTGGCACTAGCTGAAAGTCTTTTCAAAATGCAATTGTCAATTTTATCTCAGTAAAACTTAAAAGAAGAAAAAGAAAAGAAATACCAAATTAAAGGCCCACCCAAGACCTACTAAATCAAGATCTTTATTTTTTTAAGATGATTTTAATAAAATGCTCAAGTGATGTGTAATCTTAAATTTTCCTTTTTAAAAGAGATTTTATTTATTTATTTGACAGAAATCACAAGTGGGCAGAGAGGCAGGCAGAGAGAGGGGGGAAGCAGGCTCCCTGGTGAGCAGAGAGCCCGATGTGGGGCTTGATTCCAGGACAGGACCCTGAGATCATGACCTGAGCTGAAGGCAGAGGCTTAATCCACTGAGCCACCCAGGCGCCCCACATTTTCCATATTTTTACTAAATTTTTGCTTGCTTAACCAGTTATTGTGTATTGAAGTCTCTCCATATGATGGTGAATTTGTCAGTTTCTTCCTGCAGTTCTATTAATTTTTGCTTCATGTATTTTGAGGTTATTTTATTTTGGGCACACAGAGGTAATATTTTTCATACCTTCCTGAAACATTGAGCCTTGAACCTTTTATCATTATTTATTGACCCTTTGTATCCTTAACAATGATTTTTGCCATAAAGCCTTTTTTATCTAAAAATAACATAGCTACTCTGGCTTTATTTTGGTTAGTATTTGCTTGCTATTTTTAAAATATTTTTTACTTTTAACATTTTTGTGTCCTTATGGTTTAGACATTTCTTTTCTAAGTAGCATTTGATTTTTTTTAAGAAATCTTTCTCACAATCTCTTAAATAGCAAATATCGACCATTTACGTGTATTGTGATTACTAATATATTTGAATGAATTCTGCCATTTTACTTTGTATTTTCTTTGTCTTGTTTTTTATTCCTGTGCTTTATTCCAATTTATTTCCTTTTCCTAAGTTAACTTTTCAAGAAAAAAAATTTATTATTAAATCCTCTCTCTCATTCTTCCCTACCATCTATCTGTCTCTCCCTCTAACACAATCAACTGGTTTGAAATGCAGTTTATTTCTGTTGTTTCAGTAACTACTCTTCTACTTTCATTTAAATCATGCCTAACAAATCTTACACCTATTCATTACACATTAAGTAACTCTAAATTTAATATGTTGACCTCACCGCTGAATAGTCCTTTGCCTTTGAGTGTCCAGCTTCTGGCTTGTGTACTATTATTATTTAGTATTTGATTCCTATCCTTTGTTTTTAAGTCTCCCAAATTAGACATCATAGTGATCGTTTTACATTGAAAATTTTTGTTTAGGTTTGCCTACTTATTTCCTAGAATTCTGCAGTCAGTGGAAAGACATAAATAGGTGCAGTGCTTTCTTTATCCCCCTGTGGTTAAGATGAAAGTAAAATACAGTAAGTGTTGAAATGGATGAGGTTTTCTTTTGTTATAAGAGGATTCTGTTAATGAGTATGCCCAAAATAATTTGAGACATAAAAGTGTTAATTTTGTCATAAAATTTCTGTTAAGAGAAATATATAGGATGATGTCCACCTTATTCCCTATAGACTCTCAGTGCTGATCACATCAGATAAATGACTCTCAAAGATTTAGCACCAGATACCAGAGGAATCCCTCTAACACAGCTTGTGATATTAGTCTGTCCTCCTCCTGTCTTCCCCTCTGTTCTCAAATATTTGTCTAGTGTAAGACAAACCTGGGTTTTAATTCCAGCCTCATGACTTCCCAGAAGTATGAGTCTGTGCACATTCCCTAATTTTGTGAGCTTCTAGTTCCTCATCTGTGTAGAGGAATAATCAAAGAGTTGTTTTGGAGCTTAAATGAAATATGGATGTAAATTAAATAATCAGTGTTTAGCGTAGTGCCTGGTAAAGAGCCAAGCTCTCAATAACTGGTATTATCTGATTCTACCACCATCTCCTTTTCTTTTTTCCTTAAGATTTTATTTATTTGTCAGAGAGAGAGATACAGAGAGAGAGTGCACGCACAAGTAGGGAGGGTGGAAGGCAGAGGAAAAAACAGGCTCCCTGCTGAACAAGGAGCCCCATGCAGGACTCAATCCCAGGACCCTGGAATCATGACCTGAACCAAAGGCAGTTGCGTAACCCACTGAGCCACCCAGGCACCCCACCATCTCCTTTTCTTGGATTTTTTTTTTTTTTTCAGAATTTTCATTACTGGTTTGCCCTGTCATGATTTCTTATCCTCTTTATTTCTTAAAAATAATTACTGTGAGTTATAACACATATACAAAAGGAGGGGAGAGAAATTTGTAGTTTAAAAAATACTTAAAAAATAAATATTATGTAATCACTACCTAAATCAAAATACAGAACATTTCCAGTACTGCAGAACCTAACCCCCTCCCCATCCCTTTTCCAAAATCAAGGTTGCTTCTTGTCCACCAAAAAGAACCACCATGCTGAGTTCTGTCCTAATTATTTTGCTACTTCTCTTTATTGTATTACCATCCATGTGTGCATCCATAAATGATATAATTTAGTTTTACTGTTGAAATTTTTCATCAGTAGGATCATGTGTTTTGGGGTGGTTTCTTTCATTCAACAGTGTTTGTGGGATCTATCCATCATATTTTGTGTAGCTTTACTTCATTTCTTTTCTTTACTATATGACATTCTGTTTTATGGATATCCTTGCTTTTTTGAAGTATAAAATAAACCATAGCTAACACTAATTGAAGACTTTCTATGTGCTGCCTTACAAAGTAAGTGCCTTTATTATTCTCATCGTACATATAAGGAAACAGAGCTACATAGAGGTGAAATAATGTGCCCAAGGTTTGGAACCAGGTGTCTAACTTAGATATTGATTCCAGAACCCACAAGTTTTATTAATCTCAATTATAGTCTCACATTTTCCTACTAGTTAACCTGATTTTTTTCTTAAGTACAATTATCCCTAAAGGATTAAATGATATTTAGACACAGCCTTCAAAAATTTAGCATTTTTATTTTAATTCCTACACGGGAGAAGTATTTTTTTACACAGAATGCCATAACTTGTGCCGAAACTACCACAGTCTTTATACTTTTGTGCTTTGAGTCTTTTCAGACTATTGCCACCAAAATTATGCCCCAGTTTTACCATTCAGCTTTTATTCAAATTTCAGTAGCTTTACCATTAAGTTTTATTTATGGCCTCTTCCTGAGCATTCATTCCTTATTCAAGCATCCTGCTTCTTTGTTGATTGCTGATTTCTGACTATGCTTTTCTCCTTCATTTCTTTTCTTTTCTCCCCATGCATAGCCACTTCTGGACTTACGAATTTCTCTCTATATGTACTTATTTATATATCAGCTTTGATGCTGTTGACCTTATCCCTGGCAGGTCTTGTCTCTTCCAAAAATCTTTTAAGGACAGATCATTAGCAAAGAGTTTACAAAGAAATTAGGAATGACAACTTTAGAGCAGTTAGGTATGTTTTAGGTCTGGATCTTGTTGATTCAGCTGATTCCACAAATGTGTACTGAATTATTTGCTAACTATGCATTTGTGTAGCCAATTTATTTTTATTAACCATATCATATCAACTCCCCCACCACTAGCAAAAAAAGAAGTGAGATAAGCATTATTGTCACCATTTTTGGGTAGAAACAGCTAACAGTTTGACTAAATTCTAAGAGTTCTTGTGCAGCAGAAATGGGCTTCAAACACAGGCCTATTGTCTCCCAGCCCAGTGTTCTTCCTCTAATGAAGTTACACTAACAGAAAAGGGAAATGGTCATTGGTTTATTTTTTTAAAAATTTCATGCATCCTTTTCTCTTTCTTTCAACCAACAAACAGGTACTGAAGATTCAACTGATGGCAGGCACAGCACTAGATTATGGAAATCACAAACTGAATAGTGCATGGCTATGCCCTTGACAAGCCCACAGTTTAGATCTGTGTAAATCAGTGCAATTTCTCCTGCTCAGTGCTGGGGTAGGGGGGGTGTCTGAAGATATGGGAATACCCAGACATGCTCAGGAAGTACCCTAGAGAGTGCAGATGGTTTGGGAATGTTTCTTGGAGGAGGAGTTGGCCACATGAACTTGCTGAAATTATGTTTCCCACATTAAAAATAGTTCAAAATATTTTCTAGCATCACGTTTGTGGATGTACTGTGGCCTTGACATAGTTTCTGAGGGCCACCACCATTTCTCTGCCCTCTGGATCACCATCTGCTTTTGTTAATATTTCCCAACTGCTTTCCAACCACAGGTATATAGGGATACCCCTGCAGGGGCCTCTCATTTCCTTCCTTCTGTCCACGTACCCGCTGTTCTTTCCTCCCAAGAGTGTTCACGTACCATACCGTCTTCTCTACTGGTCTGCATCGTGGTCTCATTAAAATCTGATTCTCAGGGCGCCTGGGTGGCTCAGTGGGTTAAGCCGCTGCCTTCGGCTCAGGTCATGATCTCAGGGTCCTGGGATCGAGTCCCGCATCAGGCTCTCTGCTCAGCAGGGAGCTTGCTTCCTCCTCTCTCTCTCTGCCTGCCTCTCTGCCTACTTGTAATCTCTCTGTCAAATAAATAAATAAAATCTTTAAAAAAAAATCTGATTCTCAGAATGTATCATTGAGTGCAATTGACTTATTCTTTTTTATTTTTAAGATTTTATTTATTTAATTGACAGAGATCACAAGTAGGCAGAGAGGCAGGCAGGTGGTGAGGTGGGGGGGGGGGAGCAGGCTCCCCGCTGAGCAGAAAGCCCAATGCAGAGCTCAATCCCATGACCCTGAGATCATGACCAGAGCCAAAAGCAGAGGCTTAACCCACTGAGCCACCCAGGCACCCCACAATTGACTTATTCTTAATAATTATGTCCCCTAGCCCCATAATTTTCACCATTTATAGATCAGAGTTTCAAAGTTTTCCTAATATTATATAACTTAATATTCCAATAGTTCCTTTATATCAGTTTGGTAACCATTATTATAATGACTCTTTGTCTCTAACCTATAGAGTTTCATATTAGAAAATATATATTTACTGGGACGCCTGGGTGGCTCAGTTGGTTAAGCAGCTGCCTTCGGCTCAGGTCATGATCCCAGCGTCCTGGGATCGAGTCCCACATCGGGCTCCTTGCTCGGCAGGGAGCCTGCTTCTCCCTCTGCCTCTGCCTGCCTCTCTGTCTGCCTGTGCTCGCTCTCTCTCCCTCTCTCTGACAAATAAATAAAATCTTTAAAAAAAAAATATATATATTTACTTTGATATTTTAAAATCACGTATTTATGCCCTGCTATGTTTCCTAAACAGTTTGAAGTAGTTCTGATCTCCATGTAGGCTCTGTTCTGCTTCATGCTGTGGTGTGGCCCTGGGGGCCAGAGCCGTCTCAGCCTTCCCATCAGAGACTGGGGTTGGGGTGGGCAGGGTTGACGCCTGCTTGTCCTACCTCATGCGTGATGCGATGTGGGTGAAAATGCTGGGATGCTATCTATGTCAGTGGAGCCTTTGGGTTTCTTTTGTCCCGAATGCCTGGAGCATTTTCTGTTCACAGTCATGAAGAATTTAGTGTGGTGTGTTGTCCTTTTAGCTTCAAGGGGAATTGCTTCTATGTCTCTCGTCCCCACTGACCTTCTCCCATGGCTCGGCCACCCTCACTTCCGGTCAGGATGATTGCAGCAGCCCCAGAAAGGAGTCTCTTTGCCTCTAATCTTGCTTCCTCCAGTATGTTCTTCATAGGGTCACAGAGTGATCTTTCCAAAGTGAAAATGGGATCCTGGTCTTTAGGCAAGATCCACACTGGTTAATGTGGTTTATAAGACCTGTCATAGACTAGCTGCTGTTTATCTCTTCTTTTCCTGTGTTCAGCTGCCAACTCAGGAAGCTGCCTGTGGCCTCAGCCTCCGTACATGAGGAAGCCTCTCTGTTTGGATCTTTTCCCTCAGTTCCTCCCCCTTTGGCCTAGTCAGGCAGTACTCACCTTTAGGTTTTAGTTTATTTTTTTAAAAAAGATTTTATTTATTTATTTGCCAGAGATAGAAGGAGAGCGAGAGAGAGAGAGCAAGTGCACAAGCAGAGGGAGGGGCAGAGGGAGAGGGAGAAGCAGATTCCCAGGTAAGCAGGGAACCCCCAATGCAGGACTCAATCCCAGGACCCCGGGATCATGACCTGAGCCCAGGGCAGATGCTTAATGGACTGAGCCCCCAGGCGTCCCTACGTTTTAGTTTAGATGTCACATCCCTGAAGCCTTACCTGCTACCCTCGCTAGATCAAAGGTTCTCTCACCTGTCCCTGCACCTTTGCCAGCATCCCTTTTCACCCCCATCATAGTAACAGTGGCACCCAACTGAAATCGCCTGTGTGGGGCAGTCTAGGTTGTTTGCTGAATGTTCCAAGTGCCTGGCGCTGAGCACTAGCTAAGTATCAGTGAATTGAACAAATGAAGGAGCAGGAGCCTGCCCAGAACTGGGGGCTGGCTCATCTAACAGTCCTATATTCACACTGTGTTCATGGTGTCTACCAGGATATAACCCACCTTCTCTTTTATTTTCTTAACAGACAGAGACGTGAGCAGTGGGAGTTATAACCTTTCCTCTGCAACGACAGGCAGCTTCTACAGTTGTGTCAGCCAGATCACCATAGGTGAGCAATTTTGACATTTTGTTTTATAAAAACTATTATTGCTTGGAAGTGCGTGGGGTGGAGGTGCTGAGGAAGAAGTAAGTAGAAAATGTAAGAGCAGGCGCCTGTATTTTCAGAATCAGAGCAGGTGCTCCCGGCTCACCTTGCTGGAGCACCCTCTTGTGGATTCTTAATGCTTTTGCACAGGTTTTGTTGGAGGAAATGTGGTCCAGAGAGCCAGAAAAATAAAAACAAAAACAAACCTCCATGTTTTCCCAACATTTCATCATTTGCTTTAACTTTTTAATTTGTATATCACCTGTTTTATTATGTATACTTGATATTAAAATTGACTTCCTTTTTAAGGTTTATATTTATCTACTGCTACTGTTGGCCATTAACATGCATTATTTTGCTTCATCAGGATTCTATGAGGAGGACACTGTTACTTTCCCATCTCACAGATGAGGAAATCTGATCTTTTCCACCTAGGCAATAATTAAAGTATCCATGATTTCAATCCAGATTTGTTTGACACTGAACTTCATGCTCTTAAACACTATATAATGGTTTCTCAAACCTCCGTAATGTGGCCTCCAGTGAAAAGAAATAATAACGATGAACCCCTAAAATTGATTTAAATTATTTTATTATAATGATACTTAAGTATGTTCAAACATAAAACTAAGTATAAACACCTTATTCATACAAATATCTATGTAAATCAAATTGAGTTTTAAGTTTTATTTAAATAAATAATTATTATATTTATTATTTATAATAATTATTTATTTAAATAAAACTTAAAACGCTGTCAAGCAAAAAATTACAAATCTATCACATTAATTTACTATGATAAATATTGGTATCTTGCTGATGTACAATTACTTCTTGTAATGCAACGTGGTATTGGCTGCAGCTGTGTGGGATCTTTGAGTTTAGTACAGCTTTATAGCTAATTCATGATATCTCTGCTCTGCCATTTGCTTTCTCTGCACAGCCCACTATGAAATCTTTGCTGCTGAGGTTATTGGATCTTCCTTTGGCATGAATGCTCCTTGACATATCCATCTCTCTTCTTTTCTCATTGAATGTAGCAGTTGGTGCCAACTTGCTGGAAACAGAGAAGAAAATCTAGGCCCTAAAATTAAATGGTAGAACTGAGTCCACAATATGCATCTATTAATTTTTAACTGGCTAAATTAACTTTAAAATGAAAAATAAAAACAATTAAAAAATTCTTGTGGAGACTTCATGGACTCTGGTTTGAAAATAAGCTACAATGACATTCCTAAAGACATTTGTTAATTAGTGGGAGGTTCAGAGGATAAGGGTGACAAGATGAATGCATGGATGAAAGAAGGGATTCTGTTGATGGATTTCATGTGTGTGTGTGTTGGGGTCTGGTGTTATAACAGAGTAAGTGGCTGTGACTTTATCCTTGACATGAGACAGTAATGAACTTGGTAGGTGGGATAAAGAGCAGGTCTGGAGGGACAGATGTGGGAGAGCTGGCAGGACTAGTCATTGACTGGATAGGTGGAAAGACAGGTGTGTTTGAGTCAGGTGACAGGGTGTCTGAGCCATGCCTAGAAATACAGCAGTCAGGAAGAGGACTTGATGGCTATAGGTTAGATACGTTGGGCTTGAGGTGCCTGTGAGACTCCCACCTCAGAATGACCCACAGGAGAGAATGGGCAGGAGATGAAGATACTGGAATTCTCTGCACAGAGAAGTCAGTTGAATTTTTGCAAGAGGATTAGATCATAAGAGTCAGTATGTGGAGTGAGTAGATGGCCAACAGCCAGTCTTTAGGAGAAGCATAATTGGTAGAAATAAGACAGAGATAGGAAGACCAAGTGAGCACATTTTTTGGAAAGCCCAGGGAATTTCTAAGAGAGGATGAAGAGGTTAGATTTCAAGGGCTGTCCTGGTGATATCCCCAAGAGCCATGGCAGTAAGTGGTAGGAGGGAAGCCAGGTGGCAAAGCTTGGCATGAGGATTGAAGAGCTGCAAACAGACACATCTCTTAAGACATTTGTTCATGAAAGTAGAGAGGTAAATAGTGAGGACCACATGGGAGCTTTCTTAGTTCCAAGAACTATTCTACATCCTTTTACTGTATTTACTCATTTAATCTTCACAAAAACCTTGCAAATTAGATATTGTTATTTTCCCCATTTTTCAGATGAGGAAACTAAATTCTAGAGAGGTTAAAAAGTAATTGAAATTACATGGATAGTGACAGAGGGGATTTCAACCTAGGTAATCTAGCTCTCACTGGATGACACTCTTGCTATTTGCTAGAGGCCTAGTGCCCTTTCTTGATCCTTTCTGGGTTCCTAGACCCAAGTCCAGTGTGTGTGGAGGTTCTTCCCGGCCCCCCAGTACTAAGAAAATTTCAGACACCAACAGAGTGTCTGAGATTTCAGTTCAGTTCTGACACCAAAGCCACCTTTGTTAATAACAAGACACCCGTGTCACATTTATGGCTCTGAAACATTTTCAGTAACTGTAGATGAAGACCAAATAGACCTGGAAAATATGGTCTCAATGGCCAAATATATATTTCTTGTATGTCATTTTATTGCACATAGTCAGCTTCAGCCACTATGTTAAGGTATTATGGGTTGAATCGTGTCCCCTGAAAAGATATGGTGAAGTCCTAACCTCTGGATGTGACCTTATTTGGAAATGAGATCTTGGTTGATGTAATCAAGTTAAGAAGAGACTCCATTAGGGTGGACTTCTAATCCAATATGGCTGGTGTCCTTACAAGTAGAGTAGAAGAGGCACAGACACACATGGGAAACATTACGTGATGGTGGAGGCAGAGATCAGAGAGTTATGTGTATAAGCCAAGGACCACCAAGGATGGCTAGTAAAGTCAGAAGCTACGAGAAAAGCATAGAACAGGTTCTCCCCTAGAGACTTCAGAGCACGGCCCTGCTGATATCTTTTCAGACTTCTAGCTCCAAAGCTGTGAGAGAATAATTTTTTTTTATGCCACCCTGTTTGTGGTACTTCATTAACAACCCTGGGAAACTAATAACAGTAGGTCTGTACTATGCAGTCGCCTCTGAAGGGGCGGTGGGTATGACAGACAGTTTTCTCAGAAGATGACAGCATAACTGAAAGCCTCTTTAGTGTTTCTTCAGTTCCCTAACTCAAAGTGGCTGAAATCATAAGGAAATGTATTTCACATAACAGGAAGACCAGAGGCAGGTCCGTCCTCAGGACGGGTTGATTAAGCTGCTCAATGATGTTGTGAAAGACCTTCTCCTCTTTGCCTTCTGGGAGAATTTATCTTAGTGTGGCAGCCAGATGGCTGCCATGGTTCCAGGAATTACATCCAGACACGATCAGAGGGGAAAGAGCTTTAGTGGCTTCCTCAGCCTTTCATTTGAGGAGCTGACACTTTCTCCTGAAGCCCTCAGACACTGCTCCTATCTCATTGGGCAGGATTGGGTCACATGACTCCCCCTTAAACCAGTCATTGGCAGGGAAGATGAGACACGTCAGAGTGGTTGGGGGGAGGGATGGGGATGATGTCAGGTTGCCCTCATTGCTTTGGCGGAGTGGGGGTACGCTGAATTCCCAAAGTAGAACTCTGTTGGGAGGAAGGAGAGGGATGGATTCTGTGCAGGCAACAGGCAATGTCCACTATCCACAGTTTTTTAAAAATATTTTATTTATTTATTTATTTGGCAGAGAGAGAGAGCACGAGCGTGTGAGCGCGCCCAGGCAGATGGAACAGCAGGCAGAGGGAAAGGGAGAAGCAAGGAGAGAGAAGCAGACTCCCCACCCAGCAGGGAGCCCCACATGGGGCTAGATCTCAGGACACTGGGATCATGACCTGAGCCAAAGGCATATGCTTAACCATCTGAGTCACCCAGGGGCCCCCTCACCACCCACAATCTTTCTAGTACAAAGCACATGGGCAATATTTATAGTAAAACCAGAAAATAAATAATTAATAGCCTTATACTCAAATTACTAGAGGGAGGACAGATCTGTGGATCACCAAGCAATTCTTTTTTAAAAAGCTCTTTTTGGTCTCTTTCATCTCCTATATTTCAGTCCTTCTCTTATGGAGTACTTACTCATCCATTCCATTGTAAGAAATAGCATGCCTGTGGAATTCCTATTAATAATAGTTCCTTATAGGAACCTATGTCCTACCAAAACAAGAATTGCTAAACCAAACAACAATAACAAAACAATTAAGAACCAACAACAATAACAAAAACAACTAAGGAACAGAATAAAAAGACTCCTGAAATCTTTCTATATATCCATGAGACTCCTGGATAGCTCCTTATTTTCTGATAGTAAACTCCCACTCTACCTAAGTATGAGAGATTTAAACATGTCGTAGTTAATTAACATTTTCAGTTTACATTAGCATTAATATTAACATTAACATTTCAAAACAGCTTACATTTTGAGTGTCCATTACATGCCTCTTCTCATGATTTTGGGTGATACTTTGAAATAGAATTCCAACGGAACTGAGACCCCTGTTCCTACCCCACTCCTCATCAGGGGACAGGATGGTAGGTAAGGGAGGATGGGTCGGCTACTAACGTGACATTTCTGTTACTTGCTTCTTGGACATTTGGATGCCAGCTGTTCCCCTGGATGGTTGGTTATCCTCTCAAAATACTTTGACCTCATTGCAAATATAGGCTGGTCCATTTATATTCCATTATAATCACACAGATATGATTATAGTTAATTTGTATCAATAGCATGGATTAAAATATTTGCTAATGAACTCCATTTCTGGAGTAAATGATGTGGTAATTTTTAAAACTAAAAAAAGGGCTTGCTAGCTATGTGAATGATGTTTCAAAAATTAACTGTAGGGGTGCCTGGGTGGCTCAGTGGGTTAAGCCTCAGCCTTTGGCTCCGGTCATGATCTCAGGGTCCTGGGATCAAGCCCCGCATCAGGCTCTCTGCTCAGTGGCGAGCCTGCTTCCCTCTCTCTCTCTGCCTCTCTGCCTACTTATGATCTTTGTCAAGTAAATAAATAAAATCTTAAAAAAAATTTAACTGTAACTATAAGTCAGTTCTTTTATAAAAGAAATGGTAAAATCTGAAATTGTGGAGAATTCAGATTTCATTGGGACTTTAAAACATAACACTCTTGCTCTGTGCTTTATTCTGTGCAATGGCTTCAGAGAAGCTTGGGAATGTGGAAAGAGAAGAGGGGTTTAAGTAAGGTTCTGAATGAAGCAACAGGCAAGGGAAAACAATTAAATAATAAAATAACAATAAATAATATGTCGAATATATATGTATAGAATATTATTATTAATAAGTAAACTATATTCTTATAAAAGGATTGTTCAGTGTAAATAGAAGGTACTACATCTTCAAGTTTTTTTTAACAAATCATAATGGAATGTCAAGTTAAATGGAAATCAGGAATTTCATTTCTATGGTCCAGTGAGCTGTGGGAGAGTGTTGGTCATACAATCAACAAATTTGTGTCAGAAATTTAGTCCAGGGCACCTCAGTGGCTCAGTCATTGGGCCCTGGCCTTCGGCTTGGGTCGAAATCCCAGGGTTCTGGATCAAGCCCTGCATTGGACTTCCTGCTCCACGGAAAGCCCGTTTTCCCTCTTCCACTCCCCCTGCTTGTGTTCCCTCTCTCGCTGTCTGTCTCTGTCAAAAAAATAAGTAAAATCTTTTAAAAAAAAAACGTAGTCTAACAAACATGATCAGGGCAGGCCTGGGGTCTGTAGCATTCAGTTCAGTCCTCTGCAGCTCTGGCTCCATTGCAATTCTAAACATTGAGAGTTCGTGTTCCCTTTGATTATCTTCAGTGGCTCCGAAGCCCTCACTCCAGAGAGAAGCACTCACCTTCATCATTACATTCTGCATAGCAGAACTCACCGTTTAGGAAGGTGACCTACCAAGAAGAGTCCAAACAATCCAGTAGGCAAGTTCTCATGTTTGTCACCATTTCCTTTCTACGATCATTCTGTCCATTGGGATTTGTCTAAAGTTGTTGAGGAAGGAATAGATAATCTAACAGTGATTTGTGGGGCTGGGATTGGGGGGATGGGCCCCATTTCAAGCCCCCAGAATCCCTCTTGCCACCTCCTCTCTTAGCATCCATGTTCATCTTTAGCGAGCCTAGCCTTATATCTTAGCTGTTGCTTCTGGAGAGCTATTGACTTTGAGGACATTATAATGTCCTTTGGCCTCATTTTCCTTATCTGTCAAATGGGAATATTAGTAGTATCTGCCTGACAGGGTTATTGTGAGGTTAAATGAGGTGGTAGGTCCCTTAGCACAATGCCAGTAAAAATTAGTTAGTGAATTTATTATTTTATGACAATGATGTTACTTTTTCCTAGGCCTCACCTATGATTTCTATGTGGGTAACTACTAGATTTATGGCTCTGGTCTCAGTTTTCCTGATCCCACTTCCATTTTTCTCCTAGCTACCTGCCAGATGTTTCTACATAGGTATTTCCATGAAGGCTCAAACTCCTCATGTCTAAAAACACACTCAACCTTCCTCAGCCCTTGCAAGGCCAGTCCTTCTGATTGCCACAGTTAGGATGAGGAAGTCTTTGTTTTCGTTTGTCTCAAGTCTTCTCTGATATCTTGCCAGGGAGGGACTGAACTACCCCAGGCTCTTTCTTTGGTCAATATCATGTATCTCTCTGGACTTCTTTTCCTTTCCTGCTGCCAACACTTAAATGTGGTCCCTTAGTAATACTCCCCTAGCCTCTCCCTCACAGCTTTTTGCATTATCTCTTTGATGCTGGCATCGAGGAACTCAGTGAACAGTGGGTATCCATTGAGTGCCATTCCTAAGTCTAGCTTTGTGCTAGGGACTGGTAGAAGAGGAAGGAGGGAAAGAGCCAAATAGACATTGGAAGGGAGTTTCAAAGATGACTAAAACACCCTTGAACCTTGAGGAAGGCTCAGTTCATGAAGGACCCATGTATGGAAAGAATAAAATGCTTGGGTGTAAAGTGTAGGCATTGATTATTTGACACATACCCTGTTCAAGATGGCCCCAGACACCATGTTTGGGCTGCAGAATCTACATAGATGTCCTCCCTTGTTACCTCCTCTGGGCTTTCTTTTATTTTCTTTCTTTTTAAAGATTTTATTTATTTATTTGACAGAGAGAGAGATCACAAGTAGGCAGAGAGGCAGGCAGAGAGAGGGGGAATCAGGCCTCCCGCTGAGCAGAGAGCCCAATGCAGGGCTGGATCCCAGGACCCCAAGGTCATGACCTGAACCGAAGGCAGAGGCTTAACCCACTGAGCCACCCAGGTGCCCCATCCTCTGGGCTTTCTTGATTCTTCAACCTGCCCTCCCCAGTTTGGACTTTCTCTTCCAATACCTCCAGTACCCACACACCAGCACTCTGTAGTGGGCTATCCTTCACAAATGGTTTAAAAAGCTTGGGGGTGTCAGCGGAGGCCTCCCAGAAGAGACAACCACCACAGCAAGAAGGGACGGTTCTGGCTACCTTTGTTTTCGTTAATTTGATTATGCTAGTCCTCACTTCATAGACTTTCAGGAATATTGTTTTGCTTGCCAAAAAATTAAGTTTTCTTACATTGGCATTTAAGACCCTCAACTGACTTGTATCAGCTTACCTTGCCATTCTTTTTTTTTCCCCCCTGGATTATACTTATATTCCTAAATTCTATATCCAGGTTGCAAATGTAAAATCCTGGAGAAGTTAAGAATGTAAGACAAAGGAGTAAAATAGGCTGGGAGTAAGGTATTAGGGAGTGGTGGGGACTGTGGCAGACTGGAATTCCCTCACTCCACCTGAAGAAAATAGCTCTTGGAGTTTCTCCAGCTGACACTTGCCATGTGGTAATGTGGTCCAGTTTCACTTGATCTTGAGGAGAAGATCAAGAGATTTTTCAAGAGAAACTAGAAAGCTGGATTCTCTTGAGAACTCTCTAGATTTTATTGTTGTTAATTTGAATTTGACTATTACTTCACCTTAATAAAAGAGTGGGCCAGATAAGACACATCTGCAGAACCGATCTGTCCCTCTATTTCCTCTGGCCTCTAGGTTGCAAGACTTGCTTATAAGGCCAAGTTTATACCACCTTCTTCATGACCTCGTCCCTTCACCAAGAACTTTCTCCCTTGAGATCCTGAGGGGGTACATTTCTGTCCTACTTTAAACTATCCCTTTCACTTTATTTTGTACTGTAGTCCATTGTGGTTTAGAGGAAAGAACACAGATTTTGGAATCAGACAGATCTGGGCTTAAATTCTGCCTCTGGCACTTCCTGGCTGCTTAACCTAGGGCGAGTTGAGATCCAGTTTCCTCATCTACGGAACTGAAATAGTAACAGTCTCCTTGTACAGTGGCTTCCTAAATATATGTTGAACGGTGAACATGACCCATGAAGTGTGACGATTCCTGCCTCTTTGTTAGTAAGATGCATCCTTATCTCAAGTGGTATTGGGTTTGATTCACAACTAAGACTCTGAGAAATACGAAAGCGGATATGGTAAGAGGCTTTGCTTGCTGCTTCTAACCTGATGTGTTTGTTTTGCCAGGTTATGATGTTGCTGGGCCTGTTGCAATTGGGCTCACCCACTGGAAAAATCCATATGCACAAGGCAGACCCACCCTTCCATCAGATCTGCCTCTCTTTGTCTCCAAAGATGCGGGCATCCCTGTGTACCACCGATCCCTCACCTGCAAGACTGAGCTGGCTACACCTTTGTCTTGTCCAGCCTCACTGTCCATCACTCCAGTGCCTTCTTACAGCAGCAGCAGCCAGGAAACCCTCAGTCAAGACACGACAGGTAATGGTGTTGGCTCCCTGTTGGAGATTCAGGACTCAGTGTATTTAAGGTTCCTTCACCTGTTTGTTTACCTGCTGAACAAATTGCATCTGCATTCCTGATTATATGGTGCTGTGGACTCCCAACAATTCCCCTGTATTCACTGGTCTTTAATAGCTTGGCTGTACCTGAAGGAAAGTTAGATGTGTTTAGAAATATTTGAGCTAAGTGTTAGTTCTATCATCTGGAAATCAACTCTGAATCAGAATTCCAAGTTTTGTCATATGAATTTTTGTTTAATGTCTTTAATCTTATGTTAGTGGCAAGCCATCTTTCTTGGGCTAAACTTTTATATTCAGAAAAGTTATCAATAAGTCATTTATGAATACCTTAGTTACTACCAATTCATGTTGCTCCAAAACTGATCTTTGTCACGGGTCTGCAGACTGCTGCCAATGGGCCAAATCTGAGCCATCCACCCGTTTTTGTGCAGCTCAAGAACTGGGAATAGTTTTTACTTTTTAAAAATGATTAGTGTCTTTGTTCATTCATTATGTCTAATTTCGTCTTACTTAGAGTGGCTGTAACAACACCTAGACCAAGGTAGTTTATAAAGAACAGAAATTTATTTCTCATAGTCATGGAGGCTAGAGGTTTGAGATCAGGGTGCCAGCATGGTCAGGTGAGGGCCCTTTGTCAGGTCTCAGACTTCTAATAGTATCCTCATATGGTGGAAGGGACGAGGGATCTCTGTGGTGTCTCTTCTTTAAGAATGCGAATCTCTTTCTTGGTGGTTCCACTATCATGACCTAAACATCTCTCAAAGGCCTCATCTCCTAATACCATCACTTCAGGTATTAGGATCTTAATGTATGAATTTGGAGGTGGAGGGGGCAAACAGTCAAACCATACAGTTAGAAAAAATTAAAATAATAATAATATTTTGATACATGTGAAAGTTACATGAAATTCACCTTTCTCTGTTCCACATTTCAAAGTTTTATTGGGACATAGCTACACTCATTAATTTATGTATTGTCTCTGGCTGCTTCCCTGTGATAGTGGCAGAATTGAGTAATTATGACAGAGGCTGTATGGCCTGCGAAGCCTAAAATACTTATGATCTGGCCCTTTGCAGAAAATGCTTGCCAGCTGCTGATCTATGTAATCTTTGGGAGTCATGACTTAACCAGTCAGGGCAAGAAAAATTCTCACAACACATTGCCTTAAAATTTATCACTTACATTTCACTTTAAATGTTACAGGAAGCTTTATGCAAGAATAACCAGTTAATTGTTTTTATTTCTAAAGTCTAAGTTGGAACTTTAAATTACGAAAAAATCTATCCTGCCACATTTTTCTTCCATAGATATAGCACTTAGGAGTAATGGCTTAGTTGGACAAATCCACTGTGTAATTCCTGTTCTGGAAATAAATCTTTGAAGTTGACAGACACTCACCAGTCGCAACAACGTGTAACAGTTCACAGATGCTGCCACCTAGAGGTGAGATGCTGATGTTGCAGAAGTTCCAGATCAAAAGCAAACTGAAGCAGTAGATTGCTGACGCAGCACCAAGTGTGCAGGCTCACCATTGAACTTGTTAAAAATGAAGATTCCTGGGGTCCTCCAGGGGATGCTGTGTCCATGACACAAAGTAAGCTTCAGCAGTCTGTATTCGGCAGACTACTCTCTCCTGGGATTTTGGTTTCTGAGGTTCACCCCTCCAGATGTCTTTGGTTAAGTGGCTAGATAGTACTACTCACCATTGAGCATGGAGGGACATTTGCATACCGTTAGCCCAGCCGTGGCAAAAACAAACTATCTTTCTGGTTGTCCTGTTTGAGGATCAACTTGATAGTAGAAAAATTACAATCTGGGCTGAACTTTGAAATCCTCTAGGATTTGAAATTATCATGAATGAAAATGGATTCTGTTTGCTTTAAAATTTTAATACAATCTGAAGTTAAAAAATGAAGTGCTGCCTTTGGCTGGGGTAGCTGCAGCGTTCTGGTATTTCTTGGCAAAGAAGAGTGTGAAATGGCAGCTGCCAGATTAACATTTTATCACGTTTCTCTGTGAGTTGACTTCTTTCTTTCCATAGAGCGCCATACTCAGAAGCAATCCAATTTCTAGAGGAGGTTTCTATTTTTAAACTGCAGATTTTCAAAAACAAATTAAGAGCCCATAGTTTTCTTCATTCCTGGGAATTTTCCATTAGCAATAAAATACTGTATTTTTTCCAAGCAACTGTTTATTATTTTTATTTGTATACTATAAATATTTTTATTTGTAGCCTCAACATTTAAAGATATATTAAACAAGGTTGTAGTATTTTTAAATTAACATATAATGTATTATTTGCCCCAGAGGTACAGGTCTGTGGATCATGAGGCTTTCACATTTCACAGCACTCACCATAGCACATACCCTCCCCAGTGTTCATAACACAGCCACCCTATCCCTACCTCCCTAACCCTCAGTAACCCTCAGTTTGTTTAATGAGATTAAGAGTCTCTTATGGTTTTTTTCCCTCCTGATTCCATCCTGTTTCATTTTTTCCTTCCCTACCCGTCAGACCCCACCTCCGCTTCTCAAATTCCTCATATCAGAGAAATCACATGATAATTGTCTTTCTATGATTGACTTATTTCACTCAGCATAATACCCTCTAGTTCCATCCACGTCTGTTGTAAATGGCAAGATTTCATTTATTTTGATGGCTGCATAGTATTCCATTATGTTTGTGTGTGTGTGTGTGTGTGTGTGTGTATCACATCTTCTTTATCCAATCGTCTCTTGATGGGCATCTAGGTTCTTTACTAGTTTGGCTATTGTGGATATTATTGCTATAAACATTCAGGTGCACGTGCCCCTTCGGTTCACTACATTTGTATCTTTAGGGTAAATACCCAGTAGTGTGATTGCTGGGTCATAGGGTAGCTCTGTTTTCAACTTTTTGAGGAACCTCCATGCTGTTTTCCAGAGTGGCTGCACCAGCTTGCATTCCCACCAACAGTGTAGGAGGGTTCCCCTTTCTCTGCATCCTTGCCAACATCTGTCATTTCCTGACTTATTAATTTTAGCCATTCTGACTGGTGTGAGGTAGTATCTCACTGTGGTTTTGATTTGTATTTCCTTAATGCCAAGTGATATTGAGCACTTTTTCATGTGTCTGTTGGCCATTTGGATGTTTTCTTTGCAGAAACCTCTCTGTTCATATCTTCTGCCCATTTCTTGACTGGATTATTTGTTCTTTGGGTGTTGAGTTTGATAAGTTCATAACAGATTTTAGATACTAGCCCTTTATCTGATATGTCATTTGCAAATATCTTCTCCCATTCTGTCAGTTGTTTTTTGGTTTTGTTGACTGTTTCCTTTGCTGTGCAAAAGCTTTTGATCTTGAGGAAGCCCCAATAGTTCATTTTTACCATTGCTTCCTTTGCCTTTGGTGATGTTTCTAGGAAGCAGCTGCTGTGGCTGAGGTTGAAGAGGTTGCTGCCTGTGTTCTCCTCAAGGATTTTGTTAGATTCCTATCTCACATTGAGGTCTTTCATCAATTTGGAGTCTATTTTTGTGTGTGGTGTAAGGCAATGGCCCAGTTTCATTCTTCTGCATGTGGCTAAGCATGTAGTGTTTTATTATAGAAAATTGAAGATGCTGGGGTGCCTGGGTGGCTCAGTGAGTTAAGGCCTCTGCTTTCGGCTCGGGTCATGATCCCGGGTTCCTGGGATTGAGCTCCACATCGGGCTCTCTGCTCAGCAGGGAGCCTGCTTTCCTTCCTCTCTCTCTGCCTGCCTCTCTGCCTACTTGTGATCTCTGTCTGTCAAACAAATTAAAAAAAAAAAAAGAAAATTGAAGATGCTGGTATAGCTTCTATAAATCTCAATTACGATTTTATATAGGTAAATTATTATATTTATTTGATTTCATACAGTAATTTATTGATTTTATTATGTATTTTCTGTGTGAAAGCATCCAGTTTCCTTTCTCCTTCCTTTTTTTTTAAGTAGAGTTAATGTCTTTATTTTCTTATATTTTATTTTTTGCTTCTCTTGCTAGTTTGAAGAAACCTGTGCGGTGAGATAAGTCAGTTCTGCTACACCAGGATTTCTTAAGCATTCCAGATTTTGCCAGACATCCCTTCACATTTCTAAGTCATCTTTCTTCTGCACAAACTGTCTAATGGGAGGTCTAATGGGAGGAGCTGACAAGTTTTAGTCACAAAATCACTCTACATTTATTTATTGATTGTTGGGATTTTCTTATGTTTAAGAATTTCTCCAAACATACTTAAAAATAATCTTTCCATTTTATAAACCCCACCACTCTACAATTCTAGAAGCAACTAAAAAGACACAGAATGCCTAGAACTTACCTGGGATTGTCATTTTATTGAGCTGTTTTTACTCTTGTCACTGCCCTATGCCATCATCCTTTACCTTCATTGTGGGACTAACCTGTACAATAGCTTCTCTTGATTTGACTTTACTTAAACCTGTTTGCCACCTTGCACAGTGAACAACCTGTGAAACTCTGCATGGTGGCCCTGGACATGGCACTCCTTCCTCATGGTGGAGAATGTTTTAATCGGTAAATCAACTGTAGCAGGTTAAGTTGGAAAAGCAGTCTCCATTGTTCGGCTGGTTCCATCCATTCATCCTTCCAGCCATCCATTCCTCTGAGACATACTAAGTTCCTACTCTGTGCCATGTACTGTGATAAGTCCTTGGAATAGAAAGCTGAGTAAGGCATCACCCCTAAGGGGCTCAGAGTCTACAGGAGGGGGCATATAAGTAAATCAAGTATTTTAATTCAGCGTAATAAGTGCTAAGATAGAAGATTTCACAAGTGAATAACAAAGGAAATAACAAATAAAAATAACAATACACTTTTTTGTTATTGAATTATTTCATTTATATACTATTAAAATACAAATAATAAGGTATTAAAATATACTGTTATGAAAATGTAACATTAAAATATATTTATCAAAATATATTGAGTACAAAAGCTGTTATTGAATTATTTCATCAATGAAAAGAAGGTAAATTTGAGAGAACCATAGGAAGAAAGTCTGAAACTGGCTCTCAGATATTCTGTGTAGGTTTGATACTCAGTTTTTGATGATCCGGCTTTGTAACTTGCTTCGCTACCTGCACATGACTTACATTTTTGGTCACTCTGCCCCCAGCTAATTCTCGGTCACTTTCTCCTATTGTATTCAGTGCCTCGCTGCAAGCTCATGACTCTTAAGTGCTATTACCATGTCTGGTTTCCCTGCCAAGCTTTAAAGATGTATTTACAACTGCCTTCCAGAACATTCAGCCTGGATATATCCCAGACATCTCAAAACTATATGCCACAAAAAGAACTTGCTTCTATTACCACTCAGAGTTGAATTTCCTACTCTATTTAATGGTGGCACAGTCTGTCCAGACTCCTAAGCCAGAAAGTCAGTGTCCTCATGCTCCACTCTCTGCTGGCCATCAGCCTACACAGCCAGCTGGCTGACACATGCATTATGTTCACCTTAGAAATATCTCTAATTAAGAGCATTCTCATCATCCCTGCTGCCACTATCCCAGCTCCAGCTCTTATCATCTCTACCTGCACTAGTATAGCAGTCTTCTTAATTCATAATTGATTATTTAAAAAATTCTTAATTCTTCCATATCCACCGGTGTCACTTTTCCAAATTCATCTGTCTGTCTTTCTCTCTTGCTCTCCTCTTTCCGTGCTCTATTACTGCCCTCTCCTTTCACTTGGGAACATTTCTCCCATTGTCAATTTCATGTATGGTACCTGAGGACTTTTCTAACAAGCTTACCAGACCCCCTAACAACTCTCACTACTCCCTTCAGATGTATCCACACCATGGTTACATGGAATTCTTTACTGAAACTCAGAGAATCATGGCTTTACACATGCTGTGCCATCTGCGTGGATACCTTTCTTTACACTCTACTCCTAGAAAATTTTCTCTTCAAGCCTACCTACAAGGTGGCCTTCTCTGTGAATTCTTTTCCTTTTCTCTCAGCGCATTTAATCATTTTTTTCTGTTTCTGGCAATTTCTGTTGACACTTTGAATTCTGTTCTTGTTAGATTGTAAAATAGTTTTTTTTTTTTTTTTTTCCCATGTTGGCTGGCTTAGTAGATGTAAAGATCTTGAGTTGAGAATTAGTGTCTTAATCATGTATTTGTTTGGTCAATGTAGATCCTGGTATATGGGAAGTATATTTTCTATGACCATTTCAACTGCAGTTTAGACGCATTTGAAGAGAGAACTAGGCCTGAAAGATAGAGCTGAAGGAATTACCCTAAATACAAAATAGAGGGGATGTAGAAAAACAAGGAGGAGGAGATTGAAATATAGAAGACAGAATGAGAAAGTCCAACATACAATTAATAGAAATCCTATTCTGGAGTAAGAGACTAGGAAGAGTGGAGAGACATAGAATATTTAAAAAAAAAAAAAAGACAATGAGAATTTTCCAGAATTGATGAGAGACACAAATATTTTGATTCCTGGAACAGTGAATACCAAGCAGAATAAGTAAAATCCACTATTATTATAAAATAAGTAAATCTACTATTATAAACATATTGTGATGAATTCTGAGGGGGGAACAACAGATTTCTTGCAAATGACAAAAAAGTGAGGAAAACCTTTCCAGTAATAATGATAAAGGCCAGAAGACAGTGGATTTGTATCTTAGAAGTGCTGAAGAAATAACAGTTAATTCAGAATTCTAAATCCAGCAAAATGATTATTGAAGAGGGAGGTCAGTATAAGAACATTTTTGGAAAAAGACTGGGAAAGTATACCCAACACAAACCTAGTGAAAGAATGACTGAAAAGCCCATTATTGAAAAGAAGGAAATTGAACCTAGAAGAAAGATGAAAGAAATAACGAGGGGGGAATATGTATATTTTTAATTCAGGAAGGTCCCTCTAGAAGAATGATTTTCAACCAAAAATAATTTGGTTTCATGGTGGACATTTGGCAATGTCAGGAGATATTTTTGGTTGACACATGTGGATAGAAGGTATTACAGGGTTTGAGGCCAGGAATGCTGTGATACATTCTGCATGTGACCTGGTCCTTAACTTATTGTTCCATTAATTCTTTTTTTTTTTTTTAATTTTGTTTATTTATTTGACTAAAAGGGAACACAAGCAGGGGGAGTGGGAGAGAGTGAAGCAGGCTTCCCGCCAGCAGGGAGCCCAATGTGAGGCATGATCCCAGCATCCTGGGATCTTGTCCTGAGCCAAAGGCAGATGCTTAATGACTGAGCCACCCAGGTTCCCCTCATCACTAATTCTTAATGCTACTTCCTCCCTTTGAGTTTCTCTTTCTGTGTGTTATACCATGACATTGCAATGGGCCCTGCCTTTGTGGCATTTCCAGGACTCTTCTTGCTGTTCTATCTGCGGCCATTCTTAATAAAACACGTCTTTGGCACTTTTGGTTTTCCCTTTTCCATACTTCTTCCTGTCCTCTTACTCTTCCTAAATTTTATTTCATGCTTCCCCTAGGCCTTTTCTCTTCTTGTTCACTTACATCAGTTTCTCAACCTTGGTATTATTGACATTTTGAGCAGAGTAATTCTTTGCTGTGGGAGCTGTCTTGGGCACTGTAGATGTTTAACAGCATCTCCGGTCTCTATCCAACTGGGTGCTAGGTGGGACAACCAAAAATCATCACCAAACGTTGCCAAGTATCCCTGGGTGGGGGGTGCAAAATTGTCCCCAGTTAAGAACCACTGATTTACACCAATTAAATCTGGTCCTATTCTTTGGAGTTCTGCTTAGTAGGAGTAATCTGGTAACCTAATTGTTTAGAATGTGTCTGTGGGTTGTAATGGATTTTACCTTATATTTAATAAGAGCCTTTGCAAATCATATCCTAGTTGAAAGCAAGGAGGGACTTCCTTTCTGAAGACGGAGATTCCCACCCCCAAGTTTAAAGTGTCACGTTTAAAAAAAGAAAAATTTTTATTTCTTTTTTTTTAAAGAGTTATTTATTTATTTATTTTTAAATTTCTTTTCAGTGTAACAGAATTCATTGTTTTTTGCACCACACCCAGTGCTCCATGCAATACGTGCCCTCCTTAATACCCACCACCTGGCTCCCCCAACCTCCCATCCCCCACCCCTTCAAACCCCTCAGATTGTTTTTCAGATTTATTTCTTTATTGAGAAAGAGAGAGAACATGAACTGTAGGAGGACCAGAGAGATAGGAAGAGAGAAATTCTCAAGCAGAGTCCACGCTGAGCACAGAGCCTGATGTGGGGCTTGATCCCACAACCTGGGATCATGACCTGAGCTGAAACCAAGAGTTGGATGGTTAACTGACTGAGCAGATTTTCATTTGTGACAGGAAAGGAAGGTGGGAAATGACTATTGTGTTTCAAATTGGTAATCATTACCCAAGAGTCGAGCTTTTACCTGTGTGCCTACAGTCTAAGCAAAACACTGTGTCTCACCATGGGATGGAAGATGTTCACTTATGTTTCCTAGTGACCTCGTAAGCTTACCAGTGCTTCTGTGTGTGGACTCTGACATCTAGAGATATGCCAGACTTGTGATGCCATGAATTTGTCTGAGATAAGAGAGTACCTTAGAAGAGGTGTCTGTTTGTGTGATTTAATTTCTTTCAACAAATTGTGACCAGATACATTCTAAAGTGATGCTGAAGAAAACAGGGGAGTTTTAAATTTCAGAGGTAAGGTGCCACAAAAAAGTGATTCTGCAACTTGAACTCCTGATGTGACTGCGAGCGTAATCTGACCCAATTGGGAGCTCAGTGGTCTCCCTTTTAGAGATGCCTAGAGATGCTCCTTGGTCTGCCCCTGCTTGTGCACTGTGTGCCCAGTCAGGCAAAACCCAGAATTCTGCTTGAGTGTCAGCCCTATAAAAAACAGGACCATATAAATTAGACATAGTTTTTCTAAGCCATTATATTTTTTAAATATGAAAAAGTTCGAAAGGTAGACATGAAAGGAAGGAAAGAAGAGAAAAAAGAAGGAAAGAAAGAGGATTTCTTACAGACAACATAAAGTTGGGTCTTGTGTTTTTATCCACTCTGACAATTTGTCCTTTAAGTGATGTATTAGACATTTAAAATGATTGCTGATACAGTTGGGTTAACATCTACCATGTTAGTAGCTGCTTTCTACTCATTGCATTTGTTCACTGTTTTTTTTTTTTTTTTCCTTGCCTTCTCTGTTTTTTTGTTTGTTTGTTTGTTTGTTTTTTCCTTCTCTGGTTTTAATTGAATATTTTATATAAATCATAATAGAATGGGTACCCCCTGCTTCTGTCTCTGTTTTCAAAATTTTTCCTCTTGTCAAAATGTCCCTGAAGGAGTGTTTCAGTTTTGTAAAAACGATATTTATCTATTTAACTTTTCAGAGCACTATGCACACAGTGGGAGGGGTAGTAAAAGAGGGAAAAAGAATCTCAAATAGATTCAGTTCTGAGCCTAAGGGCTTGATCTCATGACCCTGAGATCATAAGCTGAGCTGAAACCAGGAGTCGGATGCTTAACTGACTCAGTCCCCAAGGTGCCCCAGGAGTGTTTCAGTTTTAACTTTACACTGTGGAAAAGATCTCCCGGTAAGGGTTACGTGAAATGTGGGTCTGATGATTAACCTATGTAAGTTGGGTAATTGTAACAAGTAAAACCACTTGTCCTGACTTTTTGGAAGGTGATTTGTGGTTTTCTAGAATACTGGTGGGGTAGAAGATATCACAGTAGAAGGGCAGGCGTTTGAGGAGAGGTTGTTCAGTTAAGGGACTGGTGTTTGAGGCAGTGGGACAGTGTACGAAGGCTGATTCCAGAGCAGCTGGGAATAGCTGTATTGTTCTGTTCAAGGTTGAGCACTGAATGCGTTGTCCATAGAAATACTGTTACATGTGCTAGCTGGGTTCTCTCAGGCTACTACTCCGGTATTTCCAATGTTTTTTGGCATTGAGTGAATTAATTGACATTTGTGATTAGGTCCAGAATCTTAATCACCACGTATATGCCACTTCTCTGAGAAAAACTCACATGGAGTTAGGGACTACTTGCACTTTAGGACTAAGAGGATCATTGGAAATATTCATTTGACAAGAGAATTGGCTTAGAGAAATAAATCAGTGAACTACCTTCAAGTTTCTGAATTTCCCTACGTTCTCTTATATTTGGCTGTATTGTTCTTCTCAGAATTCAAGGCCATGCCCTGTCACTTGATTTCTGATTCTAGCACAATCCTTCTCTGTTAATTCCTTCTCTGTGTGTGGTGGTTATTTAGTTTTAGAAGATTGAAGCATCAGTGAATCAGGAAATGATTAATGGCACATGAAGACAAAGTCAATTAAACGATGCAGCTATGAAGTTACTTGAGGATTTCTGATATAAGAAATTGAAAAGCTTGACTTAAAGCTGTGTTAAATCTGATTTGCAAAGAATAATATACTTTAGAATCAAAGACATGCAGATGCTCCGAAAAAGCCATTCATTCATCTAGTCATCTAAACTCTTGCTACTCCCAGTTTTTTCCTCAAGAGATAAGAGGGCCTGATTGAAATAGTTCCAAAGGCATAGAAATGATGGGCATTTTGGAGATAGCTTCAGTTGGACTTGTGATTGATGGATGAAACATGTGAGTGAGTGGTGATCCCAAGTATTTCCATAAAGTTAATAAATAATACTGAAGCTTGGAAGCTTAGACCAGTGGTTCTCAAACTTTAATGTGAGTAAAAATCACCTGGAGATCTTGTTAGACTGCAGATCCTTCTTAAGTAGGGGTGTATGTGGAGGGGGGGGTTGAGATTCTGCATTTCTTACAAGCTCCCATGTGTTGGTTGTGGAGCTTGGAATTTAGTATGAGATGCAAATAACAATATTATACCAAAGAAAGTATGGTTACCAACAGGCAGGTGCTGTGTGAAGAAAAGGATTTTCTTAAAGATCCTTGATAGTATTGTTTTGATCAAAACATGTGTCTGAGTTCCCAAAACAGCACTGCATAACCACCAGTTGTAAGTGGGAGGTCTCTGATGAAGGGGAAATTATTGACCTGTGAGGTATAGATGTTCTCAGTTTTTCATATACATTGTTTAGGTCCTAAAAAGCAAGCCAGTAAACCAACGGCCCTGGTAAGAACTTGAGAGGGAGCTTAGTTATCTTAGTTTGGGTTCTCTGGGAAATGGATTCCGAGCGGGAGATGTACATGTAAGAAATTTGTTAGGGAGAGCCCATGGGATTAAGGGGTGTGTGTGTGTGTGTGTGTGTGTGTGTGTGTTTAGGGGGGATGGAACAGAGGAGGATTAGGCAGAGAGTGGGTCTGGACTGTAATGATGCACAAAGGCCTCAGTCCATTGCAAAAAAAGATCTGGAGCTGGGATGACCCTTCAAAATTGTCCCATCCTGGGGTTTTTGGACACTCCCATCATTGCCTGAATGCACCCTGCTACAGGGAAGGGGGGTGATCTTGAGAAACTTTGTTTGGGAGCAAGGTCTGGAGACAGAGACTCAGCCAAGAGCCATACAGTGTCAACACCGGCAGCAGCTGGTGGAGTAAGAGGACACAGGCTGGCCTCCACCATGTGGGCTGGTTGAAATGAAGGCAGAGGATATAAATAGGAAGGTGAGGTGGAGGAACCTTGTTGCCCTCAAGCTTTGGGTAGGGTAAGTCTCTGCAGATCTTGGTGGGATCGGAAGGAGATGACTTGCTGCCTGTTTGTTAGAGTGCTGGGTGGAATCGGGTTGGCGTTTTTGAGATGAGGTTCATCAGAGTTCATTCAGCAGGTTTGTGCCTACCAGCTGATTTGTAAGTAATTTGGAAAGGCAAGACCAGGTAGAGGATCAGGGCTTAGCTCTGTGGAAAAGAGGTCCAGCGTCGGGGCAGATTTTATGAGCACCTGGATTCAGGTTCAGTCTGTAGCTCTCTCCAGCAAGGAGGCAGCTAAAATATCCCCCTTCTGTCACTGTTCACCTTGTTATGAACCTGTATATTTGGAAACTTTGTACAGTTTTTTTCTTTTTCAGGAAAATAGGATACCACTGACTTAGGGTTGTAATTGGAAAATGGGAGAGTTGGCTGTAGTTTTCTCTTTAGAGGTAGAGTGATTCGTATTTATTCAAGGGCTGTTCCATCAAGTGCCTAATACGCGCCAAACACTGCCGCAGGTACTGGGGATACCGTAGTGAACCCTGGGCAAGGCCCCTTTCTTTATGGAATGATGGTGATGCGGGCTAGTGGATGCGACCGATATTAAGTCATTGCACAAACACGAAAATCTGGTCAGCTCAATGAAAGACAAAGACACTCTCCGGGATTTATGGAGGGCGCTGCTGGTGGGGTGCAGCGCAGCCCCTAGCCCAGGTCCCGGCCTGGACTCGCAGCGGCGGGCAGCGTGGGCGGTGCCTGGGGCTCCGGGGACTCGGCGGTGGCTGCGGCAGGCTGGGGCAGGCTGGCGGACGGCAGAGCGCGGCCGGGGAGCGGAGGCGCGCGGCGGGGGTGTCGCCGGGGGCCCGAGTGATGGAGGCGGCAGCGGCGGGCGGGCTGACGGTAGGTGGAGGCGGCCGAGGCGGCGCAGGTGGAGCGGCGGCCGCCCCGGGAGTCTCGGCGCGGCGCGTACAGCAGGGCCGCCCAGGGCGAGCCCGGCCACCTGGCGGCGCAGTCAGATCCCGGCTCCCACCGCGGGGGCAGAGCCGGCTCGCCCCCAGCAAACAGCAACGAAACCAGACTAGGAGTGTAGCAAGAAGGGGTTTATTTTAGATTTTGGAAACCGGTGCAATCTCTGAGTGTGGCAGCAGGCGGAGAGCGATCTCAAAGATGCACTGGAGCTCGGAAAGTAAGGGTGGGAATGTGGAGACCAAAGACGGGGCTTCTCTCCCAAGCTGTGTCACTTACCATGTTACCTTCGCATGAAGGGCTTGACCTCTTAGAGCTTTGATTTCTTCATCTGTGAAAGGTGCCATTATGAGACTCAGATGAGGTACAGTAGGCAAAAGTGTTTTTAAAATCCTAAAATGTGAGTGAAAGCTGCTATTAATTACCCGGGCTTACTGATTGCTTCTCTTCTCTTACGGGTCTCATTTCTCTTGGGCTGGGCTTGGATGCCCAGTTTGGTGGGCTGTAAAATGTTCTTCAGCTGCCTTCTCTCAGCTTGTGGCTTTCAACTTTGGGGTTTTTTTGTTGTTGGTGGTGGTGGTGGTGGTTTTTGTTTGTTTGTTTTTCCTTTGCTTTGACTCTTACCTAAAGTGAGAAATACTTTTGTATTGTGACTCCCCCCTCCCCTATCGCCTCTGAAAAAAGTTTCAGAAACTATTTAGCCTTATTATTTGTCATGTATTCTGTTATCTTTCATTCCAGTCTTACTTCCCCTCCCAAAATGCTCATCAAGATCTACCAAATCAGGGGCACCTGGGTGGCTCAGTGGGTTAAAACCTCTGCCTTCGGCTCAGGTCATGATCCCAGGGTCCTGGGATTGAGCCCCTCATTGGGCTCTCTGCTCAGCGGGGAGCCTGCTTCCTCCTCTCTCTCTCTCTGCCTGCCTCTCTGCCTACTTGTGATGTCTCTCTCTGTCAAATAAATAAATAAAATCTTACAAAAACAAAAAAAATAAAAAGATCTACTAAATCAATGTCATTCTTACTAATGAATTGCAACTTATAAATTGAACATTATTAACTTGATTCCTTCTGAAACCATATAGGGGTCATAGGAACAGTTTTTTCCTGGGGTCTGTACAAGGTTTATTGTACAAGGAAATTATTTCTTTGAGGACTAATTATTAATGTTCCTTAAACCCTCTGTGATGCCTGTGATGGCGGGACTGTCTCGAAGCCGGATCCCACAAAGGGCCTCTAGGTTCCCTGATGTTTCCACAGTGTTGAGTCAACAAAGAACTGTGGTAAAGAATCCCGTTTCAGTTGATCATTACCATAATATAATACCATATATCAAGGGACAGCAGAACCTCAGTGGCCTACGACACTAAGCATTTACTGATACATCTGTGATGAGGTGGCTCTGTTGATCTGGGTGGAGCTCATTCAGTGTCTTAGCTGACTCTTGGCTGATCTAGGCTGACCTAAGCTGTAGCAACTGGATGACTGTGCTCTGTTCTCTAAGTCTTTCATCCTCTAGCAGGTTATCCCCGGTGTGCTGTCATGAAAGAAAACTTTGCAAGCTTCTGCTGGCAACATACTTGCTCATATCCCATGGAACAATCCATGTTAAATGGCTGAGCCTGGAGCTAAGGATGGGGCAGAATGTCTCTCAGTGGGAGGCACTGCAAAGTTACATGGCAAAAGGATGCGGAATTAGGGAAAGATAAAGAATTAGAGCCAATGACCCCATTTATCACAGCTTATCTTCACACACTTTGCTTCCTTGATTCAAAGGAGGCCCTTTCTCCTTTCAGATCAGACTCCTTGGGCCTGGGTTAATGATATTTGCCCAAAAGAGACCTAGTGCTGTTCTCCTCATACCCTGATTATATTGTTGTCCTTTACCTGAACTTCCTTGTAGAAGCCCCTCTTTTCCAATGCAGATAATCTTAGAAAAGTATGCTTGCATGATCTGCCAACATAAGATGTGCCTGGGGTTGCCCGAGTCCTAGCTATGGACATAATTTAGATGAAGCCATGACCCACACCACTGACTTTACTCATTTTCCCCAGTACTTCCTAGGAAGTAACAGCATATTACTTATGACATTGTTTTGTGGTATTTTGAGTTAATCCATGAAGTTAGATATCAAAATGAGAGATCCTAATGAGTAAGGCTACCAATAGTCTGTTTCAAAATATGGTCTTTTGTCCCATTTTTTTCCCCCTGAGACTTTGTTCTGAATTTCTAGCTGTGTGCTGGACATCCTTACTTCTGTATTTCCATCAGCACCAGTCTAAACCATTTCAGTGTTCCCTGTTTCAACAAAATGTAGCGCTATCCATTCTGTTCCTCACAGAGTAAGAAGTCCTTTTTACCTCCTCATCTACAGTCATGATCTGTCATTTCTCTTACAAATAATGTCGGGTATCCTTATTCAGACAAACACGACATTGTTCTTTGATTATCTGTGGAGCAGCTTCCCTGTTAAGCGCTGGGGATGACAGGGTCACTAAGACATGGCTCCTCTTTGAAGCACAGCATTCATTCAAGGAGGTGAATTGTCAGCATAGAATTCATGCTCTAACATAGAGCTATGAATGATTTCTTCCATCCTTTCCCATATTTAGTTGTTTATCACCTCAGAAATCTACCCTTTTCTCTTCACTCTTGTGGTCACTTCCCCTGCTGAGGATTAAAGTTTTCTATGCTTGACTAGGGCAGTAGCTTCCTGGATGGCCTCTTGGCCTTCACTCTTACCAGTCTCTTCTGTCCTGGCTGGCTACACTGGTTAAAACATCAGTCCCAACGTGCCATTCTTGGCTTGAAAACCATCAGTGGATTTGGTGCTTCTACAAGAACTGTAACAGTGAATTATTGTATGACCCAGGAATCCTCTTAGGTACATAATCAAAAGAATTGAAAAGAGGTGTTCAAACAAAAATTGATACACTAGTGTTCCTAGTGGCAGTATTCACAACAGCCTAAAGGTATAAACAGTCTAAATGTCCATATGCTGATGAATGATAAACAAAATATGGTATATTCATGCAATGGAACATTATTCAGCCATAAAAAAGAATTAAGTACTAATAGATGCTATAATGTAGATGAACCTTGAAAATATTGTGTTAAGGGAAACAAGCTGGACACAATAGGTCATATATTTTTTGATTCCATCTATATGAAATATCCAGACTAGGCAAATCTGTAGAGACAGAAAGCAGATTACTGAATGCCAGAGGCTGGGGGAAGGGGAAAATGAAGAATAATTGCTTAATATAAATAGGGTTTCCTTTTGGAGTGCTGAAAGTTTTCTGAACTGGATAGTGGTATGATTGCACACATTATGAATGTACTAAATGTTTCAGTGATTAATTTTATTTGTCACACAAATAAAAAATCAAACTATCTGTGGTTGGGGACCACCAATAATTTGAGTCTGAACTTCATAGTATGGAGTTTAAGATTCTTATGCTCTTGCCTGGGCTGTTTTCTTATCTATGTTGCCTTCAGATCTCCTATGTTCTGGCCCTGATGGTGTACTGTAATGTCTTCCTGCCTTTACTTATGCCGATCTCTTACCAAGAATGCCCTGTTATTCCTTCTTTTCTCCCTGATAAAATTTAAGATCTGGATCAAATGGCATTTCTCTATGAGGACTACCCCACACTCCTTCCTCTGTGCTCCCATAGCACCACATTCAGACAATTAACCACAGCAAGTCCTAGTTGAGTATATATCCTTACCCTGCCAGATGGTAAGTGCCAGGGAAGCAGGGAAAATAATCTGATTTGAATTTGGATCCCTATGGTCTTGGACAGTAAGTGATACATAATTGTTGATAAATATTTGTTGAATTAAAGACTTGTTTATTAAAGTCTTGGTTTTGTCCTTAAACTAAGGCTGTATCCCTAATCCTTAAAACTCTTTGTAATAATCATTATCTTTGGGTTACAGTCATCCTTGATTTTCTTCATTTAATTACCAGTAATTGACTTAACCTTAAACTTGTTCCCAGTTTACTAGCTCCTGCTCAACACAACGATTGGTTTTCTTGGCACTTTGAGCACTCACTTTGTTTTTGCTGGCTCTCACATTTGCTAATATTGCAGCTGATGTTGTCTTGCTTCCCTTTCCTAGGCACAGAAGTCCTTTTGATATTTTAATATTGAACCATTTTCTCTATTCTAGGATAAGTGTGACAGAGGACAAATCTTTTACTCCTTTATCAGAGCATCATTTGGTCTTAGAATAGCATAGTTTGCAAAGAGGGTCTGTGTGGTCAAGCATGAAAAGGGTGGTCTTCTTGACTTTATCCCAAGTCAGGGTTTCAAGTGTCATTAGTAATACTAGTACCATTTTATGAAGCATTAGATATCATTTCTTTCCTAAATAAAATGCAACCAGGAAGATTTAAAAGTTCCATCTAATGATTTTGAATATTGTGCATTATCCATTATCCATCTGTGCTGCTAGCATTTTCCTCCCAGTTTTGAGATAGAATTGTTGTATAACATTGTATCAATTTAAGCCATACAACACAAGGATTTGATTCATGTATTCTATAGATGGCCTTTTCATTTTGTTGGTAGTTTTCTTTGACTGTACAGAAGCTTTTAATGTGATATAGTTCCACTTCTTTGTCTTTTGCTTTTGTTATCTTTGCAAATCCCAAACACCAAAACAGTCATTGTTATGACTATTAAGGACCTTAACACCCCTCATGTTTTTAAGAAATTTTATGGTTTGTACTGATAGCTTCAAATTACAACATAGCAAAGACAGCTAAAGTTAATATTTTTGAGTTGAAGATTCAGGATGAAATTGAAGGTGTCACTTTAATTTGTGCACAGAAAATTATTTTATAATGAGGTTTAAAGATGGAATAGGGATTCACCAGAAAGTTCCAAGAATTAACAAGGGGCAGGGGAAGAGTTAGGTGATATACCTCATCTCACCTGACCCAACATTTGATTTTTTTTTTTAATCTGTCTTAAATCTTGAGGAAACAATTGCTGTATAAATTCAGTTGTACTACTTACTGAGATATATTCTTATCATTTGACTAAAACACAATAGTAGCCAAAAAATCTGAACTTTCAATTTGGTCTTATTTGCTTTGAAATTTAAAAATAAATTAGGGATGATGATAATACCTACACTATGGTGTTTTTGTAAGGATTCAGAAAGTCACTCAACTTAAAGTTTTTAGAACCAACAGACACACAATTACTGCTATTCTCATGACCATAAATCTAGTTAGGTACTTAATTCATCTAATACTTTCTGGTACCTCCTATGTGCCTGCCATTGTGTAAAGTATTGAGGATGTAAAAATGAAAATGTAGGGTCCCTAGCTTACATTTTGAGGCTTCCAGAAGAGGAGATTGTTACGTAAATAGTAGCGATTCACTGGAATACACTCCTCTCTCATCAACTGCTTTCCTTCCATCCTTCTTTGTTTCATGGCTGCTCTTTATAATAGTGGGTTCTGTTCCTTTGGCCTCTTCAGGTATTTTACCTTTTTGGTTCCCCTTCTTCCCAATTAGCATATATATTCACTAATTCTACACCCTATAAACAAAAAGACAAAACTCAATTCTCAATCTGTTAAAAAAAAATATGCCCCCAAATCCCCCAACAAAATAAGCAACACTCAACTCTTAATCCCCTCCAGCTACTGCCCATTGTCCCGCTCTTCACAGCCAGACTCCATCAGAGAGAAGCCAGCGCTCATTCTCTTCCCTTTTTTGATCTTCTATTCCTTAACTCTGTATTTGACATCCCCTCCACCCCCACATGAAATATAGTCTTCTCAGGTCTTCAGTGACCACCCCACTGCCAAACCCAACAGATATTTTCTCATCCTCACTTTTCCTTCTCTCTGTGTGGGATATTTCAACTCTTGGGATATCTCTTCCTTAAAGTTCTGTTGCTATGAGTTTTGTCGTACTTCTCTGTCCATCACTAGACCTTCTCTTACATATGTCTCTTAACAGTCTGCTCAAAGTCTGCCCTTTGCATCCTCTTACTCCATCTGCCTTTCTGGTCTGTAGCCACTAATCCTATTTCATCTGAGGTCTGTATTCTGTATTTTAGGCTCAGATCTTCCACCTGGTCCTTTCTGACTTCTTTCTGGGCATGTCCATATAGATGTCGCACAGCAACCTAACTCAGGTTAACCAAAAACCATCTTTTACCTCAAATTCTTTTCTGTCTTGTCTGTATTTTCTATCTTGTTGAATGTACTCCATTGTCCAAGGCAGAAAATTAAATTAATCCTAGGTTCTTTGCTTTGTCCTGTTCCCCACATCCAGGTGGTAAGCCTTGCTGAGTCTGTGTCCTCATCCCCACTCTCCCTGCCTTGGTTCAACCCTTTGCACCTTGGTCTGGACTATATTTAGTTTCTGGTCTTCCTTGCAGTCTCTCTAATCCATTCTGTACATGGCTATTGCCTTAATCTTTCTAAAGGGCAAATCTGGTTATGCCACTCCCTTTGTAACTCTACTGGTTTCCAGTTTCTAGAGAATAAAGTTAAATCTCTTTAGCCCTTTATGATTGGGTCTCTGCCTGCCTCCTTTTCATCTTCTCTCTGATTACTGCTATATACTCTTCTTTACCTGGTTTAGTTGCTAAAGTAGGCTTGATTGTGAGAGCCTTGAGTGCTATATGCCAAGAAACTTGACCTTATGTAGGAGGGAGTGACTGAAAACTTTGCATTTAAGGAAGGTGAATTTCAGAATTGAGAGAAACCTTTGAAGCCCACTGAGTCTACTCTGTTAATTCTTGATGAGTAGATGTCTCTTCTCTGAACACAGTTTGGCAGCCTGTCTCCTGTTCTTTGTTCTGATTTATAAAGTGGGAACAGTACCAGCTTCTATTCAAGCATATTATGAAGTCAAAAGTTACCATTAAATTCATCAGAGATGACCATCCCACTGTTTTCTTCCATTCCTTTTCCTTTAGGGTTCTTCAAGAACTTTTTCCTTCTGTTTCTTCCATCCAAGATGTTCTTTCTGCCCATTTACACTGTATGTCCATGAATTTCAGTGAATGTATATCTACTCTCCATTCCCTCAAAAACTGTAGATTTTGGTATAAAGGAAAATAATAAACACCCAAGACACCCTGGATAATGTTATACTTGGGAATGTACTAGATGAGGTTTCTTGGATCTGAGATTGACAATTGAGGGTCTTGCCTTGGGTCTGCCCTTCTTCAGCCTGGAGTTGATTTGCTCTGAAATACTCTGATCCAGATGCACTGTTTGAAGAAAGACTCTGGCCCCAGAGTCACCTGCCCTTGTTCTTGGCTCATTCAGGTTTAGAGTAAGGTTGACATTGAACTATACTTGGATGTGAGTTGTTGGTGCAGATGGTGACCTCCGAGTGGAATGCTTGCCACGTGGTCAGTGTCTGAGAGCAGATGGGTGCCTTCTTTGAAGAGGAGGCAAGTGTCAGCTGGTGCACAAAGGCATATCATACAAGTGGAGTGAGTAGGGCTGGAGCCGGCAAGAAAAGGAGGCAGATCCCAGCTTTCTAACAGTCATATCTGGAGAAGGCTGCCGGCTATCTATCCTTAGGAGCAGATTTAGAATTTGTTTCTTCACAGAAGATAAGTTACTCTTCCAAATTCTGTGACTTAATGACAGCTACCACATTTAAATAGTTCACCATGTGCTTTCACATGCATGATCTTATTTGATGTTCACACTGACCCCAAAAAGTATTGTATCACTTTCCTAGGATTGCTACAAAAAATTGCCACAGACTTAATGGCATAAAACCACAGAAATTTGTTTTCTTCTAATTCTAGAGGTCAGAACCTTATCAGCAGGACTGTGCTTCTTCCAGGGAACTCTAGGGAAGAAATTCCTTTTCCTTTTCCAGCTTTTGGTGACTCCTCTTGGTTTGTGACAGCATAACACCAGTCTCTGGCTCTGTCCTTGCATGGCCTTCTCTGGGTGTGTCTTCCCTTTTCTGTCTCTTTATAAGGACAACTATTACTGGATTTAGGACCCATTCTTTTTTTAAGATTTATTTGAGAGAAAGAATATGTGAGCAGGGGAAGGGGCAGACAGAGAGGGAGAGAACCCCTAAGCAGACTCCCTGCTGATCAGAGCCTGACACAGGGCTCAATCCCAGGACCCTGAAATCATGACCTGAGCCAAAAAGCAGTCAGATGTTCAACCAACTAAGCCACCCAGGCACCCCTTTAGGGCCCATTTTAATGCAGGTTGACCGTGTCTTGAGAGGCTTACCTAAATTATGTCTACAAAGACCCTTACTCCAAGTAAGGTCACATTCTGGGGTTCTAGGTGAACATATATTTTAAAGAGCACTATTCAACTTACTATAATTAGGTATAAATCAACTCCTTTGAGGATGTGGAAACTTAGAGGGTGATTTTGCTCAGAGACACATGGAACATGCTAAGTCTTCGGACAAGAAATCTCTTCCTTTCACTGGGTCTTCTTAGTCCTCCATCTCTCCAAACATGGGCCATCTGTATACAGTGGGGGTACCAATTTCATTCTATGTATTTAAGAACCTACTGCATTCCTTGTGAAATGCATATATCCTTGTCAAATTAAGAACAGACTAATTTAAGAGCTTTTTAAATTTTGGCTAAGATCAGAATGAGGAAAGAATGAGTTCATAATGAATTCCTCTGTCTTGGCTGATTTGTTTTTTCTCCCCTAATTCTTTTTTCCTACATCTTCAGAGCTATCAGGAGGAGCTGGGCAAAGCCTAGCTGCAAAGGTCTGTGATCAGTGTGGCTGAGCCAACTCTGTGAAGACTTGTGACCTTTACAATGTTGCTGTTTTTGTTGTTGTTGTTTCTGGACAAAAGGCACTTACACCTCAAACCTGAAGTATGAAAGGAATGTAAATATAAGTAATGTTTTCTGTTTCTCTATACATTTCTTTGGGCCAGATGAAACTGTGATGGGGTGCAAGGTTGTCCTGTATCCTTCTTAAGCCTGTTTTCCAGGGACCATCCCACTATCCTACCATTGCTGTTCAGGACCCTTCCCCTGGAGCAGTTCCCCATATCCCCAAAGTTTTCCCCTTTTTTGCCCTCTTGCATATAATCTGTGTTCCATGTGCCATTTTCTCAAGGATTTATGTGTTTTACTTAAACAATTCATTATGAAATATTTCAGAGATAAGAAAACACTTTAAAATAGGAAACCCATATCCATGACTTACCTGAGGACCTCAAATATTGCTGGTACATTTGAAGCCCTTATGTACAGTTCCTTTCCACCCAGAGATAAGTGCTATTCTGAATTCAGGGTTTTTTATTCCCATGCATTTCTTTTTTAAATAGTATTTTTTAAAAAGATTTTATTTATTTGACAGAGAGATCACAAGTAGGCGGAGGAGCAGGCAGAGAGAGAGGAGGAAGCAGGGTCCCCGCTGAGCAGGGGACCCACTGAGCCATCCAGGTGCCCCTCTCATGCATTTCTTTACATGGTTACTCCATTGCCTCTATTCCTGTGACACACAATTTTGATCCCATGGGAATGCAGAGCTTCTCTGGGCTTTGAAGGAGGCCATTTGGGGTGATGTATAGGGGAAAGATAAGCTGCTAATATTGGTGCTTACTGTGTATTGGGTCTTGTGTTTAGGGGTCTTCTGCGTGCTCATATCATGACACTGGCAGTGTGGACATCAGCCATCAGCATTTGGAGTCATTATCCTTATTTTATAGCCATGAAAACCAGGAACAGAGATGGGAAGTAGTTGCCCTGAAGTCCAACAGTTAGTATCTGTCTGACTGCACCAGGTTGTTCCTCAAACTGCAGCTCCTCTCTCCATATAGGGTTCTAGTTGGGAGCCTGGCTGTATGACTCTGAATGAGTTTCCTTACCTCTCTGGTCTGTCTTCCTTTCTAAATGAGTTAGCTCCTGCATACCCTCCGGACCTGGTGAAGGAGGATCTACTGGTACCCAGAGTGCTTCATCCTTAGTTCATGGGTCTGGGTGCTTTATTTTAGTCATGAGGGCTTTTGTGAATTGGCCTTGAATTTTACCATGACTTATATACCCACTTCATTCACCAGTCTACCCCACATTTATTAAGCATGGGCCAGCACTGGGGCTTCACCCTGACAGTCAAAGAGGGGTACATACTCGTTAGTTATGTGCTGAGCTTCCTTTCTGGGTTCTGAACAAAAGGCCTAGTAACTCCTTCTTTACTAAACTGAGGACCACCTCTTAGCATCTCAAGGAGAAAATGCAAGGACAGTGTGTGGGGACGTGCATATTTGGGTAAGAATATCCTCTAAGGAGACCTAATACATTTAGCTGCAGACAACTTTTTAAAAAATTTATTAATTTTTTTATTAACATAAGTGTATTCTTTGCCCCAGGGTACAGGTCTGTAAATCGTCAGACTTGCACACTTCACAGCACTCACCATATCACATACCCTCCCCAGTATCCATAACCCAACCACCCTCTTCAAACCCCCCCTCCCTCCAGCAAACCTAAGTTTTGTTTCATGAGAGTTAAGAGTCTCTTATGGTTTGTCTCCCTCCCGATCCCATCTTGTTTCATTTTTTCCTTCTCTACCTCCCAAACCACCCCCTCTGCCTCTCAAATTCATCATATCAGGGAGATCATATGTTAATTGTCTTTCTCTGATTGACTTATTTAATTCAGTCTAATACCCTCTAGTTCCATCCACATCATTGCAAATGGCAAGATTTCATTCCTTTTGATGGCTTCGTAGTATTCCATCATATATATATACACCACTTCTTCTTTATCCATTCATCTGTTGATGGACATCTAGGTTCTTTCCATAGTTTGGCTATTGTGGCCATTGCTGCTATAAACATCTGGGTGCATGTGCCCTTTCAGATCACTACATTTATATCTTTAGGGTAAATACCCAGTACTGCGATTGGTGGGTCGTCAGATAACTCTATTTTTGACTTTTTGAGGAACCTCCATGCTGTTTTCCAGAGTGGATGCACCAGCTTGCATTCCTACCAACAGTGTAGAGGGTTCCCCTTTCTCCACATCCTTTCCAACATCTGTCATTTCCTGGCTTGTTAATTTTAGCTATTCTAACTGGTGTGAGGTGGTATATCACTGTGGTTTTGATTTGCATTTCCCTGATACTGAGTGATGTGGAGTATTTTTTCATGTGTCTGTTGGCCATCTGGATGTCTTCTTTGCAGAAATGTCTGTTCATGTCCTTTGCCCATTTCTTGATTGGATTATTTGTTCTTTGGGTGTTGAGTTTGATCAATTTATAATAGATTTTGGATACTAGCCCTTTATCTGATGTCATTTGCAAATATCTTCTCCCATTCTGTCAGTTGTTTTTTGGTTTTGTTGACTGTTTCCTTTGCTGTACAAAAGCTTTTGATCTTGATGAAGTCCCAATAGCTCGTTTTTGCCCTTGCTTCCCTTGCCTTTGGTGATGTTTCTAGGAAGCAGTTGTTGTGGCTGAGGTCAAAGAGGTTGCTGCCTGTGTCCTCCTCAAGGATTTTGACAGATTCCTGTCTCACACTGAGGTCTTTCATCCATTTGGAATCTATTTTTGTGTGTGGTGTAGGAAATGGTCCAGTTTCATTCTTCTACATGTGGCTGTCCAATTTTCCCAACGCCAATTGTTGAAGATGCTGTCTTTTTTCCATTGGACATTCATTCTGGTTTGTCGAAGTTTAGTTGACCATAGAGTTGAGGGTTTATTTCTGGGCTCTCTATTCTGTTCCATTGATCTTTGTGTCTGTTTTTGTGCCAGTACCATACTGTCTTGATGATGACAGCTTTGTACTAGAGCTTGAAGTTTGGAATTCTGATGCCACCAACTTTGGCTTTCTTTTTCAATATTCTTCTGGCTACTTGGGGTCTTTTCTGGTTCCATATAAATTTTAGGATTATTTGTTCCATTTCTTTGGAAAAAAATGGATGGTATTTTGATAGGGATTGCATTAAATGTGTAGATTGCTTTAGGAAGCATAGACATTTTCACAATATTTGTTCTTCCAATCCATGAGCATGGAATGTTTTTCCATTTCTTTCTGTCTTCCTCAATTTCTTTCATGAGTACTTGATAGTTTTCTGAGTACAGATTATTTGCCTCTTTGGTTAGGTTTATTTCTAGGTATCTTACTGTCTTGGGTGCAATTGTAAATGGGATCAACTCCTGAATTTCTTTCTTCTGTCTTCTTGTTGATGTATAGAAATGCAGCTGATTTCTGTGCATTGATTTTATATCCTGACATGTCACTGAATTCCTGTACAAGTTCTAGGAGTTTTGGAGTGGAGTCTTTTGGGTTTCCCACATAAAGTTTCATATTGTAAACTTGTATCTGCAAAGAGTGGGAGTTTGACTTCTTCTTTGCCAACTTGGGTGCCTTTAATTTCTTTTTGTTTTCTGATTGCTGAGGCCAGGACTTCTAATACTGTGTTGAATAGTAATGGTGATAGTGGATATCCCTGCCTTTTTCCTGACCTTAGGGGAAAACCTTTCAGGTTATCCCCTTTGAGAATGATATTCGCTATGGGTTTTTCATAGATGGCTTTGATGATATTTAGGAATCTACTTGCTATCCCTACACTTTGAAGAGTTTTGATCAAGAAAGGATGCTGACAAAGCAAACTGAGGATTGCCAGGGGGAGATGGGTAGGGAGAGGGTGGCATTGGGGAGGGTATGTGCTATGGTGAGTGCTGTGAAGTGTGTAAACCTGATGATTCACAGACCTGTATCCCTGGGGCTAATAATACGTCATATGTTAATTTAAAAAAAAAGGGAAAGGATGCTACTTTATCAAATGCTTTTTCAGCATCTATCGAGGGTATCATATGGTTCTTGTTCTTTCTTTTATTAGTATATTATATCACATTTATTTTGTGGATGTTGAACCAACCTTGCAACCCAGGAATAAATCCACTTTGGTGAATAACCCTTTTAATGTACTATTGGATCCTATTAGCTTGTATTTTGGTGAGAATTTTTGCATCTGTGTTCATCAAAAATACTGGTCTGTAATTTTCTTTTTTGATGGGATCTTTGTCTGATTTGGGGATCAAGGTAATGCTGTCTTCATAAAATGAGTTTGGCAGTTTTCCTTCCATTTCTATTTTTTGGAACAGTTTCAGGAGAATAGGTATTAATTCTTCTTTAAATGTTTGGTAGAATTCCTGTGGAAAGCCGTCTGGCCCTGGGCTCTTGTTTATTGGGAGATTTTGATGACTGCTTCAATCTCCTTACTGGTTATGGGTCTGTTCAGGTTTTCTATTTCTTCCTGGTTCAGTTTTGGTAGTTTATATATCTCTAGGAATGCATCCATTTCTTCCACATTGTCAAATTTGCTGGTATATAGTTGCTCATAATATGTTCTTATAATTGTATTTCTTTGGTGTTGGTTGTGTCCCCTCCTCTTTCATTCATGATTTTATTAATTTCGGTCCTTTCTTTTTTTGATAAGTCTGGCCAGGGGTTTATCAATCTTATTAATTCTTTCAAAGAACCAGCTCCTAGTTTCATTGATTTATTCTACAGTTCTCTTAGTTTCTATTTCATTAATTTCTGTTCTGATCTTTATGATTTCTCTTCCCCTTCTGGGTTTAGGCTTTCTTTGCTGTTCTTTCTCTAGCTCCTTTAGGTGTAGGGTTAGGTTGTGTCCTTGAGAACTTTCTTGTTTCTTGAGAAAGACTTGTATCACTATATACTTTCCTCTCAGGACTGCCTTTGCTGTGTCCCACAGATTTTGAACAGTTGTGTTTTCATTTTCAGTTGTTTCCATGAATTTTTTCAAATCTTCTATAATTTCCTTGTTGACTCATTCTTTTAGTAGGATGCTCTTTAGCCTCCATGTGTTTGGGTTCTTTACAAATTTCCTCTTGTGATTGAGTTCTAGCGTCAGAGCATTGTGGTCTTAAAATATGAAGGGAATGATCCCTGTCTTTTGGTACCAGTTGAGACCTGATTTGTGACCCAAGATGGGGTCTATTCTGGAGAATGTTCCATGTGCACTAGAGAAGAATGTGTATTCTGTTGCTTTAGGATGGAATGTTGTGAATGTAACTGTGATGTCCATCTGGTCCAGTGTGTAATTTAAGGCCTTTATTTCCTTGTTGATCTTCTGTTTGGATGATCTGTTCATTTCAGTGAAGGGGGTGTTGAAGTCCCTTACTATTATTGTATAATTGTCAATGTGTTTCTTTGATTTTGTTATTAATTGGTTTATATAGTTGGCTGCTCCCATGTTAGGGACATAGATACTTAAAATTGTTCTTCTTGTTGGGCAGACCCTTTGAGTAAGATATAATGTCCTTCATCATCTCTTATTATAGTCTTTGGCTTAAAATCTAATTGATCTGATATAAGGATTGCCACCCCGGCTTTCTTTTGATGTCCATTAGCATGGTAAATTGTTTTTCCACCACCTCACTTTAAATCTGGAGGTGTTTTTGCATCTAAAATGAGTTTCTTGTAGACAGCATATTGATGGATTTTGCTTTCTTATCCATTCTGCTACTCTGTCTTTTGATTGGGGCATTTAGCTCATTTACATTCAGAGCAACTCTTGAAAGATATGAATTTAGTGCCGTTGTAATGCCTGTAAGGTGTCTATTATTGTTTATTGTCTCTGTTCCTTTCTGATCTGTTTCATTTAGGCTCTCTCTTTGGTTAGAGGACCCCTTTCAATATTTCCTGTAGGGCTGGTTTGGTGTTCGCAAATTTTAATTTTTGTTTGTCCTGGAAGCTTTTTATCTCTGCTTCTATTTTCAATTATAGCCTAGATGGATATAGTATTCTTGGCTGCATATTTTTCTCATTTAATGCTCTGAATGTATCATGCCAGTTCTTTCTGGCCTGCCAGGTCTCTGTGGATAAGTCTGTTGTCAATCTAATATTTCTACCATTGTATGTTACAGGCTTCTTGTCCCGAGCTGCTTTCAGGATTTTCTCTTTGTCACTAAGATTAGTAAGTTTTACTATTAGATGACAGGGTGTGGACCTATTTTTATTTATTTTGAGGGGTGTTCTCTGTGCCTCCTGGATTTGATGCTTGTTGCCTTTGCCATATTAGGGAAATTTTTCTATTATAATTTGCTCCAATATACCTTCTGCCCTTCTCTCTCTTTTTTCTTCTGGAATCCCAATTCTAATATTGCTTCGTCTTATGGTATCACTCACCTCTCAAATTCTCCCCTCGTGGTCCAGTAGTTGTTTGTCTTTCTTTTGCTCAGCTTCTTTATTCTCTATCATTTGGCCTTCTATATCTCTAACTCTCTCTTCTGCCTCATTTATCCTACCAGTACAAGGCCCCATTTAAAAAAAAAGATTTTATTTATTTATTTGACAGAGAGAGAGATCACAAATAAGCAGTGAGGCAGGCAGAGAGAGAGGGACACAGGCTACCCACTGAGCAGAGAGCCCAACAAGGGGTTCAGTCCCAGGACCCTGAGATCATGACCAGAGCTGAAGGTAGTGGCCCAGCCCACTGAGCCACCCAGCAGCCCATAAGCCTCCATTTTTTTATTGTACCTCATTAATAGCTTTTTTGATTTCAGCTTGGTTGGATTTTTGTTCTTTTATTTCTCCAGAAAGGGATTTATTTTTCCAGACATGATTTCTCTGATATCTTCCATGGCTTTTTTCAAGCCCAGCTAGCACCTTGAGAATCATCATTCTGAACTCCAGATCTGACATATTACCAATGTCTGTATTGATTACATCCCTAGCCGTCAGTACTGCCTCTTTTTCTTTTTTTTTTAGTGATGAGTTTTTTCACCTTGTCATTTTATCCAGATAAGAATATATGAATAAGGGAAAAAATAATTAAAAGGGTGGCAAAAACCCCAGAAAAATGTACACTAACCAAATCAGAGGAGACCCCAAACTGGGGGGAAAAATGGAGGTAAAAAGAAATTTAAAAAAAAATGTATATATATATATATATCTATATCTATATATATATATATGTTTGTTTATTATTAGACTGGTAAATAGTACAGAGCCACCCACTTGATTTTTCGTGTATTTTCGTCTCTTAGAAGAAACTACCTCCCAAAATTTTAATGAAAGAAAAACATATATATATATATATATTTACACACACACACATATATAAATAAAATAAGGGTAAACACGAGGGTTGGAATATGACTATAAAGATGAAAATTTTAAAAAATTCTAAAAAAGGAATTGATAAGTTGGTTAGAAAAAGAAAGAAGAAAAAAAAGAGAGAATGCATTCAGGCTGGAGACTAGAACAACGCCCTGTGCTAGATTTAAGGTATATTTTGATCTATTAGAAGAAATTGCATCCCAAAATTTTTTAGGGAGAAAAAAAACCCCTATATGTATACAAAAAAATAAGGTTAGATTCAAGGAAGGATTAAATATGACTGTAATAATGAAGGTTTAAAAAGATATTTTTAAAAGAAAGGTATTGTAAAGATAAACTAGTTAAAAAATGTTGAAAGAGGAAGAGGCAAAGTTTAAAAAAAATAGAATATAAGAAAAAAAATTATAAATTTAATTTAACTTTGCAAGACTAAAGGATCATAGGGAGAAAGCCATGAACCCATGCATTGCTTTCCCCTCTCTCTGGAGTTCCACTGTTCTCCTTGATCAGTGAGCTTGGTCTTAGCTCCACGTTCTTGCTGATCTTCTGGGGGAGGGGCCTATTGAAGTGATTCTCAAATGTCTTTGCCTGAGGCAGAATTGCACTGCTCTTGTCAGGGCCCCATCTAAGAAATCTGCTTGAGTTTGCTCTCAGGAGTTTTTGTTCCCTAAATGCTTTCTGTAAAGCTCTGGAGGATGGGAATGAAAATGGCAGTCTCCCATTCTTACGTCCTACCTTTCAGAAAATGGTTGATTTGTTATGCTCCACAAATAAGTGAAACCATATGATAATTGGCTCTCTCTGCTTGACTTATTTCACTCACTTATTTGTGGAGCATAACAAATAGCATGGAGGACAAGGGGTGTTAGAGAGGAGAAGGGAGTTGGGGTAAATTGGATAGGGAGGTGAACCACGAGAGACTATGGACTCTGAAAAACAATCTGAGGGGTTTGAAGTAGCGGGGGGATGGGAGGTTGGGGTACCAGGTTGTGGGTATTATAGAGGGCACGGATTGCATGGAGCACTGGGTGTGGTGAAAAAATAATGAAAACTGTTTTTCTAAAAAATAAATAAATTGAAAATAAATAAATAAATAAATAGGTAAATAGAAAGTTGTTGATTTCCTGTTCCTAGAATTGTTGCTATTCTTTTTTTCTGTCTCCTGTTGAGTTTGTAGGTGTTCAGAATGGTCTGATAGCTATCTAGCTGAACTGGGACCTGATGTCATTTCAGTCTGCTACTCCTCTGCCATCTTGCCTCTCTAAATCTGCAGACTAATTTTAAACTGGAAAACCATCTAATACCCATGGATGGTTGGGCTAATTGTCACTTGATCATTTTTGTTCGTATGCTTCCTCAGAGCATCATTCAACCGAACATGTGTCCTGGAAAGTATAGTGCTGGCAGTGTGTAAAGTGACAGCTAATACTCTTGGTCATACTCTTATTGGGGATGACAAGAGGTGAGTCCAGAAGCCATGGTGATTATAGGTGAGTTAGTGGTACTGCTTGCTTGATTATATACCGTCATTCCCGCTATTAGGGTTTGCAAGGAGAAAGGTGCTTGAGAAGGACTTCAGTTAAAGTGAGTAAAAATGTCAGACTGCTTTGTTTACTTAAAGAAATGTACTGAGAAGGAATGAAAATGTGGTAAAACCTTGTTTTTCTGAAACTGGGAGGAATGAAAGATTTTACTGATCTCTTGAGGGTAGGGACAACAAAGTAAACTTCTCTGGAGAGGGACTGACTGCTAGACAGTTTGCGTTTAGAGTTTAGGCTTTAGGGGGCTAAGTCGTAGCTCTGTGACTGATTGGCCAGAGAATCTTACATCTCAGTTCTTGTTGGATAATGCCACACCTTATTCACATGAAGCTGCCAGAAGGGCCTTTTTTTAATGCTGGAAATGTGACTTAATTACTAAAGTTGTTTAACAAGACAGTAGGTAGAGATATTCAGGTAGGATTGGAGGAATGCGAGGACCCACAGTGCTTGAGACCATGTGGAATGGTAGTGATGGAAGATTTGAGTCTTATTCGTATGTACACTGTGTATAGTGCTCACCTAAGAGTTGTGTTCCCCTCTAACTTGGCCAAAAACGAGGTCCAAACCAAACCAGAGGGACCAGACAGAAGTCCTCATGCTTTGTAATATACATATTTCACACGGTGGGTGGAATGAAGGTTGTGGAGATGAAAAATTCTTTGAAACCCAGGGAAAATATTATGACTCTGACCTTGTACATTTTACATTTATTTCAACCCTCCTCACACTGCATTTTAATTTATGTGCTTACATATCCAACTCTCTTGGGTCTCTGAGTGCTTCTGGGTCACGAACTTCATCTTATTCCTGTATTTTCAGTGTATTTTTAACACCACGCCTCATAGGTCATAGGGCATCATAGGTCCTCAATGCGTTCATTGAATTTAATTGCTTTATTTCGTTTGTTACAGCTTTGAGCTGTAAATGCTGTATTTTTAAGTTCGTTTTTGCTAGTATATTTGAATGAAAGAAGACAGGATATTTTTCTGTGACTGCAAATGCTACAGTTTCCCCCAAATTCTTAAATTTCCCCACACTGAGTTTACATTTTACTCAGATGTATTAAGTGGAATGGGAGTAGCATTAATTTTAAAGGCAAAATGATGTTTTTATAGAATCTGACTTTGACTCCTTTAAATCTAAGTAATTACCAGATATTAAAAATGTCATGTCATGAATCTCTGTGCCTATGATAGCATCTAATGTGTGAGGAACCATCTGTTTAGGTAGCTATTTACAATGTGACAAATAGCTTCTCTCTTGAAACCAAGAAAAAACCAAAATATGTAGATAAAGAAATTTATTCATGGAGTCATTTTTTAAATGAAGAAAATACTCATGCCTTCACACAGGACTTTAGAAATCCATTTTCTTGGGTGTCATTGACAAAATTATGCATTCCTGTCAATCTCACTTTTCTCATCAAAGATGCAGGGATATCTTGAGATGTATTTGTGATTTAAAAAAAAAAACATAATGTATTATTTGTCCAGGGGTACAGGACTGTGATTCATCAGTCTTACACAATTCACAGTGCTCACTATAGCACATACCCTCCCCAATGTTCCCCACCCAGCCACCTGATCCCTCCTACCTCCCTCCCCTCCAGCAGCCCTCAGTTTGTTTTCGGAGATTAAGAGTCTCTTATGGTTTGTCTCCCTCTCTGGTTTTATCTCGTTTCATTTTTTCCTTCCATTCCTCTATGATTCTCTGTCTTTTTTCTCAAATTCCTCATATCAGTGAGATCTTATGATAATTATCTTTCTCTGATTGACTTACTTTGCTTAGCATAATACCCTCTAGTTCCATCCACAGCATTGCAAATGGTAAGATTTTGGGGTTTTGATGGCTGCATAGTATCCCATTTGTGTGTGTGTGTGTGTGTGTGTGTGTGTGCATAATCACATCTTCTTTATCCATATTTAGAATTTATCCATATTTAGAATTTTTCTAAGAACTGTAAAGGAATATACAATAGAATTATCATAAAAGGGCAGGTCATCTGGATTGTAGATTACTTCTAGGAAATCTTTGTCAGTTCTATGGACAAAAGAAAGTACAAGTGCATCTAGAATGATACTCTCATTCCCTATGTCTAATATGACCTCTTTGTTTCCCACCCATAGGACTATGGTAGGGCTCCATTAAGTTTGTTGAAACTTAATGAAACTTAATGAAAGCCATGTCTTGGGGAGGCTTAGGAGCCAGAGCCAGAATTGTAATTGTTATAGGACATTGGCTTCACACATTACTTCCAGGAGTAAAATGAACTTAGAATTTTATTGACTAATACTATTTTTACATTTTTTTCCTCAGCCAAATTATTCAAACTTTTAGGAGATAATATTTACATATTTCAAGTAATTCAGCTTAGAGACTGTTTATTATATAAATAGTAATAAAAACACATTATATTAATTTTAGAATGTATAAGATATTTGGATAAATATAGTGATAGTTACATAATATGTCATGTTTCCCCTTTTTGCTTTGGCTACCAGAAAACACAAAGCTCAGCTTTCAATTATAATGCTCATTTTAGCAAAAGTCAGTTTTAAGAAGGTTGTCCTTAGACTGCTAGCATCAGAAATCACCTGGAGTGCTGTTCATATGGACTCTGGACCTCACCCCAGATCTGGAGTAGATTTCTTGGACCCTGGGCCTTAATCTGCATTTTATTTTAATATATTTTTTTAAGATTTTATTTATTTATTTGACAGAGAAAGAGAGAGATCACAGGTAGGCAGAGGCAGGCAGAGAGAGGAGGAAGCAGGCTCCCTGCTGATCCAGAGAGCCTGACGTGGGGTTCCATCCCAGGACCCTGGGATCATGACCTGAGCCAAAGGCAGAGGGCAGAGGCTTAACCCACTGAGCTGCCCAGGTGCCGCTTTTATTAATTTTTTAATTAAAGATGTTTATTGAGGACGAGAGAGCACAAGAAGGGAGCAGAGGGAGAAGGAGAAGATTCCTCACTGAGCAGAGAGCCTGACATGAGGCTAGATCCCAGGACCCCAGGATGATGACCCAAGCTGAAGGCAGATGCTTGACTGACTGAGCCACTCAGGTGCCCCAGTAATCTGCATTTTAGATGAAACACTGGTTATTCTTAGGCACATTAAAGTTTGAAAATTCGTGGCTTAAGATTTCAGAATCTTGATTCTTCATTTCATTACATGAGTTTTAACTTTTAATAGCCATATTTTATATCTTATAATCACCCATAGCCTTTTTGGAATAGGCAAAGCAGAATAACTAAAAATATTTGTCTGTTTGGAAAAGATTATTCTGTCTTGGTTTTTGTAATATACATTCTGCCAGTTTCCTTGTATTCCCTTTCCTGAGGTGTAAGGTCTTCGGATCAACTCCTATGTTGAAGGAGGTGAGAAAGAAGGCTTGTGGGTAGACTGCTAGCTCCTATTTGACCCCTTTGTTCTGGCAGGAGTGCTGGCACAGAGGATCTAAAAAGGCTGGACATATATCTCATGGTTAAGAGTGTAAGAGTCCCTGTCTTGGGGTGGGTGCGGTGTGCATGTTGCATCAATTAAACTCTTTCTAGCGCAATGCAAGGATCCTTGGGGGCGGGACTTTTTCAGTCCCTTGAGGATGGCACAGAGCCTGGAACTAAGACTGCAGGGGGAGGGAGGAAGGAAGGAAGGAGCAGAGGTGCTGACTGGTGTCCAGAGCCTAAATTTAACCTATTGGTCTAAGTTGCCGAGAATTGTTAGATCCTTGGATATGCCTATTTTTAAAAATATACATTCTGAGCCAAATCTAAATGATTTTAGAATATGATTGATTCTGTAGTACCCCCCACATCATGGACTCTATTGAAAAGGAATTGGTTAAATTAGCAGATTTTGGCCTGAAACCAAAATGCTCTTTGGTTTTCTTGAAATATTCCTATTACTTTGTCTGGCCTGTATTCCTTCACTCCCAAATCTCTGCACTCTTTCAGCACCCAACACAGATGGCATTTGAGTCACAGGGAAACCATGTGGCATAATGTAATGACTTATAGGCCAAGAACACCTCAACTCAGGGATGCCAAACCCTCAGGGAATATTGACACTTGGAAATCTGTGACCAGGCACACTAATTAATTGTAGATTTTTTCCTACCTTGGAGTCCAATGCAGCTGCAGAATCCCAAGGCTGTGCCACCAACTAGGTTGATAAAAAAGAATCCTATTGGCCATAATGACCTCCTTTCCTATTCCTCCCAGTCACAAGTAACCTCTCTTCCTTTAATTCTTTTTAAAAATAGGTTTATCAATTATTAAGTAGATATAAAATATTTATAAAGTATACATAAGGTAAAGAATGACACAATCTTAAACACCTGTTTATCCACTACCCAATTTAAACAAAAGACCATAAACATTGCCTTTGAACACTCCTGTGGCCTCTCCCTGATTGTATTTTTTTCCTCTTCCATATTAAAAGTAATTACTCTAATAAATTTGGAGATTTTTATTTTCTTGCTTTATTTTACTTATTTTTTTACTTTATTTTATAGTTCTACTACACATTCATATCCCTAAACAATACATAGTTCAGTTTCTTAATTTTGAAAATTTCTGTTTCTTAAAATTCAAGGATAACTAGCATGTATCATTATACATAGTTTAGTTTTTGAATTTTATATAAAAAGGAACAGTGTATTTTTGAGACTTTTTTTCACCTGAAGATAAATTGGAGATTCATGTAGGCTGTTATGGACTGGTCTAGTTTATTCGTATCTGCTCCTGTATAGTATTTCAGCGTACTAATGTACTCAACATATCTATTCTACCATTTACAGACAATTGCACAATTCTAGTTGGGACTATTAAGAACAATATTTTTTACATAGCCATCCAAGCCTCACTCAAAAAATTGAAAAATCCCCAGAACACCAGCTGTCTTTACACCTTAAAGAACTGGAAAATCACAACAGATTATTTCCCTTCTTGTGCGTGGGGTTAGCTTAATCAAGATTAGAGCAGAGATCAATGAGTTAGAAACTAGAGATACAGTAGAAGACCTCAATGAAACTAGAAGCTGGTTCTTTGAAAGAACCAGTAAGATCGATAAACCACTGGCCAAACTAGGCCAAAAGAAGAGAGGACCCAAATTAATAAAACTATGAATGAAAGGGGAGAGATGACTAACACCAAGGAAATAGAAACAATCATCAGGTATTATGGTCAACAGTTATATGTCAATAAGTTAAGCAACCTGGAAGAAATGGAGGTATTCCTAGAAACCTATAAACTTCCAAGCCTGAAACAGGAAGAAATTGACAACCTGAATAGACCAATATCGAGTAATGAGATTGAAGCAGTGATCAAAAACCTCCCCAAAAAACAAGAGCTCAGGACCTGATGGATTCCCTGGGGAATTCTACCAAACATTCAAAGAAGAAAAAATATCTATTTGCCTGAAGCTCTTTCAAAAAATAGAAGGAAAACTTTTTCTATGAAGGCTCTTTCTATGAAGCCAGCATTGCCCTGATCCCCAAACCAGGCAAAGACCCCTTCAAAAAGGAGAATTTCAGACCAATATTCCTGATGAATATGGATGCCAAGATTCTCAACAAGATCCTAACTAATAGGATCCAGTAGTACATTAAAAAGATTATCCAACATGACCAGGTAGGATTTATCCCTGGGATGTAAGGGTGGTTCAACATTCGCAAATCAACCAATGTGATAGAACAAATAAGAGAGGAGAGAAGAACCACGTGGTCCTCTCAACTGATGCAGAAAAAGCATTTGAGAAAATACAGCATACATTCTTGATTAAAACTCTTTAAATTATAGAGATAGAGGGAATATTCCTCAACTTCATAAAATCCATGAAAAACCCACAGTGAATATTCTTCTCAATGGGGAAAAGCTGACAGCCTTCCCTTTGAGATCAGGAACATAACAAGGATGCCCACTCCTGCCTCTGTTGTTCAATATAGTGCTAGAAATTCTCGCAACAGCAATCAGACAACAACAACAAAATATATTCAAATTGGCAAAGAAGAAGTCAAACTTTCTTTACAGATGATATCATACTTTATATGGAAAACCCAAAAGACTCCATCCTCAAACTACTAGAAATCATGCAGCAATTCAGTAATGTGGCAGGATACAAAATCAATGCACAGAAATCAGTTGCTTTCTTATACATGATCAATGAAAATATAGAAAGGGAAATTAGAGAATCAATTCCATATACTATAGCACTAAGAACCATAAGATAGCTGGGAATAAACCTAACCAAAGAGGTAAAGGATCTGTACTCAAGGAACTACAGAACACTCATGAAAGAAATTGAAGAAGACATGGAAGAACATTCCATGCTCATGTATCAGAAGAATAAACATTGTTAAATTGTCTATACTGCCTAGAGCAATCTATACTTTCAATGCCATTCCAATCAAGATTCCATTGGCATTTTTCAAAGTGCTGGAACAAACAATTCTAAAATGTGTATGAAACCAGAAAAGACCCTGAATTGCTGAAGAAACATTGAAAAAGAAAAACAAAACTGGAGGGCATCACGTTGCCTGATTTTAAGCTTTACTACAAAGCTGCGATCACTAAGACAGCATGGTACTGGTATAAAAACATACACTTAGACCAGTGGAACAAAGTAGAGGGCCCAGATATGGACTCACAACTCTATGGTTAAATAATCTTCAACAAAGCAGAAAAAAAATATATACAGTGGAAAAAAGACAGTCTCTTCAATAAATGGTGCTGGGAAAATTGGACAGCTGTGTATAGGAGAATGAAACTTGACCATTTTCTTACACCATACACAAAGATAAACTCGAAATGTATAAAAGACCTCAATGTGATGCAGGAATCTATCAAAATCCTAGAGGAGAACATAGGCAGTGAACTCTTTGACATCAGCCACAGCAACTTCTTTTAAGACCCGTCTCCAAAGGCAAAGGAAACAAAAGTGAAAATGAACTTTTGGGACTTCATCAAGATAAAACCTTCTGCACAGCAAAGGAAACAATCAACAAAACAGAGGCCACCCATGGAATGGGAGAAGATATTCGCAAATGACACTACTGACAAGGGCTGATATCCAAAATCTATAAAGAACTCCTCAAACTCAACATTCAAAAAAAGATAATCACATCACAAAATGGACAGAAGACATGAACGGACACTTCTCCAAAGAAAACCTACAAATAGATAACAGACACATGAAAAAATGTTCCTCATCATCAGTAGCCATCAGGGAGATTCAGATCAAAACCACACTGAGATACCATCTTCACCAAATGGCTAAAATCAACAAGATGGTAAACAAGTGTTGGAGAGGATGTGGAGAAAGGGGAACCATCTTATACTGTTGATGGGAATGCAAGTTGGTATAGCCACTTTGGAAAACTGTGTGGAGATTCCTTAAGAAATTAAAAATAGAACTACCCAATGGCCCTGCAATTGCACTACTGGGTATTTACCGCAAAGAAACAGTTGTCGTGAAAAGAAGGGTCATCTGTACCCCAGTGTTCATAGCAGCAATGGCTACAATTGCCAAACTGTGGAAAGAGCCAAGATATCCTTTAACAGATGAATGCATAAAGAAGATATGGTCCATAAAAACAATGGACTATTACACCTTCTTTAGAAAGGATGAATACCCAACTTTTATATCAACATGGACAGGACTGGAGGAGATTATGCTGAGTGAAGTAAATCAAGTAGAGAAAGTCAATTATCATATGGTTTCACTTACTTGTGGAGCATAAGGAATAACATGGAGGACTTCAAGAGAAGGGAAGGAAAAGTGAACTGGAGGAAATTGGAAGGGGAGATGAACCATGAGAGACTGTGGACTCTGAAAAACAAACTGAAGGTTTTGGAGGGGGAGGGTTGGGCGGGAATAGGCGAGCCTGCTGGTGGGTATTAAGGAGAGCACCTATTGCATGGAACACTGGATGTGGTGCATAAGCAATGAATCTTGTGACACTGAAAAAATAAAATTTAAAAAGAAATATACCATGCTACATGATTGTTGGATTTAATTTTATGTTGTCAAACTATAAATTCTTCAAATTCAATAAATACATAAATTTAGTCAAAAAAAAAAAAAAGAACAGTTTTGTTGGGATGCCTGGTGGTGCAGTCAGTTGTGTCTGACTCTTTTTTTTTTTTTTTTAAAGATTTATTCTATTTACCCATTTGACAGACAGAGATCAGAAGTTGGTGAGAGGCAGGCAGAGAGAGAGGAGGAAGCAGGCTTCCCACAGAGCAGAGAGCCCGATGCGGGGCCCGATCCCAGGACCCTGGGATCATGACCCGAGCCGAAGGCAGCGGCTTAATCCCTGAGCCACCCAGGCGCCCCAGTTGTGTCTGACTCTTAGTTTTGGCTCAGATTGTGATCTTGTGGTCGTGATCTCAGAGTCATGAGATGGAGCCAGGCATTGGGCACTGCGCACAGTTCAGAGTCTACATAGAACCGTCTCTCCCTCTCCCTCTTCCCTCTCCCTTCTTCAAGTAAATAAATCTTTAAAAAAATTTTTTTCCCTAGTAAATCCTCTTGTATATGTTTCGAGGTGCAAGAGTTTCTCAAGGGATCTACCCAGGAGTGAAATTCCTGGGCTGTATGTGTAAACCTGCTCAGCCATATTAAAGGCCAAATTGTTTTCCAAACTGGTTATATCCATTTACACTTTGACTATCAGTACATAATTTCGAAGAGCATGATGATGATGGATGGCTAACTCACACAGTTCACTGTGCCTGGTAGTCCTCTGAGCACTTCATACCTATAAACTCATATGGTCCCCACAGCAGCTCTGAGTGTCCTCATTGCACTACACGCCTGCCAGCTCTGAAAGTGTCCTTTATAATTTGCATATCTAGTGGATGGGGATGATAAGTTATTGTGATTTTTACTTAGTATTTCTGTGGTTACCAATGACATGGAGCATCTCTTCCTAGGTCTATGGAGTGCTTGTTCAAGTCCTTCCCTCATTTTTAAGTTGGGGTTTCTTTGGTTATCTTTAAGTCCTAATACCTATACTTTTTCTACTTTCTGTTGTAACTCTGAATCCTATCTTATTTCTTCCAATAAATTGTGAGCTCCCAAAGAGACTGATAGTGTTTTAGATGTTTGCGTTCTCACAGAGCCAAGCATTATGATTTGCACCTGGTCATTGCACAGGAATACTTATTTTTGAAAGTTTGTACCCTCTTACCAACCTCTTCCTATTTTCCTTAGCCCACAAACACCACTTTTCTATGAGTTCCTTCCTTCCTTCCTTCCTTCTCTATATATAAATGCTACCTTGAAGTATTTGCCTTTCTCTGGCTGGCTTTTTCACTTGTGTATTTTACTCAAGGCTCATCCATATTGTAAATAGCAGGATTTCTTTCTTTCTCATGGCTCAATAATATTTGTGTGTGTGTGTGTGTGTGTGTGTGTCTTGGTGTGTGTGTGTGTGTCTTGGTGTGTGTGTGTGTGTGTGTGTATCTTGGTGTGATATTGTGATTTATAATAAGAAATTTGAATTTTTTTTTTGGTCCTTTTTTATGGTACACAGTTTCTAATACTCTTGGAATTTTCTAAGTGATGTGAGCAATTAAGTTATTTTCTTAATGAGGTGACTTTGGTAAAGCAAAACGGGGGCTGGTTGCCAGTGGAGTTAGCCATGTGATTAGAGGGTTGGAACTTACAGTCCCAGAAGGGAAGAAGAGCTGTAGGGTTCATCAGTTGCCAATGACCAATGACTTAATATGTCATGACTATGTAATGAAGCTTTCCTGAGACCCTAAAAGGTCATGGTTCAGAGAGCTTCTGGGTTGGTGAACACATGGAGGGACTGGAAGGGGAGTGCACCTAGAAAGAGAATGGAAGCTCTGTGCCCTTCCCCATGCCTTGCGCCATGCTTCTCTCCCATTTGGCGCTCCCAAGTATATCCTTTTGTAATAACCCAGTAAGCAAAATGTTTCTATAGGTTCTATAAGCTGTTCTAGCAAATTAATCAAAGCCAAGGAGAGGGTTTTAGAAACTTCTTTTTCATTATCTAGTCAGTTAGAAGCACAGGTAATATGTAACCTAGACTTTCAATTGACCTCTGTGTGGAGGATTGTCTTGTGGGGCTGAGCCCTTTTATCTGTGGAATCTGATGCAGTCTCCAGGTAGTGTCAGAATGGAGTTAAATTGAGTTGAAATCTTGGACACCCTGCTAGTGTCTGAGAATTGCTTGTTGGTGTGAGGAAACCTACACACAGTGCTGCAGTGAACATGAGAGAGCAGATTTCTCTTCAATATCCTATTTTCATTTCATTTCATTTGAATATACAGAAGTAGGATTGCTAGATCATATGGTAGTTCTATTTCTAATTTTCTGAGGAACTGCCATACAGTTTTCCATAATGGCTATACCAGTTTACATTCCTACCAACAGTGTACAAGGCTTTCTTCTTCTCTGTCCTTGCCAGTACTCATTTATCTTCTTGATGTAGCCATTCTATTAGGTGTGAGGTGATATTTACATTTTGATTTGGATTTCCCTGATGAGTGATGTTGAATACCTTTTTGTGGATATACTGCTTAGCCATCTGTAGGTCTTCTTTTAAATGTCTGTTCAATTATTCTACCCAGTTTTTAATCAGATTTTTTTTTTGACTATTGAGTTGTAGGAGTTCTTATACTTTGGATATTAAACCCTATAAGACACATGACTTGCAAATACTTTCTCATCTTCTGTGGGTTGTCTTTACATTATGTTGATGGTTTGCTTTACTGTGCAGAAGATTTTAATTTGATAGAGTTCCACTTGTTTGGCTTTTGTTGCTTTTGGTGTTCATAGGAATATTTATTGAATGAAATAAAGACCAGTTTTGCTTTATAAAATGGTAATCCTTTCCCCCAGTCTAGCCTGAAACATTTTCTGTCACAGATTAACTGAATACTTGCCAAGGATGTTGCAAAAGGAATTCCTCCATTGGGAAGGAGGTTGGACTATGTAACATTAACTTTCTTCCAACTCTAAAATTTTTCAATCTCTGTGAAAATCTTTGTCCTGTCTAGGAAAGTTCCCTTTGTATCTTGCTTCTAAGCCTTGACCAACCAGCTTCCTAGATCACTTAGTCACTTACTTAAAAACAAAACCCAACTTTATCATGAAATATAAACACAGATATGCAGACAAGTACATTAAAGTATATGGATAATTATAGTACTCAATTTTTAATACAACCTGTATTGCGATGTTGGGTAACAGGTCAGCCACCCTTAGAAATTCAGCCTCTTGGGATGATCTAGAGAGGGCTGGCAAACTGGTCTGTGGGCCACATGTGGCTCAATGTCTGGTTTTGTAAATAAAAATTTCTTAGAACACAGTTATGCTAATTTGATTTCATATCCTCTATGGCTACTTTCATGGTACAACAACGGAGTTGAGTAGTTATAACAGAGACATATATGGCTCACAAAGCAGAAAATATTTATTCTTTGGTCCTTCACAGAAAGTTTGCCAACTGTTGTTCTAGAGTCTGACTTGGAAAAACGGAACTGCTTCTATGTCCTGTGTGGTATCTTCTTCTCAATAAAAGTAGTCTAGAAAACCTTTGTTTAAGAAGAGGAAGTTAAATAATTATAACATTCGAAAATGTTAAGCTCTAGGATCTATTTTAATGAAATCTTAAGAATAGCCAGAAACTAAACCCAAAGCAAATTACCTCTAAATCTTGACCTCCTTAAGGGTGTACTGAACTGCATCAACAACATTTTATAACGAAAAGACTGGAGCAACCCAATAATTTTTTAGGTCACAGGGTATAACTAATTGAATAGAAAGAGATCAACATCTTGAGATTATATCCCTGGAGAAGGCAACACCTGAAACAGATTGAGTTTTTTGATTAACTTATTCCTCCGTGAGTAGAGGTGCAACATCCCAAACAGATGAAAATACTTGATGGGAAATAGAGCTAGAGCATGCATCATTCTGGAATTGACATTTAGGACGTGCACATGCACACTGCCCCCTTCCCCACACCACACACACACACCACACACTCACACATACACATGATGTGTTTAGTCAAATACAAACCAGGAGGAGAGGATCCCTGTTTGTATGTTTTCTACTTGGACAAAGAAAGTTTTGGCTTTAGTTCTTTTTTACAACTGTCAATTTCACTACAGCAAAATCAGTCTAATTTTCTTTGGACTGTCTCACAAATGAAAAAGTAAGGAATAATTTTTGCTTAACTGCCTATAGGGTAAGTGCAGTTGAAGCCCAATGATTGTGTCAAGTTAATTAAAGAAAAAAAATTCCAGTGTAATCTCTACTCCAAGCTGTATTTCAGTCTAGAGGTCTGATATGCTCAGGGGTGGGATACCTTTCATTGTGTTTCTCTGAGGCGAAGAGTGAGTTGTAATTTGAGAAAGGGCTAAACAATTCAATGCCTGATTATACCACCTTCCTCCTCCTTCCTTCTACAATTAAAATACACACACACACACACACACACACATATATATATGTATCTTTTCAAATTTGCATTTGAAGAATGCTTGTGTAGGGTTTCTGAGTGAAAAACTAAACACATTAAAATAGCTGTCTTTGAAATAGAATTTTTTTCCCTTTCCTCCAGAATAACTATTGGAAGTACAGCTCTTTGGAAATGTCTTTCTTTTTTTTTTTTAAGATTTTATTTATTAATTTGATAGAGCGAGAGATCACAAGTAGGCAGAGAGGCGGGGGGAGGGGACACAGGCTCCCTGCTGAGCAGAGAGCCTGATGTGGGGTTCGATCCCAGGCCCCTGAGATCATGACCTGAGCCGAAGGAGAGGCTTAACCCACTGAGCCACCCAGGTGCCCCAGGAAATGTATTTCTTAAAAATGATGTGTGGAACATAGGTGAGCTGGAGATTAGAAGGAGGCCACAGACCCTCTCTTCTAAGAAGAGGGATCCATGTTCACATGAATACGTATCTTTTGCATTATTAGTTCCTTTATATCCTTCATCAAAGCAGGTGTAAATGACAGGTGGCAGTGTGATACAGTGTTTGGGAGTTCAGTGTTTGTCATCACACCTGGGATCACTTCCTGATTGTGTGACCCTGGGAAAAGCTGTTTGTCCTCTCAGAATTTTAAGGAGCTCAGCTGAAAAGTGCCAGCAATACTGATGTCTACCATAGTGTTGTTTTAAGTATTAAATGAAATAATATTTATAAAAGCCTTAATGTAGTACCTAGAATATAGTAAAGGAGTGAGAGAAAAAATGAGCAGGACACTCACAAGCTTGTTAGTTGCTACTCCAGGGATGAAGCTACTGACAAATGGTATAGATTATTTGTGTGTGTGTATGTGTGTGTGTGTGTGTGTGTGTGTGTGTGTGATTGCCATTATGACATTTTAGAGGTAAGAGCCTTTTGCTTGTTAAGGAAAACGTTTAATAGCTTTCTCCCACCTGTGTTTTTATACGTAGATTTTTAAAAATTTTCAATCCATACTTCTTACCAATCACTGATTAAAAGCAGCACTGAATAAAGGTGCCAAAAGGCTAAATGATGATAGTAAACATTTAGTGAGTGCTTGCTATAATGCCCGGTGCTACTTGTTAAAGAACTAGTTCTCTTAATCTTCATAAGACCTTAGAAGATAAAAGTTATTATTCCCATTATGTAGGAGGGGAAGTAACCTATCCAGGTTACACAGGTAGGAATGGGTAGACCCAGAGCTCAAGGCCCCGAAGTCTGGCTCCTAAGTCTGTTCTGGGCATGCCATTGTGTCCTGGATGCTCAGATTTTCCTGACATCTTCTCAGCAGTGAATACAGTGGTTTCTGGGGCTGAGGCTATTAGAATGAACTCCTGGGAGAAGTGTACAGAGATCTAGACCCATGTTCGAACTCACATAAGTTAATGGTTTGGTTCAAAATCACCCTAGGGATTCAGCACCAGAAATGACTCAGGGCCTCCCTACCTGGGAAGATGAGGTCTTGCTGCCTCAGCAAGATTCCTAGATCTTTCATTATGGGGGTCAAAGAGTATAGACTCTGATATAGTTGTTGGAGTCTGTTGGTAGGATATCTTTTGAGGACTTTTTTAATGTGAAGGGGCTACTTGAATTTGTCGTAAAGAAATACTTGTAACCTTTCAGAGTTGTTTCTAAGGATTAATTTAAGACTGAAGAAAATCCCCTTCATCTTCAGGGCCCACCTGGTCAGTTGATTTTCTTTTCTTTTTTTTGCATTTATTTCTTTTACAAATACTAATCAAAAAAGGAAGAAGGAATGCCTTTTCAAATAACTCCTAGCCTTTTCTTTTCCTTTGGGGTAATTTTCTTTGCAGACTACATTTTTAAGAACTGGCTAGGAATGAATAGAAGATGAACAAAGAAAGATTACGTGGGAGAAAAATATCCAGGTAGTCCTATTTAAGATTATTCCTTAGGGACACTGCCAAATGTCTTAGATGGGACACACAGGTATTCATTTTTTTAATTTAATTTATTTTTTAAAGATTTTGTTTATTTGTCAGAGAGAGAGAGCCAACATGCGCACAAGCAGGCAGAGTGAGAGGCAGAGGCAGAGAGAGAGAAGCAGGCTCCCTGTTGAGCAATGAACGCTGTGCGGGACTTGATTCCAGGACCCTGGGATCATGACCTAAGCTGAAGACAGTGGCTTAACCAAATGAGCCAACCAGGTCCGCCAACACACAGGTATTCAGTCCAGGATTTTAGCATTGTGAGGCACCTCAAAGACCATGTAGTCCTCATTTTTGCAGGTAAGGAAGCTGAGAAAAAGCAATTGAGCAACATCTTTTCGTATTTTGAACTGATTGCTGGGAAGAGCAAAAAGCCATGACAAAGAGGCAGCTCCCAGAATTCTCCCTAGGCTGGCAGATGCAGCCTTAACATTTAGTTTCCCTAAAGTTTGGGATCTTTCACAAAGAGAGTCTATAAATTAGACATTTTCTAAGTTTTATGTGGGAGAAGGAAAATGTTGCCTTTGTTGCATGTAAAACTTGGCAATAAACAGTGCCTTATATTTTGCAATGATATTGCTTGGAATTCAGGCTTATTTAATTTAATCCCTGTCTTTCTACTTCCTTCCACAAAAGGAATCTTTGTGTCTACAAAGATTTTCCAACCTTTTACTTCTACTAATATCCCCCATTCAGAAATTGCGATTTATTCTTTTGATTTTCACTTGTGACTAGGAATGCTCTTTTTAAAATTAACATGTAATGTATTATTTGCTTCAGCAGTACAGGACTGTGAATCATCAGTCTTACACAATTCACAGCGCTCACCATAGCACATAGCCTCCCCAGTGTCAGTAACCCAGCCACCCTATCCCTCTTCCCCAACCCCTCAGCTACCCTGTTTGTTTTGTGAGATTAAGAGTCTCTTAGGGTTTATGACTAGGAATGTTCTTACACAGTCATTTCATTGTCATTCCTCATTGGCTTTAGAAGATAGTGCTTAATATTTTTGAAAATGTCCTTTTTCTGGGGCGCCTGGGTGGCTCAGTGGGTTAAAGCCTCTGACTTCGGCTCAGGTCATGATCCCAGAGTCCTGGGATTGAGCCCGCATCGGGCTCTCTGCTCTGCAGGGAAGCCTGCTTCCTCCTCTCTCTGTCTCTCTGCCTGCCTCTCTGCCTACTTGGGGTCTCTGTCTGTCAAATAAATAAATAAAATCTTTAAAAAAAAAAAAGAAAAAAAAAAAGAAAATGTCCTTTTTTTTCCTCTCTGCCACAGCAAGGAGTTTCAGTAGACTTTAATATTTCTGAAGGCAAATGAGGGTGAATGTATGCTTGAGTTTTCTGTGGAATCTTATAGTATTTGAAGGCAATGGGAGTCAGTAAGGTAGAAAAGTATAATTTAATTAACATACACAAATTAGAGATTACAGCAGCTGAGTTCCAGTTTTGTTTTCTACCACAAGGAAGAATCAAAATACAAGACTCCTGGTTATTTAAAGTCCAGAAAAGACAACTCCTGTGTCTCCTTTCCTGGTCTGCTCTGGGGCTGCCCCCAGAGCTGCCCCTCCTATTGGAGATTACATGGTGTGCTAGAAGGAACACTGGACAGAAAGCTGTACGATCCAGGATTGTGGGCTGACTCTGCCCCCACTATACCCTGTTAGGTTTGGGGTGCATAACATTACCTCTGTAGTCCAAAGTTCTCTCATTTGTCAATTTGGGTTATGGCTTAGACCAGTGATTATGTCCTGGCTTTGCATCTTGATCAGTTGGAGAGATTTTGTTTCCTGGATATTTTATTATGACTGTATTAAAACAATTGTTGGTTGAATTTTATAGTGAACACTCACCACCTGGATTCTACCATTAACACATTATTTTAAAGACCCCCCCACTAATAGATTAAACACAGATTCACTGACCAACTCATACATATTATGGAATAAATACCTCTGGGATTAGGGAAGGTGAAGAGGGGAAATTTCTTTATATACTTGTGTTTGAGATTTTGTTTCATAGTGAACATGTATTACAACTGCTATTATTGCTATTACTAAAAACTTCCATAGCAAAACAAATACCTACACACATTATTCTTGGACTCCAACCTCCAAAGAGTGATACAGCCGGTCTGGGGTCAGTCTTTGGCATCTCTATTTTTCTGAAAAGTAGGCAGGATTGAGATCGCAGAACTATGCAGTCACTGAAGTGCCACTGAAGGTTTAGTATTCTAAGGGGCTATGAACTCCCTTTTTTTGTTTACCAGAAGCCCCCTCTATAGCAGATTGGTTTCAGTTTCCTCTACATTGGTTCCGTATTTTTTCCTGGTTCATACACAGGCATGCAGCTGAGAGCTGCTATTGTCATAGTGATGAGTCTGCAGCATAAGGAACATCCCAATGTAAGTGGAGGAAACCTCAGTTTCAAGCAATGTAACTGGCTTCCTGCCCTCTTTTTTTATTTTTTTATTTTTTTTTCCCAATTCTAACTTGGGACAGTTTGATATCTCTCTAAAGCCCTTAAAACTACCTTCTTTTCCTCTTTCTTTGTAGATGATTGCCGGTTTGTTATGATTCAGACCATTGCTGTTCTAGGTGGCTTCCTATTCTCCTCCATTGGTTCCGTTCAGACATGCTTGCTCCCCAGGGAAACCCTCTTTAACCTCTTAGATCTGGGCTGGGTGCACTAAGCTCCCCAAACATCTTGGCCGTTCCTCCTTTTGAGGTACTTTTCTCAGTCCTGTTGCAGTTGCTTATCTGTGCTTCTTTGTGTCTTCCTTACCATGCTGTCTTATGTATCTTTGTTCTGTCTTTTGGTGGCATGCAGTAGGTGCTTGATATCTAGGTTCCAGACGTTTATCTCTTGGTATCAGTGACCCATGTCAATAGGAGTTTCTTGCTATCCTTGATGAGACTTTTGTGTTTCCAAAAGACTTTGTATTTGTCAGCCATTTAAATACTAATATTTTATTCAAGTTACTAATTTAAAATTCTAGTTTTTCCTTAAACTTTTAAACTCAAACTTTTTATTCAATTTTAAATTTATAAATGTTAATAGTCACAAGGAATCTGGTTATAGTTTGGTCTCATTTAGTTAATTAAATTCTCTTAAACACTCTAATGCATTAATAATTCTAAAATTGTTTTGTTTTTAAGACCTCATTTTCCTGCCTAATAAAAATGTTCTTAATTCTTACAAATATAATAAGTGTATAATGTGGTGAAACTTCTCCTAAACCTTCCAATATTGTAACAAGCTTAGCAAAGTTCTGCCTTACTTTTTAAGTTCAAGTCACAGAATCACGTAATTTACATTGGAATTGCAATGGTCATCTGCTAGCTAATCCAATATGCCACACTCTCTTAAACATTATAAACACTTCAAATATTGAACACGAAAATACTGAGAGATTTTGACAGATTTAATTTAAAACATTATTTACATGAATTTCTAGTTACTCCCAGCCTTAAGGGATGTTTGTCCACCAAAAAAAGGAATTCTACCATCAACCATTCCACTAGGTTTCAAGGTCAGGAGGTGCTGATGTTCAGGTGGATTTTTCTTAAAAATATGGGGGACATGTAGACTGCTCTTTCATAGTTGCTATGCCAGGGAGGTCTCCAAATCCACATGTCCACATGGAATGAATTGTCTTACAGTCCTCATCTGATGGATTCTGGTTATATCTTCTGTGGTCTGCTTTAGGTCTATCATCCTCCATCCTGGTTGCTTCACTGCTAGACTGGTTAAATCCGATCTATTTACTGCTTGATTGTATTCCATTTTCTCTTTTCTCAATCTAATGTTGTAGCTATTTAGATAATATTTGATTGTATTCTGTGTGTTTCTGTAGTTCTGCTGACATAGTCTTTAATGACAGTTAATAATTGTTTTGCTATGAAGGACCCTTTTATTATCCCCTACCATGGATTTTGGAAGACTATGGGGGAGGGAAAAGGGCAATATTTAATAAATGATAATTATTGATCACTTTATTTTGGCTGACCAAAGACAAATTTAACTTTCTATCAGAGCTTCTTATTTGCATGAGTTAATCCGTACTACAAAATGGATTGATAGAATTCCAATCAAAAGGAAAATTGTTTGTTTATTTGTAGCCTGATCAGTGCATATGCCTAACATCTGTTGGGCTTATTGGCAAGTGAAATCATTTCTCAGGTCCTCCTCATTTCCTCTGTAGGTATCAGGGGGTGGACTACAACTAAATCTTAAAAATTTATCTGTTTGTTTTCCTTCCTTTCTCAATGGCTGCTTCATTCTTTCCATCTTTTTGGGACCTTGCTTATTCACTGCCTTTACCCATCACATCTCTGATTTCCACCTTTCACTCTTCTCTTTGGCCCATAAACATCTTGCCCTTGTTAAAGAAGTTCCTGCTTGATTTTGAATTCCTGTGAGCATTTTTTCATCTACCCTGATTTGTTGTTCTGCTTAATTGGCGATTATGTTCTAGTATTTTCTGTACTTCTCTTCTTTCCTCTCTGACCAGTCCTTTGTCACTTTCATTAACTCTTCTCATAGAGGCTGAGGGAGAATAATGAGCACAGGTTTTAGAGTCAGGCAGATCGAGATTTGAACCTCAGCTCTGTCATCAACAGGTATGTGACCTTGGGAAGTGCCGTACTTTGCTGAGCTTCAGTTTCCTTCTCTGTAAATGAGAACAATAACACCTCACTTATAAGTCATTATAAGAATTAAAGGACAATGTGCATATAGTGTCTTAAGTGATGACTGGCATTTTATAGACTCTTTTCGTAGTTTCGTAGTAATGTGTATTAGCCAATCTTCACGGAAGCATTGTCTTTTCCTTCCTTCTTTGTGAAGCATTCAGCTTTTATTTTGTGCAGTAATTCCAAAATTTCTGTCAAATCTATTTCCCAGCCTCCAGATTTCTGTGTCTACTGGTGTGCTAAATATCTTCACCTGGATGCCCCATCTGATCCAAGATTCAACATTATTCAAGAAATACTCAGCCTGTGATTACTTGGTTAACAGAATCTCCTTCCTCACAGTTGCTCTGAGGTTGGAGATTTCCTCTCTCCCTTTTTACCTCCTCCCTTCTATCCAACCAACCGGTATGCACTGAACATTCTTTTATGGACTCTTCATTGTGTTCTGCACTTAGGCTGCAGCAAAGAGCCAGAAGGTCTAAAGCCTGAAGAGAAGGATGAATTTTAAGAAAGTGTGATAGGTCCTATTATGGTGAAGAACAGAGTACAGAGGACCCTGGCAGAATTGGGATGAAGTAGGGCCAAGTTTAAATTTCTTCTCCCATCTCCATTTTGAATCAACCCAATAAACTCTACTTAGGAAAATTGTATTTCCATTCCTTTTTCTCTCTTCCCACTACAACTCTTTTGTTCAGTCTCAGTATTCCAGACACATTGGTCTAGGCTGGACATTCCTAAGAGTTTTGCAAATTTGTCTCCACTTTGTCCTGCAAGCAGCTGCCAAGGTCTCTTCCTGAAGCACGAATCCAATCATCTCTCTCTTGCTTAAAACTTTTTTTGGCTATCTCTATCAGAATTCAGTATAGGAAACAGAGGTCACTCTAGGTATTCTAATCATGAAAGGATTTAACATGGGGGATCAGGGATTATAAAATCAGAGGAAGATTAGAGGAGCAGATACAGGAAGGATACACCAAGAATCTACCTCTAAGGTCTCTACGAAAAGTCTGGAGTTAAAGAACCTCAGCCGTAGTTGTTCATCAGTCAGGAAGCCAGAGGTGCTACTGCCACTCAACTGCCTTTCCTTACCCAGCAAGACAAAGTACCCCAGACTGGTGCTGCTGGAATACATCGTTTCTCTGTAATCTTACCAAATTGGAAAGCAGCCAAAAGAGATCAGAAAATGGTCTCCTTTTAATTTCCACCTTCCAAAGCTCGTGCAAATGCATCAAATTCATGGGACCTGATTTTTCTTCTGGGTCCTGGCTTCAAAGAGTCTGGTAAATGTAGGTTTTAATTTGCTAGCCTCTGTATGGGAAGGGAGACTAGAAAGAGGGAGGGGTTGAGGGTGAGCAAGGCACTCATGGCATCCGTCCTGCCAGGCTCTCTGCTGCCTATAACAAATGCAACCTAATGTTCAAAGCTGTGTGCAGTTTCATACATGCCCATCATATTTTGCTTAACCTCTTATACCACCTATAATGTCTGCCACTGGCAGGTGCTAAAAAGATGTTTGTTGAATGTCTGAATGAATGACTGAATCCATTCATTCTTGATGCAGTTCTCTCCTACTTCTGACCATAACTTTATCAGGTGTGATCTTCATGGCTGGTCCCAACTTCTACCTGCAGAAAGCCTGCCATTTCTCTGAGGCCCAGCCAAATCTGCCCTCCTCAGAAGGTCTTCTAAAATTCCCCTGCTCCCCGCTTGTACCTGTATCTCAGAGCTTATCACCATCTGTCTATGTTGCATATAGCTATGTACTCATGTTTTTTTTTTTTTTTTAAACTACCATGTTGTGAACTTCAGGAGAACAGTTATTGTTTTATTCATGAACATGGCATTCTTTCCCTCCATGCTTCTTCCCTTCCACTTTTCTGACCACCTTCCCCTTTCCTCCTCCTTTTCTCCAGATATAGCCACTCCAAGACCCTTCTTGGAGATTTTCCTTTCACTTTTCTTATTTTCCCATATTGCAGTTGAAACTTGATAATTTATAGGTGTTAAATCTTTGTAGCTGCCTTTCTCTTGTCTTGCATGAAGACCTACATGCCCATTTTTTCTTAGCCTAACACATTTTTCCTGTTTTACTCCAAGGCAGTAATACAGAATAAACCTAAAAGGGAAAGAGCCTTAGAAGGAAAGAGGATAAATTTTAAATTTCTTTTTAGTTTTTTAGTGGAATTCACAATATGTTCAGTGTTCTGGTTTTGTAGGCCTTGACAATAGAAACTGTACTAGTGGAACATTCCAGACATTATCATATTCATAGCTGGGATTCTGAGGTATAAAGACAGAGTCATGTGATTTGTCTGTGTTAGCCACAGTGAAGTTCTTAGAACTTTACTTTGTTTGGAGTATGGGAATCTTCTCACTATTCGTTCAAAAAGTTCATTTTCCAAGGACCTCTACCTCATAAGACAACTGAAATTTGTAAAACAAAAACCTGTAGTCTTCAGGGAAAGTGAGTTTTTCTTTTTGTGCTTAAATAGACTTTTAGAGAAGTTTTAGGTTCCCAACAAAACTGAGCACAAGTACAGAGAATTCACATATACCTCTGTCCCCAAATCCATTGCCTCCTCCCTTATTAACATACCTTACCATAGTGGTACACCTCTTAAAACTTATGAACCTACATTAATACATCATCCCCCAAAGTCCATAGTGAATATGAAGGATCACCCTCAAGGTTATACCTTTGACAAAAACCCATGAAATATATGATGTATCTACCATTACAGTTTTATACAGTAGTTATAGGCCTTAAAATTCCTTTGTTCTCTACCTATTCATCTGCCTACTTAACCTCTGGCAACCACTTATCTTAACTATCCTCATAGTTTGGTGTTTTCTAGAATGTTATATAGTTGGAATTATACGGCATGTACCCTTCTAATATTGGCTTTTTTCACATCCAAGTTTCCTCCATGTCTTTTCATGGCTAGATAGCTCATTTCTTTTTACTATTTAATAATAATGTTCCATTGTCGGGATGTAACACTGTTTTTGGACATTCACCTACTGAAGGACATCTTGATTTTTTCCAAGTGTTGACAATTATGAATAAAGCTGCTATAAATACTTGTGTACTGGTTTTTTTGTGGACATGGGTTTTCAACTCATTTGATAAAAAATGAGCACAGTTTTGGATTGTATGGTAAGAGTATAAGAGTGTGTTTTAAAGAAACCACTAACTTGTTTTCTAAAGTGGCTGTATGACTTTTACATTCCCACCAGAGATATAGATTAATTTTTATTAGAGGTTCAAGGGACCTCTTAAAGATTCATAAATGGAAAAATCCATTCCTACAAAGGTATAGAATGGTTAGTGTATGGCCTGGTTTCATTTTACCAAAATATGAGTTTACCAAAATCATAGTTATTTCAAATGCTCATTCTGTTTCTCCTTTCAACTCAAATAATAGAACTCAAGATTGGTTACAGGGAAAATTATATTTTAAAAAAAGGCAGACTAGATAATCACATCTGTAGCCCTGATACTATGGTTCATTCTTGACTTTTTCTGCTTGTGGATTAGCAACTTTGGAAGGATGAGGAATGCAGGTGTTCTTCTACTCCCCACCCCAGCTGACTTGGCCAGGTGTCTGCAGTCATTTGGGTGGACTTCCTTGCTGATAAGGCTATCACCCAGTTGGTCACACCAAGGGGAAACTAGTTCCTTAGGTGTTAGTGGACATTGCAGCTACAGACAGAGTTTTATTCCTATTCTTTAGATCCATTGTAGCTAACTTTCTGTGAGAAATTAGATAATAGTCTGACTGGGGTGGAGGGTCCATTGTAAGAGATAGATCTTGCCTTACTTCCTCAAGCCACACCACTTCTTGCAGTGGTGCCTTTATACTGGGTGCGGTACTGGATTTTCAAGTAACAGCCGCAGACCATTGGTAGCCTCACTGTTAAGAGTGAAATTCTGCATTCAGGAACACAGGACTCTGTCCCCTCCAAACTTAAAGGCTGGTGAAATTTCTCCAAGAAGGCCCTTCTGCTCAAGAAAATCAATAGCCTTTCCTCTTCCAGTTAATTCAAAGTAGAAATTATGTTTGGAATGCCTTATTGCTCCCAAGGTGCCCTAATTAGTTGGGTTATCATTAAAAGCCAGGAATTTCAGAGGTTGAATCTTTGTGGAGTAAATTAATGCCTGTGGTGTTCTATAATTTCAAGGAGAAGGAGAATTCTTAAATAAAAAAGTGAGCTAATTAAAAATCATCTCAGAGGGATTTTTAAATTTTTTGAACTGAAAGATTTTTTCCCAATAATATTAAAAACAATTCCACAAATACACAGAGTATCCGTATATACCAGTTAGTAAGCTGAGGGGTTACATCCCTCAGGAAACACAGACTCTAGTAGAAGAGTCAGATACAAAGAGGAGCCTAGTCTCCCTATTACCATTTATTTGAGTGTGAAGAGGGAGAGTTCATCTGAGGATGCAAAGGTAAATAAAACTCAGGACTAGGACTTTCCTGAAGGAATCTGCTAAGAGAGAATATCATGGGATCAGTGCCATAATGTAGAAATGGTTAACTCTAGCATGTAGGGAGTGGTGTCTGGAAATGCTTCAAGGAAGAGGGAGATGCTTGAGTTGGGTCTTAAACAGTAGGCGTTCAGGAAGAGGAGGGCAGGGAGAAGAAATTCTCAGCAACAGAAAAAGCTTGTGACAAGACCCTGGAATTTTAAATAGCTTGGTAGGTCTGGAGCTCTGAATATTAAGACATAGATGAATGGGAGTAGTGAAATGGGAATATGAGAGTTAAGGAATACCCTTCATCCTGCACATGGTAAGAAGCAGGGAAGAGTTTTCAGTGGGAGAGGGAAGGTGTTTTCACTTAAAAATCCTCAGGTAGTTGTGGGGGATGGATTGGACAAAGTGAGATGTAAGTCTTCTGAGACCATCACATTAGCCCAGAGGAGAATTGGTAATGATCCTGGGGTGTGGCAGTGGGTTGCTGATGGACAGAAGAAAGAGATGTTTTGGAGTACAGGCAAGATGAGTTAAAGAATGATGCCTGGGGGCTGCCTGGGTGTCTCAGTCAGTTAAGCAGCTGACTCTTGATTTGGAATCAGGTCATAATCTCAGGGTTGTGAGATTGAGACCTGTGTTAGGCTCCACACTCAGTGGGGAGTCAGCTTGTCATTCTTTCTCCCTCTCTCTCTCTGCCCCTCCCTCTGCTTGCTTTTGCTCTCTCTCTAAAATAAATAAATCTTAAAAAAAAAAAAAGAATGATGCTGAGATATATATGTACCCTATAGAGTAGCCAAAATTGTCTTCTACATAAAGGTCAATAAAAATTTTATTTGGGCAACACAGTAGAGTGATGCTCTTAATTGAAAAAAAAAAAAATCCAAAGGAAGAACAGGTTAGGAGAAAAAAATTGTTTGGTATCAAGTCTAGGATTTTTTTCCCCTTTTTAAAAGACAAGACAAAACTACTTGATTCCTGCCAATGACAAATCCATATGCCTGTTTTGTAGATTGGCATGCTATTGCTAATTGAAAATATTCTAATTGAAAACGATGTCCTTCCGATGACCATTGGAAAATAACCTTCATACATTATACAGGATTGCCATGGTTATTTATTTATTAGGCCTCCTCTCAGGCTGGGCTAATCAGAAACAGGGATGATGTGGTCAGGCTCGGGAGGATTTCTGTATTTTGCCTTCAAGACAGCTCCCTGGGAGGGGAGAGAAATTGCCTAGATTCCCGGGCTGCTGGTAGTCTGAAAACCATTTGTTCTAGTTGATGCTTCAGAGATCAAGGACCTTGTCAACTTCTCAGGATGAGCTTGGACCAGAGTACTTTAAACATTAAAGAGAAGGAAAATGCAAAATAAGGATCTAGTAAACCCCCTGATTTATGAAATAAACATAATTTAACATTTTTTCTCAGTTCTTTTGTTCCTGTGTATAGGTGAGGATCAGTATGCCATTCTTGGTAATTCCTGTTTCTCATGGGGCAAGAGTTGGCATATGACATGTAGATGCCCCCATCCCTGAATAATACTTTAATGTCTGTTATACATTATTAAATATCTATATAAACTTGAATATTGTGGTATTGTCCTGAGTATCATATTAAGTGACTTCTGAGATTTCATTCCACCTCAATAATCATGGACGATTAGAACTTTGGATAGATGTAGTTAAACAATATATACATATTGGTCCTGCTGTAAATATTTAAAACATATATACTGAGTACTGAGTGATATAGCATGAGTACTGAGTACATAGCATGTTCTGGATACTTATTTTTAGGCTCTGGCGACATAATAAGCACAAGAGACCATCTTGGCCTGAAGGAAACCTTCTTTATAATGTAGAAGATAAAATGTTAAATCAATAATCATATAAGATGGTTACAGATAGATGTAAATATGTAAAGTCTAGAGAGGAATGTGTTGGAAAATGATTGGCAGAGTTAGGGATCTGAGGTAGAGAAAACCCATACAGAGATCCTGTAGTGAAATGAGCTTTGTGAGTTCAAGAGACAGAAGGAGAGCAGTGGTTGGGGTGTACGTAGATACCATAGAATGATGGAGAAATGGCTTTTTCCAACGAGTAATAGAATGCTTATTAGAGACTCAGATTTATGTATGCTGCATATAAATGCCTATCCCGTCTCATTCAACAGCTTAGTGAAATAGGCATTCTGACTCCCATTTCTGAGATGAAGGACCTGGGTGTGAGGGACTAGGTTTCTAGGACCTGAGTCTGGGCATTCTGACTCTTCCACTGTCCCTAACAGCAGACCCACAGGATTGAGCAAGGCACTTGGAAAGAAATGCTGAGTCACTGGCTTCCTAGGCTGCCTTTCAGAAGATATTTGTCTTAAATTTTGTGATGGCTTTGATGGGCTATTAACGATAATCAAGCAATGATGATAGTGGTGGCAGTAACTCTGCCAACTAGCATAGAGTTTTATAGTTTGCCAAGTATTTTATGTGGTTCCGCATTTGTGGCTCAGAAGAGCCCTCAAAGGTAAGCAGAACTTGTTTTATTCTTCTCATTTAGGTTAAGAGATTACCTGAGGTGACACAGGGGACAGGGCTGGGACTTGACTCCTCTGATTCTAATTCAGGGCTCTTGCCTTAAACCACAGAAGCTCCTGATGGAAGGAGGAGATATATATGGCTCATAAGCCTGTAGTCCTTCAGACTTCCAGAAATCAAATTTGTGCTTTCTTTAGAGTGCTTTTGCCTGTGAAGAAGAAGTATAAAAAAATGGACTCACTCATGAGTTTATTGAACTCCTATTGTGTGCCAGACACTGGGAACATGAAAGGATCTCAAATAGGTTAAAAAATACAAATTATTTTAGTACAGTGTTTCTGGCCCTATAATACAAGACTAGAAATAATGCTATGAAAATGCAGAGGAAGATGTGATTAAATCACTTTGGGGAAAACTTCATCAAGAAAATAACCATAGGGCGCCTGGGTGGCTCAGTCGTTAAGCATCTGCCTTCAGCTTAGGTCATGATCCCAGGGTCCTGGGATCAAGCCCTGCTTCGGGCTCCCTGCTCAGCAAAGAGCCTGCTTCTCCCTCTCCCACTCCTCCTGCTTGTGTTCCCTCTCTTGCTATGTCTTTCTCTGTCAAATAAATAAAATCTTTTAAAAAAATAATCATAAACTGGTTTTAAAGGGTAAACAGTAGGGTTTCTTAAGGGAAGGAAGGTTATTCTAGGAAAAACAAATAGTTGGTGTTCCTCAGATACTCTGTTCCTTTATCATGGTAATTGGGTGTATACAGAGCATGGAATATACAAGAAGGACTCATGGGAAATGAAGAAGTTCAGTTGCAAAAGGCCTTGAGTGCCAGGCTCAGGAAGCTCTGTATTTGGTCTGAACTTCACAGGTGTTTTTAGCAAGGCAGTGGTATGATTATACTCACTGTGTTTTAGAAACCAAATGCTATTAGCAAGGGGATGCCAGGTTGGGACAAGGGAGAAGTCAGAAATTATCGTAATAGTTTGGTAGAAGGAACAAACACCTGAACTGGTTGTCATGCCTAATTATACATTGAGGAGAAATGTAGGAGTAACAGTGAGATTTAAAGATTAATGTGGAGACAAACCAGTTGAGTTTTTGAATGCACACACTGGTGTTTTTTTTTTTTTTAAGATTTTATTTATATATTTGACAGAGATCACAAGTAGGCAGAGAGGCAGAGTGGGGAGTAGGCTCCCTGCTGAGCAGAGATTCCCAATGCAGGGCTCCATCCCAGGACCTTGAGATCATGACCTGAGCTGAAGGCAGAGGCTTAACCCACTGAGCCACCCAGGTGCCCCACACACTGGTTTTCTATCTGAATGCACAAACATTGTTGTTTTGGTCTCCCTAGACTCAATCCAATTCTCTGATTCTTTAAGCCACTGTTGATTTATTTTTCTATCTTCAAAAAGGAGAGAAAAAGTTTTAGGTCTGTGATCTTAGGGATCCTTTCTGTGTGATGTGATTGTTGATTCCATAGGATTCCTCTGGCTGAGAAATGCTGAGTGCAAACACATCCTTGAAAATTTGGATGCTATGACTATATTTATGTATTGCAGATTATTTACCTTTTATGTATTTGGAACTGTTATTGCATATTTGAAAGCCCGCCTACTAAGCACTTTGGGGAAATTATTCTCATCCAGTGACCCCTGGTAGGGAATCATTAGCAGAGCAACATACTCTTTGAATTTCAGGCTTCCCACTGAAGGCTGAAGGAAAATTTAGGTACAGAAGTAAGGGATTATACTGCAGTACTTACATCAGATTCCACACTTTTCTGGAATATTCTCTGCTCTTCTAGTAATTAGGGACCACTCATCTTGGTTTTAACATGTAATGTAGAGTTAGATTTGAGAAAAAGAAATCAACAAATACCAACTGCTTGTTCTTCAAATTCTAAGCATCAAGAATTCATTTCTGTTGTGTAAAAGGGTTACACTTAATCTGAGGTAAAATGAGTGTTTCTCCTTTAACATGGATTTGTCTCATTCCTACTCACCCAAATTTGCATAACACTGTAGGAAGAGTCCCTAAGGCATCTGGCCTGTTCAGTCAAAAAGATTTTAGGGGTTCTCCTATGCCCAAGTCCTGGGTGTCCATGGGGAAGAGGAAGCATTTGAGACTGTTCTGGTTGTTCATATGCTGGTATTAACACCTGGGCAAGGAAGCTCCTTCAACTTCTTGGATTCCCAGTTACTGCACTGAACATAATCTTATTCATGTCCTGGGAATGATGTGAAGACGAAGATATGTCAGTCCACTTGAATGAAGTTGCATACATAGTAGGGTTCAGAATATATTAGTTCCTTCAGACACTGGTTTATGGAAGTTAGGTAAGAGGCAGGCTTTTTCTTTAGGAAGATTTTAACTTTGTTTTCAAAACCATTGATGGGCAACATGTTACTTAGAATTCGCTGGTTCTCATACCTCTGTAAACAGATTCTGATGTCAAAAATGGCGGTTATATGGCCAGTTACCCTCTTGGCAATCAAGAAAATAGGTATGTTTTTACTTTTTTTTCTTTAGGCTGGTTATGGAAAATAGAATCATTTTAGTGTCAAAAGACTGATCTTTAGGAATCCTGGTCTTTCAGACTTTTTAAAGCTCTGTCAGCAGGCTTCTCTAAAGCAGATTTTCTGAAAAAGCTATCTTTTTTTCTTTTAAAACACATGGCAGGTATAGGTACATATTTCAAATTACCTTCCAGCTTTTGAAAAGAAGTGTTAGTAGTCCCAGAAATTGTCCCAAGTATAATTGACTTGGATATTTTGTCCTCCACAAAATTTAATTGGCATTTGTAGTTATCTGAAATGGAAGGTGATTCTATCATCTTTTGAGGAGGGAGGAGTGGAAGACTGGCCAAACTTTAAAAAATTAATTGCATTAGGGTAAGTGACTGGAATACCCATTTTCATTGACCTAATTGTATATAGATGTGCAAGTATTTAATCTAAGTAATTTGTACTTCTGTGCTTTTATCGTTTTCATGCTTCATTATCACCCTATATAGTCAAGCTGTTGAACCTGTTCCATAAACAGTATTAATCTCAATTACTTTGGGAATTTTAAATAATATTCCCTTATTAAATATATTCTTTGTTATGCTGCCCATGTTTTTGCAGTGTCAGAAGCTGTTGATGCTGATAAAAGCAAACATTTATTTAAAAAACCCTTTCATGTTTTAATGAGATTAAAAAAGAAAAACACACACATTTCTATTTTCCCAGGGTTTTGGTTATGGAAAACACCTTGTTAGGCTAATTTAGAACCTTGGAGTCCAAAATCCAACCTCATGGCTTGGTTTTATTTGAGGGACATTAAAATAGTAGATCATTTTCAGTCTTGGCCAGAATGACAGTGTTGATATTTCGAAAAGAAGAATTTTAATTTGGGGCACCTGGGTGCCTGGGTGGCTCAGTGGGTTAAAGCCTCTGCCTTTGGCTCAGGTCATGATCTCAGGGTCCTGGGATCGAGCCCTGCATCAGGCTCTCTGCTCAGCAGGGAGCCTGCTTCCTCTCTCTCTCTGCCTACCTGTCTGCCTACCTGTGATCTCTGTTAGATAAATAAATAAAACCTTAAAAAAAAAAAGAAGAAGAATTTAAATTTGTCCATGAGACTATAAACTTCTTGAAGGCAGGTTCTGTCACTTTCATCTCCCTACCTCTGACACATAGTTGCTTATTTTTTAAGTGTTTGCTGGTTGGAATTGAACTGAAGTGAATAACGAAACAGAATTTGGGACTCTATGTTCCAGATTTTCCTTATTTAATGTACATCAGACTACCCTGCAAACCATCCTTTCTTCATTTCAGAAATTCCATTTTATTATGTTCATCTTTGATGTGGAACATTTTTATGGCGTCCTGCTGTGACTCATTTGAGTGAGTTAACTGCTTCCTTGGAGCCCAGCCCTTCCTTTTAAGCTGTGGTATTCAGGTTCCCCAAAGTTAGTTTGCCCCTGGCTGGAGATCACAACAAAATGTCCAAATGATACTTCAACTTCTAGGTAAAGAAAGAACTAAAATTAAAAACTCTGCATCATGTAAGTCACCTGTAAAACAAAACTAGGAGCATTTGTGTCTTCCCATTAACTCTTTAAATTTTTTTTTTTTTAAGATTTTATTTATTTATCAGAGAGAGAGAGGGGGAGAGAGCAAGCACAGGCAGGCAGAGGCAGAGGGAGAAGCAGGCTCCCTGCTGAGCAAGGAGCCCGATGTGGGACTCGATCCCAGGACGCTGGGATCATGACCTGAGCCGAAGGCAGCTGCTTAACCAACTGAGCCACCCAGGCGTCCCCTTCCCATTAACTCTTAACCAGCACAAGGGAATTAATCTTTTGTGACAAGATAAAAAGGTGACCCAAGGCCATTCTCCCTACATGAAAAAAAAGTTCTGAAGTTTTAGTGTGGAGTCCGATTTGACTGGCATTTAACTTGAGAACCTACTCCTCTATCTAATTTAACTGTACAACCCCAAACAGATTCATATATATGTGCTAAGTTTATAGGTTCAGTATTAAAATTGAATGGGGGAAAAGCAAGAGGGAAAAAGTGTTAACTTCTCTACTCATCCTTTGTCTCCAGAAAGGGGTTTGCTCCTGTGCCTCTTCCATTAGTCTAGCACAGTTTGTCACACTTCATTGTGCCTATGAATTGTTGTACAGGGTTGTTTACCCAGTACCACACATTCTCTCTTACCAGTGATTTAAGAGACCTCAAAGGGAACTTTTAGCTCTCTTCATACATTCATCTCTAACAACTACTTCTGTGCATATATTACACAAGAAAATGATGACATCGAGAGGCAAATTTCTGGGGAGAACTTTTCAGCCTTTTCTGCCTAAATTTTGGACTTGTGTAATAGGGAGACCAATCCCTGGTCTTCTCATCCTGTGCATTGGCCATAAAGAAGCTCATGTCCAAGTTGCCGTCCCCAGACTCAGGGCGACCTCTCCGTGCACATGAGCAGGTTGTCTGGTCTGGAGATGCCAGTAGATCTCATTTAGGGTGGGTTTCAAATCTGGATTCTTGCAGAGATGCTGTGGGATGCACAGGAAACTTCCTGAACGTCTGGGTCTCAATGGGGTTTTAGAGCTTGTTTTTAATAAGAAGCAAATATGAGCAGCAACTGGATGGAGAGCGAGATGCCAATCCCGCCAAACTTCTTTTAGAGGCAGGGGGCTGTCCTGCCCCTCTCAGAACCGGCTGACTTCTGATGCTCTCTTGTCACACTGACACTGACAACGGCCCCGTGGCTGGGCTGATTGGTCGCCGGCAATAACTGATATGGAATACTGATACATTCTCCCTGGCAGTTCCTTTCACTCCAAAGAGGCTCCTTTCCTCCCCTCTTCTCATGTTCCCGACCCCAGCCTGGTGCCCAGCCAACCCCGTCCAACGCCCCTGCACCCGGGGGAGGACAAGTCCTGGGCGTGATGCTCTGAGCCGGCGGTGGTGAAATCCACCCGGCTGCTTTCGCTCCAGCTCGCTCTCCGGAGAGTCCTGCTCCAGACTTCTCAGGGTTTTTACAGCACAAACAACTGCATGCGGGGCAGAGGGGAGGCTGAAAAGGACTTGTGTGTGGTGGTTCTATCGCCTTTCATCACTTTGCTGGCCTCATCCCGAGCCTTGCCTGGATTTCTTTCTGCCTAAGACCCTGAGGAAGGATCCCTTCTCCTTCTTTTGACTCTTTCTATTTTTATGGTAAGTGCTTGCATTGAATGAGCTGCTCTGCTGCAGTGAACTGGAGGCTCTCGCTGGCTCTGTCTCTTCCCAGCTAAGCTTTAGTGACCTTCTCTTTGCGTTGCTCCCTTTTCTCATGGATCTGTGTCGGGGGTGATCCGGTTAACTAAAATGCCGGGGGTCATTGGTCTGGGCTGTTTGTCTTTTAATTTCAGTTTTATTTATTTATTTTTCATAAACCTGAACTGCTCGCTGTGATGGAAACATTAGCACTGTCTCTTTGTCCTTGAAGCAGCAGCCAGGGGAATGTGTTCACGGTGGTAAACTGCAGCAGTGTGCAGGGAGTCTGTGGAGGGTGGCTGACAAATTTGGGCAAGATGAATCCTTGGCGTGCTGAGGGTGCACTCTCAGAATCCGGAAGGGCTAGGGCTGGGCTGCCCACACAGCAAACTCTTCCCTCTTTCCAGGTGAAGATGAGCACCCGTGTGAGTTACGTTGGAGTCTGCCCTCGGCAGCGGCACTTGAAGTACCTGTCCCCCGAGTCCAGAAAGGCCCTGTATCTTGTGGGCTTTACAACTTGGGCAGGAACATTCACGGCAGGCGGAATCCTGCACTGGCAGATGGAGTAATTCATGACCTCATTGCTGCTTTTCCTTTGGAATCTCAGGGTGCCTGTTCTGCAAACCCTATTTTACGTCCTCTTCAGAGGCCGGTGGGGCAGTGGTGATAGGAACGTTTTTTTGAGTTGACAACATAGTTTCATCCTCCTGGGAAAGAAAATGCTTTGAGGCTACTGGAATGGTCAGACTTTTCTAAGTGGAAAATGAGCAGGTTTCTGGGAAGAACGTGCGTGTTGCGGTGTCCACAGGCAGATTGTTTATTCCAGAACATCACTCTTAGAAGAGTGCCCTAATTTTTCACCTGGTCTCCCAAGGCTTGCTGCAGACAGAACCACAACTTCAGGTCTGTTGCTGGCTACCTGCCTCTTGCAGCCCATAGGAAACCAAGAACATTTTGGTATAGTTCTCACTGGTGGTTGATGGGAGTAGCTCTCTTCACAAGGGGGTTTTCTTCTCTTGTTTTTTAGTAGCAGGTGTGTTGAATTGTTTTGGCATTTCAGAAAATAAGCCTTACCATAGTAATGCTGCTTAGTTCTTTTCCAGCCTTGGGCTGGAGCTAGGTTGTCTTATTTGATTTTGTATGGGGTTTCCAGTTCTGGTCCATTTCACTCTGGGGAAGGTTCTGATCAAATGTAATTCAGCCTGTGATTTGTAAGATACTGCACTAAAAAATGTGATTTTTGGTAACAGATGAGAAAAAAAGTGGGATAAAATGTCTGGTCTTTCCCCCTGTTGATTGGGAGTTTGGAATATAAAGTTCCTTAACTGTTTTGCTCATTCTCACCACTTTTATTTCTACTGCCTGTGTGGATTTTTCTTAAAATAGTGGTGATGACATACGGCATATGCTTTTATTCTGTTCCTTGGGTTCAAAGTAGATATATTTGGTGGAAGGTTTTTACATGAAAGCATACATTTAAATAAAAAGCAAGAATTTGTGGATGTTTACATGATAGCCCAGTTGCAGAGTGAAACCCACAAATAGGTTAACTGCAACAACAAAAAAATTAGAACCCTTGCAGACTGTGGTCTCTGAATCCTTAAGTAATGTTTGAAATACTTTCAGCATTGTTTGGATTAGCTGTTCTAATATCTACTCTTTTTCCTACACTCAATTATGGCTCAAAGCAATGTCGTGATCTGACTGGTGGACTTCTTGGCTTCCTTTGATCATTCTTTCATGCTTACTTGTTTACTTTCATCCTTAATGGTGTTTTCTTACATTGTATATTCCTTTTTTCCCCTCCAGTTGTAAGGATTTTTATCAGGTGCCTGGCAACACAATTTCAGGTATTCATCAAGATGGAAAGAGAATCAGCTTGTATGTCATGGAAATAGACTCTGTATTTCACACTGTGAACAATTTTGGATGCATTTAGAAAATATTTCCCTTTAATTAGTAGCAACTTAAGCTTTGGGAGAAAAAGCTCCTTAGGCTTCTTTATCTTGCTGAACAGAATGTTTGCTTATGCAATGAGAATTTTGTGTGTGTGTGCATATATGTGTGTGTGTATATATATATATATATATATATATATATATGCAAACATATACACAAATGTACTGTTGGTCTATTATGTGAACATATTTTTAATAGTTGTAGCATGCCCATTTAGAGAATAGAACAAAATTCCCAAGCTATTGCTTAGCATCCTCTAGCTAGCTTTTTTTTTTTTTGGTAGGGATTTCCCCACTTCTTACACCCCTCCTCCAGATAACGCCTTTGGGAATTTCTTTGAATTGGGGGAATGCATTCTACAGCATTTCCTTGTCTCACAGCATGGTGTGATGTTAATTCCTTTGCAGGGTCTCTGAAGGCAGCCTAGGAAACTACTGCAGGAGAAATTGATAGAAGCGGTGCTGAGTGGAGTCAGTAGCCTCTTGGTGTGATGAAGTCATCACAACATTTTGTGTGTGTTAACTTAGCTGCTTCACCTTGCAATGGATTTTGCTGATTGGAAATGGGTCTAGAATCACCTAGATTGGTGTAGATGCACTTACTCATTTTTCACATTTCTTAATTATAGCTATTGTTAAAACCGTGCTTTTACAGTCTCTGTTAGTGGTGGTTTAATATGAAACCTGCAGCTTCTGTTGTATATCAGTCTTCCATGTTTATCCTCTTCATTTCTGTGTTCTTTCCTACTTCTGCTTTGTGTATGTTTCTGCGTGTGAGCACGCATACGTGTACACATAGGAACTCAGGCAGTGAAAGTTGATGACTAATGAAGAGTTGGTTACAGCTTCTTTTTTAGTAGCTTAACTCCAGAGTTCAACCTGCAGTCCTGTTCACGAGGGAAGAAATTGCCCCCAATAATACAAACTCAACCTCATACTTCTGCAAGCATTCTTGTCATTGAAACTATTTTCCATAGTTGATTACCAGTACCAGGAATAGAATCAGTTTTGCATTTTAATTAATGACATTCTAGATCTGTCTAGGTTGGACTGCCCTCAAATACTGACATGCTTACTACCTACAAGGTCTTTGTATTAAGAGGAGGAGTTTATGGAGTTCATTTTTATAAAGCAAAAAAAATTTTGATTATGTGACACAGCCTTTCTTTGGGAGTTAGATGAACCATATTAAGGATGTTGGCTGAATTTTTCTGTTGCTTTTTTCAGTACAATTAATATACTTCCTTTACCATCTCTTTCCATGAGTCTTTTTTTTTTTTTTTTTTTTCAACAGAGGATAGAGGGGAATGTACAACTCCCACATAAAGCTGTTTAGGGTAAGGACTGTTCTTTAACAGAGATTCAAGACCACTTCTAACACCAGCTATGGTGATCTACTTTGAAAGGAACTTGCTATTCACTTGGCAACTTAGATTTTATAAAATAGAAGAAATGCTTCATGGGCTGTGTCGAATAGTGCATTTTTGATCTGTGCCTCCCTATTGAATTCATCTAGGGCTATAGTCATTAGACAGCTTTGCAGAAGAAAATCATGTCCTCAGTAGCATAATAATCTAGCCAGACTGTCACAAATGTTTTTGTTGCAAGTTATATTTCTTGGGTTGTAGAGGGAGATGGCAGAATTTTGGAGGAGAACCAAATCACAGCCCCAAAATTCTTCCCTTCATTTAGCATTTAATACTCCAGTCAAGCTGTTTGCTCTTAAGTCTGAAGATCCAATAAATTGTTAAAAACACATAATGACATGTTTTGAGAAGCCTTTCCACTAATAGAAATCTTTGACCCTTCATTAGGCATCTGTGCTAAGACATCAATGACCTTTCCGCTTGTGTGAGCCAGCAGCCATTCTTATAGAAAGCAGACATCTTGTAATACAGCAGGAATTTACTTACTTACATTTTTCCTGTTTGTCCCCTACTGGGGACCTCCTGTGAGTGTCAGAGGGAATGAGTGTCTGGAGACAGTCAGAGAAGACAACTAGTCACAGTGGGATGCCTTCAGAACCCAGGGTTCCAGTACAGCCCCAGGCACCAACTGCTGTGAGACTAAGACTCCTATCTGCCTCCTTGGGCTTGGGCCAGATAATCTCAGAGGGCTCTCTTAGCTATTGAAAACTATGAACTGTTATTTTACCTCTGTTTTTTACTAGATGGATGGTACTTTTTAAGGCAGTTGATCCAGATTAGACATTCTTGGAGAGAAGATGGGTTATACATTCGCTCGATCCTAGAAGTTTGACCATGGCACGAGCATCAGTATTATTCAGAAAAGTGTGATCATGGTGAACCGTCACGAACAGAGCTCCTGTGTATGTGATCACTACCAGCTTACCCTGGGATATTTTGAAATGTTTCTTCTTACCATCAATAAAGGACCTTGAGGAGTGTCTTATCAAACCTCTCATTTCCTAGATAAGGTAGCTAAGGCTCAGGGAGGCTAAGTGCCTCCCCAGGGTTGGAGACCTGGTTAGCACCTGGGCAAGACATTTTACTGCAACGTGCATGAATTTACTCAGATCTTTGTTCCATTTCTGGTGTGGGGCCCTTTCCACAATACACAGCTGACACTTACTGTGTCATTCATTGCTCACAAAACTGCTTTGTGGCATCTAACTCACTGGTGTCCATTATTTCTGGGTTTGTTTCATGCAGATTACGTGGCTGTACCAGTCAGAGTGAGTCACATCAAGCCAATATTTATGGTAATTTGTTCATGCTTATGTAGAAATGCATTTTTTTTTGTATTGAAGTTTTGCTTTTCTTTTGAACATTTAAAAAATTTAAAAACACTGTGCTTAATTTTTTTCCACCTGTGCTTCAACTATTTAACTGATGATCAGTTTTGTAGAGAGAGTATTTATGGATTGATTCTTCTATTCATTCACCTAATACTTACTGAGCACCTATTGTGTCCATCCAAATGCCACACGGCAGGGGTCCAGTGGTGAAACAGCTGGATGCTGCCATTTCTGAGGTTATTCAGAGTCTAGCTACGCTTCATGGAGTTTGTCTTGATTCCTAGCCAGTGACCTGTTTCACATCGCTTCTCAAAGAATCCAGCTAAAAAGCCGTTTGCTTGGTCAGTTTCTGCCTTGCGATTATTCCACTGACAAGTTCTTTTCCTGAAAAGGCACCTTTGCTGTCATTGCAGCATGTATCATCCAGTTTTCCAAAACCCTGTTCTTAGCTTCTGTTCTGTTACCTGACTGAACAAAAGAGATTAATTGGCTAAACTTGTTTGTACTATTGTGATTCACAAAATGAGTGTTCCCTTCTTCGGAAAAACTGTTCCCTGGAATCCTAAATGGATAGTCTAGATAGCATGGTGTCTAGGGAACTAATTGCAGGTTAAAGACCAAATCCCTTGGCCTTGCATAGCAAGCCCATTATTATGTACAGCCCATATTTGCTTGTTTTGCCTCTTGTTCTGAAGCTCCTGTAGAATGTTTCAGAAGCACCAAACCTATTGCAGTGCTTAGAGATATGCAGTGTTCTCCCTTGATACAGTGCCTTTGCGTGTGCTGGTTCCTCGGCCTGAAATGTTTCTCTTCTCTTCAGACTCTTTCGAGGCAAGTTCGGGTACCGTCTCTCATGAATGCTTTGTGACATTTACCCTCTTTACTGACCCCTGTTGTACAGAGCTGAGCTAGGTCGACGGTGTCTGTCTTAACATCCCTTAGTACAAAGATCCCATAGGACTTGATAGACTGTATTGTGATTATTTGTCTATTGGTTCTCTTTCCCAAATAGGTATTTTGTTCCTTGAGGGCAGGGACTCTATTTTCATCTCTGTATCCCAAGGCCTAGTTCAGTGTACAGCAGATACCAATAGCTAGCAGATTGGGAATCACCATATGAAGCCTATGGTGCTGGTATTGGCAGCTACTGCTCTATGTGGAGAACTTAATTTTTCAAAATAATGTGACTATATGAATTAGACTACAAAGGATAAAGAGATTGGCAGTCATCCTAATGTAATCCATTAGAAATTTTATGTAAAACCCCCCAGAAAATGATTGTCTCCAAATGAGTTTCAGTAAAGCAAACAAGAATTAAGTGCCTTCTCTAAGCAAAGCATTGTATTAGATCTCTGGGAATGAAAGATTTAAGAAAAGCCATAAGCTAGTAAAGATTTGTTTCTTGTATAAATGGTCTGATAATAAGGCAGAGATTCTGCTAGGCTGGAGATAGGCATATAAGTTTGGAGGTAGAAGGTACATTCCAGAGAGAGGAGCTGGCTTGAGCAAGAACCTAGAGATCTGATGGTCAGCAAGAAGATGTCTTGGGTGGTGGTGGTGATGAAATGGAAAAGGCAGGGAAAGACCAGAGACCTTTGGGTGGGGGAGATGGGGATGGTATCAGAGGAGCTAAGTGATACCTTATTATTTCCTGAAATACAGGAGATAATTAATAGGGCCTGGATAAAGCCAAAAAGGAATCTCTCCTCAGGTTTAATTAAATCAAGTCTGTATTCAGGGAAAGAGAGCAGTTGCTCAGTATATAACCACATAAGACGTTTGCTTCTCCCCCAGCCCGTTTACCCTTGAGGGTACACTTTGACATTCAAAGTCATCACAAGGAAATGAAGCCAGGAAATCTAATCTGAATCAATCAGTTTAGACCTAGAGAGAATTTAGGATGGAGGTCACTGAAGTGCCTGTGAAAATACCGTTCAGAGTGTAAAGAACCCCATGGTCCTTTGGTGCTTCATTACTCACACCTTCTGTTTCTTTTTCTTTGGCAATTAGCTTTGTGCTATTTACAAAGAATACAATCATTTTATTAATTAATGAGGTTATGAATGGAGAAGCTGCTTTCATGTAGGTGAAAGAGTCGCTTATTAAAAAACTATCTGTATTACACTGTTGGTGGGAATGCAAGTTGGTGCAAGCTCTTTGGAGAACAGTGTGGAGATTCCTCAAGAAATTAAAAATAGAGCTTCCCTATGACCCTGCAATTGCACTCCTGGGTATTTACCCCAAAGACACAGATGTCGTGAAAAGAAGGGCCATCTGTACCCCAATGTTTATAGCAGCAATGGCCACAGTCGCCAAACTATGGAAAGAACCAAGATGCCCTTCAACGGATGAATGGATAAGGAAGATGTGGTCCATATACACTATGGAGTATTATGCCTCCATCAGAAAGGATGAATACCCAACTTTTGTAGCAACATGGACGGGACTGGAAGAGATTATGCTGAGTGAAATAAGTCAAGCAGAGAGAGTCAATTATCATATGGTTTCACTTATTTGTGGAGCATAACCAATAGCATGGAGGACAAGGGGCGTTAGAGAGGAGTAGGGAATTTGGGTAAATTGGAAGGGGAGGTGAACCATGAGAGACTATGGACTCTGAAAAACAATCTGAGGGGTTTGAAGTGGCGGGGGGGTGGGAGGTTGGGGTACCAGGTGGTGGGTATTATAGAGGGCACGGCTTGCATGGAGCACTGGATGTGGTGAAAAAATAATGAATAATGTTTTTCTGAAAATAAATAAATTGGGAAAAAAAAAACTATCTGTAATCACTTGTATTCATCCCCAAGGTGTGATATCTCCTATGCCTCTTCCCACTTTCCTTTTTTCTAAAAGAATCAGGGAACATATGTTTAGGGAGTGGTAAGTTAAGTTTTGTGCCTCTGAGAATTGGATCTGGTCAAATGCCTCTCTTCCCTGGATGTAACCTCAGAAGATGGAATTGTAAGGATAATCTCTAGATCCCTTGGCCAGAGCATGAAAGCAAAGAGATTTTGAGTGAGAGATGATGAGGTAGAAAAGAAGTTCATTCACAAACAAGTGCTTATTCAGGCATAGTTCTGGGTAGAGAAACTGTGAACAAAACCACCTATATTTTGCTTTCATGGAGCTAACATTCTGGGAGAAAGGGGAGGAAGGGGAGGGGACAATAGACAAACACATTAGCAGATACAAAGCATGTCACAAGGGTGAAAATGAAGAATGTTTATGCTACTATTATAGTCATATTTGGGGTTTCCATTTATTGAACATGTTCATAATATTTAATTTGGCCCCATGCATTGTTTTTAGCTCACTGCTTTTATATTTACTTTCTGACTAGGCTACATAAACTGCAAACTTGAGGGTTTTTTTACCCACCTAGGTAAGTATAGCTGTTAAAATAATTGGAGTATGGTGAACAGAAGTTATAATCAGGCATTTAGCTCTGGAATTGACTTAAAGAAAAAGTAAGGTGGACATCAGAGCTCATGAGTATTTTTCTCAAGGGTAGAACTGTCAGAATTCAGATGAAGAATATAGGATAGAAACAGACCTGTCTCTCACTTGAGTCTGAGGGGAGCAGATTGGACTGCTCTTCTGGAAGACTGGGAGCTTGAGTTTAGGGAGCTCTGGCCCTGGGAGGGAGGCAAGGAAGTGGTGGACACCACCGGTGAACACAGCTCCTTAGGAAGAGATGAGAGTGATCTAGTAGGTGAACATACAAGAAGTTTAGCAAGGAATTTCAATTTGGGTGGGAAGGAAGAAAGATAAAGTCAGTGAGATGCATGTACCTCAATGAGCAGTACTTGTAAAAATAGGTTCTGCCCAATTTAGAACATTTGGGTAATCAGTTGTTATAGAAATGATGCCTTGAAACAAAAAGCAATATTTATGAATTTTTAAGAATTCCTACACTATTATGTGTGATCTTTAATTCAGTGTCAGTGTTCTATTATATTCCAAGCAAGATTTTGGTCTGTACTTTCTACCTTTCTTCTAAAATAATTAGGATTTAAAGGAGAATTTCTTCTGGTGGTGGAAAGAGACTGGGCTCTGGTGTACACATTCTGGTTCTCATCCTGCCTCTACCACTTACTCACCTTTGGACTTTGGATAGGTTGCATAGTCTCCTTGTATATCATTGTCCTTCAGTTGTAAAACTCAGTAACTAACAGTCCCTACCTGATAGAGTTATTGTGAGTGTTAAATGCAGTAGTACATGGAAAGCACTTGGCACAGTGTCTGTAAGATGGTTATGTTGCCCAACAATTGTTAACTCATTATTTGTCTCTCTGGTGTTAGGAATTTGTTTGTGTGTACATATTTACCTGTTGAGCAGACTCTTTGAATGATCATGATCATACTTTCTTCTACGTGTTTGGATGAATGATTTTATGATGAAGTTTTTTAGAAAGAGCTCTGTTTTTGCTAAAGAGCTCTGTTTTTGCTATTAGTCTTTTAAATGCTGATTCAGTTCACTTGAATTGCAAGTCTGTATCACAGTGACCTATGAACAGGGGAATTGAAGGAGTGAATGACCACAGGGGTCCATGAAGGAGGATCACTAGACATAGTAAGTGACTTTCTGTCAGGAAAAGAGAAAAGTGGGGTTGGGGAGGAGCAAGATAGCAGTAAATAAGATTAATTCCTTTCACTGGTACAGAGGAGTTAGGGATCATTTCTCCTTACATGGTGTGTGGTCTAAGCAAGCCACTGCTACAGTGTAGTTTGCTCTTTCTAGGAGAGAATAAGCAAGGAGATGGGATTGGTATAGATGTGGGGCAGGATGGTCAGGGTGGAGTTGTTATGTGGCGGTTAGTTTGTAGAAAAGATTTCTAAAAGCAGAGTGCTTGGGTCCCAGTGTAGATGGGTTTAAAATGAACTCTTATCAAGTAGCTAGTGACAGAAGTATGCCAATTTATATTCCCACCAGCACTGAATGAGAATGCCTGTTTCATCAAATGCCTGTTGCATCAAAATGCAAACATTTTGATCTCTGCTAATCTGCTAGGTGAAAATTAGTACTCATAGTTTAGTTCGAGCATCTTTTCATGTGTTTAACCCATATTTTCTTCCTCTGTGAACAGTCTGTTAATGGTTTTTGCAAGCTCACTTTTGAGTTTTGGTCTTCTTGATTTGGAATAAAGAAATTAACATTTTCTTATGATTTTACCCCCTACTTTGTCATCTGTCTTTTGATATTGTTTGATATTGATATTGATATTTTGGGGATAAGAAATTAAGTTTTATGTAATGAAAGTTGTCATGTTACTTCTGTTGTTTTTGGATTTTGTATAATAATGAAAAAGCCTAACCCACTTTGGTATCATAAAACTGATCCAACAATGTCTTTTTTGTATTTTAATGACTTTATTCTTATTCACACGAATTTTAGTTTAATAAGGAAATAGAAATTTATTTCTTCCCAATGACTACCTAGTTGCCTCCAAACATTTTTTGAACAATATATCTTCATATCTTTTCTTTGCCTGTGATAGCTTAATTCTTGAGAAAGTTGATATTTACTTAGACCAGGGTGGAGGTGACATGAAAGGGTAGCATGAAAGGGTGGCATCATCTATTAAATCTCCTTCAGCAGTTTGAACTGTTTGGGGAGTTTGCTCTGTTTTATTAACTGTTAGTTTCTTAACTAGCTCTACACTGTTAATTTCTCTATTTTTTTTTCTCTACTTAGCCTTATTATCTGGTGTGGCTAGTCTCCTCTTATTATTCTTTGTTCCAAGAGTTTCCTGGATCTTCTTACATGTTTGTTTTTCTATATAAACTTTAGAAGTTGTTTAGTACTTAAAAAAAAATGATGTTTTGGAGGAAGGGTTAAATGTATAGGTTAGTTTACCAAGAATTTATGAAATTGAACCAACCTGTGCCCAGAGTTCCCATTTATTCAAATCCTTTAGGATCTGACTAGTGTTCTTATAGTATTCTTCATATGTCTTGATAGTAGTTTTTTATTTAAATAATTTGCTATACTTTCATGATAGGTTCTTGTCTAATCTTCATATGTTTCCAGGTATTGAGGGATGAGAAGGGAATAGGAGTGTTCTTTAGGCACCATAGAATGAATAAATAACCTAGGGGGAAAAATACTGAAAATTTGCATAGATGGATATGATTGACTCACGTTTCTTTTACCCCTACTTAAAAACCCCATCTTTTGAATTGTTGTTCTAACTAAAAACATGTATTTGCCTTGAATCTCTAACTGTGTTTAATACATGTTTTTCTCACTCCCAGATTGAGAACACCAATTGCTTGGATCCTTTTGCACAGTGTTCTGAAACATTGTCTTTTACTAATTTATTTACCCATTAATAAATTAATTAAGGAGGCATTTAACAAGTACTTACTATAGGTCAAACATTAGGAATATGCTAATGAGATTTCCCTTTCATCAAAGGGTTTGCTGTTCACTAGGAGACTGGCCTGAAAACAAATAATAATAATGTACTTCTTGAAATTATATGAAGGGTGGAATTGAATCCTGGAGTTGGAGCACTTAAGGCTATCCTGGGACAAACAGGGAATGCTTCACTGAGGAAGTAGCATCTAAACTGGGCCATTTAAATGAGTTGCTGCCAGGTGAGCAGAGCAGGGGAAGCTACACCAGAGAGAAACTAGCAAATACCAAGTCACTGGGATATGAGTGAATTACAAGTAATTTAGTTTGAGACAGGAAGGAAATGACGCTTAGCCAATGTGCAGCTACTGCATTTCAAAAGAATTTATATAACATGTAGAAGAAGTTTTCCTTATTCAAAAGGCATTGGAGAGGATTTTTGAGCAGAAGAGACTAGGTCAGATTGTAGACTGCATCATTTGGTAGCTATATGGAAGATAAATGAGAAGGGCAGGGGTATACACTCAGGAATACTAGTGTGGAGGTTACAAGACTAAGCACAGTGAGAGACTATTTTCTCTTAAACTAGGCATGTGGCATTAAGAATGACAGGGATCCTAATTCAATGATTCAACAGTTATTTATTACATTCACCTATGAGGCCAAGCTTTGTACTAGGCTTCTAGGATGGAACAGCATATAGGATAGATATGCTTTCTACTTCTAATGAGATTACATTCAAGTGGGAGGAAACTGACAAAGAAGCTGATAAATAATCTGATATGACAGGCATTGGTAAATGGAATGGAGCAGAATGAAGGGGAAAGGCAGGGTGGTGTGGAGCATGCTGTTCAGGACACAACTTTCAGCAGAGTGATTGTTGAATACAGACCCAAGGTGGGGTTGAGGAGGGTGTAAACCAGAGGTAGTATGGGAAGGAGGTCCATGCAGAGGGAATGGCTGGTGCAAAGGCCCTGAGAAGAGACCATGATTGGCATGATTAAATAATAGCAAAGAAGCCAGGAGGGCTGGAGCTGAGTGACAAAGGAGGAGCTGGGAGCCAGAGGTCATTGTGGGAATTAATTAGATGTTAGAGTGAGATGGGAAATCCAGCAGTGGTTTGAGTACAGGGGTGTAATGATTTGTCTGGTAGCATTGAAAGCATCTTGTTCGTTGCTACATGGAGAACAATAGCGGATTAGGGTATAAATAGATCAGTCAGGAGGCTAGTCCAGGAATCTAGGAGAGGTGATGATGGACCAGGGTGGTGGCATTGGATGTGATTGAAGGATGGCAGGATTATGGATTTGCTTCCAAACTGAAGCTAAAAGGATGCTGGTAGAAATGCCTAGGAAGTGAAACTGGCAGGAATGGATAAGATAACTACTACTAAGGAAATTTGCAGTCTTTTCAAGGGAGATGAGGAAAGAATAGTTCGGAGCGCCACTGTAGCACAAGCAGTCAACACAGCCAGTGTGGTGAGTGGGCCATGGTGAGCTCTTGCCGCGTTCTTCCATGCATCTGTATACTTGTAAGCCACACTGGAATGTGTGAAATGATTCAATAGAGAGTTCCTAGGATTGCCTTACTCTAAGAGGCTGTTAAATAGGGTTAATTGAAAGTATATAAATGGTGTCTACTTTCCTGGGCAATAAAATTGATGAAGAGACTACACTTAAAGTTAACTTTAAACAATTTCACAGGCTGAGAACTTTCAGCAAACAGTAATCAGAGCTTTGATAATGTAAGAAATTGGCAGCCCATTTGTATTGACATGGGTCAGAGGAACATTGTGGAGGACACAGAAAAGGACCCAAAGATCATGGATCTTAGGAGTGTGGGGGAAAATGAATTAAGTATGGTTGAAAATTATAAATTGCCTAACCTTTTATCCATGTGCTTTTAGCTAAGTGTTCTCTCTAAAGCTTAGGTACTTTTCTTTACTAGCAAAAAGGTTATAAAATGTTCCAGAGAGTTGAGTCAGGGCTAATTCCCTTATCTTTGGACGTTATCTTTGAGAGGTGCAGGGCTGTCTGTTCCAATAATAAGTATATTTCTGTAAATCATGTGGTGTATTCTATTATGAAACAGAAAATACATTCATGAAGGTTTTTTATGGATCTAAGCCAGGTACCCCTTTTTTCAGACCTTATCTTTTGAAGGATTTTAGACTATTCATAAGAATTCAGATTCCCCTTGCAAAATTTAGGATGAAAACCATGCCCAAGGCTGTTGCAGTCACTGTGGATGGGGTAAATTTCCACAGTATAAGACAAGTTAGAGATCAAAGCCATATAGGATTGAAGACTGTTCTCTTGGTCATAACTGATCAAGGGCTATAGTTCGATACATATTTTTCTCCAGTTAACTGTATATACAGTCAACCATGCACAATCCTCATTGAATTGGGTGGGTTCATTCTTTCTTAAATTCATCTGTTTTGTCATTATAAGTCACAAAATTAACTCGTTATTATAGCCAGAGTAATGGATAAAAAGGAATCTCTTAAACCACAGAGGTTAATGTAAAAATCCTTCTTCTGTTAATTGGCTTGTTTTTATAACTTAATATAGGCTTAGGTCGACTTATGTCATTGTGTTAATGATGTACTATGTGTGTGTGTGTGCATGTGTACATGCATGCCGACACATATACATATGTAATTCCTCTCTTTTCCTCCCCAGACTGTAGTAGTCTTTCTGAAACATGAACTCTTCTTATGTTTTTAAATTTCTTTTCATCTAGCTTAGTGTCTGACACAAAGTAGGAGCTCAAAAAATGATTGTTACTCAAAACATAAAAACATTGTATTTTATTGTTCTGTTGACTATACACTAATGTACCTTGTTTACTTTTGAAATACTGATAGAGACTCTAATGATTGTACCCTGTGTTCTTGGCATCTTGGTTTTATGTGACAGTCTATGACATATTCATGACTCCAAACATTAAAAAGGCAACCTTTTTTAAAAAAATTTTTAATTTTTTTAAAAGATTTTATTTATTTGACAGAGATCACAAGTAGGCAGAGAGGCAGGCAGAGAGAGAGGAGGAAGCAGACTCCCTGCTGAACAAAGAGACCCATGTGGGGCTCGATCCCAGGACCCTGGGATCATGACCTGAGTCGAAGGCAGAGGCTTTAACCCACCGAGTCTCCCAGGTGTCCCAAAAGGCAGCCTTTTAAAGGGAAGTGACTCTGTGCATGAATGTAGAAGGAGCATATGAGATTATGAGACAAAACTCTAATACATATGTACATATATAGGTATTATAGGCTTATTTTCTCCTATTAGAAGGAATTTTAGGCTGCTGATAGGAATAGATGATATTTGATGTAGTGAAAGTTCAAAAGCAAGGAGGACATGGTGGGAACAAAATGGAACCAGGTATGCAATTAAATTGCAGGTCAGAATGATCTAACTGTAGGATACAGAGGCCACAACTTTGGCTCTAAGCTTTCTGTCAGCCAGCAGGAAGAGGAAGTTCTTGACGAAGTAAAGAGAAGCCAGTTGCTCAGAATGATTATAACTATTCTTGGCACCAACATCAGACAAGAATTTCTCCCAAGAGTCCCCGTAAAGAGTACACTGTGTTTTGTTTTGAAAATGATCAAGTCTTGTAAGGCTGATTCTCCTGAAACACATTTGTTTTAATAGTGTTGCTTCAAAGCCGATTTTGTAAAAGCAACTGCAAGGTTCTGTCCAGGTACTCCATTCTCTAATGATGTGGTTTAGCCCAGAGATGTGAAGAGCAGATGAACTACTTGTCCTTCAGTATGCCCTGTGTACTGTTTTTCTCAGCTGAGGTTTTGAGAATTATTCATTAACATTGAACTTAAAGGTGGCGTTACTGCCTCCTACATAGGCCTAGATTGCAGCAATTCTGTGTGGCCAATTACAGAGAGATACGGTACCCTAGCAGAGTGTCAAGTTAAAACTGGGCTTTAGCATCCTTTGGAGTGAGCTGAGTTGCTAACAAAGACATTTGCCTGAATAGAAAGTAGCCCTCCTTATTTCCAAGGGTTGCATGGTGGGGAGTCAAACAGCTAGGCCAGGATTATACACAGAATATTCTCTACTGGGGCGCCTGGGTGGCTCAGCTGGTTAGGTGTCTGCCTTTGGCTCAGGTCATGATCCCAGGGTCCTGGGATCAAGCCTTGTATCTGGCTTCCCTGCCTTTCAGGGGAGTCTCCTTCTCCATCACTCTTTGCCCCTCCCCTAACTTGTGCACTCGCTCTCTCTTTCTCTCTCTCTCAAATAAAAAAATAAAATCTTAAAAAAAAAAAAAAAGTTCTTTAGTACCCAGACAAAGGGGATGGTCTACTCCAGGGACTTTAAACAAGTATTCCTGGGGGTGTTTCTGAACAGTCATGAAAGTGTGGGAAGTTCCAAGGGCATCCGTTTCCAAAATCTGGACTGTGTGCTCAGTCTTGTTTCTCCTCACCCTTTCACAGTTACTCTTTTCGCATTTTAGCGAAGAAAGACATCTCTCTTATCTGTCCTAAATTTTGCTGTAATGTGTTGTGCATGGGCGTAGAATCCACCTGGGCACTGAACAGAGCAGCAATTTGAAATATTTTCTTACAAAGTAGTATGGTAGTGTGAGCCATAAAAGACTCACTAACATAAACATATGCTGTCTCGGGATGAACTTCTGTGGGGAAGGTAGACTGATGTTAGAGCTAAAGAGAAAAACTTGCCAGATACGTTTTCCAACTAGAAAGGAGGAAATTGAATTTATTTATAAAGTTGATAATGGTGCTTATATAAGGGTTCTCTAGAGAAACAGAACTAAATAACATACATAAACACACACACACACACACACCTGGTTGTGGATAGGGCAGAGAGAAAAATGATAAGTGAAAAAGAGATTAAGAGATTATAAGGAATTGACTCATGTCATTATGGAAGCAGAGAAGACCCAAGTTCTGCACTTGGCAAGCTGAAAACCCAGAGGAGACAATGGTATAAATTTCATTCCAAACCCAGCAGGCTTGAGATCCAAGAAGAGCCAATATTTCAGTTCTAGTTCAAGGACAGGAAGAGACCAATGTCCCAACTGAGGGCAGTGAGGAAAGAGTTCCCTCTTAGCCTTTTTGTTCTGTTCAGGTCTTCAATTAATTGGAGGAGTCCCACAGGCTTTAAGGAGGACAAACTGCTTTACTCATTCAAACATTAATCTAATCCAGAAACACCTGTACCAGAATAATATTGGACTGAAAATCTGGATACCTTGTGGCCCAGTAAAGTTGAAACATTAAATTAGCCATCATGGTGGGAAATACAATTTATATTATTAAAATTTAACTGTCTACTTATGGCATAAATTATGTTTTTGTAATTCTATATAAGTTTACGATGATGTCAACTTTAATCTTCATGGGGTGAATTAAAACTTTGGGAGAGGATACTTAAGTTTTTGTTTGTCTTTTGTTTTTATTTTTTAGGATCTATATGAACAAGTATTTGAAGACCACAAATTACTCCCTACAGTATGATCAAAATAATTGCTAGCTTGACACATGCTATACCCAAAACAAAATCTCAAAGATAGGTCAAAGTTTAGTTCCCCTTTTTAAGGTAAAGAGAATAGGTTCAAACTATGTCATTGCAGGAATTTTCATTATCACCATCTTGATCAAAGTCATAGTCCTTTCATGACTGGACCATCACAGCAGCTTCCCTGCTTGACCTTGACTGTTACCCTGTGTTCTCAGCACGGATGCCCAGAGTTATCTGGTTAAAACAGAAGTCGTGTCATGCCAGTCTTCTGCTCAAAGTCCTGTTTTGATCTTCTCTGGATCCAAATGATTTCCCCACTCTGTCTTATCCTATTTGCCCCCATACTCAGCTGGCTCACTGTGCTCTAGCCACAGTGGCCACCTTGCTGGCCTGGAGCATGTCACCAGGTGATTTACATTCTCCCATCTTTGCTTTGTTATTCCCTGTGCCTGGGAACCCTCTTCTGTTTCTCCCCTTAGCCAAGCCCTACCCTCAAGTCTTTGCTCAAATTCTCCGTGAAGTCTTGCTCAACCACCCTCTGTACAACTGCATCACCTTCTACCTTTTCATATTCTCTGCATTGCAGCTTAACTTTTTTTCCCATATGCTCACTTCTCAACAATTTTGTGTGTCTTGTTCACTGGTATTCCCCAGTGCTTGGAATAGCACATAGCAGGCACATGGCAGCCACATAGTAGGCATAGAGTAAGTATTTATTCAGTGAGTAGGCCTATATTTTGTGTAGTTTTCATAGATCAAGTTCATTATTTTATCTCCCTTTTGACAACTAACAAGATAGGTAGTAAAAAAAAATACGGAATCTTGAAAAGGCACAATTATTATTTAGTGTTTTACTAAATTTGAGTTGAAAATCTTTACTTACCCCTGTTTTCCCTGTTTCTTGATAATGATTTTTATCTTAAATTATATTTTCTGTGCATTTATCCTGTTTGAATTTTTGATCAAAAAGTGTTTATTTTGAAATCTTGAATACCTGTATTTCTTAAAAAGTCAAATCCATTTTAGATGAATTGATGTGAACATAGCCATGCACAGCTGGGCTTTCTGGATGACTGCAAGGTCAGGAGGGGCTATTGCTCAGAGGTGCTCAGGTGTTGACTCTGTTTCTCCGACTCCTCCCCACTTTCTTACTGTGGCAATATGGCCTTGCACATGTGCAGCTGGGCTTACGAACCAGGAGATGTTTTTAGCACCACTTCAAAAGAAAAGGTAATGTTGTTAGCATAAGTTCTTCCAGAGCAGTAAACTAAACATGAGAAAGGAAAGGGCAGGAATCTGGTGAGATTTAGGTTTCTCTCTCAATTCTGGCAGTACCCTACCCCCATGGAGAAAGAGGGTCATTGGTGGCACCAACAAGCCCCAAAGGGAATCAAGGAAGAAGAGAAACTCTGTGCAAAGATATGCTGCATCTCCCACTACTTCGTATAGGTACCTTTTTTTTTTCTTGTTAAATTCTCTGTGCTTGCTAAATAAATTAGGAATTTATAGCCAAGAAGCGTGTCTATGTGTGTTGCTGGTGGTGATGGGATTGTTGGGAAGGTTGATGGTATTGGAACTGTTGGTAGTAGACTGTTTTGATGGGGCCGGGTGGTGCTGAAGGAGGAAAACGTGCTGGTGGTATGCAGAGTTTTTTCTATCAATCCATAGTAAGACCCATTGTGCCATATGACCTAAATACAATTATTTCCATTTATATATATTTGTATATACATATATAAATAAATTATTTTGGAATAGCTATAAGGAGACTATATTAATGTATCTTTCAAGACATCCTAAGATTTCTAGGAATTTCTTTGAGTCCAATAAAGCCACTTCTCTGTTTGAGGTCCTTTGGACTCTAGCCTTTAAAAAGTTGTTTATCTGGTGGTTGTTCATACACACGTGCTCTCTCTTACTCATAAGGATTCTCTGTCAGGGTAAGATATTTTCAGCCTAGTGTGTTACACCAACCTAAATCCTTCAAAGCAAAAGCAAATCTTTTGTTTCCCCATTAAGCCTGTTTGCAGGGTTAGCATCTTGATGGTACAACATTTTCCAGCAAACTTCACACACTCTGTCCTGTTGTGTCTTTACAATAGTTATGAAAGGTAGGCAAGGATTGCTATTATCTTTATATGTCATTTGAGGGTTCGTTTTATAGATAACAAAAACTGAGACTCAGATAAAATTAATTACTCAGGTCAGTAAATCCCAAACAGAATCAGGATAAAGACCTGCATCTTGCAACTCTTGATCCTTTAAGCAGCCTGTTTTTCCTTTTCTGATCCCCAGTGGTTTCCTCTCATCCTCCCCCACTGACAGCAGACAGGGAACATCCTCCCTCTCAGTATTAGCTCCTTGTCTGGATCATTGAATCCTTGCTCTAGATCAATTCTCCAGTTTGTATACCAATACAGAATGTCAGGTCAGCCTCTAGCTCTACTTTTCCTTTTTGTTCCTATTAATACTTGGCTGTATACTTGCATATAATTCTAACAGATTGGATTGTGTCTATGCTAATTCTCCTACCAAATAGAAATATCTTTAGTTCTAGAAAACTGTATAATATTTCCCAGGAGTTTGTTTTGTTTTGTTTTTGTTTTTGTGACAGCTTATATAATACAGAAAGACATACTTAAAAAACTTTATTGAGGTATATTGTACATAGCATATAATTCATCCATTTCAAGTATGGTTGACCCTTGAACAATGTGGGGGTTAGGAGCACTGATCCCCTCCCTGTACAGTCAAAAATCTGGTTATAATTTTTGAGTTCCTAGAAACTGAACTACTAGTAGCCTAATGTTGATTGGAAGTCTTATCAATAACATAAATTGTTGTTTAACACATATTTTGTGTATTTGTTTTATACTGTATTCCTAAAATAATATTTTTTCTAAATTTTTTTGTATTTCTAGGCTGTGCAGTTCATCTGAGTTTTTTAAATTATTACAAATCTCAATTTTCTAATATATTTCTTGAAAAAATTCTGCAGACAAGTGGACTCACACTACCCAAACCTGTGCTATTTATGGGTCAACTGTAGAGAATTCAATGATTTTTAGTAATTTTTTCAAATTGTGAAATCATCACCATAAACCAGTTTTAGAATATTTTCATCAGCTCAGTAAGACTCATCATGCCCATTTACATCAATATTCCTTTTTTTTTTTTCTTCTATTTTTGAGAGACTGCAAGTTCACATGAGAAATGCAAAGGAACAGTTAGCTAAGGATGGAAGAAAGCAAGAAGGGCAGGACCAATTTTATCATTTATCAAAATATGAATAATAGGATTGCCTTTTTAAAAAAATAATATTTCTACTAGTTTTTCATATATTTTTATAGCTATATATGCAAAAAGATATTAAAGCAGGCTCTATCTCACTTTTGCCAGTGATCCCAAAGACCAAGACTAGTATAATAGGTTTGCCCATACCAGTTACCTATTCAGAAGATAAGAGCCAGAGGTTAAACGTCAGAATTAGTTACTGTCTCCACCATCTTATGCACGAGATTAAAGTTGGGGTCCAGCTGACCATGTGGGGGTAGAAAGAGTGTGCTCATCCTTATGAAGTTCTGGAATCTCCTCTATATCCCAAACCAGAACATGTGAAAAACTGAGTAGAGTTTCCATGAGAATGAAGTGGGAGAGGCGGCCCTAGGTACAGGACCATAAATTGGTGGGGCAGAATTGTGAGATTCTTTTCATAGATCAAGTAGATGCTCAGATTATTTATCTGAGATAAAGGAGTACATGCAAGAGGATTGCCTGGGAGGCTGGATGGGAGAGAGAGTAATATAAATATACTATATATAAATATTTATTAGTATAAGTAAATATTTATGATATATGAATATAATATAAAAATATAAGTGATTATAATTTCCCTCAGTATTCTGAAAAACATAGGAATGTACTCCAAACAGATCATACAAAAAGTGGCCCATTTGCAATTTGACCATTGCGCAGAGCTCTGGAATCTGACACGCCTGGGTTTAAGTCTCTCCATGGTCCTCACCAAATTACTTTGAGCTTTCAGAGCTGTTATGACCAGTATTTGTTGTAATGATACAGTCATTGACTTTGTTAATCCTGAAACTTGGATTTCACATGTTGAAATTTCTGATATTTGACATTGGTTGTTGAAAGGCAAATATAACTATTCTATATAAATAGTCAATGTCCATGATTTAGCTAGAGATCTAAAGTCATCATTAACAGATAACTTGAACATTTAGCATATAGCATATTCAATATTTAGCAAAACCCATGGTATTTCACTTACTGTACTGCCATTTACTTACTTGGATTAAATTTGTTACAAGTTTTTATAAGCTTGTATTCATATATGTTGAAAGTAGAAATAGGGACGGCTGGGTGGCTCAGTTGGTTAAGCAGCTGCCTTTGGCTCAGGTCATGATCCCAGCGTCCTGGGATCGAGTCCCACATTGGGCTCCTTGCTTGGCAGGGAGCCTGCTTCTCCCTCTGCCTCTGCCTGCCATTCTGTCTGCCTGTGCTCACTCTCTCTCTCTGATAAATAAATAAATCAATCTTAAAAAAAAAATCCATACATCTTAAAAAAAAAAGAAAGTAGAAATAAGTAGAGTATAAATAGTAATCCCATTTTGTCTAGACTACAATTCATATTTACTAATTTAAAAGTAAGACTATTTTAGGCATTATTGTTAGTAAGACTTTAGCAGATAATATTACATATATGAGTGTGTGTGTGTGAATTTGAGTGTCTATTTTTTGCCAACCAAGAGAAGAGTCATTTGAGGACAAGACTGAATATTTATGACCATGAAAATAAACAATTGAAAAATTTGGTATATTGCAATAAATAAGCAAGAATACTTAACTATTTATACAATTTGTGTATAGAAATGCATTTTGCACATTGGCAGATGGGATCCATGAATTTTAAGAGGAAAGTTTGGTAAGATTTAGAAGAGAATGAAGTTAATTTTAAAAATATATTTAATTCAATGTTCTTTAATTATCTTCCCAAAGCATTTAAAATATGTAACTCTCATAGCACCACCCACATGGCATAATATTTTTTAATTTAAAATATTTACTGAGCATCTACTGTATGCCAGGCAAACTACTAAACAGTGGGCATACAATACTGAATAATATGGTATAATCTCTGTCTTTAAAGAACCTAGAATTCGGTGTGATAGACATAAGAAATAAACATGTGACTGAATATATAATGGTCATTTCTATGAATAGTGAGAAGAACATTACATGAGTGAGAATAACTGGAGAATCATAATTTGTGGTAGTAGGGAAAGCCTCTATGACAAAATGGTATTTACGTGAAGATATGAAAGATGAGGAGACATTATGCAGTTTAGAGTAGGTTAAGAATAGCTCAGATGGAGGGAATAGCATCTGCAAAAGTCCCGTGTTGGGAGGGAATATGGACTATTTAAGGAGGAGGCAGGGAATGGATATGAGTAGCTCAGTTAGCAGGTTATTACAGTAATTCAGTTGAGAAATGAGGTAGTCTAGAGACTAGACTAGGTTAGTGGCCATAAAATTATAAGTAAATGGCAAAGCAGTTTATGTGCTTATGGTGATCACACTTTCTAACAATACTACTTATTTTTTCCCAAACTTTTCAATTGTAAACTTCTTAGAATTGAGGATTTGTATCTTCTTTACTTGTGAAGTCTTCAGAGTTCTTAGCCCTTTAAACTAAGTTGTTGAGCCAATTTTTTTTTAATGTAGAAAAAATAACATTTAATTTTAGAGAAAAAAAATCTTGATTATTTATTTGGTGGGGGGATGACTTAGGAGTTTTCTTGAAGGCAGAGCTATGAAATGTAAATCCTTTACAATTTGCCTTTGGGTTGTTATTTTTTAGGGATCTGGGAAAATACAAAATTCAATCAATGGACACAATTGGGCATTTATACAATTCCATAAAGTGTATGTCATAGAGACCTTTCAAAAGATAAGTAAAAGGTAAAAATTGCTTGATTATCTGACTCTTATAGAACATGCTTACTTGGTAACATCCAAACAGGAAGGTACAGTTTATATTCCATTAGTAAGTATTGTATCTGAGTAATTTAACTAGTTCCCAAGGGATGGAACGAAGACAAATAACCCCTATTTAGGGATAGCATAGTTAGAGTCTGGTTTAGGTCTTTTTGGTTTGTGTATGACTTGAGATTTTGGAAACAAAATGCTTGAGAAGAATCAAAACAATATTATAATGAAGATGACAGCAGGTTTACTGAAGAGCTCACTTAGCCATATAGCTAACAAATTATATGTAAAATGAAGATTTTATTATAATGTAACCACTACAGATCCTCACTATAGTATGTAACCACTACAAAACCACTATAGGTAAACATTATAGCCATGAGTGACAGAAGGAAACACTGTTATTCGGTTGTTGGGTCCCATATTTTTATCTGCTGAAGTGGCCATTTGACTTTCATACTGTACACTTTTTCTTTCTTTCTTTCTTTTTTTTTTCCAATTTATTTATTTTCAGAAAAACACTATTCATTATTTTTTCACCACACCCAGTGCTCCATGCAAGCTGTGCCCTCTATAATACCCACCACCTGGTACCCCAACCTCCCACCCCCCCGCCTCTTCAAACCCCTCAGATTGTTTTTCAGAGTCCATAGTCTCTCATGGTTTCTTTCTTTCTTTCTTTTTTAAAACATTAAGAGCATTTTTAAGCTCACAACAAAATTGATCAGAAACTATAAAGAGTTATCTTATACCCCTAATCTCACACATGCTTAGCCTCTATCTTAGCCGTTGTCAACATCCCCCATCTGAGTGGTACATTTGTGAGAATTGATAAACCTATGTTGACCCATCATAATGGCTCAAAGTCCATAGTTTACATTATGGTTCATTTTTGGTATTGTATATTCTCTGGGTTTGGACAAATGTGTGATATTATTCATCCTTATGGTATGATAGAGTGTTTTCATGGCCTAAATATCCTTTGTGATAGGAATCCTCTGACTGTTTATATCTTCTCCACCCAGCCCCTAGCAACACTGATCATTTTACAGTTTCCATAGTATTATTTTTTCCAGAATGTCCAATAGTTAGAATTACATAGTATGCAGCTTCTTCAAATTGGCTCCTTTTCAGTGAGTAATATGCATTTTAATGTCCTCCCTCTTCCCCCAAGTCCCCAATGGAATAGAATAATATTCCGTTGTCTAGATATATTATAGTTTACTTACCTGTTCACCTACTGAAGGACATCTTAATTGCTTCTAAATGTTGACCATTATGAATAAAGCTGCCATAATATTTGTGGGCAGGTTTTTGTGTGGACATAAAATTTCAGCTCCTTGGAGTAAATGCCAAGCAGTAGAATTGCTGGATCACATGGTAAGAGTATTTCTAGTTTTATAAGAAACCATTAAACCCTCTTCCAAGTGGTTGTACTGTTTTGCATTTCTATCAGCACTGAATGACCGTTCTTATTGCTCCATAGCCTCAACAGTCATTATTCTGGATTTGAACGATTCTAATAGGTGTGACTGGAACCTAATTGTTTTAATCTGACTATGATGGAATGTACTTTCTTAATATCATCAGAGATAGTTAGAAGGCTTTTTAATCTAAAATGCTTAGGACTAATTTTGTTGGTCAATGGAAAAACGTATTTAGATGAGAGAATAATTAAGACAACTTAATGTATGCATTTTTGAACATTTCACTTTAATTGAGAACACAGATTAGGCTGATTTGCTAGTCTTTTGTGTGCAGCCATAGGCATTTCTTCAAGTAAGAATCTGTTAATTTAATCTGTTAATTTGTTCTGTGCTATCTTGTATAAACCATGACTGTATAATTCATGAATTAAGAGGACTTAAATACTTATGAAAATAATCTAAGTGCATAATTCATTTAGTTTTTATGATTTTCCTCATTATTACCATAGTTTCTTGTTCTATAGCAAGTTTTTATATATATATATGATTCAACTTTATCAACTGTTTTCAAAGCTTTTAACTTTTTTCATAGAAGCACCAACTCTTCTTAAATAAATACTAAAATTTTATTGGCTTACAAACTAATTTAAAAAGAAAAAAATGATCACAGAATTACAATAATTATGAATGGCATAAAAAGTTTTGGGGAGCAAGCACAATTTTTGAAAATTATACAACTCCAAAGGGAGCAGAAGTAGATGAATACGCTAAAGATGAGCTAATTTAAACTCTGATTTTGGTGAACTGTGATATCAGTCTTTTTACACTTTACAGAGACTGAACATTGTTGTTTAAATTGAGGTTAAGTTGGTTAAGTTGGCAATGACTAGAAACCATGACCTTGTAGATTGTGATCGGCATGATTGACTTGTGGGAAACTGAGGAAAACCTAGCCCCCTGGAAAATGATTGATTATCCAAGTTATTTTCTAGCTTCTTCTTAATGGAAGAGTCTGCCAAAACTCAAGACTCAGAACGTAGGGCTATGCTTTATAGGCAAAACATTTTTTTTACTCTTTAACTATGTGTAGGTTTTATAATATACTCAATATAATTCATGTGTATTAAAAACTAATCCTGCTTTTAAATGAGGAAATGTATTCTTTGGAATGTATTCATAAATAATTAGTTTTTGAAAGCCCTTGCATCCTGGCCTCTTTAGTTCTCTAACCTAATCTTTGGTCATTCTTCTCATGGTTTGAAAAATTAAATAGTAAATTGCAGTTCCCACTGTTTCATGGTCCCTTGCCTTTACTTTTGCTATTTCCTTTGTTGATACTCTCTTCCCACTTTTGATTGACTTCCTAATATATTATCCTTAAGAACTCAGTTCATGTGTGGCTTTTCAAGAAAATTTTCCCAGCAACTCAGTTTGGGCTCATTATTCCTGAATTTTGATAATGTGGCATCTTTTTTGTAGAATTATTTTAAAATTGACTGCACATATTGTACATTGGATAGTAGGTCTTTCAAAGGCAAGCACTGTGTCTCTCTTTGATACACTGGATTTAGCAAGTGCACATGCTAAACCCTCAGTGCTTGTTGAACTAAAGAGCAGTGTGCTGAAGCTCATATTTTGTAAAGTTCAAAACAGCCATTCAGGCATAGAATTTTATAACTAGCTGCTGTAAAAGTTGGCTGTAGAGAGCAAACACTCGGTAAAGGACTAAAAAAGGGATAATGTGAAAATTGCATTTTAAAATTGCTGGTATAATATATTTGTATCTTGGCTACATACTGGTATTGTCATGTTAGGATTTGAAAAATCTGGATCAGCTACAGTAGAAAAATGTACAAATGATAGAAGCTTAAATATGTTCATCTGAAGTTGAGTATCTTAAATCATCCAAGGCTAGTTTTTTTTTATAAATCTTAGATTGCCCTCAAGTGGCTAAAGAAAATTGAAGGTGGGAGAAGTTTCTTGTAATGCAGATAGAGTTAATTGATTTTTAAAGTTGTAAAAAAAATTGTTTATTATTAATCAGCTTCATCATTATAAACTGAATGACCATCTAATTACCTAATATGGTAATACCTAATGGGAGAAACAGAGAGGCATTGTTGAAAGACTATTAACCTAAGATTCAGATAATTTGGCTCTATTCCCAGTGATGCTTTATTCTAGCTTTGTGGCCTTGAGTAAATTGCTGAAACTCTGATTCAACTTCCAAATTTGCATACTGGTGGTTTCAAATGTGGACGATTTTGTTCCACAGCAGACATTTGGCAATGTCTGGAGACATTTTTCATTATCATGATTTGGGGGACGTTATTGGCATTTGGTGGATAGAGACCAGAGCTATTGCTAAGCATACCTATAGCACACAGAACAGCTGCCAACAACAAATTATCTATCCCAAATCTCAGTAGTGCCAAGACTGAGAAATTCTAGGTGAGATCACATATCCTAAGAGGGTCTTTTCCAACCTAATTATCTCTTATTCTCAAACTTAGGCTGATAGTGTGGTTTTTTGGCCTGTTTTAAGTGACCTGAATAATATAAAGGTGACATTGAATGAATTCAGTTGTCTAATAGGTCTTTAATTGAGGTTTTAGTGATTTAGAATGAATTAAATAACATAAGTGGAGAAGAAATGTCAAAATTTACTACTCTGCACTTTATGTGATTCAGCATTTTCAAATGTAAGTTAATTATAATTATAGAAACCCCAGGATAGATGAGGATGTTTATTTTTTCTGTAGTGTGACAGTTTTCCAATGTTAACTGTCAGAGAGGTACTATTAGTATTTATAGAAAAGGGGAGAAAACTATTTAATGTTGGAGAGTTTAAATGCTGTAATTTCTTTGAAAGTCATATTTCAGTAAATACAGATTTAGGGATGGATATGCATCCTTATGATTTAAAGTAAAATTCATCAGTGGTATAAAAACATTTTAGTATCCTGAATTTTATGGTGTGGGATAGTTACGAATGAGCATCAGTGCTAGTAGAATTCTAAATTATTTTGGAGGAAATGTGCATTTTGAAATTCTTAGTGGTGATTAGTGGTTATACCCCATCTGCTCCATATTTTTATGACATAAATGTTGGCTTAAAGAGCTTGAGAACAGGTTTCAAAAGCAACAGCATAGGTACTCTCTTTTAAGAAGAGAGCCTTAGCTTCTCTTAAGAAGCACTCTCTTCTAAGGTAGATAGTTTTTCTTCTGTTGTCTTCAAGGTCTTTTAGAGACTGTAGTGAAAGCATGAAAGCCTTGAGGTAGCTATGGAAGGAGAAGTTGGAGGTGGGTCTCTGCCTTTTGTCTTGTCACTTCTCTCTTTATTCTTTGTTCCTGTTTGCCTACTCCAATCCCATGTACACTTACTTACCCTGCCTGGAACCCCAGTTGGAACCCATGCCAAGTTCCTTTGATGGTAGTGCCACGTCTGATTTGTCTTTCTATCTCTAATGTCTGGTATGTGGTGGCTCTAAATTATTTCTCTGTCCTTAGGCTCTTTCCCTCAGGCAGCAGTAGCATAGTTTCTCCTTTTTGTTCTGTCTTCTTTCCCCTTCTACCTATCCCCCACTTCCTTCCTACTTGGCTTGGCATTTAAAATTTGTGTGGTTGTAAAGCTACATTTTAGCATTTGTAGATGTTTAGAGCAGAAGAAAAACCTTCCCACCTGTCTTTAACCTGCCACACTGCTGGAACCCATTCATTCTTCAATCTATCTTACTCCTACCTTTTATTACCAAAGAAATTCTTTCTAACAGCTAACTTGTAGGTCTCCTGGTTTTCTTTCCACCCCAGTAAGAAGATCATTTTTCTCAAAACCAATGTCCCCTTTCCCAACCCTGATTATTATGTAGCAGGAGATTTGACAGAACAATGACAGGGGATGATTACAGAACAATTCTTTCACTGTTGAAATACATTTGTGGCATTACTGTCTCAAGGAAAACCAAACACTTCTCAAAACCGAGAAAAATGTAAGTCAGCAAGCTTATCTCTAACTCCCCATGATAAAAGAAATTGAGTGTGTTAGGGCTGTCAGTAGTACTTGTATAGTTCTTTCTCTACTGCTCTGTCAATTATTTTTCTCCCCCTTAAAATAGAACTGGTATACAGGCAAAATTTAAACTACTGGTAGATTCTGGACTACTTCCACTATTGAATTTAAGTCCACTATTTGGACTTAAATTCATAGTGTATCCCAAGGGCCTGTTCATTCCTGGTTTGCAGTGCAGAGTTGAACTTTTAATCTTTTGTGTGTATGCTGAAAAGGAAAATGATTTAAAAAAAGGGATCCTTCTCTTCCTTCTTCTTTGTCATCCTGACCCTGGTTGTTCTGGTTGACTTCCCTTTTTTTTTTTTTTAAGATTTTATTTATTTAGTTGACAGACAGAGATCACAAGTAGGCAGAGAGACAGGCAGAGAGAGAGAGAGGGAAACAGGTTCCCTGCCAATCAGAGAGCTCGATGCGGGGCTTAATCCCAGGACCCTGGGATCATGACCTGAGCCAATGGCAGAGGCTTTAATCCACTGAGCCACCCAGGTGCCCCCTGGTTGACTTCTTTATTAAAGATGCAAGGTCCACTTAATCTGCATTGTAGTCAGCTGGGCATCGTTTTTCATATCTTACTTTTTATTGGTCAGCACTGTTATGAATAGTGTTGAAATTCATTTACCTAAACACTCTGTCTGACTATGCCATAGCCAGCACATTTTCGAATAGAAGTGCTTGCATTTGTCAGAACTTAAGGGACATACCTGTATTTCTGATTGGCTCCCACATTTATCTGTTGATGCCCTGAAGGTAATTGTCAGCTGTTTTATTTATAGAAATGGTTTATTCAGTATAGTCCTATCTAGTAAACTCCCATATGGTACCTTAGTATCAAATGGGTAATCAAAGCTTAGGGACTAATTTCCAAGAACTAATAAAACAAATGTGAGCTTTATTTGGGATAGTCTAGGCATCAGTGACTGGGATACTGAGAATGGTTTTGCCTTTCTCTCAGCTATTTGGTAGACAGGTAGACAGCAGTTTTTAAACAGGTATGCCCAGTATAGTACTTTAAAATGTTTTATTTTTATCATTAAAAATCTGTATGGACTAGAAGAATAAAAATGAGGTGACTCAATTTATCCTCCTACTACCTTTATATTTCTCTTGGCAATATGCTTTCAGATAATCACAAAAATAGAGATGGAATCATATATATTAAATTTAAAAATAAAAATGAATCTATATATGTATTTATTTATTTATTTATTTATTTCAGTTAATTTGTCCTGGAGCAGTTTACATGTTAGGATATGTAGGTCCACCTCATTCTTTACAACAGCAGTGTGGTACTCCAGATCATAGATACAATGTGCCATAATTTAGGTAACTTTTTCACTATTGATAAACACAAGGCTATTTCTAGGGTTTCACTGTTATAAATAGCAACTTAGGGAACATTGTTGTACCTATATCTTGGAGTAAATTGGCTGATGTTTCTGTAGGATTAATATGTAGAAATGGAATTTATAGCTTAACAGTTATATATATTTTGAATTCTGATTAGGTATTCACAAAAATGCTTCTCCCCAGATAGTCTTTTAATTGACATGTTCACCAGCATTGAATGCAAGTGTTTATTTGCCCCAGACCCCAACTGGTGACCAGTGGTTTTCTTGATGTAAAAAATTTTAAGGTTCTTTGGTGTTTGGCCCCATAATTCTCACCCTGATCACACTCACTAAATAGATTCCTATTGTACTCCATGAAGAGTACAAACAAACCAAAAAGCCAAGGATATGGATCTTTTGAGCAGCTTAACTAAACCTAGGCAAAACAATGAAGTGATTGTTAGCAGCAGAGTCTTCTGCTCACCCTGTGCTAAACAAGCAGGCAGGCTGGATCACATGGAGAATTGCACAAATCAGGATTGTTATGAACCAGTTGGCAAGTCAAAGGTGTTTCTCCATTTCTTCATCCAAATTCCCAGGCTGAGTCTTGGATCTAACAATCTCCTTTGGAAGAAAAAGTCCACACCTACTAGTGTTCAAGTGATAGGAAGCATTTACTTTGAGACTTCACGGTCACCCTTCTCAGATCTTCTCAAGTGAGACAACAGCCCCTGGACCTGGCCGCATGTGTGTGAGAGAGAGTCTGGGAGAACAAGCACCCCCTCCTAACCCCATGCACGCACATGCACACAGAGAGAGCAGGACAGAGGGAAACATTTCTCCAAGGGAGTCCAAAAAATAAGCAAAGAGTATGGATAAGAGAGTGTTAACTGGGCATTATCCCAGCTATACTGGATGGGTGGGGGATTTTTTTTTTTTTTTTTAAGACAAAGTCTTAAATCTTGATCAACTTCTTACTTGATGGACAGAGGAGTGCAGGGGCAGGTGGTAGAAGAACACAAACTTCCAGTGGGAACCATTACACATTGTATTAGATGTGTATTGCTTATCCTCAGCATTCTTACCCATACTACCTTTGTGGCTAAAATTTGAACTCTTTCTATTTGTTATTTCCTTTCAGATCTTACCACTTAGTACATTATGCTTTGTTTTGTATTTTCCTTCTCTTGATGTATTTTTTGCTTGAAAACAACAAATCTACTTGAAAAAATTCCAACTTCAACTTTTTCATTAAGTATGTTTTTTTATTATATTTATGGATAATGTACAGAACTAATTTTATGCTGCAGTTATGTCTAGGTTCAATGTCATCTTTACCACCTATTTATTGCATCATGTAAACATTAAGGCATAGAAATACTTTTTTTTTTAACTGTGCCTTAATAGGAAATTGGCAGCCAAATTATGTCTTCTACTTAAAAATTAATTTACTTATACACATGGTAAATTCTTAGGTAAGCCAGCTCAAATTCTATACCAATTCAGGAAGTCCTCTATAAGTAGGTTATCATGAGAATTGGTAAAATATGTCATATCACTTAAAAGTAGAGGGTCACTCCTTTTTGTTAAACATTTATCCCTTCTTTTCCACACCTCCCATTTTCCCTTATTTCTTGTTGCATAAAAGGCATTTGGGACATATATTGCTGCTACCTTTTACTTCCTCATGTAGGATAGAACTCTGGAAAATTAAAGACTTTGTAGTGTCATCCTTGACTTAAATCATGAGCCAGGTATTTTAAAACAACTTTATATTAAACAATTTAAAAAACCAGTTTATTTGTATAAATCAAGAAATTTCCTTTTTTCATAAAGTTTCTAGTTTTTTTTTTCCCCTTCGAATGGAAGCCACTTGGAATTACAAACTGTATAGTCTGTAAGTATTTTACAAGTCTGATAAAGCTATGTTTTGTAGTTTGAGATTACTCTGCAGGTAGCAACAAAATCTATTTGGAGAATGAGCTATTATACACCCACAGACTGGATTTGATGAAATGGTAGGCAATTAAAGTTTACATAAACATGTACTGTATTAGAATAGTTCACATATAGTAAAGATAATTGGATTTTTTTGGTACAGTAGCCAACCAGTTAGACAATAGGAATAAAAGTGCTATAAAACTTATTTATGAAGAATGCCATTAAAAGACAGCCCTTGTTAATATTGAGAAGTTTGGGGGGTGTGAGTGGGCAGATGAGGAACTAAAAAAATAATGTCAACATAAAAATCAAACCAAGGGCTTCTGAGCTTGTTTTTCACAATTGAGAGCTTTTGAGACTGTGTAGGAGACTGTGCACTTTCAAAAGAGCCCTGTATTAGAAGCAGGAAAATCTGGCATTGGACTTGGCTCTCCTGTATATTAGTCATGTTACTTTCTCCTTCAGGTCTCCAATTCCTCACTTTATTTATTTATTTTTTTCAGTTTCTCACTTTAAAAAGGACTCTGTGCTGCAGAGGAAGGACTTAATAAATGCTTGCTAAATGAAAAGGCTTTTTTTTTAAAGAATCCTTTTCCAAGATTAGGAAATTCCATTAGGAATACAAAAAATAAACATGAAAAGATAGCAACAAAGATTTTCAAAAACCCTCCAACCAAACATTCTTTTTTTTAGCTTAAATTTGTAGATTTTTGACATTTTTCTAGAGAATGCATTTTCTTAGATGGGCACAAAATGACTTCTGGTCTCAGAATACCATGCAATATTAACTGATTTACAACGAGTCTGGTATCCTACAGAAATACAACTCTGGATAACGCCAAATTGTCACAGATGGGAATGAATTAGTTGTCCAAAACATCCAAGTATGTGATACATAAAGCAACATTGGCAGCCTGTGGGAAAGCTCTTATCAATGAAGTACACAAAACAGTGAATGTTTACTTCACAGAGGAAGTGGCTTCAGAGACCAGAAAACTAAGTTGTCATAGAAACTCCCATGACAGATATTTTAATTCTAGTATTGACACATTAAGTTGAGTCAGAACAAAGGAAGTATATTCTAAATACTAAACTTAGATATTGTGGTTTTACTTTTAACTTCCTTAATTGTCCATTTTCAAAAATATTCTTCATATCTAGAAGGGGGTAAAATATTTCTCTGCAACTCATCCATAGATTTTTACAGAAAAGCTTTATGGCATTGAATCTTTTTGTCAAAAATGGTGAGCTGTCTCATGTTTCCCATCATAAATTATCTTTTTACTTGAATTAAAAATAATTTCACTGGTATCAATAGTGACATAGGAAAGAATATGTCCCAACTGTCTACATTTTCATACACAGGATCTTAAAATTTTTTACTTAAGGAATCAAATAGTAGCTATTATTGGTTTACAAGTAAAAAGTATTTTAATCACCTTAATAGTCAGCCATTTAGTAAAACCGACATATGGAATTACTGAATTATCTGGAAAACTAGTATTTATTGAGGGCCTATTATGTGCCTGGCTATGCTAGACTATGTATATAATTCTCATTTAATCTTCTAACTACTCTGTAATATATCTTTTTAATTTTTGATGTATAAGCTGAGGCTAGAGATACACAATGATGTGGCCAAGATCACATACAGGTAGATAAGCTAAGGTGGAATTTAAACTCATTGGGCTTCCAAAATGGCACCATGCTGCTACATATAATTAACTGGATACAAAATCTAAGGAACAGAATGGACTTCTAGAATAAATAATATGTGGCTGAGATAGGGTAAAGATTAGGATAATATCTAGGCTTCACATGTGAAAGACCAAGTTAGATGGAGTTAGACTTCTATAATTGGATTTCCAGCCTGGTGTGAAAATTTGAAACCCTTAATTATGGATATGAACATATTTCCACATAATTTAACTAATGCTACTTTGGTAAATAATCCAAAGTATGCCTTTCTGTGTTTTCAGCTTTTATTTTTTATATTTTTAAAAGATTTTGTTTATTTATTTGAGAGAGAGACAGTGAGAGAGAGCATGAGCGAGGAGAAGGTCAGAGAGAGAAGCAGACTCCCCATGGAGCTGGGAGCCAGATGTGGGACTCGATCCCAGGACTCCAGGATCATGACCTGAGCTGAAGGCAGTCGTCCAACCAACTGAGCCACCCAGGCGTCCCTGTTTTCAGCTTTTAAAAGGGAATGACATGGTTCTAGGTTTTTGATTATTTACAACCTATTGACTGGATATTTTCAGATGTTTTCCTGCAACATTTATGTGTTATTATCTATAACATGTTAGATATTATTAAACAAAATTAGTCCTAAATTCCACAAAATTACTTTATCATAGAACTTGTTACCAACATTAACCATCTTGGAAATATGTATCACTGAGGAATTTGGACCAGTCAAATCATTAGGAAGAAAAATGTAATCATCTGGACCCTAGCCAAGCACCAGTGATGGGCAAATTAGTTGCACCATGCTCTGCTGTGGCTGATGTAATATTTTATACAAATGAACATAGATTAGTTGAAAAAGAGTAACATTTAGAAGTGAAAGATAATGTAATAGAGACTGAAAATTTGAATTGGAATGTGAAAGATGACTGAAGAGGACAGCATTGGTAAATGTATAAGCATATTTTTCTGAAGTATGTGTTTAGACAGAAAAAGTATGTCTGAAGATGAAGTTGGGAAAGAAAGATATGGAAAATGGTGACTGGCCATAGAAAAAGATTGACAGAAGTCATTCAGTATGATATGATCTGACGGATGCAACTAATAAAATGACTACAGATAACCAAGATGATCCATTAATATTGACACATTGAGTTCCACTAATCTAACTATGGATGCACTATGATGAATACTTCTCCTCCACCCCCCAGCCACAATATGTGGGCACTGTCCATGGTGCTGAACTTGTGTTGCATGTGAGAAATGGTAGGGATGTTTTCCTTCTTTCAAGTGCAATGCTGTTTCCTTACCTTGCACTGTTTTTGATTGTAAATGCAATGTATAAATCTTTCAGTAATATTCCTTGTTACTGCCATTTCCAAGTATGGTATTTCATAGAGATTCCAAATTTAACATCGCTAAAAGTTAGATCCTGATATTTTTTCCAAACTAATTCCTCTTGCAGTCTTCCCCATCTCAGTTAATGGCAGCTTTGTTCTGTTACTCAGGCTGAAACCTTTGGCATCATTCTTTACTGCACTATTTCATATACCACATCTATTGGGTCTAACCTTCAGAATAATCTAAATTTAATCAGAATCTAACCAGTTTTCACCACCTTACTGTGACCATCCTTGTACAAGCCACCATTATCTCTCTCACTGTTCAAACTTTTCACTGGTCTTCCTGCTCATGTCCTGCTCCCTCTTCATTCTCACTTTCAAAGTCTGTTCTCATTCCAGCAGCCAGAGTAATTTTGTAAGATGATAAAGTCAGATCATATCACTTATTTTCTGAAATCCTATGATGGCTTTCTGCTTCAGTCAGAATAAAAGCCAAAGTCCTTCTGGTACACTGTGGCTTTCTTTACTGCTGTGTATTTAACTTATCTACTTTTCACCACCTCATGTATCCTATTTCAGCCACACAGAAACCCCTCCTCTATAACAGTTTGTCTCCTCTTCCTTGATTTTTTCCCCTTTAGCATGTTTATAATCCAAGAAACTATATATTTTAATTAAATGTATTGTGTTTCTCTCTTAGATGTAAACTTAATGAAAGTAATGATTTATTTTTGTGCTTTGTCTACTCCTATGCCTAGAATAATGCATGGCACATAGTAGGAGCCCCAGAAATATTAATTGAATGAATGGGATTCACAAATGATTGGTTTGGATGATAATTAAATGTCAGTATTTGATTATATACTTGGATACATCTCATTCTGTAAGATTATTTAGACAATAAAATGTTCTTAATATTGATTGTTTTATAGTTTAGATTCTGGTTTCTATGTGTAATAAACTAGGTATGAAGTCCAGCCATTTAATATACAAAAGATCTTAACAGAAGTTCCAGAGCTGGTCAGTTCTCCAGGAGAAATCTTACATGACATCCCTTTATCCTATATATCTTGCCTTCATTATTTACCCTATTTCTAACATATATGTCTTAGAGAAACTGAAGGTTTCTAGTGGTATAGGGCTAAGAGGTGTATTCTTCTGAAACGATTTCAGGTGGAAAGAGGTAGGTTGTATCTAGTCTTACTTTTAGAAACAAGATTTAATTTGTGATCTTACTAAAAAGAAAAAGAAATGAATGTGCACCATCCACTAGGGGGTGCTGAGTATTTATATTCAGAGTAGGGTCTACAGTCTCATTTGTCTTGGCCAGTTAGGACGTCTAGTCTAACTTCAGACCATTTCCTTATTTGTGTTCCTTTTAGTATTTTGTATGAAACTTACATATATTTAATACTTAACCCACTCCCCTCTTCCCCAATATATTCTCCAGTCGGAGAGAGCACTCATGGGATTGTTTGTCTTTTCACTTTTAGTACTGTGTATAATTACTGATAATCTCATTCTCATTTGCCTGGTGGCAGTGGCTCATGCAAGGAGGCTTATGGCACTACAGGTCTGCTATGGCCTTCCCACCTTTAGTAATCCTTCACTTTCCTAAAAATTGGCAAAATCTTTTAAGTGATTTTTGCCTATGCATGTAGGAGACTTCAGTAATATATTTATGAGTCCATGTTTTTTCAAGTTTTTGGTTTTGTGCTGTTTTAATTTAGGAACATAACAGCCCACACAGCACCACCCTACTCTTAGTAATTTCTATACATAACTGATTGTAAAGGAATGGGAAGACCAATATCCCATTGCCAAGAGTTAAGCAGGAATCAGATAAGAATAGGGGCAAAAAGTGGAGGTAGAAATACATATACGAATAACTTTTTTCTCTCTAATGTAATATAGCTTACTAGGTCCTTAAGTTAAACTTTGTTCTTCTTTAGTTAGGACAAAGTACCCTTATTCGAGTGCTGGTAGAGATCCATGTGTGAAAAATGTATCTTGATTTCTTTCAATACATTACTATATGGAAAAAATGAGTCAATGTATGTTGTAATGCAAAGGTTAAAATCAAGTTCTTTGGTGTTATAGACCTTGGCTTATAACTAACCCTGTTGCTGTTGGTGCACCTGCATGGCTCCATCAGTTAAGCATCTGACTTTGGATGACATCATAGGTCTTAATCTCAGGGTCATGAGTTCAAGCCCCACACTGGGCTCCACGCTGGGCACAGAGCCTACTTAAAAAACAATAACAACAAATAACTAACTGCTGCTTATTAGGTGAGTTAATTTAGGCCTCAATTTCTTCACCAGTCCAATAAGTTTAATAATCTATACCCCATAAAATAAGTATGAGAATTCCTAGAGACTTATGTATCTATATCTATATCATCAGTAGTGCTTGTGTAGTCCTTTATATATGCATATAAAAATGCACGAATGCACATGTATGTGTATAATGGCCAACACACAGAGTATAGCATACAGTAGCTGCTCTACAGAAGGTAGTCCCTTTCCACTTTCATATTAAGATTCTTAATTTAGTTTTTAGATTATCCCAGTCCTAGCAGAAAAGTTAAAAATTGGCTTCGTTCTCCCTTAACACAGTAGAAATCACTAGTAGGAATTCTGTCATTAGAATTTTTAGAAAGTAAGTACAAACCAATATTTTGCTTTATGAAGATATTTTTATTACTCCTGGGTGGAATTCAGAGAAGAAATCAGTACAAGGTAATTCACTCAATATTAAAGTCATGCCTGTTGAGTTATGCTTGATTGCAACACTGCAGGAAGAATCAACTTTAAGTACAATGAGCTACACAAAAAACTCTGTATGCAGTCCTTTCTTTGGCATAATGAATCCCCAGATCTATTCCTTTGTGAAATGGGTGCCATAGCTTTCCGTGATGCAGTGTCCCTGTAAAATTACCTGTCACTCCTCCATATTTTGTATAGTTTTCACAGGTCATGTGTTGACAATTTGTCTGACATGATGCACCATGTTAGAGAGAATTAACAGTATTATATTTAGTCTTGCCTCTTCTACTCAATATTTGTGTAACATTGGACAATTCCATACAGTTCTTGTCTATTAAGTGGAATAGTAATTTTACCTATTGCATATCCTTGTATTGGGGCTTAAGTAAAAATGTAGACATAAGGGCTTTTATAAACTGTAGAATGCTCTCCAACTGTAAGGTGGTTTTTATTGCTGGACTGGTGGCTTCTGCTTCCACTTGCCAACCATGTTTCTGAAGCAGTATAGAGTTGCTGTTTAAAGTAAAGAATATGTAAGAGGCCCCAGGTGTTGGGAGGAAACCAGCATTTCTACTTATTTTTTCAAATGGCAGTGGTAAGAAGTCTGAGATAGAAAATCAGGGGATTAATTAGGAGATGATTCTCTATCTGTTCAGGGAAATGAATGGTCTTTTTAGGATGCTTTGGAAATTAAACTTTTTTTTTTTTTTTAAAGATTTTATTTTATTTATTTGAGAGAGAGAGACAGTGAGAGAGAGAATGAGCGAGGAGAAGGTCAGAGAGCGAAGCAGACTCCCCATGGAGCTGGGAGCCTGATGTGGGACTCGATCCCGGGACTCCAGGATCACGCCCTGAGCCGGAGGCAGTCGTTTAACCAACTGCGCCACCCAGGCGTCCCTGGAAATTAAACTTTATTTAGGATTCTGTTACATTTCCTGCGTGAGTGTTTCCAAGTATTCCTTGAGTAGATTCTCCTACCTAATACCAACATGCTTTTTCCTTTACTTGGAAGGACACCATAGTGTAGGTCCTGTTACCTGGGATCATCTGATCTCAGCCTTGACAGCAGATGACACATAAGGGCCTGCTTCTTGGGTCATAATGCACATCATGTGGGCTCTCCAGCCTCTCTTTCAGGGCTCCTATTTTCGTTCTTCCTTGCTTGAACAAGGGTTTCAGACAATGCTCTGCTCCTGTCATCAATGGTGACCTGGCTGCTGAGATCATGTTTCTCACATTTTATTTCACTACTCCAGCATATTTATCTTAAGACATAGTTAACGCTAGTTGTATTTATTGGTGGCTTATGTATCTACTTTGAGCACAAAAGTCTGGATTTTAAAAAAAAATTTTTTTAAATTTTCATTTTTGGTTGTTTCAGTGATAGAAGGCTTTTATAAGTGCTATCAGAAACCTGCTTCATGTGGAAAGTAGACTAGAACCTATGCCTTAGTAACATAAAAATATATTTCCCTTTCATGAAGAGCTCAACATGTGTATAGTACATTTTAAAATTTTAATGTTTACAACTTGTGTTTTTACAGTGCCTTTTCTATTGCATTGTAACTTGGCCAAATATACCATTTTAAACTGATATTTAAAACTGTAAGAAGAAGGGGTGCCTGGGTGCCTCAGTCGTTGGGCATTTGTCTTTGGCTCAGGTCATGATCCCAACGTACTTGGATTGAGCCCCACAGCTGGCTCCCTGCTTGGTGGAGAGCCTGCTTCTCCCTCTCCCTCTCCCCCTGCTTGTGTTCCCTCTCTCACTATGTCTCTCTGTGTCAAATAATAAATAAAATAAAACTGTAAAAAGATCCTGTGGCTATTGATAAAAATACTTTAGTAGAAAACACTCACATTTAAAACATTGCCATGCTGTACTGGTTGACTTTTCTTTGACATTATTGCAAACATCCCATTGTTGATATTTAGCCATTTTCCTGATGCCAGGTTCCTTGCATAAGGCCTTCTGAGTTTATTGATGCTTGTGAATTATGCATTTCAGAGGTCCAGAGAGGGCCTCCTCCAAAAAGAAAATGTTTCTTCCATCAGTTTTCTGATGGAGATTTGCTATAATTCCAGATAGTTTCCTTTTGAGTTTTTGTTTTTGAACAGGTAGCTTCACAAATAAAGTCACTCAATGAATATTTGATTAAATGAATATTTGTGTGCCTACTATGTGATATGTACCATAATTAATTGTTTCTGCTCATGGGAAAAGTGATGAGCTGGTTTTGATGGGAATGGAGAGGAAGAAAGCAATCTAAGAACACTGGGCTCCTGAGTCTAGTAATAAAGAACTGGCACAGAAATAGGGTATAGGCAAGTTTGACCAAAGGATATGTTTAATAAACTTAAATAAAATGTAGTTACTGAAATAATTCTGTGATCCTGGCATCATCAAGTTGTCCTGTAGTGGAATGCCTAGTGACCTCGTTGTAGGTAAACATGGGTTTTACATGGCTGTCTGCCACTAAACCACTTATTTGTGACCCTTGAGAAAGGCCCCTCACTTCTCTGGGCTATAACTTATTAGTGGAGTAGTGGAATGGGACTAAATAACTTATAAAATGAGTCTTTCTTCTTCTCTGAATGCTGCACACCTGAATTTTAATGCTGGTTAATATTTATTGAGAAGTTAAAATATAGCAGTCACCATCTTTATTCCCATATGACAACGGATATGATTTGTAAGTTATCAGTCCAATACTCGGTTCTGGTGTCAGAGCCAGGATTTGAACGGAGACCCATCAGTCTCTGCAGTCCTTGTGCTTAGCTCTTACGCTCCACAGCCTCTGAGTGAAGACTGAAGAAGAAAGGGAGCCTCTCCTCCCCTGCTCTCTAAGATTTCAAGATGCAACTTACCATGAAAGATTGCAGATGATCTATGCAGGAGAATTATGTTCCCTTATATTTCAGGAAGCCCAGCAGGCCTGCTAGGGTCCATACTTATTTTTTTGGTTCAATGCAGGAATCCTTTATATAAAATCTATGACCAAAACTATTTTTGCTAAAGGGTGTGTTGGGATCAATTGGCAAAGAAACAAGGCCAATAGTTTCTCTGAAACACCCATTAGGGAGAACTAGCAGTGACAGAAGAATATCTCTTTAAGTAATCCCTCTTCTAATTCACATAGAACAGATGACATTTGTCCACGTTCACTTATCACCTCAGGAGTCAGTCATTCTGATTTCTCAGAAACTTGTGTAAAGTGTCAACTTAGGTAAACATTATTTTGTGTTGCTGGTGTTGGAGCATTTGCTTTAGTCAGGAATATTCAGCTAATAGTTCTTTTTCTCGCTGTGCTTATTGCGTGTGTGTGTGTGTGTGTGTGTGTGTGTTCAGATCTACTGATCAGTGATTTCAGGTAGTCACCTGCCAAGTCTAAACCATTTGCCTCTCAAGATGTGCTGAGTTAGTTTTATCTTATCACAGCAGAAATGAATTTATTGGATCATTTTCTGCTACATGATCTTAAAGATACCATCTTAAATAAAGAAAAGGTAAAGAAAATAAGATTTCAATCCCAGCTTTCTTTCCCAGATCTATCTCATTGCCTTTAGTATATTGTTCATTTCCTGCTAATGCTTTTAACATTTAAGCTCAATAAATATTTAAACTCATGTGTAAGCAACTGATTTTTAGACTTTTAGAAGACTGATTGCCTGGGACTGACCCTTCCAACCAAGTAAAAAAATTTTTTTTCTCAAAATAGTCTATAGTTGGGACACCTGGGTGGCTCAGTTTTTTAAACATTTGCCTTCAGCTCAGGTAATTGATCTTGTGGTCCTGGGATCAAGGCCCATGTCCAGCTCCTTGCTCACTGGGGAGTCTGCTTCTTCTCTCCTCCTCATGCTCTCTCTCTCTCAAATAAATAAAATCTTAAAAAAAAAATTCTGTAGTTTATTGTCTCCATTTATTTGTGAACACCAGAACTGAGCCCAGATGGGGGAAGGTATGCATGTTTTCCAGAAAAGTATTGAGGAACTAGATAGTGTAATGAAAATGGAATATGTAGCTTATGGTGGCCAGTCTCTATTTTTAACCAATTGAGAAATGAAAAACTAACATTTAACACTTTCATTCCAGCACCTGATTAGTCATTGGGTTTTGTGGTAGCTCAAGGAAAACATTGTATGAAAAGAATAATAAACAAATGGAACATATTGTTAGTAATATGCATAATTACATTTGTTTATTGTTTTAGATAATTCATTTACTATTCCATGAATAAATATGATAAGAAACACATTGTTTTCAAATTTGTGTTTCTTAACAAATTTGTTTCTAACCTCACTTTCATTCCTGAATCCTATTCAAAGATGAGTAGTCATAACCTGAAGATTTAAATTGAGATGTTCTACCATTTACTACTTCACACTTAATTTCAGATCTTTTTTTAAAAATTTTTTTATTTTTTATAAACATATATTTTTATCCCCAGGGGTACAGGTCTGTGAATCGCCGGGTTTCCACACTTCACAGCACTCACCAAAGCACATACCCTCCCAATGTCTATAACCCCACCCCCCTTCTCCCAACCCCCCTTCCCCCAGCAACCCTCAGTTTGTTTTGTGAGATTAAGAGTCATATATGGTTTGTCTCCCCTCCCCAATGTCCATAACCCCACCCCCCTTCTCCCAACCCCCCTGCCCCCAGCAACCCTCAGTTTGTTTTGTGAGATTAAGAGTCATTTATGGTTTGTCTCCCTCCCAATCCCATCTTGTTTCATTTATTCTTCTCCTACCCACTTAAGTCCCCATGTTGCATCACCACTTCCTCATATCAGGGAGATCATATGATAGTTGTCTTTCTCTGCTTGACTTATTTCGCTAAGCATGATACACTCTAGTTCCATCCATGTAGTTGCAAATGGCAAGATTTCATTTCTTTTGATGGCTGCATAGTATTCCATGGTGTATATATACCACATCTTCTTGATCCATTCATCTGTTGATGGACATCTAGGTTCTTTCCATAGTTTGGCTATTGTGGACATTGCTGCTATAAACATTCGGGTGCACGTGCCCCTTTGGATCACTATGTTTGTATCTTTAGGGTAAATTCCCAGTAGTGCAATTGCTGGGTCATAGGGCAGTTCTATTTTCAACATTTTGAGGAACCTCCATGCTGTTTTCCAGAGTGGTTGCACCAGCTTGCATTCCCACCAACAGTGTAGGAGGGTTCCCCTTTCTCCGCCTCCTTGCCAGCATCTGTCATTTCCTGAGTTGTTGATTTTAGCCATTCTGACTGGTGTGAGGTGATATCTCATTGTGGTTTTGATTTGTATTTCCCTGATGCCGAGTGATATGGAACACTTTTTCATGTGTCTGTTGGCCATCTGGATGTCTTCTTTGCAGAAATGTCTGTTCATGTCCTCTGCCCATTTCTTGATTGGATTATTTGTTCTTTGGGTATTGAGTTTGCTAAGTTCTTTATAGATTTTGGACACTAGTCCTTTATCTGATATGTCGTTTGCAAATATCTTCTCCCATTCTGTCAGTTGTCTTTTGATTTTGTTAACTGTTTCCTTTGCTGTGCAAAAGCTTTTGATCTTGATAAAATCCCAATAGTTCATTTTTACCCTTGCTTCCCTTGTCTTTGGCGATGTTCCTAGGAAGATGTTGCTGCGGCTGAGGTCGAAGAGGTTGCTGCCTGTGTTCTCCTCAAGGATTTGGATGGATTCCTTTCTCACATTGAGGTCCTTCATCCATTTTGAGTCTATTTTTGTGTGTGGTGTAAGGAAATGGTCCAATTTCATTTTTCTGCATGTGGCTGTCCAATTTTCCCAACACCATTTATTGAAGATGCTGTCTTTTTTCCATTGGACATTCTTTCCTGCTTTGTCGAAGATTAGTTGACCATAGAGTTGAGGGTCTATTTCTGGGCTCTCTATTCTGTTCCATTGATCTATGTGTCTGTTTTTGTGCCAGTACCATACTGTCTTGATGATGACAGCTTTGTAGTAGAGCTTGAAGTCCGGAATTGTGATGCCACCAACTTTGGCTTTCTTTTTCAATATCCCTTTGGCTATTCGAGGTCTTTTCGGGTTCCATATAAATTTTAGAATTATTTGTTCCATTTCTTTGAAAAAGGTGGATGGGACTTTGATAGGAATTGCATTAAATGTGTAGATTGCTTTAGGTAGCATAGACATTTTCACAATATTTATTCTTCCAATCCAGGAGTATGGAACATTTTTCCTAATCTCAGATCTTTTCAGCTCTTCTTTAATTAAGCAGTTTTTCTGTTAGTCACTTAATCTTACATCCCCCTGAAACCACACTTTGATATTACCTCCAGTCCAAGTTCCACCACTTTCTTGCTGGTTGTGGGTTCTTGTGTCAGGATTGAGCAAAGTACCTGGCTCATAAGAGTTCTTTAAATCATGGTTTTGATTCCCTTGCCTCAGAGCCTCACCCTTTTTAAACACCAGACTAGGTTTGGTCACATCTCTTACATGAAGCCCATGGGACTTATATCCTGCTCTGAGCCAAATAAGGAAAGTTATTTGTCACTAAATAGATACCACTGTGAATTTTTTTTTCGTGTTGTATCAGTTGGGGCTCTTTGGCTAGAAGTATTAAAAATGGATTTGGCTAACTTGAGTGAAAAAATAAAATTTGGGAGTAAGCTGTGCATAGCCCACTAAATTCACCAGAATCTGGAGAACTAGGGCTGGAAATGAATGGAAACAACACAGTATCACATGGATGAAGAATGAAGAATCAGGTGAATGGTCTCATAGCTGGAACAGTCTGATCAGCAAGCCACTGCTGAGATGAATGAACTCTAACCACTTCTCCCACTGTTGTGGCAGTTTCTCAGGATGCAAAAAGGAAGAGACCATGTAATGAGCTCAGCACAGCCACACCAAAGCAATGAGTTAAAGGATTTGTCTTTTTCATTGCCCTAGAAAAAGGCCAGGTGCCTGAATTTACCATCCCCAACGACTGCACGTAGTGGGAGACAATAACCCCCTTAAAAGAAAAAGGTGATGCTGTTAAGAAGGAGAAATAGATGGTTAGTGACCAAATAGGATGTTCTCCAGCAGTTTTGCCCTTCAATCTCCAGAAATTTTTATTTCTTTGAGAGCACAGATTGTATTGTACTATTTTTTTTAGCATTCCTACAGTTTATTCATTACATATTAATACCTTATGTGTGCACCAGTACCTATCTTAGGTGTATATACTACTATATACCATATATATATGGTATATACAGGCGTATATACTGTATTCAGTAGTATACACATTAACACTTCAGAAATCTTGCCTTTTGGTGAGGGAGTGAGACAGTGAGCAAAATGAGTAAAATTTGGGTTGTGTTAATAATGTCAGTTATGGAGGAAAAATAAGGCATGGCAGGGTGGTAGAAAATGCTTTGGTACAGAACTTGCAGTTTCCAAAAAGAGGCCAAGGAAGGTCATACCAGGAAGTTGACCTTTGAATAAAAACTGGTTTGCACAGGTAGCAAGCAATGCAGATATGCAGGGGAAGAGTGAGACATCAAAGGGAACAACAAATGTAAAAGGACTGAGACACGTGTTCCCTTGGGAGGCTGAGGAATAGCCCGGAGGCTGGTGTGGTTAGAGTGTAATGAAGGAGAAGGAGTTGAGATCAGAGATGTAGGTGAGAACTAGACCACCCTGGAGGCAATACATGAACAACACGTGGCCTCTGTTTCCATGGGCCTTATGGTCTAATAGGCACAGATGCGTGAAGACCTACATTACAGTGAGTATCCACATTAGACATATGGGTGGAATTCACTGCACCCAGGCAGCAGGACAGGCCTGGCGAGGTGTCTACGAGCCTGTGAACTCTTTCATGGAAAGACCTATTTTATTCATTTTACTTCCTTAACTTCTTACAGAGTGCCTGACATGTATCTTTTTTTTTTTTTAAGATTTTATTTATTTAATTTAGAGAGAGAGAGCATGTGCAGGGAGGAGCAGAGCAGGTTGGAGAAGGAGAAAGAATCCGAAACAGCCTCTGCACCCAGCACGGAACCCATGCCCAGGTGGATCCCTTGACTGAGATCATGATAGACTGAGCCACCCAGGTGCCCTACTGGCATATACCTTTTATGTATATATTTTAAAATTCATTTTGAGTTACTGAATAAGAATAGTTTGGGCATAATACTCTAGAAGGAACTTATTTTCCTTAATCACACATAGGTGAGGCTTACAGAGATGACTGGGAATAAGGAAAAGTCACAGAGGATGGAAAAGCTGGGATTTGAATCTCTGCAATTTATTCTCTACTCAGTATTTTTCCTTTCCCTGGCATCATTGCTTTGATGTTATGAAATACTGAAAACAAAAATCACTGAAAAGAAATTTTAAAAAGGGGGGGTACTTTCCAAAAAAATTGCTAAAAAAGATTTTGGAGAGAGACACATAATATTAGTTGTGTGATTTGTAATGCCAATGTAGTTAACTATTTTACTGCAAAATAGGGATTTGATTTATTGGTTTATTTTTGCTGTTTTATCTCCATGTGGAAATTTTTGAGATTGTTATTGTAATTTTTCTCTGCAGTGTACCCAACGAACATCCAAATGTAAAATGAAACACATCCCGTATGGCTGCAGGCGGCTATCAGGCACCTGATAATTTGAATTTTTCTATTGCAGCTGGTGCTGTCAGTATCTTCAGCTATTTAGTATTATTTAATGCTGAGTGGCTCCTTCCACCATGGCCCCTTGAATTGTGAAGTGGAAGTTTGGTGCCCTTATGTAACCCAACACTTGTATTATTTAATTAAGCAAGGTGCTACATTAATCAACAAAATAATCCAAGCAGAAATCAGGAAAACACATTTCAATTAGTGACAGCAGGACCACTGCTTGAGGGCCCCATTCATTCAGCAAAAAATATGACAATGCCAGAAAAATATAAAACATTACTTATAATATTGTCTGCTAAACCAGTATTTATTGGAGTTGATAATTTTTGCAACATATCTCTCGCTTACTTCCCTTCATATTCCATCTGTCATTAAATTTTTGGAGTCCTTACAGATAAAAATGTAAATTTGTGTTAAATATTTAAAACTCCTAGTAAAGGCTTGTCTGGGTTCAGAAGCCTATTAATTTGAAAAACATTTTGTGTCAGGTATTGTGCTAGGCATTAGGGGTACAAAAATGAATTTAAATACAAAGTCTTTCCTTAAACTTTTAACAAGAAAGCGAGAAGCCATTAACTAACATACCACGTGAAAATGGCTATGTTAGAATATTTGGAATAGAACACTTTGAGAGTCTAGAGGAAAGAGAAGGTATTCCAGCAAGGCACAGAAAATGCTTCCAAGAAACTTTTATGATAAAATGGAGAAAAAGGGAAGAGATTTCCAGGTGAAGGAAACAGCATGAGCCAAGATCTAGATCATTGTTAAAGTCTAACATTGTAATAGAGCCATATGAGATGCATACAAGAAACCTGGCTGAAGGATTGAGATTTATTCCGTCGGTCAAGGAGAGAGGTTATATGTGAAATTCTTGTGGAATGTATAAGTGAAGATGTCAGAGGACCTTTAAGAGACAATAGGTGTGGAACTCCTGAGGGAGTTGGATTGATATCCCTAGAGAAGAAATTCACACTGAAAGTGAAAAGGGCTGGTAACAGGAGGTCAGAGAAAAAAGTACTCTTTGTGGGTGGGATGAAGAGAGGATATCAGAGGAGCAGGCTTCGCCTTGTGTTTAGACCTGGTCTGCCAGCTATTCTTTTAGTAGTAAAAGATAATAACAATAACAAAAAAAATGATAATAGTGATAATGGTAGCTAATATTCATTGACTACCTATTCTGTGCCAGGTATGTTCTAAGAAGTTTTTGCTTAATCCATATAGCAACCCTATAAGATAAGCAATATTGTTGTCATTCCCATTTTACAGATGAGGAAAGCCAAACACAAGGGTTTAAAGTCATTTGCCCAAGGTCACTGAGCTACTAAGCAGTGAATCTGGGACTCCAACAGAGGCAGCCTGGCTCCAGATTCTGTACCGTATTATATCTCTGAATTCTAACCATTTTTTGGAGAAGAATTAGGAATAAAAATTGGTTTCTAATGCCCAACAGTCAGCGCCCAAGAGTTTTAGTGAAGTTACGTAAAAGTATGGCTTTTAACAGATTTTTATCTTTAGATTTCCAAGTCAGCATGTGATTGTCTGATAGAAGCATCGTAGACATATTGAAGCAATTACACTTCTCAGAAAGTCCCCATGCCCCCTTGTAACTCCCCTTCCTTTCTAATAGACCAGCTGATTCTGTTCAACATGAGTGAGGCTTGGGTACTCAGTATTGCACTGGAACATATCTGACCTGTTGGTGGTCAGGGTAGGCAGCATGTCTGATTAGCTGATCCCTGTGATATTAATTATGGATAGAAGACACAGTCATGCCAGCTGGCTGAATTTGGTGGTGGTGAAGATGAGGGGATACAGTAGCAAATGGTTGGAAGGAGCATGGAATAAAAATGAGTTGGGTGCCAACTTGATAGATGACTGAGCCCCAAGATTTTTAAAGTTTTTGATGATTCTAAGACGACAGTCTCCTAGGGAAAAGGAATAGAGTGCATATTCAGTGTAAAACCAAGAAATACCATTAGTGTAACAGGGATACAGAAAAAGAGGAAGTTCACAGGGCCTGAAAAAGTCAAGGAATTCTTTGCCAAGAGAAAGGGATTAGAACTCAGTAAGTGTGCAATAGCTTGAGCAAAGAAATGCTGGGAATGCATATGGTGGCCACAAAAGTTAGAACAGCCTAAGTATCAGGTCACATGTGTGATGAGGAAGGTGGGAAATAATTTGAGTGAGATCAGATTATGGGGGCCTTCAAGGGAGTTTGGTGTTTGGGCATCTCCACTGGCTCCCTTTTTCTTAAACAAAGAGTTAATAAATACAAGGGTGTTTTAGGGTCATTGATTCTAATACATTGCATTACAGAGAGACTGCAAGAGGGAAGGGCAGTTAGACTGAGATCCTAAAGTATGTGTGAAATGGATGGAGGCCTGGAAGAAGTTGTAGCTATGGGACTAAGGAGTAATGTACATGTCCATCAAAGTGAGGATTGAAAATACAGTTAGAGTAGATGGAAGAGAAGGGACATGATAAGTACATTCCAAACCCAGCCTTGAGGAGTGGAATTCTGAGAACACCATGGATGAGGTACCTGGGAAGATAAGCCTATTGCATTATCAGAAGATTGTTCAAAATTGATTCTCCCAGGAATTATATGCTGTAGTTTACTGATTCCAAGGTGTCTATCTTTATCTTTCTGGGATTAAGATGCATCCTATATGGAGTATTGGCCAGTCTGCAGTTATGATGTCCTTGCCTTTATCTGTAGGTTTGTACCAGAACTTCCAGAATTCATGTCACTGCCTCCCATGGGAAAATTTGAGACAACATGAGATCCTTCTCAGTGACAGAATGATTTTGTATGTAAAGCCCTGACACTGGAAACACCTAGTCAAAACTGATTGGGCATTCACACTGTGCAGATGAGCAAAAGTTTAGGGATAACTTAACCAATCTATGTATTTTTACTCTATGTACGAGAATAATATATGATGAAATACCAGACTTAGTAAGTTTAAAAGAGCCTTTCAATAGAGATAAAATAAAAATTATGAATGGTAAGAAAGCATCATTTCATAGTTGGTGGTAGTTTGTTGTTGCTTATTTTTTAAAATTATTTTTATTAACATATAATGTATTATTTGCCCCAGGGGTGCAGGTCTGTGAATCATCAGGCTTACACATTTCACAGCACTCACCGTAGTCCATACCCTCCCGAAGGTCCATAACCCAACCACCCTATGCCTACCCCCCAACCCCACAGCAACCCTCAGTTTGTTTTGTGAGATTAAGAAGCTCTTATGGTTTGTCCCCCTCCTGATCCATCTTGTTTCACTTTTTCTTCCCTACCCCCCAAAACCCTCTGGACTGCCTCCCAAATTTCTCATATCAGAGAGATCATATGATATTTGTCTTTCTCTGATTGACTTATTTCATTCAGCATAATACCCTCTAGTTCCATCCACTTTGCTGCAAATGGCAAGATTTAATTTCTTTTGGTGGATGCATAGTATTCATATATATATATATATATATATATATATATATATATCACATCCTCTTTTTAAAATTTTTTTAAATTTTATAATTTAAAAACAATATTTTTATTTATTTATTTGACAGATCACAAGCAGGCAGAGAGGCAGGCAGAGAGAGGGGGGGAAGCAGGCTCCCTGCTGAGCAGAGAGCCTGATGTGGGGCCTAATCCCAGGACCCTGGGATCATGATCTGAGCCGAAGGCAGAGGCTTTAACCAACTGAGCCACCCAGGTGCCCCTATTTTATAATTTTTTACTTTTTTATTAACATATAATGTATTATTAGCCCCAGGGGTACAGGTCTGTGAATCGCCAGGTTTACATACTTCATAGCACATAACTTCCCCAATGTCCATAACCCCACAACCCTCTCCTTACCCCAGTAACCCCTCAGTTTGTTCTGTGAGATTAAGACTTTCTTATGGTTTGTCTCCCTCCCAATCCCATCTTGTTTCATTTACTCTTTTCCTACCCCCCAAATCCCCAACAATTCCTCTCAACTTACTCATATCAGGGAGATAATATGATAATTGTCTTTCTCTGACTGCCTTATTTTGTTTAGTGTAATACCCTCTAGTAACATCCATATCATCACAAATGGCACGATTTCATTTCTTTTGATGGCTGCATAGTATTCCATTATATATATATACAACATCTTCTTTATCCATTCATCTGTTGATGGACATCTAGGTTCTTTCCATAGTTTGGCTATTGTGGGCATTGCTTCTATAAACATTTGGGTGCACGTGCCCCTTCGCCTCACTATGTTTTTATCTTTAGGGTAAATACCCAGTAGTACGATTGCTGAGTCATAGGGTAGCTCTATTTTCAACTGTCTGAAGAACCTCCATGCTATTTCCCAGAGTGGCTGCACAAGCTTGCATTCCCACCAACAGTGTAGGAAGGTTCCCCTTTCTCTGCAACCTCTCCAACATCTGTTGTTTCCTGACTTGTTAATTTTAGCCATTCTGACTGCTGTGAGGTAGTATCTCATTGCAGTTTTGATTTGTATTTCCCTGATGTTGAGTCATGTTGTATATTTTTTCATGTGTCTGTTGGCCATCTGGGTGTCTTCTTTGCAGAAATGTCTGTTCATGTCCTTTGCCCATTTCTTGATTGGATTATTTGTTCTTTGGGTGTTGAGTTTGATAAGTTCTTAATAGATTTTGGATACTACCCCTTTATCTGATATGTCACTTGCAAATATCTTTTCCCATTCTGTCAGTTGTCTCTTGGTTTTGTTGACCATTTCCTTTGCTGTGCAGAAGCTTTTGATCTTGAGGAAGCCCCAATAGTCATTTTTGCCCTTGCTTTCCTTGCCTTTAGTGGCGTTTCAAGGAAGAACTTGCTGTGGCTGAAGTTGAAGAGGTTGTTGCTTGTGTTCTCCTCAAGGATTTTGATGGATTCCTGTCTCACATTGAGGTCTTTCACCCATTTGGAATCTATTTTTGTGTGTGTTGTAAGGAAATGGACCAATTTCATTCTTCTGCATGTGGCTGTCCAATTTTCCCAATACCATTTGTTGAAGATGCTGTCTTTTTTCCACTGGACATTCTTTCTGGTTTTTCAAAGGTTAGTTGTCCATAGAGTTGAGGGTCTATTTCTTGGCTCTCTATTCTATGCCATTGATCTGTGCCTCTGTTTTTGTGCCAGTACCATACCATCTTTTTGATTACAGCTTTGTAATAGAGTATGAAGTCTGGAATTGTGATGCCACCAAGTTTGACTTTCTTTTTCAACATTTTTCCTCTGGCTATTCAGGGTATTTTCTGGTTCCATGTTAATTTTAGAATTGTTTGCTCCATTTCTTTGAAAAAAAAAAGGATGGTATTTTGATAGGGATTGCATTAAATGTGTAGATTGCTTTAGGTAGCTTAGATATTTTCACAATATTTGTTCTTCCAATCTATGAGGATAGACTGTTTTTCCGTTTCTTTGTGTCTCTCTCAAAAATTTTCATGAATACTTTATAGTTTTCTGAGTACAGATTCTTTGCCTCTTTGGTTAGGTTTATTCCTAGGTATCTTATGGTTTTGGGTGCAATTGTAAATGGAATTGATTCTTGAATTTCTGTTTCTTCTGTCTTGTTGTTGGTGTATAGAAATGCAACTGATTTCTGTGCATTGATTTTATATCCTGACACTTTACTGAATTCCTGTACAAGTTCTAGGAGTTTTGGAATGGAGTACTTTGGGTTTTCCACATAAAGCTTCATATCATCTGCAAAGAGTGAGAGTTTGACTTTTTCTTTGCCAATTCAGATGCCTTTAATTTCTTTTTGTTTTCTGATTATTAGTGGTGATAGTGGATATCACAACTAATAATTTTTGTGTTCTTGACCTTAGGGGGAAAGCTCTCAGTTTTTCCCCATTGAGAATGATTATTTGCTGTGGGTTTTTCATAGATGGCTTTGATGATATTGAAGAATGTACCATCTGTTCCTACAGTTTGAAGAGTTTTGGTCAAGAAAGGATGTTGTACTTTGTCAAATGCTTTTTCAGCATCTATTGAGAATATCATATGGTTTTTGTTCTCTCTTTTAATAAAGTATTATATCACATCGCTCTGTAGATGATGAACCAAACTTGCAGTCCAGTAATAAATCCCACTTGGTTGTGGTGAATAATCCTTTTAATGTACTGTTCGATCTTATTGGCCAGTATTTTGCGATAATCTGTGTTCATGTGAATCTGTGTTCATCATGGATATTGGCCTATAATTCTCCTTTTTGATGGGATCTTTTTCTGGTTTGGGGATCAAAGTAATGCTGTCCTCATAGAATGAGTTTGGAAATTTTCCTTCCATTTCTATTTTTTGGAACAGTTTCAGGAGAATAGGTATCAATTCTTCTTTAAATGTTTGGTAGAATTCCCATGGGAAACCATCTGGCCCAGGGCTATTGTTTTTTGGGAGATTTTTGATGACTGCTTCAATCTCCTTACTGGTTATGGGTCTGTTCATGTTTTCTATTTCTTCCTGGTCCAGTTTTGGTAGTTAATATAGGTCTCTAGGAATGCATCCATTTCTTCCACATTGTCAAATTTGCTGGTGTATAGTTGCTCATAGTATGTTCTTATAATTGTTTGTATTTCTTTGGTATTGTTTGTGATCTCTCCTCTTTCATTCATGATTTTATTAATTTGGGTCCTTTCTCTTTTCTTTTTGATAAGTCTGGGCAGGGGTTTATCAATCTTATTAATTCTTTCAAAGAACCAGCTCCCGGTTTCATTGATTTGTTCTACTGTTCTTTTGGCTTCTAGTTCCTTGATTTTTGCTCTGATCTTTATGATTTCTCTTCTCCTGCTGGGTTTAGGCTTTCTTTGCTGTTCTTTCTCCAGCTCCTTTAGCTGTAGGGTTTTTGAGACCTTGTTTCTTGAGCAAGGCTTGTATCGCTATATGCTTTCCTCTCATGACTGTCCTTCCTGTGTCCCACAGATTTTGAACAGCTGTGTTTTCATTTTCATTTGTTTCCATGAATTATTTTCAGTTGTTCTTTAATTTCCTGGTTAACCCATTCATTCTTTAGTAGGATGCTCTTTAGCCTCCATGTATTTGAGTACTTTCCAACTTTCCTCTTGTGATTGAGTTCTAGCTTCAGAGCATTGTGGTCTGAAAATATGCAGGGAATGATCCCAATCTTTTGATACTGCTTGAGTTCTGATTTGTGACCCAGGATAGGATCTATTCTGGAGAATGTTCCATATGCGTTAGAGAAGAATGTGTATTCTGTTGTTTTGGGATGGAATGTTCTGAATATATCTGTGATGTCCATCTGGTCCAGTGTGTCACTTAAAGCCTTTATTTCCTTGTTAATCTTTTGCTTAGATGATCTGTCTGTTTCAGTGAGGGGAGTGTTAAAGTCCCCTACTATTGCTGAATTATTGTCAATGTGTTTCTTTGATTTTTTTATTAATTGGTCTATATAGTTGGCTGTTCCCATGTTAGGAGCATAGGTATTCTTGTTGGACAGACCCTTTAGTATGATATAGTGTCCTTTCTCACTCATATTATAGTTTTTGGCTTAAAATCTAATTTATGTGATATAAATATTTCTACCCCAGCTTTCTTTTGATGTCCATTAGCATGGTCAGTTTTTTTTTTCCCTCCCCTCACTTTAAATCTCGAGGTGTCTTTGTGTCTAAAATGAGTTTCTTGTAGACAGTATATTGATGGGTCTTGTTTTTTTTTTTTTTCTATTCTGATACCCTGTGTTTCTTCATTGGGGCATTTAGTCCATTTACATTCAGGGTAACTATTGAAAGATAGGAATTTAGTGCCCATGTATTGCCTGTAAGGTGACTGTTACTGTGTGTTGTCTCTGTTCCTTTCTGGTGTGTTACTTTTAGGCTCTCTCTTTGCTTAGAGGACACCTTTCAATACTTCTTGTAGGGCTGGTTTGGTGTTTGAAAATTCTTTTAATTTTTGTTTTTCCTGGAAGGTTTTTATCTCTCCTTCTATTTTCAATGATAGCCTAACTGGATATAGTATTCTTGGCTGTATATTTTTCTCATTTACTGCTCTGAATATACCATGCCAATTCTTTCTGGTCTGGTCTGCTGGGTCTCTGTGGATAAGTGTGCTGTCAATTTAATATTTGTACTTTGTACATTACATATCTTTTGTCCCGAGCTGTTTTCAGGATTTTCTGTTTGTCACTAAGATTTGTAACTTTTACTATTAGATGATGGAGGTATGTACCTATTTTTATTGATTTTTGAGGGGGGTTCTCTGGCCTCCTGGATTTTGATGCTTGTTTCCTTTGCCATATTAGGGAAAATCTCTATTATAATTTGCCCCAATATACCTTCTATCTCTCTCTTTCTCCTTCTTCTGGGATCCCAATTATTCTAACACTGTTTCATCTTATGGTATCACTTATCTCTCGAATTCTCCCTCATGGTTCAGTAGTTGTTTGTTTCTCCTTTGCTCAGCTTCTTTATTCTCTGTCATTTGGTCTTCTATATCACTAATTCTCTCTTTGCCTCATTAATTCTAGCAGTAAGAGCCTCCATTTTTTATTGCACTTCATTAATAGTTTTTTTAAATTTCAACTTCATTAGATTTTAGTTTTTATTTCTCTAGAAAGAGATTCTTTAATATCTTCCATGTCTTTTTTCAAGCCCAGCTAGCACCTTGATAATCGTCATTCTGAACTCTAGTTCTGACATATTACCAATGTACGTATTGATTAGGCCCCTAGCCATAAGTACTGCCTCTTGTTCTTTTTTTTTGTGGTTCATTTTTCTGCCTTGTCATTTTATCCTGATAAGAATATATGAATGAGAGAGTAAATTCTAAAATGGTGGCTAAGACCCCAGAAAAATATATGCTAACCAAATCAGAAGAGACCCAAAATGGGGGGGGGGGGTCGCAGAAGAACAGGGGAGAAAAGTAAAAATAAAACATATATATGTGAATGAGACTGGTGAATAGAAGAGAGCCACCCATTTGATTTTGGGTGTATTCTGGTCTCTTAGAAGAAACTACCTTCCAAAATTTTAAAGAAAGAAATTTTATATATATACAAAAATAATGGTAAACATGATGAAGAGATGGAATATGATTGTAAAAATGAAAATTCAAAAAGATTCTAAAAAAAGAATTTATAAGTTGGTTGGAAAAAGAAAAAATAGAAGAGAGAATGAGATCAGGCTGGAGCTTGATTTAGGGTATATTTTGATCTATTACAAGATGTTATATCCCAAAACTAAAAATAAAAAACCTATATGTATACAAAAAATAAGGTTAAATAAAATGAAGGGATAAAATATGACTATAACAATGAAAACTTAAAAAAATTTTTTTAAAAAGCTATTGATAAGAGAAAATAGTTAAAAACATTAAAAGAGGAAAGAGGAAAAGTTAAAAAAATAAGAAAAATAATTTTAAAAATTTAACCTTGAAAGGCTAAGGGATCATGGAGAAAAAGCCATGAATTCTATGTGTTGCTTTCCCCTAGCTCTGGAGTTCTGCAGTTCTTGGTGAATGTAGTCTTGTTTGGATGTTCTTTCTGATTTTCTGGGGGAGGGGCCTGTTGCAGTGATTCTCAAAAGTCTTTGCCTGAGGCAGAATTGCACTGCCCTTGCCAGGGGCCAGACTAAGTAATCTGCTCGGGTTCACTCTTGGTAGCTTTTGTTTCCTGAATGCTTTCCATAGAGCCTTGAAGGATGGGAATGAAGATGGTAGCCTCCCAATTTCTAGCCTGGAGAAGCTGAGAGCTCGGGGCCCAACTCCTCAGTGCTCCCTCAGAGAAAAGCAGTCAATCCCTCCCATCTCCCTGGTCTCTTGCTGTACTCTGTGCTCACCCAACCTGTGACCGAGCATTTCTATCTGGTGCACAGCCCCATTTGGAGTATCCAAACCCAGCAGATCCCTGCCACATGCTCCCGCACCAATCCTCTAGAAGGAGAAGGACAGGGTCTCTCTGGATCTGTCCCTCATGGGGTCTCTGTTCAAAGAGCAGTGGCGCAACTGTGCCTTGGCTCATGGTTTAAGGTAACCCCAAACTGAGAGCCCCCACCTCAGCTCTGTCTCTGTAGCTAGCTTCCCAACTTGATACCTGACAGCTCTGCTGCACTCAGACATCCCCAGTCTTTCTGTGACCCTGCAGGTCCTGAGACCATGCTCCCCACAAGGACTCCATCCCTGCTTAGCCTCTGTAGCAATATCCCTCAGTGGAACAGACATTTAGTTTTGTTCTGTTTTTTGCTCTACTGCTCCACCACTTGCCGGGAGCCAGCCCCTCACCCTGCGGTTTATCTTCCTGTCCTTTCGTATTCACTTCTCTGTGCATCCTACCTTCCCGAAAGTGGTTGATTTTCTGTTCCTAGAATTGCTGCTCTTCTTCTCTTCTATTTCCTGTTAGACTTGTATGTGGTAAGAATGGTTTGATAACTATCTAGCTGAACTCCTGGGACCTAATGCTATTTTAGTTTCCTGCTCCTCTGTCATGTTGCTTCTTTTTGTTGCTTGTTTTTAATTCTCAGTACATATAATGGGCATCTTAAAATCAGAGACATTTTCTGTTCATTGAAATAAGGTAAAATATCCAGGACCCACTGCTTGTTTGATATTTGCTTACTGTGGATTTAAGATAAACATTTTAGAGACTTCTTTAGGCAGAACTTTGTTTCATTTATGTGGATTGAGTGGATTTGGATGCTGTCCACTGGTTAATTTAGGGTGTCAAGAAATAATGATGCTGTGTCTATGAGCTTGAACTTTGAGAAAACTAGTGAATTATTATAAAATATACAGTAGCTACAGTGTGTATTGGTCTTCTCTGAAGTCTGAGTAAGTAGTGCTTTGCACATTCCTACACTGCTTCTTTTCTTCTGAACATGGATCCATTGCACTTTTACATAACATTTCTAGTACTCAAGAATAGGATAAATGACTTCTCAAGGATAAATTATGTTAGCCACATTGATAATCTGTGTTGTCAGTTTCTGTTTGAATTTTCCCAGTTTGAAACAGTTTGTACTACTGGGTTAGTTCAGGAAAAAACAGGCATTATGCCACTTACATTTGGGGAGGTGAGACCCAGAGAGGGTAAACAACTTGTTCAGGTCATGCTGGTTAGTAGGAAGTGTCAGAGAAGAGATGGACCAAAGTTGGATGGCTCCTTGTTCAGTGCTCTTCTTCTTCTTTGTTCCTATTGAGTTGTTCTAGAGGCTGATTTGAGAGCAAAATAAAACCAAATCCCTTTTTCTGAGTCACAGCCCCGCAGGTATGTGAAGGCAGTCCTCACAAGTTGTCACTTCATTTCTAGGCCACACATATCCTTTTTCCAAACTGGAAGTATCAGAACTCCCCCAAAGATCATTGAAGTGACATTTATGTAGGAACAGGTCAGATTTACTCAATTGTGGATTGGCCAAGGGGGTATGTTGGGCTATGAAATGTTATTTCCTACATTTGTCTTTATTTAGCCTCCACTCAATATACTATAAAAGTACCTTCAAATCTACCACATCATGTCATTTTTTGACCTGGGTCTCCAGACCCTGTTAGAATCCTTTAGGTATACATACAACACTGTTTGACAAAATCCAATGAAATGACCATCTCCATTTGTCTAGCACTGGTTCTTAAAGGAAAGTGAGCAATGACAACTCTCTCTTAAAAAACAGCAAAAACAAAACACCCTTACCACATAGCTACTGGAACAGAAATTTGGGGAGAGCAGCCCAAATAAAGGTACCATTAAAGTAAATACACTTGAGAGATTCTAATGTATCTTTGAGATATTACTGTTATACTAATAAGTTCTAAAATGACATTTAAGAAATGCTCCCACAGAAGTTTTTTTGCTTATACTAATCTCGCCATTATTTGATAACATCATGACTTTTTCCATAAAAACTGTTACTGAGCTAGGTATCCCTACTTATGCACATATTCATGTATTTATTCCTTCATTCAACAAATACACAAAGAGTAAAACACATGTTTTAGGTATGGCAGTTAAAGAGGTAAATGAGAAAAATACATATTGCCATGGAGCTTATATTCCATTGCAGAGGCAAGCAACAAATAGGTGGAAGTCTCTTTTCAGAAGTGGTAAATGCCATGAAGAAAGATATAGCTGTGTAAGAGGATAGGGAATAATGGATAGGAGGTTGAAACTATACAAATAGAATGGTCAGAGAAGGCTGAGGTGGTATAGTGAGGAGAGTCTGGAATAATGTGAGAGAAAACCATTAGAAGATCCAGGGAGAAAGGTAGTCCAGGCAGAGGGAATAGCAAGTGCAAAGGCCCTGAGGCAAGGAAGAATTTGGACTGTTACATTTCATCTTAGTATACAACTATTTTTGATTCTTCAATTCAGTTGGGCTAGTCTTTCAGAAACTTAGGATAAAACTTAGCAGAGCCTTGTCAAAGATTAGTTGACCACAGAGTTGAGGGTCCATTTCTGGGCTCTCTATTCTGTTCTATTGATATGAGGAATTTGAGAGGCAAGGTGGGAATCATAAGGGGAAGGGAAGGACAAAATGAAACAAGTTAGGATTGGGAAGGGATAAGAGGCTCTTAATCTGAGGAAACAAACTGAGGGTTGCTGGGGGTGGGGAGAGAGGGATAGGGTGGCTGGCTTTTGGACATTGGGGAGAGTATGTGCTATGGCGAGTGCTGTGAATTGTGTAAGACTGTTGATTCACAGACCTGTATCCCTGAAGCAAATAATACACTATATATTAATAAAAAACAAACAAAACAACAACAACAACAAAAACCTAGCAGAGCCTGAAGGTTGAACTTATTGAAATAGTTTAGGGGTTTCTCATTTTCATTTTCTTATCTTAGTCAATGTCTTTTAAACAATATTTAGTCTACTTTTTTCTATTTGCTCTTTGTAGAAGATAATAATTGAAGTTGGATGATGGTGTATCTTCAATCACAGTTTTGTTAGTGTGTTTTAAGAAAGGTATGTTGCCTTCTTGTGGATGTCTAGAATTTTCCTGGTAACTGAGTCAACCAGACTGGTGGATATGACACTAGCATATATCTCAGCCAAATATACTGTATATCTTCTGATGTATGCTTATACTGTAGTGTCCCTCCTCCCTGCCCGCCCCAACCCAAAGCCAAGGACATAATATTCTTACTCATTTTCTGGCTCTGAATGTCTTTGTTTTTTCAGCCTAACCTTTTGTCATCTTTGGCATTTTTCACAGGCTCCATATCATTCCTGGCTTTAGTTAAACTTTACTGACATTCTTACAGATCAGTGCTTTTGTCTATTTCTTTCCTTGATACTTGTTTTCCCTTCCATCTTCTGTGTGCTTGTTTTAAAATCTGATGTTCTCAGAAAGTTCTCTTTATGTTATTTTCTTTAGAATTTTGCTGTTTTGTCTGTTCTTCAGAGCTGTTTGTGCATGTGTGCATACCCAAGCACATCTGTGTTATGTGGATGTCATTCTTAGAGTCTCTGGTTCCTTTTGAGGGAGGTGGGTTTCTATTTAGAACATCCTGAGTATAACATCATGCTTACTTTACTTCAAAGGTTGATGAGCACTTTTGTTAAAATCCTAAGTACATGTCTTAACTCAGGCTTTATCTTCTTTTGTGAACAAACTCATATGATACAATTTCTTTTTCCCAAAGTTCCTGTTTCACAACAGCATCACTAGCCAGAGATTCTTTGTTAGAATTATGGTAAAGGAGCTGTTGCTCTTCTGTTAGCGTAGTGATTAAGAGCAGGGCCAAAATATGGGTTCAAATCCTTCTCTGTCACTTACTCTCTGGGTGACTCTAAGAAAGTTGTAAGGAAAACAGAAGTAATGCACTCTAGCTGCTTTGGACAGTGCTTGGTACATGACCATCACTTAGTAATTTTAGTGATCTCTGAGGCCTGGGTGCCTCAGTCGGTTGGGTATCTGACTCTTGATCTCGGTTCAGGTCTTGATCTTAGGGTCATGAGTGGAGCCCACTTAAAATAATAATAATAATAATAATAATAATAATAATAATAATAATAGTCACTACCACCACCACCATCGTTATCCTCCTCCTCATCAAATCATGTTTCTGAGAAAATGAATTGTCATGGCCAGTCAAGAATTAAGAGGTTCTCTAAAGAGGTGTCTGGATTGATAAAATTTCCCATCACCATCATATTTTAACTCTATAAAAATATTTCCCATCTACATTAAGAAAATATACTTCACACCTCTGTTCCTAAGAACTTCAATTTCTTTTTATATAGCAGTTTAATTCTCCTCAACCTCTGGTCCCAGACTTATAAATCCAAATCCTCATCAAAGTGTTCAATAGAATTGGAGGCCTTACTGGTGTCAAAAGTACCCAGTAATGTAGAAGGCAGAGAGATAAAAGGAGATTCTGCTACTGTTAGGAATAATTACCATCCCTCTAAAACAGACAAATTACTTTTTAACTTGATTAGAATTTTGAACCAGGAGAAAGAAAGAGCTTAATTAGTCATTTTAGGGTGAATAATTCAACCATGCTGATAGAGTGGCATGTAATAATCTGACAGTGGTGGTAAGAATTTAGAGTTTCATCTGAAATACATAATGTTGTTCATATTGAAAAAGTGGTCAGGGGGCACCTGGATTGCTCAGTGGGTTATGCCTCTGCCTTTGGCTCAGGTCATGATCCCAGGTCATGATCCCTGGATCCAGTCCCCGGTTGGGCTCTCTGCTCAGGGGGAGCCTTCTCCCCTCCCCATCCCACCTGCCTCTCTGCCTACTTGTGATCTCTGTCAAATCAATCAATCAATCAATCAATCAATCTTTTTTTAAAAAAGTGGTCAGAAGTAAAGAATATTGATTATTAGACACTTCTCTTTGGATAGAATTTAAGCTAATAAACTTACTACTTTATTTCTGTTTCTTCCACTTAAAGTCAGAGACAAGACAAGGCACATCAAAGATGTTAATGCTGCATTCATTCATTCGTTCATTAGTTACCTATTGGGTGGCCTCTGTACATCAGGCACTGTTCTGGGCATTAGGGTTATAGAGGTGAACAAGATAAGGTGCCTGCCTTCACAGAGCTTATATTCTGGAGGCAGGAATTAGATGTTAAATAAATCAGAATGATAATTTCAGCTGGTGCTAAGGGCTGTGAAGAAATAGACAGACAATATAATGGAATGGGAGTACTACCAAGGGGAAAGAAATGCAATACTTAGAAGAGAGATAGGAAGGATGAAAAGTTGCAGTTCTGTGTGGGGGTAGTACTTATAGGTGCAACTGGGTTTTCTATTTTCTCCTGTATGGATTGGGAAGCCATTTATGGGTTTCTGGCAGGAGAGTAACATGCTCTGAATTTCATTTCACAGCAATTCCTCTCTCTCTCTTGTCAATAATGTATTAGAAAGAGATGAGAATGTATGTGAGGAGACCCATTAAGAGTTGGGACTATAGGAAGGAGGATGGTGGTTTGGACTCAGTGGGGGAAGTGGACTTGGAGAGAAGTGAATAGGTTCAAGATATATTTTGGGAGCTGAGTTAACAAGACCTGCCAGTAGACTGGCTGTGTAGGATGATAAGACAGAAGGATGTTTCTGGCCTATCTAATGGGTGGAGGATGGAGCAAGCCCTTTACTGAGAAAAGCGGAAGAGAAGCTGGCTTTGGAGAGAGTGGGGATAGAGAAAGAATGATGAAAATGAAGGTGGGTTTTATTATGCTTGAAAAGCCTATGAGGCATCCACATGGAGGAATAGATAGCTCACCAGTAGAACGATCAAGAGAAGAGTTAAATTTGGGAGGTTTAATACTCTGGGAATGGGAAAGAAAAGAGCCCTGGACAAACGTTGGTGAAATCCAATTTGGTAGATAGAGGAAGAAGAGATTATTAAAAATAGAGCTTTTTAAAAAACAATAGCAATCTTTTTTGTTCCTCATGATTCTGAGGGTTGAGTGGGCTCATCTAGGTAGTTCTTAGTTGTGGTTTCAAGCAGCAGCTGGGGTCTGGGGTCCCCTCAAATCTTTTCTGTCCCACACAGATTGCCTGGCTGGAAAGACTCCAGTGACTGGGGCTCCTCAAGCAACTCTCTCTTTGAGGTCTATCCATATGGCAGCCTCAGGGATCTGATCTCCTTACACGACAGCTGAAAGATTGAGAAGGAACAGCCTGAGCGGAAGGGGGAAAACCAAGAGAATATTTTATTGCTGAATCCAAGAAGAGAATTTTGAGGGAGGTAGTTGTCTGTCATGTCAAGTTCTACTGGAAGATTAAGCTGAAGGCACAGAAGGTGCATCATATTGGCAAGATGGAAGTCCTCATGCCCTAAGCATAAGTGGTTTTGGTGGGATATGTGGAGCTGGGGAAGATTGGAGGGATTAAGGAGTGAACAGAAGGAGGGAAAAACAGATGGAGATGGTGAATGCATTTGATTTCTCTAAAGAAGCTGTAAAGGGGCCCAAGAGAGTAGGACCCAGAGGGGGATGTGAATTTAAGGGAATCTTAGACATTTGAGATGATACCTAAAAGAAAAGTTCATCTGGGCAGAGGACTGGCTGGCATATGGTAATTCTGGGGCTTATAGGGTGGAGATAGCTTGGAGTCAAAGTCTCTGTTTCCTTTTCAGCTTAAGGAAGTCTCTCTCCCTCTGTCTCTTGCCAGGGGCTTTTTGAGTATCCATCTGTGACCTGAAATTAGCCTGTCCCTACACATCTTAGTAACATGAGCCAATAAGTCTGCTTCTTTTTTCATGGCTTAAAAATACTTGCTATAGAATCTTTTTATTGTCTATATGGTACATATATCTATATATGAAACATGTCTATATGATGAACTTCCAAAGAATTTTAAAAAGCACACTGTATAGTTCCCTTTCACAGCCATCCAGACTAAAGAAAGGGGGGGGTGGATAGGAAAAAGTATATTTTATTATAGAGTTGTTTTTTGGATAGCATATATAACATTTACTTTACCATTTCAGTGTAAGTTACTAGGTATTTAGAATTGGAAATGAAATCTGACACCATCTGGTTCAAATTCTTCACTGAATAGAAGACATGGTTGCCTCAAGTGAGTGAATGACCTGTGGAAGAAAAAAAGCTAGGACCTGGGTTGTAACTAAGAAACCAGATTTCGGGGTCACACAGATATGAATTTGAATATGAATTTGAATATGAATTTCCTGGCACTGACCCTCACAAGTCCTGAGCTTATAAAAATTATTTAACTGTTCTGTTTGTTTTCTAGTATTTACTTTGAGTTAGTTAATACATTGACCTCACCATTATTGTGAGGCATAAATCAGATTGCAAATTAATTAGTAAGGCATCTCGCACCTACATAACCTTTGTTTAGTGTTGGCTCTATATAGTCCCAATTTCTTGAGTGAATTAATACTCTAAACACTGAAAAATTGAAGATCACAATAATAAGGGTCTGAATTTTCTCTTGTCAGTTTATTGTTTGCTTTGGCTAAACCAGTAATTTGACTTTTCACTTGAAATTATTATTCAGATAAATTGTAGATTCACATGAAATCATAAAAAATAATACAGAGAAAACCCACATACAGTTTATTCAGTTTCCCCAATGGAAGGACTTTGGAAAAATTATATCACTCACAATTTGGTGTTATAAACAGAAAATTCTTTAAAATTCTATTTTGTTTTTTTTTCAGTGTTCCAAATTCATTGTTATGCACCACACCTAGTGCTCTATGCAATACATACTCTCTATATACATACATACACCTGGCTCACCCAACCCTCCATTCCTTCCCCTTCAAAACCCTCAGTTTGTTTCCAGAGTCCACAGTCTCTCATGGTTCATCTCCCCCTCCGATTTTTTCCCCATTCACTTCTCCTTTCCATCTCCCAATGTCTTCCGTGTTATTTCTTATGCACCACAAATAAGTGAAACCATGTGATAATTGACTGTCTCTGAAAATTTTTAATTGATGCTAATATCTATTAAGATACCAGAAGTTATTTCTTAATACACAACCCTTCAATAGAAAACAAAAATTATGAAGCTTCCAAATTCTATCATTGTTCAATTGGAATTGTGGATAGCATGCATTTTGATACTCTTTTTTTAAAGTTATAATTAACTTTACTTAATTTGGAGCTAAAACAATGTCCTGATTTGAACATCTGATAGGACCATTTGACAAGAGGATTTATTGCAGCAGACTTCTGACTTGGCTTTCATTTGGTGACCTTGGCCAAGCCATTTAAATTTTATATTCTAGAGCTAATTATAAACTTGGGCAAAAGTATGTATCTCTGCCTGATTCATGGGAATATTCTGGAAGAATTAGATACCATGTTTATCTATCCCCTGCCTATCTTTTCATCCTCCTTTCTTGATACTCTCCTTTTGTCTTCTATACTTGGCCATAAGAATGTTCTCAGTTCCTCAAGCACAGCATGTTTTATCTCATTTGCACTCATTTTCTTATGCTTTTCCCTTTACCTGGAATATACCCCCATTCCCTCTCTGCCTTGCCTCCCAATCTATTCATACATGCATTTCCTCCCTCCTCCCCTCTCCAACCTTCTCTAAACCTACCTATTTTCCTGATCATATCTTTAACAAAGTCTATAGGGGAAGCTCCCCATGACCTCTCAGCTGGATTAGGTTCCCATATTGTATGTTCCCTTAGCATTCTGTGCCCTTAGCATTCATAAGAATAATGAAATTCTTATTTCATGGGACTTAAGCCCATGTCCTTTCTGTGTTTTGTCTGGTGCCTATTTTCACCAATATACAAAGGCAGGAATCCATCTGTGACCTGAAATTAGCCTGTCCCTACACATCTCAGTAACATGAGCCAATAAATTTTCTTTGTTGCTAATCACACCTATCATAGTACCTGCTGCAGAGTGGGTTTTCAATAAATATCCATGGAATGAGTAATTAAATAAATTTAATAAACATAGGCTTAGCTTTTTTTTTTTTTTTTAAGATCTTATTTATTTGACAGAGGGAGATCAGAAGTAGGCAGAGCAGCAGAGGGGTGGGGGGGAAGCAGGCTCCCTGCTGAGCAGAGAGTCTGATGGAGGGCTGGATCCCAGGACCCTGAGATCATGACCCAAGCCAAAGGCAGAGGCTTAATCCATTGAGCCACCCAGGTATCCCTAGGCTTAGCTTTTTGGAAGAAAACACCACACAGGTCAGGTGGAATTATGGGTGGTATTTATTTAGTATGTGATCATCTAGATTTAAGACCATTAAATGTTTAGAACTCTATCTTTATAGGGTGGTTTGGTTTTCCCTTTTCTTTTGTTTCATGTCAGAATTGTTGTGTAATTATCATGCAAAATCCTCAAAGTGTGGCCAAGATGAATTTTAAAAAGGAAGACTAGCCCAAAATAGAAAGGAATGTTTACTTTAATGAATTAGAGTTGTGAATGTGAAGCTCTTGCCAGTCCTCAGTAAAACACATACAGTAGCAAATTGCTGCTTCTCATTCTGCCTCAGATGGTGAAAATACCTTGCAGTTTTCAGGCCAGTTGAGGTTGTATGTGCTGTGTGCATCCGATTGCCAAATACGATGCTGTAACTAATTTTGTTGTTGAGATAAAATAATGTTAAAGTGTGCTGTGTGCTTTGGTGTCTTGTACTGACTTAAAAAATAATCAAAGGAGAAATTTTTGTGTCTCTGTCAACTGAAATCTCAGTGCTTTTTTTTTTCTCTCCTTGTAAGAGGTGGTAAATGTTACCTTTTGCACTTTGATTTGCGCTTTGATTTATCGCATTGTTCCTACTTTCCATTTTCTCTGTCTTAAGTCTTGGGAAAATCCCAGTGAAGCCAGCTTTCTGCTTACTCAACACTTAAATTGGAAGGGGGGAGCCAAAACATCGCTGTGTCTCTTTTTCAGTCTTCAGCAAAGTATTTTGAATTTCTGCCAGGAGATCCTAGATCCCAGTGGTTCTCATACTTGGTTTACCATCAAAATCACCAGCCAAACATCTTAAAAACTTAAATTTTCAAAGCGTCATGCTCTAAAATCCTCATTCAGTATGTCTGGAGTGGAACCTGAAAATCAAACTCTTTGATGATAGTCATGAACAATCACATTTGGAAACTGTGGGAATCCCAAATGCTTGAAGATGTTTCTGACCCTTTGATACTTTGGGGCTAACATCTCAATGCATGAACTTGGTCCTTTGTGGTTTTTCTTCTCCTGGTCTCTTGCTCCTAGGTTCATTTCTCTTCATGACCTTGTACTTTCTCTCAAACCAAGCCAACCACTGGTAGGCTGCAGAATGTACCACAGGTTTTGTCTACATTTGGACATGGTAGAGAGTTCTTATCCCCTCCATGCCCTGGGTAATTCTCACTTACCTCTTAGACTTCTCTCTCACCTCCTTTGATTGAGTGGAGCCCCTTGTCTGGGCTGTCCTTGGCCTTTGTTCTTCCCTTCCCTTCCATGCTTATCACATTGTATTGATTTGCCCAGCACAATGTAGATGCTTAATAAATAGTTATGGACTGATTAAGTTGGCCTGTTTGCTTCTGTCTTTCCTACTGTATAGTGAGTATCTTAAGATATGACCTGTGTCGGGAGGGCTGGGTGGCTCAGTTGGGTAGGCTTCTGACTCTTGATTTCTGCTCAGGTCATGATCTCAGTCATGAGATCAAGCACCGCATCTGGTTCTGCATTCAGTGGGGAGTCTGCTTGACACACTCTTTCTCCCTCTCTGTCTGCCCTTCTCCCCGCTAATCCCTAGGCTTGTGTGCGCACGCATACTCTCTCTCTTTCTCTCTAGAAGGAAAGAAGGGATGGAGGGAGGGAGAGAAAGAGGAAGGAAGGAAGGAAATCTTAAAAAAAAAAAAATAAGACCTGTGTCTTTTCCACTTTGTAACCCTAGGACAGGTGTTGGTTAGCTCATGGGGAGTACTCACCCAATCATAGTTAAATCAATGAATGAATGAATTAACTGTTAAGGAAAACAGAATAATCCTGACCTTTGGCTAGAAAGATATTTTGATGTTTGTCATTGTTCTGAGTTGGAGAGCATTTGCCTATTACAATACATATATATTTTAGTGGAATAAAAAAAGACCTTGGGCTGTTAGCAGTATTTGTTTATTGTGCATATTGGAGAAACAGGAACATAATAGTAAATTGTCTTGTATTTTTCAAGTGTTTTATTTTTATAGATGTAACACCTATATAAGCTGTTAAAAATTTTAAAGATACAGGTAAGTATACAGAAAAGTTTCCTTCCTGCCTCTGTTTCCCAGCTACCAATTTCTTCAACCCAAGACAATCAGTGTTGCAGTTTTATGCCTCTTAAAAGATAAATGATACCATATGCTACATATTTGTTCAACTCTGAAATTTTTTTACTTACGGCTGTGTTTTAGTAAACATCTCATGTAAATGAATACACAAGGACCTACTTTTTATCTCTTTTACAACTTCAAACTAATCTACTTTATGAATGTATCCCAATCTACACATTCACTTTAGTACCTTATTGATGGATATTTAGGTTCCTATTTCAAACTCCCTATCTATGAATTAGTTTCCTTATACATGTTATTTGGGGTATTCATATGTATATGCAGGAAAATTTTTAGAGTTATATTTGTTGGATCATTGAGTACATACCTTGTAATATTGGCAGTGCCAAAAATAGGGATCGTCTTAATTGTCCTGTTAATTGTCATCACAAAACTCCTACAGTACCTTGACTATCCAGGCCTTGTGGCTCTGACCATTAAGCACATGGTCCTTTCTTAATAAATAGAGTTGGTTGAAATTAGTTGGAAGTATCTGAGGGCAGTGGGAACTTGGGGAGCTTCCTGTAAGTTACCTTGAGGCTGAGTTTTTAGAATGTTCATGTTTATAGATTAAATATTTAATAATTTGAGGATACTTGTTTAAATACTGTTAATAACTATAATTAAACATGTTCTCATCAGAGTTTCAATACTGTTCTGCCATGATTCTTAGAGAGGGGACTGTGTGTGTGATTAAAGGAAGGAATTTGGAAATGGTAGTAAGTAATAGCAAATAGTTAAAAGACTGACCTGGATGGATATGGTTCTTCCCTGTATATGTACCATCTTAACCACTAAAGAGAATCATTCTTCTTCTATTCTTTCCATTTTAATAAGAGATCATGACAATAGCACTTTCTGGTAGGATTTCCCATAGTACTCATGTTAGGTTCAATATCACTTTCTTTTGTTTTTCTGTTTTGGAGCTATTGATTTTGTTTTAGGTGATTTTTTCTGGCATTACAAAATGTGAGTCTATTATTCCTTATATCTAAATGATAAGCATAAATTTTACCTGAAATACCCAATGGCATGATTAATATTTACTATAACTCATAATTGCACTGGCAGAACTTAGATCATGAGCATTGTATTTTAAAACATGCATTTTTATTATATTTGAAGTAAGATTCATTTGTTCTGATTTTTTCCTGATCATTGATCAAAATTTAGGAAATACAGAAATCTATTTTAAAAAGGAAAAATTCCTAATCTTGTAATATAAATGCAGAAATTATCGATATTTGGTCTATTTCCTTTGACCTTTTTGATGATACATTTATTTTCAAATACTCAAAAGTTTACTCTGTGTAATCTATGTGGCATCCTGTATTTTTCAACCACCATAATATTATAATATACATTTTTCCAGATTGTTAAATTTCTATAAATTATTTTAATAGGGCACCAATAGTCCATCATAATTGAAGTCCATCAATTAACCATCATATGGTTAATATAATTAACCATTCTCTTATTGTGGGATATATGTTTCTGATTTTTAACTTTTATAAAATACGCTACAGTAACATTATCTTTGAATGTTAGTCTGCATATACAATTATCCTAGATATACACCTGAAAATCTCAACACTGGATCATAAGATATAAATATTTTTTAAACTCTTGATACAAACTACCAAAATGTTTCCAGCAAGAGTTTATTAATTTATAGCTTCACTATCAATTGTTGAGATTGCCCATATCACTGTATTCTTTCAATACTGCTATTTTTTAAAACCATGCAAAATAAATCTTCCTGATTAAATTTTTAATTTTATTATTAAATAGAGTATTTTAGAAGTTTGTGACCCATTTTTTTTCTCCCTTTTTGTTAAATATATATTCTTACCTGTCCTTTTGTATTTCTGTCTTTAGGTGATTTATACTTCATAAATTTTTAATGTTATTTTCATGTGAACCCTATTTCTATGTCACAGATTTTTTTTCAGATAATTCTAGTTTGCTTTCATTTAACTTTTCTTGAACTAGGCAATTTCAAGAAATTTTATTTAGATCAAATCTATTGGTGTTTTTCTTTGTGAATCTTCCCTAGTTTTTGTGTTTGGAAATCATTTCCACATCCACAGTGCAGACAGATATTTAGCTATATTTCCTCCTATATATTTTAAAAGTTTCATTAAAAGTTTGAAATTTCATAAAGGAGTAACTCTGAAATGCATCAGGTGGTGTGTAATAAAAGAAGCAGAGTATAACAACCACAAGGGTGGGTAATTCAAGGCTAGGCTGTTAGGGAAGGCCTCACTGCTATGTACACATTTGAGCTGAGACCTGAGGGGGCCTGGGAGTAAGCCAGCCAGATGTGTGGATGTACATGTTCCAGCAAGAAGGATTAGCAAATATGAGGGTTGTTGATGGGAACATGCCTAGCATATACACTGAAGGAATATTAAAAAGGCTAGTGTGGTTGAAGCAGAGTGAGTGAGGGGGAAAGAGCCCGAAATGAGGTCTGAAAGAGAATGGGCTAAAAGCAGGAGTGGTCCAGCGCTCATAAACCATTGCGAGTACTTGGGGTTTTACTTCTAATAATATGGGTACTATTGCAAGGGCTTAAATAGAAGAGTGCTTTTAAAAAATTACTCTAGCTGTTTGATAAAGCACAGATACCTAAATGAACACATCCAGGAGAGGGAAGGTCCTAGCACGGACCCTGAAGTGGAGCAACCTGGCATGTGTGAGGAATGGCAACAAGTCTAGTGTGGCTGAAGAGGGGGCGAGAGGAAGGTGAGAGCAAGGTCAGAAAATGTGGGAGGTCAGTGAGGAAAATTTCTTCCTTCCATTTCTTATTTTCTTATTGGTTATCTAGTTTTCACTCCTTTTTGGGTTGATTTTGCTGGTTTATAGTTTATCAGAAAATTGCTTACATTTCTACTGTTTTCAGTACTCAACTGCTTAATTTTCTCTAAAGAACTTTTCATCCACCTGTATCTACCATACCTTTTCTTTTGAATTTGGTGTTTTCTTGCTTCTCAACTTGCTAAAATCCATTTGCAACATTAATTAATGAAAAGAGTAGTAAATTTTTAAAAAAAGCTTATTCCTATCCCCTTTTTTTCCTTTTTAAAGTTTTTTTCCCAATTTATTTATTTTCAGGAAAACAGTATTCATTATTTTTTCACCACACCCAGTGCTCCATGCAAGCCATGCCCTTTATAATACCCACCACCTGGTACCCCAACTTCCCACCTGCCCCACCACTTCAAACCCCTCAGATTGTTTTTCAGAGTCCATAGCCTATCCCTTTTTAATTCATCTGTAATATCAGGTTGCATTCACATGTATGTGATAAACCCTATTGCAGAGGTTCGATCTAATGTGGCTTTATTTTTCTCACATTAAAGAAAGCCAGGAGGTGGGTAATTCAAGGCTAGGTCAGAAGTTTCTGGTAAGGCATCAAGGATCTAGTCTTCTTCTATCACACTAAGCATGTATGTGGCTGCCATATTGTTTACAAAATTGTCCTCTAGACATGAAGTTCTGATTCCAGACAAGGGGAAGAAGGGGAAGGACAGAGGGCAGGTAAGACTGTCCTTTGTCATTAGGAAACAACTTTCCTATAATATCCAATAGTAAGCATCTGATTATTTCATGGTCAAAATTGGGTCACATACCTGCTCTTAACTTTAGGGGAATCTTTAGAAGGAAATATTTTGAATTGGGTACTTTGCTGCTTTGACTACAAGCTGCACTTTCTTAGTTAAGAAAGAGGGAACTAACAGTGTTTGCCACAATGGATAGCCTATAGCAGAAGCAATACAGATAAGTCTCAAAAGAAAAATATACATGGTCTGGTCAATATATGTGTAAAAATGATAAAATCTTTAAAATTCCAAAAATGCAAGTTAAAACTGTGATCATTCTGGCTCATTAAGTTGTCCAAATTAATCATAGTTTGCAGTACTCAAACTTAGTGAGCATAAGGTGAAATGACACTCCTTTAGGAAGTATAACTTGGTATAACCTTTCTGGAAGCAATTTAATAATACATGTGCTGTGTCTGTAAGGGTATCTTAGTGAGGGTTTGTTTTGCATTTTCCTGATGGCTAATGAAGTTGAGCACCTTTCATATGTTTCATGACCATTTGAATTTCCTCTTTGGTGAGTTGCCTGTTCAAGTCTCTTGCCCATTTTTCTACTTAATTGTTATCTTTTTCTTATTAATATGAAGTTCTTTTTATTTTCTGGATACAAACCATTTGTCTGGGATATGTGTTGAAAAACATCCCAGTCTGTAGCTTAATTTTTCAGAGCTTTCCTAATAATATCTTTATATACAGAATTTCTTAATTTCAATGTTGTCTAGTTTAGCAGTCTTTTTCTTTATTGTTAGTTTGTACTTTGTATGTCCTGTTGAAGAAATTTTTCCCTTACTTCAATTTAAGATATTTTCTTATAAGATGTTCTGGAAAATTTACTGTTTTTATCCTCATATTTAGATCTAAACATACTTATTTAAAAGGTTTCTTTTTCTCAATCATTATCTTTGCCATAATTTAAATATCTTTATTCACATCCATCTTCTTCTGAGCTCTTGCTTCTGGTTGGTCTATTTATCAATCTGCACTAATACTATTCTTTCTTATTTACTGTAGTTTAAAAATAACTTTTGATATCAAAGATTTGGCAAGTTCTTCTATGGTTTTTTCCCTGTTCATTTGAAACCTATAAAGTCCTTCATGTGTCTTTACTATAGAAACTGCAGTATACTTCCTTGACCTATTAAAGTCTACTGTTAATTGAGGTACAAAGAAGTGTTTTATATGTACACTTACTGAAGGTTAAAGATAGTTAGTGTCTCTATCCCAAACAACATAAGATTCTTGTTTATTTTTTTCAAGAAGGCCTCCTGTTCTGCCTATTGAGTTTACATATCAATTCTAGCATAATCTTGTCATAAAAAACCTGTTAGGATTTTGACTAAGATTGCTTTATATTTAGAGACTAATTTGGAGAGAATTGATATACTTTTAATCTGTAAACACAGTATAGCTCTTTATTAGATTAAGGCTACTTAGATGTTTAGGCATGTTTTTCAGTTTTCTTTATAAATAATAATGCATAATATTAATTTTTAGCTTTATTTGTAGATATATGTTATTTTGATGCTCCTACAAAGACATTTTCTTAATTTTCATTTTATTACTGGGATTAGAAATACATTTAATGCTTAAATTACTAACTTTATATTCAGCAACATTGCTACATTTATTTGTAGATCCTTGGATTTTCTATGAACATAATTATATCATCTATAAATAATGATAGTCATGTTTGTTTCCTTTCAAACATTTTATCTTTCTTGTGTTACTGTCCTGGCTAATTTCATCTGTTCAGTGTTTAACTGGTGATAGCATGTGTATGTATTTTGTACTCTATCTTAAAGAAAAACTTTCAGTAATTCACCAGTGTGATGTGTGTTGCAGATTAATCATCAGATTAAGGAATTTCCCATTTTCCCCTAGTGTACATATGATTTCCCTTTCATTCTGTTGACTTTTAAGACTTTTTAATTCTGAAAATTTCAAACTTACAGAAAGGTTGCAAGAATAATGCCATGTATTCCTTAATATTCTTTATTTAGATTCACTCATTGTTAATATTTTCCTCATTTATTTTATCACTGGCTAGTCACATTTTCATTGTAACTATTTCTGAACCATTTGGGAGTCAGCTGCACTTATATGACCCTATAATTCTAAGTATCTTCTAAGAAAAAGGATATCCTTTTTTAAGCCTCTGTATAAAGATCAAATTTATGAAATATGACATTAGTTTGATTCTATAATCCAATGTGCAGTCCATAGTCAAATTAACCCAATTGTCTCAATAATGTCCTTACAGCAAAGTTTTTCCTCTCTGGGATCAGGCATTGTATTTAGTTGTCTTATCTCTTTAGTTTCCTTTAATCTGGAACCTCAACTCTTCTTTGTCTTCACTTTTATTATGTGCTTTCTATTCCTTTTCGGTATTCTTTCCCCAACCCCCCCTCCTTTCCTGCTTCCTTTTGGTTTGGGCATTTAAATAAATTGTTTTTTTATTGTTAGTAAAGACTGTAGTCTTTCATTTACCTTTACCTTATATATGAATTATGTCATTTTTCCTTGACTTACTAAAGCCTAGTGTTAATAGTAATATCCATAGAGGTTTAACATGTATATTAGTCAAGGGCTAAAGATAATATTTCTTTCCTCTTTCCCAATAGCACAAGGATCTAAATACTAAATCTTCCCACATTTTTATGTAATACTTCGGTTTAGTATTTTACATACACCTGCTTTCTGGTCCTCTTATTATATTAACTATTATTTCTTGTTGTTTTTTATACTCAGTAGTTTTGCATAGTTTTACCAGCATAATAACCAGTTTATTTCCTTACTATTGCTTTCTGCATCTCACTTATGCCTCTGGATTCTGCTTGGTTCTTAACAAGGAGCATCTTTTTTGGCTCTATGCATGGTAAAATCGTTCATGTTTGCTTGAAAATGTCTCTTTTGCTTCATTCATGAATCATAGTGTTGCTGAGTATAGAATTCTAAAGCGAGTTATTTTTCTTCAATTCTTAGAAGATAATTTCCTAGACGTTCTTAGAAGATATTTTTTCATTGCTTCCTGCATCTTTTGTAGCTGATGAGAAATCTGTCACTCTACTCATGCTTTCTTTGTTATCTATTGTCTTTATTTGCTTTGGCTACTTCCTCTTTTCTTTGAAGGAGTTTAGTTTTAAGTTGTGGTAACTGTGGTCAAGTTAAGAAGTATTAGAGACCTGGGGCGCCTGGGTGGTTCAGCGAGTTAAGCCTCTGCCTTTGGCTCAGTCCTGATCTCAGGGTCCTGGGATCAAGCCCTGCATTGGGCTTTCTGCCTAGCAGAAAGCCTGTTTCCCTCTCTCTCTGTCTGCCTACTTGTGATCTCTCTCTCTCTGTCAAATAAATAAATTAAAATCTTTTAAAAAAAGAAAAAGAAGTATTAGAGGCCCACGTCTTCTTTCAATTGTAAACATTTTTCAATTACTAGTTTGAATTTTCTCCTTTACTATTGTCTTCTTTCATTTTAAATCTTGTGTATACACAGGTTGACTATTCTGTGCTTCATGTTTCCTAATGGATCCTGTATATTTTTCATTTCATTTCTCTGTGCTGCATTCTGCATGGTTTCCCCAGTACTATCTTCTAGTTTATTAACTCTCTCCTAAGTTGGCTTCTTTTTTGGTTCTTTTTCAGAACAACATTTTATGTCCATAGAACTACATCCTAATCCATTTTACTAATTTGATATAGTAAAACATTATCTCTTTAAAACTTTTCTATTTCTTTAGTTCTTGGGTCACAAATTATTGTTTTTTATATACTTAATTTTCCTCATCATGTTCCATTTCTTTATGTGTTTTGTAGCTTTCCTTTGTGAACTGATCTTCTACAGGAGTTTTGACTGTTGAGGTTGTTTATGTGTGCGTTAGTGAAGGGGTTTCATATGTCCTGGCTCCTACGTGGGTCCTTTCAGAAACATTTGATGTTTACCCCTAACTGACTAGATCTTGAACCAGTTTCTCAGTTAATTTCTCAATTCAGGAATCTCGATCCATGCAAATATGAATTTGAATTCTGTACCTATACATGATCAAATCTAGGGTTTGGATTTCTCATAGGTGGCTTTTCTTTTTTCCCTCTCTCATTGTTCAATCAGCAGGATTCCTTGCTACTTTCTTGAATGAGTGGGCATAGTTTATCTAGTGCCTTTTTCATGGACTGGGTGACATTTTGAGTTCCTGGGGTTTGTTTAGGAAGACTTAATACTCTTACCTCATGTAGTACCAAGCACATTTTCTTTTACCTCCTTTTATGGGCTATGACCCAAGTTCCTAGGTTCTTATGTCTTAATTTGAACTCCATTTGGACCACAAGTGTATCAGTTTCTGCTTTCTTATCAGGAATTGAGTTCCTTATTTGTTTCTGTAGCTTGAGTATTCCATTTCTTATTTTCAGACGCAACTCTGATCACTTTGTTATATCTGTATGCATAGCTTCTCTGTATGAATAATGTCAGCTTGGTTCAGCATATGCTTTTTTATTTTTTATTTCTGTTTTTTAATCTTCATTAACTTCTGCTTTCTGTCCTTAAGCTTTTTATTCTTATTATTATTTACCAAAACAATTTTATGTTAACATTGGAGGAGATTTTCCCCATAATCTCATAATTGGGGCAGAATGGCTAATTTGTAGTATCTGGATATTCTTCAAATCTTTATTCATAGGTTTTTTTAGTTACGACTATGCCACATATTTAATTTTGTGTTCTAACTCTCTGGTTTACACTTTTCCCCACATTTCTAAGTAATCCTCAAATTACCACTTTTAATGGTTCTGTGATACTTTCTTGAATTGATGTACTCTATCATGCTTAGGGAGTTTCTTATTTTCAGTTTTTCATTGTTTTAAATAATTTTCCCAGAATATTTTTTGAAGGCATAACTTTTACATTATTTTCTATTTCCTATTTCCTATGGCTGAAATCTCAGTTAGGAAGATGTTCAAATAAAAATCATTGGTCAGGCATTGCCAATTTGTCCTTTGAGTAGACCTTCTCATCTTATAGTAACATTAGGGATACATTTACATAGCAACCACAAGCATTTATTTAACACCTACTGTGAGGACAGCTCTGGTTTTTGAACACCATAGTGATGAAAAAGACCTACGTCATGTTTCAAGTAACTTACAGTGAAGTCAAGGATGTAACTGTGTTAAGTTTTATAATATTATGGCAAAAGGAACAAATGCTATAGTCAAATCTAATCAAGGAAGAAATTTCACAGAAGAGCTTGCATTACAGTTAAGGGTAGAGGAGAGAGTGGGATCTCCCTGGGCAAGGAGAGGCTGGACAATGTTCCATGCTGAGAAAACTTAATGGACAAAGCCAGAGGCATGGAAAATTCTACAGTGCATTTAGAAAACATTGAAATTGATGGTGTGGCTGAAACAACGGGTGAGATAGAGGATCAGGTGGCAGATAATGTTAAAGGAGTGTTGTTGGATTGTAAATCTTGAGTACTTTGCTAAATGGTTTTGAATATAATCAGCCAGAGTGTTCATTTCTGCCTCTAATTGCAAATGCTGGGTTTAGAAAAGCATGCACTGTAGAATCATGGTACCTTATGGTATGCAGAGGTCTTAGCCAGTTCTCTATTTTTTAAATGAGAAAAATGATTGCTATAGAATTTAGGAAACTTTTTCAAGTTTATACTGATACATTGAGGTATATCTGAGGGTAAGCTTATTTCCCTTTTCCATGAAATATTTGTTGAATTATCTGTTCATGGCTCTATACTAAGCACTGCTTCTGAAGAGAAGAAAGTGAATAAAGTATATGGCCTGCTGTCATAGTTGGTCAGGGAAAACAGAGTGGGGACAATGATACAGATGGGTAGAAGGTATTCAAAAAACATAGAAGAGGGGCTGCTATTTTAGCTTGGCAAGGTGGGTGGGAGAGAAATTGTGGAAGATGATGTCTTATTATAACATATCATGAAGATGATGTCTATATTGTATCATAAAGAGTGGGTAGAAAGAAGTTTGCCAGTTATATAAAGACCGTGGTGAAGGAAAGGTGTTCCAGCATGAACAAAAGCATGAGGTTGGAAATAGCAAGGTGAATATGGGAAACAAGGCCATTTCTTATTGTAGGAGAATCTATTGTGAGGCAGAGAGTGTCAGGATCTAAAGCAGTGACTAGATGGCTAGATTGTACTTGTCATGGTAAATAGTATGAGCTTTATCTTTCAGGATAGCAGAGGATCTTAAAATACTTAAGAGGGAAACTTGGCAGGACTTTCTGACTGATTGGAGGTAGGGGCAAGGCTATGGGAGAGATGAGCAGAATATGATTCTCATGTGAACTTACGTTCCTTCTCTAGTTAGTTGGGTTCATCAAGATTTAAGGTGATGGTGCTTTTGTTTTAGTAGAAGCAGTGGTGTGGTGGTATGTGAGGTCTACGGCAGTGGAGCAGGCTTTATTGGGCATATGGTGGCTCAATCATTCTTGAAATACCTGAAAGGACAACCAGGTACATTTGGAGGTCACTGCCAGGGGCATGGACATTATCACATTTTTAAAAACCCCTCTTCATTGCTAAGAAGTTTGCAGGTATTAAAAAAAAAAAAAAACAAGATTCAGAAAACTTTAAATGGATGATTTCAAATGTACAACAGACAAAGCAGAACTAGAAGTTCTTATGGGTAGAGCAGCTCCTCGTTATAGAATGACAATGCTAAGTGGTAATAGTAACTAATATTTATGGGACACTCATTTTCTACATGTGGTGCTAAATGCTTTGCATTCATGATCTTATTGAATCCTTACTACAGCCCTTAAATGAGGAAAAAAGAGCACAGAGAATGTAATTACTTGCTCAGGGTCACTAATTAATACACATGCTGAGGGATACCAACTCTAAGCCCCTCACTCACAAACTAACTCCAGGCCATCCTTCTTCCCTGTGAAGCTGATAGGCAGACACGTGTGGTTCCACATCGAGATTTTCAGGGTTCAGCTGTCAAAACAATGGCATCATTGGTTCACCCATGTGAAATAAGAGGTTGAGTGCTTTACATCAGCTGTTTGAGAAGTGGTAGATGTGGGATGAAAGAAAGACATTAGATGATCTCTGAAGCTGAGTCTGTAGCAGAACTACAACCTCCTTAAACCAGAATTATAAAATCTATGTCATTGCTTCTCTTATGAAAGATTTTTCTTACTAAATAGGTCAATGGGAGAAGACAAAATGAAACAGATTAAATATTAAAGGCCTCCATTTGAAATCAAACCATTAGAACCAGCAAAGAAAATTAAATATAACCATTCCTTAATTTCTTGGCAGGGATATATGTATGAAAAACATAAATTCTATCATCAGAGATAGAAGTATTTGAGATTGAGGACTTCATGGGTTGAGGAGAACAATTTTTTTAAAACTGCGCCTCTGGAAACCATATATATAATTTATATTTGCTAAAATAAAGCCATAAACCTCATACTAAATATAGAAAATAGACATTTTCTACATTTACATGGGTGTGGATTATATAATTAATTTATTTATTCTTTGCTTTTTAGACACTTTATGCTCCTCCATAGTTCATAGTTCCTTTTAATTTCCTCTGTTTACATAAAACATAAAACATTTGCACATAAAAAGGCTTTTGTCTTATTTGAAATGGAGAACCAGGCACAGAAAATGTGACTTACCTATCTCTCTTTTTAGAGATAGAAGTGGAGTTTCAGGATTTGGGGTCTATTTTCCGTTAGCTTCCTGTTTCTTGCCAATAATTTCATCACAAAAACCACTTCTCCTCTGCCATCTGCCCTGCTTCCTTTCTCTATTTTCCACCCCCGTTTCCTCTTTTTCTAATTGCTCCCAACAGCAGTGACTCAAACATGTATTAGAAGCAAGTGTCACACAATTGCCAAATAGGAGTAAGAATTTCACAAAAGGAGTCATTGTGCATCTGGATTTTCATCTCCCAGAGAATAAGAACAAGGACCCTTAAGGAAAGATAAGCCTTAGTGTACAAAGTAACATTATAAACTAAACATATTCAGGAAGAACACTTTCCTATGCTTCCACTTCTGTTACATCTTTAAGGTAGCCTTCCAGGCTGTTTACAGTTACTTGATTCTCTCCCTCTTTGGGATACAGTATCATAGAGTGGCTCTTCCTTACTCAACTGAATTCAAATATGGCCATATACTTGTCAGAGCCAGCTAAATTCAAGTGGTAGTGGCAGATGTCATTTCTGAGCAGAAGATTCAAGAGTCAGTGCATGCTTTGATATATTGTAGTTTTTTTTTTTTTTAAAGATTTTATTTATTTTTTGACAGAGAGAAATCACAAGTAGACCGAGAGGCAGACAGAGAGAGAGAGAGAGAGGGAAGCAGGCTCCCTGCTGAGCAGAGAGCCCGATGTGGGACTCGATCCCAGGACCCTGAGATCATGACCTGAGCCGAAGGCAGCGGCTTTACCCACTGAGCCACCCAGGCGCCCCTATTGTAGTTTTTTTTTAAGATTTTGAGAGAGAGAGAGTGCACACAAGTGGAGGGGAGGGGCAGAGGCAGAAGGAAAAGCAGATTTCCTGTTGAGTAGAGAGCCCCAGCGCACTTGATACCAGGATCCCAGGATTACTGCCTGAATCGAAGGCAGATGCTTAACTGACTGAGCCATCCAGGCACCCCAGTGTATTCTGATTCTTGACAGTAGCTCTTTTCAGCTTGAGTTTCTTTAGGGATGATATGAACAGTCCCGTAGCTGACTCACAACAGGACATGTAACTTGATCAAGAAATAAATCATTGTTGTTTAAAGTCACTGAGATTCTGGGGGTTGTTTCTGTGCCCAAACCCAATCCATCTTCATATACTAAACTCTTCCAGGATCTTAGGCGCATTAAAAAAAAAGTATAACCCTGGGCACCTGGGTGTCTCAGTCAGTTAATCTTCTACCTTCAGCTCAAACCATTGATGCCAAGGTCCTGAGATCTATCAATCGATCAAGACCACATGGGGAAAAAAATCCCTGCTCAGTAAGGAGTCCCTTCTCCCTCTTCCTCTGCTTCTGCCCCTCCCTCCTGCTCGTTCTCTCTCTTTCTCTCAAATAAAAAAAATCTTTTTAAAAAAATGTATACTCTTGGGAATACAAGTTGGTGCAGCCACTTTGGAAAACAGTATGGAGATTCCTCAAAAAATTAAAAGTAGAGCTACCCTATGACCCTGCAATTACATGGATATTTACCCTAAAGATAGAGATGTAGTGCAAAGAAGGGCCATCTATACCCCAATGCTCCTAGCAGCAATGTGCACAGTCACCAAGTTGTGGAAAAGGCCAAGATGCCCTTCAATAGATGAATGGATAAAGAAGATATAGCCCATGTATACAATGGAGTATTATGCCATCATCAGAAAGGATGAATACCTAACTTTTGTATCAACATGGACAGAGCTGGAGATTATGCTGAATGAAATAAGTCAAGCGGAGAGAGTCAATTATCATATGGTTTCACTTACTTGTGGAGCATAAGGAATAACATAGAGGACATTAGGAGAAGGAAAGGAAAGGTAAATTGGGGGAAATTGGAGGGGGAGACCAACCATGAGAGACTGTGGACTCTGAGAAATAAAGTGAGGGTTTCGGAGGGAAGAGGGTGGGAGGCCTGGTGAGCCTGGTGGTGAGTACTAAGGAGGGCACGTATTGCAGGGAGCACTGTGTGTGGTGCATAAACAATGAATGCTGGAGCACTGAAAGAAATAAAATTAAATAAAATGGTAAAAAAGTGTATAATCCTATATGTAAATCACAGATGATTTGCAGACTTAAAAATTTAAAGTATTTTTAGAGCATTAACTTTGAGAATGCACTTTTTCTGCATTTCTACAGTAGTGACTAACCTATTGCATGATAGTTTAGTGTTTAGAGATCCAGAGGCTTCTTAAGGACAGGATGATGTCTCATTCTTTCTTAACCCTAGGCATCTAGCATTATATGTGACATTTAGTGGGGACTAGATGATGATAGATTAATGAAAAGGACTAAAAAATTGCCTGGCACCTAATAGGTGACCAATAACTATTTGGTGTTAAATATCTTTGTATTTGTGGTTGCACAAAGTTCATTCACCTCCTTGGTGGTAGCTCCTTGGCTCATTTTCCAGGCACAAAGGAACAGTGTAATGTGAATTCTCAAGTTGTATTTTCCATGCCACCAGGGCCTTTAAAAAGCTTTATTTAAAGAAGTACCGTTAGTGCAGCTTTGGCTGGAGGGCTGATGAATTTGCATACAAACTTGTTTGGAGCTGGATGCTGAGCTTCCATCTTGACCGTCTTTCCACTGGGCATTATAATTAGGAGGAAATCCTGATGCTAAAGCTTGACTAGTGCATAGTTTTTGATTCAAGGTTTGTTATTTCACCAGGGATTGTGAAGAATTTTATCTGGTTCAAAATGTGCCTAATACATGTTATTCTGAATGTTGAGGGACTATCAACATTCTGCTTTATGTGCTTGTCTTGGTCCAGTGAAAGCTCTGCCTCAGTCCCTTTGCTCCTCCCACCAGCCCCATTTTATTTGTTTCCTCTCCAGAAGGATTTCAGGCATCTGGGAGAACATGCATACACAAGCTGTTGTGATCAGGTTCCTACTTGCCTACCCTTCCATTCTCTCCCACCTCTCTAAATTTAAATTCCCTAAATGGAGCACACTTGGTTCAGTTGCCTTTTTTCTAAGCAGGTTCTCCAGTGTCCAAAAAGCCATTCTCCAGGTTTGTTCATTTATTCTTAAATATTTATTGAGAGCCTACGCTATACCAGACATTGTTCTAAGCTTTGTAGAACAGCTTCTTGGGAGCTTACATTCTGTTGGAAGAGACCAATGACTAACAAATAAGTAAATATATAGTATGCCAGGTAGTGATAATGAAGAAGATAAGCGAGATCATGAATGTGGGCGTGGGGCAGGACAGTGCTGCTAAATTTTGCAGGGAAAGGAAAGCCTAAAAGTGCTTATTAGGTGCCTTAAGCAAGGAAGAAAGCTGTGAGTGCAGGGGATAAAGGGGAGCTGGAAGGGTTCACAGTGATAAATGCAAATACAAAGGCTCTGAGGTAGGAGCATGCTTGCGGGGGAGACACAAAGAAAAGGAAGGAATCCTTGTCAAAGTCAGAGGGGTAGGCTGGAGATGGGCTGCACAAACCACGTAGGGCTTTTTGATCAGTGTATTTTTATCTTTTTTTTTTTTTTAAGATTTTATTTATTGATTTGACAGACAGAGATCACAGATAGGAAGAGAGGAAGGCAGAGAGAAAGGGGGAGGCAGGCTCCCTGCTGAGGAAAGAGCCGAGGATATGAGATGTGGGGCTTGATCCCAGGACCCTGGGATCATGACCTGTGCCAAAGGTAGAGGCTTTCACCCACTGAGCCACCCAGACGCCCTAGTGTATTTTGATCTTTAGTCTGAATGAAGTGGGAAGCTATTGGGCATTTTTTGGGCAGAGGTATGTCTTAAAAGGATGGCTGGTGATGTGATGAAAATAGATTGTCAGGTGGGTAGAAAGGAAAAGGGTAACCAGTTAGGAATCTCTTAGACTTATTTAAACTTGATATGAAGGCATTGACCTTCAATACTCAACTTAAGTGTTGGGTTTTCTAGAAAGCCTCTCCTAATTTCCTTAGATTGAGTTGGGGCCACTTTTGAGGTCCCATAATGAATTTATTTTTGAAATGAAGGTGTGTACTTGAGTTGGCTTAAGTCTGGAAGTCAACTGTAGAATTGAGAGTTCTCTGAATTCATTGCCAATTAAACACTACATTTATTTAAAGATAACAAAATAAGGTAATTTAAAACATATATGTTTGGTATGTTATCATACTTTACAGTAACTGCCATAAATATTTGGAACTTCAGGGAAGGAATATTTTGGTAAGGTTTTAAATTACCAGTTAATGGTAATAATAAAAAGCAGACTGACTCATAGTGGGTTCTATTATTGTTCTTAAATTCTTTATAATCTACTCTTTCTTTTTTTTTAATTGTCTGAAGCTGAAAGCTACTTTTTTTTTTTTTAAAGATTTTATTTATTTATCTGACAGACAGAGATCACAAGTAAGCAGAGAGGCAGACAGAGAGAGAGGAGGAAGCAGGCTCCCTGCTGAGCAGAGAGCCCGATGCAATGAGGGGCTCGATCCCAGGACCCTGAGATCATGACCTGAGCCGAAGGCAGCGGCTTAACCCACTGAGCCACCCAGGCGCCCCTATAATCTACTCTTTTAGTGCCTGTACCCAGGGTCGGCTTTTTCCACCATGTCCTTCATTTGTCACTGATGGTAAAAATTTTTTCTATTGTAGGTGACAGGGCACCCAACTCAAAGTGCCTTGAGCAAAACAGAAGTCCAAAGGACTATCTAGCTTTAAGCATGATTTAGTCCAGGGATTCAATTTTCCTCTGGGCTGGCTTCCTTCTCAGGCAGGCTGTCTACTCTTGGGTACAAGGTGGCTGACAGTGTCGCTCCAGCCCTGTGAATCCCTTGCTCTGGGTCACTGCAGCAATAGTCCCAAAATATCACTCTAATACCATTATATGCTCACCATCGAGTCAATCACAGTGGCCAAGAGGATATGAAATTCTAACTGACCAAACTGGTCTAGGTCTCTTTTCCCCTTGTCACTGTAACTTCCTCTTCCTTTAGGGTTAGGTTTACGAGTGCAAACCCTCCCTCCCTCCCTCCCTTCTCCTTCTCTCCCATCCTCTCTCTCTCTCTCTCTCTCTCTCTCACACACACACACACACACACGCACACACACACACACCCTTTCCTAATCTCTGCGTTTCCCTCAAAGCCTTTACTTGAGCAGATCTCATATTTCATGTGTGTGTGTGTGCATGTGTGTGTGTTCAGAAAAACAAAATAATGCCTCACAAAAGCTGCATTTTGTTTTACCCTGTTGATGCTATATAAATCTGAGTCTCAGCATGAAACAGATGGAACACTCAAATTAGGATAATTTGAGAAGAATGTAATAAAGGGACCATTTGCAAAGGTGTAGGCAGGGTGTAAGGAAACTACAGGAACAGTATAGCACTCTGGGGCTTGTAAGTACAGCTCTATTTACCTCCCGTAGGCCTGAGGGGGCAGAGGTAGATAGAAGCCTCTGGCAGACTTGTGCAAGGGGACACACCAGTTGTTGCTAGAAATTAGGATGTATGTCTGAGTCTGTTTAGGTCTAGAGACCATCTATATAACTGGCCTCCCGATGGCAGCAATTAACACAGGACCTTTAGTAACCTGACATCGCTCTCCTTTAGCTTTCCTGTCTTCTACTGGTGGCTCCCATTGGCAGAAACCTACCAGAAGCCACAGGGCAGAAGAGCCCATTGATATAACCCATCCAGGTCAGCTCTTAGTGCATAGGACAGGATGGAGAGGGTGGAGGGAAGGACAGAGGGTGATACTTGGCACAGTTCATGCCTTTGGCCTCTCTGTATATCTGTTTATCTTTTGTCTAAGTGTAATGTTCTTGTGACTTTCACAGGGTTCTCAGCGAGTCTCATCCTATGGTTCATTGTTGAATAATGTCACTTCAGTGATGCTCCCTCCTCAAACCAGGAGCAAGGGAATAAAGAAACAACGCAAAGCACAGCTGCTGCAGTGCTGGATTCTGTTGCTTGAGTTGTCTTTCCCCATGTCATGCTTTCTGACCCTTATTTCCTCCAGCTTCTCAGCTATATAGGATAGGAAGAGGGAGACCCAAAACTTTTATTCCTGCAGAATCTCAGTTTTGGCCGTCTGTTTTTTCTTGGGTTGCTTCAGTGTTCCCTGGTTCCATGGAGGAGCACAGTTCTCCGTGTTATATTAACAGCCCAGTTTCTACCCACTAATTGGGATTAGTCAGTGAGTCCTTCTCTTGCCTGCTTAGTCATATGGCCAATTCAAGTGACCCAGAGCCACCTCAGCTTCCAACTCAGTGGAACTCTGGCTGTGTTTCCTGATTAGAAGCGTGTCACTAGGCACTAAGGCTTCCCAGGTCAGGTAGTCAAAGTTGTGGGGATGAAAAGCAAAATTTCTATAAGTGGATTTTTCGGTATTAGGGTGAGAGTTAGGATAAGAACACTCTCACCTCTCTTCCTTGTTTCTGGACCAGAATATTTTGGTGGAGGAGGAGATAAATTATGTAAAATGCTGTTTACATGGGAAACATGGTAAGATCAGTAGATCCACGGATGAGAGCGCAATGCTGCCCTTCTTTTGTCTCAAAATACATTCCTGGGACATAGGCAATGTTGGATAAGAGAACACAGCAATGGATAAGTCATGCTGCAAGTCCATGAGAGGTGGTACCGGCAGAACTGTTCTAGAGAAGAAAACGACAGATCTGCTGCCACAGTAAAGGTATATACTGTTTTTCCCAATAACTGAAAGCAAATTAATTCTGATTTTTTTACTATGGGGATGGAGGGAAATAGCATTTTCCTGGTTAGTAACTGCATACCATATGCCACAGTCTGTTGATTTCTACAATAAAATACTGCGGCTAGAGCCGCAGTTGTGATTGGCAACGCCACTTGGTTCAGTTTGTGATTGTCTCCCAATAGTCTCCACAAACCATCTGGCTTTTTCTGAGTTAAATAAAGATAAGATAGGAATCCCCACCCTTTAATTCTTCCAGTCTTGGGTAGTAGCCCCAATCCCTGCAGTTCCCCTACGTGTATGATTTTAGTTTATTCTTTTGGATGGAGTAGTTCTAGGAGTGTCTATGTGGCCCTCACTCAGTGAGTCAGTGAAACAGTGTGAGGGTTTTGCTAATTGATAAATATATCTGTCTCTGCTATACATTCTAGATCTGGGGAAATGGCCCTGGGATAAGTGTCTGGTCCACTGGAGCTACTGTGAGGTAGACTCAAGCCAAGACTCTTACCACGTATCTCCCCAAGCTGCCTTACTTTGAAAGGGGCAGTATTTCAGAGAGTGTTGTAATTCAGATCTGGTATCTAGTTTGTGGAAGTTCTGAGTATTTTTCCTTTCTTTAGTGCATAGTCACCTTAGAAACAGCCACAGGATCCTCCAGCGGAGGTCAAAGGGATAACTGAGGCAGCATTGTAGGGTTATCCTCAAAAGGACTCAGGCTCTCCATCTGTTGGGAAGCTGTGTGTTAGTGAATCTTGGTAAGAGGGTGAGAAGCCCTATAGTGACTGTATTAAATCTCAGTCGATCAGACCTAGAATTTTTCCTCTCATATGTGTCAAGTAGCACCTTCATAGGTTGATCTGATTTTCTTATATTTCTTCAAATCTTGATCCTTGTGGATCAAGGCTCTAATTACCACTCATTACTGCATCCATCTTGTCACTCTTAGTCAAGTACCACCATCTGGCTTCTACCATTCTTGGATCCCTTTATCTCCATTGAGATCAAAGAACTTGATTTCTTTTCAGCATTATCCCTGCCACTTTCTATCTTCATCTTCACAGGACAGTCACCATGAGCTTTTAAAGGGTGCCTCCCTTCCCAATCTTGGTGAAGGGTGGGAGTTCTGGTTAGGGATTGGTGATTGTTCATAACAAGGACACTTTAGCATCCCATCTCTTTAAGGTTTTAGACTCTTTCCCCTACAGTAGAAATAAGCTCCTTCAACTTGTCTAGGGCCAGATGGTATGTATTTTCTCAAGACACAAAATTTAGCAAATGTTTTTGCCAAAGACTAATAATTTTTGTTGTTCTGGTGGTGGTGGTTGTGGTGGTTTTTACGCTTATATTTTAAGATTAAAACAACTAAAAATTATTCTTAGGTTGTGGACTATACCAAAACAGACAGAAGTCCAGATTTGGCCCAGAGGCCACAGTTCACTGACCCTTACTGTACAGGATGGCAGGGAGATTTAAAGTGACATCATAAACTTAGGGCACCTTTGAGTCCAGGATTTAATTTGATGATATGTGAAATCACTGATGCCACTCTCTGATGCTCAGACAAAAACACGAAATCCTAAACATTGAGTGAGTGTACACTGTTGCTGATTTAAACCAGACCAATGTCCTTAGAAACTCAAATCCTCCCCTGGTTCCTGACAATACAGATTGGCAAGGTTCTAGGAGTGTTAAGCCATGTAGGCTGTCTGATACTCCTCTCTCCAGGCTTTACTAGGTTAGGTATAGACCTAGAGGTAATAAGAGGTGGTAGAAATGGGTTCTGGGAGAGAATGAACCATATACGGCTTATTATGGAGGGAGAGGCTGATTTTGTTAGGGAGGAAATATCTATCCCCATGTGCAGAAGGATTTTGTGGGTTCAAAGTTTTTGCCTTTGTCTATGACCATTTATCAGGGTCACACACCCTGACCACCAAGACCTTACCTTAGTATCAAACACCTGCTGGAGCTGATTGTGTGATTAGAACTGCAGTTGTACAACCTTTATAATCTGGCCCTAGGCTTGTTCCTCAGCCATGTCTGTCCTGTGACTCTAGAAGATGAGTGACTGCTGTACTGTAGGAGATGAGTAGCTATGAGAAATTTCTCTCTTATTCACTTATGCTCTTGATTGTATAATCACAGATTTCAATTTCTCATTTTCCATTTATATACCTTCTAGGACTGCGAGAAGAAGCAAGAGACTTGATAATATTTATAATCACTGCCATCACCATAGTAATAAAGTGCCTTGACTTCTTAACCTCCCAACACCTTCCCTTCCACCTGTATTTCATCTCATGCCACCACTGGTGACAACTTGAGTAACTGATGTCACCCTTGGCCTGTGTTGTTGGCCTTCCCTTTTCTCCTGCCAGGGAGGTTTTGCCTGCATTTCTCAAATACACAAGAAATCTGATGCCAGAATCCCACTTCACAGTCTTTGTAGAAAGCAAATAGCTTGTTCTGATTAGGATAATTTGAGAGGAATTTCATAAAGGGATATGATGGGAGAGAGCAGTTGCTGGAACCTAATGCAGTTGTCACTATGTAGGAAGGGTTCCCAGAAAGGAAATAAAAAGATCCTAAGTTGAGAGATAGAGTCCACACCTTTGACATTGTCCTGTAATATTTGATGCAGTTATGCAGCCAATCTCATTTTAAATGTACCTTATATATAACTCCAGAGCGTCCTATGACTCCTGTTTCTAAAAGTTCACAAAATAATTTTTTCACTTTCTTTAGACATCCTTATCAGGTTTTTTTAGCTGATGGAATTCAGTTAAACAGCCTTGGCTGTCTATTGAAAAACTAAATGAATACAGTGAGGATTTTTCAGTTTTCATTAACTTTTTTTACAGCATAGTCCTTGAAACATGACAGTTTGTCATTCCATAATTTGTAGGAATTTTTTTTAGAAAACCATCCCGATCTATTTTCTTCAAATACCATCATAGCATAGTTTATTTTAATCCCTTAGCCTGTGGGTCATTTTTATCTGATGATTACTTACATTTAAATTTTAATTAGGGTTTATAAGCTCTTCCCTTAGATACTGCAGGACAATAAATAAAATTTTATAGTGTGGCAGTGTGATCCATAGCTCAGGAAATCAATATCCTGGCTTCTGTATGCATTAGTTCAAAGCAAGAAATATTTTTTCATTTGTTCTTGAATTACTTTAGATTTCCAAACATAAAGTTCTACATTCTGTAAGTTAAAGATGTAGGTTCATTGGTTCTAAAGAAGTCTCCTTCTTCACAGTGTTTTTTTTCAGGTATTATTGGGATATGTTCTTATTTGTCTGGAGAATGGGTCCTCTTAACTCTTCTGCATATCTCCTACCCAGTACTAGGAGATGACAAAAAACCTCATTTAATAGGTGGCATACAGGCCTCTTAACATTATTGTCCCCATATAAGGGGTTATTAATTATTTCCTGGAAATCATTTTACTAGGGCAGTTCCTAGTCACCTATCTCCATCCATCACTTTGTGATTACTGAGTTTTTATATCACCTTAAATTTTGATGAGCTGTTGCTAAAAGAAAGAAGGTAATTTATCATGTCTGTTTTATTGAAAGGACTAGACAAGACAAAGAGGAACTACCTAAACTATTATGCCCATGAGACTTTCTAAGCCATGTTCTTCAAGAGATGAGAATTTCTTTAATCAAACTTTGTACAAAATAAATGGGGGTTTTGAAGGGGCGGGGGGTGGGAGGTTGGGGGATCCAGGTGGTGGGTATTGGAGAGGGCACGGATTGCATGGAGCACTGGGTGTGGTGCAAAAATAATGAATACTGTTACGCTGAAAAAATAAAAAATTAAAAAAAAATAAATAAATGGGGTGTTGTTTGTGAGAAGCCCCTTTCTCTCCATGCCAAACTTTTTTGCACCTTTCAATATATAGCTTAAAAGTCTGCTTCTCTATGAAGTGTTTTTTTTCTTTCTTTTTTCTTTTTTTGAGCCTGCAAGAAGCAATTAGCTGTTCCCAGAGCTGTGCCCCAATGCACCTTGTATGCATTTCTGTTATAGCACTAAACACCTCTTGGTTTGTTAATGTATGTTTTTTTTTTTTTTAAAGATTTTATTTATTTATTTGAGAGAGAGAGACAGTGAGAGAGAGCACGAGCGAGGAGAAGGTCAGAGAGCGAAGCAGACTCCCCATGGAGCTGGGAGCCTGATGCGGGACTTGATCCCGGGACTCCAGGATCACGCCCTGAGCCGAAGGCAGTCGTCCAACCAACTGAGCCACCCAGGCGTCCCTGTTAATGTATGTTTTTACAAGTCTTTCTCCTCCTGTAGAGTGAGTGCCCTGAGAGCACAGACTGTTAATTATTTACCATTCTGTACACAGGGCTGCTCAGTGCATGATGCCTGGCTGAGTAAATTTTAGAGCAGCAAGCTTAGCTGACATGTCTTTGCATTTATGTGGGATTGCTATTAATAACTCAACAGAATTTATGATGCATTGAGGATGTTGTTTTCCTAGTCTTGGCAGCCAAATGGTTACTGGATGAACTTTTTCAGTATTTTGCATTCATTCATTCATTTAGCATTGATTAAGCACCTATTAAACGCCAAGCTCTGACTTATGCTTTGGGAATTATTGAAGAGTAACTCCTTGTGCTGACTTGCCCTTCTTTTAGTTAGGAAGAAAACATAAAAACAGAAAAGTTGTATCACTGCACTATAGATGCTGTCACAAGTCAGAGTGGGAACAAAGAAGTTGGAATGGAGCAGGGCAGCTGAAAGATAGGCACCAGCCCCCAAAGGAGAGTAAATGCATGATCATGAGGTCAGTTCCATTTTCTGAGCAAACCTGGCAAGCTGGTATAGTCAGGAACATGGGCTCATGTGTCCAGGTAACCATTTATTTTTCACTGTATTATGCCAAGTGATAATGAGGATTAGCTGCAGAATTAATACATATTATCAGCTAAGCAAGTCATTAAACATAAATGTAAATCCAATTAAGCTACTCTTTTAGCTTTAATAAACTAATATGTTACCGTAAGAACCTTGTTAATTTGTATGTTGATAGGAAAAAGCTACAAAAATGACCTGATTTGCACTTTAATTTATATTCAAGAAGCAGTGATTTTATAAAAATGGGACACATTGGCCATCTTCAAAGTACTTAATATATGATTTCTACAAGTCATTTAAAGTGATTTTCATATAATCCAAATGTTTCCCTGAGGTTCCCATAGGTAGTAAAGAATATTTAGTACTAAGTACATAGGTCCTTTTTCCCCCCATCATCTATTAATGTAACAAACACTTACTGAGTGTTCACTATGTCCCAGCAAACAAAAAGACAAAAATCCTAAATTTACTCTTGACCTGACTCCTGAGGTCACATAGAATAATTACTGGAAAGGATACTTTCAGAGGCTCCTTCCAACATGCTGCAGCTGGGACTCCTAAGCCAGTCTTTTGTGGGGCTCTCTCCTCTTGAAACTACATACACTCCAGAGGTCTGCTGCCAGAGAAGTGAGTTTGTGTTAATTAAAGTAACTGGTGTGGCTGTAGCAGATAAACATCAAAATCCCTGGCAAGATGGTGGAGAAGGAGGAGACCCTGTTTCAATTGGTCCCCTAAAGTGAGCTAATTATCTACCACAACACTCTGAACACCCATGAAATCAGCCTGAGATATAAGATTATACACTTCTGCATCTCTATGGGGGCAGAAGACGTCAGTGGGGAGTAGTGATTCTGATTACTCAGAAGTGTTTCAGGGTGAACCTTGCCAGGATTGCAGTTGATATATTCAGCTACACATCCCCTCAACCACCTTTCACCAAAATCACTAGGGGGAGGAGCACCAAACAGGAAAAATTCAGCAACTGTGCCCTCTCCATCAGAACTATTGGATATGGACATAAACAGTATGTCAGAAAGGGAATTCAGGGTAACAATTATCTGGGCAATGGCTAGGTTGGAGAAGACCATTAGTGACAATATAGACTCTCTAAGGGCAGATGTGAAAACTGCCTGGGAAGAAGTTAAAAATGCTATCAATGAGATCCAATCTAATCTAAATACTCTTAACAGCTAGGGTAACTGAGGCAGAAGATAGAATTAGTGACCTAGAGGACAAACTGATAGAGAAAAATGATCAGGAGGAGGCATGGAAGAAACAGCTTAGAAACCATGAAAACAGAATTAGGGAAATAAGTGATGCCATGAAACGTTCCAATGTCAGAATTATTGGGATCCCTAAGGGGAAGGAGAAAGAAATAAGACTAGAAGATAGTTGGACAAATTCTAGATGAAAATTTTCCCAGTCCAGGGAATGGAACCATTCTTCACATCCTAGAAGCAGAAGGATCACCCCCCAAGATCAACAAATATAGAAAGACCTTGAGACACTTGATTGTCAGACTGATGAATCATAATTTTAGACAAGAGCTCCTGAGGGCAGCTATGGGGAAGAGATTCCTTAGGTACAGAGGAAGGTCTATCAGAACAATGTCAGACCTGTCCACAGAAACCTGGCAAGCCAGAAAGGGCTGGCAAGACATATTCAGGGCACTAACTGAGAAGAAGATGCAGCCAAGAATAGTTTATCCAGCAAAGTCGACATTCAAAATGGATGGAGAGACAAAGAGCTTCCAAGACCAGCAAGGTTTAACAGAGAATATAACCACCAAGCTGGCACTACAAGAAATATTAGGGGGGGGGTCTATAAAAGAAGAAAGAACCCAATAGTAACATAGAACAGAAATTTACAGAGACAATCTATAGAAACAAGGACTTCAGAGGCAACATGATGTCAATAAAAAACATCTTTCAATAATTACTCTCAAGGTGAATGGCCTAAACACCCCCATAAAATGGCACAGGGTTGCAGATTGGATGAAACAATAGGACCCATCCATATGCTATCTACAAGAGACCCATTTGGAACCTAAAGATATATCCAGACTGAAAGTGAAGGGATGGAGAAGCATCTTTCATGACAAGGGGCCTCAAAAGAAAGCTGGTGTAGCCATTCTTATATCAGATAAATTAGATTCTCAACTAAAGAGTGTAGTCAGAGATAAAGAAGGACACCACATCATTCTTAAAGGGTCTATCCACCAAGAATATCTAACAATTGTAAATATTTATGCCCCTAAAATGGGAGTTGCCAACTACATAAAACAACTGCTAATCAAGATAAAGAGTCATATTGATATGAATACATTAATAGCAGTGGATATTAACACAACACTCTCACTAACAAATTATCCAAGCAGAAAATCAATAAAGAAACAAGAGCATTGAATGACACATTGGACCAGATGGATTTCATAGATACATACAGAACATTCCACCCTAAAACAATAGAATACTCATTCTTCTCGAGTGCACATGGAACTTTCTCCAAAATAGACCACATACTTGGTCACAAATCAAGGCTCAACCAATACCAAACGATTGAGATTATTCGCTGCGTATTCTCAGACCACAATGTTTTGGAACCGGAACTCAACCACAAGAAAAAGTATGGAGGGAACTCAAGCACTTGGAAGCTAAAGACTACCCTGCTTAAGAATGTTTGGATCAACCAGGAAATCAAAGAAGAACTTAACAATTCATGGAAACCAATAAGAATAAAGACACGTCAGTCCAAAACCCGTGGGATACAGCAAAGGTTGTCCTAAGGGGGAAATACATAAGCATCCAAGCCTCACTCAAATAAAAAGGAAAAATCCAGAATACACAGCTCTCTTTATACCTTAAAGAACTGGAAAATCAACAACAAATTAAGCTAACCCCACACACAAGAAAGGAAATAATCAAGATTAGAGCAGAGATCAATGAGATAGAAACTCGAGATATAGTAGAACACATCAACAAAACATCAGAAATTATTATCATCAGAAATTATTATGAAGTCATATGCCAATAAATTAATCATCAGAAATTATTATCAACAGTTATATGCCAATAAGTTAAGCAACATGGATGAAATGGATACATTCCTGGAAACCTATAAACTTCCAAAACTGAATCAGGAAGAAATTGACAACCTGAATAGACCATTATCTAGTAACGACATTGAAACAATGATCAAAAACTTCCCCCTAAAGAAGAGCCTAGGACCTGAGGGATTCCCTGGGGAATTCTACCAAACATTCAAAAAAGAAATAATACCTATTCTCCTGAAGCTGTTTCAAAAAATTGGAGCAGAAGGAAAAATTCCTTTCTTGTTGCTATTATTATTATTAATTACATTATCCACAATTACCATTTATTGAGCACCATCTTGCAATAAGAATTTTACACTAATTGCCTCAAAATTTTCACAACATCTCCATTTACTCCTTGGTTCACTGGCACATATATATTGTGCTGCTCTCATTAGCCAAGTATTAAGCTAGGGTGGACACAGTAGTAAAAATTTGATCATATTAGGGATATATATTTTGATAGGATTTTTTTTTTACATACTACATCTGCTATAAACAGTAGAGGAATCAAGAATGACTTTCAAGTTTGGGCATGAGAAACTGGAAGAATGTTGTCATTTGCTGAAATCAAGGGATTGAGGCAGGGGCAGAATATGGGGAAATGCAGAAGTTGTTTTTTGGGGGGGGGTGCTTATCAAGTTTGAGATATCTCCTAGACATGCTGCCAAGGTGGCAGCTGGATAAAGAAGTCTGGAGCTTAGGGGTGCCTGGGTGGCTCAGTTGGTTAAGTAACTGACTCGATTTCAACTCAGGTCACTGTCTCAGGGTTGTGAGATCAAGCCCCGCATCAGACACTATGGTACTCATGGAGCCTGCTTAAGATTCTCTCTCCTTCTGTCCCACCCCCACCCCTGCTTACATCCTCTCTCACTCTCTCTCTCAAAAAAAAAAAAAAAAAAAGAGGAAAAATTCTGGAGATTAGCAAAGGTTGGGACTAAGGATTTAATTTAGATGTCATCAACATAGATATGGTTATTAAGCCAAGAGAGCAAATGAGAGCCTTAGAAAAAAGGCATAGATAGAAGAAAATGGTTTGAGTTGGTGTTTAGGGATCCTCTAACTTTGAGGAAGAAACCAGAGCCAGCTTGGGGCATGTGACTTTCGCAGGTGTGTACACAGGGCTCCTAAGCTTTAAAGGGTCCATGTTTGGTTTAATGGTTTACTATTGCTATCTGGGAATTCTTAATTTTTTAAGGACCCCACATTTTCATTCTTCAGTGGGTCAAATAAATTATATATAAATTCATCAGTCCTAGGAGAAATTCCTTGTGAAGCAGAGGAAATTGAATATGGGGTCCTGAAGACAAGGCAAGAAATGGCTTTTAAGGTGGAAGATGTTGTGAGAGAATCAAGGAAAATAAAGACAGAGAAGTAACTATGGGATTTGACAAGATGGAGATTGCTGGTGACTTTGACAAGAGGGTACCGAGTGGAGTGAAAAGGGCAGAAATCCCACTGATATTGGCTGAGAAAAGAATGGTCTTAGAAGAATAGGCAGGTATCTGATTCTACCTGCAGGTTTGTGGTGGGCAGGGTGTAGGGAAAAGTGATGGTAGCTGGAAGGGGATGCTGAGTCAAGGAATGTTTTTGAAAGTAAAGGATGTTTATCTGCAATGTGAAGAACTCAGTAGACAGGGAGACACTGGTGATGCAGTGAGAAAGGGAAGAATGGTAGGGGAAAGTTCTTGAGTAGGTGAGAGGGAGCATGTGGAGGACAGGTAAGGGGTGATTTTAAGAGTAGACATCTTCGGGGCACCTGGGTGGCTCAGTGGGTTAAAGCCTCTGCCTTCAGCTCAGGTCATGATCTCAGGGTCCTGGGATCGAGCCCCACATCGGGCTCTCTGCTCAGCGGGGAGCCTGCTTCCTCCTCTCTCTCTCTGCCTGCCTCTCTGCCTACTTGTGATCTCTCTCTCTGTCAAATAAATAAATAAAATCTTAATAAAATAAAAAAATTAAAAAAAATAAGAATAGACATCTTCATTTCAAAAGCAGAGAAGGCATAGCCCATGGATTCAGGTAGGTTGTCAATTGAGAGTTGGTTCTAGGCTGAGTGCCTCTTTTTTTTTTTAACAGAATCTGTGGTAAGGTTAGTAGCTGAGGTGTTGGTAGAAGGTGTCATGGGTTTGGTGAGTCACTTTGGAGAACTGACAAGTTAGTTTACTATGAAAAAGTAGGATCTGGGGGAGGTCTTGTGCTGAGGTCCCATTTGAGATTTTGCAAACATCCCTGTCAGTCAACATGGTTGAATGACATTTTTCAGCATCTTTCAATTGTTCAGGTGCAAGTCTAGAGTAGAAGAATAGTGGGATTTAGACAGAATTGGTTCTGTTATTGTCCTTGTTTTACAGATGAAGAAACTGGGATTCAGAAAACTTGCTAGTGATTGGCAGAATTCAAATGTAAATCTCTGACTCCAGACCCCAAGTTCTTGAGTACTATGCCATATTTCAGAGCTCTTCTTGTTAATATGCACTAATCAGTATAGATTCTATAATATTTTGCTCCTCCCCCAGTGGTGAGTAGGTGGGTAATAGCATAGTTTGTATCTCAGTTTTTTTCTAGTGTTATCCAAAATGTCATGCTTGGGTGCCTGGGTGGCCCAGTGGGGTAAGCCTCTGCCTTTGGCTCAGGTCATGGTCTCAGGGTCCTGGGATCCAGGCCTGCATCAGGCTCTCTGCTCAGCAGGGAGCCTGCTTTCCCCTCTTGCTCTGCCTGCCTCTCTGCCTACTTGTGATCTTTCTCCCTCTGTCAAATAAATACATAAAATCTTAAAAATAATGTCATGTTTTCCAGCTAGTCAACAAATCATGGGCTTTAGAATTACAAATTAATATTGTCCTTTAGAGATATGCTGGTGGGTGGGAAGAGTTTGAACAAATTTGTGTAATACATCTCCTATTGGCCATGTTATTTGCAGGGTTGTAAAAGGATCCATTCAACATTTATTGAGCACCTGTGGTGTGCCAAGCGATATGGAAGGTGCTGAGGAGATAGTAGTGAATTAATCTTAGTCTTATCCCCATGGAATTATAGTCCATTGAATTCAGTGATATAATATATGGACAGTGTTGTGTCCAACACAAGTTGGGCACTTGATACAAGTTACCCTTTGCTTTCTTTATGTGGTTGTCTTCAAGTAACTGATGATACTTCTTGTTGAGAACGTAAACAACCAGGGGGAATTTGTTCCATTTTCTGACAGATACTAAGTGAGGGTCCCTATTATATGTAAATATCCAACTGTGTTACCACTTAAAAATTGGTTCCCTCCCAGCCAGATCATAATCAACAATTTGGAGCCAAGGCAAGACTCCTACTGAGTTGATTCTTTCTCTCTCTCTCTCTCTCTATATATATATATATATATATATAAATATATATATACACATACACACACACCCCTATAATATATATTATATATAAAAATTATATATATTATATATATAGAATATATGTAATATATATAATTGTTATTTTGTATATTATATATAAAATAACATTTTTTAAAGCAATAGGAATAAACACAAGTTAGCATGATTGCCTGTTGGCAGTAATCCCTGAATAGTGTTTTTGTCTAGTTGGCAGTTAGGTATTCTATTGTATTTTATTTTATAATGAAAGAAGCATCAACTTTTTGTGGTTTATTTGATCTCTAAGCCCAATGAGAATTCTTTAAGTGAAGTGAATCAACCATCGATAGATCTTAAATTTTACCCTCTCAATGATGCATGCTGTGATTCACCAGTCAATATTATTTCTGAGCTCCAGACCTTGAAAACTCTGTGGTACTTGAATTTATGTTTCCCAAGAAGCCAAGCCTTGGGATGGTGATTGTTTTATAACACAAATGAGGGTAGATTTTATACTCCTGGAGGAGGAAGTATTTTGTCTTTCAGCCCTGCATCAAAGGGTCTATTGCAGGAAAGTTTGTAAAATGAATGAAGGAATGGACTCACAGTGGGGAAAAGAGCCCATTTGGTATTAATGTTTTTGAGTTCAATGCCATAAATCTCACTTTCTAACATTGCTAGTACTGTTAAAGTTTCTGATAGAGAAACAAGCCATTGAAACATAACTTCATCAATATTAGAAGTATTATTCACTCCGCTTAGCTTCTTATTTTATACATTCCTGTCCTTGTAGAAATCATGTCGTAGATAATGTATTAAGAAATTAAGAATTTTGGAGACCTATAGATTAGTCTCAACCTCCTCTAGTGGAGCTGATGCTGATAGTTTTAGATAAATAACTGTGAGCTCCAGCTTCGTTTCGGAATCAGGGGTTGGATTAGAGTGCATGAATGTATTTGTGCTCTACCTGTAAGATCAGGCGTCCCTCTGGGCTGAGATCAGATCATCTTCTTTTGCATCTATTATAGCACTCAGAACAGTACTAGGCACATTATAAATATGTAATAAATATTTGGTGAATTAAAAGTTAAGTATTTTGAGAAAGATATATATATATATATATATATATATAGAGAGAGAGAGAGAGAGAGAGAGAGAGAGACTTTTTGTATACTTGAAAGTTGCTGAGATCTTAACCATTCTTACCACATGTTAACTATGTGATATCATGGATGTGTTAATTACATCTTGGTAATCATTCTATAATGGGTAATATTTATTGAGTGCTTACTACACACAGGTACGGTTGCAGGCACATGACTCATCTAATCTTCATAATAACTCTTTTGAGGTCGATTTTTTCATTATCTTTTGTTGACATATGAGGAAACTGAGGCATAGAAGTGCCAGGCCACAGTCCAGACTTGAATCCAGAAAATCTGGCTCCAGAATTTTGTCTTAATCATTATGCTCTATTGCTTACCTCCTATGTTTTCTTCTAGGAATTTTACAGTGTCAAGTATTCCATTCAAGTCTTTAATCCATTTTGATTTGATTTTTGTGTATGGTTTAAAAGATAAAGGAACAGTTTCATTCTTCTGAATGTGACTATTTTGTTTCCCTAGCACTATTCATTGACAATATTGTCCTTTCCCCCATTTTCCCCCCATGAATTTATTTCTGGATCCTCTTTTCTGTTCCATTGATCTATGTGTGATTTTTGTATCAATACCATATTGTATTGGTTACTATAGCTTTGTTATAGTTTGAAATCAGGAAGTGTGATGTCTCCAGTTTTGTCCTTCTTTCTCTAGATTGCTTTGGCTATTTGAGGTTTATTGTGGCTCCATACAAATTTTAGGTTTGTTTATTCAATTTCTATAAAAAATTCCACTGGATTTTTAATAGAGATTATATTCAATCTGTAGATTATTTTGGATAGTATGAATGTTTTAACAATATTCTTCTAATTCATTAGCACAGAATATCTGATCACTTATTTGGGTCTCTTTAAATTTTTTTCATCAGTGTTTTGTGGTTTCCAGTGTACAGATCTTTCACCTGCTTGGTTAAATTCACTTCTAAATATTTTACATTTTTGATGTTACTGTTAATGAGATTATTTTCTTACTTTCTCTTTCAGATAGTTTGTTAGTGTCTAGAAATGTGGCTGATTTTTGCATGTTGTTTTTGTATCCTGCAACTTCACTGAATTTATTCTAACAGTTTTGTTGGAGTTTTTAGGGTTTTCTATAAATAATACATCATTCAAACTGAGGAAATCTTACTTGTACTTTCTCCTTTCCACTTTGAATACCTTTCAATTTTATTTCTTACCTAATTGCTCTAAGACTTCTAGCACCATGTTGAATAAATGTGGTCACAATAGGCATCCTCATATTTTTCCTGTCATATGGGAAAATCTTGCAGCTTTTCACTTTCAAGGATGATGTTAGCTGTGGGTTTGTCATATGTTTTTATTTTTATTATGTTGAGGTACATTTCTTCTATGCTCAGGTTGTTGAGAGTTTTATTATGAAAAGATGTTGAATGTCAGATGCTTTTTCTGTATCTATTGAGATGATCATATCATTTTTTCTTTCATGTTGTTATTGTGGTGTGTCACATGTATTGGTATGTAGAGCTATCTTTGAATTCCATGAATAAATCCAACTTGATCTTGGGTATGTATGATCCTTTTAATATGCTGTTGAATTGAATTTGCTTATATTTTGTCTGAGGATTTTTGAGAATGTTCATCAGGAATATTGGCCTATAATTTCCTTTTCTTGTAGTGTCCTTTTCTGGTTTGTTATCAAAGATAATGTTGGCCTCATAACATGAGTTTAAAAGTATTCTTTCCTCTTCAGTTGTTTTTTGGAAGCATTTGCAAATGATTGGTATTTTTTTAAAAAAAGACTTTTGTTTCTTAGGAGGTTTTTGATTACTAATTTTTATCTCATTATTAGTATGTATGTATATACTCATTCATTCATGCATTCAGATTATTTGTTTATTCATGATTCAGTTCTGGTAAGTTGTACATTTCTAGGAATTTATTCATTTTTTTCTAGGTTATCTAATTTGTTGGCATACCACTATTCATACTAGTGTTCTTTTGATTCTTAGTATTTCTGTGTTATCAGTTGTAATCCCTCTTTCATTTCTTAGTTTTCTTTCTCTTCTTCTTAGTCTAGGTTTGTCAGTTTTGCTGATCTTTGCAAAAAAACAGCTCTCCATTTCATTGAACTTTTGAGTCTTATTTCTTTTCAGTCTGATCTTTGTTTGTCTCTACTTCTGCTAACTTTGGCCTTAGTTGTTTTTCCTTATCCAGTTTCTTGATGTGTAGAGTTAGGTTGTTTATCTGAGATGTTTCTCTTTTCATCTTTTTAAATTAAAAAATTTTTTAAATTAACATATAATTTATATTTTGCCCCAGGGGTACAGGTCTGAGAATTATCAGGCTTACACATTTCACAGCACTCACCATAGCACATACCTTCCCCAGTGTCCACCACCCAGCTGCCCAATACCTACTCCGTCCCCAACAACCCTCAGTTTGTTTTGTGAGATTAATAGTCTCCTATGGCTTATCTCCCTCCCGATCCCAACTTGTTTCATTTTTTCCTTCCCTACTCCCCACCAACCTCCATCTGCCTCTCAAATTCCTCCTATCAGAGAGATCATATGATAATTGTCCATCTCTGATTGACTTATTTAGCTTGACATAATGCCCTCTAGTTCTATCCACATCATTGCAAATGGCAAGATTTTGTTTCTTTGATGACTGATAATATTCCATTATATATATAAACCACATCTTTATCCATTCATCTGTTGGTGGACATCTAGGTTCTTTCCATAGTTTGGTTATTGTGGACATTGCTGCTGTAAATATTTGGGTGCACATGTCCCTTCAGATTACTATATTTGTACCTTTAGGGTAAATTACCCAGTAGTGCAATTCCTGGGTTGTAGGGTAGCTCTATTTTCAACTTTTTGAGGGTAGCTCTATTTTCAGCCTCCATGCTGTTTTCCAGAATGGCTTCACTAGCTTTCATTCCCATCAACAGTGTAGGAGGGTTCCCTTTTCTCCACATCCTTGCCAACATCTGTTGTTTCCTGACTTGTTAATTTTAGCCATTCAGACTAGTGTGAGGTGGTATATCACTGTGGTTTTGATTTATATTTCCCTGATGCTGAGTTGAGCACTTTTTTATGTGTCTGTTGGCCATTTGGATGTCTTCTTTGCTGAAACGTCTGTTCATGTCCTCTGTCCATTTCTTCACTGGATTATTTATTCTTTGGGTGTTGAGTTTGATAAGTTCTTAATAGATTTTTTTTTATGTTTTTTTTTTTTTTTTTTTTAGATTTTGGATACTAACCCTTTGTCTGATATGTCATTTGTGAATATCTTCTCCCATTCTGTCAGTTGTCTTTTGGTTTTGTTGACTGTTTCCTTTGCTGTGCAAAAGTTATGATCTTGATGAAGTCCCAATAGTTCACTTTTGCCGTTGCTTCCCTTGCCTGTGGTAGTGTTTCTAGGAAGGAGTTGCTGCAGCTGAGGTCGAAGAGGTTGCTGCCTGTGTTCTCCTCAAAGATTTTGATGGATTTCTGTCTCACATTGAGGTCTTTCATCCAGTTTTTTTGTGTAGTATAAGGAAATTGTCCAGTTTCATTCTTCTGCATGTGGCTGTCCAATTTTCCCAACACCATTTGTTGAGGAGACTGTCTTTTTTTCATGGGACCTTCTTTCCTGCTTTGTCAAAGATTAGTTGACCATAGAGTTAAAGATCTATTTTTGGGCTTTCTGTTCTGTTCCATTGATCTATGTGTCTGTTTTTGTTTCAGTACTATACAGTCTTGATGATTATAGCTTTGTAATAGAGCTTAAAGTCTGGAATTGTGATTCCACCAACTTTAGCCTTCTTTTTCAATATTCCTGTGGCTACTCAGGGTCTTTTTGGTTCCATATAAATTTTAGGATTTTTTTTCCATTTCTTTGAATAAAGTTGATGGTATTTTGATAGGGACTGTGTTAAATGTGTAGACTGTTTTAGGTAGCATAGACATTTTCACAATATTTGTTCTTCCAATCCATGAGGATGGAACATTTTTCCATTTCTTTGTGTCTTCCTCAATTTCTTTCATGAGTACTTATAGTTTTCTGAGTACAGATTCTTTAGCTTTTGGTTAAGTTTATTCATAGGTGTCTTATTGTTTTGGGTGCAATTATAAATGGGATTGACTCCTGGATTTCTCTTTCTTCTATCTTGCTGTTGGTGTATAGAATTGCAACTGATTTCTGTGCATTGATTTTATATCCTGACACTTTAATGAATGTGCAAAATGTGCAATTGCACAAAAATGTGTAGAGTCTTTTGGGTTTTCCACATAAGGAATCATATCATCTGCAAAGAGTGAGTTTGACTTCTTTGCCAATTCAGATGCCTTTAATTTCTTTTTGTTGTCTGATTGCGGAGGGTAGGACTTGTGGTACTATGTTTAGCAGTGGTAATAATGGACATCCCTGCCACGTTCCTGACCTTAGGGGAAAAAAGTTTTTCCCCACAGAGAATGTATACTCGCTGTGGGTTTTCATAGATGGTTTTGGTGATATTGATGTATCTACCCTATATTCCTACACTTTGAAGAGTTTTGATCAAGAAAGGATGCTGTACTTTGTCAAATGCTTTTTCAGCTTCTGCTGAGGGTATCATATGGTTCTTGTTCTTTCTTTTATTAATGTACTGTATCTCATTGATTGATTTGCAGATGTTGAACCAAACAGCAGCCCAGGAATAAATTCCACTTGGTTGTGGTGAATAATCCTTTTAATGTACTGTTTGATCCTATTGGCCAGTATTTTGTAATAATTTTTGAATCCATGTTCATCACAGATATTGGTCTGTAATTCTCCTTTTTGATGGTATCTTTGTCTGGTTTGGGGATCAAAGTAATTCTTTCCTCATAGAATGAGTTTGGAAATTTTCCTTCCATTTCTATTTTTTGGAACAGTTTCAGGAGAATAGGTATCAATTCTTCTTTAAATGTTTGGTAGAATTCCCATGGGAAACCATCTGGCCCAGGGCTCTTATTTTTGGGGAGATTTTTGATGACTGCTTCAATCTCCTTACTGGTTATGGGTCTTTTCAGGTTTTCTATTTCTTCCTGGTCCAGTTTTGGTAGTTTATATGTCTCTAGGAATGCATCCATTCCTAGAGACTTATTTCCACATTGTCAAATTTGCTGGTGTATAGTTGCTCATAGTATGTTCTTATAATTGTCTGTATTTCTTTGGCATTGTTTGTGATCTCTCCTCTTTCATTCATGATTTTATTAATTTGGGTGCTTTCTCTTTTCTTTTTTGATAAGTCTGGGCAGGGGTTTATCAATCTTATTAATTCTTTCAAAGAACCATCTCCTAGTTTCATTGATTTGTTCTACTGTTCTTTTGGCTTCTATTTCCTTGATTTTTGCTCTGATCTTTATGATTTCTCCTCTCCTGCTAGGTTTAGGCTTTCTTTGATGTTTCTTTCTCCAGCTCCTTTAGGTGTGGGGTTAGGTTGTGTTTTTGAGACCTTGTTTCTTGAGCAAGGCTTGTATCGCTATATGCTTTCCTCTCATGACTGCCTTTGCTGTGTCCCACAGATTTTGAACAGTTGTGTTATCATTTTTATTTGTTTCCATGAATTTTTTCAATTGTTCTTTAATTTCCTGGTTGACCATTCATTCTTTAGTAGGATGCTCGTTAGCCTCCATGTATTTGAGTACTTTCTTTTTTTTTTTAAGATTTTATTTATTTATTTATTTGACAGAGAGAACTCACAGGTAGGCAGAGAGGCAGGCATAGAGAGAGGAAGGGAAGCGGGCCCCCTGCTGAGCAGAGAGCCCGATGTGGGACTCGATCCTAGGACCCTGAGATCATGACCTGAGCCGAAGGCAGTGGCTTAACCCACTGAGCCACCCAGGCACCCCTATTTGAGTACTTTCCAACTTTCCTCTTGTGATTGAGTTCTAGCTTCAGAGCATTGTGGTCCGGAAATATGCAGGGAATGATCCCAATCTTTTGGTACTGGTTGAGTTCTGATTTGTGACCTAGGATGGGATCTATTCTGGAGAATGTTCCATGTGCATTAGAGAAGAATCTGTATTCTGTTGTTTTGGAATGGAATGTTCTGAATGTATCTGGGATGTCCATCTGGACCAGTGTGTCACTTAAAGCCTTTATTTCCTTGTTAATCTTTTGCTTAGATGATCTGTCCGTTTCAGTGAGGGGAGTGTTAAAGTCTCCTACTATTGCTGTATTATTGTCAATGTGTTTCTTTGATTTTGTTATTAATGGTTTATATAGTTGGCTGCTCCCATGTTAGGGGCATAGATCTTCTTGATGGACAGACTCTTTGGTGTGATATAGTGTCCTTCCTCATCTCTTATTATAGTCTTTGGCTTAAAATCTAATTGATCTGATATAAGGATTACCACCCCAGCTTTCTTTTGATGTCTATTAGCATGGTCAATTGTTTTCCCTCCCCCCACTTTAAGTCTGGAGGTGTCTATGGATCTAAAATGAGTTTCTTGTAGATAGCATATCAATGGGTCTTGTTTTTTTTATCCATTCTGATATCCCGTGTCTCTTGATTGGGGCATTTAGCCCATTTACATTCAAGGTAACTATTTAAAGATAGGAATTTAGTGCCGTTGTATTTCCTGTAAGGTAACTGTTACTGTATGTTTTCTCTGTTTTTTTCTGGTGTGTTACGTTTAGGCTCTCTCTTTGTTTAGAGGACCCCTTTCAATATTTCCTGTAAGCCTGGTTTGGTGTTTGCAAATTCCTGTAATTTTTCTTTGTCCGGGAAGCTTTTTCTCTCTCCTATTTTCAATGATAGCCTAGCTGAATATGGTATTCTTGGCTGCATATTTTTCTCATTTACTGCTCTGAATATATCATGCCAGTCCTTTCTGGCCTGGCAGGTCTCTGTGGATAAGTCTGCTGCCACTCTAATATTTCCACCATTGTATGGTATAGATCTCTTGTCCCGAGCTGCTTTTAGGATTTTCTGTTTGTTACTAAGATTTGTAAGTTTTATTATTAGATGATGAGGGTGTGTACCTATTTTTATTGATTTTGAGGGGGGTTCTCTGTGCCTCCTGGATTTTGAAGCTTGTTTCCTTTGCCATATTAGGGAAATTCTCTATTATAATTTGCTCCAATATACCTTTTGCCCTCGCTTTCTTCTTCTTCTGGGATCCCTATTATTCTAATACTGTTTCATCTTATGGTATCACTTATCTCTCGAATTCTCCCTCATGGTTCAGTAGTTGTTTGTTTCTCCTTTGCTCAGCTTCTATATTCTCTGTCATTTGGTCTTCTATATCACTAATATATCACTATATCACTAATATAATCACTTCTGTATCACTAATTCTCTCTTCTGCCTCACTTAATCTAGCATTAAGAGCCTCCACTTTTGATTATACCTCATTAATAGCTTTTTAAATTTCAAATTGCTTAGATTTTAGTTATTTGTCCAGAAAGGGATTTTATTTCCCCAGAAAGGGATCCTGTAATATCTTCCATGCCTTTTTTGAGCACAGCTAGCACCTTGATAATCATCATTCTGAACTCTACTTCTGACATATCACCAGTGTTTTTATTGATTAGGTCCCTAACCATCAGTACTGCCTCCTGTCATTTTTTTTTTGTGGTGCATTTTTCTGCCTTATCATTTTATCCACATAAGAATATATGAATGAGAGAGTAAAATACTAAAAGGGTGGCAAAGACCCAAGAAAAATATATGCTAACCAAATCAGAAGAGAACCAGAACTGGGGGGGAGGATAAATGGGGAAATAATAAAAATTAAAATATATATATATATATATATATATATATATATTAGACTGGTGAATAGAACAGAGCTACCCATCTGATTTTGGGTATATTTTGGTCTCTTAGAAGAAACTACCTCCCAAAATTTTAAAGAAAGAAAAACTTATATATATATACAAAAAATAAGGGTAAACAATATGTAGGGATAGAATATTACCATAATGATGAAAATTTAAAAAGAGTCTAAAAGAGGATTTGATCATTTAGTTGGAATAGAAAAAAAATAAAAAGAAGAGAGAATTTGTTCAGGCTGAAGCTTGATTTATGGTATATTTTGATCTATGAGAAGTTGTATCCCAAAATGTTAAAGAATATAAAACCTAGATGTATACAGTAATAAGGTTAAAAACAATGATGAGATAAAATATAATAATGAAAATTTAAGAAGTTTGTTTTCAAAAGGTATTGATAAGAGAAAATAGCTTAAAAACATTTAAAGAGGAAGGAGGAAAAGTTTAAAAAAAAACAGAATAAGAAAGAAATAAAATAAAAAAAAAATCAACTTTGAAAGACTAAAGGAAAAAGCCATGAATTCTATGTGTTGCTTTCACCTACCTCTGAAGTTTCACAGTTCTCGTTGATTGGTAAACTTGGTCTTGATTGGATGTTCTTGCTGATATTCTGTGGGAGAGGCCTGTTGCAGTGATTCTCAAATGTCTTTGTCCAAGATGGAGTTGCACGGCCCTTGCCAGGGGCCAGGCTAAGTAATCTGTGAGATTTTGGTCTTGGTAGCTTTTGTTTACTGAATGCTTTCTGTAGAGCTTTGGAGGACAGGAATGATAATGGCAGCCTCCCAATCTCTTCCCATAGGATCTGAGAGCTTGGGGCCCCACTCCTCAGTTCTCCCTCAGAGAAAAGCAGTCAAATCCTCCAATCTCCCTGGTCTCTGGCCATGCTCTGTGCTCACCCGGCCTGTGACTGAGTGTTTCTATCTCTGGTGCCTAGCTCCATTTGGGGTCTCCAAACCCAGCAGATTCCTGCCACATTCCTATGCTGCTCCAGAAGGAAGAATGAGGGGGTCTCTTTGAATATGCCAGTTGTGGGGTCCCTGCTTGAAGAGCAGTGACACGACTATGCCTTAGATCATGGTTTAAGGTAACCCTGAGCTAAGAGCCCCCACCTCAGCTCCATCTTTGTAGCCAGCTCCTCCGTTTGATACCTGGCATCTCTGCCACACTCAGACACCCCCAGTCTTTGTGTGACCCTGTGGGTCCTGAGACCACACTGTTTCCACAAGGGCTCCATTTGTGCTTAGCTTCTGTAGTGATGTCCCTCAGTTGAGCAGACTTCTCTAAAAGTTCTGTTTTTTACTCCACTGTTCCTCTGCTTGCTGGGAGCTGGCCCCTCCCCCTACAGTTTATCTTCTTGTCCTTTCTGATTCACTTCTCTGCATGTCCTACTTTCCCAAAAGTGGTTTATTTTCTGTTCCTAGAATTGCTGCTCTTCTTTTCTTTGATCTCCTGTTGAGTTTGTAGGTGTTCAGAAGGTTTGATAACTATCTAGCTCAACTCCTGGGACCTGATGTTATTTCAGTCTCCTATTCCTCCTCCATATTGCTTCCTCTACCCCTGTTTCTTTTTCTTAATGTAGGTGTTTATCACTATAAGCTTCTTTTCTAGAACTGCTTTTGCTGCTTCCTATACATTTAGTATGTTGTGTTTCCATTTTATTTGGCTCATATTTTCTGGTTTCTTTGTTGATTTCTTCTTTGACATATTCAGGAATATGTTTTTTAGTCTTTACATATTTGTGACTCTTCTTTTTTTCATAATTTGTTTCTAGTTTTATATCATTATTTTCAGAAGCGATGATTGATAGGGTTTCAGTATTCCTAAATTTATTTGGACCTGTTTGTTGCCCAGCTTATGATCTATCCTGGAGAATGTTCCATTGCTTTGGAGAAGAATTTGTATTCTGCTGCTGTTGGATAGAGTGTTCTGTATATATCTATTAAGTCCCTCTGGACTAACATGTTATTTAGGCTAATATTGCCTTTTGAACAGACTTTCAACACTGTGTAACAAATGACAAAACAGTTTTAAAAGATCCTTTAGAAAAACTGTATCTTGCTTTGAGTTATCTCAAATCCTTTTGCTAAATATTTTTGCAATGTAAGGAATAGGTTATATTAAATGTTTAAGGAAAAAAAAACATTTACAATTTAAGGTATCTCAGATGGGTCTTAAAATATAAAAATTGTCTCCTAGGCAAATTTTCATTAATTATTAACTGTACCAGAAATTAATACTAAAATTAGTCAAGATCAATTTTATAACTCAAATCACGTAAATAACTTTCACTGTTCTTGGAAATAATCATTGTAAATTTGATTTAAAAGTTATATTTCATAGTGCATGTAACTTATTGTCATTTTGTTCCTGTTTTTCAAACATTCGTTAAACCAAGTGTCTATAGAAGCACATTATATAGTTAGAAATCTAATTGCACCATTATTAGCATAGAGCTATAATCAGTAAATAATTAGTGGGTTGTATTCTGAAGTTAGTTTTGATAAATTTTTAGACATTTTTGAATTAACATTTGTTTTATGGTCAGTTAAATTAAATATTGATTAAGGAAATTGAGACAGAGCCATCTGTCTCCTTTCCTGTTCCCTCAGTACACTGCCTTGAACATCTGGGAGGCCATACTGACTCTGGGGAAGGCTCATCATCAATGGGGGTGACCTGGGATTGGCCGGAGGACCAGGGTGTTGGAATCATTAGCAAAAATATTAATCAGATTAAGAAGAGCTGGGGACCTGGATTAGTGTTTTATTGCTATGGTAACAAACTTCCACACACTTTGTGGCTCAAAATGACACAAATTTATTAACTTAAAGTTCTGCAAGGTAGCGGTTTGATATAGCTTTCACTTGCCTAAATTAAATTGTTAGCAGGGCTGTGTTTCTTTTGGAGTCTCTAGGGAAGAATTTGTTTCCCTTCCTTTTCCAGCTTCTAGAGCTGCCATATTCTTTGCTTCATGTCCCTTCCGTGAGCCAACAACTGAGCATCTCTCTCTGACCCCAGCCACAAAACAGTCTCTGTTTTTAAGGCCCGATGATGGGATTGGGTTTCCTTATTTCACCCAGCATAATCTCCCCATACAAAGTCCTTAATCAAATTTGCAAACTCCTCTTTGCCACGTGTATGGTTCTGCCTGCCGCAGGACTTGAATTCAGTGTATTGGATTCACTGTCTTCACTTTCTGTGTTTACTGACCATCTTCTCATTCTTTAGCATTTTGTGTTTTAACTTCCATTTCTGTCTCAGTGTACTTTGAACTCTTCTCTTCTCCGTTCTCAATTTCCTCAACATTTCTTTAGCAATTTGGTACTTCTCCTACTTTTCCTTAGAGCAACATTGCTGTGTAGGCTAGTCAGGTTGCCTGGGTTCAAATCCTGGCTGTGCCACTTATGTGTGGCCTTTGGTAAGTTACATATTATTTCTGTACCTCAATTTTCTCATTTATAAAATGGAAATAAAGAATTTGTATGTCTCATGTGTGATTGATATAATGATTAAATGAGTTAATGTATTTATTACTCATAGAATGGTGCCTGGCACATAGTAAACCCTCTACAAATGTTAACTATTGTTGCTTTTATTTTGTTTACTCCCTTTCTAGAAATTCCATTAAGATTTATCTGAGATTTCATTTCTTTTCTACAAAAAATATAGTCTCTCTCAGAGCTTTAGCATTAATCTCTCTCCTTCACTCACCCCCTCAGTGCAGTTGTGGACAAAGAACTCCAGCCAGAAACATTTCCAGACTCCACACCTCTATTTCTGGCAGTGCTGGGTGAACATTTTATTTGGATGTCCAACTCCAAAGTCTGTGGCTTAAAATTAATACCTTGGAAAAAGTTATTTTTCCAGGGGGAGCCAGAAACCTAACATATACAAAGCTTAACCCAACATCTTGCCTATCAAATATCCCATCTGTTTTTATTTCTGCTAACCATCTTCAGATCCAAAGTTAATTTTGATTCTTTCCTCACACCCCTAAACCTCAAAAAGTTTATCAAATTCTACAGAATCTACTTTCAGTCTCTTCTGAATCTGTTTGAATCCTTATTGCCACTGTTCTGATCCAGGCCTCTATGGTTCTTAGCCTGATCTATTTCCCCAGTTGAAGTAGTCAATATCTTCTTAAATCCCTGTTCTGATGATACACCCTCCCAACCTTGCTCACATAGCTTCAGTGATTCCTTGCTGTCCTAAAATGAAGATTATACTCAGGGGCGCCTGGGTGGCTCAGTTGGTTGGACGACTGCCTTCGGCTCAGGTCATGATCCTGGAGTCCCGGGATCGAGTCCCACATCGGGCTCCCAGCTCCATGGGGAGTCTTCTTCTCTCTCTGACCTTCTCCTCGCTCATGCTCTCTCTCACTGTCTCTCTCTCAAATAAATAAATAAAATCTTTAAAAAAAAATGAAGATTATACTCAGTGCAGTGTTCAAGGCTCTTGACAAATTGTCTAAAAATTTTAAAATTCCATGTAAAAGTCAGTTATCTCAGTCTAAACAGCCAGTGTTACTGCTCACATATCTTAAACATGCTTGAAACTGGACACCTCTTCCTCCCATGAATTCACTCTGTTCTTTCATACCCTCAATGCCCTTGTTTCCAAGAATGCTCTTTCCCTCCATGTTTGCTGATTAGAAACATACCCATCAGTCTAGACTTAGTGACACCATGTACGGCCCTCTTCACTTGATCTTAGCCAAAAGGCTGAGAAGCGATGTACTGCCATCTTCATGAAGACTTTCCTTGATAGCCTTTCCCCCATAATTCTGGGTGGGAAAAACTATAGCCCACGGACCAAATCTGACCTCCTGCCTAGTTTTAAAAGTAGAACTTCATTGGAACTGAGTCACACTCCTTTTTTTATAAATTATCAGTAGCTGCTTTGGAGCAATATGAGCAAAGTTGAGTAATTGCAACAGAGATCATATGGCCTGCAAAGCCAAACTATTTACTATATGGCTCTTTATAGGAAAAGTGTGCTTGGAGTGTATATATTTTGAATCGTACCTCCCTTGTGGCCCTTTCACCTCCCCCTTCTTTTAGAGTTACTTCCACATACTTTTTTTCCTTGCCAGAACACAGATTCTACCTTCATCATCCTTATTTCTGTCATTGGAGGGTGTAGAGCTCAGTTACTGTCAGTAGAAATGTTATTTTGTAAGAAGGAATTCTTTTTAACTAAATTTTTGCTCACTTACTTAAATGACCAAAATCTTACATAAAGCACTGTTCCTTTTAGGGGGTTAGTGCTTATCATTTGATGTTTTTTTTTCCAATTTATTTATTTTCAGAAAAACATTATTCATTATTTTTTCACCACACCCAGTGCTCCATGCAAGCCGTGCCCTCTATAATACCCACCACCTGGTACCCCAACCTCCCACCCACCCCCCGCCACTTCAAACCCCTCAGATTGTTATTGGCAATAAACCATTTTGTTTCACTTTTAGAAGTGTCTTATTGATTGCCAAGATAAGTTAAAGTTGAGTCCAAGGATCTTAAGGAATAATGTTCTTAGGCTATTTAAGTTGCTCACTTGGAGATACCACTTAATAAGTGATTCCACTGAAATTTAGCAATTGCAGTGTTTACTGTTTCACAATGTGTGAATTTTACCATATAAAGGAGATACCTAGTTTCTTCATTATTTTTGTTGCCTACTGCGAACTGTATGTACTTGGGATGTGGTAACAGTTGACTACACCACTCTATTATGAAAAATGCCAAATTGTTAAATTTGTTTTAGGAAAACCAGAGATGCCTTTTCACTGGTTGCTTAAGGAAAGACAAAATGACCTGATCTTTTTTTTAAATCCAAGAAGTGTTGCTATCTTTCTCCAGATGACATTGGAATCCCTAGCTCTTTGCTTCTTTAGGACTGGGGTATGCCTCCTCTATCAGACTCTGAGCTCCATGAGTGTAAGGACTTTATCCTTTAATCTTTGAATTCTTGAATCCTCAGTGCTTAGCAGAGTGAGCTCTTAACAAATGTTTGTTCCATGCATCAATCAATAAACAACTGAAGGTCTCACAAAGAGCTCTTTCCCAAAGTATTAATTTTAAACCATACTCTTGTAATTGCCTACTTCCATCTTGTTTATATCCTTAAATATAACCTATGACAAGTTTCTGGTTAGAAGTTTTATATCTGTGTGTATGATGGCAGGGTGGGGAGAAGGTACATTTTGTCTAAGGCCACACAACACAAGGAAAACCCTTAAACTTTCATGGAATGACAAGAATTCCATAGCCTTTTTCTCAGTGCTCACCAGTGTGAGAATGTAAAGATTTAGGTTAAGTTAAATATTGCTGGATGAAGTGAAGTGAGAAATCCAGGTCTAGATTAGCATTGAGTAGTGAAGAAAAAAATAAAGATGACCAAAATGTCACAAAATGAGAAAATCTTGGGGAATAAAGATGAAGGATAACACACATGAAGTTTTTGAGAACCTTCCAAGGAAGTTCTCAGTGATATTGTTGTTGACTTACGAGGGTGTAGTACCTTTACATGTTAAAATTGAAAAGGATGGATTTCCAAGTCTCTGATAACCAAAGTGCAGGAGAAAACAGAATTCTAACAAATGAAGAGACCAATAAAGGTGATACTTTGCATGTTGCATAGGAGGGATTGTGTTAAGGAAATTAAGAGATACAGAAGCACTCAGGGTCTAGCAACTGTGAAGGCTTAACTAATTTTTTTTTATTATGTTATGTTAGTCACCATACAGTACTTCCATTAGTTTTTGATGTAGTGTTCCATGATTCATTGTTTGTGTATAACATCCAGTGCTCCATGCAAGATGTGCCCTCCTTAATAACCATCATCGGCCTAACCCATCCTCCCACACACCTCCCCTCTAAAACCCTGTTTGTTTCTTGGAGTCCATAGTCTCCCATGGTTCATCTCCCCCTTCAATTTCCCCCTCCTTCATTTTTCCCTTCCTTCTTCTAATGCCCTCATGTTATTCCTTATGTTTCACATATAAGTGAAACCATATGATAATAGACTTTCTCTGCTTGTCTTATTCCACTCAGCATAATCTCCTTCAGTCCCAACCATGCTGATGCAAAAGTTTGGTATTCATCCTTTCTGATACCTGACTAATAATCCATTGTGTATATGGGCCACATATTCTGTATCCATTTGTCTGTTGAAGGGCATCTTGGCTCTTTCCACAATTTGGCTATTGTGGACATTGCTGCAGTGAACATTGGGGTGCATATCGCCATTCTTTTCACTACATCTGTATCTTTGGGGTAAATACCCAGTAGTGCAATTGCTGGATCAAGGGTAGCTCTATTTTTGATTTTTTGAGGAACCTCCACATGGTTTTCCAAAGTGACTGCACTAACTTGCATTACTGCCAACAGTGTAAGAGGGTTCTCCTTTCTCCACAACTTCTCCAACACTTGTTGTTTCTTGTCAATTTTTTATATTAACTGGTGTGAGGTGGTGTCTCAATGTGGTTTTGATTTGAATCTCCCTGATGGCTAATGCTGATGAACATTTTTTCATTTGTCTGTTAGCCATTTGTATGTCTTCTTTGGAGATATGTCTGTTCATGTCTTCTGCCCATTTTTTGACTTGATTATTTGTTTTTTGGGTGTTGAGTTTGAGAAGTTCTTTATAGATCTTGGATATCAGCCCTTTGTAGTATCATTTGCAAATATCTTTTCCCATTCTGTGGGTGACCTTTTTGTTTTGTTGACTGTTTCCTTTGCTGTGCAGAAGCTTTTGATCTTGATGAAGTCACAAAAGTTCATTTTTGTTTTTGTTTCCTTTGACTTTGGAGACATGTCTTGAAAGAAGTTGCTGTGGCCGTTGTCGAAGAGGTTACTGCCTATGTTGTCCTCTAGGATTTTGATAGATTCCTGTCTCACATTGAAGTCTTTCATCCATTTAAAGTTTATCTTTGTGTATGGTGTAAAAGAATGGTCGAGTTTTATTCTTCTGTACATAGCCATCCAATTTTCCTAGCACCATTTATTGAAGAAACAGTCTTTTATCCATTGGATATTTTTTCCTGCTTTGTTGAAAATTAGTACCATAGAGTTGAGAGTCCATATCTGGTCTCTCTCTTCTGTTCCATTGATCTATGTGTCTGTTTTTGTGCCAGTACCTTGCTGTCTTTGTGATCAAAGCTTTGTAGTATAACTTGAAATTAGGCAATGTGATGCCCAAGCCTTGTTTTTCTTTTTCAGCATTTACTTAGCAATTTTGGGTCTTTTCTGGTTCCATACAAATTTTAGGATTGTTTGTTCCAGAACTTTGAAAAATGCCATTGGTATTTTGATTGGGATGGCGTTGAAAGTATATATTGTTCTGGGCAGCATGAACATTTTAACAATGTTTCTTCTTCTTATCCAGGAGCATGGGATGGTTTTCTATCTTTTTGTGTCTTCTTTGATTTCTTTCATGAGTGTTCTGTAGTTCCTAGAGTATAAGTATTTTACCTCTTTGGTTAGGTTTATTCCTAGGTATCTTATAGTTTTTGGTGCTATTGTAAATGGAGTTGATTCTCTAATTTATCTTTTTATAGTTTCATTATTAGTGTATAAGAAAACAACTGATTTCTAGGCATTGATTTTATATCCAGCCACAGTACTGAATTGCTATATGAGTTCTAATAATTTGGTGTTGGAGACTTTTGGGTTTTCCACATACAGTATCATGTCATCTGTGAAGAAAGAGAATAGTTGAACAATAGTGGTGAGAGTGGGCATTCTTGTCATGTTCCTGGTTTTAAGGGAAAGGCTCTCAGCTTTACCCCCTTGAGAATGATGTTTGCTGTGCGTTTTTCATAGGTATATTTCATAAAATCAAGGAATGTTCCCTCTATCCCTATAGTCTAAAGAGTTTTAATCAGGAAAGGATGCTGTATTTTGTCAAATAATTTTTCTGCACCTATTGAGAGGATGGGCTTCTTGAGAGACTATGGGTTTCTTCTCTCCTCTCTTATTTATGTGTCCTATAACATTGATTTGTTTGTGACTGCTGAACCACTCTTGCACACCAGGGATAAATCCCACTTGGTTGTAGTGGATAATCCTTTTAAAGTACTATTGGATCCTACTAGCTAGGATCTTGCTTATAATCTTGGCATCCATATTCACCAGGGATATTGGTCTGAAACTCTCCTTTTTGATGGGGTCTTATCTTGGTTTTGGGATGAAGGTAATGCTGGCCTCATAAAATGAGTCTGGAAGTTTTCCTTCTGTTTCTCAGGACAATAGTTATTATTTCTTCTTTGAATGTTTGGTAGAATTCCCCAGGGAATACATCAGGTCCTGGACTCTAGTTTTTTGGGAGGTTTTTGATCACTGCTTCAATCTTGTTACTGGTTATTGGTCTATTCAGGTTGTCAGTTTCTTTCTGTTTCAGTTTCAGTAGTTTATAGGTTTCCAAGAACGCATCCATTTCTTTCAGGTTACTTAATTTACTGGCACATAGCTGTTGATAATAATTTCTGATAATTGTTTCTGTTTCCTTGGTGTTAGTCATGATATCTCCCCTTTCATTCATAATTTTATTAATTTGGGTCCCTTCTCTTTTCTTTTGGATAAGTCTGGCCAGTGGTTTATCAATCTTATTAATTCTTTCAAAGAACCAACTTCTAGTTTCTTTGATGTGTCCTACTGTATTTCTGGTTTTAATTCAATTGATCTCTGCTCTATTTCCTTATTTTCCTTCTTGTGCATGGGTTAGGCTTAATTTGTTGTTGATTCTTCAGCTCTTCAAGGTGTAAAGACAGTTTGTGTATTCAAGATTTTTCTGTGTTTTTGTGTGAGGCTTGGATGGTTATGCATTTCCCCCTTAGGACTGCCTTTGCCATATCCCATTTGTTTTGGTGTTTTTGTTCTCATTGGTTTCCATGGTTCTCTTCATTTTCAGTTTGGGTATATCTTTAGGTTCAAAATGAGTCTCTTTTAGATAACATATGGATGGATCCTGTAATTTTATCCAATCTGCCACCCTGTGCCATTTTATAGGAGCATATCGGCCATTCATGTTAAGAATGATTTTTGAAAAATATGATTTTATTGTCATCATGTTGCCTGTGAAGTCTTTGTTTCTGTAGTTTGTATCTGTAAATTTCTGTTCTATATCATTTCTGGGGTCTTTCTACTTTTAGAGAACCCCCCTTAATATTTCTTGCAGGTCCAGCTTAGTGGTCACATATTCTTTCAGTTTCTGCTGGTCCTGGAAGCTTTTTATCTCTCCATCCATTCTAAATGACAGCCTTGCCAGCTAAAAAATTCTTGGCTGCATGTTCTCATTTAGTACCCTGAATATGTCTTGCCAGGTCTCTGTGGACAGGCCTGACGTTATTCTAATATTCCTCCCTCTGTATGTAAGGAATCTCTTCCTCCTAACTGCCCTTAAGATGGTTTCCTTGGTTCTAAGATTTGTGAGTTTTACTATTATGCTGGGGCATTGGTCTGTTCTCCTTGATCTTGGGAGGGGTCCTCTCTGCCTCTAGGACATGAATGCTTCTTTCATTCATTCATTCTTGGCTATGATTTGTTCAAATGTATCTTCTAATTCTTTCTCTCTCTCTACCCTCTCAGGAATCCAAATAATTCTGACACTGGAATGTTTCATGGCATGATTTATTTCTCTAATTCTGTTTCTATGGATTTTATGCTGTTTGTTCCAGGCCTCCTCCTGTTCCTTCTTTTCTATAAGTTTGTCTTCTAAATCACTAATTAGTTCTTCTGCCTTGTTTACCCTAGCTGTTAGAGTATCTAGATTAGATTGGATCTCATTGATAGCATTTTTAAGTTCTGCCAGATCAGCTCTCACTTCTGCCCTTAGAGAATCCATGTTGTCATTAATGGTTTCCTCTATTCTAGCTATTGTCTTCATAACTGTTACCCTGAAGTCTATTTCTGACATCTTGCTTATATCCATATACATTTGTTCTGTGGTAGAGGTCACAGTCTCTGAATCTTTCCTATGTTGGGGGTACCTTCTCTTAGTCATTTTGTTAAGAGGTGGTTGAGGGAATGTATAGAGTCCAAATTATTGACCACAACCCAAGCAAGATGCACCTGTTTGTTGGCCTCTTGTTCTTCTAGCCTACCTTCTGGGGGAGGGCCCTGCCATGCTATTACTTGGGCAAACCTGTTTGGGCAGAGTTGCCCTGCCCCCAGTGGGAGTGGGGTGGGGAATGGGCTCAGTAAAAACCAGTTTGGGGGGCTTTTGTTCCCTGAGGTCTTTCCCTGGTGGTTTTCTGTGTCTCTTCTGAGAGTCAGAGGAGAAGTGACTGTATCTAAACCTGTCTCAGAGCAGAGAGATCGCAGTCTGTTCTTCAGTGAGCTCTCCAGGCCTCACTGTCTCCATTTCCATCTGTGCTGCTAAAAACTGCAGTGTCCTGGGTTGTGCACCCCACAGCAGCATTCCCAGCCCTTGCTTCCAGGTCTGGGCATGTCTCTGGCCTTTGTGCTTCTAAAACTGCCAGCTACCCCCTGTTCACATGTGCACCCTGACAGCTCCAGGTTTCAGTCTGGGAGGCTGCCTTAAAGTCCTTTTCCCGTGGTTACTGGTCTGCGAGTCTGTGCTGGGTCCCCAGTGCAGGAGGCTTTTGGGCTCTGGTGGTGCAGGATCCCAGATTCCACCTCCCCCTTCCATTTATCTTCTGATATCTGTCCGCAGAATCATAGCTCCCCACTTCATATCTTGAGACCAACTGTGAGGTATCCCATTTGTAGAGATCCAGGTGTATCTTTTTACATCACAGGCTGATTTTGTGGGTGTTCAGAATGGTCTAGTATATATCCAGCTCAATTCAGGGGACCTGTTGAAATAGGATGCCTTACTCCTCCACCTCTTTGCCTCAGAGGGGCTTAACTATTTGTAAAGAAGCAAGGGCCCAGCAGAAACACAGCCATGTAAAAGGGGCCATCCAATAGGAGTAGATCTTGTAGAGGATCCTCAGAAGTGCTGAAGTAGGGAGGGAGCAGGGAATAAGTAACTCGGGCAAAGCAATGCAAGCACATTTCATGTCTCTGCTTTCATTATGTCCCATAGCATCTCATTAACTGAAGCAAGTCATGATGACCAAGTCCAAAATCAACAGAGCAGGAAACATACTTTCTCTCCCTACTGGGAAGGACTGATGGATCACATGATAGAGAGGAGGTATGAACTGAGGACAATCATTCATTGTGTCACCGTGATTTCCTGAAATGAAGTGCTTCTGGTAGAATTCTGTAGTGGGTCGGGGGCGGGGGAGAGAAACTCTTAATCAGACCCAGGCACAGGAAAGAAAGTAGTTACAAAAAAGGTTATCTAGAATCTTTATGTGGGTTTGAGGGAGAGAAACCTGGTAATTTATCTCCAGCACTTTATTTGAATTTAGTAATGCTGGTTATACATTCTTATAGTCTCCTATCCTTTCTGGTTCTGTAAATTCTTTATGTAGACATTGAGCTAAAAGTTAAGTCTGGGTAATATCTAATCCTTAGCATTTTTGTCTTTTACCAAAGTGCTTGAATGCCAAGTACATGTGGCTTTAGATAGAAAACTGTCAAAAATTTCCAAATAACAGTGTCTTGGCAATTTTGATATGTTTTGATGTGTTGGTGCTACTAGATTTTTGCAACATGTTTATGCCAATCCGTCAAATAGCCTGCTACAAGGCAGGGAGACCAAACAGGTGACATGACAAACACAAGAACCTGGTATGATGGAGGAAGGTTGGGTTGTAGCAAATCCTGTCATCAGGTCTACTAAGACTAAACAGTCCTCCATCTTCAGGCCCCCAGAGAGGTCTCATATGGGTTACATCTCAGCATCTGTGATTGCTCCCTATAATGCACCCACATTCAGTTGCCCACCATTTCTGATACTCAGAGCTCCTCAGAATGTTTGCTGTGGGTCCACCTGAGCTCATCTGACTGAGGTTGCACAAATTCTGCCCCTGTGATGGGATTTGGCCTAAGCTAAGAATAATTGGGGTACATCCTTGGCTATGGGCAATCTATGTGTTTGAATTTTCTTCCTCCCTAGGGTATGGGAGGATATCAGCCTATTTTATAAATATTTTGTAAAATGTACTTTGAACCCAAAAAAGAGGATATTAGAAAAGCTCCAGAAGTTTGGGAAAGCAGTTCTAAGCCTGAGAAGCAGCCAGGAGAATTTTCATATCTGTTCTCATAACTGTTTTGGTAAGAGGAAGTGTTAGATTCATTCTCTACTTTGTAGTTAAATCTGAGAAAAAAAGAGAAAACTAGAAATAAATATCCCCTTGCACAAATTACTTTTTTTCTTAATTAGGAATAGGTGAGTTTCATGTTTTGCTCATGGTAGTGACATTCAAAACATAGGTTTTCAGTGGTTTGAAAAGTAATTTATCTAAGAAATGACAAGGAGAGTGATGCAACACAGAGATGCTCTGGCTGCAAGTTGTAAAACATCGACAGAACTGCAGATGTTCCCATGGCACTGAGCTCTTCTGAATCACAGGAGTGACATTTAGATGAAAGCAAATCGCTTTTACATGGGTGTACTTCTACTGCGCAATGCAGCCAGAGCTAGTGAACCTTGGAAGTGAGCCAGAAAGAAGGAGCACCAAAGAATTTTATTTTATTGAAAAAAATATTCACATTTTAGATAAGATTTTAAGGAACTGTGAGGTACTTAAAAGAAATCTGAGCTTGTTTTCTCTTATCAAAATATTAAACATTTATTGTATTTCTGTGGACTCCTCGAATTTCTCAGGGGAAGGCAGCCCAAGTAAGAAATATGGGCTTGAAATTTGGGAGACAGAGCAAGAGTGACTTTGGGAGAGGACCACATGAAGACAAGAGCTGGAGACATGGAATCATGGAAGATTGCTTGGTTAGGGGATAGAGAGAAAGAGAAGATCAAAGTCAAAACCTTGGGAAACAACCCGCTGTGGTAGACTGATAATAGTCCCCAAATATACATCCATGTTCTAATATGCAGAGCTTGTGGAGGTGACCTTATTTGGAAAGAGTTTATAGGTGTGATTAAGGACCTTAAGATGAAGAGATTATCCTTTCTTACAGGTGGCTTCTAATACCATCATGCATGTCCTTATAAGAGAAAGGCAGAGGGAGATAGGAGGTGATGAGACCATGGAGACAGGTATAGGAGTGATGTGGTCACAAGGCAAGAAATACCAAGGAATGCCAGAACCCATGAGAGGCTGAGAGAAGCAAGGAGAAAAGGTCACCTCCACAGCTTCTGGAGGGATCACAGTACTTCTTGACTTCAGATTTCTAGCCTCCAGAAGAAAGGAATGATATATTTTTGTTGTTTCGAGCCACCAAAGCTGTGGTAATAAGTTATGGTAGCCCAAGGAAATTAACACCCCCACCTTTGGGAACAAGTTAGAGAGTTTCCAATTAGGAGAGGGAGTGGTAACAAGCATGAGTGTCATGGAAACCAATGGAAAAATTTAAAAACAGATGAGCAGAAGCAATGGTGTTAAATTGTAGGGCCTAAGGAGTGAGAGAGGAAAGTGCAGGGAAGTCACTGATATGATAGAGGCAATGATGACCTTTGCCTTGCACTGAACACTTGCTGTATGCTGGGCACTGCCCTAAGCACTCTGTAGGTATTAACTCATTTTCATGACTCTGTGAGGTAGAAACCGTTATTGTCCCCATATCACAGGTGATTAAACTGAGGCACAAAAGACTAAATAACTTGTAGTAAGGAAAATAGGTAGAATATGGTATGACCCACAATCGAACCCAGAAATCCTGATTCCAGCACTCACATTTTAACACCAAATATGCTTGCCCTCTTCATCCCTAATGGATGTGTTTCTCAAGGCTCTGCCTGCATATCTTTTATCAAGTAAGGTAGATGCTAGGTCTCAAGAAAAAAAGGTACTTTTTTTGAAAGGTATTTTGAGGTAGAAAGGTGGTAAGATTAGAAACTTGACATTGCCTGGGCTCCATCTTCTCAGCTGCATTGGGGAGGAAGCTGTCTGCTAAAGCTGAGGAAAGCAACCAAGTTTCAGGCCTTAAGGTGTCTGAGAAAGATGATGAATATATAATGATACAGGAAACATGAAATTAAAAATTTGTTGCACAGGTTGACATACTCAGTGTCATTTCCTTGGCTGGCTCTTAACTCTGCTCTGCCTATTCCTGAGGAGTCTTTGCACCATGTAGAATGCAACGTGCAGAAGAAGAAGGAACTGAAGGCAAATTGTCATCCCACATCTCTGTATGGAGTGTACTTTTTTCAGAGCTGAGGAAGGACTCTGAGAAGTACACAATAAGATCCTTGCTCTTAGAGACTCTTGAGCTAGTTGGAGAAATAGGATAGCCATGTGCTGACAGGTGAATGAGAATATAAGAGTACTGGCTCTTACTAAGGTATTTGGTAGATGGTCGAAAACCAGGAAGACATTTCAAAATGGATAGAAAAGAGAGAGAAGAGATGGTTTCATAAGAGTTTGTGTCCAAGTCATGTCAGCATGACATACATTCTAACGCTGCTTTGTTAAATTATTTAGAACCACTGTAGACTTAAAACAGCCTATTTAGGGGCACCTGAGTAGCTCAGTAAATTAAGCATCCAATTCTCAATTTTGGCTCAGGTCATGATCTCAGGGTTGTGAGATCAAACCCCATGCCACGCTCTACACTAGGTGTGGAGCCAGTGTAAGACTGTTCCTCTCCCTTCTTTCAGCCCCTCCCCCTCCCTCTCTAAAAACAAAAACAGAAACCCACACACAAAAAAGCCTATATATTTGTATATAATTAATTAAATTCATCAGATTGCATGCTACAGTGGAAAAGATGAGGGTTAAAATTTCAGTTACTCACTCGTGTGACATTGGACAAGTAACTTTGCCTCTTGAGCCTCAAGTTTCCTATCTGTAAAGTGTGGATATGACTTCTCTGTCTTGTAGGGTAGGGGTGAGGCATTAATGGTATAATGATCGATATTTAGCACAGTGCCTACATTTAATAGATGACTAGCATCAACATTTTTTCCCAAAGTAATTAAGAATTAAATGGACCATGTAATTTATTGACTGATAATTCATTTCTGAAGATGTAACTGCTGAGTCTTCAGTAAATGTTAACTTTTCATATCTGTAGTATATTTGATGTCTTATGTGCTATTTGTTTACATATCTCTCTCCCCCATGGACTTAGCCATTCTATGAAGAGACCTCTGGTGGACCAGGTCCTTTATCTATACCTCTGAGAAATCTTAATTTTTTGGAGGACCATATGAATTTGCTGAGCCAGTAAGGATTCCTCATGAATTTCCTTATAGCATACCATCTTCCCCATATTCATCCTCTCATGGCAATACTCATGAATTTCTTTGACATTTTCCCCATGATCTACATTTTATATATTTTAATATGGAATTCATCATTCCAAGTACCTATGCCATTTATTTCCACAGTGTTATTTTTATTATCATTTATTTTATATTTATTTATTTATTATCATTTACATTTTATACTTCCTTGAAAGGAGTTTTATAAGAGCTAGAAGTGCCACACTGACTCATAGTTCTGGTTCCTTTACCCCAATAATCCTCTACAAAAGGGACAAGGAGAAATGTTTTTTCAAGAGTGGTCTGTTTCATGGTAGCAGACTCAGACTGCATGTACTGTCTGATGTTGATTTAAAGCATCTCCTAGCCCTTTCATTTGTCACCTGAAAATTGTCTACATTCTTCTGGAGTCTTGTGGGTCTACAGATAATTCATTTTGCATCTCTCTGGAAGTATGGAACATATAGCCATGGTAGGGAGCATGACAGAGTGGAAGAAAACCAGCTTGATGCTGTTATGTTAGTTCTGCTCACAAACACCTAGGAGCAAAAGACTCACAATTGGCCAGGCATCTGAGTGTCAGAGTGGGACAGGCATTGTGAGGGAAAGGCTGCCTGTGGTCTCCCAAGGGGTTACCCTGCATGGCTGGCCTTACCTCGGTGAATTTCCCGAACAAGACTCGGGCTCATAGCATTGTGGGCTTAGAAACCAGATCCGTGGGCAGATTCATTCTAAGCCATCATGAGGAGATATAAGTGTAGAAAGAAATTCTGGGTGCCAGTTTGTTAGCCCACACTGAGAACCTTGGTCTCTGGGTCCGTGGGAACATTAGTATGATTATTTTCTCCCTGCAATAGAAACCAAATCCTAATCTGAAGATTGTCTGGTGAGTGCTGTTAGAGCAAGGGCAGTTAAGTGGATAAAGGAAAGTAAAATTGTGTCTCAGGACTATCTGGCTCTTGGTATACTTGAACTTTCAGGCTGTTGTCTGGATGGGCACTACTCATATTTGTTTATTATGAGCTTTATTGTTGTTTTTGTTGTTGTTTTGCTTGGCTGACCAAACCTTATTCTGATTTGAATCATCTTTTCTTAATATTTATTAGAATTTACAGTTTGGCCCAGTTCACATCATTTTGCTTTTATTTCCCTCATTTCTGTGGTTTTTTTTTTTAAGATTTTATTTATTTATTTGTCAGAGACAGAGAGCTCAGGCAAGGGAACAGCAGGCAGAGGGAGAGGCAGGCTCCCCACTGAGCAAGGAACCAGATGTGGGACTTGATCCCAGGACCCTGGATCATGACCTGAGCCAAAGGCAGACACTTAACCAACTGAGCCACCCAGGGTCCCATTTCTGGGTTTTTAATAGACTTCTTACTGTGGCCTTCCAGTACTGATAAGTAGACTGATTGTTTTTCTTTGGCAGGCTCAGTTTTCTAATCAATATAAGGCACCAGATTAGTTACCCAACCACTAAGGTAACTTCCAACTCTAAATTTCTACCTTCAAATTATAAGATAATTCTTCTTCTTAATAAAAAAAAAAATTCTGCAGTTGGGTGAAGCTCAGCTTTTCTCCCTCAGATAGCATAATTCCTGACCATGTTCCACTCCCCTGGCTTGTTGGCATTAAATAAGGCTAACACATTTCTGTGGCTTTTTTAAAGATCTGGATTCAGTTTTCCATGAGTCTGAATTCTACTCTGTCCTCGCAGTGCTCCTTTAGACAAAATTTATCCTTCATATTTCAGTGAGGCCTCTAAAATTATTTTCCAATTCTCTTTTTCATCAGTAATTTATTAGTTGGAAATATGTAGTGAAAATTTTATCAACTATTTGGTTACCTTCAAATATGGCTAGTAAAGGAAAAGCAGGGATAAATATTTGCTTCTTTCTCTATATCAATTTTCTGAGTAATGAATTGGTGTTTTAGCAACATTTAATGATCAATGAGTGTTTTTTTTTTAAAATCTTGGAGTATTAATAATTTATTATTTTAAAATATCTTCAATATGTTATATGGTTCATATGTATCAGTAGGTGTAGTCCATATTGATATAAACAACACAAGTCAATACAGTCAATATTGTTTTTTATGAGATTGACATAATGTCTAGAGTTTGCTTTAAACTACTTTAGCACCTAAAAAGCATATCAACAACAGAGGGAGTGGAGTATGTTGAAACAAGATTAGAAAAATCTTTTTTTCTCTCCATCTTTATGAAAAAATCTGGATATTTTTTGAAGTTAAGTGATGGGTACATAGAATTTATTATACTAATCTTTTTGCCTTTGGTATGTTTGAAATTTTCCTGGAAAAAATAGCTCTTAAAAGGTACATAATTCGAATATTATCAGAGGTACAAATCTGAGTTCAATCTTCAACTCTGGTCTATGCATGAGTCCTATGGAAAAGTTGCTTTTTTTTTTTTTTAATTAAAAGTTGCAAAAAAAAAAAATAGAAGTTGCTAGGGGAATCCTAGGGAAGATGGCTAAGGACCCTAAGTTCACTTTTCACAGATACAACTAGATACTACTCACTTCAGAACAAACAACCCAGAAAAGGAACCAAAGACTGGCCAAACCACAACTAAATGTAGAGAAGAGGCCACATGGAGAGGGTAGGAGAGGAAAGGACTTGGTAGGAACATAAACCCCATGAATTTAATTTCTTGAGGGAGGTTAGCCACAGGTACAGAGAAGGGTGAGAAACCGATTAGCACACTGGGGAGCCTATAAGCGGAAGAGGAATCCCCACAGCATTTGGCTCTGAGAATCAGGGACTGAATTTCATGAGTACTTACAATCAGCAGGACCTAATGTTTAGAACTTTAAAAATCAGCTGGCTGAAGCTCTCAGGGTCCCAGGGGCAAAAGGAAGCTGAGCCCCTATCCTTAAAGACAGCAGAGCAAACAGCCTCTGAAAATGCCACTTGGAAGAAGCAGTTAGAAAGACACCTGGAACTTAAAGGAAGGAAAGTTAATTACTAATTCAAAGTTCGCTGAGAGATTTTCCAGGAACAAAGGAGCTGGCAGGTGTCATTTTCCTCCTCTACCCCTCATGATAAACACACAGCCACCTGTGGGAACCAGCTGGACACCAGCACATGCTACCTAACTTGCTTATACTGCTTCCTGCCCCTCCATCAAGTCCTCCTTCAGTCCTGGTGATGTAGATCCCTTCCCTGAGAAGAACCATAGAGACATCACCAACACTGTATCTCCCAGCCACCCGTGGAAGATGTGGGCACCTTGTTAAGAATGCATCTCTCACCTGTGGGTTAAGAATGCATCTCTCACCTGGTGCTGTAGATACCTTCCCTGAGAAGAACCATAGAGACTTCACCAACACTGTATCTCCCATCCACCTGTGGAAGATGTGGGCACCTTGTTAAGAATGCATCTCTCACCTGTGGGTGGTTTGTGGGGTGACCATTCTAACCCAGGTCTCTGCTAAGACTGTGTATTCCCTGTGGAGGAGGACCAGCACTACCTAGTTAAAAATGCACAGCTGGCCCACTACTTTCAAGAGCAAGAGATGTAGCTGACTTCCCAAACACACAGAAACAGACACAGAGAACCAGACAAAAATGAGGAGACAGAGGAATATATTACAAATGAAAGAACAGGACAAAATCAGAGCAAGAGACTTAACAGAAACGGATATAGGTAACATGCCTGAGAGAGAATTTAAAATAATTATCATAAAGATACTCACTGGACTTACGAAGAGTGGAGGACATCAGTGAGGCCCTTAACAGAGAGGGAGAAAACATAAAAGAACCAATCAGAAATGTAGAACACAATAAGTGAAATTAAAAATAAACTTGAAGGAAAAAATAGGCTGGAGGAAGCAGGGGAATGAAATCAATGAACTAGAAGACAGAGTAATGGAAAGTAATAAAGCTGAAAAGCGGAGAGAAAAAATATGCAAAATGAGAATAGACTTAGGAAATTCAGCATAGTTCCATCAAGCATAACACTGAATTATAGGGATCCCAGGAGAAGAGAGAGAAAAGTGGTCAGAAAATTTATATGAATAAATTGCTAAAAACTTCCCTAATCTGGGAAAGGAAATATATCCAGATCCAGGAGGCACAGAGATCCACCAATAAAATCAACCAAAGGTGGTCCACACCAAGATACATAGTAATCAAAATGGTAAAAAGCAATAATAAAAATTTTTAAGAGCAACAAGGTAAAAGAAGTCAGTCACATACAAGGGCATCCCCATAAGGCTATCTGAGGATTTTTCAGCAGAGACTTTCCAAACCAGAAGTGGGTGGCACGAAATATTCAAAGTACTGAGAGAGAAAAATCTATAACCAAGAATACTCTATGCAGCAAGCCTATCAATCAGAATAGAAGGAGAAAGAGAGTTTCACAGACAAAAACTAAAGGTGTTCATGACTACTAAAGTAGCCCTATAAGAAATAATATAGAGAGGGTATCTGGGTGGTTAGGTTGTTTAAGTGTCTGCCTTCAGCTTAGGTCACAATCCTGGAGTTCTGGGATGGAACCCCACATTTGGCTCCCTGCTCAGTAGGGAGCCTGTTTCTCCCTCTCCCTCTGCCCGCTGCTCCCCCTACTTGTGCTCTTTGTTTCTCAAAATAAAATCTTAAAAAAAAAAAATAATAAAAGGAACTCTTTGAGTGGAAAGGAAAGACCATAAATCAGAGTGTGAAAAGTAGGAAACACAAAAGCAGTAAAAATAAGTATTTCTGTAAAAAAAAAAAATCAAGGAATCCATAAAATAAAAGGATGTAAAACATAACATCATGTAAATAAAACATGGAGAGGAATAAAGAATGGGTTTGAACTTAAGTGACCATCAACTTAATATGGACTGCCATATGCAGAAGGTGTTATCTACAAATCTAATGGTAACCACAAATAAAAGCCTTCTAATAGAGATGTAAAGAATAAAGAGAAAGGAATCCAAGCATATCACTAAAGAAAAGTAGCAAGCCATGAAAGAAAGAGAAGGATCCGAGAAAAACTACCAAAAAAAGTAACAAAATGGCAATGAACACATATCTGTCAAAAATTAACTTGAATGTGGGTGGGGTTATGGACATTGGGGAGGGTATGTGCTATGGTGAGTGCAGTGAAGTGTGTAAATCTGGCGATTCACAGACCTGTACCCCTGGGGATAAAAATATATTATATGTTTATAAAAAATAAAATAAAAATAAAAAAAATTACCTTGAATGTAAATGGACTAAATGCTCTAATCAAAAGTCATAGGGTGACAATAGATTATAAAAAACAAGACCCATCTACATGCTTCCTACAAAAGACTCATTTCAGATCTAAAAATACTTGCAGATTTAAATTGAGGGATGGAAGGGCACCAGGGTGGCTCAGTGGGTTAAGCCTCTGCCTTCAGCTCAGGTCATGATCTCAGAGTCCTGGGATCCAGCCCTGCATCAGGCTCTCTGCTCAGCAGGGAGCCTGCTTCCCACTCTATCTCTACCTGCTGCTCTGCCTACTTGTGGTCTCTTTCTCTCTGTCAAATAAATAAATAAAATAAAATCTTTAAATTGAGGGGATGGAGAAACATTTATCATGTAGATGGGTGTCAGAAGAAAGCTGGAATAGCAATACTTAAATCAAACAAAATAGACTTTAAAATGAAGACTTTAAAATAAAAACTTAAAAGAAGGGCATTATATAAATAAAAACAAATATAAACTATTGGGACTACATCAAAATAAAATATTTCCTCACAGCAAAGGAAACAATCAATGAAACTAAAAGGTAGCCTACTGAATGGGAGAAGATATTTTAAAATGCTATATCTGATAAGGGGCTACTATCTAAAATATACTTAAAAACTCAACACCTGAAAACCCACAAATAATTCAATTAAAAATGGGCAGGAGGCATGAATAGGCATTTCTCCAAAGAAATAGGCACAAGAAAAGATGCTCAACGTCACTCATCACCAAGGAAATGCAAATCAAAACTATAATGAAATATTACCTTACACTTGTCAGAATGGCTTAAATCAATACAAAAACAAGTTTTGGTGGGGATGTAGAGAAAGGGGAACCCTTTTGCACTGTTAGTAGGAGTGCAAACTGATGTAGCCACTGTGGAAAACAGTATGAGGGTTTCTCAAAAAGTTAAAAGAGAACCATCATATGATCCAGTAATCACACTTCTGGGTATTTACCCCCCCAAACAAAAAAACACTAATTCAAAGGGATTCATACATCCCTATGTTTATTGCATCATTATTTACAATAGCCAAGTTATGGAAGAAGCCCAAGTGTCCATCAGTTGATGAATGGATAAAGAAAATGTGATATATCTATATATCTATATAAATGAAATAAGTCAGAGGAAGTAAAAATATAATGTGATTTCACTTATATGAAATTTAAGAAACAAAACAAATGAGCAAAAGTAAAAGAGAGACAAACCAAGAAACAAACTCTTAACTATAGAGAACAAACTGATGGTTAGCAGAGAAGAGGTGCATGGGGGATGGGTGAAATTGGGGATTAAGGAGAGCATTTGTTGTATTGAGCACTGGATAATGTATGGAATTGTTGAATCACTATACTGTACACCTGAAACTAATATAACACTGTACGTTAACTCTACTGGAATTAAAATATTTTTTTAAAGATTTTATTTATTTATTTGACAGAGAGAGATCACAAGTAGGAAGAGAGGCAGGCAGAGAGAGAGGAGGAAGCAGGCTCCCTGCTGAGCAGAGAGCCCGATGCGGGACTCGATCCCAGGACCCTGAGATCATGACCCAAGCCGAAGGCAGCGGCTTAACCCACTGAGCCACCCAGGTGCCCCAGAATTAAAATATTTTTAAGAAAGGGGAAAAAATGCTCGATTTTTATTGAAATTCCAGATACCCCAATAGAAATTTGTAATCTAAATGAGTGCATATTTTCCCAGGATTCTGGTAAGAATTTTAATATTTGACTTCATTGGATCTCCATTCATGAAACTCTTGTCATGATAACCGAGGATGTCCACTTTTGAATGAAATAATGTTCAGTGAATAATCCAATGTGAAAGTCAATCAGTGTCAGAATTCCAGTGTCATTAACATCCCTTAAGAATTTGAACCATTGTTACTTAAACTGTCTGTATTTAAGTCAGAAAGTAATTTGGTATTTTAACCATTCAGAACTGACTTTTTTAGATAATAATTGTGCTATTTCTCATTCCAGGTTTAAGTTTATCTATTCATGGGGCTGAAAAGCATTTGCAAATCCATCAACGGCGAAGTGTGGCAAGACGCCCAGGGTCACGTCGCCTGCCTGTTGTCAGGCATTCCTCACTTCCACCAGGCAGGAGGTCAATAAATATGGAGGCAAGCTCTTCTGGAATCACTAATGGGAAAACCAAAGTCTTCCACCCAGGTAATGCATGGGAAATATTCAACAGAGACCCATTTTAGTAGCAACGTAGTGCTGTCAACATTATATTTTTATTCCAATTAAACTTACATTTTATTTTTATGTTTATTTTTTTAAACTTGTCTTTTAGAGTCTTGTTTTTTTCCCTCCTCTTTTCCCTTTGGTCAGTGGTAAATATCTCCAAGACCAATAAGAAGAGAAAGAGCTCAGTGTGTCAGAAAAAGGTTAAGGCTATATTCTACCTACCTAGTGGAATCTAAGTGAAAATCTGAGTGAGTAAACTCTTACTCAGTTCAGAAAAGCTTACTGTATAATACAATAAAATAGAAATGTGGCCATTTTCTTGATAATTTGCTCTAAGATAGTCCAGGTCAAAATTCAAGCTAAAAATGCCCACTTCAAAGCCTACATTACCTGACTTGCCTTGGCTATATTGTCTGGAGATTAGGAGAGAAGACTGGAGTTATATTGAGTTATATTGAGCTTTAAGGCTCTGGAAAACATGATTTCTTAAAAATATTAAATGAGTCTATGTTAAAATAGGTAATCTCAACTAAAAGGTTTTATTTGCTTGTTTATATGAGAAGCTCATCTAAGCTTTTAGTCATTCATTCATTCATTCAGCAGATTCTTTGAGTGCCTTCTATATGCCAGGCATTGTTTTGGGTATTGAGAAAACATCAGTGAATAAGGCAACATTTCTGCCCATCTGATTCATAGAAACACTGAACTGTGAGGCAGTTCAGAAGTCCTTTAGTATAACTGTCACCTGATCCTGATTCCTCTGAGTTATGTACTGGCTGTTGGCTACCCAGCCCCAACTAAAGCCAAACCTCCATCTCTAGATCTATCACACCATCTCTCTCTCAACTGATAACCTTGTTTCCTAACCTCACTGAGCTACTCCAGGGCCCCTGGGTATGAATTACTGCAGATTCCTTACCCTCCTTCTCCAAATTTGTCTCTGCTTACTTTCATCCTTCTTCTCTTTCCTCCAGTTTTCAGAAAGTGAAGGTCCTCCCACTGTCCTTGACCAAGCCTTTACCTGTGGTCTTGGCCACACTCCTCTCTTGAGCCTCACTCAGGAGAATGTGTACCCTTATTCTTGTCTTTTCTCCCTCTCTTGCTTTTGACTTAAGAAGACTTAAAATTTCTCCCATTCTAATCATTTTTATTTGAAATTGATCTTTTCTCTCTTCTGCCATGTTTTCTTCTGTAAAAGAATAATCTACTCCTATTTTCTCTTTTCTCTCACTTCCCAGCCATTCTTGAACCTAATACAATCTAGTTTCTGGATTCTCCACTCTAGCACAGCTGTGTTGTGGTCCTTTGTAACCTTTTATCACAGAATACTGAGTGGCAGACTCTTCTGATGCACCAGATCAGGGTGGACCACCACTTCTTCCCAACACTGTTCCCTGGTTTCCATGATGACCTTCTTTCTTGGTTCTCCTCTTACTTTTCTCACAGGTAACTTGGATGGTTTCCCAACCACCAGCATCTCTCTCTTCCCCTTGCTTCCTATCCCATTATATCCTTTATATCAAATCCAGAATGATTTGTCTCAACCCCTAATCGTGTCATTCACCTTGCTGATCCTACTGATTTTGAGGTAAAGTTCAACTCTCTGAGCATGTTAAAAACAAATGCCTTTTTTGTTCTAGCTCTACTACATCTCATCCTTTAGTTTTGCCACCTTCTGCCTTAAGCTTTATATTCTAGTGTATCAGTCCCAGTTCAACCAAAAAAGCAGAACCCGTAGAAGATGGATATTTAGAGATTTTTATTATAAGACATTGGCTTTCATAATTGGGAAGGCTATGTAGGCAAGTCTGAAATCCATAGAGCAGGCCCATATGAATGGCATTCTGGAACTTTTGGGCACAGATGAAGCTTCTGTCTGTAGGAGGAATTTCTTCAGAGAAGCCTCAGCTCTGCTTTTGAGACCTTTCAATTGGTTGAATCAGTCCTACCCAGATTATTTAGGACAATCTCTTTTACTGAAAGAAACTAGTTATGTACTTTAATTATATCTAGAAAACACCTTCACAACAACACTTAGATTAGTGTTCATTGAGTAACTGGGGACTGTAGTCTCTCCAAGTAGTCATATCAACCAGACCATCACATCGAACCAGACTGACTTTCTTTCAGCTCTCCATCACATGATGCTATTCCATGTCTCCCAACCTTTGTTTATGCTGTTCTCTTTAGGGTGCCCTGTCTTTGTTCCATTATATTTAAACATTTTGAAATTACCTGTGTATCTCTCCACTATAAGGTATTCAAGGGCAGAAATTCTGGATTATATATCTTTGTCCTTTCAATAAATATTTGTAGGGTAGAATTGAATTGAGTATCCATTACTTATTTACCAGACTATTAAAGTAGTTTTATTGTACATTTTTCCAGCTTTATTGGGATATCATTGACACATTACAATTGTTTTATAATTGTTCTACCTGACTTTCTATCAACAAAGGTTTTTGGAAGCCTATTATGTTACCAGGTACTCTTCAAGTATTTGGGATACATCGGTGAGTGAGGTGAGGGATGAGTCTGTAGTTTGAGGAACAGCACAGAGACCCCTGAGCCTAGAATGAGGGGAAACACCAGCCTAGATAGGTCAGATAGAGCAGGGCCTTGTAGGCCACTGTAAGGACTTAGTTCTTATAGGTTTTTGAGCAGAAGAATCCCATACTCTGACTTACTTTTTTTTTTTTTTTCTGAATTTACTTATTTATTCGGGAGAGAGAAAAAGAGAGCACGAGAGTGTGTGAGGGTGTGGGGAGGGGCAGAGGAAGAAGGGGAGAGAATTCTCAAGCAGATTCCCCACTGAGTGCAGAGCTTGATGCAGGGCTTGATGCTAGGACCCTGAGATCATGACCTGAGTCAAAATCAAGAGCAGGATGCTTAACTGACTGAGCCACCCAGGTGCCCTGATGTGACATATTTTAAGAGGCCCACAGTTGCAGCTATGTGAAAATACATCATAGATGGAGAGGGTGAAAGGAGAAAGGTCAGATAGGAGACCATCATAACAGTCTGGTAAAAGGGAAAGTGGTAACCCTAACTATGTGTGGCAGAAATGGTATTAAGAATTTGGATTCTGGAAGTATTTTAAAGTTGGACCATCAGGATTTCACAGTGGATCAGATGTGGGGTAAGAGAGAAAAGAGAGCTAAAGATGGCTCTAAGGTGTTTGGCCTGAATAAATTAGATTGGTATCAACTGAGATGGAGAAGGCTGCAGGTTAAGTAGATTCAGTGGATTTTAGGGAGGAAGGAGGGAAAAGATGAGAAGACCAATTGTAGACATAATAATATTGAGAACTAATGAGATCATATGGGTCAGTGGAATAAGCATGTCTGGAGTTTGAGAGATTGATCTGGGAAGGAGATATAAAATCAACTTTTGTTGACATATAAATGGTCTTTAAAGTCATATGATGAAAAGAGATGACTGAAGGAAGAAGTAAAGATGGAGAAGGGGAGAGGATGAAGGACTAGAATCTGGGTGACTCTAACAGTAAAGGTAGGAGAGAATGAAGACCAAGAACGAATGACTGTCAAGGATGTAAAGAAACTAGAAATAACATGTTTTGGAAGTAAAGAAAGTTTATCAAGAAGAGAGGAGTGGGGGCACCTGGGTGGCTCAGTAGGTTAAGCCTCTACCTCCAGCTCAGGTCATGATCTCAAGGTCCTGGGATGGAGCCCCACATCAGGCTTTCTGCTCAATGGAGATCCTGCTTGCCCCTCTCTCTCTGCCTGCCTCTCCCCCTACTCTCTCACTGTCAAATAAATAAATAAAATCTTAAAAAAAAGAAGAAGAAGAAGAGAGGAGTGATTATATAGGTTAAATGTTGCTGAAACTCAAGGAAGATGAGAGCTAAGAGTTGGCCATTGATTTTAGTAAAGTGGCAATCAATGATGACTTTGATAAGAACAGTTTTGGTGAAGCAGTGGGGATGAAACCCTGATTAAAGTGAGTTAAGTGGAGCCTGGGTGGCTCAGTCCTTACGTCTGCCTTCAGCTCAGGTCATGATCCCAGGGTCCTGGAATTGAGCCCCACATCAAGCTCAACATCAGGCTCCCTGCTCAGCGGGAAGCCTGCTTCTCCCTCTCCCTTTCCCTTGCTTGGGGTCCCCCTCTCGCTGTGTCTCTCTCTGTCAAGTAAAATAAATAAAATCTTTCAAAATAAATAAATAAAGTGGGTTTAAGAGAAAATGGAAGGACATGAATTAGATATTGTGACTATTGACGACTTTTTAAAAGCAGTCTTGCTGTGCAGGCTCGTGAAGAAATAAGGCCTGGGCTGAAGATGAAGTAGTCAAGAGAGAATTTTGTTTTTTTCAAAATAGCACATCTCAGCAGATAATTTATGATGTTCAGGAGAGGGGAGAATTCATGATGTGGGTGTCAGTGAGAAATGAGAGTTATACACAATAGAATTATGAATAATTTATCCGTGATAACAGATGGGAAGGGAGAGTGTATGTGGCTGTTGTCAGTGCAATGAGGGTCTAAAAGGTTCTTTCCTACTCTATCAGTTTTATCTGTAATGTGGGAGGCAAGATCATCACTGAGAATGAGAATGAAATCTTGCTCAGAGAGGGAGGGAGAGGGAGATGGTATAAAGATAGGTTGTACGGATGGGGGAAATAAGATTGACAGCCAGCCTACAGTAAAGGACTATTTGAAATTCATGGTCATGAAATTAGGACAAGTCATCATGGTTGTGTGTTTTTCTTTAACTCTGTTTAGGTATATGCATGAAGACATAGAATAGATGCACAGCTATATGTAGTCAGGGTTGTGATTTTTGCCAACGAAGTAGGAAAAGAGAGAGAGAATCAAAGGTGTATGAGAGGGAATGATGACAATTGGTTATGTGATTCAAATGTGATAAAGAGGAGAGTGAAGCCAATAAGGGAATGAGGGGGTAGTGGGAAGTTGAGAGAATCGGTTGAAGGTTCCAGATGGGTTGAAAGCATGTCAGGTTAGGGTAGGGAGAAGTAGAGCTAGAACATTAAGAGGTGGTTGTAAAAGAGTGAGTGGAATGACTGGCACTGATATTATGGAGGATTTTGTTATTATTAGTAATGACAAGGTCTGTACTAGGGTATGAAATGAATGGCTGTAATAGAGTGGAAGGCAAGATCATTGGAGGAAAGAATTCATAAGGACTGAGAGGCCAGGGTTTGGGAAAGATCATCTGTATAGATATTGAAACTGTCAAAGATTGAATAGTATTTAGAAGAGGAATAATAAACCATGAATTGAGCTCATCCAGAAATGAGGGAGCATGACTTGAAAGTGATGTAAAAACCTGAGATTCAATACTAGGGATGTTTAGAGTATAGGGAAAATTGGTGGTCTGAAGGTGTCATTAATATTCAAGGAAGATACCTCTTCCTCTCCAGGTCCATTGGTGTTAGGACTATAGAAGAAAAAATAGTACCATAGGAAAGAGCCACAGGGAAGCAGTGACTTCTGGAACAGTCAGGCTTTGATAAGAGCAAGATGATGAGAAAAGTCTGAGAAAGACTGATGATGGGAGGAGAATTCTGGAGGGCCTAGTGGAAGGGATTTAGATGCGGGGGAATTGCATTCAACAGCTTTCTTTAATTATTTTTCTGAACCATCCCAAAATTTTCCTCCAAAGATCATTAATATTATCCCTCTTCTACTTAATAGTCTTTATGGCTGTCCAGAAGAAAGTGCAACCTTATGAATCCAGTTTCTCAGGCCCTCTACAGTGTAACCTCTCCCCTTTTTTCCTGGCTTATCCTTATACCCCAGTCTCCCTTATTCTACTTTAACCACCTATGGCTCTTCATTATTTCTCAAATAAGCTCCTCCCACTTTTGGAAATGCCCCTTCCCCCAGTAAATCTCTACTTAGCCCTTCTCATTCCGCAAAATGTAACCCAGTTCCATATCCTCTCAAAAGCCTTCCTAGATCTCATTGGTCAGAAAGCCCACTTTCTTGTACTTCTACAGAATTCAGAAGCCTTATCAAAGTCCATATTTTTTTATATTTCATAGTTCTCCTGGAAGTCAGGAACTGTATTCAATTTTTCTTTGTATTCTCCATCTCCACTAACCCCGTGCTTTATTCAGAGAAAGTTTACTAAATGATTATTTGCTGTTTGTCGAAATCTATTCCACCTACTGCATACAGGTTTGCATACTGAAGTTACACAGGCTAAATCTAGTTCCTTCAAGTGATGTTCCTTTAAAAACTCATCTTGAGCTATTTCCCAACTGAAACATTTCCTTAAGTGTCTTCAATGCTTCCTTCAATGATATTGTATTCAGATTGTTTACCATCCTACTCACTCTGCTATTAGAAACCATCTTATTTCAATTACTGCCTCTTTGACTATACAGTGCCCAGAATTACATAGAGTATTTTGTTTATGTGTGACCCAGGTAGAGTCAGTCAATGTTCGGTTGACATCCTATGCTGAAATAAATATAATAAAAATTTGAAAAAATGTTTAAGTATTTGCTAATGGTATAATGTCAGTGTGAGATAATTTAGCAGATCTCAAGTGACTGATATCACCTTAAAAACATGACTATGTTTATCTCTACTTCTATCACAGATATTGAAACCTACTTGCATTGGGTAATGGTAGAAAATATAAATAAAGCCAATTCTTTAGCAATGAATTATAATTAAAAATTATTTTGAATTATAATTAAAAACCCATTTTTAAATATATATATTTTAAACTATTCTGCAAGTTAGATGTAACTTCAGTTACAACCTTTTATTTTTAGTATACTTACACTAATGCATCATAGCTCTCTGTTGGGAGATTATACAAGAGCTCTCAAACTTATTTGTAGTGAGTCATAGATTTTAGAAGCATCATGAACATTTTAGTAATATTGAGGCCTATTATGTGATCATCATCTTTTTACAAAGTTAATAATCCCAGTTCTCAAAGTGCTCTCTAAAAGCTCACTCAGACTGGTTGTGGAGTACAAAAAGAAAAAAATAAAGAGTCTCGTTAATATTCGATGCTATCATCCCTGAACAATTTCAATTCATTTATTCCCCTTTGAGATTACCAAAATTGCTGAGTTCCTACTATGTACAAACAAATATTTATTTGGAAGATAACTTGTTGGGACTGGAATGGTGTAGAACTCTATTATACATGGACCTTAGGAGGCTTACAGTCATGTCCAGAGAGAAATCAGCCTGGGTTCTTTGGTTATAAACAACTGAAACTAATTATTTAATCCACACAAAGAATGAATTTAAATCTGGAGGAAATGTATGGAAATGGATGGAAACAGCCTTGGAAAAGGAAGAAAAATCAAGAAATGAATTATTTGATTATCTGGAATAAATAAACCATTTGTTTTAGTTTTGCATTATTTGGCTAAAGTTTTGAAGACTTGGGAAAGCCAGTCTTACTGGCCATGCACCTTTCCCTTGGCTGAGGTGGTGATGAAAGAAAGAATGGTACAGAAGGAGACTTCTCCCTTCAGCTGTTATAATAGGATTGTAGGACCAGCTGGGCTACATATTGTAAGGGAAAGACACTGCCCCAAAAGTAGAGGGGATGTTAGAAAAGAGAAATGAATATACAAGAATGTCCACTACAAGGACCTGTATGTAACCTGCTGTATTAGAAGCCAAACTGTTTTAAGGGCTGGAACAAAGATATAAATAAATCAATGGGAATATTCTTAGTGAGAAAAATTTAAGAATTCATAAGGTGTAAAGTCTACACATTGGACTTTGAAGTCAACTAGAATATCAACAGGAGAATGGAGGGCTGGCCATTCATATGTAGGAGAGTTATTATTCTAATAACAGAGAATGTATTGTGCTGTTTATGAATGTAGACTTTGTTAGAGATTTTTGAACCCAGATATGTTAACTGATAGCTATGCAGACTTAGGCAACTGACTTAATTTCTATAAATCTCAGTTTTCTGACTAGCAAAATGAGGATATTAATACCTATTTCATAGTGTTAGAGTTGCCAGCTGAAATACAGAGTTCACAGTTAAATTTCAAATAAACAGCAAATGCTTTTGGTGTATTTCTTGATACTACATGGGGCACCTTATAATAAAATATTACTAGTTATTTATTTGAAATTCAGATTTAACTGGGTACTCTGTATTTTTATGTACTATAGCTGGCAACTCTATATAACAGTGTTAGGACAAGTTAATAAATTCATCAATGTAAAATGCTCAATATGGTCCTTGTCACGTAGTAAGTGCTCAGGAATAAATAGTAGTGATTACTTTTGTTTTCATCATCACAGACAAAATTCAGAAGCCTGAAAGTGAATATGTCACAGGACATTTTCTGGCTCAGTCACTGTACCATAGAGCAGTTTTTCAACTTGGGCTAGAATGAATATTCTCATTGTGCTTTACAACACAGGAGCTGTTTGCCTTTGTCTTGTATGTGTGTGGTTTTGTTTTTCTTCTGATTGTTTCAGATTATTTCTCTCGTGTGTTGATTTCAATTTGACCTTATCTTTTAGCCACTCATATTTAACAAATATTATTTTCTATTCCCTTTTATAGGCCAATAATAGAAGTATTAAATGGCACCAAGCTTGGGACTATAATTTAAGGATCAAGAGCAGAGTAAACTGAAGTATTGACTGCAATTTTTTTAATTTGAAACTGTAAAACTTTGTGGGTATAGATCACATTATCCCAGTTTAATGACTATGCCACATAAAATAGAATTAGAAGCTTTCTGCAATCTTAAATACTTCTTCTATTGCTTTTCCTTTATCTGTTAGGCCTATCATATAGTCCCAGAGGAATATCATCAATCCCAGAATTTGTCCATTATTCTCTTTTAGAGTTTGTAAAATGGCGTTTTTACTGATATGTTTAATGGTTTTCCCAAGTAATTTCTGACACAATTCCTTTTATCTTTTAATTTAAAACCTGAGCAGCCCTTTAAGCTTGATTATTATATACATATGTATATATATGTGTGTGTGTGTGTGTGTGTGTGTGTATGGTAACTAAATGCTGGGACAAGTTGATTTCACACAAGAGACACTTAGTTCTGTCTGTATATGGAGGTTTTAAGTGTTTGATAGAAATAAAATTATAGCTACAATTTATTAATTACTCTACCATATTCTCAATCTCAAGAACTGTTAAGCTGCTTGCATCATTCCTTATCTCATTTAATTTCCCTAATATTTTTATGCAGTTATCCTTATTTTTCTGACTGGGGAAACTAAGGCACAGAGATGGTTAAATAACTTGTCCAAGGATGTATATCCAGTAAATGGCAGAAGCAAGATTCCACATCAGTTAGTCTGATTCCCTTATTCAATGTGCTTATGTTACCTTCTTCTTTAAATGATGTGGTGGCAATGTATTTCTAGCAAGTTAGTATAACAAAGCCTTGGAAAACTTAAATTACAAGTCCCATAATATTTCACACTTTAACATAAGAAGACTGTACTGAGGAAGGGATCAGTAAGATTCCATTGGAAAGTGATGATCCACTTCGTGGCTTCCTTTTTTGTTGTACTTACTCTGCATTAGGCCTTTATTTATTTATTTATTTTTTTATCCTCCCTTTTTCTGGTTCCAATTCTGGTTCTGATTATAGAACACATTCTCATTTCCCTGAGTTTTAAAGATTACTTTCTGGCCCTCATGTCAAGTTCTGATCTCAAATTAGGGAACAGATTGAACTCAGCAAGTGCCTTTCATGTTCTCTTTCACCCCTTAAATGGCAGTACCAGGAGCTATGCGGAAAGGGACAGGGAAAGACAAGGAGCAAGTAAGGAGAGATTTTTTTTTTTTAAAGCCAAGAAAGACTTGTGTTTTTCCTAAGAAGCCAAATGAAGGTTGACTTACCTCTAGTTCTGCCAAAATGAGAGTGGAGATTCAACTCGTTCTTTAGGGAAAGAGTAAGGAAAAAGCAAATGGATGGCCATTCTTTACCACAGTAAGGATTATAATACAGCCACCTCACATTAAATGATGCTTCATTGTTTCCAAAGGGCTTTCACAAATATTTCTCCTACATCTCATTTAGTTCTTCCAGCAGCCCATGAGATGGAATTATTCCTATTTTACTGTGGCTCAGGAATTATTCCTATTTTACTGTGCCCAAATGCATAAAATTAGTAATTGGTGTACCCTATGACCTATGTCTTTAATTTCTTATGAGTGGTTTTTTTTTTCCAGCTATGCCCTTTTCCCCCCTTGAAGATGAAAATTAGTTGAGTGTGAAATTTTAATGTTTTTCTCATCACTTTATCTGGAAACAAACATTGAGAATTGTGGCTGAAATTTCTTTACTGAACCTAAAGAACCTGGCTACTCTTCCTGAATAGATCTGAAGCTGGGTAAAATTACATGTTTGTTTTATCTGTGAAGTGGGTTTTTCATGTGACTGGAAGTTAAGATCTTCCACATGGCTTTGAAATTATGTGGTAGAAAAACTGTAAGAGTTACTTTGGGCTTCTCTTTCATTTCTCGTTGCGTTGAAGGTGAATGCGGTATCTTTCACAACAGTCAATGGTATGATTTGGAAATAACCCTAATCATCCTTCATTTGAATCTCTTCTGCTTTAAGTGTTTTTTTTTTTTAAATGTGTGATGTGAGTTTAGTAAATATGGGGTGCTTAGGAAAACAAGCTATTTTGGGCTTTGTTATCTGTGTTCCTTGCCCTCACTTGCTGAGTAACAAAATTGTGTTTTCTAAAAATATGTGCCAGATTCTTTCCTTAGATATTTACATTTTCCTTTCTCTTTGCTGAGGGACATATGCACATCTTTTGACTTATATCATGCATGTAGAGTGAATTTTCTGAGGTATCTTTTCACAACCATTTGAACACACGAAATGAAGAAAGTTGAAGAAAAGCCAGCTACAAGGAAAGCCAAATGACTAATTTCTGGAACAAGGATTATATTTTGTGGAACATAAAACTCTATCTTCTGCCCAAGGTTACTTCAAAAATTTTATATTTAAGAAGTAGAGATTTAAATTATAATTTAGCTCAAGACCATACAAATATAACTAGTGACCTTACCCCAACCTAAGCCCTTAATTGTGGTATTTAATAATAAACTTCCACTATGCTTAATTTCCTCAGTTAGAGGTGAGAATCATGTACAAAATGCACAGAATCTTAGCTCTCAAGAGACTTGTCTTTTAAGGCCATGCTCTCATACATTCATCTCAAGTTCTTCTGTAGATTTATTGTGCAAGTTAAGAAAATAAGCAACATTATAGTAATGCTGAAGGTCTCATGGTTTCTATTCTGCAACCTCTCCTAAAATCCTGAGGATTTTTCCTTCCCTTCTTCTATAAGAACACATTTCATCATAGCAACAGAACTCAGTGGCTAGGAGATAGGAAGACACCCCCCCCCGCCCTTTTGCCCCCCACCCGCCACGGAGCCCTTTCTATAGGACTCCCAGATCCTTCCTGCCCTTTGGAGCTTTGCAGCTCTGATTTCTAAGCCCTCTTTGGAACATCTAGTGCAAGGATGCCCTATAATTTAGGAGACACTGTTTACCAATCCTGAGAAACATGAAAACAATTTTGTTGAAAGTCAGCCATTACTGGCTCAAGTATTAGAATTATTCTTTCCATTTTAGACCTGAAAAACATCTATCTGCTATTAGCCAAATGTGGTTCTCTGTCAGGACCTAGTCCAGAATTAAGTCCTTAGAACTGCTCAGTGTTAATCATTTTGGAAAAAATATCTAGCTTTTATAGTGACTGGTATCAGTGAATCTGTCTGTTTATTCCTTCTAATACAATGCTGGGCTTTCTTTTGTAAGACAATAATCTTGCAATATTACTAGATTTATAGTTATACAACACTCATATGAAAGAGTGATTCATGTATCTTTTTACAATAGCATCTATGAAGCATCCTCTCTTGCGAAGCCTTTTTAGCTTACAGCATGCTAGATAGATTATTGGTAAGCAATATAAATGAAATTAAGAAACAGAGATAGAAAGTTTTTCTAGAACTGGTGGAATATCCCACATGTGAATCTAGGGTTTCCAATTTCAGATTCTTCAGAAGAACTGAATTTATTTACTTCCTTCTTAAAAGATGTATCTTGAGCATTGTCTGATGCAGGGAAAGTTTGTAAAGAAGACAGAACGTACCTCCCCCTCCTTCTTAATACTGTGCTTCATCTTAACACTGTCATAAAAACACTGAATTCACTACAGGGAATTGAAAACAAACTCTCAATTACAAGAATGTTGGTTTTTTTGCAGCCTATTAAGTCCAAAAATATTCATGTGAGGATTTATTTTAGATTTTGTTATCATGTTTTGATATATCACTATTTGCTATTCTGTAAAAATGTTGCATTTGATAATTTGTACTAAAAATACCTCTTGGGACAGGAAATACCAATTTTTATTTGCAGAATATAAATAGAATGTAGACAGATGCTCAGATCAAGCATCATTCATTCTGAGGAAATCATAGAAAATATCATTGTCCCTTTTAGCCCACTTTACAGGGTTCCCCATCTTGTAGGTTGTATGTCAAAGGTAAGATTTAACTTGTCACACTTCTCTTTATTTCTGTTTCAACATGAAATAATTATCTCAAGTCTAATTAGAGGTTTTTAATGCATTTTTTAATTTAATCCAGACCCTAAACTTGGAATTGGCCTTCATTTTTCAGAGAACAGAATTTGTCATTGTAAAATTAGACAGTTGAGACATAGAAAATAGATCATCAAAAAAAAATAAAAAGAAAATAGATCATCACTTGATGATCTAACACTATGAACCATATTTGCATGCACGTAAACAATTGTCAATAATTTTTAATAGAGCTTCTCAAAAATTTCCTCCTTTCCATTTTATAAATGAGAAAAATAAGGCTCATTATTTAATGGTTCAGGGTTACATACAAAAGGAATTCAAATCCAGGTCAATGTAGTATCAAAATCTGCTTTTCTATACTGCTATGTATAAATTTGCAAATATAGGATCTATTTATATTTGAACAAGATATTGAATTTAAAGTCATTTAAAGTTATTGACCTAAGACAATATAACAGAATAACTAAGAATAATGATTGGATGGGTGGGTGGAGGGCAAGAGGAAGTGGCAGTCTATCATATAACTTATATTGTCTTGTATCATAGCAGGAAGTAATAAGTAATATATAAAATTGATCAAGATACAATGGCATAGGGGCGCCTGGGTGGCTCAGTGGGTTAAGCCGAAAATCTTTAAAAAAAAAAAAAAAAAAGATACAATGGCATACCCACATGGAAATAGCCAAAAGAAGTAAAAACAAACTCTTGAGAGTATTGATGCTAAAGGAATGGGTTTGGGGTTAAGAAGGGGGTAAGGTTGACAACTGTTGACTTTCATTATAAGATTTAAGATGTTGGTACCTTAGCCTTTTCTTTATTACTTGACAGGATTTGAGAAGAGTTCACAAAAAAAGTAAGTGTTTGATTTAGAACATGTCTTTCACAGTTATCTATAGATAACCTATCAAGAAGTCTTAAAATTATGTACAATGAAAGAAAACTGGGATGTTTTCTCAGTCTGTTTCCACTATTACTAGTAATATAAAATTGCAGTGTAAGAACTTTAATTGAGAAATTAATATGTTCAAGGCATTGATCTAGATTCTGTAGGAGATAAAAAGGTAGATGCAGTTTGGTCCCAGGCCTCCATCATGTTATAGTTTAGTTGAGGGTGCTAGAGATTTAGAAGAAAATCTAGATGGAGAGAGATAAGAGCTCACATGTTGTCTGTGTCTACTCCATACTGTGCCAAATACTTTACCTACCTGATTTTTGATGGAAAACATGTACCATAGAAAAGATAAAATATAAGTAGCTATAGAAGTTCAAAATAGAAATGCAGGAAATGGTATTTGCTTGTTAGGGTCAAGAAATGCTTCCTAAAGCAGAGGATTTAGGCCATGAGAGACTATGGACTCTGAAAAACAATCTGAGGGGTTTGAAGTGGCGGGGGGGTGGGAGGTTGGGGTACCAGGTGGTGGGTATTATAGAGGGCACAGCTTGCATGGAGCACTGGGTGTGGTGAAAAAATTATGAATACTGTTTTTCTGAAAATAAATAAATTGGGGAAAAAAAAACAAAAAACAAAAACAAAAACAAACAACAACAACAACAACAACAACAAAAGTAGAAAGGGAGGAGAAGGGAATTGGGGGAAATTGGAAGGGGAGGTGAACCATGAAAGACTATGGACTCTGAAAAACAATCTGAGGGTTTTGAAGGGGCAGGGGGTGGGAGGTCCGGGTACCAGGTGGTGGGTATTATAGAGGGCACGGATTGCATGGAGCACTGGGTGTGGTACAAAAACAATGAATACTGTTATGCTGAAAAAAAAAAAAGTAGAAAGGGATTTCTATGGGCAGAGATGGAATGGGAGAGGTATTGACATATGTGTTAATTGAGACTCCTATTTAGAACTTTTTTTTCTTTTTTTGATTCCTTTTGTATATAACCATTTAGCTAAATCCATGTAAACCAATTATAAATCTAAAATGAATTTTTAACATTTTTTTTGCTCAGCTGAAAATCTTTTATTAAATGTAAGCACTGTTATCATGGTTCCTTTTTATTAGAACTACTTTCAACTTGACTCACACAACAGAATCACAATTAAGATTTGAGTATAATCATTCAATCAAGTGTGAGAAAAGCTCAAGACGGATTTGGATCACATGACATTTGTGGCTATTTTTGATTTTTAAAATTGTTCATTATGTTCTCCACATCATCAGGAATCTTTTTAAAGTTTCCCCTCTTTAATATAACTTATTGGTTTAGTTTCCTAGGGATTACATTTGGTTGCATGCCAATGACTGAGGCCCAGTGTTGTTACATTTTATTTTAAAACTTCATCATTTTGAAACCATGACATTTTCACCATCTTGCCTCTGAAAAAGAGCTTTGTGTTTTGACTCAAAGTCAGAGGCATCTCTGACTGTAGAAAGAGCTTTGATTCTTTACTTTTTAGAGATCACATCAAAAATGTGGGACTAATAATAAACAAATATCAGAAGTTCAAAATAGACATAGAACTTTCTGTATTGAAGTGTTTTGTCTTGTTCACTGGGCAGTGTGTGCTAAAGGTAAAGATTGTCACCTTGAAGGATTCATTTGAAAATGTCCTTGAACAAGTGATCACTTTCTATTTAGAAAAGTTTACAAAAGTCCTTGTTTTATAACATCCCCTACTTTGTCATGTTGGGCTTTAATGAATGACTTCTTGCCAGAAGTTTCAGACCCTTATATTACAATTTAAAGTGTATTTTATATTTTTTCGAGAGTGGAGGAAGGAAAATACCTTGTATTTTAGGGATTCTAAATGTGATCTTACAATTTACCATGAAGAGAATGTTGCATCCCGCAATTTGGAGCTATTTAAATTATATATTTTAAGAATTAATGTATTCATTAATTTACATTTAAGAATTTAGAAAATTATATGTTAGATTTTATGTTAGATTGATCCCTTATTAGCAACTGTAGTTTTTAAGTCTTGAATCCTGAACTCTCGATATTTAATGTTCTCCAGTGCCACAGTCTGAATTTAATGACTTCAAAATTATGAAAATATTTTGTTTATTGTTAAAAAAAATAGAGAAGATAAAGAATTAAACAAAATATATGAATATTTTACAGGTGAGAGATAACTTCTGTACCCATTTGGACTATTTCTTACTGCCTTTTTTTCTAGTATATAAGGATAATTTTAAAAAAAATTTATTTTTTATTTTCAGCATAATAGTATTCATTATTTTTGCGCCACACCCAGTGCTCCATGCAATCCGTGCCCTCTATAATACCCACCACCTTGTACCCCAGCCTCCCACCTCCCCGCCCCTTCAAAACCCTCAGATTGTTTTTCAGAGTCCATAGTCTCTCATGGTTCACCTCCCCTTCCGATTTCCCCCAACCCCCTTCTCCTCTCTAACTCCCCATGTCCTCCATGCTATTTGTTATGCTCCACAAATAAGTGAAATCATATGATAATTGACTCTCTCTGCTTGACTTATTTCACTCAGCATAATCTCTTCCAGTCCCGTCCATGCTGCTACAAAAGTTGGGTATTCATCCTTTCTGATGGAGGCATAATACTCCATCGTGTATATGGACCATATCTTCCTTATCCATTCATCCATTGAAGTGCATCTTGGTTCTTTCCACAGTTTGACGGCCGTGGCCATTGCTGCTATAATCATTGGGGTACAGATGGCCCTTCTTTTCACGACATCTGTATCTTTGGGGTAAATACCCAGGAGTGCAATGGCAGGGTCATAGGAATTTCTTGAGGAATTTCTTGAGGAATCTCCACACTGTTCTCCAAAGAGGCTGCACCAACTTGCATTCCCACCAACAGTGTAACAGGGTTCCCCTTTCTCCACATCCCCTCCAACACATGTTGTTTCCTGTCTTGCTAATTTTGGCCATCCTAACTGGTGTAAGGTGATATCTCAATGTGGTTTTAATTTGAATCTCAACAAATCCATTTATCTCTATCCCTGTATCCATTTTCCTTACATTTTCTTGAGATCTTAAGCATTAAATATTCTTCAAAAACAGACTTTAATGGCCTGAATGCCTCTTTTATGTTGTTTTTTTGGTGACTTTTATACTTCTATACTGTTCTCAAACCAAAATAATTACTAAAAAATTGTGGAATTTCGGTTATTAGAAACTATAGCTATTAGTCAAAACTACTTCTACATGAATTTATGAGCTCCTGACTAAGACAAACAAGATAAACAAGTTGGGCTTCTGTTTATTAGCCTCTTTAGCAAGTCATTTGTTTTTTAGTTTATGTAATGGTATTTGTCATGATCTGAAGCACTAGAACATGGGACTATTGATAAATCCATTTCCCTTATTTCCAATAGCCTATATTTTTGACTGCTTTGATATGAGGGGTATTCAAGACTGGTAGGAGCATGTGTTGAAGTTGCATCTTGAAAACTTAGTAGATGTGTGACTTTGGGCAAATTATTCCTTTTCAGTGCACCTTCATTTCAAAGGTAAAGACTAAATGAGATGATAAAATACATAGCCCAGAGCCAGCCTATAGGCAGTATTGAATATTATTTATTTTTTGTCATTGTCATTATAAGGCCTTTGATTATTGAGCAGAACAAAGGCAGTTAGCCTTAGCAGAAGTTGAAAAGCAGTAGACCATCTTTGTACTTATGCACATTAGCTGGCCATTGGGGGAAAAACCAAATAACCCATTTTAATTCCTGTTGAGAAGCTTAGTCTCAACTGTTAACTTCAGTGAGGCAACTGCATGCATGCATTTGAGAAGTTCACTATGTCTGCAGTGCTTGACAATGCTTGATAGTCACTGAAATGCATGCTGGTGTCCCAAAGAACAAGCTTGTGGCTTCCTTCTCATTATTCAGTAGCTAGTTTCTGTATAAATGTCAATGTTCCTTTAATACATTATTATGGATGATAATAGTAGTGGCTTCCATTTAGTGAGTGCTGACTATTTAACAGCTAAGAGCTGTTCATGCATTATGTCATTTAGTCTTCATGGTTGTTTTGTGAGACTGTTATTATCACCCCTATTTTTTTTATTAACCTATAATGTATTAGTTGTTTCAGGGGTACTGGTGTGTGATTCATCAGTCTTACATCAGTTCACAACACTCACCATAGCACATACCCTCCCCAGTGTCCATAACCCAGCCATACCCAATTCCTCTTCCACCCCCAAACAACTCTGTTTGTTTCCTGAGATTAAGAATCTCATAAGGTTTGTCTCCCTCCCCAGTCCCATCTTGTTTCATTTTTCCCTCCTTTTCCCCCACAGCCCCCTGCCCTGCCTCTCAAATTCCTCATACCAGAGATATAATTTTATAGATGAGAAAACGAAGATTTAGAGAGACGCTGTTCCCTAATAATTATTTGAATGCTGGTTTGCAGGACTCTAGAATCTAAGTTTATAGATTTATTTAGAACTGTTATGGCTTTTGTTTCAAAATTATCATTTTGGCTTAGTCATTTGTTCAGCCTTCCTTTGTTTAGGGCCTGCTGGGCACTGTTCTAGGTACTGGGTGATAGCTCTTCTAAAGCGTACCTTCTATTATATTAAGCTACTTCTGTCCACGTCCCTCCTAGAATGAGTGTCCTTATACAATAGTGACTGTGCCATATTCTTTGAGTTTTAGGGTTGTAACTAAAATCTATTAATTCTGGGCTTATGAAATAATTATTTCTACAAAAATATTAGAAGCTTAGGCATGCCCTACTCTATTTATCAGGCTATCTTTTTATTTTAGCACTGGCTTTTTAGCTCTTCGAGACTCCTCAGAGTTAAAGATGTTCTTAGTGATTATTTTAAGAAACATTTAAAGGTTTATTATTATTAGTGATAAAACTACTTTTTGAGGTCTTGGTTTCTTTGACATCTTTAATGTTCTATAGATGTGTGGAACAGCACACACACGCAAAAATTCTTCTTTAGAGCACACCAAAGATACACGAGACAAATGTAGTACAACAGGTTTAATTATATCATAGAAAAAAATAAAAGTATTCTGATAGAATTGAAAAATAAATGATGTAGCAGGAAAGTCCAACTGTGAGGAGAAACACGATGTCTATTTTCCTGTATTATCAAGAATATTAAATCCTTTTCTGTGAATGAATCATAATTTTAGAGAAGATGATATGAAGTATTTGTGTTGAATGTCCCTTTTTAGCCATATGAAGATGAAAATAATTTTAAACGACCTTGGGTGGAGGCTAACATATATCTTCACCTAGATCAGTAAATACTGTGAATACTGTGTATGATATTTTAGTAGAGTAATTGCCTTATTTTTTACTTTGGAAATACAGTTAAACCTTTTTGGTCCCATAAGGAGCAAATGGTTGGTAGTGTTTCTCATTTTTTTTTTTAAAGTCCTTTTTCTAAGAGGGAGGATCATTGGTGAATCAGCTGGCTATTCGTTTTAGATTTTGACATTGCTTCTCCTTGGGACCCTAATGCTGGGCTCTCTGATAACCAGTGCAAACTCCATGAATATCTTTCATTTCTCTAGAAGGAGGTGTGGATTTGCAAGGCTACCAGCTGGATATGCAAATACTACCTGACGGCTCAAAGAGTGATGTGGACTTTTCAGAGATTCTTAATGCAATACAAGAAAGTAAGTTTCCCTCAAATTTTAATTTGACCATGAAAGGAGAAACTATTCTAATACTTAGGAGGGATGATAAAACTAGAAGCCTTAGATGCCAAGTTTAAAGAAAATGTTGTAAAGGAGATACTGTGTAAAATAATTTTGAGTCCAGAAGAGATGGTTAGTGAAATGCAGGTTTAGTTTGTGAAACTAAGCCACACAGTATTGGGGCCTTTGAAGAGGCCTGATGGTAGAACTGGAGTTCCATATTTAGTATACTATAATACATCGTGAATCACTAGATACTATATTTAGATTCATTGATTCATCATAATAAAATAAATTTTCAAGAATACTATTATTAGAATACTATTCCTTTGCTCAGATGTATGAGTAGTAAGAAGTAAATGTTGATGTAGTGGTATCATGAATTTATTCTCCAAAAGTGTGTATTTCAAGTCAATGATGATAGGCTATAACTTGAGAAGTGACCTCTCTCTTCTAAGCATTTTGATTAAGGTTAACTCTTCTTACATTACTTTGTTTTATAGATTTTACTAAGAATTTGATCTTAATACATTTACTCAAGTTGTAGATTTAGCATTGAGGATGGATGATGTGGTATCATAGACTAAGTCATTAAAATTTGTGTTTCATTATCAGAGCCCTAATACTAGATAATGATACTCTTTTAAGATCAAATAGTATTCTACAGTGTTGTGCTTGAAGGGATTAGATCTGAAGAGCACTCCAGGAAGAACCACTATAATTTTTTGCTACTTTTTTTGACATTGAATTTCTATACTAAATTTTTAATGAGAAAATTTAAGTATTTTCATAGCAGTTATCCCCTTTTGTCATCATACTACCCTCCCAACCTTCTGAGATAATTAATACTTCCACTTTACAGGTAGAACTGAGGGTGGAAGAAGTTATGTGCCAGGCTAGTATGATCAAGAATGGAGACCAGCTGGAATGGAGGGTCTCCTACCCTTCATCTAATTCCTTTCTGAATGTGCTCAGTATGGGGTTGAAACACATCAAGCGGAAGGATCCTAAAATTGAAGATGAGGCTGGTTCTAAGAGAAATATTTTTAATGAGAAAGACAAAAGGACCAGCTATTTGTTCTGCTTGGGTAATCCCTTCATATAAGGTTAATGAATAAAAGAGAAAAAAATTTCCCCAGGAGATTAAAAATCCAATTAATAGACATGGGGGAGAAAATAATTTTTTCATGGAAAGTTATAAAATTCTGTAATTACTTCATCTGATTTGAAAGATGATAGATTATAGAGTGCCGAAAGGATTTTTTAAAAAATTTTAATAAGTGATAAAGTTGGCTTCTATGCAAGTGCAGATGAACCTAAGGTTTTTTTAGGGCTGCATAAAATGACTTTATCAAAGTCCTTTATATCAAAATGACTTAAATGGTTATAAGACTATTTTTAAATAATTTTTTATTTTTTTAATTAACATATAATGTATTATTAGCCGCAGGGGTTACAGGTCTGTGAATCGCCAGGTTTACACACTTCACAGCACATTAAGAGACTATTTTTTTAAAGTAATTTTTATTAGCATATCTTACTAAAGGCAGAGTTGTATATGATGACTTTTATTGTTTAGAACAGTGAGCTCTTTGTGAACTAATAGAAGCATATAAGTTTGAGTAGTTAATATTTAAGTTTAAAAATAAGAAAAGGGAAATATTCTTTCATGGTTTGTCTCCCACTCTGATATCCCCGCATTCATTTTCCCCTTCCTTCTCCTAATGTCCTCCATGATATACCTTATGTTCCACAAGAAGTGAAACCATATGATAATTGACTTTCTCTGCTTGACTTATTTCACTCAGCATAAACTCCTCCAGTCCCATCCATGCTGATGCAAAAGTTTGGTATTCATCCTTTCCGGCGCCTGAGTTATATTCCTTTGTGTATATGGACCACATATTCTTTATCCATTCGTCTGTTGAAGGGCATCTTAGCTCTTTCCACAGTTTGGCATTTGTAGCCATTGCTGATATGAACATTGGGGCGCATATGGCCCTTTTCACTACATCTGTATCTTTGGGGTAAATACCCAGTAGTGCAATTGCTGGGTCATAGGGTAGCTCTGTTTTTGATTTCTTGAGGAACCTCCACATGGTTTCCAAATGACTTCACCAACTTGCATTCCCACCAACAGTGTAAGAGCGTTCCCCTTTCTCCACATCTTCTCCAACACTTGTTGTTTTTTGCCTTGTCAATATTTGCCATTAACTGGTATAAGGTGGTATCACAGTGTGGTTTTGATTTGAATTTCCCTGATGGCTAATGACGATGAACATTTTTCATGTGTCTGTTAGTCATTTGTATGTCTTCTTTTTTTTTTTTCCAATTTATTTATTTTCAGAAAAACAGTATTCATTATTTTTTCACCACACCCAGTGCTCCATGCAAGCTGTGCCCTCTATAATACCCACCACCTGGTACCCCAACCTCCCACCCCCCCGCCACTTCAAACCCCTCAGATTGTTTTTCAGAGTCCATAGTCTCTCATGGTTCATCTCCCCTTCCAATTTACCCAAAAGCACATACCCTCCCCAATGTCCATAACCCTACCCCCCTTCTCCCAACCCCCCTCCCCCCAGCAACCCACAGTTTGTTTCGTGAGATTAAGAGTCACTTATGGTTTCTTTAGAGAAGTGTCTGTTCGTGTGTTCTGCCCATTTTTTTGACTTATTTGTTTTTTGGGTGTTGAGTTTGAGAAGTTCTTTATAGGTCTTAGATATCAGCCCTTTGTCTATAGTCTCATTTGCAAATATCTTCTCCCATTCTGTGGGTGGCCTCTTTGTTTTGTTGAATGTTTCTTTTGCTGTATAGAAGGTTTTTATCTTGATGAAATCCCAAAAGTTCTTTTTTGCCTTTGTTTCCCTTGCCTTTGAAGACGTGCCTAGCAGAAAGTTGTGGTTGAGGTCAGAAATGTCACTGCCTCTTTTCTCGTCTAGGATTTTGATGGATCCCTATCATACATTTAGGTCTTTTGTCCATTCAGAGTCTATTTTTGTGTATGGTGTAAGGAAATTGTCCAGTTTTATTCTTCTGCATGTGGCTGTCCAATTTTCCTAACATCACTTGTTGAAGAGACTGTTTCTCCATTGGATATTCTTTCCTGCTTTGTCAAAGATTAGTTGACCACAGAGTTGAGGTTCCATTTCTGGGTTCTCTATTCTGTTGCATTCATCTATGTGTCTGCCTGTGTACCATGCTGTCTTGGTGATCACAGCTTTGAATTATAGCTTGAAATCAGGCAACATGAAGCCCCCAGTTTTATTTATTTATTTATTTTTCTTTTTCAACATTTTCTTTGTGATTCAGGGTCTTTTTTGCTTCCATACAAATTTTATGCTTATTTGTTCCAGCACTTTGAGAAATGCCATTGGTATTTTGATCAGGATGGCTTTGAAAGTATAGATTCTTCTGGGCAGCATAGACATTTTAACAATGTTTATTCTTCCAACCCATGAGCATGGAATGTTTTTCCATCTTTTTGTGTCTTCTTCAATTTCTTTCATGAGTGTTTTGTAGTTCCTAGAGTATAGATCCTATAAAACACTGGGTGTTACATGCAAACAATGAATCATGGATCACTATATCAAAAACTAGTGAAATACTGGGTGGTGACTAACATAATATAATAAAATAGAAATATATTATTTCACCTTCAAATGCAAATCAACTCTTTTTAGGTTTAAGAATTTTCTAATACTTTGGAACCAATCTGTTTTTTTGTTTAAAAAAAATAAGTTTTTTGTTAAGTAGTTTTAGGAAACTGCCTACATGGCTTTGGTCATTTCTGGTAGGAAAGATTTGGGCCATTTATCTACCTTCAGTTTCACCCTAGATTCCAAATGTGATTCATATATTTAACAAATTAGTTGAAACTTCTAAGTATAAATACACATAGTTTGGTTCTTAAAGGGACTGTGCCTTAGACTATTATTTATAGGAAGCTTTGAGAGACCAACTTACAAAAATGTAAAAATACATAGGATTTGGACATCAGAAAAACTCCTCTCTCCTACAGACATTTTTGTTGAGATGACAGAAAATTTTATTATTTTCTTGGAATTTTGTGAATATATATATATATATATATACACACACACACACACACACATACACACACACATATGTTACATATATATAAAGGTTATATATATATATATATATAACCTTTAAGATCAAGCTAGGAGAGAGACAGAATTTGAAACATTTTTTGAGTTTCTAAGACAAGCCAGCCATTGTAATAAGTGCTCTTCCCTTACTATCTCTTTTCTTAAAACAACCCTACAAGAAGTAGTAGATGTGTTTTCTCCATTTTAAAGATGAAAAAACTGAGTATACTTCCCCAAGGGTCTATGGTTAATATTTGACAGTCAGTATTTAGTCATATGCTGACCCTTATTCTGATAAATAAAAGATTAAATAAACATGATTAGGAAAAGTGAGCTACTCAGTATTTTTTTAATTTATTTTTATTTATTTTCAGCATAACAGTATTCATTATTTTTGCACCACACCCAGTGCTCCATGCAATCTGTACCATCTATAATACCCACCACCTTGTACCCCAACCTCCCACCCCCCCACCACTTCAAACCCCTCAGATTGTGCTACTTTATTTTTAATAAAATTATTCTTATTTTGTTGTGTCTTGTTGCAAGAATTCTTCCCCATGCTTCTATACTGTAAAATACTTTACATTTTTTTTCCTATACTGCTTCAGCCCTAACAATGGCTTCTCCTGTTCAAAAGATATCTTAGAGTGGCTAGCCACCTACAAGTTGTTTCTCAGATTTCCCCATAACAGATGTACAGCTTATAAAGAAGGAAAGTTATTTCAACCATTCATCCATCTCTCCACCTGACCTGTCATGTACCAGGGCACTGTGTTATGCGTAGTATCTTAAAGCAATGGTGAAAGTTTTTGTGCACAGTTCAGTTCAAAAGAAATTAAAACAGAGATCACATTTGTTTTATTGTTCAAAATGAAAGCAACCTGATTGTTTTCTAAGAGGAAAACATTCCTATATGACAGTATAATGTAAGGGTGTATGTGTATGTGTTTTCCTTGATGTAATTTTTCCCTCTCTCTCTTCTGACCCATTGTTTCCCCATCTCAAGGTGGTATCTAGGTGCCCTGAACTCCTTTGTTTCAGCAGAGTTCTGTGTTACCTAAAGTTCCTGGCTTTTGTTTTCTGAAAGTCTGAGCTTCTGAGAGGCTAATCCTTGGTAAAAAGAGACAGACACACAGAGAAATACCCAGACAGTGGGAGAAAAGGAATTTCCTGTCCTTAGACTGTCCTGCAGTGGTAGCATGGCTTCCCATGGATGGGGGAAAAGGCAATGAATGGCTGGGTTGTATGCTAGGAGCCAGCACTTGAGCCGCCTGAAAGCCAGCATTGGCTAAGATTCTCCAGGCTGAGGAGATCTTCCATATTTCAGCAAGCTTTGGGGGTTCTGGAAAGGGGGCAGTCTCATCTTCCCGTTTCATTGTTGCGTATCTAGTACCTTAAGCAGAGTACAGAGTATAGTAGCTGCTCAACAAATTTCGTTAGTGAGTGAATGAATGAATTTTACTCTAAACTTACAAAGTGAGTGGCTCAGCAGTAGCAGTGTGGCTTGAAGACCTGAGTGGTCTCTAAACATCCTTTAGATGTTTAGAAAACCTTTGTCAAAATCTTTTACAGTCCTACATATGGTGGGTAGAGGAATGTCAACAATGACTGAAATTAAATGGTCTACCAGGCCAGTTGGGGGAGGGACTTAGACAAAGATATAACTTAATGTAATGATGACAAGGTCATGGGGGCAATGCTTACTCTTGAGTTTGTCTAATAAGATTCATACCACCTTAACAGTCCAAGGATTTTAGTGCCTACTGTATCATGTACAATAATAGCAATTAAAACAAAAAATCCTGCTTTTTTAGTCACTAAATTTTTATAATCTGGACATTTTTTTGAAAATCAGACATTTAGAAATATTTCATTGTGACATCAGATTGAGAATCAAGTCTTAAAGCCCTGTAGTCCATGTCTATGTGTATGTACATTTATTATATTAGCAAACAATTAAGAAAGATATTATTCAAAGGCTATACTGAGCCTTTAAATTCTTGCTTTAAATTATTACCAGAGCCCAATCTTTTCTAGGGATCAGTTCTCTCCCCTCCCCCACTTCTTGTTGCCCACCCCTCCTGCCTTGTCTTTAGTTTTTCTTTTCTGGATTCCTAGTATATGCAGATACAGATTGTGAGGACTGTCAAGTGGCATTCATACCATAACACGTTATTGTGTTATGGTCTGTTAGGTTCTAAAGAAGGAAAGAGAGCAAAAAGCAAAGTGTCTGAAACGAGGACTTGCAGGTTGGAAGGATCTTGTTATCCTGTAGTTGGACCCTCTGCCCTTGCACGTGTGTCTATGTAATCCACAGTGCTGTTCCTGCACTGTGCTTCTGCGTCCGCAAGACTGAGTCATTTCTTGGTGACATCCAGTGAGTCATTTTGAATCCAATTACTTGAGCCCTGATTTCCATTTTTTTTTTTTAATTCATATGGTCATGCTGTTTCAAAGGAGAAGATGGGGAGGGTGCTGACATATATTGAAGACATAATCTTGCCTGACAACTCTGTGGTTGACCTTTTACCCATATTACTGTATTTAGTCTTAGATTCTGATTGCCTTAATTTCCACATCTGATGAAGGGGGGATAGTTCTAATAAACTGTGCAAAAGCCCTTAGTGTGGTGCCTGGCACATGGCAAGTGCTACATTAGTGTTGGCTGCTGTCTTGTCTTCATTCCTATCAAAAATCCTGTGTGAGACATTGTATTACACCTGCTGAAAATATAAAGACATTAAACCTTAAATAAATTAAATAATCCAATCTAAGAGCTAGTAGGTATGAGGACTAGCATTTGAACCTAGGCTTGTCCAAATCCAGAGCTTGTCCAAATCCAGAGCTAATGTTCTTTCTGAAGAAGAGACTCGGAGGATCTTTAATACAGAACATCATTGATTTCATTTCACATTGTGAAAAGGTAACCAAGGCTATTGAGCAAAACCTGCATTAGGTACTTGGTTCTTCTCTAAATATCATTCCCAGGTAGTTAAGAGGTACTATTATTATCTGCCTTGTTATAGAATCGAGATGTCTGTCCTTTTCTTTAGAACAAAGTTAATAGCAACAGAAGCTCTTCCTAAGAAACATGCTGTCCCAGGAATAAGTTAATGATCTTTGCCCCATTGCACAGTGTTCTGTGGATGCCCCATGCTGTGGTCTATGCTCTGTTTTATAAACTGTATCATTACTGAGCCAGGAGATGCCAATGAAATTTTTTTAATGACCACAAATTCAAAAAAAATATATGAGTTTTTTTCTTTGCAGAGATCTATTTTCAAACTTAAAATATTTCAAGTAAACTTCCCATTGCAGAAAAAAGTGCCTACTCTCATAGCTAGAACAATTAGAACCCTAGCTTTCTCTCCTCAGGTTTTCTTTGGGGAGATGTTAGTACAATCATATAATTGTTGTTGTACAACACTAGAAGAGATTTCCAAAAATTTTAAAGCAGTAGAATCTATTTTTTCTTCCTCAACTATATTTTCACATATAATCTCAATATATAAAAAAGGTAGCTGAGTTGTTTGGGGTAGCTGGGAGTGGAGGGTGCAGTGCTTTTCCCACTTAGTTTCCTCTTTGTCCCTTCCATTGCCCCTGAAACTCCCCCAAAAGGATCCTGCAGTTCTAGGGAACACACTTTAAAAGCCACTGACCTTTGGAAAGGAATAAAACTAGCTAAGGAGGATTTATATCTTTTCCAACTACTTTATTTATTTTGAGTTTTCCAAATTGGGCTCTTTTTTTTCTCTCATTGGCAAACCAGATAGTCTTTGCGTTAGGGGTATTATAAGATTCACTTGAAGCATGTTGAGCAGAGTCCTAGGCTTGCTGTTATACACATGTTAAGTGGTGTTTGGTCTTTAAAATCCCAGCCTAAGGTGCTCAAAACTGTGCTCAGTCTGTGTGTTTCTCTGACTTTTTAAAAACATTGAATCTATCTGTTAAATTTTTAAAAGTGTCAGACCTGTTCAGCAGCAGATGTAAAGTCTAGCTTTATTCAGATAAGTATTACAACAGTGACAAGATAGTTGGTTGGCAACTAAAGGACTTACTGTGATTGAAAGCCAAACATGATTTTTTTAAAGATTATTTATTAGGGACAGAGAGAATGCGCATACACTATGCATCCATGAAAAGGGATGGTGGAGGGAACAGAGGGAAAGAACTGGCATACAGACCCACTAAATTGGAAACCCAATGCAAGGCTGAACTCCAGGATCCAAGACCATGACCTGAGCTGAAACCAAGAGTTGGATGCTTAACTGACTGAGTCATACAGGTGCCCCAAGCCAAACATGATTTAGGAACAGTAGTATGCTTTCCACAGAAACAAGAGGCCAGCTAGAAACAGCATAGATGTGAGGGTCAGAACTGGGTTAGATTTTATCTCTGTCACTTACTAGCTTTGTGGCCTTACTTAGTGTCTCTGAACCTGAATTTTTTTCTCATAATGCCCTTTTCCTAAGGTATTTTGAGGAAGAAAAGGGAAAACAGACCCCAAAATTCTTAATACATAGTCAGCTCTCAGTACATTGTACTGCTCTTGTTTTTGTCTTCCTTTCCACTGCTTCATATTCAATCTCTGAGTCTGGGAAAGAAACAGACACTTTATTTATTTTTTTTGGTGGGGGGGTGTCTTGTTTTTTTTTTTTAGTTTCTTTTCAGTGTAACAGAATTCATTGTTTATGCACCACATCCAGTGCTCCATGCAATACATGCCTTCCATAATACCCACCACCTGGCTCCCCCAACCTCCCACCCCCTGCCCCATCAAAACCCTCAGGTTGTTTTTCAGAGTCCATAGTCTCTCATGGTTCACCTCACCTTCCAATTTCCCTCAACTCCCTTCTCCTCTCCATCTCCCCATGTCCTCCATGTTATTTCTTATGCTCCACAAATAAGTGAAACCATATGATAATTGACTCGGTCTGCTTGACTTATTTCACTCAGCATAATCTCTTCTAGTCCCGTCCATGTTGATACAAAAGTCAGGTATTCCTCCTTTCTGATGGAGGCATAATACTCCATAGTGTATACGGACCACATCTTCCTTATCCCTTCGTCCTTTGAAAGGCATCTTGGTTCTTTCCACAGTTTGGCGACCATGGCCATTGCTGCTATAAACATTGGGGTACAGATGGCCCTTCTTTTCACGGCATCTGTATCTTTAGGGTAAATACCCAGTAGTGCAATGGTGGGGTCATAGGGAAGCTCTATTTTTAATTTCTTAAGGAATCTCCACACTGTTCTCCAAATTGGCTGCACCAACTTGCATTCCCATCAACAGTGTAAGAGGGTTCCCCTTTCTCCACATCGTCTCCAACACACGTTGCTTCCTGTCTTGCTAATTTTGGCCATTCTAATTGGTGTAAGGTGGTATCTCAATGTGGTTTTAATTTGAATCTCCCTGAAGGCTAGTGATGATGAACATTTTTTCATGTGTCTGATAGCCATTTGTATGTCTTGATTGGAGAAGTGTCTGTTCATATCTTCTGCCCATTTTTTGACATGATTATCTGTTTTGTGTGTGTTGAGTGTGAGAAGTTCTTTATAGATCCTGGATATCAACCTTTTGTCTGTACTGTCATTTGCAAATATCTTCTCCCATTCCATGGGTTGCCTCTTTGTTTTGTTGACTGTTTCCTTTGCTGTGCAGAAGCTTTTGATCTTGATGAAGTCCCAAAAGTTCATTTTCACTTTTGTTTCCTTTGCCTTTGGAGATATATCTTGACAGCTATATGTAGAAGAATGAAACTCGACCATTCTCTTACACAGTATACAAAGATAAACTCAAAATGGATAAAAGACCTCAATGTGAGATAGGAATCCATCAGAATCCTAGAGGAGAACATAGGCAGTAACCTCTTTGATATCAGCCACAGCAGCTCCTTTCAAGAAACAGATACTTTAAAGCAATCTCTAAGATAACTAGAAAAAGAAAACAAATTGGTGGGTATTAAGGAAGGCATGTATTGCATGGAACACTGGGTGTGATGCATAAACAGTGAATTTTGGAACACTGAAAAAAATAAAATTTAAGTTAAAAGAAAATTACAACATATAAAAATATTCTGAGTGAAATAAGTCATGCAGAGAGAGTCAATTATCATATGGTTTCACTTACTTGTGGAGATAAGGAATAACACTGAGGATATGGGGAGATGGAGAGAAATGAGCTGGGGGAAATTGGAGGGAGAGACAAACCATGAGAGACTGTGAACTTTGAAAAACAAACAGGGTTTTGGACAGTTGGGGGGTGTGGGTGGGATGAGCCTGGTGGTGGGTATTATGGAGGGCACATATTGCATGGAGCACTGGCTGTGGTACATAAACAATGAATTTTGGAACACTGAAAAAAAATTAAATTAAAAAATATTGACTAGAAAAATCTTTTGGGCACCAAGATTTATAATAGTTCTAAATCAAAATGAGCTAGGACCCTCAATATATGATTTCTATAAAATTTGATCTTTAGTTTAGCATTGTGAATGCATAGTAAAAAAAAAAACCAAATTGATAGACTCTTACAACTAGTTTTTATTTACTTAAAAATGGGCACCAGTGCCTCCTATTTGCTAATCAGTTTTAGAGAACTGCCTTGGGCTTTTACCTGGAAGAGTCCCTAGGGCTAGATGTAAAGAGAACTTATTACAAAACAGACAGCTAAATGTTCAAATTAAGATGTAAGCAAGTTTTTTGTTTTGTTTTATTTGCATTTTAAATCATTCCTGAAGGTTTCCTTTTTTGTGTGTGTTTTCTTTTTTGTCTGTGTTTAAAATCAATATGCAATATTTTCAAAGTTCTGAATATCGGATGTAATAATTTGGAACTCGGGACAAAAATAGTAAAATGAGCTGGCACTCTGGAGGACAAATATAGATAACCTGCATTACACTACACAGTCTTATGTTGTCTTCAGTGACCTATAATTTCACTTGATTTTCTCTGTATCAGAAAATACTGAGATTAAAGTACTCCTGTGCTGTTAATGCTACCGTGGGATTTTTCTGCTGCATTTGAGGAATAGGAGAGTTAAAAGAGCAGTGAGTCGAGTGCTTTGATTTTTTGGTATTTATTTCTTACTCTCTAAAAGATACAAGACTCCCTTAGTGTTTGTTTTTCCTGCCTTTATAGTCCTGATTCGATTTTATTCACTCATGTCTTGTTCATGTTCGTGCCTCTAGCACCTAACATAAATGTTGGCTCAGTGAACAAATGACAGAAGATAATTTATTTGCTTACTTATTTGAGCCCTTGAAATACATTTGTGGCCTTTTGCCCCTAGAGGTGAATAATGGCTAATAATCCAAGTGATTTTCACTGAATAATTTAAATAATTACAAATATTTAGTCAGAAGATTCAGTGCTGTCAAGGTAAACTTGCCTTCCCATAAAGAATGTCAGAATTGCCCTGTCTTCTGACCCTCTGCCTCCTCTGCTCCGTCTCTATTCTGGGATAACATAGCAAGTCAGCCTACAGAAATCTCTTACCTATTCTGAGTTTGATGATTTACTCAGATTCTAGCAGGTTTTTGGTCTCCCAAAATTGCCTCCCAGGCAATCTGAGGTTCTTGACTCTTGTGTAGCTATTATATGTGAGTTTTTGCTACTTTGTTCCCTGGTCTTCTTAGGCTGAGTGCCTGCTTTTTGTGAAGGACAATTATTTGAGCCTCTCTCTTGCTTTCCACATGTGTGGTATCTATTGTGACTCACCTTCCCAGTTCTGTTCGCACAGCCCTTCCTGAGTTTATGCAGAGCAGGTCTGTTACTTGGGCTGGTGGAATCCATTAAAAGTAACATTGTTTGAATGTAGAGTATCTTTGTGACATCCTTGCCATGGATAAAAAGGCCCCACTGTCTCCTTGGCTGGATGGTGAGCTCTGTGAGGACAGGGGCGATGGTTGTCGTGTCTAGTACTTGACCTAACCCAGCACAGTGCCCGACCAAGATAGGTAGCTAAGTACTTGCTGAATAACTAAAGTAACTTGCTGAATAAACAGATTTTTAAAAATTGATTAACTCTGGAAGTTGGAGGTTGTTTTTCTCCTTAAAGAAATGATGTAAGTTTGCTTCAAAGGATATTATACTTTGTTTCTAAAACTTAGCTTGTACAGCTGATCCGTCAGTAAGAATGGTGGATTATTGATAACGGACAGGTGTTTCTTCTGTCTGTATAGCTGTCTACTTGTTCTACAGTCTTCTTACTGACCATGTGTTCAGCTGAGAATTTTGACAGATCAGCATTTTTAATCCCTGTTAAAACTCTTGGGAGGCTGGCAGGTGATAATGAGGTCTTAATATAACTTAATTCTCTAATAATTCTCTAAAATTCAGATTGTATGACATACTGATTTCCCTTGAGCTCTCAGGTAGCATTAGCCGTATCACAACTTCTTCAGCAATAATGATGGGCAGAAGTGGGGAAAACAGACTTCTCTTCCTTTTTCCAAGTGATCTGGTCCCTTTAGAATCAAAGAGTTGCACCTTTAATAGAGCATAATTTTTCAGTGTCGACATTATTGATATTTTGGACTAGATATCTCTTGTAGGGGGCTTTTCTGACATTGTAGCATGGTTAGCAGTACCCCTGGCTTTCACCTGCTGGATGTTAGCACTACCCCCTCTTCTTAGCCATAATGATAAAAAATGTCTACACACAATGCCATATATCTTCAGGGTGACAACAGAATCCCAATTGGGAGCCCCAGAATATAGAGGGCTTTAAAGAACTGGTTGTACCAACACCAGAAGGTGATACCAGCAGAAGATCTTGTAGTTTTCTACATTAGCAAAAGCAAAGGGGCAATTCTCATGGATGGATGAATGCAAGAGTTTGTCCCCAAGGAGAGCCAGTCACTTGGACATGAATCTCATTGTCCTCTTTAGCTTCTTTATTTCACACCTTACCCCAGTCTACCCTTCATAACAACCATTCCAACTTGTAAATAAATGCCTGACCTGTCTTGTGCTGCTGAGACCCAAGTGCTGATGTAAGGTCCCAGAGTCTAAAATTGGTAAGCCAGCATTCCTTGCAGCTCTGCTGTGGGTCAGACTAACATTTATATGATCTCACTGAATCCTCCTTTCAGCTACCCTGAGAGAGAAGTTTCCCATACCTGCCTCACTAGTGAGGACATGGGAGCACAAGTTCACACAGCTGAGGGGTGGAATTTAGAATCGTAAGCAGATCTACTTTGTTGAAATATTTTTATGCTGTTGTTCAAATCTAATCAATATCTACTTGAAATTTAATCACTATGCACTTAAAATTTAATCAGCCTCTACTTGAAACTGTGGAGCTCCTGGCTCGTGAATAAGAATTGTGTTAGGAAAAATATATATACAATGTCCTAGAACCATAGGATATTGGAGAAAGGGGTACTCTCAGACATCATTAGATGTGTCCACCTTGAGATCATTGTTCTGTCATTAAATATGTGTTGAGGGCTATGCCAGGACCTCTGTACACCAATCAGGACAGAAGAGGTCCCTTATGGAACTTCTATTCTAACAGAGTAAATATCCATCACACAGTAAACAAATGAATAAACATTTGAATGACCATTTGAATAAACAAATGAATAAACAATATATTTACATGAGTGGGCCCAGTCACAATATATTTACATATAATATAATATAAGTGCTGTGAAGAAATGAGCAGTGAGAGGGGTTGGAGAGTAAGTGGAGGAGAGGGACTTTCCTTATGTAGGCCTGTCAGAGAAGTTGTCTTTCCTCTTGACATCTCCCACAACACTGGACAGACTGTGCTCCTTCAAAACTGTACCTTTCCTTGAGTTCCTGGCCCATCAGAGGTGCTCCTAAATCCCAGTTGTAGGAAAAGACCATGATTTTTTTTTTCTTTGGATCTACAGAGTCTAAAAACCTGTAACAAGTGTATTGGTTTACTCTTACTGCTGCCACAAATTGTCACAAACTTAGTGACTTAACACAAATTTACTTTTCACTGTTTTGAAGGTCAGAAATCATCATGTTCCTCCTCAGGTATCGGGGAGAATCTGCTTTCTTGCCTTTCTCTACTTTCTAGGGCACCTGCATTCCTTGACTCATGGTTCTATCCTCCATTTCCAAAGCTGACATCATAGCATTTTCCAATCTGTCTCTCTGATTCTGACCCTCTTGCCTCACTTATAATTATACTGGGCCCACTCATGTAATCCAAGCTAATTTCCCATTTTAAGATCCTTGAATTAAGCACATCTAGAGTTCATTTTACCATAGAAGGTGACATATTCATGTGTTCCAGGATCTAGATCACCTTTGAGGGGCATGATTCTACCTGCCACAGTAAGCAGTAAGTGTTAATTTTATTGCCATGCCGATTTTATTTTACAGAGGAAAAACTTAGATGTTAAATGAATTGCTTTAGAACCTGGTCACACCAACTAAGTAGATGATCTCTATTCCCACTGTATCCAAACTATGTTCTTTTCTTTATAGCACTTGATGCAATTTATAATTCTTTGAATATTTGTTTTGTTTACCAGTTACCACAAAGGCAGGAAGACATGTCACTTTTGTTTATCAGGGTATGGCTATCACTCAACTCTGTGCACAAGATAATGTGCACCTCTCTAAAATTTTTCTGAATGAAAGGATGAATACTCTTGTATGTGATAGATAAATAGTACATATTGCCTACAGATTATTCTGCACAGAGGCTTGTGGTGGGTTAAAAATCCTTAGCAATTTCTAAAGCATCAAAGGAAAAGGTGAACTTCAATGTTGGTCTGCCATTCGAGTTGCTAAGGAAGGGTCCTGTACCTGGTACTGTATGTCTTCAGCCACTAGTGCTGAACTTTCATGTCTGGTCCACTTCAAGGTATTATGTATTTGAATGGTAAAGCCTTTATTTGGAAGTCTGATATATAGTTCTTTATGTATTGGCATCAACAATCTCTTGGGAAAGCCCTTGAATGGGTACCTTCATGATTTCAATTCATGATTAGAGAAAGAGAAAATGCAGAAAACCTAACTACATGCTTTATTACTGTATAAAGTTTTCTTTATTAGACCTTGGGAAGGAACAAAGGAATAAAATTACAGATCTTACTGAACCTTGACAGTTGGCACATAATATGGGTTCACTTAGCAAGTTGTAAGGCACTTTCATGAAAAATAAAATGAGATAAAGTAAAAGAGGTTAGGTCCAACACAGAGAATGAGTTCTTAGAAGTAATAAGTGAAAGTACTTGATGCTAAACAAGTAGGTGAAGGAAAACTAAACAAACATAACCCCTCCTCTTGTCATGGAAGGCAAGCTATATTTATATTATGGAGGTACTTCACTTTGCTTCACATTTTCCTTGCCTTAACAAGATACTGTTTGATCAACATGTTTTACATCTGACATTATTTTCTCAAACAAAATAATATACCTATCATTCAAGGTGTTATTGAAACAATGAAAAAATATGAAGCCAAAGGGAGTGTCTTCCATTTTGGTATTGATTTTAAGATCCCAAGTTCTTAACCCCACTTCTAATGAATTTATTTTGGTTTTAGTGGCCAAGGATGTCAATATTCTTTTTGATGAATTAGAAGCTGTCAACAGTCCTTGCAAAGATGACGATTCTCTGCTTCACCCTGGAAACCTGACCAGTACTTCAGATGATGCTAGTAGATTGGAAGCAGGGGGAGAGGTAAGTGTATGATTTCTTAAAAATACAATATTTCATCCAGGTAGAAGCCTGTGAAGCATATTCCAGTGGATTGTGTAAAGTCATCATCTCGTTGAACTGTGGGTTTCCAGAAAACAAGGGACAAGTCTTATAGTCTTTTGATTTCCTCCATAGGTCTAGCAGATTTTAGGGATCCTGAATCTACCTATGCTTAAAACAGACTTTCACTAAGTGATATATTTCCCTTCTTATACCTAGAGACATTTCATTTATATAAAGGGAGACACTTAAAATCACTTGTCATTTTGTGATAATCTACATTCTGAGTGTCACTATTAGAAAGAAAGATTTACAAGCATGGACTTCCTTGTATAAATCTCCCAGCACATAGAACAGTGATTAAAAATGGACCAACTTTCAGTAGAATATGTTGTCCAAAGCTGCCCCCAGTTTCTGTTCGCCTCTGTAATCTGGAAACATTGCAATTGTAAATAGATCTATCTGTTCATATGTCATTTTGGAAGAAGAGTCTTTTGTTAGGGGCATTCACTATTGCTTAGATTTTGTCTCAGTGGAGTTTAATACCTTCTTTGTATATGCATTAGGTATAGGTAATAGGAACCAAAATCAGTCATTTATGCATATTCCTACTGTTATTATTTGAGAGGCAGTTAACCATTGACAGGATAACACCTTTGAACAGAAAAAATTGTTTACTTCTACCAAGCTTCCCGGACTTCTTTCTACCAACACCATATGCTACTATTCATGTATTAAAACAAAAACAAAAACAAAAAACCTCATTCCTTTCCATCTCTTCACCTAGTTACCTTGAGTGCCATGATGTGACATAAAGGAGGACTCTCAAAAGGGACCTTGAAGAGCACCTAGTCTTATCTCCTTAACTTACAGAAAAGGAAACAGTCTCAAGAGAGTTAAGGCTTTGGTAACCCAGCTCCTGATGCTGTGGCTGAAACCTTATTTTTGCAGACAGATACTGTTGTGCTAAGTCTACAGAGTAGTTCCCTTTTCTGGTAAATAATTGTGAAGAAAGTGTTTATTTGGATAGACCTCTGAGTACCTCTTAAAGCAAAAGTAAAATCATCATCATCATCATCATCATCATCATCATCATCATCAGTGAGGACTGGTCATCCATTGAGAGTGTCTGCACCAAGACATGGGATGTGACATTTCCATTGCTCCTAGCTGACACTTTCCCTTTTGATGAGACAGCAGGCATTGCACTTGTGCAAGAAGGTACATTCTAGCAATGACCTTGGAGGCCTGGCATGTTTGCCTCCCATATACCACTATTTGAAAACTGATGTAAACTGGGCCTAAAGAAAAGACAGTCAACCCCCATGCCCCCATTTCCACTTTCTAGGTTCATAGACATGTTTTCGAAATCTATCAGCCTGAGAAACTGGGCTAAAGCCTAATTGTCCTGTACTTGATGCCTCTTTCAGTGTTGCACATGATTATAACAAGCCTAGGGAGCCTGGAAGAAAATTACAACTACTGTTTTGTTCTTTAATTTTTTATGTGTGATGACTACTAAATAATATTTGTAACTTACATGTAAGTTTTGAAAATAACAATTGAATTACCATCCAAAGGATGAACTAAGTATTTTTCAAATTATGATGGCAACCTAGTTTTGGGTTACTAACTCCCAATTATTTTTAGTGGAATGGAAAATTAATATTAGCATGTATGCAAATAGAAAGGATAAGTTCTTGTGAACTTTTGTCTCAGATACTTGGTATATTTATATATGCACACAGATATCACAGAATAAGCTTTTTTTTAAAATTGTAAGCAAAATTTCTGAGGAATGTAGGACTAGAATAATCCTAAGACCACCAAAGCAACTTTAATCCCATCCCTCTACCATATTCCTGAATCACTGCTTTTTTTATTCTCTTGCCCTAAAAATAGTTTTACTATGTACATATATAGCCTTAACAGCTTCTTTCTAGATTCATTTTATTTTGTGCTTTATTAAAAATCATGTAGCATGAAGTCTTCTGTGATTTTTTTTCTGTCAATATTGTTTTAAGATATATGCTTGCTATTAGATGTAACTGTAGGTCATTCATTCTTTTTTAATTTTTTTCAGTGTTCCAAAATTCATTATTTATGCATCACCCCCAGTGCTCCATGCAATACGTGCCCTCCATAATACCGCCCACCAGGCCCACCCAGCCCCCTACACCCTCCCCTCCAAAACCCTCAGTTTGTTTCTCAGAGTCCACAGTCTCTCATGGTTTGTCACACGCTATGATTCCCCCCCGCCACTCACTTCTCCTCTCCATCTCCCAATGTCTTCATTTTTATTGTTGTATAATATTCCACCATATGACTGTCCTATAATTTTTTTACCTCTTTGCCTGTCCATAGACATTTGAGTTGATTCACATTTTTTATTTTCTATTCTTATGAACAGTGTTGCTATAGATAGTCATATACATGTCTCCTAGTTGCTTTTTTTTTTTTTTTAAGATTTTATTTATTTATTTGACAGGCAGAGATCACAAGTAGGCAGAGAGGCAGGCAGAGAGGGAGGAGGAAGCAGGCTCCCCGCTGAGCAGAGAGCCCGGCCCTAATCCCAGGACTCTAGGATCATGAACTGAGCCAAAGGCAAAGGCTTTAACCCACTGACCCACCCATGCACCCCTCCTAGTTGCTTTAATAAGGGTTTTTCTTGTTACGGGTTGTATGTTATGTAAATGTTCAATTTTACAAGATAATGCCAGTGTGTTTTCCAGAATAAGTATATCAGTTTTCACTCTCACTTTTAGAATATGATCATTTTCAGTTGTTCCACATCCTTGCCAACATTTGGTATTATTGTTAGGTGTCTTAAGTTTTGTCTATTTCACTCAGCTCTTTTTCCAATTTTTATTTTCTCTTTCCTGCTGTTTACATTTTTCATTATAAAGATGTGATCTTGGTAAAACATAGTGAAAAATTCACATTTACTTATAATTCTTTAATATTACTTCAGGCCCATTTTTATGAATGTCTTAAATTGATTTCTTCCTCTCTGTGTGCAGACAGTGCCAGAAAAACACAAATCGAATGGACTTTACTTCAGAGATGGAAAGTGTCGAATTGACTATATTCTTGTGTACAGAAAATCCAACCCACAGACCGAAAAGAGAGAAGTATTTGAAAGAAATATTAGAGCAGAAGGATTACAAATGGAGAAAGAGGTAATCTTTCTTGGATGAGAATCTCGTCTTGGATGAGAAGAAACACAAATGTATCTATTCATATTGAGAGGCAATTTATGTTATGTTTGTTATGTTAATTGAACATTTCATTTGGTTGGAGTTCACCAGTCTACAGTGTTTGGGGATGTTCCAATAGTTAATTTTTTGAAGCACAGTTTGACTTTGAGAGCATTTTAATGCCAAAAGATTCTATGAAAATCAAAATACTCTATTTTGATTAAATGAATTATTTCAAAGTGTTATGATTTACTTGAGTTCCTATGCCCATTTTCTCTGTCTTTGGGAAGGGAGGGTTCTATTACATGGATTTAAGAAAACTTTGGATAAAGCACAATCATCCTACTCTGGAGCCTCTTTTGACATTTCAGGAAACATAATGAGCATGGGCATCACGTATCAGGAGAGACTGTCTCGCTGAATTGGCCAAAAACAGCTGGACTTTAGAAAATGATTCCATTTTAAGAGACATTCAGGTGTCTACCAAGTTCCATAACTCAAGATTTAACCTTACCAGTGCTTTAGTAAAACACTCCTCTTTCCTTCTCTGTATTGGTATTTTTAAGAGAAAAATTACTAAGGTCCAGCCACACCTCTGACCCACAATGAGATTATTGTGTACCCCAAAATACTGCACATTTATAGAACTTGGCCCTGTTAGCTAGATTATATAACTCTTCTTAGATTTTCCTTAAACAAGTTGCAAAGCTTCTGGAGCTTTTCATAGTCAATGAGAAGAACATATTGGCAGTTAAAAATGTTTGCTTCTGATTCTGCTCCTCAAGGCTGAGGGGATACATTTTGAAATCAGACATCTACATTCTTCTTTGTATGGTACACATGGGTTGCGTGCTGGTCTTAGGGAACTTTAGGTATGTGGGATTTTTCCAGATCTGTTTGACCTTAACTCTTGAGCTTTTATGAAACAGAGTAGTATTTTTCTGGAACATCTCCAAAAAGAGAACTAGAAAAATGGCAAGGTTGCCAGGGTGGCTCCATTGGTTGAGCATCTGACTCTTGCTTTGAGCTCAAGTTGTGATCTCAGGGTCCTGAGATTGAGCCTCATGTCTGGCTCCTCACTTGCTTCAGAGTCTGTTTCTCTCCCTTTATCTATCTCTCCCTCTGCCCCTCATCCTGAGAGCATGCCTTCTCTCATTCTTTCTTTTTTGACTTCTCTCTCAAATAAATAAATATTTTTTTAAAAAATGGCAAGATGACAGTGGCCCTAAGAGGTTCTCCTCAGGAAAGTGAATCTGGGTTTCTCCAAAGACTATCTCAGTTGGAGGCTTTTTTGGAGCAACACACAGGGTTAAATATGTTGTTTCCACTTTTGGGGGGCTTCAAGAAATCTTTGTTCTACTCATAGAACATATGTTTGATAAATCTTGCTCTTTAAGTGCTTATTGAGACAACTGTATACTCTTTTCTTAACATGGTAGTGCATTAATATTTTTATTTTTTATAAGATTTTATTTATTTATTTGACAGAAGGAGAGCACAAGCAAGCAGAGGAGCAGGCAGAGGGAGAGGGAGAAGCAGGGTTTCTGCATTGGGCTTGATCCCAGGACCCTGGGATCATGAACTGAGACCAAAACAGACACTTAACTGACTGAGCCACCCAGGCACCCCTTTATTTTTATCCTTGGAAATCATTCCTTCATCTTTTTGTTTGTTTGTTTGTTTGTTTGTTTTTTCTTTTATTTATTTATTTTTTATTTATTTTCAGCATAACAGTATTCATTATTTTTTTCACCACATCCAGTGCTCCATGCAATCCGTGCCCTCTATAATAACCCCGCCACTTCAACCCCTCAGATTGCTTTTCAGAGTCCATAGTCTCTCATGATTCACCTCCCCTTCCAATTTCCCCCAACTTCCTTCTCCTCTCTAACTCCCCATGTCCTCCATGCTATTTGTTATGCTCCACAAATAAGTGAAACCATATGATAATTGACTCTCTCTGCTTAACTTATTTCACTCAGCATAATCTCTTCCAGTCCCATCCATGTTGCTTCAAAAATTGGGTATTCATCCTTTCTGATGGAGGCATAATACTCCATACTGTATATGGACCACATTTTCCTTATCCATTCATCCGTTGAAGGGCATCTTGGTTCTTTCCACAATTTGGCAACCGTGGCCATTGCTGCTATAAACATTGGGGTAGAGATGGCCCTTCTTTTCATGACATCTGTATCTTTGGGGTACATTCCTTCATCTTTTACTCTTTTTCTTTATTCGGAATTTTTATATAAAGAAATGTGAATTGCCGTCTGATCCTAAATAATGAAAGTCCTTCTTCTGATCCATTCTGACTCTGTCAGACAGTCTTAATTCCCATTAAAACTAGGCAGCTTTGTTCAGTTACTGAGAGATTTCTATTTTAAGCTTCATAGCTATGTACTTCATTCCTGGGGTTTCTTCTGCCTAGATCAATTTAATGCCATTTTATGACTTATTAGTTAAAACTCAAAAAGCTCAATACTTTTCTGAATAATACCCAATACTACAGAGATTGAAAATTTTCTGTGTCTCCTAAAATATCTTCTGTGCTACAGTATTCATCTACTGGAATTAACGCAGGTAGCAGAGAATTGTTCTGCCTTTTGATACCCAGTTGTGCTGACCATGGTGTGCTGGATGATTGCTCTATGATTTTGGTTGCATACAAGATAATTTTATTTGGTTGTAATTTTTAAAAATTTTAATAGCTAAGTATTTGTTTACTGTATACTAGAAAAAAAATAACAATTAGAAAAATGGTCATGTCACTATATGGAAAACTTCATAAAAACTTATCTAAGCATTTCTTCTTCCTTTTCCCTCCAAAACTACTTCTCCAGATGGCAACTTTCCTATATCTCCTTTTCCCCCACAATCCTCCATCCACTACCAACAGCTAGGTTTTTCCTTTTTCTGGAACCTTTGTTCTGAACAAACTTTCCCACTCCCCGGCTCCAGTCTTTTAGACACATGGCACAACTGGCTCTAATTCAGCTCTGAGCTCTGCTTTGTGTTCTCACGGCCACAGCAGGCTCAGCAAGAAGAGTCTTTACAGGTTCTTCTCTGCCTGAGAGGTAGCAGGAAATTATAGATAAATTAATTTTTCCCTGTCACAAATAATTAAATAAAATATCCCTTAGTTGAACAATAAACTTGCATCTACTTAGTGTTATTAGATTTAGAAGCCTTCAAAAGCACTCTTACTTGGGGCGCCTGGGTGGCTCAGTGGGTTGAAACCTCGCCTTCGGCTTGGGTCATGGTCTCGGGGTCCTGGGATCGAGCCCCGCGTCAGGCTCTCTGCTCGACGGTGAGCCTGCTTCCCCCTCTCTCTGCCTACTTGTGATCTCTCTCTCTCTCTCTGTCAAATAAATAAAATCTTAAAAAAAAAAGAGCACTCTTACTTAAATCAAGTGTTTTATAAAGAGCTACAGCCAAGAGACAATAATACTCATAGCTATTTCAGCTTCTGGAAGTTACTTCACTCTTTCACCCAGAAAACAAAGAACTTAGCTCAAGGTGGAAAAGAAAAAAAAAAACCTGTAAAGCTTACTATGAATCCATTTACATCTGAAATGATTAACACTACATACATTTTATGATTAGTGGTTTTTCTTCATTAGCTGTGTGTCATGATGCCCAACAATTACAGAAAACATGTCTCATAAACTTAGAGGGTTTTGCCTTCAAATGATAAAGACAGGCTCTGTAGTTAAACATTTCGACACTAAGAGAATCGTTATCTCTTTTAACACTAAATTTCAAGAAAGAACTAGGAGAATCTTTAATTCATGATAAAAGTGAAGACATAGTCAAATTTAATTTCCCCTAAAAAACTTTGCCACTGTCTGATTAGTCAGCAGCTCAGTGCTTACTTTTGGCACCCTGGGTCTTTAATATTCTGTAGCTCATCTTTCATATTTGACCAGAGAAAGCAGTCCACAGCAAAATTCCCAAATAAAGTATCATTAAGTCCAAATCATCTGCTTTTTTAGTGTGTATTTAAGGAAATCCCCCCTTTAAAGGTAAACTCATATTTACTTACTCACATTTTCCATTTCACATTTTTTTCATTTAAAATTTTATATCCATCATTGGCCATTAGTATTTGAAATGATTTTGAAATGATTATCATCAATAAGTTTATCTTTTCCTTCATATAAATTATCAAATTGTGGATGATTTTTGAATTTCTTGGAATGTGTGAGTAGTAGTTATATTAATGAAGTGCTCTTTCTCTTTAGACTGATGCAGAACTTGGGGGAAAACCTCTATCATTGGTCATTACAAAATAACTATAATTAGATAAATCATACCATTTTGATGATACTTAATTCATTCAATAAACACATACACTTTCTCTTTGCCAGGCACTGCTTCAAGTACGAAGAACTTAGCAGTAAATAAAACAGACAAAAACCCTTTTTCTGTTGGAACTTAAGCACAAAATAAAAAAGTAAATATATATATAAAATATCAATAAACATCATGTGGGAAAAAGTAAAGCAGAAAGTGTTGGATGGGATTTGTAGTTTTGTAGAAGTTGCTAAGGGTAAGCCTCTCTTTCATAAAAAGAGAATAGTAAGTTCAAAGGCACTAAGGCAGAAGTTTTCCTGGCATGTACATGGAACAGTAAGGAGGCCAATATGACTGCACTAAACAAGGTGCAGAATAGTAATAAATTACTCCAGAGAGACAATGGAAGACATATGACATCAGGCCTTAGTGGTCACTGGGAAAATTTAGCTGTTTTGAGTAACAAGAGCATCCCTGAACAGTTTTGAGCAGAGGCATGACAAGATTTGTTTTCTATTTTATTAGGGTCACTCTGGTTGCCTGGTGATTTTAGGCTATGGAAAGGGGAGTCATGGCAAGGGCAGAAGGAGGGAGATCAGTTAGGAGATGTGTTGCATGGATCCTGGAAGGAAGGATGGTGGCTTGGTCAAGCACACGACAGAGATGTTGGGAAGAGTAGAAAGTAGACCTTATGGGAATTTCAGGTATGTTGGGTGAGCGATGTGAGAGAGAGGGGCCACAGGCTGTTTATCTGTTACATGCTATTTAAGGAATTGGAAGAAAGGAACTATCATTTATAGAGATGCAGAGAACCTATAGAGATGCAGAGAAGAGTGGATCGTCTTGTAGACAGATTAAGCTTGATCTGTTCCAGTGGTAGAGATGTTGACTAGGACAGAAGAGCCTGGAATATGGAGAGCTCTGACTGGGAGATACACACTGGAATGAGCTCACTGAAGGAATGACTACAAATGGAAGAGAGATTGAACTGTGGGACACACCTGTGTTGTAAATTTGGAAGATAGAAGAGTCAGCAGAAAGCCAGAAGGGAACTCAGAGGGTGTGGAGCCTGGAGGAGAGTGTTTCAGGGGGGAGCAATTGTGTCATATGCTGCAGAGAGGGCTGGTAAGATCAGGACCAAAGTCAGAAATTGAATATAGCAACATGGAAGAGTTTGGTGAGCTGGGCAAGGGAAGTTTCTGTGGGGAGGTGGAAGCAAAAGCATGACCAAGGTATATTCAAGAGAGAATGGGAGGAGAAAACTTGGAGAGAGAAGTTATAAATAGCTCTTTCAGAAGAGAGAAATGGGGTGAAAACTGGAGTAAGAAGGTGGGTCAAGAAAGAGTTCTTTCTATTTAAGATGGGAGAAATAACTGCATGTTTTCATGCTAATAAAAATTACTTACTTTCCAAAATTAACATTGTAGGAGAGTGAAGGAAGAATTTACAGTGCAGTGCCCTTGGAGCAATAAGAAAAGAATGACCACAAGTTCTGCCCATTGCAGGGATCCACTTGCTTTCATCTGTGCCCAGAAATGCAATCTTCCCTCTCATGATAAGGGTATCTTGACCATGTTCCTTGCTAAGACCAACTCTTAGCTTTGGGTTCAAGATCCTATCCACTCAGTCCTATTCAACAGCATTGCCCCTAAATGTCATTAATTATAGTAAGCTTTAAAAACACAACAAAAAATGCAAAATAATGCATTCTGTCAATTTTTTTTCCAGTTTTCACTTATTTCTAGAAGGATCGAGAACCTAACTGCAATAATCACATACACAACACTTAAGGTTAGGCACCTTGGATATTTTCCTTTGAGATTATAACAAAAGCAGTATTAAAATTTTAACTCTTTAATTTATTAAGCACCTACTATTATCATCCCCATTTTATAGATGAGACAATTGAGGCAAGGCAATAATTTGCCTCAGGGGATGAGGCCAACAAGAAATAAAGCTAGGATTAAAACCTGAGCATACTTGCTCTTCATTTTTTATATATAGTGTTTATTTCTGGTATTTGAAGATGGATCTCAGAGTTGAGGAGATTAGGAGAAAGGCTGAGGGGACAGGTGGACTTAGGAAAAGGAACCAGGAAAGCTGGGATTCATAATGAAGTTGGGTGCTGTTTAGATTGTGCACTTTGGCTGCCATTAGCCATGGACTTGAATCTTGTTACAACCATTTACAAGCTGCATCATCCTGAGTGGCTAACCAAGCTTTTCTGGATCTCAGTTTCCATATATTTAATAAGGAGGATGATATTGCTTACTATGAATTGTGTGATGATTAAATGAGACCGTATAGGCAAATACATAGTACATTACAAATCTTTGGTTTTTTAAAATATTATTTTACATTTTACTTTGCTTTGGTTTTACCTTCTATTTATGACAACTAATATTGATTTTCCTATATGACTGTGTTGTAAAAGTTTTTTTATAATTATTTAAAAAGCGAGTCCATTTAAGGAAATATAGGAAATTAAAATATTGTAAATAACATGTGCGCTTTCGGCCAAAATTGAGAAGTTGGCACAAGCATGATTCCATTTTGTTACTTGCCTAGTGGTTGTGGTGGAAGAACCTAAAGCCTCTTGGTTTTCACACCTTTGTATAATTTCCTCCCCTTGAATGCAGGCAGGATTTGTGACTTGCTGTTAACCAATAGACTATAGCAAATGTAGTAGAAATTCACTTCTGTGATTATGTTATGGTATTTATGACCCCATCTCAATCAACTGACATTAGAAAGACTCTTGTTTGTTGATTTTAACGAAGTAAACTACCAGGTTGTAAGACAGTCTGTGAAGGGGGCCAGGTACAAAGAAAGATGGGATGGCCTCTAGGAATCAAGAGTTGCTCCCAGTTGACAGCCAGCAAGAGAACAGGGACCTCAGCCCTAAAAACATGAGTTCTGCCAACAACTGGGGGAATTTGAAAGGAGATCTTTCCTCACTTGAGCCTCTAATGTATCTGTAGCCCTAACCATGAGTTGTATTGGAACCTGGTGAGATTCCAGAGCAGAGAAGCCAGCTATGCCGTGCCAGGGTTTTGACCTACAGAAATTCTGACATCCCCAATGTATGTTGTAAGCCTGTAAATTCATGATGTGATCTGCTATACAATCATAGGTAGCCAATAGAGGGATTAAAAGTCTGGGTCTAGACATTCTCAGTGCTTGTTTTTATTTTCCAACATTAAAAGCTGTGTGCTCCTGGGGAAGTTAGGTCAACTACATAATGAAACTAATGAGATACACTTCATGGTTATTATGACAGTTAAATGAGATAATTCATATCAAGTGTTTAGCTCTATACCTGTCATATTTTAAGCATTTAATAAATATTTATTATTATATCATTATAGTTATAATAGCTGAATAAAGTATATTAATACTTTAAAAATAGTTTTTCAAGGCAAACTTTAGAAAATTTTTCTTACAGTTTATAAGTCCCTTAAAATATAACTATTAGGAATAGTAACATCAACTGACCATTTGTTGCTAATGTATATACATTAATGAGCTTAATGGTTATCTGTAATGCTCTTGGAAAAACTCAATACGTTAGGCAACAAGTTTAGCATTCTCAAGGTTCAGGTATTTATCTCCTTCCAGAGGATTTAGTTTTGGATTCATCAGGGAATGAAGTTATAGATCAATCCAGAGCTTTAAAAAACAAACACCTAGGGGTGCCTGGGTGGCTCAGTGGTTTAAGCCTCTGTCTTCAGCTCGGGTCATGATCTCAGGGTCCTGGGATCGAGCCCCATGTTGGGCTCTCTACTCAGCGGGGAACCTGCTTCCCCCTACTCTCTCTCTGCCTGCCTCTCTGCCTACTTGTGATCTCTCTCTATCAAATAAATAATCTATAAAAAAATCATTAAAAAAAATTAAAAACACCTAAACCTAAATATTTTTCGCCCATCCTAATCTTGCTTTACTCTCTTCAAGGGAAAATTTCACAAAGATTTCCCCACTTAAAACTAATTTCACCCAGAAGTTCTTGCCTACAGAGGCTTCCTGCCCATACCACATTTTCTCTTTTTAATCCCTGTTTATGTTCTACAATCACATCCAGCTAGTTGCTGTAAATGCTCTCTCAGGATCCAGAGCTCTGAGATATGAGGAGAAGAGAAACAGGGGCTCCTTCCTTCCTTCATAGTTAAAACTATGATGATGAGTGTCAGGACAAATTGAACTATCCAAATTCCTGTCCTCTAGTGCTTTCTGGCCTTAAAAGAGAGATTTACTTTACTTAATAATCTCTACTTCTTTATATGTCACATATAGGTATTACCAAGGATCTCAGGTTGAGGAAAAGGGAAAAGAAATTTAAGGGCAATCGTAAGAGCAGAGAAAACAGATTTTCTCTGAACATCAAAGCCCTAGAGATTCCTTATAGTTCTGTGTTAGTCCCTTCAGGCTGCTGTAACAAACTACCACACACTGGATGGTTTATAAACAGTAGAAATTTCTCACAGCTCTGGAGATTGGCAAGTCAAAGATCAAGCAATCCACAGATTTGGCTTCCGCTGAGGACCCACTTCTTGGTTCATAGCCATTGCCTTCTCACTGTGTCTTCACATGGCAGGAGGGGTGATCTAGCGCTCTGGTGTCTTATTTATAAAGGCTCTAATCCCATTCATGAAGCCTCCACCTTTCTGACCGAATAACCTTCCAAATACTCCCATCTCTTAATATCATAACATTGGGGATTAGGATTTTAACATATTATGTTATTCAGACCATAATAGTGTCTATCAGGGGTTACCATTGGCTTTTTCATTAAGTTTTTTAATTCCACCATAGTTGACATACAGTATTATATTAGTTTCAAGTATACAATGTAGTGATTCAACAATTCTATACATCATTACTCAGTGCTCATCATAATAGGGTATTCTTAATCCCCTTCACCTATTTTACCCATCCCTCCACTGACCTCACCTCTGATATGCTTTGTTTTAAATGAGTACCCTCAATTAAATTTATTATTTTTTCAATGATAATATTTTTTACTTGAAGCATACTTCAGAACACATGGTTCTAAAAGATATATATAAACATACCATCCAAGAAAAATAGAGTACAGATTTTCTCCAAGTACACGCTGAAGAATCCCCTGGTTAAATCACATAAAAAGAGGCATAACAAATACTACAAATTTAAGAAGACTGAAATCATACCAAGTATGGTTTTCAACCACAATTCTACAAAACAAAAGATCAACAATAAAGAAGGCTGGAAAATCTACACTGTAAATATTAAATATTTAATATGTAAATATTAAACAACATACTACTGCACAAGCCAGTGGTCAGATAAGAAATCAAATGCCAAATCAAACTATGTTTCAAAACAAAAGAAAAAAAATATAGTATTCCAAAATCTATGGGATACAGCAAAAGCAGATGTTAGAGTAAAATTTATGCTTGTATTAAAAAAAAAAGTTCAAATAAACATAACACCACAAAGAAGTAGAAAAAGAAGAAACTTAGCTGAAATTTAGTAGAGGAGAAGTAACAGAGAAAAATCAGAAATAAAATAGAGACCAGAATAAGCAATAACATAACATTGAAAGTAATAGCCAGTGCCCCTCCAAAAAAAAAAAAAAAAAAAAAAGGCAGTGCTTTAACTACATTAACTGAGGAGAAAAGAGAAGTCTCAAAAACCAAAATGATAAATAGAAGAGGAAACAATACAACAGATAACTATAGAAAATACATAGTGTCATAACAGATTACTATAAAAAATTACATATTAACAAATCAGATGACTTAGAAAAGAAAGGATAATTCTTAAAAATGCACAAGTTACCATGATTGAATCATGAATCTTGAATCTAAGAAATAAGAAATCTTTTTAGACCAATAACAAGAATGAAAGTTGAATTTGGAACCAAAAATCTCCCAGGACTGGAAAGCCTAAGACCACATGATTTCATTGGTAAATTCTACCAAACATTTAAAAAAATAATTTATGACAGTTTTTACCAAATCTTAAACACAATGGAATAGAGGGAACACATTCAGAATCATTCCATGAAGCTAGTAATACCCTAATACCAAAGCAGGATAAAAACAAGGACAAGAAAGTCTATTTTGTCTGATAAGTGTAAGTATATCACTCTGACTTTCTTTTGACATCCACTTGTGTGATAAATGTTTCTCCACACCCTCACTTTCAAGCTGCAGTTGCTTCTAGGTCTAAAATGAGTTTTTTATAGGCAACATATACAGGGGTCTTGATTTTTTTTTTCCCCAATCTATTTTGACACCTGGTGTCTTTTGATGGGAGCATTTAGTCCATTTACATTCAAAATAATTATTGATAGGGATGTATTGATTGCCATTTTATTACTTGTTTTGTGGTTGTTTCTGGACATTTTTTTCTGATCCTTTCTTGTCTTTGACACTTTTGGTCTCTCCTTTGCACTCAAAGAGTTCCATTTAACATTTCTGGTAGAGCTGGTTTAGTGCTCACAAACTTCTTTAGGTTTTGTTTGTCTGGGAAACTCTCTCTCTCCTGCTATTCTGAATGATAGCTTTGCTGCATAGAGTACCCTTGGCTGCAGATTTTTCCCACTCAGCACTTGGAACATATCATGCCACTCTCTTCTGGATTGCCAAATTTGTGGTGGGAAATCTCCAGCTAAACTTACAGATTTTTCCTTTTAAGTTAAGGACTTCTTTGGTCTTGCTGCCTTTAAGATCTTTTTCTTTATCACTATGTTTTTAAATTTAATTATAGTGTGTCTTGGTTTTAGCTTACTTTTGTTGATTTTGTTAGGTGTTCTCTACCTCTGGATCTGGCTATCTCTTTCCTCCCCAGGTTAGGGAAATTTTATGCCATTATTTTTTGAAATAAATTTTCTGCCCCCTTTACTCTTTCTTCTTCTTCTGAGATTCCTGTAACATGAATGCTGTTGCATTTGATGGAGTCACTGATTTCCTTAGGTCTATCCTATTGTTACTAAATTCTTTTATTTCTCTTGTTCACTTCATTTTTCTCCATTATTTTGTCTTCTAGGTCATTCACTAATCAGTTCCTTCACTTCTTCCATCCTGCTGTTCATTGCATCAAATGTGTTTTCAATCTTGCTTATTGTATTCTTCATCTCTAGATGAACTCTTTTTTAACTCTTTTATCTCTGTTGTGTTTCACTCATGTCTTCTTTTCTCAGGCCCAGTGAATATCCTTATGACTGTTACTTTAAATTCTCCATCAGTCATGTTACTTATACTTGTTTCACTTAGATCTCTGCCTGTAGCCTTATCTTGTTTGTTCTTTCTTCTTTTTAAAAAAATTTTATTTATTTGACAGAAAGGGACATAGAGGCAGGTAGAGGGAGAGGGAGCCCAATGTGGGGCTTGATCCCAGGACCCTGGGATCACGAACTGAGCCCAAGGCAGACCCTTAAACAAGTGAGCCACCCAGGTGACCCTCTTGTTGTTTCTTTTGAGATAAATTCCTCCATCTTGACATTTTGTCTAAGTCTCTGCCTTCTTCTCTGTGTTAGAAAAACCAATTGTGTTTCCTACTCCTAAAAGTAATGGCCTTATGAAGAAGAGATCATGGAGTACCCAGAACCTGGGGCTTTAGGGAGTGTCTCTGGTATGTGCTGTGTGTGCTCTGCTGTTGTGTTTTGACTGTTCTATCCTTTATGCCAATCATCCGCAGAGACTCTCCTTGCCAGCTGCAGGCAGTGTTTGGTTCCTGGCCTGAATGTGGTGAGTTTTAACTAGGTGTGCTCTTGTCTGCTTGTGAAATGAGGCCTGACACAGACTCCACCAGAATGGAGGCCCTGCAGAACTCTCTGGGCAGGAGACATGGTGTAAGCAGAGTTTTGTGCTGGTCTTCTGGGGAAAGGGGTCCACCATGCTGGAACTGATGCAAGCTTGACTGAGAAGGACTGTTCCACAGCAGCATAGGGGTGGGTGGGGTGTGTGTGTGTGTGTGTGTGTGTGTGTGTGTGTGTGTTGGGGGGATGTTGATGTAAGCAAGTTAGGCAGCCAGTATCTGGGCTGAGCTGCTTCCCTCAGGTGACTCTGTTTATGCTCAGGGCTTGGAGACAGAAATGGCACCAGCCAGTTCCTTTGTTCCTGGAGAGATGTCTCCTCCAATGCTGCCTCTAGATTAACAAATAATCTCCCCACACGTCCCAGGCATTTTTCAGATCACTATTTCCATACTGTCTGCCCCCAATTTATTTGCCTGCCTTCTCTCCAGGAACAAGACTGGCCTTTTGAGCTCTATCCCAGCCATGACCACTGACCTTTAAAACTCCAGATTTTAAGCACTATTGGTTGCAAAATCTCACAAAATTCAGTCCCTCTCTTTTTCCAAACCAGTGGCTTTGGGGAAATATTCTCCTTGTGTGTTCCCTTGTGTGCTCCTTTTTCTCTTTCCTTTCTCTGCAATCACAGCTCCCTCCCCTCTGCAGCACCTATGATCTGTTTCTCTCTTTCTCTCTTTTTTATTTTTATTTTATTTTTTTAAATTTTATTTTATTTTTATTTTTTTCAGTGTTCCAAAATTCATTGTCTTAAACCACATCTCCACACCTACTTTCTTCATGTGGCTTCTTCTCTCCCTTTAGTTGTGGACTTTGTTCTGTCAGTATTCAGGCTAATTTCTGGGATATTTAGGATGATTTCATAGTTATCTAGTTGTGTTTGTGGGATGAGGTGAGCCTAGGGCCCTCCTACTCTGTTGCCATCTTTGATCAGGGGTTACCATTGTTGATGCATGCTTTCACTTGCCCCTTTTTAAAAATGCTATCTTAGGGGGCACCTGGGTGGCTCAGTCTGTTGAGTAGCTGACTCTTGATTTTGGCTCAGATCATGATCTCAGGGTCCTGGGGTCAGGCCCCATGTTGGGCTCTATGCTCAATAGGGAGTCTATTTAGGTTTTCCTTAGCAGAAGCGGAACCCGAGGTGAGGATTTTGCTAAAGTTGATTGGCAGAGTACTCTCAGGAGAAAGGGAGGTGAGGAAAGTAGAAAAGGGCAGGGAGTAAAGCTAAGACAAAAATATGTTCTTTGATTCAACAGGGAAGCTCTGCAGCAGAGAGTGCACCACATAGCTGGGTGACTTTTAAACCAAGGGTCCCCATGTTAGTCACTGGCTGAGGTTTGTGGAGGTGGTAGGAGGTAGATGGTATTCGTTTTTGACAAAAGATAATTCTCCAACATTCATGGAAACTTGACTTCTGGGCCAGGCATCATTAGCATTCACTACCGCTGATAATGAGTTTGTAGTTGAGATTTTAACAAGTCTCTGGGGTTCAGATGGCCCACTTTGATATCCCAGTAACCAGGGAATTCATGAGGGTCCTTGATGGAAATAAAGAAAGAAGAAATTCACACGGACATTTTAATTTTGCCCAGTCAGTGAACAGCTGATTTCCATGGCTGTGTCTAGGTAACACCAATCAATTTAGGTCTAGGGTTTCTCAGCTTCTGCACTATTGACATTTTGGGCTGGGTAAGTCTTTGTTGTAGGGGCTGCCCTGTATACCAAGGGTTGTTTAGCAGCATCCCTAGCCTCTGTCCACTGCTCCTAATAGTGCCTCCCCCAACGTTATGATAACAAAAAATGTCTTTAAGCATTGTCCTATATCTCCAGGAAGGGAAGCACATGAGTGCCAAATCATTCCTTGTTGAGAACCACTGAGTTAGACCCTTTGATTCAACATCAAATAGTTGCAGGGTTCATGAGGTAGCTAGAGGAACTAAAGGCAGCTATTTCATGTGGACTAACTAATTTAAATACTTTTGACATCAGACTCTTGAATCAGAAAGAGGCCTATGTATTTGAGTGGGAAAATAGGGTAACATTGGCCTTTCAGGGATTGTGGATCCGGTTACTACTTTATCACTTGTTAAATAAATAACTAGATATGGTTCCTAACCTCTTACTACCTCAGTTTCTTCATTTATTACATCGCAGATAATTCTCTCTTTTTAATCTTTTTAAAAGATTTATTTATTTGTCAGAGAGAGAGAGAGAGAGAGAGAGCGAGCACAAGTAGGGCACAAGTAGGCAGAGTGGCTGGCAGAGATAGAAAGAGAAGCAGGCTCTCTGTTGAGCAAGAGGCTGATGCAGAACTCGATCTTAGGACCCTGGGATCATGACCTGAGCTGAAGGTAGCCGCTTAGCCAACTGAGCCACCCAGGCATCCCAAACATGGGAAATTCTAATGGGGTCATTAAAAGAAGCAAAGGAGTTAACACACTATAATATGCTTAGGTAAGAGTCTGGCGCTCGTTAAGTGCTTGGTAAATGCTCGCTACTGGTATTGATAATGAAGGGAGTGACTTCAACCACTGGTCACCTGTTAACTTATCTCAGGCAATCAACCCTATCACCTCTTGGCCTGAGGGTCCTTGCCCTGATCTGTTAAGAAGCAAAGATACGAGTGGTAAATCCTACCTCATTGCCAGGACTCAGTCCTTTTTGGTGTCACCTACAACTACAAGCTCCGTATCAGTCCATCAGAATCATGTCCTTATTCTCACTGTTCCATCTTCTTAAGACAGTTCTATCAGATTGTGGGAGAATTCTCTCCTCCTCTATCTCTGTCTTATTCTGTCTCCCCCTCTTCTCTCTCTTTTGTTTCTCTTCCTCTCTCTCCTTCTCCCCACCAACCCCTTTACTTTTACTATACTTTTTTGAGACCAGTTAAAGATCTGAGGGCCTAATTATTATTGCCTCCATTGCTTTTGCTTATTTAGGTACTTCTGTTGCCAGGTCAAGATGACCAGTACAAAGTTATCTTAAACTGACTTACTCAAAAGTTTATCTAAATAAACACACATTTCTTACAATTCATGCATATTCCTTTGCTAGACACAGAATAATATTAACAGAGAAAAACACCCATTATACAACGCACAGCTGAAGAACTGAATTGGTATTATCCCACAAGACAAAATAATCTGAAAGACTTCCTAAGTGATCTAAACTGAACTTGTCTGATATAAAACAAAATTTGCATTGTCATCCCTTACTTTGTACCAAATGTGCGCATTGCATTGTTGCACTCCTGAAAGGAACTGAAGCCCTTTCTTTATGGTGTTATTTTTGTTCCTGTTGTTTTTACTGCATGTTATATGAAATTGCTGAAGGTGACTCATAGTATATACTGGAGATATGGCATACTTATTTATTAATGAGATAGAGAAATTTCAAAGCTTTGAAGCAGTCCAGAGAACTATAAGTTCATGGTCTCCTGCCTATAATCCATGTAAGTGGAAACTTTGAAAATGATGAATTATATGCTGAATTTCATTACCCAAGCCTGATATACTTTGGTTGCAAAAAGGATGATGCAACACTGTCCCTGGAGGCAGGGACCAAGGTTTAACTCATTTTCTATTGTGTTTTAGGCATATTTTAAGAGCAATTGTTGGTGTCTGATGACTTCATTTCCAGATGGATTCATTCTTTATTCATTCATCAAATAACTAATGAGTATCTGCTCTTATTTAGGGAAGAGAAGCATAAATAAACAAATATGTCAGATGTGATGAGTACTATGGAGGAAATAGGCAAGAATACTGGGAGGGAGTCACTAGTTCATTCCAGAAGTTCAGAGAAGTTCTCTAAAATACTGGGAGAGCTGATAAGCACAGAGAAATTGGTATTTGCATTCCTAACTTCTATGCTCTGAGACAGTTTAGAGGTTTCCACTGTTTTACATTTGTCTTGCGTTTTTGCTTGTGTGGACAGAGATGAGGTTGGGAAGACTAAGTTGAACTGACTAGGGAGGGTATACTACAGGAAGGGGAACCAGCTGGATTTGGCTGGAGGAAGGACCTGGAAGGACCACAGTGTTTTGCATCTAAATGGGTTCCCCAAAAGTTCATTTTCGCTTTTGTTTCCTTTGCCTTTGGAGAAATACCTTGAAAGAAGTTGCTGTGGTATCAAAGAGGTTACTGCCTATGTTCTCCTTTAGGATTCTGATGGATTCCTGTCTCCCGTTGAGGTCTTTTATCCATTTTGAGTTTATCTTTGTGTACGGTGTAAGAGAATGGTCAAGTTTCATTCTTCTACATATAGCTGTCCAGTTTTCCCAGCACCATTTATTGAAGAGACTGTCTTTTTTCCACTGTATATTTTTTCCTGTTTTGTTGAATATTATTTGCCCATAGAGTTGGGGATCCATATCTGGGCTCTCTACTCTGTTCCACTGGTCTAAATGTGTCCGTTTTTATGCCAGTACCATGCTGTCTTGGTGATCACAGCTTTGTAGTAAAGCTTGAAATCAGGTAATGTGATGCCCCCAGTTTTATCTTTGTTTTGCAACATTTCCTTAGCGATTTCGGGTCTCTTCTGATTCCATACAAATTTTAGGATTATTTGCTCCAGCTCTTTGAAAAATACTGGTGGAATTTTGATTGGAATGGCATTAAAAGTATAGATTGCTCTAGGCAGTATAGACATTTTAACAATGTTTATTCTTTCAATCCAAGAGCATGGAATGGTCTTCCATCGTTTTGTGTCTTCTTCAATTTCTTTCATGAGTATTCTGTAGTTCCTCGAGTACAGTTCTTTTACCTCTTTGGTTAGGTTTATTCCCAGGTATCTTATGGTTCTTGGTGCTATAGTAAATGGAATCTATTCTCTAATTTCCCTTTCTGTATTTTCATTGTTAGTGTATAAGAAAGCCACTGATTTCTGCACATTGACTTTGTATCCTGCCACATTGCTGAATTGCTGTATGAGTTCTAGTAGTTTGGGGGTGGAGTCGTTTGGGTTTTCCATATAAAGAATCATGTCATCTGTGAAGAGAGAGAGTTTGACTTCTTCATTGCCAGTTTGTATACCTTTTATTCCTCTTTGTTGTCGGATTGCTGTTGCTAGGACTTCTAATACTATGTTGAACAAGAGTGGTGAGAGTGGGCATCCTTGTCGTGTTCCTGATCTCAATGGGAAGGCTGCAAACTTTTTCCCATTGAGGATGATATTTGCTGTGGGTCTTTCATAGATAGATTTGATGAAGTTCAGGAATGTTCCCTCTATCCCTATACTTTGAAGCGTTTTAATCAGGAACGGATGCTGGATTTTGTCAAATGCTTTTTCTGCATCAATTGAGAAGACCATGTGGTTCTTTTCTCTTCTCTTATTAATTTGTTCTATCACATTGATTGATTTGAGAATGTTGAATCATCCTTGTAGCCCAGGGATGAATCCCATCTGGTCATGGTGGATAATCTTTTTAATGTGCTGTTGGATCCTGTTTGCTAGGATCTTGTTGAGAATCTTAGCATCCATATTCATCAGTGATATTGGTCTGAAGTTCTCCTTTTTGGTAGGGTCTTTGCCTGGTTTGGGGATCAGGGTAATGCTGGCTTCATAGAAAGAGTCTGGAAGTTTTCCTTCTGCTTCAATTTATTGAAACAGCTTCAGGAGAATAGGTGTTATCTCTTCTTTGAAAGTTTGGTAGAATTCCCCAGGGAATCCGTCAGGTCCTGGGCTCTTGTTTTTTGGGAGGTTTTTGATCACTGCTTCAATCTCGTTACTAGATATTGGTCTGTTCAGGTTGTCAATTTCTTCCTGGTTCAATTTTGGGAGTTTATAGTTTTCCAGGAATGCATCCATTTCATCTAGGTTGCTTAGCTTATTGGCATATAACTTCATCAAGATCAAAAGCTTCTGCACAGCAAAGGAAACAGTTAACAAAACAAAGAGGCAACCCACAGAATGGGAGAAGATATTTGCAAATGACAGTACAGACAAAAGGTTGGTATCCAGGATCTATAAAGAACTCCTTAAACTCAACACACACAAAACAGACAATCATATCAAAATATGGGCAGAAGATATGAACAGACACTTCTCCAATGAAGACATACAAATGGCTATCAGACACATGAAAAAATGTTCATCATCACTAGCCATCAGGGAGATTCAAATTAAAACCACATTGAGATACTACCTTACTCCAATTAGAATGGCCAAAATTAGCAAGACAGGAAACAACGCGTGTTGGAGAGGATGTGGAGAAAGGGGAACCTTCTTACACTGTTGGTGGGAATGCAAGTTGGTGCAGCCAATTTGGAAAACAGTGTGGAGATTCCTCAAGAAATTAAAAATAGAGCTTCCCTATGATCCTGAAATTGCACTACTGGGTATTTAACCCAAAGATACAGATGTAGTGAAAAGAAGGGACATCTGTACCCCAATGTTTATAGCAGCAATAGCCACGGTCGCCAAACTGTGGAAAGAACCAAGATGCCCTTCAGCGGACGAATAGATAAAGAAGATGTGGTCCGTATACACTATGGAGTATTATGCCTCCATCAGAAAGGATGAATACCCGACTTTTGTAGCTACATAGATGGGACTGGAAGAGATTATGCTGAATGAAATAAGTCAAGCAGAGAGAGTCAATTATCATATGGTTTCACTTATTTGTGGAGCATAACAAATAGCATGGATGACAAGGGGAGATGGAGAGGAAAAGCAAGTTGAGGGAAATTAGAAGGGGAGGTGAACCATGAGAGACTATGGACTCTGAAAAACAATCTGAGGGTTTTGAAGGGGTGGGGGGGGTGGGAGGTTGGGGGAACCAGGTGGTGGGTATTGGAGAGAGCACAGATTGCATGGAGCACTGGGTGTGTGCAAAAACAATGAATACCGTTACGCTGAAAAGAAATAAAAAATTTTAAAAAATGGCTTCTCCCAGGGCACAGAGCAGGGATAAATCAAATGCTTGAAACTACTTTCCTTGGGGAGACCAGATCTGGTTGCAAATCACCTCCTTAACTTTTTCTTTGCCATTCATCAGTTTAGCTGTCACCTCTGTTGGTGCAACCTCTTTTGAGTTCTTTCACCCTTTTGTCTATACACACACCAAAATTTCTTCTTTTCATGTCTTCCCTACTGCTTGTAACTGCTTAGAGTTAGGGTTCTGCACGAGGACAAGCCATTCTGTGTCTTCCAAGAATAAAGTGTTCAATATTGATGCTTATGGCACTGCTGATAAGGCTACTGAGTGAAGTACAAACTACTTCCTGAAGTACCATAAGGGTGGGTCTAGGAGCTTGTCTGGAAACCACTACAGAGATCTCAAGAATGTCTGACTATGGGACAAATGAGTCTCAAAAAACTCACTGAAGCTGTCTTTAACTTACACCAATAACTTATACAACTGCCTCTAACTCCTTACCTGGGGTGGAGAAATAGCTGCTTCTTTTCCATCTTCCAGATTTCACCTAAGCATCATTCATCTTTCTATAGGGAAGGGGATTCTGTAAAATGTAGTCCTAGCTTTTTTTTTTCAGCAATAGGGAGGGGGCCTTAGGAAGGGGCAGAGGTGCCAAGTTGACAAAGAACATTACAGGGCGGCCATCAGCCCTACTCCTGACAGGATTGATTAGCCACCTGTCCCTTCACTTAGGGCTATGCCAGCACCCCCTCTGTCATATCCAAATAGTTTTACAGTTGTAAATCATGAACCTTAATACCACCCCCACCAAGATGGTGGGGGGATAGCCCTTTCTGGTGTTTCACATGGGCATGGCTGAGTGAATTGTCTACAATCACAGTGCCTTCCTCACACCCACACCCTTGCTTTGATACTAACACTAAATAGTTCTGTTTGTTCAAAACAGAGCTAAGCTCATTAAGACCAAATCTTTAATTTGAGAAACAGTAACTCAAAGCCTGCATAGATATCCATGTATTTGTGATGCACAGGAAAGTGAAAGAACAAAGCAAAGACAAGCTGAAAACTCCTTCTCCCACAACTGCCCACAGGTGGAATAAAAGAGGAAGGTCATCTGCACCATGTCAAACTCTTGTGATGTGTATTGATCATCATGCATATATTTATTGAGTGTCTATCATATTTTAGGCACTGTGCCAGGCAGTGGAAAATCAAAAATAAAAAAGTGTTCTAGTTACCTATTGTTGCATAACAACTCTAGAACTAGTGGCTTAAAATAACACTCCTTGGAGCCTGGTTGGCTCAATGGGTTAAAGCCTCTGCCTTCATCTCAGGTCATCATCCCAGGGTCCTGGGATCGAGTCCTGCATTGGGCTCTCTGCTCAGCAGGGAGCCTGCTTCCCCCTCTCTCTCTGCCTGCCTCTCTGCCTACTTGTGATCTCTCCCTGTCAAATAGATAAATAAAATCTTGGGACTATGGACTCTGAAAAACAATCTGAGGGTTTTGAAGGGGCGGAGAGGTGGGAGGTTGGGGGAACCAGGTGATGAGTATTAGAGAGGGCACGGATTGCATGGAGCACTGGGTGTGGTGCAAAACCAATGAATACTGTTATGCTGAAAATAAATTTAAAAATTTAAAACAAAAACAAAAAAAAAGAACTCCTTTATTTTACTCTCAAATCTATGCTTGAATAGAGCCAACAGGAATAGCTTTTCTCTGCCTCTTGGGGTATCAGCTAGAACAGCTCTTTGTAGGGGTCTGGTGGATCTCTTTTCAAGATGGCTTATTCACAGAACTGGAAAGTTAGTGCTGGCTGTTAGCAAACAGTTCAACCTGGCCTGTGGGCTGTGGGCCTTGGCTCCTTTCCATGTGATCTCTCCACAGGCTTTTCTGAGGCTCCTTTGGTTCAGGCTTTTCTGTCACATGGTGGCTGGGTTTCAAGAAAACAAGGCGGAAGTGCATTTTTATGACCTAGACGCAGAAGCATTTCTTCTACTATATCCATTTGCAGAAGGAGGATCAAAGGGAAGGGACAGATTCTACCTTTTGATGGAGAGTGAAAATGTTCTAAAAGATGTGTGGAATGAAGGGTACTGTCAGGGCCATCTTTGGAATATACAACCTCCCATAATATGCTCAGTGTGTTGAGAGGTCGTTGATTGCTGTGAAACAGATGGTTGGTCTACAACCTGAAAAGTTTCTGTGAAAGTGCTAAGGGAACTTCAGACTCTGTCCAGAGGTTTCAGGAAGGTTCAAGGAAGTGACTTGGGTCTTGAAGGATGAATAGATGAATAGGTATTTACTGAGCAGGGAAGTAGAGGACATGGCATTGCAGAAAGGGAGCAGTTAGAGCAAAGGCATAACTTCTGATTGAGGCCTCAGGGCTTCTTTGTGCATCTCTGCTTCCCCATGTAATGTTCATGGAAATCTCATGAGGACTGCAAGGGTTTTCCCCACAGAGCCTAGCATAGTGCCTGGATCATCATTTCTTCTTGACTTTCACATTATTTATGCTCCTTCAGCAGTTTCCCCTGAATAAAATTCATGTCAGATATAATTGTTTTCCTAAGCCTTAATAACTGGACTGATACAAGCCAGATATGCCTTTTTTAGTTATTTTTTTAAAATATTTTATTTATTTATTTGAGAGAGAAAAAGTAGAGTGAGAGAGAGCATGAGCAAGGGTGAGGGGTGGAGAGTGGGGCGGGGGGTTGGGAGGAGCAGACTCCACAAACAGGGAGGCCAATGTGGTGCTTAATCCTAGTATCCTGGGATCATGACCTGAGCCGAAGGCAGACACTTAACTAACTCAGCCGCAGAGGTACCCCTAGTTATTTTTTTAAGGGTCTAACTTAGTATTATTTAGCTTCTTTGCAACCAAATCCATCACATTGTGCTTCTGTTTAAATAGAGTAATCTTATTGCTGGATTTCTTGCTGGCCCAGAGTTTTAGTAAACCAATGGTGCCAGCTATTATCTGCAGATTTAATTTAAATGAAGACTGTGATGGTCTTCTAAGAAAATGATGTTTGTTACTCACTAGAGTTCTTTTTTTTTTTTTAACTTCTGTTCTCCTCTGTTTTGACTTTTTCTACATGCATTGAAATAAAGAGCTTTATGGAAGGCTAGGAGTAGAACAGGCAGAAGAATGAAACTGTACTACCAGCTACTTCCCTTGACCTTAGCAGTCCAGCAGGCAGGAAAGAAAATTACACACGGTGAGACCTCATGTCCATTAGTGTTTCAGAATTGCATTATGTCTCCTCTTGGGACCTCTCCTCCTCCACAGTCTGTAGGTTCCTTGGTTTATCCAGGATATTATTTTGGACTGCACAGCAGTACATCACTTCGGCATTCATTTGAAGCTGCCTTGATTCAGCTTTTCAGACTAATAAGTGCCTTTGGGTTCTTCTGAAATCTAGTTCTTCATTCAACACCTCATGGATAACACAGTATACATTATGTTTGAGGCATCTCCTCTTACTTCTGATGGCTGGAAGGGCTCTCCCACCCCGCAGTTCTCTGTACAAACTCCAGTAGAATGAAAACAAAACACAACACAACAAAACTACTAGTTTTGATTCATTATGTCATACAGTACTCTGTTTAGTTGGCAATACAAAGAAAAGTAATCAACATTTCAGTACTGAATTTTAGTTTGTGATTTTCCTTTTTTCCCCCCTGTTTATACTCAGTGAAGTTGTACCTCTACCTCCCTTTAAAATCAAGTCTCTTAGGGCTTCTGGGTGGCTAAGTTGGTTGGACATCCAACTCTTGATTTTGGCTTAGGTGATGATCTCAGGGTCCTGATATCCAGCCCATGCCCCATGCTCAGCGGGGCATCTGCTTGAGATTCTCTTTCTTCATCTCCTTCTGCTCCTCCCACCTCTAAAATAAATAAATAAATCTTTTTAAAAAAGATAAAATGAAGTCTCTTTAGGGAAAGAGAGGTCTAAGTAAACTCTTAAATATTTGGAACTGAAGCTTACTGTGAATGAATGTAAATGTTCTAAATTGTCACTGGGAGGTACATCAAATATGATAATGAGCCTGTTGAGTAATTGTCCCAGTCATGTTTTTAGCATCATTTCATCACCATCATCATGAACATCAGTGAACAAAACAAAGAAGCCCTATCCTCATGGTGCTCACCTTCTAATGCAGGAGACCGTGAACAATAAACACAATAAATAAGAAAATAGCATAGTATATTAGAAAGTAATAAATGATACGGCAAAGGGAAGAGTAGAACAGGATAGGAGAGTCCTGAGGATGAAGGAATTCTGATTTTAAATAGGGTATTGAGTAGGAGGCTTACTGAAGGTGACATCTGACCAGAGACTAAATAGATGAGGGAGTTGGCTACTTTTCACCCCTTGAGTGTCTCACCTTTGTATCTCCCCCTACCACCACCACCACTCACACAGGCTTCCCTGATAACCTTGCTTATGCTCTGATAAGAGAACAGAAGCAGTTGAGCAGGATCTTCTGCATCTGTCCCTATCTCTGCCTTCCCTCTGTTGCTATGCATGAGTGTCTGCCGCTTCCCAGGAGCACTTTTATTACGTGCTATGTCCCTTCCCATTTCACCTTCTCAAGGACCTTGCTCGTGTAACCATCTCCTCTCTCTTCAACATCATCAGTTTTTTTTTTAAGATTTTATTTATTCATTTGACAGAGATCACAAGTAGGCAGCGAGGCAGGCAGAGAGAGGGGGAAGCAGGCTCCCCACTTAGCAGAGAGCCCAACGTGGGGCTCGATCCCAGGACCCTGGGATCATGACCCGAGCCGAAGGCAGAGGCTTCAACCCACTGAGCCACCCAGGCACCCCAACATCATCAGTTTTTGCTCTCTTCTCAGTCATTACAAACATGCTCCCGTTAACTCACATCTTAAAGAGAGAAATCCCTTAACCCCCTATGTTCTTCTCCAATGAATGCCTCATTTTTCTTCTCCACCTCACAGAAAATCTTCCTGAAAGATTTGTCTGGTATCACTCTCCCCACTTTCTCACCTACCATTTTCCTTTAAGACTACTCAGACTGAGCTTTCTCCTTCATTCAATAGAAACTGCTTTCATAAGTGTCAGTCATGACCAAATCCAGCCGTCATGTCATCTGTTATCTTACTGACATTGTCTCAGCATTGTTGCTTATAGTTTGTTTGTGCCTTAAAAAAAATGTTCCTGGCTCTGGAGTATGTCATGCTCTCCTTGCTTTCTCCCTTCTTGATTGGTTCTTTCTCAATTCCCCTCTCTTGCCTACCTCTTCTCTTTGATCTCCAAATGGTAGAGCATCCTCAGTCTTGCTCTTGAGTTCCCTTTGCTTCCAGATCTCCTTGTGATCTCGTGAAGTTCCACGCAGATCTTTATATAACTTCTACATGTCACTCCAGGCTTTGTCATCTTAGAGGCATAAGGCAACAGCATTTAGTTCTTGATCTCCAGATAATAGGTGAGGGTGAAAAAGACTGCTTTTATAGTTAGCAGGGAAGCTTCACACAACAGTGTTCAAGGCTCTACACACAGCTCAATGGCCAGAGCTCATGATATGGTTCTAGCCTACCACAGTGGGCCAGGAAGCTCAGAAGACCATTTTCCCTGAAGGAGAAGAGAACCTAATGTTAGGGACACATTAATGGAATCCACACAACATTATTTCAAATGTATTATTTAATATATTAACATTTATATCATCTAATATTTAATCTATTTAATATTTATATATTATATAATACCTAATAACATATATATCTCTATAGGCCAGAAGATATATATATATATATATAGATAGATAGATAGATAGATATAGATAGATATATAGATATATAGATAGATAGATAGATAGATACCTTAGTTCTATAAAGTGAGGCAAAGATATATAGATAGATAGATAGATAGATATATATATATAGATAGATAGATAGATAGATCTAGAAGATAGATATCCAGAAGATATATATATATATATATATATATATATAGATAGATAGATAGATATAGATAGATATATAGATATATAGATAGATAGATAGATAGATAGATAGATAGATAGATACCTTAGTTCTATAAAGTAAGGCAAAGATGTTACATCAGTTCCTCACTGGCATAATGTTGATATGAGTTAGGTAAAACGTATCAGGTACATTTCTTTGTTGTCAAAACTCATATGAACCTCATTATTGACAAATTTTTCATGACCTTTAGGTAAAAATCACTTTGAAAGCTATACAGCCTTGTGCCCTATTATTCAATCCTCCAATTTTGATTAGCATTTCTACCAAAAGATAAATAGAACAGGCCTAGGAAGGATGTCATAACCTTTCCAAGCTCATTAGAAGGTATTTCCAAAGTTAAATTGCTTCTTCACTGGCAGTAGCCACCGTGTGCATCTGTCCTTTCTGGGTCATGGTTATTTTATGACTGTTAATCACTGTAATTTAGTAAGGGCATAATGATACATGGCTTATTGACTAAGTCATAACTGTAAATAGTTATCAGTGGGTTGATCGTTGATGTTAATATAAAGCATAATAGTGATGATATAGATGTTTTCATGTTCAACTTATCTAATATGCTACCTTGAAGGAAGAAGGAGATGTTATGATGATCTGTAACAAGTGAAAGGACTTTTCAGGGTATGTAGAACAGAAATGACATTGCTTATTTCCGAGGAGAGATTTAGTGCTACACAGGGAGAGCATCCACAAAGGGAGCGTTTTCACTCCTGTCCTCCCATAGGACATTAAACCCACTTCTGTTCATATCCATCAAATTATTTATAGTTAGTATAATAATGGCTCTGCTAAAATGTGAGTTCCCTGAGTTGCAGGAATGTGTCTCAGGTTTCTCTAAATCCCTAGGGTCCAATATAGTGCTTGGGATGTAGTTAAGATTAGCTTTTATAATATTTGTTTGAATGACTTTATGATTCATTATGTTGTGAGGAAGAAAGGACATTTGCTTTACACACTTGGTTTACTGTGATCCTAAGTAGGTGATGGAGGAAGGCTATTCCATACCAGTGTGTATTAATTAGCACTACTCATCAGATATAATCCCTCTTCCTGATGGTCTTATAGACAAATGGATCCAAATGACTATTTATGTCCAGTGGGATGGGCACAGAAGTGGCATGTGTCCTTATGAGATCCTTATGTCCTTATGAGATTTTATGAGATCCTTATGACCTTATGAGATCTTCCTTCCCTCTGGCACAGTGACCCATCATCATGAATCACTGAATTATTAAAGTGAGCTGACCTGTAATGAATAGGTAGCAAAAACAAATTAGCCTTTATCATTGCACCAGCCAATAAAAATTATGTAATTTAAAATTTTCTAACAGTCACATGTGAAAAGTAAGGAAAAAAAACAAATTAATTATAATCATTTTATTTAATACAATAGATTTAAATTATTTAAACATGTAAGCCATATAGAAATTAGGCATTTTACATTCTTTATTTCAGATATTCAAAGTCTTTAAAGTTTAGTGTATATTTTCTACAGGCAGCACATCTCAGTTTGGACTAGATATATTTTAAGTGCTCAGTAGGCACACGTGGCCAATAGCTACCATGTTGACAATATAGCTCTACCATTTTAAGTCACTGATATTTGGGGTTATTTGTTGTTGCAGCATCACTTAGCTGATCTTGACTGATAGACCAGACATTGATTTTCTTCAGATATGCTGATGAAGTATGTTTCCTAAGCTTGATATAGAGATCACCAGGATTGATGCAGAGTAACCAAGAGTAGGTTGCATTGGTGTTCACTTAATGGCAACAGAGGGAACTTTTGATGAACTGTGTAAAGATCAGACTTTAGCTCCTTAGTGCTGTATCTCCTGATTATGACCTAGAGGAGTGTTTACTTGAGCTCCTCATGTGTTTAAGCCGGAAAAAGATGAATTTTTTTTGATAGGGTTTTTTTTTCCAATTTATTTATTTTCAGAAAAACATTATTCATTATTTTTCACCACACCCAGTGCTCCATGCAAGCCGTGCCCTCTATAATACCCACCACCTGGTACCCCAACCTCCCACCCCCCCCGCCACTTCAAACCCCTCAGATTGTTTTCCAGAGTCCATAGTCTCTCATGGTTCACCTCCCCTTCCAATTTACCCAAATTCCCTTCTCCTCTCTAACGCCCCTTGTCCTCCATGCTATTTGTTATGCTCCACAAATAAGTGAAACCATATGATAATTGACTTTCTCTGCTTGACTTATTTCACTCAGCATAATCTCTTCCGGTCCCGTCCATGTTGCTATAAAAGTTGGGTATTCATCCTTTCTGATGGAGGCATAATACTCCATAGTGTATATGGACCACATCTTCCTTATGCATTCATCCGTTGAAGGGCATCTTGGTTCTTTCCACAGTTTGGCGACCGTGGCCATTGCTGCTATAAACATTGGGGTACAGATGGCCCTTCTTTTCACGACATCTGTATCTTTGGGGTAAATACCCAGGAGTGCAATTGCAGGGTCATAGGGAAGTTCTATTTTTAATTTCTTGAGGAATCTCCACACTGTTCTCCAAAGAGGCTGCACCAACCTGCATTCCCACCAACAGTGTAAGAAGGTTCCCCTTTCTCCACATCCTCTCCAATACATGCTGTTTCCTGTTTTGTTAATTTTGGCCATTCTAACTGGTGTAAGGTGATATCTCAATGTGGTTTTAATTTGAATCTCCCTGAGGGCTAATGATGATGAACATTTTTTCATGTGTCTGGTAGCCATTTGTATGTCTTGATTGGAGAAGTGTCTGTTCATATTTTCTGCCCATTTTTTGACGTGTTTGATAGGGTTTTAACAAGGTAATCAACAACGTGAAAAAGCCACTTGTAGTTTAGATCCCAAGACGTTCATAAATTAATTTAGGGAACATTCACTTTCAATGACTCTGTGCTAAGTAACATACTGTGCTAAGTAACATACAGCTGTAGAGAAGATGAACAGTCTCCTAGAGACAACAGGGTAATATGTAATTACAGAATTAACTTATTGAAATGTGGCCTGTATTGGTTTTATATTGCTGCATAAGAGATTACCTCAAATTTTAAAAACTTTAAATAACCTATGTTTATGCTTTCATAGTTTCTGCAGGTGTCAGGAGTCCAGGTATAATTCAACAGGGTCTTTTGATCAGGATCCCATAAGACTGACATCAGGTGTCAACCAGGCTGCATTCCTTTCTGGACCTTAAGATTCTCTTATGGTTTTTAGCAGAATTTAATTTCTAGAGGTTGTAGGACCAGCACCCCCATTTTCTGAGGGACTTCTCTCAACCACACATGATTCCTTCCCATCATAGACCCTCTTAAACACAGTATCTCACTTCCTCGAAACCAGCAGAAAAATCTCTCTGATCTTGAGGATAATCTGTGCTAGTGATTAACTTAAAGTCAGTAGATCAGTATCCTTATCCCTGAAGTGATAGCCCCTCATATTTACAAGTTCCACACACCCTCAAGGAAAGGAGTTTATGCCAGATGAGTACATTGGGAGGGTGGGAATCTTGGAAACAATATTAAAATTCTACCCACCAAACAACTTGATACCTGAAAGAGTTGGAATCTATCAGGCAGAGAAAGTAGCATATGAGAAAACCCTGAGACTATCAGAAGCTTGGTGATGAAGAAAGAAGAAGAAAGGCCCATGGGAATGTAGAGAAAGAAAGAGTGGCACTAAATAACCACTTTAGTGATCTTCTGGAGAGCCATGGGAAACCATGGATCACAATGCATTTTTAAAAGCGTTTCTGATGCCAGTGAAAATACACAAGGAAGAATGGAAGTGGGAAGGGGGAAAAAAAAAGAATGGAATCGGAATGAGCCCCCCTAAGAGGCTGTTGCAGTCTTTGAGGAGATAGATGATGGTGGCTCAAAGGAGGATGGTGGCAGTGGAGATGGAGAGAAGTGGGCAGATTCAAAGGCATTTAAAGAGGGAGAATCAATAAGACATAGTGAGTAATTTTATGTGGGGTAAGGAAGGAGTCAAAGACAACTCCTGGACTTGAACAATTTGATGAGTGGTTTTACCATTTCCTGAATCTAGGGATACTCAGGAGTAGAGCAGTTTTGCCAGAGAAGTGGATCCATTTTAGATACTTTGAGTCTTATGTGCCAATGAGACAGCCAAGGGCAGGTATCATGGTGATCATTGGCTAGGCTGATCCGGAACTCTGAAGAGTGGTCTGGGCCAGAGATAAGAATGTGGAAGGTTTTATATGGTAGGTGACATTGAAAGCCATTGGGAAGGGATGAGATCATCCAGGGAAACAAGGAGATGAGACTAGAGCATGAAATGGACAACCCCATTTAAAGGTCTGCTGAGGAGGAGTGAGCAGTCCTTTCACACATATATTTCCTGTTGCTGATTCTAACATCATTCTTGGGGAATGAACATTGAGGCCATTTAGGAATAGATACAGTACCTCAGAGGTTTCTCTCCATCAGGGCATAGTGACAGTGTGTATGTGCATGAGTTGTAGAGAGAGAATTACATCAGAATCAGCTGAAGAGCCTTTTTGAAGTACACTCACAAATTCTCCTGTGTCTGTAAGGGAATCAAGTATTAAAAAAAATGCAAAAAAGGAAAAAAATATCTCCTTAGAGATGTATGCCCTTATTTTTCAGAGAAAATGGGAGCTCAGAAAAGTGCAAGTAGCTAGATGGCATGACACACAGCTGGCTAGATGGCAGACCAGCTGAGAGGAGCAGAAATTGCTTGGTGATTACCTCCAGCCCTCCACCTCTCCAGAAATGTACAATTCTCCAGCAGTTTCAGAGCATAGATTACTGATCCATCAAGAACTTATAGCATCAGCTAGGGGTTAGCAGAATGTCCACCAAGCATTCAGGAACTCTAGGAGCAAGAAGAAATCCTTATTCAGCAATTTACAGCACAACCTTATCAGTTTTAGAACAACCCTGCAAGGTGTGTATTGTTCTCCCCATTTTACAAATGAGGAGATGGACGCTCATGAGCTAAGTAATATGCCCAGAAATACACATCGTGAGGGGAAGAACTGGGTTTCATATTTGTTTTTACTATTGACCCTACATTCATTTTAAGATGTATAGAGGGAACTGTATGCACTATTCGCTGGATTCCAATGTGTCTCTAAGCATTTTTTCCAAAAAATAAAATGATGTTGGAATTGAATCCATGAGAAAATACATTCACATGAGCCCCAGCTCTCCTTAATCCAGCTGCCTGGATGAGAACCTAGGCTCCACTCCTTACTTACTCTGTGAGCTTAGCAAAGGTACTCTACCTCTTTGTGCTTTGGTTTCTTGTGTGCAACAAATCAGGATAACAGTAATGCTTGCCTCATAGGGTTTGGTGAAGGTTATATTATTTAATGTGTGCAAAACCCTAAAAATATTTCCTGGCATGTGGTAGCACTATGTAACTGTTCCCACCTCTACCACTGTTGTTTTTTTTTAATTGAACTCTAGTTGACATACAATGTTATATTAGTTTCAGGTGTGCAACATAGTGATTTGACAACTCTATACATTATTCTGCGTTCACCATAAGTGTAGTTACTATCTGTCACCAAAGAATGTTATTATAATATTATTGACTGTATTCTCTTTGCTGTACTTTTCATCTTCATGACTTATTTTACAACTGAATGTTTTTACCTGATTATCCCCTTCATCCTCCCCCCAGCAACCACCAATTTGTTCTCCGTATTTATGATTCTGTTTCTGTTTTGTTTTTTAGATTCCATATATAAGTGAAATCATGTGGCATTTGTCTTTCTGTGTCTGACTTATTTCATCTAGCATAATATCTTCTAGGGTATAATATAGGGTCTCACACATACACACACAGCCCACATCTTCTTTACCCATTCATCTATCATTGGACACTTAGGTTTCTTCCATAACTTGGATATTGTAAATAATGCTGCAATAAACACAGGGCTGTGTGTATCTTTTTGAATTAGTGTTTTCATTTTCTCTGGGTAAATACCCAGTCATGGAATTATTGGATTGTATGGTATTTCTATTTTTAATTGTTTGAGGAACCACCATACTGTTTTCCACAGTGGTTGGACAAATTTATATACTTGAGTCCTCTCTTTTTGTCTTGATGAATCTGGCTAAAGGTTTATCAATTTTATCTTTTCAAAGAACTAGTTCTTGTTTTCATTGATCTTTTCTGTTGTTTTCTTCTCCATTTTATTTATTTCTACTCCGATCTTTAAAAGATTTTATTTATTATTTGAGAGAGAGAGTACAAGCAGGGCAGGGGTACTAGGAGAGAGAGAGAGAATCTCCAGCAGACTCCTTGTTGAGTGCAGACCCTGACGCAGGGCTGTATCCCACAGCACTGAGATCATGACCTGAGCAAAAACCAAGAGCCAGATGCTCAACCACCCAAACACCCAGGCACTCCCCTATTCTTATCTTGATTATTACTTTCCTTCTATGAACTTTGGGCTTTATTCCTTTTTCTAGTTTTTTTTATATGTAACGTTAGATTGTTTGAGATTTTTCTAGTTTTTTGAAATAAGCCTGCATCACAATAAATTCCCTTTCAAAACTGCTTTTGCTGTGTCCCAAACATTTGGGACAATTACATTTCCATTTTCTTTCGTCTGCATGTATTTTTTTTTTATTTCCTCTTTGATTTCTTCACTGTTTGTTTAGTAATGTGTTGTTTAGCCTCCATATGTTTGTGTTTTTTCTGTTTTGTTTTTTGTTTTTTGTTTTTTCTTGTGATTGATTTCTAGTCCTGGCATTGGCATTTTGCTCAGAAAATATCCTTGGTATGATTTCCATCTTCCTAATTTATTGAGACTTGTTTTGTGGTCTAACATGATTTATCCTGGAGAATATTCAATATGCATTTGAAAAAAATATGTATCCTGCTGTTTTTGGACAGAATGTTCAGTATACATCCCTTACGTCCATCTGTTCTAATGTGTCATTCAAAGCCACTGTTTTCTTATTGATTTTTCTGTCTGGATGATCTACTCACTGATGTAACTGGGGTGTTAAAATCTCCTACTATTATTGTACTACTCTCAATTTTTACCTTTATGTCTGTTAATATTTGCTTTATATATTTAGGTGTTCCTATGTTGGGTACATAGAGATTTACAGTTGTTACATCCTCTTGTTGGACTGATCCCTTTATCATTATGTAATGCCTTTCTTTGTGTCTTCTTATAGTCTTTTTAAAAGTCTTTTTATGTAAGGATTGCTACCCTGCCTTTTTTTTTTCCATTTCTATTTACACGGAATATCTTTTTTATCCCTTCACTTTCAATCTGTATGTGTCTTTAGGTCTGAACAACTGTGGTCTTTTTCTTCAAGAGGCCTGAGGTCCTTGCTGAAATTAATATCATTTTTATTTGACCCAGCATTTTACGGGTTTGCTTTGTTTTCCTACCAGTAAAGTTATGAGAAAGTGACATCCAGCTATTTGCCTAAGGGGATACAGAACAGGTGCAAGTGACTACCCTGATTTGACTCTTTGTGCTCAATAAAATGAAACGTGAGGCATATTTATGCCTCAGGCCTTTTGGCTTTGATTCTTCTTGCTGCCTGGAATGTTCTCTCCCTGGATAATGAAACTGCATTCTTATGCACTTTCTTCAGGCTTCTGCTCAAATGTCACCTTATCAAAAAGCCTATTCATACCACTGTATCTAAAATAATATCTTCTTCCTACCATTACTTTCTATTTCCTTACCCTTCTTTTTTCTTCTTCAAAGCATACTATCAGATATATTATATACCTGTTTACTGAGGGTCTCTCTTTCCTCCTGATACCTCATAGGCTCTCAGTAAAATTTTGTAGAATACAAGAATGTGTAAGTAAGCGAGTGTTAAATTATAGTTCCCAGGATGAGATTTATGGTCATCTGCAAAGAGCACCATGATTTTCAGGTGCACTTCCCCTGCACATGTTTGGAACAAACTGAATGATTCCAGACCTTCCTTCTGCAGGTAAGGAAACTGAGGGCAGAGGGGAAGAGGCCTGTTTCCAAATCTAAGGTCCAGTCAGAGACAAGGCCAAGACTGTTTTCAATGTGCTTTCACAGCTTATGCCAATCAATGCCTCAAAACAGCCCTGGAAGTTGGCAGCTCAGGGCTCATGTTATCTCTGCGTGGTCAGGGGGGAACTGAGAGAGGAGCAAAGTGATTTATCCTGGTGTGCAATGGAGAAAGCTGTGGCAGGACCTGCACATGTCTTCTTTCCACTGCACAGCACCACCAAGCTGGTTGTTGGCCAATGGTTACCTTTCAAGAGAAGCCAAAGATACTTCTGGATACTTTTAGAAAGTATGCCTTGGTCTTCTTTAGTCTTTTGTGTCCTAAGTTCCAGCTCTGTTAAGCCCATTTCCTTCAAGTTAAAACAAACAAACAAAAAAGGATTTGGTGTCATCTTTTGAGTTCAGTTAATCTAAGATGTTAAAGGGGCATTTTTAACTTTGGCAACCACTTGTAGAACCCCCAGGACTTCTCAGGTACTGTGGACAGTCCTAGACCTATGGAGACTCTTTCCAGTCAGACCTCCATTTCATTTTTCCCATTCCACCTGTTCCCTCTTCCTTTTTGGTACAGACATAACCCCAATCTTACTTTTTATTTTAGATGAAACCAGAATCTAATGAGCTTGCAAGTAAGAGAGGCAGGCTCCCTTGAGCCAACCATTCACTCTATGATATCCATGGAGAGGAACAATCTTCAGTTCTCACATGCAGGTGCCTTTCCTAGTCCCTCCAAGCAAATACCTCTTTATTCCTAATGTTCCATCACTATATATTCATGGCCAAAATTTGCAAGCCAGGTTAGAAGAAAGTGACCGTTTTTTGTTCCTCAGTCAAAGCTTTAACTATGAAAATATTTTCAAATGTCTTTGATGATGCATCACATACCCTCTTCCCCATTTAAAGAGTGCTTTCGTGCACCAGGGAGTAACTAAATACTTGCATGCATTAAAACTTGTAGCCCTCAGAAAAAATCTGAAGTAAATTCTGTTATTCACACTTCACAGATGAGAGAATGGAGGCTTACAGAATGAAATATTTTGCCCAGCCTCACCAGCTGCTAAGGTAGCATTTCTAGCTGTTGAACCTTGGATTCCAAAGCTTAGGGATTCCAAAACCAGGACTTTTAACCATTACACCATGTGGTTCCTCTACTCTATTTTTTTTTTCAATATATAGAGAAAGGTTACATGTCATGCCTTGTTTATTTCTTATTTTATAATTCTCCTCTAATTACACATGCAGTTATTATATCTTCATGGCTAGGATACTAGTTTCTCATGGATAGGAACTCTCTCCTTTTTTGCGTAGGCCAAGGCACATCAGAGTTAGTTGCCTCATTAGAACACAAATGACCCTTTCTTAATGCAAACCTAGTGATTAACAGACATGTAATAAATGTTTGGTAAATAAGTGATTAACCAAATCCTTTTAAATTACTTTTCTTTCTCCTGCTACTTTTTAAGAATTACCACCATCCTGTTTTAATATAAACAAATTAGTGAACATGGACCTGAAATGAAAATAAATGGATAAAAATTTCTCAGAATGAGATTTCTATGGCAAATGTGATTTCTGGTATGTTTCCTTTATGTAAACACACACACACACACATACACACACACACACACACGCACACTATCCATGTGTATAAGATCATGATCTCATTCAGACCTGTATCACAGATGTAAAATGAAACTCAAATTGCAATGAGCTTTTTCTTTGAAATCAGCATATGTGTGTGTGATGAGGGCATGGAGGTAGAGTGGAGGTCAGTCTGCATGTCCATCTCAGAAATCCTAGGAGGTCGTCAGGAGTTTTTGCCTGAGAATTCCTGGGAGAAGTGTGGAGAGCATGCAGTCGGAGACCGGGAACTCCAGGTGCAGTGCACAAACTCAAGTCACTACTGACTCCTTGACAAAGTTCTCTGAGAGGACTGACAGCTGTCCCCAGTGGGAAAAGGGAGCCGTTCATGGGCTTCGTTCTTTGCTGTGGGCAGGGAGAGGCACTTGGGAGAGACCTGACTTGGTACTGGTGTGCCCTCCTTGAAATTAGCTCTAACTCCTCATGAAAGCTCCTGGCTTCCTTTCAGGAAACCAGCTGAACGCTGTTGGACACAGTTCCACCCGAGCTCTGCAACCTCTTCAGGGCCAGGGCCAACAGCAGTGTCAGCAAGCACAAAGAGGAAGCTGCAGCAGCAAAGAAGAGACAAATGGCACTACTGAATAAGACCAACTTCAGGCAGCAGCCTGGGGTAGCTGAGGGAAGGGCTCCTGAGTGTCATCCTTCTAGAAACCTCCATTCTTCCCAGCTTCTATTTTGTCCCTCTTCTTGTTGTTTCCCATCTACCTTTCAGGCAACACTTTCTTAGTCTTCTTTGATGGTTGCTTCCTCCTTTCTCAGACCTTCTAAATGTTGATGTGCCCTAGTGCCTAATCTTTGTTACTTCCTTAGGTAACCTCATCAAATTCTGTGCTTTTAAATATCAATGGTGTGTCTGTAATTCTCAAGTTAATAAGTCCCATCTCCCCACTCCCACCCTGAGCCAGATTTATATACTCATTTGTCCACTTCACACCTGTATGTAAATATCTCCCAGGGATCTCAAGCATAGAATATCCCAAAGTAAACAGAAACTTTTCCGTGATTCTTTTCTAATTCATTGTGTTGTACTACCATCCATCTACTTCTCATCTGTGAAATTCTCTCATCCGTGAAATGTGAATAACAAAATTTACTTCAGATTTCTGAAGAAATAGCATGCATACTAATCTGGACACTGGATTTTTTTTTCTCTCCTCATTTGACCAATCCTAAATCCTTTGAAATCTACCTCCACATTAATCTCTGCGCTGTCCCATTTTTTCCTCACTACATCTACCTTCGGGTTTCAGCTACCATCTTGTCTCACCTGACCTACTGGAATAACTTTCCTATTAACCTTCCAACTCTTGTGTTCCCTCTGGGACATTTTTCCACAGCACATTCAGAATACACTTTATAAAAGAAGAAATTTTCTTCTCTTTCTGCATTTAACCCATCGGTGACTTCTTAGTAACCTTACAAAATAAAATCTGAACTCCTTACCCTATTGAACATAGCCAGGCATAATCTGTCCATAGCCATTTTCTTTAACTCCATCTCAGGTAACTCTCCCAAACTCACACTACAAAGTCCAGTCACCTGAGTCTTTCAATTTATGGTACAATCTCCGTGTCTTCCTACTTGCTGTTCCGTCTGTCTGAAATGCTCTTCATTTGGTTTCTCCATGGTTAGCACTTTCTCATCTTTTGGATCTCAGGTTAGATGCCATACCTTCAGAAGTCAACCAGGCAATCTAAAGTCAGGGGCCTCCAGTTCTTCTCTCCCACAGCATTATATATTTTCCTTTTTGCCACTTCTCATAATTTTAAATCATATATTCATTTGTTGTTTAATGTTTGTTTACTGCTCTAAATTCTGTCTACTTGGAGATTGAGCAGAGTATCTGATATGTAGTAGTCAATGAATGTCTGTTGAATCTTATTGAATGAATGGATGTTCTTAAAGGTACATGTAAGAGACTCTGGGGACCATGGAGCCACCTGAGACAGGAATTGGGGGCTTGAGTCTGTGGGTTTCTTCAGACTTAGACTTGTCTTTCTAGACTGGAAAATTCTCTTCAGGTATTGGTTCCTTATTTATCGGTTGTAACTTGGATGATTAGGAGTGCTGTGTTCTTCCCAACATCATCAATATGACTTGGCCCTTCTGGAGATCATGATAACTAACATGTGTTACCTATGCATCTTATCCATATTATGCCATTTAATATGATTCCATAGTTAGATTTTGTTATTATTTCCTATATTACAGTTGAACACACTAAGGCACAGAGAGGTTAAACAGCTTGCCCAAGATCACAGAGCTAGTAAGAGAGACACATAAGAACATGAATATGTATAATCTGACCTCAGAGTCTGCATTTTTTTTAGCTTTTTTCCTCTTTGAATTTATTTAAATTCAGTATAGTTAACATATAGTGTAATTTTAGTTCCATAGGTAGAATTTAATGATTCATAGGTTACATATAACACTCAGTGCTCATTCCATTCTGTACATTCCTTAATTCCTATCACTCAGTTACCCCATGCCCCACAACAACCCTCAGTTGTTTCATAGAGCTAAGAGTCTCTTATGATTTATATCCCTCTCTGATTTTGTCTTATTTTATTTTTCCTTCCCTTTCCCTAGGTTCATCTGTTTTGTTTCTTAAATTCCACATATGAGAGAAATCACATGATAATTGTCTTTCTCTGACTGACTTATTTCACTTAGCATAATACCCTATAGTTCCATCCTTGTTGTTGCAAATGGCAAGATTTCATTCCTTTTGGTTGCTGAGTAATATTCCATTATATATAAACACCACATTTTCTTTATCCATTCATCTGCAGATAAATATCTGGGTTATTTCCATAGTTAAGCTATTGCGGATATTGCTGTGATAAACATTGGGGTACAGGCACCTTCTTACACTACTGGTGAGAATGCAAACTAGTGAAGCCACTCTAGAAAGCAGTATGGAGGTTCCTCAAAAAATTAAAAATAGACTTACCTTATGACACAGAAATTGGACTACTAGGTATTTACTCCAAAGATTTAAATGCAGGGGCTGCATTCTTAAATTAACCTCTGATGTTCAACTACCCATGTAGCCCTGTACTGGCTCTCAAAGTGACCTCTTCAAATCCCGTAGATTTAAATACCATCTATGTCCTGGCCATGCTTGCTTTATATCTCTGGCCCAGACTGCTCCCCTGCACTCCAGACCAATTTATCTTAACTACCCACAGGCATCTTTTCATAGGTAACTGAAAGTTAACATTTCCAAAACTGAGTTTGTACTCTATCTCTATCCCCCACTTCCAAACCTGTCACTCCAGTAGCATCTCCTTCTCAGCAATGGTATCAGGGGTCATGAGATGTAAATATGTGTACATCCATACATGTGTCTTAGAGAGATGGCCTGAATTAGAAAATGGCATGATATTTCTTCTTTTCCTTGCTATTGATTGATCTAAACTTCCCTTACTAAATCATGGCATACCCAGGACATACCCAGGACCAGGACATATATTATCCTGCATTCCTAGCATCAAGTGCCTAGAAGGTGTTGAAAGGATCTTGTTGAATAAAGGAAAGAAAGAAGGAATGTTTTCTGTGAATGTTATCTATTTCTACTGCAGGTAGTTTCTATTCTACTTCTTAATTTCTCAGGATGTTTTCTTCTTCCCATGTTTCTAACCTAAGATGGGATATTAATGAAACTGTTTCCAAAAATCATTTTCATTTCTCTTCGCTTTGTCACTTGCACCCTTGGATTTATGTGGAAAGGAATGCTTAATAATGAGGAAAAACCTATTTAGAAATGTAGTGTAATCATTCAGTGGTAGAGAAAAGAGTGATATATGAGCCATATAATTAGCAGTAATCTATTTCATATTTATTTTTCTGGGCTGAAGTTCAGTTCCTCCTTGAAAAATTGAATGCAAGTAATAAGTTACACACACACAGCCTATGAATAGACATCCATCGTCATCCAAGGGAATTCAGCTAACATTTTCTCAAGATTATAAAAATAACTTTTAATTGTCTCAAATAAAATTTCTGTTCTTAATAGCTTAATATTGCTTCATTTTTGTTGCTTTGTTTTCTAAGATATAGAACTCAGTTTATTTTTTATAAACTAATAAAAGAACAGTTCAGAAATTAGGTATCTTCAATGTATGTACAAAGCCATGGATTTAATTATTTATTTATTTAAACCTCAGAATTTATTAGGTAGAATTGACAAGGGATCCAAGGGATGTGAGTGTTTACTGTATCTGGGATAAATGTTCAGTTTGGCTGTGAGTGAATTACTTGGCCATTCTCTCTCTCCGCCTCTAAGTAATTGAAAGAAAAAGCCTCTCTTTACAAGGTTTATGTAGGAATAAAATGAGGTAACAATGTCAAAGTGTTTCCAAAATTACAAAGGTCTGGAAGATAATAGTAAAGTGATGGCTTTATAATTATTGTTATAATTGAAATAAGCAAAATGAAGTTGTTTTTATCATGCTGAATAAATCAAAATAGCTATACTTTTATGCAGAAAATGGAAGAGATCCCACATTAGAATTTTAGTTGATTTTGTGTGCGTTCAGATAATGAAGTTGGCTTTTCCATGCACAGAACTGTAGCATTTAAAATGTGCCCTAAGTAGAATATTTTAATGATTTCTCTTTAATATTTTAATATATTCATGGAGATATACAAAATGATTTGTCTTCTACTATATTTACTTTCTGTAAACCTAGCAATTACAATAATTTCATGGAGAGAGTATATCCTAAGATGATATTCTGCTATAAGTAGTTGATACCAATTTGATTTTCATAATATCTTGACGAATTCTTATAAATTAAGTTCAGTTTGAGTCTGTGAATCATTCACGTTCCCATATTCCTTGTTGTGCAGTTTCCCTCTTTAGTATCATAGGAAGATGAGAGAAGAAAGAACAAGTGAACGTAGAATCTTGTGGGAAATCTGAGTTTAAAATCCCATTACACAATTAACATTTTTAGGTGGGAGAGCCGCAAAACCTTCCCAGACTCTAAAGTATGTCTTTAATATAAACAATAAGATCCTTTTTTTTTTTAAAGAAAATAAAGTCTTTCTTTTGTTTTATAACTTAGATAACTATACTATATATTGGAAAACAAGTGTCAATATTTTCTTTTTTTTTAAAGATTTTATTTATTTATTTGACAGAGAGAAATCACAAGTAGGCAGAGAGGCAGGCAGAGAGAGAGAGAGAAGCAGGCTCCCTGCCGAGCAGAGAGCCTGATGCGGGGCTCGATCCCAGGACCCTGAGATCATGACCTGAGCCGAAGGCAGCGGCTTAACCCACTGAGCCACCCAGGCACCCCCAATATTTTCTGATGTACAAAAATACTCAACTTATAAGCAGAGACCATCTCAGATCTGCATCTGCAGACATGAAAGGGACAGGATGGAGATTTTCATGGGTGTGTGCTATTTCTCCATGTTCTGTATGGACACGGACACCTGTGAGCTCATGCCCACTCACCCTGGCTACAAAGCTCTAAGCACCCAGTACAGAAAGGATTGGATATAATGAGTTACTAAATAGAAAACCAGTTCATGCAAAGAGACCCAGCACTGGTCCATTACATCTTCAGTGTGTACTAGCTTGTCTGTGCTCTGGCTGGGCTCCTCATTTGCAGTTACCAGATATGTTGGTTCTAAGAGTCACTTCATCTGCAGTTACTCCTTGCTTCACACGACAAACAGCTTTCATCGGGGCCAGGACTAACTGTTCACATTTCACTAACCATATTCTGAATTAGAAAAGTATTGGTTGTGTGCTCCCTCTGGACCAGGCATTGTGCTAGACCCAGAGGATTTTACTGTGAATAACAGAAACTTTCCTTGTTTTTAGGAGACTTACAGTCAGAAGTCTGCTTGTCCCAAGCTAGAATATACAACTTCATTTCAGCCTGAATTGCCAGAATGTTTGGTTTTTTTGTTTTTGTTTTTTTTTTTTAAAGATTTTATTTATTTGTTTGACAGAGAGAGATCACAAGCAGGCAGAGAGGCAGGCAGAGAGAGAGAGGAGGAAGCAGGCTCCCTGCTGAGCAGAGAGCCCGATGCGGGGCTCGATCCCAGGACCCTGAGATCATGACCTGAGCCGAAGGCAGAGGATTAACCCACTGAGCCACCCAGGCGCCCCAGAATGTTTGGTTTTTTAGACCAATATCAAAGGGTGCTCTTCACCATGGTGGATTTGGGCCCAGGCCCTCCTCCTTTTGGGAAATTCAGTCCTGTCAGAGTCCCTGGGAAGTTTATAGTTGATACCAATTTGATTTTCATAATATCTTGAAGAATTCTTATAAATTAAGTACAATATTTATAAGCCCAGCAAGATGACTTTGAATGAGAATTTGAGCAATGAATTGTAATTGCACATCATCTGGAATTTAAAAACAATTCCCTATAGTGCAAATTTACCCCATAAATTTGGGCTTCTATTTTTGCCAGCGTGTTAAACTATTGGACTGTTTATGAATACAGTTACAAGGAGAGGTTAATTACAAAAGCCTAACACATCTGTTGACATTCTTATACTATAAAAATTTAAATTGCATGCAGTCCAGAATGAGCCTGTGTGAAAAAGATATGGATAAATAATAGTCCATTTTGCTGGTTTAAGCTGGTTTGGCTCACTATTTTCTCATTTTTCTTCTACCTCCTTCCACAACCCAGCCCTCCCCCTGGGAAATAACTTCCAAAGAAAATCTAATTGGAGAAGTCCTTTTGGTCTTGTTGGGTGGTTTTTAAAATGCAAAGTCCTTGGTGGTTTGGTGGCTCAGTCAGTTAGGTGTCTGCCTTCAGTTGAGGTCATGATTCCAGAGCCCTGGGATTGAGTCCCACATCAGGCTCCCTGCTCAGCAAGGAGGGCCGTCTCCCTTTGGCCCTCCCTCGGCTTGCGCTGTTTCTTGCTCATTCTCTGTCTCTCAAATAAATAAAATCTCTTAAAAAAATAAAATGCAAAGTCATAGTTTACTTCCCTCTCTATGTGTTGTATTGATTAAAAAGCCCAAGAGGAGGCAAAAGTTTTGGGCCAAAGAACACAGTCCTTTGAAAAAGCCTTCCCTGACACTGACCCAGAGTCAAGACCCACATCAAGTCCCTCCTTCTGCACCACCACCAATTTTTGGCTTTTGCCTGGTTGGTTGAAAGCATCTTTTCTCTCTGATTTTGCTGTGCCTCTCCTCCCTTACATTATTTTCTCCATGCAGCAGCCACAGTGATCTTTGAAAGCCTAACTCAAAATGACTTCCCAGTGTTCCTAAAATAGGGTTCAATTGTTCTGTTGGGGCGGGTAAAGCACTGCACAGACTGACTCCTCTCACCTTTTTAGCCTCTTATGCTAATTTTCATGATATATACACTCCAGCCACCCTGCTCTCCTTACTGCCCCTAGAACATCAGACACACCAAGCAATTTCCCAGCTTAGGGTCTTTGTACCTAGATCACTCATCCCATGCCTTCCCCCAGTCCTGGCTCCTTTTTGTCTCAAATTTGTATGTCCTCTTTGCAGAGGAGCCTGAACCCCTTGCCCAAAGTAGTGTGTGACCCCATCCCTATAACTTCTCCCATTAACTTCATTATCTTCAGAACATTCATCACTACCTGAATTCATCCCTTTCTTTTAAACTTCTTTTGCCTATTTCTTTTTTTGTTTGTAAGTTTGCAGAATGTAAATGCCATTCATATCTCTTTTGTTCACAGCTGGGTCTCCAGTGCCTGACACACAGTGGTATATTTTTTGAATGACTAGATGCACATGTAAGGACCCAATTTTTTGCTGAAGAATGCCCCAAATCTTAAACTCCATATAGGTTCATGTGTTCTAAGTTCCAATTCAATTTAAGCCATAGGAAACTTGGATATACTTTTCAATTTAGTTTCTTTTTTCTGTTTCAGTCCTCTCTAATAAATAGTGACATTATCTTTGTGAAGTTGCATGCCCCATGGGAAGTGCTTGGAAGATATGCAGAACAAATGAATGTAAGAATGCCTTTCAGGTAGGTGTAAATATGTATTTCCCTACTCTCTGCTGCTTCCCTGTAAAACTAATATGCTCCTCTCTTGAAACAAATAAAACTGAAAAGCATACTGGAGTAGTATTAGAGAGGATTCTTAAAATATCTAGGAAATGCGTTAAGTCTTCATGACTTCTAATGACTTCATGACTTTTTGTGAAAATTCCTGGCTAATTCAGTCCTTAATAGGTAGATATGTCAAGTGCCTGTGAGAAAGAAGCATTTTCCAAGTAGGATTTTCATTTCCCAAATGCCATTTTCAGAAGCCCTGTGTGTTGTTGCTTTGAATGGCCACACTCCAGACGTTAATGGTGCAGGTCTTTACTGACATTCAAATCTGCTTCCAATAAAGCAAGTTCAAGAAATTTCATAAAAATGTGATACACTTTTAAAATTTTTTTAAATTTTTAAATTTTTTAAATTTTTAAATTTTTAAAAAGTCAGGTCATAAATACTGTATAAGCATAAGCATTGGTATTTTTCCCAAGGGTAATTAGAAAATACTTTATGTTGATTGCTTAGTTATTTAAAGTATTAATTTACCTTCATCTCATAGTGAATATTCATATTTTCCACAAAGATTAAGGGAAAGTGATCTGCATTTGCTAAAGTATTAAACTTGAAATTATAAATGCCAAGATATGTGGGAAGTAAATAATAGAATCTTCTAAAGGAGATGGAGGGATTTATTACCAAGGACAGTTCTAACGGAAATAAAGAATTAAATACTTTTGATTCACAATTTGCCCATAAGAACAAGTCAGATGACAGAAACCAGGCAAACTGGTGCCAATTCTAAAATATACCTCCTAATGAGCTGTGGAAAATTATAGAGACAGAGAGGCGCTAGGGACACATTTAGAGAAGGGCAATGTCCATTCAGAGGTCTGTAATGTATCTCCCTGGTGTATCTTGTTTTCTTTGTTTATTGGCCTTTATATTCTAATACCAAGTCAAAATACAGGCTGGGATTTCTAGCATCTGTTTATGTTGAGGCAAAATTCTCAAGGGAATTGAGATAGCCATAGTTCTGAACTTTTGATTTATTTATTTATTTATTTATTTATTTTCAGCATGACAGTATTCATTATTTTTGCACCACACCCAGTGCTCCATGCAATCCGTGCCCTCTCTAATACCCACCACTTGGTTCCCCCAACCTCCCACCCCCAATCTGAGGGGTTTGATTTATTTTTGTATTTAAAATGTAACAAAGAAATCTGAGAATCCAAGAATTAAAAAATATATAAAATCACTTGAGTCATTTATCAATTTAGTTTTCATTGAAACTTATTTACTATAGTTATAATTAAAGCCAGTTATTTATCAATTCTATAACTGTCCACTATGGATTAATGCTATATTACACATAAAAGCCAAAAGGAAAATGAAATCTGTGCTTAGTTACAGTCATATATATCAGACCAACATCTTATAGCCAACAATCAAAAGTCTACATTCTGATGTAAGTGTGATAGTAAAACTTAGTGAAATTGATATATTATCCCTCTGAGCAATCTCACAAAACCTTCTGCCAGAACACACTTTTCAAGCCAAGAACCCAAGCAGATTGTACAAACTTGAGCAGTGTTAACGCACAGCAAGTTCCTTATACCTGGAAGCACATCATATATGAAGGGCCTGACTGTATCATAGCTAACACTCCTATATGCTCATTACATAGCAAGGAAGTGCTGCCTTCAAGCAACATTAATACTTCCCTTATTAAGAGAATGTGATCCAGGGAATAAATGATAACCACAATAACTATGAATAATGTTCTTTTTAAATGTAGGTGTTTCTGCAAGACAGTTTTAGGAGACAGTACTATTTATGTGTGGACACTAATTGCTCTCATAAATATTGATGTGATTTTACCTAAGCATAGCTTCACTAGCTACAACCTGATGTATTTAAAGTGTGTGCTATTATTTTATCCAGTGTTTCAGATAAATAACTCTAGCCTAAGAAGATCTATGTATTTCCAAAGGAGGAATTTTTATGCCATATCACTTCAACAAAATGTACAAATATCAGTTTGGCTACATGTAGATGCCTCAAAGAATGTTCTATGTATTTATTTTTTTTCTGTAGATTACACTTTTGAATCCCAGGTATAGTCTTCTTGGATTTTTATTCCTATAATGTTTGAAACAAAGTTGAAGAATAATTTTCTTATGGGAAGTTGTAAACAAAATTTGCTTCTTAAATACCTGTATGTCCATGGATATAGACTCTTTTTAATTAATAGACTGATTTTAGGGCATTTTTAAGTTTACAGAAATTTGAGTTGAGAGTACAGTGTTCCTATATATCTCTTCTCATCCCATTCACAGTTTCCTTATTGTTACCATGTTGCATTAATGTGGTATCTTTGTTACAATGAATGGACCAATGTTGATGTATTATTATTATTATCTAAAGTCCATAGTTCAGTTTAAGGTTCACTCTTTGAGTTGTATAGTTCTGTGGGTCTTGAGAAATCCATAATATCATGTATCCACCATTATGTATCACACAGAATGATTTCACTGCCCTAATTTCATCTGTCCATCCCTTGTGCTGCCCACCCCAGAACAAACCCTTAACAACCACTGCTTCTTATTGTCTCCATTGTTTTACCTATTAAAAACATGAATATATTTTTAAGTTTTCACAGATATACAAAGAAAGTTGTATGTAGACTTCCCATTTTCCATAAGTATCAGAATACATATAAACCACATCAGTTTCATTACTACTCCATTGGTGAAAGCCTTAACTATGGAAAGGCTGACTGCAGTTTTTTAAAAATATCTAATCCATACACTCCCCATTCAAATTACATCCTAAATTTTATCTGGAATGCTTTAAAAATGCAGATATAAAGAAGTACAACACATCCTTAATAGTCTCACCTTTTTTAATGATTTTTTATTTTTTTATTAACATGCAATGTATTATTAGCCCCAGGGGTACAGATCTGTGAATTGCCAGGTTTACACACTTCACAGCACTCACCATAGCACATACTTTCCCCAATGTCCATAACCCCACCACCCTCTCCTCACCCCTCTCCCCCCAGCAACCCTCAGTTTGTTTTGTGAGATTAAGAGTCTCTTACGGTTTGTCTCAGTCTCACTTTTAATAGAGTCTCACTTTTAACAGATTTTTTCCAAGATTCTCTGTTTTGTTGTTGTTGTTGTTGTTTTTTAAAATAAATTTATTTATTTTCAGCATAACAGTATTCATTATTTTTTCACCACACCCAGTGCTCCATGCAATCCATACCCTCTATAATACCCACCACCTGGTACCCCAACTTCCCACTCCCCCGCTACTTCAAACCCCTCAGATTGTTTTTCAGGGTCCATAGTCTCTCATGATTCACCTCCCCTTCCAATTTTCCCCAACTCCCCTCCAAGATTCTTTGTTTTATCTATTTAACTCACCTATATTAGGGCCAGTGTTTAGGTAGTATTCACTAGTGTGGTTATTTGCAGCAGGATGTTGATCCTGATTAGTGTTCTTCCCATACTAGTTGTAAAATACATCTTTTTATATTACCTTGTCTATATCAAAGGAAAGAAGGCTTCTGTAAACTAAAGTGCTCTGTAAATATTAGCTAATATAATAGTATGTCCATTAAATTGTGCATGTTGCCAGCCAGCTGGCAATCCATTTCTTCATTCCTTGAAAAAAAGCTGACCTCAGCTAAATTCATACAAATACCAGTTGCCCCAAATCATTGCTCTGCACTGGCTATGTAGATAAGGAGTGACCCAAAAAAAAAAAAAATGATGATAATGAGATGAAGAAATATCAATGGACAGTATTTCATAAGATTTCATGACTCAAATGCATGCCCTATGTTCCCACTACATTTCTCACTGTTAATCTCTTTTTAGTTTTTTCTTCTTCACCTCTTACAGGCTTCTATCTTCAATCTCCTTTCCTTCCTTGCTAGTTCAAACTGTAACTGACGATGGGTTTTCTTCTCGACTGGCTTCATTTTTGCTGTTCTTCCAGGAGAAAAATCTATTACCTGCCCCGCCGGTACAAGTTCATGAGCAGGTTAGTAGCATGCTTTGTCATAATGTGTTTGATATGCTGGCCTGTTTGTCCCAACAATGACAAGGAATATGAGCTGGGGAGGATGAGCTTTTGTCCCATGGCAAAAGGGGTTTCCAAGGGCAATCCAAAAATCGCTATTTCAGGTTAGCCTGAAAAGAAAAAAAGCAAGATGGGAATGTTTCTCTCAGAATCTTTCCTATGATTTCTCCACACTTGGAAGGACAGCATTTATCTGCAGTTCTGTCGGGGCTGCTTTTTGTCTTTAGCCTATTCTCTTAGACAAATTACCAAAAAACCCAGATGTTCAGCACATCTTTGGTCTGAATGTTATTTTTTTCTACACAATCCCACCCTCCACCATAAGTAACTTGAAATCTTGAAGTGTAGATAATCAACATCTCAAAAAGCTGATAGCTGTCTAGCCCACCCCCATGGGTGGGGCCCTCCTATGTTAGTAACATTTTGTTAATAAAGTATGCAGATGTATTACCTTATCAGAAGCCCTTTCTACCCCCCTTTTTTTTCTTTTAGCCTCCCTCACCCACCCAAAATTCTACTGGCTAAAGATTGCCTTTAATGTACTATGTATCTTTATAAAATTTGTTTCTTAATTTTTTGAGACATTAGGGAACAAGGGGGAAGCATCAATGATGTCCTATAATTCAATTCTATTGTGATCACTGGAAATCTAATTTTAAAATTTTAATTGGTCTTATGTAATCATTTACCCTGAGCTGAGCTAATGGTTAAATTTGGAGACCATTGCATTTCTCTGAAAATCCTTCTCTTTTCAGTTCTGTGAGAATTAAGATTTATGTTTTCTCTGTTTATGTGCTGTGCAAAATATAAGAGTAATTGACATATTCTAGTGGGTTTACTCAAATGCATGTACATTCAATAAAGTATGATATAAGAATTGACATCCAAAGAAACCAAGATGTGTTTTCCAAAATTTCCCTCTGCAATATCTTTACTTAGCAGTGCTTCTTTGCTTAGACTGTAGCCATGGCATTTGGATTCACCATGATTTAGATTAGTCCCTTGTCATATAATGACCCTCTATAAAATCCCAAGATAACATATTAGCCTATATCAGTAGTCCTCTATAGTTTTCAAACTTTAACCAGCATTAGAATAACTTGGAGGGCTTATTAAAACACAAGATTGATGGACCTGTCCTCTAATCTATGGTGTTGATGTCCACCTCTCCACCTGGATGGTATGTGAAGGCAAGGATGGCTTATCCAATTCTATATTTCTGGTACCTATCACCTAATAGATGGGGTGAATAGGAAAATGAATCTCTACACATGTGAGAAGATTTGAATGAGGAAAAAGGAGGTCACAAAGAAAAGCATAGAAAAACCAGTGTGCCTGAAGTGTCAGACACAGACTTGGAACTGAAACATTTGCCCTCACTATGGAGGAGGGGTAAGCAATGAGGGCTTGAAAGAAAATGGTGTAAAAGGAACCAAAAATCTCAAACTTGGATTGGACATCAAATATCATCAAGTCCAGCCATTCAGCAGATACCTGAACCTCTGCTAAATGGTCAGCCAGCCCGTGTTTGAACATCTGTGGAGACAGGGAATTTCAGAACACAACTGTGGGTACCTGACTTTTAGGAAATTCTTTCTTAAAATAAGCCATAATATCTCTGTCCCTTCAGTTTTTACTCCAAAGAACGTTCAGATTACAGTTCTCCCTGGATAGATGAAAAATAATCTACAGAGCAAAAAAGGCAAAATGTATGAGAAAGATTGTGAAATTATAGGCAAAAAGACTTATTATTTGGAAATTGGGGTGGGGGGAGAGAAAGAGGTTTCCATATCTAAGGAATTGGGAAAATGTTGAAGGTAAAAGGAGAGTGGAAATTCAGAAGAGATATGGCTATGGTGAGAAAGATGATGATTTTTGTTTTAATAATCTTGTATTGTAACTCACAGTAGGTCTTTGACACATAGGTGTCCTGAGGCCCTCTGGAAATGATGGCAAAGCAATTGAGAAAAACAAGGCTATTGATGGCAAAGCAATTGAGAGCAAGGCTAGAGAATCCAATTTGGGAGTCTGAAGTATAGAAGTCATGACTTGAGTCAGAGGAGTGGATAGAGTTCCCCAGGGAAGGACTAAAATGCAAAAAGAAGGCCAATGGCAAGTCCTTGGAAAATCTCATTAAGAAGGCAGGAAGAGATGGAAGGAAGATGAAAAATAATAATTTAAGAAAGAGGCAACCTAAGGGAGGACAATGTCAAAGGGACCAGGAAAGAGTTCCCATAAAAATGGGTGTTCTTCAACTTCTGATGGAGGCTGAGAGATGAGAATTGATTTTTAATATTTAGAAGTTAGTGATAACTACCATGATAGCAGTCTCCGTGAGAGATTGTTCTCAAAGTTGAGTGGACCTCAGGATTATCTTCAGGGTTTTTTAGTACTCAGCTTATCTAGCCCATTCCACGAGTTTCTGAGATGAGGCAGAATATTTTGCACCTCTATCAAGATCCTAAATGATGCTAATGTGGCTGATCTGGGACTACATTTTGAGAATGAGGGCTGCAGAGAGGAGGGTAATAGAAACCAAATTACAGCTGGTGGGGGATGGAAGGCCCTGATGAATTAGAGGCAATGAGGGATCAATATTACCCTCATAAATTTTGAGACAGAGGAAAACAGAGAAGGGACAGGCTTAAGAACAGTAGCCAAGAGAAAGGAAGCAGAGGAGAGGAGACTGTGTGACAAGGGACCAATCACATATTCTCCATGAGCAGCAGAGAGGTTTTGAATGAGTAGGAGTTTGGGACATCCTCGTTTCTTGAACTGAAAGTACAATTTACTGAACAGTCATCTTTGGCCTGAAAAAGTCAGGCCATAAGAGTGCATAAATCATAACTATAAAAGAATTCGGGCATTGGAAGTCACTGGAAGACTCAGACAAATGAAGGGAAAAGAAATCCTAACTGGTAGTATGACCCATCAATTCAGATTACCTTTTAAGACATTCATTGCTTACCACATCACTGTAGTGGTATACCTTAATGAAGCCCAGTGTACGGTGTCATTTTTAAAGTGCAGTTTGTCAGAAATTTTGCTATCTATTTTAAGTCTTGTTTCACCTCAGGACAGATTTAGACAATGGAAAGTATCTCTTTGTAGACAGCTCTGATAGGCCAAATTGAAGGGCATATCTATATCTGGCTGTCCTGGTTGTACACCAGTAATAAAACATTGACTCAGTATTCTAAAATTCTCTTGTCATACTAAATATGGATATTCAATTTAGGCTTTAGTTTCATCCACTTAAATAATAATTTCATTGCTTCGCAAAAGCCTCCCTGAAACAACCTTATCTCCTTTAAAGCCAAGGGAAATTATATTATAAAATTTCTGAGCAGGCAGAGACATAAAGCATCTTTTCACAAATATCTTTATTTTTGAGAATCACCTGACTCTCATAAAATACACTCATGTAATTCAGATTTATATTTTTCGATTAAATGCTATTTTCATCACGTACTTGGTCCATTAAATGCTCCTTTGACTCTTTGGGAAGATTTATAGGCCTTATAAATTGTCTATCCAATAAAGAAGGGAATTTATCATCCGTCTTTCGCCCCCCTCCCCCATTTTTGCCTTTGCTAAATATTGCAAATAGAGTCAGTAGAAGATGTGATTACAAAGGAACAAATTGGATTATGGTCAGTGGTTTGTAGCTAATGTCTCATTACTTCTCATTCCTTTTCCATCCATTCCCCCATATGCACCTGCCTGATGTTATCCTTTGCAGTCATTTGGCAAAATGTCTGCTGCCCCTGCTACATGATACATTCAGTGCAGTTGCAGTCTTATCAGTTGCATATACAGGTAAATGACAAAATGACTTATATTTTCTATCCTAGTATTAAAAAATTAATATATGTAAATGTTCCAAAGCCTTTGGAATCTGCTATGAAATATTTAGGTTGTGCCCCAGTTAGTAGCCTTGTGACCTAAAAGAATCCTAACTCCTATCCAAGGAGAGGCTATAAATATAGGAGACTTGGCTCTCAGAAGAGGAAAAAGAAATTCAAGGCTCCTGCTGTCTAACTGTTATCAGTCCAGGAGGGCTTCATTTATTACAATGTAGGGCTCTGTGTGGTGCCTCCACTTTAAAAAAAAAAAGAAGAAGAAGAAGAAGAAGTGGAAGAAAGAAAGAAAGAAAAGTTTATCTGTATGTTCCCTCTAGGTATATCATCCCTGAAAATGTAATCTGTTAGAAATGCGATGCTATTCTAATATTCTGGTCTGGGAAAAAGCAGATGTCTCTGAAGTAGCCTATTTCATTTCATTTAGCCTAATTAAGTTGTCAGTACAAACTCCCTCCTGGGTCCTGGTGGCTCAAGGGAAAGGCCTTGTCTTCTTCAGGGTATACCCACAGCATCCAGGTTGGGGCTCTGCACACAGCAGGTAATTTATAAAGGCCTATTGATGGCTTAGTATGTGGGGAGTGAAGCCCTTTGGCATGTGGCCTTTAATTATCACCACTCCTAAGGTGAATAGGATAGTCTTCCCTTTGCAGCTGAGGGAACCAAAAATCAAAGAGGTTCAAGCAGAACCTTCCCACAGCACATTTCCAAGGCACAGCTTGGGAAGGTACAGCACACCCAAATGGGCAGTCTGTGCCCATCTGCCTGTGCTGGGCTGCCAACTCTTTACAGCCACGCTGGATCTGACCTGTCATGAACCAGAACTTGGCAGGGGTGGGGTGGTGGGGTGGTGGTGGCTGAACTTACTGTAATGCTTTCTATAAAAATATCCATCTTTTAGTCTAGATACTAGCTTGACAAGTTAAGGCTAGAAATGCCCAAGTGGATGACTGATCCATTGTCTCCTTACTGATTTGCCTATATAGTCTATAAGACTCAATAAATGAGCCTCTATAAGGCTCAATAAATGGCAGAAATAGAACAGTGACAATGTGTCCAACCAAAATCAATACTAAATCAATAAGCCAACATTTTCTCTTTGCTTTTCCCAGTCAGTGAAGACTTTATTAAGTATGGCCAATTCCTATATTTAAGAGACAAATTGGGTACTTTCTAGTTAGCTGGTTCCTCAACTCTGTAACTAAGAGAATTTCAGGATTGCCTCTTTAGGGAAGTTTATTAGATGGAGATGGGGGCACAGACCTCAATATAGAAGTGAGAATCTTAGTTCTTGAATTCCCATTGATAACTCTACATAAGAGTTTATCATCCTCATCATCTTCTTCATCCTAGACACCACCACTGAACTGAGCATTTTGTACATATAAGGCAATGAGCAGACACCTGATATTTGTTATCTTGTGTAAGTCCTCACCACTGACTCATGAAACGGGTGCATTCACTCAAAGAGGTTTAGTCACTCACTCAGCATAGGACTTCTCACTAGAGAGATGTACAACAAATTGTGAACCTACTTTAACTTCAGAGTCCTTCATCTGTATGAAAGGTTATCCATTATATTGTGAAAAGGAAAGCTCTCTATTAACTTACGTTTGTTTAGGATATAGCCAAGATACTATTGCCCAAATCACCAGCAACATGTAGTATCTAAAAAACAGCAGAATCAGAAACCCAATGTGGGTCTCATGCTTTCCAGCCTGGTGGTTCTTGCACTATGTGTTTTTATCTTGCACTGTTGAAGAGGATCCTCAGTGATTCCTAAGTAGCAAGTTTGGTATGAGAGTGTTTGTTGAAGAGTGGCCAATAGTCATCCAGCCACAGAGAAACAGATCCTTGTTCCCAGAGCCACTGGACTGGCAGGTGGAGTAGCATGTGGAGTGTTAGCCTCAGCATAGGGAGCCTGACCAGCCATGGCCAGGTCTCAAGGAAAAGATCAGATCAAGACTGTTTTCAGAGGTGTATTAATTTCCTATTACTGTTGTAACAGATTCCTGCAAATTTAGGTGCATAAAACAACACAAATTTATCATCTTATAATTTTGCAGGTCAGTAGTCTAGGGGAGGAGACTTAACTGATTTCTCTGCTCAGGGTCTCTCAAGGTTAATGTCAAGGTGTTGGTTGGCTAAGGCTCTTCTTGAGGCCATGAGGGAGAATAATCTTTAGGCTTGTTCAGGTTGATGGCACAATTCAGTTCTGTGCAGATTCTTTAGGATTCTTAGACAAAGGTCATTTTCAACTTCTAGAGGCTGCTCGCACTCCCTGGCTGCTGGCTTTTCAAAGCCAGCAATGCCCAGTTGAGTCCTTCTCACACTTTGAATCTCTCTGCTATCCCCTTCTCCCTCCTCTTTGCCATGTCTAGATAGAGAAAGTTCTCTCCTTTTATTTATTTTTCTATTTAAAATCAATTTAATTAACATATAGGGTATTATTAGTTTCAGGGGTAGAATTTAGTCATTCATCAGTGACTTACAACATGCAGTGCTCATTACATCAAGTGCCCTCCTTAATGCCCATCACCCAGTCCCCATCCCCCCCACCCACCTCCTGCTTATTTCCTAGAGTTTAGAGTCTCTTACAGTTTGTCCCCATCTCTGATTTTATCTTGTTTTATTTTTCCCCTCCCTTTCCCTATGTTCACCTTTTTTTTTTTTTTAAGTTCCACACATGAATGAAATCATGTATTTGTCTTTGACTGACTGACTTCACTTAGTTAGAGGGTATTATGCTAAGCAAAGTTCTCTCCTTTGAAATGGCTCATATGATGAAGTTGGGCCCACCTGAGTAATTTAGGATGCTCTCCCTCTCTAAAGGTTTATAAACTTGCTTACATCTGCAAAGTCCCTTTGCTGTGTTGCATGACATATTCACAGGTTCGAGTGATTAGGATACACACATCTTTCAGGAGTTGTTCTGCCAAACAGAAGAGGGTACAAACTGCTATCCACATTTGAGTATTTGTTTCTGTCATTTTGAAGAGCACACAGCATGGACAAGCATATGTGGTAGAACCTGTACAGTCCATGATTTGTCCTGCTTCATGTAAAGGCCTCCATGTGAAGGCCTATTCACCTACCCCAACCCTCAGCCAGTGTCTCAGGGGTTTTGTTTTTAAGATATTTTTTGAATATCTTTTTTTCCACCATAGTGTTTTAAAAGCCCAGGTCCTCTGCTTTTTATCACTTTTATATTAGCCTCCCTTGTCCTTAAGAAGTTGTTAATGACACTGTTTGCCTGGCAGTTTCTCCAAAGCATTGCGTGCACACCATGTGTAGGCTTCCTAACAACATCAGTAAGATGGTTGATGATGATGATTAGTACATTTTAAAATAAGGTTTAAACAGGTGAGTGATTCCTGGAAGATCACACAGCTGATAAGCAACAGATCCAGGGTTTAAGCACCCCATTTCCACACCCCAGCTTCTTTTAGGAGCATCCCTTCCCTTCCCTCCACTTCTGGCCCCTCCTCATTTTTCAATGAATCATTTTCATTACCCTGTTCCACTCTCTTTTCACCATCTCCACATTTCATTTAAATTGTGGTGCTATAAGCTGTTGCTAAAAGCTGCCATTTCATTCCCATGGAGTATTGATGCCTGCTTTTTCACAGCTTTATTTGTTTTTATCCACACTGAGCGCCATACCCAGCTAGATTTAATTCATAGTCGTGGCACGCAGAGCCCAGATTCTGTAAGAATGTGAACCTTGCAAAGTGTAATCCGATTAGTGCTGCAGACTGGAGATGTGTGGGAGTAAAAGCTCTATTATGAAAAGCTCTGGGCCAATGTCCTTTTTCTTGAATGAGTTTAAAGGCAATCAGATGAAATAAAGCCAGGAGTTACGGGGAAGACCACCAGCTTAGCCTAGGAAGTATAGTTTATGAGTCAATTTAAGGACTAAATCATTGAACTTAGACAAGTTGTAGATGCCAGTGAAGCACAATTAACTTTGAATTGAAAAAAAAAAAAAAAGAAAGAAAGAAAGAAAAGAAATGTCAAGAAGTTGTTCAATTCTCATTGGGGGGGGGGAAGATCGTAATATTAGCAGGTACTCAGTGTACACCATACTTCTGGAGATTTTATGTATATACTGATTAATCACCATAACCCTATGAATTGGGTATTATCATGCCCACTTTTATAAAAAAGGAAATTAAGGCACAACAAAGATAAATAACTTACCCAAGGTCACACTGCTAATATTTACAGAACCAGGATTTTTTTTTTAAGATTTTATTTATTTATTTGACAGAGGGAGAGAGGCACAAGTAGGCAGAGAGGCAGATGGTGGGGGGGGCGGGAAGCAGGCTCCCGGCTGAGCAGAGAGCCTAATGGTGGGGCTTGATCCCAGGACGCTGGGATCATGACCTGAGCCGAAGACAGAGGCTTAGCCCACTGAGCCACCCAGGCGCCCCCAGAACCAGGATTTAAATTCAATCACTGCAACCCCATGTTCTGAGTCACTGTGTTCTACTGTGTGTCTGATGCACATTATGTCACTATACTTCAAGTTTTTTTAAAGAGTGGTGAGGGAGGGAGGACCAGGAGAAGGAAGGATGGAGGAGATGGGAATTGTTTCCTCTCATCCCACTTAGGGCTCTTCCAGTTTGCTATTCTTTTCTGGGCACATGACCTTTAGTAGAATCTTGATTTCTGTGCATGTATATGTGGTAGCTATGAGTTGTCTTTGAGAGGAAGGGCCTAGAAAAGTTGTGAGAATCTTTCCACTTTGAACTTTCAGGGGTTCTGAAGAAAGTCCAGCCACCACTGGGCAGAAGGGGGTTATAGTGAGACTGGAACCCTGCAGAGAATAAAAGAAGTGGTAAAAGAGTTACCTATTATTGTTCATCTTGGAGCTGATTGGTTATAGAAAAAGCAATTCCTTAACCTGGAAATTTCATTGAAAATGATAAATTGCCTTGTAAATATTTTTTTGAATTGGAAAAAAATCCACCCAAATTCCATGTGTAATTAATAGACTTAGAAGGCATTTAGATATTTTCTTCATTAGAAGACTCCATCTAAGAACGACAGAAGTTCTAGTAGTTCTAGTATCAACTGTTTTGATGTGATCACTAACATCAAGAGCCCCAAACCTGCATTCCATTCCTGGCTTTATTCACTGGCTGGGTAATTTGAGCTGGATACCTAACCACCATGGATTTCTTCTGTGATGTGTAAAATGAGTATGGTACCTGTTCATTCTGCCTTACTGAGATGCTATTTGATATGCGCTCTTGGAAGACACTTGCTTCAGTGGATATAGATACCTGATATAGCACAGTTGTTTTTAAGTATGCTGTGCATTTTGCTCCTTCTGGTGGTTTTCTGTGAATAACTGACAATATGGTCACTTGGAAGTCAGATGTTTTCATAAGCAGAAGCCAGAGGAAATCAAGAGGGGGCCAGGGGAAAACTGTCTTGTAAACCACCTTCACAACACTGTTGTTTTCTGTGACTTTGCATCCTTGTGCACCCTGGCCAGAGTGACACATGCGTCATCGTGCCCCTGTACCTTGAGAGCCATGGAATCAGCTTAAAAGACAGAATGAAAGCTGAACTGCCTGGTATCTGAAGAGAGGCAGCTCAGTGAAGGTGTGAGAGGCAGGAAGCAAATCATGACATCATGCTCTGTGCACACAGGCAACCCATTGGGATGTGCTGTCAGCTGCCCTGAGCACTTCCCTAACCAAGAGAAGATGGGGAAATTTTCCAAATACAGAATGAATTTCTAGAACCTGAAGAATGTAAAAAGTTAAAGTCTCTGCTGCTTTGCTTAAGGGGCTGTCCAATTCCTTTCCAGAGCCTTCCAGGCTTGGTCATTTATTGGCATGTTGGTGAACATATAACACTTGGCCACTATTTCATAGACAATAATTTTGAGGTCCTGTGATGAGACTGAAAAAACACTGGAGTTGAGACTCTCTTCTTTCTGTCTGTGAAATGGGGTGTCATGTACTCATGTTCAGTGGGAGTGTCTGGGGTGTCTGGTGTTATAATTATTGCTCTGTGGAGGCTTCCCTCTTATATTTTGGGGCAATGCTGACATGCTGTACCCTTTGGTCTTGCCTTTCATGTACCACAGGATCGATAAACAAATAAGCAGGTTTCGGAGATGGTTACCTAAGAAGCCCATGAGGCTGGACAAGGAGACACTGCCAGACCTGGAGGAGAATGACTGCTACACTGCCCCTTTCAGCCAGCAAAGGATCCACCAGTGAGTGTTTCGTGTGAAAGCCTTTGTCTTACTAAGGACATGCAGCTGTGGTAGACCTTCTCCTGCACGCCTTTGAGTCCTTGGCATGTGGAAGGAACAGCTTAGTGCCCTTCTTCCCTGAAAGTCCTGTGAGTGTTCATATCCCTTTTGTATTTGGGTAAGCTAACTATTCTAACGAACAATCTCCATATCTCAGTGGCCTGACACAGTAGAACATGTGTTCATATATTTGTTGGGTAAATGACCTTCTCCACAGTGATTTAGAGACCCAGGCTCCTTCTATTTTGTGGCTCTGCCAGTCCCCATGTTCAGAGCCCCTTCAGGCTCATCATCATCTAACCAGCAGACAGGGAAGTTGGTCTACCCTTGACCTTATTGAAAAGAGGTATCATCGGTTTGTTTTAATCAATATCTGTTCACTTCTCTATTTCCTTTTCTTCAGCAACTCACCAGGTTCCCCAGGAAAAACCACATTCCTGAGTAGCCCACCTGCTGGCTCTTCCATCAGACAGTCTCTGAACAGTGATTTTTCAGTTTTGACATGCAGGGGGAAAGGTTGACTGAGTAATTGAGCCTTTGGAGTATTGCAAAAGTGATAGAGAATTGACTCTGAAACTTCTGCGATGACAAGAAATTGCAATGGCGGGGTCAGTGGTAGGAGAGAAAAGCATGCCAAAAACTATAAACAACTAGGCAAAAACAGCCTCTCAAAAGACAAATAAGTAAGTTTGGCCCAGCCTTGCTCTCAGCCAGACTTCCGGAATTCCTGGCTCTCCCCACTCCAGCCATAGAGACAGCCTCAGTAAAAAGGACTTCCCCAAGGGGAGGAAGAGGGTAACAGATTTTTTGAAAAAAATAGGTTGCTAACTTTGAGGGAAAAAAACCCAACAACAACAAAGGGCAGTCATCAAGTTGCAGGGAATATATGGTTGGGGCATGTTTTGGCAACAGAAAATCAGTTAATGTCTTTGGACTTCTAGAAGGTGAAGGAGAAAAGAAAAATCAAGGAGTAGATGTTCTGCATCAAAATATGTAATGTTTAACGCAAGGGAAACAACTTTGTAAGCCTCTAAAATAGCCAAACTTTTGATCCCCAGAAGTCAGATTGATGCCAACCCAGCCACATTATGGGAACATTGAAAAAGGTCATTGAAAAAGACATGAAACTCATAGCCTGGCCCCCAAATCCTAGTTAGATCCTCTGCAGGAAATAAGAAATGGAAAGGTTTCACGTTAACTCCAAGATCAAGACTGTGTTGTTTATCATAAAATTTCTTGGACAAGTGATTGGATGTTTTAAATTTTTCTGGAGTAGAGTCTGGTTTACATGCAGAATTTTCTCTTTGCCTCTCACCTGCCCAAGAGAACACCTAGCACAGTACAGGAACATCTCACAATTTTCAGATGAATAGGTACTTATCAGATGGATAAGTGGGTAGTTAGAAGAATCAAAGAAATATAGGGTATGTGCATAGGGTTTTGCTTTGCTTCAAAGGGATATATGTAAATAGAAAAGGAAGATTTTCTACTACTCATCTTCATGCTGGTTACATTTCCTGATGTTCTTTCTTGCTTTAAAACAAATTTCTTAGCAGAATTCTCAATGTCAGAAGCATCTAGGCACCCATCAGGATTTCTAGAAAATAGAACCAAGATTCATATCTCTATAAGTATTTTAAAATATTTAATAAATGAGGAATGATAGCCTGTGAGATCACAAAAGTACTCAGCCATCTCCATCACAAATTTACGAGGTCCTTTTTTGTTATGTCTGGGCATTGGTTCACTGAATAATTAATTCATTTACAGTCTCTGATTTGATGTCTACTTCTTTTTTTTTAATTTGAAAATTCGTTTTCTACTTTTTTTTTTTCTTTTTTCCAATTTATTTATTTTCAGAAGTCTACTTCTTGCCAGGTACTGTCTGGATACAGAGGATATAAAGATAAATGATAAACAGTCTTTACCCCAGCCTAAAGACAGAAAGACCATTTTAAATAATTGTATACATTATGATGAGTGTTACTTAAAAGAAAGAGTGTTCCATACTGCAGATTTGGGGAGAGGTTCTAAAAAATAAGAAGTGAACACACTCAAAAATGCTTGAGACGGGTCTTAAAGATAACATTTGTCCAGGAAGGTAGTGAGGGGAACAGATATCAAGAGAGAATAATTTATGTGTAAAAGTGTATGGGTATGGGGCGCCTGGGTGGCTCAATTTATTAAGAGTTCCATTCTTGATTTTGACCCAGGTCGTGATCTCAAGGTCATGAGATCAAGTCCTGCATTGGTCTTCACCCTGGGCATACAGCCGGCTTGAGATTCTCTGTCTCCGTCTACCTCTGCCCCTCTCTACCCTCACTCCCTTCACCACTGCCAAAAAAGAGTATACAGGCATGAAACAGAAGGGAGTATCTGAAGAACTACAAGTAGTTTTCTGCGTATAGACATAGGGTATGAGAAAACCTGGCATTATTGTTTGAAATAGGAGAGTGATCAGTGAAAGATGAGCTTTCAAGACAGGAGAACCAAGAAGGATAAAGCAAAGGGATAGCTGGAAGGAAGGAAACCTAAGAATCTGGCCTCGGGCCATTATACAATTGGGTGGTGAAGAATTAAACAAGGGTCTTGAACATCATGGGCAGTGGGAATTTTTTTCGCTTTGAGAATTGTCATGCCACATGAACATGTGTAGAAGTAAGACTTGAGGAGTGCTGTCTCTCCGTTTGGAAGTGATTGGTGTAATCAGAAAAAAAAAAAAATCCCTAAAGATGGATGTTTCCCTAAGGTGACACTAATGGATTTAAAGTAATCAGAAGTAGCTGGTTAATGAGCTCCAGGGTTTATAATATGATTTCCTGGTTTTCTAAATGCAATCCAAAACCCCATGTGACTTCTTGGTTTTGCAGAATGGTTGATATTGTGTTTGTCTAGGAATAAAAGTGACTAATATATGTGTGTGTGTGTGTGTGTGTGTGTGTGTGTGTGTACATGAATGTAGAGGAAAAAGAAAAATTAGGAGTTCAATAAATACTGACCAAAGTGGAAAAGAAGTCTTAAAAAATACTTTGTGCTCAGGATAAAGCCCAGAGTCTGAAGCTGGCTGACTAGTTTCTACTTGCATTCTCTGTTGAGTGCTTCATCCACAATGAACTGCTTTAACCTTAACTCACAGCGCCCTTTTGACTCCTGTTGTACAGAGTCTTCCCTCTGTCTGGAGCACTCTTTCCCTTAGACTCCTTTCTTTCAGGTTTCATCAGAGGCATTTCCTTCAGAAAACATCCCAAGATTTCCAACCTTATATGTGAATTTCAAAAACATCATTCTGTATGCACTTGGGAGAATGGGTTGGAGGTGGACAAGTATAGAACCAGGGAGATTTGTTATATTATTTCTAGGTTTTAGAAGTACCATCTTTTTTTTTTTAAACATTTAATTTATTTATTTGACAGAGAGAGATCACAAGTAGGCAGAGAGGCAGGCAGAGAGAGAGGAGGAAGCAGGCTCTCCACGGAGCAGAGAGCCCAATGTGGGGCTCGATCCCAGGACCCTGGGATCATGACCTGAGCTGAAGGCAGAGGCTTTAACCCACTGAGCCACCCAGGTGCCCCTCTAGGTTTTAGAAGTAAATTCTGGGTGAGGTGCATTCTTCTGTATCTTGATAAAATTTATTTTTTTTCTATCATAGCTCTCAATATAGAACCGTATAGGCAGTAAAGTTCTTGAAAATCTATGTCTACATCATCATTTTTTAATCTCATAGTTGGTGCTTAATAATGATTTGTCAAATGAGAAATTAATAGATGAAATAGAACAATCATGTGAAGAATGAATAGAGATGGTGTGAAGTTTGCTCACTGCACACTCCTCTCAGGCCAAATTCAACCCATTCTCTCTTCCAGTGTGGTCCACTTCCATTGTTCCTGGTCTAGTTAATGGCGCTTATATTTGTGCAGTTGTTGAAACCAGAGTTAGGAAGGTATTCTAGACCTCTCCTTCACCTCCACTTTCTGCATTCACTACATCTCCAAAGTCTGATGATTTTCCAAGCTAAGTGTCTCTGTAATCTAACAATTTCTCTCAATGTCCACCATCATTATCTCATTTCTGAAACCTAGAAGTACTGTTACAATCCTTGCCCGTCTCCAATCCATTCTCCCATGTGCTAAAGAATGATGTTTTCGAAATGCATTTCTCATCATGTCACTTGATCTTGTTTAAAAACCTTAGAATTAGGGTGCCTGCATGGCCCAGTCATTAAGCATCTGCCTTTGGCTCAGGTCATGATCCCAGGGGCCTGGGATCAAGCCCCACATTGGGTTCCCTGCTCAGCAGGGAGCCTCCTTCTCCCTCTCCCCCTGCTGCTTGGGTTTCCCTCTCACTGTGTCTCTCTCTGTCAAATAAACAAGTAAAATATTTAAAAAAAAAAACCCTTAAAATAAATACCAAAATTATTGAAGTGACAATAAGGTCTTAGATGGCCTGACCATCTGGCCACTCCTCTCCAGCCTTATCTGCCTTCACTGTCTTCTACCCTCTCTTCTTATGGTCTAGACATATACAGCCTCTCTCAGATCTTTGGATGCACTCTCCCTCAGGGAATAAGCACATGCTGTTTTCTCTCTTGGAATTCTCTTCCCACTTCTTCCCCCTTCCTCTAGTTTACTCTTATTCAGTCTTTAAAATCCAGATCCAGAACTATTCCCAGGGAAGCCCTTCTCTACTCCTTCCAAAGACCAGGTATCCTTGCTGTATTCTCTTTAAATCATGTTTCCTATATAACATTTTTTATTTGAAATTCTATAATTTTTTAATTATTTGGGTATTATATCATAAATCCTTCAGCCCTCCTCCAGCCCTAAACTCCATAGAGGCATATACCGTGTCTGTTTTTGCTCACAATTATATCTCTAATACTCAACACAGTGCCTAGCTTACCATAAATGTTCAGTATTTGTCTATTAAATGAATGCCGTAAGGATGAGAGTAATAAAGACAATATGGGAAAATCTAATTATAAATCTTTATGCTCTGAACTACATTGTACAAAAAAATTTAAGTTGAGAATCAATTAAAAAACAAATAGTCTAGCATTATATTTGAACATATATTAATGTTTGAGAAGCAGTAGAGGGAAACCAGTGAGTACACATGTCTGCAAGTCCACATATGATGCCATTGGTCATTTTATATGGTACCATCAAACATTTGCAGATAGAAAAACTCTCCTAGATGTCAGAACCTTAATACTTAAAACAACCCTATGGCAGAGGGAAAATTATTGTTATCATTTGCAGATGAGGAAAGTAAAGCACAAAGAGTTAGTAGGTCATGTAGTTAGGTTAGTCCACCTACTGAAACAACCCCCAAATATCAGTGCTTTAATACTATAGAAGTTGATTTGTTGTTCACATCATTGTTTAGTGTGGGTTACCATGAAGAAGGAAGCACAATGTCTCTGCTCCATAGAGTCATTCAAGTACCCAGGCTGCTTCTGTTGTAACTGCCATCCCTTAGGTCCCTTGCTAGGATTGACATGAAAAGAGGAATGAGAAATTTTGTGGGAAGTTTTTAATGGGCCAGGCTAAGAAGTGGTGAACAACACTTAAACCCACATTTCATGGACCAGAATTCAGTCCTGTAATTGTCCCCACTCAAGGGATGCTAACATAACTAGTCTATCTCTGTGCCCAAGAGGGAAAAGTTAGCAGGTTTTCTGAACAACTCAGCAGTCTGTCTCAGTGATGGAGCAGGAATTCAAATTCAGACAGGGAGGCTCCAGATTCCACATTCTTTTTTTTTTTTTAATTATTTTATTTATTTATTTGACAGATATCACAAGTAGGCAGAGAGGCAGGCAGAGAGAGAGGAGGAAGCAGGCTCCCCACAGAGCAGAGAGCCCGATGTGGGGCTTGATCCCAGGACCCTGGGACCATGACCCGAGCTGAAGGCAGAGGCGTTAACCCACTGAGCCACCCAGGCGCCCCCAGATTCCACATTCTTAAGCATTACACTCTACTGTGGGATTTTTCAACTTTTCTGCTATTGACATTTTGAACTGAATAATTCTGTTGTAGGGAGCTGTCTTGTGTGTTATAGGGTGGTTAGTCGATCATTGTTCTCTATCCATTTGATGCTAGCAGCCGTTCCCTCCCCACTTAGTTGTGAAAATTAAAAATGTTACAGACATTGCCAAATTCTCCTAGAGTGTGGGGGGGATGGGCTCAAAATTGCAGCACTCTCACCACTTGAAAACCATTGCTTTACTGGCTTTTAATACATGATACCCTTCGGGGCAGGACCACTCACTTTTTGACATCAATTAAACTCTAGTTGAATCTGATAATTATGACAGAATTCTATTTAAGATTTAAGCTTTTTCCTTGTCACCTCCTTGCCTGTGAATGTTGGCCTGCTTAAATATCATCACCCTTCATTCTTAAAATGGCATTTACAGTAATATCCTTGAGGCAGTTACTTTGTAAGGCTGATACTCAAAATAAAGGTTTATGCTGGTAGGCCGAGGAGAGGAAATGTAGATAAGATGTGTGCCAGTTTTTATAATAGATATGTGATATATTCTTTCAAGAACTAGATCAATTCTGAATTGCCCTTCAGGAAATGTTTGTGGTAGATATAAGCATGAAAATGTTTCTCCCTGGAGTTTTATTCCTGTTATTATCATTAGTTTATTTATATGAAAACCTATAAAAATGAGGTGAAATTAACCATTGACCATTTCCTAATAGAAGATTCTGAAATTTGTGTTTGTTGTAGATGCCTGTGATTAAATAGGTACTCATTCATGCACATGCCCCATGATTATTGTTGTTCTGAGTGCTTGGGAATCAGCCGTGAACAAACAGGCCAACATCATTGTTCTAGAGCTTACCATATAGCTGGGCTAAGTGACAAAAAATTATAAACCAGTGGTTCTCAATAGGTGAGTGATTTGGCAAGGTCTGAAAATATTTTTGGTGGTCACAACTAGAAGCCAGAGTGCTACTGGTATCTAGGGGATGGAGTACACAGGCAATTCCCATAACAAAGAGGTCTCCAGCCCTGGATATTTGTAGTGTTGAGGGAAATGTTTAAAAAAAAATCAATCATAGTACATGTTAGAATGTGTTAAATATTATGGACAAAGAGAAAAAGAGGAGTAGGGGTTAAAAATGAAGAACCCTGGCATGGGATGTGTGTGCAGGTTAAATTTTCAAAAGATGGTGTTTATATTCTTCTTTGGACCTCAGATAGAAGGTGTGATTAGAAAAAGACTTAAAGAAGGTGAGGAGGGGAATGGAGAGGGGAGTTCAAGATAAGGGAACAGCCCTAATCTGTGAGCACATGTGGTTGAAAGTAAGATCTTTGTAGATGGAGAGGAAATGATGAGACTGGCAATACGGATGAATTAGAAGGGAAAGAAGGAGGCTGATTATATACAGTCTTGGCTTTTACAAAGAGAAGCTAGCTATGGTCTAATTTAACTATTGAAAATATCATTGCAACTCTTTGGAGAACAGACTGTAGTAAGCAAGAGTAGAAACAGGAACTAGTTAGGAGGCAACTGCAGACATCCCAGTGAGAGATGATGTATTTATTTATATATGTATATGTATTTTTACATTTCTACTTTTTAAAAGTCTGTAGTAACAATAGATATCACATATAACTCAATACCAACCCATTTCCTTGCAAAGCTTAGTTATGCACAAAACATTTTAGCTAGTGTCCTGTGAATGTATGAAGTAAACATTATACAAAGACCTCTTAAGATGACTTTTGCTTATATGCCTTTCTCCCCCTGCTAGACTGTGAGCTACTGAGGGCCAGAAGTTCCTGCCTGGCAGCTAGTGACACCCAGGGTATGATTATGATCATAGACCTAAGAGAACAGGAAAGAGCACAGCAGAGTTGGCACTGTTGACACTGTGGGAAGACAGAGCCAGGACTCCAGAGTCTGGTTCTCTCATTTTAAACCCAGAACATCCATATGAAAAGTTGAAAACCATAGTCAATTAGTCAGTTGTGATCTCCATGTTCTACTTTAATTTACCCCTGACATGTTGACTTATTTTTGGTCTCATTTTTACTAATAAACTATCTTCCCTATCCAGTTTTGTGGCATTAAATTCCATTCTCAGGGCTAATGCCTGACCCCAAGACACTTAACTCCTACATCATACATTTTAATGCATATGTCATGTGCATGTGGGAAATGTCAAGTGTGTATATCAGAAGACAACTTGATATGGAATTGGCTTACATGCTTTTTTTCTCCCCTTCCAGACCATGATCTAGGGAATAACAAAACAACACAGCTCTTTGTGCCCAAGAAAGAACTGACCACGGAAATCTTGGTGCTGGGATCAGTGAGGGCTGATAAGGACAGAAGAAAGTTGCTGAACGATTGTTAGTGGGAGGTTCTTTGGAAACTCTCCTTGATTTCCTTCTGAATAAACCAGCAAACCATGGCAATGAACCATGGACAGCAGTAATCAGTCAATTCACTACCTAGCAGCTGTCTTCAAGTAGTGGTCACAAGAATTGTAATGATAAAAAGTGGTAGTAGCCACCATTTTTCTGTTATTATATTCCAGAGTTGTGTCATAGACACATTTCAACTCTGAGGGTACAGGTGTATGATGAAGGTCAGAGAGACTGAGTGGCTTGTTCATAGTCACTCTAATCAATGGCAAATTAGCCAACAGAAGTGTATATTCTCCACAGTGCTGACACCTCAGGTATGTGCCGCATGGGCAGAGCCAAAGAACAGTTTACTTTCCAGCTGTATTACACTAGCATGAACAGGTGCACGTAAATATACCTGATTACCTTTGGAATTAGTTAAAGCATTTGAGGTGGGATAAACAGATAAATAAAATAGTAAAATATAAGTAAATATTCTGAACTAAGGAGAATATCATTTCTTCGGGGTGGGGAGAATGGGCTTAGATTTGCAAACTTCAGTGGCCTATCTGTCTGTAAGGGTTGATAAATGACCCAACAAATTTGGCTTTAAGCATAGTAGGTAGAGCAGAGGGAGAAACGCAGTTAAGCACATATTTCTGATTGCCCGAGAGGAAGAAAACCAACCGCTTAGTAAAGCAGGACTTTTCTTAGCATTTTCCAAGCATTTTGCAAGAAATAAAATTCTTTTATAGAGAAAGGAGGGAGAGTTGTGAATAAAGCAGTTAACAATTTCCTTAGCAACCTCCTTAGAGCAAACATCTTGTAGGGCTTTTCCATGGGCTGTTTTTTGTAGGTCCCTCAGCATGGTTCTGGAGAATTAATTGCTTGGGGCTCTAACATTTTGGAGGAGTTTAGACATCAGCAAAATACTGCAGTATATTCTAAACTAACCTCATGCAAATCGTTTTTGTTTGAACTACATTCTGCAAGAATTATAGCTGTGAATTGATTAAAAAGCAAATAAGCTCATGTTCCATTTCAATGTATATTTGTATTTGAGAAACAAAAGCAAACCTGTGGGTACACATTTTTATAAATTATTGTGCAATACCATTTGGCCATTTTACATGGTATCACCCAAACTGGATCTACACATTGTTTATCAGCCATAATTGTATGGGAGCCTAAGAGCCCTATCTCACAGAAAGCTCTCCTGCTCTAGCCAACTATGGGTCCCAAAGCTTTCAGCATTAGGATCAGTCATTCATTGGAGCATTGTAGTTCCAGAAGGCCCCCTCAAAACTCAGAAAATTTCAGAGAAAGTAATTCAATACAACAGTAGGGATTCTGTTGAATAGTAGGTCTGTGAATAAGGTATAATCATTATTCCTGTATTTATAGAGGAGGAAACAGACAGAGAGAGTAAATACCTTGCCCAAGGAAACATAGTTGGTAAGTAGTGGGACTTGGATTCTAAGGTAAGGCACTCCAGTCTTAGCCTCAAACTATATATTGGTTCTCTATGGCTGCTATAAAAAAACACCACAAATTTCGTGGCTTAACACAACACAAATATACTAGGTTAGAAGTCTGCCGTGGGTCTCACCAGGCTAAAATCAAGGTGTGGCAACCTGCCTTCGATTTTAAAGGCTCCAGGGGAAAACCCATTTCTTAGTCCTCTCCAGCTTCTGGAAGGTTCTGCATTCTTGGCTCTGGGCCCCTCCCTTCAACTGCAAAGCCAGTGACGGTGATTGAGTTCTTCTCACATCACATCATTTCACTCTGACCCGGCTTCTGTCATCTCACCTCCTTCTCTGACTCTTCTTCCTTCCTCTTCCATTTTTAAGGACCCCTGTGAATACCTGGGACCTGCCTGAATGGTCCAGGATAATCTCCCTACCTTGAATTCAGTTGAGAAGTAACATACTTCTATCTGAAATAATTCTTTTTTTGCCATATAGCTTAAAATAGTCGTAGGTTCTAGGGATTAGGATGTTGACATTGTTTTGTCTAGCACAACTATATAAACTGGCCAATCTGCATAACCCAAAGGGTCCAGAACAGAAGACAGGTAAGTTTGGGCAGAAGGAAAATAAAGAAGGAAGAAAGCATTGTGGCAATAGGATTTAGGGACATTAAATGAAATGACTTGTGCAAAATATTTAGTCCAGTACCTGGCCCTTAGAAAACACTCAATAGTTAGTAGATATGTTTGGGAATGATGATGAACCATGAGAACAATGAAAATTCTTAGGAGAATCTCTGAAAAGTTGCAGTTAGTGCATAAAGGGCAAGTTATATAGTGAATAAAGGACAAAGACTAATTTTTGCAAAGTTAAATATCTGATCTGAACTGGAGTAGCATTCCTTTCAATCTAAATGTTTTTTAATATTGTAGATACGTTATGGACTGAAATTTATGTGCCTTCCAATTCATATGTTATATCTAATCCCCACTTTGATAGTATTAGGAGGTGAGTCCTTTAGGAGTGATTAGGCCATGATGCTGGAGCCCTTATGAAAGGGATTAGTGCCTTAAAGAAGAGACCAGAGAGCTAGCTTACTGTCAACCATAGGAGAATACAACCAGGAGTCTGTAACCAGCAGAGAGGACCCTCACCAGATCTTGACCACACTAGCACCATGATCTCAGATTTCCAATCTCCTGGAAATAAATTTCAGTTGTTGAGAAGATATCTCCCAGTCTATGGTAATATTTTATAGCTGCCCAAACTGACTAAATGCAGGATACACTGCCGTTTCACATTTATTAGTAATATATGTACATTTGTTTTCTAACTCCTGTTAACATGGATGGCTGAAACTACAGATTCTTTCAGTATGTGCTTTTTTTTTTTTTTTCCCCTGTTTGGAGTTTTTCTGGTGTTTTCATCAATCTGAAATCTTTAGAGAGTCCTTCAGGCAAAGAGATACTGATATTGATTTAGATAGGATTAATGTTCTTTTAGTGCCCCTATGACTTACAACAGGTCTCACAACACATGTTTTATTGCAATCACTTATTTGGCATTAGGATCCTCAATATGCATGTTGTTTTTATTGATCCATAAAGTCAGGGGAACCTTATCTCTGTCCTGGAAAGTTTTATACTGAGTTGAAAATGAAACAAGCTGCACAGCCTGAGATTTATGTTTTTGAAGATGACGTGGCTTCTTTTAAGTAGGACATAACTTAATGAGTTCAGTTTAAGAGGCAAAAGATGCACCTAATCTTGTGGGAAAATGTAACTTTGGGTGCCTGGAGACCCAGTAGTTAGTTAGCTATGTTCTTTTAGTATCTGTAGGACCAACTATGAATAAACCACTGAGAAGGTTGTGGTTTTTTTGTGGGTTTTTTTTGCCATTTATCCATCTGTAAATAGTTTTTTTCATTTGCTAACTCATTCATTCAACAATACATTTTTACCGAAGTATAATTAGCGTACAGTGTTAGATTAGTTTCAGGTGTACAACATACTGATTCAACAATTCTATACATTACTCAGTTTTCACTATGGTAAGGGTAGTCACCATCTGTCACCATATAACATGATTACAATATTGTTGACTATATTCCCCATGTACTTTTCATCTCTGTGACTTATTTATTTTATAACTGGAATTTTGTACCTCATAGTCCCCTTTAACTATTTCATACATTCCCCCAGCCCTTCCCCTATGGCAACAACCAATTCATTCTCCATACTTAAAGGTCTGTTTTTTGGATTGTTTCTTTGTTAATTTGTTTGTTGTGGTGGTTTTTTTGTAGATTCCACATATAAGAGGAGTCATATGGTATTTGGCTTTGTCTGACTTACTTCATTTAGCATAATACCCTCTAGGTCCATCCATGTTGTCACAAATGGTGAGGTTTCATTCTTTTTTATGGCTGAGTAATATTCCTGTGTGTGTGTGTGTGTGTGTGTGTGTGTGTAGCAACTCTACTCATCTATGGATGAACATGAGTTGCTTCTGTATCTTGGTTATTGTAAATAATGCTGCAATAAACATAGGGGTACATATATCTTTTTGAACTAGTGTCTTTGTTTTCTCTGGATAAATATCTAGCAGTGGAATTACTTGATCATATGGTATTTCTATTTTTAATTTTTTGAGGAAACTTCATACTGTTTTCTACATTTTTACCAAGAGTACATGAAGGTTCCTTTTTCTCCATATAAACCTCTCCAACACTTGTTTGGCTTTTTTTTTTTTTTTTTTGGTCATTTTGATTCTAGCCATTCTGCCTGGTATAACATGATATTTCATTGTAGTTTTGATTTGCATTTCCCTGATGATGGGTGATGCTGTGTACTCTCAGATGTGTCTGTTGACTATTTGTATATCTTCTCAGGAAGAATGTCTGTTCAGGTTCTTTGCCCATTTTATTTTATTTTTAAGATTTTATTAATTTATTAATGAGAGACAGAGAGAGAGAGGCAGAAGAAGAAGCAGGCTCCCCACTGAGCAGGGAACCCAATGCAGGACTCCATCCCAGGACCCCGGGGTCATAACCTGAGCCGAAGGCAGACACTTAACCAGCTGAGCCACCCAGGCACCCTCTTTGCCCATTTTAAGATCAGATTAGTTGGAGGTGTTTTTTTATTTGTTCGTTTGTTTGATTTTGCTTTGGGTTTCTTGTTTGTTTTTTGGTGTCAAGTTGTATCAGTTCTGTATATATTTTAAGATATTAATCCCTTATTGGATGTATCTTTTCCCATTTAGTGGATTGTCTTTTTATTTTGTTGATGGTTCCTTTGCTGTGCAAAAGCTTTTTGTTTAGGTGTAGTCCCAATTGTTTATTTGTGAACTTGTTTCTCTTGCCCAAGGAGAGATATCTAGTAAAATGTTGCTAAGGCTAATATATAAGGTATTACTTCCTGTGTTCTCTTCTAGGATTTTTATGATCTCAGGTGTCACATTTAGGTCTTTAGTCCATTTTGAATTTATTTTTGTGTATGGTTGAAGAAAGTGGTCAAGTTTCATTCTTTTGTATGTAGCTGTCCAGTTTACCCTGTATCACTTAATTGAAAATACTGTCTTTTCCACTGTCTTTTCCCCCATTATGTCTTCTTGCCCCCTTCACTGTAGATTAATTGACCATCTAAGCATGGGTTTATTTCTGAATTCTCTGTTCTATTCCATGGACCTGTGTGTTTATTTCTGTGCCAGTAACCATACTTTCTTGATTACTATGGTATATCTTGAAATCTGGATTATGATACCTCTAGCTTCATTCTTTCTCAAGATTGCTTTGGATATTCAAGGTCTTTTGTGGTTCCATACAAATTTGAGTATTATTTGTTCTAGTTCTATGAAAAATGGTGTTTGTATTTTGATATGAATTGCATCAAGTCTGTAGATTGCTTTGGGTAGTATGGGCATTTTAACAATATTAATTCTTCCAGTCCATTAGCATGGAATATCTCCATTTGTTGGCGTCATGTTTAATTTCTTTCATCAGTTTATTCAACAAATACTTTTAGTGTATTGTGTGCCAAGTATTATACTGTAGTAGAGAATGTTATTTTGTGATCATATATATATTTATATATGTGAACATATTTTTTAATTTAAATTTTTAACTTGAGCATAGTAAATGTGATGAGAAAGATATTATTTAATTCATAAAATGGTAGAAAGACAATTTAAAGCATTCATAGGAAAAGGGAAGTTTTGCCAAATATAATGTAAAATAAAATAAGCAAGGGTTAACAAAAAGGGAAGCAAAGGGATGAGGACTGCTTTTGTGGATGGATTGCATGTTGAATAATCACACTGTGCGTTACGTCATTTGGACCAATGGTCAGAAATAACAAGGGAGATCAGTGGGGGAATTCTGTGCTGCCCATTCTCCATTCATTGTCTTATCTGACCTTTGCAATAACCCTGCAACATAATTTCATTATCCTTACTTTATAAAAGATAGAACCCAGGCTCAGAGAAGTTAAGTACTTTACCCAAGGCTACACAGTAACAAGCAGACTTTGGGGTTAGAACCCAAATCTGCCTGATTTTAAATCCATGCTCTTTCTAAAATGCCACAGCTAACATTCATCACTCACAGATATCAGGTTACTCATGAGACTAGTAGTATTATTATATCCATTTAGAAATAAAGAAATGGAACAGAGAGGGTTAGCCAGTTATCTGAGTTACAGAGCTGGCAGAAGCAGGAAATCCTCCTGAACAATGAGATTCCATGAGCTCACTCTTACCTACACTGTTAGCATACTCAAACCCAGGCTTTCATATTTATCTTCATTAGGATTTGGGGATGAAAGACAATAGATTTATCTCTTTTAAACTTACACTCTTGAATCTAAGGGAAGGACTGTCCTGATTCTAACAATTGTAAGGCTTGGGGCAAGAGTACAAATGAAGCTTATAGACCATATATCTAAATAATTAAAAGTAATAAATCATTTTTAACAAATACAGCAGTTTCTTTTAAACTACCTTGACAAATACACCTGCACAAAGACCTGAAATTCCAAGTTCTCAGAATTCTTAGAAATCTGTTCCATTGGTGGGGTGTGGGGAGAATGATTTCCCCCCACCCTCCTTTTCTCTTCCTATCCCTGGCTCTGTCCCACACTGAGGGGCCTCAGGCTCATGTATGTGAATACCCAGACCCCCTGTCCAGGTGCCATCCATTTCCCCTGCAAACATCTTGGCTACCTAGTAAGCATAGAACTGTCTTTAGGAGGTAGGCCTTAGAGGCCCACAAAGACCAATAAGTGGCCTTGGTGATTTGGGAAAGGCTCCAGGTGGGCACAGCCTCTTGGCCTTGCCAATACTCTACCCCATGGGAAGAAATATATCTGGGATGGCTGTTGTATGAGTCCTCTAAAATCCAGAGTCTGGACAGGGTACCTCTTACATCTGAGAATGGCACTGGTGGGGGAATTCAGGAGTTAACCTGTGGCCTTTGTGAATAGTACTTTATTCAAATGATTGCTAATTCAGAACCATGTCTTAGAAATATCTTTCTCCTTGGAAACAAATTTGATTCTTCTCATTTTCCACTTCTCTCACCCCCAGTATGACACCCACAATATCAATTTTGTATTTTTCACTCCTGATTAATGGTATCACCACTGCATGTTGACCAAACTTGACACTACCCTCTTCTTCATTGTCTACCATCACCGCTTAGCTCCTCCTTTCTGACCTCATTGCCACTGCCTTAGTCATAACTGGCCACCAACTCTTACATGAAAAATTGTAAGTCTGCTGAACTCCTTCATATTTCCCAACTCCCTTATCCACCACATCCATGTAGCTGGAGCAGATGCAAGGCTCCTACTCATAGCTCACATAGCACCTTTGTACCATTAGTCCACTCTTCCTCTAAGAATTCACAGCCCACAGATTGACAAGCAGAGTATCTTGGTTTTCCACCCTTCCTTATCCCTTAGCCAGGCACTCTTCCTCATCTCTTAGCAGTGAATAAAACGCACTGCCACATGTGGTAGCATTGCTTTCTTAACAGCTTTCAAAAGATAACCTAAGCCCTTTGGGATCAAGTTCAAACTCCTTAGGACATGGCACACAAAGCTGTTTCTCCCCTCCTCCCAGTCTCCGAGGCTGAATATGCCGAAAGTTCTTACCACACAACACTGGAGGCTACCCTGTGACTCCTGTTACGTGTTGCTAAGGTGTGCTCTTCCCTCTCACTATCTAGTGAAAGCCTGTTCTTCCCTCAGGATCTAGTTCAGACGTTGTCATCTTTGTGAAACCCATTGTATCTCATGCAGATGGTGTTAGACTTCAGGGCCCAGTAGCCTTTGTAAATACTGTGATTACAGGAATGATTATATTGTACCACAATTATTTGTTTCTATATCTTGCACAAAGCACAATTCAGCAGCCAAAAGTAATTAGAAGGGATTTCCAGTTTTCAAAGTTTCTCAAAGGACACAAAACAGCCAAGTACACGGTCTCAGCAACCGCTTGTTATCCTTTCTTCTTCCTTCACACCCTCCCTTACTGCCTCTGACACAAATTTCTTTCCTCCACTGAAGCCTTCACAGCCTTTCACTCCTCTCCTCCCCATAAGCCTTTCCCCTCTCTCCCATCACTTTGTTACTAGGACTGGCATAGCTTTTCCACAAGGAAGAAAAAAAAATCCACCCTCTTCAGGACAGAGTAAATTAACTCATAAATTACAGGATTGCCTTTGTTAGTTTAGAGACAGTGCCGGTCAGATTATGCTAGGTTCTGCTACAGTAACATCCCTCAAACCCCAATGTCTTATTCAAGGCATCTTATTTATTTCTTGCTCACATAATATGTTAGCTATGGGCCAGCTGAGGCTCTGCTTTACATGTTTTTTTTCTTATGAGATACTGGCTGAAGATGCAGCCTATACTAGGACATACATTCTCATGGCAGAGGGAAAAAGTAATGGTAGAGCCACACATTGGCTCTTAAAATTTCTGCTCAGATGTGCCATAAACATTTCTGTTCATATTCCATTGACCAAAACACGTCTTAGGGCCAAGCATGGAAATGGAATGGGAAATGGTACTTCTCCCAAGAAGAGGAACTACAAGTCCATGATAATGGGTAAGGATATTTAATCTTCACAAAGAAAAGCAGCAAATTGGGAATAATAAAGGATTGTGCCTAGGAATACCTTATGTTAATATTATTTTGTTCTGTCACATTTATATAGCACATTACTCTGTAGCTCTACTAAGGTTCAGATGATCTCTTACACTGTTTTTGCTTTGTTTTGAACATCCTGCATATTTTTAGGAAATAAATCCCATACAAGTAAGCAAAGACAGACAGATAAGAGAAAAGCTCTGTAGGGTAGAAACCAGACTTGGAATTAAAATATTTCAAAATTCAAATTCAGAAAGCACTGTGATATTGCAGGTGATATTCTTATCAAATTAACAAGCAGGATAGGTAGATGGTTGTTTATGTTGTGTATGATTTCAAAGAGAGAGAAAGCCTTTTCCCTGAAGGGTGTTTCTCTTTCTAGCTCCCTGGACAGCTCAGGTCCCACTCAGGAAAACTGAAACCCAGCAGTTTTTTAAGCATGGAGATTAATGCTGGGAATCCATAAAATAGGTGTCAGAGAACTAATATGTCATAAAAGGAGCACTGAGTCCACACAGTTATTAACTGCAGGAGGTGTGGGAAGAAACTACTGCCTCTAGGGCTAGGGTGTCTGAGGGAAGAAACTGATTTTATTAGAACCTTCAAGCTGGAACTGACCCCCATACCTCTGAGGAGGAAATGCTACCCTGCTGGTGCTAGTACCTCTGGGTTGTGGGGCAATGTGGTGGGTCTATTCTGGGGTGTTTTGTTTGTTTGTTTGTTTGGTTGGTTGGTTGGTTTAAGATGGAAGTTGGAACCGGGACGCCTGGGTGGCTCAGTTGGTTAAGCAGCTGCCTTCGGCTCAGGTCATGATCCCAGCGTCCTGGGATCGAGTCCCACATCGGGCTCCTTGCTCAGCAGGGAGCCTGCTTCTCCCTCTGCCTCTGCCTGCCATTCTGTTTGCCTGTGCTCTCTCCCCCTCTCTCTCTGATAAATAAATAAAATTAAAAAAAAAAAAAAAGATGGAAGTTGGAACCAACTGCCACTTTGAGATTGAAGAATCACTGCTGGGTCAATGTTGTCAGGACACTAAGCAAACATGAAAGACCAGATCCTTTCACCTGCTGTTGTTCCCCTTCCAATCCCCTTCTAGTGCCCCCAAGTAGCAGAACGTATCAGAGAGCCAGCCCCAAGGAAAGCTGTATTTGGCAGAGTCCTTGTTCCAGCATTACGGAAGAGGGTAGAGAAGAGGGAGCTAAGACAGTAGCATCCGTGATGGTACAACTGGAGTTTAACAATGTGAACTTTAATCCTTTGGCTAAAGTCATCTGCATTTAAAATAAATGTCCCTGGGCAAGATGGAAGTTTTAACGTATTCATTCATAACCCATTATGAGTAAGCTCATCAGCTCTTTTCGAAAGATTTAAAAAATAAAGAAGAGGAGGGGTGCCTGGGTGGCTCAGTTGGTTAAGAGTCTGCCTTCGGCTCAGGTCAATAACCTCAGGGTCCTGGGATCCAGACCCGCATCAGGCTCCCTGCTCATTGGGGTGCCTGCTTCTCCCTCCCCTCTCCCTCCAACCCTCAGTCCTGCTCACTTGCCCCCTCACCCTCTCTCAAATAAATCTTTAAAAAAATAATAATAATAAAGAAGAGGAGGAAAGAAGAGCTAAGACAGAGTGCTTTGGCTGGAGCAGGGATAGATAAAGGATCTCACTAAGATGGAAGAGCAGGGGAAACGTCAAAAAAGAAAAAAGACCAAGGAATTATGGAGAATAAATTTTTACCAACTATCAAGTTTTGTGGATGCTTGGCAGGGTTTCTAGGTCTTTGCTGACCACAGCAATATAGATGAACTGCAAGAAAGTAGATCGATCTGTCCCTTTGGTCAGCACTCAGTCCTACTTAGCTCCAGTAAAGGAATATACAAATAAGACCCATGACCAAGACCAGACTAAGACAGTAGCCACGGATGAGTCACTGAATGATCAATTTATGCAGTGATAATTGCCTCAGTAAATCAGGCAAAACCTTACTATTGACTCAATTACTATAGCACCCTAATTAGTAGAGAGCTGAGGCCTGGGTTATTCTAAATTGGATTTTTTCTGCTCTGAGGATTAATTGCGAAATCACTATGTTTCCAGTTTTTTTATAGGTTTTTAAAAAATGATTTCCTCTTCATTCTGGCTCACTTTTGAATGGGAAATAATAGTGATCTCTACTAAATGTAAATGCTGCTGTGCTTTCATGTTTTCATCCTGACTATCCATTCCGGTTTAGTCAGCATCAAGCACCAGTTTTGTGACAGGCATCGTGCAGGGCTGGACAAGGATGAATGAATCAGAGTGTCTGTCCTTAAGGCTTAGTGGCTGAGCTCACACGGGCTCTGGAGTCTGTGAGACCTGGGCCCCCAATCCCAGCACTGCAACTCACAAGCTGTGTGGTTCTGAGCATCAGTTTCTTTATCTCTAAATTGGGATTCATAATACTACCCATGTATTGTGAAAATCAGCACAGTATATCAATGGCCATGGTAAATGTTCAGTAAATTTGCCTACAGTAATACACGTACCTGGTATATGAATAGATAATTTTGCTATATGTATGTTCTACATATATTGATTTTCTCAGTTCATTGCTAACGATGGAGATAATTTAGGACTGCTCTGAGTTGCTAGCAAGTACAAGATAATGCTTTTTTCCTCTCATCCTCTTTTCTCCTCTTCCCTGCAGCTTTCCTTGCCCTTTTCTTGCCTGCAATCTTTTGGGTTTATGAGAAGAATTTCCATCTAGACTTGAGACAGCTTCTTCCTCCAGAACTAGAGAAAATTAATTTCTTTTGTTTAAGCCACCCAATCTGTGGTACTTTCTTATAGCAGCTGTAGTACAAATATTTATTGTTTCTCTCTTCTTGATCATTTGATCATAAATACTTTTCCCTCAGAATTTTGAAGGTCTTCCTCCTTTCATTCCAAAACTCAGTATTGCTACTTGGGACTTCAAAAATATTCCAGTTCTTATTTCTATTATAATGTGAGTTTGTATGGTTTTCTCTTTGTCCCCAGTGTTCTGAAATAATCACAGTAACATATCTTGAGGTGGCTCTGGGTTCATCTGTTTTAATGAATCATCAGTGGACCCTTTCATCTTGAATACTCTTTTTCAGTTCAGGGAAATATTCTTGAATAATTTCTGAATTCTCTTTCTGAATTTATCCGTTTTTCTTTCTTTATAGAATTCTTAGCTGATCCTCTCATGTCTGTCTTTTCTCTCCTTTTTGTTCATCTGTAAATTTTTGCTCTAGGAGATTTTTCTCAACTTATTTTCTGGAAAATTTTAACTTATTTTCAAATGCTTCTCTTAAGTTTTTAAATTATGCTATAATTTTGCTTTAATTTACAAGGGCTATTTTGACTTTCATAATGTTCTGGTTTTTAAAAGTCATATTTTGAGCTTTTTTCACCATTATAATATCTTAACTTTCTGAGCATAATGATTTTTTTAATGTTTCATCACTCCACATAGCCTAATATCCTCTAACATGTTTCTGTTTATTTTTACTATCTTTATTATTCTCTTTCATTAATGAATTTCTTCAGATATCCAGTAATCTTTGGCTGACTGTCCATGTGGAAGAATAGGAGATGTAAAACTTGAGTACAGTTTCAGAGTAATGGGTGGGGTTGTCAACTGGTAGTTTTGTTCTAGGGAAATGGCTGGGGGTGGGTGGGGCGTTCATTTTGGAGTCTCCAATCTCTCTGTCTTCAGATCTGTCATCTGACACTGGTCAGATTCCCCAGAGAAGTCTCTGCCAGTGTCCTGCCTAGAAAGTCAAAACTTGGCTGCCAATGTTTTGGAGCCTAACTGGATGGAGACAGGAATCTCAGCTTCCAGGATGCAAACATTCAGTTGGTCCTCCAATTTTCACTGATTCCCCTACCCCTACCCATGTCTGAGGTTTTAAAGTTCAGGGGCTGTATTATTACCCTATGCGAAAAAAACAAAAAAAAAAAAAACAAAAAAACCCCAAAAAACAAAACACAACTCTCCAGACTTCTGTGTTAAAGTACAGGTGAAGATCTCGGGATCTAACTTCTTCCTAAGCAGCTTTCAACCAGTACTTATTTCAGCATCCCCTTCACCCGACTTCTAGAGGCCACTGATGCCCCTGTTCTAAAATTTTGTGAGATATTATAGTATAAATATGATTGCTTTTGGTCTTGCACAGAGCTGGTTTGGGAATCTGCTAAGTCTGTTACTACCTGTTCATCTGCTTCTCACATTCTAACAATTTTTTGCTGTTGCTTTCTGCTCTTTGTTCCTTGAGGGTTTATACCTGTATGTCAACACATGCAGCCCTGCATTGGGCACCCTGCTCACGGAATCCGCTTCTCACTCCCCCTCTGCCTTTCCCCCTGCTTGTGTGCTCTCTTTCTCTCTCTCTCAAATAAATAAAATCTTAAAAAAAGAAAAAAATAAGCATACACACACACACACGCAAACATGACTGTTATTTTCATGGGGTTTTGAGAGCCAAATTAAATACAAGTGTTTAATTTCCCATCTTTATCTGGAAGTCTCAAGAGCGAGTATTTCTTAATTTGGATTTAAGGTTCAAATAGAAAAGACTATGACATGAAGTAGAATTAGACATGACCAATGGAACAAGAAACATGTTTCACTTTGCCTTATATTTCAGCAGCTTGTCACCTTAATCCTATGAAGAGGCTTTAAAATCTTTACCAAAGGGTAAGAACTCTGAATACTACATGTATTATATGTTTGGTCTGATAGTTATCTCGTCCTTTTAGTCATAACAACCATACTTCAGATAAGAAGCTAGTTATTGCACTACAGTGCCTGAAAACCAAAAAAAAAAAAAAAAAACAAACAAACAAACAAAAAAAAAACCTCTCAAAATAGGCCTTGTCACATAAAAAATTAATTGGTTACTTTGTTCCTACTTAGATTTTCATTAACTTGAGGACATAATTTAAGTGACAGTTAACTGTATCACCTCTGCTTCTCCTTGTTAAAAAATAAATCTCTATTTAAAAGTCTAATTGAGAAAGTTTTCTGAAATATTTTCAAAGCATTAGCTTTCACTTTTCTTTTTGAAATAATGTAATTCTAACCATCAGAAAAGACTGGTATATTTATAGGTCATCTATTGCTACATAACAATCTATCACAAAATTTAACTTAAAATACATCTTATTTGCTCATGATTTTTTTATTTCAGCAGTTCTGCTGCTTAAGCTGGCCAGTTCTTCCACTGGTTTCATGTGGAGTCAGTATGTGGTTGCAATCACTCTACAGAAGAAGGTGGGCAGACAATGAACATGTAGATACATATCTCCCACCACCACCACCAAAAAAAAGTTCAGAGAGTAAAACATAGGAAAAACAATAAGGTAATGAGAGAGAAAGAGAGACTTGAGGGACAGGTGAGTAACTATCCTGGCTAAGGTATTAAAGGTGACATTTAAATTGAGACCCAAATGTTGGAAAGAAACAGTTGTACAAAAATCTAGGTGTTGTATGAACAAAAGCCCTGGACAATGTCAAGCTGGGATTTTTCAGGGCAGAAGAAAAGACAGTGTTTCTGGTTTATAATGAGCAAGAGGAGGAGGAGAAGAGATAAATGCATTGGTGTAGGCAAGACCAGACCATGTAGCAGGAGCATGTGGACCATGGAAAGGAGTATAGGTTTTATTCTAAATCCATGGGAAGTTGGTGAAGAGTTTTAAGCAGAAGAGGGATGAGACTTAACTTGTTTTAAAAGATCCTTGCTATGTAGAGAATGAACTGATGGAAGAAAGTGAAAATGGAATAGTTGGGAAATTATTATTGGAATAATAATTGTATTATTATTGGAATAATAATTCCAAGTGCTCTTGGAAACAACTTCAAAGGAAAGAGAGTAATAAAGATCAGATTCAAGATAACATTTGTGAAGAGGAGCTCAAAGAATTTGATTGCATATTGAACATGAGAGAAAGAGAGGATAGAGGATGCATCTAAGTTTATGACTTGAGAATTTGGATGTGTCACATGCTGTTTTTTTTTTTTAAGATGGAAAAGGTGAAGGGGGAAGCAGATTTTTACCTTACAAGGGTATAGATCAAGAATTCTGTCTGGAACATGTTTGGTTTGAGTTGCCCAGTCATCTACCAACTAGGTTTGATGATCTGTCTCAGTACTTTATAGTCTCACTTTGTGATCCCTGTCCTTGGGCAACTAACACACCATAACCCTCATTTCCTGACAAGTTACTATGTCCCAAAGAAACTCATTGGCTTCCCCAAAGCCACACAACTAAAATGAAGAGGAAGACTTGAATCCAAGACCTTTACACAGTCTTATAGAGCATTTTCACCCTTACTCACTCTCCTGCTCCAGTTTTGTAGGCAAAGGGAGATGCAGCATAAGGATCCCATTATTGAGGATTTGCCCACATGCTCAAGTTATCATTCACGTTCGAGGCAATTGTCCATCTACTAGCCACATGTGGCTATTTATATTTTAATTTTAATCAGTTAAAATTAAGTAAAAATTTACTTTCTGATTTGTTCTATCCCCATTATAAATGTTCAGTAGCTACATGTGACTAGTGGCTACCATATTGGATAGCATAGATAATATTTTCACTATCTCAGAAATTCTTACTCAATAACACTGGACTCTAGGTAATTTGTACTAAATGTGAAGAAAGTGTAGTCATATCTTAATATGCCTAAAAGGAAAGTTAAAAAAAAAAAAAGAGCTTGTATTTGTTTAAAAGTAACACATTTAATTATAAGCTGATTTTTTACCCAGCTCTAATGAATACCTTTCCCCAATTCACACCCTCAAATGTTTGTGTGTTTCTCATTTTATCTAATAAGAATAGATGCTCCTCTGAGGAGAGAAACTAGATTGGTTCCACCTTTGCATTATCCTCATTCGAAATACATACATGCATAACACCCACATTCCTTTGTACCCACTTCCCACCTCCATATGAAACACTCTCAGTGATCAGTTATTTGCACAGAACAAGCAGAACATTTACAGAATGTTTACAGCCAGCCTATCACAGTACTTGACAATGCTGCTGTGGGTGGTTGGCTATGGGAGAACATATAACTGAGTGCAAATAACCACAGCCTCAGAGTCTGTAGCTAAAACATCATTTCATCACATATTCTCTTCCAGTGTTTGCCCTTTGTCTTTTGGAGGAGATCAGGAGGCTCACCAAGTGAAAACTGAGGGCTGCTGACCTCCAGAGAAAGCAGGAGAGTAGAGACCCTAGAGGGGAGTCTATAGGAACTTCAGGCTCAGGTTTGCCCGTTACTTGGTGACAAGTCAGCAGGGTCTTCCTAATGGGGCAAGATGAAAGCATCCAGAAAGTGCCATTCACACACACATGCATATAGGCAGGCATGTGATCTCAGCAGTTCCTTTTACAAATGAATGGGAAAATTTGGAACTGACAGATGGGTTTTGAATCCTTCCTCAGTTGTGTGACTTTAAGCATATTATATAACTTCTCCAAAGGGTCGAATAAGGAGACGTATGTGCAGAGCTTCAATCACAAAATTATTCCTCTGCCAATTCAGTGTATTCCTCTCCTTATCCTCTAGGGTGGAGGAGAGAACAAACCTAGAACAGAAATTGCATTTTCTCTTTAAAATTTTCATGTTTTTTTTTTTTCCTAAAAGGTTTTATTTATTTATTTGCAGACAGAGATCACAAGTAGGCAGAGACAGGCAGAGAAAGAGAGAGGGAGGGAGGCAGGCTCCCTGCTGAGCAGAGAGCCTGATGTGGGGCTCGATCCCCGGACCCTGGGATCATGACCTGAGCCGAAGGCAGAGGCTTTAATCCACTGAGCCACCCAGGTGGGTGGTTTTTTATAGGTAGTACTTAATGTATGATAAAAATTTCCTAAATGTGTCAGTGAAGTTTCCTTCCTTTCCAGCCACCTAGTTCTCCCCAGAGGCAGTTAGTATTTCTGGATGTCTATATGTCCTTTCTGTAGCCACCTGTGCATGTGCAAGAAAATAAATACATCATTATATTTATATGTACTTCCTTCTATGTGTATGTTTTTCTCTTTGTTACAAATAGCCATGAGGCACCTGGGTGGCTCAGTTGGTTAATCATCTGCTGTTCCCCCAGATCATGACCGTGGGGTCCTGGGATTGAGCCCCAAGTCTGACTCCCTGCTCAGCAGGGAGTCTGCTTCTCCTTCTGCCCTTCTCCTGCTTGTGTACTCTCTCTCTCTCTCTCTCAAGTACATAAATAAAACCTTTAAAAAAAAAAAAAGCAAATAGTTGTCTATTTTGAACCTTGTTTTCCTCTGTAGTATCTTGAAGATTTTCTTATAACTACACTGAACACCCTTAATCTCTTTACAGATACAGAGTATTTCATTGTGAAATTGTACTATAATTTGTCTTTACTCTCACTGGTAAATTACTTAAGTCATTTTTAGAATTTTGCTATTATAACCCATGCCATAATTTTATTATTTGTCATTTTGCACATGGATAAATATATTTGTAAAATAATTTTTTTTAAGATTTTATTTATTTATTTGTCAGAGATCACAAGTAGGCAGAGAGGCAGGCAGAGAGAGAGAGGAGGAAGCAGGCTCCCCCCTGATCAGAGAGCCTGATGCGGGGCTCAATCTCAGGACCCTGAGATCATGACCCGAGCCGAAGGCAGAGGCTTAACCCACTGAGCCACCCAGGCTCCCCTGTAGAATAAATTTCTAAAAGAATTGCTGGTCAAAAGATATGTATATATGTATATTATACATAGTTATTAATATTATTATAAACACATATATTTATATGTAATATATAATTTTGTTAGACTTGGATAAATGGCCATTATAGAATTTGTACTAGTTTGCTGATCTGCCATTAATGTATGAAAGCAGAGTTTCTAAGCCAGTACAGAGCACTGACACCTCAGAGACTGAGCCCCCAAGTCTTTTTTTTTTTTTTAAACTATTTAATTTTATTTCTTTTCAGTGGAACAGAATTCATTGTTTATGCACCACACCCAGTGCTCCATGCAATATGTGCCTTCCATAATACCCACTACCAGGCTTCCCCAACCCCCATCCCCCACCCCTTCAAAATCCTCAGATTGTTTTTCAGAGTCCATAGTCTCTCATGGTTCATCTCCCCCTCCAATTTCCCTCAACTCCCTTTTCCTCTCCATCTCCCTATGTCCTCCGTGTTATTTCTTATGCTCCACAAATAAGTGAAACCATATGATAATTGACTCTCTCTGCTTGACTTATTTCACTCAGCGTAATCTCTTCCAGTCCCGTCCATGTTGCTACAAAAGTTGGGTATTCATTCTTTCTGATGGAGGCATGATACTCCATAGTGTATATGAACTACATCTTCCTTATCCATTCGTCTGTTGAAGGACATCTTGGTTCTTTCCACAGTTTGGCGACTGTGGCCATTGGTGCTATGAACATTGGGATACAGATGGCCCTTCTTTTCATTACATCTGTATCTTTGGGGTAAATACCCAGTAGTGCAATTGCAGGGTCATAGGGAAGCTCAATTTTTAATTTCTTAAGGAATCTCCACACTGTTCTCCAAATTGGCTGCACCAACTTGCATTCCCACCAACAGTGTAAGAGGGTTCCCCTTTCTCCACATCCTCTCCAACACATGTTGTTTCTCGTCTTGCTAATTTTGGCCATTCTAACTGGTGTAAGGTGATATCTCAATGTGGTTTTAATTTGAATCTCCCTGATGTGAGCCCCCAAGTCTTATGTTTGCCAGAACAGCCCAGCTTACATGGTGCTTATGAGTATGCATGCGCATGTGTATGTGAATCATTTGAAGAAGGTTATTTTGGCTAAGTGGCTAAGGAAAGCTTGAGAACAACGATGTCAAGAGTCATCACTCTGCCTTCTCTTAGCCCTTCAGTTTGAAAGAGAAACAGAGAAAATAAGATTGTTCCATACCCAGTACAAAAATCCTTTGGCAATTCTTTCCTTTGTGGAGAGAATGATTCATGTGGTAGCTGAAAAGATGAAATGGGTAGAAATATTTCCAGGAAGAAGAATTAGATGCCAAGGTATAACGAGATGATATTTAGTCACGTAACCCCCAGTGTTCGCAGGTGTTCTCCAGAAGGTCCGTTCATTTGAGCCAATTGTAAGGTCTGATCATGAGCCAAGACCTGTGCTAGAATACAGAAATGAGCATGGCTCGTCCCTGCCCTCAAGAAACTCATCCAGAGAAGTCAAGTATGTAGGCAGACAGTTTCTATATGATGTCATAGAAACAACAACAATGATGACAGCTAACTCTGAGAGCTTATTAAACATCAGACAGTGGGGCTCTGCAATGCTTGTCATCTCACCTGATTCTTTCAAACAAAAATGCTATGAAAGTAATTACAGTGTTATCCCCATTTCACAAATGAGAAAACCAAGATCTAGGGAGGTAGAGGGACAGTCCAATACCCATAGTAAGTGACAAAACTAGGGTCTATTCTGTGGACTGTCTCACTTCAAAGTCTTAAGGGGGAAGGAAGGGTAATGTTAGAACTTAAAACGGTTTTATCCCTCCTTATCTTATTGTAGCACCACATTACTTTTCAGGGGGAGGCCCGGGGGCTCAAAGAAGACCCTTAGAGGGAGATGTGCCCTGAGCTGAGGCTCAAAGAATTAGTGGAAACAAGGAAAGTATTCCAGACAGAGCAACTCTTGGGCTGATCTCAAGGAGAGTCAGCCTCCAGGAGTCAGGAAGTTTTAGCACAGGGAGACAGGTGAGTGGAGTGGGTAAGAGGGCAACCTCTGGAGTCAGACTGCTTGAGTTGAAATCCTGGCTCTCCTCCTTAGTTGAGTAACTTCGGGGGCATCACTCACCTTCTCTGATTCATCACCTGTAAGATGGAGCTATAAAATACTATGCCCTGTGTTATTGCAAGGATCTAATGAGTTAATAAATCTGGGGTGCTTAGAATAGTGCCTGGCACGTGCCCTATATATTTGTTCCCACTGTAGACTCTCCAGGCTCCAGGTACAACCTAGATATAAGAAAGAGGAAAACAAAATTTTGAAGCTCATCTGCAGTGCTTATTATAGAGAATGATTACATGAGCTCACAAAATGTAATGTGGTGCTATAAAAGGAGAAGAAAGCAGAAAACCATTTAATGGAGGAGGCACATGGGCTTTTAGGCCAGAATTGTCCTGTCAAGCATAGTCATACTTATCAGCTTTCAGTTATCATCTGGTATTGTGAGTCAAAAATGGACTTTTTGATTTGTCTCTTTTTTTAATGGCACCTTTATTTGGTATTAAAGTAGAATGGTCTGTCTTAAATAAGGTGAAAAAGTAGAGAAGGATAAAATAAAAGGAACTGCATTCAGTGTAACTTTTGGTTTTCTTCTCTCCCTCTTTGGTGCAATAAAATGTTTTCAGAAAACCCTAAAGAAAATACCAGCTAAGCTCTGCAGCTTCCTCATTCACCCACATATCATTTATCTCTCATCTACCAAGTCAAATTACTTTTTCTGAGAATAGTTTTCTATAACAGAATCCTAGGGAACCAACTCATGTGATTTACATTTTATTTTCACAGTCTCTGGCCTTTATCCCCTTTTTATGTTATCTCAAACTCACATTCCCAGCTTGTTCCCAAACCAGATCCCATGCCCAGACTGTCTACTCTGGGTCAGTTTTCTCTCTTCCACCTGGCATTTAAACAACTCTTGGGAATCTATCTTCTTGAAGAAAAACCTTTAATAGCAATTTCCCTAACATAAACCCAATGGCCCTCACTTACTGCTATTCAAAAATATATACCTGTATTTGTATGAGCCACTCACTAGATACTGGGGCTATAGAAATTAGTATGATGCAGCCTTTTGTCCTGAAGGAGTTCAGTTTTGTGTGGTATACAGACATGCAAAGGGAGTTTGATTCTGCCATCTCTTCCATACAATCATGTTCACTTCCTTTATGGTTTGTCTTTCCTGTTAGACTGTAAGCCTCTTCAGAACAAATATTTTGTGTTTTGTTTACTACTGTGTAACCAGTACCCTAGACAGAGCCCTCAATAAACATTTGCTGAATGACTGAGTGGATGAATGAATGAAAATACAGAATAATTGATAAATCAATGTACTCACAAGATAAGAAGTAGCACAGAGGAGGGCATACTGAATTATTTGTGGGAAAGGAGTGGAGTTGGAGTGGTGAGGAGACCTGTTGGGGGAGGTGGTTTCTGAGCTGGGTTTTGAAGGCAGTGGCTTGCACATTGATAATCCTTGCACAGTATCCCCACTCTTAGGAGGTACCTCATAAAAATTTGCTGAGTTAATAAAGTTCACAATTTATGAAACAATTATACTTACAGTATGTCTAATATTATACCATTAAACACATTCCTGGGAAGGGAAGACATGGCCTCTTCATGCTGGATGTTGTGGTCCTGGAAGCTCTGTCACCTAAAACCTCTTAGTTCTCAGTAGGGTAGGGGTATCCACTGGAGAGCCCAGTGTCTTGGTGTGTGTGTATGAGCTCTGTGAGAAACTTTAGAGGCTGGGTCATCCACTGGCTGATAAAGAAAGCAAATTCAAGTTCATGCTTTAGGAGAGGAGTCCCATTCAGCAAGGAACATGGGAAAGGAACAGACAGAGGCCCTGAGCTAGACCAGAGCTTATTACCTAATTTTCATATTCACCACCCAAATCAGTTTCACATCTTAAAATTTCTTTAAAAAACCAGGTGGTTATGACATGGAGGGGGTTGAGGTGAGAGACGAGAGGAGATAAAAACAAAATACATTTTTATTTGAATATATCTGATGACCTTATTGAGGAAAACTTTTATTTTATTTTATGGTTTTTAAATTGTATTTAACTCCAGCTCCTTCCTGGCATAATTATGTTAATGCTCAGGAGACTTAAGAACCCAAACTACTGAGGTGTGTGAACCTCCTGCCCCTGGTGTGCACTCTGGGCTCTCTCATGCTGTTCCAGACCTACCCTTTCTGTGATCGATTGAAGACACCTCTATATGAGTAACACCACATTATGTCAAAGATTAGATTCAGCACCTCCAATTAACCTTCAGCTTGTGTTTTCAATATGTGTGTGCAGCTTCATCATACACAACAAAGACACTTTCTTCAACAACGCCACAAGAAGTAGAATCGTACATCATATTTTACAAAGAATAAAGTATGAAGAAGGAAAAAACAAAATTGGTAAGTAGTTTATTAATATAACAAGCTATATCTAATTTCGGGAATGACAATTTTTTTCTTGGGCTTTATAAAGTTTATATCAATTCTAGAACTGTTCCTCATTTATAAAATCTCTCCTCCCTTGGTGGGTAGCTCACAAGTTGTAAAAATCTTAATATCATCCTTAGATCTCTTTAAAATAGCATGTTACCTCATTTGCCTAAGATCATGGAGAAATTCTCTCAGTTCCAACAAATATTTATGGAATGTTCATTGTGTGCTAGGCACTGGCCTGGATGTTGGGGAGATGGGCATGGTTCTCTCCCGGGGCGTATATTCAAGACGGTGAAAGTTTACAATAAACAAATAAGTAAATACAGTGAATAACAAGGTAAAAACTGAAATGGTGGGTTCAAGTTGAAATGAATTGATCAGGGGAAGCTTCATTGAGAAGCCAGGGTTTGAACTGAGACCTGATGAGAAGAAGGGATTGATGTAGGAAGATGGTGGTGGCAGGGGGATGGGGAGTTGTTCTGCGCAAGTGCAGAGATGAGCTGTCACAAATAAATAAATTCTCCAAATAATCACCTTCGCCATTAAACAGCTTTTATAATGCACATGTATGTATTTTTACTTAACTTGTTATTTAACTTGTTAAAATTCAGCATAATTAATATACAATGTTATATTAGCTTCAGGTGTACAATATAGGAATTCAACAGTTCTGTACACAATGCTCATCCTGATAAGTGTACCTTAATCTCCTTCACATATTTCACCAACTCTCACCTCTGGTAAAAATGAGTTTTTTCTCTTTAGTTAAGAGTTTATCTTTTGATAAGTGTACCTTAATCCCCTTCACATATTTCACCAACTCTTACCTCTGGTAAAAATGAGTTTGTTCTCTTTAGTTAAAACTTTATCTTTTGGTTTATCTCTTTTATTCATTGTTTTGTTTCTTATATTCTACAGAGTAGTGAAATCATATGCTATTTGTCTTTTTCTAACTGACTCATTTCACTCAGCATTCCATTTTCTAGATCCATCCATGTTGTTGCAAATGGCAAAATTTCATTCTTTTCTATGGCTGAGTAATAGTCTATTGTGTGTGGGGGATGGATGTATATATACCACATCTTTACCCATTCATCTATTTGTGGACACTAAATTTATATTTGGAGGATTTTTTTATGAGAAACTTTCCATATTACCAAATTGTCTCCATTTTTTTATTAACATATAATGTATTATTGGCCCCAGGGGTACAGGTCTGTGAATCATCAGGCTTATACATTTCACAGCATTCACCATACATAGCACATACCTTCCCCAATGCCCATAACCCAACCACCCTATCCCTACCCTCCCATCCCCCAGCAACCTTCAGTTTTTTCATGAGATTTATGGTCTCTTATGGTTTGTCTCCCTCCAGATCCCATCTTGTTTCATTTTTTCCCTCCCTACCCCCCACGACTCCCTGCCATGCCTCTCAAATTCCTTATATCAGAGCGATCATATGATAATTTTCTTTCTCTGATTGACTTATGTCACCTAACACAATACTCTCTAGTTCTATCCATATCATTGCAAATGGAAAGATTTCATTTCCTTTGATGGCTGCATAGTATTCCATTGTGTGTATGTTTACCACAACTTCTCTATCCCTTCATCTGTTGATGGACATCTAGGTTCTTTCCATAGTTTGACTATTGTGGACGTGGCTGGTATAAACATTTGGGTGCAAATGTCCCTTCAGATCATTACATTTATATCTTTGGGGCAAACACCCAGAAGTGTGATTGCAGGGTCATAGGGTAGCTCTATTTTGAACTTTTTGAGGAACCCCCATGCTGTTTTCCAGAGTGGCTGCACCAGCTTGCATTCCCACCAACAGTGTAGGAGGATTCCCCTTTCTCCACATCCTTGCCAACATATGTCATTTCCTGACTTGTTAATTTTAGCCATTCAGATTGTGTAAGGTGGTATCTCATTGTACTTCTGATTTATATTTCCCTGATGCCAAGTGACGTTGAACAAGTTTTCATCTGTCTGTTGGCCATTTGGATGTATTCTTTGTCAAAATGTCTGTTCATGTCTTCTGCCCATTTCTTGATTGGATTATTTGTTCTTTGGTTGCTGAGTTTAATAAGTTCTTTATACATTTTGGATACTAGCCCTTTATCTGATATGTCATTTGCAAATATCTCTTCCCATTATGTCAGTTGTCTTTGGTTTTGTTGACTATTTCCTTTGCTGTACAAAAGCTTTTGATCTTGATGAAGTCCCAATAGCTCATTTTTGCCCTTGCTTCCCTTGCCTTTGGTGATGCTTCTAGAAAGAAGTTGCTGTGGCTGAGGTCATATAGGTTGCTGCCTGTGTTCTCTTCAAGGATTTTGATGGATCCCTGTCTCACATTGAGGTCTTTCATCCATTTTGAGTCTATTTTTGTGTGTGGTGTAAGGAAATGGTCCAGTTTCATTCTTCTACATGTGGCCATCCAATTTTCCCAACACCATTTGTTGAAGAGGCTGTCTTTTTTCCATTGGACATTCTTTCCTGATTTGTCGAAGATTAGTTGATCAAAGAGTTAAGGGTCCATTTGTGGGCTCTCTGTTCTGTTCCATTGATCTATGTGTCTGTTTTTGTGCCAGGACCATACTATTTTGATGATTACAGCTTTGTAATAGAGCTTGAAGTCTGGAATTGTGATGTCACTAACTTTGGCTTTCTTTTTTAACATCCCTCTAGCTATTCATGGTCTTTTTTGGTCCCATATGAATTTTAGGATGATTTGTTCCATTTCTTTGAATAAAGTTGATGGTATTTTGATAGGGATTGTGTTAGATGTGTAGATTGCTCTAGGTAACATAGACATTTTTACATTTGTTCTTCTAATCCATGAGCATGGAATATTTTACCATTTCTTTGTGTCTTCCTCAATTTCTTTCATGAGTACTTCAAAGTTTTCTGAGTTCAGATTCTTTGCCTCTTTGTTTAGATTTATTCCTCAGTATCTTATGATTTGGGGTGCAATTGTAAATGGGATCGACTCTTGAATTTCTCTTTCTTCTGTCTTGCTTTTGGTGTAGAGAAGTGCAACTGATTTCTGTGCATTGATTTTATATCCTGACATTTTACTGAATTCCTGTATGAGTTCTAGAAGTTTTGGAGTGGAGCCTTTAGGTTTTCCTCATAAAGTATCATATCATCTGCAAAGAGTCAGAGTTTGACTTCTTCTTTGTCTATTCAGATACCTTTAATTTCTTTTTGTTCTCTTTTGCTGAGGCTAGGACTTGTAGTATGATGTTGAATAGTAGTGGTAATAGTGAACATCCCTGCCATGTTCCTGACCTTAGGGGAAAAACTCTCAGTTTTTCCCCATTGAGAATGATTTTCGCTGTGGGTTTTTCATAGATGGTTTTGGTGATATTGAGGTATGTACAGTCTATCCTTAACTTTGTTGAGTTTTGATCAAGAAAGGATGCTGTACTTTGTCAAATGCTTTTTCAGCATCTATTGAAAGTATCATATGGTTCTTGTTTTATCTTTTATTAATGTACTGTATCACATTCATTGATTTGTGGATGTTGAACCAACCTTGCAGCCCTGGAATAAATCCCACTTTATCTTGGTGAATAATCCTTTCAATGTACTGTTTGATCTTATTGACTAGCATTTTGGTGAGAATTTTTACACCTGTGTTTATCAAGGATATTGGTCTGTAATTCTCTTTTTTGATGGGCTCTTTGTCTGGTTTTCAGATCAAGGTAATGCTGGCCTCATAAAATGAGTTTGGCAGTTTTCTTTCTTTCTTTTTTTTTTTTTTTTTTGGCAACAGTTTCAGGAGAATAGGTATTAGTTCTTTAAATGCTTGGTAGAATCCCCCTGGGAAGCTGCCTGGCCATGAGCTCTTATTTGTTGGGAGATTTTTGATGACTGCTTCAATCTCCTTACTGGTTATGGGTCTGTTGGATTTTCTATTTCTTCCCAGTTCAGTTTTGGTAGTTTATACATCTCCAGGAATGCATCCATTTCTTCCACATTGTCAAATTTGCTGGTGTATAGTTGCTCATAGTATGTTCTTATAATTGTTTGTATTTCTTTGACATTGTTTGTGATCTCTCCTCTTTCATTCATGATTTTATTAATTTGGGTCCTTTCTCTTCTCTTTTTAATAAGTCTGGGCAGGGGTTTATCAATCTTATTAATTCTTTCAAAGAAGCAGCTCCTAGTTCTGTTGATTTGTTCTACTGTTCTTTTGGCTTCTGTTTCATTGATTTCTGCTCTGATCTTTGTTATTTCTCTTCTCCTGCTGGATTTAGGCTTTCTTTGCTGTTCTTTCTCTAGCTCCTTTAGGTGTAGGGTTAGGTTGTGTACTTGAGACCTTTCTTGTTTTCTCTAAAAAGGTTTTTGCTGTATTGTATTGTATTGCTATGTACTTTCCTCTCAGGACTGCCTTTGCTATGTCTCATGGATTTTGAATAGTTGTGTTTTCATTTTCATTTGTTTCTATGAATTTTTTCAATTGTTCTTTAATTTCCTGGTTGATCCATTCATTCTTTAGTAGGATGCTCTTTAGCCTCCATGTATTTGAGTTCTTTCCAACTTTTCTCTTTTCATTGAGTTCTAGCTTCAGAGCATTGTGGTCTGAAAATATGCAGGGAACAATCCCAATCTTTTGGTACTGATTGAGACCTGATTTGTGACCCATGATGAGATCAGTTCTGAAGAATGTTCCATGTGCATTAGAGAAGAATCTGTATTCTGTTGTTTTGGGATGGAATGTTCTGAATATATCTGTGATGTTCATCTGGTCCAGTGTGTCATTGAAGACCTTTATTTCCATGTGATTCTTTTGCTTAGATGATGTGTGTATTTCATTAAGAGGGGTGTTAAAGTCCTCTACTATTATTGTATTATTGTCAATGTATTTCTTTAATTTTGCTATTAATTGGTCTATAAAAATTGGCTGCTCCCATGTTAGGGGCATAGATCTTCTTGTTGGACAGACCCTTTGAGTATGATATAGTGTCCTCCCTCATCTCTTATTATAGTCTTTGGCATAAAATCTAATTGATCTGATATAAGGATTGCCACCCCAGCTTTCTTTTGATGTCCATTAGCATGGTGAATTGTTTTCCCTCCCCTAAAATAAGTTTCTTATAGACAGCATATTGATGAGTCTTGTTTTTTATCCATTCTGATACCCTGTGTCTTTTGATTGGATTATTTAGCTCATTTACATTCAGGGTAACAATTTTAAGATATGAATTGAGTGCCATTGTATTGCCTGTATGTGGTAACTGTTACTATATATTGTCTCTGTTCCTTTCTGGTCTACTACTTTTGGACTCTCTATCCTTAGGACCCCTTTCAATATTTCCTGTAGGGCTTATTTGGTGTGTAAATTCTTTTAAATTCTTTTAATTTTTGTTTGTTCTGGAAGCTTTGATCTCTCCTTCTATTTTCAGTGACAACCTAGCTATTTGTAGCTTTTTCTTATTAACTGCTCTGAATATATCATGCCAGTTCTTTCTGGCCTGCCAGTTCTGTGGATAAGTCTGCTGCCAATCTAATATTTCTACTTTTGTATGTTACAGACCTCTTATCCCGAGCTGCTTTCAGCTCTTTGTCACTATGACTTGTAAGTTTTACTATTCGATGACAGGTTGTAGACCTATTTTTGTTGATTTTGAGGGGGGTTCTCTGTTTCTCCTGGATTTTAATGTTTGTTCCTTCACCAAATTAGGGAAATTTTCTACAATATTTTGCTCCAATATACCTTCTGCTTCTTCTGTCTTTCTTCTTCTTCTTGTACCACAATTATTCTAATATTATTTCATCTTATGGTATCACTTATCTCTCAAATTCTCTCCTTGTAGTCCAATAGTTCTTTGTCTCTCTTTTGCTCAGCTTCTTTATTCTCCATCATCCATTATGGTCTTCTATACCACTAATTCTCTCTTCTGCCTCATTTATCCTAGCAGTAAGAGCCTCCATTTTTTATTGCACCTGATTAATAGCCTTTTTAATTTCAATTTGGTTAGATTTTAGTTATTATTTCTCCAGAAAGGAATTCTCTATTACCCTCCATGCTTTTTTCAAGCCCAACTAGCACCTTGAGAATTGTCATTCTCAACTCTAGTTCTGACATCTTACTAGTGTCCATATTGATTAGGTCCCTACCCGTCAGTACTGCTTGTTTTGTTTTGTTTTTGTGGTGAGCTTTTCTGCCTTGTCATTTTATCCAGATAAGAACAGATGACTGAGAGAACAAAATACTAAAAGTGTAGCAATGACCCCAGAAAAATATACACTAAGCAAATCAGAAGAGACCCAAAACTCAGGGAGAAGAAAGGAGAAAAATTTTTAAAAAATTAAAAATCAAATGTATATGTATGTGTGTGTGTGTGTATAAATCAGACTGGTGAGTAGAACAGAGCCACCTACTTGATTTTGGGTATATTCTGGTCTTTAGAAGGAACTAGCTCCCAAAAATTTAAAGGAAGAAAAACATATGTATACACAAAAATAAGGGCAAGGACAATGAAAGGATGGAATGTGACTGTAAAGATGAAAATTTAAAAAGATTCCAAAGAAGGAACTGATAAGAAGTTGGTTGAAAAAGAAAAAAAGAGGAAAAAATGTGATCAGGCTGGAGACTAGAACGAAGCTATGTGCTAGATTTAGAGTACATTTTGATCTTTTAGAAGAAATTGTATCCCAAATTTTTAAAGAAAGTAATTCTGTATGTATGCAAGAAATAAGGTTAAATACAATGAAGAGATAAAATACTACTAATACAGTGAGAATTTTTAAAAAATGTATTGATAAGATAAAATATTTAAAAACATGAAAATAAGAAAGAGGAAAAATTTTTTTAAATGGAATAGAGGGGCGCCTGGGTGGCTCAGTGGGTTAGGCCACTGCCTTCGGCTCAGGTCATGATCCCAGGGTCCTGGGATCGAGTCCCACATCGGGCTCTCCGCTGAGAGCCTGCTTTCCTCTCTCTCTGCCTGCCTCTCTGCCTACTTGTGATCTCTCTCTGTCAAATAAATGAAGAAATAAAATCTTTAAAAAAAAAAGATTTAAAAAAAAATGGAATAGAAAAAAAACAAAATTTTAAAAATTTAACTTTGAAAGACTAAAGGATCATGGGGAAAAGGCCATGAATTCTAGGTGTTACTTTCCCCTAGCTCTGGAGTTCTGCAGTTCACATTGATTGATGAACTTGGTCTTGGCTGGGTGTTTTTGATGATCTTTTGGGGGGAGGGGCCTGTTGCAGTGATTCTCAAATGTCTTTGTCTGAGGTGGAATTTCACCACCCTTTCCAGGGGCCAGGCTAAGCAATCTGCTCGGGTTTGCTCTCAGTAGCTTTTGTTCCCTAAATGCTTTCTGTACAGCTTTGGAGGATGGGAATGAAAATACTAGCCCCCCAATCTCTGGCTCTGTAGGAGCTGAGCACTCAAGGCTTCAATCCTTAGTGCACCCTCAGAGAAAAGCAGTCAATCCTTCCCATCCGCCTGGTCTTGGCTGTCTCTGAGCTCACCCAGTCTGTGACCAAGTATTTCTAACTCTGGTGCATGGCCCTCTTTGGAGTCTCCAAACCCAACAGATTCCTGTAGCTCACTTCTGCGCTTCTCCTTCTCGAGGAGGAAGGACAGAGTCTCTCTGGATCTGCCACTTGTGGGGTCCCTGCTCAAAGAGCAGTGGGCCAACTGTGCCTGGGATCATGGTTTAAGGTAATCCTGAGCTGAGAGCTTCCATCTCAGCTCTGTCTCTGTAACTGGCTTCCCCACTCTGATACCTGGGAGCTCTGCCACACTCAGGCACGCCTGGTCTTTCTGTGACCCCTCAGGTCCTGAGACCACACTGAGACCACAGTGTGGTTCCCTGCAAGGGCTCTAACCTCCACTTAGCCTTTGGAGCGACATCCCTCAGTAGAGTAAACTTCTAAAGGTCTGATTTTTGTGCTCTGCTGCTCTCTCACTTGCTGGAAGCTGGCCCCTCCCACCATGGTCTGTCTTCCCATTGCTTCAGATTCACTTCTGCACATGTTCTACCTTCTGGAAAGCGGTCTATGTTCTGTTCCTAGAATTGCTGCTCTTCTTCTCTTCTATCTCCTCTTGAGTTTGTAGGTGTTTGGAATGGTTTGATAACTATCTAGCTGAACTCCTGGAAATCATCAGGAGACCTGATGATATTTAGGTCCCCTACTCCTCCACCATCTTTCTCCTCCTCCCAATTATCATTGTTATTAAACAAATTATCACATATCATGAGAATTCAGGTGGCTTTGTCCTTATCTCTGTCCAATGAGATTTTTATCAATAGTTTGAATAATGACCTAGTCAGGAGACAAAAAGCATACATAATTTTTACAGAGAGAGTTTAATATAAAATATATTATTAAATATCATTTATAGTAATATAAAAACTATGAGAGAGGATTGGAGTAATCAGGAATTGGCTAGTAGAGGTTAAGGAGAACTCTAGAGAATAAAGAAATAGCAGATATTAGGGGCAGCTACCACTTCTAGCAAGACTCTCCTCACAAAGCTGAGACCTATATTCTGTTGGAAGTAGTATAGCTGTGGTTTAATAGTTGGCATAGCCAAGTTTTCTGAGGGTAGAGAGGGGAACTGCCTAGAGGGCAGTAGATTCCAGGGAATCCATTCATTGAAGGAGTTGCACTAACAACATTGCTCTGTGAAGCTGTTCAAAGAGACATCTGCCCTTGGAAAGGTCCCATGTGCTACTGACCACCATGCCCTGTAGGAAATTGATGCCATAGAAGCCATGTGTTGTAGAAGCATGCTGAGGGGAACATATTGGTACCAGGAAGACATACTTATTCCTGAAGGGTCTTTCCAGTGCCTTCTACTGACAAATCTTAACATTGTACAATCTGGTAAAGAAGAAATATTTACAAGGTCTAGCTCCATTCTTGCAGAGAAGGCAATGAAAGTGTACTTGGAGCAAAGGGACAAATATATTGATAACTGGTACTTGGCCTAAACAGCCTGCCCATCATGCTTTCAGGTGGGGTGGACTTTGAAAGAATGCATTAAATATGTTTGCCACTGGAGTCAGGAGCATAAAAGATCTCAGTGATCTGGAAATCTCAGCCAAATCCAACAAGATGACATTTAATAGTTTGTAAATGTAAAGTCCTACACTCGAATTCGGCAAAACAACTACCCTGGTACAGTGTGGGAGAAATGTTGCTCAACAACATCATGAGAGGAACAGACTTGAGAGACTTAGTTGAATGCAAGCTCAGTGTGAGTCACTCATATGTGAAGCTGCCAAAACTACTTTGATCCCAAGCTGCATAAATTAAAATATAATAGAGAGAAAATGATGGCTATCTAGTCCAAATATGGATACACCTTAAATAATATGTTCAGTGAGAGTTTATATAGGTGGTATGGTAAAATGAGACCTGATTTAGATCCTTCTTAACATCAACGGAGTTGTAGATTGATGTATCTTCATATTCTCTGCATCAGTCACTCATCTTTGAGACCCATTCTCTCCATAAATTCCTCCATGACCATTCCAGCTTGAAGGAATTCTGCCCTCTTCCTGTGAATCCCTATGGCAATTACTTTTAGAGTTTATTTGATAGATAATCATAAACAACTCTTATTATCTTGAATTCTTTATTTTTCTTGTCATTATGAAAATTCTATCCTTAAAGAGAACTACTGTTAAGCTTTGGTGTATTAAATAATTTAATATTACTTTAATTACTTTTTTCACATTTATCCCGCATTTGCCCATGTAATTTTAACAGACTTAGAGTATACTACACTAAATTTTAACATACCTTTTCCAGTTAACATTATATCATGAAAATGCTAAAAAAAAATGAGTGGAAGTGAAATGGTTATGGCAGTAGCTATTCTCAATTATTTTATAAAATGCACATTTATTAAAAAACAAAAGTGAAAATGAACTTTTGGGACTTCATCAAAATCAAAAGCTTCTGCACAGCAAAGGAAACAGTCAACAAAACAAAGAGACAACCCACGGAATGGGAGAAGATATTTGCAAATGACAGTACAGACAAAAGGTTGATATCCATGATCTATGAAGAACTTCTCAAACTCAACACACACAAAATAGATAATCGTATCAAAAACTGGGCAGAAGATATGAACAGACACTTCTCCAATGAAGACATACAAATGGCTATAAGACACATGAAAAAATCTTCATCAATACCACCTTACACCAGTTAGAATGGCCAAAATTAGCAAGACAGGAAACAACATGTGTTGGAGAGGATGTGGAGAAAGGGGAACCCTCTTACACTGTTGGTGGGAATGCAAGTTGGTGCAGCCACTTTGGAATACAGTGTGGAGATTCCTCAAGAAATTAAAAATAGAGCTTCCCTATGATCCTGCCATTGCACTCCTGGGTATTTACCCCAGAGATAGAGATGTAGTGAAAAGAAGGGCCATCCATACCCCAATGTTTATAGAAGCAATGGCCACGGTCGCCAAACTGTGGAAAGAACCAAGATGCCCTTCAACGGACGAATGGATAAGGAAGATGCGGTCCATATACACTATGGAGTATTATGCCTCCATCAGAAAGGATGAATACCCAACTTTGGTAGCAACATAGACGGGACTGGAAGAGATTATGCTGAGTGAAATAAGTCAAGCAGAGAGAGTCAATTATCATATGGTTTCACTTATTTGTGGAGCATAACAAATAGCATGGAGGACAAGGGGAGATGGAGAGGAGAAGGGAGTTGAGGGAAATTGGAGGGGGAGATGAACCATGAGAGATTATGGACTCTGAAAAACAATCTGAAGGTTTTGAAGGGGTGGGGGGTGGGATGTTGGGGGAACCAGGTGGTGGGTATTGGAGTGGGCATGGATTGCATGGAGCACTTGGTGTGGTGCAAAAACAATGAATAACAGTTTACGCTGAAAAGAAATAAAAAATTTAAAAAAGAAAAGAATTTAAACAGGAGTATTATTGCAGGACTTTGATTATATAGGGATGGAGTTGCTTAGTTGAACAGGGGTTTTCCAGAGACTAACCACATCACAAAGCATTACCATTTTGGGGTGGGTGGAAAAAGAAAAAGTGCCTTCACTAATATTGATGCTATAGTTTGTAGCACACCTCAAAATTTATTGTAACACGCTAGTGTGTTGAGTATCTGCAGCTAAAAATCACTAGTTGGACAATAAGCTCCTTCATTGTAAATAAGTTGCCTTAGTCATCATAGAGAGAGAGAATGTATCTTTCTTATCCATTCATTACTTCAGTGCTTTGAAAATTGGTAATGATGATCTGGAGTAGTATCTAATTAGAAATGGTCAATTACAGAGTAAATTACTAACCTAGGGTCAGGCATTACACTAAAAAAATAAGGAGTAAAAACCACAAATGCTTGGTTTACCTGATGTTTCATAGTCATCTTTGGTTTCATAAATAAAAGAGATAACATTTTAGAAGAAAATTTAATTTGTTGATAGAATAGTATTTATCTAATATTATTTCCTACCTGAAACTCTTTCTGAAAGTGACATCTTCCACAAAACCAACATTGTTTAGAGAGAACACCGAAATACTGATTTGTAAATGTGACTTGTAAGGACATTTTGCTGGAGTATATACTACCACTATGTAAGTTTTCTGGATTCACTCTGAATTCATTACAACTGTGAAAATCAAACCTGTTGAAATCCACTTTCAAAATAGAGCAATTAATAGATCAACATAGATTTATTTAATAATATAAGTGCATAAAATAAATTTTAAGATTGACTAGTATTTTCAAAATTGGTGCTCAAGGGGGAAGTTTCGTGAAGTGGTAGACTTCAAATATTAACTACTTTCTCACTTTGCAGGACTTTCATAAATTATGATAAACTTACTGGGGTCATCATCAGAGTCTCTTATTGGGTTCCTGTGAATTCTGTTTCTTTCTAATATCTGAGATGTTTGAAAGTTTATTGACAAGATATGTGTATTTCTCAATAGAAACTCCAGGCAATCAGACCTTGCCACATAATCATTTATTCATTCATTACAAAGGTATTTATCGAGGGCTTCCTGCATGCTAGACAGAATACAAAAGCTGTACAAGTATTTGCATTTCAAATGTTTTTCTTAGACATTTATTATTAATGTCAATCATCTTAATACACATTACTGTATTACTGTGATTAAAAGTACATAAACAATGATTGACCCTGCATCAATAAAAAGTAAATCAATGCATGGTCCATTTCCCAGTGAGGTTAAGCCTCTGGACTCTAATCAGGGTCTAAAGCATAGGGAGCATTCCTCTATTAGGCACTTGAGAGACATCCTGTTAGTCATTGTCTTTGAGGTACATTTTAGGAAGCAGCATAATTCTTGATTTGAAAGATACTTTAAAGACCAACACATTCGATTTCCACTTTTGGCCAAGACAGAGAAATAGGCACAAGATTTACTCTCCCACCTGAGATAATCAAAGGAAAAACAGAAAGAAAAAAAAAAAAAAAAAAAAAAACACTGCAGGAGACTATGCTTTTCAAGACACCGAATGTTGGGCAGTCAAGAATAGAGATCCCTGAGAGACAGAAAACAAATGAGGCGAGTGCTATGATTACATCAGCTTAACTACTTTGACATAGTTTCTAGATGGCAGCCCAAGGAGGGAGAACCCAGGCAGAACCCAGTAGACTCCTTGAATTGAGAAGATGTTGCTAAGAGTCCAAAGAAACCAATGCAGTTAGAGTTCACAGAACAAAGCAATGAAAAGCAGAAAGTTTTGCCAAGAGAGAACCCTGAAGATCATCAGACCCCTTTAAGTATTGAGCAGAGTACTAATTACTGCCTATGTATTAGGAAACTACCCAAAGGCAGTGAAAACACAGCCCCAAAGGATTTCCAGTGAAATAGGAACACCTTATAATTCACAGAGCATTAAACATAAATGTTCTAAAGATCCTAATCCAAAATTGAGAAGTTAATACATTGAGTAAAAAATCGATGCCTAAATTCTTTGCTGCCTACAAGAAACTTTAAAGATGCAAATGGGTTAAAAGTAAAAGGTTCAAAGAAGTTATAACATGCTTAATCAAAATAAAGCTGAAGTGGCTATATTGATATCAGACATAATAGATTTCAGAGCAAAGAATATTATCAGGGATAAAAGTAAATTCAGGCAATTCATCAGGAGGATAGAACAATCCCACAAGCCTGGAGTTTCAAACTACATGAAGCAAAGCCTGACAGAACTGCAAAGAGAAATAGACACCTCCACAATTATAGTTGGATATTTAAATACTTCTTTGTCAGTAGTTAATAGAATAAATAGAAAATCTGTAGGGGTTAGAAAATCTGAACAATATTATCAGTGAACATAACTGATCTTTTAGATCACTCCCCAAAACAGCAGAATACCTTTTTTTTTTTTTTCAAATGCACATAGAACATAACCAAGATAGGCCACACTTGGGGACATAAAATAAGACTTAGGAGATCTAAAGGGATTCAAATCATACAGAGTGTTTTTGACCACAGAGGAATTAAATTCAATGTTAATATGAAGGTGATCTCTGGGAATATTACAGATATTTAAAACTAATAGCTTTTAAATAACTCATCAGTGAAAGAAGCAGTCAAAAGAAAAATCAGCATGTTGTACTCAATGAAAATGAAAATTAAATATCAAAATTTGCAGTATTTAGGGACTAATTTATAGTGCTATGTGCCTATATATGAAAAGAAATATCTAAATTAATTACCACCACTTCCACCTAAACAAGAAAAAGAAAGTAGGTAGATGAAAAGGAATAATAAAAGAGAAAAAATCCATGAAATAGAAAACAGAAAAATTAATACAGAAAATAAATGGGACCAAAAGCTGTTCCTTTGAAAAACTTTATAAACTTGTGACCATACCCAAGGTGACTTACCAGTGAGTCATGCCCAGTGTAATTTTTTTCCCTTAAGTGTAGGTAGAAACTGTAGCTTAAATTTAGCCAACAGAACATTGCAAAGCTAATGGTGTCCCTCCTGTGATTATGTCACACTATATGGAAAAGTTTAGATCTTCCAGATGTGAAAGAGTTCTTAACCAGTTTGACATCAACTTAATCAAAGGGAAGATCATCCTGGATGGTCCCGACCTAATCAGGTAAGCCCTTTAAGAGTGTGTAGGCCTGCCCCCAGCTCAGAAACTTGCGGCAACAGAGACTCCTCTCTGTTGCTGGTTTTGAAGAAGCAAATTGTGAATATAGCAACTGCAAGGAAATTAATTCTGTCAATAATCCGTAAATCCTTTCCTAGTTGAACCCCCAGGTAAGAATGCAGTCTAGGCCAAACCTTCGCTTTGGTTTTGTGAGACCCAAAACAGAATGTAGGTAAAACATGCCCAGACTTCTGATCAAAAGAAACTGTGAGATAATAAACGGCTATTGTTTTTAGCTACTGCATTTCTTGTGATTTATTACAGTGACAGAAAACAAATACAAATTTCCAACCAGGCTTATCAGAAAGAAGAGAGAGAAAACAAAAATTCTTAAATTTCCAGGAATAGGAGAGATGCTGTCACCAAAAATGTTGGGAGTATATTAAGGGAATATTTGAATAATCTTTTGTCAATAAATTCAACAGCTTAAATGAAATGAACACATTTCTGGACAGATGCAAATAATCAAAACCCACTCAAGAAAAAAATAATCTTGTGTTGTTGATTTTAGCCTTTCTGATTAGTGTGAGGTGATATCTCATTGTAGTTTTGATTTGCATTTTCCTGATGATAAGTGTTGTAAGGATCTTTCATGTGCCTGTTGGCCATCTGTATGTCTTTGCACAAATGTCTATTCATGTATTCTGTTCATGTATTCTGTTCATATTCTGTTCAAAATAACTGGGTTATTTTGCTTTTTGGGTGTTGAGTTGTTTAAGTTCTTTACATATTTTGGATATTAATCCTTTATCAGATATGTCATTTGCAAATATCTTCTCCCTTTCTATAGGTTGCCTTTTACTTTTGTTGTCCTTTGCTGTGCAGAAGCTTTTTATTTTGATGTGGTCCCAGTAGTTCATGTTTGCTTTTGTTTCCCTTGCCTCAGGAGACATATCTAGAAAGAAGCTTCTATAGCTGATGTCAAAGAAATTACTGCCTGGGTTTTCTTCTAGGATTTTTGTGGTTTCAAGTCTCACATTTAGATCTTTAATCTATTTTGAATTTATTTTTATGTATGTTGTAAGACAATGGTCCAGTTTTCTCCAAACCAGTTGTTGAAGAGACTTTTTCCCATTTCATATCTTTTCCTGCTTTGTTAAAGATTATTGACCATATAATTGTGGGTTCATTTATGGGTGTTCTATTTTGTTCTATTGCTATTATGTATCTATTTTTATATCAGTTTCATACTGCTTTGATCACCACAACTTTTAAAAAAATATTTTATTTATTTGAGAGAGAGAGCAAGTGGTTGAGGGTCAGAGGGAAACAATCTCAAGCACACTCTGCACTGAGTGCAGAGCCTGATACAGGGCTCAATCCCACCACACTGAGATCATGACCTGAGCCAAAACCAAGAGTCAGACACTCAATCAACTGAGTCACCGAGGCACCCTGATTACTACAACTTTGTAATATAGTTTGAAGCCCAGAATTGTGACGCCTCGAGGTTTTCTTTTCCTTTTCAAGATTGCTCTGGCTATTTGGGGTCTTTTGTGGTTCCATGTAAATTTTGTTTGTTCGAAGTCTGTGAAAAATGCTTTGGTATTTTTATAGGGATTGCATTAAATGTGTAGATTGCACAGGTGTTGGTGAGGATGTGGAGAAAAGGGAACCGTCTTGCACTTTTGGTGAGGATGCAAACTGGTGCAGCCACTCTGGAAAACAGTATGAAGTTTCCTCAAAAAATTAAAAATAGAACTACCTATAATCCAGCAATTGCACTATTAGGTATTTAACCAAGGAATACAAAAAATTCTAACTCAGAAGGATACACAAACCCAAATGTTTAAAGCAGCATTATCTACAATAGCCAGCCCAAGTGTCTATTAGCTGATGAATGAATAAGGAAGATGTATATATGCACAATGGAATATTACTCAGCCATAAAAATAGAATGAAATCTTGCCATTTGCAATGATATAGGTGGAACTAGAGAGTATTATACTAAGCAAAATAAGTCAGAGAAAGACAAATACCATATGATTTCACTTGTGTATGGAATTTAAAAAACAAAACAAATGAGCAAAGGGACAAAAAGAGAGAGAGATAAACCAATAAACAGTTAAAAGTTTACAGTTATAAACTTTTATATATGTAAACAATATATAAAAAGTTATAGTTAACTATAGGGAATAAATTAATGGTTACCAAAAAGGATGTGGGTGGAAGATGGGTTAAACTGGTGATGGGAATTAAGGAGTGCACTATGATGAGCACTGGGTGATATATGGAAGTGTTAAATCATTACATTATACACCTGAAACATAGCTCTGTATGTTAACTGGGGGTTAAATAAAAACTTAAAAAAATAAGCTTATATATATAAGCATGAAAAATAAGAAGAAAGAACCTAATTAGATCCATATGGATTAAAGAAATTGAATTTGTACTTGAAAATCTTCTCACAGAAATATGCCTGCAGGCCCAGATTATCTTACTGGTAAATTCCATCAGACATTCAAGAAAGAAATAATACCAGTTTTACAAAACTCTTTCACAAAATTGAAGTGTGGAGAATATGAGAGCTGTTTTACTCAGGTACCTAAACCAGGGAAAGACTGTACTAGAAAACTGCAAATCAATATACTTCATGAATATGGAGGCCAACATTGTAAACAAAATTTAGTCAATAAAACACAACAATATGTAAAAAGGATAATCCATCATGATCACGGAGGGCTTATCTAGGTCTGCAAGGTTGGCTTAGTGTTTGAAAATTAATCAACATAACTCACAACTTTGGCAAAGTGAAAAAGGAAAATAATATGGTCATCTCCACAGATACAGAAAAAACATTTGGCAAAATTTTGCATCTTTTTGTGATAGAAATTCAGCAGACTATGAAAAGAAAGGAACTTCCTCAACCTTGTAAAGTACATCTGTAAAATACTTATAGTTACTTGATGGTAAAAACCAAAGCTTCCCCTGAAGATAAGGAACAGAACAAGTATGTCTTCTCTTATACTCATCATTTCACTAGCCAAAATGCAGTAAGACAGGAAAAATAATAAGCATCCAAACTGAAAAAAGAAGTAAAACTGTATTTAGTCTCAGATGACATGATCATCTGTATAGAAGCTCCAACAGGATATACAAAAACACTAGTAGAATGAGTAAAGCTATGTTGCAAGAAACAAAACAAATACAAAACTCAATTGTAGTTCTATAAACTAGCAACTAACACTAAGGAATTAAAATTTTAAAGACCATACCATTTATAATAATATACAAAAAATGGAATACTTATCTGACGAGAGATATGTAAGGGGTGTCTGGGCAGCACAGTTTGTTGAGCATCTGACTCTTTTTGTTGTTGTTGTTGTTTTAAAGATTTTATTTATTTATTTATTTGACAGACAGAGATCACAAGTAGGCAGGGCATGGGGGAAGCAGGCTCCCTGCCGAGCACAGAGCTCCATGCGGGGCTTGATCCCAGGACCCTGAGATCATGACCTGAGCTGAAGGCAGAGACTTTAACCCACTGAGCCACCTAGGTGCCCTGAGCATCTGACTCTTGGTTACAGCTTGGGTCAGGGTCCTCAAGGTCCTGAAACTGAGCCCTACATTTGTGCTCTGTGTTCAGTACAGTCTGCTTGAGACTCTCTCTCCCTCTCCTTCTGCCTCTCCCCATATCTTTCTCCCAAATAAATAAATATTTAAAAAAGGTATGTAAGGTGTGTACACTGAAAACTGCAGAACATTTGTGAGAGATATTTAAGATTTTAATAAATATATCTTGATACACTCTGTTCGTAGATCAAAAGACTCAATATTGTCAATTCTACCCAATTTAATCTATAGATTAAATTTGTAATCTCAGACTCCCAAGGTTGTGTATGTGTATGTGTCTATGGTAATTGACAAGCTGATTAAAAAATTCATAACCTAGAATAGCCAAAATAACTCTGAAAAGACAAAAAGCACAAATGGAGGGCTAACATTACTTGATTTCAAGAATTATTATAGATCCAAAGTAATCAAAAGAGTGTGGTGTTGAGGTAAATATAGACAAATAGATCTGTTGAACAGAATAGAGAATCTATAAGTTGATCCACACATCTGTGGACAATTGATTTTTGACAAATGCTTAAAAAGAATTCAGTAGACAGAGGATTCTCTTTTCAAAAAATGGTGCTGGAACAATTCGTACCCATATGCAAAAAAAAAAAAAAAATGAACCCATATATAAAAGTTGACTTAAATAGATCATAGATCCAAATATAAAACCTAGGGGCCCCTGGTTGGTTCAGTCAGTTAAGCATCTCCCTTTGGCTCTGGTCATAATCCTAGGGTTCTGGGATCGAGCCTCACATTGGGCTCTCTGCTCAGCAGAGAACCAGCTTCTCCCCTGTCCCTTTCCCCCACTTGTGCTCTCTCTCTCAAATAAATAAATAAATAGTATCTTTTAAAAATTCAAAAAATAAGTATAAAAACTAAAATTATAAAAACCCTCAAAGAAAATTTTCATGGCCTTAGGTTAGTTTGGAATTTCTTGAAAACAATTCATAAAAGAAAAAAAATGGATAAATTGGACTTCATCAAAATTAAAGCTTTTGATTTTTGAAATATATTTTTGAAAGAATGAAGAGAGAGTCCACATACTATGAGAAAAAAAATTCAAAGCATATGTCTAATGAAAGACATCTAGAATATATAAAAAATAGTCATAACTAAATAAAACAATTAATGGACATAAGATTTTAACAGATATTTCAGAAGACAAGATATACAGATGGCAAATAATGTTAAATATATACCCACCCACCAGATGATCTAGTTATTCCATTTCTCAGTATTTTCCTCAGAGAGCCAAAACCAGATATCTATACAAGGACTTTTACATAAATGCTCACAGTAACATTATTTGTAAAGTTTCAGGACTGGAAACAAATATCAAGGGGAATACGTAAACAGTTATAGATCCATATGATGGTACACTCAGCAGTAAAAAAAAAAAAAGAGTTACTACATGGATGAATCTCAAAATAATTACCTTAAGTGAACGAATTTGGATAAAAAGGAGTAATGTTGTATAATTCCATTTATATAAAACTCTAGAAAATGCAAACTGATAATGACAGAAAAAAGATCAGTGTTTACCTTGGAGATGGCCTAGGGAGGAGTGCAGTTATGAAGTGGCATGATAAAACTTTGGGGTATGGATATGCTTACTATCTTGACTATGCTGATGGTTTCAGGTATGCATATATAAGTCAAATCTCAAATTGTGTGTTTTAAATCTGTGCCATTTATGGTATATCAGTTATGCCTCAATAAAGCTATTAAAAAAAAATAATCCACATATCCAGGGCATCTTGGTGGCTTAGTCAGTTAAGTGTCCAACTCTGGATTTCAGCTCAGGTCATGATCTCAGTCAAGGTCGTGAGGTCGATCCCTGCATCAGGCTCCATGTCCAGCTTGCAGCGTGCATGAGAGTCTCTCTCTGTCTCCCTCTGCCCCTCCCTTCCCTTGTGTGCCTGTGCTCTCTCTCTCTAAAAAAAAAAAAAAAAAAAAAAAAAAAGTCATATACCCAGCACCCCTCCCCCCTTTTATGCATGAGAAAATTGAGGCCTGAGGACAAGAAGACTTTTTCAAAATCATACCGCTAGTCCACTGCGGAAGGGCTAGATTTATCCACATTAAACTTCTGAATAAAAATATAAAAAGAACTGGTAGAAAACCTTTTGGGGGGGGTATGATAAATTCATCCACTTTCTCAGTATATTCCCATCTTTGTGCCAGACACTGTACTGAGTATGCTTCACTGTTTTGTTTCTACTTGAAAATCCAGTTTCCCAGCCCTTGATTCCAATTTCCTAGCAGATAGAAAAACTTTCTAAACCGTTGGAGTCCCCAGCTCGGTTTGAATCATATTTGAAAGTTTAGATTGTTTTCTCCAAAAGTATCACCCTTATATTAGTCATAAATGTTGTGAGAACTCAAACTCAGTATTAATTCAAAGTGAATTTTTTTGTTGTTCTAGGTCTGAATCGTTTGCTTACCAATGGCTCCTATGAAGCTGCATTTCCTCTGCATGAGGTATTGTCCTGCCTTTCCTCCCTCAATTTCTTGTTATTAAATCAGCTTCTGGGAAGAGTCATTAATTGAGTTTGTTGATATGACATTTGTTCAGAATGAATTGAATTTTTTCAATGGATAATTAGGGAGGGCCTACTTGAATAGTGATGTCTCTCCCCCAGCATAAGTTTATTTCTGTATATTTTTTTATGTAATTGTAAGAATACTTGAATCAAGAGTTACTCAGCATGAATTCAGAGGAATCAATGAGGTACTCCAAGTCATAAAATAAAAAAGCATTAAAATTTGCATGAGGCAGCAGACCTGTGGGGAAAATGTTCCTGAAACATATAGTCTCTGTAACAAAGAAGTTTATAGCTATTCCTTAGAGAGTAGGAGGGAGTCATCTTGAAAAGCCTCTGGTAATCAAAGGGTGGTGAATGGAAATGAATAATATTGTACATATTATTTCTCATTTAATATACATAAATTTTGATATTCTCTTTTTTGCTACATGGGTATTGTCATATATAAGGACTTTAAAAATATAACTCTGGTTATCCTTAACCTTACTTTCCCCATTTAATTTTGGGTTATTTAACCCAGAATTCTCTTGTACACATAGGTTTTTAGGTATATAATCCTTGCCATTGGTGAGAGTTTGTTGTCATCTTCGTGGTGTTGAACCCCTACTTTGTACCAGTCATTGTGTGACAAAGAGAGCACAGAGATAATTATCCTTGCCCATCGCCTGTAGGACCTCAAAAACTAGTGAGGCTGGACCTCCTAGGAGTTATTTCCAGAAGTCTTCTACTGGAAACAATGTTAACAGTTTGCCAGTAAACTTTGCAGAACAGTTCCAACAATTTACAAATGGCAAGTCTTTCCAAAACATACCTTTTATTTGGCTTACAGTGCTGTTCCTGTTGTTTTAAACACCACAAGGATGCAAAGACAATGGGGAATTTTACAAATCTTGTTCATTAAGAAAACTAGAAGCTTTGGCCTCACAACTTATTCATAGACTTCCATGAAATATTTTTGGAATGACAAAAGCAAATTTTCATTTGCTTTTTTGTCATATGAAATTTTTAATTTTCATTTGCTTTTTTGTCATATGAAATTTGTCATGTGAAAATTTTCATTTTCATGTGACAAAAGCAAATCTTTTCACCCAAAGGTTTTCTAAAGACACACACAAGTGATTCTGAACTTTCAAGACAGATTCTCACCCCCACATACACACACACAAACATCATGTGGCTTCCTGTAGTTATTCATTGGATTGGCCGAAAAAGGTTTCAGTGACAACTGCATCACCCCCACCACAGCTGGGCCCTTGCCCGTAGTGAGGGCAGGGTCTGAGCAATGGTAGGTGAGCAGAAATATCTGTGCAGGTGAGTAGGTGGCAGGTATGAGGATGTCTGAGAAGATGCAGCTCTGTAACCACATAGAGTAATTCAAGGCCTCTTCTCTTTGGCTTGCACATCTCAGTAAAGCCCTGTATTCTGTGAGAAGAGACCTTCCAAATTAGTAATACCAGCAATAGTAACATAATCACTTCTGAATCTTTACTCTCAGTTTAACATAATTGTATTATTTAACATCCTAATGACCTTCAAAAGCAGAAAAGCAAGAAGGGCAGATATTGTTGCCCTTGTTTCATGTTACAAATTTAAATAGAGTTTTAGAGAAAAGTTGCCCCCTCTAGTTATGGTGGGAGTTGTTTGTTGAGCTGAGGCTAGAACCTGAGTTTCTTGTCTCTCAGCCTCATTCACCTTCCACTAAGAAAGACCTTCTCAGGTTAGTGTTAATAAGTAGTCCACTTCGAGAAAGTACTTTTTCTGTTTATGAAGCTAACATCACCACTAACTGAATGCAGAAAAACCTGTACCTGTCTGGCCCTTGGTCTCCTCATTTGTCCCATGAGGTGGCTGAATTAGATTTGAACTGTTGTAATTTTAAGGTTACATCCATCTTTTTTTTTTTTTTAAGATTTTATTTATTTATCTGACAGACAGAAATCACAAGTAGGCGGGAGGCAGGCAGAGAGAGAGGAGGAGGCAGGCTCTCCGAGGAGCAGAGAGCCAGATGCAGGGCTCGATCCCAGGACCCTGGGATCATGACCCAAGCTGAAGGCAGAGGCTTTAACCCACTGAGCCACCCAGGTGCCCCTGGTTACATCCATCTTTTATATTTTAGGGGTTTTGTATGGATAATGTAGAGATACAGCTGTGACTGTTTACCAACTGCCCTGTCTTGAGACAAATGGAAAAGAGTGCTAAGTTTTGGGCATGGCCTCTAGGCAAGACACTTTATTCACTCAAACCATGAAAGAAACCTAATGAGGCAGAAATGATTAGTTCCATAATGAACTAGAAATCTAAGGCTCAGAGAGCTTAAGGTCTCCTACCTAAAAGTAGTGGAACTAAATTTGAACTCAGCTCATACCTGCCTGATTCCTAGCAAGCATGTACTTTTTACTACATACCACCATCAGCAAGATTATGTCCACAATAACTGTTTTCCTTTTAATAGTATGGATCCATTTCTTTCTTATATCACCCCTACCACAACTCCTTCCATAAAAGACTAGTGTTACTATCAGCTTTTCCTTATGGCTTTTTTGGCTATTACCTTACGGAAGTGGTTTTTTTTTTATCCCAGGGAAGTTACAGAAGTAAAAACTCCATTAGAACCCATGGAGCGGAAAACCATAGACATCTGCTCTATGAGTGCTGGGCCTCCTGGGGTGTGTGGTATAAATACCAGCCTTTGGATCTTGTAAGGTGAGTTCTTAACCAATTGCAAATGTAAAACTTGCACAGAATGGTTAAGACAGGCTGCCAGCTGGGACAAAGAAAAATTCTGAGTTACAGAGCTTTTACGCAAATCTAGCTTCATCTCAAGAAGGGAACTCATAAGAGGACATTGGTCATTCTCGGTAAATTAGATCTCACTCTGATGAGGATAGTGCTTCCTCCAGAAAGGTCTCAGGAAAGGACCTGTGAGATCAGTTGGGCCTCCCACAGGATTTTATATGGAGCAGGCCATCCATGTGACTGTTACTGACAAATTATCTATAACAATTGCAGAAATGTGATGTGCTTACATATATTAGTGAAAAATGGACTATTAGTTACTATCTATGTAAGTAGGAAAAATGGAGTTCTATCACTCTAATAAATTTCAGGCTTATAATCTTCAACTAATAACCTTTAAAGATTATTTTAATTCTGCAAGTCAAATTAGTATATCAGCTTTTAGCTGATGATAATTGTACAGTGGAAATGTATGTTTTTTTAACTATTTATGTCCAAATTTCTGCCATGGCAGCATTGTAGTCCAACATTTCGTTGCTTATTTAGAGACTGGTTTTTAAGATTGGGTGGCAACAATCCATACTTCATGGATTCCTTGTAAAAAAAGAAAATCATGTCTCGTTTCCTAGACTAGATGGATTCGGCTTACTTTCTCTAGTGCCCTTAATAAAATGAGCCCTGAGGAAAATGAAATAATACAACAACTCACTTTACATTTTATCTCCCTGGGTAGTCATTCTTCCTGCCAGAGTCCTAGTTACTAAGTATTTATTCCTACTGACCTAGGGCCATTGATGAATTGTGTACTTTCCTTTGTATTAGTAACAAATAATCCAGATAATCTGGGTGAGTGGAAAATATTTCCTGAGATGAGATTTTTTTCTTTTGGCCAGTCTCAATGCATGCTAAAACAGTGGAGGAAGAAAAAAAATAAAAGTAAGTGCACTTCCCAGCCTCAGTCCCAATATTACAGGATTATACTGATCAAAAATTATAGAAAATTACTGCAGGCAAAGTATCCATCCTCCTTGACAGTGTTTTGATTAAGACTTTATGAATATTAATTAATGAGAATTAATTAACTACCCATTGTGTTTTTATTTATTTATTTATTTATTTTATTTATTTTTTTTTCCCAATTTATTTATTTTCAGAAAAACAGTATTCATTATTTTTTCACCACACCCAGTGCTCCATGCAAGCTGTGCCCTCTATAATACCCACCACCTGGTACCCCAACCTCCCACCCCCCCGCCACTTCAAACCCCTCAGACTGTTTTTCAGAGTCCATAGTCTCTCATGGTTCACCTCCCCTTCCAATTTACCCAAATTCCCTACTACTCTCTAACGCCCCTTGTCCTCCATGCTATTGGTTATGCTCCACAAATGAGTGAAACCATATGATAATTGACTCTCTCTGCTTGACTGATTTCACTCAGCATAATCTCTTCCAGTCCCGTCCATGTTGCTACAAAAGTTGGATATTCGTCCTTTCTGATGGAGGCATAATACTCCATACTGTATATGGACCACATCTTCCTTATCCATTCATCCGTTGAAGGGCATCTTGGTTCTTTCCATAGTTTGGCGACTGTGGCCATTGCTGCTATAAACATTGGGGTACAGATGGCCCTTCTTTTCACGACATCTGTATCTTTGGGGTAAATACCCAGGAGTGCAATTGCAGGGTCGTAGGGAAGCTCTATTTTTAATTTCTTGAGGAATCTCCACACTGTTCTCCAAAGAGGCTGCACCAACTTGCATTCCCACCAACAGTGTAAGAGGGTTCCCCTTTCTCCACATCCTCTCCAACACATGTTGTTTCCTGTTTTGTTAATTTTGGCCATTCTAACTGGTGTAAGGTGATATCTCAATGTGGTTTTAATTTGAATCTCCCTGAGGGCTAATGATGATGAGCATTTTTTCATGTGTCTGATAGCCATTTGTATTTCTTGATTGGAGAAGTGTCTGTTCATATCTTCTGCCCATTTTTTGATGTGTTTGTCTGTTTCGTGTGGGTTGAGTTTGAGGAGTTCATTATAGATCCTGGATATCAACCTTTTGTCTGTACTGTCATTTGCAAATATCTTCTCCCATTCCGTGGGTTGCCTCTTTGTTTTTTTGACTGTTTCCTTTGCTGTGCAGAAGCTTTTGATTTTGATGAAGTCCCAGAAGTCTATTTTCGCTTTTGTTTCCTTTGCCTTTGGAGACGTATCTTGAAAGAAGTTGCTGTGGCTGATATCGAAGAGATTACTGCCTATGTTCTCCTCTAAGATTCTGATAGATTCCTGTCTCACGTTGAGGTCTTTTATCCATTTTGAGTTGATCTTTGTGTACGGTGTAAGAGAATGGTCGAGTTTCATTCTTCTACATATAGCTGTCCAGTTTTCCCAGCACCATTTATTGAAGAGACTGTCTTTTTTCCACTGTATATTTTTTCCTGTTTTGTCGAAGATTAATTGACCATAGAGTTGAGGGTCCATATCAGGGCTCTCTACTCTGTTCCACTGGTCTATGTGTCTGTTTTTATGCCAGTACCATGCTGTCTTGGTGATCACAGCTTTGTAATAAAGCTTGAAATCAGGTAAGGTGATGCCGCCAGCTTTATTTTTGTTTTTCAACGTTTCCTTAGCGATTCGGGGTCTCTTCTGATTCCATACAAATTTTTGGATTATTTGCTCCAGCTCTTTGAAGAATGCCGGTGGAATTTTGATCGGAATGGCATTAAAAGTATAGATTGCTCTAGGCAGTATAGACATTTTAACGATGTTTATTCTTCCGATCCAAGAGCATGGAATGGTCTTCCATCTTTTTGTGTCTTCTTCAATTTCTTTCATGAGTGTTCTATAGTTCCTCAAGTATAGATCCTTTACCTCTTTAGTTAGGTTTATTCCCAGGTATCTTATGGTTCTTGGTGCTATAGTAAATGGAATCGATTCTCTAATTTCCCTTTCTGTATTTTCCTTGTTAGTGTATAAGAAAGCCACTGATTTCTGCACATTGACTTTGTATCCTGCCACGCTGCTGAATTGCTGTATGAGTTCTAGTAGTTTGGGGGTGGAGTCTTTTGGGTTTTCCATATAAAGAATCATGTCATCTGCGAAGAGAGAGAGTTTGACTTCTTCATTACCAATTTGGATACCTTTTATTTCTCTCTGTTGTCTGATTGCTGTTGCTAGGACTTCTAATACTATGTTGAACAAGAGTGGTGAAAGTGGGCATCCTTGTCTTGTTCCTGATCTCAACGGGAAGGCTGCAAGCTTTTTCCCATCGAGGATGATATTTGCTGTGGGTCTATCATAGATAGATTTGATGAGGTTCAGGAATGTTCCCTCTATCCCTATACTTTGAAGCGTTTTAATCAGGAACGGATGTTGGATTTTGTCAAATGCTTTTTCTGCATCAATTGAGAGGACCATGTGGTTCTTCTCTCTTCTCCTATTAATTTGTTGTATCACATTGATTGATTTACGAATGTTGAACCATCCTTGTAGCCCAGGGATGAATCCCACCTGATCATGGTGGATAATCTTTTTAATGTGTTGTTGGATCCTGTTGGCTAGGATCTTGTTGAGAATCTTAGCATCCATATTCATCAGTGATATTGGTCTGAAATTCTCCTTTTTGGTATGGTCCTTGCCTGGTTTGGGGATCAGGGTAATGCTGGCTTCATAGAAAGAGTCTGGAAGTTTTCCTTCTGCTTCAATTTTTTGAAACAGCTTCAGGAGAATAGGTGTTATTTCTTCTTGGAAGGTTTGGTAGAATTCCCCAGGGAATCCGTCAGGTCCTGGGCTCTTGTTCTTTGGGAGATTTTTGATCACTGCTTCAATCTCGTTATTAGATATCGGTCTATTCAGGTTGTCGATTTCTTCCTGGTTCAATTTTGGTAGTTTATATTTTTCCAGGAATGCATCCATTTCATCAAGGTTGCTAAGCTTATTGGCATATAACTGTTCGTAGTAACTTCTGATGATTGTTTCTACTTCCTTGGTGTTAGTTGTGATCTCTCCCCTTTCATTCATAATTTTATGAATTTGGGATTTCTCTCTTTTCTTTTGGATTAGTGTAGCCAGTGGCTTATCGATCTTATTGATTCTTTCAAAAAACCAGCTTCTAGTTTCATTGATACGTTCTACTGTATCTCTGGTTTCTCCCTCATTGATCTCAGCTCTAATCTTGATGATTTCCCTTCTTATGTGTGGAGTTGGTTTGATTTGTTGTTGATCCTCCAGTTCTTTAAGGTGTAGAGACAGCTGGTGTGTTCTGGATTTTTCAATTTTTTTGAGCAAGGCTTGGATGGCTATATATTTTCCCCTTAGGACCGCCTTTGCTGTATCCCATAGGTTTTGGACCAAAGTGTCTTCATTCTCATTGGTTTCCATGAATTGTTTCAGTTCTTCTTTGATCTCCTGGTTGATCCAAGCATTCTTAAGCAAGGTGGTCTTTAGCTTCCAGGTGTTTGAGTTCCTTCGGAACTTTTCCTTGTGATTGAGCTCCAGTTTCAAAGCATTGTGATCTGAGAATATGCAGGGAATAATCTCAGTCTTTTGGTATCGGCTGAGTCCTGATTTGTGACCCAGTATGTGGTCTATTCTGGAGAAGGTTCCGTGTGCACTTGAGAAGAATGAGTATTCTGCTGTTTTAGGGTGGAATGTTCTGTATATATCTATGAGGTCCATCTGGTCCAATGTGTCGTTCAATGCTCTTGTTTCTTTATTGATTTTCTGCTTCGATGATCTGTCTAATTCTGAAAGAGGCGTGTTAAGATCACCTACGATTAGTGTATTCATATCAATATGACTCTTTATCTTGATTAACAGTTTTCTTAAGTAATTGGCTGCTCCCATATTGGGAGCATAGATATTTACAATTGTAAGATCATCTTGGTGGATAGTCCCTTTAAGGATTATGTAGTGTCCTTCTGTATCTCTGACTACAGTCTTTAGTTTGAAGTCTAATTTATCTGATATGAGAATCGCTACCCCAGCCTTCTTTTGAGTCCCATTGGCATGAAAGATGCTTCTCCACCCCTTCACTTTCAGTCTGCGTGTATCTTTAGGTTCAAAATGGGTCTCTTGTAGACAGCATATGGATGGGTCCTCTCGTTTTATCCAATCTGCAACCCTGTGCCGTTTTATGGGTGCATTGAGGCCATTCACATTGAGAGTGATTATTGATAGATACGTTTTTATTGACATCGAGTTACCTTTGAAGTCTTTCTTTCTGTAGACTGTCTCTATATTTCTGTTCAATGCTATTCTTGGGATTTTTCCTCTTTTATAGAACCCCCCTTAATATTTCCTGCAGTATCGGCTTGGTGGTTGTATAGTCTTTTAAGTCTTGCCGGTCTTGGAAACTCTTTATCTCTCCATCCATTTTGAATGTCAGTCTTGCTGGATAAAGTATTCTTGGCTGCATGTTCTTCTCATTTAGTGCCCTGAATATATCTTGCCAGCCTCTTCTGGCTTGCCAGGTCTCTGTGGACAGGTCTGACGTTATTCTGATGGGCTTCCCTCTGTAAGTAAGGAGCCTCTTTGCCCTGGCAGCTTTCAAGAGATTATACCTACAATTATAATTTCTCAATTTGACTATCAGGTGTCGTGATGTTTTTTTGGAGTGTATAATCTTGGGTGGAGACCGTTCAGCCTCTAGTACATGAACGCTGGTTTCATTCGCGAGATTCGGAAAGTTTTCATGAAGGACTTGTTCCACGACATCTTCTAGACTTCTTTCTTTCTCCTCCCCTTCAGGAATTCCAATAATTCTGACGTTGGAACGCTTCATGGCATCACTTATTTCCCTAATTCTGCTTTCGTGGGATCTAAGCTGTTTGTTCCAGGCTTCCTCCTGATCCTTTCTCTCTATCTGTTTGTCTTCCAGATCACTAATTCTATCTTCTGTCTCAGTTACCCTAGCTTTGAGAGAGTTTAGATTGGATTGGAACTCATTGAGAGCATTGTGGACCTCCTCCCTGGTAGCTTTAAGCTCCGCCCTAACATTGTGAACATCCTGTCTGGTCGCTTTCAGTTCGGCTCTAATCAATTCTGTTTGGTCATCCATGGCTTTCTCCAACCTAGCTATTGCCTGGATAATTGTTAGCCTGAATTCTCTTTCCGACATATTGTCTATGTTGATAGCCGTTAGCTCTGTTGCGGAAGGTCCATCCTCTGTATTTTTCTTCTGTTGGGCATTCCTCCTCCTAGTCATTTTGGTGGGAGAAGACTGAACAGATGTAGCTGGATGTATCAACTCTGGTGCAGTCAAGGTGCACCCTGGAACACTTCCTGATCTCCGTCTCAGAAGCCTCAGTCTGGGTGCAGAAGCTGAATAAATTCCCCCTTGGATGCTGGCAGTGCAGGTTCCAAGTTAAAGACCCTGGGGGCGCAGGATCTTTTGCTCGTCCCTAAAGCCAAGGCAGTGGCGGCTGTCTGGGAGCTCCTGACCGCCAGAGAGGTTCCAAGCAGCGATCGCACACTGAGATTTTGCCGCTGGCCGGGGCTGGGAGTGCCCGGCTTGCGCGCACCTCTTTTCAGAGGCGGCTGTGGGTCGGGCGCGCGTCTGGGGCACTGAGAACGGGGCGCTGGTCCGTAAGCCGCAGGCTGGGCTTTTGCGCGCCTCTGTCCGGGGAAGAGTTTCGCGGGCGCGAGGCTTAGACTTTGAAACAATGGCCCGGGTCAAGAAGCGCCCCAGGGCCTTAGAAACCCAGGAGAGCTGGAGCGACGTGCACGCGCATCTCAAGCTTTGTGGTAGGGCTAGCGCGCGTTCTGCAGACCGGCTCCCATCCCCTCACAGGAGCCGGAACCCCGCGCTCTGGGGCACGCTGGCGGCTTAGGGACCAGGAGCCGGTTTCTCCGCCGCACTCTCTCTGCCTCCGCGCCGGGGAGGCCGTCTGGGACCGGGGACTCAAGCCCCTGTCCCTAGCCGCCCCGATTCCCACAGTTTGCCCCCGCGATCCTTTGCTCTTTTGGAGTGCTTTCAACCAGTCTCCGAGTTAATGCTGGTCCCCAGACGCAGGGCACTCTCGCTCGTATCGGGGTATTACTTTTGCACCGGTCGCCTCTGGTGGCTCCCTCCCCCTTTTGTTTATCTTCCGATATCAATCCGCTGTTCCCATTCCGCTTTACCTGCTCACTGGCGTCTTCTGCCCCTGTAGAGATCCAGACGTGTATAATTCTGATCTCAGGCTGATTTCATGGGTGATCAGAGTTCTTTGGTAGGTAATCAGCTCACTTTGGGGTACCAGCTGAAAAGACGCCTCTTCCTAGTACCCCGCCATCTTGTCCCCCCTCCCATTGTGTTTTTAGTATGATGCTAAATGATCTTGACAAAGACAAATGGAAGCCACATATCTGAGAAACTCAGTTTCCTTCAGTAAAACAGGCTCTGCATACTTGAAACAACTAGAAAACAATACAAGGCTATGTACAATTAGGTAAAATGTGTGATTAGTTTAATAAAAGTTTGGAAAAATGGAAAGGATAGATATGGGTTGGCACTTCTGTGGAAGGTTCTGTAGAGCTGAGCCTGGAAGAGAGTAAGATTTGTATAGGCCAAAGGAAGGAAGATGAAAAACATAAGCAATTTTCCAATAGAACAATGCTGTGGAGTATCTAGGAAATATCAACTCTTAAATAGCTCTTGTCCTACAGATTTCGCTTCCTCCATGACTCTTAATTCAGGCCACACCCCAGAAGCTCCTCAACCATACAGCCTCCTTCACCTAATAACCTGGATGATGGCTGTTGTCCCATAATTGGTCTCCCTTTTTCTACTCTGGTCCCTTCCAATCCATTCTCTACCCTCCAAATAGAGTGATCTTTTTAGTATCAGGGAAATTCAAATCAAAACCATATTGAGATACCACCTTACACCAGTTAGAATGATAAAATTGACAAGGCAAGAAACATAAATGTTGGAGAGGCTGCAGAGAAAGGAGAATACTCATACACTGTTGGTGGGAGGGCAAGTTGGTACAGCCACTTTGGAAAACAGTGTGGAGGTTCCTCAGAAAATTAAAATTAGAACTACTCTGTGATCCACCAATTGCGCTACTGGGAATTTACCCCAAAGATACAGATGTAGTGAAAAGAAGGGCCATATGCACCCCAATGTTTATAGCAGCAATGTCCACAATATTCAACCTGTGGAAAGAGCTGAGATGCCTTTCAACAGATGAATGGATAAAGAATATGTGGTCCATATATAAAATATATACACAGCCATCAGAAAGGATGAATACCCAGCTTTTGTAACAACATGGATGGACTGTAGGAGATTATGCTAAGTGAAATAAGTCAAGCAGAGAAAGTCAATTATCATATGGTTTCACTTATTTGTGGAACATAAAGAATAGCATGGAAGACATTTGGAGAAGGAAGGGAAAAATGAAGGAGGGGAAATCAGAGGTGGAGACAAACCATGAGAGACTATGGACCCTGAGAAACAAACTGGGTTTTAGAGGGGAGGAAGTGGGTGGATGGGTTAGCCCAGTGACGGGTGTTAAGGAGGGTGTGTATTGCATGAGCACTGAGTGTTATATGCAAACAATGAATTAGGATCACTACATCAAAAACTAATGATGTGCTGTATGGTGACTAACAGAATATAATTTAAAAAATAGAATAATTTTTAATTAAATCTGATTATTTCCTTTGAATGTTAAAACTCTCTTATGATTTTTCCATTCTCTCAAAACAAGGATCAATGCATTTAGCATGGTTTATAAGATTCACCAAGGCCCAGCCTCCGCCTGCCTCATCAGCCCATCTCTTGTTATCGGTGCACTGGACACACTGCCCTTATTTCACCTGGTCCCTTCTGCCACAGAGTCTTTTATACTTATGGTTCCTCGGCTGGAAACACTTGATCCTGTCCCCTGTCTACCTAGTTAATAGTCACCTCCTCATAGAAGTCTTCCCCATGTAGGGTGGTCACATGGTCTTGGTTGATACACTTGGGGAATTGTGTTCCTCTCCTTTTGTAGCCCTTTTCCCAGTGTTCTAATTATAAACTTATTTCTTTAATTGATTGATGTCTGTCTACTCTGTCAGCCTGTGAGCTGCACAAGAGCAGAGACCAAGTTGATTTTGTATCCTCAGTTCCTAGCACAATATTTGTCACATGAAACTTATATTTTTATTTGTTGGATGAATAAAAGAATATATCTGTTTATTTGAATGTACATTGGAAAAGTCTTCAGAGAGTGGCAAGTTTCTGTTGGGTCACAGTGGAAGATAGGATAAATAATCTTTAGTCCACCTTTCAGAGCTTTTGGGAATTATTGGACATTCTAAGAGGAAAGCAGAAGCCAGGGTTTGGAAACAGGTGGTCAGCAACATTTATTTAGAATGAGAATGAAAAAATATTAGAATATTCTTATATTAGACTAAAAAGTAATTAACTTCTAACTAATGAAATCTAGCACTTGAGAGGCATAGAAAGCACAACTTGGGTTGTATTCTAACATAAGTCAATTATATTATTAATGTGTTTGAGAAAGAAAAAGCAAAGAATTCCCCAAACATTCCTTAACTTTGTACACTTCAAGGCACTAGGCAGACTGGTTAGTCTCAGAAAAATATTTACTGAGGTAGATGTTGAAACTTGTGAAAAATCATCACTTAGAAAAGTTGTTCTCCGTATCAATCATTTTGAATCTCTGTAGAGTTCTTTTCTTTCTAATATCTTGTGATTCAAGTGTTGTAAACATCTTAAAAAGATTCAAATTAAAACCACATTGAGATATCACCTTACACCAGTTAGAATGGCCAAAATTAACAAAACAGGAAACAACATGTGTTGGAGAGGATGTGGAGAAAGGGGAACCCTCTTACACTGTTGGTGGGAATGCAAGTTGGTGCAGCCTCTTTGGAGAACAGTGTGGAGATTCCTCAAGAAATTAAAAATAGAGCTTCCCTACGACCCTGCAATTGCACTCCTGGGTATTTACCCCAAAGATACAGATGTCGTGAAAAGAAGGGCCATCTGTACCCCAATGTTTATAGCAGCAATGGCCACAGTCGCCAAACTATGGAAAGAACCAAGATGCCCTTCAGTGGATGAATGGATAAGGAAGATGTGGTCCATATACACTATGGAGTATTATGCCTCCATCAGAAAGGATGAATACCCAACTTTTGTAGCAACATGGACGGGACTGGAAGAGATTATGCTGAGTGAAATAAGTCAAGCAGAGAGAGTCAATTATCATATGGTTTCACTTATTTGTGGAGCATAACAAATAGCATGGAGGACAGGGGGCGTTAGAGAGGAGTAGGGAATTTGGGTAAATTGGAAGGGGAGGTGAACCATGAGAGACTATGGACTCTGAAAAACAGTCTGAGGGGTTTGAAGTGGCAGGGGGGGTGGGAGGTTGGGGTACCAGGTGGTGGGTATTATAGAGGGCACGGCTTGCATGGAGCACTGGGTGTGGTGAAAAAATAATGAATACTGTTTTTCTGAAAATAAATAAATTGGAAAAAAAAAGAAAAGAAAAGCTACAAAATATTGAAAGAGGTGTTTACAATTTTTTGTAATAACTGTTTCCTATTGTTAAAGATATATGTAAGGATAATACATGTGTTACAAACCAGCACACACTCAGAAACAGCAAAGATGAGATGGTGTGTTGTCACCACCACTTCAGATTCTCCTGGTTCTGTAGTCGTAAGTGTTGTATCTTCCCGAATGGGCACAGGTTTATTCTGTGTTCTCAGAACAAGCTTGTATAGAATCATGTTCTTTTATGGAAGGGTGCATTCTATTTCTGATATATAGTGATAGGAGAAGAAATTAAAGCCCGAGCCTTAGTTTGGTCAAGTGCTCTCTTCTCTTGGATGCCTGTGTTATCAGCAAGGCCACTACAAAGTAACATGACTGAGCAAAGTATTATAATGCCTAACTCTACACACTTCACTTTGATTTGTGAGGCTCCTGTGTCTTAAACAGGCGGTACTTTGGAGAGAAGATTGGGTTGTATTTTGCCTGGTTGGGCTGGTACACTGGCATGCTCTTCCCAGCGGCCTTCATTGGATTGTTTGTCTTCTTGTATGGAGTCATTACTCTGGATCACTGCCAAGTCAGGTACGGGGAGCTCTGGGTAAGCCTGCCTTTGCTTCTATGTAGTGGTGGGTGGTGGTGCTTTCGGGATGTTCCCAGATTGTAGGACTTCTCTTCCATCTAACTTCATTCTCAGTCACTCCTGGGAAAAATTCAGAAGGCTCGTACTAGATCTTCCATTTATTGCCCATGCTGCTGTAATCTTCTTACCAGGGAAGCAAAATTTACATTTATGGACATATAAGCCACTGTGTGTCCACTTTCTTTTTGCTAATCCTGCAAAATAGTGGGCTAATAATCCTTTTTTATGAATTCTGTGTTTTTACAAGGACCCTTTAAACCTGAGCCAGAAAAACATCTTACCAACTTGTTGATGTCTTGAGAATGATTCAGTGTTGAGGATTATTTCAGCTCTCTCACCAGAATATAGTTTAAGGTATTCATAGAGATTTTATTGCCAGGCTGGACAATGATCTTAAATAATAAAAGTAGCTTTTAAAAGTGATTGCAAAAGTAAAAGTGATTGATTGATTTACCCACTTGTAAAAATATTTTACTCTGGTGGAATTGTTAATAGGGATGTAGTTTTCCCATAGAACTAATGCATCACACTTTTATTTATCCCTCCATTATTAGTTTTCACTTATCATGCACATGGAGATTGAGGCAGGCACTTTTAGGTACCTGGTTGTTCCTATAATTCAGAACGAAATTGCTTCAAATTTCTACAGTGTTGTGAATGACTTTTGTTTCATTTAGGGTATAGCATCCAGTGTTATGCTTCATGTATTTTTCAGTGTGTAACTTTTTAAAATGTAAAACCAAGAAACAACCTCATAAATAAGTAGGCTTATCAAATTATTAAAATGTGCAAGCACTTGTTTACTTTAATAAGAGATAAGGCTAGGAAGATTGTAAGGACAATAATCTACTGAGTCTTATTTAGTGATTAAGGACTCTGGTGAAATTGGAGGGGAAAACACGCTCTTCTGTCATTAAAAAGCAGTCCTTTTCTGTTCTCTTTTCCAGTAAAGAAGTCTGCCAAGCTACAGATATCATCATGTGTCCTGTGTGCGATAAATACTGTCCATTCATGAGGCTGTCAGACAGCTGTGTTTATGCCAAGGTAATTTCAAATCTGCAGCACTTTTGGTACATTGAATTTTTTATACATTTTCCCAAGGAACAGAGGGTAACTATATTCTCTTTGTCATTTCTAGTCTGTGAGTCTCGAGTTTATGTTGTAAGAGAGAGTTAACGTTACCTCTATCATTTGGCATTCTAATTCAAATATGTTTTTTACTGTATATGTATTTTAAATGTATTAGCTCTGATCTTCATCAGAGGAGGCTGCAGTGTGCACACTGAAAAAATACAGTTGTTGGAGTCAGAGAAAGACTCAGATCTTGACGTTGCTCTTTACCATTTGTCAGTCCCAGAATAAGTTATTGACCTCTCTGAGCCATTGTTTTCTTATCTGCAAAGTGGAGAACATGATGCTTATTTCACTCGATTGTTCTAAAGTGTATACTGAGCAAAGTACTCAGCAGATGGTAAGATCTTAGCAAATGAGAGCCACCATCATCTTCCTCTTTCATTATTGTTATTGTCCAAAAAAATTTAGATTCAGGACTAGTTCAACTACATGCCTCCCTGACCGTGCACATGGACAGTTTCTTTGAGGCTGAGCTTTCTCATCTCTAAAATGCGGGCAGTGACACCTGCCTTCTCTGTCCCATGGCTTGTCATGAAGACTGAAAAAGATACTAATATAATACATATGTGGAAAAAATAATTTGAAAAAAAATACATAGCATCATTATGTCATATTATATCATATATCATATTATATGTTACTTCATGTTATGCCTTATTTTATTAAAATTTTAGACACATTCATAGAATTCCTTATTTTTTACTTATGGGCTGGGTCACTAATACAAAGCAATAGCTGGAGTACAGGCTGTTGAGGACTTTTCCAAGACCACTACCTGTCAACTTGCCCTGATTTCAGATACAAGAAGGGTTGGCAGACTTTACTGCATGTCTGCAATCCCTGCAGCTTGGATCTATTTAATTATACTGTTGGTATGGCAGAGTTTTGCTTGTTTTAAATGAGAGAACATTTGAGAGACAGCCCAGGAGCCCACCCATCCATGATATCTATAGCACTGCAGGTGGCCAGTCTACGCGTGCAGAGCCCAAGCCACAGCAGGCAGCTGTGATCTTAGAAAGATGTGCACACCTGCTGCGGGAGACCAAAAATGCACGAAATACTCTCCCCACCTTTGGAGAACGTACAGATAGACCCGAGTGAGTGAGGAAAATTTAACAGAACGAGCTTGGGAAATACAGATTTGGTGAGAATCAAAAGAATTTTCTCAGTAATATAATCTTGTTTAAAGATCATGAGATCATCATTGAGCTTGAATGACTCAGGTGCAAGAATTCTGCTTTCTGGAATCTCAGAAACCCAGTCTTTTGTTGTTAGTGTTGTCTGGGGCTCTTTGTTTTTTACGTGGAAAGATATGCCTTGAATGAAGTTCTCTCTTAAGAGATCCGCAATAATTCCCTAAAAGGATCATCATGGATAGTTCAGAGTGCTCAATTTTATAGGAGGTAGTTAAGCAGTTATCCTAACGAATGTAAGATCTAGAATAATCATGATTATAATAATAGCTAGGCTATAGATACAAAAGTAGCTAGGCAACCTACATTTTATTTCTAATCCTTACAGCAAGATAGATGTTATTACTCTCATTTCAAGATAGATGTTATTACTTCAAGATAGATGTGATTACTCTCATTTTATTCAGAGGTAAAATTACTCATCCATGGTCACACAGAAACAGTTGGCTAGGCCTTGGTTTATCTGACTACAAAACATAATCATTGTGCCATACTGAGGCTACAAGATGTTTATATTCTGGATTTTAGAGTTGGTAGTACCTTAAAAAACTTACTAAAATAAAAGCTAAAAAAATGTCTCAGATGAAAGAATTGAAGTTCTATGGAGTTTCCTTTAGAAGCTCTTATTAGAAATGCTAAACAAACTTCACGGGGTTGAGGATACATAGGGATATTAGATCCAGTCAGAGCCCAGGTCCAATCAAACAACGGCTGTTCTGCTGGTCAGGAATGCTTTATCACCACCTTTTACATTTGTTAGGTCAGAAACCCACCTCAAATTGGCATAAGTGGAAAGGGACTTATGGGCTCATTTCACTGGAAAATAGACTGGAATAGCTCACGCTCTCTGAGAACAAGGGCCTCCAGGCTTAACCTGGTCCTCCAGGCCTCAGATGTCCCTTTTTGGCCCCCTGTCCACATGATCCTTCTGAAGAGAAGTTCTCCTCACATGATCGGGAAGCTGGCTGCTGACTGCCACAATATGAGTCTTCTATCTTCTTCATCTCTTTAAGCATGTTTTTTTGCTTTTTAAAAATGCTTGGTCTGTTGAATGAATGGATAAGGAAGATGTGGTCCATATACACTATGGAGTATTATGCCTCCATCAGAAAAGATGAATACCCAACTTTTGTAGCAACATGGACGGGACTGGAAGAGATTATGCTGAGTGAAATAAGTCAAGCAGAGAGAGTCAATTATCATATGGTTTCACTTATTTGTGGAGCATAACCAATAGCATGGAGGACAAGGGGTGTTAGAGAGGAGTAGGGAATTTAGGTAAATTGAAGGGGAGGTGAACCATGAGAGACTATGGACTCTGAAAAACAGTCTAAGGGGTTTGAAGGGGGGGGGTGGGAGGTTGGGGTACCAGGTGGTGGGTATTATAGAGGGCACAGCTTGCATGGAGCACTGGGTGTGGTGAAAAAATAATGAATACTGTTTTTCTGAAAATAAATAAATTGGAAAAAATATATAGGTAAAAAAAAATGCTTGGTCTGCTGGTTACATTGCTGTAACACTGGTTACAGAATGTCTGTTTCAAAACATGTGCATTGCCTAGTTTGGAATTCTTTGGAGTCAGCTGTCTTCCCCCCATACTTCATTATTTTGACCTGTGCGTGTTTGTCCCCTGGAGGTGTCAGCCACTTTGGGTAATGGTCAGAGGCCAGGCATTCAGCTCTCAGACCTGGAGAGTTTAAAGAAAGGAGAAGACAGTGTGCCCAGGCACCACCGTGCGCTGCACTTTTCCAGAGGACTTGTTTGGTCAGTGTTTCATTTTTAACTCAGCCAGGAATAAAACAGAATTAGGTGAAGCCACTCTCCCTTGACTGCAATCTACCAACCCTGGAGTTTAAGAGGAGCTGGAGTGAGGAGAGAATACCGGAGGACAGCTTATGGCCATGCTGCACCTTCTCATCTCCTCAATAAGGCAGAAGTCTGAACATCCACGATAATACCCCAAGAACCAGCCCCTGTGGTTTGGCCTGTTGTAGCTGATTTGGTGGGAGACACTAATTTTCCAATGACCACTGAGGGAGAGGCTGGAGTAGGACTTGTGTATTGCTCCAAGCTAAGTTCCCAGTCTGCTTGGAAACTGCCACTAACTCTCCCTGTATACCACCACCTCCATCACACACACACACATACACACACACACACAATCAAGGCAACTTTCCATCTCCCCTGGGGTTTCTCACAGTCTTGTTTTTGTGTTTTGCTAGTTCCCAGAATCTACTATATTGCTTCTCTAGGGTTTATTTTGGCAAAGGGAGCCCTCAATCTATTTTAACTTACCATTTTATAGGAACCAGAAGTCCTTACTAACTCACCCCTCCTGATTCACATATTCCCAAGTAATTGCAGCAGAAAAAATGTCTCTCTCCAAATGTTTGTCTGTCAGTCCCAGGAAGGACTCTAATTAATTCTGTTTGAGCCACTTGCCCCCCAGTGACCTACATGAGAGACATCTATTACCAAGATAAGGAAGAAAGGTAAGGTGAACAGCCAAAAACAATGACCACCGCAACTCATTCCATCATCTCCACTGATGGTACAGGCCACAACTTCCACCAACTCCCTGCAAATACCCTGATAGAGAGCACAGACCAGCCATATACCCTGGAACTCTCAGGCTTGATTTAATGCTTGGTGCATTAATACAATATACAATACAATTTAACACTCCCTCTGGCATATGAAATAAATTAGCTTTTGCCTTCTGTCTACATTTGGTATTTGAATGCTGCTCATCTCTCCTATGTTCAGATAAAAAGAAGGCATAAACTTTTGGAAAATTTTGAAATACTTCACACTCTGATATAACAGGAAAAGACCTGTTTATAGTTGGCACACTCTCCAAGGGACGGTAAAGTATGTTTTATAGAGAGCTATAGAGCATCCAAAAAAGGTTGTGCTTTATGAATGTATCAATCATCATTTCAATTTAGTATGGCATTGGTGTGATTTATCCTGAAATGAGCATAGCAGTTTTGCAGGATGAATATCTTTGCTTTCTGCTGTGGTGTTTGTGATAGAATATATTATCTAGCAATAAAGTTTTTGATAGCTGTCTTTGTGTAATGTATAATGGGTAAATACAGTGATTACCTGAAGCTTTAATAAATGTGGAAATGGATTTTGTTAATGATCCACTCTCTTTTCTTTGTAATATTAAAATCCAGAGGGCATCCCAGAAAATGTTTGCCCAAAAATACACAAACAAAATAGGCATGTTTTCAAAGTGAATAAATGAGCCATTAAAAATAGGAATCAGAAGTCTTTAAAGCAGCAACAATAATACCTCCCTAGTCTTAAATATAGTAAGTATAACCATATGTCCACTTATAACAGTATTTATGGTGCATAAAAGTAAGTTCTTAGCACTATTGGGGCTACTGATAAATGTTCAGCCACGTGATGCCCACATAAAGGGAACAAATTCTCTTTTGCATATCCAAACTACTTCATAGTTGGATGAACCCCCTTCTCTTTTTTTTTTGTATTTTTTTTCCAATTTATTTATTTTCAGAAAAACATTATTCATTATTTTTTCACCACACCCAGTACTCCATGCAAGCCGTGCCCTCTATAATACCCACCACCTGGTACCCCAACCTCCCACCCCCCCCGCCACTTCAAACCCCTCAGATTGTTTTTCAGAGTCCATAGTCTCTCATGGTTCACCTCCCCTTCCAATTTATCCAAATTCCCTTCTGTACCCCAATGTTTATATCAGCAGTGGCCACGGTCACCAAACTATGGAAAGAACCAAGATGCCCTTCAACGGATGAATGGATAAGGAAGATGTGGTCCATATACACTATGGAGTATTATGCCTCCATAAGAAAGGATGAATACCCAACTTTTGTAGCAACATGGACGGGACTGGAAGAGATTATGCTGAGTGAAATAAGTCAAGCAGAGAGAGTAAATTATCATATGGTTTCACTTATTTGTGGAGCATAAAAAATAGCATGGAGGACAAGGGATGAACCCCCTTCTTGATTATGATCCAAAAGGAATATCTCCCAAAGAAACCCTGCAAAACTCATTTATTTTTTTACAAAATCTGAAAAAAAAGTGAATTGAAATATAGTATATGAGAAACTAGTTTAACTGTAATTCATAATGTTCCTAGGTAACCCACCTCTTTGACAATGGAGCCACTGTCTTCTTTGCTGTTTTCATGGCAGTCTGGGGTAAGTGTTCTGTATCCATGTAATTTGAGTTCCCCTTATTTTCTCTATAATAAGTTCCTTCAGAAATCTGACTTTGTCATGTGGCTATGAAAGGAAAAGTCTCAAGTAATTTCATCTGGCCATTCTATTAGATATGAGCTGATAAAAAATACACTTAGTTTATTTAAAAAGTAATGTCATAGAGGAGAAATACATCTGATTTCTCTTAAACCTTCAACAGTTTCATCAACATCCCATTATTAAAGTAAAATTCACCTCCTGTTGGAGAAAAAATTAACCTTATAGTATGTCAAAAAGTGTGGTAAAGATCTAAGTACTCATAGAAGTATACAGGACTTTCTGTTGTAAGTGGAATCTTTTCATCCAGCGAATGTATGAGTGCTCACCACTGGCTTCCTTCCAGTTTTGGCTAAAATGACCCCCCAAAAAATAAGGGCTACTTAAAAAACAGAATTGAGTTCTTCTAGATCAGCTAAGGTCCAGAGCTCTCATAATAACAAGGTATGATGGAACATTCACTTAAAGAATTTCTTAACCCAAAGAAAGTACTTACCCTACTTCTTTGTAAAATGGGTTTCTTAGTCTCTTTCTCATCAAATCATTATAATGTTTTGATTTAGTAGTACAAAAAAGAGTCTGGACAAAGTTAGAGTAAACAGTTAATGGTGGTTACTTTTGAAGAGAAGTTCCCCTACCAGTTTGGAAATGGTAAGTGAGCAGGGATGAAAGACAGATTTTTACACTATATATTTTTACTTTGGTTTGAATTTTTCACAATTATTATGCACTTCTTCTAGAATTTAGGATGCCAGAACCTGTTTTGATGTTGCAAAACTCTGCTAACTCAAGGGTTAGGCTCATGTTGCTTTTTAAGTCTGTTCTTTATGTTTGAATATCAGATCTTCTCTATCTTTCAAATACCAGCTGAATTGTGATCTTCATCCTTCAAACTTTGTAACATTTTATTTCTGGCATTCTTTGGACACTTAAAATGATATGCATACACAATTTATCTTCCCTAGTAGGTTCATGTTCCTCAAGGATCGTTACGGTTATTGGCAATTTCATACACTTATTTTGAAGACAGATTCATATTTGTTGGATGGATGGATGGATACATGGATGCATGGATGGGAAAAAGAAAAGAGAGAAGGGATAGAGAAGCAAATTATCAAAAGGGTTTCTTTCTAAGACAGGATGTATAAATGGTCTCTTTGACAAGTGAAAATATAAAAACCTTGTTCCCTCCTGAGGTGACTTGTTCTAGGTATATTCTGTCTTCCCTGCCTAGAGATCTTCAAAGGAAAATTGCCTCTCCCACTACAGCTCTGTTGAAGGAACATGTCTTGAAACCCATGACTCCAGCCCCTCTCAGTCAGTGGGCATTGAACCCAAGACCTTAGTCAAACCATAATATAGTAAGTAGCTTAGAAAAAGACCTGAGATTCTATATGAAAAGACACTGGAAAGATCACCCACAGCCTATTCTCAAACATGTGTATGGAAAAGTGTGAAGAGAGACAGGGAGTTAACAGTAGGAGTTGACACAGAAAAAATCCAGACAGAAGAGGAAGGGGGCTGAAAGAAGGAAATTGAGATGGACTGTGAGGTAGAAGCAGGGATCAGGAGAAATTAAGAACAAGTTGAAGTTATGAGAAACCAGAACCTAGACATAAGCAAAAGCAAACTATAAAGGGTCCAGAACTCACTGGTAGCCAACCAGAAGAAAAATTCAGGACAGTCCCTCAAAGAGAAAGAAAGAACATAGCTAAGTCATGTTATTAGTATAATATCGGGGTAAAGATTTAGAATCTCTTATGGCTGGAGTCTCTCAAACTGCTAGCTTCTGCATCTTTTTCTAAATAGGCTCAGTCTTTTAATTCCCTTGGGGTTCTTGCCTCCCTTGACAGTACTTGTGAAAAGTCTTCATTATCTGTGCTATACCTTAGCGCATGTGCATTTCTTTCCCTTGCAAACAAAGGAAGCTAATCATAACGGAATTTTGATTATGGGACTGAGCTCTCAGATTAAGAACGTATGTAGGATTTTTCTAGAACATCTTCGTATTTGCAACCATGATAGAAGTATAATAAGCCACCCAGTGCTGAAGTTTTGCCATAGTTACAATTGAGAATACTTTATAAAATGTATTCATTTACTAAACCAGTGATTCTCAAACTCTTCCCAGTCATGGCACGCATATGAAATACTATTTGCACAGCATACTGATGTACATTATGTGCATGATACTGTCCTGAGTACCTCTACCTTACCTGTCCCATGAGATGAAGGTTTTACTACCTCTTACATATCTATAATCATCCCTCACATACCCACTGGGCAGATCTGCTTTAGGCCATGGGTCTACTATGTAATGAGTTTATTCTTATGTATAGAGAGTAATTTATTGGAAGAATTAATACACTAAACTCCTTTCCCCACTTTAGTATTTAACCAATTTTGACTGAAATAATGTTTTCTCCTCCCGGTTTATCTTCTGAGACTGTAGAGAAATGAAATTCTGGTATAATGAATTTGTCTAAAGGGCAGAGGTCATCATCTCCCTTACTCCTCATCCAGTACCACCATCATAAAGGAGATTACAAACCTTCTTTAAAGGTTGTAGTGTCTTGTTCTGGTGATAACAAATTGCTGTATTTTATCCTTACCAACCTCATTGATTGGTGGTGGCTGCGTGGAACATGAGGCTGAGTAACTTCTGAGTTGCAAGTGGGTGGATTAGAGATTTGACAGTCCTTGGGCCTTGGAGAGTATCCAGTAAGAATCTGATGGATGTACTGTAATAACCTTTGGGCAGAAGGGAACATTTTAGGGCCACTCCAGGCAAGGCAAGCCTGGAATAATTCATCCTCTGAATTGCTTTGTCTTAGTTGACAAGTTACTGCTTAAATCTTGTATGGTTCCCAGAAATGTGATAGTTTGAGAAAAAAGGACGAATTACCCCAGATGTTTCATTTTAGATGAGTCTATGCTTTTTGCAGAAATCTGGAATGGCGAGGGGTGCCTGGGTGGCTCAGTGGGTTAAAGCCTCTGCCTTCAGCTCAGGTTGTGATCTCAGGGTCCTGGGATCAAGCCCTCCATTGGACTCTCTGCTCACCAGGGAGCCTGCTTCCCTTCCTCTCTCTCTACCTGCCTCTTTGCCTACTTGTGATCTCTGTCTGTCAAATAAATAAAGTCTTAAAAAAAAAAAAATCTGGAATGGCCAATAATAACAGCTGTAATAATAGCCTACTACTTATTAAGGGCATACTATCTGCTAGATACAATCCTATGCATTATATAGAATCATCTCAGTTAATTTTTATAGCAACACTTGAGGAAGATACTATAATTATCTTTATGTGATAGATGAGGAAGCTGGGAAAGTAGCTTGAAAGTGGCAAAGCCAGGAGTCAAATTGGGGAATCTTAGCTTCTACACTCTCTTGCTAGTTCATGTACTGTTTATAACCCTATTTACTTCTGCTTCAGAGATCTAAACTTAAAGGACTATTAAACTTGTCCCAAGCTCCATTTATGCTGTTTTGCAATGGTGATATTCTATAAAAGTGTGTCAGTTCTAATGGATCTCAGTTTAATGGTCCCAGATTCATCTTTTATGATTGACAAGTTACATTTAAGAAAACAAATGCACTTTATTTGGGGGAAATTGCCGGATACAGAGATGTTGAGAACAGATGTGAGTGGTTTACAAGACTTCTGAAGGACAGGGTTGATGTGTTTGTTTTGTTGCCTTTTGCTTTGTGTGTTCACCAGAGAAAAACTAGGGCTCCACTTGGAACCAGTCTGCAGCAGCTGGGAAGGGCCTTTGTATGGGGTTAAAAGCGTGACAAAACCCTACTACTACCTTTGTGATAGAAGGGCCTCCCGGGGACCCTTAAGGTATACTGTGAGCCTAGGGCTGTGGGCCCAAACTACAGTGTGGCTCTTTCCTCAATGTTCATTTTTGCTCAGAACGATTCAAGAGACAGAACAATTATGGCCAAAATTAGCTTTTCTCCCTAAGGGGAAAAAAAAAAATGAGTCATTAAGGAGCTAGATGTTGGCAGAGACTTGTCAGGAATCAGATTATCTTTCTCTTTTCTTCATTTCTGGGTTTTTTCCTCCTTTTTCTTTTTTCTTTTCCTTTTACTTTCATTGCCAAAAATTAAATTGCCTTCAGTAAATAAACATATCAAAGTCCTCAATTTTCTCCTATCAAACTAACAAGATTGTGGTTATTTTAATGGAAATTCAAAGATTCTTTAATGCTTCTATCAGTAATTTGTAAGTGAAATATATCTCATTTTTGAAAATAAGTTTTATAATAATTTCCTTTTATTTCTAGATATTTACACTAATTTTATCTTTCTAGACTTATATATATGTCCAACAAAATATAGTGATTATATAATTTAAAATATATCTATATTTACTAAATGGCTATTAGTTCTGTAGGTGTAGTCACATATGACACCTAACCTATTTCTTATAACCCACCAGAAAGAAATTATAATCTCTGTCTTATAGATGAACATTTTGAGGTTCAGAGAGCTTATGCAATTTGGCCAAGATTACCCAGCAACTGCTAAGTGATGGAGTCTGGATTTTAGTCCCAACCTGGTCTGCCTGACTCAAGTCATCCCAAAGTTTGTATTCTATGTCATGAACCTTTTGTAGGATGTGTTAAGATTTCATGACTCAGTAGAGAGTGCATTCTCACTATCACTTGGTAGTGGGTATACAAAAAGGAGTAAGATGTGATCTCTGCTCTCAAAAATCTCATTGGATGTTGAAGGAGAGTTGGTAATTATAGAGTAGGATATCAAGTCCTATTTACAATGGGAAAATGAGGATCCATGCTGCCAGCTTCCTGAAGCCAAAAGGAAAAGCAGAAATGGTTTCATCCAAAAGGAAATCCTGAAACCAAGTCTTAAGTTTGCCAAGCAAAGGAGTGGGTTTGGAGGGAGGTGTGGAAAACATTCTGAACTGAGAACAGTGTGGGCTAGGTTCTGAAAAGGAAGGCCACTCAGTGTGATAGGGACATGTAGTATATATTAGTTTCCTAGGAGTGCTGTAACAGAGGACCACAAGTTGGGTGGCTTAAAATAACAAAAATTTATTCTCTCACTGTTCTGAGTCAAAAATCAAAGTATGAAAAGTGTCAGTTCTTTTTGAGGGCCCTGAGGGGTCAACTGTCCCATGTCTCTTTCCTGGATTCTTAAGACAGTGAGCAATCCTTGATACTCCTTGGCTTGTGGGTACATCACTCCAATCTCTGTCTCCATCTTCACCTGCATTCTTCCTGTGTTTCTGTGTCTTCACATAGCCATCTTCTTACAAGGACACTAAATTGCATTGGATCAAGAGCCCATCCTACTCCAGTATGATTTCATCTTAAATAGTTAATCTGCAATTACCTTATTTCCAAATAAGGTCATATTCTGAGGTTAGGGCTTTGTTGAAACATCAACATAACTTTTATGGGAGACACAGTTCAACCTGTAACATAGAATATGTTGAGGGCTGAGGTTTGTTTATCGTAAGACATTTGTATTTCAACAGGGAACCATGTCTTCACTCTGTAGTCAACAGACGGCCAACTGAAGTTGTAAGTTGGAGAATGACATCATCAGTTGTGTTTGGGAAGTAATTCTGGCAACAGCAAGAGAGGAGTGAAAATGGGTCACTTGGAAGGCTGTTCCAATATTCAGTCAAAATATTATGCAGATTCAGCTTTAGAAAAGATCTAAATCACAGAATAAAAACCTTATACATAAAGGTGTTTTCCTAGTTTCAGTTATTTATAATAGGCAAAATAAATATCCAATAACAGAAGAATCACTAAGGAAATTAGAAGCAGCCATTAAAAATTAGTCTTTCATAGGGTGTCTGGGTGGCTCAGTCATTAAGCCTGCTTCTCCCTTTCCCACCAACCCCTGCTTGTATTCCCTCTCTTGGTATTGCTCTGCCAAATGAGTAAATAAAAATCTTTTTAAAAAATGAGTCTTTCAAACAAGTAATAGAACACAAAGATTGTATTTTACAAATTGGTAAATACAGGATATAAAGTACATAAATAAATATGACTTTGGGTATAGTAAATACAAATGAAAACAAAGTGATTATGCCACGATAGTAATGGTAGTTTTCTCAGGGTGAGGGGATTATGGGAAGTTTTATCAGCTTTATTTAGGTGTAATTTTCATAAAATCCAGCAACTTTAAATATACATTTGACATAGCCTGTAAAATTGTACGTAGTCACTTAACCATCACCATAATGATGAAATAGAACATTTTTATCCTCCAGAAAATTTCCTCATGACTTTACAGTGAGTTGCTTGGCAACCTCTAACCTGCTTTCTACCACTATAGTTTCACCTGTTTTAGAATCTCATGAAAATAGAATCATTCAATATTTAGCAATTTGTGTCTGGCTTTTTTCACTAAGGTTAATGTGACTGAGATTCACTTATGTTGTTGCATATGTCAGTAGTCTATTCCTTTTTAGTACAGAATAGTGCATCACTGCCTGGATATACTAAAAGGTATATACCTATTTACTAATTAATGAATATTTGGATCCAGTCCAGCTTTTAGCTCTTAAAAAATAAACAGAATCATTGTATATTAAAAACTTTTTGCATATTTGCATAAGTCTTTGTATCTATTTCTCTTGGGAAAATAACTAGGAGTAGCATTGCTTGATCTTAGGATAAGTTTCTAAATTTATAAGAAATTGTTTTTTAAATGCCTGTATCATTTGCACTCCCAGTAACATTATGTAAGAGTTCAGGTGTTCCACATTCTCACAAACTTGGAATTATCAGTCTGTATCATTGCTATATTTCTAGTAGATGTGTAGTATCTCATTGTGATTTTAATTTGCATTTCCCTAATGACTAGTGATGTTGAACATGTTTTCATTAGTCTATTTCAAATCTGCCCATCTTTGGTGAAGTGTTTGTTCAGTTTGTTGCCCATTTGTTATTGGTTTTCTTATTTTTAAGTTAAAAGCGTTCTTTATATATTTTTTTCAAATATTTTTTCCCAGTTTGAGGCATACATTTGTTTCTTCTTAATGGTGTCTTTTGAAAAAGTAAAAGGTTTTACTTTTTTTCTTTTCTGTCTGTGCATTTAATTTTTTATTTAAGATGTCTTACCCAAACTCAAGGCCTCTAAGAGTTTTTCTGTGTCTTCTCATAAAAAGGTCATAGTTTTAACTCATGTATTTAAGTTCATGAGTTATTTCAAGTTGATTTTTATATAAAAAGTAAAGGCCAGATCTTTTTCTTTGCAAAAAATGGATAGCCAGTTGTTCCAGTACCACTTGCTGAAAGATTATCCTTTTCCTCCTCAAAATCAATTGTTCATATATGTGTGGATCTACGCCTGGAATTTTTTTTTATCTACTTTTGTACTCTTAAAAAATCATTTTTATTTTTTTTTGTTTGTTTTTGGTTTTGTTTTTTTTGGTTTTTTTTCCAATTTATTTATTTTCAGAAAAACAGTATTCATTATTTTTTCACCACACCCAGTGCTCCATGCAAGCCGTGCCCTCTATAATACCCACTACCTGGTACCCCCAACCTCCCACCCACCCCCCGCCACTTCAAACCCCTCAGATTATTTTTCAGAGTCCATAGTCTCTCATGGTTCACCTCCCCTTCCAATTTACCCAAAAGCACATACCCTCCCCAAAGTCCATAACCCTACCCCCCTTCTCCCAACCCCCCTCCCCCCAGCAACCCACAGTTTGTTTCGTGAGATTAAGAGTCACTTATGGTTTGTCTCCCTCCCTATCCTGTCTTGTTTCATGGATTCTTCTCCTACCCACTTAAGCCCCCATATTGCATCACCACTTCCTCATATCAGGGAGATCATATGATAGTTGTCTTTCTCCGCTTGACTTATTTCACTAAGCATGATACACTCTAGTTCCATCCATATTGTCGCAAATGGACATTTTTATTAGCTATAATTGACACATATTAGTTTCAGGTATACAACATAGCGATTCAATATTTATATATGTTACAAAATGATAACCACAGTAACACTAGTTAACATCCATTTCCACACATTGTGACAGATTTTTATCTTAAAACAGTCTGAGGGGTTTGAAGTGGCGGGGGGGTGGGAGGTTGGGGTACCAGGTGGTGGGTATTATAGAGGGCACGGCTTGCATGGAGCACTGGGTGTGGTGAAAAAATAATGAATAATGTTTTTCTGAAAATAAATAAATTGGAAAAAAAAATAAAGGATAGGTACTACATCCCTAACTTAAAAAAAAAAAAAAAGAATTTTGAGATCTACTCTTTTAGCAACTAACAATACATACTGTTAATTATAGACACCATGCTATATATTATATTCTTGGGACATTTATTTTATAGTTTTATATTATATAGTCAAAATATGTATATTTTATAGTAAAAATCTATACCATTTGACTCATTTTGCCCACCTCTGGAAACCACAATCTGTTTTCTGTACCTATGAACTTGGGGGTTTTGTTTCTTTCTTTGTGTTTAGACTCCATGTATAAATGAGATCATAAACTTATTCTTTTTTTTCCTATTTTATTTTTATTATTTTATTAAGTTTTTATTTTTTATAAACATATAATATATTTTTATCCCCAGGGGTACAGGTCTATGAATTGCCAGGTTTACACACTTCACAGCACTCACCATAGCACATACCCTCCCCAATGTCCATAACCCCACCCCCCTCTCTCTACCCCCCCTCCCCCCAGCAACCCTCAGTTTGGATCATAAACTTACTCTAATGAAAATTCAGAGTTTCTATATATGGTAGTGTGAGGGAGAGCAATGCTTCTATCCTTGTTCTTCTTTCTCAAGATTGCTTTGTGTATTTAGGGTCTCTTGCTATTCCTTATTATTTTAGGAGTTTTTTTATGTTTCTGTGAAAAATGCTATTGGAATTTTGATAGGGATTACATTGAATCTGTAGATTATGGACATATTAAAAATAGTATTTCTTCCAGTCCATGAACATAGAATATCTTTCCATTTAGTTGTGTCTTCTTCAATTTCTTTCATCAGTGGTCTTACAGTTTTCAGTGTACAGATTTTTCAAACTCCTTATATATTTATTCTTACCTATTTTATTCTTTTTTATGCATTTATGTATTTATATAAATTTTATATGTTGATTTTATATCCTGAAACTTTACTGAATTTGTTTATTAATTTTTTTATTAACCATTTTTTACTAGAGTCTTTGGGGTTTTCTGTACATTATATTGTGTCATCTGCAAGTAATAATAGTTTTATTTCTTCCTTTTCAATTAGGATGCCTTTCATTTCTTTTTCTTAACTAATTGTTATGGCTAGGACTTCCAGTACTATGTTGCTAAAAGTGGTGAGAGTGGGCATCCCTGTCTTGTTCTTTGTCTTTGAGGAAAAGCTTCTAGCTTTTCACCATTGAGTATAATATTAGTTGTAGGTTTGTCATCCATGACCTTTAATAAGGTGAAGTCCATTCCCTTTATACTCACTTTGTTGAGAGTTTTTGTCATAAATGGATTTTGAATTTTGTCAAATGCTTTCTCCATATCTATTGAGAGGATCATAAGATTTGTATCCTTCATTTTGTTAATGTGGTCTATCATGTTGATTGATTTATGGATGTCGAACCACCCTTGCATCCCTGGAATAAATCCCACTTGATCATAGTGAATGATCATTTTAGTGTAATGTTAAGTTTGATTTGCTAATATTTGTATTTTTTTTTACTTTTTTTTTTGAGTTTTTATTTAAATTCTAGTTAGTTAACATATAGTGTAATATTGGTTTCAGGAGTAGAATTTGGTGACACATATAACACCCAGTGGTTTGCTGATATTTTATTGAGGACTTTGCATCTGTGTTCGTCTCAATATTGGCCTGTAGTTTTCTTTTATTGTGGCATCCTTGTCTAGTTTTGGTATCAGGGTAATTCTAGCCTCACAAAATGAATTTAGAAATGGTCCCTCCTAGGGGTACCTGAGTGGTTCAATCGATTAAGATCTGACTCTGGATTTCAGTTCAGGTTATGATCTCCAAGTCATGGGATCAAGCCCCACATCTGGCTCCACACCCGGCATGGAATCTGCTTGGGTTTCTCTTCCTTTGCCCCTCCCCCCACTCACTCATTCTTGTTCTCTCTCTCTCTAAAATAAATAAATCTTAAAAAAAAAAAAAAAGAAATGGTTCCTCCTCTTCTATTTTTCTTCAAGAATTTGAGAAGGATTATTATTGATTCTTTAAATATTTGGTAGAATCCCACAGTGAAGCTGTCTAGTACTTGACTTTTGCTTGTTGGGATATGTGTACCTTTATGGCAATAAACACTCTCTCTTGATTATTGTAGCATAATAATGGGCCTTGAAATGTTATTCTTTTTAAACATTGTTTTGGCTATATTAGGGACTTTGAATTTCCATACATATTTTAGAATCAATTTGTCAGTTTCTACCAGAAAAGATGTTGATACTTTGAGTGTAATAGAGTTGAATCAAGAGATCATTTTGGGAAGGTTGAAAAGTCAATATCAAATATGTCTATCTATGAACATTATTTAACTTTTTATTTATATGATCCATAATTTCTCTGGGCAATTTTATATTAGTTTCAATGTATAGTTTGGGATATTGTGTTAAATTTATCACTAATATATTTTTAATTTTTTCATAAATAGTTTTATTTCTATAATGTTAATTTCCAGTTGCTCATTGCTAATATGTAAAAATACAATTGACTTTTGTACATTTGCCTCATATCCTATAAATATCCTCACTTATAAATGCTGCTAGCTCTCATAGATTCCTTAGGATTTTCAACATAGATGATTGTGACATTTATAAATACAATTTCGCTTCTTCTTTTCTAATCCATATGGGCCTAATTTTTTCTTGCCTTATTACAGTGACAGAATAATGTTAGATAGAAGTTATAATGTCAGACATCCTTTCCTTATTCTCAGTGTTGAGGGGAAAATATTAAGTCTTATACTATTAAGTATGATAGAAAATATAAGTTTTTGTAAATAACACCTTATCAAGTTGGGGAATTTTACTTTATTTCTCGGGGCTGAATTTTTATCATGAATGGGTATTGAGTTTGTTAAAAGCTTTCATCTGTATTAATAAGATAATCCTGTTTTTTAAAAAGATGGTTGATATATTCATTAAATTGATTTACTTTCAAACACTACAGTGACACTGAATTACAAAACAAACCCACTTCATTGTAATATACAGTTGACTCTTGACAGTATGGAGATTAGGTTCACCAACACCTTTGCAGCTGAAAATCTACATATAACTTTTGACTCTCTCAAAACTTAAGTACTGATAACCTACTATTGATTGGAAGTCTGACCAATAACATGAAGTGTTAATTAACACATATTTTATATGTTATATATATTATATGTTGTATTCTTATAATAAAGTAAGCTAAAGAAAAGAAAACATTATTTTAAAAATCATGAATTGATGGCTTCGGCAGCACATGTACTAAAAAGTCGTGAGGAAGAGAAAATATGTTTAGAGTAACTGTATCCAAAAAGCTATATAGGTGAACCCATACAAATCAAACCCATGTTGTTCAAGGGTCAACTGTATTATCTTTTTTCTATAGTTGTGTATTTGATCTGCTAAAATATTTTTAGGATTTTGCATCTATCTTCATAAAGGTTGTCTGTAATTTTCTTCTGGTGTTTTTTTGGCTATGAGGTAATGTGGCCACATAGAATGACTTAGATGTTCTTTTTTCTGTTTTCCGGAGAGGTTTATATAAAAATGATATTACTTCTTTCTTATGTTTGGTAGAATTCACCAGTAAAGCCACTTGGGCTTAGAATTTTCTTTGCAGGAAAGTGTTTAATACAAACTTAATCTCCTTAACAGATGGAGCTCTTTAGATTATCTATTTCTTCCTGTCTTCAAGGATTCTGTCATTTTATCTAAATGTGTGAACTTACTGGGATAAATTTGTTCATAATAATCTCAGATTTTACCTTTCGTGGGACAATCTGTGATCTCATTTTGTTCATTCCTGAAATTATAGTTCATGTCTTTCTCTTGTTTTCCTATTCATTCTGCATAGGAATTTATCAGTTATATTGATCTTCCATGAACAAGTTTTTGATGTTAATGGTGTTTTTATATTGTCCTTATGTTTTCTTTTTTATTAATTTCTGCTGTTATGTTTCCTTCCTCATGCTTACTTTGGGTTTAATTAGCTCCTTTTTTTAAAAATTTCTTAAAGTGAATGCCTAGTTTGCCAATGTGAGATCTTTCTTCTTTTAAAATATGAGTTTAATGTTATAAACTTCCTCTAAGTTCTGCTTTAGTTGCATCCTCTGCATTATATTTTCATTTTTAATGAGTTCAAAATATTTTATAATTTCCATTCTGATTTTCTCTTTGACCCCTGAGTTATATAGATGGGTGTTGCTTAATTCCAAAAAATTGGGGAGATTTTATAGATATCTGCCTCCTGTTGATTTTTAGTTTAACTCAGAGAACATATTTTACATGATTTCAATCCTTTTAAATTTACTGAAATTTGTTTTATAGCCCTCAATATGGCATCTCAACAAATGTCTCATGCCCATTCAAAAAGACTATATATTATGCTCTTGTTAAGTTTTATGTTTTGTAAGTTTCATTTGGGTCCACTTGGTTGATTTTGTTTTAGTCATCTATATTTATACTAATTCCAACTTTATTTGTGGATTCTTCTAGTTTGCCTTTCAGTTATATCAAGATTTTGCCTCATGTATTTTAAATATAGGATGGTTATGTCTTCTGAAGGCCCCTAGTCATTATGAAATTTTCCTCATTATTCCCAATAATATTTCTTATTTTCAAGTATACTTTGATATTAATACTGCCATGTCAGTCTTTCTTGATTTGGATTTGTATGGTATCTTTTTCTTTCATTTACATACATACACAAGTAATAGGAAGTCTTACTTTTTTTTTTCCAGTCCAAAGATCTCTGCTTTTTCTTTTTTTCTTAAAGATTTATTTATTTCCTCATATCAGGGAGATCATATGATATTTGTCTTTCTCCGCTTGACTTATTTGACAGATCACAAGTAGGCAGAGAGGCAGGCAGAGAGGAAGGGAAGCAGGCTCTCCTCTGAGCAGAGAACCCAATGCGGGGCTTGATCCCAGGACCCTGGGACCATGACCTGAGCCGAAAGCAGAGGCTTTAACCCACTGAACATTAGCATTTTTATACCAGTACATTCAATGTAATTATCAATATATTTGGTTTAAATACATGTTCTTTTTATTCATTTTATATGTGTCCCATATGCTGTTGTTTTATTTCCCATCATTTTCTCTCCTTTTGAATTAGATATTTTCTTGATTTAATTTTATCTCCACTGTTGATTTATTAGTTATACTTCTTTGTTTTACTCTTATAATGGTTTCAAGGATTTATAATATACACCTTTCATTTATAACAACCTATTTTCAAATAATATAATACTATTTCACAAGTGGTATGAGCACTTTAAAATGGTATGCTTCACCTTTTATTTTTTTGTCCCTTATATTGTTATTGCCAAATATTTTACTGCTATTTTTGTCCTCTATCTTACTGCTATTCTTGTTATATATTTTATTCTACATGTTATAAACCTCTTGATACATTGTTATTATTTTGGCTTTCAGCAGGTAATTATCTACTAAAGAGATTGAAATGAGGAAAAAAGGGGCGCCTGGGTGGCTCAGAGGGTTAAGCCTCTGCTTTCAGCGCATGTCATGATCTCAAGGTCCTGGGATTGAGCCCCGCATCGGGCTCTCTGCTCAGTGAGAGCCTGCTTACTCCTCTCTCTCTCTCTCAGCCTGCCTCTCTGCCTACTTGTGATTTCTGTCTATCAAATAAATAAATAAATAATCTTTTAAAAAAAAAAAAGAAATGAGGAAAAAATTCATATACCCATATATTTGTTTTTATGTGCTTTCCCTATTTTTATATTAATCCAGATTTCCATCTAGTGTCATTTCCTCCTTCCTGAAGAACTTCCTTGAAAGTTCTTATAATGCAGGTATATTGGTAATTAATTTTCCCAGATTTTTAAGGTCTAAAGATATTTTGCTTCACTTTAATTTTTTTTATTAAATTGATTTATTTATTTTCAGAAAAACAGTATTCATTATTTTTTCACCACACCCAGTGCTCCATGCAATCCATGCCCTCTATAATACCCACCACCTGGTACCCCAACCTCCCACCCCCCCCCCGCCACTTCAAACCCCTCAGATTGTTTTTCAGAGTCCATAGTCTCTTATGATTCACCTCCCCTTCCAATTTACCCCAACTCCCTTCTCCTAACTCCCCATGTCCTCCATGCTATTTGTTATGCTCCACAAATAAGTGAAACCATATGATAATTGACTCTCTCTGCTTGACTTATTTCACTCAGCATAATCTCTTCCAGTCCCGTCCATGTTGCTACAAAAGTTGGGTATTCATCCTTTCTGATGGAGGCATAATACTCCATAGTGTATATGGACCACATCTTCCTTATCCATTCATCCGTTGAAGGGCATCTTGGTTCTTTCCATAGTTTGGCGACCGTGGCCATTGCTGCTATAAACATTGGGGTACAGATGGCCCTTCTTTTCACGACATCTGTATCTTTGGGGTAAATACCCAGCAGTGCAATTGCAGGGTCATAGGGAAGTTCTATTTTTAATTTCTTGAGGAATCTCCACACTGTTCTCCAAAGAGGCTGCACCAACTTGCATTCCCACCAACAGTGTAAGAGGGTTCCCCTTTCTCCACATCCTCTCCAACACATGTTGTTTCCTGTTTTGTTAATTTTGGCCATTCTAACTGGTGTAAGGTGATATCTCAATGTGGTTTTTTTTGGGGTTTTTTTGTTTTTTTTTTTTCCTGAAAAGAAATTGCCTTTATTAAGTTATTTTTAATTAGAAGATGGCTTTATTTTTCCCACTGTAGAAAGTTTACACCTGGCAATAATAAGAAACAGATCAAATATAGTATATCCCCTTTAAACTAAGGGTGCACAGTGCCATTGCCAACATCATTCCTAAAATTACACTACTTATTTTGATTTTTTTTCCAATTTATTTATTTTCAGAAAAACAGTATTCATTATTTTTTCACCACACCCAGTGCTCCATGCAAGCCGTGCCCTCTATAATACCCACCACCTGGTACCCCAACCTCCCACCCCCCCGCCACTTCAAACCCCTCAGACTGTTTTTCAGAGTCCATAGTCTCTCATGGTTCACCTCCCCTTCCAATTTACCCAAATTCCCTACTCCTCTCTAACGCCCCTTGTCCTCCATGCTATTTGTTATGCTCCACAAATAAGTGAAACCATGTGATAATTGACTCTCTCTGCTTGACTTATTTCACTCAGCATAATCTCTTCCAGTCCCGTCCATGTTGCTACAAAAGTTGGGTATTCATCCTTTCTGATGGAGGCATAATACTCCATAGTGTATATGGACCACATCTTCCTTATCCATTCGTCCGTTGAAGGGCATCTTGGTTCTTTCCATAGTTTGGCGACTGTGGCCATTGCTGCTATAAACATTGGGGTACAGATGGCCCTTCTTTTCACGACATCTGTGTCTTTGGGGTAAATACCCAGGAGTGCAATTGCAGGGTCGTAGGGAAGCTCTATTTTTAATTTCTTGAGGAATCTCCACACTGTTCTCCAAAGAGGCTGCACCAACTTGCATTCCCACCAACAGTGTAAGAGGGTTCCCCTTTCTCCACATCCTCTCCAACACATGTTGTTTCCTGTTTTGTTAATTTTGGCCATTCTAACTGGTGTAAGGTGATATCTCAATGTGGTTTTAATTTGAATCTCCCTGAGGGCTAGTGATGATGAACATTTTTTTCATGTGTCTGACAGCCATTTGTATGTCTTGATTGGAGAAGTGTCTGTTCATATCTTCTGCCCATTTTTGATATGTTTGCCTGTTTTGTGTGTGTTGAGTTTGAGGAGTTCATTATAGATCCTAGACTCCTAGAGGAGAACATAGGCAGGAATCTCTTCGACATCAGCCACAGCAACTTCTTCCAAGATATGTCTCCAAAGGCAAAGGAAACAAAAACGAAAATAAACTTTTGGGACTTCATCAAAATCAAAAGCTTCTGCACAGCAAAGGAAACAGTCAAAAAAACAAAGAGGCAACCCACGGAATGGGAGAAGATATTTGCAAATGACAGTACAGACAAAAGGTTGATATTTACTTTAATTTTTAAAAGATATTGTTGCTGGATGTAGAATTCTAGTATTCTAGGTTAGCAGGGTTTTTTGGTTTTTTTTTGTTTTTTTTCTTTTCCCTTTCAATACTTTAGAGCACAGGAGTGCTCAATCAGGAGTGAAGTATGCCTCTCAGGAGATATTAGACAATGTGTAGACACATTTTTGGTCCTGAGAGAAAGGAGTGATGCTAGCATCTGAATTTAGTTGGTAGACATCAGGGATGCTGCTAAATGTCATACAAAGCACAGAACAAAATGCCCCCCAAACAAAGAATTAAATGGTCTACAATATCAATAGTGTTGAGTTTGAGAAACATTGCTAAATTTACAGTCTTCCTTTGCTTGAAGTCATATGGCCTATGGCCTAGTTGAGTTTCTTTTGGAAAATCATCTGACAATTCTCTCAGATTCTCATTTAATCTGAAGATTAAAGTATCATCAACATATGGAATGTTTTGGTGTTGAAAAATAACTTATTTTTCAAGAGAGTTGACACAATGTTAATTGTGTTAAGATTGAAAAACCCTGCCTTAAGAGATGCGTTTTCATTGTGTGGAGACTTTCACAGTTTTTATAAGATGTCTGCATTTCTTCTTCTATAAGATGTCTGTCTTTTCTTTCTTCTTCTTTTTTTTTCCCCCCCTATGTAGGATTTTCCTCCCTAGTATCTGCTTTGAAGATTTTTACTTCTTATTCTTGGGAATTTGACTGAGATGAGTTTTGATATAATTTTCTTTGTGTTTCTTATAATTAGGGTTTGTTAAGTTTCTTGCATCAATAGTTTAATTTTTATCAAATTTTGAAATTTTTCCAAAATCACTCAGTATTGTTCTACAGGTCACTTACTCCTTTTTCATATTTTTCATTTTTTTTTTTTTTAGTCTTTGTGTCATCTGTAATTGTTTCTATTGATTTGCCTTCAGATTCACTGATTTTTTTTTTCCTGAAATGTCTAGTCTTCTGTTAAACCTATTCAGTGTACTTTTCTTTTTATAACTTTCATTTTCCAATATCAAATCTCGGTCAGTTGGGGCTTTTTATGCCTGTATTACTATTCTCATTGTATTTATGTTTTCATCTATCTTCTTGACATACAAAGCATACTTATAACAGTTGTTTTATCATCCTTGTTCTATCATTTCTGTCAGTTCTAGGCTGTCTCCCTGGGATTGAAATTTTCACCTGTTTATAGGCTTTATTTTCCTGCTTATTTGTATGTCTGGGAATTTTTTTATTAAACACAGAATAGTGTTGAATTTCATTTTTTGTTATGTTTCCTTACTGCTAGACTTTGTTCAGGTATATGATTAACTCTCTTGCAGCCCTGTTAGATCATCTCCAGACTTGTCATTAGCTTGTTAATGTAGGTCCAGAACCACTGCTAGGGGATGATCTTTATGAGGCCTCTTATAAGTTCTATGTGTTACAATATCTCTGTACTCTGACTAGTGGGATTGGAAATTTCTTTTGGCCCTCTGTGAATTCTGATGATTTTTTAGCTACCATCAAGCAGTTTCATGTAGTTTCACCCCATATGCATAAAAAGCAGAAGGCACTTCATTGATTTTGAGTTTTCTTTCAGTATAGTTCCCTTTTCTCTGGTACTCTGCCCCACAAACTCTTGCCACCTCATTCTCCCCCACTTTAATCTCCCAAGCTCAGTAAGACCACTAGGCTCTGTTTGGACTCCTCTATGTGAATTGTAGCCTGTAATTGGCCTCCAAATAATGAGACAGTGTGATCCTAAGGCTCACCTTACTTATTTCTTTACTCTCAGGGATCACAGTCCTGTACTATCTCTTGTCCAGTGCTGAAAACAGTTGTTTTTTTATATTGGAGCAGTTAATCCTTATGGGTAGAAGCAAGAATCCTTAGTCTTCTGTAGCTTGATGGCTTTTTATAGAAGGCAAGCGCACACTCAGGCAGGATCTCAGAGCATTGTGTTTACTTGGGGAAACTGCCATTATCCACAGTGTCTCTTCCAGTTCAGAAGCTCTTTTGGAATACCCAAAGCTAATTGGAATTGGGCAAACAGAAACCTCTTTTAAACTGTGCAAGCATTAGGGCATAATCCAGAATATGAAAATGCAAGTATATGATAGAGAATATTATTTTATAATGACCATCTAGAACACCTTCTTCCTATGTCAGAATAATTGGGAAGCCAAATTAATCATCATATGTTGTTTGAGCTTGGAAATCAGTGCAGCTAGTGAATCCCTAGCACAACAAAGGAATGCAATTAATAACTTAAATGAATGGGAAAAGGGAGCAAGAACTATTTTTTTCTGCTGAATACTTAGTCATCTTGATTTCATTTCATGGAGTACTCCTAGAGACTGGTTTATGTCCAAATGCCCATCTAATAGTCAACATTAGATCAAACTGCAAAATTTGTATTCTTAGACCTTGATTTTCCTAAGTTACAAATTGGCCACCCCCATTTGGATATATTTACTTTCTCCCAAATGGTTCTAAAATTAATAAATTAAGCTTCAGCTTCTTAAAATATAGTCACATTCCTGTTTTTTCTTGGACCCTGAAACTAACTTCATCTTGGCATTTTGGGGTGTTTCACAAACTCTCTAGTCACTCATTTACATTCACTTGTATTATTATTGCCAAAGTCCATCTCAGATGTTGCAAGTTAGCAACCAGTAAAAATAATCTGGTCCTCGCTAATTTAAAAATATACAAATAAGCTATTATTTTTACACTGAGATAGTTCACATGAAGATATATTTTTATGATTTCTCTTGAATAATTTAAAGATCTGGCCACAGTGCAGTCAATGGAAACTGAAGAATACCTATCACTTTATTTTGAGTACATACTCCCCAACTGATCCTATTCCCTACCACTCCTTATCTTGCAGTTTCCTCTTCTAGGTTTTGTACTGCTGTGGTTGTTTTGGCATTTGAGTTTGTGATTCCTCACTAAGCTCATTCATTATGTGTAGATTTTATGAGTTAAAGTCTTGGGAGGTGACCTCATTTCTCTAAGTTCTTAGGAAGCACATCTATGTAACTTCCCAGTACATTCTCCAAATGAAAATTCTCAGAAAGTTATGAAGAACGGAAATAATGAAATCTGTTAGTATTATTCATTTCACTTTCTAAAAGAAGGAAATTAGAATTGGGAGAAAAATGACTATGTGTAATTTCCTAGGAAGAGAATCATGTTGACTAGATTTCTGAAAATGCTTTGAATCATCAGACAGCAGGACACTTTTCTGAAATAAAAATCACCTTTCCTTTTCCTATATAGTGCCCATTTTATTTCTGGCTCAATTCTTATTTTTATATAAATAGAACATAATCTTTTGACAAGTTAAGGAAAAAAGCCTATAGGGTCTTTAAAAGCCTTTGGGATTTTTTTTCAAAAATAAGAAATAAACATGTCTTTATAATTAATTTTCTAGCATTAGACACAATTCTTTTCTGGACTCCCAGGCTAGAAATTTTCCAAATGAAGAACAAATTAGGCTTTTGAATACCTATTGTGTTATCAAAGGGCAAAAATTAGCAGCATGTATTCCTAGCAGCTTTGGGAATAAATGTAGGTTTTGCCCACATTTATTCCCACAGGCCTCCAAAGAAAAGTATAGATCTAAGGGAAGGATAGAGAATAAATGCCAGGTTCTCACAGGGAACATATAACCTGGGGTACGGTACTTTGGTTTTTATAACTAGTTTAAGCAAAGTGTTCTTGTGGTTCAAAGAGTAAGCTTTCTTTTTCTTTTTAGCTCTTCCTTATTCAGTAGAAATTAAAGGCCCCAGATTAGACTGTGACCTTCTAGCTACAAGGTAGATAGTACCCCTGGCTCTTACCCTAAATGCCATTTGCTCCTACTCATTGTGATAGCCCAAATAATCCTGTTATGGGTTGAATTGTGTCCTCTGAAAGATATGTTTTAATCATAGCTTCCAGTACCTGTGCAAGTGACTTTATTTGGAAATAGGGTCTTTGAAGATGTAATCAATTTAAGACAATGTCATACTGTATTCCCAGTGTGGCTGGTGTCCCTACAAGAAGAGAAAATGGAGAGACTGGTGTCCCTACAAGAAGAGAAAATGGAGAGACAGCCAATCACAGAGTGGAATGCCTTGTGAAGATAGGCAGGGAGATTGGAAGAGTGTTTCTGCAAGCCAAGGGATGCCAAAGATTTCTACCAACTACCAGGAGTTAGGGAAAAATGCATAGAAGATAGTCTCCCTCAGAGCCTCCAGTAGGAATTAACCCTGTCAAAACCTTTATTTTGAACTTCTAACCTCTGGAACTAGAGAATAAATTTAATGTTGTAAGCTCCCCCACCAAATAATAATAATAATAATAATAATAATAATAATAATAATAAATAAAAGGCATATTAGGCCCAAATCCCAGTTGTCATTTACTAGCCATGTGACTTCTCTGGACCTCAGATTCTTCATTCATAGGATGATGAAAATAATACCGACCTTGACAGACTTTTGAAAAAATAAAACATAGTACCTAAAATGTAATAAACTGTTACTATACAGTGACTAAATAGTACCATATTTCAATGCTGCCATGGAACCCAAGCTATACAGCTTAAAAGGGATCTTTTTCCTGCATAAAACTCTTGAAATGCCTTAGGTAGATGACAAAAAAGAGTAATTCAGTGGGTTTTTCCTTCCTGTTTGCAAAATGTTAACCATAGTTGTACTTTCAAAAAAACCTATATTAGTTAGGATGACTACAGTTAACTGTGTAATACACAAAAATCCAAACCTGAATGTTTAATAGAACTCGTGCACATGGGGGGCACCTGGGGTGGCACAGTGGGTTAAGTTTCTGACTCCTGGTTTTGGCTCAGATCATGATCTCAGAGTTCTGGGATCAAGCCCCACATCAACTCCCTTCCTATACTCTCACACTCTCTCAAATAAAGAAATAAATCTTGAAAATAAAAAAAAAAACATGCACATGAAACCCAACCAGGTATTTCTGGTTGTTAGCCTTCTACATGGTCATTTAAGTACCCAGGTTCCTTTTATTTGGTGGCTCTATGCTCTTCTGGATCCTTAGAATCTTCTCCATTCACCCCGTCAAAAGGAGAAAAGAAGCATGGGATGATGTAATTACTTTCTAATTTTTTTTAGTCCAAAACTGACATACATCACTTGTGCTTAATTTCCATTTATCAAAATGTGGTGACATCTAATTGTAATAAAGGCTGGAAAATTCAATCTATGCTTAGAAAGATAAGAAGTGGTTTGGGCAAATACATAGAAGTCTGCTACAAATTGAAACTAACAATAATTGTTCAACTTAAGAAAGTGATAGTAGAACATGTCCTGCTGAACACTCTGTCATGTCCTTTTTGTGTACTTTATGGGATATATGTCACAACCTTCTCAACTGTGTACAATTCTGAGCCAGTGGTGTCCTGGTATTTGAACACAAACTTACCTGAACACTTAACCTTGACCCTTCTTATACTTAAATTCAGAAGTCTCAGGTTTTTCTTTTCCTTTTTTTTTAATTGACATTTTTTTTCAGTGTTCCAAGATTCTTATGTACCACACCCAGTACTCCATGCAATACATGGGTATTAAGGAGGGCACGTATTGCAAGTCTCAGATTTTTCCAATGCTTCCACTAATGTTGTGAGGGGCTTGCTATTTGGCACTGATGGTAATACATGGGATGAACTTCATTTGTACATAGGTTGGGTAGTAGTATGGGGTAGTATAGTAGAAAGGGGAGAGAAGAGAGCACACAAAACTCTGTCTTAAAACTAAGGACTTGATATTGCCCCATCTAAAATAGGTAAAGGAAGTAACTCGTAAGTTTTTTCACCTTCATGCCTCATGCAATGTCTCAGTGAGTAAATGGGGTGAGCATTCCAGGTTGGGAGATAGCTCTGCACACAGGGTCATTCAGGGACTCATAGTCCTACAAACAAGTTGTTTGCAATCCTCCCAGGCCTTGACATCATTTGCATAATATCAGCTGAGTTACTGGGGCTCCACCTATCCAAAAGGGTAAAGAGAATGTGGAAGAAGCACCCTCACTGCCTTAAGATATCAACAGGCAAGTGGCATTTATCACATTTTTCTGTTCACATTCCACTGTGAGAACTGTCTTGGGCCATATATATCCAACAGCAAGGAGATCTGAGTACTACAGTACAGGTGGGCAGCCACCTTTTACTGTGGAACAAGGCAAGAATGCATCTTAGAGGTAGGTAGTCCTTGCCACAGGATTCATGCAACCAAGTAATAATTAGAATGATACTGGGGTGCTTGGTGGCTCAGTCCATTAAATGTCCAACTCTTAATTTTGGCTCAGGTCATGATCTCAGAATCATGAGATTGAGCCCAGTTTTGGGCTCTCTGCTGGGTGTGGAGCCTACTTTGGATTTTTTTTTTCTCTATCTCTCTGCCTCTCCCCCTCCCCCAGTGCTGTTTCTCTATCCCTCTCTCTAAAAAGAAAGAACAGAGTGATATTTTGTGGCAAAGCAAAAGAGAAGCATAGTACGTTTCAATTTTTCATGTTTGTTATTATTTTACACTGCTGTATAAAGCATTCACAAGATATAATTAGATGTTTTTCAAACTTATACCCTAATTTTTTATAAGATTTAGATAAATAAGAAAAGAATAATTTGCCATATTGCTTTCATTTTCATGACATCATGTCATTTGTACATTTACTGTGCCTCTTGGATACCAGTCATTGTGCTAGACCCTGAGGATATAAAGACAGCTAATATATATAGCCCATATTCTCAAGAGCCCACAACTAGTGATAGAAATGATCAAGTTTCTCTATTGTTTTTTAAGTGCTGAATGCTATGCTCAGCACTGACCTAGAGGTATCTGCACAACTCAGCATGGGTATAGAGAAGGTTCAAAGGGAATGGTTGCAGAACACACAGAGCCAAATCTGGAAACAAGAGTAGGAGTTGGCCAAATGGACACAAATAGGGAAGAACACTATAAACCAATGAAATAGTGTGGGCAAAGCTAAGAAAGTCACACAACAGCTCACCTGGGAAAACTGCTAGTGAGGTAGCCTGGAGTCTCGGGTACAAGTTGGGACAGAGAGAGTTTGACACAGGCAGAGTCATTAGGAGCCTTGCATCCTGAGCTGGTAGTGGGGATTTTTCTGTAGGTGGTATGGTTCCTTGATACCCAGACATGGCCAGACCTTGTTTTCAAAAAAGCATTTTCTACATAGATAGATTGGAATCTAAGGACTCAGAATGCTGGCAGTAAGGTTAAACCTTCTGATACATTGAGAAAAAGATATTTTAGACCAAATTCTTGTGGAAAGAATTCCATATAGTAGAAAATCTTGCCAAACCCTTAGGAATTTTAAGTCTTTTGAGAATCAACCCCTGAAAGAAATAACTTTTTTTATTGTGCTGTTAATCACCTCATTAGTTTTTGATGCAATATTCCAAGATTCATTATTTACGTATAATACCCAGTGCTCCATGCGATATGTGCCCTCCTTAATACCACCACCAGGCTCACCCATCCCCCCACTCCCCTCCCCTCTAAAACCCTCAGTTTGTTTCTTGGAGTCCACAATCTCTTGTGGTTTGTTTCCACCTCCATCCCCCCTTCATTTTTCCTTTTCTTCTCCTAATGTCCTCCATGTTATTCCTTATGCTCCACAGGTAAGTTATACCATATAATTGACTTCCTCTGTTTGACTTATTTCACTCAGCATAATCTTTTCCACTCCCATCCATGTTGATGCAAAAATTGGGTATGTGTCCTTTTTGATGGCTGAGTAATATTCCCTTGTCTGAGTAATATTCCATTGTCTTCTTTATCCATTCATCTGTTGAAGGGTATCTCAGCTCTTCCCACAGCAAGAGATAACTTTCTAATCAAACTTATAGTACTGAGTGGTTTAGTGGTAGAAGACAATTATATATATTAATGTAAAGCCATCTTCAAAGGAGACAAGTAGGAAAATGTGAATTTGTGATGTAAGGCAGCATATAACTAGACACATTCAAAGTGCAGTGGGCTCTGAGGGCTGTGAGTATTTAAGCAAGGGAATTTAAATCATGAAGTAATAAGGGTATGGGATTGAATATTTGCCTTGAAAGGAGACAATCTATATTGGATTATATCCTCACTCATGGTTAGAGATAGCATTAGATTCTTCCTCAAATGCAAAACACAAGACAATAGCAATTATACAAGCAACTAATTTCTTCCCATCCTCCCAAGTCCTGGAAGGGAGGAAGATGAGTATTAGCCACAAAAGGGAATTATTGGTTAGAGCTTCTCTCTCCTTCATGTAGGATTCTGCACATGCTGGGGAGAAGAAAGGTGGTGGAATGTTTCTGACAGCCACTGGTCTGTCTTAGAAGTCAGTTCCTTCAAATGAGACCTACAAGTGGGTTGGTAGGGCTTGCTGGGAGCAGCAGCAGTCAGTGATACAAACGGGATGCTTCTCCTGTGTCCTCAGGCTGTCCCAGAATGGTCCCCCTCAGGCTTCTCTGAGGTCACAGGCTACAGTTCTGACTTTTCATGAAGAATAGCCACACATTCTCTGAAAATAAAGAAATTGGAAAAAAAAAAAAAGAATAGCCACACATTCAAGGACTAGCTGCTTTGTCGATTTAAGGCCAGGGGAGACTCTGGAAACAAAAAAGAAAGTCTTTAGAAAGCACCATTTTCTCGGGGGGGCCAGAGAGCCTTATGTAATAATTGTCCCGGGGGCCCATGCAAAGACAATTGGTAAGGCAAAGTTAACATAGCAGGCTTGCTTTAGAAAATCCTGCCTACCAGATTGGCCCTGGACTCTTGCCTCTGTAAGTCTAAGTACCATAGCAAGGCCCAGGAGAGATGGATCTATCAGTTCTGTCTCCTGGGTGTTTCTGTGATATCTTTTGTTGCAGTCATCCTCAAAGTTTGAGTGTGCATGTATGTGTATATATTGTGCGTCCTATCGTTTGGCTTGTGACTTCCAAGACAGCAAGGTTATGTCTTGATTATTTTTTCCCTTCTGTCATTTGTATAATAATTGAACTGTAGAAAGTTACTTTGGCTGAATGAGGATAAACTTCCATAATTCCCTGAGTGGGAAAGCCAGCTACCCCATACCTCATTTAAAAAAAAAAAAAAAAAAAAAAAAAAGGATCTTAACAAAATTTTCACACGATTTTCCCTTTAATGTGACAAAAAAAGAAATAGTTTGAGGAAAATATTAAAATAATAAAATTATTTCTTTCAATGAAATAGTAAAATATGTTTTACATAGATATTTGTTGGGAAGAAGATTTGGGAGACAATCTCTGCTAGTCAAATACATGTAAACTGCTAAGTTTTATTTTGGCCTTTCTGCCCTTACCACCCCCTCACTTTTAAAAATAAATATTCTATCAATGAGAAAGATGTTGGTAACCTAGTTTTCTATATTTTTATATCCCAGGAGCTTTGTTATTGTAAGTCTTTTCTGCCTCAACTTGCAAATCAGCTTAATTTAATTCTAAATGAAATCTCGAATTTTTCATTATGTTTGACACAAGCTTAGTAATTCTCTGAAAAGGTCTTTGTTAAATGAAGCTTAGCTAGAAATTCTGATATTCAGGGATGCTTACACAAACAACTGTCATTCTCTGCAATGAGTTCATTATTCAGTGACAGTTAACAGCATTGTTTTATTTAAAAATGTCTTTGTGTTTCTCTTCTTGTTCCAGCGACAGTTTTCCTGGAGTTCTGGAAAAGACGGCGAGCTGTAATTGCTTATGACTGGGATCTGATCGACTGGGAAGAAGAGGAGGTTTGTATTATTTACCTCAGAATTTTTCAAAAAGCAAATCAATGAATACACAGTCCTCTTGAGTTATCACTCTGCTCTGTGACAGAAGTCAGGTTTACTCATAAAGCATTTCAATACCTGTGTTTGCAAAAAACTTCAGGTAGTATAAAAAAGAACAGACTATAAAAGAAAGAAGAGACAACATTGTGATCGCTTAGTAGATTAAGATTCCATGGCTAAGTAAAGCATTTCACTTGTAGGTGGAGACATCAGAAGCATTAGTAGTAAGATTTGTTTAGTTTTCTTTTTTTTTATTTATTTATTTTCAGGATAACAGTATCATTATTTTTTCACCACACCCAGTGCTCCATGCAATCCATGCCCTCTATAATACCCACCACCTGGTACCCCCAACCTCCCACCCCCCCCCGCCACTTCAAACCCCTCAGATTGTTTTTCAGAGTCCATAGTCTCTCATGATTCACCTCCCCTTTTTTAGTTTTCTTAAATAGTGTTCTTTACTTTAACAGGAGAGTATTAATTAGTCTTATAGCTCTAAGTATATGGAAGGAAACGTAATGAGAGAATTCCAGGGAAGTGTTTCTGAGAGCTCTCCAGAACCCTGGACAGTGCTCAGAGCCGCAAAGGCTCAAATGCATGACCTCAAGTCCTTAAATACTGAGTAGAAACTACTCCTCAAATGTCCTCCATGGTGGAAGGGTCTAAATGCCACTTATTCTAGCCTGTGGCACTCAGATGGCTGTGCAGAAAAGCCCAAACTTGCTGCAAGCCTTCTTTATGGAAAATCCAGGGTATTAGGTTGCTGGGGCTCCCATAACAAAGGACCACAGACTGGGTGCCTTAAACAACAGAAATTAGTTGCTCACGTTTCTGGAGGCTAGAAGTCTGAGATCAAGGCATTGGCACAGTTGGTTTCTTCTAAGGGCTGTGAGGGCAGGATCTGTTGCAGGCTCCTCTCCTGGGCTTGTAGACAGCTGTCTGCTCCCTCTGTGTTCTATCATCATTTCTCTGTGCACGTCCATGTCTAAATTTTTTATAAAAAGCCAGTCATATTAGGGGTCACTCTAATGATTTCATTTGACCTTAATTACCTCTGTAAAGACTGTCCAAATCAGTCACACTCTGAGGTACTGTGGCTTAGGACTTCAACAAATGAATTTGTAGGGGGAGGGGAGACACAATTTAGCCCTTAACATGCAGAAACATAGGTCTAGCTCCTGATTCACCACAAATCCCTGGATAGTTAACTCAGTGACTCTTAGATGACACTCACAGCCTGATAAATTCAGAGTTTCCTAAAGAAACAGAAGATTCCAGGTCCTATTCTGTTTATATCTTCAAGTGCCACTTCCTAAAATAAGTGAAAGAAGGCAGAACCTGTTTATTACTGTATCTCCCCTCTCTCCTTCCCCATTACCTGTCACTAAGTGAAGTCCAGCCTTGGGTTTATTCTGAAGCAGGAGTGAGGCTGCCCTTCCTTCTACACACACAGGCTACTGCCAAACTGTGCCCATTGTCCGGAACCCGTTTTCTGTCAGCTTCTTCACTTTCCGTCAGTGTCTCCATCTGAGTCCTGAGTTTCTGCCTGGGTTAACTTAATCTCCATTTCACCAGACTTTCCTCTCATTTTCCCTCCTCTTGCAATACATTCATGTAGAATAGGTACTTAATTAACCAGAACCACTTTAGCATACCCTCTTGCTGATTTCCTGTTTCTAATCCCATAATTGCTTTTTAGTCAGAAGCTTTTCACATTAGATGGAGCTCAACTAAATGAAACAAAGCCTCAGCTTGATTTAGAATTAGAGCTGCCTTGATTTTAGCTGGATTTGAAAGATGTTTACCTGGTTTTCAATAATGAGTAGTACATTTAAAAATCTACTGGATAAAGGTGAATGACTCTTACAGGAGCTTATTAAAAAATAGGTTTACCATATTTCTGGCTGCCTCAATTAAAAAAAATTTAATTGTAGGAGAAAACTAAGAACTATATTTGTCATTATAACTGACAACATGAATTCTAGACATTTTGCTGTTCAGAAACTTTCTTTGCCCTTTACATTCCCTGGCAATAAAGTAAAAGTTTAGTAGTTATTTCAAACTGCTTAGAATACTAGAGTCGGTCCCTTTTCTCATTCTCTTTGTTTCTTTAAGCACAGTTTAATAAGATAACATAGACACTTAACTACTAGTCTAAATTATACCGCCTTGGTGATAATAAGTCTGAATCATTACCCTTTAGATTTTCTTCAAGTTGCCAATGCCCAGACATTTAAACCTGGGTCTCTGAGCCCACCTCACTGATTGATTAGTGTGGTAGCTGTTGATTCAGTTTATAATAGAGTAAAAAAAAAATGTCCTTTTATTGTGTGTATGTATTTCTCCAGTGCTTAAAAAAAAAAAAAATGTGTCTGTCTGTTCTTCAGGAAGAAATACGGCCCCAGTTCGAAGCAAAGTACTCCAAGAAAGAGCGAATGAATCCTATTTCAGGAAAGCCAGAACCATATCAAGCATTTGCAGATAAATGCAGCCGACTTATTGTTTCTGCATCTGGGATATTTTTTATGGTTTGAAACTTTTCTACAAAACTCTTTGTTTCATAAAGTACAAACTTGTAGCACGGTATCAACAATAATTATATCGGGTATTTGCATAATTTTACAAAACATTTTTACACATTCTTTTATTTACTCCTCACAAAGACTCTCTGAGATGGTCAGAGATAGTACCGCTGTCTCGTGTTCCAAATGGAGCCACTGAGACTTTAGAAGGGTAAGGGGCTTGTTCAGGATGAGCCAGGAAACAGCCAAGAGCTCCAGTTCTTTCTGCTGGCCTCTCTGTGCCTTGCTGAAAGGAAGTAAGAGTTGAGATAGGACCTGCAGCAGTGTTTTTCGAAACTTTTGCTCACCATGCCCATATAAGAACTACATTCTCTGTCATAACCCAGTGCCAGGAGATGTAGGAGAAGAATAAATGAAACAAGATGGGATCGGGAGGGAGACAATCCATAAGTGACTCTTAATCTCACAGAACAAACTGAGGGTTACTGGGGGAAGGGGGACCGGGAGAAGGGGGTGGGTTATGGACGTTGGGGAGGGTATGTGCTATGGTGAGTGCTGTGAAGTGTGTAAACCTGACGATTCATAGACCTGTACCCCGGGGATAAAAATATATGTTTATTAAAAAAAATTAAAAATTAAAAATTTAAAAAATTTAAAAAATTTAAAAAAACTAAACAGAGTAACTGAAACAATGCTCATCTTTGCAATATGCAATACTCTGATTTTTTTTTGTTTTATTGTAGTCTGTTTTTTTTAATACCAACCATAACCTCCTAAAATTGACTTCTAGATTCACTAATGGTTATGTCAGTTTGGAAAACACTACCTTGAACCTGGGTTGTTGGCTTTTCCTAAAAAGAAGTCTTTGGTGATCAACTTTGACCCTGTTAACCACCGAACAAAACTTATGCAAATTTTTCAGAAATGTCGTATTTAGAACCTTAAATGGTGGTTACGATTCTCCTTTCCTATTTTCAAATGATGAGTGTGTAACAGGTGTTGTAGATCAATAGATTATGAAGGACAAGATGGTGGCAATTCTAGACACATTACCCACCCTTTAGCCAAAGAAACTGGAGAGATGAAAGGGTAGGCAGCATACCCAATCTTGGCTCAGATCAAGATTCAAATCCACACCTTTCTGTAGACACTGCTCTGTAAGTAATTGTGTCGTGCTTCGACTTTCATAAGTATTCACATTTATTGTCTTGCTTTTTATTTTTTTACAAGACCTGTAGATGTAGAGTCAGCTTCTCTTACTTTGCAGATGGGCAACCTAGAGCAAAGGAAGCCAAAGCCACAAACTATGTGCCCACAGTCACAGTGCTAGGTAGAAGCTGAGCCATGACCCAGACCTGACTTCTGAGTCCAGTGAGCTGTCCATTCCACCACATTGCCACCCTGTCTGAAAGTCAGTGTAGATTTCACTGATCTCCCCATCAGTGATGGGGATTAAGATGTAGGCAATTGTTGTTGTTGTTGTAATTTTTGCCAGTTCCAGCTCAAGCTTTATACTCAAGCTTTTAGAGCATGTCACTCATAGAAAGCCAAAAACAGTTGGTGTAAAACAGAAGAATGCTTCTAGCAATCTCTAAGTCAGCAGAGTGCATGCTGGCTCTCAGCTTGGTTTTTGATAACTAAGTAGGTAAAGGTCTTTACTCTGATATAGTGAGTCATCTAATGAAAGACACAAACATGTTGAGGTCTCATATTGCCAGTAGATAGAAGACATGTTGAGTTCTCATCACATACCATGAAATCTTCAGAGAAAGATAGCTCAGTTCAATGTCCATAATTGATTAATAAGAGATTATGTACCTATCACAGAGTTGGCTTATTCAGCAACAAATAGCTGAACATTTACTATGCACCTGTAATTATGATAAGGCACTATAGAAACTATGGTTTGAGCATAACAGATACCGTACCAGCCCCGATGGAGCTTATAGTGCCCCCACCCCTTGATCTGAAGTTTTGTTATCTGGAGTTTCAGTACCTGCAGTCAGCCCCAGGCTGGAAGCAGACAATCCTTCTGACATATCATCAGAAAATCAGTAGTAGCCTAATGCTATATCACAGTACCTATGCCATCTGCCTCACTTCATCTCATCAGGTAGGCATTTTACCATCTCACATCATCACAAGGAGAGTGAGTACAATACAATAAGATATTTTGAGAGGGAGAGAGACCATATTCACACAGTCTTTCTATCATATTGTTGTTCTGTTTTATCATTAGTTACTGTTGTTAGTCTCTTACTGTGCCCAATTTGCAAATTAAACTTTCTCATCGCTATTTATCTATAGGAAAAACCATAGTATATGTAGGGTTTGATAGTATCCAAGGTATCAGGTATCTACTGGGGACCTTAGAAATATCCCCCATAGAAAAGGGGGAGGGTCAACTATACTTTCTAAATGGGGGAAATGGGCAACAATCAAACTGAAAAATTGTTAGAAATTATAAATTGGATACTAAAAGAAGAGTACAGGTATCATATAGCAATAACAAAGTCTGAGGGTCATTAAAGCTTTAGTTTTGAAGTGGTTCTTGAGGTGTGAAAGAAAAGTAGGTGTTAACTAGGCTCTGTGTGTGTGTGTGTGTGTGTGTGTGCACACATGCATACACACATATGTGTGTGTTTGGCATGGGAATGGGGGGTGGTCAGCCTTTTAGGCAAAGGAAATGGTCCTGAAGATTAGCCTATTTGAAGCCAGGAGAGAGGTTCTTGAGTCCCCAGACTTAAAGGAAAATGTCATTCCACAAGGTGGAGAAAGTCTTGCCACCATGAAGACTTTGCTTTTGTCCTAAGAATAAAAGAAATCAATAGTTTTACACAGAAGAGTGACATCATAAGATTTCCATAATAATAATGCTCAGTCGAATACCCTGCTTAATAAAATGTTACCCCATAGCTTACACAGTTTATCAGCTTTCAAGCACTATGGTTGTTCTATTTGAATAACAAAGAAAATACAGGCAAGAGAAAGTATTAATCACAATGAAAAGTTAGCATTTTATTGTGATTTCTTGAGTCCGTTCCGCTGTTGGTTTATTTCCTTTTCTTGTTTTCCAATGGTGGAATTTTATAGTGGTGGGGACTCTCCTCCTGGGACATTCCATCAGGGTGCTCACTGGCTTTCCGTCTTCCTGCCAGATCTGCGTGGTGATTGCTGCCGTGTTTGGGATCGTCATTTACCGGGTGGTGACTGTCAGCACTTTCGCTGCCTTTAAGTGGGCGTTAATCCGGAATAACTCTCAGGTGGCAACCACAGGGACTGCCGTGTGCATCAACTTCTGCATAATTATGCTGCTGAATGTGGTAAGTGAACTATAAGGTAACGAGCCTGATGGGTAAAAACTATGTGGGCTGTGGTTTTCTTCTGTTGCTAAAGGGACCCAACCTTGGAGGGGTGAGTCTGTTATGCAGCACTGATGGCTGGGCAGCAAACTGCCTGGCAGGTCATGTACTCAGGTCTGGGGATTGAGAAGGCTTGAGTCAAATCCAGGCTCCAGGATTTTCTCCAGTGGAAGGCACTAGCTCTCTCCGAGTTTTAGTTTCCTTATTTAACCAGTAAGATAACAGTGTGTGTATACCCCTTAGGGAAACGTAGAGAAAGAACATATTTTAAAGGCCCAACCTAGAATCTGTGACATAGTTCAACAGTGTTAGTTCCCATTTCTTTTTGATTCTGAATGTCAGGAAATTGGTCAGTACCCAAAGCATTGTTTGAGATAACCTTGCAAGGCACACATCAGGATGGAACCTGTTGCTTGTGTTCATTTCGGGTGATTTTCAGTTCTATATTTCAGCCCAGGTGTCTCCTCTGAACCCCAGACATCCAGCTGACTACTCCACCATCCGCATCCAAACCCTTCTCTCCCCTCCAGAATCAGTTCCTCCACAGCTGCCTCCCGTGGTAACTGCTCAGGCTGAAAACCTTGGCATTACCCTTGACTCCTCTGTTTCTCTCAGTGTCTGTTTCCAGAGTTTGATCACTTCTCACATGTCCCCAAGTCCCACCCTGGTCCAAGAGCGCAGTAGCTCCCGCCTGGGTTATTGCATTGCCTCCTACCTGGTCTCTCGGCTGCCACATTTGCTCCCTCAATTTAGACTCATCACAGCAGCTAGTTCAAGCTGCTTATGGTGAGCGAGCTCCTGTCCCTGTTCACTCATCATGCCCGGTGGCTTTCCTCTTGCTCAGAATAAAAGTTCACATCTTCATGTGGCCTCCAGGCCTCTCCTTCTGGCCCCAGTGACAACTCTGATCCTGTCTCCTACCTACTCACCCTATTTCTCCTGCTCCAGCCTGGCCTTCCCTTTGTTCCCTGGATGTGCCAAGCATGCTCTCACTCTAGGGACTTTTACTTGCTCTTCTCTATGCCTGGAATATTCCTCCCCATGTGGTCTGCATGGCTTCCTCCCTCACCTCCTTCATTTCTTTGTTCAGAGGTTACTTTTCTAATATAAGATTTCTGTGGTCACTCAGGTTTAGAATCGTAACTGCCTCCTGCCATCTAACAACTTCCTATCCCCTTGCCTGCTCTATTTTTCCCCGTGGTATTTATTACTATGTACTATGCTGTTTTTAATTTATTTTATTATCTGTCTTCCCCATTGGAATGTAGATCCATTAGGGCAGAAACTTTTGTCTAGTTGTTTTTTACTTGCTATTTCCCAGTGTCTGGAATGGGATCTAGCACATGGTAGACTCTCAGTAAACTGTTTTTATTTGCAGAACAAATAGTATTATTTGCTGACATTGCTAGATTTGAGATGAACCTATGCATAAAATTACTGACATTAGAGATTTGTAGCAGGGAATAAATAAGATAATATATGTGGAGTAATAGACAGGGAGTAGCTGTTATGGTTCCCTTACACTTAGTTATGTGCATCTTAAATCTGGGCCATAATGCTGAAATTCTCTCATCATTAGAAAAGGGTTTCCAAAGGCCAAGTAATTTAATATTGTTATTAATACAGTTTAATCCATTGGATTATCGTTCCTAGCTCTTTAAATAATCCTAAATTCTATAACCAACAAACTCAGAGTGATTCTTAAGAGAATTCAACCTACCCAATAATAAAAAACTTCATTTAGGATTTTTTAAAAAGATGTTATTTATTTATTTGACAGACAGAGATCACAAGTAGGCAGAGAGGCAGGCAGAGAGAGAGGAAGGGAAGCAGGCTTCCTGCTGAGCAGAGAGCCTGACATGGGCCTTGATCCCAGGACCCTGGGATCATGACCTGAGTGGAAGTCAGAGACTTTATCCCACTGCGCCATCCAGGTGCCCCTCATTTAGGGTTCTTAAGTGAACAAGTCATCACTGAACTAATGAAATATAGCTGATTTATTATTATTACCACTATTACTATTACCATTATTACTAAAATACACAGGAACCTCTTTATTATTTTAGAAAAAAAGTTTCAGAATACAGAAGTTCTAAAAATGAAACAAAAGCAGTTGTTAATCACCTGACATGAGTGTAAAAGTATGTGGTCAAGTGGAGGGCGAGAGTGGACATGCGGCGCCCCCTGGCCCTCTCTACTCCAGGACTCTGCTCCTCTCAAAGTTAATTGTGGAATATATTCATTTGGAGGGGGAGTGATTGATGGTGAAATTAACCAAACAGCCAAAGTAGTGAAATAATCTGCGTCCAGGTAGTTTGCAATGAATTAATGACCTTTTTCTCTCAAATACCATATTAAAATTAAATTTATCCATCTTAAGAAATATATACGTGAGTCTATAAATACATGGTTGCTCATATTATTTTGAGCAGTTGTCAGAGTAAGACTTTGTTGAACTGGGAATAACTTATCCAGCAATCTCTACTTCATGAGACACAGCCAAGAAAAGAGAAAATAAACTAAAAATGAAGAAGGTAGCATAGGAAGTGGGAAAACCATATAGTTATGGACATTGCAAAGCACCTACTATGTGCTGAGAACTAAACTACTAGGCATTTCGATGCTTTATCTAACAGGCATTTCAGAGTTACCAAAATGGATAATGTAGACTCTACACACTAAAGCTAACATGTTTTATTTTCAAGAAGGCCCTTAATGAGTATTTTCATTTATTTTAGATACATGTAAACACCTTTGCTGTTCTCTCATCAACATCAGACTAGAAAAACAGAAGGTCAATAAGGCAAGAATTCTTGCAAGAGAAGGAACTGATAAACCATAGCAAGGGGAAAAAAAGAAAATAAGAAACACATGTAAGAACTTTCAAAGCAGCATCATCCAAGACCTACCGTGCAGGAAGCAACGCCCATGACATCCCCATCCCAGAAAACACATTCCTAGTCCTGTCTTATGCCCTGAGGTCTTACAGGTTCCATTACAAAGGCAACTGAGTATGTAATATAGTTTGGAAAGATTTACATCAGAATATCCAAAAAATAAAAACATAACACATATATAACAGATGACACATAACACATAAAACATAACACATAAATAACAGATGACAGACTAATAACTATGAGGTAGCTTTGACCAGTTCAGAACTAAACTAGCTAATGACTTCTGAAATTACTCAATTTAAGGTATTTTCATGACCCTACAATATACATTTTTTATAGCTACATAAATTATTTCCAACTACTTAAAATTTTGGTCATACTTGTCTTGCAAAAAAAAGTCATTATTTAGACATGAATCATTAATACTTTCCATTAATTGAATATTAAAAACCTTGAGAGCTAGATTGGTTTTTAACTTCTGTTCATTACAGCCTCTAATTTTTTAATAATATTGTTATAGATCACATATCCTGTTTCTGACATTCTGCTAGAGTTGTCCAACCTTAACTAAAGAAGTAGACCTATAAGCTTATTTTCCAGATTTTATGATGTCTATTTACTCTGTTTTGTTTTTGTTGTGTATTTACTCTTCTGTAGTGTGTACTCTAAAAATAAAATACAATATATTTTATAAAAAATTCTGCATCTTGGGGCACCTGGGTGGCTCAGTTGGTGAAGCATCCAACTCTTGATCTCAGCCAGGTCTTGATCTTAGGGTAGGGAGTTCAAGTCCTGTGTTGGGCTCCCAGCAGGGGTCCCTCTTTAAAAAAAATATTCTGGACCCCAACAAATTATACTAATTTGTTGGACCCCACTAATTATACTTCTTAGTGACTGGTTAAGGGACATAATAGTTTTCATTTTATTTCTTCTTGAAAAATAAATACCTCAAAGATGGAGTAAATAGGGAGGATTTTCTTGCTTCTTGACGTACTATTTTAATCCCATTCTGCCTCACTAGTGAACTAGGAACATCTCAGTGTGGTGGTCAGAAACAAACGATGCCAACGAAGAATACATTCCAAGAGGAGATATAACCATCCTTTTTATTCAGCCATACCAATATGAATCTGATATTTCATTATACTCTAAACACTGAAGACCACAGGGTCTTATTCCCAAAATAGGTGAACCAGAGAACATGGGATGCATCAGAACAGGTCCACATACATTGTTTGGGTGGACAAAATCAAATTAGAACTACTCAGAGCTTCTTTGGACATATACTTCAGATCAGAACACTTTCTGTCAGTTATAGATTTTAACTCTCACAATTTGTGGCATCCAGTTTGGAAACAGATTTTCTACTGCTTTTATCAGAACAAACAATCCATGATATCTATCTCAACTTCCTAATGACACATCAGACATTTTCCAGAAGCCACTCATCAGAAGATCTTTCAGTGGCCATCAGGCCCTCTGCTTACGTGTCCTTTCTCTTTGTATCCTGCTCAAAGTTTCACTGTCCATTCCCTTTCATCTTCAACATTTATAGAATGGTCACAGATGCCATGGATCCTGACTGTGGATCCCCATATACTTTGCCTTATTTTTCAAAATGTTAATATTGATCATATTTTGATTACTATGCTGTTCCTTTTTTAAGTTTCTTTTTTTTTTTTTTGCGTGTCTAAGCCGAGATAACATTGTCACCAGCTACCAAGACCTTTGAGACAGAAGTGCAAAGTGAGCCACTTGGATAAAAGCATATCAATGTGAAAGATCTAAAGGATAAACTGGACAGTCAAAAATTGTATTTTGAGAAAGATGATCTCAGTCAAATCTAATTTTCCTTGAAAATCACATAACTGACTTTAATAATAGAGTGTATTTGTAAAGCAAAATATATTTTATTAAAACATCTGTCCTAATCTGTACTTAACCAGTACTTTTAAGATAAAATGTATGACTATACCACTGGATTTCTTATTGAAAATTACACCAATCTCTTAACTCTGGACTCTTAAGAGTCTGTGGCTTCTGCACACAAAATATGATACTATGGCCATATTAGTTATATTATTATAGCAAATCATAGTCATTGTTCTAAGTTTTGAGTCATACAATCAGTACTTTACTTAATTCTGTAGTTAGCAGAAGTCTTGGATAAGAAAATTCAGAAGTTTGGAAGGACCGCAAGATAAATGGTCCAGTACCCATTCTCAGTCACAGAAAAGAAAAACAGTGGTCTGAAGAAGAGATGAGGTGATGTGCCCAAGCTCTACAACTTGCTGACTGGTAAAGTCATAATTCCAGCCTGGGGAACTTTAACCAGGGCATTTTTACTACTTTAAATATTATCTTAATTCTCATGTTGTTCCAATCTTTTGACTAGTTTTCCTTTCCATTTTACTGTCTCATTTTAGAGAAGACACCTGTTCTTTTTCTCTATTTAGCCCTCTCTGGGGAATTTCCTAGATCTGGGTTTGCTCTGAACTGTGGCCTCTGCACTTCCATATACATATGCATACATGGGTGTGCATACACACACACACACACACACACACACACACACTTTCCCTTCCCTCTCGGGACTCTGCATTTACCAGATGGCTAGGCGAGTTAAGGATGCATCCAATGTACTCATGGAAAAGCAGAATACCAAAAGCTTAGGGCTCCTAGTAAGTTTTCATCATCTCAGTATTTATGAATGCTCTAATCTAGAAAATACAGCAAGTCCATAAACAATGAGATTACAGAATCTTACCATCAGAATCAGTCTTAGAGATGCTAAGGTCCAGGAATGTTGTGATTTGCCCTGCATCACTTAGCAAGCTAGTAATTAGTGGCAGCTGGCCTTGTTGCCAATTATTTACTCCAACATAGGAAGTGAGATTTTAAAAATAGTAAAATGGGATCTTGTGCATTTCTTTCTTGCCTTGAAAGGACACAGCTGTTTGTTTACAGTGTGTTCATTGTTGAATAATGTGTGGTTAATGAAATTATTTTTACTCATGACTTGATTACCTATTTCCTTTATAACTATGGATTTTATAGCATCCACAGCTTTATTATTCAATATATGAAATTTGTTTTTCAGCTCTATGAGAAAGTTGCACTTCTTCTGACAAATTTAGGTAAGTGAGACCCTTTTTATTTCATAGCACAATATTGCAGTTTGGGAAGTATCTTTTCAAAGACTGATTTCCGAAACACTGCTGAAGAGAAATATTCTTTTTGTTTTGAATTGCATACAATTATTTGCTCTTTGCCCTCAACAGGGCATTTTAAATATGTCTAGTAATTGGGGGGTCATTTCTTTTTTTTAAACCTCCTTATTTTTTTCTGTGTTCCAAGGTTCATTGTTTATGCTCCGTGCCCAGTGCTCCATGCAATACATGGCAATACATGGCCTTCTTTAATACCTACCACCAGGATCACCCCCTCCCCTCCAAAACCCTTAGTTTGTTTCTCATAGTCCATAGTCTCTCATGCTTCGTCTCCCTGACCAATTTACCCCACTTTACTTCTCCTTTCCTTCTCCTAATATCCTCCATGTTATTCCTTATGCTCCACAAGTAAGTGAAGGGGAGTCATTTCTACTTAAAGCTTTAAAACCTGTCATAAACATTACCTATCATGGGCTAATGTAATTTAAAACAGGTTTTCTCTTAATGCACAAAAAAATATAGCATCATTAAAGTAGTAGATAAAGTGCCCAGAATCATTGAAAAAAAGTGTAAATTTGCTTTGCTTATAATTTTTACTTAATTAAAAATGTATCAAGCTTTTGTGGTGTATCTAAACCACAGCAAGATGAGTTGCTTTGAAGACTGGGGGCCTTCCACCACAAATGTAGGTGGTCTAATCATTACTTATATTTATAGAAATAACAATCATCTGGATAAGTCATCCTTAAAGGTGACATTTCTCTGAATCCATAAAACAGACCAATCTGCTAACTAACTGTACACTGTACATTTTCCATGTTTTCAAGATAAAGAAATTGTCCCAATTTTATTAATGAAACATTGGTCATTTTACTCTATGCAATTTAAGAAAATTACATACTCCCACATATAAACCTATTTAGCACATTCTCATATGTAGCTAATCAGGGGGGATCAAAAAAGTGCTTTTATTTATAATCATTATAATACATGATGACGTTTATTGAGCCTTCCAATGTGCCAGATACAGGGCTAGATACCTGGTATATCTCCTTTAACGTCATTAAAATCCTCCGTCATTACCACCCTTAGCCCAGAAACATAGAAAGAAGTTTATATCCACTAAAGAGCTAAGTACATTGGCAGATTGCGTCCAGTGGCCCCTTGATCCAGGCTGGCAAAGACATCAGGGAGATACAGCCCTGGCCCTTCTGTGGTTGGGACACCTGGGCCCTACCCAGCTGGCTAACAACCTGGGAGACCTTCCTATGTAACCAATAGTTCAGGAGCAGAAGTGAAGTAAAGATAAAAACCCTTTTAAAATCCTTTGTCTTCTCTTTCCTCAACAGCGGTACAGCCTTGTTAAATATGATTCTCCTCCCCCTTTTCAGATATGCCCTCAGCAAGCATTTTGAGGAATTAGTGGGAAAGGAATTGATGGAGTGAAATGGCAAAGAGCAATTAGAAGCAGGGAATATGGAAACATAGAAAGTACAATGGAATTAAACATATTCGCATTGACATTACTTGGGATGAGGATGCAGCTCCTAGGGAAGGATAGGTACATTTGATATGAGATGTCAAGTTGGAAGTCTGATTCATATTTTGATTCATATCACAGTGTCCAAAGAGCACTTGCTTTACGGAAGTCAAATATAAGGAGATGAGAATTGGCACCTGACTGAGGTCAGAACACTGTAAGATGTAAATGGTGACATAGGTTAAAACTCTAAAATAAGGTCATCTCCTTGGTATTTGTCCATGAGAAAGAAAAATGATGCATGAGGGTGACAAGCAAAGAAGTCAGATACTCACAGCATTCTGAGAGGGGAGGGGTCTGACTCTCTCTTGTGCAGCAGCACCTGGCATTTCACCACAATAGAATTGAAGAACAAGGAATTAATTAGTAGATGGGAGGGGACCTGACCCCACACCCTACCCCACAGACAGAAACTAAGAACAGAAGGGAAGGAGGCTCCTTCAGCCCTAGCTTTCTCTACTCTAGGCTCTCTGTCACAGCAGAACAAACTGGATATTCCATCCCCTCAGAAAGGTCAGTAGCTCCTTCCCACCACACCCTGGTTGGGGCTGGTCTGCAAGCTTGAGGATCTCATGGGTGGTCTATTCCATCACCCACCATCTATAGGAAAACTGGGGTCTCCTGAAGCCTTCTCAGGGCACCTCTGCTCCTATCCTGTGTGTATAGGGAGTAGGGCAGAGGGAGTTAAGAAGGGGTCAAAGGCAACCTCTCAAACTCTACTCCCTTTTTGTCCACAGAACAGCCTCGCACAGAGTCCGAGTGGGAGAACAGCTTCACCCTGAAAATGTTTCTTTTTCAGTTTGTCAATCTGAACAGTTCCACATTTTACATCGCGTTCTTCCTTGGAAGGTAAGGGCCTGATCTCTCCACACTTCTGCAGGCCAGGGATAGAGCACTCAGAGGTCACTGACCAGGGTGACAGAGAAGCACCTCCTTTAGAGTAATTTATACGAATAGTAGAAAGAGATTAGACTCCTCATTTCCTTTCCTGTTCCCTTCCTAGGGAATGGTCACTCCACTCAAAAGTTACCTGTGTGCCTTTTCTTGCTAAGGTACATAGAGGAAAAACATTGGCACAGTGAAGGATGGATTTAAAACTTGTGGGGCTCTATCCGCACCTGAGTCAGGCCCCCAGATCTCACACTTTTATGAGCAGTTGACCCTAAGAGGTGGTGGAGAGGGTGGAGAGGGTGGTCTGCAGCGTGTCCTGGATGCCCACCTTCATAGAAGAGGGAAGGACATCCAAATGGGAGAGGGGGTGACATAGGATGCCAGAGAAGAGTGGACAATTTCTGAATCCAGCAGTTACAAGGATTTGCAAAGGCTCCTGTGTTAAGTAGTCCTGTCCTATGAACTCTTTTGTGCCAGGAAGTAGTCTCTGAAGAGAGAAAAACCAGAGACGGGTGAGTGTTGGATTTGGGTGGGATGGGTGTAGCACTTCTCAGTATCGAGCCACTTCAGTGTGGAATTCTAGTCAAACAGTAAAGCTCGTTATTTTTTTTTTTCAAATTAAGCTTCTATTCAAAAAGATCAGAACCTGTTTCAATCCAACATGCTGTTTGTTATATAGGCCAGAGTGATTGATATTTAGCAGAAAATGTTCAAAGTCACACAGAGCAGCAAGAGCTGGCCTCTGTGGTCAGCAGCCAGACAGTCCAGAAGGGAAATATTCCCTGGAAAATTCTAGAAGTTGCAGTCATGGCAGCTCTGTAGAGTTTCCTAATTCTCTCAGACCTGAGTGTACCAGTAATTTTCAATGGAGATGTGCTAATCTGAACACAATAATCACAAAAAGCTTAGACCTATAGGGTGCTAATGGTTTGTTTTTCTGTGTGTTGAAGATTTACAGGACACCCAGGTGCCTACTTGAGACTGATAAACAGGTGGAGACTAGAAGAGGTCTGTATTCTTCCATCACTCCTTATTTCCTACAGTCTTATATTAAATAGCCTAGGGCAACTTTGTGCAGATTAGAAACCAAACACTCTTTCTTCCCTGCCATTGATTCTGGAATTTCTATGTTTGCTTACCTCACAGTGCCATCCTAGTGGATGCCTTATTGATCTCTGTATGCAAATGGGTATTATAATGGTGCTAAAGCAGACATGGAATAATTTCATGGAACTTGGCTACCCGTAAGTACCTTAGATTTCTACAGTTGAGTGGGAGCATTGCTCATTATTGGCTTTTCTAGGTGTGGCAAGTAAGATAAGCAGTGCAGACTCAGCCGTGCTGATACCTGGAGCTAAGTGTTCATGCTCAGTTATTCAAAGGCAGTCATGAAAGTAATAAACATTGGCTCTTAGGAGATTTAGTACAAGAAGTGTGAATGATAGTGAATATTCTTTAAAAAGTCTCTTTGGGGCCCTAAACATTGAACACTTGCTTGCAGCTCCTTTAAATAATGCTTCTGACCCTCATGCTGTAGCATTTCAAGGCTCTCACCAGTTATGACCCATTAACTAGAGCTCTACTCCCCCACCCCCATGGTAAATAAGGAATGGTAATTTTTTTCAAACTACCTTAATTTCAAACTGTATAGAAAAGGAACTTCTGGAAAAGAGAAAAGTTTAGGGATGCAGAAAAGAAACTGGAATATTTCTAAGTCAATATATCTTGACAAGTAAAAATAGGATCACCTGATGGTAATAGTAGATGTTGATGACAATAGACAAAAACTTGCATCACTTGTGTAAGGATATCCTTGAATTCTGCTATGTTTGCTCAGCTCTAGTCAGTTAAGTTTTAAAGGAACATAAATCAACAACTTCTATTTATGCTTTAATTCCCTACCTACTGATTTCCATGTCAGCTTGGTGTCTCTCTAGAGAACTCCAGGTTTCAAGGAGGACCACTCAGCCAGAACGATTAGCTAGAACTTGGATCACTTTGAAAAAGTCACTTCTTGGCTCTTAGTCGGAACCTAGGCCAGTAATTTTCTATCCTTAGATTTTTAGAAAACTTATTCCAAGTGCTTGATGTTGTCTGTGAAACTTTTTTAAATGCATAAAATTTAAAAATTAGGAGCATTATATGCTACTTTAAAGTATAAACCATAATTTATCAAAATGTCAGACATCAACAGAACTATATTTTATCTTCTAGTAGTATGGACAGAGAGCAAAACTGCAAAGTAGGCCGTTTATTTTTTATACCCATCCCATTATTTCCTTATTCTGCCATTTGTTTGGGGGTTTTTCTGGCATATCTACTCTTGGATACCCCGCCATTTTTCCTTGTCCCCTAAAGCACACAGACCTGGCCCTTTCCCCCACTTTCTCAATCCTGTTCCATTTCATAAGATGCACCCCTGAACATTACTAAGGATTAATGTGCTAATCTCATCAGTGTGAGATGTATTTTACTGGGAATCCGAGTCCCTGTTGAGCTCAAGCTAAAAGCAGGCAAGTCCAGTTGTGGATGTGCAAGCTTCCGTGTGCTAAGAGGGGAAGCATTTAATGGGTCTGTAGAGCTTCCAGGCCCTCAGAATATATAGGCCAGCACTCACATGATTAAGATTGCCCATGCATCCTAAATTAAGTCAGCTAAGCCAAACCTTCCTCTACTCTGAGGTCTGGGTGTTGCCTTAGTGCTAGAGGAAAAGTTTATAGATGTTGTCCTCCATCCTACCCTCTGAGGCAACACAGAACGTGAGATAATTTCATGAATAGTTAAAAAGTCATTCTGTTCATTTGCAAGTGCAAATGCATGAAGTACAGCCATTGATACGATCTTCCTAATCCAAGGTTTTATTTCCTTGGCAGCTGATCCCAAATGTTTTTAAACTATGGTTCTGTATTTGAAGTCTGTCTTATTGCTTAAGTCTTATGAACAGTCATATATTTTTTTTAAAGGAATTGATCTTGTTGTGCAGGTTAATTCAGAATTGGTGGACCAGAAGAAAAGTACGACAAGAACGTGGACCCGAAAGAAAAATAAGTTTCCCACAGTGGGAAAAGGACTACAACCTTCAGCCCATGAATGCCTATGGACTCTTCGATGAATACTTAGAAATGAGTATGCAAATATCTTATTTTATCCTACTAATTCTAAATGCCAATTCTAGAACTCAAGCTATATTCAGCTAAACAGGCATCCTCTATCATTGAGGCCAGCCATGTGGGAGAATTCTCCAGCTGAATGGAGAGGGGAGTTTCTTGCTTTAAGAAGCTCAGTCCATAGAGATGGTGTCAAAAGCCTAGGCACTTTGAACTCTTCATGACATTGTGCCCTTTCCCTTGTAATCAATCACCAGGAAACAAAAATGATTTGGAAAACTTGGTGAACCAAAGAAAAGGGAGTTACCATGGCATGATTGATTCCCTCATTTAGCAGACATGTATTGAGCTATGTTATGTCCAGGCAGATACTATGCTTGCCACAAGAGCTACAAGAAGGAATAAGGCACAGTCCCAGCTTTCAAAGAGTACATGAGCTAGTGGGGGAAAGCCAGAGATATAAATGCATGGATGCTGCAGGATGCATCAGTAGAGGGGATCAGGGGAACAGCCATTTCTCTTGGGGAGGATGGCAGGAAGCTGGGAATGCTTAAGCTATACTTCACTTACATTTAAGGACTTAAATTTGTCTATTAATCAAACCCAAGTTATTTATCTTGTATGTTGTACATGTACCCAAGCATGTATTCAAGAGCATGGGCTATGGAACCAGATTACCTGGGTTCAAATCCTAGCCCTATCACTTATTAACTATGAAACTTGCACAGTTAATCTCTGTCTCAAGTTTTCACCTCTAAAGCAGGGAAAATAATGAGAGTAACCACTTCATAAGGTCCTTGTGTGGATTAAATGATTTAATCAATGGAAAGGGTTTAGAACAATGACTGGGCTCATAGGATACACTTGGTACATGTTATTTGTATTATCGTTATTATTTTCCTGTTCTTATCTCCCAGGGGAGAAAAGCTAACAAATTTGCTTAACAGATACATTGAGTGTATATGGGTTGCTGGTTTTTTTTTTTTTTTTCAATTATGTCCAAGCTCTTTAACATTGGGGTAAAAGTGGGGTAGGGATGAGGAAGATGCATTACTTCTGAAAGAAACAGTTCTTTCTGGGAAAATCTGAAAATTAAAGGAGTAGTAGAATTGATGCTTAATGTTCTTAGATTGCTTATATCTTAAGTATCTACTGATGTTTTTGGAGTTTCAATTATAGAATGGCAGGATAATATAACTTAGAGGAAAAAATCAATGTAGGCATTAATAATAAAACTTAATAAAGGGAATTCGTTAAGAGAACTAACCATTTTGAGGTCTCTTAATAGACTTTTCTCCCATAAAGAAGGAAATGAACAATAATGTTGGTATATTGAGTGCTTGAAAAGAAGTTTTTATGTGGTTAGAATTAGTAGTGCTCCAAATACTGCAGTATCTGCAGCAAGAAACAAATCTCAGAAACATCACAAGCAGACTAGTGAATCCTGTTTCCTTTCATTCTTCTCATTTTATTTTCTTAATGATTTCCCTGCTTTGTTATTTATATTTTTAATGTAATCGTTGCAGTATGATAGTGCAGAAAGTATATAAATAAGTGTACAGATCAATAAATTTTTACATATTTACCAATCTATGTAGGTGAGAATTTTGCAAATTACAGCACCCAGGTCAAGTTGAGTCCATTGTCTGTTTGGTTTTTTTTTTATTTTCACCATAACAGTATTCATTATTTTTGTACCACACCCAGTGCTCCATGCAATCCGTGCCCTCTATAATACCCACCACCTGGTACCCCGACCTCCCACCCCCCCACCCCTGAAAAACCCTCAGATTGTTTTTCAGAGTCCATAGTCTCTCATGGTTCACCTCCCCTTCCAATTTCCCCCAACTCCCTTGTCTTTGTCTGTTTTTATAAATAAGGTTTTATTGGTTCACAGCAATATCCAGTTATTTACATATTATCTATTGTTGGTTTTACACAGTAGTATAGTTGAATAGTTTTGGCAGAGACAGGCCTACCAATCCTATAAAGTTTACTGTCTGGCTCCTTAAAGAAAATGTTTGCCTTTCTGTATGGTCAATCAGGAAATAGGATATCTAAGAATCTACCTATCAAAGAAGATTCTTCGACTTAAAGAAGGCTCTTTGTTTTCTCTCCAAGTCCTAACATCCTCACTAATTTCTAACACCATAGATTAATTTTTCCCCTTTTTTATCTCCATGTGAGTGAAATTGTACAATACATACTATTTTGTAGCTGGCTTCTTTCACTAAATATCATATTCATAAGATTCTTGTACACATAGTAAACTTTATTTTCATTGCCATATAGTATTCCTAGAATGTATACCTGTAGCAAAATTATGAAGCTGGTGGGGTTTCTCTTTTAGTATATGTGCTGCTGAAGCGAGCACTGGAGTTTCTCTTTGATACGGATCTCCATCTTGCTAATGTGGTTGTTGTGTGTGTGTGTGTGTGTGTGTGTGTGGTGGTGTGTTTTGCATTTCTACTCCCAGACACTCCCCAACTTTCTCTTCTCCCCTCAACACACAGACCCCACCACCACCAATCCTTCAGTTCTCTCTCATATCATAAAATGCACCTCATGAGTATGAAACTTCATGAGCACTCCTAAGGATAAATGTGCTAGATAAAAGGGAGTTGGGGTAAATTGGAAGGGGAGGTGAATCATGAGAGACTATGGACTCTGAAAAACAACTGAGGGGTTTGAAGTGGCGGGGGGGTTGGGAGGTTGGGGTAACAGGTGGTGGGTATTATAGAGGGCACAGATTGCATGGAGCACTGGGTGTGGTGCAAAAATAATGAATACTGTTTTTCTGAAAATAAATAAATTAATTTAATTTAAAAAAATTTTTTAAAAATGTGCTAGAGAAATGCTTTTTAATAGGAATCAATGCCTCTGTCAAGCTTGAGTCCAAAAAAGGGCAAATTTACTTGTGGAAATGCAGAGGTCAGTGTGCCAACAGATGAACTATTTTGTGAGTCTACAGATCTTCTAGGCTCCTGAAAATAGGTATGTGTCATTATTTATCCATGCTACGGGTGATAGACATGTGGCGTATTACCAGGTTTGGGCTCTGACAAATAGTATTGTGAACATTTTTTACATGTGATTTGGTTAACATATATGCATATCTCAGAAGGGAACTTATGGTGGGGTGGACTTAATAGGCCATAAGATAGCATTTGTTGATCTTCAGATACTTTCAGTTTTCAAAACTGGGTTGTACCAGTTTACACTCCAACCAGCAATCTTAGAGCTTCAGTTAATTCCAAATACTCACTGAAACTTGTTAGGTCTTTGCAAATTTTAGCCACTCTGATTGTACATAGTAGTATCTCGTGATTTTAATTTGAAATTTCATGGCAACTAGTAATGCTCAACACCTTTTCATATGGTTATGGCCATAAGACTATTTGTTTTTTTGTGAATTCCCATTTAAATCCATGTTCTTGTTTTGTTTGTGTTTTTTTTAGTGATTTGTAGAGGTGATTTACCTATTTTGGATATGAGTCTTTTATCTAATAGCTATGCTGCAAATTAAATATCCTTTCCTGGTTGGCTAATTGACATCTTACTCTTTTTTTTTTCATTTATTTATTTTCAGCATAACAGTATCATTATTTTTTCACCACACCCAGTGCTCCATGCAATCCGTGCCCTCTATAATACCCATCACCTGGTACCCCGACCTCCCACCCCACCCCCGCCACTTCAAACTCCTCAGATTGTTTTTCAGAGTCCATAGTCTCTCATGATTCACCTCCCCTTCCAATTTACCCCAACCCCCTTCTCTCTAACTCCCCATGTCCTCCATGCTTTTTGTTATGCTCCACAAATAAGTGAAACCATATGATAATTGACTCTCTCTGCTTGACTTATTTCACTCAGCATAATCTACTCCTCTTTTATTCACTTTAATACACCAATGTAAAAGTTTCAACTTCATTCTTCAGAATTGGTTCCCTATAACTTTTAGAATCAGATTTCTAATTTCTATACAAAGCTCACTTTTCTATTGGGATTTTCTTTTCTCGTTGATTTTTTTAAGACTATTTTTTTAAAGCAGTTTTAGATTTACCACAAAATGGAGAAGTCTCAGGATTTCCCATATGCCTCCTATCTCCACACATGCATATCTTCCCCATTATCAACATCATTCACTAGAATGGCACATTTTTTTTAAGTCAAGGATAAATTTACATTAACACATAATCACCTGAAGTCCAGAGTTTACTTCACACCTGGTGTTTTACACCCTGTGAGTTTGGACAAATGTATAAAGACATATATCTATCCTTACAATATTAAATGAAGTATTTTCACTGTTCTAAAAAGCCTCTGTGCTCTGCCTACTCATTTTCCCCCCAACCTTGCCATGTACATACCTTTTGTCAGGTTAAAGCAGTTTCCTTATATTCCTAGATTGCTGAAGTCATCATGAATTATAATTAAATTTTATCAAATCATTTTTCTAAAGCTACTAAAATGTGAGTTTTTCTTTATTAAATGTGGTGAATTTCATTGATGATTTTGTTGTTGTTAACATTGTTACAACAACCTAGCAAACTTGGGGGAAAAACTCACTTGGTCGTGATACTTTTTTTTTCTTTAATTGCCAAATTTAACTTGCTAATATCTGTGTATAAGATCATGAAACATATCCTACTACAGTATTTCTCTTCTGTAATGTTTCTTTCAGGGATTGGTGTCATTGCTATGATGACCTCTGATTTGGATAATTTTCCCCTCTGTTTCTCTTCTTTTAAACTGTTTATGTAACATTATTATTTCTTACATACATATTTGGAAGAGCTCAATGAGGTTGGTTAGACCTCAAATTTTCTTTGTGGGAAGATTTCTAACTGTAGATTTAATGTATTTAATAGATATAGGACTATTTAGATTTTCTGTTTCTTCTGGTATCCTTTTGATAGTTGGTTTTTTATTGTGTTTTTCAAGAAATTTATCCATTTTGTCTAATGTTGAAATTTAGTGGAATAAAATTATTTATAATACCCTTCTATTAACTTGTTATATGTATAAGGTCTGTAATAATATTCTTTTTCATGAATAATTCAATAGTTAGTGCTTTTCTCTTTAACAGTGTGGCAATAAATTTATTAATCTTTTTTAAAAAAATAGCAATTATGTTTTTTAAATTTTTTTCTCTATTATACATTTGCCTCCTATTTCATTCTTTCTGCTTTTATCTTTATTTCCTTTCTTATGTGTTCTTTGGCCTAATTTTCTCTTTTCCCAACATTTTAAGAAAGAAATGTAAATTACTGATTTTCAGCTTTTCTTCTTATCCAATATAGGCATTTAGAGCTGTAATTTTCTCTATGAACACTGCTTAGCTGTATCCCATAAGTTTTGACATGTAATATTTTCATTTTCAAGATGTATTCCAGTTGCCATTCATTTTTGACCTATGAATTTTTCTAGTGATGTGTTGCTTACCCTCAAAGCATGTAGGTATTTATAGTTATCCCTCTGTCACTGATATCTAATTTAATTCCACTGTAGTTAGAGGATATTCTCTATGTTATGTCAGTTCTTCATTATATGTTGAGATTTGCTTTATGTCCTGGCATATTTTGGTGAGTGCTACAAGTATATTCTGCAATTGCTGGATATAATGCTCTATGGATGTCATTAATCAATGTTGTTTGTGCTGTTTGAATCTTCTATGTTCTTATTCAACTATTTTATCTACTAGTTACTAAGTATATTACAATTCCCACATATGATTATGAATTTAACTTTTAGTTCTGTCAGATTTCCTTTATATATTTTGAAGCTGTGTTATTACATGCAAACCTTTTAGGATTTTTCTAGTTTATTGTCAAATTGACCCTTTTATGTAAAATCATTTTTTATCTCTAATAATGCAATATATTGAAGATTTATGAGCAATAAGCTATGGAGCTAACATTAAAACCTTCCAAAGGACAGAACTGAGCCTCTTGCTGTCTTTTAGGACTGAGGAGATAAGGATCCACCACGTTCTCAGTCAAGGCCAAGAAACAAGAAAAAAAAACAGAGATGGACCATGTCTTATACAAACTGTCTCCAGCACCAGCACAGCTTAATCCATGACCAAATTGAAGTGATCATCTCCTTTATTTTTTTTAAGATTTTATTTATTTATTTGACAGACAGAGATCACAAGTAGGCAGAGAGGCAGGCAGAGAGAGAGAGAGAGAGGGAAGCAGGCTCCCTGCTGAGCAGAGAGCCTGGTGCGGGACTCAATTCCAGGACCCTGAGATCATGACCTGAGCCAAAGGCAGCAGCTTAACCCACTGAGCCACCCAGGCACCCGATCGTCTCCTTTTTTTATCTAATAGCAGCACAAGGAACACTTTCTTGTAGATAAGAACATAACTGAGAGCAGAGATCAAGAAACTTGCCCTTAAAAAGCTAGATAGTAAATAATTAAGGTTTTGGGGGCCAAGAGGCAAAATTGAGACTATTAAATACTTTATATTATATAAATACTTACAAATAAAAACACTTCAAATATTAAAAAAATCATTTTTAGCTCAGAGATGATTTTAAAAGAAACAAAAACTGTATCTGGCCAGATGTGGCCTGCAGGCTATAGTTTATTATTTCTTGATTTAGGGCTTCTACATGTCTAGCCAATAATAAAAATTATTGGGCATGTGGCCTATTGAGTTATAGAAAAAGTAAACAAATTCATAACAAAGAAAGGTGTCTATACTTCAAATGCAAAATCATAGTTGCATACCATCAAATACTATGGAAAATCAAGCAAATATGGTATCACAAAAAGAAAATAATTCTCCAACAATCAAACTCAAAGGCACAGAATATCATGATTTAACTGATAGAGAATTCAATATAGAGATTTAAATGCAGAGAGTTAAATGCAGATTTAACTGATAGAGAATTCACAAAAACTCAGAAAGGCAATTCAATGAACTTGGGAATAAAATTAATGAACAGAAGTGGTTCTTTACCAGAAAGATTAAAATTATTTAAAAAAGAACCAAACAGAAATTCTGGAGCTGAAGAATTCAGTGAATGACATGAAGAATGCAATAGAGAGCATAGGTTAGGTGACAGAGCAAGTCAGATGGAAGAAAAAATAAATGACTGGGAGGAAAGGAATATAGAAATAATTCACTTAGAAGAGGATAAAGAACTTGGACTTTTAAAAAGTGAAGAAACCCTTTGAGAGGTATCAGATTCAATCATAATAGCAAATATAAGAATAATTGGTATACCAGAAGAAGAAGAGAGGGAGAGGGGGTCAGAGAGTTTCTTTAAAGAAATAATAGCTGAGAACTTCATAAATCAGGGGAAGGCCTTGGACATACAAGTGCACAAAGCTAATAGAACACCCTGTTATCTCCATGCAAAACAAACGAAAAAACAAACCAACCTCCTCCAAGGTACATTATAAAGAAACTCTCAAAAATCAGTAATAAAATTAAAGGAAGCCAGGGGAAGAAAAGCAACCTACAAAGGAATCCTCATTAGTCTATAAGCAGATTTCTCACAAAAGTTCTACAGGCCAGGGCACCTGCGTGGCTCAGTTGTTGAGCATCTGCCTTTGGCTTGTGTCGTGATCCCAGGGTCCCGGGATTGAGCCCCACATTGGGCTCCCTGATCATTGGGAGGCCTGCTTCTCCCTCTCCCACTCTCCCTATTTGTAGTTGCTCTCTTGCTATCTCTCTCTTAATAAAAAAAAAATAAAATAAAATAAAAAAATCTACAGGCCAGGAGAGCAAGGAATGACATTTAAAGCACTGAAAGATAAAAATTATCCACTAAGAATACTTTATCTGGCAGTTATCTGCCAGGTATGAAGGAGAAATTAAGACTTTCCCAAACAAAAACTAAAGGAGTACATCACCACCATACCTGCCTTGCAAGAAATGCTGAAAAGAAGTCTTGAAGCTGGAAAAAAAAAATGCCAATTGAGGACTTAAAAATATATGAAGGTACACAAAACTCTAGTAGAGGTGAAAAATGTATTTAGAACAGAAAAACCAACTTTATAATGGGTTGGTGGATGGTGTATTAACACCTTAACTATTGTATAAAAGCTAAAGGATCACTGGATTCAGAGTCCAGAATGCTCACCATTACACCATATGGTTTCACTTATTTGTGGAGCATAACAAATAGCATGGAGGACATGGGGAGTTAGAGAGGAGAAGGGAGTTGGGGGAAATTGGAAGGGGAGGTGAACCATGAGACTATGAACTCTGAAAAACAATCTGAGGGGTTTGAAGCGGCAGGGGGTGGGAGGCTGGGGGAACCAGGTGGTGGGTATTAGAGAGGGCATGGATTGCATGGAGCACTGGGTGTGGTGCAAAAATAATGAATACTGTTATGCTGAAAATAAATTTTAAAAAATTAATAAAATATAAAAAAATTAAAAGAGAAAAGAATAAATGTTATAATTAGAAAAAAAGTTAAAGGAAAAGAGCATTAAAAATAACTATAGCTACTATAATTTTTTAGTGAATTTAAAGCATAAAAAGAGGTAATTGTTACACCAAAAATATAAAAAGAGGAGTAAAAGTGTGGAGGCTTTATAGACAAAGATTAGTTGCTATTAGCATAAAATGGACTGTTTTATATATTATATATTTTATGTAAGTCAGAAAGAAACCACAAAGCAAAAATCTATAGTAGATTCATGAAACCAAAAAAAAAAAAAAGACTGAATATATTGTGATGGAAAACACCAACTTTAGAGGTAGACAGAAAGAAAAGGAAAAACATATATAAATACAAAACAACCAGAAAACGTATGCTAAGATGACAGTAATAAATCCTTACATATCAATAATCACTCTAAATTTGAATGAATTCAATTCAACAATTAAAAGGTACAAAGTGACTAGATGGATTAAAAAACAAGAGCCAACTATATGCTGCCTGTAGGAGACTCATTTCAGCTCTAAAGACACACAAAGGAATGGAAGAAGAAACCAAAAGAAATGCAAGTAGAAATCAACAGAAAGTGAGATTAGCCATACTTGGTCAGACAAAATAGAATTCAAGGCAAAAAATGGTAACAAGACAAAGCCTTAAAAGGATACTTCACCTTGACCAAGGGAATTTATTCCTGGGCTGCAAATTTGGTTCAACATCCTCAAATCAGTGTGATACAATACATTAATAAAAGAAAGAACAAGAACCATATGATACTCTCAGTAGATGCTGAAAAAGCATTTGACAAAGTATAGCATCCTTTCTTGATCAAAACTCTTCAAAGTGTAGGTATAGAGGATACATACCTCAATATCAAAGCCATCTATGAGAAACGCACAGCAAATATCATTCTTATTAGGGAAAAACTGAGAGCTTTTCCCCTAAGGCCAGGAACATGGCAGTGATGTCCACTGTCACCACTGCTGTTCAACATAGTACTAGATGTCCTAGCCTCAGCAGTCAGACAACAAAAAGAAGTAAAAGGCATCCGAATTGCCAAAGAAGTCAAACTCTCACTCTTTGCAGATGATATGATACTGTATGTGGAAAACCCAAAAGACCCCACTCCAAAATTGCTAGAACTCATACAGGAATTCATCAAAGTGTCAGGATGTAAAATCAATGCACAGAAATCAGTTGCATTTCTATACACCAACAGCAAGATAGAAGAAAGAGAAATTAAGGAGTCGATCCCATTTACATTTGCATCTAAAACCATAAGATACCTAGGAATAAACCTAACCAAAAGCTAAAGAATGTGTACTCAGAAAACTATAAAGTACTCATGAAAGAAACTAAGGAAGACACAAGGAAATGGAAAAACGTTCCATGCTCATGGATTAGAGGAACAAACATTGTGAAAATGTTATGCTACCTAAAGCAATCTACATGTTTAATTCAATCCCTATCCAAACACCATCAATTTTTTTCAAAGAAATTCTAAAGTTTTTATGGAACTAGAAAAGAACACAAATATCCAGAGGAATGTTGAAAAAGAAACCCAAGCTGCTGGCATCACAATTCCAGACTTCAAGCTCTATTACAAAGCTGTCATCATCAAGACAGTATGGTACTGGCACAAAAACAGACACATAAACCAATGGAACAGAATATAGAGCTCAGAAACAGACCCTCAACTCTATGGTCAACTAATCTTTGACAAAACAGGAAAAAATGTCCAATGGAAAAAAAAGAGTCTCTTCAACAAATTATGTTGGGAAAACCGGACAGCCACGTGCAGAAGAATGAAGCTAGACCATTTCCTTATACACACACAGAAATAGAGTTTAAATGGATGAAAGACCTCAATGTGAGACAGGAATCCATCAAAATCCTTGAGGGGAACACAGGCAGCAACTCCTTTGACCTCAGCCACAGCAACTTCTTCCTAGAAACTTCACCAAAGGCAAGAGAGGCAAGAGCAAAAATGAACCATTGGGACTTCATCAAGACAAAAAGCTTTGCACAGCAGAGGAAACAGTCAACAAAACCAAAAGACAACTGACAGAATGGGAGAAGATATTTGCAAATGACATATCAGATAAAGGGCTAGTATCCAATATCTAGAAAGAACTTATCAAACTCAACACCCAAAGAACAAATAATCCAATCAAGAAATGGGCAGAGAACAAGAACAGACATTTCTGCAAAGGAGACATCCATATGGCCAACAGACACATGAAAAAGTTCTCAATATCACTTGGCTTCAAGGAAATACAAATCAAAACCACAATGAGATACCACCTCACACCAGTCAGAATGGCTAAAATTAACAACACAGGAAACAACAGATGTTGGCGAGGATGAAGAGAAAGGGGAATCCTCCTACACTATTGGTGGGAATGCAAGCTGGCGGAGCCACTCTGGAAAACAGTACGGAGGTTGTAGTCACACCAAACTGCAGGATACACTCCCTCTTTTGTCCCGAGAAGGTTTTGTTGGTGGGCAAGGCCTGAAGTCAGACCAGATGTCTGCCCCAGCCCACTGCTGGGGTTGCAGTTGGACTGTTCGGTGTAGTTTAACTCCCCCTCCCCAGAGAAGAGCATGAGTGACTTTGAAGTCCTGCTGGCCACTGTGGGGTCTGCTTGCACAATGCCACTGCTTTCAATGGCTTCCTGCCAAGGGTGAATTGAATGGGGTATGTTCATAGGAGAGTGTGGAGGCAGGGTGAGTTGTTAGCAGGCTAGATGGAAGGTGTTCAGGATGATTTTCACAAGTGTCCATGTATCTAGGCTAGGGGACAGGGAGAGAAATGACACCCACCAGTTCTTTTGTTCCTGGAGAAGTCTTCTAAAGATCCCTGCCCTTCCAGCACACATTTTGAGATTAGTAAATAAATCCTCCCGTTTACTCCAGGTGTTTTTAAAACTGCTGTTTCTATGCTATATCTCAGTGGGCCGTTTATTGTCCTGTCTCTTTAAGGATAAGAACTCAAGGTGGTGGGTATTAGGGAGGGCACATATTGCATGGAGCACTGGGTGTGGTGCAAAAACAATGAATACTGTTACGCTAAAAAGAAATTTAAAAAAATAAATAAATATAGCTTTAAAAAAAAAGGATAAGAACTCAGTTTTTTATCACCCTCTAAGTCTCTCAGATCTGAGCTGCTAATTTTTAAAAGTTCCAGGTGTTAAGCTCCACTGATTGAAAATCAGAGACATTTAACTTCATGAATTTTTAGAAAGCCAAATGTTATGGGGATTTGTTTCCCAAAACTGGTCACCATTTTTGGGGTGCCTCATGTAAGTTCTGCTCTTCTCCCTTCTCTGTGCCTGTAATGTTTCTCCCTCTAGTAGACAGTCTCACAGGTCAGTTTGGCTACCAATTGAGTCTTCACCCTTCCTACCATTTTTTGATGTAGACTTTCCTCTATTATTAGCTGTGGAGAGTCTGTTCTTTCCATCTTTGGGTTATTTTCTGGGTTATTTACACTGATGTGGGTGTTGACTAGACATAGCTAGGGACAAGGTAAGCTTTAGTTCTTACTCTGCCATCATCCCCAGAAGTAACAAAAGCAGTTTGAAGTATATAGCAATAAATGTATTATTAAGAAATTTAGAATATTTTGGGGTGCCTGGGTGGCTCAGTGGATTAAAGCCTCTGCCTTCAGTTCAGGTCGTGATCCTGGAGTCCTGGGATTGAGCCCCACATCAGGCTCTCTGTTCAGTGGGGAGCCTGATTCCCCCCTCTCTCTCTGCCTGCCTCACTCCCTACTTGTGATCTCTGTCTGTCAAATAAATAAATGAAATCTTAAAAAAAAATTTAGAAGATTTCAAATACCCTAACTTTATACTTCAAGGAACTGGAAAAAAAAAGAACAAACTGCCCAAAGTGACTAGAAGGAAGGAAATAATAAAGATGAGAGCAGAAATAAATGAAATAAAGACCAGAAAAAAACAATAGATAAGATCAGCAAAATAGGGATGATTTGTTAAAATTGACAAACCTTTAGCTAGACTAAGAAAAAAGAAAAGACTCAGATAAAATTAGAAATAAAAAAGGAGATAATACAATGGATATTGCAGAAATGGTATAAGAGGCTATAATGAATAATCACATATCAACAAATTAGATAACTTAGAAGAAATGGATAAATTCTAAAAACAGACAACCCAGAAGAGTACATCAGGAAGGAATAGAAAATATGAACAAACCAAAGACAAAGAGATTAAGTCAGTAATAAAAAATACCCCACGACAGTGAACCTGAGACCATATGGCTTCACTGTGAATTCTACCAAACATTTAAAGAAGAATTAATACAAATCCTTCTCAAACTATTCCAAAAAACAGAAGAAGAGGAAACACCACAAGGCCAGAATTACCTTGATACCAAAGCCAGTTAAGGATACTAAAAGAGGGGTGCCTGGGTGGCTCAGTGGGTTAAAGCCTCTGCCTTGGGCTCAGGTCATGATCCCGGGTTCCTGGGATTGAGCCCCACATCGGGCTCTCTGCTCCACAGGGAGCCTGCTTCCCTTCCTCTCTCTGTCTGCCTCTCTGCCCACTTGTGATCTCTGTCTGTAAAATAAATAAATAATTTAAAAAAAAAAGAATACTAAAAGAAAAGTATAAGCAAATATCCTGGATGAATATAAATGCAAAAATTCTCAATAAAATATAAGTAAACTAATTATTTTAGTGTCTTCCTGAATTCAAACACTGTAACCAAATGGGATTTATGCCTGGGATGTAAGCTGGTTGAAAACAGACAAGACGAATGTAATACATTAGTAGAACAAGAGATAAAAATCGTATGATAATCTCAATAGAGTCAGAGAATGCATTTGATAAAACATGACTTCTTTTAATTATAAAATTCCTCAAAAGGTTGGGAATAGAAGGAACATACCTCAACATGATAAAGGCCACATAGGATAAACCCACAACTAATATTATACTCAGTGGAGAAAAATTAAAGACTTTTCCACTAAGATCAAGAAAAAGACAAGGATGCTCACTCTCCCTACTCTTATTCAATGTAGTACCAGAATTCCCAATTAAAACAATTAGGCAGAACAGAGAAAAGGCATCCAAATCAGAAAAGAAGTAAAATTGTCACAATTTGCAGATGAAATGATTTTATATACAGGAAATCTCAAAAAGAGTCAACTAAAAAAAAATGTCAGCACTAGTCAACAATTTCAGTAAAGTTGCAGGATGTACTGTGCACTAAGATTGAAACATCTGAAAGAGAAAGAAAGCTACCCCACCTAGAATAGCATCAAAATCTACACCTCGGAATAAAATTAACGAAGAAAGTGAAAGATCTGTACAGTGAAAGCTATAAGACTTTGCTGAATGAAATTGAAAAGACACAAATGGAGAAACCCGTCCTCTGTTCATGGATTGGAAGAATTAATGTTAAAATGTCCATACTACCCTAAGCCATCTGCAGAGTCAATGCAATCCTCATTAAAATAACAATGGCATTCTTCAGAGAAACAGAACAAAAACCAAAATCAGACAAAACAAAACAAAAGAAAACAAAAAACCAGGGAGCCTGGGTGCCTTTATCAGTTAAGCAGCTGCCTTCAGCTCAGGTCATGATCTTGGGCCCGTTATGAAGCCTTGTATTGGGTTCCCCACTCAGTGAGGAGTGTGCTTCTCTCTCTTCCTCTAATCTTCTGCCTGCTTGTGCTCTGCCCCCCTCAAAGAAATAAAATCTTTAACAAAAATAATAATAATAATAAAAGAAAAAAATCCTGAAATCTGTATGGAACTAAAGAAGAATTCAAAGAACCAACACAGTCATGAGGAAAAAGAACAAAGCTGGAAATAGCACACGTTGCTGATTTCAAACTGTATTATAAATCTGTATTAACAAAAACAGTATCTTACTGGAGTAAAATAATACACATAAACAATCAAATATAATAGAAAAGCCAGAATTAAATACCTTCATGTTTGGTTAACTAATATTCAACAAGAGAACCAAGAATAACTTAATGGGAAAAGGATAGTCTCTTTAACAAATGGTGTTAGAAAAAACTGGATAAACACATGTAGAAAAATTAAATTGAATCCCTCTCTTACATTACTCATGAAAATTAACTCAAAATGGATCAAAGACTGAAACATAAGAGTCAGTACCATATAGGGAAAGAGCCATAAAATCAAGACAAAATAAGTTCTCCAATATAAGCAGAGTTGTAGAAGCTACTAAGGAAGCAATAGTTAATTACAATTATGAGAGGTTCTAGCAGAGGCCACGCTGAGTTTAGGCTTGAAGGAAGAATAGAACTTCACCAGGATATGAGTAAAAATGCTAAGTATATGACTCCATAAAACCAGAAGTTTGGTGTGGCCAAAGTAGAGGATCGCTTGGGAAACCTGGTTAGGCATGAGGTATGTTTGGACATGAGGCTTGGAAGATCCTTGAATGACACAGTGAAAAGTTTGGGCTTTAGTCTATAGGCAATGAGAACCTTCTGAAATGTTCAGAATAGAGAGAAGATTGATGATTCTTTATGGGCTTTAACCAATATTGACAGAAGTGAGATGTGGGAAGGAGGTGAAAATCTGACAAAGAGAAGTCAGTTAGAACAGGAGTGTCTGAACTCCAGTAGGGAGACTGGAGACTTGGTTTTTGTGCAAGACAAATCTGAAGGGAAGGAAGACATGAAGGGAGAAACAGATTTAAGGATGAGGGATTGAGGTTTAAGATTGAATCAGAGTTTGGAGAGTGCTGCTTCTATAGCATAATAGCAGACAACTGGAAACTCCCTGATAAGACTCAAGGTGCAAGGTAGAGAATTGAGAATCCTTATCAGAGAGATAATAATGAAGTCGTGAAAGAAGAGGTACTGACCCAAGGAAAGAAGTCAACAAAAAGATGACACTAAGGGGAAAACTAAGGAGATGGCTATTGGGGAGTGAAGCATAGGCATGGAGTATGAATGTGACCCAGGACAGGTGACACCCTGAAGGTGGCAGTGCCACAGTGATGAGGTAAATGGACTGACTCTTCAGGACTCTGGAACCACATTACCCACGTTGGAATTGCTTCTTAGTTGTGTGTCAAGTAAGTTATTTGACCTCTTAGTGCCTCCGTTTCCTCACCCGTAAAGTAAGGGTAATAATAATGCCAATACAATGGGTTATTATGAAAACTAAATGAGCTAATACATGTGAAGTAATTAGAACAGTGGCTGTTACATAGAAATGGTATATAAGTGTTAGTCATTATTAGTTTCTAAAATACTCTAAAAAAGCAAAAACAAACTATACAGTCATTCATTTAGCCAAGTACTTTTTTGCAGTCCACAATACCCAATAAATTGTATTTTTAAATTTTCATTTATGCTGTCTGGTTGCTTTGCATCAGGGACTGCCTTTTTGTTTGTTTGTTTGTTTGTTTGTTTGTTTGAGTTTGTTTTTAACATTTTATTTTGCAAAGTTGCAAAAATAATAGAGTTCCCCTATACTCATCACCTTATTTCCCCTAATATGTTATATATTTATTGAAACCAGAAAATAACCATTAATACACTATTAACTAATCACAAACCTTGTATTAATATTACCAGGGTTTGGTTTTTTTAACTTTTTCTTGTCCATGACCCATCCTGGATCCAACATTGCATTTAAATGTTGTATCTCCTTAGTTTCTTCCAACCTAGGACAGTTCTTTGTTTTTCATGATCTTGATACACTTGAAGAGTACTGGCTAAGAGTTCAGTAGAAGGTCCTTCAGTTTGGGTTTATCTAATGTTTTCTCATGATTAGGTCGAGGTTATGTTTTTTTGGCAAGCTCACCACAGAAATGGTGTATGCTCAGTATTATCATAACAGGGGCATGAGATGTCAGTATGTCTTATTACAGGTAATATTGACTACCAGGTTTTTCCACTGTGAAGATAATGGTTCCCCCTCCCCAAAAATGTGTTTTTTTTTCTCTGTAATTACTGTCACATAGGGAGATACTTTGAGAATATACAAATGTCTTATTTTTTTAACTATAATTGCTCTATTAACTTTAGCATTCTTTGGTGGTTCTTGCCTGTAATAATTACTGTGATGTTTTTGACCAACAGTGATATTGTATCTTTATCATTTCTTTTATATTTATTTTTGTGCATTTATTTTCTAATTTATTAATTAAAATTCTACCATAGGGAGGAGCAATCCCTTCTCCCTCATTTATTCAGTTATTTATATCAGCATTTTATTAGTATATTAGATATTTAGTCTTTAGATTTAATGCAATACTATCATCTATTTTGTTGTATATATTGTTCCCACTTTTGCCATTGGTAGCTCCTTCAGGTTTGTCCTGTGTCCTACTGATATGCTCCCCATTCCATTTCAAGGACTTCCTAACTTTCTGGCATTATGAGATATTCCAGCCTTCCCTTGTATTTTCCTGCCATGGCTCTGGAATCAAACTTTTTTTTCAAGGAGCTGTGTACCTTTTATTAAACAATGGTATTTAGAAAACAAGATCTGAATCCTAGGTATGATCATTGCTCCTAGGATGTCATTCCTTCCAGGTCCAGTAATGCCCCTTTTTCCAGCATCCTGGCCATCTTTGTGAAAGAGATGTTTCCTGGGCTTCTATATTGGAAAAAATAGGGTGAAGACAAGGATACCTTCAGATTATTATCCTTTTGAAAATAGTAATGGAAAACCAAGACTCTGTTCTTTTTCCTTTTTTCTTCTCTAGTTCTTCAATTTGGATTCACAACTATCTTTGTGGCAGCTTTTCCCCTAGCACCACTTCTGGCCTTACTGAATAACATAATTGAAATTCGACTTGATGCCTACAAATTTGTCACACAGTGGAGGCGACCTTTAGCTTCAAGGGCCAAAGACATAGGTAAGTTGGATTTGAAATGTTTTAAAGATATTAACCATATGGTGGATAAAGTAAAAACAAACACCAACTCTAGATTTTTACTTATGGTTTCCAGGTAAGATGACTTAACTTATTCTTGCAAAAGAATAATTATGTTAGCTTTAAATAATATGAGACAAGAAGTAAAGGTGCCTATTTGGAAATTCATAATTTCCAAAACTAGAGAATTTGTGCTTAAATAGATTTTCAATTTTGTTATTTGAACTTGGAATCTAGAATTTTTATTTATTTTCGCTTATTTCCTTTTTAAAGTAATCTTCCATTTGCTTTATTTTGCCCAAATGTTTCCCTGAGTCACATAAAGCATAATCCAGCCTTTCTAAAGACAGAGATGGACTTCAGTCTTTGACAGGAGAGGCTGAGTCTAATCAAACGCAGCCTCTTGAGCACTGCCTGAGATCAGAGATGATCTTTTATTTACTTCTGCATCAATTGCTTAGAACAGAACCAGCAGGCACTCAGTGTGTATGGAAGAGAATTGAATATAGATGTACATGGCTCACAGCAGTATCTAACCTCCATATGAAAGAAACCACATTCAGTGAGCACCTATCCCAGGTCAGTGCAATAGGCACTGGGCCCACCCAGATGTCAGCACCCTTCAGGAGCTCCCATTCTCGTAGTGGCTTGACAGTGGAAGTGCTCATCTTATTGGATAATGTATTGGTGCCTTATCACTGACTAGAACTCTCTGACTTAAGTCTGATCCTGACTGACTCATTAAGTCATGAGCATTGACACTTTCCCAGAAACTCCTTCAATGCCAAGGTGTTTGCAAGTACAAATTCTTACTCTTGGTGACAAATGTATTTAGGAATTTGAATGGACCCATGGAAAGGACTATTGAAATGAGTTACCCCAGATGTTTTCCTATTGTTATTCCTGCTGTTGTGTCTGGAACTAATATAACACTTCTCTTTGAATAGGAATTTGGTATGGAATTCTTGAAGGCATTGGAATTCTCTCAGTTATTACAAATGCATTTGTCATAGCGATAACATCTGACTTTATCCCTCGCTTGGTGTATGCTTATAAGTATGGACCTTGTGCAGGCCAAGGAGAAGCTGGACAAAAGTAAGTTTGTCATAAAATTGTCATGAAATCCCCATTTCCTATGCACTGTGTGATGCTGGTACACTCAGTCAAAAGCTTCTGCATTGGAGCAACCCAGGATGAGAAGGACAGTAGTGGGGGAGGTGAAGTTATGAGGACACTTGCAGCTAAGGAAAACACATCCTGATTGACTGAAGAGTTGGGGCTCAATACAGGTAAACTTTAGGTGGAATTAATAATTTCCCCTACCCCTAACCCCTGCTCACTATGAATTCAGAAATGTACAGTATGCTAATATGTGTAAGCCAAAACAAGTAGCACATGATATAGTATACAGTTATGTCATTTTTATAAGTTTGTAAGAGGACAGTTACAATCTGATTCCTCTTGTGACATCATATGGAGACTTTACAAATTCTGCACCAAAAATGTGCAACCATGTGATAAGTATCCTGTAGATACTCAATAACCCAGTAACTGAATGATTCTTTCCTGGCTATTGACCTGACAAAGGTACATATTACCTCAGGCAAATTCAATTCTGTAGCATCACCTAAGTGATCCCCAAAAGTCATGACTTTCTGGGTATTTCTGGTCAGGTAAAGTCCAAGCAAAATTATAACACATCCCCTAGATTTCATTTCTATATCCTTTTTAATAGGAGAAAAAATTCTTCTTGGCTAAAGTAAAAATAATCCAGTTCTAATTGTGGAATTTAGATGTCTGTAAGTCAGAGCAGAGTATGTTTTGGGAGACTTTTCAATGTCCCAGAAATCATCCCACATGGGCTATGACTACTCACACAGGCAGCCCTGCTTCCTGGTTTACCAGTCAGAACAAAACTAATCCATATAACTACTGTAGTTAGATTAGCCCCAAGGGATAATGTGCTACCAAATCAATTCAAACAAATTCATGTACCCCTCCCTAGGTCCAATTTCATTATTAATCCTACTTAACTGCTCTAAGGCATGAATGGTTGAAAGCAGTAAAGCTTACAATCCAGCTATTTGAAGAGGCTTCTATAAAGTTCTTTACTATAATAACCATGTGGCCATTAGACACTAATTATCTAGCAACTTCAAGTGAACCATCCCATTTTAAGAGACTTAAAGACATACTATATTACTCATGTAGTCTTTCTACTTTTAACTGTTGCCAACATCCTCTGTTTGACTGAGCCTAGAAAAGCTTGCCTTTGTTTAAACCATTTTCCCATTTGTTTTGCATTTGATTCTCAAAACAACCCCAGGACTGGGACATGCATTATTACCCCCACTTTGAAGAGCAGAAAGAGACTGAGAGGTTAAATCCAGAATCACAAGGTGGAGTAACTGATGGAACCCCCATGAAGGCAAAGCTTAGACTCATACAGTTCTCGCCATCCTGAACCACACAGCTGTGGGGGCTATTGCCACATAATGTTTATCTAGCTTACCCAACAGGAGAAAATTTCCTGGGGGTTTAAGTCCCAGTGATTATTTAAATTCTTCCTGGACCACAAATGTAATGAAACCTGTTTTGGTTTGTGGGGAAAACCCGAAACCTGAAAATAATATGGGAATATTTACATGCAGTTGATAGTGAATCAAAGCTTTAGAATGTTGACAGCTTATTAGATTTAAGACAATGTTCATGGAGACCTAAGAGTCTCCTTGATTTAGGTTTATTGGACTCCCTGGGCTATTTGTTTTAGATCATCTTCATGTAAGAGCCTTCTGGCGCTTTGAATATTTATAGTTCTACCTTCTATCTTCTAATCCATTGGTCACTTTTCTTGTTTGCAAATAGTTGCTTTGGTATAAGTTTCTTCATGAATCTTGTGTTCTGCCCCACCAGCTACTTTATTATCCTTTTTAAGGTTTGTTTGTTGTTGTTGTTGTTTTTCCAATTCGGAAATGCTTTAGAAATGAACTCATAGAGGAGCAGCATTGTCAAATTTTAGAATGTTACAGGCTTTTGAGGTAGCATGTGCATAGTCAAATTATACTTATTATTTAATTCACCCATAGAAATGCTCAATTTCAATTGAGGCTGACTCTAAATCAAAAGTGCTCCAACCAAACCAACCTCCAAAACTCCAGAGTACCTCAGTGCCTCCTTCTGTTTTTTCAGCTTTCCCTGGCTACTCTAAAGATGAGAATTTCATGCATATGTCCAGAGTGACTCAGTTCATATGCCTCTATCCCTATGAAAGGATGTATCAGCCATTCCTGACTGTATTTCCATACTCTCATGAGTGCTCAGTGAAAGCATCTTAAAGGCATAGAGGAGAAGGTTTTCTCGTTGTCCAGACAGATCTGAACATGGGAGGAATACTGTGAGTTGAGGCAGTGTTCTCCACACAGTGAGTTCACAGGAAATTTTTAAGTGTTTCATCTGTCTTCTTAAGATAGTTCTTTTTGGCTGCAGCCTGCCTAGGTAGATTCCTGAACCAAGGCCCATGCTCAGAGTGTTCACTGTTTGCAAAATAAAGTGACTTCCTCTTTCAGGAAATCGTCACATAAGCCCTCTAGAAAAGCACTTGGAGAACTAAAATCAACTTTGGATATGCATCAGGAGACAAATTATGAAGTAAAATTGAAGGTGTATACTATGAAATTTAACTCTGATTGACAGAATAGTTTTAATAAAGAAATTAAAATTATTTTTCAGATAACACCAAAAAATCATTTTGAGCCCCCCCCCCCACTGAACATTTTAATAAACCAATTATTTTGTTACCAGGCTAGAGTTGGGGAACATTCTCTAAGAATATGTGCAGGCTTTAGGATTACAGTGAGATATATATCTGATTTAGTGATCTAAATCAAAGCTGGTTTTCATGTAGAAATAGTGAAATCATGAAGACTTAGAGACTTGATGAAGGACACGATGCTCAAACTGTCACAGAATGAACCACAAATATCTTAATAAATATATTTTTGTAAATTGTAATCTAATCAATAGATCAACAGCATAACCAATTGTAAAATTGTATTTAAAAACATAAAGCTGACTGTATAGAGATTTAATCTTTCTTTTTTCATAATGTCTGGCATTTTTATTGCAGTAAGTCAGGAGTCCACTTTCTTCTGTCTTTATCTCATTAGCCTAATTATCTATAGATAAGTTTATAAATTTGTCATTTATTATCTAAGGCACATTTGACTTTAAATGCATAAACCAGATCTTATTTCTTCTAGCTTTTTCATTTGAGCCCTATCCCATTCTCTTAGTGAATGATCTAGATCTAAAATCTCAAAGGCAAATTTAATAGCAAAATTCACGACACTCCACAGTAAGTCTGATCTGGAATCCACAAATTCAAAAGTCAACTTCACATTCTTTTCTTTCCCTTAAAACTGACTAGTAATGATCACTAGTTCACTTTTTCCCTTAGAGTAAAGGATTAAAACAGTAAGTCATGAGTGGTTTTAAAACCAGAATTCTCAATGAATATGGTCTTTACAGAAGTTCCTTGGAAAAGGCATGCATCCTAATTCAAACAATACTATCCTTACGTAACATATTTTCTGAATCTCCTTTCTTGGAAATGCCTTCGGAGGCCCTCTACTGGCCCCTTAGGAAAATTAACTTGTTTTATATTTACAGAAACCCTTCCTTTGTCTGATAGTTTTTTCTATCTCTTACTGCCTGATCATCAGTATAGCTTCATCTTTCCTCTAACTTGGAGCTGGTGGTGTGCCACATTGAGGGTGTGGTGATCTCCTGCTAGCAGATAGGGAGACATGGGATCTGCCGCTGTCTATGGCCTCCACATTGACACATGAATGCCCTTACCTGAACTTCATACAGGGAACTGTGAGAAATCTCATTTCCCTGAATTGTGACTACCTTAACTATTTATTGTGGGCAATAGCTAAGATTCTATCACAGTGGAAAGGCTTTGAGAAATGCCCAGGCAGTTTAGTATTAGCAGCCCCTCTTCTTCCCTGATTATGGAAAGGATATGGAAGGAAGACTTCTGCAGTGAATAACTGTGTATACATGTCCTACGCCCATGTGTGATGCTTTGTACACAGGAGCACAGAACCAAACACACATTTTCAAGCTGGATTTATAACTGACATTACATGAATGTGCTTAATAAATAGTTCAAAGATACATCCTCTTTTTTTCAAAAGGAGAGTGTTGTCCATGAGATTGATATTTTACTTAAATTTAGATTTTTCCTCAATTGAGTTTTTGGACAGAGCAGCCATTAAGCCACAGTTTTAGTCTCAATAAAACTGCAGGGCTGCTTTGGGTAGTAAGAAAGAATGCAGGAGGCTTGTGAATATTTCATTTCAATGTTGGGCCTGTTTTCTGCAAGTTTCCAGAGCACCTTTCATCTCTCACTGTTTGGCTCCTGAGAAGACTCTGCTATATTCTATAGTTCACAAAAACTGCCTCCCTCTCTATGACAGCTAATAATCATCAAAGCACTCATTTGCTTTCATGTCATATTCTAGGCAGTTCAAAGACAAGGGAGACATTATTCCAAATTAGCTTCTAAGGAGTGGTAGGGGAGACCTGCGGCCAGTTGGATTAAGGCATATTACACACCCACTGACCATGGGTTTCACCCATGAGTGACTTGACAAATGGGTCCTTCTACTTGGTTCATTTTTTTAAGGCCCTGATAAAACCATAGTTATTTGTCTTGATCAAGACAACACACAGAACTTATGTCCTCTCAGAACTACCTGTGTGTCACCATTTTGGTGTTCAGCAGCTTGGAGTAATCATGCCAGACAAGTTAATGAAGAGAATTTGAAAGCTATGATTTATTCATTAAATCAATAATTATTTATTGACCTTCTGCAAGGTACAAGAAATAAAATTAATAGTAGCCACTCACGTTTAATTAAGATCTTGCTATATGCTAGACACTCTATCACTCACTTTACCTGTATTGTTTTGTTTAATCCCCACAATGACCCTAAGAGGTAGGCACGTCTGTTACTTAATGAAGTTACATAACTTCATGGCTAGAAAGCAGAAGAGATACAGTTTGACCCTCAAACCCAAGTTTTTAGTATTGTAATACACTGACTTCTCATACAGAATAGAAGATATGTCCTCAAGAAGCTTATTAGCTGTGGGATATATAGGTAATAATTTTATTCCTGGTCCATTCTTAAGACCTTGATAGAATCTCTGATGCTTTAGTTTTCCTCAAATGAAATGAGTTGAATTTGACATTTATTGGATTCCTACACTACACAAAACATAAAAATGCTTATGACACCTGCTCTGCTCCAAAAAGTAAAGGAGAAGACCTCCATTCATGCAGGCACCTCAAGCACAGGTTGTATGGTAATGGTGCAGTTAGGTACAGCAGCACCATACAGAAGAGGGAATGAGTCTTTTTCTGGTGGGATTAGGACATCTCCCCAGAAGGAGTGCCATTTTAGTTGCTCATTGAGAAATGAGCACTATTTCTTTCTCTTTTTTTTTAATTTATTTTCAGCATAACAGTATTCATTATTTTTGCACCACACCCAGTGCTCCATGCAATCCATGCCCTCTATAATACCCACCACCTGGTACCCCAACCTCCCACCCCCCCTGCCACTTCAAACCCCTCAGATTGTTTTTCAGAGTCCATAGTCTCTCGTGGTTCACCTCTCCTTCCAATTTCCCCCAACTCCCTTCTCCTCTCTAACTCCCCATGTCCTCCATGTTATTTGTTATGCTCCACAAATAAGTGAAACCATATGATAATTGACTCTCTCTGCTTGACTTATTTCACCCAGCATAATCTCTTCCTGTCCCGTCCATGTTGCTACAAAAGTTAGGTATTCATCCTTTCTGATGGAGGCCTAATACTCCATAGTGTATATGGACCACATCTTCCTTATCCATTCATCCGTTGAAGGGCATCTTGGTTCTTTCCACAGTTTGGCAACCGTGGCCATTGCTGCTATAAACATTGGGGTACAGATGGCCCTTCTTTTCACTACATCTGTATCTTTGGGGTAAATACACAGTAGTGCAATGGCAGGGTCATAGGGAAGTTCTATTTTTAATTTCTTGAGCAATCTCCACACTGTTCGCCAAAGAGGCTGCATTAACTTGCATTCCACTATTTCTACTTAGAAAGAAATGAAGAGAAAATAGAAAAGATAGTCTGAACAGAGGCATGAAAGCATATGGTATATGGAATGTAGCTTAGCATGACTGTAGCAAGGGATGTGATTTGGAGTGGGAGGGTCATAGAAACACCAGTCACACTTGAGGGATTATGACAGAGTATAGATATTCATTAATAAAGGAATGTGTCTGTGTGTGTATGTGTGTTTACACCATCAAGGAAAGAAACAGTGACTTGGCCTACTATTCATGCAATGCTGTCTTTCTCCTATTTCACTGAAATATTGATTGGGGTAGTGATGTTCTGGATGATGATTCTGAACAAGAAGAATGGAATAAAAGAATCACTTGTTCCTGATTCCACATACCCGGGGTTTTTCAGTATATCCTAACTTGAGTGCTTATAACAAAGCTAAAGGCATTTTACAAGTGCAAGAGCTTCTAGGAAGAGCTTCTAGGAATTGGATGCAGAGGTGATCAGAGAACTAATTATAGAATTCTTTTTCTCTTTTAGGTGCATGGTTGGCTATGTGAATGCCAGCTTATCTGTGTTTCGAATTTCTGACTTTGAGAACCGATCTGAGCCTGAGTCTGATGGCAGTGAGTTTTCGGGGACTCCTCTCAAGTATTGCAGGTGAGTATGGCACTCTTAGCCAAACCTGGGCTGGCTCTGCCATAGGGAGGTTTTGCTCAGACAGCTCTTTCTGACTGAGTGGATTGAAAGCAGTGGTTCTCAACCTTGATCGTGCATTAAAATCCACTGGAGAATTTTAAAATCTCCTCTTGACCAGGCTGTGACCTAAAAAAATTACAACAAATCTCTGGGGTAGAAGGCAAACATCCAGATCCAGAGAGCCATATAAGAGTAACCCAAAGAGACCTATACCAAGACTTTATAATCAAAAGAATATTAGAAGCAATAAGAGAAAAACAACTTGTTACATACAAGGGGAACCCTCCCTCATTAAAACTATCAGATTTCTCAGTACAAGTTTTATAGACCAGAGGAAGTGGCATGATCTATTCAAAGTGCTAAAAGGAAAAAAAAAAAAAAAAAAAAAACCAACTGCCAACCAAGAATATTCTGCCCAGGAACAATGTCCTTCAAAATGAAACAAGATAGGATTGGGAGGGAGACAAATCATAAGTGACTCTTAATCTCACAAAACAAACTGAGGGTTGCTGGGGGGACGGGGGTTGGGAGAAGGGGGGAGGGGTTATGGACATTGGGGAGGGTATGTGCTTTGGTGAGTGTTGTGAAGTGTGTATACCTGGCGATTCACAGACCTGTACCCCGGGGATAAAAATATATTGTATGTTTATAAAAAATAAAAAATTTTTTTAAAAAATTGAAGGAGAGATGAAGAGTTTTCCAGACAAGCAAAAGCTAAAGGAGTTCATCACTATTTGACCAGCCTAACAAGAAATGTTAAAGGGACTTCTTTAAGTTAAAATGAAGGCGGCACTAATTAGTAAGAAAACAGATGAAAATATAAATTGCACTGGTATGTATATAGAAAAGAAGTGGGAATGATCACTTACAAAGTTAGTATGAGATTAAAAAACAAAAGTGGAAAAAATCATTATAACCACAATAATTATTTGAGGGACACACAAAATATGGACATTGTGACATAAAAACAAAATGGAGGGAGAGTAGGGGCACCTGGTGGCTCAGGTCATGATCTCAAGGTCCTGGGATCCAGCCACACATTGGGCTCTCTACCCAGCGGGGAGCCTGCTTCCCCCTCTGTCTCTGCCTGCCTCTCTGCCTACTTGTGATCTCTCTCTCTGTCAAATAAATAAAAATAAAATCTTTAAAAAATGGAGGGAGAGTAAAGATACAGAGAATAAAGATATAGAGCTTCAGAATGTGATGAAACTTAAATAATTATCAACTTAGACTATTAGTTGTTATAGGTTAGCCTTGATTAACCACAAAGCAAAAAACCTAAAGTAGAGATACAAAAGAGAAAGGAATCTAAGCCCACCACTAAAGAAAGCCATCAAATCATAAAGGGAGAGAGGAAGGAAAAAAATAAACAGGAACTACAAAACAGTCAGAAAATAATTTTAAAATGGCAGTAAGAACATACCTGTCGGTAACTACTTTAAATATAAACAAAATAAATTCTTCAGTCAAAAGACATAGAGTGGCTGAATGTATAAAAATCAAGACTGATCTATTTCCTACCTATGAGACTCACTTCTGATGTCAGGATATAAATAGACTGAAAGTTAAGGGATTGAAAAGATATTCCATGCAAATAAAAACCTAGGAAAGCTGGGATACCTATATTGTCTCCTTTAAATATAGACTTTTTAAAGAAAAGAATATAATAGACAAGATCATTATATAATGATAAAGAGGTCAGTCAATCCAACAAGATTTCTCAACATACCCAACACAGGGGCACCTGGTATATAAAACAAATATTAATAGACCTAAGGGAGAAATAGATAGCAATACACTAATAGTAGAGAACTTTAATACCCCACTTACATCAATGAATAAATCACCCAGACAGAAATTCAATAAAATAATATTGGCCTATACAGCATGTTATAGATTTATACAGAACATTTCATCCAAAAGCAACAGAATACATACTTCTCAAGTGCACATAAAACATTCTCCAGAATACAAATCAAAGCCACATAAAATAACACTTCATACCAGTCAGAAAGGCCAAAATCAACAAGTCAGCAAACAACAAATGTTAGCAAGGATGTGGAGAAAGGGGAACCTTCTTACACTGTTGGTGGGAAGGCAAGTTGGTAAAGCCACTCTGGAAAACCATAGGAAGGTTCCTCAAAAAGTAAGAAACATAGTTACCCTACAATCCAGCAGTTGCACTACTAAGTATTTGCCCAAAGGATACAAACATAGTAATTTGAGGAGAACCTGCACCCCAGTGTTTACATACATATATACATATATATATACATATATACATATGTATACATATATACGTGTATATATATATACACGTATATATGTATACACACACACACACACACATACATACATACATACACAATGGAATTTTTCTCAGCCATCAAAAAAATGAAACCTTACCATTTGCAACAATGTGGATGGAACTAGAGGGTATTATGCTAAGTAAAATAGATGAATCAGAAAGACAACTATATGATCTCATATGTGGAATTTAAGAAACAAAAGGGGATAAATAGAGAAGGGGGGAGTAAAATAAGATGAAATCAGAGAGGGAAACAAACTATAAGAGAATCCTAACTATGGCAAACAAACTGAGGGTTGCTGGTGGAGGGGAGGAAGTGGGGGATGAGGTAAACTGGGTGATGGGCATTAAGGAGGGCACTTGATATAATGACTGCTGGGTGTTATATGCAACTGATTAATCACTAAACCCTGACTCTGAAACTAAAATACATTGTTAACTATATTGAATTTAATTAAAAAAAGAAACATTCTCCAGGATAGATCATTAAAACAAATCTTAATAAATTTAAGATTGAGGTCTTTTATCCATTTTGAGTTTATCTTTGTATACGGTGTAAGAGAATGGTCGAGTTTCATTCTTCTACATATAGCTGTCCAGTTTTCCCAGCACCATTTATTGAAGAGACCTAAACATGAGACAGGAATCCATCAGAATCCTAGAGGAGAACATAGGCAGTAATCTCTTCGATATCAGCCACAGCAACTTCTTTCAAGATATGTCTCCAAAGGCAAAGGAAACAAAAGCAAAAATAAACTTTTGGGACTTCATCAAAATCAAAAGCTTCTGCACAACAAAGGAAACAGTCAAAAAAACAAAGAGGCAACCCATGGAATGGGAGAAGATATTTGCAAATGACAGTACAGACAAAAGGTTGATATCCAGGATCTATAATGAACTCCTCAAATTCAACACACACAAAACAGGCAATCATATAAAAAAATGGGCAGAAGATATGAACAGAGACTTCTCCAATGAAGACATACAAATGGCTATCAGACACATGAAAAAATGTTCATCATCACTAGCCCTCAGGGAGATTCAAATTAAAACCACATTGAGATATCACCTTACACAAGTTAGAATGGCCAAAATTAACAAGACAGGAAACAACTTGTGTTGGAGGGGATGTGGAGAAAGGGCAACCCTCTTACACTGTTGGCAGGAATGCAGGTTGTTGCCGCCTCTTTGGAGAACAGTGTGGAGATTGCTCAAGAAATTAAAAATAGAACTTCCCTATGACCCTGCCATTGCACTTCTGAGTGTTTACCCCAAAGATACAGATGTAGTGAAAAGAAGGGCCATCTGTACCCCAATGTTTATAGCAGCAATGGCCACGGTAGCCAAACTGTGGAAAGAACCAAGATGCCCTTCAACGGATGAATGGATAAGGAAGATGTGGTCCATATACACTATGGAGTATTAGGCCTCCATCAGAAAGAATGAATACCTAACTTTTGTAGCAACATGGACGGGACAGGAAGAGATTATGCTGGGTGAAATAAGTCAAGCAGAGAGAGTCAATTATCATATGGTTTCACTTATTTGTGGAGCATAACAAATAACATGGAGGACATGGGGAGTTAGAGAGGAGAAGGGAGTTGGGGGAAATTGGAAGGAGAGGTGAACCACGAGAGACTATGGACTCTGAAAAACAATCTGAGGGGTTTGAAGTGGCGGGGGGGTGGGAGGTTGGGGTACCAGGTGGTGGGTATTATAGAGGGCATGGATTGCATGGAGCACTGGGTGTGGTGCAAAAATAATGAATACTGTTATGCTGAAAGTAAATGAATCTAATTTAATAAATAAATAAATAAATAAATTTAAGATTGAAATCACATGAAGCATCTATTCTGACTCTGGTGGTATAAAATGAGAAATTACTAAAAGAAAACTGGAAAGATTCACAAGTATGTGGAGATTAAACATATCACTGAACATCTAGTGGGTCAAAAGGGAAATAAGACATAGCTTGAGACATTTGGAAATAGAAATACAGCATAAAAAATACATATGGGATAAAGCAGTCCTAAGAGGGAAGTTCATAGCAATAAATGGCTACCTCAAGAAACAAGAAAAATCTCAACCTAACTTTATAGCTCAAGCAAAGATAAACAAAAAGAACAAATGAAGTTAGTAGAAGGAACAAAGTAACAAAGATCAGAGCAGAAATAAGACTAAAAACAAATAGAAAAGATCAATGAAACTAGGAGGTGGTTCTTTGAAAAGATAAATAAATTGACAAACCTTTAGCTAGACTCCCCAAGAAAACAAGATTCAAATGAATGAGAAATGAAAGAAGATGCTTTATAACTGACACCACAGAAGAACAAAGGATCATAAAAGACTAGTGAACAATTATATACCAACCTAGAAGAATGGATAAATTCCTTGAAACATACAAATTACCAAGACCAAATCAGGAAGAAACAGGAAATTGGAACACACCAATTACTAGTAAAGAGATTGAATCGGTAATCAAAAACCTCCCAACAGGGGCTCCTGATGGCTCAGTCGGTTAAGCCTCTGACTCTTGATTTCCACTCAGGGCATGATCTCAGAGATGAATCCAACTGGGCATGGAATTTGCTTAAGATTTTCTCTCTCCCTCTGCCTCTCCCTTTCTAAATGAACAACAACAAAAAAAAAAACTCCCAAGAAACCAAAGTCCAGGACCAGACAGCTTCACTGGCGGGTTCTACTACCATACATTCAAAGAACTGATACCAATTCTTCTCAGAATCTTCCAAATAATAGAAGAGGAGTGAATACCTCCAAACTCGTTTTACATTACCCTAACTCCAAAACCAGACAAAGACACCACAAGGAAAAAAAGAAAAATTACAAGCTAACATCCTTGGTGATTTTACTTACAAGAGTAAGGATGAATCATAGTAGCATGGTCGTAAAAGAAAAAAAAAAAAAGCAAGCCTCAGAAGACTATGTACAGTATAATATCCTTTCTAGAAAGTTCAAATCCAAAACTAAACAGTATAATATTCAGACAAATGAATATTGATACAAACTTTTGTTAATAATAACAATGAAATTCAGAATAAGGAAAGCAAGGGGATGAGGAGAAGGAGGAGAATGGGGGTAAGGTATAAATTCCTGATAAGGTTTTAATTCTTGTGTTACATGGTAGATATATGAGAGTTCATCATATTAAGTATTAAATAAATATAAAGGTTAGAGAAAAGAACATGAATAGATCAATGAGATTTGTTTAAAAAATTAAATATGATTAGGCCAATTCTGTGTACCTTAGGTTGAAAATAATGTTATATGGAAATGCAAAGGATGAAGAATAGTCACGATGCTTTTGAAAAATAAAGTGGAGATTTACCTTACATTAGAATTAGTATAAAATTATAATAATCAGTATAGTGGTATGACTGGATGAAATAAATAGAAAATGGAATCGTTTTGAGAACTTAAATATTGCACATTAAAGATATAATCACAAAATAACACATACAGTATGATTTCATTTATATAGAGTTCAAAGCAGACAAAATGAAGCACTGTTTTGTTCAGGAACACTTGTGTAAGTAGTGTAACTATAGAGAAAAGCAGAAAATTAAATAGCAGTTAACTTTCTGAGTGTCTGGGATTGCTTTTGAGGCATTTCTAAGTTATTGACTTCTGTTAATATGGTTAAGACACATGTTCTGTGTTTTAACTTGGATGGCGTTTATGTGAAGTTCACTATCATTCTTTTTTTTTTTTTGCTCTTTCTTTTTCTTTTTTTTCCAATTTATTTATTTTCAGAAAAACAGTATTCATTATTTTTTCACCACACCCAGTGCTCCATGCAAGCCGTGCCCTCTATAATACCCACCACCTGGTACCCCAACCTCCTACCCCTCCACCACTTCAAACCCCTCAGATTGTTTTTCAGAGTCCATAGTCTCTCATGGTTCACCACCCCTTCCAATTTACCCAAAAGCACATACCCTCCCCAATGTCCATAACCCTACCCCCCTTCTCCCAACCCCCCTCCCCCCAGCAACCCACAGTTTGTTTCGTGAGATTAAGAGTCGCTTATGGTTTGTCTCCCTCCCTATCCCATCTTGTTTCATGGATTCTTCTCCTACCCACTTAAGCCCCCATGTTGCATCACTACTATCATTCTTTTAAATGTATATATACTCTCTCACTTTTAAAAATGGGAGTAGAGGGGCGCTTGGGTGGCTCAGTGGATTGGGCCTCTGCCTTCGGCTCAGGTCATGATCCCAGGGTCCTGGGATCGAGCCCCGCATTGGGCTCTCTGCTCAGCGGGAAGCCTGCTTCCCCCCTCTCTCTCTGCCTGTCTCTCTGCCTACTTGTGAGCTCTCCCTCTCTCTGTCAAATAAAATCTTTAAAAAAAAAATGGGAGTAGACTTACTATACCTGTCACTGGGAAAAATATATATATTTGTAAACCAATAATCCATTTCCTGAGAAACAAAAGGTGCTTTAAAGAATGCACTAACTTAAGTGGGAACACCCTGACTTTCCCACATGTAAAATTGAAGTCAGGAAATTACAAGTGTTACTTTGTGAAAACAACTCTGACTTTCTTGAAAAAAAATTCCCCAAACATTAATTCCACTCGACCACTCAGTTTCTTTGAAGGTATTAAATGAAGATTAGAGAAGTAGCACATTGATTCACTTAGCTTTGAAACTTAGCTTTCTGTCTGTTTCTACAGCAGCACCAGGGTAGTGTTTTCTTTGCATAAATAAATAAATAAATAGCACCGCATCAAAATAAATATTTGACATTTGGCAAATAAATAGCACCACATCAAAAACAGAGACGAGCACAAAGACATCTGAGCACCTCTCAGACCTCTGCCTCGTTGGGAAGTCCAGTGGGATCAGTAGTAGGCTGGCACATCAGCTGAGAGCTCTACCTGAAGCATTCATCTGCAAACTCAAAGAAGAGAGGGGAGAGTTCAATATTTTAGCACCTGGTGAGATGGAGAACATAAATGTGTTACTGGGGAAAACCAATGTCCAGAGAAACTTCATGAATTACCTAAGATCATAAAATGAGGCAGACCCCAAATACAGTTTCAGTGTGCTTTCCTGTGCATAGTTCTGGAGAGAACTGAGGGCAGTGAAGCAGATGACAGCCAAACTCATTAGCACACTGCAATTTAATTGTCTTAGGGTAGCAGTGAGGAGTCTTCTAAGGAGAAACTGGATTTTCTGATACAATGGCTTAAGAGAGTAGGAAGGCCAGAAACCTGCTGCTTCTGAAAACTGAAACTTCTTAAAAATATCATAGATTCTGAGAACAAGACTCAGAAGTGCCAATGTAGGCACATTGCATCCTTTGTGCACAAATTAGCAGAGCTCTGTGACAGATCCACAAATGGTTGTATACTATACAGAGGTTGAGCCAATAGATGCATATTCTCAACCACTGAATCTCTGTATAGAAATTATCTGAGATTGCCATCTCACTGTAGCCACCAATGTAAGTGCTTTCTAAATATTAATAGTGTGTATTGCATGGAGCACTGGGTGTGGTGCATAAATAATGAATTCTGGTACACTGAAAACTAATTTATAAAAATACAAAATAAAAAAAAACACTGTACATTTCATGTAGTCTGTAGTTAAAAACTCAAAATAAAAATATGTTTTACCTTCAAAAAAAGAATGTTAATTTTTAAAATATTTAAAAATCCATTAATTAAAATGTAAGATCACCACCTAAAAACAAGTGTTTTCTTCTTTTTTGCATATTTCAGTAGTCCTTGCTTATCTGTGGGAGATACACTCCAAGACCCCAAGTGGACGCTTGAATCTGTGGGTGGTACCAAACCCTGTATATGTTATGTTTTTCCTATACATACTTACATAATAAAGTTTAATTTATAAATTAGGCATAATAAGAAATTAGCAACAATAATATAACAATTATAACAAAATACTATAAGAAAAGTTATGTAATATCTCTCTCAAAATATCTTCTAGTACTGTACTCTCACCTTTCTTTTGATGATATAAGATGATATAATTCCTACATGAAGAAATGATGCAAGGAGAATGACATAGACATTGTGACCTAGCATTAGGCTGCTATTGGCACCATGACAATAGACAGAAAGAGGACCATCTACCTCCTGACTGTGGTAGGGAAGGTGTGGTAACCAAAACCACATAAAACCAAACAACAGAATGGGGTGGGGGGGCAAACTATTACCTGCATAAATGTACAGTTTTATAAAAAGAGTCATGTTTGGTACTCTCTGTCATCATTGGGTCATAAAAAGTATTTCAATCTTTTCAGTCTTCATACTTTTATTTAATGAGTGTTTATATTTGATATAAATGAATTCATTTATTTGCTACAAATTTATAGCAGAAATTTAAGAATGATATGTCCATATTGTGTGTTTGGAAACAATCAAGGGAAAACCATGATTTTCCACCCAGTGAATTTAGGAGGGATCTGGGGAGGAAGAGATTTACTAACATTCTTCAAATGAAAAGCTGAACAAGGTCTAAGAAGGGAAGAGCTGAGGCAATCACAATGAAGGGCTAAAGAGCAGAGTAGAGGCATTAATAGGAAAGGAGCAGTATGTTCCAAAAGTAATCTTGTTGTAATAAATGCTGTCATGTAAAAAAAAAAGTTTAAGGAGTTAATGAGGGTAACTGTTGAAACAATTTTTATAAATTTTTTATAAATACAATAAATAATAATATAATAAAAGCATAGTCATTTTTCTTCTAGAATGTTTACTCAGACTACATTTGAAATACAGGTAGCTAAAGAAACACAGAAATCACGTTTGTTATCTTAATTGAAGAAAGCACAGTTCCTGATTCTTGTGCTCTGCAAAAGGTTAAAAAATAATAATAATAAAAAAAGAATAGTTCATGTAGACTTTTAGTCCTGAATAGTTTAGATCTTTGACAGGAACCATTTATATAACCATATATTAGAATAAAAATGTTCTAGACAATTACCTAATCGTCATAATTATAGAGGGAACCAATGGCTTAAAGGCACTAATAGATTAATTCTTAATTTCAATATATATGCACTATAAATATAATTTTACTGACAAAATAGATAATTATTATATACCATAAGCATTAATGATAATTAAGATGATGATTTTGAAGATAATAGTGACAGTTCATTTCTACAGTCCTCGGTACTTTCCAAAGATGCTCTGCATAGGACAAAAATTGACATATTGGCCAATGGACTAGGATAGGTAGCCCAGAAATAAGTGCACACCTACAGGGTCAATTAATCTGTGAAAAAATCGAGAAAAGACAGTCTTTCAAACAGATGGTATTGGGAAACCTCCAGTTATAAAACTGGACAGCTACATGCAAAAGAATGAAACTGGACCACTTTCTTATAACCATATAAAAAAAAATAAAGTCAGATGGATTAATGACCTAAATGCAAATCCTGAAACCATGTAACTCTTAGAAGAAAACATGGGCAATAATCTCTTGGACATCAGACACAGCAAAATATTTATGGATATGTGTTCTCAAGCAAGGGAAAGAAAACCAAAAATAAACTACTAGAACTACATTGAAATAAAAAGGTTTGGCATATCACAGGAAATCATCAATAAAACAAAAAGGAAATTTAAAAAATGGTATCCTAGTAAATGGGAGTAGATATTTGCAATAGATCTGATAAGAGGTTTATATCCAAAATATATAAAGAACTTAACACCAAAAAAATTATCAGATTAAAAAATAGAGTGAATAGACATCTTTCCAAAGAAAACATACAGATGGTTAACAGACACATAAAAAGGTGCTCAACATCACTATCAGGAAAATGCAAATCAAAACCACAAAGAGGTATCACCTCACACCAGCCAGAATGGCTAGTATCAAAGAGACAAGAAAAAAGTGTTAGCGAGGATGTGGAGAGAAGGAAATCCTTGTGCACTATTAGTGGGAATGTAAACTGATGTAACCACTGTGGAAGACATTATGGAGGTTCCTCAAAACATTAGAAATACCATACAATCCAATAATTCTACTACTGAGTATTTGCCCAAAGAAAATGAGAACAAAAATTCAAAAAGATACTTGCACTATAAACATTGGGGTACAGATGGCCCTTCTTTTCACTACATCTGTATCTTTGGGGTAAATACCCAGGAGTGCAATTGCAGGGTGGGAGGTAGGGGTACCAGGTGGTGGGTATTACAGAGGGCACAGATTGCATGGAGCACTGGGTGTGGTGCAAACATAATGAATACTATTATGCTGAAAATAAATAAAAAATAAATTAAAAAAAAATTTTTTAAAAGATACATGCGCCCTTATGTTTATTGAAGCATTATGTATAATAGCTAAGGTATGGAAGCAACCTAAGTGTCTGCTGATAGATGAATGGATAAAGAAGTGGTAGATTGTATGCTTGCAATGAAATATTACTCAGCCATTAAAAAGAATGAGATCTTGACATTTGTGACAATATGGATGGACCTAGAGAGTATTGTGCAAAGTGAATAAGTCAGAGAAAAACAAATACTATATGATTTCACTTATGTGTGGAATCTAAAAAACAAATCAAATGAACTCTTAAACACAGAGAACAAAGTGGTGATTGTCAGAGTGGAGGTAGGTAGGGGAATAGGCTAAATAGATAATGGAGATTGCAGACCTCCACTTATAAAATAAGTCCCAGGATGAAAAGTACAGTATAAGGAATATAGTCAACAATGTAATAATGTTGTATGATGACAGATGGAGGCTATACTTGTGGTGATGAATACTAATGTTTAAATTTTGTCAAAGCAATGTGTTCTATACCCGAAACCAATATAACATTATATGTCAATTATACATAATTTAAAAAGATACTCCACATAGGAATTGTCTTGTATCCTCATATACAAATTAGTGCCAATCCTGATGTTAGGTACTATCTTACTTGAGAGCCTGAATAATCATAACTTTTCCTCAGAGAAGGGAATTTGGTATGTTTACACACAGAACTGTTAGAAGAATTACCATCTCCAGACCTTTCCACATTTCTGGGGCTAATGAAAAGAACACTGGGTTTAAGACATGTGAAAACTCTATAATATTGAGAGTCATTTTTCAGTTTTCCTACCTGTGATAATAGTAATGATAGTGGCAAAGATAAAATGGAGTCAAATGAATTTAAGTTCCTAGGACAGGTGCCTGGTTCCTAATAGGAACCAGGTATTTCACAGATGTTTATGGGATTTGATGCTGACCCAAAAGTTATAGTTGGAGCAGATATTAGGAAGGCCTCCTCAGTGGCAAGTGGCAGAAATCCAGTATAAATGGACTTAGAAATAAATTCATTCGTTCAGGTAACTGGGAAGTTGGCAGGATGATAACTACACTAGTAATGGCTGGATCTCAAGCCTCCAGCTGTGTCAGGAAGACAGTGCCTCTGCTAGCTCTGTGTTGTTCAAATGACTTCCTTCACAAGCAAGCTTTCTCCACACAGTCTGTGAGAACCAGCAACAGCTCCAGGATTTTACCTTCTGTGGACTTGTTATAATTTACTAAATGTTCATTCTAGCAGAAGTCCTGGTGAGGATTCTCACTGATCAGGTCTGACTCATCTTTTGAACTGGGGTCAGAGGTCAGGGGTGAACCCTGCCTAACCCACATGGATAATTCCCCAGAGAAGAGATATTCTTTTACCAGAAGAAGAAAAGATGGACAAGTGACAGATAGGGATAGAGATAGACAGTCTGGGATAGAGAAACTTTTTGAACTATCTATGATGAATGAGAACTACATAGTGGGAATTGAGGAGATCTGGGAGTCAGGAAAATAAGTTCAGAATATAACATTTGTTCTCCTGTATATTTATAGATACCGAGACTACCGTGACCCTCCTCATTCACTGGTGCCCTATGGCTACACACTGCAGTTTTGGCATGTCCTAGCAGCTCGATTGGCTTTTATCATTGTGTTTGAGGTATGTTATTTTAACCTATTCCTTTGCCATAATTAAGTAACTAAGAGTAATGCATAAATGTAAGTGTGAGAACTTTTAATGGGATTATGTATGTCCAGAAGTATTACAGTGATTTTATATAGCCTCTTAAAAAGTCTTTTTCTGGGGCGTCTAGGTGGCTCAGTGGGTTAAACTGCTGCCTTCAGCTCAGGTCATGATCTCAGGGTCCTGGGATCAAGCCCCACATCAGGCTCTCTCCTCAGCAGGGAGCCTGCTTCCCTTCCTCTCTCTCTGCCTGCCTTTCTGCCTACTTGTGATTTCTGTCTGTCAAATAAATAAGTAAAAATTCTTAAAAAAAAAAAGTATTTTTCTTCCCCTTGAGTTGTCCAAGAAACAACTGAAAGTCTATTCTTGATTGTTTATGGGTAGGTCACAAATCATCAGTCCTAATGTTTAGGGCCATTGTTCTTCATCTTTAGGAAAACTGCAGCTTTTTCCATCACTACTTCTGGAGACTCAGATACATCATGTCTGTAATTTGCTTTTCACAAGCCCTCCAAGGTGATTCTTTCTTATGTAGATGTTCAAGGACTATAGTTTGGAAAACATTGAACTGGCTCTTGTATAAGTGGTAGCCTCTGGTTGTGTGTCATCACAACATTACTCACACTCAGGACACAAGTATTATCTTAGACTCAAAATTGACTTTAAATCTACCTAGCAATTACCTATATTACATATCAGTAAAAATACATCATCTATTTTTAGTCTTTAAGAAAATTGCTACTAGAAATCATTTGCATTTCTGTGACTGTACTTACATATGGAAATTCCATCTCCTGTCACATATGTTAAAGTCAGATTGATGCAAACCAGGACAACTTCTTGGCTTGGACTGGACATTTCCTGTACCTCTTCTTCCATCATTTTTTCCTTCATTCCAGGTAACCAAGAAAAGATAAGCTGTTCTTCCCTGGGAATTCAGTTATTTAATACTCTAGAATAACAAGAGTCTTTAAATTATCATCTAGTGCTTTACTGGTCATCATATAGACAAACAGAAATGACAGTGTTTCTAGAGTTTCAGCTTTAAGTAAGTCAGGTAAAGAATTTGTGGCAGTTTACCAGAAAAAAAGTTTCTTCCTGAAATGATCACTTCCTTTAGGCCTACTGGTCATTTTCGTAATCAAAATTTACAAAGCAAATTTGGCAATCTGCAAAGCATTTTGAAATGTTTTCTTATAATCTTCCACCATAATGCCCATTTTATACATAAGCAAATTGAAGCTCAGAGTGACTTATTCCCAGGTAAGCAGACACCTCTTCAGTAATAAAAGCTACAGAGCCAGGATTCAACCCCGGGTTTCCTGACTCCATGGTATAGGCACTTCTGGCTCACCTTTACATTCTCTGACCACTCCTTCTCTGCATTCTTTCCTGATTCCTTTTCTCATTCCCTGTGAATTGTCATCAGACCAAGTTTAGTCCTCACCTATCCCTGTGATCATCTTTCCTCACATACTTCCCCTGGCCTCCTTCCACCCTCCAGACATTCAAGAAGCTCCACATCCCTGGAGTGAGAGGAGTTCTTGCACCAAGTTCCAGAGCTCTTTCCAGCTAAGGATGGTAAATAGAGCTAACTTATTGTATTCTCCTTTATGTTTTTAGCACCTCGTGTTCTGTATAAAGCACCTCATTTCATATCTGATCCCAGACCTCCCAAAAGATCTAAGGGATCGAATGAGAAGAGAGAAGTACTTGATTCAGGAGATGATGTATGAAGCAGAACTGGAACGTCTCCAAAAGGAACGAAAGGAGAGGAAGAAAAATGGAAAAGCACACCACAATGAGTGGCCATGACCAGGTAGGTGAGAAGTGTGCTCATGGTCTAAAACCTCTCCTTGAGCTGAAGGAGGTGCTTTAAACTTCCCGAGTCAAAGCTTGTCATGTCCTACTGATAGAAATCAAACTCCTTAGAAGTTTCCCAAACCAGCCTGTTTCTAAATTGCACAATTTAACTTTATCTTCCCTTTGCACATAATTCCTGCAACTCTTCTCTATCTCCATGCCACTCTTGGTCTGGCAATCAAGGTCTTTAGGAGTTGGCCTCAGTGCTCCTGAAATAAACCTCCCTCTCACCCTTCCACTCTAGTCTGGAGATTCTCTTTAAACAGAAAGAAGAGACATGTTGCCTTGGGGATGGAAAGTCAACTTTTTATCTGACCCAAGATGGCCTTCCCTTCATCACCCATTTATTGTTTCCTACCAGGCTGGTCTATGTCACACCATACCCTCTAAGTTTTCCCCAGACTCATCAGCTCACTGAGTCTCACTTCTTATAAACTTCCCTGGTTATTTCATCAGTGTTACATGTATTGACACATATATGGATCTGTATTATTAATTTATGATTTTCAAATAGTTAACAGGCTTCTCCAGGACAATTTTAAGCATTTTCAGGAAAGTCCTTATGGATGGTAATTTTTATTCTTTCAACTAGTTAGCATAGTGTTAAGTACAAGGCACCCTTTGAACATAATTAAGTTGATAAAGGTTAGGTGGATTAAAGCTGAAAACATTGTAAGACAGTTTCATAATGTTCCCACATATCTTATCAGAAAGTTTTTCTGAAACCTTCTCTCTGACAATTCTATTAGCTGTGTGTCCTTGGGCTAGTTAGCTAACCTCTGGGCTTCTGTTTCTTCAGTGATGAAATGATAGATGAGCTCTCTCTTTTGGTATTCTGGCATCTAATACAATAGCATTTCTTTTGCCTTCCTCACCCATCACTCCTCTGTCTCCACTTGTTTGAAGACTAACTTTGAAATCATTGTTCAAAATTTGACCTCCAAAAGAAAAATGAGGTATACATGGGGGAAAAATTATGTTTTTCACTTTATGTATTGGTTAAGATGTAGCAGATATCTGCAGAGATGTTAGTGAATTTGTGTCACACCAGATCTGTGTTAAGAAGTCCAGAAGGCTATTATGAGTTGGATATGAAGGTAGACTTGGAGGAAATCACCCAAATCCCGGACACAGGTATTATAGTGGTATATAGATATTGAACAATGCTCTAACCCTCAATTCCAAAGTAGGCCTTTCACAATTCCAAAGTAGGTTTCACTTAAAGTCAAGACATTTTTTGCAACATAATAATTTTGCCATTTCCCAAATTTGCCATTTGGTTCTGTGATTTGGGAAAAATTGCTTAATTTTTCTAAGACTTCTTGTTTGGCAGAGCTGATATGCAGTTCAAATAAGGCAATGTATGTGAGACACATATTAAGCAATAAAGTGCTATAGAATACTGTAGGGGATTTGTATAGTTAAACATTTTGTTGTAGTCTTTCAGATTCTAGATCTGGTTTTTCCATTCTCTATCTGTAGGACCTGGAAGGGAATATTCATGTGGATTCGATTTCCACATTTGTAAAAGTAAAGTAGTTGGACTGAACAATACTTTAAGAGCCTATCCAGCTTTAATATTCTGAATCCTAGAATTTGTTCCAAGCCCTTGGTCCTGATACTCATTCAGATCACCTCTTCTGTGGCTCTGGTCAGCTGTCAGAGGAGAAAGACTGACTATCCAGATGACTTTGTTTGGGGGTAGGAGGCAGACATTAGTGAAGAACATTGCTCCTAGGAGCTCCAGTGGCTAGAGACCAGGGTGAAGCAATGACATTACCTATACCCAGGGGCAGCACTGGTCTGTAGGGCTGGTAACCAACTGGGAGCTTCTTCTAGCCTCATCACAATGGGATGCTCTCTCCCCAGAGGCCATTTTTTGCTTGAAAGCATAGTGTTTATCCGTCTGACTCTATGCCTGCAACAGTTGGCAGGATGTCACTTTGCTTCAGACTGCCTTTCTGACTCAGTCTGTTCATCTGTAAAGCAGACATAATAATGTTTGTACCATACCTGACTCTATTTGGGGTTACAAATTCTTTAAATGCTTTTGATGCATAGTCAATACAAAACAACCAGTACACACTGTGTTCTTAAGCCATCACGTGTACATAGGGTTTTAATGCCTTCTTTTCTCTTTCTAGGTAATAGTTTATTTCCAAACCAAGGACCTGAATTCTGTTTACTTCTCCTAGCTGTGCAAAAGCACATTCAAGTGAATGACTAAAACGCAGCCGCAGTGCATGTTGCAGACATTGGCAGCAGCAGGGGGGTCAGCACCCTAAAGGACTACTGGAAAATCATGCTGCTGTGAAATCCCATTGCAGCACACAATTGCTATCTATCCATAGACCATTCTTGACCAAGCAAGCATGCACGTCATGGGCAGTTACATTCTCAAGTTTTTAAAACCAAGGGGAACTTGTATACTGGGCCTGTTTTTCAGCCTGTTTGCTACCTTTTTTGCATTCTACCCCATGTGAATTTTACAGACACTGGGCTAATAAGGGTATTCAAACACCTGGACACACATTCTTAGAATGTCATCATATGGTCCTAATTCCATGTCACCAAACAATAGAGACAAGACCCTGTTTACAACTTTTTCTTTTTTTTTTTTTAATTTCAGATCTTTCTGAGGAGATTATTATATATGACATATCTATAGCTATGTGTATGGCCATAGATGTATTTCTCTGTGTACATATGTATAGTCATGTATTCTTACATATGTACATACAAATACAGAGATATATAAAGTACATAGAAATTCCTTACTTGTAAATAGCCAAAGGGTACTGACATGAATGATAAATTTTCACATTTAAATAGTCATCAACATGAAGCCATGTTTAATGCTTGTATAATGTGATGCAATAAAATTTAAAATAAATTTATGCACATGAATATTTTCAGTTGGGTCTTCTGAAATTCTGTTGTATTTTTTTTCTCATAGAACAAGAGAAATCAGAGTGGGATCTTTAAAGAAATGTTTATTACTCCCACATACTCCTGAGAAATCACTTCACCCTTCAGGGAGACTATTTTTTCTAAATCCATTTTTTCCATCTTGTTTCTGTACTACCTTTACAGAGTACAAAGCCACCTAATTAGAAATTTCAAAGAAGAATATGGAAAATGCCATTGACATACTTTGTTGAAGAAATATGAAATATAGCCAATGATAATTGATGCTGGTTTGATTACCTTGCTTACTAGTCTGGTCTGCTACTCATAGGAAGAAGCCATTCTATCTGGGGAGAAAAAAAAGTTTCTAAGCATGCCTGTTGTGGTAACTCTTTTTCTAGAGATAGCAGAACTTGTCCTTGAACTATGTTATCATCTTGTCTATGTCAGGGAGATGAGAGTGCTCCCATTACCATGTCTAACAAACACTGTCCTCGTTCAGATCTGTGCTCTCTTAAGCTGATTGATTCCCAAAGACCACAGATGTTTTCTTAGCTTTTATAGAAGCAGGCAGTCAGAGTGGCTTTGGGCAGGCCAGAACTTCAACCATTTCTTAGTTTTGTTTTTCCATGACCTGATGTTCATAGGAGTGAAATTCTAACCCCACCAGGGCTTAAACTGTAGAGAAGTACTTTATGGAAACTGAAGACAAAAGGCCATTGAAAGAGTTTTCTTTTCAATCTTTGGCTAAGAAGTCTGTGAAATACTTCATAGCAGCCCCTGGGACAGGAACTTCTATGAAAAGTCTTAAGAGATGAAATGCAAAGAGACATTCCAATAAAACAAAACTTGCTTTACTGACTTAGCTTGTAACTTCTGTTTGCTATGCCTCTTCAAGCTCCAAACATCATAGCCCAATAAATCCTTGAGGCAGGGAGAGCAGCAAGGATAAAAGAAAGAATTGCAAGTCCTTTTTTGGGTTTGGAATGGGCCATGAACATTCAAAGCTAGGTAGAGGACTATGAAACACACTTGTCGGGACCAAGAAGTAAAACATTTAAGTACCACTTTCTACTTGTCTGAGCATAAATGAACTTAAGACAGCACTATAGCCAGAATTTTTTTCTGCCTGTGGAATTCTGCCTTTGCTATTCCAAGTGCTTCAGACAGTCACAATTCCTGATATGTTTCTGGCAAACAATTCTTTTCTTCCTTTCTTCCTCTTATACTCTCTTCCTCCCTTCCTCTTTCCTCCCACCATTCTGCTTGCCCACTCTTCTCGTTCTTTCTACAAATGCAGTGAGTATACTTATTCACCTTCCCCGTTTGGGGTACAAGGAAAATGTGGTGGATATCTTAAGGTGTTTTTAGGTTTGTTGTGGGGAGAAAGGCAAAGAAGGTTATAGAAGAGAATTTCTGATAGTTTATAAGAAATTAAGTTTAAGGAGTAACATCACCAAGACAGAGACATAGTTTCCATTTTGTGAGGAAGAGCAAAGTCAGGAACCTAACAACTATTCATGGATAAAGCCACTGAGAAAATTTAGAATGCAGGAGTGATGCTGAAGCACCCCCGTACAATGGAGACCAAAAAAAACCACATTAGAAGAGCAAGAGGAACAGCTACAGGCTGACGGTGTTGCCCCTCCTCCAGGCTGATACAGTGCTATGCCAAGGTCTTTCCTGAGCCTCAGTTCCTCCAGGGAAGAGATGAAGAGTGCTGTGTGGACATTCAGCACCTCCAGCATTATGGGCCACTTTTTAGCAGTTCCCCTTCTAATTGTCCCCCACAGAAGTTACAGGAAAATCTGCAGGACTTGGCCACTGGGATTCTGATTATGATGGAGAGGAGAGAAAGTGCTTGCAACAACCAATAGTCAGATCTTGGAAAACTGAGTTCTTAACTCTAATGCCAAAGAAGTAGTCCCAGCCAGTGGCTTTATCTGCATGGCCATGACTGGGGAACTTGGATGTAGATCTGCCTGATTCAGGTCCCTAAAACACACAAAATGGCTGAATGCATCCAAAAAACCCCACAAAATCCAATGATATGCTGCCTAAAAGACACATAGAATGGGTGAAGAGATGGAAAAAGATATTTCAAATAAAGGTAGCCAACCAAACAAAACCCAAGTATAGCTCTAGTTCCAGCAGACAAAATAGGTGTTAAGCTAAAATGGTAAAAAGAGGCAAATAGGGTCATTATACAATGATAAAGGGGTTAATCTATCTATAAAATGTAGCAATTGTGAATATTTGCACCCAACATCAGAACACATAAATATATAAAGTAAAAGTATGGAGTTAAAAGGAGAAATGAACAGCAATACAATACTAGTTGGGTACCTTAGCACCTACTGTCAAAAGGTAGATCATCCAGACAGAAAATCAATAAGGAAATGGCAGATTTGAATAACACTATAAACCTAATGGAGCTAACAGACCTATAGAGAACATTCTATCTGACAACACCGGAATACACATTCTTCTCAAATGCACATGGAACATTTTCTAGGATAGACTATATGTTAGCAAATTCAGAAAGCCTGAAAACATACCAAGTATCTTCTCTGCCCATAATGGTATGAAACTAGACGTCAGTAAAAGGAGGGAAACTGGAAAGTTCATGAATGAATGGAGATTAAATACTCTCCTGAACAACCAATGGGTCAAAGAAGAAATTAAAAATATCTTGGGACAAATGAAAATGGAAACACAAAACACTAGAACTTATGGGATATAGCAAAGCAGTTCTCAGAGGGAAGCTCACAACAGCAAATGCCTACATTAATATATAAGATATAACTCAAACAACCTAACTCTACATCATAATGAACTAGAAACAAGAAAAACTGAGCCCAAAGGTAGCAGAGGAAAGAAATAAATATTAGAGCAGAAATAAGGAACAAAAAAGTTCAAAATATTATCTTTTCATAAAACCAACTGTTGTTGGGGGGGATGAGCAAGATGGTAGAGGAGTAGGAGACCTAAATTTCATCTGGTCCTAGGTATTCAACTAAATACTTGTCAAACCACTGTGAACACCTACAAATTCAACAGGAGACTGAAGAGAAGAATAGCAGCAATTCTATGAACAGAAAAGCAACAACTTTCTGGAAGGTAGGATATGCAGAGAAGTGAATCCAAGGCAATATATGGGAATATAGACTGCATGGGGAGAAGGGTCAGCTCCCGGCAAGCAGCAGAGCAGCAGAACACAAAATTAGAAATTTTAGAAGTCTGCTCCACCGAGGGATGTGGCTCCAGAGGCTAAGCCAGGGTAGAGCCCTCACTGGGACAGTGTGGTCTCAGGACCCATGGGGTCACAGAAAGACCAGGGGTATTTGAGTGTGGCAGAGCTCCCAGGTATGGAAGGGAACCAGCAGGGGAGGGTACTTGCAGGGAAGCCAGCTACAGAGACAGGTGTGAGGAGTGCACTCTCAGCTCAGGATTACCATAAACCATGATCCAAAACAAAGTGTGGCCAATGAACTTCAAGCAGGGACCCCACAAGTGACAGATCCTAGGAGACACCCCCCCCCACCTTCTCCACCAGGAGGAGCAGCACAGGAGCTTGCTACAGGAATCTGCTGGGTTTGGAGAGACCGAACAGGGCTGCGAGCCAGAGAAAGAAATGCTCAGTCACAGGCTGGATGAGCTTGGAGTGCAGCTGGAGACTAGGGAGAGAGGCATGATTGACTGCTTTCACTGAAGGGGGGAATGGTCCAAGCTCTCCACTCCTGTGGGGCTGGAGATTGGGAGGCAACTATCCTCATTCCCATCTTCCAAAGCTATATGGAAAGCTTTCAGGGAACAAAAGATACTGAGAGCAGAACCAAGTAGATTACTTAGCCTGGCCACTGGCAAGGGTGGTACAATTCCACATTGGGAAAAGACATTTGAGAATCACTGCAAGAGGCCCTTCCCAAGACCATCCAACCAAGACCAAGTATACTGATCAATGAGAACTGCAAAACAACAGTGCTAGGGGAAAATACATATAGAATTTATGGGAATTTTTCCCCATGATTCTTTTGTCTTTCAAAGTTAAATTTTTAAAATTTGTTATTTTTTCTATTTTTAAAAATGTTTTCCTCTTTCCTATTTAAACCTATTCAACTATTTTTTCTTCCTAATGCCTTTTTTTTTAATTTTTTAAGCTCTGAAAGTTTTTTTTTAAGATTTTGTTTATTTATTTCACAGACAGAGATCACAAGTAGGCAGAGAGGCAGGCAGAGAGAGAGGGGGAAGCAGACTCCCTGCCAAGCAGAGAGCTCAATGTGGGGCTCGATCCCAGGACCCTGGGATCATTACCTGAGCTGAAGGCAGAGGCTTTAACCCACTGAGCCACCCAGGCGCCCCTCAATACCTTTTTAAAAACCTTTTATAATTTTAACTCTTATAGTCATATTCTACCTCTTCATTGTATTTAATCTTATTTTTTGTATAATTTTTTTATTTCTTTAAAATTTGGGGTTACAGTTTCTTCTAAAAGACCAAAATATACCCTAAATCTAGCATATGCCTTTGCTCTAGTCTCCAGCCTGATCACATTCTCTCTTTTTTTCTTTTTTCAACCAACTGCTTGTCTTATCAATTCCTTTTTTAAAATCTTTTAAATTTTCATCTTTACAGTCATATTCTAACCTTTCATTGTGTTTATACACACACACACACACACACACACACATTTTTTTCTTTCTCTAAAATTTTGGGAGGCAGTTTCTTCTAACAGACCAAAATATACCCAAAATCAAGTTTGTGGCTACATTCTATTCACCAGCCTAATAATATTTTTTTTCCTTTCTTCTCCCCCTGGTTTTGGGTCTCTTCTGATTGGCTTAGTGTATATTTTTTCTGGGATTGTTATTATCCTTTTAGCATTTTGTTCTCTCACTTGTCTATTCTTCTCTGGATGAAATGACAAGGTGGAAAACTCACCTCAAAAAAAAAAGAATAAGAGGCAGTACTGACTGCTAGAACCCTAATCAATACGGACATTAGAAAGGTATCAGAACTGGAGTTCAAAATGACAATTATATTAACAAGACAGGAAACAACATGTGTTGGAGGGGTTGTGGAGAAAGGGAACCCTCTTACACTGTTGGTGGGAATGCAAGTTGGTGTAGCCTCTTTGGAGAACAGGGCGGAGATTCCTTAAGAAATTAAAAATAGAGCTTCCCTATGACCCTGCCATTGCACTCCTGGGTATTTACCCCAAAGATACAGATATCATGAAAAGAGAGGCCATCTGTACCCCAATGTTTATAGCAGCAATGGCCATAGTTGCCCAACTGTGGAAAGAACCACGATGCCCTTCAACGGATGAATGGATAAGGAAGATGTGGTCCATATACACTATGGAGTATTATGCCTCCATCAGAAAGGATGAATACCCAACTTTTGTAGCAACATGGATGGGACTGGAAGAGATTATGCTGAGTGAAAGAAGTCAAGCAGAGAGAGTCAATTATCATATGGTTTCACTTATTTGTGGAGCATAACAAATAGCATGGAGGACATGGGGAGTTAGAGAGGAGAAGGGAGTTGGGGGAAATTGGAAGGGGAGGTGAACCATGAGAGACTATGGGCTCTGAAAAACAATGAGGGTTTTGAAGGGGCGGGGAGTGTGAGGTTGGGGTCCCAGGTGGTGGGTATTATAGAGGGCATGGATTGCATGGAGCACTGGGTGTGGTGCAAAAATAATGAATACTGTTATGCTGAAAAAAATAATGAATACTGTTATGCTGAAAATTTAAAAAAAAAGGAAATCAAAACCCATTTATCCTTCCCTTGTTGATTCAGTGTCAGCACTCTAAATATATTATTCAAATGTACAGCAGGGACAGATTAAGAATGTAGTGAAATGCCCCAGCAGACCCTTCTAGATTCAACACTCCAGAACCTCAAATGATTCTCAGGAAAGTGCTAGTAAAAAAACTTATATTGCATCTTGGCCTTCAGAGCTGGCCACCCTACTTACACAACTTTCTTCACTTTAGTCCAATCTCCATGCTAGCCAGGTCTACCTCCTCATATCCCCAAGAGGAGGAAGTGCCTTCACTCTTTCCAAAGCTTTCCTTATACTCTTTGTATACCACACTCCCTGACGAAACATATTTCCTCTCTTCTTTGCATATTCAAATAATCTCTAGCTTCAAGATCTAGCTCAAATTCCAACTGTTCCACAGATACGTCTCTAAACAAGTCCTATCCCTCTTTACCGAAGTCTCCTATCAAACAATCTGCAACATTCACTCAGACTTTTTCCTCAGCTAGTACATGTATGTCTATCTTATGTCCTCACGTAGCATCTAAGTGATAGAGGTCAAGAATCATACCTTCACCTTCCTAAATGCCTAACAGAGTGGGATGCCGACAGTCAAGTGATCAGTGCTTCTTAAAATAAATGAAACTAAAAGGGAGCCATTGTTATTATAACATGCAATCAATTTAAACTCACTTCCTGTAAACACATTTCATCATGAAGGGGACAAGTGTAAGACATTAACTTTAATACTCTAGTGAAGAAGTTAAAGTCACCAACATTTAAATGACAGCTATTGATTTTCCAACAGAGATACTGAGTAATTTCTCTAGATTTCCCATTGATTGTCCAAATTTGGATACCAGTTTTATAATATTTAACAAAAAAAATTTTAAGAAGGCTTGTTTAACAACATTTTCATTATACGAGTGGTTTTGAATACTTGATATACTCAATCCTCAACTAGAGAAGGGCAAATACCAAAGCCGTTATTTTTTTTTTAAGATTTTATTTATTTATTTGACAGACAGAGATCACAAGTAGGCAGAGAGGCAGGCAGAGAGAGAGGAGGAAGCAGGCTCCCTGCTGAGCAGAAAGCCCATATGCGGGGCTCAATCCCAGGACCCTGCGATCATGACCTGAGCTGAAGGCAGAGGCTTTAACCCACTGAGCCACCCAGGCGCCCCCTACCAGAGCCGTTATTAATGGTAACTCTGTAGAGCTGCACTACAACTTGCCTAGACCTCAGCCCCCAACGAGGTAATCTTTAACTTTCGTTAATTCAGACCTCACTAATTAGGAAGTTGTGATGATATGGAAGGGCTGAAGTCAAATATGCCAAGAAATTACTGTGAACAAAATAAATATTTGAACAATTTTCAAAGGTATCATTCATACACAGTTTATTTACTAATCATAAACCCAGTTTGTTTTCCCAATTATCATTATCATCTAGTTCAGTAGTTCTCAAACTAATTCTAGTATACATCAGAATCACCTGGACCCTACCACCACCATTTCTGATTCAGGTGAGCCAGAGAATTTTAATTATTATAAGTACCCAGGTGGTAGTAATACTGTTAGTTGGGGAGCACTCTGAAAACTACTGATCTGGTGAATATTTTGCTAAAATTTGAACTCCTTTAATATACTCTACAATTCAAGCTGAATTTAATCAGTTTTCTCTGTGTAACATTTTAGAGAACATCTCTCTGGTGGAAAGTTCAGTGGGTAGCAATTTTAAACTCGGGTCTTAGTACCCTAGCAGTTACCAGTTAATTGTATCATTCAATACAAAGCACTGCTACTACAGCTTCCTAGCTAAGCAGAGCACTGGGCATTTCTTGAAGGATTGATCAGTGCCACAAAAGGTCTTTCACCTTGACCTGCACTTTGTATCAACCCAGGAGCCTGAGAATAAGTTCTTCCAACTCCAACCCCTCACCCTCACAAATTTAGGAATGATCTTACATTAATATGCACAATGAGGAAAAATATTAAGATTATAGGCTCTGGAATCAGACAAAACTAAGTTCAGATACAAGGTGTATGAACTTGGGCTACTGATTTAACTTCTCTACGACAAAGTTACTTCATGAAGTTCACACTGTAGTACACTGCTGAGATCCTCCTTCAGGAAGGACTTCTTGCCATTGTATTGGGAGTGGTAAAGCCAGACAACCTTTATACCTTGGCCCCTTCTTAATTGCCTCATTGCAGAGGATCACCTGCTCCATGACCACACTCCTTCCCGTGACAGCCCCACTCAGTGACTAACTCAGTGAATATGAAAGTCTGGCTGCTGGCTGTCTTGGCCCAATGTGGGGTAAATTCTCCTCACTTCAGAATCTCTGGCGGGAACTGTCTTTGGATCAATGCTGCAGCTCAAACTCCACCTCTGTCCAAATCTGCATTTTCAGTCTTCCTTACACAGGTGTTAATCCTAGAGGCTCTCCTTAATGAACATTAAACACAGTAACTCAACCTCAGACTCTACTTCTCAAGGAATGAAACAAGTGACATTCACTTAAAAACAAAACAAAAGGTGGATGAAAGTTATAAGAAGTAGGAATTGTATAGATCCATTCATTCAACAAGAATTTATTGGGCCAGACTGTTCTGGATGTTAAGATATAGCAGTGAACACAGATGACTAAATTTAAGAAAAGAGATCATGAAAAGCATTAAGAGACTGAAATCAAGTTTTAGCAACAGTGTTGACTACTTGCTATAAAAAGAGAAAGGTATTTCTGCCTACCATCACCACTTCTTCACCTGCTTAGTTGTTTTTATTTAATTGTCGAAGCTTATAATATTCGTGTTCTGTTCAGAAACCATAAAATCCTTTATTTCTAGTCTAAGTAGGTCTTAGCCTATTTGAGCCTAATTCCCAAAAGTGTTTCCTTCCTTACCTCCTTGTTGTCCTTGGGAGCTTAGAAATCATTATGTTACTTTTCTACTACACTAGATTGTAGGAAATTGGGACACTATTTAAAGTCCTATTCATCTGGACACCTCATACAGTAATTCCTGCTTCAGTGCTTAAAAAACATGGTAAAGTTTTTTTTTTTAACACTCCAAGGCCCCGTGCCTGCCCAGACATATCAATTAGCTAAGTATGTACTGGGGTCTTATGGCTCTAAGCTCTAACCAGGAGCTGGAGCATGGGTTGTATTTGTTTTCAAACTACATAAGCCTATGGTGGTTTGCTGCTGCCATCCCTGGCTCAGCACAGAGAGTAAAATAGAGAAACCCTTCCTCCAAGGCTCATCAATATATTAATTCTCATTGCTTCCTTCTGACTGTTGCAGCCCAGGGGGTCCATTTGTACTCTAGGAATTCCAGAACCAAGCTCTTACCTTCTAGGATATTTTATCCTTATCAACCTAAGAGGCTAGAGTTCTGACACTCAAAAGCCAAGAAGAAATACCTCTTTTCTCTGGTATTTCCTGAAGCCTCCCTTCCCTGAGTTATAAATACCAAAGACCTGATTATTTGAATGGGAAGAAGAGCCAAGGAGGCAACAGAATGCTCCAGGGAATAGGGGAAGTCATTGGTTAATTTTCTGAATAACTCACCACTATACTTCCCTCAGAACCTCCTCACATGCCTTTCTTCTTTGATTACATCCCCTGTAGATGGCCTCCTTGAGCCAGACCCTTGCCTCTCCAACATTGTTTTTCTTTTTTTTTTTTTTAAGATGTTTATTTATTTATTTAAAGAGAGAGAAAAAGAAAAAGAGAAAGAGAGCATGAGCAGGGTGAGGGGCAGAGGGAAAAGCAGACTCCCCACTGAGCAGGGAGCCTGATGTGGGGCTGAATCCCAGGACCCGGAGATCATGACCTGAGCTGAAGGTAGACACTTAACTGACTGAAACACCCAGGCATCCCAACTCTCCAACACTGAAACCAAGGAACTCCTTGATTCTTGACCACTTTTTTTTTTCAATTTATTTATTTTCAGAAAAACAGTATTCATTATTTTTTCACCACACCCAGTGCTCCATGCAAGCCGTGCCCTCTGTAATACCCATCACCTGGTACCCCAACCTCCCACCCCCCCCCGCCACTTCAAACCCCTCAGACTGTTTTTCAGAGTCCATAGTCTCTCATGGTTCACCTCCCCTTCCAATTTACCCAAATTCCCTACTCCTCTCTAACGCCCCTTGTCCTCCATGCTATTTGTTATGCTCCACAAATAAGTGAAACCATATGATAATTGACTCTCTCTGCTTGACTGATTTCACTCAGCATAATCTCTTCCAGTCGCGTCCATGTTGCTACAAAAGTTGGGTATTCATCCTTTCTGATGGAGGCATAATACTCCATAGTGTATATGGACCACATCTTCCTTATCCATTCGTCCGTTGAAGGGCATCTTGGTTCTTTCCATAGTTTGGCGACTGTGGCCATTGCTGCTATAAGTCTTGACCACTTTTTTGCAGCCTTGCCTTTGCCTAGGTATCCCAGCTTCTCCCCAGTGTTACACAGTGATGCCATGTCTCTCTACCTCTTTTCTCCTCTGCCCCCGCCATCTATCTTCACTACTGGGTGTATTATAAATTGCACTGTACTCTACAAGCCTTACTTATTGAAACATCATGTTTTCCTACTCTGCCTTAAGTATACGAATAGGAGGCTTTATGTTTTTCTAAAATCATATTATATTTACTTCTTTTTAGCTCGCAAATGACTTTTCTCTGTAACTCACTTTCAATTAAAATAAAATTCCCCTAAATGAAACAAGATGGAATTGGGAGGGAGACAAACCACAAGAGAATCTTCATCTCACAAAACAAACTGAGGGTTGCTGGGGGAGAGGGGGAGGGAGAGGGTGGTGGGATTATGGACATTGGGGAAGGTATGTGCTATGGTGAGTGCTGTTAAGTGTGTAAACCTGGCGATTCACAGACCTATACCCCTGGGGCTAATAATACATTATATGTTTATAATAAAAATTTTTTTTTTAATTTCTCCAACCCTTGGAATGGAAGAAATGTTTGCAAATAATTTATCGGATAAGAGACAAATCTTGAATATGAAAAAAAAAAAAACCTCTTACAACTCAATAATAAAAAGACAATCCACTAAAAAATGGTCAAACGGTCTAAATAGACATGTCTCCAAAGAAGATGTACAGATGACCAATAAACATAAAAAGATGTTCAACATCACTATCAAGGAAATGCAAATCAAAACCATAATGAGATACCACTCCACACCCACCAGAATGTCTACAATAAAAATATAGTTAATAATAAGCACTCGTCAAGATGTGGAGAAGTTGGAACCCTCAGATAGTGCTGATAAAAATGTAAAATGGTGCAACCATTTTGGAAAACAGTCTGTCAGTTTCTCAAATGGTCAAGCGTAGAGTTACTATATGACCCAGCAATTCCACACTAGGTACATTCTCAAGAGAAGTGAAAATATATGTCCACACAAAAACTTGCACACAGTGTTCAGAGCAGCACCATTGATAATAGAAACATATTGAAACAATATGTATTTCAACTGAGAAATGAATAAATAAAAGGTGGCATAGCCATACAATGGTATATTATAAGGCCACAAAAATGAATGAAGTATTGATATATGCTACAACATGGGTAAGCTTTGAAAACATTCTATGTGGAAGAAGCCAGTCACACAAGACCACATATTCTGTGATTTCATATATATGAAATGTCCAGAATAGAAAAATCTGTAGAGGCAGAAATTGGATTAGTGGCCACTTGGGCTAAGGGGACTGGGAGAAAATGGGGAGTGATTACAATGAATATGTGGTTTCTTTTGTGGGTGATGAAAATGTTCTATGATTGTGACAATGGCTATATAATTCTGGGAATATAGTGGCCTCTAAATTGTATGTTTCAAATGGATTGAATACCATACCATCAAATGGTATGATGTGTGAATTATATCTCCATAAAACTTTTATATAAAAACAAAAGACTCTCCATGTACTTCATGATTCACGTGTTCAGTTTATAACAGATTATCACATTTTTCAGATTCTTTTGGCACTGCTATGCATGATGAACATCTCCTCATGCCTCCACAGCCCAGGATTAAGCAAATGAAAATAATAATAATAATAATAATAACAAAACCTTCAAAAACTTTTGCTCTGTACTCACACAAATGGGGCCCCTTCCTGCTAGAAACATACAGAAATACTGGATAAAATATCACAAAATAAAATTTTTTTTAAAGATTTTATTTATTTATTTAGCAGAGAGAGAGGGAGAGAGAGCGAGCACAGGCAGACAGAGAGGCAGGCAGAGGCAGAGGGAGAAGCAGGCTCCCTGCCGAGCAAGGAGCCCGATGTGGGACTCCATCCCAGGACGCTGAGATCATGACCTGAGCCGAAAGCAGCTGCTTAACCAACTGAGCCACCCAGGCGTCCCACAAAATAAAATTTTTAATATCATAATCACACTTGTAAGAATGAGAGGGGCACCTGGGTGGCTCCATGGGTTAAGCCTCTGCCTTCAGCTCAGATCATGATCTCAGGGTCCTGGGATGGAGCCCCACATTGGGCTTTCTGCTCAGCGGGGAACCGCTTCTCCCTCTCTCTCTGCCTGCCTCTCTGCCTACTTGTGATCTCTCTCTCTCTCTCTCTCTGTGTCAAATAAACAAATACATAAATTTGTTTTAAAAAGGATGAAAAGGGAAACACCAGGTACCAATATTGAAAAGAAAAATGATTGACGGTTGTCAGACAGGAAAGGGGTTGGGAGGTGGGCAAAAAGAGTGTTGGGGCAAAAAGGGTGTCGGGGTATGGTGACAGAGAGTAACTAATTCTGGTGATCGCTTTGCAGTATAGGCAAATGCCAAATTTGGTACACCTAAAACTAATTATAAATCAATTTTATTTCAATTTAAAAAAATCAAACATGTGTTGAATAACCTATGAAGGTATAGTTCCTAATGAGTTTATGGGTCCTCATGTGGACTAAGATGAGGTTTCTGATGGAACTAGAGCGTATCATGTTTAGCGAAATAAGTCAAGTGGAGAAAGACAACTATCATATGATCTCCCTGATATGAGGAAGTGGTGATGCAACATGGGGGCTTAAGTGGGTAGGAGAAGAATCCATGAAACAAGATGGGATAGGGAGGGAGACAAACCATAAGTGACTCTTAATCTCACGAAACAAACTGTGGGTTGCTGGGGGGAGGGGGGTTGGGAGAAGGGGGGTAGGGTTATGGACATTGGGGAGGGTATGTGCTTTTGGGTAAATTGGAAGAGACTATGAGAGACTATGGACTCTGAAAAACAATCTGAGGGGTTTGAAGTAACGGGGGGGTGGGAGGTTGGGGTACCAGGTGGTGGGTATTATAGAGGGCACAGCTTGCATGGAGCACTGGGTGTGGTGAAAAAAATAATGAATACTGTTTTTCTGAAAATAAATAAATTGGAAAAAAAAAAAAAAGATGAGGTTTCTGCCTCCAGAATGTGAGAGTGAGAACTCTATTGCAAATATCACCAAAAGCCTGAAGCCTTGAAGAACTACCCCATTATTTAAAAGGGAATTTTAAAGAAAGTTTGCCTCTTTCCATGTCTCTGATGGAGAACAAATTACTTGAGGCTCCAACCCTAAACCCTGTGTCATCTATGGGTAGAGGATGAAAACTGATACTGTGAACTTAAGACAGAAGTCCTAACCTGAGATAATGAAGTAAGATTGGTAGAAGGCAATTAAAACATGGGAACAGCCAAAGCTGATCTAAAACTTCTCTGTAAAGACTTTCACTAACTGGAGCCCAAGGAATGCTCACTAGAAAAAGTACAACCCCTACTGAAGATAAACTTTCAGTTAAATGTTCAATTATATCAGGAAAGGAACCACCATGATGGAGAGTAAGCAAATGAACAGTAGAAGAATTAGCACATCAAGAATTTCAGATAGATGGGGCGCCTGGGTGGCTCAGTGGGTTAAGCCGCTGCCTTCGGCTCAGGTCATGATCTCAGGGTCCTGGGATCTAGCTCCGCATCGGGCTCTCTGCTCGGCAGGGAGCCTGCTTTCTCCTCTCTCTGCCTACCTCTCTGTCTACTTGTGATCTCTGTCAAATAAATAAATAAATAAAATCTTTAAGAAAAAAAAAAGAATTTCAAATAGCATAAGAGAAATAAATATGGTTAAAATTATTAGAGATAAAAGAATAGTTTGGGGGGCACCTGAGTGGCTCAGTGGGTTAAGCCTCTGCCTTCAGCTCAGGTCATGATCTCAGGATCCTGGGATGGAGCCCTGCATTGGGCTCTCTGCTTAGCAGGGAGCCTGCTCCCCCCACCACCCCCGCCTACTTGTGATCTCCCTCTCTCTGTGTCAAATAAATAGATAAAATCGTAAAAAAAAAAAAACCAAAAGAATAGTTTGGAATCACAATGAAAGAATCCAGTTAGGAAAGAATAGGAAACTGAAAAATTTGAAAAAGCACATCCAACTCTGAAAATGAAGAAAATAAAGTCATTGAAATGGAAAATTCAATGGACAAATTAAATAGCAGAGTAGGGAAAGCCAGAAAGAAAGTGACCTTTCATATATATGTATGTGAGGCATCCTGAAATTTTTAAATTTTATGTAGAAAATATGAACCAGATTAGGAGACATGGAGGATAGGATAAAGAGGTATGCTGTTCCTCTAATAGGAGTTAAAGAGTTACAGGACAGAGAAAATGGGAGGGGGAGAATATTCAAAGAAATAATAGCTAAGAAATTTTCAGGACTGAAGACGTGATTTTTTACTTTCAAATACAGTGTTAATTACTCAATGCATAAAATATTCTTCAGCAACAAAATTTCTGCATGTTTACTTGCTTATTCTTTTATAAGTTGAATGTAGTATACAGAAAGAGTCCTTTTGTGGTAGAGTGGAAATAATTCTCTGTAAAAGCTGATAAGCTTAATTATATTCATTTTGACATTTTCTTCCCCAAGAACAGACAACTGCAAAGACACTTGTGGAGAGTTTAATCAGCAAGCTGAAAAATCAGAAATGCAAACTTGTTTTACATTATAATGTTCAATTCCCTCAAGATTTTTTTTTACAATGGGCAAATAACTTAAATATAAAAGTAAATTTTACAGTAACTAAATTATGTGGTGAATTTTCAGTAACTGCATGCACTCAGTTGACTCTGTATCAACAACTATTATTGGGAAAAACTAAGAATTTTCTATAAGAATTGACACAGTGAGTCATTCTCCTGATCTTAACCTTATCCCTATCCCTTGTGTGTATATCATGGATAAGTTGTGAACAAATAAATTACTTTCTGGGATATTCACAGGTAAAGCAAAATTATGAAATCTTCATATTCATGTATTTAATATTTCCTTCATCCTAATGCATGTTAATGTTGGAAATCATGTTGCAAAATGAAACCTTCATAAAAGTTGTTTTCATAATTATTCACATTTTATATTCCTTAATACTTTCAAAATACTATGAAAATATATGGTTATTATCCTGTATCCTAACATTGTGTATGCCAGTGACACTTTAATCCTCCCCTGTAGATGAGAATGATCAGATAGAAGAGTCAAGGCAATTTCCCTAAAGGAATAAAACCATCATGTGTGACTTCAGGAAAATCAAGATTGCAACCCTAACCTCTAGGGCAGGATTTCTTAAACTCAACACTATTAATACTTGGGGTAGGATCATTTTTTGTTGTGAAGAGGGGTTGTCCTATGTATCACAGGATATTTAGTAGTAACCCTAAATTCTATCCACTAGATGCCAGTAGCACCTCATCACCACTGTGACCACCAAAAACGTATCCAGATATTTCCAAATGTCCAAATGCATGTGTAAAACTGCCCCATTAGAATCACTGGTCTAGAGAAAAAATTAATGCATAAGCAATCAAATAGAAGCATATATATTTATACCATTTATATCCTACATGTAAAAGTTTCATTTCTCTATGGAGTGAATATGATTGGCCATTTCTCTATGGAGTGAATATGATCGGTTGCTTTTTTTAAAAATAAAGTTTCCATTCTCTCTGAATAATCCTGCTGATTCCTAAATATAATTCAGTTTTTCTACAGCACATATTTTTTAGAGATGGAACTATAGCCACATCATTACATTGCAAATTCTTAACAATTTGTCTTTTTTTTTTTAAAAACAAGTGACCTTTGTCTCAAATTTTTATTTCTAATCATATTAAAATTTTAAGTAATACTATTTGAGCTAATAAAGTACTATCTAATCTTTTATACTCACATTATTTCTGTGAGGTAGTTAAGTGTTTAGAGTTCCATCATTAGAGATTAAGGATAAATTCAAGGTCATATAATCTGTCAATGACAAAATGAAAATAGAATACTTATGTCGCTTTTCCCTGCTGTTGGGACTGTTGTGATTCAGAAATAATTAAGAACATTAGATTATTGGGCGCCTGGGTGGCTCAGTGGGTTAAGCTGCTGCCTTCAGCTCAGGTCATGATCTCAGGGTCCTGGGATCGAGTCCCGCATCGGGCTCTCTGCTCAGCAGGGAACCTGCTTCCTCCTCTCTCTCTGCCTACTTGTGATCTCTCTCTGTCGAATAAATAAATAAAATCTTTAAAAAAAAAAAAAGAACATTAGATTATTTCATTCACACTATGATATATTAATGTTTTACTTCTTTGTGGTTTTATCCAAAGATTCAGATAAGATAAATGATTTTTTCATAATTAATAACAGCAATTTGATTTCTTAAGAATGTGGTCTGGCACTCTTATGTGTTCATAAAGGTAAAATACCAACAGTTCCCAAAGTCACAAAGATGTTTTTGGTTAAATAAAGTGCACAAGAATAGACGTATCATCTCATTAAGAACACGTGGCATAATCTTTGTAGTTAGATAAGGAAAAATTTATATAACTGGACTTTGATTTCCAAAACTGAAGCATTCTACACACGTGTGCATTTACACTTACTAAATAAATAACAACAGTTCAAATCACACTTGCATGAAACAAATAAGATATTGATTAAAAAAATAACGTCTATACACATATGAAATATATTAACACATCATTAATTTAAATGTTACATAAATCTTTCTTTAGATAAATGCTACTTCCTATTTTTTTATTGCTTCATGTTTTCAGTTGGCAACCTTTAAAAGTACAGAGCATACTTACCTAAATATCAGAAAATAAGCAAAAAAGTATTTAATTCTAAAATCTATTTAATATACCTAAATGTTTCTCATTATTTTAAAATATTGTAAGGCAAACAAACAAACAAAAGAAACACATTTCCAAACGGTATCTAATGCAAGACCTGTAGAAAAAAATGTTATTGATAAAAGTCTGTGACCAAACCCTTAGCTGGAAATGTAGCAAGATAAACAAAATAAACTTTGACATTTCTACTTGAAATTTTAAAGCATGAAACAAAGCATATAGTTGGTAATTCCAAACATTTAAAAAAAAGTAGTGTGTTTACTCTTTAAATGGGTGAATACACTAGAATTCCAGACTTCTAAGACTTCTAAGCATATGTATGTACCCTAAATTCAAATTAGTATCATTCAACATAATCATGCAATTCCATGGAACTTAACCATTTTAATCATGTAAATGTTCTTGGGTGACCAAATCCATAAGTACTTATGTTGTAAATACTTTAGTCAGTATCAAGTTCATAGGATTTCTAATTTATAGTCTGTGACTTCGTAAGCCAGAATCTGGGGTAGCATGATTCACATTGGGTGTTTCAAGACATATGTAAGTCCAAGGTAACATAGTATTTTGAAAACTAAGAGAAGAAAAGTAAAGTGTACAACAAAATCTGAGCTGATGGGTCAGAAATTGGGACTGCATATAAGAACTGGGGTGTAAGGCAATATAAACAGCCAATGGCCAGGAGTTGTAGATAATTAGCAAAAAGGCACAAGAATAGATAAGTAGAAACAAAAAGACCTTGATCACTGGGCCCATGTTCTCTCCCAAACAGGATGCTTCTTGATTACCACCTTTTTGAGCCAGAATTGGTTCCAGATAATAATAAGCTCCCTGATAGGGCTGATACGGATCAGTGAGAAGCAAAGATCTAGACAACATGGATTTGTCACCTCACTGTTTCCTAAAAATACAGTATGTTATAGAAAGACAAAAGGTCTTTTCAGTATTATATCTGATTTTGGGAAACCCCAAAACTTATATGCTAGCAACAAATGCATGGAAAATATTTTTAATAATGCCCAAATTTAAAATACTCTTTTTTGACCGTCAAGTATGTGTGTATATGTGTATATTAATCCTTTAGCAATATGTGGTCATAACTTTCACAATGACATCTTCATTAAAATAAAAAAGAAATAAAGGAAAATGCTGATGCTGAAATTCTTAACTCCAGAGTAGCACCAGTTAATGAATATAGTAAGTGAAGAGTCAGTACTTTGCTTCAACAAAATTTTACCCCCAAAGTTTCCCCCAAAACTTCACTCATTATCAAACCCTCCCCCCAAAAAGAAATCCAAATCTGGTCCAATTATCTTAGGAAACATATGTAACTGAGTCACTGTTTAAGATCATCTAGTATCACAGACGCTTCACAAACGAGTCCCACTCATCTTGCCACTTTGATCTGGGAAGTTCAATTCAATATGGTTGAAGGCAGGATTATCAGTTCCACCATCTTCTACCGGGTGAGATTTATAGTTTAAAATATGCTCCTTCTAAAAGAAAATGTTAACAGTGATTAGCAAAAAAAGGAACTATTCTAAATATTCTAAATAATTGTTTCTGCTTTTTTCCCTCTAAATCAGCTTTGCAGTCTATTGAAGACAAGATATACAATAGAAATCAAAGAATAGGGCAAATATTTTCCTTGCCCATAAGAGTTCAAAAGAGAGTCCAAGGACTAACTAGTATGCTATCCTGGTAATAAAAGCACAGTCTTACTAATGTAAGGAGAAAGAAAGCCAACTTACTTTCTTAAAAATGTCAAAATTGGATAAAAAGTCCTCTTTGGTTAATAGGAATCTGCGGTCTAAGTTTTGTTTCCTTCCTCCTGAAAAACATTTACATCATTTATAATGTTAAAAGGTATCTCTAACTACCCAGTGACGGCCCATCATACAAGCATTTACCTTGTGCACATTCAACTCTACACACTCATAAAACATGCAGAGAAAGAGAATCTTTTATGTAGTGCTGAAGACTTGGCTCACCATTTCCCTTCTCTTGGTCTTAGATTCTGCAAGCCTCTAACTGTGACAAATGAGTCTAGTGTTTGAAGATGAATGAGATGGTTCTTAAAAGCAAGCCACCTACCTCATATGGTACTTAACCTAAGAGCCCAAGACTCATAAGGAAACTGATTAAAAAGCAACCTCTTTGATCTACCAATAAAATATCAAGCCATCTGCCTCTGCTGCAGACAGAGGAGTTGCCTTTCCCCAGTTTAATGGCTATGAATGTAGAGGTGCATGAGGAAATGCAGATTATGCAATGCTGAATACATTAGTTAAGTGAAAATCAATATAATGATTGGTATTTGATTCAACTCTTCTTCTCTAACATTCTGTTTTATAAAAATTATTCTTTGTTTTGGTATTTTATTTGTAGATCAAAGACAAAGCTTTTTAAAATTGTGTGGTTCTCAAACTACTTTTACACAAATCATCTAGCAGACATACATCAAATGCAGATTCCTAGACTTCAACCTGGACCAACCCAGTTTGAAAGTCTGGAGCAAGGCCACTGAATCCTGATTTTTACCAAATCTCCAAAGTGATCTTCATGCTCTCTAATATTTGGGAACCACCACTTCAGTACAAATATTAGGCTTTTAATTACGGGAATCTCTGCTCTTCTGGAGATGAAATCAACTTAAAATTAATTCATTCGACATTGTTGAGTGCCTACCATCTGCTAGAGACTCTACTAGGTGCTGTTGAGACAGACATGAGTAAAACAATTACTATACTCATAGCTTATGGTTTATGTAGGGCCTTATTTACCCCATTTTACTGATGAGGAGACAGACCTACTCATGGTACACAATACATGGTAGGGTGAAACTGAAATGCCAACCCAGTCTGTATGGCCAGACTTCTTACTGAATCTTCCTATTTATTTCTCAAATAGTGTTAGGATTTCATGTTTCTAGATTATTTTCTCAAGGTGCTCGTTGCTGCTATGAAGTGGAAATAAGTCATTTATGAAATTAATGAAGTTGAATTGTTTTTTTAATCACTGGATGCCTGCTCACCTAGGTAAAGCATGACTTTATAAAACAAAAGAAGCAGGCATATATGGTTATCAGAATAAAAATTTTAAGGGAAAAAGGGGGGCATTCTCAAAGAGAATGCTCCAATACTCCATTTTCTTAAAGAAAAAGGAATGTGTTAAATAGGATCTGAGGTCAAATAGTACAAGGAGACTGTTTAGGTGTATTCCTGACCTGAATAATTGGGTTACCGGTAAGAAACTTTAAAATCCATCTTAAAATATATCAAAACAGACAGAAGAATAAATCTACTGTGTTGGTAATTTTTTTATGAAGAAAGGCACAGTCATTTTTGAAATGAAAGAGAATAGTTAAAAATGTGTTTAAGAGGTAATAAATAACTACAAACTTTATTTATAAATGTGTAATTATGCTTTGAATATATAATAATTATAATTAATATAATTGTTGATGTCATTATATTAATATCACTACTAATTATTAATATAATTTGTTAATTGTAAATACAAGTATCACAGAAGTGTGAAAAGCAGTGCTATTCAGGAGCCACAAAACAATGACTGACAGAATTCCTTCAAGTGGCATAGTGCTGGTAGCTTTGTAGCATAAAGCAAACAAAGACATCAGACATACTAGGACAAAGTATAGGATTTCTGACTAGTGACTGCACCTTTGATGAAGAGGGCAGTGCAGCTGCCTTCCCCTCCTCTGGTTACTACAAATGTACATGGGTGAGGGAATACAGGAAATCAGGAAGTCTGGCACTTCTCACTAGCTCTATACGTCTACCCGGCTTTGAGCTACCACAGTCGCTCACCTGGATTACTGCAATAGCCTCCTACCTGCCCTCCTTCCCTTATAGACTATTCTCAAAACTGGATCAGAGTGCTCCTTTGAGAATTATTGGAAAAGTAATTGGAAAAGTATCCCATGTAGTAGACCTAAAAGACGTGATGGAAAATACGAGAGAAAAGAGAAGAAAATTAGAATAACTGTCTGAAACTAAAACATTTGACTAACAAGAGTTTCCAGAAAGTGAAAACAGAAAATCACAGGAAATTACAAAAATAATAATATAAGAAAATTTCCACAAACTGAAGGACACAGGTCTCCAGATTGAAAACACCATAACAAGGGCTTAGGGCAAAGCAATCATTGTGAAATGAGTCCCATGCAAAGTGCCAAAAGGTAGTATGGCACTGGCATTCTCAGTAAAAATATAATCATTTATGAGAAAATTAAGACATCCTTTCAGAAATAAGAAAGCTATTTTTTTAGGATTCTCTACTCAAACAATCAATCAAATATAAGGGAGAATTAAAGACATTTTTTCAAAAGACACCACATCTTTAAATCTCTTGTCTACACTTTCTCAAGAACATGCTAAAGGATGTGCTCTATTCAATTAAGGGGATAAACAAGAATTATAAATAATGGAATACTGGCAATAGAGAATCCAACATAGGAAGGAGACCAAGGGAATTCACAAAATGAGGACAAAATGAAGTCCCAGGGTAACAGCTCTATAGCAATCCCAGAGAGCAGTGTATAAAATGTGTATTATCAATATGTTTTTTAAAATAACATTTTTAAATTTATGGACATGTGAAAAAAGCCTCACACTACGTTCAGATGTAAAGATTATAATGATCATTCCTATTGTATACTTCTTCACAGTTTACAAAAAGCCAGCATAGGACAATGAAAATATCATGACGCAGGACTGTTGTAATAATACATGTAGAATCCTAGCATTGCAGTAGCTACATACAAGTTTGTCAAGCACTTTATTTTTTCTTACAGTAACTTATGAGAAAGGCAAGTCAATTGCCATTATCCTCATTTACACATAAGATAGCTAAGCCTCAGAGTAGCCATATGGACTTCCCTAAGTTTATGCAGCTAGTAAGTGGTAGAACAAAGGTTCAAATAGGATCTTCTGCTTTCAAGTACAGGCATTCAAATTTCCCACGAGGAAAATGGAACAAGTAATTAACCTAGTTGTTAACAGGACTATAGAAAAATAACATAAATAGCTATAAAAGAGATATAGTAAAAACTGATATCTAGGTAAATACAGCAATACTAATGTTTAGATATCTACCTGTTGGTAAACTGATTAGCATTCCAATGAATACCGTTACCAAAGTTCCAAGAGTGCTGAAGTATAGATATGATAAAGAATACCAGTTATCCATCAGTGGAGTCCTAAGAAAGAACAAAAGCATAACTGTAAGATTTTATGTAATGCTACTAGCAACTAAAGCAGTGCCGATAATTTTCATGCATGGCAAAGTCAAAATAAAATGTTTAACAATGTTTTTAATGTTTTAACAAATGTTTTTAATGTCATAAACTATTGTTCCATCTTTATCTTATTGGATCAAGAATTAAAAGCCTGACTTATTCTTGACCATACACTATAATACTAAATGTCCATCTGTATTCATTCACCTCTGCTTTATGTCCCAGGCACTGTTCTTGTCATTGGAAAGTCTACCATAAAAAAAGCTAATAAGGCTCCTGCCCTCATAAAATTTGCATTCTAATGGAGAGAGAAATACAGTAAATAAGTAAACTAATAAATACAATCATTTCCACTGGTGAAAAGCACTATAAGGAAATAAAACAAGGTAACATGAAACACAGTGGAAAGAACGAACTATACCCTAATGTCAGAGAAAGCATTTGTGAAACGACATTTGAACTGAGATATGAATAACAAGAAGTTTTTGAGGAAAGCATCCCAGACAGAGGTAAACACCAGCTGACTAAATCATAAGTAGCAACATAAGGGTAATACAAGACGAGAGGAAGGCAGAGGTCTTTTTTGTTGTTGTAGTTAGATTTGTATGAAGTTTGGGTTTTTCTCTGGGCAACGGCACTTGTGGCAGTATTTTAAATGAAGGAGTAACATGACCTGATGTTTCTAAAATGATTGTTCTAGAATCCCACTTTTAGCTTTAATAGAGTAGCTTGATTTAGAACACATCTGTCTAAGAACAATGGATAAAAAGTGGAGGAATGGGGCAGGCAGGCAATTAGAAATTGAGAGGCCAAGATCCCAGAAAGAAGGGAAACACATTGAGGTAAGCTATTGAAATTAAGATCATGCAGTATTACTGGTGGAAAAACAAACAAAAATAGAACAGAATAGAGAATCAAGAAACAGACCAAGAAGATAGTATCTGGTTTAGTTAAATTTGATACTCATTTGCAATGCAGCAAAGGGAAGGTCTTTCCAATAAGTGGTGTTTAGTTAACTGAATATCCATATAGGAAAAAAATGAGTCTTGATTACAGCACCTACAGAAATCAATTACAAAGTAGATTACATTTCATGAATGGAAATAGTTAACAATAAAGCTTTTAAATGAAGAATTAGAGGAATCTCTTTATGACCTCAGGATAGGCAAGGATTTCTTTTTTTTTTTTTTTTTTTTTAAGATTTTATTTATTTATTTGAGAGAGAGAGACAGTGAGAGAGAGCATGAGCGAGGAGAAGGTCAGAGAGCGAAGCAGACTCCCCATGGAGCTGGGAGCCTGATGTGGGACTCGATCCCGGGACTCCAGGATCACGCCCTGAGCCGAAGGCAGTCGTCCAACCAACTGCGCCACCCAGGCGTCCCAGGCAAGGATTTCTTAATTGAAACACACAAAGGACTAACAATATAAGAAAAGACTGATAATTTATTCTTTAGTAGGATATTCTTTAACCTCTATGTATTTGAGGTCTTTTCAAATTTTTGTTATGGTTGACTTTAAGTTTCATAGCATTGTGATCAGAAAATACATGGTATGACCTCAATCTTTCTATACTTATTGAGGCTTGATTTGTGACCTAGAAGATGATCTGTTCTGGAGAATGTCCCATATACACTCAAAAAGAATGTGTATTCTACTACTTTAGGATGAAATGTTCTAAATATATCTGTTAAGTCCATCTAATCCAGTGTGTCATTCAAAGCCATTGTTTCTTTGTTGATTTTCTGTTCAGATGATCTGTCATTGGTATAAGTGGGGTGTTAAAGTCCCCTCCAGTTATTGTATTATTATCAATGATCTCCTTTAATTTGTTATCAGTTGTTTTATATATTTGGGTGCTCCTGAGTTGAGAGCATAAGTACTTATAACTGTTAGATCTTCTTTCTGGATAGACCCCTTTATTATGACATACTGTCCTTCTTTATCTCTTGTTAAAGTCTTTGGTTTAATTCTCAAATGACATGATACTCTATGTAGAAAACCTGAAATACTCCACCAGAAATTGATAGAACTAATACATATATTCAGTAAAGTAACAGGATACAAAATCAATGTACAGAAATCAGTTGCATTCCTATATACCAATAATGAAGCAGCAGAAAGGGAAATCAAGGACCTGATTCCATTTAAATTGCACCAAAAACCATAAGCTATCTAGGAATAAACCTAAACAAGGAAGTGAAAGAGATATGCTCTGAAAACTACAGAACACTTTTGAAAGAAACTGAAGATGACACAAAGAAATGAAAAAATATTCCATGCTCATGGATAGGAAGAACAAATATTCTTAACGTGTCTATAATTCCCAAAGTAATCTCACATTTGATGCAATCCCTATCAAAATATCACCAGCATTTTTTTTTTTACAGAGCTAGAACAAACAATCCTAAAATTTGTATGGAACCGCAAAAGACCCCAAATAGCCAAAACAAACTTCAAAAAGAAATGCAAAGCTGGAGGTATCACAATTCTGGACTTCATGTTCTATTACAAAGCTGTAGTGACTAAGACAGGATGGTACTGATATAAAATGACATATAGATCAGTGGAAAAGAGTAGAAAACCCAGAAATGGACCCACAACTATATGGCCAACTAATCTTTGACAAAGCAGGAAAGAACATCCAATGGAAAAAAGACTGTCTCTTCAACAAATTGTGTTGGGAAAGCTGGATAGCAACTTGCAAAAGAATGAAACTGGACCACTTTCTTACACCACACACAAAAATAAATTCAAAATGGATGAAAGACATAAATGTGAGACAGGAAACCATTAAAATCCTAGAGGAAAACACAGGAGCAACCTCTTTGACATCAGCCGTAGCAACTTCTTACTAAAGACAAGGGAAACAAAAGCAAAATTAACTATTGGGACTTCATCACGATAAAAAAGCTTCTGCACAATGAAGAAAAAATTGACAAAACTAAAAAGCAGCCTTTGGAATGGATGAAGATATTTGCAAATTACATATCTGATAAATGACATATCTGATATATATCCAAAATCTATACAGAATTTGTCAAACAACACCCCCCAAAAAATAATCCAATTAAGAAATGGGCAGAAGACATGAATAGCTATTTCTCCAAAGAAGACCTACAGATAACTAACAGACATGAGAAGATGTTCAACATCACTCATCATCAGGGGAATACAAATCAAAACTACAATGAGATATCACCTCACACCTATCAGGTTGGCTAAAATTAACATAGCAAACAACAAATATTGGTAAGGATGTGGAGAAAGGAGAACCCTCTTACACTATTGGTGGGAAAGCAAACTGGTGTAGGCACTCTGGAAAACAGAATGGAGATTCCTCAAAAACTTAAAAAGAAAGCTATGATCTAGCAATTGCACTAGTGGGTATTTCCCACAGGATACAAAAATACTGATGTAAAGAGATACATGACCCCCTCAATGTTTATAGCAGCATTTTCTCTCTCTTTTTTTTTTCATTTTATTTATTTATTTGACCAAAAGAGATCAGAAGTAGGCAGAGTAGCAGGCAGAGAGAGAAGCGAAAAAACAGGTTCCCCACTGAGCAGAGAGCCCAACGTGGTGCTCCATCCCAGGACCCTGACATGAGCTAAAGGCAGAGGCTTCACCCACTGAGCCACCCAGGTGCCCCTATAGCAGCATTTTCAACTAAATAGCCAAATTATGGAAAGAGCTCAAAAGTCAATTGACCGATGAATAGATAAAGATGTGGTACATATACATAACGGAATATTAGCCATAAAAAAGAATGAAATCTTGTCATTTGCAATAATATAGATGGAGCTAGAGTATATTATGTGAAGCAAAATAAGTCAGCCAGAGAAAGACAAACACCGTATTCAGTCAGATGTGGAATTTAAGAAGCAAAACAGATGAACATGGAGGGGGAAAAGATAGAAGCAAACCGTAAAACAGACTCTTAACTATATAGAACACTGAAGGTTGCTAGAAGGTAGGTGGGTGGAGGGATGGGTTTAATGGGTGATTGCATCAAGGAGGGTACTTGTGATGAGCAATGGGTGTTCTATGTAAGTGATGAATCAATAAATTCTACTCCTGAAACTAATATTACACAATGTGTTAACTAACTGGAATTTAAATAAAAACTTGAAAGGGGAAAAAAAAGTCTTATAAGTTGAACTTAATTAAAATAAAGAAATTCTGACCACCAAAATAGTATCATTACAAGAGTAAAAAGGCAACCCACAAAGTAGGAGAAAAATATTTCAAAATATGTATTTTATCTAGAATATATCACAAATTCTCAAATAAATGAGAATCCATTTAAAGCTGGATTAAAGAATTCAACAACCAACTCACAAAAGTACATATCCAAATGGAAATGGCAAACAAAACTAACAAACAAACAAAAAATCCACCCCGTGTAATAAAAAAGTATTGAATAGGGCCACCTTGGTGGCATGATTCCAGGGTCCTGGGATCCAGCCCCTCATCAGGCTCTCTGCTCAGCAGGGAGCCTGCTTCCCCCAACTCTCTCTGCCTGCCTCTTTACCTACTTGTGATCTCTCTCTGTCAAATAAATAAAATCTTAAAAAAAAAGGTATTGAATGTAGTTGATCATAAAAGAAATGCAAATTAAAACTATGATGGGCTACCAATGTATACCCATCAAGCATTAAGGAATTTAAAGAATAAAAACTGTATCTAGGTAATGGAAACATGTTATCAGGCAACCAAAGAATATTTTATTTCATCTTTAGCTATGTAGTTTATTCCCCTTGTACTCTAGGGACACTGAACTATTTATGATTTCCTTACATACCATGTGGCTTCAGACCTTCGTGCTTTTGGATATACTGTTTTCCCACTGTGCAATATGCACCACTTCTGTCTGTCCCTTCTGTCCAACCCTGGTCACCTGATTAATCTTCCTCTAAGAAGGTTTCTTTGACTCTACCAGGAAGGGTGCCTCTCTTGATCACCCATGAATACCACTTACCAGAGGATATTGTTTAAGTGTTTATTTTCTTGTCCAACTTCCCTTTTGGTCATTTTCTGTGACTTTCCAAACCCTCTCCTTCCAGCCAACCTCTGTATCCTTCAAGTAGTACTACCTCTCTAAAGTCTTGATGCTAATCACTCCAACTTTGTTTATATTCACTCTTTTAACAGATCTTCATCAAGTATTTATTACTATTTACAATGTGCTAGTTTTATACTTACTGTGCTTACTGAATTAATTGTTTTGTGTATATTAGCACACCCTCTCCAGCTAGACTATAACTTCCTGGAAAGCAGGAATCACAGTGAATAAGAGGGGACGACTTTCTTGTGATACTACATAAACGGCCAGCCCAGACCTAAGTATGTTATTTACTCTTAGAAATTCTTATTTATTACCTGTTATTTTATAAACAAGCTAACATATAAAAGTAATCATTATGGTACCAGGTACATACTAAACTTCAGCTAATTTATTTGTTTCAGAATCCAAATAACTATTTTGTCTCAGACTCTTAAATTAAGAGAGATATTTACATAATCAGTACAAATGCTAAGCAAAATTGTGAAACAAGAAGTATATCCTGAATGTCCTCCCACGTACCCTTCAATTATTTTTTTCTCCCTTTCTGACTCTAACAACTACCCCCTCCACACACAAACATTAGCGTTTTCATGCTTGTCCAAACCACTTTTGGCATTTCACTGTCCATCACCCCATGGCACCCCACCTAGTCAAACCTCCCTCCAAAATGTCTCAGGTTCTGGAACTACCAACATTTATCAGCCTTGAATTTCCATTGGCAAGCATTCTCATAGTTAGGAACTCATGATTTGAACATGAATCACTAATAGTAAGTCACATTCCTTCTCTCAGGAGTGCTTCCAGTTTAAAAGGGAGACACAGCATGTCTTGACCCAAAGGGAATGAGTCTTTAATGATTTCATTCCAGGAAAGCTGAAACTGGGGGCAATAATTTGGGGGCAGCAGCCTCATTTTTGTATTCCTTGCATATCTCCATAGGGTTTAGGTTTTAAGGCTAGACATTTAATTGTTCACTAAAGAAATCTTGCTCTTATATCTACTGTATTATAAAACACTCACCTACCTATAGATCTACATTTCATTAAATCAGATGAAATAAGGACCCAGAGCCCCAAAGTATACCGCATACAGAAAATTCCAGCAAGTGAGTTGATCACAGCTGCAACTCATTGCCAGTGCTCTAAAGATCAGGAATATTTAAATCTAAACAAACAGCAATGACCTAACATATTTAGATGATTGTAGCTTTAGACTATAAAGGCTATACTTAAAGCCTATATAAGCAGTCTTTCTTTTATAATTTTGCTTTTCATTTTAAAACACTTTAGTTCACCAAGATGATTTTTTATTCAACTAGAGCTGATATTTGGTAGCATTTAACCATAACAGAATTTTTTGGTTATTATTCAATTTTTCTCCAGATCTGTAAGTGAGGCAGCGGTTTTTATTAAAATTAAGAACATACATCAATTTTTGCTGTTACCAAATAAAATACTATAGCCAGAAAGCCACAAGGGCTCTACCCATTTCAGAAGTAGGGAAAATTGCAGCACCTGGGCAACTGGGGTTCTCTACCTGTCACATGCATTTCTTTAAAATATGACACTATAAAGCTTAATTCAATACCTTTCCACACTGTGTACTTGAAAAGCACTAGTAGAAAATGGCATTTCTGTGGTTGTCACCCAATTTGTCACATTGTGTGTGCTGTTACAGCCATAGGTTTCAAGGATTAGTGGCATCGTTCTCTCAGGCAGTGGAGGATAAAGTTGAGCTCCAATCCCAACCCACAGAGAAACAGCAAATCCAGCCATCAAACCAACAATTGCTCCCTGTAAAATAAGAATGTTTTTAAAAGAAAAATAATGTAGTTTTCTTTGAGACAGAAATTAATGTCAGAAGATTAAGCTTAGCATGGTCCAAGCCAGATTTACCAGCTTCTCTCCTAGAATCATTCTCTCCCCCAAAATCCTTGCTTCTTGTCAAGGGCAGCATGAGCCAGCGGTCCCTCATCTCAGAGCCCTGGGGATCCAGTAACTCCATTCCTTTTCCATATCCTTATCTCAACCTGCTCTTTTTTTTTTTTTTTTTTTTTTTTTTGCTAATCTCATCATTCTATTCCTTCTACTCTGTTTCCATGACTAGCAGTCTTTTCTGGCATCCTCCTTTCTTCACACCCAAAAAACTACAACAATCACATGGTTGACCCCAGGCCAACTGTCCCCTTTATGTTTGCTTAACCTGTAAACAAACAGTATGCCAAATGCACAAAAGACTATGAAGGGGAAAGGAGACACAGAGTTTATTCCCATATTTAACAACATGCATGATTGTAATTGTGCTTCAGGGTAGCTAGGAGGAAAATAGGAAGCAGTTTTCACAAATGACTGCAACGGTGCATAATACCACACCAAGTATTTCTAAAGACAAAAAGAGATGTCTCCTCTGAAGACATTTGGTTTCTCAATCTTTGGAAAATGGGTTCCTTGCTTCTGCTTTTCACCAGCAGTCTAGATGCTCTGCTAGACCTTGAATAATTTAAGCCCCAGTTCCAAATTACGGGGAAAAAGCAAATTTGAGCTGGTGGGCCTCTTCCTCTGTGGTGAAAATTTCCCCCTTCTTTTAAGAATACTGACCAGAAGGGGTGCCTAGGAGGCTCCGTGTGTTAAGCTTCTGCCTTCGGCTCAAGTCATGATCCCAGGGTCCTGGGATCAAGCCCCACATTGGGCTTTCTGCTCAGTGGGGAGCCTGCTTCCTTCTCTCTCTCTCTGCGTCTCTCTCTCCCTACTTATGACCTCTGTCTGTCAAATAAGTAAATAAAAATCTTTAAAAAAAAAAAAGAATACTGACCAGACAGGGCAGCCTGTGCCTTGGGCTTCCCATAGAGAAGACAGGGGAGAATACTTGAAGTAAGGGAAAAAACAAGCAAAATCATAGGGTAGGAAAAAAGAATGGTGTATTGATAGGATAAGATGAAGGCTGATGACAAGATCAGAAGGTTTATGTTGGGGACAAACACTATGAGCTCTTTCATTAAGTTGTGAACCTTGAAAGCAGAATTAGATTTTTTTGGTTTTGGTATCTCAACACTTACTAGAGTGCTGGACATATAGCAGGCATGCAATAAATATTTTTTCAATAATATGAGATTGGAATAGTAGTGTGGCCAACTGTTGACAAGCCAGACTTGCTTCTCAGCATTGTACATGGCTTGATCAAAGATCCACAAAATTATAAAGCCCATGAGTGTAAAAACATTCAGAGTTCTCTATTCCCAGGACAGTGCTTAGCTCAATATTCAATGAATGAATGACAGGAGGAAAAGCAAAGGAAGGGAAGGAGAAAAGGGGAAGGAGAGGAAAGGAGGGAAGGATGGAGGGAGAGAGGAAGGCAGGAAGTCCATTCCAAAGCAAGGGTAGATACTCTGCTGATGAAAAATGTGAGTATAGTAAAAAGAGTTACCTCCTATGACAGGAATAATAATATCAGACTTCTCCCAAGAAAAGGTTATATGGAACCAAGTCTGCTATAGCTATTCTGGAGGCAACCCATGGTGGCAGTAAATGTCAAAAACCAAATCAGTCTTTCTTAATGTTTCAGACACTCAGTAAACCACTGTGCATTTAATAATGCAAAGAGTCTAATCAAAGCTTCAACATTCTGAGATAAATACAAACTATTTTTTCATTGTGATTAATTTCTACCAAACTAGTTTTTCATATGATACTTCAATGACAATTATTTGAGATTATTTTTAAAAAATTTTCATTTGAGTACAGTTGATACACAATGTTACATTAGTTTCAGGATACAACACAGTGAGTCAACATCTCTATACATTATGCTATGTTTACCACAAGTGTAGCTACCATCTGTTAAGAATTATTTTCCTTAAGAATTATTATTTTTTATTTTTTTATTTATGTTATGTTTGTTATGTTAGTTGCCATACAGTATATCATCAGTTTTTGTTCCATGATTCATTGTGTATAACATCCAGTGCTTATTAATAATAATAGTAATGGCCTTTATGAGTAGCCATCTTACCAATCCATAATGCCTCATGAAGAAAATGGAATTCTAAATGCAAATTCATAGTTCTGCAGTTATTCTATGGCTGTATGAAACAACCATACATACATTATCAATTTTTCCTGAACTTCAGCTTATAGCAGGACTACCCAGTGGAGTTTCTCCTGGCTTTCAGAGAAATAATTTCAATTTCATTTATTCCAAACAAAATTTAGTACTTTAAAGCCCAAAAATGTCTGTGTAGAAGAGAGGTGTTACCTCATTCTGGATACTATTCCAATTATGATCACCCCTTTAAGGACAGAACCATGATATTGGAACTATTGCTTTAAATATCAGGAATACAAACTCTCTGGTCAAGATGGTGAGGAGGCTTATCTTATTACTTCTCTTTGCTGTACTCTGACTATTCACAGGTATCCTCAGCTCTACTGCTCTTAACTCTTTCACATCTGAGCCTGTTGATCTCCTTTCTTTAAATCCTAGTGATTTTTAGAGGTAGAGTTTAGTGACCTCTGAGGCTAATAATACACTATATGTTAATTAGCTTATTTTAAATTTAAAAATGTTTATAGAAATCCTAATGACTTTCAAGAAGGGCAAAAAGATAAATCCACAAAAAATATTCCTTTAGTTATGTAATATTCATAATATATATTACATATAATGTATAACATAATATGTATTGTTTCATAATAAATATCCTTTATTTATATTATATATTCTACTATATTATATGCTTAGTTGTATAGTTGTATTGTAATACTATATGATTCAGCTACATAATATTCACTATATATATTATTTTGGCAGTTTCCATTTAGTTTCACATATGTAGGATCCCAGTGCATAGCACTTTATTTTATGTTCCAGCAAAGTCAGTATGAGTAATTTAAGCCATCAAGTCACTAATGACAGATATCATAGGAACTATATCTTTCAAATTAAGAAAAAATTAGAAAGCTGCTACTATAGTTGGGCAAGTAAGCTTTACACATATTCACTCTTTATACTTACAATTGAGTTGGCAAAGGGAACCAAAATGCCCAAAGCAAACAAGCCCAGAAGTGGTCCACCAACCATGCCAAATATGCTGAGTGCTGCCTACAAAAATAATAAAAAGTCAGTAACTAGCAATCTCAAATACCAAGTTAAAGTGTTTCAAAGTAATTTAATCAGAATGAGGATTTAAAGTTATCAATCTCCTCCCAAAAATCATGGCAGCCTTGTCATTGATAAATAGGTAATCAGAACTTGAATGCTTCTGCTTCTCAGTCTCAACTATTCATTTGTTCATTCAGGTATCCTCAATAAAGGAAGCAGAATATAAAGAAGGTAGAGTCACGACAAGACAGCAGGAACAGCTATATGAATTCATAAGCCCAGAGGGACACTACTTCTCCCAACTGTTCCTGCAAGTGATAATAATCAATCACACCACTCCTTTGTGCTTTGACAGTCTCAAAATCTTCTGTAAAACAAGACTGTGGATAAATACTGCTAAGTGAGCAGAGATGGCAATGAAACACAATGCCATCCTTGATTCCCTAGGAATGGAACTAGAATGAAGAATATGATTATTTTAAAAAAAAGATTGCTCAAATCATGTTGATTTAAAATCTAACTGGCTAATTGAAACCTTTGCTTTGGTGTATAGATGCCAAAATCATGCTAGTGGAAAAAAAGTTACAATGTGAATAATGGAGAAATGCAAAACCTGAAAATTCCAAAAGATGTGAGCTCCCAGTAAGTCAATGGTTAATTTTTAAGAGTGGACAGAAGCATAAAAGAAGGATTAAAGGACATATTGTCTACAGAGTAAAGGGGCTTGATAATAGAATCAGTAAATCAAAGAAAAAATATCAAGTCAAGAAAATTTTATAGGATATAGATGGCAGTTCTAGGTTAAAAAAATTAAGAAGTCTACCTTGTGGTAGTGGTGTGGATAGAGTTGACAAAGAACTAGTGTTGGAGGAGGATATGGGTTCAGAATATAATCCTAGGGAGTGATTTCACAACTTCTCTTGACCAAAGCCCAGTAGGAAAGAAGACAGCCTTCACTGAAAAATATGAAATAAGTCACATGGCCCATGAAGCAGGCTGTGACAGTATGACCTGTGAGCCAGCTTTAGAGGTATAAGGAATATACCCCCCCAAAAAAAACAAAAAGCCTGTTTCCGGAAATAATACCTTGATTAGAGATGAAGTAAGGAAGAACTGGCTTGGAGTTATGATGACACTATTAGGACACCTCACTACAGATACTCAGACAGAATTGATATATGAAAAAGAAGGGAATCAATCACAATAAGAGTTATAAGCAATAATGCAGACTATGGAGAAAAGCATATTCAGAGGAGTTTTATTGGTTATGGCTTAGATGTGTTGGATAAGCTTAGAGCTTCTGGATATCATTCATTCATTCATTCATATACTCGGGATGAGATCAAACTATTTTAACAACTGGTATGCCACAAGCAAATAAACCAGAATGGACCCAAGCCTTAGGTCTAAAGCAGGAGTTTGGAGGACCTGCTTTGCTCAACAGTGACCTTCGACTTTCTGGATCATGGGGAGGGCCAGGTGTATCAGAGAGCCATGATAAAACTGCTTCAGTAATTAACACATGCTTGAAATAAATTAAAAAATAGAAAGACTTAGAGAAAAAATAAATAAAATGTCTCAACAAGAACACAGCAGATATAAAGGACTAAATGGAAATTATTAGAACCGAAAAATACTAGGTGAAATCTTAGTAGATGGGTTCAACAGCAGAATGGAGGAAACAGAAGAAAGAATTAGTGAGCTGGAAGATAGGCCAATAGAAACTACCTAATCAGAACAACAGAGAGAATATGTACTTTAAAAAAAGAAATGAGTTTCCAGGATCTGTGCAAGTATACTAAAAAAAAAAAAAAAAAAAAAAAAAAAATCTAACACAAGTAATGAGAGTCCTAGAGGAGAAAAGAATGAGGCTAAAAAGCATTCAAAGAAATAATGTATGATATTCCCAAATTTTACAAGAGATATAAACCTACAGATTCAAAAGCTGCAAAATCTCCAAATAGGACAAACACAAAGAAATAATGCCAAGACACACTGAAATAAATTTCTGAAAACAACAAAGAGAAAGTTCTAAAAGTGATCAGAGAAAAATGATACCTTTCCCGTAGGGGAAAATAATTAGAATGCCAGCAAATAGATCATCAGAAATACTGGACCAGAAGAAAGTGGCACATGTTTTTCAAGTGCTGGATAAAAAGAACTGCTGACACAGAATCCTACATCCAGCAAAAATATCTTCTGGGAATAAAGGGAAACCAATACATCCTCAGATGAAGGGAAATAAAGAATTTTTGCCAGCAGACATATCCTAAAAGAATGGCTAATGAAAGTTTTCTAAAAAGAACAGAAATTATTAAAAGAAGGAAACTTGGAACATCAGGAAGGAAGAAAGAATACAATAAGCAAAGATATGGCTAAATATAATGGGCATTCCTTCTTCTCTTGAGTTTCCTGAGTTATATTTGATTGTTTAAACAAAAATTATAATACTTTAATGTAATTCAAAATGCATGTAGAGTAAATATTTGATAACTGTATTAAAAACTGGGTAAACAGGCGGGGGGGTGGGAGGTTGGGGTACCAGGTGGTGGGTATTATAGAGGGCACAGCTTGCATGGAGCACTGGGTGTGGTGAAAAATAATGAATAATGTTTTTCTGAAAATAAATAAATTGAAAAAAAAAAAAGAAATAGGAAATATGAATAAACCAATAATGAGTAAGGTGATTAAAAAAAAAAACTGGGTAAACAGACATAAAGGGAGATAAAGGTTCTATACTTTCCTCAAATTGGTAAAATGACAAAACAAGTAGATTGTATTATGTTTATGTAATACCTAAAGCAACAGTTGAAAATGCTATTCTAAGAGGCAAACTCAAACAATACAGATAAATAAAAATGGATTCTAAAAAATGTTTATCTTATAGAAAGGTAGGAGGGAAAGAGAAAGAACAACATAAAACAAAAAATGGCATACATACTCCCTAACATACCAATAATTACATTAAGTGTAGAAGATAGTCTAATACACCAATTAAAAGACAGAAATTGGCAGGATATATTTAAAAACATGGCCCAATGTCGGGGACCGCCTCTGGCCGGGAAAGTCCCCACCATTACAAGATGGCGCTTGGCTCACTGCCAGCAAAATATGCTGCAAGTAAACACTGAACTTTCTGGTGAAGCCCACCTGAAGGAGGACATAGTCATTGGCTGTTTCAAATTTAATCAGTATGATAACAGGACTCTCATTGGCTCTCCCCATTGTTTGGCCCCTTATTGGTCACCCTGACACATATAAGCTAAGAAAGTTGTCGAAATAAAGAGACGAAGCATTAACACCATGCCAGGCTGGTTGTCGTTCTTGCGGGCCGAGGGCGACAAATGGTGCTGAGACCCGGGAATAGTTAACGAGTAAGTAAATCTTGCAAGGAGAAAAACCGCAGGTAAGCGGGGAAGGAACCACGATTAAAGTGGTGGCAATCTTGTACAAGACTGCAATAAGAAGCGGGCGGCCATAGAGCCGGGATTTTCTTAAGGGACCACGATTAAAGTGGTGGCAATCTTGTACAAGACCGCAATAAGAAGCGGGGCGGCCATAGAGCCGGGATTTTCTTCCGCGGTAAAGCGGGGAGTAAAGGTCGACTGAAGTATATGCGTGTAAAAAGTCAATGTGTTGGTTAGTGTCTTTAACGTCTGCGTCTGTTGTCTTTGTGTTCATAATGGGATCTGAAGTATCTAAAGAGTGGTCTTCTTGTGCCTCAGAGGGGGGTAGTTCTAGTGAAGAGGAAGAAGAAATGTCAGGGGAAAAGTTAGACTGTAAAATGTACTCCAAGTTTGAACAGTTGAAACTGTCGACTCCAGCAACGCCTAGTGCCCCTCCGCCGTATAATCCTATGGCGTGCCAAGGAGCTTGTAGCTGCTGCACCACATGCAGTAGTGGCAGGGCTTCGAGCTGGAGAGATCATGACCTGACCTCTGCCTTTCCGGTTTTAGAGGACCAAAACAACCAGCGGTATCATCAGCCTCTTGATTTTAAACTAGTTAAGCAATTAAAGGAAGCAGTCATGCAGTATGGCCCTCAGGCAGCCTTTACAGTATCTTTGTTGGAGACCATAGCGGGAATGAACTTAGTCCCTGAAGACTGGGGTAATCTAGCCCGCGCAACCTTGTCAGGAGGGCAATATCTAGTATGGAAAACAGCCTGGCAAGAATACTCACAGGACACTGCCCGCCGTAATGCAGTGGCTGGAAATCCTCAGTGGGACCTAGAAATGTTAATGGGAATGGGACCGTACATGGGAAAGCAGGCCCAAATACAATACAACCCTGCAGTGTATCTGCAAATAGCTGCGGCGGCCACTAAAGCATGGAAAACCATTCAAGGCAGTGGGGATTTACAGGGTCAGCTGTCTAAGGTAATACAAGGACCAAATGAGGCATATGCTGATTTTGTAGCGAGGCTGATGCAAACAGCTGGTCGAATATTTGGGGAGGTAGAGGCAGCCATGCCATTGATAAAACAGCTGGCTTATGAGCAAGCTAATAAGTGGTGTAAAGAAGCCATCAGACCTTGGAAAAGCAAAGACTTGAGTACATATATTAAAGTTTGCAGGGATATCAATGACAGTGTTATTCAAGGGCAGGTTATGGCTGTAGCTATCACTCAAGGTTTACAAGGATTACAGGGAGCTCAACAATATAAACATAGGGGTATTCCTGGAGTTTGTTATTACTGCAAGGAGCCAGGACACCTTAAGCATGAGTGCCCAGAGATAAAGGTATCTTATCAGGAGCCTAAAAAACCAGGTATCTGCCCAAGAGGTGGGAGAGGTGCCCACTGGGCAAATGAATGTCGCTCAATAAGGGATATACGAGGAAACTCTCTGCTTCCAAGAAGGTCAAAAAACGGGAAGGGGGGGCCCCACACCCCAGGGCCCTCAAATGTATGGGGTGCTCCAACAGGTGGCTCGCTCGCATTATCCGCCGACGAGCCAAGGCGAGCCCAACAGGGAGTGCAGGATTGGACATCCGTGCCACCACCAGACTCATATTGACTCCAGAGATGGGGACCCAGGTAGTCGAATCAGATTTTAAGGGTCCATTACCTGAGGACACCGTGGGCCTCTTGCTAGGACGGAGCTCCACGGCGTTATCAGGACTCATTGTTCACCCCGGAGTTATAGATGCTGATTATAAAGGAACAGTGAAAATCCTGGTATCTTCCCCACGTGGAATTACAGCTATTAGTCCAGGTGATAAGATAGCTCAGATCCTGGTATTGCCTAGTTGTCACAAGCTTTTTGGAAGCCATGAGGTTACGCGGGAACAAAAGGGGCTCGGTTCATCTGGAGCTCCTCTAGCATGCGTCACGCTAGGCATGGAAAATAGACCCCTTTACTCTCTTTGGATAAGAGGCAAGAAATTCATAGGCTTATTGGACACTGGAGCGGATCGCAGTATCATCAATGAAGCTGATTGGCCTAAGGATTGGCCTGTGCAAAAGGCTGATCAAACACTTCGAGGATTAGGGATTGCTCATAGCCCCATGTGCAGTGCAGCTACACTGCCATGGAAGGATGATGAAGGCCACCATGGACTTGTGCAGCCATATGTCCTTAAAATTCCCATTTCATTGTGGGGACGGGATGTTTTGGCCCAAATGAACCTGAAGTTGACTACAGAATTATTCTATAGTGAGGAAGCTCAAGCCTTAGTGACTAAGTCTGGTTATCCTGGAACGGGAGGCCTAGGGAAACAGCTGCAGGGCACTCCTGAACCTACAAGAATAGGTGGGCCGGGGCTGGGTTTTTCTTAGGGGCCACTGAACCTCTAAAAATTCAATGGAAAAACAGTAAACCCGTGTGGGTTTCTCAGTGGCCCCTGCCTAAAGAAAAATGTGAAGCTGCCCACACGTTGGTAAAAGAGCAACTTGCCGCCGGGCATATTCGGCCCTCCACATCACCATGGAATACATCTATTTTTGTGATTAAAAAGAAGTCCGGGAAGTGGCGATTGTTAATGACTTACGAGCTGTTAATGAAAGGATGGTGGCCATGGGAGCAGTACAGCTGGGGCTGCCTTTAGTCTCAGCCCTGCCCTCTGGTTGGCCCTCTGTGGTAATCGATGTTAAAGATTGTTTCTTTTCCATCCCATTGCACCCCGAGGACACCCAATGTTTTGCTTTCACAGTACCTACCATTAATCATTCTAGTCCGGATCAACGCTATGAATGGGTGGTATTGCCTCAGGGCATGGCCAACAGCCCTACAATGTGCCAATTATATGTAGATCAAGCCCTAAAGGAGGTGAGAACACAATTTCCCCCACTCATTGTGTATCATTATATGGATGATATTTTGCTGTGCCATAAAGAAGAACAGTAAGGTCTTGCCTTGGTACCCAAGCGCCGTTGCGCAAATTATACTTAAAGGGATTAAACTTAGTATAGCAGCGTTTGGTAAACAACCAGATACTATAATAACACCATATACGCAGGAACAAATAAAGTGCCTAGCAGCCTGTGATGATGACTGGGCCATTTTGATAACTATAACGTGCGCTCAATTTGATAACCACTACCCATCACATCCATGGCTACAGTTCAGTTTATCCAATCCAATCATATACCCTAGGATCACTCACCATAAACCCCTCAGTAATGTAAGGCTTATATTCACTGATGGATCTAAGCAAGGAGTAGGAGCTATAGTTACCAAAGAAGAGAGTTGGACTTTCCTATCTCAAAGCTCCTCTCCCCAAGAAACCGAGCTGCTCACAGTGATAAAAGCATTTCAAATGTTTCATCAAGAACCCTTCAACCTTTTATCAGATAGTAGATATGTGGTGCAAGCTGTCTCTATCATTGAAAATGTGGGTTCTATTAATGCCAGGTCTACTATCTCTAAGGCATTACAAGAAATCCAAACATTAGTTTGGGACAGGAAGGTTCCATTTTATGTTGGCCACATAAGAGCTCATACAACCTTACCAGGCCCCCTGACACAAGGTAATCGGTTAGCAGACTCCTTAACCAGAGGAGAATTTGTCTTTGCCATTGAGGACCCGGTGCAACAGGCGAGACATTATCATAAGCTGTTCCATGTGAATGCTTTAACTCTTCGCCTCAAATTTAACATAACAAAATCACAGGCACGGGACATAGTAGTCTCCTGCAGAAACTGCGTGACTTTACTACCTACACCGTCTTTGGGGGTTAATCGTAAGGGTCTGTTACCTAGTCATATATGGCAAATGGATGTCACACATGTTTCAGAATTTGGAAAGTTAAGATATGTTCATGTACCTGCTCTGGAATAATTTTCGCCTCAGTGCATACAGGGGAAAAATCCAGAGATGTTATTGCCCATTGCCTACAGGCTTTCGCGGCATGGGAAAAGCCATGCCAGTTAAAGACAGATAATGGTCCAGCCTACACCTCACAACCCTTTAAAGCCTTCCTACAACAACTTGACATTCACCTGATACATGGAATACCCTATAACCCACAAGGACAGAGTGTTGTGGAGCGCGCGCATCTTACAATAAAAAATGCGCTTTATAAAACAAAAAGGGGGAATAGGGGACACCTTCAGGTCCCCTAAAGATAAGCTCAACACCATTCTCTTTATTTTGAATTTTTTAACGTTGGATAAAACAGGTAAATCAGCTGCAGACAGACATGCAAGTGCTGTTGCTGCTCCCCCTAAGCCTTTAGTACTTTGGAAGGACATCCTCACAGGAAAGTGGAATGGACCAGATCCAGTGTTAGTATGGAGTAGGGGGTCTGTATGTGTTTTTCCACAGGAAAAAGAGGCTCCAATTTGGATCCCAGAGCGGCTGGTGCGTGCAGCCTTGCCTCCAAACACCAGTCATGATGCTGAAGATGCTGATGATAACGCTGGGGATGCTACACCTCCTGCGGCAGACTCAAGCCAGAGAGCTGTGAGCAGTGGTTAAAGCATGGCTATATCCTTTACCAGTGACTAATTCTTTTCTCATATTCCCTCCTCTCCCTTTGATGCATGGCAGGTCTGTAACTTGTTAGGAGCATGTACTTATATCTCAGCAGTGTCCATGTTAAATGGTGGCAAATTCCTCAGCTGTTCTTATAAACAAAATGACTCTGGTACCTTTGAGACAACAGTTAATGTGTCTTGTCCCAATAATATTATTTAATTGCTATCTTTTCCAGTGCTGGAATGTCACGGCCTTCAAGCTGGCTGTGATTATGCGTATCCCTACTCCTATCCCAGTTTTCATTCCAGATGACAAGTTACCGGTGGTGCTATCCAGAAAGAAGAGAGACTTTGGTATCACAGCCGCCATTGTGACAGCATTGGCTATATCTACAGCAGCTGCCACGGCAGCAGCAGTCTCGCTTGCTGCAACTAGACCCACTGCGGAAGCTGTGAACACCCTTGCAGCAGGAAAGGCGGCTGCCCTTCGAACACAGACTCAGATCAATGCACATCTGCAAGCAGGAATCCTGATAGTCAACCAGAGAGTGGATTTGGTTCAAGAACAAGTGGACATATTGGGGGCCCGATTGGGACTGGGATGTATAGCACCCTTCCCGGCAATTTGTGTAACTCCCGTAGCCTATGCTAATATGAGTAACTTACAGAATGTCTCCCGACAGCTCTCCCAGTATTTGCAGGGTGCTTGGTCTGACGATTTTCTGACGATTTTCAAAATTTCACACGAGTACGTGTGTGCAACCAACTTCCCTCCCAGAGCTATTTCAAACATTCAGCAATATGTTCCAGTTTACCAAACAATGGGCTGGCACAATTGGTCTTCTTGTCCTCCTTATTGGCATTCTGCTTCTATTCAGAAAAGTTCGCCAATGGAGAACACAGCAGCGAGAGCAGAGCCGAGCTATAGTACAAGCCCTTATGTCAATAGAGGCTGGGACATCTCCCCAGATGTGGCTAAGCATGCTAGATCGGTAGTCAAAGACGGGTAAGATCAGTAGAGAAACATACCAACCTAAGACAGGACAGAGATCATCGATATCTTGTGTCTGATGACGGGTAAGGATGTTTTCTGCTACTGACAACCTAAGACAGGCACGATCTCCGCCATAAAACAAAAAAGGGGGAGATGTCGGGGACTGCCTCCGGCCGGGAAAGTCCCCGCCATTACAAGATGGCGCTTGGCTCACTGCCAGCAAAATATGCTGCAAGTAAACACCGAACTTTCTGGTGAAGCCCACCTGAAGGAGGACATAGTCATTGGCTGTTTCAAATTTAATCAGTATGATAACAGGACTCTCATTGGCTCTCCCCATTGTTTGGCCCCTTATTGGTCACCCTGACACATATAAGCTAAGAAAGTTGTCGAAATAAAGAGACGAAGCATTAACACCATGCCAGGCTGGTTGTCGTTCTTGCGGGCCGAGGGCGACAGCCCAATTATATGCTGATTCCAAAAAGCTTACTTAAAATTTAATATAAGCAAGCTCAAAGTAAAAGGATGAAAAAAAAGGTGTATCATGCAACCATTAATCAAAAGCAAGTAGGAGTAACTACATTAATATCATATAAATTATACTTTAGATAAATAAAATTATCAGAGAGAAACATTATAAATAACAAAATAATTAGTTCACCAAGACACAGAAATCTTAAATATACATGCACCAAATGAGAACTTCAAAATACATGAAACAAACACGGAAAAGAAATTTAAAAAAATTTTTTTTAAACTGATAGAACTAAAAGGAAAATAGACAAATACACAATTATAGTTTAGAATTCACCATTCTACTGTCACCAATTGATAAAAACAACTAAACAGAAAATCAGAAGATGCTGAAGAACTCAATGACACCATCAATGAGTAGGATCTAATTGATACTTATAGAACACTGCACCTAATAGCAGAGAACAATTTTAAGTGCCAATGGAACATATACCAAAATGCCGTATCCTGGGCTATAACACAGACCTCAACAGATTTAAAATAATTAAAATCATAGAGAATGTACTCTTTGATCACACTGGAATGAAGCTAGAACTCAATAGCAGAAAAATAATAGGAAAATCTCTGAACACTTGGAAACTAAGTAACATACTTCTAAACAATTCATAGGTCAAAAGGACATCTCAAAGGAAACTTAAATAGCCTTCAGGGAGATTCAAATTAAAACCACATTGAGATATCACCTTACACTAGTTAGAATGGCCAAAATTAACAAAACAGGAAACAACATGTGTTGGAGAGGATGTGGAGAAAGGGGAACCCTCTTACACTGTTGGTGGGAATGCAAGTTGGTGCAGCCGCTTTGGAGAACAGTGTGGAGATTCCTCAAGAAATTAAAAATAGAGCTTCCCTATGACCCTGCAATTGCACTCCTGGGTATTTACCCCAAAGACACAGATGTTGTGAAAAGAAGGGCCATCTGTACCCCAATGTTTATAGCAGCAATGGCCACAGTCGCCAAACTATGGAAAGAACAAAGATGCCCTTCAACGGACGAATGGATAAGGAAGATGTGGTCCATATACACTATGGAGTATTATGCCTCCATCAGAAAGGATGAATACCCAACTTTTGTAGCAACATGGACGCGACTGGAAGAGATTATGCTGAGTGAAATAAGTCAAGCAGAGAGAGTCAATTATCATATGGTTTCACTTATTTGTGGAGCATAACAAATAGCATGGAGGACAAGGGGCGTTAGAGAGGAGTAGGGAATTTGGGTAAATTGGAAGGGGAGGTGAACCATGAGAGACTATGGACTCTGAAAAACAGTCTGAGGGGTTTGAAGTGGCGGGGGGATGGGAGGTTGGGGTACCAGGTGGTGGGTATTATAGAGGGCACGGCTTGCATGGAGCACTGGGTGTGGTGAAAAAATAATGAATACTGTTTTTCTGAAAATAAATAAATTGGAAAAAAAAATACAAAATATGAAAAGTCGTGGGACACAATTAAATTAATACTGACAGGAAAACTTTTGCAATTAGTACACACACTATAGAAGAGGAAAAGTCTCAAATCAATAATCTAAGGTCCTATCTCAAGAACAGCAAAGTAAACCAAAAACAAACAGCAGAAAAGACTAAAGAAAAGAACAAAAGGCAATAATTGTAAATAGAAAATAGAGTAAATCAGTGAAATAAAAAGGTAGGGGGGTGCCTGGGTGGCTCAGTCGTTGGGCATCTGCCTTTGGCTTGGGCCATGATCCTGGAGTCCCAGGATCAAGCCCCACATGGAGCTCCCAGCTCAGAGGGAAGCCTGCTTCTCCCTCCCCCACTGCCCCTACGACTGTTCCCTCTCTCGTGGTCTCTCTCTCTCTGTGTCAAATAAATAAATAAAATCTGAAATAAATAAATAAATAAATAAAAAGGTAGATTTTTGAAATTTTTATGAAGTTTACAAACCTCTAGCAACACTGAAAAAAAAAAAAGACAAAATTACCAATATTAGGAATAAAACAGGCAACAACACTACAGACCCTGCAGACACCAAACATAGAATAAGGGAATACTATGAACAACCCCCCATACACAAATTTTACAACTTAGATGAAATGGACCAATTTTTTAAAAATACAGCTACCATAATTCACCCAATATGAAACAGATAATTTGAATAGCCCTATAACTTATGAATATTTAATTCATAATTTTAAAACATCCAAAAAAGGAATACCCAGGCCCAGATGGTTTCACTAGAGTGTACTACCAAACATTTAAATCATTAACACCAATTTTATACCATCTTCTAAGAAAATAGAGATTAATTATTCTCACTTTATTTTATGAAGCTAGAATGTCTATGATACCAAAAACAGACAAAGCCATTACAAAAAAAGAATAACAGATCAATATTTCTCATGATGCAAAAATCCTTACTAAAATATTAACAAATAGAATCAGAAATATATAAAAATAACTATACACCATGACCTAGTTTATTCCAAGAATGCAAGGCTAGTTAAGCATTTGAAAATCAATCAATGTAACTCATCATGTCAAAGGACTAAAGAAGACTATCTTATTACCACATCAATCAAGGCAGAAAAAGCACTTGACAAAATTCAACATTCATCCATAAAAAAAAAACTCTCAGAAAGATTGAAATAAGGAATTTCCTCAACTTTGTAAAGGGCATCTACTAAAATCTTACAGCTAGCATTATATCTAGGAGTGAAAGACTAAATATTTTCCTCATCCAGACTGGGAAACAAGTAAGGGGTGTCTACTCTTACTACTCTTATTCAACCTGATTGGAAGTTAAAGCCAGTGCAATAAAGAAATAAAAGCTATACATACAGATTGTAAAGGAAGAAATAAAACTGTCGTTTTTTGAAGATGACATGACTATCTGTGTAGAAAATCCCAAGAACTAATAAATAAACTCAGCAGGGTCTCAGGATCCAGCACAAATATACAAATAACAATTATATTTCTACATATTAACAAGCACATGGACACCAACATTAAAAGTAAAATATCATTTATAATCACTTTGAAAAAATTAAATATTGGGATAAGGAGGGAGATGGTAGCTCAGTAGGAGGACTCTAGGCTCCCCTTGTCCTTTGAATACAACAAGATAACTATCAAATCATCCTACATACCCCAGAAATTGACTTGAAGACCGGCAGAACAACAAATGCCACAACTAAAGATGAGGCCACATGGCAGAAAGTAGGAAGTGTGGGGAAGTGGTTTGGGAGAGATAGATCTTGGCCACTGTGGTAGAGAGAGAGCTGTGGTCCCAGGGAAGGGCAAGAGACAGATAAGCACACAGAAGAGTGCACAGGGAAGATGATTCCCTACAACGATTGGTTTGGAAAGTAAAGGGGCTGAGTGTCATGAGTTCTTGCAACCAGCAGGGCTTAAAAACTAGAGTTTTAAAGACTAGTGGGTTTGGCTTGAGGTGAACCCAGGGGAATCAGGGCTACTCTTGGAGAGAAGGCAGGGAAAATAGCCTACGAACATACAGCATGGAAATAGCAATCTGAAGAGTGCCTGGGGCACATAATGGGGAGGTTATTTGCTCTTCTTGGAAGCATTCATGGAGAGATCCCTCCAGGAACAAAGATAACTGGCCTCCACTGCCCCTCAGCATAAGCACAGGGCCACCTGTGGTAACCAGTATGGTCCTGACACTAACTACCTAACTTGCTTACACCAAGGCCCATCCCCCACCCCAACTCCAGTGGAACTGCCCATCTCAGTCACACTTGTTTTGGTGCCAGCACAGTGGTCCCTCTCCCCTAGGAGACTGGCCCAAACCTCTCCCCACACCATGTCTCCCTACCCATGAATTCTGCAGGGCTTCAGTTTTGGCAGCTGTGACAACAGGACTCATTTCATAAGCAGAGTAGAGTACCAGTAGTTAAAATTCCCTACATTCAGGTCAGGAAACAAATATTACTCACAATAGGCAAAGAAAGCATCTGTAGACAATTGATCTGAAGGATAAAGTGGCCAGGGCACAACAGCAAAGTAAGCAAAGTACATGCAGCACACCGTGGAAACATTCTCTGGAGTGCAGGCCCTGGAGAGCAGGTGACATTATACTGCCGGGCAGTATATAACCTCTTCTTCTTCTTCAAGGGGAGGAAATATAGCTGACTTTTCTAACACAGAGAAGCTAGCCCAGAGACTTAGACAAAAGAGAGGATAGAGGAATTTGTCCCAAATGAAAGAACAAGACAAGCCCACAGCTAGAGATTTAAATGAAACAGATACAAGTAACATGACTGATAGAGAATTTAAAGTAATGATCATAAAAATACTTGCTAGACTTGAGAAAGTGGAAGTCCTCAGCAAGAGCATTAATATGGAGATAAGGAATAACACAGGAGAAATAAAGGGCCCAATAAACAAAATCAACAATATGCTCTATGGAATGAACAGCAGACTGGAAGAAACACAGAAATAAATCAATACCTAGAAGACAGAGTAATGGAAAGTAATCAAGCTGTACAAAAGAGAGAAAAAAGAATGAGGAAAAATGACAATAGACTTAGAGAACTCAGTGACTCCATCAAACAGAGTTACATTCATATTATAGGAATCCCAGAAAAAGAGAGAGAAAAGAGGGCAGAGAATTTATTTGAAGAAATAATAGCTGAAAACTCCTAATCTGGTGAAGGAAACAGATATCCAGATCCAAGAGGCACAGAGAACCCCCAACAAAATCAACAAAAGCAGATCCACATCAAGACAGATTGTAATTAAAATGGTAAAATATAAAGAAAAAAAATCTTAAAAGCAACAAGACAAAAAACAACAGTTACATACAAGGGAAACCCCATAAGGCTATCAGCAGAATTCTCAGCAGAAACTTTCCATGTCAGAAAGGACTGTCATGTCCATTGGCCCACCTAAATAAATAAATACAAGAATGGGCATGATATATATTTAAAATGCTGAATGGGAAAAATGTGAAGTCAAGAACATTCTATCCAGCGAGGCTATCATTCAGAATAGGAGAGATAAAGAGTATCTCAGAGAAACAAAAATGAATGGAGTTCACGACCACTAAACCAGCCCTGCAAGAAATACTAAAGGGAACTCTAAGAGTAGAAAGGAAAGACTATAAGTAATGGTATAAAGGTAGGAAACACAAAAACAGTAAAAATGAATATTTCTATAAAATATCAGTGAAAGAACTCACAAAATAAAGGATGTAAAATATGACAACATATACCTAAAACTTGGGGAGTAGAGGAGTAAAGAATAGGTTTAAACTTAAACAACCATCAACTCAATATAGACTGCTATATGCAGAAGATGTTATATACAAACCTAATGGTAACCACAAATCAAAAACTGGTAATAGATATGCAAAGAATAAAGAGGAAGAAATCCAAATTTGTCACTAAAGAAAACGAACAAATCATGAAAGACAGACAAGAAAGGATCAGAGAAAATCTTCAGAAACGATCACAAAACAAGTAATAAAATAGCAGTAAGTACATATCTATTAATAATTACTGTGAGAGGTGCCTGGATGGTTCAATAAATTAAGCCTCTGCCTTCAGTTCAGGTCATAATTCCAAGGTCCTGGAAAAGAGCCCTGTGTTGGGCTCTCTGGTGGGATTTGCTTCTCCCTTACCTTCTGCCCCACCCCCCTACTTGTGTTCTCTTTCTCTCAAATAAACAAATGAAATCTTAAAAAAAAATAATAATTCTTTAACTATAAGTGGACAAAACACTACAATAAAAATACAGGGTGACATAATGGATAAAAAAACAAGATTCATTTCTATGCTTCCTACAAGAGACTCATTTTAGACCTAAACACACCTGCAAATTAAAAGTGAGAAGGTGGAAAAGCATTTATCATGCAAAAGGACATCAAAAGAAAGCTGGAGAGGCAATACTTGTATCAGACAAATTAGACTTTAAAAAAAGATTCTAGGACACCTGGGTGGCTCAGTAGTTTAAGTGTCCGACACTTGATTCCAGCTCATGTTCTCAGGTTTGTGAGATTGAGCCCCATGTCAGGCTTCATGTTTAGCACAGTCTGCTTAAGATTCTCTCCCTCTCCCTTCCCAAATAAATAAATTAAATCTTTAAAAATAAAAATAAAAAAATTCTAACAAGAGACAAAGAAGGACACTACATAATAATAACAGGGATAATCCAACAAGAAGATATAACAATTGTAAATATTTATGCATCTAACATGGAAGTGCTCAAATACATTAAACAATAACAAATGTAAAGGTACTAATTGATAGTAATACAGTAATATTAGGGGATGTTAACACCCCCTGAAATCAATGGACAGATCATCTAAATAGAAAATCAACAAGTAAACAATGGTTTTGAATGACATACTACCAGATGGATATAACAAATATATTTAAATCATTCCATCATCAAACAGCAGGATACACATTCTTTCACGAGCACATGGAACATTCCCCAGAATAGTTCACATATTAAGCCGCAAAACAAACCTCCACAAATTAAAAAAGATCGAAATTATACCATGCATCTTTTCTGACCACAACACTATGAAACCAGAAGTCAACCCAAGAAAAAAATCTGAAAGACCACAAATACATGGAGGTTAAATAACATGGACCCACGACTCTATGGTCAGCTAATCTTTGACAAAGCAGGAAAAAATATACAGTGGAAAAAAGACAGTCTCTTCAATAAATGGTGATGGGAAAATTGGACACCTATGTATAGAAGAATGAAACTTGACCATTCTCTTATACTATACACAAAGATAAACTCAAAATGGATAAAAGACCTCAACGTGAGGCAGGAATCTATCAAAATCCTAGAGGAAAACATAGGCAGTAAGCTCTTTGACATCAGCCATAGCAACTTCTTTCAAGACATGTCTCCAAAGGCAAAGGAAACAAAAGCAAAAATGAACTTTGGGGACTTCATCAAGATCAAAAGCTTCTGCACAGCAAAAGAAAGAGTGGTGGAAGGAAAGAGGCCACCCATGGAATAGGAGAAGATATTCACAAATGACACTACAGACAAAGGGCTGACATCAAAGATCTATAAAGAACTCCTCAAACTCAACACACACAAAACAGATAATCATGTCAAAAAAATGGGCAGAAGACATGAACAGACACTTCTCCAATGAAGACATACAAATGGCTAACAGACACATGAAAAAATGTTCATCATCCTTAGCCATCAGGGAGATTAAAATCAGAACCACATTGAGATACCACCTTACACCAGTTAGAATGGCCAAAATCAACAAGACAGTAAAAAAACAAGTGTTGGAGAGGAGGTGGAGAAAGGGAAATCCTTCTACACTCTTGGTGGGAATGCAAGTTGGTGTAGCCACTTTGGAAAACAGTGTGGAGACTCCTTAATAAATTAAAAATAGAGCTACCCTATAATGCTGCAATTGCACTACTCGGTATTTGCCCCAAGGATACAGATATGGTGAAAAGAAGGTCCATCTGTACCTGAATAGCAGCAATGGCCACAGTCGCCAAATTGTGGAAAGAGCCAAGATGCCCTTCAACAGACAAATGAATAAAGATATGATATGATATGATACATATATACAATGGAATATTATGCCTCCATCAGAAAGGATGAATACCCAACTTTTGTATCAATATGAAATGGACTGGAGGAGATTATGCTGAGTGAAATAAGTCAAGCAGAGAGAGTTAATTACCATATAGTTTCACTTACTTGTGGAGCATAAGGAATAACATGGAGGACATTGGGTGAAGGAGAGCAGAAGTAAGTTGGGGGAAACTATAGGGGGAGGTGAACCATAAGAGACTGTGGACTCTGAGAAACAAAGTGAGGGTTTTGGAGGGGAGGAGAGTGGGGGGTTGGGTGAGCCTGGTGGTGGGTATTAAGGAGGGCATATATTGCATGGAGCACTGGGTATGGTACATAAAGAATGAATCTTGGAACACTGAAAAAAAATTAAATTAAAAAGAACATGCTACTAAACAATGAATGGGTCAACTAGTTGACTAGGAAGCAAAATGAGAAATTAAAAAGTACACAGAAACAAATGAAAATGAAAACACAATGGTTTAGAGCCTTTGGAATGCAGAAAAAGTGGTTCTAAGATGGAAGCTTATAGTAACACAGGCCTACTTCAAGAAGCAAGAAAAGTCTCAAATAAACAACCTAACCTTACACCTAAAGGAGCTAGAAAAAAGAAAAACAAAGCCTAAAACTAGCAAAAGGAAGGAAATAATGAGGATCAGAACAGAAATAAATGATACAAAAACTTAAAAAAATAGTAGAACAGAGTAAAAAAAAAACCACGAGCTGGTTCTTTGAAAAAATTAATAAAATTGATAAGCCTCTAGTCAGACTTATGAAGGAAAAATAGGAAGGTCTCAAATAAATAAAATTACAAATGAGAGAGGGAAAAATAACAACCAACACCACAGAAATACAAATAATTATAAAAGAATATTATGAAAAACAACAAATTAGATAATCTAGAAGAAATAAATTCCTAAAAACATGTAGTCTATGAAAACTGAAACAGGAAGAAATACAATATTTGAACAGACCAATTACCAGCAAAGAAACTGAATCATTAATCAAAAACCCCCCAAAAAACAGAAGTCCGGATGGCTTCACAGGTGAATTTTATCAAACATTTAAAGAAGAACTAATACCTACTCTTCTCAAATTATTCCAGAAAATAGAAAAGGCAGGAAAACTTCCAAATTCACACTATGAGGCCAGCATACCCTGATACCAAAACCAAATAAAAACACCACAAAAAAAAAAAGAGTACAGGCCAATGTCTTTGATAAACATAGGTGCAAAAATATTCAAAAAAAATACCAGCAAACTGAATCCAACAATACCTTAAAAAAATCATTTACCACAATCAAGTGGGATTTATTCTTGGGTTGCAAGGGTGTTTCAATATTTGTAAATCAATGTGATGCATCACAGCAATAAGAGAAAGGATAAGGGGCGCCTCGGTGGCTCAGTGGGTTAAGCCGCTGCCTTCAGCTCAGGTCATGATCTCAGGGTCCTGGGATCAAGTCCCGCATCGGACTCTCTGCTCAGCAGGGAGCCTGCTTCCCTTCCTCTCTCTCTGCCTGCCTCTCTGTCTACTTGTGATCTCTCTCTGTCAAATAAATAAATAAAATCTTAAAAAAAAAGGAGAAAGGATAAGAACTATATGATCATTTCAATAGATGCAGAAAAATCTCACATATATGAGAATACTATCCAGTCATAAAAAAGAATGATATCTTGCCATTTATAATGACAGGGCTAGAACTACAGAGTATAATTCTATGCAAAATAAATCAGTCAGAGAAAGACAAATATCATATGATTTCATTCGTGTGGAATTTAAGAAACAAAACAAAGGAGCAAAGGAAAAAAAGTAGAGAGAGAGATATGAACCAAGAAACACTCTTTTTAAAAAAAATTCTATTTACCCCCCTTCTCCCAATACTGTTTTTCTGAAAATAAATAAATTGGAAAAAAAATTCTACTTAATTTTTTCAAGGATCTAAAATTCATTGTTTATGTACCACACCCAGTGCTCCATGCAATCTGTGCCCTCCTTATCAGAAACAGACTTTTAACTATAGAGAACAAACTGATGGTTCCTAGTGGGGAGGTGGATGGCAGGATAGATTAATAGGTGATGGGGATTAAGGAGCACACGTGTCATGATGAACACCAGGAAATGTATGGCATCATTGAATCACTATCATTATATTGTACACTTGAAACTAATAGACCACTGTATGTTAACTAACTGGAATTAAAATTAATACTTTAAAAAATTTTGGAGCACCTTGGTGGCTCAGCTGGTTAAGTATCCAACTCGTGATTTTGGCTCAGGTCATGATCTGATGAATTGTGGGGCTGAGTTCCACTTTGGGACCTGTAGTCAGTGGGGAATCTTCTTGAGATTCTCTCCCACTGCCTCTTTCCCCACTCATGCTCACACTCTCTTTCAAATAAATGTCTTTTTAAAAAACTTAAAACAATTTATTAATTGTAAGGTATAAATATCACTAAATATACACAGAACTTATATACTGAGAATTAAATAACGGTTATAAGGAGAATCAGAGATCTAAATAAATGAAGAGATATACTATATTCAAGGATTCAAAGATTCAATATAGTAAAGATGTCAAATCTCCCTAAATTGATATATAGGTTTAGTGCAATTTTATCAAAATCTAAGCAAAATTTTTTTAGGTATACAGAAGATTATTCTAAACTTTATATGGAAAGGCAAAGGAACAAGAATAGTTAACATATTTTTGAAAGATAAGAATAAAGTGGAAGGAATTAGTTTACCTGATTTTAGACTTATTATAAAGCTACAAAAATCAAGACTGTATACTACTGGCAGAGGGACAGACACACAGATTAATAGGACAGAAAAGAGAAACCAGAAATAAGCCCACACAAATATGCCTAACTGATTTTTTTAAATATTTCATTTATTTGAGAGAGAGAGGGAGCATGTGCATGCAAGCTGGGAAAGGTGCAGAGAGAGGGGCAAGCAGACTCTGCACTCAGTGGAGTCTGACAAGGGGCTCAGTCCCTGACCCCAAGATCAAGACCTGAGCTGAAATAGTCACACACCCAACTGACGGAGCCACTCAGGCACCCTCCCTGATTTTTTATATAGGTGCAATTGAATGGAAGAAACACAGCCTTTACAACTGTACATCTATAGAGAAGCAGGGGAAGGAACATCAGTCTAAGTCTCACACCATTGAGGAAAACTAGGTAAAGGGTATATGGGATCTTTTTCTATTATTTCTTTTTTTTTAATATTAATTTATTTATTTTCAGCACAACAGTATTCATTATTTTTTCACCACATCCAGTGCTCCATGCAATCCGTGCCCTCTATAATACCCATCACCTGGTACCCCAACCTCCCACCCACCTGCCACTTCAAACCCCTCAGATTGTTTTTCAGAGTCCATAGTCTCTCATGATTCACCTCCCCTTCCAATTTACCCCAACTCCCTTCTCCTCTCTAACTCCCCATGTCTTCCACGCTATTTGTTATGACTCTTAAAATTGCACATAAATCTACAATTATATCATAATAGAAAGTTTAATTTAAAAAAATTTTAAAGAATTTAGGCAATTCAGTTCCTTGCGATTGCTTTGTATAGACTAGAGAAGTCTGGAAGGATAGTCACATCAACATTTTAAAAAAGGAAGAATTCAGTGTTTGTGATTCAAACCTTGCAGAATCAGCTCTTACCTGCAACAAAGCTCCCATTAGTGATGCCAATGCAGCCATTCCAATGCAGAGAACTCCAAACAGCACACCTAGATGGATGACATAAAAGCCAGTGTAAATTCTCAATTCAGACCGAGAGGATTAGAATTCTCAATAGAACAAGCTACTTTGTCTTTGATTCAAAGTAATTGATATGATTGTGGTGAAAATTGGCCACATACATCAGAGTCAGCCAAAAAAAGGGAAGGGGTGTTTTCCTACAGGATCAGCAGTGTGCAAAGGGGAAAGAAAACTCTGATATTGTGTACCGGGATTAGTGACAACATTAGGTTATATAAGTAAAAAAATCCCTAGCGTTAACCATAGAGACTTTTAAGCTAAGAACTATTATGTTATTAATCTAATCCTCCATAAACATTTGTTTTATAAAGGAAGGCTCAGGTCTCTGTTTCCAGTTTGCCAGAAACAGGACACAATCTGTATGACACGATGGGGGAGGGGAGTAATAAACATGAGAAATTAGAGTTGTCTGATCTGAAGTGTTCATTTCTTCTAGGAAGTGACAATCCACACCAAGGGATGGTTTAGGACCTTTAGCCCTCTTGTAATCTCCAACAACATCACTAAGCCTTTCCTGTTAAACTAGCAAAGAAAGATAATATCAAGTCTGACGTTATCCATTCTACCAACTTGTTTTCCCAAACTTTATAAGAATTCTCAAGCCACCACTGTTGGTCAGATTATAATTATAGGGTTTTATACTTTCCACATTTTCTCCAAATACATGTTTTACATTTTTTTTTTGAGATTTTATTTATGAGTGCTGTGAAGTGTGTAAACCTGGTGATTCACAGACCTGCACCCCTGGGGCTAATAATACATTATATGTTTATAAAAAATTTTTTTAAATTATTTAAAAAATTTAAAAAAAAGATTCTATTCATCAGACAGAGATCACAAGTAGGCACAGAGGCAAGCAGAGAGAGAGAGAGAGGAGGAAGGAGGCTCCCCGCAGAGTAGAGAGCCAATGCGGACCCAATCCCAGGACTTTGGGATCATGACCTGAGCTGAAGGCAGAGGCTTTAACCCACTGAGCCACCCAGGTGCCCCTACTTTTTAAATTATAGGAAAATTTACACACATGCCCCCAGATTTTTATTTTTGAATATTTTCATTTAGCACAAATCACCTGGAATCAGTCAATATAATTTCTCACACAAAAAAATCAAAATAGGGTGCCTGGGTGGCTCAGTGGGTTAAGCCGCTGCTTTCAGCTCAGGTCATGATCTCAAGGTCCTGGGATCGAGTCCCGCATTGGGCTCTCTGCTCAGCAGGGAGCCTGCTTCCCTCTATCTCTCTCTCTGCCTGCCTCTCCGTCTACTTGTGATCTCTCTCTGTCAAATAAATAAATAAAATCTTTTAAAAAAATCAAAACATAAAAAGAGTAATAACTTTGCTCATTATAAAATCAGTGCATTCATTACATCTAATTTACACTAGAAGTCACATCTTTGTTAAGTATATTGGGTAAATAACCTTATTGTACCTGAATGGAAAACTTATAATAAGTTTTTACATAGAGCTCATGTCACAATGATTTTTTAAGCCTCTAAATCCTAGTGTAAATAGTATTTCCAACATACTTAGTTTGATTTTTCTATATCTGATAGCTCTTGAATGGTCACCACTATGGGGTTTTGGTATTCAAAGTTAATGGAAACACATACAAATTACTTTCCATGTTCTTCTCTATGATGTCCCTACTGTTCATACCTCAAGATAATGACTTTATATAATTCTTCAAAGTCAATGAAAACCTCATCTACACTAGTAGAGTTAATTTGTTATTAATTACCATCAACATCCTTCCTTGAGCACCAGCTAGTGCTTCTTATTTTATACACATTATCTCTAAACCTCATAGGACCTGCAAGATTAATACTTTTGCAACATTTTTCATACAAAAAAATTCAAGCTGTATTGAGTTATTGGGTTTGTTTGAGGCTAACAAATTGGTAAAGCAAGACTGGGTCTGTCTGGCTTCAAAAGTTTTTATTTAAAAGCATATAGCTTCAATAATCCTATAATGAAGAAATCTAAATACTCTTTAGGAAGCATCGTATTATACTGAAATTACGCTCCAGGATGAAAATTAGGCACATAATAAGATGATGCAATGTTATTTAAATTTAAGGGACACCAAAGAATATAAATTAAGTGTTTATTCCAGGCTATAGTCAAGATGATTATACATAGAATTATGGTTCAAAATAGAATATTATTAACTATTTCTTTGACAGTCTATTAGTGTTACTCAGTTGAAGTTAAACATTCTTTTTAAAAACAAGTTTGTTACTCATTCATTCTAGAATACATATAACCAAAATGTCAAACACAAAGAATGAAGTACAGTAACCAGATTCCTTTGAGTCCAGTTGGTACATTTGGGACATCTGGGAACTGGGGTCTTTAAACCTTTCCATGCAACTGATATTTAACCCCTAATAAGATCCTGTAGCCTCTCAATAGATGTTGAACATTTCTTGTACAATATAATTGACTATCTCCAGGGCAGTCTACATGTACAAATAAGATAGACAACCAAGATGCGTCAAAAATCCCAATACTTTGTTTCTTTATCTTCAATTCATACACACAGACTCTTTACTCTATTTTGGGGGGGGGTTAGGTCTTCTTTTTTTATTTAAAATCCATTAGCTAACATATAGTACCTCATTAATTTCAGATGTAGTGTTCGATAATTTATCAGTTGTGTACACCAGTGTTCTATACTTTAAGCTGACGGTGCTCTCTTATGTAATAAAGAAGAAAAATGTGGTTCTTGGCTCCAAACTAAGGGTATTTCTTAAAACTGTTGGCTAAAGTTTGGAAAGGAAAAGGGTTGAATTTTTTCTGTGGCTAAGAATTTTAACATAGATTTGAGATAGGAAGAAGTGAAAAAAGAAGGATAGCCAAATAAGGACCCTGAAAAGATGCTCAACATCACTCATCATCAGGTAAACAAATCAAAACCACAAGGAGATATCACCTCACACCTGTCCGAATGGCTAAAATCAAAAACGAAAGAAACAACAGGTGTTGGCAAAGATATGGAGATAGGCAAACTCTCCTGCACTTGTGGTGGAAAAGCAAACTGGTGCAGTTGCTGTGGAAAAGAGTATAGAGATTCCTCAAAAGATTAAAATTAGAACTACCCTATGATCCGGCAATTGCAGTACTAAGTCTTCACCTGAAGAATACAAAAATTCTGATTTGAAGGGATACACGCACCCCAATGTTTATAGCACCATTGTCTATAATAGCTAAATTATGGAAACAGCTTAAGTGTCCATCAGCTGATGAATGGATAAAGACAATGTGGTATACATACACAATATTAGCCATAAAGAATGAAATCTTGCCATTTATAATGACATAGATGGAGCTAGAGTATATAATGCTAGGTGAAATAAGTCAGTCAGAGAAAGACAAATACCGTATGACTTCACTCATATGTGGAATTTAATAATAAAATAAACAAGCACAGAGGGGGGAAAGAGGGAGGCAAATCAAGAAACAGACTGACGGTTACCAGAAGGGAGGTGGGTAGAAGGATGCATGAAATAGGGGATGGGGATTAAGGATTGCGCTTGTCATGATGAGCACTGAGTGTTGTATGGAAGTGTTGAATCACTGAAACTAATATTACACTGTATGTTAATCAACTGGAATTTAAGTTAAAACTTAAAAAAAAAAAAATAAGGACCCCTGGATATTGTTCTTCGTGGTCCCCTGACAATTAATTGCTTGAAGTGTCTCTCAAATCTTGATTGCAAATACAGCATGACTACATTTAGGCATGCATATATATATATATATATATATACATTAACACTCATAGGTTCTTACTCTATATCTTCCATGGAAAAGATTTCTGGTATTTCTTTTTTATTTTTAAATATTTTATTTATTTATTTATTTATTTGAGAGAGAGAGAGAGCCAGCATGAGAGGGGAGAAGGTCAGAGGGAGAAGCAGACTCCCCAGGGAGCTGGGAGCCCGATGCAGAACTCAATCCCAGAACTCCAGGATCACAACCCAAGCAGAAGGCAGTTGCTTAACCAACTGAGCTACCCAGATGCACAAGATTTCTGGTATTTCTAAAAATCATCTCCTCAAGGTCAAATGGGATTGTGAAAATGGAAACTCACTCATTCCTTGGGAAATCCAAGAGAGAGACCTTTCTGAAAGCGATCTGAAGTGAGGTTTAATTAGATCTTCCACAGTTACTGCTGCTAAAGCATTAATACTGGAGGACACTGTGCTGTAAGAGAAAAATCAATCTTTTGATTTACAATATTTTAACTTTGATAGTACTTTAAGTAGGAATAAGAAAGGGGGAACCAAACTGTCATTATAACCAGATTTCTACTATATTTTTAATGACTACAACACCCTCTTTCTGGAAGCTGCTATCATCCAAGAATGATTCAGGCAACATCCAAAGGGTTGATAGTGAGGAGAAGAATTTTATGTTGCTTCCACTTTGCAATAAACCCTTAGTGTCTATGGAGAGAATTTACACAGACTACATAGTACTACTATATAATGACTTTATATAAAGTGCATAGAAAGGACTGTCATAAATCCTCAGAAACATATGCCATAAATATTAATACTATTAATTTCCTGGATCCTCACTAACAAACACTGTACATGTTAATAATAAGAATTCATACCCTGGCACAAACACTGGAAAAAAGTACAATGAGTAAGCTGAAAGGCAGAACAAGATTCTTTGGACAGTGTCTATTATTCAGCATGTAATAGGAGATTTAATTCTAATTTTCCATTTGACAATGTATAGATATACATACAGTTTAAACTAAGACTGTAGGCATCCCTTTTTGATAATCAGTGAACACTACCACCAATTGATCATTTTTATGATCACCTTACATAGTATGTGATGATGTATTACAGTAGAGCCCAAGTTAAAGGTGGAGACTGAGGTTAATAGACTGATAGTTCACACGAATAAGAGTGAGACCAACAGAGAAAATACATGGAGTAGATTACCCACTTTGGGACACTGGTGCTCATATACAGAATTCAGCTTTATCCCCCAAAATATCCAATAACAAAAGAAAGATCCCAACAGGAAAACCATGTATTATTAGAGTCATAATTTATACCTTAATGTTCCACTATAAGCACAGGCCACAAAAAGTCCAGGAAGTCCCGGAAAATCTTGAAGAATGTCCAGCACCAAATAAGGCATGAGCTGAAAAATTCCAAAATTTACTTCTGAGTGCTATTTGCTATCAAATAAAATTAATTAATGCCTCATTTATCTTGTGTTCTTCAAGAACTAAAGGAACCTATTCCATATAATTTAAATTTCTAAATATGAAAAATTAAACTCTTTTATTGTCAATACTTAAAATAATAGCAGAGTAGTTAAGAACACAGGGTCTGGATTCAGACAGAAGTGGTCTTTGTTACTTCTCTAAGACTTAGTTTCTTCATCTGTAAGGCAGGGGTACTAAAACTAACCTCACAGACTTGTTATAAAAGTTAAATTATATCATCTATGTAAAGCTCTTAGTATAGTACATGGAATACAGTACATGCTTGATAAAAGGTAGCTGTTCTCACTCTTTGGAATAATAAATCAATTTAAAGGAAATATTTTACATACTTCTATGCTTAAGTAATAAGCAACATTCACCTAACTTTACAGATGACTCAAAGACCTTTGTGAACTTTAATCACTGCCCGGGACTGAAAGTGTAATTATAACTGCATATAGTATGAGACATAGTGACAAGTAGAGAGTAACCTCAGGAAGTTCCTGAAATTTGCTTCTTTTCATAAAGGTCCTGATACCACAGTCTCTCATGGTGAGGGTTTGAAAGGGGAGGGGGGTGGGAGGTTAGCTGAACTTGGTGGTGGGTTTTAAGGAGGGCACGTATTGCATGGAGCACTGTGTGTGGTGCATAAACAATGAATCTTGGAACACTGAAAGAATACAGTACAATACAATACAATACAATACAATACAATACAATAAAACAAAACTATTAGCCCTATTTCAATTAAAAAAAAAGTTCCTGATACCAACTTACTTTCTGATAAGTTACTTTTTAAAAGATAATATTAAATAAGGATGGGAAGGTTTATTACTTCAGTACTATGTCACATGATAGTCTTCTGGCAAAACTGATTTTTAAATTAAAAGGATCCTAGGAGGATAATATTCTAGGAAAATTCCCCTCACTTGCACTGAAACATTCTCAAGTCCTTCTCCAATAGTAAAGAGTGGATGTCATGTCCTATCTCATCAGCCTCTTCTGATTTCATTTGACAAAGTTTGTTACAGTATGTGGACAAACAAGCTCCAATGTTACAAGGATCAGTGTTCAGTCATTTTAAGAATGTTTCCACTTCATCCAAAACTCACTAATTTTTTAGTCTCAGAGAGAACAGAACTTATCTCTATTTGAAATCAAGACCCAATATTCCCAAGATATCTTAAAAGTGTAACTTCAAGCAGTATTCCATACTTAAACATTATTTCCATTGTTACTGTGATAACAAGATCTAAAATTCTCTACCCTAATATCAATTTTCTCAAAAGTCCTCGGGGGTGATATTTCATATTCTGACTGGCCCCTTCAGGTATAGGTCCAGCAAGGAAGACTGATAGATAGAAAAATAGTAAAACTCTATCTAGACACTAATCTTTCTTCCTCAGGGTGAGCTCCAGCAGAGTGTCGCAGAAATACATCTTGGTTCTCCTTGGTTAAGATTTTGACCTGACTTTCTACTAGTGGGCCTTATGTGCATTGTATCCCTAGGGAAATGTTAATTGCATTAACTCCTCAATAATCAATACAATACTGGAATCATCCAATCAGGAGGAAACTTTCTTTTTCTTTTCTTTTTTTTCTTTTAAGATTTTATTTATTTACTTGACAGAGACAGCTAGAGAGGAAACACAAGCAGGGGGTGGAGAAGAAGAAGTAATAAATAAATAAATAAATAGATAGATAGATAAATAAGAAGTAGGTTTCCAGTTGAGCAAGGAACCCTCCCTATGAGGGGCTTGATCCCAGGACGTTGGGATCATGACCTGAGCCAAAGGCAGAAGTTTGACAACTGAACCACTTGGTGCCCCGAAACCTCTTTCTTTTAAAAAAATTCAGTACAGGGGCACCTGGGTGGCTCAGGGGGTTAAAGCCTCTGCCTTCGGCTCAGGTCATGATCCCAGAGTCCTGGGATTCAGCCCCGCATTGCATCAGGCTCTCTGTTCAGCAGAGAGCCTGCTTCCTCCTCTCTCTCTGCCTGCTTCTCTGCCTACTTGTGATCTCTGTCGAGTAAATAAATAAAATCTTTAAAAAAAAAATTCAGTACAGGCTCTCTAAAAGTGGATGCATGCAAGTCACCCCTGAATGCATTCTAAGGCAAGGAGTCTCAAGGGTAGGAAGCTATAGATATTTTTTGTTGTTGTCATCTAGGGATAGGGAAAGATATATGAGAAACATTTTTAACATCCTTATTATCTTCATGATATAAACTACAGACAAAACATTCTTCACTAGAGAGCATATGAGGGAAGAATGCATCTACCTTCAAAGTAAACGTGATTCTTAGATTCTCTGAGCAAATAGGAAAGATCTATTTATTGACAGGAGGACACATGTGAACATAGGGTTGAGATGCACAGCTCAAGGAGGTTCTCATTTTCTAGCCCCACAAAACTGCATTATTTTTCTAGGAGTATGTGATGCATTTATGTCAACACAAAATTCAGTCTATCTTCAATCTAATGAGTCTTCTGGTCACTTGATTTACAAGCAAGTCTTAGAACATAATTTTGGCAAGAACCCAAGCTTTGGAGTCTAGTGGTCCTGGGTTTGAATTCTAGCTACACTTTCTGAAAGGTGGTATACAGCATAGGGGTTCAAAGTTAGGACTCTGGTAGCAGCCTGCCTGAACTTGAATTCTGGTTCCAGGTTTACTAGCTATTACATAGCTTGTCTGTGCCCCAGTTTCCTCATCTCTGAAAGGGATATAATCAGAGCCTCTATCTCAGTGTGTAGCTTTAAGGATTCAAAGTTGAAGTTTATATAAAGCACTTATGACAGTATGATGAATTCTTGCAGCTATACTTATTTATCAGCCCTATGACCTTAAGCAAGTAATATAACCTGTCTGCGAGTCACTCATTTCCTCATCTCTAGATTTAGAATTACTGGGTTATGAAAATTAAAAGAGATAAAGCACGCAAAGCTCTAGACACATTCTCTCACTGCTTGGTTGGTATTCTATAAATGCTCGCTCATTAGATCTGTTTCTCTATCATTTAAAAACTGGAAGGTAAGCTGTTGATAAAAAAGTGATCGAAGAATATTCACAAAATGTTTTACACTACCATGGTTTGTATATAGTTTTTCTTCTTTAACTGTATTTACATTTCTATTTCCAGTGTTGACCTAGTTCTCTTTAACACTTGGCTTGGAATTTTCCAGGTATTTCAATATTTTAATAAAATTCTTCCTTCTTGCTATATATGCTAAAATAAATTTTTACCAAATGCTTTCTAGAAAATTAAAGACAATTATATTGTACTCATTTGCTCTTTCTCTATAAAAACATGAATACTCTTTCCTCCCAAACTAATAAGCTTTCTGGATAACATTAATACACATGTAAGAAAGACATGGTACTAAACCTGGTCTGGTGCAGATACTTTCTTGGCTGTCCAAGGATCACAGTCATGGTACCTGGAATACAGGGCAAGCCCACATAACACTGAGCAGACAAGGATTGCCCAGAGTCCCAGAAGATTGATGTAGAGAGACCTAAGGAAACGAAAACAAACCAGCAAATGATATTTGTAATTTCCATCCCAAAAATAGGAAACTTGTTACATACACAGAAGAGACCTTCATGATTACTCAATAAATGCACAGAATCTTTCAGTTATCAAAAATGCTATTTTATTCTAGCCTAACCTTCTGCTTGTGCTGTCAATCAACAATGTATTTCAAAATACTTGGAATAGATAGATGGAGGCTTCTCTACTGAATAGATGTGTGTATCCTTCTGGTCAGAGTTCCACGGGCATTATCAGCTTTATAATGATATCCAGTTATACTACTTCAGGGCTTCCTGTCATGAAGTAAAGATTTTTAATGGTCATCAGACCAGTAACTATTACTCATTTTTCCTTTTTAAGGTAATGGAGTTAAAAACTGCTAACCACTGTTAGCACCCACATAGAAACTCATTGAACTTGTTTAAATATGGTTTGTAATATCACCTAGTAAGTATGAGAGGCAAACCTGCATTCCTTGAACAGGTATCTTCTCCAACAATGTTCAGCATCATAATACATGGTGCGTGCTCCAGGAGAACAGTACTGGACTCAGACCTGAACATAAATCTTGGTTCCATCTACCATATATGACCCTGGACAAGTAATTTAGCTTCTCTGATCCTCAGCTTCTTCATTTATACCTACAGATAATGATGCCTACCTTGCAGAGTTTTAACATTAGATGAAATAGTATGTATTACATAGCACAGTGCTTGGCATGTAATAACATTTGTTAAATAGTAATTATTGACATTATGAGTGCTAATGGCACCGAATTCTATGCCTTAATAATCAAGTGAATAGTAAACATTGTTCTCACTATGATGTCCTCATTTCTTTTTCCCAGTAGTGCTGTAGTGAATACTGTAAAACGCTGCCTTAGGTGGAAGAGAGGTACCATCCTCAAAGTCATGCCTCCTTCCTTGGGGTACCTGTGTCCAGTGACTACTAGATTCAGAATTTTAAAGAATCAGTCTCCTTACCCTAACCTAGGACAAATCTGGAGTCAGTTCAGCATTAGGGCTTCCCCTAAGGCTGGGCTGAGAAACAGCATTACAATCCAACTTCTCTCTTTGGCCAATTCTGCTTCCTTCTCTTCTCTTTCTTCTACAGGTGGTGATTCCCCCACAGTCTCTGGCATGCCAACCTCCATTTCAGAGTCTGTTTCAGGAGAATGCACCTTCAACAGGTACCAAACAACAGATTGCTAACCTTTTCCCTTGATTGACTAAATTTACTCTATGTCTTGCTATTGGCTAAAAATAGTCTAAGTAACCACAGCTCATCTCCAAATCACCAGAAAATATATCCAGACACTTTCCTGCTCACATACCCTTGTTCACAAAGGAGTTTAATACTTTACTATATAGTTTTATTTGACTTTAATACCACTCAAATAGATCACTTATCAATAATATCTGATACTCTCTGTAGTTGATCAATGTCAGTAGGTCTTAACTTTTTGACTGGGATTCATTCTTCTCATGGAGCCACAGTTAAAAAGTAGGAGAAAATGGGGGCGCCTGGGTGGCTCAGTGGGTTAAGCCGCTGCCTTCGGCTCAGGTCGTGATCTCAGGGTCCTGGGATCGAGTCCCGCATCAGGCTCTCTGCTCAGCGGGGAGCCTGCTTCCTCCTCTCTCTCTCTGCCTGCCTCTCTGCCTACTTGTAATCTCTCTCTGTCAAATAAATAAATAAAATCTTTAAAAAAAAAAAAAGTAGGAGAAAATGGTTCCTCTCAGCTCAGGGAGTCAGCTGAGGGCCATTCCAAAGGAAACTGTTTCTTATTAAGAAAGCTCAAGGCTCTAATGCTGGTCTCTTAGTTATAAAATTGGGCCTTTGAGTTTCATGTTCCCAAAGAAACAGAAGAGCATATGTATAATTAATTTTGGAGACACATTAGCTCTAGTATAGATTTAAAGTCCAGTGGATCACTGGATGTATAAATTACATTCCTTCAAAGTTCCTTAAAATACCAGAACACTTAAGCTCACTTTTGGGGGACTCTATATTCAGTTACTGTGCTGATATTTGTGTAGATCTTTTACTATTGGATTTTCCAAACACAGATAATGTCTAAACCTATTTACTCTCAATATATTGGGTTATGACATGTGACATCACAATATTTTCATGTTCTTTGAATAGAAATTTAATTGTCATTCCTTGTCCTACTCCGACCACCCAGTTACTCTTAATCTATTTATAACTTTTAAGGTCTTAAATGCATGTGGGCCAGTAAGCTTTATCTATCAGCATGGGGAGCAGGGTTCACCATACTGATCTAAGGCCTCCTGAGATAGAACCAGCCACTATTTATAGTCATTGCTCAAGCCAAGACTGGATTTAGAATTCCCCAATCACGTCATCCTTCTGACCTCTGGACTGTGTCCAAATAAATGTTTATATGGAATGCTCTCCCGCTATTCTCTACCTGCCCATATATGGTCATTATTCAGGATCTGCTTGGTTGACAAGAATCTCTCACCCAATCTCTGCCTTTACATCCTATGATTTGAGGTCACATTTACTGGACCACTACCAAGTATGTGCCAGGCACATTTTACAATACCTCTCCTGAGATATATAATATTTCTAATGCTCATTTTGTAAATTTGGAAACTGGGACTCAGGGAGACTAAGTAACTGGCCACTCAAATAGCAAGTATTAGAGCAGAGTTATAAACCCATGACTATGTCTAAAAATAAAATATACCAGCATATCTGGCAATATAATGCCCTTGACCATTTCTTCTATCATTATATTGTTCCATAGAACTGTGATACTTTTCTAGGGTTATTTCACTTTTTGCATACTTGTATATGTTTTCATAACTAGATGTTAAGTTCCTTCATTAGAAGAGCGATATAATTCTAATTTTTATCCTCCATAACTCCTTATACAAATAGATACACAATAAATGCCTACTTAGTTAATAGGATTTATTTTACTTAGTAATTCATATAAATATTTCAAATATCTGATTTAAAATACACTTAATTCTTTTATAACTAAGTATATAATTTATTTCTTGGAATTTCATGATACAAAAGGCTTAAACCTGAGCAAAGCTTGACTAATTAACAAGTTTCGATAAAGACACTGAGGTTATTAATGATTTCCATACCAGAGTTTGGCTTACATTTTTGCCTGGAACCTGCTTTTACAAGAAATATATCTCTGTACTTGGGATTGGTTGACACCATAGATGCTGGTCCATGTGAAGGTCCCTCCTATAATAATTGTCCAGAATGTATGTCTTTGCAAAGGATTGGGATCAAAACTAAATGAAAAGAAACAGAAAACAAATTTTAACTATAAGCAAAAAACTACAGAAAATCGTAGAATATCTTTTGGAAGCAAGCAATGTGTATCTATATAAGTATGCATACAGATATAAATACGTACAAATTTATTAAATAATAAAAAAGGCAAAATATTCCTAACTTAAGTTCAATGAAATAAAAATGGATACTTTCAGAGAATTGGAAAATCTGGATGGGACTGAAGGAAAACAAATGTTCTAATTATTCTGAGCTTTCATAAAAATTGTTCTCCAATGGCCTTAGGAAATTGTTATTTAAATAAGTCTGCTGTGCTATAATCAGAGAAGAGCATGAAGCTAAAAAGAGAGAGAGCAATAAAGGGAGTAAGGTTTTTTAAGTGCATCATAGCAATAGATACGGTACTGAAATGAACATAAAATCTACCTACTTTGCATATATAATTTCTCTCCTAACACATGTACAGTCATATTTCTAATTTATATTCAAGCTCAAGAACTCAATTAATGCAGTTTAAAGGCTTTCATCTTCTAAAATTACCATGTCATTATAATCATACTTTCTTAAATGCTGTGTGCACAAGCTAAATGGTAATAGTGAAAAGTCACTAAATGCATGTACTTAAGTCCAAAATATTGTCACAAAGAAAGCTCAACTTCTGTATTGAATATGTGTTTTAACTCTTCTTAATGCATATCTTAGAAGGAATGATTTCGTTCATCCATGATATACAAGTTTGACAAATTTCTGCAAAATTGGCTTTCATAGAAACTTTCTAAAAATTATGAAATTCTGCAATCCATTTCAATCTTATATTTAAGATGAGTTAAGTGTTAAGATTTCATGTATATCCCAGCATTCCTATGGAAATATAAGAGCCTCTACTCCATTCTCTAACACTTCATATCAAAGTTAAGTGTTTCAAGGGTGTTGACCCTTTAACCCATAGAGGAAATAGCTACTATATTAGCTAATGGAAGTCAAGAGCCAAAAGGTTTCAGGAATCTACTTGAAGGAAGTAAGACAAGATTTAGAATACCCAATTTAGTGGTTTTAGGCCATACAAAATATGTATGACAACTATAACCATACAGACAATACCAACACAAAATCCTTCTCTTTCTTTATCACCACGAGAGCAGGTATTTTGCCCACCAACATTCTCAAACATATCAGACACACAAGAGATACACAATAAGGCTTTTCATTATTATGTAATAGTTGGCATTCTCCATAGTGAAGGTCATAAAAGTGTCTAATCTTTTACTTTTAATAATCTATTATTGGTGTATAACTCGTCACTTCAATGAAGCAATATGGGCTGCCTTTGTACAAAGTGAGAGTTATCTTGCAGAAAAATTAATGATTCTACATCCTCTCCCCTCAGCCTCGCCTACTAGGAAATTTAGGAGTAAGCAAGATCTTCTGAGTGCCCGTTAGTTGTTTCTGCTTCTCTGTATCCATTCTCTTGTCCTCTAGTAATGGCAACCCAATCTGCTTTGGCGAAAAGACCATTTCACCATAAAGTAGTCTAAATGGTTGTCAATAATACATCCTTTTCTGCCACAGCTAAGGGATGGAATAATGCCCAGGCTAGGATAACTGGAGGTGCTCTTCTTTGGAATCTCAGTCTTGAAGTTAAAAAGCAATTATTAAAAATAGTGGAACTTGACACATCATAATTCAACTTATCTCTGCAATTAACACATTGTCCTTGACCATTTTCTGAAAAGGCTCTTCTCAAACATTAGCACCATTTTCAGAAAACTAGAAGAGAGTCACCAAGTAAGAAATGCTTTTTTATTTCTTCTTGCCAGTGATTTCAGCTTGCCTCTCTCAAAGTAGGACTGCTTGAAGAGGAAATAAGCCAGTCCATATGAAAATGAGCCCCTCCCACATTGAACATGATAACAAGAATGGCACTACTGATCCACACCAAAAGGTGTTTTAAATATTCCTCTAAGCTGTGTGGTATATTTCTGATGAAATATCTAGTTTCTCCACTGGTCTTTCTCTAGGAAAACTAAATAGCTGTTGAGGATATGCTATATTGTACAATATACTGACACTTGAGGCATTAGTCATAAATTTTCTAGTCAATACTCTAGAAATAATATATAATATAAAATATTTGTACATATATAATTATGAAATATAATAATATATATTGGCAGGGCAATATCAATAGAAAAATTCTCTAGGCTGCTCAAAACAAAGAACTGTCAGAATGACAGCATGATCCTTTAGTGTTTTTCTCTTAAGAGGTTTCCTTTTCTTATTTCTCCACTCCCTCTTCCCTAATTACACTACCCCACCGTTTGACCAATTCCAGATTTTAATATCTAGAAGAAAAATGCTCTTTTTCTATCAATCCTTTCTCAGAAGGAAGTTACAGTCTATGTAATTAAGCAGCCATCTGACTGCTTTAACCCCTTAAAGACCTGGTAGAAACCCCTCACACATTAACATACCAGCTTCAATTTTTCATACCACATTCTTAGCCATCTACTTCAATGATGAGATTATTTTTATAGGAAAGAAAAAAACAAAAGGAGTGTTCTATTGACCAGGAGATAAATAGCAACTTACTTCCAGAAGTTTAATCTTCCACCATTATAGCAATCATTTAGAATATTGCTGATTCCACCTTGAATCACTACAGCCCGTATAATCACAGATGCAAATCCAGCCACCATGATCCCAACTTGAAAAACATCTGTCCAGATAACTGCTTTAAGACCACCCTTTGAGGGAAAAAAATATTAGGATTAATGCTCTTATCAGACATTATTATCATCTACATGCTTATATATTATGCTGGACAAGAATAATGAAAACATAGATCTTGGCCAAAGAATACACTTAAGGTAATAGACAGTAAGGTTGGGAGAACCTTCGAAAGAGGGTGTGATTTAAGCCAACCTTTCAGACAGAAGCAGAGGTGAAGATGGAAGGTCATCCCAGAAGAGAAAACAGCATGGACAAAAGCACAAAGAATTCAAAGTCCATGACATGTTGAATGTGGCCAGAATGAAACTGCAAAAGGCAATGTCATAGATTTTATCCTATAGGCAAGGCTGATATTCAATCAAGTATGCACACAGAAGGTCATACCAGTTGTTGACATACTAAAATTGTTTTGTACTAGCCACTGACACAAACTTCCCAGTGTCTCTCTCCAGTCCCTATGTCCTTGGCTGAACTATCCCCTCCCTGAGATCCCCATCTTCTAAAAGAAATCCACTGAAGTCTTAAGACTTATTATGTCAGATATGTCATAAGAGTTGCACCACTTCTAGAAACTAGCATCCATTATAATACCAGTGCCCATACTATCTGGTTGTTACATATTTTCACTGCGATTCCTGCCTTTAGGCAATGGGAAACTATCTTACATTTCTTTTCTTTTCTTTTTAATTTAATTTAATTTTTTCAGTGTTCCAAGATTCATTGTTTATGCACCATACCCAGTGCTCCATGCAATATATCTTAGGTTTCTAAGCTGAGAAATAGCAAGAACACAAAAATAATAATTTAGCAATAGTAAGGGTAAATTAGGAGACAAGACTCAGGACCACTGCAATGGTTCAAGTAAAAGAAAAAAGTTTCAGTTATAATAAATGCTCTATAAAGAATCAAATTTTTCCCCAGCTGGACTCTTTCTTATAAAAAAGTTACACTGTGGGTGGTAAGAGTAGGAGAGGACATACAAACAATCTAGTCTGCAGAACACAAGTATTGGAATTTTCAACTTTGCAAAACAGTGGTAGAGTGAAAGAAAAAATAAGGTTCTTGACATACCAGTGTGCAGTAGAATGTACAGACCACCCCTGTTGCCACTACCGCACCCCACAGATCAAATCCCGTGACTGTAAAAAGGAAAAAAGAAAAGAAAATGCATGTATAACTGTGAAACATGTATAATAAAAATATTTCTTAAAAAATCATCAAAAGGAAGTGATATTATTTACGGGGCACCTATCTTTCCACCTACTTCTCTACTCCTGCCTAAAACTAGATCCAAATCTCATAAAATGCCCCTAAACAAATGAAGTTTAAAATTTTACTTGGTAAGTTAGATGGAACTAGTTTCTGCCCTTAGAGAGCATACCTGGATCTACCACTGCCTAAATTAAGTACATGAAAAAGCATTTATATTGTAATGAAGCTAAGAAACAACTTGATTCTGTAAGGTAGTTACCCAGACTGAATGGGGTCAGAAAGTGTGTGTCTTCATAGTTCAAATAAACACACTATTCTACCAGTCCTTGAAAGACAAGTTGTGCATGTTACTAAGAGGAGACCAAGAAAGAGAAAAGTCATATAATTTGCTACCATTTATCTAAGTGGAGGGGCATATTATATTCTTTCTAAATGGAAGAATAACAACTCTGCCCATATATGTGATAATCTATATAAAATGGACTAATTCCTTGAAAGACACAATAGGCTAAAACACTCATGCAAGAAGAAATGCACTATCTAAATAGGCCAATAGCTATTAAAGAAATTGAATCAATAATTAAAAACCTTCCAAAACAGAAAGCTCTAGGCCCAGATGGTTTGACTGGTAATTTCTACCAATTTAAGGAAGAAATTATACCAATTCTTTGCTATATCGTTCACAGAATAGAAGAAGAGGGAATACCTCCTAACTCATTCTAAGAAGCCAGGATTGCTCTAATACCAAAACCAGATAAAGACATTACAAGAAAACTACAAACCAATATTTCTCATGAACACAGAAGCAAAAATCTTCAGCAAATTGAAAATTAACAAGTGGAATCCATAAGAGTATAAAAAGAATTATATACCATGACTGAGAGGGATTTATCCCAGGTATGCAAGGCTGGTTCAAAATTTAAAAATCAATTAATGGAATCTATCATATTAACACACTAAAAAAAGAAATATCACATGATCATATCAAAAGATGCAGAAAAAACATCTGACAAAATGCAACATCCATTTATTATAAAAACTCAGTAAACTAGGAATAGAGGGGACACTTCTCAACTTGATAGACTGTGTACAAAAATCCTACAGCTAACATCCTACTTAAGACTGAGAGAGTCTGGGCGCCTGGGTGGCTCAGTGGATTAAGCCTCTGCCTTCAGCTCAGGTCATGGTCTTTCAGTCCTGGGATTGAGCCCTGCATTGGGCTCTCTGCTCAGCAGGGAGCCTGCTTCCTCCTCTCTCTCTGTCTGCCACTCTGCCTACTTGTGATCTCTGTCTATCAAATATATAAATAAATAAAATCTTTAAAAAAAAAAAAAACCACACACACACAAAAAAACCTGAGAGAGTCAAAGCTTTCCCACTAAGATCAGGTCCAAGACAAGGATGTTCCCTCTCATTGCTCCTTTTTAACTGGAAGTTACTGGAAGTCCTTGCTAATGCAATAAGGCAAGAAAGGCAATAAAAGGTATACATATTGGGAAAGAAGAAATGAAACTCTTCTTTTTTCACAGATAACATGATCATTGATGTAACAAAAACTGAAACTAGTAAGTGATTACAGCAAAGTTGTAATATACAAAAGTCAATTGTTTTCCTATATAATAAATTAGCCTCAAATGTGAGTGACATAATTGATAACGTTAAGATGTACCTTGATTCATTTGCAATGACATGGATGGAACTAAAGGGTATTGTGATAAGTGAAATAAGTCACTCAGAGAAAGATAATTATCATATGATCTCACTGACAAGAGGAATTTGAGAAATGAGACAGAGGATCATCAGGAAAAGGAAGGGAAAAGTGAAACAAGATAAAATCAGAGAGGGAGACAAACCATAAGAGATTCTTAATTTCAGGAAACAAACTGAGGGTTGCTGGAGAGGGATGGGGTGACTGGGTGATGGACATTGGGGAGGATATGTGCTATAGTGAATGCTGTGAATTATGTAAGACTGATGAATCACAGACCTGTACCCCTGAAACAAATAATATATTATATGTTAATTTCAAAAAAAAAAAAAAAAGAAGATGTACCTTGATTCAAAGCCAGGGCAGAAGCACAACTGGAGTAACTTGGACATGCACACATTGTGGAGTGGGCATGTAAAATGATACAACCATTCAGAAAAATTGTTTTCCAGTTTCTCTTAAATTTTGTACATGCACCTGCCTTGTACTAGGTTATCATGGGTTTATGTTTAACTATACTGCTTCCAGGTATTCAACCAATAGAGATAAAAATATATGTCAAAAGCAACTCCTCAGGCACATGCTACCAGGATCTACAGGATGACCAAATCTGGTCTTGGTATTGATGAAGATGACGCTACTGCTGATGTTGGCAATGTTGCCATAACCAAAGAGATGTTGCCCCTCAAAGGAGATGACAACATATCACATATGGAAGAAGCAGACTAAGTGCTGCCCCAAGAATTATTTGTACATGTATTCAATACTTTATCTTTATTCCCTCTGGTAATATATTTTCTTTTTGGGGGGGGATAATATATTTCAAGGATGTTTTTCTTTATTTTTGTTACTATTTTAAAAATCTCTATGACATGGCAAGAACTATTTAAGGGGAAGATAAGATTTCTTTGTGAGTGAGATGCTGTGATATTTAGGAACTAAAGCCCAGCTCCTTTTTCATTCCTAGTTCCACACAGGCTTATTTTAACGGAACAAGGTAACATTTGTTTTAAGATGTATGTAAACTAATGTTGACTGTGTGGTCTAAAGTGTTTAGCAATCAGGGACCCTGGGTGGCTCAGAGGGTTAAAGCCTCTGGCCTTGGCTCTGGTCATGATCCCAGGTCCTGCCTGGTATGGAGCCCTGCATCAGGCTCTCTGCTCAGCAGAGAGCCTGCTTCCTCCTCTTTCTCTGCCTGTCTCTCTGCCTACTTGTGATCTCTGTCTGTCAAATAAATAAATTAATTAAATCTTAAAAAAAAATAAAGTATTTCGCAATCAAGCAGATTCCTTAGTAAGGACCAAATTTTTTGTCACTAAAGTGTTCTGAGTTATACCTTGATGTTTAAAAGAAAAATATTGGTTAAAACAACTTTTACCTTCTAGGATCTATTTTTTAAATCTTCTATCTCCTATAGTTATCAGCTGCATGTACCAGGCACCTAGAAACTCGTATGTTAAACTGAACCAACTTGATGGGAATAACTATCTATATGGCATGTTTTCCAAAGAAGAGCATTGTTTAGCAAAATTGTAAGCCTATTTAGGTGTGTTGTAAAGCTGCTCAAAAAGTAACTCAGCAAGTTCTGTGAGTGGAAATGCAGTGTTCAAGTCACATTCTGCTTTAAAAGTTTGTAACAAATGCAAATGAACTTAAAAAAAGCAAAGCGAGACAAAACAAAACCTGCACAAGAATGATCTTAGTAGTCTTAATTCATAATGGCCTAAAAGTGCCCAACGTTGTTGATGGATAAACAGACTGTAGACATACAGATGATAAAATATTAGCAATAAACAGGAATGAACTCCTGAAAAATATTTTGTTGAGCAAAATAAACCAGTTACAAAAGAGGCACTACATGATTCCATTTATATAAAATCTAAGAAAAGGGAAAACTAATTCATGGTTGACAAAAAAATCAGAAAGTGGCAGCTTGGGTTGGCAGTTCTTTCTTTATCAGAAAAAAGCACAAGAAAATCTCCTAGGATTAAATGGTAAAAATAGTCTGTATCTAGTTGGGTGGTGGTCACATAACTATGTACAATTGTTTAAAACTAGTTCAACTGTACACTTAATTTCTGTATATTTTATTGTGTATAAGTTGTGTTTCAACAAAAAGTGGTTTTTAATTTTAAGAAGCAAGAGGGGGGCCACCTAGGTGGCTCAGTGGGTTAAAGCCTCTGCCTTCGGCTCAGGTCATGATACCAGGGTCCTGGGATCGAGTCCCACATTGGGCTCTCTGCTCAGTGGGGAGCCCGTTTCCCCCTCTCTCTCTCTGCCTGTGTCTCAGCCTACTTGTGATCTCTGTCTGTCAAATAAATAAATAAATGAATATTAAGAAAATAAGAAGCAAGAGGGGCGTCTGTATGGCTCAGTTAGTTAAGCATCTGACTCTTGACCTCAGCTCAGGTCTTGATCTCAGGGTTGTGATTTTAAGCCCTGCATTGGGATCCATGCTAGGTGTGGAGCCTATTTATAAAGAAAAAGGTTTTAAAAGTGAGAAAGAGAAATTTATCGAATCAACTAATTGCATCTGCATAAACTTATTTGAGTCCTGATTCTAACAAACACTGAAAAAAAAAATCAAGGAAAGCTGAACATTGACTTCATATTGATTTTTTTTAATGATTTTAATATTTTATTTATTTATTTTTTCAAGATTATTTATTTGTCAGAGAGAGAGAGTACAATCAGTGGGAACGGCAGGCAGAGGGAGAAGCAGGCTCCCCGCTAAGCTGGGAGCCCAATCCCAGGACTATTGGGATCATGACCTGAGCCAAAGGCAGACACTTAATCAACTGAACCACACAGGCATCCCAAAAATAATGTTAATATTTTAGATATGAATATGATATAATTGTATGTACAAAACATCCTGGAATGAACTTCCAGTTATAAAATACCCAAGTCACAGAGATGTAAGGTACATGACTATAATTAATAATCCTGTATTACACATTTAAAAGTTGCCAACAGAGTAAATATTAAAAGCTCTCATCACAAGAAAAAGAGCTTTTGTAACTTTTATGGAGACAGATGTTAACTAGACATTGTGGTAGTCATTTTGCAATATATACAAATCTTAAATCATTATAATATAATACAATGTTATAATTATACCCCAGTGAAAAAATTAGCACATCATTATTTTTAAAAGATACTGAATTCAGATGAAATGAGGAAATACTTCAGATGTACAGGAAAATCCTCTAGTGAGGTAAACAGAGTGAACTGAACCAAGAGTTGATAATTTTTCGTGTAAAGTATACATTAGAGTTCAATATACTATTTTCTTTTTTCTAGCATATATTTATTTAAAGTTTTCTATATTTTTTTAAAAGGTAAAATGAAAATGTTTGGACCTAGAGAGTGTTAAGATTCATTTCAGTTAAACAAGTTTCTATGGCACATCTGTTGCATACCAAGTACTATATTTATCTTTGGTCACAGTAATATATGCAACTGATATTCAAGTGGTCAAAATTCAGCAGCTTCTTGGGCCCTAATTCCTATGGAATAGCCCAGTAAACTGATAAGATCAGAGTCCTTGATTTCTTCATAGATGGAAGACAGAACTCTCTTACTGCCAGAACTGCACTTTAAAACCCTAAGGCCACATCTTTAATTATACTTACTGCCAATAGGTAACTTATGAAGTTTATAAGTTAGCTCTTTACACATGAAATGGCTCGATCATGATGTTGGTAATACTGACTTGGAACATGCCTGACATTCAGAATTGAAGAGCATGTTATATAATGGAATACTTTATAATGATACTGTTGTACTTTATAGACTTAGGTAATAATTATTATCCACCTGCCATGAAAGCAGGAAATTAGAGTGTGGGTTTAGCAGGGCTTTCCATTTTATATTAACTTCAGGAATTGCATCACATTTTCCCGTCAGAGTACACCTGTACATTTCATAAGGAAGCATAAATGATAAACTAACATCTGATTGATAAGAATCCAAAGGATATGGGGTTTTCCCAAAGCCTTTTAAGGATATGACTAACAGGCATCTTTGCCTCAGGAAACTATTCCAGTTCCATGGCTTTTATACACCCAAAACCAGAGAGTACAGGAGTGTGTCAATCAGCACCATTGTCATATATTTGTTTAAAGAGGACACCATAGCCACTTTCATTGTGTCACTAGGAGTGAGCTGATACTTCAAATCACACAGATCTCCTTCTCTTGCATTTTGGACAACAATAGAAATGGAAATAAGGAAAGCTCTCTCTCTGCCACATTTTACGATGGAGCTGAGCTGAGTAACACAGAAGCCTCTTGACTAAGGACTTTCACCAAGGAAGAAAGTGCAGCCATTCATGATTTAGACTATAGGGGGCCTTCATTCTGAAGGAGTGGAGCATGATGGGTTGGCACTTCAGAGATTCACTCCTCTGGGAAGTCTGCCCTTCTATTAATCATAGATCTTTTGGAGCTATCAATCCAGAAATGCAAAGAAGCTGCTAAACACTAAGCCCATCTTGCTCCCCTCAAGCTGATGAAGGTTACTGGAAACATCCCTCCAACTCCCTCTCTACTCCTCAAAGAGAGAATAAGTTCTATTAAAAATGACCCCCAAAATGTAAGTGACATAACTGGTAACTCTAAAATATACCTTGATTCAAAGCCAGGGCAGGGGCATAAATAACAATTCCAGTATACAAAATCTACGAGAAAAAAGAAACAAACTGTATGAATTATAAAATAAATAGTCAATTTTTTCTATAACCTCAACAATGAATTAAAACAGTAGTTTCAATATAGTTAATAAAATATGTTTGTAACTTGAAAATGTTATTTAAGTGGAGTTGATTCTCCTGTTTGTGGTGTAGTCACAGTTTACAAAAAGCTTATATGACCCATTTTGTTAAAAATTATGGACTTTTCACATGGTGCTTAGTGCAGATAGTCACTGATTCATCCCCTCAAGCTTGAAATCAACTCTCCTCAATCTAAACAATTAGGAAGAAAAAATACAAGTTTAAAAGGAGATGGTTCCCCATTCACATGATTTCAAACTATTTTAATCACTACATAATTAACAGGGAAAACTGAAAATTTTGTAAACTGGTTTTAAAAAGTTTTCATGCTCACTAATTAAACAAAAGTATGTATTTACACTAAAAAAATCCTAAGATCCAACAAAAATCATATTCCATCTTTTCTATATATAATTTTTCATTCATACACCTAACAAATATTTATTAATCCAGGGTATGATAAATATGGTCTTTTTTCTCAGAACATCATTTCAACTGCATTTGATCTTTCAAATATATCATATATATTGTATGTGATTTTCTTCTATAAAAATGTATTATGGTTCTATGATTCTCTATGAGTCCATGTTTACTCTATAAAAACATATTATGAAAAAATCCATATTACAGTATTTGAATGATTGATTATATTACATGGGTAGATCAACGGAAGTAAGTCCTTCAAGTGGCAGATGCTAAAGCTTTCCTCTTTTTTGCAAGAAGGAACCAGACTTTCACAGTCATTATCCTGACCAAGTTGAAGATTTGAAAACAAGGCCATGGACCATCTTTCTAACACCTGTTCCCCACTTTTCATTTCTGTAGGCATTTCTAAAAATTATACAAAGAGGGTCCGAACAGTGGGTAAATGCAAGCTACCAGCTTCAGTTCTTTGTCAGGATCTCTGCCAGACCCCAAAGGGCTCCTTTCTTTTACCAATGACCAATCTAAGTTACACGATTTACAGAAACATAAAATGGAGTCAAGTTAAACAATTTACAAAGGCACTCTGGGACACTGTTGCAAATGCTTCGGTAGCGTGTGATTGGAGAAGTGACTTACAAATAAGGATGAGAATGAAAAGTCCTTCCTGGACTTCCATGATCAAAGCCATCCCTAAAGCACTCAGCTGCCAAGAGGAAGATGGATATAAATGAAGAGACAATAATCATGACAGGCCTCCAGCAACGTGGATGAAGAATGGAAAGTAATGACAAGTGTTTTCCCTTTTTAGCTTACTCCTACTTTCAACACCTCTTTTCTATCTTTCCTGTGTTTACCAAATAAGTTTAGCCCGGGTGCCTTGGCTGAAAACATTTTAGACAACGGAAGGTAAAGCAGACTGAGGGAGAGTGACTTACTGTTTGGACAATGAAGAGGACTGTTCCACAGAGACGGACACATTTGTTAAACCGGAGCTCTAAATACTGTTTCCAAAAAAAGAAGAAATGGTTAATATGTGAAAACTTTATATACCTTTTAAAAAATGATCTGCTTAAGAAGTAAAGGGGTTAGAAATTCAAAACAACTTCAGTCATCAAAAAGAATGAAATCTTGCCATTTGCAACAATGTGGATGGAACCAGAGAGTAAAGTGAAAGAAGTCAGTCAGACAAAGACAAACACCACAGGATTTCACTCACATGTGGAATTTAAGAAGCAAAACAGATGAACATAGGGGAAGGGAAGAAAAAATAAAACAAGATAAAAACATAAAGGGAGGCAAACCGTAAGAGGCTTTTAACTATAGGAAACAAACTGAGGGTTGCTAGAAGGGAGGTTGATGGGGAAATGGGGTAACTGGATGATGGGCATTAAGGAGGGGACGTGAAGTAATGGGCACTGGGTGTTAAATGCAGCTGATGAATCATCAAATTCTACCTCCGCAATTAATAACACATTCACTATATGTTAACTAAATTGAATTTTTAAAAAATTTAAAGCAACTTCATAAGTGATTTGTATTCTGTATTCCTATATTAATTACTACTATTTTTCTTTACATATACCAAAACTGGCTCTTGCTTTAAAGTACAGTTCATTGGATTTTCACACATACAGAATAGTTCCATCACCCTCAGAGAACTTTGTTATGTTGTTCCTTTACGGTCAAACTGTTCCCTAAACCCTAAACCTTGGCAATCACTGATCTGTTCTCCATCCCCAGTTTTGGCTTTCCCAGAATCTCACCTAAGTGGATTATATTCTGCAACTTCAAAATGAGTGAAGTGCTCTTCTCCCCTTTTCTTGCTATCTACTTCAGACATTTCCCTGATTCACTTGGGAATCAGCCCTTTCCCAATGCAGGCAATTGTGATGGACTTGTCCATCAAGGTGTCCTGCCTCTTTTGACTATGGAATGATCACATGACCTAAGCTCAGCCAATCAGTTCCTCTCTCCAATGGGTATTTGGCTCTTGGATGTATAATATAAAGACAGAAAATGATTGAAACAGAAGCAGACTGATCTAACAGTGGCCTAAAGAGGCTTCACTGGCTTCTGTCCTTTTCACAGGCTATTCATCCAGCTTTTCACTCTGTTCTATGGGCTACCCCTATATCCTTCCAAATAAATTATTTTTTACTTAGGTTGGCCTAAGTCAGTTTCTGTTCAGAGCCAACAACCCTGCCAATTTTTCATACTCTCCTTGGTATCTGCTACATCTTGAAATATAGTCAGCTCATCTCCTATATTATATGTTATAATATAGAGTTAAAATCATAGAATTTTGAAGTTGGGAAGAAGCTGGGGTCTCAAACATTCTTTAACTAGAATCCTATTACTCACGTAGAGGGAATTTTAAAGCTGACAACAGTCTTCATACCAGAAAAAAAGGAGGAAGGAAAAACTGACATTAAGTAATAGTCTGGAGAAACGACACCAGATATTTTTGCTCCATAATCACAGGTAACAGTTATAGACTACTTGCTGTGTACACTGTCCTCTCAACAACTCTCTGAGGCCAGAACTACCTATTAGAGGAAAGGGCACCGGAGCTAAGAGATAACACCAGAGTTGCAACCTTATAGCTCTCAAAGCCGCAGTGCAAGTCTAGGACTATTTAATGCCTAAATCTGGACAGGGAACAACTATATTATTCCAAATAAGTAAGCAAGGAAACCAACCATAGCTTTGAGTAGGTGGCACTGACACATAGTAGGACCTTCTAAAACAACTGACAGGTAAAAAAATATGCAGCACATTATAGTTTTGGGGAGGAGCTCCAGCCCTCAACCCAGTCCTACTTGTGACTGCACAAGCTTGGGGCAGTCACTGGAGATCTTGGGCTTCTCTTCTTGAAATTGAGGATCACAGTATTAATTATTTTCCCTCTTACTTTGCAGGAGTTTGGAAACTATTGAATGATATAAATGGATGGGGAAATATTATAAACTGTAATTCAAAACTAAGACATTAAGAAGTTGGATCTAAATCCACAGATTAATATAATTCACAATTATAAGCATACATACATATTCACAAATAAATGTATATGAATAATAAAGACAAATATAATCCAAAAATACATATTTTACACACACACACATATATGTACACACACAGATACATACACACACACATATATTCTGGATAATTCAGATCCAACACACAGATTACATGGATCCAGAAAGATCCTGAAAAAGTGGGGAATGAAACTGGATCCCTGTATTTTACTTCTTGTCTGTGAGTCTGGAATTGGCCAAACACCTATCAGGCCTATACTTTGAAGGCAGGGATAAATAGATAACAAAAGTGCTTCTGAACAGCCAATTCTAGTAAAGAAATGTAAGCAGGAAGAGATTTCACATTTGAGCTAGAATGCCAAGGTATCCCTCGATGCTGGACTTCTTATTCTGTGTAGGTGGTTCCACCTCTCAGCAGAAAACGTGCAAAAAATACTTACAAGAAAGCGTTTGTTATGGCCAACTGTCAGGGACAAAGCATGTTACCTAATCTCCCTGACCCCTACTGCTGGGCACCCGCAAGTCATGAGCACCCCCAGCACTCCCAACCCCTTGGTGTTTGGTTCTACTTCTCTTGTTCTCTCTGCACTCTATTAAGCCCTGCCTGGGTGTATAACAGACTTACCAGAGCTTTCAGAAGCAGACAGGAGGCACCACTGCATAGTCCCAGGCATGTGTCTACTTTGTCTCACAGTCTCTCATGTAGCTTAATTTTGTCTGCCAACATGGGGCTCTCATAGTACCCCCCTCATAAGGATTGTTTAGAGTACTGATTCAGATAATGCATGTGTACAAAACATGCAGCCCAGTGCCACACATGTATTAAACATTTGGTAAACATTAACTTTATGTCATTTTTGGCTGGAACCCTGCTAACAGGCTCCACCACGGGAAATGTGTTGGAAATCTGTTTCTGGTTGAGTTAATGTTGCTGCCCCTTAGGAGGCATGGGTCAGTGCTTATTAGAGGAGCCTTCCTCTCTGGGGACTGAAGTCCTCTTGCAAGGTTCTTGAAACCTCTTCTGAGTTCTAGAGTTGGTTAACTACACATCAGAGCCCGTGGATGCAAACTGCCCAAGGGCTCATCAGGTAACATACACCAGTGGATCAGCCAGGTGTTCATATATTAAAATGTTGAAATATTCCTCATATCCATTAAGAAATATGTCATCTCATCTCTCTCTCAAAAACCAAGTACTCCCTTCACCCCTGTCCCTTTTCTCTTTCACACTTTTGAGGAAGACAAAAATGCAGATAAAGATTTCTCTATCATAAGAAAGTAACCATGCACCTATAACGATATAATGAGGCCTCAATAAAGAAACTGACAGGAGGTGAAATCAATGGCTTTAAAACGAGTTCCTGCATCACAGGGAATGTGAGCCCAGTGTCATCACTCTTCTAAATTTTTGTAAAGATTTTATTTATTTTTTTGACAGAAAGAGAGTGAGAGCACATAAGCAGAGGGAACAGCAGAGGAAGAGGGAGAAGCAGGCTCCCCGCTGAGCAGGAAACCTGACGTGGGGCTCAATCCCAGGACCCTGGGTTCATGACCTAAGCCAAAGGCAGACACTTAACTGCTTAGCCAACTGAGCCACCCAGGTACTCTCAGGCTTCTAATTTTTCAAAAGAAACTAGAATCTGGAATTTTATTTGACTTCTTAACATCAGAAATGCTAAATTAATTTTCTTTCAAAACACCCTAAGGGTCAAAAGAAAAAAAAAAAAAAGAGAAAGAAAACAGTTTGGTCTGGGACAGCCAGCTTTGTTACCTTTGAGCAAAACAGAGAAATTCTATCCTGCTCACTTCTGGGATGATGACTGAACTCTCCCAAACACAATGGCCAGTGAGTGGAAGGCATGCTGCCCCAGGGGTGCCTCGCCCTGGATGGCGTCACTATAGCCCAGGCGTTTGTCACCAACACTTGTGCCATTGAGGCCCTGTAACCAGCACCAGTTGAACCAGCCTCACTAGGAAACCACCTTTCCAGTAGCTCTGGATTAGAGCACTCAGTACCTAAGCTCAAGGACTAGGGAATGAGTGTAATCACCCTTTGGATCATGACCTGTGAAAGAGGAAACTCTGCCCTGTTTATCCATGTTGCTCATGGGATAGTACCTGGGAAAAGGAGACCAGTGAGGGCACTGAACAGGCCCCTCCACACCCCAGAGCTTTTATGCCCCACCCCCAATCCCGCACTCCCATTCAACAGCTCTTGAAACTAAACCAAACATTCCCCATCTTTGCAAGGCCCTTTCCTGCAGACAACCGAAGAACACCTATAACCAGCGGAGCTGTGCGTCAGGAAAGATCTTTTTCCTTAATCATCTTTTCAGATACAGAGAAGGTAGGCCTGTTGGATAACCTTGCAGCCAAGTCTTCCTAGTGACCCCAAAACAACCACCTCTGCCCCTACCACCACAAATACTTAGGGTCAGCGTTCGTCCAGGACTCACCCTGCTCCAGACACTATTCTGAATGCTATATTTGAATCATCTCATTTAACCCTCCCAACAAATGGATAAGGTAGTTGGTATCGTTTTCATTTTAAGATGAAAAAAAAAAAAATAGGGCACAAAAGTTAAATTAATCACCCAAGTTTACCCAGCTAGTAAATGTAGAATCTGGTCTCAAATGCAGGTACTGAGACTCGTTACAGCACCTTAACCATTGGGGAATCTGTCTCTCCAGGGAACATGCCTGCGTGGAAGCAAAGAGGGGAGAGTGCAAATTCTTCTCCAACTTTCCCGGAAAAGCGAATGGTGTCTGGGAATCTGGGACAAGGCCATTCCTTTCAAGGAGGAGGGGCTGAGATTTGATCACTTGCCCTCCCCAGGATAAAAAGTATTAAAATCTTTCCCCTTGACTCCGAATCAAAGATGCTAAAAGTAGAAAGGGCCTTTGTGAGCACTAGTCCAAATCATTGCGTTTACTTTGGAGATTTCTCCTTTTCACTGAGCTCATGCCAGTAACCCCAAAGATTCTGTTGCCTTCAGTGGACAACTCTCCCCCCAAAAGGGGACCTCAGGGGAGGTCATGGACCTGGACAGGAAGGGATTTCGATATGGTGCGGAGTCTGCCATCAGGAAAATCCCTCCAAGACCCTGAAAAGCCCTGCACCTTTTTCTCCCCAGCGTCCCCTTCCCCCTTTTTACCTCGTAGGTGCTGGTAATTCCCAGTTTGTAGAACACCGGCAGGAAGACCTCCGCGCTGATGGCCACCACAAAGAAGTAAGTGATGGCAAAGATGCTGAATATGGCCCCAAAACGGTACACCTCCGTGGGGGTGCCCAGGACGGTGACTGCCGACATGAAGCTGGCGGTGAGGGACAGCGCCACCGGCACGGCAGTCATTCTGCGGCCGCCCATCAAGAAGTCCTTGGAGGTCTGCTGGCCACCCCCGGCGAAGGCGTAGTAGATGCCAATGGCAGCCGAGATGAGCAGCATCCCGGCGAACACCACGTAGTCCCACACCACGAAGGTGCCGATGCCCCGCGGCGGGTCCATGGTCGCTCGGTCGTGCGGCTGCCCAGGCCGTGCGTACAAACGGCGGCCCTGCGACGCGCTGCCCGGGCCCGCGCTTAGCTCTGCGGCCCGGCGCTCTCTACTTATTCCCGCGCGGCCGCCGGCGCGGCGGGCGTGGCGCCCGCGGGGATTGGAGGCGTCCTCCAGGTATCCGTCCCCCAGCTGGCCGCGAGCGGCCCGGAGTCGGTGAGAAGGCGCCGTCAGTGGCCTCTGCGCCAGGGGAGCCAGCGCACCTCCTCTAACTGGGACTTCGGAGGGGAGAGGGGCCCCTCCCCCACGCTAAACCCTCACCTGGTGCAGGGCTCGGGGTGGCCGCGGACACCTGGGAGAACCCGAGTCTTCAGCTGCGTTCCGCCGCGAACTGACAGGGGGTCTCTAGAGATCGCCTTAAGGTTACCAACTGGCACCTGCGGGAACGCACCTTTTAAATAAGCTGGCGACCCATGGGGGGTATGGGTCGAAAGTTATTTGTCACGCCTGAACTTTTAGCTTTCCAGTTCAACAGTTCGGGTCCTTAGAAGATACACCTAGAGTAACTAGATTGCCTTACTTGATAAATTAATGGGCTATTCTGGTGACAGTGCGCATTGAGTTGAGCTTCCAGTTCCTAGACAGGTAAGCATTTACAAAGGACAGGAAGAAATCTGCGCTATTGGTGCCTGCCTTTTCATTCAATAAGCATTTCTGATCCCCGGTAGTCTCTCCTTAACATGACAGTTCCTATGGTATTAATAATACCTACTATTTAAGGAGACTTACTCTTTAATAATAATACCTTAAAAATAATACCTACTATTTAAGAAGGTCTATGTGACACAGAACATGCTTGGCACCTTATACATTAAGTAGTGTAATTCTTTCAATTACCCTTGAGGTAGAAATAATCTCCATTTTTCAAATGAGGGAACTGACATAGGAAAATGAAAACACTTGCCCAAGGAAATGGTGGCGGTTAAGGTTTTGATCTCAGAAATTGTTCTTCAAATCACAATACTATATTTTGTAGAGTTCATGTAGATAGATGTTAAATGTAGATATAAATACGTACATTGAAGTGAAGAAACTTGAAAGAATATGGAAAACAAGATCATTTCCAGTATCAGTCCTCGGGTCATATTTTAACTGGCTTGCCTTGAAATATTACAAACAATACATGAGTCAGACTTGTAAAGCAATGTGACTCCAGGTTTTTCCTGTAAAATAGACCCTCCAGTCAAAAGTACCCTGGCATAGGTCTATTTCAGGCCACCTTGTTCATTGTCATACATCTGCATAATTTGCCAGGTGATTCTTGGTAAACAATCCACAGAATGCGTTTAGCCCAACCCACTATGTGAAGGAAGAAAGCTATGTCAGATTCTATGTTTTGTGAGCTGGCATTATTTGTATAACATTTTCAAAGGGAACTAAAGAAGGAAATAGAAGCTAAATCCAAGCAATGCAATCATTTAAACAAATATGTGGTGTGGAATTATGCCCCAACTGTGTAAAATTTGCTATCTTTGCACTTATGACTCTCTTGGACCAAGACAGCATTTTCTCCTGTTCTTACTGCCTGGCACTCAAACTCATCAGGAAACATCATCTCCTAATCCCACCTGCTTTACAACCAGCTGTACTCTTTCACCTACCTTAGTCCTCTTAGTATGTTTATACTCATTTGTTGGCCTTCCTGGTGGTATAGTAGTGCAGTTGCTTTGATCAAGGCTCTTAATGTAGGAGTATTTTATGGATTCCATGAGTCCAAAAGCAGGAACTGGAAAGCCACTCTACATACTGCTTCATTTTTTTCCCTTTTTCGCCAGATGTGTTCTCTGCATTGCCACAGGCGCATGGTCAAAAATGCCCTTAATTCAGTGGAATGCAGAGACCAATTAGCGTCTTTGAATTCTAATTCTAAATCCCTGCGAGGAGAAATCCTTCTGGGGTAGCTTTGGTCACACGTCCCCAGACTTCTAATCCAATCATCCCTGGCCAGAAGGGCAGGGTTCTCATTGTAAGCTGCACAGATTCACCCTGACAGTAGGGAAAGGGGAATACTTCTCCACATAGGAGGGTAATAATGTCTGCAAAGTGTCTCCTCTATTAACTGTCCGCGTCATTTTATTATCTCCTCTGCGTAGAAGATAAGCTTGGGAAAAGGGACTGTGCTTGCCTATCAGTGTAAACCCCCAGAACCTAGTTTGTTGCCTAAAAAATATGCTAAACCTACTGTATTGATCCTACCTTACAATGCTTATTGGCATCCAGAATTTCCCCCTAAACTTCTAAAAGTGAAATTTGTAAATCTGATAGTGATCCTATTGAATCCTGAATCTAGATTACTCATATGCTTACCTATGTTTTTGAGAGGAAAAGCCAAGGAAAGTGTACTACCAACAAAATTCTCTGCTGTCTGCCTATTCTTTACCTTGGAATCACAACCACAGTTACTAGAGAATATCCTTCTGAATTGGCAAAGGAAGATAAGAGCACCCGAGCCTTCCTTTACAGAGTACTTTCTTAACATTCTTCCACCTAGGAACATTGAGTTAAGTTGGAAATTTCAGGTTAGTACAATGGCAAATGTCATCACATGGCTTGAGTTGGGAAAGATGTCTATGAATCTGTACCTATCATCTATACCCCCACACACATATCTTCTTTTGTTTCTTTCTTATCTGGATCCCACTCTAACCAACTCAGTGCCATCAATGCTGAGTTGTAGTACTAGGTACTTATATTAAGTAATGGGAACAATCAACCTAATAGATTTAGTAGGGGAAGTTTTATCTAATGTCCTGGTATGCTTTCTGCCAAATAATAAGGGCTGTGAAGCGCATCATATTTCCCCTTCTAGCAAAACTGCCATAGCAGCTCAGTAAGGCCAACTTTTCTACTATCATAGCCCAGACCCTTAGCTTGGTTTTCTGGCACAGATATTTCCCTCCTTTTGCTATGTAATTTTTGTTGTCCTCGCCAAGTCTCAACATTCCCTGCATATGTATCTTTTATTGCACGTAATCTCAAATCTTCTTTTGGATATGGAAAGTTATACACAAAGAAGGAAAACCATGTACCAAAATATATTCCTTGTGCATACCGCAGTACCTCCTAAATCACCACTAACATGGCATCAAAGGAGTAAAAAGGTGTCAGCCCTTTAGGACAGAGAGAAAGCAATATGAGATGATTGCCAATAAAAAGTTTGCCACAGTTTGGGAAGAATGAATGTAGAGAGACAAGCGGAAAGTGACACAGGTTTCAGTTTTCCCTCCGTGTGAAATACCCTAAGGAGAGGAAGCTGACAAAGCAATTTGTACAATAATACCCCTGGGGAAAGTCAGAAATCAGAGGGGCCATATACTTATAAAGGTAAAGTATAAGGTAAAATGAAAACCAGAAGACTCCTATAAGGAGTGCTTTGGGACTGGCAGTCAGGTAAGTACCCCTCCTTCTTCCTTGGTGGAAAACTACAGACACCTTCTGGAGAGGTTAAAGCAAAAAAACTCTGGCTCAGGACACCTGTCACAGCTAACCACTAGAGTGAGGCATTTTCCTAGAAGACCGGTATTAGAGAAAGTGTCTATTGAATGGCAAGACACCCTCCCCATCCTTTTCCTACTAGGCTCCCAGCGTGAGGACTTTGTATATGTTCTCAAGCAGGACTGGAGAGGATTTCTTTCTGAAGAAACCAAGCAGCCCAAGAGAATGTTGGCATTTAAGGGTTCTATAACAAAGCAGGGTCCCCACCTGACCATCCTAAAGTGAGGCCCTCCCATCTATGAGCTCATCCACACACACTTTCCTGCTGGCTTCTACTGTCTCTCTCCTTAATATGAATGGATAGTCAGGGATCACTACCCCTTACAGAAAAACTTTTTTTTAAATTTTTTAAAAGATTTTATTTATTTATTTGACAGAGAGAGGGAATGCAAGCAAGGGGAGAGGAAGAGGGAGAAGCAGGCTTCCCACTGAGCAGGGAGCCTGATGTAGGGCTTGATCTTAGGATTCTGGGATCATGACCTGAGCTGAAGGCAGACGCTTAATGACTTAGCCACCCAGGTGCCCCACGGAATAACTTTTTGCAGGAAAGACAGAGACAAAAACAAACCATAAAAAAAAAAAAATTACACGGCGCCTGGGTGGTTCAGTCAGTTAAGTGTCTGCCTTCAGCTTATGTCATGATCCCAGAGTCAGGGGATGGAGCCCCGAATCAGGCTCCCTGCTCAGCAGGAAGTCTGCTTCTCCCTCTTCTTTCTGCTCCTCTCCATTATTCTCTCTCTCTCTCCCAAATAAATAAAATCTTTTAAATAAAAAAGAAACATTAAAAAAAGAGTCAATGAAGGAAGCAAAGGCAAACCCTAAAAATCCAGAGTTATTCTGAGAATATAAGGAAAAATCCAGTTTTTCTGAGAAAGTAAGGAAAATGCTTCATGCTGTGAAATGCAGAGAGTTTGTTATTAATTTCATGGAGGATAAGAATGTGCTTTTGGAAATCAAAACATATAGAAGCAGGAATTAAGAATTAGTAGAAAGTCAGAAGATAAAGTTGAAGAAACCTATAAAGCAGAACAAAAGTTTAAAGAGATGAAAAATGGGAGCTAAAAGAAAAATTTAGAAGTTCGATGTTGGGAGTCTATAACATGACTAAAGGAATTCTAGAGAGAGAATGGAGGAAAGGAAATTATCAAAGGAAAATTCCAGAAAATTTCCCCATATCTTAAGAACATGATTCTTTTTTTAAATTTAAATTCAATTAATTAACATATAATGTATTACTGGTTTCCAAGGCAGAGGTCAGTGATTCATCATTCTTGTATAATATCCAGTGCTCATTATATCACATGCCCTCTTTAATGTCCATCACCCAGTTACCCCATCCCCCTCCACCTCCTCCCCTCGAGTAATCCTCAGTTTGATTTCTGTAATTAAGAGTGTCTTATGGGGGCACCTGGGTGGCTCAGTGGGTTAGGCTGCTGCCTTCGGCTCAGGTCATGATCTCAGGGTCCTGGGATCAAGTCCCGCGTCGGGCTCTCTGCTCGGCGGGGAGCCTGCTTCCTCCTCTCTCTCTCTCTCTCTGCCTGCCTCTATGCCTACTTGTGGTCTCTCTCTGTCAAATAAATAAATAAAATCTTTTAAAAAAAAAAAAGAGTGTCTTATGGTTTGTCTTCCTCTCTGATTTTGTCTTATTTTTTCCTCTCTTCCCCTATGATCTCGTTTTGTTTCTTAAATTCCACACATGAGTGAGATCATATGATAATTGTCTTTCTCTGATTGAATTATTTCACTTACCATAATACCTTCTACTTCCATCCACGTTGTTGTAAATGGCAAGATTTCATTTTTTTTTTTTTTTTGATGGCTGAGTAGCATTCCATTGTGTATATATACCACATCATCTTTATCCATTCCTCTGCCAAAGGACATCTGGGCTCTTTCCATAGTTTGGTTATTGTGGATATGGCTGCTATGAACATTGGGGTACAGGTATTCTTTTGGATCATTACGTTTGTTTCTTTTGGGTAAATACCTACTGGTGCAATTGCTGGGTCATAGGGTAGCTCTATTTACAACTTCTTGAGGAACCTCCATACTGTTTTCCAGAGTGGCTGCACCAGCCTGCATTCCCACCAACAGTGTAGGAGGGTTCCCTTTCTCTGCATCCTTGCCAACATCTGTCATTTCCTGACTTGTTAATTTTAGCCATTCTGACTGGTTTGTATCTCATTGTGGTTTTGACTTGTATTTCCCGGATGCTGAATGATGTGAAACATTTTTTCATGTGTCTGTTGGCCATTTGTATATCTTCTTTAGAGCAATGTTTGTTTGTGTCTTCTGCCCATTTAAAAATTTTTTTTTATTTTTTCAGTGTTCCAAGATTCATCGTTTATGTACCACACTCAGTGCTCCATGAAATACATGTCCTCCTTAATACCCACCACCAGGCTCACCTATTCCCCAACTCCCCCCCCTCCAAAATGCTCAGTTTGCTTCTCAGAGTCCACAGTCTCTCGTGCTTCATCTCCTCCCAATTCACTGTTCTCCCAATTTCTCCCAATTTACTTTTCCTTTTCTTCTTCTAATGTCCTCCATATTATTCCCTATGCTCCACAAGTAAGTGAAACCATGTGATAATTGACTTTCTCTGCTTGACTTATTTCACTCAGCATAATCTCCTCCAGTCCCATCCATGTTGATACAAAAGTTGGGTATTCATCCTTTCTGATGGCTGTGTAATATTCCATTGTATATATGTGCCATATCTTCTTTATTCATTTGTCTGTTGGAGGGCATCTTGGCTCTTTCCTCAGTTTGGCAATTGTGGCCATTGCTGCTGTGAACAGTGGGGGTACAGATGGCCCTTCTTTTCCCTACATCTGTATCTTTTGGGTAAATACCCAGTAGTGCAATTGCAGGGTCACAGGGCAGCCCTGTTTTTAATTTTTTGAGGAATCTCCACACTGTTTTCCAAAGTGGCTGCACCAACTTGCATTCCCACCAACAGTGTAAGAGGTTTCCCTTTCTCCACATCCTCTCCAGCACTTGTTGTTTCCTGAGCAACAACTTGGTGAGCACTTTCAACCTGAAGAATTTCGGCCATTCTAACCGGTGTTTTCTTTTTTTTTTAAATCATTTTTATTAACATATAATGTATTATTTGCCCCAGGGGTACAGGTCTGTGAATCATCAGGCTCACACACTTCACAGCACTCACCATAGCACATACCCTCCCCAGTGTCCATCATCCAACCACCCCTTCCCTCCCTGCACCCCCTCTACTCAGCCCAGCAACCCCAAGTTTATTTCCTGAGATTAAGAGTCTCTTATTATGGTTTGTCTCCCTTCTGATCCCATCTTATTTCATTTTTTCCTTCCCTACCTCCCAAACCCCCCACTTTGCCTCTCAAATTCCTCATATCAGGGAGATCATATGGTTATTATCTTTCTCTGATTGGTTCATTTTGCTCAGCATGATACCCTCTAGTTCCATCCACATCATTGCAAATGGCAAGATTTCATTTCTTTTGATGGCTGCATAGTATTCCATTGTCTATATATACCACATCTTCTTTATCCATTCATCTGTTGATGGGCATCTAGGCTCTTTCCATAGTTCGGCTGTTGTCGACATTTCTAGAATCTGCTTCCTCCTTAATGCTGAGTAACGCACGCTAACACATGCACATCCCATACTTGGCCTGTCTGTTTGTCCACTAATGGACACTGGAGTTGCTTCCCCCCTTTGGCTATTGTGCCTAGGGTTGCCATGAACACAGGTGTACAAATGCCTCCAGACCCTGCTTTCACCTCTTTTGGGGGCATATCCAGGAGTTAGCCGGTGTTTTCTTAATTGGATTATTTGTTCTTTGGGCATTGAGTTTGTTAAATTCTTTATAGATTTTGGATGCTAGTCTTTGATCTGGTATTTCATTTGCAAATATCTTCTCCCATTCTGTCAATTGTCATTGGTTTTGTCGACTGTTTCCTTTGCCCAGCTAAAGCTTTTTATCTTGATGAAGTCCCAATAGTTCATTTTTGCCTTTGTTTCCCTTGCCTTCGGAGATGTGTCCAGGAAGAAGTTACTGTGGCTGAGGGCACAGAGGTTGCTGCTTGTGTTCTCCTCTAGGATTTTGATGGATTCCCATCTCATATTTAGGTCTTCATCCATTTTTAGTTTATCTTTCTGTATAGTGTAAGAAAAGGTCTAGTTTCATTCTTCTGCATGTGGTTGTCCAATTTTCCCAATACCATTTGTTGAAGATGCTGTCTTTTCCACACGATATTCTTTCCCTCTTTGTCAAAGCTTAGTTGGCCATAGAGTTGAGGATCCATTTCTATGTTCTCTCTGTTCTGTTCAACTGATCTATGTGTGTTTTTGTGCCAGTACTATACTGTCTTGATGAACACAGCTTTGTAAGAGAGCTTCAAGTCCGGAATTGTGATACCACCAGCTTTGCTTTTCTTTTTCAACATTCCTCTGGCTATTCAGGTCTTTTCTGGTTCCATACAAATTTTAGGATTATTTGTTCCAGCTCTGTGACAAAAGCTGATGGTATCCTAATAGGGATTGCACTGAACATATAGATTGCTCTAGGTAGTATAGTTGTTTTAACAATGTTTGTTCTTCCAATCCATGAGCATGGACATGTTTTTCCATTTCTCTGTCTTCCTCAATTTCTTCCATGCATGTTCTAGGGTAAATTCTTCAGGTTGAAAGTGCCACCAAGTGTATAGACAGTGAATTTTAAAAGACCCACATTAAGGAGTTCCTGGGTGGCTAAGTGGATTAAGTGACTGACTCCTAATTTCAGCTCAGGTCATGATCTCAGACTCCTGGGATTGAGCCCCACATTGGGCTCCATGCTCAATGCAAACTTTGCTTGGGATTCTCTCTCTCCCTCTTCTCACTGACATGTGCATGCTTGCTCTCTGTCTCTCAAACGAATAAATACAATCTTTTAAAGGAAAAGACCCACATCAAAACCCAACACTCTGAAATGCCAGAACCCCATATATAAACAATCCTAAATGCTTCCAGAGGTTAAAAAAAAAAAGTCATGCTGCTGGGGGGAGGGAGGTTGGAAGAGGGGGTTGGGGTTATGGACATTGGGGAAGGTATGTGCTATGGTGAGTGCTGTGAAGTGTGTAAACCTGGCGATTCACAGACCTGTACCCCTGGAGATAAAAATACATTATATGTTTATAACAAATAAAAATTAATTAATTATTTTTTTTAAAAAGTCGTTACATACAAAGATCAGAAATCAGAATGGCATCAGACTTTCCAACAGCAACATTGAAAGCTAGAGGACAATAAAGTACCTTCAGAATTCCTTAGAAAATTATTTCCAGGGGCGCCTGGGTGGCTCAATCATTAAGTGTCTGCCTTTGGCTCAGGTCATGATCCCAGGGTCCTGGGACCAAACCCCGCATTGGGCTCCCTGCTCCATGGGAAGCCTGCCTCTCCCTCTCCCACTCCCCCTGTTGTGTTCCCTCTCTCACTGTGTCTCTCTCTGTCACATAAATAAATAAAATCTTAGAAAATTATTTCCAACCTAAAATTCTAACCCAATCAAACTATCAAGCATATGTGAGAGGAGAATAAAGATGTTTTCAAATTTGCAAGATCTCCCAAATTGCACTCTACACACTATTTCTTATAAAGCTTCTGGAGAAGTGCTATACAAAAACAGGAAGAAAATACAGAAAGGGAAAGACAAGGGAGTGAGGAAACAGGGGATCTGGGGAAACTAGGAATCTCCATGTGGAACATACTCTCCCAAAACAAACAAAAAAACAATGAGATATATGGATTGCCTTACAGTTTGACCTTTATGAAAGAGGAATTTTAAAAATTCTTTCAGGGGGGTGCCTGGGTGTCTCAGTAGGTTAAGCCTCTGCCTTCAGCTCAGGTCATGATCTCAGGGTCCTGGGATTGAGCCCCACGTTGGGCTCTCTCCTCAGTGGAGAGCCTGCTTCCCCCTCTCTATCTACCTGCCTCTCTGCCTACTTGCGATTTCTCACTGTGTGTGTCAAATAAATAAAATCTTAGAAAAAATAAAAATAAAAATTCTTTCAAAATGTGGGGTGATATAGTGATGGCAGGTACATGGAAAACCAAGCAAAATATAGTTGACTCTTGAATAATATAGGAGTTAGGGGCACTGACCTGACCCTAACTGCAGGGTGGAAATCCACAGATAATTTTTGACTCCCTGAATAGTAGCCTACTGTTGACATGAAGCCTTACCAATAATACAAACAGTCAATTATCTATTCATCTGTTGAAGGGCATCTTGGTTCTTTCCATAGTTTGGCTATTGTGGACATTGCTGCTATGAACACTGGGGTGCAATAATGGCCCTTCTTTTCACTACATCTGTATCCTTGGGGTAAATACCCAGTAGTGCAATTGCTGAGTCATAGGGTAGCTCTATTTTTAATTTTTTGAGGAATCTCCACACAGTTTTCCAAAGTGGCTCCACCAACTTACATTCCTACTAATAGTGTAAGAGGGTTCCCCTTTCTCCACAACTTCTCCAACATTTGTTGTTTCTTGCCTTGTCAATTTTTGCCATCCTAACTGGTATAAGGTGGTATCTCAATGTGGTTTTGATTTGAATTTCCCTGATGGCTAATGATGATGAACACTTTTTCATGTGTCTGTTAGCCATTTGTATGCCTTCTTTGGAGAAGTGTATGCTCATGTCTTCTGCCCATTTTTTGACTTGATTATTTGTTTTTGGGGTGTTGAGTTTGAGAGGTTCTTTATAGATCTTAGATATCAACCCTTTGTCTGTAGCCTGGTGATGGGTATTAAGGAAGGCACGAATTGCATAGAGCACTGGGTGTTATATGCAAACAGTGAATCATGGAACACTACATCAAAAACTAATGATGTACTGTATGGTGACTAACATAACATTAAAAAAAAGTCAACACATATTTTGTATGGTGTATGTATTATATACTGTATTTGTACAATAAACTAGAGAAAAGAAAATGTTATTAAGAAAATCATGAGGGGGGGGTGCCTGGGTGGCTCAGTGGGTTAAAGCGCCGGCCTTTGGCTCGGGTCATGATCCCCTGGGTCCTGGGATCAAGTCCCATATCAGGCTCTCAGCTCTGCGGGGAGCCTGCTTTCTCCTCTCTCTGTCTGCCTTCTTGTGGTCTCTGTCTGTCAAATAAATAAAATCTAAAAAATAATAATAATAAATTAATTAAAAAAAGAAAATCATGAGGAAGAGAAAATACATTTACAGCACTGTTCTGTATTCATTGAAAAAATATGCATGTAAGTGGACATGCACAGTTCAAAGCCATGTTTTTTAAGGGTCAACTGTATTTCCTGCTAAGTATGTTAGGTTGTACAGCTACCAAATTGGTAAAAAATAAAGTCAGCTAATACCAAGTGTTGCTGGGAATGTGGAGCAGTGGGAACATGCATATAATGTTGATATAAATGCTTTTGGTAATATAGGGATGAAGTTATTCATGCACTGTGACACCAAATTTTCACATCCTGTTGTGTAACAAATGAAATTTATGTGCCTGTGCACCAAGGAGTATGCACAAGAATGTCTGTAGCTATAAGACTTAGTTCAAACTGGAAACAAGTACATCCACAAGAACATGGATTAAGACTCTGTGGTATCCTCACACAATCAAAATGGATGTGTGCAGCAACATGGTACAATTTTATAGAGTTAACTAAAAGAAGTCAGATACAAAAGGACATGTATTGTATGACTCTATTTATATAAAATTCCAAAACAGACCAAACTACTATGTTGTTTCACAATGACTATAAAACCATAAGGAAAAAGAAGGAAGCTATAATCATAAAAGGCAGAACAGTGTTATCTCTGGGGAGAGGTAGCAAGTTTCCATCAGGAAGGGATACATAGAGAGCTTTCAGTGTGCTGGCAATGTTTTATCTCTTGATTTTAGTATTGGTCAATGATTGTTCACTTTATAATTATTCATTAAACTGTATGCAAATATTTTACAATTTAAAAGAAAGCTAGGTTTTAAACAGCATGACAGATTGAACACATATTCACTTTTTGCTCCCTCTCTGACCTCACTGATGTGACTGCAGTGGAACAAAAATAGCATAAACTATAAAAGATAAACAGTGAAAGAGAAAAGAAGAGGAATAAAACTTTGGAGTCCAAAAAGCAGATGAATACATAGAAACTTCCTTAGAAAACCAGAGGAAGCTGAAATTCAAGCCAAAAGAATAGGAAGCCTGGGAACAGGCTTAGCTGTGCCTCAGAAGCTCAATAAGATCAGGAATTAGAGATAACAAAAGTTCTTGAAGGGGACAGGGTGCTGGGGAGGGGTGGCTGAAAATAGAATTCATTGAAAATCTATATATGAGGAAATTTTATCCCTACCCTGGTCAGCTGGGCAACAGCCCCTTCCCTACCTCAGCGGAAGACTTAATTTCACTTCCAGAAGAGGTTAAATCAGAGACAGATCACACTGGATACAACTGTAGCCTAGCTGTTATACTGAAAACTGGGGGACTAAGGAATATCTACATATGCAAAAAAAAAAAAAAAAAAAAAAAGGAAGACCCCTGGCATCTTTCCCCCAGTCATCTCTTTCCCAAACTCTCTTCCCCAAGACTGTAAATCTCCACTCACTACATCAGGTCCTCACTGAACTGTTTGTTGTCTAGAACTGATATGTAGTTGTTGCCCTGAGATCTCAGTTTATCATACTCCAGGGATTTTCCCAGTCTTTTTCCAGTTGATCTCTCTTTACCTGAATCTCATGTGTCTTCTTTGGTACACTCCTTTGTCCTGGCTGCATACACCACTCAGTTGCTTCCTGAATGACACTTTAGTCATATATATTTATGATATGTATAAATATATATAGTGATATATAAATGTATTAAATATATACATATTTAGATATTAATGTAATATATAAATATTAAGATATACATGATAAATATGACATAAAATATAAATGATATATATAAAATAGTATATACATATTAAATATATGTATTGATTATATATAATCATTATATATCATTATCAATATTATGATATATATAATGTATTAAACTATATTTTATATATAAATATATGATGTATATAATATATATTAAATGTATATATATAATGAAATATATATAATATATATAATATATATAATGAAATATATAAATGATATATATGATATGTGTATATAAATAAATATATGAATATATATTTATATATTCATATTTTATATATGTGATATATATATAAATGTATTAAGCTATATTTTTATTTTTGTTTCCTGCCATTTATCACTACCTGCCATTATTCTGTTCAGTCCTACTGTCCTGGATAGAACTGTGTTTGCAGTGGGGGTGGGGGATGTTACAAGTAGTAATACCTTCATTTCAGCTTATGAGTCACTTTTCATACTCAGTAAGACGGATTTGGACTTCTTCAGGTAGGAAGCCACTGGCATAAGCACCTATGTGTCATCCTTGCAGTCTTGAAAATAATGTGGATTGCTCTAAGTTTCTCCCTTTAAAGTACTCATGGAAATATTCCTCCTGTGCATCATTCTCATTCATGTCTTTATTCTTTATTGCTCTTTTCTTCTTAAACATTTAATTACATAAACACTGGGTAGCATATAGTTGATTTGTGAGCACAGTCTTATGACAGTTATTTTCCTATGATAGAATTGGGTCTATGTTAATGGGACTGGCTCTGCTTTTAGCATAACTGGGAGTTAGTTTAGGGGTTTTAGAGAAAAATATTTTTCCAATTGAAATTAATGCTAGTTACAATTTCAGCTTATGGGAGAATGAGCTATATTTTCCCCCACAAGGGCCTTTATTCAGAAACAAATGATCCTCATTGGTTGGAGAATATTGTTCATTACTTTTTCATTTATGTATTCTTTGTCTACCACACTAGAATGTTAGTTCTGTGGGACAGAATTTGTGTTATTTAGAACAACAGTACACTGGTGCACGTAAGCATTCAATAATAGATACATGATTTCACTCATATGTGGAATTTAAGAAACAAAATAGATGAACATAGAGGGAAAAAAAGAGAGGCAAACCATAAAACAGACTCTTAACTATAGAGAATACACTGAGGATTGCGGGAGGGGAGGTCCACTGGGGAGACGGGGATTGTTAAATGGGTGATGGGGATTAAAGGCGGCACTTGTGATGAGCACTGGGGGTTGTATATAAGTGTTGAACTACTAAACCCCACACTCGAAATTAATATTACACTATATGGTAACTGGAATTTAAATAAAAACTTAAGTAAACAAAAAATAAACAGGAATGAACATGTAAGATTCACTTAAATTTTAAGGGAGAAAAGTATTATTTTTTGGTTTTGAAAATGAGAAATATGATTAATGATTATAGTTATGTAAAAGACATAAAAATAATGACATGTTAGAAGAAAATAAAAATGACAACAGTTACTGGAAAGTTGTGATTATGAGTATTTTTTTTTTTTGCTAAACTTTCCATTTTCTGAAATGTTACATTGTTTTATTTTAAAAAAAGGTAATAAATAATAAAGCACATTGAACTGGAAGTCCAGAAGTCTGGATTCCAGTACTGACTGTACTGTGTGATATTAGTTAAGTCTCTGAATCTTTCTATGCCTCTGTTTCCTCTTTGGGAAATGGAAGGTCATGGGACTTCCCAGCTTCAAAATTCTGATTGTCCTTTCTGCCAACAATAGCTCCTCCTACTTCTTCCTTCTGTAGCATCTATTCTTGACTCTGGGCCAGAGTGGAGAAATGTTTTAGAATGTTAGTAGGCCAATCTAAACAGGCAGGATTGTTTTCATTGCTAATAATCTTTATGATTATTATGTCCTTTAAAGTGATAGATTCTGTTATATTTGCTGTGACTACTCCAGTGTCTGACAGTGGTGGTGTGACTTGTTTGCCCAAAGTTCCAGGAACTACCTCAGGAAGCTCTGAGTCTAGCTGGTGGTTGGCAGGAGGTATTAGCACATTCCATGGCATCAAACTCCTGCTTTTCTGGTTTGGGTAGGGTGATGGGTTGTCCTTGGGTTAGCACCAACTTCTCTGCTTTCATTACATATGTCTTTTGCTTCCCTGTAAACATTAGCGTATCTCAGGGAGCATCCATTGACTATCAGATGGGGGAACCCTCAGTTAGAAGGCCAACCTCAAAAACTCTGTATGTTACAGGCTATGCTTCACTTTAAATAGAATCATTTTAAGTACACATGCGGTCACTCCATGCTCCTTAAGATGAATTACTTAAGCATAGTGATACTTGGAAAACTGCCATCTAGTGAGCAAGTTCTTGTTATGCCATGAGGCAGTGATAAGGGACCCACTAGACTATCAGTTTCAAAATCTCCAATGATTAGAAATAATTTCTTTAGTTAGTTTGCATTTATACTTGTGACATGTACAAGTCCCAATTTCACAATGGAGTGAAGGCACACCTTTATGCCAATATATTGATGATTTCCCTGAAGTCTTTCAAATTAACCCAGGTACGGGTGTTACTGTACCACGATGACTAGGATTATAAAGTATGCCAGTCTGCTTGCGTAAAGTCAGGAAATAACCCAGTTTTTTAGTCCAGGATGTTTCTTAAGACAATATGAGACATCTGTGATTAGAAGAATGGTTTTTAGGATTAAATAAGCTAACACGTGTGAAGTACTTAAAGCAGCTCCTGGCATATAGTCAGTGCTCAATAAAAGTTAGCTTTGGCTGTTTTTAAAAATGTATATATGTATGTACTTAGTTAATTTTATGTTCAAATACATTTGTGGCCCCTTATCCTTTTAGGAGGGAAGCAAGTTGTTGAGGGCAAAGAATCTCCCCCACCCCTAACTGTTATAGAAAAATTAGAATATGCAGATAAACAAAAAGAAGACCTACTATACTCATAATCTAATCCACATTTTTATGATGGCTATTCTTCCAATATTTTGTACAAATACAATAGAGGAAAGTATTTGTAAATGTCATTATCAACACATAGCATATGTTGAGTATCAACCACTGTGAAAGATCTAGAGTAGAGACAGATAAAAAAGAAATGCATCCCACAATTCTTGACTTCAAGGATCTTATATTCTCATTGTGGAGATAGGACTTAAAAAGAAAGTAAAGGGGCACTTGGGTGGTCCAGCTGGGTAAGTGTCTGCCTTCAGTTTGGGTCATGATCCTAGGGTCCTGGGACTAAGCCCCATATCCATCAGGCCCCTGCTTGGCACAGAGACTGCTAGCCTGCTTCTCCCTCTCTGTTACCCTTCCCCCTTGCTTGTTTTCTCTATCTCTCTCTCTCAAAATAAATAAATAAATAAAGTCTTCAAAAAAAAAATAAAGTTAAGAAAATCTATAATAGCAGAAAATCACCTATAGGGATAGTGGTCTTCTCACCAACAGAACTAGCACAGAACAATCTACTATGGCAAATGAGCCCAGAACATCAGGGATGAGGAGAAGGGCTAATACCAGAGAACAAACACTCGAAATTTCCTTTCTTGTAAAGGTGGAAGAGAAGGAATATTTCCCCACATTGTGAGTGCTCAGCTCACTGGCACTATGAATATCCTCTCTGCCCCTTTCTTCTTCAAAAGGGCAGCCACCTGGACCAGGTGGTATGCTGGAACTTTCACTGGCCAAGGGCTGTTTTATGCCAAAGGGTAATTGGTTCCTGGGGGAAACATGGCTTAGTACAGTTGTGAGAAATGTACAACTTTTCAAATTCTAGTAATTAGAGGAACTTTGCCAACCAAGTGGAAAGCACCTGCACCTCAATCTAAACCCAAGTGTAAACCCAGTAGACAAAAAGCTTTCTCTTGTCCCCCCCAAAATTTGAAGCTTGACTGAAGAATCCTGGAAGTTGTTGAAGTCTCATAAACCTGAATCTATTGTCAGTTTTATTTCCCATGACACCCTATGTGCTTAATCTGGCAAAAGTCTCCCCGCTCAAGTGCCATCACAAGGCCCTTTACCTCTTTGAAAAGAGCAAAGAAAGGAAGGAGATTTGAGTTTCCCAACACATGCTCAGGTCAGAAAAGGGCTCAGTAGGTCTCAAAACTTCATTCCCATGCTTATTTCTAGGAAAACTGAGTTAAATGGTCCTAGAAACACTAGCTTTGTTAGGCTAGTACTTTGCAATACTCCAAAAGGCAATGCTATTCATCCCCAACGTGTACTGGGAAAGAATTGAACAAGGTGGGGGAAGCCAGCCTATATCTAGAATCTCTTAAGGCAGATCTCATACCATTATTGAGATTGAAAGGTAGGAAGTCCCATCCTTAGGAACAGGTTATGCTCCTAAAATCTATTTTCTGTATGTTTTTCAAATTGAAATATAGTTGACACACAACATTATATTAGTTTCAGGTGTACAACAGAGTGATTCAACAAGTCAACACATTATGCTATGTTCATAAGTGTTGCTGCCATGTCTCACTATACAACCCTATTATAATACAAAATTGGCTATATTTCCTATGATCCACCTTTTCTTGCTATGTCTTATTCATTCCATAACTGGAAGCTTGTATCTCTCACACCCCCTTACCCATTTTGCTCATCCATCCTTCCCTCTGGTAGCCATTAATTTGTTCTCTGTATTTATGGGTCTATTTCTGCTTTTTGTTTATTTTTTAGATTCTACATATAGATGATATCATATGGTATTTGTTATTCTCTGACTTACTTCACTTAGCATAATACCTTCTGGGTCCATCTATCTTGTCACAAGTTGTAGAATTTAATCTTTTTTATGGCTGAATAATATTCCAATCTACCTATCTACCCTCTATATATTTATATTATCTCTCTAAATATATTATATATTCAGAAATCAACCTGGATATCTATATTATATCTATCTATATAGAATCTATTGATGGACCTAAGTCTTACTTATTTACAAAATGTGTTTGGAACTAAGAATATATTCCACAACATTCCCTGAAACAGTTCTATTATTTTTTAAATTTGATGTGTTTTGTTTGGGGAGGGTCCCTGATTTTATGAAACTTTTAATTTAATTAAGCTAAGACATGTATATGATAAAAAGTCAAATGGAACAATAAGGCTTATAATCAAAATACACCACTCCCACAAGTTCTTATTCCTGAAAAACCATTTTATATTCTTTTAGTTGTTTCTTCTAGTTTTGACCTGCAGGTTTCTAAGTAGCTATGTATTATAGCTATTTCTTGATGTTTCAAGGCTTAGATATTTTCTGTTACCTCCCTACCAGAGAAATCAGGTTCTCCTTTCTTCATCTTCACATACACCCACACATACTTTCCGTTTCCAATTTCCCCAATAGAGATGTATCATAATTTTTTGTTAGAGAAAAATTCACCATATATTTTATTATGGCTATATGATTATTCATAGCCAAGTCACATAGTGTATTAAAAAGAAATTTTATGTAACCTTTGCTTTTCCTAGAATAATTATTTCCCTCTCTTTTCTTTTTTATTTGCTTATTTTCTTTGAACCTCTTAACAACTTTTACCTTTAATGTCCCAATTACTCTCTATCCTCAGGCAAGATTTAGATTTGCAAGACTCAGATTTGCAAAAGCAGTAACAATCTTGAACTTTTATCCCAACTTCTAGGTATCTCACTTTGTACTCGGTGAGATACAATTCTTGAGAAAAATAAAATAACTGGCTAATCAAAGAAAGTCTAAGTTCTTAAAAGATACTTCCTATTGACAGAATGAGAAAAGATTCCTTATTGCCTTTCCTGCTTTCTGGCAAAATTCTTCTATTGATTACCATCCACAGAAAAGTAAGTTTTCACTTTTAAAATTAAACTGTAACTACTGAGAGAACAAAGAAATGTAACTCAAAGGAAATTCATGTTGAATACAGAAGGCATACTGTGTCGGGAAAATACTGACTGTATAAAAGGCATTATTAAAATGCTTAAAAGGATAAAAAAAATTCCTGAAGGCATGCCTCATACATCACAGACCCAGCCCTCTCATGTCTGTAAGTCCTCTGTGTGCTGATGGTGTGTTACTGCTTGGGTTACGTAATAACAAGTTGCTATTACTAGATAATGGTTAAACAAGGCATGAGGCACTAGGGCACTCCCTTACAGATTCTTGTACCTCTCCACCACTAAGGTCAGAGGAAACCAAGTTGAAACCAGGAACCAGGCAAGGTTAAGGCTAATCTTCAACGGGAATTCCTCATTTCATCTGTTGTCTTGGTACTATAATTTTCCTATTTGTTTTATTCATTATTCCCTATGATATTTGGATAAAACCAGTTGACCTACCCAAACTCATTGAGTCATATATATTAAATATGTATGGTTTTTACATGTCAGTCATACCCCCATAAAGTGGTTTGAAAAATAAAAACAGTCAATCTGACTCATTAAATAAGCTTTAGGTTGACTTTAGAGAGGTTACAAGGAGCTCTTTATTAATTTGAGAGACTGTTCAAGGTATAATAAACAACATACACTAATGAAATCCACATACTTTTTGTGATTTGTTACTCCTGATGCACACTTTTCTTTGCTCTAATGTTGTAAAGTCTGATAATATGATAAAGTGATCCTTTTATTTTTTAAAAAACAGTCTTATAATTTAGATGTGTATTGTAGTTCTATAATGCCACCATTATACAAAACAGTTTTTAAAATCCTTTCCTTTGAATTATCTTCAACAATTTGGTAGGGATCACAGATAAATTATAAGATGCCCAGTTAGGTATGAATTTAGTATAAGCATGGGACATACCTATATTAAAAAGTATTTGTTATTTACCTTAAATTCAAATTTAACTGGGAATCAAAAAAAATTTTTTTGGCACAGGTCTGTGAATCATCAGTCTTACACAATTCACGGCACTCACCATAGCACATATCCTCTCCAATGTCCATAACCCAGTCACCCTATCCCCACCCCCACCACTCCCCAGCAGCCCTCAGTTTGTTTCCTGAGATTAAGAGTCTCTTATGGAGCAGTGGGTGTGGTGCATAAACAATGAATCTTGGAACACTGAAAAAATAAAATTAAATTTAAAAAAAGAGTCTCTTATGGCTTGTCTCCCTCCCTGGTCCCATCTTGTTTCATTTTTCCCTCCCTACTCTCCACGACCCCCTGCCCTGCCTCTCAACTTCCTCATAAAGAGAGATCACATGTTAATTGTCTTTCTCTGACTGACTTATTTTGTTTATCATAATACCCTCTAAGTTCCATCCATGTCATTGCAAATGGCAAGATTTCAGAGGTTTTGATGGCTGCATAGTATTCCATTGTAAATATATATACCACATCTTCTTTAACCATTCATCTGTTGACAGACATCTAAGTTCCTTCCATAGTTTGGCTATGGGCATCAAATTTAACTAGGTATTTTTTAATTAATTAATTAATTAATTTTTTAAATAAACATATAATGTATTTTTATCCCCAGGGGTACAGGTCTGTGAATCACCAGGTTTACACATTTCACAGCATTCATCATAGCACATACCTTCCCCAATGTCCATATCCCCACCACCCTCTCCCGTCCCCCCTCCCCCCAGCAATCCTCAGTCTGTTTTTTGAGATTGAGTCTTTTATGGTTTGTCTCCCTCCCAATATCACCTTCTTTCATTTTTTCTTCTCCTAGCTCCCAAGCCCCCCACATCGCATCTCCACTTCCTCATATTAGGGAGATCATATGATAGTTGTCTTTCTCCAATTGACTTATTTCGCTAAGCATAATACTCTCTAGTTCTATCCACGTCGCAAATGGCAAGATTTCATTTCTTTTGATGACTGCATAGTATTCCATTGTGTATATATACCACTTCTTCTTTATCCATTCATCTGTTGATGGACATCTAGGTTCTTTCCATAGTTGGCTATTGTGGACATTGCTGCTATAAACATTTGGGTGCACATGCCCCTTCGGAGCACCACGTTTGTATCTTTAGGATATATACCCAGTAGTGCAATCGCTGGGTCATAGGGTAGCTCTATTTTCAGTTTTTTGAGGAACATCCACACTGTTTTCCAGAGTGGTTGCACCAGCTTGCATTCCCACCAACAGTGTAGGAGGGTTCCCCTCTCTCCATATCCTCACCAGCATCTGTCATTTCTTGACTTGTTAATTTTAGCCATTCTGACTGGTGTGAGGTGATATCTCATTGTGGTTTGGATTTGAATTTCCCTGATGCCGGGTGATGTGGAGCATTTTTTCTTGTGTCTGTTGGCCATCTGGATGTCTTCTTTGCAGAAATGTCTGTTCATGTCTTCTGCCCATTTCTTGATTGGATTATTTGTTCTTTGGGTGTTGAGTTTGCTAAGCTCTTTATAGATTTTGGATACTGGCCCTTTATCTGATATGTCATTTGCAAATATCTTCTCCCATTCTGTCAGATGTCTTTTGGTTTTGTTAACTGTTTCCTTTGCTGTGCAAAAGCTTTTGATCTTGAAGTCCCAATAGTTCATTTTTGCTCTTGCTTGCTTGCCTTTGGCGATGTTCCTAGGAAGAAGTTGCTGTGGCTGAGGTTGAAGAGGTTGCTGCCTGTGTTCTCCTCAAGGATTTTGATGGATTCCTTTCTCACATTGAGGTCCTTCATCCATTAAGCTGTTTTTGTGTGTGGTATAAGGAAATAGTCCAATTTCATTTTTCTGCATGTGGCTGTCCAATTTTCCCAGCACCATTTGTTGAAGAGGCTGTCTTTTTTCCATTGGACATCCTTCCTGCTTTGTCGAAGATCAGTTGACCATAGAGTTGAGGGTCTATTTCTGGGCTCTCTATTCTGTTCCATTGATCTATGTGTCTGTTTTTGTGCCATTAACTGGGTATTTTTATTAGCTAACTCTGGCAAACGTACATCAAGGGCATTTCTTTGTAAGAAACTTAAATGACAATAATCTTCCATGAAAGATATTGTGATTTCAGACATAGTCCAAAGTCTTTCAATGTGAGACAATACCAAGAAGTGTTAATGCCTCTTTTGTTTTAAAATAACATTAAAAAAGTAAGCAGACAGGTTTTCTGATAGGCCTTGTAAACTGACTGCCTCCTAAGTGTTCAAAAATGGCTTAAGTTGAACCATGAGAGTCTGTGGACTCTGAGAAACAAACTGAGGGTTTTGGAGGGGAAGTGGGTGGGGTTAGGTGAACCTAGTGGTGGGTATTAAGGAGGGCATGTATTGTATGGAGCACTGGGTGCAGTGCATAAACAATGAACCTTAGAACACTGAAAAAATAGAATTTTTTTAAAAAAGAAAAAAACAAAAATAGCTTAAATCAATAGCAAGCTTTGAAAAAGTAGCTACCATCCAAAACAATCAACAAGAAAGCCACATTCTGAGCAGCAACTAACAAAACAGAGCCACAAATATGTGTAAGGTATCAAATGTTAAGTGTCGGATTAAAGATTTACATTCCGACTTTTATATATTTGGTTCTATATTTGGCTTAGTTTTAATATCTGCATGTAACTCTATAAAGTCTTTTGTTATTCTTTGGGAAGAAGTATATAAGAAAGAAGATTTCTCTAGAGAAATTCAAATGAATTTACTCCCTGGTAAATTAACTTTCTACATGAAAAAAATGCAATCATCTTTCTTCCTGAAAAAGCTCAGGTTTATTGAAATAAGGAGATATCTGAACAGACCTCAACAGAATAGTGAAGGCTGCTGGCTAGCAAAACAACAAAATTATTGACCCTACTTCCTTTTTTTTTTTAAACATGTTTTTTATTATTGAAGCATTAATTTGCAATTTATATTAGTTTCAAGTGTGCAATATATTCAACAATTCTATACATCACCCAGTGTTCATCGAGACAAGTGTACTCTTAATCCCCTTGATCTATTTCATTCATCCACCCCCACCTACCTCCCTTCTGGCAGCCACCAGTTTGTTCTGCATATTTAAGGCCCTAGATTTATATTTGTTTGTCTTTTTCTTTGTTCATTTGTCTTGTTTCTTCAATTCCACATGAGTGAAATCAGACGGTATGTCTCTTTCTCTGACTGATTTATTTCACTTAGTACTTTACCCTCTAGATCCAGTCATTTGTTGCAAATGCTTTCACTTTTTTTTTCAAGATTTCATGCTTTTTTAAATGGCTTTTTATATGCCTTTTTAAAACTTCCATTCCAGGGGCACCTGGGTGGCTCAGTGAGTTAAAGCCTCTGCCTTCGGCTCGGGTTATGGGTCTCAAGGTCCTGGGACGGAGCCCCGTGTTGGACTCTCTGCTTAGGAGGGAGCCTGCTTCCCCCCCCCTCTCTGCCTGCTTGTGATCTCTCTCTCTCTCTCTCTGTCAAATAAATAAACAAAATCTTTAAGAAAAATCCTCTCAATTGATGTAGAAAAAAATTTGACAAAACACAGCATCCTTTCTTGGTTTAAATTCTCCACAGTGTAGGGATGGAGGGAACATAACTCAATATCATAAAAGCCATCTAAACAAAGCCCACAGAGAATATCATTCTCAATGGAGAAAAACTGAAAGCCTTTCCCCTAAGCTCAGGAACATGATAGGGATGCCCACTCACACCACTATTGTTCAACACAGTACTAGAAGTCCTAGCCTCAGCAATCAGACAACAAAAACAACAACAAAAAAAAATCAAAGGCATTCAAACTGGAAAAGAAGAAGTCAAACTCTCACTCTTCACAGATGACATGATCCTCTATGTGGAAAACTCAAAAGACTCTACCCCAAAATTGCTAGAACTCATACAGGAATTCAGCAATGTGGCACAATACAAAATCAATGCACAGAAAGCAAATGCATTTCTACACACTAACAATGAGACTGAAGAAAGAGAAATTAAGGAATTGATCCCATTTACAATTGTACCAAAAACCGTAAGATACCTACATAAACCTAACCAAGGTGGTAAAGGATTTGTACTCTAAAAACTATAGAACACTTAAGAAAGAAATTAAGGAAGACACAGAGACTGAAATATATTCCATGCTTATAGATTGTAAGAATGAATATTGTTAAAATATCTGTGTTACCCAGAGCAATGTACACATTCAATGCAATCCCTATCAAAATACCATCCACTTTTTTCACAGAGCTGGAACAAATGATCCTAAAATCTGTATGGAAGCAGAAAGGACCCCAAATAGCCAGAAGAATGTTGAAAAGAAAAACCAAGGCTGGGGACATCACAATGCCTGACTTCAAGCTCTATTGCAAAGCTGTAACCATCAAGACAGTATGGTACTGGCACAAAAACAGACATGTATATCAATCAATGGAACAGAATAGAGAACCCAGAAATGAACTCTCAACTCTATGGTCAATTAAACTTCAACAAAGCAGGAAAGATATCCAATGGAAAAAGGACAGTCTCTTCAACAAATGGTGCTGGGAAAATTGGACAGCCACATGCAGAAGAATTAATTGAGACCATTTTCTTACCCCATCACAAAGATAAACTCAAAAGGGATGAAAGACCTAAAAGTGAGACAGGAATCCATCAAAATCCTAGATAACACAGGCAGCAACCTCTTTGACCTTGGCTGTAGCAACTTCTTGCTAGACATGTCTCCAAAGGCAATGGAAATACAAGCAAAAACAAACTACTGGGACTTCATCAAGATAAAAAACTTCTGCACAGCAAAGGAAACAGTCAACAAAACCAAAGACAACTGACAGAATGGGAGAAGGTATTTGCAAAAGACATACCAGATAAAGGGCTGGTATCCAAAATCTATAAAGAACTTATCAAAGTCAACACCCAAAAAACAAATAATCCAATCAGGAAATGGGCAGAAGACATGAACAGACATTTCTCCAAAGAAGACATACAAATGGCAACAGACACATGAAAAACTGCTCCACATCATTCAGCATCAGGGAAATACAGATCAAAACCACAATGAGATATCACCTCACACCAGGTCAGAATGGCTAAAATTAACAACACAGGAAACAACGAATGTTGGCAAGGATGTGGAGAAAGAGGGACTCTCTTCTTACCCTGTTGGTGGGAATGCAAGCTGGTATAATCACTCTGGAAAACAGTAGGAAGATTCCTCAAGAAGTTAAAAATAGAGCAACCCTATGACCCAGCAATTCCACTCCTAGGCATTTACCCCTCAAATATAGATGTAGTGAAATGAAGGGGCACCTGCACCCCAATGTTCATACCAACAAGGTCCACAATAGCCAAACTGTGGAAGAAGCTGAAATGTCCTTTGGCAGATGAATGGATAAAGAAGATGTGAGATATATATATAGAGAGATATATATGTATCTATCTATACATATATATGTGTGTAATATATATCTATACATACATATATATATGTTGTGTGTGTGTGTATGCACACACATATACAAACATGCACAATGGAATATTACTCAGCCACCAGAAAGGATGAATACCTATCATTTACATCAATGTGGGTGGAACTGGAGGGTATTATGCTAAGTGAAATAAGTCAATCAGAGAAAGACAATTATCAAATAGTTTCACTCATATGTGAAATATAAGAAACAGTGCAGAAGATCATAAGGGAAGGGAGAGAAAATTGAATAGGAAGAAATCAGAAAGGGAGATAAACCATGAGAGACTCTGGGAAACAAACCGAGGATTCCTGAAAGGAAGGTGGGTGTAGGGATGGGATAACTGGGTGAAGGGCATTAAGGAGGGCAAGTGATGTGATGAGCACTGGGTGCTATACACAACTGATAAACTACAGAACACTATATCTGAAACTAATGATATACTATATGTTGCTTAATTGAATTTAAATTAAAAAAAGAAAGAATGGTCTAGGGGGTCTACAAGGTCAAGGAGCCTAGAAATGATGCATAGTAAATTAAAACAAATCTCTAAACCAAAGTGGAAAACTTGGTTTTAATACCTTTAATATCTCTGTAATGATACCTCTATACTTCTGAAACCTTGAGAAATCAAAGAAGTATCATAAACCTTATGAAAACTTTGCTATAAGAATGTTGACAGTCAAGTACTTTATTTTTTTAAATACTTAAGTACTTTATTTTTACTTTATTTTTTTCCATTAAGCACTTTAAACTGACTTTAAACTTGTCATCTGTTTGTATTCCCCTGTAAGTTCTTAAGACATATATCAGAGAAGGCAAGATAAATTGGTTAAAATCAGAGATATACCACAAAGTTAAAACTTTGAAAGAAAGGAAAAATTATATATCACACATATGTGATATATATATATATCATATGTTTGTGAGGTTTTATATATTATATAGTACATATAGTACATTATATACCATATGATTAACAAAACATATAATTATTCCTCTTAGCTTATAAATTCTACCTTTATCTCCATTTTTCCTCCAGTTCAAATGTTACCCATTCTACCTTTATCTCCATTTTTCCTCCAGTTCAAATGTTACCCTTTTGAGGTTATATGAAGAAACAGAGAAAGAAGACTTCTGTATCTATAGTTGAATGATTTAGAGCAAAGGAATTTATGTCAGTCAAACACAGGGATAAGAAAATAAAACCCAGGGGGCACCTGGATGGCTCAGCTCAGGTCATAATCCCAGGGTCCTGGGATCAAGCCCCACATTGGGCTCTCTGCCCAGAGGGAAGCCTGCTTCTCCCTCTCCCACTCCTCCTGCTTGTGTTCCCTCTCTGAAAATCTCTTTTTCTGTCAAATAAATTAATAAAATCTTTAAAAAGAAAAGAAAAGAAAAACCTTTTGGTTTATGACCAAAATAGCATGTCTAGGGTGCCTGGGTGGTTCAGTGGGTTAAGTCTCTGCCTTCAGCTCAGGTCATGATCTCAGGGTCCCGGGTTCAGTCCCGCATTGGGCTCTCTGCTCGGCAGGGAGCCTGCTTCCTCCTCTCTCTCTGCCTGCCTCTCTGCCTACTTGTGATTTCTCTCTCTGTGTGTCAAATAAATAAAAGTCTTTAAAACAAAATAGCATGTCTAGTCAGGTTAATGCTGGCACACATTTCCAAATTCACAGGCAATTTCCAGCTTATGAAGTGGCAATGTTCCAAAAACTCATTTGTAAGCATTCATTAAATGACAACTACTATTATTATCAGAGGCATACAAGGCCTATGATAAATATGAAACAATTCTGAAGATATAGTTAGCAGCAGTTTTCTCTGTCATAGAGAAAGTTTGTATATATGCTGGAAGGTCTCAATCAACAGCATGAAGACCTTGGCACTAGGTTGTAGACATTGGGACTCATTAATAGTGTGACTTATCTGAACTCCCAGGATCAGTATCTCTATGGAAGCCTGTGCTTTGAGGGCTATCTCCCCGCTGTCTATTGAAAACCTATTAAGACCAGAAGCTAAAGAAATAGTGGTAGCAAGGAGAGAGGAAGAAGAGAAAAGCACTGCAAAAATCCAGGGTCTCCATTTGCATCATAGCCCAAGTGAATGCTATCTTTGAGGAAGATGCTGGGTTCTCACAGTTAGAAACACATGAAAACTGAGTCAGGTCACTCTTTGCAGACAGGTCATGTGCATCTGCTGTTGTGCCTCCCAGCATCACTCTCTCACTGTTTGGGGAACAGTTCAGTTTTCATGGGTATCTATTTCCTGTGCTCTAAATCGATGCAGTTCAGGTAAGCTGACCACAACACACCAGGAGTGTATAAATCAGTCACTTAGGCCTAACAGATAAGAGTGTTTTGTGATTTAAAATAGTGGTTGGTTCATGGACAGGTATGTGGGCACATGACCCAATTTGGATCAATGAGAATCAGTCCTGGGACTTTTGTCAGAACAATTATGAAAGGGACATTTATTTTTGGGCTTGTAAAATTGTAGGATATAGAGCCAGTCTGAGAATTAAGCTCTCCCAGAATAGGGCTGAAGCAACATTTGAATAGCAAATGTATTGTACCAAAACTATTGCTAGTAATCAATGAATGTCCTAGGTACTGCAACTTTCTCCTCACTTGGGGTAGTTTCCAGTGTCTTTTGGATTTCTGAAAGGCTGAGAATGGCCTTCCTATTACCTGTGTTGAGCTTGATCTTACTGTCCCTACATCTACTCTCTACTACCCGAAGTCTTCTTTAATATTTTCTCCAGAAGGCTAATTATGTTCACACTTTAGAATTCCTGACAACCTGTCTTGATATGCCAGTCTTCAAAGAATGTATATACAGACCAAACTTAATGTAGCAAAATACCATTACATAAGAACGAAATTTCCAACAAAACTCCCAAAATGGAATGGGATACATCATAAAGTTCCATGTCACTGGAGATATTCTGTATCATTAAGACTCAACAAAGCAAACAAATCCAAAGCAAAGCAAATCAAAGCCAAACAATAATCTAATTGAAAAGTCCATGCTCCTTCCACCATGCCAAGCTCAATTTTCCAGTTTCTCTGATATAGATAGATTTCCAATGGTGTTTGGCTTTTCCATGTCTCTCACTCCCCTTCAATGATCAGGGGTGTGTTTTCAAGATGGGTACCTAGTATGTGATCACAGAATGGTGTGGACTAAATAATACATAAAAATATTGATCTAAGGTCATGAAACTCGACCATTCTCTTATACCATACACAAAGATCAACTCAAAATGGATTAAAGATCTCAATGTGAAATAGGAATCCATCAAAATTCTAGAGGAGAACATAGACAGTAACCTCTTCATTCTTGGTCACAGCAATTTCTCTCAAGACATGTCTCCAAAGGCAAAGGAAACAAAAGTGAAAACAAACTTTTGGGACTTCATCAAGATCAAATCTTCTGCATAGCAAAGGAAAGAGTCAACAAAACAAAGAGGCCACCCACGGAATGAGAGAAGATATTTGCAAATAACACTACAAAGGACTGATATCCAAGATCTATAAAGAACTTCTCAAACTCAGCACCCCAAAAAACAGATTATCATGTCAAAAAATGGGCAGAAGACATGAACAGACATTTCTCCAAAGAAGACATACAAATGGCTAACAGACACATGAAAATATGTTCATCATCATTAGCCATCAGGGAAATTCAAATCAAAACCATACTGAGATACCACCTTACACAGTTAGAATTGCAAAGATTAACAAGGCAAGAAACAACAAATGTTGGAGAGGATGTGGAGAAAGGGGAATCCTCCTACACTCTTGGTGAGAATGCAAGTTGGTGCAGCCACTTTGGAAAACAGTGCAGAGACTCCCAAAAAATTGAAACAGAGCTACCCTACGACCCAGCAATTGCACAACTGAGTATTTACTCCAAAGATAAAGATGTAGTGAAAAGAAGGGCCATATGTACACCAACGTTCAAAGCAATGTTCATAGCCAAACTGTGGCCCTTCGAGATGCCCTTCGAGAGATGAATGGATAAAGAAGATGTGATTCATATATACAATGGAATATTATGCCTCCATCAGAAATGATGAATACCCAATTTTTGCATCAACATGGATGGGACTGGAGGAGATTATGCTGAGTGAAATAAGTCAAGAAAAGAAAGTCAATTATCATATGGTTTCACTTACTTATGGAACTTAAGGAATAACATGGAGGACATCAGGAGAAGAAAAGGAAAAATGAAGCGGGGGGGTGGGCAGGGGTGTATCAGAGGTGGAGTCAAACCACAAGAGACTGTGGACTCCAAGAAACAAACTAAGGGTTTTAGAGGGGAGGGGAGTGGAGGGATGGGTGAGCCTGGTGGTAGGTATTAAGGAGGGCACGTATTGCACAGAGCACTGGGTGTTGTGCATAAACAATGGATCTTGGAACACTGCATCAAAAACTAATGATGTATTTTATGGTGACAAATATAACACACACACACAAAAAATAAAGTCGTGCCCAAAAAATTGGAAGGGGAGATGAACCATGAGAGACTATGGACTCTGAAAAACAGTCTGAGGGGTTTGAAGTGGCGGGGGGGTGGGAGGTTGGGGTACCAGGTGGTGGGTATTATAGAGGATACAGCTTGCATGGAGCACTGGGTGTGGTGAAAAAATAATGAATACTGTTTTTCTGAAAATAAATAAATTGAAAAAAAAATAAAGTCGTGCTTAATTCAAAACATAGTATCATAGAATTGTAGTTTCTTCATTAGTAAACCTGAAATAATACATAATCTGATGCCATTTTTTCAAAGAGCTTAAGCCTCACCCTTCTTCCCTACATCTGGGAAAACTGGTAAGAGAGCCAAGATGCTCCCTCTTTTGATGTTGATGGGAAGTTCAAAATTCCCTAACCCTCACCCTGGCCCAACCCCCTAACTACCAAAACAAAATACCCAAGCTAGTCCCGTTTCCAAGCTCTCTCTCAAGCCATCTCCTTGGGAGCCACCTTGCTTTCCCCAGAAGGAATCATTATGGAATAAACTTTTTCATACCCTCTTGGTATATATGTGCCATTATCAGTCTTAACATGCAAACCCAATTTGGGGTTGGGTTTCCCCTTGTTTCTGAGGAGTGGTCACAACATTGGTAATAATATCAAGTACCATCAAGGATTATTGTGAGAATAAGAAATAATATAATAAAGTATAGTGCTTTACAGTCACATAGTAGGTGCTCATTAGGTTGTGATAAAGTTGAAATGAGTTACTATAACAAAATTTAGAACAGTGTCTAGGACATGTAAGTGCTTTCTAATTGATAAAGAGCTTTCATTATTTCTTCTAGTGTAATCAATGCTTTAATTTTTGCACATGAAAGGAAATCCATTCTTGATATCTAAAATCACATCTAGAAAGCATTTGCTTAAAATGATTCATTCTCCATGCACTTATAAGCTCATTTAAGAAAAACAAAATTTCTTTTTTTTTTTTTAAAGATTTTATCCATTTATTTGACAGAGAGATCACAAGTAGGCAGAGAGGCAGGCAGAGAGAGAGAGGAGGAAGCAGGCTTCCTGCCGAGCAGAGAGCCCGATGCGGGACTCGATCCCAGGACCCTGAGATCATGACCTGAGCCGAAGGCAGCGGCTTAACCCACTGAGCCACCCAGGCGCCCCAAGAAAAACAAAATTTCTGATTCCTAGATGTCATTTCTCAGGTATAGATAGTTAACATTTTTATAAGAATGTGCATTTATATTCTTTCATAGTAATAAACTGGAGAATATGTAGAGTGGCCGGCATTGCCAGCACTGGAAGCGTTTTAGTTCATTCAGGAATGGAGACCTCCCATCAGGATTCTGATGATAGTAAATCAATGGAGTTGGAATAAGGTTCAACTCACCCCACTTGGGGAATAATTCATGACAGACAAACACACACACACACCCCTAACAAACTGACGACTCTATGAAACTTAAGAGGAGAAAGAATATAATTGTAATTTTTAAAGCCCCCAAGATTTCCAGAGGTAAAAGAACTGAGGGCAGCCTTATAAGAAGCCATGAGAGAGACCAATCATGGCAATTTGGGCATGCTTCCAATTTGTACTCTCATGCAAGTTAAATGTGCATTTAATACACTCCACTATTAGCCAGCGGTTGCTGTTAATCTGTAGTACTTTATCAAGTAAATTTCTGCAGCCTTTGACTTGAGGTATCTATGAACTGCAGGAGAAATGAGATCCGCAGTGCTTCAAGGAGAACTAGGACCTATTTGGAGACTGTATTGATAGCCACAGATAATAGCCTGGAAGACCTCTAGGAAGAACTCTTAAGTCCAAAAACATCATCAGCTTTGAGAGCCAGTGTTTGATACAGGTCAATCTAACCATTATGGCCTTCCTCGCAAGTGATGGTAGATGCTTCTATGAAAGGAGACCCCCTCCAAAAACAATAATTGATGTTATAACTATGATAGGTCTTTGGTCCCTTATCCCCACTGACCCTCAAGAAGGTTCCTTCTTTCCTTATTAGAGGTAAAGGGAGGACAAGACATTGTGGTCAGTGTGCTTTTAATGGGAAAATCTCTATCAGACACATTAAATTGAAATGCTAAATAAATGTTAATTCTCTTGCCCCACTTTCCTCCTTCTACATTCTCATCCTTCATGTGAAGTGAAAAAGCCTCATGTATTCCTTTTAAATAAAAAAGGAATGCGCTGTAGGATCCCCTTGGCCCTTCTGATAATGCAAGTGACTTAACAACAGGTACAAAATATTTAACTAGAATAGAGTCCAAATTTTTGAAGTAAATAATTTGTAACCTCATTATCTCACCTTTAAACTAACTGCAGGAAAATTTTTAGAAAGCAGGACAGAGGCCACCCCATGGGAGGCCAATAGGGCAAATTCCAGGAATTGTATGTCCCCACACCAAGCCCTGTCTTGATGTCACCATACACTGCCAATGCTGGCGGTGTGGACTGCTGCACAAATGCATATTAGGAAAAGCTGGCATCGGGGACCTCAATACACACCCCATATTATTCATTCTTACAAAGTGACAGTGTTCTTTTTTTTTTTAAGATTTTTATTTATTAAGAGAGAGGCAGCGAAAGAGAGCATGAGCGAGGAGAAGGTCAGAGGGAGAAGCAGACTCCCCGTGGAGCTGGGAGCCCGATGCGGGACTCAATCCCAGGACTCCAGGATGATGACCTGAGCCAAAGGCAGTCGTCCAACCAACTGAGCCAACCTGGCATCCCACAAAGTGACAGTGTTCTCTGCAGGTAAGTTATAGACATGGTCATACTTCCAGGATTTCTGCTTTAAATAATGGGACCTCTACAACACCAGCCATAACGGTTTTTAGGTTTATATGGTTGGGTTGGGTTTTTGGTTCTTTACGAAACGGAAAATGGGTATTGTGTTTTGTTATTGCCCAAAGGCTGGCATAGTACCTGATACATCTAGAAATCCAGGATATCACATGTTGTTTGAATAGTAAATGAACCAACATGTCACTTAGCAAATTGTCAGTCCTGTTAGGACTCTAAAATAATGATAACAGCTAACACTTACATAGTTTCTGCTTCACACCAGACCCTGTTCTAAGTGCTTGAAGTTACATTTTTTTTTACTATTTTCTTACCCTTGAAATAGTCCTATGAGGTAGGTATAACAATTAATAGGAACAACTATTATTATATCCACTCTACAGATGGTAATATAGAGACTCAAAACAATTAAATAACTTGTCTCAGATTGCCAGGTTATAGTTGAAGCAGCTGACTGAATTTAGCCCAGACAGTCTGGTTCTGGAGTCAGTGCCCCTAACTATTAAGTAATACTGCCTCATAAGAATAGTAAAAGCAAAGTTTCCACTTATACTGGACCCTTCTTACAAAGAGATGCTTGAACCTACGGTCATGTGTGTTTTAATAAATATACACCTATATCCTGTGGAAGCAGCACAATATGAAATCCTGAACTCTCTTCTATCTAGTGAGGATCCAGAACTTAAATATATACAGTCCCTTTCAATTGGATTAGGAAGAAAAACCTCACAGTTTGAACTAAGCAACAGTTTGCAAATATACACTTTTACATAATAATCCAGTCATTAAAAATTAATAAGCCAGGTTTGGTTTGAGATCCTACTATAAAAAATAATCATATTTAATTTAGAGAAGACCCAGGACTGCTTTCCTGAGTGCAGCCATTAACTCAAACAGGTCAGGTCTGATGATGGAAGACATAGAAGTCCAGGTCATTATTATTCTGAAAGCTCTGAACTCTGTAACGTAAAGAAATACTAACACATGGTTACTTGATATGCAGGTTTTCTTAAATATTTACAAGTTAATAATTTAACAAGTTAATTTTTATTACTTTTTATTTTAGCTTTTTTTTTTTTTTTAGAGGGAGAGGGGTTAGGAGAGAGAGAGAGCATGAGCAGTGGGGAAGGGTAGAGGGGAAGAGAAGGAGAGAGAGAATCTCAAGCAGGTTCCACTCCAAGCACAGAGCCCAATGCAGTGCTTGATCTCACAACCCAGAGATCATGACCTGTGCCAAAATCAAGAGTTGGATGCTTAACTGACTAAACTATCCAGGCACCCCTAACAAGTTAATTTTTAAACAAAACATAATATGGTGTACAAATTGTGCTATTTAAAGGGCAACTAAAGTATTTATAAAAAACATTACTTCAAAATATACTTGATAATGAGACACAAATTTAAAGTTGCTGATGGAATCTTGGTGAATGTGGGTAGAATTTCATTTGGAGATGTGATTTTGAGAGCCTTCTTAAGTGTCTTGAGCCAAATGGCCTTCCTAGTACCCCATGGTAGACCTTGGTGGAATCTAAACAAGTCCCTTCCTTCCATCTTTCTCTCCCTTCTTTCATCCACCCTTCTTTCCTTCAATTTATTTTACATTTCAAATGGATTATATATCAATTTACATTCACCTAATCAAAGATTCTAAGAGTCTAAAAATGATTATAGTCAAAATTTTCTGTACCATCTCTACCCTCATCTTTTAGTTTTTTTAATATTTATTTATTTATTAATTTGAGAGAGAGAGAGAAAGCACACAGAGGGAGTGGGAGAAGCAAACTCCCCACTGAGCAGGGAACTGGACACAGGGACCCTGGGATCAAGACCTGAGCCAAAGGCAGATGCTTAACCAAGCACCCCTGCCCTCTCATCTAACTAGTTCCTACCTTCCCCCAATAAATGGCCACTCATACTAGCTCCTTGTATCTCATTCCAGAGATTGCTTTTCTTCATGTACAAGTGAATATCAATATGTATCTCCCCTCCTCCCTCCCTTCTTATACTCACAGCATATGACAGATGCCCCCCTGTACCTTTCTTTCTTCACTTAAAAACAGCACGTTTTGGGTGACTGGGTGGCTCAGTGGGTTGAGCCTCTGCCTTCAGCTCAGGTCATGGTCCCAGGGTCCTGGGATCAAGCCCCAAATCGGGCTCTCTGCTCAGCAAGGAGCCTGCTTCCCCCCGCCCTCTGCCTGCCTCTCTGCCTACTTGTGATCTCTCTCTCTGTCAAATAAATAAATAAAATCTTTAAAAACAAACAAACAAAAAGCATGTCTTTGAGATTCCTCCATATCAGAACATAGACACTTCTTTACTCTTTGCACAGCTGTCTAGTATTTCACTGTGTGCTTGTTGTAACATATGTGGCCAATGCCATATCGATGAATACTTAAGTTCTAGCCCACTACTTTCTTATTTCATACAATACACAAACATGTCTGTCCAACTTCTTTCTTGGTTCATCTACATCCTAACCATGCCTGTTTTCTTGCTGGATTCTCTCTGTTACTTTAAATACTGGTCTTCCACAGGATTTCCTTTTCTTCTAACACTGTCATTTCTCTTTAGGAAATCCCAGTTACTTTCCTATCTCAACTTTCATATCTTGATACATGTTTAAGATTCTAAATTTATATCTGCAGCCCCTCCCTCCTTCCTGAGCATTCCACATCCAACCATCTAAAGGATACCCCAAACCCAACACAACTAAGTACAAAGATACCACCTTACCCCCCAACTTCATTTCTTCCTGTATTAATATCTCCATTAACTGACTTTATTTGATAGACCACGTGATGAAACTGGTCATTAAAACAGGCAGCAAGGGGTGCCTGGGTGGCTCAGTGGGTTAAGCCTCTGCCTTCGGCTCAGGTCATGATCCCAGGGTCCTGGGATCAAGCCCCGCATCGGGCTCTCTGCTGAGCAGGGAGCCTGCTTCCCTTCCTCTCTCTCTGCCTGCTTGTGATCTCTGTCTGTCAAATGAATAAATAAAATCTTAAAAAAAAAAACAGGCATCAAATACTTTATTTTGCATCCTAATGGTTTCTAAATCCACCCCCTCCTCTTCATCTCTATATTTTTGCCTTAGTTCAGTCTCTGGTCATCTTCCACCCAACTTTCATCTTCTCAACTGGCTTCTACATGTTGCAAACTGAAATGCCAACAGGCAATGGACAAGTAACTTAACTGAATAAAACAGATCAGATATAGATATTTTGATGTGATGGCATCTTGAAGAATACATTCGTCATCCAGAACACTTCCAGGTCTTTTAATGTAGAATGTGGGCTGCTAGATTTAGCAAGTAAAAATTCAAGTCTCCCATGCAATATTCGGGACACATTTACACTACAAAATTAGCCATCATTTAGCTGAAATTCAAATTCAGCTAAATCAAATTGTGTGCCCTGTATTTTATCCAATAACCCTATCCAAACCCTTCTTCAGAGATAAGAGGGAGAAGACAAAAGAGATGACTGATGACGTATGCTAACAGACAGTGGGGTTGAAAAGTCAGGCTGTTGGCATAAGAAGGTCTAGTTAATTCCAGGAGATAGGAAAATCAAAGAAGGCAGGATCAAATAAAAGTGAATTTTGTCTGTGGATACCAATTCACTCACCTACTATGTGTTGAATTGTGTTCCCCAAAAAGATATGGTCAAGTCCTAAGCCCCAATACATGTGAATGTGTAACCTTATTTGCAACTAGTGTCTTTGCAAATATATTAAGTTAAGATGACATCATACTGGATTAGGGTGGGCCCTAATACAATGACTGATATCCTTATAAAAATAGGGAAACTTGAATACAGACACAGAGAGAACACCTTGTAAAAACGCAGGCAGAGACTGGAGTGATATAGTGACAAACCAAAGAACACCAAGGATTGTTAGTTTCTACCAGAAGCTAGGAAGAGGTAAGGAAGGATTATTCCTTAAGGCCTTCAAAGAGAGCATGACACCTTGATCTTGGACTTCAAGCCTCTAGAACCAAAAGAAAGTAAATTTCTGCTGTTTTAAGCCACCCAGTTTGTAGTAATTTGTTATAGCAGTCCTAAGAAATTAAGCCCTTACCCTCCATAAACCACTTGCAGCAGCAGGGCTGGTATGTGACTGCTCTGAAGCAGAGAAAAAAGGAATAAAACCAGTGACCACAGCTGGGCTAGTGTCCCTTCCCCTGGTTTGGTACTATGAGATTTTTGTCATTCTCTGGTAACTGAATCTCAACTGTGTAAACTTGGGAGCCTATCTGTCCTGCTACAAGATCTGGAAACTCAAAGCCATTTCCTCTGCAGAGACAGAGCCAGCCTTGATAATAATTGAGCCACTGGCTCCAGTCTGTCCCTGTGACCCAGCCTAGATCTTTGCCCTTGGGTTTCCTGGGTTTCTAAGAAGACCATGTGTCCTTATAACAAACTCCCACTTTTTGCTTAAACTAGCTTGTACTAGCCTCACTTATGGTCTCTCTGTTACCTGCTACCAGAAGACCCATCCCACAGTTTAGAATTATCTCTGTGATGAGTGGAAAAGAGGCATTCAGGTACTAGTTTTCTAGGACTTCTGTAACAAAATGCCACAAACCGAGGGAGACTAGGGTCTAAAATCAAGGTGTTGGCAAGGATGATTCCTTCTCAGGGTCTTGAGGGAAGGATCCATTCCAGGCCTCTCTCCTTGGCCTGTAATGGCCACTTTCACATTCATTTGGCATTCTCTCCATGTCTCTTTCAAGCTTTTTATAAAGATATCAGTCATATTGAATTAGAGTATCCCCTAACGACTTCATTTTAGCTTGATCACCTCTGTAAAGACCCTCTCTCCAAATAACGTCAAATTCTGAGGTATTGAGGGTTAGGACTTTGATATTTGATATTTTTTTAATTTATTTTTTATTTATTTTTAGCATAACAGTAAATATTTGATATTTTTATGGGCATATAATTCAACCCATAACAGTAGGAAGCCCATTTGAGACTACAAGTCCTGACATCTGCAAAACCTTATTAAGTTACTTTATACCCACTGGTCAAACAAAGGGCATTATTCTTGGCAATGGCCCCACCTTGTTTTCAAAATACAGCTCAGATTCAGTCAAAGAAAACTGTGCCAACTCTAATTCCACTGAAGACTTAAGCACAGAAACTTGGTTTAATCCTCTTTGCTTCTCTCACCATCCACTGAAATTTCAGTGCTCTCAAACTACCCCCTCAGACCTAAGAGGTTGCATTTCCAAATTCACAAAGTTTCACTTGCTTTGGTCACTATCTTTGTTTTTTGAACTTATACATTCAAAGAGAAATATCAATGAAGGAGATATCCAGACAGGACTTTGCCAATTACTTTCAGAGACAAGGGTAAAAGGGGTCCCTAGTCCAGGATTCATTTTGCATGGGTTGAAACAACAAAACTTACAGTCTCAGTTTTTTTAATGTGTATTCATTTTAAATTTTCTTGAAGATGAGTATATTTCTAAGAAGTCTCTATTACTCGGGACACCTGGGTGGCTCAGTGGGTTAAGCTGCTGCCTTCGGCTCAGGTCATGATCCCGGGGGCCTGGGTCTGAGTCCCGCATCGGGCTCCTTGCTCGGCGGGGAGCCTGCCTCTCTCTCCGCCTCTGCCTGCCTCTCTGCCTGCTTGCGTGCTTTCTCTCTCTCTCTTTCTGACAAATAAATAAATAAATAAAATCTTAAAAAAAAAAAAGAAGTCTCTATTACTCAAGAAATTCCATATTTATCATGTGATAGTTAAATGAAGAGGATTTCCAAATATCTTGGCAGACTAAGATTCAAAAGCTGGTTCTCAGATTTTAGGTTCAGAACCATACCTAGGCAAAACTCAGGTTCACCAATCTGATAAAGACTAATGTATAAAATAGAATGTCAAGGTATTCACCTATGTTTGGGCATAGACCTTTTATGGAAGAGTGCACTGACGCCTGCTATTCACAAAAGCCCCTTGGGGTGCCTGGGTGGCTCAGTGGGTTGAACCTCTCCTTTAGACTCAGGTCATAATCTCAGGGTCCTGGGATTGAGCCCCGCATGGGGCTCTCTGCTTAGCAGGAATCCTGCTCCCTTCCCCACCTGCCTCTCTGCCTACATGTGATCTGTCAAATAAATAAATAAAATATTTTTTAAAGCCCCTTTATTGGAAGCAGGTGGACTCGAGTAGCACCAGATGTGGACTATGATAGACACAGGTGTATACCTTCCCATCTCCCTCCCCTTGCATTCCCTCAGCTGCAGAGACTATGATGGCTAATAGCTCACACAATCCTTAGCTAAAGACAGACTCTGCATTCAAGATTATGCCCCTTTTCAGTGCAGTCTGCACATTTTGACTGAGAAGTCTTGGTGAGAAGGCTTGGTCTCTTGCTCCAATTCATGACAACTCAGGACAAGTCTGCTGGCCTATTTCTGCTCCAAAGGGATTAGTTTAGGCCTCTGCTGTGTCAACCTTCATTCTCCCAGCTTCTTCCTCTGCCACATTCTTGCTTTGTTCATTACTCCAGAGATATTGATCCTGATAGCTCTCCCTAATTAATTTCCTGCACACAAAACTCCATTTCAGAGTCTGCTTGCCAGGGAATCTGATCTGCAAATATGCATAACTGGATATGCCTGTTCTGTCATTTTTTACAAAAGATAAGGACAATATATAAAATCACCATGCAGCAAATATTTATTTGGCAGGGCCTAGACTAGATAAAAAGGGATAAAAGGATGAATGTGTCTACCAGTAGATACTCTAACATAATTACATAGTCACGGGGTAGAGATGTCTCATGGAAGCTCCAGGTAGGATCAAGGAATGTCTCCTGGATATGATGCCTGATCTGACTTTGGAGCAATAAGGGAAGGATGATAAGAAAACATTATAGGTAGAGGGAAGCATTTTCAGTGTGGTCAGGGCAGTCATAATTATTATTATATTTACTAGAACATGGAGTTGTCCAGAATAAGTTTTATACCACCAAATTTAACTCATTCAGTAAACCAACCACAATTACAGTGGTTGGTGGCCGTGTGGGTAAAGTGGCATCATAGTATTCTCAGTGTTTAGATCTTAAATTTCAGAGTTTAAAGGAGAAGAGCATGGAGAAAGAGGGACGTAGTACTACCATCCAATACATGACCTCCTCACTGTGTTCTCTATTTGAACACTGGAGGGAAGAATGTTCTTCTATCAAGCATGAGTAGAGATTTTTCCCTTGAGCAGCATTCTAAGTCCATACCACATTCTCAGCTATTGGGCAATCCCTTCCCTCTGGATGCCTTCTCTCCTCTTTCTTTCTTTCAAGTCCTCATCATTCTTCTTGGCCCTCTGTCCTACCCTAAGGCCTTGCTTATTTTTTCTAGACTATGGCTCAGGTGATTAGTTAATTGGGGTCACCAACATTTCCCTTGGTGGAGCCAGAGTGGTCTTTGGGTGCAGGAGAGAAGAGGCTTTAAGTGCTGTGCTTAGGTGAAGGGGTTGAAGAAAACAGCCTTTTTATTCCCAGCCTCTGAGTGAACATTCACAAGACAATCCAATTACCTGCTCATGTTGGCCATCTCCCATAATATAAATCAAACGCTTTGGTAGGCAAACAGTCTGAATTTTTTCCTCCTCTTTGTAACAAAGATGCTTTCTCTCTTCCCTTTCCTAAATCTTAGTTTGGTCTGGGAAAGAACCCTCAAAGAGAAATACACGGGAACCTCACCCCAGGAATGGACATCCTGATACATAAAATGACACTCAAAGATACCCTAGCAAATAAGTGATAAGTCAGCATTCCAGCCCTGGTCTGTTTGACTCCAAAGCCCATGATATTTCACAGTGTTCTGTGGAATAGGGGCAGGATAGGGATCTAACATGTATGGAGCATTTTCTATGTGCCAGTCCAGTGGGAGGGGTTTTACACTGGTCATCTCATCTATTATCACAAAAATATCTTTCACACTATGAAGGGGATATAAACTCAAGAGCGATTCTTCTCAAACAATACCACCAAGATGCACTCAACATGCAGAGGAGAACCAGCTCTCATCTCATGTGATCTAGAGGTGTAGCTGTGAGCAGAAGCTGCAAATCAGAAATACTGATGTGGCCTCGTTTCCTGTACAATTTCATTAAAAATTTAGGCTTCAACTCCATAAAATTTTTGTTTTAATTTTAAGAAGTTATGTCCTTGCCTCTTAAATTCTCAAGTGAAATCAAACTTTCATAAAAATCTCCGTTTATGTTGTGGTTCCCTTGCTTCTAATGCATAACTATGTGGAAACTTTCAGCAATAAGTTTATTTTATCATACTTTATATCAACAAATACCAGGATGTAATTTGCATGGGGAGAGAAACATTGCCTGTCTTGTTTACCATGGTAGTCCCAGCACAGAAAGCAGTGCATGGAGTAGGGGCTCATAGTACTTACTGGAATGACAGTAAGAGGCAATCCCTGGAGGGTAGGCTTTTTGTAAATAGTCGGATCATTCTCTTAATCCCTATCTTCATGAGAAACTGAGGAAAAATCTATAAAACTGCATAATGTGCAAACCTTTAATGTACTGTATGGGAAGGTAGGATTAGTCTAAAACTTGCCCATACTAGAGAAACGCCTCCTTTTATAACAAGACTTTATTTTGATTCCTTTTCTTCCTTTTAGTGAGAAGGATATTATGGACACAAGAGATATCAGAGGGACAAATGGTGTCATTCTACCTTGGTTCCATATAAAATGCTCTACTAAGTTTTATACCGATGTTAGTACTGCTTCCATCTCTTAGTCAGAGGTAAGATTCCCCAACCATCCGAGCAGTAGACTGGTTGCCTATTTGAATCAATCAGTAATTTTTTCCTAACAAGATGGATCATAAAGGTATTTTGCCCCCTCTTAATATCTTCTCAAGGGCAGAAGTTACGGGTTTATAACATCTGTTATGATCTGAATGGTTGTATCCCCCTGAAACTTCTATGTTGAAGCCTTAATCCCCAATAGAATAGTATTAGAAGGTGGGCCTCTGGAGGTAATTAGGATGAGGTCATGAGGGTTGAGCCCTCATGGTGGGATTAATGTCCTTATAAGAAGAAGAAGAAACCAGAGCTCCCTCTTGCCGTCATGTAAGGACACACCTAGAATGTGGCCATCTGCAAACCAGGAACAGAATTCTTATAAGGAACCAAATCTGCTGGCATTCCTATCTCGATTTCAGTTCTCCAGAAGTGTGAGAAAATAAGTCTCTACTGCTACACTGCCTAGTCTATGGTATTTTGTTTCAGCAGCCCAAGCTAAGACAATATCCAATCATAAGTTTCTTTTTGCCTTGCTTTAAATACAAGATAAGTTTCTTTCTAGTTATAAAACTTTTAAAAGTTCTCACAAAAAAACTGAGGTTTGCTTGGGGGAGAGGTTTGGGAGAAAGGGGGTGGGGTTATGGACATTGGGGAGGCTATGTGCTATGGTGAGTGCTGTGAAGTGTGTAAACCTGGCGATTCACAGACCTGTACCCCGGGGATAAAAATATATTATATGTTTCTTTAAAAAAAAAGATATTAAATAAGTTAGAAAAAGATTATTAAATAAATAAATAATGTTTTATTTTTTAAAAAACTGTTAAAAGAAAACAAGCATGGTTTCTAAGTAAAGGGGCTTTTAAGATTTTATATATTTATTTATTTATTTGTCCGAGAGAGCGAGCGCACGCTCTGCACATCCACACATGCACACAAGCGGGCAGAGTGGCAGGCAGAGGCGGAGAGAGAAGCAGGCTCCCTGCTGAGCAAGAAGCCCAATGCGGGACTCGATCCCACGACCCTAGGATCATGACCTGAGCCAAAAGCAGTGGCTTAACCAACTGAGCCACCCAGGTGTCCCAGTAAAGGGGCTTTAAGATGGGATTTGTAGATGTTACTTGCTTTCTTTTCTTATAGTAGCTATACAGCCTTTCTCTGGGAAAGGGATGCCAAATTGTGGTATAACTTTTCTAGACAATTGTTATAGTGTGCTAATCTCAACTGCTTCCCCGATAAGGAAAAATTGTTACATGGCCTTGTCATGAGAGGGATTTTCCCAAGGATTTCCCATGACCTATTGTATTGAGAAAAGCAGGTTATGAAATTACATGTATTGTATAGTTATATTTTTAGTAACATGCATATTTATAGGTATAAAAAGTGTTCTGGAAGGATATACCCAAAGGCGTTTATAGAAGTTATAGCTACATATGGAATTATGTGTAATTTTTAATTTTTCCTTTTTGTTTACTTATTCTAAATTCTTATGCCACAAAAATGTACTCCTTTTGTAATATGAAAAAAATGTTTCAACTACTAAAATAATACAAAATTCAGAAAAGCTACTTAGATTCTATGGCTTTCGGAAAGAGGTAAGGAAACGTTTACTGAATACTTGCTATATTTCAGTAATCCTGCAAGATGAGTGGTATTATTCCCATTTTACAGAAGAGGAAACATGAGGTTCAAGGTTACATAAATAATTTAAATTACATACTGGTACAAAGCAAAACCAGAATTAAACCAGATTCATCTAATCCCAATGGCCACACTCTCTCCACTTGACCTGACAACTTCCAGCACTGCATGATAGAAAGCACCAGAGAGACCCAGTTTTACTCATCACCACTCACAGCACCTTGTATACATCAGGCAGTTGATAATGGCTGCACCCAAGGGGCATCTGAGTCGAGTTCCTTTCTTACAGCTCAGGGCAGAAGAACCATGTGGGGCTCAGAGGCATCCACTTGCCCATTTACTCACCTGAGTAAAGACTGTGAGAATCTTATTACAACTGCAGTGCAAAGTGCTGAATCTTTTAAGACTAAATATGGCTTCATTCTCTCTGCTTGTGGTAAAAGCCCATTATTAGTGTGACTTAGAGCCCTTTGATAATTCTGAGATACACGTGCTCTTAAGGGAAGCGTCTCTACATCATGCTTGACGGCAATTGGCCTCTTTAACAACTGGCAAAACATCACAGTATTGCCTCAACTGCCCTTTGTTCCCTGTCCTGTTGGATGTTTTGTTAAGCATTAATATGACTTTGGTTTCCCATCACACCAAGGAACTTTGGGCAAATTATTTATTATCTCTCCTTGCTGTCACATCATTTCTGTGAAGAGCATAATTGCTAACCATTGTTTTCCCATCATTAAAATGAACATAGTAGCATGCTGAATGTTGCACTTCATGGAATATGTTTAGCCAAGTGGCAAGTGATTGGCAAAAACCAACGTTATAGATGTAATAAAGGCAAACTATGAACAGAATGTGACTGAGTGGTGACACTTAGGGAGTGGGATGTGTGATGATGGAGGGAAAATACCGTGTTACAACAAAGATTATTTATGAAGCTCTCATAATGGGCTGGACCCTGGGCTAAGTGCTTTACATGTGTTGTGTGATTCATTCCCATAAGCAGGAGCTGATCCCAGCTATGTGAGGCTCTGAAGCTCACACACTTTGGGGTGGGGGTCTTTTCGATTATAAAATTCAAAATACAACATGCCTAAAGACTCCCTAGGAGGGGTCCATACAAATGAGGTTCTTTGATGCTCAAACTTTCTTAGCTTTGTGGTAAACCCATAAACCCTCTCAAGTATGTACTACCCATTCTGTGTATGAGGAAGCTCAATGAGGTTAAACATAACCCCATCATAAGCTCCCAAGTGGCAGAGCAAGTATTCTAAGCAGGCTTCCAAAATCTTTAAAGAATTACTCAAAGCCACCAAATCAACAGTTCATGAGGGCAAACTCCCCTGAAACAGCAGCACAACACCTTGATGTGGCTCTGAGAGCTTCCTGGCAGGGCCAGCCCCTGTCAGAACCTGCAGGGCTTGGAGTTGTGGAAACTTGCCTGGTTTCTGCAGGGATTTCCATCTATTAGATTTACAGAATCTGTAAAGCTACTGCTGAGGGTGAGGGAAAGACAGGTTTTAATAACTCTGTTCATTGTATCCACAAACCAAACAGCATGGGGAAAAAAGTTCCTTTTAAGACATACATATTTAATTCATCCATAGTCCCGGATAAGAAGCTATTAGTGTTCAAAACTGGATCTAATGATGTGCTGTGAACCATCTCAAGGGGCCAAAGAAGCCCCAATCTATTTGTAGTGTTTTCCAGTCTCTATGGTGTCAACACTCCTATCACAATTGGTTTCAAGCTACTAGGGGTTGCCTGGCTCACAAAAGTCTTGAATATTCAGCAATCAGCTCTTTCAGGCAGGTATAAGTCATTCCAGCACAACCATTCCAGCACTGTGATGCTTATGGACTCCAGTCCTTTGGGTATTATAAAGGCCTTTCTTAAAACTTAGAGGCAAGGGATGCCTGGGTAGCTCCTCTGGTTAAGCATCTTGGTTTTGACTCAGGTCATGATCAGGGTCCTGAGATGGAGCCCCACATCTGGCTCCATGTTCACCACAGAGTCTGTTTATCCCTCTCCCTCTGTTCCTCCCCCTCACCCAGAATAAATAAAATAATAATTTAAAAAACCCTAAGAGGCAAATACTATTGGCCCTGAAATCTTGTTTAGCTGGCACTGTGGACAGAAGACTTGAGATAGCTAAATCTCAAGAATGTTAGAGAAATGAGTTAGAAGTTCTTCACAGTCCACAGGGACCCATATAGAAAATCTTTCTGCCACATGTACTCAACTATTGATATGGGTATGAACCCTCAGCCTCTGTCCCACCTTAGCCACTAGGCCTGTTGAGCCCCTTCAAGCCTCTGCCCTCCCTCCACCCCAGGAATAACTAAAAGAGCCAAGGATAGGACCACTGGTAAACGTAAAAGTGACCAATTCAACTTCCTAATTTACAGATAGGAAACAGACCCAAGGAGAAGAAAAGTGGTAGGAGTCATACAGAATTTTAAATACTTTTAGGGAGACTAAAACTAAGTTACCTGCCTGTCTGCAGTTCTTTCTAATACCTTGCTGTTGAAGCAATTAAACCTTATAATAAACATTTCATGATAGTATCTTTGAACCACACCGTATCTTCTAGATGAATTTTGTGGCAACATCAGGAAAGTGATAATTTGGCTGTTTGGGGCCCTGACTCATTTCCTCTGCCTCTGCATTTTTTAGTTTTCTAGAGCTGAAAACATTCTTCACTGTATAGTTAAGCTCAGGGCTATTCAACCGGCCAACAGCAACTGGAGCCTGAGAAAGGACTTGCACGGAGGTAGTTGATTTGGGGCTGTAATCTGGGAAAGTAGGGAAAGGCAATAAAGGTGTGTTATTAAGATCTGGGTAACTGGGATTTGACCTCAGTGGACTTGACCTCACTGGGACCCTACAAGGAACCTTAAAGAATGCCTTTCAGGGGTTCCTGGGTGGCTCAGTGGGTTAAAGCCTCTGCCTTCAGCTCAGGTCATGATCCCAGGGTCCTGGGATCAGCCCCATCGGGCTCTCTGCTCAGTGGGGAGCCTGCTTCCCTTCTTCTCTCTCTGCCTGCCACCTCTCTGCCTACTTGTGATCTCTGTCTGTCAAATAAATAAATAAAATCTTAAAAAAAAAAAGAATGCCTTTCAGAGTCAGGGGATTCTTGCAACATGGACTTCCAGTACAAAAACAAACAAACAAACAAAACAAAGTCAGTCCTGGGACAACCAAGATGAGTTTGTCATCCTATTAGAATTGTTTGCCCAAGAGTCAGAAGATGGGAACATTTATTCACTAGCTCCCATTCTTCACTGGTTAAGTTGCCCTGTGACATAGATGCCAACTCCCTTGCACTTGCATGTTTGCATATGTGGAAGCCAAAATACCTTTTTGCAGGTGTCCAAAGGAGAGCAAGAACAACCCTTTGGGGCAGAATGAGATGCAGTACATCTGAGGTAAGGGACTGTAGGTTCACACCTCTGGTAGCTGGGTGCTGCACCACTGGCTGGAGTAAAGCTAAGCTGGGAGGATGGGAGGCAGTGTACAAGGGGCATCCAATGTAAGGCATGAAGGTGATGCAAACAGCCTTGGTCCTGAGCTGGCAGGAGTTATCAAGTGACCCTCCAGGCCCTGGGATTACTAAAGTTGCTCTGCAGCTTACTAGACTGACCTTTCATGAACCTACCCATGATAAGACATTGATCTTTACATGGTCTTCCTTCCTTTCCTTTTCCATCAATCCATCCTTCCTTCCTTCTGCCCTCCTTCTTTCCTTTCTCACTTTCTCTTTTCCTCTGTCAATAAATATTTAGTGAGTACCTATATCCCAGGGACTACCAGGTGTTAGAGATATAAAAATAACTAAACACAAACCTTGCCCTTAATAAGAACCCTCAATAAGAACCACCAATCATAAAACAGGTAGTTACAATACAATACAACTCTGTAGAGAAATGGGCAAGAGGTGAGGCAGTTGGGTGGCTCAACTGGTTGAGTGTCTGACTCTTGGTTTCGACTCAGGTCATGATCTTGGGGTTGTGGGATTGAGCCCCATGTCCGGCTCCATGGTCAGCGTGAAATCTGTTTGTCCCTCTCCTCTCCCCTTGGCCCCTTCCCCCCACTAAAATAAATGAATAAATAAAATCTTTTTTTAAAAAAAGAAATGGACAGGAGGAAAAAGGGAGAAAAAAAGCTTAACACAGGAAGTAACATCTAAGGATTATAGTAAGGGCAGATAACTTCAATAGGATGCTGACTCTGTGCCAGAAGATGTTCTAAAGTCTTTCCAGCACCAACACATTTCATCCTTACAACTGCCCTAGGAAGGAGGTACAACAATTATCTTCAATTTAGAAATGATGAACCTGGGGTGCCTGGGTAGCTCAGTTGGTTAAGTGTCTGCCTTCAACTCAAGTCATGACCCAGGGTCCTGGGACTGAAAACCATGTTGGGCTCTCTGCTCAGCAGGGAGCCTGCTTCTCACACTCCCTCTGCCTGCTGCTCTGCCTACTTGCGCTTTCTCTCTCTCTCTCTCTCTTTCTAGCAAATAAATAAATAAGATCTTTTTAGAAATTTTAAAATTAAAAAAATGATAAAGCTGAAGTATTGATAAGTAAGATTTCCAAGATTTTAGGCACAATAGCACACACTGATAGCTATTCATCAAAACCCATTTTCTCATCTTCAAGGGCACTCAGCTAGATTACACTGCCAAGCCTCCTTTGCAGTGAGGTGTAGCCACATAACTGAATTCTAACTAAAAGACATGTACCATGTCAGGCCTGAGCAATAAAAACCTTCCAGATATTTAGTGAGTACCTATATCCCAGGGACTACCAGGTATATGCTCCTCCATATGCTTTCTCCCTTCTGGATGTCTAGAAAGAGTGATCTTGGAAAGCACATGTGGAAAATGGTCCAATCTCCATCAGTCTATGTGCCTAAATAGAGGTGCTCTTGCCCCACTGACTCTTCACCTGTCCAGCACTGTTACTTGAACAAGAAATAAATTTCATGGTGTTTGAGGCATTATGTATCTTTTGGTCTTTTTGTTAACAGCAACAATGCCACCTATTTTATGAATCTCTTTATTAATGCAGTTAGTCTACTGTAACATTGGCACATATGAGAAAGTGGCAGAAAGTAGGGTTGAGAAGATAAATGGTGTCCTGTATAACATAAAAACGTCTTACCCCTTTTTCTCCCAGAAGTATAGAATAATTGTTTTAAGATGGAGCAGAAGAAAATAAAAGGGTAGATATAGATCCAGCTGGGGAAAGAGGATAGTTGACAGAGGTCATATATAATGTACTCTTTTTTTCTGAGCAATATGAAGCAGAGTCATCTTCCAGAGGGCATGCTGGTTGTGCAGCTGTGGGGTGGATTGTGAAGGAACAGGCGGGAAGCCTGAGAAAGGTGGCAAGGATTAATAAGGCAATATGCAGCAGTTAAGAGAACAGACTTTGGAGAGAGGGAAGCAAGATAACAGAAGAGTGAGGACCTCGTTTCATCTGGCCCTTTGAATTTAGCTAGACTAATATCAAATCATTCAGAACACCTATGAATTCAACCTGAGATGTAAGAAAAGAATTACTGGGGAGCACCTGGGTGGCTCGGTGGGTTAAGCCTCTGCCTTTGGCTCAGGTCATCATCTCAGGGTCCTGGGATCAAGCCCCACATCGGGCTCTCTGCTCAGCATGGAGCCTGCTTCCTCCTCTCTCTCTCTCTGCCTACCTCTCTGCATACTTGTGATCTCTCTCTCTCTGTCAAATAAATAAATGGAATCTTTTTTTTTTTAATTCTTTAAAACAAACAATTGCTGGAACTCTACAAATAGAAAAGCGACCACTTTTTACAAGGTAGGAGGTGCAGAGAATTGAATCAGAGGGGATATATTGGAAGATAAACAGTGGGAGTAGAGAGTCTCCATAAGGCAGCTGCCGGAAAGTGATACAGCCCCAGAGTGCAAAATCAGAACTTTTAGAAATCTGTTCCAGTGAGGGACATCCTTGCCTGAAAGGTGCTCAGGTGACAAAATGGAGCAGAATCCTAGGTGGGAGAATGTGGTCTCAGGATCCCTAGAGTCACAGAAAGAATGAGCCAGCAGAGTTCCCAAGCATTCGAGGGGGAAAACCAGCTATGGTCAGCAAACCGTGGAGTGGACTCTCAGCTAGGTTTGCCATAAACCATGACCTGGGGCAAGACCTGGCCACCACTCTCCATGCAGGGGCCCTGCTAGTGGCAGTCCTGTGGCAAGCAACCCTCTTCCCTCCCCTAAGAGGACTGGTGCCTGTTTGCACCACAGGAGTCTGCAGAGTTGGACAGAAACAAAAGTGAAGAATGCTATTCCCTGAGGGTTAACTGAAGAGAGGGGGACCTTAATCTATCAGCTCTGGGGCTGGAGATCAGGGAAGACCATTTTTATTTTCAATCTCTAAGGTGGCACAGAACTTCAGGGAACAAAAGCCACACAGAAGAACCTGAAGCAGTTTACACTGAGCCTGGCCCCCTGGCAAGGGGTGGTGCAACTCCGCCCAGGCAAAGACACATGCAAATCAGCACAGCAGGCCCGTCCTCCAGAAGGCCAGCTGGAACAACATGCGAACACCAAGTTTACCAAGCACACAGAACTGCAAAAAACTCCAGTGCTCCAAGGAAAATAGTATATAGAATTTGAGGGTTATTTTTTTCCTCATGATTCTTTTGTCTTTCAGTTTAAAAATTTCCTTTTCTGTTTTCTTTTTTTGCTTTTCAAGTAGTTTCTTATTTTATCAACTCTTTGTTTTTAAGTCTTTTTGAAGCTTTCATTTTTACATTTATATTCTATAGATATATTTTGCAATTTTGTCTTCATTTCACTGTATTCAAATTTATTTTTGTATATATAGAAGTTTTGCTTTCTTTACAATTTTGGGATTTAGTGTCTTTTGACAAATAGACTAAAACATACCCAGGACCGAGTTTATCACCCTGTTTTGTCCACCTGGGTCTCTTCTTTTTTTCCTTTTTTTTTTCCTTTTTTGGTTCCTGACCTCTTCAGATTTGTCTAGTGTGTATTTCACTTGGGTAATGGTTGCTATTTTTTATTTTACTCTCTTGTTCATCCATTCTTCTCTGGGAAAAATGACTAGTAGGATGAATTCACAACAAAGGAAAAAACCAGAGGTAATATTGTCTGCCACAGATCTAACTGATATGGATATAAGTAAAATATCCAAGCTGGAATTCAGGATAATGATTATAAAGTTACTAGATCAGCTTGAAAAAAAGCATAAAGACACTAGAGAATTTCTTAGTGCAGAAATAAATCTAATCAGGCCAAAATTAAAAATATTTTAACTGGGATCCAGTCTAAATTGGATGTTCTAACATCTAGGGTAAATGAGGAAGAAGAGAGAGCCAGTGACATAGAAGACAGGATGATGGAAAGAAGGGAAATGGAGGAAAAGAGATAAAAACAACTAATGGACCATGAAGGGAGGATTCAAGAAATCAGCAATATCATAAAGCAAAACAATATTAGAATTATTGGGATCTCAGATGAAGAAGAAAGAGAAGGAGGGACAGAAGGTATATTTGAGCAAATCACAACTAGAACTTCCATAACCTGGGGAAGGAAACAGGTATTCAAGTCCTAGAGGTAGAGAACCCCTACTCAAAATCAATAAAAATGATCAACACTCCAAAATATAATAGTGAAGCTTGCAAATTTCAGAGAGAAAAAAAATTCCTGAGAGTAGCTTGAGGCAAGAGCTCCTTAACCTACAATGGTAGAAATATTAGACTGGAAGCAGACCTATCCACAGAGACCTGGCAGGCCAGAAAGGGCTGGCATGATATACTAAGGGTACTAAATGAGAAAATCATGCAGCCAAGAATTCTTTATCCACCAAGGCTGTCATTCAGAATGGAAGGAGAGATAAAGAGCTGCCAGGACAAACAGAAACTAAAAGAATATGTGGCCATTAAACCAGCCCTATAAGAAATATTAAGGGGATCCTTTATGTGAAGAGAAAGCCCAAAAGTAACGCAGACCAGAAAGAAACAGAGACAATCTACAGAAACAGGGACTTTACAGGTAACACAATGGCACTAAATTCATATCTTTCAATAGTTACTCTAAATGTAAATGGGCTAAATGCTCCAATCAAAAGACAGGGTATCAGATTGGATACAAAAGCAAGACCCATCCATATGCTGTCTACAACAGACTCATTTTAGACCTAAAGACACCTCCAGATTGAAAGTTGGTAGAGAATCATTTATCACATTAGTGGACATCAAAAGAAAGCTGGGGTAGCAATTCTCTTATCAGACAAATTAGATTTTAAACCAGAGACTGTAGTAAGGGATGAAGAGGGACACTATATACTTAAAGGGCCTATCCAACAAGAAGATCTAACAATTATAAATACTTATGCTCCTAACTTGGAAGCAGCCAATTGTATAAACCAATTAATAACAAATTACAGAAACACATTGATAATCATACAGTAATAGTAGGGACTTCAACACCCCACTCACAGCTACGGAAGGATCACCTAAGCAGAAGATAAACAAGTAAACAAGGGCTTTGAATGACACACTGAACCAGATAGAACGTTCCATCCTAAAGCAATAGAATACACATTCTTCTCAAGTGCACATGAAACATTCTCCAGACTTGATCACATATTGGGTCACAAATCAGGTCTTACCCAGTACCAAAAGAAGGGATTATTCCCTGATATTTTCAGACCACTATGCTTTGAAACTTGGACTCAATCACAAAAGGAAATCTGGAAGGGACTGAAACACTTGGAAGTTAATGAGGATCTTACTACAGAGTGAATGATCAACCAAGAAATTAAAGAAGAATTTTAAAAATTCATGGAAACAAACGGAAAATGAAAATGAAAACACAGGATGCCTGGGTGGCTCGGTTGGTTGGACAACTGCCTTCGGCTCGGGTCATGATCTCGGAGTCCCGGGATCAAGTCCCGCATCGGGCTTGCAGCTCCACAGGGAGTCTACTTCTCTCTCTGCCCTTCTCCTCACTCATGCTCTCTCTCCCTGTCTCTCTCTCAAATAAATAAATAAAATCTTAAAAAAAAAAAAAAGAAAATGAAAACACAACTGTTCAAAACCTTTGGGGGTACAGCAAAGACAGTCCTAAGAGCGAAGTATATAGCAATACAAGCCTTTCTCAAAAAATTAGAAAAGCCACGGGATGCCTGAGTGGCTCAGTGGGTTAAGTGTCTGCCTTTGGCTCAGGTCATGATCCCAGTGTCCTGGGATGGAGCCCCACATCTGGCTCTCTGCTCAGCAGGGAGCCTGCTTCCCTCTCTCTCTCTGCCTGCTGCTCTGCCTACTTGTGATCTCTCTCTCTCTCTCTCTCTGTCAAATAAATAAAATCTTTTTTAAAAAAATTAGAAAAGCCTCGAATACAGAAGCTACCTTACACCTAAAGAAAGAAGCTGGAGAAAGAACAGCAAATAAAGCTCAAGCCAAGCAAGTGAAGAGAAATAATAAAGATTAGAGAGGAAATTAATGAGATAGAAACCAAAAGAATAGTAGAACAGATCAATGAAACTAGAAGCTGGTTCTTCAAAAGAACTAATAAGATCGATAACCCCCTAGCCAGACTTATCAAAAAGGAAAGAGAAAGGACTCAAATTAACAAAATCATGAATGAAAGAGGAGAGATCATACCAACACCAAGGAAATACAAACAATTTTAAGAACATATTACGAGCAGGGCACCTGGGTGGCTCAGTCATTTAAGCATCTGCCTTTGGCTCAGGTCATTATGCCATGTTTTGGGATTGAGCTCCATATCTGGCTCCCTACTTCTCCCTCTCCTTCTGCCTGCCACTCCCCCTACTTGTGTGCACTCTCTCTTTCTTCCCCTATCTCTCCCTCTCTCACACTCTCCCTGTCAAATAAATAAATAAAATCTTTTAAAAAAAAAGAACATATTATGAGCACTATTAGCCAACAAATTAGGGAATTTGGAAGAAATGGATGCATTCCTGGAAACTTATAAATACTAAAACTGAAACAGGAAGAAAAAGAACACCTGAACAGACCCACAACCACCAAGGAAATTGAGCCAGTAATCAAAAATCCCCAACAAACAAGAGTCCAGGGCTGGATGTCTTCCCAGGGGAAGTCTACCGAACATTTAAAGAAGAACTAATACCTATTCTTCTGAAGCTGTTTCAAAAAACAGAAAGGGAAGAAAAACTTCCAAACTTGTTCTATGAGGCACAAATTACCTTGATCCTAAAACCAGACAAAGACCCCACCAAAAAGGAGAATTACAGACCAATATCCCTGATAAACATGGATGCCAAAATTCTCACCAAGATACTAGCCAATAGGATCCAACAGTACATTAAAAGGATTATTCACCATGACCAAGTGGAATTTATTCCTAGGCCGCAAGGGTAGTTCAACACTTGCAAATCAAACAATGTGATACATCACATTTATAAAAGAAAGGACAAGAACCTTATGACCTTCTCAGCTGATGAAGAAAAAAACGCTTTACAAAATATAATATCCTTTCTTTTTTTTTTTTAAGATTTTTATTATTTATTTATTTATTGGTCAGAGACAGAGAGAGAGAGAGCGAGAGCGAGCAAGCACAGGCAGGCAAAGAGGCAGGCAGAGGCAGAGGGAGAAGCAGGCTCCCTGCCGAGCAAGGAGCGCGATGCGGGACTCGATCCCAGGACCCCGGGATCATGACCTGAGCCGAAGGCAGCTGCTCAACTAACTGAGCCACCCAGGCGTCCCAATATCCTTTCTTGATTAAAACTCTCCACAATGTAGGAATAGAGGGAACATACCTCAAAATCATAAAAGCCATCTAAGAAAAGCTCACAGTGAATATCATTCTCAATGGGGAAGAAATGAAAGCTTTTTCCCTAAGCTCAGGAACATGACAGCGACGCCCACTCTCACCCCTATTGTTCAACACAGTACTAGAAGTCCTAGCCTCAGCAATCAGACAACAAAAAGAAATAAAAGGCACTCAAACTGGCAAAGAAGTCGTCAAACTCCAACTCTTCACAGATGACATGATCTTCTATGTGGAAAACCCAAAAGACTCTACCCCAAAATTTCTAGAACTCATACAGGAATTCAGCAATGTGGCAGGATGCAAAATCAATGCACAGAAAGCAAGTACATTTCTACACACTAACAATGAGACTGAAGACAGAGAAATTAAGGAATCAATCCCATTTACAATTGTGCCAAAAACCATAAGATACATACTAATAAATCTAACCAAAGCAGTAAAGGGTCTGTACTCTGAAAACGATAGAACACTTACAAAAGAAATTGAGGAATACAAAAAGAGATGGAAAACAGTTCATGCTCTTAGATTAGAATAATAAATACTGAAAAAATGGCTATGCTACCCAGAGCAATGTACACATTCAACGCAATCCCTATCAAAATACCATCTTTTTTCACAGAGCTAGAACAAATAATCCTAAAATTTGTATGGAACCAGAAAAGATGTCGAGTATCCAGAGGAATGTTGAAAAGGAAAACCAAGGCTGGGGGCATCACAATGCCTGACTTCAACCTCTATAACAAAGCTGGGATCATCAAGACAGTATGGTACTGGCACTAACACACACACACACATATCAATAGAACAGAGAACCCAGAAATGGACCCTCAACTCTATAGTCAGCTAAGCTTCGACAAAGAGTAAGGACATCCAATGGAAAAAGGACAGTCTCTTCAACAAATGGTGTTGTGATAATTGGACAGCTACATGCAGAAGAATGAAAAGAGACCATTTTCTTAGACCATCACAAAGATAAACTCAAAATGGATGAAAGACCTAAATGTGAGACAAGAATCCATTAAAATCCTAGAGGAAAACACAGGCAGCAACCTCTTCGACCTCAGCCACAGCAACTTCTTGATAGACATGTCTCCAAAGGCAAGGGAAATACAAGCAAAAACAAACCACTGGGACTTCATCAAGTTAAAAAGCTCTGCACAGCAAAGGAAACAGTCGACAAAACCAAAGACAACTGATAGAATGTGAGAAGGTATTTGCAAATGACATATCAGATAAAGGGCTAGTATATAAGATCTATAAAGAACTTATCAAAGTCAACACCCAAGAAACAAATAATCCATTCAAGAAATGGTCAGAAGACATAAACAGACATTTTTATAAATTAGACATACAAATGGCCAACAGACATATGAAAAAGTGCTCAACATCACTCGGCATCAGAGAAATACAAATCAAAACCACAAAGAGATACCACCTCACACCACTCAGAATGGCTAAAATTAACAACACAGGAAACCACAGATGTTGGCAAGGATGAAAAGAAAGGGGAACCCTCCTACACTACTGGTGGGAATGCAAGCTGATGCAGCCACTCTGGAAAACAGTAAGGAGGTTCCTCAAGAAGTTAAAATAGAGCTACCCTTTGACCCAGAATTTTACTACTAGGCATTTACCTCAAGAATACAAATGTAGTGTTATGAAGGAGCACCTGCACCCCAGTGTTCATAGCAGCAAGGGCCACAATAGCCAAACTATGGAAAGAGCTGATATGTCCATCAACAGATGAATGGATAAAGAAGATATGGTATATATATACAATGGAATATTACTCAGCTATCAAAAAGGATGAATACTTACCATTTACATCAACATGGATGGAAACGGAGGGTATTATGCTAAGTGAAATAAGTCAATCAGAGAAAGACAATTATCATATAGTTTCACTCACAGGTGGAATATAAGAAACAGTGCAGAGGATCATAGGGGAAGGGAGAGAAATCTGAATGGGAAGTCATCAGAGAGGGACAAAACCCACGAGAGACTCTTAACTCTAAAAAACAAACTGAGGATTGCTGGAAGAGAGGAGGATGGGGGATGGAGGTGATGGGCATTAAGGAGGGCATGTGATGTGATAAGTGCTGGGTATTATATGCAACTGATGAATTACTTAACTCTGCATATACATGAGTACTATATAGTACTCATGTATATGTTAGCTAATTGAATCTATATTTAAAAAAAGAGAGCAGACTTTGGAGCTTGTATCAGTCATGCTGTAAAGAAAACAGCTAACACTCTTAGTATGTATTTCAAGTAGAAGAGTACTTAATACAGGAAATACGTGCTGGAGCTGGCAGAAAGGCTTCCAAAACTAAATTCAGGGATATCCCCATTAGATTTCAGCTTTGTTGCCTCAGAGCCAATGAACAGCCACCCAAGAAAAGCCGAGTTGCCACCCAACTCAAAAGCCTTCAGGAAATGACTGACAACTTCAGATACCTCCACAGTCCCAAGGCAGGTGAAATGGCAGGGAAATGTAGTGACAAAAAATATATATATCACATTCGGGAAGTCCATTTGGGTGTTTTTAAAATATAACTATAAATTCTTTGAAACTTTTTCCCTCAAGACATGTGATGTATGTCCATTCCCTTAGAAATAGAGTAGGCTTGGGGTGCCTGGGTGGCTCAGTGGGTTAAGCCACTGCCTTCGGCTCGGGTCATGATCTCAGGGTCCTGGGATCGAGTCCTGTGTCGGGCTCTCTGCTCAGCGGGGAGTCTGCTTCCTCCTCTCTCTCTCTGCCTGCCTCTCTGCCTACTTGTGGTCTCTCTCTGTCAAATAAATAAATAAAATCTTAAAAAAAAAAAAAAGAAAGAAAGAAATAGAGTAGGCTTAAGACTGCTCCAACCAGGGATGCCTGGGTGGCTCAGTCAGCTGAGCCCAGGTTATGATCCCAGGGTCCTGATATCAAGTCCCACATCAGGCTCCTTGCTCCTTGCTCAGCACCTGGATGGCTAAGTCAGTTCAGCCGAGGTCATGATCTCAGGGTCCTGGAATCAAGTCCCACATGAGGCTCCTTGCTCAACAGAGTCTGCTTCTTCCTCTTCCTCTGCCCCTGCTCATGTGTGTGTGCACATGTGCTCGCTCGCTCTCTCCACACCTCTGTCAAATAAATAAATAAAATCTTAAAAAAAAAAAAGACTGCTTCAACCGGCAGAATATGATGGAAATGAAGCTATCTAAGATTAGTGCATAAAAGGCATTGAAGATTCCTGTCTTGCTTACCAAGAAGAATCATTCTAGGAGCCCTGAGCTGCCATGTAAGAAGTCTGACTGCACTAGGCCACCATGCTGTATGCAAGCACAAGCCACAGGGAGAGGTTGTCCTCCTCCACATAAGAGGAAGCAGGAAGGTCAGAGAAGGCAATGAGCCCATGGAAACAGAGGAAGAAAAGGAGACGTGCTGGGGTGATACAGGCCATGAGCCAAGGAATGCTGGCAGCCTCAAAAAGCTGGGGAAAAAAAAAGAAGTAGACTGTCTCCCTAGAGCCTCCAACACAGCCTGGTTGACTATTTAATTTTTTTAACTGTTCTATTTTTAAAAATTATTTATTATATATTATTTTATTATTTATTTTTAGAAAGGGAGTATGTGGGCAAGTGGGGAGGTGGGCAGGGGAAGTGCAGAGGGAAAGGGAGGGAGAGAATCTCAAGCAGGCTCTACGCTCAGTGCAGAGCCTGATACAGGGCTTGATGATCTCAAGACCTGAGCCAGAATCAAGAGTTGGACACTTAATTGACTAAGCCAGACAGGCACCCCTGGCTGACCCATTTTAGACTTCTGGACTCCATAACATATACTGGAACATGTTTGTGGTAATAGGCTGCACTAATAGCAAACGTGCAGTGCCTGAGTCTGAGGACACCCTCAGTAAATATTTATTAGGAAAGAAACGTGTGAACTAGGCTATAAGCATCTCTTCTCATAAGAAACATGGACTTGTACTCCTGCATAATTTTTTAAAAAGTTTTTTTACTGTCTGACATCCAAATATTAGGAGTTATGATATTTTCAGTTCCCCTAAACTCCTAAAGCCAGACATAATGTAGGCAGGAATAAGTCAAATAGAAAAGTTGTATTTTAAGAAACAATGATAGGGGGCACCTGGATGGCTCAGTGGGTTAAGAAACAATGATAGGTAAAATTATTTGAATATTTACCATGTGCTTTATTTACATCTTTCATTTAATCTCCACAACAGCCGTATGAGGTACCCACTACTATCATCTAAGTGATAAAGAAAGAATTAGAACCAGGCTGGCTGACTCCAGAGTTTGAATATGTAGTCTTCACTCTGTACTGCCTTGGTGTGGGAAGAGAACAGCACTAGATGATAGAGAGCCGGCTGGAAGTCCTAGTGTAAAGGTCCAGGCTTGCCTCTGTGTGCCTTTAGTTGGGAAGGTAATGTGATGACAGAAACAGAGGATGGAATGATGGCCCTAATTTGGGGTCAGGTTTCTTCTGAAAAACGTAGAGGTGGGCCAGATGGCCCTTCAGAACAGGGCTTCTGTATTTCCAAGCTAAAGAAAAATCACTCATGTTAAGTGAGTGAAATAAGGATAGGGTAGCATCATACCCTCCTTGATACACTGAAGGAATCTGTTTCCCTTGGTGAGCATCTGGGTAAGTTGCAGTGTCCATTTGCTTATGTTACCTCCTTACCACCACATTGTATGAAGGAAACAAAGATGAGTGTGGTAGACTGATTACAAAAACAGCTCTAATTCTTCACTCTTCCCTGCAGCTAATGCTGTTTGCAATGGAAATTTGTAGCTTTTCTCATTAAGAGATGGAAACTAATTCCCTACCCCTTGAATATGGGCTGCTTTTGTCACTTGCTTTGCTCAGCAGAATACAACATTGTATATTCTGGGTTGCTCCTGAAGGTTTCTTGTGCCAACAGACAACTGAGATGGTTAACTTTCAGACAAAGCAGAAAATATAGCAAATGAACAACGCCTGTGTTAATCAGAATAATTCATCAGGAAAATTAATCTAGGTTGCAAGTGACAGAAATCTGACCCAGACTTGCTTAAGCACACAAGGAAATTTATTGGATTATGTTATTAAAAAGTCCTAGGGTAGACACAGCTAGCTCTAGATGCACCAGATTTGTCACTGGGCACTGGATTCCCTCCATCTCTTCGTTCTACCTTTGTCTGTCTTAGTTTCATGCTCATGCATGCTTATCCCTCATTGGGTAAGATGGCCACCCACAGTTTTCAACTTATACTCTGTTGTATTCATCATTAAGTAAAAAGAGGATCTGTTTCCCCATAATTCAAGTAAAATTCCCAGGGACAACTTTCACTGGACCAACTAGGATGACATACCTACTCCTGTTTTTGAAAGAGGTATGTATCCTGGGTCTAGGCTTGAATCATGCATCCAACCCAGAAGAAAGGGGATGTATTGGTCTTGAAACCACACAGACTAAGCATAAACAAAAGGGGGGTGCCTGGGTGGCTCAGTGGGTTAAAACCTCTGCTTTCAGCTCAGGTCATGACCCCAGGGTCCTGGGATCAAGTCCCACATCGGGCTTTCTGCTCAGCAGGGAGCCTGCTTCACCCTCTCTTTCTGCCTGCCTCTCTGTCTACTTGTGATCTCTCTCTCTATGTGAAATAAGTAAAAAATCTTTAAAAAAAAAAAAAAGAATAAACAAAAGGGGGGTTCCCTAAAGGAAAATTGAAGTAGTGCTACCGAAAGGATGGACAGTAGATGAAAACAGCATATGACATCTTTACTCTTCAGTATTACTAATGAAATAAAGAAAATGAGAGTGAAGTGATGACTTCTTAACATTGATTCTTCTGCATAACAGTAAGTGGTTCACTCCTACCCATAAAAATTTCTCAACATTAATGTCAAAGTAGCTATTTACATGCACAATGTTTCCTCCACCCCACTCAGACAAATTGTCTAAAAATCAGATTTTGATCACAACTATCATGTAAGCAGATAATAAGACCAAGTGGCCAACACACCAAAGGAAGTGTTTGTGACCGCCATAGCAGCTATCAGGTATCTGAACTTGATCTCAAAGGCTCTTGAAGTGTGCCCATAAGCCACCTGAATCATAAAATTGGTTCCAAGTCCTAAATGGAGAGGTAGCATAGTGCAGTGGCTAAGAGGACAGACTCTGAATACAGTCTGTTATATTTGGGTCCCATCTCTGCCTGCTTTATGACACTATGTGATCTAGGGGGAAATTCCATAGTCTTTCTGGACCTGTTTTCCCATCAGTATATGGAGATTACAGGATTACCTTGTAGGAAGAGAAAATGAATCATTATGTGCAAAGCCCTTGGAACAGTATCTGGTATGTGGTAATAAGAGCTATAAAGTGTCAGCTATTAATCATCTGGAGGATGCATGTGGCAACAAGTTTTTTGAACCTGGGGTAAGAAAGTGTGGCACAATAAATCAAAGATGTGTCACCTTGGCTGAGTCACTTATTGTTTCTGAAATTATGTTGTTTCTTCATTTACAGTAGGATAGAAATTAGATCTACTCTGCTTACCTCGCAGACCTACCACAGGATCAGAGATTATGGGTTCTAACTGCTTTGAAAACTCAAGTCCTTTATTAATATTCATCACTGCCATCCAGATGATCTGATTTGTGCACTAGCAGGTAAGTTTTCCATTCCACACTGCTCTGAGTAAGGAATCATTAGGAAAGAAAATCTGCTGCTGAAATAAAATAATGGATTCCCCAAACAAACCAAAGTCAAAAGTCATCAGGATTATTTTGTGATCTAAAATACCCACCACCACATTGATACCTAGCATGAAGTTAAGCTAATTGTAATGGAAGCTATTAAATTAGGGGTCAGGACATCTGGATTCCAGTTCCGAGCACTGTGCTTAACTTACTGTGTCATCTTGGGTGAATCATTGCTTTTCTCTGGTTTGCTCCAGTCTATAAAATGAGGAAAGCCTGCAGTACTGTGACAGCATGGCTCTTTGGACAGAGGGTTCTGATCACTTCCAGGTAGAGTATTACCCATCATTTCAGCTAAATCACCACTGAGTCTCTGGAAAATACATCTTTCCAGATGGCATTTTACCATAAATATAATTATTTGATTAACAGAATACATTTAAGAGTATATGTTGACACAATGACCACATGTATATAAGGACAGATCAACTCATAAAAGCTCCAATAGAGGATGGCAGTCTTCCTTTCTTTTAACCTACAAGGCATCGGGCAATGTCCTCTTCCATGGACTCTCTTCCATTTTCCTTGCCTTGAGACGCTCAGGTCTTTCTCAGATGGTGTTTTAGCAGTTCCCTACTGTAGCATATAGGCCCTATGCAATCTGCTCCCCAACACCAACCCTGACTTCCTCTCCTCCTTACTCACAGTATACCAGACAAGCTGGGCTCCTGGCTAGTCCAGGGCCAGACCAGAGCTTAATCCCGCCATAGGGCATTTGTACTTGCTGTCCTTCTGCCTAAAATTATCATCACCATATAGCCCCATGGCTCCCTCCCCCACTCCCTTCCTTCAGGTTTCTGCTTCCCTAACCACCTTATATAACACAGTAAACTCTCCCCACTTTTCTCTGGTGCTCTCTGAATTAGGTACCAGCTAAGCTGTAATAACCAAGAGATCAAAAAATGAAGTGACTCATATTAAATATGTGTTTATTTCCTTCTCATGCAACAATAAAGAGTTGAACAATCTAAACCTGGAGGCTCTGCCACCTTCCACACTTGGCTTCCAAGGATAGTTTAGTCAATGCCATTTACCAGCCAGTGGGAAGGAAAAAGAAAGTTTCCAAGGTAAGTGCCTTTATCCTTCAGCACATGACCTGCAAGTTACATGAAACACCTCCCTTCATAATCCATTGGACTGACCTTGGTCACAGTATATCCAGGAGCAAAATGGACTGAAGGAAATGTATGGCCACATTACCAGCTAAAACGCGAGATTGGGGTTCTTTTTCTAAAAATGAAAAAGAACAAATTCTGTGAAACAGTAAGAATTTCTGCCACACACTCTCTACCTACTCTCTCTCCATAGTATTTATTGCAATCTAATGTTCTATAGATTTACATGTTTATTTTTTGTCTCCCCACACTAGAATATGACCCCCATAAGGTTTTGAATTTTTTTACTGCTGTATCTTCAACCCTTAGATCAGTGCCTAATACATAGCAGGCACTCAAGACTTATTAAGTGAATAAACTGATTTTTTCTGGTATTCTGAGGCATTCATTTTTCTTTCTAATTCACTTTGAATCTCACAGATCCAAATTTTCTTGGTTTCTAGTGTTGAGATTCTGGTCCAAATTCCTCTTGGCATTCCCAGGATTTAAGAGCAGGTGTTGTCCTTCTAGATCTCATCTCAGACAGCCATATTGTTCTCCAGAGGACTTTAGGTTTAGAAGGAGAAGTTAAGAGGAGTGTGATTTTTAGAAAATTAATGGGCTTTTTTCTTGGAGCAGTATTGTTGTTGTTGTTGTTGCTTCTGTTTGTCTTCTTTTGTTTTTTAGGGAGGGAGGAGGGATAGAGGGAAAGAGAAAACCCTAAGCAGGCTCCATGTTCAGAATGTGGCCCAACACAGGGCTTGATCTCACAATCCTGAGATCATGACCTGAATTGAAATCAAGAGTCACAATGGAGAAAAACTGAGAGCTTTTCCGCTAAGGTCAGGAACATGGCAAGGATGTCCGTTATAAGCACTGCTATTCAACATAGTACTAGAAGTCCTAGCCTCAGCAATCAGACAACAAAAAGAAATTAAAGGAATCCAAATCGGCAAAGAAGTAGTCAAACTATCACTCTTTGCAGATGATATGATACTATATGTGGAAAACCCAAAAGACTCCACTCCAAAACTGCTAGAACTTGTACAGGAATTCAGTGAAGTGTCAGGATATAAAATCAATGCACAGAAATCAGTTGCATTTCTCTACACCAACAACAAGACAGAAGAAAGAGAAATTAAGGAGTCAATCCCATTTACAATTGCACCCCAAACCCTAAGATACCTAGGAATAAACCTAACCAAAGAGGTTAAGAATCTATACTCGAAGAACTATAAAGTACTCATGAAAGAAATTGAGGAAGACACAAAGAAATGGAAAATATTCCATGCTCCTGGATTGGAAGAATAAATATTGTGAAAATGTCTATGCTACCTAAAGCAATCTACACATTTAGTGCAATTCCTGTCAAACTACCATCCATTTTTTTCAAAGAAATGGAACAAATAATCCTAAAATTTATATGGAACCAGAAGAGACCTCGAATAGCCAAAGGAATATTGAAAGAAATCCAAAGTTGGTGGCATCACAATTCCGGACTTCAAGCTCTATTACAAAGCTGTCATCATCAAGACAGCATGGTACTGGCACAAAAACAGACACATAGACCAATGGAACAGAATAGAGAGCCCAGAAATAGACCCTCAACTCTATGGTCAACTAATCTTCGACAAAGCAGGAAAGAATGTCCAATGGAAAAAAGACAGCCTCTCCAATAAATGGTGTTGGGAAAATTGGACAGCCACATGCAGAAAAATGAAATTGGACCATTTCCTTACTCCACACACGAAAATAGACTCAAAATGGATGAAGGACCTCAATGTGAGAAAGGAATTCATCCAAATCCTTGAGGAGAACACAGGCAGCAACCTCTTCGACCTCAGCCACAGCAACTTCTTCCTAGGAACATTGCCAAAAGCAAGGGAAGCAAGGGCAAAAATGGTGTTCTGAGGCATTCATTGGGATTTTATCAAGATCAAAAGCTTTTGCACAGCAAAGGAAACAGTTAACAACACCAAAAGACAACTGACAGAATGGGAGAAGATATTTGCAAACAACATATCAGGTAAAGGGTTAGTGTCTAAAATCTATAAAGAACTTAGCAAACTCAACACCCAAAGAACAAATAATCCAATCAAGAAATGGGCAGAAGACATGAACAGACATTTCTGCAAAGAAGACATCCAGATGGCCAACAGACACATGAAAAAGTGCTCCATATCACTCGGCATCAGGGAAATACAAATCAAAACCACAATGAGATATCACCTCACACCAGTCAGAATGGCCAAAATTAACAAGTCAGGAAATGACAGATGCTGGCGAGGATGTGGAGAAAGGAGAACCCTCCTACACTGTTGGTGGGAATGCAAGCTGGTGCAACCACTCTGGAAAACAGCATGGAGGTTCCTCAAAATGTTAAATAGAACTACCCTATGACCCAGCAATTGCACTACTGGGTATTTACCCTAAAGATACAAACGTAGTGATCTGAAGGGGCACGTGCACCTGAATGTTTATAGCAGCAATGTCTACAATAGCCAAACTATGGAAAGAACCTAGATGTCCATCAACAGATGAATGGATAAAGAAGAAGTGGTATATATACACAATGGAATACTATGCAGCCATCAAAAGAAATGAAATCTTGCCATTTGCGACAACGTGGATGGAACTAGAGCGTATCATGCTTAGCGAAATAAGTCAAGCAGAGAAAGACAACTTATCATATGATCTGCCTGATATGAGGAAGTGGAGATGCCACATGGGGGGGTTAAGGGAGTAGAAGAAGAATAAATGAAACAAGATGGGATTGGGAGGGAGACAAACCATAAGTGACTCTTAATTTCACAAAACAAACTGAGAGTTGCTGGGGGGAGCGGGGTTGGGAGAAGGGGGGTGGGGTTATGGACATTGGGGAGGGTATGTACTATGGTGAATGCTGTGAAGTGTGTAAACCTGGCGATTCACAGACCTCTACCCCTGGAGATAAAAATACATGTTTATAAAAAATAAAATAAATAAAATAAAATAAAAAATAAAAAAAAGAAAATAAGGAATTTAACGTTCATGGCAGAAATGCAAATGGTCAGTGGAAATGAGGAAGGAAAACAAGTTGACCATAGGAGACAATGATGTGTACACATGAGTGCACACGTGCACGTATATGCATGTGCATGTGGGTGCACATGTGTATATGTTTTGGAGGATGGGGAAGGGGATTACAAATATTTTAACACTGACTGAGAACCACATTAACTCCCCTGTAAATAGTTGAGTCACTCACTGTATTCAACAAGAAAAGCAGCAGCAGCAACCTATTTGCAAGAGGTATGCTTAAAATCAAAGATAACAGCCTTCCACTTGGAAGAGTCTAATGCAGAGGCTGCAAACTGAAATGCCTACAGGGCCAGGTGGATACCTTAAACCAATGTATGGGCCAGTAAAGGACCTCAGGGAGTCGTGGGAACAGGGACAAGGGGGCTGCCACTATTCAATTACAGCTGACTGCTGCTTTTCCTTTTTTTTTTTTTTCTTTCTTTCTTTTTTTTCTTTAGAGAGATAGAGAGAGCAAGTGCAGCATGAGGTAGGGGGCAGGTTAGGCAGAGTGAGAAAGGGAATCTCACTCTGTAGGCTCCATGCTCCATGCTCAACAGGGAGCCCAATGCAGGGCTTCTTCTCAGGACCCAGAGATCATGACCTGAGGTGAAATCAAGAGTTGGATACACTTGACTGACAGCACTCAAGTGCCTTGATTGTTGCTTTTCCAAATGTAGGTGAGTTTCACAGATTTTTGTAAGAGAAGCAGGAATTCTGGATTTTCACCTGAAATTCCCAGATTTTTGACAAATTAAAATATTTTAAGAATATTATAAACAGAGTCACCTGGGTGGCTCGGTAGGTTAAGCATCTGCCTTTAGCTCAGGTCATGATCCCAGAGTCCTGGGATTGAGCCCCACATTGGGCTCTCTGCTCAGCAGAGTCCTCTTCTCCTCCCTCTGCCCACCCCGCTCACCGCCCCCTGCTTGTGCTTTCTCTTTCTCTGAAATATATAAAATATTTTTAAAAGAATATTGTAAACAAAACATACCACTGGGCTTGAGAAACCCAACACCCTGTAATTTCTGATCTGATATTTCTGATGCCTGCATTTTAAACAAAGGAAAGGAAAACAGAAGCTCAACGGTCCCATGCTAAAATGTGGTCACATATTTGAGAAAGACAACTATAAAAATAGTAACTTCTAATGACTAAATAACTCTCTTAAGTTATAGGAGACTTTGACCTGCTTTACAACAAAGGATTTCCTTACCAACCAGGAAGTAAAAAGGCAGGTTGGGTTATTACACTTTTTTTAAACATAAGGAAACTGAGGCTGAGTGGTTAAGTCACTAGTCCACTTATCAGCTAAACACGGAAAATCCCAACTGTTCTTCTGGATCTAACCTCCATGCTCTTGATGCTTTCTGATTTCCACACAACTGTGAACAGTACATAGTTCTCTCAAGAACAGGATGACATCTGGATCAGCTTACCCTCTTACTTACAAATCACTAAGAGATCCTCCTTGGTCCACTCTTTCTTCTCTTTCACTTCACTTGTCTCTGTTCATTTGAGACATCACTTCCTTATGCCCTTGTTGGGTTGAGATCATCTCTGATTTGACATATTCCATCCCTTGAGCCCCTTTCTAGACAAGATCATGCTACCAGACAGACCCACCCCTGTATACACCCATCACCTATAATATCTTAGCTCATTTTTCAGTAGCTTTGTATGACTGTTGTCCCCACTTTATAGATCAGGAAACTGAGGCTCTCCCCATATCTCAGTTCCACTGTGTCCCTTATATTTTCCTCCCATTAGCCCAAGGATGATAGGGATAATGCCAGTGCCCAGTGCTAACTTGACAGGGTGTGGCTTAGGATGAAGAATTAGAAATAACCAAATGTATACCCAACCATTTTGAACCTTTTCATATACTATTCCCTTCCTTTTATACTTTGCCCTTTACCTAGATAACATCATTCATGTCTGTGTTCCTCCTTTGCCTGGCTAATTTCTATTTGTCTCCTGGGTCTCAGTTTAGATGTCACCTCTACCCAGAAGTCTTCTCCGGATTCCACTTCCATAAACTCATGTAATCATATAGTTCCATGGGCTTGGAGTTATAGTGTACTAGGTAATAAGGAAACAAAGTTTAAAAGGTAAGAAAACTTCCAAGAATTCCCTATCAAGCTTAAGAAGGAAGGAAGGCAGGAACTGTAAATTTCCTGACTGGAATAAATGGATCAGGCAGAACAACAGTGGCGGAAAACAGAGGATGACATGGGGTATTCCAGGCTTTGGCACAGAGAAAATAAAGCTGGGGGCAAGGAGATAATCATAAGTAAACAGAGATGTTTCCTATGGCTGCTTCATAAACTTAAAACATAGAACCTCAGAAACTTAGCTTTGGGAGAGACTTAAAAATCACATGGTATAACCCACATCCAATGCAGGAGTTACACTACACTTGAGGTTTTCAGGGTTAAATAAAGTATTTAAATGTTTTAGTAACTCAACATTCACTAAACAATTCTTAAGTTTAAGAGATTTTCTTAAGCTTAAGAGTATGTTGGTGGTGCAGAGTTGAAAAAGTACATGGTTCCTGCCCTAAAAGAACTTGTTTGGTAGCTAGAATAAATGTTTACTTATTTATCCACTCAGCAGAAATTTATTCCATTTGCTATGTGTCAACACAATGACTTGTAAGATTGGTATTACTATCATCTCCATTTAATAAATCAGAAAGCTATGTCTTGGATAGATTAAATAATTAATCAAAGGTTGCACAGTTATGGTATATTGACACCGTCCTAAGCGCCACTCATCCATTAGCTTATTTATTCTACACAACAGCCCCCTGTGAAATAGGTGCTTTTGTTAACTCCGTTTTACATTTAAGGAAATCATGCTCAGATAGGGTAAGTAACTTCCCCAAATGTCCTAACTCTAACAAATGACAGAGCTAGGACATAAACACAGGTAATCTGTTCCCAGCATTCATGCTCCTAACCATCATGTTATATAAAGAGGTTGTTCAGCCAAAGTTATCAATACAGGCATACTTCAGAGATACTGTAGGTTCAGTTCCAGACCATCACAATAATACAAGTATTGCAATAAAGTGATCCAGATGAATGAAAAAAAATCTTGCCATTTGCAATGATATGGGTGGAACTAGAGAGTATGATGCTAAGTGGAATAAGTCAGTGAAAGACAAATACTGTGATTTCACTCATATGCAGAATTTAAGAAGCAAAACAAATGAGCAAAGGGAAAAAGATAGAGACCAACCAAGAGACATACTCTAAACTTTAGAGAACAAACTGATGGTTACCAGAGGGGAGGTGGATGGTGGGATGCGTGAAACATATGATGGGGATTAAGAGTGTTGTAGGGAAGTGTTGAATCACTATATTGTGTACTTGGAACTAATATTAGACTGTATGTAACTAACTGGGATTTAAGTTAAAACCTTAAAAAAATACTTTATGATAAAAAATGCTAACCATCATCTAAGCTTTCAGCAACTCATAATCTCTGATGACAGTTAACTATAACAAATATAGTAGTAATGAAACAATTTGAAAAATTGCAAGAATTACCAAAATGTGACACAGAGGCAAGTGAGCAAATGCTGTTGAGAAAATGGCACCGAAAGACATGCTCGATGCAGAGTTGCCACAAACCTTCAATCTGTAAAAAACAGTATCTGTGAAGGGCAATAAAGTGAAACACAATAAAATGAGGTATGTGTGTATATGAGGATCATGTAATGGGTAACCACGCAATACGTAACGTACAAGTGTCGGTTCTTTTAATGTCCTTGATTTTCATTTTTCTCTCCATTCCTTATAGTCCCATTAACTCCATTACAAAAAATAAGTAACAGAGAAAGAAAAGATGCAATTATCTGGGGAGTGATTTTAGCAATTAGCTGAGAATATTGCTTAGAGTGGGGCCTCCTACCTTTAGATGACTGCAGACTTCTGATTTTCTGAAATTATCTCCACACTTCAGTGTGAATGATCTTATTTGCTCTTTTCTGAGGAGAAGGTCTACAGCTTTTACAGACTTCCTTAAGAGATTGGTGATGCATTGGGGTGCCTGGGTGGCTCAGTGGGTTAAAGCCTCTGCCTTCAGTTCAGGTCCTGGGATCAAGCCCTGCATCGGGCTCTATGCTCCACAGAAAGCCTGCTTCCTCCTCTCTCTCTGCCTGCCTCTGTGCCTACTTGTGATCTCTGTCTGTCAAATAAATAAATAAAATCTTTAAAAAAAATAGAGATTGGTGAAGCATTAAGGTGAAGAACCATCTAAAGAAAAAAAAAAAGCCTAAAAAACCCAAAAACCTAAAAAAAAAAATACCTAAAAGAAAAAAAAAAAAGCTTCCTGGAAGCCAGCCAAATATTGGGCACTTCTCTATTTTATTATTAAAAAATCCAGGGTGCCTGGGTGGCTCAGTTAGTTAAGCATTTGCGTTTGGCTGAGGTCATGATCCCAGGGTCCTGGGATGGAGCCCCACATTGGGCTCTCCAATCAGCAGGGGGCCTGATTTCCTCTCTCTGCCTGCCTCTCTGCCTACTTGTGATCTCTCTCTCTCTGTCAAATAAATAAATAAAATCTTAAAAAAAAATCCGTGAATGCAGGGGAGGGTATGCGCTATGGTGAGTGCTGTGAAGTGTGTAAACCTGGTGATTCACAGACCTGTACCCCTGGGGCTAATAATACACTATATGTTAATAAAGGTTTTTTTTTTAATTTTAAAAATCCACATTAAAATAATATCCATGAATGCTATGGAGCCATTAAAAATATTTACAACAACCCCATAATGACATAGAAAACACTGATGTCATAATGCTAATAGTAATACGAAAGTGTTACACCTACTTCACTTCTTCACCCAATTTCCTCCACAATCCATGCATATTTTGCTTCCTTTCTTCAGCACTGGACTGTACTTGTCAAGGTCACCAGCGACCTTCACCTTGTCAGATCCAGCAGCCACTTTCCTAGCCTGGGCTTTAGCATAGTTGACCACTGGTTCTTCTTCCATGCCAAGAGTAGTCTGTATCTACCTCACTGACTCTCCATCCCATTCCCCTTCCAGTCCATTGCTAAATGTTGGAGCACTCCGAGGTCCAACTGGGTCTTCTTCATCCTCCTTTTCATCACTTTCTCCCTAAATGATCTCAACCAGTTCTGTGGCTTGAAATACCCCACATGGTTCAGCAGTGGAGTATTTAAGGCATTTAAGCCACACCTCCAGCCCTGACCTATACATTGAACTCTGGGCAGGAATATATTCAATTGTCTACTTAACATCTCTCCATGTGTAAGATGTAAACATCTCACTAAATACCTCCAAACAGAATTATAGTAATATTATTGTTGTCTGTCTTATTCAGCTTACAGAACAGGGCATGGCCCTTAGATTCTCAAGAAATACTTGAGTAAGTGAAAAAAAGAAAAAAAAAAAAACATGTAACTGTTTGTACTATTATCTTTCACAAGATAAGAGAAAAAATACCGAAATATCAACTGACTGAACACGAAATTATAAGATTTTCCCCCCTAAAACTCCTTTTCTGTTTTTCAATTTTATTTGAACGGACAGTGGTTAAGAGTATCAGTCTTTGAGGCTCGGAGACTTCTGCTAGACGACCACTTACCAGCTGCATATCCCTGCTTTCTTCGCATGCCAAAGGGGTTTAAAAATAGGCTCCTTAATTACGCTCATGCAGCGTTCACAATGAGCCTTACTATGAAATTTTTGATGTAAAGAACTTTGCAGGGTGCATAGTTGAAGGGAAATGACTCTTAGCTAGCAATGCGGGCTGGCTTGTTTTATTTTATAATAAAAAATACACGTTTTTCTAGAAATCTTAACTGCAGTGACAAAAAGAACCCTCCACTAGGACCCACCACAGCTTTCCGCTTCCTCGCGAGGTTCCCAGGAGGCTGCGCCTGCTCCGTCACTTTTTCCGCCCACGTGATCTCTTTAGTCTCCTCCCCGCCTTCAACATGGCGGCGCCCAGAGGCATAAGTCGCACGTGATGAAGTCTGAGCATCAGGGAATCCGGGAGAGCGAGTGTGTGAGCTAGTTTCCCTTCGTACCGTCCGTTGCATACCCTCCCCCCGCGACCGAGGTCCTCGCGGGCCCCTGCCTCTCTGCAGCCATGAAGATAAAGCCCGTTTCCCACAAGACCGAGAACACATACCGGGTGAGCAAAGAGACTTGGGCCCAGAGCAGTGGTGTGGGTCCCTGCTGCTTCAGCCTTGCTACTGGCTCAGAGCGGGATTCTCGGGGCTTCAGTCTTTTGGGCCGAGCCTGAGTCCCTTATTTGGCAAAGGAGGGAGACTTTCCGGGTGTAGTAAACATAGGCTGGGAAAAGACGTCTGGATAGCCGACTTCGCCCGCGGTTTGGGGGGCCTGGCCTGCCTGGGAATTCCCGTAGTCCAGAGTGAAATGCATGGTCTTAGACTAAGTGCTTAGGAGATGTTCTCCACTTCTCTTTTATCCTTAAAGACTAAATTGGGGGGCGAGCCGGCGGGAGGAAATGAGTGAATTCCAGCTAACGGCTGTGACATCACTTTCTATTTGTTCCCTTAGAATTATTTTGTTACTGTACAACCGTTTATCTGTGTTTAAAAACACTATTGCTGGAACGGCTTAACCAGATTCCTGTGCTTGTAGCGGGTTATGAAATCTAACACATCTGGCGAGACCACATCGCTAACTTTCACCTGGGTGCACCTCAATCTAGCATGGAAATTTTATTTGAAATGACATGATTGAACTTTTTGCAAATACATTCATGGAAGTATTTAACTATTTTCATAAAGTGGTGCAGGGCATTTAAGACTGTGTCTTTGAGTTTGTTCTTACACTTTTGTGATTCATCAGTGATGTCTGTTTCTAGTTACAAAACACAATTATATATTTTATGATTGATTGAAAATACAAGTCTGAAATTGCAGGCAAAGCAAACCATTATTTGTAATGATAGTACAAGAGTACTATCTTATAGTATAAGCTTATTGAAACTTTAAACTTCTGTTTTCACAAGGAAATTGTCAACATGTGATTATTATACAGTACGCAAAACAGGTATTCAGGATGTGATAAGTATTAAATGATGATTGTATATTAAATATCCTCCAACAGTTTCTTACATTTGCTGAACGACTGGGGAATGTGAATATTGATATTATTCACCGGATTGATAGAACTGCAAGCTATGATGAGGTAAGAGAACATTGTATTAGCTAATCTTCTAGTATTCATAATTGGTTTTTTAGTCTCTCCTTTTAGTATAAGTGAATTGTTTTTCAGGCCATTCCTTTATTTACATGAAATGCATTAAACCCGTGTGATCTTAAACAGTAGCTACACGCAACAAATTAAATGTAAATTAAAGTAAATTAAAAATTCAGGGGCTCAGTAGCCATATGTGGCTAGTTGCTACAATATTAAGCAAGTGCAGATATGGAACATTGCTGTCACTGTAGAAAGTTCTATTGGGTGATGCTGTGTTAGACAGTTAACTTGACACTTAGGTGACTTCTGTGATTCCAGCTTCTTCCTTTCCCATGTGCATCCTGAGCTGTGCTGCAGAGCAGAGAGGCAGGTAGAGAAAGGGGGTGGGGGAAGCAAGCTCCCTGCTGAGCAGAAAGCCCGATGTGGGGCTCCATCCCGGGACTCTGAGATCATGACCTGAGCCGAAGGCAGAGGCTTAACCCACTGAGCCACTGAGGCGCCCCCCAGTCTGTGAATTTAGTGTGTTAACTGATGTGATCTGGGTAAGCATATAAGGCTTTGGCAACTCGTGCTGAAGGAGCCTAACCTAAATTCCTTGTAGGTATAGGGTGGGGTGTTGAAAAGGTAATGTAGACAAGATGATAGCTGAATTGTTATTTGTATTTAGCATGGCAAAGAAGACGGGAAATGCTGGTTCAGGCTGAGAGAGATGCCTGTATAAACAGACTAGAAAATGCATGTCACATTCAAGAAACTGCAGAACATTTCAATGTGGTTATAATTGTATGTGTAATGTTTGTGTGTGTTGATGATTACTGGGATTAGGGAGGGACACACTGGTGAGAGATAGAGGTGAAGATACAGTCAAGGAGCATAAAAGACTTCATATGTCAAGCTAAGTTTGCATTTTATCCTGAAGCTGTAGGATGTCATTCTAGGACCGTAAGGATTTTAAGTCAGTGAGTGACATGATCAGGTCTAAGTTTTAGATCTTTCTGCTTTAATGTGGAAGAAAGAGTAGGATTGGAGTCAGGACAACCAGTTGTGAGGATATGGTAGTTACGTATGTAAGAAATTATTATAGTAGCAGCAGTCAAGAGGGAGAGAAGGGAAGGATTCCAGAGATACTAAAAAAGTAGGATAGGACTTACAACCTGCTGGTTATGAAGGGAGGAAGGGAATTAAGGTTTTTGTTCTAACAACTGAGTAGTTGAAAACATAACTTACCAAGATAGCACAGGGTTGGTTCCATTTGGGGCTTGTTGAATTTGATATACCTACAGCCATCCAGATGATGGTATCCAAAAGATATTTGAATATATGGATCTGGAGGAGTACAGGTGACTTTGGAGGTAGAATTATAGATTTAGTGTTCAGTATATGGTTTATAGTTTAAGCCACAAGAGACATAGATGAGTAAGAGGTAGAATGTCGAGTTAATAGAGAAGAGATTCTAGGATAGGATCTTGTACTGGATGGTCCTCAGTGGTCTCAATCACATTTGACTGGGGCTTGTTAGTCTTGGTTGTCCTCATGGTCTCTTATTCTCCAATAAGCTAGACTAGGCTTCTTTTCGTGGTGGTAGGTTCTTTTCGAGAGAGGAAAAGCAGAGGCTACAAAGCCTCTTAACACCTAACTTCGCAGGTTGCATGTTCATTTCCATTGCACATTATGGTCAAAGGAAGTCAGAAAAGCAAGGCCAGATTCAAGGAGTGAGGAAGCATCCTCATTCCATCCCTTTGTGGTAGGGCCTATGAATAACAATGCAAAGGGAAAGTGACATATTTTGAGATCGTAGAAAATTTGGCATGCTGTTTGTGCGTGTACTAATTTGAACTCTCTCTCCATACACATACACACAGGGTAATAATTTATTGATTTTACTTTTCAAAGTATAATGTAGGGGCACCTAGGTGGCTCAGTGGTTAAGCCTCTGCCTTTCGCTCAAGTCATGATCTCAGGGTCCTCCAATCGAGCCCTACATTGGGCTTTCTGCTCAGCAGGGAGCCTGCTTCCCCCTCTCTCTGCCTGCCCCTCTGCCTACTTGTGATCTCTCTGTCAAGTAAGTAAATAAAATCTTAAAAAAAAAAAAAAGTATAAAGTAATATATACTGTGGTAATAAGCTAAATAACATGACAACATATTGGTGAACTTAGAAAAATCTGTTATTTCACCCCTACCATTCCTTATCGTCAAAGAAACTAATGTTGACATTTTAGTATATATGTATTCTTCTATACTTTTCTCTCATATGATATGTGCAAATATGTGTATTTATAGAAGTCTTTTTTTAAAAAATTGGTTCCTCCCATTTGCTTTATTATGCTTTTTGCTTTTATCACTGTGAGAGTTTATCATTAACATACTTCTAATTCAATATAGATAGAACTTTTTGATAGCCGTATAATGTACCTGAGTATTTATGGGCCATAGGTTACATTAAGCATTTTCCTGTTGTTGCATAGTTAGGGTGTTTGGTGTTTTCCCCCACTACAATAGAGCTGAATAAACATCTTCATACTGGTATGTTTGTAAGTTTTATAAGAAATATCTCCAGAATGGGAATTGATGGGTCAGAGGACATACCTGTTTTGTTGGGTTCCTTTTTTTTTTTCTTTGCTTCCATTTTAATAATTGCGAGAGTACTACCCCACAAGGTTATAATTCATATTTCTAAAAGCAGAATGAAAGAACTGTTAAGAGCACCTTTTTTTCCTAGGCCTAAAAGTGTGGAAAACCGAAAAAAAAATTTTTCTCTTTAGTGTGGCTATTACTTACGTTTTAGAGACTTATTTGCTACAACCAAATCAATAAAATACTGTTTTTATAAATCATATGCCTATATTGTTCAGCTGATTGCTATTTAAGTTTGTTAATGCCCTTCATAAGAAATATTTTTAAACTCTTGACTATTATCTTTGTCTCAAGGTATTACTATTTCATTATTCTTATTTACTTTAATTGTAGTTTTTGAGTTGCCAAATTAATGGACTGCTTTAATCTTGGCAGGAAGTCGAAACCTACTTTTTTGAGGGTCTGCTGAAATGGAGAGAATTGAACCTTACAGAACACTTTGGTACATTCCATTTTGTTTCTATTTTATTCTACCATCATTTGCACTTTATGTGTTTAAAACAACTAAATAATGGTATGGTAGAAAAGCAGAACATCTCTCTCTCTCTCTTTTTTTTTTTTAAACCCAGGCAAATTTTACAAAGAAGTTATTGACAAATGCCAGTCCTTCAATCAGTTGGTCTATCATCAAAATGAGATAGTTCAGAGTTTGAAGACTCACCTGCAAATCAAGAACAGTTTTGCCTATCAGCCCCTTTTGGAGTAAGTAGTATGTTGAGAGAAAGCTCAATGACACCTACCTGAATTTTAAATTTGTGTTTTAAAGGGTGCTGGGGTGACTCAGTTGGTTAAACGACTGTCTTCGGTGGAGGTCATGACCCCCGGGATCCTGGGATTGAGCCCTGTGTCAAGCTCCCTGCTCAGTGGGGAGTCTGCTCTTCCCCCAACCCCCGCACCTGTCCCCCGCTTGTGCTTACTCTCTCCCGGGCTTGCTCTCTCTCTCAAATAAATTATCTCTCAAATAAATAATCTCTCAAATAAATAAAATAATCTGAGGCACCTGGGTGGCTCAGTTGGTTAAGCGTCTGCCTTCAGTTCAGGTCATGATCTCTGGGTTCTGGCATCAAGCCCTGTCTCGGGCTCCCTGCCCTGTGGAGAACCTGCTTCTCCCTCTACCTCTGTTCCTCCACCAGCCCTGCTTGTGATCATGATTTCTCTCTGCCCCAAATAAATAAATAAAATATTAAAAAAAAAAAACAACAACTAAGAAATGTTGTATTTTATAGCTACATTTGCCTTAGATCTGGTGTTTGAATTTAAAAACAAGAATTTGCCTTTTCTGTTAGATTAGAACATTAGTGCTTTGCCAAAAAGCAGAATCTTAATGGTATCTTTTTTTTTTTTTTTTTGCTGTTTTATACGTTTAAGAAGATCCCATTTTTTTGCACACTACAGAAATGACTGAGTGTAACTTGTGATGAAGTGCACCTTCTTGCTCCAGCCTCATTTCTTTGCTAAAAAAAATTTTTTTTTTTTGAGAGATTTTATTTATTTATTTGACAGAGAGAGAGAGACACAGTGAGAGAGGGAGCTCAAGCAGGGGGAGCGGGAGAGAAAGAAGCAGGCTTCCAGCGGAGGAGGGAGCCCAGTGCGAGCCTCAATCCCAGGACCCTGAGATCTTGACCTGAGCTGAAAGCAGACTCCCAACAACTGAGCCACCCAAGCACCCCACTTTGCTAAACTCTTAAAGTGTGAAAAATGTTTTATGTCTCTTAAGACTTAGTTTGGAAGGTTTAATTAATCCTGAGATCACAGGCAACCTGCTATCATTTGTGAAATAGATTTACAGACTTTGTGTTTTGATACACGTGTCTTGATCTACTTATTTTTAATCCAGCTTGGTTGTACAGTTGGCACGAGATCTGCAGACGGACTTTTATCCACATTTTCAGGATTTTTTCCTGACTATCACCTCAATCCTGGAGACTCAGGACACAGAGTTACTAGAATGGGCTTTCACCTCACTGTCCTATCTTTACAAGTACCTGTGGAGACTAATGGTGAAGGACATGTCCAGTATATACAGGTGACCCTTTTCTCTCTGTAATACAGTTTGGTTTAGGGGTTTGTGACTTTTAAATTTTCTTTTATCTGACTTACAATTCAGTGCTGTTTAGTAAATTTATAAAATTGTGCGAATATCACCATATCAGTTTAAGAACATTTCCATCATCCCAAAAGGTTTCTCATGGTTCGTCTCCCACCCTGATTCCCTGCCCCTTCCCTTTTCCTTTCCTTCTCCTAATGTCCTCCATGTCAAGTTTTTATTTTTTGGTCAAGTGCAGTCTTTATCAATACTGACAACCAGGATTTCGCACTTCCACCCCATATTTAGTTAAAATGTACACAGTATACATCATGTTTACCTGCTGATATGGCTGCATAATTCTGGCATGCTTTTTCTGTTGTTTTCTTTCTTGGGAGTCTGACAGATCAGACTCCACACTGCCTTTCCAACTTAGTCTCTAATTATACGAAATTGGTTCTCCAGCCATAGTGGTCCATAGTCTGTTCTATTAGTCTGCATTGACCTGATCTTCTCTTATCTCCAGCTACTGAAATCCTGCTTCACCATCAAAGCCAAGCTTGGTTTTCATAACCTCCTCAGATTTTTCTGGGCACCTTACCCTAAAGTGAAAACTTTGTACTCTGAACCTTTCTGGCATTCTACACACTTAACATCACACAACTTCTGTTATAATTGTTTGTTCACAGTGTAATGATGTGTTTTATAAATCTTGAACTCTTCAAGAATCCAGTCTTAAATATCTGAATTTACCCAGCGCCTAACATACTTAGTAAGCCAAAAGAGGTACTCAGGGAACACTGTGAGCAAATGTGAACAGGGAAAGAGGATGAATTCCATAGTCGCTTTCTTGCTTAAGAAAAAAGATTGATTACAGTCAATTTCAGTCAGGTACTTGATGGATTTTCCCCCTTGGTTTACTGGTTATTTCTGCATACTTTAGTTGCCACAAGAACATGAAGATTTATGCCCTCCTCCTAAGTATAGGTGTCGGTATGGGACAGAACTGTCGATTTTGTTTTTGTACCACTCCCCCTTCACCCTCCCCTTTATTGAACCACGCTTCCCTTTACCCCACTTTGAACAAAGAATGAGAAAAATATTTTTTCAGCCTTTACTAGTTTTCTGTGAAGCTTTTGGTAAAATGTATTAGAAACCAAGATTACTTCATTCAAAACCAGCAAGATCTTTGGGCAGTGTGCAGTATGTGAGGGGTTTATGTTCCAAGATCCCTAGTAGATACCTGAAAGCATAGATAGTACTAAACCCTCTATGTGTTATGTTTTTCCTACACACACGTACCTATGATAAAGTATCATTCATAAATGCAAGTAAGAGATTAACGGCAATAACTTGAACAGTTATAACGACATACCGTAATAAAAGTTGTATGAATGTGGTCTCTCTTCAAAAATTCCTTATTGTTAGAAATTTAAAAAAAAAAAAATTCCTTATTGTACCATACTCAGCCTTCTTCTTATGATGTTAGATGATAAAATGCCTGAGATGACATGAGGAAAATGACAACTCAGTTCAGTGAGTGTTTATTGAGCACTACCTATGTGTTCAGCGCTTGAGATACAATTGCAAATAAAACAGATGAAAATCCCTCTTTGGGCAAAGTTTACAGATTAGCAGGAGAACATCTTCGGTGCATGCCTGGCATATTCAAGGAACAGCAAGGAGTCCTGGGCCGTGGGGCAGTGTGTATAAGCAGAGGGTAATTAGGCGGTGCCACACTGTATTAGAAGGGTCCCAATCATATAAGGTTCTTGTGGGCCAGCGTCTTCATTTATTTCATCCTGCATACTGTTACTAAATTAATCTCTCCAAAACACTCATTTCCCACTCAGCCAATATTTATTAGTACCTTCTGTGGGCTACATACTGAGAATATGGCAAAAGTAGGAGACCATGCTTAAACCATGTGACCAGTTTAAACATTGAGATTATACAAGTAATTATTTAGTTACAGCTAAGTGTCTTTATGACCTTGAGCAGGTTGCTTGGCCTTTCTGTCTTGGGCTTATTATCTGTGGATTGGGGATAATAGTACCTATACTCCATGGGGTTGTGTTGGTTAGAGGAAGTAACACAGAGTGAGTGCTGACATAGATAGAAGCTGAAGTCTAGATTCCTCTGTTTGATGTTCAGAGCTACCTGTTTACCTGGGTGGCTTTACCTGCCGCAGTCATCCCCAACCCCACCACCCTTTTCCTTTCAGACAGACTGGCTTCCTTGTCCTTTGACTGTGATCATTTCTGCGCATCCTGCCTTTGTTCTCACTTATATCTCTAATCATATGTACGCCAGTACCCACCTGAATTCTCATCATTCGGGAATCACTACAAGTTTTAGCTATTCATGGAGTCTTCTTGTAAAATCTGTACCACCAATCCTAGGATTTTTCTTTTCTATTATCTTCATCTTCTGTCTTGGTAAATGAACGAGATTTTAAACCACTTGCTTTATACTGGCAATGTATTCCTCATATACCTAGCTCAGTGTTGGACATAGTGTTGATGTGGAGTGTGTATTTATTAAAATGTTATTAAACATGTCGTATTTTCTCATTTGTAGCATGTATAGTACACTCCTGGCTCATAAAAAACTACATATAAGAAATTTTGCTGCTGAAAGTTTCACTTTTTTGATGAGAAAGGTTAGTCTGATTTCGTACGTGTTTATTGTTCATTAATCCTCAAGAATCTGATGAACAGAAACGTATCTTTTAAATGTGGTTGCATGGACTAATATAGGTAGATAGATAGATAATATAATCTATATATTTATAGGTTATGAAATACGAATAATGAATTATGAAATATGAAAACAATATATAATATAACATATATATAAGAAGAAATCTTTACTATTTTATTTCATGTTTAGGTTGTCTTTGCTTATTAATGTGAAATAATTTAAGTCACTGTTTTATTGTTATTTAGGTTTATGGTAGCTTTCAGTCTAAATATCAGAAGTACCCTCTAATTCAAGTCAGTAAATATATGAATGGTGAGAGTAATAGAAACTTTTATAGTAATTTCACAGAAGAAACTCTTATCATGATGTCGCTTGTATTTCCATAGTAGATTTTAGAGGATTCTTATAATGAAACAGAAACACTGGTATTGATTTCTTTTCTACTCCTAAGTGTATGATTTACTTCGAAAGATAGAATGTTGCTTTATGTAGTTTTTCTTGGCACAGACATGTGCCTTATTGCACTGAATCAGTGCTGTGTGTGAAATTAGAAGTGATATACTATTAGAATAGTTTGAAATCACTGTGTCTCTTCCTTTTAGAATTTTATCCTAATTACATTTAACTATGAACCTGTGCAGCAGTAAATAATATGTCTTCCTTTGGATTTCTTGTGTTGTAAATGTAATTTTCCATTTCCTTTATGTGTTTTAGGTTTCTGATAAAAATGCACTCTTCAATTTAATGTTTCTTGATCTTGATGAACATCCGGAAAAGGTAGAAGGAGTTGGACAGTTGCTCTTTGAAATGTGCAAAGGAGTTAGAAACATGTTTCATTCCTGTACAGGGAAGGTAAATGACTGGGAGGATCTTTTGAGTCTATGTGAAAGAGATTGAAAGGAAAATGGACAAGATTTATGTAAATAGTATAGAGAGAGGATAGTCTGGAATAAATAAAAAGCACTAGTGGGAAGCATTAGGGCTTTAATAACAATGCTTACCTACGCTCTAGGTGATTAGGTATATTTACTTATAAAATTATATTTTATAAAATAAAAGCTGTTTTCTTTATCCTGGATCCTAGAAGATAACATAAATTGATTAATGAGTGAGGAGTGAGCATTTGGATGATAAAATTCTCCCTCTTAGTATGGAAATTCCTTATGGGACATGTAGTTAACCATCAAAGCTGCCATATCTTTGATCATTCCAGATCAGATTTTAATATAGCTTAATCAGAGTGGGGAATAATCAGAGTGGGAAATAAGAGTATAATACTTAAAAATAAGAGTGTACATGTCCATTTTAATGATATTGGATTCCCACAGGCAGTGAAGCTAATTTTACAAAAACTAGGGCCAGTTACTGAAACAGAAACTCAGTTGCCGTGGATTTTAGTTGGAGAAACACTCAAAAACATGGTCAAATCAACTGCGTTCTACATCTACAAGGAACATTTTGGTATATTTTTTGAATGTTTGCAAGTAAGTTCTAATTTTTAAGGATTTGTATATAATAAGGAACCCGAGATTTGATTGTTCTTGCTCATAGTTTAGCAGACCACTCCTGGAGATTGTATTTTATAATTGTTGTCTTTATACTTTTACACACATAATTAGGATTTTTGTTCCCCTTTTTTGCCCCGCTCTCTATCCCCTGTACTTTTTTGATATTTTGAGATGCATTAGAGAACTCTGGTTAAGAGCACAGCCCTTGGAGCCAGACTGCTTCTCGTGGAAGCTTGGCTTTGTCACTGACTTGGGAAAGTTACTTAAATCTCTCTTCCCCAGTTTTTTCATCTGGTAGGATTATGGGACAGTGATATTCTTTACCTCGTGGTTGCTATGAGGATTGTGAGTAAATACTTATAAAGCACTTTATAACCATGCACTCAACAGTGTTAGCTATTACTATCCTTAGTGACTTCTGGGAAGTGTGTCTTTCTTTCAAAATTGTGAAAATTTGAACCAGTTCATCCAATACTTTCATTATTGGATTAACAGATGAGTTTGATATGTTATAGTTATTCTTTCTGTTAAATTCCCCATTGGCAGGAATCGCTCCTAGATCTACATACAAAAGTAAGCACAACTAACTGTGGGGAAAGTTCTGAGCAGATAAAAAGGTTGTTAGAAACATATTTGATACTTGTGAAACATGGGAATGGATCAAAGATAACCAAACCTGTCGATGTTTGTAAGGTGAGTTCCCAGCTTCATTTGCTTAGAGTCTGTTCATTAAAAGCTATTGCTAAGTGTGCATTGTTTTTTCTTTTATTTTATAGGTATTATCTCAAACATTACAAATAGACAATCTTTCTACAACTTGCCGGGAGACCCTCTTGGCTGTAATTTCTGCTTTGATCCTGGGTGAAAATGTTTCCTTGCCGGAGACCCTTATCAAAGAAACCATTCAAAAAGTAATTTACTTCATCAGATATTAGTTGAGTAGTTAATAGGATATTTAGCATTGAGTAAGCTTCCGGGGGAATACAAATGAAATGTGGCAAAGGCTCTGCCTTCAGGGAACCTATAATCTCATCAAGGAGATGTGAATTGTATACAGTAATGGAAAGAGGCAAACCCGAAGGTGATAAAGTAAATGGCAAATATTCAACAAACATGTATAGCTTACCATGTGCTGGGTGTGGACTAGGTATTCCAGGGTGGGTATTATGGTACCTGTGGTTTTTGATTGTTAGGGAGGTGGGGCCCTGGAAGTGAGTTATTATAATGTGTTGAATTAATCTGTTGTTGTCATATTGAAACATAATGATTAATTCTGCCCAGGGTTGAGGGACAAAGAATGCTTTCCAAAGGACTTATATTTGGGATAGTCCTTGAAGGTTAAATAGCATCTGCCAGTCAGTGAAGGGGTTAAAAATGGCTGGAGAGGGAATAGCACAAGATGCATCAAAAATCCAGAAATGGGAAAAAAAACACAAAAAAATCCAGAAATGTTTGCCTACTGAGTATATGGACACATGAGGATGTATGGTGTATACCAGTGAGACTCTGCTTGGCTTTGCAAAGTTAGGTTGGGTTTTATCCTGTAAGTAGTGAAAAGCCCTGGAGAAATGTTAAGCAGGTAATGATTTGATAAGATTTGCATTTTAATGAGTTTAGAAGATGGTTTGTAGGGAGGTGGGATTGAAAGTAGACCAGTTAGGTTCCTCCTAGACTCATGCAGTGCCGCAGTATATTGTGTGGAAAAGGGGTATAAAATAGTACTGCTTGCCCTTTCGTAATTCTCTGTCTCTGGGAAAGAACTGAAGAGCTCTTAGGCAGAAAACCCAGCATAATCACTAGAAATCCAGTGCCCCCAACATTTGTAAGTAAGTTCTTGCAGCCAAAGGGCAAGCATTTGTACAGAAAACTGGTTGAAGTGTGCCTGCCACTTCCTTACTCCAGCTGCTTTCCCAAGGAGAAGGGTTCAGTGCCATTGTCACACCTGGATGTGTCCTTCCGCACAGCAGCAGATTCAGCAGTCAAGTTCTTTTTGCCTCTATTAACTTGTACCAAGTGTCCCACCACTTCCTGCTTGCGAATGAGAGGACCTTGAAGGTTTATGATGATTTTATTTTCAGGAATGGGGAAAGTACTCCCTGTGTACTTAATGTTCTTTACCTATGGTCCACAGGTTTTTGAGAGCAGATTTGAAAGACGTTTAATTTTGGATTTTTCTGAAGTTATGTTTGTTATGAAGCAGTTTGAGCAGGTGAGCAACTAAAGTTTTGGATTTGTTTTGTTAATCTGTCATGATAAAATAATCAAACTTAAAAGTCCTGTGATTCTTGTTTGAGAGGAATAGAATAAATATTTGATATTTTAGTCCATATATTTTAAAGCAATTATATTTCAGTTTTAGTTCACAAATAAAACTTTATTCCATATGCTGGGGCATTTAAAGTGACATTAGATAATCGACTTGTTTTTAAGTAATCCTTGAGGAAGTTGTGGAACCATGTGGTAAAGTTGAAAAAAGACTATAAGGAAGTTTTATGTGAGTTTGAAACATAGAAAATAGTTTCTGAAACATTTGGATTGCAGGATAATTGCTAATGCACTTCACTGTTAGTATGTAAATACCTGATGTGGTGAGGTAGACATCTTTCCTGTTAAATCCTGAGTTTATTTCATCCCTGTTCCCTCCGTCCTGTCAAACATTTGCCACTCCTTGTAACTGATCTTCCAAAGCATACCTCATGGAAGCCTGTGTATCTGTTCACTGATTTCCCCTTTAGGCATTAACATATTCTCATTTGCTTCAAGAAAAACCTTCTTCATTCGTGTCCTTCCTTCCTGTCCAATGAGAGCCCTTTACCTTGCTCTGGTTTTCTTAGCAGCTACATCCTTTCCTTCTCCCTTTTTCCCTTTGGTCTTTTTATGAACATCTTATTTTTTCAGAATACCCTTTGTATGTAGTTTTAAAAGTCAAGCAGGGCTAAAAGTTAGACACTTGATTTCCACTCACATGTTCCTCGCCAAGAACAACCACATCTCTTGTTTATTTTTCTGTTACTATATATTTTCTAATCATTCAGATACACTGCTTTTCCTTGATTCATTAGTTCTACTACTCTTCTGTAGACTTCCTCCTACGGTGGATATGTTCTGGTTCTTTTATACCTCTAATCTTCTCAACAGAGTTACATCACAAATTTTGGTTGGATTCCTATTCACCATGTAATTAATCCTTCAAAGCAAGTATTTTATATTTACGTTTCCTTTTTTATATACCTTTTCATTTATCCTGAAATTATAGATTGCCTCATTCTTTAAAAACTGGAAATGATTTTTCTTGACTAGCTGGTTAGTGAGTCTGTCTGCCATCAGCATTCTAAAATGCTTTCACCTGTCAGAAAATTTAGCAGCTCATTTTTTTTTCTGTCGTTTCCTAGACACATTCCTCCTCGAGCAGTGTGAGTCTGATATGGGTTGCTTTCTCAGCCCACAGCACAGATGTCATAATAGGACTTCTTTGCTTTTTTCCCTATTTCCTGTGTCCCACAACTTTCCCTTGTTTTAGTTTACTCTCTTATTTTGATGGTACATATTTTCCAGAGGTTCTAGAGAAAGGACAAATGGAAGTAAAGTTTTGAGATTTAGTACCTTAGAAAATGTCTTTATTCGTATTGCTAGCAAGATAGGTATAGAATTATAGATTTTGTCATTTCCCTCAGGTTTTTAGGTATTGCTCCATAGTCTTCTAGTTTTCATAGTTTCTGTGGAGAAGAGGTCTGAGGCCTTTGTGATCCTGATCCTGTATTTATGATTGATTTTTCCCTCTGTGGAAGTCTTAGAATTGTCTCTTCCTTAAGTGTTATCAAATATGTATGTGCTAATAAATGTGATTTCCTTTCTTATTTTTAGCTTTTTCTACCCAGCTTTCTCTTGTATATTGAAAATTGCTTCATGATTAATGAGGCTGCTGTCAAAGATGAAGCTCTAGCCATTTTGGCCAAGCTCATTCTCAACAAGGCAGCACCTCCCACTGCTGGCTCGATGGCAATTGAGAAGTATCCCCTTGTCTTTTCACAACAGACGGTGGAGTAAGTTCTAAGTTTTTATTCCCTGTAATGTTGGTAGGATTACCCATTTTATAATACATAAGAACGCTATAAAAAATGAAGATCTCTGTATATTAGCTGGGAAGATGTCCATGATACATTGTTCTGTGAAAAAAGGAAGTTGTAGAATAGTTGTTTAGTATGATACCATTTGGCAAAGTTCAAACAAAAAGTGTAAATAAGCAACGGAAAAGACATGGAAGGCTACATAAACAGTTTAGCCTGGTTAATGTCAGGAGGATGGTATATGAAAGAAAGAGGTGACTATTGATTATTTTTTAATCTTTTATTTTTAAAATAATTGTACGTTCATTTGTATTTGAAAGAAATCATACAGAGAGGTTCTAGGTACGCTTCAGCCAGCTTCCCCTGGTGGTAACATTTTGCATAAGTTAACTGCGTATATCACAATGATAAAATTGACATTTTTCAGATTTCATCAGTTTTACATGCACTTATCTCTAGCTGTGTGTGTATCTGGCTATATGGTGCTATGCAGTTTATCACATGTGTAAATTCATAAGCACCAACAAAGTCAAGATAACAGAGCTGTTCCATAACCACAAGGCTCTCTTATGCTACCTTCTAATAGCCACACTCACTCTGACACTGTGCCCTCCACTCTTTTTTTTTTTAAAGATTTTTATTTATTTTTGTGTGTATGTGTGAGAGAGAGAATGAGAGAGAGAGAGAGGAGGGAGCCTAGTGTGGGACTCGATCCCAGGACTCCCGGATCATGACCTAAGCCGAAGGCAGTTGCTCAACCAACTGAGCCACCCAGGTGCCCCATCTGCCCTCTATTCTTAACCACCGGCAATTATTAATCCGTTCTCTGTTTTTATGATTGTATCATTCTAAGAGTATTATATAGATGGAATTGGAGAGTACACTTTTTGAGATCAGCTTTCAGTCATGTAATTCCTTTGAGACCCATCCAAGTGGTATGCATCAAGAGACCATTCCTTTGTTGAACATCTTTTCGTGTGCTTGTTGTGGAGTAGCAGCCCATGGCATGGATATAGTGTAGCCCATGTATTGATTCACTTGTTGAAAGACATTTAGGTCACTCCTAGTTTTTGGCTAGTTTGATAAATAAAGCTGTTAACGACCATTCATGTACGTAACTTTTTTTTTTTTTTAAAGATTTTATCCATTTATTTGACAGAGAGAGATCACAAGTAGGCAGAGAAACAGGCAGAGAGAGGGGGAAGCAGGCTCCCTGCTGAGCAGAGAGCCCGATGCGGGGCTCGATCCCAGGACCCTGAGATCATGACCTGAGCCAAAGGCAGAGGCTTAACCCACTGAGCCACCCAGGCGCCCCATGTACGTAACTTTTTGTTGCTCTGAGATAAATACCCAAAAGTGGAATTATTGAATTATATAAGTATATCCCTAATTTCAGAAGAAACTGCCAAGAGTTTTCTAGAGTAGTTGGGCCATTTAAAAGTCCCACCAGCAGGGGCACCTGGGTGGCTCAGTTGGTTAAGCGACTACCTTCGGCTCAGGTCATGATCCCTGGAGTCCTGGGATCGAGTCCCAATGGGCTCCCTGCTCGTCAGTGAGTCTGCTTCTCCCGCTGACCTCTCTCCTCATGCTCTCTCTCTCTCAGATAAATCTTAAAAAAAAGATAAATAGTCCCACCTGCAGTCTGAATGAATGGTCAAGTTTCTCTGCATCCTCTCCAGCATTTGGTATCATCACTGATTTTTATTTTTTGTCAATCTAACAGGATTTAGTAAGATCTCGTTGTGGTTTTAAATTGCATCTCCTTAGTGGCTAATGATGTTGACCATCTTTTTCTGTGTTTATTTGCTATGTGTATATCCTCTTTAGTGAAATACCTGTTTATTTCCTTGGCCCATTTTGTAACTGGATTGTTTGTTCCTTTACTATTGAGTTTTGAGAACACATTATATATTCTAGACAAAGGGTTTTTTTTGTCAGATAAATGGTCTGCAAATATATTCTTTTAGTTGATAGTTTGACTTTGTTCACTTAAAATTTTTCACAGAGCACCATTTTAGATTTTGATGGGGTTCCGTTGACCAACTTTTCTTTTATGGATAATGCTTTCGATGTCAAGTCTAAGAACTCTTTGCCTCACTGTAGTTCCTAGATATTTTCTCCTACTTTTCTAAAAGTTTCATAGTTTTATGTTTTACATTTAAGTCCATGGTGCATTCTGAGCTAATTTTTATATAAGGTGTGAGGTTTAGGTCAAATTTCTTTTTTTGCCTATGGATACCCACTGTTCTGGCAACATTTGTTGAAAGGCTATTCTTCTTCATTGAATTGCTTCTGTACCTTTGTCAGATCAGTTGGACATATATGTATGGTTCTATTTCTGGTTCTCTGTTCTCTTTCATTGATCCATGTATCTATCCTCCTCTAATACCACTCTGTCTTATTACAATAGCTCCAAAATAAGTCTTGAAACCTTGAAAAAAAAATTCCTCCCATTCTTCTGTTTCTTTTTGGATTATTTCAGCTATTGCTGGTCCTTTGCTGTTCTATATAAATTTTAGAAGAATCTCGTCTATGTCTACAAAAAAACTCACTGGGATTCTGTTTGGAATTGCCTTACATCTAGAGATCAGTTTGGAGAGAACTGACATTTCCTTAAGGATACACAAAAGTTTTAACTTTATATCAGGAGGATGGGAAGGGGAAAAAAGAAGTGACTGTTAACTTTTAGATTATATACCTTTGCATTGTTTGAGTTGTTAAGAGAGACATGGATTATTTTCTTAATTTCATTAAAAATAATCACATATACACTAGGAGTATTATGCCTCCATCAGAAAAGACGAATACCCAACTTTTGTAACAACATGGATGGGACTGGAAGAGATTATGCTGAGTGAAATAAGTCAAGCAGAGAGAGTCAATTATCAATATTTGTGGAGCATTACAAATAGCATGGAGGACATGGGGAGATAGAGAGGAGAAGGGAGTTGGGGGAAATTGGAAGGGGAGGTGAACCATGAGAGACTATGGACTCTGAAAAACAATCTGAGGGTTTTGAAGGGGTGGGAGGTGGGAGGTCGGGGGTACCAGGTGGTGGGTATTATAGAGGGCACGGATTGCATGGAGCACTGGGTGTGGTACAAAAACAATGAATACTGTTATGCTGAAAATAAATAAAAATTTTTTTAAAAAATATGATACCATGGGAAAAAAAAAATAATCACATACCCTGAGCCACCCAGGTGTTAAGTGTCTACCTCCAGCTAAGGTCCTGATCTTAAGGTCCTGGGATTGAGCCCTGCGTTGGGCTCCCTGCTCAGTGGAGAGCCTGCTTCTCCCTCTACCTCTGCTTGCTGCTCTGCCTACTTGTGCTCTCTATCTCTCTGTCAAATAAATAAGTGAAATCTTTTTAAAAAAAAAAAAATTAAAATAATACATACCATTCAGATATTGAAAACAGGGTTTGTATAAATAAGTAAGAGAATTCTGCTTATCATTTTTCCAGTAGTTGTGCATGTGATTTTAGAAATTATAGGTTAGGAAACCAGTTCCCTTGTCATTCCTGTGTGTTTATACTTAAGTTTTGTATTTCTCTGGGATTTGTTAGACTTGCTGCATTTGTGGTTTGCTTTGGGGCAGTAGGAATAGATGGACATTCCTTAAGTTTTTGCTCAGTACTCAGTTTTGAAGCATCACAGCATCCCTTGAGATGCGTGTCATTGTCCCCATAGTCTCACAGCAGAGTTAGTTTTTGATTCTGGATCAGCATGAAATTCCGGAGGAACTCATCTTCTTCACATGTTGCTCTTCTGCAGACCTTAAAAGTAGCTTTTCTATCAAAACTTGCTAATAGAATCTGTTGGTTTTCCAGTTTACTGAGCTCCGATTCCTGAGGCAGGAATAATTACTTACGCCTGTAGAATTATTCCCTTGGAACTTTCCTCTTGATTGCAACACTGAACCAACTCCCGACAGGCATATTCCTTGCCTGTAGCCAAATTTTATTCCCAAATGGGAATGAAGCTGCTTTGTTGCCTTGTGTGAGGCCATCTCAGTCATCTCAAATCCTCCTTGAAATATGCCCTGATAAGAGTAAACAAGTAATGTAGGTATATTGGCTTAAGGCAGGTGCCACAGTTTCTGTGCTTTTTCTCTGAGAATATATACCTCTGCACCCCCACAGAGATAGGATATATGTGAATCATCACCTTTGTCTGAACATTCTTAGTAATACTCCATCCATCTAGCTCACAGATTGTTGTGAGACTAGAAAGAAATAATAGATGTAAAAAGATTCTTTAGAAGATGGATTTATTCTATCAGTAGACACACGCTAATTGTATCAGGCACTAACTCTAGGCTTTGGGATAGAATAATGAATGAGAAGAAGTTTCCTTCTTTTTGGGGAGATGACATTCTTGGACTGGAGGGATGTGAGACAGATAACAAGTAAACAAGATAATTTTAATGATAAAAGGAAAAATAAAACTAGGGTGTTGAAAGAGAGAATGAATGGAGAGACAGCATGATTCCTTTCTAGGGAAGGGACCTTTGCATTGATTGTAATGATGGGAAGGATCCAGCCCAGCAAAGGTCTAGGTGAAAGGCTTTCCAGGCAGAGGGAAGACTTAGTGTAAAGGCTTTGGGATAGGAATAAGCCCAGTATGTTTGAGGAACAAAAGAAGTCTGTGTGTGTACAGAGCATCAAGTAAGGAGGAGAGTAGAATGAGAGGACATGAGAGGCAGGCCAGGATCAGATCACATGGGGCCTTGTAAGGTAAAATAGGGAGTATGGATTTTATTGGAGGAGCTCATCAGCAGGTGTGATGAAGCAGCCAACCTATGACTCACCTTTTTTTTTTTTTTTTAAAGCATCTCCATGTTTTCTTGTAAGATTTTTACAGATTGTTGAGTCTTTACTACTAGAGAGACTTTATATCAAGGACTTTCAAAAATTGTCAGTGAAATTGACCAAACTGTCTCTTATAATTTCCAAACATTGACTATCTTGATAAGTATGAAACAAAAAAGAATAGAACTTTTTAGTTGATTTTCATAATAGGGACACGGGAATAAAAACCTGATTTTCCACTTCTGTTATGTAACAAGCTAACCAACTGGACATGGAGGATAAAATTATTAAAACAAATAATTTTACTTACTGTTTCTGTGACTTTTCTTTCAATTAGATTTCTGTCTTTCAAATTGAACTGAGGTGTAGTTCATTGGCAAAAGGGAAAAGAAGCAAACAAGAAAAGTGCCAAAGTAACAGATACCTAAAGCCAAATGTCATGTCAGAAAATGTCCTCGAATAAACTTTATGAGATTAAAGAAGCAGAGATGATTCTAAATTGTAATCACTTTAGTGGCATTTGTCAAATTTACCACTATGTGCAACATCGTTCTACCCTTGTAAAGTAGTAAAACTTCTGTCATAAAGGAAAGGGGGAGGGCGCCTGGGTGGCTCATGGGTTAAGCCTCTGCCTTCAGCTCAGGTCATGATCTCAGGGTCCTGGGATTGAGCCCTGCATCAGGCTCTCTGCTCAGCAAGGAGCCTGCTTCCCCCTCTTTCTCTGCCTGCCTCTGTGCCTACTTATGATGCCTCTCTCTCTCTGTCAAATAAATAAATAAAATCTTTTTAAAAAATGGGGGGGAGAATAGAGGAAGTCCATTCATTACAATAAGTTACCACTGCAGTTTTTATAAACATGTCCATCAGCACATCAGACAGAAAAAAAGGAATCTGAGAATTAGAAAATTCAAAAATAATAGAAAAAACTAGGAGAGACTTGCTTTAAGTTATGAAGCAAATTAAAATAGGAAATAGAAAAAAGTGGAAACCAAAGGCACCGAAAAAGCTTCTTACCGAAAGTCAGTAAATGACTCGCATTTGTTTGATTATTTATATTCAACCACTACCACCAGTTCCCTCCTCCCCACAAATCTTCCACGTGTGGAAAGGAATCAGTTTTATTTTAAATTTCAGAGGACAAGAGTAATTATGTTCTCTTCTGTTTTAAACGTTTTTTGTTTGTTTGTTTGTTTTTTTCACAGACCTGTACCCCTGGGGCTAATAACACATTATATGTTTATTAAAAAATTTAAAAAATAAATAAACATTTGTTTTTCTTCTCTTCCTTCAGATCCTATTTAAGGCAGAAGAAGACCAGATCCAAGGGAGGAAAAGAACAGATCCCAGTATTGGACCACCTCTTATCTATAATTCAGTTACCCCCAAATAAAGATGCTACTTACCTTTCACATTCTTGGGCAGCCCTTGTTGTGTTACCTCATATTAGGTGAGAAAATAAACTATGGTTAATTGTGGAAGAGTTACTTGGCATGCTGATTTAAACATTTATTAGCCCTTCCTTGCTATTCCCTGAAAAAGCATCGAATGCCAGTTTGAACTTTTCCCTTTGTCTCCCGACTTCTTGGACAGACCTCTTGAGAAAGAGAAGGTGATACCACTGGTCACGAGCTTCATAGAGTCACTCTTCATGAATGTTGACAAGGGAAGCTTTGGAAAAGGTCAGTTACAATCCCCGTTTGTTTTCTTCTCTTTCTTTTCTGGCACAGCCAAGGTGACTGTAAACACGTGGAATACTAGACAATAGTGGTAACATTGTGCTCTGATGCAAGGAAAAAGAGGATAAGGTGATAACATGGTGAGCACAAGCTGAATCTGAGGACTAAATGTCAGAGGTTGCCGTGGTATCTAAGACCCCTCTTTTCCAAGCCCTAGCTTGTGTCCTGTTCTCTGTCTCCCGTTCACACTCTGTACACACGTTATACCCCAGGCACTTCCATGTGCTTTACCCTGCTCTACTCAGAACACCCTTTCCTGCTATATACTTGAATATCTCCTCTTACTAACCTGAGAACAGCAATTTGAAAGTAGGTATTTTGTTTCATTCTAGTACAGTATTTCTTTTCTAACATTATGTATAGTAGTTGTTCATTCATTTAGATATTACTGTGCTAGGTTCTCTGTTAGATACGAAGCTGACACATTAGAAAATAAAGTAGACTCACTGCAGTTCAAGTGCCCAATAGTCACATGTGGCTGGTGACTGCGGAATTGGACTGCAGCTGCGTATTGGCAGAAGTGCAGAACATTTCTATCATTGCAGAAAGTTGTAAAGGACAGTCCTTTTCTAGTATCCAGAGCAGAGCTTGCCAAAATTTTTATGTAAAGGACCAAATAGTAAATATTTTAGGTTTTCATAGTAAGTCGTGGCATATTCTTTACTGTTGGCTTGTTGTTTCAAACAACGTCTGGCTTGTGGACCAATGTTTGCCAGCCTCTGGCCTAAGATTAAATGTATGTCTAATTAAAAAAAAATAGTAATGCACCTGGGTGGCTCAGTGGGTTAAGCCTCTGCCTTCGGCTCAGGTCATGATCTCAGGGTCCTGGGATCGAGCCCCGCATCGGCCTCTCTGCTCAGTAGGAGCCTGGTTCTCCCCCTCTCTCTGCCTGCCTCTCTGCTTACCTGTGATTTCTCTCTCTGTCAAATAATTAAATAAAATCTTTAGAAATAAATAAATAAAAATAAAAAATAAATAGCTTATTAGCTTTTGAAAAGTACAAGTGCGTCTCCTTTAAAATTCTAATTTGGATAATGCCAGTGAGTGGGACCATCAGACTTCCTCTTTATCCTCATTAATGAAACATATACTTTATTCTCTATTTTTTAATATATTTTTCCCTTAAGAAAGCTAAAATACAAGACTTGAGAACCTTCTCTTTTCAGTTCCCTCCTGTTCTATTCTGACATTTGACAGATGATAAGGAGGCCCAGATTCATTTTAATTTAAGAACTTCTACAAATAGCAAGTATTAGACAAATGAGATGTCTGGTAGTTTTTGTGTCAAAGGAATAAGTTATATAGTTTCTTCTTTTTTCTGCCCTTAGGAAACTTATTTGTTCTTTGTCAAGCTGTAAATACTCTGCTAAGTTTGGAAGAATCATCTGAACTTCTTCATTTGGTTCCTGTGGAACGTGTGAAGAATTTAGTATTGTAAGTAAAAATACCTCCCATTTAATCACGAATAAAATATAAAAGCTTCTGTTTTTGTGAAATCTTGGGCATAATGAAAGTCCTTGTTTTGATCTACTTTATACCTAACTTATATTCATATTAGAAATTTATTATTGATTTGAATCCTTAACGTAAGTTTATTTTTTACACAGTCTTTAAATGCATATTTATCTTTGTGGAGAGGTATTTTACCATGTGTGTAAACTACTGTAGTAGACTGTGTCCAACCCTAACATTGCACTATGTTGACCTTCTAGAACTTCCTGAGTCATTCCAACATAATATTTCTACTACACTCCTTCTGTCTTAGCTTGACACATTCACCATTTCAGAACACTTTCCTGTGGGACTTTTACTACCTACCAACACAACCCAGCTTTTTGTTTTTGTTTTTGTAAGTTGATGTCAGCCAGCTCCCGACATTGGTGTAGCACTGGGCTGTTACCCGGAAGCCGTTTTCTACTCAGCTCAGCACCCTTTCTAAAGGTCATACCTTTTCAAAACCTGGTAAAGCAGTTGACTTTTTTTTCTAGAGTCTAATCCATTTTATTTTATTTTATTTTATTTTAGATTTTATTTATACATTTGAGATAGATACAGAAAGAGAGCATGAGCAGGGCGAGAGGCAGAGGGAGAAGAAGAAGTAGATTCCCTGCTAAGCCGTAAACCCAACATGGGATTCAGTCCCAGGAACCAGAGATCATGACCCAAGTCGAAGACAGATGCTTAACCATCTGAGCCACCCAGTTGCCCCTAGAGTCTTAATCCATTTTAGCTCCATGCTTTTTTTTTTTTTTCCAATTTATTTATTTTCAGAAAAACATTATTCATTATTTTTTCACCACACCCAGTGTTCCATGCAAGCCGTGCCCTCTATAATTATAGAGCTCCATGCTTTTTAAAACAGATTTATTCATTTCCTTCATTCAGTAAATATTCATTTGCTTTTTTCACATACCAGGCCCTTTTCTAGGCACTGGGAGACACGGTCAGTGGCTGAAACACACAAAATACCCTGTCTTCATGGAGCTACCATTCTACAAGAAGAAACGCTAAACAAAACAAGTAAAATACATAGCACGTTAGACAGTGGTAAGAACATTAAAGAAGAGTCAGGATAGGAGAGTCTGGAGGTTGGGGACAACAACAGTTTCAAATAGGGAAGGACTCATCAAGAAGGAGACATTTGAGCAGAAGTAGCGAGGGAGTAAAGCATGAGGGGATCTGGGATCCGGGGCTCTCTGTGTTCCTGAACTGGGAAGACAAAAGAGTGTCACTGCTGTCGGGGATGCCCCACAAGGAGCCATCGTGGAACTTTTCTCTTGATCTCAGTGCCAAGCCCACTTCCAACAGGCATATTCCTTGCAAGTAGCCAAATCTGTAGGTTCTAAGCAATGGGAATGGAGCTGCTTTGTTGGCTTGCGTGAGGCCATCTCATCCATCCCAAATCCTCCTTGAAATATGTCCTGACAAGAATAAATAAATAGATGGAGGTATATTAGCTTAAGGCAGGTGCCACAGTTTTTGTGCTCTTTCTCTGAGAAAACATCCCTCTGCAACTCCCACAGAGATAGGATACATGTGAATGCTTGCACCTGTCATCCTCGACCACATTACTCACTTTGCAAGACCTCAGATTCTTTATCTTTAAAATGACACTAAATGTCCTCATTAAACTTTTATCTGGTCCCTTTTATAGTTTCTTCACCAGTCGTAATTTTCTGTAGTTTTATTATAGTCCAAATATTCGACTATGTGGTGCAGGTTGGATCTAATAAATATCTTGTTGCAGAACATTTCCTTTGGAGCCATCTGTGTTGCTGTTAGCTGATCTCTATTATCAGAGATTATCCTTATGTGGCTGCAAAGGGCCACTTTCTGAGGAAGCTTTAATGGAATTATTTCCCAAGTTACAAGCAAACATTTCAAGTGGTATATCCAAGGTAATGGTGTTTTGTGATGTGTCCTCAGTCTCTCATCTTTTGATTCTGTATGTGTTGCCAGTGGTTGTCAGAATCCTTAATCAGAAAATGCTGCTGTGGGATGATTACTTTTTAATGCAGTGATTCCTAAACACTGACCTTACAAATTGATTGCAACAGGTTTAATTGGGGAACTTAATGGAAATACAAATTCTGAGTCCTCACAGGCTAGAATTCTGACTCAGTAGGGCTGAAACTGAAAAATCTGCATCATTTTTTAAAGTCCCCATGTGATTCTGCTGTGTGGTCAGGTATACAGAAATACCTAAATATGTTAACATACAAATAAAAATCACTAGTTACATCAAAATTGTAAACTTAATCAGATTCTTTGTACTTATTGATAGAGATGTTTATAGTGTCATAGTTGAAAGAAAAACATTGTTCCATGAGCAACTTTATCTTCTAGTCTCTTCTGGTCATTAAATTGTTCCATATACTATTTGAATAAAGTATTGGTTGGTTTCTAATATGAAGTAAGGGATAGAGTAACATGTATCTATTGACAGTGGAATATTTCCCTTATTCTATAACACTTAGATCTCACTGGCTGTAAATCAGTTTCTTATGTGTAAACTTTGGAATTTGAAACATGCCTTCTACTTTCTCCAGATTCGGCTTTTGACAATAAGGATCCTAAACCATTTTGAGGTTCGACTCCCAGAACTGATGGAGGTATTTTAACTGTTAATTTGGATAGCTTTTTAAAAATGCGATTCTTTTTTATTTCCAAAATGACACTTTTGCAGAAAACTCAAACACTGTTGTATAAATATCTATTTTAAAAACTGAATTGTTGTTTTTGTTGTAATTCTTACTCCTGCCCACACTGAAAATTCACAGGTAATTGGTGAATATTCTTTCAGATTTTTGTATCCACATGTATATTTTAAATAAATGGCATCATGGAGGTTTTGTCATATAGCACGTCGAGGTTTACCTCCTTTCTTTTGAAGTTTGAACAGTATATCATAGTTTAAAATATCTTGCATAACCAGCTCTCTGTTGATGGATGCTTAGGTGGGACGTTTGGAGGTTTTTAGCTTTTCCAGTAAAAGGGGAGTGAACATCCTTTTGTTGATCATAGGGAAATAATCCCATAAAGCAAATTACTACTTCTAAAAGTAGAATTGTAGAGTGGAAGTATATATACACATTTTTATTTCAACAAATATGGCCAATTGATTTTAATCACTTCGAGAATAAGTTTCCTAGTTTTTAGTGGTCATTTCTATGCTAAACGTTAATCTTAAATTAACTACCAAAATGGAAATGCTATGAGGGAAAAATTAATCATTTACCAAAAAAAGTGTTGCTTATTTAATTTAAAAACATTAACATAGCCTAGTTTCCCTTTTTTAGAACTTTGGCCACATTTCATGGTCTTTCTGCAAAATCAAAGTACTGATCTACCTCCTTGGTTTTCTCCATTCACTTAGGATGATGGGCTCTCAGAGCGTCAGTCTGCCTTTGTTATATTACGCCAGGCAGAGCTTGTCCCAGCAACTGTGAGCGATTACAGAGAAAAGCTTCTTCATTTGAGAAAACTAAGACACGATGTGGTGCAGGCCGCAATCCCTGATGGGCCATTACAGGAGGTATAAAACAGTGTCCATGTTTTTTTAAACTTAATTTATACTTTATGGTCTGTTTTGCTGGCTTTTTAAAAATAATTTTTTAAGGATTTTATTTATTTGTTTGACAGAGAGAGAGGTCACAAGTAGGCAGAGAAGCAGGCAGAGAGAGGTGGGGAGCAGGCTCCCTGCTGAGCAGAGAGCCCAATGCGGGGCTCGATCCTAGGACCCTGAGATCATGACCTGAGCCGAAGGCAGACACTTAACCGCTGAGCCACCCAGGCGCCTTTTGCTGGCTTTTGAAAAGAGAAGGCTATCAAGTAGTTAAAAAAATTTTTTAAACTAGATAATTCTCCAGTTTTCTTAGATGGTTTGAATTATATGGCTCTGCAAACTTTTTCAAAGTGGAATCAATTTACTCTCCTCTGTTCTCCTGAATAGGTGCATAATATGTGAAGATAGGTAGGAAGTGGCAACAGGAGTTTAAAGTTTAAAACTTGATATTCTTCTCCAGATTTGTTCACCACCTCAGGATGTCAGGCCTCTACCTTTGGAATTGGGGATTTTTCATCCATGACCCTTGGAGATAGGTCACAGATTCCTTTAGGAGGAAGGCCAAGTGGAAGCATTCCCCTTAGATCAGAGTGGTTCTGCTCTTAACCTGTTTTATATATTACTATCCTGTGTTGTTTCATTTTAGAAAAGGGCTCTTCTGCTAAAATAGTAATGACCATCTCACCCCCAAATATTATTAGAACTACCATTCTATATGATGCCTCCCTAGCACATGGAGATGTAAGTAATAATGACGGTTGTGCTCAAGGCAACTGAGAAAACTTCCAACCCTCTGAACTGCCTTTAATGCCTAGTATCGAAAACTCAGCCATCTGCTTGCAAAGCCCAGCTGCCATTCACAGTGTACCGTCTTGGGTTTTTGGTATGTTTACTGCTCAGGTTTTGTCCTATAAGGTGACAGTAAGAGCAGTGTTTGGTAGGTAAGAATTTAATTGTGAGTTAAGTCTGTTGATTCTAATGCTATGTCCTTTGTGAACATCTTGAGTGAGTTTGAATTTGCTTTAGTGATTCTTCTCTGTTAAATAGTGAGTGACATGGGGCGCCTGGGTGGCTCAGTGGGTTAAGCCTCTGCCTTCGGCTCAGGGTCCTGGGATCAGTCGGGCTCTCTGCTCAGCGGAGAGCCTGCTTCCCCCAACATCTGACTTCTTCTTTTCCTACTTGTGATCTCTGTCTGTGTGTCAAATAAATAAATAAAGTCTTAAAAAAAAAATAGCAAACGATGTTTTGGGGAGGGTTGGAAAATTATACACTGAATTTTGGATTGGTACCTACAACTTATTCCTTAAAGCACATGCTTCTTTCCAACCTCCGGTTGTCTGAATTGGGATATTTGTATTTTGGGGTGTTCTATTGTAGTTTATTACCCATTTACTGAACTTGCCTCCTATCATTGCAGGTGCCACTTCGTTATTTATTAGGGATGTTGTATGTTAATTTCAGTGCCCTCTGGGATCCTGTCATTGAACTCATAAGGTAAGCATGGGTTAAACAGATGAAGCCGTTACATTTTTAACTATGGCAGAGTGATCAGGCCACTATTATTTTTCTTCTAGGTGTGATTTAAATGAATGGGTGTGTATAGTATCTATAGCTCCAATCCTTTTGGGGCAAAGTAAAGAAAAAGGAAACATCAGTTATTCTCTCTGTTCTCTCCAAGTTTCTTAACAGTTCAAATGTCCTTTGAATGTTTCTTTGTGAAGTGAAATAACTTTGGAGGACTTTCTCTTTCTACTTTATATGATACATCTGTATTGTTGAATTTTTTTTACAGTGACAAGATACTATAGAATAATTACAAAATTCTATTTTATATATATTGAGTCAGTGAGCCACACTTCAGTTCAAAAATAAGGACTTTTTAAAACCCTAGTTGTCTAGTGTCTAAAATTCCCTTAGCTCTAAAAAGGACATTGATAATCATATAGAAAGTACATATACTGTGTCTCGTATGTAGTCTGTCCTTTTGTAGGCATTTGTCTTCAGATGGTACTCTGGCTTTTTGTCAGATTAGAGATCCATCATGTGTGACTTCTCAGAACCCTAACCATCAGTTTTTATCTGATAGAAGTAGAGTAAACAAATCTCTTTCCAATTTGGAACCGGTATGTCTGCCTTTAAGAACCATCAAACCATTATGCTGAAAACAAGGCCTTCCTTACATCAACTTCTTAATTTAATTTATTGTTTATTGCACTTAAGGAAGAATCTGATACATGTGTTACCAGTAGCCCATTGTCAAAAATGTTGGTTTCTTACTTACTGAATGCCTTTAATGTTCTCCATGGCTAGTTGGCTGTCTCCCTGTTGGGTACATCTATCTGAAAACTGGTTTATTTGTCATGTATAGTCAACAACATATATAATTCAGTTTTGTATAACAGTTATCCACCTTTCCCTAACAATCTCTGTTTTACCCAGGAACGTCCCTGTGGTCAGAGGCAGGGATGACTAGGAACTGGAGACTGATCTTTGCTAAGAAGCCCTTTAATCTGGACTGTCACAGGCCTCAGAATGCATGAAAAAAGTAGCCAGGAAAAAGGGAGGCAGGAGTCCAGCCTGTGTCACTATGGAGACTGTCTTCAGGTTGCTGCTCGGTAGAGCTGTTGGCTAAGACCTGCGTAAGAGCCTCTACTGGCCCCTCATCTATTCAGGAACACAAACACCTAACATAGACACACTCACACACTCTTAATCACAACCCGCTATAGCAATAAAAAGGTATTGGGCTGTGGCATTATTAAAGATGGTGTCTAATCTCCAAATGTAAAAAAAACAAAACAACAACAACAAAAAAAATGGGTGCTGGTGAATGTTGACCCCCTCCTTGGAGTCCATTTGGTTAAGCACAGGCCTAGAGGTAACCAATAAAATATTAGGAACAGGAAAAAAAAAATCATATTCTTGGAAAATTATTGGCAGAAAGAATTGAAACATTTTGAGCTAATGTTGCTAAGATACGAGATAATGCAAACATTTACGTGCTCCGTCTCTTCAAATTTTGAAAGGTATGCATGTTTCATGTAGTTTTTATTTGCCTTTTTGTTAACAATAAATATATTTTAATTTGGTGGCGGAAAAACCAACACTTAACATTAGCTTTGAACAAACAATTTTCTCTCAAGTCTTCTCCTTTCTTCACTGTGCCATATACCTCATGCCTGATGCCCTGTTCCCATTATATTGTACCTTTAAAAATAGTCTACTTATAGGAGTCTGCTTAGATTTTTAAAAATACCCTTCAGTATTTTATGAGTATAAAAATAATTCCTCTTCAAAAAATTAAAAATAGAAATACCATATGATTCAGTGTTTCCACTACTGGGAATTTACCAAAGAAAACAAAAACACTAGTTCAAAAAGATATATGTTTGCTGCAACGTTATTTACAATAGCCAAGATATGGAAGCAACCTAAGTTGTCCATCAGTAAATGAATGGATAAGAAGGATGTGGTGTATGTATTCTATAGAATATTATACAGCCATGGAAAAGAGAGAGATCATGCCATTTGAGATAATGTGAGTGGACTTAGAAGGACCTATGCTAAGTGAAATAAGTCAGACTGAGGGAGATAAATATCAGATGATTCCACTTGTAAATGGAATCTTAAAAAAACAACAACAAAAGAAATAAACAAAAAGCAGAATTAGACTTATAAATGCAAAGAACAAACTGATGGTTGCCAGAGGGGAGGGAATGGGACTGAGCAAAATGGGTGAAGGGGAGTGAGCAATACAGACTTCCGGTTATTGAATGAAGAAGTCACAGAAGACAGAGCATAAGGAATACAGTCAGTGAAATTATAATAGCCATGTAATGGAGCAGCTGGCAGCTACGTTTGTGGCGAGCATAACATAAAATAATAAACTTGTGAAGTCACTAAGTTGTACACCTGAAACTAATATTGTGTGTCGGCTATATTCAAATTAATAATAATAATTCCTGCTCAGTGCAAGCATTTTGAAAAATATAAAGAAGTACAAATGTTGTTTAAGCCCTATATTCAGGGATAACCTACTTAAGTTTTAGTTGTATCTTTTCACTTTTTTTTTTTTCCAGTGAGAGGTCTTTTAAAAAGGATTATAGCACATATTCTGTTCTGTGATCTTTTCTCTTAGTTCCCATGCATATGAAATGGAAAATAAGCAATTTTGGAAAGTCTACTATGAACATCTAGAAAAAGCAGCTATACACGCTGGTATGTAAGGGGAAGTAAAGGGTAGGTTGGGAAGAAAAGAGGTTGTTTATTTAATTTTTTACTCCTTTATTGCACAGGAATGGGGAAACAAATGAGAAATAATTACTTGGTAAAACCTTCAGATACAATTTATTGTTTCCTCATATATTAGAAAAAGAAGAAAAGTCCTCACTTGAGGAAACACATAGGACAAATAATAACATTTCTCTAGTGGTTCTGATGACTTTTCTCCTTGCAGAGAAAGAGCTGCAAAATGATGTCAGAGATGAGAAGTCCATTGGAGATGAAAGCTGGGAGCAGACTCAGGAAGGGGATGTTGGAGCTCTTTATCATAAACAGTTGGCATTGAAAACTGACTGTCAGGAAAGACTGGACCACACCAACTTTCGTTTTTTGCTCTGGCGAGCTCTGGCAAAATTCCCAGAGAGGGTAGAGCCACGGTCCAGGGAGCTCTCCCCACTTTTCTTGAGATTTATCAAGTAAGTATTCCTTCCTAGGAACATCCCTGGTAGAGTGTGAAGAGAAGTTGCGAAGTCTGAAGTCTTAAGCTTCCAAGTAGCCTGAGTTTTTTATATGTCAGTCATGTTTTCAAATCATGGACATCTGTTTAGCACTGGCTCTCAGAGAACTAGTTTTTGTCACCACTTAATTTTAAAGGAGTCAGATTCTCACCAGCCTATAAATAATGTTAATAAAAATTCCAGGTTAAATTTAAAAATCTAAAAATAAAAATAACAGGTTACAAAATAAGAAAGGCCGTGTTGAATTCGATCAATGTATAATGTCCTTGTTGTTTCTTGCCCTGTTTGTTATTTTATTTCCTGCCTGGGGCTTTATTTTCCAGTAACCCAAGCCCAGCCACTCTGTTGTGAGCCTCCTGATGTTTCCCAGAATGCTGAGGGAATGTACTCTCAAAGAATAACAATAACTTTCTGGAGCATTATTTAATTATGACTAGGTAGGCTGTGTGAGAGTTGGATTACTTTAAAACTCTAAAGATAAGGGATGTGATGTACAGGACAGTACTAATCATTCAATAAAAAGTATCTTTTCTAGTAGCATTTCATTTATATGGGAAAATGCCATAGGTGTAGGTTAAGTGGGCTACAAAACACAACATGCTTGGTTTGTTCAAGGAATAGCCAGGAAGTCTCAGTGGCTGTAGTAGTGACCCTGGGGAGAAAGCAGTTGGAAATGAGGGCAGAAACTTAACAGGAGACCAAACTGTGTAGGGCCTTTAAGTGATCGTAAAGGACTTTGTTTTTTTCTCTTAGTGAAATGGAAAACCATTAGAAGGTTTAAAATAGAGGGATGGCATGACTTAAATTTTCTTGAGGATTTTTCTGTCATATTGAGAATAGACTGTAGGTTGGCCAGAGCAGAGAGACAAGTTTCAGAGATTATAAAAGTCCAGGCAAGAAATGATGGTGACCTGACCAAGGTACCAGGTACTAGTTATACCTTGTACGTAGCACAACTGATGAAAGGTAGTTGAATTCTGGATATTCTTGGATTTTAATTCAGTAAAAAATATTTTTGAAGGATTGCAACCCGGTCAGCCTATGGGGTGTGGTCAGCCAGCAGATTAGATGTATGGGTGTTTGGGGCAGGAGTATGGCCTGGAGGGTGGAAGGGAGGAACTAGGGATGTGTCTTAAGGGTTTGATCTGAGTGACTAGAAGAAGAGAGTCACCATTTATTGAGATTGAGAGGATTGCAGATGTTTGCACGCTTGTGGGGAAGATTAGGAGCTCATTTATCCCATATAATTGATATTGGGATATTGAATAGACATCTAAGTAGAGGTGTTAAGTGGGCAGTTGAATTTGGAGTTTTGAGCTGACGGGACAGGTTTGGCCTAAAGATTGTAAATTTGAGGATCATCAGTATACAGGTGATTTTTTAAGTTAGGAGAGCCGGGATGAGGCCACACCTAAAGTGCAAATGTAGAGAGAGAGGACTTCCGAGGACTGATACTGATATTCAGAGGTTGAAGATAAGGAACCAGCAAAGGAAGCCAGGAAAGAGTGACAGAGGAGGAACCAAGACTGCATAGTACCTCAGGAGCCAAGTGAAAAAAGTATTTCAAAGAGGTAGTTATCAGTTGGGTCAAACTTGTCTGAGGCATCAGTCAGATGAAGCATAAGGCTTGACCGTTGGCTTTAGAAGTAACCTTAACAAGAATTGTTTTCGTTAACCTGGTAGGGATGAAAGCCTGATTAAAATGAGATTAAAAAGAAATGAAGAAGAAAAATGAAAATAGCAAGTATAGACAGTTCTTATAGAAAAGAAGCAGACGGGTGGAGGGAGATGTGGGAGCAGAGAGCTGATTTTGCTAGGTTGCTATTTAAGATTCAGACATCATATATTTCTATAATACTGGTATGAATGATCCAGAAGGCGGGGGGGAGACGGGTAAGGGGGATATGTAATGCAAGAGAGGGAATAAAATTTCTGGAGTCATGTCTTTGAATAGTTAAGATAGGATCCAATGCATAAGTAGAAAAGTTTACATGAATAATTCATTCTGGCAAAGGTTATAAGCAAAGATTCGGGCTGATCAGTAGATACCATGGGAGAAGAGTAATGGTTTTTCACCTGACTCCTCAGGCTTTAATTTACTTACAGAATGAAAATAGTAATGTTTAGCTTCGTTGCCTTGTTTTGAAGAATGATAAATATTATTTTAAAATAATATTTATCATTTGTTTTGTGTGCATAGAGCTATACTTTATGCAAGCTAGGACTAAGAGTGTTACTAGCAAATAAATTTCTTACCATGTTAAGTTTCTAAATTATTTCCTAAGAAAGAAGTAGATTACAAACGGATTATTAGAGATGGAGAGAGGAGCCTGTAAAAACAGGTGGTTTTGAGTTTAAGAAGACTTAGAGACCAAAGACACAATTTTTTTTAAAAAGATACACAATTTTTTAAAATATTTAAAATTAGTTGGCAATGATTACCTGTAGCGAGTACTTTTATAGATGATCCAAGCCAAGTAAAAACTCAAATGTCACCTTTAATTCCAACTTCAAAATATATTATGGGCTTTTATTTTATTTTATATTTTAGTTTTTGATCTGACATTTATATTTCTAAGTATGTTTCAAATAATTCCGTATTAGAATTTGTGAATCCCTCGTAACCATTCTTTGAAGAAACCAAAGCAGAAGTAAGAATGACTAACAATGACAATAATATGCCGATAATAGGTGACGTTTAATGAGTACTTGCTGTGTACTAGGAGCACTCCTATAAGCGCTCTGTGTGAGTTATCTCACTTAACCAATGTGAGTGAACATGCTGTGCATAGAGAAAAGGTTTAAACAAATATGTCCTGTAAGGTTAATTGAGTGTTGAGAATATAGCAGGGATGTCATTAAGTAGATGATGGTATGGTTTATAACTGACAGAGCAACTTTGTTCATTTTAATTCACTCATCCCTTTTTAATGTGTTAAGTGCTGGATCCTGCTGGGTGAGAATACAAAGCTGAATATGGTTTAGCATCCCAGCTCTCCAGGTATCATTTAATGTACTAACCTGGAGTTGAACATGTGTTACCCTGGAGTTTCTTCTATGTGTTGGTAGGTTGCTGTCCTCAAACATGTTATTTTATCAGTTTATTTTTGAGTGAGGACCTATGAATAACTGCTGAATGAATGAATTAAAGTGACACAAAACCAGTGCACTATGTGACAGCCTTCAAGATGATATTAGTTACTTAAAACAGTGGGCCACAATTAAAAGGATAGAATTTAATAAAAATAAATGTGAATACCAATTGCACAAGCTTAGTTTGAAGAGACAAAAGGTAAAGACTTACTGATTTTCATGGCCTGTACGTTCAGTTTGAGTCTGTGTCATGTTGTGACTGCCCCCTAAAGCAACAGAGTTGACCATTCCATCTGTCTTACCAGACCACATCCAGAGGACTGAATTTCGTTGCAGCACTGTGTTTTTGCAGAAGGACATTGGCAAAGCAGAATGTTTCTGGTGGAAAGTGACCAACATGTTCTTAATGCTATACTTTAATTAGTTATTTAATATAATCCTACCCTATACCACTTCCTCCAGTTATGGTTCCAAAAGCAGGGAGACTGATTTCAACTCAGTCCAAAATATTTTTAACAGTGGGATTTTTTAAAAGCATAACTGCCATTAGTGGTAGATTTGTCAAATAGGGTACTTAAGCGGGGCTGAATAAAAAAAGACTAAGTGAGGAGGCATGGCTAAGGTGCCGCTGATGACTCCTCCGTGCCTGACTCTGAACCGTGGCCGTGCATCCAGCTGCCATGAACAGAGTGAGGAAATTGGGCTTCCTCTCTTTCCACTATAGCAATGAGTATTACCCGGCAGACCTACAAGTGGCTCCGACCCAGGATCTGCGAAGGAAAGCCAAAGGCGAGGCAGCAGAAGAAGTAGGAGAGGAACCTGCTGCTGGAGATGCCGAAGAGCTGGAGGAAGAGGTGGCGCCCGTGGATGAACCCTCTCACAAGAGAAAGACAAGAAGAGCTGCAGCAAAGTAAGTTCAGCGCTGCTGACAGACCATAGGTCCAAGGTTCTAGGAGAAATGGGAAGAGACCTCTGATGGCCTGTGTGCGACAGAGCCTTGGACAAGGTGAACCACCCAGATAATTACTTACATAAGTGCTATATATCCTGGAGATTGTCTTTTACAGCCCAAAGAAAATGTCCTGTCTTCAGAGTTTTTTGGTTACTTGCTTGTTATTACTTATTTTTTTCTTATTTAGCCTCAGACTGTTAGAATTAGAGGGACTTTGGGGGTCATCTAATCATAAGTTGTTTTTACATTGAGAGCAGTGGGCCTGGAGTGTTTGAATGCTCTTTGACCTTTGTCCTTCACGTTGATGGCACCAGGTGTCGTGTTTCTGTGCTGGGGGACCACATAATGGAACATCTCTTCTCTTATAAATAAACGTGTCAGCACTTTTACTTGGCCTTTTGAGTTCTTGCCTGGCTGCCTTTTTTTCCTCATGCTTTTACATTCTCTTTCCTGTTCTGTGGGTTGTTCATTTACCTAAATTGTTAAGAAACCTTGGAAAGAGTGGAGGTGATCAGGCTTGCAGAAGTTCTTGCAGCGTACTTGAAGACTGCATTGGGGCAGCAAGGATCCAGTGTACTGGTGCTACCGTGTTATTTTAAAACTTAGGATCTCAGTCTGATGCACGCATTTGTTGAGTCTTCCCACAAGCCATTTATTGGTTCATCCATTCAGCAGCGGTATTGAGTACCTTCTGCTAAGGGTTGGGCTGCAAAGATGAAGGGTACTTAGCTTCCACTGCATAGGAAGCACAGTCTGATGCTTGGTCAAATTTTTTCACAGAAGTATTTCTAAAGGAGTTCAAGGGCAGGACAGATACAAAAACAAAAACAACAACAAAAAACAAGGCGTTATAGGAATATACTAAAAAAGTGACTTATTTTACCACTAGAAGACTGTTAAAAAGGAGAGGGCCCCACTGAAGCTGAAAGATGAAAGTCGGCCAGGCAGCTGGGGCAGGGAAAGACTCTGCCAGCCAATGGAAACAGTGTGTAAGGCCCCGGGGCAAGAAAGAACGTGGCCGCACGTCCTGAAACTGTAGTTCCTTCTGTTTCTACCTGGCAGATCTCTTGAGCGTTCTGTCCCCTCCTACTCCCTGTCAGACAAAGACTGCTATTTTGTTCTTCATGTCCTCAGCAAATAGCTAGCAGAAGATGAGTCCTCATCTTTGATGAACAAATGAATAAGCTATCTATCCAGTCATGCCTCTTCGTTTCTCACTCCTGGACCTTTGCTGTGTGTTCCCCTTTCTGCTATGCCCTTGACTCATTTCTGCCAACTGAAATTCTGCTTATACTTCCAGAAACAGTTCCTCTGCTGCTTCTTCACTGAAGCTTTTCTTGTCTTCTAAACTGAAAGTTCTCTTAACTCGGCTTCAGACTTTCGAAGAGCGATCCATGCCTCTATCATGGTGCCTCTCCTTTCCTTGGATATTCGTTAATTTTTTATAGATCTGCCTTGTAAATCAGAAAGTCTCTAAGGATGAGGTCCACATCTTAATTTTTCTGCCCCTTGTAGCAAAACTTAAAATATTGCTAACATATGCCATTGAAAAGGTGAGTAAATTGGTAATCACATTCCTAGTGCCACACATTCCTAGTGCCACCTCAGTACATTCATAATCCCAAATTTATAATCTTTCATGGAATATGCATCTCACTGGCAAGTATTTATTGAAAACATGGAAACTGGTTTCTGTTCTCTTTGGCTTTTTTTTTTTTTTTTTTTATAGTCTCCACCCTGGGCGTGGAGCCCAAGGTGGGGCTTGAACTCAACAACCCTGAGATCAAGATCTAAGTTGAGATCGCAAGTCCAATGCTTAACTGACTGAGCCACTCAGGTGCCCCTCTCTTTGGCTCTTTAAGGCTACATGGCTCATAAAAATATAATAAATGTTGGGGGGAAGGAATGGATGTTTTGAAAGAAAGTTTTAAAAGTTTATTTGTAAAACTGTAAGGACTCAGTGGTAAGTGTATAGGGACATTGTATCAGTCAGAGCTCTCCAGAGAAGCAGACCAAGAGGATGAAGGGGTGTGTGTATGTGTGGTGTGTGTGTGTGTGTGTTTGTATGTGTGTGTGTGGATAAAGAGATCTATTTTATGGAATTGACTCACATGATTATGGGAGCCAACAGGTCCAGAAGCAGGCTGGAAAATGAGGAAGAGAGCAGGCTGGAAAATTAGGAAGGATCCAGTGCTATATAGTCTTGAGTACAAAATTCACAGACTAGGATTCCTATGCCACAGTCTTGTGGCAGAATTCCTTCTTCTCTGGGAGACACCACTTTTTGCTCTTCAGACCTCATGGATGAGGCTGATCCACATTATTGGAGGTAATCCTCTTTATTTATGGGCCCAGCACACTTCCGCTGTGCAACTCTGCTTAATCCTCTTTATTTAAAGTCAACTGATTTTAAGTGTGAACATCTACAAGATAAATAATTGCAATACATAGATTAGTCTTTCATTACATGCAATTTAATGTTCTGATTAACTACTATAATTTAGACCAGTTGACACATAAGACTAACCATCATAGGCATTTAAGCTAAATATAAGCAGAAGTGCTACCTTACCCCCATTTCTGTATCATATGTAAGAAGGTCATAACTTCCAGATTATTTTCTCTGTAATAACCAGTAGGATTTTTTTTTTAAGATTTTTATTTATTTATTTGACAGAGTGAGAGAGTGCACGAGGAGGGGGCCTGCAGAGGGAGAGGGAGAAGCAGACTCCACGCTGAGCAGGGAGTCTGACACGGGGCTCGATCTCAGGACCCCGGGATCATGACCAGAGCCGAAGGCAGACGCTTAACCGCCTGAGCCACCCAGGTGCCCCTAACCGTAGGATTTTTACAGTTGTGCGTTTTTCTGCCCAAGAGCAAAGAAGAGCATTATTTACTAAACTTTTAGGAACAGAGGCCCTGCAATTCTTATTTTTTCATTCAATCCTTACACAAAGTCCAGGTGATCTTGTCTTTGTCAAGATGAGGAAAATGAGACTCTGAAGCATTCAGCCACTTTCCTCAAAGTCAGTACCACACAATGCAGCTTGGTTTCTGTCTCTTCATTCTCCCTGCTTTTGTTCCTGAGACAGGGAAATAAAACCTCTCCAAATTGTTAATTTATTCATTTGGGTTTTTTCTTTAAAGCCCTAATACATCTTACCAATTATAAACAGAGAGAAAACAGTTTGTTTCCTAAGTGTTTTTAAAGCTTTCTGGAAGAAGTCAAGTGAGTAATTATAGTAGAAGCTCTCTTGGTCTCTTGTAGTGGATGATGTCATTGGCTTGGAGTCACATCTCCATATTTAACTTTTGACCACAGTGTGTTGTTCTTTCTTCTTCCTTCTTAGTAAGCAAAAGCTGTGGTTATCAAATATGGACTTCTGCTTCCTGACATCAGTGTTTATGTCATATGAAAATGAGGAAGAATATATTTTACCACCTTCCTGTCTACTGCATAGAAACTAGATAAGGAATCACTCCAGAAATTTTCTGTGTTCAACTTTGCAAATATATCACTGTTTTGATTACTTCCTTCTATGTCTGGTTTAATTTAAAGCATTCTGAACACATCCTGAATGATTTTCTGGGGTGGGGGAGCCTAGATTTCAGGGGAAGGCAGCCTGAGAGTTAGAATTTCTGGAGAATAATTTAAGCTTCTTTGTATAGTTAGCAGGCGTTTGGTATATTTGTCAGACTAAAATTGATGGGCACTGTCATCTGAAGAAAATCTCTGGGGATGAGGTGCTGGGTGGCTCAGTCAGTTAATCATCTGCCTTCAGTTCAGGTCATGGTCTCAGGGGTCCAGGAATCGAGACCCACATTGGGCTCCCTGCTCAACAGAGTCTGCCTCTCCCTCTCCCTCGGCCCCTCCTCCTTGGCTCGTGCTCTCTCTGTCATGCTCTCTGTCTCCAATAAATAAATAAAATCTTAAAAAAAAAAAAAAAAAAGGGAAAGAAAACCTCTGAGGGCACCTGGGTGGCAGTTAGTTGAGCATCCAACTCTTCATTTCAGCTCAGGTCATAAACTAAAGCTCACGAGATGGAGCCTTGCATTGGGCTCCGCACTGGGTGTTATACCTGCTTGGGATTCTCTCTCCCTCTCCCTGAGCCCCCACCCCACCCCACATGCATGTGCTCTCTCTCCCTCTGGCTAAAAAAGAAAAAAAGGAAGTCTCTGTTCTTTAATAATTCTGTATTAACCTATGGGTTTTGGTTTTGTTTTTTTAGGCAATTAATTGCTCATTTGCAAGTTTTCTCTAAGTTTTCAAATCCACGAGCCTTATACCTGGAATCCAAATTATATGAACTGTATCTTCAGGTAAGCAAAATAAATCCTTGCCATAGCCATTCTTTTTGACTTTTCTGTCATTTATTTACTTTACCAAAATCATTTTTAGCTTTTTAATAATTGTTGATGAGTTGGGCCCGTGTATGCATTTTAAGTACAGTGTTTTAAAAATTAATAATTATTTTCTACATCCTGAGAAGCAGTTTTAGACTATACTAATAATTGTTAATTTTAAAGAAATTTTGGGTGACTAAACATTGATCAGCTGTATTAACAGTGGAGGTTACGCCAGAAAAAGGTAGCTACTTTTCGTTTCTAAGTAAATTAGCCTTACGCAGTGCTGGGATTTCAGGATCTATTACACTGAGTGAAAGCTGATAGTTGGAATAAGAATCTGTTGCATTCACAATAACAAGATCTTCAGTTACAGAAAAGATTGCAGAAAAAAAAATTTTTATGTCAGAAGCAGAGTAAACATTGGATGTCATTCTAAGCCATCTGGGGAAACAAAATTTCCTTTTTTCATTTGGATGTTTTTTAGGTGGAACTTCCATGATTTCAGCAGAACTTATCTTTGTTCTGCCCATAATTCAGATACAGTTTGTTTATAAAGCTGGAGTTCAAAACTGCAAGAAGCAGAATTCTTAACTTAACTGACCTGAAAGGCTCAAGGCCAGGGTCTTCTTTCCTGGCATCTTACTGACCGCTATAGCTTTCACAGCATTGCGGGAGCTTTCCCTCATCACAGGACCAGCCCTGCTGTAAACTCAAATTTATGAAGGGATTTGGAGGGTCTGTCATATGGGATTCAGGGGTCAGAGTTTTGTTTCCATTTAGTTCCATTTAGCATGTGTTCTATTCATGCTGGCTGTACCTCCAGGAGGATGTAAGGCTCTTGTCAGCAATCAGCTTTAACCCACATCTAAAAATTTAGATGATAAGAAACCTAGTTTAGCAAATTAACACAAGTAAATTACTATCCCATGGTGTGTGTATATGTGACTTCATTAATTTATTTTATAAAATATCATTCTTAGTTGTTGCTACATCAAGATCAAATGGTGCAAAAAATAACCTTGGATTGTATAATGACATATAAGCATCCACATATCCTCCCTTACAGGTAAGTTACTCGAAGCTAAAGAAATGCGCTTTCCTTGGCTGGTTTTTATCTTTCTGCCTTGAGAGCCTTTTCTAAAATAATTTTCTGAAGGCCTGGAAATTTCCTTTTTCTACTATAGTCATAATGCTATTTTCAGATAAGAAATGAAAATTGAAAGTGTGTTTGTGTATTAAAAATTTTTCTCCATAGATAATAAGGTAGTAAAGAGACTACTAATTGATAAGTATGTGTTGAGAAGATTATATCATTTTTTGTTGCTTTAGTAATGTCAAAATCTTAATGATTACGTAGGGAATCATAATGATTCACTCTCAATAAGAACTGAAGAAAGCTTTTATATTAATCTCTTTTAAACAGCTGAATTATTGGCTAAGTCTTAATTCCTCATAATCACTTTTACCTTTTAAAATTTGAAAACTTGTCATTTTGTGAAAATTTTCCTTTATAGGTGTCAACCACAACATAGATATTTTTATTTCATTTCATATCAACATAGATATTTCAATTTCAGTTATACATATTGCTGTTCTACATTGCATTTTTTAAAGTACCATTGATTATTAAGCGATGATTTGTGCTATATTCCATTTTTAAAGGGAAAACTTACAAAGATTGCTTGAAGACAAAAGTTTTAAGGAAGAGATTGTACATTTTAGCATTTCTGAAGACAATACAGTAGTGAAAACAGCCCACCGAGCCGATCTGTTTCCTATTCTGATGAGGTATTTACACTGTTTAAAACTGATTTGTTTACAAGTTGATTACAAAAACAATTGTGAATATACCACTATGATTTTTGCAGGGATTATGATTTTTTAAATTTTATTTTGTTTATTTAATTTTGTTATAAAAAAACTTATTTTATTTTGATTTTTTTAATTGAACCTTTTGAGGAAATCAAATTGTTATAGAGACTTACTTTAAAATATTTTGTTCCTAACATTAAGAAAGATTTTGCCATGGAGTCATTTCAACAGTAATGTTAAAATTAAATCCTCTGTTCCTCTAAGCTTTATTATTGAGAAATAGTAAAAATAATTCATTGGGTATATAACTATGAGATATAAAAGCTATTGATTTTTGGTGTTCATTATTTAATCATCCACATTACAAACCTTTCTTATTAGTTTTAATTGTTTTTAATGGATTTTCTTGGTTGAAAAAGTTAACAGTAACAGTCATCAAAGTGTTAGTTTCCTATTTAAAAAAACCCTTTGAGGAGGTGCCTGGGTGGCTCCGTCAGTTAAGCATTTGCCTTTTTCTTGGGCTTTGATCTCAGGGTCCTGGGATCGAGTCCCAGGTTGGTCTCCCTGCTCCCTGGACACCCTGCTTCTCCCTCTTTTTCTGCCTCCCACTCCCTCTGCTCTCTCTCAAATAAATAAATAAAATCTTTTTTTTTTTTTTTAAAGTGGGGGGAAGGAAAAAAAAAAAAACAACCCTTTGAGTTTCCATTTTAATGGGAATAAAGTAGAAAGGCCTGGTATGACCTAGCTGCCGACTGCCTGTCCAGCCAGCCACACCACGCATTTGCTGCCACCTTCCCTCAAAGCCCACTTCTGTGACGGACCTGCTGTTCCCTATGCTTGGAACACATGACCACTAGCTCTTCTTTTTCACTCATTCTCCTCAAATGTCGTATTGTCAGGATGCCTTCCTCTGTTACCTTGTGTAAAATTGCACCTTCCTCTATTCACCCATTAGTCCCTGACCTTGCTTTATTTTTCCTCACAATCGTGTGACATAGCCTCCTACTTACCACTTGTCTCCCCTGCCAGAAGGTAAACCCCATGGCCTGTAGAAAATGTTAGTCAAGTTAATTTTGCATTCTTTTATGATTTAAAAAAAAAAAAACAACTCTTTTTTCTGTCTTTTAATTTACATAGGTAATCTACACAGCATAGCAGAATTAGCAGTGCTGGTAGTGTTTGTAGTTATCCCTGTCTTGCTACTGGATTTAACAGTAATGATTCTAGAGCAGCCCTTCTTAAAATTCCGTCTGTTCCTTCTTGTCAGGGGCTGTCAATGAGATGCTTTCAGGGGGTCCAAGAGGTAGGAGCTTTTTTTAGAATACTACTAAGAATTTACCTTTTTCCATGGTGCCTATGTTTGTGCTGACATCACAAAACAAAGAGTGGGTAAAACTGGTGCTGCCTTAACACTTACCAGGACAGTGGCTTCATTACCACAACCTGGAGTTAAAAAAAAAAAAAGAAAAGAAAAAAAGCTAGTTTCATTTAATGTTCTTGGTGAATCTTAAGCACTAAGTACTTGTCTTTTTATTGTTTTATATGACAAAGTAGGAAGTGTGCATAACTCTGTGAATACGAGTTGTCTCATAGAATGGCATGTTTTCCAGATAACTGATGCAGGTTACAGAATCATTTATGGCTAAAGATCCATTCAAAGTGCAAGATAGATAGACGGATTTTAACGTAACAGATCACAAAGCTTCTTAATATGGTTTCAGATTCTGCATTGCAACCAGCCTTTAAGAAATAATCACTTGTTGGGGCGCCTGGGTGGCTCAGTGGGTTAAAGCCTCTGCCATCGGCTCAGGTCATGATCCCAGGGTCCTGGGATCGAGTCCCACATCAGGCTCTCTGCTCAGTGGGGAGCCTGCTTCCCCCTACCACTTCTCTCTGCCTGCCTCTCTGCCTCCTTGTCATCTCTGTCTGTCAAATAAATAAATAAATAATATTTAAGAAATAATCACTTGTTGAAGTTTGGTGTAGTATCAAAGTGGGATATCCACAATGATCAAAGAATTACCTGAAAGCTTACAAAATAGTTTTTCCTTTCTTCAACTGCATATCTATTTAAGGCTGGATTTTCTTCAACTATAATATGTTACAGTTGATTGACTACAGAAACAGGAAAATCTAGTTATTTTCCAATAAGCAAGACGATAAAGAAATGTGAAAAAAAGAAAGTAAAACATGCCTTTAGACTCACTATTTTTGGTGGGGAGAGATTTGGAAAATAAAATTATTTTTCATTAAAATTTTTATGTTAACTCATTTTAATTTCTACCAAGATAAATATCGATAGATAAAACTTACATACACAAAAGCTCTTTGGAGACCTCAAAAATGTTTAAAAGCATAAAGGGGTCCTAATATTGAAAAGTTTAAAAACCACTGGGTTCCAATTTTGAATGTTAAAGTAGTAACATTTATTATAAATTAACATTTGTCATACTAAGAAAGTAAGTCAGTCCTATCACTAGGCGGTATTTTATCAGGAATGGATAGTTGAATTTTATTAGAATGCCTATTAAGCATGTATTAAAATGATTATATTAACTTTTTCTGTGAGCCATTGATCTATATCAGCCCAATAGGCTTTACTAGTGATTCTTGCATTCTTGGGATAAGTCTTTATTTGGCTTTAATATCGTTTTAATGCAGCACTGGATACTGTATTTAAAGAAATGGGTTTTACATCTGTAAGCAAAATCAATATATAATTTTATACTTTTATTTTTGTTCTTCAACCCATCTCAATATCACAATTATACCGCCTTCAGAAAAGAGAAAGGACTGTCCCTTCTTCCTCTTAGCTATGAAACTTTATAGCATGAGAATGTTTTCCTTGAAAATTTAAAAAATTCATTTGAAAAACTATATGGGTTCCATGTTTACTTATGATTAGTTCTATTCAGGTTTCTAACTTCTTAAGTTCCTTTTGCTTATTTGTTTTGTTTTCTTTTCTTTTCCAGAAGATTACGCATTTAAGACTTTCTGGTTTCCTTATTTTACTTAACATTATATTCACTTATTTCCTTTTAATCTATGTATTTTCATTTTAATTTGGCTTGCCTATTTTACTGCTTTTTTCCTCCTACATAGAACCACCTTTCGGCTTTTATCTTTATTATTTCCTTCTTCCGGCTTCCCTCAGCCTTGTTATTGCTTGGGGGTGTTTTTGTTGTTGTTGCTCTTGTTTTTCTGATTTTTTTTTTTTAAGATTTTATTAATTTACTTTACAGACAGAGATCACAAGTAGGCAGAGAGGCAGGCAGAGAGAGGGGTGGGGGGGGAAGCAGGCTCCCTGCCGAGCAGAGAGCCCAGTGCAGGGCTAGATCCCAGAACCCTGGGATCATGACCTGAGCTGAAGGCAGAGGCTTTAACCCACTGAGCCATCCAGGCACCCCGTTTTTCTGATTTTTCTATGTTAAATATCTAATTTCTATTTTCATCCTTACTTGTTTTATAATAACCTTTCAAGTCTGTCTTATTGCTGCTATTCTAGCCTCTTAGGAAAACAGAATGACTAGTATTGTGTTTTAAGATTAATGTGCAAACAAAATAATGTTCTTTTGGCTTTTTTAGAATTTTGTATGGCCGAATGAAGAATAAGACTGGCAGTAAAACTCAGGGGAAAGCCGCTTCAGGCACCCGCATGTCCATTGTCCTGAGGTTCCTTGCTGGGACCCAACCGGAGGAGATTCAGATATTCTTAGACCTGCTGTTTGAACCTGTGAAGCACTTCAAGAATGGTAGTTCTCAAGTTTCTGCTACTTTGAATGTGTATTTTCTGCTGTAGACTTAAGATGTCTCTAGCTAGGTTTCCTATGCTCTTAGACATCTTTCTAATGGGATTGTTCCTCCCAATCTCATTGGTGGCCTTTTGGCTGAAGTGGAGTTAGTTATTTTAAATTTTGATTGAATTAGGTGGAGCTCACAATTTATCCTGGGAATTATCATCATCCATGGGTTAGTAAGCCCCTGCTTAGAAAATGTGTATTTTGGGGCATGCCTGGCTGGCTCAGTCTGTGGAGCATATGATTCTTGAGCTTGAGGTTGTAAGTTCGAGGCCCACATTGAGTGTAGAGATTATTTTTTAAAAATAAAATAAGAAAGAAAAGAAGTGGGGCACCTGGGTGGCTCAGTGGGTTAAGCCTCTGCCTTCGGCTCAGGTCATGATCCCAGAGTCCTGAGATCGAGTCCTGCAATGGGCTCTCTGCTCAGCAGGGAGCCTGCTTCCCCCTCTCTCTCTGCCTACTTGAGCTCTCTCTCTGTGTCAAATAAATAAAATTAAAAAAAAAAAGAAGAAGAAGGAAAGAAAGAAAAGAAGTGTGCATTTTGTTGTTGTGCATTTAGACTATGACTTGTTGAATACCTCCTGTACCCTGGATACTTTTGAAAATAGAAAAGTAATTATTTATTCTCTCAACCTCACCATCTAAAGTGAATAGTATAGGTATATCCAATGAGACAGAATGCTCTCTGGTATGCAATATTAGTAGTTAATAATAATAGCTAATATTTATTGAGTGCTTACTCCATGCCCAACATTATGATGGGCCCTTTTACATACAACTCATTTGATCCATAAAACAACCACCCGAGGTATCATTACTTGACTGTTCCCATTTTACCAATGAGGAAACTGAGGCTTAGAGAGTTTACTATTTTGCTTATGACCATTCAGCTAGAAAATGGTAGCTCTTTCTGACTATAGAATCTCTTTCTCACCCCGTAATCGCTTTGCTTTAGGCAAACACAGGTATTTATTTGTATGGTAATATGTTGTATGAAATTTTGTGGGTTTTTTTTTTTTTATGACAATGGATTCAGCTGTTAAGATGTTTTCGTTTAGTGTAATATTGCCCTGTGAAGGAAGCTGGCTTTGATGAAGACAAAGGCATTTGTTCAATGAAACAGCTTCCATTGTAAGAGGAGAGCTATATATGATACTGTTTTTGGATAGAGCATTTAGGTGTATGAATTAGCAAGCTCATGATTTCATACCAGTGGTTTGAAGTAAAGTTCAAGCAATAACAATTCAAGTCTTTTAAGTAAATTACAAAATCAGTTTGGTGCCAGTTTATAAAGGACTGTTGTTTTATTTATTCATCAGTGGTGTCAAGAGAAAACATTTGATCTTCAGCATTCAAGAAACTCCTAATGTAGCAGGCAGTACATTTTCTATGAAACTGCTCAAGTCAACATAGACAGTGAAAGCTGAGAGTGAGAAAAATGCATGGGAGTTGCTAGGTGGAACAAAAGACTAATGCTATTTCAGGTTTGGGGACTAGTCTAAATAGGATGAGAATGGAGATTTAGTTCTGGCACAAGTTTCTCCTTTATTCTCAGTTTCCTCATCTGTAGTGTGGTAATACTAAAACCTCCCAGGCCTAGTTCACTGAATTTGGTAAGAGAATCAGAAGAAAATACATTAGGAAAGTATATTATCATGTATAAATCATTGGAACTGTAGAAAATACTTTATCATTGAGGGAATTGAAAAAAGGAAGCTGTAATTAGAGAGTAACTAACATTTCCAATTGAAAAAAGGAAGCTGTAATTAGAAAGTAAGTAATACTTCCTTTTACGTGATATCTTTGTTTCATTAGGAGAGTGTCATTCGGCAGTCATTCAAGCAGTAGAAGATTTGGATTTGTCTAAAGTTCTTCCTTTAGGTCGTCAGCATGGTATCTTAAATAGCCTTGAAACAGTATTAAAGAACATCAGTCATCTGATCAGTGCATACTTACCGAAGATTTTGCAGATTCTGCTGTGCATGACAGCGACGGCATCACACATCCTTGACCAACGAGAAAAGGTGAGACAAATTCACTGTAGTTGCTTTTTTCTTGGGCTAGTAAGAGTCTGCATTTTACTTGGGAAATTGGTTGGGACCTGAATATCTAATAGTCTTCACTGTTTTAAATTTTTATGAGCAGTTGGAGGATGCAAATTATAGGTGACCCTTGAACAACAGTCCACTTAAAAATGGAACTTTTTTTCTGATAAACATAGTGTAGCACCATAAATGTACTTTCTCTTCCTAATGATTTTCTTTTTTTTTTTTTTTTAAGATTTTATTTATGGGGCGCCTGGGTGGCTCAGCGGGTTAAACCTCTGCCTTCGGCTCAGGTCATGATCTCAGGGTCCTGGGATCGAGCCCCGCGTCGGACTCTCTGCTCTGCTCTCTCTCTCTGCCTACCTCTCTGCCTATTTGTGATCTCTGTCTGTCAAATAAATAAATAAATAAAATCTTTTAAAAATAATAATAAAAAATTATATAAAAAGTTTTTATTTCTTTATTTATTTGACAGACAGAGATCACAAGTAGGCAGAGGCAGGCAGAGAGCGAAGAAGGGAAGCAGGCTCCTTGCTGAGCAGAGAGTCCAATGCGGGGCTCGATCCCAGGACCCTGGGATCGTGATCTGAGCCAAGGGCAGAGGCTTTGACATACTGAGCCACCCAGCTGCCCCCCTGATGATTTTCTTAATAACTTCTACTCTACCTGACCTTATTTTAAAGTAAGAGTACATTACATAATAGATATAACATACAAAGTGCATGTTAATCCCTGTTTATGGTATTGGTAAGGCTTTCAGTCAACAGCAAGCAATTAATAGTTAAGATTCTGGGGGGGGTCAAAAATTAACGACTATGCAGGGGTTCAATGCCCCTGACCCCTGCATTATTCAAGGGTCAGCTGTATATCACTTGTATATTTTAAAGAGATTTTAAATAATAGATGTGAGTTAGTTCTATATATGGGGATATAGCTAGTTAGTTCTATATACAGTATATATAGTACAGTTAGTTCTATATACAGAGATAGCTGATCTGGTATTTCACATTTTAATTTCAAGAGCCTAGAGGTATAAGACATCTTCCAACTTTATCCAGAATTCTTGGAGAATAAACAATACAGTTAGCATCACCCTTGTTACTTTGAGATAAGAGCTGCACAGAGATCTTTGGCAAGTAAAAGCTTGCCTACTGTAAGTGGGATGGTTTGAGTAAAGATAAGTAGCAAGACCCGGCAGCCAGCTAACTGCCAGAAGCTTCACAAGATGGTGCTCAGTAAATATTTTCTGAATTGTATTAAAGACAATATATTTATGTGCTGTTGAAACAAGTTTGTGGGCATAAGTATTGGGAAAGCTTACGGAAACTTAATGTCTTTATGGACTAAAGGCTTCTTAGTGGGACTTGAAGTGAAGATCTAGACTCAAAGATTTTTGCTGTTGATTCTCAGTTAATGATAAATGGGCACAGTTTTAATTGGGCTTAAATTTGTTTCATTTGATTTGTTGATATGCCTGGTGAACAGCCTCTCAGATATGGTAATGTTAACTGAAAATTGACAGCCAGAATTTTATGCTGGTTTGTTGTTGGTTTTTTTTTTTTTTTGGACTACACATGGACATAAATCTCCTTTAGTTGATGAAATGCTGTCCTCTGATTACCAAGCTCCAGGGATTTAGAACATACCTTCTGTTTTTTAGGCACCATTTTATTTCCTTTATTCTTTCATTCCTTTAACAAATATTATTCGAGCCCCTGCTATGTGATAGGGACTGTTGTAAGCACTGGAAATGGAACAGTAAACAGGGAAAACAGAAATTCCTGTCCCCTTATTTATTTAGTAAATATTTATTTCATGCCTACTATCTGCCAGACATCATTCTAGGTGGGGAATGAGACTCAGGTAAGGACTCAGTATAATGGGAGAAAAAGACTTAATAAATACAGAAATAATGAGAATAATGTCACTTGGTGGTGAGACCTGAAAGGGAAATAAATGAGAACCTCTGCAGATCTCTCTCTCTAACTTTCTTCCCTCCAGTATTTCTGCCTATCAGTTCTCCCCACACTACTCCATCTCCTCATCTTAGGAAGATGACTGGCCTGTGCCTGGACTCTTCCTTCTCACACTTAGCTTGAAACTCCAAGCAGGAATCTGGGGAACATATAGGATTCCCCTTATCTGTTTACCCCTTTAGGACTTACTGCCCTTTGCTGCCTGCTATCTAGTATCTGAAAATTATTATCTCATAGATTCTCTTCAGTTTTTTAGTTGCTTGAGAAGGAAGGCCAAATCAAGTCCCTGTTGATCCATCTTGAACAGACATGGAAAAACTATGAGAAAGGAGGAGGCTGAGAATAGTCCTCTGACAAATACAAGGCTAAGAATGGCTCCTGGTCCCAACAGCCAGAGCAGAAACCCCATAAAACCCAAGGCACCAGGAAGAATCCTAGGTAGGGGAGTGCCTCAGTAGTGGAACCAGATTAGCTCAGGAATAAAGGCTGCCCTGGCAACACCTAGCAAAGCTTATCATGCTTTTCCCAAGTAAATTAATTACATCAGAGAACAAAACTCAAAAGCTTTCAAATGATTTAAATGAAAACAAAATTCAGTGTCTCTGACATCCAGTCAAGTTTCCCCAGGCATGCCAAGAAGGATGAAAATTTTACTCATAATAAGGAGAAAAATCAATCAATAGAAGCAGACCCAGCCTGCTTTTTGCTCAGATGATAGAATTAGCCAAAAACTTAAAACAGCTATTAGGGATACACTCCATATATTCACAAAAGTAGAGGAAAATATGAGCATGTTGAGGAGAGACGTGAAGATGTGAAGATTTTAAAATAAAATGAAAGGATGTGATAGGAAGTAACCAAACTGGGAGTGAATAGGTGCTGCTTTTATTAGGATGGCCAGTGTCCTGTCTAAGGAAGTAGTATTTGAATTCCTCTATCGATTCAGCTGTGGGAAGAACATTTTTAGGCAGAGAAAATGACTAGTAGTGTAAAGTCCCTGAGGTAGAACAGTTTTGACAGATCTAAGAACAGACAGAAGGGCAAGTTGGATAGAGCACAAGGAGGGAGAAGAATCATGTAAGATAAAGTCGAGAGGTAGGTAGGGCCTCATGGGCTCTGAGATGGATTTATTTCAAAGTGTACTGGGAAAACTGGAGAAGTTTGAAGCCAGGGAGTAATAAGGTCTGTTTGATGTTTTTAAAATTTCACTCTGATTACTTTGTGAAAAAAAGGCTTGTAGGGGGCCAACACTGGAAGCTGAAAAGAGGTTTTGGAAAATTCTTTCTCTGTGTTATATATTAGGGGGGAATTCTGTGAGAAATTTTCATTTATGCCTTATAGTGAGTGATAGTAACTTCATACCTGGGTATATTAAATCATAAAAGGCTAGAGATTTTATAAACCCTGTATAATTTCTCTGACTTTTTGGTTAACTTAGAAGAAGTTACTCAGTAATGCAGCCTTACTTCTGAGTCAACAATCAGTGACTCAAAAGATCATTTATGCAATTTTATAGATCATTAGTTAGTGAGGTGCTAAGCTTTTTGTCAGTTTGGAGCTTTTTAAAAAAAATTCATGGACAAGTTCAAAGAATTCCTTGAGGTACTGTAATGAATTACTGAATAGTAATACTGCTTAAGTAAGTTAAACTTCTACATGTGGGTATTTGAGCGAAGTTATACATTTACTTTTTTTGTATCTTTTAATTCCTCCAAGACATTGACTGACACTGAAGTGTATATCATGAGGGTTATTTTTGTTTGATTTTATTATTTTGGAACATTTAAACAACAGAGTAACTTAATGTACATGAAATTCAGTCATGTAGACTGTTCCTCTAGGAACTGAAGTCTACAATTTTCTTCATGATGTTGTGGCCATAAAACTTGATAGTCATTATTTAGAGTATTGTGTTGTCTTCATAAATTTCAGGGTGGTTTTTAGATTTTGATGTAGCTCACTAAGGTCACATGTAAAAATAAGTTGGCCACTTATATATCCAGAGACCACAGTATATTAATCAAATGGAAAAACATTTAGTGGTTGCGCCTTACCCCATTTGTTTGGTTTTTACAACATTCCTTTAAAATCCACTAGAAATTCTGCCTCTTCCCTGAAGCTTTTTTTTTTTTCAAATTTATAATCTGCCCCCCCCTGTTGGATATCTTTGGCATTTCCAGTCTGGCACACTATTTAATACATTTTCCTTCAGTGATATTTTTAAGCTGAGGTCAGACCTTTGGCTGTAATACCATTGGACTTAATGGTGGGGGTCACTAACTTACTGTGCTCTGAGCCTGAGCAAACTGGCCACGTATTTGTGATTTTGTAACCAGTAGGGAAGGAGATGCCAGTAGAAGTAGCAAAGTCTATTATGAAAGAGCTTTGCCGTTAACTCAGGCATCCACCCACTCCAGCCTGTGTGCCTCTAAACAGACAGATTATAATTTTTTTCCAAATTGCATTTTTCTTTGAACTCTATGTTTTGAGATCTTCCCATACCTTGATTCAGTCGCCTCATTCTCTTATACTATATGAAGTATTCCACTATATAGAGAGACCATAAATTCTTTAACTAGTCTCCTAGACTAATGTTAACAAGAATGATTGAAAACTCCTAGTTTTAGAAAAAATAAAAAATAATACAAGTTATGAAACAGTGAAAAAGAAAGTCACTTCATTTGAAATAAAGGTTTATTGCCGGGGGGAGGGAGGGTAGGGAGAGGATAGTGGGATTATGGACATTGGGGAGGGTATGTGCTATGGTGAGTGCTGTGAAGTGTGTAAATCTGGCGATTCACAGACCTGTACCCCTGGGGCTAATAATACATTTTATGTTTATAAGAAAATAAAAAATATTTTTAAAAAAAAGAAATAAAGGTTTAATTTTTCCCCCAATCTAAGGCATTTTGATGGCAAAAAATAAGAAAAAAGAAAAAGAAAGGTTTGTTTTATTTAGAATGTTCTGTTCATAGGAAGGAATCAGGATTATATTTGAGACAATTACTTAGCTGAAGAAATACAACAATGTCGGACACCAAACAGCTGTTCCACTTGTGATTTTTTTAATGTGATTTTACTTGGCAGTGATAATGGAACACGTCTCACCATTTGATTTTTTAAGTCTCTGCTTTCCTATCTTGTTCAATGAGAAAAGCAGTGTGATATGATGAGTTGAATTTCCATGTAGATTAGAGCCACAGTCAATAGACTTAACAGCATGTCCAGGTTGATTCTTAGCCATCTGAGCAACAGTGCCTCCTTGAGGAATCAAGGATAAAAATGAAACATGTGTTTTTAAGAGAAGATTTTGTTTTACAGATACAGCTCAGGTTTATTAACCCACTGAAAAATTTAAGACGTCTTGGAATCAAAATGGTAACTGACATCTTTCTGGACTGGGAGTCTTACCAATTCAGAACAGAAGAAATTGATGCTGTATTTCATGGTGCAGTTTGGCCCCAGGTAAACTATATTACTACCCTCTTCCGGGATACCTTCTGTTTCTTCCTTTGGTATGACTTTAACCAGCACAGTCTACACCCAGACATGAATGCCTATCCTGGCCTTTTCTTTTACATCGAGTCTTCCTTTGTTTCTGAACATTTTAGAACACTTTGCTTTGCCTCCACTATCACCTAAAGCTCAAGAGCTGGTTTCTTTAATACCACGACATTTATAGTTAAGGTTAATTTGAATATGGTTGTGTTTCTTAAGCAAATGGAATATAACTGTTACAGCACCTCCGTGATGTGTCTCTGGATTTTTGACAAGCATAAGGGAAAATACACAGATATCCTTGTTACCTTGTTTGTAACCATTTTGTGATGACTCCTGTTATTTAACTATAGCTAAAAAGACTATGGAGGAGACTTGATTTTAGGAATTCTAGCTGCTTGAGCTCTGTCGTTTCTAACCAATTGAAACCTAAAGTACCTCATTCCTTCTAAGGGTCTAGCACTTCTTGCTCCATCTTTGCCATTTTTCCCCTGTAACCATTATTTTGGATTCCTTTATTTTTTCTTCAGTCTGTCCTTTAAATGTTAATCTCTGTCCCTTGGCTGTTTATCCCTTGGCTGTTTATCCTCTTGGATTTCTGTACTTGCTCTGCTTTTTAGTTGTTTTTTCCCGACAATTCTGTATGTTTTTATTTTGTATTCTGTTTTTATTTTGTGTCCTAGATCACAAGGCTTGGATCTGAGAGTCAGTATTCTCCTACTCCTCTGCTAAAACTAATTAGTGTCTGGAGCAGAAACGCAAGGTATGACCATTTTTCTCCCACCTTTAAAAAGGACAGTGTTTTAGACCATTCTAGTCAAAATGAGTCAAGGTTACTAATAATATGATTTATGGTGAAATACTATAGGTGCAGTTAAAGAGAATAAGGTAGCTGAATTTCAGAATAATTTCAGAATTTTCAGGTTTAAAGAAAAACACAAGCTGCCGAACAGTGTAACCCAAGAAAAATACCTATGCATGTGTATAAATATAAGATGAAGTAGAAAATGCCTAAAAGGATACGTGAGAAACTGGTAATGTTATTATAGCATGTGGAGGTTTGGGTACCTCAGAACAGGGAAGAGGTAATTTTTATGATATATCTTTAGAGTGTTCATTTATTATTTTTGAAAAAGGGAAAAATAGGGGGCACCTGGGTGGCTCAGTGGGTTAATAAGCCTCTGCCTTCGGCTCAGGTCATGATCTCAGGGTCCTGGGATTGAGTCCCATATTGGGCTCTCTGCTCAGCAGGGAGCCTGCTTCCCTCTCTTTCTCTGTCTACTTGTGATCTCTCTCTGTCAAATATAAAAATAAAATCTTAAAAGAAAAAAAAAAGGTAAAGTAACATTTTGCAGTGTAAGTTAAACTTATACATATTTTAGTAAAACTGTAAAGTTTCATTAAAACTTAAAAATCAGGGCGCCTGGGTGGCTCAGTGGGTTAAGCCGCTGCCTTCGGCTCAGGTCATGATCTCAGGGTCCTGGGATCGGGTCCTGCATCGGGCTCTCTGCTCTGCAGGGAGCCTGCTTCCTCCTCTCTCTCTCTCTCTGCCTGCCTCTCTGCCTACTTGTGATCTCTCTCTGTCAAATAAATAAATAAAATCTTTAAAAAAAAAAAAACTTAAAAATCAGAAGTACTGTTGTTGTTAGGGACGTACTTCCAACTTTTCTGGAAGAAAAGCGCTCAAGCACTTTTAGCACTAACTATGTTGAAAGTGCTTGAGCTCTTCTTCCAAAGATGATAAAGTGGTAAAACTATCTGAATTTTTTTGGTTTTACCCTCCTGCTGATCGTTAGAGGACTACATCCCTGAAGTAGAACAGTTGCTGGTTTGCCACTGGCTGGATAGCCTATGTGCGCTCTATCCTTGTTGGTGTGTTTCCCCTGGGTAGGATGCTCCTGTCATTTGTGTGTGTCTTTCCTCTTTCATACTGGGGATGGATTCACCACCTCTCCCAAAAATGATGCTGCGCTCTGAGTATTGCATATGCTAACACGGTAAACGTTTCTTTGGTCTGTACTCCTGATTCCCATGTTGTACAGCATTGGTTTTTATGTGAGTATATATACATTCACATTCTAGAAGGTTTATAGTTGAAAAATAGCCTGTCTTCAGTACATTTCTTTTAGAAAAGGCTCATACCATGTTCACATCTCAGCTTTACAACTTAACTACCTCAGTGGCTTTAGACTCATCTCAGTTTTTTTATCTGTAACGTAGGGACAAGGTTACCAAATTATAGAGATGTTACGAGGATTAAATGAGAGAGATACATAAAGTGCCTAAATAACAATCTTTGTGAGGTGCCTGGAATTACCCATCAAATTTTAGATTTTAAAGTAATTTCCCTTTTAAATATATATGGGAAATATATATATTTCCCATATATATTTAAACTCAATATGGAAATTCTTACTGAACCTGTTTTCAGAAAAAAATATAGTGAGAAATAAGATGACAACTTCAGTGTTTTTCCTTGCAGATATTTCCCTTTCCTGGCTAAACAGAAACCTGGGTACCCAGAGTGTGATATCCTGACCAACGTTTTTGCAATTCTCTCAGCAAAGAATCTCTCAGAAGCCACAGCCTCTATTGTGATGGATATAGCCGATGACCTTCTTAACCTTCCAGATTTTGAACCCACAGAAACACTTTTGAGCTTGCCAGTAACTGGATGTGTGTACATGGAAAGTGCAGATGGTATGTGTGCTGTGCAAAGTAAATGATTCTTAGATTTCTGAAGTAGCATTTGTGCTCTCAGAATGGAAAATTTCAACACAATTTGATTCTTTTAATTACTTTTATTATTAAAAGAATTTCTCTGCTGTAGGAATTAATACCAATTCATATAAACTGAATTTTCTGTGTAGTAGTGGAAATTCAGATTATTTATGCTCCAGAAAGCTCAACTATCCATCAGGAAACTTAATGACTTCCACTGTCATGTCTCTGAATTCTTCTTGTCAAATTATCCTAACAGTTCTTTTACTAATACCAAAAATGTCTTACATAAAGCCTCAGGGGCTTTATAAATTTATAAATTTATAATTTAGCTAATAATACTGCTATTATGACTAAGAAAAAAGTTATTTAATCTTTATAGTTAAAATTTATATATTTTTTTAATTTTTTAAATTTTTTTATAAACATATATTTTTATCCCCAGGGGTACAGATCTGTGAATCGCCAGGTTTACACACTTCACAGCACTCACCAAAGCACATACCCTCCCCAATGTCCATAACCCCACCCCCCTTCTCCCAACCCCCCTCCCCCCAGCAACCCTCAGTTTGTTTTGTGAGATTAAGAGTCACTTATGGTTTGTCTCCCTCCCAATCCCATCTTGTTTCATTTATTCTTCTCCTACCCACTTAAGCCCCCATGTTGCATCACCACTTCCTCATATCAGGCAGATCATATGATAGTTTTCTCTCTCCGCTTGACTTATTTCGCTAAGCATGATAGGCTCTAGTTCCATCCGCGTTGTCGCAAATGGCAAGATTTCATTTCTTTTGATGGCTGCATAGTATTCCACTGTGTATATATACCACATCTTCTTTATCCATTCATCTGTTGATGGACATCTAGGTTCTTTCCATAGTTTGACTATTGTGGACATTGCTGCTATAAACATTCGGGTGCACGTGCCCCTTTGGATCCCTACGTTTGTATCTTTAGGGTAAATACCCAGTAGTGCAATTGCTGGGTCATAGGGCAGTTCTATTTTCAACATTTTGAGGAACCTCCATGCCGTTTTCCAGAGTGGTTGCACCAGCTTGCATTCCCACCAACAGTGTAGGAGGGTTCCCCTTTTCTCCGCATCCTCGCCAGCATCTGTCATTTCCTGACTTGTTGATTTTAGCCATTGTGACTGGTGTGAGGTGATAGCTCACTGTGGTTTTGATTTGTATTTCCCTGATGCCGAGTGATATGGAGCACTTTTTCATGTGTCTGTTGGCCATCTGGATGTCTTCTTTACAGAAATGTCTGTTCATGTCCTCTGCCCATTTCTTGATTGGATTATTTGTTCTTTGGGTGTTGAGTTTGCTAAGTTCTTTATAGATTTTGGATACTAGTCCTTTATCTGATATGTCGTTTGCAAATATCTTCTCCCATTCTGTCAGTTGTCTTTTGGTTTTGTTAACTGTTTCCTTTGCTGTGCAAAAGCTTTTGATCTTGATAAAATCCCAATAGTTCATTTTTGCCCTTGCTTCCCTTGCCTTTGGCGATGTTCCTAGGAAGATGTTGCTGTGGCTGAGGTCGAAGAGGTTGCTGCCTGTGTTCTCCTCAAGGATTTTGATGGATTCCTTTCTCACTAAAATTTATTATATTTTTATGAAAATTGAGTGCTCTCCTTGTCTATCATTATGAAGATAGTATACAATTATCCTTTAATAGTTCATTAAAATCAAAACATTTATTACTTTTTTTTCAGATTCTATCACAATGGGAGGACGATTAATTCTACCTCATGTACCTGCAATTCTTCAGTATCTTAGCAAAACCACAATAAATGCAGAAAAGGTGAAAAAGAAGAAGAATAGGGCACAAGTCAGTAAGGAACTTGGCATTCTGTCAAAGTAAGTGATATATTGGTCCTTAAAAGATAAAATTACTATCCGTGGTTTTAATTTTTGCTAATTTTTACCCAGTTTTTCAATTATTTTAATGTGGTAATAAGCTGAAAAGATTTTAAGTATTTTTAAATGCCCTCCATTTTTAAGATAATGTAGAATTCTTCTTCTTCTCTGCCTGTATATTCATTAGAAAACTTTTATGGTATCTATCTTCATTTTATTATGAGAGAATAATCTTCAAAATTCTAAAGTACGCTAATAGATTTGTATATTTTGTTCAGTTAGAATTTTGAGTTACATGAGATCGCATACTTTTCATTTTTTTTAAAGTTTAATTGATAAAAATAATTCATTTAAAAGAGCATGTTGTGGTTGTTCTGTTTATTTGTTTTTTAAGGGTCAAGATGTTGCAAGGATTTTTAAAGATTCTTTTTTTTTTTTTTTTAAAGATTTTATTTATTTATTTGACAGAGAGAGATCACAAGCAGGCAGAGAGGCAGGCAGAGAGAGAGAGAAGGAAGCAGGCTCCCGGCTGAGCAGAGAGCCCGATGCGGGGCTCGATCCCAGGACCCTGGGATCATGACCTGAGCCGAAGGCAGCGGCTTAACCCACTGAGCCACCCAGGCGCCCTTAAAGATTCTTTTTGACAGTAGACCTAGTAATATAAAATTGTGTCTTCTGTAGCAGGGTTGTTAAACCAGAGTACAAAAAATGTTATATTTTAAATTATGAATTGTTACAGGACTTAACTGTTCAAAGTTTATTTTTTCTGTTACCTCAACAACAACAAAATGATATATTAGAATCTTCCAGGAATTGCTTTGACATGTCTTATTCATACTATTGTATTTCTAAGTTATACAGAATGGGAAACCACACAAAATATACTCATTAAATTTTATCACAGACTGTGCGGTAGGAAAAGAAGGTGAGAGATTAGGCACCATAAAGACTGGGTTTGAAAGGCCTGCTCTGCCAATTCTTAGATGTGACATCAGTTTCTCTGAGTCTCAGTTTTCTTTGGGCAAGATGGGGCTAAACATTTCTACATGGAAGGGTATCGTGGGAGTTAAATTGAATACCGCATGTATAGCCTTAAACAAGTCTTGGCTCTTAAAAATGTTACTTTCTTTGTAAAGTGAGAAATTACTAATTGTCAAAAAATAGTAATAACAAAAATAATTTTAAAAAAAGAAATTGCTAATATTCAGATTATAGCATCGGAGTTTCCTCTTACTCACCTACACAATCAGATGTTGCAAGAGAAATAGATTAGTAGCCATGAGCCTGAAGTTGGAGAGAACTAAAAGTGGACACTGCATAGAAGTCAGTTAAACTCTTCCTACATGAATACATAAAAGCCACCTGTGTCTGTCACATGTTTTGTACAAAACGTTTAACTTCTTAGAGAAATACTCTTCACTTGTGTATCTTACATATCAGTTTTTCACCTTCTCTAGGATCAGCAAGTTCATGAGAGACAAAGAGCAAAGTTCTCTGCTCATCACACTTCTTCTTCCTTTCCTCCACCATGGCAATGTTCCTCAGGTAAAAATTCACAGGACATTGGCTTTGTCATTAAAGTGGTACTTTATTATTAAGGTTCATCCATGAACAATAATTTTCATTGGATAGATTCTGTGATGTATTTGCAAGAAGATTTTATACAGAAATATAAAATTAAAAATAGAGGAGACACATTGGGAAAGAGGTAGGAAAGGGGAAACAAGAGGCTGGAAGCACCATCATCAGTCCTTCATTTTTCTTTCTTTAGCTTCTAATCCATTTTTTTTTTCTCACCTTTTTTTTTTTTCCTCTCACTTTGATCAATAACAAATCTGGAACCCAAGAAGCGCATCATATAATCTTAAGTATGCATCACAGTTGCAGAACTGCTAATGAAAAGTCAGATTATACTAATATTACATGCAGTTAGCAGTTTCTAAAATGATTTTCCAACTTTTAGTTTAATCTCAAGTCAAATCAAATGGCTCAAACTCAGTGAGGCTTTAGTAGCTACACTGAACATCTCTTACTATACAGTAATTCAGTAGAGAAGACCACAGATCTGTAGAGAACCAGAAGTGAGGATTTTTCTTCAGCAACCTCATTTTTCTTGGCCCTTTTTAGACTGGACAAAGAAGAAATTATGTTCCAAAACCATGTGTATTTTCTATTAGAATTAAAGGAAGAAACTGTTAATGGACATTATTTTGGATTTTATGTGAAGTTAAAATGCTAAGAACTTTCAAAGGCCTATGAAATAACTTTTCTGAATACTACTTGTGCTTATTGAAAGTTATTTATTTTCTGTGCTATAATATTAAAGCCAAGTTGACCAGTTTTCTGAATTACTGAAATGTGATTTCTCTTAATGTTCCTTCTTAAGGATACAGAGGTTGATATTTTGGTGACAGTACAAAACCTGTTGAAACACTGTCTGGAGCCTACAAACTTCCTCAAGCCTCTAGCAAAGCTCTTCTCAGTTATTAAGAATAAGTTGTCAAGACAATTGCTTTGTACAGTTTTCCAGGTCTGTAGTACACATTTTTACCCCAAACCACCCCTTTTTAAAAAGATCGCTGTGACATGTAACACATATTGACAGCTTCCTTGGTGTCAACATGATGTTTCATATAAATTTGAGTGGAAAGAGGGAAATGAAGGGAGGAGGACAGAAAAGTTAAGATTTGGGATGCCTGGGTGTCTCGTTAAGCTGCTGCCTTCAGCTCAGGTCATGATCTCAGGGTCCTGGGATCGAGGCCCGCATCAGGCTCTCTGCTCAGCAGGGAGCCTGCTTCCCCCTCTCTCTGCCTGCCTCTCCGCCTACTTGTGATTTCTCTCCATCAAATAAATAAATAAAATCTTAAAAAAAAAAAAAAGAAAGAAAAGTTAAGGTTTTATTCAATAATAATATACTGTTTTCATTCCTTTCAGACTCTTTCTGATTTTGAGAGTGGATTAAAATATATTACTGATGTTGTCAAGGTAAGAAAGTCTTATATTTCTCTTTTGCTTCAAAAGTATTGTCATTTTTTTTTACATTTTCAGTGTTTCACAATGTTTCAATGTTTTCATTTCTTGTAGCTTAATGCCTTTGATCAAAGACATCTTGATGATATCAACTTTGATGTTCGCTTCGCAACATTCCAGACTATCACCTCTTATATTAAAGAGATGCAAACTGTTGATGTTAACTACTTAATTCCAGTTATGCATAATTGTTTCTATAATATGGAGGTAGGTTTTTATAGGAAAAATTTATGAATTGTTTTTCATTGTTTTGATAATACAACTACATGACCTGATTTCTTTTTTTTTTTTTTATTAACATATAATGTATTATTTGCCCCAGGGGTACAGGTCTGTGAATCATCAGGCTTACACACTTCACAGGACTCACCATAGCCCATACCCTCCCAATGTCCATAACCAAACCACCCTATCCCTACCCCCGCCCCCACCAAGCAACCCTCAGTTTGTTTCATGAGATTAAGAGTCTCTTATGGCTTGTCTCCCTCCTTATCCCATATTGTTTCATTTTTCTCCCCCTACCCCCACCCATGGTCCCCCGTTCTGCCTCTCAAATTCTTCATATCAGAGAGATCATATGATAATTGCATGACCTGGTTTCTTAATTTGTGTTGTGAGCAAGACACAGATTTTTGTGTATAATTTCTTGTGGCTGCAGACTGTTTTGTTTGGTGAAGACCATATTGTTATTTTCATGATCTAAAAGACAAATATTTTGAATAAAATAATATGTGGAAGTACTTTGAAAAATGCAAAAGCCATGTGCTAGAATAGGGGAAATTCATAGAGACAGAAAGTAAATCTGTGGTTACCAAGGGCTGCCAGGGAGGGAGAAATGGGAATGGTGAGGAAGGACTTCTGATTGGCACAGGGTTTTGTTTGGGGTCGGGGCATGAAAATGTTCTGAAGTTAGATAGTGGTGATGGCTGTACAACCTTGTGAATATCCAAAAAACATTGAATTGTACACTTTAAAAGGGTGAATTGTATAGTATTTCAATTATATCTCAGTGTTTTGAAGTTTTGTCATTGTATTATTTGACAGTTTGCCCTCTTTTATTGATTCAGAAATATAAAGGGTTCATACTATTTTAAGTACCATGTTGCTGGACTGAATTAAAACCCAAAACTGGGGAAAATGAAATCTTTGATTTATAGTTAACCATGTAATGTCATCAGTAATCTCTTTGTGGCATTTTATAACTATTCATCTGATGTTAATGATTATGTAATATATGAAAAAGTAATCTCCCCATTTGGGGCTGATTCTTCATATTTCATATCAAATTTTAGCACAAAGAATTCCAGATCACTGCCTGCTTGGCTGAGTTAGCAATACTTTCTCCACATTCACTACCTACATTGCTCAGACTAGGAATTGGAACACAACTAACCAAAATTATACCAGCCAACTCTGTCGTTTTCAGTTATCACATGATACTGAATATTGAAAACGAGCTTTAGTTCTGTTTGCTTTGGGAAATAAAACTAATCAAAAAGTCTATTGCATCTTATTTTCCAAATCAGAGTGTGACTTCTCAGTAAGCATGATTTTTCAGTTATTTACTACAGGACTACCTCATTTTATTAAGCTTTGCAGATACTGTTTTTTGGTTTTGGCTTTTTTTTTTTTTTTTTACAAATTGAAGGTTTGTGACAACCCTGCTTTGAACAAGTCCTATCAGTGTCATTTTCCAACAGCATTTGTTTATTTTATATCTCTGTGTCATATCTTGGTGATTCTCACAGTATTTTTTCATTATGATTATATTTATCACAATGATCTGCGAGCAGTGATTATGATGCACTAAAATAACAGATCATAGTAAGTATTTTTTAATTAAGGCATGTACCTTGTTTTTTTAGACATAATGCTATTATACACTTAATAAATTATAGTGTAAACATAACTTTTATATGTACTGGGAACCCCAAAAATTCATTTGTTCATTTCACTCACTTTATTACGATTTTCACTTTGATCTGGTGGTCTGGAACCAAAGTCACAATATCTCTGAGGTATGCGTGCATATTCCTCACAGCCCTACATTTAGTTCTTCCTTAGATGTGATGTACTTGGGGAACATTTCTTAGGAGGGATCTTTACATAGAGGAGTATCAACATTTTGTAAACTGTTCATTGGGAAATAATATTCCATATTATAGTTATTACACAGAATAATTTTGTTTTGTTTTGTTTTTTTTCTTGTTTCGAGTTAGGAGACATGTCTTTAAGTGATAATGCCAGCATGTGTCTGATGAGTATCATCAAAAAGTTAGCTGCCCTGAATGTCACAGAGAAAGAATATAGGGAAGTCATTCATCGTTCACTCCTGGAGAAGTTGAGGAAAGGATTGAAGAGCCAGACAGAGGTATTAGTGTTTGCAATTACATCTTTGTCTTTTATGTACTACTGTTAGGGATTTTGTTTTTGCTTTTCTTTTTCCCTACTAAGTTGTTGTTAAAAACAGCTTAGTACATTTAATTAATACTTAATTGCATAAATACAAAACTCTTAAAAGGAGAGTGGGAATATAAAGGAGAGTGATGATGTCTGATCTTATAGTTTGTGTTTACAGTGGGAATGTTTTATGTTAAAAGAAAATTGTAAACATTATAGTGGTTTTTTTCTGTGTTTCTTTATATTATCTAGAAAGCAAATTCTTTTTTTTTTTTAATTTATTTTTTTTAATTTAATTTTATTTTTTTCCAGCTCCAAAAATTCATTGTTTATGCACCATACCCCAGTGTTCCATGCAATACGTGCCCTCCTTAATACCCACCAAATTCTTTAAAAAAAAAAAATTTGTTTTTCTCAATTTGGCATTTGCAGAATATACAACAGGATTATACCACAGTGCTTTCCTGTTTAATTCAAACCTTTCCAGATCAACCAGAATTTAAAGACTTGGTACAGCTCACTGATTGCCATGATCCAGAAATGGACTTCTTTGAGAATATGAAGCATATTCAGGTAGAAAACACTTCCGTGTTGAGTTCTTTTTTCCTGCCTATAAATTAAGCATCTCAGGGGTGCCTGGGTGGCTCTGGGTTAAAGCCTCTGCTTCAGGGCACCTGGGTGGCTCAATGCGTTAAAGCCTCTGCCTTCAGCTCAGGTCATGATCCCAGAGTCCTGTGATCAAGCCCCGCATTGGGCTCTCTGCTCTGCGGGGAGCCTGCTTCCTCTTCTCTCCCTGCCTGCCTCTATCTGTCTACTTGTGATCTCTGTCAAATAAACAAGTAAATAAAATCTTTAAAAATAAATAAATAAATAAAGCCTTTGCCTTCAGCTCAGGTCATGATCCTGGGGTTCTGCGATCGAGCCCCGCATCAGGTTCTCTGCTCAGCAGGGAGCCTGCTTCCTTCTCTCTGCCTGCCTCTCCGCCTACTTGTGATCTCTGTCTGTCAAATAAATAAATAAATAAAATAGTTTTTTAAAAAAAATAAGCACTTCAAACTGTTCTATCTGATTTAAAAAGATATATTTTACTTTTCCAAAAAGTTTTGAGCCTCTCATTCCTTGGTCTTCATGATTGTCGGTCAGATTAGTATAGGAAATGATCAATTTTCCTAAGGTCTCTTTTCTTTCATGGTATCATAAACCACAATAATAGTGTCACATTTCTTTGCCATTTCCTAAGTATATAAGTGCTTTAGGATCCTTTGTTAAACAAATGCTATGGATTATATCTCTGGAAGCAAATCAAGGCACAGGTGTTTGTTCATGTAACACATGGACTGTATTTCACTCCTTTAATCTTTTCATGGAAAAGTAACTTGATAATGAAATGGAGCTGGTTGTAAGTGAGTGTATTCAGTAACTAATTCTTATTTTATCTAACTCATAGATCCACAGACGAGCAAGAGCCTTGAAGAAACTGGCAAAACAACTAATGGAAGGCAAAATTGTCCTGTCTTCTAAATCTCTTCAGAATTATATCATGCCTTATGCCATGACTCCAATTTTTGACGAGAAAATGCTCAAGGTAGGACATTAGATCAGGGAAACCATTAAACATCTACCTATACCATGACATGCATATGGGGTTGTGACATTCATATTGATGTCAACACAATTAGAGGCTTAAAATAGTTCTGAAGCCCTGAGAATGGTACTTGGCACATAGTAAATGCTCTATAAATAGTAGTTTTAATCTTTATTTTTACTATTATTAGCCCAAAGAGGCCAACCACAAAATAGTTCCCCTCATAGAAATAAATGATCACATTACTAACATAGCATACTTTTATTTTTGTATTATAGGACTTAATTCTGATAATTAATTACCAAAATCATTGTTTTCCCAAATGGCTCATAAGAAAGGAAGTTAAACAATAACTACCTTATCTTTAGCACTATACCAGATACAGGAACTATTCTAAGTACTTAACATAATCTTACTTCATCTTCATCATAGCTTAACCCTATAGGTGCTGTTGCCACTATTTTACAGGAAAGTAAACTGGGAATAAGTGAGGTATTTAACTTTCTCAAAGACATACAGAATGAGAATCTGTATTTGAACTTAGGACTGTCTTCATTATTATACTACATAGTGCCAAAAACAGTGTTGTGCACATTGTAAGGCCTTAATATTTATTGTTTAGAATGATGAAAGACAGCACCCAAAAATTCAAGTCTAACTGAGGTGATACCAGGAGTTGTGACTTGAATTTATACTGTGTTGACCACATGGTATTGTGCAAAGTTAGGTTTCCCCTGTTGTTTCAATAATTTTTAAAGAATTACCTAGGTAGGGGCACCTGGATGGCTCAGTGGGTTAAGCCTCTGCCTTCAGCTCAGGCTATGATCTCAGGGTCCAGGGATCAAGCCCCACATCTGGGCTCTCTGCTTGGCAGGGAGCCTGCTTCCCTCTCTCTCTCTTTCTCTCTGCCTGCCTCTCTGCCTACTGGTGATCTCTCTGTCAAATAAATAATAAATAAAGTCTTTAAAAAAAAAAAGTAAATAAAAAACATTTTTATAAGAAGAATTAACTAAATAAATGAAAGAATACTCCCCAAAATTCCAGTTTAAAGAGTTAGTAAGCCCAGCCAACTTATACTTTGATGGCAGTAAAATAGGAAAGAGGTATAGATGGAAAAAATAAATTATATTTAGTTTTGGTTGATGTTAACATGGTATACCCTTTTTGTGTTTTATTTTTAACATATTTGTGACTTTTTTATTTACTGTTAGTTTCTGGTAGATAGCATATAACTGAGTCTTGGCGGTTTTGTCAAATCTGACAACCTCTGCCTTTTATTTGGTTTTAGGCCATCTACATTTAATATCAGTATTAATATGGTTAGGTTTAAATTGTTGATGTTTTTATTTATTTTCCATTTGTCCCTCTTTATTCTTTCCTTGTATGGAATTAATTGGATTTTTTTAATGATTTTATTTTATCTCTATTGACTTACTAGTTATCATGTAGCTATTTTTATATAGGTTTTGGCTTTACATCAGTTTTAAACGAACTATCCATCATTATTTTTGGTTTAAACAGTCAATTATTGGAGTGCCTGGGTGGCTCAGTCATTTAAGTGTCTGCCCTCAGCTCAGGTCATGATCTCAGGGTCCTGGGACTGAATCCTACGTCTCCCTCCTTGCTCAATGGGGAGCCTGCTTCTCCCTCTGCCCCTCTCCCTGCTCGCTTTCTCTCTCTCTTTCTCTCAAATAAAGAAAATCTTTTTTTAAAATAGCCTATTATCTTTTAGAGAGAGCTTTCAAAATAAGGAAAGATCTTTTATAATTGCTTACATATTTGTGATTTCTGGTCACTTCCAGTTAATTACAGTTTTCCAGTCATTCCTTTGGGTAGCTCCAGACATATTCCTGTTTCATTTTACTCCTAACAGGAAGATCTCCTTCAGATTTTTTTTGTGGCACGGGTCACTAATGATGAAGTCTTTCAGTTCGTATTTGTCTTTTCTCATTTTTGCTCTTATAGGTAATGTTTCTAGGTATGGAATTCTAGATTGACAGTTATTTTTTTTTTCTTTCTGTTCTTTAAAGAGAATTGCTCTACTGTCTTCTGGTTTATATCACTTCCAACAAAAAGTCATTCCTATCTTTATTCTTTTGAGTGTAATGTACCCTTTTTTTTCAGCCTGCCTTGAAATTTTTCTCTTTATCACTGGTTTTAAGCCATTTGATTACAATGTGCCTTAGTGTAGTTTTCTTCATGTTTCTTTTGCTTGGGCTTTATTGAGCTTCTTGGAGCTACTGAGTTGTAGTGTTCTTCAGATTTGTAAATTTTTGGCCATTATTTTTTCAAGAATACTTTGGGTCCCCTTCTTGCTTTTGGAGACCCCACTTGTATATTAGGCCACTCAAAGTTGTTCCAAACACACTGAGGCTCTTTTCTTTTTTTTTTTTTCTTTTTCCCCATTACTTTTTTTTTCTGGGTTTCATTTTGTTTTACTTTTGTATCACTGTTCTTCAGGTTCATTAATCTTTTCTTCTTCAGAGTCTAATCTGCTTTTAATCCCATCTAGTGTGTCTTCCCTCCCAGAACTGTCTTTTCCATTTCTAGACATTCAGATTGGGCCTTTTTTATACCTTACCTCTTTCTCTCTAACATGTTCTTGCTTTCCTGTCCCTTCTTGATCTTATGGAATGTAATTTTATCATATGTCTTACTGCCTTTGTCTACTATTTGTCTATCATATGTGTCATTTTGGGGTCTATTTCAATTGGTTGATTTTTCTTCTTGTGAGAGGTATTTTTCTGCTTCTTGGTATGCCCGTGCAACTTGCCTCTCCTTGTAGCTCTCTCTTCTCTGGTGCTCTGCCCTGTGGTCTCTAGTTGCCACAGCCTCAACTCTGTCTCCTTGCATTAGTGAGACCACTGAGCCCTTTTTGAGTTTCTCCTCTTGTGCTGCGACACTGTGAATTAGGGCAATTATAAGACACGCTTCATTTGTTACCTTTCTGTCAGGGAAGACTGAACTGTGTTGTTTGATGTCCAGAGTCTGAAAACTGCTATTTCATATATTTTTGTCTACTTTTCTAGTTTAAGATAGGAGGGTACGTCCAGTCCCTGTTCTCTATGATGGCATGAAAGAGATGTCTCCAGTGCAATGTACTGTTGAATGTTGAGCTGTCCATTAAAGTTAACTTTAGTATTTGTCAACTTTTACACTTGAATTTACTTCATTTATTATTTGTAGACTTGAACCCATCAGAGAGGTCTGACTGGGAAAAAGCCCAAAGTGTATTAATATCCTTTAAAGTACAGTGTCATTCCTTTAATTGATACTGCCTTTTCTTAGAGCTAGGGGGAAAATGGAGTATACTTTGGGCATTCCTTCCTTATAATTACTGATCATCTACTGTCTAAGCTTTTTAATGTATGATATTAGCTCTGTGTTTTGTTGGGAAATGTTATTCTATGTTGATGATCTTGATTTGTTTTACAGCATGAAAATATAACCATTGCTGCCTCAGAAGTTATTGGAGCTATTTGCAGACATCTTTCTTGGTCAGCATATATATATTACTTGAAACATTTCATTCATGTTTTACAGACAGGACAGATCAATCAGAAGTTGGGTGTCAGGTATGTATGGTCAAACTTCTTATTTTTGTTTTGTTTTTAAAATATCAGCATTGTATTATTTCTTGAAGTGGTCTTGCTAATCTCAGTTTACTTACAGCTTGTATTAATGAGGTTATGCTAATGTTTGTACATCTTCAAATGTTTCCTTTTGATCATAAATGATGTGAATCAAACAAACATTTCTGTGTACCTTCTTTTTTTAACAGTTTGCTAGTAATAGTGTTAGAAGCATTCCACTTTGATCACAAAACTCTTGAAGAACAAGTAAGAAAAATCCAGAATGATGAAAGTAAGTTTTTAAAACTTCCTTACTAAATTTTCATTCTATTCTTGGATAACTGATGATGATGAATTAAAGTTAGCAAAATTCAGCTTACCACCTTTTTCTACAGTGACCAGTGAATGAGTCAGGAGGAAGTTAAAGCAGATGGTTTGAGTATTTGTGTAAAAATTTATTTAAGAATAGAGAAGGCCAGTGTAAATTGTATGATTAAAAAAATGAGCTGTAGATTATTTATATAGAAACCCAGTTTTACCACCTGCATTATGGAAAGAACATTAAGCAACAGATCCAAAGAAAGCACAAGATAAGAATTTAAAGTAGAGTGATAATTAATGAAATATAAAGTAGATACATTAAGAAAAGTTCATCAAAGCTAAAAATAGATATTTGAAAAGATTATAAATTGGCAAAGCTCTGTCAAAATTTGTCAGTGAAAAGTGAAAATAGAAGGCATAATAACCAACATTGGGAATTTTAAAAGGTCATAGTTAAATGAAAAAGGTAAAATAATGTTATGATCTTTGTACTTATAAATTTGAATACTTGCATGAGACATAAAAATTCTTAGAAAAATAAAATACAAGGGCACCTGGGTGGCTCAGTCATTAAGCGTCTGTCTTCGGTTCAGGTCATGATTCCAGAGTCCTGGGATTGAGCTCTGCATCGGGCTCCTTGCTCAGCGGGAAGCCTGCTTCTACCTCTCCCACTCGCCCTGCTTGTGTTCCCTCTCTCACTGTCTCTCTCTCATTCTGTCAAATAAATAAATAATCTTAAAAACAAAAATACAAAATCTGGCTTTAGAAGAAGTAGAAATTCTGGATGCATCTCTAACCACTAAAGAAATTGACTCTAGTTAAAAACCGTCTTCTAATGAAAATACCATGTTCACCCTGTTTTATAGGGAGGTTCTACAAATATTTAAGGACTCAATAATTTCAACTTATGCCTGCCATTTTAGATGATTGATAGAGGAAGCCTCCACTAACTCATGAAGTTGGTATAGTTGGTTAATGGAATTTAACATATTAACATCCAAAAATCATGTGGTCATCTAAAGAGACACAAGGGAAATAGTTGATTAAAATTAGCATCTATTCATGATATCAGATGAGGACTGATTGGAAATTTCCTTAACCTGTTAAAAGAAAAGAATGAACACTTAAATGGACCACTGGGCTAATTATTTTTGCTAAAGACATTGAAATATTCTGGCCCTCAGTTTGCACTACTCCAGCATTCCTTCCTATTCAGAATTTTCTAATTCTGTGATTCATAGTAAAATCACTGTAGAGTCACACTAATTAATAACAAAGACTGGCTTGAATTTGTAGGCACTATGTGTGTTTTAAACCACTAATGTACTAAACTAAAGCCCCTTAACAGTTTTTCTTCAGGCAGTGGAATCTACATTTTGTAATTTTGCATAAACAGAAACATTAAAAATTAAAATACTTTATTTGCTTAACTATCTCTTTTCTTCTTAGATATGTTTGGAATATTTATTGAGCACCTACTATGACCTGGGCCTTTAAAGACATTGTCTTATTTGTTCTTATAAAAATCTTACAAGAATCTTAGTTGGTAGTTACCCCATTATTTTTTATATGAAAAATTACAATTCAGAAGTGTAAAGGAATATGGTAAGTATAAAGCTATATGGCCAGTAAACAAAATAAAGACTAATAGCTGCCATTTTTGAAAGTTAGTGAAGTGTGAGAAACATATTTGGGGTGTATTGTTGACTTTATCTCATTTAACCGTCATAGTAGTCTTAACCAACTGAGCCACCCAGGCGTCCCTTTTTTTTTTTTTTTTAAGATTTTATTAACCGTCATAGTAGTCTTATAAGGTAGATGACCTCTCCATCTTATTGAAAAGGATCCAAAGCCTACTCTGGTCACATGGCTTGTTAGCAGAGCCAAGCCTGGACTTACTTCACAGTACTGTACTACCTAATTTTCTTTAATGAACTGAACCCTATAATCAGGGACATTTCTGCATGAGAACTCTTGGCTGCCATTATGATTTTCATGCTCATGAGTATAGGTTTTTATTTTTGGAAACTCCCAACCACAGTACTTTGGAAGCTTTTTTTTTTTTTTTTTAAATTAAGACACCACCACCCCCACCCCCCCGCTGCTGGCTTAGCCTCCTAGCATATTCCCAAATCACCCTGCACTTGCTCTCCCACCCTCATAATTGTGAGTTTACTTGTCTCTATTCGTCTTTAGGCTCCAAACTGTAAGACACCAGAACACCATAACCCTCTCATTTAGTGCTCTTTCCCCAGCACTTATCTTGCCTACCCGTAGTGAAGATTCGTTTTTATTAGATGTTGGTGGGAAAGACTGTGTGACAAATTGTGTTGTTTCCTTACTTGATTTAAGGTGACTTTTGTTGTTTACTCAACATAGATGCAATAGAAGTGATTGAGTTGCCGGAGCCTGAAACCATGGAATTAGAGCAAATGGATGAGGAAGAGAAGGAAAACAAGTGTAAGAGTTTGTCAGACGACAGCAAAGAATTGCAAAATCCCGATCCACCTGATTGTGAAGAGACATCAGCTAGAGAACCCGAGTGTATCTCGGGGTCCATCTCTTTCCTTCCTCGGAATAAGGAAGAATTGGAGAGAACAATTAAAAATATCCAAGGAACCATAACTGGGGATATCCTGCCCAGGCTACATAAATGCCTGGCATCTACGGTAATCATTCTGTTTGGGACACAGGATGTCTGAGTGAACCTGGGTGTTTGTGGAGCCCTGTCAGGCTGAGGCTCCTAAACTGTTATTGATTGACTTCAGCTTTGGGATTTTTCTTTTACCTCAGCATTTCACAGCTTACCTCCCTTGATTTGTCTCATCATCTTTAGGTTCATCTCCTGCTGCAGCTAAGCAGCGATGTTTTTTTTTGTTATGGTTTTCATATGGTAGACATACTCTTTCTATCTCCAAAGCAGTTAATTAGATGACTCTCATTTCCAAAAAAAGAAAAGGGTTTTAAAAATTAGAATATGTTTCCCTTTACAACATCTTGGCCACTTTTCTGCTGTTCACAATTCATCTTCTTCCTGGTTAACAGGTATAACATTTAGCTGTGGATTCTCAATAAGTCAGAGCCTTTCCTTCTCAGTGTAAAACATGGATTGGCAAACTGTGGTCCATGGGCTATATCTGGCCTGCAGCTTGTTGTAGATGAAGTTTTACTGCAACACAGTTACACTCATTGTTTTACATATTGTCTAATTCAGTTTTGTGTTACCGCAGCAGAATTGAGTACCTTCAGCAGAGACCCTAAAGCCCAAAATGCTTACTCATTAGACCCTCTACAGAAGTTTGCCAGCCCCTGGTATAAAATATTAAATAGATTACTTTGTATATTTGTAAATATAACTTCTTATTTGAGGCACTGTATTTCTTATATACCAACGGTGTCACTCAAAGTCTGGAAAATCCCAATTGATACAGATTTCTTATGATTTTTATATATTTCATAGCAGTCAATCTACATCAGTGAAAATATGGCTTTACTTTTTTCTGGCTACTCCTTTGGAAAAAATTTTCTTATTCCTACTAGTTTTATAAATTTTAGATGATTATTCTCAAATTGCATAATTTAATTTGTTTTTTAAGACAGTAGTTGTGGAAATGTAATGTAATGAAATAAGATGTATCAAAAGAGCTTACTCTTCAAATGCAAGGTTGCATGTTTGCAGGTCCTGATCCATTTATTTCTATTTTAGTTTAACCTAAATTTTTCTTACAGACTAAAAGGGAAGAAGAACACAAGCTCATAAAATCCAAGGTTGTGAATGATGAGGAAGTAGTTCGAGTTCCTTTAGCTTTTGCCATGGTTAAACTAATGCAGTCCCTTCCACAGGAAGTTATGGAAGCTAATCTGCCAAGGTATATTGTGTGACATATTAGAAAAGTTCAATGAAACTCAAAAATTGGTTCTTTCTTCCTGACTCTTGAATCTCTTTTGTGAGGAAGAGGAGAAGTACTGTCACAATTTGCTGTGATTTCAGATTTTAATTGGGAAATTTGGGTACTGAATAAGAGACCAAAGGATGGTTGTATTTTTATTTGCTTCTGTATTTAGACTAGTCCTTTTCAACTTTTCATTTTCTAGTATTTTGTTGAAAGTGTGTGCCCTCCTCAAGAACAGAGCACAGGAAATCAGAGACATTGCACGCAGCACTCTAGCAAAAATCATAGAAGATCTGGGTGTGCACTACCTACAATATATTTTAAAAGAATTACAGACTACCCTTGTCCGTGGATATCAGGTAAATTGTATTATGTGCCTTATATTCATTCAGTTTGGACTGAAATTCAAATATTTACAATTTGAACACTCTAAGTGATAGTGCTTTGGGGTCTGTCTTCATTAAAGTTGATCCACTGTGGTAGCAATCAAGTATATTCACAAGTTTCTAATTTTAAAAACCTGTGTTTTAAGAAAACTATATTTGATTTTTATAGACACTTCTAGGCCTGGGTTATATAACCTTTTTTTTCCCAAATCATTTGATATACCAAGTTTTGTATTTTTTGAGTTCTTAAAAATACTTTTGCTGAATCCATGTCAAATGTATTAACAAAAATGTAAATAATAAAACACATATACCAAAAAATCATAATAATAAATTAAAAATTAATAAAAATAAAGAAGATATACATTTGTTTCAGAGTTGAACCATATAAGTAATAAAAGTAATGGGATCTCTAAGTGGAATAACAAAGCTCTTTGAGTAGTGACATGGCTGGTTAGCTACTCCCAAGTTTGGATCTTGGACAAGCACCATCAGCAACACCTGGGAGCTTGTTAGAAATGCACAATTTAGGGGCACCTGGGTGACTCAGTGCCTTCGGCTCAGGTCATGATCCCAGGGTCCTGGGATGGAGCTCCACATCAGGGTCTCTGCTTAACAGGGAGCCTGCTTTTCTCTCTCTCTCTCTCTCTCTCTCTCTCTCTCTCTCTGCCTACATGTGATCTCTGTCTGTCAAATAAATAAATAAAATCTTTAAAAAAATTGCACAATTTAGAACCCTACACCTGATCCAACTATCTGCATTTCAGTAAGAACCCTGAGTGATCTCGAGTTTGAGAAACACTGTAGCTTGTTCTTTTCAAGTACCCAGTCAAGACTCCTGGTAGTTAGCCTTACTTCTGTACCTGAATTTACTCAAAGATAAGCTTCCTGTTCTATAGGTTTTAAACCTAACACACTAAAAATATCAGTCTCTTTGTATAATTTTTTGATGGTTGCTCTAGGAATTACCATATACATACATACATTTAATATTCTACTTAGAATCAGTATTTTATGACTTCAAGTGGAATATAAAAATCTTACCACCATATGGAACCCTTTACCCTTTTTTTATTTTATCGTCGTTTGTCTGTTACCTATATATTGAAAAATTCATCGAGCAGTGATCGAGTTATTTCTTATAATTGTCAAGCATATTTTAAAGAGCTCAAGAGGGAAAAAAAATAGTCTATTAGTTTGCCCAGATATTTATCATTTCTGCTACTCTTCTTTCATTTCTGAATTTCCAGGTTTTTTTCTGGTAATCGTTTCCTATCAAGTCTAAAGAACTTCTGTCATCAGTCTTGTAGGACAGGTATGATGGCAGCAGGTGCTCTTAGTTTTCTGTCATCAGACAGAAATTGACATCATTGACAATACTTTTCTTTCAGCACTTTAAAAATGTTGTATCACTTCCTTCTGGCCTTTCCTATGAATAATCCTATTATTCAAATCATTGTCCCCCTCTAAGTAGTGCATCCTTTTCTCCTCTGACTGCTTTTAAAGACTTTATCTTTGCCTTTATTTTCCAATATTTTGATTATGATATATCTGAGTTTGCCCTGTTTGAGATTTGCTGAGCTTCCTAACCAAATTTGGGATGTTTTGAGCCATTATTTCTCCATAAACTTTTTTCTGCACTGTACTCTGTCCTCTCCTGGAACTGCAATGAAATGAATATTAGACTTTTTTTTTTTTTAAAGATTTTATTTATTTATTTGACAGAGATCACAAGTAGGCAGAGAAGCAGCGGAGAGAGAAGAGGAAGCAGGCTCCCTCCTGAGCAGAGAGCCCGATGTGGGGCTCGATCCCAGGACCCTGGGATCATGACCTGAGCCAAAGGCAGAGGCTTTAACCCACTGAGCCACCCAGGTGCCCCCATTAGACTTTCTATTTTTGTCCCATTGGTTCTTGAGGCCCTGTTCATGTTTTTTTATTTTTTCAATTCTTCCTGGTTTTTTGGCATAAATTTTTGTTGATCTGTCTTCAAGTTCACTTACTCCCTTTTTCATCTCCATCCTGCTGCTGGGTCATCCAGTGGATTTCTTATTTTAGTTGTTGGGTTTTTAGTTCTAAAATTTACATTTCATTCTATATATCTTCAGTTCTTTGCTAGCACTTTAGATTTCCATTCAGTTCAGTCCTCCAGGTAGAAAGCTAGGGCTTTATTGCTCCCACTCTGCTATGGGGCCCAGCGGTGGTGAAACAGAGAGAGAAGAGCAGCTAGAGTTGGCCTGCTCTCAGCATGCACTTCCACTGAGGCAGAGGAAGGTCCCCTCCCTCAGAGTTGTGGCTCCTGCCAGTTGTCATTTCTAGTCCCTTGCCACCACCACCACTATAGGATTGTAGGGGCTGGGGTGTGGAAGAACGGAAAAAAGAAAGAAAAAAACAAACAGGGATTCCTATCCTCTCTTAGAGCATTCTGTGTACCTGCTCGTACTCATCAAGCCATGGGGCTTCTCCTAGAGTTCCCTGCGTCCTGGCATCCACTTCATGTTAGCTGAGGGATACTTTTTTTTTTTTTTTTAATTTATTTGACAGAGATCACAAGTAGGCAGAGAGGCAGGCAGAGAGAGAGAGAGAGAGAGAGGGAAGCAGGTTCCCTGCTGAGCAGAGAGCCTGATGCGGGGCTCGATCCCAGGACCCTGAGATCATGACCTGAGCTGAAGGCAGAGGCTTAACCCGCTGAGCCACCAGGCGCCTCTAGCGGAGGGATACTGAACGGAAAACAGTGATAAATGCCCTGCAAGTGTGACGGTGCCGGTGTTTTGGTGTTCGTCCGCAGTAGCTATTCCATGCCTCTTTTCTAGGTGGTACAGCTGCTTTCAGTGGGAGAGACAGAGTAGTGTGTGCTTTCTCCATCTTACGTGGAGTCAGAGCCCTAGTCAGTACTCATTTTTATTCTTTTCATTCAGCCAGCATTTATTTCATGGCTGCTTTATGTGACGTGCTGTGTTAGGCCTGAGCATAGAAGGATAAATACAATATATCTCTGTCTTTTGGATTTATTCACATTTGAATGGAGCACCTGAGATACTTAAATGAATAGCCCTTTTTTCTCCAACCACCTGTTTTTTAAGTACATTCCATGATTTGTTAAAATAACTAAAATAGGGATGGGAGAACAACTAGTTTGAGTTTTAATGTTAATTGTGTAGACACTGTCAAAAGTGAATTCTTCAAATGTCGTTCTTCATACCCCACAAAAGGACTTTTAAGAATAAAGCTCTCAGCAAACATTTTAAGTATATAAAAATACACAAAGATCTCCAGTAGATATATATGAAATTATGCCTTTAGAATCCAGTCGTGGGGTACCTGGCTATCTCGGTTAGTATAGCATACAACTCTTGATCTTAGGGTTGAGTTTGAGCCCCACGTTGGGTGTAGAGATCACTTAAAAAATAAAATCAGGGCGCCTGGGTGGCTCAGTGGGTTGAGCCGCTGCCTTCGGCTCAGGTCATGATCTCAGGGTCCTGGGATCGAGTCCCGCATCGGGCTCTCTGCTCAGCAGGGAGCCTGCTTCCCCTCTCTCTGCCTGCCTCTCCGTCTACTTGTGATTTCTCTCTGTCAAATAAATAAATAAAATCTTTTTAAAAATAAATAAATAAATAAATAAAAATAAAATCAAATCTGTATATTGATGACCAATTATGTACTGACAACCAATTATGTTTTCTTAGCCTTTGATCATTATCTGACATTCACTGTGATTATTTTATAGCATTAGAAGCAGCATAAAGAGTGCAAAAAGCTTGAGAGGCAACATAACATAGTGATACAGAGCGGAGGCTCTGGCATGGGTCTATACGGTTTCAAATCCTGACTCTCCTCCCCATGCAACCTGTGGCAAGTTACTTGATCTCTCTGTGCCTCAACTTCCCTCTCTGAAAAGTGATGATAATATAGCACCTACACCATAGATATAGTAAATGAGAATTAAAGGATTTAATACATCTGTGTGTTGTTAATACAACAATATTAATAGCCAACAGTAAGCTCTTAGGAATGTTAGCTATGGTTACTGTTAAGGGCAAAAATGTGTTTCCTTCAGAACAGCTTTGGATCGCACTCAACATTGGCAAGCTCCTTAATTCACAAGTTGGTTTTAAAAAAGTTCAAGGCTTTTGTGCCTTTCTTTATAAATCAGTGGCCTCGTTTAGTCACAGTAGTAGAGCCCAAGCACGGTAATGTTCAAAATGATCATTTGGTTAAAATCTCTTACATGGTGATACTTGTCAAAGCTTCTCCCTACACTAATGACAGATATTACTCTTAAGTGGTCTCTGCAGTACATCTTAGATCTTACTTTTTTCCTCGTGTAGTATGCTTCACCATTCATATTCTTACTGTGCATTTCATTTTAGGTCCATGTGCTGACTTTCACTGTTTACATGTTGCTTCAAGGCCTCACCAACAAGCTACAAGTTGGGGATTTGGACTCTTGTTTAGATATAATGATTGAGGTAAGATTTAGAAAAAGAAAGTTCCACTGTTTTTTTTTAACTGGGCAAAGGACACAAAATCAGTTCACAAATTAAGAAATAATTATAGCCTGCAGAAATGAAAATAATGTACTGTTTTATCTCTTAGATTAGAGATTTAAAAAGCTGATCAAATGGTGTGAGATGGGCACTCTGCCATTTCTAGTAGATCATGAGTTTTGGTATAACCTTTCTGGAAAGAATACTAATGTTGTCAGAAGCTTTAAAATAAGCAAAAATTTCAACTACTTCCAAGAATCTGTTTTAAAGGAATAGTCAGAGATATATTTAGTCTGGGGTTTATATAAAAGTATAGAGCTTTACCTATAATAATGAAAAATAGAATAATGAAAAATTAATAACAATCAATTTTTAAAATTGGTTGATGTGATAATTGGGGGGGATTAAAAAGAAACTAAATTTGCCGCACAGTCTTTGTTCATTCATTTAAAAAAATGTAGATACTTAAAAACATTTTGAATTAAATGTATCAGTCTTGATAATTAAGTTGCAAATATCATATGAGTTTTTTAAGGAGAAATTACTCTTTGGTAAATCAAACAAGAATATCAAAGAAGAAGTGCCTGTCTATATATTCTATAATTATATATGTAAATCTATATAGTATTCTTCTTTTGTTTTCCCTTAGAAATAACCCTTCAGGTGTCTCGGTATTTGCTTGTCTTTCAGTAATTGGTCCCTGAACTACCTTGAAAAAGTGAAATCTGATAGGAATTCCTACCATCTAATTTCAGTCCTGTAAAAACTTGCTTTCCCCTGATCTAGATGTATCAGAGACTGCTTATGTTGACGTTATCTTGCTGATTGCATTTAATTGTTATTTGGCTTTTTTCTCTCAAAGATTTTTAACCATGAGTTGTTTGGTGCTATTGCTGAAGAGAAGGAAGTGAAGCAGATCCTCTCCAAAGTCATGGAGGCACGAAGAAGCAAGAGTTATGATTCCTATGAAATCCTGGGCAAGTTTGTAGGGAAAGATCAGGTTACAAAACTTATTCTTCCATTAAAAGAGGTAAGGACTGGAATGTAATACAGGAGATCCCCACATTACATATCATGAGTTCTTGGAAGGAGCCATGCAGGATAAACCTTAATGCTGGATCTGACCACCGGGATTTCCTTTAGTGCTAAGGGCACCTGTTCCATATAGCCACTAGCTGGCAGCCCTCGTTGGGCATTCTAAACCAAGAACCAGACTCCTAGATGTAAACCATGCAATGCAGAAGCAAAAAAATTGAAATGCTGGTGAACTTTATAGCTGGGTTAAGTCAGCAGCTAAGAATAAGAACATAGCTTTTGTGGAGTCAGACGGCTAAGAGGGAGGAAAGTGGCATTTGTTGAACATGTATTATGTTCTAAGCATTGTTTCATTATCACTTCTAATCTGCACAACCACTCTGAGATCAACAGTACTTCTTTCATCTAACAGATAAGAAAATGCAGGTTCAGAAAGGTGGAAAAGTCGTGGTGAAGGAGGAAAATAAGGATTTAGCTGAAGATCTTTCTGTTCCAAAGCTCACATTCTCTGCACTGTTTTCATTCTGCCTCCTGTTGGTCAGGGACTGTAGTTCGCTTACCTTCGTAATGTTCTCTGTGCCTACCACAGGGGTGAGCATTCAGTAAATGTTAACAATTCCTTTTTTTTTTTACAATATTATGTACTAAAACCAGCACTATTTAATGACCTGAATTAAGCATAATTCCGAATATTTTGGTGTTAGAGGAACTCTGTAATTGTTTCTACAATGCATTAATCTTATCTAAACCTAAGAATGTTAGATATGTCTTAAGGATGAAAAAGAGTCAACAGAATACAGTTTTCCGTGTATATTATCAAGTCCCTCCAAGGTAATTAAAGCTATTAATATCATGTCCTGTGCAAGGGAATAGCTATTACATGCTGAGGTATGTGTTGGGGTTGATGGTCCTGGATTCCCATTAAGTTTCTCTGATTTGGCCCAATGACTAATATCAAACCCTGAGGCTTGGCCATCACAGCACTTTATTAGTATGGTTTTAGATGAGTAGTGACTGCATTTTGTAAATGTTGTGTATGTGTGTGTGCTTGCCTAGAACACACTTGGAGGGATGACATCTTCCAGGTGTCACTTCATATCTCCCGCCCTGTGCCCTAAGGTCCCACCAAGAGAAAGCACAAGATCTCCAGAGGCACACTTGCTGCTGACAGTGGTTGTCTCTGGGATTGAGGTTATGTGTAAATAATAAATACTTTGTATGTTCTGTTTGAAATTCTATTAAGAATGTTTCTTTTTTAATTAGGAGAAAACCAAACATATATTAAAACGTAAATACATATTTTAAAAACTACCATCATAACAAATAAAAATGCAATTCTGTTTTACCTTCGCATGATATTTATGTTTGCCTCTAGATCTTACAAAATACTACGAGTTTAAAACTGGCCCGGAAAGTTCATGAAACCTTGCGCCGAATCATAGCAGGATTAATTGTAAATCAGGAGATGACGGCAGAATCCATTCTATTGCTCAGTTATGGTTTGGTCAGTGAAAATCTGCCCCTGTTAACAGAAAAAGAAAAGTAAGTTTGAAATAAAAGCAAAAACAAAAAAACTTTCCTTAGGTGCTTGCTTCTGATAAGCCATTCAGTTCTTACTCGTAAGTGGATTAATTTAATAATTTACCTTAGTTGTGTGTGTGAGTGTGTGTGTGTATAATTTGCCTGAGTTATAAGATGGTACTACTTTGTGGTGTTTGGGTTAACGTCCTTCCAAGTGATAAATTTCACCTCAAGATTAGTTTTCCAGTAAAGGAATGAGTTAGCTGTGACAGCAGCTAGGTATTTTGGCACTTCTCTGAGACCATTTTTGTTTTATTTACTGAATCAAAGTTAGGATAGATTTTAAATATATACTGATTATATATTTATATATATATATAAATATATACAGGTTAAACAGATTTTTAGTTCTCAAAAGGTTTTAAAATACCTTCCTTTGGATTTTACTTCTGGGTTCTAAAAGAAACTCCTTGCCATATGTTTCAAAATTCAAACGGCATGTCCCCTTACTATTCATCTTAACTGTGTGTTTGTCAATCTGCTATCTCTTTGTGAGGTTCTACAGCCTTGATGAACAACCCAAGAATCTCTGTGTTTCTTATGGTTAAAGGAGAGAAAATGCGCACAGTGAACATCACATTACTTAGTGCTGGGCTCCAGTCACCAGACAGGGCCACTGTAACTGCTTGGAACGCAGCACACCGTGTTCCTCTCCCTGTTTCTCCCTTTGTGATTGACAGAAACCCAGCAGCTCCTGCACTGGATCCACGTCTCCCCCCCGAGAGCTGTCTTCTGCTCCCCCCAACTCCAGTTCGAGGTGGGCAGAAAGCTGTTGTGAGCAGGAAAACCAACATGCACATATTTATTGAGTCCGGGCTTCAGGTGAGAAAGTGTAATTTGCTACCCACAGTGAGTATGCCAAATCTCCAGTACTGCTCATTTCCACTGTAAACGCCTTACCATAAGTAAATTATGAGTTTTTTAAAAGGTGAATTGGCCCATTTACCCTTTTCTCTCTTCCAGTACTTATTTTGATGATATAACTGTCTCAGAATTAATGATTCTGACCTAACTTTATTATGGGTTCGCTATTGTTTTGTATAGGCAGCTCTAAATTTATTTTGAATTTTTTTTTTTTAAAGCCGTGGGCTTCTAAAAACAAAAATTTGATCATTTATTTCCTTTTAAAAGCCTTCATTGGCTCCCAGTTTTCCTAAGAGCCCAGTCCTCCTTCTGGGCTATGAGGGCCGAGCCTCCTATTGAACCACTGCAACACATCCCAACCCCAGTGGCTTCTGTTCTGTAGTCCCACACTCTTCCCACTCCAGGACCTCACCCCCTGCTCCTCCCTTTGCTGGGGTCCTCACAGAAGTCTCAAAGCACACCGCATTTACAGTTAATTAATTATTTGCTAGTCTGCCTTCCTGACTGAGATCCATTATGCAGGGACCATGTTCATCTTGATCACTGCTATGTCCTGTGTACAGAGCCAGCGCCTGAATCAAAGTAAATGCTGAGTAATCACTTGGTAAATGAACTTAGCGTCTCATCGTCTCAGCTAAGCTCCCACTTCCTTCACTTACAAGAGAGTCTCCCAGGCTCTTTCCCATTCCTTCAGAATTTCTGTCACATTAGACAGAAGCATCTTAATATGTTTGTCTTTAAAATCATTTCACCTTTACCTAACTCAGTTGGTCTTGTGAGCAACTGGTGTGAAATATCGTTTTTAATCTTTTAGCTGCTACATCTGAGTCTGAAGACTTCCAAGATCAAGTCTTCAAGTGAACTTATTCTGGAAATGTTGGATCCTTTTGTCTCTCTTCTCATAGACTGCCTGGTTTCTATGGATGTGAAGGTGAGTTTTGTTCCTTCACAAGAGCCATGTCATACAAAATATCCAGAACTTCAAGGCCTGTTCTTTACAAGATGATTGAGTTTTTAAGTGGATTTACGATATTATCAACTCCCTCTGTTCCCTGCATTACATTGCTTTTCAGTGTAATAATCCCATGTATTTGGATAGCCGTTAACAGTTTTACAGGCCCTGCAACATTCATTACTTATTTCATTTGATCCTCACAACAGCGTCATGAAGGTGAGTAGTATGGTCCCATGTCAGCTGTAATCATCTTTATCGTCCTTGATACTACTGCCCCCCACTGCTGTGAATCCTCATAGTGACCCATGAGGTACATATTATTAATGCTTCTGTTTTATCAAACAGAAAACAAGGCCTTGGGCTAAGTGACTCGGCCCGGATCACAGACCTCGTGTATGAGCCTCAGTCTGTCAGACTCCGGAACCTACACTTCTCCCATTTCCCGATTTCCTTTCTTACAGTGGAGGTGCCAGGAGGTTAAGTAATATCTCTGTAGTCAAATAGCTAAAAAACTGCAGAGCTTGGGATATGAGCCCTGGCCTTTCCGACTCCCAAGGCCTTTCCTTTGTCTTTATCTAATTCAGTCCAAAAAGACCATTACAGCAACCAGAAAGCATGGGTCTGTTAGGTAGAGCCGAACTAGGTGATGTCAGCAATCTCTAAGGTTTAGCCCAGACGTTCAGGGGTTCTCATGTAATTGCTTGGTTCCAGGATATGTTTTTCATATCTTTTGCACAGCACTTAACTATAATAAAGTCTGTAATGTATTGTCCCCATGCTTAGTTTCTGAGCCAGCTGTCTGTTCCTTAAATAGAGGGATGGTGTGGGGTGCCTGTCTCGGTTGAGCATTCAGCTCTTGATCCGAAGGTCGTGAGTTCAAGCCCCACACCGGGCGTGGAGCCTACTTAGTAAAATTAAAAATTAAAAAAAGAATGAAAATGGGGGGCGGTGTTCTCTTTATCTTTGTATTTCTAATATTTAGAATGCCTTATATACATATGCTTAGAATGGATTAAAGTACCAGTCTAGAAAATAGAAGTCATTTATAACGTATTTTTCCACACACAAAACAAAGGTGCTAAAATTGGCCAGCCCATCCAATCTTTTACTTGTACAGGTTAAGAATATACTGACCACTTTTTCTTGTTTGCTTGGGATATATCTTTACTTGCCATGGAGAAGCAGTAAGTTCTACCACAGAGAAAAGGAAACCTCCCTCTCTTTTTAGGCTTTTGGTACAGTTCTTCCAGACTGAGCTGGGCAGAGTATTTTACTCTTTCAACTTGATCACTTTTAGAGCCCACATAGCCTTGGGTCCTGGGTTATTGTATTTGGTCACTACACAGGTTGATTGGTTTTATTTTTGTTTTTCAGGTGATCACAGGTGCTTTACAATGCCTGATCTGGGTCTTGAGGTTCCCTCTGCCTTCCATAGAAACAAAAGCAGAACAGTTGACCAAACACCTTTTCCTTTTGCTGAAGGACTATGCAAAACTTGGAGCTGCCAGGGGCCAGAACTTCCACCTGGTGGTAAATTGTTTCAAGGTGAGGTGTTTTCAATTGTACTTAAAATAGCCAGGACCAGAATTACCATCAAAATTATAGTATTCCCCATTATCCTGTGTGGTCTTGGTCAGAATTTTTTCCAGATTAGTTTACTAAGGCCAGAGGGTTGGTATCCTGTGTAAAAAAACACTGATGTTGTGTTAAAGTCATACCATTTCAATGAATCTTCATTTGTAAGATGTCCTGGTTATTAACCTCACTATTGTAATTTGCAGTGTGTGACCATACTTGTGAAGAAAGTGAAATCTTACCAGATAACTGAAAAGCAGCTTCAAGTTCTACTAGCATATGCTGAGGAAGACATTTATGATACATCAAGACAGGCCACTGCATTTGGTCTTCTGAAGGTACGGTGTCACCAGCATGTTGGATTTTATACTTTTTGAGTCTTAGGTTAAATACTTAGAATAATGTGGAACATAGTGTTTTGACTAGCTATAGATTTCCAAAATTAATTTGTAAACATTATATTGGTAGATAACATTATGATATTGGTGGATAAACATTATGATTTTGGTGGATTAATTGTAAGTTAATATATCTACTTATTAAGATGTTTGAATATAAACTCCCTATCAATACTTCCAGAGATTTTTATAAAGATATAGGAAAATACAGGAAAAAATACCATGCTTATGGGGCGCCCGGGGGGCTCAGTTGGTTGAGCGTCTGACTTCAGCTCAGGTCATGGTCCTGGGGTCCTGGGATCAAGCCCCGTATTGGGCTCCCTGCTCAGTGGGAGCCTGCTTCTCCCTATGCCTCTTGTTTGCCACTCCCCCTGCTTGTGCTCTCTCACTCTGTCAAATAAATGAATAAAATCTTAAAAACTAAAACACCATGCTTGTATTCATCATATTGGACATTGGAGTTTTTTCCTTTATTTTTTAGTATTGTAAAATATATATAAAACTTAAAATTCACCATTTTAAACATTTTTAAGTGTACGTTCTTTAGCTTTTGGCGATTACCTTCATTATTTTTGAGGTTGCCTAGGACTGCTTTAACATCGGGTCAGCTTACACCCATCTGCAGTAGAAGATGAAATGAGATGTCTTTTCCTTTTGTATCTTAGGCCATTTTATCAAGAAAGTTGTTGGTCCCGGAAATTGATGATGTCATGCGGAAAGTATCCAAGTTGGCAATTTCTGCACAAAGTGAACCTGTCAGAGTCCAGTGCAGACAGGTTTGTCGAGACACTTTATTACCATGGGAAGGGTCGGGTCCTGTCTTCTCAGTGTGGTTTTTAGAGACATGTCAACATTGGCTGAATTCTGAAGATTATTTTGTGTCACGTGGTTGTTACTTTATTCTAAGACTCAGGAACCCATTTACTTATCAAGTATGAGGAGCAACTCTGCTTTGTCATAAGGGCATTTTCAGTTAACAAAGAGCACTTTGAGTTACAGCCCATCACAAGTGGAATGTTTCAAATAGGTGAAGACGTTTTCCTTCTATAGCATAGTAGCCTGCACCAAAGGTTTCTATCCCTTGGTTCAGTCAATTAATTGTGTGTATCACCGTGTGCCAGGTGCTGCTGGAAAAGCAGTCAACAAAATTTTTACAGTCTCTATTGATGAAATTTTTACAGTAGACAGCCACAAAGCAAAAATTCCACAGTTCTTTAATTACAGACCATCCTAAGTGCCGGGAGGGGGAAAGCACTGTCATATTTCATCTTTTCTAAGACACACCATTATTTATAACCTCAAAGAAAGAAAAAAATCTATGACAGAGTGTAAGATGACATCAATTTCATGACATAGCCCAATTTCAGAGATGTTAAAATGAGAAAAACTGTGCCTCTTAGAATTGAGAAAATATGGAGGAGCATATGATCAGGTTGAGGACTACCCTAGTGTTAGAATCAGGGCTTTCCTGAGAATTGGCCTGTAAGCCAAAATGTGAAGGAAGAAGAAGGCTTAGCTTTCTAGGTAAAAGGGGGTAGCCAGTGCCTGCAGAAGGTAAACCTCAAGGTCAGTAGGGGCCTCGCTTTTGGGAGGAGCTAAACAGAAGGAGCCAAGTCAGGCAGGATCTTATGCTCTTACTGAAGATTTTAGGGCTTTACACTACTACCAGAAAGCTATGGAAGTCAAGAGAGGAGACTGATGTGATAAGATCTATTTGTATACATTTGTTCATCCATGATATATGAGTGCATATCACATCCGGGACGTAGAAGGGTCTAAACTGTAAATAAAAACTAGGGGTTGAAGGAATCTGTGGGCTGCTGAGACAGCCACATTGGAAAGGGAGGAAGCAGGTCTCTAGAAAAAGTCTCCTTGAGTTGGTTAGGAAGAAGGAGGGCCAGCTGTTACTTATCAAGCTCTGGCTATGTGTCCAGAACTTTACATACATGACTTCCATTTGTAGTTACCCTTCAGAAGAAATAATACCCCCATTTTATGGGCTATTATGAAAATTATTATGGGGTATTATGAAAAAAAGGGCCTTAAAAAGTGTAATGATGCGCCTTAGCTTTTGCAGTTTATTTATAAAGGAGGCTGACTAGTATAATGGCTTGAAAACAGAGCCTTTTCATGCAAATAGACTAGGCATGGAATTCTGGCATTGCCGGATGAGCAAGTTAACTTGCCTCTCTGTGCTGTCATGTTTCTCAGCATCTGTAAAATGGGGTTACTTATCCCCTACCTTCTAAGGGAGTGATGACAGTTAACTGAGAAACACTTAGTACAGTGTTTGGCATATAGAAGAGATTTAATAAATGAAATAGTTACTCTGGTCAGTATTAATATTATCCTGTCATTCTTATTCATGGGGAAATCCAGGGTTGAACCATAGTCCATACTGAACCCACCACAGCACGCCACCTATGGAAGAGAGGTGCTCCCTACAAGTGAGCGTAGATTTGGAGCCCAAAACAACCATGCCAGTGGTAGGCCAGGACTTGAGTCTTAAGCAGGCACGTGGGGTAGGACCTGAGTAAATCAGGTCAGAGGAGAAAGGAAAGTACATTGTTGACGCTGAAGACAGGCTTCACCTGATTGATTACTCTTACGAAAAGCCTTTATAACTTATCAGTGTGTCTTAGGAAGCAGGAATCCTGGAGAGACAGGACCCAAATAATCATCTGTGTGACTTCTGTTCCTAGGTTTTTCTGAAATATATTCTTGACTATCCCTTGGGTGACAAACTGAGACCAAACTTGGAATTCGTGCTTGCTCAACTGAAGTAAGTTTAAGCCATAAACTACACAGGGGCAGAGAGTTAGTATCCTCTCTCATTTTAATGTGGCAGCTGTCTTAAAAATGACAAAACCTAAACCTGATGGCACCTTCTCTAAGGGTCTTACCCTGTGCATCATTGCCTTGATTATCAAACAATGTGCATGGCTTCCTTGACAGTTCTCTGAAGGCTGCTTTTCAAATTCAATCTGAGCATTGATTTTCATTAGCGTCTACTTAAGGAGAATGGTAAAAAACAATCTAACAAAATTACATTTAAAACTGTATGGTAGCATGATAGATATATATAAACATTAAAGTTGGGAAAATGGAGTTTTTTCCACTTTTTAAGAAATAGATGAACACCTTAAAACAATGTTTAAAATTTTTAAAAACAATTATTGGTAAATGTAAAAGATACTAACAAGTCTGTCTAATCTTCTTGTCCTAGTTACGAACATGAGACTGGGAGAGAGTCTGCTTTGGAAATGATCTCCTGTCTCTTTGACACATTCCCTCAGGTACCTGGAATCACAAACTGTGTGTGTGTTCCCCTTGAGCCCTGGGAGCCACAGTCCTCCCATCTGAGCACCTGTGAGAATCCCAGTCTGAGTATGCTCATAACTGCCTGTTTTCTTTTAGGGACTGCTCCATGAGAACTGTGGAATGTTCTTCATTCCTCTTTGTCTAATGATGGTGAATGATGACTCTGCCATGTGCAAAAAGATGGCATCCATGACAATCAAATCCTTACTCAGTAAAATCAACCTTGAGAAAAAAGATTGGCTTTTTGATATGGTTACCACCTGGTTTGGAGCAAAAAAGGTTAGGGTTGCTTTTAGTCATATTTCAATGAAAAGTCTTAGTTTTTGGTGTTTTAAGTAAGAATACATATGTAGGCCCACTACATGATTGTCAGCCAGTTACACTGCCCCATAAATGGATCATTTATATACTTTACCAGTCCCCACTGATGAATCTTTGTTTTCAGTTTTGCTTATTCAGCTAATGAAATATAATTTTTGTCAATGATTGTATCCCATTGCTGACTCCACCACCATCATCAGTGGCCTGTGTTTGTGGAATATAAACAATGTATGTCCTATCTTAATATTGGCTTTAAGTATTAAAGTCAGAATGGGGAATGGAGGTACTGTATGAAATTTATTTCCTTTTTTTAATTACAATTTTTTATTACTGAAGTATAATTGACATACATGTTATATTAGTTTCAGGCATACAACATAATGATTTCACAGTTCTTTACATTATTTGGTACTTAACCATGATTTTTTTTTTTAACTTAAAATGGGGGGAAGGTATTAATAGGTAATGATGAGATGATGAGTTCCTTTTTTTTTAATGTTATTCTTGGGTATGAAGACTTCTCCATATTTTTCATGTTAGCCTCCAAAGATCCATATTTTGTTGACTTCTGGCATCATAAAGAGATATTGAGGATAAAGTCATGCCCATCTTCATTTTATAATTTTGGAAATGGCCTCCCAAGTTGTGTTAACATTGTCTTCTGGTGGTTTATTTTTGGTAGAGGTTAAATAGACAGCTGGCTGCCCTCATCTGTGGCCTGTTTGTGGAAACTGAAGGAGTCTCTTTTGAGAGAAGAGTTGGAACTATTCTTCCTGTGATCGAAAAGGAAATTGATCCTGAAAACTTTAAAGATGTAAGTAATTTGCCAAAGAATAAAACTTGTGCTAATTTTTGTAGTTTTACTTGAGGTGGCATAGCTAATCGATTAAATATTATTTGTGTTCAAAAAATGTTACTAATGAAAGCAAGAATGTAGTGTAGTTGGGGGGAAAGAAGAATTGTGTAGTTGAATCTTTTTTTTTTTTTAATGAGGTTTAAAGTAAGTTATCTTCCATAGTATATGAAGAGTGAAATTTCTCCTGTATGGTTGATTTCACCTGCCCACCACCAACCACTATACACTTAGCAACATATGGAGACATTTTTTCATTTGTCACAACTGGAGGGTGGAGGCTGCCACTAACATCTAGTGGGCAGAGGCCAGGAACGCTGCAGATCATTCCACAGAGCACAGGGCATCTCCCATAACAGAATTATCTGACTCAAAATGTCAGTTGATGTTGAGAAACCCTGGTACAGATCTACATGCTGGAGTAAAAACATCCATCAGAAACTTTTGAAATTATCGTACTTGATTTACATTCATCCTGTTTTTAGATTATGGAAGAGACTGAAGAAAAAGCAGCAGATCGCCTTCTGTTTAGTTTTCTTACATTGATTAGTAAACTCATCAAGGAATGTAATATCATTCAGTTTACCAAGCCCTCTGAGACGCTGAATAAAATCTGGAGTAAGTGTTTCCCTTTTATTTAAAGTTAAAAACAAACACATTAGTTGTAATAGAATTATTGAAAACAGATTTGGGAAATTAGAATATGAACACTTAGAAAGTATATAATGTCAGGGAAAAGGCCCATGAGAAAAAGATTTAAAAGGCCCTTTCAAATTGATTACAGTGAAAACGTTTCTTTGTAAGAAAAGTTATACATATTTATGACTTCACAAGTAATACATTTCATTATCTTGTTTGTACCTAAATAAGAATATTATTATACCATAACACACTTAGTAGCTGGTTTTTTAAAATAGCTATAAATAATCCACCATGCAAATGTGCCATGATTTAGTAAACCATTTAACTTCTCTGGGACATTTATTATATATCACTCTCTAAATGAAAAATAAGATCCTAGAATTCTTTTGTTTAACATACTCAATTTTGATTAGTCTATAGGAAATAGACATTAGAATGAAAGCTTTAAGTACAGTTGCAAAGTTACTATATGGCCCACTCTGGTATGACTTCACTGAGGCATGGCCAGATTGTTACAAAATAGAACACACAGAGAACAAAAGTAAAACCCTGTTAATGAAATAAAGCAGCATAGACTAAAACTCAGATATGACATAGTTCATCCAGAATTTTAATCCTGTTCCCTAAAACCCATAAGGCTTTTCAGATTGGGCATGTTAACTCAGGAGTATAAGCTTTAGGGTCAAATCAAGTTGGGGCCCAGGCCTGGTTTTGCCTGTTACAGCTGGCACATTAGCTAGCTAGCCCATCTGAAAGCTTTCCTCATGTTTAAAATGTAACTGACAATTCTGATGTCATGTAACTGTTGTGAGGTCTAAACAAGATAATTTATCGTTAACACACTTAGTCCTGTGCCTGGCACACATAAAGCCTCAAGAAATCAGTAATAACTTTACACTGATTTCAAGAATTATTAGAAACAAATGTGTGCCTATATGCATTATTTATGTTACTTAATTTAGAAATTGTAAATGTTACAGCCACCTTATCTCCTTTGAACCTGAAACTAATTATAATAGAACAGGTCTGTTTCTGGGCTTACTCATACCTCTTTTGTCATTCACCATGTTAGCAGTTGGTTTTCTAGTTGTTTCCAGTGTTTCACCACCTCACTTACCCCTAGCTTCTTGAAAGCTTCTGGAAAACAGTGACTATTTTGTCCATCTTTGGTTCCTAAATCCAAGCACATAGTAGATAACGAATGCCTACACTAATCACATTTACCACCAAAGAGTCAGGAAAGTTGAAACATCTGAAAATGCATTTTGGTTCCCTTAGGTTATGTGCACTGTCACCTGAGACATCCACACAGCTGGGTGTGGCTCACTGCAGCCCAGATTTTTGGATTACTCTTTGCCTCCTGCCAACCAGAGGAACTTATTAGAAGACATAAGGCCAAAAAAACTAAAAAGAAACTCTCAGTACCTGTAGCAATAAGGTTCTTAACAAATGACCTTGAACAAAAGGTAAAGTTTCCCTAAAACCTTTTTCTTTTCTTTGTGATCTACATGAGATGTTCATTCTGCTTCATGTAACTGTCTTGGGGTTGGTCCTTGGGGGAAACTCTTTTTAACAGCTGACTTGTTGCACATGCTATTCTATAGGAGTAGTGGGAACTAGAGAGTTCAAGGCCAAGGTTTTCCAAAATAATTTATAGACTGTTCATCTAGTCAGACTTCTGCTTAATCGATCCTGCGTCCTAAATGAGTTGGTGTTCATGAAAATATTAGTGAGAAACCATGTTGTATCCATCTCCGATTTCCTAGGGCCTAAAACAATGCATGACTCATAGTAGGAACTTTATAAATACTAAACAAGTAGAAGATGGAAGGGAAGGAAAGAAGGGAAAAAATACTGGAATGTTGTCAAGTTTTCTACGAATAATCTGAGGGTTTGTATCACCCCAGAGCTTGGAAGTATCCCATTTTTTTGAGCTGAAGTCCCTTGGGGCAGGTAGAAGGAGACAGTGACACAATTTCTGATCATGGATCTTCCCTCTCCAGACTTGTACAAGTCATTCAGAGCAAAATCAAGCATCTCAGTTGCCTTATTATGGGTAGTTACTTCAGGTTTTTAAAAACAATGAAAAGTATCCTGCATTGTATCTGCCAATGTCCATTTTCTTTTCACAGATGAAAAGTATCTCCCTAGCCTCTTGCCATCAGTTGCATTCCAAATTCTTAGATCAGTCTCTAGGAGAGCAGGTAAGTATTGTCATCATTCTGGTTTAATATAAGGGATCTAATCTACCAAGTCTAGGAATAGGCTTACATTTCATATTTGTGTTTGTTTTCCTATTTTTTTTTAAAGATTTTATTTATTTATTTGACAGAGAGAAATCACAAGTAGATGGAGAGGCAGGCAGAGAGAAAGAGAGGGAAGCAGGCTCCCCACTGAGTAGAGAGCCCAATGCGGGACTCGATCCCAGGACCCTGAGATCATGACCTGAGCCGAAGGCAGCGGCTTAACCCACTGAGCCACCCAGGCGCCCCCTATTTTTTTTTTAAGACTTTATTTATCCATTTGGCAGACAAAGATCACAAGTAGGTAGGCAGAAAGAGAGGAGGAAGAAGGCTCCCCACGGAGCGAAGAGCCCAGTGCGGGGCTTGATCCCAGGACCCTGGGATCATGACCCGAGCTGAAGGCAGAGGCTTTAATCCACTGAGCCACCCAGGTGTCCCTTGTTTTCCTATTTTAATGCTTCGGGTATTAAATGAAATTAAGACATAACACTGAAATACATGTTCAGTTACCACATAAATCTAATCAGTTCGGGGATCCATGTTGGGGGTATTGGCTTCATTTAAAATTCCCAATAAAGGTGATACAGTAGGAAGCTATTAATCTTTCCGTGTTCAGTTTTAAGAACTATTCCACATTGTGACCAAAGCTTTGAAGAGCATTAGTTGGTTGACTCAGTTGATCGATTGTTCGTGTAATAAACTGCATTTCCTTCCCTTAGCCCTGGAAGCTGAAAAGAAAGTCATAATGGTCATGATACAGTGTGGTCTGAGAATAGTCTATCCCTAACAGAAGGCAGATAAGTCACTAAAAAATTTTAGGGGTTTTCATATGATAAAATATTACTATAAGTAAAATGTTAATAGGGAAGCATTTATAAATATGCAGCAGATA